>NW_026692781.1:15825000-25825000 GCF_021218885.2 Marmota monax
TTTGTATGTGGTGCTGAGGATCGAACCCCTGGCTGCACGCATGCCAGGCGAGCGCGCTACCGCTTGAGCCACATCTCCAGCCCCCTGCTCTCTGACTCTTTACAGAAAAACTTGCTGACCTCTGAGGTAGGCAAGAGGCACTGTTCTTAATAAGGAGAGGAACAGTAGGTCCAAAGAATTCATTAGAGTGACTTCATAGGACAGTGTGCAGAGAAGAAACAACTGGAAGAGCTGGAAGCAGAGCAGTCAATATCTAACCAAAGGTGATAAAGACCAACAATGTAGCACTCTTCAAAAGGCAAGAAAAAAAGTGTACATGGTCCTGGTAAAAATGATATGATTTAACTTAAGTTGACCCAAGTGCTAGGCCAAGATAAGGTTCTCAACAAAGGAAGAAACCATAGACTAGGTCCAGTTCAGCAATGTCTCAGGTTTTGGTTTTATTTAGGGTTTTGTTTCATTTTGGTGCTGGGGATGATACCCAGGCACTCACATGTGCTGAGCACATACTCTGCCGTTGAGCAGTGACCTAGCTCTGATTTAGTTTTGAGAGAGCAGAATGGTATTGATGGCACAAATTCTGGAGCCAGAATCTCAAGTCTGTATCTTCCAGGATGGAAGGCTTTAAACTCATTGCTTTTACCTTTCCGTTTTTCCCGTTTGTTATGCTTTACTGTAAGTAAGGAACTGAAAACTTAGCAGATTTATGTATGTACTCGGTTTTAGCTATTGTATCCTCATATGTATTGATATCTCGTAGCCAGGAGCCAATGCTAATAAGTATGAATAAATCATGGAGAATACTTTCTGAGTATAAAACATATGTCATCAGGCTCCAAGTTCCTTATCTGCACCAACATATTTAAATCTCACAATAATCCTAAAATGTAAATCCTGAAAGCCTTTAGAAATGTTCAGTTGATTTTCAATATACCAAATCCAACCAAAAAGAGCTAGGATATACTGTGTTCGACTATGGGAAAAGAAAGTAACACAACATGAACCCAGTGTTCTTGGAATGCTTAGCCTACCTGGAAGGCTAAGTGAAGAATGCCTTTTTAATACTCCCTGTAACAAAGAATTGGAATTGGTTTAAAAACAAGGGATTACATGCATACTAGTTTGTATTCAGAGACCAATATAAAAATGATCATAAAAAAGAAAGTGCTATAGCTGTCATTTGGTTCTGTCTTTCAGAAGGAAAACTATGGCTTTAATTAGTAGAATAGGACTTAGAAAATAAGGAGTTTAGAAATTTAAAATCTCTAATTTCCATCAAGTTTTATGTAGCCACACACATACACACACACACACAAGCACATGGGCATATGTCAACATACTAGGGAAAAATTAATTCATGTTTAAGGCACAGGAAGATTCTTATTCAAAATAGATAACTATATTTTTCACTTGCTCATAAGCACGCACAGTTTTATTCTTAAGAAAATTGATTTTTAAAAATGAAATCTAATGCAATTTACTGTCTTTCAGAATGAGTACATAATAAAATGAACATCTTATTTTTACATTGGTCATAATTTAGGAATAAGATGGTTTGTCAGATAATGTTGAAGAAAAAAGTATGAACTTTCCTTTAAGATCCAAAATCAAAGATTTCGAAAACAACAATAAAAATATTTAATTTTTTTCCTTAAGTGAAGGAGTTTCTTTATGTAGTCTCTAAAAATATTTATAGATGAGGTAGAGAGGGAAGATGGGAGGGGAGGGGAGGGGGGATAGTAGGGAATAGGAAAGGCAGCAGAATACAACAGTCACTAATATGGCATTATGTAAAAATGTGAATGTGTAACTGATGTGATTCTGCAATTTGTATTTGGGGTAAAAATGGGAGTTCATAACTCACTTGAATCAAATGTATGAAAGATGATATGTCATGAACTTTGTAATGTTTTGAACAACCAATTAAAAAAATAAATAAAAATAAAAATAATTATAGAACATTATCCCCAGGAATAAAGCTTGGCTTGAAAACCACAGATTCTGGTTCTTTGTACAAACTTTTACAACCTATGAATCTTCATGGAATTAAAATTTTCTTTCTGATATATATATTCTTAGCTATGTTTACTTCAAGATACAGTATTAATTAGTGTCTGTTTCTGTTCACCCATCAGAAGTTTCATCAAATGTATCTTTGGCATCTCTTCATTATTTTAAAATTCAAAATTAATACCATGGATCAATACCATGACCTCTTGGCTTTGTGCCTCCTCTCAGACTTGGTTCCATTCAAGCGCCTGACTTCTAAATAGACTGATACATGTTGAACTCTGTGTTTTGCAAGCAAGAAGCACCTAAAGAGGCAATGCTGCCACATTTGTAAGTCTTTCCTGTGCCTGACTTTACCTACAGGAAAACTAAACACCGTGAGATCCGCATTCAGCTAGAGTAATTGAAAAGTCTTTCAGATCAATCGAGGGTTTTCCAAATCCCATGCCTGCTTTATCCTTTTCAACATGGAAATCCTAATTGGAAGAAAGCACACCTATGTGAGAGGCATTTGCAGTCTGGGTTGGCTTATAATGGGACATAAGCACAACACTCAAAGACTAAAAATTGTAGCAAATATAGGGACAAAGAAGGTGGTCCCTAGGCAGAAGAATTGCTCAGTCATGCAAAAGCCATTGTTTCTTTGGTAAACCAAAGAATCAGAGTTGTCTTACACAGGGTTCCTTTATACATCCTTTTACCCCTTTAGGCCTCACTAAGTCCTTACCAGCTAACACTAATCTGTGCCTCATTCCATGCCTCTCCCTGCAGTACAATATGGAATAAGGCCTCCTAGCCAACTCTATGCTCTAGCACCTGAAAATCCACCCAGCTCCCTTTCCTTCCATCAATCTCAGCTCCTTGTTTCCTTTTCTTTTCTGATTTGTATTTTGAGTTTCCTAACACTTTCACTTCCTATTTCCAAATTGAACACTCAAGGCAAGGCAATGAGTTCTATTGCTTAATGACCTTCCCTAGTCTGCCCTGTACATTCCAAGCCTATTTTTCTTTATTTTTTCTCCAAGCTTTTTATGAATTAATTTTTCTTAATATATGACAGCAGAATGCATTACAATTCATATTACACATATAGAGCACATGTTTTTTTTCATATCTCTGGTTGTATGTAAAGTATATTTATACCAACTCGTATCTTCATACATGTACTTTGGATAATGACGTCCATCACATTCCACCATCATTTCCAACCCCCTGCCCTCTCCCTTCTCCTCCCACCCCCTTTGTCCTATCTAGAGTTCCTCTATTCCTCCCATGCTCTCACTCCCTACCCCACTATGAATCAGTCTCCTTATATTAGAGAAAACATTCAGCATTTGTTTTTTGGGGATTGGCTAGCTTCATTTAGCATTATCTTTTCCAGTGCCATCCATTTACCTGCAAATGCCATGATTTTATTCTCTTTTATTGCTGGGTAATATTCCATTATGTATATATGCCACATTTTTTTTATCCATTCATCTGCTGAAGGGCAGCTAGGTTGGTTCCACAGTTTAGCTATTGTAAATTGTGCTGCTGTAAACATTCTTAAAGTCTTCAATAGTTTAAGGTTTACAAAAAAGAAAACAAAACAAATAAAAAAAACTTGTGGATAAGAATGAAATACATCAAACTGTGTTTTGAGGCTTAAACTCATACAATGTACTTGTTGCCTGTGAATGGCAATGTTGGTCTTGCACACTACACGATTCAATCATAGTGCTTGACGACCAATAAAACAGGACATATGGTCTTGAGGCATTTTACAAGTCCCCCCACACCAGGATTTTTTGCTTTGAAAGCCAGATGGTGACACAATCTTTTTTTCTGCGAGGCTTCATGGGTCTTCCTCTAATTATTCATATAAGAAATCACATTTCATTAATAGAGATATATGCACTGCATTGAAAGATACAAGAGCCCGGGCAGGTGGCCTGGTTCCATGGTGCGTATTCATGGATTCAAGGGGTTGCAGAGGTGACAAAAGCACTTAGTAAGCACCTCTGGTTAGAAGAAAAGAAATCCTGTATTTAAATGCTCAGTTGGATTTATTTTTTAGGTTTTTTTTTATTTTTTATTGTTGGTTGTTCAAAACATTACATAGTTCTTGACATATTATATTTCACACTTTGATTCAAGTGGGTTATGAACTCCCATTTTTACCCCGCATACAGATTGCAGAATCATATCAGTTACACATTCATTGATTTACATGTTGCCATACTAGTGTCTATTGTATTCTGCTGCCTTTCCTATCCTCTACTATCCCCCCTCCCCTCCCCTCCCCTCCCCTCTTCTCTCTCTGCTCCCTCTACTGACATTCATTTCTCCCCCTTGTATTATTTTCCCCTTTCCCCTCACTTCCTCTTGTATGTACTTTTGTATAACCCTGAGGGTCTCCTTCCATTTCCATGCAATTTCCCTTCTCTCTCCCTTTCCCTCCCACCTCTCATCCCTGTTTAATGTTAATCTTCTTCTCATGCTCTTCGTCCCTACTTTGTTCCCAGTTACTCTCCTTATATCAAAGAAGATATTTGGCATTTGTTTTTTAGGGATTGGCTAGCTTCACTTAGCATAATCTGCTCTAATGCCATCCATTTCCCTGCAAATTCTATGATTTTGTCATTTTTTAATGCAGAGTAATACTCCATTGTGTATAAATGCCACATTTTTTTAATCCATTCATCTATTGAAGGGCATCTAGGTTGGTTCCACAGTCTTGCTATTGTGGATTGTGCTTCTATGAACATCCATGTAGCAGTGTTCCTGTAGCATGCTCTTTTTAGGTCTTTAGGGAATAGACCAAGAAGGGGAATAGCTGGGTCAAATGGTGGTTCCATTCCCAGATTTCCAAGAAATCTCCATACTGCTTTCCAAATTGGCTGCACCAATTTGCAGTCCCACCAGCAATGTACAAGTGTACACTTTTCCCCACATCCTCACCAGCACTTGTTGCTGTTTGACTTCATAATGGCTGCCAATCTTACTGGAGTGAGATGGTATCTTAGGGTGGTTTTGATTTGCATTTCTCTGACTGCTAGAAATGGTGAGCATTTTTTCATGTACTTGTTGATTGATTGTATGTCCTCCTCTGAGAAGTGTCTGTTCAGGTCCTTGGCCCATTTGTTGATTGGATTATTTGTTATCTTATTGTCTAATTTTTTGAGTTCTTTGTATACTCTGGATATTAGGGCTCTATCTGAAGTGTGAGGAGTAAAGATTTGTTCCCAGGACGTAGGCTCCCTATTTACCTCTCTTATTGTTTCTTTTGCTGAGAAAAAACTTTTTAGTTTAAGTAAGTCCCATTTGTTGATTCTAGTTATTAACTTTTGTGCTATGGGTGTCCTATTGAGGAATTTGGAGCCCGACCCCACAGTATGTAGATCGTAGCCAACTTTTTCTTCTATAAGACGGCGTGTCTCTGATTTGATATCAAGCTAGTTGATCCATTTTGAATTCACTTTTGTGCATGGCGAGAGAAAGGGACTCAGTTTCATTTTGTTGCATATGGATTTCCAGTTTTCCCAGCACCATTTGTTGAAGATGCTATCCTTCCTCCATTGCATGCTTTTAGCCCCTTTATCAAATATAAGATAGTTGTAGTTTTGTGGATTGGTTTCTGTGTCCTCTATTCTGTACCATTGGTCCACCCGCCTGTTTTGGTACCAGTGCCATGCTGTTTTTGTTACTATTGCTCTGTAGTATAGTTTGAAGTCTGGTATCGCTATACCACCTGATTCACACTTCCTGCTTAGTATTGTTTTTGCTATTCTGGGTCTTTTATTTTTCCATATGAATTTCATGATTGCTTTCTCTATTTCTACAAGAAATGCCATTGGGATTTTGATTGGCATTGCATTAAATCTATAGAGAACTTTTGGTAATATCGCCATTTTGATGATGTTAGTTCTGCCTATCCATGAACAGGGTTTATTTTTCCATCTTCTAAGATCTTCTTTTATTTCTCTCTTTAGGGTTCTGTAGTTTTCATTGTATAAGTCTTTCACCTCTTTTGTTAGGTTGATTCCCAAGTATTTTATTTTTTTTGAGGATATTATGAATGGAGTGGTTGTCCTCATTTCCATTTCAGAGGATTTGTCGCTGATAGACAGGAATGCCTTTGATTTATGCATGTTGATTTTATAGCCTGCCACTTTGCTGAATTCATTTATTAGCTCTAATAGTTTCTTTGTAGACCCTTTTGGGTCTGCTACGTATAGAATCATGTCAGCTGCAAATAGTGATAATTTAAGTTCTTCTTTTCCTATTTTTATGCCTTTAATTTCTTTCATCTGTCTAATTGCTCTGGCCAGTGTTTCGAGAACTATGTTGAACAGAAGTAGTGAGAGAGGGCATCCCTGTCTTGTTCCAGATTTTAGAGGGAATGCCTTCAATTTTTCTCCATTCAGAATGATGCTAGCCTGAGGCTTAGCATAGATTGCTTTTACAATATTGAGGTATGTTCCTGTTATCCTTAGTTTTTCTAGAGTTTTGAACATAAAGGGATGCTGTATTTTGTCGAATGCTTTTTCCGCATCTATCGAGATGATCATATGGTTCTTATTTTTAAGTCTATTGATGTGGTGAATAACATTTATTGATTTCCGTATATTGAACCAGCCTTGCATCCCAGGGATGAATCCTACTTGATCATGGTGTACAATTTTTTTGATATGTTTTTGTATCCGATTCGCCAGAATTTTATTGAGGATTTTTGCATCTAGGTTCATTAGAGATATTGGTCTGTAGTTTTCTTTCTTTGAAGTGTCTTTGTCTGGTTTAGGTATCAGGGTGATGTTGGCCTCCTCGTAGAATGAATTTGGAAGTTCTCCCTCTTTTTCTATTTCCTGAAGTAGCTTGAAAAGTATTGGTATTAGTTCCTCTTTAAAGGTTTTGTAAAACTCTGCTGTATACCCATCCAGTCCTGGGCTTTTCTTAGTTGGTAGTCTTTTGATGGTTTCTTCTATTTCCTCAATTGATATTGGTCTGTTTAGGTTGTCTATATCCTCCTGACTCAATCTGGGCAGATCATATGACTTAAGAAATTTATCGATGCCTTCACTAACTTATAATTTATTGGAGTATAAGGATTCAAAATAATTTCTGATTATCTTCTGTATTTCTGAAGTGTCTGTTGTGATATTGCCTTTTTCATCCCGTATGCTAGTAATTTGAGTTCTCTCTCTTCTTCTCTTCGTTAGCATGGATAAGGGCCTGTCAATTTTATTTATTTTTTCAAAGAACCAACTTTTAGTTTTGTCAATTTTTTCAATTGTTTCTTTTGTTTTGATTTCATTAATTTCAGCTGATTTTAATTATTTCTTGCCTTCTACTTCTTTTGCTGTTGTTTTGCTCTTCTTTTTCTAGGATTTTGAGATGAAGTATGAGATCATTTATTTGTTGTTTTTTTCTTTTTTTAAGGAATGAACTCCAAGCAATGAATTTTCCTCTTAGAACTGCTTTCAATGTGTCCCATAGATTCCGATATGTTGTGTCAGTGTTTTCATTAATCTCTAAGAATTTTTTAATTTCCTCCTTGATGTCTTCTATAACCCATTGATCATTCAGTAACCTATTGTTCATTCTCCAAGTGATGTATTCTTTTTCCTTCCTTCTTTTATCGTTGATTTACAGTTCCATTCCATTATGATCAGATAGGATGCATGGTATTATCTCTACTCCTTTGTATTGTCTAAGAGTTTCCCTGTGACATAATATATGATCTATTTTTGAGAAGGATCCATGTGCTGCTGAGAAAAAAAGTGTAACTGCTTAATGTTGGGTGGTATATTCTATATATGTCAATTAAGTCTAGGTTATTAATTGTGTTATTGAGTTCTATAGTTTCCTTATTCAACTTTTGTTTGGAAGATCTGTCCAGTGGCGAGAGAGGTGTATTGAAGTCTCCCATGATTATGGTATGGTGGTCTGTTAGACTCTTGAACTTGAGAAGAGTTTGTTTGACGAACATAGCTGCACCATTGTTTGGGGCATAAATATTTATGATTGTTATGTCTTGTTGGTGTATGGTTCCCTTAAGCAGTATGTAGTGTCCCTCTTTATCTCTTTTGATTAACTTTGGCTTGAAATCTATTTTATTTGATATGAGTATGGACACTCCTGCTTGTTTCTGAAGTCCATATGAGTGATATGATTTTTCCCAACCTTTCACCTTCAGTCTATGTATGACTTTTCCTATCAAATGTGTCTCCTGTAGGCAGCATATTGTTGGGTCTTGTTTTGTGATCCATTCTACTAGCCTGTGTCTCTTAATTGATGAGTTTAAGCCATTAACATTTAGGGTTATTATTGAGATATGGGTTGTTCAGCCATATTTGTTTATTTCTGTTACTAAACATGGTTTGTTTTACTCTTTGATTATTTTCCCCCCTTTACTGTCCTACCTCCCACTGTTGGTTTTCATTGTTATTTTCCATTTCCTCTTCCTGTAATGTTTTGCCAAGGATGTTTTGAAGAGATGGTTTTCTAGCTGCAAATACTTTTAACTTTTGTTTATCGTGGAAGGTTTTAATTTCATCTTCCATCCTGAAGCTTAATTTCACTGGATACACAATTCTTGGTTGGAACCCATTTTCTTTCAGTGTTTGTAATATGTGATTCCAGGATCTTCTAGCTTTCAGAGTCTGTGTTGAAAGATCAGCTGTTATCCTGATTGGCTTACCCCTAAATGTAATCTGCTTCCTTTCTCTTGTAGCTTTTAAAATTCTCTCCTTATTCTGTATGTTGAGCATCTTCATTATAATGTGTCTAGGTGTGGATCTCTTATGATTTTGCACATTCGGTGTCCTGTAGGCTTCTAGGATTTGGGATTCTGTCTCATTCTTCAAGTCTGGGAAGTTTTCTTGTATTATTTCATTGAATAGATTGCTCATTCCTTTGGTTTGGAGCTCTATACCTTCCTGTATCCCAATAACTCTTAAGTTTGGTCTCTTTATGTTATCCCATATTTCTTGGATGTTCTGCTCATGGTTTCTTAACAGTCTTGCTGAGCTGTCTATGTTCTTTTCAAGTTGAAATACTTTGTCTTCATTGTCTGATGTTCTATCTTCTAAGTGTTCTACTCTGATGGTAGTATTCTCAATTGAGTTTTTAAGTTGGCTTATTGCTTCCTGCATTTCTAGGATTTCTGTTTGTTTGTTTTTTATAACCTCTATCTCCCTGTATAGTTGATCTTTTGCTGCCTGGATTTGTTTGTGTAATTCATTGTCAAAGTTATCTTTCATTGTCTGATTTTGCTGTCTAATGTCTTCCTTGAGACTCCAGATCATCTGAAGCATGTATATCCTGAATTCTTTATCTGACATTCCATCTGCTGCAGCTGTTACCTCTTCTAAAGTTGAGTTGACCTGCATTGCTTGTGGTCCTTTCTTTCCTTGTCTTTTCATATTGCTTGCGTTTCTTTCTGCTTGGTGAAACTGTTGTGTTTTTGAAAATTTTTCCCCCTGTATATTTATATTGCTCTTGTATAGTTGAAAAGTCTCCCTTGCAGGGTTGGGCGGCGGTCTGCCTACCTTGCAGGCGCGGGCGGCGGCTCTGCTCTGCCCCTACTCCAATTGGGGTGATGTATCTACCGCGCCGGCGGGCCGCTGGGCCTGTCCTGGGCACGGGAGAAAGCTCTGCTCTGCCCCTACTCCAATTGGGGTGACGTGTGTACCATGCTGGCAGGCCACTGGGCCTGATCCACCGGTCGGTTGCAGGTCTGCCTACCTTGCAGGCACGGGCAGCAGCTCTGCTCTGCCCCTCCTCCAATTGGTGTGACTTATCTACCACACCCGCCGACCGCTGGGCCTGTTCCGGGCGCGGGCGAAGGCGAAGGCTCTGCTCTGCTCCTACTCCAATTGGGGTGACGTGCCTACCACCCCGGCCAGCCGCTGGGCCTGTTCTGCTGGTCGGTCGCAGGTCTGCCTACCTTGCGGGAACGGGCAGCGGCTCTGCTCTGCCCCTACTCCAAATGGGGTGACATGTCTGTCGCGCCAGTAGGCCACTGGGCCTGTTCCGCTGGTCGGTCGCAGATCTGCCTGCCTTTCAGGCGCGGGTGGTGGCTCTGCTCTGCCCCTGCTCCAATTGTGGTGTCCTGTGTACCACGCGGGCAGGCCGCTGGGCCTGATCCGCTGGTCTGTCGCAGGTCTACCTTGCAGGCGCGGGCAGCGGCTCTGCCCTGCCCCTCCTACCATGCCCGCGGACCGCTGGGCCTGTTCTGCCGGTCGGTCGCAGGTCTGCCTACCTCGCGGGTGCGGGTGGCGGCTCTGCTTTGCCCCTACTCCAATTGGGGTCAAGCCAGCGGGCCGCTGGGCCTGTTCCGGGCGCGGTCGGCGGCTCTGCTCTGCCCCTCTGGCTTGATGATAAAGTGAGAGAGACTCGGGTGTTTGTGACTCACTTTCTTTACCAGGAGACCAACTGTTTCTGTCGCTGCTGTTATCGATGAAGTTCTCTCCTCCGCCGCTTTCTGATGACATCAGATCTCTGCCATGTTGGTATCCCATGCGAATGGCAGCATTTCGTTCCCTTTGCTGGGTGACCAAAGTAACGGGTGAGTCCTGACTGGCCCTCACAAGCCCCGTCTCAGTCCTGTTGCCACTGCCTATGAAGGCTCGGTTGGTATTTACCTCCACAGTATTCAGCAGGACCTGGACCAAGAAGCAGTTTCCGCGGATTCTTTAGCCCTGGGCCAGAGCAGTTCCGGGAGCCGGAATTCGGCCGCTCCATGCTCGGTGTATGTTCTGATAGGAGCAGGCTCCAAGAAGCAGTTTCCGCGGGTTAATTAGCACTGAGCCTGAGTAAGTTGTCTGCGAGCCGCAGGCGAATGGCAGCCTGAAATTACCTGTTCTATGGCTGAATGAGCTGAGATCAGTCGAAAACAGGGATGGTGACGTCAGCTCTCCAAGATGGTGGCCGCTGGCTTCCTCTGTAGTCTGACCAGTGTGGAGAACCAAATTGGACCACTTCCTTCCCCCATCTCAAACCCAGAATTGAGCACTTAGTATGGTGATTGCACAGCTGGCAGAAGCCCGTGGAAACTGCAGCGCTGTATCTTTGCGTTGCTATCCCCTCGTTTCCCAGCGCGTGCTGCAGACTCTAGCCGCAGGGCGATTTGCTGAATAAGCAGCATAACCCTCCGTGCGGACAAATCTCTCGTGTTTGAGCCCCCGTAGCTGATCCTCGTGCGATGGAAATCCTTCCTCTAGGTTTTGGAGCACCCCAATTTTGCTGGAAATTCCTAACAAGATAGCTTTTAGCCTTTCTAACTCGTCATTCTCCCACACAGTGATGCGGTACACGGGGGTAATGTACTCCCTTCACCGCCATCTTCTAGGTTTTTTTTTTTTTTGAGTGCTGGCAATTGATCCCCACCCCAAGGCCTTACTCATGCAAGGCAAGCAATCTAACATTGAACTACATACACCCCCAACCTTTATTAGGGGGTTAGAATTACTGTGTAATATTTAATGACCATTTAGAACAGCCTTGTATATAAAAATCATCCAGTTATTGACTTAAAATGCAAATTCTGGTTTGTAGGTATGGATGAGGCCTGAGGTTCTTTATTTCTGAAGAGTTTCCAGATGTGGACTGTTGTTTGAGTATCAAGGGTCTTTGGAGCACCAACAATTATTGAAAAGGCACATTTATGGTGACATACTAAATATTCCTCCTATGAAAATCAGAGGTACCTCATGTACAGTAACACATGATTTAATTGATCACCAAAGTGCACGCCACACCAGTCTGTCACTAGAAATTCTGTCTTGTCAGAGTGGAAGTTTTTAGAAGTCCCTGCAAAATGGAATAAAGAGTAGAAAAGGGAGGTGATGGACAAAGTGTGCAGAGAGAAGACATGACAGATCTTTTCTGGGGACAGGGGCAGTGTTGCCTAATGGTTAGACTTCAAACCTGAACTCTTCCACTTACTGCTTGTATGAACTTACACAGATTGTTCCGCTTTCTTTGCTGACTGTCCTCATTCATAGAGGGGAATGGTAATGCCTAAAGAAATAGTTAAAGAGAGTAAAAGAGAAAAATCTAAGAAAACAATGTCATGCCATAGTGCCATTATAATGAACTAGAAAAACTAAACAATTATAATCTTCATCTGAAATAAACATGTATCTGTTTGAGATGAAAAGGAAGTTCTCCAACCTTCACTATATTAAGCAAACACCAGAAATTTCTAAAGTTAATAAGGGATAAAAAGCCCCCAAATAGCATTTTAAATATACACATCTACCCATACACAGGATTTTTTTTTAATTTTTAGATGGACACAATACTTTTATTTTATTTATTTATGTGGTGCTAAGGATCAAACTCAGTGCCCCATGCATGGAAGGCAAGTGCTTTACCACTGAGCCATAACTCTGCCCCAGGATTCTAATATTAAATATTAAGAATCTCCTTTAAAGAAATGATAATAATTTAATGCCAAACACTAGTAGGTGCTCAATTTTTTACTCTAACATACATTTTCTTTGTCTAAGGTTTATATTAAATGATGAACAAGCTATGTAGTATTTAGAAAAGCAATTAAAAACTGGAAGGCTTAATTTAGGAAATAAGTATTTTATATCTAAGATGTATTTCCACATCAAAGTAGAATTTAAAGGCTTTTTGTCATTATCTGGAAATTTATCACAAAATCACATTTAAAATAAAAAAGTCAATTAAGTGTCCTGTATCTGATGACTAGGTAAGTTTTTATGTTTTCATCTAATATCATGGAGAGACAGCCTCTGGTGACACACATCACACCATTTACTCTGTATTCATTTAATTGAAACTCACCGGGCCTGCACCTTGACTCAACACCCTTTGCTTCTTCATAAATTCCCAAGTGCTCTTTTTCGCAGAGCTTTCCTTTCCTCTGTGTTTCTGCCCTGTCCCACAAAAGTGTAGTAGAAAGAAAAAAAGATTCTGATGCATGAGACACCTAGAATCAAATCCAGGGTAGATTCTGCCACTATGTATTCTTAGACAAGAGTCTTTCTCTGGGACTTGGTTTCCTTTGTGAGTATCAATATCACTTTGTTGGATCACTATGAAAATTAGAGAAAATATTTCAGAAGTATTTACATGGAAAATAGAAAATGATTACATGATTTTTTTGTTGCTTATTATTTGTTGATTCATGTATACCACCTAGTCTAAACATTTTGGAAGCCCTCATGATAGGAACAGTTTACCTCTTCTAATATCCAAAGACATATTTTATTTGTACCTGGTTATTTTTATATGTGGCATTTTAGTTATGATGTATAAATTACAGCCTGAATAGACTATCTTCCCTAAAAGCCTTGAAATTTTAGGGGGAAAATTCAACTTTTAATATTTGTATATGCACCATATTTCTAGACAAGAGTTTGCAAATAGTAAGTGTTTAAGCCCCGTGGTGTGCTGGCACATGCCTATAAACCCAGTGGTTCCCTGAGGCTGAGCCAGGAGGATCAAAAGTTCGAGGCCAGCCTCAGCAACTTAGGGAGGCCCTAAGCAAATTAGTGAGACTCTATCTCAAAATAAAAAGGGCTGGAGATGTAGCTCAGTGGTTAAGTACCTCTTGGTTCAGTCCCGAGTACACCCCCTTCCCAAAATGTATTTAATAAATATTTCATTAGAGAGCGAATTCACTTCCTGACAAAACTAATACCAATTTTTGAATAGAGCGTCTCTTCTGTAAGATTTGAAATTTCTGAAGGAAAAATTCAAGTTTCCATATTTATATATGAACCATGTTTCTAGATAGGAGTTTGCAAAAAAATGGTATAATACTAAACATTTAATAAATATTTATTTAATAGGATGCAATCACTGTCTGAAATAAAACTCATACATCAATTTTTTATTTGTCTATCTCTGATTTCCCAGATTCTCCAGCTTTTCAATGCCCCACCAAGTTGAAATACACCAAGCACCAAATGTGTCATGACATTTTCCATCAAACATGATTTATTTGGCAATCATACATAATAGGGAATGCAGGGAATTAATTACAGCATACTAAAAACACAAGAATTTTAGGTTGTCATGTTGAAAATTAAATTAAAAAGTCCTAGTTAAATAAAAAGGCATATGGGCTTACAAGATATATATGTTGGGAAGCTGAGAATAAGAATGCAAAGCAGGACATTCAAGGTGCAGCAGCCTAACCCATTAGTCTGTCGCTTATAGCATGAACTCAACACTGGTGCCTGCAGAAGGATGGGCACAGGTGTCCTCCAATCTGACTTCCTGCTGATTAGTGTGCCAAATTAGCTGTTTTACAGAGAAAGAGAGAGAGAAGAAAGGAAGAAACACAGAAGATAAAATGGCAAAGTAGGGGAGAGGAGTAGGGAATGTGGGAGATAGAGAGGAAATTATGAAAAGAAAGTTCATTGAGCACTGTGACACTTCTGAAGTGGAGGGTCTTGCCCCATTGCCTCTGCAAGCTCAGTCACAGTGTCGGCGGGCCACATAACCTGGAATGAAGCTAGTGCCCATACAGAGACATTGATGAATCCTTTATATTCCTCTCTTTCACAATAACAACATATAGAGATCTTAAAATATTAATAGGAACAGAGTGGCTATATTTCCTATGCCATTGGAGAAGCAGGGTTTCAATTTACGTTTCCCTCAAGATACTCTATAGCTTCACTGAAAGACAACTGGCTCAAATAGGGATAATTAGTAATTACACTTCCCAACCAACCAGATTCTATTTTAAATGCAGAATATTTTCTAGACAGTAAGTAGCTTGTTTTTAAAAAAGACATTAAAAGCAGTAGTTACAATTTCTCCATAAATAGAAATAAAAAGTCCATTTTTAATGGACAAAAAGTCACCATGATGTACATTTCCATAAATTTTCCCCAACACATTATTATAGATCAATCTTTACTGACTTACATTTAAAATATCAATTGCATTGTAATGCCTATGATACAATTCCATTATTTAGCTGTGTCTCTGCACAAGATTCAGTTGAAACTAAAAGACCTATTCACAGAACATTTAAAAGCATTTTATACAGTTTAGACACAAAAATATCTTAAATTACAATGATGCATACTAAATATGCATATAGAGTATGGCTTACACATTAAAAGAGATATAAGTTGTGAGTTATAAAATCTCACTACTTAGTTGTAAAAGCTTCTGATTGTACCAATTTCTAAAGTATTGCTTAGCATTGTGGAATCCAGGAAGGAAGC
This sequence comes from Marmota monax, assembly GCF_021218885.2. Taxonomy (NCBI): domain Eukaryota; kingdom Metazoa; phylum Chordata; class Mammalia; order Rodentia; family Sciuridae; genus Marmota; species Marmota monax. The sequence goes on from NW_026692781.1 coordinate 15,840,210, forward strand.
AGGTGCAAGAGGCAACTCATGGAATGGATGGACCCTCCTTTGTGCCATTTAATTGATGACTCTTCTTGATTCTTTCCATCCAGTCTCCACCTTTCACAAGAGTAAATTCACTTAGACTTTACAATCGTTGAAATGTTTGTACAGTGAAAAGTTACATCACCTAATTGTGCTTGACCTTTTTTGTCAGCTAATAACAAATAAAGGTAATTCTCAAAAGGCTTTGCACATGCTCAGGCAAAACATGACAAGGAAGCAGAACTTCTAAGGGTGGCAGTTTGTTTTTGTTTAGTATAATTAAAAAGTCACATCAAATAATTATCTGTACAGAAAAGTGTGGACTTCCATTTCCATAGACATTTTTAAACACACACACACACATACACACACACACAAACACGCACACTTCTTATCTCTTATCCCTTGACCTGTAATAGTAATATTTTTTTTACATCCTTATGGGATTAACACCACAGCAGGCAAACTCCATTCTCCCTTTAAGTGTCTGTTGGAAACAATGGCTGATGCTCCTTGTTATCAGGGACTGTTGGTAATATGTGGCTTGCAATGTGACCACACCCATGTAGATGATGCATTGGTACTTGGAAACCACAAGCAATGGATGCAGGCTAGTCCGCTGGTTTCAGGGGAAGGCTGCACTGCTATTTCCCAGCTAAAGATTTACAGTGAGGTGTTCCTCATCAGGCCACCAAACTCAGCTTAGATGTTCCACTGTTTCCTTAGGGCTTCCACTAGTTTCCCAACTCTCCAACTCTCCAACTCTCACTTGATTCTCAAGCAGTTAAAATATGCAGGACAATCTAAAGAGCCTGTTTCCCCAACACTGCAAAAGAATTTTCTTCCATAGCTTTGTTTATTTTTTTCTTTTCTTTAACTTAAGATCTTGAAAGCATCTCTAGTTATAGCATTCTGCATAAGACAGTGCAACAAACATTTTTTAATGCTTTGTCTTCTGCTGGAATATTGCACAGTCACTATGTCTGGGCTAGAAGTGATGAGCATTTAAAACTGTCCAATTCTTGAATTAAATTTTCTCTGGCTTGATGGAAGAAGGCCAAAATGCAGAGGAAAAACAATGGCTGAAACACAGGCCAAAAACTTCGATAGCAACTTGAGGGTATTTATTTGGCTAGTTACTAGCTTTGAAATTTATGTTCTTTTTCCTTTTATAGGAATTAAAATGGCCTGATTTAATTGCATGTTGAAAGAAGAGAATATAGCTTTGTGGAAAGTTGAGGATTAGGATGGTTTTAGTGCTGATTTCATTATCCTGAAATAAAATCAAATGAAAATTAAGATCAGAAGAGAAGGGGCTGGGGTAGGCATTTGGGTAGATGTTAATCAGAGGATACAAAATTTCAGTTAGACCTGATAAGTAAATTCAAGAGATATATTATATAACATGGTTACAACAACATGAATAACAATAGTGTACCATATTCTTGAAAATTGCTAATAGATTTTAAGTCTTCATGCCACAAAAAATAAGAAAATGAGGCTATACATATGTTAATTCATTTGAATTATTTTAAAACAACACCTTGTATGTGATAAATGTGCACAATTTTTATTCATTGATGAAAAGTAAATAAAAAGTAGAGATCATGATTCAGTCATGATCAATTACCATGTAGTAATTTTACATTGTACTTTGTTTATTTGGTCAAAAATATGGGATTTATCAGCATATGATAGATAATTATTTTGGAATTCTTTCTGGTTTTATTCTCTTCTCTCTGTAATTTTTTTTCATACAATGAATGGCTATCTGTACAAATGTGTGGGTAACCTGTATTCCTCACATACAATTTCTGGAAAATTGTTCACAAATATTCCATACATATCATAACGCTTAGGGATGCTGATCCTAAAGTCCTTTTTTTTTATTTTTAAGCTACATAATTAATGTACACTGACTTGGATATTTCCTATGGGAAAGAATCTTGTTTAATATTGTTTCACTCAGTTTTCTAATGATAATCATTTCACAACAAAACTCTGTTGTTTGAAACACCTGTAGTACTCCACTGCATTAGTTTTCCCTGAAGTAGACTCTGTCTCATATATATATCAGGACCCAAGGACTCTTCTGAAATGACCATGGACTTGAAAGGTAATAAATGCATAATCTGGATGGAGGATATGAGAAAGGAATGTTGTAGCTAATATGTGATAATATATTGTAATTGTTAATTATGGAGATTGGTTTTAGTTGCTGAGCCACTTTGTGTCTTGATTTCTTTTCAAGCTGCATATATAAAATAACATTCACTAACTGTGGAACTGTTGAAAGGGCTAATTGAGATAATATATGTAAGATGTTCATCTCAGTGACAGTCTTAATGTCTTTGTAACTCAAGAATAAGGAAGGAATTCTCTGAAAAGCAAATCACATTTTAACTATTTTATGTCCAAAATATATGAGGAGCTAATAATAATCTCCCAGAGGCTTAGTATGGTGCCCTTGGATTTTTCTCTTGCCCTCACCACCCAGTAGCAAGCTTCATGGCAGAACCCGGGTTTTGTTCATTACCGTTGTTTACAAGACATTCAGACATGGCCACTGTGCATAAACCTTTCTTTTCTAAGGCCCAAGACAGGGATTCTCATTTTAGTGGACAGAAATATCAACAGATGGACTTATTAAAAATTCAGATTTCCAAGGCATCACACTCCCCAAGTTAATAATTTGGTAGACTGAAGGCAGGTCCTAGGAAATGAATTTTTTATAAGAAAACCACTAATGCATGTGTCCTCTGAGTTTAGTGAACATGATATTTATTTCACAACATGTCTTAGCTTTGTGTTTATCAGCAGGTATCAACATTCACATTTCCTATCTGAAATAAAAATAGAAATCAGTACAAAAATTTATATTTCTGAGATGAATTAGAAAAGAAATTAATATTCCTATAGACTATAGCTTATTGTTTTCAGAAATCTAAAAGTTGAGTCTCTTTCTCTCTATATATATATACCTTTTATTTATGAAGTTTAAAATTTAAAAGTTAAGATAGACTGGAAATGGGGAGTTTTCACACTGAAGACTGAAACGAGGAGTTTTAAAAATGAATCTAAGAGGAGCATTTATACAAGACACCTTTGTCTCTAAAGGTATTCTACAACCTATTCATTTTAGAAATTAGGTTTACTACTAAAAAGTGAAGTTACCTCTCATGTTTAAAGTGACAGAAGCCTTTCAGGTCCTTCAGACCTATGGGTGTGCATCAGCATGTTTTTCTTCAGCCTTTATTAAGTCTTCTGAGTTCTTAAGAAGATCAGGTTCACCTAAAAAAAATAAGTAAACAAACAAACAAAACAAAAATTGGCCTTTGGAAAAACTTAATAAGGTCAGAAGATGGAAGAGATTTATAAAATGCTGAGAGCGAATTTTACAATGGATTTGGTAGTACATTCCTCCAAAGATATCAAACGTGTTCTTTTCAGCCTGTGGATCTACAGAGCATAACAAATCATCTTCTGGTGATTATGTAATTTTTGAAGCTAATCTGGGGATACAGAAGTGAAACAGAGGAGACATGTTTAAATACCTATTAAATCATGTGTATCAACTACATATGTTTTTCCTGAATATTTTTAATCAAAATGAATTCTTTTAAATATACCCTCTAATTACCAGTATTCTTTTTACCACATAATGATTAGTTGCTATGAATTTAAAACAAATGAGAATAAGAGATAAGCCATATTTAATATAAAATAATCTTCAAAAACAAACTAATAGAAATTATATTCTTGGATTCATTCAGCTTCTGTATACACTTGAGGAAAAAATCATTAGCATAGAAAATATTTCAAGAGATTCTGGAAAATTTGTGGAGCATTAATCAGAAACAGAGTTACAAAGGAAAATGTAAAAAAATGTATATATGAAAAATCTGATTATGCAGAATACAAAATAAACAAAAAAGAAATTAAAATGTTAAGTCAATTACTCAAAATATCTTGATATTTCAGAAAATTTTAATGTATGACAGAATTCTTTTTCTAAAATTTGAATGAAGGTAGTCTAAATAATTAACTTTGCATGAATTAATTTTGAAATGATTCTTCCAACATTTATTGTAAGAAGTTGACTCATCTGCCTCAGGGTTTGCTTGAGGTTAGACAAGAAGAGAGTATGTAATATGATGGAATAAATCACAAAGCAAATGTATGTACTCTTTTATCTGCACATTTTGCTTTATAATTCTATTTCTGATAAATTCTCTATAACTTTTCCAAAAGTTTGGGGATGTTTTCCACACTAATGATTTATTTTTCCTCAAGGTTTATATAGAAGCTGACTGATTCTAAGAGCATGAATTTCATTAATTTGTTTCTTCAGATTATATTGACTATGCCAGTCTCTTATTCTTATGTACTTCCAATGTATAGCAAGTGATCAATGTGTGGTAAAAGACACTGGTTATTAGTGGATTTATGTCAAATATACTCAGTAGAGGAAATTATCTTCTGTTTCAGGATCAAAATGTCAGGTGGTCTCATAACTTTTCTGATTGTTCTTAGATAATAAAAACCATCCTGTGATCACATTATGTTTTCAAAGTCTCAACTTGGACATTAGAAGGTTTGGTCAAATATATACATTGTAATAGTCAAATTACAACTGGAGTTTATTGCAGAACCTAGAAACTGTGCATGCTGGGAGCAGGTAGAGTTTGATTCTTTCACATCTTGTATCTTCTCTTCCAGCTGATGACCTTGGACTCCTGTGTCAAAAGGAAGAGTCAAGTTCCATTTGATCAGCATCACTCCTTAGATCTGGCAGGTGTGAACTGGCAGGTACATGGAGCTGACTTTTTTCCTTTGACAACATTCATGATTTCTTCTTCAGAAATCTTGCCAAGGTCCATGGCTAGAAATTTTTCCCAGCTTCCTGAGAGCACAGAAATTCCTGGTTTCTTTGTAATGTCCATCGCCCTTGGAAATTTGCCTGTACACTTCCAGTTTCTGTCTACTGAAGCTGCATCACACTTACAAACACCATGGGGTACATTTGGCTCACATGAGACTGTCTGGAGGCATGTATTCACATGAACTGCTTAAGGAAAGGCTGAAACCTACACAGCCTCTTCTCCATGTGCTCATCTGTCGCCTATCGAACTCTTCAGTTCTCTTAGATAAGAACCAGATTCTATTACCAATGTTGTCTTTTTATTATTTTTTTAATTGCTGTATTTTTTAAGTGGTTGATTTGATAAGAAAAACTTTTTTAATGAGAGAGGAAAAGCAGATACATTAAATATAATGACTCAAAAGGGCTAATTATTTGGGACTATTTATTTCCATGGTTTCATGGTAATTCCTAAGACAACAATTTCTTCTGTTTTTTTTTTTTCCTTTTTAAATTTGTTCTAATTAGTTATACATGACAGTAGAATGTATTTTGACACATCACACATAAATGGATTATACCCTCTCATTCTTCTGCTTGTCCATGATGTAGAATCACAGCGGTCATGTAGTCATATAAGAACATAGGGTAATAATGCTGTATTCCTTCTACTATCCTTTCTATCCCTGTACTCCCTTTCCCTCCCTTTACTCCCATCTGCCAAATCCAAAGTACCTCTATTCTTCCCTATTCCTCTCCCACTTATTGTGAATTAGCACCCACCTATTAGAAAAAACATTCAGCCTTTGTTTCTTGGGGATTGGATGATTTTGCTTAGCATGATATTCTCTATCCATTTACCAGCAAATGCCATAATTTCATTCTTCCTTAAGGCTGATTAATATTCCATTGTGTATATATACCACATTTTCTTTTTCCATTCATCTATTGAAGGGCATCTAGGTTGGTTCCATAATTTAACTATTGTGAGTTGAGCTGCTCTGAATATTGATATGACTGTGTCACTGTAATATGCTGATTTTAAGTCTTTGGGGGTATAAACCAAAGAGTGGGATAGCTGGGTCAAATGGTGGTTCCATTCCCAGTTTTCTGAGGAAACTCTATACTGCTTTCCATATTGGTTGCACCAGTTTGTAGTCCCACCAGCAATATATAACTGTACCCTGTCCCCCATATCCTCACCAACATTAATTGTTGCTTGTGTTTTTGATAATTACCATTCTGACTGGAGTGAGATGAAATCTTAGAGTAGTTTTTATTTGCATTTCTGTAATTGCTAGAGAAGTTGGAAAATTTTTCATATATTTGTTGACCATTCATATTTCTTCTTTTAAGAAGTGTCTGTTTGGTTTCTTAGCCCATTTATTGATTGAGTTATTTGTTTTCTTGGTGTTAAGTTTTGAGTTCTTTATATATCCCATAGATTGATGCTATATCTGAGGTGCATGCTTTAATCCCTTCAATAGTCTTGGTGACATGCTCTTCTCCTTACTTGGGGTGAGGAAGGAAGCATTTCTATACCTTCCCCAATAGCAGGGACCTCTTTACCAAAATCCTTCTCAGAAATTCTTTTTCAGCTTTCAGCAACTTAACCTCCCATTGTTTGAATTGAGTGAGGGTTTTAAATCTTCTATTATGGGCTTTTGAATCTTCTTTGAAATTCTTATCTTACAATTTAATTTGCTTTCTGACATTTGTCATCTTGGAGTCTTGATTTAAACTTCTGATTTAATTCCCTGTTACTTAAGACTGCATTAAAACAGAACAAAATAAGCTGGAATAGAACAGAACAGGCAAAAGTGATAAACATAGACAAAGAAAGGAACTTTAACTATTTGTTTTACTGATTCTCAAAAATTTAATTTTTTTTTACATTGGTAAAGGACACTAAGGTCTACCTACCACCCCAAAACTCTATTTCTAGTGGGTAAAGAACTCACCAGTATGAAACAAGTATAAAAGGGAAAAAATAATAAAATGGCAACAATGTAGCACTCACACACACAAAAATCACCAAATGATTCACGAAATCACATCCAAGAGTAATTTTGCACATACACTAGAAAGACCAATAATTAAATATTATGACCAACTCAATATAAGAGTTTTGGAGCACTGAAAACATATCTCTCTTTAAAACTGAAAAATTCCAGTTGTTTTCAAAGACACAAAATATCGACAAGCAATTTCACGACATCAGATTACTCTGGAAAATATTGAATTAGTGTTCTCCGTCTGTAAAACCAAGTCCAATTGGAAGATGACAGATTAGAGGAAGGACACACTTCCCAGCAGTTCCTCAGCACGAGACTTCCAAAGCAGGAAGACCACTACTCATTGAGGTTGGTAACTAAGGGAACTTACTGGACTGTAAAAGAATCCACAGAGACACAGAGAAGTCAGAAACTTTGAACATAATATAAGAATTAATGTAGGATATGCTCCAGCTGGGCAGGCAGTGGCCATGACAGGGTGATTGTTGAGGGGAGCAGGGAGTAGAAAGTGCAGCCAGTAAGAAAGGACAGCATGGCAGATAATATGTATGTGTGTGTGTGTGTGTGTGTGTGTGTGTGTATTTTAACTGGCTTGGGGGAAACTGTGGAATAGAGGGGGAGGCTGATCTTAAGGGAACCAGAGTCTGTGGACAGTGATTTTGTGAAATTCCACCGAAAATTGCTTGGTCCACAGGCAAATAACAGCAGGAATCAGGGAACTGCCAGCATGAAGCCAGTTGCCAGCACAGGAACCATCTATAAGCACTGTGCCTTAGCAAGTAGAGACAGATCAGGATCTTGTGAAGGAAGTTGCCAGAAGTCTTCTATTATGACCCCAGAGTGACTAAAATAGGCATAAAGAAAATTATGCCTGAAGCACACAAGCTCCCATTATTAAGGAAAGAGAGCTCCCTTTGGTACTGATATCCCAAAATGCCTATTGGGAAGAAGACTTCAGCTGACACACAGGAGCTTCTGAACTCCAGGGCAAATACCTGGTAATTCATATTCATAGTGGTGAAAGTGAAACCTGAAGAGGTTTAGTCCCTACCCCTAAAAGTGAATTTTATCAGAGGCTTTACAGATCCACATGTCCAACAGAGAACAGCATCCCTTGGTTTAAACCAAGGGCATGGATCAAATCTCAAATACCCACCAAAAGAATCCCAAAGGTCAACCAAAACTAACCCAAATTACTGCAACTTCCAATGTAGAACTCTGCACCACCCCTGCTATAAGAATACACAATTTTTCAGCCCTCTCCAGTCTACCCCACCCTATACTGGGAGACTGGAAGGTGAGAGCCTCTACGAGCCAAGAGGGATGGCAGATAGGTGAGGAACACAAAGACACTAGATTTAACAACACACAGCCCTTGGCCCAAGGGTTATAGAGCCAAAAATAAACACAAAGAATGAAAATCCATCCCTGCGAACAGTTTTGATCCCCTTTTTGTAAATAAGCACTTTATTTCTCATTAAAATTTTAAAAATTTCTCAACTCTTTTTTCATTTTTTCCTCCATATGCCCTCCATGTATTTTTATTTGTTTCTAAAATTAACTTTTTAATTTCTTTTTCAAATATCATTTCAATGTATTTTATTACTTTTTACTTTTTTTCATTCTGCAAAATTTTGTTTTGTGTTTGTGTGTGTATGTGTTTATGTGTGTTCTTACTACATAGATTAAAAAAATATGTATACATTCATATAATTTTACTTTTACATTGTTTCTTATTCATCTGTTTATTCTTTAACCTTTATTTGAATTCGGTAGGGTATAAATATACATGGGTTTGGGTTGTTTTGATTTTACATTTGCTTAGGTGTTTGTATCTTGGTGTTTGTCCCTCTTATTGGTCCTCTTCACTCTCTTCTCACACTATTAGCCAAACTGTCCTGTTCCTTCTTCCTTTCTTTTTTTAATTTTTTTTTTTTAGTTGTAGATGGTCACAATACCTTTATTTATTTATATATGGTGCTGAGGATCAAACCCGGTACCGCACACATGCAAGGCAAACGTTCTACCACTAATCCACAACCCCAATATCCCTTTTCTTTCTTTTAAAATTTATTTTTAGTTTAGTTTTATTCCCCCTTACTCACAGCCAGCATCTGCTACGTACATCTTGACTCTCCTCTGTTCAACTTTTTTAATATTTCAAATTTTTCTACCTTATTTGGTCTTCACTTAAGAAATTACAATGCTACTATTTAATAGCCATAGTTTATATAATTCCCCCATTCATATTGTGATTATTAATATAGTAGACAACATAATAGACATGTATTTCACAGTTTTGTTTTTTAATTGTTGGGACTAATGTTAAATACTGATGACCCCACCATTCCTATAATGGTGGCAATTAGTGTTATAGATGTAAAAAAAGACAATCAGTATTTATCTTAAGGCTACTTCTGATGCTAAAACTAGCACTATTCCTGGATCCCCCTTCCTCAAAAAGGAGCTGGAAAGTTATTTTCAGATAGTAGAGAAAGTACTGCCTGTTACCAAGCAATACCACAACTCAGCTAAGTAGTACCAAATCTCATACCACACGTAATGTAACCCAAGATAAGCTTTCAACATTACTTTGAGGAACAAAAACCTCAAACCAACAACTAGGCTCTCCAAGGAGGAACAATCATAAAGGGACCTTAACACCCAGTCCTGGATATCTTCTCAGACATCAAAATAAGAGAAGCCTAACAACAACAACAACAACAACCACAAAAGAAAACTACTTGTAAAAGAACTCATTTATAAGAAGGAAAGGGGAATCCATCTCAATTGATGTATAAGTTCAAGATCTCTGAAAACATGAGGAAAGAGGCAAATAGGTCTCCCCACAAAATTTACAATCCTCAACAAATGATCTCACAGATATGGAAACGGATGAAATTCCAGAAAAAAAAAAAAGATTACAAAAAGCTGATTGTTAAAGTACTCAACAAACTAAAATATCATCTAAGGAATGAATTAAGAGAGCAAATAGAGGAGATGAAAGTTATAAAGTATAATAAAGAAAATAGAGATACTGAAAAGAAACCAATCAGAACTGGAAATGAAAGAAAAAAAATGAATCAAATTAAAAATTTATTTGAAAGCATCACCAACAGATTAGATAATGCAGAAAGTATAACTTCAGGCCTTGAAGACAGTGTATATAAACTTGAATACTCAGCATGCAATAAAGAAACAAAATGAAAGATGGAGATCAGAATACACAGAACTCTGGCACAGCACCAAAAGAACAAACCTGAGAGACACTGTGATAGAAGAAAACACAGAGATACAGACTAAAGGTACTAAGAATATCTTCAATGAGATGGTAACTGAAAAAAAAATCCCCATATCAGAAATAAGATAGATGTCCACATACAGGGGGAATATAAAGACCTCACATAGACAAGATTAGAATAGAACTCTCAAATACACATCATAATCAAAATGCCTAACAGAGAAAACAAGGAAAGAATACTAAATCTATGAAAGAAAACTGTGAGGACAAATTTAGTGGCAAATAAATGAGGCTCACTTGTGACTTCTCAGCTCAGACCCTAAAATCAAGGAGGGCCCAGAATGAGATATTACAAGCTCTATTTTAGATATCCATCTAAAATTAAAAAAAAATTGCCAATGAAGAGTGCTATTTCAAACAAAGCTCTCTTTGAAAATCAGTGGGGATACAAAAAACCTTTCACAACAAATATAAACTAAAAGCATTCATTACCACTAAACCATCAATACAAATAGTACTCAAATTAAACTGCACATAGAGGTACCCCAAAATAAACCCCCGAACTCTCAAATAGATGAAGATCATTAAAAGATCAACCAACTAAATAAAAATTAATACTGAATTAAATATAAGCAAACTCAAATGGCAGAGAACTACAAAAACATGTCCATAATAACACTGAATATAAATCTCAACACTCCAATTAAAAGACACAGATTAGCAGAGTGGACCAAAAACCAAGATCCAACTATATGCTCTTTGCAAGAGACTCACCTCATAGGCAAGGATACCCACAGGCAGAAAGTAAAAAGATGGAAAAATATGCCATGCAAATAGAATCCAAGAAATAGCAGGAATGGCTATTCTTATATCTGATAAAGCAGATTTCAAGAAATTAATCAGAAGAGATAAAGAAGGTCACTATGTCCTGGTAATATGAACAATCTAACAAAAAATAAAACACTAACAGACCTTTACAGAATAATTAATACCAGTTTTTCTCAAATTATTTCATGAAATTGAAATGGAGGGAACACACCCAAATACATTCTATGAAGCCAGTACAACACTGATACCAAAACCAAAGACATATCAAGGAAATATAACCACAGACCAATATCCTTGATGAACATAGATGTAAAAATCCTTAATAAAATATTAACAAACTACATTCAAAAACTAATCAAGAATACACTATGATCAAGTGAGTTTCATCCCAGGATACAAGGTTGGTTCAGCCTATGCAAATCAATAAATGTAATTCACCAAAAAGACATGTGTCACGATCATCTCAATAGATGCAGAAAAGACCTTTGATGGAATTCAGTATCTGTTTGTGGTAAAAATGCTAGGGAAACTAGGGGTGGAAGGAACTTGCCACAACATTATAAAGGGGCATCACAAAACCTGATCTGAAATTATACTACAGTGCTATAGCAACAAAAACATCATGATATTGGCATCAAAATAGACATGAAGACCAATGGAACAGAATATAAGACTCAGGGATGAACCCACAAAATTATAGCCATCTGATATTAACAATGGTGTCAAACATGTATGTTGGAGAAAATAGCCTTTTTAACAAACGATGCTGAGAAAACTGGATATCCATATGTGGAAGAATGAAACTAGATCACCATCGCTCACCCTGCACAAAAGCCAAATAAATATGGACCTCAAACTTAGAAATTAGGGTAGAAATCTTGCAAGTCCTAGAAAAAAGCATAGGGTTAACCCTCCATCAAATTCGTGTAAGCACTGACTTCCTTAACAATATCCCTAAAGCTCAGGAAATAAAACAGTTTTTCTTTTTCTTTTTTTCCCCAAGATGGTAGAATAGAGGAAGTCTCTTCCCTGGCTGCTCCATGGTGTGAGCCAAGAAAGCAGACAGGCAGCTTCCCAGCAAGATGGCTGAACAAAGAAAAGATAGAACTTAGCTGGAATTTAAAACTGGATATTTAAAGCAGATCAGGCACTCAGGAGGTTGGATATAATAAGAAAGAAATCCCCAGCGGCACAGCTGTTGCCATGGCTGGGCCCTAAGCAGCAGCCAGAAGGGTCCCTCCTCTAGCAAAGTAGAGGGATAAGGGAATTTAAGGGACCCATACTTTTAGGAGACCTGAGGCCTGTCTGGGAGTGGAACATCCAGGGGTCAAGAACATTGCCTGACTAAACTGAAAAGGACACTGCACAATATCCTTGTCCAGGAAAGAAGCTGCCATCTCTCCAGGTGTCTTATGGAGGACAGAGGAAGGAACCATATTGAAGCCATGGTGCTGGGGGCTGGCAGCTGAGGGAGCCACAAATCTTGAGTTTGGCCTGAAATACAGACCCAGAAAACACACATTGCACGACAAGAGTGTGCTTAGGTGACTAGGAGAAAATTAAACACGGAGAGAGCTTTATACAAGGGACAACTGGTTATGGAAATCCACCTAGCTCCACCAATCTGGCTGCTTGGAGGACCAGCTGGGAGAGGTGTCTTGGTCTTGGAGGTGTGCTATTTTAAAATTTCCAGACCAATTGGTATTCAGCAAAGAGCCTGGAGCCCACTTAAACCTATACCCTGTCTCCAGGAACTCTGCCTACCAGATTACCTCTCTCATTCCAGCAATCCAGCGGGGGGAACATCACAATCCAGATGACCCCACCTAAAAGTTCTGAGAATAGAAGCTGAGAATCTTCTGAACTCCAATAGAAAGAATGCTTTAACTTTGCATCAAGAATTTATTTCCTCTTCTTTTTTTTCCACCCCCGCCCCTGCCATTTCCTCTGTTTAATTGTGACCTTAATGGTATATGGACATTTATAATACTCATATTTCTTTTTTTCTCATTTTTAGCATTTTTGAGGCCAGTTATGTTTTATGGATCAACAAGATTCCAAAGTGCAAGAAGTAAAATAAAAAATCAATAAATGTTATCAAACTAAAAAGTTTCTTCACAGCAAAGAAAACAACCAAGAACATAAAGAGAGAGTCTTCAGAATGGGAGAAAATGTTTGCCAGCTGCACCTTAGATAGAACGTCAATCTCAGGATATATACAGAACTCAAAAAATTTAACACCAAGTAAACAAATAACCCAATCAATAAATGGGCAAAATAACTGAACAGACACTTTACAGAAGAAGAAATATGAATGGTCAACAAATATATGAAAAAATGTTCACCATCTCTAACAATTATAGAAATGTGAATCAAAAGTAAGATTTCATCTCACTCCAGTAAAAATGGCAATTATCAAAAACACAAGCAACAATAAATGATGGCGAGAATGTGGGGGAAAAGGAACACTCTTACATTGTTAGTGGGTCTGCAAATTGGTGTAACTACTCTGGAAAGCACTACAGAGATTCCTCAGAAAATTTAGAATGGAACCACCATTTGACTCAGCTATCCCACTCCTCCACATATACCCAAAGAACTTAAAATCAGCATACCATATTTACACGGCCACATTAATGTCAAAGCAGCTCAATTCACAATAGCTAAGCTATGGGACCAACCTAGGTGCCCTTAAATAGATGAATGGATAAAGAAAATGTGGTACATATACACAATGGAATATTTCTCAGCCATAAAGAAGAATGAAATTATGGCATTTGATGGTAAATGAATGGAACTCCAATCCCAAGAAGCCAAAGGCCAAATGTTCTTTCTGACAATATGAATGCTGACTCTTGGTGTAGTAAGGGGAGTGAGGAGTGGCAGTTCACCAGGTGCCACAGCAGGGAATGTGGGGAAGGGATGGGGGTTGGGCATGGGAAAGACAGTAGAATGAATTGGACATAACTTTCCTATGTTCATATATGAATACACAACCAGTCTGACTCCACATCATGTATAACCACAAGCATTGGAAGTTATTCCATGTATGTATGATATGTCAGAATATATTCTACTGTCATTCATAACTAAAAAGAACAAACAAAAAATTTAAAAATTAAAGAAAAAAATTAAACCAAGAATCAATATGTGGGATGCCATCAAATTAAAAAGCTACTCCACAGCAAAGGAAATGAGTACAAATGTGAAGAAAGCTACAGAATGGTAGAAAATCTTTTCCCAGGCTCCTCTGACAGGAGACTAATATTCAGAATATATAAAGAACTCAAAAAACTTAACACCAAAAGAAAAAAATATATATGGGCATAAGAACTAAAAAGAATTCTCAAAAGAAGAAACACAAATGGTCATATATGCATATATATGTATATATAAATACACACACACACACACATATATACAACTTCAACATCTCTAGCAATAAGGGAAATGCAAATCAAAACTAATGAGAATTATCATTCTCATTCCAATGAGAATGATAATTATCAAGAATACAAATAATATCCAGGCAAGGTGATGATTGCCTATAATCCCAGTGGTTCAGGAGGCTGAGGTAAGAGGATTGCAAGTTCAAAGCCAACCTCAAGAATTTAGTGAGGCCCTAACCAATTTAGAAAGACCCTATCTCAAAATTTAAAAAATAAAAAGGGTGAGGGATATTGCTCAGTGGTTAAGCACTCCTGGGTTCAATCTCTGGCACCAAAAAAAGAAAAAAAATATAAAAAAGAATACAAATAATAACAAATTCTGCTGAAGATATGAGGAAAATGTGCACTCTATACATAGTTGGCGGGACTGCAAATCAGTGCAACCACTCTGGAAAGCAATATGAAGATTTCTCAAAAAATTAGGAATGGAACCACCATATGATCTGGCTATCCCACTCCTTGGTATTTATCCAAAAGAACTAAAATCAGCATATTTTAGTGATACAGACCCTTTAATGTTTATAGAAGCACAATTCACAATAGCCAAATTATAGAATTAACCCAGATGCCTGTCAATAGATGAATAGTCAAGAAAATGCAGTATATATACACAATGGAGTTTTACTCAGCCATAAAGAAGAATGAACATACAGCATTTGCTGGCAAATAGATGGAAATGGCAAACATAATGCTAAGTGAAATAAGTCAGACTAAGAAATGCTGAGAGCCATAGCCAAGTAGGAATGATGCATGGCATTTTTGGTTGAAAGGTGACACCAGCAAGCCGTTGAGATGATATGATTATGTTAAGATCTGCATTCAATTGGATATTAGACCCCTGCTGTCCGCCTAGGCCTGCTACTTTGGAGCTCTAGCAGGACTCCCGGAGAGTTCCCATTGGTTGGGGAAAGTGCGGTAGGAGGGAATTCCGGAGGAGGGATTTCCTGTTTGGTGTAGTGTGGTCCGGGAGAACGCCATGTGTGTGGTTCGGCAATTTTCCCCGGAGCCTGTGTGGCATTGGCAGGAGTTTCAGAAATAAAGTTTGTTCCTGCTTGAGTGGCTCGTGATTTTGTGCCCAGCCAGACTGCGGCAAAGAAAATCATTGGCTAAATGTTTTCTGTCAATGTGGAAGCTAGTGCAAAATAAGGGAAAGAAGGTGGGGTGGGGAATATCATAAAGATAAAGAAAAATCAGTGGAATAGAAGCAAATCAAGAGGGAGGGAGAAGAAATGGGAAGGGAGGAAATGTGGAAACAATTTAACAAAATCATGTCATGTGCATATGTAAATATACCATAGGAAATTTCATCTTTATGTATATGATATGTAGAAAGCACCAATCAAAATGAATAAGTAAGCGAGCAAAAGGAAGATCAATAGAGGAAGGAGAACAGGGGAGGGAGGCGGGAGGAAAAGTAGGGAGAACTGGGACTGAAATGGTGTAAATCAAATTCCATGCATGTATGATTTTATCACAATGAATCCAACTTCTGTGTTTAACTATAATGTTCTAATATAAAGATGTTACATTACTTTAAATTAATTTTTAATCATAGAAGCCTTTATAATAACTTGGGTAATGTGACTTGTAAGTTATTCTTAGCCTTTCATAGAAATCAGTCACATCCTTTTGAAATATCAATCTTCTTAAAAATAAGAAATTAATTGCCTATTTCAGTCCATTAAAGACCATTTTAGATGACCTTCATAGCCCAGAGCTTGTCTATGTAATAACCTTGGGAAACATGTATATAGTCCAAAGTTTTAATCATTTTTGAATCATGGCTCCCTCTTTAAGTCTGCTCAAAAATAGTATTTACGACTGATATACATATGATTACAGAGGTTTCTATTTACATTAAAATATTACTATTGACATATTTTAGTGAACCTAGTAATATGCTTTGGTAATAAATGAGTTTCTTTGTTGATGCTTTAAATAACAAAGTCTAACTTCAGGTCTATTATATATACTATTTTGAAATAGTATGATTTCAAGAGATACTTCAAGATTTCTCCACTAAATATATTATGAAAATATCTATGATTCCTACTTATGACAATAATGTACTACAAATGTTAATGTGTACTGGTGTGTACAAATTATGGATGCACTAAATTTCTGTTAAAGACTAATTTTAAAAAATCATTTTAAAAAATTTTTATTTGTTCTTTTTATATATACATGATAGTAGGATGTATTTTGGCATATAATACTAAAACATTTTTTTTCATGATAGTACATGATATACCCCATCTACATAAACCTAGGCTAAAACTTTGTTCTAGTCTCACTTGATTATAGGAAAGAAATACACTCAGAACAATCAAGTGATTTCTTTCAGTATAGACCACAAATAGATAACCTGAAGTGAAAGCATTTGGCCTTCAAGTCAACAAGACCAGTAACACAACAATGGAATTTCATTTTACCAAAGGGATTTACAAGCTCAGATACATCGGAAGTTACTCCTTGGGAATGAATTCATGGGAACTGTTCAAAGCAAGTGCAGAGAAGCTTGTTTGTCAGACAGAAAAACGGTGGTGAAGTAAAAATGCTCCATTGGTTTGGTTCATCTCAAAGACTTTTAGGTGTTTATCTAAACCGGTTTAAAAAGTTTGAACTTAAAAAAACAATTTATAAAATGATGGAAATACTTTAGCTTTGCTTTATAAATAGCCTAAATTCAGCAGGTGTAGTGAGACGATGGTGGAGAGACAGACCTACCAAAACCAACAGAAATCCCCTAGCGTTAGCTAATCAAGCTCTGAGATTGCAATCTTAGCTCACTTTTGTGATCTCAGAATCATGGTGTTATTTGTAGGTGGCATAAATAATACTTGCGGGGAATAAATCAGGGCATACTATCAAGAGAGATTGGAGACTCCAGTTCTGCAATCATGATATCATTGACTAATTATTTGAAAAATAATCTTAGAATAAATTATTATACAATTGATAATATATCAACAAGAATCAATACCTTGTGAACACTTGCAAGATAGCAGGCACTATGCTAAGGGCTTCACTACTTACCTCCCTCAAGCAAACCTGTGAGGTGGGATTTAACAGCTGTGGAAACTGACATGTAGAGCCATCTGCCCATTATCTCAAAGATAACACATGTCTAGATGCCTCTGAAAAAGTCACCCAGAATTTTGACCTCCTGTTCCATTTGCCAAGCTACACTCAACACATATCTTCACCATATCTGCATATCCACCTGTCACCTGTTCTCTTCTCACTTAGTATTTTCTAAATTGACCTTAAATCTACTACCTTTTAAAACATTGGTTTTGTCCTAAGTAGTGATTTTGTCACCCCCCAAAGTAAAATTGATATGATTTTTGTATTTTTAAAATACACAGAATTCATAATTAAAAGGTCACTTCTTCCACTACTATAAAAAAAACAATAATTGATTTATATTGCACTATTTTTGACTTGTCTAACCCAACAGTCCCTGAATATAAGTAGAAAAATTGTCTGATTTGTGTTTTAGACATAAGGAACATGTGAGCTGAGGGATAGCTGACTACTCCATCATTGCCTAGGAGAGCTGGGGAGACAGACCCCAAATTATCCCTCAGAAAAACACTCCCATTAATTGTCCATATTTAATGACAACAGCAATTAGTGCTTTAAAAACACTTGGCAGAAAATTAGTTTGTGCAGTCTTTGACGAAAGCACAAGTTCTGAGTTACACTACATTCTTTTTTTTTTTTTTTTTTACTTGTTTTTGTGTCCTCTTTTTTTTTTTTTAATTTTTTTTTTATTGGTTGTTCAAAACATTATAAAGCTCTTCACATATCATATTTCATACATTAGATTACACTACATTCTTATTTCTTCATGGTAAAAATATTACTTTTGCTTTGTATAATAGTATTTTCTCAAGTTAGAACATTAGTAAGTTCCTTCCATTTTATTTGGGGTCCATTATATAGCTTCTGTTGAGTATAACTAGAATGAGTTGATTATCAAAGACACTGGGGAAATGTAACATAGGGTAAATCAGAGCTTTGGATTCACATTGGTGTTTTGACATCCACATGATACAATTTGCCTTGTATATGAGGAATAGGAACTCTTTTAACACTAGGAAAAATACTCTTCCCTTCATTTGCTCTTAATTTAAGTGCAATTGGAGAAGTAACAATTCTGTGTTTTGTTTGTTTGTTTTTGGTTTTGGTTTGTAATGTGCAAAAGATAACTTCAACCACCAGGCAGAAGGAGAAAGTAGCAAACTGCTAAAACAAAACTCCTGCTTCCCAAATATGTTAACTTTGGCCTGTTTGCTGCAGGAAGTGACACCTTATGCCATTAAGAGTTACATAAGATTCAAATGAAGAACTGGCTAAATTATTCTGTGGTTCCCAAAACCAAGATAAAAATGTCTAATTTTGAAGAATACATATCAATCTACATTAGTAAACTAGAATAAATCCATATACCCAATGCACATGTGTTAGACTCTAAGTACACAGAGAGTCCAATACAGGTCATCTATGGAAAATGAAATATTTCTACATATATTCTTCTGTTAATCAGCAAAATTGTACTCAAGTTGGGGAGGTAATATGTCAAACAGCCAGAAATCTTAATGTTTAACTTCCCTGGAACTAAAAGCATTTAAACAATGTTGGCAGTAGTTGAGCTGGCTCCTTGAAAGAGTTTGGCTTAAAACTGGATCCACAGGATGCATTTGTTTTGGTGGTACATAGGAATATTTTCTTTATCAGAAGGGTAAGGAGGTAAAGGGGAAGGAGAGTCTGAATAAAGGCAGGAATTTGGAAAGAAAAAGTGTAGCTCTCTTGAGAAAATTTTGCAGATGAACCCCACTAGTTGTTGAAGCAACAGTTTCTTCTTCAGAGTGGTCATTTTTCCAGAGGAAGTCTCTAACACCTTATGAAATATGGTTTTAATATTATTCCTAGAGAAGATTTATCCACTTAAATCACAAATTTATTTTTTGTTTAAAGAAAAGAGGCTCTGCTGTGGGAACATGGTAAGCATGTAAGACACTGATCGTCTTTGAAGGCAGAGAAGTGGAGAGAGTGATCAGAAGGGACAGTTTGGCGTGATGAAGATCATTGAAACCCCTCTCTTGCCCTATGAAGAGTGGCAGGAATTGGTTATGGATATTGTAAGACTGGGTTTGTGGAAGCAATTTGATACTATGGGACTTCTCTAATTTTTCAAGCAGGGTGGAAGGATGGGATAAAAATTGAATTTGATAGATATACTAAAATTTATTTTTAAATCTTTTCTAAGTAGAAAAAAATTACATATAGAATACTGATTTTAGGTATATTCATCTAAACCAGCTTAAAAAGTTGAAACTTGGAAAAAATAATTTGTCTAATGATGGAAACATTTTGGATTTGCTTTAAATATTCTGAATATTCTGGTAAATTGGATTTGCTATATAAAGTTGGATTTGGAAGAAACACACACACACACACACACACACACACATGTACACTTTTAATTGCTTTCAGTAAAATGTTTAAGTATGTTTGTGCATAAATCCACTTTGTGCCTGAATGAAGACTGAATATAATTGAACTTGTTTTGATAATGGACAATCCTAAAATAATACAAAATATTTTCAACATAAACCATCAGTTTACTCTCTCTTATACATGCAGAATAGACTAAAATATGCAGATTAAATATGAATCATTCAATTTTATCATAAATGACACTACAGAATCATTTAAAAATCAATTCTTAAATTTTCTGGTTTATTGTTATTTCTACTAAATTTAAAAGTTATAAAACTAATTGAATGTTTTACTTTCAAAAAGGAGTTTGTAACATAATACTGTCACTATCAGAAATCATTTCTCAAATTGCTCTACTTAAAGAATCTCAGAAAGAAAAACCAATGATGTACTCACATTAGGAAATTTTACCACGTATCTGCAATCTCCGGCCTATTATTTTCCATAAAGTCCTGAGACATTGTATTTTCAAAAAGAGGCCCAAAGATGAATATAATGATCATGTGGTCAAATTTTAAATTCTGGGCCTTGATACAAAAACTTTTAAAGGTTTTGTTTTTAAACCACCTATATATTTTAAATTCTTGTTAAAATTTATTTGTACTTTAACACAAATCTATTAGTATATCTTTACTTATAAATCATAAGTGTGATGTATGTAAGAAAAAGTATAAAAACAAATTAATGAGTGAGTTAAGTTTCTAATATAGTAGCAATAACTGTAGAAATAATAAATATTCAGAGAATGTTTAGTACGTTTCAAACACTGTGCTTAGTGCTTCAATATACATTATCATTTCAATAAATATGTTATCATTTATTCTTCTAAATAATCATTTTGTCCAACGTCACATACCATGTGAAGGGCTAAGCTGGCTTTCAACCCCAGAGTCGTGTACTGTAACCCTAAGAGAAAGAATTTGGTTACACAGGGCTAATGCCCTGACCCAAAAGGGAAGTTTTCTTTCTATTGATCTATAAGAGCAAGAGCATTCCTAGTTATATGAAAATACACAACCATTTTGAGTCAGGAGATGTGGCATGAAGATGACATTTTTTTCATCTTCGTGCTCTGAGAAGCTACTAGGATTTAAAACTTAATTATTTTGTATGGTTAAACAGTTTGATAATAAGAAGTGGAGGTCGCATTTTGTAAGAAATAAATCATTTTATCATTACTCTCTGCTACAAAGCCCGTGGTAGAAGATAAGCTTAGAAGGACTCAATATCAAGGTCCACGCATTCATATACCTTTGAGGATTTCAAAGTAAAGGGCTGCTAATGCCAAGAAGGAGAAATAATAGAGACTTGTAACTCCAGGTGTAATAAATTATTAAATTACAATCTACAAATACATGACTAAGTCTCTGTCCTAGATTTTTTTATTTAAAGATGTGAGGCAAACACTGTCACCACCATCCAGTGTAACTCTTAGGGATCTCAAATCATACAGTATCCTTGAAAACTTTCTCATAGCAAGAACAATGAGTGGTTTCTAATAAAGATACTTCAAACCTCAAATTTTTTGGATTCTTTGTAGACTCATTTTTTTTAATATTCAACAAATTTTTCAGGCAAGAGAGCATTTTTTTTTGCATGTGTTTTCTGCAAGGGAAGATAAAAGAAAGCCAGGAAAGCATGTCTGTCTTTTATAATTTTGTTCCTTATTTCTTCTTCTTTTCCTTTGCCTTCTCTTTCTCCTCCTTTTTTTTTTTTTTTTTTGTGGAAACTAAAACCATTTATAATCTTCACAAAGCTGAATATGTAACTCTCACCCAGTATCTTTGATAGATGAAAGATCTAGCAACTGCTAGACTTAAGTATAATTCAAAATTCTATAAGTCTGTACATATTCCTAATGATATTCTGTTAATATTCCATAAAAATTTGTGTTCTACAGTGAATTAGAGTTACCAATTGCGAAAAATGTTGTATTCATTTTTATAACAATTATTCTCAACTTCACGTCAACAAATTTTAGAGGGTTTAGAGGGTTAGCACCCATGTAAAGCAAACAAGATAGGAATCAATCTCACATACCTAACCATTCTTTCATCCACGATGAGAAAGAATATGTTTTTGCAAGATTCCTATGTGTCTTTTATTTCTCTTCTATGAACATGTACTTATCTGGCTTTGCTGGCATGAGGAGGGGTTATCTGAAGGGATGTGTAAAGCATCTTATAGTTTTTGATAACAGTGCTTATCTTGGATGTATATGTAAGTTGTTCCCGTTGAAATATACTTGTAAATTTATGCTTTAAAATAAGAGCACTTTCAGCAATCAGATACAGTTTACTTTATAACTTTGGGGCAGGATTATGGGGAGTGGTGGAACTTGTAATCTATGAAGGCTTGTATAATGGGATACCTCTCATAAGTTGTTGAGGATATGCTGTGGGAACTCTATTGTCTCTGTATCAAACTAACATCATAGCTATATCTTAATGTTGTTGTGCTGCATTGATTTTATGAGACTTCTATTTCCCGTTGGTGTCCATAGGCTTTCCTTATTGGTGAATTTACTCATTATATTTTATAGCAACCTAACCTAAGATAGAGGGTGATGTGGAACACAGGGCCCTTCTGAATGAACCCCATGACCAGAGGGATAAGCTAGTATCATTAAGTGATCCTCAGATTGTGTTTCTCTCATTACCTCCACAAAGTTTTCTGGGTATGAATAAATATTAGTGCAAGGTTTCCAAAATCACTTATTAGCTGCTGTCTTGTTAAAGGATGGGCCCAGCTTATGTTTCAAAGATGACCTTGTAATAAAGTTTCAGCATTAGATCATTGAAGCCTTTCATCATCGTTTTTCCTTTACCCTCCAGTGTTTGTAATCTTTATTTTAAAGAAAGAACAAAATATGGAAATTAAATATATATGAGAAAAATACCAGCCTTCATCTAAAGGTTTGCATGATTTCTGGGAATTGTCTAGATTCCTATAGTTAATGAGGAAGCATTACATTAGCCAGATTTGAACAATATTTAGTCATAGAAAAAGCAAAGTTCAGAAAGCTGAAGAGTTTTAGCTGTAAATATAAAGTCTAAAACTAAGCATACCTGAAAGGATTACAACTAAAATGGCAATATTTTCTTTCAGAGAAGAACTGGATTGTCATAAACCAAATCTGCTGGGTTAGCTAAATGTTCGAGGTCTATAGAACACTCTTATTTCAGAATTATTTTCTTTCCCTGAGTATTTGTGCTGAACCACAATTAACAGCTAGTGTCTTAAGTGGCAGAATCCTTGGCACAGAATATGTTTAGAATAATGTAGTTCAATTACAGCTTTTCAAAGTATGCAGCTGCCTCAACCATCCACAACAAGTCAATTCCATCTCTTCTTTTCTTATGCAGACACTTGGCTGGAGTTTAGAGATTTTGGGGAGACATCCTCAAAAGGCAATCTTGATTGATTAAGAAAGGGAAGTGATAGAAATCACTCTTGTAGTAAGATCTAGTGACCATAAAGCAATTCCCTCAATTGACTCATGGAATTGCCCCTGTAAATGTATTTTGTCATGAGTTAAACATAATTTCATATCAAAATTGTTATGAGCAAGAATATTTTCTTGTAGTTCACTTCTTTAAGCTCTCCACATAGTCTAAAGACAAATGTGAACTTAGGAGGATTACTGTAGAAAGTACCAAGTTCTAAACACTTGACATACATTGACTATTTCATCTTCATAACACTCTTGTATCCTATTTTTTATGCTCCTCACTTTACAACTGAGCAAACTGAAACACAAAGAGATTAAATTAATTGTTCAAAAATATATAACTAATAAACAATGATACAGAATTTAAAAAGATAATATTGTTCTAGTGTTCCATGTCTTCACTCCATACTATGCTGCCTCCCGGGTTGTAATTTAATTCCTATTAGATTTTTGTCTTTCCTGAGCATATGTTTTTTTGAAATTAAATTTGATGATATATTAAAACCATTTTTTTTCCTGAGGGGACCAGAGTCATAGAGTGGGAATAAATGTAATTCTTTGTGAAAATATACTCTTCAATATTAGACATAGCCATTCTTACTTAGCTCATTAATTCTTGGAGCATTCCTCCTACTCCAGTACAACTAATCATTAAATCAGCTTTGAGGGAATCCAAGGAAAAGAATTAAAAAACACTTCTTAAAAATATTTCAAAGGATTTTTCTGGAGGAAAATAATGTGACTAATCTTAAATTGAATTATATAGTGGACAAATTTTCAAATCTAATGAAAACAGTACATTAAAACACTTTATCCCTGCCATTCACTCCCACTATAACATATACATTACTTGTTTAAAAAAACACATTTTATTTATTTATTTTAATGTGGTGCTTAAAACCAATGCCTTACATATGCTAGGGGAGTGCTCTACCATTGATCCACAACCCCAGCTTCTGCATTACTTGTTAGATATCTGCCCCTTAAAGGTTTTATGAATAATTTTTTAAATATATATTTTTAGTTGTAGATGGACACAATACCTTCATTTTGTTTATTTATTTTCATGTGGTGCTGAGGATTGAACCTAGTGCCTCATACATGCTAGGTAAGTGCTCCACCACTGAGCCACTACCCCAGCCCCATGAATATTTTTAACGGTAGAGAACCATTAAAGCATTTTTCAGAAGAAAAAAAAGTAGAATTAATAAAAAAGATAAGTGAATGTTATGAAATTCACACTATGTTTTAGACATTTTAGAAAAGGGACTGGCAGCGTGAAAATACGTGGGTGGCTTTATTGCAGAAATAACAAATTATTGATTGGCTGCTCAACAAAAAGGTACTGTCACTCACCATATCATCTCAGCAAAGAGAAATGCCACAAAATACTATTTAAACTGATATTGAATAGTATAAAGATGCTGATGTAAACATCAGATGAATCAGTTCCACACCAGTTGAGCCAGGTCAAATGAGGAATTTGCAGCTGATGTTTTGGTGGTTCATGATGTTAACTGAGCAATTTGCAAAAATGTGTTCCCTTTCTCACACACAGCCAGGTAGATTTCCAGCAAGAGTATTGAAAGTGCCAAGTCTTTTGGTCAGAACAGAGCTGCCATCATGCACGAGATTTTACTTAAAGGTGTTTACGGATAGCAAAACTTACACTTCCATGAATTGAATTTTTTTTCTGAAAAAAAAGAAAAAAGTACTTATCTTAACAATCTAGAGAAAATGTTGTCAGGAAGTTGTGGAAAAATGTTTTAATTAGCTTTTATAATCAGCTATGTTTGTGGGGTTACTATGATAAAATTATAAATATAAATTATGTATTTTTCTAATTTTAAATATAATTTGAAACTTTTCCTACCGAAATCTTTTGTTATCTTTGCACTCATCAGTAGTGATCTTGACATGATTCTTTTTTTAAAAAAATATATATAATTCAATTAATTTTTCTCTTCACTTGAATTGTTGCCTGGATTCCTAGGGAGCTCAACTAGCATAGAGATGCTCAGTATCCTAATAAAAGATAATCTTGAAAGATATTAGTATTGTCTACTTACAAATAGTATACAGATTTCTGGATGTAGAATTATACTCTATAAGGAGATAGCAGTCTGATTTCTTTTTTAACATAAAAAATAAGATCATATACCCTTTTTATCACCAGAAAATGACTTTTTTCTATCGATCTTATATAATCTAACTTCAACCACATTCCTTATAGAAGTACAGAGCTAGATGAGTGAATGTGCTTATATAGACTACAACATGACTTTCAGGTATGCTAGTCTTTAATCTCCTGAGAAAGCATCTAGAAAATCATTAAGACATTGCTATTGTCTTACAAGTTATAATCATGACTGACAATATCATTCTTTGTCATTTAATATAAATAATATTACAAGCATTTTTAATAATAAATTGGTAGCTACATAAGCATTATGATAAACTATAAAATGACAAATCTGGCTGAATTTGGGTTTTAGAACAATTCTGAATATATCGAAGATTAGATTTCTTTCCTATTTTCAAGACTTTATATTGACTCCAATTCTAGTTTGGGATAGTTACAGAAATATGTTTTAAGAAAAGAATATTATACTCTGAGAAATATACTAATACATAAAAAGTTATAGAAAATACTTATATTTATTCATTTGTGAACAAATTTTGTATATGAACATAGTCTTTGTCATCAGTTCTGAATGATCAAATTAAATCAGCAGCATTAGCTGAAGTTGTTAATCATAATAATGAAGGTTCTCAGAGAAAGTTAAAAAATCATCTATCATAGTCAATAAGGACCACGTGTTAGGGTTCTCTCTGACTAAATGAAATAACAAAGCTTGTACCATGTGTGGAGATGGCGAGGATGGGTAGACTCTCATGGAAACAGTTTCTTATATCCTGACAGCCTCCTACTATCAATAAAACCTTAAAGTTGCTCCTCTTCCAAAGCACCTCTTCCAACAGTCCACCTTCTACCAGCCCAGATCCCTTTTCATAACTTTTTCATCCCTTATCTTATAAACCTTGGAGGGGGCGGGATTTTATCATCATGAAGTCAACCAGTAATCAGGAAGAGATACACATCCACTCCCTCTACCTCCCTTCCTACTTTTACTGCTCAGGCAAATAAAGGTGTGCAGGACACACACACAGTATACTTGAAGCACCCTTCAGTATTGCTGTTGTCACAGATCCTCCTCCAGCAAACAGCATGGCACTCTTGCTCTAGAGAAAAACTTAGAAAATGAACCTCTACCAATCATCTTCCACAATTTGCTTCTGTGATATGATCTAGAAGGTAACTTTGAACTTAAGCAAACTGGATGCAGAGCCTAGACTTTATGAAGACCAATTATTTAGATAGTAACTTGAGATCTCTGAGTTTCATTTTTGTCATATTACGATTCTTTCCTTATAGAATGATCACAATAAATTTTTATAGAAATGACCAATGAATGAGTGAATAAATCAATATATGGTATAAAATCTCACTTCCAAATTAATACATTTTTAATATTTTAACATAAAAATGCCCCTGGGACATAGCTGACTTGATGAGTACATTGAAAGCTTGTTGGATTTGCTGTACTAAGATTAGACAGAAGAAGATTTCTTGAAGCAATCATGCTAGTCTCTGGGGTAAGGTTTCACAAGAAACTGTTTCCTTTTTCTGTGATTACTCCTACCTGTGTATTGCATGAAAACTGTGAAAAGGAATGAGAAAATTAGTATTTATATGTATTATATTATATGTATATCACTTGTAATATACATACAAATCTGTGGTGGCATATGACCTACTTGGCTCCCTTAAACTTCAGTTTCTCCTTATTAAATGAATAATACCTAAATCACAGTGCTGTTTGATTAACAGTATAATGACTGTGATAGAAGCAATATATTGTTGAGCACATAAATACATGCTTAGCAGAATATGAATTTACATAAATGCAAAAGTCACTTACCATATATAATAAACAATATTAAAATTTAAGATATTCCACATATAGTAGTTCTTCCTTATTCATGACTTCACTTTTCCAGGTTTCAGTTACCAGAGGTCAACCATCATCCAAACAATTTTAATGTAAAAGAAATAAACCTAAGTTTTAAATTGTGTGCTTTCCTGAGAAAGGAATGAAATCTCACATAGTCTGACTTCCTCTCATGTGCAACATGAATCATCCTTTTGTCTGGTGTAGCCACTCTGTATATGCTACCTGTTTGTTAGTTACTTAGTAGCGTCTCAGTTATTGGCCTGTTGCTGCATCTCAGTGTTTGTGTTTGAGTAACCTTTATTTTACTTGATAAAGTTTCCCAAATGCAAGACTATAGTGATGCTGGCAATTCAGATATACCAAAGAGAAGCAGAAAAAAATGTTTCCTTTAAGAATTACCTCACATCACAAGAAGAATGGTGAGTATAGTATAATAAATATTTTGAGAGGGGAGATACCACATTTACATAACTTTTATGACAGTATATTATTATGATCATTCTTTTTTATTATTGATGATGGTTGTTTATCTCTTACAGTGCCTGATTTATTAACTAAAATTTGTCATAGGTATGAATCTATAAGAAAAAGCATACACTGCTGATTTATTAACTAAAATTTGTCATAGGTATGAATCTATAAGAAAAAGCATAGTATTTATAGGATTGGATTCTATGAGTGTTTTCAGGGATCCACTAAGAGTCTTAAAACAAACTTCCTGTGAATAAGGAGGAGCACTGTGTAAGTAACAATGCCTAAGGTTTAATTAGTCACCTATCAAAATCTCTTTTAACATATCATACTAACTATAATGTAAATTTCATCTTTTGAAAATATTAATGTTCTTCCATCAATTTTTAAATGCTTCTCTTGAGAGATTTCTAGTCTTGTTTTTTTAATTTTTCAGGCAATGATAAAATGAATTCTTTAGAATCTTTCGTTTCATTAAAAAAATTTATTAGCTTTTCTAACAATATGCATAATCTTAAACTTGTTTATTTAAAATTATATGTTTAATACATCAAATGAATAGTAAAATGTCAAAAAATAAGAAAATACCTAGCTTACTGAATTGATAGTTCTATGATGATTGTCTGAGTACTGAGGTAAGTCATAGGTATAGTCATAAAGGTTTTTGATAAATGTCCTGAGGGTAATGAGTAAATTAAACTTTTATGAGAATTCCAATGATGTTGAAAATAATAACAAAACTATGATCAACCCTGACAATCTCAAGGCATGCTTGAAGAACTATAATGGCATTTTAAGTCAAGAATAAGGTTTTTGTTTTGTTGAATGGATTGTCTGAGGTCAGAACTAAATTGCTCTGAGCAATTGAGGGGATATTATACTCCAAGTGGGAGAGAAAAAGAGATCTAGAATCAAGAGGAATGTAAGCCTAAAGGTTTTGAAGAGAGAACAGAGATGTGTGGGTACAACTGAAGATATTTAGAGTCTTTTCTGAGGTGTTAAGATAAGAAACCGGGGGGGGGGGGGGGGGGTAGATCCAACATGGCGGCCGGCAAGGAAGCAGCACTTTCAGTATCTCCACATTAACCGGATCAGAAACACCCATTAAAACAGCTACATTCTACCTACTGAGGAACTTCTAGCAAAATTCCGCTGAAAGGAGACCTGCCAGGAAGTAGTAAGTTATATTAGAGGTGACAGTTGGCCCCAGACAAGTGAATCTTGGCCGGCCACGCGGGCGCAGAGGTCCAATCTCGCAGCCACCGCCCAACCGGCTCTGCAAGCGGCCCCCGGCGGCCCGGGGCAGCGAGAAGGGTCCCCGCCTGGCCCGACAGACGGCTCCCGCCATCCTGGCTCTCCTGGCGGCCCCGCTCGCTCGGTGATCGGCCACCCCGCCCGCCCGGCTCTTAGCCACGAGGAGGCCACTGCCTACCGGGTTCTACAAGCGGCCCCCGGCGGCCGGCGCGGCGAGAAGGGTCCCCGCCTGGCCTGGCAAAAGGCCTGTGCCCTCCTGGCTCTGCTAACGGCCCCGCCCACCCGGCAAACGGCCCCCCCGCACCCGCCCTCCCTGCTCTGTTGGCGGCCCCGCCCCCGGCCAGCGCAGGCTCGGCTCTGCAGGCGGCCCCGGCTGCCCGCGCAGCGAGAAGGGTCCCCGCCTGGCCCGGCAGACGGCTCCCGCCATCCTGGCTCCTGGCGGCCCCGCTCGCTCGGTGATCGGCCACCCTGCCCGCCCGGCTCTTAGCCACGAGGAGGCCACTGCCTACCGGGTTCTACAAGCGGCCCTCGGCGGCCAGCGTGGCGAAAAGGGTCCCCGCCTGGCCTGGCAAAAGGCCTGCGCCCTCCTGGCTCTGCTAACGGCTCCGCCCACCCGGCAAACGGCCCCCCCCCCCGCCCTCCCAGCTCTGCGGGCGGCCCCCGGCGGCCCGTGCAGCGAGAAGGATCCCCGCCTGGCCCGGCAGACGGCCTGTGCCCTCCCAGCTCTGCTAACGGCCCCGCCCCCACTGCGAACGGCCCCGCCCACCCGGCAAACGGCTCCCTCCCCTGAGACGACGTGAAGGAAATCTAACCAAGCCTTTATGAAATAGCGAACTGGGAACTAAAACCAGAGATTGGGTCAGACCAGAGACAAGCCAGTTCCACCCCTCCCTTCGGACACTCCAGCAAGGAGGCAGGGGCCCGCCATTGCAGAGAGGGGAAGTCACCAAAGTTTGGCCAAAGAGATTCCTTCCCAGCGGAATCTACTTTAGCAGGTGTGTGACTCCCACCCGCATCAGATACAAACAACCGGGAAACTTCAAAATCTCTCCGTGGGCGTGACTGTAAGGGCCAAAGGACTCTCGACCCCCAACTCCCAATACTGCCAGTGACGTGGGTGTGACTGTAGGGCGGAGGGAAGCAGAGAAGACTCCCCACCCACAACTCCCCCAACCGCCAACTGAGAGGGCATGACAGTAGGGGCAGAGGGAAACAGAGGACACTCCAGACCCCCAACTCC
The DNA here is from genome assembly GCF_021218885.2 of Marmota monax. Taxonomy (NCBI): domain Eukaryota; kingdom Metazoa; phylum Chordata; class Mammalia; order Rodentia; family Sciuridae; genus Marmota; species Marmota monax. The sequence continues at coordinate 15,870,559 of NW_026692781.1, forward strand.
TCCTACTGCCAGCGGAGTGGTCGTGATTGTAGGGGCTGAGGGAAGCAGATGGGATCCTCGACCCCCAACTCCCATTACCACCAGTGGCGACACCAATAGTCTTAGCCGCCAGACTCCGAAGGTGTGTCCACCAAAGGGGTCAGGAAAAATTAAACTATTGACTCCCAGAACACAGCTCCACAGCACTGGGGCTTAGATGAATGACAGAGAGAGTGCTCAGTCATTAGGGAAATAGAGCACCCAGAGGGGCTGAAAGTGTAACCAAATCCTTGGAGAACCTCCTCCGGTGCACAGGACCTGGCTGGCTGGCAGGAGGAAGGGGAGGAGGGGCTGTAGAAGTGAAACGGCTCTGGACCAACAGGATTGAGAGACTCCCAGGAGCCGCCTTACAGGGATTGCTGTTGACACATTGAGGGCAAATCTCAGCCCGGAGGGCACAGCTTTGCCTACGGGAAGAGAAGAAAATGGATCTCTAAGACCTAATTTTATTTCTTATTTTATTTTATCTTTTCTATCCCTTTTTCCCTCTTTCTCTCCCCTTCCAAGTTTTATTGTTCTTTCCATTCTCCTCTATGCTATCTAACTCCCCCTCCTTCTTACTTTTCAAGAGCACCTTCCTTTCCCTCCCCCCAACTTTCATCCCAAGCATTACGTCCTCCATTTCGTGTAACTGTCTAAATGCAAACAGGTGAATGTTTCGAGGCCGTCTATAGTGCTCCTAAATACCTAGCTACTACCAACACCCTGATCCAATTGACGGTTAGCATCCCCCTTCAGTAGAGCAATCTTCTAAAGTAGCCAAGACATACTAACCCGTATACCTTCATAGCACCCAACATAAAGTCCTAAGAACAAAAAACAAATCACTATATGCATACAAAATCCGGAAGCCCTTTATAAATTGAATGAATCAGCTCTAAAGTACAATAAAGCCCAACATTTATAGGCATAATCTCCCACCACAAAGGAGAAACAACAGATATAAACAAAGCCAAAACAAATGTATAGGAGAAAGCAGTTACAAAGCAGTCAAATAGAGCTGGAAAGTAACATGAACGACATGAAAAAACCAGGGAAAAAAGGAGTACAGATAATGCAGGACAACTTAAATCTACAGGAGGACCTAGAAGCATCAGAAACATGGACAGGGAAAGAAATCAAGGCATACCTAACTCAGATGGAACGGAATTTTAGAGAAGACATGAGACAGCAAATCCAAGAATTGAAAGTATATTTTGAAAACCAACTAAACAAACAAATTCAAACTGCAAAGAATGAGCTCTACCAGGAGATAGAGATCTTAAAAAAAAACCAAACAGTGATTTTAGAAATGCAAGAAACCATAAACTAGATTAAAAATGCTAACGAGAATATTACAAATAGACTAGATCAAGCAGAAGTCAGAACATCAGATAATGAAGACAAAGTTTATCAACTTGAAAAGAATATAGTCAATACTGAAAAGATGCTTAAATCTCAAGAGCAGTCTATCCAAGAGACATGGGATTTCATCAAAAAACCAAATTTGAGAGTCATTGGGATAGAAGAAGGCACAGAGATTCAAGCCAAAGGAATGGACAACCTATTGAATGAAATAATCCTAGAAAACTTCCCAGAGATGAAAGATGGAATGGATTGCCAAATCCTGGAAGCCTACAGGACCCCAAACATCCAAAACTGTAATAGGCCAACTCCAAGACATATAATTATGAAGATAGCCAACATACAGAACAAGGAGAGAATATTAAAAGCTACAAGGGAAAGGAGGCAGATTACATTCAGGGGTAAACCAATTAGGTTAACGGCTGATTTTTCATCACAGACTTTGAAATCGAGAAGATCCTGGAACAATGTATTTCAAACGCTGAAAAATAATAGATTCCAACCAAGAATACTGTATCCAGCAAAATTAAGCTTCAGATTTGACAATGAAATTAAAATCTTTCACGATAAACAAAAGCTAAAAGATTTCGCAGCCAGAAAACCAGCACTGCAAAGCATTTTGGGCAAAATTCTACAAGAAGAAGAATGGAGAAACAGTGCCCAAAACCAACAGCGGGAGGTAACTCAGTAAAGGGGGAGGAAAACAACCAAAAAGTAAAAACTAGCCAAACTAAAATAAATAAATAAATAAACATGACTGGAAGTACAAATCATATTTCAATTGTAACCTTAAATGTTAATGGACTAAACTCACCAATCAAGAGACACAGGCTGGTAACCTGGATCAAAAAAACAAATCCAACAATATGCTGCCTTCAGGAGACTCATATGATAGGAAAAGACATACACAGGCTGAAGGTGAAAGGTTGGGAAAAATCATACCACTCACATGGCCCTCGGAAGCAAGCAGGAGTGGCCATACTCATATCGAATAAAATCAACTTCAAACCTAAGTTAATCAAAAGGGATAAAGAAGGACACTATATCCTGTTAAAAGGAACTATTCACCAACAAGACATAACAATTATCAATTTATATGCACCAAATAATGGTGCAGCAACGTTCATAAAACAAACTCTCCTCAAGTTCAAAAGTCAAATTGACCACAACACAATAATTATGGGTGACTTCAACACACCGCTCTCGCCATTAGACAGATCCTCCAGACAAAAGCTGAATAAAGAAACTATAGAACTCAATGACACAATCAATAACCTAGACTTAACCGACATATATAGAATATATCAACCATCATCAAGTGGATACACGTTCTTCTCAGCAGCACATGGATCGTACTCAAAGATAGATCATATATTATGCCATAGGGCAACTCTTAGTAAATATAAAGGAGTGGAGATAATACCATGCACCATATCTGATCATAATGCAATGAAACTGGAAATCAATGAAAAAAGAAGGAAGGAAAAATCCTGCATCACATGGAAAATAAACAATATGTTACTGAATGATCAATGGGTTACAGAAGACATAAAGGAGGAAATCAAAAAATTCTTAGAGATAAACGACAATTCAGACACAACATACCGGAATCTATGGGACACAATGAAAGCATTTTTAAGAGGGAAATTCATTTCCTGGAGTTCATTCCTCAAAAAAAGAAAAAACCAACAAATAAACGAACTCACACTACATCTCAAAACCCTAGAAAAGGAAGAGCAAAACAACAGCAAATATAGCAGAAGACAAGAAATAATTAAAATCAGAGCGGAAATCAACGAAATTGAAACAAAAAAAACCATTGAAAAAATTGATAAAACTAAAAGTTGGTTCTTTGAAAAAATAAATAAGATCGACAGACCCTTAGCCATGCTAACGAAGAGAAGAAGAGAGAAAACTCAAATCACTAACATACGGGATGAAAAAGGCAATATCACAACAGACACTACAGAAATACAGAAGATAATTAGAAAGTATTTTGAAACCCTATATTCTAATAAAATAGAAGACAGTGAAGACATCGATAAATTTCTTAAGTCATATGAGATGCCCAGATTGAGTCAGGAAGACACACACAATTTAAACAGACCAATAACAAAGGAAGAAATAGAAGAAGCCATCAAAAGACTACCAACCAAAAAAAGCCCTGGACCAGATGGGTATACAGCGGAGTTTTACAAAACCTTCAAAGAAGAATTAATACCAATACTTTTCAAGCTATTTCAAGAAATAGAAAAAGAAGGAGCTCTTCCAAATTCATTCTATGAGGCCAACATCACCCTGATCCCGAAACCAGACAAAGACACTTCAAAGAAAGAAAACTACAGACCAATATCTCTAATGAACATAGATGCAAAAATCCTCAATAAAATCCTGGCGAATCGAATACAAAAGCATATCAAAAAAATTGTGCACCATGATCAAGTAGGATTCATCCCTGGGATGCAAGGTTGGTTCAATATACGGAAATCAATAAATATTATTCACCACATCAATAGACTTAAAGATAAGAACCATATGATCGTCTCGATAGATGCAGAAAAAGTATTCGACAAAGTACAGCATCCTTTTATGTTCAAAACACTAGAAAAACTGGGGATAACAGGAACTTACCTCAACATTGTAAAAGCTATACATGCTAAGCCTCAGGCTAGCATCATTCTAAATGGAGAAAAACTGAAGGCATTCCCGCTAAAATCTGGAACAAGACCGGGATGCCCTCTCTCACCACTTCTATTTAATTTAGTCCTTGAAATACTAGCCAGAGCAATTAGACAGACAAAAGAAATTAAAGGCATAAAAATAGGAAAAGAAGAACTTAAAATATCACTATTTGCGGACGATATGATCCTATACTTAGAAGACCCAAAAGGGTCTACAAAGAAACTACTAGAACTGATAAATGAATTCAGCAAAGTGGCAGGATATAAAATCAACACGCATAAATCAAAGGCATTCCTGTATATCAGTAACAAAACTTCTGAAATGGAAATGAGGAAAACCACCCCATTCACAATATCCTCAAAAAAAATAAAATACTTGGGAATCAACCTAACAAAAGAGGTGAAAGATTTATACAATGAAAACTACAGAACCCTAAAGAGAGAGATAGAAGAAGATCTTAGAAGATGGAAAAATGTACCCTGTTCATGGATAGGCAGAACCAACATCATCAAAATGGCGATATTACCCAAAGTTCTCTACAGGTTCAACGCAATGCCAATCAAAATCCCAACGGCATTTCTGGTAGAAATAGATAAAGCTATCATGAAATTCATATGGAAAAATAAAAGACCCAGAATAGCAAAAGCAATTCTAAGCAGGAAGTGTGAATCGGGAGGTATAGCGATACCAGATTTCAAACTGTACTACAGAGCAATAGTAACAAAAACAGCATGGTACTGGTACCAAAACAGGCAGGTGGATCAATGGTACAGAATAGAGGACACAGAGACCAATCCACAAAATTACAACTTTCTTATATTTGATAAAGGCGCTAAAAGCATGCAATGGAGAAAGGATAGCATCTTCAACAAATGGTGCTGGGAAAACTGGAAATCCATATGCAACAAAATGAAGCTGAACCCCTTTCTCTCGCCATGCACAAAAGTAAATTCAAAATGGATCAAGGACCTAGATATTAAATCAGAGACTCTGCACCTGATAGAAGAAAAAGTTGGCTTCAATCTACACATTGTGGGATCGGGCTCCAAATTCCTTAATAGGACACCCATAGCACAAAAGTTAATAACTAGAATCAACAAATGGGACTTACTCAAACTAAAAAGTTTTTTCTCAGCAAGAGAAACAATAAGAGAGGTAAATAGGGAACCTACATCCTGGGAACAAATCTTTACTCCTCACACTTCAGATAGAGCCCTAATATCCAGAATATACAAAGAACTCAAAAAATTAAACAACAAGATAACAAACAACCCTATCAACAAATGGGCGAAGGACCTGAACAGACACTTCTCAGAGGAGGACATACAATCTATCAATAAGTACATGAAAAAATGCTCACCATCTCTAGCAGTCAGAGAAATGCAAATCAAAACCACCCTAAGATACCATCTCACTCCAGTAAGATTGGCAGCCATTATGAAGTCAAGCAACAATAAGTGCTGGCGAGGATGTGGGGAAAAGGGTACACTTGTACATTGCTGGTGGAACTGCAAACTGGTGCGGCCAATATGGAAAGCAGTATGGAGATTCCTAGGAAAGCTGGGAATGGAACCACCATTTGACCCAGCTATCGCCCTTCTCGGTCTATTCCCTGAGGACCTTAAAAGAGCATACTATAGGGATACTGCTACATCAATGATCATGGCAGCACAATTCACAATAGCTAGACTTTGGAATCAACCCAGATGCCCTTCAATAGATGAATGGATTAAAAAACTGTGGCATTTATACACAATGGAGTATTACGCAGCACTAAAAAATGACAAAATCATGGATTTTGCAGGGAAATGGATGGCATTAGAGCAGATTATGCTAAGTGAAACTAGCCAATCCTTAAAAAACAAATGCCAAATGTCTTCTTTGATATAAAGAGAGCAACTAAGATCAGAACAGGGAAGAAGAGCATGAGGAAAAGATTAACATTAAACAGAGACGAGTGGGGGGAGAGAAAGGGAGAGAGAAGGGAAACTATGGAAGTGGAAGGAGACCCTCATTGTTACACAAAATTACATATAAGAGTTTGTGAGGGGAAAGGGGAAAAAAAAAACAAGGGAGAGAATTAAAACAACAGCAGATGGGGTAGAGAGGGAAGATGACAGGGAAGGGGAGGGGGGATAGTAGGGGATAGGAAAGGTAGCAGAATACAACAGTCACTAATATGGTATTATGTAAAAATGTGGATGTGTAACCGATGTGATTCTGCAACTTGTATTTGGGGTAAAAAATGGGAGTTCATAACCCACTTGAATCAAATGTATGGAAGATGATATGTCATGATCTGTGTAATGTTTTGAACAACCAATAAAAAAAAAGAATTGTAATGCAAAAAAATAAAGTGAAGAAAGGAACAAAATTACCGTAAGACATGGAAATTAGGTAATTATTTCAATTCTGTTATAAAGAATTTAAGCCATAGTAAATCATCAACATTTGAAAATATTGTATCTTTTAATAAATTACAACAACTACCATCATTCAAATGCATAAACTTATTGAACTTCAAACCACTGGGTTATATTCTTGGAAAATTAGAATTATACACAGGCCTCAATATATCATAACAAACACAAAAGAAATAGAAATGGTCCTTGCAACTAAAAAAACTTTAAATAGACACTTTAAAAATACTTCTTAACAGAGCTGTGACTTTTGACAGTAGTAGTACATATTCAAGAATGTTACAGTATTTTGGGGGGAAATGAATGGGTTCATTATATTGATTTTGGGGATGGCTTCACAAGTGTATACATACAATTTTAGACTTTAAATATATATTCTTTGTTGCATGTCAAACAAAAAAAAAAAGATAAGAAACCAACAAATGTACTTGGAACTGGTTAATTATTGAGGATATATAACAAAGTCTTGAACCTGGCTTCTCTATGGGCAGTGTGAAGTAACCCTGTCAAACTTTGGTTACATTGAACTCCAGCTACATGAGGGGCACATCAATGAGACAACTACCTCAGAACTGTTCCTACCCACTACCTCTACCCACCCCCCATCACCTGTTAAACAGTACAGCATCTGATCCCACTCTTTTCCTCCCACCCTCTACCCTATCTACACCCCAAATTTCCTTGGTCACTTCTCTTACCTAATGGTTTTCTGAGGTCACAAAACTCCTGTGAACTCTTGCAGTCATTACTCATATTGAAAAGTAAAATTAAAGCAACTGACCAAGTTTTGGGTATTAGAAAACACAAAGCAAGTGCAGATATCAAATGAGAAGAGGAAGTTCTGTACAATGTCCCCTGTATTTAGTTTTCTCTTTCGCCATTTATCAGTGGAATTTCCATTTTTTAGCTAACAAAGAAAGCTGTACAAAGATTGTGAGTGATATCATTTCATTTTGATGGACTCACCATTAAAATCAGACTTCCAGAGAGTACAGTCAACTCTCCTCTAATCAATAGTTACTGAACTCTTACCTGGGCATGAGCAGGAATTGCCAGAGATCCAAGATGAACAGACCCTGAACTCTGCTCTCAAAAATATAGACAGGCATGTGTTTTGTACTAGAACATAGGAAGCCTCTGTGACTATTTTGGTGATGACTTCATTAGTGGCTATCAACCTATGCCAGGATCCCTACTTCCCACCATTTGCAACACTCTCATCATGATATCTCAGATGACACTGTTTCTCCCTGGGTGGAGATGTAGTGCAAACCTTCAAAGGGGAATGTCGGAACCTCGAGAAAGCCCATGTCATAGGAAATGTGTCCTGATCTCTTCACCCCTACTACTACTAATCCCAGTACAGAAAGAAATGCATTCCATTTCATTCAGGATTGACCTCAAGGGTATGGGACTTCTGGGGCATAACTTATTTTCTCAAATACACATTCTCCTTGGGAAGGGGGACAGAATGCCAATCTGAGACTGATTCCCGGCCTTTGTTCTGATCAAGGTGGCTTCAGTAGACCTGGTTCAATTTGGAATCTGTGTGTCTAAGATGGAACAAACTTCCAGGTGGCTTATGAAAGTCATTGTTTTGTGGTGAAGGAGAACTACCATTAGTACTTGCCATTCAAGCACAGCTTTAATGAGGAGTGCTTCTCTAACAGTTCCCCAAAGGAACCTCATTGGCTCCACCTCAGCTCCAGACCCAGACATTGCACCTGGCACAAGATCAAATGCCACTGATGGAAATGAGCTACATCTGTAGGGCTCTTTAATGTTCAAGTATATGATTTTCCTTGTTTACAAGAGGCACGTATCATCTCACTGGTCTCCAGTACAGGCACACGTGATCTTTTCTTCCATCACTCCCTTAGAAGCCTTGTTTACAAAGTTGATTCATAGGTCTTACGCACAGCTGGAGACAGTCACAGATTTATGACACTGGGGGCTGTCTCGAGGAGTGAGCTTTGATCAGGCAGACACTGTTATATCAATGACCACATATGTTGAGGCTAAGAAAGGCTGTGTGATACAAGAAAGGAAGAGCAACTCCTCCCACTATTTCTCCCACCCTCTTCTGGAAGAATCACCATGAACCCTCTTAAAATCTCCTGTTGGAGATGAGGGTGGAGGATTGGCAAAGACAAAACGTGCTAAGGAGCTGAACCCATCATAAGGTCTAAATGATAAAATTTAACCATAAATGAACATGAGGAAATGAAGGAAAGCACTTGTTTTTCAAATACAACATACTTAGATGTGTCCAGTTCCTTAATAGAAGGCTTACTGAATGCAAATTACTATTTAAAATGATTTTTTATATTATTGATGACCCAGAAGCTTCATGCCTTGGAGTCTAAGGATGTGCAACCTTTCACTGTATGTTTTTGAGACATCTATGAACTATAGTTCCAGAGCTAACGTGATGATGACCAAGCACCTGTGAGTTTCTTCAGAACCTTGATGTTTAACTGATTCTCTGCAGCTCTAAGCATCATGCAAACTGTTCGTTTTCATCTTGGTATAATTGTAATAAAGTTATAATAAACAGTGTATCTTACACACACTGAAAATGATAATAGGAAATTAAAATGATAAAATCTGATTGATACACATCAACTTCAAAACTGACTATTTTAGAAGCTGTATTTTTATAGCTGATCACATTTTTTTCATTTTTATTATGAAAGAGTCTATTCATGCAAATGAGTTTCTATGTGCATATGAAGGATATATCTTATATATAATCATTATATGAACATTTATGTAGTACCCAATCTAAGAAATAAAATATTACTAATTTCTAAATAATCCATTCTACCTTCTAGAATAATTCTGAATATTTGTCCCTATAATTCTTCATTTTTTTTCATATATGTACCCTAAAACCTATATTTTCTTCTTTTGGTACTAAGGATTGAACCCAGGGGCACTAAAGACATCCCTAGTCTCTTTTATTTTTTTCATTGTGAAGCTGACCTCAAACCTGCAGTTCTCCTGCCTCAGCTTCCTGAGTTGCTGGAATTATAGGGATGTATGTATCAGTTCACCTGGTTCTAAAACCTATTGCTTGGTGTTTAGTTTTGTTTTGTTTTTTAACTTTTTATAAATGGCATCTTAAAATATTTCAGCAGATCATGTGTTTTGCTCAATGCTGTTTGTGTCATTCATTCCTATTCATGTTTATATCTCAAGTTTATTTTAATATTTTTATACTATTACATAATACAAAGTACAATATATGAATCCTTTCTTTCTTTCTTTTTTTTCTTTTTTTGCTTTGTTTTGCCTTCATGAATGATTGTGCTATAAAAATTTTGGACATGTCTTTTTATGTACAAGAGCAAAATTACCTATATAGTAAAAATATGGAAGTGGAATTACTGGGGAATACGTCATGTGCATCTTCACCTTTGCTAGAATGAGAAAGTGTTTGGTGAAATAATCATATAAATTTACATAGATAAAATGAGTAAGGAAACCAAAAAGCCTGACACCATTCTTGACTATTTCATAATCACTCTACATCCAATCTGGTAACACCTTATTTCAAAATATATCCAGAATCCAATCTCTTTTTGCTTATCACTCTTGCATGCATACAGTTTCAGGTACCATCTTTATGTATCCAAAATTCTGACACACTCTCCACCATTACTATTTGCTTTAAGCTCCCATCTTTCTCCTGGATTATGACCAATCACCTTCTTTCTGGTCTCCTAGTTTACATTTTTTGCCTCCCACACAAAAGAATATTTTCCTTTTTAAAGCCTCAGTTTTTATTTCTCAATTTTTTTCTGAAAGCCCTACAGTTGGCTTTCCCATCTCTCTTGGATGCAAACCAATGATCTGGCACCACTTTACACCTTTTATCTCATTGCCTACATCATTCCTACTTGCCCAGTTTCTCCCTACTTCACTGGCTTCTTTGTACGTCAGGCAAGCTCTACCTCCCAGATGATGTGGTGGCCACTTCCTGTGTAAAAAAATTTCTTTCCCACTACCCTAGACTTCCTCATGACTCTCATTCTAACATCCTCCGTGTATTTATTTAAATTATCACTGCTTGAAGCCTTTTCTGACCACTTGTTTAAAATTTCAATCTTGTTCCTGATTCTCTCTCATTCCTTCATGAGCATAGGAATTTTTGCCTCTTGTGTTTTTTTTTAAATTATATCTCTGATTCCTAGAATACATCAAAGAAGTACAACCAAAAAAAGCTATAATAATAATAGTCAACCCATACAGTGCTTAATTCTCTAGCTACTTCTAAAGCAGATGATATAAATAATCTTCTTTATTTCTCTCAAAATGTTGAGGGAAAGGACTTTCTGTTTTGGTGATGTGAAAGAGGTCAATTTTTTCTTCTCCATAGAAAACAAATATAAAACTGAACAGCATTAACAGGATCAACTATTCTATGACACTGGAAATCCATCGAGAGAAACACAACAATTTGAGAAGATTTATTGCTTAACATTCAAATAGCCCGGAGCTAAAACAGGTTAGAAAGCTCATCTACAAAAGCATAGGGGTGATTGTGCCACAATGTTTTGTCACCATTTTGTTGTGCCACTTCCAGGTTGCCTACCACTGACACATATCCACAGCCCACATGGGATATCCAGGGCAGAATTCCTTTTCATTTAACAAAGAAGCCAATTGTTCATGAATAATCAAATGGCAGCCAAATTCCAAATACCAAAGCTTTCATATTTTATAAAAGAAAAAGATGAAGGGAAGAAAAATCCAAACTATTAAAGGAGATGGGGCAGGGAGATGACGTAAACAACCCTACCTTGTGCAGCCAACTCTTTCCACCTCTCCTTGTTCTGCTGAATGATGTCCACCAGGTTGTTCTTGAAGCTCTTCAGGTCCACTGCTGTAAGGGAATAGTCTGGAGAATAGCTCCCGTCATTCACCAAGCCTTTCGAATTTGATCGTCTCAGCACCTCAGCAACATGTAACCCCACAATGGTTGAACTAACAGTAATAACCAAAGAAACCAAAAGATACAAAAGAGAAGAGGGTCAGTCAGGATATGGGATGAGGGAACAAAGCCTGAAAAAGTTTATGAAAACGACTATTGAAGTAGAACAGCAGATAGACAGGTCCAGTTGTGAGCATGTGGCAGCTGTTTGCCTCCCTTTCCCACTAAGAGAGCCAGGGACTCCTCTTCCTGTACTTAGAGGACTTGGATTTTTCTTGAACTGTGGACCTCAGTTCTCAATATTGAAGGAAGATGCAGTACAACATCATGACACTAGGTGGCAATACTACCTAATAATTAATCCAAGAACTCCCTGCCTAGTTTTAAGAAATAAGGATAATCATTAAATAATAAAAGGTTATTAAAAACCACAGATATGAAAATGATATAAAAGAAAAACATCATACCTGCCTGCCCCACAGTTAGAAGTTTCAGTTTTGGAGGCTTCCTCTATAAGAGGAATAACAATTTTCTCTGTTGAGTCTGTCAGAAGAGAAAATGTTGGCTCTACTATGAAATCAATGAAACCTAAAAAAGAAAAAGAAAAAGAAAAAAATTTAAAAAAGATAAATCAAAGTGTTACAACTTCCAGAATTCTAAAATCAGTAAAATGAAGAGCCTCTCTTTGGCACACTCCTGGGATAGCAAATATCAACTATAATATCAGTTTTCTTGCCCTTTGATACTATTTTAATCCAATAGCACAATCTTTAAAATAGCTTAACTGTTCTACAGAATAATCTCCCAAGCAGTATAAGTGCTACAATTTAGGCTTGCTAACTTAAGTATATTGGCTTTCCTATTTAATGTTCAGCTTTACATGTTATTGCTAACAATAGATGCAGATCAAATGAGTGGGAATATGTTTTTTTCTGTCCCAATGAGAAGGATCATTACTCTTTGGGAAAGGTCTTCATTTTGTTGTGAATTTTATTACTGACCAGAAAGAAATAATATCTGAACGCCAAAGGAATTAAATAATTGACATTTTTCCCTCGGGCTATGGGAAGGCAACCACCTTTTACATGTTTTTTTTTACTATGTCAGTCAGAGCTTTCTGCCAACTTGTTCGAATTTCAAATTGCTGTTTATTATTCCCTGGATGTAAAGTGTTAGTTCGCAGCATGTAGGCGTGCGCTGTCAAATCAGCCCAGGAACAGTAACATCTCCGGGAGACAGCACTAAACCTACTGCTTTTTAGATGTCAGTATTGAATGAAGACTTTCACATTTAAAGTACTCATCAAGATAGAAAATGACACACAGAGAAAAGGGCATTGTCCTCTGGGGACACTGACTACCCGGTATTTAAGTAGAGGAGAGGACAACATCCCTAAGATCCCAGGAAATATTTGGTGCTTGAAATCAAGGGCTTGTGTCCTTAAACCCATCTGGGAGCAATAAACTATTACCTAAATATAAAAGAATAATGGGAAGGAGGGTCTTTAAGTGAGAATGCCCTGGGAATATCCACATATGATAAAGTAATTAACATTTCAAGTAACTATATTATTTATAGCACATATTGAGGCATGTATATAACTTTAAAAATTCCTATAAATGTACATTTTAATTGACATCTTAAATCAAAGTAATGTTAATTGCCTACCCAGAGTGTGATTTTGAGTTCCATGAATGGGTTTAAATGACCAGTATAGGTAGACTGTCCAATGAGGTAATATGGTAGCAATTTATATGACAGCAATGAGCCTCAAGAACATCACTCCTTCCCAGCTTGCTAGGAAATCCTCAGACTGCACAACATTGAGGATAAGCACCTTCCTCATAATCTCTAGATAAACAGCTGTTGAACTTGGTTAGGAAGGAGGAAGGCCAGAGTAAGCAGCTTTCTGACCACCCTGCTGCTTCGGGGTACAGCTGCCAAAATACAGAGGTAAGATGGCTATTTTCATTTTCATCGATTGTGTAATTCAGTGAGAAATATGCTAGCTAAGGGAAGAACTATTACAAATATTCAAACCATGCAGCATAGCAATCCTGTTTTAATAATGGACTGGAGTTGAATTTCCCAACAAAAATACAGATGACAATGAATGAGGTTGGAAGCAATATGATTTTGCAAGTTTCTTGCAGTTGGCTTATTTAGTCATATCACAGGAACTTTTTCCCCCAAACTAATATGAGATTGCATATCAAGCATACTATGGATACTTAGCATTAACAGAATAGGAATGCTAATATTTTCATCAAATTGCCTTATACCTAAGAGATTAAATTATAGAACACAATAGTCAACAACAAATGAAAATTACAGTCCCTTCCCAAGAAGAAAGCACTTTATTTTGTATAAAAGATTATAGCTAGAATAACAATGACGTTTACCAATTCTCCTTTATTGAATTCATTTTGTAAATTATTTCAATAATTTTTATCACTGAGCATCATCTAGATCAGCCTAAAGGCAAACTTTGTCATGAATATAGAGTGAGTTTTTCCTAGAGGACTTTGAACAGAATGGTGTACGCATGTGAAAACAGAAAACACACATCCACTTTGCCCAATTACCATCCTTCAGATTACCTATTTGGGATTGGGCCACCATCGTTGAATTCCTATCACAAAGTGGAGAAAATGGAAGCCCTAGTTCCGCTTCTTTGTCTCCCTGAGGAAAGAAAAACAGAGGAGTGAAGACTTAGGTGGGGCAAACTAAGATAGTGAGCAGCCTAGGTAACACAAATGAAAAGCTGAGTCTTTCATTTCTTAATCCAGCACTACTTTTCTACTTATATATAAATATAACTACAAGATCAAGTATCTAAAACTTTTATTAGACGATTTCTTTGGGAGAAGCTTCTTCAGGGGAAAATCAGAAACATTTTAACACTTTGTCTTAGTGTTACAATCCCTTGATTATAAAGAGATTTTTGCAATTTTCAGAAGTTGGTATAAATTAATCATCTCAGCATATTATTTAGAATTTAAGTAACAATTCAACTCATGGACTTTTTTGTTCCTTTTTTATTTAATGTCAAACACACCAGCAAAACTTCAGAATCAAGGTTTTGTTATTGGACAGCTTTTTCAACTTAAATGTGTATGAACATTTGGAAATACCTTTCTGTTTACTAAGCTTTATTAAATTTCCCACAAGAAGTAATGAGGTATACCTTCAACATTCTTACATTCTTCAGACATAATTTTAATGTATTCTTCTTCGAGAAAATCAAAATCTCAGTGATTCTTTGCTATTTGCTTTTATCAAAACTAGATTAACTGCATACATGTGTGAAAGAATTAAACATTTATGTTTGGGTTTAACAACATGGGTTTTCAACTCCTAAAATCCAGGTAGCTGCTCTGTGCAAATATTTATTCTCATAAGGTTTATCACACATTGCTGTTTTCCTTTGCATTCAAGAGGATCTGTTTATGAGAGGATGCTTCCTTGTTCCTGTTCATTTCAAATATCTCACCATTTGAAGGAGTACTCTGAGATTTGGTTTCTTCCTAAAATGCTGGCACCTGTCTCGCATCAATCCACAACTTTGGAAGTAATGCCTGGCTCAGGACTCCATGGTTTCCTTTCAGCCTGTGATTTCCTCTTACATTTGTGTATCCTGATCTTTATACCATATCAGTATATATCTTTGAAGGTTTTTAAGAATGTTTTCTGTGCATTCCCTTTACACCATGACTCTGATTACTGGCAGGAAGTTTGAAATCAGAATTATTTGGGAAAATCAAAATATGGTTTGTAGCAAAGTAACTACAAAAGGGAAGATTTTACTAAGTCATGACTTAGAGAAGATGA
Organism: Marmota monax; assembly: GCF_021218885.2. NCBI lineage: Eukaryota > Metazoa > Chordata > Mammalia > Rodentia > Sciuridae > Marmota > Marmota monax. The sequence continues at coordinate 15,885,811 of NW_026692781.1, forward strand.
AATAAGGGATTCTGTGATCTCTGTCAGCAACTCCCTCAATTTATGGCATCAATTTTATTTAGAATTAATATTTATACCCATCTTCTGAATACATAGAAGAGAATTATTAATGCCATTGCCCTTGGAGTCAGGAGAGGTCACTGAAGCACTGCTGTGCAAGGGGCTCTGACACTACAAACAGGTCCCAGCGTGTGCTGAACAAACTCTTACCTCTGACTTAACTTTGTCATCTTGTTCTACTCATTTTAAGATATAATGATCATAGGATCTGCCTAGTAGGATTATCTAAGATAATTTATTTGAAGCCCAAAGGTAGTGCCTAACATTTAGTGAATAGTCATTAAATTTAGCAAAGAATCATAATTCATAATAGCAACAATGTGCAGCTATGTTAATTAAAGAGGTCCATGAAGTCTAATGCATATCCTAGATTGTTTTAAAACAGGGGGGGACCCATTGTACTGAATTTAGCATGTAATGCAGAGGGATTGGCTCCCCCCCCCTTTTTCCAGCATGAAATTGACATGACAAAGAATTCAACTTTTGAAACAATAATTTGTCAGCAGTGTGAGGGGTGACCTGGGATGATTAGAGGATGGCTCTTGGTCCACCAATCTGAATGAAAATGAATCTGTTGGTGTTGCTACAGGAAACCAGAGAATCTGGATAAGGTATAGATTTGAAAACTAATACACAATTATTTTTAACATGATAATAATAAGGTATAAGAAAAACAGTTTATCGTTGAATAACAATACAATTAATACTTTATATTAAAATATAAATAATAATAATAATGTTAAATGTAAATAAGACTACTGACAGACTTCATAGGAAACTTAGTATTAAAGATATTTATTTGGCATATGTAGATCTAATTGCCTTTTATTGATTGATTAATTATATGGTTTTATTTATTAAATGCAGTTGTTTCATTTAACTGGTTTTTATTGGTCAAAATGCTACTATCTGGTATTTTAAGAATACAAATTTAATAGATTTATTTTAATACTACATGGTTCTTTGGTAGTCCCCAAATTCATGAGCTAATTTTATAGATTATTGGGTGACAACATTTACATATATGACTTAGGCATTTACAGATATATACAGGTGGACATTCTGATAGCTGGAGTGAAGATTTAGTGTCCTATTTTCTTCTAGTACCCTACAGCTAATTTAGAATATCAAATTTCCACTGCTAAAGCTCATTAAATGCTGAAGTACATTAATTATTCAATTTATTTATAAATATTTCAAAGTGTTATTTATTCTTTGGGATGAATAAAGGCCATGAATACAAAGTTAGTAGGGGGTCCTATAGCCAGACTATGAAGGAACTAGAAACCCAATAGGACAAGTGGGTACTTCCAAGGGTAAAGTGAAAAATATTTAAAGGAAAAGTTATATTCTTTGTATATATTTGATCAACTTTATAGTTTTCTTTATTCCATCCCTTGATAAAGAATATATACTTTTCATCAGGATAAAATCAGGGGGTCAAAGCAATAGGTATTAAACCAAACAACAATTTATATTTTACTTGGAGTTTATGTTTTCATTTAAGGGTAATGCCTCCATAAAGCCAAAAATACATGTTTTAATATCTTAACATGTTTCTGGTGTGCACATGGTTGCAGAAGCACTAAACTCAACTAATGAACTGGTGCACTCAGTGCTGCCCCTGGGTCCAGCACTGTGTTCTGGGCGATAAACCTGCAGGTGAGGAGGTGGCAAGGTGGCCCCATCAAACTAGGAACACTGACGTGCATAGTCTAGTGCTTATACCTGTCTCCGCAATTTCCCTGGAGATTTGTGGGGGTTTTTTCTATGAAAGGCGATGACAAAGAGCTAAATTGTTTTTATGCTTTCTTAACAGTGTAAAAGGCTCTGACAGCTGAACAAAGTGTCAAATCCAGTGAATGAAGAGCACATCCCCCCATGCATTTATCCGAAGCCAAAACAATTTCTATAGTTTTAAATAAATGAAGAAGATAATTGAGGGTGAAATACAGAAATCTTGAGAAACTTCATGCACTGCAATCTAAGTTTTAGTGATAAAAACGATATCAACAACAAATATTCAAGAAGCCCCTACCACAGGCTTTGAGAAGGGTAGAATCTGAGAGAACACTAGTTCAAGCAAATTTAATTGGTCGCTATGGGAAGATGATGCTCTAATTTCGCCCTCTTTGAAGAGCTTACCTAATTACCTTCCCTCACTCCTTCTAAAAATGGATCCTTCTAAGTTCTCAGAAAGCCACCAAAACTGTTAAAATGTTTAATGATTATAGCAACAAACATACTCACTTTCAGTAAAATTTATGATTTGGAATAACTGCATTTTTGTGAGTATTATAAATATTTATAGAACATTATAACTCCCTGTATAACTGATGTTTATAGCACTTTCATGCTTCTTGAAACTAGCATATTTGATTTTTACATTTTAAGTTATTATCCTGGCTCACAGCTACAGTTCTTTGCACTTATGCAATACTGAGGATTGTATCTATACAAGATCAGATCATTGGCCAAGAATAGACTGATTATTTTTTTATTACTAGGAAATACAATTTATTTTGAAATAACACACTACATATTCTAGCAACATTGAACAAAATTAAGGGGCTTAACTGTATATAATTTAGGGTGAATCACAATCTTGACCTTTCCTTCCAAATAATGTAATTTTCACATCATTTTTCTCCTTGACAAGGTAGCATTTATTCATAAATTATATTTTGCACTAATATAGATTTCCCCTCATGTGTCACAAAATAACTAGTTGAAGAATGGGATACTTCATTTAGTTATGTGGAACTAAGTATAAAATACAAACAAATTTCCATGGAAGTTACTATTTTTTTAATGTGTTTTTATTATGTCAATCTAGATGTGTACTCAAAAAGAGAAAAAGGATCAAAAACCATCTGCCTGTACTGGGGGTTATTCTTTGGCACCTCCCTTCGTCTTGTTGGTCTTAGTTCAAATGCACCATTATAGCCAGAGGGCAGAGGCAACTGTGTGGATCTGTTGAACACTCAGAGGGGGTGCTCTGTATTTATGAATGTCACAGGCTTGTTGTGAACATGCTTTGGCAATGAGGACCTCTTTTCCTTACTACCAGTTGCTTAATCAAGAATCAGAAATAAGTGTTTCTCAGCTCTGTAATTCTGAAAACAATCCTGATTTCCTCTAGCTAACTTCCATTGACTTTAGAGGGAAAATCTGAAGAAGTTACACCAAAGATAGGGGTAATATTGATGGGATTTATAGAGATGATGTAAATAGCTTGGTCTACGCTGACTTGTCCTTCAGAAACACACGGTTTTAAAAGTTCTTCGTGTCTACGGAAGTCCAATTTAGAAAAATGAGCTGGGTAGATCATCATGATCACGTTTAATTTTGTTCAAAATCTACTGAAGGAATTCCAAGTCTAATGCTTTATTCTGCAGAAGGAAAGAGAATAGCTTATTAGCTACTTTTTAAGTCTTGTGATTATGCTGTGAATCAAAATTCTGTTAGTTGATAGTTACCTAAAGCTGAGCTTTAAGGGATTTGGGCAAAGGATACCTAAAAGTTCAACTTTAAGTAACTATCAATAACAAGATACTTCATAATTGATGTTTTCTAGTAACTTTACTTTGGGAAAATGTAAAACTTAAAACTGAGTTAGAGAATAACAAATACTACCAATTCTTCATATCCATGTTGTGGTTTATAGTGTATGACGCTCACTTAGATGCCTTCTATCACTGTGCTTTTTACAGTCATCCTGAGTTGGAGGCAGAATGGGTTTAGGTAAGAAGATACACATAGGTAAAAAGGTGATGATCCCTCCACATCACTGCTGCAAAGAGGGAAAGCTAGAGCTTACACTTGAGCTTTTCTACAATTATCTCTCTATTTTGCATTATTGGTTTTATCATGTTTGACTAATACACACACAAAAAAAATATGTAAAATATTTTCTTTAACAAGGGGCTGGAGATATAGTTCAATGGTACTGTGCTGGCCTAGAATGCTTGAAGCTCTGGGTTCAATCTCCAGCACCATGAAAACAAAGCAAAAAGCAAGAAATATAAAATATTATAATCTGCAGCTAAGGGTTGTGATGATTTCTGGACAGACATCCTTTGATGGGTCTCAAAACTCTAGCACAGCCAGTGCCTCAGAAGACATGGTATTTAAATTCTTAGTGTATTCTGAAAGAATGAAGGAATACCATTTAAGGTTACATTATTAAAATGCTTTTTTCACTGTTCAAAATGAAAAACCCTAGTTACCTTGACTAGATACATAGCAAGAAGGTGTCTATCAATGCTGTGGATTTGACAAAGTGGTCGCTTCACAGATGGTTATGTGAGGATGAGCAAAAAGAAAATACATGCCAGAATCATTGCAGTCCTGCCCATCAGTATAGAAACACAAATTCAGCTTAATAGTGTAAGTCAAATACATTCAGAGAAATGCAAATGCCAAGGAAGTGGAACCATATCTATCTATACTCAACTCCAAAGGGCTAAAGTACATAGTATGGCTAAGAATAAGTAAGGGCACTATGAGATTTATTTGGTTGAATGCAAGAAAACTTTTTACCTGTTGGAGTTATTATCATATGGTAATGTAAGTCTCTTAGAGATAAACTGGTTTTGCTTGAAAAACATATTTGTTAACACTACAAATTCATGTTGACCTTTAACTCCACATTTTCCTATTTTGCTCCATGTATTTCTGAAGGGGATTTGAAAGTCATTCAATTTCAAAAATGCAGAAAGTGAGAAGTGATATTTCAATAAAAGATTCCAGTATCCAGCTGGATGCAGTAGCACATGCTTGTCATCCTAGCTTCTTGGAAGGCTGAGACAAGAGGATGGCAAGTTCAAGACAAGCCTAGGCAATTTAGTGAGATCCTGTATCAAAATCAAAAATAAAAAAGCCTTGGGTAACTTGGTGGTAGAGTGCCTCTGGGTTGAATCCCCAATAAAGAAGAAAAGAAGATGGGGTGGGGGGACTCCATTTTTTAACGATCAAGTCCTAAATCAGTTATGATGAATTGGTTGATTTTCATTTTGGAAGAGATAAGGCTATGTTAATAGAGATAGTTTGATGCTATAATTGTCCATATTAACATGAATGTGTTACTCTGCGTTGAGTTATGTGTTTTACCTTAAGTGTTAAGGTCATTCAGGCAAGGACTACCCATTTCTGAACATTTTGGGGATTCATGAATGCCTGTCATCGCCCACCAATGTCCTGTTAAAAACACAAGCCGCAAAAAAATCGACACCTCCTTACTCTAGTAACACCATGTGAAAAATGCAGATCACAAATAGCATCCCGAGTGTCACGGTGCTCTACCTATTCCAAGATTTCACCTTTATGTTGCGTGTGATTTAATCTCTAATAGACATCTGAGTTACAGGGTACCACGCACATAGGAGCTGAGTAGCCCTATGGAACAATTCTCTCTACCCCTAAATTCAGATGTCAATAATCACTGCTGACTGAAATCTTCGTTATTGCTATTAGTTACCCTTCTGTAACATTCAAGAACAGGGTGGTGAACTTAAAAAACATCTCAACTCAATTTCACTGAATTCATTACTCTCATTACTCTGTCAGGTATTCTTAGTTTGGCAATCAGTAAAACAAAGGATGATGCAGTCATGATATTATTGGAAATTTTTTTAGGACTTTAAAAAAATTAAGTAATTGATGAGGAACTTTTATTATGATAAACTTTTTTAAATTGAAAAAATATTCTATGTGCAAATCTGAATTGTATAATTGTATAAACACCCTGTGTAACACTCAGTCAAGATACAGAGCATTTCCATTACCCCCAGAAAGTTCCCTTATCCTCTCCCAGGGAATCCTACCCCATGTAGGTACCCACTATTCTGATTTGTATAACCATAGGTTAACTGCCATTTTTGAACTTCACATAAATGATATTAAGGTTTATTACTGTTTGTTATCATTAGTCTTTTTTATTGTTGCATGATAATCCATTGTATGGCTATACTATAATTTATTTAATTCATTTGTATTTCTGATGGACATTTGGATTGTTTCTAGCATCGAGCTTTTATAAATACAACTGCTTTTATTATTCCTCTGTAAGACATTTGGTGAACAAGGATGCTAATTCATCTGGATTATACACAAAAGGGGTGGCAATGTTGGGACATAAGCAATATTAAGTCTAACTTTAGTAGATGTTACAAATCAATATTTTTCCGTGGTGACTGGAATGATTTATACTCCCACCAGTGATATGTGACACTTCCATTTTTACCACATTATTGATAACATAAAATAAAACTCCAGTTGTTCTGGTGTAGATGTAATATCTCATTGTGGTTTTCATTTGCAATTCCCCAATAAATAAAGACAATAAGCATACTTGTCTGTACATTTTATCCACAAGTATATTTTCTTTTATGAAATATCTGTTCAAATTGCCATGATTTTCCTTTTTATTATTGATTTGTTACAATTTTTATGTAGACTCAAAACAAGTTCCTGGAAAGATGCTTAGAGCTCAAATATTTTCTCTATGGTCTATCTTTTCATAATGGTATTTTTGGAAGAGCAGAAATATTAAGTTCTGCTTTTGTCTGCTTGACCATTTTTCTCTTTGGATAATACTTTGTGTGGCTTTTCTAAAAAATATTGGCCTTCCCCCTAGATTAGAGAGATATTCTTCTGCATTTTTCTCCAAGTGTTTATAGTTCTGGGTTCTGTTCTGTGTTTACGCATGGTCCATCTTGATTTATTATTTGTGTAGGTGTAGGTAGAAGACAAGTTTCCTTCTCTCCCACACTTTTATAACTGTTGGTTCATTTCCATTTGTAAAAAGACTTCCTTTCCTCATTTAGTTGTTTTGCTGCCGTTGTAGAAAATCACATATGTATGGTTCTACTTCTGGAATCACTTTTCTATTTGATTGACATATTTCCCTATCCCTATGCCAATAATACACTGTTTTGATCACTGTAGCTGTTTACTAAGTTATGTAATAAGGAAGCACGAGTTCCCCAACTTTCTTAGTCTCTTTCAAAATTGTTTTGGTTATTTCCATTTAGATTTTAGGGTCAACTTTTCAGTTTCTACCAAGAAGCCTGTTTCAATTTTTTATAAGGATTATACTAAATATATTAATCAATTCTGGAAGAACTGACATCTTAGCAATATTGAGACTTTCAATCCATTAATGTGGAAACTCTCTCCATTTATATAGGTCTTTAAAGTTTTTCTCTCAACAATATTTTGTGGTTTTCTTCATAGGGGTTTTACATGCATTTAATTAAATGTATTCTCAAGTATTTTATTATCTTATGCTCTCATAATATCACTTTTTAAATTTCATTTTCAACTTGCTACTCTCATTTACTACAACTGATTCTATGATTCTGATAAACTCATTTGTTAATTCCAGTAGCTTTTGTAAATTTCTAAAAGTGTTTCATGCACATGCTCATGTTTCTGCAAATTTTGCTTATTTTAATCCAATCTATTTATTTTCTTTTAGCACCTTATTGCACTAGCTAGAACTTCAAATGCAATATTGAATAGAAGTGTTTAGAGTAGATATCTTGATCTTAGTATAAAAATGTTCAATATCTCACCAGGAAGTGTTACATCAAGGTTTCCTATTTCTTGTTTGCTGAGAGTTTTTATAATTAATGTTTGTTGAATTTTGTCAAAGGTATCCTGTGCCTTTAAGAATGATATAATTGTTTTTCCTTTTTTCTTTTAAGATGGTGAATCATTTTAACTGATTTTTGAATATTCAACTTACTCAAGTCATGATATGTGCTCATTTACTACATTGCTGAATTGTATTTGTTAATATTTTAAGGACTTTTCTATCTAGTTTCATGACATGATTGGGGGTGTAATTTTCTTTATTTGAAGTCTTTTTCAGGTTTTCTTAGGGGTTATGCTGCCAATTTTCCCTTTTTTCTCTGTCATGAAAAAAATTGTGTAAGACAGGCCTTATTTCTCCCTGAAATGTTTGATAATTTACCATCTTTTACCTAAATTGAGTACTGCTAATGGAAATCAGAATTAAGAATGAAAGTCATCTGAGCCTGGGGTTTTATTCATGGGAAGAGTTACATTATAAATTCAATTTTTAAAAATAGATAAATGAATATTCAGATTATAATTTTTCTTATGTCTGTTTTAGTAATTTATATCTTTCAAAGAATTTGACAATTTTATCTATGTTGTCAATTTTATTGGCATAGATTGTGCATAATATTTCTTATCTTTTTGACATATGTAAGATATATAGTAATATTTCCTCTTCCTTTATAATTTTTTTCTCTTTTTGAACCTACAAGCAATTTTATTACTTTTTCAGAAAAATCAACACTTATCTTTATGATTCTTTTTATTATTATTTTTCTTTGGTCTATTTTATTGATGTTTGCTTTTATATTTATTATCTCCTTCCATCAATTTATTTTGGTCCAATTTTCTTAAGTTTTTCTAGCTTCACAAAGTATCTTTTTTCTAATATGGAAAGCATTTAATGGTTTAAAATTTCCTCTATGCACTGTTTTAGTTTCATTCAACAACTTTTCCCTTTTTGTTTTCATGACTATTTGATTTTAAATATTTAAAATTTTCTTATTAACCTGACCAAAATAATTTTATCTCTTCATGTTTTCATCTCTTATTAGAAAGATAGTTTTAAGCTCTCTAAGGTCTCTTTAGATTTATCATTTTATGATTAATGATTGGTTGAGTATACAAAAATTATAATTTTTTATTGACCATAGCAGCCTTTTAGGATGTGGTGTATTTTAACATTTATTCTATTTTTTATGTGGATAAAATATTAAAATATTTTTCTCAAGTTGTTTTTAATATAAAAATATTTGAATTTGGTGTGGTCACTCAGTAATTTTATCTAGGACTATTCAGTGCTATTTCAAATAAAACATAGCTATCAACAATGGGAAACAGAAAACAGTCATTCAAGTATAGCAATAATTCAGTATTTATATCTTCAGAATAAATATTCAATCGATGAATAAACATTCTAAGTAAAGAACTATGCTGAGAATAAAATAATTTGAAAATACAGAAATAAAAGAGCTTTTCTAAACAGAGCTATGGTATCATAAAGAATATAACAACTGGTCTTCATTTCTGGTTTCTGGAACAGAGCTTCAAAAACCTATGGAGTTTACTGAATGACAGGTGACTCTTTGTTATGTTCATGAAGACAACTCATGATGCACCCTGTCATTAGCTTCAGGATGAGGGCTGGTCACCAAAAAGAGCAACCAAATGATTAAGGAGTTGGAACTTTGAGTCATTGTGATCTTCTGATGGGGGAAGGGGCACATGGACAATGATTCAATCAATCATGCTATATAATGAAACCCTGATAAGTATTCTTGATACTGAAACTCAGTGGAGCTTCCTGATTAGTGAACACACTGATAAGGGGATGGCACAGTTTAATCCATCTGTCGACTACATGTATGCTCCATGACTGGGACACTCCTAGACCTTTCCCTAAACACTACTTTATTTGACTATTATTGAGTTGTATCCTGTAATTTTAAGATTAGATCTTTTCTTCAGTCCATGAGCTATTCTAACGAATTATCAAGTATAAAATGGGTTGCAAGAGACACTGAACTTAGAACTGGCTGGTCAGAAGAGCTGGTGTCCTATAGCCCCACTTGTGGCTAGCATCTGAAGTAGACCAGTCTTGTAAAAGACTGAGCCTTTAACTTGTAGGATTTGAGGTTGACTTTGAGTGGTTAGCATCACATTGTATTTTATGTGCTAAAGGGGGCATACAGGAATGATGGACAGAAAAGAGACATGTAAATGTAAAATGTAAATACTTGTAGCAGAGAATACCAGCCATCCTCTATCTCCAGCCTTCTCACTATATATATATATATATATTTTTTTTTTGTTGTTGTTGTTGTTGTTGTTTTGTTTTGTTTGTTTGTTTGTTTGTTTGTTTTAGATAGGCATTTGTCCACACAGCTAAAAACTGTATTTCTCTGCCTCTGCTGCAGCTAGGCACATATGACTAAATTCTAGCCAACAAGATATATAAAGAAGTGGTATAAATCCTCCCTTTGCCCTTCCACTTAGAAAGCTGTTTGCTCTCTGTCCTGGCACTTCTCTCTTAACAGCAGATACCAATTATAATCTGTTTGTTTCTTTCCTTCCCAAGCCTGGCACCTGAGATCTAAGACTTGACTCTCTTTAAAAGATGTATTATACTACACAGGATTATTTAACATACTTATCTAAAAGATTAATAAAATTTTTGAAAATCCACAAGAAAGTGTTATGCCAATTGATGATACTTAGTCACAAGCTCTGGATTCTGTAGAGAAGGTGTATGTTAAAAATGCACAGTCACTATTTCCAAAATTATTTGCAAAGAGTATGAAAAAAGGCACCTGCAGGAAAAATTCCTCCATTAGGGCCATGGTCCACTTGTAGTGCAGCTTCCAGGATTTGGCTGGGTGACTGATGTCTGCTGCATGGAGAATCAGGGACATGGTTTTGGCTCTGTCAATTCTGTCAAAGAAAGGACATGCTCAAATTATCAGAACAAAGCAACCAGTTAATCTTTTCTGAGTCCAAGTTCATGGTACTTTAATGTGACAAAAGAAAATAACCTACCCTTCGGGCTGCTGCAAACTGCTTCTTATATTTTTAATTTGCTGGAAGTGACCTGACATATCGGTGGATAAAACCATTTCGATCACTAAGTTCCGAAGATCCCTGCAGAGGCATCAAAAGAATAATAGTTTCAATTGGCCATTTATTGGTCTGGTATAGAACCTTTCCATAAGTATTACTGATCATATATTTGCCTAGTGGATATGAGCACAAAAGTTGCTGCTCTTTAAATATAAAAGTGCTCACAAAGGTTCAACATTATTTTTGCCTATTGATTCTCAGGGATTTAAGAAGTTAGTAGCAGAATGATGTATGAATAATAGTGTGATATGCCTCTCCTTCTCACCTCACAGCCTTCTTCACAACTTATAATTTCTAAAGTCTTATTTTTCTATCCAAAAGAATCTTTGGCTATTTTAACGAGACACTGATTTAAATATAATTTTTGAATGCTTTAGAAGTAAAACACGTAGCTCAGTGGGGCTTGAGACCATTCTAAATCCAACTGATAGTTTCAATGTGTTAGGGAAGAGACGGGAGAGAGGGGCATGGATTCTCAAGACACTCTCTGTTGCTTCCTTGTTTTGCATCTTTTTAAAATTACTACTATTAATAAAAGCAATATTACTTATCCATATTAATTCAGTCCAGGCATTGACATAAAGCCATGTTGCAGTTGCTTTGTAGGTACATTAAGACATTTAATCCTCATACCTTTGAGGGAGTATCAGTATTTTCCATTGGAAGAGCTTGAGCCATTTGTTTAGTAGATGGCTGATAAAGGATGCAACCTGGTTCTCACTCCCAAAGCTGGCACCTGGACCACTTCCTGACTACTGTGCCAACTTCCCATCAGAAGAACTCCAAAGAGGTCAAGATGTGAAAGTAGGTCAAAATTCTGTTTAAGATTTTGGGACCTGATTTTCAATAATGTAGAGCAGTTGGCACTGTTGAAATGTTCAGCCAAGAAGGTGACCAATACAGTGACAATATCACAAAGCCTGTTCATGAAAAACTCATTCTCACAGTAAGTGAGGAATGAGCCACTCCCGCAAAGTCTTGCATGATCCACAATTCTTTGTTTGCTCTGTAGAGTTAGGTTAAAAGTCACTTATATAGAAAACCATATTTTGTTTTCACTCTTTGGTGTGGCCATCAGAATAGGCTAAATCAAGGTATGGAGTAAATCTGAATTATGATCTTGCATCAGAGATATTTTAACTAAAGATGGTATTGTTGAATGATGTATTTTCAAAAGCAACCACATATTGGATTTGTTGTTATAAATTGTGGGTACTCCATTCAATCAGATTTTCAGAGGTAGAAATCAATATTCTGCTATTATTTATAATATTGAACAGCTTGCTTAGAATACTTTACTGAAATACAAACGGAAAATAAGCCATTGAAGGTAGTTTCTAAAACTATTCTCAATTACATTTTTTTCTCTGATTTTGTGACAAGATCATATTAGAATAGCAACTGAACAAAACATTTATATTCACTAAGAAAAATAAGACTAAAATTCTGTGAAATGTATAGAGCCTAATAATGTATTGTGCTTTGCAGATAAGTGATCAGTAAATGCCTGGTATTATGTCAATAAACCAGGCAAAAGAACACACCAGGGAAATATTTCTTAATTTATGAATTTTTGCCCAAAATTTAAATTAATGTGATTATACCTTACTAAAATTACCTTAAGAAATAAATAGACATTTAGAGCAAAAATCTATAGGTCTTTAAGAAGATATCCATATTTTAATTCTCAGGGAAATGTTATCAAGGTTATGGTAGAAAAATCAATCTTTGGGGGTTTTTGGAAAGTATTTAATCTATTAAATTCAATAGTCCATATGATATACATACTATTTGTTAACAATAATCTTGTAAAACATTTAATTAGCATGAGTCTGGGAAGTTGTTGACAAATTTACCAGATATCATCACAATAAATTATCAGTTATCAATTATTGAAGATGGTAAAGAGCAAAATATAGAAAATAAAATCACAATGAAAGAGCAAAAGAGTCAACTTTGACGGAAAGAAGATTAACTCAAAGGGGTAATAAGAATGAAAATTAATATCAATATTAACTTTGAGAATGAAAACCACTGAGGAAAACCTAACACATGAGCTGTAATTAATCTCTCTCTCTCTCGGATCTTAGGAAACTGGTTTGCCTGCTTCTCTTTGCCCAGCTGTTATCCACATAGCCCAGCAGTAGTCACTTTAAAATTCTTGTACAGTTAAATCCTGGCCTTCTTAGGCTGGAGTCCTCTTGGGCTAATTTTTTACAGAATAGAATGAAAAGCCTGAATGGGATGCCCAAACACTCTTTCTCCTTTCCCACCTTATGGAATTTGCTACAACTGCAAATGGAGCCCATGTTTCTGGAATTGACCTAGAAAATACAAAAAGCTTTGGAAATTTGAAAATGTAGCCATAGGAGGCTAGGGCTCATTTGAAACCTTAAATTTAACTTTTCTGCTTTGCTTTTGTTTTAAAGTCCTTTCTTAATGGCAGGCACGACATCTTTTATTTTTTTACATTTCTCTTTAATTTGTTGTAAGAGCAAAAATAAAAACCAAAACCCTTTGATACTTACATTTGAGTGGGAGCCTTCTGCCATCCATTTACTAACTTTTAATAAGATCTCTATTATGGATAAATGTGGGCTTTTAAAAATATATAAACATAATATGAGGAACATACAGTAAAAGATTTATGTTGATCTGAAATTTCTGTTTAACTTTTAAAAATTCATTGGCTAAATCTGACAATCCTATAATCAAACAAAGGGAAGATAACAACCAAAGGATAAAAAGATAGAAAGGTGATGTGGAGTAGTAGGGTTGGATTTATTATTTTTCCCTGCGTGGAATCTAGTGTCACTATATCATGTATACAGAAAGAATAAATATGATGCTAACATGTTTAATTTATGTAAGACCACTTATTAGCACAAATTGAGCAGAGCTCCATTGAAGTGCACAATTATGCATCTTTATTGTGTGATGTGTGGTCTTACATATGTGTATAGGTAAAGAATTGATCTGGAAATATTTCAGATCCATCAAACAGAGCCTGACTCCTGAACAAAGTCCTCCGGGTACAAATCCTTTTCAGAGTCATCCAGTCAACAGTAACTGAGTTTGCAATATGAGGAAGGCATTGATTTTCAGAGGTTTTTTTCACTTTAAACCACATAATTTATCCTTTTCCTGACATTAAATTCCCTTTAGGTTTCCTTTGAAACTCACCTCCAGTCATCTTTAGATAAGTTTATCAAGATATTCATTTCCTCCTCTTGCATAAGTCGATAAGCAGCACTCACATGGTGATTCTCGAGGACAGACCGATCATTATATAAAATGGCAACATCTGACCTAAGGATTAAAAGAAAATGCCCAGGAAAGGATTTCTTTATACTTCATGGATGTCTAGTAAAAAATACTCAAGTTTCAAGTCATCTCACCAATAAACATCTCATAATTGAACACATAAAATTATAGAAATATTGTTTCCATTTTTTAAAACTGTATTGTTTAAAAATTATATATAAAAATGAATTATATATTTATTTTTTAAAGCAGATTTAAGTTCATGGAAAATTGCAGAAGTTACAAAGATTTCTCACATACCTTCTGCCTTCACACATATATGACCTTCTCCATTATCAATATCACCCAATTGAGGAACTTGCACTGACACATCATCAGTATCATCACAGTTTATCTTGTGTGTGATTCACTCCTAATTTCCTAAATTTTTTTGGTTTAAAGAAAGGTATGATGACGCATATCTACCATTTTAGTATCATATAGAGTTGTTTCATTGCCCTAAAACCCATCTATCTGTATTTCACCTATTCATCCTTCTCTGCTCCCAACCCCTGGAAAACACTCATCTATTTATTATCTCTGTAGGTTTGCCTTTTCCAAAATGTTATAAAGTTTGAATCATATAGTACATTGTCTGGTTAGATTAGCTCCTTTCACTACTAATATGTATATATGTTTCCTCCATTTCTTTTTAGAGGGTGATAGCTCTTCTCTTTTAAGCTTCAAATCATGTTCATTTTCCTGAGATACCACATTTATTTAGCTAATCACCTACTGAGGGAAACCTTGGTTGTGTCCAAGATTTGACAATTTGAATAAAACTGCTATAAACATCTGTGTTCAAGGTTTGATGTGGAATTCAGTTTTTAACTTTTTAGGTAAATTCCAAGGAGTGTTAACTCCTGGATCATTTGGCAAGTGTGGGTTCAGTTTTGTAAGAAACTGTCAAACTGTCTTCCAAAATGGCTGCACCATTTTGTGTCCCACCAGCAATGAGTAAAAGTTCCTGTGGTTCCACCACTTCACCAACATTTGGTGTTTTCAGTGTTCTGGATTTGCTTCAGTCTAATAGGTGTATAGTGGTATCTCATTGTTGTTTCAATTTGCATTTCTTGAAGGTATATTATGGGGAGCATCTTTTAAATGCTTATTTGTTGTTGATCTTCTCCAAGATGTCTGATAAAATCTTTGGCTCATGTTTTAATCAAGTTATTTATATTCTTATTGTTGAGTTTTACATATTTGTATATTTTGCATAATAGTCCTTCATTAAATATATCTTTTGCAAATATTTTCTCCCAGCCTCTGGCTTGTCTTTTTTATTCTCTTAACAGTATCTGACAGACCATGAGTTTTTACTTTTAATGAAGTCCAACATATCAGTTCTCCCATGAATTGTGCCTTTGGTGTTGTATTTAAGGTCATTACTAAACCCAAGTTCATCTAGATTTGCTGCTATGTTATCTTGCAGGAATTTTATTGTTCTATGTTTACATTTAGGACTATGATCCTTTCTAAGTTAACCTTTGTAAAGGGTAGAAAGTCTGTGTCTTCGTACATTTTGTGCTACAATAAGAGAATGCTTGAGAATGAGTAATTATTAAAGAAATTTATTTTTCATAGCCAGGAAGTTCAAGATGAAGGTGTTGTTACCTGGTGAATATGTTCTTGCTGCATTATCACATGGTGGAAGGCATCACATGGTGGAATACCAGACAGCCCAGACAGCAAACCTACTCCCAAGAACCTTTTATAATGGCATTAATCTACTCATGAAGATAAAAAACCTTATGACCTAATATTTCCCATTAGGCTTCACATTCCCAGATGGTTGCACTGAGGATTAAGTTTCCAACACATGAATTCTAAGGGACACATTTAGACTATAACAGTCAGTGTCTGCCTATGGCTATGTCTACATATATATCTGTATCTGAATCTATATATTTGCACACAAATGTCTAGTTTCCCTAGCACCATTTATTGAAAAGGTTATCTTTGCTCCATTGTACTGTCCTTATTAAATTTTCATGGGTGCATTCTGGGGTTTTATATTCTATTCCATTTGTCTATTTGTCTATTCTATCACTAATACCATACTGTCTTGATCACTGCAGCTTTGTAGAAAGTCTTGACATCCGGTTGTGTCAATCCTCCAACTTTGTTCCCCTTTATTATTATGTTGGCTATTCTGGATCTTTTTCTTCTACATTACAAACTTCAGTATCACTTTGAAAATATCCACACAATAACTTCCTGAGATTTTAATTGGGATTGCATTGAATCTATAGATCAAATTGGGAAGAAAGCATATCTTTAAGTCTCTCCATCCATGAACATTGATTCTCTCTCCATTTTTTTTTTTCATCAGAATTTTAGAGTTTTCTTTATGTAGAACTTCTATGTACTCTGAGAGATTTAAAACTGCTACTTCAATTTGGGGGTGCTAATACAGACGCTATTGTGCTTTTCAATTTCAAATTCCACTTGTTCATTGCTGGCATACAAGTAAACAACTGACTCAGAATGGATCACAATCTATTAACATTGTGTCCTGAAACCCCACTATAATCACTTTTAATTCCAGAGTTGTTTTTTGTTGTTGTCATTTTGTTATTGTGGTTCTTTCAGATTTTCTACATAGCCAATCATATCATCAGCAAACAGAGATAGTTATTTCTTTCTTTCCAATCAGTATCTCCTTTTCCCCTTTTCTTGTCTTATTGATTTAGTCAGGACTTGCAGGATGATGTTAAAAGTCAGTGATGAAAAGGATCCAGTCTGTTTTGATGCTGATCTTAGTAGGATAGTTTCAAGTTTCTTATCATTAAGAATAGCTGATGTTAGCTGCAGGTTTTTCACAGGTGGACTTTTTTCCTAATTTATTTGTTTACAGTTTAAGTTGACCAGTAAAAATTGTATATGTTTATAATTTAGAACATGATGTTTTGAAGTCAGTATACATTATGGAATGGGTGGATTGAATTAATTGCCATTCTACACTACCTTAAATATAATTTTGTGGTGAAAATATTTAAAATCTAAATCTACTCTCTTAGAAATTTTCAAGAATACAGTACATTGTTATAAACTATAACCGTAATGTTATACATTATGCAGTAGATCTCTGGAGGGGCTGGTGATGTAGCTCCGTGGTAAAGCACTTGCTTATCATGCACAGGCCTTGGGTTCAATTTCTAGCACCACAATAACTAAGTAAATAAGTTAATAAATAAGTAAATATGTAAAATAGACCATTTGAGCATATTCTTCCTCTCTGACTAAATTTTGTATCTTTTTACCAACATCTACGTAACTGGTCAACTCATCCCTTGGTAACCACTTTAGGAAATACTCTTTATCAAGTTGAGGAAATTTCCCTCTATTCCTAGTTTACTGAGTTTTAATCATAAATGAGTGTTGGATTTTGTAAAAAATACTTTTCCTGAATCTATTGAAGTGATCATGTGATTTTTCTTTTTTGGTTCTTGATATAATGAAAACATTAATTGAATTTTCAATGTTGAGAGGCTTAAGTACCTTGGATTAATTCCTATTTGGTCATGTTTCTTATTTTCTTTTTAATTACCATAGTTTAAATAAATTTATACCTTTTACCTTTAAATTTATAATCCAATTACCTATGAGATAATCTAAATCTGCCACAAGAAAAAAATTACCTCACGTTCTCAGAGAGTGGTTGCTATGTCCTTTGTATCTTAATGATTATCATCCTCATTTCTTTGAACTAAAAGTATTTTGGGTACGTAGTGGTGATCTGTGTGAAAATCATTTGGTCTATTTGTGAATCTAGTTTTTTCTCCCTTACTATGTTGTGATTAAATCTGAATATTATGGTTTTTTTACTTTGAATTAAGAAGAAAAATCATTTTTCATCAAAACTTGAAGTGTGTATTTCTCCACCAATTCATAATAGACGTATTATTTTCAAAATGATGAATTCATCAAGGAAAGTTTTTAATTTTTTTGCCTGCCTATATTTCCATGTAACTTGATCATCAAATAAACTACTTTAAGTTACACTAACAAATTGGTTGTTCTAGCATAAAGCATAAAATATTCCAAGCATTCTCGGTTCTATATAATGTAGCCTTTGGTTCTCCATCCTCTGCCCTCCTAGATTGCCATATCACCTACAGGTATGCAATGCACACAGAACCACTATGTTCAGTATTTTAAAATGATAACTCATTCATTTAAGTTGACACAGTGGAAGTAGACAGCAAAAATATTGGAGGAAAGTCAAATTAAGCCCTATAGCAACTTTGCTTCCATTTCCCCTAACACCCAGTCCCTTGCATGCATCTCCTTTCTGCTAGAAACACTTGTTGTCTGGTGAAAAATGCCTTACTCAAGACAAACCATTTCTGGCATTTTGGTGGGTGGAATCCTAGTTATAGTCTAACATTTCCCCTGCCACTGTCCTAAAAAGACAAAATTAAAAATATCTAAAATTACCACCAAAATAAAACAAAAAGGTGGGTTGCTATGCAAGGTGATATGTATGTTAAGTTACTTCATAATAGTGACTGTTTCACTATCCATATGTATTACATAAATATTGCTGTATATCTTATATATACACAATAATATTTATTTTTTAAAGAATAAAGAACTACACAAATTCAGTATGTGCTGCTAACAATCTATTCAAGATCTGTGTCTAACAGTCTTCCATATAAACAAAGCTTCATTACCAATCCCACATAAAAGAAGCGTCCTCTCAGGCAATAGAATGATTTCTCTTTCTGTTTCTAACACTATAATAAAGGTGATGCCGCATATATATTGAGCTAATAGCACATATCTTCAACATAGACTTCTTTTAGTAATCCTAGTTAAGGCTGAAAAATCCCTTACTGATAATCATAACAATAAAGAGCAAGCGACTAGGAAAGCATACATGTAACCTGGTTGAAGAGGTCATTAAGTAGATCTCGACTGAGTAAAATACCATGGGCATTTCCAGTAAAATACCATGAGTATTGCCTGAGATCATAGGAAAAAATGATTTTCCAGTGATTTCATTTGTGTCTCATGGACCCAAATGCAGCTATAGCAGCCTTGTCAGGGTTATGGTTTAATATGGCTCAAAGCATCACATGTCTCTCCCATTCAGAAATAAGGAAAGATACTGTTTTTGAACCAGATTTAATTGTAAAAAGTGTGCAAGATTTTGTCTCATAAATTCAACAAGAATGCTGAGAATACAACATGGTCTTAATATTTGAGATGGTCTTTAGCTGCTAAGAAAAGAACAAGACTATAAGCAACATTCAGTATCCATGGTAACATGTAGCTCCACATTTTGTGTTCACGAAGAGAAAATTATTTCCATCTATTTACACTTTCAAGGATTTCATGCATTATACTATCTGTATTGAACTCAAATCTCACCTGGCTTGATGTTTTAAATTACTTTTCAGTTATCTTGTCTTATATGGTAAATGAACTTCAATATTAGGACAACATTCTAAATCCAAGCAAAATGAATAATACAAAATACAATAGAATTATTGCTAAGAGTGACATATGACCTTATACATGCTTTGACAAAGTGTGAAGGCAATAGCATAGTGAAAAAGCACATTATATTGCTGCATTTTGTTCATTACAACATTTTTTGCTCATGAAAATTTCAAGTACATATAGAATTAATCTATTAAATAATTGGCCCTGTTAGACAATTTATTTAAAAAATAAGTAAAATATAAGGCTCTCCCCATTTTATGCAGTTTCTTAATATAAAATTGGAGAAGATTGATTGTTCTTCTTCCCTTCCCCCTCTTGCCCCTCCTTGTCTTCATCTTCCTCCATCCTCCTTTTCCTCCCCTTTCTTTTCCTCCACAGTCCAAAGCAGGAGATAATTAGGACTTTTCATCCAGTTGGGGTGACCTAGCACTGTGGGTACGAAAAGCCAGTCCATTGACTTCACTTTTCAAAACAGAAGACAAGAAGTACTCATTGGTAACAATCACTTGATCCTTTCTCCAGACCCTAAAAACGATTGTCCTATATAGAGCTAAGCTCAGTAATGGTCTATCTACTTAAATTCTCCTTGTTAAGGATTCCATGAATGTAGAGACTTGGATAAGCAAAAACAATATCTTCTCTCTCTTTGATGCTTAACTCTATACTTTGCAAATACACGTAGATCAGTAACTTTCCTACTGTACAACCAGATTCCAAGGTTTTCCTTTTCCTTTCATTCTATGTCATTCTGGGGAATTTGGATTTTCTTTATTCCAGGAGTGGGACAGAATGCCTTCCCCAACACGTCCCTGTTTGAATTTCAGTCCTTTATCTGTCTCCATCCAAAGGCCATGAAATATAAACACCTCTCATTACAGGCTATAAAAGATTAGATCTACCATGTATCTTTCTCTGGCTGTGCGAGAAGATTGTGTCTGTAACTGGATTGAGAGTGTGTCACTCTTCTCAGCTTCATATCCTGGCACTGTTGTCCCCTAACTGGGTGCATTTGGATAGGATACTGTACCACTAGAAATCTTTGACTTTTCTTCTTATATTGTGAGGCTTAGACTAGGTGATCTAAAACATGAATCTCAATCGCCTTAGGTACTTTTAAATTCTAAAATGTCTAATATCTTAATGAGCTATTTCTATATATATTCTCCACATCAAAACAATAACACTTCATATCCAGAAAATCAGTTGCTAAAAATATTTCTGTTAAAAACCCAAATGAACCAACCACATAAAAACTTGCACATGTATGCTTAAAGCAGCTTTATTCTAAGTTTCAGAATTTGGAAGTAACCAAGATTTATCTCAATGGATGAATAGATAAACTGTGATACATCCATACAACGGAATATTACTCAATGATGAAAACAATGGGTCATGAAGCCATTGGACAACACGAAGGAACCTTCAACATATACTGTTAAATGAAAGAAAGCTCAACTACCTGACACGTTGGAAAAAGACATACTATACAGAAAACTATCTAGAAAACTAATACAACATTATAAAGATAAGTGGCTTCCAGAGACAAAAGGTGAGCAAAGGAGGAATGAATACTGAAGCACAGGGGACTTTTAGGACAGTGAAACCAGTAGGATACTACAATGGTAGCTACATGGCATTACATATTTCTCAAAACTCATAGAATCTATAAAAAGGAAATCAGAACCCCAATCAAACTATGGACTTTAGGTAGTACTAATGTATCAATATCAGTTCATCAATTGTAACAAATGTACCACACTGATGCCCTATGTTACTAACAGGGGGAAGCTGAGGGGATTATATGTGAACTCTGCTTTCTGCTCAATTTTTCTATAAACCCATAATTTCTCTAAGATACAAAGTCATTAAAATGAAACAAATAAACCAAAAGTAACCAAATTTAGTTTTCCCTTGATGAGAACATAGTTCTATGATGGCTCTAGAGGCTTATCAGTTTCTTAGCTTACACTTCCTTTTTAGGCATCTTTGACTAGTGGAAGATTTTGGAAGAATCAGAATACCACATATATAAAGTGAATTGGTCCTGATGGGTCCTGGACTACTTTCTAACTCGTAGGTACTAAGGTGCCTAACTTAAAAGAGCTTAGGGTACCTCTTCTTACAGACTGAATTGTGTCTTCCCCCACATTTGAATGTTAAAGTCCTAAACCTGGATGGGACTATATTTGGAGATTGAGCCTTCAAGGATGTAATTCAAGTTAAAAGGGGGAGGTAATATAAAGGTGCTAACAAAATCAAATATGACTAATATCCTTATGAGAAAAGAAAGAGATACCAAGGAATACTTTTAATTAAAAAAAGATCAGATGAGGACACAGCAAGAAGGTAGCTGTCTGCAAGACCTCTGTTTCCTTTGAAAGATAGGACTCAGAAGAAACCAAACCTGTTGACATTTGTCCTTGGACTCCCAGCCTCTAAAACTGTGAGGAAATAAACCCACATTGTTTAAACCATCCAGTCTATCATATTTTGTCATGGCAACTCTAGCAGACTAATACTCATCTCTAGTATTTTGATTCAAATAACATCCATTATAGCTATTATCAAATAATTTAATTTTTCAATTATTTTATATTTAGACTTAACACTGGCCTGGAAAAAGAATTTCTTTGATCTCTGAATGTTTTTCAGAAGTGCAAATTACTACTTTCAAGTACATAATTACACCAAACCAATACCTTAAACAATATGTCACAGATTTGTCTCAGTGAATAGACGTATAACAGTTTACAGTATGAGTTTTGGGAAGAGAGAAATTTTCTTACATATTTTAAGTTGCTAAATAGGTCATAAAATATACATGAGATTCTTGAACAATAGTAGTTGTTTTATTTTAATGGCCATAGCTTAAGAAATTTTGGTAAAACTCCATTATACCTATTCTTTTTAGAATCTTTATTTTTGACAAATTCTTTTAAAAATCAATAATATGCAGAAAGTGAATTTTAAATTTTAACTTATAAAAGTTAATACTTTATTGAACTTACCTTGTCTGAATATGAAAGTTGTTTGTGGTCCCTGTATGCTCGTAATCATGAATGGCAGCAGCAAAAACCATTGCTAAAATTTCCAGTTCAGTGAGCCAGTGCTAGTAAATTAAAGAAAAGTTTCATCATATTTATAAAGAAGAAGCCATCTTTTCTTTGTGTGAAAAAGATTTTCAGTGCATACAGTACATGAATCATATAAAATTATATTACATTTCTTTTAAATGAATTGTTCTTCCATTTTTCCTCCTTTTACTGTGTATAATGAACCCTTCATGAGATCAATGATTATTTCATGGCTTATAAGTTCAAAACTTAAAATTCAAAATATAATTGTGTTTGCTAACTGGAAAAAGAATTCTTTGATTTAAAAGACTGACTGGACTTTGATTTCACAGCTTTACCAGTTTGGGTATTTATGAAATAAATTACAGACTAGTGATTTTTTTTTTTTCAAATATACCTTTAATTCCAGTTGGGGATCATTAACTAAAAACAAACAAATAAACAAATAAAACAAAAATATGAGGAACAGATTTTTCGTTGTCTACCACTAGAGAAAATGCCCACAAAGGTACATGTACAAGCATCAACTTCTATAACAAAAGTCTTCATAGAGCTGACAAGCATAAACAGGATCCTGAGTAGACACCATCTGGCATCTGAGATGCCATATTTCAAATATTGCTACCCAAGGTTATGGCCACTAATTAAACTGGAATGGCCACCACGTAAGAACAATGGAGGTGTGAATACAGTCAAAACTAGAGGAGCATGAAGCAACGTTTCTAGACTTACACATGAAGCCAACAACTAGCAAGCTTTGCTCCAGCAAGATCTAAACAGCAGATAACAAAGTTCAAGTGATATTCAGGGAATCAGGCAGCTAGTTAACAAGATTAAAGGACATCTGGTTAGGAAAGAAAGTATAAAGACCAGGATAAAAGAAATATTGTATTTCTTTCTTAACTCTACATTATGCCCTAAATGTTTGTGTACTGATCCCAATATCATATGTTGAAATTCTAACTCCCAGTGGGATGTTATTAAGCAGTAGGAATTTTACGAGCTAATTTAGTCATAAGAATAAAGCCCTCATGATTAGAATTAGTATGTTTATAAAAGAGCCCTCAGAGACCACCATCAGACTAGTGATTTTTACCATATAGTTTATACATAATTAAAGTTTATTTTAAAAGACTCCATTATAACAAAAAGGTCCATCTAAAAGCTGAAGATATTTACTTTGCTCATGAGAGAAACTGAACTTCATTTTTATATTTAAAGATTTAGAAGAGTTTATAAGAATTTACCAAATTTTCTATACATAACACATATATGACTGTGTAATAAAACTTAATAGCAATAAAGGAAAGAAAACTGCTCTCACTTAAAATCCAGGATTGATCTTTCTGTTACAGACTGAAAAGCCAAATAAAGTTTCTGTACTATTAAAGTTTATTAGCAACAATTAGTTTATTCGTCACTCCCATTCTGCATAGTACTTTTACTCTACTCTCCAACATGGTAATCACATGTGACAATTTAATTACAAATAAATGAAAGACAGTAAAATTAAATTCATTCTCCTAGTTGTAGTAGGTACATTTCACATGCTCACTGCTCATATGTGACAGTTGGTTGCCTTCAAAAAGAACACCATAGGTACAAAGTATTTCCACCTTCACAGAAAGTTGTATTAGTGCTGCAAGTAGATGGTACTTGATGGCAGGAATGGAGGATTTGGGAAGAAGATGGACAAAGGTTGGTAGTTAAGTGCAGGGTTGGGGGAATGAGGATTTTACGTGGAAAGCACAAATATAGAATGATACTTTAGAGCCCTGTATTAAAGTACAATTACCGATGGTACAATTGTGCTTAAGAATCAATTAAAAAGTGAGGTGGAAAAGAGGATTGAAATTATGAAAAAAATGGATGGCCTCCTCGATTAGAACTGATGGATTTGGATTTTGTATAAAAGGCAAGAGGCAGATGTTGAAGGTCATGAGTCAAAAATGAACCAAGTGACAACTGTTGAATTTCAGAGTTGGCAAAGGCATGGTCTTACTAATCTTTGTTTCCTTCACACGACCTCTCATGGCATTTGGTACATAACAGGAACTCAATATCAGCTTGTCAAACAGAATGTCACTAGTTTTGCATAAGAAGAAGGTAGTTAAGAGTAGCAGAAAAAAACTATGCATTCAGACAATTCTGGTTTCAAATTTCTGTTGATCTTCAGGAAAATAAGTTATTTACCCTCTCAGCTACAGTTCCCATTAAAATGGGATTAGTGATCATTTTTTTGTGAGGTTTTTGAGGAAAGTTTAGAGTTAATGTATGCAGTGTGCCTATCATGAGCCTTGCCATGTAGTAAAACACAGAATAGATGACATTTTACAAAACTTGCTACTTTAAGTAAATTGTTTAAGGCATTAAATCTAGAAAATAACAGCTAACATATCTTAACTGATTGCAATTCAAGTATAAATGCCTCACAGTTGGATGACTGAAGCAGAAATGATTTTCTTAACCAAAGGGAGTTTTTATAACTAACTGTTCTGTGTTTATAGATGCATTTAATTGTGTCATTAAGAGGAAGAAAGTGACCTTATTAATGGCCTGTGTTATAGGCTGAACTGGGATTGAGCCTCCAATATTCCTATTGAGACTGTGGAACTAAACACCATGAAATGAATAGAAATTGAATTAAACCAGATTTTATACCCCAGAAACCTATTGTTTTATTAAAGAAAATTGTTTCCTGGAAAAAAAAAACATACCTATTTTCTTAAAGTATGTCTTACTAGTTACATTTATGAATTTATAGATTAAACTGTGGTTTAAAAGAAAGCAACATCCACTATTCACTAAGATAATATTGAATGTGAAGTTGCAAAAGTAAAGAAATTAGATAATCAGAGATGGAATTTAATTATAGATTATCTCATAAGTATTTAAAATTATTATCTTTCTAGCTGTCAAAATTGATTATAAATGTATTTCCTGTTTTTTTCTAATTAATTGCTGCCTTCCAAAAATAGAACATCCTCCCTGAATCCATTTATTTACTGATATACTGTGACCTTGATAATTAAGTTTATAGTGTAAAATAATTTGGAAGAAGATAAACATTGAACTTTCACACTTAATTGAGAATCACATCTTTTAGGTTTCAGTAAAAGTAGAATTTTGTACTGATTATTAACTCCTTAGCTGTTCATTTATTTTATGCTGATGTCTGATGACATTGTAACTCAAAAAATGGATGGTTAGATTCATAGATTTTTGTAAATAATTCACAATCTAGAAAGCGTGAATCATACCACTCTTCCCATCTAGAACAGTGGTCCCTATAAAACCCAGGTTCTTTTGGTTCCTAGTGGACAGAAACAAGGGGTCAAAATGATGAGCCTTGAGTAATAGAGACATTGTCCTATTACAATGTCAAGGTTGCATTTTGCGGGAGAAATGCTCAGACTAATCCTACATCCTCAAATTATATCACAAAGAGGAACTGACTGTCACTAGGTGTGTAAGTAATGATGACAGAAAAGGTGGGAACCAACTTAACAGATACTTAAGATGGTATAATTTAATTCTTGTAAACCTCCTATTTACCATTTGCTAGGTAAATATTTTTATCCTTACATGGCATTCCACAAAACTGAATCCTAAGGAACTGGATCGATATCCATGCAGCCAAAGGTCACATAGACATTTAGTGAAAGAGCAGAAGTTCAAACTAACATTGACTCCAGCATTTCTGCTCCTTCTGTCAATCACAATAGCATGCACTCCTGAAGGAGGCAGCATACTGAACACATGTTTTTGAGGTTTCAAAAGCAGAATTTTTAACTAATTTAACAATACATAAATGGGCAAAAGCTAATTAGGCTTTAAGACTTATAATTTTCCTATCTGAATTACTTTGTATGTGTATGTGATAGAACAGTATCCCTGTGTTTATACAGGGTGGGGAGAATTTCAGGTCAGAGGATCACATTGATTTCCTAGTTTCTACTACGTCTTAAAAGAAAAAATAGCAATTATTTTGGCCTGAAGTTATGGGGATAGACACCTTTTTTCCTATCCCTTTGACTAGCCTAAGGTAGTTAATTGTCATTTACCAGCAAACTAGTATATTAAAATAATATAAGGGTATGTGTTGATAGCTATCTGTTTCTGACTCTAGGTTAAGTGCTTTACAAATAAGATGTAATGACTCTTCTTGTATGGTGATCAGTATCTTAAACTACATTTAAGTGATAAGGGAACCAAGTAGAGAGCTAGCTGGTTAGGAAGTGGCAGAGCATGCTTTCAAATCTGTCTGGCTGCCTCCCAAGCCCACACCCTTTCCACTCTACCAAACTGTTGGATGGGAAGCCACGTAGAAGGAGAGAATTTCTACATACTTTGCACAGTAGGGACATAGCACCACATTTTCTGTAGACTGATCAGAGTAAAATTGAGTCATTCCAAAGTATGGGAGACTGCTTTGGGGCATATCAATGGAGTACATGTTCAAAAAGAAATAGATTTCAAGTCATCTCTCTCTTCTGAGTATTAGAGCAAAGTGCCAAGAGCCTTCAAATGCAAGTGTTCCCTGGTCAAGGTCCTTGGATGATTTCATATTTAAAGAGACAGCTAGAGGTAGCTTGGCAGCACTCCATAAACCATTAGCTCTTTAGCAAATGGATTGAGTTTTTGCACATCACTGTCACTGTGGCTCAGGGCTACAAGTTATTCATATGACAAAAGGAGAGAAAAGGAGGCAAGTGGTTGTACTAATGTCAAGCCTCCCCTATACTGTCAGCTCTTAGGCTCCAGGGTGTCTTTATGCTTTTAACAAACCAGGAAGACAATGGCTTCCTCATAATCCTTCCCAGGCACCATTCTGCAGTCCTTGGAATACCTTGCAGATGACAATATGCATTAGTCACCTGACAGTGTCAGGCTGTCACTGAAGTGCTCCATACATGCCACACTGATTGGGCCGCCCTGAAATAGCAGGACATCATCTAAAACACTAGAGTGACCCAGTCTTCTCCTCACCAAATCCAGGTGGTGAGAAACGACTGAAGAGTTTTAGTTAAAAGAATATTTCTGAAATGCTTTGTCATTTCAAATAACGAACATGTTCACATGTAAGAAAATTAATATTCACTGACTACCTACCATCTTTTCATCTAGAGAAAAGCTTACTAGAATAACTTTCCCAAAACTGTCAAGCTGGCAGTGAAACCTGGTTTTGACAAAATAGTCAACACATTTGTGAATTCATTCTGCCTTCCCTTTCACTACCTATTGTGAAATTTCTCATCATTCTTTGTAGTTTAAACGCACTTTCCTGATCCTGGGAAACACTAAAAGTCTACCACCAGACTATTTCTGCAATGGGCAGACTAATGGGCAAGTAAAAAGCCCACTGATACATTTTTGCTAAAGGATGAATAAAATTAGGAACAGGTTTCTATGCCAATCCTGATAAAGCAGGGGAAGTTACATTTCTGTTTGATAAGCCGAGGCCTTCTCAGAAAGAGACTATGTGATCTATACTAATGACTGCAGCATTCTCGGCGTGATGCCAGGACTGGGCCGGATGCCTCAGCCTTCCAGAGAAGATGGAATGGCTTATTATGTCCTGCAGCAAATCTTCCTTGTAAATCTGAGGGTGAAGTTACATTGTGGACTTAAATTTCTCTATTTATGCATTAATATGACATCTCTTCCTCCTGTCTTTCCAATGTCACCTTCAGACCAGAGATTCTAAAGTTAAATTAGACTTTCATTTAGCTCCCTTCACACTTGTGGCAAGCAAAACAAAACAAAATGTTCTTGGGAAGAAACATATTTTAAGATGATGAAATTCTAGTTACCTCCCAGCCCTAAATGGCACGTGTTTTCTAATTTCACTTTATAATTAAGCGTACAGTTTATTTACTGATGTAGGCATCGTTTTCTCAGTCCATCTTGTTCTGAGGAAATCTAATCAGTTCATTTTACATTTTTGAGTGACATTTAATGTGTCGTTTTTCAGTTAACTTTTTCAAAGCCAAAAAGTTTTAAAAGAATTTCTAGCATGCACATGCATGCACACTAGAAAGAGAAACATAAAGTAATTCAAATATACTACTTTTAAAAAGATAAATTTGTCACAGAATATATATTTGAATGAAATTGTGGTAAAATTCCAAAAAAATTCCTTTAATTCCCAGCTGAGCTCCCAGCCAATAGCCATACAAACTACCCGTCCTGTAACTGAGCCATCCTGAATGCCATGCCCAGTGTTGATTTCAGATGTCTCTAGCCACAGTTGCTAGCTGGCCATAATCACATGAAGGACACCCAGTGAGAGTCTCCTAGTTGGAAATCTTTTAACCACAGAGCCTTAAGAGACAATAACAAATTATTTTTAAAATCATTATGATTTGGAGTGGTTTTTCTGTTATTGGTGGTTTTTTGCTTGTTTTTAGCAGTAGATATATTGGAACATGGGGCAGGAGTGGGATCTCAGCCCAAGACATTAAAGGATCTACACAATTTAAGAGGCAAAGAAAATGAGGAACAATTTCTTTGATTACCACTGTTGGAGGAATCCTAGTAAATGGATTGTTATGTGTAGTAAACATCATAGCTGGTTTCTTGGGACGGGGGAAGCCATAATGATGTAAATTTTCTGCATATGCTAAAGCTTAGAGAATCCTGCACAAGTTGTAAGTTTTCAAGCTCTTTAGGAGTCTCTGCTAAAGCCCCAGAGGATTTGCTTGAGATCAAGTTAGGATATAGTCTATGATACAGAGTGATGAGGTTATTGAGGTTCTCTGGGCCCCCAAAAGCCCAAGTCTCATAGAACCAAATACCAATTACTGTTGCTGATAATATAAATATTTTAGCTTCTTATTTCTAAACAGACGGGTAATGCATATTATGGGATTTGGTAAAATAATCCATTTGTGGGAATTTTATGGTACCATTTTAGCCTGTATAGGCTAGAATACAGAGAAATCAAGAAGGCATTGATTCGGTGTCCTCATGTTAACAAAGTCCTTGGGGGAAGGCCCAAGCTCTGTTAATACCAATATGAGACTAAGCTCAATCACTCATCCTAATATGCCGATCAGATGAGCAGTGGTAAAGGACAGGAAAAAATTTTAATCAGGATGCCACAACGGGAAGAACAGATCAAATATTTGTTCCAGGGTCTGACAGAAACTTTGAAGTTCATAGAGAAGGGGAACAAAGCTAAGGAATGGGGGCTTGTATGGCTGAGGCTTTGTAAAACTGACAGAGTATATCATCCTGCTCAGGCCATGGTCTGATTGATCATTATCTCAAGATTAGTTCTGTGCGGTTGCTGTGGAGAAGGCTTTATTCTTTTAAGGGGCAATCTGGTTTCCATGAGATAATTGTTCCTACTTTAGTGGGATAGCCTCAATTCCTATAATAGGACAATTGATCCCACTTAGTGGGGCAATCTGATCATGGGGTGATCTGTGTGTGATGTGTTGCTGTTTCTAGAGTCCAAGAGACTGCAGATTTAGGGCAATGACTAAAGACTTCTAGGAAGCACTCCAAGCAGTTGAATGTCCTTGAAAATCTTGAAACTATCCAAGTTATCTTATTTTGATGTCTTCAGTCTTGAAGGGGGATAAGGTACATTAGGTAAGTTTAGGGATAATAAACCCTGTATTGTATTCCTTAAATGATTAACAAGCCTATGTGTAGAATCAGCAGGGATATGAGCCAAGATTTAAGGTAATAACAAAGGCAGAGATGCCAAGTTTTATCCTGCTTTTAGTGACCCACTGGGCATCAGCAGGCTCAAATGAAGAGTCAGAGTTTTTAGCAAAAGCAGCATCTCTAAATCCCCATTATACTCACATGACCCACATCCTGTTGAATTCATCTCAATTTGGCACCTTCAGAAGTCCTATTTCTCACTTTTCACTCTCTGAGAGTCATCTTCAACTCTAAGACATTACAGAAACTCTAAGCAGTACCAGACTTTCTGTCTTATACTCATTGATATCCTAGGATTTACATTGCTGAATCATTTCTTCACTTATCCATTGATTCATTAAAATGCAAAGAAGAAAGGGCATTTGGAAAAATTTACATGAATAATTTCCCCAAATTCTTCTGAATATTTGACTGTGATTAGCAATGTAACAGAAAAAAAAAAAAAAAAAACAAAAAACTCCAAATGTTAGTTTCTGAGAAAATGAGACAATGTGGGAAAAGTTCTCTTTTACTCTGAAGATGTTCTCACAAAAATGTTCTCTAGTCTAAATTTTGGAAAGTCATTATATTTTTATTTACCTCTAGATGTCTTGTTTTCATTGAGTTAAAATATTTTTTGAAAAATAACTCAACCTCAAAATTCTAAAAGATTATTACTTTTAATAAAACTTCTATGGCATTAAAGAAACAAGAGAAATTCTCAGTAGTGGAATATACTGTCTCCAAACTAACAAAGTTATTATAAAAGCATTCTTACCATGATACCTGTATGAAGCATTATGTAATGCACAGTTTGAGTGACATCAGCTGCATGTACCAAATTGTGATAAGGATTTTTGTATTTGCTGTAACCAACTTCTAAAGCTTCTGCAAAAGCAATTAAGCAAGAAACAGGAATCTGTGAAAAGTGATAAATATGGTTATATTTTGGCCTCAAGAGTGGCACTATATCAACTTGAGCACAGGGTTTGGGATAAACACAATGAGTCAGATGTGGGCAGTAATTTCTTTAAGTTGAATCTGGATTGTTATAGAAAAAAACCACATGTCGTTAACATGTTAGTTTTCAATCCTGAGAAGTATTGTAACCCCCAAGTACTTAAAGCAGATGGATGAAAAAATGGTCTAACCCACACTATATAATGTTTACATTTTTATATCTTCCTGAGTCAAGGAAAACAATTTGTTTTTAAAAGGGAAAATATTTTCAATTATAATCTGTAAGGCCTAGTTTTCCAATCTATAATAAAAAGGCATTAAAATAGACAATTTCCCAGCACTTTCTATCTCCAACAATGCCATGCTTCTACAGGAAAGTTAACAGCAGCAGCAGACTGCTCAGAAGTCTTAACTCTAATCTGTTGCTTAGATGGTTCCAAATGAAGTGGATTAGAAGGCCCATCATTTCAGTGTAAGAAAAGCTAATAATAGAGGATTACTATGTTTTAGGAACACTGAAGATCTGTCTTAGTTCTTTAAGATGTAACTTCCAATCCCCATATGAGTGTTCTGTAAGTGATCAGTGGAGCAAGGAATCTTATTGGAAAGAGGCAGTCCTGGCCTCATGGTCCCCAGATATATATATAGATATGTTGGTGAGCCAGAGAATAGTTTCATCATGTGGTGAATTCAACCTTAGATCTGTACCTGCTAACTAGAAACATTCTAAAGTGAATTAATTAATCAGTGTTCTATATTTTCATTATTATTCAAATAGCTGATTCTAAAGGTATTTCACTTTCCTTCCACACTTCTGACCTTGAAGCGGTTGAGAAGATCGTATCTGGTAAACAGTTCATAGATCATAAACTTCAGGCTATGCTCTCCGCTTGCTTCATTTAGGGCAAAGACATCAAAAGACCATTTATCGACATCCTATAAAAAAATAGAGTAAATATGTTAGGTGACAATATCATATAGTTCTGTGGTTTTGTATGGAAAATTATTTGAGAGATTAGGCAGCAGGTCATATTTCAATTCAGCATGTCGAACTGGATTTTACCAGAGTATGATATCACCAGGCTCACAAAGTGTGAGGCCAAAATGCCTGCCATAAAACATCTTCCCAGATTGGGTCCTGTCCTGAAGTAGAATTGCTAGTGATACGGGTGATATCAATTGAAGAATATAGGGAATATAGACCCAATTTTTCCCCCTTCCCACCCACCTGCTGCTTTGCTTGGAATTTCAGCATTATAGTAAGTAATGATAGGGGACAGACAGATGTGAATGGTTAAGGGAATAATTCTATAAGATGGGTCCACTGTGCTCACCCCACATGCTTTCTTTTCCAAGAAGCAATTTATCTACATCTCTACCTGGCTTAAGAGGAAAAGATATGTCACATTCCTCAGCAAACTACCTGTTACCTACAGAAGAAATGCAGTCCTGAAGTAATAAAATAATGTTGATAACAAGAATTTAAGTTACCCTTACTTTTGTGACCTTTTCACAGACCAGATCCTAGAATTCAGAGAGATTAAGATAATTCCTGTTAGCCATAAAATCTGGAAGATTTTGTGCTTAAGAAGCCAATTAGAATCTGGTCAGCATGGGCCAAAGTGACCTAGAGTTTTTATAGCGGTGGGGACTTAAAGGTCTGATGTCATCCTGTGGTCAGTCAAATTTCAAGAGGTGAACCTGGGCATGACTCTCTGGAAACTTCTCTGGGATCCCCAATAAAACTAGAGTGCAGGATAGGCACACAGTTACTCTTATCTGGGAGAGGACCCACTCTCTCCCATGAGAATGTCCCCTTCCTACTTTTCCCATCCCTTCTAATAAACTCATGCCTGTTACTCTGAGCAATATGTCTGAAATCTTTCTGACTTGATCACAAGAAATGGAGTTTAAAGAGGGTAATTTGTGCTGCCTCAGTTTCATGGAAGGCTACCACGCGGTAACAGTAATTAGGCTAGAAGTTTTGATACCTTCTCTCCTCTTGCAGGATACAAATACCACAGGAGGAAGAGAGCATACTACCTTGTTATTACTCCTTCTGACTTAAGCTGACCCAGTTATACTTTTCTCCAGGGACTGTTGGTTAGAAAAAAAAGTGGGCCTTCTAATTGAGGAGGAGAATAGTAATTGGTGTTATTTCTTGCAATTTGTAGGGAAACAGGCAAGCTTGTAGGGAAGCAGGTGTGCTGGGAAAATACAGTGACAGTGGGGGGCGGGGGAGGAATCAACCACTTTAGCTACCTCATATTTTTCTAAAAACAAACACACAAACAAAAACTAAAGCACAAAATTCAGTTCAAAAGATGATTCACTGTCCTATTAGCAAAGGACAGTGTTTATATGCACACACGCAATAGATTTGGTACTGAACAATAAATGGGCAACCTTTAACCTATGCATTAATTTTTGCATTTGAGCAGGCACTTTTTAGAATTTCATTCATTTAACATTTTAACATTCTTAAGGAAGCCAACTGTAGGGGCTGTAACATGCTTAAAGTAAACTGAAAATCTGATAAAAAGTATTTCACCAGTCTTTTTTTTAAAAAAAGGTTTCCTTTGAAAACATAACAGTAACAGCCTCAAATGGTACTTTCAATCCCTTGGAACCAAACATCCATGAAATACCTTTTGGTTTTCTTGTCTGCCATTGTTATTTATCTTCCATTTGGCTCTAGTTTGATCCCCAAACACTTGCTTTATCTCTTTGTAAATTAAAAATCTCTAAAGTTTCTGTTAGAAGGATTTTTACCATCAATAAAGCTCAAAGGAAGCCAAGAAATCTTTTATCAAATTCCAAAGCTAACAAGGAAGAGTTAGCTCAGACTCTTTCAAGGCAGCTATTAGAGTTCCAACCAGGGATTCCTGCTGCATAAAGAGTTAGCTCTGTTTCTTGGGGAGTTTCATAAACAATGATGATTTGCATTTGTAAACTATTGCAGATGCTTCCCTCC
Source organism: Marmota monax (assembly GCF_021218885.2). Classification (NCBI taxonomy): domain Eukaryota; kingdom Metazoa; phylum Chordata; class Mammalia; order Rodentia; family Sciuridae; genus Marmota; species Marmota monax. The sequence continues at coordinate 15,919,993 of NW_026692781.1, forward strand.
TGCACTGTCACATTGAGAACAAATAAGACAAGGAGGTTTCTACGATAATAAATTATTTAACTAAAAGATTCTTTACTTGGTGACAGTTCTTCCCTCAACCTCTTAGTGCATATGTTTTTACAAAATTCCCATTTCAGAAAAACTGATACCTTCTCCTATGCCAACATACTTTCAGTTGGTTTTTAGACAAAAATTTTTAAAAAGAAATAAAATAAAAATAAGGAATTTCTTTGAACACAGTAGAAGAAATAACAGGAAAGCAAGATCTCTTCAGAACACAGGAATAATTAGTATACTCTACTGTGGCATTTTAGTTATATACTTGTATTATAGTTTCAGGAACATAATTCTATTTTAAAACATCCAAGGAAAGTGAATACCTTTTTAATTAATAAGATTTGAATCTAATATGCAGCAGAGAAGAAAACACAAAGAGGATGCTTACAAGGAAATTAAAACACAAATATAAGCAATACAAATTTAAAATAGGAAAGGAATATAATAGGTGAGAAATGAAACAGTCCAAGGTCTTACTGGCTGCCATTATGCTATAAATTCTTGGTTAACAGTACCATGGAGTAGTTTTAGAAGACAAAGTTACTTTCTCCAACCAAATTAAGAGACAGAAAGAAATTAAGAATTCAGCAGAGGATCCTACAAAATGCCTCTGTAGAAATAACATCTGTGACAAATGTGCACACGCATGCCCACACACAGGAAATGCAGACAAGTGAGCCGCCAGCTTCTCCTTTCAGAGTGTCATCTCTAGTTATTTCTAACACATACAATACCGCAATTACACCTCTGAACAGGGTATTCTCAGGAGAAGCCAGATACAAGAAAAAAGAATTTCTTTTTTTTTTTCTCAATTTTTCTCTTATACTTTGCATTTTCTCAGGCCCAAGATTTTAAATACTTTTCTTCTGTATCTTTTAAACACAGCTGACTAAAACATCTTTTGGGTTTTTTTTTTTTTTGTAATGTATTTAAGGCTTCCATAATATATATGTAACAAAAAAATATGTATATTCTGACAAATACTAGTGCCATCTCAAAATGGAATTCAAGATCCAATTAAATAAAACATGAAGAAAAGAAAACCACACACACATGCACATACGCATGCATATATGTGCATTGATACAGTTCATTAATGCAAATCAATCCTCATGTAAGTCTACAAAGAGTCATGATCTGGAACACATTACCTTTTGTAAATGGTTAAAATAATTTCTACATTCCAACATGCAGGTTGCAACAAAGGCCTACTCTCATTTTTCTCTCAGCCATTTTAATAAGACTCTTTAAAAATGAATATTTTATAAATGAAAATGATTGAAATTATTTCACCTTTAATGTTACTATGACAGCCGCTGGATATGCCAAACCAACCATGTGATAGGATTTTCTGTACATCCTAAAAAAGACAAAAATAAATGTATGTATAAAATTTACTTGCTTCAAGTTTTCATCTCTTCCTTAAATATAATGGAAATGATTACTCCTAATTTGCTTACCTTTTATCATTAGTTACAGATTCCTTTTGTGGCAACAGTGTTAACTATAGGCACCATTTATCTGTCTACAGTGTAATAGAAGTCAACAGCATTTTCTCTACTCACAACTACCCTATAAAAGTTAATGTGATTTTAGTTTTCATGTAAAGATAGCTTCCCTTGAATTTCATGTAATTAAAAGATGAACTCTTTGCATGAATGGAAGCTGAATGTCATGAAAATATTTCCTTTATATATTCTTGCTTTTATTTTCTTACAAAATAGAAATTGCAAGGGGGGGAATATCTATCATTGAAACTAGTCTTGAAATTAGGATTGGGTCCCGGATCCCCTGGTGTAGAAGATTAAATACCCAAGAAACACTGAGGCAAGAAAACAAGTTGTTTCTAAAGGATAGATGAGTGGGGGTGGGAACTTATCTGGAGAGAAAGGAGTCCAGAGCTGGTGCCCAAGGGAGTGGGGGTGTCCTGCCCCTTTTATAGATTTTAGGTTTCCTTTTTGCTCAGGCTTCCTCCTCCCATCCCACCTATGCCTATGTGGTGATCAAAAGGGCAAGAAGAGAGCCATCCAGGGGACAGTTACTTATGTTGGAAAATGTGATCCTTTCTCTCCCAGCAAGGTGGTTAGCAACCAGGTGATGAGGAGTGCTATCTACCCATTTCCTTTTCTTTGATAATCAGCTACCTGTCCTTTGCCCTGGTCTCATCATCAAAATTTACACAGGGATTATTTTTGTAGTTGTTGTTAAGGATACACTGGAGGAGATTATATTGACAAAAATTACTTAAGTTTGTTCAAATTTTTATCCAATATTAAAGAAAGATGATTCAGAAAGACAACCCAATTCTTTCCATTTCCATAATATTATCAATAACAATAATGTTTTTATTAACCAGTAATTGGTTTGAGATTTCCTTTTCTGATAAGCAAACAAAATGACATAAACCAGAGCTGGGAGTATATAGTTCAGTGGCAGAGCATTTGCCTATCATGTATGTGTGCAAGGTCCTGGGTTCGATTACCAGCACCAAAAAAAGAAGATACCCTAATGTGTCAAAATAGCGATTGACTTTCATTTGGGACCATGAAAGATACATGGCTCTCTACAAATCCCCACTCCCCAAAAAATGCCTGAACAACCACCATAATTCAATTAAATATAATGACATAAACACTCAATTTAAGAAACAGTTGTTGAGGAAAACATCATACATTTTTTTTTTTTTTTTTTTTGTAAAACCACTGTGGAAGATACTAACCTTTTTAATCAATGAACTTTATATTAAAAATCTGGAAGACATGTTACTCAGTTTCTATATATAAATCATCTTTTTTTAAAGGTGAAAAAATCCAAGTAATTTATCATCTTTTTCTTTTAAATCTTGACTTCTTGGAAACTCAGAATGAAAATATTTTTGTTTAATTGTCTCTTTAACCTAGATTTTTTTCTTATAAAAATATCTTCTCACTTTATTCCAGACACCTCGTTATTTTGTTTTTGTGTTTCAATTTTATGTTTATTTTAAAAAACTGTAAACTATTTTGGGTGTAGGTATAATAATTAGTCTTACCCATTCATTCTCTCTATTGGAAGATTTAAGAGCAGTTTAAAAATAAAAATACTTATATTAATTACTCCATTGAGATAGCTATAATTATTCTAAATCCTCCAGAGCAAGGAAGGTACAAACCATACCACAAAAGATCTAGAAAATAATTACTGCTAATAAGGATTCCTGGTTGTGGGTGTTTTGTTTGTTTTTGTGAGAAACAGTCTTTTCTATCTATTTTTCTAGTCAGTATTTCTAAAAAAAAAAAACAGGTGCTGGAGAAAAGAAAAGGTGGTCAACAGGGAAAGGTTCAGTGGAAAAACCAATCAGGAATAAGAAATTTTAAGACATTAAGTGATGTGAAATCATGTCAGGGAAAGGAGTATCCCTGCAAAGAGAACATGTGCTTTGAATCAGGAGTTAGCTGCTGACTGGTGGTAAGACTTTTGGAATGCTATTTAATGTCATTTATTTGCAAAAGGATTTGTGTGTGGGCTAAAGGGTATAAATGCCTTTCATAATCTAATAAAGACTCCATACAAGAAAGCCTGTATTACTATTACTATAGCTGTTCTCATCAATCTGCTGCCAGTCCCTCTGGTTCCAACCCTTATATCACTCAGAGCTCCCTGGGATCACTGGAAACTCTGGTGCCAGTGAGTTTCTCAGACTGGGAGGAGGATGAGAAATGAGTATCAGTATACTTTATCACCACGTGAACTATAAAGAAAGACTTATGGATGTACTTTATCACCACATGGAATGTAAAGAAAGATTGTCCTTCTAAAGAGACAAACTTCCTCTTTATCATACATTTCTAATTCTATAATCAGGAATAGAATTCTATGATAGAAAATTAGAAATAGAAAATCAGATGGAAATTAAGATGACTTTCCCTGGAATCAGAATGAGCGTGGGAAGAACCTTAATCTGGTTTCCTTGTGCTTTGGTAGATAGGTGATATATCACAAGTTTCTGAAAAAAAGGATAATGAATTTCCTGGGATCACAAGTTTCTGAAAAAGAATAATGAATTTCCTGGGATCCTCCAGGTGGTGAAGTCCGATTGAAAATATGATGCATTGATTTTGGAAGTTTTTACTATAATTATAAAATATAATTCAAAACCTTAAAAAAAAACACCCTATCTTATGCCAAACACCGTGTTAAACAGTGGAAAATTTAGTGGAAAAATAAGGGAAACATTCTTGTTGCTTTTGTGAGGTTTATATAAGTGGTGAAGAAAGACAAAAAAATAAGAAGCAATATATGATTAGAAACAGTAATAGGTGCCATGAGGTGAATTCCTGGTTGGAGTAGTGCTGGAGGACCAGAATCCAGAGGGATCAGAGAATGATCTGGAAAGACAGAATGGGCCCCATAGGATAGCAGGGAGGATCATTTTTAGCAGAATTCCAAGGAAGGAAAGAGTTTAGGAATGTGCTTGGAATTGAAATCAAGGCTGGTAGAGATGTTTGGACAAGGATGAGGGCAGCAACAGATGAGGCTAGAAAGAGGTGTCTGGTCAAGTGAGGTCCCATTACCAAGTGAAATAGGAAATCATCCAAAGGTTTGTACCTTAAGAGTGACAGAGATAATTTTTATTTTATAACATCACTGTGAGGTGAGTTGTTTGGAGAGCCCAAGAGAGGAAGAGGGAAGCCCAGTTAGAAAGCTACTTCCTGTTTCTGATGGTAGGTTATGGAGGCGTGGATTGGAGACGCCAGAGTAGAGATGAGGAAGTGAGTAGTGAAATCAGGACACATTTAGGTTACTAATTACCAGGACTTGCTGAGGTATTAAATATTGGCAGGGAAGCCTTAGAGGAGAAAGCAACAAAACTTCAAGAAGGAGGCTAATTTTTTAGGATTAAAGAGAAATATTTTTGAAAATTCAAGATAAACATGTTACTAATGGGGATTCAGCAGTGATTAAAAGATATCATTTCTAAATGCTCTCCTCATTAGTTTCCAAGCTGCTTATTGATTTAGTGAGCTTATATATACATTTTGATATTTCTATATGCTATAAAATAAAATTTGTTTTAAGTAGCACACACAATGGAAATTCAGCATGTCAATATATTTTACTGAATTTTTCTTAATCTTGTCATGAATAGAAATGCAAATTCAGTTGGTTTTCATCCACAGTTGGCATTTATTTACAGTTTGCCAACTTCTGCAATTTTTTCTTAACCAAAGAAGACAAAATATATTTCTTTAGTAAATTAAACATATTCTTTTATCTGTGACACTCTTATTAACTTCCTGAAATTCTATTTAGATATTTTAAATTCGGTGCTCTGGGAAATCAATAACCGTCACATGTATGCGTAAGTTGTTTTGAAAAAACAGGAATATGGTTATGGACACTCTTTTTCCTCATCCCTGCCTATTTGCCTCATACTTCTGGTCCAGCCTGGGAGAACTGAAATAAGTTTATGCACCAAAGAGGGTGTTGTTATATCACCAAACTATTCAGAATATTTTTAGGGATCCTTTACCTGAGCTAATTAGGTATGGTTAAAAAATTTGCAAAATAATGAATAATCACTCAGTGGATGCTATTTTGAGTGACATTCACATTCTGAGATATTAGAAGCTTCAGAGCTGTGGTTATGATACATGGTTAAGTTGCACTGTATTCTCCTTGTATGTACCCTTATTTATATTTTTAAAATTCAAATGTCATTCCCATTGTTCCTTTAACACAGAAAAGTTAAAGTTTAGAATGTTTATTGGAGGTGAGATCTAGAAGGAACAAAAGAAAAATGTTTTGTTCTCCCTTACAGTACATTGACAAAAAAATCTTTGTTCTTCAACTTCATTAGTTTCTCAACTATTAAATTATCTTTTTGTATGTATAATTTATTTATGTGTTAGTCTAAGGGATTTTTGATAACTACTTTTCAATTTTGTTGGGCATTTTTATTTTGGGTCTATTTGTAGTTTTATTTCTGAAACATCTTGTTTCCTAGAAAAAATAAATAAATTTTGCTCTTAAAAGTTAAAAGCATGTAAAACTGAGTCACATGATGCTGTGTTTCACATGAAAACTTTGGTGATTTGACTCCATGGTGTAGGGGCCACTGAATACCCTGTTTCAGTGACATGAGTGTTGAAAAACTTCTCAAAAGTGAAAATGAGAGAACTTTCTTCTCATGATGGAAAGAGGGGAAGAGGAAGTTCCTTTCTTTTTATGGCAGAAAAAGGCCTGCTTGACTTAGGTAAGTAGGTTGTTACCCAATACAGAATTTTTTAAATGAGCTATTACATTTTATTCAGACAAAATCAATTGTATAATGTGCTATGTGTTAGACTAGTTTTTAACAGTTAAGCACAAAAAATCATTTCAGAATGGTCATTCAAAGGGCTTTCCTTTCAGTCTTCATGTCAATTTAGTATAAATAAGAATAATACATCCAAGGCAAAAATATCTAGTTACAGGCAACTTCATCACAAAATTCCTAACCTGTTCATTCAAGTCATGGTTACCGTTTTTCTCAATGAATACAATATAGGTCTCTCATAACTTTGATACAGTGAACATATTCACTGCCTTTTAGATTTTATTTTCTTGAGATACTAATAGTTTTGCTTACCTTTCCACAAAAATTCCAGCTTGAACAGCATGCACAATGCTTCGAAATCTTGGTTTTTCCTCATGTTTCTTTTTCATCATCCCCATTTTCCTTGTAAAAGTAGAAGCCAACCAATCCCGAACTTCCGATGGGACTGAGTCTGACTGAATGTCACTGAGCTCATCTTCTGTATCCAGCAGTCTTCTGCAAAAATGTATGCACAGTAAATGTTAGGAAAAAAATGAAGAAAAGCTAATAACAAGAAAACAAGCATTGCAATTAGACTTAGTAATAGCAAATTATCATCATTAGTCCTTATTATGAACTATGTTAAAAAAGAAAAAAAATGTGGGTTAACATTGGGGAAGCTCTTAATTTCTCAAATTCATCACCTTCTAAAGGCAAGAACTAATCGGTGTGAGCAATTGCAGCTCTCCTTACAGTGATGTATAATGATACCCATTAAAAGGCTTAGACTGTTAATATATCATTCCAATAATGAATAAAACTAAGAAAAGATAGGGAAGAAAATTCATAAACAGATGTCTGCTATTAAAAGAAGCAACTGGGTGGAAAGAAAAGAGGGGGGTCAAAACAATAAAAGTTGTCTTATAATTAACAATCTTATATACATAGTATAGAGAGTATGTGCTATTTAAATAAGGCTTTGATGTTTCCAAAATTCATTCACAGGTGTAGATGCCATTTCATCAGTAAGTTCTTCAAATTTTTAGGAAAATGTTAAACTCAGGTATTCTAAAATGTTATTTCTGATATCAACACCACAGATTTTTTAAAAGTTCAAAAAATGTTAACTAAAGAAAATCAATGGATTATGGTTATCCCTCAGTATTCTTGGGGAACTGGTTCCAAGATAACACCTTCTCCCTCAATATACCCTGATCTGCTTATCCTTAAGTCCCTTATATAAAATGGCAAAGTATTTTCAAATAACCTAAGTATAGCCTCCTGGATACTTTAAATCATCTCTACGTTACTTACAATACCAAATGCAATGTAAATGCCATTTAAATAGTTATATTTTCCTTTGTTGCTTAAGAAGTGATGACAAGAAAAAAAAAGTCTATACATGTTCAGTATGGACAAAAATTTTTTTTTCCGAGTATTTTGGATGCATGGTTGGTAAAATCCTCAGACGTGGAACTCACAGTAACAGAGGACTGACTGTAGTTTGAAAGCTCATTTTAGGAGATTGAGCCAGTCAAGGTAGAAGAAGCATCTCCAGTTAAGAGCCAACACTGAGTAAAGATCTGATGGGGAACTATGTTCATGAGGCTGTGAGCAGTAGCTGAAACCACTACCCCTCTCACATATGAACTCCAGTTATATAAAGCTGCCTGGCCTGGGTAGTAAGAGCTGTCATGGAAGAAAGAACTAAGGAATCATCCTTATTTTAAGGCTTGTCATCTTCAATAGTCAAGAACTTCCTAAAGATCTGAATTGGCAAGAATGTGGACTCTCCATAAAACACAAAAATGGCATTACAGAGCAGTAGAGCTTTGCCTCCAGGAAGAACACAGGCTAGCTCTGCCTGTCATCTGACCTGATTGTTTTCTTGTCAGTGTACAATTTAATAACTTAGAGCTCTTTTTTGCACACTTTAGCTTTGACCTTTGGGTTCCATTTGCTTTGGTGAATCTCTTTGCAACAGAATAAGGGCTAAGGGTTATGAGTTAATAGAGGGAAGGAAGCCAGAGATGGCAGCATGTGCCAAAGCCTCAAGGACACATCACACACCAACAGGGCAGGGACAAAACAAAGGGCAACAGTGACAAGGCCCACCCAACACAGCCAAGTATGGACCAAAGAGAGGATCAGAAGATAATACAAAAGAGTAAATCTTTATGTTCCTTTGAATGACCATGTGCCACTGTCCCCTATACACATATGAAAGACAGTCATCTGCCAACATTTATTTTTGTGGCATTAAGTAGCATGAATGTATTTATGAAATACCTTATGAGAGAATAAGCACAACTTAAGTGATGGAGTTACAAAACTACATGTACACATAGGGGGATAAAAGAGATATAACTGGTATTAAAACTGATTAATACTCACTTTATATTATGTTTAATTTTCTGTCTGTTCTTATGTTTTAATGTTTTTAATTTACCCTTAAAAAGCCGACATTGTAATCCAAAGTAAATTATTTTTTCTGCCTTTTTGCCCATTTGAAACTAGATTCATCAGCCCATTTCAGGAAGATACTCTACTGTGTGACTTAAAATATTCATTACTTTAAAGTTCATTGCATTTCTATTGTCTCTTATGTGGTGATCAAATAAAGCACAGAGCAGGGCAGGTGGGACAGGAACCATTGTGCTGTAGCCCTGTGATGTCACCATGCTCTAGGCATTCTACTCCTGCCTTGTCTTGTCAGCTCATCTGAGTAGAATGATAGACATGAGGAAATTGTTGCCAATTCCTCTACAGCAAATTTGATGTTAGTGACCTTAAAAATATATGCCCTAAAACTCATAATTATCTAAGGCAGATCATCAAACATGAGAAAATTAGTGTGTGAGAACAATAGTCCTCACAGTGTATGTTACTCAAAAGTCTGGCAACTCTCAGTCCTAGCGCATCGGGTTATTTATTTAGAGAAGAAGAGCATATATGAGATTGCAGGAGAAGAAAGTGGTATGGATTAAGTAGTGGGCATGGAAATAAAAGCAGTTAGTGTGCAAAGAGAGAAGCATAGAATATGCTATTGTATAACTAAAAAGCAAATATTGAAGACTAATAGGCACTTCTGTGATGGTTAAGTTGATGTGTCAACATGGGTAGGTTATGATATCTAGTTCTTTGGTCAAATTCTCATCTAGATGTTACTGTGAAGATATTTTTAAGATGTGATTAATATTTAAATCAGGACTGAGTAAAGCAGATTAATTACCCTCGAAATGTGGGTGAACTTCATCTATAGTTGACGGCCTTAAGAAAAAAGAGGTACCTGGAATAGGAGGGAATTCTGCCTCCAAGACTGCCTTTGGATTCAATACTGCAACATTAACTCCTGCTGAAATTTCTAGCTTGCTGAGATATCTTGCAAATTTCAAGCCCCAATAATCACATGAGCCAATTCCTCAAGTCAATCTCTCTTTCTCCATCACTCATGAACAGTGTGTAGTAACTACCAGTGTCAATTATAAATCAGACACCAATTGCTTATCTCCATTACTATCTGTTTAAGAGAGCATATAAACCCTATTTCCATTTTTCTTTTCTTTTTTTGGTACCAGGGATTATATCCTCAGACATTTTTTATAGTTTTTATTTTGAGACAGGGTCTCACTAAGTTGCTTAGGCCTTGCTAAGTTGCTGAGGCTGGCTTTGAACTTGCAATCCTCCTGCCTCAACCTTCTGAGCCTGTGGGATAATAGGCATGTAATAGGCACACCCAGCCCTATTTCCATTTTTAAAATGCAATAAAAATCTTATTTGCAATAAACTACAATGCCTTTTTAGTCATTATGAATCCAAACACCGTTATCTAAATTATCTAAATTATCAGGTTGACAAATTATTGTCAACCTGTGCATTGATTAAAAATTGAAAACTTAGAATGGCCCCCTTCATATGTTTATTTTAAAGAAAAAAGATTAAAAAGAAAAGAACAGGGTGAAATAATTATGAGAGGAAACACTACTTTAGATAAATGGTCAGAGAAGGTGTTAAGATCTGAGGAATGAGAAAGAATTCTATGTTAGATAGTCTGAGAGAAGGACATTCCAGGAGAAGGAAAATGCAAAGGCCCCAGTCAGAATCAGTACTGAGCTGCTTAAGGAACAGAAAGGAGGCCAAAGGTGACTGGAGAATACTAAGCCAGAAGAAAGGAGATCATGGCAGGGGTCAAACATAGATAAAATCAGCTAAAATCAAGCCCTTGAAGAATTTTTGTCAGATTTGCAAGGGAATGTCTGTAACGCCTTAAACAGGCTGTGATGTGATTTATGTTTCTAAGAGGCCGTTGTGGATGCTGTGGGGAAAATAGAATGACTTGTAAGAATGATGTTTTGAGCTCACGAAGAGTTACAGTTAACTGAGCACAATACATAAGTGCTCTTTCATTTGCTAAGTTCATTACCTTTCTAGGCCTTAATTGGTAGTGAATATTAGGCATCATTTTTCCTATACTCATTATGCCTTTTCACCATGAGTCAAAGTCCTAATGGTATTTTATTACTGTTGTTGCATTTTTTTTCCTGTTCTATTTGTTTGTTTCTCTTCTTCAGGGAAATAGGTTATGTCTATCAGGGGTCTCTTTCATCTAGTTTCCATATCTATTATTTTCCCACTATACCTTTTTGTTTGTTTGTTTTTTAGAGTAATATTGTCTTTCCTCTTGTCCTGTTTTTTACCTCTCTTCCTACTGGATAGATCTTACAAACAAAAACTAAACAAAGAAACCATGAAACTCAATAAAACAATCAATTATTTAGACTTAATAGACATATATAGAATATTCCATCTCAGCAGCACATGGACCCTTCTTCAAAATAGACCATATGTTATGTCACAAAGCAAGTCTTAGCAAATACAAAAAAAAAAAAAATAGAGATAATACCCTACATTCTATCTGTCCATAATGGAATGAAATTAGAAATCAATAATAAAATAAAAAATAGAAGCTACTCCAACACCTGGAAACTAAATAATAAGCTATTGAATGATGCATAGATAACAGAAGACATCAGGGAGAAGTTAAAAAAAAATTCTGAGAGGTAAATCAGGACTCAGATACAACTTATCAAAAATCTCTGGGACACTAGGAAGCAGTGCTAAGAGGAAAGTTCACTGCATTAAGCTCATTCATTAAACGAAGAAAAAGTCAGTAAACGACCTGACATTACATCTAAAAAGCCCTAGAAAAAGAAGAACAAATCAACACTGAAGGTAGTAGAAGACAGAAAATAATTAAAATCAGGGCAGAAATCAATGAAATTGAAACAAAAGAAACAATCCAAAAAATTGACAAAACAAAAAGCTAGTTTTATGAAAAAATAAATAAAATTGACAAACCCTTAACCACCCTAAGGAAAAGAAGGAGAAAGAAAACTCAAATTACTAAAATTCATGATGAAAAAGAAAATATCATGACAGACACTATTGAAATACAGAAGACAATTAGGAACTATTTTGAAAATTTATACTCATTTACATTTAAAGTGTTTCATTTGTAAAGCACTTTACTTTCCTAAATTTGTAGCTTAAAGAGTGGCTTTCTTTCTCTGCTGAAGAGTCTTACTTTTCCCTTGCTTACTGGGCTATGCATACCCACCTTTTTTTATTTTTCCTCCTTGTATTACATTATTTATTTCTTGGTATTAATTTTGTTATTTTTTTTTTTGGTACAGAAATGGTCATTTCATTGTTCTTAAATTTACAGTGAGCATTTGGAAATACCTTTATTCTTCTGCCATGGTTCTTTGTTCATGGTTTTCCGATTCTTTTTCACTTTGATTTTATAGAATTTTTGTATGGATTCTGTGTTGGTACATTTTCAATTTATTTTTAAAATTTATTATTGCTTATCTTAGGGTAAGCAATATTTTTTACTGAATATATTTTACTGAATCAAAAGTCTGAAGGGAAGGACTGGGAAAACACATACAGCAGACAAGAAGGAAACCTGGGTGTGTCAGGATGTGGGTCATGGTGTACTAGAAGTCTTTTTCTTTCTCTTCGGCTGGCAAAAAATGGGTAGCCACAAGTGTGCTCCTCAAAGATCCTTCTCTGTTCTATAGCACAGTTGCAAAATGGCCTCTAAGTATCTCCAACCATTTATGCACCCATCTCTGCTACTCTGGTATGTGAAATTGGGCAAGTCTTTATAGCCAGCCAACTGTGACCTTTTTATTCTGGACAAGGAGTTTCTTATTTTGTTTTTGTTTTTGTTTTTCTTTCAGAATGAGTGTTATTCTCTAAAGAACTCTGTGTTCTGCTCTTCCTGAGAACCACAATCTTGGGCACTTTCTTTATTTAAAAAAATTCATAGTTTTTTTTTTTTTTTTTTTTTTTTTTTTTAGAGCAGATTCGGGTTCACAAAAAAATAATGAATTGAAAATTCAGAGTTCTCATCTATCTCAGGTCCACCCCCACCTCCACAATTTTCTCTATTTGGGGCCTATTGTGTTTTGGTGGTGCATTTGTTTTAATTGATTAGCCAATATTTATATATGATTGTCAATTAAAATCAATACTTTCCATTAAGGCTCACTGTGTTGTACATTCTGTGGGTTTCGACAAATGTATAATGAAGTATCTACCATTATAATATCAAACAGGATAATTTCACTACCCTAAAAAATGCCCTCTGTTCCCTGTATTCCTTACTCCTTCTAGCCCCTTTTTCCATGTCCCTGGAAACCACTGATCTCTTTACTGTCTACATAGTTTTTCTTTTCTCAGTTTGTCTTATACCTGGAATCATCATATGGTAAAAAACTACACCTTTGTCAATTGGCTTATCACTTAGGAATATGCATTCAAGTTTTTTCCATGTCTTTTTTATGGCTTGATAATTCATTTCTTTTTATTGCTGCACAAGAACTAGTTTTTATAATATGGATAAACTACATTTTAAAAAATGTTTTCTAGTATTGAAGGTCATCTTACTGGCTTCCAAGTTTCGGCAATTGTGAATAAAACTACAAACATTCACAGCAGATTTTTCACTTCATTTGAGTAAATACAAAGGAACACAATAGCTTTGCTTAGTTTTATAAAATTCTGCCAAATCTGTCTTCCAAAGAGGCTGTACCATCTCGCATCCCCACCAGCAACAAGAATCAGTGGTGAAGCCAACTGCATCTCTTGCCTGGCCTGCTGCAGTGTCTCCTAACTGGCCTCCTAGCTCTTTCTTCTGACATAGTTCAGTCTCATGTTCCCTCCTTAGCCAGAAGGATTTTTTTTTCCTTTTTTGGGGTACTGGGGATTTAATCCAAGGGCACCTAACCACTGAGCCACATACCCAGCCCTTTTCATTTTTATTTTGAGACGGGGTCTTGCTAAGTTGATTGAGGTCTTACTAAATTGCTAAGGCTGGATTTGACCTTGAGCTTCTCTTGCCTCAGCTTCCCGAGTTGCTGAAATTACAGGTGTGTGCCATCACACTAAAGGTTTAAGATAGATCATGTCAATGTCTACTTCATAAAGTCCTACATATGTCATCTCAAGTAAAGTCTCCAATTTCATCTCATAACAAGTTCCCTGTTGGTCATTTTTTTTCCATCAACTCTGACCTCCTTGGTGTAGGCAAAGCTGCCAAGTTTGCTTCTGTTTCTGGGTCTTTGCACTCTCTTTTCTTTCTGCTCAAGATTCTGGTATGAGTCATTTCCTCACTGGATTTGGGTGGAGAGGGCTTCCCTGGTCATCTATCAAACCACCATGGTAAGTACCTTAATTCCATCTCTTTGTCCTGCTGTCAGCACTTTCACTACTTGATGTCATACCATGTGTCCTGGTTTGTTTATTCATTTAGTGATCACAGTCTGTGGACTAGACTATAAAGACCTTGGGAGCAGAGAGCTGGTCTGTTTTTGTGCACTGTTATATTGTCCACATTCAAAATAGTGCAAGGCACAGAGCACACAATGGTTATATTCCCATCAAATAACTAGAAAATATCTAGAAATATTTATCCTCAACTATGATAGGTGATTACCCCTTGGGGAGTGGCGTGAGAATGGAAATGGTAGAAGTTTTAGTCTGGAGTCTTGTGTCATTTGATTTACAAGAAGCAGTTAAGGGAGAAATTTATGTTGTCACCTTTCTCAGTGCTGCTAGGTTAATTTCTCCTTGAATAGTAACTGTATAATCTTTTTTAAAAAACAAGTTGTAGAGGGAGATACATATAGGTAGATGCTCATTGATTTACGGTAGAGTAAACATCAACTTGTTGTAAGTTGAAAATATCCTAAGTTGGAAATGCATTTAATCTACCAAATATTCTAACTTAGCCAGAGTATCAGTTTTTCACTCTTGTGAGTATATGACTGACTGGGAGCTGCAGCTTATTGCTGCTGCCCAGGCTTCATGTACTGCACATCATTAGCCAAGGAGAAGATCAAAATTCAAGATTAGAAGCATAGAGTCTACTGAAAGCTTATTTGCTTCCCATACATTTTATGTGGAAAAGAATTTGTTTTACAATATTTTTCATTAAGGAATTTTAAAATAATTGCATTATTTTTGTGCTGCTAGCCAAGGAATCCAGTATTTCTGTCAAATACTTTTATGCTCATTTATCAAATAGAGTATGCTAAGAAATGCCTAATGAACATATTAATAAGTGGTAGCAGACTCAAGATCATTATTCCAGTTTGGAGATTTAAAAAAAAGGTTGAAAGATGGATAACATCTAAATTGAAACAATTTTTAAAAACTAAATTGATACACTTAATGGCACACCTTTCTCCCCTCCATCTTTCTCTTATTTTGTGTTCTCTCTCTCTGGCACCTGCTTTGTACTCTGTCTTCCTATTTCTTAGCATCACATGGGCCCTTCAAGTATCCTTTGATCAAGCTGCACAGGGCAGGAAAGAGAACTAGAATGTAATGTGGACATTTTATAGACAGAATTATCATCTGCAATTTTTCCTGTACAATTGTTTAAGATGAGTTGAAATATTGGGATATTTACATAAGATGATGCCACTGAAATATCTAAGACTATTTTGTCTTAATTTTATCTCTGGGATTTATGTAAGTAAGTTGATAAAATGGGACCTCAAATGTTATAATTAATTTTGCTTTTCAAATATCCAACAGTTTGATTGCTCTTCATTCTACTGTTAGAAGGCAGAGTGAGCATAATTCTTTACCCCTAGGAAATGGAGACTGTGTTTAAGAAAACATGAAAACAGAATCATTGATGGATTTTCCTAGGAATTCTTACAGTGCATGATGTAGAAAGAAATGATAAAAAGTATATACATAAAATGTATCACTGTTGATCTCTGAAAAAAAATGCTTTCTCTATTTTTCTCAATCCCAATGGAGTCAATAAAGCATAATTGAGAGGTTCCTAGAGCAGGCTGTGTGTTGAAGGGGGACCAGAGCACTGTGAAAACTGGCTCCACATCTGATCAGTGATCAACTGATCCTTAGGAGCTATTTATATTCCAAAATTTTTCTTGAAATCAGATGACATATCTCCCAAAGGGCTTATATTTTGAACTAGAAAGCTTGCAGGGAAAGGGAAGTAAAGGAGGAGGCGGCCATGGAAGGAGAGGTCATGGGATTTTGACTCTTACAATTTGGTGTCAGTGAAAATATTTCTGTCTACAGTGGACTCTTGGAAAATAGTTACACCCAAGCAGCCACACAGTTATTCCAGGCAATTAGTGTCCACAATTTTACTTATTATCAAGTTTCAAGTGCTAGATATGGTTAGGAGAAACTGACTTCTCTAGTTCAAAATTTTCTTTTTCGGTCATATTATTCATATAAAGGATACATTTAAATAAGCTAATTCAGTTCCATTTGATGGACCCAGGGTAGAGCATATTTCTTCCAAATACTTCACAATTAATATTTTAAAGTTGTTATCGGGTGAATAAGCTACTACATACCCTATCCTACCTTTAAATAAGTTTCATAAAAGGCTAATACATTGGGTTTGAATTAGAAGTTCTCAACTCCTTGGATGATAGGGTTAGGCCAGCTGGTTTTGGTTATCCTACTGCACCTGTCTACATCTCAGGCCCTCACTTTATAGCACTCACACAGAAGCAGGTGGCCACCACAGCCTCCACGTGCATTTTCCATCAATCTGCCTAGTCTTCCAAGTAGCTGCATTCTGACTGCTCTTTGGGATGCTGAAATGCAAACAGTAGTACCCAGGACCTCTTCAAAGAAAGACCTAAGAAGGAAGCTCACTTAGACTTAGGAGCCTGGCTTAAAGACCTTTAAATAGGCAATTCCAGGTACCCAGTGTACAAAATATGGTAGAGGAGCACCTTGAACAGGGCAGGAAATTTCAAGATCCTGTTAACTAGAAGGGGAGAAGGACATCAGTTTTAGGTTGCTGATTTTGGAGCCCTATCTACCTCTGGGAGGAATGCACCAAAACAGGGCCATTGTTGGGCATCCTGAGTAGGGTTGTGCAGTTCAGGGAAGCATCACTACTGACCCAGGGTTAAGGCTGAAACTGAACTTATATACTGCAAGCAGCCTCCTTGTGGAGCCTCTCCAACATAGCTGGGGGAATTGAAAGGTTTGTCTGTCTGCAGTATGAACGATGAAAGATTTTTTGCAAAAGTGGTTCCCTCACAGGGGAATCCATTGTTATTTCTTTTATTAACGTATCTGTGTTCTGAGCTGTACCCCAAAAGAGAAAAAAACACCCTACGATAATACCAGCACTTCAACCAGGCTTCAAATGATCTGAGGACATATACGGATAATGACCCCAGCTAACTTTATTACTTATACCATGAAGCAGGAAAGGAGGCAAACTTTCACTCATTTAATGTCATGAGCACCATGAGGAAGATGTAAATATTAATTATCATTACATCTATTTTACTGATAAGTAATTCGAGGTTCAGCCACTTAAATGATTTGCTCACAGGAGAAGCCATATTGGATTTTTGAGCTGATGTCTGTCTGATTTTGGAGTCTGGAACTGTAACTGAGGGGTTTTGCACCTCAAATGCATGTTTTTTCTACAAATTATCCAGGCTACCTTCATGTTCAGTCGATAATGATACCAACAATTATTATTCTCTGTCTCATTTCTCCCTGGAAATTCAGACTTATAAATAATTAATTTTTAAAAATCACAGTGGAGGGACTGGGGTTGTGGCTCAGTGGTAGAGCTCTTGCCTAGCATGCATGAGACACTGGGTTCAAACCCCAGCACCACATAAAAATAAACAAATAAAATAAATGTATAAAAAAATCATAGTGGAGTTTTGTTCAACAGGGAATTTTGGAAGAGGGAAGTTTAGATTTATTTCCAAAGCTGATATTTCAATCATATTCTCACAGAGAAATATATCTGCTGGCAAAATTTCAGGGTACTTTGAAGTACAATAAATTTAATGTATAAAAGAGAGAATACATTTGAAATGCCATATCTGTTATCAGTAATGTACTTCCTGAATGTGAAGCACATTAAAATATATTCTACCAGGCCACCACCAAAGCATGTTTATTTATCATTTATTCCCTTTCTTGTTTCAAAAACGGTTTAAGATGGCAGACTTACAAATTTATTTTAATAACTTTATTTTTTAAAGAAGTTTCTTTCCTTTTTCTGTCAATTTGATAAATCTGATCAATGTTTTCTCTGGTTTTGTTTTGTTTTTTTTTTAATGTGGATTACTTGCATAAGAGAGACTGTGGAGACTGCACACAGACCTGTAAGAGGTGACTGTACCGCAGAACAAAGGACAGGACCAGCCTCCCCTGTCCCCAAAACTTGCTGTGAGGCACAGCTAATCTCCAATATAGTAGCCCTTGCTCAATATCCCTGTTCATGAAAGAATTTTCTGAAGGGTAGGGAAGACATTTCAGCCCAATATCATCTTTTACACCACTTGGGGAAATACTGAGCCACACTCATGATAACGCATTAAATTTGTAACCATCAAAGTTCTAATGTTCTCTCTGTATCTCTCCTTTGTAGCCTCATTGTGACATCTTCTAGAAGAGTATTCTCCAAGTGTGTCCCTGGGACCTTGTTAGAAATGGAAATTCAAGGGCATCAATGAAGATATACTGAATCAGAAATTCTGAGAGTGGAGCCCAGCACACTGTTTTATCAAGCCTTCTAGGTGATTCTGATGAACACTATCATTTGAGAACAGCCCTGTTTCTCCATTCACAGCTTGACAATTAATAAAAATCTCTCTGCTCAGAAAATATGATTTAATTCTCTTCTATGATGTTAACATAGCGGCACTACTTATTTCATGTGTCCATTATTTTACTGTGAGTGAGGACAGTTTTGGTGAATGACATGGGAATAGACACGTGGAAGAATACCTGTGAAAGCATCTTCATTGTAGAATCCTTTATATTGATGTTGACAAATAGGAATTATCTATATGACACTTGATTTCAAAATACAAAAGTCAATTTCTCACTGTGCAGGTGTGAAAAATGAGTGCCAGAAAGCCATGAAATATCTTCCAAAGGCAGAAACATGAGGGAAGATAAGGAATATCTTTCTTTTTAGGCCCATGAGGCCAAACTAGTAGAGATGATAATGGCAAGGAGTTAACAGTAGCTAAAGAGAATAGTAAAATAAGTATCAGTGTATATGAAGAATATTTCATAAATATTTATTGAATAAATGTATAAAAGTATAAAATAGGCAGAATCTCCAGTCTTATATATTTTCAAAATATTAAGATATTTGCAGGGTTAGGTATTAAATTAGTAGCTAGGTATTTATTCCAGATGAGGAATAATGCCACTTTTGTTTGTTTCTTTTGATGCAACTGTTACATATGTTAACATTTTCCATCAGGTTCTGCTTCATTCTGAAAAGATGATATCAAAAAATAATTTTTAAAAATATTCCTGTTACCCTATGCCCCTATGTCTATATATTGAGCATGATTTCATTCACCAATTCAAGTTATATATGACTATATATGACACACCATTACCTGAAGGATAAGAAGAGCCCTACTCTTGCTTTTGAGTTTCAAAATCTAGGTCTAATTAAAAGAGGAAAGGCCCAGGCAAAGAAAACATCAGACTATGAATCAGTCAAAGCAAAGTTTCCAACCTAGTGATCATCCAGAGATTCCCTAGGTTAATGAAAAGAGGTCAGAAAGGGAAGCAGGAGAAATCGAGGAAGGGACACTGAATCCTGTCTGACCTCCAAACCAAGAAAACCATGAGGAGGGCAATAACACATCCAGATAAATTTCCAGGAAGGGAGCTGAGAGCCCTATCCCACTCCTAGGTGGACCTGTAGGACAGCAGGATGCCAGTGAAAAACTGACTGGTGGTCTAGACAGAGGCCGGAGACAGCCTCACACATAGGGCTGACTCAGATGAGACTAATGGGGAGATGAGAGAAAAGATGGAGGGCTGACAGAGGCAGCACATATCTTGGAACTAGGCTTGCTGATGGAATGTGGAAAAGAATGAGGAAATTCTCTTTCACCTAATGAGAAACAAACCTTAGGTATCTGATTTCCAGTACTTGATACTTGCTCAAGTACCATTGGTGTTATTTGGCTGTGCCATGGGGTCAATGTGGTTTGTGGGCTACCTTGGAAATCTAATCAACTTCTTACCTTGTTTTATGAAAAAATAAATTATGAATTTTAAGTGGCTATTCTAGAAACCAAACATTTGTGTACTGATTTATTATTAGGATAAACTGACTTCCTGGAGCAATTAGAAATTAAGAACATGGGTTTAAAGGGTTTGGAATAAGGCAGACCTACATGGCCAGAAGAATGCTCTCAATGACAAATGACACTAAACCTAAGTCAAAGTGGCTTAACAGAGAAATTCTGTTATTTTCCTTAAGAAAAAAACCTAAAGGTAGATTGACTTCAGTAAGGGAATTTTAAAATCAGCAGTCCAACAACATTTTCAAGGACTCAGGTTTCCTTCATCTTTCTGCATCATCAAGCTTAATATTAGGTTTGGCTTTATGCTTTTAGCAAGATGGCTATATCAATTTCAAGCATCATACTCTCACAAACAACATCCTTTTCTATGGAGAAGAAACCTTCTGGCAATAACCCTATCAGTCTTTCCTGGAGACAATTCTAATTGTCCAAATTGTATCACATGTGAATGTCTAAACTCACTGGCTGGGAAACTCGAGACTGGTAACTGGTTTAAATCAATTAGTATTCACCCATCCTGGGTCTGGTGCTGAGGTTGGACTCTCAAAAGAAGATAGATTTTTTTTTTCATTTTTTTAAAGAGTAGGTTTTGTTGACAATGAAGAAAACAAAAATGAATGTTGGGCATATTGCATTTGAATTTGAACTTGTCTTGGACATTTAATAATTACATGATCCTAAGCAAGTTACTTTCTTTCTTTATGCCTTGCATTTATTAACTTTACAGTTATGAATATCTCATTCATAGACTTTTTTTGAGAATTACATGCAGTAATATTGGCAAATTGCATAATATGTTGCCTTAGATATAACTATCAAACAATTTTCATTGTTAATGTCACCATAGAAAAGAATAGTATTTAAAATAACATTTTTCAAATCCAGAAAACATTCATTTATATTTTACTGACTCAAAAATACCACAGTAGTGAGATTAATATATGGATTTTTTTGTCCTTAATGATATTTTTCTGAAATTTTGTAGGAAATAACATACCACATCTATATGATACAGAACATATAAACCCAATCAAAAGTAATGTGACTTTTCCTAAGCCTGGTTTCCTACTCCATCTACAGGGTGAGAAGAGCCTATACACACAGCACTCCAAACAGCAGTCCCTCCCCACAACTAACACCACAAGCATAGAATTTGTAAAATTTATAATTTGCTTTTTTAAGGATTCACAGAGTTCCAGCAATGTCTTAGCACATTTCTCTCAAACTGATTTTCTTAGGGGCTTCTCCAAGTAAAAACAATCTAAAAAATATAAGAGCCCATATTTTAAATGCTCCTCCAATGAGCAAATAATAAGCAGCTTTCCCTTGCCAACCTCCTGGTGGCCAGGATAGTTCAGTCTGAGCAAGGGACTTTCAACCACAGGAAAGACTATAGGACTGCAGAACAGAAAGGGCTTGAGATTTCATCTTCCATGTTAGAAAAGCAATGACTAGAGAGAAAAGAAAAATCTTTTGCCTAGAAGCTAATTAGGATCAGGAATGAAGCCAGGCAGGAGCTGCTGACCTGCCAATCAAGGGCTTTTCTCAACATGCCCCACAAACCCTGATCCAGGCCTCCTTGTTTGTACTGACATAAACATTTGATTTTCACAGTAAAAAGGACATAGTTGTTGTTTTTGAGGAAAGCTCTCTCCTCCATTCTCAATGTGTAGGCAAGTGATTTAAATAGAACTGACCTCCTATGTGTCTCATGGGATGCTTGACTCCTGAACTCGTGTATCCAGTTCTCCAGGACACAATGATTGTTTGAAGGATAAGCATATTACCTAACTAGAGGCAATGAAACCTAAGAATATGTCTGTTGGATCCTGTGGGAAAGAAAACCTTTCTATTCCTGCTGGATTTGACAGGTTGAGGGTATGAAGCTTGGAAATATTGCCACCACCTTCCTATAATTCAAAGCATCAGAGGAGAACCGTCCAGAGCAAGCAAAACAGAAAGGTTGATCTGTTGACATCATCTGTGCCCTGAATCAACCAATGTCTATAGGCAGCAGTAAGAACCACTAAATTAATCATTCAGTTGAAGCTGGCTTGGTTCAGTTTCCAATCATTTAAAATTGAAATATTCCTAAATACTGTTCATTAATGCAGTTCTTCTCCATTTTCTCTTTCATACTCTGACTCTAAATGTCAAAGGAGCATGCCTGAGTTAATGCCATCATGATGGGCAGGTTGTAGTGACTACATACAATGAGTTCATTCTCCATTTCACATGGATCTCTGAGTTTTGCAACCCATTGCTCATACATGGGCCATAATTACAGTAGCACTTTTACATGCTGAGAAGTGAAACACTAACTGACCTTTCCTATTTTGGGTGCTACCTGTGTTTGTTATTTAAAGACCCTTGGCTGAGCACTAGTTAGCACCATCTTCATCTGTATTTCCTACCTATGACCATTTTTCATTTTCCTAAATAGCTTCCCAAGGATACTTTTATCTAATCTATGAACTTTTTTCCCCTTTTTATTCTAGATTTTTTTAAACTTTGTTTCTAGGCTGCAGATTGCAGCCTTTCATTCTACAACCAACATGAAGCACAATAAGAAAAGACTTCTTTGAGCATCTGTCCCTATTAATAGATTGCTCTATTTCTGCTCTTTTGTCTACTAGTAAATTCTTGAAAACTCATCAATACTAATTACTTCACAAAGATATTCCCCACTTATTTCTTAAACTACCATAATATGGCAAGTAGCTTTTTTCTCTTTACTGAAACTACACTTTACAGGCATCAGTAATTTCCTCATACATACATTGGTCCTCATTGTGGCATTTGATTTACCCTTTTTAGTGTCCCAGCTCTCTGCTAACTTGGCACTCTGCATTCTTTAGATATGCCACCTGCTTCTGTATCCATTCTAAGTCTCACTTTTGATAGCTCCATGCCTGCCCTTATGTACTTGTCTCCTCCTGAACCCTCTGCCTGTCCTTGACTTCCCTCCCACTCCGCATCTCACCCTGGACTTCAGTTGCTAAAGTAACACTAACTCCTTTCCATAAGGAACTCCAAGAATTTTTAAAAATCTCAATGGTTATAAGAGAGAAAATATGACATTTGAAAAGTCAAAAAATTATCATACTCTACAGAGATATATTTTACCTTTGTGCAGACTGCTCTTGTTTTTATGATAAAGTAAAGGTTTTGCTCTGGCATATATAATAGAAAATAAAATTCCAAAAACTAAACATCCTTGAACAGTAATATGCAAGCTCATCTATACTGTGAACACAGTTGATCACTGAAGATTCTGTATCCTTTAGAAAACTGTCATTGTTTTTCTAAATATGAATTTAAATTGCATATTCCATTAGCACAACTATTGGTCCTGGGAGATGAATGTCCAACTCGACATTAATTTTGATTGTTCCCTTTCTTTATCTGGGACTTGGACCTTGAGAAGCTGAACTTAGAATAGGAAAACATGTTGAAAGGACTTCCACAGGAAATAGTACTGGTTTCTGTGAGAGGTGAGAGGTGCATCAGACTTTAGGGAATGCTGAGGGATGGGTGATAGAAAATCTATGTGCAAGGGTTTGAGTTCTGTACCTCTACAGTAGGTGTTACAGAACTTGCAACTGTTTTTAGCTTCAATTTGGGAAACTGGAGGAAAGGCTTCAGCTAATTTTTAGGAGCTGTGTATAGATAGATGGAATTTGGAAGGAAAGAAGGGACCTGCACAGGTACAGTTCAGTAGCTGGAGCAAGAGCTGGCAGCAGAGGAAAGTGACGAGACAGATTGGTGAAATAAGTAAAGCTTCACTAGACATTCTCAAAATTTTTAGGATTTTGAGATATGATATGATGTCAACATATCTGAATTGCAAAGGAACTGCAAATATTAAAGATTAGTAACAAAGTAAAGACATTAAAAAAAATCTGAGGGGTTGGGGATTTAGCTCAGTGGCAGAGCACTTGCCTAGCATGTACAAGGTCCTAAAAAAAAGTGAGAATCCTAGGTTATAATTCCCAATTTATATCTCTCATTGGCATTCTGTTTCTGAGCTTCAGTCCCCATGTATCTAGCATGTTCCAGACATTTTTCATCTAAAGTCCTCTTGTCAGAAGCCATATATTTAATAATGGATAGGGAGAGCTTTGCCAGACAGCAAATTCATTCACACTAAGAAATACCTGCAAGTGAAGTCATGACTCCAAATCCTTATTCCATGTTACTCCCTCTGTTCTGCTGGGTGTTTTCATGTAAAATTTGTCAATGTGCTTCTGTCTGTTTCTCTCTCTCTCTCTCTCTCTCTCTCTCTCAACCTTGTTGTTTTTTGACATAATTGGCCCTTATGCCACAGGTACTCAATAAATATTTGGTGAATGAGTGGAGGTTCCTGGGTAAGTCCCTAAACTCAATGATTCCAATATTCTTAGCCTCCAAGATGCCCTGAAGCTCACTTAATAACTTTTGCAGTAGTGATTAACATCAACTCATTCTCATTTGAGATAATCTATCCCCAGATTAAGGACCCTTAGATTTACTAAGACACACTAGTTGATTGAGGGTGTTTTATAAGAATGTGTATCTCTGCATTAAAGTTCTTTTCCATTATTTTATGCTTTGCTTTCACTCCCTGGCAACTAGAGCCCAACTGAATTCATTTTCCCAAGATCAAAAAACTATCCTACTCCTCGGTTTATACCCAGAAGACTTAAAAACAACATACTACAGTGACACAGCCACATCAATGTTTATAGCAGCACAGTTCACAATAGTTAAACTGTGGAACCAACCTAGATGCCCTTCAGTAGATGAAAGGATAAAGAAACTATGGTATTTCTACACAATGGAATATTATTCAGCATAAAAGAGAATAAAATCATGGCATTTGAAGGTAAATGGATGGAGTTGGAGAATATAATACTAAGTGAAATAAGCCAATCCCCCCAAAACAAAGGCCACATGTGGATGATATGTGGATGCTGATGCATAATGGGGGTAGGCAGGAGCATG
The DNA here is from genome assembly GCF_021218885.2 of Marmota monax. Classification (NCBI taxonomy): domain Eukaryota; kingdom Metazoa; phylum Chordata; class Mammalia; order Rodentia; family Sciuridae; genus Marmota; species Marmota monax. Next base: position 15,944,971 of record NW_026692781.1, read on the forward strand.
GAAGGAATGGAGGAACTTTGGATAGGGCAAAGGAGAGGGAGGGAAAAGGAGGGGGCATGGGGGTAAAAAAGATGGTAGAAAGAGATGGACATCATTACTCTTATGAAGACACGAGTGGTGTGACTCTACTTTGTGTACAACCAGAGAAATGAAAAATTGTGCTGCGTATGTGTACTATGAATTAAAATGCATTTTTTCTGTCATGTATAACAAATTAGAATAAATAAGCAAGTTAAAAAAACTATTATCAGGAAATTAATTGATATCTTTAATAGGAGGTATAAATTAATACCTTAAGATGTTATATATCCCCAAAATGCAAAGTGTATTTGCATTTTAGTAGTACAACAAACATAATGGCTATAATCTAACTTTTATTTTGTCAGGCACTGTACTACATTCATTCTCATGCCAACCCTGGAGGTGGGCATTGTCCTTATTTTACAGATGATAAAGTGTGATATTATAGACTTCAAGTAACTAACTGCCTTCAAGAAGGAGAGTATTGATGGGAGGATCCAGCTGTTGAACAACCTATTCTTTCTCAATCCAGAGTCTATACTCTCTTAACCATGTAATCCTAAAACAGATTGGTTCACATTAAACAAAATGAAGTTATATATTATTTTTGTCAGACATCAGTAAGCACAGTATCCATCTCTGGAAGTACATCTCCCAGTCAGCTGCCTGGGAGGCCAAGGATGCTACTTTGCTTGGCAGTGGCCCAATCCAAATAAGGACGAATAGATTTTTTTTTTCTTTTTAGGCCACATGTTTCTGGATTACAACTGTGCGACTTTGAAAATAATAGCCTCTAGGGACATATCTGAAAGGAAGACTCATAAAATATTGGCATTTGCATATGAAAATGTCTTTTTAAAAAACCAACAAATGTTCACATTCACTAGGGAATTGTGCTATAATCTCTGCAAAGGTCAGTTTGATTTTTGTCAGAAACTGTTTTTATTTTTCTCACCAAAATCATCTTTAAAAAGAAATTTTTGTTTTGTTTTCTTAACTGAAAACTGTAGTCACTAATATTTAGTAAGAAGAGAAATAAATAAATAAATAAGAATGTTTTAAACCAACTAATAATTTATGTTCTACCCAGTATTATTATATGCTGACCTTTATTTATTTTTTTTTTGTCTTTTATTTTTCAATACAATCAACTTTCAAGCAACACTTCTGGAATATTCACTGAATTAATTTTAAATAAGTTTTGGAAGCCATATAGAATATAAAAATATAAATAAAAATCAACTAAATGCTTCTCAAGCCATACTCCTTTTAAACGATCCTTATTTTAGTAATATTCCTAAGGCAAATGACACTAAAATAATTCTATGCATATCTCAATAGAAACATCTTCAGTTTAATGTTATGTGTCTTACTATAGGTATAGGAAATCAAACTATGTGTGTTCTAAGAATTTCTAAACTGATATTTGACAATAAAACCTGGGCTCTTAGAAGACTCTTAAGGGGAGATCTTAGGTCTAGCCAATGGCATGATGGTAAATGTTGCGTTTGACATTTTCCATGGTGTTAATATCCCACCAAAGCCAATTTCAAGCTACCAGTATGTCATCACTGAAGACAAAATTGGGAACAGATAAGATACAACTTTATCTGCACCCACCAGGTCTCAGGATCTTAAGAGCACATGAGTGTCCATCAAACTTCCAGTCAGTCACTTTTGGTTGAATGTTGCAAAAGGGATGGGGATGAGAATTGTACTTAGTAGCCTAGGCTCTGGAGTTGGATTGCCCTGGTCCTAATCCCACTCTTCAATTCATTCTCTTGAGTAAGCTATTAAACTTTTATGTGATTTAGTTTCCTTATATACAAAATGGTAATAACAGAATTTCTATCTCCTAGGACTGTTGTGATGTTTAAATGATCTTTAGTTTTCTCATTAGTGACATGTAGAAAATAATATTGAGGATTGGGGTGAAACTATGTGAAGTAATGAAACAAGAACCTTTTGAAGATGGCATAAATGTGGGCTGTTATTATTAATCCAGTTTAAAAATAATGATGTCATGGAAGTATTAAAATGAAAGGGTAAAACGTTTCTTGTCATTTAAGTAGAAATTGGGAATGATGTGGTTGGCATTAGGAACCGGGATGTTTTGTGGTAAGAAGCAATCTTCCCCTCCAAATTAAATTTCTACCATGAAGCAGTTAAACATTGTGCTTAACCTTTTTTTTCCTATAAAAGAGAAATTTTCAAATGAAAAAGAACTATACTTTAAACATAATTCATATTTAAATGAGTTAGGGTTCATGGTAAATTACATTAACAAAATATTCATGTAGTCATAATTTTCAGAGAAAGGAAATATAACATAAAATGAATAAATATAGCATGCAATAATCTGTCAAAAGAAATACATGATTCTTAGGTAAAACCAGATAGTTAACATTGCCATTATAAGATGAATTTTATTATATATGTATGTAATTTTATTAATATATATATATATATATATATATATATATATATATATATATAATTCTTGAAGGTAAAAGTCTTTTTTGGGGAGCTGGAGGGCTAGTTATTGCTTTGCAGTGCTGGGGTTGGAACACAGGGCCTTGTGCTCAACCTCTGAGTTTTACCCTCAGTCCAGAAATTCTTTAATTTTATAAATAAATATAAAATGAAATGTCTAGCCAAGGACAGAATAAAGAGAAGTCAAGCCTGTTAAGTCCAATCAACTGGTGGACAATAAAGGCCACACAGGAAAATAAAGGAACAAAGAAATTAAAGGAACAATATCAGATATTTTAAATTCACATTCTGAATATCTGTTTGCTTAGAATAAACATATATATATATGTGTGTGTGTGTGTGTGTGTGTGTGTGTGTGTGTGTGTGTTCATTCAGTGAAATTCAACAGTGAAAACAATTATGGATAGAATTTATAATCTAAAAGTGTTCCTTTGATTTCCCCCCTTAATTTGTAACTCTAAACCATGCTCTGGCAGAGGAACTCCATTCTGGGCACCAAAGCAGAACCACTTGTGCAGCACAGCCTTTGCTGTGGCCGTCTCTGTCATTATTAGTGAAAATCTTCATGGTTGAGTATAAAAAAGATCAAAAAATGATGCAGGAAGATCCTCCTGCTGCCTTAGTTAGTGGGGAAAAAAACAAAGCAAAATGAAAGATCATATATGTTCTATGCTAGCTTCCATGAAAGAAGGAGGGAAAATATCAAAATAAAATTTTGTCATATATCGCATAATAAGAGATTAGCTGGGGACTAAGGTTGAGGCAAGACTGATGAAGCCTTTTGTATCATTTTGATTTTTGAATCGGGTCTTTATTGCCCATTAAACAATATTACCTATTGTTTATGTGAAGTCCAGTACACAAAGATAAATAAGAACTTCAATCTCACCTCTAGTTTAACATTTCTTACCTTCCCCAAGCTCAGACATGATACCTTCAGAAGGGAGGGGACCTAGAGGGTCGCTCACTCTCCATTCCCTGCCCCTACTCTACTGCTTCTACTGTTCAACAAGGTGGTGGGACAGACAGGGGATAATAGGGCAGAGGTCTTACTAGACTGACACTTTTGCTGTCTTCTATGTAACAAATGCCCAAATGTAGGCTACTTTTCTCTCCTAGAGACCTTTTGTGGGTCCTTCAGAGGTAACTCAGTACTCTTGAACACCTGAACATGTTCATGGCACCTTGAACATTATATGTTCTGTGAAATTTTGGCTGAAATTTTCAGTTTACACCCTGATTCTTTTACCAAAAACACCCTAGAATCCTTCTCTTTCATCATTTGATGCCGGTACTCTTTATTACTTCAAAAGACCTCTATTCCATTTTCATCATGGCTTTGAAAAGTCTGAGTACCTAATCTGAGTCAAACTCTAGAAGATTATCTCTCTCCTGCTGCAGGTTCCCTCTTAGCTCTGAATTCATGGGAGGCTCTCATCAGTTGACTGTCACCTTTATCTTTTCTGAGAGTCAGGACCTTGTCTTAGCACTCTGTAAACACCAAGAAACACTGGGCAAATCTCTTGGGCCTGCCAAACATCCCCTGGAGGGTAAGTGGCCTGGCTGAGAGCCACAGCACTGGGATAACAACCCTCTTCCAATGAATCTCCATCTCCTAATCTCCTTACCAGTCTGCTAACGATGAGGCTGGGTTTAGGTGGTGACATATTTGGAGCTTTACAAAGCCCTCCAGGAAATCATGAGTGTGAGCATGTGGGCATGTCATAGCCATTTCTCAGAAGAAACTCTGATATTAGAGGAAAATTTCTTACCTGAATGAAAACCAAGATAAGGCTACACATGTCTCTGACATTTAAAGACTAGACCTAAGGACACTGAAGGTGAGGGTGCATAAGAAGAGAATAAATTATCTTTCATTTTATAAATTTATTGTTTGATATTTTTGTTGTCTTAAAGCATTTGGATTAAAGTACATGTTTAAAAAAAAGAATCATAGTCCAGTTAATTAACTAAATCAAAAGGAACCTTTAAATTTTTAATAAGATTTTGATTTTGGTTTTATATTAAGATATGTTCAATTGCTGTTTGAGTGAAGGAGGGTCAAGACCAAGAAATGAAGAAGGGAGAGAAGAATGAGGACAAAAGAGAGAGGAGGTGACACCGGACTCACCTTGTTTCATCGATATAAACTGCTTCCAGCACAGATGCTGCATATTCAATGTTCTTCTTCAAGTCCACCACGTTCACGTCACCTTTCTCCAGCTGCTTCACTAGGCATCTTAGTCTATTCCAAAAAAAAGTAGCCAAAGAGAAAGAATTAGAGCGATGTACTATAACTATGGAAAATAGCATAATATTAAACACAAATTAAGTAAAACTTTCCACACAACTATTTCTAAGTCATACAATAGACATATTTTTAAGTTTTTTTCTTCTTTTGTAAAATAATATTAGGTAGCTAGTTGAAAATTCAAGATGACATATTCAACACACTCATGAAATTATATTCCTATCACTAGACTTTAGAGTATGGAGTCTCTGCTTCTTCGGAGTTGGCCCTAAGGGACTATTTAGAGTGCTTTTCTGGCTGCCACAGTTACTGTTGTTCACTGTATACAGCAATGAAAACAAAGATGAAAGGCAAAAGTTCAGAAAATATAATCAAGCAAAAAATACATATGTATATGCAGTGATTTTACTGTGATTTTTTTTAACCTAAGGCAAACCTAAAAAAAAAAAAAAAAAAAAAAACATTTTCTCTCATTTTTGCAGATGCAATGATGTGCCCCAATTCTCAGAGGAGTTTGAGAGCACAGAACTCAGCAAATTCATGTCTAGAATCCTGATTTACAGAGACCGGCAGTGAGATAATCAAGTTTATTATTTTCAGCCATTGAGTTTTGAGATATTGTTATGCAGCCATTGATACCTAATATAGAGAGGTAATACAGAATACTTGAATAATGTTTTGGAAACTTCTGTGCAGTAAATTGTTAATCAAAAATACTGTGCGAAAAACTTCTATGCAATAAATTGTTAATCAAAAATACTGCATTACACCAAGCACAAGTAAGTATTCCTTACTGTCTATATGACATTGATAAGCAATGTGAAACTGATTGATCTCCTTTCTTGAACTGCCAGATGGAACTTAATTCCACTCTTGTTCTAAGGTATTTCAAAAGAGAGAATAGAGTATATCTACTTTTAGGCACTAGCTTAGAGATAACTTAACAGATTTTCTGACAATATGCTTTGGATGATTTCCAATGTCGAGGCCTAGGGTATGAAGACAAGTTAGGAATTTCAGCAGGTATTTGACATTCCTCCACCTATAAAAGACACTTCATTTCTCCAAGAGAAAAAGCCACAGCCAGATTAAAACTTCTTATCCAGGAAATAGTACCATTTGGTTGTACTTGGTTGTATGATATGCTTTAAAAACAGTAAGTACTTAATATACCCATCCTTTTAATGGCTGACTAGTGTTCCATTGTGTTTATGTGCCACATGTTCTTTCTCCATTTATCAGTTGATGGATGCTTAGGTTATGTTCATTTCTTGGTTATTGTAAATAGTGCTACAAAAAACATAGAACACAGATGTCTCTTTCACATGCTAATTTCATTTCCTTTGGATATATACCCAGTAGTGGGAGTGTGGTGATTCTATTTTTAATTCTTTGAGGAAACTTCATAATATTTTCATGGTTGTTGTATTAATTTAAATTCCTACCAACAGTGTGCAAAGGTTCCCTTTTCCTCTTTTCCTTGTTCTCACCAGTACTTTATTTATTTATTTATTTTGTTGCTCTATCACTAAGTTACATCCAATTCCTTTTACTTATTCTTTTATTTATTTATTTGTGCACGTGCTTGCACGCGTGCACACACTCACACACACACACAGACATATTTATTTAGAGGCAGTGTCTTGCTAAACTATCCAGGCTGTCTTCAAATTTGCTATCCTTCTACCACAGCTTCCTGAGTTTCTGGGATTATAGGAATATGTCACCATGCCCAGCTGACAATAGCCATTCTTAATAGAGCGAGGTTTTAATTTTCATTTCCCTGATGATTAGTGATGTTGATCAATTTTTTCATATACTTGTGTGTGTGGTTATCTGTATGTCTTCTTTTGAGAATTGTTTATTTAGGTATATTGCCCATTTTAAAACAACTGGGTTTTGGGAATTCCAAACCTATTCCACATATTATCCCCTGTCAGACATATAGTTTACAAATATTTTGTCCAATTCTATAGGTTATTTCTTCACTCTGAGATTATTTCTGTGCTGTGCAGAAGACTTTTAGTTTTATGAATCCCATTTGTCAATTTTTGCTTAGTTTCCTGTGCTTTTAGGATCTATCCAAAAAATCCTTGCTCTTTTCCAATGTCCTGATTCACTGGTTTCCTTCTAGCAGTTTCATAGTTTAAGGTCTTATGTCTATATCTTTAATAAATTTGAAGTTTATTTTTATAACCAGTTAGAAACAGAGGTCTGGTTCCATTCTTCTGCATGTGGACATATAATTTTCCAGCAATATTTATTGAAAGACTCATTTCTCCAATGTATGTTTTTATCACCTTTGTTGAAAATCAAACATCAGTAGATGCATCAGTTTAATTCTGGGCTCTCTGTTCTGGTCCCTTAGTGTATGTATCTGTCTTTATACCAGTGCTAAGCCAGTGTTATGCCAGCACAGAAAGACAAGTACTGTATGATCTTGCTCCTAAGGGAAATAGAGGAATTTGATCTCATAGCAGTTGAGAGTAGACGGTTCCTAGAGTAGAGGGGACGAGAAGAAGAGAAGAACTGTCCATAAGTGGGTAGTTAATTACAGTTAGGTAGGAGTAAGAAGTTCTGGTGTGCTACTTATAGTAAATAATAAAGGATGACAATAAATAATAATAATGTACTGTATATTTTAAAAAGTAAGAATAAAGTATTTTGAGTGTTTCACTGGAAATATATGATGAATATTTGAGGAAATAGCTATGATTTTAATATTATACAATGTATGTCCATCAAAATATCACATGATACACCATAAATATATATTTTTATGGTTTTATATATCAGTTCAAATTATTTAAATAAAAAAATGAAAAAAATAGAAACTTCAGGTTATTACCTGCTTTTATTTCTGAGTAGCTGCAGTCTATTTTAATTTGAATTAGCAGTTTTTTCCCACTTAAAGAAAAACAAAAACAACACTGACCAGGCTCTTGGAGATAGGTATGGCCAAGTGATTAAATTCTGGCCAGTGATATGTGAATGGAGGTTTTTGTGTAAAACTTTCTGAACAATTATTTTGAAGAGGGTGTACTCAGCTAAAAGGAGTCCTCTCATATCCCTTGCCCATGTCTTAAGGTCTAGAATGAGGGGGAGCTATCCAAATGTCCAGATGCCATCCAGGATTACAAAGGAAGGTACCCAAGGAACAATGCTGAGATGAAAGATGGAAGTGGCTGCTGGGAGCCATTAGCCAAGTAGGTATGACAATTTCCTTGCCAGCGTACCCCATGTTGCAGTGACATTGAATGTACGTGACCTTGCTCAAGGACCAAGGCAGATTAGGGTGTTCCCGGTTTTAAGATAATCGTGTTTAGGGCGTTCCCAGTTTAGGTTCCAGGTTTAAGGTTTAAGATTATTCCTGCTGGGAATAGGGCGTATCCTGCTGCCTGAGTTCCCCTTGAGTTCTCACGGGATTCAGACAATATATTTTGGAGATAGAAGCCCAGTGGAGGTGGATTTGGGCAGAGAACGTGGATTTCCCCAGAACGTGATTGTAGACGGCTGGTGTGAGTTCGGGAATAAAGAGTTGCTGTTTGAATCTACAAGCTGTGTGGTGGCTCGTGATTGTGTGCCCAGCCAGACTGCGGCATTTGTGCCCAGCCAGACTGCGGCATTTGGTGGCCTGTACGGGGGACTTCTGAAGCTCGGAGGTAAGTGAAATTGCTCGCCCCTGAGGAAGAGCAAAAGAATGGGTGACCAACTCAAAAAACAATGTGTTATTGTTTTGATTTATCTTGTTTTTGTTTCAAGCTGCCTATCCCTAGAAATTTCTCAGGCAAACTGGAAAAAATGGTTGACTAAAGGTTTGAAGTTTGTCGGCCCTGAGGAAGAGAAAATTGATACAACGATTTTTTATTCCGTTTTTGTTTCATTCAGTTTCGGCTTTGTTTTGTGCTATCTTATTGGGTTGCGTTATCTTTATAGTAGATTAGAAATTAGTAAAAAACAAACCGAAAAGATGTTAAGTAAATTGTTAGAGGTTCAGACCATGGAGAAAGACATTTTAGATCAAACAAAAGAGAAGGTCTCTCGAGCTAGTCAGACAGAGGAAGAAAATTTAAAGGAAAAGGGGTTGTTAGGAAAAAGGCCACAATAGGAGGCTGTTACTAACTCCATTTTATCACAAGAGGGCATAATTCAACCAACAGCCCCACCGATGGAGACAGCTGAGTGGCCCTCAAACCCCGTAGTTGATAAATGGGATCCTGAGACAGGACCTCAAAGATTAGCATGCCCTGTACTTGAACAGGCAGGAGGGCAGCGAATTCACCGTGCTTTAGATTTTAAAACAGTGAAGCAGTTAAAGGAGGCTGTAACAACCTATGGTCCCCAAGTTCCCTTCACGGTAAGCATGGTCGAGTCCATTACTAACTTGGACATGACGCCAGCAGATTGGGCTAGCATGTGTAAATCTGTACTAAATGGAGGACAATATTTGTTATGGAAGGTTGCCAATGAGGAATTTTGCGTGGAGACAGCTAGGCGAAATGCAGCAGCCAGTTACCCTCAAAGAAATCTAGATATGTTGTTAGGAAAAGGACCTTATGAGGGTCAACGGCAACAAATTGAATATGATCCTGCTATATATGCACAAATTGCTGCAGACGCAGTTAGGGCATGGAAGACTTTACAAGGACATGGAGATTTACAAGGTCAGCTATCTAAGGTAATACAGAGAGCTAATGAACCTTACGCTGACTTTGTAGATAGGCTAATTCAAACGGCTGCCAAAATTTTTGGGGATACAGAACAAGCAATGCCATTAATAAAACAACTGGCTTATGACCAAGCAAATCGTTGCTGCAGAGAGGTTATTAGACCATGGAGACATGAAGATTTAAACACATATATTAAATTATGTAGAGATATTAATGAACAAGGGCAAGTCTTGGCAGCTGCAGTACAACAGGCTTTAGATGCCAGGCCAAAAACATGCTATGATTGTGAACAAACAGGACATTTTAAAAGGAATTGCCCCATAGGAGGAGGGTTTAACAAAAGTAGGTATCAAAGGAATAGAATACCGGGTATTTGCCCACGATGCCGTAGAGGGAGACATTGGGCTAATGAATGCCGTTCTCAAACCACCATTGAGGGTACTCCTTTATCAAAAAACGGACAAAGACCAGGTATTTACCCACGATATCGTGGAGAAAGGCATCAGGCTCCATTGCCAAAAAACGGACAGGGGGGCCCAATGCTCCGGGGCCCACAACCACAAATATACGGGGCAGTGGAGGATCCCAGCAACACCATCAGGGTAGTGCCCAGGACACATTGTCCATTAAATCCCTCATCAGACAAACCAGAGGGAGCGCAGGGTTGGACATCTGTGCCTCTGCCAGAGCAGTATTAACTCCAGAGATGGGAGTTCAAATCATTCCCACAGGAGTAAAAGGACCTCTTCCCCAAGGAACAGTAGGCTTATTATTGGGACGTAGTTCATCTACATTAAAAGGACTTATGATAAGTCCTGGGGTAATTGATCCCGATTATGTAGGTGAAATAAAAATTATAGCTAGTTCTCCAAGAGGTATATCAGTAATTTCACCTGGAGATAGAATAGCACAGTTGTTAATAATACCCAGCCTACATAATAAATTTCCTAGTCATAGTGTAGAAAGAGGTTCCAGGGGATTAGGCTCCACAGGTGTAGATTGGGCTATGTTGTCTTTAAATTTAGATTCTCGCCCAATGCTAAAACTAAATATTCAAGGTCATGAGTTTAATGGGCTACTGGACACAGGAGCTGACCTTAGCATCATATCTCGTCAAGAATGGCCAAAACATTGGCCATTACAACAAGCCACTCAAACGCTTCGAGGCCTAGGAGTGGCGACTAATCCCCATAGAAGTGCAATGGTATTAGATTGGAAGGATCCTGAAGGATGTGAAGGAACTATACAGCCATATGTATTGGATCATCTTCCTATAAATTTATGGGGACGAGATGTCCTAGATCAATTAGGTTTGACGTTAACAAATAACATCAATCCTAATGCGCCCACTACTAGGGCTAGACAAGGCTTTAGGAAAGAAAAAAGATTAGGAAAACTAGGGCAAGGTATAGCAGCACCAGTACAAATAGATCAAGGAACAGACAGACATGGGTTGGATTTTCAGAAAGGGCCACTGAGACAATCAAAATTACTTGGAAATCAGAAAGACCAGTGTGGGTTCCTCAGTGGCCCCTGACTAAAGAAAAGACACAAGTAGCCCATGATCTGGTCAAACAACAATTAGCGGAAGGACATATACAACCTTCCATATCTCCCCATAATACTCCCATTTTTGTCATCAAAAAGAAATCTGGTAAATGGAGATTGTTGCAAGATTTAAGAGCCATTAATAATGAGATGGTTATTATGGGACCTGCTCAATCAGGGATTCCTCAATTGTCTGCTTTGCCAAAAACCTGGCATGTTTTAGCTATAGATATTAAAGATTGTTTTTTTTCAATTCCAATTCATCCCGAGGATAGTCCACGTTTTGCATTTACTATCCCTGCATTAAATCATGAAGGTCCTGATCAGAGATATGAATGGAAAGTACTCCCTCAAGGGATGGCTAACAGTCCAACTATGTGTCAAATATATGTTAACAAAGCAATCCAGCCACTTAGAAATCAAAATCCTGAACTACAAATATTTCACTATATGGATGATGTATTATTGGCACATAAAGATAAAAACATATTGCTGGAATGTTATGCCACACTTACAAACTTATTAAAAAATTATAATCTAGAGATAGCAATAGATAAAGTACAATTAAATTTTCCAATTAATTATTTAGGAGTTCTATTATCCTCAACCATGGTCCGTCCACCAAAAATTCAAATACGAGTAGATCAACTCAAATCACTTAATGACTTTCAAAAGTTATTAGGAGACATAAATTGGATAAGGCCTTATCTAGGTATACCAACAGGAGAATTGGGACCTTTATTTGATATTCTAAAAGGTCCATCAGATCCAAATTCACCCCGCATGTTAACTCCTAAAGCAAGAAAGGCATTAAAAATTATTGAAACATATATGGAAAACATACATTTGGATAGAATTGATATAAGTATGCCTTTATTATTTATTGTACTACCAACAAAAAATATTCCTACAGGAGTATTTTGGCAAGAAGGTCCATTATTGTGGATACATTTATCTTATTCTCCTAACACTATTCTTACTAGGTATCCTGAGGCTGTAGGACAATTAATACTCAAAGGAATAAAAGCAGCGAAGGGAGTGTTTGGAATTTCTCCCAATAAAATTATTACTCCATATACTATGGATCAAATTGATGAGTTAGCTAATGAGTTAAATACTTGGGCAATAATCATGTGTAAATCTAATGTTTCATTTGATAATCATTTACCATCTAATCCTTTGTTGTCTTTTTGGTCTAAGCATCCTGTAGTTTTTCCTAAAATGACAAGAAAAACACCTATCATGAATGCTCCAAATATATTCACTGATGGGTCAAATAATGGTACAGCAGCAGTAGTTACCCCTGATCAAACTTTTACATTTTTAGTACCCAAACAATCAGCTCAAAAGGTAGAGCTTAATGCAGTTTTACAAGCTTTTTTGATGTTTAAAGATTCTGTATTTAATTTATTTTCTGATAGTCAGTATGTAGTTAATGTTATAGTATCTCTTGAAGATGCTGGTAGGATTTCCCCTTCTTCTACTGTTTTCTCTTTGTTTTCCACTATACAAAGTCTAATCTGGGACAGAAAAGATCCATTCTTTATAGGACATATTAGGGCACATACAGGATTGCCTGGAGCCCTTAGTTTAGGCAATGATTTAGCAGATAAAACTACACATGACATACATATTTTCTCTACATTTGAAGAAGCTACAAATTTTCATAAAAGGTTTCATGTTAATGCTAATACTTTACAAAAGCGTTTTAAAATAACTAAGGAACAAGCCAGACATATAATAAAACAATGTCAAAATTGTGTGACATTTTTACCACAAGTTAATCTTGGAGTCAATCCTAGAGGACTGATACCTAACCATATTTGGCAGATGGACGTCACACACTTGCCAGAATTTGGAAAATTAAAATATTTACACGTTACAGTCGATACTTCTTCTGGATTTTTGATGGGCTCCCTTCATGCCGGAGAAAAAACTAAAGATGTTATAGCTCATTGCTTACAAAATTTTGCCACTGTGGGCGTTCCTAAACAGTTAAAAACTGATAATGGTCCTGGCTATACCTCTACCTCTTTTAAACAATTTTGCTCATCATTTGGTATTACTCATATAACAGGAATCCCATACAATCCACAGGGACAAGGCATAGTTGAAAGAGCTCATCAAACTATTAAAACATACTTATTAAAGCAAAATGAGGGAATTGGAAGGGGGTATATATCCCCCAAAGATAAACTTAAAATAACCCTTTTTACTCTAAACTTTTAAAATTTGGATTCATCAGGACTTAGTGCTGCGGAAAGGCATATGTATCCAAAAAATGTACATAAGCCTAAAGTACTTTGGAAAGATATTCTAACAGGACAATGGAAAGGTCCTGACCCAGTGATTGTCTGGAGTCGGGGGTCTGTTTGTGTTTTTCCACAGGGAGAACAGCAGCCCATTTGGATTCCAGAGAGATTAACTAAAACAGTTTCTACAGATCGAAAAGAAGATGATTTGACTCAAATCCATAACAGCTGATATCCAGAACTCCAGCTTGGCCATTCTTACATCTGTGACAGTGATTAACCAGGATGCTTTTTTCAATAGCTATTTTATTATTGCATTTTTCCACATCATAAGGTTCTATTTTTATTTTTTGAGCTCATACAAACCTAGGTTAATGTTTTTCTGATCAGTTTTATTTTTTGACTGTGGAGTTTTTAAACATTGCAATGGAGATTTCACCCAGGTAAAGCTACAAGGCCTTTACTATTTTCTTATGTGTTGTACGTTTGTGTACACTCTTGTGTTTTGTGTTGTATGTCTGTATGTGCGTATGTCCATATTTCTTATATGAGGAGCGCTCATGAAAAAATGGATCCGAATTATTATTTTTTTTATTCACGTGATTTAAAGGGTTTAATTTAAATTAGGTAAACAGCTGTTAAGGATTGTTTTTAAAGGTGGTTAACAGATCTGTTTGTTTACTAGTTTAAATTAGGTAAAAGGCTGTTAAGGATTGTTTTTAAAGTAGGTTAACAGATCTGTTTGTTTACTTTCACCTTTCCTTTTCATTATATTTAATAATTCTTTTCAGGATAATGTCTCTTTAGCATCATTGCCAGAATTCCTATCTCCATCCCAGTGCTGGTGAAGAACTCAACAAGTAATGCTCAATCAAAGAGTCAACTTACTTTGGGAGGAAACGGATTTTGGGAGGAAATGGACATATTGATAGATTCCTCTGCTTTGAACTGCTTGCAGAACTTGCCTGGACTATGTAACTATCGTTTGGTGCAGCGAATTGTGGTAATGCTGGCATATCTTTGCTGATGGTGTCACTAGTGATGCAATTTTTATTTCCTTGCCAGCGCACCCCATGTTAATTGTGGTAGTGCTGACATATCTTTGCTGATGGTGTCACCAGGATGCAATTTTTCCCAAGGAGCCGTCAATTGGCTTGGTGTCGTGGCATTTCTGTATCCTCCTCCCTTCTGCTAGTGATGGTCTAAAATTTGGGGGCCAATGGCTTATGCTGGACCGGTAGTCAGTGACGGGTATGATCCAATTGCAGTGGTATCAACCTAAGACAGGAGGCTGACACCTAAAGGTCAGTTTTCCGATGACGGGTAAGAACCATATGTTGAATTGGACAACCTACCAGGCACGGTCCATAAGCCACATTAACCTCACTCCCCCACTGGCACCAAGGCCAAATTTGGGGGCCAACAGAGGTGAGGCAAAGAACCTCACCCCCCCACTGGTGCATAGACCTATCCACAAGTATGGCTGTATGCTGGACCGGTAGTCAGTGACGGGTATGATTCAATTGCAGTGGTATCAACCTAAGACAGGAGGCTGACGCCTAAAGGTCAGTTTTTCCCATGACGGGTAAGAACCATATGTTGAATTGGACAACCTACCAGGCACGGTCCTTAAGCCACATTGCTTGTTGTTTAATTAATCAGAAGGGGGGAGATGCTGGGAGCCATTAGCCAAGTAGGTATGACAATTTCCTTGCCAGCGTACCCCATGTTGCAGTGACATTGAATGTACGTGACCTTGCTCAAGGACCAAGGCAGATTAGGGTGTTCCCGGTTTTAAGATAATCGTGTTTAGGGTGTTCCCAGTTTAGGTTCCAGGTTTAAGGTTTAAGATTATTCCTGCTGGGAATAGGGCGTATCCTGCTGCCTGAGTTCCCCTTGAGTTCTCACGGGATTCAGACAATATATTTTGGAGATAGAAGCCCAGTGGAGGTGGATTTGGGCAGAGAACGTGGATTTCCCCAGAACGTGATTGTAGACGGCTGGTGTGAGTTCGGGAATAAAGAGTTGCTGTTTGAATCTACAAGCTGTGTGGTGGCTCGTGATTGTGTGCCCAGCCAGACTGCGGCATTTGTGCCCAGCCAGACTGCGGCAAGTGGCCAGGATATCAAGCTGTTAATCACCTGAGAGACACTACCCACCTCTGGACTTGTTTCATATGAAAAGGATTGTGGTATAGCCATTGCTATTTTGAATTTTTTTATGTGACTGAACCCAATTCTAACTGATAAATGAAAAGAATAAAAACATAAATCCAAAAGAACTCAAGAATGGCAGAAAGAAACTTTATGTAAACTAAGAGGTGCTCCCCTCTCAGAGACTATCTGTAGGTGCACCACTAAGTCCTACAGCCAACAGCTGTTCACAAGGGAATGGCCCATCAGCAACCACAACAATGAATAAGAGGCTGTGCTTGTTGCACAATGAACATGCCCCTCACAGAGACTTCTCAGTGTGGTTTAAAAGCAAACTCACAACTCACACAGACAACCCAAAAAAGATTGAAAAGGAATATATATTTTCAGGGTTATTAGAACTCCTGTTGTCTCCTTTGCTTGCATGCAACAAATATTTATTACGGAATGCATACCCGTGTATATGCATGCATATGAATATATATATAAGGATACATATGAGGATTGAATACATAAGTATATATACACACATCCATGCATATATATAAGCTCTTCTTTCTTACTGAAACCCTGTTCCTCCATATCTTTAACTATCTGAACAATGCTGTAGTTACTAGGCATATCTAGTATGTTATCCATCTCATTAGTCCTTTGAAGATTACCATTTATTGTGGTGTCTCTAGTTATAAACTAAATCATACTTCATTACTCCACACTGAAACTTTCTTAACTTTCATTATAATTTCAATTTTTTATCTGTGATTCCCCCTGCATTAGTCTCTGATCAAATAAAAAATTACCAGACAAGCAAAGAAATAGGAAAATGGACCCATAATGGTGATAGAAATCAATCAGTTGAAATTGACCCAAATATGACAAATAGAATTGGTAAACAAGGATGTTAATTATTATTAAAATGAATATCATTCGTTCAAGAAATTTAACAACTCAGATAAAATGAAAAATTCCTTAAATGACGCAAACTACCAAATCTCAAGAAGAAAGATAAATTGAATTTCTAGTTAAAAAAATTTACTAAGAATGCTGGGAGTATAACTTACTGTTAAAACACTTGCATAGCATGTGTGAGGCCCTGGGTTTGACTCTCAGTAATGTAAAACAACAAAAACAAAAACAAACCTTCACTAAGAATCAGAATACTGTCATGTTTTATACTGAAAATTTGCTAACATAATTTTAGGCACTTTCACAATCAAATGTAACTGTGAGATGATGGATATATTAATTTGCTTGACTGCAATAATCATTTCACTATGTATATGTATACCAAAATACCTTAAATATATACAATAAAAATAGTATGGCTAATATTATTAGCCTTAAATAGAAGCATGTTTGCACATGCCTATAGTTTACACTTAAAGGAGTGAAGCAATCTTGTTGAGACAGAGAATATAACCATCCCTTAGTATCTATGGGATTTTGGCACTAGGACCCCTGCAGACACCAAAATCCCTGAATTCTAAAGTCCTTTACATAAAATTGTGTGGTATTTACATGTAGTATTTACATGTAATTGTGTAGTATTTAATATGCACATTTACTGCTATACTTTAACCATCTCTAGATTACTTACAATACCTAATACAAAATAAATGGTATGTAAAAAGTTGTTATACTGTATTATTTAGGGAATAATGATAAGAAAAAAAGATTGTACATGTTCAGTACAGATGTGATTTTGTTTTTTTAATGAATATTTTCAATCCAGTTAGTTAAATCCATGGATGTGAAATCCACAGACATAGATATCCAACTGTGTTTGATGAAAAGTTTTTTTTTAAGCAAAAAGAAATCCAAAATTATACTCCTTCTTTCCAAGAAATCATTATCTCTTCAAGAGGTATTAACTTTTTTTCTTACAGAAATGAACATTATATAATTTCCAGCATGTTGAAAAATGCCTTTTAAGTACAGATTTACAAACATTCAGAGTTAGAAATGCTCTCAAGACCCATTTCTTCCTCCTTGGAAAAAAACAAAACAAAACAACACCATAATACCATCTTCACTCTAAGAGGGAACCAATCATTTGTACCTGGTCACAGTTACCCCTCTGAAATTCCATGGTCTTTGTAGACTCAGTGATTTTCTGTAAAATATTAGATGTTTAAATAAATATATATTAAAATATAATGCATTTACTTAAAAATGCCTATTCTAATGAAGAAAAATTAGTGAATTTTACCTACTAGTTAGTTATTTAAAGCAGAGAAGACAGATTAGGAATAGAGTGCACACACAGTAGATCCACTTAAGAACATTTTACTATCTTATGTTACTCTCTTGGAGCTTGCAAAACTCATATAGCACTCAGCTCAGGTAGACACTCTATGCTAAATATCTTTCATTTGTCCAGGTTTGCTTTACTGTTCTTTACTCTGCTTCTTGTTCTGAGACTGGCCTATAGGGTCCACAGCAGGTGTCCAGTTGGATTTCACAAATGTGGAGAATCAGAGGAAACAAGGGAAAGGAGAAAAGTGAAATACACAAATTTTTCTGCTCTCCCTGGAGGCAATTTCTCCTCCTCTTGTTCCTCCTCCTCCTGTTCCTCCTCCTCCTCCTGTTCCTCCTCCTTCTCCTTCTGTTCCTCCTCCTCCTCCTCCTCCTCCTCCTCCTCCTCCTCCTCGTCCTCCTCCTCCTCCTCTTCCTCTTCCTCCTTAAAAGGCTATTTATCTGGCAGCCATCTACAGAATTCCCTTTCAATCTTTGTTTTTCTTTCTCTCCATATCACTCCTTCTGTCTCCGTTACTCCCTCTTTCTCTCTGCCATGCCTTGATGATACAGGTCTATTGATTATGCATTCCTGGAGTCCTATGTCACTAGCTCAGAGGAGTCATGTAATTCTGTAATTGCATGTACAACTGCAGATAATCTCATGATGCGAAGACGGTTGTCTCATGGCTTCTCAAAGTACCTGTTTTGACTCTATCATTTTTCTTGCCGAACTTCTATCATCCATCCCATAATGGCATTTCCTTTTATGGAGATCTTAAAGGCAAATCTATGAATGTGTTAAAAAGACAGTAAAGGCAGGGCTTTAAAGTTGTTGAAGGCTTGCCTGACTCACATTCACCATTTTTTGTTTCTTTTTCTTTCTGGTATTCATAGAGACGAGCAATTTAACACCTAGAGAGCTGCTTCCCAGAGTTTCCTGTAGTGAACAGCATCTGGCCAATGGCCAAAGGGGATAGGAAGCTGCATAAAATGCTATGGATCACCTACTGTAACAGGTTCCCTTTCATGGAACAGGAGTCTCTTTCATGCTTTGAATATAAAACTAGCTTCTCAACCACTGGCAGCTTATTTTAAAACTGATATGATTTTTTCCCTTCTTTTCCCTCTTCCCCTCCTCATCTATGGGGAAAGCAAGATCAACATTCTTTCTGTTGTAGGCTGAGTTTTCTGCACCTCTGCTCACTGTCCACCCAATAAAGAAACACTGAACCTAGAAACCGGAACAACAGTTCTTCCAAGGATATTAGCTAAGCATTAATTAGATCCGTTGGTGATGATACTTTGAAAACAGCCCTGGTATTTCCTTTTTTACAGCCTTCTGTTCCCCCTGATAGTTAGAATGGCAGCCTCTGGGCATGAGTCTATTGCCTTTCTCCTGTGCTAGCAAAGTAATAAAATTTCTTTTCCTCAAAATTTTGTTCTTGTTATTGGATCAGCATTAAGAAAAAGGACCAAGTTTTCATTATCATTACTACATAGGAAATTCTGGAAATCCATGAGTCCAAATTCATACTTTCACACTGGAGAAGCCTGACTCTTGAAGGGGCTGTTTGTTGAGGGATGCTAATGTGAACTGAACCAGAAAGTTTGTGGTATATTTTTACAGTTTGACAAAAAAAGAAGTAGGTGAAATGAGATTTATGGTTTGCATTTAAACTTGGCAGATTAAAAAAATGTCTTTATTATTGCTCACTACTGAAAATTAATGACATAAAGAGGTTGAAAAGGTAAAACAGCTGTATGGAAAAACAGAACAGGAAAGATGAAAACAACAGAGAAGTTTGTAGCATATTTTTGGAAAAACTATATAGTGAGATGAGGTAACAGTCTTAGAAGGTATAAAAGAGAAGAAATCCATGTGCTTTCAAAGGGTGATTATAGAGAGAAGCAAGACAATTAATGACTCCTGAACCTAGAACAGCTCAGGAGGTAGGGAGTCCAGTGATCTTACAATGCAAAAAGAGTAGTCAGACATCAATCAGAAGGATTGGGTAGAGATCTTTTAGATATTTTGGATTTCTTTCCTTACCCTGGAGAAATTACCCTACCAAACCTATAGGAAACCAGAAGTGAGACAGCCAGTTGAAAACAGATTCTGTGAAAGTCAGCATGTTGAGTGACAGTAAGTCAGGTTAGCTATTCAAAGAGTGGAGAATGCTGAAGATTGGAGAGATTGAGACAAGTGAAATTCTAGAATGTCATGATGCACTGCCTGCTCATCCTTCAGTGCACCCCTCAGGGGACAAGCAGCTCTCACATACCCAGAGATTCTAAGAACTTTTCAAAGCCTCACTCTTC
Source organism: Marmota monax (assembly GCF_021218885.2). NCBI lineage: Eukaryota > Metazoa > Chordata > Mammalia > Rodentia > Sciuridae > Marmota > Marmota monax. Next base: position 15,964,916 of record NW_026692781.1, read on the forward strand.
AAAAAAATAAATTAAAATAAATAAATAAATAAATAAATATATGATATATATTTTATATATATTTTTACTTATATCTGTGCACATGTACATATGTGTATATATATGTGAACATATGAAAATATAAAGGCATTCTCAAATATTGACTTTCCATGTACATATATATATTACACACATACATATACACAAATATATGTGTGTACATACATATACATATATGTATATACATGTATGTATATCTATGTGTGTGTGTGTGTGTGTAGGTAGGTAGATAGATAGGAAGTAGATATAGTTTGGGTTTTTTGTTTTTTTGGGTTTTTTTTTGGTACTACTGGAAACTGAACCCAGGGGCAATCAATCATGATCTTGGTAAGTTTCCCAGGCTGGTTTCAAATTCAGCATCTTCCTGCCTCAACATCTTGAATAGCTGGGATTATATGTGTCCGGCACTGTGCCTTGGCTTTGCTCTTCAATGGCCTGTCAGTGGTCAATAGGCATTGATGGTAACCTCCAACATGAAAGTCACAGACAAATACAAACAAATTCATTCAAAAAAAACAAAAACACTTGGATGGAATGGAAACAACATGGAGCCCAAAGAGAAACATTAAGAGAGAAACAAAAGAACTCTGAGAAAAGAGAAGAGCTGCATCCATGAAGCAGGAACATAGGCCACTTTTGTTATTGTTAATGGAACAAATGGTGATAAAACAGCTCTTTAAAATTAACCCTAATAATTTACACGAAAATATCAATCAAAGTGGTAGAGGAAAATGTCTAGTTACCATGCCAGGAGGTAAATAATAAGATAGCAGAATGGATACGAGGATAATAAAGATAAGATTAGTAGATAATCAATTTGGGGGATCTAATATCCAGTTCACTAGAGTTCTACATATAGGGAATAAGGAGTAGAGATAGAGAATGTTAACAAAGGAAAAGTCAGTCAAGGCCTACTTCATAAGCATGTGCCTTGTTAGTTACACAGGGTCTTGCACTTATAAGGGTCTCACACTTAGTTTAGTGCTTTGCTGTCTCCATCTTGAACTTAATAATTTTGATAAAAAGACATTGAATATTTTAATTTTGCATTGAGTTCACTGGGCCCTGATTATTATGTAGAGAGTCCCAGGGCCTGCCTCACATTCTGTTCTCAAACTATCAAGCAAGTTTGAGGAAAATTTATTCTTATTTTTTAGGCCACAGGGAAATACGTTTACATATAACAGAGACATAAGAGAAAATATAATGCAAACAAATGGGAAAAGGAAGTCCCAGAAAAATAGATGTGTGCCCATTAGGAATTAGTTAGTCCAGATTGACACAGGAGTACAGAAGAAAGGAAGTGGATGGATCCTACAAGGGAAAGAATGGAATCTATGAACAATGGAACTAATAGAATGTTTGGGATTTCTTCTTTGGACAGATCACTAGAACATTCATAAACTTGTTTTATATACATATTTTTAAAATACAGGGCTGGAGTTGTGGCTCAGCCGTAGAGCACTCACCTAGCATGTGTGAGGCCCTGGGTTCAAACCTCAGCACCACTGCAAAATTTCAGAAGAAAAAAAATTGTTGTACAAGATAGGAAACAGTTAAAGCACAATATTTGTCAATTAATTAATGTTAATGAAGTGGTACTATTATAAACATTAATGACAACAACAAAATATAGGTGCAATATAACTCTTGAGAAGATTCAGGTAAGAATGTTGATGAAGTTAATAGGCAAATTATTTGTTCTATTATCATTTTTGAGTGTTTGTAAATAAAGTCTGAAGTTGATAAATCAAGATACACTAAAAGCAGATTATTTGGAAATAGAGTTCTCTCTTTCAAAGAAGGAACTAAAAGAACTAAACTATCAAGATTATTTACTCCTAGAGAACTGACTGCATTTTTTGATAAAAATAAAAGTATTTCAAATGACATAGTTCTCTATTAAGTTAAAATACCCATATGTTGCTCACAAGAAAAGTGACTTAATTTAGAAGTCAGGTTCTTTAACTGGTAGTTTTGGAATCATTATCCATGACAAATTTAAGTGATTAAAAAATAACAGGGCCTCAAAATACATATTGAATTGGAAGTGAACAGAAATTTTCTAAAGGGTTCAAAGCATTCCAATCTTGAGTTAATGGTAACATTAAACTCTAGCTGTTCTAGGGGTATTTTAGACACATGGTGAATGAAGTCAAGAAAAGAAAATTAGATTTAACATAATTAAATACAAACCTGTTCATTATATATGCCAGGCTCATGTACTGAATTGACTGAAAACATGCACATGTTTGAAGTTTGAGTTAGTCATAAAATGCAAACCTATCTTAAGTGAAAAAGAGAAAGGGAAATAGGTGGAAACCCTATACAGTATGAGAGTGGCATGAATTACCATGGCTGAAATCACCACATTTTCTTTTGCAAAATTTTTTTAAAAAGGGAAAGTATAGCATTTTGAGTTCTTTTAGGAAAGTCAAATATGAATATGATCTAGAACGACTGAAAGTGAGTGAACAGGAGGTTGGGTAGGCAGATAGGAACTCCTGAAATAATGAGGGGCTGATAAACTGCAGTCTATTGCTGTTAGGGCTGAGCACGAAGATCTTAGCATTGGTTCCACCAAAATGAAAAGGGGTGTTTAACAGTGGTGCCTTTTGTCCATTCAAGCTGCTATAACAAAATCCCATCTACTAGGTAGCTTATAAAAAACAAGAAATTTCTTTCTCACAGCTCTGAAGTTTCAGAGACTGGGAAAATCTTGATCAATGTGTTGGCAGATTCAGCACCAGCAAGAGCCGACTTCCTCATTTTCTCACTGTCAACTCCTGTGACAGAAGGAGCAAATGAGCTTCAGCAGGCCTTTTATTTCAGAACTACTCACACCCCAAAGGCCCCACCTTTAGATACTATCCCCTGGTGCGGGAAAGGAGTTAGGATTTCAGCATCCAAATCTTAGTGGGAGACAAACATAGCAAGTGGTTTGGGACATTTAGTTAATGCAGAACCATGTACCAATGGGCTTCAAAAATACACTAGCAGAAATGGAAAATCATATAAAAATAGATTTTCAGAGAATTACGCATACAAAAAAATAAAACTATGGAAAGAAAAGTCAACATGGAATTTTTCCAATTAAAATAGATTACACAACATTAAAAAAAAGTAATAAAGAGAAATATCTCCCCCACCGATACTATCAGAGAGCAGAGAAGTTTTTCAGATACTCTTGATACTCATTGAGAGGAAAATTGAGTTGATTAAAGAAGAGAGTCTTGAATGCTCAGTCCTGCTGTGGGGATGCAATTTGTGGCATAATAAGCAGTCAAACTGAGTTCAAATGAATTGACTGAGAACATAGTATTTATTGGGAAGGCTGTTTTTTATATTAAGAGAAGTATTTTAACCTTCTGATTTAGATGATCCCTCCACCACATATCACACACATGTATGTTTAAGAAACTACTAAAATTGAATGACAAAAAACTTGGGTTGCATTTTATAGAAGTCCCCCCCCTCCTTTTTTTTACATTGATGGAAGCAGTTTTTAGAATGGCAACTGCATAGATATAAACTACTGAGTCATAAGCTTGGTATAACTTAACACTAGGAAACAAAAATAAATAAGACACTAACTAGGAAAACTAAACAACTCTGAATATGTAAAACTAAGAATTTAATTATTGAAATTGATGACTTGTATCATGGGATGATAAGACAACCAGGAACACAGTGAGGACTCCTCACAGAAATCACTACATGGAAGCTTTGTTTCCTCTCCGGTTTCAGATGCCCCTGGATGGGCCCACTGGTGTCTCTTTGTAGAAACTCCCAAAGCTCCTGGGATCTGGTGATTCTACATTTTCTTTGACCCACCAAAAGCTTCTGGTGGATAAGGATTTTGGTGTTTTATATGTCTGTCCCATTATATTCCAATTCTCAATTCTGTTCTGTAATACTCTGAATTTACCAATAATCAAGTTTTACATTTTTATGGTTACATATAGAATGTTCATTAAATAGACGAATAGTATATGAAGACTACAATCCTATTTCTGAAGTTAGTGGTGGTTGTTAGCCAAAGTTATTAATTACCTCCTTTTTTGTGGCATTATCTTTTCCGTGTCTATTGAAATCTACCCCCCTATCCCATTTACACCCACCAAATACCAATCAGTAATTTCTCTTTCATTCTGGAGAGCTCTGTCTTGGAACTCTATATCTTCTGGCTCAACTCTGGTTGGATTGCTCTCCAGATGTGCTACACAGTAGCCATCCCAAGGCCTCTCTTGAACAAATTTTATGAATCCCCTGTTTCTAGATCCTTTGACTTCCTCCTTTCTGAATTCTTCCCTGTCTTGCTGGAAAGAGCAAATTCTCCAGTAGTTTCTAAGAAAGTGTTCATGTGACATAATTCTTGAAGTTTCTGAATGCTAAAAATCTTTGGTTTTTTTCTTCCCAGTTGATTAATAATTTTGAAAGATATTTTTTTTTAAATTGAGAAGCATTTTCTCTCAAACTTTAAAAGCTTTGCTTCATTTCTTTTATTACGGATGACCCTACACTTGGTTCCTCTGCTCTTAGAGTTACCACTGTTCTTCCTTTTACATACCATATTTCTAAATTTTATTATAGTAATCTATTCTCCATTGAATTACCTTTTTTGTCTTTGATTTTTTTTTTTGGTTTATAAATTCTTGTTCTTCTACTGTAATTATAGAGGTTTCAAGTTGAAAAAAAATAGGAATATAAGATAATCCACTGCTTTTTTCAAAAGAAAAAAGCTTTTATTTCTCACTGCCCAACTAAATGAACAAAATGATGATAATAGGGTATCAAAAAGGTGAGACTTCTTTTTAATAACATACCTAAGTAACTAAACAAAACAGCAATTATGAAACAGGAAATTTAGTAGGCTGGCACAGTGGATATTACCCATTTAGTATTAAAAATATTGTGTTTTTCACAATTAGAAGATAATCTCTTTGTTTTTTCTGTGGTAGAGAGAATGATAAAAGAAATAAGAAATAAAGAACTATACAGCATAACTGAAAGTCTATGTAGGTAGAATTACATTTGATCTAGAAACTCTGAGTTTATTTGTATATAATTCTATCATTTTTGACTTCAGTACTTTCATTCACCTCCAAGGCTCTATAACTATAAAGACTTGGAGATATATTCTAAGGGAGTCCGTGAACTCTAAAATTCTTGAGTCATTTTTATTTGTTAATATTAGCATTAATTTTCTGTTTCAATCATTTACTTTACCATGTTTATTCAAAGGTGTGAAATTCTCTCAAGTTCTATAACACAGATATTGATTTTTCTCCTGTAATTTGTTTTTAAATGTCCCATGTAAAAGAATCACACTGCTTTATCTTAGTGGTGTTTAAAAGAGCATTGCTTTAAAAAAGAAAAGAAAACTACTTAAAACAAGCTTGTGGAACAAATGGTCATACAACTTTAAATGATACCAATAAAATAACCAAGTAATCTCAAGAAGCCTATCTGAAGTTAAACACATGGACTAGAAGACTCAGTTTGAATGCTAATAATCAGCTGCTCCCTGAAAGAACCAGATGTTGAACAGATGCTGCTGCTCCTGCTGCTAAGAAAGAGAAAAATAACTATGCATACTCATTGTCCATTATACTCACCATGTGTTTCTAGAGCCAGAGAGAACTAAAGAAATCAGTTGTGTGACAAATATCAGTTGTCTAAAGAAATAAGGTTGTGAAAATGTTATTATTTTTTATAACTATCTCTCTCAGTGTCTGCTAATACCATTGTACATGCAGTCTGATTTAACAATTGAATACTGGGAAATTGAAAGGGAAAAATATATTTTTTAATACCATGAACAAATGGTCAATTCAGCTTTTAATACTACAGCCATAAGTTTTGAGCTTAATATGAAATTTTAGACAAAAAATGAAGATTAAAATACTAAAGAAAAGAAACCAAAATACTGACTTTTTTTATTCTTTTAAGTTGACACATATATTGTGCATATTTATGGGTTATAGTGTGATAATTCAATACATGCATACAATGTGTAATGATCCAATCAGAGTAAATTTTTTATCATCTTAAAGTTTCTCCATTCTTCCCTTGCCCTCCCCACTTATGGATCAACATCCATTCATCAGAGAAACTATTCAGTGTTTGGTTTTTCTGGGATTGGCTTACTTCACTTAGCATGATATTCTCTGTCCATTTACCCGTAAATGCCATGATTTCATTTTTCTTTAAGCCTGAGTAATATCCTATTGTGTGTGTGTGTGTGTGTGTGTGTGTATCACAGTTTCTTTATCCATTCATCTATTAAACAGCATCTAGGCTGTTTCCACAGTTTAGCTATTTTGAATTGAGATGCTACAATCATTGAAGTGGCTGTGTGGCTTTTAAGTCCTTTGGGTATAGATCTTGGAGTGGGATAGCTGGGTCAAATGGTGTTTCCATTCCAAGGTTTCTCCATACTGTTTTCCAAAGTGGTTGTACCATTTTGCAATCCCACCAGCAATGAATCAGTGTACCTTTTTCCCACACCCTCGCCAAAACTTATTGTTGCTTGATTTTTTGTTAATTGCCATTCTGACTGTAGTGAGATGAAATCTTAGAGTGGTTTTGATTTGCATTTCTCTAATTGCTAGAAATGTTAATTTTTTTTTCATAAATGTGTTGACCACTTGTATATATTCTTCTATGAAGTGTCTGCTCATTTCCTTAGCCCATTTACTGATTGAATTATTTGGGTTTTGTTTGTTTGTTTGTTTGTTTGTTTTGGTGTTAAATTATTTGAGTTCTTTAAATATCCTGGAGATTAGTGCTCTATCTGATGTGAATGTGGTAAAATTTTTCTCCCATTCTATAGGCTCTCTCTTCATTAATTGTTTCTTTTGGTGAGAAGAAGCTTTTTAGTTTGAGTCCATCCCGTTATTGATTATTGATTTTACTTGTTGTGTTTTAGCAATCTTGTTAAGGATGTCAGGTCCTAAGGTGACATGATGAAGATTTGGGCCTGCTTTTTTTTCTATTAGGTGCTACACCTCTGGCCTAATTTCTAAGTCCTCAATCCACTTTGAGTTGAATTTTGTGTACAATAAAATATAGAGGTTTAATTTTATTTTGCTGCATATGAATTCCCAGTTTTCCCAGCACCATTTGTTGAAGAGGTTATACTTTCTCCAATGTACATTTTTGGCATCTTTGTCTAATATGAGATAACTGTATTTATGTGGGTTTGTCTCTGTCTCCTCTATTCTGTACCGTTGGTCTACATGTCTATTTTGGTGCCAGTGCTATACTGATTTTGTTACAATAGCTCTGTAGTATAGTTTAAGGTCTGGTATTGTGATGCCTCCTGCTTCACTCTTCTTGCTAAGGATTGTTTTGGCTATTCTGGGTCTCTTATTTTTCCAAATAAATTTCTATGAGGAATGCCATTGGGATTCTTTTTTAATTGCATTAGATCTATATCTTTTGGTAGTATGGCCATTTTGACAATATTAATTTTGCCTATCCAAGAGCAAGAGAGATCTTTCCATTTTGTAAAGTCAGTCTTCTTTAATTTCTTTCTCTAGTATTCTGTAGTTTTTCTTTGTATGTTTTTTTTTTTTTTTGCCTCTTTTGTTAGGTTGAATCCAAAATTTTTTTGTTTGTTTGTTTTTGTTTTGTTTTGTTTGTTTGTTTTTTGTTTTTGGCTATTGTAAATGGAGTAGATTTCCTAATTTCTTTTTCAGAAGATTCATCATTGATGTACAAAAATGCATTTGATTTATGGGTATTGATTTTATATCCTGCTACTTTGCTGAATTCATTTACTAGTTCTAGAAGTTTTCTGTTGGAACTTTTAGGGTCTTCTAGGTATAGAATCATGTCATCAGCATTTGAGTTCTTTTCCTATGTGTATCCCTTTAATTTCTTTCATCTGTCTATTGCTCTGGCTAGAGTTTCCAGGACTATGTTGAATAGAAGTGGTGAGAGAGAAGCATCCCTGTGTTCCAGTTTTTAGAGGGAACGCTTTCAATGTTTCTCCATAGAGAATGATGTTGGCATTAGGCTTAACATAGATAGCTTTTATAGTGTTGAGATACGTTCCCATTATCAATAGTTTTTCTACTGTTTTGAACATGAAAGGAAGCTGTATTTTGGCAAATGCTTTTTTTTTTTTTGCATCTTTTGAGATCATCATGTAATTCTTTAAGTCTAATTTGAGCTTTTTGATGTTTATAGACAGTTGACCCAATATATGAACATTTAGTCTGTGCATGTTTGTGGAAGAAGAAATCTTTTAGTCCTAAACATCATTGGTAGTGTAGCTCATTCAACAAACTATTAAAGCTTATTTAATAGTCACAAAACTCAAATAAATATTACCAATTTTGAAATATGGACATTTAGGCTTATAGTGTTCACTAATCTGTCTATATCCACACACTTGAATCACAGAAAAGGCATATTTGATGCAATTCTGTATTTCTCAAAATTCCATGCTCTTTCCTTTTATATCAAGATGGAAATAAGAGTAAGATCATTATAAATATTGATCAATGTCAATAAGTAATAGGGAAGAAATATTTCTAGGTTGGGGGTATACCTCTCTGGTAAAGTATATGCAAAGACTGGGTTCAGTCCTCAGCACCACAGGAAAAAAAATTCTTTCCCAAATCCTTGAAGTTTAAACTTAGGTATGACAAAATCATTTGTAAAGACTGGGAAATCTAATATCAAAATTTTTTTAAAAAAATAACACACTGAAAAACTGTCAAGTGTCCACATATGTACAGCCAGGTAAGTTCTACCCTTAACTGGTAAATGGTCACCTATATAGTATGATTATAGTAATTCTAATGGATTTTTTTTTCAACCATCAAGTATTTCCAAGAATAGCAACAAACTTTTTGCACTGTTATCCCTTTGAGGAGTCTACTTTATCCATATGAGCACATGGTTGTAATATGAAGGATACTTGGGTTTCTCACACACACGCCAACACACACACACACACACACACACAACACACACATGTGTTGTAACTGTGGTGGCCTCCATTAAATGCCATATGATACAAACTCTTAGATTTGAAAGTGAAAAACACTTAGAGGCTATGCTTGGGCTTCTATTATTATTTCTAAAGTGTGTGTGTGTGTGTGTGTGTGTATGTGTGTGTGTGTTTGTGCATGCACATGTTTTAAATCTTTTCAACTAAACTCAGAAAAAAAATAATGAATGATCATTAATTTAACAGGGAAAGACATAATCTAAAGGTTTTCTGGAAGGAAAGAAGATATATTCATTTAGAAGGAAATAAATCATTCTTAGGAACTTGGGTCTTGACCCCAATCAAAAGATACAAAGAAACATTGCTATAACTTGACATTTTTTGACAAAAATATAAAGATTATAAAGTGAAAGCACAGGCAAGGGAAAGTGCCTTTGATTAAATTAGTGGTTAGCTAGGATGCCATAGCAACAAACCTACATTTGTGAAAAGCATCATGGCTCTTAAAAGATTGTACTTTATCAAACTCCATTTTAATATCTTGTTCTAAGGGTGGTACAAATCTTCAGTGACACCTGAGACCTAGTGCCACTAGGATTATTGGGGCATTAGAATTTCAAAGAGATGAATGTCTGACAGTAACAGTTACTACGATTAAGTACGGTATTAGCTTTTCATTTCTGTGAACAAAATATCTGACAAGAACAACTTAGAGGAGGAAAAGTTTACTTAGGTTCATGGTTTCAGAGGTCCTAGTCCATAGAAGACAAAGTCCACTGCTCTGGGCCCAAGTTGAGGCTGAACATTATGGTGAGAGCATTGTTGAGGATCACTGCTCCATTCACAGTAGTCATGAAGCAGGGAGTGGGAGTGGGAGAGGGAGAGGGAGAGAGAGAGGGAGAGGCAGAGGAAGAAAGAAAATGAGAAAATGGCTGCAGGGAAGATGAACCTTCTCCAGCCTTGCTCACCTGTCTACAGGTACCTCCCTGTCAGTTCATTCTAATTAGAATGAAATGATTAGGTTACAGCTCTTCTAACAATCATTTCACTTCTGAACATCCCTGCATTAACACAGGAGCTTTGGAGGGATGCTTCACATCCAAACCATAACATATCCTGCTTTTCTTTGGTTCAAGTGAATTTGGTGTCAAGTTTTAAGCAGCCAGTGTCCTAATAGCCCTACCCTGGCCTATTTCAGGAATGAATTTGGGAGAACAAGAGGCAGCAAGGTAAGGAAAGGGTTTATACTGAAGAACAAAAGAAAATGCTGGCAAGAAGGGTTGAGGCCTCATTGTGATTTAAATTCTAGTTGGAGAAATCAGGGCCTTAATCATACATGAAAGATTTTAGGAAATAGCCATGATTAAAATAGTTTTGGGTAAATTGACTTGGCTTAATTCTTAGCTAGAGAGAATCTTAAATACAAGGTAATGTTTAGAGTTATAAGTAAACAGCTGCATTCATGGATTTTACGGACTGATGCATCACAAAGAGTTTAATTAAATAGCTGATAATTAAAGTGCAAAATTGGCAAGCACAAACTTTGAGAAGCCTTGGCTGATTCGATATTTTAACTATCTTTGCTACAAAGCATATAAAATATATTTTGGAAGGAAATAAACTGAAATTCATTACAATGCTATTAATGAACAGATATATAAGAAATTGATGCTCCCTAAAGGGGACATGTTGGATAAAATGATGCAGAAGAAATAGATTTTTCCCATCTACCTAAGTCAAAAGAAAGTATAGGTGTGTGGTGATTTTGTTAAAATAGAGAAATTCCCTTTTTCCTAGATTCTTAATCTTTTCTTTATAGAAAACATTTGTCATCAATATATAAATGTATTGAATATTTTCCCATCCTGGAAATAAAAGAGCTAATAATAAGAGCTAATATTCACTACACATTCACAGAGTGTGAGAAATTCTACATATGCTCTATAGTAACTTCTTTAATCTTATATTGATCTTATATGGTAATTTTCATCTTTGTTGTTTGATGAGGAATCTGACTCCATAAGGTTCGGTAAACTTCTCCAAGGTCACAAAACTAGTGTTTTCTTAGATTGGTAGCCATGCAGTATTAACTACTGTACTAGTTACCAAACTATTCTGACTCTCTTAACTATCAATTTTGAACTTCTTTGCTTTCTATTCACAGCAGCTTCCCTGGAAACATCCATATCTCATTTTTCCCAGGGTGTGCCCTCCATCCCCTGTAGCTAGGCTTGCCTGTGCTAGCATGACGTCTAAGTGTCTTCCTTGGTCCTCATGTTTCTCAAAGCTCTATAGCATATTCAACTTCTGAACACTCTTCAAAATATTCTCCTTTCTTGTTTTCTCTGGCATCCTCTTATCTTTGCTGTGGTTTTTCCCCCTTCTTTCCCTCTGTTAAATGTCTTTGTAGTGTAATAGGGTTAGTGGAATATAATCCTCTATTCCTAACCATTTCCTACTTCAGTGTTAGCCAAGACCATGTGAGTTGGGTTGGCCAATGGAAAGTTAGCACCTTGAAATAAATAGCATCACAAAATGCATTTACATAGTTTGACTTGGCCTCTTGAGCTCCTATGACCCAAGATGATAAAAACATACCCCAAGTAGTAGCTGGATGAGGACCATGAAGATACATTTGGAACAGTCTTGGATCTAAATTTCAGCTTAGAGACATACCCAGCTGATCTTAGCTGAGTTCAGCAAAGAAACAGCAAACTTGTAGATCATGAGAAAACATCAAGTATTCACTGTTGTGAAGCACTGGGAGCTTACAAGTTCAGTACCACCACCTATTAGTAGACAGATTTCGGCAAGTGCCCTACATTGCCTTAGGATTTTCATTTTTAACGTTGGAAAAGTAATATCATCTTCTCTACTGGGCTATTAGAAAATTAAACAGTTCATACTAAGTGCTTAGCACAATGACATAGTATAAACCCATTTATCACTTTTTATTGATATTTTCCTTATCTCTAATTTTAAGTATGCTACTAGAAAGCTGCTTTGGGAGGGCACTTAGAGATTTCAAAATCAACACCTCTAAGCGAGGTTATCAGATTTTCTCCTTCTATGGCACCTAGTATTGCAAATGACAACTTATTCCACACAGCTCACAAAAGAGGAAATTAAGGCTCTTCTTTGACTTCTTCCTTACACCCTGTGACCAACTGCAATCATGTTTTTATTTTCAATTTTATCTCCAAAATATGTCACCCACCACCATTCATCTGTCCTTAGCACTAACAGCTTCATTTGCTTAGTTTTCTTCATGACTCCCTATGTTGATGAAGTAATGCCAGCTGCTATGAGATAAGACCCCCAATTCAGTAACTTAACACATGGGTTAACTAAGTTCTCAGTCCTGTGAAGTCCAAGTTTGAGTTTTTGGTTAGTGACTGATTCAGGACCTGTGCTCCTTCTGTCATACAGTGCTATTTTTGGTACACAGCTTCCATGACCACCATGTTTACTCACATTAAGCCCATGGAGTGGGAACAAGTGTGGAAGGTTATAGTTGGAAGGCTTTAGGGTTGGGAGTTGGAAGTGGTGCTCATAACTTCCACTTATATTCCATTGAAGAGAAATCAGTCAAATGGTCACTTGGAACTTTCATGGGGGTTGTGAACAGCAATCCTACTGGAAGTAGTAGGTATGATGAACAACAGGCTGTATATTGCCCCAGTTCCCTTACTAGCCTCCATGCATTCAGTCTTGTCCTATAATCTAATTCTTGGCAGGAGGCAGAGGTTTGTGTGCATGTGTACATGTGTGTTCTAATCACACACTGCATCATTTCTCTCCTGTTTAAATCCTCCAATGTCTTCTAGTAGAATATTGACTTAAACTCAAATCTCTCATCTTGACTTGATGGTCTTACCCCTGCTTTATCTTTCTGAACTTGTCTCATTCAGTTTTCTTTATCATGCATGTGGTCTACTCACAGTGACTTTCTTACTGTTCCTTGACCATCTAGAACAAATTACTCCTCTAGGGCCTCTCTATCAGCGTTTCTGTCTTCCTAGGACACTATTCCACAATATATGTGGCTGGTAGCTTCCTCCCACTGAGACCTCAGTTTAAATGGAACTTCTCCTGCAAATCTTTCTTTGACAACCCAGTCTAAAATAGTCATGCAGTGATTTTTCTACCACATCTATCTATTTTAGTGTTTAGTGAAACTTAAGAAAATTTGATACATTTCTATTATTATCTATCTATCTATCTATCCTTCTATTTATTCTTCCACAAGCAGAGAAAGAACCTTGCATTAAGGCTTTATTACTAAAAATACTAGCACTGTTTGGCATACGGCTGGTGTTCAGTGAGGTATGGTTCATTAATAACATTTGTTGACCTTTCTATACACAAAGCTGAACACACTTTCATCATCAACTCTACTGAGTTAAAAAAGACAAACATGTTTGCCTTTTACATTAACATTACCAGAGCTAATTGTGGCTGAAAGTCAGATTTACTAAAAATATTGACCATATTATGCCTAAAGAACTATATAGATGACCAATTTAATGGTAACCTCTTCAATTTCTACTAAGCCTGAAAATCTAAATGCAATGTCTGGGGATAGAGAATACACTATTTTTCCCTCTACTTAATCAGAAACTTGGATTCCCCCAAGCCAAGGAAATTTTATATTTACATACAATGAAAAGACTGAAATTTTCAGATAGGAACAAAATATCTTTTTTAATTTTTGAATTGAATTATGCTTCTTATTTATATTGAAAATTTTTATTATAAAGATAGAATAAATTTGTTACATGGTATTTAAAAGAACAAAGTTTAAAAACCCCAATATTAGAAGGAAAGCTTAATTTTTGATATCTAAAACAAATAATTTCTTAATATTTAATAATTATTTTAAAATATAATTTTTGTTTGATTCATCTGCAAATATGGAACTAAAGCTTTTATTTTGTTCCTTTCAAATACAATTTTTGTTGTAACAAAATCAGCATTAGTAGTTGCTGACAACTTTCATTGTGTCAGTCACTATGCATGCAGGCTTTATAAGGACCATAGTAGCTTAGGAAGCAGGGGCCTAAAGAGGTCAAGCTGAATTCCAAAATCAGAGAGCTATCAAGGGTAACCACATACACAATGCAAATGCAGTTCACAAATCACATTTAATAACTATGCCCTGGAAAGTTGGTTTAAAAACGATGTAACCAATATGCTTTATCTATTAACAGTTATTCTCTTAAGATTGAATGCTATTATTTTAGGAAGGCATGCTTCTATGTTTGTTATATAGTAATCCTGAATGGTGTGAAATCATAGTAGATTCTGGCAAATCTAAACAGGATCACCTTGATGGCCAACGAATCAATACATGTCCCCAAAACTATCCATATTCTTAGTTTCAACATGTGGGAAACACAGAAAAGACAGTAAAACTAGCTTGCAGGAAACTTGAACTCTAAAACAGCACTGATCTAGTACTACTGCTAGACCTATGATGCTTAAGAAGCTTCTAAATTTGTTTTCCATGGATCACTGTGCTTGCTTCCTTCTCTGACTTTATGTCTGCCCCTGCCATCTATTCCTACTCAAGTGCAATAGATAGATGCTGCCTTCATGGTTCTAAAATCAATGGCTTTCAGAATTTCAGATTTGAAGTTTTGTTTTAAAAGTAATTTAGTTTAAGATCTTTCTTTCAGCCTAGGACTCATATCAGTTCAAAGAGGCCTGCCAAGAGGGGCAGTCAGGACTAGAACTCTAGCCTCCTGACCCTGGATTTGGGCTCATTTGCAATAGTTCACTTCCTCACCTTACTTCTTCTGGTTGTCCCAGACTCCTTAGGATTTGGTGCATCTTTAGAATCCAAGTAATCCCTCCCCAAAATACAAATAATCCAAATCCAAGTATTCCCACCCCATTACAAAGCCAATATTTACCTGTCTGATTACTCTAATTCTCAGTACTCTCTGTTTGCTTAGACATTAGAAAATTTCACAAATAAATCATAATAGTTTTCTTAATGGAAGCTACAGTCTGACCTCTTTTTCTCCCTTCTCTTAGCAAAAGTTTTGTTTATTTAAAAACATGCCTTCCAAGCCTTTAATGAGTGGGGTTTGGGGCAATATAATTTCAAGCAAGTTATTTGGGGCAGGTATTTCTCAGAGTCCTCAGATTGCTTGGGAGATAGAGCCAGTGTCACATAAGACACAGAGGAAGAGAAGCAGTGATAACATAACAACTAGAGCAAGTGGAATAACATGTGTATAAATATTTAAACGAGGAACAGACATCACTCCCTGTGTTTTAATATCGTACCTCCTCTTTAATCACAAACACTTCTTTGTTTAGCTTTCCCTTCTGGTTTG
Organism: Marmota monax; assembly: GCF_021218885.2. Classification (NCBI taxonomy): domain Eukaryota; kingdom Metazoa; phylum Chordata; class Mammalia; order Rodentia; family Sciuridae; genus Marmota; species Marmota monax. Next base: position 15,980,264 of record NW_026692781.1, read on the forward strand.
AAGAAAAAGCAGGTTTCATGAGGGGCCAATTTACATTTAACAGAAGAAAGCATTTTATATAGTTATTCTTTTTCAAATATAGCAGTTTGCTCAACTTCTTTACTGGACTCCAGGTTTTTATTATTGGCTTTTGTCTAATAACAGCAAATGTATGTATTTTGTCCTAAAATTTTCATTTTCTATTTTGATTCAATCCTTACCTTTAATCCACAAATTAACTTTTGATGTGTTAAATCAATGTAAACACAATTAGTGATTATCTTTAATAGTTATAGAAACAAAGAACAATATCTAGAAATATGATATGACTTGGACTCATTTATGCATGCTATGAACTAGGCATAGCTCATACTGACACAAATATTTTGTTCAGTTTTATATATTTTTATATATTTTTTTCCAAACAAATTTGTTAGAATTTGTATTTAGTTATCCTGATTACATTTTTCTTCCAATTTTGTTAGAAAAAAATTACACACTATTATAATATAAAAATTAAATAATTCATGTGTGCCATTAAATAACAAATTAAAGATTCTTTTACTCTAAAGCAATATGTTTAGTAATTAGGGCCATAAATAAATTAGCTCTGAAGAAAATTTTGTATTTTCTCTAATCTTTATATCCACTAAAGGTCAAGAATTATAAAATTTATTAATACCCAAACTTAATATGTGTATTTCATAGGCAAGTTTTTTTTAAAAAGTGAGTATTCAGCATTTTCAACATTCAAAATAATAAAATACAATGTTGAATCATCTCAAAATCCTTTGGTGGAAAGACTGAAAAATGTTGAAGTATTCACTAATTTTTCCAAAATGTAAGCCTGTTGTTTACTAACACTATCCAGGAATAAAAGGGAAGAAACAAGGATAGGGTTAGTGGTAACTTTGGTTAATCTTAAAACATGAACAAACTATGACAGATGAATCTCTATTCTGAATATAAAGAATCCAGAACACCTCTGTCTGCCTTGAGGAGCCTCACCATGTTCCACATTCTGCTCTTTGAAACTATATCCCAAGCCTCTATGACACTCCAGCATGGTCCCTTCTTGTTATTTTCTTTCTCATCCTGCTGCTGAAATGTTAGTCTTTCCTAAGGTTCTATCCTTGCTTTTCATTTTAACCTATGTGTTTCCCCCAAATATATTGCCATCTATATGCTGATGACATGAATCTGTATTTCCTGCCCTTACCCCTGAGGTTCCAAGCTGTGTTTAACTCTTTCTACCTAACCTCTCCAGAACATCAGCCAGTGACCCAGTGACCTCAACCTTTATCACTCCAAACAGAGCTCACTAACTTTCCCCTAAATCTGCTCTTTCCTTTTTACACTATATTGTATGTAATGGCACCACCAGCTACTCAGCATTACAAGCTAGAAGTGTGTTTATTATTTCTTATCTCAGTCATTAAGTGCCACTGATTCTCATCTTACATGTCTAACATTTCCTCTTCTATCCTATAGCCACAACTTTAGCCCTCATGCTGATCATCTCTTGCTTGGATAATTAATTCCATTTACCAACTATATTCTCTGTTGCAAATCCTCCCACTCTCTTGTGCTGCCTAGGTAATCCTACATTAACATTACCACTGAAGTGATCTTAATAAATCACATATTTAACCCAGGTACTCTTCAGGCTATCCATTGCTTTCTGAAATTATACAAGAAAATCTCCAAGCATACCTATACTTGAGGACTATAGAAAACTACTGGTCAGTTGTTATGGTTTGGATATGAGGTATCCCCCAAAAGCTCATGGGTGAAGCAATGCAAGAAGGTTCAGAGTCTTAACCCAGTTAGTGAATTAATAGTGATAGGGATTAACTGAGTGGTAACTGAAGTGGTAGAGTATGGCTTGAGGAGGTGAGGGAAAAGAGCTAATACAGAAATTGGTACTGTGAAGTAGAGTTGTTGCTGTGACTAACCTGACCATGTAATTCAGAAGCTTTTTGAGCTTTTTGGATTTGGTGGGAGGACTTTTGAGATGCTTAGCAGTGCCAGCTGGAACTGTTTGAGTGGAACTTAATGGCCGATTCTGAAAACAGCTAAGATCAGAATGGCAATAGGACCATGGATGAAGAAAGCTCAAGAGGGTTCAGAGGAGGACTCTATTGAAATTTGGACTAGAGGCCATTTCTGTTATGTTCTGGCTGAGAAGTTGTCTGTATTGTACACATGTCCTGAGACTTTCTGTGAAGCTGATTTTAAAAGAAATGTACATTTTTTGTTGTGTGTATGTGGGGCTGCAGATTGAACCCAGAGCCTTTTGCATGCATGGCAAGCACTCTACCAACTCAGCTACATTCCCAGCCTAACTTCTTAATCTGGTGAAATAAGTGTCTAGGCAGCAGAGTATTCAGGAGATGGCATGAATAATGCTGGCAGCTTTTAGCCAAATGTATTGTGATAATCAGGAGCAGAAAGCAGGGCAGAAAGATCTGAAAAACTTGGACTTGAAAGGTGGGAATAAAACTGGGGCTAAGTAAGTTGCAGTTGTTAAAGACATTACCACCACTAAAGAAATGCTAAAAACTTTGTTTAGTGACATTGAGAAAGACGGTTTGAGGGCATCTCAGGAGCTGCTAAAACCATACCCACCTCAGGTTCAAGAGAGTAAAAATTCTCTTGAGAAGAGACCAGTGGGGCACCGGTCTTGTACAAGGGGGCCTAGGAAGTTTTTATTTTTATTTTTTAAATGTGCTTAGACACCTAGACACTCAGAGGCTTCTGTAGCTGGATCCCTGGAGGTTTGGCTACTGCTAGAGAAGGCAGCATGTGTCATGGTTGGTGTCAACCATGTGGTGCTGTTCTGCAGAAATGCAGGATGCTGTAGCTAAGGAGTCTTGGAAGCTTCTACCAAGATTTCAAGGGAAGGCCTTAGAGGCCAGGGAAACTGTAACAGGGTCAGAGTTCCTGTGGGCCCTCTCTGAGAAGTTGTGGGGATTTGAAAAGAAAGATGAAACTGCAGTGCAGATCTGGAGATTAAAAAATGCCAGTAAAGTGGGATATCATCGTAGGAAAGCTGCAGGGATTGAGCAGATTCAAGCCAACAGAAAGGCCACTTGGGCTGCAACCAACTAGGCCACAGGGGCTGAGCTACACAAACACTTTGGAGAGGACATCATGCCAGTTGCCGAACACAGAATTATAGAACTTGTTTGCCCAGCTAGATTTTGGTCTTGCTTTGGTCCCATCCTTTTTTTCTATTCCCCTATTTTTGTGAATGGAAATGTTTACTCTGTACCTTTATATATATGGGATACTTGTAAATTGCTTTTAATTTTACAGGAGCTCACATTGTGATATTGACTTGAGCCTCATAGAAGACTTTGGACTTGAACCTTGAGCAATCTCAGAACTGTTGAGATTATGGGGACTCTTGGAAATGGGCAAAATGTATTTTTTTTATTGTGAGATGGTTGTGAGCTTTTGGGGTCTAGGGATGGAATATTATAGTTCAAATGTGAGGTGCCCCTAAAAGCTCACATGTGAGGAAATGCAAGAAGGTTTAGAAGAGAAATGATTGGGTTGTGATAGTCTTAACCCAATCAGTGAATGAATCCCTGTGTGTGAAAACTGAAGTGGTAGGGTGTGGCTGGAGGTGGTGAGTGAATCTAGGTAATACATCAGTCTTCAAGAATTTTCTCTTTTGTGTTCTTTCTTCCTGACTTACTGATGCATGGTTAATCACCTCCTCTTACAGGTATTGAATGTGCTGTGTATCTTTGTTCTTGTATTTATCACACTTGCTGCAATCCTGTGTCTACATGAGTACAGGCCTTTTGAGCTCTTTGAGGACTCGGGTTGTAGCTATTTATCTCTGTGGTTAGCAGTCTTAAGATTTCAGCAGAAAAACAGAACAAAACATACCAATTCCCTCTGGGAACACGGAGTAATAATAGAATTTGTTTAATTTGGAATATAATTCAACAACCATTCAGAGCAAAAATTGCAATGGCTTTAAAATGGTTACCAGAAAGTGGGTTGCAATAGTATAAGCACAGAAGGACAGAGACCTATAAACACAGTGATGGGATCTGCAGAAAGATACTGCTGAGTTTTCAAGAAAACTATTACTTACCTCCTCATAGCATTTGAATTCTGACATTCAAAAGATTTTTCTTAAAATTTCAATTACATTTTTAAAAGCAATCTGAAGTACAAATTTATCTATTGAGTTCTCCTTCCCCTGAATATTTTTTGGAGTCACTGCTGGATGAACCAGATGCTCGGGAAATACGACTACTCCTTATGGCTTCTGAAATGACATATTTCTTGATTTTTTAAAAAAATAAGATGAGTAGTACATATGATCTGTGACAATGTATCACTAATTTAGAAACAAATGCATTCACAGTGAAGGTAAAAGATTTTTTTGTTTGTTTGTTTTGAAATGCTCAAATTATTGGCTGTGCTTTAAGTATATAAGTAGTTTCACAAGTGTTATCCTTTTAAACTTCTGAAAGACTAGAAGCTCTTTCTTTAATAATCTTACCATCAAATAAAATTGTATATATTGGGGGGAGATTTTTCTTTGGTTATTTGTGTTGATTGATATTTCATGCTTAAATGGTCAAAATTTAATCATCTGAGATCTTAGTGTCTATAGATCCAATAATCTTTGTGATATTTACAAAGAATTGTTCTACTACTTTTTCCTGTCTTATATTTTATTACTTATTTTTTGTGGTTCTGAGGATTGAATCCAGGGCCTACTTACTATATGCTAGGCAAACACTCTATCACTGAGTTACATTTCTAGCCCCAAATTTTTAATAAAACTAACATTTAAACATTTTTAAACTTCATTTCTGCTTAGGTTATCTGCATCACAAGATTTCTTTTTGAAACATATATTCCACAATAGCAAGAATATTCAATATTTAAAGTACATTCTTATTGTATATACAGAGCCTAGTCTCACTGATGAATATGTATTACTGAATAATACTATAAATGTGGTATACAAATGATGAGTGTATGAATTGTACAACATGAATAAACATGTGGTAGATAAGCAAAAATTAGAGAGCTATTCTTCTGAGCGCATTAATAATTTTTCAAAATAACTTCAGCTGACAGAAAGAATGTTTCTAATTTAATTTTAGCTTTTCATCAGAATGCAACACTAATGTTTTCATAAAATGCTTATGCTTTTAAACATAATAGCATTAACAAGTCATGTGAATAGAATTTCGTAATTCAAAAAGTACTTTCATACGTATTATCTCAATTAAGTATGAAAATACCCTTGAGGAATATGTGTGCTAGATGGATATTTACAATGCTGCTCAAAAATTCTGTTTCACAGGAAAGTCTAAAATCCTGTCTATAGGATGTTCTTTAGGAAGTCATACTTATTATCACATGACCCTGTTCCTTTAGTACCAACTAACTGGGCAAAAAGCAAGCACTGATCCAAGGGGCAGGTGGTTTACAGAGTATCAAGCACTATAGGATATAACCTGACACAAAAAGTTCACCTGAGACCAATGGATTCTGTCTCCTAAACACATTTAAATTGAGAAATAGCAAGAAGCAAGAAATTAGTAGTAGCAGGTCTTTTGAGAGAAGAGCCATGAAGTATTATGGTCATAAGAATCATGACAAATCAAAGAAGACTGTTAGCCCATGAGAGAGAAGGTAGTACCTATAGCAATCCCAGTTTCCTTCAGGTAACAGCAGGTAAATTGCAGTCTGTTTTGTGTTTTATTTTTTGTTTGTTTGTTTTGGAAACCAAATGATACCAACAATAAATAAATAAATAAAACATTAAGTAAAAGTATATTGCCTTGATTTGAGCTTTGATGTTGTTTTTAAGCTTACGCTTAGACCCTTTAGGCTACTCTGCACCAGTTCCATGATATGGAGTTCTATTGTCTTCCATTTAGTCTCGATACATCTCTGTAAGGGCTAATTTGGGGTGTTTGGTTGACTGGATTGAGAGATGCCTAGAGAGTTAATGAAGCATACTTCTGGTTGCATTTGTGAGGGTGTTTCTAGAGAAATTTATGTGGATGTCAGTGAAATAAGTAGGGAAGACCCTCTCTGAATGTGAGCGGCATCATCTGACAGACTGAGGGCAATGCATTAGAAAAAAGTCAGAGAAAAGGGAAATTAAATCTTCAGTTCTTGCTGTTGTCTTTGGATCTCACACTTAAGGTTCTTCAACCTTTAGATGCAAACTTGTATCAGTGGATCAGTAGGGGAGTATTATGCCTTTGGCCATCATTCTGATGCTGCAACATTGATGTCTGCTTCTTAGGCTTCTGGTTTCTGGGACTGATCATCTACTGGCTCTCCTGTTTTTCTATCCCGAAGACAGCCTCTGTAGAACTTTTCAGTCTCTCTGATGGTGTGAGTCAATCTAATAAGTACATTACCCTCTTATAATTTCATATTCAGAGGTGGAGTTCAGAGGTAGGTTTTTAGGAAATGATTGGATGGTCCTGTTTTTTGGAGAGCACTAACATAAACCCCCGCAAGGTCATATAGGGCATTGAGGGCAATATCAAGGCATATATGTTCTCACTTATCAATTAGGGTTCAATGAAGAAAGAAAGATATTTTAGTTTTGCAAATATTTGGATGTCTAAGTCTCTCTCTCTCTCTCTCTCTCTCTCTCTCTCTCTCTCAATCTGTGTGTGTGTGTGTGTGTGTGTTTTCTGCAGAAACCCTAGATGTAGGTAGATGAATTATATATGGATGTAGATATGGATCTCTTTTCCCTGCAGATATAGCAGTGAATGGTCCATGACCTCTTGCCCAAGAGAAATTAGACCAATTGATGATGAGGACACTGATCTTCAAGTAAGGAACAGCAGGAAAAAACTGTCTTTGGAAGATCTAAAGCCTAACCTCACAGTCAGTGGGTGTGTATGATGGTTACTTTTGTGTGTCAACTTGATATGGGTACCCATATTAACCATTATTTCTGGGTATTTCTGTGAAGGTGTTTCTGGATGAGAAAAGCATTTGAATCTGTGAACTCATTAAAGTAGATTGCCTGCCACAATGTGTGGATTCATGGATTAATGAAGGGCCTGAGTAGAACAAAAAAGCAGAGGAAACAGAAATTTGTTTCCTGCCTTATGCTTGAGTTGGACACCAGTCTTCACTGGCTCTTGGCCTGGAATTTACACCAAATCCACCAGCTCTGAGGACTCGAATCACACCTCTGGCTTTTGTGAGTCTCCATTTTACAGGCAGAAGATTTGGGGACTTCTCAGCCTTCTTAATCATTTGAGCCAATTCCTCATAATAAATATTCATCTATAAATGTATATCCTATTGGTTCTGTTTATTCAGAGAACCCTAATACAGTATGTTATGATTTGTATTTTCCTACTGCATTGGTTAACAACAAGGTAACTTTTTACAGTCCCGAGGGTTATGAAATCTATTACTTATTGCACAAAGCTTCTACTGTCTTTCCTTTGTTTTGATTTTTTTGCATTAGTGGAAAAAACGATCTTACTCACTCTCCTTATTTTCCCTTCCTCCCATCCATGAGACCATCATCTTTTCTTATTAAACTCTATTTCCTGAGCTCAACAGAGAAAAGATAAAATCTATTTTAAAAATATCTTTATCTTTGGGCAAGCAACAAAGAGAGATTTTAATCATTAAATTAGATTAGGATTCATTTTTTTAAAATATGATGCTTGTTATGGTTTGGATCTGGAATATCCTCCAAAAGGCTCTTGTGTTGAAAGTATTTCCCCCAATTCATCATGGTTCAGAGGTGAGGCTTCTCAGCAATTTTTGTATCATGAGGGCTCGAACATCATCAGTGGATTAATCTATTGGATGAATTAACCAATTGATAGTTGGATGGACTACTGGGATGTGGGACATAGTTGGAGAAAGTAGGCCTCTGGAGATATGCCCTGAGAAGGTTTATCTTCTTTGCAGATAGTGCACACGTGTGTGCATGGATGCATGCATGGGTACACACACACACACACATACTGGTTGCCACAAGCTGAGCAGCTTTCCTCCCAACACCCTTCAGTATTATGTTTGTCTTTCTAGGACACAGAGCAATGGAGCTGCTGACCATGGACTGAATTCTCTGAAATATAAGCCAAAATAAATCTTTTCTCCACTAAGTTGTTCTTTTCTGATATTTTGGTCACAGTGATGAAAAACTTTGTGCACACCACTTTTAAGTAAAAACTAACATTCTTTAAGGAAAAATGTGAAAATAAGAGTCTAGTATAGCACCACTACAACAAGAGCCAGAAAACCTGTGCTCTTATGTACATTCTCCCACATACAGATTGTGTGATGCTAGGCAAGTCACTTACAAAAGATGCTAACAATGCCTTGCCTCTGTCTATTCAGACGTTACCATTTTAGTCCATATCGTCCCCATTTCCAACATCCAGCAAGCAAATCTCTTTACCCTGGGATACATAGAGTCCACTCTCCCTGAGTCAGTTTTCCATAATTCCAATGCCATTTTTTTAAAGAAATAGAGAAAGAAACCCATTTCATTATATAGAATCACAAAAGTCCCCAAGTAATCAAGGTAACCAAACAAAAAAACAAAGCTGGAAGCGTCATCCTACCTGATTTCAAACTATATATTATGAAGATACAGTAAATAAACAGGATGATACTAGAATAGCAATGAACATATTGATAATGGGAAAGAATGAAGAGCTAAGAAATGACCTATACATTTATGGTCAATTGATGTTTGACAAAAGTGCTAAGAACACATAGTAGGAAAAGGCAGTATTTTCAATAAATGGTGCTGGGACAAATGTATATCCACATGAATGAAACTTGGCCCTTATATTATACCATGTGAAAAATCAATATGAAAGGGATTTCAGAGTTAAACACAAGACCTGAAACTCTTAATCCACTCTAAAGATATAGGGGAAAACTATACAACATTGACTCAGGCAATGATTTTTTTGAATATGACTCTAAAAGCTCAGACAATAAAAATAAAAATAGACAAATGAGACTTGATCAAACTAAAAGAGGTTCTATATAGCAAAGAATATTAGAGAGCAAAGAGAAAATATTTGCAAGCCATACATCTGATAAATGGTTAATATCCAAAATACGTAGGGAAATCAAAACACTTCAAGCAAGAAAACAAATAACCTAATTTAAAAGTAGGTAAATAACCTGAATGAACATTTTTTTTTTTAGAAAAGACCTAAAAATAACAATAGATAAATGGGAACAAAGTTAAAAAAAATCCTAATCATTAGAGAAATTCAAATTAAAACAATAAGATAACACTTCACATGCGTTAGAATGGCTACTGTGGAAAGAACAAAAGATAACAAATACTGATGAGGGTAAGGAGAAAAGGAAACACATGTGTACTGTTGGTGGGAATGGGAATTAGCATAGCCATTGTGAAAAACAGTATAGAGATTCCTCAAAAAACTGAACTGAATTATTTTGAACATTTGCTATTAAGGCATTGACAATTGTATTGAAAATGCAATTTGAAACATAATTTGCAGTTGGGAACTTATTCTTCTTTTCACATGGCAGGCCTTGTTGGCAATACTATTCTGTACAAGTTTAGTAATTATACACTGAATGAGAACAAAATTACATCCAGCTTAGAGCACTCAGGAGGAAATATCACATGTAACATATACAGTACTCAGAAGAATGAAAAGGTTGTTCTTTGAAGCCTACTGTTAAAATTAAGTCAATTATGTAAGCAATGTAAGAGAAATTACTTTTACTTTATTAAAGATGGATGTAGTTTATGCAAATCATCGCTTTTAAATTGCTGAAAGTATACTAAATATTGAAGTGCCAAATAAAATACATTGATATAAATCTCTAATAAGGAGATTTTAATGTAATTTCAAGTCATTGAGAAATTTTAAACATGTATCTCTTCATTAAATGCAGCTGCAAATTAACCCATCCCTATGTGGATCATCTTTTCTCCCCTTTCTGAGATAGGCAGATTCTTTAAAGGGTTAAAATAAACAGAAAAAAATCTAGAAATTAACAGAAATGGCTATAGAATAAATGAATAAATTATAATACAAAGTGAGATTTGTTCAAAACTTGTAAATAATAATAATGATGTAAATGTGGTTAACTGCTGGTGAGAAGGTGGGAAAACATGGTATTTGGAATTATTGTCCCAACCCTCCAAAATGTGCACTTTTATCCGATGTGTGGGTTTTGTTTTTTTACAAACACAGCAGCATTTACATCATAAAGTATTAAAGGTGTGTGAAACAACATAAATAATTTCTTATACTTATTGGAAGCAAAATGTATGTTTTTTCCCATAGTTGTAAAATGCACTGTGTATCCATAAAATTCTACTAACATTGATTAAAATTCAGATTAGTGGTACAACTTATCCACAAACTATGTATACATGCTAGGAAAGCTTCCATGTGTTTGTTTTTTCTTTTTAAACTGAAATAGTATTTCCTATATTTTTGTTTCTTATTTTTATAATTTATCATATTTTCTAGCTAAATAATTATTTGTAAATTTATAAAGTAGTCACTAGCTTTGCTTTTAGAAAAACTAGTGACAATGTGGTTCACATAGGACAAAAACAGAGGGTTTGCAATCAACCTAATAAAAGCTTCAAGAACTCCAAGTTCTCTTTTCATTTAAAAAGTGAGGTGAGTTTCTATGTTTAAGAGATGCAATTGCTGTTAATTCTGAAAGGAGAGAGACCTCTATTAACTACCCTTATTGTACATAATCATGTATTTCACTTCAAATGTTAAAAAATTAAGTATAGAAAAATCAGTCCACTATGTTTATATTGAGCTTTGTTTGCCCTAGAATAGAGAATAACATTGAACATACCAGTACTCTAATTACAAAATAAAGAGTAATCACAATGAAAGATAATTTATTGCTCTTTTATCTAACCAAAACTTTAAAACATCTCCATTTCTAGTAATTAAATATGGGCTCTGGAAAAATGATAAAAAACAAACAAACAACAACAACAACAAAATTCTAAAACAAGTATATACCCCAGCTACTAGGAAAAAGTTAGAGGGCCAGGTTTCTCCGTGATTAAATCAGTTATCTTCTAAGACTACGAAGCATTTACTGTATCTATGTTGCATGGACTCTAGTCAGAAAATATCCAAGATGAGAAAGAACAAGTCTATTCAATTTGAATATCAAATAAGTCATTTCAGTCAAAAATCTCACTGGAAAAATGAGCAGGTCTTTGAAGAAAGAAGAGGGTAAATTGATGAAGAAAAACTCATTTTGCAGGCATATGTAAAAATATGCACAAAAATACAATTGGAGGAGTATATCAAAACAACAATTTTAAGAGTGTTTCTGACATAAAGATATGGAGAAGTGAAATAAGTGCTTGTGATTGATGTGAATAACTCAACAATGGTGGAAAAGTTTCCCTGGAACTCAATAAAATAGTTAAAATTGGATTCAAAGGCACTGAGAAGGTAATTTAAAAACAGAGGGAAAGAATGCCAATGTAATGAAGAACAGAAAATTGGGTTTGGGAATGACACACAGCCCTAAGGTAAGAGGTAGAGTTGAGTAACTGAGGCAGGCTACATTCAACACACTAATAAGAGGGAAATATGGATAAGGCAAAAATGAAATCTGCAGAAATGAGAAACAAATCATGACTTAATTTTATTTTTTTGAAATAATAGTCTATCATTCTATACTTCAATATTATTTGTACACATTATTATTATTTTTATTAGCACAAATGGTAACTCCATATTCTTAGCTATAACAAAACAGAATTGCAGAGAATTTCTCTAAGAAATCCTGCCGTTTCCTTTCTTTATAGTTAATAACTTATTCATACTTCTCCTTCAAGGGGGAAGAAACCTTTTTAGAAGGTATAGAGGGACAGCAACATTCAAGAGGTATGAAAAAAATGAGTTTTATAGGGTAAGTCAGCAAAAAGGAAAAAAAAATGCTTTGCAATTATAGAAAAAATTTAAATTATTAAAAAATTTTCAAATTATTTTCAAATTATTAAAAAAGGTATCATATATTCATCATATATTCATCTTATAAACCTTGAAAGACAGCTTTAATAAATTATCCTGTTCTATCCTCAGAATACCTTTGAGTAGCAAGTAATCCTCTCTTTCAGACCTTGTTAAGACCAATTTTGCCCTAGAAAGATAATATAAACTCCTTAATCTTGGCATTCAATGTCTGCCTTTACTTTCTTTTACATTCTCTGGCAAATTGTATCAGCTTCCTATAGCCAAACTAGATTGCTCACTACTCCATGGATGCACCTATCACTTTATACCTCTACACCTATGGCAGAGACATTGTTATGTGCTCACAAACTCATTTTTTTTTAAACTGAGAACTTAGCTTTAAGTTATGTGTTCAGGTGGTTTTACAGGTAAGTGAGGGCATGTGACCATGTTACAGCCAAGGTGCAGGTGGAAATGATACACACAATTTCTGTACCTGGCCTCCCAAATCTCCTTGCAAGTGCACTGCTTCCTTTTCTTTCTTCCTCTTTATTCTAGATCACATACAGATGAGACAGTGGAGGATCCTGAGGAGAACAGCCTTTGGGACCTGGGATCCTTATTATCTCTGGAAAAATTACCTCTTAAATATTGAAGTAGACTTCCATGTGAGCAAGAAATACACCATTACTACAGTAAGTCACGAAGACTTAGGGAAATTTTAATGCTGTCCCATAACCCCAAGTTTTACTTTCACTCTTCTCTTCACAGAGGTACAAAATAATTCTATTTTCTGACCAAGTTCAAGTGAACCTGTTCCAAGAAAACATCTGTGACCTCTTTAGCATTGATTCCTCTATTATTTATCAGTTTGTTTCCTGTTTAGTGGGTGCAAATCTATTCTTTAAAAGTTAGGTTTATTGTTATATAATGTACATAGCAAAAATATTCACTCTTAAATGTAGAGATCAGTAAGTTTTGACAAAGACACAAAACCATCACTACAATAATACAGAATATTTCCATTACCCCTTAAAGTTGCATTATTGTCCTTTTCCATCAGCTCCCTCCCTACTTCTGTTGTATGAAGTGTTTTCTGTCCTTGTAGTTTTATTTTTATAAAATGTCATGCAAATGGAAACATATCATCTATAGTCTTTTGTGACTGACTTATTTCACTGAGCATTTAATACATATCATTTAAATCATATGCATTTGTGTGTGTGTGTGTGTGTGTGTGTGTGTGTGTGTGTGGTGCTGGGAATTGAACCCAGGGTCTTGTGCATGCGAGGCAGACACTCTACCAACTGAGCTATATCCCTAGCCCCAAGTCAAATGCATTTATATCATTTTATCACTTATGTCATTTAAGACATATATATTTAATTCTTATATCATTGCATGTATGAGATTCTTACTGATGGACACTATTGCATTGTATCCTTTAAAACATTAACACCAAAAGTTTACAAAGGCCAAAATTAAAAGGCCTTTATATGCATGCGGTCTGTCAAAGATTTTTGTTAATAATGTTGAGAATACTATTACTATGAATATGTTTTTCAGTATTCATTCTTCAGGAAGTTTTTTTATCCCCTACTTTGTGACAAGTACTAGAGCTACAATAGTAGCAAGATCTACACAGACCTTATTTCTTGGAATTTACCTCTTGAAAACTAAGAGAAAAACATTAGTCAGTAAATTAAAAGTAAAATGCATATTAGTTAAATTCTATAGCAAAAGAGAAAAGAAGCAATGTCTGATTATGCATTCCAAGAATCCACACCAAAAGTTTATTTTCTAACATGTTTTGGTTAAAAAGGGGGAGCCTCTATGGATTTCTTGGGAGCAGGATGTGGGGGAATGGAGATTTTATAATAAGGGGGGCAGCTTGCATCTGGCTCAGGTTAGAGTCCTCATGCCCAGTTTTAGTCACTAATTGTATTAGAGAGAAGGATCACATAGCTGGGATATCTATTTTCATGAGGGACATTATGGGACCCTAAGGCACAACCAGGAAGATTTAGTGCTCAGGTGTTAAGTATGGCAAGGTAGTGGAGAGGAATTTTCAACAGAAGTTTCAAGAACTGCTATGTGGTTCAAGGAGAGATCTGGGAAGTTTGGTGTACATTTTACACTTCATGGGTTGGCAGCCTTGGGAGCACGAAAGAATACTTCCTGGCAAACACATCATTATTCCCACTGGGGATGTTGGCAAGGGGAGCCTGGCAAAGCTGTGCACACAAATAACTTCAAAGCAGTAACAATTGGCTCAAGCACTTAGAGATGAAGAATCTGAAAGTTTTGAGCTCAAAGAAATCTGGGTGTTTTCCAGCAGTAACTTAGTGCATCTCTGGGTGTAGGTGGAGAACCTATGCTAGGCAGGTGCATCTAAGAGTACAGGACTTTATTCACAGGTTCTCAAATATGAACAGCCATTGAATTATCTTAATTCATCTACATGCCCAATAGGATAACAGAAAACTATCACATAAAAATGAGGTAATATGTGGTTAAATACTGAAACAGTATAATATATTATAAAATTATAGAGCATTATTCATACTGATGAATTTATAAAGTATTACAAAGAAGTATCATGTATTTTTATCATTTCATTAAGTAAATATTATATAAGCAAACAGGACATATTATTTCCATTTTACAGAGGAAGGACTGAGATTCAAAGGGGATGAGTGATTTTGTTAAGACCACATGTTTAGTACGTCACCCAGATAAGTCTAGGTGCTTTGATTTCTAAACTTCAGGTCTTTCCATCCTACTAAGTCCATCACATTAAGAATCAATTTTTAAGCCTATTATATTAATAGTTAACAATATTTGTAAAAAGACTGGTGAAGTCTTCAATTTTAGAATTGAAGAAAAGATATTCAGAGAATGAGGAAAGAGTCCATTCAAATTTTTTATTCATTTTTCTAAGTTGTATTACAACCTATTGTTATTTTATAATTTTATTTCTAATGGGTATTGTATGGACCACACACTCAGAATATAGTAAAACATTTTAAAATGATCTTAAATGGATACTATTAATTATTGAAAATCAAAGACAAAACCAGGGATATTTATCTCATTTCTGACATATGCTGGCTTAGAATTATGTTTAAAAAATCTGACAAAATGCTGTTAGAATTCAACACTCATCAAAAATAGTGAAAAATTGCTGATATCCTTTTACAAGACTTTAAGGATGGACATGTTTTCATTGTTCTTCCTTTGACAAGCCTGTGTTTAGGTTTGAAAGGTTCATGTTTTGGTTTCTTCTTGCTTCCAAATAATAAATTTCTGGTTTGGAATTTAGACAAGTTTAGTTATGCAATGCATCTTAATACTCACAATTCAACATATTTCCATTCTAACCAGATGTTCGTACTCTCATGCATTTATACCTTATGACACTCATAGTAATATGTGGCTCCAGGGTTGTTTTAAATATTTATGCTAAATTTTTTAAAAAGCAGATGTTCTTTGAACATTTCTCACAAGTTTTTTTTTTTTTTTTTTTGGTACAGTAAGAGTATTGTTTGATAAAACCACATTCACTGAACTATAAGACCTTGTGAAAAGTTTCTTTCTTTCCCCTCACAATGCCACCATTATGCACCTTAAACACTATTAATTCATAAGCCATTACCTGAATAAACACATATTAAATGTTTACTAGGCACCAAGTTCTGTGCCTGTTGTGGCTGATTGTAAAATAAAAGGTACGGTTCTCAAGGTTCTCATTCTCACAGACTGTACACACACAGACCAGTGCTCTGACAATCACCATATGGGATAACAAAGGAAAGCACAGATTGCTTTGGAAAAACAAAGAAAAATAGTATGGATCTATCCACCTAAATGAGGTGGTGAGTTTCCTGAGGGTGTCTTTGGGAGTTATTCTTAAAATAAGAACTAAAGCTACATAGGAGTTAGTCAAATGAGGAATGGAAAGGCAGGCATCCAGAGCTTGTCCAAAGGCCTGGAGGCATGCAAGAGAAAGAAGTCTTCAGTAAACTGCAAATCATTACAAGAAAACAGTTCTTATGCCCCCCTGTGGAAGATGTAGCAGTTGATGATGATAGAAAGCAAGCAGAGGCCATATGCACTATCGAGAAGTTTGGAATTTATTCAGAGGACTGTTAGGGAGCCAGCAACTGGTTTAAATCATGGAATGCTACTCCTGAACTATTGGAGTGTTTTAGTCTGTTTTGCATTGATATGATAAAAACTCCCCCCAAAAAACAACTGAAAAGAAGAAAAGTTTATGTGGGCTCAGTTTTGGAGGTCTCAGTCTATAGATGGCTAGCTCTTGCTCTGGACCTAAGGTGAGGGAGCAAATCATGGGGGAAATGCCCAGTGATAGAAAAGTTTCTTAGCTCATGGTGGTGTCAGTAAGCAGGGTGATGGGTGAGGAGGCAGAAGGGGCCATGGGCAAGATGTATTCTTCCAGGGCATACCCCAAGTGACCCACCATCTCTAGCCATGCCCCACCTGCCCACAATTAACATGAAGTCTATTCAAACTAGGATGGACTGACTAGGTTACAACATTCATAATCTAATCATTTTAGCTCTGAATATTTCTGTATTAACAGGAACTTTTGAGAGGAAACTTTAAGTCCAAACCATAACATACAATATGGTGGCAGGAAAACCCAAAAGAGATGAGGCACTAAGACAGAGAAGCTTTGAGGCTTATTTTGTTATTCAAGTGAGGAACATGAGAAAGCAGTGAGTGTGGACTTAATGACTGATACTGTGGTAGGAAAAGAGGGAAGTGCCTGGGCTTGGAAGAGAGCAGCTATGAGAAAGGGAGGGGCAGATTGAGCTGAAATAAATAGCAGGTTCAATTCTCTGAACCCCCAAATTGTGGCACCTATAAAGCATCTAGGCAAATTGCCCAGTAGAAAGTAGGGCACTTTGTTCTGTCACTCAAGAAAGAGACCTGAGATGGAGACAGAGACTTGGCATTCATCAGAAGATAGAATAGATGAGGTCTGGGATCAAGCCCACATCTGCACTCCTGCTGACTGTTCATAAGTGATTCCAAAGCAGGTTCACAAATCACACATAAACTAATGAAGAGTAGTTGAAACTGTGGATGTAAATAAATGTCTCCAGGAGATTCTATATTGAGACAAGGATGGGGAACTAAAGAGGGAACCATTAAAGTGACAATACTGACATCACAGGCAAAGAGGAGATGAACTTTGTAAGGAGGGAATCTGAAAAGGAATGGGCAGAAGGAAGCTGAGGGACAAACCATCAAACAAGGACACATTGGAACACCAGCACTCCTGAAGATTAGGTCCAGCAAGAACATCTTGGAAAACTGATTAAATGTGACAATCAAGGGGACTGGGGACCTTGATGAGAAGAATTTGGTGGGACAGATGGGAATCAAAACCAGTTGCAGAAGGCGGAGGTTTGAGTGGGCCATGGGAAGTGGAGGGAATGCGGATGAGAAGTCTTACTTTTAAGAGGGCCAGTGTGGGAAATAGATGGGGCCCTAAGAACACTGGGGGTGGGTTTCTTTTAGTTTTAAATTTATTTTGAGTATGTTTATATGATTCAAGGTAGGAAAAAAAACAGAGATGGGGAGACAGAAAGATAAGAAGAGAGAGACAGAAATGGGGGAGAAAATGAGTTACTATTTGGCAAGTATATATGCCTGGCACTTTAAATACTATCATATTTATTTTGTTCTATTTTAATGTAAAAATATGATTAACCTCATCACCAGCCCTATTTTGTATTTTATTTAGAGACAGGGTCTCCCTAAATTGCTCAGCACCTCACTTTTGCTGAAGCTGGCTTTGAACTCACGATCCTCCTGCCTCAGCCTCCCCAGCTGCTGAAATTACAAGTATGCACCACCAGACCCAGGGGGATCCATAGTTTTTGGCTATCACACTCATTTTTTTTAAAAAATCATACCAGTTTTTCACATTCTTAATACATTTTACTGCCTTTCACAAATATTAAAATCACACTTCCTCTGTTCCAACAGATCTAACATATCCCTTCAGAATGGGTCACTATAATCTGTGTATTCTGTCTAGCCAAGAGTTCCAAACTTTGTAATGTTTTCTTATAAATCACATCATAGTTTTTATTTCCAAATATAAAATTACAATACCCACTGATGTTATTTAAACTCCTCATACTCCAAGGCGCCCGTCTTGTCCCCTACTGAAAAACCACCATTTTATTCTCTGGCCTACGTCTGTCCTAATACTGTTTCATGTGGAGAAAAGATCCCTGCCATTTGCCATTTTCTGTGTCTGCTGTTTCAAAAGACTGATGTTATGTCCATCAATCCTTATAATCAAGAAGCAGTTTTCACAGAAAGCCCTGGCAGGAAATTCTGTTAGTAACCTGCCTTGGAATGAAACGCTGCAATGGTAACGGCTGGATTCACACTCTGCCTGCAGCACTTCACCTTGGTGTCCATGTGACAACCGTGGAATGAAAGAAATTCACTCACAGACTCAGGCTGCCTCCAGGCCTCACTACCTGAGAGACTCAGGGAGAAAACAATCTTTGTACAACTTAATGATGCTCTGCGGTTTCTAAAATTGCGGAGGACATTAGTGGTCCTTGGGTTTCTCCAGAGCAGCCTCGACTCTATTCTTTAATATACAAGATCTTCCATATTCCCCTATTTTTTTAAATCACCTTTAAGAAGATTCTACTCAGCCCACATTATTTCAATATGTCTTAGAATTCTCAGCATGAATTACTCATTACTTATTTTCTTAGTCATTCTTCCTATGTTTACATTAGTGTGTTGAGAGTTGCCTTTGAAAATGGATATTTTCTTTTCATTCCATTGCCCCCTCTCTTATTTTACCCTTTATGCCTTTGTGGCCTGAAAGTGCAAGGTTTTTTCTCATCACATATTGATTTTCCTATTTTGATGATTTTTGTTTTGTGAAATCATGTGATATGTTTATTACATCAAGACAAAAATGTTTCTTTTCGGTTCCCTTAGATCTCAAAATTGCAACAGAATTATATGAAGTTATAATAAAAACTGATAATACCTAAGCTTTAAATAACCTAAATATATTCTGTCAGATCTTTATTGGTATTATTAAATAAGCATTATTAACTATGACATTGATGATGAATGGTCTAGTGATCAAGAGAGATTTTTTTTAAAAAATTCTAAAATGCATTAAGCCAAAATCCTTTTTTTTTTTTTCTTTTCTTTTTCTGGAATGAAGTTAAGCAGCAAAATTAAAATTTCCACTATGGCCCAGCCCTTAATTTTATATCTTGAATCTATACATATTTAACAATAATTTTATCTTTATTTATTCCTATATTCTTACTTTGCTTAAATAATTAGTACAATATGCACTAAACATGTGATACCATTGTATAAACTTCATTTACTCCCATGACAACCTTTGGGATAATTTTCACAAACAAATTTATTCTCAAAGGGACAGCAGGATGAGAAGTATGTTGGAACCTCCTTTTTTTTTTCCTCTTAGCTGAGTCATCTTTATCTGTACAGCTGTTCTTTAGAAGCTGCCAGAATGACTTTAGCTCCTGCTGGCAAGCACAGTAACTTACCAGGGAGCACAGAAAGGTGCACCTCCAAAAATTGGCCTGAAAAAGCATATAAAAATGATGCACATTGTTTATCATCTAGTGGGATTGTTTTCTAATGTTAAACAATAAAATCCTGAGTATTTATTCAGTCTTTACAGGATTCTGGGCAGTATTCTGCTTTCAACTTTCTTTCTTATTGAGAATACCATATAAACTGCCTGTGGTCTGTGTTTTTCTCAGCAGACTTACCTGCTGGTTGCTCTCGGATCGCCTATACTCAGTGATTTCACTCAAGACCCATTTTATAGGTCAAATATTGTTTGACAGCAGATCTTCATAGTTTTTAATAGCAAATTTGCTATTTCTGACTATAACTCTTATCTCTAGGAGATCTAATCTTCAAGGCATACCCTTTTCCAAAAATATCCCACATGTTAACTATTCCAAATCTATTTTTGCCCTCTTTCACTAGTAGGCATACAATCTGTAATCATTAATTAAGTTATTTGTCAATTTATCTTAATATTTCCACATTTAATCTTTTGCAAGAGGTTTTAATAAAGTGCTTAAGGAAAATAAATCTAATTTTAATTAAAAGCAAAAAAAAATGTGTTTAGGCCAAATGACTGCTAATGACTTGAGCATGACCATTTATTTATGGCAGGTAGATGTTCTGCCTTTTGAATGAGATATAAAACTAAGATAATCATTAAAAACAGAAGTAATGGCATTTCCCAGAAAGAACATTTTCTAGTGCCCTCTGACTGAATTCCAGTTCATGAAATCACAGCCAGGATTTCTGAGCTTTCCTCTGGTTCCAATTGGCATACTTCTCCACTTCTTGCTTATTTCTCTGTGAAGGGACATGGTGTCCCACATTTAATGGTTCACAAGCTCTCCCCAAGGCAATATGTTAGAGCATGCCTGAAGATTTTAGTTACAAATCAACATGTAGCTATAAAAATTATTTTTCCCAAGTATTCTCTCTCTCTTTCATGCACACATATACATAATCTCTCTAAGAAAGCTAACTTATATGTTATGCTTTAATTAATTTATACACAGTACTTAGTTCTTTATAAGTGCTGTATTAATAATGGGTTTCAGGGCTGGGGATGTAGCTCATTGGTAGAGCATTTGCCCAGCATGTGTGAAGCCCTTGATTCAATTCCCAGCACTGAAAAAATGAGTTTTAATAATTAATGAAACAAAAAGAAAAATGTGGCCAATACCCTACTATATGGATGTAAGAAGAGAGAAAGAAACCAAAAAGAAAGAAGACTCTATTATTTCAATAAAAAGTAAAATGATTTTTAGAAATTTTAACTCTTGATAGGAAATCTATTTTTTAAAAAATTATAAAATGAGATGTTATACTTAATAATGGATTTTCAAATTATTCCTCTAGGAATTGATTATGGAAGGATTCTTTGATTTGCCCTTAGAAAGCACCTGAAACTAGGAATCCTATAAGCCTAACATTGTCCCTTCTATCTTCAATAGATTTCTCCAAACTTATATAGTTTATTTCTTCTAGCTTCCAGGTAAGATTTTATTTAAAGAGAGTTTCACAGCTAAGAACTGATTATAAACCTTGACTAAGCTAGATATTATTTTAAGTTCTCTTCCAGCTTCACCATTCAAGGATTGAAGAATATCATGTTTACCCTGGCTTTGTAATTTTAAGGTAATTATCTTTAGAGAAGTCTGGGTTTCTGTCACTAATTTTTGGAATAGGAGCTCCAAAGTGCTGTCATTAATTTTTGGAATGAAGCTCCAAAGTCACATTGTACTTTTAAGTTCCTGCTTTGTTACTTGGGAAAATTAGCTTTTCTTCTTAAAACTCAGGCTTCTCTTTTTTAATTAAAGAAAACAAAACTGAATCCTAATTACAAGTTTTTAATTCAAAATTATATACAAATTTCTTAGTATGGTGCTAGGCACATAGGAAGTCATGGAATCAATATCAGACTTCTCCAGTTCCTGAATATTAGTAGTTGAATTAATTTCTCCTCAGGAAGAGCATGTGTTACCCAAATACAACATTATACAATTCACCAACAGGTCTAATTTTTTATCCTGATGGACCTTTTAGTTCAGATACTCAGAAGACTTTACAAAGTACAGTGTATTATTTGTGGAATAGACTAGTGCACAAGTGAAACAATAGATTTTCTTTATTTTACAACAGAAATAAAAAAGAGATACACTAAATGCCTTCTCAGAAATCATTAATTTACTGGGCTATAGTCTTAGAAATAAAATCAGAAACTTTGTTCTATGGAAATAATATCATAACTATATAATTCAGTAGACTTTTAAATTACATTTACCTTCTTCAAAAAGAGTTTTTGCTGAAGTTTAATAACCCACAATATCCCAAGTGGAATATGCAGTTATGTGATATAGTCTATATTTTTTAAGACTCATGGGAAGTTATCTTTTCTGATTATTATAGAATACAATAAATGTTATTTAACCTTATGAGTTTTAACAAATAAATCTAAAACATATGGCTATATAAAAGCCTTCAGACTTATAAACAAGTTAAAGCAGTGGAAAATGATCACATTTCAAGGATATATGAGATTTAATTTATATTAAAAGGCAGCAAATACACATGATTTCTCTCTTATTTGTGCCTAATTTCAAATACTCACTTTTTTTCAGTGCTAGTTAATATATCTTAAGATTTTATGGAAGCAAAAAACAAAGCCAATAAATTCACATTTTTCCTCCCCAAGTTGGAGGTTAGCTATTTCTCTCAGTAAGAAAGACAGATTCATTCAGAAAAGTTGGAAAGTGACATCTTTTAAGAGAGAATTTAGTAATTAAAATAATGAACATTTTTTTCTATGAGAAAAGATAAGATACTATTATTACTAATACTAATTACTAATACTAATATTATTAAGGATAGAGCCAGGCCAAAATAAAAGTTGTACAGGTGGACTATAACGTCACTACCCCCTGCCTTAATGTCTAGCAGCTAGATACAAAGATTTCTTTCCACTCAGGGAAAGGATGAGAGAATTCTTTGAAAGACTTAAGGACCTGTCAGAGCAGCACTGGAAAAACCCATCTCTAGCATGAACACTGCTTGCAGGGTCTTTGGAAAGATGAGTCCTACTGTCAGCAGTGAACAGGGGCAGGAATCCCTTGTGGACCACAAGGAGGATTGCAAGTGTAGCATCTCAGGAGCTCTGAGTGGGCCTCTGCAGTGCCAACTTCTGCCATTAGTGTGAAGCTGTGCCAACTGCCAGGGGCTTCCCCCAGGAGTCCTCCAACCTGGCAGAGCAATTCAACTGTCTTTGTGCAGCAGCACCCTCCTGGGCATAGCTACCAACCAAGCAGTTCAGTGATAATTGCACAGGTTTCTGGAGCAGGGAGCAGGTTTTTCATTTATAGCATAGATTTTCAAATGTGGGCTCGGGAATCAATCAGAGACTGAGCACAACTGCTATGTTAGACATTGCTCTTAAGACACCGTGGAACAGCGGAAGACAGACCCATAAACATCAGTGGTGCTATTAATTTTTACTATTTCCTAGGCTGCTGATGGGAAAAAAATACTCATTAATTTTATATGCTTTATTTCATTTGATCCTGAATATATTATTGTAAGGAAGATAGGACAAAAATATCATTTCAGTTTTATTGAATTTAGGAACTAACATTAAAGGTTCTATGACTCAGAAGTTAGGGAACAGCGAGTAGAATCTCTCCAACCATAATTCCCACACCAGGATCTTGACTCTATCACATTAATCCACTAAAGCTTCCGCTTTGGGATCACACATGTAAGTTAATCAATATATATAACTTTAGGCTTATTTTAAAATTCTAATTATGTTAAATATGAAAATGAAATGCATAAGATGATTTTCACGGTGAAATTTAAGGATTCCAAAATATAGTAACTTACTTGTCATAATTACCTGTATATGAGAAAACTAAAAACAGATGGAAATCAGAGACCTCCCATGTAATCTTAAAAATTTAGACTTTTGATCCAATGCCAACCATTTCATACTTTCTACCTAAGGCCAAGAATATTATATTTTAGAAGTCTAATTTGTTACTGTCATTGCTTCTCATTTTAAGTTTACATTTTGCCCCAAATTAAAAAAATAAAAACCAGAATCACTATTTTATGGAGGCCTGTTGGAGCAAGATGCTCACCCCACATCCATACTCCTTTGTGACATCTCTTGGTACTTGGTCATGAGGAGTACTTTGCCCTATCCATCCTCTACCTGGTGTACAGTTGACAGCCTTCAACATAAGACAAAGTCAGTTGAGATTAGTCATTCAGGAAAAAGTAAAAAAGAAAGAAAGTAAATCAGTGGTTCAGTCTTGGGCAACAGGTTCAGTAAATATTTAAATGTTTATTATGTGCCAGTTGCTTTCACAGAGGTTATTACAACAAACTCTGAGGTAGGTACTAACCCTCCTGCAGCTCAGAATGCTCAATGACTTCCTCAGGGTCACGGACATTGTTGCTAGGATTTCCTCCAAGATTTGGAGGTCAGTATGGCTGGAGCAGAAGTTTGTTTGTTTGTCTGTTCTTTAAATACTCCAAATTTTGAAAGTAAAGAGATGAGGAAGAATCAGGAAAGTTCATTGAAATGGAGTAGCCAATGAGAGGAGGATAGAGCCAAGTGAAGAAATTATTTCAAGAAAGGAGTAGTAGTCACCCCCTAAATGCTGCAAAAGGTTCCCATATGCAGACTGAGGTATGACCTCAGCATGAGGCTACAGAAGACTGATAATAGCTGCTTAGTGCAAATGTGGGGGCAAAGTCTGATTCCAGTGGGTATGAGAAGAGTAAATAGAGAAAACATGTGCAGAGAACACATTGGGATTTTGCCATAAACAATAAAGAAGAATGTGGAACAAAGAAAGAGAGGCAGAGAGAAGTGCATAAGGATCACTGAATCCTTCAGAATCATAGTAACACTGAATAACTGAGTTGGGTTGCGGCTCATAATCCATAGCACCAACTGGTACCCTGGGATCTAGGAAAGACTTCTGAAGTCTCAAGAACTATTAAAATTGTAAGCAACTTCTTTTCTTTGTGTAAATAAGGGCTTTTATCCTGGGGAATGAATCCACAGCTTTCATCAGATTCTCAAAATGGTCTAAAATGGTCATAAACTTTACCACTAAAACAAAACAAAACAAAAAAACTATGCATAGTAAAACTAAAACAATATTTACTAAAACAGTAATTCAAATGTAGTCCATTTCTAGGGCTGTCACTTTCCCTTTTCCCCTCTCATTCCAGCCATAGTGGTTTCTTAGCCATAGTTTCAATCTGCCTAAATCTTGATTCTTTTTTTTTTTTTTAATTGGATCTGGATTCTTGAAGACCAATGCATTTACTGTTCTTTTGTCTGAAAATTTTTCTGACCCTCTATCCAGTCTCTCAATGTCTTCAGCTTTCTGTTGAAAAAGTTCCTTATCAAACAGGACTTAGTACTTCCTAAGTGTATTAGCAATTCTACTCCTTCAGGGCCCCCACCCCCTCACTCCAGGTCACTTTTCTTCATTCTACTCATCCCCACAGGGCATCTTGTCTTTCCATTCATTTGCCTGCTTAACATTTTTTTTTTTTTTTTAGAATTACTAGACCTTGCACTGAAATTTCTATAAAAGGAGGAATTTTGCTATTTCCTTTTCTTTCTCTATTTTTTTTCTTTTCTGTTTTTTTTTTTTTTTTCTGCTTTGCTTTCATGGTACTTAAAATTGAGTCTGATATATAGTGCCTGCTTAAAAAACATTAGTTGCTTATTGAATCTCAAATTGTCATCAGTTATTTTTTGGGTAATAGCACTGACAAATTTATCAAAATGCAAATGTTTTCAGAAGGGCTAGGAACATACTTCTTTCTCCTCTATCTTATTCTGTTTCTCCCCATTCTCAATTTCCTTGTTCTTTGACCCTTAAATGTTAAATGCACTTAAGTGTCCCTAGTTGAGAGCCCTCTTACAGTTCTCTTTACCCTGACTGCAGCCCTCACTCTGTGTCAGGCCACTTGACAGTTACTCTGTTCTTCCTCCACCTCCTGTCCTCCTCACCTCTGTACCCACTACTATCCCACTTCCATGGCTGCAGTTCTAGAAAGGGTCTCTCAAAAGGTCAGTGATTACCTCATTGCCAAACATAGTGATGTGGTTTTAGTCCTCAAAATATAAAAAGCTGTGCTTGGCCTTGCTGGCTAGCTTCTTGGCTTCTCTCTCACATCACTCTCTTGGTTCTGCTCCAGCACTTTCAAACTCTCTCCCACACTTTCCTTTTCATCCCTCAGTACCATAGTAGACTCCCCACTCCCCCTGCCCTTGGGGTAATCTCACTTTCCTCATTCATTCTCAGGGCTTCCACTGGGAGCTGCAAGAATGGCTGGTTTCCCAACTCTGTGCTCCACCTTGCCCCTTGAATTCCACACCCAGGATTTTACCTGCTCATTCTCCACCAGGAAGAAGGTGAATTCTTTGAAGCTTATCTATTTATTGTGCACCCTCAGTGTCTTCCTTTACAGATGAGAAGACATAGGTATAGAACAGTTTAGTAACTTAACTGAGTTGGCACAGGGTGGAGTTCATTAGAAGCATCATAGCTCAGGATGTGAATATTGGCACTGAGTAAGTGATTTAACTTTTCTGTGCCTTAGTCACAAGTTGGCTGTGAAAATTAAAATGAAATACACATTTAAAGTTCTTTGAAGAGAACATTAAGAAGTGGTAAATACTCAATGCACTGCAAATGGTAAATACATGTTAGATTTTATTTCCCTTACCTGAGTTTTAATATACCTTTATACCATTACAATACATCTTTGAATTATGATGTCTAGGGCAAGACCTTGAATGCAGGGAGGAGATTTTAGCAAGAAAAGTCAAAAAGATTATACTTTCACATGCAAGGAATGTGTGAGAGAGCAGTTGGAAACTAAACGGAAAGAAAATCTTCTATGGGTTAGAGTTTCACAGTTAATTTCACTTTAACAGTATGTGAAACAAATTTAGTTCACATCATAATACTGAGTTACATTCAACTTACCATCTAAAAATGGGAGGATATGTGTGGAATCTTTGACAGAACAATTAATAATTCTGTCATTTCCAAAGTTAAAAATAAAATTAATTACCTAAAACTTTGGATAAATAACAAATCATTTTATCTCCTCAGCTATAATAAAATATCCACTGGAGTCCAGAAATTAGCTTTTCAACCACTGTTTTCACATTTATTCAAGAATGAACTAGTCTCATATTTTTAGTTTTTAGCACAATTAGGAGCAGACAGAAGCTCATCAAAAGAACTGCGGGATTTCCTTTCCTCATACATGGCTTCATTTACTCATCTAAAAGGATTAGCTATTTTAATAATTATTATAGAATAAAATTTTGTCAAACTGGACTAAATATGTATTGCTGCCTTTTGGACAAAAGGTTGGATGATCCTTTCCAGTTCACTAAAGAGAAATACAGGATTTTTTCCCTAATAGAAAATAAAGTGATATCTGTCAAAATATTGGATACTACCCATGGCCTTTCTTTCCATTTTTTCCTCAGTAAGCTTCCTGTCATCGTATCCTCTAGAGCCTTTAGGTGCATGTCATCTCTGACTTTGGTTATATACCTACTACAGCCTCCATTTTAATACGTCCTTTAGCAATACTCATGTACTACAATATCATTATTTTAGGGGCAAGGCTGCAAGTGAAGAGATAGTTGTGCTTCTTTGTGTGCCATTTTGGATCCATTGAGTTCATTCCCTTTCTTCCTTGAAAGGGGTTAAATGGAGAAATGAAGATGCTGGAGCCAATACCACCCACACTTGAACCTTGATTCCACCACCCACTAACTCTTTGATATGAGGTTGCTTGGGCCATCTCTGGGCCCGAGCATTTGTAAAATAGATATAGTACCACTAGACAAGGAATTCATGGAATGCATATGTAAAATGCCTTTAGTAAATGTTAATTCACTTGACATGGGAGTTCCTTTTATGGTGGCTTAGTATTTGGAATGTTACCTTGTGTAAGCACCAATGCTATCAAAACCACTTTACCTGTCACAGCATTCTCTGCCACCAATTCCACCCCTATAAGCACATTTTCTTCTATGAGTTTCTAAAAAAAAGTTTTCTGGCTTTTTTTTTGGTAACCGGAAGGGAAAGATCTGAGATGACAGGCAATAAAGTCATTTGTTTTTTTCTAGTATAACTATATCAGTGACAGTAAACAATATTTTAATAGCTAGACTGCATTTAATGAGCTGCTTAAAACCCTTGACCTTGTTTTTACTTGATGATTATTAGTGCCTCTCTGATGAACATAATTTTTAATAAAGGTCTTTCTTATGGATTTGTGCTAAAAATGTTATTTTTTCTTATATGTTTATGAAGGGATAATCTTGTTCTAACCTCAGAGGCATAGAGTTTTCTTTATACAATTGCACAAAATAAAGTTTTGCTAGGTATATGAAGAGACTTCTTTGGTAGAACTAAAAGGGACATAATAAACACAATGTTTTTCACTTGCTTAATAGATTATAAAATCTTTCAGTTAAACTTATTTCAAAAATGCATTTATCTTACCCTGCCTCATTTCATACTACCTGTTTAGTATAAACTATATGCTTACCTATCAATTTCCATTTAAAAAAAAAGTATGGCAAGTAAAATCTAGTCCTTGAAAATCACTTTTTAAAAGAGCTAAATTCAATAAAAATTGAGTTTATTTAATTTGAAAAGGTTGTTTTCTTTAATAACATGTAATCTGGAAAAATCATCAAAATGTGATCCCAAGAAAGCAAGCTCCTATTGTGTGGTTTGGTCATAGATCACAAGATCATACTGGAAATTGCAACTTTTATTGAGGAACAATTTAAGAGGGGGTTCCAGATAAGCAAGTGGCTGTTTTAAGGCCATTTGCAAAATATGTCTTATGTATATATATTTTCTTTCAGATAAATTACATTTAATTTAAATGCTGTCCTTCAGAAAGCTTGTCTAATAAAACTCACTGCAATCATACCTGCATGGTAAATACCTGCTCTCACCATTGAAGACTAGCTTGCTGTCAAACTTTCAGAGAGCCGCTGAATACTGAAGAATAAAACTTCTAAAGGCTGTACTGGTCCCCCTCTTCCTTCCACTTCTGGTCATCAACTAGTCCAAAGGCACCTTGTCACTTCATAAAATATCTCTTATAAAATAGCAGAAAGTAAAAATTTGACATTAGAAACAGAATATTAAAAATAGCCTTTAACTAGATCTATCATCTTCAGATTTTCAAGTAGGAGGAAATGTGATTAAGGAAGAGTTTTCCCTGAAATTGTATGATTATGTTGCATATAATTAAAATAGCTAAAATGTGAGGTACAATAGGTAGTTTTTCTAGAGCCCTGGGATTAAAATAGAAGGAAATTAAATGAAATCTGGTTGTTGAAAATAATTTAATGATGATGAATATTTTGACATGTCAAATGGGTTAATTGTAGAGTTTTTTTTTTTTTTACTTCTACTTTGAAATCTTTTAGAATAGCATATAAATTTTGTTTCCTTGAAGCAAGCATAGCACATGCTGACAATGAACTTCCCTTAAGGAAAGGGCAGAAGCATATTCATGTGCTCCAGGCATTTTTGTACAAAGCACAAGGGAAAATGATGTTGAAAAATGAAATTTTGGGGAGATTATTTTTTTCTTATTGATATCCTAAAATACTGTTAAGTTGGTAGAGGGTATGCAAAAGGTTACCAGACTTCCAAAGTATGCTTGGTACCTCTGTTTTCAACAATAGCAGGCTTATTCCATAGCATCTGTCATATAAAATATTAATTTTTTTTTCTTTCTTTCTTTCTTTCTTTCTTTTCTTTTATTGTTGGTTGTTCAAAACATTACATAGTTCTTGATATATCATCTTTCACACTTTGCTTCAAGTGGGTTATGAACTCCCATTTTTAGCCCATATACAGATTGCAGAATCACATCAATTACACATCCATTGATTTACATATTGCCATTGGAAATATAAACATAAACATTATATAATGGACCCAGACTCAGTTTTACATCATATATTTCAAATTCTAAGCAAGAATTTTATTATGAATTTTGGTTAATACATATGTATTAGCCAATTTTGGTTAATTCAACTTGAACATGAATATTTAGACATGTCACAAAAGAAATAGATGTATCAATTATAAATGGAGTATTTTCTGCTTCCTAACCAAGTTAATGGTGGTAGTTTCAATCAGAATCATGAAGCCTGGTTATGCCAGGGTTGCTATTTGTGGAACCAAGGAGAAATCAAATGGGTCTTATGGGTCTCATAATACTCATTTGTAAAATATAGAGTTTGGGTATATAATTAGTTTCTATGCTTTCTTCTGGTTCTTTGGATTCTTACTTAAAGCACTAATTCCTCCTAGAAGCTTTCAGAGTATAAATATTTTACGTCATTGACTGTATCTTATGTTTCTCTGGCACCTCTGGCATTCGTGTTGAGAATGGAGACACTTGATTCCCATTAATAATTAAACTTATGCTTTCAGTAGTATTTTATACCCCCAAAACACTTTTACAAACACCATCACATTCAGCCTCCAGTTTTTCAAACCTATAGAGGGAAACATGGGCAAGAATAATTTTCTCTATTTCACTAAATTGAGAACCAAACTTCAAGGGGATTCGGGTTCTACCTAAATTGCAAAGCCAGGAAGTAGCCAATAAGGCTCAAGAACTCACGTTTTCTGATACTTCATTCAGTTCATCCTGTTAATAAAGTCATTTCATAAAGTCATGCTTGTGTGTACAGATTGTTTTTCTAAGTTCCTAATTATGCAGAATAGCAATATTTGTAACTCTTAATGTGTCTTTTAATGACATCTTTGTAGATGTCCCAATTTTCGATCATTACTGTTCACTCCTAGGATGCACTCATTTGAGAATTCTGCAATCTACCTTCTAACTCCTCTTTCTAAAGATTCAGCGGCCCCAGAAACTTTAATTATCTGGCCTGTTCAGATAATTCAATATATAGGTATGAAATGCAGTTTTGTCTTAACCATCACTAAAATAGCATAAACTTTGCTTGTGAATTTTTCTTTGTAACATCATTGAAGTAACAACTAATACAAAGAAAGCTATTTGTATTGTAGTATTTTATTGTGTTCATATAGGACAGGACACAGTGAATTCAGGTGCAATCACAGCTCAAGGTTATTTTGTTTTGGCAAGTTCGGTAATTTTTAGATGTCTTCTATCACATTAGCCAAATTTGCCTCTACTTGCAGCTGGGAACTGTGTTTAATGTCTACTTTCTGGCTATCAAATGGTCTTCTTCTATAATTTGTCTGAGTATATTTCATGTCTTTATATTATGCCTGGACCAGACTTAGTAGCTAAATGAGGAAATATTTTCAAAGATGCAGAAGTAAAGTTTATCACTTAACACTGTTAACTTACATTGAACTGAGTTTTCTATAAAGTGTTTAAACAATAGCCATTGAGATATAATTATATTGTATTAATTAAATTATACAATTTCACATGTACTTATGAAAAATTTTTCTTTTGAAAAAATATAAAATCAATAGATGTTTTTGTACCTCTAACTAGAGATTTTTTTTGTGTTGCATTAAGGAGGGACTGAGAGCTCCAGAAAAATAACAGAATCTTGTCCCTTAGAATCAGGAGGTCACCAGGCACAATGGCACATGCCTATAATTCCAATGGCTAGGGAGGCTGGGGGTAGGAGGATCCCATGTTCAAAGCCAGACTCAGCAACTTAGTAAGGCCCTAAGCAACTTAGGAAGACCCTGTCTTGAAATAAAGCATAAACAAAGCCCCGGGGAAGTGGCTTACTGGTTAAGTGCCCCTGTGTTTAATTGTCGGAACCATAAAACAAACAAACAAATCCTGCAGAGGATAAAGGGAATTGTTTTATAATGTATGTACATATAAATATATGTTTGTGTGCATGTATACTTTCTAATTACATGTAAAGAATAAATGCAATCATGTTTATTTTTTATAACTATACTATGGGATTGATTTTACATATAAACAGGCCCATAAAACTCACTGGTTTATCACCTGAAACGTCTTTCTGAATTATAATGTCACTGCTTGCAAGGACACAGTGAATTCAGGTGCAATCACAGCTCAAGGTTATTTTGTTTTGGCATTTTGGTGGATATTGAACATTAAACAGGCGGTACTAACTCCTAACTATTCACAATAAATTAGAGTTAATTGTTATCCTACCTGGCTAACTTCCCACCCTGACTGATATAAGCAATTTATTTAAATCATGATCCCTCTCAATCTTAATTTTCAGCTTTGCATCCAATAAAACTCACTCAATATCAGCAAATCAGCAACACTGTTCTCTCCTTTGGTGCTCAAAGTGGCATTGAACTTCTATGGAGCTACTAAACAATTGGTGCATATGATATTACTCTTAGCTTTAAATAAAAGTACACAATATATTTTGAATTATCAAGTAGATTTTAAAACTCAAGGACAAAAACTGAAACATTTGAGTGTCTGTTTACCACAACACTTATTAGAATGTGGTTCACATTAAAGACACATGGTTTACTTCTGAGTGAATAGTTATGTCTAATGAATGCAAGATGGCGGGTGAAGAAATTATAATATGGGATGGTAGAGGCATGAGGAGAACAGAGAGAGAAACACAGGATGCTCTCTATGACCTAGCATTTTGCTATAAATAGATTAAATGTTAGCATTACAATAGAGAAGAAGTTTCTTTATGTTCTTAAAATTTCCTCTTTAGTATAGCAGCAAATGAAGTCATAGCTGTGAATATAGCAACTTCTGTTCATCACATCTACTTTCTGTGCATGAGGACCAGGTAGTCCAGATTAATACTGCTTCTGAAGACAATTTTGGAAAACTTCATAAAAGTTGGAAAAACATTCTAAAACCTTCGTAAAATTAGCACGATACAGCAAGATAGTAAAAGATAAATGAACAAGATCCAGGAAAAGATGAGAATTCAGAGAGGTGGACTCATTTTTATAAAATATAGTTTTTACTCCAAAGGTATTTGCTGATATAAAAAAAGTAGCTGAGAGGTTGAACTTCATATGGATATGGAAACAGAGCTTATATTTAGGGTCTGCTAGGGTCATGGATCTGGTTGATCACCATAACTGTTTCCACCAGATTTATGCTGGGTTTCTGAAAGGCTTCATTCTAGAAGTACTAAATGAATTGTACCAGCTTTGAGTCAATGGGGCCTACAAAATCCCAAATTATAATCTTGGGTTGGGGTAATTGTTTGAGATTTATAAATATCAAAAATTCCCTTTTAGAGGAAGAAAGAGTAACCCTAAGTCTCAAATTATTTCTAAAAATAAATTTTGAAATTCAAAGTTCAATGAATACACAAAACCCTCATGAATTAAAACTAGCACATTATATCACAGAACAGAGTCACAGAGTCACAGAGACTCCAGATACTGAAATTAGTGAATACATATGACAAAGCACAAAGGGAAATAATATCAAATTGAAAATAACATCCAGAAATAGGAGACTTACAAAGAAATGATGAATATTTGAAGAAGTAAAAATGCTAATTATATGAATTTGATCATTACATATTTTAAACTTTATCAAACTATATTTTACCCCATACATATGTACATATATCATATTAATTATAATTTTAAAAATAAAAATTAAAATACTATGGAAATTCATGTGAAAAAGAAAGAAATGAAACTGTAAAATGTGACAGAACTGAAAAAATGTAGATTGGATGCTACTAATGATAAATGAATAAACTGGAAGTTAAGTCAAAAGACCTTCCGAAATGAAATAGAGATATAGAGAAAAACAGGGTAAATATCTAACATATGATGTTTAGAGTCCCAGAAGAAAAATAGAGAATGGAAGTAAGAACAATTTATGAGAAGACTATGTCTGTGAGTTAGAGAATTGATGATCACACAGTGGAAAATATATGGATAGACCTATGTGGAAATTGACAGTATAAAACAGTAATAATAACTTCTCTTATGGTTTAAAATATATACAGAATAATAAAATAGAGAATAAATGGAGTTCAATAAATTTAATGTCTTGCATTTATTGAGAAGATAAAAATATGACCATTTGATTTTGGTAAGTTAAGCATGCATGTTATAATTTCTAGGAAAGATATAAATGTTATAATTTCCAGTCACCAAAATCATTGCAAAATGATTGCATATATTTTAAAATAATGCAGGTATAAAAAATTAAATAAAAAAAACTCCATCGCTTTAGAAGAAGAAAATAAAAACAGAAACATAACACACAACATAAAAGCAAGTAAATTGTAGGATACTTTTTTAAACAAAATATATTAATAATTACATTGAATTACACAGATTAGGTAGACTAAACTTCAAATGCTCTTTAAAAAAGACACATATAAAATGTAAGAACATAGAATGATTAAAAATAAAACAAAGGAAAGAAAACTGAATCACTTTATTAATATCAGATAAAATCTATTTTAAACCAAAAATGATAGAGATCAGGAGAATCATTGATAAACATAGAAAATTCAGCTCAGAATTTTGTTTAAAATGTGTGTACTTAATAGCCTAACCTAATTATATATAAAACAATATGACAGGGCTATAAGGAGAAATCAACAAATCCAAAGTCATAGTGAAATACTTTTGCAAACCTCTCTTAGTAATTAAGAAAAGGAAAGACCAAGCCTTTTCCCTTTGGTCTTCTCCTAGGTCAGTATTCTCTGCTCTCGGAGAATTCTTCAGTACACTGAAGACCTAAACAAATCCAGGAACAAACTTGACGTAATTAACATAGATATGGTACCCAAGTTCATCTGACACTAACAAGTACAGAACACATTCTTTCCAAGTTCATGGGAATCAGTTATGAAATGGCCAAAATACTGGATCATGAAGGAAATCTCAAAACATTTCAAACATTTGAAAACAGAGTATGTTCCCCATTGACAATGCAACTATTAAAGAAAATTCCCCATATGCTTAGAAATTAGGTAATGCCTTGTGATTAATTCATGAATCAAAGAGGACATATGAGATATTTTCAACTGAATGATGAGGTACAATGTATGAAAATATTAGATGCAGATAAGACAAAACAGGAAAACGTGTATTTGGCGTATAGAGTGTACTTAAGTGTATTTAATAGGGATTAAGAAAGGGTAACAATTAAAGAGCTAAGTATTCATTTTAAGAAACTATTTAAAAAACAGTAAATTATTGCTTTTTAAAAGATGGCCTATGTATTCAAAGTGAAAAATTTAATACAGTAAATATCCTTATATGACAGTAACATCAGAAACAAAATCAGGAAATACAGAGAGATTTATAAATTAAATTTAATAAACATCTGCATATCTATTATGTAAACACATGTTATTCATTCAGTAATTTTAATTTAATAAATATGTAACACTATGATAATGAACCATCTCATAGTATATATATGAGTGCCACAATCAGCAAAACTAACTATATGAAGTTTATTCTTACAGAAACTAGTGTAACATGTGTCTTTTAAGAAAAAAAAATTGTCATTAAAATTGCTGCAACCTTTAAAAATTCTTGTTCTTAATAAAATTTTGCATCTTAAATGACAAGGTTGACATTTTATACAGCTCTAAGTCTTTGTAATACACTTATAAAAACCATCGTGATTAAATTGGATATCAGAGTGCCAGAATTAATATATTACTACTTACAATTTCTTATTTTTAGCAATTAAAATATCAAATATATTATCTTTGGCAAGAATATCCAAAGACCATATTTAGCACTCTTGAATTTTATTGCCACATGTAAGACCTAGTAGTCACTTTATCAATGTTTTTGATGTCATTACTGAAATTTAATTGAAAACATTACTTATGTTTTACATTGAGCTATAAAATAGGAGTATGAAGAAGCTGTAAATAATGTAATAAGATATCAATAATTCTACAAAGAAAAAAGGAGTAGAGATTAAATGGCAAAACATTTAGTTATGCAGACTTTTACTGTTTGTACCAATGATTGCATATTGGCTTTTATCTTCCTAGCTCTTTTAGATTAAGTATAACAAAATTTGGCTCCAAACTTTACTGCTCTGGGTGTATGAATGAAAATACAGTCAGAGGTATGCAAGATTCTACTATCTTTGGCCTCATATTGAGGAGTGCAATATCTCCTTTTGTCATTTTCTCCATCCTTAGGGCATCTGGAAGACCAAGCTCTAAATACATTACTTTCTCAGTTCTCTGAATCCTACTCTATTGCTTTGATCAGGCTGTTCACTGCAATTCACTTGCTGTTGTTCTGAATCCTGATATTCAGCTGGGCACCTGGTTCTGCTCATTTGGTGGGCTTAAAGGCCAAGATATGGATATCAAACTTTTCCTTATAATTCCACAACACAACTATTTCAGGCCTTACTTTTAAATCATTCTTTGGTTAAAAAAAAAAAAAAAAATTAGGTGAAACAAATTAATGGCAGAGTCCGCAACTTTTAATTGTCTATTTCATAAAGGAAACAGTCTATATGGATAATGATAAAAATATCCTCAAATATACACCATTTTATATAAAATTATTCAGAGCATTTAGCTCCTTTCTGCCTTTGCTTCATAAATGCTCCAATTTTTGGTCATGGTCTCTATTCAAAATTATGTCACCACTCATGTGTGTGTGTGTGTTTGTGTGTGTGTGTTTTCTGGACAAATAATAGTAGCACTAAAGGTTCATTCGAATCTTTCAAGAGGCAGAAAACATCTTGCATCTTTATAGTGTTTGTGCATGTTAGCTTTCTTTGCTGTGTTTCTCACATCTTCCCTGACACACACATACACACACACACACACACACATGCACGCACGCACTCACACAAGCCTGAAAATATTTCAAAGATCTTAGGAAGGCATTTCATCCAGAATTCAGGTTCAAAGTGCCAATTATTTGCACTCCCTGACAGAAGCCTCTGCAGAAAACAGCTTGTCTCAAGCACAGAACTTGGAATCTTCAGAATCTCATACTAAGGTGACCTCAGAAACAACTACCACCTCCACATCTCAACTCATTGACCATTGCTTTCCCCGCTGGTCTTCTTCTAGGTCTGTATTCTCTGCTCTCAGGATCAGCCAGTATTTCCTGGATTGAGTTTTAGGTTAAAAGGAGGTGATTATTTTCAAAGTCTTTATTGAAGTTTATTTGGTTATTTATTTAGGTTTTATTTATAAATGACTTCCACATTTGTATCTTTACCCTGGATCTCACTGTCCCACTACTATCCTCACTTAGATAACTAATAGGCATCTCACACTTAATATTCCAAAAATGAGCTGCCAGTACTTCCCCCTCCATTTGTGATCCTCTGGTAGTTGTCCTCATCTCATTTAATGGTGACACATGCTAATCCACACACCCTGAAGTAGCTCTTGCTTTGTCTTTCTTTCACATTCCAGATACCAAACCAACAATGGTACTGCTCTGAACACAATATTTCTTGCCTGTACTACAATGATTTGTGTGTGTGTGTGTGTGTGTGTGTGTGTACGCTTGCTTCGTCTCTTGCCCCTATTCTAAATAGAGTGGTCATAAGGATCCCTTTAAAAAATCCAGAGCTTGTTGTTCCTATAACAAAATCATCCATGTTTCCCTATCTCACTCAAAATAAAAGCTGATGGCTTTCATATGGCTTTTGACACTCTGCCTGAACTTACCCCAGTTATTGCTACCTCTCTCCTACCACACCTCCTCTTCTCACGTTAACCTCAGCCAGACTCACTCCCTGGCTGTTACTTGAATACACAGGATGCTTCTGTGTTGAGTCTTTATGAGGTAAGATAGAAAAGAGATAAGACTGGGTTGGAAGCAGACAATGGGAAGAACAGGAAATGCAACTTGATGAGCCTTGTGCTAATGTTCTTCATTCCTTCAATTCCAAAGCTAATGCTCCTACCAGACCTGTCATTACCAAATTTGTGGGAAATTGCAAGTCTCCATTCACAATCTTAAAGTTACTGGACTCTCACCCACTTCTGAAAATTTCCTTGTACACTATTGATTAACCACTAATATATGTAATTTTAAAATAGATTGAACAAAAGGTGATACAAAGCCTATTATATATAGGGTTCTTATCAATGTTCTCTATTGACCAGATAATGGAAAAGAAGTCAACCCCAGGATTCCAAGAACTGCCAGACCATCACAAACTGCCTTGTGATCACCAAACATATCATACCCACATACCTTCCCATGCCCACCCAGCACCAAGTTTCCTTTAAAAGAAGATCTGAGACCACAAAAATGTTTCTCATTCTTGAGATGGCCCACATTCTCTACTGACAGTATACTCCTTGCTTTTATAAATAAATCTCTGTGCCTTAATATCTGACATGTGCTAAAATGCTTTTCTGTCATGCATGTCAAGGACCTGTCACCATGGACAGATCTTGGACGATCCCTGGTGATATTTGCAAAGGTTTTCCCCTTTCCTGGAACCACTTCCCTGTGTGGTTGTTCCCTCATCTACTTCAAGTCTTTGCTCAAGTTTTTTTCTCAATGTAGCCACAGTGACTACCTTAAAGCCACCAACCATGCCAACACCTGACACTTTCATTTCCCTTATCCTCATTCTCTCTCTTATTTTCATAGGATATCTCACCACTAACATACTAAATAATTTGCATATTCATTGTGTTTGTTGTGTATTGTCTCTCAACTACAATGCAACCTCTTTCAAAGAAAAGGAAATTTGTCTGCCTTGTTCAAATAAAGTAAGCCAAGAGTATAGAATAATGTCTAGACTTATAGGAAGAAATGTATATCATTATACTTTTAATCTATATGTTTTATTAAAAGTATGACAAGCTGAGTCATTAATGTTTGTACTTTCTGAAGTCATCAATATCATTAGTGTTTATCCACTTTAATTCTTAGTAACTGAAAACATTTAATTCTCTAAAACATATTAGATCTATCAATAAGAAGTACAAAAACAAATAATTTTTTTTAAAAACCCTGAAACTTAAAAATTGACATTAAATTTTAACTTATTCCATGGTCACGAACTATTGCAAAAGCACAACCCCAAACTTCCTTTAACAAAACATGAGGATGAGCTAAGATAAAATACAGTTGAACCAAAATTTCTATAAAAGGGTCGGCATGTTTGCCTATGGAGACCAAATCAGAGAGGGTTAACTATAAAGCACAATACAGACAACAATACCTATTAGGAACTATGTCAGGAATAGCACTAGTTCATGTTTGACTGTTTTTCATTAATCAAGCAATTTACTTTGGGAAGGTAATAAATATGATGATACAATGTTCTACATGTATAAAACAGTACACCATGACCATAACTCTCCCCCATCCCTGACACCTGGGAGGCATCTTCTTCATGAAGGGAAGATCACAACTTCATGAAGGGAAGATCTATAACCGTCTAGAGATGATCAGTATACATACAGAGGAATGCATATTTACTTATGACACATCTGTGCACAAACTACAGTTGATTCCTGCTTCAAAAATGAGGAATTCAATTCAGAAAGTTGAAATGACAACTTCACGATTTCTCAAAGAATAAATGGCAGAGCTATGACTTGAGCTCATTCTGCCTGAAGCTAAAGCCCACACAAAAGAAAAAAAAATCTCAAGAATTTCACCAAAGATCTCTGAAAAAATTCACTTGTTTTCTTTATTTCGCAGCTAGTTAAGAAACAGACTATTAAGACCCTGTCTTATTTTCAAAGGAATTATTTTGAAACAAAATCTGAGATGAAGGTTTATAATAGCAGGCCTGATGCCTAATGGCTGAGTCTCCATCTTTATGGAGAAGGAAAAGAAGATATCAAGAACCTGAGTTTTGCTTTTCCCTCCAGCCTAAATATAAAAGCCATTTAGTGAGCAAATGCTTGATGTAAATTGTGATTAGGATTTTTAAAAGACTAATTTGTTTATACCTCTTGGGGTCCCTTGGTAACACTGGGACCTATCATATCTCCAATGGTAACCTAAGGGAAAGGAGCAGACACAAACACTGCTGCAAAGAAAGCCATTTGCCTGACTTCAACTACAAATCCACTTTAAAGTTGTGAAGTCAGAAATGTTTGGAGTCTGCAGTCTAATAGCTAATCTGTGCTGTTTCAGCATAACTCATATATTCAGTTTCACTATTAATGCAATTGGGCATCCATTTCATTTTGTTGAAATTGTGCTCCACTCATGATCTCCATTAATAACATTCCTTTCTTTGTCTGTGGTACAATCATGGATTGAAATCTTTGTTAACAGAATTTGGCCCTTGGAAAATTGCTTTTTTATCCATGTAGTGAAGTTTTTTCTCTAGTATATATCAAGTGCCTCATTTAAGACAGGCATCATGTGAAGTAAGTACTATCCAACAGAATGAATAGAGCATATTCTTCTTTTTCAAAGAAATTATCATCTGGTGGAAAAGACAAGAATGCACATAAATAATTACCCTGCAAAGCCATAGGACAGATATAAACAAAGCACTGTGAAAACACAAAGGAGAAAATATTGATTTAGCAGAGGATCAAAAATAACTTCATGAAGGAAGGGCACAAAGCCCCCAAATTAAAAGACAGTTATGCTATTTGAGGCAAAAGTATAATAAAAAGGTAGCGAGTAATAGTGAGACCTAGTTATCTTTTATGGAAGTAGCAAATGCTTCTTATGGAAACAAAATTGCAAAGAATTGGTACATTTAAGCTGATTACTATTCCTGCAGATTTGAGGACATTATGGATCTCAAATGCACTGGTGCTACACCAATGTAAAATCAACTAGTATGTTCAACATTTATTTGGGATCATCTACTTGCTATAATTCCAAATCTTTAAGAGAAATAATGTAGGTGTTATGTTAAAGACTCACTTCCTGTTAAATAGCCTTGAAGAAATTGGTATAGTCTAAGGAAAGTGCAAAAAGTGGTTAAAAAAAAATTCTCCATTCTGTGTATGTTGCTAGGATTCTTCAGGAACTCAAGGAGATTCACAGACTCTTCTGGTAACAGAAAGTGACCAGACTCAAAAGGAGAAGAGTAGACAAGGAAGGTGAATGTGGCAATGAACATGAACACCTCAGTATTCTGTGGTCTCTGACTTTTCAGGTATATGTTAATTGCTTTGTGAATTGACTCACACCTTCTGACAGGAGGGCCATACATTCCTTAGAAAAGTCTCGTGTGTTTCATGGTTCAGGGAATTTCACCTGGCTCTGTGTTCTCTTTAGCACCTCTTACTAAGGTGTGTAGATACAGCTATCCAACTGACTCTTCAAGTTCTACCCTGACCTGTCTGCTCCATTTCACTTCTCTAGTTCAGAAAGCAATTCTTAGTTTGCCCATGCTCTGAGTCTAGCTACCCTCTTGGTTGTATCTCTGGATCTCAAAAATCTTACCTTGCACCCGAACTTTGCACTACTGTATGCCTGAAAGATTGACTGAATCTTGTTTTAAATTTTGAGTTCAAATTGTTCTGTACTTTTCTCTACTGAAAGCAGATTGAACTAAACAGTTTCGTCTGTGGATGAAGGGAAGAAATTAAGACAGAAAAGACTGTGCAAAGGAGGTGGAAGAGTTTGAATTTTGTAAAAAGTGTTATTGTAGCACCAAAATAAACTAATCTGTTCTGATAAATGTTATATTAATAGTCATCTCCAATAAGAATCTAGGTAGAATAAAATGTCAT
The DNA here is from genome assembly GCF_021218885.2 of Marmota monax. Taxonomy (NCBI): domain Eukaryota; kingdom Metazoa; phylum Chordata; class Mammalia; order Rodentia; family Sciuridae; genus Marmota; species Marmota monax. Next base: position 16,021,562 of record NW_026692781.1, read on the forward strand.
TGCTATGGTGATTTCAGTCTCAGGAGAATTGAAAATAACCCAAGTGAGTGTACAGACCAGACCTTTGACTGCTGAGTTTGTTTAGTCAAAAAGCTCTTTGCTGTGGATGCCAGGAGGGGTATTTCAACATTCTGACGATTATAAAGTGAGTTCACTGAGGAGAAGGAAAGCCTCTGTGGGTGAACAATTTATTTTTTAAAATATCATAAATAAATAGGATAAACAAAGAATCTGTCTGAAAAAGAGACACTTTCCATTTCTCTTTGCCAAAATCACACACTGACCTCCAACTGAAGCAGTACAGGTCAGAAACATAATATGGCTATCGAGTCCTTGGTAACTTAACTGCAAAAACAAATTGAATGGAAAAGCTTTCAGTGACAGGCATTTATGTTTAGATTTTCTGTCATGTTTTTTGTTGTTCTTGGGCTGAGACCAGGTTGGTGGAATTTTTAGTAGTGTTTGTGACATTGAAAGGCACTTGAAATTTCTGTAAACCATCAATCTTCTGATTAAGAAGATAAAGATTTGTCAAACTGCATTCTTTTCCAAAGTCACAGACTTAAAGATGTGGTACTTGTCTGAAAATTTATACCACACTTACACACACACACGTACATACAAAAGATGTAAAAGGAAAGGTATTTAAATTCTCTCAAGGGTAGCAGTAGGGGAATATTTTATTATGTCCTGATTATAGAACAAAACCAGTTTGGGATTTCAAACAGATAATTGCTCCATCCCAGCACTGCCTCAACTATCCAAAATGCTGAGGAAATGCTCAAACTAATATTTAGAGTTAGCTACAATATAATTTTTGTTTATCATACTGATTTCTTTTTAAAGCAAGGTACAGTAAAAATTCATCAGATTCTATCTGGTGTCAGAGTTGGGCACCAATTGTATGAGCCAGGCAGTGACCTAATCCCTTCTGATATGGGGATAAATTTACTTTGCTTCTCACAGTTTAGTGACATGCAGTAAAAAATACAACAGTCTTTTGAGTCAAGAGATATTACAGAAGTCTGAACAAAATTTCACAAGATGACCAAGGGGCATTATTAACCCTGACTGGGGATGGAAGACAGAGAAATAATGGCATTCTAGGCAAAAAAAAAGAAGAAAAGAAAGAAAAAAGAAATAGGCACATGAGAGGTCATGACATAAGCCTGACACCATGCTGGTTAGCCTTCAGGAAAGATAGAGAGAAACTGCTGCAGACAGGGTGAAAGGATCACATGGGTCCAGGTTAGGATCAGATTGTGAAGGGCACTATAAACCAAAGTAAGTAAAACAGATCTTGTTCTGTGATCAGAGAGGGGTTCAATTGCTAGATAATTCATACTATCTGATTTATTTTTCTTTTCTTTTCTTTCTTTCTTCTTTTTTCAGTACTAGAGATTAAACCCAGGGATACTTTACCACTGAGCCATATCCCTAGTTCTTTCCATTTTTAAATTTTGAGACAGGGTCTCACTGAGGTGCTTAGGGTCTCACTGAGTTGCTCAGATTTGGTTTTCAAGAATTACTACTACTATGATTAAAAGGAAATTGATTTTGTGTAAGAAGTTATTGTCAGAGAAACCAAATGGGAAGCTATTGACAGGGTAGGGACAGAAAATAATAAATTAAGTATTCTATCATTGGACATTTTTTATTACTTATCATCCTTCATGGATTTGAAATTATTTAACAGATAATGAGAATGTAGAAAATATCAGTTATTGAAACTATTTTATAATTATTGGATTTTGTAAGAAATTGCATTTAGATAGCCCTCTCCAGTTTATCAAAGGTTATACAAAGTTTTCACTGCTCCTAGGAAGAAAACTGTTTAAGAATGAAGACAGTAACCAAAGGACTTAAAATCATCTACTACAGTAATACAGCCACATCAATGTTTACAGCAGCTCAATTCACAATAGCTAAACTATGGAACCAACCTAGATGACCTTCAACAGATGAATGTATAAAGAAAATGTGATATATATAGACAATAGAATATTATTCAGCCTTAAAGAAGAATGAAATTATGACATCTGATGGTAAATGAATGGAGCTGGAGAATATCATGCTATGCAAAATAAGCCAATTCCAAAGAACAAAGGCTAAATGTTTTCTCTAATAAGTAGATGCTAATTTACAATAAGGGGGAGCAGCTAGGGAAAAATAGTTATTTTAGATTAGGTAGAGGGGAGTTAAAGGGGGGAGGGGGTAAAGGGGTTGAATAGATAGTAGACTTAATTAGACATTATTACCCTACGTACATATATGACCACATGACAGGTGGATTCTACATCATGTACAAACAGAAGAATGAGAAACTATGCTCCATTTATGTATGACATGTCAAAGTGCATTCTACTGTCATTTATAACTAATTAGAACAAACAAACCAAATAAACAAACAAAAAGAATAAAGAGAGTAGAGTGAACCCAACATAATTTTCCTATATACATATATGAAAATATCTAAGAAAATCCCATCAGGTTCACCCAGAATAATGAAGAAGAATGGGGTCCTAATTAGAATTAAGACTTATTCCACACTTGTATAATTACATAATAATGGTTTCTACTGTCATAACTAGAAAGAACCTATAAAAATATTTTGAAACTAAATATTTCAAAACTATCTTGATTGATTGCTCATGATTCAATGTTGACAACTAAAAGATACGTGGAAAATAATAATTGGACTAACGCAATAGAAGTCTATTTCTCTTGCACATTCTATACAAGTTTAATTACAAAAACTCATTGCTTTAGCCTTCTTGAGGATGGTTTTAATTCCTGACCTCAATTCCATGGAACATCTCTTAAAGGGTCACCTCATCCAAGTGACCACCAACTACTGTCTGGGGGACATTTATAATAGTAACAGATGCCTTGGATGTGATTGCCCCCCACCAAGGGCTCATCTGTTACAACTTGGTCCCCAGGGTAGCAAAGCTGAAGGTAATGAAACCTTTAACAAGTGGGGGCTAATGGGAGTCCTTTAGGTCACTGGAGACCCTGCCTTTGGAAGGGAATTCTGATCTACAGGAATGAGTTCTCACGGGAGTGTGTTGCTATAAAAGCCTAAACCTGACCACTGAATTGCTCTCTGGCTTCCTGTCTTGCAATGTGATCTCCTGCATCACACATACTCTCACCATGCTCTCATCCCTCCTCACCAAAGACTGAACCAGAGGGGCTGCCCAATTATAGAATTTCAACCTCTAAAACTGTGAGCTAAATCAAGTTTTTTTTTTTTTTTTCCCTTAGTAAAGTTATCCGGTCTCAGATATCTCATTATAGTAACAGAAAATGAACTAGTACATATATTTTGCCTCCTGATACTCTTTCTACTTTTACAAATTTTTTATCAAAAACAATGGTTTCTTTTCCTTCTTTGCATAGTCTACAATGGTAACATAAAGGAAAATAAATTTATTTTCCTCTATCATTTCATCCACTGAAATTCACATTAACAAAAGCAGGTCTTATTTATAGTAGCTGTGAATAAAAAAACGAGATTTTTTTATGATATTAAACTTTTAAATTGGAATGTAATATAAATGTGGAAGACACACAAATCTCCAATTACGATTTGATGGATTTTCACAAATGAACATTTTATTGTCACTGACTCTGAAGTTTAAAAATAACAGTATTATCAGGATGCCAAAAGTTATATTTATGCCAACTTTATTCTCTGCCCCCTCCTACAATAAGAAGCATTATCCTGACTTCTAACACTATAGCAAACAACATCATAGATCAGTTTTATAAAAGAAATTATTCTGTGTGTTTATTCTTTTGTGTTTGCTTTATTTCAGTCAGCATTATCTTTGTGAGATTAATTTATTGTTTCTTATACATGTGATTTGACCCCACCATTTATTAGGCATTTTAATAGTTCTCTCCTTAGGACCCTGGGAGTGTTACTATGATGGTTCCAGCACATTTTTAGATGAAAATATGTACACCTTTTTGTTAGACTTCTCCATAGAAGTGGAACTGTTGAGTTATAGAGCACACTTTTGTTCAGCTTTACTTTGCTAGTTATTTTTGTTTCACAATGAACAGAAGTGGTTTCTCCCAAAGAATGGCTCCATTTAGGGCCAGCCACATAATTTGTAAGGTTCAGTGCAAGATAAAAATGCCAGGCTCCCTTTCTAAAAAGCAAGAAAAAGGTACTTTAAGGTGTGCTTTTCCTTTTCTTCCATGATCTTTCTCTTGACCTGTCATGGTGATTTTTATTTGCTATAGAATTATATTTTAAGTAAAGAAAAAGTAAAGACTTTCAGTTGTTATATGAATGTTATAGTTTATGCTTATGTGGTACAATGTCCATTATAAATGAAAATAAGTGAGAGTACTTTATTCATATGTGGAATGATAAATTGCATAATTCCTATTTTAGAGGATGCCTTGAGTTGGCCAAACTAACAGAAACCAGAACCATGGAAGTTAGAAGGAAGAGGGGGCCTGAGGCACAGCGCTGGCCAGGGAAACACTCACTGTGGCCCAGTTGAGTGCAAAACTGATGGTCAGCCCGAGGCCTACTTCATGGCTAGCTCGGGAGCAAGCTCAGGTCTGATGGCTCCAGGGTTCCTCCTCCCACCAGCACCTGGAGCAACAAGCTAGTCCCTGCTGGGAAGACAGTCTTCCCTTTCCACAAGCCTCAACCTATGACAAACAGGCAACCATTAAGTGTATTTCTAAATGGGCTGTGTTGCTATCAGCCCATCAGCAGGACAGTCGCCACTATATCTCACCACAAGATCCCTGCGCCACATCCCAGTCCTCCTTACCCCTCTGTCAGTGTGGGAGGCAATCAGTGAACACAGGCACCCCTGTCCTTTCCCCCATGGAAAAAAAAGGGCTTGTCTTTCCCACCTCCCAGAAGGTGACACTTGTCACTGGCCATGGCAGAGAGAGGAGAGGAGAAGTCTGGTTAGGATTTGGACCCCTAAAAACAGAGGAATGGTGACCCCAGGCACTAATGTCCTGGTACATGTGTCATTGTCCTGCTGAGCTTTGCTTATAGGTGTTCAAGGATACATTTTATACCAATGTCAAGATAGCACAGAATGGTTTCAAATCAACAGAGTGGGGAGGGGCTCTGTGTGACTATACAGGTTGCACATCCATGAGGTCAGCCCTAAGCACATATGAATTGGGCCATTGATAATAGGAGACCCCTGCAAAAAAAAAAAATGCTTATGGTAGATTACTATACATTTTGATACCTTTCATCAACATTTGTAATCATATTTGAAATACCAAAGTGAAAAACAAAAGCATCCTTAAGATGAAAAGGAAAGAGAAATGTATTATAAAAGACAGTATGCAGACAGAATTGAATGATACCTGCAGGGGAGAGAAGTACCATGGCTTGACCAGAAAGAGAACAGTTCAGGAACCTTACTGAAAAGGAGAGAGCTGAAAAATAGCAAAAGCAAGAGAGGAATCAAGTTCAGGAAGCTCAGATAAGATAGCAGGAAACTTCCAGACCTCTTGGAAGTCAAGCATGTCCTTAGAAAATATGTAACATCTGTTTGTGAACTGATGCTCCTTAAGTCAGAGATTCAACAAGACCATATCCAAAAGCAAGTATGGTGAGTTCTGAGCTGAGGAAAGAGGCCACTTGCAATCTGGTACTTCATGCTGCTTAGTGACTATATGGGTGATTATAGATAGATGAAGTTAGACCCACAGATATTAACTACTGCTACAGAGCTCTAAAACATTTAAGTGAAACCTGCTTTTCATGAGAAGTTCTGAGATCACCTGGATATCAGCTAAAGTAAAGTATATGTGAAGATCACAGACCAGGAAGTAAATGGTAGAATTGCCATCATGGGACCAGTCTACCCTCGCGGAGACAGACCTGGGGAGGAAGCTCATGCAGGACCTAGAAACAGACTGTAATTCACTTGGGCATTGAATTCTTGGGCTCAGGTTTTCTCATAGTCGAGAAGAGACTATGAGGTGTGTAGTGTAAAGGCTTTCAGAGGGCATTTCCAGTCGTCTCCATGGACTCTTCAATCTGTTAGGTGGGGCAAGGACAGAGGGGGCTAGAGCAGTGACCAGGATGGAGGCTCCCAGTACCAGCCACAAGGACAACACCGGCCACCAGCCTTGCCACTACCAATATGGTCCTCACTAGTCTTCACTTTCTTTTTCATAATATTCAGATCCCTGATTTTCTTTATCCCAAGAAATGGCTCTGATTGCTACAATTCTGCAATTGGTATAGCTTCTTTTTATTTTTATGAGCTATGATAAACTCAAGGTTGGTTTGTGTTGAAACATGGCCCCTTCTTGTCTCAGCAGTGTTACCAAAAGGCACAGTGAGCAATAGGACATATTCTTCTGAGAGAATTCGAAGAGAAAGATGCACACAAAATAGGCAAATGTCATCTCCTAGGAACTCAGGAAATGATTTCATTAAACTCTGACATCTCCTAGCAGCGCTTGAGGACTACAGGTGATTTTGGCCTCTGAGTTTACTGCTTCTACAGTTTAACAGCTGTTTTCCACAGTAGCCACCAAAATTGCCATCTTTAATAGCAGTAAAGGCAAATAAGCACTTCAGTTTTCTAATGTATTAACAATGAGCACAATAAGGGTTGTTTCTATATGCTTTTTCTTAAAAATTCAAATGTCTCAAACGGATGAAATCCAATTTCTTAGAGAATGACTTGGAATGGCCACACTCTGTAGGTATCTTTGAGGACATGGCTATTAAACTAGCAGTGAGGAAGATATAAGTACTAGTTTAGGGTATAAATTCTAAAGATATTGAATAGGAGGTGAAAATATTCCGCCAGGGTGATATAAAAGAATAAGTAATGCCGCATTACAAATGTGGAACTCTTTCCCATGCATGTCACAAATGAATCATTTCATTTGAGCTGTTTTAAGTCCCAGCCTTGTTTCCTTACATTGGCATTTTGTGATCAATCATAGCAATTTGTTCTACTTCTGAATGTAAAATTGCAGCCAAGACTATAGCCTCTGTTGAGTCATACAAATAAGACTTCATTGAACCATATAAAGTTATTTTTAAGGCAATTCATCTGAACTATAATTAGTTGATATTAATAATACACTTGATGCTAATATTTTAAGAAATAATCTGGATTAAGAATATGAACAGGGCTGGGGTTGTGGCTCAGTGGTAGAGCACTTGCCTAGCACATGTAGGCACTGGATTTGATCTTCAGCACCACATATAAATGAAATAAAGGAACCGGGGTTGTGGCTTGGTGGCAGAGCACTTCCCTTGTACTCTGAGCCCCTGGGTTGGATCCTCAGAACCACATATAAGTAAACAAATAAAATAAAGATATTGTGTCCATCTACAACCCCAAAAAATAAAAAATAAAAAAGAATATGAACAGGTTACTACTTGAGTTATCATATACATATTCAGTTAGTCATATGCCAAGTATAATATGCACATACACCCACCTAATAGTTGGCAATGCATCTCAAAACATTTACAATTTCCACACGTTAGGGTATTGTGAAGTCGTTCTCCATGGGTTTCTGGAGGATATTGTTGTCTGTGCCAAGCCTGTGGAACAATGACCTTTTTACCCAAGCCATTTCACAGGTTGTGTTTACTGCAAGCAACCTTGAGGATGAGGTAATATCCCCCTTTGCGATAAATAGCAGACTGTTATTTACTAAGAAAAAGTGGGTTCCCTAAGCTTAGTACTGCTTAACTGTGATGTAAAGCCATTGCATGGGCAGGGTACACCTGAGTCCACGTACTGTATTGCCCCTGTGGGACAAGAGGGGGTAAGAGGGACCAATATACATGTTGATTCTCATGCTGGGTGCAGTCCTGGGTATAAGAAAGATTTTTGTTTCTGACCTAGGAGTCTCATGTCTTCTGCCAGTGTCCAAGAAGCAGTAATGAAGTAATTTATGGTCTTGTAAGTAGGGTTAAATCTATTCTGAAATGAAAGTGCTGAAACGTAAATACTGATACAGATAAAGGTACGATATCGAAATAGTTTAATTTTACATTTCATTTCCAAGGAAAAGAGGAAAAAATGAAAGAAAAAGGAAATAAACTCAGAGAGAAAGAAACAATTTTACAAATATTATGAAAAAGACAGTCAAATTACTGGAAAATAACACTCAGTTTTTGTTAAAAAAAAAAAAATTTCTTCTTTATTGTGTGGGTGTCCTGCCCAACTGCCAGCTGGACTAAAGTAGTTGCCTACAGGAGTTGACTTGATATGTGGCAGAAAGCATTTATTTTAGAAAAGATATTGTAAACAAAACACAGCTGCTACATTCAGTTAAGCAGTGAATACATTTCATCTTGAGTCATGGAAACCATTAGCCAATTCTGCTTCCAAAGTGAGAACTTAAAAATCTTTTCTTAAATATCAGTGATTAAACCAAGTATATCTCAACTATGTGAGACACAAATAAAAAGATAGTCCTTGTGCAGCACATTTCATTTGGGATGGGCCTCAGAGTTTCAATGAGATAGCTAAAGTAGTACTCATTAAATATAAACATCTGAAAAAGTAAAAATGTATCTTGTCAACTACCATTACAACCACATATGGAAAAGTCACCTGCATATTTTACTTTTTAAAACTAAAAATCAGACACTTGCTCATGGCCCTAGCAGACAGCCACAGTGAGTTCAATTGTGCTTCTATTTTACCTGTTTCTAAAAATTATTCAGTTAATTAATTATTTAGATTACCAGCATTTATTGGTGCTGGCAGTGTAATTACATGTGCTAAATCCAGAATTATTTGGTGTAAAATGCTTATTATGAAAATCAAATACAGTTATGGAATGCAAATGCAGGCTCACTTACTAATTGCTCATCAGAGTACACAGGTTCTAAATCTTGCTTTTCCTAACTGACTTATAAATAAGTAATACAGTTTGCTAACTGGCTAGGGATTTTTCTTTACTTGCTATGTCAATATATTTTAATATATTTAATATATTTTAATATATTTTTATAGCCTTATCTACAAAAGGCCAAGTTCCCCTCTTGTTTTAAAACCCATAATAAGACACTTATTGAGTGCATACTGTAGGGGAATAATGAATTGTTTTCATTTAATTATAATTGGAGCTAAACTGCACTTACATACTTACCAGATACAAAATCATCTTTTTCATTTCTGGGAGATTGAATAGAATACAGATATTCACTACTAAGATGTTAGTTAATCAGCATGGATGGATTAGAATTTCTGAGTACCTAAATTCTCTGATTTAAATAAGAGTTTTGTTTTTAATGAATATAATTATGTGACAATTCCAAGAAGAATAGTAAGAACTTAACATTAAGAACTATTCTTAGGTGATTATGATTACATTAGTTGATCTATGCACCACAAACTTTTTCAAATAAATCACTTTGCAACCATAAGATTTTAGTCTAATTATCAAATTATCAAAACATATTTTTATGAAAGAGCTACCACAAACACAAAGTTAACATTGTCTCAGGTTATTTGAACTAAACAGAATAAATATTCAGGAGAAAAAATAAAACTTACCAAGTATTTAGAGACCATATGTCTTCTCTGGTTGTTTTGAGGAAAGTTTAGCAATTTCCTAGTTTTATTCTTTCCTGGCACAGAGAATTTCCTTGCCCTTTAACGTATGTGTAATCATGTAACTTTCTTTGGTCAATGAAAAATGAATGAAAGTGGTATGTTTCATTTCTGTGGGGTTGCATTTAATAGCCAGTAGGACATGCTGCAATAATCCCTTCTTCCTGTTGTAGTGACCTGTGACAGCTCAGATAGTGGGCCCTCAGTCAACTTGTATCCCTGAGTGAAGAAGACCCAGAGCAGAATTCCTTGCTGATCCTTAATTGATAATTGAAACACATTGTAAACAAGAAAAAAAAATCTTTTTGGTCTACTAAGATTTGGGGGTTATTTGTCACTGCAGCATAATCTGTCCTATCCTAACTACTGCAATTTCCCAGTAGAAACAAATGCTCAACAATTTTATACTATACACATTGTCATCCTGTGACTACTAGTAGACATATCACAACTGTAGAATCTATCCATTTAAAATATTTGAAAACAAGAACAAGTTATGTCCTATCAAGCATGTATTTCTCCTCCATTTAGAAGGAAAAGATGCCTAGTGTATTCACAGAAAAATTATGTTTTCTACCTAGAGATTGCATTTCAAGGCAGAATTTAGTTGCAATCATCTGGATTATACAAATCAGTCATCAAAAGTTTATTATAGATATTCATGCATTTTCAAAGTAGATATCATGACAGATTGAGAACTAAGGCTACTATTTCCATTTTAAGAGAAAATCCAAAGTAAAAAACATCTATGGTAACTGGTCCTTAAGAAAAGAACACATATTTATGGATCAACAATATATTGAGATTTATGATAGATTAAGGAAGTTAATGTAGCTTTGAAACAAAAAATTTAAAGGAGAAAATTATTATTATTATAATAATCATTACTATTATTTTGGTACTGAGGGTTGAAATCAGGGGCTCTTTACCACTGAGCTATATTTCCAGTCCTTTTTATTTTTTATTTTGAAACAGGGTCTTGCTATGTTGCTAAAGCTGACCTCAAATTTGGGATCCTCCTGTCTCAGCCTGCAGAGTTTCTGGGATTATAAGCATGTGCTATCATGTCTGGATAGAAGAGAAAATTTAAGAAATATATTTTAGGAAACACTCAATATTAATATCTAACATTACCTTGAAGACCATTTCTAAATAAAAACTGAAATCTTAGACCAGAGTTTCCTAATCATAGGTTTGTAGATTACTGTGTCATTGTGACTTAGGGTAAGTGTACTTCTGAATAATAAAGATTCTTAGATCTCATTTCCATCCTACAAAAGTAAATCATGGTGGATTATGTGTTGTTAATAAGGTCCTCAGAGAATTTTAACCTATACTTAATAACAACAAACATAGCCAACACACATTAAGTGCTGATGTACTTCACTTCATGGATTATTTATTTCCTAATTTTTTAAATAAAATAAATACTCAAATAAAATTGGGAAAAATAGGGGGGATAAATTGAGGACTTCTGTTTTAACTCACATTAATTTTTAACATTAATGAATCCTTCTTATATACATAAGAGATATAACTAAATAAAAAATTAAATGTGCATAAGGGAATTTACTAGTGGTAGTTTTATCAATTACTGTATTATACTAAAACAAATATATATATTCTGAGCTTTAAGAGAAAAACATCTCTCAATGGTTAAAGCAAATTAATTTCTGAATTCATCTTCCTTCTTACAGTATAGGGAAGATAGTAACTGGAAATATATATGTGTGTGTGAGTGTATATGTGTGTATTCAAATGATAAATATTTGTGAAATTTTAGGCCAAAATGATTGTCAGTTTTAAAAGGTAATTTTTACTTTTATTGTTACTATTATTACAAAATAAATCTTTGAAAATAAAATTGTAAAATTAAGTAACATTCAAAGAGATATTTCAATTTTATTTATGAATCATTGGATTTCATCTCCTTGCATTTTGTACCACTGTTAGTACAGGTAGATCTTGACCTGGCTCATCACACGTCTGACTTTTACACTATACACTAAAACAAAAATTATTGCTATCAAATTAAAATTCTCTAAAGCATCTTTTCCCTACAAATAATTTCATGGAAAATTTTTGAAAATGTTTTTAATTAAGGTAGAGTTTTGGCAGCAATGCCGTTTCTATAGTAACATGATTTCAGTGTAGTTCTTTCAATATAATATTCAAAGTTAACAATGGTAACTGAGAACACATTTAACAAATCAGAGTCTTTTGATTTCAAATGAGTTTCCCCCTTGCAATGATTACTTGAAATATTTTCAAGTTGCACTGAGTTATAGAGACTTGGAAAGTGACTGACTGACTTTAGTTTGCCAACAATTTTCTAAAACTTCATCTCATTCCAGGATAGGAAAGTTCTATTTGGATAATATCTAAAATAAAAGAATCACCCAATTTATGGAGAGCTAAAGATCAGCTTCATTATAAAAGCTTTTAAACTACCCTGCTGAGTGTTGGTATTAAGAAACAATTGAACCATACAAAAATGAAAGCTAAAACTTGAATAGTAACTTGGGAATATTTTGAGGGTATAATAGGGAAAAAAAAAACAGATAACATGGATTTAGGGATATATACTATGTTATATACTATTTTGCATCTAATATATTAAGGATTTTTAATAATAGTAATAAATTATTAACACTAAAATGAGATCTCTTTGACTTCTTGTGATATAATTTTATGATAAATGGTTCTTAGAAATTGATGGTTCAATGGGAAGGAGGCAGGAAGAGACAGGGAGAGAGGAAAAACAGAAGAAAAAACGAGTAAAGGAAGACCAAAAAGGAGAGAGTGGAGAACCAGTGGTCTAAATGCTCACACGATTTCAATATTTTCAGTCCCTGAAATCAATTCAAAATTGCTTTAAATTATCTTAATGTTTATAGGAAAAAGCTTGAAGAAAGATATGTTGATCAGCACAAATTCACTGGCCTCTTTCAAACAGAAATTCAAGCTACAGTATTAAAAGACTAAGCTTCACTGAATTGTTAGGCTGCCTACAGTTTTTCTGAGAATTGCAAAAAGTGTGTATTTCTTTGGCTATAAAGAACCATTAGGATATAAATAAGAGTATCACTACTTCATATATATCAAATCCCAGCAGGAATAATTAACATTAATAATGCCCTGTTGAAAATACTTATGAGAAATTCAAACATTCCTGTGAAACATCTCTGAGTGTTTTCTAAACTCACAATAATTCAAATCTAAAGAAGAAAGGTACAAAGTAATATCAAAATGGAAAAATACATTTAAATTTCTATTAAACACCCAATGACTATTGGAGAAAATTCTAAACAACAACAACAAAGGCTGAAGAAGTCTTTAACATATTGCTGTAGATCTATGATATTTTTTAAACAATTGGCATTTGAAGAGATGATAAATAATACTTAGAACACAAAGATTACTGTATTCCACAAAGCCCCAGAGTGATACTTTACTCAAAATCCAAGCAATACACATTGGGAATCTGGAAGAAATCAGTTTTTTGTTTGTTTGTTTGTTTTGTTTTGTCTTGTTCTGTTTTATTGGTACCAGAGATTGAACCCAGGGGTTCCTAACCACCGAGCCACATCTCAGCCCCCCTTTTTTAGTTATTATTTTTCTATTTTGAGACAAGTTCTCACCAAGTTGCTTAGGGCCTGGCTAAGTTGCTATGGCTGGCTTTGAACTTATGATCCTCCTGTCTCAGCCCTCAAGCCGCTGGGATTACAGGCATGCACCACTGTGCCCATTTGTTGTATTCTGAGTAATGTTGGGTTTCAAATTTGATTTTAATTTAAGTGTCTCAGATATACATTTCAAAGATAGCTTCACAGTAAGGCACATGCCTCAAATAAATATGCTATTATCGGTACATCATGAAATATGTGAGCTAGATTTCCAAGCAAGTTGTCCCAAGGCAGCACATGTCTCCTCTGAAACCTGGGCTCCAGAATTCTAGATGAAGGGAGATGGGGTGGGGGTGGTTTGAGTAGTGGGCACCTTTTCCTCTTGATGAGCAGTGTGTTACTTCCTGCCTCAAGAGCATGGGCATTTGTTGACTGCCTCTTGACCATCTCTCAGCTACCTTCCCTTTGCTTCACAATTGCTTGAATCTCCTGGGCTTTTTTCAGGTGTATCAGACTGCACGCTTCGACTCTTAGAGTTATCTTTCTTGACAAATCCAATGATATCACCTTTTCATTCCAGTCTTTTAGTGGCCTCCTACTGCACATATGCTAGCATTCATGGGAAGCTACATAAAATCCTTTTCTAACCTCTTCTTCCAGACTCATCTTTCTCAACTCAGACATTTTGTCTGAAGCATCTTCCAACCAGTTACGATTTCTTAAACTTACCTTGTGTTTTCATGTCACCATTTTGTTGATGCCTTTTTGACTACATGCTTTTAAAATCTTTATATGCTCCCAGGTAACCTCTTCTTAGAGTTTTGTCTGACCCACCTGATCAGAATTCATCTCTCTCTTCCTTTTGTGCTACTCTGCCAGCATGTTCGATGTTACCTGCCATCTCCTTTTCCTAATAGCCACTCTATTTTTCCTCTTTGGTATTGTCTATGTGCCTCCTCCTCAACGTTATTCAGGTTTACATCATTGTATTGACTGCATTGTTTCATACTTGCATAGGTATTTTGCTATTCTCCTATTACACTATGATTGTCTTGGCAACAATGATATTTAGATACTAGCTTAGACTTACTGAGGGCTTCACTAAGTGCCAGGCATAATTCTAAGCAGTTTACATGCATAAACCCATCTGATGCTCATAATAACCCTGGGAAGTTTGACTATCAGACAATCATTACTATGATGCTGAAGATGAGAAAACTGAAACTGAGAGAAAGAAAAGTAAAATTATAACCTCAATAATGTTTCCTTTCTTTCTCTCTTTCTTTCTCTTTCTTTCTCTCTCTTTTCTTTCTTTCTTTCTTTCCCTCCTCCTCCTCCTCCTTCTTCTTAGAAAGAGTCTTGATAAGTTGTACTGCTTATCCTTGAACTTTGGCTCCTCCTGAGTACCTAGGATTACAGGTGTGTGCCACCACACCCAGCTCTATTTCTTGTTATTAAGAGATGACATTCAAACTCAGGCCATCTGACTCCATAACTATTGTTCTTAACCAATTGGCTATACTAACTTGTTCTTTTATTTCTCTCTTCTTTTCCCCTTCTTCCCTTCTTCCCTCTCTCTTCCTTCCTCCGTACTTTCTCCTGATTTTAGTACCTATTATACTTCCCAACATGTATCTGAACATGTTTCTTGAACTAACTAATTAATTTTTTTGAACACACAGGAGTTGATCTTTGGAAAAGGTAGGCACTATTTCTTCCCAAGAAAACTCTTAAAAGTTTAATATATCTAAGTTGAACAGAACATAAACAGTTTTGTTTTCTTAGTTTGATAACCATAATCCAGTTGAAGAAAAATTTAAGTATACCCTTTTGGAACTCACTACTCATTTAAATTGATTTTTTTTAAAAAATAAACACAAAATGACCATGTTGGAACTTGTAATAAATAATGGCAATAAACTTCTCTGTCCCATACTTGAAGAGTTTTATTGAGTGACTTTATAATGTAAAACTGCTTTTAGAGATGACAAATTTACAAGCTTTCAGTTGACACATCAATGATTAATGTAAATGACTTCAGTTTCAAATTGTTTTCTGGGTCTAAGGATTAAGATGTCTAAGTTTCTATCTGTACTAAAACATTTCTCTCAGTTTGAAACATCCTTTTCATGCATCAAAAAAGATTATCCATGTCATCTTAAGGAAGTAGTTTTATTATTTTTTTATGTCCATGTTAGTATAGTCATTGAGAAGTTAAACTCTGCAGGAGATTGTACACCACAGACACACTTTATGCTGCTGAGAATAAAGCTCCCAGCAGTCAAGAAAAGTAACGGGGAAAAGGTTACAGAAGGCATTTTCCCATGAGCTTCTATTCCCTGCATTCATAAACCTTCCTGTCTGTGGAGACTCAGATGGTTGTTCACACCACACCAAACATTACCCAGCAGAACGGGGCAGGCTGATCCTGAGATTGCCAAGCCATGGCATGTTTATTTAGCTTTGTTTCTTGAAGATGGTCCAATGATTTTGTGATTTCATGCAGTTGAAGCCCTGAATTCCTACATTCTATGTTTCCCTCAAAATGGAGCCCAAATTCCACAAGGGAAGTGCTACAGAAGTTTCACTAGAGTGCTTCTGTTTCTCACCAGGATTACAACATGACGTCTATACATTTCAAGTGCGTGACTCTGGACTGTTTTTCCTTTCTGATTACACCAATTCCAGACACTGACTTTGACACTGTTTGGGAACACTTAACATAGATACTGCTTCTGGAAAAGATAAGACAAATTACTACAACATTTCCTAGTACACATTTGTTTGTGATTAATCTTAGATTTTATTATCTGATGTAGAAGAATTGCAGGGTTTTATGTGTTTTAAAATGCACTTTTTTTAAAAAATCATGGATATTTAAATTTGTATAATCCCATCCATCACTCACCCAGAGTGAGGCAATAGGATTTGGCAGTTGTCCCAGTTTTATCTAACTTGGTTTGGAAGCTAACTATAGTACGCTTTGGGAGGCATTGTAAGATCTCACCAGAAAACTCTCTGAATTGCAAGACCAAACATAAGGATGGAACAATTCCTTAGTTTTATTAAGTCTGTGACCATATGAAGCAGTTCTTTGTTTGTTTGTTTGTTTTTTTACTTAAGATTGATTTAACCATTAGGCACAGTGCTCATGGTGCCTATGGCCTGCAACACATTTAGAAACCTATGAAAATGTTTTAATTTTAATTTTGTTTAAACTACGAAGACAAAGTAAGTAGTAATGCATATATTATGGTGAATTTCACCTGGATTCTTTCTAATTGTTTTCCTATAGCAGACTGGTCTATGAAAACAAACATGCTCATGACTCAAAAAAAAAGTCACTATGCAGCACTGAATTAAATTCATCTGCTGCATAGATTCTTGATAAACAATATTCAGAATATTACTGTGGTTCTCAGAAAAAGTAATGTTCAAAATATCAATGTGGTTCTTTTAGAGAAAGACACTTGGCTTTGTAAAAATATCATAGGTCCTCAAGTTATGAATTTTGTCAATTGAAAAATCACTTAAAAAAACTGAGGGCCATGGAGGATTATCTGAAAAATAATAATAATAATGATAATAATAATAATAATAATAACAGCTTATTTGTCTGACACTGTCCTAGGTACATTATGGGTATTATTTCAGTTACTTCTACAATGACTTGGAAAGATGTTATCATTGTCAGTTGTTACAATCACCTCCCTAAGCTGAGGATCTGATTCCCCCAATTATATATAGGGCTAAAATTTGAATTCAATCTGATTTGGACACATGTTCTTTTACTAATTGTCACTGTAAGGATCAATACATAAAGGAAATGAGTTCTAAACATCAAATAATCATTTAAGTATAAAATATTTAATTGCAAATTTGTGCTTTTGATAACGCTGTATCCAAAGAATTTTTTGACCCAAATATAAGAGCACATTTAGATAAAGTTATCTCTCTCTCAGGTTTTAACCGAATTCATGAAAAGGTAACATAAATATAAATATTTTGAGAATAAGAAAAAATTGCAAGCTGTCAAGTTTTCTTTAATTTATACACACACACACTCACACACACAATTGAGCCTCATATCTATATATTATTTTTGTCAGATATATGTATGTATTGTAAATAAATTGCTAGTAAATTATTTAATTCAAATTAAATTTCAATTGTTCAAAAGATAGTTGGATTCCTTTAAAAACAAATTAATTGAGCCGGGAACACAGCCACTTTAGCAGGAAAATGTTTAAAAGGTACATGACCCTTTTCATCACGTGGAAATATTAGTTTAAAAAAGGGCAAGAATAGTCTTCACACAGGAAAGAAGGAACCAGAGTTCTTCCAACCTCTTGTGGTGCAGGAAGCCTCCTGACCCTGGTGCCAAGTTCTGTGAGGACAGAATAGTTGTTAAGCCATCACACAAGCAAAAGGAACAATTTCAACTGCAAGCCAGAAGAAATTCTAGAATGTAACTGGTTGAAAAGGGCTTGGTTTAATTTCTGTTCTCATTTAATTAAAACAACAACAATAAACAACAAAAACAATGGTCAGTCTGGTGATGTGATTTGGGTAGATCCATGCAGAACTGGCAGTAGAGTCCACTTCTGTTTGCTAGTCTAGGACTTCCTTGTAATAATATGAGAAACATAAGTGAGAAGATGATGTATTCATTCTTTAAATCGAGCCAGAAAACCAAAGAAAGGACTCAGTTTAGAGACTTATCAGTTAATGGAGGAAACCCCCTTCCCATCCTTGACTCAGGTAAACATTTGCAATGTTATTAAGAATTATTGAAAATGATAGTGGTGTCTGCCGCAGTTTAGGGGAAAAGAAGAAAATATAAAGTGGCCATCTTGCACCAAGACAGGAAGAGGTGAAAAAATATTAAGCAATGACATGGGACTCTATAGCTCTTCATTCTATCATTGTTAATTAGTGCATTATATATATACTAGTGTATTTTATATTATATAAATGTACATGTATATTAAAAAATCAGGATTCGTCATGGCATATTTGTTCATGAACATAGCATCATGTGGTAGATTTCATTCCCTTTGCTTCCTCATGCCCCTCCTCCTCCCTCCCTCTTGGTCCCCTTCCTCTACATTAGTTTCCCTTCTGTTTTTGTGAAATCCTTTTTTAAAAATTCCTTTTATTTTTTCTCTCTAGTTTTCAAACATGAGAGAAAACATTCTTCCTTTGACTTTCTGGGTCTGGCTTATTTCACTTAGTATGATGTTCTCTGGTCCCATCCATTTATCAGTAAATAACAAAATTTCATTCTTAATATGACTGAATTAAACTCAGTGTGTGTGTGTGTGTGTGTGTGTGTGTGTGTAATATATGGGTTAGTGTATATATACACATGTGTATATATGTGTGTGCGTGTGAGTCTGTTGACGGGCATCTAGGCTGGTTCCAGAGCTTGGCTATTGTGATTTGTACTGTTATTAAATATTGGTATGCATGTATTACTATAGAAAGCTGATTTTAGCTGATTTTAGTTCTTCTGGATAAACACCATGGAGTGGGATATCTGGATCATATGGTGGTTCAACTCCTATTTTTTGAGGAATCTCCATACTGCTTTCCAAAGTGGTTATATACCAAACTGCACCAATGTATAAATGCATTTTTCTCACACATTTCACACTTTTTCTGGGTACCAGAGATTGAATCCAATGGTGCTTAACCACTGAGCAACATCATCAGCCTCTTTTATTTATTTATTCTTTGTACTTTGAGACGGAGTCTCACTAGGCTGCATATAGACTTACTAAACTGCTGAGGCTGGCTTTGAACCTGCAATCCTCCCTGCCTCAGCCTTCAGAGGTGCTGGGATTACAGGCCTGTGCCACAATGCCAAGCAATTTTCCCATACATTCTTGCCAGTAGTTATTGTTATTTGTGTTCTTGATGATTGCCATTCTGTCTGAAGGTAGATAAAATCCCAGTGTAATTTTGATTTGCATGTACCTGATTGCTAAGGATATTGAATATTTTTTTCATATATTTGTTGGCCATTTATATTTCTTTTGAGAAATTCATTTATCTCTTTTAACCATTTATTGATTGGGTTATTTGGGGTTTTTGTGTTTAGTTTTTTGAGCTCTTTATATATTCTGGATATTCATCCCTTATCAGAAGAGTAGCTAGCAAAGATTTTCTCCTATTCTGCAAGGTTTCTTTAACACTCTTGCTTCCTTCTCTGTGCAGAAACTTTTAACTTTGATGCCATCCCAATTATTGATTCTAGGTGTTATTTCCTGAACTATGTGTGTCTTTTTAAAAAATAGTTGGTGCCTGCAGCAATATGTTGGAGTGTTGACCTTATAATTTCTTCTAACAAAACTTCAGGTCTAATTCCTAGGTCTTTGGTACACTTGCTTTTTGTGCAGGGTGAGAGATAGGGAACTAATTTTATTCTTTTACATATGATATCCAGTTTTCCCAGCACCGTGAGTTAAAAACTCTATCTTTGCTTACTGTATGCTTTTTTGGCCTATTGTCAAGGTTTGGATGACTGGATCTATGTGGATTTTTCTATTCTATTTCATTTGTCTTTATGTATATTTTAATGCCAGCACTATGCTTATTTTTATCTGTTGTTTTTAGTTATACATGTCATTAGGGTATATTTTGACATAATTATCCTTATATGGAATACCTCTTATTCTAATTAGAATCCCAGTCTTGTGATTGTACATGATGTCTTAATCGACTGTGATGTGTTTAAATATGTACATAGGGAAGTTAAGTCAGATTCATTTCTCTTTCCTATTACTGTCCCCACTCCCTTCCCTTCATTTCCCTTTGTCTAATCTACTGAACTTCTATTATTCCTCTACCCACTTGTGGTGTGTTAGCATCCTCATATAAGAACATTGGGTCTTTGGCATTTTGAGAATGGCTTATTTCACTTGGCATAATAGTCTCCAGATCTATTTATCTTTCAGTAGAAGTCATAAAGTCATTATTTTTTATGGCTGAGTAATATTCCATTGAGTATATATATATCACATTTTCTTTTTCCATTCATTCATTGAAGGGAACCTAGGTTGGTTCAATAGGTATTGTGAACTGAGCTGCTATAAACATGGATGTGGCTGCATTATTATAGTAAGCTAATTTTAAATTCTTTGTATTTGTAGCAAGGAATAGGATAAATGGGTCAAATGATTATTCCATTCCTAGTTTTCTGAGGAATCTCCATACTGCTTTCCAGAGTTGTTGCACCAATTTGAGTCCCACTAGCTATGTATGAGTTAACTTTTCTCCACATCCTTACTAACATTTATTGTTCCCTATTTATAGATTGCGTTATTTGTTTTTTTGGTGTTAAGTTTTTTGAGTTTTCTATATCCTTGAGATTAATGCTGTGTCTTGAGGTGCAGGTGGCAAAGATTTTCCCCCATTCTGTAGGCTCTCTTTTTGCACTGTTGATTGTTTCCCTTGTTGTGAAGAACCTTTTTAGTTTGGTGCAGTCTCATTTATTGATTTTTTAATTTTACTTCTTGAGTTTTAGGACTCTTGTTGAAGAAGACAGTTCCTTTATTTATTCTTATGTGGTGCTGAGGATCAAACCCAGTGCCTCACGCATGCAAGGTAAGTGATCTACTGCTGAGCTACAATATACAAACAGAGATATGATAAATTGTGGTTTAAAGGTGTATTAAGAATTGTAATGCAAAAAAAAAATAAGAGAGCTCATGTATAATGGCATAATTTGGCGTGAACATACTTTATAAAGAGAGTTATGAAAAATTGTGCTGTGAATGGATAATTATGAATGTAATGCATTCCACTATTGTCATGAATGTAAGAAATAAATAAAAAAAGATAAGAAGTTGCTGAATAGTTTTATGGAGAGGCTCTGCCATTTTGCATCCCCCCAGCATTTTATGAGAATTTCTGTTGCTGTAGGTGGTATCATATTTTTTATTCTAGCCATCTTAATGTAGTAGTTTTAATTTGTATTTTCTTAATGACTAATTAAGAAAATACTATCTTTTCATGTACTTATTTACCTTGTTTAATATCCTTTTTGGTGAAGTGTCTGTTCAAGTGTTTTGTCCATTTTTTACTTGGCAAAATTAATTTTTAAGTTTTAATTTGTGTTTTTTCCCCTATTGTTTACAGAGTTCTTTATAAATTCTGGATAGAAGTCCTTTGTCAAATAAATGATTGTTAAATAATTTTTAAAAAAAGACAGTTCCTAAGCTGACCTGATGGAATGTTGGGCCTACATTTTCTTCTAGTAGGTGCAGGGTTTATGATCTAATGTCTAGGTCCTTGATCTACTTTGAGTTGTGTTTTGTGAAAAGTGAAAGATAGGGTTAAATTTCATTCTGCTACATGTGGAT
This sequence comes from Marmota monax, assembly GCF_021218885.2. Taxonomy (NCBI): domain Eukaryota; kingdom Metazoa; phylum Chordata; class Mammalia; order Rodentia; family Sciuridae; genus Marmota; species Marmota monax. The sequence continues at coordinate 16,043,150 of NW_026692781.1, forward strand.
TTCCAGTTTTCCTAGCTCCATTTGTTGAAGAGACACATATGGAATATTTCATCCAAAAGTAGGTGAATTCACTTTCTTTTCAGCAGCTCAAGAAAACTTCTTCAAAAATAGACCTGATTTTAGGTCACAACGCAAGTGTTAGCAAATACAGAAAAATCAATATCCTTTCTCATCACATCATAATGAAATGAAATTAGAAATCAACAGCAAGAAATATTATAAAAACCACATAAATACACAAAAATAAAATAATACTCTTTTGAAAGAGAAATGGATCGTAGAAAAAAATGAGAGAAGAAATTTAAAAAAATTTTAAATCAATTTACATTTTTATCTCCCTTTTATGTTCAAATTTATCTGTAGAAACTGTGGTTGCTGATAATAAACTATATGAATACATGCATATATGTTATCCCTATATAAAACAGAAAAGTAAACAAGACAAAAATTTCAACCTCAAAAACATTGTGTTCTAGTGAGAGAGAGAAGATAAACCAAACCAATAGACGAAGTATATAATACACTGGAAAATTCCATGTGTTACTGAAAAGGATAGTTACAGAGAAGGATAGTTCCAGGGTAGCAACTTTAAGTAGAATGTTCAGGGAAAGCTTTCCTAAGAAGTTAAGATTAGAACTTAGATATCAAAAAGGTGAAAGAGTAAGCCACATGGATATATGGGAGAAATAGATTCTCTGTAGAAGTAATGCTTGCAAAGGCTTCAAGTGAAGAGCAGCTTTGTGTGTCTGAGAAGAGTGAAAATCCAAGGCAATGGTTTTACAAAAAGATGCTTTTCCAGACACTACAGAGATAGGACTGCAGAGCCTAGGGTTCAGATGAACGTGTATAATTTTTTAATCATACACACACACACACACACACACACACACACCTCATGAACTCTGTAGATAGAAGAGAGAGAGTATCTACTACATTTAGAAGTGAATACAGATAAATTACTTTGGAAAAGAACTATCCCGTGTAACATGAATAACAACATCTTACACTACCTAATAATTTGTATCAATAAGAGGAAACAGAGCTGTTAATTTCGGTAATAGGAATGAAACATACTGGTTGCATTTTGCAAATATGTGTGAATTTCCTCAGTCAGAAATTTTATAACAGGGGTTCAGCTTAGCAGAAATCTTTATAACAAGTGAAATGAATAAAATATCAATACATGCCTCCTAGAATTAAAAGGTAAACCAAAAGAAAATTTGCAGATGTGCATTGTATTAACCAGTAATTTGTGCCAGTGGTGATAGAAAGAGCAAGAAACACTGGACTATTTAGAAGCTGAAACAGGTGATCTAAACCAAGCTGTCTCTAAACAGCTTGGGGATCTTGTTCTCCTCTCCTAACCAAACAGTTCTGGACTGTTGCTGAAGCCAGCATTACACAGGCAGTTAGCATAGACAGGTAATCCAATCAGGTCAGATCAGGGAGGCCAATTTGAATCTGGGAAATTGGAGCTGCCCCCAGAGAGACTGAAATGCCTTCAGAGCCCTTCCCCCACCCTTATCAAGATAACCTGCCCCTGCTCCAACCTGTTGCTAAGGAAACCTGTCCCAGGAATTGTCCCTCCCTACAGGGAGTTATAAAAGTTGTTAATTAATGTGTCCTGGGCTGCTCAATGTGGTCCTTCCCCCTATCCATCTGTTCTCACCTTTTGACCATCCCACCTGGGCACGTCCTGGGCCTACTCATGTATGCAAGAAGGAGAAAGATAAGGGGAAGAAAGCAGGAGAACAAAGGAAGTCTAAGACATATAAAAAAAAAAAAGACAAAACACCCTCACTTTTTGGGATACCAGGATACCAGCTATGGCCCCCTTCTCCCTTGTGGGAGAAGTCTGTTACCCCTTTTAAAATAAACCCTGCTTTATATGCTTGCCTCCGAGTGCTTCTCTAATATTATACTTCAACATGTGAGGGACCAGGTATCATTACCATTCTTTCTTAATCTCCATCAAACCTATTCACAAGACCTCCCTAACCTACTCTTCCTCTCCCCTCTAGACCCCACCCTTTTAAAGGAGTAACACTGCATTTTAACTGATAACTTAGTCTGGTAAGAAAGAGGAGCAAAGTTATCTGAGCATGAGCCCTAAGACTTGTGTGTCACTAAGACTTTATTTCACCAGCTTTTGGAATGTATCTAGCATTTGAGTAATATTTGTTAAAAAGTTAGATCATGAATTTAGTTTGAAATTGGGCAACAGTTTACTTTTACCATGGTTTCTGACCTATGAAGATATTTTTATGTTGCTATCATCCACTGTAAAAAGGAAATATGATTTCCAGTAAATTTCTACCACTAGCATTTTCATCAGAGGCATGCACCCGTGTTACATGGTTTGAAACAATAGACTAATGTATTACCTACAATACCCATAGCAATTATCAATTGTTATGTGTTACATTTATATATTTTTAAATGTTGTTTATAATTATGAAATTCTTAGCCAAGCCTGAATGTTAAATAATGTTAAATTAAAGTAAATAACCTATGAAACATTGGCTTTCAGATTCTTGTATTACCACCACTGGAAGATCTTTGTCATACAAGATCTCATACAGAATCTACAAAACAGTGAAACTAGTTGTCATAGCTGTGCAGGTTGAAACTGAAAGGAAGACAGTCTTTTGCCTTTAGTTTTCTCTCTGACCTTCTTTCTGTGGAAGGTGCAATGTATTTGCCATTTACTTTAAGACTATTCACTGCTGTCATATAGAAAGGAAGAAAAAGAAATGAGATGAACAAAACTCAGAAGAAATATTAAGAAGAGATACTGAGCCACCTGTAATTCCAGGCACTCAGGAGGCTGAGGCAGAAGGATTACAAATTTGAGGCCAGTCTCTGCAATTTAGTGAGACCCTGTCTCAAAATAAAAAAATAAAATAAAAAATAAAAAGATCTCAGTGGTAGAGCATCCCTGGGTTCAATTCTCAATACTGAAAAAAAAAAAAGATTAGATAGCATAAGCAATTGACTTGCAAGTAAAATTCATAAGGTGATAAATATAGATAGAAAGTAAATTAGTTACTTACAAAATACAGATGTTCATCCTATGGGATATGACGATTTTAAAAAGAATGGAACATCACTTACAGATGGAAACAGAAACTAGGAAAGACCAAGTCATGATGCAGAGCGTGCCACCTAGTAAGTCAGACATAATGAATTTGTGATATGTGTCATGGTCCCATTTGTGACCTGCTCACATGCACAGAGAAAGGTATGGCTAGTGGGCAGGAGGTACAAAAGCTACAGTAATTCACCAGGTCCTGTCTCGAAATATCTCTAATAGCACAAGGATATGTTGGCTCCAGGAAGCTTCTTCCCTGGGACCCCTTCTTCAACACAGCCCTAGCCCTAATACCCACACCTTCAAGAGAAGTCTGATGTGGCTGAGAGGAAGGACAAACAGACATGTGCAATACTGGATTCAGGTCATGCGGTCCTTCTACCCTCTTGTACCCTAGCCTATCCCATTGTTTCACCTTTGCTTATTTGTTCTGTGTTTCTGTTTGGTTCAATGAAACATGTGATTTAAATACTTTATTTGGGGTCTGTGAATCTTTCTGTCCTAGATTCCCAAGAATTTCTACTGGTTAATATGCCTGGAAGCTATCGCTGTCTCAGTGTCATGCGTCAGTGTCATGACAAGGGCCCCTGAGGTTGTTATGACACAATCTTACAAATAAATAATGTATGCCTTTCACTGATCTTAAATGTTATCAATCATGGTTTAATCTAACATGGCTTTTTGAGCATTGCCAGACTATATTAGAGCACTTTGATATTTTTGTTTTCAAAAACTTAGTCTCTGAGTTCTTTTTTTAGGAGTCTTACTCCTTACAGAAAGCGCTAGTATATAGTCTCTGACATTTTAGGATAGCCTGGCATGAAAACACAGCCAACTTTCTCTTAGCTTTCAGTGCTGCCCCTCTGTTGTATGTGCTTTCCTATCTTAACCAAGGTCATAACAAATAATTTTCATTCTTCTTAATGGAGAACTTTTAAGTTCATTTAAGAACTTTTAAGAATTTTAAGTATAAAAAAATCATAGTTTACTTTTCAGATATAAAATGTTTTTACATTATAGACTCCCAGAGTGTTGGTAGATATTGTATTAGTTGAATCATATGAAACTGACACTTCTATAAGCCAAATATTGGCACTTCCATAGAATTTGAATGCATAGATGTGCTGTTCTAGCTGTTGTCTGGATTGGGCCTCCTGAAAGCCCCCTGAATAATAGCATTCCCTCAGCAGCTTGAGGACTTCTGGTGTTTCCATTGGCTCTTAAGGACATACCTTCCATTACTAGAAAAATCCAACTTGTGGAAAGTTCTTCATAATTTTGAGCAAAAGTCTGTATCCCACAGCTTCAGTTTATGATTAAGGTTTTTTATATTCTTTACATGCAAACCAGAACATTTGAGAATGAAATAGGACACTCTCAGCAATTGTGGAGGGGCAGCAGGTATAAACTGATATGATGGCAAACAAATAAACAGAAACAGCCATCCTACATAGTGATCACAATGAATATAAATGATTGCTCTTTTACAAACTGACATTTAAAATAATGGATCATTTATACTGTAGCTGTTTTCTCCTATCTTCATGAAATTAACTTATTTCCTAAGATCATTCCTCAGTGCTGGCATTACTTTGAACTCTAAACATGTAACTTAACTTAGTATAAATATGTTAAATATGTATTACAAAGAAAGGAGAATCAAATTAAGCTAAGTCAGCTTGTTAATCACAAAATGGACAAAAATTATAAAACTAGTGTCAATGCACATCCCTAGGTTAATTCTTGGTTGCAAATTGCCAGTTTATCTTTCCTCCTTTCTCTTCAGCCTGTATTCTTCTCATTATCCTTCCACCTTTCTCTTAGTGTCTTGGATCTGCAATTACAGAATACTATTAGTAGAGTTTAGACTTGCCTTTACTTCTTATTGTTAAAAATGTGCTCACCCATTCCAGAATAATTTTAATTGAATACATGATAAAGTATCTATTTGTTCGCAATTTGATTGGAAACGTCTTCCTCATTTTCCATTGACCTTCATGGAAATGAAATCAAATTATGAAAAAAGATGCACAAAATTACTAAAGGGCTCTATACTCAGTGGATATTCAATAAATCACTGCTTCTCATGTCTGTTCTTTATTGTATCCTTCCTAGATGTACTGCCAAATGTTGAAAGATGTAAAAGTTACTGCAGTGTGCAGGAATTTGCCTCCTCAGTACTAAGAGAACTCCTATCTGGCAATAAACAGTTATATTTAGTGATACCCTGTTGGAAGATAATGACGTGAATTGTGAAAAGTTGTGATTATTTTATAGGAAGACTATGAGAAGTTCCTCTACTAAAGCATTTTTGAAAATTTAATTATTCCTTATGTGCTTAGTACTATTTGATTCTGTTAATCCCTTTAGAAGTGACTCCAAAAGTTCAAGTGTTGAAGATCTTGCTTCAAACAGGAAAAGACTGAAATCCACTATAATAATAATAAATTTTTTTTTTTTTTTTTGCGGATTGTTGATTGTCTAATACAAGTTAAGGGATAACATAAAAAACAGAGTTACAATGAGGAATGTATTTCCCATGTACCTTTGTGGGTGAGTGACATTTCTGGAACAGCCAAATCTAGAATCTTACTGATCCATTAACTACAATTTGCCTGTTGTGTTTTATGAACTTTATCATATAATTTTAAACATCCTAAAATGACTAGGTCTATGTAAAATAATCTTAATTCTTTACCCCCATTAATTTAATAATCTATTGCTTTAAAATTTTAATGACTTCAGTATTGATAGAACTTAACTCTAATTATAGTGAGGAATATGAACAATGAGAAACCAGAAGCTCATTTCACCTTCACACATTTTAAACAGGAGAAGCCAACCTGTTTATGCAAAGCTTTGTTTGGGGACATTGTCTTCCCCTTGAATAGAACATCATTTCCTCAGATTTCTTGGGTTACTATGGTAGCCTGCTTGTATTTGCTCCTGCTAATGTTCTTGAGTCCATTAATGTTCAATTGTGAAATGTTTTGACTAGTTGACTTGGCAGCTGTGGTTAATGCGAAAGGAAGAGAGCAGGTCCTTGAGCAATCAGAGTGATACAGAAATAAATAGAGTAAAGCATCATTGTCACAGCTCATGTTAGATCATCATGGCCTTTTTTACTATGACAAGATAGTCATCAATCTGACAAAGCACTACCAACAATAAAAGCAGGTTTCAAGTACTCATTGACCATTTTTCTTTAAATTATCTTTGGTCACTATGACAAAAATGTAGTCTGCTTCTTTTGGTCAAAAATATTTAATGGTTTATTAACTTTGTAAGGTAGAAAATAATCGAGCTTTGATTTAGAAAGCTCACAAAGATTAAAAAGGATATATGCCAGCTGAGGAGAAATATTAAGACTCCATAAGGCCAAAGCTATTGCTTATTGATTCAGTTTTAATCCTTGTAACTTTTCTCTTAAGAGTAGAATCAGAAGTAAAATAATTAGTTTTGTTCACAAAACTGTAGTGTAAAGAGTATATGATAAAATTAGCAAATCTGCTCACCACAATTTCTACAATCCTGGTCCTGTATTTCAAGTTCAAATAAGTGTTAAGCATTTAACACCTGAATTAGGGGGAAAAAATCCACTGATAACCTTTTAAATTCTAGTAATGTTAAAGTCTTTTCCTAGCAAAACCAGTGAAGTGAAACTAAAGAACTTCCCTACAACCTGGGTACTTAACATTTTGATAGACGTATCCTCACAAATTGATGTGACAAAGCTAATTCTGCTATGAAATTGCATGAGTAGGATTTATGGGTTAGTCAGGGCAAGTTTTTAAAAATCCAGTTATTCTTTAATACTTTAAAATTTAATCTAAATTTTAAATTTACTTTTCTAAAAAGTAAATTGTACAAACGCCATAATATGTGATTTTTTTTGTTATGTTCCACATGAATATGAGGTTGGCAATATCTGTCTTACCATTTTTAATGTCTTTCTCTTTGTCTTCCTTTGTCTTTTCTTTCCACGCTGCCCCACTTTAGGGGGGTATGATTAACACGCAAATGGTATATGTATTCAATGTATACAACCTGCTGAATCTGGAGATAACTGAATACCTATAAAACTATCAGCACTGTTATTAACCTTTAGTATGAAAAATTTAAAACATATACAAAAGGAGGGAAGTTAATATAATGAACTTCCATGTACCCACTACTCTGATTCAACAATTATCAATAATGTGCCAACATTTTTTAAAACAAATCTTATTTAAAAACAAATCTCACTTAACATCACTTCACCAGTTTACCCTTCAATATGCTTCATTAACCTATGACACTTTCCCCCCATAACATTTTCAAATACTATTATCACAATTGGTAAATACAATATTACCAGTAATTCCTTGGTATCATCAAATACCTAGGTCATGTACAAATTTTATGATTTATCCCACACATATTGTCCCACACATATTTTTTAGTGTGTTATTTAAATCAGAATTACCCCACTCCCCCCAAAAAAGTCCAGACATTGTATTTTGTTATACCTATTACATCTCTCCCTCTCCCCATTCCTTTTTTCCCCCTGTACCATTTATTTGTTGAAGTATGTCATTTGTCCTACTGGATGCCAACATTTCAAAATTAGCTGATTTTCTCCTTCTTATCCTTCCCATTACCTCTTTTTTTAGAAAACACTAAATTGAGGTTGAGAGAAGTTATGTGATTCATCTGTTGTCCCCTAACTAAATCATAGAATCACAGGGCTGGAACTCAGCTTTTCAAAATACTGTTGAATCTAGAGCCTTATACTATAAGGTGAAAGAGAAGAGCAAGATGTTTGAAACTTGACAACTCGGGCTGGGAGCCTGTTCCATTTTCCAGATGACTAACCATTGGAATATTATCTAAGCCTTTGACATTCATTTTTCACATCTGAAAAACGAGGATGATAAGAACTGCCTTACAAAGTTGGGCCTGACTAACAGGTGAAGTAAAGGAGATCCCCTTTTTGCCCATAATGGACACTCATTAAAAGGTAGCTGCTTCTATATTACTGCAGTTGTATTTGTCTCTTGGGAAAAGAATATGCTGGTTCATCTAAAATAACTGAATAGTTTGGTTATTTAGCTGACCTAATGATAGGGAGACGGACTTGAATGATGAATTACTTAAATTGTTATCAAAGTATACTTCAACTCCAATTATCTGTCTAGATGATATGTCCAATGTTTGAAGCCAGGGTGGGGGGTGGAGGGTTGAGCGGGGCGGGGGAGGCTGACATTCCTGCTACATATTGCATTCTATCTTTCCCTTCAGATAGATTATTTGCTTTATATATTTAAGTGCTCTGGTATTGGGTGTATATATACTTAAAATTGTTGTAATTTCTTGATGAATTGATACTTTCATCATCATCTAATGACTTCCCTTGGTTATTTTACAATGTATTTTGTCTGCTATAAAATAGCAGACAGGGGCTGCAGCTCAGCAGTAAAGTGTGAGCCTCACATGTGTGAGGCACTGGGTTCTGACCTCAGCACCCCATAAAAATAAATAAATAAAGATACTGTGTCCATATACAACTAAAAATACATTTTAAAAAAAGATAGCTTCTCTGTCTCATTCTCTCTTCTGGTTTCTGCTGAATCTTCTTCCATCCCTTCAAAGGGTACAAATGTCTCAAACTGAAGGAATAAATTCTTACCATAAGAAAGATAAATTGGTGAGGTAATAGATGTACAAATTAGTTTAACTGAATTTTTCTTTCATGTATACATAGATCAAAACATCAGATTGGCTCCAGTCATATAAACAATTATTGTTTGTCAATTAAAAATAAAGATATTTAAAAATAGTCACTAATCTTTTTGAATGTCATATGAAGCGAGACCAATTATCACTTGACATTCTTCCCCCATCTTTGTGTCCTACATTTGATACACCTCAGCAAGCCTTATTTGGTAGGATATTTAGTATTCCTCTCTACCTCTGCATTGTGTCTGTTTCTACCCTCAGTACATCCTCAAAAAGCACCTAGCATGTGTTCCTACCTCAGTGACTCCATTTTCTCCTCTCACAAATCAATACAGTATACATCTGTATTAATCTAATCTTTTTGATACACTGTTTATATACAATAACTTCTTATCACACATTTAGTAATTGTTACACTTAATTATGATCTATTTAAGCTGGGAGGGTGTCAAATAACATTGAATCTAGTGTATTTAAAATAGAATGGTTTAATTGCTGAAAGGTAACCGTAGTAAGAACATGTTCAACAAAATATCTGTCAAAATGTGGAGGAAGCCCCATCCTAGTGGTATCTATACCAAGATGAACTAAAGTGAATTTCAGGTCCCTGGGGTATTATTAGAATGAGAGATGCAGCACATTTGCAGAGAAGTTGTCAGCAATGATATATCCTGCACGGGCGGTCAAGGAAAATGAAAAAAAGGAGAATCAGGAAATAAATATTTTTAAGGCTTTGAAGCAGTTCTTTTGATATGGAAAGACTAAAGCTAAATTGCAGTAGCATAACCAATAAACTGGAAATGAAGAATTAGAAACAATGAATCAAAATAAAGTTTGGTGGCAAATGAAAGGTTAGAAATAGACTCATTATTTGAAATGAAGCTAAGTGTGAAGAAAGGGGTTTTAGCTTTCCTTTGAGATAAGAAAGGAGGAGGAAAGGGTTATTGGTTGATTACATAAACTTTGATATGAGGTAGGATGAAATTAATAGGGACTTTGCTTGATAGATTCTAGCTTCTTGAAAGTGTGATAATGGACAGCTTGGTTAGGGCTTGTTTGAATATTCAGCGAAAGTTACGAAGATTATGAGCAGTTGGTGAGAATGTTAGAGACTGGGAAGGAATCAAGAGATCTCACTGTGATTGGGAATGTTATTTAAGGATGACAGGCAACAATGTCAAATAAAATTTTTTGAGTATCAGTCAGGCCAGGAGCAGGCAGGCAGGAAGCAGATAATTGAGCTGAGGGTAGACCAAGCAGGGCCTGAAGAATATAACAAGAGAGTGGTCATTGGCAAGTTCCAGGAAGAAAAAACCTCAGGAGAGCTAACCTGGAAGGAAGGGATTACAGTCAGCTCGTGGGCACCATGAAGGATAGGAAGACTGTGGGCAGAAAGGGGACTTCCAAAATTGAAGCTCTCAAAGACAGGACCATGTCAGCAGCTGCTTGCAATAGAGACATTACTGGATTAGAGGCGATTACAAATTTGTTAAATGGATTATCATTGGGGACATTTAAATTACATTCTCTTAGGAGACTTCAGGTACCTTCCAACAAAGACCTGGAAGAGGCAAGAGGAAAACAAAACAAAAAACCTTCAAATAGAGGCTTTGTAAGGCTCACCAGGAGAGAGAGAAAAATATGGGACCTTCCAATGACTCCAATGGGATGATTAACAAGTCAGAGTAATACCAGAGAAAAGAAGTTTTCCCAGAGGCATCCTAGACAGAAAGTCTTTGCCAGTTCAAAGCAGCAGCTGGGGTGGACTCAGCACTTGATGTCACTCGATTCCAAAGTCATTGAGAAACATTAGAACAACAGTTCCAAAATAAGATCATGGAAAAAGCAGTTATAAAGTATGTGTTGTAAATGTTTTTAAATATAGATTCTTCCATGTTAAATTATGCTTTTGATAACTACAGGAATCAGTTCCTATTTAAGATCAAGGTCCTGCCGAGTTCTCTTTTGTTAAGAGAAAAAAGCTAGAAGAAACTTCCCCAAGCAATCTTTTATTTGCAATATTATTTTTTAGAAAATGGCTATCAGGTCTCCTGAGATAAAAACTTATTGTGAGACAACTTTATTAACCCTTTAAGTCCAATGTTTTCAATCTCATACAGGATGATGAGACATAATAGGTTAATAACAGAACTGCAGGAGCTGACAAAGAAAAAGAACTACAAGAAGACAAAGAATAAAAATATTTAAAAGCATGAGCAAACTCTCTCTAGTGTCTCAACAGGTAACTCAGGAATAGACACATTCACAGTTTTCCCTGCAGGCTTTGTATACTAGGGATTCAGGAGGTCATGGATGCTCATAAGGAAAAGAGTGACCTCTCTCAAAAGTGACAGTAGCAATAGCAATTTACTTAGATAGCCTTGGCGCGTAATAGTATATCTTGTCCTAGTACAATCAATGGATAGTATCACTTTTGTTGTAAGTGCAGAAGTAGCCTACAGCGTGAGTTGATTTTCAAACATTTCTCTTACTGTTAACTTCATCACTTTTGTCAATGTGCATATCTTGACTGGCTTATGAAGACACGTTCTTTTGAGGATATAGTAAAGCTGAGTGTTTTATTTACACCTCTCTTGTGTAAATAAAATAATACAATTTATTACAAGACTGTTATGGGGAAGGCACTGTGTTTGGTATTATGGAGGGAAAATAAGTATTGGTAAAAGACATGGAAAAATCACTGCAGGTCTTAACATTAAAACATGTAGCATAAATTCAATAAACATTTGACGAATGAAATAATAGTGATCATTTTCTTTATTAAAGACTCTATTTAAGCATCTTTTTTTTGTTAAAACATTTTAAACAAAAACTTTGAACAGATCACAGACCAGGATGTGAAAATAAGGACAATGAATAATTAAACAGATAACACTATTATGTGCCAACATCATAGCAGTTCCTTGGGTACAAAAGATGTACAACTTTTTGGATTACTATGCAATTCAGTACCAGGCAAGGTTGGGGATCAAGAAAACACTCTCTACCCCATGGTTTGGCTCTAGTGAGTAACAAGGTACAGTGTGAAAGAGGGTGCTGTGCCATAGTCTCGGGTCCACATCTGGAAGCTGTTTATACTAGAGAACCAATCAGAGAGGTAATGCAGAACATAGGGAAATTCAAGAATCGCCTAAAAGCTCAAGACTAAGACACAACCATGGTCATCACCTAGGAAGCCTTCCCATAGGAGCAAAAGCCTCAACCACCATGCTGAGCCACTAGACAAGGCTTCATTTCTTTGACAGAGGACAGAAAAGAACAAGATAGAAAGAGCAGGGATTGAGGGAGTGAACAGCACACAGGTCCACACAGAACCTGCATGACTAAAGACAGGGAGCAAAGACAGAGCTAGCCCCTGTGGACTGGAACCAGGTAGTGACCAGGAGGAACTGTTGAAGTTTGACAGCTTTGTGACCTCATGGATTGCCAGTGCTCACCTGTAGTTGTTAAGGAAGACTCTGGGGGAAAAGGAGCCCCACTAATTTATATAGGCACACAAAAAGAGGCTTAGTATCAAACATTGCACTATAACTAATGGAAAGGAAGCTGACTACTCTCAATCTGCCTTTCTTGGGATGGATCTAAGACTGAGTATAAGCTCTACATGGTATTGCCAAGAAAAGAACTTCCACTTTTAACAAAATGATGGTAGGCAAAACCAAGGTGAAAGGAATTGGTAAGGAAAGGAGGGGGAAAGAAGGCAAAGAAATCAGCAGTATAAATTATTCTTCCACACTCCTTATGTTTTTTAACCTTAACAATTTTTCAAGTTTTATTTTATATGACACATAATCATTATACTAATTAATGGCTTATGATGTGATATTTTAATAAATGTGTACATTGTGAAATGACGGAGTCAGTATAATTAATAAATTTAATCACTAGTTTACCTTTTGGTCATGGTGAACTTGTAAACACAGCTTCAAAGGGCATATTTAAAACTGGTAGAATTTTGTTTTAAGGTGACCAGACAGACAAGCTCTTTCTCAGATTTTCCTTAAAGTGAAACCTCAAATATCTTTTAGTAAAAGATAATTCACCTATCTTCTAGAATGATATCAAAGCATCTCATTTGAGAAACAAAACTAAACAAATGAAGAAAGATGATGGGACTTAATAAGCAGCAAGTTTAAAAACTGGGTAATTTTTCTTTACATTTGAGCTTGTTTGAAGGCAGAAAAGAAAAGAAAGATACATAGTTTAAAAATACATCTAAGAGGACATATTTGGGGGAGAAATATGACAAGGAAATATAATTAATAGGAAAGAAATTAGGTTTGCACTTAATAACTACACTGAATTACCAAATGACTTGCAACTTTTGTCAAGGGACTACAAAGACAGGTGTAAATGGAAAAGTACAAAAAACAATAAATGTTAATGGACCTTCACCTTAATCATTTGATCAGTAAATATTAAGCTGGGTGCAATGGCATATGATTGTAATTCCAATGACTCAGAAGATTGAATTAGGAAGATACCAAGCTTGAAGGCACCTTGGCAACTTAGCAAGACCAACTCTCAAAATATAAATTTTTAAAAATGGAGGTTGGGGATGTAGCTCAGTGGTGGAGCACCCTTGAGTTCAAACCCCCAGTATCATAAAAAATTAGTAAGCATTGACTGAGCATTTGGTGATGGTAGAAAAGGAATATTAGAGTATTGGTTTTCAAAATATTTTAAATTTAGGTAGATACATCTATATAATCCATGTATAAGATTAGTGAACAATTCATTATAGTATATACTTATTATTATTTAGTAAGTGATGTGTAAAATTTTATGTACATTTATTCATATGTCAAATCAAAATAGACTGCTCTCAAAATTAATATGTAGATCCTAAGAGACGAATATCATTATGAACACATGGATATCCATATGGAAAAGATCAACTTTATCTTTTACCTCACATCATACACAAAAGTTAATTCAGGATGAATCAAAGATTTACCCAATTTCTACCCATTGTTTTAGTCAGCTTTTTTGCTGCTGTGACTAAAAGAACTGACCAGAACAATTGTAGAGGAGGAAAAGTTTATTTAAGGGCTCATGGTTTCAGAGGTCTTAGTCCATAGAAGGTCGCCTCCATTCCTTGGGACTTGAGGTGAGGCTGAACATCATGGTGGGAGAGTGTGGTGGAGGGAAGCAGCTCACATAGTGATCAGAAAGCAAAGAGAGAGACTCCACTTGCTAGACACAAATATATATACTCCAAAATTATACCCCCAATGTCCCACCTCCTTAAGCCTTACCCTACCACTTCAGTTACCACTCAGTTAATCCCAATTAGGGGATTAATTCGCTGATTGGGTTAAGACTCTCACAACCCAATCATTTCTCCTCTGAACTTTCTTGCATTGACTCACTCATGAGCTTTTGGGGGACACCTCACATCCAAACCATAACACCCATAGATGACAAAAGTAGAAAGTTAATAGAAGAAAACATGGAAAAATATCTCTGTAACCTTATCTTATGCAAAAGAAATATTTTTTCATTTAACTGTAAATGAAAAATTGATGAAGTTGACTTATTTAGAATTAAACTTCTATTCTTCAAAAGGGACCATGAAAAAAAATACTATTAAAGAAATGATTAGGCAAGTTACAGTCTAGAAGCAAATACTGATCAGTCATATATCTAATAATACATAGAATATATAGAGAAATTCCACAAATCTATAATCAACATACAATGATCCAATAAAAAGAAAAAAAAAACACTGGGATCAACACTTCTCAAAAGAAGTGAATCATCAATAAATACATAAAAAGACATTCTATGTCAATATGTTTACCTGTTGAATACAAATTAAATCTAATTTAATAGTGAACTGTCATTTTGAATTCACATGAATGAAAGACATTTTTTAAATGCCACATTTTTAAAATGCCACATTTTCTAGTGTGGAGCACATAGACACACAAAAGGAAGCAAACAGAATTCCACTTTACCGATGGAAGTGAAAAAAAATGTAATTCACACTTTGAAAATTAGTTTCATAGTTTTTCATCAAATTAATTACGTATGCTCTTTATGACCCAGAAATTTCACTTTTTTGGACTTATCCAAGAGAAATGAAAGCATGTACCTACAAAAAGAAAAAATGTCATATAATAATATTCATAGTAGCTTCTTATTCACACTAGTTTCTGAATGGAAATATGTGAAAAATACATCCACTACTAGAAAATTAAATGAGCAAATTTTAGTATATTCATACAATGAAATACTATCCATAAATTGACAATATGAAGTACTGATACACAAACATGAATAAATCTGAAAAACACAGTGAGCTAATCAAGCCATATACAAAAGTGTACATAATGAATGATTGCATTTATATGTTTTAAGCAGGCAAAACTAAGATTAGGTCACAGAAATTAGACAAAAGATTACCTCTGGATGGTCAACCTGTCATTGTCAACCAGGCTATGTGGAAACTTTTGGAAAGAATAAAATGCTCAATATTCTAATTGGAGTTGTGGCTACAGGCTATATCAACAAATATCATACTTTTATCAAACTAAATACTTATGATCTACACTTTACCATGTTAAAAAAAAAGTGTGTCTCAATGAATACAAAGAAACTGAAATTGAACCAGGATGGTCTCCAAAAGTCCCTTCTTTCTAATAATTTTGTCAAGAACAATAATTTTCCAATTGTTTGCTGCAATAAAAATAACTTGGAGGAACACTGTCATTACTGTTTTATATTTTAATATTATGTAACTCTTTAATGAGTCTCAATTTTCATCTAATGAACTGTCCAAACAAAATGCTATCATGCATGATTCAGAGACCTTACATTGTATTATTTGAAGGCTGTCAATATTTAAACCGTCTGACTTCAGCTTCAATCAGAACAACATTACTACATTTTTGTTATTACAACTTTTACTAAAAATACTTTTATTATTTCATATTTTGGGATTTTTAAAGGTCATTCTGATTTTAACATAACTTTATCTGTACCAAAATTAGACAGTCTTAATATGAACACAGCATTTGCTTAAACTCTCAACATGCCCAACAAGGACTACATGTTCAAGTTGAATTTTATTTTGGCAAAACTTTTAAAGTTGGTTTCCATGAAAATTATTTTAAGCCATTGAGAAATGAGAGTAAAGAGAAAGTTTTGTTTAAATGCCACTTTTACCTGCATTGAGAATTAAAAATAACAACTCTCATTTGTTCATCAGTAGTGTAAAAAATGACTCAGAACTTTTGAAACTTAACTTAATCCTTGCTATAAAACTCAGATGCTACACCAGCACCAACTTGTCTTAATTATCTTCTATTTAGCAATCTAAATTAAACATGATGAATCTTAACTCCCTCCCAAAGAAAGTTTCATCCTAGAACTACTTTAATCTGTGCTTCATGCCAAATGACTTCATAAGATGGAATAATGACATAATTACAATTTTCTAAAATGAATTTAGTAAAGTGGTTTCAAAAGTCCTCAAATGTTAAAAGCCATCAGATACTGTAATTCCTTCTCACCCTCTCTTCTATCCTGGCACAAATTACAGATGCTGTTTTTTCCAAGTGAAACTGTGTGAATACAAAGCTACTGACAGAGATCATGAGATCTCGTGGCCCTTGCTGACATGAGCTCTGCAGATCTTTTGCTTCAGACGCAGAAACTGCAGAATCCCAGCTGTTCAAATGTCTGATAGAAATAAGGGCTTGGATGAGTTCCATCTGGCTGAACTCAAACAAGAATAAAGCAGTACTCACAGGCAGGGCTTGTGTGTGACTAAATAATCCTGCAAGTGGAGGAAATAAAATGCATCATTTCATAAAGCTGAAGCAGAACAAACTGCATAATAGTGCAATATAAAATAAGGATTGAACCATAAAGTGTTAACTAAGGATTGTCCTTAGTTCAATATTACATAGAACAAAGACAGTTGTGTATTTATTTATGAAATATATTTTCTTTCCATAAATGGGTCTTTGTCAGGATCATTTTTCTTGGTCTAAAGTGGAAGGAATGGAATCTGTAAGGAAGATCTTTTTATTGTCCTATTCATCCATGATGGCCCAGGGACTTGAAGGAGTGCCTTACTTTGCAGCAATTCACAAAGCTGGAAATTCTGCACTACCATCATTAAAACATACTTGCAACTATGGCAGTCAAGAATCACCAGAATCTTATCTTTGTTTTCTTCTGCAATCATCCTTTTTGCTCTTTGTTACAGTTCTTTGCTCTATCATACCTCTCTACCTTTATCCATTCTCTTCCGTACACTTCTCCCCAACATAAACTCATTTTCGAAGACTGAACTCTTTAATCTTTCCCAGCCTTATTCTTTTCTTGTCCAGGCAGAAAGGACCCCACCCTCTGCCCATGCATGCCAGTGCATTTTGTTCATTTTGAGAATGCATATGTGCTAATTTTATAATAAATAAAAAATGTTTAGAAATTATCTTAAATAGGCTCTTTTAAAAGGGTTATTGTGGAAGAATTTGACATTTGTTTTTCAAGTAAACTTACCCTTTTTTTTCCTTCTCAATTTTGTTTTCAATAGCCATGTATGCTTTCTTTCTTAATTGGAAAAATTATTTGGCATGCTCAAAAGTCATTAATGGGAGCTTATAAAATCTACCTCACAGGTAATCAGAACTGAAAATCATTGACTATAGCCATGCCCATACTCTGAGTGCACATCAGGGAGCCATGAACAGTCATTGTGCTCAGAGCATTCCAGGTCACCAGTATCCTAGGGCATGTGCCACATGACTGGCAGAAGGCCTCTTGACCACACCGGGAGGCCACTGGCTGGAGCAGTTGTCATGGTGATTGTCAAGTCCAAATAAGGATATTCATCAGGAAGCCCTAATGAGCTCCAAGCACTTAGGATCTGGAGATAGCCAGGACAACAGTGTAAGTAATCAAATTATATAATTACCTTGATATTATTGTGATGGTATAGTTATATTTTTTTTTTCTGAGATATGAGAGAGAACCTATAGGAGTTCTAACAGATTTTTGACACAAAAAGTTGTTTTTCATCTAGGATTTTGGAGGAGAGGCTACTTTCTCCATCAGAGAAGTTGTTATTACAACATTCTGATCGGGCCAAAATGTAATTAGAATGATTTCCAGAGAGGTCAGTGAAGGGTCACTTTATATGGTTGCTGGGATGGTGACACTCTGCCTTATTAAAGAGCCTGGGATAAGGACATGCATGTACATGAAGTAAGAGTTGCTTGTAAAAGCTGTGTTAATTAGGTTATGCTCCCAAAGAAATACCATTAATATATTTTTAACTTATAAAAATTAAGATATTTTATTTTACTCTTTTTGGCAAATATTCATTATTCCTGGACAATATGGTTTTCCACTAATCTCTGGGCATCTATTTCTGTAACATGATTTGTATTATATGTCCTATGTATAATATTAAAATCATTGTATTTCACGACATAATCATCACAGATTTTATGCCATGTTTTTTTTTTTCCTGCAAAAAAGTGGAGTGTGACCATTATATGATTTTTTTTTTTAAAATAACAAGCACTCACTTTTTATTTTTTTTTAATTTTTTTGTGGTGCTAGGGATTGAATCCAGGGCCTTGTGCATGCAAGGCAAGTATTCTACCTACTGAGCTCTATCCCCAGCCCCCATTAAATGAAATTTTCAAAAAAACTGTCAGAATTACCTAAAAATCATTTATTACTGAATCATTTTTTACTAAACTGAATGTGGTGCAAGATTAAGATGCACAGAATACTTGTGAATACATGTAAATGTGACCATGATGATGAAAATAATGTAAGTTTCATCATAATGAAGTTTTGATAGTAATCAATTACACAACTTTTATAGGCAGAGTTTTTAGACTGACTCTCAGTGGCCTTTGTCCTTTTGTAACCCCATCTCTTTTGAGTATGAATAGGACCTTTGGATATAACAAAACACACTCTGTTGTGATTATCTTAGGTTTTATAGTAATACTGTCTTTGAAAGGGGGTGATAACATGAATAACTAGCCCAAATCTAATCATGAGTCCTTTAAAAGCAGAAGAGTTTTACTTGGACAGTAACATAAGAGAAAGGTACAAAAAAGAATCAGAGAGATTCAAAGCAAGAGGAAGATTCATTGAGCAGTTTGAAGATGAGGGGATCCTGTGCAAGGACCAGGAGCAACCCAAGAACCTGAAGGGTGTTCCTCGCCAATAATCAGCAAGGTAACAGGATATCAGTGTCACAGTCATGCAAGAAACTGAATTCCACTGACTTTAACAATGAGCTTAGAATAATTTTTTTTTCAGAGCCACCAGATAAGAATCTAGCCTGGTCAACACCTTGATAACACTTTTGTGATACTCTACAAATAAAACAGTTTCATGTGCTCAGATTTCAAAATTCTGCAGAATTTTGAGCAAATATATGAGTGGTACTATAAATCACTTTGCAGTAATTTGTTAGTTAAAAAAAAGAGAACTAATATAGCATCTAAAACCAAGAGACATACTTCTTGGTTTACTATTTAGACCAAAAATAGTTAAACATGGGGACTATTTTATTTGGCAGCAAAATATTCCAATAACATATTACTATTCATTCAACCTCTAAATGTTCTATCACTCTTATTTAGTCATTCCTAGCAGACCTAAATAGACATCATCTAAACTATGAACTTATGCATTTTTTATAAGTCAATGATTAAAAGTCTAAAAAATACTAATATTTTGCAGAAAATATTCATGAAAGAATATTTACAATGAAAGGATGTACAAAATATTTATGAAACAATATTTAAAATGGAAGGATGTTATTGGATAAACTCAGTTCTCATAACTAAATTACTAAACCTTCCCAAAGCAATGATTAATAACTCCTCATAATCCAGTATGCTAAAATCCAGAAAAAAAGATCTTCCTCATTCTGATTCCAAAATCCTCTTCCAGCCTTGCCTTATACTCTGAAAATTGCTTGGAGTTTCCCTCACTGTCTTGCTGCTGCCTTATTCCTCCCTGCCTGAGCTCACTTTCCCTCCTCGATTCCTGTCTAGTGTGCACCCATAATTAAAAACATACATAAAGTTCTTCCTGAAGTTGTTTCAACCTTCTCCTGCCCTCAGTATCTCATCTTTTTCTAAATCCTCAATAGTTCTTTTCTGTGCTGTTACTTTGTTGTTGTCTTTGTTGACTATTGTTCCCTGTTTCCGTGTTCTCAAATATTTACTTATCTCTGGACATGGATTATAGTTTTCTGGATGACAGATATCATAACATACACATAGGAAATAATTAGTATATAACAGCTTATTTGGATTTTTGTAAACTTGAAAGAAAATTCAAAGGTAAAATTTAAATAGAACACAATGCAAATGTAAAGGAGAATTAAATTAAATGATAATTAACCCCAACTAGATAGAAAAGATGCTGACCAAGTATTCTCCAAAAGTTTGTAATGATCTGAAGAGTCTGTGTTTCTTTATAGCATCATTTAGGTGAATGACCTTTAAAACTTTTTCAAGAAGAGAACAAGCATCTAAATCACTTCATTGGATAGAAACTAAGACAATATCAGTGGAAGATAGAGTGTTACTTTTATACCACTAAGAAAAAGACCAAAAAAAAGTCATGTATCAAAGGGCATTGAAATGCTTTTCCAATGTCCCTGCATGATATTGGTGGTCACATAGCATCTGATCAATTGGGCGTTTATTTTATCAGTTGTAGGTGATTCTGCAACTGCTCTTAGATCTAGTGGTGTTGGCTGAGGAGTGAAAAGAGTGTACATGCATCTCAGGAATGGTACAGTTCAGCTCTATTTCTGGGCATTTCTCTTTTGAGGTCTCTTCAAGTACTTGCTTATTCAACAAAATAAGATAATTGAATTCATTTATCCCATCCTCAATATCTGCTCTCATTCTCTAATTCTGCACCCTCTACATGCACAATTATCTTTCATTTCAATGGTATAGCTAGCACATTTTAAAGAACATTTTGAGGGGAAGTGAGCTTAACATGTGTAGTAATAATAATTCCTCTAACACAACTGAGGTGTTGACAAGATAGACAGAAATGACAACATTTACAAAGGGGCAACCATCTCATAGGAGATTGCTGTTCCATAGGTCAAAAATAGTTGAATATTGGCAATTCCATATGTTGAACCTAACATATCATGGTTGCCCTATTCCCCAAAGTGATTTAAGACACCATTTATTTGAACACAACCTGATTTTAGAGACATTGTTCCTCAGGAGAAAAACAAATGTATAAATCAGAATAACAATTGCTATTTTTCCATTAACTCTTCCCTGAAGAAAATGCTTTATACAATTTTTTAAAGTACATGTATTTATGTCAGATGTAAGGAAATGTCTTTGGGTTAAGAAAACAGTTTCAGTGAATGTTTTGAAGGTCACTTATAAGAAACATCCCCTACTTGTTAACAACAACACTGTGGTGTAATTTTCTTGTTTTCATCACTGACACCACATCATGTCTCCTTAGAGTCAAATATGTGACAAGATTTCTCTCTCTTACTGGATGGTGAATTCTTTAAGATCAGGGACCAGTTTTATGTCATTGCTGTGTTTCCCTCACCAGCTGGCATGGGGCCTTGAAGAGAAAAAATGCACAACAGCTTTGTGACCAAATGGATGGATCTAGGAGAATGGGAATGGAACATGATATAATCTCTGCACTTAACATACTGGCAACTAAATTAGAAATGAAATTAATGCATCTAAGAATTAAGAACATACATTATTCAAAGTACAATAAGATTCCAACAAATTAAAAGCATTATTTCAGAGGTATTTACCTAAAAGACATTGGATTCTAAGTTCAGAAAGGATGGATATGGTTTAGACAGATGCAGCAGAAATGAAAGACAACGTATGACACCAAAACAAGGAACAAGAACAAGAGAAAGAAGGAGGAGGGGGAGCAGAAAAGGAGGAAGAGAGGAACAATAAGAAGAGGAAGAGGAAGAAAGGAAATAGGAAGAGAAAGAAGAAAGATAAGAAAAAAGGAGGGGTGGGGAGTAGGAGAAGGAGAATGAAAAGGAGAAGACCGCACTAATGGCTGGAGGTTAATGAAGTTGGAAATTCCTATACTGTTCCTATTCTCCTCTTTTATAAATTATATTTAAAATGTGTTGTTTTGAATTATGATGACTTAAAAAGCAAACATTTAATATTCATACTAAAAAATAGCTATAAGCATGAATTATAGTGCATACTGTCAAAATTAAAGATGCGACTCTGGTCTCATGCTGACATGAAAACCTAGAGTGCAGCATTCTCAGAAGATGTGGATACGGTGCTACCAAACAGACGTCAAATTCATTATACTTTTTTCTACTATGACGTCGCCATGCTAAATCATTTGCCATGACTCTTTATACCCTATTATTGCATTAAAAGCTCCTTTACAAGTAAAAAGGTCAAGTACTTTGCATAGTTTATTTAAGATTCCTAATGAAAACATTATCTTTTTCCAAAACATCCTGGATTGAGCTATACACTGATATGATTATGATAATTTGGGATCACTCTGTCCACTGAGTTCCTGGATAGGTGTAAGGCACAAGAAACTAGTTATATTTAGGACCTTTATTATCCTTACTCTACAGGAACATATTGGTATTTCAAATCTTACCAGTTTTGTTGTTATTGTTGTTGTTACCACCTTATCATAGTTAATTCATGCAAATGGTTTGTATCCTGTATATATTTTGCTTTTTTCACCCAAAGTTTGAATTTCAATGCAAAGTCCTCTTATATGTCTAGTTGTGAGTAAATTACTAAATTCTCCTAGAGTTTAGTTTTGCTATAAACTAAGGTGAATAATAATACGTACTGACTTAACCTGCTCTCTGATTGAGTTATTCTGTAGACTATCAATGAATAAGTAGCTGAAATTGGAAAATATCCCTAAAGTATTCAAAATTAGGCAGAGTTTTCTCTTGGAAAAAAAATGTCTTTTAATTCAGTCTATAATTAGTAGAGTTGAGAAGACTGTTTTATACTACTCATTCCTTAGTACTTGTTGCAAATTCGGTTCCTTTTATAGTGCATTTTAATTTTACAGAATAACGAGTTTGGTTGTAGTATATTCATACATAGAAATGACATATTCCGATCATACCCTCCCCTGCACTGCCCTTTGTTACCCTCCCCACATCTTCCCCAATCATGAGACCCTTTCTTCTCTGTCTTCCTGTTACTTCCATGTTGTCTTTTCTCCCTTAGATTCCACATATAAGGAGAAATAGACAATACTTGTTCTTCTTAATGTTATTTTGCTTAACATGATCTCTGGTACCATTCATTTTTCTGCAATTAATATGATTTCTTTCTTCTTTATGGCTGAATAATACCCCATGATGATATATGCACCATAGTTTCTTTGTCCACTCATCCATTGATGGGCACTTAGGCTGATTCCACAACTTGGCTGCTGTGAATTGTACTGTGATAAACATGGGTGTGCAGGAATCTTTATTGTTTAGTCAGCTTTTTCACTGTTGTGACCCAACCAGAACAACTGTAGAGGAGGAAAAGTTTATTTGAGGACTTGTGGTTTCAGAGGTCTTACTCCATAGGAGGATGGCTCCATTCCTCAGGGCTCAAGGTGAGGCTGAACATCATGGTAGAAGAGTGTGGCAGAGGGAAGCAGCTCCCATGGTGATCAGCAAGCAGAGAGAGAGAGAGTTTCTACTCTCCAGA
Organism: Marmota monax; assembly: GCF_021218885.2. Classification (NCBI taxonomy): domain Eukaryota; kingdom Metazoa; phylum Chordata; class Mammalia; order Rodentia; family Sciuridae; genus Marmota; species Marmota monax. The sequence continues at coordinate 16,066,694 of NW_026692781.1, forward strand.
TACAAAATATTAGCCATGCCCCCAAGTCCCAGCACCTCCAGCTAAACCCTACCCATTCAGTTACCACTCTGTTAATCCCTACCAGGGAATTAATTCACTGATTGGGTTAAGACTCTTATAATTCAATCATTTATCCTCTGAACCATCTTGCATTGTCTCCCATGTGAGCGTTTGGGGAACACCTCACATCCAAACCATAACATCTATCATATGTTGACTTTCATCTTTTTTTTTGCTTATACACAACGACTGTACTAATTCACATTCCCACTGACAGTGTATGAGGGTTCCTTTTCCCTTGCATCCTTACCAGCATTTACTGTTTTTTGTATTTTTGATACATTCTGATTGGGGCGAGATAGTATCCCAATGTAGTTTTGATTTGCATTTTCCTGATGGCTAACGCTACTGAACATTTTTTTCTGATACTTATTGGCTATTCCTAATTCTTGTGTGAAGAGTTTGTTCAATTCATTTTTCCATTTACTGATTCAATTGTTTGTTTTGTTAAGTTTTTTGATACTAAATCTTTTGGAAAAGTAGATGGCAAAAATTTTCTCCCACTCTGGAAGTTGTCTCTTCTCTCTATAAACTGTATACATTGCAGTATACAAACTTTTTAATTTGATATCATCCCATTTGTTGATTTTTTTGTTATTACTTTCTTAACTTTGGAGTCCTATTTAGGAAGACTTGCATGGGGCTTTGTCTCGAAGTGTTTCCCCTGTTTTCTTCTAGCAGATTCAGTTTCAGGTCTTATGTTCAAGCCTTTGATTCATTTTGTGTTGTCTGTACAGGGCGATAGATTTTAATCTAGCTTCAATCTTCTACATATGGATTTCCAGTTTTCCCAGGCAGTTCAAGAGGCTGCCTTTTCTCGATCGTACGTTTTTGGCACCTTTGTCAAGAATGAGATGGCTGTAGCTGTGTAGAGTTGTCTATTTTCCTCTATTTTATTCCATGGATCATCTGTTTTCATGTCAATACCATATATTTTTTTGTTGTTGTTACTATGATTCTGTAGCATATTTTTAAATCAGGTGTTCTGATGATTCCATCATTGCTTCCCCTTCCCAGGATTGTTTTGGCTATTTGGGATCTTTTTTTTTCTATCTGAATTTTAGGATTTCTTTTCTAGTTCTTTGTAAATTTTATTGGCATTTTGATGGAAATTGCATTAAACCTGTACATTGTTTTTTGGTAATATCACCACTTTAAGACATTAATTCTGTCAGTCTGTGAACATGAGAGGTCTTTCCATCTTCTAATGCCTTCTTCAATTTCTTTTTTCAGTGCTTTATAATTTTCATTGTACAAGTCTTTCACCTCTTCGGTTATGTTTATCCCTAGGTATTTTATTTTTTATTGAAGGTATTTTAAATGTAATTATCCCCCTGATTTTTTCCTCAATTGTTTTGGTATTAGTGCATTGAAAGCTATTGATTTTTCTAGGTAGATTTTGTATCCTGCAATTTGCTGAATTTGATTATCAGATGTAAGAGTCTTTAGGGTCTTCTAAGTATCATCTACAAATAGAGATAATTTTATTTCTTCCTTTCCTACTTCTATCTCTTGTATTTATTTTTCTTCCCTAATTACTCTTGCTAAAATTTCAAGTATTATATTGAAAAAGTAGTCGTAATAGTGAACACAATTGTCTCACCCCTGATTTTAGAGGAAATGCTTTCTGCTTTTCCCCATTCAGTATGATGTAGGCTTTGGGGTTTTTTTATATACAGTCTTTGTGAGGTTGAGGTAAGCACCTTCTATAACTAGTTTCTTATATCATGAAGAGATACTGAATTTTTGTCAAAGGCTTTTCCTGTGTCTGTTGAGATGATCATGTGATTTTTACCTTGATTCCATTTATGCAGTGTTTTAAGTCTATAGATTAGCATATGTTGAATCAACCTTGCATTGTTGGAATGAAACCAATTGGATCATGTTATATCTTGTTAATCTGCTATTGAATTGGGTTTTCAAATATTTTATTGAGGATTTTTGCATCCAAGCTCACCAAGGATATTAGTCTATAATATTCTTTTTTTTTTTTTTGGTAACCTTATCTAGTTTTGGCATCAGGGTGATATGCTTCATAGAATAAGTTCAAAATCATCCTCTTCCTTTTTATTTCATTGACTAGTCTGAGAAGTTTTGGCATTAGTTCTTTAAAGGTCTGGTAAGTAAGCAGTGAATTTATCCAGTCCTGTGCTTTTCTACAGTTTTTTCTTCACTAGTATTTATACTTTGTTTTAAACATACATGTGATAAGTTATGCTTTTCCTTAGTGTAAAGTTCTATGACTTTGACATATGCATCGACTTATGTATCATCATTCATCATTTCACTGAGGATATAGGATATGGCTCCATCAGCCAAAAAAATTTTTGTGCTGCTGATTTAAGCTAAATCCTTCTCTGAACTCCTAGTCTCTAGACACAACTGATATCATCTCTATTTTATACATTTTAATGAAAAAATTAATACATGATTATCAAAAGTTAAAAATACACATTAGAATATAAAACCAAAAGCTATTATATTCCCATTCCTCTTATCAATTGCATCCATTAATCAACATTAATAGTATGTTCTGTATCCTTCTACAGTTTTCTTAATAATCAATTTACAAAAGCTTTACCAATTTAATAAACTTGTACAAAGAGTCCCATTCTTTTTTAAGTGAAACTATTCTACTATGAACTTTACAGTTCACTTTTATCAATACTAACATATTTGGGGATTGTTTCTAGATTACTGTAGAAATACATTTCACTCTCTGTAATAGATGCCTACTGCTCCATAGTTTGACTACAATAGCATTTATTAAACCAGTTCCCTATATTGGTAGACATTAAACTTATTTCAAAGTTAGGCAGTTACAAACAATCAGAAATCAAATACAGTGTTATGTGCTGGTGTTTTAATTCTGCATAAAGGAGTTCTAAAACAGGATTGTTTTAGAACAATTTTAGTGTGATAGTATTTGTTGAAATTAAAAATACATACTATCACATTATTTCTCCAAAAGAGAGTAAAAATCCATAACCTTTAATCAACCCACAATGAATATTATCAGTCTTTTTTATCTTTACTTAGTTTAATAAGTAAAAAATTGAATTTTGTTTTTTTTCCCACTGACTACTATCCAAGATTAACATTTTCGCATGTTTATTGAACATTTAATTTTTCTTTCTTAAATTCCTTGTTCATATCATTGAACATATTAAGATTACGTGCATTTCAAAGCAGATATCAGAACACATAGTGGATAATGAACAAACCAAATTAAATTTATCCTTAGTTTTTTCCCAAGCACTGTCTCAAGTTCAAATTCTCTCTGACATGGTGGCAATACATTTTCCTATTAGAGTAGTCTATGAAATGAGAAACATTTGCTGCATCTGTGTTACAATTTCAAGACAAACCCTTTATGGATAAACCTCTATAACTATGGGCCTTTGCACATGGTTAAGACCTTTCAGCACACATGTGTTTGCTCTATCTCATCTCCATACATTTTTACCCAAGGACGCAATGTCCCTGTAGATGCTACAACCTAAGTATCCTTCCAGAGGAAGATACTCAAAATCAACCTCAAGATCAACCCTCAGGGGAGTCTTGCAATTCAATAACTAAAAGATCAAGAATAATAGTATGTTCATTCAAAAGAATCACTCTCTTAAGGCAAGAGGAGAAACTGAAGTTTTATCTTTCAGGTTTAATACAATGAAAAGAGGAACAGGTTGGGGAAAATATAAGGAACTTGAGAGCAAAGAGGAGCAGGACAAAAGGAAGTATGCTTGCTGGAACGGATAGTGTGGCAGCACTGTCTTGGTTGCCCTGTTCTAACCCACAAAGTTAAGAAGAGAATACTACCTTTGTCAAAATGTCAAAATGAGAGAGCATCTCTGACCCTCAGGTCTTATTGAAAAATATTAATGACTTCTCTCAGTACCAAGATGTTATTATTCCATTGGTGTTTTGTTTTGTTTTGTTGTTATAAGTGAAAAAAACTAAATATCCTTCAAGGCATTTCTCCACAGAAGAAAATAAAAGGCCATTTTAATTTCAGGTATCAAATGTTAATGGACTAATGTTTTTTTTAAATGTCACATCCTACAAAAAGGGAGTGCTTTTAAAATGACCTTGGTAAATATGAAATAAGCCAAGAAGAGGTTCCATGCTGTGAATAGGCTAGAAATTTATCCAAGCCCCAGCCTGGCATCTCTGCCTTAACCTCTCCTAGGTGTACTTTGCCTAAGGTTCTAGGAGAGAAAGAGAGAGGCAATCAGGATAGAAACTATATAAAATTCTTTAGCTTCCATAGGCCAAGTTCCAAGAGAGATAAGTCATTCTTTGGCTTTCAAAAGACATTACCAGAAGACCCTTCTACATCTAAAAAGCAAACAAACAAACAAAAAAAAAAAAACCCACCACACAATATAGCCAATTTTTCAAGCCCCCTGCATATAAAAATATTTTGAATATAAAATAAAATGCATCAATTTTCTTGTGTTTTTTTTTTTTACTGGAAATGACTAGTATTTTGAGAATCTTAATTAAATTCTATATTTAAAAAGTCAATGCCTTTATTTATAGGGTGAAAATAAAATCTCTTAAAATGGATTTTCTCCACAATTAAACCCCACCCTACAGTTTTGGCCTGTCATTCAACAGTTTTAGACCAAGGACATAGGGGAGACCAAGAGTATGGCACAGATGAGGTGTTCAAGGTGAGGTGCTAAATGATGGACAAGAAGTAGATGCTCCTTGAGGGTTTTCACAAAGACAGCATTTGAGCACTAAAAGGAGAAGAATCCCACAGGAGTCAAAGACTAGCTCTGTAGAAGTGATCCAACAAAGTGATGAGGACGAAATGGGGAGTGAGATGACAATGCCAAATCCTATAGATGTTAGAGATGGCATGAGGCAAGCAAGCAGAAACTAGGACCTAAGCATCTTGAAACCATGGAAACATGGTGCTTAGGAAACTTATAAAAAGAGTTTGAACTACTTAAAAGTCACTATAGTCCAGTAATTATAAATAAGAACAGATGAATTCTAATGTCTCATCTATGCATAAATTCTAAGTAACTTTTCCAAGCTAAAATGCAAGGTGAGGAGTTAAAAACTAATACCTTGCTAGTTAAACGTGGTCCAGGCAGAATAGTAGGAACAAAGAGCAATGCCTATCGTGTAGCCCACCCTACACTTTACCCATTCAAGATCTGCATTTTAACAAGCTCTCCAGGTGAGATGCATGTACTTGACAATTTGAGACATACTATATATGGTCCAATTTAGCTAACCTTTAACTGCAGTCACAATAGCCAACTGGCCATCCCTGATGTACTCACTCTGTCCTCCAAGAATACACCTGGCCTGTTCTTCCTACCTGCAAAGACCTACATTTTTCCTCTTGCAATATTTAGCTCCCATCCTCCTACAGTTTTTTTTTCTACTTCTCACAAAGTCTTCCTTCACACTTGCACTCAAGAGTCTTTGATCCTTTCCTCTCAATAAATTCACAGTACTCCTTTAGGATCACTTCCTAGCAAAGACCTGACTGCTCACTTGTGACGACTTCTGTCCTTCCATCTTGTACCACTGTTCAGGTATGTTTCAGACAAATTTGGGGAGATAGCACATTAATGCAGCTAGAGAGTCCTTTTTTCAACCAATGTCAGGAGTCTGTGTAATTCATTTACTAAATTAATTTAAGAAATAAAATTGAACTAAAGCCTTTCTGAAGTCTATAAATCTATGTCTGAGAACACAATTCATGTGTGCATTACAAAATATGAAATCATGCACAGTTCCAGCCAAACAGCCTAATATGTGAAGCGTAGTCAATACAGAAATTTTTTTCAGCTTAAAAAATGATTTTATTTATGCTCTGTGTGCAATTGATTTGTAGCTAGAAACATGAAATTGGAGACATTTGGTGTCCATCCATTTTGGTCTTAAAGATACCTAATTTATCTTAATCTAGCTTCTGCTACATCTTTAGAAAAATTAAACATTTTAGGTTTAATATTCTTAATACTAATGATCCAGGCAACAAATTTTTTGCTATAGCAAATCAACTCAATATACATAATAAATTGAAGCTGGCAATCAGCCATATGTTACAATACATTATAAAATAATGCTTTGTTCAATCAGCCTTTTTCAATTCTTTGTTTAGATTCTATTTGAGTCCCCTTTCCCCATGAAAAAGTACTCAATTAAGACTAATATAATTAAGGATTTGAATAGTATTTGGGCAAATGTTTAAATATCTACTATGTTTTCTAAATCTAAGATTATAAATCTGATTATATGTGACAGTTTCAAATGCCATTCAGTCACTCAACTTCTCATTTTACTTTTAGACATTTTTCATTTCATGTTTGTTTCTCCACAGGCAAAAACTTGACATGTAAAATGTCAATCTAATTAATTTAGAGAATTTAAGTTTAGGAGATAAAAATCAATGACTTGTATTCAATTCAAATCCAAAAAAGTAACTACTACAATTAACAGAATATTATAAATTACAGGATTGAATTTGAAAGGAAAGTAAGAAAATCCAGACAAAATGAAACCGGATGATGTTTAAAAAGTTTTTTTGGCTGATCTCAAAAGAGCCTCTCCCTGAACATCATGTGTCCTAGGAAGGTGAATTTCCCATCAAGTAATTTCTAGTAAATTGCAAAATTATTTAACCCATAGCTAGAGGATAAATAGAACCACTGAGTATTAGCTTTTGCTTTGTCCTCAGTTTCCAGGCCTGTGATTGATTGGGTAGTTTGTTAGTCAGTGTTTTCACATCTGTGACCAAAAGAAATATCAAGAACAACTTTAGAGGAGGAAAAGTTTATTTGGGGGATCATGGTTTCAAAAGTCTCAGTCCACAGATGGTCAGCTCCATTGCTCTGTGCCTAAGGCAAGATAGAACATCAGAGTACAAGAGAGTGGTGGAAGACAGTGGCTTAGGACATGAAACAGGAAGAAGAAAGTAACCTTCTTTCAACAAGGAAAAAATATACACTCCAAGGCACACCCCCAGGGACTCACTTCTCGACACACCCTTCCTGCCTATAGTTACCACCCTGGTAAGTACTATCATGGGATTAATGCACTGATTATGTTAAGACTCTCATAATCAGATCATTTAACCTCTAAACTTTCTTGCATATTTTACACATGAGTTTTTTTAGGTGATGCCTAATATCTACACTATAATAGGTGCTAACCATTAGTCACCTTTCCAGTGGTACAACTAAGCCAGCTCCTACCAGTTCTTTCTTGTTATTGTTTCCCAACTCCAATTCCAGTGACAGGTGACACTACACTGTAGCTTGAAATCAACCCTGATGGAAATGTTTACAACATGAAGACTGGTAAATGCAATAAATTGGGGCTTTTCAATTTTCTTTCATAGAGCTAAGTTACTGTCACGCCACTGTTTCTAGCTCTATTTATATAAATTAACCAAGTTCTATAAGTGACAAGAAATGGGGGAGTCTGAATTTCTGTTTACCACATAAATCAAGGAAGTTTAAATTATTTGAAATTTAGGCTAGTGTACATAGATGGATTCAATTTAAGAGGAAACTAATTGGTACAATCATTTTTTTTAAAACTGCAGTTTTTTAATTCAATGAATGTTTTATTTTAAAAATTATTTGTTCTTTTTTGCCGCAGTCCGGCTGCAGCAAAATAACCCTGGAGGGGGGGGCGGTGATGAACAACTTGTGTACAGTTGATACAGCAGGAGTGGGAGCCATTTATTGTAGGACAGGAGCGGTATATATACATTCCACACAGCTTATCTTAATTAGCATAAACTAGATACAGCAGTCAACCAATAAGGAATCTCCACACTTAATGGCTCGCTTTTGTTACCTCTCAAACCACTCCCTCTGGCAAAATGCCAGGGCCATCCTGATTTGTTTACAGACTCTAACACTTTTTAGTTATACATGACAATAGTTTGTATTTTCTTTCTCTTTCCCATTGCCCCTCCCTTCTCGCTATTCCCGTACCACAGACCAATACAATGAACCTCCATTCCTCCCTCCCCACCGCCTACTGAGAGTCAGCATCCACATATCGCCTACTGAGAGTCAGCATCCACATATCGGAGAGAAGTTTGGACTTTAATTTTTTGGGATTGGCTTATTTTGCTTAGCATGATAGCCTACAGTTTCATCCATTTTTCAGCAAATGCCATAATTTCATTCTTCTTTATGGCTGAGTAATATTATATTTTGTATATGTAACACATTCTCTTTATCCATTTATTTGTTGAAGGGAACCTAGGTTGGCCCCATAGCTTAGCCATTGTGAATTGAGCTGCATGAACATTAATGTGGCTGTGTCAGTATGATATGCTGATTTTAAATCCTTTGGGTATATGCGAAGGAGTGGGATAACTAAGTCAAATGGTGGTTCTATTCCTAGTTTTTTGAGGAATTTCTATACTGCTTTTCAAAGTGGTTGCACCAATTTGCAGTCCTACCAACGATATATGAGTGTACCTTTTCTCCCACATCATCACCAACATTTATTGTTACTTGTACTCTTGATAATACCCATTCTATCTAAAGAGAGATGAAATCTCAGTATGGTTTTGATTTGTATTTCTCTAATTGCTAGAGATGTTGAACATTTTTCCATATATTTGTTGAAAAATTGTATTTCTTCTTTGAAGAGTCTATTCTGTTCCTTTGCCCATTTATTGATGTGTGTGTATGTGTGTGTGTGTGTGTGTGTGTGTGTGTGTTAAGTTTTTTGAGTTCTTTATATATCCTGGAGATTAATGCTCTATCTGAGTTGCAGATGGCAAAGATTTTCCTCCCATTCTGTAGGCTCTTTCTTTATGTTCTTAAGTGCTTCCTTTTCTGTGAAAAAGCTTTTTATCTGAGTCCATCCCATTTATTGGTTCTTGATTTTATTTCTTGTACTTTAGGAGTCTTGTTAAGAAATTCATATTCTAAACCAACATGATAGAGATTTGGGCCTACTTTTTCTTCCAGTAGGCATAGGGTCTCTAGTCTAATGCCTAGGTCCTTGATCCACTTAGAGTTGAGTTTTGTGCAGGGTGATACGGGTCTAATTTCATTTTGTTACATATGGATTTTCAGTTTTCCCAGTATCAACTGTTGAAGACAGATATCTTTTCTCCAATGAATGTTTATGACCTCCAACGTATGGTATGTTTACGATCTAATTTGAGATAACTGTGTTGATGTGAGTTTGTGTCTATGTATTCTATTCTGCACCATTAGTCTTCATGCCTATTTTGGTGCCAATACCGTGCTGTTTTTGTTACTATAGCTCTGTAGTATAATTTAAGGCCTGGTATTGTGATGTCACCTGTTTTACTTTTCTCACTGAGGATTGCTTTGGCTATTCTGGGTCTCTTATTTTTTCCAAATAAATTTTATGACTGCTTTTCTTATTCTATAAAAACATTATTGGAACCATAATAGGAACTGCATTAAATCTGTACATCACCTTTGATAGGATGGCCATTTTGACAATATTAACTCTGCCTACCTATCCAAGAGCATGAAGATCTTTCCAACTTCCAAGGGCTTCTTCAATTTCTTTCTTTAGTGTTCTGTGGTTTTCATTGTAGAGTTTTTTCACCTCTTTTGTTAGATTTATTTCCAATTATTTTTGAGTCTACTGTGAATGGGATAATTTTCCTAATTTCTCTTTCAGTTAATTCATCACTGATATTAGGAATATAATTGATTTAAGGGCATTAATTTTATATCCTGATATTTTGCTGAATTCATTCATAGTTCTAGAAGTTTTCTGGTAGAGTTTTATGGATCTTCTAAATACAGAATCATGTCATCAGCAAATAGAAATAATTTGAGTTCTTTTCCTATTCATATCCCTTTAACTTCTTTCTTCTAATTGCTCTGGCTAGAGTTTCTAGGACTATGTTGAATACAAGTGGTAAAATAAGTCATCCCTGTCTTGTTCCAGTTTTTAGATGAAATGGTGCCACCATTTTCATATAGGGAAATAACAGAAGACAGGCTGTCAAGATCTAGATTGGCCTCAAATAATACTGACTACTGCTTTCCTGATGGGCAACCTTTCCTCCACCCCCCAAATTATAGAAACACACAGTGATGGAAGTTGTACACCACAAAATTGTTCTTTCAGATTTACTTGAAAACAAACATAATTACTATTGTAATAACTATAAAACCTCTTCCTTCTTTTTATGTTTCATAGAAAATTCAAAAAATAAATATTATCATCTAGCCTTGGTTTCAAAATAAAACACAATAACAATAAAACACTTTAAAATCTCAAATTTTATCTACTGTATATTTTAATTTTTCAACATAAAGCTTTTTAGCCAGTATAATGATTTTTAGCCAATATAATGCTTTTTTTGCCACAAAGTTTTCTCAAATAGCAGAAAGTGTTCCAGACTACAAATGCAGAGGTCAGAACCTTACTGATTACTGTTATGGTTTGAATCTGAGCTGTCACCTGAAAATCTCATGTGGTAATGGAGAACATATACAGGTGAAAAGATTAGATTATGAGAGCTATAACCTAACAGAGGATTAATTCAGTTTGTGGATTAATAATTTGAATGTATTACTGGAGGGCAATTGTAGGCAGGTAGGACATGCCTGGAGGAAGTAGATCATTGGGAGCATGCTTTGGGAACTAAATTTTGTTCCTGGCTTCTAGTGTTACTCTTCTGCTTCTTGGCTCCCATGAGCTGAGAGCTTTCCCCTTTCATGTTCTTCCACCATGATGTTCTACCTCACTTGGTTCTAGGGCAGTATAGTCAGTCAGTCATAGACTGAACAAACTTCTGAAACCATGAACCAAAAGTAAACTTTTCTATCTCTAAGTTGTTCTTGTCAGGTATTTTGTTCACAGCAATGTAAAGGTAATTTACCATGGCACCTGTGATGCTGTACTATCTCCAACACAGCCATTTGCAACATGGGTAAGAGTAATAAAAATGCTGCCTCCCCTCACCCAGGATTCTTGTTAGATTTTATAACAATAGATGAGGAATGTTATTAGCTATAGAAATACATTGGTAGTTTGTTTTGTTATTTCTGTAGTGATTCATAAGGAAAAACTGAGAAGGAACCATTGTTTTTGCTAAAACAAGTAGGTAATAAAAAAAGGTCTATTATGAGTCAACAATATCCAAATGACAACAGACTGGATCATAAAATTCATGCACAATTTAGCAGCAGTCACACACAACACAACTATGTTGAGTAATGGCATCAATGTGACTAGGAAGACACACATGTATGATTGCGTAGAAAAGCAATTCCCCAGGAAAATATGAGTACACAGGAAACTAAAGATTCAAGTAAATATTACTCTTCTACTTTTTCCACTGTCATTTATATGAGGAAAACAAGACGACAGAGCTGGAAAGGAAGCTTATTGCTGCCTAAAAGCACAATACCCCAGAGTCAGTGAAACCTTGCATTTCATGAGACTACCTTCTGGATAGGATTTTGCTAAGTAGTTCTGACATAAACTTAACTTATTGAATATGTCTTTTCACAGAAAATTTAATTCTTTTCTGCCACTATGGTATTTATTCGTTTCTAATTTTCACTAATCTGGCTTTCATTTATTCTGTCAAAATGACATCAAATCGTGTCCTAAAAAAATTTGAAGAGTAAAATACTGGAGAAGAGGTGGAAAGATGTTGGTCAAAAGATACAAATTTTAATTAGACAGGAAGAATAAGTTTTTTGAGACCTATTGTTCAATATATAATTATAGTTAATAATAATGCATTTCAAAATTTCTGAAAAAAAGTTTCAAATATACTTTCCACATAAAGCATTTGAGGTGATAGATATGCAATAAGCTTGATTTAATTTTACCATATTATATAATGTAACATAACATTGTATCCCATTAATATATACATTTACAATTCATTATTAATAATAAAAAGTAAGTTTTAAAATATAAAAAGTATTACAGATTTTAAACAACAAAATATTGCACTCAAATATTTTTTCTCAAGTTGAAGAATTATAGACCCATTTATTACATAAAATAATTTTACCAAAATGTTTAAACTTTCTATGTTATAGTGATAGCTATTTTTTTTGGTACAGGGATTGAACTCAGGGGTACTCAACCAATGAGCCCATCCCCAGCCCTATTTTGTATTTTATTTAGAGACAGGGTCTCACTGAGTTGCTTAGCACCTCACCATTGCTGAGGCTGACTTTGAACTCATGATCCTCCTGCCTCAGCCTCCTGGGTAACTGGGATTACAGGCAAGTGCCACCATGCTTGGTGGGATAGTTATTCTTTTTTAAGTGCCTAGAATATTTTGAACATGAGATTGTGTTCTTTGTATATGTTTATTTCATTTTGTTCTCATTTCAGCCCTATATGGTATACTAGTATTCTCTTCATTTTAAAGTTGAACAAATTAAAGTTCAAACCTGGTCTAAATTCCAAAATCTTTTACAAAGTATTTCTCAGGGATCAAGCCTTAAATATTTTGAATTTACAGCATTTATTCCGTAGGCTTCATCTTTAGCATAAACCTGAGGGGACAGTTTTGATTAGCAGTCAAATTATTTTTAGATTTTTAGGCTGACAGTAAAAGTGTAGATTTCCAGTAACTCTAGCAGACCAAACATGGCATATTTTAAGCATTTGTTTATTATTCATCATTTGTCCTTTCATTCAACAAGTATGTATTATCAATGGCTTTGCTCAAAAGTCTGGACACCAAGAAGGCTATTTCCTTCAGTCATCCAGGAATATTTTTAAAAATAGTCCTTAGTTTCAGTTCATTGCATGGTTGGCATGTTGAACATAAGAGCAGACCATTTTTTTAACATTCCCTGATATATAAGGAAAATTTGTCAGAAATTATCAGGAAATGAGAAAATAATAATAGAAAGAAAAAAATGCAGAGAGAAAATAGTTTTAGTTTAACTCATGTCAGTGTGCTGTTATAGAAAATATAGCTAATAGGTTAGACTTTTAAATATGTTCATGTATTTTATTTTTAAAAAAGAAAAGTGGTCATATATCAGGACTATGTTCTGTCATAACAATTAAAATATTTCAATTTCTATTTTTGAGCCTTAATTTCTGCATATTTTTCAATAATGTTGTCAAAAATTGATCTTCAAATTTTGCATTCAGAAGACAGTATAGGCAGATTTGTCACTTTGTCTTCACTGAGAGATGTTCAAGACATTTTATTAATTTTAATTGAAAAATGTTTTCTTCACATGAAGCAATAGTTATAAAAATACGTGGGAAAAGTCTCAAAGATAAGTTTGGCAGAGATTTATGAAACCCCATTTCATAGTTAAATACACTTTCTATGGTCCACTTCCCTTCTCCTTTTATTCTTGTCTTTGAAATTTAATCTTTGTCCCCCATCTTAAATTATCAAATGTCTCATAGTGTCCACTAAATCTGACTCCAGCTCCACTCCTAGATTTGTGAATAACATACTGGCAAATTTCTATCTGAATTGACTGATGGATTCAATGATTAACCTCAATTATTGTGTTCAAATTAGATAACTAGTTAATTAGGCCCTGAGACTCTAAAAAACTCACTGAGGTTATCCATTCATTCAATAAGGACGTATCTAGTACCTATTACATAGGAGACACTGTGCAAGTCATAATAGAGAATGTGTATAAACATTACCATTCCATGGATGTAGAAGATAGTTTATAGAGGAAAGACAGATACTAAACAAATAAAGAAGTAGATGCATAGCTGTAAACTCTGATAAATAATTCAAACACAGTATTGAATGATAGACTGTGAAATAATCATGTTCTCATTGTCAGATAGATCTGTGGATACCCTTTGCCTACTCTCCCGCCCATAGCAATGGATTGGGTGGAAGGATCACTGGGTGTACCCCACGGGTAAGAGAAATTTAAGTCCATGTTAATGACTTATCTTCGGTCTTGTTGATCTTACTAAACTGTGGTAGTCAGAAACATTAAAATTATACTTTCCATATGGTCAACAGGTAAAAATATCAGTGTAAATTAAATGTTGTTTCTTCCTTCATAATAGAGACATTTAAATCATATCATCAAATAGCTAAATCAGAATCAATAGTAAAGATAATAATTTTCAATGTAGATGAAGGGTGAAAAAAAAAGTGGCATGTTTTCCTGCTTTCTTTCATCCTCAGAATAGATATTTCAAAACAGTTTATTTCATAATATATATCTAAGGGAGTTGTTTCTAAATTTTTACTCCGTAAGAATGAATCTATGAAAAAGTTCTATAAGGAGCAATTCAGTTAATTTTACAATTTAAAATGCACTCACAATTTGAAACTATAAATAAATACTTACTAGGGTATAATTTATTTTAATAGAATCATGTATATTTCATGAATTGTTCCCAGCTATACCAATAAAACTAAGCAATCTAAATATGAATGTGGGAGCATCTCTTTAACGAACACATAAAAATTCAGTACAGTAAATGGATGACTGTGTAATAGAATAATTCGGCTAGCTCCCATGACCTGTGTCATTCTAAGCAAAACATTTCCATTTCTCAAGCTCTACTTCATTATTATAGTATAATCGCTTTTATTAAAAATGTAGAATAATAAAACTGTCAGGATATGTAGGTAAACACAGAGGATTTAAAAATTCAACACATGCTCATCAACTTCTAGCTGTCTTCCACATGTGTTATTCCTTTGACATGTTTTCAGTGACAGGGCACAGAAAACAACCATGACATTGATTTCATGCCTATGCATCCCCCTCAACATGCCCCCACACCCTGCACACAACATCACCATCAGGTGTTCCCTGAAGCTTCATCTGCAGTTGGTCATTTTGAAATGTTTGTGTCTTCCCTCAAACTGAAGCTGCTGTAGGGAGATTTTTTTCCTCTAACTTTTTACTAAAGTATAATGGTCATTCTGAAAATTATATATGAACCATAAGTGGCAGCTCGGTGAGTTTTCTTAAATTAAACATACTTAGGTCATCAGAATCCAGATCAAAAACAAAACAACAAAACCCAGAATATTTTCAAACCCAGAAACCTCAGGGTCACTTCCAATATGGTTCCAGGGATATCCACTGTCCTGTGTAAGTATTGCTCTTTGTAGAATTTAGAGAAATGGAACCATAGAGGATGTAAGTCATGTGTCTGGCTTCTTGCATTCAGTATAATGTTTGTGATCTTAGCATATATTGTGATATCAGCTGCATGTGTATTCGGTTCATCCTTCCTTGAGTTGCATCCCTTCTGATGTTTGGACTTTTTGTTGTTGTTGTTTGTTTGTTTTGAGTTGTAATGACTAATACTTTCTAAGCCTATGTTTATATACAGGTCTCTGAAGACTATATGGTAATAGTATGCTCTGTTGGATGTAGAATTTCTGGACATACATATATTTAACTGTGGCCAACAATGCAAAACAGTTTTCCAAAGTTGTGTTTATTTTTAGCTCAATGCATTAGAGTTTCAATTACTCCAAACCAGTGGTTCTTAATTAAGCATGATTTTGTAAATATATAGGGGACACTTGACAATGCCTGGAGTCATTTTTTTTTCTGCACAACTACAGGATGCCACTGGAATTCTAGAAATAGAGACCAACAAAGCTGCTTAACATCCTACAATTCACAAGTTATTCCCTACAAAAAAGAATTATCTGTTTGAAAAGGTTAGTGGTGTTGAGATTAAAAAATTTTGCTCTAAAATCTCACCAGAGCTAGGTAAATATCCAGTTTTTGCATTAGCCATTCCAGAAGGCATATTACACAGTGGTTATAACTTATAATTCCCTGACAACTAAATACAGTCATTTAAAATCCTGAGACTTGGTTCTTGGGTGGCTATGCAAATCTTCAGGATCCTAAGATGACTGTTCCAAATGCCCACTGTAAGCTGCATAGCCCTTTTTATTCATAGTCTTTGATTCTGGAAGCAAGTGGACTTGGCTTTAATTCTAAACTCCTCTACCTAGCCAAGTTACTCAACCTCCCTGCATTTCAGTTTCTTCATCTGTGATATGGGAAGACTATTGCCCACACTCATATTGCTCTGTCAATTAGATGTAATGTAGGTAAAATCCTGGCATATACTGAATGTTCAGTGGTTATTACTACCACAGGATAGAAGAGCAAAAAATGCAAATAAATTAAGCTAGAAAGACCAAAGGATTGTGTTCTAGTCTTTATCTAGAGCTAACAAGCTGTGAGAACTGGATAAGCAATCAATGTTTTAGAGCTCTTCACTTATCTGTGAAATAAGAGAGTTATAGGAGAAATAAGGTCTTTATAACTTGATTATTCTGTTATTGTATGATTATGACAAGTTATCATTCATCAATAAGTTCATAGTAAGAAGGGGAAATAGAGCACACATTCAGTTAACACAAACTTTTTAGACAAATATTCTCAGAAATACACAGCTACACATAAAGTACTATTGCCATTAAAGTCCAAAAATAAAGAGGGAAAAAAAAGCTTATCTGGCTGGAAGAATTTCAGAACATTAGCATTTGAACTAAGACTTGTACAACAAAGATAGAAAATAGTTCAGACAGGAGTTGAGGAGCAGCATTGAAGCAGAGAAAGCAAAGTAGACAAGGTGAAGCACAAACAGGTCCTAGGGAACAGCGAGTCATCCAGAATGACTTTAGCACAGGAATTGTGAAAGGAGAAAAGAGGTAAGGTAGATGGAGAGTAGATATAAAGGGTTAGGAATGCCAGAAGAATCAGCTTTACTTGGTAGAAATGAAGGATCAGTGCAAATTACAGAAGTGACGAAACCATGGCAAAACATTAGTATCTTATTTGCTAATTCCAGAACCAAGGAACCGTGGAAAGGAGGCTGGGGATTAGAAGCGCAGTTTGCAAAATGTGAGATTTTAGATTTGAGAGTAAAAGGCTTTGATGTGAAGAGGCACAAAGAGAAGAACAGAGAAACAAGAAATTGTATATGAACATAATTGAAAGAACTGGACAATTGTTTTGTTACAGAAGACAAGAAGTGACGAGGCATCAAAACTGAGATTTCAAGTCTAAATGACAGGGGATTAAAAGTACAGGAAAATGTTTTGTGCTTTCTTAAATAGCCATCAACAAAGAGGCTCAAAACAGCCATGTTAAGCTGTTTCTCTAAGCAATATTTCTCAAACAATAGTTTACTGAAGAATTTGCTATATTAGCAGAGATTTAGTGTAAAGGAAATTCCCTCATAATTAAGAGAACACTAAATATTATATCTTTCTCTCAGATATTTTCATTTAGCATAACATACAGTTATGGGGAATCCCATCATTTTACTGGGAATGTATAGGTTTGTGTGTTTATGTTTGAGTGTGTCATTGTGGGTGTGAACTGTTGAGTATCAGGGAGCACTAGTATTTCAAGGGACAAAGTTTGCAGGAATATTCACACATATGATTTGGAACTTATTCTTACAGAACAGTAGGTATTAGTTATGAATCTCTTTGGATAGAATAGTATCATATATCAGGAAGTTATCAGTTGGTCCTGTCTAAGACATGGGAAGAAATGGGATAGAGTTGAGCCTCAAATGTTAATTTACGAATCACTTAAGAGAAGATAGCTGAGATTATAGCAGAGACATTTCTGTAAGGGACTAGAGAAGTTAATAAGAAATAAAATCGACATTTAAAAGACTAATGAGTAGAAAAGAGATTGAACTGTTACTTGGAGTCAAAAATCTAAGGGAAATTATTTTGAAAGGACATGTCTGAGTAACTCAGGAAGTTACAGAAACGTCACCTAAGTGTTGTACGCTGAGTCTTCAATGTGGAATTCCAGACCTTCCCTAAGAGTCCTATTATTGAAGTGAAAAATCCAGAAGCAATACTCCTCCTGCGAGTTCTAAGGCTACTCTGCTCAGATTTAGACCCATTGTTTAAGTGCTCCAATATTTAACAGATGTAGGTAGAACAACAAACTAATTGGCATAACCATGAGTTTTTTGAGTATATAACAAATGGACCTCACATAAGAAACACTAGATATTTTGATGTCTGGCAAAGGAAAGGATAAAGGGGAAAAAAACAGAATGAAATGGAAAGGAGCAGCATCATATTGTCACCTAGACATTTATATCAGAAAAAAATAGAAGGAGAAGGAAAAGGAGAAGAAAAGTAGTTAAATATAAGTTAAGGCCCTTCACCAGCTCTGCATTGACATAGCTTCCACTGAATGGAGAAGGGAGGCTAAATTGCCCACTGAGCTAAATTGGCATAGAGGGGAATAATGTGTTGCTAGATAGAAGAAAGATAAAGCAGAACAAATTATCTAGGTGATATGCACTGATCAAAATTATTCAACTTTAGCTGCTCAGCTTCCACAATCAATTTATCTAAAAGCTGATATAGATGAATCAGTAAGAATTTTTATATAATATTTAACTTAAAGATCAATTTAGTATAGCTGTTTAGCTCCCAGAATATGGTCAGAAAGTATTCCATTTTTTCAATTAGCACTGATTTTGGGAAGGTTATTATTAAAGCAAGCATCATGAACTAATGAGTATAGAAGAGAAATTTTAAACCAATTGTGTCTCTATAACTATCCACCACATAAAATATTCTAAATATTTGATTCTTTAAAAAGAAAACAATGAACTTCTAGAGCATTATATGATTTGCCTAACAGACTTAGGATTTTTCTTCTCAGAAAATAAATTCTTAGTATAATAGTTCAGAAAAAAAATTCCAATGAAGTAAAATATTTTATGTCCTTCAAGAATGGCCACAATTACACTAAATTTTAATAAGTGAATATTAAGCATTTTGGATATTGGAAAATTCATGAAAAGCAATGCCTAAAATATAGATTAATAGGATGGCTACTCTCGGATTATTATTTTAATCACTTCTACTAATGAAATTATAATGAAATCTAGCTCTAGTTTTGCACAACCTAGACGCCACATCCTTCACTATCTCAAAGGTCTTTCTGCTGCATAAGAAAATGTTGTTTATATTTTGAGAGCAACAAATCTCTTCTGTTTAGAAACACTTTCAAAGCAAAAGCCTGAACTTAATCTTTCTTTTCCCTCCTTTCTTTATTTTTTCTGGAGACAGTACTTCATGTCCTAAAATTCCTAGCATGTGCATCATATGTGACGCGACAAATCAATGTTTGTGTACTCATCACAGTAAATCATATGACAGTGATAATTTACTTTGGGTCAGTTTTTCCCCTTTCTCCACCTCTAGAAGAAAAATATTAAGTATTAAGCAATTCTAAATAGCAATAAAAAAACATATTTGGGGAAATTTAAATCATTTCCTTGGCTAGAACTAATGGACCAGGCCTCAAAGAGACTTATACTGCTGGTCTGGCATATGCATTAAGGTTTCTTAACATTGTCTGTTATGAAGATAAAATTGTAATGGCAATCCCTTTGTTCTTAAGGCTCTATACAATAACACTATCATTATTCAAAACATATTACTTGCAGATTTTGAATTGCACACTTTTCACTAATTGTAAATTTAAGGGTAAAGCTTTGAAAAAAAAAATCTCTTCAGGATGAAATGTAGAGAAAGGCTCAAGAACTAGGTAATACGCTGCCAAGCTTGTGTGCAATGACACCTGGGTGTGATAATCCACACAGAACTTCCATCTGTTATTTCTTAATTTACCCTCAGCTGTTTCAATAATGTGACATTGTTCGTTGTTTCTCAATCTTTTCAAAATATTTCTTCTTCCTTTTTTTAAACTCACACCATTACAGTTATGTAATAAAACATTACTCTCTCAACTAGGCAACTTTGTTTGGCTAGCTTCTCTGAGAGGAGATGAAAAATGTTAACTGTGGAAAAATTTGGGGGGGGGAGACTATCTTCAGATAATATAAATAAGAAATTATTAAAGGAATAAAAAAATATGAGCTGTAGGGAAATGAATTTTGGAAAAATTAAGGAGGTATATTTGGGGAAAATTTAGGGGAGGAAACAGTGTTTCTTTGAAATACTACTTTCTAGGGATATTAATAAGGACTATGAATAATTGGAAAGTTTTGAGATGTTTTAAAGTAGATAAACTCAACTTTTGCTGAAAACTTCTAATATGCTTTGTAAACTTCTAATATGCTTTGTAATTCCCTAAGAGATGAATGAACAGGACAAGCAGATTAACCAAACTTATGTGATGCTTTTGTTCAGATATCTCAGGGGGATGATGTTCTATGATAAAAGGGCATTTTAGAAATGCTGAGCTCAGGAGTTCAGCTCATTGGATCTATCATTTTTGACATTAGACCACATGGGTGACAGTACATATTTACAAGATCCATACAGCATAGCCCTTGACTGTCTATCTTTAACAAAACTTTCAGTCACACATCTCTCCACTCAGAAATGAAAGGTTCTGTGCTGGTCAGGAGTCTCCCTATTCCCAAAATTTTTCCAAACACTCCAGGCACTTCCATATTCCCAAGCTTTATTCATGTTCTACCATCTTCCAGATGCCTTTATCCTTCTTCCCTTTGCCTCTCAAAATCCCATTTCCCCTTTGAAGGTCACCCTCAAGTATTCTAGACTGCATATTCTATGTGCTTCTCTTTAAGGCTGTAATGGTCAAACTTGTCTGTGTACTAGAAGATGAGGGAGTCTGAGAAAAACTGACTCCTGGATCTTACCCAGCTATTTTAATATAATAGGTTAGAAATATCACCTGAACATTGGGATTTTAAAAATCCCCCAGTGATGACAAGACATAGCCAATGTTGAGAGTCACTGCTTTGGAGTTCATGGGAGTTTGCTTCTGTTCTTAATTGACCTATATTATTTAAAAATGGTGCTTAATACTTTTTAAAGGAGAAAATTTAACCCTCTTTATGTTCACAAATCCCCTGAACCTAACAGAGTTTTTTAATGGAAAATAGAAAGAAGGAAGGAAAGAAAGTTTAATTTCCAACAATGATGCTGATGTTATTAAAAGATTTTCCAGATTACTCTGTTCTTCCATTTCTAAGATTAACTATATATTATTTATACCATTAAGGAAAGTAGGTCCCAAATCTCAGTTTGGATCAGCACAAAATGGAAATTTTGTAGAAATACACCAAAGCTTTCTACCTCAGACCTAGTGAGTCAGAATCTCTGTGGCAAAAACTGCAGAAGCTTATTTTGATTTTGTTGGTGTTTTGTAAGCTGCCATTCTAATGTCAATAGTAAACAGATTCATTTTGTTAATCATTGATTCAAAAGAGAGGCTATATAATTTGTTGCTTTTTACAAAAATATTTACGTATTATAGTGGTTTTGGGAGGATTCAGTCACAGAAAACATTACCATCCATCTATCCCCAAAATAAATAATTTTTTAAAAAGATAATAAACCTCAATCTCAAGAGAATACACATTATGGATGTGACTCGAATCAAATTCAAATGTACATGGAAGCTTTATTTTATTATTACTATTTACGAAGCTTTCTTTCTGTGTCATAGTATTAGTTATAAATGGGATTGAATTGCCCAAAATTATGCAATAAATCACATTCAGCTTCTATTAAAATAACGAATTTCTTTAAGTGTGTTAGCATGACACTTGGTGAAAATCAATTATCCAAAAGGAACCAGGAAATGTGGGCAGTCATTATCAGGGTAAGAGCTCATTTTTTAGGCAATTAAGTAAGACTTTTAACTTATTAAAACTTTTTAAACCAGGAATCTCAAGCATGCTGTGACCCTGAAGTCAGTTGAACCACATTTGACCCACAGCCCATGTGACAGTCATCTGGAACTTCTGCTCTGTTAATATTTGTTTCCTATCCTCACTAGTCACCCAGACCAGTTTATAACATGAAAGAAAGTTTCAATTTATATGCTGTCTCTTCAGTGGCTGAATGAACAATAGATGAACTAAAGAAAAGAATAATCAGAAAAAGCACACACACCACCAGAGAAGATTTACTGCATTAACTGCCATAATTGTATGTGCTTCTCTGTGTCTCTATCTTCTGATATTATCTTGTACAGTGTCCTCTTGCTCCCACTTTGGGTTGGGCCCTGTGACTTTACATTTCCAATGGGACAGCAGCAACTTAATCAGACTTGGAATCTTAAAAAGGTGTTTCTACTTCCCACAACTCTAATGAGACCTGTCCAGGCTAGCCTACAGGATAGCCTCATCTAGAGACACAGTGGAAGAAAGCTGTCATGGAACCAAGGAACCCCCTTACCACCCAGCCCACAACAAACCCACATCTGGCCCAGGTGCATGAGAAAGCCCCACTGAGATCACCCAAGCCTTTTTCACAGACCAGCAGAACCACTCATCCCACCCACCTGCTAAGGTACTTTTAAGCCATGATATTTGGGGAATATTTATTAATAGCAAAGCTGATACAATTGTCTTCATTGTTTGAAAAGCAGTCCTTTGAAAGACTGTGGATCTTCCTTGTTCCAGTTCTACTAAGGAGAAAAAAGTTGTATTGGTAGCAAGACAAATTTCAATTTAAGGAAATATTCTCTAACAAGTCATAGTTGTTTGAAGGTGGAATGAGCTAATTTTCATGATGCTAGAATAAATCAAGTCAAGGTTAATACACATCCATTTATTCATTCAAAAACTATGTATCATCTTTACCTTTAATGCTACAAAATTATATATAAGTAATCAGTACATGTATGTGGTAGAGAATATTTGCTTTTTCATTATGGATAAATGTTAGAAATAAGAACCAAATACACATTCCCTCTGTAATCCTCTTGGACATAGCTGCCAGAATTCCCAGCAAATCTTTACTTAAAACTGCCATTCACCCTAGAAACAGAGAGATGACCACTATGTGGATCTAACAAAATAAATTATTTATCCTATCATTCATTCATGTCAAGGGTCACTAGCTAGCAGTGTGCAGCTGGATTTTGTTTAGTCTTTCAGTGTTTTTCTTTTTTTTTTAAAAAAAAAAGATAAAGTAAATACTTTTTAATTCTGATCACCACTGTTCCTCACAAATCCTATTTCACATATTTATAATACCAAACTGAACCCTTTAGGTATTTAAGTTTAAAGACTTGGCTTAGTACTTACTTATGAAACACATGTCTCCTAAAAGTTATGAGAAATACAGATGAATTAAATATTGATTTAGCCTTAGGAATGTTAGAGGTTGTCTGGAGAGAGTATAATTACTTCTATCAAGAAATTATGATAAAATGAATGGGTCTGTGCTATAAAAAGATATAGATAAAATGCCACGGGATCTTACAGTCAGAAACAACTGGATGGCACTAGACTAGACAGCAAAAGCACAATACGTGGGCCTAGACATGAGCAGGTCTCTTTTGTTCTTTGAATGTGGTTTCACATTGCTCTAACATAGCTACTGTTTTGGGTCTAAGCATTTGCAACATAACATTCATTGGAGTTCTCTAACAAGTGGGCCCCATATCCCTGCTCTCACCCAAATTTTGATTAAATGATGTAATTTAGAAGTGACTTGGCCTAGTGGGATTTTCCTTTCCTTCCTCAATTAGGAATCCTGAGATTGTCACTTTCATGTGTTGCTGACATAGCCCTGCTGTTTTTCATTACCTTTGATCTTTAACCAATTTGTTTTGAACTTTTTGATCCTGAAAAGTCAATATTGATATATTCAAAGCTGAAGTGATTTCCATAGTAAAAGCCCATAATTTTTAATGTCTATAAAACAGTTGGTTAATAAATATATAATTAATGATTGCATATCTGTTTAGTAAATTCTTCTAAAAATTACATCCTAAAACATCAGTCTGGAGTCATCAAAACACTAAAAGTGAACATCACTTTGACTCAGAACTAATGCGTCTTCTTCATAACAAAAAGCAGGGCTTCAACAGAGCAGGCATGGAGGCCACACAGATAACAAATATGAAGTATTATCATCATTTCCTTCAAATGAACTAACTTGCCCATCCACTTTCAGCAACTCCGATCCAGGAAATGTTGAATTTTCCTCAATTAGAGCTCATGTCCAAGTGACTGTAATCAAATACATAAATAAACTGAAGCTTTCCCATGAGAACAAACTGTCAAAACTATGTATGTCCAGTCACAGAAATGAAGAGTCTGAGTTTACAAATGCTGCAGACTTCTTTAAAGCTACTCTCTCCCTTTGGACCTACAGGTCATCTTTCAAGTAAGTACCACAGTATGACTGACCCACCCTTCCTTCCTTCCTTCCTTCCTTCCTTCCTTCCTTCCTTCCTTCCTTCCTTCCTTCCTTCCTTCCTTGTATAAAAAGCTGATTACTCAAAATATAAAAATTTCCAGATGATATAAAACTATTAAATCATTGTACCTGAATATTTTGATTTTCCTCATTTCAGACATTCCAAATCTTTATATAAAAAGGCATTTCTAAATCACACCAGCACCCCCAGATAAACACAACATCCCTACTCTACTTAGACAATGAGGTTTGCATAGCTCCTAAAGAGAGACTTTCCCATGCTTCAAACTACTCCCTGCTCCTCCTACATCCAAAACCATGAATTGTCAATTTCATACCTCTTTCTGGAGTTTCCTTGAAGATTGTATGAATGTGACTTGTCTACAAATACAATAAGGGTTCAATGAAAGGTAGTTCTTAGTATTAATATTAATACCTGCTGCTGCTGCTGCTAATGATGGCAAGTTTATTGGAGAAATTTTAAATGTGTGTTGACTGTGGATGAAATAATACTAGAGGGAGTAAATTACTTACTGAATTACATTAAAATGTATAACAAATTAGTTTATCAATTGATGATGACCACTTTAAGTTAGTTTTGCAACTAGAAAAATAAATAGGTATAGTAAGGTCTGATAATTTTTTTCATGATGAACATTACTTGCCTTACATTCAAACGTGTTTTTGTTTTGGTCTTTGTAATTTATTTTAAAGACCAATTTGTGTCTGCTTCTTGTGCTATAATCATAAAGGAGCTTTAACTTGCAGCACTATAACACCCTGAGCTCAACAAAAAACATTAATTTTTAATAAACATGTCTGCTATAAAATAAATGTGTTCTTCTATTAATCAGTATCATGCCCTACAGTGTTATAAACTTCATATTCATTACCCTATGTTCATTTTATAAGTGTATTTTTTCACTCTAATAACAAGGAAAAATAACAAATACAATTGCTTTGTTCTGTCAATTAATCATCACTTGTATAAAAATCATCATTCACATTTTTTTTAATCTCTAAAACTGAATTTCCAATGACCATGTTACCCTAACAGGTAAATTCATGTTCCTTATTTCTCTCTCTTTCTCTCTCTCTTTTCTTTAACTAAACAAATTCCCAATCCATTTTATCTTACAGCCAAACACTGGTAAAAATATTTTTATAAAGAGAGAATTACATTTATTTCAGATTTGATTGGCACAGCTTCCTATGAGAAAACTTGTTGCATAAAAAGAGGGGATATTTATGTATTATACCACTTCATCAGCACATTATTAATTATTTTTCTATGTACTTTCTTTTCACTTGGATGACTTTGTACCATTTTTTCTCTGTCTAAAGCATGTACTTCTGATGAGAGAAAGGTGTTAGAGAGAGGCTTAAATCAAAGAGAATCATAAAAACATAAATACAAAACAAAAATCCAAAAATGTATCATGATTTCTTTACATTTTGAAGTGAATTTTATGTTTTATATTATTTGTTCAGGGTTTTAAAAATTATCTCCAAAGCACTATGGAAGTCAGTCCGATGTTCCTCCTTATTCATGTATAAAAATCTGAAATATGGTGTTGTCTTTTCATGTTAGCAATTTCAGCTTAGCTTTTATATTGAGCTAGTGAAGGAATAGACAAAAATGATTCCACTCTGAAACGTTTATGATTTTAAATATATAATGGATATTTATGATAAATGTATAACATGGCTTATTCTATTCCTATATAAATAATAAATTTTGAACCTTGAAATTAGAATTCAGACACCACAATAGGCCACTAACCACTCCCAGGAGGCCCCAAAACAAAATTAAGGTCTTTTTCTAGTCTTTCTTATTCCATTCTACTGCTTTCTACATTTCAGCGTGAAAGGAATATGTCTGCCAAAAACACTCTCAGAATTCCACCACTAACAGATACTTGTAAAAATAAAACTTTTGAAAACACATAAAGAAAAGAAACGGCATGTACTAAATGATGTTAAGATCCCAATGTGATTTTCATTAGTCTTGGGCTCTGGCAGCATAACGCTTTAGTGTCTCAGATCCCAGATTAATAAACCAGTCCTCAATGCTAGGGCTGATGAAGAACCATTTGCATAGTTTGATATTACTTGTGACTTTTTAGTGTTACTTCTAATGAAAAATCACCACAAAAATAACTTTTGAACACTAAAAAAGGTTCAAAAAGTTGTTGTTTCCAAAGAACACTATATAACGTTTAGCCTGTAAAAATCATTTCCATTTATTTTTCAAATTCTTTTTTTTCCACTCTTTACTTCTAGAAAGAATTTGAAACAACAAGTGCAAAGGTACACATAATAGAATTGAAAAAAAAAATGCAATATCAAATCAAATTGGAAGAGATCATTCTAGTAAAATCCCAGATAACTCTTCATGGAAATAAAATTCAGATGAAAAGTCTTTATACAGGTGTAATATTTTTTTGAGGAGAAATAGATTTTTCTTGATATCACAATCTAAGGTTGATTTACAGCATGTGTATATTGAAAACTTACTAAACAATATGAGTTTACAGTAAGATTGAAATATTTTCATTTATAGTTCTACTGAAGTTACATTATGGTTCTTCACTTGAATGTGCTATATATAATATTAAAACATAAACTGATGACTTGTTTGCATAAAGATAAATTATTATAATTGCCAGAGATAAACTTCTCTAGGAATATAGAAAAGGAAGTTTTTAAAAGCCTGAAGTCATGTGTCCGTGAAAAACATTTAATACTAAGTGTTGGTTTACACCTTGGATTTTAAGGATCTATTTAATTTGATTATGTAAGTGGTGAGGGTCAGAACTCAGTGTTGTTGGTTGAAACATATGAAAATACTTTTTGTGATGTGTTTTCTTCCTAGGAAATGATAAAACTTTAAGTGTTTCTCTTGAGTAAAAGGAGACTCATCTAGACAAGCCTAAGCTATAAGAGCATTTGCAGAAAGAGCTACAAAATGTGTTCAAGAGTTACCAATTTTAAATGCTCAGGGCTGAGTAGTCTCATTGATCCCAAAGTTCTGCATGATATACAAAAGCAAGATGATAGATATAGATGCTCCTTGATTAGTGATTAAAGGAACTATGCCTTTGCTCCTTGCCTTACAGACATGATATGAAGATATGAATCTAAAATGTCCAAGGAAGATGTTTTAAAAATAGATCGGTAACTAACTATGTGAGATGATCTGGGAATCTTTATTGTAGGAGGCCTAGACATTTTTAGATACTGTATCTGAATCATGTCAGATTCCTCCCAGACTTCTTGGTATCTCATTCAGCCATGGAATTTAAATGAACACCATCTACTCCAAAACTCTCATCTTACTTTTTCCACTTGAGGGATGAGTTCTACTTTGTGAAATTTAGGGAAATTATGCTATTGGTTGATTTTTAATTACTTTTTAAAGAAATAAGTAAACCTCTTGATCTCTTCTCTCTCAGGTAATTTAGATATGCAAATTAATTATTCTTCAGATCTGCTTTCCCAGGACACTATTGTCTCTTTTGTGACACGTCATCTGATTTTACCACCGTAAGTACTAGATGATATGTCTAGGGAGCTCAAAGTCCCTCAAAGAATACCAAATGAATTGAATTAAATGCAAGTGTTTAATGACAGGGGGTGGGGGGGAGCAGCTTATATAGAGAAATTTGGAATGGTGTCAAAATTCAGATATTTCCAAACAAAAATCCCTGAGCTGATCTGTATCAATAATTGACATTTAAATGAATTGTTTATAAGCAACCAAGTTGTGGTTGTTGTTTTTGTTTTGTTTTGTTTTTTTGAATTTTTTTTTTAATTTTATAACTGGTTTCTCTAGCACAAGTGAAACATTTGCTAATCAAGTGGATATGATAACCCATGTGCAAGTCCCTTAGGAAGTACAGCACAGACAAGGACATAATAAGAAGGAAAGGTCTGGTAAATGGATCTCTGACCAGAAAAGTCAAGTCTGAGAAAGATGTCTCAATGTGAGTCACTAGGCAGTTCAGGATAGCCAAGGGGACAAGATACCTGTCCAAGAAAGCCAACAAAGAAAATGAAATGTGGCATGCGATGAAAGCAAATGTGCCAAAGGCAAGCCTAATCCACTTACCAGCTTGCCAAAGAGTACAACTAGCTATCAGGATGTCAAGGCTGTATTTTACTGAGTATCAGCCAAAATTCTCTCTGAGGAATTGTGCCTAATTATTTGAATCCAATTCTCTTTCCCTCATCCCCATCAAACCCTAATCAAAGCAATGCCAATTGTCAAGGTGCCAGCTGATCAATAAATTCCCAATTCCCACATCTAGCCTTGACCTTCTTTCATTAGTTTTGTTTTAAAACAATTTTCTGGTATAACCTTTCTGGTAACTACCTTTTCTCTTTTAGATTAACAGTATCAAGAAGCCATCATTTTAATCTATTAAATTTCATTCTAGTTATCTGGACAAAGAATATCAATTTTCACAAAGGATCTGTTCTTTCTATCAAAGTCAACCACCACATATAGTGTAGTTAGATTGCAATACACCTGCAAGTAGCACCTAAGTATACAATTCATCAGGACTGAGTGTGGATTTGGCATGGAGACCACCTGCCTCAATCCCAAGCACTCCCCAGTGGGATAATACATCATCAATAATGGCTAGGTGACCTGTTTTTTTTTCCCAGTACCTTGCCTTCCCAAACTACTACGGGTGGTCTTTTTGAGTGGTATCTTATTGGAGTTGAATTTGGAATCATCAGTGCAACTATCTTGCCTTTTTGAAATCACATGTGCACTTGGGAAAAAGTAGAGAGAATAATTACTTAGGATAAGGAGAAGTTTTGAGGATATTTGGCAGGTGAATTCACATTTGGGAAGCCGTTCTGGATTTTTTATTATTATTATTATTATTTACTGCAGTTGCTCCATAGTATTTGCAAATACATATTTAAGTAGGTACAGATTGTGATATTAAATCCACTGTATGAATTTAGGATGATGCCCTGGTTTAAATCCCCAGTACCGAATAAAAAAATCATAAAAAGCATATGTATGAACTTAAGTATAATTTAGGGTCAAAGAAGTATTTAAAACAAATTTGCAGTAGCCCTGTGTCTTAAGCATTATGAAAGTATGTTGTTTTTATTAGTAATATTGTAGAAATCTTTAATACACAAAAAAATGGTCACACTTAACATAATTATAGTCTTTAAAGTCCACTATTATTTATTATGTAACAACCACAAAATGCCAGGAATTCCATCCATATACTTTATTATTCTGTATTTAATTCTAGATCAACAGCCAGTGGTTGCAACTTGACTTTAACACTTTCTATTGATAATGTTTAGTATCTCTACATGTTTAGAATGTTGCTTGGGAAAAGCCTAAAACTGATATATAAATCTTTCTTTTTAAAGAAATCTGTTTTATGAGGAAGCAATTGTTGTGTTCATTTTCTAGCTACTTTAAAATTACTAAAAGTACATAAGCTAAGGAATCAGGAGTTAAAGAATCAATGGAGAAGTTTCTTCTCCCACAGAGAGTGTCCTTTCCTCCCGAATAAAACCTTAGCTCAATACTTCAATCTTTACCCACATTTTGCCTGGCCACAGATTTTTCCCACAGTGTACAATTTTTCCTATTGCCCCATTATTTCCTGAACTGTTGGTCTGATATTCCTGAATGAGCTATAAAATGGGAACTCTAGAACAGTAGCTCTCAAGTTCAAATTTACCTCACAACACATTACTTCAGAAAGATCTAGCATTTGCAGCACTAAAACACAGCCCTTGAGTGTAATCAGTTGAAAGAACCAAGCACAATATTTCCTATTGTGCCACAGCCCTCAGAAACAGTGAGGGATTGCATAATGTTTCAAAAGTTTTTTCCAGTGCAGTGTCACTCATGTGCTTGAATAGTTAAGATTTTTTAAAATATATTTTGAGGAGTTGATAAGAGCTTGAGTACAGAGTTTCAGAAAATAGAAAATAAAAGGACTCCTTCAGCATGCACAAAGTTAACTTCAGGCATTCTTCATTGTTTTGCTGTATCTTACTGTGCAAATCCCCAAGTTAAGGATGAAGGAGAGGAAGGATTGTTCCTGAGAGCGCTTGAGTCACCTGAGACTAACATTACTCACCTAAAGATGGGTCTTTGGAGATGTTTCTTCCTGATTGTGACGTGGTCATCCATTTAAAGGTGAAAGTTGAACTTCTTCCTGGAAGCCACTCCAGAAAATCCAGGGAAGGAATGTGGAAGCTTATCCTGATCTATCGTGCTGCAAGGAGGCCAGAAGGAAAAAGTGGTTTCCTCTTTCTCTTTTTGGGTGCTGGGAGAAAACTTCCCTGCTCTCTGCCAGCTGAGCAGTGTGTCCATAGAGGCCACATAAGACAGGCACGTTGGGGCACTCCCCCACAGAGCAGGGTGTGCAAAAACCACCAAGAGTCACGTTGATATGGGCCAGAGGAGCATACAGGGCCCTCGGAAACAGAACAAAACAAACAGAAAACTGCCTACCCCAAGTGTCACCCAGGTAGGAGCTCCCTAAGTTATTGCAGCAGCCATGAGAGCGCTCTTTCCACATGCTGGTCAAGCTCGGAAAGGATAAGTCCCTCCCTGTCTTTAAAACAGCCTGTTCTGAGGCTCAACTTTTTTTCTTCAAAATAAAAGTTGTACAGCTGGTTCAGCAGTCCCATGTGAGTACCCTCTGAAAAAAAAGTTTGTCCTGTTAAAATAAGAACTGTATACAAATTAATGAAGAAAGATGGGCTCGGGTTGCAGGGCTGGCTCTGCTTCAAGAGATTATAATTATTTTACAATCTTGCTTTTATTCATGCTGGATGAAGTGTGGAGACGGCTCATCATTTTTGGCACTTGTAACCTAATAACCTGCACTTGGCTCAAGTTGAAGATGCCATTACACTGATAGAAGCCCATGTGAGGCTTGCCAGAGGTACAGAAGTTAGAAAAACAAAAATTGCTCAATTCTGTTGGTGACATTGTACCTAGATGTCTATACTCAAAAGAGGCTTTCCAACTAAGAGGAAGCACTGCAGGAAAAGAAATGAAAACACATGCATGCATACACACACACACACACACACACACACACATAAATCCCCCAAACAGCCTGGGAGTCCAAGGTTTTATTATATGATGGAATTTGAATTTATAAAAATAAAAGGAAAGACAAGAAGGTATAAAAGGGTATGTGAACAGCTGAAAATAAATGACATTAAAAACTGTTTTATTTAGAAAACTTAGTCTTGCACTGCAGGAACTCTTATTCTAGTTCCAGATAATGTGAATTCTCATTTTTCAACAAATCCTGTTTTGGAGACTTTCCTGATGGCTAATGAAGTTCCTGCTCAATCAATAATGTCATAAGGTTCCAGGCCAGAGGTTTGGTATGTGATAAAACAATGATCTCAAAGCATGGTTAAAATATTTTTAAAGTATACATTTAATGAAGGAGGAAAATGAGCCACACACATGCCTTTAGCTGAATGATCCATGAAAACAAGAATCAAGTGTCACAAAGAAGGACAAGACCTGTAGTCCTTTGCACTATCCAAATACTTCTGGAGGAGCAAGAATATCTTTTGATTTTCTTCCCAGAGGAGAGACAAGGAAGGAGAGGAGAATAACAAATCATTGTCTTTATCAAGAAGTTCTAATTCAGAATAGGAAATGTAGTCAGTCTGAGAGCACTAATAACAAAATGAATGGGTTCTAGTTCTAGTTCTATCATGAACATGCTGGATCACTGGCAAATTTCTTGACCTATCTGTGCCCTGGTTGACTTGTTCATAAAATGAAGTTATCATATTAATTAAATTATATGGTTCTTTTCTATCTGTTATGGTACTATCATTTTATTTACAAATATCATTAGTTTGCTTCTTGTAAATAAGTTAACATGGAAGTTCTGATGTCTGATACTGAAAAATCTATACACACAACCTGTAGACTTTTAAATAAATTTATTTTATATTACATGCATTCATATAGATGTTTATTTATATAGTGACATCTAAATCAGTGTTTCCACCATTATCACATATGTTCTATGCAGCAGTTAATTATGGAGACCACCTACATTCAAACTTGCTGTGGCTTTCTTTGGTATATAGGAAGGTACACAAGTAAAACATTGTGCAGTTTTCTTGAAAGTTTTTTTGCATTTGTGAATAGAATTTAATTTCGTTGGTCATGGTTTACCTATCTTACTATTATTTTAACATAAAAATTCCTCCTGAGGGACAATGTAAGAGAATTATCTCAAAAACTTTAAAAATTAATTTTGTCTACTTTTAAATTAAAAAATGTAAGATGGTTTTTTCATAAATATGATAGAAGAAACTCAAAACAAATACCTATAAACAACTAGCCAAGGTGCAATTTGAATAGCAAGCCAAGTATGCTAACATGAAGCTAAAAGACTTGATTATCAACTGAAGAACCTGAAAGTTGATAAATTAATCATAGGAAATCCATAAGATCTTCCTTATGATGGATATATATTTTTCTCTTAAGTGATTAAGAGAGATAAGTTAAAGTTACATATGCAGTAAGCCGTTTTTAAACCCCAATCTCAATGCCAAAAAAAAAAAACAATAAAAAATACCTACAAATATCCATTTAGCACAAAGAAAAAAAATATCTATTTAAAAATGTTTTTATTAGCTTTTTCTCAAAGAGTACTTAAATTGGATATTGGGAAGGAAAGTTTCCTTTGCTGACTTAGTCAGTTTTTCACATGATATTCAATAAGATGAAAAGACCTCACTATTATTGCTTAAGTTACAAAAATAATTTCCTATATTAACACAACTGTGCTGTGCAAAATGCTAAAATTTATGGCATAAATAATCAGGCTAACTCTGTTATAAAGTGGACTAAGTGTAATTTATTATGAAAAGTTTTGTTTTCTGGAGGCAGACATCAGAAATGGTGTTTATATTTTTCCTGGTATGGTAAAACAAATGCAGTCCTACTGTCTTAACACCTCTCTCTCCTCTCTCTCTCTCTCTCTCTCTCTCTCTCTCTCTCTCTCACACACACACACACACACACACACACACACAAACACACATACACATATTCACACTCACACATACACACACACATATACCTCAAACATATATAACACGCTGGCATACATCCCAAATCCTCTCAGCACTGTTAAATACAGTCATAATAGGCAATTCAGCAAATATTTAAACACTCAGCTGAAACCAATATACCCATCTTAACTACCACATTTTGTGTGATAAAATAGATGGGTCAATTCATATGACTTCCAAACCAAAAGTATACTACAAGTGTCTCTCAATGATCATGGTAATCAGGTGAGTTTTTTCTTTTTTACTGCTGGTTCTCTGGCTCTGTAATACTCAAGTGACAAAGCATGCAATGGCAGAAAGATCGGTTGATATTATGCACCCAAGTGACAGGAAATTAATATATCAGCAAGTCGTCTCTTTAACCATAGAAATTTAGCCAAATCTGAGACCAAGCGTATGTTTTTCTTGTTTTCAACATAGTTTGACACAATGTCACAAGTTACACATTTAAAGGCATTTTAAATTAAGTGGGATAGGGTAAAGAAAATGCAAGAAAGAAAGGATAAGATGGTATTTTAAGTTTTATCAATATATACATAAATATTATCATTTTCATTTTTGAAAAAAAAAATCTGCTTCTTTCCCTTTTGCCTCTCCTCTTGCACCAGGGTTAAAGCTAGCCTTCAGTGTGATTAGAATATAATATACATTGAACTTCATTTCAGTCATTCCCAATTTTTTATTTTTTGACATATCACATATGAAGGATGAAATAAGTGTACATGTGATACTGTACATTTGATACTGCCCCAGAAAAGCACCTAGACCTCAATGTAATTAAAATACATGTACATTAAATTCAGGTAATACTATAATTCTCATTTGCCTGGACTATAAATATTGTATCAGGAAAGGGGAACATTACTTGGTCAACTGAACCATAAGGTGAGCGGCAGTGCATGAATCATTCCTGGTGTACTCAACTCAGCTCTGCCTTCCCCCAGTTGCAAAAAGTTATAGCAGCAAGTAAGTGAGAGTGGCAACCTTTCAGAGAGAACTTAAACCTGATTTATCCTTTCCACGTAAGTCATTCAGAGCTTTCAGCATTTTATTCATTTTTTATAATGAACTTCTTGCTACAGCTTTCACAACTGATTAAGAAGTTAACCTGTGCGTGGTAGAGCGGTGAACTAGATATTCCTACTACATATGTTGTCATGTAAGCAGGCACTCTGCTCCTGAAGTTGCCTGTGCTCTTTCTGGGCCATGTTTCACATTTCATGGAGAAAGAGGAGAATCAACTAATCACTCTAGGGAGTGTCTATTATCCTAACCCCCTACTCTACTTAACTACCATAGAATTGCCCATTACGTTCTCAATGCTCATAAGAACCAACTCTAGAAACTGGGCCTTCTGATATCAAGGTGAATGAAATAGGCTAATTGCAGAATATTTTCTACCAAGATCTCAAGAGAAGATCTATTCTATTATCAAGAACCCTGGACTCATATTAAAGAACATATATTTAAACACCAGCTCTAGCATCAATTTTCTCTGCAATTCCCTATCTGATGTCAGTTTCCTCACTACTCAAACTAAGTTGGGCCAGATGAACTCCAAGGTCCTTTCCTGCTCTGAAATTCTGAGACTCCCTCACTGACTCTATGAAAAAATGCAAGTCATTTAAATTTAATGTCCAACCAACAGAATACTTCTCATCCACATTGTTGTATAATTTTAAATATAGTACATTATTCATATATGAAAATAAATTGCAGCATCTTTATTTTTTCTAATTTTACTCTTTGCTTTTTTATGACTTCAACTTTGAACTACCTTCACTAGAAGGTAAGCTCCACAGAGGCAGGGACCAGGGTCTGTTTATTTATTTTTTTTTTTTGGGGGGGGGGGTGAGTACCAGGGATTGAACTCAGTGGCACTCAACTACTGAGCCACATCCCAAGAACTATTATTTTGTATTTTATTTAGAGACAGGGTCTCCCTGAGTTGCTTAGAACTCCTGCCTCAGCTTCCCAAGCCGCTAGGATTACAGGCATATGCCACCATGCCCAGCTAGGGTCTGTTTTATTCTGTGTGCATGGTGTATAAGAGACACTTAGTGGTTATTTCTTAAATATGTTAACATATTAAAAAAAGTAATCATAATGCCATTTTGTCATCTTCTTATATAAGTATTATTTTTCAAAAATTCAGTCATTTCTGGTAAAATGTTCAGTCTTTTGTATTTTCTCCTATCCACTGTTTTTTTTTTTGTTGTTGTTGTTGTTTGTTGTTTGTTTGTTTGTTTCCAAGGAGACAACTGAGTTTATAAGAAGATGAGGTAGCCTTATGACTAAATCTGCAGGTCCTTTCTCTCCTTGCATACCCTGGTCTTCATAGTGTCCCTTGTCTGTCTACAGCCCAAATCCATGGCTGCTCTATTCATTTGACTCATTCAGGAAAGAGTAGTCATTTCCTGCTGTCAGAGCCACTCTGTCTTCCCTAATGCTGCCAGTTTCTCTAAATCTCACCCAGATCCCCTCTCTGGATGTCAAGTGAAACTATTAACCCTTTGGCATCTGTGTAGGATCCTCTGACCCCTTGCAGTGAGCATTGCAAGATCTTGACAGATACATTGTCCCATCTCAACTGAACTCTGGAATCCCTACAGGACTGGAAGGGTTTCCTTAGATCTCTATTCTACACAGGCACTGAGGAAGGTTTGGGATTGGCCACATTATAATTCATAGCTAACTCTAAGCCACAGCAACATCCTCTCTGCTTCAGGCTTTCACTGTCAAGTGAATATGTTCCTATGGTGAGATTTCATCTTACAGGTAAGATGTAAGATGACCACTTGTAGAAAATACTTTTTCTTTGAGTTCTCTTTTCTGTGCATTTCCAGGGCAGAAGAGATGAGCTTTCCTATGCTTTATGGCAGAAAAATCTCTGGATTTGTCTCCTAAGTACCCATTGTCCATTGTATATAATAAACCTACTGTACAAGTCTGTAAACTTTAGTGAGAACAAAGCCTGGATTGCAGGACTATTGTGTTACACAACTCATTAGTGAATACCCAAATGGTGAGGTATTCAAAGCTGAATTTCTTTTTGTCTTTTTCTTTTCTTTTTTTTTTTTTTAGATGTCAGTGGACCTTTATTTGATTAATTTATTTATATGTGGTACAGAGAGTCAAACCCAGTGCCTCACACGTGCTAGGTGAGCACTCTACCACGGAGCCAAAACCCCAGCCCTCAAAGCTGAATTTCTTATCTTTCTTTGCTAACATCATTTCCACTCCCTACCCCTGCATGAGGCAGATGGAGGCCTCTGATGACAGAAAAAAAAAGGTAATGGCAATCAAAATGTAAAAAAGAAAAACAATGTCCCCCATTATATTATAAAGTTTTTTTACTTGTTCATTTTAGTGGGCACACAATGAATATACTGACCATACTGTCCTGTCAACCTGCTACCTGATCTGGCCCTCACCTCCCTCTACTACATCTCAAAACTCTGATCTTTTGACCCATTCCCTATCAAGTGCATTGGCTTCTTTTCCCTCAAGCACTCCATATATTTCCTGCCTCCTGTGTACATGCTCTTGCCTCTGTTTGAAACTCTCTTAATCCTACTCCTTTGGATTTCAGTGGCAGTGTTTCCTCTTCAAACAGGTTATCTCATTTGACAACACCGTCAGAAGTTGATAGGATATTGCATGTCTTTGTTTCCCTCATAATCTGTGTGTATCAGAATCTATGTAATTATTTGTTCACAAATTCTTCACTTCAATAAATAAACTCATTCCACAAAATACACGGAGGAAAAGATTAGAACATTTAACTCTTCTTGATCACTGTAAAAATAAACCTACTCGAGTTGTACTTAAAATATACTTTTCCTCATATTTATGACTGTAAGAACCTAAAAATAGACTATTACTGATCCCTGGCAATGCTCCAAATACTTTTATGTGTTTCATCTTGAAATATTAGTCATTACACTATTTCAGATCAGGAGCTTTACATATCTGAGAACAAATACAATTGGTGTCTTAGTCCACTTCATGCTGCTGTCATAAAAGGCCTGAGAGTCAGTAATTTATAAAGAAGAGAATTTTATTTTTTCACAGTTCTGGAAGCTGGGAAGTCCAAGATCAAGGTGCCAGTGTCTGGTGTACTGAGGGTCTTCTTGCTGTGTGCCCTCATGACAGAAGGTAGAAAGAACAAGCTAACCCAATACTGCACAAAGCCACCTTTAGAGGGCCTTTAGTCCTTCCTACTGAGGATTTTTTTCTACCAGCTTGGTAACCCCTGAATTTTGGAGGTAACAAATTATACACATAGTAAATGGAAATACTAAAAATTGATGATACAACTGAGAATCACTTTCATAATGGTTCCCAATTTCACCAAAAACATTGTCTTTTTTGAATGGATGGGGAGGGGAAGTACAAAGTCTATTCAGTGCATAGTTTTAAACTAGATTCTTTCAACTTTTTAAAGTTTGTTGTCTACATATTCAATAACAAAATACATTTTTTTATTATTTTCTAAAATAAATCAGGAAGTCCAATTTATAGCTTCTAGTGACAAGGAAAAGCTGTTCCCCTGATTGGCTAACTTCCCAGCCATTTATATCCAGCAGAACTGAACCTTCTACTTCATAGAGTAGAAATTCCTTTGTCAGTGGAATGTGGAAGCAGGTCAGTTAACATTTGATTGGCTCCAATTAGCACTCCTACAGGTTCTGACAGCCTGTAGAGCTGGCAGGCAGACAACTTCCTTTGAGTAGGGTGACATTCCGTGAACACATCAACAACAACAACAGCGGAAATCATGGAAAACAGATTCTCATAGCCAAACACCCACCACTCAGTGTGGAACCAAGCAATATACAAATCTACTGGAAAAGGAAATGACTGTGGTATATTGGGAGTTAAAGGAACATTACAAAAAGAAACCTCCTTGATATAAAATTCCCTTTGAGTCAGAAAAAAATCAGAAGGAGAAGGTACACAGGGGCTTGAAGGAATTAAAGATATTCAGCAAGCAGACCAAGAGGACAGGCAGGCAGAGTTTCAAAAGCCCTGAGCAGGCACATTACCCTAAAGAGTTCAAGATGGACCCACCATCACCTAAGAGGAAAGGTTGTCATCAGAGAAATAATCCATGTGATACCACAGTTTAAAAGCATACGATTCAGAGGTTTGCTTACTCTCCCAATATGGTGAATACATTCTTATCTGCAGTTCTCCAGTTAGCAGAAAGTTGTTCAAAAGTAGCTGCACACTGAGGTTTGTTTGTTTCCTGCTCAGCTCCTAAGTCCATCGCTAGCTCATCAACGTAGCTTCAGCACTGAGTCATCATTAGCAGCTTTCCTCTGAATTTTGTTTTCAAACTGACCCTAAATTCAATTAGTAGTGTTTTATTTTAATCTTTCTTGAGCTTCCAGTAACGTCTATGAGCAAATGTGCAGAACTACCACCAAGAAATGAATTGAATCAATGTCACTAAATGGAAAATTCCTAAACGCTGACCTATTGACTTCTCCAGGCTTTAAGAATTAGACAGCAATAGAGATAATAATGACTCACACTGACTTTGAATAGAAGTAGTCACTGAATTAGCCAAACTTTCAGTAGTTTGTATAATAGGATCTGTGTGAATAACCCAGATGTATAGAAGTAGGTCACCATCCCTGTGCCTTTCTAAAACAAAAATGAGTTATCAGTAGGGAGCATAAGTATAGATGATATATTTTTATACCCTTATATCTATTCATGCCTCAAAAAATTCATTCCAGAACCAGGTTTGGTGGCATGCACCTGTAATCCCAGTGGCTCGGGAGGCTGAGACCAGAGAATGGTGAATTCAAAGCCAGCCTCAGCAATGGCAAGGTGCTAAGCAACTGAGTTAGACCCTGCCACTAAATAAAATATAAAATAGGGCTGGGGATGTGGCTCAGTGGTCGAGTGTCCCTGAGCTCAGTCCCCAGTACCAAAAAAAAAAAACGAAAACAACAACAAAAAACTCATTCCAGCTTAGCTTTGCTCTTTGCTTCAACTGACTGTTCTCCACACTCCAGCTTTATTGTAATGATTTATTCTTGCTAATCTCCTCTAAAATTATCTTATTTTTCATATCAATTTATCATTACTATCAGTTGTTCTATGATCAACTGTCACCATAATTTATTTTTACATTCATTTTATTAATTCTTTTTTTAAATTCTTTTTAATATTTAGTTTTGGGTTGTAACTGGACACAATATCTTTATTTTACTTATTTATTTTATGTGGTGCTGAGGATCAAACCCAGGGCCTCCCACCTGCTAGGCGAGCGCTCTACCGCTGAACCACAATTCCAGCCCCTCATTTTATTAAGTCTAAATTCAAATTCCAAGCAAGATTAAAACTGATCAATCACATTTTCCCCAAGCCTGGCACTGGACACATTGGCTACTTGCATTATCTGATGCATGGCCCATTACTAGAAAAGAATACTAGAAATCAAGTTTAAGAAATTCTGCATCTTTTTTAACATTGTGAAACTTCATTTTTCGATGTATTCCTGAAAAATAACAATCTCCTCTCATCTGATCTTTTCTCCACCTAACACATCGGAAAGTGTGGAAGCAGGAGAGTTTGACGTGTGCTCACCAGTCATCTATTGTGTGCCAGGCACTATATATGTGCTATTTCAGTTAGTTCCTCAGAATACACCTAAAAGGTAGATTCACAAATGTTCATTTCACACTCACGGAAACTACAGAGTTGAGAAAATTCCATAATTTGCCAAAGGCTGTGCAGTTGGTATGTTACCACAACAGGACTTGAATCCAATTCCATCAGCTGCCAACAGCTTTGTTCTTGCTAACATATTGCACTGCCTCTCCTTGATCATATTCTTAGTTTTAATAGCAGTCCTAAAGGAAAAAAGCATCTTAGCTAACCATACCTTTAAGAATATGATTCTTGGATAATCTGAATTTGGTTGAACCCTAATGGCAATTCGGTCTTGATTTCAAAGACATGTTAGTTTGATTTGGGTTATTCTCATGACATAATCCTCTTACAAACATGAATCAGTGAACCAAGAAAAGCAGAAGACTAAATATTTAAAGGCTTTATAAGTATAAATCTTATCATTTACTCTCTGTTTGATCTTTACCAAACAAAAGTGGATAAACACAACT
Source organism: Marmota monax (assembly GCF_021218885.2). Lineage (NCBI taxonomy): Eukaryota > Metazoa > Chordata > Mammalia > Rodentia > Sciuridae > Marmota > Marmota monax. Next base: position 16,107,146 of record NW_026692781.1, read on the forward strand.
TTTGGTGAAAACAGCACTGAGAAATTCCAGGAAAAAAAAAATAAGGTCAGAATAAGCTTTAAAATGAGGTTGTGGAATGACTCTCCAGTACTAGAGCATGTGTTTGTGAGACAATTCTCTCTCTTAAAAGTGTGTCCAAAAACAACTCAAATCATTAAAAAATTAATTGATTGATTAAAATTCCCTACCTTCTTTCAAAATCACATCATAAGATATCTCACCTTCACTAAAATGATATGGGCCCCATTCATAGACTTATAGAGCTCAGAATTACTTGAGATTATGTAGAGCCTACATTCTACTAAAAGAATCGCTGTCATTTATGGAACATAAACTCTCTACCAAACACTGCTGAATGCTCCACAAACCCAATCATACTGAATTTTTCTGAAGACAGTTTGGGTTATAAATTAGTATCTAGCATCTCTATTTTAGAGTTAGTTGAAATTGCACAGCTAGGACTGGCAAAGCGAAGGTTTGAACCCAGAACTTTTCCAACTAGTGCCTCCCATGTTTTACCTTGATTCCCTTTCTCAATTCCTTGCAATCAGTTTGTAATTTAAGCCTCACTCTCTTCTCTTACTCCTGTTTCATTAATGACCTTTTTCCAAAGATAAGCTCAAGTCAACAGATTAGATTCAATTGAATAGAATAGAATGATCAATTCTATCTTTCTTAAGGTTGTGGGGAGTCCAAACACACTCTCAGTTGTGCAAATACAGAACACTCCTGCTATTTTGAAAGTATGTATTGTTTCAGTATCAGAACTCTTGGATATCTACTTTTTGACCTTGAGATAATGAGTTGATATTAATAGAATAATAGATTCCTGGAATCTGAAGGGACCTCCAAGATCCAGTTATTCACCCTCCCATCAACTACAGAATTCCTTCTTGCTTTCTCAGGCCAGCTCACCCTCAATTGCCTCTGAGGTGGAAGAAATGAATCTTCTGTTCTCCTGATCTCCAATCTTAAGAATTTCATCTCACTGAATACTATTTGTATTTAAAGATAAAACTTATCTTGCATCAACTTCTACATCCAAAACTAAAGAAACAATACATTGTCCCAACAATAGAGTAAAACTGGCTGTGTGAGACTTACTGAGGAGTATATTTTGGTCTCCAACAGGGCCATATCTAAGGCATATTAAAAGGTAAACTGTGATTTTTTTTAGATAAATTTTTGTCTTATTTACTACCTTGGAAAATAGCATGGTGAGCTCCTCTGCCAATGAGATAAATGATGTGCCCTGTGTTCAAAAGGATAAAGTTTAAAAATTATATAATCTGCTTTTTAAGGAATTTAAATATAATTCAGTAAGTGCATTCATAAAATAAATAAAATGTATACAGAAAGCTCAGAAAGAACAGAAGTTTTATAGAGGAAATTATGCTATTTTAGCAAATTTCAGCCAGTGATCAGAAACTCACCAGGGAAGGACTGATTATTAGAAACACAAAGTGGTGGAAAGATAGTTCTGTCAAAAATAGGTAAAACACACACACACACACACACACACAGAGAGAGAGAGAAGCTTCAATTACCATTATTCAGGAAGGGGCAGGTATCTTGCTTGGTATGAGTTGGGGATAAGTGTGGAGGAGAGTGGCAGTAGATGAAGCTGGAAAATTACAGACCAATGCATATATGCCATACTGTGGAGCTAAGGCTATATCAATAGGAAATGAGGAGACACGGGTGGGCTGCTCTCAGGGAAATGGCACCTTCTGCTTTGCAGTTTTGAAAGATCTCACTTGTAAAAATATAGGATCTATAATTTGAGGATTACCAGTGTGGGTGCAGGGACATCAGTATAAAAAAAATGTGTTAGGGTAATCTATGTAAGAAATGGTTATGGTTTGAAGTAACACAAAGGCATTAATTTACATATTCAGGAGAAATCAAAAGGGACAAAGCATAGGGCTTTGTGAATAATTAGGTGTACTAAGAAAGAAAAGGATTCCTAGATGATACTGATGTTTCTGGCTTATTATATGGAGAATGATGGAGGACAACCCTAATTAGTAGTAAGAAGAAAAAAGATGGAAAGGTCTCTGGAGAAGCATATTGAATATGCAGTAAGTACCAAAGGAAGGTCCAAGTGGAGAGAGTTGAAGTGGTGCTGGGTGAGAGTGGTTATGAAAAAGGAAAGTCAGCTATGGAGATTAAATGTGGTGTTGGGGGAAGGCTGCCTACATATGAAACTATAAACATGAATGTTCTTGTTTAGAGAAAACATGAAGAAATTTTTACTAGGTTTACCAAACAAACACTGCAGTCAATTGCACCAAAGGAAATAAAAGAAAGATATGGGCTAACTGTACAAATATTTGAGGTGACAGAAAGAAGAAATATGACTGTTTACATGACAACATTTAGCTTCAAGGTAGTTTTGTTTTGTTTCTACTTTGATGTTTTGATTTATAGTTTTTGAGCAGTGTTTCCTTTTGTGAGGACAAGTATAGGAACTCAACAGAGGGATGAATCCAAGAGAAGAGCATGACAAAGTTGTCCTGATTTTGTCTTTGTCAGCTTGGCATTGACTTGGATGAACTTCTTTTGTGGTTATTCCATGTACGGAAAGAATGACACTGTGCAGACCCTGGGCATATAACTCAAGTATAAAGAGATTGTCTCCTAAACCTTCATATTCCTTTCCAAAAATGAATCCTAGTGTTCCCATTTTGATATCTGGGAGATAAGTGCCAAAGTGCAGCAACATCTATAGTCAATATTTGACATAATTTCTTTCCATCCTGATTTCTATAAAAACTTAACTGCCCTGTGTTTCATTAGTTAAAAATGGTGGTGTGAGGCAACTGACCTGACAAGGAAATCAATTCTGGCAATATATTTGCAGATAACAAATACCTGCTATTCCATTCACAGACATTTTTATCAAGAACCTTCTGGTGAGTAATTATGGCAGATTGATGGAACACTATTTAGTCATAGGTGCCCTTTATATTATATGACATAGTTGTCTATATTTCCTAACTATACACAGGTGTTATATATTTCCACTCAATTATAGCAAATTTGTTTGTGACCTTATTCATGAAAAATAAATACACATTTTCTATATCATTTAAAAATATGTATATTCCAATTAAAAATATTTCTATCTTGAAAAATGAATTACCACACCTAAAATTTAAGGCATACTTTAATATTATGATACAATTTCATTTTTCTAAATCGTTTATCTATCATGCCAATAGTTTAAAATACCCTTAATTTCTTCCCCTGTTTAAAATGTTACTTTCACCCTACATTAAGTTTCATGTTTATTTGGCTCTCTCTTTTGATTTTCTGTGCTATTACTGCTGAGGTTAAATTACTATAGCTTTAATACAAATTTTCCCTTAGTTTTCTTCTTTTTCTCAGAAAATTTTCTATGGATTCAAGAATGCATAAATTTATAAATACATAAATTTATACATAATAATTTTTATATAAAATTTCTTGAGCAAAGAAGTATAAAAGATAAAGGGGATCAGGGTTAGGAAAGTTCTTATATGGGAAGGAGGAAGAATAGAATATACCTTATGGCATTGGACAGATATATTTGTGGGTAACAGTATGAACTGTAGGATGGATAGATAGATACATACATAGATAGATAGATAGATAAATAAACAGACATACAGATGGATGGTGAGTGATGTATTGCCTTCTGAATAAAATGAGAATCCATGAGTCATTACTGATATAAATAAATGAATGATTACAGTGGAAGAAAGCACTTCCTTACAGGAAAACATGAACTAATAAATACCAAAGGAATGACGGAGTTAGAAAATCATAAATATTAAAACCAGGGGTGAAAATCTGATGGGGAAGAAACAGGATATTTGTAGTCTCGAGGTATCTTTCTTTGAACTTCTAATTAATTCAGAGTTTTTAAAAAGTGGAACATTACTGTTATTACATCACTATTAGGACAACCAACATTATGTGCCTCCTGACAAAACATAAAAATAAACCTACTCAATTTAGTAGGAAAAAAATTTTAATTTTATATGTCTAGAAATACCAGAAAAAAACAAGGTGAAGAAGAGTCTACCAATAATTATCCTGTATTCTGAAAATGTCAAGGTCAAAAAACACAAAGAAGGTTGAAGAACTGTTCCAGATTTAAAGACTAAAGAGATGTGACAACTAAATGCAATATATTATTTTAGATTGGACCCTAAGAATGAAATATCTATAAGGATATTATGGCTTTAAAAGGATTTTAAATTATATTGAATTCTTAGAGTTCAAAAATAAATCAAAGGAAATGTATGATTCAGAATTATCTTGAAATTTTGTTTCTTACAATAAATTTTGTTACATCAACACTTTATAATACTACCATACTTCAGAAGCAGGTTTAAAAACTTTGAGATACTAACTTCTGTATATTGCTTATGTTCATAGTGATTAACAAATCAGTACATTTTTAAAAAGAGTAATATCTGACCCTTTTGAGCCAAACCAAACTGTCCCACCTTTACTGAGGTTTACCAAACCTCTTCAAGTGGATCTTCCAAACTTTCACTTACATATTATTCTTCCTCTAATTTTCCTGGGACATGCAAAACTTCTATCTTGGATAGTAATTATGTGTGTACATATTATCTTTGATAGTCAAATAAAACCTCTTAAAGGTAGAATTCCCATTTGCTTAAAATCTCTAAGTCATTTCCTGATACCATCAAGATGGTCAAAATAGCCAGGGCCTGGAATGCACACCTGTAATCCCTGCCGCTCATGAGGCTGAGGCAGAAGGACCACAAGTTCAAAGCCAGCTTCAGGAATTCAGTGAGACCCTAAGCAACTTAGTAAAATACTGTCTCAAAATAAAAAATAAAAAGAGATGGGGATGTGAATCTAATTATATCTCTCAAAATCTCCCCACCCATCCATTTACTCCACAAGTTTTAGCCTTTGGCCATACTGAACTACTTTAAGTTTACCTAAATCATTATATTCTCCCTCCACAAATTTATCAAGTTCTATGCTTAGAACATGCTTCCTAAAGTTCTCCTCTCAGCCTCTTTTGGCTTGTTGTGTACTCTCATTGTGGCTGTCTTTTGCTTCTAGAAGTCTTCTTTGAGAATCAGATCTGAGATGGATGTCCCTTCTTTGTAGCTGCTGTGAATCTTTATTTCCACTTCCAAGGCATTGACAGTACAGTAGCAATAGCTCTTATATTTTTTTGGTTCACTATTTACTGTAACATTTCTCTCTATTTTTATGCAGAGATAAGGGAATAACTCATTTTTGTATTCTGTACATTTCTTTAACACTGCTTTAAATAAAGTAGGCTGGCAATTAATAAATGCATATCTATATCATACTTTAGCAAGATATTACCTATGAATTTTGAGTCTACGAAGAAATCTTATATATATCTATATATATATACCTGTATATACCTGTATTTCCTGCTCTATCCACTAAGGAAGGTTAGAAGCAACGACAGTTTCATAGCAATCAGCATTTATCTTCTCTACATGTGCCTCCTCAAATCACCAAGGCTTTAGTTTCTATATCCTGTTATCTAAGTAGAAGGAACTTCTATCAGTGTATCCACATGTACATGTTTGCATATGTAATTATATAACTATTTTTTCTTAGAAAATACCTTCAGTGCTTAATTTAGGACTTTTATTCTCCTTTTTGACTAGAACAAGGAAAAGGAGTGGAAAAGATAGCTAACCCTTTGAGGTTTAGTATGCTAAAACAGTCCTGAGATACACAAGTTAAACTTGGCATATTTTGGATCTGGGCCAGAAAACTGTTTTTATTGGCTGTGGAAAATGGAATTTTAGACTATGTTAAGCCATACTATAATTATGTTTGGAAATGCATAATGTGATGGTTGAATGTTCAATGTGATTGAGTTTCTGCCCGCTGAAGAGTGATTGACTGTTTTTCTCAGCATTTAAGGCTAGTATAGACCAAAAGCAAAGGATTTTAACTTTTTAGTACCATTCACCAAAGATAGAGAAATATAAATACTTCCATAAGACGATGAGGAAATATAAAGAAACTTCCTATAAAATGTAAACATTAAGGTCTCACAAGGTCGACTAAATAGTCTAAAGTCAGTGAATGGATTTAAAAACAACCTAAAACAAATTTCTTGAAGTAGTTTATGCCTTGAGCTATCTCCTCAAAATAAACATTCCATTTTCCCATCAAACATAAAATCAAATGACATTGTTTTGCCTCTAAACAGGATTATTTTTCCTAGGCTCCAATGAATGCTGGTGATTCCTTTTAGGAGAGTTGAAACTGATAAATATTATTGTAGAGAGCTGATCTGCGAGTTTAAAGGAAAATATTTTATGCCAATAAAAACCATATTAGCTTCAGTGTGAAAGCTATACTAAAGAGGAATATCCATAGTATAAGAATGTAATTCAAGCATTTAGGCAACGTTAAGAGTTGAAATATTGTATTACTTTAATACCATTAGTTGAATCAGCTTCTACCTAAGGCGATAACAATTTAAACATTTCCTGTTTCATTCCTGACCAATATTGTTTTTTCCATTATTGAAGCTTAAAAATACTTGTACTGTTTTAAAGATTAGTGTGTTGGCACAAAACTGCACATGCCTCCTCAAAGCATTTTCTTTAACCCTCTATCAAGATTTGACATTTTAAATTTTTTTCAATATGGTCAAGGGCCTTTAGCATCAAAAGAGAATTTTACCAGAACCTCATTAGTCAATTAATTATGATAGAAATGAGGCAACATGCTGAGCCATAAATATTCAGTATTTATCACTATTTAAAATTCTTATATGTCAGATAAAAAGTATAAGAAAATGTTTTAATTCATTTAAACTTAAATTGTGGTGATGGCATTGTGTTTACACCATCATCATCAGTTTTATTATTTTAAATGTAACCAGAATAAATTAAATAACAAGTAAAATGTTTAGAAATGATTTCCCAAGAATATGCTATAGTGTTTTCTTTTTTCTTTTGTGGGGCTGGGGATCATACCCAAGGCTTCAGTTATGCTAAATCTCAGCACGATACCACTGAGCTCTACCCCCCAGCCCTATAAAGTATCATAAAATGCTTAGTAGATGACAGACAAGTGCAGTTACCAAGTCTGTAAGTGCTGAAAGGTAGACCACTCAGGTCTGTTAGAGCAGCATACCAGTGAAATCAAGACTCTCATAAGTTTCTGTTAACATAGAACATAAATTTATCTTACCCATTGATTATGCAAAGTCATGTTGTTTATCATAAGTAAAATCAGGTCAAAGAAAAGAAAGAATTTTTACTGCTATTAAATCTTTTTAAAATTAAGTCCAGTCTCTTTTTTTATGTAAGGAGTGGTTATTATAAGAGACTTGGAGGCTAAGAACTCTCCATCTGAAATGTCAGATTTAAGAACTGATTACAAATATTCACTTATTTCAAAGCAAATAATAATTATTCAGATTGACAATTTGTTTGTTAATGGGAAAGTAAGGAGGGGAAAAAAACCTAACAAAGTAGCTAATTTGTTGTTTGAACAAACTGAACTATATCACAGAGGTGAAATGTTCAGTTCAAATTATTAACTACTAATTTTCTCTGCTTCTAAAAGATTGAACAGCTTTCTCTAATACAGAATACAAAGTGTGATCTCTGGAGCGGCCTGTTTTGGTCTAGAATCCCAATTCCTCCTCTAACAAGGTGCATGATTTTTGGAAAGTAAAATAACTAAGCTTCGCAGTTTCCTTGTGTACAAAGAAGAAGAAGTAATCATGACCTCATGGGATATGATTTTAAAATAAGATACTATATGTAGATGATGTATACAGACACTTGATACATAGTCCGTCTGGCCAGAATGCTTCTCCCACCACCATCTTAATCTATACATAAAATTTCAGACTTAAACTTAAATTTGGTTATTTTCAGAAGGATGACCATTAGGAATACGTTCACTTGGAGGACTTTTTTCATTTACTTACACACACACACACACACACACACACACACTTTATATTTTATTATGAGACATTTCCCCTCAGACATTTTAGTGGTCTGCATTATCCTTAGATAATGTCATACTTTATTTTGATGTCCAAATTTCTCATGTCATCTATGAGCAATAATTTTTGAGAGGGTGAAGAGAATGGCCTGGCCATATAAGTTCATATTAGAAACAGTTGGGAAAGTTTTCAGACTGCAAACATACATATGATCCCTACTTATTCTCATTCCCACCAAATTCTGATCTCTCCCACCTGCCCACCTCCACCACCAGTTCAGTTCATAAAGAGCTCTATTTGCTAATGGCAGCATGTGCCACACATTAAAAAAAAAATAGAAGAAACATGCTGGAAACCACCACCAAATATATCTCCCTACACTTCCCAGTAAGGATGATGGTTGTGCAGACCTGGAGACCAGGAAATCCTTCCTATGAGGTACTCCCATCTACCCTCTAGTACTTTGCTCAAAGGCAATCTCTTTAACCATATTTTATCTTATGTGTCCTACTTACTCCCTCTGACCCAACATAAATCTTATTTATACTTTCTTATGGCACTCACATTCTTACTTTCAACTATATATTATAGTTTTTTATGTCCATGACGTTTCCCTTTAGACTTTTGTACATTATAGATGGTAAGTGGTAGATGAAAAATCATCAAATGTCAACCTTGGAACTGTGTCAGAACTGCTCATCCGTGTTTTTCAGAGTTCCATCAATAATCTGTTATGTGGATGTTTGCTGATATGCATAAACACTGGACAACTCTTTGCCATCTTAGAGCTAGAACACAAGTGTAACTATATGATCTTGCTCCACATCCCTAAGTGTCACCACTCTTTCCCAGCCCCTAGTCATGACACACAACCATAAGCTGCATTTATAAGCAATTGAATGCACACAATGAGCTTGGTGAACCTTCTTCTAATTATGCTGATCTTTGGTTTTCCTAATGTTTCAAGACCCTAACTTTCATTCTCAGCACACTAAGTGTGCTCAATAACTTTATTTCCATCCTTCCTTATTTTAAACCATGTCAAAGCTCGTTTCAGATAAATAAATTCACATCATTTGCTTAGTATTATTATTTAGATTCCTTTTGTTTCTCATGTTGAAAGCAGATTTTTAAAGAAAGGCAATTTTAGAGCTACCTTTAAATTATTCTTTTCAATTTCTGAGCTCCCTGGCTAAAGTATGATTTAACGTACCCTGACACTCCCCAATTGTAAAGCATAGGTGACATTTTGGGACCCAGCAAAAATTACAGACCATTCTGCTTTGAAAATTTTAAAGAATCTCAGATATTTAGAACTGAAAGAAAAAACTTCAAAGGAATTCCAGGGCAGCTCTCTGTTCTTTCCACATCACATCCAACAAAACTATCACCCACTGCTAATGACTGTGCATGTCAGCCAATTTTCATCTGCCAGCAAATGTATTCACTTACAGTTCTTTTCAGATGAGTTCTAAGTTGAATTATTTTGGTGTGATTTAATGACTAAAATGATTTTTTATCTAAAGCTTATATGTCCTAAAGTGATCATCATCTACTCTGATTCCTTTATTAAATGGCAGGTACAAATATTAATTATGATATTGCCATGGAAAGGTACCATAGAGATCACTTGGTTTAGACCCTGTATTTTCCTCTGGGGAAACAGAGGCTACAAGACATACTAAAGCAGTGTCTTTTCCTTCTATTCCATAAATCCAAAGTTAATTCTTCTCTATATTTTCAAACATAAGTTTGGAAGCTTAAAATATTAATTATTGGAGGTTTATAGGATTGTACCATCTACAGGAGTACAACACACACATATCAAAAAATGCTTTTGGCTTTTCTCAGGATTCTAGATTTGTTTAACTTTGTAATAAGTCTATGAATGAAACACAATATAATATACCCTAAGTATATATAGGCTGAGCCAGAAAAATCTCACCAAAAAAGAAAAGAAATTGAAAAGATAATCAACTGAGCTTTACCAAAAAGAAAACAACAATTAACACCTCAGTGGAAAATCCTTTTTTTTTTTTCATTAGTAGTGAGAAGAATGGGGAGAGGAACTTGCTCACCTCATTGCCTCTATCCTACCCTTTTAGCAACAGAGGGTCTTTAAGTTTCTAACACCATCAACAACATTTCTAGCTGAAAGGAGAAAGTGTGTCTTTCTGATTTTTATCCCATTCAGTTTTGTTTCCCACATTCTCTAAGCATGCATTATTTGTGTTTTTAACTCTATTTTTATTATTGACTATATTCCTATTATTTGCATAAAATGTAAATATTCCTTAAATCAGATGTGAAAAAGACCTGGGTTTGAAGATTGGTTCTTCTACTTACTAGTTATGTGACCTCTCCTGTCTATTCTCTCATTCGCCCATGTTAGTAAAGTTTTATGGGTGCTAGTTTTTTGAAAATATGACATGTGCTTAAGGATGCTTTCTTGTGGGGGGTGGGGAGAAGGGAGTTGGCAGAGGAGTCATTAATGTCTCTTCCTTAATGTCTCTATCTCAGTTTCCTTATTTGAAAGACAGGCTTGAAAATTAATAACTCCTTCTAAGGCTGCCCAAACAACTAAACAAAACCAGAGTAGATTTTGAAACTCTACAGTGTATATGGCATTTTTAAAAAAGAATATTTAGACCTCAGCTATTATATCACACTAAATTAAACCAATGTAGATAACCCATGTAAATTAGAACTTGTAGTACTGACTACAACATAAAACATGTTAGATAAAATTGTTCTTACCTCATAGGGTTGTTGTCAAGATTAAAGAAGTTAAAATAAACATTCTGAGCACAGTACCTAGCACAGAGTGAGAACTCAATAAATGTTGCCTTTTCAATTATCAGCATCCTTATCATTGTCATCATCTTTTATGCCTCCTCTGCCAACTGCCTTCCCCCCCAACACAAAAAAGCATACTCAAGCACATGTCATATTTAAAAAAAAAAAAAAAAAACTATGAGGGGCAGCAGTATTGTGCAACACTGAGCATCTTTACAAAACTTTACTAACCCTGGGCGAATGAGGGAATTGACATAGGAAAGGAACAGAAAAAAAAAAAAAATGAGAACATAAAGTGCCCAGTTGGGTCAGAAAGTTTCCAACTGAAGAAATAAGCTGTAAAAATCTTGCCTGAGTGGAATTTAGTAACTGGCAAATTTATGACTTTACCTCACTTCATGTACCTACCTCTGTCAGCCTAGGGACCCAAACGTAAGCATTTGCCCATGAAAGCAAATTTATTGGCTCACGGCAGGAAACAATATTCCAATGACATCAAGCTAGTTCTCAAAATGTTTTTTTTTAATAAAGTAAACAACATTACCAGGGAAATGAAAATCCCCTGCAGTTTGATTAAATCAAGACTGGTTAAGATCAAATCAGGCTCATTCCTTTTAATGCTATTGCTTTTTCTATTTTCTAAGGAGCCATGCTATGGAAATTATAATTTTTTCATTGGGGAAATGTTATATTATTATTTGAGTGTATGAATACTGGGTTTTCACTATGTATAAAAACATACAAAGCACAACAAGAATTGTTTACATTTGCAAAAGTTCATGTATCACAACTACAAAGAAGAAAAATTAGATATCTGTGTACCAGTTTCTGAAAACAATAAAGGATGTCAAAGGCATATAAATAACTCTAGGTAAGTCTTTTCCTATGACAAATCTAGTTTACAAATAATTTCAGCCTAAATTCTATAATTTCTACAGAAGTTAATGAAGGTTGGGTTCTGAATTACTTTTGAATGGCCAAGGCTATAGAACTATGTGCTCTAAAGATAGTTTCCTCTTTATAGAAATATAAATGTGTAAATATTTGGTACTATATTAGCATGTATATAGATAGAAAATCCATATATATAATTTTCCTATTATATATAATAGGAAAATGTGAAAAGACATAGAAATAGATAATCCGTGCATGTGTGTGTGTGTGTGAGAGAGAGAGAGAAAAAAAGAAAAGGCATAGGCACACACTTTCTTCAAAATTTATTTCTGGTATTAACTGGCAGCATCAGAGAAGACTGAAATTTACTTTATTTAAGTAACTGATATTTGACTTTTTAAGACGTTTTTAACAATTTTGATCATTTTTAATAAAAATTTTCCTGAAATGTATTACATACTCCTGACCTTATATAAGAAATAATTAATTGGTGAGATTTTTGCTTTTATCTCAAGTCACAATCTGAGGTCACATGTTAGTGTGCACTTGCACAGTGCACAGCCTGCATTCTGAATGCTTAAACTCTTAATGGCACTAAGAACACCAAAAGAGAGGGTCACCTGAACTGCTCAGTGTTGTGCAGTTCTGCTGCCCCTCTGCCAACTCAACTATTACTCTCTTCCGCCCCCTTTATTGCTTTGCCTTTCTTACTACTTCTGCTCTCTGCTGCTTTTCTTCAAGCATCTCTGCTTTCCTCCCCTCCCCCACTTTTTCCCTTTTCATTCAACATTTTGTGCCAAGTGTGAGCTAAAATTTTGCTGAAGACTGGATAAAGAGCAATGAACAAGACAGACATCTTCTTCTGCTCTGACAAAGTTTAACTCTCTGACTCTTTTGTATATGTTCTAGAAGGGTTTTGTTTTGTTTTGTTTTGTTTAACTATGATTCTTCAATTTAACTTCTGGCAACTTGATTCTACAATCAACAATAAAACCTTTTTCTTTCTGCTGAGTGAACCAAGTCATTATATTTTACTAGAACAGCATGTTACAATGAGATATTTTCCATCTCAAATTCTGCTGAAACCTCAAGCAAAAGAAGTGACAACTTGTCTCATGTTTGCAAATGAGTTGCATGCCTGTCAAGAACCTGCCAAGGAAGAGTTTAAAGGTCAGTGTGTGACCTTAAGCCATTCTTCTACTTCTGCTTACCAGGACCCCAGAGGCCACATGGAATGCAAATAACTAGAAGAAATATTTGGTAAGCATTGAGTCCTCCACATCCACCTCAGCACAATAGGGAAAAGGGATAGCGCCTGGCATTTTGCCAGAGGGAGTGGTTTGTGAAGTAATGCCAGCAAGCCATTAAGTGTGGAGATTCCTTATTGGTTGACTGCTGTATCTAGTTTATGTTAATTAAGATAAGCTGTGTGGAATGTATATATACCCCTCCGGTCCTACAATAAATGGCTCCCACTCCTGCTGTATCAATCTACACAAGTTGCTCATCACCCTCCGGTTATTTTGCTGCAGCCGGACTGTGGCAGCTTTGATTTTCCTTCTGCTGTAATCTAGAAAAAAAGGGCTTTATTGGGACCATTTGGAAAGATTAAAAGGTCTCTCCTGGAGTGATAGGTGTCACCTGGATGGAGGGATTGCTGCATTAGAGTCAGCCTATCCTCCCTGGGTTGTTAGTGGGGAAAGATTTATGCAGGTTCCTCATAGACTAAAGCCAGCCCTGGAAGAGAATGAGCTGCTTTGGGATTTTCTTAGATTCTGCCAAAGAATGCCTTCTAGTTGTGCAGAAAGACCTCAGAAGCCAGATGGTGGAGGACATCTGGATGTCTGAAACAGCAAATGGCCAGAGGAGACTCACTGTAATTCCTCACCTTGAGGTAGACCATGAAGAATCCTTGCAATAGTTTGGATGCTGAATGTCCCCAAAGGCACATGTGCTTGGTCCTTAGTGTGGTGCTAATAGGAGGTGGCGAAACCTTTGAGAGGTAGGGTCTTATGGGATCTCCTTAAGTTGTTGAGGGTGTGCACTTGAAGAGACTGTGAGACCCATCTTCCTCCTCCCTTTTTTCTCCTTTGGTCATGATCTAAGGGATTTGCTCTAACACTTTGTCCCTCCCTAATGATGTGTTGCCTCGTCACAGGCTCAAAGCAACAGGGACAATTGGTCACAGACTGGAACCTCCAAAGCTGTGCAACAAAATGACCCTTTTGTCTTTGTAAGTTAATTATCTACAATATGCTTTTGTACTAATACAAATCTGACACATAACCCTCATACACTCTTGGAAATTCTAAACAAAACAAAGATATAATCTTCAATTTTCTGCCCATCTGTACAGGAATAGTATTCTGAGAAAATTTAGTATATACTACAACTATGCCAAAAAACATGCATGAGTGTGTGCATTCCTGTGTGTGTTTATATGCAAAACTGAATGTGTTTCTAGGTTCTGATATATATAAACAGGTTTTTTTTTTTTTTCTTACACAAATGCCTGGTGAAGAATTTGAAACTGGGCTGGGGTTGTGGCTCGGTGATACAGCACTTGTCTCGCAGGCATGAGGCACTGGGTTCTATCCTCAGCACCATGTAAATAATGTGACCATCTACAACTCAAAAAAAAAAAAAGTCTTTTAAAACAAATAAACAAAAAAGAATTTGAAACTTTTGTAGGACAGAGACAATGTTTTATGTTGGGGGACCGCCATGAACAGGAGCTGAGCACATACCCCTAGCCTTGAGCAATGACGGTGTGGAACTGGCTTCCACTCACAGCAAAAAGCAGGGGAACCTCACCTTCACTGGGAAAGGAATTACAGCTCTGGGAGTGATAATCACCCAATGGGACTGGGCTACACCCTCCTGAAACCTAATCCCTTGCCTCATTTGGGTGGAACTTTCTAGAGTGTCCCCCCCCCCCGCCCAATAAATAGGGTTTCAGGCATGTTCTCTCTCTCTCTCTCTCTCTCTCTCTCTCTCTCTCTCTCTCTCTCTCTCTCTCTCTCTCTCCTGCCTCTCTTGCCTCCCTTGTGGGAGCTGGGTCTGAGGAGTTGTCACTGAACCCAAAGAAAAAGGTACTTTCTGTGTCTATGTGATTATTCAGTGCCAGCTCAATTCACCTGGAGTGACCCTGACTTGGTCTCGTGTCGTGGCAGTTTCATATTGCAGAACTGCTAGCACCTCACACACTAAATGCCTATGACATCCTTTAATCATTGGGGCAAGAAAAAAAATTATCCCCTAGTATTTTCAAACACTTCCTAACAGTCGTTGTTAATGCCTTTGAGAACCACTGACAATCAGTCAATCTGGACTTACTGAGTAAGTACTGTTAGGATATGGATACATACTTCCAGAGTAGATGAGCTCAAGATCAAGTGCTGATTCCACTTTCTCAGGTAGAGAAATTAATTGATTAAGACAATATAAATATTATTTTTCTGCCATGTTGAATATTTTGAAAAAAAATCACACTCTAAAATATTTCTAAATACTAACTGGGAGTCTCTAGTAATCTACCTACAGATAATGTTGCAAACCAATGTTCTCAATTAGCATATGTTTATATTAAACTCTTAAGCAGGTGGAAAATGAAATAAGGTTTTCTTCAGTCATAAACATGCAGATAATTTAAATCTGATTACATTTGTATATAAAAGACTAAATATCTCAGGAAAAACTATTTGTACATGTTAATTGGGCATAGTATTAAAAAAAATAAAAATAATGTAAGGCAGAGCAAGATGGCAACTGAGTAAGTTCATCTAGTGAGCTCTCCTCACAGATGCACCAAGTCCAACAGCTATTTATGCACAAAACTAAATTCAGTAGAGGTAAGGAAAATAGATGAGAGACCACAGTGCCTGCTTTTAGTATACGAAGAAGGCAGGAAGGAAGGAGACACCTGGCTGACCTCTCCCTCAACTACAAGAAGTCCAGTATACAGAAAGAGGCCAATTACTTGGGGGAGGGAAAAAGAATTAAGTCCAGGTCTCAGACTTGAAACCCAGTACTAGTCCCACCAGAGTGAGCTCCAGTGCTGGGAAAAGCCTCTTGACACCGCCTGTCAGACTGAGCTGCTGGAACTGACCATTCTCCACCACCCTTTTTCTAATCTAAGACAGTAGAGTGGGAAGCAGGACTACCAGCTGGGGAGAAGGGAATGAAAACTAGCTCAGGGCTTTGGCTTGCAGCTCAATGGTAGGTCTGCCCATGGTAAGACTACATTCTTGGTAGAAACCGAAGGCACCTGTACCATTTCTAGCCTGGGAGTAGGCCTGGGGCCCACCTGTCCTCCTTCTGAGATGGAGCAGGCCCCTGTACCTCTGAGAATAAGATAACACCCAGTTTAGCCTAAGCCTTAACCTTGGTGACCAAGAGACTATCTCTATCACCAGTGCCCATCCTCAGGCATCCATCAGGCCAGGGCTCATAGATGGGGAACCAGACCTGCACCTTAGTGCGATGGATTCATATTTTTGCCTGCATAACTGCAAACTGTGGCACAGGCCTCAGTGCACCCCTGAGACTGTGCAGGTCCTTATGGCTGTGAGACTCAGGTGTCTCAGCTTAACATCAATCTTGGTGGCCAAGAGAGTGCCTTCATTAATACTACCATCCACCAAACTTGGGCAGCAAGCATTGTGCAAGACTTTATTCACTGGGGCAGGACAAGGTATACTGTATAAGATTTTGCCTTGGAACTTATTGCTGGGCTGGTGAAACCTAACACTGGGCTGTCATCCCCAGGCCTGTATATAGACAGATGTCCCTGGTACATGTCAGGGACAGAGGGAGTCATGTGCCTCTAGTGGACTGGATTTCTGTTCCACCTACCATCACCTGGGGTTGGTTTTAGCCATTTGGAGCCACACATGACTCCACTTTAGCAATAGGTAGTCTATACCCATATGGAGTTTGATTCAACCCTAATATTGTGCTGGATTTGGCAAGCTGTGGGCTCAGGGTATGACACAGCTCAACAGCACTGGTGGTCACAGGTCATGGTCTTGCAGTGCCTGACCCTAGACTAGTAACTGAGAAAGAGGTCTCTGTGCCTGCACCATCCCCAGAGACGGGCTTGTGGGGACAGGCTGCTCTTTCTTTCTAGGTACTCTCCTAGTTGTCTCTGTCTCTGAACACAGCAATAATGTTTTGAAGAAAAACCTGGTCTTCAATTGCCCTCCAATACTGAAACTGTAATATCTCTCCAATAGCAGACTCCTGACAAGTCTGAACCTGAGCCCCATCCAGTGCTAATGTAGTAGAAGTGACTACAGGTTCAGAAAAATATAAGTAGCTTCCTTAGGATTTCTATAAAGGCAGGCACAAACAAAGCCATATTGAAGACAGCAATTAATACTTCATCCTTCAATGCCCAGATGAGGTCAGATGCTAACAAATATCAAAAGCTTTCAGGAGAACATGAGTTCACACAATAGTTAAAGCAAGGTGCCAGAAACTGACCAGATAATAATCAGCAGAGAGAACTATCAGAGAGAGACTTTAACACAGCTATTTTAAAGAAGTTCGATGAATTTGAAGAAAACATACAGAAATGTTTCCATATACACAAATAGAAGAACTTAAAGAGAAGGAAACAATTTGGAAAAAATAAAACAGAAATTCTTGAACTGGAAAGTACACTCAGCAAAATGAAAAGCATGATAGAAGGCATCAATAGCAATATAAATCAATCAGCAGAAAGAATCAGTGGGCTCAAAGACAGCTATTTGAAAATATACAAAGAGAAAAATATAAAGGAATGAAGATGAATACAGAAAGTTCATGGGAACTTTGAGACAGTATAAAAAAATTGGGGTTATTGGGGTTTGTGATGGACTTGAGAAGGTCAAAATGGCATAAAGTTTATTCAATGAAGTAACAGGAATTGTCCCAAACCTAGGGAAGGAACAAATATCCATCCAGGCTTAGGAAAGTCAAAGCTTACCAGCACAATTTAACTCAAATAAGTCTACCCAAGACATCTTTTAATCAAACTCTCAAAGGTGAAAAATAAAAAGATTCTAGAGACTGCACAAGGCAGGGGGGAAAACTATTTGTAAGGGTGCCCCAATTTGCCTGACAGCAGACTTGTTCAGCAGAGACCTTACATGCCAGTAGACAGTGCTGTGAAATTTTCATAGTCCTAATAGAAAACAAACAAAAACTGTCAACTGAAAATACTGTACCCAGCAAAGCTATCCTTTTAAATAAAAAAAGAGATTAAAAAATTAAAAAACAGTAGAAATGAAGGAGAGAGAAAGACATGCAGGCCCAAACAGAAGGTGAAAGAATATATTCCCACCAGACTTGTTCTACAAGAAATGCTACAGGAAGTTCTTCAACTGGAAAAAACAAAACATGTTAATGAGTGAAAAGAAAATATAGGAAGGTATAAAACTCACTGGGAAGAGTAATTATACAAATTCTGGATGCTCTAATATTGGAAGCATGATACATAAGCCATCATTCTTTAGGATAAAGATTTAAAAACAAAACAATTAAAAACTATACTAATATGTTAAGAGATGCTAATGGATATGGATATTAAAAAATTTTAAATGTAAGGAAGAATGAAGAGCATGTAAAGTTCTTTCTTCTTCCTTAACCATTCAGTCACTCTAAGTTTTTTATCAGAGAATTTAATGAATTTACATTCAAAGTATTAGTATGACTTCTCCTGCTTTACTTTGAATTCCATTTGCATGGATCTTATTCCACCCCTTTATTTTATTCCTGTGTGTGTCCTTAGAGGTGAAGTGAGTTTCTTGTAAGCAATACATAGTTGGGTATATACATAAGGCCCTTATTCTTTCACTTGTGTGTTTGATTTTGTTCTTATTTTTATAATCCTTTGAAGTTATGATCATTACAAAATAGATTGTTATAATCAAAATATTTTTTTGTAATTCTCATGATGACCACAAAGCAAAATACATAATAGACTAACCAGAAATAATAAGCAAAGAATCAAAACACACTACTTGAGAAAATCACTTAACCACAAAAGAAGACTATGTGGAAGGGAGAAGGAAACTAGAAAACAATGTGTATAATGGCTATAGTAAAAACTTACTTAATTTATCCAATCAGTAACTGAATGGATTACAAAAAAACAAAAACAAAAAACTATGTATTGCTTACAAGAAATTCACTTCACCTCTAAAGACATACACAGAAATAAAATAAAGCGATAAAGTGATGGAATAAGATCCATGCAAATGGAATTCAAAATACAACAGGAGTAGTCATACTAATATCAGAAAAAAAAATAGGCTTTAAATTCAAAGAAGTAAAGAGACAAGGAAGGTCATCATGTAATAATAAAGAGGTCAATTTTGTAAAAAGAAATAACAGTCAAACAGATATGCACATCCAATATCAGCACCCAAATATATCAAGCAAATATTAATGAATCTAAAAGAGAAATGGGCTCCAATACAATATAGTAGGAAATTTTAACATCCTACTTTCAGCAATAACTAAAACTTTGGAAACTACAAATACATGAAATAAACAACTTATTCCTGAAAATGCAATGGATAAGAAAAAAATTGAGAAGTAAATTTTAAAATTTCTTGAAGAAAATAAAAATGGAAATATGGCATACCAAAACCTATGGGATACAGCAAAAGCGATTCTAAGAAGGAAGTTTATAGCACTCTGTGTCCACATTAAAAAAGAAAAAAAAATTAAGTAAACAACTTATCACTGCTTCTTGAGGAACTAGAAAAACAAGAACAAGTCAAGCCCAAAATGAATAATGGGAAAGAAATGATAAAAGTCAGTGCATAAGTAAATAAGATGGAGACTAAAACAAACAAACAAAAAATACAAAAGATCAATGAAACAAAGAGCTGTTTCTTCAAAAACAAACTAAATCAACAATTCTATAGCTAAACTGACTCAGAAAAAAAGGAGAGAACCTTGAAATAAGTAATATTAGAGATAAAAAGGGAGATATCACCATATATATTACAGAAATACAAAAAAACCATTAAAGATTATTATGAACAATAGGCCAACAAATTTGATAACCTAGAAGAATAGATACATTCCTATATACACACACCTTACCAAGACTGAATCATGGAGAAATAGAAAACCTGCACTGATTGATCACAAGTAATGAGATATGTAATAAGGAATGAAAATCTTCCCATCAAAGAAAAGCCCAAGACCAGATGGCTTTGCTGAGAGCCATAGCCAAGTAGGAAAGACGCATGGCATTTTTGGTTGAGAGGTGACACCAGCAAGCCATTGAGATGATAATGGTTATGTTAAGATGTGTATTCAATTGGATATTAGACCCCTGCTGTCCACCTCAGCCTTCTACTTTGGAGCTCTAGCGGGGATTCCAGGAGAGTTCCCATTGGTTGGGGAAGTGCAGGAGGAGGGATTTCCGGAGGAGGGATTTCCGGAGGAGGGATTTCTGGTTGGTGTGGTGTGTCCCGAGAGAAGGCATCGTGCATGGTGTTCGTGGGAGTTTAGGAAATAAAGTTTGTTCCTGCTTGAGTGGCTCATGATTTTGTGCCCAGCCAGACTGCGGTATTTGGTGGCCTGTACGGGGAACGCCTGAATCTTGGGGGTAAGTGAAATTGCTCGCCCTTGAGGGAGAGTGAGAGAATAGGTGACCATTTCAAAAAATAATGTGTTCTTGTTTTGATTTATTTTGTTTTTGTTTCAAGCTGCCTATCCCTAGAACTTTCTCAGGCAAACTGGGAAAAATGGTTGGCTCAAGGTTTGAAGTTGTTCGGCCCTGAGGAAGAGAAAATTGATACAACAATTTTTTGTTCCATTTTTGTTTCATTTTGCTTCAGTTTTGTTTTGAGTTATCTGTTTGAGTTGTGCTATCCTTGTAGCAGAAATATGGGGTCAGAAATCAGCAAAAAACAAACCGAAAAAATGTTAAGTAAATTGTTAGAGGAAGGAGGCACCCCAGTAAAACCAAAAAGAGTCAGGGCATATGTTGGTACAATACAAAAATGTAGCCCATGGCTTTTTAAGGAGGTGTTGTTGAATATATCACAATGGGACCATCATCGTGAAGTTTTAAGGGACAGGAACTCTGCCAGTTGGCACATTGCCATTGCAGATGATGATACAATTTTGTTTACCTAGTCCAAACCTTTCAGTTCAGATTATGGTAGAAGACATATTAGATCAGGAAAAAGAGGAGGCCTCTCGAGATAGTCAGAAAGGGGAAGAAAGTTTAGAGCAGAAAAAGCGATCAGGGGAAAAGTTACAACAGGAGGTTGCTACTAACAACTTTCTATCACCAGAGGGCATAAGTGTCCAACCAACAGCGCTGCCTATGGGACCCTTAACCCCCATAGCTGATAGATGGGATCCTGAGACAGGACCTCAAAGATTAGCATGCCCTGTATTTGAACAGGCAGGAGGGCAGCGAATTCACCATGTTTTAGATTTCAAAACAGTGAAGCAGCTAAAAGAGGCTGTAACAACCTATGGTCCTCAAGCACCCTTCACCATGAGCTTGGCAGAATCCATTACCAACTTGAACATGACGCCAGCAGATTGGACTAGTGTGTGTAAAGCTGTGCTAAATGGAGGAAAATACCTGTTATGGAAGGTTGCCAATGAGGAATTTTGCATGGAGACGGCTAGGCAAAATGCAGCAGCTGGTTATCCTCAGAGAAATCTAGATATGTTGTTAGGAAAAGGACCTTATGAAGGTCAGCTGCAACAAATTGCATTTGATCCGGCTATATATTCACATATTGCTGAAGATGCAGTTAGGGCATGGAAGACTTTACAAGGACATGGAGATTTACAAGGTCAATTATCTAAGGTACTACAAGGAGCTAATGAACCTTACGCTGAATTTGTAGATAGGCTTATTCAAACAGCTACCAGAGTTTTTGGGGATACAGAGCAAGCAATGCCATTAATTAAACAGCTAGCCTTTGAAAAAGCAAACAGATGGTGTAAGGAGGCCATTAGACTATGGAAACATGGAGATTTAAACACATATATCAAATTATGTAGAGACATTAATGAACAAGGACAAGTCCTGGCAGCTGCAGTACAACAGGCTTTAGATGCCAGGCCGAAAACATGCTATAATTGTGAACAAACAGGACATTTTAAAAGGAATTGCCCCATAGGAGGAGGGTTTAACAAAGCTAGGTATCAAAGGAGTAGAATACCAGGTATTTGCCCACGATGCTGTAAAGGGAGACATTGGGCTAATGAATGCCATTCTCAAACCACCATAGAGGGTACTCCATTATCAAAAAACAGACAAGGAACAGGTGTTTACCCACGATATCATGGAGAAAAGCATTGGGCTCCATTGCCAAAAAACGGACTGGGGGGCCCAATGTTCCAGGGCCCACAACCACAAATATACGGGGTAATGGAGGAACCCAGCAACACCATCAGGGTAGTGCCCAGGACACATTATCCATTAAATCCCTCATCAGACAAACCAGAGGGAGCGCAGAGTTGGACATCTGCACCTCCACCAGAGCAGTACTAACTCCAGAGATAGGAGTTCAAATCATTCCCACAGGAGTAAAAGGACCTCTTCCCCAAAGAACAGTAGGCTTATTATTGGGACGCAGTTCTTCTACACTAAAAGGACTTATGATAAGTCCTGGGGTAATTGATCCCAATTATGAAGGTGAAATAAAAATTATAGCTAGTTCTCCAAGAGGTATATCAGTAATTTCACCAGGAGATAGAATAGCACAGTTATTAATAATACCCAGCCTGCATGATAAATTTTCCAGTCGTACTGTAGAAAGAGGTTACAGGGGATTAGGCTCCACAGGTGTAGATTGGGCTATGCTGTCTTTAAATTTAGATTCTCGCCCAATGCTAAAACTAAATATTCAAGGACATGAATTTAATGGGCTATTAGATACAGGTGCAGACCTTAGCATCATATCTCGTCAAGAATGGCCAAAACATTGGCCATTACAACGAGCCACTCAAACGCTTCAAGGCCTAGGAGTGGCGACTAATCCCCATAGAAGTGCAATGGTATTAGATTGGAAGGATCCTGAAGGATGTGAAGGAACTATACAGCCATATGTATTGGATCATCTTCCTATAAATTTATGGGGACGAGATGTCCTAGATTAATTAGGTTTGACATTAACAAATAACATCAACCAAATGCACCCACTATTAGGACTAGACAAGGTTTTAGGAAAGGAAAAAGATTAGAAAAACAAGAACAAGGTATAGCAGCACCAATACAAATAGATCAAGGAACAGACAGACATGGGTTGGATTTTCAGAAAGGGCCACTGAGACAATAAAAATTACTTGGAAATCAGAAAGACCAGTATGGGTTCCTCAGTGGCCCCTGACTAAAGAAAAGATACAAGCAGCCCATGACCTGGTCAAACAACAATTAGCAGAGGGACATATACAACCTTCTGTATCTCCCCATAATACTCCCATTTTTGTCATCAAAAAAGAAATCTGGTAAATGGAGATTATTGCAAGATTTAATAGCCATTAATAATGAGATGGTTATTATGGGACCTGCTCAATCAGGGATTCCCAAATTGTCTGCTTTGCCAAAAACCTGGTATGTTTTAGCTATAGATATTAAAGATTTTTTTTTTCAATTCCAATTCATCCTGAGGATAGTCCACGTTTTGCATTTACTATCCCTGCACTGAATCATGAAGGTCCTGATCAGAGATAGAAATGGAAAGTACTCCCTCAAGGGATGGCTAACAGCCCAACTATGTGTCAAATTTATGTTAACAAAGTAATCCAGCCACTTAGAAATCAAAATCCTGAACTACAAATATTTCACTATATGGATGATGTATTATTAGCACACAAAGATAAAAACACATTGCTAGAATGTTATGCCACACTTACAAACTTATTAAAAAATTATAATCTAGAGATAGCAATAGATAAAGTACAATTAAATTTTCCAATTAATTATTTAGGAGTTCTATTATCCTCAACCATGGTCCGTCCACCAAAAATTCAAATAAGAGTAGGTCAACTCAAATCACTTAACGACTTTCAAAAGTTATTAGGAGACATAAATTGGATAAGGCCTTATCTAGGTATACCAACAGGAGAGTTGGGACCTTTATTTGATATCCTAAAAGGTCCATCAAATCCAAATTCACCCCGCATGTTAACGCCTGAAGCAAGAAAGGCATTAAAAATTATTGAAACATATATGGAAAATATGTATTTGGATAGAATTGATATAAGTTTGCCTTTATTATTTATTGTAATACCAACAAAAAATATTCCTACAGGAGTATTTTGGCAAGAAGGTCCATTATTGTGGATACATTTATCTTATTCTCCTAACACTATTCTTACTAGGTATCCTGAGGCTGTAGGACAATTAATACTCAAAGGAATAAAAGCAGCAAAGGGAGTGTTTGGAATTTCTCCCAGTAAAATTATTACTCCATATACTATGGATCAAATTGATGAGTTAGCTAATGAGTTAAATACTTGGGCAATAATCATGTGTAAATCTAATGTTTCATTTGATAATCACTTACCATCTAATCCTTTGTTGTCTTTTTGGTCTTCACATCCTATAGTTTTTCCAAAAATTACAACAAAAACACCTATCATGAACGCTCCAAATATATTCACTGATGGGTCAAATAATGGAACAACAGCAGTAGTTACCGCTGATCAAACTTTTACATTTTTAGTACCCAAACAATCAGCTCAAAAGGTAGAGCTTAATGCAGTATTACAAGCTTTTGTGGTGTTTAAAGATTCTGTATTTAATTTATTTTCTGATAGTCAGTATATAGTTAATGATATAGTATCCCTTGAAGATGCTGGTAGGATTTCCCCTTCCTCTACTGTTTTCTCTTTGTTTTCCACTATACAGAGTCTAATCTGGGACAGAAAAGATCCATTCTTTATAGGACATATCAGGGCACATACAGGATTGCCTGGAGCTCTTAGTTTGGGCAATGATTTAGCAGATAAATCTACACATGACATACATATTTTCTCCACAATAGAAGAAGCTATAAATTTTCATAAAAGGTTCCATGTCAATGCTAATATTTTACAAACGCATTTTAAAATAACTAAGGAACAATCCAGACATATAATAAAACAATGTCAAAATTGTGTGACCTTTTTACCACAAGTTAATCTTGGAGTCAATCCTAGAGGACTGATACCTAACAATATTTGGCAGATGGACATCATACACTTGCCACAATTTGGAAAATTAAAATATTTGCATGTTACACTTGATACTTCTTCTGTATTTTTGATGGGCTCCCTTCATGCCGGAGAAAAACTAAAGATATTATAGCTCATTGCTTACAAAATTTTGCCACTGTAGGCGTTCCAAAACAGTTAAAAACAGATAATGGTCCTGGTTATATTTCTACCTCTTTTAAACAATTTTGCTCATCATTTGGCATTACTCATATAACAGGAATCCCATACAATCCACAGGGACATGGCATAGTTGAAAGAGCTCATCAAACTATTAAAATGTACTTATTAAAGCAAAAAGAGGGAATTGGAAAGGGGTATATATCCCCCAAAGATAAACTTAAAATAACCCTTTTTACTCTAAACTTTTTAAATTTGGATTCATCAGGGCTTAGTGCTGCAGAAAGGCATATGTGTCCAAAAAATGTACATAAGCCTAAGGTACTTTGGAAGGATATTCTAACAGGACAATGGAAAGGTCCTGACCCAGTGATTGTCTGGAGTCAGCGTTCTGTTTGTGTGTTTCCACAGGGAGAACAGCAGCCGATTTGGATTCCAGAGAGACTAACCAAAGCAATTTCTACAGACCAAAAAGAAGATGATTTGACTCAAATCCATAACAGCTGATATCCAGAGCTCCAGCTTGGCTATTCTTGATCTGCAACAGTGGTTCTCCCACACCTGGAGGCTAATGAATAATGAACACCATTAAAGCCTATTTCAAATAAAAAAACCTTGGGGCTTGCTTGTGGGAATACCTTCAGACCCATTATGCAAGTTACAGGAAAAAGGATGGGATATCCAAAAAAGAGTCAAACCCAGGTGGTAACCAGGATGTCTTTTTCAACATCTATTTTATTATTGCCTTTGCCCACATCATAAAGTTCTATTTTATTTTTTGAGCTCATTCAGACCTAGGTTAATGTTTTTCTGATCAGTTTTATTTTTTGATTGTGGAGTTTTTAAACATTGCAATGGAGATTTCACATGTGTAAAGCTACAAGGCCTTTACTATTGTCTTATGTGTTGTATGTTATGTGTGCACACTTGTGTTTTTTGCTGTATGTCTGTATGTGCATATGTCTATAGATCATATATGAGGAGCTCTCATGAAAAAATGGATCCAAATATTTTTATTTTTCATGTGATTTAAATGGTTTAATTTAAATTGGGTAAACAGCTGTTGAGGATTGTTTTAATATGTGAACAAATAAGGAGGCTAACAGATCTGTTTACTTTCACCTTTCCTTTTCATTATATTTAATAATTCTGTTCAGGATAATGTAAATTGTTCAGAAAATTGTTTTCTTAGTACCTGTTGGAATGTTACATATTTTTTTTTAGCCAACATTGCCAGAATTCCTATCTTCATCCCAGTGCCGGTGAAGACAAAGATGAAACCAAACTACAGCTTCTTCGATAGCTATCACTGTAAACTGTATAAACTGATGCATCAATGAATAATAACTCAAAAAGTAATGCTCAATCAAGGAGTCAATTTACTTTGGGAGGAAATGGACATATTGATAGATTCCTCCGCTTTGAACTGCTTGCAGAACTTTCTTGGACTATGTATCACTTGTATGCATTGTGTGTTGGTGCAGTGAATTGTGGTAATGCTGGAGTATCTTTGCTGATGGTGTCACCAGTGGTACAATTTTTCAAAGGAGCTGTCAACTGGCTTAGTGTCGTGGCATTTCTGTATCCTCTTCCCTTCTGCTAGTGATGGTCTAAAATTTGGGGGCCAACAGAGGTGAGGCAAAGAACCTCACTCCCCCACTGGCACCAAGGCCAAATTTGGGGGCCAACAGAGGTGAGGCAAAGAACCTCACCCCCCCACTGGTGCATAGGCCTATCCACAAGTATGGCTGTATGCTGGACCGGTAGTCAGTGACGGGTATGATCCACTTGCAGTGGTACCAACCTAAGACAAGAGGCTGAAGCCTTGAGGTCAGCTCATCCGATGACAGGTAACGGCCATATGTAGTATTGGACAGCCTAACAGGCACGGTACCTAAGCCACATGCTTGGTGCTTAATTAAACAGAAGGGGGGAGATGCTGAGAGCCATAGCCGAGTAGGAATGACGCATGGCATTTTTAGTTGAGAGGTTGTTAGGGTCTGTAAACAAGTCAAGTTGGCGCCTGGCATTTTGCCAGAGGGAGTGGTTTGTGAAGTAACACCAGCGAGCCATTAAGTATGGAGATTCCTTATTGGTTGACTGCTGTATCTAGTTTATGTTAATCAAGATAAGCTGTGTGTAATGTATATATACCCCTCCTGTCCTAGAATAAATGGCTCCTACTCCTGCTGTATCAATCTACACAAGTTCCTAGTCACCCCCCCACCCCTTAGTTTGCCCAGCCAGCCAGGCTGCGGCAAGAGGTGACACCAGCAAGCCATTGAGATGATAATGGTTATGTTAAGATGTGTATTCAATTGGATATTAGCCCCCTGCTGTCCGCCTCGGCCTGCTACTTTGGAGCTCTGGCTCTCGCAGGGATTCCCAGAGAGTTCCCATTGGTTGGCGAAATATGGGGGGAGGGATTTCCGGAGGAGGGATTTCCGGTTGGTGTGGTGTGTCCTGAGAGAAGGCCACGTGCATGGCGTTCACAGGAGTTTTGGAAATAAAGTTTGTTCCTGCTCGAGTGGCTCGTGATTTTGTGCCCAGCCAGACTGCGGCATGTCTTCATTGCTGAATTTGACCAAACTAAAGAACTAATACTAATTCTTCCTAAGTTATTCTAAAAAATAGAAGATGACATTCTTCCAAATTCATTCTAAAGACCAGGCATGGTGGTGCATGCCTGGAATCCCAGCAGCTCAGGAGGCTGAAGCAGAGGGATCAAGAGTTCAAATCAAGCCTCAGCAACTTAGCAAGGCTCTGAGTAATTCAGCAAGACCCTGTCTCTAAACAAAATATAATAAAGGGCTCGGGGTGTGACTCCATGGTTAAGTGCCCCTGGGTTTAATCTCTGGTACAAAAAAAAAATCTAAATTGAGGCCAACATTACCCTGATTCCAAAACCATATAAAGAAACACAGAGACACACATACACACTACAGGCCAGTATCCATGATTAATATAGATGCAAAAATCTGCAACAAAATACTAGAACACTGAATTCATGATGTACTGTATAAACACAATGAGAGATAAAACACATATATGGGCATCTCAGTACACGCAGAAAAGTCCTTTGATAAAATTTAGCATCCCTTCATGATAAAAAAATGTGGTATATATACACAATGGAATATTACTCAGCAATAAAAGAGAAAAAAAATCATGAGATATGTAATAACTAATTTGCAGATAAATGGATGGGGTTAAAGAAGATAATGCTAAATGATGTTAGCCAATCCCCAAAAAACAAATGCTGAATATTTTTTTTAATAAGGAGGCTGATTTATAGTGGGACAGGGAAAGGGAGCTTGGGAGAAATAGACGAACTCTAGATAAGGCAGAGGGGTTGGAGGGGAAGAGAGGGGGCAGGGGGTTATTAATGATGGTGGGATGTGTGATCATTATTATCCAAAGTACAGGTATGAAGACACAAATTGTTGTGTATATACTTTGAATACAACCAGAGGTATGAAAAACTGTGTTCTATATGTGTAATAAGAATTGTAGAGAGCAGGCCCAGCGGCCTGCTGAGGGGCAGAGCCACCCCCTACCCCCCGCGCCTGCCAGGTGACCACCGACAGAAAAGGCCCAGTGGCCCGCGGTGGGACAGAGCTTCCAATCACTCCTGCAAGGTAGGCGGGCCTGCGACCCACCGGCAGAAGAGGAGCAGCGACCTGCTGAGAGGCAGAGCCGCCCCCTCCCCCTGCACCGGCAAGGTAGAGGGAATTGTGACCACGCACAGAGCAGGCCCAGCGGCCTGCTGAGGGGCAGAGCCATCCCCCAACCCCCGCGCCTGCCAGGTGACCACCGACAGAAAAGGCCCAGTGGCCCGCGGTGGGACAGAGCTTCCAATCACTCCTGCAAGGTAGGCGGGCCTGTGACCCACCGGCAGAAGAGGAGCAGCGGCCTGCTGAGAGGCTGAGCCGCCCCCTCCCCCTGTGCCGGCAAAGTAGAGGGAACTGTGACCATGCACGGAGCAGGCCCAGCGGCCTGCTGAGGGGCAGAGCCGCCCCACACCCCCCGCGCCTGCCAGGTAGGGGAACTGTGACCACGGACAGAAAAGGCCCAGTGGCCCGCGGCGGGACAGAGCTTCCAATCACTCCTGCAAGGTAGACGGGCCTGCAACCCACCGGCAGAAGAGGAGCAGCGACCTGCTGAGAGGCAGAGCCGCCCCCTCCCCCCAGCGCCTGCAAGGTAGACGGAACTGTGACCACCATCAGAACAGGCCAGACCTGCAACCGAGAGACAGAACAGGCCCAGTGGCCTGAGGAAGGGTAGAGCCGCCCCCCCCCCCGCGCCTGCAAGGTAGGCGCACCTGCGACCCATTGGCAGTACAACCCCAGAGGCCTGCAGAGGGGCAGTGCCGCTGCCTGCGCCTGCAAAGTAGACAGAACTGTGACCACCGACAGAACAAGCCTAGCGGCCCGCAGAGGGACAGAGCCGCCGCCCGCGCCTGCGAGGGAGACTTTGCAACTATACAAGACCAATATAAATATATAGGGGGAAAATTCAATAGCACAACAGTTTCACCAAGTAGAAAGGAACGCGAACAGTATGAAGAGACAAGGAAAGAAAGGACCACAAGCAATGCAGGTCAACTCAACGTTAGAAGAGGTAATAGCTGCAGCAGATGGAATGTCAGATAAAGAATTCAGGATATACATGCTTCAGATGATCTGGAGTCTCAAGGAAGACATCAGACAGCAAAATCAAACAATGAAAGATCACTTCAACAATGAATTACATAAACAAATCCAAGAAGCAAAAGATCAACTATACAGGGAAATAGAGGTTATAAAAAACAAACAAACAGAAATCCTAGAAATGCAGGAAGCAATAAGCCAACTTAAAAACTCAATTGAGAATACTACCAGCAGAGTAGAACACTTAGAAGACAGAACATCAGACAATGAAGATAAAGTATTTCAACTTGAAAAGAACATAGACAGCTCAGCAAGACTGTTAAGAAACCATGAGCAGAACATCCAAGAAATATGGGATAACATCAAGAGACCAAATTTAAGAGTCATTGGGATACAGGAAGGGACAGAGTTTCAAACCAAAGGAATGAGCAATCTATTCAATGAAATAATACGAGAAAACTTCCCAGACTTGAAGAATGAGACAGAACCCCAAATCCTAGAAGCCTACAGGACGCCGAATGTGCAAAATCATAAGAGACCCACACCTAGACACATTATAATGAAGATGCCCAACATACAGAATAAGGAGAGAATTTTAAAAGCTACAAGAGAAAGGAAGCAGATCACATTTAGGGGTAAGCCAATCAGGATAACAGCTGATCTTTCAACACAGACTCTGAAAGCTAGAAGGTCCTGGAATAACATATTTCAAACACTGAAAGAAAATGGGTTCCAACCAAGAATTGTGTTTCCAGCGAAATTAAGCTTCAGGATGGAAGATGAAATTAAAACCTTCCACGATAAACAAAAGTTAAAAGAATTTGCAGCTAGAAAACCATCTCTTCAAAACATCCTTGGCAAAACATTACAGGAAGAGGAAATGGAAAATAACAATGAAAACCAACAGTGGGAGGTAGGACACTAAAGGGGGGAAAATAATCAAAGAGGAAAACAAACCATGTTTAGTAACAGAAATAAACAAATATGGCTGGAAGAACAACCCATATCTCAATAATAACCCTAAATGTTAATGGCTTAAACTCACCAATCAAGAGACACAGGCTAGTAGAATGGATCACAAAACAAGACCCAACAATATGCTGCCTACAGGAGACGCATTTGATAGGAAAAGACATACATAGGCTGAAGGTGAAAGGTTGGGAAAAATCATATCACTCATATGGACTTCGGAAACAAGCAGGAGTATCCATACTCATATCAAATAAAATAGATTTCAAGCCAAAGTTAATCAAAAGGGATAAAGAGGGACACTACATACTGCTCAAGGGAACCATACACCAACAAGACATAACAATCATAAATATATATGCCCCAAACAATGGTGCAGCTATGTTCATCAAACAAACTCTTCTCAAGTTCAAGAGTCTAATAGACCACCATACAATAATCATGGGAGACTTCAACACACCTCTATCACCACTGGACAGATCTTCCAAACAAAAGTTGAATAAGGAAACTATAGAACTCAATAACACAATTAATAACCTAGACTTAATTGACATATATAGAATATACCACCCAACATCAAGCAGTTACACTTTTTTCTCAGCAGCACATGGATCCTTCTCAAAAATAGATCATATATTATGTCACAGGGAAACTCTTAGACAATATAAAGGAGTAGAGATAATACCATGCATCCTATCTGATCATAATGGAATGGAACTGAAAATCAATGATAAAAGAAGGAAGGGAAAAGAATACATCACTTGGAGAATGAACAATAGGTTACTGAACGATCAATGGGTTATAGAAGACATCAAGGAAGAAATTAAAAAATTCTTAGAGATTAATGAAAACACAGACACAACATATCGGAATCTATGGGACACATTGAAAGCAGTTCTAAGAGGAAAATTCATTGCTTGGAGTTCATTCCTTAAAAAAAGAAAAAACCAACAAATAAATGATCTCATACTTCATCTAAAAATCCTAGAAAAAGAAGAGCAAAACAACAGCAAAAGAAGTAGAAGGCAAGAAATAATTAAAATCAGAGCTGAAATTAATGAAATCGAAACAAAAGAAACAATTGAAAAAATTGACAAAACTAAAAGTTGGTTCTTTGAAAAAATACACAAAATCGACAGACCCTTAGCCATGCTAGCGAAGAGAAGAAGAGAGAGAACTCAAATTACTAACATACGGGATGAAAGAGGCAATATCACAACAGACACTTCAGAAATACAGAAGATAATCAAAAATTATTTTGAATCCTTATACTCCAATAAATTAGAAGATATTGAAGGCATAGATAAATTTCTTAAGTCATATGATCTGCCCAGATTGAGTCAGGAGGATATAGACAACCTAAACAGACCAATATCAATTGAGGAAATAGAAGAAACCATCAAAAGACTACCAACTAAGAAAAGCCCAGGACCGGATGGGTATACAGCAGAGTTTTACAAAACCTTTAAAGAGGAACAAATACCAATACTTTTCAAGCTACTTCGGGAAATAGAAAAAGAGGGAGAACTTCCAAATTCATTCTAGGAGGCCAACATCACCCTGATACCTAAACCAGACAAAGACACTTCAAAGAAAGAAAACTACAGACCAATATCTCTAATGAACCTAGATGCAAAAATCCTCAATAAAATTCTGGCCACTCGGATACAAAAACTTATCAAAAAAATTGTGCACCATGATCAAGTAGGATTCATCCCTGGGATGCAAGGCTGGTTCAATATACGGAAATCAATAAATGTTATTCACCACATCAATAGACTTAAAAATAAGAATCATATGATCATCTCGATAGATGCGGAAAAAGCATTCGACAAAGTACAGCATCCCTTTATGTTCAAAACTCTAGAAAAACTAGGGATAACAGGAACATACCTCAATATTGTAAAAGCAATCTATGCTAAGCCTCAGGCTAGCATCATTCTGAATGGAGAAAAATTGAAGGCATTCCCTCTAAAATCTGGAACAAGACAGGGATGCCCTCTCTCTCCACTTCTGTTCAACATAGTTCTCGAAACACTGGCCAGAGCAATTAGACAGACGAAAGAAATTAAAGGCATCAAAATAGGAAAAGAAGAACTTAAATTATCACTATTTGCAGATGATATGATTCTATACCTAGCAGACCCAAAAGGCTCTACAAAGAAACTATTAGAGCTAATAAATGAATTCAGCAAAGTGGCAGGATATAAAATCAACACGCATAAATCAAAGGCATTCCTGTATATCAGCGACAAATCCTCTGAAATGGAAATGAGGACAACCACTCCATTCACAATATCTTCAAAAAAAATAAAATACTTGGGAATCAACCTAACAAAAGAGGTGAAAGACTTATACAATGAAAACTACAGAACCCTAAAGAGAGAAATAGAAGAAGATCTTAGAAGATGGAAAAATATACCCTGTTCATGGATAGGCAGAACTAACATCATCAAAATGGCGATATTACCAAAAGTTCTCTATAGGTTTAATGCAATGCCAATCAAAATCCCAATGGCATTTCTTGTAGAAATAGAGAAAGCAATCATGAAATTCATATGGAAAAATAAAAGACCCAGAATAGCAAAAACAATGCTAAGCAGGAAGTGTGAATCAGGCGGTATAGCGATACCAGACTTCAAACTATACTACAGAGCAATAGTAACAAAAACAGCATGGTACTGGTACCAAAACAGGCGGGTGGACCAATGGTACAGAATAGAGGACACAGAAACCAATCCACAAAACTACAACTATCTTATATTTGATAAAGGGGCTAAAAGCATGCAATGGAGGAAGGATAGCATCTTCAACAAATGGTGCTGGGAAAACTGGAAATCCATATGCAACAAAATGAAACTGAATCCCTTTCTCTCGCCATGCACAAAAGTGAATTCAAAATGGATCAAGGAGCTTGATATCAAATCAGAGACACGCCGTCTGATAGAAGAAAAAGTTGGCTACGATCTACATACTGTGGGGTCGGGCTCCAAATTCCTCAATAGGACACCCATAGCACAAAAGTTAATAACTAGAATCAACAAATGGGACTTACTCAAACTAAAAAGTTTTTTCTCAGCAAAAGAAACAATAAGAGAGGTAAATAGAGAGCCTACATCCTGGGAACAAATCTTTACTCCTCACACTTCAGATAGAGCCCTAATATCCAGAGTATACAAAGAACTCCAAAAATTAGACAATAAGAGAACAAACAACCCAATCAACAAATGGGCCAAGGACCTGAACAGACACTTCTCAGAGGAGGACATACAATCAATCAACAAGTACATGAAAAAATGCTCACCATCTCTAGCAGTCAGAGAAATGCAAATCAAAACCACCCTAAGATACCATCTCACTCCAGTTAGATTGGCAGCCATTATGAAGTCAAACAACAACAAGTGCTGGCGAGGATGTGGGGAAAAGGGTACACTTGTACATTGCTGGTGGGACTGCAAATTGGTGCAGCCAATTTGGAAAGCAGTATGGAGATTTCTTGGAAAGCTGGGAATGGAGCCACCATTTGACCCAGCTATTCCCCTTCTCGGTCTATTCCCTAAAGACCTAAAAAGAGCATGCTACAGGGACACTGCTACATCGATGTTCATAGCAGCACAATTCACAATAGCTAGACTGTGGAACCAACCTAGATGCCCTTCAATGGATGAATGGATAAAAAAAATGTGGCATTTATACACAATGGAGTATTACTCTGCATTAAAAAATGACAAAATCATAGAATGTACAGGGAAATGGATGGCATTAGAGCAGATTATGCTAAGTGAAGCTAGCCAATCCCTAAAAAACAAATGCCAAATGTCTTCTTTGATATAAGGAGAGTAACTAAGAACAGAGTAGGGTCGAAGAGCATGAGAAGAAGATTAACATTAAACAGGGATGAGAGGTGGGAGGGAAAGGGAGAGAGAAGGGAAAATGCATGGAAATGGAAGGAGACCCTCAGAGTTATACAAAAGTACATACAAGAGGAAGTGAGGGGAAGGGAAAAATAATATAAGGGGGACAAACGAATGTCAGTAGAGGGAGCAGAGAGAGAAGAGGGGAGGGGAGGGGAGGGGAGGGGAGGGGGGATAGTAGAGGATAGGAAAGGCAGCAGAATACAACAGACACTAGTATGGCAATATGTAAATCAATGGATGTGTAACTGATGTGATTCTGCAATTTGTATATGGGGTAAAAATGGGAGCTCATAACCCACTTGAATCAAATTGTGAAATATGATATATCAAGAACTATGTAATGTTTTGAACATCCAACAATAAAAAATTAAAAAAATAAAAAATAAAAAATAAAAGAATTGTAATGCATTCTGCTGTCATAAATAAATAAATAAATAAATATCAGGGGAAAAACACATATATAAAAAATTAAATAAATAAATAAATCATTTATCAGGAGGAAAAAAAAACCAAATTGGTATATAAGGAATGTCCCTCAACATAACAAAGGCTACCATTATATTATATGATGGAAGGCAGAAATTTTTCTCTAATCTCTGGAACAAGACAAGGATGCCTACTCTTCCTACTTTTATTCAACATAGTTATGGAAGTCCTAACCAGAGCAATCAGGCAATTAAAAGGAAATAAAACACACCCAAATGGGAAAGGAAGTCAAATTGTCACTGTTTACATACAACATGATCTTATAGATAGAGAAACCCCAAAATCTACCAACCCATTACTAGTACTAATAAATCAACATAAAAAAATCAACAACGTTGCTATATTCCAATAGCAAATTACCTGAAATAGAAATTTTAAAATCCACTTATAATAGCTACAAAATATTGAATGCCTAGGAATTAATTAAAGTTAAAAGAACTCCCCAATGAAATTATAGAACATGAATGAAAGAAATTTTTAAAGACACAAAAATGTGGAAAGACATGTCACATTAATGAACTGGATCCACATTGTTAAAATGTCCATATTACCCAAAGTGATTTATAAATTCAGAGTAATCCCTATTGAAATAATAACAGCATTCTTCAAAAAACTAGGAAAAACAATTCTAAAATTTATATAGAAACACACACACACACACACACACACACACACACACCCCTGAAAAGTCAAAGCCATCTCGAGCACAAAGAACAAACCAGGAAGCATTACACTGCCTGACTTCAAAATATACTAAAATGCTGTATTAATCAAAACAGCAGGGTATTGGCAGGAAAAGACACATAGACCAAAGGAATAGAGTAGGGAGCCCAGAAGCAAACCCATGCATCCACAGTCAATTGATTGAAGTTGCTAAGAATAGGCATTGGAGAAAAGATAGTCTCTTCAATAAAGGTGTTGGTAACACTGGATATCCAAATGCAGAAGAATTAAACTAGACCTATATCTCTCACCAGTTACAGATCACCTCAAAATGCAGTAAAGACTTAAATGTGAAACATAAAACTTGTAGAAATAAACAGGGTAAGTGCTTCAGGACAGTGAAATATGGAAAGATTTTTTTTTTTCTGTAAAGCACAGGAAACAAAAAGCAAAAGTAGACAAATGGGAAGGACTGGGGGTATAGCTCAGTTGGTAGATGCCTGCCTTGCATGCAGAAGGCCCTGGGTTCAATCCCCAGCACCAAAAACAAAAACAAAAAAAATAGGATTATACTAAAGTAAGAGTCTTGACACAGTTATGGAGATAATTTGCAGAATGGGAGAAAATATTGCAAAATTCTAAATCTGATAGGAACTGATATTCAGAATAGATAAACAATTTCAAATACTTAATATCAAAAAAAGAAGGAGAAGTAGGAGGAGGAGGAGGAGGAGGAAGAGGAAACAACGATGACCACCCCCAAATTAATCCAATTTAAAAATGGCAATAGATCTAAATAGACATTTGTCAAAATAAGACAGAAATGGCCAACAGATACATAAAAAGGGTTCAACAACACTGATCATCAGGGAAATGAAAATCAAAACCACAATGAGATATTTTGTCACCCTAATAAGAAAACCACTATCAAAAAGACTAACGATAACAAGTGCTGGTAAGAATATGGAGAAAAAGGAACACTTGAATGCCCTTGGTGGGAAGGTGAATTAGCACAGCCATTATGGGAAATAGTATGATTTGCCAAAGGGTTAAAACAACCACTACCATATGATTCAACACTACTGGTTTTATATCCACGAGAATTGAAATCAGTATGTCAAAGATGCATCTGCACTCACATGTTAATTATAGAATTATTGGCAATAGTCAGGAAATGGAAACAATGTAAGTATTCATCAGTTGATGAATATACAAAGAAAATATGGTACAGATGCACAGCGAAATACTATTCAGCCATAAAAAAGAATGAAATCCAGTCATTTACAGCAATGTGTCTAGAACTGAAGATCACTATATTAAGTGGAATGAACCAGGCACAGAAAGACAAGTACCATATTATCTTGCTTATATGTAGAATCAAAACAAAGTTGGTCTTACAGAAGTTGAGAATAAGAATTGTGGTTACCAGAGTATGGAGAAAGGTTGAGCAGTAAGTAGGTTCTAAGTTACATTCAGGAGCAAGAAATTCTCATGTTGTGGCCCAGTCTAGGAGACCATAGATCATAATTATGTACCATACATTTCAAAGAGCTAGGAGAAAGAATTTTGAAAGTTTTTACCATAAGAGACAGATAATTGTTTGAGGAAATAAATATGTTTAGCCTGATTTTAACTTTGTATACTATATATATGTACTTAAACATTATATGATATCCATTGTTATGTACAATTTTATATTTTTATCTATTAGTTTAAAATAATTATTATATTTGCTATTTTTTATGGTACAGGAGATCAAACCCAGGGGCTCAAGTATGCCAAATAAGTACACCACCACTGAGTTACACCCATAACCCTTTAAAAACTGTACATACACACACACACACACACATATAAATGTTATATATATATATATATATATATATATATATATATATATATATATATACCAGAGATTGAATCCAAGTGCAGTTAACCACTGAGCCACATCCCCACCTCTTCTTATTTTTTATCTTGAGACAGGGACTCACTAGGTTGTTTATAGCCTCACTCAATTGGCTTTGAACTTTTGATCCTCCTGACTTGGCCTCCCAAGCCACTGGAATTATAGGCATGCACCACCACACACAGCTAATAAATAAATATTTTTAAAAGAAGGTTTTTCAAGGTGATTTCCAACTCTGAAAGTTTATAGTTCTATGGATAGAACCGTTTAGCTTCTATGGATAATAAAATGCCAAAGTAGATTAGGGGTCACGAATGGCTGGGTGTTAACAGTGGTAATAGTGTGACAACTGGGCAAACTTAAAATACAGCCTTCATTCTTATTTAAGTAAATGAAAGCATGCACAGGCAAGCAGTACTAAACAGAAGCAGCTCTAGGAGGTACTTTGGTTGTACACATTGTTTTTGGTGTTGGGAGATGAACTTTTCTTTGCATAAAACAATTGGATAAATACATAGCTATGAGATGGGAGGAATTTTAACATGGTTATGAAAATAATAGGTTTGTTTTAGTAAAGGAGGGAAACATGGAACAATAACTATGTAATAGAAGCTACTTAAGAGAAGTAATAGAAATTATTTATGATATATGAAGATGAAGTAAAAATTAGGCCCAAGCCAAAATATCCACACTGCTCTCTACTGATAAAGGAATATTGGCATATGAGAGATCAATATTGGCAGATGTACACAACCCAGGATGCATGTATTGGAAACAGTGACTTTTACAGCTTGCATGAAAATTTTAAGAGGGTACCATCGATCTTGTTTTGAGATAATGTAGAATAATGATGGTACAAAGGAAAGCAGACAATGATAATTAATCAAATATGACGGGGCTTCCTTAGATCTAAGATTCTGGACCTAACCCCCAATCAGAGATAAGCTTCCTAAAAAGGCTTTTTCAATTAATTGAATTTTATTCAGTGCTTATTCTGTGTCAGGTAATGAATGCTCTGTGTTTTATTTAGAGTGAAGCACTGAACAAAGTATATAAAGTTCTTGTGTTCATGGAGCCTCCCTTCCAGCTCAAGAGGGGAGTAAATAAATTTATCAGTTACTAAAAGCACTGAAGAAGTAGGCTGTGTAGGGAAAACAGAGAGTGATGGGGTGGCATTGTATAGCTGCTGCTAATTTAATATTCACAGCAATACTCTGAAGCAAATAAATAGGATTTATTAAGTCTTCTCTTAAAATGAAAGAACTTAAGCTCAGTGATGAGTACAGGAAGTAGTCGATCCAGGACTGAGTCCCAGAATTTCCAACTCAGACTTGTCCTCGTTTTCTTGTATGACCTTCCTCTGAGCTGGAGAAATTATGCTTGTTTGAGGAGCTTTTCTTAACAAAGCAAAATGTGGGGGAAACCAAAAACATATGTAGGCAACTACTTTTTAAAAAGGCTAGATAGCAAAAACAAAATCAATTTAAGCCATCATAAATTCTCACTAATTAGAATCATGTTGAATAGTATTCATAATTTTACAAATAACTGTGCCAATCCACTCTTTTTTTTTTCTTGTTTAATTTTTTATTGTGGGTTGTTCAAAACATTACAAATTTCTTGACATATCATATTCGACACTTTGATTCAAGTGGGTTATGAACTCCCACCTTCACCCCATACACAGATTGCAGAATCACATCAGTTACACATCCATTGATTTACATATTGCCATACTAGTGTCTGTTGTGCTCCGCTGCCTTTCCCATCATCCACCCTCCCCCCTCCCCACCTCTCCCCTCCCCTCCCCTCCTCTCTCTCTACCTCCTCCACTGTATAACCCTGAGGGTCTCCTTCCATTACCATGCAATTTCCCTTCTCTCTCCCTTTCCCTCCCACCTCTCATCCCTGTTAAGTGTTAATCTTCTTCTCCTGCTCTTCGTCCCTACTCTGTTCTTAGTTACTCTCCTTATATCAAAGAAGACAATTGGCATTTGTTTTTTAGGGATTGGCTAGCTTCACTTAGCATAATCTGCTCTAATGCCATCCATTTCCCTGTAAATTCTATGATTTTGTCATTTTTTAATGCAGAGTAATACTCCATTGTGTATAAATGCCACATTTTTTTTATCCATTCGTCTATTGAAGGGCATCTAGGTTGGTTCCACAGTCTTGCTATTGTGAACTGTGCTGCTATGAACATCGATGTAGCAGTGTCCCTGTAGCATGCTCTTTTTAGGTCTTTAGGGAATAGACCAAGAAGGGGAATAGCTGGGTCAAATGGTGGCTCCATTCCCAGCTTTCCAAGAAATCTCCATACTGCTTTCCAAATTGGCTGCACCAATCTGCAGTCCCACCAGCAATGTACAAGTGTACCCTTTTCCCCACATCCTCGCCAGCACTTGTTGTTGTTTGACTTCATAATGGCTGCCAATCTTACTGGAGTGAGATGGTATCTTAGGGTGGTTTTGATTTGCATTTCTCTGACAGCTAGAGATGTTGAGCATTTTTTCATGTACTTGTTGATTGACTGTATGTCCTCCTCTGAGAAGTGTCTGTTCAGGTCCTTGGCCCATTTGTTGATTGGGTTGTTTGTTCTCTTATTGTCTAATTTTTTGAGTTCTTTGTATACTCTGGATATTAGGGCTCTATCTGAAGTGTGAGGAGTAAAGATTTGTTCCCAGGGTGTAGGCTCCCTATTTACCTCTCTTATTGTATCTTTTGCTGAGAAAAAACTTTTTAGTTTGAGTAAGTCCCATTTGTTGATTCTAGTTATTAACTTTTGTGCTATGGGTGTCCTATTGAGGAATTTGGAGCCCGACCCCACCGACTGTAGATCGTAGCCAACTTTTTCTTCTATCAGACGGCGCGTCTCTGATTTGATATCAAGCTCCTTGATCCATTTTGAATTCACTTTTGTGCATGGCGAGAGAAAGGGGTTCAGTTTCATTTTGTTGCATATGGATTTCCAGTTTTCCCAGCACCATTTGTTGAAGATGCTATCCTTCCTCCATTGCATGCTTTTAGCCCCTTTATCAAATATAAGATAGTTGTAGTTTTGTGGATTGGTTTCTGTGTCCTCTATTCTGTACCATTGGTCCACCCGCCTGTTTTGGTACCAGTACCATGCTGTTTTTGTTACTATTGCTCTGTAGTATAGTTTGAAGT
The DNA here is from genome assembly GCF_021218885.2 of Marmota monax. Taxonomy (NCBI): domain Eukaryota; kingdom Metazoa; phylum Chordata; class Mammalia; order Rodentia; family Sciuridae; genus Marmota; species Marmota monax. Next base: position 16,147,934 of record NW_026692781.1, read on the forward strand.
CTGGTATCGCTATACCGCCTGATTCACACTTCCTGCTTAGCATTGTTTTTGCTATTCTGGGTCTTTTATTTTTCCATATGAATTTCATGATTGCTTTCTCTATTTCTACAAGAAATGCCATTGGGATTTTGATTGGCATTGCATTAAACCTATAGAGAACTTTTGGTAATATCGCCATTTTGATGATGTTAGTTCTGCCTATCCATGAACAGGGTATATTTTTCCATCTTCTAAGATCTTCTTCTATTTCTCTCTTTAGGGTTCTGTAGTTTTCATTGTATAAGTCTTTCACCTCTTTTGTTAGGTTGATTCCCAAGTATTTTATTTTTTTTGAAGATATTGTGAATGGAGTGGTTGTCCTCATTTCCATTTCAGAGGATTTGTCGCTGATATACAGGAATGCCTTTGATTTATGCGTGTTGATTTTATATCCTGCCACATTGCTGAATTCACTTATTAGCTCTAATAGTTTCTTTGTAGAGCCTTTTGGGTCTGCTAGGTATAGAATCGTATCATCTGCAAATAGTGATAATTTAACTTCTTCTTTTCCTATTTTTATGCCTTTAATTTCTTTCGTCTGTCTAATTGCTCTGGCCAGTGTTTCGAGAACTATGTTGAACAGAAGTGGAGAGAGAGGGCATCCCTGTCTTGTTCCAGATTTTAGAGGGAATGCCTTCAGTTTTTCCCCATTCAGAATGATGCTAGCCTGAGGCTTAGCATAGATTGCTTTTACAATATTGAGGTATGTTCCTGTTATCCCTAGTTTTTCTAGAGTTTTGAACATAAAGGGATGCTGTACTTTGTCGAATGCTTTTTCCGCATCTATCGAGATGATCATATGGTTCTTATTTTTAAGTCTATTGATGTGGTGAATAACATTTATTGATTTCCGTATATTGAACCAGCCTTGCATCCCAGGGATGAATCCTACTTGATCATGGTGTACAATTTTTTTGATATGTTTTTGTATCCGATTCGCCAGAATTTTATTGAGGATTTTTGCATCTAGGTTCATTAGAGATATTGGTCTGTAGTTTTCTTTCTTTGAAGTGTCTTTGTCTGGTTTAGGTATCAGGGTGATGTTGGCCTCGTAGAATGAATTTGGAAGTTCTCCCTCTTTTTCTATTTCCCGAAGTAGCTTGAAAAGTATTGGTATTAGTTCTTCTTTAAAGGTTTTGTAAAATTCTGCTGTATACCCATCCGGACCTGGGCTTTTCTTAGTTGGTAGTCTTTTGATGGTTTCTTCTATTTCCTCAATTGATATTGGTCTGTTTAGGTTGTCTATATCCTCCTGACTCAATCTGGGCAGATCATATGACTTAAGAAATTTATCTATGCCTTCACTATCTTCTAATTTATTGGAGTATAAGGATTCAAAATAGTTTTTGATTATCTTCTGTATTTCTGAAGTGTCTGTTGTGATATTGCCTTTTTCATCCCTTATGCTAGTAATTTGAGTTCTCTCTCTTCTTCTCTTCGCTAGCATCACTAAGGGTCTGTCGATTTTGTTTATTTTTTCAAAGAACCAACTTTTAGTTTTGTCAATATTTTCAATTGTTTCTTTTGTTTCGATTTCATTAATTTCAGCTCTGATTTTAATTATTTCTTGCCTTCTACTTCTTTTGCTGTTGTTTTGCTCTTCTTTTTCTAGGATTTTGAGATGAAGTATGAGATCATTTATTTGTTGGTTTTTTTTCTTTTTTTAAGGAATGAACTCCAAGCAATGAATTTTCCTCTTAGAACTGCTTTCAATGTGTCCCATAGATTCCGATATGTTGTGTCTGTGTTTTCATTCATCTCTAAGAATTTTTTAATTTCTTCCTTGATGTCTTCTATAACCCATTGATCATTCAGTAACCTATTGTTCATTCTCCAAGTGATATATGCTTTTTCCTTCCTTCTTTTATCATTGATTTTCAGTTTCATTCCATTATGATCAGATAAGATGCATGGTATTATCTCTACTCCTTTATATTGTCTAAGAGTTGCCCTGTGACATAAAATATGATCTATTTTTGAGAAGGATCCATGTGCTGCTGAGAAAAAAGTGTAACTGCTTGATGTTGGGTGGTATATTCTATATATGTCAATTAAGTCTAGGTTATTAATTGTGTTATTGAGTTCTATAGTTTCCTTATTCAACTTTTGTTTGGAAGATCTGTCCAGTGGCGAGAGAGGTGTGTTGAAGTCTCCCATGATTATGGTGTGGTGGTCTATTAGACTCTTGAACTTGAGAAGAGTTTGTTTGACAAACATAGCTGCACCATTGTTTGGGGCATAAATATTTATGATTGTTATGTCTTGTTGGTGTATGGTTCCCTTAAGCAGTATGTAGTGTCCCTCTTTATCTCTTTTGATTAACTTTGGCTTGAAATCTATTTTATTTGATATGAGTATGGACACGCCTGCTTGTTTCCGAAGTCCATATGAGTGATAAGATTTTTCCCAACCTTTCACCTTCAGCCTATGTATGTCTTTTCCTATCAAATGCGTCTCCTGTAGGCAGCATATTGTTGGGTCTTGTTTTGTGATCCATTCTACTAGCCTGTGTCTCTTAATTGGTGAGTTTAAGCCATTAACATTTAGGGTTATTATTGAGATATGGGTTTTTCTTCCAGCCATATTTGTTTATTTCTGTTACTAAACATGGTTTGTTTTCCTCTTTGATTTCCCCCCCCCTTTACTGTCCTACCTCCCACTGTTGGTTTTCATTGTTATTTTCCATTTCCTCTTCCTGTAATGCTTTGGCGAGGATGTTTTGAAGAGATGGTTTTCTAGCTGCGAATTCTTTAAACTTTTGTTTATCGTGGAAGGTTTTAATTTCATCTTCCATCCTGAAGCTTAATTTCGCTGGATACACAATTCTTGGTTGGAACCCATTTTCTTTCAGTGTTTGAAATGTGTTATTCCAGGATCTTCTAGCTTTCAGAGTCTGTGTTGAAAGATCAGCTGTTATCCTGATTGGCTTACCCCTAAATGTGATCTGCTTCCTTTCTCTTGTAGCTTTTAAAATTCTCTCCTTATTCTGTATGTTGGGCATCTTCATTATAATGTGTCTAGGTGTGGATCTCTTATGATTTTGCACATTCGGCGTCCTGTAGGCTTCTAGGATTTGGGATTCTGTCTCATTCTTCAAGTCTGGGAAGTTTTCTTGTATTATTTCATTGAATAGACTGCTCATTCCTTTGGTTTGGAGCTCTGTACCTTCCTGTATCCCAATGACTCTTAAGTTTGGTCTCTTTATGTTATCCCATATTTCTTGGATGTTCTGCTCATGGTTTCTTAACAGTCTTGCTGAGCTGTCTATGTTCTTTTCCAGTTGAAATACTTTGTCTTCATTGTCTGATGTTCTATCTTCTAAGTGTTCTACTCTGCTGGTAGTATTCTCCATTGAGTTTTTAAGTTGGTTTATTGCTTCCTGCATTTCTAGGATTTCTGATTGTTTGTTTTTTATAACCTCTATCTCTATTTCCCTGTATAGTTGATCCTTTGCTTCCTGGATTTGTTTGCGTAATTCGTTGTCGAAGTGATCTTTCATTGTCTGATTTTGCTGTTTAATGTCTTTCTTGATACTCCAGATCATCTGAAGCATGTATATCCTGAATTCTTTATCTGACATTCCATCTGCTCCAGCTGTTACCTCTTCTAAAGTTGCGTTGACCTGCATTGCTTGTGGTCCTTTCTTTCCTTGTCTTTTCATACTGCTTGCGTATCTTTCCTGCAGGTGCGGGCGGCGGCTCTGCTCTCTCCTTATTCCAATTGGGGTGTCGTGGCTACCACGCCGGCAGGTCACTGGGCCTGTTCTGGGAGCTGGCGGCGGCTCTGTTCTGCCTCTACTCCAATTGGGGTGACGAGTGTACCACGCCGGCAGGCCACCGGGCCTGATCCGCCAGTCGGTTGCAGGTTTGCCTACCCTGCAGGCACGGGCGGCGGTTCTACTCTGCCCCTACTCCAAATGGGGTGACGTGTCTGTCGTACCAGCAGGCCACTGGGCCTGTCCCGCTGGTCGGTCGCAGATATGCCCACCTTTCGGGCACGGGTGGAGGCTCTGCTCTGCCCCTACTCCAATTGGGGTGTCGTGACTACCCCGCCTGCAGGACGCTTGGCCTGTTCCTGGCACGGGCGGCGACTCTGCTCTGCCACTACTCCAATTAGGGTGGTGTTTGTACCACGCCGGCAGGCTCCTGGGCCTGAGCCTGATCCGCCGGTCTGTTGTAGTTCTGCCTACCTTGGAGGAGCGGGCGGCGGATCTGCCCTGCCCCTCCTACCACGCCTGCGGACCCTTGGGCCTGATCTGTAGGTTGATCACTGGTCTGCTCACCCTGCGGGCACGGGTGGCGGTTCCGCTCCGCCCCCACTCCAATTGGGGTCACGTGACCACCACACCGGCAGGGCCTGATCCGGGCATGGGAGAAGGATCTGCTCTGCCCCTACTCCAATTGGGGTGATGTGTGTACCACACTGGCAGGCCACTGGGCCTGACCCGCCAGGCTGTCACAGGTCTGTTTACCTTGCAAGCGCGAACGGAGGCTCTGCCCTGCCCCTCCTACCACGCCCATGTACCACTGGGTCGTGGGTCTGCCCACCTTGCCGGTGCGAGTGGCGGCTCCGCTCCGCCCCCTCTCCAATTGGGGTCACGCGGTCACCACGCTGGCGAGCCGCTGGGCCTGCTCCGGGTGCTGGCGGCGGCCCGGCTCCTCCCCTCTGGCTCGACGACAAATTGAGGAGACTCGGGTGACTGTGCCTCACCCCCCCTACCAGGAGACCAACTGCTTATGTCACCGCTGGTATTGATGAAGTTCTCTCCTCCGCCGCTTTCTGTTGACATCAGATCTCTGCCATGTTGGTATCCTATGCGAATGGCAGCATTTCGTTCCCCTTGCCGGGCAACCAAAGCAATGGGTGAGTCCTGACCGGCCCTCAGCAGGACCCGGACCGAGAAGCAGTTTCCGCGGGCTCCTAGTCCCTGTCCAGGGAAGTTCTGGGAGCCGGAACTCGGCCGCTCCGTGCTCAGTGTAGGCTCCTATAAGTGTAAGCTCCAAGAAGCAGTCCCCGCGGGCTCAGTTCCGGGAGCCGGAATTCGGCTGCTTAGTGCTTGGTGTATACTCTGATAGGAGCAGGGTCCAAGAAGCAGCCTCCGCAGGCTCCGCAGCCCTGGGCCAGGGCGGTTCCGGGACAGTTCCGGGAGCCGGAACTCGGCCACCCCGCGCTCGGTGTTCGCTCCGATAAGGTCAGGTTCTAAGAAGCACCCAGGCGCTGAACCCTAGCAATCTGTCTGCAAGCCGCAGGTGAATTGCAGCCTGAAATTACTTGATCTATGGCTGAATGAGCTGCGGTCAGTCGAAAACAGGGAAGGTGACGTCAGTTTACCAACATGGTGGCTGCTGGCCTCCTCTGTGGTCTGACCGGTGTGGAGAACCGAGATGGACCGCTTCCTTCCCCCGTCTCGAACCCAGAATTCAGCCCTGAGTACGGTGCTTGCGCGGCTGGCAGAAACTGCAGCGCTGTAACCCTGCGTCTCTATCCCAGCGCGCGCTGCAGACTCTAGCCGCGGGGCGATTTGCTGAATAAGCAGTGTTACCCTCCGTGCGACAAACCTCTCGCGTTTGAGTCCCCGTAGCCGATCCTCGTGCGATGGAAATCCTTCCTCCAGGTTCCGGCGCACCCCACTATTGCTGGAAATTCCTAACAAGATATCCTTTAGCCGTCCTGACTTGTCATACTCCCACACAGTGAAGCAGCGCACGGGGGCAATGCACTCCCCTCGCCGCCATCTTCCTTCCCAATCCACTCTTCTATTCATTCGTGTTCCAACTTTTCATCTATAAAGATTGCTCTTTATACTTAATAACATACTCTCTCTTTTTCCTTGTCCAATTTAATACAATAGAGCAAAAATGCTTCTCATTAACACAATAAACACATTTGCAATCTACTCTTTGAATTTATAAAATCTTTTATAAGTTTAATATATTTCATTTCTTATCATTTTCATTCATCCCTAAAATGAACAATACACATATGTGTTATTTCCTATTAATTGAATTTCAACAGGTAGATAGTCCTATGTAAATTATGTAGGTGCTGAAAGTTTGAAGTACACCACCAAAATAGAAGTCCTTCAAGACTAAATCCTTAACATCTTCAGCATCATGGAACCTATATAAGCTACGTTCTGAGAGGAAGGAATATTATAATCATCCTTCTTGAGAAGGTGCTTCCAAATGCATGTTGAGAAGTCCCCTTCAGTGCTGAGATCATGCATTAAAGGACTCTCCTTTTCCTGTTCTGCTCAGTTATGTTTTGTGTTCTATCATGTACATCCTAGTACCTGTGTTTATACTTGTCCTTTCAAACATGCTCAGAAAATAAATTTACTGGAAGGACACAGCTGATCTCCAGCTGCCCAATGTCTTTGCACCACTAATTCCAAATCCCAAGTCTGGTCAGGAGCATCCAGTTGGCTAAGCCTGAGTGCATAAAGCAACCCAGGAAGTGAGAAAGAAGAGGGACTATCTGGCCAACTTAAGCTTCTATAACAAGAGGTACAACTGTAATTACCAACTCTCAATGTGAAATTCTACAAAGTAAAAATTTAAACCCTATCAAATATCCACAATAGCATGCATTTTTCTCAAAACTCTGAATTTGCAGAAAATAGTAATCCTCCCCGCTGTGCTTAGCACGATACTTGGCACAAATCATTCAATAAATACTTAGTCTCATCACATTACTCAACTCTAAACTCTGTAAGGCCACGGAGTCTGCGTCTTCACCATTCACTGACAAATACTAACTCATCTTTTGTTCCTTTCTTTCTCACTCCTGCAACCTACCTGGTGACCACATTCACTGATCCTGTTTCCTTTTACATCTTGCCTCTTGTTCCAGTCCATCTTCTCACCTAACCCCAGAGTGGTTTTCCTAAAAAGTCCATCAGTAATTATCTATTGACTACTGTATGAGGCTGTGTCCCTCAGAGGCAAGAGAGTATTTTGCATCCTAGTGTGTCTTAACTCCAACCCCAGAAGCCTCTTGAGAGCAGTGTACACACATCTGTTGACTTCATCCTTCCTTACCCAATGCCACCTCCTATCCCCTTTCTACCTCCTATTCTAATAGCAAAGGTCCTGGTTTCCATAGCATTTTGAAGTCTATATGTACATTTAATATTGAACTTGCCTTGTTTCCATTGCTCCAGTTCAGAAAGATGACTTTTTAAAAATATATGAAACAGTAAATTATTGAAGAGTAGAAATTTGGATTAAGTATGTACAAAGAGGAATAACTAAAAAATAGAGTCCCCAGTGTCCACTCGTGTGGGAAAAAAAAAAAGCCATCTGCTGAATAATATATGACAGATGAGAAGAGAATGTCACTGTCCTTATGGTGTCATTCTTACCTCATCTGCTCTATTCCAGTTGGTATTACAGGGAAAAGAAAAGGTGGGTCCCAGCCAGAAGAGAGCTTATGGTCAGACAAACTCAGCAAAGATAGACAAGTTCCTTTACTATGTGTTGAAGATTTTAATATACTAAAGCACCCTATGAGTCATCAGAAGGTGACTTCATATGCTGCATTTCACACATTTATTTGGCATTAAGTGATTTGTGGACCTGGAGTTCTGAGGTCTACTGCTTAGGCAGTGTTATTTTATGGCACAGAATTATAACAGCCTGAAAAGAATATTTAAAAAAGGTTAAAATTAATCACTCTTATCCTGACACCTACGATTTCATTATATGATATAATATGAAAACTGAGTATTTAAATATTATAAAGTAAGTTCGGCCCATCAAAAAACTTTAAAAATAAATTAGACCTTGTATAAACTGTTCAGGTTGAGGAACAGGCTTTTGATCTTTTTCTATAGTTTTATAACCAAGAATGCTGAATCTGTCCTTCTATTTACTTTGACTCTCCCATCTCTCTCCCATATATTAAATACCTGAAGTATATAAGCACTGAAAATAGTAGCCAAATGATAAAGAAAGTATGACATCATTATCAGTTGAGCCAGTAACCAAGACCCCCTCACTAGTCATCTCATAGCCTCTGGTGGAACACATGGTCTAAACCCCTCACTCTCTCCTGTAAAAACACTTCCAGTCATGTGTGCTGCAAGTGACAGAAACCAAGCTCAACCTGCTTTAAAGAAAAACAGGAAATGTGCAGGATGCTTACATGGACATTCCATGTTGGTGCTTCCTGTAGCTGTGGTTTGATTTAGAGTTTCAAAGTCACCACAGTGTTTTTTTCTCTTACCAGCTGTGCTTTCCCTGTGAATGAGCATCATCCTCCTGAAGCTTCTTTCCAGCAAAAAGGCTGCTCTACCCCTTAGTATTGAATGTTGGATTAAGCTTTGTATTGATTTTGGATGGGGAGACTGCCAGGCACTGTGCTCACTGTAGGTGTAACGTGGTCAACCTGGGCATGACGAAGGGGAAAGGAGGGAGCAGGGCACGGATCTGCAAGTCAGCAGGTAATGATCCTGACCAAATTTCATAGACACTAACTAGTCAGATTAGCAGTATCTGTACCTTTGTCAGGGGGCAGGGATGTGGAGGAGGGGGAAAGAAGCAGCAGCAGGTAGCTCATAGGGGCCCTATTAGAATGGAGAGGGGGCACATCCCATCCCTCCCAAAAATTTTGGATCACTTCCCTCCACCGATTTTTTCAAAATTAAGAATAAAAATGTCAACACTTTGAAACATTTTTCTTTCATTTTCTGGAAGCTTACAGTAAATATTTCAAGAGATTACATTTTATACATTGTGCCTTATATTTATGAGTTTCATAAAATCAGATTTTCCTGTTAAATATATTTTCCTATTAAATATAATTTTTTACATGGAATTAACAAAATGACCAAAAATCCAAGGGTCACAATGTATTTAAAAATATTAATTATTTAAAATAAATACCCATGACAAAGCTAACATCTCTCTCATCCCCATGAATGTCACAGCATTCGCAGCACAAAGAGTACACTTGGTCTTTAACCTTTACATATTGGAGGCAAAGCTGCTCTGATTTAATTGCTTTATATGAAAGAAGAGAATATTGATGCTGTATTGTACTTCAACAAGAAGTCACCTGCCAGCATTCTGATAGCCTCAAGTAACACTGTTTATCATAAGAACAGAGTTATAGAAACACACTTTTATTTTCTTCTGGCAAAGCAATCAGGAACAATTCAAATTCTTCCCACTCATACATACTGCTTTATAAAAGCAAGAACATTCCACATGGCGAAAAATGTCATGTTTTTGTTAATATTGATGAACAAACTTACAGAAGATAATTAATGCTCAAGTCCCTAAAGCGTTAAGGGTAATATACAAAATATGTACCATTTATTAAAAAAAAAATTCAGGGCCAGTTTTCAAAATCACAGACACACATAGCTATAGAAAAGTCTAAGTTTGGAATCACATCCTAGATTCACTCAGGACTGCCAAAGAACACTTCTAGGAGACCATGGAGAGTAAGCCAGGAGGGACAGGGAAAGAACTGCTTCTTTGCCAGCCCAACCTCTCAATGTATCTGATAACTGAACAGGAATTCAGAGACTCAATGAGAGCTAGGCTGCCTCTGCCAAAGCTCTCTTCCCCACCCTTATCTGCCCACCTCTAACACATAACAATAAGGATCCAGCATTCCCTGAACTTCTGGTGTTTGGGTTTTTTGTTTTTTGTTTTTTGTTTTTCTCAGAGTACTAGTATCATGGAAAATTACAGAATAGCGAACCTTCTAAAATTTTGAAAAGTGTTAATGAAAAAAAATTATTCAGTGATACTTGTAAAAAACATGATAAGAAAGACTTTATTCAGGATCATCATGATAGGTTAAGGGATTACTACAACTAGGTCTTGTAGTAGAGAGATGGGACTCAATCCCCGTGAAAGAATGCAAGAGGGACTTACAGTCAAAGAGCAGGGTAGGGATCCATTGATGGAAAATTGTCAGGGGGGGACATCAGGGGCAAGAGAGTTCTGACTAAAAGGACCTAATAAGATTCTTGCTGAAGGCTGAAGATGTGCCAGGGTGATCAGACGTCACTGGGGGATGACTGGGTGAGGAATCTGATCAGGCAGTGAGCATAGGGAGTTCTTACTAAATTGATTTAGTAGGATTCTTGGCTAAAACTATATTTACAAGTAAGTACATAGATGGATCTAGGAGAATATCCAAGAGACTTGCTTGGCTAAGCAAACAATCTTTGTTAGTAAACAATACAAAACTACCAGTATTATATAGGATTCTAGAGAAAGGCTCTAGTGACAGATGTGATCAGTCACAGAACTTAAAATGTTTAATCTTATTTTTTTTTTCAAATAAAAGATGATAAGCACCTATTGGGAACAATTTAAGAACAATTTTACCTATGACTGAAGACTGCCATTTATTGGAAAACGTAGAGTCACTTCTTTGAACAGAGAGAACCTAAGAGCTTCTGGAGAGGAGAGGAGAAAGGAGAGGGGGAGAACAGGGGGAGGGGAGGGAATGAGTTTGGGAAGCAGATGGGTTGTGACAAATCCTTTCGTTATTGTGAAGCCACTTTAGCTCTACTAGTGATAGAACTTCTTTCCTGTCATAGTCAGTTATAGAAACAATTTTCACCCAGTTCAAAAGAAATGTTTCCTTACTCATCACTAGGTTTGTGACTGAGGCACTTGTAATAAATGATAGATTAACAGGAGAAAGGAATATAAATGTATTGAATATAAATTTGGTCTACTTGACATGTAGTTTTCACAAACAAACAGGGGAACACATATGATTTTAATGCTTTGGTTGGATGAAGTGGGGACAGTTTTGTAGAAGTATCAATGATAATAAACAGAGGGAAATAGCAAGTTTTGTTGGTTCAGATCCTTCTCTGAACCCCTGTGTCTTTGGACATAAGGATGTTCCTTCCCTTAAATAAAGGGTAAATACCATTTACATGAGAATTTTAAGACCTTCTTTTGGGGACAGCAAGAAAATTGTTTCCTAGATTTTATGGTCTGCTTCAGAGGAACGGGGTAGGAGAAGGTCAGAGAGTCCCGTCTACTTCTGCAGCTTTCTGAAGTGCTCAGATGTTGTATTGGGGATGCTGTATTTCCTAAACCACATCAGACGCACCAATGCTCAGAAAAACTAGGTAGGATATGAAGCAAAAGTAGTCAATTGTTTTAAAGACAAAGATTAAGAAAGTTTAGTTATTTTAAAAAGATAGCATTCAGAATCATCCTTCAAATCCAAATTATAACAGGCTTTGAGCCGTAAAAATGATACCAGAGAGGAGAATTATGTAAAGACCAAACTTATTATTACCTCCAGAAATAACAAGCCCTTCATCATTTTTCTAGTTTGTTAATGTCACTTGCAAGTCTGTCAAACATGTAGGGGAAGTGTCAGAACTGAAATGGCATCCTGGATGTGTAGGGAAAGCTATTTCATTTCATACCCTCTTATAAGGGGTTGATTTGTTTTGTGGAAGCTATAAAGCTAAACCTTTGCATGCAGTTTTGTGAACCAATCAAATCATTATTCTTCAATACTCAGCTCATATACTGTCTCTCAGTAAGCTCTTTTCTGACCAACCCTAACTAAAGTAGACTACTTACCAGCTTCTTTTTTCCTATTCCATAGCTTGTTTATTTCCTTTTGTCAAAGAAAAGCAAGAGCTAGATGGTAGCAAAAATGCTAAAAAAAAAAAAAAGTCAGATTTTTTTTATGACTATTGCAATAGGGAGAAAAGATATCTCAATGTAGAACCAGGCTCATAGCCCAGGAGCCAGGGTAGGTATCAGTGGATATAAAATTACTGAGAGGAAACATCAAGGGTAAGGAGGGACACTGACTAAATAGACCTAACAGGATTCTTGCTGAAGGCAGGCCAGACTAATTGGAGTACCCTTCATGTATGGGCCCTTCCACTTTGTCTCTGTCCACCTCAGACTGGGCCCTAGACTGACACATAGGTCAAGGGAAGAAAAGAAATATCCAAGAGAGAGAAAGACTACTGCACAAGAATATTAGAAACACATACATTTCTCTGTCTTACTTGGTTAAGTTGATATTATTTCAGTTTCTTTATTTAACTTAGTTCTATGACAATGAAAAAGAACAAGTGGTGGTGGCTAGAGAAAGGGACAATGTCCTTGGTTCACAAGGACTCTAACAACAATAATTTAACAGAAGAAAATATTGAACTGTCAAATATTTCAAATCCAACCAAAAGTTTATTAGCCAAATCATAGTGAGTAGTTTTGCATTTATCCAATAATACTCTAAATGTCTACACCTAAGAATTTTTATGTTTCTTCCAATACATATAAATGAATTGGAATTTGAGACCCTAAGTGTATTTTGGTAAAAAAAAAAAATTAATATAGTCAGTATAACAAAAAAAAATTTAAATGATTATATTTATGCTTTCGTTAGAAATTTTATGATTCCTGCTGGACACCAGGACACATACCTGTAATCCCAACTACTCAGGAAGCTGAGGCAGGAGGATCTCAAGTTCAAGACTAGCCTGAGAAACTTAGCGAGCCCCTGTTTCAACATAAAAGGTAAACAGGGCTGGGAGTTAGCTCATTGGTAAGGTGCCCCTGGGTTCAATCGCTGGTAAGAAAGAAGGCAGTAAATAAATTAAATAATTTCTAACAAATCACAGGAAATACAAGCATTTTTTTTTAAGGAGGAAAAGTAGATCTTTAGTTGAGAAAACATTTTGTTCGTTCTATTCATTAACAAGTATAATGTATATAATAGCATCATCTAAATTACTATCTAAATTTAACTAAACAGGGTTTAGTTTTAAACCCTGTTTGATATAGGTTGAAATAATATTTTTTATCCATTTGACATAAATACAATATTCAGACTCCAGACCTGCTGAATGGAGTTATCCACTGATAAACTTGAAGACATTTCTAAATATTCTAAAAATCAGGATTAATATTTCCCCCTAAAAAAAACAAAAAACAAAAACAAACAAACAAAAACTATGTAGAATCAATTTTGTTCTAAAAGCCTTGACAGAATTTTAGCTTATGCATTTTGGTGGTGAGATCATGTTCATTCATGAAATCAATGGCTTATGCCTATGTTTCTAGTGTGTCAAACAGACCCCGAAACAACAGTCAGAAATGTTTACATAAATAAAAAGACATTTATAATAACAAACATAATTTGATATGAAAATAATTTTAAGGAATTGCCCCAACTTTTTTTTTTAACCTTCTAGATCTTCACAATGCCTGGAATGTGTGGCCACATGTTTTCTTTACAGTGTTCATACCTTTCTGCCTGTTCCACATCCTCTGACCTGACCGGTATCCTCGGGGATACCTCAAGCATCTTGCCAGTGACAAGTTTCACCTTCTCCCATCTGTTCAAAGATCTCAGGTTTATCTTTCTCAAACCACATTTTCTTCTCAAGATTCGTCTTCCCACAAACCTGTAGGTCACCCCACCTCACACCAGATCAAAGTCAATAAGTATTTTAGTTTGGGGAAGAAAAACTCTAGATGCGGGTTCTGATTCCTATTGTCCTTTAAAGTGTTTGGTATTGATCAATTTGTGCCACCTCTCTGGGTTTGCTTCTCCAACGGAACTTGGGGAAATTAAAGAGTAGGACAGTCCTACAGGTTTCTATACAGGAGCAGAAATCCACCGGGTATGTCAACCAAACAGTCAGCAAACCATCTCACCTGGAGGGTAGAGGAGGATAAAAGTGTAATGAAATACAAAGTTGGAAAGCAGAAAGATCAAGAGAGAAGAGGGCCTAGACTACTGAGCTGACAGCTATATACTGTGTTCTATAAATAAGTAGAATTCATTGAAGGTTTCAGAAGAGATGTTATTCATATGCTTCACTTGGTTTTCAAAAAGGTGCTCTTGAACAAACTATCCAAAAAAGCCCACACAGTGGGATCGTAACACAGAGGTGAACTTTTGCTTAGAGTTATGAAGTAAATCAAAGTTCTATTTTTCCTCTCAACTAGTTCAGACTTTCAGCTCATGGGAACTCCAATTACCAAAACACCAAAAGGACCTGGGCACAGTTCTGATGGACAGAAGCCTAGAGGAAAAATAGTCATATTGCTAAAGTTAGAAGACTTCTAACAGTTAGTTACCTTAAGCTATGAGACCACAAGACTAACACAGCAACCAGAAATTAAAGTACATGTATACCTCATATCTGTGGAAGGAAAAAGAAAGGAAAAGAAAGAAAAAACAGGAAAAGGAAACAAAGAAGATGAAAGGGAGGAAGGAAAGCACATTGCCATTTCTGGAAAGAAAAAACTACCTCACTACAGAATCTATGGATGTTAAAAGGATAATAAAAGATTTATAATAAGGATATATTATGAATAACTTCATGCCAACAAATTTGGCAACTTAAATGAAATGCAAAAATTCCTAGAATCACAATAAGGACATTAAAAAAAAAGCTAACCTCATGTAAATTTAAATTTTTTTATTTTGTAATTAAAAATCTTTTCCAAAAGAAAGCTTTAGAATGGTTTCAATGGTGAATTTTATCAAATTTAAGAAAAAATGATGACTATAATTCATAAACTCTTTCAAAAAAAAAGAAGAAAACTTCCCATTTATTTGATTAAGCCAGAATTACCCTGATTCAAATAAAAATACAAGAGAACTGTAGACTAGAACATAAACATAAAATTCATGAGCATAAACATAAAAATTCTTTAAAAATAATAGAAATCAAATTGAGCATTATATAAAAAAAAATCATATATCATAACCAAAGAGGTATTTATGCCAGGAATGCAAGGCTGAGTTCATATCTGAAAGTCATTAAATGCAATTCACGGTATCACCTGAAAAAAGAGAGGAACCTATAATTATTCCAATAGATTCAGTGAAACAATTTAATAAAACGGGGCCCCATTTCTTGATTTAAAAAACAACAAACCTTCAGGAAGCTAAAACTAAAAGGGACTGTACTTAATCTGATTGTGCTCCTTCAAAGAAAGTACAGCTTACATGAAATTGAATGGTGTAAGGTCCAGTGCTTTCTAGCACTGTAAAATGGTCAGTTTAATTCAATTCTCCAGGTGTTAACTGAGGAACTACTCTCTACCAGGCATTATTACAGGAATATGTATTTTTACCATAAACAAGAATATAATCCCTGATCTTTAGGAATTTAGAGTTTAGTTGAAGAGAGGAATAAAAAGTTTCAAAGAAAGCATGATAAATGCCGTGCTATTGGTCAACACCGGGTGCTCTCTGTAAGTCATGGTGAAAGGGCTCTTAACCTGGTCTTCTAATCCAAGAAAGCTTTAGAAGTGGATTTCCATCAAGTGAGACCTAGGGATGAGAAGAAGTTGGCCTGGTGAAGCGAGGGGAGAGGCAGGAGACAGTATGACTGCTCAGGGAACCACAAGGAGATAATGTAAATGGATCTATTTGCAGAATGAAGAGACTCTCTATTGTGTGATACAACACTCAGAATAAACAATTGTTCACATGGCACATTAGTCTCAATCCAGTGGGAGATGACATTTGACTTCACATTTTTTACAGATACTAAGGCTATTTTGATACGGTAATTTGTTTTTCATGAGTTACCTTGTCTGTATTCTAAGTGATTTTTGTACTTGAGTGCTGCATGTAGGTGGAATAACATTTCAAATGGTTAAAATTATATACACTTATCTAAAAAACAGAGGGTAGGCAAATGACAATCTTCACAATTTAGTGAACTAAGTTTTCTAAGTGGTTACATGGGACACATCTTGCCCTACTGACCAATACATTTACATCCAGAGCAAAAGTACTCTCCAAAACCAACAGCTACAATCCTTAGTCACATGGCTTTAGAACATTTTTAAAAAAGGATAAACAAGAAATGCATTTTGAGAACACTTATTTAGCAAAAGAGCTAACATATCACAAAGGTAATACATGTCAGGTAGAGGAAAGAATGCAAACAACAAGCTTTCCCTGTGCCTTTCACAGAATTGTTCTCACAAACGTCATAATTTCTGGGGACATTTTCATGCATGGTCCCATCTCGGACTGTTATCACAGGAAACCCAATTTTAATAAAGCAAAACAAAGAGCTCCCTTTATTCTGAATTATGATGTCTTAAATCCTTACTAAAATGAGAAGCTTTAGAATGTAAGATGGAAAATAAGGCAAATGTGTACTAAGTGTTTCTTCTCCAAAATATGCCAGCACAATTCCCTATGTACATTAAGGTGCTAAGCACTACTCACTACGTTATTATACTGCACCCCAAGAAGAGAACATTTTAGGTTGTCATTTGCTTCTTTAAAAAAATGTTGAAAACTTTTTCTAACAAGAAAGAAATTATCACACTATTCAGTGTTCCAACTCTTCAGTGAATGTCAACAAGAAAGTCAACGGCTCAGCAATGGTGGCAAAAAGAGTTTCATGAGACATTCTTCCTCTAAAACTTTCTTTTAAAATCCACTTAGGAACTGAGAAGGACTTCTTTAAATATAAAAGCCTATCTTTAGTATCCAGACCCCTAAGCTTCCCCAACAGTAAAACACAACCATAAAAAATAAATTTGATAGCAACATCTGTTTAATGTGTTTATATTATGTACCTATTTTGTATTACCTGATAATAAGCATAGTGAGTAAATATGTACTTGGGTTTAGGTTGTTTTATGATGATGGAAGTTTTACTTTCACTTCAGCTAAGAACGATCTGAGTGAGGAAAATATCTTTGAAGTACACAGTTATCAAAAGAAAGGACTAATGTGAATGCCTCAGGCATAATTCCAGCAGCAAGACAGGCTATTCAGTTCCTAAAGGGATGAGGAGTAAATTTGTTGGAGGAAGACAAAGGCTGCCCTAGGAAAGCTCAGAGCATGGACTTTGGGACAACCAAAATCTGATCTGCTAGAATTACACCTCGACTTCATTCCTAACTAGCCATTTGATCTTCAGCAAGCTACTTCACCTCTTTGAACCTTGGTTTCTTCATTTGTGCTTTCCTAATTTTAGGGATCTTATGAGAATGAAATGAGATTAGTAAGAACACACGGTAAGTGCTTTATTAGATTAGTTCTCTTGGTGATATTAAGAGGTTCTATAGAGTTGTTGATTTTCCTCAGACAGAAAAAGGAAAATATAGAATATAAGGACAGTTTTATTTACAGGCACACTCACGGGCCTCCTACTTTTCTCTTTTTTACACCATATTTTTTTGGTATATTATAACTACACAGAATGGTGGGATTCATTGTTACCTCTTCGTACATGCACATAATATTATAGCATAATTTGGCCAATGTTATTCCCCAGTAGTTCCCCTTTCCTTCCCCTCCTTCCTCTTTTTTTTTCCCTCTCTACCTTTCACATATGAGGAAAAAAAAAACAAAACAAAACATATGATCCTTGACTTTCTGAGTTTGGTTTCATAATGGTCTCAAGTTACATCCATTTTCCTGCAGATGACACAATTTCTTCTTCATGGCTAAATAAAACTCCATTGTGTATATATGCCATATTTTCTTCATCCATTCATCGTTGATGATAATTTGGCTATTGTAAATTGTGTTGCTATAAACATGGGTGTGTCTGTGTCATTGTAGGACAGTGACTTTATTTCTTTAGCATAAACCCCAAGGAGTGGTATAGCTGGGTCATATGGTGGCTCTTTTGAGGAATCTTCATACTGATTCCCACTGGGATTGTACTAATTTAGTCTTCCCAACAGTGTAAAAGTGTTCCTTATCCCCACATCATCTCCAGAATTTATCATTCTCTGAGGAACTCTCAATTGCCCAAGGTGATGTGTAATGTCCTATTTACATGAAGACAACATAAAAATATAAGATAATGTGAAAACCTGGGCTCAGACATACAGAAATTAAGACTGTCGCAAGGGGGAGGACCAATAGCTCCATAATCAATCTCTCTCTCTCTCTCTCTCTCTCTCTCTCTCTCTCTCGGGAAATGGGGAGTCTCTGGGAGGAGTCAGGGCTGCTGCCTATTGTTCTGGGGTGCCTCTTGGTACAGCACTTGTACATATGTGACTTAGTGGTTCCCTGTAGGTAACTCCTCCAGCCTTGAGGACTTGTCTGTACCTTCTCAGGAAAGAAAACCAAAAGCTTAAACCCTTTGAGGAGCCAAACAAGAAGATAGTGTTGTCCCTCACTTCAAAAAGTGTGACACTATAGGCTGCAAGAGCAGGATGACTTCCACATCAGCAATGTCAAGGTAGGTCCCCAAGTGGACACAAGAAAGATCATTGCTATCAGAGATGGCAGCAACAGATGAGGCCATCAGGTGACAATAATGATAAGCAGCACTCCAGAGGGAGGAGAGGGAAGAGAGGTGAATAGAGAGCTTAGCCTCCCCATTGCTCCCCATTGGAATCAGGCATGGTATCCTATGCAGTGGACCTGGCTGAGGAAAACAGATGTGCAGACTGAGAGGAATTTATAATCCAAGTATCTCTAAAAGACCAGAGTTTTCAATTTTCATTATTATCTTGATATTTTGTAATACTAATATATTCTGGAAAAGCTAGAGTTACATTTTTTTGTGTGACTGAAATATACATGTCTTAGACAAAAAACGCTGGCTCTATACACTTTGTTCCATCATCAAGCAACACAAAACACTTCTCAGACACATCAGATCTTTTTTTTCAATTCCCTTGCTTTTAATGAAGGAACAACTCCATTTTATTTCAATCACTAAGACTGCTTTATCAGTTTCCTCAGGCCATACACTCAACAGAGAGTACTCTGAATGGAAGTGGAACCTTTCTTTAAATCCTTAACTGCTTGCTTACAAAAACGCTATATACAGTGATACTTCTGTTAATTTGGTTTTCCCTTAAGATAACAGCACAAATTTTGAGGAGGTAGGGTGCTAATTAAAAAAATGTGTGCATATATTAATATGTAACAATTAATCCTATTATTACCTCCAATTATAATTACCAGTAAAAATGTAGGAAAAACCTTGATGCATTAAGGATACAGTAGAACACATTTTCCTATTTTGCCTCCACCAAAAAGAACACGGTAAGAGTTAATTTTCCCCCATGAGCTCAAAAAGAAACAGAATAATAACGTTGAAAGGACTACTTTAACATTGTGCCAAATTTTCTTTTAAAGGTGAAATATTATGATTATAATTATGTATGTTCTATATACATAAGTTGGTTAACAGCATAAATTATGTTTTTGAAAATTTATGTTACCATTTTAAAGTCTGATTTCATAATGCATACATAATTTTGATTAATATACAGCACACAGCTTTGCCTGACTAGAACATTTTATTTAATTGAGTCTCAAATTTAACTCTGATTTAATAAAATTAATTCAGAACATTGCAGGACAGCAAAGATAGAATTAAAGCCTATCAGAATTGAATAGCTTTTTTTTTCTTAGTTTTCTAATTTTCATTTAACCATCTATTTAAGAAGGAACTTGGGCCAACTTACAAAAAACTGAAAATACAGAACTGGAATATATTAACAAGACCAATAATAGATTTGATCAGGAAGCAATAACTATGTAAGGAAGTTTCAATTCTTAATATAGCTAAAGCTTTTGTGGAAAAAAAATTTTCTCTGTACTTCCTGCCAGCCAAAATAATGAGAAAAATGCTATGCTTGATATACAACTCTTTTTATTTCCTAAAAGGAGATACATCAGTAAATCAGATTAAAGGAAATATTTTTCTAATGCTTAAGTTTGGTTAGGAGTTTGTCATTAAGAGTTAAATTTCATACTAAATGGAATAAAGAAACAAATGAACAGCATAATAATGTATAATTCTGAGACATTTATGTATTTCCAGCCCTTCAAAAGAACATCAATAAAAAGTCAATATTTAGAATGTTGAGCCTTTGTAGCAGTAATTGGACTACAGGATAATGAAAAATACTTCATGTATGTAGCTTTCTAACACCCTTCCTCATGTGGAGGGGAATAGAAGATGTACAGTGGTTAGCATGCCTCAGATTATGACTTTCACTAAGTCAACCAGTATTTGTTGATCACAATAGCTGCATATAAACTGTTTTCTGGGTGCTGGTGACCATGTCAGTTGCTTTAAATGCTTGACAAGTTAATCCTCATAACAGTCCATTGTGGCCTAGACAGATAAAGGAAGTGGACTCAGAAAGGTCAAGAGATGTGCTCTGAGTCATACAGTAAATGGGGAAATGGACATGTTAATCCTAATGTACTTGGCTTCAAAGACAGTGCTTTCAAGGCCCATGTCATCTTGCCTCCACCTTTGATAACAGCTATGCTCTTGAATGCATGGTATGCAGGGCTGAAAGCTGACTGACATTTGCTCGAAATTGTATAAGCATTTTCAAATATTTAATTTCATATCACAAAATAAATCTTAGAAGTAGAGAGCACTATCAGAGTGATATCCATTTTATAGATTAGAGAACTGAGGCCAAAGAAGCCTAAGATGCATAGTCTGTAAACTGGACAAACTCAGACTTGAAAATTCAAAGTCCTCCCATACTTTTGACTGGAGCTATGAGCTTACTTAAAAAGCACCATTCAGATGATGTATGTCTCCTTGGTGAGGGACTGGAGGATCTTAATTCTTTAGGTACCAGGTGCAGAGGAAGAAAGGTGAGGTTTTGCTGCAGAAGCCTGCCTTGTATTCTTGCTGTGACTGAGGACGGCTTCACTTCAACATGGCGGAGAGCAGACAGAGCCCCTGTGAGCAGGGTGAAACATCTCAAAAAGAAGCCGCTCAGCCAACATGAACTCAACCATAAAAATGAGCCACTATTAAATCTCATTTGTTTTAATAAGAGTTTGTTTTATTTTGACTCCAATTTTGAAAATAAACAACTCTCTATATGGTTATAATTCTCAAAACTTTTAAAAAATATAAATTCTGGACTATCTTATTTCATTCATCTATGAAAAAAAGATCTATTAAGCATTTCTATGAGTAAAGCACTGAGCTGGTTATTCCTGTTACCCCAAAACCAAGTACTTTCTAATTCTGACAGATTGGCAGTAGATTCCTGGAGTGCTCAGGGGAGGATTGTGTCCACCCTCAGTGGGGACATAGTGTGATAAATTAACAATGTATGACACAGACAGAGGATGGACAATTAAATATGCACACCACGTGTACACTACACTCTTTTCAGAGGTACCACTCAATATCTCGTATATCCCTTTATCACTTACACTTACAAAATGTCTGTGTCCAAACCAAGTTAGGACTAAAAGTCAAATTGGTATCTGGACTGATTATTCTGGACTTATTTACAGTGCATTTGTCATGCTGCCTGGAAATTTTTGTGTAAGCCCTTGGCTAGCAGAAACTCTTCTTAGTTTGGAAAGTGGGCTGTTTCCTGTATAATTTCTAGTGACTCAACACTCTTTTGGAGGCTAACACTATAAACACATCCCATCTTTCATCATGCAAGAAACAAAGGGGTTGTGAATTTAGCTTATCACTTTTAAAAGGTTACTAGCCCTTCTGAACTGGCCTTAGGTTACTTGACTATTATAACATTTCCTTCTCTACACTAGAATTATAATGTCATAATTTCTGAGAAATCACTCCTGGTCCGTTGCATTATTTTATAATGGAAGATACATGCCATCTTGCTACAAAATACAATAGATATGATTGACGAGGTTTCCTTGAACTTGAAGTTACTGAAACCACACATATATATTCCCTCCTGCTGATGTCATTTAGTTAGAAACAAAGAAAAAGGATGAAAACCTTAGATACCCCAAACACAAAAAATAGTCAGTAGTAGTTCAAGTAATGGATACTTCTTTCAGATCAAATTTATAGGACAATCTACAATTTTCTTAGGCAAATTCAAGGCTTGAAAAGTGAATTTTACTTCTATTTGAAAAATTAGCCTTTTTGCAATTTTAAGGATACAGAAAACAAAGTATCTGTCATTACATTTACTTCCACTTGAAAACTCATCCAAAAGTTAGATGTGTTGATGGCTTACAATGCTGACAATCAATAATTTTTACATAAATTTCAACATTACAAGTTATATAACTTACAAAATGTAAAAGTTCTCATTCAAACCCTAGTTGACAGAATCATTAGTGTTAATCTCTCAGATATAATTTTACCCTCTTCTTCATAAGAAGGTAAAAGAAGGAAGGAAGGAAGAGAAGGAAGTAGGGAAGGAAGAGATGGGTGGACACAGGTAGGTTTTAGACATATGACCAGTTTAGCTCTGGTCTCAAAAGGATTAAAAAACATTTGTACAGATTGGAAAAACACTAAAAACTGTAAAAAAAATTGAAAGCAGAGATAAATACACATAGTTTTTCAGTTACGTAATGCATTCACTTAAAATATTCATTGAGTATCTAATAAAATATAAATCATATGTGATAGAAATAGTAATTATTGTATTGTATACATATATCTGTCATGCATCTCGTACCAGAATTTCTTGTTCACACTTATGACCAGGGGTCTTTTTAAAAGATTCTACCATAGGAATCATTTGACTCCTTTATGTACATAGAGAAGAAAGACAATATAAATTTTTATGGGAAATGAACAGCACTGACTAAATACAAATTCTGTCCTGCTGTCACCAGTGAGCTGTTGAAAACTCTCCTTTGTCTGTTTCATTTAGAAAACAAAACTTCTCAAGTGATCATAGTATAAATTATTTTCTCCTCACAACTACAAGGAATTTCTACTACTAAATATTCAGCACCATCATGTTGAAGAACAGTAACCACAAAACAAATGAGAAGTGTTCCCCACTTGATCATGACAGCTAACACAATAACAACATTGCTTATGAAAAAAGTAATTTTTTCACCAAAGGGAATCTAATATCATATTCCTTCCTAATGACAAAATCTATTACCAACAGGCATATGGTCTGGTAACTTATTTTATTTAACAGCTAAGATAGAATAGTGTCAGGTGCTAGAAGCTACAAATGGTAAATAAGGCCCACAGCTGGAGCAAAAACCCCAAGTGTAAAGAACATACTCAAAGTTCTATGAGCTCCAACTGTTAGTAGTAGCCACCTCTTTGGGGCTTTCCGAAAAAGGACCAGTTCGCAGAACTGGAAATACTAGAACATAGAAACATGCATGCATGTACATGCATATGCACATGTGCACACGTGTATGCACACACACACACACACACACACACTCTTCCTAATGCAAAAAGATGGTAAATGGGAAGAAGAAAGAGGTCACTTTTGAGAGAAGGCTGCACTCATGGAGTGGATATTTCCTGCCCTACTCCCTTGCTGGAACCATTATCTATATTTTGTAGTCTCTTTGGGAAATCTTTGCCTTCCCTATCTTTTCTCCAGGTCCAACAGATGATCAGGTACCTGGAAGGAAGATGGAACAAGATGGAATATTCTCTCCTGAATAGAGAAGGCCACCATTTCTACTGTTGCACTTAGAGTTGGGAATGGAAGTGAACAATTTTAAATTGAATATAATAAATAGTACCAAATCTTAAAGAAAAGATATTCATTTAATAATAAAAATTTTTTTGAAATGATGCTTCTGTTTACTCAACAGGACCATTACTTCTTAGGAAAGAGAAAAGTTTAATAGTATAATCACAAACAATTGTGAAAAAATAAGTTACATGTTTGGGTTTTAAGAAGCTAATTATATGTCCCTTATTAAAATTGTAATAGCATTTATTATTGCCTCTCTATGGTTATACTTATGTATCTCTTTCTCTCTAGACTTTTCCACTGGAATATAAGTTCCATGAAGCTAAAATTTGTCTGTTTGCTACTATATTCTCAGCATCTATGGCACTATCTGATACTCAGTAAATACGTGTTGAATTAATTTAATCAATAAATGAGAGCCACCATTTATCAAACATTACCAAATATCAAGTACTGGCTTAAGCATTTGGTGATTTTATTTTATTTATTACTTATAACAACTTCTGTTATCATTAGCCCCACATACAGATGAGAAAACTAAACCAGGAATGAACTATTTTCTGGTCATTCACCTGTTATTAGGCAAAGCTGATTCAAACCCAGGTCCACCTGACTGTAAAATCCATCACCTCATCCACCCAGATGCCTCTTACCATTAGTAGGAGACTAATGGTAAAATTTTAAAGTCAAATGTTAAGGCTATCCAAAATATGGATTGTACTGTACCACCGTGCCAGTGAACTCTCCGTGAATAGAGAGAGGTAAACAGGGGTTGGAAAGGATAAGAGAATTCATCAATTTAGACATTTCTGTCTGAACTATAGAACTGAAGAGACAGGATACTTTTGTATCCTGAGGCTCCTAATTCTAGGAAATACTCTCTATCTTTTCCTGGCCTTCATGACCTGTTCACAAGAAAGTAGAATTGACAAATAGTTCCTACACTTTCATGTCAATAGTCTATATACTTTTAGTTGCATGGCAAATCTTAAGAGTCTGGCAAAAGTGACAACTAAGCAAAATAACAAAATTAAAATCACTCTAATAACCATAATAAGTTAAATATACAGATTTCCAAACAACCCTAAGATTTTATAAAAATGCATATATAGGTTTAACTTTAAGGTTTTCAGCAGAGACTGCAAAATAAGATCAAACAATGTATCAGTATTGAGGAAAATAATAGTTCTGAAGAATTTTACCCCAACTTAAACAATTTATCAAAGTATAAAGGGAAAAAAGGATGAATGCAGCTTTTGAAGTTACCATTTTTTTCATTTGCCAGAAAAAAAGAAAGCCTAAATGTTTTAACAAAATGTTATATCAAATCCAAAATATTAGAGATTTTCGGCTATGCAGGACTGAAAAGAGCACAAATACTCTCCATAAAAAGCAGCTATACAACTGGACAAAATTCTTAAAAAGATTTAATCAGAGCTGTAGAAATCAATCAAAGGCAAACAACAAACTGAGAAACATATTTATCAAATATTGCTGAAAAATGGTTAAACAGTGAGAGATTGAGGCATTCTGGACTAAAACTACTCGCTTCCACTCCATAAGACCACCATTAACACAGACTTTTTTACCATGGTAGAGTGTTTTAGTCAGCTTTTTCACTGCTGTGACTTAAAGACCCAACCAGAACAATTATTTATAGAGGGGGAAAAAGTTTATTTGGGGGCTCACAGTTTCAGAGGTCTTAATCCATAGACAGCAGGCTCCATTCCTCGGGGCTCAAGTTAAGGCAGGACTTCATAGAAGAGTGTGGCAGAGGAAAGAAGCTCACATGATGATCAAGAAACAGAGAAAGAGACTCTAATCTCCAGATACAAAACATATACCTCATAGCCATGGCCCCAGTGAATCACTTTCTCCAGTCACACCCCACCTGCCTCCACTTACCACTCAGTTAATCTCATCAGGAATCAATCCACTGATTAATAACTCAATATAACTCAATTGTTTCTCCTCAGAACCTTCTTGCATTGTCTCACACGTGAGCTTTGAGGAGACACCTCACATCCAAACCATAACAGTAGAGCTGATCTTGAAAATCAGCAGCTTTGGGGTTAGGGGTTTAGCTCAATGGTAAAGCAGTTGCCTAGAATGTGAGAGATCCTGGATTCAATCCTCAACTTGAGGGGGAGGGGATAGGAAAGAAGAAGAAGAAGAAAAAAGAAAGAAAGAAAAAAGAAAAAAAAATCAGCCACTTCATTGCTGAGGGTGGCTGACTTGATTTGAAACAAATCTTGGAATGCAGAAGGCATGTAACACAGAGAACATAAATAGTAAAATGACACATATAAATCCAAAGACATTGAAAATTCTATTAAATATAATTGATCTAAATGCTGCAGTCAAATGCAGAGATTTTTCAGCCGGGTTGGAGGGGGGGGTGGAAACATCAGATTCAATCATCTGCTGTCTGTAAAAGACACATTTTATACACAAAGATACAAATAAATTAAAAGTAAAAAGGCAGGAAACTATATGCCATGCAAACCCAAAGGAGCTGAAGTGACTGTATTGGTATCATGCAAAAGAAACTAGGTGACAAGAAATACAACTAAATAAAAAAGACTCATTCATAATGATAAAATAGTCAACAGGTCAGGAAGATATAACAATTAAAGATGTATATCTAACAACAGTGGGTAAAAAAACTCGAAGCAAAAACTGACTGAATAAAAGGATAAATAGGCAATCTAGCAACTATACTTGTAAATTTCAATACCACACTTGCAATATTTAAAGAAAAATTAGAAAGAAAATAGACAAGGATATAGAAGATATAAACAGGGTGATTAATCAATTAGACTTGACATTTGGAGAACATTCCATCCAACAAAACTTCAAGTACAAACTTAAAATTCTCTAGGACAGACAATATGAGAAGACATAGATTAAGTATCAATATATTTAAAATGATTGAAATCATTCTAGAATTGTTTCCAGTCACAACAACATTAAGTTGAAATCAACAACCAAAGAAATTGGAGGACTATACAAAAAATTAATAAAATAAATAACACATTCTAAATAATCCATGAATAAATATAATTACAATGAAAATTGAAATATATTATGGACTTAAAAATGATAATATAACATATCAATATAGTCAATGCTTCTAAAGCAGTACTTTAAAAGAAAATGTATAGTTTCAATGCCAATAATTTTTAAAAGGCTTCAAATAAACATTATGAGTTTCTACTTTAAGAGCCTAGAAAAAGAAAACTAAATCTCATGTAAGCAAAGGAAGAAAATAATAAATATCCAGAAATATATTATCTAACATAAAACAATAGAGAAAAATCAATGAAATGAAAGGTGTCTGTTTTTTTGTCTTTTGTTTTTGTTTTGTTTTGTTTTGTTTTGTTTTGTTGTACTGGGGATTGAACTCAGGGGCACTCGATTACTAAGCCACATCCCCAACCTTATTTTGTATTTTATTTAGAGACAGGATCTCACTCAGTTGCTTAGTACCTTGCTTTTGCCAAGAATGGCTTTGAACTCATCATCCTCCTGCCTCAGCCTCTAGAGCTGCTGGGATTACAGGCATGTGCCACTGCATCCAGCAAAAGTTGTCTCTTTGAAAAGGACAACAAAATTATCCTACCTTTAGTAAGGCTACCCAAGAGAAAAAAAACAAACTGCCAAAGTCAGGAATGAAAAAACAGACAACAGTGCCAGCCCTTCAGAAATTAAAAGGACCATAAAGGATATATATTGATCAACCGTATGTAAAAAAATTAGATAATTTAAATGAAATGGAGCAATTCATAGAAAGATATAAATCACTATAACTGACCCAAAGAAATGGAAAATCTGAGTAGATCTATAACAAGTATGACCTATAACAGTAGTTTAAAAAATCTTCCCATAAAGGAAAATTCAGGCCCTGATGTCTTCCCTAGTGAATTCTAATTGAATTTTTTTAAGTAAATGATACTAATTTCATAAAACTCTTTCATCAAATAGAGGGGGGATACTTCCTAAATCATTCTATAAAGTCAAACCCAAACAAAAAGGAAACTACAAAACAGTATTCCTCATGAATGCATACAACACAAAATCTTAACAAAATAGTAACAAACCAAATACAACAATATATATAATATATCTCCAAGGGATTTATGTCCAGAATGAAAGATTGGTTTAAAATATAGAAATTAACATAATATAGCACATTAATACAACAAAGGACAAAAGAATTTATCATCCCAATAAATGCAGAAAAAAGCATTTGACAAAATCTAATACATATTCATGGTTTAAAAAATTCAACATAAAAGGAATTAGAAAGGAAATTAATCAACTTAAAGGGCATCTAAGAGAAGCACTGAGTGCTCTCTACCCAAGATAGAACCAAGGCAAGGGTGTCTGCCCACATGATTCCTGTTCGTCATCATACTGAAGGATTTACCCAGTTAGTAGGCAAATAAGAACACCTAGAGACATACAAGTTGGGCAGGAAGAAATAAATCTCTCTTTATTCCCAGACTATATGATCTGCTACGTGGACAATTAAAAAAAATCTATAAAAGAAAAATGTACGAGAAGCTAATAAATTTAACAAGTTTACAGAATACATGATCAATATAAAAAATTCCATCATATTTCTGGATTATAACAACTAATAATTCAAAAATGATAATATGAAAACAAATTCCATTCAAAATATCATCAAAAGGAACAAAATACTTAGCATCAAAACACTTAGCATCAAAAAAGAAATGACTGAAGACTAGATAATGTTAACATGGCAAACCCTTGGATGGAATCTATAGAAATCTATAGAAATGATATCCTTATAAAAAGCCCACCAGGATTTTTTGAAGCTTTTGTAAATCTGATTCTAAATTTGCCACGAGATTAGAAAGAATATAAATTAGCCAAAACAAATTTTTTAAAGAACAAAGTTGGAGTATTTACACTATGTATTTTCAAACTTATTATGAAACTACAGTAATCAAGACAATTGGTTCTGGTGTAGATTGATGTATAAATAAATAGAACAGAATTAAAAGGCCAGAAATAAATCCTTACACTTTGATCAGTTGATTTTTAAGAAAAGTACCAGTGGAAAATGGATTTTTTTTTGACATATGTTACCAGGGTAATTGGATGCCCATATGCAAAAACAGGAACTTAGATCCTTACCTCAACCGATACACCAAAGGTAACTCAACTGTATTGTAAACCTACATGTAACAACTAAAACCATAAGAACGTACAGTGGCAAGTAGATGAAAATCTTTCTGATCTTGAATTAGTCAAAGATTAAAACACTAAGAGCTATTAGAGAAAATATATAAGAGAAAAAATGTCAAATTGAACTTCATTAAAATTAAAAACTTGCTCATCAAAGTTGTCATTAAAACAAAACACAAGTGGTAGACTTGGAGAAAAATATTTGTAAAATCATGTATTAGATAAAGGATTTATAACTAATTTATACAAAGAACTCTAAAAATTTAAACTGACCTGGAAATGGAATTCAGTGATAGAGCATTTGCTTAGTGTATGTGAAGCTCTGGATTTGATCTTCAGTAACACACACACACACACACATACACACACACACAAACAGACTCAAAATAAGAAGCTAACTCATTTAAAATATATATATTTTTAGTTGTAAATGGACACAATACCTTTATTTATTTGTTTTTATGTGGTGCTGAGGATTGAACCCAGTGCCTCACACCTGCTAGGTGAGTGCTCTACCACTGAGCCACAAGCCAAGACCCAGAAGTTAACTCATTTTTAAAATGGACAAAATATTTGAGGAGACATGCTGTCACAGAAGCTATACAAAGAACTGAAAGTACATAAAAGTACATTAACAAGTTGCTAATCATCATCAGTAACTAGGAAAATAAAAATTAAATCCACAATGTAATACAATTATACATGAATCAGAATGATTCCAGTTCTGAAAGCTGGCAGGCTGGGTGCTTGTGAGAAAGAGGCAAAACTAGGACCTTCATGCACTACCAACGAGGATGTAAAGATGACAGCCATTTTGGAAGGTTAGAAGTTTATTATAAAAAAGGATTAATATAGACTTGAGCTTGGATCTAACAATTCCACTCCTAGGAATCTACTCAGAATAATTGAGAACTTGCTCACCGAAGTCCTGTACATGGATGTTCATAGCAGCAATATTCATAACAGCCAAAGTCTGTCCATCAACTGGGAAATGAAATAATCAAAATGTGGTGTATCCACAAAATTGAATACTCTTCAGCAATAAAAAGAAATGAACTTCCAGCGTGCGTTAAAAAAAAAATTAAAGACTGCATGTTGTGTGATTCCACTTATGTGAAATTAAAAACAAAAAAGGGAAACCTATATAGAGACAGGAAGCAGATCAACATTTGTCTGGGTTTGGGACGGTCATGGGGAGGGGGATGGAGTGGGCCATGATTGTCAAGTGACACAAAGGAACTTTTGGAGGTGATAAAAATTTGTTAGAACTAGTTCATGGTACAGATTACATAAGCCTATAAATTTACTGAAAATCATCAAATTATATATTTTAGATGAATGGATTTTATGATATGTAAATTATACCTTAATAAAGCTGTTTGAAACTGTCAGTTTTAAACCAAAAGGCTTTATTTGGAGCTAGTTTCCTAAGAAAGTTTATAATGAAAGACAGTCTGCAGCAGAAAGACTCATGCATATGTTCAAAAGGAGTTCATTAAATTAATGTCAGAATAAAGCAAATAACTATTCATTTCATGTGCCAAGATCTGAGTACACCACTATTTGTAGTTTCTTTTATCACAAGTACATCTTATCAGAGTGACTTAAAATATTAAACAAAAAAGTGTATGTTCAATAGAATGCACATAATTTTGTATTTTCATGTATGTAGCTTCATTGTTATTATTAACCCTATTTTTTCTGAAAAATTTGCAAAATCAGTTTCATCACATTCATCCACTTCACTAAATCAGAAAGTTCAAATGAGGGTATAATTCATCTTTATCAATCTATCAATATTAAAATATGAAGAACCAGTTCGGTTCAGTTATGAAGACTACAATATTGGAATATATTTCAATATTTTCCTTTTGAACTTACCAAAGGCCACTCTGAATTCATCACCACTGATGAATATACTGACTCAGGGAAAAACAAAGAGCTGGTCACAAATAAATGAGATAATGATATCTAAGACACAAATGAAAAAGAAAATAATCAAGTAGAAGTCCAGACATCCACCTTATCTGGCAAATGTGATTTGTTACTTTATATTCCAAAAAAAAAAAAGTGCTTTGTTCTGCTAGTTTCTGCTTAGGTGATTAACTCATTTAAAACATAGGTTGACATCACACAATTACTAAAAATGATGAAACTCCATTTCTATCTACTGTATATTCAAGCAAAATCAGTTTTTGAAAATTATAAATTCATGAGATATGAAGATGAGAAGTAGACTATACAAACATTTAACTGTATTTCCCCTCTACATCATCAAAATTTTAAAATACCATGTAATGCCTGACAGCGTGCAATGAAACTAGCCTTCACAGAAATTATATAATATACAACTTATTAATTTGTTTCACAGTTCAAATGTGTAAGGGCTATTCATTCATCTGTACAACAAAAATACACATCAGCTAAGGCTTAAGGCATGATCCAGGTCCTGCACAGAATGTGATCAGAACAAAAATAAAATGCCTGCTTTCATGACATTTGCATCTAATGGAAGTCAGACAATTAAGCAAATTAGTAGGATGTCAGAAGGTGGGAAGTGCTACAAATAAAACTAACGTAAAGAGCTATTGGGTGATATTTGGGGGGCTATTTTAAGCCTTTCTGAGAGGTGACATCTGAGTCGAGCACTAAAGGAAGCTGGGGTGCCCAATGTGTGGGTCGCGCGCATGCCTGCATCAGGCTGGGCAAATGCGCAGATGAAGACCCCAGAGCCTAAGGAAGCCAGCCAGGCAAAAATATGTGAAGATTTCTTCTAAAATGAAACTTTGAGATGTATTCATTTTTTAAAATCCTAGTAAAATTGGTAGCTGTATAGACTAATGGTGACAGTGTATATTGTGTCCTTCATTTTCTAAATCAACTGGCACAGTTATCAAAAATGCTAAAATATTCCTACCTTTTAATTAAATAATCCTAATATGTTTAAATAATCAAAAGAGGGCAAGGAGGATATGGATATTTTATACTACTATTTACAACAATAAAAATAGAATACAATCAAAATTTCTGATAGTATAAAATAAAATAAATGTTTTACCATGCACTGAATAAATTATTCCATAACCAGTAAACTCAATATTTACATAAGAATCACTCACAAGTAAACCTACAAAAATAAAGTCAAGCTCACTAACGAGAAAAGAAAATGGCAATGTAATTCCAGGTTTTATTAATTTGTCAGATGTCAAAAGATATTACTGAAATAATATCTCATTAAATTCCTTACAGCCTCCCTAAGCTGCTGAGGCTGGCTTTGAACTAGCTATCTTCCTGCCTCAATCTCCTGAGCTGCTGGGATTACAGGTATGCACCACTATGCCTAGTATGTTTTTTTCTTTTTTACCTATATTTTCTGAATGTCCAGTTGTGAGCCAGAATGTTTTACTTTTTAAAAAGTATTTTGTAGACATTGATGGACCTTTATTTTATTCATTTACTTATATGTGGTGCTGAGAATCAATACCAGTGCCTCATACATACTAGGCAAGTGCTCTACCACTGAGCCACAACCCCAGCCCCCAGAATGTTTTACTTTTTTAGAAGGGTATGATAACAAAGAAAATCTTAACAATATAATGCTAAATAAAAATTTTAAATTATGCAAAATTTACAATCACTTCTGGACAATAATACAAAGAAACATGAGAAAACTCATATTCCATGAACTTTGATTTGGATGTATTGTGAACAGGGGAGTTAATCCCATTTCAATTAACTAAAACTAGTACAACACTTTTTTTAACACAGAACTTTCTTACAGAATGAAGTCAGATACATCATCCAAGATCATCTATGTTTAAGAGGCAAACTAGTGTGATGGTTAAGAGTCCAGGTTGTGAAGCAAGTCTATTCTACATTCCCTTACTCAAGATTTTATTTTATTTTATTTTATTTTTTAATGTGTTCTAGTTAGTTATACATGACAGTATAATGCATTTTGACACACTGTACACAAATAGAGCACAAATTCTCATTCCTCTGGCTGTACATGGTGCAGAGTCAAGCAGGTAGTATAGTCATACTTGTATATAGGGTAATAATGTCCATCTCATTCCACCATTCTTCCCACCCCCACATCTGCTCCCCTTCCCTCACTTTTCTCTGCCCAATCCAAATTTCCTTCATTCTTCTCTACCCCCTTCCCCATTATGTATTCAGCCTCTTATCAGAGAAAATATTCAGCCTCTGGTTTTTTGGGTTTGGCTTATTTTGCTTAGCATGATATTTTCCAGCTCCATCCACTTACCTGCAAATGCCATAATTTCATTCTTCTTTAAGGCTGAGTAATACTCCATTGTGTGTATACACCACATTTTCTTTATCCATTCATCTGTTGAAGGGATCTAGGTTGGTTCCATAGTTTAGCTATTGTGAATTGAGCTACTAGAAAAATCAATCATGAAATTCATTTGAAAAAATAAGAGACCCAGAATAGCCAAAGCAATCCTTAACAAGAAGAGTGAAGCAGGAGGCATCATAATACCACACCTTACTACAAAGCAATAGTAACAAAAATAGCTTGGTATTGGCACCAAATTAGACATGTAGACCAATGGTATAAAATAGAAGACATAGAGAAAAATTAACATTAATACAGTTATCTCATACTAGACAAAAGTGCCAAAAGTACACATTGGAGAAAAGATAGGCTATTCAACAAATGGTGCTAAGAAAACTGGAAACCTATATGTAGCAAAATGAAACTAAACCTCTATATCTCAGCCTGCACAAAAATCAACTCAAAGTGGATCAAAGACTTAGGCATTAGACCAGAGACTCTGTGCCTAAGTAAAAAAAAAATAGTAGACCCAAATCTTTATCATGGTCACGATTTTTTATTTACATAAGCCTCAATTTCCTTGTTTTTGAAATGAAGGTAATAATGTATACCATCACACACACATACACCCAAGATTATTATTATTATCATATGTAATAATATGCATAAGGTATGTGGCATTATGCTCTAGCATGTATATTGGTCATTGCCATTCCCTTTCTAATGTTGTATCTCCCATTGCCACCAGAATAGTCAATACTCTGGTTTAATGAAAAAGAATGCTATTTTTCCCAATTACTTTACATTTTCCCACCACCTTACATATTCTCATGTTTCTCCTAGAATACCATTTTTCTTTTTTTTTTTAATTTTTTTTTATTGGTTGTTCAAAACATTATAAAGCTCTTGACATATCATATTTCATACATTAGATTCAAGTTGGTTATGAACTCCCAATTTTACCCCAAATACAGATTGCAGAATCACATCGGTTACACATCCACATTTTTACATAATGCCCTATTAGTAACTGTTGTATTCTGCTACCTTTCCTATCCTCTACCATACCCCCTCCCTCCCCTCCCATCTTCTCTCTCTACCCCGTCCACTGTAATTCATATCTCTCCTTGTTTATTTTCCCATTCCCCTCACAACCTCTTATATGTAATTTTGTATAACAATGAGGGTCTCCCTCAGAGCAGGGAGGAAGAGCAGGAAGAAAAGATTAGAATACCATTTTTCTTACTGCTACTTTAAAAAATCCTTTAAGAAATAGGATGAATGCTACTTCTACAAGTTGTTCATTTTTCTGTGCACTTGCAGAGGACACAACTTACCACTTACCTCATTCTGCACAGATAATCAAATGTTAGACAGCATCCCTACTGTCTTAAGAGCTAGCATGTATTCAGCCCATTAAACTCCATGCCTCTCTGGAAATAACTGATCTGCTTTCTGATCTTTACCATTATTACCATGACCTGGTACTCAGCCTCACTTATGATGATTGTTTTCGTGTCCAGTCTGCTCATTGCCTAGCGGTGATTTGTCTTATCAATACCAATATGGTTGTCCATTCCCAATCCCATTACACATGTCCAACAGGAAAACTTCCAAGGTTGACTGTACAAAGCCTCAGGTTTACTTGCACCACACTAGATCATACATATCTCATAATTATTTGCAACAATATGCAATTATAAAGTTCCCCCCAAATCTACAATGATTTATCTTTTTATTCCTCTAGTAAAAGCAAGTATCAAGCTCTACATGTAGAAATCTAGTATATTTTATTCAATGAGTGAGTTTGTGAATGAGTAAATGGACAAAGATTTGTTTAAACTTTTTGATTTCCAAATATAACCCTCACATAAAGTTTATAATAATAGCAAGATTCTATCAAACTTTATAAAGTTCTGAGTTAAACTGCTTCATTTATATAAATGTTTAGGGTAATAGAACTATTATTAAATTAGAACTTTTGGCTATATGATCTTAATATTGACATGGATCAAGGTCAATATATCTTGGGAATGAATTTTATTTAGGGGAGAATCAATTCTTCAGTCGTGTACTTTTACAAACCATGAACTTTTATTTATTGATATTTTTCAAAACAATGCAAATTTTTTTGAATCAGTGAAGTATGTTTTAAAGTCTGATTCTCCAAGAAATTCTGTGACAAAATGTCTTTGGCATGGTCTGTTACTCACACACTGAATTATGTATGGAAATATGAAATTTCCCAGTTAGAATGAATATCAAACAGAGCAATGCCCACAAGCTCTAACAGGGGGACCCCCAAAGCACAGAGAACCAGTAGGCTTTTCCCACATCCTCCTTGTGTAAAACATCTACTTTCCAATAACCTCCTCCTGGACATTGCAGCATCCGCCTAAAAGAGTTCCAGTCAACAAAATACTTACTGAAATTTAAACACAACAAAAATGTGACCAACTAACTAAAAAATTTCTTGATGTACTTAACAAAAATTCCCCCTTTACTGACACAAATTTTTAATCCATGAAGGGACTTTCTGGTCTGATTTTTGCAATACATTTTATAATATTATTTGAATAAATTTCAGTTTATGGCACATTCACAGTTTAGAGAATGATAATGCTCCTTAATTTGGTGACTTGGTTAAGTCCTTGAAAAATGTACATTTAGAAAATCTGTTGCATTAAGCTTTAAAGGAACATACAAAATATTAGTAGAGTCATGTATTATCATTTGAAGAAAATCAAATGGTTTTTACTAGGTTTTCTCCTAAGCTGACATGACCCTTCATCACCTACACATCTAAAGGCATTAGAAGTATTAATTTTGTTCATTCACCAAAATGTACAGTAAGGGTCTTACAAAGTTATTTGGAATCTACAAAGGAAAATTTTAAAGACCAAACAGAATATAAACTATTTCTATAGAAAGCTTTGCCTCTTTTGTTACTTTTGATCATACTTTGTCCACCTGGCCCTCACCTCTTTTGCCTAACCATCATCCCCTATCCCAGAGATTGCAAGTGTAGTAGATGTGTAAGTGTTTAAGAAATATTCTAGAGCCACAGGAGGTTTTTTTTTATTATTATTATTCTTTCCCCCATTGTGCCTTCACATTAACCTCTGAATTTCATTGTTTCTATCAGCGGATAAAATCCAACTCCCACAGATATTCCGTTCTTTTTCAATCATAAAAGCAGGCCTAGCTGGGCATGGTGGTGCATGCCTATGATCCCAGTGGCTCAGGAGGCTAAGGCAGGAGGAGGATCACAAATTCAGTTAGCCTTAGCAACTTAGTGAGGCCCTATCTCAAAATAAAAAGGGCTGAGGATGTGGCTCAGTGGTTAAGTGCCTCTGAATTTAATCCCTGGTACCCAAAAAAAAAAAAAAAAGAAGAAGAAAGAAAGAAAGAAGAAGACCCATCTCAGAAGTCAAAATGACCAGCATTCAGTGTAATGATCAGAACTCCATATTCTTTCAAACTGAGTATTTTGCAGACTTATCCTCCCCATTTCCAAGCTCAGATATGTTTCAGGTTAGAATTTCTTTCCTCCCCAATTCTTTAAAGGAAATGACACCATTTTCTATAAACGATAGAATTGGTTTCCTGGGTTGAGTCCTGATAGACCTTCACTTCTTTTCTGGTAGGGGTCCTTCCTTCCTGCAGGACTTTTGGAGCTCTTCCCTCTGTAGTCCTTTGACTACAGTGTCCATAGGCAGGCAATGGCCGCGAAGGACTCCCTCCCTCATCAAGTGGTCCTCTCTGTGGGGTTGCCCTACATCTATAGGCAGTCATCTTAGGCAGAATCTTTTTTGAATTGGTGCAGGTTGGTCTGCAAGAAAACACATGCCCCTGATTTGGTGGCAAGTCTCATGGCTTCTTTATCCTTGCTGACAAACAAAGGTGCCTCCATTCATAGTCTCTTATCTTTACATTATTCTTTGAGGATGTTGAAGGTACCAAAACACTGACAACTAACCCTGTCTCTCTTTCTCTCTTTTTTCTCTCTCCAAATAAGTTCTGAAATCCTCCCTTTCAATATTCCATTCACAGAGACCAAAGAAGGGATGACTATAATGCCAGAGAATCCATTTTCCACTCACTTAGTTTTCCTGTATGGGCAGTTCAGCATGTAGGATCTGGCTTTTGGGCACCTTTTACATTGGTCTTGGACTTCCGTGCCTCAGCCAAAGCCAAAATGGAAAGAATCCCATTTTTAATATGCTGTAATATGTGGGTTACAAGGAAAAGAAGGTAATAAGATTCAAAAGAAACAATTCAATTTTTGGAAGTTTGGAATGTAGATGGAAGAGTAGAAATCTTAGCTAAGGATAACAGCTAGAAGCAAAGGTCACACCCCAAAGAACCCCTAAAAGATGCAGGAATTAGAAGCACCAGGTGTTATAGAAGGCAGCAAGTCAGAGTGGAACTGGAAGGAGAGTCTGGCTGAAAGACTATAGAAAGAGGAGGTAAGCGCTATCTCCCTCTCTAGGACCAACTACTACTGCTCCCACATCATTATGGAAAACTGGATGTTTATTTTTTGGTGAAACTAAACCACAGAGGTAAGAGAGATATAAATTTTATATTTTAAAAATAAGTAAAGACTACATAGTAGATGGTATGGACCCCAACTTCTTTCCTAACTGATTTATATAATGAATGTATCAGGACTGAAGCATCCTTAAGGAGATTCGATTATTTTCCTACATGAGAAATAAATAGCTATGGAGAAAGGCTTGTGGATACAATTGGTGATTACCCAATTGATTGGTCAAGCCCTACTAAGGGCTTCATCAAATATAATCAATTCACAATGAACATCAATCACCTTTTCACTGTCTCTAATATCTCTCTTAAATGTGACAAGGCAATCAGGAATTATCAGACCTCTGAGGAAATCTTTGGGTTTTTGTTTGTTTGTTTGTTTTGTGATGAGGTCTTATTATGCTGCGCAGGCTGGTCTTGATCTTATGAACCTCCTGCCTCAGCCTCCTGAGTCACTGGGATTACAAGGGGAAATCCTTTAATATAAAAGATACACAATCAAAATTAATTTCATGGCTATAAAAATTGTTATATGCATACAAAAGTATGGTGTATTTTTTTGAGGGGGGTGTTTTTTGAAAAAAAAAAACTTTACACAAAAATTAACAATAGGAGAAAAATACAAGAAACTTCAGGATTTAATCCTGGAAGCGCAACATAAAAACTCTTCTCTCCCACCCCCCCATAAAAAGAATAAAAAAAACAGAAGAAAGAAAATTATCAAATTAAAAGCATATAGAAGTTTTCCAAACCGGAAAGCTATGCTTCCAGATTGAAAAAACCACCTAATTTCCCAGTATAAAAGTTTTCACACCAAGTTATCATGAAATTAAAGAAAAAAAGAAATGATGAAAATTCTTGGATCATGGGAGTTGGAAGAACATCCTATAAAGAGATAAGAATCAATGGTATCTGACTTTTTGGTAGCAATACTGAAAGCAAAAGATAGTGGATCACTATCTATGAAGTTCTAAAAGAAAATTACTTTTAACTTATTATTTTAAAGTCAGATGAGTGATACCTAAATAAAACAAATATTTTTTTCATGTAAAAATTACATTAAAAATTTAATTTCCAAGTTCCTGTCTCAGGAGCTATTGGAGAAACCCTCTGACTAAATAAGAGTAAATCAAGAAAGAACAGGGTCCAGGAAACAGCAGACCAGACTCATGAGGGTTTTGAAGGGGTTTTTCAGGAGAGCAAAGGGCTGTCCCAGCCACGCCTTAGGCTTTGGAGAGTCCTGGAGGGACCTGGGAGGAAAAAAAACTCAAAAAATGATATTTCGAAAAAAAGAAGTGGGATAGGAAGAGCACATGATGTGTATGAAAGGGTGGGAAACACACTGAGGGGAATTTTTTAATTCTTCTGGAGAATTTGGAAGGAGTGAGTGATAGGTTTTAGTCATTGAGGCCAACAACCTAACGATTAAATGACTAACAATCTAATGATTAAATTAATTCAACAATCTAACGATTAAATTAATTCCAAGAAAAAAAAAAGGAACTGCACTCTATAGAAAACATATGCACATATCACAGCTTGGCTCAGAAATGAAATCATAATATTATAAGGATCAGATATTGATTCACTAAAATGGTAATAGAACTGTATTGAAATGATAAGGAGAAGTTGAGACAAGAGGGGGTTGGCCAGAGCTTGGGCTAAAATGCTAAATTTTCTTCCACAGATACCTGAATTCAGTAAAAAAAAATGTTCAAAATAGATAAACTAAGAGACACATACATATAATTGTCATTTTAAAATATGGGTGTAAATTTAGGAAGAAAAATCAAAAGATAAAAGTTGATGTCTCAGTAAGTGAACCTGGGAAACACCAAAGAGTGGGAAAGAAAATTCTTTGTCTTTATCTTACAGTACTATTTTATTTCTTTAATAAGAATGAGAATTAAAATTTGAAAGCAGAGAGGCTCCGTAATGTAAAGGATTGGTTTCAAAGAAGTAAAATTTATTTATATTTCTTTAAAGACCTAGAAAAAGTGTGTGACTGGCAGTTTGGAACATTCAAGCACAGCTTTCATAGCAGAGTAAATAGGAGTCATGCAGACCCAGATAACATTCAGTCCAATCCTCAACAGGAAGAAAAGCAGGAGAGAGGAACTTTAGGGAATGGGAAAAAAATTTAATTTGCCAACCATAAAATGAACAGTATTACCAAAAGGGACTTCCCATAAAGGATCCAAGAATTTTAAGAATTATTTTGGACACCTTCAGTGACTTGACTGCAGGAAGCATTTGGGTATCCATACCCAACCACCTCAGTCCCAGGAAGCCGCTGGTACACCCAAGAGATGCCTGCACTTACATGTTTATTGTAGCACTGTTCACAATAGCCAAGATACGGAGTCAACATTGTTGTCCATGGACAGATGAATGAATATATACAATGGGGTATTATTTGGACATTAAAAAAAAGAATAAAATTCTGTCGTTTGCTGCCACATGGATTAAAACCAGAGAACATTGTTAAGTAAAATAAGCCAGGCATAGAAAAACAAATACCACATATTGTCACTCATACATGAAAAGCTAAACAAGTGTATTTCCTATAAGTAGAGAGTAAACAGTGGGCACAAGAGGCCTAGGAGAGGAGAAGGAAGCAAGAATAGAGAGTTAGATGATGGGTACTTCTAAAATACAGTTACTCAGGAGGAATAAGTTCTAATGTTCTATTGTACAGTAGGGTGACTATAGTTTATTTAATTGTATTTTTATAAAGAACTATAAGAGAGTGAATTAAAACTTCCCAACACACTCACACACAAATGATGTCTAAGGTGAGGAAAATGATATTATCTTGATTTGATCATCATATACCATATACATATATTGAATTACCACACTGCACTCCATAAATATGTGCAATGATAATGTGTGAATTAAAAAAAAGAGAGAGAATTCAGATTAAGGTTATTTCCAGCTTTCCTGGTTCCCACATAAACCCTAAGTTGTTAAATAAAAAACAAAGACAAATTTCTTTGCAATTAAAAATAACAATAATTACTATAGGAGGTAAGCAACCTGGAACTAAACTTTAAGAGCAACCCTGCCATGTCAAATAAGAAAAACGGCAAAAATTCCAAAAGGTTAATTTTTAAAATATCAACTTAGTTGATATATTGCTATCCCCAAATTAGTCTAGTTCATAAAATAGAAGATTCAGTTTCCTAAACACCAAAAGTAGATGCAAAAATCTATCCATAAGTGACCTTTACATTGAAGTCTTACAATTCTTTGGTATCATGGCCCACTAAATTCCATATATAATGACATTGTGATTAAAAAAAAATTTAAACAATCAATGACTTTTACCTTTCTTCAAGTTCATCAACACAAAAGTATAGTTATTGAATGGCAGTTGCATTTCCACCAAGGTACATAGTTTTAGTTCAATATTTCATGTGAGTGTTTGTGTGTGTATGTATGTATGTGTGTGTGCAAGTAATTTGTTAAAAAAAAACTTCAGCCCAAGGTAAACTTTCCTCTTGGTAATAAAATCATCAGAGAATAGGATAGATAATTGCTTGCTTAGTATGTGCAGGCTTACAAAGCAAATTGTCTCTCAGGAAGAAACTTTAAGTCTGGTTTAGGTCAGTTGGAGCTACTATGACTATAAAGAGAGAAACAGAAATTCTTGGGTAGTGAAGCAATCCTCACATCTCTGGTTCCAATGGTATTTTACAGGGTCCTTCATTGCCTATGTGCACTGTTGCTACTGATCCATAAATTAAAAATTACCATCCTCCACCATCAAAACTACAAACTGTGAAACTTTAGTCATTAAAGAAAGGTGGGTGAGAGCCTTGTGTGTTTACAGACACTGCAAGAAGTTCAAGTGTCAAAGAGGATTTAATTTTCTTGACCAAATGAGGTCTCATTAATTTCTGAAGCCAATTTTTATTGTTGCATAGGCAATGTTTAAAAGACTGTTGTCAAGGAAAAGCATCCTAAAATTAGATCTGCCAGCTTTGTTTTCTTTGCAGGAATGGCCATGCTTCCAACAGCCTCTTCTGTTTTGAAGTGAAAACCTAGTAACGAAATGCAAAGGAGCTCAAGAGGTTTTCAACAGAGGGGAAAAAAATGAAATTGCCTATATATATTCATTTCACAAGTTGTATTTCTTGTGTAAGGTTGTCTACACATAATATGTGTATATTATGTAATCATGGGCCTCTGAGAAGAACAAAAGATCTGTGATTACAGTGGCCCATTCCAGAAACTGTTCACCCACGTTCTCCACCTCCAACCCATTGGCCTCACCCATTCTTTTACTGTCCATCATCCCCCCAAGTTCTCATTCCTCTCCATACCCAACTTGGATCTCACACACGATCCAGGCTTAATGCCTTGAAAGAGACCCTCAAACCCTATTTTCCCCTCTCCTCCTTCATTGCCCTGGTGTTTTCTAACAAAATAGGACTCTATAAACCCATCCACATCTGCTCTAATGCTGTATGGAAGTGACAGAACTGAATGCAGCAAGAGGAAGGCACACAGGGAGACTGAGGTCACCCTAAATACATGACAGTTGCATTGCCTGCCATTTCACCACCTTTCCTTGGTCACACTCATCTCTCAGGGGACTGTTTGCACCTCAAATGCCACTCCCCTTCCCTTCTGTTCAAGGTCTACAAATAGCCAATTTCTTTTCACTGAGAATATAAAAGAAATCAGAGGGCCTTATCACCAACTCCTCACATACCTGTTAGCCAATGCTCACATTCTGTCTTACCTCTATCCTTTCTGTCTCTCTCTTTCCTTCTGACTCTCTCTCCCCCATTGAGTTTTCACTTCCTGCAGAATCCCAGCAATCAGAATTCCCTACAGAAATCTCTACTACTATTTTCCATAGTTAACAAACTCCTTTACCTCCCAATTCTCCCCTAGTTATCACCCAATTTGTGTCATTGTCTTTAAAGAAAAATGCTTTCAAAAGTCAGCTGTACATTCTTCCTATTTCACGTTCAATCCTCTTCCAACAGTCCTGGGTGAATTTTTTTGTTTTCACCATTTCATTGAGAGTCTCTCCTCAAGATTGCTAAAGACAGCCACAATGTAAAAATCAATAGACAATGCTCTGTCCATGTTACCTGACCTCTCAGCAACATTCAATATTTGACATTTTTATTTCTTGAAAGATTCTCCTTTTTGACTTTCAGAATGCAATGTCAAACTGGCCATTCCTCAGTTTGCTTTACTGTAAGTGTTGGAGTGTCTTAGAGCTTAGCCCTTGATTCTCTTCTCATACCACTTTTAACTCCCTGGAGCTCTCATCCAGTGCTGTGAACTTTAAACACATCTACATATTCATTATTTTAAAACATATATTCACTTCTTCCCCTTCCATCTGACTACCTGTCTTTTACTTATTAAGACCATTCTCTCTTGCCTGGGCTCCAGCCGCGCTGGCCTTATTGTTTTTCCTCAAA
The DNA here is from genome assembly GCF_021218885.2 of Marmota monax. Lineage (NCBI taxonomy): Eukaryota > Metazoa > Chordata > Mammalia > Rodentia > Sciuridae > Marmota > Marmota monax. Next base: position 16,190,881 of record NW_026692781.1, read on the forward strand.
CATATCAAAATGCAGCCTGGCTCAGGGTTTCTGTCCTTGCTTCCTTCTGCATAGACACCAATGTGTCAGTCCTTGTATAGCTCCCTTCTCACTTCTCTAAGGTCTCTCTTCACAAGTTGCTATCACAGAAAACTCTTCCCTGACTACTCTTCTAAAATAGCCATTTCTTAAATGCCTAAGACATCTGTTGCCTGTCTTGCCCTGGGTTCAATACCCAGTACCATAAAAAAATAAAATAAAATAAAAAAATCAGTAAAGAAATACAAAAAGAAAAGTAATAAAGACATAATTTTAGCACTATTTTATCATGTTTTATTCAGCAAACAATTTACAGTAATGAATTTTAAAATGCATTGCCTTGCATAAAATAGAGGGAAATTACATCCTTAAACTGAATCTTATTATTATTTTGGCTGTAACTTTCATTTTGAAACATTCTCAATCATTAAGCACACATGACATATGATCTTCTTCATCCATGATTCCAGTTTGGTTTAGATTTGGGTAATCTTTTAGAGGGAAGCATTTTTTATATACTCTTTGAAAATATTTATCTGTAATTGAAATATGATTTGTATGACAGGATGAAGTCAGAGAACAAAAATATTTTAAATGTCAGTGTGAAGATGGCAATTTTAGTTCAAGCTTTGTCATATACCTTGAATATATTATATGTCTGGTAAAAATGAAATGTAAGAACTGTTAAAAGTGCTCAATTACTTTGGAAATTTTCAGATTACCTTGCTTTATAAGTTTCTCTTTGATGAGAAACTTGCAAGGAGAGAATCACTCTTCAGCTTAGTAGTTGACAGGGAACTACAGCTGGAAAACTGATACTGAAGTATGTAGCCTGATGGTCTCCAAGTCATCTCCTGTTGTCTGACTCATCACAGTTTAGAAACTTCAGCAGGCAATTGACTTTGGCAGAAAACACAGCAGTCTGCACTCACCAAGAATTCCCCAGGCTTCAAGGCCACATGAGGTCAGATTTTTTTAATCACTAATCACAGAAAGATATTCCTAACATAATCCCAATTATTCAGATACATCACAGAAGAGCAATCTGAGTTTTCCTGGGATATGAGTGATAGAGAACTCAGGAAGTTAGAATTTGGAATAAGAATTTTTGTCACTTAGTCAATGTATGAATGTCCTTTGCATTTCTGCCAACTATAGAGGTAGGTAGGGGCAGCTTTACCTCAATCTTACATTTGGCAAAGGAATGAGGAAAAAGCAAACACATTGTTTTGTACATAGTTGTATCACAAAAGTAGTTCACAATAACAGTTGCTGTGTGTAGATGCTTATTCTGTGCCAGACACAAAATGTGGGCACCTTGATTACATTATTTTTATCTCTTACAACAATCCTTCTAAGACTATTTAAGTTCCATTCAAAGTGGTTTTGTTTTCCTTTATATTATTGCTGTTTGGTCTGTGATACAATAATATTCCCAATGATCTCTACTGAAAGGTTTTTCCCATCCTTTATTCTCTTTATTTTTCCAGAAGCAGCTGAAAGATTCTCCATAAAACTTGCTTGACATCCAGCCTGAACTAATGTTGATGCTGAACAATTGTAACATTTATCAGCCACACCTACTCAATTGGAAAATGGTGGCATTACCGTATTATTGTCCTTTGTAATACTGAACCATTTTTAAGCCACATACTGTTCTAGGCACTGAATATACAACGAGCAGAAGAAATCCACTTCTTCCATCTCGTTACCTCAAAAGACAGATGAAGGATTATCAGAGGCAGAAAAATTAAATGAACAATAACAATAAAACATAAAAGTCAGTTAGAGAACCTAAAAGGGTCACCTAGTCTAGTTTCAGATAATCAGGAGTATTTATCTGATTTCAATGATATACTCTGACTAAATCCCAACTTTTCTACTTGGTCTTTTGGAAATTCAGTTTTAGTGTGATTGTATTCTCCCAGACACTTCCCCTTCACCAGTCTATACTTCTTTCATATGTAATTAAGGTCTTTTTACCACAAATCCCTTTTTCCTGTTTTTTTTAAAAAAGAAGACTTCCTCAACACTTTTGTCTTCACCAAAAAGAATTCTGGTTTAGTAGAGAATGTACAATTATTACTCTACTTTAAAACCAGAGGTATAAACTCATATTTTACTTTAATTCACAGGAAAGTTGGGAAATTTAGTAACAGCAAAATTAATGGTATTTGTTCAGTTTTGAACAGACAGCTATTTTATGTAAATCACAAATTAGAAAGACAAAGCAATATTTAAAACCAAAAATAAAAAGTTCTAATTCTTTTATACAATCAAACCAATTGCATAACGAGCAAAGAGAGGCAAGGAAAACTTGTAATCAGATTGCTTTCTTATCAAATCTATATGATAAGAAACAATGAATGATAAAGAAAAATAATGCTAGATATGACTGAAAAATGGGAAATTTTTTTTAAAAAATCCTGGATTAAGTTTTTAAAAAATATTTTATAGCATAACATCATTTACTGATGGTTGGCTATGCATTGACTGCTCACAGAATAGAGCTGACCAAATAAGCTGCACTCTCACAGATGTGACTCCTTCCAATTAACTCTCTAAAAATTAACCAAGCTTAACCAATATGGTAAAGTGATACACACCCTAAATCATCTCTGAGCTGTGAAGTTGTTGCTGTTCTACTTCTCAGATTTCCACAATTTTATAAATCCCTTCTCTCTTTTCTTCCTGCTATTTACTTCTTTAGGTCAATTGAAACTCAATAAATGCTTCTGAGTTCCTGAATACAAAACCTGAGGTTACTGTTTTTTTACCCTCTCCTACATCTAGAAAAATAAACTTGTACTGGAGTGGTTTGAACAATGGAAGAAATATGTAGGTGGGGAGGAATAAGATGCACACCACCACTCTGTCCTTTTTCTTTGTGATTGCAGAGAAGAGGCTTAGAAGACTGGGAACTGGGCATTCCCATGCCCTGTGTGACCTGTTGTCAGGGCAACAGGATGTGTGAAGAGCCCTGGTCTTTCTAGTGCCTGTTGCTAGGGTAACAGGATATGAACCATCTTCCTTTATGCAACTATGCAGCTTCCCTGCCTTACTCTATACTTCACTTCAATATTATGGGAAATTATTTTCGTTTATCAAAATCTATGAGCAATACAACTTCAATGTACAAGCCACTGAAAAAACAGGTTTGGGAAGAAATACTATAAGTAAAGACATGTCATTGATATTTTTAACTAATGAAAATAATATGAAGAAAAATTTAATTGGACTGACTTTCTAAAAAGAAGGGCCTCCATTTTTATTTTTATGATCTCTAAAATATTTATTCATATTTGATTAGATCAAAGAAAGAAATTTTAAATGATAAAAAAAGAAGGAGTGAGAGGTAGAGGAAACTGTTGAAACTAAAGAAGAATTATATAAAAAAATTAGAGGCTAAGAGCAGATTATGGGTATATATCAGTTAACTTTGTTGTATAATAATCTACACCACAACTTAGAGGCTCATAAAACCATAAACATCTATTATTTCCTCACAATTTAGAGGGAATTGGGTGGTCCAGTCTGACTTCACTCACAAGTATGGTAATAGATTATCTGGTTGATCTGTGGAAAACTAGAGAAATTAAAGAAGAGATCTGCTGAAGAATGAAGTATAAAGAGGGCCACACATACAGACACTTGTTCATACTGGAACCAGTAGGAGGTACTGGAAATTTTGTAAGTTCTAAAGTTAGAAAGGCATGCCCTGAACCATATACTAGCCATTTTCCATATGTGGTCAATATTCTCTTCAGGAATAATATGATAGAATTAAGTCCACTAAGTTGATTTTTCTGAAATAAAACTGAAGGAGTAAACACTGCTCACTTTTCTTCAGTGAACAACCTTCCTGTATGCTTAAAATCTTTTATAGTAAGAGCATAAATGGTAGCATAAACAAGTATAAAATGCCTAATCTGAATCACTAGAATTCCTGGTTTTATTTGTATAGGCAAAGAAAATTTTCAGGGATAGACATTTAGACTTTACTACTGGGCAGGGTTTTCTGCCTCTATGATTTGGGGTACCAAAGGACAGATAAATAGGAATGATTTTGCAAAGGTCCAGGCTTTGAGAGGGACAAAATGTTTCAGGAAAAGTCAAACTCTCTTTCCAACACTAGCTAGGATCTTTGTTCAGGTAAACAAATTGAAGAGGTAATGGTAGTACATGTCCTAGAAAAGGAGCAAAACACAACTGGAGAGTGTCTAACATCTAAAGCATATGCCAAGTGATAACTCCCTCTGGTATTCAGCTTTGAGTATGCAGAGCTAGGCAAACAGATGGCAGGGCTGTGGAAAAATCAAAACAAGAGAATAGTCTTTACCTCCTGAAATGTCAGATTTTATAGTGAATCTTGAGTGTTAAGTAGAATTATCTAACTCAAGGTTAAGAGGAACAACTAAGTAGGAGCCTAAGAATCTGGACTTTTCCCTACTAACAGTAAAACACTGGCCAAGTCATTTAGTGTCTTGGAGGTTCCGTTTTCTCATCAGAAAACTGGGGATAATTGTTCTGATACATATGAACCAAAAGAAATATCTTCTAGAAAGTGTAGGCACAAAATAAAGTATGAGGTATAATTATTACCATGATTCAATCATCAGATGATTTTTTAAATGATCTAGACAAATCACAAATCAATACCTAAGTTGTATAGTTTTTTAAAATCTTACTCCAAATACAGTTTGGAACCAACCCTTAGAAAGTCCAATTTTGAGTGGACCAAAATCAGCACATTGTTTCTTTTCTAATAAGTTTATTTTTATTTTCTTCTAAATTATCTAGGACCTATTTCACAAGAACTCCTTATCACTGTGCTGATGCAGAGTTTAGTTAAGGTTGACCTCTGTTTTCTTTTCCTAAAGAATCGGGTGCTTAGAGATTTTGCTAATTTTTTCATGATCTATTTTAAACTTGTTTGAGAAACTATTAATATCAAAATTTCAGCTAACAAAAATTATATGCATCCTTGAGCATTTGGGGGATCCTATTTAGTAAAAATTTATATTTTTACCATTTTATAAAATATAAAATAAAATATATCTTTAAGTATCTTCAGGAAAGTATAGCTTAGGGGTTGGGGCAGGGGCTTAGCGGTAGTACTCTTGCCTGGTATGTGTGAGGCACTGGGTTAGTTTTTCAGCACTGCATATAAATAAACTAAGTAAAGGTCTATCAACAACTAAAAAATAAAAATAAAAAAATGAAAGGAGAAACCAAAATAGAATGTTTTATTGCTTTGCCTCTGATGACCCATTATCATTGTTATGCCATTTTTATATCATTTTTATTCTTTAACTGTACTTAATTCATGCCCAGATCAGATATGTGAAATAGGTGGTTCTCAAGAGTCTGTAGCACTACCATCTGTTTAATGATATTAATGAACAGCTTCTTTCCTATCCAAAAAGCCTACAGCACAATCCTTCACTGTATGGCAATGACGCTTGCTCAAATACTTAAATTTGGTTAGCAGATTGAAATAAAATAAAGCTCAAAATCTAAAAACATAATGGTAATATGTCATTTTGTAAAATAGGCTGAAGGATGGATATGACACAGGACAGCGATTACCTAGAAGACAACTCCATTGTAAATCAGACTCAGATTTGGGTAACGACAGACTTAAGAAATGATTTTTAAGCCAGAGTCACTCAGGAAATCAGTCTAGTCCTAAGTCATACACAAACTCTATACCGAGACTGCCACAGGAAGTTGAAGTAAAGAGGCCATCAAGACAGTTCTACCAGGGAAATTCTCAAAGCCAGCCCATTCTCCTCCACTAGCCTTAAACCCTGCCCCAGAGAAATTAATTCCTCAGTTTTAACAGTTTTGGTGAAGTGAGACCTGGGAACCCTGTGAGGCTACTTCCCTAAGAAAGCATCCTTTCCTCATCTAGCAGCTGCTCACTGACTGTAATAAGAAAAGCACCTGAGAAAACTACAGGATTCTGCTGCTGCATGTAGTATTAATAATAATAATAACATCTAGAATTTACTGGATTCTAAACACCCTGTTAACCAATTTACAAACATTAATTTGTTTAATCCCCTAAATATCTGTGAAAAAGAAAATGTCATTATTTCCATTTATAGGTAACATAAGTGAGGCATTGAAAAATCAAGCAACTAGGAGGTCATATAGCTAGTAAGTAGTGTGGTTGGAATATCCCCAAGAATGGGTAAAGTTATGGGAATATTAATAATTACCATAGCTTGCAGGCTTATTGTCTACCGGGTACTACAGTGTATTTCTGACACACTTTATTTTATTTATTTTTATTATTTTGATCTGGGCAATGTATGGAATCACAGATTCCACTGCTTTCTAGTGGGAGAACCTTCCACTGGAGAAGACTTCTGGGCCTGTCTCGGCTGTTTTCACATTCTTTCATTGGAGTACATGCAACTCATTTGACTGGTGAAGTGTAGAGAAAGAATTGGGCCTGATTATGCAAGTTTTTCTTCTCTAGGGGCAGGGAAGGGATTCTGTGCTTGTAGAAAGTATGGTCTCATCTGCTCTAGGCTCTGATGTAGATTTAAGAGGAAGATATGGCCCCCTGCTGAAGAGTCTACAGTTTGTGCAGTAAGGTGAATTCCGAGGAGTCCCAGTTTATTTAGCTGCACACTAAAGCATTATCTTCCAATGCAGGTTTCATCTGCACAAAAGAGGCTGATGCAGGAAGCTCTCAAGTTCAAGATCAACCAGGAAACTTTGCAAAACCCTGTCTCAAAATAAAAAGAGCCAGTGATATAGCTCAGTGATAGAGCACTTGCCTAGTATGTGCTAGGCCCTGGATTCAATCCTCAATATCACTAAAAAGAAGGAAAAGAAAAAAACAAATAAGCTCCTGTGTATAACCTGGTACCTGAGAGTACAGAATCAGTGAATATTTATTAATGTGTAAGAGAACAATGAATGAAATAATTGGATTTTACAGATAAGGAGAGTATAGTTTAGAGAAATTAATAATTTCTCCATGGTCATTGGCTAAAAATACAGGTGGCATTAGAAAATATCTGATTGATTTCAAAGTTTAATTAAGATTGATATTTATCAACAATTTCCAAGAAAGATAGTATAAGCATTCTTCTCTAACATTTGAAGTAAATCCACTATATAACCTCAATGTCAGAGTTCGGTAAGGAAACTGATGGTTTGGGTACTCAAGCCACGGTTAGATGGAGGTATGCTGGTAAAGATCATATGGGTCATAGAGTGATCTCCGGTGTTCTCCACCTGGAGGATTGGTGTGCATATCTGAATGTGTGTGCATGTCTGTGTGTGTGTTTGTATGTGATACCGGAGGACAGGAATGGTCTTTCTATCCTCTGGCAGAAGAGGTACGTTTTTGTTTCTTATTGCTGCTATAACACATTTACCACCAACTTAGTGACTTGAAGAAAACCACAAATTACCTTCAATTCTGTAGATCAGAAATCAGATGCAAGTTTTGCTTAGCTAAAATCAAGGATCAGCAGGACTGCATTCTTTCTGGACACCATGGAAGGAGACTCTCCTTTCTTGCCTTTTGTTACTTCTAGAGGCTACCCATGTCCCTTGGCTAGTAGTCCACTTTCCCCATCTTCAGTGTTAGCAAAGATAAGTCAAATCCCTTTCACCATGCACCATTCTTCTGCCTCTTCCACTTTAAGAACCTTTGTAATTACATTGGGTTGACGTGAAATCCAGAATAATTCCCTGTTTTAAAGTCAGTTTATTAGCAACTGTAATCCCATCTCCTACCATAATCCTTCTTTTCCTGGACATTAGGATATAGGCATCCCTGGGGTGCCAACTAGTCTACGTATTCTACAGGGCCCATGAACTCCATTTTAGAAGTACCATTCTAAATTCTTTTCTGGTGATCTTTCTGGGTAATCATTCTGAAAATGTCATCTCTTTTTGTTGTGATTTTTAAATATTTTTTTAGCTAAACATGAACACAATATCTTTATTTCATTTTTTTAATTTTTACATGGTGCTGAGGATCGAACCCAGTGCCTCACATGTGCAGGGCAAGTGCTCTGCCACAGAGCCACAACCCTAGCCCTCTTTTTGTTTTGAAAGCAAGATGAGTAAGAGCTTTAGAGCTAGACAGATCTATATTCAAGTCCAAGTTTCATCAGTTGCTACCTGGGTAACTTAATTAGGATACTTAGTCTTAAGATAATTGACAGGTTTAAATAAGAATACAAATATTTTATATCTTCATAGTGATGACAACTGGTAGATAATAAGCAAACATTACTCTCTTCCATCTTCTTCATCCCTATTCTAGTTGTGAATCTATCTCCAATTCTCCAATTGGAGCTTTAGGCCCCAATTTGGCAGCCTGGTTCACTTTCTAATTTTCTAGTTAGCATCAATATAAGATTCAGAAATTTTATTGATTTGCAGTATTGATCGATTGACTTAAAATATTTGTGACATTATCAGCTATGTGCCAAGTACTGTGCTCAGTGGTGAAGATCTAAGACCAAACACAGGGAGGGGAAGTTGGCTCTTGCATTCAGAATCTGTGGTCCAGTAGGAAAGGTAGATTTTATTAAAAAAGAGAAGTTTGGGTTATTTTATGAGCCAAATACAGGAAATGAGGAGTCAGGGAAGATTTTCTTTGCATATGAAATTCAAGCAGAAAATTTTGAGCATTTCTTAATAGGGTCCCTTGTTGACATTTAAGTAGGACAGCTCTTCCTGATAAAGGCATGTCCTGAGCCTTTACCAGGACATTTGTCCTGCCTTACCCCTACTGCCCACTAAATGCAGAAACACCTTAAAGTCACAACAACACACAACATACTCAAAAGCCTCATGGGAGCAGGCGTAACCTTGACTAAGAGAGGAAAAGAAATGTAAATAAAATGAGCAAAGATGGCATAGAGCATTTCTATGGGTAAACCTGGATACTGGTTGGGAGGGGGCCACAAAAGCAAGGCATGAGAGGAGATGAGGAGACTCCAAAGCTTGAACGGGTACAGAGATCTTGTAAAGGATGCTAAACTGTGAAGTTAGGGCAATAGAAGCCTTTAAGAATTTTAAGCAGAAGAATTAAAAGTATAAAGTTTGCTTATTATCTATAATGCTGCTTCATCCTAAAATTTGATTCTAGTTCGTTGGGGAATACGGTGCTTTTACCTTGTGTCATTTACATGTTTGCCAATTTTTATTCTAAATAAGTGTTTGTGCTTACATATTCTTGGTAATGAGGGTCTAGGTAACTACATCTGAGAACTTTACAGCATACTGTGCTCTTTAACAATATTGAAATTGAAAAGCTATTATACTGTTCTTTCTTTCTCCTTAACTTTCTGCTTTGCTACATTTTATCCTTCTTTATTAATGATCATGTTTACCACCAATCAAAGAGAGAATAAGGAAAAAGAAAGGCCACTTAATGCTGTTCAACTGCGGAATTCACAATTCCAGATGCTAACATCTGGGCATTCTTCAGGAGAGGAGAGACAAGGTGGTATGCATCTACACATGTAAAATTAAAAATCAGATAGTAAGTTGATTCCTAAATTAAATTTCAACAGGTTCTAGTTCTTTAAAAAAAAAACTGAAGGAACTGACAACAAGTACTATGAAGTAGTAAATGTTACATTTTTGTATAGAGATTATGCTTTTGAGCAGCTCAAAGTTTCCTATCTTCTGTTGAATGTCTTTGATTTAGTTGTTCCTACAACTTCAAGTAATTTTCACTGAAATTTCTACTTGATCAAGTTTTCTGGAAATACTGTCTCAGATTAAATTCCTAGAACAGTGATACTGACTGGAAAAAAAGCAGTACTAGTGTTATTAAATATGATCAAATTTTAAATCTACAATTATTAAGCTTTTGTATGTTGAAAGAAGAAAAAAATAAACAGTACCATGACACAAAAAGGCATCGTTCATAAAATTAAAAAAAAAAAACACTACACATGAATAAAAGAATATAAAATCATCAAATAGGGGTAGGGGAGGTAGTGCAGTGGTAGAATGCTGGTTTAGAGAGCACAAGGCCCTCAGTTCAACCCTCACCACCATAAAAATTGAATAAAATTTTCAAGCTGACTTTCCACATGGGAATTAGTAAATTAACAATCTTTGCAAAGACAAGCAATAGTTTACTTTCCTTAGCATATAAAAAGGGTTGCAGAGTCCCAAGAAACTCTGAATAAGAAATTTCATCCAATGTTGAGATAGCATGAGATGTAGGAAGCATTTTTCAGTCCCTATACCATAGATAACTTATGGTCAAGTATATGATTTTTTAAAGTATACTTTGTGAAGGACCTGATGTCATAGTTATTTGCTAATATTTCCCCCATCATGGATGATGAGTCATAGTGTAGAATCCAAACTGTCATACTGAGTGACAAATTAGTGGTAGCAGATGGATTGAAGATAGCAAAAGAAAAAAAAGTTGCACCTATAAAAAGAAAATTAATAGAATAAAGCATAGAAGTCTTTATCAGAATGAGAGTAGGAAACTTTCACCTTTGTTCCCCAAAGGAATGGAACATCATTTTATATAATGGCTCAAATATTGTATGAGGAGATTTAGAAGGAATTTAATCAACTAAATGATAAAGAAGAATTGATATTTAATTTAGTTTAACAATGTTTCCTACATGTCACAAAATTTTAAAATTATTTTCATGGACTCAAAAGAAAGTCTAAAATGTTACATGACAATCCTTGTGAAAGATTTTCTCTAAAGAGTTTCCTGTAGTAGTCATGTTTTCCATACTTCAGGTATAATTGAAAAAAAAATCTTATTTCCATTTCTATTTTTATTTAGTCTCAAAATGCACATATTGTAAGCTCAGTTAAAAACAGAATACTCTTGCTGAAATAAGTGAATGTATCTATAAAGATAGATGTAGTAAAAGATGTAACAAAGATGTAGTAAAAGACTAAAAATCTCATTTTCCAAACAAATGTGTAAAGTCCATCATTGGGTCTATTTTAGAAAAAATAAGAAAAATTATTGCACAATTGTTGATAGCTTTCAAGAGTAATATGATTTTAACTGTTGATATTTAAAAGTAGAATTTTAGGACTAGCAATTTATATGAGCTAAAATTATGTTTAAGTCAATATTGCATTTTAAATAGGCAAGGCATTTCAGCAATGGAATAGGGAGTCCCTCACATCACTGCTTTGAATGCAGATTACACAAAAGACCATAATTAAACAATTTGGTAGTCATTAGTAATGCAGATTTTAGATTTAGAGCTTCTTGTTTTGACATACCTAACCTGAAATACTGAAAATGTCTTAAGTCAAAGTACAAGTTAAATAGTACCAGAATGCAAATTTCTCCCTTCTTTAATATAAAAGCAGTCATTTCACTTAGTTCAATAATAAAGACTGGAGAAAAAAAAGTTAATGGTCATTTACTAGCTCTATCTAGACACAGCCCCAAAGTAAATTAGCCTATGCATATGTTGATGTACTCCACTATCAATTCCAGAAGGGCTGCTGTTGAATGACTCTGTCAGCCTCTTCTGAAACAAAATGACAGGTTCACCTTTGAGATCAATTGATAAGTGAAAGATAACTTTGCTCTAAAGTGTTAGGTCAAAACAAAATCGCTTTTTAAATTTCTTATAGGCTATACATAAATTTACCACCATACAGCTTCATACCCTTCAGGTAACTACAGAAAAGCAGAACAAATACAAACAAAATATCCTGCCCTGATAATGAAAAAAAAAAAATCTAAAACATGTTCTAATCTGAGATAGAGCTTTTTCAGTGCAGATGTTCATCCACTCATTAGGTTAGAACACAAATCATCGGATGACTGGTAATGTTTAATTTGCATCTATGCTAATTAATTTTGTGAGCTGTTATTTGCTTCAATGGGATTTCTTGTTTCTCTAGAGAATCACCACACTGAAAAACTGTATCATCTATATCTTCAGTAGTTCTTACAAACAGATTAGTTCATTCAAATGCTGTGAAGATGGCTTCCTTTTTTAAAAGTTATTCTTTGTTGTTTGCATTATTAGTGTGCTCTTATACTCAAGCATTGTAATGCCATGTATTACTTGAAGTAGCAAGAAAATACAGAGAGCATTATTTAAATTTAGAAACAATATTCAAATGGAGAAAAGTGGAAAGTATGTTTTCTTCTAAAGTTTGATATAATTTTTGTTTTTCAAAAAGTATATATGAAAATAGTGACAACAAATTTATGCATTTTGTAAAATAGTATGTAAACATAGCATTAAAGACACAAATCTTTAAAGACAGACATCTTCACATGGTGTGTATTCCTTTAGCTGTTAATACAGAAAATAATCTATTTTCCTTTGGGATATGCAAAGATATTATGCTGTTTCAGTAGACTTTAAATATTCATATTTCACATTTTTATCCAAGTATTAGATCTGATTTTTGAATTGTGACATTATTTTTAAAAAGCATACAAACATAATGCTGTACAAAAATACTAAACAGGAGTTAGCATACACAACTGAAAAAACTTAAAGATGTAAATACCAAGATGATAGCACTACAATTAAAGTTTGACTCAGGTCATTACATTTCATATTTAACATAAATGTAAAACTCTTAACCCATTTTATTAAGGGCTTTTATATACTGTGGGCTATTCTTTACTGTCAGAAGAAGCAAAGAGGTTAATTTACAGCCAATACTCTAATAAGTTTGGTATACTGCTAACATTTTGACCATATAAACATTTTTTTCTCATAGAAATATTATTATTTAAGGCATAAAGGATGAGCACAACGGGTAAAATTATTTTTATCATATTAATCCTGACCTTGTTTTTTCAAAACCTAATTACCAGTCTTATTTCTCTGTCTACTTACCTGAAGGAAATTTTATTTTAGCAAGTGCCTGGCAAGCAGCTTTCCTAGTTACTAGTTTGCAAACCTAAGCCACATATTTAAACAGCACATGCAAAAAGCATAAAAGAAGCCATGTAGTTTGACAGTGAAAGGACTTATCTGGGAGTTACCTTACTTTACACAAAATTTAGTGCAGGTGCAAAAGTCTATCCTGCTCTCAACAAGTTGTTAGCTGAGATGCACCGAGTTTAGAATTCAAGAGAAAATCTTTCCAAAGGAATCACTATTACATTCACAAAGGCAGATAGCACCCACAATTAGTCATATTAATGGTCAAATCTGTTGTGGGGGAAATAATACAGAAACAAGCGAAGAGCTTACTCACATTCCTTTCAGGCGTTGCCACATTTTTTCAGTCTGTTCTCCTATGAGATACTTATAAGTGGTGTTTTCCAATTCTTCAATTTCTGTAGCAGTAGATCCCATGATGATGCTCCTAGGGCAATACAGTTACAGTCAGTTTCAGCAGCTAGAACAAGCATTCCTCAGTCCACTACAAATCTCAAGCAGTTATACAGTAGCATCTCTTAGGTATCACGAAAGTGCGGAGGTACAAAGCTTTGGGAAGCCTCTGCCAGATTTGCTATTGACTTTGACAGGCATATCCACAGCTCACCACATCACCCCCCTCAAGCAGACAGCAGAATAAACAGATGCTCTGACCTCACAGGAACAATCCGCACATGTGAGCTGCTACTGTACTACTGACCGACTAGTGCTCAAGCTCTCCCCACAAGCAGCTCATCTGTTCCTGTTCTGTGCACTGAAGCACATCAGAATTCCTACAGTTTACGAGCTCTATTATGCACGAAAGAAACGTGAATGACTTTCGCACTCCAGAAGAAGCTGAATTCCTCTCTACCAGCGGAAGGAGGGCAGGATGTAATAAGAAAACAGATGGTAGGAACCAGTACCAGCAGCACCACCCTGAGAAAAAAGTGCCTGCTTAAATGCCAAGGTTTTTGTCTTTTAATTGATCTGGAACCGACAGTTAGAAATATATCATGCTCAAACAATAAATGCAACAAATATTAAGGACAACAAAGAAAAAATAGCACACAGAGCCATACAAAAGCAGATCACAGAGCTCCACAGGTTGTTATTGAGAGAATATGTACATCAACTGATGCTGTAATCACGCTATTCACCTTCTCCTAGCAACTCCACACAGTAGGTAACTGCCAATTTAACCAGGGGAAAACACGGCTGCTGCACACAGCCTGCTCTGTGAATCCTTTGGGAATTAGAAAATAAATAAAACGAAATGAGTGTGAATGTGTGTGTGTTAGTGTGTGTGTGTGTTAAAGGAAAAGAGAGTGATATGTGTATGGGTGTGTGTGAGTGAGTGTGTGTTAAAGGAAAAGGGAGTGGTGTGTTTATGTGCATGTATATGAGTGCCTGCATGTGTGTGTGTATAAGACAGAGGATTAGGAGAGAAATTGATGCTGTACTGCTTGTGAATTTTAGAAGACAAATGAGAGCAAGTGGACATAAAAGGAATCAGAACTGAGTTGTCTGCCAAGCTCCCAACACATGGCGAGCTTTCTTTGAAACAAGCACAGACCTTGAGTATGAGCTTCACAATAGCTATTGCTATCTGTAAGCTGCTGAGAAAAATGTACATAAATCTCCTACCTCTTGTTCGTTGGAGAATGAATATAGTTTTATTCCTCCCTGCAAGAAAACTTGCTTGTAAACTTGAGATTTGTGGTACAGGCGTTCAAAGATCATAGATACGTAATTATATTCATTATTTATTGGGTATTTCTATAACACATACTGTTCTGAGTAATTTTGTAAGAATTAAAAAGGTAACATGCATTACCTTTTTAATTCTTACAAAAATGGCCTAAGGTAAGTAATATTCACATTTAACAGTTGAGGAAACTGAGAAACAGAGACATTCTCCAGATATAAAACCAGCCCATTAAAGTAGGCGATATTATTTTATTATCGGGAGTTTTCCAATATAAAATTTTTTGTTCATTCAAATGACATTAATGGCATCTAATAGTCAGAATACCTTTGAAAATATTATAGCAAATGCCTTCTCATTTAAAAATTAGAGGAGAGTAAAGCAAGGGACCTTCAGTTTTCTTTTCTCAAAAAAGATGCTTCCAGAACTCAATCCGAATTAATGTCATTAGCTAGTAGACAGCTTTATACAGGCAAAACCTCACTTCTATGAGCATTTAACAGAATTGTCAGAAATAACTTCATCTTTGCTCTGAAACTACCAATTTTACCTTCACTGTGCCTTCATTTATAATCCTAGCTTCATTCATTTAATAAGCTCTTACCTGATTTTTCTTTATTGAGACAGTTAACAAACATCTGAATTCTACTCTCTAAGACAAATCATTAGCCAAAAATCTGCATAAAAAGCAAGCCTTCTATATTATCATATAGCTAAGATACCAAAGTCCTTGAAACCATAATCCTTTTCAGCCCACAAAATGATTTTCTAAATATGCCATGAAATTTCAAGCCCTTTCACAGGCCGGCCTACCAATAATATTACAAGGTAAAGAATGAGGCCCACTCTACTCAAGTATGTTCGGCAAATCTAACCCCACCATTACAACTCATTTACCCTTTGTTTTTACTTTCTTTACTGTCACTTCTACTGTATATTGATATTCAAGACCTGTGGGTATAATAATTGAGTCACTTTCTATAAAAAAAAAGCCTTGATTACTTCATTAAATGTTTCATAAAACAAAAATCTGACAAATACTAAACAGAACTGCTTATTATTTAAATCCTTTACCAAGACAATCTTCAGCCTCGGGATATCAAAAAGTTACTTCAGTAAATGTAGAGAATTCAAAGCATTTTTTCTTTTCTAGTTTATAATTAATGTCTACAAAATGTGATAATAACAAATATAAAATAAATCACATTGAAAAAAAAATAATAGAACTCATGGAATCATGTACAACTTTAAAAAAAAATGTGAGATGTTGCATTCACAAAGTTAAATCCCCCCAAAAGAATCTGACATGAAAAAGATAAACAAAACAAGAATGGATTGTCAGAAATAAAAATATATGTCTCAAAATAAAGCATTCTGGAGTAGGAAAGAAAAGTTTAGAAAATCATCCTGAATAAATAGTAAAAATTAATTATGTCTCTTATTTCTGCTGTTTTCCATCCCTTTGCTTTAACTCTATATTCTGTTACAATGGGTTCCTTCATTCCTGTTTACCTAATGATTAATTGGAAATGGTGACAAAAATCTGTAGAATGATGTTAATATCTACCAATGCTGAGATATACAGAGAACAGCATACAGTATGGAACCACACTACCTGTGTTTGAATCCCAGTTCTTTCACTGAAAGAATTGGGTGAGCAATTTGCTATTAATAATTAAGCAAGTTACTATTCTATGTCTGTTTCTTTATGTATAAAATCAGCATAATAACCTCATCTTCCTCACAGGTTGTTGTAGTAAATAAGTGAATGTATATAATGAATATTAAACAGTATCTGGCACAGGTTGCTTTATAATTGTTTTAATGATTAGTGATATTATTTCATGATTTTTCTCCTTTACATTTTAATGTAATTATTTATTCAATAGATTTTTTGATAATGAACCATTTCCCAGATAACATGTTATAAACCTTAATCATTTTTTATGCAATGCTATTGTTGTTGCTGTTGTTTGTTTAGGAATTGCATCCTTATGTGTAAGTGAGATTGTTCTAAGTGTTTATGATACTAACTTCATTGGTCTCAGAGTAAGGCTACACTGGCCTTACTAGTACAGGCTTTACATGGCATTATGTAATGAATGGTGAAATAAAGAATATTAAGCCTATAATTCCATTCCCTATAAACCATCGCTGAATGAAAAAGATCAATGAGGACATATTCAAAAGCATCAGATTTAGAAAGCGTATCAACTCACATACCCTTAAAATACTTTCATGAGTTATTATATCTTAATAATAGAAAAAGCAATTAGTGATTAAAATAAGAAATATGGCCTACCAGAAGAAATTAAAAACAAAATTTCAGTGAAGAACTAAGAAGAAATCAGTTCAAATTAGAACAAGAAATCACAAGGGATCAAAAAGATGGCCCAAGAAAAAGTGAAGTAAATCCATCAAGAATCTTAACAGACTAGAAATATTATGTTATTGATAAAAGCATATTATTTAAATAGTTGAAAAAATTTCCAGAGAAATTAATCTTTGTCAATAATTAAGAATATTCCAGAATTTGTGGAAAAGAAGAAAATTCAGTTTCAAGAAGCAAAGCACATTATAAACTCTTAGTAAGAATAAATCTAGACTACTGCCCCTGGACGATAACAGTGATCACCTGAAATAACCAAAAAGCAGACAGAACTAATTGTTTTTAAACCATTTGACATCAGACAACAAAGGACATTATCCTTAAAAGATAGGAAACATGGGTTGGGGTTGTGGCTCAGTGGTAGAGTGCTTGCTTAGCATGTGTGAGGCACTGGGTTCAATTCTCAGCACCACATATAAATAAATGAATAAAATAAAGGTTCATCAACATCTAAAAATTTTTTTTTTAATAATGAGAAACAAATAAAGTAAACCGTATAATTACCCCTACTATCTTTGAGAGAGTTTCCAGACCAGGAGTGCAGGAAATGGGAACCCAGATAGAAAGCAGAGAGAGCTCAAAGAAATACTGAATGAAATCTTCCCAAATGTGGCAAGAGACATTCATCTCAGAGTAAACAAAGAAATGCCAACAAAGATGACCTATGGTAGCCACTATTCTGAAAGCTTAAGACAATCTTAAAATCAATGAAAGAGAAACAAAATTTTACCTACAGTGGAGAAACCAACAAAAACAACAATGGATTTCTCTTCAGAAATGGTAGAGGACAGGGGCAAGTGACAGGCTGTCAATCCAGGAAACTATATTCAGTGAAAATACCCTTCAAGAGTGAAGCTGGTGTGTCTCAGTGGTAGAGCAAGCTGGAAGCCCTGAGTTCTATCTAGTACTACCACCACCACAAAAAGAGTAAAGGTGAATTAAGATAAAAAAGAAAAAATACAAGAATTTATCACCAGAATATCTACTTTAAAAGAATGCTAGAAGAAATTTTCCAAACAGAAAGTAAGCAATAATGGAAAATTGAAATCTCAGGAAAAGCACAGTAAGCAAAAATATGAATAAATATCATGGCTTTTCTTATCCTCTTGAGTTTGAAAATGAAGCAAAAAATTATAATATTGTCCAATATGGTTCTAAGTGTCTATAAAGAAATATATAAGACTATTGTAAATAGGAGAGAGTAAAGGGATATAAATAAGGCTAAGATTGCTGTGTTTCACTCAAACTACGAAAATGATGAAAAATCAGCAGATCATGATAAGTTATGTATAGTTAATATGATATCTAAAGCAACTACTTAAAAAACTATTCAAGAATATACACTAAAAATGGAATTCTCAAAAAATGTTCGAATAACCCATGGGAAGGTAGAAAAAAGAAAACAAAGAAACAAAATACTGAAAGAAAACATATAAAGCACAAATTAACATGATAGTCTTATGCCATAACATATTAGTAGTTATATTAAATGTTAATTATCTAAACACATCAATTAAAAGACAGAGATTGACAGCTTAGATGAGCAAACATGACTCAACTACGTGGTTATCTATAAGAAATGTACATCCAATATAAAGACACAAGTGGATTTAAAGTCAAAGGGTTGGGGAAAATATACCACAATAACACTAATTAAATGAAATCATGATAGTAATATCAGAAAATGTAAGATTATAAAGCAAAAAATATTCAAAGGAAAAAGAATATGTTCTAATTATGAGAAATTTTGATTCAGTAAGAGGATATAAAAATCATAAATATTTTATGCATATAAAAATAGAGCTTTAAGATACATGAAGCAAAAATAATACAACTACAAGCTAAAGTAGACAAATTCACAGTTCAGTCAGATATTTGGTGGTATTCATTTTATAATTTATAGAACACGTATAGATAAAACTAGTAAGGATATAAAAGATCTGAACAACACTATGAATAGAATTGAACTAATTGACATTAATATTACATTCTGCCTGGTAACAACAAAACACACATCCTTTTAAAGATAATCACTGAAATAAAAAAATTGATTCAAAAAATCAATAAAATTAATGTCTCATTAATAGATATAATAAGTAATAAAGACCTGTGAAGGTTCTGAGATTGTTCTGTTCTTATAAGCTATCCCATTAGCTTTCTGCATTTTCCTGAATACTAGTAGAAGGCACCTTTGGGAGGTAAAGAACCATACTTACTACTTGCAACAAAGCAGCAGTCAAGTATCAACATTTTTGTACAGTGTCTTTGAGTCCCAATTCCCACAAGACAAGACAGTCAATAACAAACATACAATGGGCTATGTGCTTTAGGAGAGAAATCTTGAACTTAGGAAACCATGATCTGTATAATGAGCTGCAAGCATGCCAGATCTTTGCTCCAGAGGGAAATGTTATCTTTATTACACTAGATAGTAAAACAAGTCTATCATTTACTCCAGGGAGTTGCTAACATCACCAATTATAGGATTCAGAAAATTATTTGCAATGCATATTACATAATCTATAAAGGTTTCATATTTAAAATAACTCCTAGAAATATGTAACATAAACACAAGCAATTTAGCAAAAACATAGATAAAATATGAAAAATAAAGTCACTAAGGCAAAAGTAAAAACGAAAAATATGCATAATAGAAGGTGTTCATGATTACTAGTATTCAGGGAAATTTTTAAGTGACTACAGATACCTAAAAATATCCTTCCATACTAAATAACTTTTTTCTTCTCTTTTTTAAAAATTATAACTATTAGCACATTAACTGTACAAAACAATGTGTTTCTTGTGACATTTTCGTATATGCATACATTGTACTTCAATTTCACCCACCTCCCTATTACCTTCTGTTATCCCTCATCCCCCTGTTCTTCTTCCCTTTGTTAATGGTCCTCCTTCTACTTTCATATCATCTTTTTCTTCCCCCTAAATTCCGCACAAGAAAAAAAAAGTTGTACGTGTCTTTTTGAATCTGGTCAGTTTCACCCATTTTTCTGCAAGTGACATGATTTTGTTCTTTATAGCTGAATGATACTCCTTTGTGTATATATACAACAATTTCTTTATTCATTCATCCATTGATGGATGTCTAAGCTGATTCCATGATTTGGCTATTTTGAATAATTCCATAATAGACATGTGTAAGGTATCTCTATCATATCCTGATTTTTATTTCTTCAGGTGTATACCAAGTGGTATACCAAGTGGTATACCTGGGTCCTCTATTCTTTGCACTGTTGCACTGGCATGTATATATATATGCCAATATCATGCTGTTTTTTTGTTACAATGACTCTGTAGTATATTTTGAAATAAGGAATTGTGATGCTTCCAGTATTGTTCTTTTTACTAATATTGCTATGCTTTGGGATTTTTTTCTTCTTCCATATGAATTTTTTTTTCTAGTCCTGTGAAGAATGTCATTGATATTTTGGTGGGATTGAGTTGAATGTGTAGATTGCTTTCAGTAATATGGCCATTTTGACAATATTATTTTGATCAATCTATGAGCATGAAATATATTTCCTTCTTCTAGGGTCTTCTTCCATGCTTGTAATATTCTTTGCAGAGGGTAGGGGGGTGTTTGTTTGCTTCCTTGGTTAGGTTTACCCTAAGTTTTGTTTGTTTGTTTGAGGTTCTTATAAATGGGATTGCTTCCATGATTTCATTTTCAATTGAGCTCATTGTTGATATATGGAAAATCTACTAATTTTCTATATAATGATTTTGAAACTTGCTATTTTATTGAATTGGTTTATCAGATCTCAAAGTCTTCTGTTAGAATTTTTAGGGTCTTCAAAGGATAGGATCATATTACCTGCAAATAGGATAATTTTACTTCTTTCTTATTTATGTCCCTTTTATTTCTCTTGTTTCATTGCTCTAAATGAAGTTTCCAGTACTATACGAAATAAGAGTGGTAGGAGTTGATGTCCTTGATTTGTTCCTGGTTTTAGAGAAAATGCTTTCCATTTTCCCAAAGGTGCCTGAGTGTTTTAATGATATGTTGAGTGGGGTTAGAAAGTATTTCATTAGGGATTTTTGTCTCTGTGTTCATCAAGGACACTGGCCTATGGTTTTCTCTTTTCATTGTACACTTATTAGGTTTTGGTAGCAAGGTAATACCAACTTTGTAGAATGAATTTGGAAGGGTCCCTCACCTTTCTATTTTATATGAGAATTTGAAGAGCATTAGTACTGGGTACTAGTTCTTCTTCAAAAGTCTTGCATACCCAATAATTTTGAGGGAAAAAAAACTAGAAATTACAGAACTGGTAAAAAGGTGGAGCAAAAGTAACTTTATTTCTTCTTGTTGTGAGCATTAGTAAGCAATTTACCAAAATCTAAAAACACATACACATACTCCAAAATATTTTCCTGCATATAAAAATGAAACTTAACACAGAATACGTATAGTGGTGTTTTTTCCCACAAGGGAGAAACAAAACCCTTCTTAACTTCCCATTACCTGAAAAATGAATAAATGTTGACATAGTCATAAAAGAGGATATTATATGACAATGACATATATGACCTACCATTAAAAATGAAAATTATACACATGAATAAATCTCAAGAAAGTAACATTGAGCAAAAATGAAACCCTGCTAAGTATTTAGATACTATAGTAATGTTTATTTATTATTTATTATATAAGTACATATTCATTTCTTATTTACTAAATAAGAAACGAATATGTACTTAGTAAAAGTTTAAGGAATGACAACACCAAACTCTATATAAGGATAACCTCTGGAAAGGAAGAGGAAGCTATTGAGGCGAGGCACATTAGGTACTTCAGCTGTTTTGAAAGTATTTCATTCACTTCTTAAATGGGATATGAATATACAGGTAATATGCTTATATTTGTATTGATAAGTAATTTAATTAGAATTGTTTTTTAATCTGAACAAAAAAGCCATGGTTATAAAAAGGTAAACAAAAATAAGAAATTAATTTAATGCTCCAGATGTTCTTAATGGTTGGAATATTTTCCTGAGTAGACCAGTTTTGCAAACGGAAAACTTCATAGTTATCTATCCAAGAAAAATAAAAACATATGTCTACATAAAGACACACACATTTTTATGGCAGAATTATTCATAATAGCCAAGAAATAGTTTATACTTCAAAAACATCTTTCTGGATAACTTCTCCCCCTGCTATTCTTCTCAATGATTTTACTCCAGCCACACTGGTCTTTTTTTCCCCCCTATTGTTTTAACATCCATGGCAACTACTGTTTTCTCTCACAACACCTGTCTCCTTTATCTTCAAATATATGCTGTAACCAGAATCCTTGGTCTGTCCATTCAAACTGAAATACCAGACCACATCAAGTAGCCCTTCCAATCACGTTGCCCTGTGTTTACATAGCTGGTGGTTGGTATGGTGATGTGTTACTCCTTCTCAAGTGTGAGCTCCAAGAAAATAGGAACTACATTTGTCTTGCTTGCTGATATATTCACAGCACCTAGAACAGTGTTTGGATAATAGTGTTCCACCAACATTTTTTAATTAACTGCATTAACAACCTTATCTTCCATAATCATTGTAAGGAGTAAGGTATAATATATGAAAAGATATCAGCATGCACTATTAATTCAGATAATTTGAAATTTTATTTTACTCTGATATTTTTACTTTTTTTAAAAATTGGACCCTATGTTTTTATCTACTTCAAAAAATATTTTAAAAAGTCTTCAGTTCCTTGGCTTTTTCCAGGTGTTGTGCTTTTATATCAAAAGTTATCAAATTTATCTTAGTAGACCCTAGAGAAGAGACCAGCTTCAACAACATGAACAAACATTTTAAACCTAATTATTCTCTTTAAGTATTTGAAGACTAGTGCTCCTCTATTAACAGCACTTGTTAAAACTAGTTGAATCAAATATAAACAATATCATATTTTGGAACACTAGGTGGTAAGTGGCAAAAGTACTTATTCGACATAATCAAACATTACCATATAAGCTAAGAGTTGAGCCTATAACAGTAAGGAGTTATGGCTACACCCAACATTCATGTCTCTACCCTTCAGGAACTCAATTTCACACCATGAATTATGTCAAAATCAATCTACAGTATTAACAATGGCTAGAGCATCCTAACCATGTTTAAAGGATCTCATTTGCAAGATCACCAAATACAGATAAGTCTCACAAAAATAGTATGTTTTATTTAGAGTGAATCCCTAAGTTATCTGAATCAAACTTAAATTCTATAAAATATAAATCACACAGAAGCAAAGGAGGCTCTGGTGCCATCACAAATACTTGGAAATTTCAAGATTTTCTTTGTGTTCCAACCAAGCTTCCAGGCCAAAGAGCAGGCTTTCATTTGTTTTATTTTGAGTCCCCAGATTTAACAGTGAGCTTTCACAGGCAGTACAGGAGTCACATACCAAAGTTCTGAGAATTTCAACCCCAAAAGAAACATTTTTGAATCTAACTCTTCTCGTTTTCAAAGCAACAAAATAAAAGCAAATAACATTCCCATCCTAACTTACAAGTTACCTGTGAGAATATTTGACCTTTGTTTGTTAGAAAAATCTATAATTTCTTTTGTTACATACATCATGGTTCATACTAATAGTATTCATTTGGCCAGGGGAAAAAAAAAAGTTGTGTTACCATTGAACACATGGTAGACTACAGTAGACTACACCATGCCGAACTATCATATAGTTTATCATGAATATCCCAACTACAGCTTCTTAACAATGGTCATTCAGTGACAGTGAAAGTATTCTTTTTTTTAGGATTTAATTTAATTTATTTATTTATTACATACATGACAATAGTGGAATGCATTACATTCATAATTATCCATTCACAGCACAATTTTTCATAACTCTGCATATAAAGTATGTTCACACCAAATTAGGCCATTATACATGAGCTCTCTTTTTTGCATTACAATTCTTAATACACCTTTATAACACAATCTGTCATATCTCTGTTTGTATATAAGGTATGTTGACATCAAATTCACATCTTTATACATGTATTTTTTTATAATGATGACCGTCTCCTTCCACCATCCTTGCTATTCCCCTACTCCCTCCCTTTCCCATAAGCACTTGCAAAAATACCTACAAATGATTTGTTGGTCTCATGGTTCATGTTATGCAAATGTGGAGTAAAAGGTCACTCAGCTATGCTCAAGATTTCATTTCCCTTTCTTCAATATGTCCCCTCTTGCTTGATAATGCCTAAAATTCTGTTGAGGAGAAAGTTGTTTATTAGAGAATCACCGAAAAATATTAAAATGCAAATAACTCTTAGAAAAATAAGAAATTTACCTAAAGTTTCACAAAGGCATAAATTATTGACATCAAATTAATTTTTGAAAGAAGCCAGTGAGTCAAAGAGGGCATGAGCGATGTGGCACATAAAGAGGGAGACAGGGAGACAGAGAAGGGAGATCATTTTGTAAGGTACTAATCTCTCCCACTTCACAATCTTGCCAAATTATTAAATTAGCCACAATGTATTCTTCTTAAAATAAATAGTGTCTGCTAATCAAACTCTATATTTTTAAAATAAAAATGATTCTTTTCAATTTAAGTAAAGTCATACTTTTCATATTTAGAAATAATTTTATGTGTTCTTGACTCATAAGTTTTAGGGTTTTTTTTCACATATACACAGCTTGTCAAAGATTGGTATAAGAAGTTTCATCCATCTAAGAAGTTTTAATAAATACAATGTGCATAAATATTATATACTTATTTACTTTGTTCTTGTAAATTTAAATTGACAATACATGACAATACATGTGCAATACTTTAAAGATGTTAATTTATTTCCACAGGACCTCCCTCTCACCCCAATTTCCCTGAAATACCAAGTACTCAATACCTAACTCTATGTTCATTTTTATTCCATACAAGAAAATCCAACTGCTTTCCCCTTGGCTATTAGCTAAAACATCAAATATAACTGCAGCAGTTATCATTGAGTGAGAGAAGATGGAAGGAAGGAAGGAAGGAAGGGAGGGAGGGAGGGAGGGAGGAAAAAAAGACAGGGAAAGGAAAGGAGGGAGTGAGGGAGAAAGAGAAGGAGAGAGGAAGGAAGGAGTAAGGAAGGAAGGAAGGATGGAATGCAAGAAGGAAACGAGGGAAAGAGAAGAGAAGGAAGGAGATTACTTGACTATAATATTGGAAACTACTGCTAATAAAATGTACTTACGTCTAAGAGGATATATATAGTTCAAAATATATTTAATAACTTCTAGTCTAGACCTCTTGAAAGTCATTGCTAATCTCACATGATTTACATGGAAAAATTAGAGCCAGAAGACTTTAAAATTATTTGGCACACTATGGTAGTTATATAGAATCAGTGCTGGATTTGGATTCAGAGTAACTGAGTTCAGATTTGGGCTCCACTTCTCGCTAGGGATCTGTGCTTCAGTTTTTTCACCCATAAATAAAAAATGCAAAAAGGTGAAGATTAGATTGGTTCTATTCCCAGTCTCACCACTGACTATCTCAATAACTTTGGAGAAACTGCTTAAATTTAATACTGATCACAGAATTTACCACACTGAGTGGCCATTATGATTCAGAGAGGTATACTTGTAACCTGGTTGCCATGGTTCTTGGTTGAAGGAAATATTCAGCAAACAGAAGCTATTGGTAAGATGCTGAAGTAATGAGAAAAGTTGCGTGCCAACCTTAGAATGTGCTTGTGAGGCTCAACCTTTAATAATGTTTGTGAAAAATTGTTATAAATGTAAATTATTTTTAAAACCATTCCAGTCTTGCCATTAGGTCTATAATTGTTCATACTTAAACTAATTTAACTGATAATGGTTTGAACATAGAAGAAAATATGAATGTGTTGTGTTATTTAGTCATGAATGCTTACAGACAAATATGGTCCTGACTTAATTACCTGCACATGTTAGAAAGGAAAATATTAATTAAGTTTAATAATCTCAGATTAATTATAATAAATGAAGTTTTATATAAATTAAGCATGAAATGACTGACTCAAGGCTATAACTGGATAACTAACTCCCTTTCCAACTAATAAGCCTACCAATTCCAAATCCAAAGCACCAAAATTAAGAACAATTTAGAAGTTTTGTGTCTGGAATTTAGAAATGTTTGCTGAAAATACCTTCACTAACTTAGTTTAATCATTTTATGTAATTATGTTTTTAATATATTATAATTATATTGTTAAAATATATTTTTATTAGATTATTTTTAAATCAGGTATTGCATTTTCAAATTAGTTTATCATTTTATAACAGCTAAACATACATATTTTCAGGAAAGTAAATAATTTAAGGTAAAAAATCCAACTTTAAATATTCCAAAATATATTATATACTCTGCAATATTTTTAAAACTATGCTAAATTTAACAAAAAAAAATAGATTCATTTGCCCACTTATTTGACAGATATATCTGTTTATGTGCTTTAAGGCCAAATTACTTTTTTTTTTATTTTGGGGGGATACAAATTGAACTCGGGGGCACTCAACACTGATCCACATCCCCAGCCCTATTTTGTATTTTATTAAAGACAGGATCTCACTGAGTTGCTTAGCACCTTCTTAAATTGCTGAGGCTGGCTTTGAACTCTCAATCCTCCTGCCTTGCCTCCCAAGCTGCTGGGATTATAGGCATGCGCCACGACACCTGGCCCCAAATTAGCATTACAGAAAATGCCAAAATTTTTTGAACTGCTTCCAAGTAGATTTTTCCAAATAAATTTGGGTAAAACAAATTACTGGAAATGCATGAAGATACATAACATTCTACATAAATTATACTGCTCTTTAAATTGATAAATAAATTGTATTACATGTAAACATCTGATATGTTACAAGACTTGAAGATCTTGAATTATATTTTTTTATATTTAAGATTCTTGGGAATTTCATTTCATTATTTGTAGCATATTGTACTATTGTATCAGGCAATAAAATAACAATACCTATTTTGGGAATAGAAATCTCTTGGTTTGATGGCATATCTTTAGAATTTCTACATTATGGGTTTACGTCAATGGGATGATAAATCTTGGGTTCTTGAAGATGTCCAACTGGTGTATAAAAGCCAATTGTCAAGATAATAACTTGGATGTTTCTCAGTTTTCACATTTGTTTTGACTTCTCTGCCAAAGTCATATATTTATCTTTAGTGGGGGGAGGGGGTCATGTTAATGAAAATAAGCATGTGTCTCCAGATCCAATAGCCAGAACCCACAGGGAAGTGATAAAGGAAATCAGAGAGTGGTATATTTGTGAGAGTTCTCCTTGGTGCATGTTGTTTTTGTATCTCTTTTTTCCTTTGGCTTTTGTAGGAATTTGTGTTTTTGTGATTATGCTCTGAGTGAGTCTGCTCAAGGCAGCTGCTCTATTTCCCTTAAATTACAAATCCAGGAAACAGTGGGTGGTGGGAAGGATAGCCATCAAAGGAGAGGGTGGCCCTCTTATATAGCCAGTGTGAATGTTGGGGACCATTCAAATCATAAAAGCTGAACCATATATAACTGTTGATAGTGCAAATAGCTCAAATACAAACATATCAATAAGTATAGAAAATAAAGTCCAGTTCCTTTTAATTATATCTATTTTGTTTTACCAAAATTTCCCTGAAAATTAAATAGAACTTACTGATTGGTATGCATAGTTAACCATAGAGCACAATACTGTGCTAACTCTAAGATTAAACCTTAATAGATCACTGACCATTGTTGTGGGCTACTACCACTTATTATAGTAGGTATCTCTCTTCAGAAAATCCATAATAAAAAATTCTTAAGTCAGGAACTGATTTATTCTGTGTACTTTATTCCTAACATTTGAAATTAGGACTTAGACCTTTGTACATCAAGCTGCAAAAGGAAGAGGGCATACCTCAATTATGAGCAATAGAGTGTTGGGGATGTTTATTTGTTATATTTTGGTTAATCTTATTTTGTTTACAATATTAAAAGGCATTTTAAAGTTATTTTAATCAAAGACATATAATCTGTATGTCCTTGGCAAACCAAATAGTGGAAACGGTTTTTAGAAATACTTTTCATTAAAAAATAGATGTTCCAATTTATCTTTCAAGGTCGGTCTATATAAAACTTGAGATACTCCTCCTGCAAAATTGTTGTGAGTTATGAGATTCATAATTTAACTGAAACACTCTTCTTAATAGAGTTTATTTTTAATGGGATGTAGACTAAAACTATATGGCAATTGAGCAGAGCATTATGAAGCACCATATGGGCTTCTAAACTGAGAAGATGATACACACAGGTCCTGCCAACTATTCCTCTCTGTCTCTCCTTCCCCACCTGCCAGTCTCCCACCATATCCTGAATCTGTCATGATATTGGGTGTCTTTGGTACAAATTACTTAAACGATGGTCTCTGTGTTCCTCAATAAATATCTCTTAATAATGAGAGGCATAAAATTAAAATAACTCTAACCTTATTAAAATCAGTGACCTGTTTCAAGTTACAAATGGGGATAAGAGGTGGCAAAACAATTACCTAACCACAATTGGAGACCAGGGCTGGGTGATGAACAGACAATCATGAAATTAAAGTAGAATGGCTTCTCTTGCTCAGAGCTGCTGCAGCACAAGCCCTGACAGGTAGTAGTAAACAAAAATAACTAAAGCACAATAGAGCTGTCTGGTTTCTCTCCCCTGTTTTTGGTCAAATTTTAAGCATTTTCTCTTCTGGAGAAAGATTGCTATGTATGCTCCCTCTTGCTGTCCTAACTTAGACCCTTGAGTCTGATGACTTTAAGCCATAAGGAAAAAAATTTTATATAAAATATTATAAAAGCACAGGCATGGTGACATACCACCAGCTCAATTGACTAAACATCTGTGGCACCTGATCTGGTGGCAAGAAATCAAGACCAGTCAAAGGGAAAGTGATAGTGTGTGGTAGGATTTGTTTTTATAGTCTTTTCCACTCAGCCTCCCAAACCTTTCTACTTCCTCTAACTTAAATAAGGAAAAATGTCCTTTTAAATGCAGCACAGATGGTATTGTTTCAACATTTGAGCCCCAAATTGCAGATACTAGCCTTGCTCTTCTGCCTGTGTCTTCTTGATTCTCTCCCCATTTGTTTCTCTGATGATTCCCTTGTCTTCCCCTTGACCTCATCTCCTTTCTTTGGTTCTTCTCTCTCTTAATTTTTTCTCCTTTTTCTGTGATGAAAAAAAAAAAAGAAATGGAAATACAGTAAAAGGTGTGGTGAAGATCAAAAGGAATAAGTAATAAAATGGGCATCTTTCATTTTATCGGTTTTACTATTTGAGCAATATTTATTATTTTTATAATAATTGAGAAGACACAGAGACAAATCTACAGAAACACAGTCTTTGATCCTTGATAGGATCAAACATACATTGGAGAAGATAGTCTTTTTAACAAATAGTGCTGGGAAAACTGACATTAATACATAGAAGAATGAGTCTAGATCCCTATCTATACTCCTGCATAAAATCAACTCAAACTGGATTAACAATGTAGAAATTAGACCAGAAACTTTGCAATTGCTAGAAGAAAACAAAAGGTCATCACTCCAACATATAGGCACAAGCAACAATTTCTTCAATAGGACTCCTGAAGCTCAGGAGATAATACTAAGAATTAATAAACAGGATGGCATCAAATTTAAAAGCTTCTGCACAGCAAAGGAAATGAGAGATTGGGAGAAACTCTTTGTCATCTACTATTCTGAGAGGATTAATATCCAGAATATTATATAAAGAAATCAAAAAACTTATCACCACAAAACAACCCAATCAATACATGGGCAAATGAACTAAACAGGCAGTCCTCAAAAAGAAAAAAAAAATGACCAATAAATTTATTTAAAAAATGTTCAACATCCTTAGCCAACAGAGATGTGCAAATCAAAACTACACTGAGACTTCATCTCACACCAATTAGTATAGCAGCCATCAAGATTACAAATAATAATAAATTCTGATGAGGATGTAGAGGAAAAGGGTACATTTACATTGTTGGTTGGATTTTAAATTAGTGCAAACACTATGAAATCAGTATGGAGGTTCCTGAAAGGTCTAGGCTTGAAACTGCCATATGACCCAGCTCTGCCACTCGGCATTTACCCAGAAGAATTGAAGTCAGCATATTATACTGATACATGCATACTCATGTTTATAGCAACACAATTCACAATTGCCAAATTATTGAACCAGATTTGGTTCTATAAGCAACAGATTAATAAACAAAGAAAATGTGGCATATATACACAATGGAGTTTAGCCATGAATAACTAAATTATTTGCAGAAAAATGGCTGAAACTTGAGAGCTTTATGTTAAGCAAAATAAACCAGACTCAGAAAGCCAAGAATAATGTTTTTATCTCATATGTGGAAGCTACAGAGAAAAAAGGGGAAAAAGTGGGGAGATCCTCATGAAAATAAAATGAAAACCCACAAAGTAGAGGAAGGGGACCAGTGAGAAAGAGTAGGAAAGGGAGAGTGGAGTTAAGGGCGAATGAAATTGACCAAATTATGCTATGTACATTGAAAAATATATAAAAACAAATCCCTCTATTACATGTAATTATAATGCAACGATAAAAGAAAAGAAAAACTTGAACTACCAAACAATCCAATAATCTATTCATTAGTCTTATTTAAAATATATCTCTTTTAATGAAATACTGGTTCCAAAATGATCATAAAGTTTTTTTGTTACGATTTAAAATACAAAAAGTAAATTAGAGATTATTATGAGTAAATAGATTTAAAAACAGGATTTAACAAAAAGCTTTTAGAGACAGCGCTAGTTAATAATTTCACTGCAAACACAGAAAGAGGCATTTGTGTATTTTGAGTGCTGGATTTCCATCTCATCATAGGACTCCTTTCCTAAATGTTCAGCCTGCCCTTCCCAATGTGTTTCTTGCTGTCCACATCTATCCAGCAAAACTATCATCTCCTAAAATGAATCCCCTTCCCTCAAAACTAGACGACAAAATAAAAATCATAAGAAGCTGAGGTTGATATGATTTAAACTTCCATTTTATGCCTCCCTGTCTTTGATGATGAGAATAGGATGTTTTCTCAATAAAAAGACTCCAGGCAAGATGGTGACACATTCCTGTAATCCCAAGGATTAGGGAGACTGAGACAGGAGGATCACAAGCTCAAAGCCAGCCTCAGCAATTTAGCAAGATCCTCAGCAATTTAGCAAGTCCCTGTCTCAAAATAAAAAATAAAAAGGGCTATGGTGTAGCTCAGTGGTAAAGTACCCCTTGGCTTAATCCTCAATACTACACAAATAAAATCAAATTTTATTTCCTATAAATTGCTATTATTAATCTGGTCCAGTTAACCAACAGGACTCAGTAAGTGTTAATTAAAATACACCCTCTAAACAGACATTTGATATACTTTTCATATTATATAGGAGGTGTCCATAAGCAAAAATCCTGTGAAACAGAAATTTCTGTGACTAGAAAAAGAGAATCAAATGGAGCTTTTTTAAGAGAGAGAGAGAGAGAGAGAATTTTTTTAATATTTATTTTTTAGTTTTTGGTGGACACAACATCTTTATTTTATTTTTATGTGGTGCCGAGGATTGAACCCAGTGCCCCATGCATGCCAGGTGAGCGCGCTACCACTTGAGCCACATCCCGAGACCTAAATGGAGCTTTTTAAGTTAGAGGCTATAGTGAAGGAACGGGAGGAAGCATGGAGGTAGAAAGAAAGTAGAATGAGTCAGACATTATTACCCTATGTGCAAACATATTTACAGGACTGGTGTAATGCTATACCATGTACAACCAGAAGAATGAGAATTATACTCCATGTATATATGATGTGTAAAAAATGCATTCTACTCTCATTTATAACTAGTTAGAACAAATTAAAAAAATGAATTAGAGGCTAACACATTTCTCAATTATTATTCAACATTTTCACATGAATTTGTTGAGCAACTAATTGCTTCCCAATTCTCTGAAAGCTGAGTAGATAGAGCAAATAGATTTTGAGGAAGGAAATTAAACAGTGCTATTTATTGTAGTGGTCTCTGAGAGTAAGAGAAGTGGGTTCTGAGATAAAGGTGCAGAAATGGGAACTGTTTTCCCAAAATCAAACATTATAATTTTCCCTAGGACCAGATTTCTATACAATTTAATTCCTATCACAAACTTTAAATAAATGTCTTCTTTGTATATCCCTTTAATTTCTTTCCTCAGTCTAATTGCTCTATACCTAGAAGACCCTAAAAGTTCCACCAGTAAATTAACTAGAACTAGTAAAAAAACTAGAACTAGTAAATTCAGAAAAGTAGCAAGATATAAAATTAACACTCATAAATCAAAGGCATTTCTGTATATCAGTGACAAATCCTCTGAGAAGGAAATCAGGAAAACTATTCCATTTACAATAACCTCAAAAAAAAAAAAGATACTTGAAAATCAACTTAATGAAAAGGGTGAAAGATATATACAATGAAAACTACAGAACCCTAAAGAAAGAAATCAAAGAAGACCTTAGAAGATAGAAAGATCGACCTTGCTCTTGGATAGGCAGATTTAATATTATCAAAATGACCATACTTTCAAAAGCACTATACAGATTTAATGCAGTTCCAATCAAAATTCCAATGACATTTCTCATAGAAATAGAAAAGGTAGTCATGAAATTCATCTGGAAAAATAAGAGACCCAGAATAGCTAAAGCAATCCTTAGCAGGAAGATGGAAGTAGGTGGCATCACTATACCAGACCTCAAACTATACTACAGAGCAATAGTAGTAAAAACAGCATGGTATTGGCACCAAAACAGACTGGTAGACCAATTGTATAGAATAGAGGACACAGAGACTAGCTCACAAAACTAAAATTATCTTATATAGACAAAGGTGCCAAAAACATGCATTGGAGAAAAGATAGCCTCTTCACAAATGGTGCTGGGAAAACTGGGAATTCATATGCAACAAAGTGAAATCAAACCCTTATCTCTCACCATGCACACAACTCAATTTAAAATGGATCAAGGACTTAGGAATACAACCGGAGACCCTATGTCTAATAGAAGAAAAAATAGGCCCTAATCTCCATCATGTGGGATTAGGCCCCAACTTCCTTAATAAGACTCCTGTGGTGCGAGAATTACAATCAAGATTCAATAAATGGGAATCAAACTAAAAAGTTTCTTCTCAGCAAAAGAAGCAATCTATGAGGTGAATAGGAGCCTACATCTTGGGAGCAAATC
The DNA here is from genome assembly GCF_021218885.2 of Marmota monax. Lineage (NCBI taxonomy): Eukaryota > Metazoa > Chordata > Mammalia > Rodentia > Sciuridae > Marmota > Marmota monax. The sequence continues at coordinate 16,224,118 of NW_026692781.1, forward strand.
TTTACCCCTCACACATCAGATATAGCACTAATCTCTAGGGTATATAAAGAACTCAAAAAGCTAACCACCAAAAAAACAAATAACCCAATCAACAAATGGGCCAGGGACCTAAACAGACACTTCTTAGAAGATGATGTACAATCAATCAACAAATACATGAAAATATGTTCATCATCACTAGCAATCAAAGAAATGCAAATTAAAACCACTCTAAGATTTCATGTCACTCCAGTCAGAATGGCAACTATTATGAAGACAAACAACAATAAATGTTGGTGAGGATGTGGGGGAAAAGGTACACTCATTCACTGCTGGTGGGACTGAAAATTGGTACAGCCAATATGGAAAGCAATATGGATAATCCTTGGAAAACTAGGAATGGAACCATTTGACCAAGTCAGCCCTCACCTCAGTCTATACCAAAAAGACTTAAAAACAGTATACTACAGGGACACAGTCATATCAATGTTTGTAACACTCAATTCACAATAGCTAAACTGTGGAACCAACCTAAATGCCCTTCAATAAATAAATTGATTAAAAAAAATGTAGCATATATACACAATGGAATATTACTCAGCAATAAAAGAAAATAAAATCATGGCATTTGCAGGTAAATGGATGGAGTTAGAGAAGATAATGCTAAGTGAAGTTAGCGAATACCAAAAAAAAAAATTGCCGAATATTTTCTTTGATATAAGGAGGCTGATTTATAGTAGGATAGGGAGAGGGAGCATGGGAGGAATAGACAAACTCTAGATAGGGCAGAGGGGTTGGAGGGAAAGGGAAGGGACATGGGGTTTTTAATGATGGTGGAATGTGATGATCATTATTATCCAAAGTACAGGTATAAAGACACGAATTGGTGTGAATATACTTTGTATACAACCAGAGATATGAAAAATTGTGCTCTATATATGTAATAAGAATTTTAATATATTCTACTGTCATATATAAATTGTAAAAAATAAATAAAAGTATGCAATAAGACAAAAAATGTATACCCCAAAGACATGCCCCCACCAGGGACCCACCTCCTCCAGCCACACTCTACCTGCCTAGAGTTACAACCAAATTAATCCCTATCAGTGCATTAATACATTGATTAGGTTAAGGCTCTCATAACTCAATCATTTTTTCTCTAAATGTCTTGCATTGTCTTTCATCGTCTTACCCAGGAGCTTCTGGGGGACAACTCACATCTAAACCATAACAATGGTTTTTTAAAAATAAAATAAATAAATAAATAAATGTTTTCTGTGATGACCTTGTATTTATCCCAAGGGACTGAAATTTAGAAAGGGAATTTGCTTTTGTTCTCATTTTAAATCAGTGGATATAGCATTTGCTCAGACACCAACAGAGAAAGAATGGAGAGGAGACCAAACCAGAGCCTGAGGAAGCCTGTGTTCCAGATTCGACTCTTATTGACAGGAAATGGTTGATTATGCCCTCGTTCTCAAAATGTGCTGAAGAGCTCCTTGCTTTTCAATTTCTGTTTTTAAAGTACCTGAGCCAAAACAACAGCAAGTTTTTTAAAATAGGATCAGTGACAAATGCTGAAATGCCAAGTCAAAATGTACAGGATCCGAACAAGAAAAATGCAAGAAGGAATTTGGAAGGCAGATTAGGGGATGTGAGCCCAAATCTGTGCCTGCCAACTGCTCTCAATAAACTGTGCTGAGGTCAAAGGACACTTGGGAATTTATTCAAAAACACACACACCAAGGAGGCAGATGCTGCTTCCCTCAGATTTTTAGAGACTGTTTTATTGGTTTTGTTGCTGTTGTTTTTAAAAATAAGGGTACTGGAGAACCTTCCCAAATTGTGGATGCCCATCTTCCTTGGTGGGTGAGTTTCTGCCTGGAAGTGACTGAGCTTCCTTGGGTAGGTTAGGCTCTTAGTGCTTCCCTATTCATTCAGCACTAGGGTAATTTCCCCACTGGAGCCAGATTCTACTTGTGGTTCTGCATTCTCTGAGACAGGTCACCCTAAGGTCAAACAGCAATTCCACAATGGAAAAAGTGACCAGTGTGTGTTCTCTAAATGTTTGCAGACCTCTTTCGAAAGAATGTTCCGTGTGGATAACTGAATAAGTATTTCCTATAATCAGTATCTACAAGACTAACAGAAAGCACAGATGTATTTAAGATTTTAACAGTTTATAATATATTGTGAAGGTAATGGTATCCTAGCATATGAGCATCCTAAGAGAAATTAATATTTATAAACTATACTCAAATATACTTTGTATTATGTTTTGAATCCTTAAATCATCAATATTTCAGATTCCCATAAAAATTATTCTTATAGAGAAGATATTTCAAAAAATGTTTGAAATATATTTGAATAAACTTTTCAAGAAAATCTTGAAAAAATTATAACAAACACCAAATACAATCAGTTTCTATTGGATCTTTTCATAAATAGTCTGCTATTTTGAATTGTAAACCAGCACTACATGTCTATTAATTTAGATTGTGCCTCTTTCAAGCTACAAGTATTATTAAAGATGTAGAAAAGCACAAAACAGTTTTAAAAGAGCACAGGAGATTTAAAGTTACAAATTACACATAAATCAGGAATTAGTGACAATATAATCAACAACATGGTACTGTATTCTTCATAGAAGCTATAGTATACAGCAGAAAAAGATGAATTAGAAAATACAAATACAATTTGCAGATATCTGGAAAATGTCTCCAAATGTGATCAAATTGTGTACTTATATAGAAAAAGCAAACACATTTTTTCAGTGTAGATTATGTTTTTGTTCCAAATCATTCACTATAAGCAAAAGCAAAGCTTAGGACCTCTGTTCCAATGTAAATAGATATATAAGATAGAGGAGAGGAACAACAATATTATTGTTAGCACATATTATTTTCTTTCCTTCCCCCGAGTCATTAGTATTCTTCCAATGATATAGTGTTTTTTGACATATCTGTGTGTGTTTGTTCAATACACAGTTAAAAAAAATAGTTCACGCTATCTGTATTATATAATTCCATCTGTGCAATAGTAACATTTGGTTAAAGTAAGTTAATACACACATAAAATCAGGTGCAAATCTGATTATTCTTAATTTATTTATTATCTTCACATCTTATCTTTCCTTAGAAAAACTTTATTTGTGCATTCATTCATTCAATATTATCATTTTCTTTTACCTCTCTTTGAAGAAAGAAAAGGAACATTTTATCTGAGAGCAATAAATTCCTAACCCTAGATATCTAAGATAATCATAAGATCAGTATTAGAATCTGGATTTTAATTCTGTTGAACCTACTACAGAACTCTTAGCATAATGAATGTGAATTTGAGATTCACAACAAGTTTTAAATTTGTGTACTAAGTATGGGGGAAAAATGTCTTAAACTCTAAACAAAGGTGTTAAAGACCATGAAATAATTAATTTGAAAACTTAATCTGGTAATTCACACAGTACTTACCAAATCCTCCTATCTGTTGGGATACCTAGAGCAAGACTTCTTTCTCCAGGGAAAATGTGCTCCAAATCCTTCTTTATTGGCACAGATTACCACAGTCCAGGACAATTCCAGCCAAGCCAGATCCTCTGTTAGCCTAAACTATTACTAGCTCTAAAGCATTGGGGAAGAAGATACTTACTGGTGATTTTCTGATCTTTAATTCCATTATATTGAAGGGGAAAAAAAAGGAACAAGCACCATGCTGCAGTCACAGTTTTTAGTGCTTGGAAGGTATCATTGTGTTATTCAGGATATGTTAACTACTGTAGCAGACAACCCAATAACGTCCACAGCTTAACACAATAGGGGTCTATTTCTGTGTCAGGTGAAAGATCAATGAATGGGCTTGGTGGACAGCCATCAGGAGGTGATTCAAGAACCTGTCTTGTGGCTGCAATATCCCACAGACAGCATGAGAGTTCTCTGTGGGATCTTCTCTGTAGATGAGGAAACAGACAGTATATGTAGGCCATACATTCAAACTGGCACACATGGCTTCCACTCATGTTCCTCCAGCCATAAACCCGTCACATCGAGGAAGGCTGGAAATCATTCTGTGTGTCTAAGGTGGGGAAAAAGAGATTTGAAGAACATCAGGCCAATATCACCTACAATCAGAAAAAAAATTTTCTAACATCAAGGAAACAAAAGGTTGAAAATAAACATAGCAAATTATGAATTATAAATTGCATGATCTATTATAAGGCAAAAAAAATAACACAGTTGCATTGGGTAGAATGCACAGTGAGAGGAAACAGGGTCTTCTGACCATGACTGTAGGTGGTTGAAGCAGGGTAGAAGAGAGATCCTTGGAGAAAAGATTTAAAATTGAGGTGACATTTAATGGAGGTATCCTCATTCCCAATACTGGATATAGAGGAGAGTAAGAGTGAGCCAGGAATTAAAATCATAAGGAAATGAGGGTTAAGTGTATCCCATGAGTTAGTTAATTATAACAGTAAAAAAGAGAATCAGTGGCAATCTGATGTGGAATTTGAAGTTTTCAAGAGGAAGGGGAAAAGAATGATCTGAAATCCACAGTGCATAGCAAAGAGAATGCCTACCTCCACCTTCAGGTCTAGTTATGTAGACCTGAGGAATAAAAATCAATCACCACTTGAGAAGGCTGCACAGAAAGTGTGCCCTCATGGGAGAGACCAGATTTTACCAGAGCATTCTAGTGGGAGGAATGTCAAGGATATCAGGATTTTGTTGAAGACCTGGTAGCCAGGAAATCTGTAGCTTTCTGTGATGACTGACAGGAACAGGGATAAGTGGCATATAGCGATTAGTCTTGGAGTCAAGGCAGAAGTGGTAGCAAGTCTATGAACATACAGGACAGGAAGGAGTGGGTGTTGGCAATTCTTTCTTGACCATTGCTAAAGAAGGCAGAGAGCCTGGGACTGGTTGCCTTAAGCCCAGGGAATGGTTTTGATCTTGACCCCTTTAAGGAGGGCTGAGTTTATGCCACATGCTCAGTGTCCACTTCTACAACTAGAAAAGACAGATTATTCTGGATGAAGAAGTAAAAGTCATAGGAAAATGAGGTCTTAATTCAGAATATGGCCACATCTTGATTCCAGAGGGTCACGTACAGCCAACTGCTACAAGGAATCAATTTGAAACTTCTATAAAGATATAATGAAAATACTTTTCTATTCATTTTACTGCTTCATTTAATAAACCCAAGTATTCCCATTACTTCTCCAAAAAATTATATTAGGCCTGAGTATCCCCTCACTGTCCTACACATAATAACTTTCAAGCGAACAGCATACCTTTCCAGAGCTCTCAAAAACAGGGACAAAAACAGACTGTAAAGAGAATGGCATGTCAATAAAAGAAAACCCTAAACTTTTGATTCTTCTTTGACATAGAGTTCACCTAATCATTTGACAGGGGTTTTTGAGCAGCTATTTCATACTAGGAGCTGGCCTAGGCAATTGCATATAAAATCATTTACATATTTCTTTCTTAAAAAAATGCTGTCTTGTCAAGGAACTCATAGTTAGGAGTGCATGAAAATAAGATTATACTTTAAGAAACTCTGGAATTATAGTGAAAAAATATATATTGACTCTGCCTGGGAGCAGTTGGGAAGCCTGCTATGAAAGGTTTCATTTAAGCTGGAACAAAAAGGATGGGTAGGCATTTCCTAGTTGGAAAAGAGAAATAAAACCATTCAGAGATTAAAAAAAAAAAAACATAGAGAAGAGCAGAAGCAAAAAGATGTACAACACCTTAAGGGAATATAATTCTCCTGTGGCTGGAATACCTAAAGAGTGCAGGAGAGTAGATAGTTGTGGCCAAAATATATTAGCCTTGAACACCAAGGTAAAAACCATCTGTTTTAGGGAAGTGGCTTATGTGACCATACACGTGTTTTAGTAAATAACTCCACTTCATCAGAGAAAGCAGATGACAAGGGACAGAGTTCTAGGCAGGAAGATCAGTGCAGAAGGGTTGGTGATTTTTAAATGAGATAAAGACCTTGAAGCAAGGTCTTTCTCAAAGGAGTTGCACCATTTTTCTTTGACTAAATTTAACCCACAATTTGAAGAGATCATTTGTTTTTGGAACCAAATTTTCTAAACTATTTTATATTCCTTTTTAGTGTTTTAAATTAAAACTAATTTTAAATCCATCTTTGATGAAATTCCAGTCACGATTCCCTTTCTGAAATCTAAAGGTACATAAAAATACCCTTCTTACTGATATAAACATAGAATCACAGATTCTCAGGGCTCGAAAGTTTTAATTCTCTTGGGTAACCATCCTTCTGATGTTGGAAGCTTTCTAGGCTCTCTGTGCCAAGCCATCTTTTGGACTAGGCTTGATCATCTCCAGGAATGAAGTATCTGGTGAGGTGGTGAAGAGCGTGGGATCTGTAATTAAAGGACTCAGATTTATTCCTATTCCATCACTTCCACTTGTGTGAATTTCAGCAAGGTATAAACTTCTTTTTCGGTGCTTCAAAATCTTCATCCATAATGTGAAGATCCTATTGTTATTTAACCCACAGAATTATATACATGAGAAAATGCATGCACAGCGTTCAGCAAAACACCCAACATATAGTAATCCCTCAAAATTGTTTGATACTATTTGACTCCTGACAAAGGTTTTGCATGATCTCAAAGAAATCCTGGCAGGATTTCAAGATATCCTTTCAAAAGAGTGAGCAGAGAAATATTTGAAGTATTAAATCTATAAAGCCTTCTTAATTCTATCTGGTTCATAACACTCATGTAAACTGAAGAGATAAGAATAAATATAATCTGTTACCTAACCTAACTCCTGGGCAATGACTCAAATGGTAAATTTAATTTCAGTAGCACTCACAGTAATCATTTCCTGATTTCAGAGCTTTCAGTTGACACAAAGCACTCTATAGACAATAAACAGAATCTTAACCAAAGATGGCTCTACAAAGTTTCTCTAAAATTCACAGCAAATTTCTCCATATTTCATTCCATCATTCAATTCACATTGTCAGTGAGTATTTCTGTTAAGATATTCAGAGCATCATTTGAAAATAGAAGGTAATAGAATGAAGATTCCAAAAACTAAACTAAAATAAATTACTTCTAATACATGTGGTACCACCTGTCATAACTAGTAAATTCTTATATATGTAAATTAACTTCTTTTGTTATGCAAATTATTCAATTATTTCTTTTAACACTCTTTTATGTAATAGTGCAGTAAAAAATATTAACTATTTTAAAAATTAATAACTCTTTCTTCACCATCTAAGAACATGTACTGACATGCATATACTTTGCACTGAGGAAATTTTGCAAAATATATTCTCAGGAAGTGTTTAAAATGTCGTTACTAATTATCAAGAATCATTTTAACATTCTATAAAATAGCATTCTTTAATATATTCTTAATGTTCATAATATTCTTATTAATAGGAATATTAATAGTATTCTTTAATATTAATTCTTTAAAATAGTCTTAGACATACTGATTTTATTTCCTTTGGCTCTGTACTCAGTAGTGAATTTTTGGATCATATGACAGTTCTATTTTTAATTTTGGAGGTAACTTGCTTATACTTCCTTATGATGGCTGTTTTAATTTACATTTCCACCAACCCTGTGGAAGCATTCCCTTATCTCCAAACCCTCACCAGCGCTTGTTATTATTTACCACTTTTATCATGGCCATTTTTCCTGGAATCATGTTACATTATGGTTTTGATTTGTACTTCCCTGATGACTAATAATGTGGAACATTTTTTTTAAGTTTTCCTATTGGTCATTTGTGTCTTCTGAGACATGCCTACTTAGAAAATTTACGATTATATAGGAATAAGGACTTCTGATATGCCACTATAAAGGAAAATGACTCTTGATAACAGCTGTGTGCTCTATATTTTTTCCAAAGCTATAAGAAAGGATTCTGAAGCTTTTCATCATAAAGAAAATGATAAATGTTTGAGAAGACAGATATGTATAACCTGATTTAGAGATTATAAAAATATGCACAAAACCTGATATGGTACCTTGCTAATATGTAAAATTTTATGTTTTTATGTATCAGTTAAAAATTATTTTTAAAAAAGAATGTTCTTAATACCTTTAGAATAGGCATTCTAGTCTCAAGTAAATAATTTGAATGTAGAGGCATTGATAAATGGGGAAAAATAAATACTAATTTACTGAAAGAAAACTAATAATAAAAATGAGGGGATTGATATAATAAGCTCTAAAATCCTTTCCAACTATAAAATTCAGTCAGTCCTTTAAATAAAAGAAAATCCAAACTGACTAGAGTCATCCCTCAGTCTCTGTGCAGGATTGGTTCCAGGACTCCCCCAGATACCCAAGTCTGCAGATGCTCAAGCCCCTTATATAAAATGGCATAGTATTTGCATATAACCTACACACATCCTCCTATATACTTTAAATCAAATCTGTTGTTTAGAAAATAATGACATGGATAAAAATCTGAATCTGTACATACTGAGTACAGACATATTTTTTTCCAAACTTTTTTTTAATCCATGGTTGGCTAAATTCACAGATAGAGAACCTACAGATATGGAGGGCTGACTCTGTGATTTATTTCATTTATTTCCTGCTATAAATATGGAGCAAGAGAAACCTTAGAAAAGAAGTATCTATTCAGATAGATAAAATATTCCCACCCAAGATCATAACCACAGGGAACACAGAGGGGAGACTGAGGTCTGCGAGACAATCTAGCTGTTGAGGTGGTGAGAGGAGCCGAGCCTCAAGCAACCGGGACTCTGGTTAACTTGTAAGAAGTTGGATTGATTTGTAAATTATTATAGTGTTAACTAAACATATTCTCAGAAAACACATATGTCTTAAAAATCAGATTAAAGACAGCATAATAATGAAGGAAGTACAAACTATTAAAAAAGGAGAAGCCCACCCTAATGCTCTTCAAGAGCTGCATCAGGAATTGAAATCCATGACAATGTAGTCAGCACTTGAAATATTTGAGATTATGAAGATCATCTATAAGTAGATTTATATTAACCTTCATTTGTGATGAATGCATTATCCTAATTTAATCTTCTAAAATATTATCTAATTTTAGATTATCATGGATTTGGGATTATCATGGATTTTTATGATTGTGGATTGTCACGGACTCAAGGAGGTCAGGGTAATTGGCAAGATGCAACTTAAAATATTTTTATGCCATCTGTTTTTTAGCATTTCTCCTTTCCATTTATCTTTTTACTTCGCAAAATAATATATTTCATAATACATTTCACATTATAGGCCTAGTACTTAAGATACTAGGATCCCAGGAAGTGCATAGCACCCATGAATAGACAAACAGTGGTGTGCAGTGAATACATATTTTTACTAACAGCTGCATGTTTAGAAATAATGTTTATCCAAACCTAAAAATCACCATCATGAAGAAAGCATTTGTTAATAAGAAAAAGAAAAACTTTATTTAAAATATGTTTCAGATTATTAAAACTTCTAGACATTTATTTTCTAAACTTTTGTGTTATTGTTTGGGAATAATAATTTCTCAGCACTGTCATCTCTAGAGTTTTTTTTCTACAGTTCCTGTACATGAATTTTTACTTCAATTGACCCACCTAATAATGTGACTAAACTTTTCTGTGCACAGACTATAATTCAGAAAACATTTTAGCACATATTTCCAAAATAGACTTTTATATTAACATCCACATCTAAGGCAAATCTTAGCAATCCTCCACCGTCAATTACTGAAAATGGTTGGCATCTATAACAATTATTTAAACAAGATTTCTGTTGAAAGTATTAATTACAATGGCCAAAAACTTAAAGAGCTTCTCTGAAACCATTAAAAATTTGTCGTTTTGAGGTTTGATTAGTGAGTACAAAAGATGTTTGGGGTGTCCCATTTTTCCCTTAACACATTTCTTCCTGTTTTTTATAACAGTTGGGTTGATGATCATTGGTGGATATAATTCTGCAAGGTTTTCTTCCTTGTATATTTTAAGGATACAAGATTGGTGTCTTCTTGATTCACTCTCACTAGTTGTAAAGGAGTCTCAAATAAATATTAAATCATTTGAAAATTGTTGTTTTAATTTAATGAAGCAAATATATCAAATGAATCTAAAGGTTTGAATTGTGTAAAATCTAATATATGTTATTATGTTATGATTTAAGTTTTATTAACATTTGAAACTTCAAACAGATTTACAGATTTTTGCAAATGTATCTGCTTAATATGCTTATTTGGTTTTCAGATCAATTGCCACTCTATTTCCCTATTTGATTCCTTGACAGTTCTTAATACAAACTATCAAACATTACAAAACAACAAAAACTTGAAGCTTTCATCAACATCATTAGTTATTACATTTCTAGCAGACTAAATAATACTACAGCTATACTTGCCTTAAATTAATAAAAAAGCAGGACAGCTCTAAGAAGTGAGAGGTAAAAAATTATGTAGGTCTTTTCCTCTCAACAAATGTCATCAATTAAAATATTATCAATTATATTATATAATATATAATAACATTAAGGGGTAATATGCTAGCATAATATGTAATTATATTTACATAATCAATTAATCAATTAAAATTTTATATCATCTGACACAGAAAATAATAAAAGTGAAACAGTCCAAAGTCATTTTTTCATACTGCATGACAAGAATGATTTATAAAAATCATGCTGGAGAGAGAATACCTAAAAATGATAAATATGCATTATATTTCTCAATAAATCATAATGTGAATCATTCAAATTGTTAGTGATCAAACCATGAAGTCTTCCACAAAGAAAAATACACTCTTCCTCCAAACTCTGGAAAACACATTTCTGCAGATCAGAAAGTGGGCTGAGTCAATATCAATGTTTCTTTAACCTCAGTGACTTAAAAAAGCTATTGAAGAAATTTTTCTCTCTGATAAATCATGCTAAGAGCAAAGTCTAAGTCTAAGCCTAAATCCAGAGGGAAAAGAAAACTTATTTTAAGGCTCACTGTCCTCACTTTGATTCTAGACCCCAGGGAGACTGTGATATGAAATGGACCAGAGATGCCAGTGACTAGATCATGCAAAAACTATAAATCTTGATAAGATATTTGGATTTTATTCTAGATGAAATTAGAAGGCAGGAGAGGGCACTTTTAAAAAGGAGGAGTAATAATCTTTTGGTTTTAATACTGTGACTGCAAAACAGACATTAACACAGCTAAAATTACAAAATTATTAGACATGTAGCTAAATAAGTCTAGGGATTAATACAACATAAAAATATAGTCAATAAAAGTACTGTATTTAGGATTCATGTTAAATGAACAGAAGTTAACTACCTTGGCACACACAAAAAGTAAAATATTGGGAAATGATATATATGTCAATTTGTATCACTATAGTAATCTTTTTACTACCTATATGTATCCCATAGCAGCATGTTGTTTACCTTAAATATACACAATAAGATGTATTTTTAAAATATACATACCAACATTTTTAAATGTCAAATATTGACAATAATGAATGTTAACAAGGATATGGAGCAATCAGAATTCTCAGATATTGCTTTTAGAAGTACTAACTAAAAGGACAACTTTAGAAAACTATTACAATATCTGCTAAAGTTTCAAAATTCGCTCTTAGGTAGATTTCCAGCAGAAATGCTTGCATGTGTTTAAAAACAATAACAAAAGGGTTTTTTAATCATATAGCATTATTCAGATAGCCTCAAAATTAGAAACTAACCAAACTACCAATAGATCTACAGATAAAATATTAGATAGTCACACACTAAGACACTACATAGCAATTAGAATTAATCTATGACTACACAAAACAATGTGAATATCACAAGTATCATTAAGCAAAAGCTAGATACAAATGAGTACTGTGGAGTGAATCTATATAAAGGTTTTTAAAAATGGACGATCTAATATATGTCTTTAGCAAACAGATATGTGTAGGGATGGTTTGTAACTGGAAAGGATGGCCAACAATGGAATGATAACATGCAAAAGAGAGCTGTGGCAAACACATTAGCATTGAGATCACAGCTTAGTGGCAAAGAGGGATGGATGAAGAAGTGATAGGGATGATCTGTGATATACATATAATTATTTATTTGTCTACTTATTATTTATTATACTCAAAACATGATTTATTGTTCAAGTTATTTTCTCTGAAACAAACATGAAACAATCAACTTGAGTGTCTTGTAAAATCCTTCAAAGATTTGAAGACAATTAACATTTCTCTATTAGTCTCTCCAGACAAAATGCCTCTCAGCTTCTGGTCCATTCTTCATAGAAAGTGTGTCCCAGACCCTACCCTACCCAGCAACAACCTGTGATAGTTTCTCATTTGCAAATATCACTTACAAGAGGAGATGATGGGGAGTAGGGTCAGCCATGGAAATGCATGATACAAAAAAGGTAGGATTGTGAGTTCAGGGCACTTCAGAGCTGAGTGATATGAGTGAGCTGCAAAAGATTATGACAGTTGATTTAGGTTTCAGAACTTCTGCTTAATATTTTTAATTTATTGATTTGTTTTCAAGTGGGCTATTAATTCTCTCCCATCTAAAAACTTTTCTTAATTTCCCACTCCTACATTTTTTAAAATGAAGCATTAAAAAATGTTGATCAAGAGCTGGGGATGTGGCTCAAGCAGTAATGCACTCGCCTGGCATGCACATAAAATAAAGATGTTGTGTCCACCGAAAACTGAAAAATAAATATTAAAACAATTCTCTCTCTCTCTCTCTCTCTCTCTCTCTCTCTCTCTCTAAAAAAAAAAAAAAAATCTTTATCAAAACCTTCTGTTAAATTTCTCCTGTTGTAAAGAAGGGAACTAAACATGAGCACACTGTCCCATCCATTTCTCTATGTATGGATTTTGTCCCTAAGTTCTGCAAGATATAAGCATCTTGATGACAAGAACTTGGTCTTATTAATTCTGAAATATGTAGCCTTTTACCTTATTCTATATATGAAGTTATTAAATGCTTGTATAATTAATTGTGACATTAAATTTTAAAAATTTATTTCAAAAAATTCTCCCATTTTAAATCAATTAATTTCCTTATTGTACATGTATGCTCCCTTAGGGGAAACATAGATGCTGATACAAGAAGTATGAAGTAGGCCCCCTCCCCCTGCACCGGCAAGGTAGAGGGAACTGTGACCACGCACAGAGCAGGCCCAGCGGCCTGCTAAGGGGCAGAGCCACCCCCCCCCCCGCGCCTGCCAGGTGACCACCGACAGAAAAGGCCCAGTGGCCCGCGGTGGGACAGAGCTTCCAATCACTCCTGCAAGGTAGGCGGGCCTGCGACCCACCGGCAGAAGAGGAGCAGCGGCCTGCTGAGAGGCTTAGCCGCCCCCTCCCCCTGCGCCGGCAAAGTAGAGGGAACTGTGACCACGCACAGAGCAGGCCCAGCGGCCTGCTGAGGGGCAGAGCCGCCCCCCACCCCCCGCGCCTGCCAGGTAGGTGGAACTGTGACCACGGTCAGAAAAGGCCCAGTGGCCCACGGCGGGACAGAGCTTCCAATCACTCCTGCAAGGTAGGCGGGTGCTGATAGCAGGCCCGCCCTGGCCCCTGGGGACTCAACCCCCAGTTCTTTGTTATGCATGTCAATGTGGCCAGCTCACAAGGCCATGACGCGGGCTTGCGGTTCCCTGTTTATCTGCCTCGCACATATGTGTCTCGGGAACATCTTGACCTGTTCGAGCCTCCTGATAGGGGACGGTGACGTGACGGTAACCCAAGGACGCAGTTATTACTCTTCCCTCCTCACTTTTGAGTAATTTTCCGCAGCTGTTAAAAAGATATATAAAGGGAACAAATCTGGCAATAAAGCGCGCACATGCTCCCTCCTGGATGAAGAACCTTGGTGTCCTGTGTATTTTTAACCCAGCCGTCCCTCGCCGGACTCGGCTCCGTTAGCCGGACGCGGCATCTGGAGGTTCCCACCGAGATCCGGAAAGTAGGGGTAAGCGGACGGGGCTCACCTTCTAAAGGTAGAAGGGGGAGGATTGGTTTAAAGGTAATTTAAAGAGACAGGGTACGTACCATGGGTAACTCAACAGCGAAGGTTCGTCTGGCCAACGAACTAAAAGAGCTGTTAAATACACAAGGAACAGGAATAAAAACTAAGACTGCAACCGAATTCTTTGAAGTTATAGCCCAGGCTTGTCCTTGGTTTCTGACAGGAGGCTTTCTCAATAACAATGATTGGGATTTAGTTTGGCAACAGCTTCGCAGGGCTGTGTTGTCCGGAGGGGATGTTTTGTTGTGGAAAAGTGAAAATCAAGAGAGGTGTCACGAGCTAGCCCGAGTCAATCAGGACGCCGGCTTCCCACGGCGTAACCTCGAAATGTTAACAGGCTCAGGACAATATGCTGTCATAAATCAGCAAATTAATTATGATCCTGGGGGTTTATGCTCAGATAGCCTCAGCTGCGGTCCATGCCTGGAAAGCCCTGCCCGTTTCTAAGACTGAAGCAAAAATTTCCAAGATCTCTCAAGGGCCCTCTGAACCTTATTCGGACTTTATAGCCCACCTAATGCAGGCGGCTGGAAAAATATTCCCTAATCTGGAACAGGCTATGCCACTTATTAGACAACTGGCATATGAAAATGCTAACACTTATTGCCAAAATGCTATTAAGTCCTCCCGGGCCAAAAGTATAGATGACATGATTCGAGCATGCAAAGATATAGATGGGCCTCATATTACTGGTCAGGTTTTGGCTGCTGCCCTTAAGACTGGAATGCAAAAATCTGATAACAGGGGAACCCGCTCTAAGGGGTGTTTTAAGTGTGGGAAAGAGGGACATATAAGGAGAAACTGCCCGGAAAGGAGCGAGGGTGCTGGCAGAGGGATGCTTGGAATTTGTCCTCAATGTCATAAAGGAAATCATTGGAGTAGTGAGTGCAGGTCAAAATTTGACATCCAGGGTAACCCAATACCGTCGGGAAACGGGAGCAGGGGCCCGCCCCGGGCCCCGGAAGCCAAAGTGTACGGGGCAGTGCAGGGACGAAACAGTGCCGCGGGGAGTGGGCGTCTCCGCCGCCTCCCGCTGACCAACCCCTTTCTATCCGGGAACTCCCCAGGGGAACACCGGGAAGTGCAGGATTGGACCTCAGTTCCACCTCCCGAGCAGTACTGACTCCGCAGATGGGTCCCCAGACCCTGCCAACTGGAGTCTTTGGCCCTTTGCCGGAGGGAATTGTGGGACTGATACTGGGAAGAGGCAGCACTCTGCATAAAGGGCTCAGAATTCTTACAGGTGTGGTTGATGGTGATTACCACGGGGAGTTAAAAATTGTTGCCGAGGCTACCCAAGGGATAGTTATTATTCCTCCCGGAGAACGCATAGCACAATTATTGCTGCTGTCAGCGGCGTCTCTACCCAGCCACGCCCTACAGGCAGCCCGGGGTAATGGCAGTTTTGGTTCCACCAGCACCCCTCAAACCTTTTGGGTAGCACACTTGGACTCCCGACCACAGTTAACCATTAAAATACAGGATAAAATCTTCAAGGGGATATTAGATTCAGGAGCTGATGTCTCTGTTATCTCTAAGAAACAATGGTCATCTGCTTGGCCTCTCCAAGATCCCTCAGCTGTATTACAGGGGATTGGGCAGACGAGACCAGAAAAAAGTGCCTCCTTTCTAAAATGGAGAGATGAGGAAGGACACAGTGGTTATTTTCAGCCTTATGTAGTGGCTGGACTCCCCACAAACCTTTGGGGAAGGGACCTACTTCAACAAATGGGAGCTATCCTTACCACTCAGACCCTAAAAGGGAGTAATAAATTTGTTAATGACATGATGTTAGATATGGGATGGCTTCCCGGAAAAGGACTGGGGAAAAGACATGAGGGAAGGGCAACGCCTGTGGACCCTACAGAAGAAATTACCAGAAGTGGAGGAGATCGGAGGGGGCTAGGAAATTTATCCTAGGGGCCACTGAAATGCGGCCACATCCTCTATCTATTACTTGGTTATCAGATGACCCTGTGTGGATAGAACAGTGGCCCCTAACTAAGGGCAAATTGCAGGCCGCGACCCTTCTGGTTCAGGAACAGCTTAGGGTGGGGCATATAGTGCCTTCCACTTCCCCCTGGAACACTCCTATTTTTGTCATAAGAAAGGGGTCTGGAAAATGGAGGCTTCTCCAAGATCTGCGGGCTATTAATAATACCATGCAGCCCATGGGAACTTTACAGCCAGGACTACCCTTCCCCACGGCTATCCCTAAAGATTGGCATCTTATTATTTTGGACCTAAAAGATTGCTTCTTTTCTATTCCCCTGGCCCCCCAGGATTGTAAACGTTTTGCTTTCTCTTTACCTTCAATAAATTTTAGGGAACCCTATCAGCGGTTTGAATGGACTGTCTTACCTCAAGGAATGGCCAATAGCCCTACTATGTGTCAGTACTTTATAGCAAAAATTCTGCAACCCTTTAGGCAACAATTCCCAAACTTTTACCTCGTCCATTATATGGATGATATATTGTTGGCAGGCCCTGATAGGAAAGCACTTTTCCGGTCTTATGAAGTCCTCCAGTCCCTGTTAAAGGGGGCCGGACTGATTATAGCCCCAGAGAAGGTGCAGATTCAATATCCTTATAACTACCTAGGATATACTATTAACAAGGTAGGGATCACTCCCCAGAGGCCTCAATTTCAGGTTTACCAGCTCAAAACCCTGCACCAATGGCAGACATTTCTGGGGGAAATCCAATGGCTGCGGCCTTCCCTCCATGTCCCTACTGGTGAACTTAAACCCCTGTATGACCTTTTGAGAGGAGACCCCTCACCCACCTCCCCGCGAAAACCTACTCCAGAAGCCTTGAAGGCGCTTAGATTGATAGAGACAGCCTTACAAGAGATGCAGGTGATGCAGGTGGACTACTCCCAGTCCTTGTTATTCATTGTTCTGCCATCAAAACTCACCCCGACTGGAGTCTTTTGGCAGACTGGTCCAATTTATTGGGTTCACTTACCTGCATCCCCCTCCCGGGTCTTGATACCTTTCCATGATCTGGTAATACAATTAGTTTGGAAAGCAAAATATCTAGGAGATGCCTTGTTTGGGAAAACCTTTGATGTTCTCATATTACCATCTAATCAAGACATTCTTTCTAAATTAAGACAGGAACATGATCTCTGGTGTCTTTTCTTCTGTAGTTTCATGGGACAGGTTGACAATCACTACCCTAAAAGCAGGCTCCTTGAAAGTCTAAAGACATGTCCAATAATTTTCCCAAAGATCCTAAAAAAGGATCCTCTCCCAGGGGCACAAACCGTCTTCACTGACGGGGCCAAAAATGGGTTTGCTGTCGTTTCAGATGGGACCCAAGTCATCCGCAAGAAAGTGGCCAATTGTTCGGCCCAAAAAGCGGAGGTTGCAGCCTTAATATTGGCCTTACAGACCTATAGCTCGGAGCCCCTTAATGTTTTCACAGACAGTCTCTATATCGCCAGGCTCGCCTCCGCGATTGAGACGGCACCTTATATTGGAAAACAATCCACTATCATGGATCAACTACAAACAGTGCAGCTTCTTATATGGGCTAGGGCAGACCCCCTCTTCATAGGTCACATTAGAAGTCATTCCGGACTTCCAGGTCCTCTGGCAGCGGGCAACGCCATGGCAGACGCTGTCACACATGCCACTAATTTTATATATACAATAACTGAGTATGATAAGGCCCTACAACTTCATAATAAATTTCTCCTAAACGCACAAACTTTGCGCTTCCGCTCAGGATGTTCCCGGGATCAAGCTTTAAAAATTGTCTCCCTATGTCCTACTTGTGCACCTTTTATCCATTCCCCTTCTCTGGGAGTCAACCCAAGGGGCCTTCAGCCAAACGACATCTGGCAAACTGATGTAACTCATATTCCTAGTTTTGGAAAACTGTCTTTTGTGCATGTCAGTATAGACACGTTCTCTGGTTTTATCTCCGCTACTTTACATTCAGGAGAAAAGGCTAAGGACGTGATACAGCACTATGTTAAAACCTTTTCCTTTATGGGAACCCCTCGATGTATAAAAATAGATAATGGCCCAGCTTATATTAGTCAAACCTTCCAAAAATTTTGCTCACAGTGGGATATTATACACAAAACAGGAATCCCATATAACCCCCAAGGACAGGCCATTGTTGAACGGGCCCATCAACATCTTAAAACCTATTTGCAAAAAACAAAAGAGGGGGAGATATACCAGAATAGTCAGGGACCACAAGCACTCCTAAGCATAACTCTATTCACTTTAAATTTTTTGCTCACTGACGCCGAAGGCCGTACAGCGGCGCAGCGTCACTTTTCCCCTCCCACCATACAAAAAGCACAGATAAGATGGAAGGATCTGGCTACAGGGAAGTGGCAACCCCCTGCTCCACTCTTGGCTAGAGTGAGAGGAGCTGTATGTGTCTTCCCTCCAGGGACGGAAAAACCCATTTGGATCCCGGAGCGCTGCACCAGACCGGTGAATGAAAATTCAAGACAAAATGAAGTTCCCAAGATGGCTGATCCTGCCGCTGTTGTTCCCACCCCTTCAAATGAGTGCCGAGACACACCTCATGAGCTGGACCCCACTTGTGGCATTCCTTCTGGACAGGTTTGTTGAAGGAGGGCTTGACCCCCCCACCTGGGAATATTCATGAATATCTTTTTGGAGCCCCTTGTGAGTGTAAGGGAGGGCCCCGGCACTCGGCCCCCTCTGGTTATACCCAGAGCGTTGATTGTGGGACTAAAGTAGCCTACATGGCGGCTGAACTCAATCAAAACATCGGAGGATTTGAGCAACCAAAATGGGTATGTGTCAATAAGCCCGGACTTAATGTCCCCAGTTCGACTGAGACTCTTGGAAGCTGTTCCGCCACTTGTCATTACACCCCGGCAATGCACATCTCCTGTTATACATCAGCCTCAATTTGTGTTAATAATCAAGGAAAACAGTATTTTGAGGCCATCCTAACTAACACCCGTGGAGAAGGGGGGACTACTTATAATTTTATTCCTTTTCTTGGTGACCGGGGAGGAGAAGGCATCACGACTCGGTTAACGGAGGCAGGATGTGAGGGCGTCATGGGTAAACCCTCCTGCTGGCCCATGCAGGCCCCCATCGGAGTCTCTGATGGAGGGGGACCCACTGATGCTATCAAACACCTTCAGGTGATTAAGCTTTTAAAGCCGGAGATCCCTAAGCCTACATACCACCCCTTGATATTGCCCAAATCCCAGCTTCCTGATTTAGATGCCAATACATTAGATATCCTAGAAACTACCTTTTCTTTACTTAACAGTTCCAATCCTACCCTTGCTGGTGATTGCTGGCTCTGCATGATGGCAGGTGCAGTCATGCCATTGGCAGTCCCCATTAATTATACCATTGATGATGACAACACATGTCAATCTGGGCTACCCTTTAAGGTGCAGCCTCTAGGTGGTTTTATGTCTTGCCTTCTGGGCATGATGCAAAATAATACCTATGATGTTGATGTTGGAGTCTCTTCCTTTGGGAACTGCTCATTAGTAAAGAATTATTCTTCACCTACTCCGCCCATTTGTCCCCCTAATGGTACAGTTTTTATGTGTGGTGGAAATTTAGCTTTTCCCAGGCTCCCAGCAAATTGGACTGGCGGTTGCGTTCTGGCATTACTGCTTCCTGATATCATGATTATTTCAGGAGATGAACCCCTACCCATTCCTAGCCTAGACACCCTAGTTAGAAGACACAAGAGAGCTGTTCAGGCCTTACCACTCCTTGTTGGCCTTGGAATAACCGCTGCTGTGGGCACAGGCACAGCTGGACTAGGTACGGCTATACATTCTTATCGCCATCTATCTCAGCAGCTTATAGATGATGTGCAGACCCTATCTGGCACTATTAGGGACCTACAAGACCAAATTGACTCTTTGGCAGAAGTGGTCCTCCAAAATAGGCGAGGCCTAGACTTACTGACTGCCAATCAGGGGGGAATCTGTTTAGCCTTAGGAGAAAGGTGCTGTTTCTATGCCAATAAATCAGGCATAGTTCGCACTAAAATCAAGGAGCTTCAAGAAGACCTAGAGAAAAGAATTATTCGAGAACCCTCTTTGGACTGGGATGAATGGGTTCCTGCCCTAACTTCTTCCCCTCCTGGGGCCCTTACTGGGTGTTCTTTTGATTGCAACCTTGGGACCTTGTGTTGCAAATAGGATAACTCAATTCATTAAGGACCAGATTAACATTTTAACCTCCAAGCCAATACAGGTTCACTACCAACGCCTGGAGATGGATGACTCCGCCCACGAGGTGTACTTACGACCCATCCGGAGATGAGATGTAACTGGACAGGAGCCAATACCCGAGCCCTCCTATGTATGCCTGCTTTTGCCCAGGTCCCTAATTACCCTGCCGACTTGGTACCGTCATCCCAGACCCTTACGTTCAGAAAGCTCCCTGGTCATAGCTATCCCACTGGCAAAGATGATGACTGGGATCCGCAGTTGTGTCCTGCTGGCCATGACATCCTAACTGAAAAGTGTCCGTTTACATAGGACAAGAGCTGATCTTGTAGTACCCAGTGACGGGCAACTTCCACGCTTGCACTGCAACCTAAGCCAGGGGAATGGGGCCTCCCCAGAGATGGGTAAGCAGTGCAGGGACGGTGGACGACCTAAGACAGGGGCTACTTGATTCCCATTGACATGCAAAAAACAAAAAAGGGGGACTTGCTGATAGCAGGCCCGCCCTGGCCCCTGGGGACTCAACCCCCAGTTCTTTGTTATGCATGTCAATGTGGCCAGCTCACAAGGCCATGACGCGGGCTTGCGGTTCCCTGTTTATCTGCCTCGCACATATGTGTCTCGGGAACATCTTGACCTGTTCGAGCCTCCTGATAGGGGACGGTGACGTGACGGTAACCCAAGGACGCAGTTATTACTCTTCCCTCCTCACTTTTGAGTAATTTTCCGCAGCTGTTAAAAAGATATATAAAGGGAACAAATCTGGCAATAAAGCGCGCACATGCTCCCTCCTGGATGAAGAACCTTGGTGTCCTGTGTATTTTTAACCCAGCTGTCCCTTGCCGGACTCGGCTCCGTTAGCCGGCAGGCGGGCCTGCGACCCACCGGCAGAAGAGGAGCAGCGACCGGCTGAGAGGCAGAGCCGCCCCCTCCCCCTGCACCGGCAAGGTAGAGGGAATTGTGACCACGCACAGAGCAGGCCCAGCGGCCTGCTGAGGGGCAGAGCCACCCCCCAACCCCCGCGCCTGCCAGGTGACCACCGACAGAAAAGGCCCAGTGGCCCACGGTGGGACAGAGCTTCCAATCACTCCTGCAAGGTAGGCGGGCCTGTGACCCACCGGCAGAAGAGGAGCAGCGTCCTGCTGAGAGGCTGAGCCGCCCCCTCCCCCTGCGCCGGCAAAGTAGAGGGAACTGTGACCACGCACAGAGCAGGCCCAGTGGCCTGCTGAGGGGCAGAGCCGCCCCCCACCCCCCGCGCCTGCCAGGTAGGTGGAACTGTGACCACAGACAGAAAAGGCCCAGGGGCCCGTGGCGGGACAGAGCTTCCAATCACTCCTGCAAGGTAGGCAGGCCTGTGACCTACCGGCAGAAGAGGAGCAGCGGCCTGCTGAGAGGCAGAGCCGCCCCCTCCCCCCAGCGCCTGCAAGGTAGACGGAACTGTGACCACCATCAGAACAGGCCAGACCTGCAACCGAGAGACAGAACAGGCCCAGTGGCCTGAGGAAGGGTAGAGCCGCCCCACCCCGCGCCTGCAAGGTAGGCGCACCTGCGACCCACTGGCAGTACAGCCCCAGAGGCCTGCAGAGGGGCAGTGCCGCTGCCTGTGCCTGCAAAGTAGACAGAACTGTGACCACCGACAGAACAAGCCTAGCGGCCCGCAGAGGGACAGAGCCGCCGCCCGCGCCTGCGAGGGCGACTTTGCAACTATACAAGACCAATATAAATATATAGGGGGAAAATTCAATAGCACAACAGTTTCACCAAGTAGAAAGGAACGCGAACAGTATGAAGAGACAAGGAAAGAAAGGACCACAAGCATTGCAGGTCAACTCAACGTTAGAAGAGGTAATAGCTGCAGCAGATGGAATGTCAGATAAAGAATTCAGGATATACATGCTTCAGATGATCTGGAGTCTCAAGGAAGACATCAGACAGCAAAATCAGACAATGAAAGATCACTTCAACAATGAATTACATAAACAAATCCAAGAAGCAAAAGATCAACTATACAGGGAAATAGAGGTTATAAAAAACAAACAAACAGAAATCCTAGAAATGCAGGAAGCAATAAGCCAACTTAAAAACTCAATTGAGAATACTACCAGCAGAGTAGAACACTTAGAAGACAGAACATCAGACAATGAAGATAAAGTATTTCAACTTGAAAAGAACATAGACAGCTCAGCAAGACTGTTAAGAAACCATGAGCAGAACATCCAAGAAATATGGGATAACATCAAGAGACCAAATTTAAGAGTCATTGGGATACAGGAAGGGACAGAGTTTCAAACCAAAGGAATGAGCAATCTATTCAATGAAATAATACGAGAAAACTTCCCAGACTTGAAGAATGAGACAGAACCCCAAATCCTAGAAGCCTACAGGACGCCGAATGTGCAAAATCATAAGAGACCCACACCTAGACACATTATAATGAAGATGCCCAACATACAGAATAAGGAGAGAATTTTAAAAGCTACAAGAGAAAGGAAGCAGATCACATTTAGGGGTAAGCCAATCAGGATAACAGCTGATCTTTCAACACAGACTCTGAAAGCTAGAAGATCCTGGAATAACATATTTCAAACACTGAAAGAAAATGGGTTCCAACCAAGAATTGTGTTTCCAGCGAAATTAAGCTTCAGGATGGAAGATGAAATTAAAACCTTCCACGATAAACAAAAGTTAAAAGAATTTGCAGCTAGAAAACCATCTCTTCAAAACATCCTTGGCAAAACATTACAGGAAGAGGAAATGGAAAATAACAATGAAAACCAACAGTGGGAGGTAGGACACTAAAGGGGGGAAAATAATCAAAGAGGAAAACAAACCATGTTTAGTAACAGAAATAAACAAATATGGCTGGAAGAACAACCCATATCTCAATAATAACCCTAAATGTTAATGGCTTAAACTCACCAATCAAGAGACACAGGCTAGCAGAATGGATCACAAAACAAGACCCAACAATATGCTGCCTACAGGAGACGCATTTGATAGGAAAAGACATACATAGGCTGAAGGTGAAAGGTTGGGAAAAATCATATCACTCATATGGACTTCGGAAACAAGCAGGCGTGTCCATACTCATATCAAATAAAATAGATTTCAAGCCAAAGTTAATCAAAAGGGATAAAGAGGGACACTACATACTGCTCAAGGGAACCATACACCAACAAGACATAACAATCATAAATATATATGCCCCAAACAATGGTGCAGCTATGTTCATCAAACAAACTCTTCTCAAGTTCAAGAGTCTAATAGACCACCATACAATAATCATGGGAGACTTCAACACACCTCTATCACCACTGGACAGATCTTCCAAACAAAAGTTGAATAAGGAAACTATAGAACTCAATAACACAATTAATAACCTAGACTTAATTGACATATATAGAATATACCACCCAACATCAAGCAGTTACACTTTTTTCTCAGCAGCACATGGATCCTTCTCAAAAATAGATCATATATTATGTCACAGGGAAACTCTTAGACAATATAAAGGAGTAGAGATAATACCATGCATCCTATCTGATCATAATGGAATGGAACTGAAAATCAATGATAAAAGAAGGAAGGGAAAAGAATACATCACTTGGAGAATGAACAATAGGTTACTGAATGATCAATGGGTTATAGAGGACATCAAGGAAGAAATTAAAAAATTCTTAGAGATTAATGAAAACACAGACACAACATATCGGAATCTATGGGACACATTGAAAGCAGTTCTAAGAGGAAAATTCATTGCTTGGAGTTCATTCCTTAAAAAAAGAAAAAACCAACAAATAAATGATCTCATACTTCATCTCAAAATCATAGAAAAAGAAGAGCAAAACAACAGCAAAAGAAGTAGAAGGCAAGAAATAATGAAAATCAGAGCTGAAATTAATGAAATCGAAACAAAAGAAACAATTGAAAAAATTGACAAAACTAAAAGTTGGTTCTTTGAAAAAATAAACAAAATCGACAGACCCTTAGCCATGCTAGCGAATAGAAGAAGAGAGAGAACTCAAATTGCTAACATACGGGATGAAAGAGGCAATATCACAACAGACACTTCAGAAATACAGAAGATAATCAAAAATTATTTTGAATCCTTATACTCCAATAAATTAGAAGATAGTGAAGGCATAGATAAATTTCTTAAGTCATATGATCTGCCCAGATTGAGTCAGGAGGATATAGAAAACCTAAACAGACCAATATCAATTGAGGAAATAGAAGAAACCATCAAAAGACTACCAACTAAGAAAAGCCCAGGACCGGATGGGTATACAGCAGAGTTTTACAAAACCTTTAAAGAGGAACTAATACCAATACTTTTCAAGCTACTTCGGGAAATAGAAAAAGAGGGAGAACTTCCAAATTCATTCTACGAGGCCAACATCACCCTGATACCTAAACCAGACAAAGACACTTCAAAGAAAGAAAACTACAGACCAATATCTCTAATGAACCTAGATGCAAAAATCCTCAATAAAATTCTGGTCACTCGGATACAAAAACTTATCAAAAAAATTGTGCACCATGATCAAGTAGGATTCATCCCTGGGATGCAAGGCTGGTTCAATATACGGAAATCAATAAATGTTATTCACCACATCAATAGACTTAAAAATAAGAACCATATGATCATCTCGATAGATGCGGAAAAAGCATTCGACAAAGTACAGAATCCCTTTATGTTCAAAACTCTAGAAAAACTAGGGATAACAGGAACATACCTCAATATTGTAAAAGCAATCTATGCTAAGCCTCAGGCTAGCATCATTCTGAATGGAGAAAAATTGAAGGCATTCCCTCTAAAATCTGGAACAAGACAGGGATGCCCTCTCTCACCACTTCTGTTCAACATAGTTCTCGAAACACTGGCCAGAGCAATTAGACAGACGAAAGAAATTAAAGGCATCAAAATAGGAAAAGAAGAACTTAAATTATCACTATTTGCAGATGACATGATTCTATACCTAGCAGACCCAAAAGGCTCTACAAAGAAACTATTAGAGCTAATAAATGAATTCAGCAAAGTGGCAGGATATAAAATCAACACGCATAAATCAAAGGCATTCCTGTATATCAGCGACAAATCCTCTGAAATGGAAATGAGGACAACCACTCCATTCACAATATCTTCAAAAAAAATAAAATACTTGGGAATCAACCTAACAAAAGAGGTGAAAGACTTATACAATGAAAACTACAGAACCCTAAAGAGAGAAATAGAAGAAGATCTTAGAAGATGGAAAAATATACCCTGTTCATGGATAGGCAGAACTAACATCATCAAAATGGCGATATTACCAAAAGTTCTCTATAGGTTTAATGCAATGCCAATCAAAATCCCAATGGCATTTCTTGTAGAAATAGAGAAAGCAATCATGAAATTCATATGGAAAAACAAAAGACCCAGAATAGCAAAAACAATGCTAAGCAGGAAGTGTGAATCAGGCGGTATAGCGATACCAGACTTCAAACTATACTACAGAGCAATAGTAACAAAAACAGCATGGTACTGGTACCAAAACAGGCGGGTGGACCAATGGTACAGAATAGAGGACACAGAATCCAATCCACAAAACTACAACTACCTTATATTTGATAAAGGGGCTAAAAGCATGCAATGGAGGAAGGATAGCATCTTCAACAAATGGTGCTGGGAAAACTGGAAATCCATATGCAACAAAATGAAACTGAATCTCTTTCTCTCACCATGCACAAAAGTTAATTCAAAATGGATCAAGGAGCTTGATATCAAATCAGAGACACGCCGTCTGATAGAAGAAAAAGTTGGCTACGATCTACATACTGTGGGGTCGGGCTCCAAATTCCTCAATAGGACACCCATAGCACAAAAGTTAATAACTAGAATCAACAAATGGGACTTACTCAAACTAAAAAGTTTTTTCTCAGCAAAAGATACAATAAGAGAGGTAAATAGAGAGCCTACATCCTGGGAACAAATCTTTACCCCTCACACTTCAGATAGAGCCCTAATATCCAGAGTATACAAAGAACTCAAAAAATTAGACAATAAGAGAACAAACAACCCAATCAACAAATGGGCCAAGGACCTGAACAGACACTTCTCAGAGGAGGACATACAATCAATCAACAAGTACATGAAAAAATGCTCACCATCTCTAGCAGTCAGAGAAATGCAAATCAAAACCACCCTAAGATACCATCTCACTCCAGTTAGATTGGCAGCCATTATGAAGTCAAACAACAACAAGTGCTGGCGAGGATGTGGGGAAAAGGGTACACTTGTACATTGCTGGTGGGACTGCAAATTGGTGCAGCCAATTTGGAAAGCAGTATGGAGATTTCTTGGAAAGCTGGGAATGGAGCCACCATTTGACCCAGCTATTCCCCTTCTCGGTCTATTCCCTAAAGACCTAAAAAGAGCATGCTACAGGGACACTGCTACATCGATGTTCATAGCAGCACAATTCACAATAGCTAGACTGTGGAACCAACCTAGATGCCCTTCAATGGATGAATGGATAAAAAAAATGTGGCATTTATACACAATGGAGTATTACTCTGCATTAAAAAATGACAAAATCATAGAATTTACAGGGAAATGGATGGCATTAGAGCAGATTATGCTAAGTGAAGCTAGCCAATCCCTAAAAAACAAATGCCAAATGTCTTCTTTGATATAAGGAGAGTAACTAAGAACAGAGTAGGGTCGAAGAGCATGAGAAGAAGATTAACATTAAACAGGGATGAGAGGTGGGAGGGAAAGGGAGAGAGAAGGGAAAATGCATGGAAATGGAAGGAGACCCTCAGAGTTATACAAAAGTACATACAGAGGAAGTGAGGGGAAGGGGAAAAATAATATAAGGGGGACAAACGAATGTCAGTAGAGGGAGCAGAGAAGAGGGGAGGGGAGGGGAGGGGAGGGGAGGGGAGGGGAGGGGGGATAGTAGAGGATAGGAAAGGCAGCAGAATACAACAGACACTAGTATGGCAATATGTAAATCAATGGATGTGTAACTGATGTGATTCTGCAATCTGTATATGGGGTAAAAATGGGAGCTCATAACCCACTTGAATCAAATTGTGAAATATGATATATCAAGAACTATGTAATGTTTTGAACAGCCAACAATAAAAAATTAAAAAAAAATAGTTAAAGCTATAGCCACCCCCCATGAAAATTTCCATATGTGGTTGAGGGATTTAAAACTTTCCCAGTTTTCTGAGTTGCCCTTACTTTTTCATCATTTCTATTTTTTTTCACTTTAAAGTTTTTATCTTCTAGAAATTGAAAAAGAAAATCATATTTCTCCAGTAATATCTATCCTATAATGTTTTATTGTTTATTTCTTCTCTACATGTGAATTCTCTAGAGACAGAACACTTGGAAATATTCGGGAAGTTCCTGTTGATAAAAGTAAACCTTCAATTTTTTTTCTTTGGTATTGTGGATACACAATCTAAAAAGTAAATAGAATTTTTTTAACCTGAAAAAAGAAGTATGAAGTAAATTTTGAATATTAAACTTTGAATATTTTTTCTATTTCCTCAAGGTATGAATCCTAACATGGAACTAGACAAGGCATCATCATTACCTATTCATCTTGATAATATCATTAAAGGTATGAAGTTTATAGCCTAGTAGAAACTTCTATAATACTAAAAAACTGATCACAGTGATATATAATGAATTTGCCAAGTCTTGTAAACTTCCTTTCACAACAGTCTTAAGAATATGTACGAGTCGTGGGTTGACTTTTCATCTTCTCTAAATAGCAAAACTACTGTGCAAATATTTTTTGTAAACTCAACTATGCATAACAACTTCAATTGAATTTTTTTTTTATTTCTTAGACTGGAGATATGGCTAAGTGGTAGAGAATTTACCTAGCACACTCAAGGCCTGGGGTTTGATCCCCAGCACTGGAAAAAAAGAAAAAGAAAGGAAAGAAAAGCTGTTTTATTTCTTTTTGTAAACACCTAGATTTAATTTACCATTTATTCTTGCTTTGCAACATAGAATAATCCATGATAACTGTATAAATTTTATATCTTATGTAATCATAATTTAGAATGAATAATTTGAAATGTTAAATGCTTGGATGAGTTTGGCTTGGTTAATTAATTCGTTAGTAATTAGTTATAACATTCTTTTTTAAAGGCAGAAACATTCGTTTTTGCTATAACCAAATTTAGCTGGGTGATATTTTGAATCATTCTCATTGGTGCCATTTAATAACAATTTGCTGCAACATTATGTGAGAAGTCAAGAATTAGGAAATATTACCTGATTGTCACAAAAGGATTGGTTCCAATTGGATGACTAAGAAACCTCATTTTCTTAGCAGCCGATTCATACTTGTGCTTGATTTCTCTGCCAAATGGTAACCTGATGCTCTAAGGTAATTTTCAAGAAAGGAAAATGATTTTATGGTAGGATTATTCCTTACTTTTGTAGTACCTGATTAAGAAACTGGGAATGTGATATACCTGGCTCCCAAACTAAGGATCAAATAGCAATGAAAGAGAAAGCCTTTAGTCATTTAGACATGAAATACTGCCAAATTGAGAGATTTCAAAACTATGGATCTTCTCATGTTCCTGGCATTTTGCAATAAATAAAATTTTCTTAATAGGATTTCTAAAGCAAATACTGTGATCTTCTATTTTGCAGAGAATTTGAGCATGCAAAGACCAAGTAGAGTGTTCTAAGAGGATAATTACAAATCTCAATTTGCAAAACTGGAAATTGAAAAAGTAACATTTATCTTGACATTATATTCTTGGTAAAAAATAAAATCCAACAATTTATAATGTTTTCAATATCTCTTATGTAATTAATAAATACTGCATAATTTTGTTGACAACTTTTCATTTAGCTGAAGTTGGTAGTGTTTCATTTAGATGGATTTTAAGATTCAATAGTACTGTTAATTGTTTACTGGGTTTTTTTAAATATGTTTTTAGTTTTAGATGAACACACAGTATCTTTATTTATTTTTATGTGGTGATAGGGATCGAACCCAGTGCCTCACACAGGTGAGGCAAGTGTTTTACCACTGAGCTACAGCCCCAGCCCATTTACTCTATTTTTAATACATTTTTTAATAAGTTAAAATGGCTAGTGTTTATAAACTAAAAAAAATTCTTTATTGAACTCATTGTTTCTATTTATTTAGCTGATATTAAAATTTTGAACACAATCAAAATTGTTTTAAATTAATCTGCCCTTTTATTAAGTGTCCTATAGTAACAGTAAACACAAACCAGGCTTTTATTTCCATATTTGTCATAAATGTAATTGTGCTCAGTTGGTTTAAAACATGTAATTGGACTTAAAAAATTAGTTCATACGAGTTTGATTAACTGAATAAAACAGCTTAGAAACTTGCTTTCAAAATCAGATACCATCAGACATATTTCCTACGGTAATAAAATAAGCCCCCCCACTTTGGTTATTTTTTTTTCTTTTTGCTTGACATTAGTTATTAGTTCTACCTTCAAGTTTTCATTATGCAGTATGTAAATTCTATACTCCAGATAAATGGATTTTGATCAGAAGGCATTGCATTCAGCCATGGCTGCTTCCTACTCTCTGCACCACCATTCTTCATACGTGGCCCTTATCCTTGATGTCTAAGATAGATGCCCACTTGAGCTCCTACTGTCCCTTGGCTTTAGGAGTAGCATGATGGTAGAAGGAGAGAATAGCAAATGCCTTCTTTTTTAAGAGACTTTTTGAAGTCCCAGACAGTGGAACACAACACTTTATGCTTACATTTCACAATCAAAAACTTACTTACTATCAGGTATAGTAGATGGCAGAATAGAGGAGGTTACTTTCCAAGCTGCTTCATGGCATAAGACCAGGAAAGCAGAAAAACAGCTTCTCAGTGAGGTGGGTGAAAGACAGATTATACTGGGATTTAATATTGGACTCTCAGAACAGCTTAGGGACTTAGAAGTTTGAATAAAGTAAAAGAAGAAAAACCATCACCAGCACTGGCTGCAGGAGCACAGCCACCAGGGGCAAATGGAGACAGGGACTGAAAAATCCTGCATTTCAAATGGCACCATGACGTGTCTTAATGCAGAGAAATCAAAGATCAAGGACACTGTTGGACTGATCCAAAAGGGTGTGCTATAATATATCTTCATGTGGGAAAGACACTGAAGGTCTCCCAGTTGTCCACATTGAGCTGAGGCAGACACCATTTTTCCCGCCATGCTACTAGAGCCAGTGGCTGTGGAACCAAACCCTGGCACCCTGACCTGTGATATTTGTGCTGGGTCCAAAAACCAAATAGGACAGAGGTCCACCATGACTCAGAGTGTGATTAGAAAACCAGGAGAAATTCAAGTGTGGAGAGTGTTTTACCCAGGGGAATATGGGACATTCAGAGTGGAGAAATTCCCCGTCCCTCCCACCCTTTGAGGCTGAAGGCTCACAGGACCAGCTGGAGCCAGGAATTTAATCAGGCAGATGGGAGTGAGTGTGCACTTGGGGACTGAGCCTAGGAGGCCAGGCAGGATGAGACTTTCTGATAGTGGAGGAGGTGAAGGATTGACTCCTCTGCCCCATGAGTGGATCCCAGGGGAGACTCTGGGATGCAGACTCTCTTTCTGGTTTGGCAGCTGCCAGGCTTTAAAGATGTGCTGATTCAACATCTTCAAACCAATTGCTATCAACAAAGTGCCACAGGACTACCTAGCTTCAGGAGCTCTGCTTCCAGAAACTCTCATAGAAATCTACAGCTACCTCACTCTGAAAGTGGAGCAGACAACGCTTTCCAACCTCCCCTCCATTTTTGAACTCCAGCCAGCAATTTGATGAGCAATACAAAAAGAGGAAGGTCTTGACAGCCTGTGGCTACTACTCCTGTACACAATACTTACTTACCTCAAGAAAAAATGGAAATAAAGACACTTGGGAACAGACAACAAATATATATTATCATTGACAATTTTTGATCACTGCAATTGAAAAAATTCCTTAATTTTTCATAAAAATCATTTTTTATCTCTCTTATTTCTCCTCTTTTTCTGTTTGTGTGCTTAATGGTTTATGAACATTTGTGTGTATTGTGTGTATGTACAGCACTATTATTGCTATTTTCAATATTATATATTTTATCTTCATTTCCTGATACTCTATCTTCCATGTCGCCTACTCTCTTGGTGAGGCTTTGCATTGAGCTTTTAATTTGGTTTATTGCTTTCTTCACTTTGAGAATTTCCAAATGATTATTCAGAATTTCTCCTTATTGAAGTGATTTTTCACTTCTTGGGTTTTCTCTTATTTTACTCCTTACTTTGTATTTTAACTTGCAGATCAGTTTAACTATGAACAAATATATACATATTTGTCTCAATTTTTCTCATTTCTAGCATTTTTGAAGGTAGTTATTTTTCATGACAGCCTTTTGAGGTCTAGGGTTTTTAATTAGTCTGTTTTGTTTGGTTTTGTATTATTTTTCACTGTCTCTTTCTCTTGCTTCTCCTTCCCGCTTTTCTTTTGGTAATAGCCAAATTCTATTGTTCTCTCCTTCACTCTTTAATTTTTTTATTTCTAATTTCTTTCTTCCTTCCTCATAATTATCACATCCTACATCTCTTCTGCATTCTCCCTGTTCACCTTTACAAATAGCAAGCCCTTTTGCAAACTTACTATTTTTACTGTTGGCAACTGTTTACCATTTTGGTTTATCATGCCAATTAACATTGTCGATGTCATAATAGGAACTGAATATTCACTCTAATGCTATATATTGTTTGCATTGGTGGTTGTTATTATTTGTCTCTCCCTAAACCATGAATTACTAGAAACCTTAGGGATACTATAAGTTCATAGGGTAGAAGTACTGCTGCTACCTCAGATTCGTACTGATAAATGAATAGGCACACAAAGGATATGAAAAAGCAAGGAAACAAACCATCCCAAACAAAACAAAATACCTCAATAACAGAATCATTCATATCACAATGGAGGCAGTATCAGAGAAGAAATGTAGAAAGTTCATAGTTGAACTCTACAGAGGCTCAGTGTTCAATATTACAATTTTCTTATTATTTGAAATAGAGTAAAAATAAAACCTGAAATAATTGGAACAATTGCATAGCCTTCAAAAGGTCATTAATAACGAACACTTTCATAACATGCTTCCAGCTAAGGTAGGTGATTGGGAGCATAAGGTTTATATGCCTGTATATTTGGCATGTAAATCTCTTGCGGTAAATTGGCACAGGTCAGAGATGCTACTTACTGCCTAAAGAACGATGGGTAAGTTACTTAACCATCTCTTCTTCATCTATGAAATGAGAATGTAGAGAAGAGTACCTTTCTCACTGAGGTGATTTGGGCAATAAAATAATTATGCCCACAGGATCATTGCAGCAAGAGCTGACTTATAGAAACTGCTATTTAAAAAAAAAAAAGTTGATGATTCAATTTAATGCTCAATATATGGAAACTGAAGAAGCTGACCAGGGTTTTTATTTTAATAGATAGCCACAATTTATTTATTTATTTATTCAATGCTTTTTGATTACAAGCAAAATCATGAGATAAAAAAACTCAAAGTTTGACTTTGTAATTCAAAACTTTAGAATCATGTTTTTCATGTGCTTTCTTTTGAAATCTGGGTCATTAAACTATCACCCAAAGGAAAAAAAAAAATAGAAAGGAGAAATGCAAATATTCTCAACATTTTTTGCAAATCAAATGATAG
This sequence comes from Marmota monax, assembly GCF_021218885.2. NCBI lineage: Eukaryota > Metazoa > Chordata > Mammalia > Rodentia > Sciuridae > Marmota > Marmota monax. Next base: position 16,257,056 of record NW_026692781.1, read on the forward strand.
AAGAGATGGCACAAATGGACAAAGAGTACTTTGAGAAAATGGCTTAAATGCTTTTCCACAAACAGCTTTTGGAGATTCATATGCCTCTTATTATTTCTGTTTCTTTATCCAACATGAGAATGGATGTGTGAAGGCAAATGTCACCAATTATAATAGTCCTCTCTTTTCTCTATGTCATGTTGAAATAAAAATCTTGGTAATATTCAAGAACTGTTTATTATGGGATTAAAGACAAAATGCAATAGTATTTTCCTTTTGTGTTCAAGCAAAATATATGCTAACTATTAAATTCCACAAAAAATGTATATTTAATGAACAAAAATAATGTCGACCATAGAAGATGTTTTAAATGCCAGTGAACCCGATTTTTGAGAATGTTCACAAGAGTCCAAGTAACATTCACATCTCCAAGTTTATAGCAACAACGTTTTAGGGAGGGGACCATGACCCACAATGCCTGCAGGATTCTAAAGCTATAACACAGCCACCACTCAGCAATGTCTTATTATTCAGTAAAGGTCTTTTTCAAAATTGACCATCTTTCATCTTCACTTCCTAAGAAAGGCCAACCATGAGGCAAAATTATCTTTATAATGACCTCATGACAGTCCAGTCCACAGTTTTTCTTAGATCTAAAGTGTCAGCTGGCTCCCTCAGGAAAATGGTTCCAAAATGAGCCATCAGCTCCCCAAAGACATAGATGGTGGATTTTCTCTCTGTATAGATCTGGGAGCTGACAAAGGGCGCAGGCTTGAGCAAGCAACTGTTCAGTATCAGTCTGTTAAAAAAAAAAAAAAAAAAGAATGGAAATCAGTAGAATGGCTTCTTAAGTAGTATGTCTTACTTGCATGTAAGCCCTTTTGCATGAAGAGTTAAGGTAGGAGCAAAGGGAAGAAAGAACATTCACTAAGGAAAAGCAAGGGAAAGGTTCTATAATAATCTCTCTTCTGTAAGACTAAGAAAAGACTTTTGTTATGTGACTCTGAAGGAAAGCTGGTAAGGAAGACAGCCTATCTACTACTTTTCTTAGTTCAGAGTTCATTACCTTAAATCATAATCACTACAAACCAGTTTGAAAAAAAAATTGGAAGAATTACTAGGCAGCTCCATATCTGCCCTGAACTTGCTAAGAAGTATTTTAGCTTATCATAAACCTATTGCTAAACATTTATATAACCTACAGTATTTTAAAAGCGAAAAACAGATCTCATTTGCCACTATTGAAGGATGTAATTGTATTCAATCCTTACTCTGAACATTGATTATTAAAGAGAAATAATTCAACATTTGTCTTGCCTTTTTGGAAGAAATTTTATTCATTGCCATTTAAAATATCAAATTAAATAATGGTTTAACCAAAGACCAAAGAATGCAAAGACCTTCTGGGTAAAGCTGACAAGGAACAGGCTGTATCTGGCACTATCCTACGTATTGTTTGGCAATTATATGAAACCCTGTACAATGTAAATACATAACTGACCTTCACATAACCCAGGGATCTGTCTTGGCAAACTCATAAGAGGACAATCTGCATTTATATGACTGTAGGGAGCTAATAAAAGGACATCACTGGTGCAGTATTCCTGTCAAAACTGTCTCATCTGAATTTCATCAGGGACTTAGAACAAATTTCTCAATTTACAGAAATAGAAGACGTAGAAGAACAAGCGGAACCATGCAATGTGGGACACTTCTCACAACAGCTTTCTTGGTCTCTTCCAAAAACCAGTGTCATAAGGAAAAACAAGCATCAGGGATTGTGATTGAACTTGAATAGTATCTAATGAGACGTGAAGACCAAATGCAATGCAGGAATTTTTAATAGATTCAGCTTTGAAAAATTTACTTATTAAAGATATTTTGGGGACAACTGGAAATATATGTATGTTAATGTGAAAAATATGACATTACAGAATACTTACTAATTTCTTAGTTATTACTGTAGCATTGTAATTATGTAAAATTGTGTTCTTAAGAAATACATGCTAAAATACCTTGGCAATGTGATGATTTCTGTAATTTACTTTAAGTAATTCAGCAAAAAAATTTTATTGTCTATAAAATTCTAATAATATATAAATAAAACATATACAGGGGTTGGGGTTGTAACTCAGAGGTAGAGCGCTCACCTAGCATGCATGAAGCACTGGGTTCAATCTTGAGCACCCATAAAAACATTGTGTCCACCTATAACTAAAAAAATAAATATTTTAAAATATATATACAAATGTATATATAAAATATATATTATATGTATATTAATATATACATTCAGTATATATCAAATATCACACAATGTTAATTCTGTGGCACCTTGACTAATATATACAGTTGTTCATTGTACTATTTTGCCCTTTCTGTTGTTTAAATTTTTTCATCATTAAAGGGTTTTTTCCTAAATTAAAGTAAGCCAAAGGAAGGGAACAGCCCATTGAGACTGAACATTATTACTATTGATGGCAAGAACTATTTATTGATCACCTATTACTATAATTTGGATCTGTAATGTCTCCCAAAGGCCCATATTTTAAAGACTTGGTCCTATATTGGGAGATTGTGGAAAATTTTAAGAGGTGGGGCCCAGTGAGCAGTTTTGAGTTCTTGGAAGCATGCTCTTGAAGAGGATTCTGAGATCCTACTCTCTTTTACTCTCTTTGGCTCCCTGATCATGAGGGGAGTAGTTTTGCCCCACCACATGCTTCCAACACAATGTACTGTCTCATCACAGTCCCAAAGCAATGGGGGAAACTGATCATGGACTTTAAATCTCCAAAACTATGAGACAAAACAAACTTACTTTCTTTATTAGTTGATTATTTCAGGTATTTTGTTATTATAGTAACAGAAATACGACTAGTACACCTATTATATATTAGAAACCATAGTAGGTGTTACATATACATTACTTAATTCACTCTTTTTAAAATTGTCGTAAAATACACAGAACATAAAATTTGTTAACAAATTTTAGGTATGCAATTTAGAACCTAAATACAGTCATATTGTAGGGCAACCATCACTATCATCCAACTCCAGAAATCTTTTCATCACACAAAATTGAAACTCTGTAACCTTTAAATAATAAGCCTCCATTTCTCTCTTTCCCAGAACTTGAATACTAGTGTTCTACTACGTTTCTGTGAATTTGATCACTCTAGACAAACTGTTCCCAAGATTATCCATGTTGTAAAATATGTCAGAATTCTTTCTTTTTAAGGCTGTATAATATTGTGTGTGTGTATGTGCGCGCGCGCACACGCCAGTTTTTGCCTACCCTACCCATTTATCCATCAACGGATACTTGGGTTGCTTCTACCTTTTGACATTGCTATGAAACATGCATGTGCAAATTCTCTTCAAGATCCTGCTTTCAACACTTTTGAGTATATATCCAGAAGTGGAATTGTTGGATCAAATGGTACTTCTAATTTTAATTTTTTTGAGATAAAAAAATCTTATTTCTCTGAATCTACTCAATACTAGTTAGTTTCTGGTTTGTCTGTTTGGTATAAGGTATGATGTCAGTGTTTTTATGACTTTAATTTACATTTTTCTAATGCAGTGATTATGAATACCTTTTCATGTCTCTATTAACTATTTGAATACCTTATCTGACTAAATGTTGATTCCATTTCTTTGCCTATTTCTAATTGCCTCTTTGCTTTTTTAGTTCTTGAGTTGGAGGTGTTCTTTATATATTCTGGATACTAACCATATCACAAATATGACTCGTAAATATTCTCCCCCATGCCATGGAAGAAGTTTACCCTATATTGATTCCCTCCATCATTTGATGGACAACCGTTTTTAATTTTGCCTATTTTTTCTCTTGTTGCTTCCTGATAGACTTTTCATATATCTGAAAGAATAGAATTTTAATCCATTTTTCTACATTAAAAAAAAACTAAAGTTTAGAGGATGTAACTAACTTGGCCAAGTCTACACAAATCACTCTGAGGTGAAGCCGAGTTCCCAATTCAGTTCCATCTGACACATTTCTACTACACTCTGCTGCTGTACTGATTTAAATATTTATATTGTTACCATATTAAGAATAATTAATTAGAATAAACTTTCTGTCCCATCCTGAATGTGCAGATTTGTCAGTTCTACAAACATAGAGTCTGATTAAAATTGATTAAGAGAAACTCTTTCCTCCAGATGGTAAGGCTTGGACAGCCAAATGTCTTATATATTATCTTCTTTGACATGTGAAGCACTGAGAAACTGAGAAAGATAAACAGTCACACAAGACTTCTGGCAAACTGTCACCCTGGGGAATAACTAAAAGAAGAGCGGGATAGGTCAAATATTATGATAGGAAATGTATGCTTGCATGGGACAGCAAGTCCATTGTGCAGATATTTTTTAGTATTGTACTCAATCGCTTACAGAATTGCTAAAGAGAGTTGATAGAGCTTTCTCCATAGAAAGGACTAATTTAGCTCCAATTTAATAATTGAAAGTGCCTTTGCATAGACCATAAAGAAAACTTCAACTTTTTCTATTTTTCTATACCACTGGCTTTGATGTAGGAGCCCACATCGTGAGACAACCTAAATCAGAGAACCCCCACAACAAAGTAGAACTTGGATCTCTTTTCTTCTAATCACCTCTGTACCTTTTGAAAGGAAACAGAAAGCAAGTTTTAGGTCCTATTTGCACTTCGTGTATCTATTAAACCTATCATATGAGTTTCTTACAAATTTTATTCTGGATATAGAAGACTGTTAAAACTTGGCAGCAGAGATACTAAAGCTTCTAACACCAAAATGGCAAGATTGTCTGATTTCAAAAAGGAAGGTCTACATTATAAAGGCTTAAATTGGCTAACCTTTGGGTTATGTACTCTGGTAACATCGATTAAAAATATATACATGTTTTTCCACCAACAGATTCATGTTTCATAAGTTTATAAATTAACAGCAAAGAGGACAGGGGCCTGGGAACACCTACATGCTCATCTGTAGGGACTGATTGAGTATGTGCATTTATACAATAGAAAATTACATTGCTATTTAAAAAGTAAATTAGTTCTTTATCTATGAACTTCAAAGGATGATATTTCTATGAAAATAGCAAATTGTAGACATGTTCATATTTTTGCCTAATGTGAGCCCAGAAAGAAGCATGGAAGATAGATAGCAGGGTGCTAATGATTGCCTCAGGACTGTAGGGAGAGTTGAAAGGGATATCATCATATCTCAAGCTGTAACTGGTTGCAACAAAAATATACTGCTTTGAAATTTTTTTTAATATAGTAAACAAATTTTCAAGTTCTTTTCAGGCCTCAAAAAAATACAATCCCTACAGTCAAATTTTAAGGAAAAGGAATGCCTTTTCCTTCTTCTAACCTTAGTTACCAAACACAGAGAGGGGGAAAAGGCTTTCATTTTGAATGAAGTAAGTAGCCTGAAAACAGTTTTGCAAGTTCACAGATGCCTAACTCTACCTTGATTGAGTATGAGAGGAAAATAGTGAGCCTAATATATCCTGAAATAAACATCCTATCATGGATTTTTAAAATATATACTGGTTGGCCAACTATGTAGGAAGGTCAAGCTGCTGACTGGAGCTGACTCCACCCCTAGAGTCAGACAGCGTGGGTTCAAAACCTCCTGCCACTCATTTGCTACAGAGCAACTGACTTGTGATAGCTCAGGCAAAAATTTGAAGTTATGAAGCTACTGCAAGCCAGGGAATGCTAGATTGCCAGCAAACCACCAGGCGATAGGAAGAGGCAAGGGAGGATTTCCCTGCAGGTTTCAGAGGGAAAATGTCTCTCCTGTCTTCATTTTAAACTTCCAGCCTCCAGAACTGTGAGGCAGTAAATTTATGTTCTTTTAAGCCACTCGTTTTGTTCCTTATGATTCTAGGAAAATAATAACACATATTCATTTTTGAATAAATGCCAGCTGTAGTGAATTACAATGTACTTAAAATGCTTAGTAACCTCCAATTTTACACTTGATATAAAATCTTTATTTCTTATAAATGATATAATAATATTAAGAAACCCCTTTTCCTATCTTGAAGTAAACAAGATTCCCCATTCAAATACTATTGAGTTCCAGTCTCAATGTTAGTTATTAGTTTGCTAGGGCTGCTAGAGTGGGTAGCTTAAACAATGGGAATTCGTTTTCTCACAGCTCTGAAGGTTAGAAACTCTGAGATCAAGGTGTTGATAGTGCTGTAATTTTCTGAGGCCTCTCTCCTGGGCTTAATAGGATAGCAGCCTTCTCTCTGTGTTTTGCATCCTCTTCTCTCTATGCCTGTCTGTGTCCAAATTCCCTTTTAATAAGGACACCATAATGTTGAATTAAGGCCTATCTTAATGACTCCATTTTAATTTAATTATCTCTTTTGACATCCCATTTCCAAATATAGTCACATTCTGAGGTACTGAGGGTTAGGGATTCAATTTGATTTTGGGTGTGTCCAAGTCTGTTTCATATTGCCGTAACAAAATTTCTGAGCCTGGGTACTTTGTAAAGAGGTCTATTTGACATTATTCTGGTCACTGGAAAGTCCAGCCAGCATGGAGCCAGCATCAGGTGAGGGCCTCCTGTCTGCATTGCAACATGGCGATGACATCACAACACAAGCACATGCAAGAGGCAATGAGCACAAACCACACAGCAAGACACATAGCAAGATGGGAAGTAAGAGACTGGGGAAGGGCGAGGCTTACTCTTTTGTAATAACCCACTCTCATGGGAGCTAATCCACTCCTTGGAGAGTTAATACAACCCTGGAGACCAGCACTAATCCTTTCACAAGGGTGGTCATGACCCAATCACCTCCTACTAGGCCCCACCTTTTAAAGGTCTTAACACCATTACACTGGGGACTAAGTTTCCAGCATAAGAACCTTTGAAAGACAAACTATATACAAACCACGAGGATGGGCACAAAGCAGTCCATAAGAAGCTTGGAAAGGACTTTAGCCTATGTGGAAGAATGTGCTCTCTACCAGCCTCTGTTCAATGTACTTATTACCACTTTGGCTACCAGAAAATAATGTACAGTAAGGTTTTTTAATAATAATGTACAGTAAGGTTTTTTAATAAGAGAATATTACAAAGCACCAAGTGATATTTGACAAAGGTGTTCTTCCTTTTTAACATCCTTTGTAAACATTCTTTGTTTGACACCTGCTCAACAAAAGCCTTTGACTTCTATAACGTCACTTCACTGCTCATCTTTTTGGAGGGTGATTACTCACTGAACTTATTCAGAGAATATTTAAATTTTCAGTTTTTCTATTGTTCCATATAAATGATACGCCTTGCAAAAAAATGATCTCCCGGTTGCAAAATTTATGTGCCTCTCTTCTATGCCTTGTCAATCTTACTTATACCATCTGAAGTTTCTCACCTTTCCTACTGCTTTCAGTATTGCTTAATATTAGATAATATCCAATAAGATAGTAAAGCATATTGGCCACAAATGCAGTCACAATTTTTTCACAAAAGAGTCTGTCTGATGACAATAAAACAAATGGCTGGAGAAAAATAAATCATGTAAAGCTGTACCTGTTGGCTGGTTTTAATTATACCAAAGTAAATTTTAGTCCCTAAAAATACTTCTTCACAGTAACAGTAACAACCATCCTCTTCTCCCCCAAAAAAATCCCTGATAAAGGAAAATTAAAATTATTTAAGTGTTCTCATAAGTTTCATTTTTAAAGAGTAAACTTAGATAAGAGCATAATAGCCTCAGACGGCCTCATGCAGGCTCATTCTTGCCAAGGAAAGAGGCTGTGGACCCATTCCACATGAAAAACGGCTCAGCTCAGATTTCAAAAGATGCACAGCATCAGCTAAGCAAACACCTTCTTCCATAAAAAGCGTTTGTACAAAGAATTCCCTTATGTGTGAACACCTCCAGAAAACCTATTTTTTACCCAAAGAAATGCCTGGTAGTCCTGCAACCATATCAGGAATCAAATCAATTGGTTACTTCTCTCTTATAATTCCCTGTATCTCACACTAGTTAGCTTTCAATCTTCACTGCCATCTAGAAATAAAAAAAAAAAAAATGTCAGATTGAGAAATGGGAACCAGCTCAGTGTAGGACACCAGGAAGAAAAGCAGGTAGTGGGAGAATTTTGGATGGCTTTATTTGGAAAGAGCCAACTGGAGAAACAGAGGCTGAGGCTTTCTCACTGCCTTGTCTAGGTGACCCAACCAGAACAATTTTAGAAAAAGGAAAGTTTATTTGAGAGCTCACGGTTTCAGAGGTCTTAGTCCTTAGAAAGCTGACTTCATTCCTTGGGGCTCAAGGTGAGGCTGAACATCATGGCATAAGAGTGTAGCCGAGGGAAGCAGCTCACATGATGATCAGAAAACAGAGAGAACGCCTCCATTCTCCAGATACAAAACATGTACCCCTTAGCTACGCCCCAATGAAGCGCCTCCTCCAGCCACACCCCACCTGCCTTCAGTTACCTCTCAATTAATCCCACCAGGGATTAATTCACTGATTAGGTGAAGGCTATAACCCAATTATTTCTCCTCCAAATCTTCTTACGTTGTCTCACACATGAGCTTTTGGGGAACACTACATCTAAACCATAACAGCAGGTGAAATAATAGTGGCTACAGTGATAGGCAGACTGACACAGAACCTGAACCAAATCTCCTAAACCCAGCCCTCAGAACTTCCCATGTCACCTCCCCTTTTGTACCACCCAGGAAAGCAGGATGGTAGTTCTGTTACCTGATTTGCCATGCTAAGAAAAATAGTATATGCATTTTACAAATACAATACCAAAGCAAGATCTTCAACTTGTCCAGGAAAAAAATAAAAATGACTGTAAGGAAATATTATGTAGTAAGGTTCTAAAAGGTTTAGTCTAATACTAAAATAAATCAAATAATCTAACTGCCCCCTCCACTCTAACCTACAACTTGAACCTTGGGATTTCACTTTATAGGTTTCTTTGTCTTAAATATAAATGTGAGAAGGATCAGAATGTCCACTTAAATAGATGCTTCCACAGAATTGAAAATACAAAGCAAGGAAATAGGCAGGAATCTTCAAAGTTATCTCAGTTGGCATGAAAATTGGATGTCCTCTCCAAAGGACATAAAGACATTGATCACTGTAATTTAACAAAAAGCCACTGAGTACCTGTGATGTGCTTGTCACTATGCTAGATTCACATGCTCACTAAGTCATGGTCTCTGCTTCCAAGAAACTCAGGTCTAATAAAGGAGATGGACATAGGATCATTAAATAACACGCAAGTGAAATGTTTAATTAATATTAAAAGCACCACAGAAAAAGGAAATTATTTAATTCTGTGGGATTCTAAAACAGTAAGAAGTGATAAAGAAGTGGGATCTCAAGAATGATAAGTATATGTGGACAAAATAGAGGTGGGGAGCCATTCCTGGCCAAGGGATAGGCACAAAAGTATGCAGTTCAGACATTTAGGGAACAAGAGCCCAGATGGGATGAAGGTGGTATCAAAGGACAGGGGAGTTAGAGCATGAGATGAGATCAGAGGGAGAGACCCATTTGTAGGAAGAATACCACTAGGCTAATGGACAAAGCTTCTGAGACTTGAGAAAGAACTAGTAATCTAGTGTCACCCCAGATTATTTTTATGTTTCACATGTCATTTTTGTGCTTGCATCCCTATTGTGATGATTTTTGTGTTTGGTTAATACTTGAAATTTTATTGCAATCATGATAATAGAACTAAAAGACGGGCTTATACCTTGTACTTGAACCAGACCTTGGAAAATTGCTAAAGAGGGCTGGGGATGTAGCTAGGTGGTAAAGTGCTTGCCTAGCAAGTGTGAGACCCTGGGTTCAATCCCCAGAAATGCAAAAAAAAAAAAAAAAAAAAAAAACAGTGAGAGAGTTTCCAATTTACATATAAATGTAAATTGCTGAAGAGAATGGCTTGATGCTTGATAGAAGTAACTGGAATGAGAGAACCCCAGGACAAAGACAAAACCAGGAAAACAAAGAAGCATTATTTCCTTCATCTACTCTTCCTAGTGATCTTCCAGGGGCAAAATAGTTCTGGGTTTTGTTGAAATGAAGAAGATTGTTCTTTCACCAGCTGACTTTTTTTGATTCAACTCCTAGACATTTAATAAGGATTGATGGAAAACAGAAAATCTCTATATAGTCAAAGAAAATTCAGTAATTGAGGAAATTACTAGAATAATGTATGCTAACTGACTACTTAGAATTATTACAAAGATATTGCAGAGATCTGGTTGACTGTTTATCGAAAACATCTGGGTTTCCTTTCTTCATCTGCAGATGTAAGAGCGATATGTCTTTCTCAAGGGATGATTCCTTTGACATGTAATCACCCCCATCCTGGAGGTCTTGCTCCTCCTGTCATGCAGAAGCAGAAAGTCCATTTTTCCTTAGGATAAGGCCAGTCAGCAAACACAAGAGACTTATCATCGTTCTCCGTCTACCACATATCCTCTGCTCTTGAAAACTCTCCAACCCTTTCTTTTGTTGACATGGAATTCAATCTCTCTCCCCTATTGAGGTAGTCTTGAATAAAGACTTCTTTGACATTATTCCCATGGAAAGATCAGAGAATTCCCAACATAGGATGGTTTGATTTAGGATTTTTCACCATTATGATGATATGAAAGCATACCCACACCAGCATTCTGGTTTTCACTTTCAATATTGTATTTAATAAATTATGTGAGATCTTCAACATTTTATTATAAAATGGACTTTATGTTAGATGATTTTGCCCAACTATAGGTAATGTATGTATTCCAAACACATTTAAGGAAGGCAAAACTAAGTTGATTGGTAGATTAAAAGTGATAAACACATTTTTTATGTACAATGTTTCCAAGTTAAGATGGGCTTATTGGAATCTAGCCCTATCATAAGTTAAGGAACACCTTCAGTGTTCACAATCATTTGCCTTCGTTATGCAATGCTTCATATCAAGGATTTAAAGTTACCTGTTTCAGTGTTCCATAGAGCACCTGCATGAGGTAAGCTTATCATTGTGATTACTTTTTGGCATACAAAAATTTGAAACTGAAATTATTTAAAGTTTAGACTTCAGAATTAAATCAAGATTCCAATTAAGAAGTTCTAGAATATGATTAAATCCTTCGACCTCTGATTTCTTGATTAGAAAACAGAAGTACTATGTGAGCCAACTTGGAAAGCTGGCCAATGATACTTCCTTTTATTGATTAGAAAAGCAGCTACAGGGTCTTGCAAAGAGCCAGAAGAAGCTGCAAAGAGAGAAGACAGCAGTGTTGGTGTTATGGAGACTTTGGTTCAAAGTATAGCTCTACCACTGATTATCTCTGAGATTTTCAACAAATTACTTAACCCAAAGGCTCAGTTTTGCGGGGAAGATGGATAATAATGCACACTTGCCAGGGTTTTATGAGTCATGTGAGATAATGTGTGTAAATTAGGCAAATGGTGGTTTCCACCACTTTCTCTGGCCATGGGTATCCAAGACAAATGTGCATTGCTCACCATCTAAAATGGCATCTATAGAATGTGCCAGGCCAGAGTCAGAAACTTGAGAAAGTTTCTATCTTCCTGTGTCTTAAGGTGATGGTGTCTCCTACCAGCTCCATTCAGCCTTACAGCTGGGCCTCGCCTATCATCGGGGAACCTCTCTTCCCCAGGAGAGCAAGTGCCTCCAAGTGTCCTTAAGCATGGGGGGACACTCTTGCCCAATCCCTCACAGCACAAGTAGACTCAGTATGCTTGCAAAAAGCAATATGAGAAAAATGTTGGTTTTGAACTGCTTCTACAGAAAACAAAAGCAGGCAAATTAAGATCAAACAAAAAAAAATCTGAGGTAAACAAATAGGATTCTTAACTTCATTTTAAGAAAAAGTACAAAAAAAGATTCTAAAATGTTTAAACTTGATAGAGGAATTTGGCAGTGTTTTAATTTCAGTAGAGGGATAAGTGGATATGGAGTTGTAGACATTGCATTTCAGCTGTACCTCTCAGGCAAAAACCATTCAGTTTTTAATACTGATAAAAAATCATCTAAAAAAATGATGTCTTTCAGAAAAATCTCATCAAGCTAGAGATTCTGATAATATCAACATGGGTCATAGAACATCTCATTTAAATATTAATAGCATATTATTTTTATGAAAAGCACTTTGGAAATCGCTTCCCTGTTTCATTAGGTTTTGTTATGTTCTCAATCTTACAGATTTTCCATCAAAATTCACATATAAGACTGTACAAAAAGTGGCCAAAGTCATGAGTTGAATCACAGGCTTGACTTAGAAACCATGAAGGTTTGAAAACTTTTATTTCCTAATTCAGAAAGCAATTCAAAACTTCCAATTAATTGATAGTATTCATCTTTCAGGCATCTTCATTACGTTTTCTTAATTTTCCATCTTCTGCTCTCCACCCACATGACTCTGCTTTTCTCCTGGCAATTCAGATAATAACACAAGGTTAACAAGGAGGTCAACATCTGTGCTGATTATTCACAGAAGAAAAATATTTCTCATCTTTGTACATTTGTTGCAGGCAGAGCAATTTTTTCTCTTCGTTTCCATAGATACAGTAAGTCTGATTATTAATCAGAATGATAGACCATAAATTACAAAGCCAGTTAATTATTATCTTTGTTAAACATTTTCTTGTTTACTAATTGGTCCCACTTTCGTTCTACTGAACATGATTTTGAAGGCTAATTAAATTTAGATCATTTCAGACATATACGTAGCAAACACTATTTTACCATGCTTGATGATGGGTGAACTATGATCAAAGAATGATATAATACAGATGATATGAAATAATGTATACTTGTTTCTGAAAAGACAGATCAGAAAGGTTGAATGTCTTATTCTCCATATGACAGGCACTTCAGTTTCTATCTTCCACAGCTTCCTTCTGCAAATTATGGAGATATTATTTTCAGTCTTCCTCTCCAGTATACATCTAATAGAGTATTATTTTTAAAAACTTCAAAATTTAGTGACAAATATTTCATGCACAGGAGACAGTTAAAGCTAATAACTAAGCCAGTAACTAACTAGTGGGGATAAGAAAAGTGCAACAAATAAAACTAGAGGGCACATCCAAATCTGCCACTGTTAAGCTATTCTACACAGCCCACCTCACATGCCACCATGAACAGAGGAAGATTGGCTCAACTTGCCCTCCATCGCCTTCATTCTGAGTCACTTTTCTTGTTCATCATCTTAAAATGCTAACAAACCTCACATTTATTTACTTTCACCGCCTATTTTATTTTCTTCTGCTTTACTCTTTTCTATTACCTCTTACATGTTACATTGAGCATGGTATTATTTATACCTGGGCTTCTCGATCCTGGCACTACTGACATTTTAGACCAGATAGCTCTTTGTTAAGGGGGTGGGAGCTGAACTGTGCATCACAGGAGGTATACCTCTACCCACTAGATTCAGTAACACCACCCACCCCAAATCTTATCCATCAAAGATTTCACCAGACATTGCCAAATGTCTCCTGGTAAGCAAGATCAATCACCAGTTGAAAATCATGGGTTTACACTGACATTTACTAATTTATGTATTGATCCATGCAATAAATGTTTATTAGATGAATATTATGAATCAGGTGCTTGACCACAGCAGTAAAAAGACATAATGCTTGATCTCTACTAACCTAAAATTTAATCATAAGTATGAATAAGTAATCTTCCAAATATAATTTAGTATATATCCACAGAGGTGAGAACAAAGCATTACTAGAACAAAACAAAAGGAGACCTAACCCAGATTAGAGGTGGGGAGAAGGCAAAGCTTTTTACAAAGAAAGAGGCACTTAACTGCACACCCCCAAAAGATGAGTGCAAATTATCTCCGTGAAAAAATAAAAAATGGAAGAGTGTTCCAGGCAAGGCGGAAAAGTGGGCAAAAGCATATAGATGAAAGATCAAGTCAGGCACTGTTTGGCAATGAGAGGTGTAGGCAGGAACCAAATCACACAGTGTCTTGCGTTTCACATCAGGGAGTTTTGACTTTATTCTAAGGATAGCAATGAAATATGATTTTGCTCCTCAGGACAATGACTCTACCTAGGCTCTCTTGCCCTGACCGTTGATCTCTAGATAAATGTCCTTCTGATATGTCAGTCCGTGGGTACTTCTAGAACTTGTTCTTGGGCAGCCTAAAATTTTACCAATGAAGCCTTCTTTGTAAGCTTTATCCACTCTTTTAACAGGAACAAGATGGATACCATCAATCTTGCATCATAAAAGAATGAGGGAGTACTGCTGCAAGTAAAGACACAAAAAACTAAAACTCCACTGTGTTTTTCAATATTAGATAAGTATAAATTCTAATGGTATTTTGTGTGACCATAACCAAGTAGAGTCCAAGTTTTTGGTGCACTAATTAAATTAATGCTCAAAGCAGCCCTTAAGATTATAAGAAAAGTTAACTTGCCATTTGTGGCGAGCCGCTTCTGCCGTTTCTGCAGACTATGGTCGCCATTACAAGATGATACTGGCTCCGCTGTGGTCTGTGACAAACAACTTCTTATCTGGGAAAGTTGGCACATGATTTTTCACCACCCTGTGAGAAAGCTCCACGCGGCAGCTTTGCATTGGGGCTTGGGATGCTTTATTAAGGCTGGGAGGGGCATCCGGGAGGAAGAAGAAGAAATATCAAGGGCCTGAATAAACTGTTGAAAGAAGATTCCCGAGTTGCGTCTTCCTTGCGGGCAAGGGGTCGCGACAAGTGGTGCCGAAACCCGGGAACCAGAACTTTCAGCAGTCAGGGGTGGTGCACCGGTTAGTCCCAGGTAAGTGGGATCCGCGATCAAAGCAGGACAGCTCCTCTGTAATGAAAGAGAGAGCCTTACATTTTATTGCAGCTGCACTGTGCGCTTTCGCTCCTACTTTCGCTTTTATTTTCTGTGTTTTTTTTGTTGTGTCAGTTCGCTTTTGTTTTTTGTGCTTCCTTTGTTGTTGTGTCATGGGTGCCGCATCTTCAAGTCCGCTTCTCCTGGCCCTAGGTGGCCTGTTATGTTCCAAGGGTCTGGAAGTGAAACATAGTACTTTACAGAGATTTTTACAGAAGATAGATATCGCTGCACCGTGGTTTGCATTTTCGGGCAGCCTTACTGTACCTAGTTGGGATAAATTAGGCAAAGATCTTGACTTTGCTTCTGAGCAGGGCATATTAGAGGGTGGGGTGATACCCCTTTGGAAAATGGTCCGTGGTTGCCTTACAGATGGCAGATGTCAGGAAGCACTTACTAAAGGACAGGAGGTTTTAGAGCAATTGCATGAGGAAAAATCGGAGACGGCAGAAAGTGAAGTGACTCGGGAGGATGGGAGTGTGCGGAGCATGAGACGGGGGAGGAAACGGTTGTATCCAGATCTCAGTACGCTGCGTACACCCCCATGTGAAAGTGGGTCAGAGGAGGAGGAGGATGAGGAGGAAGAGCTCGGGAGGCTGTCTCGTCAGCTAGGGAGTTTAGCTATAGGAGAAGGGAACAAAGATAAACAAGGGCTCAAGAAAAGCGATCCCCCGGATCCACCGCCGTATGGTGGGGGCGTTTCGGGGAGAGCTTTCCATGCCCAAACATGGAGGGCTGTTCACGCTGAGATGGGTCTTGCTTATCCAGTTTTTCAGGATGACAATAGGGGAAGAGTCCATGAACCCTTAGATTTTAAAATTGTGAAGACCCTGGCTGAGTCTGTACGCACTTATGGGGTGGATGCCGCCTTCACGCTGACTCAGGTGGAGAGTCTGTCTAGATACTGTATGACTCCCTCTGATTGGGCTAGCCTTGTTCGGGCTTGTGTTTCCCCGGGTAAATATTTGGACTGGAGAGCATTCGTGCTAGAGGGCGCAATAGAGCAGGCCGCCCAAAACCATGCGGCGGGACACCCCCATTGGGACAAGGATATGCTCTTGGGACAGGGTAGATTTGCAAATCAACAGACAGGATTTCCTCTTGAGGCATATGATCAAATTAACAACATTTGCATTCGGGCATGGAAGTCGCTTCCAAATAGAGGAGAGGTGTCTGGTAATTTGACCAAGATTCTACAAGGCCCTACAGAACCCTTTTCAGATTTTGTAGCAAGGATGGTGGATGCCGCTGGAAAGATTTTTGGGGATCCTGATAGAGCCATGCCCCTTATCAAGCAATTGGTCTTTCAAATGGGAAATTCTATTGAGTATTTGGGAGCAATAATTGGGCATGACAAATTGAAACCACAAAAAATCACCATAAGAACTCAGGATCTCCAAACTCTGAATGATTTTCAAAAACTGCTGGGAGATATTAATTGGATAAGGGGATATTTACATATTCCTAATGGTGTGCTCCAGCCTTTGTATGCTACCCTTAAGGGTGATCCAGATCTTGCTTCTCCTCGTAGCCTCACCAAAGAGGCTAGGGCGGCCCTTATAACAGTAGAAGAAGCTATACAACATGCTACTCTATGCAGGCTCCAAAGTGATAAACCTTTCCAGTTATGTGTGCTTGCCACTATGCGGCAGCCTACTGGAGTACTGTGGCAAGATGGGCCTTTACTATGGATCCACCCACATATATCCCCAGGAAAATCTTTAGAATACTATCCTGATGCTGTTGCAGCGTTAGCACTTAAAGGGATCCACCAAAGCATTCAATTTTTCGGACAATCACCTTCTTCTCTTATTATACCCTATACTAAGGCTCAACTTAATGTTTTGTGTGCTACTCTAGACAACTGGGCTATTCTATGTTGCTCGTTTCAAGGGGATATTGATAATCATTACCCTTCCCATCCATTACTCCATTTTGTTAAAGAACATCCCATCATTTTCCCTAAGGTAACTTAACCCAATCCAATTCCGGGGGCTGTTAATATTTTCACTGATGGTTCCAAGTCTGGAATGGGAGCTTATGTAATTAATGATTCTCCCCCTGTTCAGCATCAATTTGCTCCTGGTAATCCACAATGGGTTGAACTGCAAATTGTTATTGAGGTTTTTAAACAGTGTTCTTTTCCTTTTAATCTTATCTCGGACTCCATTTATGTGGTACAAGCACTCAAAGTCCTGGAGGCCGTGGGAGCTATTAGTAATGCCCATAATGTATCTGCTTACTTTAATCAGCTTCAACAACTTATCTGTAGCCGCACTGCTCCTTTTTATCCAATGCACATCTGGGCTCACACCTCTCTTCCTGGTCCGTTATCACAGGGTAATGCCTGTGCGGACTCAGCCACTAGAGGCCAGTTGATATGCTTGGCTTCCTCCTTAGAGGGGGCTAAATTATTTCACCAGAATTTCCATGTTAATGCTTTAACGCTGCGCAGGCGTTTTTCCATTTCAAGAGCGGATGCTCGTCAGATAGTATTACAATGTCCCCATTGTGTCACATTTCTTCATCCCCCTACTTATGGAGTGAACCCACGGGGATTGAAGCCATTGGTTGTCTGGCAAATGGATGTGACGCACATACCTGACTTTGGTAACCTCAAGTATGTACATGTTTCTGTTGATACGTGCTCTGGAGTTATTCATGCCTCTGCTTTGTCGGGAGAGAAGGCACGTAATGTTATTACTCATTGCCTAGAAGCATGGGCAGCATGGGGTGCTCCTGCATCCCTTAAGACTGATAATGGACCTGCTTATACTGGCAGACAATTTACATCCTTTTGTTCTACCATGGGAGTGCAACTTACTCATGGTCTGCCTTACAATCCTCAAGGACAAGGCATTGTTGAGCGTGCTCATCGCACCTTAAAGGAAACTTTACAAAAACAAAAAGGGGGAATAGGAGCTGAACACACTCCTAAAGAACGCCTGTCCTTAGCTCTCTTTACCATTAATTTTTTGAATTTGGATATTCATGGTCGCTCTGTGGCTGATAGACATGTGTCCCCTCAGCCCTCTGTGATTGGCTATGTTAAGTGGAAGGATGCTCTTACGGGCCAATGGAACGGCCCCGACCCCGTGCTGACATGGGCACAAGGATCTGTATGTGTTTTTCCCCAGGATCGCACGGAGCCGTTGTGGGTCCCTGAACGCCTGACAAGAAGAGTCTTGACATCAACCGACCAACAACAAGAGATACCACAGCAACCCTGTGATGAGGACCTTCACTCTGCTATGTGCTCTGGTTCTGGTGCTGGTGCCGATGGCACAGACGACACCAATGCAGTGGTGGGCAGTGGCACGGGCTTGGCCAATGCCGATGCCGGTTCATGGTAGTTCTAGTGTCCTCCCCACTCTTTTCTCTACCTCATGTGAGATGTCTGCTCCCTGTGCCTCTCCTAGAGGGGACATGGAGAGCATTTTTAATCAATCTCAGGTTAATCTCACAGGAGTTTTTTGTTTCAGCCTTGGAGACGCTAATTGCATCAGCCTTAAGATCAAAAATTTGACTAACTGGGAGGACCCATTGCGGTCCAATCAGGTCTCAGGGAGTATTATTAATGCCGTACTGAGCCAAGTAGTTTCAGGGAAGCAATCAGGTTCAGGGACCCCTGTAAATAGCTCTGCTTTAAACATAACTACCTTGGCTATGATCTCCAAGGTACTAATCCCAGTGCCTCCTTCTTCTAATAGTACTTACAATGCCACTCATTTCAAGGCCTCTCCTTACTGTACCCCTAATCTTGGTTTCCCCCCAACATTTACGCCTTGTCAGGATCATTCTTGGGAGAAACTTCAAGTTGCTAAGGGTTTCTCCTTTTCCCCCTCTCTTAAGAGGTATGTTTATAACTTTAACCATAGTGCCAACTCCTCTACAGGAGTAGGTTGGTCCTGGTTTCAATGGCTGATTTCCAATGAGAAGGGGGCTTCAGCTGATATTTCTGCATTGGCTCAATTGCTGGGAGCCAAAAGCTGGCTGGCTAATGTTTCTGGCACTGTTAGGGAGAGTGAACGAGGTAAGAGACTTACATCTGTTTCGTTCAACTCTTTGCTATATAATGCCACATTGCCCCCTGCGATGGTCTGCATCCAATCCCCGTTCTTGCTCCTTTTGGCTAATGACACCTCGTCGGGGATGCTGGATTGTTCTAGTGTTACCTGTCTCTTATCTGAGTGTTGGAATGGTTCTTGGACTGTAGCAGTGGTTATGAAAATTCCAACCTTTGTCCCAATCCCAGTCACTGCGGACCCAGGTAAATTCCCCATTGTTGAGCTACTTAGAGTCCGCAGGGATTTTGGAATTACGGCAGCTATAGTGACAGCTGTGGCAGTGTCTGCTGCTGCAGCGGTTATGGCCGGAGTGGCCATGGCCAGTCAAGTACAAACTGCTGCCACCATTAATCAAGTTGTTCAACAAACTTCCACCATACTTGAGTCCCAAAATTCAATTAATCAACATATTTTGTCAGGGATTTTAGCTGCCAACCAAAGAATAGATTTACTTCAAGCTCAGGTAGAAGAATTGGCCGACTTGGTGCTTTTGGGTTGTGTTGACCAACGTGCACATTTATGCATAACCTCTGTCAGATTTAATGATTCTAGGAATGCCTCCCGCATCATTGGCGAATATTTGGCCGGAAATTGGTCCATGGCAGCAGAAAACTTGATCCAGTCTCAACTAACTCAGATTGCCGTTTTGAACAGTACCCGTGTCGAACCAGTGACTTTGGGTCAATTCACCGATTGGATATCTTCTGCCTTTTCCTTCTTCAAAGAATGGGTAGGAGTAGGCATTTTTGGTGCAATGTGTTGCTTCGGTGTTGGTGTTGTACTTTGTTTGTGGCTTCTCTGTCGCCTTAAAACTCGCCATGCACAAGAAAAGGCTATGATCATACAAGCTCTTGCAGCTTTAGAAAATGGCAACTCGCCTCAAGTCTGGCTTGCGCATCTTAAGCAGTAAACCTTTGTCATGGTCGTTACACCCCAAGTTATTATAACATTGCACTGGGATCGACATGACTTTCCTTGTTATTCTCTTAGTGTTGGAAAGCCCTTGCACTCTGCCGGTCTTACTGCCATTGCACGCAGATGGGTTTCCACACTAGTACTTTTCTATCGCCTTGAAGTTCGTGCCTTTCTTTCAGGGTGCTGTCAACTTGTTTGTCGTTATAAACAGCCACAGTTCAGCCTCAGCTATCCCCCTTCGTCCACCATCGTCACGATACAGGATGCGAGGCAAGGCACTGCACTTGAGTGATCCTTGACGTGGACCTCAAGGAGAGCATGTCCTATTGCATGCGGGTTAGACGCGTTCACGCCCCGCCCCACGAAAAAAGGCGTCGGCTGATATGGCTTCAGATCTGGGGAAGGCGCCTCCTTAGGACTGAGTCATACTATGCAGCCACTTCTGCACAGTGGGATAGGACCTCTACTCTCGCCTGTATTGTTTTAAGAAAACAGAAAAGGGGGAACTGTGGTGAGCCGCTTCTGCCGTTTCTGCAGACTATGGTCGCCATTACAAGATGACGCTGGCTCCGCTGTGGTCTGTGACAAACAACTTCTTATCTGGGAAAGTTGGCACATGATTTTTCACCACCCTGTGAGAAAGCTCCACGCGGCAGCTTTGCATTGGGGCTTGGGATGCTTTATTAAGGCTGGGAGGGGCATCCGGGAGGAAGAAGAAGAAATATCAAGGGCCTGAATAAACTGTTGAAAGAAGATTCCCGAGTTGCGTCTTCCTTGCGGGCAAGGGGTCGCGACAGCCATTTACAGATAAAACTAAGAAAAAAGCAAATTGATGGCTTGTCAGCTTTGTACAGCCTAGATTTACCCTTTCCTAGCCTTGATGTTATATCTTGTCAGATTTGTCTAGAATTCAATTGAGATTTCTGAGCCATAAGGGTTTGATTTTAATTAAGTATCTAACACATCCATTACATAAGGACTCGATTTGGTCTTTGTGTGAGGGAAAAAAAAGTATATATGCAGGTGATGCTTGTTTAATATATCACACACTAAGGAAGATATTTGGCAAGAGAGAGAGAAAACAACTTGATGTGACTTTGAACAGTATCTGAGTCACAAAGAAGAAAGTCAAATGAATGCTCGACATATTGGAAGAATTTTTTTTTTTTTTTTTACCAAGCAGTGACTGTTTTAACAGAATGTGTTTTTGATAGAATCAGATTGGAATTTGAAGGATGAAAATTTGGTAGCACTGCTTTGCTATGAAGTATCCTCACTCAAAGCAAAGCTTTGTAGAATATGTCCATTTGCAAGTAAATAAGTTTGAATTTATTTCCTCCTTATCATCTGTTCACTACAGAATAAAACAGCGGGAGAAAGGGTTGTGCAGAAAATAAAGCTAGAGATTAACTTTTCTCTCCATTTCTGTAAAGGTTCATCTTTTCTTCTGCAGAAGTAGTCAGGGACACCACCTGTGACCTTTAGCACACTGGAAAGAAATTCTTGTTCACTGATATTTTCTCACAGGTCAGATAGTTCTTAAAGTTCCCATAAATTGTCTTTTTTACATTTTTAATTCTAAATGTTTAGAAGGACTTCTAAGTGCCAGAGAATCTAACCCTCCCCTGAAACTGTTACTTTTGTTTTGTAAGGTTTCACATCAGAAATAAATTTTAATATCACTTCAGGGGCCTTACAAATGTGGGTTTAAAAGTATCTCATTCTTTCTATGTGGTCATTGGTATTTAATTCTTCCTAACAGTATTTAAATTTTCAAAGGTATTCAACAAAAATTAAGTAATTATAAGTATTAATTATTAACAATTATTAATTTATTATTATAAATAATATCATATAATATATTATATAATAGCATATTATATTACAATATGATTAATTATTATAATAGTATAATATATAATAGTATATTGATTATTAATAATAATTATTAATCATAATTACAATGATCTTTTGCCATACTTGTATTGTTATGATTTTTTTAATGTAGAAAAATTGGGCTTGATTTTGAAAGAGAAGCAAATAAAAGAGAGAGATGGCTAAAGATAGGTATAGTTATGTTGTAATTCATAGTGGTCACTGTTTAATAGCCTCCATTGAGTCTCACAGTCAATGAGTAATACACTGAGATCTAAAGATGCCCTGATGAAAAAGACAAAATTTAATCTGAATGAGTATAATAACATTCTTAAAGAAAGAGTGTGTCCATCACAAATTGGTGGAGAATATGGAAAAGCAGGGGTGTTCTGATATGAAATCTTCAAAAATGAAAATTTAAGGATTAATATTTTGTTCCATCTTCCAGAGGAACAAAAGTAGTTTAGCTCATTTCACATAGAGTACCACAATCCCATGAAAAATGTTCTCCCTTCCAGGAAGATTGCACTCTATCTAAATCTCACTGCTCTGATTCTGATTCCAGATGAATCTGCCTACTGGTCAATCAATAGCCATGAGTGCTGGTAGGGTAATACTCTTATCCCATACACTCATCTCATGAGCCTGGTGAAGGAGAGTCCATCACACCAGTCTTTAGCACATCTACTCTCAGACTAACTATACAGGACTTAGAATTGTAGACTTACCAAGATAATAAATGCCCCATCATTCCTCTTGACATGATTGTGGTACTGACTATTGGCTCTCACCATTTCAAAACACTATAACCCAAACTTACCCATTTCCTGTGAACATTAAACAATATGTAGAACCATAAATATAAACTATATGTATCCTGTATGAATAAGTGATGATATCAGTTATTCATTCATCTGTTCCATATACATCACTCTCTCTGTTTGCCAGGTTCTTTACTAAGTAGTGGAGATGTGCCATTCCCACCCTAGAACAGCTTGCAGCACAGCAGGGGAGGCAGAAATGTGCATAAACATGAGGTAAGATGAAATACACTGAAACAGTGGTTTGTACAAGTGAAACCAAAGCAAGTGGAGGGAGAAACTGATTCTGTGTGCAACTGGGTGAGGAGGGGTTAGTTCAATAATTTAAAATAAACAAATAACCATCATTTTCTGTCTCATGCAGTAATGACTACAGAATTTGTACTTTTTTTCTGACTTTTAAAGACCAGCTCAGATATTTTATATGCAAAGATTTTCATAAAATGTACAGAAAATCTAGTTCTGAGAGTAAAGTTTATTTTTTGTATAAAATTGAGGATAAAAGGTGATTCCCATCCTCCATTTTATTTGTTCTCACTAACTTGCATTGGAAATGACTTGCTTACTAGCAAAAGTACTCAGCTATATTCACAATTGGAACTCAGATTTACTCCTAAGGTAATCCACTGTGTCTTTTTGTTCACCATCATGTCCATAAGATCCATAATGGTGCCTGGAATGTAGAAAATGCTATTGAATTTTACCCAGATATTTAAATATGTCAACAGCTCTTTAAGATACTAAATGGCCAGTTTGATAGTACGTTAAAGCTATGCCTTGTCTTTTGGAAGATAACTTATGCAAAACTGTTCATTCACAATCATTTGGTTGCTTTGACAAGTATAAACAGTCTCTAATAATGAGAGGAAGGAAAGCACCATAGACCTTTGCTCTCAAAACATAATGATCTTCCAGCTTCTAGTACATACAATCTGTATCAGACTAAAAGCAGCAACACTTCAAACACATAACAGCAAGCAAGCACAAAAAAAGTCAAGTCCCAGATCTCTGACCTTTTAGAAACTCCAACTAGCACCTTCCATGAAAGTCTCACTTCAGGGAATTGCAGCAATATTCTGGCAGCTACATTTCTAGTCAAACATACAGGTGACAGAATCTCAGTTAATGGTTACACATGGGACCAGAGGTCTAGACTTAAAGCACTACTCTCAATTGTCTGTGCTAGGATTACTCAACCCTACCACTATCGATATTTTGGACTGGATAATGCTTTGCTGAAGGGGAGTTCTGTGCATTGTAGAATTTTCAATAACACCTCTAGCATCAACACAGTGGCAGCCTTTTCCTCAAATTATGACAACTAAAAATGTCTCCAGACATTGCCAAATATTCTGGGATAGGTAGTAAGGACTAGGCAAATCATTCCTGGTTGAGAACCACTGGTCTCAGCAGCGTGGCTCACTGGACATAATCTCTTTCTATGTAAGTCAGTAGTGACTATACAACATTTCTTACCAATCCATACATCTTGTACACTCATTTTACCAAGGAAAAATCATTTCGAGCGCTGCTTAGGCTATAATTAGGACACCTACTAGTACTAATCAGAGAGCAAGATACAAGCATGCTCTTAGCAGGTGCCTCTGAAGAGTGTACTCCTGATTAGATTCTTTCAAATGCTAACTGCTTGTGGTGGGTGTAAGCCTGATTAGAGTATTTCAGATGTTAACTAACCATACTTCTAACTTCAAATAAAATTAACACTTGTTCTCTAGTTTAGACCCCAGGCACCTCATAGAAGCAACTGGCACACTAAAAGGCTAAATAAAGCTGATAGCAATAATGCAAATGTTTTAAACAGCATAAGCTCACATACTGTAATCCTATTGGGGAAATAGCTGAGATGTAGCACACCTAGAAGTACATTTTCTCTCCCTGAGTCCTACCCAACTAAAACAATTTTGCTGGTGCACAAGCCTATTTGCAGCAGGTTTTCAGTACATGGTACATAGGAAAAATATTTAGGTAGTGACATCCAAATAGAGGAATACCTGTATATAGGATGCCTTTACCCACGAGGTCTGATAACCACTTTCCCATCTCCAGCTTTCACAAGTCAAAATTGAGAGGTGTATTTAGATTATTTCAACTTAAGTGTTTGTTAGATGTTAGGGCTGAGCAATGATGATGATTACACTGAGGAAAGACAGCTACTCCCATCCAGGGCTGGGGGCTTTTCCTGTGTACAAAATATAGGCGAAAATAGAACAGACCAAATCAAGTGAATCCAATGAAATAATCACAGCCGCATGGAGTTGTTTCAGATACAATTATGCCCCTGGACAGGGTAGCAAAGGTTTTATGTCTGACTCATGGAGAAAAAGAAAAAGGGAATCAAGAATTGAATAAAGGATGGAAAAGAGGGCAATTCATACAATTTTCAAGGCACACATCTCTTCCATGTACACTGTTCTCCATCGCAGGACAGTGTACTTTAACTTGTAATCTACCCAGTGAGGAATCAAAGGCAAAAAAAAAAAAAATCAAGGTGACCCATAGGCCTTATCCCTGAGGCTATGAATACCATGATAATGCCTACCCAGAAGGAAATCCAGCTGAAAAACTCTTAAAAACAGGAACAAATTCTGCCCAATAGTTAAATATATTTACACTACTGCCATTAATGTCCACTCACTATTTACAATATAGAGAGAGCAATGCCTCGGGGAGTACTCCAAGGCAAAGATTGTCCACCATTATATCTTCAAAGGGAAGATATTTTGGAGAGAATGAAAATCTGAGAATTATCTATAAGAAATCTGCTCAGAGGAGATTATAACAAGGGAGTGAAGAATTGTGGTACCTCTGGCATGTGGAATAGGAAAGTCCCTCCCACATAGTTCTGACATCTATTTTTATTCAGTAACTTACAGGAGAGGAGAATGGGATGGAGAAACTTCGCTTCCAAGATTTGACTTCTCACCCATGACTATGGGAATCTTATCACATAGGAAATATGCCATTTTCTTCAGTTGGCACAGATAAATAACATGAACGTATAAGTTGGTGGAGCAGGTGGGGGGGGGCAGGGTAGGAGGTCCTTAGTCCTCTGCTCTCATTTCCCTGATGAGTCTCTCTGACTCATCAGAAGAAGAGGAATGACTGACCCACAAGTTTGCCCAACATACCATGTTTTGGGTTTTTCTTTGGGGTCTTCCTGGGAAAATTCTAGGTGTTAGCACAAAATGACCAAGGTGTGTATAAACTTCACAGATCAGCACAGTCTTTATTCAGCAGTGGAGTCATCCCTCTGGCGAACCCACTTTCCTGATGGAAAATGAGCCACTGGCCAAATGGGGAGTCTGTGCTTATATATGTTACACTGCGAGATGTCTTAATTATTGACAGAGCATGTCAGTTTGGGCACTTAGGAAACAAGTTTGTAAAAATTTGAAATTTGTTTTTACTGGGCAATATTTTTACTTGGAGAAGAATGAAGGGTGTGGGGTCAGCGTTCAGTGCTTAACTCTTTCCCATTAGGTTCCTATTTTACTGTCACTGGGAAAGTATTTATTTGGGGAAGGATTAATATACTTTGGCTTCCTCTTAGAAACTGCTATTCTCAGTTGGATGGATATCTCCTTCCCAGGGATTGTCTTATTATGGATGATGCTTGCTTCCTTTCTCAGAATTATCCTGTCCCTGGGAAAGAATGTATTGGGAAAGGATCAATATTCAATGTGTTGCCTTCTTCCTCACACCCTCTTCTCAGGCTACACTCTTTTGGGGTTTGTCATTTTCCATATCTTACTCTAGGCTGCCCTCAACCCCATGGGGAAACCTATAGTGTTAAGCTACTATTTCCAGCTATATTACTTCCAAGATGGTTGAATCAGGGGTGAGGTGTTAGGAAGCCCATTATGGTAGTACGTAGTCTCTGATCCAGTTTTTCGCCTATATGAAACAGATACCTTGATTTTACCTGTCAGTTCTCATGTCTGTCTCAATTGATCCTGAACTCAGAAGGATAAAAGAAAGGTTAAATATTGACCAAATATCCAATAAAATAAAACACATAAAACCTTGAGCTATGTGAACAAGGACTAGCATATGAAATCTGAGCCAACATTTGGAGATCAAGCCAACTTCTGGTGTGAATAGGGCAGATGGTTACCAAGTTGAACAGTTCAGAAAAAGTTAAGTGGGGTTTATACCCAGAGGCATCTAAACAGCTATTGTAGCTTTATCCTCAAATGAAATACTATACTCTTATGTCTATTTAGCTTATCAAAAGGCTAGAAGACATCATACATACATATAAATACACACACACATACACACACACACACAAGCACACCCACATGCATATAAATACACACATACAAAATACTAATAGGCTATAATTTGTCACTTATATAATCCATGACTATGGGGACCTTATCACATAGGAAATATGCCACTTTCTTTAGTTGACACAGATAAATAACTCGAGAAAATTTTTGAAAATATGGCAGCTATGTACACAATTAAAAGGAGCTGTGCTTGGAACATTCTGTCTCTAGAAATCATATCTGCTCAAAAAAATGAAGAAATTTAATTAACTATAAAAATTATGCTTTTACAAGAGCACGATAATGAAAGGGAGATGAAAGAAGGCAGGAAGAAAGCAAAGGAATGACCTTGGAAAAAGGGGTGAGATCTTTGAGATTATATTGGATGTAAGCAAATGGGAAGGAGAGACAGACCCAGGTATATTTGTTCTTAACCATCTGAAATAGAAAGAAGTCAAGTCATACAGAAAGATGATGTGTAATTGTTCAGACAAACAGACATATCAGCTGCCAGACATGCAAATGGACATGTCTTCAGTGGTTCTATCCCCCTGCCTCTGAGCCACCCCAGCTGATATTAGAACAGAGGAGCTATCAAATGCTGTCAAATGCTGCCAAAATGGCAGAGTCATAAGTAAAATGACTGTAGTTGATGTTTTGGGTCACTAAGTTTTGGGATGGTTTGTCATGCAGCAATAGATCAATGAACCACCCTTTTAGGCATTCAGTCTCAGATATACAAGTTTGTTATACTCACATTGTGTGTGTGTGTGTGTGTGTGTGTGTGTTGTACTGGGATTGAACCCAGGGGCACTCTAACACTGAGGTACATCCCTTCTTAATTTTTATTTTGAGACAAAGTCTCACTAAGTCACACAGTTTGGCCTAGAACTTGTCATCCTCCTGTCTCAGCCTCACAAGTAGCAGGCACTAAGGTCTGAGCCATCTTGGCCAACACATTCAAGCTTTTACGTATTTCTGTTTAATTATGCACATGCTTGTTCAATCAAAGAAGAGTTGAACAATTTCTAAATTTCCATTGAATGCTGAATTAGTTCAGATATAAAGGATTTTTTCTTTCAATTATTTCACGAGAATGTCTCAGCAGTGGTTTGATATTTGGGTCAATATTCTCAGGTACATGATATGCTCCTTCAAAATATAATGACAAATATATATTTTTTAATTTCAAAAACTCTTTTTAAATTTTCTGTTTTGGCATTTATTTTCTTTCCTTGCTTTGTTTTTTCATCTAAAAGTCATGCTATTATTCCTATATTGGATTTACTTTGTCTTTACTACTTCACTTTCTCTCAAATCTTTATATTTTCTTCACTTGTTTTGACTTTTAAAATTTTACCCCTTTCTATGTATATTTCTTAGAAAGCATCATTTATTGCATCTATTCAGTCTTCTGTTACTATTAGTTAAGTCTTCATTTCTAAGGTAATTTTTATAATTTCTAGTTATTTATTGCATTTGTTACTTTCTTTTAGAGAGTTTCTAATTTTTATTTATAGTATTTTTCATAACCTATATTATTTTCTTAATGCTTATAAAATTGTTTTGATGTTGTAAGTCATAACTTTTACCTATTTAATAGATATGTCTTTGGAATGGGTTTTGTTGTCAATAAAGATGTTGTTCTTTTTGTATTGTCTCTTATTTAATTTTTTTCCTTTTTTTTGTAGTTGTAGGTGGACAGAATGCCTTTATTTGTTTATTTTTATGTGGTACTGAGGCTTGAACCCAGTGCCTCACACATGCTAAGCAAGCACTCTACCACTGAGACACAACCCCAGCCCTGTCTTTTATTTTTGTAATTACTTTTTGTTGTTGTTTTGTTTTCTTCTTTTTTTTTTAAGAATCAACCTCAATAGTTTGTTAGATTTTATGTAAAGTTGATTTTTAATGACTTTTTAGAAATTTAATTTTTAGATTTCAGGGCCCCCTATTTTGTGTGTTTTTGTAGAGTATTAAATAATAACTTGCTGAAATTTTCTGTCTCTTTTCATTTCCCTGGTCTTATCTAAATATTGTGTCTTGTTTCTCTGTGTTACCCTAGGTCAGTCAGTTTTTTAGTCACTCCAGTTTCCAGCATGGGATCAGGTCTTGAAAGGAACTACTAGCTGGTCATCTTCAGGAGTTCAGAGGACCTAGACTTCTCTGGTCTTTCCAGGCCTTCCTAAAAGCCCTGCACTCACCACTTTTGTAGCAGGCAATCCCCTCCTCACCCCCACCAACTTACCCCCTCCGTTTTGGCTGTTGTTCCCAAATGATCCCCACTATGGTTCCCAGTGTCATTATTGGTGATTTTGGGTTTCTCTTGTTCTCAGACTCCCCACTGTTTCCTGATGTTTTCTCCTCAACATACAACAAATACCCTGCAGATTCTGTAGTTCTTGGTAGTTTTATCCTAATTCTACTTTTGACATTCAAGAGAGTATCATACTTCCTAGTTTTATTATAAATATTTCCATAATATTCTTATTTTTGCTATCCAGTTACTGTGTTTATTTTTATGTGAGGATTTGGGAAGAGCCAAATACTGTTCTTCCATTGCCACTTCCGTCTTCCCCAAATGGTGGTTTCAGCAATGGCATGCATGATGGCACACCAGAGTCCAAAATGGAAGTGGTATTTCAGATTTCAAGTCAACATCACACACTTAATGTCAAATAGTCTATGTACCCACTATATGATTTATAATAGTCAAAGGCAAGTTAACTGTATTCCCTAACATTATATTTTTAAATGAGAAAAATTTTTAGTTGAAAATGAATTCATAATTTTATTTGCTAGATATTTATTCCTATGTTGGTGATTCAATTTATTTTCAAGAATCATTTGACAAACTCAAAGTCATAACCATTTTCATTACTTCATTGAAACAGAGTAGTGACCAAAATCAAGAAAATATTTATTAACAGAAAAAAGGTTAAAAAGAAATATTCTTTAGCTAAGAAATACACTGAAAGGGATTAACTCAGATGCTTCCTTTAAAAATAGTTCCGAAATAAAAATGCTTTTTAAAAATAATATCTCTTAGAACAATTCATGGAGATATATGGCATGAAGTATGTTTAAAATGGAAGCTTCTGGGCCTTATGTACTATGTAGAATCTAGACTGATGTTATGCTTCCAGTTAACCTTATTTTCCTTTACTCTTAATCATTGTTTAGGCAGGTGCTTGCATAAAATTTCTGGCAAATAAAAAAAAAGGCTACAGGTGTGTGATGTTTGTTCCTGCATTTCCATGTCACACAGGATGTTGATAGACCTCTCAGATGCTGGATGATAGACACCAAATGCAAATCAGTATCTTGAAGGATCTGTGAAGCACAATCCTGTAAGTCCCATTTCATTTTAATTTGCAGAATAAGAAATGAAATAAAGAAAATAGATTATCTACACACTGTTCAAGAAAGATGTCTTCCTAGTTGTTAATATATGAATTATATTTTCAGATTTTTCAATTGTATTCCTGATGTGTATAAAGACAGTGTGTGTTTATCTAAAGTAAGCTAAATTAATGTGTGCCTGCACACACACACACATACACACAGAGTTACACATGTATTCTGTAATAACTATAGTGCTGATGGTTAAAATTCTAAGAAACTAAAATGTGATTCAGAAAAAAAAATACACAGATTTTACAAGTTGAATAAATAGAAGAACAATATCTACAAGTGTTGTTATAAACATGGAAGTGTTATTTACCCAGAAGTGTCAAAATCATTATTATACTTGTAGAGTCAGCTCAAAACAATCATAAATAGGTCAGCTCCTACGAGCTGACCTAACACCTGCTGATAAAATTTGGGATCAAACTTAGGGATTAAACTGGACAAGTCTGCACTTGAATCCAGTTATAGTTTTCTTTCATGCCTGAAGAATCAGAGAACAAATCTTGTTTATTGCAGGAATGTGAGCAGAAAAGCATTATGGCTGGACCAGAAAAAAATGGGTGATTGGAAGAAACTAAGTGGAAGCTTGATCACTCCACTATTGTACAAATTAAGTACTCATGGAATTTAGACTACAAGATAGCATGATGTAGCTCCCTTAACATAAGGACAGAATAATCCCTCCTGATGAGTCAGACTCGTGGGAGAGAATCTGTGTTGCTTTTGAAAATTCTTTTGGAGCCTCTGCCAAGCAGCATCTTATACTATAAAGATATATAATTATATACAGTGAATAATTCATCTCTGCAGATGTCTTATATGTTATCTGTTTACCTGCTTGTCTCCAACAGTGTCTTATGGAACTGGGACTGTGTCCTCCCCATGGATTCATCTTGGTTGTAGAAGACAATCCCCAGAATGTAAGCACCACCCTATAAAGGTTTTTTTGAGTGTTGGGTGCATAAGCAAATAGTTCATTCAGATAGGATAGTGGCATTTGCAAATCTGAGTAATCAAATTTCAGGCCATTTGCAAAACTTCAAATACAACTGTCTTGTAAATACACAGGAGTCATTTTTTTTTCTATCCGGAAGAACCCTTTCCCTTGTTTCCTTTGTTATTTATTCTTATCTGTTTGTAATAATTAAACTGATCAAAGGATCTTTGGATCTATAAATATAGTGTTAGCCCAGATTCTTTTTAGTTTACAAATAGAAATGCTTGATAAAATATTAAGGGGAGGCTATTTTGTTCAAAGGTCGTTCTTTTTTTTTCCCCCTTTCCAAAGGTTATGCTATGGTCTTTGTTCTAAAGTGAACTTATATGTTTTAATTGACAGTCCTAAATTCATTTTCCACTTATTTCAGCACTCATGGGAGTTAAATCCGACCCAAATGATTAATTCATTCCTGAATAGCCAAATTGTGCCCAAAATGCCATGAGCTTATAAACTCTCTAAATCTAATGTGAAGATCATCTCTAGACAGAGTCTAAGTTGGACACTCCTCACAATGTATTTGTCACTAAAGATTTAAGCAATTTCTGTATATCAGTACTATCTCCTTTCTAGTCCTCCCAAGCAACTCCTACACAGTGACTATTGAGTAGTACTTCTTTGTGTTAGCAGCTGGCTTTTTCTTTCAATATATTTTAAGAACCATCCTAGATGCAAACTAAAGCTCTATTAGGGTATTACTCAAATTCTTTTTGACTTATCTAAGATCTGGTTTCTACATTACATGACTTTTCTTAGTCATATATAAACTATTAAGTGAACACAAAATTATTCCCAAAAATAATTTTTGAAAGCTAGTTTATTTTATAGGATCATTTCTGGTATAAAGACATTTTATTAAATGTGTAGTCACAAAAACTGGGAACTTTTGAAAAGTTGGTTTTAGGTAGGCATGATGTTTAATAACTTATCTAGCAGAGGGATTGACCTGTCGGAATGGATTCTGGTGGCCATAGCACTGGTCTAGAGGCCTGCATTTCTCCCTGATGTACAAGATGTTAATTATTGGACCCAAGGGAGGTGACTGGGTTATGACAGCCTTAACTCAATCTCTGAATGAATTACTTGATGGGATTAACTGGGTGGTAACTGAAGGCAGGTAGGGTGTGGCTGGAGGAGCTGAGCATTGGGAACTTGTCTTTGGGGTATATATTTGTATCTAGCAGGTGAAGATATCTTTCTGTGCTTCCTGGTCATCATGTGAGCTACTTTCCTTTACCATACTCTTCTGCCATGATGTTCTACCTTAACTTGAGCCCCAAGGAATGGAGCCAGCCTTCTCATTCAGAGGAATGAGACTTCTGAAACTATGAGGTCCCAAATAAAGTTATTCTCCTCTAAAATTGTTCTGGTCAGGTCTTTTAGTCATAGCAGTGAAAAAGCTGACTACAACAGGAGGTATGGCTGATCTGCAGAGATTGAGTGCAATGGTAGTGGGGGGCATTCAGGGGTTTGAGCCAATGACTATTTATCAACAGGTAGAGTTATAGTTCTTTAAGTAATATTAAATTAGTAGCACATATTACTATATAATAAGCCCTGTGTTAAGTCTTTTTATTTCAAAATAGAAAAGAAAATAGAAGATAAAGACAAAGGAAATAAGAGTTATTTCACTTTGAGGAAGAAGGCTACTAACTCACCTTACAACATCCTCATGGATTCCACACATAATCAGTGAGTGAGGTGACATCTAAAGCCCCTACAATTTGGGGAGGGGAAACTTTCCATAGGAAAAAAAAACAGCTTTCTTGCACAAATTTTCCAAAAACATATGATTATATAAACACATTTCTAGAGCCCCTCCCAGAGGCCCTCAAGGTTCAACATCATTACCATCACTAAATCCATCTCTGTAATTTACTCAGCGGAAACTGATAATTGATGAGTCTTCAAAAGATTCTCTGTGCCCAATATAAATGGTTAACTCTGGAAAACTGAGAAATCTATTAAAATCCAGAATTAGTATTATATGTAACATTAACTGTTTATGGATGTGAAAATCTAATAAGTCAAAGAAGAAAATGTTAATATTTGCGTATTTGCCTATCCTGCTCATACCTTCTCATACCTTTGTTTTGATCTTATGAAGGGGAAGACTATTATGTTGACAGACACCTGGAATAAAGGCAAGGAGGATGGGAGACAAGAACAATGTCAGCCTCCTGTCAACCCCACCTTGTCAACCTCCACGAATCCCTTCTACAATGACGTGATGCTGGGACCCACCCCAGATGGATAAAACAAAAATCTCTGGGCATCAGCGTTTGTAAAGGGGTGATTTCAAAGAGTGCTTTGAGGTTGAGAAACATTCCCATACACCTACAGAACAAGCAAATGAAGTCAAAAACCAAAAAAAGAAAAAGAAAAAAAATCTGTTTCTTGAGGGGGAACATCTGAGACAAGACAGGCATGAGGGGTGTCTCCAAAACAAAGTCTAACTGAGGAACAGAGAGTACTTTCATTGGCACCTTGGGATTTGGCAGCTGTGAAAGGTCAAACAGAGGGAACACTTGGCAGGACTGAGGTGTTTTCACAGCAGGAAACTGCAGGTAGAGCCTGAACAAGCTGTCCCTCAGGCAAAGGCAGCTAGAAGCTCGTGGGCTGACAAAGGGAAACCAGGGTAGACATCATGCAGTGAATGCATCTGACAGATTCTGTGGTACTGTGACATCCCCTCCCCAGAAGACTAAAGACTTATCAAGTGAGAATTTACAAAAGTTAAAAGTACTACATGGTGCGAGGGGGGCGGGGGTCAGGGGAAGGGGAGTGAAATGTGACCTATTAGTGTATACTTCTATCTCTATCTCAAATACTGGTGGTAATTTTTAACAATTGGTTTGGATGTTAAATAACTGTATTTCTTTAACATATGTATTCTGTGTGTCAGGTGACTAAACTGAAAAAGAAAAAGGGCATCAAAGTTGAGAACAAGTAACTATAAGTTACCTTGTAATGTGAACTATCTACATGAAAAATAAAGTAGATGGATGGATGGATGGATGGATGGAGAGATGGATGGATGGATGGATGCATGGGTGGATGGAGAAAAATTCCAGAATTTGGAGCAAGAACAAAGAGTAAGGCAAGTGTCACTGTCTCCAATGAAATGCAGAATAATCAGAAAACTGATTTGTTTTTCCAAAAAATATACACAAAATGAGATATGTGGAATAAGATTAATGCAAGGAATGATCTTAAAAAAAAAAAAAAAAAAAAAAAAAAAAAACATGCTCTAAAACATGATCTAAAAAACAATTTGGTGTCCCCCTCAGATTTAAGAGCAGTTATAAGAAATGTAGTTTGAAGTCAAAATTGGGATTTTCAAGACATTTTAATTTATGGAGAGTTTGGAATATTGCAAGATAGGTATTACCTGTCCTTGAAGACCTCTGTAGTTTCTGTGCCTCACTCAGGAGAGGTACATTTGAATGGTGCCTATGGAGGAGCTATCAACAGGTTCAAAGTATAAATCAGAGGAAACAGAGAAGTCAGGGCTGGCGGAATGCAGCAGAGGAATGGAGGAGACCACAGGCCAGGACACAGCCTGAGGGTCCTGAGACAGCCCTGAGAAATGTGAGAAAAATGAGAGCGAAGAGACTGAAGTATACCGGGAGAAGAATGAGAAAGCATTTTCAGCAATAGCTACCTCATCGTTTTACCCAAACTCACTCCTAAAATAAAAGCTGTACTCTTCTGCAAGGTAGGCGGGCCTGCGACCCACCTGCAGAAGAGTAGCAGCGGCCTGCTGAGAGGCAGAGCCGCCCCCTCCCCCCGCGCCTGCAAGGTAGACTGAACTGTGACCACCATCAGAACAGGCCAGACCTGCAACCGACAGACAGAACAGGCCCAGTGGCCTGAGGAAGGGTAGAGCCGCCCCCCCCCCCCCCCCCGCACCTGCAAGGTAGGCTGACCTGTACGCACCAGCAGAACAGCCTCAGAGCCCTGCAGAGGGGCAGTGCTGCTGCCTGCGCCTGCAAAGTAGGCAGAACTGCGACCACCGACAGAACAAGCCTAGTGGCCCGCAGAGGGACAGAGCCGCTGCCCGCGCCTACAAGGTAGGCGGACCTGCTACCGACCGGCAGAGCAGGCCCAGCGGCCTGCCGGCGTGGTAGGCACATTGCCCCAATTGGAGGAGGGGCAGAGCTGCCGCCCGCGCCTTCGAGGGAGACTTTGCAACTATACAAGACCAATATAAATATATAGGGGGAAAATTCAATAGCACAACAGTTTCACCAAGTAGAAAGGAACACGAACAGTATGAAGAGACAAGGAAAGAAAGGACCACAAGCAATGCAGGTCAACTCAACGTTAGAAGAAGTAATAGCTGCAGCAGATGGAATGTCAGATAAAGAATTCAGGATATACATGCTTCAGATGATCTGGAGTCTCAAGGAAGACATCAGACAGCAAAATTAGACAATGAAAGATCACTTCAACAATGAATTACATAAACAAATCCAAGAAGCAAAAGATCAACTATACAGGGAGATAGAGGTTATAAAAAACAAACAAACAGAAATCCTAGAAATGCAGGAAGCAATAAACCAACTTAAAAACTCAATTGAGAATACTACCAGCAGAGTAGAACACTTAGAAGATAGAACATCAGACAATGAAGATAAAGTATTTCAACTTGAAAAGAACATAGACAGCTCAGCAAGACTGTTAAGAAACCATGAGCAGAACATCCAAGAAATATGGGATAACATCAAGAGACCAAATTTAAGAGTCATTGGGATACAGGAAGGGACAGAGTTTCAAACCAAAGGAATGAGCAATCTATTCAATGAAATAATACGAGAAAACTTCCCAGACTTGAAGAATGAGACAGAATCCCAAATCCTAGAAGCCTACAGGACGCCGAATGTGCAAAATCATAAGAGACCCAC
This sequence comes from Marmota monax, assembly GCF_021218885.2. Taxonomy (NCBI): domain Eukaryota; kingdom Metazoa; phylum Chordata; class Mammalia; order Rodentia; family Sciuridae; genus Marmota; species Marmota monax. Next base: position 16,293,194 of record NW_026692781.1, read on the forward strand.
ACCTAGACACATTATAATGAAGATGCCCAACATACAGAATAAGGAGAGAATTTTAAAAGCTACAAGAGAAAGGAAGCAGATCACATTTAGGGGTAAGCCAATCAGGATAACAGCTGATCTTTCAACACAGACTCTGAAAGCTAGAAGATCCTGGAATAACATATTTCAAACACTGAAAGAAAATGGGTTCCAACCAAGAATTGTGTTTCCAGCAAAATTAAGCTTCAGGATGGAAGATGAAATTAAAACCTTCCACGATAAACAAAAGTTAAAAGAATTTGCAGCTAGAAAACCATCTCTTCAAAACATCCTTGGCAAAACATTACAGGAAGAGGAAATGGAAAATAACAATGAAAACCAACAGTGGGAGGTAGGACAGTAAAGGGGGGAAAAATAATCAAAGAGGAAAACAAACCATGTTTAGTAACAGAAATAAACAAATATGGCTGGAAGAACAACCCATATCTCAATAATAACCCTAAATGTTAATGGCTTAAACTCACCAATCAAGAGACACAGGCTAGTAGAATGGATCACAAAACAAGACCCAACAATATGCTGCCTACAGGAGACACATTTGATAGGAAAAGACATACATAGGCTGAAGGTGAAAGGTTGGGAAAAATCATATCACTCATATGGACTTCGGAAACAAGCAGGAGTGTCCATACTCATATCAAATAAAATAGATTTCAAGCCAAAGTTAATCAAAAGGGATAAAGAGGGACACTACATACTGCTTAAGGGAACCATACACCAACAAGACATAACAATCATAAATATATATGCCCCAAACAATGGTGCAGCTATGTTCATCAAACAAACTCTTCTCAAGTTCAAGAGTCTGATAGACCACCATACAATAATCATGGGAGACTTCAACACACCTCTCTCGCCACTGGACAGATCTTCCAAACAAAAGTTGAATAAGGAAACTATAGAACTCAATAAAAAAATTAATAAACTAGACTTAATTGACATATATAGAATATACCACCCAACATCAAGCAGTTACACTTTTTTCTCAGCAGCACATGGATCCTTCTCAAAAATTGATCATATATTATGTCACAGGGCAACTCTTAGACAATATAAAGGAGTAGAGATAATAACATGCATCTTATCTGATCATAATGGAATGAAACTGAAAATCAATGATAAAAGAAGGAAGGAAAAAGCATATATCACTTGGAGAATGAACAATAGGTTACTGAATGATCAATGGGTTATAGAAGACATCAAGGAGGAAATTAAAAAATTCTTAGAGATGAATGAAAACACAGACACAACATATCGGAATCTATGGGACACATTGAAAGCAGTTCTAAGAGGAAAATTCATTGCTTGGAGTTCATTCCTTAAAAAAAGAAAAAAAACCAACAAATAAATGATCTCATACTTCATCTCAAAATCCTAGAAAAAGAAGAGCAAAACAACAGCAAAAGAAGTAGAAGGCAAGAAATAATGAAAATCAGAGCTGAAATTAATGAAATCGAAACAAAAGAAACAATTGAAAAAATTGACAAAACTAAAAGTTGGTTCTTTGAAAAAATAAACAAAATCGACAGACCCTTAGCCATGCTAGCGAAGAGAAGAAGAGAGAGAACTCAAATTGCTAGCATACGGGATGAAAAAGGCAATATCACAACAGACACCTCAGAAATACAGAAGACAATCAAAAATTATTTTGAATCCTTATACTCCAATAAATTAGAAGATAGTGAAGGCATAGATAAATTTCTTAAGTCATATGATCTGCCCAGATTGAGTCAGGAGGATATAGACAACCTAAACAGACCAATATCAATTGAGGAAATAGAAGAAACCATCAAAAGACTACCAACTAAGAAAAGCCCAGGACCGGATGGATATACAGCAGAGTTTTACAAAACCTTTAAAGAGGAACTAATACCAATACTTTTCAAGCTACTTCAGGAAATAGAAAAAGAGGGAGAACTTCCAAATTCATTCTACGAGGAGGCCAACATCACCCTGATACCTAAACCAGACAAAGACACTTCAAAGAAAGAAAACTACAGACCAATATCTCTAATGAACCTAGATGCAAAAATCCTCAATAAAATTCTGGCGAATCGGATACAAAAACATATCAAAAAAATTGTGCACCATGATCAAGTAGGATTCATCCCTGGGATGCAAGGCTGGTTCAATATACGGAAATCAATAAATGTTATTCACCACATCAATAGACTTAAAAATAAGAACCATATGATCATCTCGATAGATGCGGAAAAAGCATTCGACAAAATACAGCATCCCTTTATGTTCAAAACGCTAGAAAAACTAGGGATAACAGGAACATATCTCAATATTGTAAAAGCAATCTATGCTAAGCCTCAGGCTAGCATCATTCTGAATGGAGAAAAACTGAAGGCATTCCCTCTAAAATGTGGAACAAGACAGGGATGCCCTCTCTCTCCACTTCTGTTCAACATAGTTCTCGAAACACTGGCCAGAGCAATTAGACAGACAAAAGAAATTAAAGGCATCAAAATAGGAAAAGAAGAACTTAAATTATCACTATTTGCAGATGATATGATTCTATACCTAGCAGACCCAATAGGGTCTACAAAGAAACTACTAGAGCTAATAAATGAATTCAGCAAAGTGGCAGGATATAAAATCAACACGCATAAATCAAAGGCATTCCTGTATATCAGCCACAAACCCTCTGAAATGGAAATGAGGACAACCACTCCATTCACAATATCTTCAAAAAAAAATAAAATACTTGGGAATCAACCTAACAAAAGAGGTGAAAGACTTATACAATGAAAACTACAGAACCCTAAAGAGAGAAATAGAAGAAGATCTTAGAAGATGGAAAAATACACACTGTTCATGGATAGGCAGAACTAACATCATCAAAATGGCGATACTACCAAAAGTTCTCTATAGGTTTAATGCAATGCCAATCAAAATCCCAATGGCATTTCTTGTAGAAATAGAGAAAGCAATCATGAAATTCATATGGAAAAATAAAAGACCCAGAATAGCAAAAACAATGCTAAGCAGGAAGTGTGAATCAGGCGGTATAGCGATACCAGACTTCAAACTATACTACAGAGCAATAGTAACAAAAACAGCATGGTACTGGTACCAAAACAGGCGGGTGGACCAATGGTACAGAATAGAGGACACAGAAACCAATCCACAAAACTACAGCTATCTTATATTTGATAAAGGGGCTAAAAGCATGCAATGGAGGAAGGATAGCATTTTCCACAAATGGTGCTGGGAAAACTGGAAATCCATATGCAACAAAATGAAACTGAATCCCTTTCTCTCGCCATGCACAAAAGTTAACTCAAAATGGATCAAAGAGCTTGATATCAAATCAGAGACGCGCCGTCTGATAGAAGAAAAAGTTGGCTACGATCTACATATGGTGGGGTCAGGCTCCAAATTCCTCAATAGGACACCCATAGCACAAAAGTTAATAACTAGAATCAACAAATGGGACTTACTCAAACTAAAAAGTTTTTTCTCAGCAAAAGAAACAATAAGAGAGGTAAATAGGGAGCCTACATCCTGGGAACAAATCTTTACTCCTCACACTTCAGATAGAGCCCTAATATCCAGAGTATACAAAGAACTCAAAAAATTAGACAATAAGAGAACAAACAACCCAATCAACAAATGGGCCAAGGACCTGAACAGACACTTCTCAGAGGAGGACATACAGTCAATCAAAAAGTACAGGAAAAAATGCTCACCATCTCTAGCAGTCAGAGAAATGCAAATCAAAACCACCCTAAGATACCATCTCACTCCAGTAAGATTGGCAGCCATTATGAAGTCAAACAACAACAAGTGCTGGCGAGGATGTGGGGGAAAGGGTACACTTGTACATTGCTGGTGGGACTGCAAATTGGTGCAGCCAATTTGGAAAGCAGTATGAAGATTTCTTGGGAAGCTGGGAATGGAGCCACCATTTGACCCAGCTATTTCCCTTCTGGGTCTATTCCCTAAAGACCTAAAAAGAGCATGCTACAGGGACACTGCTACATCGATGTTCATAGCAGCACAATTCACAATAGCAAGACTGTGGAACCAACCTAGATGCCCTTCAATAGACGAATGGATAAAAAAAAAATGTGGCATTTATACACAATGGAGTATTACTCTGCATTAAAAAAATGGCAAAATCATAGAATTTGCAGGGAAACGGATGGCATTAGAGCAGATTATGCTAAGTGAAGCTAGCCAATCCCTAAAAAACAAATGCCAAATGTCTTCTTTGATATCAGGAGAGTAACTAAGAACAGAGTAGGGACGAAGAGCAGGAGAAGAAGATTAACATTAAATAGGGATGAGAGGTGGGAGGGAAAGGGAGAGAGAAGGGAAATTGCATGGAAATGGAAGGAGACCATCAGGGTTATACAAAAGTACATACAAGAGGAAGTGAGGGGAAAGGGAAAAATAATTCAAGGGGGAGAAATGAATGACAGTAGAGGGGTAGAGAGAGAAGAGGAGAGGGGAGGGGAGGGGAGGGGTATAGCAGAGGATAGGAAAGGCAGCAGAACACAACAGACACTAGTATGGCAATATGTAAATCAATGGATGTGTAACTGATGTGATTCTGCAATCTGTATACGGGGTAAAAATGGGAGTTCATAACCCACTTGAATCAAAGTGTGAAATATGATATATCAAGAACTATGTAATGTTTTGAATAACCAACAATAAAAAATTAAAAAAAAAGCTGTACTCTTTCACATGTAAATAGAAATCTCTAGATCTTATCTTTATTTTGAGTAATGCACATAATGCACAACATCCTTTATATTATAAACATCTCATGACATTGCAAAGTCTTCAAGGAAAACGACTCAACCCTCAATATATTTCTCACAATTTCTGCATACTTTAGTGCACAGAAACCAAAAATCCTCCCACAATCACTACGTATTTTCTTTGCCTTTATTGTCTGTCATTCAGCAGTTTGGAGTCTTCTCCAAAGGCATTATAGCATAAAGAAAATACTCTTTTCACCAAATTGCTTTGTTCTCCCATGAAATTTTTATGTTCTTTTAAAAGAACATTTTAGAATGTCCTTGTTTCAGAATTGCAAAGGAATATGAAATTTAAGTGACTAAGTCTGCCTGCTGGGTCACAAATGCAAAATTACTGCAATCTGTTTCTCAGTTTATCTGTCTTCCTAAAGGCCATTAAGTCCTATGCATAGTCCTAATAGCTTCATCTTTAAATGCTCCGAGGCATAGCCCAGAAATTACGATGGGAGTTTAATTTATTCCTTCTTCCATTCAACCCTTAATCTTTTCCTAGTGCTTTGGAAGCTGATTTACCTTAAATTGCAATTATTCTATAAAAAGAATTTTAAAGGAAAAGGAACAAGACTTTTTGCCATTAATTCTCCTTTCACCTTTTCCTTTTCTTCAAGTGTGGAAGCAGGCAGAACAGGGGAGCCCTCCCCTTACTGGAGCCTTTGGTGATTGCTTCCTCCTCTTAGCTCCTTTAGTACTAATAATTTTAATCATTCACTGTGTACTTAATGTTTTACAGTTGTTGTTACTGCATAACACGTGACCACAAAACTTGTGGCTTGAAGCAGCCACTTTGCAGCACTCCCAGATTCTGCCAGGACACAACAGGAATGGCTTGTCTCCATTACACAGTGCTTTGTTTTCACCTGGTAGTTACTTGATGGCTAGGGCTGAATTCATCTGAGGTCACTTTACTCACAAACCTGGTGGTTGATTCTGGCTTTAAGTAGCTACTTCAGTGGGACATTGGCTGGGGCTGTCAAATGAAACACCTAATGGAGCCCCTCCATGTGTCCTGGGCTTGCTTACAGCATGGTGACCTCAGGATAGTTAGTCTCAATGTGTTTCTCAATGCTCCAGAAGCAAGATCTGCACAAGTGAGGTAGAAACTGCATCGCCTTGCACCGTCTAGGTTTGTAGTCATATTTAGGGATTTCCTCCACATTCTATTGGTTATAAGCAAGTTACTAAATCCAATTAGTTTGAAGGGAAGGGGCACATATCCCACCTCTCAATTAAGGACTGCCAAAGAATTCGTGCATACTGTTTGAAAACCATCACAATTTGTTTCCTTGTGATTTTGCTTTCTATGTGTATGTCCTGACTTTTAAGCTTCATGTTGTTCTAAGCTGATAGGGTTGCCAAGAACAGCAAATAAAAATACAGAATGCCCCATGAAACTTGAATTTCAGATGAGTACGACATACTTACAATAAAAGATTATCCATTGTCTATGAAATTCAGTTTTAACTGGATGGCCCATACTTTATCACACAACTCTACTGAAGCAAAGAGTCCAGTGTGAAAGATGTTAGAGAGATTCACTTATGCCTGTCAGTAATCCAGATGTGATATCTAATTAGATTACTCAATAATCACACATACCAGATCCTGAGACTTCATTTCCTCTATTGGTAATATCAAAGTGAAATCAGTGTTCTGCACCCAGATCTTTATGTTGCTACCTCAGCATGACAGGGAAGTCCTTGGAGACCCGACTAAGTGTACAATTCTACTTCACTCCAGGATTAAAATTATCATTAAGTACATTTTTTGCAGGTTTTAGAGTGGTTATTAATGGTAATTAGACATAAAAACTCTGTAGCAAAATTCTCTGAGGTTTTAAAAATAAAATTTCATAGTCAATTTTTAAAGTAACTGTTTCAAAATGCTTATGGTTACCTTTTCATCATTCTCTCTGTGTACCAGTTTGTTCTGAAATGACCATTTTCTTGAAGATTTTTTTTTTCCAAATGTACTGCAAATTTTTCAACAACAGAAAACTTGTAAAGAGGTCTCAAAACTATTGTAAGAGGTTTGTCAACCCCAAGCCTTATTGTACAATAAATACATAAAAATATTATTACCATTTTATGGAAATTTACAACATTTAATCTTCATATTTAGATAGCTGAGAAAAAAATATTGAGTAGTCTGCTGAATTTCTATCATGGAAACAGTACTTTATTCATAAATAAATCTCATCTACAGTTTGTTCACAAAATTTAGGTTATGGGAGATTAAATAATATAGGAGAAGAGTTTAAAAGAGTTAAAGTGCTTTGCATAAAGTAAATAAACAAAAGTAGATGTTGAGCACAGTTGAGTTTCTGCCTCGGGGTGGAAAAAGAAATAGAGAAAGAAAAATTAACCCAGCAATGTAGTATAAGAAATGAATACCCTATAAGAAAAGATGACTAATTAAGAAAAATACATACATTCATGTGGGAAACCATAGGTGAAGCTACTTGAGGGGTCTCTACTCCATACAGAGCCATGGGGGTCTTAGGTCTTCCCTTGGGAAAGATCCCAGCTTTCCTGTGTGTATCAGACCACCAAGGTGTGAGATCTCTAACCCTGCTTTACTAGTGGGACACCTTGTGTAGCTCTGGAATTGGGTGTAACCTATTAGGAACTGGACAGCCCACCTCATACCTTATTTGGCAAAGAACATTACATGAAAAACCTTTGATGTTCCCCCATATAAATAAAGCAAGCATGGACTCCATCTCTTTATCTTTCCAGTGTGGAAGCTCAATCCCTAAGATCAAAGAGCTGTTCTGCCCTCGCATTTCAAAATTACTTCCTGTGTACTGTGGTTTTTTCACCGTTTTCTTCTTGTAGCTTTTATTCTGCAGCCAGCCTGCCTCATCAGAGGAACTGGGATTTTGTCACCTGGGTGGGACATGGGTGAGACATACATACATACATACATACACACACATATATTCACATAAATTAAGATGCTAATAATGTTTACTAGATTATTTGCAACTTGATTAGATAATTCTTCCTACATCTCCCACCTTGAGTATTTTCTTTTCCGACACTGAATATATCACAAGGGACACTAGGTTAGAAGTTTTAGCCAATTATATTAAGCTGGGCTCAGTGGTACACAACTGTAATCCTAGTGACTAAGGAGGATAGAATAGGCAGATCATGAGTTCAAAGACAGCCTCGAAAATTAACAAAGCCCTAAGCAAGATGCAACTTAGTGAGAACCTGTCTCAAAATTTAAAAAAGGACTGGGGGTGTTACTCAGTAGTTAAGTGCCCCTGGGTTCAATCCCATGTACTAACAAACAAACAAACAAAAAGAAAGAAACAAAAGTTTTAGCCAATTATATTAAATATAAAATGTAAAATTAACCCAGTAGACTTAGGGACCATCTAATACACTGGCACTTGGCTGTACTAAAATACATACATGCGAGCATGATGGACAGCTGGTATACATTCTTTCCTCAGTTTAGCTTTTTTCAATTAAATTTATCTGTAATTGATACATAAAACATAAAATTATACATATAAATGGGATAATATGATGTTTCAATGTATGTATATGTTATGTAAAGTTTAAATCAGGTTAAACTCATATATTTCCTCAAACAGTTATCATTTCTTTATAATGAAAACTTTCAAAACCCTTTTTTTCTAGCTTTTTTAAAATTTTTTAGTTGTAGATGGACACATATCTTTATTTCATTTTTATGTGGTGCTGAGGATTTAACCCAGTGCCTCTTGCATGCTAGGTGAGCACTCTATCACTGAGCCACAAATTTTTGAAGTGTACAATACATTGCTATTTATCTATAGTCTCTCTACTGTACAATAGCACACCAGAACTTCCTGCTCCCACCCAACCATAACTTAACACTAATTATTCAACCTTTCCCCTTCCTGCTGCCCCTTCCCCTTCTTTCTCCAGCCTTTGGTAACCACCATTCTATCTCTACTTCTATGCAATAGCTTTTTCAGATTCTATACATGAGTGAGATCATGCAGTACTTTCTGTGCCAGTTTCATCCACGTTGTTACAAATGACAGGATTTCATTCTTTTTACAGTTTAATGGTATTTCATGTGCCACCTTTTCTTTATCCCCTCATTAGCTAATGGATGCTTAGGTTGTCTCTCTGTTCATCTTTCCCATCAATTCGAAAGAAAACATGTCCAGGACTAAGGATAAACAAAGTCCATAGAATGATGAAGAGCATAACTGTAAGTGGAGAACATTATGTCTTTTATTGCTTCCAGAAGTTCTCTCGCCTTTCCCATAGGTAAGCAGTTGTTTAGGAATTTATCACTAATTTGCTGGTAAGCACTCAGAAAATGGTATGAGCTATGACCACAGTGCTTGCCATCAGAGGGTGGAAGAAACCAGGAGTTGAAGTTCACTCACAGTTGCAGAGTGAAGTAAGGGACTAGAGTGAAATGTACCACGAGAGCAGTCAGAAAGAAAGTTAACTCCCTGAAGGTTCACAATGAAGGTTTCGTTCACACAACAAGATATGATATTAAGTTAAATTCATACCTAAAGATAAAACTCAGGTCAAAAAGAAGCATTATCTAAAAATGTAAAACTTATACCAATAATCAGCCAGTATGTTAATAAATAATTTTAAAACTGCAGCCATTTAAACTCATATAATAATGTCAGGATTCCTCTTTCACTCTGAAATATCTCAATGTACAAATACTTTATTGAGTTAAAAGTAAATTCATAAAGTAAACATTTTACCAAATAAATCATATACTATTCCTAGAAATGCCATTTTTATTTAAAATTTTATTCTACCCTTTTGTTAAAGTTCACATGCACAGAATTATACATTAATCACTTAAAAATTATGAAAAACTTTGTAGGAATATGACAAAATAAGAATTTTATATTCATCATTGAAAATAATCATTGAAAATTGTAATTAAAATTTTATCCTACATTTTATTTGGAACAATTTTGGTTAATTTGTGTTGTCTTTGCATTAAACATTCCACTTGTACATATCAGTGCTTGCATTATCAATTGAATTATTTCAAAGTGTTATCTGCTTTTCAAGTCAATACTAAATTAGTAATACAGATTGAGGACATTATAAGAGAAAATTGTTATTTCTTGAAAATTGCTCATAATACTAACTGAATAATCTTTATTTTAAATACGCTGTCAATCATTATCACTATCACAGATGACAGAATTATTTTTAAGAAAAAGAATAAAAGCATTTCCTACAAGTAATCATTTCAAATGACAAAAGTAATCATTTGTTCAGTCCAAGAACACAGAGAATACCACAAGAAAGTTTATAATCAAAGACAACCAATGAGAGAAGTTGTTGTGATTTGGATCTAAAATGTTCTGCAAAGGCTCTTGGGTTGAAGGCTTGGTCCCAAATGTAGGAAGCAAGGTTTAGAGGTAGGACTCTTGGGAAGTGATTGGATCAGGAGGAATCTGACCTCATCAGTGGGTTAATCTATTGATAGATTAGTAATTCAATGGCATAGTGAGAGGTGGTGGAAACTATAGGAGGTAGGGCCTACTTGGAGAAAATAGAACACAGGGGCATGCCCTGGAAAAGTATGTCTTATCCCTAGTCCCTTCTTCCCCTCTTCCCCTGCTTCCTGGCCACAATAAGGTGAGCAGCATTCCTGCACCACACCTTTCTCATGATGTTCTGCTCACTTCAGGCCCCCCAAAATAGATCTGGCTGACCATGGATTGAAACCATGAGCCAAAATAAATCTTTCGTCCTCTAATTTGTTTCCTCCCAACCTCAGGTATTTTGTCTCAGCAACAATAAGCTGAGTAATAAAGAAATTATAGGTTTTCAAAAATCAAGTTTTAAAAAAAAAACATATTATAAGTATTTGCCATATCATTCCTAAGCAAGCTATTCCTGCATAATATTTTTTTTTCATTTCTTGCTAATTAATGAGGAAAATTCATGTTGCATGATAAAATAACTACTCCTGGTAAAAATTCCTGATTATGGGACAGACATTATCCCACAACAGTTTTGGAAAACAAATTGCATTGATTTTTAAGTGTTTCATGATATTTTCTCTTTTTTTATTCTTTGAAGATTTACTAAGTGCTTAGTATTTGTCAGGAACTCTCACAGAGGTTTTTTCTCCCCCTCTCCTTATACAAGTAAGTAATTGAAGATGCCTCCGATCTAATATTGCTGCTTGCAAACAGTCTTAAAGCAGAAAACTATAATAATGCAAACCACAGGAGTGTAACTGCACATATTCTTACATCACATTTAGATCATATACAATTAATATCGTATGTTAAAGCTGTTTTAGTAGGGTGGGGTGTGTGGTGAATCCATTATCGAAAATGTATGTCTGTATCACAAAGACCTAGAAAATAGTTCTTATGTTACTCAATTTTCTGTTACAGTAACAAATACCTGAAGTGATCAATTTATAAGGAAGAAAGGTTTATTTAGGCTCCTAGTTTGGGCAGTTTCTGTTCATGGCTCAGTGACCCCTTTGCTTTGGGTCTATGGCAAAGCAACACTTCATAGCAAGAAAGTACAGAAAACATATGTTCACCTCATAGCTGGGAAGTAAAGAGTGGGAATGGGGATGCTGGGGTCCCATCGTCCAGTTGGAAATCATGACCCCAATCATCTAAAACCTCACACTAGATCCCATATCTTGAAGGTTCTACCACCTCCCAACAGCACCAAGCTGGGGACCAGGCCTTACACATGGGCCTTTGGAGGACACTCATCTGAGCTACAGCATTCTTTGACTTTCAGAAATATGCTACCTCTAATTAGAAAGAGGAGAGAGAAGCTTCCAATAGCATTACTTATATGAGGGCTGTAAGAAGTTTAAAGCATTCATTGTACTTCTCACAAAAAGAGAAAGATGATCAGAACCTGAAATCCAGAACTCTCACCAATCACCCAACTCTATAGGTTGTTAGGGAAAATAACTTTAGGCCCCTAGGAGTTATTGCCATTGCATTTTATCTACATACCCAGATGTAGAACACCTGAGTTCCAGCTGTGAAGATTATTATGCCCCTCTAGGAACAACCCGAATTAAAAGTCCTCTGTGGGCAATTTTCCCTACAAGTGTTTCAACTCCGATGAAGAGAATAGAAATATGAATCAAAGAGATTTTCTAATATTTCTTAAACTGTGGCCTATACAGTTTATTAAAAATAAAAAAGTTAATGAGAATAGCGATTGGATTATAACGAATTAGTCTCTTAGTGATGGGTGGCAGTGAATACAGCAGTCTACTTTTACCATGATCACTAAGATTTTAAAACCACTCAATTTAAAACTGAAAATATTCATCCTTAACCATTAATTCCAAGCCATCTCTGGCCTGGGCTCTGCCCTGGTCCTATCAAGCCTACAGATGAAAGAAGCTTCTCCAGTGCAGAAGGTGACCCCAAACCCAACCTATCTGTGACATCCACCAGGCTGCCAACCAAGGGTTTATGGAGCTTCTCTCTTCCTGCACTACCTGCTCCCTCACACTTGTTGTGGCCCTGTGACTTACTGTTCCCAAATGAGATGTGATTTCAAGTGTTCGGGGTCATTCTAGGAGAGGTTTGAAAAGTTGAAGTATGGGGGCTGGGGTTGTGGCTCAGAGGTAGATCTCTCACCTAGCATGTATGGGATACTGGATTCGATCCTTTGCACCACATAAAAAAAATAAAATAAAGGTATTGTGTCTTCCTACAACTAAAAAATAAATAAATATTTTTTAAAGTTGAAGTATGGTTTCCCTAATCCTTTAAATTCCTTCATAACTGTGGAAATGGGATGAATTGTCCCTCAGCCAGTGTCCTGAAAAAAGAACAATGTGGAACAGTCTCCAGATGGTAGACTTGTGATATGAGACAATGAAGATGAAGTGTTAACAAGAAATAAACCTGCTTTTAAGCCACCGAGACACTGAAGGTTGTTTCCACCAGCCTGACACATTCATAACTCTCTATTATTCCCTATTAGATTCCACCCCAGCCCTACTGTCAAATTGAGTCCCTGAGTATTTCATAAAATCAGAGCCACTATCTTATTGGTAGAACAAAAAGAGAGGAAGGAGTAGCTTCAAATTAAATGTTAACTGTACTTGTGATGGGAATTATATTTAGAATTAAAACCCTAGTTAAACACAAAATAAAATAAAATAAAAAATAACTAGAAGGTCTACCACCTCAAATATGGCATATCTTCCATCCCTACCCCTTGTAGGCTTTTGATCCTTTCCAGGTCTGTCTCCTCTGGCTCTCCCTATAGGCTAATCTATGCAGGACATTGTGACGACATCCTAGGAACAGCCCATCACTTAATGACATTTGACTTTATTACAGTTCTATGGAAGATAGGTATGAAACACAATTCCACATAGCTACTTTCAATCAATATCATTTTCTAGAAATTACCACCTACAATCAGTTTCATCACTAAGCAGTCACCTATTTAAAGGCAGGGTCAAAGGTGTGAGCCAGGCTAGTTTTCATTGTATGACATACTTGTTTAGAACTCTGTGATAATCAAAATGGGTTTTATCTTTTTAGATTGTTACCACAACTCTGCAGCAGCAGAATGATTTTATTGTTTCCCTGTTGTGGCTTAAAAACTGTCTTGGAAAAGAGAAATTGCTGTGAAGTTATTTATACCATCAAAACTCAAACCCAGTTTCTTATTCATTCTATCATTCAACAAATAATTATAAGTACTGAGGATACAGCGATGAACAAAACAGACAAAAATTATTGCCCTTTGGAGGTCACAATATAGAAAAGGATGACAGAAAATAAACTAAATAAGTCATCATATGACATACTAGCAAATGATAAATACCATGAAAACCACAAGGCAATAAGAATTTTTTATCTAAGTTTCCAGAGTGGAGGTGTCTTACATTTTAAAATAGAGTAAGAAGGGAAAATATTAATAAGAAAACAGCACTGAAGGAGTTGAGTGCGTGCATCACGCCGACAGCAGAGGAGAAGCCTTCCAGGAGGAAGGAAGATCAAGGGCAAAACAAAAGCCTGCCAGGCTTGTGGAGGAACAGATAGTCCAATAAAAACAAAGAATAAGGAGATTTTTAAATGTCAGACAAAACCAACAGCTCAAAGTTTACTAGTGTTGGATGAAACCAAATTATAACAAAGTTATACAATGCTTTTCTATAAAAGAGAGGGAAGACAAAAAACATAAGTTTAAAAATAGTAAAATTAAGTATCTTAAAAACAAGAAAAAGGAAGGCAAAGATAAACTCCAGTAATTAAGAATACAAATTATTATTGCTGTAAAGATTAGAAGAATAAATTATGTAACAGTGGTTACAAAGCATTGCGTACATAAAATGTAAAGAAAGCAAAATGCTTAGTGCAGAAGATATCAAGAATTTCTTCATTTTTGACTATTTGTCTGATAATTCAAAGTTCTTTGAAAGGATCTCCAAGGAAAGTCACTAAATGAAAAGCAGAAGCCCAGGTAACCAGGGCCCCTGGCCTCATGACCTTTGTCATCTCTGTGGCTCAGACCCTCTTATTCATCCTCATCTGGGCCCATCCAGCACTCAAGCACTAGCTGTGGAGACAGCCATACCCACAGGGCCAGGTCTCCCCTGTGTATTCCTGACTCTCTGTTTCTCCCAACCCCCAAATCTGCATGGTGCATTTGACTGATTTGGCTCACTGCCAGTTCTTTTTGCTGCCATTTAGAGGTGCTATAAACGCATAAGCATTCATAGATGATACACACTGAATAGCAATAGAAAAAAGTTGATTTTGAAGAAACATCTCCCTTCCTCAAAATTTGTATCTTCCAAAAAATAGACTGATTATGAACAAAATAGTCCCAAAGCCCAATATTCCCTTTTCACTGTGTTTTTCACCAATCTACTATTCTCAACCAGTATCAAGAGTCAGTATTTTTAAATCTTAATTTACCATCATTTTGTTTAAATGTCAGCAAATTTTAGAATGCTAAGGTTAGAAGATTCAGAAGTTTTTGCAATTTTATCCCTCTGCTATAACCTATAGCCTAAAATAATTCCAGAAAATCTATCTTACTGTTAGAGATTTTCAAAGATGGTGATTTTACAGCTTTCCTTAGTAACCATTTTAACATTTAACAATTTACATTGCCAGAAAATACATATTGAGGAAGGAATGAAGAAAAACAACAACAAAAAAAATCAGTTCTACTTGAAAGCCAAAGAATTGCAAAGTCAAAGAGAAGCAAATAAAGAATTATAATATTTGAGATGGGTGTTTGACTTTAAATAATAAAATTGAATATCAGTTAATGAAGATGTTTGGAGAAATCACTACTTTACTCAAAACAATAGAAGCGAGGCCAGCTGCTGCATGTGACATAATCTCTGTCCCAACCCTGAACTCTATGGGACCAACAATGCCTTTTCCTCCAGATGTTCCTAATGCCATGACAAAGAATCAACTCAAATATACTTTGCATCACAAAGAACTCCAGCCCAGGACTAATTTTACCAAACATGGATGTGCACAATATTTTAGTAGTTATAAGAATCAACAAATTAACTTGTCAATAACCTCATTTATAGGAATTCTATATGACTAATGAACATGGTTAATATTTGACAATTCAGTCTTTATGAATTATGTGTTAAAAGGCTAATCAGATCACTTAGTTCTTCATTTTACAGGTATTCAAGATAGGAAAATGTCTCAGAGAAAACACTTAATGAATTGGAACAACTTTCCATAGTCTAATGTTCAGAAACAGATTCAAGTCAAAAAAGAATAAGCTCTAATACTGAACTCTCATAAATCTAACATAGTTGTTCTTCCAGTATGTAAGTACCCATTACACAAATGCATCATTAAAAATTTATTTAGGTTTGGAGAACCGTAGACCATGAGAAGAGAACATTGTGTTTCTTCAATCATATCACATCCAAATATGGAAATAGGAAAAAAAATGAAAAAACAAAAAGAAAAGTCTCACATCTTTCAGTGCAGTTTGTATAGAAATTAGTTTTCTTAGAAGGCAAGAATAAATGTGACTTTCACTATATGCTGTTTTTCATTTCATTGATAACCCTGAAAATATTAAAGTAACAAAAATGTAGGCATGTGTATTTTCTGTTCCTACTTGTCAAGATATTTATGAAATTGCACAAAAAGAAAGCAGAACCAATCTGAATATTTATACAAAAGTTAAATTGACACAAGCTGGAATATTTTATAAAATTTTCACCCAAGATGAATCATGTATCTCCATCAAGAGAGGAAAGAGGAATCACTCTCCTCCTTAAACCATCAAAATTTTTCAGTTTTGCAGTTCCATTACCTATTTTAAAATGTACAACTGTGTGCTTACAAAATTTTCACATGAGAATGCAACTTTTAAAATTTGTAGCAAATTGGATAATCCTGGTTTAAATGAAGTGTAAACGATTTAAACATTCATATCCATTAGCCAGAGATAATCACATATATGTTTGTATATATTCATGTGTTTTTAAAATTATATCATTTCTTCTATATATTATTTCAAATAAAGTCATTAATATTTTAATATACTTAGTTTTAAAATAAGATTTTAATGAATAAAATCTTGGTCAATAAAACATCATCTTCATTGGTTACTAAGATATTCTGAATGTATAAACATACTATGGGTTCAGGTTCTAACTTCAACACATATCAACTATGTCAATTTTAGAAATTACTTAGGTCTTGAGCATCTCAAACTATATACCAAAATATTCCCAGAAGCACCATGGGATATTTTAATTTTTCAATCATAACATAATGATGTTCCAGATTTTTTCAGTACAGTGCAAATAATATCAACATTAGATCATGATACATTCTTTTCAATGATAGCATGTCTTTGCAAAGCTGGGCTTTCAGAAACTCATGTGACAATAAGCAAATATCACTTGAAAATAAGAAATGAAGAGCATCAGTCTTCACTCCAATGACAAGTTTAAGAGTTGTGCAGTGTTCAAGAGGAGTGTTCATCCTAGTGGTAATTGTGCTTATTTAAGAATGAGGTAAATATTCATTTTGCTTTTGACTAATGTATATTTGACCCTCAATTGATTGCTATGTTGTTGAGAATTAGCACTTATGAAGGTTTTGGAAATAGCAACTTAAAAAGGAAACTTTGAGGTATGTGTTTAGGCCAAGTGGTGTCTTAAAAATCACAAGATACTAAGGACACCATAAACAGAGAAAGCTGGGGAATCTCTGGCTTTATCCACTTGAGATGGATTTTATTTCTCTGTAAAATAAATATACTACTTGTTTCATAGAGCTGTTGCAAGAGAATCAGAGTACTTATAAAAGTGTCTGACAAAATGACCTCAGAAATTATATAAATTTTAATTCTTCCTCTTCCTGAATAATTGAAGTTTTCATTTTTGCAATATTATTATATGAAACATTTTCTTTGCTATCTTATGTACATTGCTACTTTCTTACATAATATTTAAAACAATCTATTTTATCTATTCAGTCACACCTGAAAAGATGCTCATAATTATAATCCCAAAACATAGCAAAAAACCAAAACATTTTATGAATTATCAAACTTAAGGTACAATATATTCTGTATAGTTAAAAAAATTGAGGGAACTTTTAAAATAAATAATTTCCCTGATGCATGTGTAGAAACTCCATGTTAACCAGAATATTTGGCTAATTTGAATGCCCTATTTTCCTGAAAGTTTGTTTGTAAATGAATTCAAAATCATGCCATTTTCACTATATCCTAAAACTAGATAGCTATGGCAGATGATTTGAGAATGTGTGAAATTGCCACATAAATTCTGTTTTCTGT
Source organism: Marmota monax (assembly GCF_021218885.2). Lineage (NCBI taxonomy): Eukaryota > Metazoa > Chordata > Mammalia > Rodentia > Sciuridae > Marmota > Marmota monax. Next base: position 16,310,817 of record NW_026692781.1, read on the forward strand.
GGGAGTAAGATCCAGTGAAAGCCTTCTGAATACAAAACAGCAGGTTGCAGCTCTATCCCACTTCAGTGAATAGCATCAAATCATTTGACCTCCCCAGGTATCAATTTAATTTCCTCTAAAATGACAGGATCAGTCCTGCTATACCAGCAGTAAGAGAGACAAACAAAATATAAGCGCAGGTTACTTATACCTTATTAGGAGATGCAATTATATTCTTAAAGGGAAAATAAAATTACAACACTTGGAAAAACTCAGAGGCAATGTAAGACCATATGTCATCAGATGATATATAAGCAAATTCTCTATTAAATGGATTAAATCTCATTATCCTAGTACATAAGTTTTATTAGTAGCATTATTAATGAACAATATTAAGCAAATTGTGTAACTTCTAAAGTCTTAGTTTCTGAGTTTTCAAATGAAAATTATAATGACACTTATTTTATAGGACTGTTGTAAAAATTAATTGTGTTACTTTATGTGTTAAACTATTTTGCACAGTGTCTATAACCAGGTTCCAATACCTAATTCATCGAGATACTGAAAATCATACTACTGGCATTTTTGGAGCCTGTGATAAAAGTTGAATACCAAAGTTCTTTAATCCTAGAACAATTTGTAGAGTATCTACTATTCTCTCCTTTTTACCACTGAGGTAGCTGAGTTTCAAAGGATTAATAAACCTGTCTCAGAAGGTGAGGGACAGAGACCAGAGTAATAGGTGAAATCATTCCGGTTGCACAGCACAGAGTTTACCTCAGCAGGTAGATGTCCACTGTCAAAATAAAGATAAGTACAGGGGGAAAAAAATGACAGTAAGTCGGCAGTGCTCATGTCTCATGAGAGCTAATATGTCTGCCTGATTATCATAGCAATTCCAGTAGAAAACCAATATCTTGACTGAGCCTATGGTGCTTCTCCTAAACCTGCAGATTTATCTACACACATTGCCAGAGCAATTTTCTGTCTTAATCAGACTCCCCAAAAGAGGATTCTGTGCTCCTGACAGCATCTTCACTATGCACAGTTCTCCCACCTACTCATATAGAGGTCTCCAATCTTGACCGTAATTAGAAACAACAAGAAAGCATGTCAATTATGGGGAAAAAAATTTTTTAATTCAATTTTTTAACACTGTGCAAAATTGCTTAAAAATCAAAAACATGTCAATTCTGGAAAAATTAAATCAGAATCTCTGGGAACAGGGCACAGAGCTTCAAGCATCAGCAATGTTCACTTCCTCTATATGAACTTAATGTGCAGCCAAGGTAGAGATCTCTGAGCTCTCAACGGACGCCTCTTCACTCAAAGAGCTGACTTCTGGTTCAGTAAGAGATGTCTTGTGCAGGACTTCCTTTGAAGGAAATACGGCTGGAACTTAAGCATTTTGTTGTGTGCAATGAAGGATTAATGTTGCCTAAAGAGAGGTTTGGCCTTTTTCCTCAGTTCCTGAGAGTTAACTGCTATGCCCTTGGAATATTCCACTTAACAACAGTGGTTCTGTTTGCCTAACCATCACATACATGATATCAGCTTGACTCCTGGAGGGGCTGGAGACTACAGCCAGCCAGGTGAGGGTTCAATCAAGCCTCATACATACTCCAGACGACAAAGCCAGGGTGAGTCTCCTTAGCTGGCAATACTCTGAGCATGTTGTCACACTTTGATTCTAGGAAAAGTTTGTGCTGTTCTCCAGCTCGTGCTCCAATCCACTGGTGATATCTGAAGCTCATGTCCTGGACCCTGCTCTATGAGCTTCTTGTTTGAGCTTATTTTAATGTATATCCTTTGCTGCCATAAACACCAATCATGAACATAACAGTTTTGGTGAGTTCTGAGAGTCTTTCTAATGAGTTATCGAACATAAGGGTGTTCTAGGGGACCGCAGAACTTGCAGCTCATGTGGAAAACGTGATTATTTTAGGGACCATCTGAACTTTGCGTGTGGCCTATTTAGTTCATCCAACTTGGATGGTCTCCTCTGTGAAGACCCTAACAACTACCACCTTGGGGAATTCTCCATCTGAGTCCTAGCAGCACCCTCTCTCATGGTGCATGACTGCACCAGCTTTTCCCTCCTCTAGGAATGTCTACTCATCTTCATCATCAAATCTTTCCTTCTCATTCAACATAACTTGTCACAGGTGTCACTTGCTTCTAGAAACCTCGACACCCCTCCTAGATTTCACCTTAGCCCTTCATGTTCTCATAGGACCTTATACTATATCTGACACCCATGAGTCATAGTGTAGCACTCACAGCAAAGCTTGTTATTTTTGTTTTTCTTGATAAGACTTTGACCATGCTCCAATTTCAGCAGCAAAGAAACAGTGATATTTCATGCTCATCTCTTTTTCATTCTCATTTCTGCTATCTTGTCTGCTTGGTGTTCTAATGATGTGGACATTGTTATGCCATGTGTTATGTTTGAGTTTTATTATTGGCAAGAAAATACTGCAAAACCAAAAATAATTGCAACCAAGAGAAGGAATTAGAACATAAGCAAAGGGAGAAGAAAGACTGCAAAATGTTACTCGTTCAAAGTCAAGGTAGAAGTAGTGAAAGAGTAACAAGCAAGGTGGGCTATACAATGATAATCCAAAATCAATGAAGGCCAAAGAACCTAGAGTAACAATACAGTAAAAAGGACGATTCTGCCTACAAGAGAATGAGTAGATATAAATGAGACTTTCAGAAAGAAAGAATTTTCAGTTTTTCCACATTCTGACAACAGCTTTATTGCTGTGAAAGATGGCATGCATTGCTTTTCTCTTTCATGTGTTTTTGATATACATGGTTATTTTCCAGTAACTTGAGCCAGTGACAACAGGATTGAACTGAAAAATTATCTGTTTATGGATTGCGAGTTTCAGAAGGCAGGGACTTTTATCTCTATGTCCCTGGCACACAGCACCAGTCTGGCTCATGTTTGTTAAATAAATGAACATCCTACCAATAGAAGACAAACCCCAAAGAAGACAATCTCTATTGTGACACCATATTAGAATTATGAGCATCATGGAAACTGGCCAAAACCAGGGAGCGTAATCTACAGCACTGACTCCAGAATTTCATTCCTTGGTCCGGTGTTAGTCAGAAATTATCAATGATTTCTCTGGAAAAAAAAGAACTATAACAGGTGTATTATATTGCCAAATTAATTCTATATTTTTGGTTATGTTTTCTTTATTTATCTTTAGTAAAAATGTCCATTTATTCATTGTGATAAGAAAGAGTAGTAATTGGTTTGTTTTATTAATATACTAACTCAGCCAAACAGAAAATTCACAACACTATGATAATTGAAAAAAGAAAGAAGAAAATATTACTGATGTGTGAAATTTAAAAGTATGAACATCATATGTGGAAGCTAAAAAAGTTCATCTCAAAGAAATAGAGAATATAATGGTTCAATAAAGGACAGGAAAGGAGCAAGGGTAGGAAGAGGTTAAATAGCAGGTACCAAAATATTATTAGAAAGGAGGAATACGTTTCAGTGTTCTATAACACAGTAGATTGACTATAGTTTACAACTTATTATATATTCCCAAAGAGCTTAAAACAGAGACTTTTGAATGGACCCAATACAGAGAAATAATAAATATTTGGGGTGATAGATATGCTAATTAACCTAATTTGATCATTACATGTTGTATGCCTATATCAAATTCTCACATTGTACCCCTTAAATATGTACAATTCATATCTATAAATTTTTAAATATTTTTTAAAAATTGGAGAATGTCCAGAAATGCTATGGATGCCTCAGAAGATGAGGAAAAAGCAAGCTGTGAAAAGACATTCATGCCTCACCGGGAAGAGCAGTCACATGAGCAAGCCAAGGTGGCAGAGGGAAATGCTGCAGGGCCACTCAGAGTCAGCATCTGTATGAAAGCATTCCTTATGCAGAGAGGTCTGCATATGGGGAAATACTGTTTGTGAAACACTGAGATTCTAAGATAACATAAGATTTTACACCACTATAAATCACTTGTAATTAAAGATATATCCCTTTATCAAAATTATGTTCTAATACATTAGAGTTATTATGCATGCATTTAGAAGAGTTTCGTATTACTAAGCTTTCACAAAATAAGATTTCCTGGGATTTATGGTGGAAATTAAGCCAAGGGTAGTCTCATAAAATTAAGAAGTTAATATCAACCCAAAAAGTTTATGTTTATTTAATAAATTATAATTAAATGAGTCTATTTGAGGTTCTGGGAACATGACAATTAACATATTTCTATATTAATATAAAATTTAACTATTTGATTTTTAAAATTTAAAATTTCTCAACTAGCTATTTAATTTGCTTTCACTGCTTTTAAATGTGATAGAGATGCATTTTTTATGTAATGTTTTAATATAGAAAATATAAAATTTCAACTTACAGATCATAGCATCTATAAATTTATCAAGATACACACATTAAATCATTGAAAATATTATATAAGTTGGCACCTTCTATTAGAAGCAGTTATCACCTATTGGTTATCCCCCAACCAAATTAAGTCCCGGTGAACTAAATAAATAGTAGTAAGACTTAAGATTTGAAATGTGAAAATGCACTTTACAAACTCTTAAAACAGGGAATGGAGGCTAGAATTCTATAAAAGTGATGCTTTTTCAGCTACAAGATTAATAATACCCTTAGAAGAACATGAATGATAATTAACCTCATATTTTTCTTATCCATTGTATATTGTCTTATGTAGTATTATGGATTTAATTTCACAAAGTCACACACAAAAAAATATACTTTTCTTCACTTTCCTGAAATTTAGTTTCTTTTTTGAACATCTTATCACTGAGACGGCAAACCTTAATCTTAGCTAATTCATACAGTCACATTAATCACATTAATTCATATGGTCCTGTATATATTCATTAAGCTGCCCATCATAACACTCCATCATCAGCCCAAAGAGACATTGCTGACAGAACTCTTACTCCTGTCTGCATGGCCCTTTAAGGCCCAGTTCTGTCTGCTTTCTGCTTATTACTCTTAATGATCCAGGAATTATCTCTACAAGGTTCTCGGTACCCCTTCAGCCTCAAGATTGACTCTTCTGCATCAAGCAGCCATCCCCTCTCTGAAGCTTTGCCATATCCAAGACCTAAGCCAAAAGTTGGCAGCAGACCCCTTCCCATCTTAGGTTCCGCAAACCTCTCAGAGCTTTCCTTCTCTCTGGAGTAACATTTCAGAAGCAGAACTGCTCCTCCCTCTCTCTGTCTTTCCAAAACCACTAACACCTTCAAACCTGGGAGAATATTTTGCTATTTCCAGTTGAAAGTCCCCCCCACCCTTTGCTTTGAGAGTAGAAGGATCACTTTTTTTATCAAATATTTTTGTTTCAAAACATGACCTAATCTCCTCTGTAGGACTGAGCCTTTGGAAACACAAAAGCCAGAAACTCCAAACCATTTTAACTCTTCAAAATAGAAAAAATATCAGGTAAGTTTTTTTTTTAATTATAGCCTATCATATTCTGTAGGCATCAAGTATTTCTAAACCACCTAGAACATTTTTTTTTTAGTTTTGGTCATCATTATACAAATAATATATAACTGTTCTGTCTCCCTTTGATCATTAACATTCTTATTGGTCTCCAACAGAAATTTAAAATTTTGGATTTTTTGTGTGAATACAGCTAGATTGTGGCTGTTTATTCAAACATTTGTAAAAATTTCAAACTATTTAAGTTCTATATAATTAAGTTCATGATAGTAGGCAAGAAGAGGATGACAATAATACATCCTGAAGAAAAATGAGGTTTCTGATTTATTCTGAAATGTACAGGATGTGAATTATAGTTCATGCATATTCTTTGGCTTTGCTAATTTATAATACATTCACTTGATGAAAATAGCCCAAGAGAGAATTGCATATTTTTATGACTTTTAGGATGAGATTTGAAAATCGAACTAATGGTTTCATTAATCAACTACAGAATGTTAGAAGTTGGTTAAATCATTTCCAGATATACAAGTTATTCATTTTAGACTGGAATTGAGGTATAAGCATGTTTTAAATACTTTTAGAGTGTTTTTTTTGTGGGGGAGGGGGTCCGGGGGGCATTTTGTTTTGGTACCGGAGATTAAACCCAGGGGTGCTTAACCAATGAGCCACATCCTTAACCCTTTTTAAAAATATTTTATTTAGAGAGAGTTTTGCTGAGTTGCTTAGGGCCTTGCTAAGTTGCTGAGGCTGACTTTGAACTTGCAAGCCTCCTGCCACAGCTTACTGAGCTGCTGGGATTACAGGCATGTGCCACCATGCCTGGCTACTTTTAGTTTAAAAAAAAAAAAATAGATTAGAAAGGAAGGAGGCTATTTAGTATGAGACAGAACCACTACTTCAAATATTAAAAATCAAGTGATTGTCTTGATACTTTTCCCTAATCTCCATGGGGGTTCTAAGCCCTAACTATGTATGAGAAACACCAGGAAAGAAACTTTGTCTGTATCTTAGATCCACCTGTAGACATTGACTTTATCTGGGGTGAAACTTTAAAAAAAAATGTAGCCAGTATCAAGCACTACTGGTCTGTCACATTAGGTCAGAGAGCAACTAAACATAAAAGGAAAATTATACAGTGATAGTTTTTCATATCAATAAGATAAATAACCTGAAGTGAGCTCTTACCAAGTCAATCTTCCATGATGTAAACATACACATATATATGTGTGTGTGTGTGTGTGTGTGTGTGCACTCATATATATATATGAGCAGAAAGCAAAGGTGTTAACCTAAGCTGAGGTCACAAAAGGCTGAGCTGAGTTTGATAGAAGTCAAATTTGTCACAGAAATGAGCAACTCTGAAAGCCTGATGAAGCAAGATATAAGCAGTTCCAAAATAGGAAGAAAACCATGACCAGAAACAGAACGTCAACAACAAGAGCAGAAGTTGTACAAAATGTTCTGGTGCTAAGACTTGACACAGGTACAGAGACTGAGAAATTAGGTAGTTAGCTTGACTCTTTTTGATTACTTCCTCCCAACATTTGTTGCCTTCTCTGAATTTATGACATGTGAGATTAAGTTTGGAACACTTGCTTACATACGTGAATTCTGCCACCAAAAAGAGATCTGTTTGGGGGAGTAGGATACAAGTATCCCCAATTTATGTAAGCTCATGGAAATAACTTCAGCCAGGATATGGATAGATAATGAGTCATCTCACACATGCTGAAAGAGTCTAATGTTCGTACAGCTTTCATGTGAGAACAGACTTGGTAACAGAAACACATGAAAATGTGAATTCAGGTTACATTGCTTTTAACTTGTCAGTATGGTGATTTCCTAAAGCCAGTGTGTACTTGTGAAAAGCACAGGGCTAAAAGGCCAAGCCACATATATTTCTAGTTCAAATGAAAAGAAACCTATAGGCTCATGTTTACCCATAAAGCCATCCTTCCTCAGGTTCAACAACATGCACCTAGCACTGGCATCCAAGATTGTCTATGGGTACAAAAAACAAAAGAGAAGACAAGGAATTAGAAAGATTTACAAGTGTAAAATTTAAGAAATGCCTAAGATCAAAAACAAAGAGAAAGAGAAAGAAAAGTCGCCTCTGAAGATGATATTGGAAAAGCACAAAGAGGTGACAGGGACTGCCTGCTCACCTGCTGTTCCTCACCGCCTTTGACACTTATAGAGCATCAGCACATGGGAGCCATGGAAGGTGACTGAAAATCAGACTCTCTCCAATACCGAGCCATGTCTGATTGGTCCCATGGGTTTCCAAAACACAAAGCAAATTTCAACACCAGATAGCTGTACCTTCAGTTCACTTTAAAAACTGTAAAGAGATTCTCAGAGTTATAGATAAAGTTCTTTACTGATGAAAATGAGCACAGCACGCATCAAATTCAATTTCAGAGGAAGATTAGAGAAATTTTTAAAACCTACACAATATTCCATTAAGCAAAGAATACCCGATTTTAAAAAAAACTTAAGGATACATAAAAATTGTTACCCATAATTTCTAAAAGGCAGTACTTCTAAAGCAGAAGCGTAAGCCGTTGCTTATGAAATTTCTAATTATTATTTCAAACAAAACACCTGTTGAATATTTTAAACTAACATTAGAGTTTTGATATTAATCCTTATACTGGAATGAAAAGAAAAGATAATCACATTCATTCTGAATCATGCTATATAGTTATGTAAAAATTTTAAAACAAGCTGTAGATATAAGGGAAGTGTTTTCTAATATATAGTTTGCCTTTAAGCAAAGACTAATGGAACCAAATATTTCCATTTTTAAAACAATCTTTTTCAACCAAATTATTGAGTTTTCTTCAGCACATTTGAGATAGCATTTTGTGTTTGAGTAGCATTCATTTAATCTAAGGGGAAATATTGTTCATATGCGATATTATGTCTATTTGCTGTGCTTAGCTAAATTTTTTTTCCAGACATCTGCAGCTAAAAGCTAAAAATTAATTCAAAATTTTTGTTATACTATTTTCAAGTCTAATAATATTTCTTTCTCAAAAAAAAAAGAAAGCAAGAATGAATGAATGCTGAAAAGAAAAAGAAGAAAAGGAAAGGAAATATATATAGAGAGAGAGAGTTTGATTTTGCTGACCTGGAAGTAGAATTCTAGTGTCCTAGAAGTGACTTCAGAGAAGTTTGCTCTTAAAATGACTTTTGTTTGTTTGGCCTAATCTGATTATTAGTACTCCTTATTTACATTTTAGGAAGTAAATGGATGTGAGGCATAACAAAAACATTGAAATCATGATATCAAAGAAATATTTGTATACCCATATTCACCAAAGCATTATTTGCAGTAGCCAAGAAGTAGAAACAACCAAAGTATCTATGAACACATTAATGGATGAAGAAAATATTGAATGTACATATTGCCCCAGTCTGGCTGGGCACAAATCACGAGCCACTCAAGCAGGAACAAACTTTATTTTTGAAACTGCTGCCAATGCCCCATACGCTCCCGGCCAGATTGCCGACCGACCCACGCAGCATTCTCCTGGACCCCAACAGGAAGTCCCTCCTCCGGAATTCCCTCCTACTGCACTTCCCCAACCAATGGGAACTCTCCAGGAGTCCCGTAGCAGGCCTAGGTGGACAGCAGGGTCTAATATCCATATGAATGCAGATCTTAACATAATCATATCATCTCAATGGCTTGCTGGCATCACCTTTCAAACAAAAATGCCATGCATCATACTACTTGGCTATGGCTCTTAGCATCTCCCCCCTTCTGTTTAATTAAGCAACAAGCAATGTGGCTTAGGGACCATGCCTGTTAGGTTGTCCAATTCAACATATGGTTCTTACCGGTCATCGGATGAACTGACCTCTAGGCGTCAGCCTCATGTCTTAGGTTGATACCACTGCAATTGGATCATACCCGTCACTGACTACCGGTCCAGCATATATCCATACTTGTGGATAGGCCTATGCACCAGTGTGTGGGGGGGTGTGAGGTTCTTTGCCTCACCTTTGTTGGCCCCCAAATTTAGACCATCACTAGTAGAAGGGAGGAGGATACAGAAATGCCAGGACACCAAGCCAATTGACGGCTCCTTAGGAAAAATTGCATCACTGGTGACACATCAGCAAAGATACGCCAGCACTACCATAATCCGCTGCATCAACAGATACATCACAATGCATACAAGTGATATATAGTCCAGGCAAGTTCTGCAAGCAGTTCAAAGCAGAGGAATCTATCAATATGTCCATTTCCTCCCAAAATAAATCGACTCCTTGAATGAGCATTACTTGTTGAGTTATTATTCATTGACGCATCAGTTTATACAGTTTGTTGTGATAACTATCGAAGAAGCTGTAGTTTGGTTTTATCTTTGTCTTCACCGGCACTGGGATGAAGATAGGAATTCTGACAATGATGCTAAAAAAAATTATGTAACATTCCAACAGATACTAAGAAAACAATTTTCTGAACAATTTACATTATCCTGAACAGAATTATTAAATATAATGAAAAGGAAAGATGAAAGTAAACAAACAGATCTGTTAACCTCCTTATTTGTTCACATATTAAAACAATCCTCAACAGCTGTTTACCCAATTTAAATTAAACCATTAAAATCACGTGAATAATAAAAAAAATTCGGATCCATTTATTCGTGAGTGCTCCTCATATATGATATATGGACATATGCACATACAGACATACAACACAAAACAGAAGTGTGCACACATAACATACAACACATAAGACAATAGTAAAGGCCTTGTAGCTTTACATAGGTGAAATCTCCATTGCAATGTTTAAAAACTCCACAGTCAAAAAATAAAACTGATCAGAAAAACATTAACCTAGGTCTGTATGAGCTCAAAAATGAAATAGAACTTTATGATGTGGGAAAAGGCAATAATAAAATAGATATTGAAAAAAGCATCCTGGTTAATCGCTGTCACAGATGTAAGAATAGCCAAGCTGGAGTTCTGGATATCAGGTGTTATGGATTTGAGTCAAATCATCTTCTTTTTGGTCTGTAGAAATTGTTTTGGTTAGTCTCTCTGGAATCCAAATTGTCTGTTGTTCTCCCTGTGGAAACACACAAACAGAAACCCGACTCCAGACAATCACTGGGTCAGGACCTTTCCATTGTCCTGTTAGAATATCCTTCCAAAGTACCTTAGGCTTATGTACATTTTTTGGATACATATGTCTTTCCTCAGCACTAAGCCCTGATGAATCCAAATTTTAAAAGTTTAGAGTAAAAAGGGTTATTTTAAGTTTATCTTTGGGGGATATATACCCCTTTCCAATTCCCTCTTTTTGCTTTAATAAGTACATTTTAAAAGTTTGATGAGCTCTTTCAACTATGCCTTGTCCCTGTGGATTGTATGGAATTCCTGTTATATGAGTAATGCCAAATGATGAGCAAAATTGTTTAAAAGAGGTAGAAATATAACCAGGACCATTATCTGTTTTTAACTCTTTTGGAACGCCCACAGCGGCAAAATTTTGTAAGCAATGAGCTATAATATCTTTAGTTTTTTTCTCCGGCATGAAGGGAGCCCATCAAAAATCCAGAAGAAGTATCAAATGTAACATGCAAATATTTTAATTTTCCATATTCTGGCAAGTGTGTGACGTCCATCTGCCAAATATAGTTAGGTATCAATCCTCTAGGATTGACTCCAAGATTAACTTGTGGTAAAAATGTCACACAATTTTGACATTGTTTTATTATATGTCTGGCTTGTTCCTTAGTTATTTTAAAACGCTTTTGTAAAGTATTAGCATTGACATGGAACCTTTTATGAAAATTTATAGCTTCTTCTATTGTGGAGAAAATATGTATGTCATGTGTAGATTTATCTGCTAATTCATTGCCCAAACTAAGGGCTCCAGGCAATCCTGTATGTGCCCTGATATGTCTTATAAAGAATCTTATATTTTAAAACTGGGAATATATATATATATATATATATATATATATATATATATATATATATATATATATTATAAAACAATATATAATATGTATATATTGTATTGTATATTTTATATATGTTATACATATTATATATTGTATTATATAATATATAATATAAATAACAACATATTATACAACATATCCTGTTTTTATCACTCAACAACCACTTCATGGAAATTCCTCCAATTCCTTTGTATGGTTCTAATACAGTCTTTTTTAATGTCTACAAAATTATAAATGTGCTATGATAGATACTCACTTTTTTTCTAGCTCTTGCCACTGTGAATAATGTAACAACCAAGATTATGTATACCATCTTCATTGGTGCTATTATTTTTACTAGTTGGATTTCTCAGAGTGGGACTGCTAAATCAGAGCTTAGTGTATTTTAGTTTCTTCTACTAGACATTACCAGATTACTTTCCAAAAGAGATGCAATAATAATTTACATTTTTGTTGTTACATCTTCAAACTCCCCTTGCCTATCCATGCCTCAGCAGAAAATGGTGTTTTCCTTCTTTTCAGTTTTCACCAGTCTAAAAGTTTTACAAATGTTAGTTTAATTTGCATTTGCCTGCCTATAAGGAGTTTGCTCCTTTTGGGATTAGTGATTCTAAAATTTGCCTGTTTTATCCTTTGCTCATTTTTCTATTGGATTATCTTCTTGTTATTTTGTGAAGAACTGTCTGTGAATTGTAGATATTATCCTTCTGTGTTCTGCATACAAATCCTTTTCAAAATCTCTTGTTTTATCTATTCACTTCAAAAAATAATAAGGATTCTAGTTTCTGCCTCATTTATACATGTGGTATTCCAGATTTTCTTGTAGGTGTTTATTATTACACTTAAATTTTTCCCTCCAAAATTTGTCTATATAGTATAAGGCACTGATACAATTTTATTTACTTCCTGATGGACAGCCAATTGGGTTAACACCATATGTTGTAAAAAACACTATTTTGCCAATGATTTAGAATACTGTCTTAGCTGTATGTTAAATTTTTATCCATGCATCAAGGGATAAGGGTTGTTAAACCTGACTTCTTTGTATTTCTCACCAAACTTCCAGTTATTGTGGCCTGGAGCCAAAGCTGGTTGTACTTCAGATTCTGGATTCCTTTCCACTCATCTGTTCTGATACCAATGCCATATTGATTCAAATACAGTAAATTACAGCATGTTCTTATCTGGTAAAGCAGATACTACTTCTCTATTTTAAATATGCCTTGCCTTATCTCAGGCAGTTATTCCTTCATAAAAAAATTTTTTTTAAACTTCATCAGATCAAAAAATATCTTATTGGAAATTATTAAAAATGAATTTATTTTATATTATCATTTAGAAGATTCATATTTTAATATTACTAATTCTTTTTTAGCCAAAAATTTATTCCAATCTTTTATTCATATCTCACATTATATTTTTCAATGCAGATTGATAGTTTTCTACATAGGGATGAGTCCAGCACCAATTTCTTCCTTGGGATTATAGACAATACAGAGACTCACTAGAACATGGACACTGTGAACTGAGCACATCTTTTCTTCTTTCCCCTCCTTCTCCTGATTTCTAATTAATATTTATTAATAAGACTTCAGGTCCTGTCTTAGAGTTCTACATAGAAACAGAACCAATACAGACAGGATAGAGATAAAGGTGGAGATAAAGTATTGACTTACAAAATCATGGTAGTTAAAAAGTCCCACAATCTATTCTCTACAAGTTGATGACACAGAAAAGCTGGTGGTGTAGTTGAAGACTTGACAGCTATAGAACCAATGTAATAGATTCCAGTCCAAATCTGAAAGGTAGAAAACCAGGAGCACTAAAAGTTATAGAAGATCAGTGTTCCAGCTCAAGCATCGGGTAGGAGGGTAAATCCAACCTTTCTCTATCTACATTTTTGTTCTATTCAGGCCCTTAAAGGATAGTATGATGCCAGCCCACAGTGAAGAAGCCCATCTACTTTACTCAATTAATCAATTCAAATGCATATCTTCATATGAATCCCTAAAATAAAGCTTAGCCAGCTATCTAGGCATCATGGAACTGGCCAATTTGACAAATTTAATTGTCACAGGTGACTACTGTTGCAGAACACTTGCACATGTGCAGTACTATGAATTTTGGGACTCACTTTAACAGAAGATATCTTAGGTAAAAGTTAATCCAAGATAAAAAATGACAATTTAGAGAATGGGTGCATTTTCCAACTGTTGATCTTAATATTCAAGCAGCAGGAATATTGCTTGCCAGCAAGGTGGGTAATTGAAGGAATTCGCTGAAATTCAATATTGAAGAGTAAAATAATTATAGAGACACAAAGTCAGAAGCTTGAACATAAAACAAAAAAATAATAAGTTAGAGATGTGCCACCAGCCTACTGCAGAGGAGTGGGGCAACAAAAAAAGATAACTATGCACCAAAGGACACAAACAGCAAAGAGGAATAAGAATACATCTCAACTGATATGCAAATCCAAGATCTCTGAAAATATGAGAAAACAGGCAAGCAAGTCTCCCCCCAAAAAAACTGAAAACCCTACAATAAAGTAAACAACAGATATCAAAGGGGATAAAATTCCACAGAAAGATTATAAAAATGTTCAATGATCTAAAAGGTCTAAGGGATAAATTAAAACTACAAATACAGGAGGTAAAAGACCATTTCAATAAAGAAATGGAGACACTGAAAAGAAACCAATCAAAACTCCTGGAAATGAAAGAAACAATGAATCAAATTTAAATTTCATCTGAAAGTATCACAAACAGATTAGATTACTCAGAAAATAAAACTTCAGGCCTCAAAGACAGAACTCTATGCCTTGAAGACAGGATATATGAACTTAACTACTACAGTATACAATAAAGAAAAAAAAAGGCCACCATCAAAATATACAAAAATTCTGGACAACAATAAGAGACCAAACCTGATAGGGCATAGAAAAGGACGTAGAAAGACTAAAGGCAATATGAAACTTCCAAATAAAATAATAGCAGAAAAACTTCTCCTAACCTTAGAAATGAAATGGAAATTCATATACAGGAAGCATATAGAATCCCCAAATAGACAATATGAAAAAAGAAACTCTCAAAGACATATCGTAATCAAAATGTCTAACACAGAAAATAAGGAAAGAATATAAAAAGTTGGAAAGGAAAACCAATAAGAGGTAAACCAATAAGGCTCACTTTCTGACTCCTCATCTCAGACTTTAAAAATCAAAGAAGGCTGGAAATGAAATATCCAAGCTCTAAAAGAAAACAATTGCGAGGTAAGATTGTTATACCCAACAAAGCCATTTTTTTTTCAGAATTCATGAGGAATAAAAACTTTGCATGATAAGGATAAACCAAGACAATTCATGACCATTAAAGCAACATTTCAAAAAATACTTAAAGATCTGCTACACACAGAAAAACTAAAAAACAAACAACAAATCTTCCAAATGGATGAGGTTCTCTAGAAGCACAACTAACAAAATGAAAATTATTACTGAATTAAATATAGCAAGTAAACCATAATGGCAAGAAATAAAAACATCTATCCATAATAATACTGAATGTAAATGGTCTCAACTCCACAATTTAAAAACATAGATTGGCAGAAGGGGTTTAAAAAATTAAAAATTAAAATAAATAAACAAGATCCAACTATACGAAATTTGCAACAGACTCATAGGCAGACACCCACAGGCTCAAAGTAAAAAGATAAAAAAATATATATATTTCATGCAAATTAAGCTGGAAATGGGCAGGAATAGCTATTCTCATATCTGACAAAGATATCAAGTAAAAATGAATCAGAAGAGACAAAGAAGGCCACTATGTCCTAGTAATGGAAACAGTCCAACAAGAAAATATAACAATAGTAAATATTTATGCCCCAAATATCAGTACATCTAATTACAAATTACTTTTAAAAAAATCCTTCTTTTTTAAATTTGTTCTAATTAGTTACACATGACAGTAGAATGCATTTTGACACATCATACATAAATAGAGTACAACTTCTCATTCTTGTAGTTATATGCAATGTAGAATCACACCAGTCATGCAAACATATATACACATTGGGTAATACAGTCCAATTCATTCTGCTATCCTTCATAACCCAAATCCCTCCCCTCCCTTCACTCCCCTCTGTCTAACCCAAAGTACCTCTATTCTTCCCTAGCCCCAACCCACTTGTTATGAATTAGCATCCACATATCAGAGAAAACATTTGGCCTTTGTTTGGGGGGAATTGGCTTATTTTACTTATATTCTCTAGCTCCATCCATTTACCTACAAATGCCATCATTTCATTCTTCTTTAAGGCTGAATAATATTTCATTGTGTTTATATACCACATTTTCTTTATCCATTTATATGTTGAAGGGCATATAGGTTGGTTCCACAGTTTGGTTATTGTGAATTGAGCTGCTATAAACATTGTTGTGCCTGCATCACTATAGTATGCTGATTTTAAGTCCTTTGGGTATAGACGGAGGAGTGGGATAGCTAGGTCAAATGGTAGATCTATTCCAAATTTTCTGAGGAATCTCCATACTGTTTTCCATAATGGTTGCACCAATGTGCAGTCCCACCAGCAATGTATGATTGTTCCCTTTTCCCCACATCCTCACCAACATTTATTGTTACTTGTATTCTTGATCATTGCCATTCTGACTGGAGTGAAATGAAATCTTAGAGTAGTTTTGATTTTGCAATTCTCTAATTGCTAGAGATATTGAACATTTTTTTCATATATTTATTGATCAATCATATTTCTTCTTCCCTGACATGTCTGTTTGGTTCCTTTGCCAATTTATTGATTGGACTGTTTGTTTTTTTGGTGTTGAGGTTTTTTTTTTGTTTTGTTTTGTTTTTGAGTTCTTTAGATATCCTGGAGATTAATGCTCTAAGGTGCATGTGGTGTGTTCCATAGGCTCTCTCTTCACATTATTGATTATTTCCTTTGATAAGAAGAAGCTTTTTAGTTTTAATCCATTGCATTTATTGATTCTTGATTTTGCTTCTTGTGCTTTAGGAATCTTGTTAAGGAAGTCAGCTCCTAAGCCAACATGGTGAAGATTTGGGCCTACTTTTCCTTCAATTAGGCACAGGGTCTCTGTTCCAGTTCTTAAGTCTTTGATCTACTTTAAGCTGATTTTCATGCAGGGTAAGAAGTAGGTATTTAATTTCATTTTTCTACATGTGGATTTCCAGTTTTCTTTGCACCATTTGTAGAAGAGGCTATCTTTTCTCCAATGAAAGTTTTTGGTGCTGTTGTCTAGTATGAGATAACTATTCATGTGGGAAAATTCTAAAAGACAACTTCTAGAACTAATAAACAAATTCAGAAAAGTAGCAGGATATAAAACTAACACCCTTAAATCAAAGAAAGATGGAAAGATCTCCCATGCTCTTGGATAGGGAGAATTAATGTTGTCAAAATGGCCATACTATCAAAAGCATTATACAGATTTAATGCAATTCCTATAAAAAATCCAATGACATTCTTTATAGCACTAGAAAACGTAATCATGAAATTGATTTGGAGAAATAAGAGACCCAGAATAGTCAAAGAAATCCTTAGCAAGAAGAGCAAATCAGGAGGCATCACAATAAAACTAGACCTTAAACTATACTACAGAGCCACAGTAATAAAAATGGCATCAGCTCCAAAATAAAATACTTCTGACCTTAAGTCATAAGTAGACCCCAATACATTAATACTGAGTGATTTTAACATACCTTTTGACCAACATATAAGTCATTCAGACATAAAATCAATAAAGATATTTCCATCCTAAATAACACTTGAAATCAAATGGACCTGAGAGACATGTACAAAGTATTTTACCTGAAAACAGCTGAATTCAATTTCATAGAACTTTTTTTTAAGTAGAACATATTCTATGTCACAATGTAAGTCTCAGCAAATAAAAAAATTAATATAATTCTGTGCATCATATTAGATCATAATGGAATAAAATTAGAAATCAGCAACAAGATAAATTATAGCAACCATAAAAACACATAAAGATTGAACAATACTCTTCTAAAAGAGGAATGAAACAGAAGAAATAAGAGAAAAAAAAAGTCAAGAAATTCAAATGAGAACATAGATGCAACATATAAAATTCCCTGGGACAGTATGAAGTACTAAGAGGAAAGTGTATACCATTGAGTGTCTACATTAAAAAAAAAGAAAAAATCCAAATAAACAATTTAATGCTATGCCTCAATGTCCTAGAAAAGAAGCACAAACTAATTCCAAAATTATTAGAATACAGAAAATAATAATTGTAATTAAAGATGAAATTAATGAAATTGAGAATAAAAATATAATACAAAGATCAATGTAAAAAACAGATTTTTCTTGGATAAGATAAATAATGTTGACAAACCCTAAGCCAAACTAACCAACAGAAAGAGAAAGAAGACCCAATCAATAAAATTAGAGATAGAAAAGGAGCTCTTGAAATTCAGATAATTAGAAACTATTTTGAAAAATTGTATCCCAGCAAATTGGAAAATGTATAAGACATTGAAAAATTTCTAGACACATATGCTCTGTCCATATTGAACCAGGAATAAGCAGGTCAATATCAATGAAATGAAATTGCACTGCAATGAAGTTGAAGCAGCAATTAAAAGCCTACCAACAAAGTCCAGGACCAGATGGATTCTTAGCTGAGTTCCACCAGATCTTTAAAGAAGAATTTATACAAGTCTTCTTCAAATTGTTCCATAAATAGAGTGGGAACACTCCCAAATACACTCTAAGAAGCCAATATAACCCTGATACCAAAACCAGAAAAAGACACATCCAGGAAAAAATATAGAGAGAATAATGTCTCTGAGAATATAGATGTGAAAATCCTTAATATTAGCAAACTACATTCCAAAACATATCAAAAAGATAGTGCACCATAATCAAGTGGGTTCCATCCCAGGGACACAAGATTAATTCAACATACTCAAATCAATAAATGAAGTTTACTATATAAATAGAATTAAGGATGAGAATCATGTTATAACTTTCATAGATGTATAATAGGTCTTTGACAAAAGCCAGTATCCATGCACGTTAAAAATGCTGTAGAAAATAAGAATAAAAGGAACTTGCCTCAACATTATAAAGGTTATCTCTGACAAACGCAAAGCCAACATCATCCTGAATGGAGAAAAACTGAAAGAAGCTGGGAGCAGTGGCAAACACTTGTAATCCCAGTGGCTTGGGAGGCTGAGTTCAAAGCCAGCCTCAGCAAAAGTTAGGTGCTAACAACTCAGTGAGACCCTGTCTCTAAATAAAATAGGGCCGGGGATACAGTTCAGTTGTGGATCACCCCTAGATTCCATCTCTGGTAACCACCCCCCGCACAAAAAATAAACCCTGAATATTTCCTCTAAAATCAGGAACAAGACAAGGATGCCACTCTCATCATCTTATTCAATGTAGTTTTTGAAAATCTATCCAGGGCAATCATACAAGAGAAGGAAATTAAAGGGACACAAATAGGAAAGGAGGAGCTCAAACTATCTCTGTTTGCTGATGACATGATGGACCAAAAAATCTCCACCAGAAGACTTCTAGAGGTGATAAACAAATTCAGCTAAGTAGTAGAATACAAGATCAACATTCATAAATCAGTAGTTTTCCTATACTTCAATAGTGAATCTGTTAAAAAAAATCAGAAAAACTATCCCATTTACAATAACCCCCCCAAAAAAAAATAAATCCCTAGAATGAATGTAACCAATGAGGTTAAATATCTCTGTGAAGAAAACTATGGAACACTAAAGAAAGAAATTGGAGATGAACTTAGATGGAAAGACCTCCTGTGTTCTCAGATAGACAGAAATAATATTATAAAATGGTCATACTACCAAAAGCATTATACAGATTCAATACAATCTCTATCAAAATATCAATGGCATTCTTCACAGACTAGAAAGGATAGTCCTAAAATTTATTTGGAAAATAAAAAAATTCAGAATACTCAAAAGAAATACTGAACAAGAGTGATGCTAAAAGCATCATAATACCTGATCTCAAATTATAATACAGAGCTAGAGTAACAAAACAGCCTGTTATTGGCACCAAAACAGACACAAAGACCAATGGAATAGAAAGAAGATGCAGAAAAACCCACATAGTCTTAGTCATGTGATACTGGACAAAAGTGCCCAAAAATATATGTTGAATAAAAGATAACCTTATACACAAATGGTGCTGGAAAAACTGTATATCTGTTGTGGTTTAGATATGAGGTGTCCTCAAAAGCTCAAGGCTTAGAAGTGGAATGATTAAGTTGCAGGAACCTTAACCTAATCAGTACATTAACCCTTTGATTAAGTGAGTGGTAACTGGGCATGTGGGGTGTGGCTAGAGGATGTGGGTCATTGGGGGTGTGCCTTTGAGATATATATTTTGTCCCTAGAGACTGAAGCTGTTTCCTGCTGCCATGTTCTAAGCCACTTTCCTCCATTCACCCTGTGCCACGATGTTCTGCCTCACCTTGGGCCTACAGCAATGGAGTTGGCCAGGTATGGACTGAGACCTCTGAAACTGTGAGCCCTCAAATGAAATTTTTCTCCTCTTATTGTTCTTGTCAGGTCTTTATGTCTCAGTGATTTAAAAAAAAACTGACTAAAACAATATCTACATGTGAAAGAAAGAAATAATCCCTATCTCTCACCCTGCACAAAGGTCAAAAAAATTAAAAAATCCTATGGCATTTGCCAGTAAATGGAGCTGGAGAATATCATGCTAAGTGAAATAAGCCAATCCCAAACAACCAAAGGCTTAATGTTTTCTCTGATATGCGGGTGCTAATTCACAATTGGGGGCGGTGGCACTATGGAAGAATGGAGTTACTTTAGATTAGGTCGAGGGGGATGAAGAGAGGGGGAGGGATTATGGGAGTGAGGAATATAGTAGAATGAATCAGACATTATTACCCTATATACATATGTAACTATATGACCAGTGTGATTCTACATCAAGTACAACCAGAAGAATGAGAAATTACACTCCATTATATATGATGTATCAAAGTACATTCTACTGTCATGTACAACTCATTAAAAGAAATTTTAAAAAGTATTTTTAAAAGTGAATCTAAGATCTAGGAATTAGACCAGATACTTTGTGGCTGGTAGAAGAAAACTTAGGGTCAACACTCCAACACATTAGTACAGGTACACTAACCCCTAAAGCTCAAGAAATAAGACCAAGAATCAATAAGTAGGATGCCATCAAATTAAAAAGTTTCTGCACAGCAAAGAATATAATTAAGAATGTGAAGAGAGGGCCTGCAGAATGGGAGAAAATCTTTGCCAGCTACTCCTCCAATAGGGGATTAGTATCCACACTTTAAAAAAAGAACTAAAAAGATTTAACACCAAAAAACAATAACAACATTTCTGAAAAGAAGAAATACAAATGACAAATATACCAAAAAAAAATACAAATGACAAATATATAAAAAATATTGAACATCCAAAACAACTAAAAGCAGCATACTATAATGACACAGGCACACCAATGTTTATAATAACACAATTCACAATAATCAAGTTATGGAACCAGCCCAAGTACCTATCAACATATGAATGGATTAAGAAAATACAATGTGCATATACAATGGAATTTTACTCCACTATAAAAAAAAATAAAATTATGGCATTTGCTGGTAAGTGGATGGGACTGGCGGACATCCCACTAAGTGAGATAAGCCAGACCCAGAAAGTTGAGTGTCAAATGTTGACTGTCAAATGTGAAAGCTAGACCAAAGGGGAAAATGTGGTGAGGGGAGTAAATGTCATAAAAAGAGAGGAAAGATCAATGGAGTAGAGGAAGAAAATTAGGGGAAAGGAAGAAAGGGAAAAAGAAAAAGGAGTAACTATGAAGTGAGTCTGACAAAAATTATGCTAGGTACATACATGAATATACCACAGTGATTTCCACCTTTACATATATCTATAAAGTATCCATTCAAAAAATTAATAAATGGTAGGAAGACCAGTAGAGTAGAGGAAGGTAAAGAGAAGAAGGGGCAGGGAAAGGTGGCACTGGGGACTGAAAGGGAGCAAGTTAAGTTTCACGCACTTATCCCACTATTGTTTATAACTATAATATACTCATAAAGGCATTTTTAAAAGCTAATTGTCTAAAGAGGCAAAGAAAATATTTTATGACAGTTCACTTTTTTCTTTTTTTCTCTAGCAAGATTTTCACATGGAATTCTGATTTCTTTCCAGTATAACGTTGGTGAATTGTCAAATTATATAATATTTTGCTATTCTCAAAAACATAACAGGAACTCAGAGTCCAGCTAAAATGAAAACAGTCACCATTTGCTTTAGAAATTCCCATTTAATGAGAGCATTACTTATCAAATAAGTGAAATCAGAAAAGCTGATACTACATTATATGATTGTTTTCTTCTTGCCATTTTCATGCCAATTTTAAACAATTTTTATTCTTTTTCAGACTGATGTATATCAAGAATGAGAGAATGTTGAACAGATGTGTAGAAAAGGAAGAAAGACTTTAGAATGCATAATAATATGGGGGGGGATTGATTTTTATTTCAATCAAGTATTTCATCAGATTTACAGCCAAAAAATATATACACTTTCATTAACTGTGCCACCATTGAAAATACAATTTTAAGTTACCTATGGATTCTAGCCTTGAAAAAGAGTTTTGCAGGGAATCTTCAGCCTTAAAAATAGAAAAATAACTTTATAACTTCATGGTAAACTCAAACCTTATAATTTGATATTGTTCGTATTATACTGTATCCATTTAGGTATAGAGATTTATTTTCA
Source organism: Marmota monax (assembly GCF_021218885.2). Classification (NCBI taxonomy): domain Eukaryota; kingdom Metazoa; phylum Chordata; class Mammalia; order Rodentia; family Sciuridae; genus Marmota; species Marmota monax. Next base: position 16,333,091 of record NW_026692781.1, read on the forward strand.
AATCCTATAACATTACAAATAAAGATAAATTTCATGTTTGCTTCATTTTATTCCAATGTAAATGAAATAAAATAAGATGCATAAAAATAGAGTTTACTCAAATGTAGTTAAGACTGAAATGTCAGGGGACAGCAGGTCAGCATAAATGGGGAGAACATTCAATATAAAAAAGAGTGCATGGGTAATTTTGAAAATCAAAAATATATTTGACTGTGTAGTTAAATAGATTTTTCTCATCCAATACGAGATTAAGAAGGTATACCCTGTCTCATTCTTCCAAGCTTGCTCTTTGTGCTTTTCTTCCTGTTCCCTACCCACATTATTCTCTAAGACTCCCATCAGTCTCAGTCATTTACACTTAGCCTGAAAACTCATCCACTCTGAAATAGAAATGGCTAGTGTTCTATCCGATTATTTACCTTTGGAATATCCTGAATATAGGCATGGAATACTTGTATCTTATTCATGGAAGTCATGGGGAAAAGAAGAGAGGTATTCACTGTGACCCACATCATAAATTTCTTGCAGCAAGAATCAGAATGTAACTTCTGGACATGCAACACTCACATTTGTTTCCCTTTTCCCTGCACCTATTTCAGAAATTTCTCTCAAATATTTCTATTTGCCTATATCCTAAGAGAACATTATATTCTTCCAAGGACAAACCTCACAAAAATTTTATTCAAATGGATTGATTGAAAGGCCAGACATTCAAATTTATGTTCTGTAGAAATTCTATCTGACACATCAGCAATGGTTCACTGGTCAATTAATCAAAAGCAGTTGTTGTGAAAAAGTCAGTCATTTAAAAAGTGTTGCATACCTACTTTAAGCATCTTGTCTGGATTTGAAATACAAAAATGTAAATTTACTGTCTGATTTTTTATGCAGAGCCAAAACCTCTCTGATAATGAGTCCACCACTGGGGCTCTGCTTAGTAGTTTTGAATGCAGTCTTGTGTGAACCACACCCATTATGTAACCCAGTGATTCTAGTTTCCATTTTTTAATGTTGGAGATATCACAGAGATATTCTTCAGAACAATCTGAACAAGAGATACTTTTATATTGTGTGATATTTTACTGTTGTCTTATTAATAAGACTCAATCTGACGGGATTTTTAAGTAACCTGTTCTTTTGAGTCTTTTCAAAGAGTAAGGTTTAGTTATAGAAACACCACCACTTTCTTTTAAATCATGTCAGCTTATGGAATAGTCAGTTAAAATTACACTATTCTAATTCAAAAACCATCAAAAGAAAAAGTGTGGAGACAAAGTATGTAAATGTGCTAGGAGGAGTAGAATGCATAAGAAAGCAATCCTTAGCCAACCACACTCAGCTCACTCAACATTGAGATGTCTTGCTGGGGAAATGCAAGTTGGATAAATTGAGACAGGCTGAAAGAGCCTTTACTAAGTACAATGTGACCTCATACACCAACATAACTCAATAGGGCTTGAGTCAGACTCAGGAAAAATCAGAAAATATGGAGAGCCTTCTCATGTATATTTCTCTGCAGAAGAAATCAAAAGGGGAAAATATACTATCACAATCTTCAAAATGTTTATTATATTAAGATACTAAATATTAGAGAGAATGAAAATAACTTCAGAAACAAGGCAGAAAAAAGAGCACAAGTTTTTGAAATAAGTCAAGCAATAGCAGGGAGAGTCTTACTTGTTGAAAAAGGTTTTAAACTGTCATTTTTGTAGTGTGAAGCTGGTTCTATTAACATTTTCTGAGACAGTAAGGATTGCAGGTGTCACTATTATTCACTGAATAATGTAACTCTTGCCTTGAAATGCAAAACTGTCATCTCACGCGTAAGTAGCACTTTGTGGTACTCTGAGAGAAAAACAACTTTCTAATGTAAAGACTAAAGGAAGAAAGTCTACAAGAATACTTGATGAAATGCAAATGAATTGTTTTAACAGCAGTAGCAGATATTAGAGTGATCAAAATTCACACAGCATATATGGATGATGATTCATCTTTAGTCAAACCTTAATTACTACATTCAGTGTAACGATTGGAACCTGTTCCAGAAATATTGAAAACAGGTGCGAAATAAAAGATAGGATAAAATGTCATTCCCTGGGAAAATAATCTGCAGTTGCAATTATTATATGAAATACCTTACGATTTATAGGATCTCAATAGTATAATCTGTTTCAAAATTGCAGAACAACAAGTCAATTGAATGTCCTAATAAAAACCTGTTCTCATATCTGATCATGGGAAGGAATTGGATACATAGCTACATTGTGATTTTTTAAAGATGGTTTTTTAATTCAGTTCATACTAAGTTCCTCTATTTTTTCTTTAAGAAATTTTTGTTGTTGTTGATGTTGTTGGTTGTTTGTTTTTCTGTTTGTTTTACTTTGTGTTTGCAGTGTTGGGGACTGAACACGGGGCCTCACATACTGTTATGGTTTGGATGTGAGGTGTCCCCAGAAGCTCACATGTAAGACAATGCAAAAAGATTCAGAGGAGAAATGATTGGGTTGTGAGAATCTTAACCTAATCAGTGAATTAATCCCTGATGGGTAGCTGAAAGGGTAGCGGGTGGTTGGAGGAGGTGAGAATTGAGGCATGGCTTTGGGGTACATATTTGTATCTGGAGAGTGAACTCTCTTTCTCTGCTTCTTGATGATGTGAATGGCTTCCCTCCGCCACCCTCTTCTGCCATGATGTTCAACCTCACCTCAAGCAAAAGGAACGGAGCTGGTCTTCTCTGAACTATGACCTCTGAAACTGTGAGCCCTCAAATAAACTTTTCCTCCTTACAGTTGTTCTGATCAGATCCTTTAGTCACAGCAGCAAAAAAAGCTGACTAAAACACACAATAGGTAAGTGCTAGTATTGACCTATATCCCAGTCCTCAGTGTTGTTTTTAATTAAATTCATTGAGTATGTAATAGATATTTTACACAGTCCAAATTACAAGGTTCCAAAGTCCTTTCAGGCCTGTCTCTACCTGCCCAGTTCCAACTGTCCTCTTCCCAGGAACAACTGACAAATATCTATATCAGAGCTCATGTATGTTATATGACCTTTCTGTATAATGGTGAAATTAACTTTTTGCCTATGGTACGGGTTTAAATTTTTGCCAAAATTTGCGATTTTTATTTAACTTACCATGTGGAGATTTTTCCATAAAAAAATTATCTTAGTATTTCTTAATTCATTAATCACTGATCTTTTTTATTATGCCTTCTGGTTCATACTTAGAAAAACCTTCTCCACTAAAAAATGAATTTTCATCTATAATTTTAATGGCTTTATTATTATTACATGCAAATCCTTGATGCATTTGGAATTTGTCATGACATACAATGTATATTGTGGGCTCAGTTTTATTTTTCTAGAGAGCTATCCATCATCCCAGGACCATTTGTTGATAATTTATTTTTACCCTCTTGTTTTAAGTGTAAAATACTGGATGACTTCATACTGGATAATTTTAAATTTGTAAAATGCTAGATTTTGTGTCATTTACTTTCAGTCATTTATTTATTCACTTACCACTTGTTTGTTAAAATATTGAGAAATAAATATTGAGACATTCGCTCCCTGGTGAGAAAAGTCTCTGCTTCCTGGTTGCCATGTTCTGAGCTGCTTTCCTTCTCCATGCCCATCTTCCATGATGTTCTGCCTCACCTCTGGCCAGAGCAATAGAGTCAGCCAACTATGGTCTAAGGCCTCTGAAACCATGAGTACCAAGTAAACTTCCTCCTCTAAATTGTTTTGGTCAGGTCTTTCAGTCACAGTAGCAAACAAGCTGACTAAATAGAAATTGGTACAGATAAGTGGGGTCATTGTTGTGATTAACCTGATCATATGGTTCAGAAGACTTTGGAGCTGGTTTGTACAAAGAGGAATTTTGAAAAGTTTAGAGATGAAAGTTGAAAAAGCTTTAGAATGTTGTAAGCAAAGCTTAATGGGCAATTCTGGTGGGAGCTCAGAAGACCAGAATGTAGTAAAACTGTGAACAGTAAAGACTTGGCTCATGAGTTTGAAAGGAGAACGAGGACTCTATTGGAGTTGGACTAGAGGCTATTCATATAACATGAACATAATGTTTTGGCAAAGAAGTTGTCTACATTTTGTCCATGTCCTGAGACTTTTTGTGAGGCTGAATGTAAAGGTGATGGACTAATTAATCTGGCAAAAGAAATTTCAAGGCAGTGAACTATTCAGGTGGTGGTATGAGTATTTCTAGCAGCTTTTAGCAAAGTTCACTGTGATAATCAGGAGTAGAAGGCAAGCAGAAAAAAACTGAAAATTTTCAGTCTGGTTAGGAAAGTGTGAGTGAATACAACTGGAGCTAAGGAAGTTGTGGTTATTAAAGACTTTACACTAAAGAAAATTTACCCAGAAATAATAGGAAAGATGGCATGAGTGCATCTTAAGAATTGGTAAGACCGTGTCTATCTTAGACTCAAGGATGTAAAAGTAAAAGTTCTTTGGGGAAGAGACTATAGAGGCACTCAGGGGGACCCAGGAAGTTTCACCTTGCTCAGCCTCCCAGGTCCTCAGAGGCTGGTGCAGCCATGGTCCCCAGAGATTTAGCCACTGCTGGAGATGGTGGCAGACCTTGGCAACCAACCAGATTCTGATGGTTCTTCATGAGTACAAGATGCTGGAATTAGGGGGACGTGGAGGCTTCCAACAAGATTTCAAAGGAAAGCATGGGAGTCTAGGCAAAGTGCAGAGTTCCTGTTGGCCACCTCTGAGAGGGCAATGTTTGAATATGTGAGAAGGAAGCCAAAGCTGCACTGGAGACCACTGAGATTAAGGAATGTCAGTAACATGGGACACCTACTGAGGAAAGCCACAGGAATCCAGCAGAAGCAAGCCTTGAGAGAGGCCATCTGAGCTGTACCCAGAAAGGCCATAGGAATAGAGCTGCACAAAGCCTTTGGAGAGAACATATCCATGCCATGTGCCCCAGATGCTGAACATGGAGCTACGGATGTTTGCCCAGCTGAATTTTGGTCTTGCTTTGGTCCTATCCCTTCTTTCTATAGCCCTATTTCTCCCTTGTGGAACAGAAAGGTTTATGTGCCTTCATATAGTAGATATATGTAACTTGTTATCTTTACAGGCAAAAAGAAGTAAGAATTTGCCTCGAGTCTTGAAGATTTTGGACTTGGACTTTTGGGAAATGCTGGAACTATTCAGACTATAGGAACTTTTGAAAACAGAGCTTTTGTGGGCCCGAGTGCTATGGTTTAGATACGAAGTGTCCCCAAAAGCTCAAGTGTAAGACAATGCAAGAAAGTTTAGAGGTGAAATGATTGGATTATAAAAGCTTTAACCTAATCAGTTTATTGATCCACTGATATGAATTAACTGAGTGATAATTGTAGGCAGGTGGGACTGGAGGAGGCCATGTCATTGGGTTTATATTTTGTCCCTGATGAATATAGCTCTCCACTTCCTTGGTTGCCATGTCCTGAGCTGCTTTCCTCCTCCATGCCCATCCGCCATGGTGTTCTGCCTCACCTCTGACCCAGAGCAATGGAGTTGGCTGTCTGCTGTCTGATACCTCTGAAACTGAATGGCAAATAAACTTTTTCTACTCTAAAAGTGTTCTTGTCAGTTATTTTGATTACATTGGTGGAAAAAAATGATTAAAATAAGTTCCTGTCAGCATTTCTCATTTTTCCCTGAGATTTTCTCAATATCTTTGTTCATTTATTTTTTTCTACATAAAATCTATAATTAATTTTTCTAGTTTGAAAACATTTGATATTCTTATTGGATCACTTTAAATTTATGTCACCTTATTTAGAACTGGTTGCTTTATGGCTTTGAATCTATAAAAATCTGGTTTTATCTTCTCATTAATTCAAATATTTTGTGTCCTTCAGGAGTCTTCTGAAATTTTCTACATATGAGTTCTATGTATTTTTTTGGGGGGGAAGGGGTACCAGGGATTGAACTCAGGGGCACTTGACCACTGAGCCACATCTCCAGCCCTATTTTGTTATTTTACTTAGATACAGGGTCTCACTAAGTTGCTTAGTGCCTCGCTTTTGCTAAAGCTGGCTTTGAACCCACAATCCTCCTGCCTCAGCTTACTGAGCCACTGGAATTGCGGGTGTATACTACCATACCCAGCCCTAGGTATTTCTTGATTTCTTTATTTCTACATATTTTACGGAGTTAATTGTTCCAATTTTTTATAGTTGTTGCCTGTATGTTTAAATATTATCAATTTCCATATATTCTGTGTCCAATTACTTTCCTGAATATTCTTATTTGGAATAAGTTTTTAACTACTTATTTTGGGATTCTTTTTTAATGTACAATCATATCATCTTCAAATAAGGTTTTTGTTTGTTCTCAAAAGTTACTTTAAAAGGAAAAAAACAGGAAAATATTCCCTAGATTCTTTCAAATTCAAAACAGTTCATTTTAGCCTTTATTCCTAAAGAACTGTTTGACTGTTTAGAAAATTATTTGGTCATACATAATTTGAGGACCTTGTGTGAATTGTTCTCTTGTTGTCTTAAGTTGAATTTACTTGAAAACTGATATCAACCTGACTTACATATTACTTCCTTATGTATTCCTTGACCATTTGGTCTAGATACCCAGAAGATTTATTCTTTATGTATTCCTTGACCATTTGGTCTAGATACCCAGAAGATTTATTCTTTATCCATGAAGCCCCATATTTTCATGAGGAAATATTTCACTATGGCTCATTCTGGTTTAGATTTCCCTGGATCATGCTGTTTCTTTTCATTTCATCAGTTCAAATCTTTTGCTTCAAGAATGGTGTCTTGAGTTACCCCGAGACCTCCAATTATGCATATCACATTTTATTTGCCTATCTTTTATTTTCACCTTCCTTTTCTGATCTTTTATCTCATGATTCTTATTTCTATTTTCTCTGCCCCACCTACAGTTTCTGTGCCTATTCTCTTTTGTTTTCATTTTATTTTCATCTCTGTGATGGTTTTGGTTTTTATATCCACTTTCTCCTAAGCTTTTCCAATTGTAATTTTAACAACTCATTTTAGCTTGCCATCTTCTTCCTTACTTCTTTTATTTCTACTTTTTGGTTTTCCTTTAAAGAAGTGATTGCCTTATTAAGCTTTTGATTTAAAATTCATGGCCAAATGTTTCATTTCAGTTTTCATCTGCTCTGCGTTAATCTTTTTCTACAAAGTAGTTTGTGTGCCAATAAGTTTTAGTGGTTTTTTTTCTCCTTTTAATCTCATAGTCTTTTACATTAATGTAGTGCCAGTTTGTTTTCAATTTCTTATCATTGAAGGGGTTGAATTTTGCTTAATTAGCAATTTTTGCAAAGTTCCTATGAAGGGAGGATTGAAGAGCCAGGGTAGTTACTCAGGATCTCTGGATTTCAAGACCTGAAGGCACTATTCTTCTCTACTTCCTTCAAATATATTCTGTCTGGCTTATCTATTGTGGGCCTTTCTGATGAACTGAACCAAACAGGGTTTAGGAGAGTTTCTACCACTAACTCAGTTTATGCCTACATCATTTGTTTTTTAAACTTTCATTAAATCATTTCTTTTTCTCTTCACTTTTTTAATTTATTTTAATTTATGTTATATATGATTGCAGAATGAATTTCAATCCATGGTACACATATAGAGCACAAACGTTCATATCTCTGGTTGTTCACAAAGTAGAGTCACACCATTTGTGTCTTCATACATGTACTTGGGGTAATGGACATCCACCTCATTCCACAGTCTTTTCTACCCCCATGCCCCCTCCCTTCTGCTCCCACCCCTTTGCCCTTTCCAAAGTTCTTCCATTTCTCCCATGCTTCTCGCCCACCATCCCCATTATGAATCAGAATCTTCATATCAGAGAAAACATTCAGCATTTTGTTTTTTGGGATTGGCTAACTTCACTTAGCATATTATTCTCCAACTCCATCCATTTACTTGAAAATACCGTGATTTTATTCTCTTTTAATGCTGAATAGTATTCCAGTATGTGGTGTGTGTGTGTGTGTGTGTGTATGTATGTATGAGTGTGTGTGTGTGTGTGTGTGTGTGTGTGTATATATATATATATATATATATATATATATATATAAACTGTGAACATATATAAAGAAACTGAAGGGCATCTAGGTTGGTTCCACAATTTAGCTATTGTGAATTGTGCTGCTATAAACATTGATGTGGCTGTGTCCAGATAAATTTCATGACTGCTTTTTCTAGTGCTATGAAGAATAGCATTGGGATTTTGATTGGAATTGCATTAAATCTGTATAGTGCTTTTGGTAATATGGTCATTTTGACAATATTACTTCTGCCTATCCAAGAACAAGGGAGATCATTCCATCTTCTAAGGTCTTTTTAAAATTTTTTTTTAGCTTTCTGTAATTTTCATTGTAGAAGTTTTTCACTTTTTTCATTAAGTTAATTCCCAAGTATTTTATTTTATTTTTTTTGAGGCTATTGTAAATGGGGTAGTTTTCCTGTAATCATTTCTTTATCACTTAGTTTTAGAGATCTCCACTGTCCCTCTCTCTGCCCTCCCTTCCCACCCATTTTTATATATGAAATTTTCTTAAAATTTCAAATTGTCTTTAACTTAAGAAATGAATTTTGGTTGATGTTTTATGAGATCTGATGTCACTGAATTCTTTCAATTTTCTCAGTGAGAGAACTTTTTCTTATTTTTACTCACTTCTTCCATAAAGCTACTGTTCAACTTCAGCTGAGGTTTGTAGCTTTAATATAATTTTCTGTCTGCTGAAGTAACTCTATTCTATATCCAACAAAAATGGAATCAGGGAATTTTTTTAAATTTTATCTTCTACTTTGGGATAATTTTTCAGAAGGAAAAGAACATAATCCTGCTCATATGAGATGTCAGAGTGGCTAATTTATAAAAATGCTAAATATAAAGGTTAGGACCTTTGTATTGGAATCTGAATTTTTTTGTCAAAAATATATAACCTCACGCCAGCCATGAGTAAATATTGGGAAAAAATGAACTGATAAACTTTATGCAAAATAACTAATCAATACTATTCTGAATGTCAAGGTCAGAAAGACAAGAAAAGACCAACAAACTATCACAGAATGGAGGAAACTATGGAGAAATAAAAACTAAATGCGACATGAAATCCTGCAGCGAATTCTGAAAGAAAAAAGGAACATTAATGCAGAAATCAATGAATTTCTAATGGAGTTTGGTTTATATGATGCTATGATAATATTACACTAATATTAATTTCCTATTCTGATAATTATATCATGGGTATGCAAGATACTGAAATTAGAGAAAGCAGGATGAGGATACAAAAGGGCTTTTAAAAGTTTTTCTGTAAATCTGAAAATAGATCAAATTGAAATTTGATGTTAAAATTAAAAATCAGGCATAGGAAAAATTTTTTTTTCTCCTTTCTCCTTGAAGGTTACACAAAGGAAACCCTAGAAACTATTTTCAGCATCCTCCTCAAGAAAAGGATCAGATATAATTCACAAAAAGAAATTTATGAAACGCAGCTAAAATTCATAAAGAATGACCAAGTTACACAGGTGGGAGGACAGCAGGAGCAGTGTGGACAGAAGGGAATGGCAAGCCAGGCTGATGCTTCCTCCAGTGGTTATAGGATCACACTGAGACAACAGAACTCTCACCTCTCCATACACAACGAGTTCCAATCAGGAGAGAGCAAGGTAGGCACCAAATAAACAGAAGCCACTCCATGAAGTCAAGTAACAAAGATCCCCAGAACTCCTCTGGGGAGAGCACAGAAAATGCCAGCAAAAACACCCGGAAGACACCTCTGTCCAACAGTAGAGGCAGGAAAATCTAACTCATCACTTTGAGGGATATGACATGGCACTGATAAAAAAACAAACAAACAACAACAAAAAAAAAAAAAAAAAAAAAAAAAACAGTATGAGAAATAGTAGAAGATAGCAGAAAAAAATTGCCAAAAGAGGGACATACATCACAAACAGATAAAACATTTTGCCATGAATTTTAAGGATGTAATAAAGCAATCTCATCTGTGAATATGAACCAGAAACCCGATGAGAAAACTTAAGCAATGCAAGTAACAGAACAGAAGAGAAATCATGATTCAGAAGAACTCAGGAAAGAAAGTGAAAATAAAAACAAGTCCATCATAGAAATGAAAACAAAATTGAAAATTAAGAATCAATTCTATGAACAATATAATAAGAGACTTTTCAGCTCCAAAAGAGTAAATAACATGAAAATAAAATTTTTAAAGAACTAGAAAGAAGATATGATATATAGAAGAAATACAAAGGAGATAAATCATACATATAACTAGAGGCTTGAGAGAATAAACTTGGAATAAAACAAGTATTTAAAGATATAATTCATAGAATATTTTATATAAGCAGGAAAAATTGAAGCAGAAAGCTCAACTATATGGTCTAATCTAGCTTTAGGGCATTTTAAAAAGGAAAATAAGGAGAAGGAGAAGAGGGGGGAAAAAGAGGAGGAGTGGAGAGATAATTACTTATAAAGTTCAACAACAAATTTAAATATCTCCTCAGGGGGAAGAAACATCAGATTTGGATTGATGAATATCCACAATGTCTCATAATACTAGAAGACAACAGAGCAGTATTTATAAGGTCTATCTTAGCATAAGCTAAGAAGTTTAAGTTCTGCCAAGGCTTCATTCAAGTGGGAAGGTTTTGTACAACCAATTTTGAAAACAAATGAACTCAGGGAAGGTTGGCCTCATAGGTTTTTTCGATGAAAAGACAGAAGTACAAGCTTCACCCAGACAAGGTCAGCAAAGAGACAGAAACAAGGACTGAAATATATTTACTTGTAGAAGCAACTCTAAATAAAAGTGGGGACAAGGGTGAATGATCAGAATCCTCTGAAGATGTAGCAACAGTACAATCTATTTTAAAAAAAGGTATAAAGAAAAAGGTAGAAAATGAATAATATGCTGATTGGATTGTCTATGACATCTGGACATTTGAAAATATTATTTGAAGCTGAACAATTAATATAAACACAAAAAATTTAACAATATTAGAGTAAAAACAAGAAAAATTATCTTATTAAATCATCAGCTGATACATGAAAAAGAGCATGCCTGGAGAAACATGAAACATGTTAATCCTGTCATTCTCTTAGTAGAATTAATACTGTAGAACTAAGGACACAATATGCAATTATACTTATAAAGGCAACAACCAGGGGCAAAAACAGAAAACTTTTAAATTATCAGAACATTTACAAAACATGCAAAGCAAAGAAAGTAGAATATATAGTAAGTTTTCAAATATCAAATGAGAGAAATTAATATTTTGCTTTCTGTAATTCCCTTGATTATGTAAAAAAGAAACTTTAGAAGCAGATAGCTCCCTTTAAAAATAAAATAAAAAGGTGGCTGCCTGTATGAGAGGAAGGTTGGGAGGAATAATGCAGGATGTGTGTTGGGTATATGGAGTAAATGGATGGGATTGGATTTCCACTGTATTTTTAGTTTTATTTTAGTATTGCCTAATCAAAATGAAATAATATAATATAAAACACATATTCAAGACCTTTTCAGTCTATCATTATAGTTAAGCTATTCCCTGTCCTCTCCCCTTTTTTTTCTTTGGTACCAGGGATTGAACCCAGGGACTTTTAACTCCTGAGCCACATCTCCAGCTCTATTTTATATTTTATTTAGAAAGAGAGTCTCAGTGAATTGCTTAGGGCATCACTAAGTTGCTGAGGCTGGCTTTGAACTCATAATCCTTCTGCTTTAGCCTCCCTAGTTAGTCAGTCACTGGGATGATAGGCATGCACCACCATGCCCAGCCCACATTCTATAACTACTATAAAAGTGAGTTTTAGATATTTTTTAAAATTTGGGGCACCTCAATATTTTCCTCAAGAAAGCAGATATAAATTGAAATTTTTTAACTCAGAGCAATCACTAACTCAGATAAATTCATTGGGCTTTTATTCATCTCATATTTTAAAAATGAACCATTATGATAAACAAGATTAGATAAAGTTATAATCAGCAATTTAATATAATACTATGTTCTCAGAAAATCATTAGCCTTCTTTCACATCTTCATATAATGTGTTAGTTTTACAACCTTGAATAATGACAAAAGAAGGTTGCAAAGTTTTTCTGAGGTAACAAAGCAATTTTGCCGTTTCTGTAACAATTTTATTATTACTGTTCTTAGACATGATGATCATTTGTAAATTTTAGCACTTAAGTAAAGCTGCTATTCAAGGTAAGTGAGACAACATATGTCTTCACAGTTGACATTTTAAGCAATCTTTAATTGTCAACAAATATATCTAAGAAAGAATAACTGCACCCTTTTCTAATTTACTATGACATACCTCCTAAGGTCATCTGAGATCTATTATTTCAAGTTGCTATAGGAACTATTTCTTTTCTTAAACAATTGCATTTAATCCACTCAGACAAAGACAGAGATCTGTATGAGAAAAGTTTTCATAATCGGCTTTATGAGGCAGATCTACCTGTTATTTCTAAAAACAATATCAAACACCTCAGCAGAACCTACACTTGGTATGGGATCCTACAAATTAAATTAATTTTAGTCAAAAATATTTTTTTTGCTTCACTAAATTATAAAGTATGGAACATAACATGAAATATTTGAAGCTGAACATGGTGCATTCTGTGTGAGACTAAGCACATTCAGAATCAAATGACAGGAAAATCGAAGAAATCAAAAGGGCACTTTTTCGGGGCACCCTGCGTATGCATGAGCTAAGCACCTCCACCTCCAGCTTTGAGTAAAGAGGGTATTGGACTGGCATCATGCGCCTCACTGTGCAAAACAAGTGGCCCTTACCTCTGCTCTACAAGGAAGCGCCTCAGCTTTGGGCTTAAGCGTTACCCAGTGAGGTTGGGCAACCCCCCTTTTGAAGTACTATCCCCTGCCTTATTTGGGTATAATATTCTATCAAATTTATTTTCCCTAATAAATAGAGGGGTGCCAGGTGCACTCATTCTCTTGCCTTCCAGCATGGAAGAGGACCCTTGAGGTCGCAAAAGAGTCCCACCCTCGACCTGAGAAACTCAGGCCCATGTGTTGTGTGGTTTGTTCTCCATTTTCTTTCTTTCTTTCTTTCTTTCTTTCTTTCTTTCTTTCTTTCTTTCTTTCTTTCTTTCTTTCTTTTTAATTTATATACAACAGTGGAAAGCATTACAATTCTTATTACATATATAGAACTCAGTTCTTCATATATCTGGTTGTATACATAGTATACTCACACCAATTTGTGTCTTCATACATGTACTTTGGATAATAATGATCATCACATTCCACCATCATTAATTACCCCATGGCCCCTCCTTTGCCCTCCCACCCCTCTGCCCTATCTAGAGTTTTCGTCTATTCCTCCCTATCCCACTATGAATCAGCCTCCTTATATCAAAGAAAACATTTTGCATTTGGTTTTTGGGGATTGGCTAACTTCACTTAGTATTATCTTCTCTAACTTTATCCATTTACCTGCAAATGCCATGCCGATTTCTTATTTTAATGTTGCAGCCAGCTCTTTTGAATCTAGCTCATCTCATCAGCACAGGCAGCTGGCAAGAGCATTTCTTGCTGAATCCAGTAATTTAAACAATATTTTCAGGACTGTGTTCTCTTCTTTGACTTTGGTTCTGCCTGCCTCTTCTTTCCTTTGAATCAGACAGGATTCACCAGTGTGGCATAAAAATGGTTGCAACGATTCCAAATGCCATATGGACTATAGAAGTAACAAGCCTTGATGGAGACTGAATAGCCAGTGAGTCACTATCCTACCCCTGTATAGTCACTGATGTTTCCAGGATACAGTGCTGCTGAGACCTGGAGCACACTATGGAGGATCAGGATCATAAATACTCAGCCAGACCTAGCTGATTGTTATGATAAAGGGGAAGAGGTGGCACTCCTAAAGAGAGATGCTACAGAAATTTATCAATGTCTTTCTTTTCATTTACATCTAATGCTAAAATACCTTGCCTAGTGAATGAGATTTTTGAAGTTCTTAAAAGGGCTTCTTAGAAGACTTATGATAATCATACTTTAGAACCCTGAGTTATTTTAGGTAGTATCCTGGGAGTTGGGTCTTCCAGTGGTATTTTGGATTCCCCAGTGACTCCCATTTTCTCCCTTTAATTGGCACAAGAAATGCCTTCCACTTTTATAAGCAGAGGACAAGCAACACAAATTGGCCTTCTTAAATTATCAAACAAAGGCACCCACCCAAACATGGAAGATCAGAAAGCTATGAGAGGGCCTCATGCCTGCATTTCTCTCAGGCCAAATCCTTCATTTAGAGAATGTGCCTTTCACCAGCAGTCCTACATGTCACACAGTCCTGACCTTTGCTTTACAACCAAGACCAACTACGACCAGGCATTAGACCTTAGGATCCCCACTTCTCCTCAATTCCTAGCTCTTTGCCACTATGCCTCCAGCTACATCTCAATGACACTTTGTGATCCTCCTTACAATTGACCAAGCATGTTCATTTACTTTCAATCCCTAGTTGATATGGGTATAATTTTTTTAGAGAGATTATAAACTGCAGATCAGAGAGGGTAATAAATTACTCAAAATAATACAAATAAGTATTCAGCCAGTCCTTCTGCCAAGGTCTTGTGCTTTTCTCCCTGAATTCAACTTCCAGGTTCTCTCTGGATCTGACTCATCTCATCCCTGGACTTGGGTACTACTCTCAGTCTCACCTTATCTTGTCTAATCTTGCCTTCTCATCTCAGTTTCCTCCCTAAACTCTCAGATAGAGCATAACTTTATTTCCAATAGTTTTACTGTACAACAAAATACTATTTTTTTTCAGTGAGGTATGCTTTTGTTTGTTTGTTTTCAAGAAGTAATTAAAGGCATGTTATTATGGTTTGGATCTAGAATGTCCCCCAAAAGCCCATATGTTAGGCAATGCAGCAATATTCAGAGGTGACAACAATGGATCATGAGATGCTCTGACTTCATTGGTGGATTAATGAATGAATATAAATGAATGAAAGGATATAAACAATAGGCATGGCTACAAGTAGGACACTGGAAGCATGGCCTTGGATACTGTATCTGTCCCTGACACATGTGTCTCTCTCTCTCTCTCTCTCTCTCTCTCTCTCTCTCTCTCTCTCTCTCTTCCTCTCTCTCTCTCTCTCCACTCACTCCCCTGCTGCCATGAGCTGAGGAACTTTCCTTGTCATGCCCTTCCACCATGATATTTCTGCCTAGAAGTCAGCCAGGGACTAAACTTCCAAAACCATGAGCCAAAATAATGTTTTTCTCCTCTAGCTTATCTTTGTCAAGCATTTTGTGCACAAGAATGAAAAGCTAACTAATACACATGTAAATTCAGAAAAGAGGAATAAAGAAAGAGAGAGCTCTTATACCAGAACCATTAATATTCTTCCTTCTCACAGAGAGAAAATGAAAACGGTAGTCTAGAAGCAATGGCTACCATTCAAGAGAACATAACAAGAAAAGGAATGAGAGACTCTGTGTAAGATTAAATAAAAGTTGACATGAGGACACTGGCTTTGGCACAACTGGAAAAGTATGAGAAAACAAGATATGGGTTTTGTAACTTATTTGCAATATACTTAAGCTGCTTATGTTGATTGCCTATTAAATCAGGCTGGGAATTCAGCTAACTCTCATCGACTTATAAACAAAAGTTCTGTTTAGATTATGACAGATGATAAATGCTGACGACTGATCTGTTATAATTTTCCCCCTTTATCCAACCCCTCAGAAGCTATAGTTTGCCTCAAGCAAATTGATACTCCTCAGAAGCCTGATGGTCATTTAATTCATAAGTCAAAAATACCTTCTCTAATCAGTAATTATGTACACACACACACACACACTGTAATGAGTTTAACACCTGAGTACCCACCAACCACCAAAAATCAGACTCAAATGTGGGATTTTTTAAAATATATATCTTAGTTATTGATAGACTTTTTATTTTATTTATTTATATGTGGTGCTGAGAATCAAACCCAGTGCCTCACACACTCTAGGAGAGCATTCTAACACAGCCTCAGCCCCTCAAATGTGGGATTTTATTTCTGATATTTCAAGGTCGAAGGAATAAAGCCCTGTGTGTGTATACATATAAAAAACATTTATTATGAAACTCAAATGTTATTAGATATAACACATGGAGTTTGAGGTAATAGTTTCTAGAATTAATGGATCAAAAATGAAGTCCAAACATTTAATAGATTTGAAGTCAAATGCTATGCTATGCTCCTATTTAAAAAAAAAAAAAAATGTCGTGAGAGACCATAGATTTAAACTGAGCACCTGCACTGGTCCCAACAGATCAGATCAATATCAAATTTGAACACAAACTAAGCCTTTAGTTGTTTGCAAGAGACCTACACACAATTAACTAAGCTGTAAACAACTAAGTGGTTAAGCTGACTAGTTGATTAAGCTATAGTCAATTAAATTGTTTTCTCCACCTCATGTCTGTTTTTCTGTCAGTGCTATCAGATCATATTGTTCTTTGGAGTTCTTACAACCTGCTCTGAATCTGGAAGCTGTCCGGTTCATGAATCATGTCTTGTTTTGCTCAAACTCTATCTACTAAATTCAAATGGTCTAAGGATTTTTCCTTTTAACAATTTTGGTGGAGGCAGCAGGATCCAAAACAGAACTCCAACAACACCTGGAGTATCAGGTAACCAGACATAGGTATCAGGGAGCTGATTGGGGTCATGGTTTTGTTTGGGGTTTTAAAAAAAATATTTATTTAATTTTAGTTGTAGTTGGACACAGTACCTTTATTTTACTTATTTATTTTTGTGTGGTGCTGAGGATCAAACCCAGGTCCTCGCATGTGCTAGGCGAACACACTACCGCTGAGCCACAATCCACACCCCACCCCGCCACCTTGTAGCATCTGGGGAACAGGGCAAGTTCATGCTCAGACTCTAAAGCTCCGTGGGTTTCTGTTTTGAACAATGAGTTTATGAGTCTGTTTGAGCTAACTTTTTGGTCCAGACTGTTTGGGGAAGTTGGGAAAGAAATAGGACTGGGTTCTGTACACAAGTCTTGGGGTTCTAACTCCATTAGACAAAAAGTATCCTGCTTTCTGTAGGAAGGAAAGGTAATGAGACAACAGGGAATCATGGATTCCGTTATTCTTAGTTATTCTGAGACTTATTTTTACAGGAGGACATCTATATCTGTGGAAAAAGTCTTCATTTCTGAGTGTCTACTCCTGATCACTTGGAAGGAAATTAAGACACATTTTCAGTGGGTAAAGTTATTAGATATGAAAGATGTGAATTTTTAAGAAAAAAAAAAGTACATTTTTGGCCTAAACGAGAATATTCATTCCAAAATGATAAAAGTACAGGACAAATAACTGAAGGGATATAAGGTTTTAGAAAATGTGTAGAGGTTAATCTTGTAAAAAAATATTATATCATCAAGCTGTCTAGAATTAGGAAGAAATTGAAAGTTTTTCTAGGAATTGAGCATTAATATAAAATTATAACTATGAAAAATAAGAATTTGTTTTCTATGTTAACCAAATTCCTATAGGAGAATTAATCTGCCATTAATGAAAAACAGCTTTATTAAATCTTTTACTCAAGAAAACCGAATCTTCTCTGTTGAAAAGCTTGGGTCTTTCCTATTGCTATATGACTTTTGTATTTGCTTTTGAAGATTATTTTGCACTGATTTGTAATCTTATTTTGTCAAGAGTTTTGAACCTTTGACAGATAGGAAAACTCAAGGTCTAGATTGGGTCTTTTGACTTCAAACTTACTTTGGGACATTCCATGAGGGCCCCTGGAATGTCCAAAAGAGACATAAACTGATTAAACTTCTTTATTACATGACATCATTGTTGAATAGTAGGTCTTACTGGATCTTTGGGTTGTGTTTACATAGTTGTGTTTATATAGATGAGTTATCCTTTTGTTTCAAAAATTGAAATTCACATATCTGACATAATGTTGCCAGTCATATAGTTATCTTAAAATGTTATGTGCAATGGAAATAACTGAATTTCCTTTTCAGTTGTATTATAATTGTAACAAACTCTCATCAGATCTTTAATCATGGCCATTTTAAGTCTTGTCATAGATGGTTAATTGTTTACTCTGGCCTGAAGTGTTTCATTTTTAAAGAGTCTTATGGAAAGGACTCTGTCAAGTACAGGTTTTTGATAATTTTGTGGATCATATAATCTAAAATTCCTAGAACTCTAATGGAGAGACTATTATTCATAAAATTGATAATACAACATCAGGCAGAACAGGAATTTATTGAATATTAGAGAAATGCAGATTTTTTCGTGCTGAATAAACCAGAGCTGAGATTATTGATGTACAACCTGAATGAACTTACTAAGTTTGATCCAAATCAAATAGCCTATGGTAGTCTGTTTAATGGACAATGTTATATGGCTCAGTTGGAGAAACAAAACTGATATTTGAAAAAAAATTCAATATTAAGCTTGGGCTCATAGATGGTCTGGCTGTCTGGTCTTTCCCAAGTCTTTACAGCTTTCAATGCTAAAGGCTCTATACTCTACTCCTCATGAAGTGAACAGGATAATACAAATTATGGATAAATGTCAGAATGATAACTGTTCTAAGTTCTTCTCACCATTCACACTACAGTAAAGTGTCAGGATTTCAAACCTTGAGTCTACTTATGTCTTATACATTAATTGCCCCTCTCTACTCCTAGAGCTATATACCTGTTAGAGACTTTAAAGAAAGACTGACTATGGAAAAGTTTCCTCTGAAGTATGGCATCTTAGATGTGAGCAGCTTTCCCCAAGACATAAGATCAAGCCTCCCCATCATAAGATGCTCACCCCTCATTTATTCTTGTGTATGCCCATCTCTTTCTCTTGCTGGGATTATATTGTAAGCAGACTTTTAGATAATACTTGTCCTCAGTCTATTTTCATTTAACCCAGTATAGAATATTAAATTACTTACTAACTGAACAGAGAGGAATCTGTGCAGTTACTAACACTTTTTGTTAAATGTGTATAAATTTAATGGGTATTGCAGAGACTCACATTAAAAGAAAATTAACAAATAGGCTACTTGGCTAACACAGATTCTGCATCTGGCTCATTCGTTTGATCATTCAGTTTCAATTTGCTTGGTGTATGTGGACTGTGGCTAAGAAGCATACTCCAAACTCTGAATATTATCTCCTAATAGCCCTAACAGTCATCTCACTGCTGCATTGTGTTCTTGAAGTCTTAACTGTCTTTTTGCAGCCATCTGTTGAATGCTAAACGGTCCCTCTTTGGCTGGAATGACAACTTTAAGAAATGTATGATTATGAGTATATTGTAAACTATCGATGATGTACTAAGACAAAATCCAGGATGATAATGACTAAGAGTAGTGCTGATGTCCTAAGTTTAACTTATACTCTCACTTAGGAGCTTGAGCCAAAGGGAAGAATTGCTAAATAAAATTTTGTGGGAAGCCATAGAATTAGACTCACCAGCACTGGTACCAACAAATCAAAGCAATACAGAGTTTAATCAAAATAACTGAGTTTTGAACTGGGTGCAGTTGTGCACACTTGTAATGCCAGCGACTTGGAAGGCTGAGGCAGGAGGATCGCAGGTTCAAAGCCAGCCTCAGCAATTTAAGAAGGCTTCAAGCAACCTAGCAACACCCTGCCTCAAAATAAAAATTTAAAAAGTCTGGGTATGTGGCTCAGTCATTAAAAGCCCTTGGGTTCAATCCCTGATACCAAAAAATTAAAAATAATGGAGTTTTGGTTGCATCAAGGAGGCACTGTAGACAATTAACTAATTAAGCAGTAAACAACGAAGTTGTATTTATCTTTCTAACAAAGAATATACAGATAGTTTAAGCCCATTTTTAAAATCCTTTCTTTATTTAGTGGTATTATATGTATTTTATTGGATGTAGCCCATAAATGCTGTCAGATCACATTGTTGATTGGAATTTTTAGAATCTGTTCTGGTTCTGGGATTATATTGTAAGCAGACTTTTAGATAATACTTGCCTGATTTGTGAATTGTGTTTTGCTCAAACTCTACTAAAATTAATTGGTGTAAGGAATGACAGTAAAAGATTCTATCAGAACTCTATTATAAGGTAATAATTAAAATTCTTCCAAGTGCATGATTTATGGTTTACCAAGTATATTGCATGGTGTGGAATGAATTACTAAACCAGTGAGGTTCTAACATCAATTTTGCTGGAATTACTAAGGCTGTGACCTTCAGCAATGATTTAATCTCTCTGAGACTCATTTTCATGTCTCTGAGTGGGAAGGATACAACCCGATCAAAGGATGGTGGTGATGATTAACTGTGACAAGGAGGCAGTACAAGAGGTCAGAGTTGCTGGCACATGGTTCTCCTTCCCAATCTACTTAAAATTGCTGCAAGACCAATGAAACTCACCAAAATATCTGAACATACGTGGATTCTAGGTACACATATTTGAAAGAGAAATAATAGTATTAAATTATCTCAATTTGGAAAAGTATAGTCATTTTAAATAACACAAGTCATTCCTGCTTCTTCAAGCACGCCTATGACTTCATCTTTTTATAACTGCTTTCTGTTGTAGATTTTTGTTTTACTGTAAATACGCATTGTTGCCTGGTGAAATATTATTTCTTTGAGATTTTTTAAAAATAAAAATTATCACTTATCATAAAATCATCACTGGTAATTGATTTCTTTTAATGTTTTCTTCATCTGTATAAAAGCATGCAAGCAGGTTGGCATTTCTTATTCAAAACACATCAAAAATGTTGGAGGCCAGGGTACATTTATCTTTTTTCCTGTCAAATTGAAGCCAGCTGTTGTGCTATCTTGAATATTAATAAAGAGCTTGTCAGATAGTCAAATAATAGTGGAACAATATTTATGCTCAAAAAAACTCATTATGCTCAGAAAAAATAGATAAAATCTGAGATCTCAAGTAAATGAAAAGTTAATTTTTTTTCAGATTACCATATTTAAGTGTTCAACTCTTAGTAAAAAAAAAAAACAAATTGAATATGCCAAATTCAAGTATAACCTAATCAAAATTGTCAACATGAAAGGGTAAAACATAGGTTATGTCAGCTTCTTATTCCATAATTAAAAGAAATTCATGTTTTAAATATTTTTTCTCTATAACAAGGCAAATTATTATTCATGTTAAATGTCATCTGCAAAACTTGCCTAAAGTAAATTTTCTTTTTCTAAATATGCTGAATTAGTGATTCATATCTTCCAGATTTGGAAAATAAAATATATTTTGGTCAAAAATAACTTCTGATAGTCTCTGCAGAAACATAAGAAAAATGAAATAAATAATATAATGAAAAAGAAACTTTCAGTCATTCTTTAATGTAGTGAAGTTGATAAGAATATGTGTTAGATTTATCATGGAAAATTATTCCCTTGGAAATAATTCCCAAGTCCATGAAAAATAAGCATAGCTCATTAAAGTTCAAAATATAGCTGAAAAAATGTGCCTTAAGCAGAAAGAAAATTGATAAGTTAAAAATTATAATAGATTCTTTTAAAAATTGGCAGTGCCTACACAGATTGTGTCAAGATAAAACAGAAAATTTAGCCATCAGTCTTTCTGGCAACAAAATTGGTTCCTAAGAAGATCAACATGCAGGAAAAAACAGATTCTGGTCAAGCTGCTAGGAGGATTCTAGTTTTTATCATAGATTACTGTTAGATTAAAAGATTGACACTCTGATTTTATACAATAGTTTTCAGAGCGTTGGCAGTTTTTAAGTTTAATCCATCCCTGGAACTGACTGAATTAGGATTTTAAGCCTATCTAGCTGAGGGCCAGCCCTTCAGCCATGGCAAATCTGCTAGAATGATTCTACTCCATGAGGCCTCTTCTCTGAGGATGTAGCCTTGCCTTCCCATGGCTCTGTTAGGATGATGCTCGCACAGACAAGGGCACATGACAAAACAGAATCCTTAAGGGGGATTCGCAACACTTAAGATCAGAATCTATTTCTAGTCTATTTCTAATAGAGCATGGTGGGCCTTTCAGAACATCTTATTTCTTGACACAAATAACCATTATGCAATTGTTAACTTTTTCCTATGTGATATTTATATGTCTGCTTTGTGTTTACAATATACCAAGGGCCTCATGGAATTTATCTCAGGAGTTATAGTTTGGTAGCTTCTGCAGGGGATGAAATCAGATCACTTAGGGAAAGACATGTCATCTCCTTATAAGATTGGAAAAGAATCTGATTCCAAAACTCTTTCATTACTGGGTGGCTTTTAAACATACTATGCTATGTTAAAACTTAAATCATCTTAGGTGGGAAAAAAATTTTAATTTTAATTATTCCAATTCAATTTAGAATAAGGAATTTCTGTAGATCAATTGGCTTTCCAAACCCAAATTATATAGGGAATTGTTACTGAAGGAAGGAGCTAGGCAGAGGAGGTGAAAAAGTACAAAGATGCCTCTGTTAGTTTTCTATCTCTATGACAAAATACCTGAGAAAAACAACTTACAGTAGGAAAGATTTATTTTGTTTCACTCTTTCATGAAGTTTCAGTCCATGATCATTTTATTCTGTTGACTCTGAACCTCTGGTGAGGCAGAATATCATGGCAGGGAGTACATGGCAAAACAGAGCTGTTCCTCTCAAGGTGGCCAGGAAGTAGGGTTGGTTGGAGGGGTTGCTGGGGACAACACATACCATTCAAGGGCACATCCTTTGATGTTTTATCACCTCCTAATAGTTCTACTAGCTAGGGACCAAGCCTTCAATACACATACATTTAGGATACATCCCAGCTCCAAACTACAATACTGTCCAAATGCATTTAACTCAGAAAAATGGTACAGAAAAGCAAGTGAGCATGACCAGGTTAATTTCTCATCCTTCTGAAAGACTCTGCTCTAAGAAGTTGATTTCTGAGTTTGCTGGAAGGTAGAACTGTTTAGAGCCCTTATTTTAAAATTGTCAGGCCTTGCTCAGACCTAAGAATTAAAAAAAAAAAAAATTAAAAAAAACGAGTGTGTCCAGGAAAGAAACCTGGTAATCTGGCAATCTGTGCATAAAACAAGAGGCCTGGGAATTCTGGTCAGATAAATTAGGGATGCATTGTTTTAAAAGAGTGGTAAGTTACTAGCCAAGAAGACGCCTCTATGTATGTCTCCTGACATTCTGAGCTCTGGGATTAGTGAGCCTCATTCCTAATAAGGTAGCCCATTTGTTGGAGTCAAAATAGGAGCTCTGATTCAGATGGACAGAACAAAAACATTGGGGCCACACAATGTGGGGCAAGAGCTTAAGCAGATGCAGAAATAGCAAGAAGTCCAAACAAGGCAGTTAAAGCCTCTTATGAATTGTAGTTGCTTTAAACAAAAAAGCACTCTGATATCAACAATATGACTTTTTCAGTCACATTTATATCATCTATGTAAAAGAAGTGATGATATCCAATTTATAGATGGTTAATATCAGAGCCAATAGAAGTAAATGAAATAATGTGTTTTTAAGTACTAGGGGATTATAAGATATTATTTACTAGGTAAAGAGTTTGATTCCCCGGGTTGGTGGCAAGAGTCCAATAGGTGTGTCTTTATAGATGGGAAGAGAAACACTGCAATGAGTATATGGAATGGAAGAATTTTAAAATGTTAAGTGCCAACAGGTACCATAGCCCCCTCTACTGGTTCTGGAGTTCAGCAGGACTCCATGTTTAGAAAGAGTGAAACAGGTTTCACCTTACTTGAGGATTTGGGTAACTAAGAGTTACCAAGATGAGATTCAGAAAAAAAGATAGTTGGTATCTACTTCCTGGTGATGGGGCACATAATGAGAGCTTTGTGCAACACAAGTCATTACACTGAACACAAAGTTAGAACAGGGAAAGCAGTAATGAGCTATTCCTCAGAGCTTTATTCCCTTTGGTCAGGTCTGGGAAAGTTGAACCCACACACAGGAATAAAATCCAAGCTATAAAGAGTGAAGAGATGTAAGAAGCTGACAGGGTTTTAGACAGGGGCCCAGTAAACCAAACTAAAGAGAAAGTACTTCGCCAATCATAAAATGATATAAAAGAGTGACATCTGCTGCCTACAGAAGATCCTAGTTCTATCCAGAGGTTTTTAAATACACATAACTCTAGTATCAGGCAGATGTGGGAATGTATAAAACAGCTAGGTATGAGACAATGGAGAAATGAGAGCATTGTTTGGAATTTAGAACACAATAGCTGAAATGTAGTCAATTTCAGATTTATAAAGCCTAACAGGCAGAACTGGTCTGTGGGCTAAATTAAATCCTACTTGACCTAGTTGTTACCTCTACCTAGCCTCTGAATGGCCTAGGAAAGAGGGCACAGATATAAATGTAATATGTTCATTAATATTAAATTTTTTGAACTTCAGATTCAGCCTTAAGGAACATTCAATTTGCACCTACTATTACCTAGGAACTTCATGAGGCAGCCCATGTGGATTTAAGATGAACTGAAATGGGGAAGAGCCTGCCTACTTGAACAAAAGCATTTTGAAAATGATAACTGCTCCCTCCCCCCAAAAAATCCCAAAGTGCTGACTTAGGATCAATAGTAATAGCAGTATTAGTATTAATGATCAAGGTAATTAAGAAAATGTTACTAAGCTAGGAAAACCAGTTATACCAATATACACTGTAATTTCAACTGTGTAAAAGTAGGGTATACTCTTGAAAATTTAATTGTATCCTAGGTATTAAAGAACTTAAACCATCCCACCTGATGCATTTAACATAGAACACAAAATTCCTGCTGGTAAACACTGCTATTTATATCTTAGCATAAGAATTCTAACCTTCTTAAAACTATTACAGAAAAAAGAATTTAAACTATCTGCATTCAAGAATTCCTCCAACTCTCAAAACACAATGGGAGTAGGGTGCCCTCTAGAGTCTTATTTGTATTGTTAATGACAAACTACAAAATCTCATTTTGAACATTTCTGGCTAGGCTCACTGAAATTTAGAAATGTGGCAAATTTGACTATTGCCATTACAAAAAAAAATGTATATATCTACAAAACTTAGTATAATTTTCCCCAAGAGAAACATCTTTGTTACTTATCTATATGGTCAGAACAACAAAGAAAATATTTTTATTTAAAATGTTAATTTTTATTCTACTTTCTGTGTCCTACAAATTTGTTTGAAGTAAATCCAATATCAATACGACACTTTCATCATATACACACATATATTTGTTTTACACATTCATTTCAGTCTGTAAGTTCCAAAAAGGGGGAACAACATGTTAATCTAATATTCAAAGCTTCTCTACAACACTTAGATGACTCAAAAAGATAACTAGTGAATGCTTCTTCAACTAGATGAATCAATATACACTGATTTAAGGCATAGCTAGAAAAGTCTTTGTACTGTTTTAGACACACATATCAACAGCAGGCTGTAATGAACATCATAATAGGAATAGACTTATAAATAAATATGAAGCCTGAAGCTGTAAACTTGCAATCAGGAACTAAAAAGAACAGCTACTTTCTGCAGTTTAACAAGAGACATGTTTTTAATATTCATCTATGCTATGCATTAATATGTATAATTTTTATGTTTTTATGCACAGTTAAAAATAAATTTAATTGGGCTGGGGATGTGGCTCAAGCGGTAGCGCGCTCGCCTGGCATGCGTGCGGCCCGGGTTCGATCCTCAGCACCACATACAAACAAAGATGTTGTGTCCACTGAAAACTAAAAAATAAATTAAATTCTCTCTCTCTCTCTCTCTCTCTCTCTCTCTCTCTCTCTCTCTCAAAAAATGTTAAAAAAAATAAATTTAATTTACAAACAGTGAAAAAAATCCATCTATGTACTCATTATCAATAAAGTCAGGGATCCAACTTTCTTATCTCTAAAATGGGAATAATATTGATAACTGAGTATTACATGATTATTATATTAAATGTGAACATTTACAAATTTATTAGTTACAAACTACTATGTATTTAAGATTTTTTGAATTTTCCTTGTAAAATCAAGAGGGTTACAAAGAGAGACCTCCTTCAACAAAAGCACTAAGCATACTCAAGACTGCTCTTGACAATTCTTTGCCAGGGTTTACTCCTAGCACTTGTTCCTCAAATATAAGTGTCTTACATATTCTTTGGGAGTCTTCCTTGTGATCTAATTTTATTCAAAATTCTCCAAGGGCAATCTCTTTCTCATGTCTTCAACACCTCTGCAATCTAGAAACACTTAAATTTACCTCCCCAGATCTACTCCCTAAAACCTGTATCCATACTTGTGTTAACACCTCCTCTGTCCACAGCATCAGAGGAGCCCTAGGCCTGAAATCATAGGCATACAACACAGATTTGAGGCAAGAAATCAGTGCAAAATGAATCAAAACATACCTGGAACTGTCCCCCATCCAGCCACAGCCATGAAGGTATGGCTGAGAGGATGTGAGGACAGCACCAAATTCATCTTGATACAGTCCACCTCCCATATCACTTAGATCCACTTGTGCCCTATATTAAATAAAAACTATTGCTGAGTGTCCCAGGTGATGGCCTCTTCAAAATGCTTACCACACAAGGGTTAGAGACACAAGCCACAGATGCCTCATCTGATACCCAAACCATAATGCATATTTATCCTCTCACTTTCCCCTCCCTCCTCCCCTCCTCTCCTCCCCCCTCCCCCCTCCCCCCCCCACCTCATTCCCTCCTGCTCTTGCTTTCTTTTCTATCTGTGCTGCATTGCTCAATCCCTCCTCAGCTGATCCAGATTTCCAGGTTGCATGCCTAATGAAGTGTCTCAGACTTTCAGCTCTTACTATGCTACAGTCCCTCTAATTGCTTCTTCATCACTTTCACCAGATATGATAAGACTAGAGCAACTCCTAAGTTTTACAGTGTTGATCTTCATAATCATCAGGCTCATCACCTTTACAATATAGTAATTCCTTTCTTTGGTTGCTGCTCTGCTGGCATGAGGAGCCCATAATAACATAGAAGTAATCTTGACTTTTGAAGTAGTTGCAACTTTGGATTCAAAGTTTATGTAATGCTGAGTAAAAATATCCCCCAATACAGTAGAGCTAACTTGACAAAAAGGGAAAATGTGAATTCCACAGATGAACCTCAGAGAGTGACAGTGAGATGGACCAGTTCCGTTTCCATATATTGGTTCCTGGATCTGTGTATTTTAGTCATGGAGGACATCTCATTGTATATCATTGGTGATTTGAGTCAATCTTGAAGGGCAATGGCTAAGCCACTTCATAACCTTAATCATCATCAAGTTGGTTCCAGGTGATGTGGACATCTTACCCCACATTCATTCACACAGGCTTTATGAAATGAATTCCTTGATCTCAGAAGATGTCATATGGTATCTCTTTTGTAAATCATGCATTCTGTAAGTGCATAAGTGATGATGTTGAAACTGATGAACTCATGGAAACTCATATCTGGAGGATATATCAATTCAAGTAAGGCAAAATCACTGCTGTCTTCTGGATGAAAGGAGGGATTGATGTAATCAGCTTGCCACCAAGTGACTTATTGATCTCCTTGATAGATAACTGTTTTAGTCAGCTTTTTCACTGCTGTGACCAAAAGACAGGAACAATTTTAGATGAGTAAGAGTTTATTTTGGGACTCGTGGTTTCAGAGTTCTCAGTCCATAGATGGTTGATATACTGCTCTGGGTCAGAAGTGAGGCAGAACACCATGGCAGAAGGGTGTGGCAGAGGAAAGCAACTGGGAACATGGCACCAGGAAGCAGGGGCAGAGAAAGAAACAAAGTTAGATGGGGGGATCTCTGCTTAACCAGGAGAAAATATTAACCCCATAGGCATACCCCCAATGACCCACCTCTATCAGCCACACCCTTCCAGCCTTTAGTCACCACTTAGTTAATCCCTATCAAGGGACTAACACACTGGTGAGCTTTGGATAGCTTATCCTTTCCTGTGAAGAAAATGTCTTGAAATATCCAAGGTGATTAAACCCCTTAAAAATGTCAACAATAAAGTAGCTCACTGAAACTTCATAGTGTTTTTCTTCCACCATTTGATACATACGAATCTTACTGAGGGAACTAGAGTGATTTCTACTCTCTGCACATCAGATCTAGTTAGCACAATAGCATCTTTTTGGGGGGAGGACACTTCATATCTATCCCAAAACAATAACATGTAAGAAATTTATCTAAGTCATCTTTGTTTCTGATAGGTCCAGTATTTAGCAGCAGCAGTAGATAGATCAGCCATGGTAAATGGAAATTCATGCTATTGAGCCTTTGTACAGTCTCCATCTCTACTACCTCTGCTAATCTATTTATCTATTTATCTGTTGTGCAAGCTCTGAATGACTTAAGATAGAAGGTAACATCCACCAGATTATCCATTCCTCCTATTGGCTGCGTCAGAGCCACACACTTTCATAAGTATAGCCCATGACTTTTTATCAGATCTTCTGGTCCTCAATCTTCTAATGTTGTCCATTTCAGTTGCCTGACAAAGCCAAGTCATCTACCACCCTCCTGGGAGGCATATCCTTATATTAGCCCATTTCTCTTTCATACAAAGTAAACAACATGCCTAATGCTCACACCCTGCTCATGGGGAATATTCCCTGCTTCCCACTTCTAGGTAGGGCTATATTGAGAGCACAATTCACATTTGGTCTCTCATATGAAGCCGATCAATCTGTGAAGTAGTCTCATAAGTGTGAAGTGAGAGAGAGATGTTAGTGCAATATAAGTAGATGAAACAAAATCTTGACATAATTTAGTGTGTGCTCTTGAACTCTTTCAATTCAGTTTCAAGTTCAGTTGTCTTTGTGCTCATTAAAACTTTACAATTTAGCAATCTAACAACTCCTAGATTGTGGTGGGCAACTGGTCTGTATTGTCACTCATTGGTGCATCAGTAACTGCTGCTCTTAAGTATTTCCTATGAAAGACATGACCTTATTCCAAATCCTAGGAATAAGGATTGAGATCACAGATATCCAAAGTCCTTACCCACCCGCTGCATGATTGGATCTACCTGAGAGATAGGGCAGCTTATACCATAGCCTGAAAATTTGATACTGGCATCCATCAAGTCACTCCATAAATGGGTCTAAGCAGTGATTTTAAATGCAATATATAGCTCATAAATCAAAAGTGGCCCAGTAAGCACTGTGTAGTGAGTACAAATTCTTAGTTGTAGTGGGTAAAAAGTGCAATAGCTTATCCTTTCCTCTGAAGAAAATGTCTTGAAATATCCAAGGTGATTAAACCCCTTAAAAATGTCAACAATAAAGCAACTCACTGAAACTTCATAGTGTTTTTCTTCCACCATTTGTTACATACGAATCTTACTGAGGGAATTAGAGTGCTTTCTACTCTCTGCACATCAGATCTAGTTAGCACAATAGCATCATATAGTGAACCAGTATAATGATCTGTAAAATATTAAGATGATTAAAGCCCCTGAAGGCTGAAATTTTATAAAACAGGAGAGTTAATAATGCCCTAGAGCAAGACAGTGAATATATACTGCTATTCATTTAACATAAAAGTGAATCTATTTTATAACTCTTGATTGATACGGATTGAAAATGTTGTATTTGTTAGATTAATACCAAGTATCAGAGGCTATATTGATGAATTTTAGTAGAGACAAAATACCTGGTTTGGCTGCAGTTGGCCCACCTACTGTTTAAGTTCATGGTAATCCACCATCATGTACCAAAATCCATATGTTTTTTCCATGGGTCAAAAAGGTGAATTGAAAGGATATGTGTTGGAAACAACCCTGCATTAACCCCTGTAATTTTTCCTAGGTTGCAATTTCATTTTGGATTTTTTTTCTTGGTATGGAAAGTTAGAATTACTGTAAGACATATTTAGCTTAGGACTCCCTTTAGCATGTGCTCTTCCAAAGTTTCACTATAACCAGGGCTTATGATAATATTTCTGGTTCCCAATTTTGAGTGCCACCTATATGTCATTTACTAAGACCCCTTAAAATATCTTTATCCAACACATAGTCTGATACCTGGTTTTAAGTCCTTTTGAGGGAGGATTGAAGAAATATTTATGGTATATACATGAAGGACACTCTGTGGGTCCCTCCTCAAGTGAAACCAGCCTTTCTTTCAATCACTGGGCTCTGGATTTATGAACTAGATCAGATCTGGAATTTAGTTTCCATGGTCTTTTGTCCTATCTGACATCAATCTTAGGTTAATAACTCACTCTTTTTTTATTTGTTAACAAGCTACACCCTGATGGTCTTTCCATCTCTCTTCTCCTGTGAGCACCATGATGAGCTTTCCACAGATCCCAGTCAGTCAAGGCCTCCTTGTTGCCACTCTGGTCTTAATGCTCTAGTTATTTCTAAGGTGCCACTATTCGGCCTCAGAAATTTTAAATCCTATTATTTCCATTTTCTCTAGGTAACCACAGATGGCAATCTCAAGTTGTCAGCTGAAGACTATTGAGAACAGCCCTTAACAGAATTTTTCCAAGATTCCTCAAAAGTGCAGTCCCATTTTTTTTTAAATGGATGAATTGTCATTGGGGCTCTCCCAGGGAACAGGCAGGAGTTTTTCAATTTTACATAAAAAAATTCATTCTAACATGCCCAACTCACAGAGCTTCTAATTCCAATCTTCAATGCTCTATCAAAGAAGTCTGGCTTCTCCACCAAGCTTCAAAGAGCTATGCAAGTATGCCATTGCAATGGGATCCAGGTGTCCTCACTAGAACATTAAATCTTGTGTCATGGAACTATGAACCCATGTCAATAGCTTTCTACTTACCAGCCTTACATTCTTGCACCAAGCCTCAGGCCAATGCCCTCAATATCTCTGCCCACACATATTCCCCCCAGCTCCTGTGTGTACTTTTTACCAAGAGCTTATAATTCTTTGGAAAGTAAACTATTGCCTCCAGGCTTTATCCCTTACATGCACTCAGATATGATTCATATTTAGCCTCCAAGCACTGAAAGAAAAAAGGAGTGCATCATTAATTCTCCAATGTTAAGGCCTTTCTTTTCAGACAAAGAAAACTTCTCTTCTTTAGCTCATTGATGGGAGTCACTTCTGTTAACATGCAAATAAAGGCTGCAAAATTCCCTGGTACAACTTATGTCTTCCTTCCAGTTCTATAGTTTCCACTATAATTTTAGGAGTAAGCAAGTTGGTGCTCACAGCTCTTCTTTGCACCTTAACCATCCTCATAATTAAATTCCAGTTCCATTCTCTGGCCACAGGAGATAAGATGACTTTAAATACTATGAAAGCATCTGGTTCTCAGTGTCCTCAGTTGATGTTTGGATAATCTGAGCCTGTGGTTCTCCTTCAACAGCCATATTTCCCTCACATCAGTCAGTTACTAGAGCAATCCAGTATTTCATCTTCTAACTGTTGCAAATTCAATCTACCACAGGTAAGGTAATACCATGTTACCCCAGGAGTTATCATTATTCCCTTATCATCAACATATTGATTCTTCTAAAAGAACTGAATACATGATGTACAGAACTAGAAATGACAGTAATGAAAACAATCTTTATTATAATAAAAATCTCTGAACATCTAACCAGTTTGACTGTTTCTTACTTTTATTAAACAGCCACCTTGTGGTTTACCTCTAATGTGCATTCTATAATTTCACTTTTAAATTATTTTAATGGGATTGAACTGGGAAAAGCACAAGAAAATCATTACTTATTCTTACTGGATGCAGCTATATCAGACAAATTGACAACAAATACAGTAAATCAGATTCTTCTCTGTGCACTTGGCAAGCTCTGCAAAAAAAATGCAAATGAATCTTTTAAATGTTCTTTTTCTTAGTCTGCCTAATGGCACCTAAAATTTGAAAAGCTTATTAGCACAAATTTGAATAACCTTTAAACTGTATTAAGCATACCAAATGTATATTTCTTCATCTCTCCTAAATTAAAAATTTCATCTTATTTAATATTTTTTTTCAATATAGAAAAATGTATATTAGAAAAAATATAGTGTCCCATTTGATGTTTGAAGTTTTTATACAATATATTCTAAAAAAAATACCAAATTAGATAGAATGATTAAGATCAGTTGTCATTTTCTTCTTTTATCTGTGTTTTCTATGTTCTTTATGATGAAAATATATTCTGTGAAGCTTAAAAAATATTAAAATTTTGTAACCATATTCAGAATATCAAACAGTTGCTTGAGCCAGATAATGTGTCAAACATGCATTATGTTGTTCTATATCTACCAAATATTTCAACTTAGTCCTCATATTTAACACTATTATAAATATAAACCTTGAGTGAAGACAGTGTCAGCTCAATCAATAAAAGTGATTAAGGACCAAGAACGTGTAAGATGTATTTTCCAGACCCCAACAAAATTATGAAGCATGAAGGATGTGTCTTACACTGCTACTCTTCCTCCTTTCCATCTCTTTTCACTCTCCACTCTCATTTCCATCACTATGTCAAATGTTCTTAAGCTGCAGAGCCTCTATGACATCAGGGGGAAAAAACTCTCACATATTTGTGATTTCAGCATATAATGTTATTTGTTCTAGGAATATTTACATTGTGAAAATAAATATTAATGATAGAAATAATGAAATTTCAGGCATTGGTATGAAATGTAATTTTTGTTTCTCATCCTGCTGAAACCAATCACATTAGCCCCACATAGCTAAAACCATTTCTCAATTTAGCAGCTCCTCTATAAAAGGGAGATCATCAGTAATAATGTGGTGTGATACCCTCTCTATTAGATAGAGACCATCTAAAGTGTGATTTTGGAATAGTTATCTAGGACTTTCTGAGCATGACTTTTTGCATCTATAAAAGGGGTATCAAAATCTTCCTTGCAATGCTATTGTGAGAACAATAATGAGATCCTGTGTGTATGGCATAGTGCCTAGCCAATAAGTAGCTCCTCAGTAATAAAAAAGGTTTTCATTCTGCCTTTCCTCCTGCATTAGTTTGGGGGCTGCCATAACCAACTACCACAATCTGTGTGGCTTTAAACAACAGCAGTTTTTGTCTCACATTTTTTGAGACTAGAGGTCCAAAGTCAAGGTGTCAGAAAAGTTGGTTCCTTCCAGAGGCTCTAAAGGAGAATCTACCCCATCTTTCTGTCCCAAATTCTGCTGGTTGCTGGCCATCTTTGTCATCCCTTGCCTCGCACCTGCATGATTCCACTCTCTGTTTCTGCCATCCCCTGGCATTCTCACTGTGTGCATCTGTGTCTTTACATGGTTTATAATAAGGATATTGGTCACTAGACTAGATTAGTCACTACCCCATCCAATACAACCTCATCTTAATTTGATTATTTCCTCAATGATGTTGTTTCCAAGTAAGATCACATTCACAAATTCCAGAGGTTTGGACTTCACCATATCTTTTGCAGGGGACACAATTGAACCCACAATACCTCCTGTTTATTTAATGACATAAGTGTCTTCCATACTATAACTGAGAGACTAGCCCAAGTAAAGGTAACTGGAGAAGTGATACCCTGTAAACAAGCTTAACCAGAACTGTATAGAAGCAGTTTGATTTGTGATGATTGGGTGCCATCTTTTACTTAATACAGCAAATGTGTACAGTGATATTTTCTCTCAATCAACATTATGTCAGTCCAAGGATATGACTCTTGAAATGGAACACCCAGAAATTTTCTGCATATGAATGTGTTTTACTGCTATTTCCAACTCATTCTTAAATTTGTTTATACCTTCAAATGCTAAAATATCACTTTCCCATTTTGGAAAGAAATTAAACTTCACCAAATTCTCACTATAAGCCACCAAACTTCTGATACTGACTAGAATTTAGGATGAGAAAAACTCACTTCTTACCTAACATTCTTTGGACCTGTTTGAATCTACTATGTGTCCTACTCAAAATAACTGAATGTTGAAAGTCAACTGTTTTACTATCCCTCATTATATTTGTGAAGGTATGGCTACTTGTTTTTTGTGGTCCATCTACTTAAAGAAAGCTGCTTACATAGAAGAATGTCTTCATAAATCTCCAAATCTCATAAATATTTCCATTCTGGACA
This sequence comes from Marmota monax, assembly GCF_021218885.2. NCBI lineage: Eukaryota > Metazoa > Chordata > Mammalia > Rodentia > Sciuridae > Marmota > Marmota monax. The sequence continues at coordinate 16,367,186 of NW_026692781.1, forward strand.
TTATTGTCATTGTTTTGTTAAAAAATTTGCCTCAAGACGATGAAATGTGATTAAGAAATAGTGTAAGTTGGAATAAAATGAAGTTCTTGAATAAATCTTCTAAGTGACATGTTGCTTGCCATTTGTTCTTATAAGTAAGAAGACACACAGTCTCATAAAAATGAAAGGAAAACATGAGGCAGACAAGAAACACATGCCAAATTATAAATGATAGGAAATAGCATAAAATAAAGTTGATTCAAGAAAATTGAACATAAATCTATGGAAGAAGGACAGATTCATCCTTTGGAACCACCTCAGAGTTGAACAAAATAAGATTGTGCTCTTCCAATGCTTCAAACTCTATTATTTTAATGCAAGTATGAAATGTATATATAAACTCCACTTGTGTGGTAGTGAGGCAGATAAAGAGCTCTATACTTGAAGTCAAAAGTCCTGCATTAAATCCCAGTTCTGTGTAATTCAATTGCTATAATTTGGAGGGTCACCAATCTCAATGTGCTTTCCTCACCTATGGCTTCACTGGTAAGTTCATGATGTATGCATGTGGTATGACACCTTCTGAACTGTAAAAGGTACTGAAGTGTTGGTATTCCCAATAAGGAAAACATCTCCCAAAGGTAAAACAAAACACCATCAAAGTTTGTCTGGTTTTTTCTTGTCACTTTAGGATCTCAAATGCCCTCATAAAACTGGGAAAGAATGTTATACCAGGACCTACTCTAACAAGACTGTAACAAATCTTTGAGGTAAATTACCAAATATGTCACAGGTCTGGGATGTGTGTGTGTGTGTGTGTGTGTGTGTGTCCATGCATCTCTGAATATAGCCGAAACCCAGAGGTTTCTGGATTAAAATCCATAAATTTCTCAACTTTCAAAGAGTATATGAAAAAGACTGCCCCCACGCTTATCTAAGAAATGGCACTGAATACAATCTATCAGTTTAAAGCAGATAGCATCTTAAGGTGCATTCATATATTTGGAAAAGAAATAGATTAAGTAATGCCTTCAAAAATTGATGCTGTGAGGACTAATGATTGGTTCAGTGGTAGACAGCATACCTTGTATGCATGAGACCCTGAGTTCAATCTGTCACACAAACACACACACACACACACACACACACACACAAAGATGCTATTATACAAGAAAGAAAATGCTTCTTCGAGAAAGGAAGAAAATCAATACTCTACATATAGACAGTAGTTGGGTAGCCAAAATACTAAATTGAGCCCCTGTTGACCCTCAACTTGTATAAATTCATTCCATTTGTTTGTGGTGACAGCCTGTGAATATGATATTTTACTCCAGTGGTTGTACATTACATGGCAAAAATAATTTTTCAGAGTTTTCAAGGTCCCAGTTAACTTTTAGTCATTAACTTTTAGTCATGAGTGGTCCTGACCTCATCAGGTGAAAGCAAGAGTTTTCTCTGGTTAGCTTAGGAGAGAGAGGGAAATAGCCATGTTGCAAACTGTCTATAGAGAGAGATAGTCTCTGATTGCTTAGAGTGCTGCCCAAGACAACTAGCAAGAGAACAAGGACTTTAAGAGATTCTCTTTGTACTAATAGGAAACAAAAAATATAAGGTACCTAAAAATAAAGTTATCAAAGGATTAGTGAAACATTATAAAACTTTATGAAAATACACTAAAAAGTACTAAACATATACACAAAAATCACTTTTTGCCCAATTTGTCTATAAAATTGATGCAATTCCAGCCCAAAATCTAAAGAATATTTTTTGAGTTTAACAAACTGATTCTAAATTTTATATGAAAAATCAAAAGTCCACAAATAACCAGAAACATTTTGAAAAAAATATATACAAAAAAATTAAGTGGGGTGGGGGATGCTTACTGGCCCAATACCAAGGCTTATTAAATAGTGGAAATGACTTCAGAAGTAGATAAAACAGAATAGAATAGAAAACCAGGGAATGTGCATGTTTTGGAAAGTATAATATTTCACAGAAAGGAAATGTTTGGGGTTAAAGTATGTAAAACAATGTTGGTTATCCATATGGAAAAAAAAATCTATTCCAAAATAATTAAAAGCATGCATACTAAAAGCAAAATTTTGAAACTTGTTAGAAAATATAGGTAACCTGAAGAAAATATAAAACTTTCAATCAAACAAGATCTCCATGAAATAAAATAAACAATAAAGAAGATAACTCATTGGAATTTAAAACTTTTAAGCATTAAAGTTCCTCATTTGAAAGAGTGAAAAGACCAAATACAGTCAGAGAAAACTTATCCTCAGCGCTCTTCAATGGCAAAGGATCATTATTGAAAATATACAAGGAAAGATTAATAAGATAAACAGCTCAACAGGAAAATGAATAAAAATTTGAGAAAAGTACTTGATTTCACTAGTAATGAGGGAAACACTAATGAAAGCTACATTTTTTCATATCCATCACATGAATATGAATAAAAATTTAGAAATTAGCAGGTGCAGGGACATGCACCTGCAATCCCAGATACTTGGGAAGTTGAAGCTAGAGGATCACAGTTCAAGCCCAGCCTGAGCAACAACATAGCAAGAATTCCACCTCAAAAAATAATTATAATAATTTGGAAACTCAACAAAGACATCAAGTAATTGTGTTGGTGAAAGAGCAATTGGGCAATATCTGAAAAAGTTGAAGAAGCACAGATTTTCTAACTCAGCAATTCTACTACAGAAATTTTTGCAAATATGCCCCAGGAGTCAGATACAAGCACTTCTTATAGAAGCAAAGATTTTGGATACAATCTAAATGTCCATCAATGACAAGATATGTAAACTATGGCTTATTTGTACTTTGGAAAGCCACATGGCTATGAAATAAGTAACATCAAACCACAGGTATTAATATTAAAAACCTCACAGTGGAAAAAGAATAGAAGAAGTCTACTAACATTTATGTGAAGTTTTAAAACACCACTGTATTGTTTAGGAATTAATATACATGTAAGAAGAAGAGTCAAGATGGCAAAAGCGAGAAAGTCACTTTCCTGGCTGCCCCATGGTGTGAAATCAAGAAATCAGATAGGCAGCTTCTCAATAAGGTGGGTGGGGAAAAAAAGAAGAAACTTCACTGGGAATTAATACTAGACATTCAAAAATAGTTGGAGACTTGGGATATTGGATATAATAAAATAAGAAAGAAATCCCCCACTGCCATCACCACCAGCGCCATCTGGAGTAGTTCTCCCATGAGATAAGTGGAGGGATAAGGGAATTAAAGGAATCCACATTTTTAGGAGGCCTGTGACTTGTGTGGGTATGGAGAGATAAGAGATCAAACATTGCCTGACTAAGCTGAAAGGTATGCTGCACAATATCCTTGTGCAAGAAAGAAGCTGCAACTCTCCCAGCTGCCATGGAGGACAGAAGAAAGAGTGATTTTGCAGCCATGCTGTGGGGGCCAGCAGCTGTGAGATTCCTGGCAAACCTGAGCTGAGCTTGAAATACAGGTCTGGCAAACCCGCATTGTACAACATAGAGCATGCCTAAGTCACCAGGAGAAAATCAGACATGAGGAGGGGTTTATAGAAGAGAATAGAGGTCTTAGAAACATACCCAACTTCCTAAGACCCTTGAGTCTGGCATCTCATAGGACCAGATGGGGAGAATGTGTCCAGCCTGGAATTTGACAGGGTCAGAGCAGTAATGGAGTGACTGAGTCTGGAGACTGAATCAGAAGAACAAAAACATGAGGCCTGCAGATAACAGAAGGGACAAAGAATTGGCACCTCCATTGAAAAAGTGTATCCCAGCAGAAATTCTTGGAGTGTATTCCTCAGAGTGGACCAACAACTACTGGGTCCTGGAGGTGCCCTGATTTAATATCTTCAGATCAATTGCCATTCAACAAAGTACCTAGAGCCTACCTAGGCCTAAACCCCACCTCCAGGAGCTCTACCAATAGGACCTCCTATCAGACTTTAGTGATTCCACCCTGAAGGTGGAGCAGACATCGCACTCTAGTCCACCCCAATTAACATTGCTGAGAAAGGAAGCCAGGGAACTTTTTGAACTCCAACAGAAACATTTCTTTAACTTTTCATGAAGAACTTATCTTTTTTTCTTTTCTATGTTTAATTGTGAGCTCAATGGTTCATGGACACTTACACATATACATATTTGTCTTCTTTCTCATTTCTATCATTTTTTGAAGGCAGATAATTTTCATGGCTCAGCCTTGAGGGCTAGGATGTTTGATCAGTATATTTCAGTTTTGTTCTTGCATTCATTTTTTTAAATTTTCTTATATATATTTTTATCTCACTTATCTGTTTCCCTTGATTCTCTTTCCTTCTGCTAACAGCCAAACTGTTAATGTTCTTTCTTTCACCCTTCCTTTAATTTTTTACTTCTACTTTCTCTTCTTCTCCCTCATAATCATTATATCCTACATCTCTTTTGCTCTTTTCCTGTTCACCCTTCAGATTGTTAAACCATTTTGCAAACTTGCTATCTTTAGTGTAGGCAATAACTGATCACATCATTTCTGTTTATTTTGACAATTAACATTGTAGAGGTCAAAGTAGGAACTATTTGGTTTAATGCTGTATATTTTTTTGCATTAGTTATTGTTATCTTTGCCTACCTCTAAACTGCGAGGTACTGGAAACCTTCAGGGACATTATAAGTCTACAGGATAGAAAATCTACTGTTTCAGATTCATACTATTTGATGGGTAGACACACAAACAATGTGAAAAACCAAAGGGGGAAAAAAACACCTAAACAAACCAAGATACTTCAACAAGAGATTCTATCAACACCACAGTGGAAGATATGTCAGAGAAGGAGTTTAGAAAGCTCATACATAAACTAATCTGTGACATAAAAGACAATGTGAGGAGTAATATTAAAGATAAAATACAGGAAGTGAAATATCACTTCACTAAAGAGCTAGAGATTCTGAAAAAAAAAGAAATCAAGCAGAATTCCTTGAAAGGAAGGTATCAATAAACCAAATTAAAAATTCAATGAAAAGCATCACCACCAGATTAGACCACTTGGAAGACAGAGTTTCCGGCAATGAAAATAAAATATATAATCTTAAAAATAAAGTTTACCATGGAGAAAAGTTGTTAAGAGACCACAAACAGAACTTCCAAGAAATAACATGAAAAGCCAAATTTAAGATTTATTGGGATAGATGAAGGCTTGAAGATACAAACCAAAGGAATTCAGAATCTGCTTAATTAAATAATATCATAAAATTTCCCAAACCCTAAGTACGAAATGGAAAATCAAATACAGGAGGCTTACAAGACTACAAATATACAAAATTACAACAAACCTATATGAAAGCACATTATTATGAAAATGACCAGCCTAAAGAATAAGAATAGACTTTTAAAGGCTGCTAGAGAAAAATTACAGGTCACATTGGTTTAGAGAAATCAGTTCTCAGCTGATTTCTCCACCCAGACCCTCAAAGCTAGGAGTTATTGGAATAATATATACCAAGCTTTGAAAGACAATGGATGCCAGCCAAGAATACTACACTCAGGAAAACTAAGCTTCAGAATTGATAAGAAAACCCACTCATGATAAACAAAAGTTAAAAGAATTCACAGTAAGAAAGCCTACAATATAAAACATTCTCAATAAAATATTTCATAAAGAAGAAATGAAAAATAAAAGTGAAAACCAGCACAGGGAGGAAGTATACTGGAAGAATAGTCAATCAAAGGAGAAAGTAACCAAATTAAAAATCAGAAATAAATCAAAATGACAGGACATAAAAATCATTTCTCAATAATAAGATTTTGGTGTTGCATAATACTCCATTGTGTATAAATGTCACATTTTTTTTATCCATTCATCTATTGAAGGGCATCTAGGTTGATTCCAGAGTCTAGCTATTGTGAATTGTGCTGCTATGATCATTGATGTGGCAGTATCCCTATAGTATGCTCTTTTAAGGTCCTCAGGGAATAGACCAAGAAGGGCGATAGCTGGGTCAAATGGTGGTTCCATTCCCAGCTTTCCCAGGAATCTCCATACTGCTTTCCATATTGGCCGCACCAATTTGCAGTCCCACCAGCAATGTACAAGTGTACCCTTTTCCCCACATCCTCGCCAGCACTTGTTGTTGTTTGACTTCATAATGGCTGCCAATCTTACTGGAGTGAAATGGTATCTTAGGGTGGTTTTGATTTGCATTTCTCTGACTGCTAGAGATGGTGAGCATTTTTTCATGTACTTATTGATTGATTGTATGTCTTCCTCTGAGAAGTGTCTGTTCAGGTCCTTGGCCCATTTGTTGATAGGGTTATTTGTTATCTTATTGTTTAATTTTTTGAGTTCTTTGTATATTCTGGATATTAGGGCTCTATCTGAAGTGTGAGGAGTAAAAATTTGTTCCCAGGATGTAGGTTCCCTATTTACCTCTCTTATTGTTTATTACGCAGCACTAAAAAAACGACAAAATCATGGAATTTGCAGGGAAATGGATGGCATTAGAGCAGATTATGCTAAGTGAAGCTAGCCAATCCTTAAAAATCAAATGCCAAATGTCTTCTTAGATATAAAGAGATCAAGTAAGAACAGAACAGGGAGGAAGAGCATGAGGAAAAGATTAACATTAAACAGAGACGAGTAGGGGGAGAGAAAGGGAGAGAGAAGGGAAACTGTATGGAAATGGAAGGAGATCCTCATTGTTACACAAAATTACATATAAGAGTTTGTAAGGGGAAAGGGGAAAAAAAACAAGGGAGAGAATTGAATAACAGCAGATGGGGTAGAGAGGGAAGATGAGAGGGAAGGGGAGGGGGGATAGTAGGGGATAGGAAAGGTAGCAGAATACAACAGTCACTAATATGGCATTATGTAAAAATGTGGATGTGTAACCGATGTGATTCTGCAACTTGTATTTGGGGTAAAAATGGGAGTTCATAACCCACTTGAATCAAATGCATGAAAGATGATATGTCATGAGCTTTGTAATGTTTTGAACAACCAATAAAAAAAAGAAGTGAATAAATTAGTTTTAACATTAAAAAAAAATAAGAAGAAGAAGAAGAAAAAGAACAAGAAGAAGAAGATTTTGAGTGTAAATGACCTAAACCCAAATCAATCAGAAGACACAGACTGGTGGATTGGGTTAAAAAAACAAGACCTAACAATATGTTGTCTCCAGGAGACTCACCTCATAGGCAAAGACATCCACAATCTGGAGATGAAAGAATAGAAAAAACCATATCATACACATGGATCTCATAGACAAGCAGGGGTTTCCATCCTCATATCAGATAAAGTGGATGTCAAACCAAAGTTAATCAGAAGAGACAAAGAAGGTAATTTCATATTGCTTAAAGGAATTAATTATACAAGAAATAACAATCATAAATATTTATACCCCAAACAATGGCAAATCTATGTGCATCAAACAAACCTTTCTCAATTTCAAGAATCTAATAGACCACAACACAGTCATGCTGGGTGACTCTAACATGCCCCTCTAATCGCTGTATAAATCTTACATACAAAAACTAAATAAAAAAAGTTATAGAACTAAAAAGTACAATTAATAATTTGGACTTAACAGACATACATAGATTATTACAACCATCAATGACTGAATATACTTTCTTCTCAGCAGGGCACAGATCATTTTCTAAAACAATCTGTATCTTAGGCCACAAAGCAACTCTTGGCAAACAAAAAAAAAAAAAAAATAGAGATAATACCTTGATTTCTATCAGATCATAATGAAATGAAATTAGAAATAAATGATAAAATAAAAAATAGAAGATACTCTAACATAGAAATTAAATAATACTCTACTGATTGATGAATGCATAGCAGAAGAAATAAGGGGAAAATATCCCGTTCCCAATAGCTTCAAAAAAAATAAAATAAAATAAAACATTTGGAAATCAATCTAACAAAAGAGGTGAAAGATCTCTACAGTGAAAACCACAGATCACAAAAGAAAGAAATTGAAGAACACTTTAGAAGATAGAAAGATCTCCCAAGTTCTTGGATAGGCAGAATTAATATTGTCAAAATGACCATATTACCAAAAGTGTTATACAGATTTAATGCAAATCCTATTAAAATCCAATGGCATTATTCATAGAAATAGAAAATGCAGTCATGAAATTCATTTGGAAAAATAAGAAACCCATAATAGCCAAAGCAATTCTCAGTGAGAAAAGTTAATCTGGAGGCATCTCAATACAAGACCTTAAGTATACTACAGAGGTATAGTGACAAAACGAGCATTGTATTGGCACCAAAACAGGCATGAAGACCAATTAAAAAGAATTGACACACAGAGACAAACCCACATAAATTCAGTTATCTCATACTAGGTAAAGTCACCATAAACATTCATTAGAGAAAAGATAGCCTCTTCAACAAATTGTGCTGAAAAAACTGGAAATCCATAAATAGCAGAATAAAATTTAATGCCTATATTTCTCCTTTTAGTCTTGGTAAGAACATGGTCATTTACTCAGTGATAAATTACTGCAGGTCAAAATATTCTGATTACCTTTATGATAGTCAGAACCTGCTACCCTTTATAGCAAAAATTTCGTATCACCTTATTTTGGCAGTTAAGTGTTGCCACTTGACCTCAAATCTTCCAAGGTTCCATTATCCCTACTAAGATCAGGGAACTCATCACTATATGGCTTACAGAGCAGACACACTGCAGTACATTCAAGGATGTGAGTGTGCCCCCTCACTGAAGTATTTAATCAGTAGTTTCTACAGGAGTGTCCTTTAGGTCTTCTCAGAAAATAGAGTTGTGGGCTGACAACACAGAGACTCCATAACAAACCTAACCTGACATTCCTGCTCCAAGACTTTGGATCTCCAAATTTTAAAATTTTTTCATATACATTAGGAAGAGAATTGAGGATATTCTGTCATAGGGAGGATTAGAAATGCTATATCTGGAAAAGAGATAACAATATCAATATTTAACTATTAAAGACTGCATATTATAATCTGCATATTTAATTATTAAAGACTACATATTATAATCCAACTAAGAGTTTTATAAAAAATATCTTTCTTCCATATAAAAATTAAAGCCTGGGTGTCCAAAATAGGGTTTTATGAGAAGCCATAGTATAAAGAAGACAAAGCAAATCCCACCAGAGAGAAAGTAAAATTTAGACTCTGCTGAGGGAAAAGAGTTGGGGATGTAGTCACAGCAGTGAAAAGACCTGACCAACACATTATTGTGCAGAAAAAGTTTATTTGGGCGCTCACAGTTTCAGAGGTCTCAATGTATAGACAGCTGACTTCATTCCTCTGGGCTCAAGGTGAGGCTGAACATCATGGCAGAAGAATGTAGCAGAGGGAAGTGGCTCACATGATGATCAGAAAGCAGAGAGAGAAAGACTCCACTTGCCAGATACAAAACATATACCCAAAGTCATGCCCCAATGCCCACCTCCTCCAGCCACACCCTACCAGCCTTCAGTTACTGCTGTTAATTCCTAAAGGGGATTAATTCACTGATTGGGTTAAGACTTTCACAACCCAATCATTTCTCCTCTGAACCTTCTTACATTGTCTCCCATGTGAACTTTTGGGGGGCACCTCACAACCAAACCATAACAGTAAATAAGAGTGACAGGAGTTAACCCCTTATTTGTTACAAATGACTTGTGGTTACTGAGTGTCAAGAGATCTGGGGACTGCAGTGGTGCTGAAAGAATGCTGAACAACTAGAGGCCTTGAGGCAACACAGGAGATAGTAGCAGGCACATCATAACTGGAGACGAAATGGAGGAGCCAGGGACTTACCCATCAGTCAAAAGTCAAGGTAGTATAAACATACCTCAGCAGGTCTAGATCAGACCAATTGACTTAGCTTCAGTGGTGACCTGGTATGAGACAGAAAAGAGCAAAGTCCAGCTGAATAAGGAAGCACTATGAGAAATGTAAGGCACATACACAAAACTGGACCCTCTGGAAATGAACAAAGGAAAGTAGAAGTCTTTGATGAAGAGAAAGTCAGACTTTCAGAAAGTTTGAACTTTTAATTAATTGATAATTTCCCCCCAAAGAGGCACTCTAGACTAAAGAGACTAAATAACCTTTACTAAAGGTTAATGATTAAGATTAAGCATCCTGATCTTCCTCCCTCTCCAGACCCTCTATTCACACGGGACTCCAAAAAAAAAAAAAAAGATTGTTTCTCAAAACAGAAGGATATTGCTTGTCTTGGCCCTTTTTTTTCTAAAACTGGTCTTGGGTTTTATTTTAAGCCATACCACCTTTTGACAAATATCACCAAATAGAAGTTCTTGAATTTTGGGTCTATAATTTTACTGTACAAAAAAAAAATTGTTTTCTATCTTTAATATCTTCGCTGACTTCACCTGGTGTGTGGATCTTACTATTATGGTTAGAAATGAGGTGTCCCCAAAAAAATCATGTGTGAGACAATGCAAGAATTTTCAGAGGTGAAATGATTGGCCTTAACCTAATAAATAGCTTACTCCGCTGATGGATTAACTGGGTGGTAACTGTAGGTATACAGGATATGGATGGAGAAATCAGGCCACAGGGGCATGCCTTTGAGTTTTATTTTGTCCTTGATGAGTGAAGTTCTCTCTGCTTCCCTGTTGCCATCTCCTGAACTGCTTTCCTCCACCATGTCCTTCTGCCATAATGTTCAGCTTTATCTCAGGTCCACAGAAATGGAGTTGGCCATCTATGGACTGAGACCTCTGAAACTATGAGTGGCAGATGAAGATTTCCTCCTCTACATTGCTCTTGTCAGTCCTTTTTGGAAACAGCAATGAAAACACTTTCCTTAAAACAACAACCATAACCAGACTACATTTTTTCCTAGTAAGCATGTTGTTTCTCTTTTGACTTTGGTCAAGGATTTTGCATGAACTACCCCCACAGTCATATTTTCTTCCTTTAATTCTTTGTATTTTAAATCCTTTATATTTTAAATTCTGTTTCCACAGTTCTCAACTACATTATCACAGAAGGTTTCCACATTCCTGTCTCTTTTAATCCACCTCCTCCACCACAATAAAATTAATCATCCTATAAGATCCATCTTACATTTAACTCTTCTATGTAATATATATAACATATTTCTATATGTAATATACATACATACACACACACATGCATGTTACACACACAAAGTCTTTTTCAATTTTTCTCAGCTGAACTATTTTAACAATATTTAAAGAAATAGTGTTTCTCAATCCTGGTCACCCATTAAAGTCAACTAGAAAGCTTTAAAAACAGATTCCTGAGTTCTACAATAAGTGCAGATAAACCAGAATCTCTCCAGGTGGGGCCCAGCTGTCAACATATTTTAGAATTTCGCTAAGGATTGTAATGTGCAGCCAAAGTTGAGCATCACTGATCTAGAACTAGATGAAATCAAATTTGGGATACATTGTCCTAAGCCTAGGGCAATGTTGCATCACAATCCCTGGGGAGAATGAAGTGGGTAACCTGCTAATATTCCTGGGCTTGAAACCTAATGAATTAAAACCTCTGATGAAGGGTGCTGAGAATTTCTATTTTTAGCAAACTCTCCAGGCATTCTTATTTAGCTAAAATGGTCTTGGTTTGATAATCAGCACTTGGAAACAAACTTAGCAATCCCTGTTTCTCAATTTTTAGTGTTCATATGAACCACCTGAGTAATCTTGTTGAAAGGCAGGTTTTAATTCAGTAGATTTGTGGTGAAACCTGAGATTCTAACAAGTCCCCAGGAGATGGATATGCTGCTAGTCTATTAGCCAGCATTCAAACTGTGCAGACCCCTTTTTTCAAGTAGCTACATTTTTGCAGTCTTCCTTACTACCATCATTTGATCTGGTTGTTGTGGCATTCTAGAATTCTCTTTGTATTTAGTGACATACACCACACAACCTCTGCCTACTAAATTTCTCCTATAAATTGCTGTAACATGGGAGATCCAAGATGGAGGGCCAGAGGGAGGCAGCATTCTGTGTCGCTTTGTGACCTGGGACTCAAGAAGTGAGAATACTGCTTCTCTGCAAACGATATTCCTGCTTCTGCACAGGAATCATGGCCTCTGTGCCCATGCAGGGTTCCGGGCCTCAGCATCAGAGTAGGTCTCCCAACTACTCGCCCATGTAGTACTACTGGGTAGCCAAGTGGAACCATTTGCATCAGCACCAGCTCAAGACTTTCAGCCATCCACCCAAGCAGAAATTGAAGACACAGCTCCCATGAAAGACACCTGGCAGCTACCCATATGCAGGATCTCCAGCTGCCATTTCTGTGTGGGCCCCCATCAACCAATGTGGGGCTCCCCTGGTCACCTCAATCTTGGGACTCTGCAGCAATGGAGATAGTCCCCCATGCACTGTAACCTGCCTGCACCAGGGAACTTCACACAGGCTCTGAACACAGCCACAGCCACACACTGCACACCACAGACCCAGTCTCTGAACTCATTGGGTCACCTTCATCACCATCTTTACTGGGAGCAACTCCCAGTTTGGAACTCCAGCCAGCCAGGTACCCAATTTCTAACTCCCCCTCTCCCCAGCAGCCACTACCCTGGCACAGTGACTGCCCAATTAAAAAAAAAAAAAAAAAAAAAAAAAAAAAAAACAGCTTTCAGCAGGGCAGGTGCGAAGCATGCCCAAAACACCATACACAAGAGCCCTGGAGAGAAAAGTCCCTCATTAGGAAGCAGTATGGGAGAGGGTGCATGTGATACAGTTTAGAGACTAACAGAGTCCAGGAACTGGGAGGTTTTCAGGCAAAATAAGAGATAATACCAAATGCTCACATCACAGGAAAAAAAAGAGATTCCTGGGTGCAGTCTCCCTTCGGGACAACAGGTGTCACATCCTACTTCCAGATGCCCTCCACCCAGGACTAACCCTCCCTCCCTGGTTACCTTCACCATCCTGAGGGCAGAGATACCGGTTAACAACAGACAATCCCACCTATTGGATGAGAGGGGAAGCAGGAAAGATACTCATCTCCAACAAAAACAACCCTCATTTTTCCTTCAAGATTTTTTTTCTTTTTTTCTTTCTTCTCCCTGTCTATTCTCCACCCTCACATCCACAACATATGTGAAAGCAAGTACTTTACATGGATTAGGATATTGAGGACTGAGACAAGTGAATAGTATATTACAGTTGTGTTGTAAATTCTTTTTTCTTTTTTTTTTTTGTATATTTCTTTTCCCCCCAATTTTTACTATTTTAATATTTTTTTATTTTTCTTAAAAATATATGTGTTTGTTTCATGTACTCTACTATCCTCTCACTTACTTGTCCACCCAAAATTACTTTCTATTCTCCTGCTAATAACCTTCTTCTTCAGATTTCTCTTTCACGCTTCCTAAGTCATAATAACTCTATATCCTCACCTCCTACCTCCTCAGCATATCTTCCTACACCTTACCCCCAGTTCTTTGTCCACCATCAGAAGCTTTTACAAACCTACTGATTATATTATAGATAATAATTAAATTCACCATTTCTGTAATTGTGGCCAAACTGTAAACTTCTATTAGCAACTATTTGTTTTTAGACGGTATATTGTTTATATCGGGGTCTGTTAACATTGCCCTACTCCTCAAAGGAGAGGTATTGGAACCCTACAGGGGCACCATAAGCTTATAGGGTAAAAAAAGTAACACCTCAGATCCACAGTGCTAGAAGGAAAAACAAACAAACAACATGAAAAGACAAGGGAAGAAAGTGCCCCAAACAAATCAAGAAACCACATTATTAGAATCTATAACCAGCAGAGCAGATGAAATTACAGAGAAGGAGTTCAGGATGTACATAATTAAAATGTTCTGTGAATTAAAGGATGATATCAGGGAGCAAATACAGGCAGCAAAAGATCATTTTGACAAAGAGCTACATAAACAAATACAGGAAGCAAAGGATTACTTCAATAGGAGATAGAGGTTCTAAAAAAAAAAAACCAGAAATCCTTGAAATGAAAGAAACAATAAACCAATTTAAAAGCTCAATTTAAAGCATCACCAACAGATTACACCACTTGGAAAACAATGAAGACAAAATATATAATCTTGAAAATAATGTAGACCACACAGTGAAAATGGAAAGAAATAAAAAGAACAAATTTAAGAGTTATTAGGATAGAGGAAGGCATAGAGGTCCAAACCAAAGGAATGAACAATCTATTCAATGAAATAATATCAGAACATTTTTCAAACATGAAGAACAAATTGGAAAACCAAATTCAAGAGGCTTACAGGGCACCAAATGTACAAAATCACAACAGATCCACACCAAGGCACATTATAATGGAAATGCCTAACATACAGAATAAGGAGAGAATATTAGAAGCCACAAGAGAAAGAAATCAGATTACATATAGGGGAAAACCAATGAGGTTATTTGCAGATTTTTCAACACAGATCCTGAAAGCTAGAAGATCCTAGAACAACATATACCAAGCTTTAAAAAGAAAATGGGATGCCAACCAAGAATCTTGTATCCAGCAAAATTAAGCTTTAGATTTGAGAATAAAATAAAAATTTTCCATGATAAACAAAAGTTAAAAGAATTTTCAGCTACAAAACCTGCACTACAGAACATTCTTGGTAAAATGAAAAACAATAATGAAAATCAGAAGAGGGAGGTATTACACTAAAGGAAAAACTAATCAAAGGAGAAACCAAGTCAAGTTAAATACTAAAAATAAACAAAAATGGCTGAGAATACAAATCATGTCTCAATAATAACCCTGAATGTTAATGGCCTAAACTCACCAATCAAAAGACATAAGCTATCTGATTGGATAAAAAAAATAAGACCCAACAATATACTGCCTCCAAGAGACTCATCTCATAGGAAAAGACATCCACAGACTGAAGGTGAAAGGTTGGGAAAAATTATACCACTTATATGACTGCAGAAGCAAGCAGGGGTTTCCATCCTCGTATAAGATAAAATAGTCTTTAAGCTAAAGTTAATCAAAAAGGACAAAGGAGGACATTTAATACTGCTCAAGGGAACCATACACCAACAAGACATAATAATTATAAATATATATACCTCAAACAATGGAGCCTCTATGTTTATCAAACAAACTCTTCTCAAGTTCAAGAGTCAAATTGACCACAATACAATAATTCTGGGTGACTTTAACATATTCCTTTCACCACTGGATAGATCTTCCAAACCAGCTAAAAAAGAACTATAGAACTCAATAATACAATCAATAAGTTAGAATTAACTGACATATATAGAATGTTTCATCCTTCAATGAGTGAATATATTTTCTTCTCAGCAGCACATGGATTCTTCTCTAAAATAGACCATATATTAGGACACAAAGCAACTCTAAACAAATACAAAAAATGTAGAGACACTATTCTGCATTCTATCAGATCTCAGGGACATTATGAAGGCACTACTAAGAGGAAAGTTCATTGCATGGAGATTATTCCTTAAAAGAAGAAAAAGTCAACAAATAAATGAATTATATTACATCTAAAAGCCCTAGAAAAGAAGAACAAATCAACACCAAAAGCAATAGAAGACAGGAAATAATTAAAATCAGAGCTGAAATCAATGAAATTGAAACAAAAGAAACAATTTAAAAATTGACAAAATAAAAAGTTGGTTCTTCAAAAAATAAATAAAATTGACAAACTCTTAGCCATACTAACAAAGAGAAGGAGAGAGAAAACTCAAATTACTAACATGCATGATGAAAAAGGAAATATCAAAACATACACTACAGAAATATAAAAGATAATTAGAAATTATTTTGAAAGCTTGTACTCCAATAAAATAGAGAATATTGAAGGCATTGACAAATTTCGAGAGTCATACGATTAGCCCAAATTAAATCAGGATGATATACACAATTTAAACAGATCAATTTCAAGCAATAAAATAAAAGATGCCATCAGAAGCCTACCAACCAAGATGCCAGATGGACACACAGCTGAGTCCTACAAGACCTATAAAAGAAGAACTAATATTTATACTCTTAAAATTATTTTATGAAACAGAAAAATTGGGAGCACGTCCAAACTCATTCTATGAGGCAATATAAACCTGATTCCAAAACCAGGCAAATACACACTAAAGACAGAAATCTTCAGACTAATATCTCCAATGCAAAAATTTTCAATAAAATTCCAACAAATTGAATTTAAAAAAAAATATATTAAAAAGATAGAGCACCATGATCAAGTGGGGTTTATCCCAGGGATGCAAGGTTGGTTCAACATACAGAAATCAATAAATGTAATTCATCACATCAATAGACTTAAAATAAGAATCATATGATCATCTCAATAGACACAGAGAAAGCATTCAACAAAATACAGCACCCCTTCATGTTCAAAACACTAGAAAAACTAGGGATAACAGGAACAAATCTCAACATCATAAAAGCTAAATATGCTAAGCCACAGGCCTACATCATTCTAAATGGAGAAAAATTTAAAGCATTCCCTCTAAAAACTGGAACAAGACAGGGATGCCCTCTTTCACCACTTCTATTTAACATAGTTCTTGAAACACTGTCCTGAGCAATTAGAGAGACAAAAGAAATTAAAGGGACATGAATAAGAAAAGAAGAACTCAAACTAGCACTATTTGTCAATGATATAATTCTATACCTAGAAGACCCAAAAATTCTACCAGAAAACTTGTAGAACTAGTAAATTAATTCAACAAGGTAGCAGGATACAAAATCAACACCCATAAATAAAAGGC
Organism: Marmota monax; assembly: GCF_021218885.2. NCBI lineage: Eukaryota > Metazoa > Chordata > Mammalia > Rodentia > Sciuridae > Marmota > Marmota monax. The sequence goes on from NW_026692781.1 coordinate 16,383,893, forward strand.
ATTTCTGTATATCAGTGACAAATCTTCTGAAAGAGAAATGAGAAAAACTACCCCATTTACAATAGCCTCAAAAAAATAAAATAAAATAATTGGGAATCAACATAATGAAAGAGATAAAGACCTCTACAATGAAAACTACAGAACACTAAAGAAAGAAATTAAAGAAGACCTTAGAAGATGAAAAGATCTCCCTTCTTCTTGGATAGGCAGAATTAATACTGTCAAAATTACCATACTACAAAAGCACTATACAAATTTAATGCAATTCAAATCAAAATCCCAATGGTATTCCTCATAGCAGTAGATAAAGCAGTTATGAAATTCATCTGGAAAAAAATAAGAGACCCAGAATAGTAAAGCAACCTTAGCAAGAAGAGTCAAGCAGGTGGCATCACTATATCAGACCTTAAACTATACTACAGAGCAATAGTAACAAAAACAGTGTGATATTGGCACAAAATAAACTTGTAGACCAATGGTACAGAATAGAGGACATAGACACTAACCCACATAATTACAGTTATATTAGATAGTTATCTTATATTAGTGCCAAAAATGTACACTGAAGAAAAGATAGCCTCTTCAACAAATGGTGGTAGGAAAACTGGAAATCCATATGCAATGAAATGAAATTAAACCCCTATCTCTCACCATGCACAAAACTCAACTCAAAGTGGATCAAGGACCTAGGAATTAAACCTGAGACATTGTGTCTAATGGAAGAAAAAGTAGGCCCAAATCTCCATCAAGTCTGATTAGGCCCCGACTTCCTTAATAAGACTCATATAGCACAAGTATTAAAACCAATAATAATTCGATTGGGAAGATGGCGGCGAGGGGAGTGCATTGCCCCCGTGTGCTGCGTCACTGTGTGGGAGTACGACAAGTCAGGACGGCTAAAGGCTATCTTGTTAGGAATTTCCAGCAATAGTGGGGTGCTCCGGAACCTGGAGGAAGGATTTCCATCGCACGAGGATCGGCTACGGGGACTCAAACGCGAGAGGTTTGTCGCACAGAGGGTAACACTGCTTATTCAGCAAATCGCCCCGCGGCTAGAGTCTGCAGCGCGCTCTGGGAAATGAGGAGATAGCGACGCAGGGATACAGCGCTGCAGTTTCTGCCAGCCGTGCAAGCATCGTACTCAGGGCTGAATTCTGGGTTCAAGACGGGAGAAGGAAGCGGTCCATCTCGGTTCTCCACACCAGTCAGACCACAGAGGAGGCCAGCGGCCACCATGTTGGAGAGCTGACGTCACCATCCCTGTTTTCGACTGACCGCAGCTCATTCAGCCATAGAACAGGTAATTTCAGGCTGCCATTCGCCTGCGGCTTGCAGACAGATTGCTCGGGCTCAGTGCCTGGGTGCTTCTTAGAGCCTGCTCTTATCGGAGCGAGCACCGAGCGCGGGGCGGCCGAGTTCCGGCTCCCGGAATTGCCCTAGCCCAGGGCTGGGGAGCCTGCAGAGGCTGCTTCTTGGAGCCTGCTCTTATCAGAGCATACACCGAGCACGGAGCAGCCGAGTTCCGGCCCTCGGAACTGCCCTGGCCCTGGGCTAAGGAGCCAGCGGAAACTGCTTCTTGCAGCCTGCTCTTATCAGAGCATACACCGAGCACGGAGCGACCCAGTTCCGGCTCCTGGAACTGAGCCCGCGGGGGCTGCTTCTTGGAGCCTGCTCTTATCGGAGCATACACCAAGCACGGAGCGGCCGAGTTCCGGCTCCCGGAACTGCCCTGGCCCAGGGCTAGGAGCCCGCGGAAACTGCTTCTTGGTCCGGGTCCTGCTGAGGGCCGGTCAGGACTCACCCGTTGCTTTGGTTGCCCGGCAAGGGGAACGAAATGCTGCCATTCGCATAGGATACCAACATGGCAGAGATCTGATGTCATCAGAAAGCGGCGGAGGAGAGAACTTCATCAATACCAGCGGCGACAGAAACAGTTGGTCTCCTGGTAGGGGGGGTGAGGCATAGACACCCGAGTCTCTCTCAATTTGTCGTCGAGCCAGAGGGGAGGAGCCAGGCTGCCGCCAGTGCCCGGAGCAGGCCCAGTGGCTCGCCAGCGTGGTGATCGTGTGACCCCAACTGGAGAGGGGGCGGAGCGGAGCCGCCACCCGCGCCCGCAAGGTGGGCAGACCCGCGACCCAGTGGTACACGGGCGTGGTAGGAGGGGCAGGGCAGAGCCGCCGCCCGCGCTGGCAAGGTAAGCAGACCTGTGACAGACTGGTGGGTCAGGCCCAGCGGCCTGCCAGCGTGGTACACACGTCACCCCAACTGGAGTAGGGGCAGAGCAGATCCTTCGCCCACGCCCGGATCAGGTCCTGCCGGTGTGGTGGTCACGTGACCCCAATTGGAGTGGGGGCGGAGAGGAACCGCCAACCATGCCCGCAGGGTGAGCAGACCTGTGACCAACCTGCAGTTCAGGCCCAGCAGTCCGCAGGCGTGGTAGGAGGGGCAGGACAGAGCCGCCGCCCGCGCCTGCAAGGTAGGCAGACCTGCGACAGACCGGCGGATCAGGCCCAGGAGCCTGCCGGCGTGGTACACACATCACCCTAATTGGAGTAGGGGCAGAGCAGAGTCGCTGCCCGTGCCAGGAACAGGCCCAGCGACCTGCCGGCAGGGTAGTCACGACACCCCAAATGGAGTAGGGGCAGAGCAGAGCGACCACCCATGCCCGAAAGGTGGGCAGACCTGCGACCGACCAGCGGGACAGGCCCAGTGGCCTGCCGGTACGACAGACACGTCACCCCATTTGGAGTAGGGGCAGAGCAGAGCCGCCGCCCGTGCCTGCAGGGTAGGCAAACCTGCAACCGACCGGCGGATCAGGCCCGGTGGCCTGCCGGCGTGGTACACTCGTCACCCCAATTGGAGTAGGGGCAGAAGAGAGCCGCCACCAGCACCCAGAACAGGCCCAGTGACCTGCCGGCGTGGTAGTCACGACACCCCAATTGGAATAAGGAGAGAGCAGAGCCGCCGCCCGCGCCTGCAGGAAAGAAACGCAAGCAGTATGAAAAGACAAGGAAAGAAAGGACCACAAGCAATGCAGGTCAACGCAACTTTAGAAGAGGTAACAGCTGCAGCAGATGGAATGTCAGATGAAGAATTCAGGATATACATGCTTCAGATGATCTGGAGTATCAAGAAAGACATTAAACAGCAAAATCAGACAATGAAAGATCACTTCGACCATGAATTACGCAAACAAATCCAGGAAGCAAAGGATCAACTATACAGGGAGATAGAGGTTATAATAAACAAACAAACAGAAATCCTAGAAATGCAGGAAGCAATAAACCAACTTAAAAACTCAATGGAGAATACTACCAGCAGAGTAGAACACTTAGAAGATAGAACATCAGACAATGAAGATAAAGTATTTCAACTGGAAAAGAACATAGACAGCTCAGCAAGACTGTTAAGAAACCATGAGCAGAACATCCAAGAAATATGGGATAACATTAAGAGACCAAACTTAAGAGTCATTGGGATACAGGAAGGTACAGAGCTCCAAACCAAAGGAATGAGCAGTCTATTCAATGAAATAATACGAGAAAACTTCCCAGACTTGAAGAATGAGACAGAATCCCAAATCCTAGAAGCCTACAGGACGCCGAATGTGCAAAATCATAAGAGATCCACACCTAGACACATTATAATGAAGATGCCCAACATACAGAATAAGGAGAGAATTTTAAAAGCTACAAGAGAAAGGAAGCAGATTATATTTAGGGGTAAGCCAATCAGGATAACAGCTGATCTTTCAACACAGACTCTGAAAGCTAGAAGATCCTGGAATAACATATTTCAAACACTGAAAGAAAATGGGTTCCAACCAAGAATTGTGTATCCAGCGAAATTAAGCTTCAGGATGGAAGATGAAATTAAAACCTTCCACGATAAACAAAAGTTTAAAGAGTTCGCAGCTAGAAAACCATCTCTTCAAAACATCCTCGCCAAAACATTACAGGAAGAGGAAATGGAAAATAATAATGAAAACCAACAGTGGGAGGTAGGACAGTAAAGGGGGGGAAAATAATCAAAGAGGAAAACAAACCATGTTTAGTAACAGAAATAAACAAATATGGCTGGAAGAACAACCAATAATAACAACTCAATAATAACCCTAAATGTTAATGGCTTAAACTCACCAATTAAGAGACACAGGCTAGTAGAATGGATCACAAAACAAGACCCAACAATATGCTGCCTACAGGAGACGCATTTGATAGGAAAAGACATACATAGGCTGAAGGTGAAAGGTTGGGAAAAATCATATCACTCATATGGACTTCGGAAACAAGCAGGAGTGTCCATACTCATATCAAATAAAATAGATTTCGAGCCAAAGTTAATCAAAAGGGATAAAGAGGGACACTACATACTGCTTAAGGGAACCATACACCAACAAGACATAACAATCATAAATATTTATGCCCCAAACAATGGTGCAGCTATGTTCATCAAACAAACTCTGCTCAAGTTCAAGAGTCTAATAGACCACCATACAATAATCATGGGAGACTTCAACACACCTCTCTCACCACTGGACAGATCTTCCAAACAAAAGTTGAATAAGGAAACTATAGAACTCAATAACACAATTAATAACCTAGACTTAATTGACATATATAGAATATACCACCCAACATCAAGCAGTTACACTTTTTTCTCAGCAGCACATGGATCCTTCTCAAAAATAGATCATATATTATGTCACAGGGCAACTCTTAGACAATATAAAGGAGTAGAGATAATACCATGCATCTTATCTGATCATAATGGAATGAAACTGAAAATCAACGATAAAAGAAGGAAGGAAAAAGCATACATCACTTGGAGAATGAACAATAGGTTACTGAATGATCAATGGGTTGTAGAAGACATCAAGGAGGAAATTAAAAAATTCTTAGAGATAAATGAAAACACAGACACAACATATGGGAATCTATGGGACACATTGAAAGCAGTTCTAAGAGGAAAATTCATTGCTTGGAGTTCATTCCTTAAAAAAAAGTAAAAACCAACAAATAAATGATCTCATACTTCATCTCAAAATCCTAGAAAAAGAAGAGCAAAACAACAGCAAAAGAAGTAGAAGGCAAGAAATAATTAAAATCAGAGCTGAAATTAATGAAATCAAAACAAAAGAAACAATTGAAAAAATTGACAAAACTAAAAGTTGGTTCTTTGAAAAAATAAACAAAATCGACAGACCCTTAGCCATGCTAGCGAAGAGAAGAAGAGAGAGAACTCAAATTACTAGCATACAGGATGAAAAAGGCAATATCACAACAGACACTTCAGAAATACAGAAGAAAATCAAAAACTATTTTGAATCCTTATCCTCCAATAAATTAGAAGATAGTGAAGGCATAGATAAATTTCTTAAGTCATATGATCTGCCCAGATTGAGTCAGGAGGATATAGACAACCTAAACAGACCAATATCAATTGAGGAAATAGAAGAAACCATCAAAAGACTACCAACTAAGAAAAGCCCAGGACCGGATGGGTATACAACAGAGTTTTACAAAACCTTTAAAGAAGAACTAATACCAATACTTTTCAAGCTACTTCAGGAAATAGAAAAAGAGGGAGAACTTCCAAATTCATTCTATGAGGCCAACATCACCCTGATACCTAAACCAGACAAAGACACTTCAAAGAAAGAAAACTACAGACCAATATCTCTAATGAACCTAGATGCAAAAATCCTCAATAAAATTCTGGCGAATCGGATACAAAAACATATCAAAAAAATTGTGCACCATGATCAAGTAGGATTCATCCCTGGGATGCAAGGCTGGTTCAATATACGGAAATCAATAAATGTTATTCACCACATCAATAGACTTAAAAATAAGAACCATATGATCATCTCGATAGATGCGGAAAAAGCATTCGACAAAGTACAGCATCCCTTAATGTTCAAAATTCTACAAAAACTAGGGATAACAGGAACATACCTCAATATTGTAAAAGCAATCTATGCTAAGCCTCAGGCTAGCATCATTCTGAATGGAGAAAAACTGAAGGCATTCCCTCTAAAATCTGGAACAAGACAGGGATGCCCTCTCTCTCCACTTCTGTTCAACATAGTTCTCGAAACACTGGCCAGAGCAATTAGACAGACGAAAGAAATTAAAGGCATAAAAATAGGAAAAGAAGAACTTAAATTATCACTATTTGCAGGTGACATGATTCTATACCTAGCAGACCCAAAAGGCTCTACAAAGAAACTATTAGAGCTAATAAATGAATTCAGCAAAGTGGCAGGATATAAAATCAACACGCATAAATCAAAGGCATTTCTGTATATCAGCGACAAACCCTCTGAAATGGAAATGAGGACAACCACTCCATTCACAATATCTTCAAAAAAAATAAAATACTTGGGAATCAACCTAACAAAAGAGGTGAAAGACTTATACAATGAAAACTACAGAACCCTAAAGAGAGAAATAGAAGAAGATCTTAGAAGATGGAAAAATATACCCTGTTCATGGATAGGCAGAACTAACATCATCAAAATGGCGATATTACCAGAAGTTCTCTATAGGTTTAATGCAATGCCAATCAAAATCCCAACGGCATTTCTTGTAGAAATAGAGAAAGCAATCATGAAACTCATATGGAAAAATAAAAGACCCAGAATAGCAAAAACAATGCTAAGCAGGAAGTGTGAATCAGGCGGTATAGCGATACCAGACTTCAAACTATACTACAGAGAAATAGTAACAAAAACAGCATGGTACTGGTACCAAAATAGGCGGGTGGACCAATGGTACAGAATAGAGGACACAGAAACCAATCCACAAAACTACAACTATCTTATATTTGATAAAGGGGCTAAAAGCATGCAATGGAGGAAGGATAGCATCTTCAACAAATGGTCCTGGGAAAACTGGGAATCCATATGCAACAAAATGAAACTGAATCCCTTTCTCTCGCCATGCACAAAAGTTAATTCAAAATGGATCAAGGAGCTTGATATCAAATCAGAGACACGCCGTCTGATAGAAGAAAAAGTTGGCTACGATCTACAGTCGGTGGGGTCGGGCTCCAAATTCCTCAATAGGACACCCATAGCACAAAAGTTAATAAGTAGAATCAACAAATGGGACTTACTCAAACTAAAAAGTTTTTTCTCAGCAAAAGAAACAATAAGAGAGGTAAATAGGGAGCCTAAACCCTAGGAACAAATCTTTACTCCTCACACTTCAGATAGAGCCCTAATATCCAGAGTATACAAAGAACTCAAAAAATTAGACAATAAGAGAACAAACAACCCAATCAACAAATGGGCCAAGGACCTGAACAGACACTTCTCAGAGGAGGACATACAGTCAATCAACAAGTATATGAAAAAATGCTCACCATCTCTAGCAGTCAGAGAAATGCAAATCAAAACCACCCTAAGATACCATCTCACTCCAGTAAGATTGGCAGCCATTATGAAGTCAAACAACAACAAGTGCTGGCGAGGATGTGGGGAAAAGGTACACTTGTACATTGCTGGTGGGACTGCAAATTGGTGCAGCCAATTTGGAAAGCAGTATGGAGATTTCTTGGAAAGCTAGGAATGGAGCCACCATTTGACCCAGCTATTCCCCTTCTCGGTCTATTCCCTAAAGACCTAAAAAGAGCATGCTACAGGGATACTGCCACATCAATGTTCATAGCAGCACAATTCACAATAGCAAGACTGTGGAACCAACCTAGATGCCCTTCAATAGACGAATGGATAAAAAAAAAATGTGGCATTTATACACAATGGAGTATTACTCTGCATTAAAAAATGACAAAATCATAGAATTTGCAGGGAAATGGATGGCATTAGAGCAGATTGTGCTAAGTGAAGCTAGCCAATCCCTAAAAAACAAATGCCAAATGTCTTCTTTGATATAAGGAGAGAAACTAAGAACAGAGTAGGGACGAAGAGCATGAGAAGAAGATTAACATTTAACAGGGATGAGAGGTGGGAGGGAAGGGGAGAGAGAAGGGAAATTGCATGGAAATGGAAGGAGACCCTCAGGGTTATACAGTGGAGGGGGTAGAGAGAGAGGAGGGGAGGGGAGGGGAGAGGAGGGGAGGGGGGATGGTGGAGGATGGGAAAGGCAGCGGAGCACAACAGACAATGGCAATATGTAAATCAATGGATGTGTAACTGATGTGATTCTGCAATCTGTGTATGGGGTGAAGGTGGGAGTTCATAACCCACTTGAATCAAAGTGTGGAATATGATATGTCAAGAAATTTGTAATGGTTTGAACAACCAACAATAAAAAATTTAAAAAAAAACAATAATCAATAAATGGAATGGATTCAAATTACAAAGCTTCTTCTCAGCAAAAGAAACAGAATGGGAGCAATTTTTACCATGCGAACATCAGATAGAACAAAAATCTCTAGGATATATAAAGAACCCAAAAATCTAAACACCAAAAAAAATGAAATAGCCCAATCAATAAATGGGCCAAGGAACTGAACAAACACTTCTCAGAACATGATATACAATCAATCAACAAACATATGAAAAAAAAATGTTCAACATCTAGCAATTAGAGAAATGCAAATCCAAACTACTCTAAAATTTCATCTCATTCCAGTCAGAATGGCAGCTACTAAGAACACAAACAATAAGTGTTGGTAAGGATGTGGGGGAAAAGCTTCACTCATACATTGCTGGTAGGACTGCAAATTGGTGCAACCAATATGGAAAGCAGTATGGAGATTCCTTGGAAAACTGGGAATGTACATTTTTGGCACCATTTAACCCAGATATCCCACTCCTAGGTCTATACCCAAAGGAATTTAAAATAGCATACTATAGGGACCAGCCACATCAATGTTTATAGCAGCACAATTCACAATCGCTAAATTGTGGAACCAACCTAGATGCCCTTTAGTAGATGAATGGATAAAGAAAATGAGGTATATATACACAGTGGAATATTACTCAGCAATAAGAGAATAAAATCATGGCATTTGCAGGTAAATGGATTGAGTTAGAGAATAAATGCTAAGTGAAGTGAGCCAATCCCAAAAAAGCAAATGCCGAATGTTTTCTCTGATATAAGGAAGGAAGCTGATTCATAATGGTGTTGGGAGGGGAAGCATGGGCGGTTTAGACAAACTCTAGATAGGGCAAAGGGATGGGAGAAGAAGGGAGGGGGCATGGGAGTAAAAATGATGGTGGAATGAGATGGATATTATTACCTCAAGTACATGTATGAAGACACAACTGGTGTGAATATACTTTGTATACAACCAGAGATATGAAAAAGTGTGCTCTATATGTGTAATATGAATTGTAATGCACTCTGATGTCATGAAAACAAATTAGAATTTTAAAAGTAAATAAATAAATTGCTATAACATTTATTGTCCCCACTAATCATTTGCCAAGGCTAATAGCAAGCTTACCAATTACTTACACATTTTGCATTTTTCTTGGATCCCTAACTAGTTGTCTTCAGAAACTACATTAAGAAAATTGTAGATATTTCATAACTGCTGGCTGATTGATTAATGATCATTGTGAGGTCATTATCCCCATTATTAGCTATTGATGGAGAAAATATACATTTCAAACTATTATAAGTGTATTAATTTTATATAAGCTTACATTTTATTTAACAAAACAACATGAATATAGTAATACAGAAGTGCAAGAGATACTGTGAATTTGTACTGTCAACAAATAACTCAAACAGTATTCACACAAAATGTTACTCACAAAAGTCAGTCATTCAGTGGTTGTCAATAATCAATAATAAAAATAGAATTTATAAAAGAAAGAGAAGATCAAGTTAAAAACAACAGTTTGTCTGAGAGAAATGGATTTTACTTTTGTTTGAGTAAGCCAACATGATGGAAGTCATTGAAAAGATTAGTATGTATGTGCCCCTGCCCTGGAGAAGATCAACAAGACTTTAATAAGATTATTTTGGTTACTTCTGAATTCTCGGGAAAAAAATCTGGTTGTTAAACTAAGCAATGTTCATAACAAGCTGCTTTGGGATGGCCACCAATGTTCTCCTGTAACATTTCCACTTCAGTTAGCCTCACGTGGCAAGACTTGATCTTCTTCCTAATTTGTGATAAGCCCATCACTTCTTGCTATGTCCAGGCTGGGAATCCCTACTCTAAGCTATCATTCTTATCTTGTTTGAACATCCAGTTTTTTTCCACAGTCTTGCGGACTTGTTTTGCTACTCACATCAATTCAGGATTGACTTCTAGAAAACAGCAGAGTATTTTACCTCATGTGAAAAAGAATGTCAATCAGACAGGAAAAAAATCAAAACAACTTACATAATATTTTCACAATGTAACTGCTACCAAATGCTAGTAAAGATATACCGTTATAAATTAGCCATCTGCCATTGTCAATAATATCATGATCCAGCTCAATATGGTAACTTCTGTAATTCAGATTATCCCAAATTGAAGACTTTGTAACTGTGTTAGTCTAAACTTGAAATTTCAAGTTTTGACATGTCCTCACTTCAACATGTGAGTTACTAAAAATTATATCATATGAGTGTTGGAAGATAATTTTTCATGGTTTTCTCATATTACTGTGCCTCTTACTAGCATAGGCAATGACTACATCTATTCTAGACTGTCTTTTGAATAATAATAGTACAACCTTGGTTAAAAAAATTTCTTTAGAGCAAAAGGCATGTGTACTTATCATCCATTATAAATGATTCCATTCTCCTTAATTCAGAGTTTTTCTTCTGTAACATAGTCTACTATGTACACAGTATGTACCTAGACCCGGTCACATCATACTATGGGACTAGAGGCTGAGGGAACCAAACAAAAATGCTTGTACCCCAACTACTGCTATTTCAGTAAATTGTCCTTCACCTCTGATCTTGAGTTTCATATATTGTGATGACATCATTTGAATAACTTGTTAACCTGCAAATAGGGCAAAAACTTCAAACACTTCAAAATTCCTTATAGAAAGAACTAAAACACTGAAGTTGCTACACTGATTCCTAACAGGTTACAATAGATCATCTACATTTTTCTAAAAATGAGAGTTACACCAGTTGCTACTAAATATGTTATTGCAATGAAAGTAGTCTTTTCCATAAAGTAATTTTATAGTAGTTTTTCAAAGCATAGAACAGACAGAAGGCATGCAGTTTCTAAGTAATAAAACTAAACTTAATATCCACTAGAACACTTCTCTAGTTATAAAGATAATATTTTATAATGATCAAATTGTTTACTTATATAACTCATCTTGAAAAAATCAATAATTTTCATTCAATTTCCTCATCATTTATTTTTAAAATAGATTAAGATTTCCTTCATGATAAATTGATTAGATTTTCAAATTGGAAAGAATATGAAAGGTCATCTAATATAAATTTTTACTTCTTTAAGAAGGTCATGAAACAAGCAGGTAAGAAATATGACCACACTTATTTTTACCAGCATACGCCTTCTAGTTCAATGTATCCATATTAAGACAATAACGTACAAAGAAAAATTAAGCAATAAAAAATCATAAGAATGTTTTTTCAGATAATGTGTCACTTATAATGTATTTTTTGGTCTTTAGGAATTATCTATTTTATCTTAATAACACAATGGGACAGCATTTCAATATAATATTCTATATAAGATTTAACTTGAATTTTGCTGTATATATTCTATTTTATACATGACTTTCACAGATTTCTTTAAATAGAATTGTCTTAAAATATGTTGCTTATTCAACCCAATTCCTAGGACATATGTTCTGATATAATAAGAGCCAAAGATACTATAATAGGAAATCTTAACTGTAATAAAAATATTCTAATTCCTCACTTAAATAAAATAAATCACCTGTATTTTCTAGGTTGGCCATCCTATAAAGATCATAAATAGGAGTATCTAACCATAATACTAGGAATGACTTGCCATTTAATAAAACTCCTATCTTCACAGAGTACTTACTATGTTGTATACAATATTTTAAGCTCTTTCATGTATAAATCAACTTAATCCTAATAGTCATCTATTAGGTAGGCATTGTCATCTGTTTTTATGGATGATAAAGCTAAGGCACAGAAAGTGTATAGAATTTGATCATGATCACATTATTTAATTAAATGGAATATGTAGAAATCAAACTTAAAAAGTTTGTTACCAAAACCTATATACTAAAATACTATCCCACACTATGCACTTAATCACAATGCAACACAACTGAAGTTGTATTGCTTTTGAACTTGCCCTAAAACTCACCTCTTTCTTTATACAAGTATAGCAAAGTGCTCACAGTGCCTTCCACTAAGTACCACAGACAAACATAACAGAGTCTGAATTTCCAAAAAAAATTTTCCACAATTATTCCCATTAAATTATTATTTCTTGGGCTGGGGTTTGGCTAAGTGGCAGAGCACTCACCTAGCATGTGCGAGACCCAGGGTTCGATCCTCAGCACCACATAAAAATAAGTAAATAAAATAAAGATATTGTATCCAACTAAAAAAATAAATAAATAAATAATATTTTTTAAAAATTCTTATTTCTTTAGTTTGATACTCTTACCCTAAGTTAATAATAATCTATAGCTATGTATGTAGAATTGGCAAGTAATAAACCAATATCATCCCTATCCAAATGAAATCTGGGGATGCCTACAGGCAAAATAAAAACTGACACACATTCTGAATGTAATCACTTGTATTAATCCCAAAGTTTCAATCATTAACATATAATCTTCCCCCACCCCAGATCTCCACACAAATTTGTCCTTAATCTTTTCAGAATTAAGATTTCTGATCATACTGAAGCAGGAAACAAATTCAGTGGTGGATTTGTACCCAAAGAAACATTTTCACCACTATTCACAAATAGGTCAAGAAGGTCATTTCTGTACATACTTGGCATCTCATTTTATTAAACGGTGCTTAATAAGACCCAGGAATTCTTTCTAATGAGAAAACACTCAGTAAAATAATAATACAAACTTCCTTAATATATCTCAGCACAAAATCCAGGGAGAATATCAGAAGTTTTCATTGTAAAAGCAAAAACAAGATAAAGAAATCATTGTCTTCACTACCATTTCACATTGCATGGGAGTATTAACTGTAGCACCATTTAAAAAAAAGGAAAGTCCAGGCATGGTGGTGCATGCCTGTAATCCCAGTGGTTCCAGAGGCTGAAGCAGTAGGATCATAAATTAAAGCCAGCTTCAGTAACCTAGCAAGGCCTTAGGCAACTTAATGGGACCTGTCTCAAAATTAAAAATGCAGCTGGGGATATGGCTCAGTGGTTAAGCATCTACCAATATCTACCTTCTAGACTGAGATGGTTAAGTCCCTGGTACAAAAAAAAAAAAAAAGAAAGAAAGAAAGAAAAAGGCATTTAAGACACACGAACTATAAAATGCCTTAATTGCTTTCTCTTATTAATAACATAAAAATCATATTATATGATATAATGTATCCCTGGACATCATAAGAAAATCAATGGAAAAACAACCACAAAATTTTTAGTAAGGTAGAAGAATATAAAATTAGTATTTAGAAATTACAATTTTAGAACAAAAACCAGTTAAATTATATAATGGCATATCATAGCAACAAAAAAAATTGTATAAAATGTTAGAAATATACCTAATAAGAACTATAAATACTTCTAAAATAATTAAAACTCTTCAGAAAAGCACTCTTGTAGACTTGAGCAAATGGAAGGACTTTTCTGAAGGCATTTTGTGAAGAGGAAGACTCCATATTATAAAAATGTCAGTTCTGTCTGTTAAGTTCTGACTTTAATGTGATTCCTTTCCATCAGCATCATTTTTCCTAGAACTAATGAAATTGACTCTGAAGACCATATGGAAAAATTAGTGAGCAAATTCAGAAGAGGAAACCTTAAAATGCAGCAACTGTGGTTAAGAAGGCAGTAAATGCAAGGAGAAGGAAGAGCCCAGGCCTCAAGATATTAAACCATTATCAGGCCTCAAAATCAAAATAACATGGGCTTTGGCACATGAGTAGCCACACCATGAAACAAAATTAAATGTCCAGAAATAGAAAGAGTACACATGGAAATTTAGCTTAAAATAAAAACAGCATTTCAAGTCAAGGGAAAATGTGAAGTGTCAGTTCTGCTATAACAGCAAATAAACATTGCCAAAATTCACTCCATTATGCAAAAATCACACAATAAAAACTACAGGGCTCATGGAGAAAATGGGGCTAGTGTTCAGCATTCAAAAACTTCATACTGACACGTTTTTAATAAGTTAGGAAACTGCCAGATGTGCATTCACATTTGTAATCTCAGAGACCCAAGAGGCTGAGGCTGGATAATCACAAATTTGAAACCACACTCAACAACTTAGGGAAAATCTGTCTCAAAATGAAAAAGGACTAACGATGTAGCTTAGTGGTAAACAAGAGCTCAATTCCCTATATGGAGGAGGGGAATAGATAGGAAACTTATAAAAACTGTAGCATAGTTTTATATGTATATGGTAAATGGTTAAAAAATACACAAATACTATTTTTATAGAAGCACATAACCTTGAAAAGACCTGAAGCTTGCTTACAGAGGTGCAAGGTGGAAACGTTGCAGCTTGTAACTTAACTGTGAAGTATGTAAAAGGAGGATTGTTATAGTCTGAGACGTTTCATGGTCATACATCCTTGGAACCATTTGTCTGCCTTTAATACGTAGCTCCTTCAAAGTATGCATCTCTGTTTTATCAAAACTGCAAGTAGATACAATATACAGCCCACTTCTTCAGTTAACATGTGTTTCTCTGCTAGAATTTATTTTTTTGGAGGGGTGTTCAAAAAAACCAAACTATAGTGACATTTAAAAATCATTAAACATAAATTATAAATAAACAGAAAGCTGCCTCTTCGGGATTTGACAAGGTTTGTTTAAGGCCTTTGTGTATAGATTATAATTTATGATCATAAAAATATGTTGTTCTCAATGCAGTTGTTAGAGTCTTTATCCATAATGTGAACTACTGCAATGCCCTTTACTTGAAAGATAACACATACTTTCCCACTTCTTTCCAAACTTTTATTATTTCAAGGTTTTACCCTATATTTAGTTTTTCTTTTTTTTCTTTTTTCCTTTTTCTAGTACCAGGAAATGAGCCCAGGAGTACTTAACTGAACCACAGCCCCAGCCCGTTTCTTATTTTTTGTTTTGAGACAGGGTCTCAATAAATTGCTTAGGCTGGCTTTGAATTTCAGATCCTCCTGCGTCAGCCTCCCAAGTCTCTGGGATTACCGATGTGTGCCACTACACCCAGCAATATTTAGTTTTTCTTCCACATACATACACTGCTTCGCATTTTCGAACCAGGATGCTTAGACATGTTTGCAATGTTGAATGAGTGGTTGTTTTTCAACACAGGAAAGTTTACAAATGTGCGAGTAATAGGAAACACAAACTTATAGGATTAGAGGTGGTGAATTGAGGTGGCAAGGTGATGTTTGAAGTGGGTGTGTTTGTGTGTATGTGTGTGTGTATGTGTTGTGTATTCCTACACAGTGTCACTCAGTCCTGTGTAGGTACAGTTTTCTGTATCCATCAAGTGTTTCTCTCAAATTTGTTCAAACTGTACCCTAATACATCAATTTCATTGGAACAACCTATGTGAAAGGGAGGAAAGGAAGATAGAAAATCTTTTTCAAACCCAGCCAGGTTCAATGGCACACACTTGTAATCCCAGAGGCTTGGGAGGCTGCGACAGGAGGATCATGAGTTCAAAGCCGGCCTCAGCAACAGCGATATGCTAAGCAACTCAGTGAGACCCTGTCTCTAAATAAAATACAAAATAGGGCTGGGGGTGTGGCTCAGTGGTTGAGTGCCCCTGAGTTCAATCCCTAGTACCCCCTTTCTGAAAGAAAGAAAGAAAGAAAGAAAGAAAGAAAGGAAGGAAGGAAGGGAAAGAAAGAGAAAGAAAAGAAAGAAAGAAAGAAAGAAATCTTTTTCAGTCCCTCTGGAAAATGTCAGCAGGAGTGATTGTACTTCCTAAATATGGAAAATGATAACATTAGATCCACAGAGATAAACTTCAAATGGATCACCTATTTAAATGTAAAAGTCTGGAACTGTTCAAGTACTGGAAGAAGACCAGTACAAGACTAGAAGAATTTCTCTATATCCTAAAAGTGGAGAAGGTTTCCTAACCCTGACTCAACAAGAAGCAATAAAAGATTGTCAAATTAGACTATATCAAATATTTTTAAATTGTGACAAAAATTAAAAGTCAATGAAAAATTAGCAAACAAGGATAAAAGCTTATAATTCTTCACTGGAAAAGAACTTAAATACTTTTTAGGTAAAGTCCTGAAGATCAAGAAGTATGACTACACCATCTGTTGGTAAGGCTGTGGGTGCAAAATGGATCATCAGACCACATTGCTACAGTTTCTTTAAAAATTATAAATATTGGGGTTGGAGATGTAGCTCAGTGACCAGGTACATATTTAGTACTTAGAAGGCCCTGGATTCAATGTCCACACTCAAAAATAATTATGAATATAAATGACACATCAAAACTACTCGCTCCAAAAATACTAATACATCAAAACTGACTCCAAAAATACTAATGAAATGTATTTGAATATAGTGTGTGTGTGTGTGTGTGTGTAAGTGTGTATTTGTAAAGCATTTCCTGGCCAATATTGCTAATTAAATATATGAGGAAAAATAAGCTACAAAATAGATATTTTAGTTAATCAGTTCTCACCAAAAAAAAAGAAAGAAGGAAAGAAAATACTAGTTTTTTTCTTTTCTTTTCTTTTCTTTTTTTTTTTTTTTTGCCCTGCTGTAAACTGAAGACTGAAAATCTAACCTGCAAATCTTGCATGAGTAGCCACTTTAAAGAAAGATATTCCTGAAAAAGTGTCTAGCACAATTTTTTTAAAGGATGTAAAAGATGTAGTACTTAATTGAATGCATAAGTGTAAAAATTGTGCTTTCTTAAATGTGATATTAGAGAGGATATATCTGTATTATTTATACTTTTAAAAAATATTTTAAGTTGTAGATGGACACAATAACTTTATTTAGTTATTTTTTATGTGGTGCTGAAGATGGAACCCAGTACCTCATGCATGCGTGCTAGGCAAGTGCTCTACCACTGAGCCACAATCCCAGCCCTCGTACATGACCCCCCCCCCCCCGCAAGAGAGAAGAAGGATATATGAATGTGTTCCTAGCCCATTCATGATCGATGGTCACTCGGCTACCTTGTCGTGGGGGGTAGAGACGTGGAATCAACACACAGACTCCAGGAGCTGGTGAGAGAACTGGCTGGAGACCCACCTCAGGTCGTCGTCCAGTATCTCAGTTTATTTTTGGAATGCACACAACTGTTACAGGGTTTGAGTGGGGTGTGCCTGTCAATCATACATAAGCAAGACAATATCCATAAGCCAATCATCTTCTGCCTAATGTAACCGCACTGTGAGGAAACTCTAAATATTGCTATCGTGGCAGAAAGCAATCTGGAAGGGTCTTTAGGCCTTACTGAGTCAGGGGTTTCATGCCCTGAAGCCCCTGACTCTCAATTTCCTGGCTGGGCAGTTTGGCAATGCTAACCACAAGTGCTGAGGATGTGGTTTCACCCCATCCTGCAGGCGCTCCTGTCAGGCCTGAAGGAAGGTGGATATTTCAGGCACTTCCGAGCTGCTAGTAACTGCTAGCTGAGACTAAAAGTTATTCCAACAGATATACATACATTAGCAGACAGTAAATACCTAAAACCCTGAGTATCAAATGGGAGACAGATGACTTGCCTGGTTTTAATGCTTCATTAAACGGATATATACTAGAGAAATAAAATAATTCCCACTGGTTACTTTTCTTCCTTGTTTTTAATAAAAAAAGGTCATTTTCTGCTTTTGAATCTCACTGAAGTTTTAACAAATCAGTCAATGAAATATTTGTATACTATGTATAACATGATGATATAATACTTATCTCATATTCTCATTATTGAAAAATAAGGTATAGCTGATTATTCTTTCCTTTAATTATTTAAGTGGAAAAAACCTTGATCTTGGAGTCATACGAACTTGGAATTAAAATTTAACATAGTATTGTAATAGTTGAATCACTTCAAGCAAATGATTTAATGTCTCTAAGAATTCAGTTTCTTCATCTATAAAATGTGGACAATCCTAGTACCATTATAAAATTTCTATCAAATGCTGAGACCATGGAAGTCTCTCCTGAATGCTAAACTCCTCTCCTGTCTGCTTTTATTTTTGATCTGCCCTTCTAATCTATGATTAGAGCAGACATTCAAGGCTCACCATAAACCAAAATGTTAGATCAGCGAAATTTATCTCCTGGAGTCCTTAGGTCTCATTGATGACTTACCTTTCTCCCCATGTTATGTATTCAATGAACTTTCTCTCCTTTCCACACCCCCAACAAAGTTTCCTCTGGTAATTGACAAAAGAAGCTGAATGCATAATTTCTACAAAGATAATTTGCATTTTAATAAAACAAAATTTATTTCATTAGTCATTATAGCAATCTTAATCATCATATAATGATTCTGTATCACATAAATGAGCTTGATTTGAACCAATTTTGAATTTGATTTGAATGACCTTAGCAATCTGCTTTTCCAGGGAGACTGAAAAAATATTTTCTATCTTTCTGTCCTCTCTCTGCAATAGGTAAATGTATGAGTTAACTGATAACCCCCACAAAACTTCCCAATATAATTTCCCCTAACAATACCAAAATTGGAGAAATATCTATTAACATAATTACATGATTTTTCTTCTTTAATCTACTAAGGTAATGATTTATTTTAATGGATTTTCAAATGTTAGTCTTTCAAACCTGTAAACCAAAAGCCCAAATACTACTTGTTTTCTTTTAATTTTTTTTAATATTCATTTTTTAGTTATCGGCGGACACAACATCCCTGTTTGTATGTAGTGCTGGGGATGGAACCCGGGGCCGCACGCATGCCAGGCAAGCGCGCTACCGCTTGAGCCACATCCCCAGCCCCAACACTACTTGTTTATAGTTTATTTATTCTCTTAATACATTGCTAACTCTAATACTTTATGCATACTATTTGTATCTATATTCATAAATATATTTTTGAACTATCTTTACTAGTATTCAATATTAAGGTTATTTTTGAAAAATTAATTATGTCATTTTGCAACCTCCTCTACTCCCTTAATTTGTCTGTAACAGTAATAATAGAGAAATTGCATGTTCTTTGAAAGTTAGATTGAATCCAGGTAAATTAATCTGGACCTGGTGATCTTTATGGGTACCCAGAATAATGTCTGATACTTTTTATATAGAAATATGTATAAACATGTCTCTTCTCTTGGGTCATTTCAAGTAATTTATGTTTTATTATCTGTGATTGTATTTTACCTATTCAGAGATTGCCT
Organism: Marmota monax; assembly: GCF_021218885.2. Classification (NCBI taxonomy): domain Eukaryota; kingdom Metazoa; phylum Chordata; class Mammalia; order Rodentia; family Sciuridae; genus Marmota; species Marmota monax. The sequence continues at coordinate 16,403,305 of NW_026692781.1, forward strand.
AATTGGTTCGTCTTTTTTATAAATCCATTTCCATTTTAATTGTCCTAATTTTTTGACAGAATTTTGGGGCTTAGAGCAATTTCCTCAAAGCCTACAAAACTTTGTTTCAAATTTCAAATATAAACAAAATAGTGAGGAGTGTAGTGAACTCCTACGTATCTATTGTGCAACTTCAACTATCCATTTTGGTAACTTTTATTCACTGAATTTCTACCCAATGCTCTCCACCACACATTGTCAAATCGCAAATGCCATATGATTTCATCATAAATATTTATATTCCTTATCTATAAAAAGAAATCTTCTTAACATAATCATAATTCTATTATCACAATGAAAAGAGTTGGTAAGAATTTCTTAATAATATCAAATATCCAATGTTCAAATTTCCATTTTCTTCATAAATGTCATCATTTTAAAATAGATCACTTTGTCCCAATAAGCACACAGATTAAAATTGGTTGACATGCCTTTTAAACTCTTTTTTAAAAATTTGTTCTTCTTAGATATCCATAACAGTAAAGTTTATACATGAAGTATAACTTCCCATTCTTAAAACTTTTTAATCAATAGGTTACTACTTTTATCTCCTCCTCCTCATAAAATATTTTTTATTGAGAAAAGCATATCATCCTAAAGGGATGACCATTATTTGTAATTTGTTAATTGTTTGTCAGGGCTACAGTTTAATATTGTCCTCGGTCCTTTATGTTTACTGTAAATTGATGGTTACATCTGAGGTTGATGAAATTTGGCTTTTATAGTTTGGGCAATAATACGCTGTAGCTGGACTTGTATTCTTCTATCAAGAGGTATGTGATATCTGGTGGCCTCTTTTTCGATGAAGTTAGGAGTAACATGCTAAATTAATTATCATTGAAATCAACAAAAAAGTAAGAACTATCATTATCTGTAATACTGAACAACCTCCTGAAAGTCCTAGATGATAATTTAGGCCACATACAGTTGCCCTTCAGCATCTATAGGGAATTGGTTCCAGGACCCCTGAGGATACCAAAATCCATGTATGCTCAAGTCCCTTATATAAAATGACATAGTATTTGAATATAACCTATGCTAATTCTCCCATATATGTAAAATCATGCCTATATTATATATAATGTCTAATACAACATAAATGTATATAAATGTTCTATTGTGTAGGGAATAAGGGCAAGAAAAATGTCTCTACATGTTCAGAACAGAGGCAATTTTTTCAAATTTTTTGATCTGTGGTAGATTGAATCTGAGGATGCAGAACCCATGGATATGAAGCACTAATTATAAATGGAATATTGAAGAAAAATAATGTATTAAATAGGCATTTATTTCCATTTGTATATTTTTAAAATCCAAAATAACCCTTTAAAATCCATTATAAGAAAATTACATAAAATATCTAAGTATAAATGTGAATTTAGAAATAGTTGATATCCTTTCAATTATTATCATTAACAAAATAATTATTTCATATTATACATCGTCTGTCTTCAGAATGTTAAAAAAAAAAAAAAACTGAAAGCAACTCCCCCTCTTAAACTAACAATAAGAAAAATCTGGATACTCTATGAAAGTAAATATTTTCTTGAATCGATCAAAGATCAGATATCTTAGGGTAACAACTATGCTGAAATCTGAAGAAAAACAGATGCCTGCACATTTGACTCACCTTGAACAGAATACAAGAAAAGAGGGCAAACAGTGTGGTGGATAGATTTCAACAATGTATATATGTATTGAAACATCACATGGTACCACATAAATATGTACAATGTTTATATCTTTATGTGTCAGTTAAAATTAATTTAAATTACAAATACATTTCCATTAAAGAAGCGAGGCCAGGTGTAGTAGTGCACTCCTGTAATCCCAGCTGCTTGAGAGGCTTAAACAGGAGGATTGCAAGTTCAAAGCCAGCCTCAGCAAAAGCGAGAAGCTAAGCAACTCAGTGAGACCCTATCTCTAAATAAAATACAAAATTGGGCTGAGGATGTGGCTCAGTGATCAAATACCCCTGAGTTCAATCCCTGGTAGAAGGAGGAAGAGGAGGAGGAGGAGGAGGGGGGGGGGGAGGAGGAGGAGGAGGAGGAGGAGGAGGAGGAGAGGATAGGATAGGTGGAAACAATAGGGACATATTGGGTTAAACCAGTGCTTTTTTAAACAAATGAAATACATTTGAAATTTTCCAATAAAAAGACCATTTAAGGTAACTACAGAGGTTCCCAGTGACCAGATAGATCCCATGCAGCAGCTAAGATTCCTATGGTATTTCTACTAGAGACATGTAGAATCCCAAAGACCACAGATATGAGGTTTTTCACTCACACAAATAGTTTGAATTTCAGTTTGGAGGTGGCCATCAATCAATTATATATCCACAAGAATATAAATCTCAAGACCCAGTTCATGCTACCCAGAGTTGCACACCCCACCATACTCTCTAAGTGGAATGATGTAACAGCACCTGACACAGCTTCCAAGAGTTCAGGGGCTAGCTCTAGTATTTGATGTTTGTCAGAGACATATTTTTCAGGAAGGGCACTGGCTTTCCTTCTCCTAGCCTGTGGTTGCCAGGGAAGTCAAAACCTTGACATCTTGGAGTATCCATCTCCTCTCTCACTGTAAATTCTTCCCCTTTTGGTTTTCAAAGATAAATGTAAAAAATAAAAGGCCTCAGTTTCCATTCCCACAAAAGAATTTGTGTGCTATATCAAGCCTCCATATGTATATTATATCATCAAAAGTAAATCTCTGTGTATTTATCTACCAATCCTATCTAAGACTCCTGCTTTAGCTCTCTTTCAAAGTTCCTTTCCTATGGGGAAATAAAACTTGTGCGATGTTATTCCATTAATTCACTTCACCTGATTTTGGACTATGGCCCAGCAAAGTTTTCTTGTGTTTTGGCCTTTTGTGTCTGGCTTCTTTCACTTTCACTTCATCTGTGTGGTAGCAGGCATGAAAGCTTCATTCTGTTTTTTTGTTGTTGTTGTCATTGTTGTTGTTGTTGTTCTAATTAATTACACATGATAGTAGAACATATTTTGACATATTATACATATATGGAGTATAAATTCTCATTCTTCTGGTTGTACATGATGTAGAATTACATTGGTTGTATAAACACATATGCACATAGGATAGTAATGTCTGATTAATTCTACTATCTTTCCTATTCCCATTCCTTATCCCTTCCCTTCATTCCCCTTTTTCTAATCCAAAATACTTCTGTTCTTTCCTACTCCCTCCCCTTATTGTGAGTTAGCATCCATCCACATATTAGAAAGAACACTTGGCCTTTAGTTTTTTTGGATTGGCTTATTTCACTTAGCATGATATTCTCCAGTTCCATCCATTTGCTGGCAAATGCCATAATTTCATTTCTCTTTATGGCTGAAAAATATTCCACTGTGTATATAGACCACATTTTCTTTATCCTTCCATCTGTTGAAGGGCACCTGGGCTTGTTCCATAGTTTAACTATCATGAATGGTGCTGCTATGAACATTGGTGTGGCTGTATCACTATAGTATGCTGATTTTATGTCCTTTGGTTATATATGTGGAGGAGTGGGATAACTGGATCAAATGGTGGTTCCATTCCAAGTTTTCTGAGGAACCTCCATACTGCTTTCCAAAGTGGTTGCACCAATTTGCAGTCCTACCAGCAATGTATGAATGTATCTTTTTCCCCACATCCTCGCCACCATTTATTTTACTTGTATTCTTGATAATGCCATTCTGACTAGAGAGAGATGAAATTTCAGTGTAGTTTTAATTTGCATTTCTCTAATTGCTAGAGATGTTGAATATTTTTTCATATATTTGTTGTCCAATGGTATGTCTTCTGTGAAGTGTCTGTTCAGTTTCTTTGCCCATTTATTGATTTGTGTGTGTGTGTGTGTGTGTGTGTGTTAAGTTTTTTGAGTTCTTCATATATTCTGGAGATTAATGCTGTCTCATTCTGTAGCTCTCTCTTTATGTTCTTGATTGTTTCCTTTGCTGTGAAGAAGCTTTGTAGTTTGATTCCATTGCATTCATTAATTCTTGATTTTACTTCTTGTGCTTTAAAAGTCTTGTTAAAGAAGTCAATTCCTAAGCTGATATGATGTAAATTTGGACCTACTTTTTCTTCTATTAGTTACGAGGTCTCTTTTCTAATGCCTAAGTACTTTATCCACTTTGAGTTGAGTTTTGTGCAGGGTGAGAGATAGGGGTTTAATTTCATTTTGCTATACATGTATTTCCAGTTTTCCCAGCACCATTTGTTGAAGAGGCTATCTTTTCCCCAACATATGTTTTTGGCACCTTTATCTAGTATGAGATAACTGTATTTATGAGGGTTTGTCTCTGTGTCTTCTATTTTGTACTATTGACCTATGTGTCTGTTTTGGTGCCAAAACCATGCTGTTTTTATTCCTATAGCTCTTTAGTAGAATTGAAGGTCTGGTATTATGATACCTCTTGTTTCACTTTTCTTGCTAAGGATTGCTTTGGCTATTCTGGGTCTCTTAATTTTCCAAATGAATTTCATGACTGCTTTTTCTATTTCTACAATGATTGTCATTGGGATTTTAATAGGAATAACATTAAATCTTCATAATGCTTTGCATAGTATGGTCATTTTGATAATATTAATTCTGCCTATCCAAGAGCATGGGAGATCTTTCTATCTTCTACAATTTCTTTCTTTAGTGTTCTGCAATTTTCATTGTAGAGGTCTTTCACCTCTTTTGTTAGATTGATTCCCAAGTATATTTTTTTGAGGCTATTGTGAATGTGGTAGTTTTTATAATTTCTCTTTTAGTAGATTCATCACTGATGCATAGAAATGCATTTGATTATGGGTGTTAATTTTATGTCCTGCTACTTTGCTGAATTTATTTATGAGTTTTAGAAGTTTCTTGTGGAAAGTTTTCAGGTCTTCTAAATATAAAAGCATGTCACCAGAAAACAGGAATAGTTTGTGTTCTTCTTTTCCTATTCCTATCCCTTTAATTTATTTCTTCTATCTCCAACTAGAGTTTCTCTTTTTTAAAATTATTTTTTTTAGTTGTAGTTGGACACAATACCTTTATTTCACTCATTTATTTTTATGTGGTTCTGAGTATCGAACCCAAGGTCTCGCACGTGCGAGGCGATTGCTCTACCACTGATCCACAACCCCAGCCTTCCAACTAGAGTTTCAAGGACAATGTTGAGTAAAAATGGTGAAAGAGGGCATCCTTGTCTTGTTCCTGTTTTTAGAGGGAATGCTTTTAATCTTTCTCCATTTAGAATGATGTTGGCCTTTGGGTTAGCATATATAGTTTTTACGATATTGAGGTACATTCCTACTATACCTAATTTTTTTAGTGCTGTGTTTTGTCAAATGCTTTTTCTCCATCTATTGAGATAATCATATGAGCTTCATTCTTTCATATGGCCAAATAATATTTCATTGTATTTGGACTGCATTGAAGAATGAAATTATGGGATCAAATGGTAACTCTTTTTAACATTTTGAAGAACTACTAGGCTGACTTTCAAAGCAACTAAATCATTTTACATTCCCACCAGCAATGTCTGAGAGTGCTAATTTCTGTACATTCATGCCAAAACTCATAAACTATATAGTTATTCTATTACATGTGAAGTTGGATTTTTATTTTATTTTCCTGATGAATAATAATGTCGAGCATATTTTCATGTACCTATAAGCACATTTGTAAGTCTTCTTTGGAGGGATTTTTTTGATCATTTTTTAAAATTGTTCTATTTTTTAGTTGGGAGAATTCTTTATAAATTCTGGATGATAGGCCTTTATCGAGTATGTTTTTTAAATATTTTCCCATTCTGAGTGTTGTCTGCTTACTTTCTTGACAGTATACTTGTAAGCACAAAACTTTAATTTTGATTTAGTTTAATGTGCTTTCCTTTTATTGTTTCTATTTTTAGTATCATATTTAAATATCTGAGACCATTGCCTAATCCAAGCTCATGCAGACTTATTTAGAAAACCTATAGTTTCTTCTAAGATAAATATATAGATGGATATTTCTGGGTTAATTCTTAATATGGTAAGAGTAGAGATCCAACTACATTCTTTTGCATGTGGATAGCCATCTGTCCCAGCACCATTTGTTGAAAAGACTAGTTTCCTATTGAATTATTTTGGTACCTATGCCAAAAATCAATGGTCCATAAATGTATGTGTTTATTTCTGAACTCTCGATTCTCTTACACTGATATTTTTATGCCAGTACCACAGAGCCTATGATACAATGAACTCAGGTGGCTGCAGCACATGCAGTGGTTCTGCATTGCACCTGAACGACTCTTGAGTTTATGGAATACACCACTTGTATAGAAAGCAGTAATCAAGCCTCTCTTTGTCTGAAAAAAATGGCTCAAGCAAAAAAGCAATCAGGGACTTACAATTTTAGCACATATGGCAGACAAAGAGGATCAAAAGAGACCCATGAAAAAGTAGTCTCTCCCAACAGGGGGAAGGGCTTAGAACTAGATAGGACAGAAATGTCTGCATTCAAACAAATGTTTACAGAAAGGCCTTGACTATTTCAGTGAATTCAATGCTGAAAAATAAAAATCAGAGAAGAATGTTTAAATATTCAGGATGAAGATATGCTATTGATGGAAGAAGATATCTTAAAAAATGAATTATGGAATCTAGAGCTCTGGTTATTTTTTTAAAAAATGAAATACTATTGATATTGCCTAAAAAATGGCCAAAGGGATGTGTGTGTGTGTGTGTATGTGTGTGTGGGAGGGGGGGATAAGAAATACAAAAGAAATACTTAAGTGATTATGGGATTATTGATGTTATTTTTCATTTACTTTTCCTTTTTTGGAAAGTAACAACTTATTTTTGAAATCTAAAAAGTGGCCATTTTTTTAAATTAGAAAAAATACTAAAAGATTAAAGAATTTGGGTGGGGGTTGTGGCTCGGCGGTAGAGCATTCAGTTAGCACATGCAAGGCCCTGAGTTTAATCCTCAGCATCACATAAAAATAAGTATATATTTTAAAATAAAGGTATTGTGTCCAACTACAACTGAAAAATGGATTTTAAAAAAAGATAAAAGAATTTAGTAGCTATAACTGATAAAGTATCTCTACTTTCTTTGAAAGATATCTTTTAATTTTTTTTACATCATTTTAAAAACAAGCATGGCCAGTGTAGCATCTAAGGAGCTTGAACATCACCAAATCTGAACAAACTGAAAAATGTACAATTCTTCTTGGATCTTAAGACAAGTGCAGTCATAAGGCAAACCACTGCCCCAAAAACTTGGGAGACAGGCAAACACAGAGAATCACAACTTAACAGACTTAAAAACCACAAGCAGAAACCTCCATGGGGACCACTGTCAGGGTAGGAAAAATCTAAACTATAATTGCTAATTGCTAAGGATTCAGTGTGAACAAGTCTGGAATTTAAAAACTTACTGAAACTAAAAACTTCTACTATGAGAAGACACAAGTAAAAAATTGAAAAGATAAGCCAGAACTGTGAGAAAATATTTGCAAAAGACATAGAGAATGATTATCAAAATCTATAAAGAACTCTTAAACTCAACAATAAGGAAAGCATCTACCCAACTTAAAATTAGACCTTAAAAATCAATTAAAAAATTAGACCTTAAAACACCCCTCACTGAAGAGGCATGAATGGCAATAAGTACATGAAAAAATGTTTCATATAAAATGTCATCTGGAAAATCCAAATTAAACAATGAGATATCATCCTATATCTATTAGAATGGCCAAAATCCAAAACAGTGACAGCACTAAATGCTTGCAAGGATGCAGAGCAAAAGGAACATGGGTTCGTTGCTAGTGAGATGCAAAATGGGATAGCCACTTTGGGAGACAGTTTGGCAGTTTCTTACAAAACTAAACATACTCTTGCCATACAATCTAGTAATTGTGCTCCTTAACATTTACTCAAGGGATTTGAGAATATACAAAAACCTGCCCATGAATTTTTATTAGCAGCTTTATTCATGACTGCCAAAATGAGGAAAACAATGAAGATAACTTCAATAGGTGAATGAATAAACAAACTCCGGCACATTCAGGTAAGAGAATTATTGAACACTAAAAAGAAATGAAATATCAAATGATGAAATAATATGGAAGAAAAATGTTATTACCATGTGAAAAAAAGTCAATCTGAAAATGCTACCTATTGTATGATTCCAACCATATGTCATTCTGGAAAAGGTAAAACTGTTGAGACAGTAAAAAGATCACATATTGCCAGGGATTGGAGGAGGGAGAGGTGAATAGGAAGGAAGGAATAGGTAAAGCACAGAGGATTTCTCAGACAATAAAACCACTCTGTATAATATTATCATGGTGGCTACATGTTTTATCCATTTGTCCAAATCCAACAATGTGCAACACCAAGAGTGAGCCCTAATGTGAACTATGGACTGTGGGTGAAGATGATGGTTCATCAAGTTGTAAGGAACGCTCCACTCTGAGATGGGTATTGATAATAGGCAAGGCTGTGCATGTGTTGGAGAAGGTGACTTACAGGAAATCTCTGTAGCGTCCATGAAGTCTTGCTGTGAACCTAAAACTGATCTACAAAATGAAGTGTATTTTTATTTGTTCTTTTTAGTTGTACATAACAGTAGAATGTATTGTGACATATTATACATACGTGGAGTACAACTTCCCATTCTTCTGGGCTTGTTCCATATTCAACTATCATGAATTGTGCTGCTATGAATACAAGAAAGTGATGCTTAATTTATTCTACTGTCTTTCCTATTCCCATTCCTCTCCCTTCCCTTCATTCCCCTTTTTCTAATCCAAAATACTTCTGTTCTTCCCTACCCCCTCCTCTTATTGTGAATTAGCATCCACATATCAGAGAGAACATTCGGCCTTTGGTTTTGAGGAATTCTCCAGTTCCATCCATTTGCTAGCAAATGCCAAAATTTCATTTCTCTCTATGGCTGAGTAATATTCCATTGTGTATATAGACCACATTTTCTTTATCCTTCCATCTGTTGAAGGGCACCTGGGCTTGTTCCATATTCAACTATCATGAATTGTGCTGCTATGAACATTGGTGTGGCTGTATCACTGTAGTATGCTGATTTTAAGTCCTTTGGTTATATATGTGGAGGAGTAGGATAACTGGATCAAATGGTGGTTCCATTCCAAGTTTTCTGAGGAATCTCCATATTGCTTTTCAAAGTGGTTGCACCAATTTGTAGTCCTACCAGCAATGTATGAATGTACCTTTTTCCCCACCATTTATTGTTACTTGTATTCTTGATAATTGCCATTCTGTCTAGAGTGAGATGAAATCTCAGGGTAGTTTTAATTTGCATTTCTCTAATTGCTAGAGATGTATAACATTTTTTTCATATACTTGTTGACCAATGGCATTTCTTCTTCTGTGAAGTGCCTGTTCAGTTCCTTAGCCAATTTATTGTTTGGGTTGTTTGAGTTTTTGGTGTTAAATGTTTTGAGTTCTTTATGCATCCTGAAGATTAATGCTCTATTTAAGGGGCAAATGGCAAAGAATTTCTCCCATTATTTATGCAATGAAGTATATTGTTAAACATCTATGAAATGTATGAAGTATGAAAAAGATCATTATGTTATAAAGTCGTGTTTTAAGTTTAAATAATATAACTATATAACAGTAAAGTCTCATTTTAAAAGTTATTTCTCATAGCAAAATGTTGTCTTAGATTCTAGACATTTTTCTTTCATATTTTTCTGTCTAGAATTTAAGCTGTTTCAAATAATGATAGATGAGTTAATCATTTGAGAAATGTCTGAATTCTAAATTTCCCCAAGTCTCAACCCTTATGGTCAATCAGGAGATCAAAAATTCCCACCAAGTGAGTCAGTCCCACCCCTATAGATGTCATGTCTTCAGAAAGCCTGTGTTAAAATATAAACATACTAGAGGGAGGTAGAGTTCAGGAAAGCAGAAGCACTTGAAACACTATGGAAAGAATCTACATCTGGGGTCTTACACACCTGGGTCTGAATGTTGGCTTAACCACTTGCCACTTACCTCTGTGACCTCAAAAGTTGCTTGACATATCTGAACCTCAGGTTCTTTACTACAAATAACATTCTAGTTCTCGTGATATTCTTTTAAAGACTATGTGTGGTAATTTGGTGCAGTGAGAAATCTGAATGCTGGCTCTCTTCCTACTGTCTCCTTGAGGGCACTTATCCTCTGCTCCATTCTCTTCTGGAATGACAAACCTGACCTGATGGAGAGGCAGCTCTCCTTTGGGCAAGATGTGACACTGCCAGGCAGATTCCTGTTTCTCTCTTGTCCTCTTTGGTTGGCCTGCTCCCTTACTCAGTAGACACCTGTGTTTTTAATTTTTACATGATAAGCTGACCAAGGTGAACCTACTTTCTCAAGTCTAGCTTCTCACCTGTAAGCAGCAGCCATGTCAGAGACAGGTAGGTACCAAAGTCTAGGCTTGGAGGGAACTAGGAGGCATTTCTCATACCTCAGTCTAGTTTTACCAGGAACAGGGCAAGATCTCAAGCCGTGTTTGACTCAGGTCTCTGCTGTATTGATCAGGCCCCAGGGAATGGGGAAAGAGAAGAGGCAACAAACTCCACTCTGAGACCAACAATAACAAATGTGAAATAATGATCACTGCATCTGGAGCCAAATAGGCATTCAGTACATGGTAGTTTCCCTCCCTTCTCTGAGGAATTCATCAAGTTGAAAGTGTGTTGTTTCTGTTAAACTCTCAGACATCAGAAGAACAGCACCGAAGGCCAGTATTTTCTCCTGGTAGTACTGCTACTGAGATGATGATCAGGAATAGAGGGCAACTCCCATATAGAAGTCACCATTCCTAAAATATGACTCCTCAAGACAACCTTCACCCAACAGGTGTTAGAGAGCTGGTTATGTTTTTATAAGGAGAAAGTGGCTCTTTACCTCCTATTCATAAGGTCTTGCAGGAAGGTACCTTAGACTCTTGGCCCCTGAACTTTTGGGAATCTACCCTAAGGTAAGAAATCTGAAACAGCAAAGGCCTTCTTACAACAGCAGAATAACATTTACAGCAGCATTATTTATAGTAAAGGAAAATCTGAAAACAACTTCAAAAACTGGAAATGACAATGGGTGACTGGCTGAATTATGTAAATCCTTCAGTTGAAAAACATAGGTGCTATAGCATTATTAAGTATTTTCATAAAGATTATAGCCTGGATGAAATTGGTTATGATTTTAAATAGAACAGAATAAAATACGTACAATTTTTTTAATTTTAAAAACCAAATGATAGAAAATGCTAATAACAATTATTGGTGATGTACAAGAACACTTTTTTCCTTTTTCTACTTTTTTTTAAAAAAAAAAAAAAAAAAAAAACCTATTCTTATCATGAACAAGTCTTTCCTTTTAAGACCCAGAGAAATTTGCATACGGTGAGCACATCGCATATCCCATCACCAAAACAAAGGAAAAAACTACAACTTTGTTCCCCCTTTAAGGCTATTCTTAATGTTCATTTCAAGCTGATTTCATCTCTAAATATACTCATGTGGGAGAACATGAGAACATAGTGTATTTGGCCCTGAAACCTTGAGTTCCCAAGGAAAACAGGTGCTTGGTAATGCTCGTCAATTAACAGGAAGATCAGACAGTAATGTATTTATATTCCTAAGTATTAAAGACTGCATTTCTATCACTAACATATAGTTCTTTATTCATAATAATAAATTATATCTTGACCCCTGTTTGACTCAAATCTCTTCTGATCATAATGAAGGAAAAAAAGGAATATGTGGTAATATTCAGCCCCAGCCTTCAACCTGAAACTTTATAAAGAAGAGTAGAGTAGTTACCTTCATCAGGAAAACCAAGGCTTCTAGGCAGAGCACTGACTAGTAATTGATTGTTCACTCTCTGGAGGCAGTTCACTCTAGTCCTTTTCCCAGTCAAGATATGGGTAAGCTATACTGATTGTTTCAGGTCCATAAGTTGTCCATTCTAGTAAATACAACAAATTTCAGATCTGAATTTTTTCTTATTGTTGGGTTTTAAAAAATTTATTTTTTCAAGTCACTGAAGGGATAGTAAAGCACTGGTGATTTTGAATAAATAATATATTTTATAAGATACTAATGGAAAATCCGGATTGCCAATGTATTTACTATGTTCTACCATATCTTCTGATTTAATTCCTCTTCAAAACAAAAATAGGATACAGGAGGTTACTTTGAGTCTGTAGAATTTTAGATGACTGTTGCAGGCTCTTAGGAAATACTTTTCTCAACCTAAAATAGCATGATGAAATACCATTCTCTGCTGTAAGAATATTTTTTTTTGTAGAAGGAACAAGTTTGTTTTTCTTTATTGTTACCATTTGATAAATGCTTATTATGTACCAGGCTTTTTAAAAACATACTGTTTTAAAATTATTAAAGCAATCATGTGAGATAAGAAAGAATTATAACTGTTTTACAGATAAGGAGAAAAGAGGTTAACCAATTTGTGCAGTGCTAAGATGACATAGCTGGCATCCAAACCCTGTATGCCTCATACTCCTGTAATTCCTGCTCTTCACCACAAGACTCAGCCTGCTGTCAGCCACTATTGTGTCTAACCATTCTCTTTTCCTGGAAAAAATTAGCAAGACTATTCTCCAACTTTTTCCTTCTTAAGGAACAATACTCTCAGGAGACAAACCACTATCTCAACCTTACTGTCATTATGCCACTCTTCTTAAAGTGAACACAAATACCTTTGTAAACCACATTTCCTAAAAATAAAAACTAGCAACTTACTCTTAAGTTGACGGCATTATGAGGATACCTTACTCCAGAGAATTCACCATCTCCAAAATACAACGTACAGCCAATATTTCTGGGAAAATTTTGCATTTAAAAATAATTAACCTGTGGGCTTCATATCCTAATTCACTTTCATTAAAGAAAATACTTTCCCTAACAATAGTATTCTATTTGCTTCCTGACCTTCTGTTCTAGTAATATTTTTATTTCAGCCTAAATGTTAATATTTATCTTTTAAAACTGTGTCTGATAACTAGAGTACTAGATTTATCCCAAACCAGTTTTTCACTGTCCCTATCCTTATTCTAAGCAGCCTTCAAAGACCAGATAAAGATGGGGTCTCCAGAGTCTATGATCTAAGAACACAGCTTTTATTCCAACAGAACTAACTGATCCAGATAACACTAATGAGAGGAATCCTATTTATTATTTAGGTGATTTCTGCATTTTATGTTAACACTTATTTAAAGAATACAAATAAATATTTTTAAAAAGTAAGGAAGACAGTTAAATTTGGGGTTCTAAGTTCTAGGTTCTTCTTTTCGAAAAAATCCACATAGAATGAAAATTTAAATCTTGAGAAAAACTTCTGCATGTTGCATGAATAATTTATTTCCATCAATATTTATTTGGTATACATAATCTACAAAGTATTGTGCTGCTTTTAGTGAAGGAATCAAAGATAAATAATCAATTCTCTGCCCTTACCAGCTTACATTCAAGTGAGGGAGAAGAAAAATATATAGAGAAAGTGGTGTGTGATGCACATCATAAAATGTGTGCAATAAATTAATATGGGGCAGAGAAAATAGGGACATGTCTTCTTTTTCATAATTACAAAAGCTATGAAAAAAAGACTTTGCTTAAAGTAATATATAAATAATATTACAGTAAATCAAATAAATATTTTTGAATGCTATTTTCTAGTTATTTAGAATTCTCTTAGCTATTATCATATGCCATCTTAATAAGCATTTGCTCTGAGTTGATCTAAACTATTAGAAAAGTGGCTAGGGTTGCTCCCCACTCCATTAATGTGACTGAGTTAAATTCAAGTATTTTTCTATTACAAATAAAATAAGTAAGCTGGTGACAGTTAAAATGCATTACTTTTGACTTATGTGAATTATTCATTATCTTTCCTATGATCTTTCACAGAGAAAAATCACACAGAGTACTTTCTGAAAGAATAACTATTATTTTTAAGACCTATGTTATAATGGCAAATAGAGATGAAAGTTAATAAAATGAACTCATTCATGCATTTAAGCTGATTACCAAAGTGGAACTGAGCTAGCCAAATTGGTCCAGATAGCCTAATAAAAGCAAGACAGAATTTCTTTTCAGGAGGGAATATGGGGGTGTGAATGAATATGTATATTTCATGTTACATAAAAATTCTACTTGTGATTTATTTCTCATAACTCAATATTGAGAATTTACTTTTAAGTTCCTGTTAGACTAGTTTCAATCTCTCTTATAAAAGAAATTCTGAGTCTGATCAGGGATGTAATGAAATGAGAAAAAAGAAGAAATATTCCAACAGCTAATCAGGACTCAGCCTAAATTGTGTCAAATTTATACCTTCATTCTACAAAAATGAATTTATTAATGTGTATGGTCAAGTCCTACCAATGTAAAATCCAAAGAAGAAAAAGGTCTATCTCATTAATTCTCACAGCTCTTGAAATTTCCATGACTCTCCATTTTTTTATTACCATAAAATAGTTTTGACCTCATGCATTCCTAAAAGAGGTTGGGGGGCCCCCAAAAGCCTCAAGGTCACAATTCATGAATCCTTGTATCCTAATGATTGAAATCTTTAAAAAAAGACAGATTTTTTAAATTCTTAGATATATCTTGGAGAATATGGCAAACTGCAACCTGTAGTTTCCTTCCTTCTGCAAATGTCAAATTGATAAAAAAAATTTAAAGTTTAGTGTTTAAGAATAGACCAATGTAAAAATGTCCAGGTACCCTGGAAGGCCAAATATTGTGTATGATAATTTTTAACCAAAAATCCTGTAGGAAATGAAGACTTTCTCCTGAGAAAGTCACTTTTCTCATAAAAAGGATGACACCTTTTGCTGCCTCAGTACCATTTTACAAACTGAACTAAAACAAATAGTAGGAACATAAGGAATCAAGCATAGTGACAATATGTTTGTTGTCATCAATGTGGTGGCAATCTGCCCTTTAGCATTTTAATAACAAAATAATTTTTCAAGTAATTAACATTGTTAATTAATCAAGGAAAAGGCATTGATGAGAACATTTTTATAAGGAACAGATTAGGTATTTGAGATAAATTTCACTGCAGAGAATAGTATTGATTTCATGTTTTTCAAATGGAATAATTGCTTAAAAGAATCTGCTGTCGGATCTTGTGGTCATTTACTCCAAGAGAATTGTTAAATCTAAATCTGTTAAGGAACTAAAGCCTCTAAAAGGAGAACAGGATAGAAGTTTATAGCAAGATGTGAAAAGTTGGCTATTAAGTGTTGCCAACCCAGAAGCAGCCATTTCCAGTCATTTGCATCCAGACTAGAACAGTGTTTCAGGGTTTAAAGGCTGAAAAAGACTTTCAACCTCTGCTCCCTTCTCCTCCCTTCTCCTTCCCTTTAGGGACAGAGAACTCCTACTTATTTACCACGTCCATTGAATAGAATTCTCAGGATATTAGTCTACACTTGAAATTTAAAATTTTTATTTAATCTTGATTTCTATTATATTAACTTGGGCAACAGCACACTCAGTTGTTTGTTGTTTTTAAATGTTGAGGAGAGAAAAGCCCCTGGGAATGAAAAGAAGTGCCTTCTCTTAAGTAAAGAAGTGCCTTCAGATTCAGAATAGGTTCATCTAGAAGAAGGAATCATACAACTCGGAGACGGTTGAAATAAGTACTATACTCCAAGTTGGCCAAAGTAAACTTTTCTGAATGAACAAGACAATCACAGAGCAGCAAGATGTTTGTTTTGTTTTATTTTTAGTACCCATGTTCTTTCTTTGTTTTCTCATTCTGGCCACACAATACTAAAAGGCACATGGCTTCTAAAGCAAGCAGAAGTTGACAAAGACAAACAGTGATTCTCATCCAAAGACTCGTAAATCAAAGCAAGAGATTGCATTTTAACAATATGAGAAAGTTCAAGCCCTGGAAGCATTCTGATTTTTACACTGGTAGTCACAAAGGAGTATGAAAGTACAGACAGTGTTTATAGTAGCAGAGGTAAAAGAAAATTGAGGTTCCTCCTTAAAGTAGAATGAGGAAAACCAAAAATACAGCAAGTATTATATCAGGCACTGTTTGAAAGCACTTCACTTCTGCAAAGACAAATGTCCCTGCTGTACAGAGCAACTCTTTGAGGAAAGTACTAGTTTACTCCACTGTTACATCTAAATAATCCATGGGCCAAGAAGAATTACAAGGAAAATTAGAAAATAATTTTCTCTGAATAAAATGAAAACACAACACAACAATTCATGGGATGCCACAAAAACAGTACTTAGAAAGAAATTTATTTTTTTTTAATTTTTTATTGTTGGTTGTTCAAAACATTACATAGTTCTTGACATATCATATTTCACACTTTGATTCAAGTGGGTTATGAACTCCCATTTTTACCCCATATACAGATTGCAGAATCACTTCAGTTACACATCCATTGATTTACATATTGCCATACTAGTGTCTGTTGTGTTCTGCTGCCTTTCCTATCCTCTACTATCCCCCCTCCCCTCCCCTCCCCTCCCCTCTTCTCTCTCTACCCCCTCTACTGTCATTCATTTCTCCCCCTTGTATTATTTTTCCCTTTCCCCTCACTTCCTCTTGTATGTACTTTTGTATAACCCTGAGGGTCTCCTTCCATTTCCATGCAATTTCCCTTCTCTCTCCCTTTCCCTCCCACCTCTCATCCCTGTTTAATGGTAATCTTCTTCTCCTGCTCTTCGTCCCTACTCTGTTCTTAGTTACTCTCCTTATATCAAAGAAGACATTTGGCATTTGTTTTTTAGGGATTGGCTAGCTTCACTTAGCATAATTTGCTCTAATGCCATCCATTTCCCTGCAAATTCTATGATTTTGTCATTTTTTTTAATGCAGAGTAATACTCCATTGTGTATAAATGCCACATTTTTTTTATCCATTCATCTATTGAAGGGCATCTAGGTTGGTTCCACAGTCTTGCTATTGTGAATTGAGCTGCTATGAACATCGATGTAGCCGTGTCCCTGTAGCATGCTCTTTTTAGGTCTTTAGGGAATAGACCAAGAAGGGGAATAGCTGGGTCAAATGGTGGCTCCATTCCCAGCTTTCCAAGAAATCTCCATACTGCTTTCCAAATTGGCTGCACCAATTTGCAGTCCCACCAGCAATGTACAAGTGTACCCTTTTCCCCACATCCTCGCCAGCACTTGTTGTTGTTTGACTTCATAATGGCTGCCAATCTTACTGGAGTGAGATGGTATCTTAGGGTGGTTTTGATTTGCATTTCTCTGACAGCTAGAGATGGTGAGCATTTTTTCATGTACTTGTTGATTGACTGTATGTCCTCCTCTGAGAAGTGTCTGTTCAGGTCCTTGGCCCATTTGTTGATTGGGTTGTTTGTTCTCTTATTGTCTAATTTTTTGAGTTCTTTGTATACTCTGGATATTAGGGCTCTATCTGAAGTGTGAGGAGTAAAGATTTGTTCCCAGGATGTAGGCTCTCTATTTACCTCTCTTATTGTTTCTTTTGCTGAGAAAAAACTTTTTAGTTTGAGTAAGTCCCATTTGTTGATTCTACTTATTAACTTTTGTGCTATGGGTGTCCTATTGAGGAATTTGGAGCCTGACCCCACAGTATGTAGATCGTAGCCAACTTTTTCTTCTATCAGACGGCGCGTCTCTGATTTGATATCAAGCTCCTTGATCCATTTTGAATTCACTTTTGTGCATGGTGAGAGAAAGGGATTCAGTTTCATTTTGTTGCATATGGATTTCCAGTTTTCCCAGCACCATTTGTTGAAGATGCTATCCTTCCTCCATTGCATGCTTTTAGACCCTTTATCAAATATAAGATAGTTGTAGTTTTGTGGATTGGTTTCTGTGTCCTCTATTCTGTACCATTGGTCCACCCGCCTGTTTTGGTACCAGTACCATGCTGTTTTTGTTACTATTGCTCTGTAGTATAGTTTGAAGTCTGGTATCGCTATACCGCCTGATTCACACTTCCTGCTTAGCATTGTTTTTGCTATTCTGGGTCTTTTATTTTTCCATATGAATTTCATGATTGCTTTCTCTATTTCTACAAGAAATGCCGTTGGGATTTTGATTGGCATTGCATTAAACCTATAGAGAACTTTTGGTAATATCGCCATTTTGATGATGTTAGTTCTGCCTATCCATGAACAGGGTATGTTTTTCCATCTTCTAAGATTTTCTTCTATTTCTCTCTTTTAGGGTTCTGTAGTTTTCATTGTATAAGTCTTTCACCTCTTTTGTTAGGTTGATTCCCAAGTATTTTATTTTTTTTGAAGATATTGTGAATGGAGTGGTTGTCCTCATTTCCATTTCAGAGGATTTGTCGCTGATATACAGGAATGCCTTTGATTTATGCGTGTTGATTTTATATCCTGCCACTTTGCTGAATTCATTTATTAGCTCTAATAGTTTCTTTGTAGAGCCTTTTGGGTCTGCTAGGTATAGAATCATGTCACCTGCAAATAGTGATAATTTAAGTTCTTCTTTTCCTATTTTTATGCCTTTAATTTCTTTCGTCTGTCTAATTGCTCTGGCCAGTGTTTCGAGAACTATGTTGAACAGAAGTGGAGAGAGAGGGCATCCCTGTCTTGTTCCAGATTTTAGAGGGAATGCCTTCAATTTTTCTCCATAGAAAGAAATTTATAGTGCTAAATAATTATAACAGAAAAGAAGAAATATCTCAAATAAATAACATAAATATCCATCTTAAGAGATAAACATTTTTAAAAGATCATTTAAAAGCAGAAAGAAGGAAATAAAGATAAGGAAAAATCAACAAGATAGAAAACAAAATAGTAAAAATCAAACAAAAAGCCAATTTTTCTAAAAGGTGAATAAGATGGATCAGTCAATATTTTGACCAAGGAAGAATGAGAATAATAACCAGTTTCAGGAATGAAAACAGAATATCACTATATATTCCCCAGGTGCTAAAGGATAACAAGCAAATATGAACAATTTTATAGCCATAAACTTGACAACTTATGTTAAATAGACAGATCATTTAAAAGACATAAATTACCAAGCCTATCTCAAGGAAAAAATAGGAAATCTGAATAGCTCTAGGTCATAGAGAAATTATAGATAATTTTAAAATTCTATAAAAACCTCTCACAAAGAAAACTCCAGGTCCAGATGAATTTACCATCAATTCTACCAAACATTGGAGGAAAAAAATAAAATCAATTTCTCTTAGAAAGTAAAGAAGAAGAGCATACTTTCATTTATGAGGTCAGTATCACTCTCATATCAAAATTCCAACCCATAACCAGGCTGTCGAGTTTCAAGTTCAAGTTCTGCCCCACAGAGGGCACAACCTGGGTAGAGCAATGTAGTCTCTGTGCCTCACTACCTCCCCCATAAAGCTGGCATAATAACACCAACCTGAGAAGGTTTTTAAAGGATTTAAGGAATTATTATGTGACAAGCACCTAGAACACTGCCTGGTGTGTAGATGCACTTCATACATGGTAGTTATTTTAGCTATCTTCTGAATGTTACTCATTTCTTTTTAAACCTTAATAAGTTCATTCTCTTCACTGTTCCTTCCCAGGAACCCATCCGAGTAGCTGTAGAGGGTAGTAAGAGAGAAGTGTTTTCCCAGAAAGTAGAACAAGAGAATATAGGGTAAAGGATATCACTTCAGAGAATGTCATTGCTAACCAGAGAACTTCTTCTGCTTTGTCTTTCCCATCCCACAGGATTTGATGTGTGCTCCCAAGAAGTGCTTGGTTTCTCATAACATCTTTTTTCAAATATGCATTTTTTTCTGGAGTGTTCCTTTTTCTCCTTTGTATACTAGATGTTTTAAATTACTAATAATGATATTCCCAGAATTCACCCTTTCCACTTATGATTCTAGGCCCATAACAAGATTTAGATTCTTACCTAGAGCACCTGGGAGCAATGCAAGAACTGCTACTAGAAGAAATGACATGCACATACAAATAGTTAAAAAGAGCTGCCAATTCATATTGACAGGAGTCTGGGAAGCATGCAGAAGAATAAATTTTAAGGATATTCAGACCAAGAGATCCAGAATATATGACTAGATAAGACCAAATTCATCTGCATGGATGTGTACCATTGGGATTTCACATTTATATTTTGGCTTCACCTGAATACATGTTCATAACCCTTCAGGATAGCTAAATGAAGCCTGGATTATATGATGATTTCTAATTTATGAAGTTAAAATGTCAGAACATTCCTAGAATAATGTTGTGGAAGAACTTTAAAGGTTGGAGGTAAAGAGCAAGTTGAAATGGGTCTATAATGTTTAACCTACCCAATCATTCCCTTTGAACAACCAAAAGAATGTAATCTTCATCAAGTTATTAATTAATGCATTGGGGAAAGGTGGGGTAACATCCTTGAAATAGAGCTTTGTGTTGGCTATCTCTCATAGGTCAGAAGTGCAGTGTTATAAGGGATGAGGTAAAGGGAAGGAGCATGGCCTGGCTGTGTGACAATAGGGTGAGTCAGGAGATAGCAACGCCACCAGAGTTGGTGTCCACCCACTCATTGGCACAAGAAACTGACTGATCAAGCAATCTAAGAGAGAAAAGGAAAAATTCTAGGAAGTGGTATTTAGATTTGGGTCTTGCCCTGTATTTGTTCTATTCCAGACACTTTGGTGCCTCCAATTTCCTGGATTGCTTGCTAAGAGAGAACTAAAAGCTCCTTTAGGACACATATCTAGAACATGTGAAGCATTAGGCAGGAGGTAGAGTCACTTTACCAAATAGAATGGTAAAGAACAAACTGGTAAAATTTGATTTTTCGTGACCCATTCTAGTACCACTTTATTGTCCTGATACTCTAATGGGGAAACGATACAGAAGAGCAACAGGATCCTATGATAGGTGGTCCAGCATTATTTTCTGAGTTGTAAAGAGTGTTCTAGTGTCTGATTGGAGGATGTCTGGATATCCCAGAAGTAAACAGCGTCATCTGGTTAAGGCTTTATGCATGTGAGCATCAGCATCTAAACAGTCAATGCTTCTGTTTTGGTATATGAATCATCGGATGGATCTGGGGACTCTGTGGAATGGGACTGGTCAACAACTAAACAAAGGACACCTACTTCACTAGGCAAAGCATTTTCCTATTTAATTATTTAAATGTTATAGGAACAGATATATATAATTTGAGGTTCCTCCTTGGTCTCATCTTTCAGGTAGTCTGAACTCTCCTCTACTATTCCCACTATCTCACAAAGAACTCATTCTGGTTATCACAGGATGGGACCCCCATATCCTACTTTTTTCATAATACATACCAGAGATAACTTCAATGTTATTCCATTTGGTACCTTGAGTTCAAATGCCATAACCACTTAACCTTCCAAAAGACAGCCTTATGGTAGAGACCCACCCTGAAATTCTATCAAGTACAGTTGGTACAGTTATCACCTTCAAAGGAGCAGGGGTTGGGGTCCTTTGAGAGCCACATATTTTATGATCCCCTCTCCTCTTACCCTACATAGTGCCCTCACAACATTCTCTCTTACTGTATAGGATTGAAAGAACAACACATATTCTAGTTACATTAACTATATTACTCTGGGTATACAGCATTAAGGAAATGACCCATTTATCTGGTCTTATGTTATCTAGAATTCTTGGCAAAGTCCACTAGTAGTTCTACCTATGATTCTATGCTAACTCCTCTGCTTCTAGTTCACTTCCTATGCAATTTCCTCTACAGCTCTAAAAATAGTCATGGAATATTGGCAATCTGTAACTCCCGAGGTCTTGACATCCTTGGCAAATTTACTGCTTAAGAAGTTTGAGACTTCAAAGGTCTAGTTCCTATAACCAGTTGATAATTACCCATCCCAATCATTGAAGCTAGTCATTCTGCCCTATTTGAGCTTTTCCCACTTCCTGGTTAGGTCTTTGATCTCTGATACCATGGTATGCTAAGCAAGATTCCCTGCTTTCTGTGCTAATTCTTGAGCACACGATGCCAAGTGACCAGGCACAAACACACCAGGCCTGTGATAAAGCTCCTGAGAAAGTAGTGAGCATGTTGTTTCCCTGTTGCCTATCATATTCTGGGCTAGAACCTAAGCATCTAAAAAGTTAGACAAAAGTTAGTCACTCTGAGAACTGTTTCCCACTTAAAAAAAAAAAAGTAAACATACACTTAACCATACAACCCAGAAATCACAATCCTGGCCATTTATTCCAGAGAAATAAAAACAAGTGTAAGCACACTATACACGAACGTTTCCAGCAGCATTATCTACACGAGTCCTAAACTGGAAACAACCAAGATGTTCTACAAAAGGAGGAGAGTTAAAATGTGGCATATATATATACCATGGAGTACTGTTTCAAAATAAATGAAACAAACTATTGACATCTGCAAAAGATTAGATGTATTTGAAGGACATAATACTGAGTGAAAAGAACAAACTTCAAAAGGTCACATATCAGTTTACAAAATACTCTCAAAATTATAAAGATGAAAAACTAAAGGTTTGTCAAGAATTAAGAGACAGTGGGGCATACAGAGATATGTTTCTAAAGGGAGGTGATCAGTTTCTAAAGGGTAGCATAAGGGAGAACTGTGGCAATGAAATAGTTCTGCACTGTGATTTTTAAAGGTGGTTACTATTATCTACATGTGTGATAAAGTGGCATAGAATTATACAAACACTGTACCAATGTTCTTTTCTGTTTTCAATATTGTACTATAGTTATGTAAAATACCCATTATGGAAAATTTAGTGAAGGCTTAGAGAAAATCTATACTTTAGTTTTTCAACTTTCTTTGAGTCTTTAATTATTTTAAAATGAAAAGTTAAGGAAAAACAAATAAATATGCATCATAACCCTGTATCTATTTTTAAATTGAACTTGAAGCTAAAAATCTTCCCACAAATAAAATACTAGATCCAGATAGCTTCACTGGTGTTATTACCAAATATTTAAGAAAGAATTCATACCAATTCTATACAAACTGTTCTAGAAAATGGAGACAGAGTGAATATACCCCAAAGCATGTTGTGATTCCAGCATTATAGCAATACCAACACCAAAGACATTATAAGAATAAAAAATTACAAACCCAAATCCCACATGAACCAAGATGTAAAAAATTCTAACTAAATTTTGGCAAATTAAATCCGATAATATGTAAAAAGAAAATATATCATGACTGAGTTATCCAATGAAAAACAAGCTTAGTTTAACATTGAAATCTATCAACTTATATGTCAAAATACACTCTAGTGTTATGTATAAAAGAATAAAAATCAATCAAAAAATCAATAAAATCTATCAATTTAATTCACCATATTAATGAACTGAAAAAATGAAAACTAAACAAAATGTGATTATCTCAAAAAACACAAATCATTTTTTTAAAATCCAATATATAGTTTTCATAAAATCTCTTAGCAAACGAGAAAGAACTTTTTCAACTTGATAAAGGGGATCTACAAAACACTTTCAGACACATCAAGATTAATGGTAAAACACTGAATATTTTCCCTTAAGATTAGAAACAATCTGTTCAACACTCTTCTATTCAACATGGTACTGGAGGTTCTAGTCAGTGCAATAAAGCAATATATATATATATATATATATATATATATATATATATGAAAAGCAATAATTGGAAAGAGATAAAATTCTCTCTATTCACAGACCCTATGATCATCTTATTTTTTACAAAATGAAATGGAATCAACAACAGCAAACAAAAATAGCTTCTACACTTTGTTTAGTGATGTTGTAGGACACAAGATTAAAAATGTAATTAAAAAACCTGTGTTACAGATCATGGCATTTGCAGGCAAATGGATGGCATTAGAGCAGATTATGCTAAGTGAAGTTAGCCAATCCCTAAAAAACAAATGCAGAGTGTCTTCTCTGATATAAGGGGGGTGACTCAAAATGAGATAGGGAGGAAGAGCATGAGAAGAAGACAACCACTAAATAGGGAAGAGAGGTGGGAGGGGAAAAGAGGGAGAAGGAGAGTTGCACGGAAGATGGAAGGAGAACCTCATTGTTATACAGAATACATATATGATGTTGTGATGAGAAAAAGAAAAAAAATTGTGTCACATTAGATTGGATAGAGAGAAAGGATGGGAGAGGAGGGGAGGAGTAGGGGGGATAGGAAGGGCAGCAGAATAGGATAGACAATATGATTGAGGTATGTACATTCCATGTATGTATTATATGTCAAAATACATTCTGCTGTCATGTATGACTAAAAAAAATAAAAATAAATCGTATGGTAAAAAAATCAAAATAAACATCCTTTTTAGAGTTAAAAAACCTGTGTTAGTATATATTTGTGATAACAATCAAATATTTAAAATAATTAAGTATAGATATATGCTAAAGCCCAGATGTATACACAATTCCTATGTACTACAGGCTCTTCTTGGTGTTCATGAACAGGGAGGAAAGGTACCATTGAGAGAATTGTGTCAGTCATCAATTTTCTGAGGATGTCATCTTCTCCCTCCTAGCAAACCAGGATCCTTCCTTGAAAACATAGAAAAATCTCATATCTTCATTTTACCTATCTGGCAGCAGCCTCTGCTGTTTACTGCTTAATTGGTTGGGGGCAGGGATGGAAGTTAGAGAGTAAAGGGACTGTGCAGAAAAGAGGTAACATAGAAAGCCTGGGATTGCTATCTTAGGAAGTTGTACTTAGAAGGTTGGCCCTTGCTGCATCCAGGCACTTGGCTGGTAAACAATTTCCTGTACTGATGTAAAACTTTTCTTCATATAAGGATGACTCACTGTGCCTGAACTCTAAAAACAAGGTGATTTGAACTGAACACCTACTTTTCCTTCTGAGAGTTTAGAATTTTGGTACCTGCTAAGCAGAGGGTGTCTATGTGTGCAGCTCCCAATGAAAACATTAGGCATTTAGTATCTAATAAACCTCCCTCATAGACAACCCTTTGCATGTGTTGTCACAATTTATTGTTAGAATTGTGTATTCTGCAAGCTCCACTGCAAAAGGACTTGGAAGCCTGTACCCTGTTTCCTCTATACTTTGCCCAGGCACCATTGTCCTTCGATATTTTGCCTTGTGATTTGTCTCTATAATAACCACAGGCATGAGAACAACTATGACCTATGTGTCATTTTAGTCAATCATCAAAGCTAGGGGTGTTCTGGGGACACCCCACATGGGGACCACAAATGCTACCCTAGATGTGGTACCATACTAGCCATCATCTTCAAGTTCCCTCATTCCTTGTCAGTCTCTCCTTCCCAACTCCAGAGCCATCTCACAGTTAGCAGCATTCTTCTTCTTGTATATTGATCAGTAGTTACTTCTGTCAATTTAACTCTTTGACTTTCACATTTCAAGAATTCTTCAAATTTTATGGTTCATTCAGTGTGTTTCTTTTCCTATAGCCATGATGTTAAATTATCTTTAAAAAATAAACATCTCAGCCAGGTATGGTGGTGCATGCCTGTAATCCCAGCAGCTGAGGAGGCTGAGGCAGAAGGGTCCAGAGTTCAAAGCCAACCTCAGCAACAGCAAGGTACTAAGCAGCTCAGTGAGACCCTGTAGCTAAATAAAATACAAAATAGGACTGCGGATGTGACTAAGTGGCCAAGTGCCCCTGAGTTCAATCCCCAGTGCACCTTACCCTCCCATTCCCCCTCCCCCCAAAAAACTGCTCAATCATTTCTAAAGATTTGGGATATATATATGTAGATGAATTTTGTCAACCTGTTAACAGATATTCCACCACTCAGTCTCTGTTTAGCAAAAAGGAAAGGAAATAAATAAATTTAACTAGGACTATTAACTTGTATTTGTCTTTAGGTCTTTGGGAGGTTCAATTTAGCAAGAATTGATTTATGGATTAGTGCTAAGAAAAGCCAAGGAATACAAGATATATGTACTTATATATGTATATATACATGTGTGTGTATATGTTCCTATGTCTGCTTGACTTTAACTTTTGTTAGATTAAGTGTTTATTTGCCAACAAATCATTTTAACATAAAAACTGTAGTGTCAAAATAATTGGTATGTAGAGAAATAAGCATGAAAGCAAGGTTAGTTATAACTAAAGGGAAAGCCATTGATTGGAGGTAGAAATATGAAATTGCAATTGCAGTAACTCTGCAAATTCAACTGAATGCCAACTCCATTAGCAAATGCTATTGGTGATTTCAAGACATCGACAAATGATTTTTAATATCCAATAAAGTATTACTAAACCTCTCAAATCAAGCTCACAATATTATGAACATTTTAATGAAAATAACACCTCCTCTAGCTTAAATAAATGCTACAAAAAATATTTCAGTTAACCCATCACGATGTCCTTTATGGACTCCCAGTCCAGACCACTCATGAGCAAGTGGCCTACTCTTTCTTTGCCTAATCACTCATCAGTGAAAGTGACAATAACAGCACTACCTTTAGTATTATTGTGACAATTGAGTGTATAACTGCTTAAAATAGTGCCTGAAACATATGAACATGTATGTTTTAGTTATCATTTTAAACTGGCCAAGAAATCAGGAAATGTAAGTTATATTACCATTTACATTTGAGTGTCAATGGGTAAGGCACTCAAATTTCTCAGCTTCCATGTCCTATATTGTGAAGGAATGGAATTTATTTGTTTATTTTATTTTTTTATTTTCTTTCTTTCTTTCTTTATTTTGATATTGACATATCATACATTTGAATCAGATGGGATATAATTTCTCTTTTTTCTGAGTGTACAGGTTGCAGAATTACATTGGTCATGCAGTCACGCATATACCCACAGCAATAATAATGTCTATTTTATTCTGCCGTCCTTCCATTCCTCCCTTCCCCTCCCCTCCCCTCCCATCACTTCTCTCTACCCAATCTAATGTGACCTACTTCTTTTTTTTCCCTCATCATACCTGTATTCTGTATAATGAAGGGGGTCTCCTTCCCTCTTCCATGCAATTCCCATTCCCCCTCCCTTTCCCTTCCACCTCTCTTCCCTATCTAGAGGTAATTTTCTTCTCATGTTCTTCCTCCCTACCCTTTTTTGAGTCACCTCCCTTATATCAGAGAAGACATTCGGCATTCGTTTTTTTTGGGATTGGCGAACTTCACTTAGCATAATCTGCTCTAATGCCATCCATTTCCCTGCAAATGCCATGATTTTGTTATTTTTTAGTGCTGAGTAATATTCCATTGTGTATAAATGCCACTTTTTATCCAAGGAATGGAATTTATGATCTCAAAGATTCTATCTGGGTGCTGGGATTGTGGCTTAGTGGTAGAGCGCTTGCCTTGCATGTGCAAGACGGTGGGTTCAATCCTCAGCACCACATACAAATAAATAAATAAAATAAAGGTATTGTGTCCAACTACAACTAAAAAAATAAATACTTTTTTAAAAAAGATTCTACCTGGTTCAAAATTTCCAATTATTTTAAAGAATTATTTTGTCTTTTAAATTTATCTGGGAATACCCATAGTTTCCCCTAATTGTCCTCTGAGCAATTCACTCAAAACTTAAGTCCCTATATACCATTTTGTTTATATCACTCTTTTAACATTTATTTTGTGTCTACGTGTGAATGTGTTTAACCATCCCCCACCATATCAGACAATGATAAATTTAGGAACAAAGGGACATTCTTTTCTCTTTGCCCATAATAAATATTGATTCTTCATTCCATCATAATGCATGTATTGAATGGATGCCAAACATTGTTAAAGTAAGACATTGAGAAAAAAATGAAACCAAATTTCTGATTTCTGATTTCAAAGAATTTACTTTAGTAAACCAACCAATAAAGTTTAAGTACACTGTGTTATGACAGATGCAATAATAATGGATGGAGAGCTCAAATATCCTTGAATGGTTCACAATAAATGATTTCAGAAGCAACATATATTGGATCTTGAAAGGTAATTCCCCTGATAGAATTAAAAGGTGAAATGGCGAAATGATCTTGTGTATACATGATGAAGTTATTGTATTGAGTTGATTTATTATATCGAAGTTGGCAAGGTCTTGGTCCCCTTGAACCAGACATCCTGTTGTTAATTCTCTGTAGAGATGGATGTTCCTATATCTTTCTCTACTCCATACTGATGAATTCATACCAAATCCTCTATATTATCTTCTACTTTCTCTCTTCTATTTAAAAACGTTTAACAACTGAATATATTTAAGATGTACAACATGATTTGATATATATGTACACAGTACACTAATTACCATAGTTAAATTAACATGTCCATCACCACTCAAGTTACCTCTGTATGGGCATCGTAGGTAGTAAGGACACTCAAAATCTTCTCTCATCAAATTTTAGGTAGACAATGCAGTATTAACTATAATCACTGTGCTGTATACTAGACCCCAGAATCTATTCATTAAACTGAAAAACTTTATTTTATTTGACCAACATTTCCCCATATCCCCTATGCCTGAGCTCCTGGAAATCACTATTCTTCTCTCTGCTTCTATTAGTTCAACATTTTAAAATTCCACAGATAAATGAGATTGTACAGTATTTGCATTTAATTTTCTGGACTATTCCATTTAGCACAAAGTCTTTCTCATTCTTCATGTTATCACAAAGGCAGGATTTCCTTCTTTCCTATGGTTAAATACATTTCCTTGTATATATGCCACATTTTCCTTATCCATTTATCTGTCAGTGGATACTTAGGTTGTCTCTGCATCTTGGCAATTATGAATAGTGCTGCAATGAACTTGAGTTATGCTTTCTTCTTGAATCTGTTCATCTAAATCCACAAGAACTCTACCCTAACCCAAGCCAACATCATCAATCACCTGGATTATTTCAATGGTCAACTAGCCCATTTTCTCATATCTACTGTTGCTCTTATACAATATATTATTCAAACCATAGCTAAAATGATAATTTGAAATGATAATGGCCCTTCCCTATTTAAAATAATTCAGATTAAAAACCATTAGATTGGACTGGTGCCATGTCAGAGACCAACCAAGATGGGGAGAGTGTCCGTACAAAGGAGGAAAAGTGAGTCTGTATGTATTGGAGCCCCTGCAGGGTGAGTTGTGTATCTCTGTGATTGGAAAGCCTGACCCAGACTGGAACCTAAGTCATGTGAGTAAAACATCTGCTCAGTGTAACTTGTGGAATCCAAGTGGGATAAAGAGGGCAACTAAACAGTGGATAGGCTGGCATCAACAATGAGAGATTAATTAGGGTATTATGGTTTGGAAATAGGAATGTCCCCTGAAAAGCTAATATAATAGGCAATTTAGAAATTATTAGATTATGAGAGTTATAATTTCATCACTACATTAATCCATCAAATGGATTAATAATATGAATGGACTACTGGGTGATTACTGCAGGAAGATGGATGTGGCTACTGAAAATAGGTTCCTGAAGGTGTGGCCTAAACTCTATCTATAGTCTATGGTTCCTTACTTTCTCTCTTCTTCCCAGCTGCCACGTGCCAAGCAGCATTCCTCTGCTACACCCTTGTGCCATGATGTTCTGCTCATCTCAGGCCATGAGAGCAATGGAGGTGGTGGACCATGAACTAAGACCTCTAAAACCATTAGCCAAAGTAAACTTTTCTTCCTCTAAGTTGCTCCTCTCATGTATTTTGGTCACAGCAATGAAAAGATACTAACACAAGGGGAATTGAACAAATGAGAATATCAAGGATAATGAAGATCAGTTTTCAAAGAAAGGAACTACACATGTAAAAAGAAATAAAATTAAAATGAATGAATTCTGAGTTCTGTGGCATTGCCTTGCAAGGAGAAGTATCACTGTAAACTGATAGTTGTATGCATGTAAATGTGAATATTGTGGGTGTATGCGCATCTATATAGGAGCATATGTTCCCTACCTTTGTCTACAGAAAAGCAATAGTCCCAATAGCATGGAGCACGCCTAGCTCCCCGATCTTGCTATCGAATTACTGTTCTTCAAAAGAACCAAGACTTTTTAAAGAATTCGCTGTCAGGTCTGAGGCAGTGAAAGTCCTAGAGGAGCCTAGAACTTCATACTATGCACAAAACAAACATATTCAAAGTCTGAAACCACTTAAACATCTAAATAAGTGATAGTAATAGATGTCCATTTAATGAAATGGAAATCCATGAATCTACAAAAATATTAATTAATGAATAATTGAAAGTTTAGTGATAAGTAGGAAATTTGCAGAGGATCAAAGTACCTCTTTCACAAAGCACTTATTTTAAAAAGGAAAAATGTAACTTTATAGGGGAAAAGTGTCACAAAAAGTTTATAATCGAGCAATCTAAGTGAATACTATGAACAATGAGACAAATCAAACTCTGGGCTACCTAATAATAAGATACAATGAAAAGAATATAGTGCCATTTCTATTGTATCCCTGTCATAACTGCATAATTTATTTATGAGAAAATGTGAGACACACCAAACAGAAAGTTATGTATTAAATAACTGGCATGTGTCATTCACAATTGCCAAGGCCTTAAAAGTCAAGAAAAAACTGGGAAACTGACCGAAGGAGTCTAAAATGTAATGACACCGAATGAAGAAAGTAGTTCCTTACTAGGTCCTTTTACTGAAAAGACATTATTGGGACAATTGGCAAAATATGAATAGGGTCTGTGGATTAGACAATAATAATGTAGTAGTTTAATTTCCTGGTTTTGATGACTGTGTTGTGGTTATGTTCTTATATGTGAAAAGAAAAAGCAGGCAGGCAGACAGACCACAGGTTGGGAAGATAATGAGACAAATTAGCAATGACTCCCAAATGGTTGAGAAAAACAAAGTATTTGTACTATAAATTGAATGCTTTATAACTTTGAGATTGTCTCCAAATTTAAGTAACAAACATACAATGGCATTCCATTACATGAAACTGTTCTGTAGCTTCCTGTTGCTCTTAGGAAAAAAGACAAAAATCCTTAAAACGAGGATTTTTATGAACAAGACTGCATAATCTTGTTCCTACATTTCAGTTTTGTTCTGCTAACTCTCTCCTTTTGGCATGTTGCATTCTGTTGTTCTTTTTGTTCCTTAAACATTCTTGAAGTACAGGGCTATCCACTTGCTGTGCCCTCTGCCCAGAACATTCTCCATTTCCTGGCCTCATATTATATTAAATTTCTTCTATGCTTTTCTTCCTTTCTTTTTTTAAATTTGGTATGACCTTTTCCAAACCTTTGTCTCCAGGAGTAGGTCGTTTTCCCATTATTCGTCCTCACAGCACTAAGTATTACAGACTTGTCTGAATAATTGATGTAAACTCTATTATACTGCTTTTTGAGGGCAGAACCATATCTTTACTCAGTACAGGATCCCAAAGGATCTAGCCCAGACAACAATAAACAGTTTTAATAAATTGCTTTAAATTGCTACATTTGGCCTAATATTCTCCAAACTACTCTCCCTTTTCCAGCTTTCTCCCCTTGTATCATCTTGCCAATATCTGAGATAGTTATGTAAAATACTCAGTCCTTTACCTAAAAGCTTTAAAAAGCTTCCTCAGCATCTAAAATGTCTAAGTCTTCATCCGTTATGGCATTTATAAAAAGATGACCTGGGCCCAGCTTAATTCTCCAGTTTTCAATTTGTTTTTCAAGCTATCCCATTCCTCAGTTTATACCCACAAGACTTAAAATCAGCAGCTACAGCAATGTTTATAGCAGCTCAATTCACAACATCCAAACTATGGAACCAACCTAGATGCCCTTCAACAGATGAATGGAAAAAGAAAATATATTATATATACACAATACTCAGCCTTAAAGAATAAAGAAACTATAGCATTTGCAGGTAAATGGATGGAGCTGGAGAATATCATGCTAAGTGAAATAAGCCAATCCCCAAAGGCAGAATGTTCTGATATGTGAATGCTAACTTCACAATAAGGGGGTGCTGGGGAAAAACAGATATACTTTGGATTAGGCAGGGGGGAGTGAAGGGAGGGAGGGGTTGGGGGTAGAAACGATAGTGGAATGAATGTACATATATGATTATACAACCAGTGTGATTCTACATCATGAACAACCAGAAGAATGAGAAGTTATACTCCATTTATGTATGATGTGTCAAAATGCATTCTACTGTCATGTATAACTAATTAGAACAATTTTTAAAAAGAAAAAATGTTGGTTTACAGTGTGGCATAATAATTAACATCATAGTCCCTGGAGCCAGGTTGCTTAGGCGTGAATCTCAGCTCAAATACATATTAATCACAATTTCAGCAACTGTGTAATGCGTATAATAATAGCCATTATCTAATAGGAGGTCTGAGTTAATACATGTATATATATTCTTAGACCATTTCCTGGTACATGTTGACAATTATCACATCAGGCTGCTTCTAATATTTCTTCCTTTGTTCATTCTACTTCTTCTGGTTTCCTACAATATTAGCCATAGATCCCATGTATTCATAAATTTTTTATAAGCTGATATTTGGCATACTACCAATGAAGTTGCTACCCACTACAACTTATTTCATGTTGGGCATAATGTCATAAATAGGTATCAGCTTCGTTGTGTTGTTCTCTTTTGATGGTCCTAAGCGTAGCTACTTCCGTTGTTATATTGCTCCAGGTTCAAAATGCATTCTGTACCAGATCATGTAGATACAAGGTGAAAGAAAGGAGTATGGATAACGCCCTAGTATCTGGCTTGAACGACTCAGAAGCCAGGAACTACTGGAGAATGCTCAAATGTTTGTTGGTACAATCACATTTTTATTTCTTGCAAGTTTCCCATTGCCTGTTCAGTTCTCTAGGGTCACCCTGAAATGTCAGTACCGGGAAGCTCCCCTTTTCCTGCCAAATTTCCCTTTTCGGAGTGTCTCCCATCCATCAACCAGACAAAACTTGCACGTCTTCGACTTCCTATTAAAACTGGGGATTTAAGGAAATCTCACGCCCAAACCCTCCCTCAGGGTTTCGCCGTCACCCAGGCAACCGGACCAGGAAGGGGCGGGCTTCCCCATCCTTTCTTCCGCCGGCGGCCGGCGCCTGCCTCATTTAATGCGGGGGCGTTGGCTGCGCAATCTTCCCGCGTCCCTCAGCTCCGGGATGGACCCGGAGCTGGAGCCGGATCCCGGACAGACAGCCACGTCAACCTAAACCTACACCACCCTCCCCACCGCGCCGCTGCGGCGGGTCTCCGGCCGCGTCCTCCACGCCTTTCCCACAATGCCCCGCAGTAGGCTCCGCCCAGGCTCGCCGTGGAGAGCGGCGCGCGAGGAACGAGGAGCGGACCGGAGCTGTCCGCGCGCTCTCGCTGCCGGTGCGGGGCGTGCTCCCCCATCCCGAGCTCGGCGGCCTGGCGGTCGGAGAGTGCGTGCTTTCCTTCTCCGCGCACAGTTTGGGTTCGACTGGACAGGGTCCGCCGGGGATTGAGGATGGGGGAGTAGCCGCTGGAGGCTTCACAGAGGTGGGCATGGGCCGGGGGCTGGGGCTGTCCCGGAGCCGGCGGCGGCCTGGGCCCTCCCGGGAGGGAGGGTCGGCGTGCTTGTGCTCCTGACCCCCCCCCCCTTCTTAGCTCGGACGACTGGCGTGCGGTGTTCTTGTCCAGCTCTTCCTCCCATCTACCCGCTCCGCCCTCTGTCTGTGGGTTCCCGGCTTTCTGCTCCCATTTCTCACTTTAGCTTCAGTCAACTCGGGTTCCCCGTCTCTTGATCAGACCTGACACTTGGGACACGCGCAAGACAGTCCTGTTTCCCCCTCTCCACTTTCTCCCCCATTTCACTCCGGGGAGATGTCTGCGGGAGGCTTTCGCTTTTCGAGAAACGCTTTTAGCGTTTACCTGCAGCTTCCACCTGTACCAGAGCTCCAGCTTGGGCAGTTCAACCACACCCACGCTGACAGAACAACCCCTAGGGGAGGAACACCTCATCCCAAAGTGATGTTTGAGATGTTCTCTTTTTCTGAAGGTTGTTTTCAGCCTGGGTGTTTTTTCTTCATCAGTATATTTCCCAAAGGTATAGTTTTGGGGCATGAAAAGGTGGGATTAGAAACGAGACGAAGACCATTCACAGGTAAGGAGGAATTTTTAAAACGAGGCATTTGGGATTAAAGGAAGAAAGGTAGAACTGGCTGAGGATGCTCGGAAAGTAAAGTTTTTCAAAGCATTTTGAAATCTTGGGTACTAAAGTGTACTAGTTTGTGATATGATGAAATAATGATTCTTTTTATCCTTCAGAAGTGAACTTGTCTAAATAACTGATTCTCCTTTTCCTATTGTTTCTATTTTTATTCATATTGAACGTGAACTTTGTGGTATAAATACATTAACTATTATTCTATTTTTGTAAAATAGCCTCTACTCAAATTTAGTATAAGCACCTTAGAAAACTCGGGAAAGATGGCCTGCCATCTAAGTTATGTATTGTAACAGGGTAATTAACTGATGTATTTTAAAAGGTTATGTGAAAAGTAGAGACCCTGTGGAAAAACACTGTGCTTCCTCCCAGTCCCCTGAAAAGATATTTCCTACAAATGAGATCTAATAAAAAGAAAACCACACAGCTTTAAGGAGTGTAAAAATAGCTGAAAAAGAAAAAGGTATTACAAAAGGACAACACCTATGCTAGGTAGAAAAAAGAAAATACATCCTTTTCTTGCCCTTGTGTTCGGATGCTGATCAGAGGTTTTTCCCCATTGTATAAATTACTCTTTGTGTGTGTGTGCAGGCAATTGAGTGTTCTAGCTAGTTACCACTAGTCAATACCTTTATCTGCTGTCTTGAGATTTACACAAAATTGGCCACCAAAATATGGAAGCTGTGAGGAAAGGCCATGAAGAATAGATCTTGCAGATTGGCCATTTGATGGACATTTCATGGCTTGACCGTGCTATTTGAAATAATTTATGTTATTGCTGTTTCATTTGAAATGTGTTTTAACTGCCTGGTTTTCTCTGTTTAGATTAACATTTTTGGAGACAATCCGTTGATACTTGATTCACCCTTGAAGTTATGCGGACAGAAGTTCTCAAATTTGCGTATTACATCAGCTGGACCCAGCAGTCTGTCTTAATGTTCACTTAAACCAGAGCTTGTATAAGAATGAGAATGGGAGTCTGGTTAAATAAGGATGATTATATCAGAGACTTAAAAAGAATCAGTCTCTTTCTTCTCATAGTGTATATGGCTGTTTTAGTGGGCACAGATCAGGATTTTTACAGTTTACTTGGAGTATCCAAAACTGCAAGCAGTAGAGAAATAAGACAAGCTTTTAAGAAATTAGCATTGAAGTTACATCCTGATAAAAACCCAGTAAGTAAAGTTTTGCTTTTGAAAATATCTGATTATTGTAGTACATTTTGATATTTAAAATATTTTGAAGAAGAGTTTAAAGTGATGAGGAATAGTCACATGCCAAAAGTGACAATTCAGTTAAAAACAGAAGAAGAAAAATATTCTCGTCAGGAATGGTGGGAAGGAATGCCATACCAAATAGGCAGTTCCCTATTAATTTGAAAACTATTTTCAGCACATATATTAAAGATAATAATTCTCAAATTATGTCTGTAAAGGAGTTTTTAGTGTAGACTAGGTTATGATCAACTGTTTTAGAGAAGAAAATAATTTTCAGAACTCAGTGTCTTGCCAAAAATGACAATAATAACTGATAATTATGTGCTTTAACTTCCCTTTTTTTTTCACACATAAGACCACAGACCAGTTAGAAAGTTTTATATATTAAAACTTGAGAGTATTCAGATGTACTTCCATTTATAAATATTTGTGTATCCAATAATGTGATCTTTAAAATTACTTTTAATTTTTATGGTCTGTTTGTAATTTGTGTAATGAATTCAATAATAGCTTTCATCATTATTAAGAATCAAATGATTAAGTTTTTTTTTTCAAGGTAGAATTTTTTTTAAAAGGATTTTATTTCTGAAACAAAGCTGAGCAATAGAAACAGTATTTCTTTAGAACTCTTTATTAATTATCTTTGTGATCTATATTTAGGATTTTCACTTTTTTCAGTTTTTCTTTTAAATTTTCAGAATATGAAAGATGGTAGACCTACATTCGTATATTATTTAAATGAAAGCATCCTTCAAAAACCAAAATATAATAAAAGAGAAACTGCCAATCCAGTTTGAATTATTGCTTATATTAGTTCTTATGTAATTATCTGAGGGATTGGAGCACATACTTTTTTAAGTTAATATGTTGATCTGCCTCAGAAAAATATTCTACAATCTATGATTGTTTCAAAAATAATATTTTAAAAATTAAGGATTTCAGTCTTGTTTTTATTCAGTTGCATTTGTAATTAGAAAATATTTCTTGATTTTATCCCGTGATTACTCATATCGCTTTATACTAACCCCCACCATGTTGGTATATAGTATTCGAGAAATCTTTGTTTTAATTAATCTACACATAGGTTCTGAAAGGACTTGGATTATGTATCTTAAATAACTGTCATTTGTAATATTTTTTAACAGAATAACCCAAATGCACATGGTGATTTTTTAAAAATAAATAGAGCATATGAAGTACTTAAAGATGAAGATCTTCGGAAGAAGTATGACAAATATGGAGAAAAAGGACTTGAAGATAATCAAGGAGGCCAGTATGAAAGCTGGAACTATTATCGTTATGATTTTGGTAAGGTCATATATTGTGAATTTTATTATCTGATTTTAAAAAGAAGTTAATTTTGTTTCACCACTTAGCTTGTGAATTTAATATGTATCATCTTGATTTGCTTTTTTGAATTTACTCTGGGAGTGGAATTCTAAAGGCAGGTAACTTGGTATGCGGAGGTTATCTGTACAGATATGAAAGTGTATTGGCCAAAAATTCCTACTTAAAAAAAAGTGTGTGTGTATATACATTTACATATGTTTGTATTAAAATTAATTTCTAGAACATCGTGTTTTCCAAAAAGGGTAAATCGTCTTTTAAATTTAATAGTGGTTACTTCAGTAGAAATGCCATCCTTCTCCTGTGTAACAAAAAATAAGGTAAGAACAGAGGGAGGAAACAAAGGAACCAAGGGAGACAGAAAATAAACACTGATATGAAGGCAGAATAACCAGTATTTCTCAGTCATTAATTAACCTCAAATGCAGTTTAACAACTGAAATATGCTTTTATATTAAACTGACAAAAATATTTTAAATTTGTTTTTAGAAAATGCTTCTTAAGACTGATTTTATTTTCAAAGTCATAGTTTCAAGTATATTTTCTGCAACTCCATAACTGTGTCAGCTGTTAGCAAACTACATTTTACTGACCATTTAAATCTGACTCACCACCTGTTTATATAAAATGTTTTATTGGAATGCAGTCATGCTTAATTGTTTTCATGTTGGCTATACGTTCACATTTTGAAGGCAGAGTTTAGTATTTGTGATTAAAAATCATAGGTCTTCAAAAGCCCCAAATGTTTACTAATGGCCTATATAGAAAAAGGTTGCTGACTCCTGGTTTTATATCCATTGTTAGTACTATTTGGATATTTTATATAGTAATGAGAAATTTTCTCACATTGATTTTAATTATGGTAAGTAAAATTCATATTTACTGCTAAATGTTAGAAAATAGAAATTTTCTGTGGAGATGAAATTATGTAAATATTAGAAACTTCCTCTACCCCCAATAAACTCACACTCTTGACAGGACAGATCAGAAAACTAATGTCTTTTTGTTGTTGTTGTTTTATTTTTGTTTTTAGTAGTTGTAGATGGACAGCAAGCCTTTATTTTATTTGTTTATTTTTATGTGGTGCTGAGGATCAGACCCAGTGCCTCACACATGGGCAATAAGCACTCTGCCACTGAGCTACAGCCCCAGCCTGAGAAAACTAATATTTTTATATCACTTTGCAGATGTATCACCAATAGTATTATTTCCTGTTGGTTTTTCTGTTAGTTTACTACACATTATGCAAGTTTGAGAATTTATATAAAAATTTTATTTTTTCATGGTTAAAACAAAAATGAATATTACGTGGTAATTTACTTTTATGGAGAAGTGTTTATAATTTTTGTATATTTTAAAAATTAGGTATTTATGATGATGATCCTGAAATCATAACATTGGAGAGAAGAGAATTTGGTAAGTTTGTAGACATGATTTTCTAAAACTAGTTCAATCTCAGTATCATCTCTTGGATCTAAATGTGTTCAGAAGTTAGAAACATTTGGGATTTTAGAAAGGTAATAATGGAATATTGTTTATATATTAAACAGTGTTTCCAGAAGAATGTGAGGTAGTATGCCATTAATAAAGACACTAGTATTTCTGTAGCAAAATGCATATGTATGAAAAAATGCGTATATATATATATATATATATATATATATTTATTTATTTATTTATTTATTTATATGTAAATCAAACAAAAGAAATAAAAATAATATGTAGCTCTGTGTCCATTCAGGCCAGATTTGGATGCCAAATTAGCTTGCTGCATATTTGCAAAACAAAAAAAATTTCCATAAATAGAAGAAAGATCAGTAGAATAGAGGGAGGGAGGAAGGGAAGGAACTGGGAAATACTTGGGACTGAATTAAAGCAAATTATATTCCATGCTTTTATAATTGTGTCAAAATGAATCCTAATGTTTTGTATAACTAAAAAGAACCAGAAAGGGGAAAAAAGGAAAAAGAAAAACTTCCAGTGTCTGAGCTTTTTTATTTTAAAATTTTGGATTAGTATATGGTTATTTTAGAATCAGTTTTAATTTGATCTGTGATTTGTGTGAAAATGAATATTAAGAATATAGTTATGCATATTTCATTTCAGAAACTAACAAAAACTGGATTCAATTCTTACATTTTCAGTCTTTATACAATAATAATAGGTTTATTCATTCTTTTGTATTTCAAAGCAGTAAATTGAACCTCAAATTAAATTCTCATTTTATTCTTCTGTATTATAATCAGATTTAATTTAGAAAACTAAAATAGCATACCAGTTGCAAAAAGTATATATTTTATGTTTTTTATGTATTATCATCATAAAAGATGTATTATAGTCACTTGATTTTGTACCATTTATTACTTCTAAGCAAGTATTACCTTTTATTCTAACTTTTTATATCAGTGAATTCAGGCATAAAAAATAACTATACTGTGTTATAAGTTTTGCATGTGAATACAAGTTCTGAGTAAAGAGAAAATATATCTTCCCTACAAAGGAAGTAGGAAAATTTTGAATCGTTTGGATTATTGGTAGGATAAATTAACACCCATGTGATGAACTGGTGGACATAACTTTACAGCATGTTCACTATATAAATCTGTAGCTTTTCCTGTGTGGTTGTTATTGTCACTCGTCTTCTACTATTTTAGTGAGTGTTGTGTGGACCAAGAAAGCAGAAAACATTGGAATTACAGATAGAATAAAAGGAACTGAACAAAACCTGCAAATGAACTAGTTTATGAATCCACCTAGAATGAGACTTTACTGATATTGCACATTAGTTCAAGCTTTTTCAGCTGTGTCACTATGTGGAAAAGGCTGAGAACCACTAACAGTTCACGTAGAACTCCAAATAGTAGTTTTAAATTATTACAGCCACAAAATGTAAGACTAGATTACTAGCTAATATTGACAGTTCAATACATATTTGCCATTATTCCACTTGATATCTAATACTACTCTTCATATTACTAGACTTAGACAAGATAATTCTGAAGTTGTAGTTGAAGAAGCAGAAGATGTCAAACAGATGGTAGAATCAATTTGTACTTATGTAAATATCACACTACCCTCAATTGTATGTCTATTACCAGTTGTTTTCTTTTGCTTTGAGTTGTTTAGTCTTATGTTTTCATAAATATAGAATTATTTTAGTTTTGTTTTCTTCCTCTAGGAAAGATAATGTATTTTCTTCCAGTTAGGATCACCAGCAGTTTCAAATAAAGTAATTCAAAAGCTGTGCTTTGAATTTTGAGAGGACTAGTCACTTTCCAGTTGTTCTTTATATACAGAAACCTTCTTGAGATGTGCCCTGAATGCCCTTTTGTCCTTCTGGCCCAATAAATCAATTGAAATCTCTGCTCATTTCTTCCTTGTCAGCTGCTACATTTTCTCAAAGTGACAAACACTGACTCTGATTTTTACCTTTTTTCATACCATTAGCCCCTGATTCTTCACTGTTTGGTAACTCTCTAATACTTTTAACAAAGGTCTTTTATATTTTGTCCAGTTTTCCAATTTTAGTAGTGGCAGAATTAGTCCAAATTACATAGTTAAATTTTACCAGGAGGGAAAGCCCAAAATGTTCAAGTTTTGTTCAGAAGGAAAAACCTGATTACACTTTCACAGCTTTTAAATATTCTCATCTTTCTC
Source organism: Marmota monax (assembly GCF_021218885.2). Lineage (NCBI taxonomy): Eukaryota > Metazoa > Chordata > Mammalia > Rodentia > Sciuridae > Marmota > Marmota monax. The sequence continues at coordinate 16,443,647 of NW_026692781.1, forward strand.
AGTAAATATTCATTTTATCTTTTTATATGGTATAGGACAGTAGTGTTTCAGTCTTTATAATCAAGTTCTGGATGGTATTTGCAAAAGTGGAGAATGTCTCACATGTATACTGGTCATTCTTAGTAGTACCATATAATATAGGCATCCTTTAGAAAATAGTATAAGAAAGAGGATCTCAAAGCACTTCTGCCTTTTGTTGCATTTTTCTGTGTTTAAAGAAACTATTAGTTATAGTTGTCTAATTATTAACAGACACCAGTTTTAATTGGGTAATTCAGAGACCAAAAATTGGATCTTGAAATATACTCAAGTCTTTTAGGTCACTGAGTTATGTAAAAGCATTTCTTTGTGCTCTGAAAATGTAGTATTAAAAAAAATTGTAGCTGGGCACAGTGGAACATACCTCTGATCCCAGGAGGATCATGAGTTCAAACCCAACCTAGACAACATCAAGACTGTCTCAAAAAAGAAAAAAAAAAAATTAATGAAAATACTTTTAATCTTATTAGTCTTAATCATCCAGAACTGGGTAGATGTGTTAGAAGTGTCCATAAAAACAAAGTACCAAAATTACACATTTTCACAGTTATAACTAATAAGGTAATCACTTTTTCTAGTAAAGCTTGCATTCTACTGATATTTTTAATTAAATTAGCATCCATTGGTCATCAGAGCCAACATGGGAATTGTTTTAACCTAGACAGAGTTGTCTGTCACTTTCTAAGCATTGCTAAAAACAGTTGATAAAATTATAAATTATTTTGCCTTTGTACAATTAACTGTTTTTCCATAAATCTATCTTATTGAAACACAGGTGAATATTGACTCATACATATATCAAATTAACTTGAGTTAATCATGCATAGTTAATACAATATGCTTGTTTTGATGTCTCACTATAATTTATGAAAATTTTATTTTAAAATTACAAATAGATTGTGGGGGGGGAGTAAAAAAATAAAATTACCAATAACTGATTTTGATGTAGAATTGTATGAAAACCCTTAACCAAAAGCAAATTGCCCGTGCCTTTGAATGTACATATACACCCTTACAATGTTAAAATTATGAAATGAATTAAGTTTCTTTACCCTCATCAAGTCATTTACAGATTATAACATATATTGTTGATTAGACATGTTCAAATCTATTTTAGCAAATATGTATTTGTCTTGAAATAATAAAAACCTTTATCTAGTACTTCTCGAACAACATGATTTTCCAAGGTAAATGTCTTATCTATGGTAAAGATTAAATTTAATTCTACAATCCTTGCTATATTGTGTAGGTTTCTCATTCTTTGAGAATTTAAAATAGGCATCAGAATTGATTTGACCACATACTTAAACTATGCAATAGATAGTAGGGGAACCTCACTCTGAATCTTTCTCACTGGTTCTCTATTTCTCTTATCCACACAAGCTCTTACATAAGGTTGGCTGTTATTTCCATGTGTCTTTTTTATTTAAGTTTCAGAACCATATTTTTCTTGCAGCTCATGCATGCTTCTTACCAAATATGGGTTTAAGAAAGTTTTTTTTTTAAAGTTATTGTTGGTTTGACATTTGAAATATTTTCATATAAAAAGTTTTTATAGAAAATGATAAAGGTAGTTATGAAAGATTTATGACTGCTTTTTCTGTTAATCTCAAAAGTTTTTAACTAAACAGTAACGTTTAGTAAATTGTTTTATGTACTTTTAGATGCTGCTGTTAATTCTGGAGAAGTGTGGTTTGTAAACTTTTACTCCTCAGGATGTTCACACTGCCATGATTTAGCTCCCACTGTATGTATTTTTTACCTTCTGATTTTTTTTGCATTTTTATTTTTTAATATGTTGGGATTTTTCTATTTGTAATAATTATGACTATTAAATAATTATCAAATACTTTCACATATGTATAGTTTTATTTGATAAAATTTTTTTCCTTTAAGGCTTCATAGCTTGAGATGTTTTAAGGAGAAAAAATGAATAGAGGTATACTTTTTCTGTCATAGTGGAGAGACTTTGCTAGAGAAGTGGATGGATTACTTCGAATTGGAGCTGTGAACTGTGGTGATGATAGAATGCTTTGCCGAATGAAAGGAGTCAACAGTTATCCTAGCCTCCTCATTTTTAGATCCGGAATGGTAAGAGATGATTAGCAATTTTCAAATCTGTTGAACTTTATAACAAGTGAAATGGCTAGCTAAAGTACAGTGTATATATATATATATATGTTTTTAAGTGTTACTTTAGGTGCCACCTAAATAATAATAATGCATACTCATAGTAATATCCATAGAACTCATAGTAGTATTCTTTAGATCTGTCTTGTTGAAATATAGGTGATCATTGACTCCTACACTTTTCACTTTGAGATTATTTTATGAATACTTTTAAATGCCATTACTTTAACTTTGGTGTATGCCAAAATTAAATGTTTTCCAGTTTTAGTTTCTGTCTTAATTTATTCAACATGCATATTGTGGTTTGTTATTCACAGAGTATTTTGTAAATATTAACTTGTTGAATATTAAGCTCCAATCTCCTTTTTCCAAGTTTCCTGTGATAGAACTAAAACTATTAGTATTAATCAGATTCTTTCTGAAGAATCTGTACTATCCATTTTTCTCAGAATATCATTGGAAATGATACTACACTGTTGAGAGATACCTGTTTAAAATAATGTAAAATCAAAGTATTTGATACTCTCATTGTGAGTTTTAAAAAGAAAAGGTAAATATTTCTCTTTTTATAAAATTCAATAGGCTGCAGTGAAATATTATGGAGACAGATCAAAGGAAAGTTTAGTGAGTTTTGCCATGCAGCATATTAGAAGCACAGTGTCGGAATTATCAACAGGTAATTTTAATTTCTTTTTTTTTTTTTTTACAATTTTTTTTATTTATTTATTATTTTTAATTTTTAATTTTAATTTCTTAATGTGCTTGATGTTCAAGGATACTTTTAAATGGGAATTTTAAGTTTTACAATGGCAGTATTAATATTTTGGTCATAATACTGAAATTTTGAAGTATCTTTTCCGTGTTTCTTAAAGAGGAATTGTGTCATTGCTCTGACTTCAACTGAATAGTAAATATTTAACAACCTAGTTATTTTTTTTAAGAGAGAGAGAGAATTTTTTTTAATATTTATTTTTTAGTTTTTGGTGGGCACAACATCTTTTTATTTTATTTTTATGTGGTGCTGAGGATCGAACCCAGCTCCCCGTGCATGCCAGGCAAGCACACTACCGCTTGAGCCACATCCCCAGCCCCAAACCTAGTTATTTTTACAGAAACTTAACAAGGTATGAGAAATGGATCTAAGATGGACATAGGTGACAAGGCAGTTTTTAAAATGCAGCTAAATGTTTAGTAATGTATGTTTTATTGCTTTTATACGCATAGGAAGTAATAAGTTCATGCCTATCCAGATTTAAGTTCAAAAACATTTCTTAGGCTTTTAATTCATCAAGTGATTTTAGGCTTATTTCTCTGAACTATTCTTGAAATGACAGTATTTATGGTTAAAGGGATATTTATTTAATTCTTTGGGTACCACTTATATATCAGAAACTGTTAATTACTAGGGCTGCAGAAATGAAATACATAATTCCTGCTATCAACAACCTCATTATTTTAATGAGGAAAATACTAATGAACAATTAAAATACAGTACAGTAACTCTTATGATAGACATAAGCTTAGAGAGGCATAAAATATGAAATAACCCGGGCTGGGGTTGTGGCTCAGTGACAGAGTGCTTACCTAGCATGTTCAAGGCCCTGGGTTCAATCCTCAGCACCACATAAAAATAAATAAATAAAATAAAGGTATTGTGTCCAACTATAACTAAAAAATAAATACTTAAAAAAAAGATATGAAATAACCTATTTGAGGAAAGGTTAGAAAATATTTCTTGGAAGATGTCATATCCAGTCTCCAATAGAAATGAATAGGAAGTCTTCAGAGAGCACTGTGCATTTGGGAATTGGCAATAGCTTCTGTATCTGACAAAAAGATGTAATGTGTTCAGAGTGGTGTGGGGAGACACAGGAGTTTCGTCTACATATTTAGACAAAACTCAGATTACAAGAGGCCTTTCTTGCCATCTTGAATATTCTTCTTAAGGAAATAATGAATTTAGATTTATGTGATGAAAAATTGGAGAGCCAGTAAAGGATTTTGACAAACTTAGAGGATTTTTAGAAAGATAACTTAATAATACAGTGAATTAGAAGAGGATATGATTAGAAAGACAAATTCATTTGGAAGACTGTTGCAATATTGAGTAATAGGTGATCAGAAATTTGCTTTTATTTTCTTTAAAGGAAATTTTGTTAACTCCATACAAACTGCTTTTGCTGCTGGTATTGGCTGGCTGATCACCTTTTGTTCCAAAGGAGGAGGTAATTTTATTACTTTGTCATCCTAAAATGAAGACTGTAACATTTAAATTTTAGGTGGCAGTTCTAAATATGCTACTGTAATTGCCTTTTCATTAAATAATTGATGATTTGAAACCATGATTTAGACACAAGATTATGATTTTTTACTTACTGAATATGTACCATTTTTGTTACATAAGATGTTATCACATTGTTAATTTGTTAATGTGACATGTATTTGTTGGACAAGTTTTTCAGCTTACTTGTATTCATGATAAATTGTAGCTTAGGTACCCACTAGTGTATTTGGCATATTGCAAAAATAATTATTGTTAACAACTATAATTCCTCCCAAATAATAGTATTTGGAAGTATGAATTTTTCCTTGTTAGATATTAAAATGAATATGTTTGGCTCACAAAGTTGTGTATATGAAAATGATACTTTTTCATTTCTAGGACCTTTCCCTCAGTGAACTAAATTGAAATTCAATACCCTACATGCCAAACTATAACATAAACTGCATTCAATGAGATTGATTAAAAATTGGTCCCAATGTTACAAAATATCCTAATTCATTAATTTAATACATTTTTATATGTTAATCCCAACATGAATCTTTTCCCAAAACTTTACCTCTCAACCATAATGCCCCTTTGTTAGGAATGTATTATAATATATGACTAAAATTAACCATTCAACCCCTCCTATAAGACCAATATCAGGAAGATACTGCTTTTGAACAAAAATCAGCCTTAAACTTTTTTTGCAAAGGGATTTTGTTTCATTTTGACCTAATGCCCAGATTGTTGTCCATCCACAAAACATTTTAAACTTTTTAATATTCTTTTGTCTTGTTTTTGAACCCAGGTAATTTGATCTTACCTATCTCTGTAGGCTCTATGATACTACAGCTCCCTTTTCTTCCAAATCTAAACTCAAATGTATCCTACCATTCATATTTACAGAACTTTCATAAAACTAGTGAAGAACATATTTTCAGATTTGTGAAGACCCTAAAGAAACGCTTACTTTTCTGTAGCTAGAAATCCTGAAAAATTAATGAGAAGGCATGAGAGTTTGTGTATATAAAATGAGACTACTAAGTAATATTTCATTATTTATTTCTGTTAATGGTCTTAGAATCAACATGGTAATTTGAGGAAGAGGCATGAGAGGATAGGCTTAATAAAGCTTAAATAGCCTCATAAAGTTTTTTTTTCCCCTCAGATTGTTTGACTTCACAGACACGACTTAGGCTTAGTGGCATGTTGGTAAGCATCCATCCTTTTTGTAAAACTACATCATTATAAGTTGACTTCAAATTTTTTTCATTGTTTCTTGAACACTTAACTCATATTTTTGTAATTTTTCTTATTTTCTGAATGATGTATTCATAGATAAAACTTTCTAAATAATTAGTTGTGTGAAGTACCTTTTCATATGGTGCTTTCATTTGTGTAAGTATTCTACGTTTATTATGAATTCCTCTAGTTATATATTAGTTTTCTTATCGTTTCCAAAATTTGTTTCCTGTTGTTTTGATTTTACTTTGTTATTTCTTATTCTCATATCATGTTAAGAGTTGAAGAATGTGGTCTGTTTGTTGATTATTTAATGTTATGATAGCATGCATTGGCTTGGGAGTTTTCAGTTGTAAAAGTTGGGAAACTTCTATGTGAGCTCAAATAATAAGTCTCTATATGTATGTTGGGTGTAATTTTTGTATCAGATCACATTTAATCATGTTATTCATATCAGTATCATTTAGTTTTTTTCTACTTGATATAGAACCATAATTTCTGAGCAGGCATATTAAAACTTCCAACTGAATGGTTGATGTGTTTCTCTCTGTCCTATTCATTTTTATATAGAGTCCTGCAAGAGGAATATGTCCTAAGAAATTGACATTATATAATTTCTTCATCAGATGAATATCAGAGTATACTTACACAAACCTAGAAGGTGTAGCCTGCTTCACATCTAATCTATATGTAGCCTATTGCTTCTAGACTAAAACTTGCTATAAATGTTGCTATAGGGGTTGTTGTAGCACAGTGGTTAAGTATTAATGTATCTAGCCATAGAAAAAGTACAATAAAAGTATATTATATTGGGCTGGAGTTGTGGCTCAGCAGCAAAGCACTCGCCTAGCACATGCTAGGCCCTGGGTTTGATCCTAAGCACCACATAAAAATAAAATAAAGATGTGTCCACTGAAAACTAAAAAATAAATATTAAAAAATTCTCTCTCTCTCTTTCTCTCTCTCTCTCTCTCTAAAAAAAAAAGTATATTATAAAAGATGGTACACTTGTATTGAACATTTAGTAGGTAATGGAGCTTGTAGGACTAAAAATTTCTTCAGGTAGATAACTTGAGTGAATATGAGGTTTCAGAGCCTTATTATCTACTACTGTATACTTTATAAGACACTAATTTTGCTACAATAAGTTTATGAAAACAATTTCTTTAGTAATAAATTAACCTTAGCTTTCTGTAATTTTTTTTACTTTATACATTTTTTACTTTTTGACTCTTGTAATAATACTTAGCTTGAAACATAAACATTGTACAACTATATAAAAATAGATTATATGAATATTCTTTTAATTTTTTATTGATTTTTGTGTTTGTGGTGCTTATTCTATAAATGTTTTTCTCTTAATTGTTTTCATTTTAAACCTTTAAAAAAAAAAAAAAAACTAAAGCACAAACCCACTTTAGCCTACACCTCCATAATATCAGAAGTGTCAGTATCACTGTCCTTCATCTCCACATTTTCTTCTTCTGGAAGGTCTTCAGGCATGGAGCTATCATCTCTCATAATAGTACTGCCTTCTTCTGGAATCTTTCTGAATCTAAGTGAGGCTCTTATTGAGGAAATGTCATTCTTTTCATAAATATCTGTGACCATCCAATGTAAACCTCTTCGTGTTAGGGTTCATGTTTTCAAACTTTGTAAGGAGCTTAGTAAGGTCTTCAAAGGTTTTACTAGATCCTTAACAGGGAAGTGAAGTTCTTGGGTTCTTCTTTCATTAGATTGCTTTTCACTTGCATCTTTAGTTATGTGTTCACTAAGCAATAGGAATTTTTCAACTGGATCATAATCTTATGGGATCATTTTCCTATATGCTGTTCATTGTTCACCAAATTATTATGCAATGCATATTTATTTATTTATTTATTTATTTTCAAATTTATTTTTTTTTTAAAAATTTTTTATTGTTGGCTGTTCAAAACATTACATAGTTCTTGATATATCATATTTCACAATTTCATTCAAGTGAGTTATGAGCTCCCATTTTTACCCCATATACAGATTGCAGAATCACATCAGTTACACATCCATTGATTTACATATTGCCATACTAGTGTCTGTTGTATTCTGCTGCCTTTCCTATCCTCTACTATCCCCCCTCCCCTCCCCTCCCCTCTTCTCTCTCTGCTCCCTCTACTGACATTCGTTTGTCCCCCTTATATTATTTTTCCCCTTCCCCTCACTTCCTCTTGTATGTACTTTTGTATAACTCTGAGGGTCTCCTTCCATTTCCATGCATTTTCCCTTCTCTCTCCCTTTCCCTCTCACCTCTCATCCCTGTTTAATGTTAATCTTCTTCTCATGCTCTTCGACCCTACTCTGTTCTTAGTTACTCTCCTTATATCAAAGAAGACATTTGGCATTTGTTTTTTAGGGATTGGCTAGCTTCACTTAGCATAATCTGCTCTAATGTCATCCATTTCCCTGTAAATTCTATGATTTTGTCATTTTTTAATGCAGAGTAATACTCCATTGTGTATAAATGCCACATTTTTTTTATCCATTCATCCATTGAAGGGCATCTAGGTTGGTTCCACAGTCTAGCTATTGTGAATTGTGCTGCTATGAACATCGATGTAGCAGTGTCCCTGTAGCATGCTCTTTTTAGGTCTTTAGGGAATAGACCGAGAAGGGGAATAGCTGGGTCAAATGGTGGCTCCATTCCCAGCTTTCCAAGAAATCTCCATACTGCTTTCCAAATTGGCTGCACCAATTTGCAGTCCCACCAGCAATGTACAAGTGTACCCTTTTCCCCACATCCTCGCCAGCACTTGTTGTTGTTTGACTTCATAATGGCTGCCAATCTAACTGGAGTGAGATGGTATCTTAGGGTGGTTTTGATTTGCATTTCTCTGACTGCTAGAGATGGTGAGCATTTTTTCATGTACTTGTTGATTGATTGTATGTCCTCCTCTGAGAAGTGTCTGTTCAGGTCCTTGGCCCATTTGTTGATTGGGTTGTTTGTTCTCTTATTGTCTAATTTTTTTAGTTCTTTGTATACTCTGGATATTAGGGCTCTATCTGAAGTGTGAGGAGTAAAGATTTGTTCCCAGGATGTAGGCTCTCTATTTACCTCTCTTATTGTATCTTTTGCTGAGAAAAAAACTTTTTAGTTTGAGTAAGTCCCATTTGTTGATTCTAGTGATTAACTTTTGTGCTATGGGTGTCCTATTGAGGAATTTGGAGCCCGACCCCACCTACTGTAGATCGTAGCCAACTTTTTCTTCTATCAGACGGCGTGTCTCTGATTTGATATCAAGCTCCTTGATCCATTTTGAATTAACTTTTGTGCATGGCGAGAGAAAGGGATTCAGTTTCATTTTGTTGCATATGGATTTCCAGTTTTCCCAGCACCATTTGTTGAAGATGCTATCCTTCCTCCATTGCATGCTTTTAGACCCTTTATCAAATATAAGGTAGTTGTAGTTTTGTGGATTGGTTTCTGTGTCCTCTATTCTGTACCATTGGTCCACCCGCCTGTTTTGGTACCAGTACCATGCTGCTTTTGTTACTATTGCTCTGTAGTATAGTTTGAAGTCTGGTATCGCTATACCGCCTGATTCACACTTCTTGCTTAGCATTGTTTTTGCTATTCTGGGTCTTTTGTTTTTCCATATGAATTTCATGATTGCTTTCTCTATTTCTACAAGAAATGCCATTGGGATTTTGATTGGCATTGCATTAAACCTATAGAGAACTTTTGGTAATATCGCCATTTTGATGATGTTAGTTCTGCCTATCCATGAACAGGGTATATTTTTCCATCTTCTAAGATCTTCTTCTATTTCTCTCTTTAGGGTTCTGTAGTTTTCATTCTATAAGTCTTTCACCTCTTTTGTTAGGTTGATTCCCAAGTATTTTATTTTTTTTGAAGATATTGTGAATGGAGTGGTTGTCCTCATTTCCATTTCAGAGGATTTGTCGCTGATATACAGGAATGCCTTTGATTTATGCGTGTTGATTTTATATCCTGCCACTTTGCTGAATTCATTTATTAGCTCTAATAGTTTCTTTGTAGAGCCTTTTGGGTCTGCTAGGTATAGAATCATGTCATCTGCAAATAGTGATAATTTAAGTTCTTCTTTTCCTATTTTGATGCCTTTAATTTCTTTCGTCTGTCTAATTGCTCTGGCCAGTGTTTCGAGAACTATGTTGAACAGAAGTGGTGAGAGAGGGCATCCCTGTCTTGTTCCAGATTTTAGAGGGAATGCCTTCAATTTTTCTCCATTCAGAATGATGCTAGCCTGAGGCTTAGCATAGATTGCTTTTACAATATTGAGGTATGTTCCTGTTATCCCTAGTTTTTCTAGAGTTTTGAACATAAAGGGATGCTGTACTTTGTCGAATGCTTTTTCCGCATCTATCGAGATGATCATATGATTCTTATTTTTAAGTCTATTGATGTGGTGAATAACATTTATTGATTTCCGTATATTGAACCAGCCTTGCATCCCAGGGATGAATCCTACTTGATCATGGTGCACAATTTTTTTGATAAGTTTTTGTATCCGAGTGGCCAGAATTTTATTGAGGATTTTTGCATCTAGGTTCATTAGAGATATTGGTCTGTAGTTTTCTTTCTTTGAAGTGTCTTTGTCTGGTTTAGGTATCAGGGTGATGTTGGCCTCGTAGAATGAATTTGGAAGTTCTCCCTCTTTTTCTATTTCCCGAAGTAGCTTGAAAAGTATTGGTATTAGTTCTTCTTTAAAGGTTTTGTAAAACTCTGCTGTATACCCATCCGGTCCTGGGCTTTTCTTAGTTGGTAGTCTTTTGATGGTTTCTTCTATTTCCTCAATTGATATTGGTCTGTTTAGGTTGTCTATATCCTCCTGAGTCAATCTGGGCAGATCATATGACTTAAGAAATTTATCTATGCCTTCACTATCTTCTAATTTATTGGAGTATAAGGATTCAAAATAATTTTTGATTATCTTCTGTATTTCTGAAGTGTCTGTTGTGATATTGCCTCTTTCATCCCGTATGTTAGTAATTTGAGTTCTCTCTCTTCTTCTCTTCACTAGCATGGCTAAGGGTCTGTCGATTTTGTTTATTTTTTCAAAGAACCAACTTTTAGTTTTGTGAATTTTTTCAATTGTTTCTTTTGTTTCGATTTCATTAATTTCAGCTCTGATTTTAATTATTTCTTGCCTTCTACTTCTTTTGCTGTTGTTTTGCTCTTCTTTTTCTAGGATTTTGAGATGAAGTATGAGATCATTTATTTGTTGGTTTTTTCTTTTTTTAAGGAATGAACTCCAAGCAATGAATTTTCCTCTTAGAACTGCTTTCAATGTGTCCCATAGATTCCGATATGTTGTGTCTGTGTTTTCATTAATCTCTAAGAATTTTTTAATTTCTTCCTTGATGTCTTCTATAACCCATTGATCATTCAGTAACCTATTGTTCATTCTCCAAGTGATGTATTCTTTTCCCTTCCTTCTTTTATCGTTGATTTTCAGTTCCATTCCATTATGATCAGATAGGATGCATGGTATTATCTCTACTCCTTTATATTGTCTAAGAGTTTCCCTGTGACATAATATATGATCTATTTTTGAGAAGGATCCATGTGCTGCTGAGAAAAAAGTGTAACTGCTTGATGTTGGGTGGTATATTCTATATATGTCAATTAAGTCTAGGTTATTAATTGTGTTATTGAGTTCTATAGTTTCCTTATTCAACTTTTGTTTGGAAGATCTGTCCAGTGGTGATAGAGGTGTGTTGAAGTCTCCCATGATTATTGTATGGTGGTCTATTAGACTCTTGAACTTGAGAAGAGTTTGTTTGATGAACATAGCTGCACCATTGTTTGGGGCATATATATTTATGATTGTTATGTCTTGTTGGTGTATGGTTCCCTTGAGCAGTATGTAGTGTCCCTCTTTATCCCTTTTGATTAACTTTGGCTTGAAATCTATTTTATTTGATATGAGTGTGGATACTCCTGCTTGTTTCCGAAGTCCATATGAGTGATATGATTTTTCCCAACCTTTCACCTTCAGCCTATGTATGTCTTTTCCTATCAAATGCGTCTCCTGTAGGCAGCATATTGTTTGGTCTTGTTTTGTGATCCATTCTACTAGCCTGTGTCTCTTGATTGGTGAGTTTAAGCCATTAACATTTAGGGTTATTATTGAGATATGGGTTGTTCTTCCAGCCATATTTGTTTATTTATGTTACTAAACATGGTTTGTTTTCCTCTTTGATTATTTTCCCCCCTTTAGTGTCCTACCTCCCACTGTTGGTTTTCATTGTTATTTTCCATTTCCTCTTCCTGTAATGTTTTGCCAAGGATGTTTTGAAGAGATGGTTTTCTAGCTGCAAATTCTTTTAACTTTTGTTTATCGTGGAAGGTTTTAATTTCATCTTCCATCCTGAAGCTTAATTTCGCTGGAAACACAATTCTTGGTTGGAACCCATTTTCTTTCAGTGTTTGAAATATGTTATTCCAGGATCTTCTAGCTTTCAGAGTCTGTGTTGAAAGATCAGCTGTTATCCTGATTGGCTTACCCCTAAATGTGATCTGCTTCCTTTCTCTTGTAGCTTTTAAAATTCTCTCCTTATTCTGTATGTTGGGCATCTTCATTATAATGTGTCTAGGTGTGGGTCTCTTATGATTTTGCACATTCGGCGTCCTGTAGGCTTCTAGGATTTGGGGTTCTGTCTCATTCTTCAAGTCTGGGAAGTTTTCTCGTATTATTTCATTGAATAGATTGCTCATTCCTTTGGTTTGAAACTCTGTCCCTTCCTGTATCCCAATGACTCTTAAATTTGGTCTCTTGATGTTATCCCATATTTCTTGGATGTTCTGCTCATGGTTTCTTAACAGTCTTGCTGAGCTGTCTATGTTCTTTTCAAGTTGAAATACTTTATCTTCATTGTCTGATGTTCTGTCTTCTAAGTGTTCTACTCTGCTGGTAGTATTCTCAATTGAGTTTTTAAGTTGGCTTATTGCTTCCTGCATTCCTAGGATTTCTGTTTGTTTGTTTTTTATAACCTCTATTTCCCTGTATAGTTGATCTTTTGCTTCTTGGATTTGTTTATGTAATTCATTGTTGAAGTGATCTTTCATTGTCTGATTTTGCTGTCTGATGTCTTCCTTGAGACTCCAGATCATCTGAAGCATGTATATCCTGAATTCTTTATCTGACATTCCATCTGCTGCAGCTATTACCTCTTCTAACGTTGAGTTGACCTGCAATGCTTGTGGTCCTTTCTTTCCTTGTCTCTTCATACTGTTCGCGTTCCTTTCCACTTGGTGAAACTGTTGTGCTATTGAATTTTCCCCCTATATATTTATATTGGTCTTGTATAGTTGCAAAGTCTCCCTCGCAGGCGCGGGTGGCGGCTCTGTCCCTCTGCGGGCCGCTAGGCTTGTTCTGTCGGTGGTCACAGTTCTGTCTACTTTGCAGGCGCAGGCAGCGGCACTGCCCCTCTGCAGGCCTCTGGGGCTGTACTGGCAGTGGGTCGCAGGTGCGCCTACCTTGCAGGCGTGGGGGGGGGGGGCGGCTCTACCCTTCCTCAGGCCACTGGGCCTGTTCTGTCTCTCGTTTGCAGGTCTGGCCTGTTCTGATGGTGGTCACAGTTCCGTCTACCTTGCAGGCGCGGGGGGGAGGGGGCGGCTCTGCCTCTCAGCAGGCCGCTGCTCCTCTTCTGCCGGTGGGTCGCAGGCCCGCCTACCTTGCAGGAGTGATTGGAAGCTCTGCCACTCTGCGGGCCACTGGGCCTTTTCTGTCCGTGGTCACAGTTCCCCTACCTGGCAGGCGCGGGGGGTGGGGGGCGGCTCTGCCCCTCAGCAGGCCGCTGGGCCTGCTCTGTGCGTGGTCACAGTTCCCTCTACCTTGCCGGTGCAGGGGGAGGGGGCGGCTCAGCCTCTCAGCAGGCCGCTGCTCCTCTTCTGCCGGTGGGTCACAGGCCCGCCTACCTTGCAGGAGTGATTGGAAGCTCCGTCCCGCCGCGGGCCACTGGGCCTTTTCTGTCGGTGGTCACCGGTCCACCTACCTGGCAGGCGCGGGGGGTGGGGGGCGGCTCTGCCCCTCAGCAGGCCGCTGGGCCTGCTCTGTGCGTGGTCACAGTTCCCTCTACCTTCGCAATGCATATTTATATTTTCACATAATGTATGATCTTGATCAGCATATTCTTTTAGTGGCTATTATTTATACCTCTTTGTGGATCATGGACTTTAAAAAAAAAAAACAAATTGTTTTATCTAACACTGAAATGATTAACTTGATATACTTACATTTCATTCTCAACCTTTATTTCACCCTATACTTAGACAGTGGTTTTTCAACACAATGTTAAAATTCCTTGAGAATCTTCTAAGAATTTATATCAAAACCAGATCTGTCTTAGGGACGGGTGTGGTAGTGCATACCTATAATGCCAGCAGCTCCAGAAGTTAAGGCAAGAGGATCTCCCCTTCAAAGCCAGCTTCAGCAGCAGTGAGGCACGAAGCAACTCAGTGAGACCCTGTCTCTAAATAAAGTACAAAGGAACTAGAGAATAAAGCTCAGTGGTTGAGTGCCCCCCTGAGTTCAGTTGGCGTACCTAAAAACAAATAAAATAAATTTTTAAAAAATAGGTCTCAGATATTAAAAATATTTGAAGATGAGCTCTGAACATAAATATTTTTTGTTAATCTTTTAGGATCGGAGCTGTTAGCCTTTTATATTCTTCCTTTCCAGCAAAGTCTTTGTGTACTTTTAGCATCAAGGAAATGCTGGTCTTAAAAATGTGATGCAAAGTCATCTTTTTCTCTTCTTGAAGCAGTTTCTGTATGATTGACATTATTTCCCCCTCAAATAATATTTTTGTTTGGTAGACTTTAGGGAAGCCATCTGCCTAGAGTTTTCTTTGTATCTATAATCTCCTTTTTAAATCAGATTATTTCCTCTGTTTAGGAAATTGTTTTTGTTCTTACAACTAAATTTTTAAATATACTAGTATATAGTTATACATAATATCCTATGATTTTTGTGGAGTTTTCTTATCTTTCTTTTCTTCTTTAGTGATTCCCACTTTCACTTTCTGATAATGATTTTCTGTACTATCTCCTGTCAACATTAGGAGAAATTTATCAAGCTTTAAAATTTCTACTTTGCATTTATTTTCAATTTTGTTCATTTATGTGCTTTATTTCCTTCCTTCTGCTTCCCTAGAATTTAATTTGCATTTAATTTTTTAAGTTATTGTGATTCAGGCTTTCCTTTGTAATATATGAATTAAACTATGGATTACTGAGTATAGCTTTTAGTTATATTCCATATTTTGAAATGTATTTTTATTACCAGTCAATTCAAAATACTTTATAACCTTTTATTTTTATTGAATTATTGATTATTTAGGACTTAATATCCAAACAGAGGGTTTTTTGTTTTTGTTATTTATGGGCACCTTAATTCTACCCTGGTTAGCAAACATGGTTTCAATGTTTTTAACAATATTCATGTACATCTGAAAAAGTAAATTCTTTAGTTCATAGATGCACACCTGTGTAAAATCAGTTGGGTCAAGTTTAACACTACCATTCAAATATTGATCTTAATAAGTTCATTGTCTGCCTGTTCCGGCACGGAGAAGAAAGTGTCTTAATATCTGTTAATATTTTATTAATTATCCATTGTTATTATGGGTATTTGTTTTTTCCATTAATTCTTTTTGTTTATTTATTTTGAGCCTTCGTCATCATGTGGGTACCAATTTAGAATTGTTATTTTTCGTTGTGATAGGAGTTTCTAGCTTGATGAAATAACTCTCTTCTATAATGTCTCTTGCCTTCAAATCTGCTTTGACTGACATCAGTATGACTACAACTTTCTTTTGGTTAATGTTGGCATTCTGGTATCCTTATATTTAAGGTGTATTTTCTGTAATCGGCATATGCTTAATTTTGTTTTTTTATCAGTTTTCTTACTCCATTTACATTTAATATTATTCCTGATATATTGTGTATATTTACTGTCATTAGTTTTCTGTTTGTCCCACCTATGATATAATCCTTTTTCTTTCCTCTTTGCCTCCTTTTAGGTGAGTCAAGTGGTTTAATTTCATTTCTCCTCACTATCATCTCTTTAGTTACCAGTTTTTGTTTTTGTTTTGTTGTTGTTTTGTTTTTTTAAACTGTCCTCTTAATGAATACCCTAGAGCTTACAACATGTCTCCCTGACTTAACCATTTCCTGGATAGGGTAGCAAGAGACCTTGAACACAAATTTCTTTATTACTTCTGACACTTTGCCAGCATGTATTTTTAATTTTACTTTTCTTTTTTCTAGTTATTTCTTATATGCAGTTAAGGGAATGCATCTTAAGTGTATAGCTTAGTTATTCTTATGTATGTTCCCAAATAACACCATCTAAATCAAAATTATCATTTCTGCTTTTAAGATTTTTGATTTTCTGAAGTTTTGTTATGATTTGAATAGATGTTTACTTAAGATTTATTGGACCTCTCTAATCGATAGGTTAATATTTTCAAAGTTGTAGAAACTTTTCAGCTATTATATCAATTATTATTAATGTCCCATTCTTTGTTTTTTGGAATTGCACTTGAATGTATGTTACTCTTCTATTTGTTTACTAACTTGAGTAGTCCAGAAGGTTTTTTCAGTAACTTGAGGTTCCGAGAAATGTACTTTTCGTATAGGACATTAGAGCACATTAAAGTAACTCAGCCACCAATAGGTGAACACTGGGAAGGTACTAATTTAAATGTATGCTGTAGACAGAATGTCTGATAAACTATGATACATATTGAAAGTTCAGTAATAATGACGACTCTTAAACAAGTCACATTTGATTTTTAACCTAAAAGATTATTGAGCAGCCTGTTTTCTATTTTAAAAAAATGATAAATTTAGTTTTTTGTAGATTTGTACAAATTCTAAAAAGTAGATGTTTAACATCAGGGGAAAATGGAAAACTGTATTATCTCAGGTTATTGAGTACTATTTATAAAGTTGTAATTTTATAATAGAAATGTTGGGTTTTAACTTTTTCTTAATTTACAACGTAGTGTGTTTTTTGTTTAACATTTTTAGGATGGCCTTGTTAACGTAGGATGGATGGACTGTGCCACCCAGGACAACCTTTGTAAAAGTTTGGATATTACAACAAGTACTACTGCTTATTTTCCTCCTGGAGCCACTTTAAATAGCAAGGAGAAAAACAGTATTTTGGTATGAATAACTTTAAGGAAATTTCTTTATTTATAAATGTGTACATGCACACACATTTAAAAATGTATCCTTTTATAAGCAGTTAGCAAGGAAATGAAACAGTTTATATGGATCATTTCATTAATTAGAATATGTAAATTCTTGGGATTTTGTTTATTATATACTTTAGTTTAAAAATAATCCTTATAAAGTTCTTTACAAACTGGCATTTGTATTATACATTTAAAACCATTATAGTTTTAAACTTCAAAGATATGGTTAAATGAAAGAGTGTTTTTACCATAACAATGTATTTCATAAGTTTTTATTTTTGTATTTTCTAATGGTAAAAATGTAGATCCCTAATAGGTTTGGCTAGGACCCAGTTATGTTTTTAAGTACCCTATGGGATTCTGATGTAAACTCAGATCTAGAAATTTGGAAATCTGATACAGTTCACCTCCCTGTGTTTCTGAAGCAGGAAACTTGAGACTCAAGCTAGTTGTCGAGGAAGTGAGCTAAATAATGGGATTTCCTGGGGACTCCCAAAAGAATATAAAGAAGAATAATAAAATATAGAAAACTGAAAGAAATTTGTCTTTAATTCTGCTTTTTAAATGTTGATAATTATAACACATACTCATTTCAGAAATTCATGCACAGTACAGAAATATATAAAGATCCAACATTTCCTAAAATTCAATCACTTGTGGACAACCACCATCAAGTCCTGGTAAATACCCTGCAGATCCTTTACATATACACTCTATAATGACTGGTCCATAGTTTATGGCTCAGACCTTTGCCCTGCACTCCAGAAATATTATATACATGCATGGATATGTACACATATGTACACTGCCTTTCAGCATCTCCCGAGATACTAGGCAATATGTCAGATTTAAATGCCTATAATTATCTTGCTAATACTCCCATATATAAATCTGCTTCTCCCCAATTTTCTCCATTTCAGTTTATGAAAACTCTGTCCTTTCTCTTTCAGGCCAAATATCCTGCAGTCAATTTTGATTGCTCTTTTTCTCGTACCCTATAACCAGTTTGTCAGTAAAATCTGACTATCTTTAAGATGTTTTATAATTTGCCTCTATGGCTACAGAGTACTTATCACTTTATAACATGCTGTAATTTATTTACTTTTCTATTATTTTTCTCCTGCATTAAATTTTAAGTTTATATTTGTTCACTGGTGTATACCAAATGCCTAGAAGTATTCTGGTGATTATTGTGTGTTTGTATGGCATCTCTGTGTGTATGTATGAGTTTGTATTGTGTATATATACTCTAGGTATATATTTTCAACAGTGTGTGTGTGTGTGTGTGTGTATATACACACATACATACTTCAGTAACTCATATTTACTTTATTAAAGTGTATACACTTTTAATAATTAACAATTTCTTAGCATAATTCACTAAGTAAATATGATATATTTAGAAATAAGTATCAAGAGAGGACTGATAAAAGCTATTTTTGAAGGCTATAAGAGTGCTATAATAAGTAATCCTGTATGTTCATCTTAATTCACTTATTCAAGTTTTAAAACTGTAAAGTATTATCTCAGCTAAATATATCTGAAAGGTGAGGTTCAAACAGTCCTTTAAAAGTGTAACTAAAATTCTATAAGACAAACACGGTTTATAATGAGTTTATAATATACTAATCATACACGTATATAAAGCTGTTATGAGTATTTTTAGTGTGATCTTTATAATGACTGATTAAAGTATGGAACTATAAGCTATAAAATTGAGACATTAAGGGCTGGAATTGTGGCTCAGTAGTAGAGTGCTTGTTTAGCATGAGTGAGGCACTGGGTTTGATCCCCAGCACCAAATTTAAAAAAAAAATTAAACAAAATAAAGGTATTGTGTCCATCTACAACCAAATTTTTTTTAATTGAAGCATTAAAGATTTATTTTTATATTTTAAGCCATTTTCAAGTAGTATTTCTTAATTATTAAACAGATGATTCATGATTAAAGATATAAAAGTGTTTTTTCAACTCTCATATACATCTACTTGATGTAAACCATTGCTGCATTCTTTATTGTAACAGCTGCTTCATGGAGAATTGGACTAGCAGAGGGGGTTCTGTGAGACAGAAATAAAGGAGATTTGTTAGAAGGGAGGTGTGCCTTTTTTCAGTTTTTGTCTTAAATAAACATGGCTCTAAAACATGCTTAAGATCTATGTATATTTTAGTATAAATACTCCTATATTGTTTGGTTTGTGAACAGTATTCTGAAAACCATTTCAGTTTTGTGGTTATAAGTTTTTCTTACCTTACCACTATTAATTAGTTGGGGTGTAAAATGTCTTAGATCATCAAAATTCGATTTAAAAATTCTAGGCTAGGGTTGTGGCTCAGTGGTAGAATGCTTGCACTGGCTGGGTTCGATCCTCAGCACCACATAAAAATAAACAAGTAAATGTCTAAAAACAACAACAAAAAAAATTTAAAAGAATACATAAGACATATAAACATAGTTAGCATTAAAATTAAACTGAACATAGTATATTTCTGTGGTGATTTAGCAAATTACTATAAGGATTCCATAGAAAATTTCATATACTGAAACACCTAATAATGGAATTTCTTTTTCATTATTTTTTTAAAAGCCTGGTCATATGATTATTCAGTATTTTAAATAATTGCCCAAATGTGATATACTTTTTTAAAAATTAAAAAACATTTTGAAATATTTTGATAAACTTCAGATTTCTTCTTGTTTACTCAAAGATTACAACATGATTCTCTTATTCTAGTTTCTTAATTCACTGGATGCTAAAGAGATATATTTGGAAATAATACGTAATCTTCCAGATTTTGAACTACTTTCGGCAAGCACATTAGAGGTAATGATTTTATTAATAGTGGCATATAGTAATAAATATTGGTAACTTTTCAAGTCCTTAAGTATTAAAGTCAGCATTGTTTTATTCATCACTAAAGAGAACTAAATGTAGCAGTTTCCAAGAATTCTGTATTAAGCAGTTCTAGGTTACATTTGGATTCCTGGAACTTAGATATTGGTAATTCAAAGTAAATCTATAATTTAAGAACCTACCCAACTTGAAGGTTGGAAAGGCAAGATTTTGATCACAAAGGAACTTTGGATCTGAATTGGAACTTAATGTTCTTGCTTATAGTACTCTTTCTGTTGTTCACTGAAAACTAAGCATTATTTGTGATTAGAATTCTTAGAAATATTCAGTTAGAATCATGTATTCTACTTTCTGATCCCAGAGCTATCCAAGTATATATTTCTACCAAATATAAGTTTTATTAAACCTGCAAAACTTACTTCTTCAACCCCTCCCCAAAATTTTAGCTGTATATTAGTTAAACTATATTTTTTTCTTGGCACAGTCATCTGCTTGAACATTTTATGACTCAATGATTTAGCCACCTATAATATTATAAAATTGATTTACATAGCATTATTCCCAGTAAGCTATAAAATAAGAGCATGAATGGTCTGGATTTTAGATTTTAGATTATATTTGTAACTGAGCAGGATAGCTAAAACTAACCTCAAAGTCAAAGAAATAAAGATTAGATCTACCTTGGAATTTCCCATCTGATGTTTCTTTACCACTTTCAAGGATCGTTTGGCACATCATCGGTGGCTCTTATTTTTTTATTTTGGAAAAAATGAAAATTCAGATGATCCTGAGTTGAAAAAACTGAAAACTCTACTTAAAAATGATCATATTCAGGTAAGAAAAATGTATTTTGCCTTGTCTTCTGATGGTGTGCTTCCTTGTTAGTCCAATACATATGATTAAATTTTAAATAACAAAAATGTTTATTGACTTTGTAGATTAAGAAGCCCTTAAGTGTTTGGTCTTGGTTGTGTTGGTTTTCATTTGTTTTTTTATTTATGTTTTTTCTATTAAACATGGACATGATATCTAAAAGTGTGAATTTTCATTTTTTCTAGCATTTGACAAATTTGTATCTTACAGATGTTCTGAAAGATGTTATAGAAGAGTATCTTTTCCTTTTTTTTGTACATGTTTTATTTAACCTCATGTATCCAAAATATTTCAATATGAATTTTTTTTTAAACTGGCACATTATTTGTATATACTTAACAGGGTACACTATGATAACTCAATACATGTATATAGTATAATGATCATATCAGGGTTGTTAGCATTTTCACCTGAAACATTTATCATTTCTATGTATTAGAAACCTTCAGACTCTTCAGTTATTTTGAAATATATTGTGGTAGAGCATGATACTCTACCATGCTATATATAACACCACTATTAATTTCTCCTGTTTAACTGTTTTAGTACTCATTATCGAGCCTCTCCCCCCTTTTCCTCACTCCTTTTCCCAGTCCTACTCATTGTCTGTGAGACCACATTTTTTTTTTTTTTTTAGCTTTCACAGTGAATGAAAACATGTCTCTTTTTAACATGAGGTCCTCGATTTCATTCATGTTGCTGTGACATTTTTTAACATCTAATTTTCTGTTGTGTGTGTGTATATATATCACATTTTCTTTATCATTGATCGATCAGTACACACTTTGGTTGATTGCATAGCTTAGCTTTTGTGATTAGTGCTTATGATAAACTTGGGAATTGTAAGAATATCTTTGATCCAGTGATTTCATTTGCTCTGGATATGTGCCTTGTGCTGGGATAACTGGACCATAAGATAGTTCTTAGTTTTTGTTTTTTTTTTTTTTTTAAGGAACCTCAATATTATTTTTCTTAATGGCTGTACCAATTTACATTTTCACCAGCAGTGTTTAAGAGTTCCTCTTTCTCCATATCCTCATCAGGATTGATTTTTCTTTTTGATAATGCCCATTTTACTGGATTGGAGTGGTAATCTTGTTGTTTGCACTTGAATTATTCTGATAGTGATATTGAGCATTTTTCCATATGCCAGTTGACCATTTATTTTTGTCATTCTTTGGTGTCTATTTAGATCTTTTCTGCAGGTTATCCTTTCCTATTTTAACATTTTTCTTTAATAGAAATAATAGAAGCTTCTTAGTTTGATTTAAGCCCATTTGCCTTTTTGGTGCCTGAGACTTTTGGGTCCTATCCAAAAATAATTGCGTGCACCAGTATTTTGAAAGATTTCCCCTGTTTTCTTATAGTAACTTCATAATTTCAGGTTTAACATTCAGGTCTATAATCCATTTTGAGTTGATTTTTGTGTGCAGTGAGAAAGAGATCCAGTTTTATTCTGCATGTGTTTGTCCACTTTTGCCAACACCAGTTTTTGAAGACACTCTTGTTTCTCCACTATGTCTTCTTGGTACTTTGGTAAAATATCAGTTGACAGTGTAAATGTATATTAGTTTCTGAGCTATTTTATTCCATTGGTGTGCATAAGATTTATCCTAGTACTAGGCTTTTTCCTTACTATAGTTCAATATTCTGTTTTGAAGTCAGGAATTGAGTACTGTGATGCTTCCATCTTTGTTTTTTGAGATGTGTTTCACTATGTTAAGCTGTCCTTGACCTCCAGGGCTCAAGCAATCCTGCCATAGCCCCCTGAGTAAATTGACACAAGTGTACACCACCACACCTAGTCCAGCTTTGTTCTTTTTACATAGATTATCTTGGTTATTTTTGGTCTTTGTGGTTCTATATGAATTTTAGGGTTTGTTTATTTCTCATATGAAGAATATCATTGGTATTCAATCGGAAATGCATTGAAAATGTAGATTGCTTTGGATAGTGTGGGCATTTTGATTCTTCTGATTAATGAACATGGATGTCCTATTATTTGTGTGTCCTGGTAAAGTTTCTTTCATAGGTGTTTTAGAAATGTCATTGTAGAGATTTTTCACCTCCTTGATTTAAATATTTCTAGATTTTTTTCATAGCTATTATAGGTGGGACTGCTTTCTTGATTTCATTTTAGTTTAATCATATAAAAATGCTCCTAATTTGTTGGTTTTGTGTGCTGTACCCTTTACTAACTTAAGAGTTCAGTTTTTTGGTGGAATGTTTGGATTTTTCTATATATAAAATCATATCATCTGCAAACAGGCATAATATGACTTCCTTCTTTCCAGTTTGGATAACCTTTATTTCTGTCTCTTGGCTATTTACTTTTGCTAAGGCTTCCAATATTCTGTGAAATAAGACTAGTGAAAATGAACATCCTTGTCCTATTCTAGATCCTTTAGAGGAAATGCTTTCAGCATTTTCCCATCCACCATAGAATGGTAGCTATAAGTTTGTTATATATGTTGAGATATTTCTTCTGTATGTAATTTGTGAATTTTTATCAAGAAGAAATGTTGATTCTTACAGAATTTTTTTCTGCATTTATTGAGATAATCATATATCTTTTGTCCTTCATTCTGTTGACACGTTTATTGATTTATATATGTTGAAATCAGCCTTGCACTAAATCTCACCTGATCGTGGTATATAATCTCCATAATGAGCTATTGGATTCAGTTTACTAGTATTTTGTTAATTTTTGCCATCTGTGTTCGTCAGGAATATTGGTATATAGTTTTATTTGTTGTGTTCTTGTCTGGTTTGGGTCATGGTTTCATGTAGTGAATTAGACAGTGTTTACCTTTTCAGTCTTTTGGAATAGTTTGAGAATTGGAGTTAGTTATTTGTTGATGTTTTAACATTCAGTTGTGAAGTCCTCAGCTCTTGATCTTTGATGGTAAATTACTGCTTCATTTATTTGTGTTCTGATCTTTGTGTCGTCTAATTTGGGATTTGACTTTTTCTTCTCTAGGTCATTGAGGTATATCATTAGGTTTTATAATTTAGTGCATGTATTTATTGCTATAAATCTCTTGTTACTGCTTTTGTGTATCCCAGTTTTTGATGTTTTTCATTTTTCTATCAAGAGATTTTTTTCTTATTTTTAATTTCTTTAGTGACACATTAGTTATTCAAGAACACAGAGTCCAGGTGCCTGTATGTTTTGCATCATATTTTATTGAATTCTAGTTTTATTTCATTGTGGTCAGAGAAGATGCATGATTTTCACTTTTTAAAAATATATTGAAGTTTGATGTATGATTTGTGGTCTATCCTGGAGAATGTTTTGTATGCTGATGAGAAGAATGTGTGTTCTGCAACTGTTGCATGAAATGTCCTGTAAATGGTAGGTCTACTTGCTCTATAGTATAATTCAATTCTGATGTATCCTTGCTTGACATTTTGTATGTTAATCTGTCCATTGATTAAAATGAAGTATTGTTTTGGAGTCTCTCTTTACATAAAGCAAATACTAGATATATTTGAGTGGTCTGATGTTCGGTTCATATATATTTACAACTGTTACATACTCTTGCTGAGTTGACCCTTTAATCAATATGTAATGTTCTGTTTTTTGGTTTTTTAATTAAAATTTGTTTCACCTGATAAATTCTCCTGCCCCCTTTGGTTGTTTGCATAGAATTATCTTTTTTTCAGTTGTTCACTTTCAGTCTGTATAGGTCTTTATCGAAAAGTAAGCTTCTTATAGGCAGCAAATAGTTGGATCTTGTTTGTTTTACATATATAGCCAGTAGTCAATCCTTTGATTGGAGAATTTAATCAATTTATGGTAATAACCCTGAGGTTTTTATTGATACATAAGAACTTAATTCCTGTGTTTTGTTAATTATTCTCTGTATATTCTTTGTTCCTTTCTACCAGTTATTGTCTTTGCGGTCTAGTGCTTTTCTGTAGAAATAACGTTTCTTTTTTCATTTGTGTTTCTCTTTTACTCTTTGCACGTTTTCACAATGGTAGTTATTATTCTTTCATTTGTAGATGCAAAATTCTGTTTAGCAATTCTTATAAGGCTAGTCTAGTGGTGATTAATTTCCTCATTTTTTGCTAGTCTAGGAAAGATTTCACCTTCATTTTTTAAGAATAGCTTTGCTGGATATAATATTCTTGATTTACTTTTTTCAGAGGGGAGTTCTTTATCCAAGTCTTCAAGTTCAGAAATTCTTTCTTTACTTGCTTTAGCCTATTGTTGAAACTTTGTTTTGTTTTTTTTACCTCGCCAGTTGAATTATTTAGTTTTGGGGTTTCTCTTGGGGTTTTTATGTTTTTATTTCTTCTCAAGTTGCATTTAGTCCATTGTTGCCCTTGTTCTTCTCTGTGATGCTAACAGCATAGTGCACTTCTATTCATTCATTTTGGATCCTCTTCCATCCCAAGATTAGATAAACAGCCCCTACATTTTTTGGAGGATATATTTCTTGCTTCACATTTTCTCAGATTTTTTAACTCTTTAAGAAGTATTCTTCAAATTGAGTTTCAGTATTGTCAATGAACTATTTCTTTGTTTAATAACCTATTAGCTTCTGTTGAGAAGCATTGTCATTAGAATGGTGTCATTTTGGGGTTGTCTTTATGAATATTTAAAAGTGGAATGGATAAGAATTTTGTTTCCATCAAATTCAACCTTCACTTTCTACTGTAGGTCGGAAGGTTTGACTGCTCCTCTTCACCAGACATCTGTAGCAATCTCTATGTTTTTCAGCCTTGTCTAGCAGTATTTAAAGGACAAGGAACCAAAGAATATGAAATTCATCATGGTAAGAATGGGAAAAAATGATAACTATCTTCTAATACAAATGTTCCATTTGTGTTTTTTACCTTGTTGTGTGTGGACATAATGTTTGTTCTCATTTGTTAGTAAATATGGGGAAAATCTTTTTAAATTAACATATTCTTTTTACCCTTCTTTTTAAAGTAAAACTTTTCACTGTTTCATCAAAAGTACTTTTGGTAACATGTCACAGTAGTGAGGAATTTATTTGCTTGTTGGCAGAAGCAAGCAATACCTGCAATTTCCAGTGTGCCACAGATAGCATCTTAGCCATTATAGACAATTTCTAGACATTGTTTTTGGATTTATCTGCTATTAGACTATCATACTTCTCCATTAACTGCTTTGTTATCTCTCTTGAATTTATAATTGCATCTCTATATTTCAGCTTATTTGGGACTTTAGTTTTCCTAGAGTTTGGAAGACATCAGAGTCCCTTCCCTGAAAGAGGACAAGTGTAGCGAAAGATACAAACCATCAACTGTAATACAGTTAAATGAATAACAGGTATTTATGAAATGCCTAATAGGTAACAAACACTCCGTTATTTGTTAGAGCTGCAAACTTGTAAGACATAAACTTTGCTCTCAAGAAGATTAAAATACAGTCTGGTAGGATCAGGAGAAGGGAGATGTATAATGAAACAAAAAATATTTTAATAGCCATTATTCATAAATTACAAGAAAAGTGCTATTTGAATTGAGTATAAAATGCTCAATTTCCCAAAACAAATATAGAGGTAAAAGAAGTTAAGCCCTCTGGGCTGAAGGAACTATATCAAAAAGGCTTGGCAAGATAACCCTTACAGTTACTACTAAGTTGTAATAACTTCATTACAACTTAAGATTTATTTCCATTTTCACAACCACTAGTAAATAAGAAAACAGCCTCAGAAAAATAAGCATCTTGCCCCATGAGAAAGAACTAGAAATGAGTCTAGGTAGATTTTGAATGCATTGTGTCTACTACGAAACCCTACAGTATAAGTGCTTATAAACTATGTCAGATCCTCAAAGTGCTAGAAATTACTAAATTTTTACAAAAGACGTTTATTCTTTTTCACCTCTGAAACTTCCTCAGACCTCACTCTTGTCAGTTTTCTGCCTTGTTTCAGGTTCATCACCTCCTTCATCTATTGTAAATATTTTCCTGTAGGACTATAGTTATCTTAGTCCTTCCTCCTGTAGTTGGTTCCTTATCTTGTTTGCAGAGTTGGTACCCAGAACACCATTTTCACATCACTTTTCTGCCTTGACTACAATTTCTTTTAGATTCAATTTCAGATTTCTCAGCATAGGAGCAATGACTTTGTTTTGCTCACTATTCTTTTTCTGGCACTTAGAATGGTACATAGTAACTCAGTAAGTAGTTGTGGTAAATGGAGTATTTTCATGGTCTGCCCAGTAATCATAGCTCCTACTGCTTTTGGATCCTTTCACTCCTTTATGTTTTCACATGTGATTTTTTTTTTTTTTTCTGCA
The DNA here is from genome assembly GCF_021218885.2 of Marmota monax. Lineage (NCBI taxonomy): Eukaryota > Metazoa > Chordata > Mammalia > Rodentia > Sciuridae > Marmota > Marmota monax. The sequence continues at coordinate 16,470,554 of NW_026692781.1, forward strand.
CTGTAACTCTTCTAGCTCCTCAAAATATTTTGTAAGCTCCAAATAATTCTTATAATAACTATAACTTAACATAGTTTCTCCCGCAGGAAGTATACTGAGCATCATTAAGCTCTAAATTAAAGGCATAAAAATAGGAAAAAAAGAACTTAAATTATCACTATTTGCAGGTGACATGATTCTATACCTAGCAGACCCAAAAGGCTCTACAAAGAAACTATTAGAGCTAATAAATGAATTCAGCAAAGTGGCAGGATATAAAATCAACACGCATAAATCAAAGGCATTCCTGTATATCAGCGACAAATCCTCTGAAATGGAAATGAGGACAACCACTCCATTCACAATATTCTCAAAAAAAAATAAAAATACTTGGGAATCAACCTAACAAAAGAGGTGAAAGACTTATACAATGAAAACTACAGAACCCTAAAGAGAGAAATAGAAGATCTTAGAAGATGGAAAAATATACCCTGTTCATGGATAGGCAGAACTAACATCATCAAAATGGCAATATTACCAAAAGTTCTCTATAGGTTTAATGCAATGCCAATCAAAATCCCAACGGCATTTCTTGTAGAAATAGAGAAAGCAATCATGAAATTCATATGGAAAAATAAAAGACCCAGAATAGCAAAAACAATGCTAAGCAGGAAGTGTGAATCAGGCGGTATAGCGATACCAGACTTCAAACTATACTACAGAACAATAGTAACAAAAACAGCATGGTACTGGTACCAAAACAGGCGGGTGGACCAATGGTACAGAATAGAGGACACAGAAACCAATCCACAAAACTACAACTATCTTATATTTGATAAAGGGTCTAAAAGCATGCAATGGAGGAAGGATAGCATCTTCAACAAATGGTGCTGGGAAAACTAGAAATCCATATGCAACAAAATGAAACTGAATCCCTTTCTCTCTCCATCCACAAAAGTTAATTCAAAATGGATCAAGGAGCTTGATATCAAATCAGAGAAACGTCGTCTGATAGAAGAAAAAGTTGGCTACGATCTACATACTGTGGGGTCGGGCTCCAAATTCCTCAATAGGACACCCATAGCACAAAAGTTAATAACTAGAATCAACAAATGGGACTTACTCAAACTAAAAAGTTTTTTCTCAGCAAAAGAAACAATAAGAGAGGTAAATAGGGAGCCTACGTCCTGGGAACAAATCTTTACTCCTCACACTTCAGATAGAGCCCTAATATCCAGAGTATACAAAGAACTCAAAAAATTAGACAATAAGATAACAAATAACCCAATCAACAAATGGGCCAAGGACCTGAACAGACACTTCTCAGAGGAGGACATACAATCAATCAACAAGTACATGAAAAAATGCTCACCATCTCTAGCTGTCAGAGAAATGCAAATCAAAACCACCCTAAGATACCATCTCACTCCAGTAAGATTGGCAGCCATTATGAAGTCAAACAGCAACAAGTGCTGGCGAGGATGTGGGGGAAAGGGTACACTTGTACATTGCTGGTGGGACTGCAAATTGGTGCAGCCAATTTGGAAAGCAGTATGGAGATTTCTTGGAAAGCTGGGAATGGAACCACCATTTGACCCAGCTATTCCCCTTCTTGGTCTATTCCCTAAAGACCTAAAAAGAGCATGCTACAGGGACACGGCTACATCGATGTTCATAGCAGCACAATTCACAATAGCAAGACTGTGGAACCAACCTAGATGCCCTTCAATAGATGAATGGATAAAAAAAATGTGGCATTTATACACAATGGAATATTACTCTGCATTAAAAAATGACAAAATCATAGAATTTGCAGGGAAATGGATGGCATTAGAGCAGATTATGCTAAGTGAAGCTAGCCAATCCCTAAAAAACAAATGCCTAATGTCTTCTTTGATATAAGGAGGGCAACTCAAAACAGAGCAGGGAGGAAGAGCATGAGAAGATTACCATTAAACAGGGACGAGAGGTGGGAGGGAAAGGGAGAGAGAAGGGAAATTGCATGGAAATGGAAGGAGACCCTCAGGGTTATACAAAAGTACATACAAGAGGAAGTGAGGGGAAAGGGAAAAATAATACAAGGGGGAGAAATGAATGACAGTAGAGGTGGTAGAGAGAGAAGAGGGGAGGGGGGATAGTAGAGGATAGGAAAGGCAGCAGAGTACAACAGACACTAGTATGGCAATATGTAAATCAATGGATGTGTAACTGATGTGATTCTGCAATCTGTATATGGGGTAAAAATGGGAGTTCATAACCCACTTGAATCAAAGTGTGAAATATGATATATCAAGAACTATGTAATGTTTTGAACAACCAACAAAAAAAATTAAAAAATAAAAAAAATTTAAAAAAAACTGTGGTTGTAACATAAAAAGTGAATTGGTTAAGGGCTGGGACAAATACCAGCATGGCTACTGCTGTAGGTAAATTGAATTCAGGTGGTGGCATTGGTGCTGAAGCTACGGTAAGAGAAAATAGATGAAGTTATGATACAAAGACAGAGAAGGCCACTCTGGAGAATCTTATTTAGCCATGTGGTTGATGATAAAAAAAAAAAGGTGGGAAAAGGAACAGAATTAGAAGGAAATGTGTTTGAAGTGTTTATGGGGTAGTTAATAATACAGGTTTTTATTCCTAAGACTAGTTTAGGTTGAAGAAACAGATGTAGTAGTTAGAGTGTGGTAAATAAAGAATTCAAAGAACACTATAAAGATTATTCTACCTCTGATGAAGAAACATTTCACAGAGGTCTTGTCATTTTAACTAGTCCAAAAACCAGAAGAGTGTGCAAGGAAGGGATACTCCTAATAGAGCCAATTTGTGTGCAATATACAGAACACTAAAACCTTTCCAAAATCAACATGTTGATAAAATATTAAAACAAGACAAACTTATCAACATGTTACACTCAAAATATTAAAACAAGACAAACTTGAGTGTAAAATTCTTGAATGTTTTTATGAACGTAAAAGGCATAATGCAGATTTTAAATTTTCTCTTACTCAATTTTAAAGGAAAGAAGATTTTATATGACATACTTGCCTTTGCCAAAGAAAGTGTTAATTCTCATGTTACCACACTTGGACCTCAAAATTTTCCTTCCAATGACAAAGAACCATGGCTTGTTGACTTTTTTGCCCCGGTAAGTTATTTTTAATCAGTCAGATTTCAGTATTGTCATATTTTCTCTCGTTATGACAAAAGGATATGATATATAAGATGATTTGACTGTTAATACTAGAACTACTACTTCGTGCTTCTGAATGAGTGCCAATGTAATTACTCCTCTGAGTATTAAGTATATACCCAGAACAGATGCCACTAAGTATAGTTTGTCTTACTTATTAGCATGTTGCTTGTTACAAGACTGAAGGGATTTGTTTCATTTGGCTCAGTGCTTATACTTTCTTCCTAGTGGTGTCCACCATGTCGAGCTTTATTGCCAGAGCTTCGAAAAGCATCAACACTTCTTTATGGTCAACTTAAATTTGGTACACTAGACTGTACAGTTCATGGACAACTCTGTAACATGGTAAGGCAAAGCATAAGAAATTTATTCTAATATTTTTGTAAAATAGAGACTTTGGGCAGTTTAATATTAAAACAAAGTACTTTTTCAAGTATACATTTTCTATTTGTAGTAGTAACCATTCCAACAAATTGATAAAATTATGATTGGATTAAATCATGAGTGGAAAACGTGGTTGAATATAGATAAGGTCTTATTTATCACAGTTAAGCAAATACTTTGACTAGATGATATGCTTGCAATTTTCCATTAAAGATCTTTTTAATACTACTTTTTGGTAGTTCAGTTTTTTTCCTTTGGCTTTCCCCATATTTGTTCTAAGTGTAGGTCACAGAAGGAAATTTTTGAAACTTTTGTTTACATGAAAATATTTTCTTAGGGTAAATATTCACTCCTCAGTTTCAACAAAAACCAGACATGTTACACCTCATGATGGAAGTATATAATACCATCTGTAAAATAATAATGGGGTTGCGGGGATGGAAATTGATCCTTAAGCAAATCAAATTTCCAGATCTGTGACTGCAGAGGAAACCCAATTGATACCATGAACACAAAACATACGAATCCTAGCATGTAGAGAACTTTTCAGGATACTCTATGTAACAAATTCAATTGAAGAGGGTGTAGGAGGAAAAATGAAAAAGACATAAAAGATTAACTAGAATGCAGTGGGTTTTTTCTTTTTTTTTTTGGGTGGGTGGGGGTGGGTATATTTCTTTTTAGTTATACATGACAGAGGTATTATACAAGCATGTAATGTATATTACTCCAAGACCCCATTCTTATGGTTGTACACAATGGTGGGATTCACTGTGGTGTATTCATATATGTACATAGGAAAATTATTTTGGATTCATTCCACTCTTTTCCTATCCCTCTGCCTTTTATTCCCCTTTGTCTAATCTACTAAATGTCTGTTCTTACCCTCTCCCCATTAATTATGGGTTTGCTTCCACATTCCACGTGTGTGAAAACATTCCACCTTTGGCTTTGGGGGCCTGGCTTATTTGACTTAGCGTAAAAGTCTTCAATCCATGGCAAATGTCATAAATTCATTCTTCTTATAGCTTAGTATACATATTCCACATTTTCTTTATCTATTCATCCATGAGGGGCAACTAGGTTGACTTCATAGCTTAACTGTTGTGAATTCTGCTACTTTAAATATCGATGGGGCAATGTCACTTGTAGTGTGCCGATTTAAAATTCTTTGGATATATAATGAGAAATGGGATAACTGCATCAAATGAGGGTTCCATTCCAAGCTTTCTTTCTAAAGACTCTCCATACTGCTTTTCAGAGTGGTTGCACCTATTTGCCACCTCACCGTCAATATATCATCCTCACCAACATTTATTGTTACTTGTATTCTTGATTGTTGCCGTTCTGACTATTGTGAGATGAAATTTCAGTGCGTTTTTCAGTGTAGTTTTAATTTGCATTCTCTAGTTGCTAAAAGTGTTGAACATTTTTTCATATATTTTTGACCATCCTTATTTCTGAGAAGTGTCAATTCAGTTTCTAACACAGGGTATCTGATTATTCGAAGACTTGCTAATTTTTAGATGTGAAACTAATACAATGGTTATATTACTTGGGAAAATCTTTGTTTTAAATATGCTATTGATGGATAGTATATGAATATGATAGATCTGAAATTTGCTTTAAAATAATAATTTTGGTAGGAGTAGACAGAAGGTATAGATGATATAAGAGAAGCCATTCTATAGATTATCATAACTACATGAGTACATGAAAGTATTTCCTTTCTATTTTTGTGATGTTTTGACTCAAACTAAAATGCTGAATGATGGAAAGAAGGGAAACAAAAAAATATATATATTGTGTTTTAAAAACAGAAGTAAATGTAGTAGAAAATCTTTATAGTATCTGTGTAGGGGAATAATTTCTTGCTTCCATACTTAAAGTACAAACTGTAAGGATAAAAAAAACTAATGAATTTGACTACATGTTTGAACTGTTACCAAAGTGACATTATGACTTTAGTAGTGATTGAGAATGCAAATTATATCAAAAATTAGCTAACTTCACCAAATGAACAAAAATTTAGAAATCTAACAAGAGCAGATAGATGGATAGTCACACTCTGGGATTGCAGAATATTTAAAAAGAGGTATATTGGGCTGGGGATATATGTAGCTTAGTGGTGGAGCACCTGGCTATCATGCACAAGGTCATGGTTTTGATCCCTGGCACTACAAAAAGAATATATACATACATATGAATGTATTTACCAGCATGGGTAAATCTCAAAAATATAAGGACCAAGTACAGTGGTCCACGCCTATAATCCCAGTGGCTCAGGATGCTTAGGCAAGAGGATTGCAAGTTCAAAGCCAGCCTCAGCAAAAATGAGGCACTAAGCAACTCAGAACTGTCTCTAAATAAAATACAAAATAGGGCTAGGGATGTGGCACAATGGTCGAGTGTCCCCGAGTTCAATCCCCAGTACCAGCCCCCCCCCCCCGCAATTTTTTTTGTTACATATTTTACATATGTGTGTGCGTGCGTGCGTGTGTGTGCGTGCGTGCGTGTGTGTGTGCGTGCGTGTAAGAAAAGCAGGTTAAAGAATAGCATAAAGTATGATAAAAATTTGTATATATTCAGACATTACCACATACTGCTTAAGAATATATACATATTAGGAAAAATATAAAAACATCAGTAGATACACACTAATTTCAGGATATTGGTGTACCTTGTAAGGGAGAAGGAAGTGAATGAAATTAAGAAAGAGAACATCAACAATCTGCAAGTATGGTCAGTTCATTCTTGTTAAATATAGGTGAGGGATATATAGGTTTGTTATCTAATCTTTGTTATTTTTATCTAATGTTTATTAGAAGGGAGAAAGATGTAGATGTTTATTAATTATTCTCTTATTTTCAGTAAGTTTGAATTTTTATTAAACTATGCTTTTTGGGGGTTTTAAGAAGTAAATAGGTCCTTCAGTTTCTAAAGTCATGTGGGACTTAGAAAATAAATGCCAACAAAAAATGCAAAATTATTGTGAAAAAAATTATTTTCTTTTGAATTCTTGTAGTTTTTCTACTTTTACACCTATGATGTGATATTTAATGACTTGAGATAAAGAGTCTAAAATATGGGGTATCAGATTCACTTGAAATAGAAGTGAGTTGCTACTCACTAGTTGATTCACCTTGGCCATGTCATTAGCCTCTCAATAACTCAGTTTCCTCATCTTTTAAGGTGGTTTTGAAATTTTAACTGCTAAGCAGAACTGAGTTATAAATGAGAAACCACATGTTTAGTGCTTGACACTAAACTTGTTAATCCAGTGAATTATTTGAATTTGTACATTTTTCAAAACTTTGATAAATGTTGCCGCTGGTGGTTGTTGTTGTTTTTTTTTTTTTTTTTTTTTTCCTGAAATTAAGCTTCTAATTTGCTAGCCAGTGTTTATCTCCTTGAAGCCTGCAAAGATCAGCTGTAGCAAATCTGCAGATAGGGGTCCCTAACTTCTTCAAAAATGAAAACTGGCACCCATATTAATTCTGAGGAAGAAATAAAGCATTTTTTAATCATGAAGATTATCTTGCATATAGAATAAAAGGTGACCACATTCTTAGGGCATGATTCATAATTCTTACCTGAAAATAGTTATGTGTAGCCAGCATGGTGGCACATGCCTGTAATCCCAGTGGCTTGGAAGGCTGAGGCAGGAGGATCAGTTCTGAAGCCATGCTCAACAACTTAGACTAAGCAATCTGTTGAGGCACTTTCTCAAAAAGGACTGGTGATGTGGTTCAGTGGTTAAGTGCCTCTGGGTTCAATCCCTAGTACCAAAAGAAAGTTATGTACACATTAATTTTTTATTTCTTTATACTTGCTGTTTTGTTCACGTGGTCATCAGCTACCTCTAGAAAAATGAGGAGTTCGTAACTATGATTTCAAAAAAGCAACTGAAATTAGAAATATAATCTACTTTTTATAGCTTCTTCCCATCTTTGTTTAGTAGGACAAAAAGAAACAAATCACATAATTACCCATGCTCACTTAATGTTTCAGTGCCTTTGATTTTTAAGGCTCAAGAGTAGCTATAAAGAAGAAATCAGTTATTTCTTTGCTAAATTTGACTAGGTTAAAATTTTTCAGCCGCCAGAAATTCAGTGGGTTTTTTTTTTAAATCTTGTTATTGTCTCTTAAAGGAAAACTGGTTATAAATTTAAAACAAATTGGTAAGATATATAACATCTTTGTTCAATTTTTATTCTCCTTCCTAACAGTATAACATTCAGGCTTATCCAACAACAGTGGTATTCAACCAGTCCAGTATCCATGAGTATGAAGGACATCACTCTGCTAAACAGATCTTGGAGTTCATAGAGGTATTTTACATTACAGCCTCTGACTAGAAATCCTTCTCTGTATATGTACATTGTGAATGAATAATAATGTTTAATAATGGGACTTACTCTTTTTTATGCTACGATATTTTCTGACAAGGAAATTTTTTGTCTATGTTGTGTTTTTTTGCCTAGAATACCTTGTGCATAACAGATGCAGCTATTTAATAAATACATGAAATCATGCTTTCACATAGAATTTTACCCATACCCTTGGCTTGTTCTCTCTGAGCACAGCAATTCCAAGACTCCTACTTAGTAAAAGTACCCTGCAACTGCAGCATCTAATTCCCTTCGTATAGTCTTAACTAAAATTGTTATAGGGACCTCCTAAGAAAGGATAAATTCCAGCTTATTATTTTCTATTTAATGACCATCCTACTCTATTTTACTTATCTAAGCCCTTCTCCTTCAAAGTAATGTTTTGGTTTTTTTTTTCAGTGTAGCTGACCACTTTTGTTAGTATTACCTGATCATTATATACTGAAGCTTTATTGAAATAGCATTTAAATACGTGCTCTCTAAATAGGTTGTGCAATCTCCAATCAAAATGAAAAATAAAATTATGAATGGCAAATTTATTAAAAGGTCATTTCCAAGCCAGTTTTTCTTGTTTCCTCAACAGAACTATATATGGCCTAGAGTTAATTCTTAGAACTCTATTATATTATCTACTCATAATAAATAAAGTTGCCCCTTTTCCCAGCCCAAGAAATAAGAGAAAACCATACCCTGATTTAAGAAAACTAAAAATCCTAAATTTGGATTTTGCTTAGTTATCATTTTCATATTAAAAACAATTTACTATAGATTTTTCTTAAATTTCCTTTAGCATTTTTTCCTTTCTCTACAGCAGGAATTTTTTTTTTGTTTTCGGTTTTTTATTAGTTCTTTTAAGTTATGTATGACGTTAGAATTTATCTTGACATAATTATAAAAACATGGGATATAACTTGTTTTAATTCAGTCCCCAGCACTTCCCCTTCACCACCCTTCATTCCACCTCCCATTCCCTTCCCTCTATTCTACTGCTCTTTCTAAATCAAGAACTTTCTGAATGACACATACCAGCAATTTTCTAAAGAATATATCAACAACTCTTCTTGTATGTCTAATGTAATAGCATATGTTTTCTTTAGGATCTTAGGAATCCTTCAGTGATCACTCTTACACCGTCCACTTTCAGTGAACTAGTTAAACAAAGAAAACACGACGAAGTCTGGATGGTAGATTTTTATTCTCCGTGGTGCCATCCATGTCAAGTCTTAATGCCAGAATGGAAAAGAATGGCCCGGGTATAGTAAAATCATTTATTTAAAGTCTTACCACTTAACAAAGAATGTTTATTTAACAGTTATTCTGAAAACAGCTCTGATCATACCATTAAGATTCTACCTCTATTTCTATTATGCAAACTGTACAAAATAGTCTACCTTTTTTGGTGTGGTATCTGGTACACTTTTGACCAAATTCTTACCAGTGTCCCCTTCTGTTTAATTTTTTTCTACCATTTTATTTTTAGAGCTTAAAAATTAGTAAAAATAGCCTTGAGCAAAAAAAAATTAGAAAATTTTCTACAAATAGGCACAGTGTGGCAAATTACAAAAGATTGGAAACAAATGTTTAAATGCCAGAAAAGAAAGTGTAATTGAAGTTATTTTTAATATCTTCATATTGAATATTATGTTTTTATGCTCTTTTCAATAAATTTTAATTTGGGTGAGACCTTTGAGTCAAAGAAGACCTGTAATGATTGCCTCCATTAGAAAAAGTAATTCTTTGAAATACCATTGCAGAGAGCTTCCTTTAGTGTTGAGTTTTTAAACACTAAATTTTAGAAATAAATTTTTTTACGTAATTAATGGATGAATTTAATTATTTAACCTGCAGTAGTTGTGGAAAGTGATTATTAGATTTCAAATTCCCTAGCGTAAATGGTCTGAGTTGAGTCCTTAGTTGTTATTTGGCGATAATCACTGGCAAATAATAATTTCATAGTAGGGCTGGGGATGTAACTCAATGGTCGAATGCATTCTTAACATTCATGAAGCCCTGGGTTCAATATAGAAAAGGAGGTAATTTTATTCTAATCATTGATATATGTATACCATTTTCTTTTATAGACATTAACTGGACTGATCAATGTAGGCAGTGTAGACTGCCAACAGTATCATTCTTTTTGTGCCCAAGAAAATGTTCAAAGATACCCTGAGATAAGATTTTTTCCCAAAAAATCAAATAAAGATTATCAATATCAGTAAGTATTCTCTCAAATTTGAAAACATTTATTATAAACATTTAATTATACAAGTAACATCTAAGTTATCCTAACTAAATAGAAATTAGCCTAACAAATATTTATTGGGAACCCACCATGTTTAAGATAGTGTATTAGTGAGCACTTCAGAAGACAAAGAATTGAATAGTAAGACATTTGAAGAATCTTAATAGTCTGGTTTCAGGCACTGTACTCATATTATTTCCAATAATCCTCACATATGCTCTGAGGAAGGAATTACTACCCTTCCTACTATTTCAGAGAAGAAAACAGATTCTTAGCCTTTAGAAAACTTTCCGAAGTCACATTCCTACTAAGGTTTGAAGCTGAGTTTTGAACCCAGGCCTAATTTGAATCCAGGCTGTCTCCAACCACAACATGGTATTTCATATAAAAAACTCAAATGTAGAATATGATGAATGTTATTTTTAAAAGTCAAAATGAGCCATGTGTTTCAAAGGAGGAGAGAATCACAGCTGTGGGGAAAGTGCATTTTTGAGATAGCTTTTGACATGCATCCTAAAGCAGATGGGAATTTTATAGCTAATAACTTGAATAAAATTTAGAAACTCCTAAAGGTTTGGACATTTTGAATTTTGAACTTCCTGTAGGGCTGCAGAGATGTTCAACATTCTGGTTTATCTGAAGCAGAAAAAGATAGTAGGGCTGGGGATGTAACTCAATGGTAGAATGCATTCTTAACATTCATGAAGCCCTGGGTTCAATCACCAGCACCTCTCCTCTTCCCTAAAATAAAATAAACCAAGAAAAATAATATTTTGGAAGCCATGTAATCAGTATTTGTAGCTAGGTATTTCTTAGAAGAAAGATGTTAACTAAATGTATTTTTAAAATTGCTAAAAATAAGATTACTTTCTGAATATATCTAATAACAAAAAATACCATTTGCATCTTACCTTTTTTTCCCTCTTTTTTTAGTAGTTACAATGGTTGGAATAGAGATGCTTATTCCCTAAGAATCTGGGCTCTAGGGTGAGTAATCAAAGTTCATTGTATAAAATAGTCAAATCAATTTACCTTCCTCATAGGTGTATAGTTAAATTTCTGTGGATTAAGAGTCTAGCATTTAAAATTACTTAGAAAAGGATTATATTTACCACAATAAACTGAACTTTATTACATTACTCTTCTTTGGAATAATTTTTAACCTAGCCTTACAATATTATTAGTGTTTGCTTTGGCTTTATTTAATGAAAAGTTATTTTGATCCCTTTTCACAGATTTTTACCTCAAGTATCCATAGATTTAACACCTCAGACTTTCAGTGAAAAAGTTTTACAAGGGAAAAATCATTGGGTGGTTGATTTCTACGCTCCTTGGTGTGGGCCTTGCCAAAATTTTGCTCCAGAATTTGAGCTCTTGGCTAGGGTAAGTCTTGTCTATATTCTTAAGTTGTAGTCATATGCATGTTTTAGTAATTGGTTAAAACAAATATAATTCGTAATTTAGTTGTAAAGTTTCTTCTGAGTTTTGGAAAACTATTCCATTTCTGTGATGCTAATCTTTGCAGTTGATTTCTTTTTAATTGAAGCTTTCAGCCAACATTTTCTATTTTGGCTGGTAAAATCATCCTCTACCTAGCCATAAACATCAGAAACAAACACAAGATCCTATCAGTTCTGTCTCCTAAATGTCTTTCAGATCTGTCATCTGTCCATCTCCACTGCTGGCTTCATTTGTGTAAGCCTTCATCTCTCACCTAGTCTTGTCATACTTGCCATTGTTCCCTGTGCAGTGCTGCCCTGGTGATCTTTCTAAAACAGTGCCTTCTCTGGCAAGTTAACCAGGTTCTTTCATGTGTATTTAACTTCAGGTCTCTGGTCTGATTCTTCCCGCCTCTCAGCTTTACCTCTGCCCTATAGCTCACACTATAGGTTCTCTGAACATGTTTCTTTATGTGCTGCTCTGTTCCTGAAATGTCCCATCTTTACCTTGGTTCCCTGAATTGTCTTTTCCTCATCCTGTGAAACCCACCTCCAATGCCACTGGTTCTGTGTCCTCTGCCTATCTCATTAAATCAATGTTACCTAGATATCATATATTCCAACAGTGTATTTATGCAGTGCACACTATTTGTGTATTTATCTATCTCTTGCAGAAGACTGAGGTTCTTGTCTTATCCTTGTATTCCTAGTGCCTGACTCAGTAAATGCTTATAAAATTGAACTGGAATATGTAACTCAATGCAGTCTGAGTTCTTGATGTTTCTGTCATAACAGTCATATTGATGACCTATTCCAAATTCATAGCTTCCTTGCCTTCCTTACATAACTCAAGGAACTCAGAGTTGTTGGTTCATGACACTCAGAATGAAAATTTTAAAATCAACACCAGTTCCACCAATCTGAAATAAAAATATTTGTGTCCCATGCCAAAGGAATATTTTTTAGCAGAGGGATTGTTTTTGAAAGGTTCTATAAACTGTAAAAGATTAATGACTGGTTCTTCAAATAAGAGGTTTTCATTCTTTCCACCTAATCAAATGTTTTCCTCATGATTCCTTTTCTCAAAGAATTTACCAGTGTTTTACTCCCTCATCCCTTATGTACTGAAAACAGCTTTGTTATAAATTTTGTGATGCAGTTATTCCTGGAACATAGCAGAAAACTATTAAACATGAGGAGGATCACTCATTCAACAAATCCTGAGCATCAAGTAAAAAGCACTCTAGATACTATGGCTGCAATGATGAAAAGCCATATTAAAGGAAGTTAAGCTAGTGGGAAGATTAAATGCAAATAAATATAGATGACACAGCAGGGTAATTGCCATAATAAGATTAGAATGAAGTTATACCATGAGCAAATATATACTAGGAGGAAACAAAAATCTATACAGGAAAGTTAGTATTTGAGGTAAGAATTACATGACTTAGCGCTTGAAAGTATTGGCTAGAGAGTACTCTATACAGAAGACAGTATTTGCTTATGTACCAAGAAGTGAGAAAAGCAGTTCTGGAATATTTATTGTTAGTGTAGTATTAACAGAGTCCAAACATGGAAGGTGAATAGTAAAACTTGAAGCTCAAAAAAACGGGCAGGAACCAGGAGTTTAGTCCTTTTTGCCATACTATCAGAATGCACATTCTACCTCAGTGATTACATACCATTTAGAATATCTTCCTTATTAATAGTAGGGGAGAACCATTGGTTATGGCAGGAACCCATTTTACATTTTAGAAAGGTTACCTTGATGGACAAACAAGAGCCAACAGAAAGATTTTTAGAGCACCGAAAATAATATGGGGCCCTCCCATGAATTATTTTAAAAATACAGGTAAACTGAAACAGAAATTTTTTTAAATCACACTTTTAGATTTCTCAAACCTTCAATATGAGATTGGGGTGTGTGTGTGTGTGCACGCGCACGTGGGCCATATACATGCTAATTCCTGCAACTTTGCTGGTATCCTAATACAAATTTGTGTGTCCCAATAGGTTTGAAGATCAAAGTGGAGGTAGCAGAGATATTTTAATCGTCCCTAAGTGAGAGATAACTTGAACCAGTATTAGGGCAGTGGTGATGGAAAGAAGGGGAAAAATATGAGAGAGATAAGAATAAACAGAATTTAATGTTTGCTATAGACGAGAAACAGAAAAGTCTAGGATAACCCTAGTTTCTGGCTTGAACTGAGTGAATGGTAGGATAGGAAAAGTAATATGTTAAGGGCAAAGGATCAATTTTAGGCAAGTTGTATCTAGGGGTACCTATGAGACATTCATGTAAAGTAAGCAGATTCACAGTTGAATGTGAAGTCAAAGGGAGAAATTGGGGTTCATCAGCACAGTCATACATAAAATCACCCTGAAACACTGTTTATAAAGAAAAGATTGTTGGCCAAAGATGGAACTCTGATCAGATATTACAACTTGAGGGTAAAGGAGCTTACCATGCTGGAAAAAGAAAGGAGAGCACAAGGAGCAGTGACAAATGCCAAGAGGAGAAGGAATAGTTAGCAGTGTCCTAAAATGACCAAAATGGTGTTAGGTAGAGGTCACTGATAATCTTAGAACAGTTTTGAGTAAATGGAGTAATAAGACCAGAAACCAGACTGAAATGGTGAAAGAATAGACTGCTGCTTAGGGAAAAAAAATGAGACAGATGGATGCTGGTAGCTTCAGGAATCATTGCCATCCTTGTGTGATCACATGTGTATATACTGAAAGGAATGAGAGACCTGATAGGAAGGGACTAAGAAATTTTAAATATATAAAGGATGAAGTAATGTCATATTGTTTTATGGTTGCCAGAACAGTTTATGCCAAAGAGGAAAAAATGGCAAAACATATTTTTGGTTTTTCAGATGGTTAAAGGAAAAGTGAAAGCTGGGAAAGTAGACTGTCAGGCTTATGCCCAAACATGTCAAAAAGCTGGTATCAAAGCCTATCCAACTGTTAAATTTTATTCCTACGAAAGAACAAAGGTATGTATAGGCTTTCTGTTTTTCTTTTTTAGCATGACAATCTCCAAAGGGAATTTGTTCAGTCTGAATACTGCTTTCTTCCACTTTCTTCTCCATTTGTCATTTTTTAATATTATTAGAAGAAGCTTTTTATTTAGGGGATCTTAAAAAAGATTTGTCTTATTGATAGGACCTCAGTTGCCTTGAAATTTTTATGCTCATGCATAAAGAGACCTAACAAAATATTAACATGGTTAGGTGGTAGAATTCAAGGTACTTATTTTCTGTGAAGTTTTTTTTTTTTTTAATTCGTTTTTTAATTTTGTTTTTTAGTTGTTTATGGACCGTTTATTTTATTTTTTTATTTTATTTATATGCAGTGCTGAGAATTGAACCCAGTGCCTCACACATGCTAGGCAAGTTCTCTACCACTAAGCCACAACCCACAGCCCTTCTGTGAAGTTTTGTATTTTGTATCCCTATCCTTTTTTTTTGTTGGGGGGGGGGGGATTAAGGATTGCTTAAACATTGAACCATATCCCCAGCCCTTTTTCATATTTTATTTAGAGCCAAGTTCTCACCAAGTTGCTTAGACCCTTGCTAAATTGCTTAAGCTGGCTTTGAACTTACAGTCCTTCTGCCTCAGCCGCCAGAGCAGATTACAGGCATGCACCACCACACCTGGCTGTATTTCTATACTTTTATAGAATGAATATGTATTTTTAAGTTCTATGAAAACTTAAAAGAATACTTTTATTGTACTTTTGAAATAGCCTTAGTAATGAGCATATATCTTCAGGAATATTCATTAGGGACTTAGATTACAAAATAAAAATTTGGGTCCCTTGTTTAAGTCATAATTACTTGTGGGCACGACTAACAGTATACTTTTTTGTTTTTTCATTTGTTATTACTTAAAAGCAAAACTAAGGTTCTACTAGTGAGGTGCTTTTAACAAAATGCAAGTGAGTGATCACTGATACAGAAGCTGTCTTTTAGCCAGTGTAACTTGGTAACTGAAAGTACTTGTGACTTTTGTTTTCCAAAGTAAAAAAGTTTCCTGACAAGCTATGATACTATTTTAATAAGAATTTCTCTATTCTTTCAGACAGTAGAAGACTAAATTTCTTATACTAAATTAATTTGTAAGTAAATGAAGTGATATAATTCAGTGGTAGAACACTTGTCTGACATACACAGGTTCTAGATTTAGATTCCCAGCACTGAAGAAAAAAAAAAGTAATGAAAGCATGATGAGAATGATGAACAAGTATAAAAACAACCAGGTTTTTTTGTTTTTTTTTTTTAAAACCCAACAAGTAAAAGGAGGAAGACTAAGGAGATTATATAGTGTGGTGAAAAATAAAATGTATTCTCTTGTAGGATCCTAGAAAAAGAAAGAAAATAATGTACCTATGAATATCACTTAGCTACAAAAAAGAAAAAAAAAAAATATTTTCTATTCCAAAAGTAGAAAGAGGATTCTAATTATAATAGGTAAAGCTAAAATTAAAAAAAAAAAGGTGTGGAAAAACTAAATGACACTGATGTCCAGTAAAATCCAAATTAAGGAAGGCAGATTTGAGTGGTCTTCTTAAGTAAATGGGTGGTATTCTACCCAGAATGCAGCTAATGACAAAGTTATTAATCTTGATGATGTGGCCAGTTGAACAAAAAAAAAAAAAGAACAATTGTGTCTCAAAAGGTTATATAGTGACTTAAGAACACCTGTAATACATACTATACTTCAAATATTTACTTTCAGAATTTCTATTCAAAATGTTCTATGCTGCTTGAATTCATTTTCAAGTAATGAGCTTACTTTGGAAGAAAAAAACTGATAAAACAAGTATTTGCCATGTACTATTTTCTGGCAAACTATTCAAAGTAAATAATTCCAAATGTTTTTATGCTTTTTTAGGGAGACTAACCAGGTTAACACCTGATATTATTTATTGATAGTTATAATACATTTGAAATAACTAAAGAAATTAGGTAACAAATTTTAGAAACCTAGAATTATCACAAATCTAGGTTTTTCAGTGAAAGATTTATCAAGAATTGATCTCTGGGGCGGGGATATAGCTCAGTAGTAGACAACTTGCCTAGCATATTTGCAGGTAAACTGCACCATGGAGGTAAGATACCCCAAAATATTCTTTTGGAGTCAATTGTTCTATCTTAAGTTTTCACAATAACTTAGAAATGGGTGACATAAATCGGTGTATTATTCAGGTAGAATGATCCTAGCAAAGTATTGATACAATGAGAAGTCAGACTGAACCAGGACATAAAGGTATTTGAAAAGATGATATTACTATGTATCCAGAAGACAAAGTTAGGGACCACAGGTCTCTGTCCATACTGAAAGATGGGTAATCCAGAAGTTCAGGCCAGAGAGGAAAACCAAAGCAGAATAATGATTGAAGTAAATGAATGCAAACAACTCACAAAAGCAAAATGGTAGCATACAGTTTGGGATTAACAAAGAATAAGAAACCAGTGGCTTAAGATCTAAACTAAGCAGGTCTGGATACAGTGACCTGCTCCTGCCCCTGATTTTCAGCCATCCTCTGGCGTGGGCAGATGAAAACTAGGAGATACTACTTGCTTTCCCTTATTATAGTTTAGAATGATTTCAGCCCTAGGGATATCTTTTCTTATTCAGTTTATGTTGTTTTGTTGTTTTTTTTTTTAAGAGAGAGAGAGAATTTTAACATTTATTTTTTAGTTTTCGGCAGACACAACATCTTTGTTTGTATGTGGTGCTGAGGATCGAACCAGGGCCGCACGCATGCCAGGCGAGCGTGCTACCGCTTGAGCCACATTCCCAGCCCCTCAGTTTATGTTTTTTGAGGTCAGCAATGCATTTTTCCCATATGACCTCAAAGAAATCTGAATTTCAGACACTTAAAATTTTAGAACAAAAGAACTTCAAAGCATATTTAACCTAGTTTCTTAGACAGAAATATTGCATTTTGATTTAGTATTTAATGATAATGTTTTTAATTTTAGAAAAATATTTGGGAAGAGCAAGTAAATGCCAGAGATGCAAAAACAATTGCTGACTTTATTCATGGAAAATTGGAAACTCTTCAAAATCAAGGAAAGAGAAATAAGGTGAGAACTGAACCTAGAACTAACTGGCAAAAGTTACCAAAATGTATTCTCAGTAGGCAGTTCATGTAAAGTGAAGCTTAACAAATATATAAAAATGGAAATTTCTACTTTGGGAAATATATCAATTAAAACATAGCCTTTAGACACTGAAATGCTTAGAAATTTGTACAAGTAACACCAGTTAGCAGAAAATAATGACTAAGATCCATGCAAAAACTTGTATGTGAATGTTTAAACATTCGCAATAGGAAAAAATGTCCATCAATATTTTATTCATTACTGAATGAATAAAATGTGGTGTTTATCTATGCAATGGAGTAATTTTTAGCCCTAAAAGGAGTGATGCTTGCTACTTAAGTAACTTTGAAAACCTATGCTTTGTCAAGGAAGCCAGTCATAGAATCATATGTGGCCTTTTATCTATATGCAATGTTCAGAATAGGTCAATTCAGAGACAGAATGTAGACTAGTGGTTGCCTGGGGTAGAGTGGAAAAGAGCAGAAATTGGGGGTGACTGCTAATGGGTGAAAGTTTCTTTTGGAGTGTGGTCTGTTCTAAAATTAGTTGCTCAACTGTAGATATTATAAAAAACACTGGACTCCTTTAATTGTGGGAATTTTATGGCATGTTAAATGTATAATAAAGCTGTAAAAAAAATGAGTTGGCCATTAACTACTTAAATTTATTCAAATATAATTGTTAGGAATAAATATACTAAAGCCCCAACACATTTTGGATAGCAAATTTTCTTTTGTTCTTGGTATAATCAAAATGTATGTTTAAACCCATTATTCATCTTGGTTCCTCCTTGAATTTTTAATGTATTAAGCAGCATTATAAACTTTGCTGTTATTCTTCAAAAGGCAGTTCATTTCTTTCCTCCCAATTCAGTGTCATTCTAGGGAGTACTTAGAAACAGACCAAAGAGTTGTGAATATTAGAGTAGTTTTTGAATGGAATTTAATACAATCACATATGAATTATCTTGGGTTCTTTCTTTTTTTAATATTTATTTTTAGTTGTAGTTAAACATAAATAAGTGAAATAAAGGTATTGTGTCTATATGGTGCTGAGGATCGAACCCAGGGTCTCACAAGTGTGAGGCAAGCACTCTCCCACTGAGCCACAACTCCAACCTCGGGTTCTTTCTTCATAAGGTTAAAGACAACAGCAAAATCTCTGGAGAACTCTAAAGAAATCTAGCTTTTTACAACCCATTAGAATACAGGTTCTTTTTGCCTGGCCTGGTGGGCATACCTGTAATCTCAGCAACACTGGAGGCTAACGTGGGAATTTGCAAGTTCAAGGCCATCCTCAGCAACTTAGTGAGACCCTGTCTCAAAATAAAAAGGGATAGGGATGTAACCCAGTGGTAAAGTACTCCTGGTTCAGTCCCCAGTATGAAAAATAAAGGACACAGGTTCTGTTATAATCCAGTTAAAAATTGTTAGACCCCAGTAAAGAAAGCCTTACAGCCTGCTTCCCAAGTATTTTATCCAAATCTAGAGGTGAGGAAAGAAAGTTCTACAGAAATAGTTCTATATTTTCTTGTTTTAAAGTTTAGTCTTAAAAAAGAATATCATAACTGAAATTAACTTTAAAAGCATGCCAGATGTGATTTAATGTATCTGTTGGTGTCAGGTGCAAACTAGGAGGTATTCTGTTTTTGGTTTTTTCCCTTCCCATTGTTACAATTAAGAAAGGTATGTTTCATGGTTATTCATTAAGAATAATGAGTACATTTAAAAAGGTAAAATGTTGGTTAGTTTATATTTCACCTTATTGTAAACATTATATTCATGCTTTTCAATCACCTTTACATTATTAACACAGGATGAACTTTGATGTTGAAAAATGGAAGAAAAATTGAAAAGAAAAAAAAAGTCTGAAAATAGCATCAGAAGACACCTTTTAATAAAGAATGCTAACTATGTTCCTGGTGGAAATTAATGAACATTACCTTGGACATGTAATTGCACTGCCTGAATTCTGAACAACATTGGTATAAAATGAAAGGTCTGCAAACTTCCTGTAAAGGGCCAGATCATAAATGTTTTAAGTTTTGCAGACCATATATGGTTTTTTGTTAAATTTTCTTTGTTGTCTGTAATGATCCTTTTAAAAAATAGAAAAACCATTCTTAGCTCAGGGCCATACAAAGTATAAACCATAGTCCAAATTCAGTCTTTGGGCCTATAGTGCTAACTCCTAGAAATGGTGTTTTGAATGTCTGGCTCTAATGAGTCTACTCTGCTGTTATCTACATACTGTACAAAGTGGATTTTTTTTTTTTTTCCTCCCCACTTGCAGTATTTTGGCTGGCCTGGAAAGAGGCAAGTTGGTTTCTGGTCACCTCCTAAAAACCATGTCTGACCATATATTTTGTTTTTAAAAAACACCCATGCAATAGAAAAATACAGATACCTGTTTTCATGCTGTATCTCCATTTCATCTTTTAAAGGTTGAAGAAATGCTTTAAATTTTTCATAATTGAAAAAACTTTTTGCAACACTTGTAAGTGCAAAAAAATGCTATAGACTGCCCTATCATCTGGAAAAAAAAAAAAAATCCAAGGGGGAAAAAATTACAACAATTAAATGGGCATTATAGAGTACCTACCCCCAAATATATCAAGTATTTAGAGCTCTATATTTTAAAGATTTATTTTTCTGAAATTGTTTTCATAAAAATTTTGCCACTGATAGATACCTCCAATATTTACGTAATTTGCCTTTTGAGTTTTCTTTTGACCTGTATCATTTATTTACACTAATTTCCCCCATAGTTATGGTTTTCAATCTATTCATTATTCAAATAGGAAAGATAATTTCAAAGACTTTACTGTAGCTCACATAGATACTGTGTGGTTATTTATTCCAGTTATTCGTTTACTGTCAGGGGCTGCTTATTCAGATATTGGCATAATAACTGAAGTTATTTTTTTAAGAAAATCAAGTATATAATTCTAGAATGGGATCTTTTAGTTTCAGAGTTGTTAAGACTCAAAGTTTTTTCCTTCCATTTTAACAAAACTGAGTAACCTGTAGTTGTTTAGTTATAATTCAAAATATATGGAGTGGTACAAATTTAAATTGATCAGAAGTCAATAAAAGAATCTTTTTTCATTTTCCAAAAACCTATTCATATTATGGTTTATTGTGTTGGAAGAATTTTGCTTATCACTTTAAGACAAAATATTGGGGAGCAGGATAAAGACTACTCTAGTTATACAAAAAATAATAGACCTATTCATTTTCAACTCTAACCCTATTCATATTCTCTCCCATATTTTTGTTTATATTTTTAACTCCCTACCTTGGATTTTGCTTTTTCTACATATCAGCTCATGGAACAGTAACCACTTCTAACCTTAAATTTACCAGCAAATTTTTAAATTACAATTGATAATGTAAGAGTCTTTTACTCATTAATTAAAGCCTTCAATTCTTCAGAATTGACTTATTTCTACAAGGATCCCAAAAAGAAACGACTGGAAAGTATGTACTAAACACACCAGTACATGCATACTACTACTTTTGCACACTGAGGAATGTGCAAAAGGAATGTAAGTCTTGTTCCTGGTCTTCCAGGTGTCTGATTCAGAGTTCTGTTCCTGAATTCAAGTGTGTAAGGACTTACATTGTTACCTATAAAATTATTTCCTATACCAGCTGAGAAACATTTTTAGGCAGTAAAAAAGTCAATATTAATTTGGCTTACATCATGTGCCTATGGAATCTGCTACAAAGCCAGGAACCCCCAGGAGTCAGATTAGGTAACCTGTATCATACATACATACATCAGGAA
This sequence comes from Marmota monax, assembly GCF_021218885.2. NCBI lineage: Eukaryota > Metazoa > Chordata > Mammalia > Rodentia > Sciuridae > Marmota > Marmota monax. The sequence continues at coordinate 16,492,084 of NW_026692781.1, forward strand.
GTTTTCTATAGTCATATCAATGTCATTTGGATCTGTCAAAACAGCTGGAAGATTTGAGGGTTTTTTGTTTGTTTAGCTACTAGAGATTAAACAAAGGACTTACACATGCTAAACATGTGCCCTACCACTTAACTTTTTTCGTTTTATTTTTTGGCGAGTTTCCTAGGCTGACCTCAAACTTGGAATCCTCCTGCCTCAGCCTACCAGGAAGCTAGAATTACAGATGTGCACCACTACACCCAGTGGACTTAGGTTTTTAACAGTATCATTCATTCAGTAGACTATCATTAAGGAGTGGCAGGCATAAGGTGCCATTTCTTCCAACACACCATTTTTGTGAGTCTGTTCTTGTGTAACACGGTACTAATTCTTAAAGTATATGACTACTTGGAGCTGGTGTTTTGGACACTAATGATGTTTGCTTATTCTAGTTTTCCCGATTTTAAAGTATATGATTAAGGGCCTGTTGTGGTGGCACAGCATATAATTGCATCTACTTGAGAGGATTAGGCAAGAGGATTGAAAGTATGAGACCATCCTGGGCTACTTAACAAGACCCTATCTCAAAATATTTTAACAAAGGCTACAGAAGTATTCAGTATTAGAACACTTGCCTAGCATGTCTGAAGCACTAGGTTCAATCCCTAGTATTGCCAAGAATAAAAGTATAATTAAAATAAAGCAAAAATGAAGTAGTAGTTGTATAATTTACCTTTTTTATTCTAAAGTTTTCTTTAAATTGTTCTTTGTTTTTCTGTAGTGATCAAAGTGGAAATTTTCTTGGAAGTAGTTCAAGAAAAAAGTACCATTGTTTCTCACAACAATTTGCAAAGATGTTTAGTATAATAAAAATTTTAATGAAGGAGTAGCATTTTAAGCCAAATATTTAATACAATTTTGGTATAATTTTAGTCTAGTCTTAATCCTTTGAGTCTGCCCACAAAACCAAATGTTTCAAATTGGGCACATTGATTCCATCATGACTATTAAATAGTACAAAAGTTAGATTAACAAAATTTTCTAAAATGATACCTACATAAAATTGTCTGACGAAAAGGAAACCTTATTATCTTTGATAATATTCTACCTTACACATGTGAAAAATTTTAAATACATCTAAATTCTAATAGTGAATAAGCTTGTTTTTAGTAATAATAAAACTGAGGCCAAACACCAACCTAGGTTATAAACATAGTTTTGATAGTCCATAAAAATATTATCAATTCACTAACTTGAGTCATTTTTCTACTTAACATTGGATTTCAATTCTTTGACTATTCTAGTAGTTCCTCCTTCTGTTGGTTTTTATCTTTATTTTTTATTTCTTCTTCATGAAATATTGAGTACGTTTTGTAGTACAGGCTTTCTAGTTGTGAATTTGATTCTCTAAAAGAATTCAATTTAAAACACCAGAACAAAAAATCAAAATGAGAGGAAATACTCATCTCTCAATAACATTGAATGTAAATGGTCTAAACTCTAAAATCAAAAGACATAATTGAGATATTGGATTTATTTTGTTTATTAGCAGTTTTATAGAATTTTCATTATTTTCCCCCTTTAATACACCTGGATACCAACAACCTATTTCATACAGTTGAGAAAAGAAGTATTTCTAGAATGATTGCCTCAAACTTTATTTTTCATGTAATTTTTTTATTTGTTCTTTTCAGATATACATGACAGTAGAGTGTATTTTGACTTATACATAGATGGAGTATAACTTATTCTAATTAGGATCTCCTTCAGAATGGAAGATTGTATTTAAAACAAGACCCAACCCTATATGTCTCCAAGAGACACCTTATCGGCAAAGACATCCACAGACTAAACATGAAAGGTTGGGGAAAAACATACTAATTCACATGAGTCTTATAAACATGCATGGGTTACTATTCTAATGTCAGATAAAGTGAACTTCAAGCCAAAATTAATCAGAAGAGACAGGCCACTTCATACTGCTTACGGGAATTGTACAACAAGGAATAACGATTGTAAATATTTATGCCACAAACAATGGGGCATCTACATACAAACAGACCCTTCTCAATATTTTTAAGACTCAAATTACAACACAGTAATACTGGGTGACTGATACCTCTCATCACTGGATACATCTAAACTAAAACTAAGATACTACAGAACTAAAACATGCAATTAATAATTTGGACATAATAGACATGTACAGATTATTTTGTTCGTCAATGACTACATTCTCTTCTCAGCAACACATGGAACATTTTCTAAAATAGACCATATTTTAGTCCACAAAGCAAATCTTAGCAAATACAAAAAAATAAATACTTGCATTCTATCAGATCATAATGGAATGAAACTAGAAATCAACAAAAAGAAAAAATAGAAACCACTCTAACACCTGGATATTAAATAATACACCTTTGAATGATGAGGGCAGAAGAAACTGGGGAGAAATAAAAATATTTAGAGGTATATGAGACCACATCAAAATCTCTGGGATACTATGAAGGTGGTTTTAAGAAGAAAGTTCATGGCATTGAGCTCATACATTAAAAGAATAAATACCAAGTGAAGAATTCAGGGGCGGGGGGGGGGGGGGAAATCAAGTTATTGAAATTCATGATGAAATAGGAAATATCACCACAGACACTACAGAAATCCAGGTAATTAACAGAATCGTTGGAAGATTTGTATTTCAACAAGCTAGAAAGTCTTGAAGACAAATTCCTACAGACATATGACTTGGCCAATTAACCAGGAGAATATAGAAAATTTAAACAGATCAATTTCAAGTAATGAAACTGAAGACATCAAAAACCTATCAACAAAGAAGCCCAGGAACAGATGGATTCTCAGCAAAGTTCTACCAGACCTTTACAGAACTTATACCAATCCTCCTCAAATTATTTCATGAAAGAGAAAAGGAGGTGACTCTTACAAACTCATTCTATGAGGCCAGTATCAGTGTGATACCAAAACTAGACAAAGACAGATAAAGGGAAGAAAACTTCAGCCAATATCCTTAAGGAACATTGATGCAAAAATTCTTAATACTGGAAAATTGCATATAAACACGTTTAAAAATCGTGTACCATGATCAAGTGGGTTTCATCCCAGGTTTTAAGATTGGTTCAACATAAAAATTCAGTGAACAGTTTGCCACATAAATTGACTTAAGGAATCATGTTTATCTCAGAAATACAGAAAAAGCATTTGACAAATATAGTGTTCATTCATGCTTAAAACACTAGAAAAGATAGGGATAGGAGGAACATACCTAAACATTGTGTATACAACAAACCCATGGCCAACATTCTAAACAGAGAAAAACTGAAAGCATTCCCTCTAAAAACAGGAACAAGACAGGGATGCCACTTCTATTCAACATAGTCCTTGAAACTCTAGCCAGAGAAGGGAATTTACGGGATATGAATAGGGAAAGACGAGCTCAAATTATTCTGATTTGCCAATGACATAATCCTATATTTAAAGACCCAGAAAAGATTTTATTTGAGGAGGTGAAATATTTTGTTCAAAAGTGATTACTACATGTTGGTTTGGGGAGGGGGATGAAATTAGAAACTTATCCTATTAAGTTATCCTATTACCAATAAATTACTATGATGACTTGCATACTATTACTTCAAGTAAATGAAAAAAAATAAGAACTTAAATTCTTTTTTGCAGGGGAGGATACTGGGGATTGAACTCACTGTCACTTGGGGGCACTCGAGCCATATATCCCCAGCCCTATTTTGTATTTTATTTAGCACAGGGTCTCACTGAGTTGCTTAGCACCTTGCTTTTGACAAGGCTGGCTTTGAATTCGTGATCCTCCTACCTCAGCCTCCCAAACCACTGGAATTACAGGCATGTGCTACTGTACCCAACCAACATTTTTTTTTTAATGGTATGTAAAGATGATGTTTAAGTTTTTATACTTTTCAGACTTGTAACAGCAATATCTCATTTGGTAGAGAAATGGAGTTATTATGTGAAGATCAACTATATTTTTGTGATTTTTTAAATTAAAACCTTAGCAATTCATTGTCTCAAATAATAAAGAATTCAAGACTCAACATGATATAATCAAAAAACCTATAATCCAATTCACCATATTAGCACTTTGGAAAGTTAATTCAATCTTTGTCAATTTAAATACAAAATGAGGAAAAATAACTTATTATAAGCATTATGTAAATTTGAGAATTCATTTTGTTGTGTTTTATATGACTTAAAAATATCTTAAGTCCCCACACCACCCTTATGTACAGTTATCTTTGAAAAAAACAGATGCCTTTCTTCCCTTCTGAGTTCAGAGAATAACACATGGCTTTAATCACAGATATATGACTTATATTTTAACTGTTAACCAGAAATATACTAAATTTTAAGTAAATTTAAATTAAATTTTTAGATTATATCTGTGACAAATTGTTGAAAACCAATTATAATTTAATTATTTCATATCTTAAGAATTACAACTGTCCCATCAAAATAACAACTTTCTCCACAGAACTAGAGGGGACAACTGCTAAAATTAGCTGGGTGGAGTCCTGTAATCCCAGCAGTTTGGGAGACTGAGGCAGGAGGATTCAAGTTCATAACCAGCTTCAGCAACATAGCAAGGTCCTAAGCAACTCAGCAAGACCCTGTCTCAAAGTAAAAAATAAAAAAGGTCTGGGGATGTGGCTCAGTGGTAAAGCACCTCTGGGTTCAATCTTCAGTACAAAAAAAAAAATTAATAAAATCCTAAAATTCTTATGAAACCACACGAGACCCAGAATAGCCAACATAACTGAGGAATTTAAAAAGAAGAAAAAAAGAAACCGTACTACAAAATTATAGGAAACGAAACAGCATGGCACTGGCATAAAAACTGACAGACTAATGAAACAAATTAGAGAATCTAGAAATTAACCACATTCTTTGCAGCCAACTGATTTTTTAAAAAATAAAGTCACCAAGAACACCAATGGAGAAAGGACAATCTTGTCAATAAATGGTGGTGGTAAAATTGGATATACATATATAGAAGAATGAAATTGGATCTCTTCCTCTCAGTGTACACACACACACACACACACACACACAAAAAAAACTCAATTTGGATCAAATACCTAATGTTAAACCTGAAACTGTGAAGCTACTAGAAGAAAACAAGGGGAGAACTTCAAGATATTGGTATAGGCATTTTTTTTTTTTTGATAGGACCAAAAATGCACAGGCAAAAAAAAATAGACAAATGGGATTATGTCAAACTATTTCTTTGCTGTGCAGAAGATCAATGAAGTCTTAATTCTTTAAATCTTTTTATTTGACCAACAAAACCAAATAAATTCTCAGTTGCTCTAATCATCAGGGAAATGCAAATCCAAACCATACATTCCATCTCAATTAGAATGGCTATCATAACTAAAAACAAATAACAAAACTGCCCCACTGGTGAAAGGAACTCATACACTATTTTGGTGGAAATGTAAAATTTTACAGCCATTTTATAGAAGCTAGTATGGAGGCTCCTCAAAGAAACTAAAAATAGAACTACCACACAATCCATCAATTCCACTACTGCAATATCTTATCCAAAGGAGATGAAATCATTGGACCAAAAAGGTACTTGCACTCGTTTCTTACAGCTCTATTTACAATAGCTAAAACATGGAATCAACCCAGATACCCATCAGTGGATGAAGAGGCAAAGAAAATGGGAGATATAATGTCTGTATATAATTTTGTGTATGTGTATAGTTGTGTTATGTCTGTATTTTATATATATTTATGTGTGTGTGTGTGTGTGTGTATAAAACATGCACACACAGGGTAGAATATTATTTAGCCATAAAAAAGAATGAATTCTGCATTTTCAGCAACAGCCTGGAAGTAAAGCTCATTTTATTAGACGAAATCAGATAAATATCCCACATTCTCGTTTTTAAAAAAAACAATAAGGTAATCTTATAGAAAAATAGAATGCAATAGTAATCACTAGAGACTGGGAAGAATAAGGGGAAAGGGAGATGGAAAGAAGTTAAATAGTGGAAGAATTCTGATTCTTTAGCACATTAAGGTAACTATTGGTTAAAACAACCTACAATATATTTCAAAATGACTAGAAGAGTATGAAATTCCCAGCATAAAAATGATGAACATTTGAACAGATGGAAGTGCTTCTTCCTGGTTTGATTACTCCACATGTTATACATGTGTTCAGCAACCACCACATTGTTAGAGTCTGTAAACAAGTCAAAATAACACCTGGCATTTTGCCAGGGGAATGTTAAAGTTCGTAAACAAGTCTGGATGGTGCCTGGCAAAATGCCAGAGGGAGTGGTTTGAGAAGTAACAAAAACAAGCCATTAAGTGTGGAGATTCCTTATTGGTTGACTGATGTATCTAGTTTATGCTAATTAGATAAGCTGTGTGGAATGTATAAGTACTGCTCCTGTCCTGCAATAAATGGCTCCTACTCCTGCTGTATCAACGTTCACAAGTTGTTCGTCGCCCCCCGGTTATTTTGCTGCAGCCGGACTGCGACACCACATGACCTACAAAGATGTACAAATATTATGCCTCAAAAAATTATAGCTAATGGTTTTAAGCTTAATTAGCAGCCCTTAAAAAGTTTTAGGGTATTATAATAGATATTATAGTAACTTTTTCAGATGTTAGAGATTTCTATTGTAATATTTAAGGTAGCTCCACCTATCAAGGTTGCATCTATTCTTTTGAAAGGAACTTTGATTTTTTTATGACTTCATAATTCAGTTTTTCTCCTCTAGAAGTTCTTCTGACAGGTTTCTCTGGGGATTTTAGTTAGAAACATCAACACCAGTAGGTGGCAGTGAGAAATAGCAGAGACATTTCATGACTCAGAAAATACCATTTCTACCTCAGTGTGGAACAAGAATCACAGCGGAGTTCAAGATTGCCTTTGTTTTTTCACCAAAACAATTCTGAACTCCACTTATTGACCATGAAAAATCATAATATTTTGCATTCAAAAGTTCATAATCTAATGTAATAAGTATGTGAAAAGTATGAAAGAGTAAATTTAAGAAATTCAGGTGTGTGCACGTACTATTATAGACATATAAAGATATACACATACGTTGAGCCTGAACAGACCCATGAAGAATGGTGCCTACATTACAGCTCCATGGGTCACTTTTAAGAAATAATAAAGTGCTTATAAAATTGTTCTGATAATTGCTTGATTTTTTTAAAATTCAAAATGCTCAAAGTTTTCTGGTGCTTTTAAGTACTCCTTCAGTTTATGAAATAAGAGTTCTAATATACTCTACTGTCATATATAACTAAAAAAATTTTTTTTTAATTAGTAATCTAAAAAAAGAAAGAAAGAAAGAAAGTCCTGCCATTTAGGTTAAAAAAAAAAAAAAAGCACTTGCTTTAAGAAACAGATTTTGACTTGATTACTGAGTTTAGAAAACTTGCTTACTTTCTGTACCATGATTAACTTATTTGCCTCATAGAAAAAGATGTCTCTTCTACCTGCTGCATCAAGAAATCATGAAGTTTAAAAACAAAATGTGTTTTAATAAAAAACATGCAGGCACCAAGAATCAAGAGTGTGGAAAATTCTATAGACAAAAAAAAAAAAAAAAAATAGGGGAAAGGTAACCTACGGATTAAAAGAGAAATTCCACAAAAAGAAAGTTTTGTGTCATATCAGCCAAATACACTGTGTGAACTATTTGGATCTTGATTTTAACAACAAAAATTAAGAAATAGGAAAATTAATATTAGGTATTAAGCATGAACGTGGGGTGTTCTACTTTTAAGTATGCTTATGGTATTTTTGAAATTATAGCATGGTCTGGGATATGCATTAAAATAATTCAGTGACCAGAAATATGTGGGTTTGGGGGTGTCAGGAGTAATAATCCAGGGCCTGGAGGTGGTCTTTAATAAAACATAAAACAAGGCTGGCTGTGTTTTTATCAAGTATTGAACTTGAGTAATGGATAGATTGGGAGGCAGGGGGAACAGTATAATCCCCGTTTTCTGTTTGATAAAGTTTTAAAAATAAATTTTAGTTTTTAAAAAAAGGTCTTTTATAACTGAGATAATACTTGAATGTATGCAGAATGCCAAATGAAAAATGTATAGTCATCTGTTAGACAGTAAACCAGTTTACTGAGTTAGAGGAAAGTTACAGGATGAAAATGGGATTGGTTGGCACTAAGTAGGACCACTTTGGAAGACAGTGGGTATAATTCATTTTCCTTTCATTACTTCTCAGCTTGGAATCTGAAAGCCATTTCACTACCTAGAGCTTATGTAATTGGCTTAAGCTCTGAAATTGATGGAAAATTGTATCCTGTTTCCCTCACTGAGGCAGTAGGACTCAATTCTCAAATGAAAAGAATTGACTAGAGATTGTCCAGTCAAACTAGATTGTCATCTTCTGAAGGAAGATCAGCAGACTTTGCCTGAAACACAGGGTAGAGCACCTTCCTAATGCGACTTCTGCTTTTCCCAAGGGAGTGGCCCAAGGTGGCTGGCAGTGCCAGGTACCCAGCTTCCAACAGCCAACCAGCAGCTGCTCCTCTTGGACTGTTCTTTCCTTCTGTACTGAACCTTTCCTTCTCTCTCTCTCAGGTCAACAGCTTGATGTTATTCTCTCCATACTGCTTCTGTATAAAAACTTCTTGTGCATACTAGAAACTAGACCTTTCCCCCCAAAGCTCTTTAAGAGTTTCATTCATTGTGCAGCATCTATCTCAGGTTATTCTAGAAAATTTTAAATACTACTATTCATATAAACATCTATGGTCCACCTAAGGCACTGTAGATCCATTGGTAAATAGTTATGTAATTAATATGAATGGATTCACACAGATTCTATGGTAGCATGTATGCATGCATACACCCCTTTCTTTTTTGTCCTAAGGCAGAGCACAGATTTTGACTTGACTTCCATGTTTCTCAGGGTGCAGTTCCTCACCCTTGCCCTGTGTTACGGAGTGGAAATCATCATTCCTCTTGACATTACCTAAATCCAGACATATGGGGAACCTAGGAACTGCTCAAGATTCTTTGCGTACCCTAGCCAAGAGGTGTGAAGGTGTATAGAAACTGGACCAAGAAACATTGTTAGGTAAGCCACATGCCCCAAGCTGGAGGCACACATTCAGTCTCCATAAATTTAGTAGATTTTAAGGAGGAAATTTCTTTGGCAAGAGAGAAGAAAATTGAGGTTTCAGTGACCTAAATTTTTATTTTTATTTTGTTTTACAATAATCCTTGGATAATTATTTTTAGAGGCTATTACTAGGGATTGAATGCTTGTCCCAACCCAAGTTTTTTTTAATATTTATTTTTTATATATTTATATAAAAAATAAAATAAAGATATTGTGTCCAATATGTGTGGTGCTGAGGATCGAACCCAGTGCCTCACGCATGCCAGGCGAGCTCGCTACCACTTGAGTCATATCCCCAGCCCCCCACCCAAGTTTTTACAATAAAATCCTAACCCCCAAGGTGATGGTACTAGGAGGTACAGCTTTGGAGAGGTGATTAGGTCAATGGCATGATGGCAGAGTCAGAGAGTTAACTAATCCCTTCACCATGAGAGGACTCAGTGAGAAGATGCCATCCATGAACCAGAAAACAGAACCTCACCAGACAGACACTCAGTCTACCGGCACATAGACTGGGACTTCCAGCTCCAGAATTCAGGAAAATAAATTTTTGTTGTTTGTAAACCAACTAATTTATATTATTTTGTTATAGCACTCTGAATAAACCAAGACAACTATTATGAGAAACGTCTGCTTAAATCAGGAGGCCAAACCTCTTAGTGGAAATAGTAGGGGTGAAGAGATCAGGATGTATAGGGGCCATGCAACAGAAACCAGTTATTTGCAGGTCTACTTGGTAATTTGATACTGATCACTTGTCCCCTTTTGCAAAACAAAACACTAATCTGGAGTCACAGTTCATACGTGTGTTAAACATCATTTTTTTCAATTTTAAAATATTTAAATTCTATTTTTCTAGTCTTCTATGGTTTTTGTTTTTATTTTTAGTTGTAGATGGACACAATACCTTTATTTTATTTATTTATGTGGTGCTGAGGATCAAACCCAGTGGTCCATGCATGCAAGGTAAGCACTCTACCACTGAGCCACAACACAACCCCAGCCCTGGTCTTCCATATTTCTATGTTCTGTTTTTAATTTCTTAAGTCCAGAGATAACACACGAATACAGCCCAGTTGTGAAATAAAAACACAAGTTATAAAGTAAAATCTGAGATCTCTTTGATATCCACCCACAAACTATAGATACTACTATATAGAAATAAATATTTACATATGCAAATATATAGTCTAAGAGCCTTAAAATTACACTATGTATTTTGCAACTTGAATCTTCATCTAATATGTCTTGGAGATGGTCCAAAGTCGCCACTATCTATCCTATGCTATTATTTTTAATAGCTCTAATATTTTAATGATATAATATGAAGCTAACAATTTAAGAATTCCTTTCTGAACATTTAGTTTGCTTTTTCACTATTACAAAGCTCCTGTTGATATCTAGCATATACATTTCAAATGTGAACTATGCCTTATATTCATGAAAGTCAAATTTGATATTGTCAAATTATCCTCCAAAAAAGGCTATGTGTGTACCTGAGCAAATCTCCAATATGTGACAGCACTCGTCTCCTCATTCAGCGCCACATAGTATCATCATCTTCCAAGTTGGCCAATATAAATATTGTAAAATATTTCATTGTTTATTTAATTTGCCTTTCATTTTATGTTTATTGATCATTTGTTTTCCTTCCACTGTGCGTTAACTGCTTGCACTCCTTCCCATTTTTCTATTGATCTATTAACCAGAATAGACTATACTTACTGCAGCAGCAAATTAGTTCTAAAATCCCAAAGGCACAACACAGTAAGACTGTTTCTCCCTCCCACTTTAGGTCCACAGTGAGTCATTAAAGCGCTCTATCATAGGAGATCAAAGTGATAGATCTTGACTTAGCAAATCCAAATCCTACAGCCTCTTTAGCAGGGAAAGACTGGAGAATTGCTTATGGCATGCCATTGCCCTAAACCAGAAACAAAACACATTGCTTAAATTCATAATTATTTAGAAAGAATGCATGTGTTCAAACTAACACCTGGGGGTGGGAAATGTAAGTTTTCCTATGGAATATTTGGGGAGCATGACTGCCATAATTTGGAATATTTGTCATTTTATTGACTTATTGAAATTCTTGTTTAGATATCACTTTATCTTAGATGTTTATAAAATGTCTACTATTAAAATTGTCTTCAAGTTTTGTTCATTTTGTAGCATGTGTTAGGATGTCCTTTCTTTTCTAAGGCTGAGCAATATCCAATTGTGTGCATGTGCGTGTGCCTATCACTATTTATTCATTCGTCTGTTGATGGATCCTTGGGTTTCTTTCATCTTTTGGCCACTGAGAACAATGCTGCTAGGAACATGGTAGTACAAATTCTGTGAGACCCTGATTTCAATTCTTTTGGATGTAGACCTAGAACTGGAATTGTTATATCAGATAGTCACTATTTTTGGTTTGGGGAAGGATGACTATACAGTTTCCATAGGAGTAGCACCACCTTACATTCCCGTCAACAGTGCACAAGAGTTCTGGCTTTTTCACATTCTGACAACACTTATTTTTTGTTTTTTTAATATAGCTCTCCCACTAAGTGTGAAGTGATGTGTCATTGTTTGGGACTTTTAGGCTTTTAAAGAACTACTTTTTCATATCAAAATCTTTTATGGAAAATTGGTTCATTTACATGTCCATTCCTTGTGTGGTGTTATTTTCCTACCTACATACATTTTCCATCCTTTACCTTATCCCTTAAGCCCACTTCCACAGTGAAGTCTTTGGTATTCTTACTCTATATTGATTTCTGAATTTCTCAAAGTAGGTCCGTCACTCTCTCCCCAGAGCTTAGTATTGTCTCTGAGAAAATATAGCTTCTCTTCAGCCCAGCATCATTCCCTGCTTTCCCCATGTTCTGTTATCGTCTTACACACTACATAGCTAGGTCTTCAAGAACACAAGCAGCTCTCTTTTTACTTACAAACTTCAAGAGTTGCTGAAGAATTTCACACTACTAAATATTTGGTAGCCTATTCATTTAGTTTACATGACTGTGAAGCTTGAGAAGTTTACAAATTCAATACTTGTGTCTTATAGGACCGCCCAATACTTAGATTTGTTTAAACCTGCTATATAAAATGGCAGAAGTAAAAGCCATTATCTACTAAAGCATCTTTCCCTAAATCCCACTAGTACTAATCATGCCTTCCAGCATCACTCTCGCCTTAGTGACTTCATTTGTTTTCTGACTTTACCTTTGCTTTATTCTCTCTCTAACCCCCACACACTTTTTTTTTTTAAATACATAGTTTTTATTTTTATTTTTTTTTTATTTTATTTTTTTTTATTGTTGGTTGTTCAAAACATTACATAGTTCTTGATATATCATCTTTCACACTTTGCTTCAAGTGAGTTATGAACTCCCATTTTTAGCCCATATACAGATTGCAGAATCACATCAATTACACATCCATTGATTTACATATTGCCATACTTGTGACTGTCATGTTCTGCTACCTTTCCTATCCTCTACTATCCCCCCTCCCCTCCCCTCCCCACCCTTCTTCTCTCTCTACCCCCCCTATTGACCTTCATTTCTCCCCCTTGTATTATTTTTCCCTTTCCCCTCATTTCCTCTTGTATGTTCTTTTGTATAACCCTGAGGGTCTCCTTCCATTTCCATGCAATTTCCCTTTTCTCTCCCTTTCCCTCCCACCTCTCATCTCTGTTTAATGTTAATCTTCTTCTCATGCTCTTCGTCCCTACTCTGTTCTTAGTTACTCTCCTTATATCAAAGGAGACATTTGGCATTTGTTTTTTAGGGATTGGCTAGCTTCACTTAGCATAATCTGCTCTAGTGCCATCCATTTCCCTGCAAATTCTATGATTTTGTCATTTTTTAATGCAGAGTAATACTCCATTGTGTATAAATGCCACATTTTTTTAATCCATTCGTCTATTGAAGGGCATCTGGGTTGGTTCCAAAGTCTTGCTATTGTGAATTGAGCTGCTATGAACATCGATGTAGCAGTGTCCCTGTAGCATGCTCTTTTTAGGTCTTTAGGGAATAGACCAAGAAGGGGAATAGCTGGGTCAAATGGTGGCTCCATTCCCAGCTTTCCAAGAAATCTCCATACTGCTTTCCAAATTGGCTGCACCAATTTGCAGTCCCACCAGCAATGTACAAGTGTACCCTTTTCCCCACATCCTCGCCAGCACTTGTTGTTGTTTGACTTCATGATGGCTGCCAATCTTACTGGAGTGAGATGGTATCTTAGGGTGGTTTTGATTTGCATTTCTCTGACTGCTAGAGATGGTGAGCATTTTTTCATGTACTTGTTGATTGATTGTATGTCCTCCTCTGAGAAGTGTCTGTTCAGGTCCTTGGCCCATTTGTTGATTGGGTTGTTAGTTATCTTATTGTCTAATTTTTGGAGTTCTTTGTATACTCTGGATATTAGGGCTCTGTCTGAAGTGTGAGGAGTAAAGATTTGTTCCCAGGATGTAGGCTCTCTATTTACCTCTCTTATTGTTTCTTTAGCTGAGAAAAAACTTTTTAGTTTGAGTAAGTCCCATTTGTTGATTCTAGTTATTAACTTTTGTGCTATGGGTGTCCTATTGAGGAATTTGGAGCCCGACCCCACAGTATGTAGATCGTAGCCAACTTTTTCTTCTATCAGACGGCGTGTCTCTGATTTGATATCAAGCTCCTTGATCCATTTTGAATTAACTTTTGTGCATGGCGAGAGAAAGGGATTCAGTTTCATTTTGTTGCATATGGATTTCCAGTTTTCCCAGCACCATTTGTTGAAGATGCTATCCTTCCTCCATTGCATGCTTTTAGCCCCTTTATCAAATATAAGATAGTTGTAGTTTTGTGGATTGGTTTCTGTGTCCTCTATTCTGTACCATTGGTCCACCCGCCTGTTTTGGTACCAGTACCATGCTGTTTTTGTTACTATTGCTCTGTAGTATAGTTTGAAGTCTGGTATCGCTATACCGCCTGATTCACACTTCCTGCTTAGCATTGTTTTTGCTATTCTAGGTCTTTTATTTTTCCATATGAATTTCATGATTGCTTTCTCTATTTCTACAAGAAATGCCTTTGGGATTTTGATTGGCATTGCATTAAACCTATAGAGAACTTTTGGTAATATCGCCATTTTGATGATGTTAGTTCTGCCTATCCATGAACAGGGTATATTTTTCCATCTTCTAAGATCTTCTTCTATTTCTCTCTTTAGGGTTCTGTAGTTTTCATTGTATAAGTCTTTCACCTCTTTTGTTAGGTTGATTCCCAAGTATTTTATTTTTTTGAAGATATTGTGAATGGAGTGGTTGTCCTCATTTCCATTTCAGAGGATTTGTCGCTGATATACAGGAATGCCTTTGATTTATGCGTGTTGATTTTATATCCTGCCACTTTGCTGAATTCATTTATTAGCTCTAATAGTTTCTTTGTAGAGCCTTTTGGGTCTGCTAGGTATAGAATCATATCATCTGCAAATAGTGATAATTTAAGTTCTTCTTTTCCTATTTTTATGCCTTTAATTTCTTTCGTCTGTCTAATTGCTGTGGCCAGTGTTTCGAGAACTATGTTGAACAGAAGTGGTGAGAGAGGGCATCCCTGTCTTGTTCCAGATTTTAGAGGGAATGCCTTCAATTTTTCTCCATTCAGAATGATGCTAGCCTGAGGCTTAGCATAGATTGCTTTTACAATATTGAGGTATGTTCCTGTTATCCCTAGTTTTTCTAGAGTTTTGAACATAAAGGGATGCTGTACTTTGTCGAATGCTTTTTCCGCATCTATCGAGATGATCATATGGTTCTTATTTTTAAGTCTATTGATGTGGTGAATAACATTTATTGATTTCCGTATATTGAACCAGCCTTGCATCCCAGGGATGAATCCTACTTGATCATGGTGCACAATTTTTTTGATATGTTTTTGTATCCGATTCGCCAGAATTTTATTGAGGATTTTTGCATCTAGGTTCATTAGAGATATTGGTCTGAAGTTTTCTTTCTTTGAAGTGTCTTTGTCTGGTTTAGGTATCAGGGTGATGTTGGCCTCGTAGAATGAATTTGGAAGTTCTCCCTCTTTTTCTATTTCCTGAAGTAGCTTGAAAAGTATTGGTATTAGTTCCTCTTTAAAGGTTTTGTAAAATTCTGCTGTATACCCATCCGGTCCTGGGCTTTTCTTAGTTGGTAGTCTTTTGATGGTTTCTTCTATTTCCTCAATTGATATTGGTCTGTTTAGGTTGTCTATATCCTCCTGACTCAATCTGGGCAGATCATATGACTTCAGAAATTTATCGATGCCTTCACTATCTTCTAATTTATTGGAGTATAAGGATTCAAAATAATTTTTGATTATCTTCTGTATTTCTGAAGTGTCTGTTGTGATATTGCCTTTTTCATCCCGTATGCTAGTAATTTGAGTTCTCTCTCTTCTTCTCTTCGCTAGCATCGCTAAGGGTCTGTCGATTTTGTTTATTTTTTCAAAGAACCAACTTTTAGTTTTGTCAATTTTTTCAATTGTTTCTTTTGTTTCGATTTCATTAATTTCAGCTCTGATTTTAATTATTTCTTGCCTTCTACTTCTTTTGCTGTTGTTTTGCTCTTCTTTTTCTAGGATTTTGAGATGAAGCATGAGATCATTTATTTGTTGGTTTTTTCTTTTTTTAAGGAATGAACTCCAAGCAATGAATTTTCCTCTTAGAACTGCTTTCAATGTGTCCCACAGATTCCGATATGTTGTGTCTGTGTTTTCATTAATCTCTAAGAATTTTTTAATTTCCTCCTTGATGTCTTCTATAACCCATTGATCATTCAGTAACCTATTGTTCATTCTCCAAGTGATGTATGCTTTTTCCTTCCTTCTTTTATCGTTGATTTTCAGTTTCATTCCATTATGGTCAGATAGGATGCATGGTATTATCTCTACTCCTTTATATTGTCTAAGCGTTGCCCTGTGACATAATATATGATCTATTTTTGAGAAGGATCCATGTGCTGCTGAGAAAAAAGTGTAACTGCTTGATGTTGGGTGGTATATTCTATATATGTCAATTAAGTCTAGGTTATTAATTGTGTTATTGAGTTCTATAGTTTCCTTATTCAACTTTTGTTTGGAAGATCTGTCCAGTGGCGAGAGAGGTGTGTTGAAGTCTCCCATGATTATTGTATGGTGGTCTATTAGACTCTTGAACTTGAGAAGAGTTTGTTTGATGAACATAGCTGCACCATTGTTTGGGGCATATATATTTATGATTGTTATGTCTTGTTGGTGTATGGTTCCCTTAAGCAGTATGTAGTGTCCCTCTTTATCCCTTTTGATTAACTTTGGCTTGAAATCTATTTTATTTGATATGAGTATGGACACTCCTGCTTTTTTCCGAAGTCCATATGAGTGATATGATTTTTCCCAACCTTTCACCTTCAGCCTATGTATGTCTTTTCCTATCAAATGCGTCTCCTGTAGGCAGCATATTGTTGGGTCTTGTTTTGAGATCCATTCTACTAGCCTGTGTCTCTTAATTGGTGAGTTTAAGCCATTAACATTTAGGGTTATTATTGAGATATGGGTTGTTGTTCCAGCCATATTTGTTTATTTATGTTACTAAACATGGTTTGTTTTCCTCTTTGATTATTCCCCCCCCTTTACTGTCCTACCTCCCACTGTTGGTTTTCATTGTTATTTTCCATTTCCTCTTCCTGTAATGTTTTGCTGAGGATGTTTTGAAGAGATGGTTTTCTAGCTGCATATTCTTTTAACTTTTGTTTGTCGTGGAAGGTTTTAATTTCATCTTCCATCCTGAAGCTTAATTTCGCTGGATACACAATTCTTGGTTGGAACCCATTTTCTTTCAGTGTTTGAAATATGTTATTCCAGGATCTTCTAGCTTTCAGAGTCTGTGTTGAAAGATCAGCTGTTATCCTGATTGGCTTGCCCCTAAATGTAATCTGCTTCCTTTCTCTTGTAGCTTTTAAAATTCTCTCCTTATTCTGTATGTTGGGCATCTTCATTATAATGTGTCTAGGTGTGGATCTCTTATAATTTTGCACATTCGGCGTCCTGTAGGCTTCTAGAATTTGGGATTCTGTCTCATTCTTCAAGTCTGGGAAGTTTTCTCGTATTATTTCATTAAATAAATTGCTCATTCCTTTGGTATGGAGTTCTATACCTTCCTGTATCCCAATGACTCTTAAGTTTGGTCTCTTAATGTTATCCCATATTTCTTGGATGTTCTGCTCATGGTTTCTTAACAGTCTTGCTGAGCTGTCTATGTTCTTTTCAAGTTGAAATACTTTGTCTTCATTGTCTGATGTTCTATCTTCTAAGTGTTCTACTCTGCTGGTAGTACTCTCAATTGAGTTTTTAAGTTGGTTTATTGCTTCCTGCATTTCTAGGATTTCTGTTTGTTTGTTTTTTATAACCTCTATCTCCCTGTATAGTTGATCCTTTGCTTCCTGGATTTGTTTGTGTAATTCCTTGTCGAAGTGATCTTTCATTGTCTGATTTTGCTGTCTAATTTCTTCCTTGATACTCCAGATCATCTGAAGCATATATATCCTGAATTCTTTATCTGACATTCCATCTGCTGCAGCTGTTACCTCTTCTAAAGTTGAGCTGACCTGCATTGCTTGTAGTCCTTTCTTTCCTTGTCTTTTCATACTGCTTGCGTTTCTTTCTTCTTGGTGAAACTGTTGTGTTTTTGAAATTTTTCCCCCCCCTATATATTTATGTTGCTCTTGTATAGTTGAAAATTCTCCCTTGCAGGTGCGGGCAGGGGCTCTGCTCTGCCCCTCCTCCAATTGGTGTGAGGTGTCTACCACGCCCGCGGACCCCTGGGCCTGATCCGCTGTTCTGTCGCAGGTCTGCCTACCTTGCAGGTGGGGGCGAAGGCTCTGCCCTGCCCCTCCTACCACGCCCGGGGACCGCTAGGCCTGATCTGCAGGTTGGTCGCAGGTCTGCCCACCTTGTGGGCAAGGGTGTCAGTTCCGCTCCGCCCCCACTCCAATTGGGGTCACTTGACCACCACACAGGCGAGCCGCTGGGCCTGATCTGGGCGCGGGCTAAGGCTCTGCTCTGCCCCTACTCCAGTTGGGGTGAAGTGTGTACCACGCTGGCAGGCCGCTGGGCCTGATCCACAGGTCTGTCGCAGGTCTGCTTACCTTGCCAGCGCGGGCGGTGGCTCTGCCCTGCCCCTCTTACCACGCCTGCAGACCGCTGGGCCTGATCTGCAGGTTGGTCGCAGGTCTTCCTACCTTGCGGGCGTGGGCGGCGGCCCCTCTCCTCGCCTCTGGCTCGACGACAAAGCGAGAGAGACTCGGGTATCTGTGACTCACCCTCCCTACCAGGGGACCAACTGTTTCCGTCGCCGCTGGCACCGATGAAGTTTTCTCCTCGGCCGCTCTCCGATGACATCAGATCTCTGCCATGCTGGCATCCCCTGTTCTATGGCTGAATCCCATTTTCTTCTCTTCCAATAGGCGGAGCTGTGCCCTCTGAGCTGAGCTTCTGCCCTCTATGTGCTGACAGAAATCCCTGTACGGTGGCTCCTGGGAGTCTCTCAATCCTGTTAGTCCAGAGCCCTTTCACTTATCCGGCCCCTCCCCCTGTTCCTCCTCCCAGCCAGCCAGCCAGGTCCTGTTCACCAGAGGCGGTTCCCCAAGGATCTGATTACACTTGCAGCCCCACCGCGTGTCCTATATCCCGAACGATGAACACCCTCTCTGTCATTCAATTAAGCCCCAGTGCTGTGGTGGGGTGATCTGGGAACCAACAGTTAAATTTTTCAGGACCCCTTTGGTGGGCACGCCCCCAGAAACTGGCGGCTAAGATCTTGGGTGTCGCCGCTGGTGTTAAGGGGAGGTGGGGATCTGGAGTCCCCTCTGCTTCCCTACAGACACGCCCCCGGTGGTTTCCTGGCTGCTTGTATCTGGAGGGGGTGGGAGTCACACACCTGCTAATGTGGATTCCGCTGGGAAGGAATTCTGTCGGCGGAACTCTGGTGATGTCACCACTCTGCTATGGCAGGCCCCAGGCTCCTTGCCAGAGTGTCCGAAGGGAGGGGTGGGACTGGTCTGTCTCTGGTTGGTTTCAGCTCCCGGTTTGCTATTTCATGAAGGCTTGGCGAGAGACCTCTTCCTAGAGTCCCTGCACCGCTCCTGCTGCGCTGCGCTGCGCCTCGGAGGCTATCCGCCCTGACGCGGGCCGCGTGCAGGCAGCCGACAGTCGCCGAGTCGCGCGGGCAGCGGCTGGCGGGTCTGGACCTCTGCGCTGCGTGGCGGAGATTCACTCGTCTAGCGCAGACTGTCACCTCCAAAAATCCTTCCAATTCCCGGCCGGTCTCTCTTTAGTGGAATTTTGCTAGGAGTTTCTCAGCAGGTCATATCTAAGCGTATCCATGCGTCTCTCTGACCCCTTTGTTGAGGAGGTACTGAAAGCGCTGCCTCCCCTCTCGCCGCCATGTTGGATCCTCCATAGTCTGCCGCTCCCCGGAAATCTCCACGCTGCCCTGCCCCCGCCCCCGCCCCCCACGTCCTCTGAGTGAAGGTCCCGGGACCCACAGCAATGGCGCAGCCGGAAACTAGCCACTTTTTTTTTTTTAAAACCCAGGATTGAACCCAGGGACACTTAACCACTGAGCCACATTCCCAGCCCCTTTTTATTTTTATTTTGAGACAGGGTCTTGTAAAATTGCTCAGGCCGTCACTAAGCTGCTAAGTCTGGCTTTGAATTTGTGATCCTCCTGCCTCAGGCTCCTGAGCAGCTGGAATTACAGGTGAGCACCACCACAACCAGCTCTGTCTTATCCACTGCAGCTAACCCCTTTCTCTTCTCCCCTCCTGTTCAACTATCCTTACTCTTTCTCCCTTTGTTCACTCTTCTGGTATTGAAACTTTAAGGCATATTTTCAAGTAAATATTTTTAATAGTTTTTCATTTGGAATAAAAAGTATACACTCTTTAAATTCAGTGAATAAACACCCATACACAGATTTACCCTCTATTAAGTGTGTTGCTTCAGAAGTAGGGCAATTCATCCATTATGGGATCAAGCCATAAAATTTGAATCCAAGCAGTAATTCTCCAATTAAAGAAACTTTAGAGCCTAGTTTTCGGGCCTCCTAAATCATTACTAGCCTGCCTTGGTGTGAATAAACCTTAACATAAGAACTCCTCACCCAGCCTCAAAAATTAGAATTAAGGAAGAAATATATTCAGGTGGCCATTTACACAGTATGTTTGAATACCATTTTGGCCAAATTGGGAAAAAATGAGCTCCTGTAAAGTTTAGAAAAAATACATAAATATCTTGAACTTTAAAAGCTCAGCGCAGCTAAAAGCCAGTGTCTAGTCTGACACCATGCTGGAGAAAATAGATTTGCCCACGATGATTATACAGCTATTAACAAATACTGGCCCAAACTGCTCCAATTCCATGTCTTGTCTTCAATATGTTCTTCTATGAAACCCTTGACAAGTGGGGCCTAGCTTTAATAATGACTGCTTTATTCTGCCTCTCACTTTTTTTTTAATACAGCATTCAGCCATACAAACTGCATACAACATTTTAAGTTTGAACTCCAAAAAATATTCAAGGGAATCAGAGAATGGAATCCTAAAACTTACCCTGTAAATTCACACCTACTTATTTACCCATTTCCCTGCCCTAGACTGCATAAACTTTGATACAGGATACTACCCTGTTCACCTTATAGCCCGCAGTCTCAGTACTCAATACAAATTTAGAGAATGGGTACATAAGGTCAAGTGAGCTTCACAAATGCTATTATGGCACCAATGAACAATTATTCTTCTCTATATATACTATGATATTTCATGGTTTTCCTTATAAGCTGAAGCAACTGTTCTATTGAATTAGCCAAGATTACACTAATGTAGTTGCTGGGAGGGATTCTGGGTGTGGAATAGAATAATATTTTGAAGTCCAAGAATAATGTAAAGGACATATTCAATCTTTTTCCTCTTCTAAAGCCTTTCATTACAGTTGTTTCAAATCCTAGTATAATTGATTTGATTTCACTTTAGCTTCCTACATGAGATCAATATGAACCCGGTATTGTCCAACAAAAATTGAGCACTACAGTGTGTTAGGCTATGTTCTAAGCATTTAAGACAGTGAATTATACAAATGTCTTAATCTCATGAAGATTTGATTTTAATGAAGTGATAATTACAGTATGTTAGTAGATGCATTCAGGTATAAAGAGAAAAGCAGAGCAGGATGAGAGGGCTTGTGAGTGTGCGGCAGCAGCAGAGGGATAACAGTGTTAAGTGGTGCGGGCTGGGTAGTGTGCTGGAGAGGATGTCATTGAAAGAGTTGAAAAAAACTAGCCACAGGTTATCTAACAGTAGAGCACAAGGGTAGAGGACAGGCTCCAAGGCAGGTTGGCAATTTCAAGGCACAGTAGGGAGGCTAATGTGGCTGGAATAGATTGACCCAGAGGAAGACTGCTAGGAGTTAGGGGGTGGGGGAAGGATAGGAAGCCAGATTTAAAAGGGCTTTGAAAGTCATTGCAAGGACTTAAACTTTTACTCAAAGTGAAATTGCAAAACTCCAGAGCCAAAAATAAGATCCTATTAAAAGAAAAATTTTGGAAAAAGTAAATTTAACAGTTTATTTGATCAAAGAAAAACTGTCAGGCAACACTCAGAACAAGAAGAGATTTAAAGAACTCCACTCTGCAACATGGGCAGTGAGCATTTATAGACAGAAAACAAAGTAAGATCCAGACAGCTTGACTACAATGAGGCATTTGGCTTTTTTGGACAGGTCTGATCAGTTGACTACCTATGATTGGCAGAAGGTCATCTATTTGTGATTGGCTGAGACCTAGCTACCTGTTACAAAAATTATACTCCTAAATTGCGTTTCTGTTGGTTTAAGTACGAAATTAGGGCAGTTTGTTACATAGGAACTCAAAATCCAGAGAGAGCCTTAGGCCAATGTCCTTATTTAATTTAGCAATCTTAAAACTTTCCAGAGAAAAAAACACCACACACAGGTTACCTACAAAGGAAGAATCAGATTATAATTGGAATTCTAGACATGCTGAAAGGCTGCAAATTAAATTCTAAGTTCACATATACCCTGACTAACAAGTACTAGGCAAATTATAAGGAAATATTTCTTAAGTTGTTAACTGAGGGGATGTCTCCATTAAATGAAGGCATAAACAGAACTACATTCAATTCAGGAAACAAGGGTTCCAACCCAAAAGAGCAGTGAACACACACATACATACACACACAAACACACACACACACACACACAAACACACAGATGACAACAGCAAAGCAGGAAGACTAAAGATGACCTAGATTAGAGTGGAGCTCTTGAGCAGAGACCTTGGGAAAGTATCTGTGAAGGGAGGAAGGAAGAGGTCAGACCCATGTCTGTGGACTTGGGAAAAATTTGATCACACAGGAAACAACTAGTAGAACACAAAAATGAAGACTATTCAGACTCCCTCCAATGAGTGACCATAGCATTAAACCTACGGAAGAAGAAATATAATTCAATTTGGCTTTGAATTGGCCTGTTTTCTTTTTTTAATAAAACAGAAATTACTATGACTCCCTTCTCCTATCTCCTCCTCCATTTCTCTTGGTATGATCAGTATGGCCTTAAAGAGTCTTATTCAATGGTTTATAATTCATTGCTCTTCTTATATTGATATACCAGATTTAGACAGAGAACAACCACCCTTTCAAGATGTCTCATGTCCTTATGATGTGCCCTTATTATTTTTCTTAGACATCTTTGCTTTTAGTCATGAAAAGACTTTATAGCCCCACTTGTTCCTTTCCTGCTACAGTCTGAAATTAGTCATCTTTCCAAATGGGAATGGAATTTAGAAATTAAAAACTGAACATGTGATAATTTATATGGGGTGTAATTGCTTCTAGGTCTTTTTAGAAGATACAGTGTGGAAAACTAAACATCCAGTGGCGAGTTGGAAAGTTTGCCTGGTGATCATATTACCAATGAGGAATAAAGGAATAAATGTGATTAGATGTGATATTCTGAGAAGAAATATTACTTTTTTATGGTGTTCTAGCTGGACATACATAACCTAAATCTAATAAAGAGGCAATAAAAGAATAACCCTAATTGACAAACACTAATAAATGTTTTTATTCTGCAGTGCTCAGGATCAAGCCCAGGACCTTGCATATGCCACATGAGTATTATACCACTCAGCCAGAAAATTCTTAAAAATATAGCTCACCACAGAACATAAACAGATGACAACAAATAAACAAATTGTGTTTAAATCATTTGTCACTAGGGAAATGCAAAAAAAAAAAAAAAAATCACACTGAGATACCAGTACACAATTACTAGAATCACAAAAATTAAAAGCACTGAGCAGTCTAAGTGCTGGCTACAACCTGGAGGATATGGAAATCTCATACAATGCTATTGGAATATAAAATAGTACAACTACTTTGGAAAAGTTTGGCAGTCTTTCCTGAGAAACATATACCTAACATATAATTCAGGTATATCCATGTAGGTATTTACCTAGAAGGTAAATATGTCCATACAAAGACTGGTACACAAATTCTCATGGCTTAATATTTGATAGAGAAGGAAACACCTATGTGTCTGTCAACAGGTTAATGGGTAAACAATCTGGTATAGCCACACACAGGAGTGTTTCGCCATACAAAAAAAAAATTGAAATATTGATATATCCACCAACATGGATGGCTCTCAAAATAATCATGCTGAAAGACAAAGTAAATATCATCCCATTTTATATGATATTCTAAAAACAAATTAGTTTAGTGGTTGTACATAGAATGGGAAAGCAGTGGGTGGTTGGAGAACAACTTTACAAAGGAACATGAGGGAACATTTGGTGGTGAAAGATGTTCCTTTTCTTAATTATGCTGTTTCATAGATGTATACATATTTAATACTTATAGAATAACATGAATTACATACAGTTTATTTTGTGACAATTTTATATCAATAAAACTAGAATGATTGCTAGTGTTATAAAAGAAAGGCTAAAAAGCCATTCCAGAATAAAGGAGATTAAAAAGAATGACAAATAAATGGTATACTCAATCCTGAAATGGATTTGGCACTAAAGGAGAACACATGCTTAAAGGACACTATAGGGACAATTGACAAAACTGGAATATGAACTATAGATTAAATATTGAACCAATGTTTAGTTTCCTGTATTTTGTGTACTGATATTATAATAAAAAAAAATAGTCAACTTGGGCTAAGGAAATAAACACTTCCTTAAATATTTAAGGAGATTCAACCAAAATTAATTTGTCTTAAACCAGCCTCTGTACACTTAAGTTTGGCTCAAAATGATGTCTATACATAGTGAACTCTACTCTACCTTTATGTAAAAAAAAATTAAAGCCTAAGAATATATCCATGTAACCAAACTACTGAGTCTCAGCCAAACACAGCAGCTGAACTTCCATTCAATCAGAGACTGAAAGCTGCCAAAACATGACTACTTAAGGTAAACGACAACCATAGCCAATTGCATTGTCAAAATGTCACTTTCTTTCTTCTATCTATAAAATACAACCAGTACATGTGGTGGAATGGGGCATTTGGAACCATCTTTGCTCTGGAATGTTGCCCAATTTTCTGGGTTGGTTTCTTTTGTTTGGGGATTTTTTTTTTTTTCTTTTTGTAGTACGGGAAATTGAACCCAGGGCTTCTCTCATGCTAGGAAAGTGCTCTCCGCTACCCAGTTTTAAAACCTTTTCCTTGCTCAAACATTGTAAAATTTAACTACTTTTTCTCTTTTAACAAGGATAAAAAACCATGCTGTATGCAAACTAGTCTCATATGGTTCAAATAATCATATGGTTCTCACTTAATATGTAAATAGGGTAAGAATGCTAATGAAATTGTGGGAAAATATTAAAAACTGTTGAATCTGTGTAAAAAGTAAAAATAAAAATTTTAAGTTGTGACCTCTGAGTTAAACGGGAAAGAAGAAGGTTGCCACAAAATATCGTTATTTTTGCTTAGCTTTTTCATACTATTTTTAAAATCATGTTTATATGTTTATAACTGTGGTTTTTATCCTTCAGTTTAAAAATTCTCAGGGTTATGTCTTGAAAGCTTTTTTTAAAAAAAAAAACAAATCACCAAGGCAGGTATTTGGTTGGCCTGCTTTAGAATGAAACACTCCATGGGGAACTTCTGGATACCCTAGAGTCATCTGGGCTGCATATATTTTGGGGGTGGTCAAGGCCTCGGGTTCTGCTTCACTCAGTGTAGTCTTATACAGAGAGGGTGGCCCTTCACTCAAACAGCATCCCTGTTAGTGCTCAGCTTCTACAAGAAAATTAGCCCTCAGAAGAATTCACAATGGCGAAACAGAGATGTCCTGTGCACTACTCTGCCACAGAGAACCCGACAGCAAAGGAAAGAACTATTTTGAGGGAAAACTCTGGATGTTGGCAAGAATGTGATGAGAACCCCAAATAGCACTAAATCAGAAAGGCAGCCCAGAGGAAAGAACAAAACAATTACTCCTAGCTGGGGGTAAGCACAGGTGAACTCCACACTGGGGGAGTGAACAAGAAAGTATCAGAACCCCATCATAATGGCAGACCAGAAGTCCTAAGAATAGGAGAATCCCAGAGTTCTCACAGACTTTAAGTCCAGTTTGGGGAGCTGGCTATTCTAGGTGACTGCTCTGCTACAAAGCAGAAACTCACATTGGAGCTCCCTCAACCCCTGGACCTAAGCTGCTACAGTAGCCACTGTTAGACTGCCATCTTGCCTTTGGAGCCATCAACTGGCCCCTGATGCTGCCTTGGGCCTATGCATCCCTCACAGGGTGGAGGATAGCCCCTTTAATATTCTGTAGCTTCAGGACCAGTGACTATCTCAGCCACAAGCCAGCATTCCCTACCTGCATGTGCCTCCTAGGAACTAGGGGAGGTATCCTCCCCAGCCCACAGTTTGGGACTACAGCTGCTGGAGCAGGTCCTGGACACTTTCTGCAGCTCCAAGAATATAGCTATCAGTGCCCCAATTACCAGTACCACCTGCACTTACCCCACAGGAACTGTGGAAGATTTCCTCCCCATCTCACAGGGTTGAAACTGTAGCTACTGGTATCCAAAGCCCCATCATACACATCTGTCCATGAGGTCCCATTAAAAGTCTCATCTGCATCCTGCAGTTCCAGAAACACAGCTACCAGCACCCATCCTATCACCCCTTGCACTTGCCGCACAGGAACTAAGAAAGTTCTCCTCCCCAGTCCACAGCCTTGGGACTGCAGCAACTGGTACACAAAGAAACAGCATAACTCAGGCTTTATCCCTTAGGACTAGGGACAGGTCCCATCCATATCCTGCAGCTCCAGGACCATGGCTACCTATGCCACAAGTCTTGGCCCCACTAGAGTTGACCCATATGACGTAAGGGTGTTCCCATCCATGTTCAGCTCTAGGACAGATCCCAAAGCCACAGCCTCCAGCATAACTTATGCTTAATACATGGGACTTAGGGAAGGTCTCCTTCATATCCTACATCCCTCAGAGAATGGATACTAGTGCCATAAGCCTAAATATTACTTTCACCTGCCTAGTAGACCTACAGAAAATTTCCTCTGCAATCAATGGACCTTGGGCAAAGCTGCTGATCCAAAAGCCCTGGTCCCACTTGTGCTTGTCCTTTGGGACCTAGAGAGGTATTCTCTGTGACCTACAGTTCCATGAACATGACTAACAGCATTTAAAGTCCCAGTGAAAGCTACAATTGTACTCACAGGACTTAGGGAAGGTCCCCTTTTTATTTCAAAACTCGAGTCCACGTCACCAGTACCATAGACTCCAGCATCATCTATGTTCATCCATGGGTTCAGGGACCATGGCTGTTGGCTCCACAATCCTTGATACACATGAGATAACTGGGACAGTCTTTTCCACATTCAGATCCACCAAGACTGTGGTGACTGCTTCCACAAGGCCCTGTGTCATCGGACCTCAACACTTGCAGGACCTAAGAACATACATCTTTGTAAGTCTTCATCCACTTTAAAGCAATACAACTACATTCAGGAATTGCTGCAGTCTAGACTATTGAGGCACTTATAGATACTGCTGGCATGAATTGAAGATGAAGAAATCACACAAAGAGTATGCTTTTGGACTTTCCTATAACCAAATTCAAAACACTATTCAACTGACATACCATATCCCATCTAAGTGAAAAACATTTTTCTCCAAAGCTACTTTAAAAATTGGAAAAACATCAAATGTTACACCAGATACACAGACATAATATAAAGATATAAGAAATATGAAATATGATGCCTCCAAAAGAGAACAATTCTTCAGAAATAGATACCAATTTGAAGGAAATATATGAAATGCCTGAAAAAGATTTTAAAATAATGGTCCTGAGGAAACTCTATAAACTTTATGGGTCCTGAGGACACAAGCATATACTGCCTACAAAAAACTTGACTTATTGAAGATATACATAGACTGCACGTGAAGGGTTGGGAAAAGATATCCCACAAGCCAAAACCCAAAGCAAGCAGGAATAGCTGTAGTGATTTCAGATAAAGTGGACTTTACATTAAAACTATAAAAAAATAAGGAAGGTCATTTATATTTTTATAATTAATTCAAAAAGATCTAAAAATTGCAAATATACAATGCAATCGACATGGGACCACCCAAATACATAAAGCAAATATGATTAGATACAAAGAGAGAGAGACAGAGTTAATAGTTGTGGACTTTAACACCCCAATTCCTTTACAGAAAGATCATACAGACAGAAAATGAAGGAACACGTGAATTGAAATAGAAAATGGACACAATAGACATTTAAAGAACATTTCATCCAACAGCAACAGAATGCATCTTCATTTCATCAATACATGGAACATTCTTCAAGATAGATGATCTATTAAAACACACATCAAATCTCAATAAACTTTCAAAATTCAAAATCATATCTCTCATCCTCTCAGACAATAGAAAACCACAAACCAACAACAAGAATAGTGGAAAAAATACAAATGCTTCTACATGACCAATGGCTAACTGAAGAATTTAAAAGGGAAATAAAGTTTCTTGAAACAAAGGAAAATAACACAATATCAAAATCTGTGGAATACAGCAAAAGTAGTACTAAGAGAGAAGTTTATATCAATAAATGTACAGATAAAAAAATAGATCAAGTAAACAACTTAACAATGCACCTCAAGGACTTGTAAGAGGGAGAAAACCAAACCCAAACTTAGAAGAATAAAGAGAATAAATAAAATGGAATCTAAAAAACAATACCAAAAATCAATGAAACAGTTGGTTTCTTGAAAGAACAAACAAAATTGGCAAAACTTTTGCTAGACTAACCAAGAAAAAAGAGAAGGTCCAAATAAATAAAATCAGAGATGAAAATGGAGAGATTATAACTGATGCCACAGAAATTCAACAGATAACAATTATATGCTAAAAAAACTGGAAAACAAAGAATGAATAAATTCCTGAATACAACCTTCTAAAATTGAACCACTGATAAACCAATAATGAGTAATGATATTAAAACACTAATTAAAAGTCTCCAGTATTTGAGGATGGGGATTTAGTTCAGTAGGGGACAGCTTGCTTAGCATGAGTGAGGCCCAGAGTTTGATTCTCACCACCACAAGAAAAAAAAAAGTCTCCAGTCTAAAAAAACATCCAGAACGTGATGGTTTTACTGCTGCATGCTACAAGACATTTAAAGAACTAATTACAATTCACTGAGTTATTTCTGAAGTCCTTTGTATCTTTATTTAGAGATAAGATTTTGCTAAGATACCCAGGCTGGCCTTGAACTTGCTGTCAGTCCTCATGCCTCAGCCTCCCACTATGTCCAGTTTACAATTTTCTTCTTAAACTATTCCAAAAAAATTGAAATAAAAAAAAAAAAACTCTACTTTTCTTACTCCATTCCAGTGGGGAATTAGGAAGGCGCAGGAAGCTGGGGAAGATACTAGCAAATTTCAGCTCTTCCCAGTTTTGGAACAGGTTAATGATCAAGATCAGCGTGTTCGCGTCCATGCGGTAATTCCTTTTAAAACTATTAAAGAGTTAAAAAATGAAAAAAAAAAGAAAGAAAAAGAACTCTACCAAACTTTTTACAAGGCCAGCATTACCTAATACCAAAACAAAAAACTATAGAGACATACCTCTAATGAAATAGGTACAAAAACTTTTAAAACACAGCAAATCAAGTTTTCCAGCACATCAAAAAAAAAAAAAAATCATAAGATGATCAAGTCGGATTCATCTCAGGTATGTACTAATTATTCAACATATGCAAATCAATAAACATGACATTTTTTTTTAAACAAAAACCATATCATCAGCACAATACGTGCAGAAAAAGCATTTGAGAAGATTCACCATTCCTTCAGGATTAACACTCAACAAAGTCACACATGGTGACCTACACCTATAGTCTCAACTACCTGGGAGATTAAAGTGGGAGGATCACTGGAACCCATGAATTCAAGACCAGACCTCCCCACACGTACGTGTGTGTGTGTGTGTGTGTGTGTACCAAGAGCCTTGTGCATGTGAGGCAAACACTCAACCAACTGAGCTATAATCCCCAGCCCCCAGACCCCTTCTTGCAAAAAAAAACTTATCAACAAACTAGGTATAGGAGGAACATTTCACAATACTGAGAGCTGAATTTGAAAAACACACAGTCAATATCATGTTGAATTAGAAAAGGCTGAAAGCATTTCCTCTAAGATCTGGAATAAGAGAAAGATGTTTAGTATCACCACTCTCATGTAGTATGCTTCTGGAAATCTTAGAAAGTGCAATTAGGCAAGAGAAAGAAAGAAAGGGCATCCAAGTTGGAAAAGAAGTTGTTAAATTACCCATGTTTGCAGATGATATGATCCTTTACATAGAAAAAACTAAACATTCCATCAGAAAGTGTTAGGACTGATAATTCAGTAGAGTTGTAAGATAAAAAAAAAAAAGCAATAGTTTTTGTTTGTTTGCTTTTGGGCAGTGCTGGGGATCTAACCTATGGCTTCACCATACTTGGCAGGCATTCTATCACTGAGTTATAGCCCAGCCCTAAAAACAGCACCATGTTAAAAAACTGATAATGAACTTGCTGAAAAAGAAATTGAGAACACAATTCCATTGAACCATAAAATATTTAGTAATAAATTTTACTAAGGAAGTGAAAGACTTGTACAGTAAAAAAAAGTACAAAACTCTGATGAGGGGTTGGGGTTATAGCTCAGCGGTAGAGTGCTTGCTTCTCACATATGAGGCACTGGGTTCAATCCTCAGCACCACATAAAAATAAATAAAGATATAATTTTTAAAATGATGAAATAAATTATAGAGGAAACAAAAAAATATATTCCTGTTTGTAGATGAGAGGAATTAATATTGTTAAAATCACCATACTACTCAAAGTGATCTACATATTCAATGCAATTCTCAAACTGCCAATGACTTTCTTCACAGAAATAGACCAAAAAAGCCAAAGCAATCTTCAGTTAAAAAGCAACAAACTGCAACTGTAGACATCACAATAACAGACTTCAAAATCTACTACCACAAAGCTATAACTAACAGAATAGCTAAGTGCTCACATAAAAACTAACACATAGACCAAGGGATTGGGAGAACCCAGAAATTAATCCACATTCATACAACCAACTGATTTGACAAAGGCACCAAGGACATACAGTGGAGAAAGGACAATTTCCTCATTGAATGGCAAAATTGGATGTACATATGCAAAAGAATGAAACTAGATCCCTTCTTCTCAGTGTACACAATTAACTCCAAATGGATCAAAGATCTGAATGTTAAAACTGAAACTATGAAGTTACTACCAAAAACGGGGGGCAGGGGGAATACTTAAAAACATTGGTATAGACGATGATTTTTAGATAGGACCCCAAAGTCACGGGCAACAAAACAAATATAGGTAAATAAGATTATGTCAAACTAACAAGATTCTGCACAGCAAATGGAATAATCAACAGAGTGAAGAGACGACCTTCATAATGTGGGAGAATGTTTGCAAACTATGCATCTTAGTAGGGAGTAATCTGCAGAACATAAAAAGAACTTGAAACACAGAACACCAAAAGTACAAACAATCCAATTTAAAACTGGGCTAAAGATCGGAATTGACATTTCTCAAAAGAAGACACAGCCAAGCATGGCAGCTCACACGGGTAATCTCAGCTTCTCAGAGAAAAGCAAAACTCAAGACCAGTCCAAGAAACTTAGTGAGCTGTTTTCTCGAAATAAAAATGAAAAGTGCTCAGTGGTAGAGTACCCCTGGGTTCAATCCCCAGTACTGAAGAAAAAAAAAAAAAACATACAAATGTCCAAAAGAATATGAAAAAAAATTTTCAATTTCACTAATTATTAAGGAAATGCAAATCAAAACCATAATGAGATAGCATTCCAGTTAGAATGGCTATCATCAAGATAAAAATAAGTGTGAGGAGGATATGGAGAAAGGGGAACTCATACTCTGTTGGTGGAAAGGTAAATTAGTTCAGCCATTATGTAAAACCTAATGATCTAGCAATGAGCAATTCCACTATGGGTTATATATCCAAAGATGATGAAATCATTGTTATCAAAAAGATCCCTGCAGTGCCATGATTATTACAGCACTATTTGCAGTAGCTAAAGTATTTAATCAACCCCAGTCCCCATCAGTGGATGAATGGGTGAAGAAAATAGGGTACCTATACACAATGGAGTATTATTAAGCAATAAAAAGGTAAATTCTGTCATTTACAGCAACAGGAATAGAACTGCAGGTCATTATGTTAAGCAAAATAAGCCAAGCCAGACAGAGAAAGGCAAATACCATATGTTCTCACTCAGTTGTGGAAACCAAAAACTCCGTCTCACTGAAGAATAGAGTGGCATGGTGATCACTAGAAACTGGGAAGGGAAGTGGGTGGCGGTGTGAAGAGGGATGGAAAAGTTAAAAGTAGGGGCACAAAAACACAGAGAGGAGGAATTTGATTTTATATAGCACAGTGGGGTAATCATTGGTTTAAACAACATATGCTATATTTGAAATGACTAGAAGACAACAAAATTCCCAACACATAAAAATAATTAACATTGGATGATATAAAAGTGCTCATTATCCTATTATACATTATATATGTACCGGATCACCATAAAATACCCTATAAAGATGTACAAATAGTATGTCTGAATTTTAAAAAAGTAAAAAATAAAAGCATTCCTTCCTCCATTCCAGTTGACTAGTACAGCTGAAACTCCATACTTAACATAGAACTACACCCAAGGTACTGGTCAAGAAATAACCACAAATTCACTACCACTCAAATTTTTACAAAAGCACAGTTGAGAGTAATAATTATGGACAGTGGCCTGCAGAATCTATAACCCATTTTTCCCTCTAAATAGCCTAAAATGTTTTCCTAAAACAAGCCAGACCAACAAAGATCCACAAACCTGACCACATCTTCTGAAATCCCCATCTCTCCTGAATTGCCTTTTACTGAACTTGGCTTCAGCGTTCATTATACCTTATGACACAGTGGGGATGTTTTAAGAAACAGCCCTATGAAAACTGTCAGACTTATTGGAGAAGAGTGTCTACTTTATCACATAGTGACTTCTTTGTGAGGATTTACAAGAGAAATTTCTTCCTGGTCTCTCAACCAGAAATAATTAGGCTACTCTTGAGCAACTGACTTGTTTTTATCTCCTAAACACTGTGCATTATATTACGGATCGTTTTTCCTTCTCTACTTTGTCTGCCAAAAAAAATCTTAGGGGCAAATATGTGGTCAGACCCTAGCAGGACCATAGGAACCAACAATGTCTACTTTGTGTCTCAGCTTTATTTCTAGCTTCATTGTTGAGTCAGTAAAGATCATGGAGCCAGAGGACCTGGGTATTGAGCTCCTGAGCTTGACCACTTAAAATTCATATGGTCTTCATCATCATCCATGCCTTAGTTATCTCTTCTATAAAATGGAGAAAATAGTTCTCATCTCAAGGGATTATCGTCAGAACTAAACAACCCCATGTGTGCAAAGTGCTCAACAGTGTGTACCACACAGCAAATGGTTCATGTTTAGATACTATTCTCACCTCACC
Source organism: Marmota monax (assembly GCF_021218885.2). Lineage (NCBI taxonomy): Eukaryota > Metazoa > Chordata > Mammalia > Rodentia > Sciuridae > Marmota > Marmota monax. The sequence continues at coordinate 16,525,365 of NW_026692781.1, forward strand.
TTTTCTACTACTTTTTGGTGATATTGATCTCTTCCAATTTTTAGTGGAATCTGTTTTTTTTCCTTTTGGTGTGTATTTATTAAATGTTCCCTGGAAGAAGACTGAATGGAAACAAAAGCAAATGAGTGCAAAAATGCCAAAATGTGTGCAGCATCAAGTTAGAAGTAATCGATATGATCTCTTTGATAAAAACACACTAACAGAATAACCACGATATGGGTTATCATCTAGATAGATCTTAAAGTGACATTTACATTTTTCAGAAGTTCCAGAGGTCTAATCATGTCCTGATTTGATCCCAATTACAATTTGTTCTAATGATGGGTTCTGTGAGGGAAAAAAAAAAAACACACACACACATAACAGTTCAAAGATTGCCACTCAAGACCACCTGGGAAGTGTTCCTCAGTAGACAAGGAAAGCCCCTAGGCAAGGCATCTTGCTGCTTTATTGTTGATTCTATGAAGGTCAAGATCTCTAAAAGAAGCTTTCCTTCAGTTGCTTGGCTAACAACGCCTCCTTTGCTTGTGGGTGTTAAAAGCAGTTCAAATAAAGGTTGGAGAGCTGGGCATGGCAACACACCCGTAATCCCAGCTACTGGGAAGGCTGAGACAGGAGAATCACAAATTCAAGGCCAGCCAGGAGAAATTATTAAAACCCTGTCTCAAAATAAAATTCTTAATAAGGGATGAGGTTGTAGCTCAGTAGTAGAACACTTGCCTAGCTTATGCAAGGTCCTGGGTCCAATTCTCACTAGAGCCCATCAATAAATGTCAGATATCCCACATAAAGAAAAGTGTAAAAAAGAAAATGATGTTATTAAAAAGCATGGAAAGATTTTACTCCTAAGCATGGACTATACTTTGGTTAAAGTAAAACCTTTTATTTGTTTTACTTCTCTGCAATTTAACCAGCACTGCTGATATACACTGGTTAAAGTCTATTTCTTATCTACTTTTCTTCTTTTTCTCCCACTCTGGTCATAACTATTACAAGAGCTGGTGTTGGTCTTAGATCAGAGATCATCCAGGGAACCCCTTGCTATTCAAAAATGACTTTCTTCAAACATTACTTACTTGCTATAAATTAAAGCTTATTCCTTGGGTTTTGAACACAACAAGCTCTCTCCTGTTATAATTCAAGTAACCTCCAGAAGCTGTCTCACATATTAGCCTCCTCAGACCCTTGAGATAACTATTTAATTCCCAACTACAAGTATGTTTGCATAAAGGAAAGGAATTTTACTATATTTTACTATTAATATTAAGAAATATTTACTTATCATACTCCATGGGCTCAATAGTCATTGGAGATGCAACAAACATTCACTCAAGGAGCATCCTAATGGGAGGAAACCAGGAGCAAACAACAAAGCTATAAAAGGGGAAAGAAGGGTAGGGAAGGGTCAGGGGCTGGAGATGGAGAGACACTGCTCCAACAGGGAGGTCAGGGAAGCTCTCGCTTAGGGGAGAAGAGGATCACAAGAGGCTTGTGATAAGGGAATGAGTTGCACTTAGGTGCAAGTGGAAACCACCCAAGAAGGGAGAGAAAGTCCTGCAGTTAATTTGGCTGGTTGCTGAGCAGGAGTCCAGTTCTGAGTCGCAGTCTTGGCTCTGTCAGCTCCCTGCCCTGCTTGACCTCTTCTCTCAGATGCAGGCAACAATACCTGCCCTGTCTGTACCTTGGAGCTACTGAAGTTTGAGTTTATGTTTAGAGAATATTTTGAGCCCTACAGGCAAAAAACTTTAGGAAAGCACAAGGTACGATTATGTTATTTTCCCCGTATTTTTCTCCTGTCTCTTTCGATTTGGGCTGTTATTTTATTAAAAAATAAACAGAGCCAGTGGCCTATTCCTCCCTCTCGGTAAGCTGTCAGTTTAAACATGCCTCGTCTATCAAGGGCAGTCCTGAGACCATCCTTCACACTGAAGAGTCAAGGTCAACATGCAACTAAAAAACAAAATGCTCTACTATTAAGGCAAACTGTTTCCAGGCTGGGCTTACCTGGAGGACTCCTTACAAACGTTATTCTCAGAAGAGCAAATGAACGCAGGATATCTCTGCATCCTTGAGGCAGGAAGGAGAGTTGTCTAGATAAAGCTCTGACAGTGAGGGGAACAGAATCTTCTAAGACATAGAAATTACTTTTTCTAGGTCTGCATACTTCATCTAGGCTCCTTTCATAGCCCTCAGATTTTATTCTAACTTCCTTCCATTATCATTTAGCTACATTAGAAATAGAATGATCCAGGAAGAAAAAAAGTCATTTAGGAAAAATCTAGTACTAGAATATATTGAAACAACAAAAAGGTTTGAAGTTGAAGTCTCTAACTAGTTAGAATGACATTTTGAAAAGATAACTATCATAGAAAATGTCAAACATATTTGTAAAAATAGAGGAAATAGGTTTGGTTGGTTGGTTGGTTTTCTGTTTGGCTGGTCTTCAGATTTGTTTTGGAAATGGTTTTTTGGTGGGAAAGGATCAGTGCTAAGGATCAAATCCAAGGCCTTGGGCATGTTAAGTGCGTGTTCTACCATTAAACTACATCCCCAGCCCTGAGAAGACAATTTAATGAGCCTCAGATACCCATAATGCAACTTTAATAATTTTCAACCCTTTGCCAATTTGTCTCATCTATGCCTGGTCCCAATTCTGTATGCCTCTCTGAATAATTTTTAGGCAAACCTCAGATATTATATCACATCACCAGTAAATACAGCTTATTGATTCTCATTATTCTTAGAAGTTATGTTCTGTAAAGTCATCCTAAACACTGAAATATGCATTGCTAAATCACTACTCCTAGGAAAAATCAAGGTTAGATTTCTACAAGCCTCTGGTCACAATGTATCAACCAGTCAAGACATAGTATTGTCTCTTGTATGTTTCTGTTTAAAGACAGCAGATTAAATATGCACTATTAACTTGCCAACATTGATCTCATGGCCAACAGCACTATATTGCATGCTTAAATGAAGCTTATCCAACACCTACATATTTTGATACAGTCCATCCATCTTATACTTAGAAACATTAGCCAGCACCTCAGCACTCTGCTTGGGGATCACGTTAAGCAGCCAAATTACCAACACAAAGTGCAAAAACATGAAAAATCAAGACTCTGAGAAGGACAACAACTCAAATTTTTTTGCCACTCTGTATATGTCAAGCAATGACAGCAAAAGCTCTATGAGTATTGGTTTAGGACTTACGAATACATTTTAGTGAGTAGACAGAACCTCAAACATGAATCCACAATGTCCATCAACAGTACTTTGATATAAGCATATTTTTAGTAACAAATTTTCACCTAAGATTGGGAATTAAAAATAGGAAATTTTAAATGGCACTTGGCATACAGACAGTAATTCAAAAATTTATTAAGTGTCTACTGTAAGTTTTAAGGTTGCTTGGGACCCAAGTTTGTTGACTAAAGATAGGATGGTGATTATATAAAGTCCTATCCCAAATATTATAGGAATTGCAAATATATCAAGTTTGCAAAAAGTTTAATATGTTGGAGGATGAGATTCCCTGTCAGCATAAGGCTCCATTCAATATTAATATTAAAGTTCTGTGGAAAGTACTCTACTTTCTCACATCCTTTAGTAGTTGTTAGCTATTCAGTCATGTACTGATCAGTTTTATGTTTCTCTTGTATTGTTATATCAAAAACACACACTTAATGCAACTTTTTGGCTGCTTACTGTTTGCTTAGTAAATGTCTATTTGTAACATAACTGAGATTCTCATTTACATTAGCAATTTTTATTTTATTTTATTTTATTTTGTGGCAGTGCTGAGGGTCAAACCCAGGGCTTTGAGCATGCTAGGCAAGCATTCCATCACTGAGCTCACTATCAGCAATTCTATTTTTCAAAGGTGACAAAATATAATCCTTCCAGCAATGTGATTTATCCAGGGGTTCTCTCTCTACAATGTCAATAAGTTACTTTCAGATGTGTAGAAAGGTTTCCTTTTTTGTTGTTGTTTGTTTTTCAGTGCAGGAGATGGAACCCAGGGCCTTGTACATGGTAGCAAGTGCTCTGCCACTGAGCTACATCCCCTGTCTGTCTCCCTACTGGAAATATTGATGGCACCACTCTTAAAGCACACTGGCTCGAATTTTAGTTAATTGGTGAATGCACAGCTAGACCTATACAATGGGAAAACTGTTAAATGGAACACATACCAAGACTCTTTTGCTCTGGAGCCCCAAGAAATTCTCTTCCTGTCCATCATTCCCACAGACCCTTCAATGGTGTTATGGAACATTTATCCTTTTATTGATAAGTCTAGTATTACAGGCCAAAAACATTCTTTTCTGAACAGTGAAGTTACAAACCTCATTCTAATCTCACAATTCATGATGTCTTTTGTAACAGAAACTACATAATTTTAAGTAAATGAATTTGATCTATTATTTCTATTTTGGTCATAGAAAACCACACTGTGGCACTGCCATATGTGAACATGTGAGTACTTTGGTGTCCCAGACTCAAAAATACTAGAGATTTAAAAATTCAGGAAATTTGTGTTCCTATGTGAATAACTCCAAGCTTAAAACAAAATAGCTATAAGGATTCTAGTTAAAGTAGTTTAATGACATTTCCCCAACATGAACAACAAATTCTTCCTCGAATCTTTGACTGAAATGTAATATATCTCAGAAGAACCATTTTAGCAGGCTTAAGATATAAAAACCATGATTAAATCCTGCATTAAGTTCTACTCTTCACCTTTATTTCAAAATACTAAATGATAGACCATGCTGACATCAAGACAGCAATGGCGTTTGTGTGTGGGTATTAAACAGCAGCTCATTTGTAGGATTATTCCCAGGATGGTACACAAATTTAATCTTATACAAGGTTCCAGAATGATCTAACATTACCAGGTAAATAGAAATATATTAAAACCCAAACAATGCTTTATAGTACTTAATAAAATAGGAAGGTAGATTAATACACTTGGGCCTTTATTAAAAAATTGAAGCAATTAAAGATAATGGTCCAATACTCAGCACTGCTGCTCTAGTAACTCCCTTTCCTGTCATATGCATTTCACTCACTTCAATCCCTTATGAATCCTTAACCCCTCTTTAGATATCCTGATAGTGTCCTTATGCAAAATCCTTCAATTTCATAAAGCTTTATTTTTAGCCAGTTTGTCCTCCTTAATTCGGCCAAAATTATGCTTCTGAAATACCATGATTTGCATTTAAGCTTTTAACAGCCCCCTCAGTATCCACAGAATATAAACAACCTTTATAGTTTATCATACAAGGGACTTTTATATCTACCCTACCTTTCCAATTTCACCCTTTTTGATCTACCTCATCTATCCGTACAATTTTATTTTTACCTTTGACCCCTATCTACGTGTCCAACTTAACCCTCACCATTTTTTGATCCTCTTTCACCTTCAATCTCCCCCTCACCATGTATTCTGGTCATTCCATTTCTTTATGTCTCTATGTCTTCGTACACACTATTCTCGATAATAGTGACCATTTTTAACCATAATAAAGAGCCATAGCAATGTCAATACAGTCATTTTAGTTTTTTGGCTTTATTGTTGTTTGAGGTGCGGGAGATTAAACAGGGCCTTGTGCATGCTGGGCAAGAGCTCTACCACTGATCTATGTCCCCTGCTAATACAATAATTCTAAACTTAATGAAGAATAATACAAGAAATTGAGTATGTTAGGGCAAATTGAAGTGCTCCCTCCAAGCCTAGACCACCTCCATTCTAAAACTGTCCTCATCACAACTATCGACAACTTCCACCCTAGGGTCCCTTTTCTGCCTTCCGCTTACGTTACTAGAGACTTCTCATTCCCTAGTAAAGCAAGACCCTCTCTCAGCTTTCATGGGTATTATACTCTCCTGGTCTTTACCCCACTGTCCACACCTGATTAGTCTGCTTGATTATCTCCTTCTTGACCTTTAAATGTTAGAGTAACTCAGGAATCCATCCTCAGCCTTCCCTCTGCTCTTTATCTACATTCACTTGTTAGACAACTTACTCATTCCAATGGCTTCAGATACCATCTGTTGTCAATGACTCCCACATTTAGGTCTCTTCCGTCCCAACTTCTCTGCCAGGCTCCACAGTCACTTATCCATCTGCCTTTTTGACATCTTTTGGGGAATGTACTACCTATTTCAAATGTAACATAATCAAATAGAACTTTCTGTCCCTCTTCCTCTTTCAAAAAAATTCTGTATTCATTTCCCAACCTTTATCATCTAAGTAAAATGGCTCTACAGTTGCTCATGTCAAAACCTAGGTGTAATCTTAGATGCCTTTATTTCTCTCCCTCTACATCTTTTCAGATTTATGGATGCTAAACTCCAAAATACACCCCGACTTTCATCTCCAGCTCTCCAGTACTGCCCGTTTATCCTGTTCACTGCATGTGCTACTTAACAGCCTCCTCGCCGAACAACACATTTTTCACACTTGCTTTTCCACAATTTGTTATTCATGGAGTAAATAGGAGTGATCTTCTAAAGTAAAATGTTAATTCCTGACTGAGGAATCCTCAGTGGCATCCCATTTTAATTAGAATAAAATTAAACCCTCTCCATAGTAGACAACAATCTTGGTGATATAAGTTCTGTTAATTCTCTACCTATTTGACATTGTCTTTCCCTCTGCCCAATATCCTCCAACCACACTAGTCTCCCTCTTCTGTGGCCGCCTCATAATCTGTTCTCCACCTCTGGGTCTTTGTATTTTCTGATCTTTCTACCTACAATACATCCCCAAATGTGATTGACTTCTTGTCATTTAAATTTCAACTCAAATCTTACCCATACCAGCCAGTTCTTGAATTCTTGCTGTTCTTATTTACAATAGCCTAGTTTAAGAAATTCTCAAAAATAAGACAGCAAACAAGTGAGGAGGAGCCAGTTTTAAAGAAAATAAGTTCAATTTAGGACCTGTTGTGTTTCATGTAGACTAGACACCCCGCAACCCAGGCAGTTAAATAAAAGGAACTGGGCCCCAAGAAAAAGTTACGATTGGATATGTAGCTGAACGCATGCAAGTAGTTGGTTTGCTTCAGGAAATCAAAGAAAAAATACAAAAAAGAATTAAGGATAGAACATTATGAAATGCTTTTACATTGATGGATGCAGGAAAAGGAACCCAGACCGGAAGAAAAAAAAATGGAGTAAGAAAACCAGCAAAGACTAGAGGAACAAACCCGGGAGAAAGAAACTTCCAGAAAAATGAAATGATAAAACACTAAAAATGGTTTATTGCTTTGGAGCTCAAAGGTCATGATAGCCTAGACTAGAGCTCAAATCCAATCTCAGTGGATTGAGTGTAAAAAGTGGAAGCTATGGCAATGACTGCCTATTTATAAAATTTCTGTCTTCATCATATAATAAACCTCAGGAAGGCAGACCCCAAATTTTCCAGTATACTTACATTTGCTAGAACTCAGTGCAGTGTGCAACAGAGTTAGTGTTATGGTTTGGATGTGAAGGTGTCCCCTAAAAGCTCACGTGTGAGACCATGTAAGAAGGTTCAAAGGAGAAATGATTGGGTTGTGAGGCTTTTAGCCTAGTGAATCAATCCCCTGACAGAGATTAACTGAGTGGTAATTGAAGTGGTAGGGGTGGCTGGAGGAGGTAAGAACTGATGTATATATTTGTATCTGGAGAGTAGAATCTCTGCTTCCTGTTGTGAGTTACTTCCCTCTGTCACCCTCTGCTGCCATGATGTTCAGCCTCACTTGAGCCCTGAGGAATGGAGCCAGCCTTCTCTGGACTAGGATGTCTGAGACTATAAGCCCTCAAACTTTTCCTCCTCTATAACTGTGCTGGTCAGATCCTTTAGTCACAGCAGCAAAAAAGCTGACTAAAACAGTTTGGTATCTCCTCCACAAAGCATTTGACCAATGAATGAATGAAAGGGTGAGGCTAGGGGAAGAAAAAAAGAACAGAAGAATAGGGGAAAAGGACAAGGAAATAAAGAGAAATGGGGAAAGAAATAAAAGATACACAAGGAAAGATACAGCCGTGTGCAGATAAGAATGTAATCATTTTCAGAATGAGAACATCTTGAGTGTATTTTTTTCATGGAAGCAAAAGTAATCCAAAAGTAGGGCTGGGATTGTGGCTCAGTGGCAGAGCACTTGCCTCTCACATATTGGGCACTGGGTTCAATCCTCAGTGACTCACAAAAATAAATAAATGTATTATGTCAATCTACAACTAAAAATATATATATAAGGCAATCCAAAAGCAAGAAAAGAGAAGAACATAGAGAGAAAGCTCTGTGGGAGGGAATCAAGAACTAGTATAAAGATGATTAATATTGATAATCAATGAAAATTAAGATTTAGTAAGAGAATGTCACAAATGATCTATTGCTGTAACTTTCTTATCAATTGGTATACTAATGCAATTATGTGAAATAGCTAATATTTTTATCAACTTAATAATTTTGTTGCATCCTTAACAGTTCAATTATAATTTATGATTGTTTCATATAATTTTTTTTGGTACCAGAGATTGAACTCAGGGGGACTAAACCACTGATTCACATCCCCAGCCCTTTTTTGTATTTTATATAGAGACAGGGTCTCACTGAGTTGCTGAGGCTGGCTTTGAACTTGCAGTGTTCCTTCCTCAGCCTCCCAAGCCGCTGGGATTACAGGCATGTGCCACCACACCTGGCTGAATTTTCATTCTTTAGAAAAACTTTCTAATTTAGCCATAAAACATGACCTCTGAAGATGATGTAAAAATAGAACAAAGAATGAGGAACAAATATAATCTTCAAAGAAGATAAATGACTGAGTATCTTTTAAAAAGTCATTCTGCTTTACCAGTATCAGAACTAATAAAGAGCAGTAGAAGAAAGAGAAATAAGAACTAAATATTCTAGTGTAACTCTCACCTATTAGTCTGTGTCCATTGAGGAATGCAAACTTCTTCCTACCTCCAAAAAGATTGGGGGGGGGGGCTTCATTAGTCATTCAACTCTATGCAGTATTATACTAATGTTGCCAAATTTCTTGTTTACCAAAATTGAACTGTTATAACAACTGTATATTCCTACCTTGAGGACAAGGTTCTACTGATTTCTTTGTGCTATTTTAAAAACTTAACATTGGCCTCATCCCCAAACCCAAGGGTACAACTCTGAGCTTTACCCAATTTTAATCTCAGCTGAAGACAAAAAAAAAAAAAAAAAAAAAAAAACTCAGTTGCTTCAAAAACTAAGTTCCTAAGAAGGAGCCAACATCAGATTCTTCATCTATTTCATAGGATATTTGTAGCTCTATCCTCAGTGATAATCATTTTTCAAGAGAACAGTGAGATTCAGGAAGCTGAAGAAGTTTGACAGTGCAACTAGTTAATGAAAAAAGTAGGACTAGATGTCAGGTTTTCTAATTCCTAGGCCAGTTCAATGGGGTGCTCTTTTAAGATGTTTGCAAATGTTATACATGACTAAATATTAATTATGCAATTCTGTCAGTTGCTTCATTGGTGAAATGGCCCCCTTCCCTCTTTCCAGGTCAATCTAACTTTGGTGTTTGCTTTGATGTCATGCACTGAAGCTTGTAGTGTGAAGTTAATGTCTGCTCTCCATCAGGTTATGTGAGGTACATGTGTGGACTTGAAGCATGCACATTTAGCCCATAATCAGTACTGTGTTTCACTGTATTTAAACACATCGGCATGGTTTTCAATTGGAAAAAGAAACAATGGTGCTGAGAAAACTGGAAATCTATATGCAACAAAATGAAATTAAACTCCTCTATCTCACCATGCATAAGGACCTAGAAATTAAACCAGAGACATGGGTCTATTAGAAGAAAAAGTAGACACAAATCTCCATCATGTCAGATTAGGCCCACACTTCCTTAATAAGACTCCTGTAGCACAAGAGTTAAAAATTAAGAATCAACAAATGGGACAGATTCAAGCTAAAAAGCTTCTTCTTGAAGAAATAATCAGTGAGGTGAATAGAGAGCCTACAGAATGGAAGCAAATTTTTACCACATGCACATCAGAGCACTAATCTCTAGGATATATAAAGAACACAAAAAAAATTTTTTTTTAAAGATAGATGAGAGAGAGAATTTTTAAATATTTATTTTTCAGTTTTCGGTGGACACAACATCTTTATTTTTTTATATGGTGCTGAGGATTGAACCCAGCGCCCTGAGCATGCCAGGCAAGCATGTTACCACTTGAGCCACATCCCTAGCCTCAAAAACTCAAATATCTTAACACCAAAAAACAAATAACCCAATTGGTAACTGGGTCAAGAAACTGAACAGACACTTCTCAGAAGATTATATACAATCAATCAACAAATATATGAAAAAAATGTTCAACTCTCTAGCAATTAGAGAAATGCAAACCAAAACTACTCTAAGATTCCATCTCACTCCAGTCAGAATGGCAGCTATTATGAACACAAACAACAATAAGTGTTGGCGAGGATGTGGAGAGAAAGGCACACTCATACATTGCTGGTGGGACTGCAAATTGGTGCAGCCAATATGGAAAGCAATATGAAGATTCCTTGGAAAACTTGGAATGGAACCATCATTTGACACAGCTATCTCACTCCTCGGTCTATACCCAAAGGACTTAAAAAGAGCATACTGGAGGGACACAGCCACATCAGTGTTTATAGCAGCACAATTCACAACAGCTAAACTGTGGAACCAACCTAGATGCCCTTCAGTAGATTAATGGATTAAAAAATTGTGGTATATATACACAATCCATTTTTCCGATATAAGGATGCTGATTCATAATGGGGTTAGGGAGACTATGGGAGTATTAGATGAATTCTAGATGGAGAAAAGGGGAGGGAGGGAAAGGAAAGGGGTATGAGGATAGGAAAGATGGTGGAATGAGATGGACATCATTACCCTAAGTACATGTATGAAGACATGAATGGTGTGACTCTACTTTGTGTACAACCAGAGATATGAACAATTGTGCTTTATATGTGTAATATGAATTGTAATGCATTCTGCTGTCATATATAACAAATTAAAATTAATAAATTTTTTAAAAAAGAAAGTAGTGTCATGAACTAAAACAAAAGCTTCTAAAAGTCATAGGGAGACCACCTGAGGAGTAAAGCTGACCAAGTGACTGGACTGTGCTTCTTTGCTGCTTCTAGCCCTTCTCTAGTTGCTTTGAAGGTTCAGCAAGGCCTTCGAGAGAAGAAATGGTTAGAAAGACATAAGCACTTTCTCTTTTTTACAAATTGGTGAAAATGGATTCATCTAGGGATTTTTAACTTCTCAAGTATCATTCACTCTAGGAAGCCTTGTTTTCTTATGTTTTAGAACATTCAGGTTCCCATTTGACTCTTCAAAAACAAATTTAAATGCCACTTTTCTGTTTCAGTTGTAGTACCCACCTTCACCAATTCAGAAAACAGCTATCTTGTCCATTGATGATTAGAACCCCTGTTCCCACTTAACTCTGAGGTTTTTAAATTCTAATTTGTTAACTCTGGTTGTATATAAAGTATATTTACACCATTTGTGTTCTCATACATGTGCTTAGGATAATGATATCCATCTCATTCCACCATCTGTTTTACCCCCTGCCCACTCCCTTACCCTCCCACCCTGTGCTCTATCTAGAGTTTATCTAATCCTCCCATGCTTCCCTACCAACCCCACTATGAATCACCCTCCTTATATCAGAGAAAACATTAGGCATTTGGTTTGGGGGCATTGGCTAACTTCACTTAGCATTATATTCTCCAACTCCATCCATTTACCTGCAAATGCCATGATTTTATTCTCTGTTATTGTAAGTAACATTCCATTGGGTATATATACCACATTTTCTTTACTCTGAGGTCTTTTTAAGGCTCATTAGTGTCCCTTGCCATGAGGATAGGCACTACAAAAGTAAAGCTTGTTTTGGTATAGTTAATTTATCAGAGCTAATAAGCATTATATGGTGTCTAGAGAGAACACTGAAATGACTTACATAGGATTTTGTTCTCTTTTTAATGGGTAGTCTCCCATCACTTGAACCCTTGCCCATCTGTAAGAGACAGTACTGGGCACTCCTTCAGCACCCACACCCTCCCCTCTGCAAGTCACCCACCTCTCTGCATCACCTCAGAGCTTCTCAGCCCAAACTGGATTTTGTCCCAGCACCGTGTGGACACCGATAGCTCTACGTGAAGGGGCAGCTTACCTGGGCCTCCATCTGAGACAGCCTGGCCCTCCCATCCTCCCTCTTCACCCCAACACAACTGAACTACAGGGGAGCTCCACATTCCAGGGTTTCTTTTGACCAATGAGAGAAGAGCCACTGGATACACTTTTCCAGCGTAGCCCCTAACACAACCTTTCCTAGACTTTTATTTTCCCCTCAAACTCTAAGAATTCAGTCTTTTGAATCTTTGCAAACCTCATTTCTTCCAACTCTCATTTCTTTAAGGAATTGTCCAACTTAGGTTGTTGTGGAAGAGAAAGATGAAGGAAAAAAGTAGGGTATTTTATGGATATAGAAGCAAAATACACGTGGTTCTTTCCAGACAGGCTTGCCACTGCAGGGTGCCAACAGAGTGATCCTTTACCCATATTTCTTGGCACATGGAAGACACAGACATCCCCAAAAACACACCTTTCAAATTTTTCTTCAGATTCTCTTATGCCCATTGCAATTCCCCCTAGTCTTTTCTCCTCAAACTTCTCTACTTTTAAAATCCAAAGCTTCCTCTCCTCAATCTTTATAACATTCTCACCTTATCTTTTTTCTCAAAGTCCCTTTCTCACTGAAAAGCCTGTCTCTTTGGCACTGTCTCAATGCCCCTTTTTCAAATCTGAACCATAAACAAGGATAACACTTCTGGAAGTTTTCTAGGGGTGACAATACCTTAGGAGGTGCAGAATGGCTCAGGGTTCATATCACAGCAGTGGCTCTCAACATGTGGTCCCCAGAGTGGCCACAAGCAGTGGAACTTGGAAATAAAAATCCTCCACCTCACTCTGGACTGCTGAGTTGGAAACGCCCAGAGTGGGGTCTATAAATCTGTTTTCACGAGTCCTTCAGGTGATTCTGATGTAAGTTAAAGCCAGAGAGTATGGTAGTAACTAACCATTGCCACATGGTTCTCATCCAACCCTCATTACATATCAGAATCACCTTCAGAGCCCTGGGGAGCATTTACACTTATAGATTCTTGGGACCTACCCCCCAGAGATTCAGTTTCAGTTGGACAGGATGAGGCCCAGGATTTCTAAATGATTTTAGTGTCTATGCATAGTGCTAAAACATTGCACTGTCCTCAAATAAGAATTACATGGGAAAAGATATTTTTCTGTTCCAGAGGGTTTGACTGAGGAGGGGAGGGGACAGTATGGTTTTCCTAATTGATCTGAAATATTTAAATATCTTTTTTTGTTGGTGGGGGGATCCTGGGGATTAAACTCAGGGGCACTTGACCACTGAGCCACATCTCCAGCCCTGTTCTGTATTTTATTTAGAGACAGGATCTCACTGAGTTGCTTAGCCCTTTGCTTTTACTGAGCCTGGCTTTGAACTCATGATCCTCCTGCCTCAGCTTCCAGAGCCACTGGGATTGCAGACTTACATTAGATATTCTTATAACCTAACTCTGAGTTAGTCATTTACATATGTAGACAGCAAGACTGCATGTTCAACTTTTTAAAATTTGCTTTATTAAAGTATATAGTCTTTAGAGTTTCAGAGGAACACATGTGGTATAACTGCTCAAAGTAAGCCCAACTATTCCCAGCATCATAGACATCCAGATTGGCTACAGAGCGCTGTGGTTCACTGATGGCTGGCTGGGTGCCTTCCCCCCTAACAAATTTAGCAATCCATTAGGATGGTGCCCTGGACAACTGGCCTTCTCACACCCTCCTCACCACCCCCAATCCTTTGGAACTCAGCTACAATTCTGCTAATGTCTTCAGACAAAGGCATCATTTTACTCAGCTTTTATTAATAGCAGCAAGTGTTAGAGACTTTGAACACTGAATCCCGTGGGGAGAAACGTTAGTGGCGGGGTGTGGATTTAGGCATTACTGTCACCTCATCAGGCCGTGTTTCCACTTTCCTTTCAAAAGAACCAAAATAGACAATGGAAAAAACACCAATTGAAATTTTCCAAATGGAAATGAAATACTGCTCTGGGGGTTTACTAGTGAACTTTATGTTTAGATAAAGTAACATAAACAATTACACAAATCTATTTTTTGTGTGTGACTTAATCTGCCTTCATTTACTGCCAGTTGATTTGATTTAGGGATCTTTCTTTCAACTTCAATAATCATATGGCATGTAGTTATAAATCATAGAATCTTTCAAGAAAATTAAAGGTCGACCCAGCATATTCAAGTTTCAGTATTTTTATCTTCTTTGTATGAATTACCTTGATTTTCTCTTAACAATAAAATAACCCTCAAATCCAGAAAGTTACTGCAGAAACAATTGCTCAGCTGTAGTTCAGGGAAAATCACCAAAAGTCATGTGGTATTTATAAGGAACTTGAGTGCCAGCCTGTCTCCATGCCCAGCAACAATAAAATGTTTTTAATATCTATTCCATGCTCACAGTGTGGTGAGTGAGTATAAAAGAAAGACAGAGAGAGGCACTGTGGTTGTCCAAGTGAAAATGCCTCTGGTCTTTTGCTAAGGATAATCTAAACAGTTCTGGGAATGCACATCCACTGCAAATACTACCTGCTGAGAATTCCATAAAATCTGGAATCTTGTCTTGAAAGTCATCTGCAAAACCCAGTGAAAACAAAATTGAAGGAAATACTACAGAGATGATTTGAGAACTGGTCCAAGTCAGAAACATTGCTGATGTATAGGTTGTCAATGTTATGAGACATGTAGAGAAGTGCTCAGAGACATGGAACTCGAATTTCTCCCCCCACAAACTACAAGTGTACAGCACCTAAAGGAAATTGGGGAGGAAGTAGACAAGTTTGCATATGGAGATCCCAACCCCTTCTGAACTTCCAAGTGATTGGAAGTTCCTATCCGAGGACCTAAGAAGACTTGGCCAAAGGCACAGTGAAAGGGAAAGACAAAGCCCCCCAAATAAAACAGGCATTGTGGTGACAAAGCAGACAAGGAGTATGGCCAAGACACCTAGCCAACTCACCAAAGGGAAACAGAGCTTCTGGGCCCTGGTGGTAGAAGATTCAAAGCCTTGATGACCCAGAGGTGTAACCTTTGTAAGGAGCTTTCTTGGCTCAGTTAAACCAAAGTGGAGGTTTTAGCTCTCACATACAAAAGAGCCAGTAGAGTTAGGGCAGTGTTCTTCATTAGACCTGGTAAGAGCACATGCAACAGGACATGCAAACTCTAAGGTTATGCCTCTTCAACTTCCAGGGGCCCTCTGGAGTACTCCACCCCTGCCATGGGAGTACAAGTGGCAATTCCTAACCTATGGAAGAAATTCATATGGTGAATCCAAAGCTACCTAGACTGGACTGACCCTTCAGATTGGAGTAAACATTGTGTGTGAGGACGGGGTGCTGAGCACATTGAGGGTTTGATGTACTTAATTGAGTATTAAAATGAATCCCTGTGCAAACTTGTCTAGTTATGCCCAAGGTTGTGGGTTCAATCCACAACAGGGCAAAAATATAAGATAAAACAGAGTCCTTAGTAAGCAACATATTTTGTGATTTTTTGTTTTTCCAGACAGGCCAAAGTTACCCAGGGACTCAAAGATTTGTGCCTCTCTGCTCCCCTTTGAAGTCATTACAAATGAAAGTACAGCTTTGAGGAGTGATTACATAGTAAAAAAAAAAAAAAAATTAAATATAACAGACTTTTAAAGTGTCTCTACTGAAATAGATGATAATATAATCCCCCAGAACAAGGTACATAATCTTGAGCCTTAGCTCGTGGCCATTTTCTGATTAGTCTGCAGATTAGTCAAATCTATAGAGCCAAAGTTGACATTGGACCATTTATGCCTCAATAGTAAATGAATATTCAATACAACAAAATTACAATATTAATTTTGGTAGAATTTAAATGCAAATAGCAGAATAAGGAGGTGGCAATATTTGAGTCAATCTTGAAAGACGTGTGTAAGCTAGTCAGTTTAAGAAAAGCTACAATTGCTGAACTCTGAGAGTTGCAAAAGATAATACATTGAAACTTTCTTCATAGGGAATTTAAAATATTTTGGGCCCACAAAAAATGTATTTAAAATGCTGATTGCATATTGTATTAGGAAAATAAAGCTTACAGAATTATAGTTGATAATTTGAAAAATTAGACATTTTAAAACTCATAAAAATCAGTGATACCTGTGAACAGGTAATACCTGCTGTACCAGAAGCAGGCAGAGTGCTGAGGGCTCTCTGTGCATGGTCACACTTGGTTGTCTAGTAGGTAGGTTATGTTAGGTAGGTAATGTTACTCCACCTCTATAAATTGGATGTCAGGTTTATGACTAGCTCCTGAGTTTACCCTCCTCACCATGAAGTGATTAAATATCTTGTCTTTATTACCCTCTCCAAATATAATGAGCATATTGAGATCCTCAGAAATGTTTATCACCAAAGTACAGGTATGTTGGGAATTACTTTGTTGGCACAAGTTGTGGAAGTGAATGCCTGGGCTCTCAGACGTTCTATTTTTCAATTTTTCACTGGTTTTCTTTGACTTTTGCTTCTTAACTATTTTTGATGGTTTTACTATATTTTCCCCTCTACATCTTTCACAAATTATATGCAGACTGCCAAATACAATCTTTGAATGAAACATTTTGGTTTAACAGAAATGAGAACCAGGGGGGAATAAAAAGATGTTTTGATTTTCTAGCATTTTTAAACCTACGTTTTCTTATGTAACTGAAATCATTATATTTATAACTTTGAGTCCTACTTTATTCATTTATATTCCTCCATAGCATTTCTTACTTTATTAAACACTACTCCCCCAAACATTTAACAGTTGATACTATTTTATCAAGTGGCTAAAAAAAAACAGGTCTCTTGACCTGTGCTGTGATATAAAGCTAAATTTGAAACTCTTACTTTAGTCCTTGAGATCTAGAAACTAATCAGTGGATATTGCTCTGAAATGATACCTAATAGGCTATTGCAATCAGTAAATTACATAGCATGTCACACTTGATCAATTTTTACTATATTAACAGTGTTTACACGTTTCTCGAGTTTCACAGGGAAATCAAATAATTGACCACAGCTGGCAATATTTTATTTTACATGGAACACCGCAGCTGGAGGAATTCCAGCCTAACCTTGAACAGGGCTCTAATTGACTGCAAACATTTAGGGGCAATGTCTTGAATGCTGGCTGATTTTCTCTCCTTTCATTTTGTGTCTGAATGTTTTTTCAGAAATATTCATGGCCTTCACTAATGTCCAGGGAGAACCCAGGTGCCCAACAAGCTTTGTTCCATCAATGAAAAGCAGCTACCCAGCCATGCAAGATATAACATAGGAATATTCTACTTTGTGAAATATTGAAACTCATTTGAATCCTTCAAACTTAATAGATGTTTCGAATCATTAAGCAAGGACAGTACCTTCAGAAGACTTATTTTTCACAGGGTTTTTGTAAGCAAGAATGAAATAAAAATGAGACAATCAAAAGAGAAATAAAACATTTTTTCTGTTTCATGGGTTTTCAACCTCTGACTGATATGTCATATTTTACCTGAATCAATTGATTTAAAGCAGAAGTGGTGTGTGTTGCAGCTTTGTTAATATCAGGTTTATTCTGTGGGAATGTTAAAATACCATTGCAATAATTTGGTATTAGAAATGTCAAGTCTATTCTACTGGCATAATCCACAAACTTTGAATCAACATGTTGTATGATTTAGAATTCAATTTTCCTAAAGATGATTAGTTTTCACTGCAAGACAAAGGTGGGGGGGGGAGAAATGGCCAAAAGAAGCATTTTCTGAGACATTTCCTTGACTTACTAAAAATAGACACTCAGAATCAAAGAACCCAAACTTATTACAGCTGCTTTTTCTTGACAGAACAAAGCATGCTGCTGTCCACAGTAAAGGCACTTAAGGTCCACACTTGAAATAACAAAAATAATCCTTAAAAAATCAAATAACTACAATATGTCATTCCCTAATCTTAAAACATAATTAAGAGCCAATTGGAATCAGCTGAATAAAACATTTTCTAATAAATAACTGTGTGTATGTACATATGTAATTCCCAGTCTCCTACAGAATAATGTTAATGTTAAAACTTTGATAAAACAACTTGTTTCAATTTGGGCATACTTTATGTATACAGCAACATAAGAATAAATATAAATTGTTTTCAATTTTAAAATGTAGGTTTAAAATATCTGCTTTCCCAGCAAGCAGCTTTTAAGTCATTCTATTTTTAGCAGACTTCAAGCTTTTGCTTTCAGTGTTTTCAAAAATCTCACTTTTAAGAAAACATTGGCTGGCAACTTTAAACATGCCCCCAGTTTCTACGGGCCATTTTTCCTGGCCTTTCCTCGGTTAACATAGACACTGCTGTTATACACCCTGTTATACACCAGGCATCAGCTTTAGGGGTGTAAGAAATCTCGTGGGTACATTGTCCTGCAAATTACTTGAATAACACCCCAAAACTTGTGTCATCTAGCACTTAAAACAATTCGTAGTTTTTTTAAGTGGTAAAGACATGTCAAAATTGTTAGTAAGATGACAATAATGTCACACAATTTTAAAAACTGGTAACTTCAGTTTATGTGACCCTAACATGTAATTGCCAGCAAATGCAGGCTTTATTATTATTATTATTATTATTATTATTATTATTTTTAACCCTAACCCATAATTAATGCCTGCAATCCTTCCCTTCCACGGGTGTCAAATAGAGCTGTTGTGTTGGCATAGTGTCTTTTGTGACATCATGTGTGGGAATTTAGTAACCTTTTCATGACCACAACTAGAAATAACAAAGAGGTATGTATTCATTCAGTATAAATTCTTAGCATTACTAGTTGGCCGAGGCTGGTGAAGTTATTAGACTATTTCCTATCTGGTTCATTGTGTTTACACCTGGGTAAAATAAGCTTGTGGTGAGAAGGTTCTCATGCTTAAGGCTAGACACCCGTTTATAGGGCAAAAGGCAACAGGGCCATTTAACTTTTAGCGAAGTGTTTTTCCATTAATTGGGCCACACATTCTAACAAGCACCATTGCAC
Source organism: Marmota monax (assembly GCF_021218885.2). Lineage (NCBI taxonomy): Eukaryota > Metazoa > Chordata > Mammalia > Rodentia > Sciuridae > Marmota > Marmota monax. Next base: position 16,544,567 of record NW_026692781.1, read on the forward strand.
ACAGTTTGGTCCTGAGAAGATTTGCAAGTGTTTTGTGTGTCTTTTGTTAGTTCCACCATACAGTTTACCCTTGATTTAGCAGACTACAGTTATACAAGACCTTTCTTAATTGCTTTTCATGCATAGTTGGGAGACACAGCAGGCGGTCTTTAAGCAAAGGTTTTGTGGTCCCTAAATGGTAGCTTTAAGTGCCTGCTTCCCTGTGTTTATTGTTGACAATTCAATTAGCATGCCAAAGCAGCTGTGTGCTGTCCAAGGCAGGGTCAACCAGACTGCACATGCAACTAATTTTATTAACAGAGAGCAAAATTAGCTGCGGTGCATTTATCTTACGTATTTACTAAAAAGCATCACGGGAAAATTGAGCTGCTTTTTCCAAATTTAAATTCATCTTGTGTAAAGTCAGAAACTTGAGCTTTTTTTTTTTTTCCATTTGGTAGCTAATGAAAAGTTATTCCTTTACTCTCTGTTCAAGCTTTAACAAAAGCGACACTTGGCAACAAGGAGATGAAGACCTCATATCTCTTGAAGGTTTTCTTTTCGTAAAAGGTGACTGACTTCTTTAACCAAAAAAAGGCCAGCAGAATGCTGAATTATTTAGCCGCTTGCAGTAGTTTAAATGTAACTGGTGAGAGACAGCAACAGTGCAGTTACGTGTAGGAAAGCTGAGGGGAGTAGAGGGGTGGATGAGAGAAGCTCCTAGGGTAGAATCTGGCTCTGTCAGAGGATTCTGGAACCATCTGCTGGTATGGTTGCCTTCTGGAACTGCATGCCACTGTTCCCCTGGGTGCGTTAGAGCTCGGGGGTGAAGGCAGATCTCATTTGGTAACGAGATTGGCTACAAAAGCCATGTATGACTGTCAGTTAACTTGTCCAGCCAAAAGCAGAATTGGAGTTATTTTTCAGATTCCACATTTTGGTACTGTTGACTTCAATTGTGCTAACATGTACTTTTTAATTGGTTTGACTTTAGACAATGAAGTTGGAGGACAGCTGAAGAAAGTCTGAGTTGGAGACAGAAATGATAAAGGATATAACCCCATAAGGAAATAGCATGGGGTGGCTATCTGCCCTATTTAGTTAACATACCTAAAATTCTACAAATAGGCAGAATTTGAAAACTGCATTACTTTTCTTCCCAGCACTGCTGGCAATGTCGCCTGAATCATCTTCGTTTAATCCTATCATAGTCTTTGCATCTTTTCCCACTTATCTCTAAAACATTATCTTACCATTAATTTGGAATCTTTTTTCAAGCACTTTATTATCTGAGCTACATCTTCCATCATTTTTATTTTTTATTTTGAGAAAGGATCTTGATAAGTTGAATTGCAATCCTCCTGCTTCAACCTCCTTGTAGCTGGGATTACAAGTGTGTGCCACCATGCCTGGCTTACTTCACACTTCTGTAGAGTTTAATACTTGAACGCCAAGCATCTCAAAAAGTGTTTTTACTCCTAAAGCTCTTGTGTTGGCTTGCCTGTTGTGCTTGCATCTTTTATCATTTTTCGCTACGTTCCTCACTTCTGCTCTTTTTTGTTGTTGTTAAGCTTTGAACTAAATATTGCAGAATTGTGTGTGAAGGGTCAGAGTACAGAAGTCCAACAAATATGGGGTATAAAAATCCATAGGTCACCAACTGTCATCAAAAAATAGAGAAGAATCAGAAGGAAGGGTTTCTGAAGATAAGATGCAAACTAATTCGTACAAAATCTACTGATGGAAAACTTCACATGAGCTGAATGCTGATTGCCTCTTGCATTCTTCATGTTGCAGTAACAGATGGTACCCACCAAGAGATTAGTTCTTTGCAGGCTCATGATCTCCTTCCTTATCCCAAAGTTATTTCAATACCAACATATTCTCTAAAAGCTTAAATGAAAACATTGCTTTAAAATAATACTTTTACTGCATTTGCAACTACTGATTTTGTACACTGGTCTATATTGTCTAAGGAAAAGGTAAGATTTTTTTTGTTGTTGTTAATACCAGCATAAAAAAATTACTCCCCTCTTACAGTATACCTTTATTTCCCAGACTTTTTTAAAATTAAATTTTATTTTTTAGTTGTAGATGGACACAATACCTTTATTTTATTTATTTCTTTTTAAGTGGTGCTGGGGATCAAACCCAGTGCCTTATACATGCCAAGCAAGCACTCTACTACTCAGCTACAACCTCAGCCCCCATTTCCCAACCTTTTGGAAAATCTCTAATGCTATAGACACTACACACAAATATAGATATGTCAGGATCCCATACCACCAGATCACGTTTAATTGCAGTTGACACTTTGAACTTTCAGTTAGACTCAAAAGAAATTCCAAAGACAGATTAGCTGATATTTTTCTTACTTGCTTATCTGCAAAAATAAGTTTTTAGCTCCAGGAAAAATATCTCTGAACTGAAACCTTCTAAAGGCAAAGTTTTAACCCACAGATGCAATGTTGGCCACATTTCATGTATGCTTTAAGAACCTGATCTCTTCATTGATTGAAATGATTCAGTGATGGTCATATAATTGTTTCTCACAGGCCACAAAGAAATGTAAACTAACTCAGATAACAGAGTTAAAGTCTGATTTATTGAGATGGCACTGTATACATATTTCACATGCCTAATTCATTCCTGCACACTCCAGTGGGATTAAATGATACAGATCGTGTCTAAATCCATAATCCTGCTTTTAGATCACCTTCAAAGAGATGTTGACATTGACATAGTTACACATGTAAAGCCAGATCCATTATAATATTAACAAATGCCTTCCTAGATATTCCTGATACAAATTTTTGTGATTATTTCAACCCCTGGCAGTACTTCTACCTAACTCCCAAAATCTTTTACTAAGAATTCTGCAGTTCCGCTGAAAGCAGCTCTTCAATGTATTCCAGTTTTGAAACTTTGTCTTATCTCAAATTATAAAATGAGAGACCAGTAGTAAGAACAGAAATAAAAACTGTAATTATTTTAGAAATATGTTATATTTGCCAAATAATACTGAGTTTTTAAAGTTTTCTTCTAAGTTGCAAGTTCGTGTATCTGAATACTGCCAACTCAACACCTCCCTACTGAGCAGCTCATCTCTATCTCAAATGCATCACAACCACATCAGAATTCTCAATCACCCCCACTCAGCATCTGCCTTCCCCTGGATCTTTCTGTCTAGCCAGTAGCAACACTATCATCAACCCACGGGCTCAAGTCTGAAGATTGCTCAAGTCATCTTTGGCTCTTTTCCCAACCCTATCCATCACCAGCTAGTCCTGTGATCAAAATCTAATATATACCTTTAATCTGTCCACTTTCCTCCCTGGCCTGGGGTAGAAACCAGCCTAATCCAAATATGTCACTTCTCACCTGGAATACCTCAACAAGCTCCTTTCTTTGCTCCAACCCTAAACCCACATCAGTTCTAGGAGATCTTTTAAAAACATAGATCTGATGTGGCTCAAGAGGTAGCACGCTCGTCTGGCATGCGTGAGGGCCGGGTTCGATCCTCAGCACCACATACAAAGATGTTGTGTCCGCCGAAAACTAAAAAATAAATATTAAAAAAAAAATTCAAAAAAAAAAAGATCTGATCATGTCATTTTCCTGCTTAAAACCAATGATTTCTGCTGGGAGCCATTAGCCAAGTAGGTATGACAATTTCCTTGCCAGCGTACCCCATGTTGCAGTGACATTGAATGTACGTGACCTTGCTCAAGGACCAAGGCAGATTAGGGTGTTCCCGGTTTTAAGATAATCTTGTTTAGGGCGTTCCCAGTTTAGGTTCCAGGTTTAAGGTTTAAGATTATTCCTGCTGGGAATAGGGCGTATCCTGCTGCCTGAGTTCCCCTTGAGTTCTCACGGGATTCAGACAGTATATTTTGGAGATAGAAGCCCAGTGGAGGTGAATTTGGGAGAGAAGGAGGATTTGGGAAGAGAACGTGGATTTCCCCAGAACGTGATTGTAGACGGCTGGTGTGAGTTCGGGAATAAAGAGTTGCTGTTTGAATCTACAAGCTGTGTGGTGGCTCGTGATTGTGTGCCCAGCCAGACTGCGGCATTTGTGCCCAGCCAGACTGCGGCATTTGGTGGCCCCTGCGGGGAACTTCTGAAGCTTGGAGGTAAGTGAAATTGCTCGCCCTGAGGAAGAGCGAAAGAATGGGTGACCAACTCAAAAAACAATGTGTTATTGTTTTGATTTATTTTGTTTTTATTTCAAGTTGCCTGTTCCTAGAACTTTCTCAGGCAAACCGGGGAAAATGGTTGACTCAAGGTTTGAAGTTGTTCGCCTCTGAGCAAGAGAAATTGTTAGAGGAAGGAGGCACCCCAGTAAGACCAAGAACAGTTAAGGCATATGTTGATACAATACAAAAATGTAGCCCATGGCTTTTTAAAGACGAGTTATTAAGTATATCAATGGGACCATCATGGTATCCTATAGAAGGATTTTTCTTCAACAAGAAAGAGATGGCTAATTCTGTTTACTACACTTGTCTAAGATCTTGGTTTTTACAGACATCTGATTAATTTACAAAGCTAAAGTGTTAAAATATCAACCACTAAATATGAAATCAAGTACTCTTTACTTATTAAGTTCCATAAGGTAATATATTTAAACATTATGTGTGTTTTCCTAAATTGGTAAATGGAAAAATGTTTAATATTGCTTTGGTCTGTGTCTTTGCTAAAACAAGGTTACTAAGTGTTAAGATTCTATCATGTGTAATTTATATACAAAGAGTAGAAAAATTTTCAGTTGGGTTTCAATTATAGTATTATAGTGTCATAAGAAACATGAAAGTCTTTCATCTTATTAAAGTGGAGTAATTTGTCTAAATCAGAAATTTTATAAGAGTTGTTTCAAAATGTGAATTTATAAAAAGGGTTAACAGTTAAAAAAAAAAGAGATAGAAAAAGATTCAAGATGTGGAAATATATTTTAATATAAAAGGTTAAAGGAAAAAGAAATGTTTCTAGATGAGATAATCTCTGTGTGGTAAAGTAAAAAGTTGTAAAATGCCATTTAAAAAGATTTTGAGGAAACTAGACTTACTTTAAAAGCTTGAGAAAGGAAGAAAGAAGAAAAAGATATTTGTACATGGCAGATTGAGACAGAGCTTCTTAATGGAGTTAAAAAAAAAAAAGGCCTTTGGTTGAAGGGCAGCCATGTAAACTAACATTAAAGCGATTTAAACAGAATCTAAGCCTCGTTTAAAAGAGTGAAGTTGTAGGTGGTGAAAAAGTACATTTAAAAGTACAGTATAGATGATAATTAAAAGGCTTTAAAAGGTTAAATTGAAGGTGGTTGAGATACCTTCATGGCGGAAAAAAGATTGCTTTATTGCATCATTCGAAGCCTAGTTAATCTTAAAGGCATTACTTTAAAAAAAAATGGGAAGATAATAGGATAAAAGATACTTAGATGAAGATCAAAAAGTGAAAAACTTTAAAGACAGAAGTATAGAAAGTTAAAAAGAATAAAGATAAAGAAGATGTAGAAAGATAAAAAATGTAGGAAGACAAGAATTTTAAACCCACAAAATAGGAAAAGAAAAAACTAGGAGGAAAATAAGCAACTAAGGGTAAAAATACAAACCTTAGGGAAAAAAAAACTAGAAGATAGAAATAAGATAGAAAATGGTTGAAAATGTCAAGTAAGGTATTTCAGATAGAAAATGCAAAAAGCTAAGACAACTATTAGATACAAACATACTTATTAAAGCAAAAAGAGGGAATTGGAAGGGGGTATATATCCCCCAAAGATAAACTTAAAATAACGCTTTTTACTCTAAACTTTTTAAATTTGGATTCTTCAGAACTTAGTGCTGCGGAAAGACACATGTATCCAAAAAATGTACATAAGCCTAAAGTACTTTGGAAAGATATTCTAACAGGACAATGGAAAGGTCCTGACCCAGTGATTGTCTGGAGTCGGGGGTCTGTTTGTGTTTTTCCACAGGGAGAACAGCAGCCCATTTGGATTCCAGAGAGATTAACTAAAACAGTTTCTACAGATCGAAAAGAAGATGATTTGACTCAAATCCATAACAGCTGATATCCAGAACTCCAGCTTGGCCATTCTTACATCTGCGACAGTGATTAACCAGGATGCTTTTTTCAATAGCTATTTTATTATTGCATTTTTCCACATCATAAGGTTCTATTTTTATTTTTTGAGCTCATACAAACCTAGGTTAATGTTTTTCTGATCAGTTTTATTTTTTGACTGTGGAGTTTTTAAACATTGCAATGGAGATTTCACCCAGGATAATGTCTCTTTAGCATCATTGCCAGAATTCCTATCTCCATCCCAGTGCCGGTGAAGAACTCAACAAGTAATGCTCAATCAAAGAGTCAACTTACTTTGGGAGGAAACGGATTTTGGGAGGAAATGGACATATTGATAGATTCCTCTGCTTTGAACTGCTTGCAGAACTTGCCTGGACTATGTAACTATCGTTTGGTGCAGCGAATTGTGGTAATGCTGGCATATCTTTGCTGATGGTGTCACTAGTGATGCAATTTTTATTTCCTTGCCAGCGCACCCCATGTTAATTGTGGTAGTGCTGACATATCTTTGCTGATGGTGTCACCAGTGATGCAATTTTTCCCAAGGAGCCGTCAATTGGCTTGGTGTCGTGGCATTTCTGTATCCTCCTCCCTTCTGCTAGTGATGGTCTAAAATTTGGGGGCCAATGGCTGTATGCTGGACCGGTAGTCAGTGACGGGTATGATTCAATTGCAGTGGTATCAACCTAAGACAGGAGGCTGACGCCTAAAGGTCAGTTTTCCCATGACGGGTAAGAACCATATGTTGAATTGGACAACCTACCAGGCACGGTCCTTAAGCCACATTGCTTGTTGTTTAATTAATCAGAAGGGGGGAGATGCTGGGAGCCATTAGCCAAGTAGGTATGACAATTTCCTTGCCAGCGTACCCCATGTTGCAGTGACATTGAATGTACGTGACCTTGCTCAAGGACCAAGGCAGATTAGGGTGTTCCCGGTTTTAAGATAATCTTGTTTAGGGCGTTCCCAGTTTAGGTTCCAGGTTTAAGGTTTAAGATTATTCCTGCTGGGAATAGGGCGTATCCTGCTGCCTGAGTTCCCCTTGAGTTCTCACGGGATTCAGACAGTATATTTTGGAGATAGAAGCCCAGTGGAGGTGAATTTGGGAGAGAAGGAGGATTTGGGAAGAGAACGTGGATTTCCCCAGAACGTGATTGTAGACGGCTGGTGTGAGTTCGGGAATAAAGAGTTGCTGTTTGAATCTACAAGCTGTGTGGTGGCTCGTGATTGTGTGCCCAGCCAGACTGCGGCATTTGTGCCCAGCCAGACTGCGGCATTTGGTGGCCCCTGCGGGGAACTTCTGAAGCTTGGAGGTAAGTGAAATTGCTCGCCCTGAGGAAGAGCGAAAGAATGGGTGACCAACTCAAAAAACAATGTGTTATTGTTTTGATTTATTTTGTTTTTATTTCAAGTTGCCTGTTCCTAGAACTTTCTCAGGCAAACCGGGGAAAATGGTTGACTCAAGGTTTGAAGTTGTTCGCCTCTGAGCAAGAGAAATTGTTAGAGGAAGGAGGCACCCCAGTAAGACCAAGAACAGTTAAGGCATATGTTGATACAATACAAAAATGTAGCCCATGGCTTTTTAAAGACGAGTTATTAAGTATATCAATGGGACCATCATGGTATCCTATAGAAGGATTTTTCTTCAACAAGAAAGAGATGGCTAATTCTGTTTACTACACTTGTCTAAGATCTTGGTTTTTACAGACATCTGATTAATTTACAAAGCTAAAGTGTTAAAATATCAACCACTAAATATGAAATCAAGTACTCTTTACTTATTAAGTTCCATAAGGTAATATATTTAAACATTATGTGTGTTTTCCTAAATTGGTAAATGGAAAAATGTTTAATATTGCTTTGGTCTGTGTCTTTGCTAAAACAAGGTTACTAAGTGTTAAGATTCTATCATGTGTAATTTATATACAAAGAGTAGAAAAATTTTCAGTTGGGTTTCAATTATAGTATTATAGTGTCATAAGAAACATGAAAGTCTTTCATCTTATTAAAGTGGAGTAATTTGTCTAAATCAGAAATTTTATAAGAGTTGTTTCAAAATGTGAATTTATAAAAAGGGTTAACAGTTAAAAAAAAGAGAGAAAAAGATTCAAGATGTGGAAATATATTTTAATATAAAAGGTTAAAGGAAAAAGAAATGTTTCTAGATGAGATAATCTCTGTGTGGTAAAGTAAAAAGTTGTAAAATGCCATTTAAAAAGATTTTGAGGAAACTAGACTTACTTTAAAAGCTTGAGAAAGGAAGAAAGAAGAAAAAGATATTTGTACATGGCAGATTGAGACAGAGCTTCTTAATGGAGTTAAAAAAAAAAAAAGGCCTTTGGTTGAAGGGCAGCCATGTAAACTAACATTAAAGCGATTTAAACAGAATCTAAGCCTCGTTTAAAAGAGTGAAGTTGTAGGTGGTGAAAAAGTACATTTAAAAGTACAGTATAGATGATAATTAAAAGGCTTTAAAAGGTTAAATTGAAGGTGGTTGAGATACCTTCATGGCGGAAAAAAGATTGCTTTATTGCATCATTCGAAGCCTAGTTAATCTTAAAGGCATTACTTTAAAAAAAAATGGGAAGATAATAGGATAAAAGATACTTAGATGAAGATCAAAAAGTGAAAAACTTTAAAGACAGAAGTATAGAAAGTTAAAAAGAATAAAGATAAAGAAGATGTAGAAAGATAAAAAATGTAGGAAGACAAGAATTTTAAACCCACAAAATAGGAAAAGAAAAAACTAGGAGGAAAATAAGCAACTAAGGGTAAAAATACAAACCTTAGGGAAAAAAAAACTAGAAGATAGAAATAAGATAGAAAATGGTTGAAAATGTCAAGTAAGGTATTTCAGATAGAAAATGCAAAAAGCTAAGACAACTATTAGATACAGACATACTTATTAAAGCAAAAAGAGGGAATTGGAAGGGGGTATATATCCCCCAAAGATAAACTTAAAATAACGCTTTTTACTCTAAACTTTTTAAATTTGGATTCTTCAGAACTTAGTGCTGCGGAAAGACACATGTATCCAAAAAATGTACATAAGCCTAAAGTACTTTGGAAAGATATTCTAACAGGACAATGGAAAGGTCCTGACCCAGTGATTGTCTGGAGTCGGGGGTCTGTTTGTGTTTTTCCACAGGGAGAACAGCAGCCCATTTGGATTCCAGAGAGATTAACTAAAACAGTTTCTACAGATCGAAAAGAAGATGATTTGACTCAAATCCATAACAGCTGATATCCAGAACTCCAGCTTGGCCATTCTTACATCTGCGACAGTGATTAACCAGGATGCTTTTTTCAATAGCTATTTTATTATTGCATTTTTCCACATCATAAGGTTCTATTTTTATTTTTTGAGCTCATACAAACCTAGGTTAATGTTTTTCTGATCAGTTTTATTTTTTGACTGTGGAGTTTTTAAACATTGCAATGGAGATTTCACCCAGGATAATGTCTCTTTAGCATCATTGCCAGAATTCCTATCTCCATCCCAGTGCCGGTGAAGAACTCAACAAGTAATGCTCAATCAAAGAGTCAACTTACTTTGGGAGGAAACGGATTTTGGGAGGAAATGGACATATTGATAGATTCCTCTGCTTTGAACTGCTTGCAGAACTTGCCTGGACTATGTAACTATCGTTTGGTGCAGCGAATTGTGGTAATGCTGGCATATCTTTGCTGATGGTGTCACTAGTGATGCAATTTTTATTTCCTTGCCAGCGCACCCCATGTTAATTGTGGTAGTGCTGACATATCTTTGCTGATGGTGTCACCAGTGATGCAATTTTTCCCAAGGAGCCGTCAATTGGCTTGGTGTCGTGGCATTTCTGTATCCTCCTCCCTTCTGCTAGTGATGGTCTAAAATTTGGGGGCCAATGGCTGTATGCTGGACCGGTAGTCAGTGACGGGTATGATTCAATTGCAGTGGTATCAACCTAAGACAGGAGGCTGACGCCTAAAGGTCAGTTTTCCCATGACGGGTAAGAACCATATGTTGAATTGGACAACCTACCAGGCACGGTCCTTAAGCCACATTGCTTGTTGTTTAATTAATCAGAAGGGGGGAGATGCTGGGAGCCATTAGCCAAGTAGGTATGACAATTTCCTTGCCAGCGTACCCCATGTTGCAGTGACATTGAATGTACGTGACCTTGCTCAAGGACCAAGGCAGATTAGGGTGTTCCCGGTTTTAAGATAATCTTGTTTAGGGCGTTCCCAGTTTAGGTTCCAGGTTTAAGGTTTAAGATTATTCCTGCTGGGAATAGGGCGTATCCTGCTGCCTGAGTTCCCCTTGAGTTCTCACGGGATTCAGACAGTATATTTTGGAGATAGAAGCCCAGTGGAGGTGAATTTGGGAGAGAAGGAGGATTTGGGAAGAGAACGTGGATTTCCCCAGAACGTGATTGTAGACGGCTGGTGTGAGTTCGGGAATAAAGAGTTGCTGTTTGAATCTACAAGCTGTGTGGTGGCTCGTGATTGTGTGCCCAGCCAGACTGCGGCATTTGTGCCCAGCCAGACTGCGGCAGATTTCACCCATCACTTTCATGCAAACCAACTCCTTAGTATGGCTCCTGTGATCCTATGTATCACCCCTGCCACTTTCTTCAGCATGTCTCCTACCTTTCTCCCAATTTCCCATCAACTCCATTCATAGCCTCTCCAGTTGACTAGGCAATTACCAACTTCACAATTTTCCAGTGGCCCCTCAGACCTCCTGAACTGCTGTCACCACATCAAGCATGGCGAGCTTCCCCTTGTCCTATTGGAATTAATTGAAATGTGCTTTCCTTAGAGAAGTTCCAAGTGTGAACCCAAGCTGTGTAAAGCCTGAAGTGTAGATAATTTGAGAGAAAGATTTTTATGGAAAAATATTTTTTTAAAAAAAATCTTATATTTGCAAATTATGCAAAAACCCATGGTCACAGAAAAACCCAGGGCCTCTGAAGGGGCCAGAACAAGTGAAGAACCCTAAGCTTTATACATATGAACTTCACGTTTCTAATTTAGTGACTACCCTTGTGAAGCTGGTTTTCTCTCCGCTCCTCCTCCACCCTCTCTGTGACTGCCTCCTGTTTATCCTTCCTAGAACATCCCAGTTTGTCACTTGCATGTGGTCTGCCTCTTCCATTAGCCTGTGCATTCCAGCAGGGCAGATACTGCAGGACCACCCATCACTAACCATAGCGTCTGGCACAGTAGCATTTGGTAAATATTTGTCATAGAATTACTGAATGATGAAGCGTCCTTTGAAATTAGCCGTGCAAGAAAAATGTAAAGAACTGTTTTAAAATTTGAAATTTGTACATCATTGAAGCAGTTTTGCTTTTGTTTTCTTTCTCCCATGATGAGAAGCAACCTACAGCATGGCAAAATTCCAGGTGCAGAGAAAACAGTTATTATTCCCTCTCTATCTACCCCAAGGCTCAGGAATTTTAAGGCTACACCTATTTTCTGAGATTTAAAAAAAAAAAAAAAAAAAAAAGGCAGTTATCCAACAGTGTTGGGCCTAGTTACCTGGCTCAAAATCACCATCCTCTGATTCAGGGGTAGAGTGCTTCTTCAGCATGGTTCCTGGCTATGATGACACCAGACTGGGCCAGGATGCCAGCATCCTCTGTGAAGTTCTGGACTTTCCCCTGCTCAGGTCTAATCTTTCCTGCGTATTTATGCACCTGTTCCCTTGTTTATTCGTACGTTTGTAAGTCAGCTTGGTCTCATCACTGCGAGACATTTCCCACTCTCTGGCAAAAAGCCCAGCCCCTCTCCAAGGAGAGCTGACACATTCACCTCAGCACATTTGGAGCTAACTTGCTTCTTCCTGAATGTGAAGAAGAAAACTAGGACTTGTAGGAATTTTAGTAGGACTTACTAAGATAATATTCAAGCTAAGTGTGAAATACTTTCAAATTGGTTATTGAAGAGTAAAGTGTTGGAAAAATGACTTGAGAAGATAACCTTCACATCATAGGTAAATATTTTTTTGTAATTTGACACTTTATGCTAAAACATGCAGTGTAATTTTATAGCAGGAATTGTTATTAAACCCTAGAATTATCTACAAATGGAGGACATTAGATGTCTTCTAGTGTACTCTTTTTGAATGGATAAACCACTCTATTACATGGTTTGTATTTGTTTTTACCTGAAATAGGTAAGAATTAGTGCAATTTCAGATCTAGAATGCCACAAAAAATTTTGTTTGCCTTCCATTAAAAATTCATCAAAGTAATAATAATAATAATAATAAAGAAAAGCTGCACAAATTCAGTAATGAACTCCAGTTTCTTTTGCATTTGTATGAACAAACTTCATTTCATTTGTTGAGTGGTTCAGAGTCTATGCCATTCATTTATTTGTGCAGGTTAAACAGTTAGCTTAAAAGAATATTTTACAGTTAAAGTAACCTGAGCTAGGTTAATTATGACAGCAATTGAACTTCAATCCCATCCCTTGCAGACTGAACCTTGGTATGACCATATTCAACTCTAAGTTACAATACCTCAAACTTCTGATTGGGAGCAGTTTCAGAATCAATTCACATTCAAATAAAAAGGCACTCCAGTGAGAGCACATTAAGATGTTTAAATTACAGGGCATATGGGATTCATCAAGCAAGAAAAGCAGTTGTAAATCAAGCTCATGGTGAATGGGTTAAACACACAAGTAGGTTTCAGTGCTCAAGCAACACTTCCCAAAGTTTTTGGTGTTTTTTTGTTTTGTTTTGTTTTAGTAACTTAAGTAAAAAAATTAAGGAAACAGCAAAAAGTAAAAAAGGTTTTTAAAAATAAAAACTTCCAACTCTATTGATAATTTTTTACCACCCCTCAAATGCCCGCTTTAAAAATAAATGATAATGAGCACAAGGGCCACATTTCAATACATAGGACTAGAATAATGGGAGAGAGGGAAAGACAGAAATGAGACCATACTTTCAAAGAATTTTCTCCTTTGTCTTTGTTTCTTCTTAGATTCTATCATATGTGGATTTTTTTTGTGTGTGTGTATATGTGTGTGCTGATGGAGTCTCCTATTTCACTTCTTTCCTTCAATTCTTGTAACAAAATAGGTGTTTCTTGAATGCATGTGTAGGAACCAAGATTATGAAAAACCAACATAGTATTCCTAAGGAATATGCCTTTGCAGGAAAAAAAGATGATTGGTTGACCATCGGATCCTCAGGATAACTGTTCAAGTTGGAGGTCGTAATCTCAATGTTTATGCTTTCTCCCTTTTTAATCCCTTTTTCTCTGCTTTACATAACTGGTAACCCGCATGAAGATTCCAGGTTTCCTTTCAGCTCCAGTTTCTTAATAAGCTAATCAATACTAAGGAAGTCATGACTCAATAAATTTCATAAGAACTTAATTTTAAGCAGACTTGTGAAATGAACAATGTTTTGGTTAAAAAAACTGAATCTCTAATGGTAAGACTTCAAAGTCCTATATCAGCACAAACCCAACCTTTTGTTTAGTAGTGAAGTTTCTATGCCACCAAAACCAACAATTTCATTAAGTCCAAAAAATAAAATCATTCAAAAAATAAGCATTCAATTAGACTTCAGGGAGGAAATCTACAGTTCATCTGCCAAATCCAGCCCACCACCTATTTCTGTAAGTTTTATTGTAACTTAGCCAAGCTCAGTCATGCACATATCATCAATGTCTATTTTTGAGTCTCAACTACTCAGAGGTGAGTAGTTGCAACAGACTGTATGACCTACAAAACCTTGAATATTTACTAGGGGACCCTATAGAACAACCTATATGTTGTTTCCTTTTAGCTGACTCCTTGGTTATTGCCTGTTTTTCTAATATAGGCTAGTTCAAGCCCTTTATGAGTTAACCTTATTTCCTAGTTTCAGTAAAATCTGCCTCTGTTTTGAGAAGCCTCAGTGTATAGCCTGGAATTCGGGGCCTGCTCTTTTGAAACATAAACACTTTGTCTCAATAGAATTTTAGTACTTCGGCAACTCCCTAGGAAATGAAAAACGCCAAGAAGCTCCTCTGACAAAAATTCAACACTTATTGAGAACACACATCTTTCCAAGTGGCTTGTCCTTGCTGACGTCAACTACCAATGACAACTTTTCTGGGGAGCCAAACATTTACAAATAAAATTAAGAGAAAATTATTTCACATAAAAAGCCAAAGCAAGCAAAACAAACTATGGCTTACAATGAATAATAGTAAAATATTAAAACTCCATCCACCTAAATCAAGGATTAATTGAATTAACCTGGAAGTGGACATCTCTATAGAAATAACATGAAGTATTAAACTTCCTATAGGTTTACCACCTTCTGTTTTTTAAAGTAGATGGAGAAGTCTTTTGGTTCTTTGGTTACCAAGATAATTCAAAACATTCAGAATAAAACATCAATTCGTATCAGTGATAGAAATATTTGTAGAATTGAATACTGTGTCGTTTTTCAACATCTTATCTCTTTAAAAATTGAATACGTATTCATCCAGTCTCCTGGTCATGCAACTTTCTAAGCACACTTCTCTTACTAAAGAAAAAGTATGAAATTCGGGCTGGGGAGATAGCTCAGCTCAGTCGGTAGATTGCTTGCCTCGCATGCACATGGCCCTGGATTCAATCCCCAGCTCTGCAAAAAAAAAAAGAGTATGAAATTCAGTCTTCAGCTTGAATTTAAGTTAGTTGAGTCTGGCCTCTTATACATGGAAGGAAGAGAACAGGGTAGGGAGTAGGATTTCTTGGAAGCCACATTTCCTTCCAGGCTTGGTAAGCATCTGTAGAGCACTGTTGAGGAACGGTGTACCTCACAGAGAGTGTTCTGGAGTAACAGGTAGGATAATCCTGATACTAAGCATCGATCATGCTCCAGGCTCTGCTCAACAGCCTCCACTCCAGTCATCTCTCATACTGAAACTCAGAGAGGAGACTAAACATCCAGTGAGACACACAGTGGAAATTTGAATCCAGGTGTCTCACCTTTGAAGTCCTTCTCAACGTGAAGTAAGAGGGTCTTCATGATTGAATGTCTCAAAGTGCCATTCCAAGGAAAAAGGAATATGGGCAATTGGATTTCTAGGTGTTGAGAGGTGAGATGAGACTCACGGTGAGACTGCTTGAGCTGGGACTCCAAAGGAAATCAGGATGAGCTTCATGATGTTGATCCATGGATTTAAAGAACGTTAGACCGTTTCTTCTATTTGCTTCATGCTTGACTTTCTAATAATACTGTATATACTTACTGCAGGCAAGTGTTTGATTTAATTTGCAGAATAGGGGTGAATAGCCAGGGAAGAAAAAAATGAATGCATGAAGCCAGGACAGTACCATCTTTGTGGGTATGTTATCTGAGTTTCTTGTTCCTCTTTAAAGCTTTGATATATGACTTAAGTTATAGGTCATGAGGTAAGTTTTTCAGTAAGAATTCTGTTCATCTTGATCTCTTCTTTTGCCAAGTTCTCCTAGGCTTATAATTACTCACTTCAAATCCTACTCTTTGAAGATTTCCCCCAGAACCACCATATAATGTAGAAATAAAGACATTAGAGAAAATCCGATCAACTTCACTTATTAGCTTTGTCATTCAGTATGAACAAAAAATACTTTGTTCCCCGTTTCATAGAGCTATCCTGTGCTTCACACATCACCCCTGACCTGTGTTTGCTGATGCCCCAAGTCCAGCCCTGCCCTCCTAACATCAATCCCAATTCATGTGGCTGAGCATGCAGGGGGCATGGTGATGGCTACTTGGAAGTGTGGTCGTGCCTTCCACATTCCTGTGGTTAGAGGAAAGCTCTTTTATTTTCTTTCATTTCTGCATCAGTATCCTCTACAGTCCACAGATCCTTTCCTTCTGGTCAAACTTTGCTGAGCACATCACATCCTTTCCTCCCTCATAGGCCATCTGAGTTCTCAACACCCACCAAAGTAGACACATGATGACATTTGCACTTTACCCAAAGGAGAACACCTTTAGTTATCTTGCAACAACATGTTGAATTCCTGTCATAAAAAAAAACACTTAATGAAAGAAAAGCAAGGGGAATTAGGTCATGTAGAATAGCTCTCTTTCTGGATTGTGGGATCCATGGGGGACTCTAGTGGGGTGGGATAAAGAAAATGATCTGAAAGTGAGAAATGGGAGTTCCCAATGGAAAGCGCCATTCAACTTCCCTCCAGGCCTTGTTGAGCACTGTTAACTTCATACTTTTCTCCAACTTCAAGGGAAAAAAGAAATTAGAACATACCTTTTTTTTTTTTTTTTTTTGCTGAGAATCACATATCTCCAAACTATTAATATTAAAAGAATTTGTTTGCTCATCTGAACATCCTGTTCTGGAATAATTCCATGGAAAATTTGATTTTGTCGGGGAGGACAACTGAAGAAGTGACGTGACAGTATTTGGGATTAAGAGTTCTAATTCTGTCATGCAGACTTTCCAACATACGGTCAATAGATATCAGCTTAAGAAATAAACATAAGTAGCTACTACATGACTTACACGTTGTTTCAGTGTTAGGACACATTTCCTTTTGTTGTTGTTGTTTATTTGGTTGTTGTTTGTGGTGCCCAGGACCTCGGGCATGCTAAGTAAGGGCTCTTCCTCTGTGCTATGTCCCCAGTCCACTGCATTCACCTTTTCATAGGCAACTGCAATGCTGGGAGCCATATAACTTGGGAAATAAGATTAAGAGTTTAAGGCCCAGATATACATATCTCTGAAGTTCTGAATCCTCAATTTTCTCATCTATAAAATGTGAATAATAATGTCTACTTCACAAACATTCAAGGAATAAATAACATGTGTGCGAGTGTTTTGTGTAGAGTGGCCACTGTTAGATGTCATTACCCCTAAGAAATCACTACGGAAGGTATGACTGTATTGCTTTTGTTTTATTGATACAGTTGGGAACAATACTTTTAATTCTATAGGGCAGGTTTCAGTAGCACAGTATTAGAAATCTCTGATTTACTTCATTTGTACTATCTTCTTGAATGCTTGTGTGTACTAAAATATTAAAATTCATAGAGCTAAATAAGTATCAGTCTTGAAATACTTTTAAAAATAATTTTGCTTGTTGAAATCTAATAGCGAGTAATTTCTTGGAGAAGGCAATAACTAGTGCTATTTACTCACAGTGGTTGCAAGTTTTGTATTTGCCTTCTTAATAGATAACAGATGTGGAAGGACATGGGTTTGTCCCACCCCATCCCCAAATGCTCAGTGAAATGTATGGTAGCAAGTCAGATTACACTGTATGTGACACAGTCAAATACTCACATCGGAGGAAAAGAGAATCTTGTGTTTGTTCCCAATTTGTATCAGTTTATTCAGCATGCATCTGACTTTATTGTTGTTGTTGCTATTTGACTAAAGAAAAACAAAATTTTCTAAGAAATTATAATTGATTTTATAGATCTCAATATTACTGAGAAGGATGTATGTATATTAAACCTTTAATGACTTTCTTGCAGTGAGTATCTGCAAGAGAAGCCTGTAGAGAGGCACTAATGAGATGTCTTTGCACTATAGAAACTTCAGAGTAGACCTGACTCTGCAGTCTGAAAGATATGTATCAGGATAAAATCACGCTATCTCCCAAAGGGATCTGCATGTAGTTCATTACTGAAGATACTGTACCTATCAAACTGAAAAACCACATGGACTTTATTCAAACTGCAGCAAAACCAAGTATCTTCAACACAGAATATGAAAATGGATATGGCAAAAACACTGCTAAGAATCTGTCCCTCTCTTGTTAATACTTATCATAACTGTATATGCATTAAGCATCAATTGTGTTAAATTCCTATACAGAAACTAATTATAACCCTCCCTTATCAAAAAAAAAAAAAGACTGCAGTTGCTGGAAATGTCTCCAATATTCATTGCACATTAAACTGCTTCATCATTGGGCTGTGGGTGTAGGTCTACTTGCCTAGTATGTTCAAGGCAAAACTCAGTTCAATCCCCAGCACACACACACACACACACACAAAAAAAAGAATGAAAGAAGGAAGGAAAAAAGGAAAGGGGGAAGGAAGATAGAATTCTTCAGTCCTAGAAGCTCAAGTTGAGGCACAAATACCAGGAAGAGCAATTCTGAGGTTCAGTTCCCCACTTTGGATTTCATCACTACCCTGTGACACCCAAACATACCTTAAGGTTATGACAGCAACATCTAGAAAGAGATGCCCCTGCCCTAGCATCAGAGAATATAGTCCAAAGAGCAGACAGCAAAATTAGCTGAAAGCAACCATTTGATAGCCAAAAAGCCTACTCAGTCCTCCTACAGGCAATGGTGAGAACTCTTTCTTTTGGGGTTAGAGAAGTTGTTGTTGGTTGGAGTCTATCAAAAATGGAAAGACAGCACCATTTGCTTCATAAGTTTTATTTTCAGCACACCATAGCTTAGAAATTTGGTTCTACTAATATCACACGTGTAAACTGCAAGCAAAGAGACTTTCAAGTGATGGCACATGCTCTAAGGAACCCTGATGGAGGAAGTTAAAAACATCATTTGTTTCCCATGGTCCCTGGGGGTCTCACTGCAGCTTGGGTAATGAGAATGTAGACTTGGTTCCAATGTCAGAATAATCTTTCCTGACAACTATGATTCCTTTATTAAACATTTTCAATTGAGCATTAAACAGCACAAATCTAAATGATAATGTCAGGCCTGTACACAGTCCTATACTTTAGATCTGCTTGGGTATGTGAGTGCATAGACACACGCGTACACACAGATACACACACACCAAGAAAAAAAGATAAAGAAATTTTTGCACATTTCACTGTCCTGTAAACTACAGCATTTTATAGAGCAACATGCCTTTTTAAAGGAATATCCTGGTGTGCATGTGTACATACTTTCTTTTCCTGGTCAATACATTAAATCCAATTTATTATGAAAGAAGGGTGGGGACACTTCCACCAACGGGCTTATTTAGAAGGAAGCAAATTAAACAAAACTATGGTGATAACAAGCAGATGCCTAGTTATAATCCACTTCCCTAATGCTGATTAATATACTCATGAACAAATCAAATATATTGCCAAAAGAAGAATGCTACTATTAACGCCCCAATGGCTACTGGTTTCAATTGTGCTTCTTAATCAGGCAAAATGTTCTTTCCTTGGCTCCTGGCACTATTTTTTTTTTTTTTTTTTTTTTGCTTCCTGCCAATCTTGGAAATAATTCATCTGTGTGTCATTTCCTCATAAATGCTTCCTGGTGCTTGATTGGTTTGCCTGTACTTGTGTGGCATTTGATTTCAAACTGCCATTTTACCTTTATAAACCTTTAGAACTTTCTAAGCATGAGGAAAATGCCCAAATGGCAGACAAAAATAAGGCTATAATTAGATCAGAAGAGAATGTTTTAACCATATCTAGCTTTCTGAATATAGCGGAAATCTCTCCTTACAGCCAATTTTGTTTTTCCAATCTGGGTGCAGAACATGAAATTAACATCTGGGAACTCCGGCAAAGGGGCCCTAGTATCAACATGTTTAATTTATTGTTATTGCCCCCCAAAAAAGTTTTTTCGTGATTGCTAAAATAGGTAATGTAATATATTTAAGGATCTAACCCCAAGCCATTAAAGAGGTGAGTGGGGGAGAAAAACAGAAAATAAAAGTAATACCAGTTACCACATTATTTTTGTAGTAAACAATAGAATGTGACGTGCAATAGTGCAATTTTCCTTTGCTAGCCCAGCAATTCGAGTCTCAATAGGAAGTCCACTGATGTTACTCTTCGTATTTCAGGATTTAGTTGCGAGCTTGCCGGGGGTTAGAGTTCCTGCCAGACTTCTGATTCTGAGTGGAATCACTAATGCTAGAGTCACTTTTACTCAGTCCAAGATGACGGAGCTTCATATCCCAGCGCTGTGAAATTTAAAAGCGAAAATAAGTCATATGCACCTATCACCAGGGTCACTATTTCTATGACTTTTAACAATGAGATAAGAATGCCAGGTCAGATCTCTAAAGCACTTTGCTACTTTCCCAAAAGTATAAAATCCATATCCCAGGGTAATAATGGAACTGTACTCTATGAACATAGTGCTCAGATTTTAAAAATAATAAAGTTGGGCATTGATAATATGTTTAATAATACTTTCATATCAAAGCTTAAAATTAAAATTTCCATATTTATAAATGGTGATGCAAATATCTACCAGTATCTGTGAGTATTTCTTGAGGTGACATACAAATGGAAGATTTATATACAGAATTTGTAGGAGGGGTTATTTTTCATCTTCTTCTCTAAAGAAAACATAACAGTATAGACTTTTAAAACCTGTTTGAACTGGGCATGGTGGCACACATCTGTAATCCCAGTGACTCAGGAAGTTGAGACAGGAGGATCCCAAGTTCAAAGCCTGCCTCAGCAACTTAGGGATGCCCTAAATAATTTAGCAAGACCCTGCCTCAAAATAAGAAATAAAAAGGACTGGGAGTGGGGACTAGGATTGTGGCTTAGTGGTAGGGTGCTCACCTAGCAGATGCAAGGACGGGTTCGATCCTCAGCACCACATAAAAATAAATAAATAAAATAAAGGTATTGTGTCCAACTACAACTAAAAAATATATTTAAATAAAAAGGACTGGGAATGTTGTTCAGTGGTTAAGCAATCCTGGGTTTAATCCCTAGTACCAAAAATAAATAAATAAATAAAACCTGTTTGATGTGAGCAATTAAAAATATGGAGGGATGGTGTCTCTAAAATATTTTTCTAAACAATGTCTACCAACTGCAACATATAAAACAGACAAGATCCTGCCCTTCTTTAATTTCTTTGGTCTGTTTTGTGGTTGTAGGGATTGAACTTGGTGTGCTCTATCACGGAAATACATCCCTAGCTCTTTTAATTATTTTTTATTTTGAGACAATTGCCCAGGCTGGCCTTGAACTTGTGATCCCCTGGCTGCAGCCTCCCAAGTAACTGGGATTACTGTGAGTTATTGTGCTAGACTTCATTCTGTTTTATAAAGCAAGAATTGCAATGTTTTAATAACCACTTTCACATTTACTAACAGTGCCAAAAATGTTTACATATAATGCAAGAAATTAAATGGAAGTTATGTTTGAGAATGTAGGTGGTGAATAAGGACTACAGATATATTTCTCAAACTTTGATGAACACAGAAATCACCTCAGGATCTTGGGCTAGGGATGTAGTTCAGCAGTAGAGCTCTTGCCTAGCATGAGTGAGGACCTGAGTTCAATCCTCAGCATACACACACACACACACACACACAAAAAAACAAAAAAAAAAAGGTACATTCTTATTTAGTAGGTCTGGGATGGGGCTCAAGGTCATCATATCTAATACTCTCTGAGGTGATGCCTATGTTGCTGGTCTAAGGATCACACATTAAGTAGCAAGAAGCAATGATCAGATGGCTCAAGTTCAAATCCTCACTCCCCCACTTACTTACAATGCAAAGTTTTTTTTTAATTTAATGAACCTCATTTCCATCATTTCTACACTGAAATTAATAATAGAACCTATTTATGATTGTTCTGAAAATTGACTAAAAATATCTAGAGATAGCACATACTAACTTAGCTATTACTATTTTTCTATTACTGAAAATAAGTCTTCTTTTCAGAATATTTTACTCCACTATCTTATAGTTTCCATATTTAAAAAAAAAATTCTGATCACAACTCCCCAAGGCAATCCAAATATCTTGATTTGAACAATCTGCTATAACAGAGACTTAGGTAAACCAATCATTTGGATGGAAAAAACCCTAAAAACTTCTTTTAAAAATACTTAATCCACCCACCTATAGAGAAGACATCAGCTGAAAAGGGCAACTTTGATTAAATAAAAATCTAATATCCTCCATAAGACTATTTTGTATAGTCTCAAGTTGACTGGTCAACTAAAATAGGGATCTCAATAATTCTGGTCAAAGAGACTTTCCACTCAAACACTTTGGCCCCTATTAAGTACATACAAATAAAAAATGGTTCAAGTTATTGGTTTACTTCTTCCATTAGTATGTTTAAATCCAGACTGTGAACATAAATGATCTCACAATAACTCTGTACTCACAGAGTTCCCCATGGCAAGCAAGGTAAACACATTGTCCCCTTACTAAGAGAAGGGACAGACAAGCCAGGCGTCCTGTGGACAAGGGCAGCAGTGAGGCTCCTTACTCGCCCTGCAGCAGAGATGTTGAAAGCCCTTCCAACCAGTACAGGAATTTAGGACAAATTCCTGTTCTGCATTAGCAGGCAGAAAACCAAATTAAAAGGACAGGAAGAAATTCCAACATGCTGAAGAAGAGCCACTTCTTTAGTAAACACCAAACTAACTGAAGAGAGACATAAGCCTAGAATGGTGATAAGTCTGCACTTGGAGTGCACCTCTCTTTGACAAATATGTGGAGAAAAGGGAACTTAACCAGTGATAGTTTCTCCCTGCAAAAGAGTGCCCTCTACATTTTTTTGTAGGTCACTTAAATTCAAATGTGTCTGCTATGCCGAGTGCCAGATGTATAAGATCAACTGCCCAGGGGTGTTTAACTTACTCTGTAAACGTTTCCCAAGCCTTCAGACTTGCAGAAGGAAGAGGATGTATTATGTTTGGTACAATTCCCACCCCCCACCCCCACTCTAACACATATCCTTTGAGATTCTTTGACCCCCTATGTATCACCCCCCACATTCCTTTCTTTGAAACAGATCTGCTTAGTACAGTAAGAAGAAATGAAATCTTCTATAATGAAGTAATTTCCTACTTCATTTTTCTTTATACCAATTCCAGAATCTAAGAATCCTTGGATTAAAAATAAAGCTACAGTACTGTTGAAAAGACCTACTTTGGTCAGGCAGGCAGATGATTCAGGCTAAACCTTGTGTATAGGAATTATTGTCTGTGCATTGGACAACTTTGGTATTTTCCTACCACCATTTATTTTCCCTTCTTACAGAACCATAATTTGCCCAAGGAAGGCTTACACCTAAAGGGGGAAAAAATCCTAGCCTCTCTTGCAGCTAGGAAATGGATATATATACTCACTTCTGACCAAAAGTCCTAAGAAAAAGTTGCTGAAGCTCTGGGAAATCCCTTTTTACCTCTCCTTTCTTTCTACCTGAAATGAAATGTGATGCTGGAGGCACAGAAGCCATCTTGTAACCCCCAGATAACTGTGAGGATGAAAGCAGCACCCTAAAAACATGGCAAAGCATTAAGCAATCAGGTGCCTGGGGTCCTAATGATAATGTGGAGCCTCCCTACCAGAAATGAACTAACGAAAGCTTGACTTACGAGTCGTTGTGGCAACTATAGTTTGATCTCTGATATACAGGGAGCTCATTCCTTAAATGAAAGAGATATTAAAGACAAGCTGGCAAACTCAGTTCTTAGAAATTATATGTACACACACACATTTTATATATTATATTTTAAAGTTTTAATATTCTCATGTGGTTGTGACAGGTGGCTGGTTTTCTACTTTTATTTTCTGTACACTGTAATACTTTGAACATGAAATATAGGCTTACCTTAACTTTTTTGCCAAGTCGATCCTTCCACTTCTCAGCTATAGAGCCTTCCACCAAAAGTAACCTGTGTTTTTTTTAAACAAGCAACCATTTTTGAAAAAGTAAAGCATGCTTTTAAAAAACATAAGGAATCTAGTGCCAAAAATGACTACATATGTTTATACTAGAATAGGAGAACCCAGTTTGAGGACAGTAATTGTTAACCTTTTGGGAGTCATGGTTAAAAACAAAGCTAGGATTCCTGTCTCCAGAAGAAAAATGCCCACCCATAAATTGCATGCACAAACTTTGCTATCCAATATATGAAATTCAGGGATCCAGTTACAACCTTTCTGTAATATCCAAGAAGACAAAAAGTCCTAAGGTAAGGATGCCACAGTAAGGTCTCTAAAAAGAAACTCAGAGGGTAGGGTAAGCAAAGACATTATTCTGAACCCCAAGGTGTGAGTTACCTGGAGCGCTCCTCATCTTCATAGCCCATGATGATGTACTCCTCATTGACAGTAAGTGGAGGACACAGGCAGCCAGAACTGGTGTGAAGGTTGATGGTGTCCCTTGGGATGTTCACCAGAGACGACTTGAGAACCTCCTTCACCTCCACCACTGCAGTCACATCATGGCACTTGGTCTTGACCTCTTTGACCTTAGCCCTGATGACTGTGATAGAGGACAACAAAGCTGATGTGCTGTTTCATAATACACAAGCGCCCTATTCAAAACAGACAATGAGGCTTCTTTCCAGCCAATTCTTATCCAATTGATGCTCAGAGTTTGGAGAGAGATTTTGCCTGAGCCTAGAGTGAGTGATAAACTAAATAACATGCCTACCCTCCAAGTGCTCAGCCCCATCCCCTTCTAATTTGTGTGTATGTGAATATTTGCATGTATTATGCATATGTGTGTGTGTTTCATTTTGAAAAATCCAATTAGATAATCAAAGGTTGAGTGAATAATCTGATACAATTTTCCCCAAAAGTTTAATTTTAGATATGCGTGTATACATATATGCAATCCTAAATGCTGCCAACAAGAATCTAAACTATATTAATTTCACCACATGTAAAGACCTCTATTCACCATGCTTTGCTTCTGCTGCAGGGCCTATTAATAGGTTTCTCGTTGAGAGTCTTTTTAGTGTTATAAGCTGTCTTGTTTAATAGTGTTCCCAAATTCGTTCATCAATCTTTTCATCCTTTTATCTTAGGTCACTCTTCCTTTGTTTCAATGCATATTATCTTTTATGCTCCCCTTTAAGCATACTAAATTTTCTTCTTGAATAAAAAGTCGTCATGGCTAGACCTTGTTTCCTGCATCTATCTGCTCAGAATTCAGATGCTCTAGTACTCCTCCCCATGGTGTATTGTGGGGTCCTTTCTAATATGCCAATTGCATCAATCTACCTCTCACAATAGAGGCACAGGCACTGGACCTCCACTTTCAAGAGTCAGCTTCCCTGCTCAATGTGAAGACAAATTGCCTTCAGATGTAAAATCAAAGTAGTTGACTTAGAACCTAGAAAGCACAGGAGCTGGGGATGAACCTCAGTGATAGAGCACTTGCCTAACATGTATGAGGCTCTGGATTATATCCCCAGCACCACTAAATAATAATAAGAATAAGAATAAGAATAAGAATAAGAAGAAGAAGAAGAAGAAGAAGAAGAAGAAGAAGAAGAAGAAGAAAGCACAGTTCTGCCAGTTTTCAGTAGTTCTCCTTTGAAAGAGCCAAATTCTTTAGATTCCTACTTCTGGTAAATAAGTTTTCTAACAAAAAGGTTTTTTAAAAACGCAAGAAAAGTCAGGCACAGTGGCACATACTTATAATCCCAGCAACTCAGGAGGCTGAGGCAAGATGTTCACAAGTTCAAAGCCAGCCTCGACAACTTAGCAGGACCCTAAGTAACTTAGCAAGACCCTGTCTCAACATGAAAATAAAAAGTGGGCTGGGGATTTAGCTCAATGGTTAAGCACCTTTGGGTTCAATTCCTGGTACCAAAATAAATAAATAAAGCAAGAAATAGGTAAAAAATGTCAATTAGTAAGAGGTCAGTAGCATTTGCTCAGGGGTCCTCATTGCTCTACTTCAATGTCCACGGATGTTTTATAGTGGAGAACAGAATCTATCCAAATGAATATACATTTTGAAAGCTTCTTGGTCTGCAATCAATCTGCAAACTTCTTTCATCTGAGGACCTTCCCATGAGTTTTAAGTGCTCAAGACGATAAGGGATTGGAAAAAGTAATCCACACAGATATAAAGCCAGCTAATAAACCATTTCTCCATCAATGTTCCAACTCCATCACAGAAACTTAATATTCTACCAATACAGCCTACATCTGATAGAAATTAAAGTACTGAACAATTTCTAAAATACTTTAGAATGAAATCTTATTTCAACCTTCAGAGATTTAGTTGCCTCAGTATGAGAATTTAAAGCAAACAAAATAAAACTGCCTAACTGCCCCTGCCTGGTTTGATTTGCAAGTAACCTTTCTATTTGTGTCCTCTTGATTCTGAATTTTAACGGGAGATAAGATTGCCCTTTTTGAAATGTCGTTTGAGAGAATCAGACGATAAATTATTAACCCCAGCTCGCAGACATGTTTCTGTGTCCTGGCTTATACGAATGTGCTTCATAGCATCCATCAACCATTAGAGATTAGTGAACTGTGCAAATGTTCTCAAGCTAATGATTTATTTACCCAGTGTGTCTACTATTTTCATTAGAAATTTTTAGCACATGTACCCGCTCCAAAATAAATATCTCTCTACAAGACCTACTTTATTATTCAAGTAATTTTGTTAAAACTCAAGAGTTTGTAACTGAATTAATCTGAATGAAGCAGCAGTTTTGTCTGAGTTACCAATTGCTCCTATGCCTATTTGGACAGAAGCAAATATACAAAATAAAAATCAACATATTTTGAAAGTAAAAATGTATTTCCTTTTCAGAGTTTTTCCTTCTATTCAATCATTGGAGCACCTGCCTTGCCCCTCAAATTTGTAAGTCTCAGACAAATGATAATCCTCACACTATGGACGGTCTGGTTATTGATTGATTCTGAAAAAAGTTATTTCCTCTTTTAAAATCACGATCCATATCCCATTTCATTTTATGACATTCATACAGCTACCTTGTCCAGAGTCTTCTCTTTCCAGGGATTTGTAACAACTAGTATTTTAACTTTTAACAAAGATAGTAGCATCAAACATTTCACACCAAGAAGTTGGATAAAGTAAAAAATTATAAGTAAAATGGAACTGACGATATTTCCCTGATATAAAATTATATTTTTATTTTTATTGTAACTATACTTAAACGTTCATATAGCATTTTTCAATTTTAAAAAGCTAGTCTAAAAATTAAGATCTCCCTTTTCCTTGAGGCTTTTCACATCAATTCACACAGGGAAGGTCTTCAGATAAGCAGTCAGGCATTCGACTTCTTAGATAAACATAACCTTCTAACCTTGGAAAGTGTCCATCACCAGCTAGGAAAAGCCATCCACTTAAGATGAGTAATAAACCAAAAAAGTAAAAATTGATTTCACTGAAGGAAACTTTCAGAAACTAAGTGCATTTATTTTAAAGAGATTTAACTAGACTGAGAATTTTCAGCTTTGTTCTTCTTAATACATAGTATTTCTGAAGATATCAAAGTTTACTTTAGAGTCTTACCCATTTCCCTCTTTCCAAGTTGCAAAAGTATAGAAGTAAATCTGCTCTATATATCCTATGTCCTTGAAAATAGAACACATAAACACAAGAAGACTCTCATTTTAAAAATAATGTTCATGTTAAGAGTCTGTTAATTACCGTGTTTACTCATTGACTTAGCATCAATAGTTGACTGCAGACAGATTAAGTAACTCAACCTTTATCAGTTTTACAGATACAGGCTGAGTGAGCATTCCTAATCCAAAAATCCCCAAAACTTTTTGAGCATCAATGCAACACTAGAAGTTCAAAAGTGCACACCTGACCTCATGTGACAAGTCACAGTCAAAATGCAGGTACATTAAAAAATATATAAAATTACCTTTAGGCAGTGAATATAGGTATATATAAGATATAAATAAATTTTGTGTTTAGATTTGGGTCCCATTCCCAAGATATCTCATTAAACATATGCAAGTACTCTAAAATCTCAAAAAAAAAAACTATAACCTAAAATATTTCTAGTCCTAGGTATTTTGGATAAGGGATATTCTCAACCTGTTCTAAAAAAAAAAAAAAAAAGAAAAACACAATGCCAAAGGAATTCGGTAAACATTAATTAGTCCCATATTTTATCAACTGGAAAACTCTAGTAATTTCTCCTTGTAAATATGTTGGTAATATTTATGACACCAAAGAACGTCAGTACAAAAATCACGTTTAAAAATACCTTATGAGAACACAAAAATCCATTACGAATAATTGATGAAGGAAAAACTTAGGTGTACTAGTCATTGATAAAATGAGAACAGTATTATTTTTCATTTGGAGTTGAGAAAAACAAACAAGTGAGTATTTGGAAACCATCCAGCACAGTCCCTGATACAGAGACAAAAGGTTTCTTCAACCTTCAAAGTACTCAGATACATTTGTGTTGGTAGCTCTTTGATTGATATTAGTTTACCTGAATGTCACATTTTTAGGTCAAGCTTGATAACAAAACATAAAATTTACTGAATATCAACAACACCTAGTAAGTATTATTTCCAAGCGTTATTTCCACTGGTCTATCCCAGTGTTTTCCACGGGACAGACTGAAGAACCACGTTTGACCTTAACCCTTCCTGGTGCATCAAAGTGCTCTTCTGTTCACCCCTGTGGAGCACAACGGATGGCCCATGCAGCTCCAAACAGGAGCTAAGATCCTCCTCTACTTCCCAGGTACAGAAAAACCCATCCATTTTAAAACTTCTGCAAGGTTCCAGCAACACTGCCTGATATGCTCAAAGTTGAGCATTTGTCAAGAACTTTGCCCATGTGAGACATTGGTTGAAGCAGGGAGACTATGTTCTTAAAGTTGTCCTTCTTAATTTGCTTTTAACCCTTTTTCTTTAAACCACTCTACTTATTTTCATGTGTGTAAGCATGCACACACACACACCACACACACACACACACACACACACAGACGTAGAAAGTAGCTTATGAGTCACCCATGAAGTTAGCCTTACCATAGTTGTAATTGTTCCGGAAATAGGTCTTCTGTGTAGCTCTAATAGGCTTACATTTGCAGCGTTCTGAAAAACACATTTTAATTATAAGCAAATGTTCCATATTAGTTTTATTTACTCATATTTTTTGGTAACACTACATATGACTTCAGTGGTAAAAAGGTTCTTTGCAACTCTGTCTCTCTTTTTCCTGGAAATATGCACCTGTTACTTCTATCAATATAGCCTCTTATTCAATGTCTGTATATTCTTAAATTACCACTCTCTAACCAACTATCCAAATCCTGAGAAAACACTGTTCATCCCCATGCATGAGATAAGCAGGACCCAAATCCTGAAAAAGACATGTTCAATGCTTATGCAAGTAGAATGGATGCCCGCTGAGAGCAATTCTCTACATATACTCAGTTTGCTGGCCTATGCCTGTGGAATATTACCTGATGTTTATACATATTTTACAGATTACACACCACTCTTCCAAATATTACATCCCAGATCTGAAACCTACTTGGGAAGATAAGCAGGTATTGCCACAACCCCGTGAACTAAATGAGCCCTCACACAGGTAGAACAGATGCCATTACATGCAATAGTATCTTTACACTTTTTGGAGGAAATCACTATGTACATATTTTGAAAACAGAAATTCCATATTTTAAAAATATCTGGCACATAATTGCTTAAAGCATGACCCGAACACACTTTATGTTGGACAGATGAATATAAAAAAAAAGTTATAATTATCTCAAAATGTTTTATCTTTAGATCATTTAACATCATGCAGAGTAGATTTTTATACATTTTATAGAAGAGATTACTTAGCTAAGAAATATACCCCATAAACATGGTAAATTATTAGCAATAGCAACATAAAAATGGAAAGTAATACACAGACCTAGAAACATAAAAATGGAAAATAACACACAAACCTAGAAAGTATGAGTCACCATGAAGTTAGCCTTACCATAGCTGTAATTACCTCAGAAAATATTTGATTATATGTAGTCTTTTATAAATAGCACCACAGAGAAAGATCCATTAAAAATTAAATGCTATCAGTTTCCTCTATTTTAACACAGAAAAGGGGGGAAAAAGAACACATGAATCAGAGAAAAGTACCTAACAAAATAGTTTTGTTTAAAACGTGTTTTATGATCAGGTGTGGTGATGCACACCTATAATCCCAGTGACTCGGGAGCTGAGGCAGGAAGACTGCAAGTTCGAGGCCAACCTCAGCAATTTAGCAAGACCCTGTTTCAAAATAAAACATAAAAAGTTCTGTGGATATAGCTCAGGGGTAAAGCACCCCTGGGCTCGACCCCCAGTTCCAAAAATTAATTAATTATTTAATTCAATTTAATTTAATTTAAAAATTAAAAGTATGTATGTTAGCATGAGAACAATGAAAGGCTGACATTTTTGTTGACTGCTGGCTATTGTATTTTCTAATCCAAACAAATTTTATGTCCTTTGAATCGGTAAATAAGTGACAGCAGTCCCCAGAGGAGTAGCATGATTTCTGTCAGTTTCAAGTCCTAGAAATAAGTTTCTCCTCTAGAGACAGGTCACAGCAGCAACTAGTGTTCCTCCATAAGAGAATTGGGAATTTCTCAGTGTTACACAAGGCACCTTCCTGCCTTGTTCCATAGGGAATTTTTAATGCGAGATTTCTGTCATTAACAATCTCAGCTAAATAAACAATGGGTGATATCAGTGCTTGTTGCTATTTTGAGGAAGACTACTGCAAAAATAACTCTTATTAACAAACTGTTTATATTCCCATTTCAAAGAAAATGGAAGGCTATCTAGCTCTTAGCTTCTTATACAGTTGATTTATTTTATATAAAATGTTATGCTGTTATACATTTTTAAAGAGAGAGATCCTTAATGTTAGAATATTTATGAAGAAATAAATGCTCTTGTCTTTGATTTATCCTCATATTGATATGAACTTTTATTTTTAAATGAATAAATAAATAAATAAATAAATAAATATTAAATATAATATCTACAGGAGCTGGGGGTATAACTCAGTAACAGAGCACTTGCCTAACAAGTGCAAGGCCCTGAGTGCAATCCCCAGCACGCAAAAATATGTTAATATAATAATAATAATACATGTAGATAAATTATCTACACATTTGTAATTCTTCAGAAATTTGCTGATATTCTAATAAAAAACATTTGAAAAAAATAGCAACTGTCACTGAATTGAATCTAATTTGATGTTACCCATATAACTTTGCTTAAAGCATAAACAAATGTATTCCATAAAACTTCCCAGGCAGATAAAGAATTTTAATTATATTATAATTAAATCTGACTTAATAAGATTTCAAGAAACTATGTATACAATTACATATACATAATTAGACTATTACCTAATAGCTGATGAGCTAAGCAATTTATTCTTGGGACCACAATTTGCTCATCTGCAAAGCACTTTTTACCCCAGCTGGTCTCTGAGGAAAAAGTGCCATAACGCATGTAGATATGCCCCAATTCCTAGCTATTGCTATAAGCAAACATCTGTCTAGTCAAAGGTAACTAATAACTCAATAAATTAACAGAGTAATGAGGAGAAGTAGAATTTTATATTCATAAGCTTCACATGTGAAAGAACTTCCTTTCATTATTTATGCTTACTCAACACAAACATATTCATGAAAAGTGTATCTTAGTCAATGAATAGGAAACATTATCCCTCTTTTAATTTGTGTTTACAAACATCCATACTATTTACAAAAGCCTTAAAACTAGGAAATTGCAAAGTCATGGAAGGAGACATTGCATGAAATACTTATTATATTTTTTGTGCCCATCACCCTAAATCAAAGCAATGGTTTCTTTTTCTTTGCTACTAATAGATGATTTCCTGATAGTTGGACATTTTATTGGGCCCTAGCATCACTCTTGTCACTAGTTTAATTGCTTGTAGTCTTCCTCTGCCAGCTTCCCAATGGCATACAGTTTTCAAGTTTGGTTTTCTATACTGGCAAAATAAAATCTAATATTTACTGAACTTTGCACAAAACCATTAGACATGATTTTCTTATGGTTCACTGTTGAAAAGAAACGCATATGAAGGAAATAAAGAGTCTGCCCCAGTGTTTTATCTAACAGAAAAAATATATATTTAAAAAGTTGAAGGAGCAGCTTTGATTAAAAAAAATTAGACCAAGTGAAGATAAAGATCTCCAAATTTGAGTAAAGTTTTAATATCAGCAGTTCATTTACCTGGAAGCCTTGAATTAAGCGCAATATCCTGAATCACGGGACAGTGTGCAGGGCTACATCCCAATAGCAACCATGGGCTATGATGGGCCATTGACCTGGGCAAGTGCTTCCTCACATTCCTGCACTCCTCTCATTCGATTCTTTCAGTCACTCTCCTAGAATTAATGCTCTGCTATTTCTCTATTACTGAACCTGAGGCCTGCTTATTATTCTAGTACAAACATGACTTTATTCCCCTAGTACAAACTTGAGAAGTTAACATGCCCTGCACCTCCTAGAACTTGGTTTGCAACTTGGGAAGCGCCCCCCAGCATCCTGCAGTGTGAGAGCAATGAGCAACTTCCCTCTCCAAAGTGAGTTTCTAATAATTAAATTATTAGTTCAGAGAGGAAAATGAACATATCCTTTATTTTTTAGTTTGATATATAATAGAGTTATTTATTGAAAAATGTATGAGAATAGTAGTATTTTTGACACAGTTTTATGAGCTCTAAGGAATTCCAAGTACCAGAAGAAATTATGAATTTTGATATTTCACTATTTAACACAAACTTGTTTGAGTTAGTGCTTCATTATAATATAATTTTCCAACAAGCCCTGACCTTTGTTTGGATTGAACTATTTGGGGTCTCATCCAAAGCTGTAAGACTATAATTAACTTCACCAGATTCCAAAAGTCCTATGATCTTTCATGTACCATGACTTCAGAAAACTATCTTTGAGTGAATATTTTTTTCTAATTTTTCTAAGAAATGATATGAAATCCGAACTAAAGATTTGTTTTCAAAAAGCAGGAGGTGGATACTATTCTATTTGTGTTAAATTTCCACTTTAACTCCCAAGACTAAACTTTCTAATCAGATCAGAGTTCAAGTAATATTAATTTGTGCCAAATACGCTGTATGTTTTATATCCTGACACCTGACTCCTGAGACCCACTTTTCCTCTCTCCCTCCATTTTAAGAAACTTAGGGGCAGACAACAGAAAATTTTAAATGATACATAAAATAAATTTTTTCATGATTTGAAGATCTATATCCTTAACTCTGACCTAGTTGAAATTCAGATTTATGGTTTTTACCTGGCTAAAAGAAGTGTCTATGAGCATGTACATAGGTAATTTTAAACATCTATTAACATCATCAATCATGAAATTGTCTTTCCTCTACAGAAACGTCCTCGAGCTGGGGCTGTAGCTCAGTGGCAGAGCACGTGCCTAGCATGTGTGGGGCACTGGGTTCGATCCTTGACACTGCATTTAAAAAATAATAATAATAAAGGCATGCTGTCCATCTACAACTATGAAAAAATAAAATATAAAAAGAAATGTCCTCTGACTCTGTCACCTTGAGATATTCAACATTCTGTAAATGTGAGATGGTAAAGAGAAAGAGCACTCACATTTGTTGAACCCTCTTAGTCAACTGCACATTCATTCATGCCCTCTACCAATATTGATTGGGGATCTGCTATATTCCAGACTCTATAATAGTCCTGTGGAACACCTGATGGGCAATGCAGACAATCCAGAAGAGGATACAAACATGGAACAAGTAATTACACACAAAACAACTTACTGTCATGGATGATATGTGCTATGAAGAAAAGTACAATGTATATATGTAATGAGAACAAATGACTTAACCTAAACTGGCTTCAGAGGAAATAATATTTAAGCTTAAAAAATGAGTTATATTCACCCAGGCAGGAAGTACGTCTTGATATATACATAAGATAGAGAAGGAAAAGCCAAAAAGGAGACTGAGGAGGAGCATCCAATGATGTGGGAGGAAACAAGGGAGGCTGTGGAGTCAGGAAAGCTGAAAAAAAGAGGGAGTTCTAAGGGAAAAGGAGGGCAGTCCTCCGTGTTAAATGACCCTCAAAGCTCAAATTAGTTCAGAAATAAAAGGGCCCATTGAGTTTAATTGGCAAGGAGATGACAGGATTCTCAGCAAAAGGGACAATAAGACTTTGAAAGCCAGGACACTTCATCCACTACATGAGAAAAAGGAGAGAGGGGCACCGATACTGACAGGGCTATAAATTTGTTGGTGGAGGATAAGAGAGTTTCTCCCAACAGCTCTTACCTTCTCATTGCAAGATGAAGTGAAGTCATCAGCCAGGAGGAATGTGAGACTGAGACGCAGGAGGTGGTGATGTGAAGGGACAAAATATGAAGCAGTTATTAGGAAAGACCAGTTTTCCAGTAGATAGAATTACTGGGCAATGTTGGTTGTCAGTCACCCCAGATGAGTGATTTCCAGCAACTAGAGTTGGGAATTTGCCTGGTAAGTATAACAGAGGAAGAGAAGAAAGGGAGTTGATGGTGTTTTCAAGAGGATGATTATTACCATAGACAGTGAAATCTCAAGCAGACAGGAGGCCAGGAATTCAACAGATAATAAGTGGTTGTTGATGGATAGGTCGTCTTAATGGAGCTGGGAGAAAAATAGTAGTGATGGTATCAGAGTCAATGAACTGGAATAAAAAGAGGTCGTAGGCAAAGAGTGGGATGCCTGAAATTAGGATTATGAAGTTAGCATAAGACTAAATGGAAAAGTTCAGGATGTTCTGATAGACCTTAAATGGAGCATGAATTTACCAATTGGCCTTCTAGAAGGTTAGTTCCACCATCCTTCTAGAAAGAAGGAGATGAAAAACATCTCTAGATTATACCCCTAGGACCAATCACATTCTCTTGTCCCAGAATTAGAAGTCATCAATTGTACAGTTTATGGAAAACCAATAGGGGTTTGTTGCTCCTAGATATTAAAAAACAAAATACCAGAACCCTAGTGTCCTGATCACAATGAGGAAGTGGAGATGGGGAATAATACATTGCCATTTCTACAGAACAAGAAAACAAGAACTGTATTAAATCAGGAACAAGACTTAAAAGGCTAGAATTTAAAATGTCACATTGGCATTATGCTCAGAAAAGCCTGTATCATTATGCAATAAACATAATGAAGTTATGAACAGAACTAGATGGATGAATCTCAAGAACACTATAGTAAGCAAAAGAAGCCAATCAAAAAAGATGTATCATATTATTCCATTTACTTGAAGCTGAAAATCAGATAACACTAACCTATAGTAATAAAAATTAGAACTGTGCTTACCTAAAGTGGGCACAAGGAAATTTCAAAGGGCAATGTGTATGTTCTCTATCTTGTTCTGGGTCTATATATTTGTCAAAATTCATTGTAGCATACACTTGAGATTTATGCATTTTACAGTAAGTAAATTAAACCTTCATGAACACCATTAGTATAAAAATTCATATAAGATACTCCTTTCATTTTTCTATAAAATGAAGTGTGCCATGACTTAGCAGCCATTCATTACCTGTTTAAAATAATATTTATTTCCTAAACATCTACATAAGGCAAAAAATATCATATTAAATTTTATTTTGGATTAAAGCAGTATATGGAAAATGTGATGAAGTTGGCTGGCGAACCTGTTCAATATAATAAGGCTTTAAAAAGCATAAGTAACATTTGTTCAACTGAGCTATAAAAACAAACCTCAAATATTGTAATAAAGAACTCAATTCATAGTAATTTGCATTTTGTAAAAGGGAATTGCTTAAGATTGAAAGGACTACCGCTGTATTAATAAGAAAAGAAATTTTAATTTATTCCTTTAGGATTCACATTTTTTTGGAAATTTTAAAATAAACTACCTAACATAAGGTTTCTATATCTAAGAGACATTCAGAATATTCAAAATATAGTAAGAATCAATGCAATTCTGATCGTTTTCCATTGTGGCATCTAAAGTGTTGCATTTTGTGATATACTCTAAAGAGATCAATCAGCAAAAAGACAAAATGAGTTCCACAGCCTTTAGAATATCCTATGTCTAATCAAAGCTAGGCACAGAAAAAGGAGGTAGAGGAAAATGAAGTGCCAGCCACCTGTCTACTCCTTCATTTCATGATCTTGGTATATAATGTGTCTGGTGCAAGCATTCATTACATTTTTGATGAATGGTAGAATAATGGACTGAAACAAAGCTATGAAACTTCAGAATCGGGGATCTATAAAATGACAGTGGCACATAATACATAAGAGAGCTGAATGAAGAAATTTTACTTATTTATTTATTTACTTATTTATTTATTTATTTATTTATTTTGTACCGGGGATTGATCTCAGGGGCACTCGACCACTGAGCCACATCCCCAGCCCTATTTTGTATTTCATTTAGAGAGAGGGTCTCACTGAGTTGCTTAATGCCTCGCTTTTGCTGAGGCTGGCTTTGAACTCGAGATGCTCCTGCCTCAGTCTCCAGAGACACTGGGATTACAGGCATGCGCCACCATGCCCAGCAGGAAAAAATTTTTAATGAAAATCTTACTCTAGCTATTAAATATATTATATTTAAAGTACAAGTAGGATAGCTGGAGAGAAGTTTTTATTGGAGGAAAAATGTGGTATTCTACCTGGGAGTTTGATTCAGAACTACCTTCACAAAAGTGACAATGATCTGTGTAGCTGGATGAACTCTGATAGCAAAAAATCATCATGAGGAGAGAGGGAGAGAGGCCAAGCACAGGAGCCTCTGGATGTGCCCACAGATGTGGGGCTCTGGGAGAAGAACTGGGAAAGAGAGGACTGCTGAGGAAAGAGAATTGTTCACAAGTATCACTGGCTGCAAAGTCATGAAGAAAATCCTGCAGTTACAAGCTACTGTACTATTACAAAAATACTGTTTATCTATCCTAATTTTTTTCCAGTAAAGCACGGAAGCCACCCCAGGTTAATTTGATCTCTAGAATTAGTAAGCATTTGCAGAAGGGAACTCAGGGGTCAGTACAATCTGATTTTATGTTGGGAAACAGACTCAGAAAAATAATTTTGTCATGACTGGGTAGTTAATAAGTGTCAGAAATTAACTACATCTCCTCTAGAGAAATTTGTTCATTTTTAAATATAAATGCTCATAAATTGATTGTCATACCAAAAAATTCCTGGGGAAATTTTTTAAAAATTCTTTTAATAAGCATACCTTTTCATCAAATCATGTCAATGTCTGCCTAAATTTTCTGTGCTGCTTTGACAAAGAGACTCAAGGGGAATGAATTATTTTTCCCCCATATTTCATGCCATACAAATAGAGAGGGTCTATTCCTTATTATGACAGCGAATTTACAACAGTAAAACCCTCACAAATTGGAAGCTGCTCACAGTCATTATCTCCAAAAGAAAAAAAAATTGTTAAGCTTTGAGGCAAAGAATAAATTAATTGGAGTGAAAGAATTTCTTTCCCAAATTCCAGACACAAACAGCTTGACACTTTGGAAAGAGGTCAGTATGTGGGTTACAGTGTTTTTGTGCCTTCTTCACTTCCTGCTTTATCATGATCCATCTCAGCTGTTACATTTCTCCAAAGTATAAAATTCTGTGTGTGAACAAATTATATTCTCTTTTCAGAAATATGTCTCTAGTAGTGTTTTTTTACAAACAGAATGAGCTTTGGTTTTGCCTGTTGTTTGTTTTCCTCACCCCCATTATACCAGGGAACAGGAAAACAGTTTTAAAAACAGAACAGTAAACACTGAACCTAGGAACACTGCACTCATTCTAGGTAGTTTTACATGTTGTATTATTTTTATATATTGTTTATAGTGTTGCTAATGTCTTCTAACTTTCACAGTGTGATATAAAAAGTGGGTATTTGAAAAAATAATTCTTTAATACTTCATAAATTTGGCAAAAATTATAAATTTGTAAATTCAGAAATCTCAGTTAATCCTAAAAAAGAAAAACTCAAACAAATCAATGGCCAAGCATGTCATAATATGACTACTAAAAACTAAAGACAAAGAAAAAATCTTTAAAGCAACTAGAGAAAACAGATGCATTACTTGCAGACGAACAATGATTCATTCATTGCCAGTTTCTCATAAGAAACATTGAAACCAGAAGTGAGCAGAATATTTTAAAGTGCGAAATGGATTGCCAGATCAGAATTCTACATCCAGTGAAAATATCCTTCAGAGGTAAAGGTGAGATGAAGTCATTTTCAGGTGAAGGAAAACAGAGAGCTTATTGCCACCAGAACGGTTCTAAAAGTACTAAGGGAAGTGCCTCAGACAGGAGAGAAAAGATACCAGAAAGAAGCCTGGAACATTGGGAAATAAGAGATAGTAAGCTCTTAAGTTGTTGAAAGTTTTTTTAATGGTCAAAAGAAAAATATAAGATAATATAAGATATTATCTTCCCATGCGATTTTATACATGAACACACTCCCAAGAGTGTGTGTGCAAGAGAAGAGGGAAATACATTGAAATAACCCCAAAGAAAGAATGAAATGGGAATGAAAAAGAAAACAAACAAATAGAAAACAAGTAAAATGATAGTCCTGAATACAAACATATTAATAATTACATTAGGTTAAGTGGTCAAATTACACCAATCAAAAGACAAAGACTAACAGAATGGACTAAAAAAAAAAAAAAAAAAGAATCAACAACAAAAAAACACAATCCAACTATATGATGTCTACAAGAAATTTATTTTTAAAATAATGATAAAAATAAATTCATCAAAAAGCAATGTGTAGGTATGTTAAAAGTAGAATGATAGAGAAACACATTGAAAACACTAATTAAAAGAAAGCTGGAGTATTTATATTATTATCAGACAAAAATAGGCTTTAAAGCAGAGACAATTATCAGAGGTGGGAGACACTATGTTTTAAAAATATTAATTCACCATAAGACATAAGAAATACTAAATATGTGCATACCAAATAACAGGACTTCAAAATACATGAAGCAAACCTGACAGAACTGAAAAGAAAATCAAAATGCACACAAAAATGTTTGAGATATAAATCTCTCTCAGTGATCAATAAATCTAGCAGACAGGAGACTAGCAATAAAAAAAGAATTAAACAAAGGTATTAATCAACTGAATGGAATTGACATTCAAAGAATATTTTACCAAACAGCAAAATATACTTTTTTCAAGTACACATTCACCAAGATAGATCACATCCTTATTCTTAGAATAAACTTTAAACAAATTTAGAAGAATCTAAATCATATAAAGAATGTTCTCTGACCATAATAGAATTTTAAAGTAACACAAAAAATTTTTTAAAGTAAAATATATGTAACAGGAAAATCCCCAAATATTATTAAATTAACCAACACAATCCTAGATAATGCATGAGTCAGAGGAAGTCTCAAGGAATTATAAAACATTTTGAACTGAAGAAAAGTGAAAAAAACTATCAACATTTATAGGCTACAACTAATGCCATTCTTAGATACTTATAGCATTATACTATACTAGAAAAATAAAGAAGAAATGTGTCAAATAATATTAAATATAAGCTTCTACCT
This sequence comes from Marmota monax, assembly GCF_021218885.2. Taxonomy (NCBI): domain Eukaryota; kingdom Metazoa; phylum Chordata; class Mammalia; order Rodentia; family Sciuridae; genus Marmota; species Marmota monax. Next base: position 16,583,905 of record NW_026692781.1, read on the forward strand.
TAAAACCAAAGCAAGTAGAAGGAAAAAAATAGAAATCAATAAAACTGAAAATATAAAAACAGTAGAGAAAATGAAAAAACCAAAAGACAGTTCTTTGGATGCATAAAAATAATAACCACTCAAAATTTGATGTTTAGGGGCTGGGGATGTGGCTCAAGCGGTAATGCACTCGCCTGGCATGTGCGGGGCACTGGGTTCGATCCTCAGCACCACATAAAATAAAATAAAGATGTTGTGTCCACTGAAAACTGAAAAATAAATATTAAAATGTTCTCTCTCTCTTTAAAAAAATTTTTTTTGATGTTTAGAAAACTCAATTTAAAATGGGTAAAACAATTAAACAGACACTTCACCAGAAAAAAAAACAAAACAAAAAACAGATGTGGACAGAACACTAGCCCATGAAAAGATATTCAATATCATCAACCATTAGGGAATTGAAAATTGAACACTGAGCTATATTACACACTTATTAAAATGGCTTACAATACCAAGTGCTAATGAGGATACAGAGTAACTGGAATCTTACAGTGCAAAATTTAACAGTCATTTTGGAAACAGTTGAGCAGTTTATTATTAAGTTAAACGTATACTTACCATATAACACAAATATCCTATACCTAGATATTTACCCTAAAGAAATGAAAATGTATACTCACACAAAAACCTATACAAGAATGCATATAGCAGCTCTATTAATGATTGCTAGGAGCTGGAAACATCTAAATACCCTTCAAGAAATGACTGGATAAACAAAATGGTAATACATCCAAGGTAATAAAATATTCAGCAATAAAATGGAATGGATTATTGAAACGTGGAACAAGATGAATGATTCTCAAAGGCATTAGGCTGAGTGAAAAAATCCAATTTCAAAAAGTCACACAGTCTATCATACCATTTATATGACAAGCTCAAAAATACATTACCAAAATGATAGTGAATGTATCACTGATTGACAGTGGTTAGGGGAAAACCTAATTATACAGGGAGATTAAAAAAAGGAGTCTTGGACTGGGGTTGTGGCTTAGTGGAAGTGCACTTGCCTAGCATGTGTGAGGCACTGGGTTTGATTCTCAGCACTACATATAAATAAATTTTAAAAAAAATAAAGTTCCATCAACAACTAAAAAATATTTTTTAAAAAATAAAATAAAGGAGTCTTTTAGGGAGTGATGGAGTTGTTTTGTATTCTGATTGTATTGTTGGTTCATGAATCTATACATTCATTAAAATTGCTGTATATCAAGTTCTATACCAAAAATTCAATTTTATTATATATTAATACTAAAAATAAAATTAATATAAATAATTTCTTTTTACTTTTAAAAACTGTTAAAATGTTAGGGCACAAACTTCTATAAATTTGAGTACTGAGATTACATCAAAGACTAGCTTGACCACAAATGAAACCCAGGAAGATCCTGATGTACTCACCGCTGCTTGCACCTCTACAGTTGCCATTACTAGAATCCATAGGAAAATCTGAAAGTGACAGAATAAAGAAAGAGCCATAACATATTTGTTATTACTTCAAGAATTCCTATATCAAAATCTAATTCAGTGGCAGGTTTGATTTACATAAGAGCCAGATTTTTTAAGGAAATGGAACCTTATTAGTGTTGTAAGGCTTGTTTTTTATTTGTGAATTGAATATGGATGAGATCTATTCCATGATGTGATTGAAAGGTGACACTCTTGAATCCTCAATTGTTTATAAAATTTCAGGATTCAGTGAGTAACTTGTGGTTGAACTTCACAAAAGTTGTAAATGACGAGCATCCTATCACAATAAAGGCTTTGCAGACATTAGGCATTCACCAAACACTGTGATTTGATGACAAAAAGAATTGACACTATGCTGGCACACAGTGAACTCTTTAGTGCCTAAGGAAAACATTCAGAAAGTGTGCTAGGCATTTCTATTAACAGAAGACCAAATAATTATTCAGCAGAAAGGAAATCTACTGCCTAGGACCTGTTCAAAGCCAGTGCAATGTGACATTAGAAATTGCCATTAATTTTTTTATGATATCATAATCCTAAAAAATGGTAAAGATGAAGGTCTTTGAATTAAGATAAAGGTCTTCCGATTAATGATAAAGGTGTTCTAATTAAGAAAGCAGCCTCTGATGAATTCCACTGCCAGCAGAGCACCTGCTGAGAGATGTGTACCTAGCCATGGATTCTCACTGACACTGCAACTCACATCTACATACAAGAGAGTCACACCTGTGTTAACACCGTGCTACATGAGTTCAATGCTTCTATTTATTCTAACAGAAAATAGCATTCTTTCTCTATCATTTTTCTTCATAGGTCACATCATAAATTAAACAAGGAAAGGTTTATACTATCTTTGGACAATGACAATCACAATTACAATTAATGACTTATTTTCTCAGGTTTAGTAATTATTAGCTGTTTTTTTTTGTTTCCTTTGATACTGGGGAGCTGGTTTTGTTTCTTTTTCTGGTGCTGGAGAATGAACCCAGGGCCTGTTATATGCTAAGCATATGCTCTACTGCTGAGCTCCATCTCCACCTCTCTGCTGGTATTTAAAAAGCTATATCCAAGAAAAGATAGAGGTCTGCAAATAAATTTAAATAGATAGATAAACAGTCAACAAACACTAGTTCTAAAACATTTGGCTCAACTTGGGCATAAATTACTAACTTAATGACTTATTCTATTTAAACTTCATTCAGTAAATATATGCAAGTTTTAGGATAATGTGCTGATAGTTTTTCTACTCCTGAACAATAATGTGACAAAATAAATATGGTCTACATAAAAATAATCTTCATAAAAACTATTGTATAGATTAAAATGATATTGGTCCACATTTAAAATGGTTAGTGTTCAAAGATTTATATAAAAATGAAAAATAACTCTTTCCATGGAAAAAGAAAAATCTTTTGAAACAGTTGAGTCAAGGAGAATGTTTTTCTTCTTTCAGAGTCATAGTCACAATGAAATATTTCTACACTTTTAATTATACTTAGAGGGTATAATTAAAAAGTTGCCTAGCACATAAGAGGGCCTGGGTTCTAATCCCCCCAGTACCACAAATAAATAGATAAATAAAAATGCTTATAAGTCAATTGTTAGAATTGTAAAGAGAAAACGAGCATTTTTCTGATCATAAATTTTAGACATTGCTTTTAGGAAGTTAAATTTAGGAAGTCTAGCATTAAAATTATCCTGAGTTAAAATAGTAGATTCTGTATCATTAGTGGATTTTATGGCCCATGGATTTCTAGTGGAGGTCACAGAGTTCTCCAGAGTGTCCTTAGGAACTGGAGAAGGTGGAGAGAGTTTTTCCAGATAAAGGATACAACTGCAAAAGTACTGAGGTAGGACACTACAGTGCTCTTCAGGAGCCCTGAACTCCTCTGGTATGGCTAAAGCAAAGAGTAGGATAAGCAGAGAGAAATGAAGTTGAAAGGGTCAGATCCTGAAGGCTATAGGTGGGCCAAAGGACTTCAAAAACACATTTTCATTTCAGAAAGATAAGTCCTGTTGGAATAGGGAGGAGGAATATGGGAGATAAGAGGGCCAATTACTATCCTATGGCCATAATCCACATGAGAAACGATGAGGTCGAAACTAAGAAAATGACATTAGAGAGGAAGGGAAGGAAATTGGACTCAGAGTAGATCCAACCACACTTAATACTCAATATATGTGGGGGATGAGGAAAAGAATAGAATCAAGGCTGATTCCCAAGCTAGACAACAAGGTGCAGTGGTACTCTCAATGATACTAGGAAAATTCTAGGAAAGAACCAATGTGGGAGGGTGAGGAAAGGATGAGTTCACTCTTCACTCTGATGCAAGCTGAGATGGAGGGACTCAGGTTTGAGGAGAGAACCTGAAATGTGTGTTCTGCTATCTCAACAAGGCAGCAAGGTGATAATCTCCTATGTGTTGACATCTGTTGTCCCCTGGGCTTTCTTCTCGCAAGCCACATACAAATGGGCTTTCAAAATACAAAGAAAAAACTTTATTCCTTTAACTGCAACCTGATGGGTAAAAGCACAAGTTCTCTGTAAAGTTAGCAACTGCATTTCTTTTTTTTAAATATTTTTTAATTGTTGATGTACCTTTATTTTATTCATTTATTCATATGTAGTGCTGAAAATTGAACCCAGTGCCTCACACATGCTAGGCAAGTGCTCTACCACTAGGCTACAACTGAGAGAAAGTACAGTATAGGACATGCTCTGGCTTGAATCCTCTTTTTCTTAACAGCTAACCTAACTTGATAGGTCACTTGACTTCTCTATATACCTTGGCTTTATTTTCTGCAAAATGGGAGTAGTAGTTGTGAAAATTTAGGGAACATCGCCACTTAATTGCCACTCAATTAAGGATAGGGCCTAGAACATGTTAAGAGTTGCTGCTAATGATCCCTCTCTTGAGATGGTCCAACTTCTCCCAGTGATGATGTTGTGAAACATTTATAGTGTGCATTACCATTTACCAATCACTGCACATAAATATTTCTATTCTTCTTCATAATCCCCAATCAATGATAATGCCAAGGGACTTGTTCAAAGTACAAAATGAATGGCAAATCTGAAATTCCAACTAAGTGGCTAAAACTCTAGATTGAAGAAATACAGCCAATTCTTAATTATTTAAAACTATATGTCCATATGGTTCCTCTTGCTCTCCTCTTTGTAGACACCTAGTAGAAAGAAAAATACCAAATATAATATAACATAGTCAATTTTGCTCTTTGAACAACTTTTTAAAATTTGTTGGGAAGGAGAGTGTTAAAAAGCCAATTATTAAAATATGATTTAGGAGGGCTGGGGATATAGCTCGCTCAGTTGGTAGAATGCTTGCCTCGCATGGACAAGGCCCTGGGTTCAATCCCCAGCACCACTATACACAGATACACACACACACACACACACACACACACATGATTTAGGCACTATGTAACATTTCATATCACTGCTAATAGAAAGTTAACTCTAAATAAAACACATGCCGTAAAACTGAGATACTTTTCCACACAGGGTGCCTTGGAATATTTCACATGATGAAGGATCTTTAGAATCATGATTTTTCTCTAGTCCTAATCTAAAATTTCCATTTCTCCTTTCCATTCCATTTTTCTCCTCATAGCCTTCCTTCTTGGTATTTGGTCCCTCAAATATTTGTAGACTAGAGCTAAAGAAAAGGCTGACTGTTCCTCAGAGAGTGGAGAAATGATTAAACAGCAGTTCCCGCATGCAAAAGCTGGCGCAGCTCTACCAGGCAAGAGGGACTGCAGAATGTGTTGAGCAAGAGCTAGGGGACAAATCAGCACTACACAGAATCCAGCAATAACTGAGGGCTGATTATAAAAACCTTGGCATGACCAACTGTAGGTACTGTAGAAAAAGCTGTGAAATATCATACCATAAATTTTCTTAAATACTTGATTTCTGAGATAAATTATAATTTACAGATACCCATCAGACTCATTCTTCTTTCTTGTTACTCCCAAAGGGATTTGCTCTTGAGCCTGAGGTCCATGTCCCTTTGTATAAAGTGAACTATTCACTTCATATACACAGAAGAAATAAGATCTTCTCCAGTTAGGTCCCAGTATAATGTTTGCTTGCTAGAGATAATTGTTAAAAGTCCTAGGCAATATCTGTGTTTACCAACATTAACATTTCAAAAACAATGAAAGAAAAAAATCAGTCAATTTGATATAACAGTAATAATAATAGAAAAATTGTAACAGCGGCAACAATTAGTTCTAGGCATACTATGTACCAACTACTGGCTCAATGCTTTACATGCTGTTTAAATCAATCTTCATCATTTTCTTTGGGTGTGGGCAAATTTTTTCCCCAACTATAGATAAGAAAACTAAATCAGAGAGGTCATATAATTTTCCTATAGCAACAGCAGATATGAGGCAGAGTTGATATACAATTCCTGGTTGGCCTGACTCTAAGCCCATATTCTTTACTCACTGTGCAATAGTAAAGATTTAACTAAACAGTGTACTAAACTAGCTGAATGGCTAAATTGAACTGAGTTCTCAAAGGATAAAAAGAAGTATATGCAGCCCTACTCTACAACAAATATAAAATACTTAGAAAGAATAAACAATATGAATTTATTAGTAATGGCCAACATGTAATCTATTCCTTCTAAATTAAGTATGTTTGCCCTTAGTGTTTTGAAAGCAAAGAAGCATTAGTTTATTTCAGTAAGGCTTTGCTTTGTAAAGTACCCTGAGATTATTTGTGGAGTCACAATATACTATGGGGGAACAGATCTCTATGACTGGCAGGATCTGAAAATCCTCAGTGTTAAAGGAATGTTAAAGGTGGTCCCACTGTATTCAGGGAGACCTCGTTTTTATATCTGACTGGATAGATTCTAGTCATAAGACACAGGGCTCTATTTATATCTGCAGGAAAAAAAATCTGCTTCTTGAACTATCATATCCCACTAAACCAAGGAGTATATTGCAATGTAGATAAAACCAGCCACATGTGGTGGTTCCTAAGTAATTCCAGGTGTCTGACAGTTTGACCCAATGTGGGGAATGTAATTTTCAACATACTGGCTCTGGAAGCTAGGGGACCCTTCAGGCTAGAATCTACCCCTCTACTCCCAGACTTTACTCCCCTTTAGCTTCCTCCTGCCACCACAGTCTTTGATTCACACTGAAGGTTGGGCAGAGAGAATGTCATTACTAAAATATGATTCCAGCTATCACCTACCCCTACTTATTTTTCTAGTAAGCATGCTGACAGCAAAACTAATATTATGGCATTTTAAAGCAGCTCAGAAATCAGGTCCCCCAGACTGACAAATTGTTTCCATGCATGTCCTATTTGAGTGCTTCAATGAGGCAATTGTTCTACATTTGGTCCATGGTGATAGGTAACTCAGGGACATTTAATGAAATTGCTTCCCATCCATATTGACCATGCTTTTTGAGAGCCATTAACCTTGCCAAACCTCACTCCTTCCAGGTCCATCTCTAAGACAGCTTTTAGAGCAAGTCTTGTCCTTTAAGGAGAGGACACATGTCAATGTGAATCATTGCCACCTCATTCCTAGTCCTTGGCCTGAGGGGAGCGCCAGTATTTAACTGATTCTAAGTGCCTGGCAAACCACAGGTAGCAACTGCCCTGAGTTCTGCCAGAGTCTGTAGAGCCCCTAACTTTACTGAGTGTAAAGGCTCAAGGGTGCTCTTTTACCCCAAAGAGATTAAGAAATGTTTCTTCTGATTATTTTATACAACCAGTTCTTGGTTCTTGATTAACATTAGAATACAATATGTATATTCTAAGAGTGATAAACTAAGTAAGGTTCAATAAGTTCTTGAAATCTTTCTATTCAGTTTCAGTTTTTTACTGTTCATACAAGCATTTTCCATTCCCCTCTGACTTTATGTTAATGTGTATAGGAAGTAATTCTCTGAATCAGTTCCCTGATAACTAAGAACTACTAACCAAAAATGGACTGGGGACAATAAACCCAAGCTGAGCAAGTTAAAAGACATAAGAAGGAAACGTTGATACTCATTGAACAAATGTGGATGGGACAACTGAGTCAACTAAAAACAAGGTTAATCTGGGGAGGATATAAAAGAGGACCATTAGTATGATAAATTTTTTTTTCATTCCTAAAGCATATGAAGAGTAAAATTTGAGTTTTGGGTTAGCCAGAGGGAGTAATATTGAATTAGAATTAAATGGACCCTAATGTACGAGGCTTAGTTGGGGGACTTAGAGTTATGAAAGTCATAATTAGGCCAAAAACTAGTGAGAAACCAACTTGTGGTTATTCCATTAAATGGAGAAATACAATAAAGTTTTATGGTGGAGAAAGAGTGAAATGAATGTGTGGATGATGCACACACAAAGCATGAATAAGGTATTAAAGACAAACCATTTGCAGAGCATAAGAGCAGGATAAGAGGTGAGATTAAATAACATCACATGAGTATATGAAGATAACACTCTTAAAATATAACTCCTTTAATCCATATGCCATTTACAGAATAACTTGAAATCATGTGGGACTGTGAAAAAGAGTCCAGTAATTTCAGTCTGCCAACTCTATGGCTGGAGCAAGCCACAGAAGCTAATTAGCAGTGCATAGCAATGTTTCACAACTGTTTTAGTCTGGAATGGAATTACAATTCATCTCATTGAAGGAAGGGGAAATTTAAGGTGAAGGTAATTGCTCAAATTGGATTTTGAGCAAACACACACCACTAACATCTGCAGATTGGAGCAAGGTTACTGAAATTATCTTGTATTTTCAATGGTCAGATACAAATGAGGTTTTCAGTTTTCTGTTTTCTCCATACAATCTTAATCATCTAAAACACTAGACACAGAAATCTGATGACTGAGACTGCAAGAGAATCAGGCAAGAAAACTCAGTGATTATAAACAAGCAAGTAAGAAAAGAGCATTAGTAAACAAAATGTGGCTGCTTCCACATGGAAAGAGTAGAAAATAAAGGGTCAGTGTGGAGCAGAAGTGTGATGAGAGTGGAATGAATAGTGCTTTAGAAAGACAAATAAAGCTATTAAAAGAGAGTGCAACAGTTTGGAAGAGTGATGAGGTGAAACTTGAAAAGAAGAATGGTGCTCACTAGGGGAGTGATTAAGGGAGAGATTAAAAGATCAAAAAAAAAAAACCAAACAAACAAAAACAAACAACAACAACAACAACAACAAAAAACGGAGTTAGAAGATAAAGGGGAATAACAAGGAGTGTCAGGGCAGGGGCAGGGTGGGCATTGTCCAGACTCACCTGCTCCATCCGCTGTGACGATGGCCTCCGGAGAGATGCACACGCCCCGGTCGTACACTGGTAATTCCTCGCAGGCCAAGCTCTCCGGCCATGAGTGGCGGTACTTGATAAGGATGGGCTCACAGCCCTGCCTGGCCCTCTCGCACACAGACTTGCAGGGCTTGATGGGCTCATGCTGAAAGTCAATGGTGCAGATAGGTGCGTACATGGCGCAGAGGAAGAAGAGCAGATCTGGGCTGCAATGTGTGCCCAGCAGACCTTCGAATTGCTCGATGGCCAGTATGGCATTGGCCTGGGTGCTATGGTGCAGGTGATTGGGCATCTTGGTCATGTTCCAGGGCAGGGACTTGCACATGGGGATGCGGACGGGCTCACAGGCTGCTGCCCGAGCTCCGGGCACCTGGAGCAGACAGAATGCAGCCAGAGTGAGCAGCCCAGCTCGCAGCAGCAGCATCCTTCCTGGGCTGCCACAGACCATGATCCCAGCAGAACGGGACAGGGAGCAGCACCACCGTGGACGCTGAGAGGTCCGCTCCGCCGTCTCCTCCTGTTGCCTGGAAGTGGACACAATGATCTGGGAGCTTCTCCTCCCCCAGCAATCTCACAGCTTCCTTGGATCAAATTCCCCCAATGGGGTCCAACGAGCTTCACCGAGCTCCGCTCCCGCCGCTTTGGCTGCTCTTTCCAAACGTCTAAGCCTTCGGGCGCAGCAGCATCTATTTATTCCTCTCCCTCTGGCAGAAGCATCAGAATTTGCACATCAATCAGATGAGAGGAACACAAGAGGAAGAAATAAAAAGTACATTCAGCTAAGGTAGTTGGAGCTTTGGGGTTTTGCGTCCGCTGGATACCAAAAAGGTGCCAGCAAGAAGCATTAAATTCTCTAAAGCGAGGATAAAAGACGGAGGACGGGGTAGGGAGGAAGGCGGAAAACAGGGGGAAACTAATGGGAGAGGAGGGTACAGTAGGAGTTTGCTACGTCCTGTAGTCTGAGAAAGATCAATTTTCGGTGTGCGCTGCGAAGAGCCTAGCCCCGAGGTCTGTGGCTGGGACCTACAGCTCTTCACTCTTCCACCTCCAAACGGGTGGGGGAGCTCCGCCCCCGGGGCAGTCCCAGCCTCCAACGCCTGCTCCTCTTCACTGGAAGGGAAAGGGTGTGCGGGGGAGAAGTCTCTGAGTTGCAGGAGATGGGGAGGGAAGTATTGCCAAGCGGTGAAGATGCAGTAACCCCAAGCAGTGCCCACTAGAGCCGGGCATCTCTTCCTCAGTCCAGCAATGGGAAGCCCCAAAGATGAGCCCCTGCCCCTTACTGAAGAGCCCACTCCAATTCCCCAGGGAGGAGTCCACTAATTTCCGCACCCCCACCGGGGCCCCTCACTCCCTGGAGTATTTCCTTTCAGCAAACTACAACTCAGCTTTTCTTCTAAGATCAGACCTGAGGAAGGAAGGCTTAAACAGTCACTAAATGTCCACATCGCAGAAAACAGCACCCCCCTCACCCACCTAGTGAGCAGCAACGAAGCTTTATCAACCCAGAGCTAAAGACCACAGAGGTCTGCGTTCCGAATAACTAAAGGAAATTGCCTTTCGTAAAGAGCAGAAATGCTGTGGGTGATGATAAGTAGATCACCAGGAGCAAAGAACCGGTGACTGTATTCTTCTTTATTTGCTCTGTAGAATTAGAACTTTAGAGTTTTGCTTTTTAGGAGGGAAAACTAACCTGTTCAAACAGTTTATCTCTCTCTCTCTCTCTCTCTCTCTCTCTCTCTCTCTCTCTCTCTCTCTTTCCTTCCTTCCCTCCCTCCCTTCCTTCCCTGAAATAAAACAGCCTTTACTACCTAACTCTTACAACAATTTTGCCTAACTCTTGAAAGAAATGTCTAGGAAAACTACTCCACATAGGTAATGACAGTAGTAATAACCCTTTCCATCCCATCCAGATGAGTTTTAATCCAGGAGGAGAAAATAGAAAACAGATCTCTCCTGATCTGCTCCTAACACTAACAAGTCTCCTCTTTCCCTCCTTGTCCCACCACCCACTTCCTTTCAGCACATTCTACATGGAATGACCTGCGGAGACCCCGGCGCTGTGCCCTTTCAATGGGAAATCACAGAGCGAAAGGATTGCAGAATGTCAGAAAACACAGACTCCATTAAGAAAGGAAGGTAACAAAACCTAAAACAAAACAGGAAGTCACCTTTGCTCTGCATCATTGAAATATTTCTCTGCTTTAATTCATCCATTTCTGTCAATAACATGCATAGAAAATAAGTCCCCACTTCCCAGCACACAGTGAGATGTCAGTTTCCATTCCCCAGCACTGCCTTAACAGCACTGATAAAATGTCACTGCTTACTTTAGTTTATGGAATTTTTATCTCTAAAATGACCATTAACAGCAGTTTGTGACTGCAGTAAATGTGTTAAAAGGAAGTTTGTTCCACTTGAGAGGAAAACAACAACAACAGATAGTAGATAGGGAGTCATTTAGTTAATATAAAAAAGCTTTCCCTGGCCTACCATTATTGTCACATAAGAAAACAAGGTCAAATAATATAGATGAATTAGAGGGAAAAATGACTGAGCACATAAAATTTAGTGGAAAAAAACCCCAAAATTTAAAAAGTCAATATTAGAATATTTGGGAGTTAATCCAGATTTTTAAAAGTATGGCACTGATTTGTGATAAATTAAAAAGAAGTAATGAGACATAAATATAATATTGCCAAATATGTTTTCCTGTTCATCTTAAAATTTACAGTGTAAGAAGAAATGAGCCCATTGTTTTAGTGGTTCTACCACTGTCTGAAATAAAGTCTGGTTTCCTTGCCCTGAGCAAAAGTCAACCCTCCCTTTTATCTAACATGTCCTTTGCAACTTTTCTTTAATCCAAGTTTGTCTTTATCAAAACCTAAAATAAACTACATTGTCTTCAGGTAGCTAAGTACCCTTTCTGAGTACTCTGAGTCTGTTCATTTTTCTCGTTGTTTCTCCTTGAATATTGTTCATGTTTACAAAAGCTTAATACCTGCCAATGTGTTACTTTGAAAAATTATCTTTCATTATTTTATCCAGATGTGCTCTGCCTTCCCTAAAGGGCATGTACAATTTTTGAAAGAAGACAATTCATCTTCTGTTTCTTTTGAAAAAGTCATTTTAAAAAATGAGGGATGATAGAATTTGAAATACAACATCATAAATATTTTTTAAATGTCTTATAGATATAATATACAATTGGGGATAATAGTTATACCTAAGTTTGAAAAGCACACTATATGATCTTGAAGGAAACACAAGTTAGATATGGCATGGAGTTTCCAGAAACAGATGACCTTCATCCCCAGAAGTGAGTGCCTTCAACAGGCCCCAATTTAGAGAAATTCAAGAGAACACTGAAACCTTGTACTTTGGAGAAATGGGTTGTAGGTAATTTGTTTCTCTTATGCTTTATTTTATATAACCAGAATTTAACTGATAGTGCACTGATCACTAAATAAAACTGCACCTGGACTACAGAAAAGACAGCCAACTGCTTTAGACCTCTCCTTATAACTACTGAAATTTTCAGCTAGATAAATCTGCAGGTAATATGCAAGGGGCTAGAAAATTAGAGTTTTAAATTATATATTTCATGGGCAGAGCAATTAGTAGTCTTTTAGAACTCAGGTTTTGAAATTAAGGATGCAAATTAGACTTTTGAAAAAGATGGCAAGAGCAAATTATTGATGTACTAATACTGTGCTGCAAAAAAAAAAAAAAAAAAAAAAAAATCTCCTGGATACCAGATTCCAAGACTCTGCAAAAGACTCCACAAGACATATCCATGTCTTTTCCAGGACTGAGTACTCCTAAATCTCTGAGAGCTGCAACATAAGGGCCCCTAGAACCTAGTTGGAACTATGGGTCAATTGGGGCTTTATAGAAGCTTAGGAAGTATACCCAGACCCAATCATGACCAGTCTTCTTAGACTGAGTCATGCCCATGGCCACTAGCATTTCATCTACGTTCCTAACAAGGATTTCTGTGGCAATGTCTAGAAAAGATACTGCTAGGTGTTATTGAAATAGCCATACCGTATTACCAAAATTTAAATTTGACTGATTTACGCTTCCCCTTCAAAATGTCAATATTTTATTTTGTCAATAATGTAAACCTTTAATGTTAAATAACTTAATATTTCTTCATCTGTTTAAGTAAACTTTAAACTTACCCTAAGATTTTGTTTTTTAAGACTGCCCACATCTTTCCTATAAGGAAATGTGCTAGACCAGAGGGTATAGCTCAGTGGTAGATCACATGTTTAGCATGCATGAGGCCTTGGGTTTGACCCCGAACATGGTGTGCGTGCGCGCGCGCACACACACACACACACACACTGTGTTTACAATATATATTTATTAGTTTTCAATTAAAAATAAAAAAATAAATGTGCTTATATTCCTGCAAACAGGGCTTATATGTAAAATAACAAATGGTAGAGCGTGAATGTGTTAGTTGGTTTCCAATCACTGACAGAATACCTGAAGATAATGGACTTTAAAAAAGGAAATGTTTATTTTGGCTCACCATTCAGTTTCCAGTCCACGGTCGCTTGGCCCTGTTGCTCTGGGCCTATGACAACACAGTACATCATGGCAGTAGCATGTGGCAGAGGAGGCCTATTCACTTTATGTCAACCCAGAAGCAAAGAGAGAAGAGGAGGAGGGACCAAGACATTCCCTTCAGGGGAATGCCCTAATGGTATGCACCTAAGGACCTAACTTCCTTCTTGTAGGCCTTATCCTTTAAAAATTTCTGTCACCTCCCAATAGCTCCACAGGTTGGAGGCCAAGCTCCACATGGGGCTTTGGAGGACATTCTAGATCCAAACTGCCACAGTCTGGCTGGGCACAAAATCACGAGCCACTCAAACAGGAACAAACTTTATTTTTGAAACTCCCGCCAATACCCTGTATGCTCCCGGGAAATATGCCGACCCACATACGCGGCATTCTCCAGACACACACACCAACAGGAAATCCCTCCTCCGGAATTCCCTCCTACTGCACTTCCCCAACCAATGGGAACTCTCCAGGAGTCCTGTAGCAGGCTGAGGTGGACAGCAGGGGTCTAATATCCATTTGAATGCAGATCTTAACATAATCATATCATCTCAATGGCTTGCTGGCGTCACCTTTCAACCAAGAATGCCATGCATCATTACTATTTGGCTTTGGCTCTTAGCACAAACTATAGCAATGGACATGTACCAGTTAGAAGGTCTGAATCCAGTGTCATTCTATGGCAAGTATCAGTCCGAGGTATCCAGGGAGCAAGGAGACTTGTGTTACTGAATACACACCTCCTGTGAGGCACATAAACCACACAAATTTGCAGACTATATTAATTCCAAAGATGAAGAAACTGAGGCTCTGAGGAAGGAGGTTCCCCAAAGTTCTCACAAATAGATAAGGGCATGTCAGAGTGATACTTGAATCCATGCTCTCTTCACAATTCCAATAATCATGCTGTTTCATGGGCAGGAGGGAGCTGTGAAAGGGAAGCACTGGATTATCTCTGAACCTGGGTCTCAGCCTGCACCCTAACCATACCACTGGCCTGGTGTTGGCTCTGCCCTGCCAAGAATACAAAGTTGTCAAGGTGTCAAGCCCAATGAGAAGCTTTAGACTTCAAGTGGGAAGACTTCCCTGCCTGGAGCCTCTCCCTGAGATGCTCTGTAGATCTAGTAATTCCCTAGATCCACTAGTTCCACTTTAGGAAGATCTTATTCTTTCCAGTCTTGAAGCAATTCGATGAAAGCATCCCACCTGCTAGCAGCTGCAGCATTAGGGCAGTGGTTCTCAAACATGTGTGCAGCAGAATCTTCTGGAGGGCTTCTGGAAAAATAGATTGACAGGCCCTATCCAGAGTTTCTGAATAGTGGGTTGGAGTAAGGCCTAAGAATTTACATTTCTAACATTTCCCAGATGAACCTTATACTGATGTCCAAGGACAATGCTTTATAAATCACCCCTTTGAACTAGATGATAAGCTTTGATTTATCCTTATAAACTCTTCCTGTGCAGTAAAGATTCATGATTTTGATCTTCTTTTCTCTTTATCAGAAACAAAATTTCTAATAACGTAACCTAACAGCTAAACAACACTTGGGGGTGGGGAAAGGTCTAGATATCGCCATCATTTATTCAAAGTTTGTACTAATGGCCTCAATAACACTCACCATGCAATCATCTAGCCCTCTGACCTTAATGTACTTTCCTAATGGGTCACAGCCCCACTCTATCCCCATTGTAACAAAAGAATAGATCCAGCTTGAAAGAAGTTCCAGAAGGGGCCTTAATACCTTAATGATGGAATGAACCTCCACCAAATAGTTCACCCATGCCCCTCCTCAGTCCCCTCTATATCTTAATTCAAAGAAAAAACTCAGAGATAAAAGAACCACTTACCCAAAGTCAGGAAGTCAGTCAATGGCAACTATATTGATTATTAAATTTAGGAGATTTTTTAAAATATTTATTTATTTTTAGTTTTAGGTGGACACAATATCTTTATTTTTATTATTTTTTTTTTATGTTGTGCTGAGGATTGAACCCAGTGCCTCGTGCATTCCAGGCAAGTGCGCCACCATTTGAGCCACATCCCCAGCCCCAGGAGATTTTTTTTTAATCTAAGATTTTTTTCCTCAGTTTTGAAGAATAAAAGTTAATGATGTTAGAAATGGATATTGAAAAATTTCTAGGATCAAAATGAGATGTTTCAAAATAAAATAGCCAATGTAAAGGGATTAAATTGTAATATGGATCTTCCCATTGCTAACAGAACCTTTTCTAGGAATAGCGTTAGTACTCTTATATCACCAATCAACTAATTGTCCCCATCTGTGAATCCTGACCAGCTGACCTTTTTGCTAACCCAAGAGTATTAATCATCCTATGCAGTGTTTTCCCCAGGGTCCTTCTAATTGAGGTCCTGATCCTCAAGGTGGCCCTCAACCATATCATTTCCCCAATCACTGGATAATAACTTCGCCTCTGAATAATACTCTTTTTCAATCTTTCTCTTCATTCTTCTATCACAAAGAACTGGATCATTACAATGAAGCTCAGGTCTGAAGAGTGGATTTCTCTCTGCGCTAACAACTTTAGTAACTGAGAATTTCCTAATCATAAGTCTCAAAAGGTGAATGCAGATATCTCGCCTCTCTCTTAAGGTATATTTAATCATATTTTACACTCATATTTTACAGATATATGACTGATGCATTATTATTATTATTATTATTATTATTATTATTACTATTATTATTATTAGGTACAGGGGACTGAAACAAGGGATGCTCTATCACTGAGCTATACCCCATAACCTTTTTATTTTTTGCATTTTTGAGATATATACATGCATGCCACACACATACATATTTTTGGCACTGGGGATTGAACCCAGAGGTGTTTTAC
This sequence comes from Marmota monax, assembly GCF_021218885.2. Classification (NCBI taxonomy): domain Eukaryota; kingdom Metazoa; phylum Chordata; class Mammalia; order Rodentia; family Sciuridae; genus Marmota; species Marmota monax. The sequence goes on from NW_026692781.1 coordinate 16,600,154, forward strand.
TAAGAGCCACATCCCATCCCATTTTTAATTTATTTTATTCTGAGGTAGGATCTCACTAAGTTGCCCAGGCTGGTCTTGAACTTGTGATCCTCCTGTTTCAATCTCCTGAGTTGCTGGGATTATAGGCATTCACCACTACACTGGACATGAAATATTATTAAGTGAACACAAAAATAAATAATTTCTTGAGCCTAAAGTAAAAAGATCTAGTCAAGCCCCATAGTTACCACAACTTTATAATACACACAAATTTCTGGAATACATCAAGGGGAGAACTGTACTATTGCTTAAACCTACTTTTACTTATTTCTTTTATAAGAGATAGGTTCCAATACTCTTTAGAAAATTATAATCCATAATAAATGATATTTGTTTAGATCCCAGAGAAAGAACCAGGAAAGGGAGTCACATGGACAGATATCACTCATTCATTCTACCTGAGATGGGAAGGGAGATGGAGACAGAAAATTAGCCTGACAAATATAAAACCAGCCAAATTTTGAAAACAAACATGAGATTCATGCTAAGTACAGAATCTCTATAAATACTTATCTTCTGTCTTAACAGAGATTCACATTTTGACACTTCTTTAGTAAATGATAACAAAAATAATTAGAATCCCTTAAATATTTTGTAGGAGTAAAGAATATATTAGATTTCCTTTCTTTCCAGTTTTGAAACTAAAACACTTTTAATTTGTATGTAAAATACAATCGGCTTGTAGGAGTATAGATTTTTCTAGAAGAACTTGATGTAGAATGTCCATTAGAGTCTATTTATATGATTCTATTTTAATGTTTGTGGTTATGATGCTAACAGTAGTGACTGACGCATGACCATATAGCTATTCACGTCCAGAATGCTGTCGATAATAGGACCAAACAAACTGGACAGGATCTGGAGGAAACAATGAAATTTCTTCTGGGTAGTGGTGGAACATAATTTCTGCAGGCTTTAAAAATATTTTTATCCTGGAAAAGATAATTCATGCATTCCTTCATTCACTGAACACTGCTCACCTTCTAAAAACCAGACAATTTTAGGTTTTGGAAAAAATGCAATAAGCAAAGCAGAGTCTGGACCATCTTAAAACTTAAATTCTAATACGTTTTCTCTACAAGATGAAAAAAACTCTACAATGATTGGTCCTATGTCTTAATGGAGGGAAGACTAACTTACTAAGCTTTTATTTATATTGCAGCAAGAATATTTGAATCAATCCAAAGAATTTTCTAGTGTAGACCTTGGTAAAGCCTTAACTGAGTCCCTTAAAATTTTAGTTATAGGGGCTGGGGTTGTGGCTCAGCGGTAGAGCACTCACCTAGCATGTGCGACGTGCTGGGTTCGATCCTCAGCACCACATAACAATAAATAAAATAAAGATATTTTTAAAATTAGTTATATAGAAAGAATAAACACCTTTTTTTTTCCTTTCCAAAGGGTTTAGATGACACGGCCCTACCCAGGCCACATACCTCCCTATTTTCTTCAGACAGTATCTATACATAATGTGGAAAGTAAGGTTTCTAAAGAACTGGCAGGTGAAAAATGATTAACTTGGCATTCTTGATGGTGCATACAAACTGCTTTTGAAAAACTGGTTACATTTCACTGACGTATTTCAATGTTAGTGAACATTTATTTAGTGAACATTTATTTAGTCAGTCTTGGTAAGAGCCTAACTGTGTACATTTGAAGTAATGATTTGTCCTGCAGGTGACACATTTGATATTTCATTTCAACAAATTAGAGGTCCATGTTTTCATTTTATTTTTGTTTCTCCACCCACATCATCCATGGACATGCTTTTTTCAGAAAATTGCATTTCCTCCTCTAGGTATAAACAGTTTTAACTAGAAGTACGTGTAAGACCACAATTGCCAGGTTTGTGCAGGCCTCACAGAACTCTCTGTCACTCCGTGCCACATCAACAATTCAGTAGGGAGAGCCTAGTGTTAAAAATATCACGCACGGTGAAAAGATAGGCGGGGAACTTTGCAAAGCTTTACATCTGTTGTGCATTTTGTTTTCAAGCCTGTTTCTCTCTAAAGAATGTGGTCAAGCCCACAATGGTCTAAGATTTTCCCTAAAGTATTTAAGAAGAACCAAACAGAAAAACCATAAAATTGTAATGCTCAATTCATAGTAAGACTATGAAAAAGGCAATCAAGTAACTATAAAGAAAAGAGTTCAATCACATTTAGAGAAGAAATAATTATCCAAATAGCCCATTGATTGCTCTTAACTATTAGGACTTCTTGAGAAAACAAATTTCTAGGTTCTGTTGATAAATGAACTCATTCTGTTTTTTGTTGTTTTTGTTATTGTTGTTTAAGAAATATAATATTCCTTAGGTATTCATACATTTCAAGTTCTCAACCTAAATGCAAACATACTTTTTCTTTCCTAAATATAGAGAAATAAAATTTGTGTTGTTTCAGATTTAGATCTCAAAATATGTAAATCACATAGTTCCATTTGTAAATTATTGAAACTAATATTCCTATTATATTACTAACGTTATTAGATATGATTGCAATAAATTATTAGGAGAAAGTACAGAGAAAACTCATGACTTCCCCTGATCAATACAACATGAGGCCCCCAGGCAGGGAGAGAGAGATATAGAAAGAACAAAGAAAATAAAAGGAGGTGAAGGGTGGGGGGAAGACAGGAATTGGGGATGAACTTTATGCCAATGGGGGAATAAGAATATATTTCCATTCTTTCCTCATGACTAACAACATGGGAGGAGCCTGGGCAGAGGAGCAATTTTTCTGACCTGAGATTTTGAGTGTAGAAAGTTCTCTGGACTTTGCCTTCTCCTTTAGAATGCCAAGACTTCTCAGGTGCCTCATATGTTCATGTCTAGGAGTAGTCCAGCCTGCAGGGGAGGTCCACAGTGGTCCAGCACTCCCCTGCCTACATATTTAATTCTTATTAAGCCTGAGGTCAAAAGCTAGCAAAACCTGTTAGCCATGTATCTACAGCCACAGTCTCCAATGAACTTATATTACTAATGATATCCATCAGTTTGTCTGCTGTGACTTATTTTTCAATTAGTTTCTCATTCAGATTGGTAGATTTGTTTATTGGGTTCTTTCAAGATTTCCCAGGAATCTAATTTTTTTTTCCCCATTGGCCTCAGGGACCACTGTATGACCCTAGAGTCTAGTTCCTCTATGACACAGATAGTAGTGAGACCTCTGTGCAGGGCCTCTTGCAATTTATCACCAGAAAGGATACAATTCCAAAAGGATAGGTGGATCCTAAAGTACTATTTTTTTCTCTTTCTTTCCTTCTTTCTTTTTCTCCCTCTCTCCCTCCCTGCCTCCCTCCCTCCTTCTCTTTTATTTTTTCCAGAACTGGCATTGAATCCATGAGCACTCTTCCCACTGAGCTACATTCCCAGCCTTTTCCTTTCTTTCTTTATTTTTTCTTTTTTTCTCCCTTTTCTTAAATTAAATGAAATTTAAAAATTTTTTTGACATGTGTCTTGTTAAATTGCCCAAGTTAGCCTAAAATTTGCAATTCTCCTGCCTCAACCTCTGGAGTTACTGGGATTACAGACTTGTGCCACTGTGCCTGGCCCAACATGCTGTTCTTAACAATATTATTGATTATTTTTATCAATAGAATCACAAAGAATGAATAAGTCACAGAATGACAGAATATATACATTGTTTATAAGGGCTTCAACTCTCAAAATTTTTATTTTTCTCATATTTGCCATAACCCAATTTCCCCTTCAAATTGCATGTTCTTTGCCTGTCTATAAATAAAAATGCCCTGGAAATTAAACACTACATGAATATAAGATGGAACAGATGATGTGCTGGATAACCCCCTGCCCCCTAGAAAATCCAGGAAGGTGCTTTTGGAATACTGTATGTTTTTCATACAGTATTGATTTTCATAAGGCCAAAGTTGTGTTACATGCTTTATAATATGAGTATTCTTCAGGAACCTAATCTGTACTGTGGCTAATGCTATAAAATAGTATAATATTCTGCGGCAAGATCCATGGAAACTGCTAAGCTCCTGTGTGAATCTGCTTGTAATTCAATATGTGTCTTACCAGGTTATCATTTGCTGCCACCTAGACCCTCCTGCTTGCTTTATTTGCAACTCCCCACTGATAAAATTAATGAATTTGGATCATGTTCACATGGGCTTGTGAACCAGCATCAAATCAAGGCATAAATATGTTTCTCAATGACATGGTACGGTCACAAAATGGTGACACTTTCAAGAGTCAAGTTTTTTATACATTTTCATTAATTAGTTTATAAAAGTTCTTTATTATATATATAATAAAGTTATATAGTTATTTGTTATATATAATAAAGTTTATTATATATATATAATTAATTGTGTATATAATAAAGCTCTTTATTATATATATGATGAATCCTTAATTGATCTCTTGAAATTTCTTTTATTTAAAAACATATGTATTTATTAGACAAAAATAAAATAAAAATAAAAACTCCAAAGAAGGTGGTCATTAGCATTAATGCATTTTAAAATCCTTTATTATTAGGAGGATTATTTGCTTGTCTAATTATTGACATTAGACTATTAGGTTAAATGTGTCCTTTAAATTTCATCTATTTTATGTTCTGTACTTATTCTTAGGTCAATGCTATATATGCATATTAAATCATTAAAAGACAGAAACAATTTACGCAATTTTATTACTGAATCAATATGCTCATAAAGACATTAGACTAGTTAAGAACAAAAAGCTGAATTTTGTTGCATGGTTGTTTTGCTGGTAATGTTAGGGTTTTCCAAAACTATTTTCAGTGATAATAGAAAATATTATGAAATATTTGTAGCTTAAATCACTCTATTTGATCAGAAGTATGTGTTAATTGCATCACTGATAATAATAAGTTAAAGAGGAAGGAGAAAAAAAGCAGGACATGGAGATATGTATAGAAACTACCTAAGGCAGGAATCAGTTTGCAGTAGTAGCAGGGAGAAGAAAACAGCCTTCCCAGGCCCTTTCATCAGCTAAATATCAACTTGACCTCTATCCTTCCTCCTAGCTCTTGATGAGATGGTCCTGATTTGACAATTACATCACTATAAGATTCAAATTAGATTCCTAGTCTCATTAACATAGACTCTAGGAGAGAGAATAATGCAATCAACTCTAGCTAAGATGTGATGACCATGGCCTTCATCTATGTGGCACAGCTTGCCGAGAAGGAAGAAGACTTTGCAACTGACTTTCTATTAAAACATGAGCAAAAGACCAATTCTTTAGTAAGGCATTCTATTCTAAGTAAAAAGGTCCAGCAATAAATTTCAAATCTAATTGACTGGTATAAAGTAAGCTAAGAAAAACTTTAAAGAATCAGGCTTTTCTTTGCAATTTGATACTTTTCTAATTTAAAATTGAAGACTATATAATAACTGATTCCCATGAAATATTGCCCAGAAACCCAAAAAATATTACATCGACTTTAAAATTCTCCTAGACTACCATTTTGTTTCAACAGGCATATGGAGCCACAAATTTAGTTTGTTTTGTGTATTTGATGATTTTTGATAAAAGTATGCTAGGCAGTGTTGTTTTTTCCCAAATATTAAAAATCAAATGCCTAAACTCAAAACCTAATGACTACCAAAATTAAAGATTTCTTAGTGTAGGGGCTAGGGATATATCTCAGAGGCAGAGCAGTTGCCCAGCACACATAAGGCCCAGGGTTTGATTCTCCAGCACTGGAGGAAAGAGAGAGAGAGAGAGAGAGAGAGAGAGAGTGAGAGAGATAGATGATTCCTTAGTATGAAATTTTGAAATGTTCTAGAAATTTCAACTTCTTCCTAAAAAAAGTGAGGGTTTTTTTTTAAACCAAATTTAATGTTGCTGTACTTACCCAACATGAAATGGATAATTTAGGGATTATATCCCTAAACATTAAGAAAACAAACAAATAAAAAATTTAGATAAATTATAGCAATAGTTTTGGAACTCATTCATTTCATTTTGGCTTTGTGGGGCAGCAAAGACATGAAGTAAACATTGAAATATGTGTAAACAGGGTTTATCTGTTTTATTAGAGCAATTATAACACTTCAGATACATTCTGATGTTCTACTTTTGCAAAGAAAATCTAATGTTTTTAACAGTGGAATAAAAAATGTCTTGACCAGAAAAGTCATAAAACTACCTATCCCAACAAATGCCTTATGCTTCTTTCCTGTCCAGTGCAAACCATCACTTGTTATTAGAATAAAATTATAAAACTAAATCACTTTAGCACTAGTCTTCTCTGTAAGCCACTTACTATCTGTGAGGATGAGCACATGGACAATTTCAGCCCCATGACTGATTGCAACCAGAACAGTTTGACCTTATTTAACAAAGTGTTTGGACATTCCTTTCTGCTCTGAGGCACACCGGTGCAAGGGAACAGCTAAATAAAGTTAAACCCACGCTTTGAGGTTATAAAGAGTGCATGTGATGAGACACACACTTAAATGACATTTTCCTGCCAGAAGGTGTTCCAATCATAGCATAACATGATGTAAGCACAAACCAAAGACCTCTGGAGAAGGCAAGAACCAAGTTCCATCCATCCTGTGTCCTCAGTATGGAATCTTTGAGTAACTGCACATATTTATTGGATCCGGTGTGATATTTCTATACATGTATGCAATGTTTAACTAAATCAGAATGAGCAACATTTCCTTCTCTTTCTCATTTCTGTGTGTTTCTAGACTTTGAGGTTTTCTCTTCTAGATCTTCTTAAAATATATATTAGGTTATTGTGAACGATGGTATCCCAACTGTGCCATAGACCAGCAGAACTTGTTCCTTCTATTTAACTGCATTTTGGAATGAGGATTCCAGTTAGAATAGCTATTATCAAAAAAAAAAACATAAAATAACAAATAGTGGGGAAGTTGTGGGGAAAAGGGAACTCTTACACACTGGTGGCAGATGTAAATTAATACACCCATTAATGGAGAACACTATGGAGGTTCCTCAAAAACTTAAAAATAAGCCAGGCAATGTGGTGCACAGCTATAATCCCAGGGATTTGGGAGGCTGAAGCAAGAGGATCACATGTCTGAGAACAGCCTGGGCAATTTAGCAAGACCCTGTCTCGAAATAAAAGGAACTGGGGTTGTAGTTCAGTGGTAGAATGCACCCACGTTCAACCCCCAGAATTGAAGAAAAAAAAAAAGTTCTACCATATGATCCAGCTACCCCACTTCTGAGTGCACATATTCAAAGGAAATGAAATCAGCATACTGGACTGGAGATCCCTGCACTCCCAGGTTTGTTGCAGTACTATTCACAATAGCCAAGATATAGAATCAATCTAGGTGCTGACAGATGAATGGATAAAGAAAATGCGGTGAATATTCATAATGGGATATTATTCTGTCATTTAAAAATAATAAAATCCTGTCATCTGTGGTAAAGTGGATAGATGTGGAGGGTATTATAAGTGAAATAAATCAGACACAGGAAGAGGGAGGCTGAGTAATGGGCAGCATGGGACCATATATACTTGATGTTTGAAAATGTGGATTATGGGAATTAATCAATTAGTGAGTAAATGAAAAATTAAATAGAATATTTATCCTTTTTATTTTAGTGTTACAACTTTTCTTTAAGAATATTTCGAAGACTGGGGTTGTGGCTCAGTGGTAGAGCGCTTGCCAAGCACTTATGAGGCACTGGGTTTGATCCTCAGCACCGCATAAGAATAAAGAAGTTATTTTTAAAAAGACTATTTTGATATAAAATTTAAAATTTCACTTTTCCCTAGTGAGATTAAATTCAACTCCAGTGGGATGAAAGGAAAAAAGAAGTTAGACCTTGGAAGTAAGCCGCCATGCCCCTCATATCCAAAGCTTCATGAAGGTTCTGGAAGGTCAGGGGGGCTGCTCAATCATTATCTTCAGCATGAGAAGGTTCTCAGAGGTCTGGTGCCCAGCATTCTCCACACACATTTCTTGAAAGATGCACAAGAAGTGGGTTCTACCCTTTGAAGTTTTAGTAACAGCCCTTTGAGTTTAGGTCCCAGGACCACTAGACCCCTGACATTGTCCCACCACTTAGGCCATGCTTCCCTCCCTAACTACCATAGCTTCCCCTGGTCTTGGGCTGACCACTCCCCTCCACTGAGCCCACCATTCTTCTGTCCAAGGCAACAGAAGGTTGTTTCCCAATACATAGCCTCTGCTCCAACCACCTTGACACATAAGAATGAACTTCAGGACTCTTTCCTAACCTTGGCTTCCTGCAGTGTCTATACCTCTTTAGTACTTTATCATTAATTAGATCAACCTGGGTAGATCTCTGATGCCTCACATCAAAGGAACATGTAATTTTTTTTTTTTTTTTGGTGTTAGAGGTTGAACCCAGGGATGCTTTGCAACTGAGCCACATTCCCAGATCTTCTTATTTTTTTAATTTCGGGACAGGGTCTCCCTAAGTTGCTTAGGACCTAAGTTGCTGAGGTTGGCCTTGAACTGAGATCCTCCTGACTCAGAGGATATTTTGTATGCCCCTCACCATTCTTCTCCCTACTCCTCCTTATTATTATTTTCCCCAGCACTGGGGATTAAACCCAGGGCATTGTACATGCCAGACAAGTGCTCTACCACCAAGCTACATTCCCAGCCTCTTTAAAATTAAAAAAAAAAACAAAAACTTCTTCTTTATTTTTTTTTTTAATTTAGAGACAAGTTCTCACTAAGTTGCTGAAGTCGTCCTCAAATTCACAACCCTCCTGCCTCAGCCCCCTAAGCAGCTGGGATTACAGGCACACACCTCCACATCCACCCAGCTGTCTCATTCTTTACAGTATACTGTTCTCATAGCAAATTATTAGTATTTGTAATCTAAATGAGAATTGATTATTCTCTATTCTGTAAAATCTGCTACAAGCCAGCATGCCGAGGTTGGCAGTGACTGGCATAAAATCTTTTGGGTGATGTGGCAATGCATCAGGAAACCATCCCCTTTTTATGGTAACATAAAAACAGATCTAGAAAACAAAGCTTAAGAAATTCCAAAATCTAAACACCTTCAGAAAAGAATATCCCATAACTTCCGTCAGCAAAGATTTAAGTCAGTTTCCTCAATTTACAATTTACGTATTCTGCCTTTCCTGGAATATTCTGATCATTACTAAGACTTCTGTGCATGCCCAAACCTGTGTCTTCCTTTTTTGCAACAGATCAGTGTTTCCCTGACTTATTTCTTGGTCACAAACTCAATTTCATCCACCATCTTTGAAGATAAGTATCCAAGTGATTTTCATCTAACATGTTATAAGGAGAATTTTTACAGGATAATTAAGAGAAACAACCTGGATAGCCAACATGGAGAGATTACAAAGTTAGAAAACTGCTCAGACTTGTACTCTTGAGATCTGCACCTCTGACTCACCTCTGGAATGGCCTCCTAGGATTTTAGTCTTCCGTTAGTCTGCTGTTGTCCCTCCCCATCATTAGAGAAGGCACCAATTCTCTGTGTAACCTTGAGCAAGGGTCTTACCCTTTGTCAGCCTGGATTTCCTCACCCCCAAATGTCAATAATAACAATACTTGACCTTCACGGATATTGTCAAGAGTAAATAAGTTAATATGTATAAACCCTTAAAACAGTGGCTGGCACATAGTAAAGCATAACAAATGTTAGCTACTATTTTTATTTGTTCTTGAAAGCATTTCTTCCCATGCTAAAGAAAAATCCTACGTTCCTTTGTCACATGGGCATGTGGCCTATCTAAGCATCCCAGGTTTCATGGTACCCAATGCACAAGGCCTCTGCTCTACCCAGACACAACCTAAGTATTTCTCCCATATTACTTATATTTTCTCATCAAAGATATAATTGCCATCTTCCTCTGTAGAAGAGCTTCTTACCTCCTTTTGAAATCCAGAGAATCACCTACAGGTTTTCCCCATATAATAATAGTTCTGGTGGCTGTCAGTGAGGCAATCTGACTTTGAATGAGACAGCTTGCCTGGTGGTACCCTTCTTTCCTGATAAGCCCATCATCATACTTTCTACCTATGGTGTATAGAAGGATTTTCACATCTACATTAGAAATTTTCACCCCTGATTTTCATTGTTTACTTCTTCTGAACTAGAAGGTGCAGGCAGATCCATGACCTATGCTCCATCTAAGTGGGGGTCAAGTTGGTTCTGGTTATCCACCTTGGCATGAGATTCTAGAAAAGCCCTGTTAACTCAGCCCTTTCAGTCACATGTTACCATTCTGGATGGAGAGAATTTTGCATCTGGTTTAAAATATGAAAAACACAAATTTATCTGTCTTTATGAAAATGATGAAAAGCAGAAGAGACGTTGAATCCATAGGTTCTAGCAATAGTGAAGATAGATCTTTGAGGGTTAAGAATTCTATAATGCCCTCTTTCATATGAAATGCCCTAAGCTGCAGTATGCTCAAGGATGGACATGTACAAGATTGTTTAGAATCCCCAATGTGCTGGGCATGGTGGTACACGCCTATAGTCCCAGGGGCTGGGAAGGCTGAGACAGGACAAATTTAAGGCCAGCCTCAGTAAATTGATGAGACCCTGTCTCAAGATAAAAACTAAAAAGGGCTAGGGATGTAGCATCCCTGAGTTCAATTCCCAGCATTAATCATAATAATAATAAGCCAAATGTACCCAACCTTACAGAAAAATGGCTCAAGTAGACACAAGAAAGACAAAGAGCATGCCACCTCTGCCTCTGTGACACACAAGAACCCCTCCTGCTGTGCAGATGCACATTCCATGCACACACGCACACACACACACTGGCATGCCTTCCAGACCTCATACTCCCACAGTGGTCTCTTTGGCATTTGAATTGCTGCTTGCTGAACCTCAGTGAATCATTCCCAGAATGCCCTCCTTCCAGTGGAATAAATTGGACCAACTGGTGGTCTCCATGTAACTGTTTTCACTTCTTCCAACACACACACACACACACACACACACAATATATAGATATATATATTTCTTCCTAGGAACTGAATATACTAATATTGTTCAATCTATTCAATTGTTTTTCTTCCAAACAAGTGATCTAACATAATTATTACTAGAACAACCTATTAGTGAAGAAGAATGAGAACAATTATTTTCCTGATAAAATAGATCAATTGTCCTAATAGTGGCAACTTTTTCAACTTAATAGGATAAAGTCAAGTGACCTTGATACAGCACAAATACATGTGCCATCACATGTACAATTTCTTATAACCCACCCCCCTTCTCCATTGTCTCTTCTTGAGTTGTATCTGATTTTATTACCAGTTTTCATTTGAATCCACCAGAGTGTGGGATGTTTATTGGTCAGAACTCATTTGCTTCTGAGAGTCTCATAAGAAGAGACATGGCAAGTAAAGAACTCGACCACACAAACTACGATGGTGGAGAATGGAAGAGAGTGAATCAGTTATTACTTATTGAATGCATTTACATGCAAGTATCTTTGCCAAAAGAAAATGTATTACACACAGCCTTGTCACTAAGGAGTCTATGCTTTTGTAATAAAGATAAGGAGCATACTACTTGGCCAGCAAGCAAACTGGGTAGAAGCAAGCAGGGATAGAATGTCTGGGACACAGGGCTGAAAACTGAGCCCTATTCAGGATATGTATATGCAACTTACTTTCTTAAATAAATTTACCAAATGAGCTTGAAATATATAAACAGTGGGACAACAAGATGTTTTTTTCTTAACAGCTGGCACCATAATTCTTGGAAAGGAAACTTTCTGTTTCGGAAATGTTTTCGTAAACGCCTCAGATGGATACCAGAGCTAAAGGTGTGTGGCAGAAGATAAAGAAAAGACAAGCAAGAGAGGAGGGCCAAGCCACCCAGTGACAGGCCAGAGAACAAAAGTAAGTGTGAGGGAGTAAGAGTAATGGCTAGCCTTTTCTTGCTAGGCATTGTTAAATGCTTTTCATGGTTTATCTCATTTAACCCTCACAACAACCCCATGAACTAAGTATTATTATTCAGTATCATTTTATAAAATACTTTCACCATGGCACTTTCAACATTGGAAATACAGGATATTTGATTTTTACACCGACATGTCTATGACATAAATCCTGCCATCTTCCTAAAACTCCTGTCAAATTTCCACATACAAATAAATGTCTTTTTACAAGTAAATTTTTGTATGTATGGAAATTAAACAAAAATTACTGAGTGACATGACAGGGCTGAAGTAGCACACTATCCCTTTTTGCTGATGACATGATTGTATATTTAGAAGAACACCCCCCCCAAAAAAAAACTCCACCAGAAAACTTCTAGAACTCAGAAATGAATCAGCAAAGTAGCAAGATATAAAATTAACACCCATAAATTAATTGCATTCCTATACATCAGTGATGAATCAACTGAAAGAGAAATTAAGGAAAAGTATTCCATTCACAATAGCCTCAAAAAATAAAATATTTGGGAATTAATTTAACAAAAGAGGAGGAAGACCTCTACAATAAAAGCTAATGAACACTAAAGAAAGGAATTAAAGAAGACCTTAAAAGATGGAAAGATCTCCCATGTTCTTGGATAGGCAGGATTAATATTGTCAAAATGGCCATACTACCAAAAGTGATACACAGATTTAATGCAATTCCTATTAAGTTTCTGATGATGATCTTCATAGAAATAGAACAGCAGTCATGAAATTCATTTGGAAAAATAAGAGACTCAGAATAGCCAAAACAATCTTCAGCAAGAAAAGTGAAGCAGAAGGCATCACAATACCAGACCTTAAATTAGCTATAGTAACAAAACAGCATGATATTGGCACCAAAACAGACATGAAGATCAAAGGTACAGAATAGAAAACACAGAGACAAATCCACATACATACAGTTATCTCATACTAGACAAAAGTACTATAAACATACATTGGAGAAAAGATAGCCTCTTCAACAAATGGTACTGAGAAAACTAGAAGAAATACATGTGCAATAAAATGAAATTAGACCCCTATCTTTCACTCTGCACAAAACTCAACTTTAAGTGGATCAAAGAACTAGGCATTAGACCAGAGATCCTGCACCTGCTAGAAAGAAAAACAGGCCCAAATCTCCATCATGTTGGCTTAGGAACTGACTTCCTCAACAAGAAGTAAAATCAAGAATCAATAAATGGGATGGAACCAAACTAAAAAGCTTCTTCACAGCAAAGGAAACAATCAAGAACATAAAGAGAGTACCTGCATAATAGGATAAAATCTTTGTCACTTGTGCTTCAGACACAGCGCTAATCTCCAGGATATATAAAGAATTCAAAAAATGGGCTGGGGCTGGGACTCAGCAGTAGTGCACTTGCCTGGCATGTGTGAGGCACTGGGTTCGTTCCTCAGCACCACATATAAATAAATAAATAAATAAAATAAAGGTCTATCAACAACTAAAAAAAAATAAAAATAAAAAAATAACTCAAAAAACTAACACAAAATAAAACAAATCAACAAATGGTAAAGGCATTGAATAGACACTTCAGAAGTAATAAAAATGGTGAACAAATATATGAAAAACTGTTCAACATCTCTAGCAATCAGAGAAATGCAAATTAAAACTACACTGAGATTTCTTCTCACTACAGTCAGATTGGCAATGATCAAGAATACAAATAACAGTAAACGTTGGCACGGATGATTCACTCCTAGTAAGACTGCAAATTGGTACAACTACTCTGGAAAGTAGTATTGAGATTCCTCCAAAAACTTGGAATTGTATATACAGTTGTCCCACTCCACCGTATATACCCAAAGAACTTAAAAACAGTATACTAAAGTGATGCAGCCACATTAATGTTTAAGGCAGCTCAATTCATAATAGCTAAGCTATGGAACCAGCCCAGGTGCCCTTCAATGATGAATGCATAAAGAAAAAGTGGCATATATACACAATGGAATATTACTCAGTCATAAAGAAGAATGAAATTATGGTATTTGTCAGTAAATGGATGAAACTGGAGGCTATCATGCTAAGTGAAAAAAGCCAATCCCCAAAATCCAAAGGCCAAATGTTCTCTCTGATATATGGATTCTGATTCACAATAGGCAGGGGCAAGGAAGGAGTGGAGTTCACTAGATTGGACAGGGGAGAATGGGGGGAAGGCAGAGAGGATGGGAATGGGAAAAACAGTAGAATGAATAGGACATAACTTTCCTATATATGAATACATGACCAATGTAACTCCACATCATGTACAACCACAAGAATGGGATGTATGTATGATATGTCAAAATACATTCTACTGTTATGTATAACTAAAAAAAAATTTTTTTAAATCTCTTAACAAATATAATTTGGCAGATGTGAGAGACTGGAGCCATAGGTGATCCCAATCTTAAGCTCCTCAGGAATCCATAACATTGATTGGAAAGGCATTGAATTAGCACAGTTGGTAGAATGGTGTTTGACTTTTTTTCTTTTCAGTATTAGGGACTGAACTGAAGGCCACATGCACACTATGCAAGCACTCCACCACTGAGCTATATCCCAGCCATTTTCATTTTTTATTATGAGACAGAGTCTCACTACATTGCCAGGCTGGACTTAAACTTGCAATCTTCCTGCTTCAGCCTCCTTTGTCAGTAGCTAGGATCACAGCCTGTGCCGATGTGCCCCACCTGATACTTGACTCTTAAGGGTGAAAAGTAACCTCCAGTAACTCCTAGCAGAATCAACATACTTAATGGACTCCCAAATAATCTCCTATTACAGCATTATACTAAAAACAGCCTTTTTTCAGTATCATAAACTGTGTCAAGTGCTTAAGATATATTGTGTTATTTAATAATCACGAAAACAGTTGTAAGTCAGTAATAACAAAAAGCTGGTAAACAGTGGAGCTGCATATGAGTTCAGGGCTCTCAGACCCCTGACCCAGTTCATTCAATAGCACCCACTCTAGGGGCAGCATTCCCTTTCACCACCTAAAGCTGAAGGCCAACCTGAACTAAGGTTCCCCTCCATTATATATTTACCTGTTCATAGCAACATTTCACTGGAGATCAAGTGAGTCAATATAAGAAATCATAATTAGAAGTAGGTTCTTTCTCCCCCATTGGACCAGGATATGGAAATTTCCATGGGCCCAAACCAAAAGGAGAAGAGAAAAAAGAGCAAGTAAGTATTAAAATTTATATAAGAGAGAACATAAAAGAACATTTCACAGAGGAGAATGTTAAAGAAGACAGTGAACAGAGAACGTGCATATGGCAACAGGGGCAGACATCGCTTTGGGGTGAGGAGACCCTGGGAAGCTAACCACTACCCAGACCAAACCTATCCTATCATAAATGCTCTCTTTACATACTGCATTTCCATATACCCTTGATATTCTACATCAGTCCAATGCATATTATTCCATTTCACAGTAATTCCTGGAGCAAATCTATCTTTAAACCTGTAGCATTGGTATCACATAGTTTATATAGCAACCCCTTTTATGCTAGTGCCTCTTAGATGCAGACAGTTTGTTTTAAGAGGCTATTAAATACCACAGGTTAAGGGCTGGGGTTGTGACTCAGGAAAAGTGCTTGCCTAGCATGCATGAGGCACTGAATTCAATTCCCAGCACCACATAAAAACTAAATAAAGGTGTTGTGTCCACAAATTAAAGCTATTTTTTTCCAGTATTTTGTGTTTAGAAGAACCCATTTTGTAACTATTCTCAGAAATTTTAATCTACATTTTGATTAGTTAATTCTATTTTAAAGGATAGTTTGATGTTGAAGAATTTATTTTAGTTTCTTTGGGGGGGGGGGGGACTACCGGGGAATGAATTCAGGGGCACTCGACGACTGAGCCGCATCCCCAGCCCTATTTTGAATTTTATTTAGAGACAGGGTCTCGCTGAGTTGCTTAGTGCCTCCATTTTGAGGAGGCTGGCTTTGAACTTGCCATCCTCCTGCCTCAGCCTCCCGAGCCCCTGGGATTATAAACGTATACCACCGCACCCGGCCTTATTTCGGTTTCTTTTTACAAGTTTCTTCTAAAACCCATTTTCTCCTGGTAACAAGAAGTTGTCCTACACTAAACTCTCACATATTAGAATTTGTTTTGAAACCCTGAACTGATGAAATTCCTAAACAATGGGATAAAATTAACCATACCACCCTTAACTAAAATAACAGCTTTTTCTGATTATATAGTTAAGTGAAATGTTGGCGATATAGCTAAAGGAAAGAAACCTAATTGGGTAGTCTTCTGACCAAAGAGTCTATTCTTGTTCTTCACTCAACTAATCTTCGTTTCCTATTTCAGCCAAATATTGAGGATCCTACAATAAATCAAGCATAAACGACCCTTTTCACTCCCCTTCCTAATATAGAAGACATGGTTAAGTGCCTGTCTGTGGAGCACTTTGAACTCTTCAGATAAAAAACAGTCCATAAAAACTAAAAGCAACGTTTGGCATGAGGCGGGGAAGCAGGCCCTGTGACACCCTGCTGGAGGAGGTGGAAACAGGAACAGATTGTCTGGAGAACAAAGTGTCACTGACTGAGAAAAGCTTGCAGTCTTAACTCATGACTCCACTTCTGAGAAATTATCCTGATAAACAGCAGGGGTTTGGGATACAGTATATGGGCTACTATGCATTAAAGCATTAAAAATGACTAAACAGAGCACACAGTAGGAAAAGGAATGACATGAGAAAATGTTTGTAATTTGTTAAATTTTTTTAAAATCCATCAAGCCGTGGGTACTATATGATCTCATGTAAATACATATGGATATAGCTACTGAGACAGATGAGAAAGGATATAGGTGTAGGAGTAGATGCAGATATAATTGTAGATATAAATGTAGATACAGACCTACATAGAACTCTATAGTATATGTATTAATACAATCACACACACATATGTATATGGTTAAATGTATAACATCCCATATAGCATGCTATCACATACAGATGTGGAAAGTAAACTTTAAAAAGACTGAATAATAAGATTTGGGATGATTTTAACATTTTTATTGTTTTGTTTTTCTGTATTTTTCCTGAATAAACATGGATTTTCCTCAATAAGATAAAATATAAAAACAAGTAATGCTTGTTTTTTTCCAATATGCAAGTATTACTTTATTAGATGAAAAAATCATTTAAGTGACTATCTCTAGGGGAGAAAAAATAACATATACAAACCAATTAGTAGACTATAGAAAAAAAGGAAATTATTATGGATATTTTTATGTGCTTATGCTTTTCAGTCCCCAATTTTACAAATGTGCCCTTTGGGTTTGTTGCAGGCAGAGCTGAATCTCCAGTGCCACAAGAGCTGATGATTACAGTCTTGGCCTGAAAATTACTTGGGGACAACTGCACTAGCCGCTTTGCTCTCCTAGGACTTCTTGAGGTGTATCTGACTTTTCACACCAATTCTAGGGCATGAAACCCCCCATCATCAGAAACATGATTGAAAAGTCACTTAAGAATGGTCACTTTAATGTATTCTTTTGGGAAACATCTTCAATTTTTCCAATTTTCAATGTAAACAGGAATCTAATTTTAGACAGTACCTTTATATGGCAAGCAAAATGGGATCCAGTGTATCAGGCCAAGGACTGGGTAGCACAGGGAACAGGAAAATTTGTTTTGGCATCCAATTGCTTCTTGCTTTATCCATCTGAGACTGTCTTCTCCGTTTAATAACAAAGAAGGAAATACGGTTGCCTCCTCTAGGGAATATCACCTTAGAGCTGAATGTTTCTGGTAAAATTGTCTCTGTAGAAAGTCAGCACTTATGTAAAATGTTTTAAAGAAATAAATATGGAAACTTTCTTTTTCAGCTCTTATGTAAAATGTTTTAAAGAAATAAATACGGAAACTTTCTTTTTCAGCTCTAGAAAAGTGGGATTCAACCAGATACATGATACAAGACATAGATGCTGTACCTGAAACATACAGACAGAAGCAATTACTGAGTCCTTGTTTTCCATTCTCACTCAAACCACATGAGTCTTTAGAAAACAGCACGTGGATTAGAAATGCATATAGCTGAGAATTTCAACATGAGGTCTCACTGGAGGAAATCCTTCTTTGTTCTTTAATTTTCTTGAATTTGACTTATGGGCCAGAAAATAAGACTGTTTCTTCTTTCTGTTCTTTTTTAAAAGTTAGCTTTCTGGTGACTGTATTTAAAAGATAACTCTGATGACATTCTCTTGCATGGATTACAAAAGACAGAAGAGGGCATTATTTAGGGCAGTTGATGTCCCTCTCCTCTCCCTAATGTCCAACTCCATGGATTAGAGACTTCTTGAAAGACTGCTAAACTAATAAACCATATTTCTGGAAGATTTTCTAGTTTTTAGGTCACCAAACTTTTTTCTTTCCAAACTAATAAAATATAAAATGTCCTTGTTGTCTAATCTGCTCACTAGGACACCCTATTGCATATAACCTTTCACATACTCAGGGTCAGATGCCTCCTTTCTCTTCATTTCAATATCACAGTGATTAACTGCTACCTACAGTGCAGACACAAGCTACTATTACAAAGGGGGGTTAAATGCAAAAAAACAGGTTATTATTCAGCAGAGGCTATTTAGTAATACATAGTTTACAATTTAATTTACTTATTTTCTCCCCAAAATTATGTGACTATTGCAAACACCATAAAACATATCCACTTACAGTAATAAAAGTGGGATTTATTGTACATTTCCTGTTTCCGCTGAATTCTTGTTATAGTTCCCACAGGTAGACAAAACACAAGAGAATTTTGATGTCCTTTAATAATTGCTTGAACTGAATTTAGACAGTAGAAAGGAAAGGGGAATAGTATTTTTCAGCTTGGGATATTTTATTGTTGCTTTACTTGTTTTTGCTCATTATTATTGTTACCCTCTGTATGTTGTGGAATCTCTGGTTTGTATTTCTGAGTTGACATTTAATTGTTTTGTCTTAAAAAAAATGACTGTGAGCTTTCTCAAGGAAAAAAATACCCAGCTCACTTGTTAAATTTTACATTATCTAAAACTATAACATCAAAGCTAGATCTCCCCCGTTAGGTTTTAGGCCATTTCCTTAGCAATGCACACTTGCTTCTTAAAAAATAACAAATAATAATAATAAAATCATTTTCCCAAGCACCTCGGCCTAAAGTTACAGCTGTATTTGGTTACACTTTGGATGGGAAATAGGCCGGTTGCTTTTCTTCTTGGCCTTCAAGCTTTGCTCCTGAATCCTTTCCACACACACAACTCTTATTTCAAAGCAAAGCCCCACCAGGAGACTGGAAGACAAGACTGTGAGAGAAGGAAGTTATGTTAATTTCCCACCCCCAAAGACATCAGTGAGTATTTCAAATACTGGGGGGGGGGGGGTGTCAAAATAGAGGCTACAGCTAGATGGATTTCAAGTTTTGTTATTTTGAACAGTTCTGCAGGCTCTCCCTCTTCCCCGATCACCAGTAACTTACTTAGTCAAAGAAACAGTAGAGCTGCTTAAGGAGCACATCCAGGCTCCATGTGGCAGCCTGGGCCATGCTAACTAATGACATTATCGGCTGCTGTTTCTGGCTGCAGTGCAGCTAGGATTTTATGTTTGGGGGGATCTGTGTCCCCGCAATTCACCCATGTATTTTCTCAAACTCTGGAAGAACATTGCCTCTTAAACATGAATGATTGCAGAAAAAGGAAACAGGGAACTCTAGAAAAAGAAGCAATCTTTTAAAATGTCTACACATTTGCAGATGATAAAATACAGACTCTGGCCTTTCTTAATTGGGAGTTATTAATGGAGAAAACTTTGAAGAAGAAAGGGTACACATTGAATGAAATCCAGTCCACGGCAAACATTTTTATTAAACAAACATTTTACACAGATCCTACAATTCAACAATTCTTAAGCTTTTCCACATCCCTGTTTCAAATATAATGAGCAACATGAATTTTTAAAATCTAATGAACAATATGGACTATTTCCACCAGGAAAAATCACATGTATATAAATATAAAACTTAATCTCAAACTTGCTTAAAAGGAGATCTGACCCCTCATCCATGCCAGGTTAGCAGTCCTGGTTTCAATCCCAGGTTGAATATCAGTGGTCTGGGCTCCTTGCCACCCTGCCTCCAGCCTGTGTGTGTGAAAGGAGCACAGTCCTAAGTCACCCAGTAAGGGACATAGGTCCTGGCAGTGCAATTACCAAGCAGCACTGTCAGAAATGTCTTGCACATCCCTTTGTGTTGACTCAAGAAAGTGTGAGAATGAAATTTTTGGAAGAAAAGAAGAAAAAAAAAAAACATATGCTGGCTGGGAACCAAGAGTTCAGACAGATTTTAAAATTTGCTTCTCCTGTTTGTGTAACCTCTCCAGAGACAGTTCTTGTCTAAAATGAAGGAATTGACAGACTATGAAGGCTAAGGTTCTCTCTGGTCATAAATTCTGTGAACAGATTAGCTATTCAGACCTTTGCCACGTTTCTCCAGCCTGGACCCAGTCTTTACCAATTGCCAGTTGTATTACAGGGCAAATGACTGGAACTTTCTGAACTCACTTTTTCACCTGTTTTCAGGTGGATCTAATTATAATGGATACAATTATATATAAATATATATGGATATAATTATAATGAATGGAAGGCAATTAGCAGAGTACTTGACAAAGTGTTTGAGGAATAACTATAATTTTTGTAAAAAGCCAAGTGTCTTCCCCTCCATTCTTATACCCCAAATAATAAGCAATGATTTAAAAGCAAAGAATAAAGTATCAAAGTTCTTGAAATGACATGAAAAGCTTATTAATCTTAGAAAACTGAGTACAGTTTGTCTACATAAATATTTAAAAGTTCTGTATGGCTACAACAATGTATAAAACCAGGCATGGCCAGGCGTGGTGGGGAACACCTATAATCCCAGCGACTCAGAGGCTGAGACAGAAGGATCACAAGTTCAAAGCCAGCCTCAGCAAGTGAGGCGCTAAGCAACTCAGCAAGACCCTGTCTCTAAATAAAATATAAAATAGAGCTGGGGATGTGGCTCAGTAGGCAAGTGCTCCTGAGTTCAATACCTGGTCCCCCCAAAAAAAACAAAAAAACAGGCGTGGTGGTAAAATCCCCGTTACTCAGGTGGTTGAGGTAGAAGGAATGCAAGTTCAAGTCTGGCCTCAGCAACTTAACAAGACACTATCTCAAAAAAAAAAAAAAAAAATGAAAAGGCAAGGGATATAGTTCAGAGGTAGAGTACCACTAGGTTCAAACCCCAGTGCCACAAAAGTTTTAATTAAATTTTAAAAAATTAACATAAAAGTACAAAGACAAATGATAAATTAAGAAATTCCCAAATGTTTGATAGACAAAACTAATTTTGATGTAGACCTAAAATTCTTACAAATCAAATATAAAGGCGATGCTCAACCTCATTCAGTTCATCCATCAAACTGAAAGAGGTTAAAAAATTTGATAATATCCATTGCTGAGAAGTGGGGAAATAGTTTTCATACACTGTAGGTGGAGTATCAGTTGGTATATAGTATTAAATTAAAAATAATGAGTCCAAGACAGAATAAGAAAGAAAGCTGCCTACAGAACTTTGTTAACACACATATACAGACACATTTTTAATGTTCACATACATGCATATATGCACAGGGAAATGCCTGGCGAAACACACAAGAAAAATGATGGTGCTCACTTCTAGAGAGAATTTTTTATTCTGGTAAAATACATATGATATAAATTTGCCATTTAACTGTTTTTAAGTGTGCAGTTCTGTGATATTAAGTACATTTAGACTGCTAAGCAAACATTTCCACCCTCCATTTTTAGAACTTTTTCATGTTCTCCGACTGAAACTCTGTCCTCATTACTACTTCCCATTCCCTTTACAGACTCTCATGCCCCAGGTAACCACTATGAATTTGATTGCTCTAAAGACCTCATTTAAGAGAAATCATAAATATCTATCCTTTTGTGAATAGCTTATTTCATTTAGCATAATATCTTCCAGATTCATTTATGTTATCACATATATCAAAATTTCTTTCTTTTTTAAGATAAGTAATCATCCACTGTATGTGTATACATTTTGTTATCCATTCATCTGTTAATGGACACTTGGGTTTACTGTTTTGTTTTATTTAAGTGAACAATCACTTTTAAAGCCAAATTTTTCCTGGACACAGAGATCAGAGTGCAGAGCACCAAAATACAAATAATTTAATAGAAATAGAGAGTTTTCTGTGCTCCATTTTGAGTTTGATTTGCGGTGCTCAGAATGGAGCAAGGTATCTAACATGGGCTGAAGGTCAAAATAAGCATTGTGGGTAGTGCTAAGAAAACCTTTTCTGGAGTCCATTTCTAACAATTGATTTAACAAGCGTCAAACAGTTTTCTGGTGAAAAAACACAAATTCTGATGAATTTGGTGTTCAGACACGTGTAACCATGTCCACTCAATCAAATGGAGTGGGGGATTCAGAGAAAACCAAAACACAAAAGGAAATGACAGGATCCTATATTTGTCTACTTTGTATTAACTGTAACAAAACAGAGGTCCGAGAGCTTGGCACAAGCATCTGCTTGGCTTCTAGTGAGGGTCTCAAGGTAGATGACATTACATGGTAGCAGTATATATGAGAGTAGTAAGTGGGCTCATATGGAAGACCATGTGTGCAAGAGAGACCAAGGGGAGGTGCCAGGCTCACTTGGCAATAATCCACTCTCACAATAACCAGTCACATTCCAGAGCAAGAATTCACTCCCTCAGGAAAACATTAACATTAACATTAAAGGCTTCAATACTATACATTGGAGACCAATCCTCAACCTGAGCTTTGGAAGAGATAAACCATACTCAAACCAGAGTATGAACAAAAGAAAAAAATGTATTCTAAGGAGTTCAACAGCTGGACCCTAGAGTTGAAGAGAATTAGTGGTTTCTGCAAAGGTGTAGTAGCTGGTTCTTTAACCTGTCTACATTCAACTACCCCAGTGACCTGTAGGTGCTCTGAGTACAAACTCAAAGAGCTGCTTTACTAAACCATTCATTATTTGGGGACACAAATAAATCTGCTCATGAACAACCCTTTCCATTCCACCACCATCAGCTGAGTACCACCTATAGGAAGGGTGAAGTGTCCCTACCTCCCCATTACACAGGAGCCTGAGCAGCTGTCTCAGCATGGTGGTACAGGTCTGCAGCTCCGGAGGTGGGGCAAAGAGCTCAGAGCAGCCTACAGAAGATAGTTTTTAAGTAGGAAATCCAGAATGATTTGTAAGTTTGTGTTTCCAGGTCAATTCCAATTCTTTGGGAGGTAGAAGGAATATTTTTCAGAGGCTTGGAGGTCTGAGTGAGCATGGGGGAAATTCATGATTGTAACTCAGGTTTTTGGAGATCCAGTGATTCCCTTTCCACTTAAGGCAGCTTCCTCTCACTGATCCCACCATACCAAGTACACAACTTTGATACAACACTATGATGGCATAACTTGTAAAAATGGGTCCAGTGGAGTGAACAGACTCTCATGCATTAAAAATGTGCAAGGACAGCCTATTTTACCAATATATATGTTTATCTGTCACAATCCTCAAGGATGCAAAAACCAAAAACGGACAATTTAAGAAAAGGGAAATTTTCATGAAATAGTAACAATCATGTCACTGAATAGTCAAGAAAGTTAGCATCCCAGACTTGGACACTGGGCCACCAGAAGTAGTCAAATTAAGCCATAGAAATTGTCCAGAGAGGACTTCACTGTCACTCCCGAGAACATTATACAACACAGCTTGCCAGAGCTGGACAAGGGACCTCTGCTGCTCTTCGGAATAGGATGAGGCTACAACCTCCTCTGCCACAAACAAGGACTAGTTGTATCATTAGTCTCCAATTCACATCTCAAGTAGTGATGTGTGACTGAATTGGCCTGAGACACATGTCCTACAAAAGTGCAGGGGCAGCTTGGGAAGTGGATCCCTAGAGTAGCAAACTCTATACCTCACCAAGCTTGATGCAATGGAGAATTAAGTACATGGAGAGGGATAATTCATAGCCCAGCCTAAAATGTGTGAATAAAACAAAAATGGCAATAAACTATGGTTTTATTAACTTACATAGTTAATATCTTTTATACACTGTTTTAGATAGACTACATGAAAAAATTGAAATATAAAATCTCAAGCCATGAAAATATGTTGATATTGTCATGTCAAACTTTAAGTATTTAGTCACTGAAGTTAGCAAATTCATCAGTTAGTTTTGCAATATCTTTTTTGTTGCCCTAAGCTATTTGAACCTTTACACTGAACAGCACCTGCTTTTTTACTTTGTGAAAAAATTCTGCAGTTGATATAACTTAAAAACAAAAAATAAAACAACAACAACAACAAAAAAACAAAAACAAAAAAAACAGTGTGGTGGCACACGCCTAATCCCAGCTACCTGGGAACTTGGGAGGCAGGAGGATCATACATTCAAGACTAGCCTGAGCAATTTAGAGAGACCCTGACTTGTAATAACAATTTAAAAGGAGATGGGGATATAGCTAAGAGGTAAAGTGCCTGAGTTCAATCTCCAGCATCTCAAAAACAACAACAAAAATCAATCAACCAAACAATTTTTTTTAAAAATCTACCATACTTTAGGAGAAACTGTCCTTATATTCTCTTACAACTATCTCAACAAATTTGAGATGGGTACAGTTTTTTCAGTTTTTTCCCCCAAATTCATTAGAAAGCGGTACCTGCATTGGTACCTTTTCTGATAGAACACTTGAGAATAATTTTTGCATTACTCATCCATTTTTCACAATGGACACTTCTTGTCTTTGAATAGAAACAATTCAGCAAATGGATTTAGGCTTTGAAAGTGTGTGTCCAACTAACTAGATGTGGTATTAATTACATCATTAAAAAATTCCTTTTACCTAAAAATGTTCAGAAGGTTCCCACTTCTCAGCCTATGAAAGGCTGAATAAGAAAATGCAGACCTTTTATATAACTTTGAATGTTAGCAAAAATTTGGGGAATTTTTGATAAAAGAAAAATTTGCTTTTTGCCTTTAAGGCAACATTGCCAATTATGTACTAATAAATTGGCTTCAGCAAAGACATTCTTATCCATTGCTAAAAATTGACCGAGTATAAACAGCTACTACAGTTCGACAGTTCTGTTTTTACCAGTGCCAAAAGGATTTCCAAAACCTTTCAGTTAAAAAGCCCCCAAAGATCAAAGAGGTTTCACTTGAGCCCTCTACAAGTCAATCAGATACAAGTGCCATCTTTTAGCACATAGTAATAATCCTGTTGTGCAGTTTTCTTTTCCTATAACCTGTAAAATGTAAAAATTACACATTCAGGTAAGACATTTTTCTCAACAGAAAGGAGAAAGTATGAATTAGGAAAAATACATTTATCAAGTTCAATGATCCACTGTGATAAGTTAATGTACTTTTTGTCTCATTTTGTAGAGAATTGAAATGCTTTGCTACTTATTCATAGTAAGGATAGAACTTAAATGTTAGATTGCAACTTGACAATATGATTTATTACTCTTTAGCCATTGGAATAAATATATGCTCCAACATTTATAGCTGTCACTTATTCTGTCAAGCATGCCTTGCACCAAATTAAAATTTGTGAACTAGGACAATATTGCGTGTGGAAGGCAGGGAAGAGAAAGGAAGTCCAACCATTGTTGAATTTTGGCTAAGTATAATTAATTTTGTTTGCTAATGATATCATACTAATTTTCTAATGCATTCACCTTTTAAGTGGCCATGATTACTGACACTGAAACTTTCACAAGCCCCTGTTCAATTTTGACACAAACATGTTGAATAGTTGTTGTTTTACTGTCCATTATCATGCATCAAGTGATGAGTATCAACATCAGTGTCATGGTCATGATCAAATATGTAAAATAAATACTATAATAGAAGAAAGACCAATAGAATAGGGGAGGGAAGAGTGGAGGGAAAGGGGAAGTACTGGGGACTTAAATGAAGCAAATTACATTCCATGCTTGTCTAATCATGTCAAAATGAACCCCAATTCTATGTATAACTATAATGCAATAAAATTTTTTTAAAAAGCAATTACACCACAACCATCTTTGAGGATGCTCCACATTTTATAAGTGCCACAATAATATGTTCTCTTCTGACTTCCTTTAGAACTTCAACCACTTAGAATGGCATAAGGGGTTTTATTATTAATTTGAAGATTCAAAAACAAGAAAATAAATCCCTTTCTAATAATGCAACTCTCTACAGAAAATATCCTGAGAGTTGAGAAAGACTAATGGCTAGACAGATGCTGTAGAATTTCATTGATTAGAGTATCTTTTGCATAATGTTGCAAGCAAGTAATGATTTTTTCTTAGTTATTATGGAGAGACACTTCTGGTGCCCAGAAGAAATTTTATGAAGGGTGATAAAATCAAGACCAGAAGTGACCATTTAAGCTGGGAATCCAGCCAAAAGTGTGTCAAAGCACATGGTGAGCACCTCTACCTGGGAGTTCTCCCCAGAGTTAGGTACTCTCAAGGTCCTTCTCTCACATAGGGAGACTCATTTTGAGGACTCACCTTCTGTGCACATTTTTAGAAAGCTCTTCTTTAAAAGGTAAAATAAGTTTGACATGAGGCAAAGCAGAATTTCTATAATAAGTTTTGTATAGGATGGCTTTGAGTTTTCTCAATACATATCAATTTCCCAACTATAGTTAAGATTTGTATGATCTATCCTTCAGACTGGAGGCATATTAGTTCATTTGCCAGTAGCTATTGGATCTGTGCTCTACACGACAGAAATAGCAGAACTCACTGGAGAGGTCATCAGCTGCTTCCTCTAGTCACTTCTGGGTGCTGTGACCTCCAGCAGCAGAGGCATTTGTTCTCCAAGGGTGTTCCGCTGTCTTGAAAGCCTATGAGTTTCTGTGGTCCTCACTGTGTGATCAGCTGCCAAAGGAATTGCCAGTGCAATCTTGAGAAGAGATGAGGAATTATACTGATAGGATAAAATTTCAAGGTTAACTAATCCCATGTGCCTGGCAAGATGAGATCATCAGACGAGCCTGAGTGCTGTCTGATGATTTTGCAAAGGGATTAGATTACTCTTAAGTGTCCAAAGCTCCTGCCTTTTTAAATGAAGACTTTGGTTAGAGGTGAGTCACCGGAACGAAAGGATCATTTCTTTATTTCAGGACAATAATCTAAGTAGTCACTTTGTGATTTCTCTGTTGGTTCCCCATTCACTTATATTTCAGATTAAAAAAAATATTTCTATGCAGTGTAGAAACCTCCTTCCTCTCACTGGGGATTGAACCCAGAGGTTCAATCATTGAGAGCTATACCCCCAGTCCCTTTTATAATTTTTTTTTATACTGAGGATTAAACCCAGGGACATTTTTATCACTGTGTCACTGTGCTACATCCCCATCCATTTTTTAAAAATTTGTTTGTTTGTTTGTTTGTTTTAGTTGTAGATGGACCCAGTATCTTTGTTTTATTTATTTATTTATTTTACGTGGTGCTGAGGATTGAACCCAGTGCCTCAAGCATGCAAGGCAAGCGCTCAACCACTAAGCTACAACCCCAGCCCCACATATTCATCTCTTTTTAAAAATATTTTGAGGCATGATCTTTTTAAATTGCTAAAGGCTCTATTAAATTGCTGAGGCTGGCCTAGCAAAGCTGCAGAGGCTAGCCTCAGACTTGCCTTCCTCCTGCCTCAGTCCCTCAAGTACCTGGGATTATAGGGAAATGCAACCATGCCTGGCTTGGAACACCTTTCTGGTGTATTGCTGATGCTCGCCATCATTATGCCTGTTTATACAAGAGGCTCAGATTCTTCTCTCTTTCTCCCAATTCCCCAGACAATTGAATTATCTCATTGGAAGAAATCTCAGAAACAGCTTATTTGTACCATCATTAAGCTCCCTTTATTCTAGGTGCTGGAAACCTATACCTACCTTTAATTTATGATGCCCTATCCTCCACAAAAACAAAGAAATATAATCACTTGAATACTCATGTTTCCCAATTTACATATTCATTCCGTAACAATAACCCTAATCAACCTAATTTTTAATACTCTCCATGACTTTACCCCTATATCTAAAACTAATTTTACATAAAAGCATATATAAAGATATGAATATTTTTTGTATTTTGACTTATTTGTTCACTTATCAATGGGATACTTGCATACATATTAGTATGTATACATATATATTATTTAACCCATTCATACCCAAATTAAAAAAGTATATTCATATGATGCACATTAAACCATTCCCTTTTTTAAAATATACATATGTAAATGTTTTCATACATATATTCATGCATACATTTGTATAAATATTCATGTTTCCTGATATACATATTCATTCCCTAATGCTAACCCTAACAACCCAAAGTTAGTACTAACCCTAACTTTACCCTATACTTAAGTCAGTTTTACATAAAGCATATGTAAAAATATGAATATTTATTTGTATTTTGATTATATATTCAAATGTCAATGAGATATTTATATATATATATATTAGTTTATATTTATATATATATAATTTATCCATGCATCTCCAAATTTTAAAAAAGTGTATTCATAAAACTCACATTAAATCCTCCCTATTTGAAAACATATATACTCATTTGTTTTCACACTTACTTTCACACATACATTATTTTGAGTATATGTTTACAGATATACATATGCATTCCCTTACCCTAAACTTACCCAAAATTTAATACTAACTCTGACCTTACCCCATACCTAAACCTAATTTTACATAAAAGCATATATACTAATATTAATATTCATATGTATTTGACATATATTCAATTATTGATGATATACTTCTATATATTAGTACATATTCATATATATATAATTTATCCATGCATGTCCAAAATTTTTAAAAAGTATTTATATGAATCACATTAAAACCTTCTATCCAAGGAGAGGAATAGCTGGGTCAATGGTGGTTCCATTCCCAGATTTCCAAGGAATCTCCATAGTGCTTTCCATATTGGCTGCACCAATTTGCAGTCCCACCAGCAATGTATGAGTGTACCTTTTTCCCCACATCTTCGCCTACACTTATTGTTGTTTGTCTTCATAGCAGCTGCCATTCTGACTGGAGTGAGGAATGATATCTTAGAGTAGTTTTGATTTGCATTTCTATGATTGCTAGAGATGATGAGCATTTTTTCATATATTGTTGATTGATTGTATATCTTCTTCTGGGAAGTGTCTGTTCAGGTCCTTGACCCATTTGTTGATTGGGTTATTTGTTTTCTCAGTGCTTACCTTTTTGAGTTCTTTATATACTCTAGATATTAGTGCTCTATCTGATGTGTGAGGATTAAAGGTTTGCTTCCAGGATGTAGGCTCTTCACATATTGTTTCTTTTGCTGAGAAAAAACTTTTTAGTTTGATTCCATACCATTTATTGATTCTTGGTTTTAATTCTTGCATTATAGGAGTATTTTTAAGGAAGTTGGGGCCTAATCCCACATGATGAAGATTAGGGCCTACTTTTTCTTCTATTAGATGCAGAGTCTCTGGTTTGATTCCTAGGTCCTTGATCCATTTTGAGTTAAGACTTGTGCATGGGGAGAGATATAGGTTTAATTTCATTTTGTTGCATATGTATTTCCAGTTTTCCCAGCACCATTTATTGAAGATGCCATCTCTTCTCCAGTGCATGTTTTTGGCACCTTTGTCTAATATAAGATAATTGTAATTTTGTGGGTTAGTCTCTGTGTCCTTTATTCTGTACCATTGGTCTACCAGTCTGTTTTGGTGCCAATACCATGCCGTGTTTTTACTATTGCTCTGTAGTATAGTTTAAGATCTGGTATAGCGATGCCACCTGCTTGGCTCTTCCTGCTAAGGATTTGTTTAGCTATTCTGGGTCTCTTATTTTTTCCAAATGAATTTCATGATTGCTTTCTCTATTTCTGTGAGGAATGCCATTGGGATTTTGATTGGAATTGCATTAAATCTGTATAGTGCTTGTGGTAGTTTGGTCATTTTGATAATATTAATTCTGTCTATCCAAGAGCAAGATATATCTTTCCATCTTCTAAGGTTTTCTTTGATTTCTCTCTTTAGGGTTCTGTAGTTTTCATTTACAGATCTTCACCTCTTTTGTTAAGTTGATTCCTAAGTATCTTTTTTTTTTTTTGAGGTTATTGTGAATGGGGTAATTTTCCTCATTTCCTTCTCAGAGGATTTGTCACTGATATACAGAAATGCCTTTGATTTATGGGTGTTGATTTTATATCCTGCTACTTTGCTGAATTCATTTACTAGTTCTAGAAGTTTTCTGGTAGAATTTTTTGAGTCTTCTAAGTATAGAATCACATAGTCAGCAAATAGTGCTAATTTAAGTTCTTCTTTTCCTATACATATCCCTTTGATTTCTTTCATCTAATTGCTCTTGCCAGTGTTTCAAGAACTATGTTGAATAGAAATGGTGAAAGAGGGCATCCCTGTTTTGTTCCAATTTTTAGAGGGAATGCCTTCAATTTTTCTCTGTTTATATTGATGTTGGCCTGAGGCTTAGCGTAGATAGCCTTTACAATGTTGAGATATGTTCCTGTTATCCCTAGTTTTTCTAGTGTTTTGAACATAAAGGAGTGCTGTATTTTGTGAAATGCTTTTTCTGAGTCTATTGAGGTGATCATATGATTCTTATCTTTAAGTCTGTTGATGTGATGAATTACATTTATTGATTTCCGTATGTTGCTTCCCTGAGATGAATTCCACTTGATCATGGTGCACAATCTTTTTGATATGTTTTTATATTCAATTTGCCAGAATTTTATTGAGAATTTTTGTATTTATGTTCATTAGGGATATTGGTCTGAAGTTTTCTTTCTTTGATGTGTCTTTGCATGATTTTGGAATCAGGGTGATATTGGCCTGATAGAATGAGTTTGGAATTACTGCCTCTTTCTCTATTTCCTGAAATAAATTGAAGAGTACTGGTATTAGTTCTTCTTTAAAGGTCTTGTAGAACTTGGCTGTGTATCCATTCAGTCCTGGGCTTTTCTAGGTTGGTAAGCTTTTGATGGCTTCTTCTATTTCCTCAAATTGATATTGGTCTGTTTAAATTGTGTATATCTTCCTGACTCAATCTGGGCAAATCATATGACTTAAGAAATTTGTCGATGCCTTCAATGTCTTCTATTTTATTGGAGTATAAGATTTCAAAATAATTTCTAATTATCCTCTGTATTCTGTAGTGTCTGTTGTGATATTACCTTTTTCATCACGTATGCTGGTAATTTGAGTTCTCTCTTTCCTTCTCTTTATTAGCATGGCTAAGGGTCTGTCAATTTTATTTATTTTTCCAAAGAACCAACTTTTTGTTTTCTCAATTTTTTCAATTGTTTCTTTTGTTTCGATTTCATTGATTTCAGCTCTAATTTTAATTATTTCTTGCCTTCTACTGCTTTTGCTGCTGGTTTGTTCTTCTTTTTCTAGGGCTTTGAGATGTAGTGTGAGGTCATTTATTTGTTGACTTTTTCTTCTTTTAAGGAATGAACTCCATGCAATGAATTTTCCTCTTAGTATTGCTTTTATAGTGTCCCAGAGATCTCGATATGTTGTGTATATGTTCTCATTTATCTCTACGAATTTTTAATCTCCTCCTTGATGTCTTCTGTGACCCACTGTTCATTCAGTAGCATATTGTTTAGTCTCCAGGTGATGGAGAAATTTTTTTTATTTTGTCATTGATTTCCAGTCTCATTCCATTATGATCTGATACAATGCATGGTAGAATTTCTACTTTTTTGTATTTGCTAAGAGTTGCTTTGTGGCATAGTATATGGTCTACTTTAGAGAAGGATCCACGTGCTGTTGAGAGGAAAGTGTATCCATTTGATGCAGGTTGAAATATTCTATATATGTCAGTTAAGTCTAAGTTATTGATTATGTTATTGAGTTCTATAGTTTCTTTATTCAACTTTTGTTTGGAAGATCTATCCAGTGGTGAGAGAGGTATGTTAAAGTCACCCAAGATTTTTGTGTTGTGATCAATTTGACTCTGGAACTTCAGAAGAGTTTGTTTGATGAACATAGCTGCACCATTGTTTGGGGAATATATATTTATGATTGTTATGTCTTGTTAGTGTATGGTTCCCTTGAGCAGTATGTAATGTTCATCTTTATCCCTTTTGATTAACCTTGGTTTGAAGTCTACTTTATTTGCTATGAGTATGGAAACCCCTGCTTGCTTCCACAGTCCATGTGAGTGGTGGTATGATTTTTCCCAACCTTTCACCTTCAGTCTGTGTATGTCTTTTCCTATTTGATGAGTCTCCTGAAGGCAGCATATTGTTGGATGTTTTTTTTTTTTAAAGCCAATCTGCTAGCTTATGTCTTTTGATTGGTAAGTTTAAGCCATTACCATTTAGGGTTACTATTGAGACATGGTTTGTATTTCCATCCATATTTGTTTATTTTTGTTATTTTACTTGAATTGGTTTTCCTCTTTGATTAGTTTTTCCTTTAGTGTATTAACCCCCTATGCTAATTTTCATTTCCTCTTCATGAAATATTTTGCCAAGGATGTTTTGTAGTGCCTGTTTTCTAGCTATAAATTCTTTTAACTTTTGTCTATCGTGGAAGATTTTTATTTCATCTTCAAATCTAAAGCTTAATTTTGCTGGATACAAGATTCTTGGTTGTACCCATTATCTTTCAGAGCTTGATATATGTTGTTCCAGGATCTTCTAGCTTTCAGGGTCTGTGTTGAAAAATCTTTCATTATCCTAATTGGTTTTCCCTTATATGTAATCTGATTCCTTTCTCTTGTGGCATTTAAAATTATCTCCTTATTCTGTATGTTGGGCATTTTCATTATAATGTGCCTTGGTGTGGGTCTGTTGTGATTTTGTACATTTGGCATCCTGTAGGCTCCTTGAATTTGGATTTCCAATTCATTCTTCATGTTTGGAAAGTTTTCTGATATTATTTCATCAAATAGATTGTTCATTCCTTTGGTTTGGACCTCTATGCCTTCCTCTATCCCAATAACTCTTAAATTTGGTCTTTTTATGCTATTCCATATTTCTTGAATGTTCTGCTTGTGGTTTCTTACCATTTTTGCTGTGTGGTCTATGTTCTTTTCAAGATCACTTATTTGATATTCATTGTCCGATGTCCTATCTTCTAAGTGGTCTACTCTGTTGGTGATGTTTTCATTTGAGTTTTTAATTTTGTTTATTATTTCTTTCATTTCAAGGATTTCTGTTTGGTCTTTTTGTAGAACCTCTATCTCCCTGTTGAGGTGATCTTTTGCTTCTTGGATTAGTTTATGGAGCTCATTGTGGAAGTGATCTTTCACTGACTGTATTTGTTCACTTATATCTTCTTTGAGATCCCAAAGTATTTTAACCATGTATATCCTGAATTCTTTTTCTGTCATTTTTTCTGCTATAGCTGCCAATGCTTCTAATGATGTGTTGTCTTGATTTTTTTGTGGTACTTTCTTCCCTTGTCTTTTCAAATTGCTCATGTGTCTTCCTTTCTAGCTCTGTGGATCTGGTGTGTTATTGTTTTTACCCTATAGATTTTTAGTGCTCTTATAGGGTTCCAAGATCTCTCCTTTGTGGGGAAGAACAGTGTTAACAGATCCCAATATCAACAATACATGACCTATGAACAAATTGTTGTTATTAAGACATTTACAGTATAGTCTCAACGTCCAGAAATGTTGGATTCGATTATTATTTAAAATATAATCAGTAGTTTCATAAAAAGATTCATAGTTTCTTGTGGTGGACAATGAACTGGGGGTCAGGCATAAGATTAAATGTTGAGGGGAGAAGATGTGAGGGTATAGAGTTAATATATCTTAGGAAATGTGAAGGAGAAATCTAGTGAAGACGGTTAGTAGTAGGAAAATAGATAGGAGGTAATTTGGGGTAGATAATTACATGGAAAGACAGTAGAGTACATAAAACAAACAAACACATGTTTTTAGAAAAATACAGGATTTTAAAATAGTACAATTTGGAGGGTGAAGGAAGAAGAGAAGGAAAAGGGAAAGAAAAAAGAGAAGAAAAAGAAAAGGGGGGGGGGGCTTATGCAATTCCTCTATATTACATTATTCAGGTGACTCAGTCCTCAAAGTCCTATTTCATGCAAAGTTCTTGGTTTTACATATGTTGGGGATGTGAGGGCCCGAGTATAGAAGAGAAAGAGAAAAAAAGTACTCTTAGAGATTAGTTTCTTTCTCTTCTCATCCAGTAGGTGTCTCTGACCTCAGGATGGTGTAGGTAACCAGACTGTGAAGACTGGACCTGATGTGGAGTGTCTGGAAGCAGGGAGTGCCGCCCATCAGTCCCAGCAGGGAAATAGTGCCTCATGGGTCTTTTTTTGCCTGAAGATTTCCCAAATCCTGATCTCTATGTTATGCTCCAGACTTTAGTCCCCTTCCCTCTCTTATTTATCAGGTCCCATCTGCGGGACCTCTCACCCCCAGGCTCACACCAGGTAGGTGGCACCCTGTTCGCACTGCACTCCTGTCCAACTGAGAGTTGATCTTGCGTTGGGTGGTCACTGTGTCAAGTTAATGCCATTGGGGAGGGGAGAGGAATTGGAAATCAGGTACCTGCTCAAATGGTGATCCAATCTGATAGCCATGCCCACCACAAAATGGAGAGGAAGGTTTTCCAAGATGGAGTCGGTCTGTTTCCAGTGCCAGGGTATCTGGTGATGTGGGAGGAGCTGGGCAATGGCCATGTGCTGTGAATAGGTAGCATCCGAGTGACCTGTGTGGGAGCAGAGTGCAGTTTGGAGTTCTGCAGAGGTGCGGATAGCTGTTTCTGCTAAGCTGCGTGTGAGCCGTTCCTGAGCTAGAACTGTGGGCTTTGGGTCGGGAGTCCAGAGACTTACTTGAGCCCAGAGGCTCTGATTTCTGCATGGGTGGTTGAAGTGCTGGTCGCACCAGTCGCAGCACTGGTGATTTCTGAGAAAATCCACTGGCCCCTGTAGATCCGATCTGGGAACTGCCCCCTCCTAATATGGTGAGAATGTTGAGCCAAGATAGCCATGGTCGGCTTTCAGCACCGGGGTGTCTGGTGAGGTTGGGGGAGCCGGGTGATGGCATTGTGCTGTGGGTAGATAACAGCTGAGTGACCTCCATGGGAGCAGAGCGAAGTCTTGATGGTCTGCAGATGTGTTGATAGGTGATTCTGCTAATCACCTATCAACACAGTCCACTACAAGTCTTGTGTGGACTGGAACTTTGGGCTTTGGGTGCTGCTCAAACGCCGGCATCCTACTCGAACACTGAGGCCCAGAGCCCTGCGTGGGGTCACAGTGCTGGTAATTTCTGCAGAGAGAAGCTGTATAGGGGTCCTCAAAAACTCTCAGAGATGCAGTATTTCGACAAGGTGAGATCTGGATTGCAGAGCAACACAGAATACTGCTTCCCTCTGGTCTGCCATCTTGAAGTCCTTAATCTTTTCTTATGTAAATATTCATTCCCTATTTCTAACCCTAACCCTACAAACTACTTAATGCTATTCCTAAAATTACTCCTTTATTTAACTAAATATATATTTACATAAAAGTGTATTGAGTATTCATGAGTATTTTGACTTATGTGTACAATTATCAATGTTATATTTATACATATATTATTATACATTTATATACATGATTTATCCATGCATCCCCACATTAAAAAGAAGCATATTCATACAACACACTTTAAACAATTCTGTATTTCAAAACATAAATATTTATAAATGTTTTCATATAGGTTTTCAAGTGTACATTTTTATGAATATTCATGTTTCCCAATATACACATTCATTCCCGAGCACTAACGTCAACCATGCACAAAATTTAATATTAACTCTAAATTTAATAATTTAAACAACTAAATCAAATATAACATAAAAAGGATTATAGCAATATGAATATTTATGTGTATTTGACATATTTAAATATCAGTTGTATATTTTCATATATTTGTATAGAGAATTCATACATGCATCCTCAAATTTAAAAAGTGTGCCTGCACAAGTCACTTCACACTATTCCCTATTTCAAAACATATATGTTTTCATACATACTTTCAGTCATACATTCTTATGAATATTCATGTTTCCCAATATACATATTCATTTCCTAACCATAGCCTCAACTAAAACCAAAATTTGTTACCAACCCTAAATTTAGTTTGATACTTAAAGCTAACATAACATAAAAGCATATACATTAATTTAATATTTATGTATATTTTGATTACATATTTAATTATCAATGGTATATTTGTATATGTCATTATATATTCATATGATTTATCCATACATCCCATGATTAGAAAAAAAATTATATTCATATGACTCACTTTACACCCTTCCCTATTTCAAAACATATGTACTTATATATGTTTTCATACATATTTACAAATGTACATTCTTATGAATATTCCTGTTTCCCAATATACACATTCATTCCTTAATTCTAACCCTCTTCTAACCCAAAACTTAATATTAACCCTATCTGTACCTCTATAATTAACCTAATTAAACATAAAGCATATATATTTATATGAATATTTATGTGTATTTTGGCTTATATATTTAATTATTAATGGTATATTTCTATATATATCATTATATATTTATATGTATCATTTATGCATGCATTTCCCCTCAAAAAATTGTGCATTCATATGACTCACTTTAAAACTTTCACTATTTCAAAACAAATATGTTTCATACATATTTGCAGGCATATATTCTTATGAATATTCATATTTGCCACTATACTTCCCAAATCCTAACCCTAACCCTAACCCAACCCAAAATTTAATAATAATCAACTCTAACCTTAATTCTAACCTAATCCTAATTTAACATAAAGCATATATATTAATATGAATATTTTTTAATATTTATTTTTTAGATGTAGTTGGACACAATATCTTTTATTTTATTTATTTATTTATTTTTATGTGGTGCTGAGGCTCGAACCCAGGGCCTCACATGTGCTAGGTAAGTGCTCTACCGCTGAGCCACAATCCCAGTTCTGATTAGGGAATGACTATGTATGATGGGAAACATGAATGTTCATTAAAATGTACATCTAAATATATTATGAAAGTATGTTTTATTCATGCATTCCCAAATTAGAAGTATTGTATTCATATGTCTCACTTCACTCTTCCAGACTATGTCAAAATATATATACATGATATTTATGATTTCATACATATATTCAGATGTACATTTTTATGAACATTCATGTTTCCCATCATACATAGTCATTCCCTAATCATAACCATAATCCAACAAAAATTGTAATACTAACTCTAATTTAATTACCCCATACCTAAACCTAATTTAACATTAAAGCATATATATTAATATGAATATTTATGTGTATCTGATACACATATTTAAATATCAATGGTATATTTTATATATTATATATTCATATATATGATTTATCCATGCATCCTCAAATTAGAAAAAAATATATTTATAGGGCTCACTTTAAATCCTTCCTTATTTCAAAACATATATATTTATATGTTTTTATACATATTTTTGCCTAAACTCTTATGAATATTTGTTTCCTGATGAACATATTATTTCCCGAAAACTATCCCTTAATTCACCTTTAATTTAATATTTAACCCTAACTCTATACCTAAACCTAATTTCACATAAAAGTATATGTCTTTATAAATATTTGTGTATTTTGACTTATGAGTTTAATTATCAATGATATATTTGCATATATAATTATATATTTATATATATGGTTTCTCCATGCATTCCCAAATTTTAAAATGTGTATTCATATTACGTTAAACCCTTCCCAATTCAAACGATATATATGTTTTAGCATACTACAGGACAAAGCCACATCAATGTTTACAGCAGCACAATTCACAATATCTAAACTGTGGAGCCAACCTAAATACCCTTCAGTGGATGAATGGATAAAAAAAGTTGTGGCATATATACACAATGGAATTTTACTCAGCATTAAAAGAGAATAAAACCATGGCATTTGCAGGTAAATGGATGGCATTGGAAAAGATAATGCTAAGTGAAATTAGTCAATCCCCAAAAAACAAATGCCAAATGTTTTCTCTGATATAAGGAGGCTGATTCATAGTGGGGTAGGGAGGGGGAGCATGGGTGGATTAGATGGATTCTAGATAGGGAAGAGAGGTAGGAGGGAAAGGGAGGAGGAAGGGGATTAGCAAGGTGGAATGTGATGGATATGATTATTCAAAATACATGTATGAAGACACGAATTGGGTGTCAATATACTTTATATATAAACAGAGATATGAAAAATTGTGGTATATATGTGTAATAAAAATTGTAATGCAAAAAAAGTACATGTATAAAGGCATGAATTGTTGTGAACATACTCTATATACAAAGATATGAAAAATTGTACTCTATATGTGTAATAAGAATTGTAATGCATTCTGCTGTCATGTATTAAAAAAATAATATCAATAAAACTAAAAAAATGTTTTTATATATATTTTGTGTATACATTCTTATGAATATTAATGTTTCTGATACACATATTCATTCCCTAACCCTAAACATAAAACTACACAAAATTTAATACTAACCCTATATTTACTCCAAGATGTAAACCCAATTTAACATAAAAGCATGTACATTAACATGAATATTTACATGTATATTGACTTATATATTCAATTATCAGTGGTAACATTTGCATATGTATTATTATACATTCATTTATGTTTCATCCTTGCATTTCCATATTATAATAATTGTATTGATATGACTAACTTCACACCCTTCCCTATTTCAAAACATGTAATTTATGTTTTTATACATATTTTATATGTACATTCTTATGAATATTCATATTTCCCAATTACTTATTCATCCCCTAACCTTAACAGTACCCAATACAAAGTTTAATACTAACCCTAAATGTACCCCTTTAACTAAACATATTTAACATAAAAGCATGCATATTAATATGAGTATTTATGTATATTTGACATATATATTCAATTATCAATGATATGTTTGCATATATATCATTATATATTCATATGTTTATCCATGTGTCCCCAAATTACAAAAATTATATTTGTACAATTCACTTTAAACTCTTCTCTATTTCAAAACTTCCATATTTATATGAATTTTCATGCCTATATTTTTATGAGTATTCATGTTTCCAAATATACACATTTATTCTCTAACCTAACCCTAACCCAACATAAAATTGAATATTAAATTTAACTTTCACTCTATACCTAAATCTAATTTAACATTAAAACACATATTAATTTGAATAGTCATGTATATTTTGACATATATTTAATTACCAATGATATTTTCATGTTATTATATACTCATGTTTGTAATTTATCCCATGCATCCCCAAATTTTCAAAGGTGTATTAACATGACTCACTTTAAACCCTTCCCTATTTCAAAACATATTTCTATAGATGTTCATATAAATTTTAATGTATACATTCATATGAATATTAAATTTCTGATATACATTCATTCTCCAACCCTAAACCTATCCCTACACAAAATTTAATACCAATCCTAAATTTATTTCTCTACATAAACCTAATTTAACATAAGATCATATATATTAATGTAATATTTATGTGTATTTTTCCTTCAATATTCAATTCTCAATGGTATATTTGTATATATTATTACATATTCATATGTGTGATTTATCCATGCATCCACAAATTTAAAGAGTCTATTCATATGATTCACCTTAATCCCTTCTCTATTTCAAATCACATATATTTATATGTTTTTATAAGATTTTCATACATACATTCTCTTTTTTTTTTGTAGTTGTAGATGGACAGCATGCCTTTTGTATGTGTTCCTAGTCACTGATGTGATAGATGGTCACTCCGCTACCTCAGTTGTGGGAGGGAGAGATGCAGTGTCAAATCAACACCGACACTGGGAGCTGGTGAGAGAGCTGGCAGATGAGAAACCGGAGTCGACATTCAACAAACTCAGTGGATGTTCAGCAAGCTCAAGCTCATTTATTTTTGGAATGCATACAGCTGTTAGAGTTCAGAAAGGGCGTGCCCACCAATCACACATGAGCTCCTAACATCTATAAGCCAATCACCTTATGCTTAATGTACCTGCACTATGAGGAAGCACTAAATATTGCTGTCCTGATGGAAGGCAGCCTGGAAGGGTCTTTTAGGGTTAGGGTTTGGGAATAAATATGTATATTAGGAAACAAATATTCATAAGAATGTGTGCTAATATGTTTGAAAACGTATATGTTTTGAAATAACAAAGGGTTTATTCTGAAGTCACTTTTTTAACTTTGGGATGCATGGGTAAATTTTATATATGAATATTTAATAACATACAAATATACCTTGAATGATTGAATATCAATGTCAAAATACACATAAATATTCATATTATTATATATGCTATTATGGAAAATTATGTTTAGGTATAGGATGAGATAGGATTAGTATTAAATTTTGGGTAGGATTAGGGCTAGGGAATAATATGTATATAAAAAAATATGAATATTCATGAGAATATATACATGAAAATACGTATGAAACATGATTTGAAATAGGGAAGTGTTTAATGTAAATACAATGAAGTAACTTTTCTTAATTTGGGGATGCATTGATAAAGTATATATATGAATATATCATAATATATATACAAATATACTATTGATTATTGAATATCTGAGTCAAAATATACATATATTCATATTATTATACATGCTTTTATGTAAAATTATGTTTAGGTATAGAGGTAAGGTTAGGGTTAGTATTAAATTTGGGGTTGGGCTAGGGTTAGATTAGGGAATGAATATGTATATGGGGAAATTGCAACATAATGATTTGCCCATTCAAGGATTAGCTATTATCCTGAAATAAGCCTATCTTTTTAACGGCAAAGTCAATCTTTCAATCAATTGCAAATAGAGAGCTCCTTACACTAATCAAATACTAGGAAAGTTATATGTTCCAAAGTGGGGTATCACTTCAGCAGCTAGATTAGCTTCACAGAATAGCCAAAATATCATTTTTGTTAACATAGAACACAATTATTTTGTGATTTTAAGACTTTTTAAGTGAGTGTTTTTCTTTGTTTTCTTTTCCCCATTTTTGATACTGGGGCTTGAACCCAGGGATGCTTTGTCACTGAGCTACATCCACAGTCCTTTTTATTTTTAGACAGGGTCTTGCTATGTTGCTAAGGCTGACCTCAAACTTGCGATCCTCCTGCCTTAGCCTTCTGAGTTGCTGGGATTACAGGAGTGTACCACCACACTTTGCCTAAAAGGAGTATTTTCAAAATTGTTAAATATGTGACATAACTATCTGTGGAATGAAGATTAACTAGGAAAGAATTTGAGTCAGTAGATTAAGTTGAAGAGGACCATAGAGAAAAAGAAAAGAAACAAAGAGGCAAATTACAACTAGGATGGATAGAAAGTGAGCATAGTGTCCTCACGTCCACTGTCATTTAACCAGGACATTTTCGGTGCTTAGATAAAGAGCATGCTACAGCAAGAAAAATATGGGCTAGAAATCCAACAGCCATAAATTTTAAATCTCAGCTCTGTCATTAAAAAATTTTGTGACACTGGACAATCTAATGTTTTGAGTCAGTTTCTTCATTTATGAAAACTGGGGAAAACGCCCACTGAGCAATTTGGTTGAGAAGATTAAATGAAGTAATGGGCATGCACCTGTCTAGTATTCAAAGTGGCATAACATAAACACTCGTTGGTACTTTCTACTCCCTCAGCTGTAGTTAAGTTAGTGTAAAGCAGCTTTAAATGCTATTAGACAGAAAAAAACATATGTGAGAGTTCTGAGACTATGTAGTAAGAACTCAGTTCTGGTACCAGATTTAATTCTTGGCCTCTGCAACTTCCTTGCAATGTGAGTTGTATAAAGGACTTTATCTTTTCTTAGCTTCGGTTTCCATATTAGTAGATGGGGCTACTCATCATATAGTATCAGAACTAAATGAACAATATTGAGAGGATTAAATTAGATAAAAAGCACACAGTGCAGTACACAGTGAGCTCTCAATAAATACTAGCCAGAATTTTTGGCTTAGACAAAACCCCTAGCATCATTCAAGGTCAAACTTTTCCCTCCTTACCATCACAAGTCCTGCCCACTGGACCTTGCATCAGACTGCACTCAAAAACTTGTATATTTTGGCTAAAGGTTAAGAATTAGGAATGAAGGGATGGTCAGCTTTAATGTGGGAAATTATGATTATCTGCTCCCCAGCTTCAGCCTTGGCAAAGTCTCAAACAACTACTTCACTGTACTTCCTGACATACAGCACTTGTGTGTAATCAATGACCATGTGATTAAAGGATATGGCTATACCTAATTGCTATAGTACTCTGGTTCATTATTAATAATTGATTAATAAAAACATTGTACATATAATGTGGAATGAAAATTGTTTTTATATGCTGAATTCTATCCAATCAGCTGGTGTAAATGTACCTTCAGAATGCAAGCCCTTCTTATACACTTGCTGAAGATTCTTTCTACTCAAGACAAAGACACTGAAATTGGTGTGTATACAGCTAAAGTTGATATGTAAATACAAATTCAGAAGCAATATTTTCATCTTGGGATTTGTATTTGCAACATTACTCTATTGCCACATTTCTAGAACCAAGATGTTAGTCCATTTGGGCTGCTGTAACAAATGTCTTAGACTGTTTTGCTTATAAACAAGAGTAATGTATTTCTCACAGTACTGAAATCTGAAAAGCTCAAGATCAGGTGCCGGCAAATTTGGTATTTGTCAAGGGCTTTTTGGCAAAGATGGCAACTTCTGTGTCCTCATATGGGGGAAGGGGCAAGGTAAGTCTCTGGAATCTCTTATGGAAGGTTAGCCCAGTTTATGAGAGTTCCACATTCTGACATAATCATCTCCCAAAGGCCCATATCATTAATACCATCATAAGGTGATCAGGTTTCAACCTGTGAATTGAGGGTGGGGGGGAGACACAAAAATTCAGAGCATAACACATGGTTTAGGAACAATATTTTTTCCTCAACCACATGATGCAGTAAATACTAGAAAAAAAATACTAGAAATAAAAAGGGGAGATGCTTTTACTCTGGTCAATTACAAATGGAGGAAAAGCAAATTCTAATTTGGTAGCCTTCATCATGGGTCGCTCCTTACTCTCTACTCCATTCTTCAAAGTAACTATTTAATATCTTAAGTGAGTGATTTTATGAGTTTGGGGGGTAATTTAACTGCTGATAATGCTGAAAAACTAATGATTCTAAACTGTTAGATTTTTTTTTAAACAACCAATGTTCTAATAAAGTTAATTTTTTAAAAAAATCATTTATTCATGTATTCTAAAAGCTTATCCTATGATAAAGTTCTGTTTGGGCCTGGGCCAATATTAACTTCAAGACTCATGGAGTACTTGATAAATGTGTGTATTTAAGTGCACTGTGAATGTGACTCAGCCATATACCACAGGAGAGGCATGGTTATCAGCAAAGCCACACACCCTGTACAGCCCTGTCTCCAGGTCATCTGTCTGCCAGGTTCATGGACCTCATGTCAGAGGTTGACCAGGACACTACTATACCAGTAATTATGTCCATCTATCTCACTCCTCAATTAGGAGAAAGAAGATAGGGAGTGGGTTGCACATTTAGATGAAAAATAAGACATGGCCCTCTGTGGCTAGGTTCTAGACTTCAGATTTCCAATTTATCCCATTTTGTTATTTCCAGGCCAGAATAATAGGCTGAAAACTTGTCTTAAAAATGAAATATTCCAGAGTTCAATATGCTTGATGTGTGGACTGTTAATAACAGTAATATGTATGGAAAGTTTGGCTCATCCAAGAATGGATAAAATATTAGGATACTTAAAGCAACTTTCCATTTTGAAAATTAACAAAGAGTCATAAATATTTAATTTTCCTTTCAGTTCAACAGCATCATAATCACCCCCCCCCCCAAAAAAAAGCATTTTTGTATTAAAGATTAAGACACGAAAGCTTTCAAACAAACCTTCTTCCCCAAAGACAGAGATCATGGCAAATCTTCACAAAAGAGGGGATTTTGTCTATTTAGAAATGCAGGCTAATGCCATCCAATGAATTGAGGGTTTATGCTGTCATTTCAAGTAACTATAAAGAAGTAATCAAAGAAAGATGTAAGGAGTTACTACTTTAAGGATTATTCACAAAAATCTTACAAATAGGTAGCTGAAATCTCACCTAAACAAGTCATTATAATAGAATGAACATGATTACATACTACATTAACTAGTAGGTAACAGTTCACTGGCAAAATTTCAGCTTGGTTCAGAAGACCTCATAGTATACAACAGACTTTACCATTTTCAGATTAATGCCACAGCATATCAGTGAATTCATATTCATTTATTTATTTTTTTATTAACCAACCAGAGTTAGACTGGATGTGAACTGATTAAACAAGCAAGGAAAGAAAGAAGGCTGACTGGGAAAGTAAAAGAGCTGGTCAGCCAAATGGGAGGCTAATAGAAAGTCCCTGACCACTCCTTGTGCCAGAGATATTAACAGGTACACTGTTCACTAACTTCTCATACATGTCAAGTTTGTGCTTGCCTTCTGGGCCTTTACCTACACTGCTCAGCCTCTGTCCAGTTCTGGTTCATGCTGATCCTTCATGTATTAGTTTAAGCATGTCCTCTTCAGGTCTTTCTGATGAGACTTTCTACAGTAGTGCCCCCACAGATTCCCTTACTGCCTCCCAGCATATCATCATAGACACTTTGCTATCATCAGCAGAAGGCTGCTCCCTTTACTGTCCACCAGCACTAAAATGCAATTGGGAAAGGTGAAAAGGGAAACTATTTTGCTCACCATT
The DNA here is from genome assembly GCF_021218885.2 of Marmota monax. Lineage (NCBI taxonomy): Eukaryota > Metazoa > Chordata > Mammalia > Rodentia > Sciuridae > Marmota > Marmota monax. The sequence continues at coordinate 16,645,061 of NW_026692781.1, forward strand.
ATATCCAAGCATCCAAAACTATTTGCTAAATATTTATCATTTGCTTAGTGAATGAATGGAAAAGTGGTAAAAAGCAAGCAATTTGACTTCTCAGAAATTTCCTAAGGAAATAACAGGTCAAGTTCACCAAGATATAGATACAAGATACTTATAATAATGAAAAACAAGAAATTGTCTACATGTTCATCCAAATAAAAAGAATATCAAAAAATTTCTATTTTTGAGTGAAATAAGCAGATTACAGGTCAGTATTATGGTACGATCATATTACTATAGAGAAAACAATGGAAAAAGTGTAAGTTTAAAGGAAAATAACAAAGGGTAAAACAAGACATGAAAAATAATAGTTACCAATTTATTTTTAACTTTTGCCTCCAAGTTGCCTTTGGGCCTCCAACCCCATGGGGGGTGGGGTAATCAAATAAAATATAAGTCATTAAGGATGTTTGTGTATATGAGAAAGAAATTTTGGAAAAGAGAAACTTCAGATGACTATGAAAGCATGATCTTTTCTTGTTATTAACAGTGGCAGAAAATGCCTATTTTGTAACCTTATTCTCTTGCAGATATTCCAAAGTACACATATTCAAATACCTATTTTACTTCTCAAGATAGCATTGCCAACAAAATTATTGCCTCTCTAATATTTTGAAGTCAACTGCATTAAATCTTAGCCTGACTACACAGTGAACAGTTGAGACTACTTTAAGTCTGAAACTATTTCTTTTTAAAATTTCTTTTCAAAAAATCCCATGGGAACTACTAAAATTTTTCAACAGTGACAACCATTCCCTGCCTTAAATATAAACTGAATAAATTGTACAAAAAATCACAGTATGATAATCTTATGGCACAGTAATTTCATTCCACTCAGTTAGAAACATTCTGAGTTCACATCAGCTTTCTTTTATCTCCACACAAGCTACTAGTATATACACAGGAAGCTGTGAACAACAGCTCTTTATGATATCCAGACACAAAGATGTTGAGTAACAGCCTTTACAATGCCAATCAAAGAGCAAAACATCTGGTGAGTTTTCAAACTAAATGAGTTGCTTTGCTCTATGTGCCAACCACCAAGCAAAAGGCCCTTTATGTATTTCCCATTCATTATTCACTGATGTTACAGTTCTGAACAACATTCACACTAGTTCCATGATCATTCAATGTCCCCCTATTCTTTTAAATAACTCCATTTGTTAACAGATATAATTAGCGAGCTAATGGCACACAAATTTTCTTTTAGTTCTTCACTTTAAAATAATGTCATGTAATTTTATTTTCTAATTGAAATATTTTTTCCAATGGAATATTTTTCAAAACATTTAAACAAAGGGCTGGGTATGCAACTCAGAGGTAGAATGCTTTTCTAGCATGTGCAAGGCCCTATGTTCAATCCCTAGCAATGCAAACCAAACAAAAAAACGACTTTTAATAGCTGACTTGGTATCAAATGCTATACTTCAGATTCTCCTAAGTTTACACTGGAACTTTCACATTGTGGGATAAATTTCCAAAGATCTTAATTAAAGAAATCATTCAAACTGTGATACAGTCTATTGTTTATTTTATGTTATGGCAGGTACACTTGAATTTCAAAAATTTAAAACATATAAAAAGTGGTTAGGGACTAACATTTGTATCAATAGTTGATAAATGTCTAAGATTGTTTATTATACAGCAGGATACAATGGTAGTGCTAATGCCAACAGGGCACCATGAAATTATTCTAAAATTATCACTAGGCTTTATACAAGCAACAACATATGCTGCTGTTTTAGAATTTTGGGACATGACCTGCTTCTAACACTAAGCAGTTCTTTAACATTTTCAATGTTATACAGTGTTAGAGTATTTAGTTTGGCAATTGTTTCAAAATAAAGTAGAAATGTATTCATAACATCACAGAAATGCACATCCAATTTTGTTTTCAATAAGAACATAGGTACAGATCAGAACTCTTCCCTATATGAAATAATTTACACACAGATGAATGCTATAATATCACTATCTAAAATAATCACTAAATACATTTTTTTTCAGAAATAAACAAGCAAAGGTTTTTTTCCCATTATCAAATATCAAAAACATATAGATAATGTATGTCTTTCAAACAAATGATACTCTAAAATTATAGGAATAATTTCAGTGAATTCAGTAATGTGCAAACTAAATTAACCTACTGTAGTACAATTATATTAAGAAACCGATGATCAGAAAATACAACCGTATGAAAGCAGTTTATAATCCACAAAACTGTTTTTCAGGCCTTAAGGTAAAATAGTTCCACAGTTTACAGATAAAACCGAGGCAACAAAAATGCGTGCTTGTCTTGAATAAGTAGATATTTTACGCAGAAGATGTAACACTTTGTTTGTAGACAGCATGGTATGCATTTCTCAGCAACACATAAGGAAAACAAGATTCCAAAAGATCCATTGTTAGGAATGGTGATTCCTGTACAATCTGAAAAATTCCAAAAATGCAACAAAATTCAGGTTATTTGCAATAGGAACATTTACTGCTCTAATTAGAAATAAACACAAATTATTTTCCCTTTACTTTAAAATCTACAATGTAAATGTGTCATAGTGAATTCTATCAAAATGTTTTAAAATGCTAATTTCCAATGAAATCAATCAGTAGAAAAATATTGAGCATTTTCATTGTCTTCAACAATATACTAGACATAAAAAAGAATATAAAAATATGGTCCATACCATTAAGTTTAACTAGAGACTCAAGACTAAATTAGAAATCAAAATCAAACCTAAGACCAACTATAATTAAGTGAGAAGCTATAAATATTAAGAGTTCAAAAGAGCAGAAAGATTAATGTATGCCCGAGTAAGATTACCTGGAAAGACTACCTGGAAAAAGATTTCAACTGTGGGGTATGTTAAGTCTTTAAGACAGACACAGAACTCTGCAGGTAAAGTAAATGACTCTTAAGTAAAGGAAGAGCCAGGCAGGAGAAACAAGCATAGCTGGATCAGAGACACTGCAAGGAAGGAACTGACAAGGCAGAGAGAATTATAGGAAACTACAGTAGATGGGCAAAATAGTCAGAATGGAGAAAAATCAGTAAACTGGAAGAGAACTGAAACTCATAAACTGGGAAAAAATAAGGCCCAAGTATTTCCCAACATGTTGAAAAGCCCTTCATAAAAGAATACCCTCTTAGTTAATGCTAACTTTGATTTTACTATTTTCTGATATTAGCTTAATGATAAAATGAGTGATGCCAGTTTTTTCAGCAATTTCTACAAAGTAATATGGCTTGGGTTGAGCGAATACAAGAAATGAAGACATTCAGATGGGGATTGAAATGGGGTAAATTAAATTCCATGCATACATGATTATGTAAAAATGAACCCAGCTATTACATACTATAATCCACCAATAAAAGCAAAACATAATAATTCAGCACCAAGAAAAAGACATTCAAATGACTTTCATTATTAATGAAAATTAAAATAAAACTTACCATATCTAACAGTAAATAAACAGATTCCCTGTTTCTTGTTGTAGTTTTATCTGTTTCCTGGCCAATTTTCAGTAGACTGGAGGATGCAAGCTTAAAAGTACATGTACATATTGAGTTTTTAACAAAATGTTCATCAGTTACTAATTTATTTTCAGTATGCTTCACCTTCCAACACATTTCAATCATTCAGTACTACATATAAAGTAATGATAAACTTAGATATCTTCATTCAAGCAATAATTTAGAGAGCTATTAAGGTATAAATGTAATCAAATATTCTTACTGATCTTGAAAACACACTTTTCAAAATGATTCACATTATTTTCTCTCTTACCAGTACCTGTATTAAATATTCAGTGGTTTCTCTACCACCACCACCACCACCACCCCCACTCCTGGTTTCACTTTTCAGGGTCAGAAAATACGAACTGGAAAATTACAGAAATAAATGTTTCCTAAGTTTTAGATTCCATGCCATTCTAAGCAGTGTGATTAAATCTCATACCATACCGTTCCATACAGCCAGGGAGATGAATCATCCCTTTGTCCAGCATATCCAAACTGTATATACCACCTACCCAACAGCCATTCAGTTAACTGTCTTAGTTATCAGATTGACTGTGGCACTAATGTAATATTTGTGTTCCAATAACCCTTAATTTACTGTGTAATAGCCCCAAAGCACAATAGCAGTGATGCTCGCAGTTTGGATAGGCCAAAGAAAAGCAATTAACTGCTTCCTGTAAGTAAAAAGGTCAAAGCTGTCAACTTAGAGAAAGAAAAAAGTCATATGCTAAGACTGCTAAGATTTACAGTAAGAACAAATCTTCTATCTTAAAATTATGTAGGAAGGAGAAATTTGTGCTAGTTTGCTGTCACATCTCAAAATAGTAAGGTTATAGCCACACTACATATCAAGTGCTTGCTTAAGATGAGAAAGGCATTGAATTTGGGATAGAGGACACAAACAGAAAAGGTATTCCAAATTATGGCAACATGTGCAAGAAAGAACTAAAACTATATATAAAGACTTTTCAGCAAAGGATTCCCTAAAATGAATGTCTCCACGCCATTTATTCCAAATAAGGGATGATTGTAGAGATTCACAAACAGGTTTGGTTTGAAAACTATAATAATTACTGGAGAGGCTGCATTTGCTAAACTGCTGCTACATTTTCGGTAGAGTCAAAGATATTGATGAAGGAGAAAGGATACCTTCTCCAAGTCTTCAATTGTGACGAAACCAGGCTCTTCTAGAAGAAGATGCCAAATAGAATTTAAAGGACAGATTAACTCTGATACTATGTATCAACCCTGCAGGGACTATGATACAGCCAATCACACAAGGTACAGGGTGAAGAACCTAAGAGTTCTCAAAAATAAAAATCATCTACCCATGTTCTAACAACATAATCAGAAATAGTACAGGTACCAATTGCTTGTTTATGGAATGGTTCTTCCAATGCTTCATCTCAGAAGTGAAAAAATATGTGGAAGAGGAAGAACAGTTGGAATCCTAAAGTCTATTAACAGGTCTAGCACTCCAGAATCTGTCCACTATGAAAATGAAAAAGCAGAGGCTGTATTTTTACCTCCAAATACAATCTCTACATCAGTCCCTTGTCCATGCATTGTTCAATTTGTCAAGGCCACATACACTCACTTGGTATTTGACTGCGTTCAATCAGCAATTGATACAGATCTAATCTGGACATAATACAGTGGTGGGAATCATTCACTATTGCTAATGCACTAACGTTCATCAAAGTTGCAACGGATGAAAACCAGAAACTATATGAAGAACTTATGGAGTGACTGTTCCTTGATTTTAATGCCTTGTTTTCACATGTTCCTCCCTCCAAAATAAAACACCCAATAAACACTAAAAGGAAAACGTACTTTATATACTTGAGAAAAGAATGTGAAAATATGCCATTAAAGGGTGCTCAATAAAATGTCAGAGAAAGAGAGATAGAGAGAGACAGAGACAGAGAGAGAATTTACTCTATTACATCTCACACTTATAATTTTTAGTTTTCTTAATGAGTTTTGTTTTCTGATTATACATACCGCCAGAAATTCTTTAAGACGGTCTTCAATGCTTCCTTTGTGAATTGTAAATAAAGCTGCTGCGATCTGGTTGATGGCTTTAGCCAAGCAATGTATGTTGTTGCAGTGCCCTTTTAGAAAAGTACAAATAAGGTTATGTTGATCCCAAAATATCTGTGTAACCCTCAACTATCAAGAAATAGAAGGCAAGTCTTTGATGACTTCACAATCTCTATAAATAAATAATGATTAAAAGAGTTGGGGCACAAACTGATTTGTTCTCTTTTTACTTTCATAAAGACTAGTGTTTTTAAAAGTAATATATCACTGGGTGTGGTGGTGCACGCCTGTAATTCCAGCGACTTAGGAGGCTGAGATAGGAGGATTGCGAATTCAAAACTATCCTCAGTAACTTAGCAAGGCACTTGTAAATCAGTGAGACCCTGTCTCTAAATAAAATATAAAAAAGGGATGGGGATGTGGCTCAATGGTTAAGCACCCCTGAGTTCAATTCCCAGTGCCAAAAAAAAAAAAAAAAGGTAATATAGCAAGGTAACAAAAAATGTTCAGGTCTGTATTATATTAAACATACATACACTTTAAAAAAATCCTTAAAAGAAATCATGCATTGGCTTTATACTACTATCACTGAAACATAAGACGATAAGATCCTTTACAATCATTTTATCATTCAATCTTTAAAATAATCCTATGATCTAGATACTCTCTCACCATACTCTAACATGCACACGTTCAGCCATGTGTGAACTCACTTACATACATTTTAGATATCAGAAACTAGGGCTTCAAAAAAGAAATACACTACCCCACGTTACATAGCTAGTTAAGTGGAAGAACTTAAGTCATATAAAGGAGCATCAATTACCTGAAGAGAAAAATAGCTACTATACCAAAACCAATGATTTTTTTCATTGCCCAAACAATTTTAAACCATGATTACCTTCTATAGCAGGGCTGTACTGAGACATTACGTTACTAGCTAGTGTTGGCAAAGAAACTGCTACAAAGACCATGAGGAGGCAGGCAATTTTATATTCTTCTTCTGGACTAATGTTTTCTATTGGAGAAAAATTAAGAATAAAATCAAGCAATTTCTTCAAGATTAGTTAAGAGTTGATAATTTAAACTTTTTAAATGTAAAAATTTATATTTATTTAGATAATTATTTTAAAATTGACTATTTTACTAAAAAAAATAAAGTATTTTAACAGAACTCTTTAAACCTGGTCACAATTTTGTTATAAAAAATACAGAAAAAATAGAAAGAAGACCAGTAGAGGAAGGGGAATAGGGAGTGAGGAAGGAACAGAAAGAGGAAGTAGTAGGAACTAAAAAGGAACAAATTATATTCTCTGAATGTATGATTATATCAAAATGAACCCCCAATATTACACTAATAATAAAAATATTTTAAAAATATTTATTACCACTGGCTCTTATCAGCTACTCAGGCATATACATATATGTATATATATATATGCCTGAGTAGCTGATATTTTTACACAATATCTTTATTTGTTTATTTTTATGTGGTGCTGGGGATCAAACCCAGGGTCTCACGCATGCAAGGCAAGTGCTCTACCACTGAGCTAAAGCCCCAGCCCTACTCAGGCATTATTTTGGGGGACTTTTAATGAAACAGTTAAGGCAAGATTTTATTTTTAAAATTTTATTTAGTTAGAATAACTGAATCCTAAAATCTCCCAAATGAAAACTGATGATAAATTACTATAATTCTATATAATATACAATTTAGAAAATTTACCTCATAAATTATTATAATCACCCCCAAAATCCTTGATTTTTTCCTGAAGTAAATATGACTATGATTTGAAATTTACTATTTAAAAGATATATACATGGAGCTGAGGTTTGGCTCAATGGTAGAGCACTTGCCTAGCATGTGTGAGGCATGGGTTCAATTCTCAGTACCACATAAAAAAAAATTAAAATAAGGGCTCATCCACAACTAAAAAAAAGATATATATGGAAAGTAAACTGGATTTCTAGTCTCTACTTCAGAAGACAGAAGGAACCACCATGAATGAAGATATCTGTAACTACCTCAAATCTTTTAAGATAGTAACTTTCTATAAAATATTTATTGTAACATATACTCAAATTGTTGAGTTACATAGACATTTGGCCTCTTATCAGATACCTGAGAACTTCCAGGACCCTACTATTTACCATCACATATAATAAAGAATTGAACACAAGAAAAAAGCTACAATGTTTGCAAAAACTTGATTATTTAAAAAAATAGCTATAGCAAATAAAGTAATAATTACCCACATGATTATAATTAACATACTATATGAATGAAGAAACAAAAAAAATCATTAAATGAGAAAGGAACTGATAAACCTAACAAAACACCATACTACTACTGCCTCAAAGGGTTGGGGGAAAGCATTTCAGTACCAGAAACAGAAGAAATGCTATTTAAATTGTAGACAAATCCAGAGTCATCAGAGCTTCTGGGTACTACATATCAAAAGGCTTGCCTTAAAGTTATTTGAAATGTTTAACATTATTTAATGATGCACAAATTCTTTATGGTAAATAACTCTAGTCCAATTAAAATTGCACACCATTTTCTAGACACCAATTTTTTGCTATCAAATGGACCGACCGTCTCTCACCAGCATACAAAAACTGTTACCTTTTCTATCTTAAAAAAAAAATCCTTCTTAACTGATGTGAATCTGCAATCTGTGTATGGGGTGAAGGTGGGAGTTCATAACCCACTAGAATCAAAGTGTGGAATATGATATGTCAAGAAATTTGTAATGTTTTGAACAACCCACAATAAAAAATTAAAAAAAAAAAAAAAAAAATCCTTCTCATGGGCTGAGGATACAGCTCAGAACTAGAACACTTGCTTAACATGTGGGAGGCCCTGAGTCTGATCCCCAGCAGCACGCGCACATGCAGCCTTCCATTGATTTTTCTCCTGTCTATAGCTACTATAATTTTGTTTCCCTTTACAAAAAAACTATTTGAGTTGCTTTATACTTACTATAAAACAACTTGTTCTAAATTCCTTTCCTCTTATTCATCATTAAGGGCTCTCTAGTTTGTCTTTTGCCCCTAAAACTCGATTGACATTGATCTTGTCAGCATAACTCTTTAACTCTACATAGTTAATCATTCTTTCTGTAAAGATGCTCTTCTCTAGTGTTCTTCAAATTCACTGATACTTTCTTCTCTGTTGGTTTTTTGGTGGCTCTTCCTCTTTTCCTGGAGCTCTGAAGGAAAGACTCAATTCACACTTTGATCCTCTCCACTGCTGCATATATATACACTAAGCCACTTTAGTAACCTCATCCAGTCCTATAGTTAAGAGATCATCTACGTGAAAACTATGCTATTGTATAAACTCCATATGGCAGGGATCTTTTGTCTTTTTTTCTACTGATATAGTACCAACACCAAAAATTATAAACACAGTTTGAACATAAAGCAAATATTTGAATAAATGGATAACTATCACACCTAAATATCTATGTTGCCTGGATAATTTAAACTACATGTGTACTAATGCATTTTACCTGATTTTTGTGAGGACAGAGCTACAACCAAGGCAGGATCAATCTCACAAGGTAATCCAGCAGCTGATGATAATTCATACACATTCATTGCAACCTGACAAAAATACAAGAATTACAGAATAAGAAATATGTTAAGAAATTTCTGAGAGTTCACTCTAGTAAGAAAAAATTTACTGTTCAAATCAGAGTCTGCTTATTAAGAATACAAGAGAATTTCTGAAACTTGGCATAAGCAGAAACTATAGCTATACCGTAATTAGCCTATACTGAACAATTGCTTTATTACTTTGATTCACTGCTGGCTATCACCTCCTCTGTTAGGCCAAACAAAACTTGTATATTTTCTGTGGCAAATTTCAGCAGAGTCATTCTAAAGTTACTATTTTTCTCAGAAGCATAATTATAAAATACTAAGTCAAAAGAGATATAAGGACTGGGAATGTGGCTCAAGTAGTAGCGTGCTCGCCTGGCATGCGATCCTCATGCTGGGTTCGATCTTCAGCACCACATAAAAATAAAGATGTTGTGTCCACCAAACACTAAAAACTAAATATTAAAAAATTCTCTCTCTCTCTCTCTCTTAAAAAAAAAAAAAAGATATATAAAATATCAAGTCAAAAGTAATACTAGGGGGGCTGGGGTTGTGGCTTGGCGGTAGAGTGCTTGTCTAGCATGTGCGACCCTGGGTTCAATCCTCAGCACCACAAAAAAAATAAATAAATAATAATAAAAAAAGTTCTGGGGATTAAAAAAAAAATAATACTAGGGGAGAGCCCGCCTGCTTTGCCACACCGAGATCCGTATATCCAGAGAGAGGCCCAGCTCACCCGCCACACTGCTGCACACAGAGACACCTACCCCAGCACATCATATGGAGAGTCACCCTGTGCTGGGATTCCTGATTCACCAAAGCGTGGGTCCACAGCCCAACATCAGGATACACAGAGGCTTGAGGCTGCCACCACCACGAAACTGGGATATCGCTACTTCTATCAAGGGACAACAATAAGGACCTGGTAAGACATCACCAAGGTCCCCGTGGATCTGGCTGCGCCAGAGGTTTCTCTACTAGGAGTGCTAACAGTTATTCTATTGCTAAGGTAACAGGGAGTCTTGAATGGGGTTGCCTATTTCTTGTTTCTCCTACTAACAGCCAACTTCTCATGATTACCCTCTCACTAGTCAAATCATCTAATATCTCCATATTTTCACATTCTACCTCATAAACATCTCAGCCAAGCCCCCAGGCTCCCTTCTACCATTAGAAACTGTAAACCATTACACAAACCTATTGACTCTATGGTAGAAGATAATCGATCTCATCATTTCTGATGATCGTGACAAGACTATGAATGTAAAAATAAAAGCTAACTGATATATGGCTGCACATTGGGTACACTGAGTGCTATAATATTGATCTCCCCCTTAAAAATGAGGTATTGGTAACCTATAGGGACACTTTATAAGACAATAGGGAAAAAGCTGTCATAACTTGGATCTACACTGCAAGAGAGGAAAACACACAGACATCATGAAAAAACAAGGGAGGAAAGTGCTCCAAACAAACCAAGATACTACAACAATAGAATCCATAGATAGTGCAGTAGGTGAAATGTCAGCGAAGGAGTTCAGAATATACATAACTAAAATGATTTGGGAATTAAAGAACAACCTAAGTGAGCAGACACAGGCAAAAATTGAACATTCCAACAAAGAGATAAGAGAAAAATCAGGTGACCATTGATCACACCAACAAAGAGTTGCAAGAGATTACTTCAAGAAAGAACTAGAGATAATGAGGAAAAAAAAACCCAGAAATCCTTGAAATGAAAGAAACAATAAGCCAGTTAAAAAAACTCAACAGGTAGTACCACCAACAGACTAGATCACTTGGAAGACAGGACCTCAGACAAAGACAAAAGATACAATCTTGAAAATAAAGTTGTCCTCACAGTGAAGATGTTAAGAAACCATGAACAGAAAGAATATCAAAGAATTATGGGATACCATTAAAAGACCAAATCTCTTCACAATCTCTTCAATGAAATAATACCAGAAAATTTCCCAAGCATGAAGAATGAATTGGAAAATCAAATACAAGAGGCCTATAGGACACCAAATGTACAAAATTACAAGAGACATTATAATGAAATGCCTAGCATACAGAATAATGATAGAATTTTAAAGGCTGCAAGAGAGAAAAATCAGATTACCTATAAGGGAAGACCAATTTGGATCTCAGCAAAATTTCAACCCAGATTCTCAAAGCCACGAGATTGTGGAACAACTTATACCAAGCTCTAAAAGATAATGGATGCCAACCAAGAATCCTCTATCTAGCAAATTAAGCTTCAAATTTGACAATGAAATAAAAACCTTCCATGATGAACAAAAGCCAAAAGAATTTACAGCAAGAAAGCCTGCACAACAAAATATTCTTGGCAAAATATTCCACAAAGAGGAAATGAAAAATAACAACGAAAATTTGCAAAGGGAAGAACTACAATAATGGAAAAGCCAACCAAAGGAGAAACCAAGTCAAGCTAAATATCAAAAACTAAACAAAAGAACCAGTAATACAAATCATGTCTCAATAATAACCCTAATTGTTAATGACCTAAACTCACCAATCAAAAGACACAGGCTGGTAGATTGGATTAAAAAAAAAAAAAACAATATGCTGCCTTCAAGAGAACTCATTTCATAGGAAAAGATGCCCACAGACTGAAGGCAAAAGGTTGGGATAAAATATAATATTCACATGGTCTACGTAAACAAGCAGAGGTTTCCATCCTCATATCAAATAAAGTAGTCTTTGACCAAACTAAATCAAAAGAGATAATGATGGACATTTCATACTGCTGAAGGGAACCATACATCAATAAGACATAACAGTTATAAATATATATGCCCCAAACAATGGAGCATCTACATTCATCAATAAAACTCTTTTCAAGTTCAAGAGTCAAATAGAGCATAGCACAATAATAACAAACCTCTTTCATCACTGGATAGATCATCCAAACAAAAGAAAGAAACTATAGAACTAAATAATATAATCAATAACTTAGACGTAACTGACCTATATATATTATCCATCAATGAGTGAATACAGTTTCTTCTCAGTAGCACATGGATCCTTCTCTAAAATAGACCATATATTATGCCACAAAGCAAATCTTAGTAAATACAAAAAAGTAGAGATACTACCCTGTATTCTATCGGACTACAACAGAATGAAATTAGAAATCAATGATAAAATAAAAAATAAAAGATACTCTAATACCTGGAGACTAAATAATATGAGAGTGAATGAACAATGGGTTGCAAAAGACATCAAGGAGGAGATTAAAAAATTCTTAGAGGTAAATGAGAACACTGATACAACATATCGTAATCTCTGGGACACTATGAAGGCAGTTCTAACAGGAAAGTTCATTGCAGGAAGTTCATTTCTTCAAAGAAGAAAAAGTAAACAAATAAATAATCTAACATTACATATCAAAGCCCTAGAAGAACAAATCAACTGCAAAAGCAGTAGAAAATGAAACAACTGAAAAAATTGACAATACAAAAAGTTGGTTCTTTGAAAAAATAAGTAAAAATGATAAACCATTAGCCATGCTAATGAAGAGAAGGAGAGAGAAAACTGAAATTACTAACATCCATAATGAAAAAGGAAATATTATGATGGACACTACAGAAACACAGAAGATAATTAGAAATTATTTTAAAAAGTATACTCCAATAAAATAGAAAATATCGAAGGCATCAACAAATTTGATATGCCCAAACTAAATCAGAATGATATAGAGGACACCATCAGAAGCCTACCAACCAAGAAAAGTCCAGGACTGGATGGATACACAGCTGAGTTTTATAAGACCTTCAAAGAAGAACTTACACCAATACTTCTCAAACTATTTCATAAAATAGAAAAAGAGGGAACACTTCCAAACACATTCTATGAGGCTAATATCACCCTGATTCCAAAACCAGACAAAGAAACTTCAAAGAAAGAAAACTTCAGACCAATATCTCTAATAAATATAGATGTAAAAATTCTCAATAAAATTCTGGCAACTCGAATACAAAAACATATCAAAAAGATAGTGCCCCATGATCATTGGAGTTCATCCCAGGGATGTAAGGATGGTTTAACATATGGGAAATCAATAAATGTAATTCATCACATCAATAGACTCACAGATAAAAATCATATGATCATCTGAATAGATGCAGAGAAAGCATTCGACAAAATACAGCACCCATTCATGTTTAAAACAGTAGAAAAACTAGGGATATCAGGAACATACTTCAACATTATACAGGCTATCTATACTAAGCCCCAGGCCAACATCATTTTAAATGGAGAAAAATTGAAAGCATTCCCTCTAAAAACTGGAATAAGACAGGAATGCCCTCTTTCACCATGTCTACTTAAAATAGTACTTGAAACTCTAGCCAGAGCAATCAGACGACTCAAACTATCACTGTTTGCATACGACATAATTTATACCTAGAAGACCCAAAACATTCCACAAGAAATCACCTAGAATTAATAAGTGAATTCAGCAAATAGCTAGATATAAAATCAATACCCATAAATCAAAGGCATTTCTGTATATCAGTGACAAATCCTCTGAAAGAGAAATGAGAAAAACCACCACATTTACAATAGCCTCAAAAATAAATAAATAAATAAATAAAATACTTGGGAATAAACTTAACAAAAGAGGTCAAAGACCTCTATAATGAAACTACAGCACACTAAAGAAAGAAATTAAAGAAGACCTTGGATGATTGAAAAAATCTACCTTGTTCTTGGATAGGCAGAATTAATATTGTCAAAATGATCATACTTCCAAAAGCACTATACAGATTCAGTGCAATCCCAATCAAAATTCCAATGACATTCCTCATAGTAATAGAAAAAGCAATCATAAAATTCATTTGGAAAAATAAGAGACCCAGAATAGCCAAAGTAATCCTTAGCAAGAAGAGTGAAGCTGGTGGCATTACTATTCTAGACCTTAAACTATACTACAGAGCAATAGTAACAAAAAAGCATGGTATTGGCACCAAAATAGACCTGTAGACCAATAGTACAAAATAGAGGATTCAGAAAAAATAAGTAAAATTTATTTACCGAACTACAGTTATCTTATATTAGGCAAAGGCGCCAAAAACACACATTGGAGAAAAGATAGCCTCTTCAATAAATGGTGCTGAGAAAACTGGAAATCCACATGTAACAAAATGAAATTAAACCTCTATCTCTCACCATGCACAAAACTCAACTCAAAATGGATCAAGGACTTAGGAATAAAACCAGAGATCCTGTGTCTATTAGAAGAAAAAGTAGGGCCAAATATCCAACACGTTAGATTAGGCTCGAACTTCCTTAATAAGACTCTTATAGTGCAAGAATTAAAACCAAGAATCAATAAATGGAATGGTTTCAAACTAAAAAGCTTCTTCTCAGCAAAAGAAACAATCAATGAGGTGAATAGAGAGCCTACAGAATGGGAGCAAATCTTCACCACAAACATATCAGATACAGCCTGATCTCTAGAATATATAAAGCACTCAAAAACCTTAACACCAAAAAACAAATAACCCGATCAATAAATGGGCCAAGGAACTGAACAGACACTTCTCAGAAGAGAATATACAAACAATGGACAAACATAGGAAAAATGTTAGATATCTATAGCAATTAGAGAAATGCAAATCAAAACTAAGATTTCATCTTACTCCAGTCAGAATGGCAGCTGTCAAGAATACAAACAACAGTAAGGGTTGGCGAGGATGTGGGGAAAAAGACACACTCATACATTTCTGGGTGGGACTGAAAATTGGTGCAGCCAATATAGAAGGCAGTATGGAAATTCCTTGGAAAACCTGGAATAGAACCTCCATTTGACCCATCTATCCCACTCCTCAGTTTTTACTCAAAGGATTTAAAAACAGCATACCAAAGGAACAGAGCCATGTCAATGTTTGTAACAACACAATTCACAATAGCTAAATTATGAAACCAATCTAAATGCCCTTCAGTAGATGAATGGATAAGGAAACTTTGGTACGTACACACACACACACACACACACACACACACAATGGAACATTACTCAGCATTAAAAGAGAATAAAGTCATGACATTTGCAGGTAAACAGATGGAGTTGGAGAACATAATGCTAAGTGATGTAAGCCAATCCCAAAAAACCAAAGGCCGAATGTTTTCTTTGATATGAGGATGCTGACTCATAATGGCGATGGTGGGGAGGGGAGCATGGGAGGAATGGAGAAACTTTAGATAGGGCAAAGGGGAGGGAGTGGAAGGCAGGGGATACCGGGGTAGGAATGATGATGGAATGAGTTAGACATCATTACCCTAAGTACATATATGAAGACATAAATGGTGTGAAAATACTTTGTGTACAGTCAGTGACTTGAAAAATTGTGCTAAATTACAGCCAGTGATAAAAGACTATATGGTGTATGATTATACGAAACATTCCAAAAATGCAAATCTATAGACAGATTGCCTAGGGCTGGGGACTTCCTGGAAAAGTGGGGATTAACAGCCACTGGGTACTGAGGTTCTTTGTGGGATAACGAAAATGTTCAAAAATTGATCATAGTGACTGTTTTGCAATTTTGTTACTGTACTAAAAATCACTGAATTGTACACTATAAATGAGTAAATTTTTTAAGACAGACTTATCAAGTAAGTCAATAAAACTTAAAATATCTGGTTTTTCAAAACAGAAATTCTACTGAAAGCTTGCTGGAAACTTAAGATATTTATGACATGGTATAATATAAGTGGAAAAATACAAGGCAGAATAGAATATGTTCAACTGTACAATACATAAACAAAACATCCATTCCTTGATGACACTAAGAAAAAAATTCTTTATCATTGGAAAATGGCAAATGATTCAGGCCTTAAAAGACAGGATTTTAAAAGGCAGAAAAGGGCAGTATTTTCAAATAGAATACATTAAGAGGATAAAATGGATACATGTGACATGTATACAGATATAATTAACTTTCAGTATACATATGAAAAGTAAATAAAGAGAAGAGCATACTAAAGGAAACAATTAGAAATGTGAAGACAGAACCCAAAGAATGGGAGAAAATCTTTGCTAGCTACTCTTCTAACAGAAGATGAATATCTAGAATATACATAGGGCTCAACAAACTTTACACCAAAAAAAGAAAAAAAATCAAATAACCCAATTAATAAATGGGCAAATGAATTAAACAGACACTTCTCAAAAGAAGAAATACAAATGGCCAACAAATACATGAAAAAATATGTTCAACATCATTAGCAATTAGAGAAATGTCAATAAAAACTACACTGAGATTTCACCTCACACCAGTCAGAATGGCAGCCATCAAGAATACAATAACAAATATGGGAAAGGATGTGGAGAAAAAGTCCTACACTATTGGTAGGACTGTAAATTAGTGCAACCTCTATGGTAATTAGTGTGGAGATTGTTCAAAAGACTAGGCATAGAACTACCATATGACCCAGCTATACCCCTTCTCAGTATCTACCCTGAAGAACTGAAGTCATCTTACTATAGTGATACATGCATACCCAAGTTTACAGCAACACAATTCACTACAGCAAAACTGTGGAACCAGTAGGTGTCCATCAGTGGATGAATGGATAAAGAAAATGTGGCATATATACACATAATGGAGTTTTATTCAACCGTAAAGAAAAATGAAATGATGACATTTGCAAGAAAATAGATGGAACTAGAGACCATCAAGTTAAGTGAAATAAGTCTAACCCAGAAGGTTAAGGGTCATGTTTTCTCTCATATGCAGAAGCTAGAGAGGTTGCTGAAAACAAAAGTGGGGGTAAATCTCCTAAAAATCAAAGGGAAGTTACAGAGGTAGCTTCAAACAAAGGTGGGGGTATATCTCCCCCAAATCAAAGGGAGATCAGTGGAGGAAAGGCACCAAGGGGTGGGAGGTGCAGAGAGTAGGGGAAAGCTGAGGCATGATATTGGCCAAATTATATTGTTATATGGTGTGCATGTGTGAGTATGTAAAGCAAATGCCATCAACATATACAATTACAATATACTAATAAAAAGAGGGAAAAAAATAAAGGGAAGAGAATTATGAAAAGGAAGGAACAAGAGGTGAAAGCATCAGAAAGGTTAAAAAGCACCAATTTGAGACTCAAGTGTCATACAGAAGAGTTTAGATATTATTATTTTTAGCCAGTGTTCTTCAAGATATGCAAAAATAACCTCTCCAATTGCTAGAGATGGTGAGCATTTTTTTCATGTATTTGTTGATTAATTGTATATCCTTCTCTGAGAAGTGTCTGTTCAGGTCCTTGGCCCATTTGTTGACTGGGTTATTTGTTTTCTTATTTAATTTTTTGAGTTCTTTGTATACTCTGGATATTAGGGCTCTATCTGAAGTGTAAGGAGTAAAAAATTGGTTCCCAGGATGTAGGCTCCCTATTTACCTCTTATTGTTTCTCTTGCTGAGAAAAAAAATTTTTAGTTTGAGTATGTCCCATTTGTTGACTCTTGATTTTAACTCTTGTGGTATAGGTGTCCTAAAAGGAATTTGGAGCCCGACCCCACGAGATGGAGATTAGAGCCAACATTTTCTTCTATCAGACGCAGAGTTTCTGGTTTGATCCCTAGCTCCTTGATCCATTTTTGTGCATGGCGAGAGAAAGGGATTCAGTATCATTTTGTTGCATATGGATTTCCAGTTTTCCCAACACCATTTGTTGAAGATGATATCCTTTTTCCATTGCATGCTTTTAGCACCTTTGTCTAATATAAGGTAGTTGTAATTTTGTGGATTGGTTTCTGTGTCCTCTATTCTTTACCACTGGTCTACCCGGCTGTTTTGGTACCAGTACCATGCTGTTTTTGTTACTATTGCTCTGTAGTATAGTTTAAAGTCTGGTATCGCTATACCGCCTGATTCACACTTCCTGCTTAGAATTGCTTTTGCTATTCTGGGTCTTTTATTTTTCCAGATGAATTTCATGATTGCTTTCTCTATTTCTACAAGAAATGCTGTTGGGATTTTGATTGGCATTGCATTAAACCTACAGAGTACTTTTGGTAATAGCGCCATTTTGATGATGTTAGTTCTACGTATCCATGAACAGGGTATATCTTTCCATCTTCTAAGATCTTCTTCTATTTCTCTCTTTGGTAGGGTTCTGCAGTTTTCATTGTATAAGTCTTTCACCTCTTTTGTTAGGTTGATTCCCAAGTATCTTATTTTTTTTGAGGATATTGTGAATGGGGTGGTTGTCCTCATTTCCATTTCAGAGGATTTGTCGCTGATATACAGGAATGCCTTTGACTTATGCGTATTGATAATTACATGAAAAAAATGCTCACCATCTCTAGCAATCAGAGAAATGCAAATTAAAACCACTCTAAGATACCATCTCACTCCAGTAAGAATGGCAGCCATTATGAAGTCAAACAACAACAAGTGCTGGCGAGGATGTGGGGAAAAGGGTAGGTACACTTGTACATTGTTGGTGGGACTGCAAATTGGTGCAGCCAATCTGGAAAGCAGTATGGAGATTCCTTGGAAAGCTGGGAATGGAACCACCATTCGACCCAGCTATTCCCTTTCTCGGACTATTCCCCAAAGACCTAAAAAGAGCATACTATAGGGATTCAGCTACATCAATGTTCATAGCAGCACAATTCACAATAGCTAGAATGTGGAACCAACCTAGATGCCTGTCAATAGATGAATGGATAAAAAAAAAAATGTGGCATTTATACACAATGGAGTATTACTCAGCACTAAAAAATGACAAAATCATGGCATTTGTAGGGAAATGGATGGCATTAGAGCAGATTATGCTAAGTAAAGCTAGCCAATCCCTAAAAAACAAATGCCAAATGTCTTCTTTGATATAAGGAGGGCAACTCAAAACAGAGCAGGGAGGAAGAGCATGAGAAGATTACCATTAAACAGGGACGAGAGGTGGGAGGGATGGGAAAGAAAAGGGGAATTGCATGGAAATGGAAGGAGACCCTCATTGTTATACAAAATTACATATAAGAGGATGTGAGGGGAAAGCAAAAAAAAAAAAAAGAGAGAGAAATGAATTACAGTAGATGGGGTAGAGAGAGAAGATGGGAGGGGAGGGGAGGGGAGGAGAGATAGGAAAGGCAGCAGAATACAACAGACACTAGTATGGCAGTATGTATAAATGTGGATGTATAACCAATGTGATCCTGCAATTTGTACACGTGGTAAGAATAAGAATTCATAACCCACTTGAATCAAATGTATGACATATGATATGTCAAGAGCACTGTAATGTTTTGAGCGACCAATAAAAAAAAAAAAAAAAAAAAAAAAAACCTCTCCAGGAAACATGAAAGCTTAGAATACACACATATGAGAAGTACTGGTAAGTCATATATTAGATGTATAACCACTGGAAAATTGCTGAGATTAGAGGAGTGGTTGGATTTCATGGCTCAATAAATTTCAAAACAAAAACTGTGGGCTCACATAAGGTTGCCAACCTCCTACCTCATATTTACTAATTAAAAAGAAGAAACTAAAATAACTTTTTATTACCACCTATAATTAACATCCTTTTATAAGATTTTTTAACATGTATTTTAAAAAACTGACTGAGTCTATTTAAAACATCTCATTTTATTGGGTTTTCTCATTCCACTTGAAGACCCTACACAAATGACCATCAGGACAAAGGACAGGTTTTTAACCAATTTTACATTGCTATGGATGATCAAAGATGACTAACTTTGAAAATGCCTAGGTAGTATTTTGCTGCTGAGAAGTTGAGGATGCAACTTCAAAGGCAAGTATGCTAACTCTAAAACAGAAACTTTTCAGAAGTTTAGAATTTATTACATTTTATTTCATATACAACTTGAATATTTCAGTTTAGAAACTGTAAAATCCAAACAGAAGTTATATTACTACCTTCATATCGGTCTCCCTTGGAATGTGATCCTTAAAATCTTCAATTGAACTTACAAGAAAAGGAATGTGGTAGGACAACACCTAGTCAGAACAACAAATAAGAACACAGAATTAGTTTTAAGTGGATATCTCTAAATTTATGAAATAGTTCCATTTCATTAATTCTCGTCTTCATAAAAATTATTTTCCATGTGACTTTTCTAAAGTACCAACATATATGGAAAGGAGTATGTTCAATGTTAAACTGGATATAATCAAAATGGAAAATGTTTTAATGAATCGCAAAGTTGAAAGTATCATATAATAGCCAAATTATATCCTAAAATTTTTAATACTAAAACAAAAAAAATGAGTTTAAATAACTTTCTATATAATTTATTTCCATAACTATGAAAACTGGAATTTTAATCATATCATTACCAGCTGTGAATTTAAAGAGTAACTTTCCGGAAAACCAAAAGGAATTATTTGGATACAGGGTATATACTTGTAATGGATTCTTACATCTCGAAGTGCTTCTTGTGCCAATGATCGGAAGGATAAAATTACACCAATTATTGTCATCCTCTTCAAGACGCTGTCAACAGCTAAATTTTAAGGATGGGGAGAAGAGAAGAAAAAAGTATGAATTTAATTCTTTCTTAACCTTAGAGAAAACTCTTTAAAGTCATAAAATTTCTATGATAAACGGCACAATTAATGGTAATTTGATTACAATAAATGATTAATAGGAAAAGGTATTGAGAGCTAATATTTAAATTTTGCAAACTTTCAATTAATTAGTTTATTATTTCAAATATATAGAAAGCACTGTCTTTTGCTATTGGTTAGAAGGGTCACCAGAATCTTCAATCTTCTATGTAGCCATTTATATAAAAAGGGTGAAGATAGGAGTAAAGAACCGGTGACTAGGGGCGAAAGATGATGATCAGAGTACATAGAAGTTAAGCCTCAAAAGACTGAGGAATTTTGAAAAATTAAATTCTTAAGCTGTTGTGGTCTTGAGTCAAGAAACAAAAAATGTCTACTGAAATCATAAGTCATTTTGGCAGGACCAGGTTGTTGAAGCCCATCAATGAATTTGATCACTTATATCTTGGTTAGGAAACAATATTCAGAAATTACATATACTAATATTCAAGCTAGGTTAACAAAATCAAGGGAGATTAGAATTGGAAGTGTCAATACAATTACATTTTATAAAACTAACAGATATTTACTATGAAAAGAAACACACACACAAACCCCATGTAAGTCAGTGTAGTATGAGATTGAAAATAGAATAATAATCTAGAACCTAATTACCAAAAAATCTAAATCGACTGCTAAGATGACTAACAAAATATGATCACATTTATGTGAGAGAAGAAAGATATATACACATATGTTTATTTGTATTTACATAACAAATTTCTGGAAGTAGTATACAGAAAACTGCTATCCATAGTTACTAGTTGAAGAGCAGGAATGGAGGGAAGTGTTGTTATGACTTTCTATTTTCTGTGTAGCTTGTTTAAATTCTGATCATAAGCATGTTTTATTAAACCACATAAACAGATATAATAAAATAAAATATGATGAAAATTTAAAAAACAGCAAAATGATGTAAGGCATAATGCTTTATGCATTCCATAAACAAGCATCAATCTTAGAGATCTTTTTATCGAGCTGCAGTACTTAAAAGAGTGCCCAATAACCAGACTAGTAGACAGATATTCAATGAAATGGTGATGCAAAACTGGGCATGGTGGCACATGCCTATAATTCCAGAGTCCTTGGGAGGCTAAGGTAGGAGAACCACAAGTTGAAGGACAGCCTGGGTAACTCAGGAAGACCTTGTCTCAAAACATAAACTGAAAAGGGCTGGAGGTGCTGGGATTGTGGCTCAGTGGTAGAGCACTCGTCTAGCACGTGTGAAGTACTGGGTTCGATTCTCAGCACCACATAAAAATAAATAAATTAAAAATAAAGGTATTGTATCCATCTACGACTACGAAAAAAATTTTTTTTAATTCTATTAGAAAAAGTGGGAGGGCGGTTTGGTGATATAAGATAAAACTAGGAAATTGTTACTAACCAGAAAAGGAAAGAAATTAGGAGAGGGGGCATCCAAGTTGGTAAAAAAGGAGGCACAGGAAGATAAAGACATTGTAGGCCAAAACACAAAACAATAACAAAACCATAAAAAGGATAAATTGAGAATAAAGTGAAGAATTAGAATAAGTGTAATAATCTCATAAATACTTTTCAGAGGATGTTCTCCAAAATTTTACCAAACAAGGTTGTGAAAACAATATCCTACAACCTCCCCTTGAGTATTTAAATGCCTACTAAAAGTTCCAATAAACTTCACAGTAAGAATTTAATTTATTGCTTAATGGACTATTTGCCTCCTTTAGTCTCCAAAATTTCCATTAACTTCCCAAGGAAGTATTGCTGGAACAGCAGCTTTGAGCCCTGAGCCAGACAAGCCATGGGTAGTAGAGGAAAGAAAAGAAAAAGAATATTAAGTGTGAGGTTAATCCAAATAATGATTTCTGAATGCCATCCTAAGGAGTTTATACTGTCCTTTAAACGAGGAGGATGTTCAGGGTTTTTGAAATAGAGTTGGAAGGTGACCAAATTATACTGCTTTATTGTGTGTATGTATGAAAATGTAACAATGGATTCCACTATTATGTATAATTATAATGCACCAATCAAAATACAAAAAAGAAATAGTTATATGAAAATTTATGTTTAGAAATATGACTCTGAATTTGATAGGTAGAATGGGGAAAAATGGGTGCATACTAGGAAGGTATGACTAGAGTTCACAAAGATTATGAAGCTATAAATAGGAACCATAGGAATACAAAGCACCAGATTTGGGGCTTTACATTTAAGAGGTAGGATGTGCAGGAGGAATTACAAGTTCAAATACCTTTAGGCAGGTAACATAAAATAGTGAAGTAAACTGAGTGAAAGAGAATAGTGGCTGCAAAAGACTGAAAGAAACATTACAAACATTCTAAAGGGAGCAATTACTAATAAGCTACAGCCTCGCCATGTGGAAAAGCACTGCCTAGGTTTTAAGGGAAGAAGCCAAGAGTCTGGATTATTATATGAAATTTTCTATTTTAAAAATAAAGTCCAAAGAAAAATGTTTTTAAAAATTTAATGAAGTATAAGGCCAAAGCATGTCTTTGGGTCAAATGTGACCCACCTGTTTACATATTCTGATCTACAAAATATAGCTATTGTGCTGGGTGTGTGGTGCATGCCTATAATTCCAAGAACTCTGAAGGCTGAGGCAGGAGGATTTTAAGTTCGAGGCCAGCCTCAGCAAGATCCTATCTCAAAATAAGAAAAATAAAAAGGACTGGGCATATGGGGTCAGTGGTAAAGCAACCCAGGTTTAATCCCCAACACCAAAATAAACAAACAAAATCTATAGCTATTATATGTGGAATGTGAGGAGAGGAAGACAAAGAAGGAAAAAATGGTCAATAAAAAATATCAGGCTTTTCCTCTCCACCTATTTGTACCTCCCATAAGAGGGAAATACTCCACTATTGTAGAGATGTGAACTATCTGTGGGTCATATGGCTGAATGTGTCTAACTCAACATTTCTCAAAGTGACTTGTTAAAATACAGGTTCTAGGTCCCATCCCCACAGTTTTTAATTCAGTAGGTCTGGGGTGAGGCCCAATAATTTATATTCTAAATAAGTTCCCAGGTGGTGATGCTGCTTGCTGCTAATGGCCTAAGGATCAGACTTTGAGAAGCACTGATCAAACTATCATTTGTTATTTCAATGTCTATTGCTCAACAGAAAAAGTTAAGGCTGAGGATAAATATTTAAGACCCCCTGGTAAATACAACTGAAAAAAATTTTCCCAATAGGGTTGTACAGCAAGAATGGAAGAACAGGATATCACACACTGATAAAATGTAAAAGATGAGCCAGTGAAAATGAATAAGAAAGTGCAGAGATAAACATTTTGGCAAATGAAGAAAACAGAGTTTTCCAAATTTTATAGTCCACAATGGATATAAGTCAAGTCAAGAAGAGAATGATCAAGAAAGCAGAGAGGCATTAAAGTTTCAGTGAGCTAGACAAAAGAAGTTCAATAAGAGCAAAGGAATAGAGACCTGGAAAACATGGCTATGATCTGAGAACAGTTTCAAAGTTCAACACCTGTACCAGTGAAGTATGCTTAGGCAATAACAACTTCCAAATTACTACTAAAGAAAAGGTCTCTGGAGAAACTTGTAGATTTGTAGATGGTAGGAATAGGGCAAAAGTAAACGGAATGATTTTTAAAATGAAGAATTACACCACGTATAGTGGTGCATACCTACAACCTCAGTGGCTTGGGAGGCTGAGGCAGAAGGATCCCAAGTTCAAAGCCAGCTTCAGTCACTTAGTGAGGCCCTAAGCAACTTAGACCCTGTCTCGAAAAATAAAGTTGGAGGGGAGAAACTGAGGGTTTAGCCGTGGTAAAGCACTTGCCTAGCATAGGTGAGGTCCTCGGTTTGATCCTCAATACCACATTTAAAAAATAAAATAAAGGTTAAATTATTAAATAAAGAATAAATAAATATAAATAAAACAAATAAATAAATAAGGGGTGGGCTCAGTGGTTAAGCACCCTTGAGTTCAATCCCTGGTAGAAAGAAAAGAAAGAGAAGAAAAGAAAAGAAAGAAAGAAATGCTGAAGAAAATAATGGCCTGGGATTAAGGAGCTCCAATGAAATGTGTTAGAACAGAAAGTCCGAAATAGGGACATGATGAGATTCATTTCCTAAAAATAAAAAATTCAAGAATGCTTCTTGATTCAGAGCTACTTTTGTAAATCCTAATGCTTTATCTTTGTAAAAGAATGTGTTTGTTGATTATGAAATCAAATTTCTATGAAAATAACAGACTTCTGGATATGTGATGAAGGAAGCACAAGAAGGACAGCAAAAACTAAAGAGAGTATTTTCGAAACTGTTCAACTCAAGCGTAGTCTTCTCTACATAAGCCTCTCTTAAGTGAAGCTTTTCTTTTTCCAAATAACAAAAAGTCTTAATAAATTCTACTTAAAGACAAATTTAATGAATATAGGTGATAGAAAGTCAATGGTTTAGATTTTGGTTTGGACAAATCTAAAAGTCATAGAATCGCTAACTATTTATACACAGAATCCAAGTAAACAGAGTCTAGACAAAGCACTATGAATTGTATTTTGAAAACTTGCAAAATCTCCTTGGAACTTCAATGAATTTTTGTTTAAATTTCACAAGGAGGATGGTTAAGTAAACAAAGTATTTAACATTTCAGTTCATTATGTGTTTCTAACCAGAAGGTATAGTCAAAAGACTGCTTACTATTAGGAAAGTTAGAGTTAAAAGCTAATAAAGGTGTCAACTGAGTATTAAAAATGAGAGGAATGTGGAAAAGAAAACCAATATGAATAAAGAACAAATAAAAAATATAAATAGATAGTAAAACAATGAACAATAAAAAAGAACATATGTAGAATTTTTAAAATTTTTCCTATTTCCTATTCATAATTCTCTTCCCTACGATATTGTCAAAAGTCAATCATTTCCTTTTCACTTTATTTTTAAAAATATAATAAACCTGCTATTTTTCCGTTTGATACAGTTCTATAAATTTTAATATGTATAAATTTGTTACCACCATCACTGCTATTACAAACAGTTCCATTTTCCCCAAAAAACTCCCTCATTGCTTTTCCTTTATAGTCCTGACAACTACAGATCTGTTGCATAAGATAATCTTTAGTGTATTTAAACTTTGTGCTAATTCTTTTTTTTTTTTTAATATTTTTTAGTTGTAAATGGATATTTTATTTGTTTGTTTGTTTGTTTGTGGTGCTGAAGATCGAACCCAGGGCCTCATACATGCCAGGCAAGTGCTCTACCACTGAGCCACAACTCCAGCCCCACTTTATGCTAATTCTTATTGAACAAGTTTTTATTTTTTAAAGCAAGATAAGTGATTCTCTAAAGCATTTAAAAGAAAAATATCAAATGGGAAAGTAAGTAAAATATATGCTTAGTTTTAATTTTCTTTAGATTATCATCATCAGCAGAAACAGCAGCATTAGTGCTGGAGACTGAACCCAGGACCTAGTGCATACACTCAGTGAATAATTTCCCCCTGCCTCCAGAATTATTTTTATTTGGGAAAAAAACCTTTCTCCAGTTTTCCTTAATATAAGGATTTTATTCAGGTTTTCAGGAGATTTATAATAAAGTGTGAATTTGAAAAATTTTAATTATAACCTTAAAGGTTCAAGTACTAAAAAGCTAAATAAAATTAATTCCAGTGTACCCAAATAGTTATCCAGATAAATACTCTTCAATAATATTCATCACTCTATGTCATTTCACACTGTACCTCTGACAATCAATGTCAAGAAGACATTTAAACAAAATTTTACAGGCTCAAGTTTTCATGCAATATAATACTATTTAGCAACCAAAACGAACAAATTATTCATTCACTTAACAGAGATGGATGAATCTCAAAAACATATGCTAGTGAAAGGAGCCAGATATAAAATTTAATTTATAATGATACAAATCAGATTACTGGTTATCTGGGTTGGGGCCAGAGATAGGACAGACTACAAAAGGACAGGAGGCAACTTCCGAGGTAATGGAACTGTTCTGTATCTTGATTCTGACAATTGTTATATAGATGTATAAACTTGTCGATATCTACCACATTATTCACTTAACTATGTGTATTTTATTACATGTAAATTATATACCAATACAGTTGATTTTTAAAAAATCACAGACTTGGAAATTAATACTTTTAATCTAAACTAATGCAGACTTACTGTATTAAACTTAATAGGTTTAACAGCTGCTATTTATACACTTAATAGGTTTAAGAGCTGCTATTTATACACAGAATCCAAGTAAACGGAGTCTAGACAATATCTGTTAAATAATTGATAATGACAATATCTGTTAAATAATTGATACATATTAAAAGTATGTTTAAAAAAAGTCTGAAACAGATAAGTTATATACTAAAAAGATCCTTTCACTATAAAAGTTTTCTAGTTCAGTTCATAAATTAGGGAGTACTTTTCATAATTTACTGCTTCATGTTAGAAATTTTGGCCAAAATTTAAATACTGAGTATAAAGATTTTTTCAATGTTTATAAAAAGTATCATGAGTTACCCACATGACAATCTTTTAAAAAGTGCAGCCATCTGGTCTGGTTTGTCAAAGCTGGTCCTCATTTGTGTTAGCACATCAACATTCTCCACTACAAGTTTCTAAAAAAATAAGAATGAAAGAGCCTAGGTCAGGCACAGACCTCTTTGTGCTAATAAGATAAAAAGCATGCTTGCAAATTATAATCCATCAAGTAGAAAACACCATTCATGAACTCCAGATGCTCTATACTACACATTTTTGTTGTTTTAATAAAATAATCTTAAATTTATTTACATAGGATTAATGTTTTACTTCAGTTTGCAAATTCAAGATGAGTTCAGGAAAAAGCAACAAAGGTAAGCAGTAGAATAAAGAATCATTTTATGCTTAGGTACAGAACAGTATCAATAATAAAAAGTAGACACTAAAGTGAATACAGCAAGCAGTAAGTTCTAACTAAAACAAAAACTTTCTGAAATCAAAGCTGGTCAAAGTACGTCTTTAGACAATGAGTACGTGGCTGGATATATATAATAAGGAGGAGAATAACTTGTTAGCATATGATACCTTTTAATGACAATTATATTACAACAATATTTCCCAGCACAAATTATATACTTAAAATGTTTTATTATATATAAAGTGGAAATGCAATCTATCTACTTTTCTTTCAGGAACCACTGAGAAAAGGGAAGAGAAAATTTTAAAAAAAAGAAGCAATGGAAGAGTATAACTCATTATAGGATGTTTTTTTCTAAAAGCACTAGAAAAGCAATTGAGTTTAAAAATTAAAACTAAAACAAGGTCTGGGATTGTAGTTCAATGGTGGAGTGCTTGCCTAGCATGTGTGAGGCACTGGGTTCGATTCTCAGCATCACATATAAATAAATAAATAAAGGCCCATCAACAACTACAAAAATTAATTTTTAAAAAATTATAACTACAGCAATTAAATTAATTTCATTCTTGCAGAGAAAAGCCTGTACAACAATAAGCTGAGTTTCCAAAATAATGGGGGGAAAAGAGTAAGATATTCTACTATTTGTTGCATTGTTATGTATACCAAATGCCTTTACAACTAGGTCTGACACTATCACACTTCCTTAGTTCGTTACAATTCCAAAGAATTTGATTCTATTTCTGATCTCTGTATCTCTATGAAGTTCTCATAAGTCAAAACTATCTTTACTTTTGGCGCTCTATAGTGAGTCTCAACCTTAATTACACATTACAATCACCTGTGGAGCTCTTTCCAAATATATATACCCAGGCTTCATGCCACGATATTTCAATTCTGTGAAGTGGGAAAGATGTAGCAAGTATGTAGTTAGAGGGCTCTGATGGTTTTGCTATAAACAAAAGGTCAATGACAAGTGATTTAAGAGGCACATGAAAAACTACAGAGGAAAAAAAAACCTATAAAAAATCATTTTTACTAAAACAATAGTATAAATTTTCTCATCAAATTAATTGCTAGTTTCAATTGCTATAGTGCTTGAAAAGATTGCTTACTTTCTCTGGACTACTTTGATACTGTTCCTTCCATCCTGAAACTTGATTAAATACACACGCAATGGGCTGGGGATAAAGCTTAGTGATAAAGCACAGGCCTAGAATGTGCAAGGTTCCCAAGATCATCTTAGATAGTGCTCATGCACTCTGAACTTAATGTTATATATTAGCAAATCAAAAATATCAAATTTTAAATATATCTTATTTTATATATGCAAAAGACTATAAATTATATAATAATATACATAAAGTTTCAGGATATTAATAAGATAAATATGCCTTTGAATCAATAAATTACAGTGTATACTTAATAGTAAGAATAATTATAATCATTTATTAAGTTCCTGTATGAGACAGTGTATAAACAATTTTTGCATTTACTCTAAACCAAATGAAAGGTGCTACTCCAATTTGACAGCTGAGGAACCTCAGAGAAGCTGGAAAACTTACCCCAAATCATCAAGATATTAAATAAGGGAATTTGGAATTTGAATTCAGGTATGTCTGTTTTAAAATCCATGTTGCTGATCTCCAAAGAAATGGCCCTAATCTTTAGCGTGTGTTATGGCTTGGATGTGAGATGTCCCCCAAAAGCTCATGTGTAAAGAGTGCAAGGTTTAGAGGAGAAATGATTGGGTTATGAGAGCCATACCAATCCGTGAATTAATCTCTTTATGGGATTAACTGAGTAGCTGAGTGGTAATTAAAGACAGATAGGGAATGGCTAGAATAAGTGGGTCACTGGGGGCGTGCCTTTGGCATATAGATTTTGTATCTGGCGAGTGGAGTCTCTCACTTTGCTTCCTGATCTTCATGTGAGCCACTTCTCTCTGCTACTCTTACACCATGATGTTCAGCCTCACCTTGAGCCACAAGGAATGGAGCCAACCTCCTATGAACTAAGACGTCTAAAATCGTGAGCTCCTAAATAAACTTTTCCTTCTCTACAATTAATCTGGTTAGATCTTTTAGTCACAGCAGCAAAAAAAAAAAAAAAAAAAAGCTGACTAAAACAGTGCATATCAGAATGCTCTTATAGATTTATTAAAACACACTGTTAAGTCCCAATCCCACCATTTCTGACTCAGCAGGTACGAGACAGAGTTTTAAAAATTTGCATTTTTAACAAGCTCTAAGGTGATGCTGCTGGTGGTGGTCAGGGAACCATTAATCTAAAGTATTTGTGAAAGAAAAGGAAAAAAAAGACAGACCAACAAAAACCAATCTGCAATGTTCTCTCTTGAAAGTATAGTCTATGTACTTAGTATTTGCCACTTCTTCCTCAATTGCATCCTGAAATAGGGCTCTCTATGCATTTAAATTCAGCAATTAATTCTGATAACTAATACATTGAAAGCTGGGATTTAATAACAGTAACTACAAATGAAATGGTTTGGAACAAACTGAGGGAAACCAAATAAAACAAAGAGAGTTTTTTTAATTATTTATTTTAAATTTACGTGATAGTGTGTTAAAAACAAAGTATTAATTTTTTGGCATAATTTAAATTTAAATTTCCTATCCTTTGGATCCCATGAAGAATTGAAACTAATCAGTAAAATGCCAAAATAATTCTTTTCTCAAGACTAGAAGGAGAAATTGACTTAGTAAACACTGAAAAAGACTGGTTGTTCTTCCTCCAGAAAGGAACAAACACGTTTCACCACAAATCCATCCATACGATATTGACTAAGTTTGATACACAAATTATTCACAACCATACAATGTAACAGAAGCTCTGCTTAGTTCTTTTTTTGCCACAAATTTACTCTTTCAAACAAAAGGTTTTCATCTAAAACAGGAACTAAAATAATTAAGGTCTTCTTTAGGATAAAAAGATACAGCCACATGATATTTAGTTTATGTCAGTTTGAATCAAATATATTTTTTAAAATAGAAATAAAAGCAAAGGGGGCTGGGATTGTGGCTCAGCGGTAGAGGGATCACCTAGCACGTACGAGGCCCTGGGTTCGATCCTAAGCACCACATAAAAATAAATAAATAAAGGTATTGTGTCCAAGTACAATTAAAAAATAAATATTTTTTTTAAAAAAAGAAAGAAAAGCAAAGGTATGACAGAATAATCTTATATAATTCCCCCAAAACATTTTGTGCAATAATTTCAAAAGACTTAAGTGCTCTTAGAGGCATGATAATGCTCTGCTGGGGAGACTGTGAAATATACTCTCTTCAAGGGACTATTTGACAATATCAAAAATTTTTTTAAAAGTGGATCATATCTTTTGATCCACTTTTAGAAATTTTTCCTACAGAAATGCTCAAACAAGTATGTGCACTCACTCTGTGGAAGTGCTGGTTAATTGCAGGGAATTCTATACATATTTCTAAAATTCTGCTCCTTTCAGAAGCCCATTAAAATGAGAGGAAAGAATTTAAAAACACATAAACCTACAATAACAAGAAAATGGTAGAGAAAACAAGGTCAAATGCAGACGTCAACAAATCTGGAAGTAAAAAAAAACTGCAGCAAAGAATAAGAAGAGGTAAGAAATTTGATTAGCAAGTTCCTATAGAACCCATACACTGTAATAGTTATTTCCTCACGTTGTAGGAAGGGATCTGAAATTGAAGGAAGCAACACAGAAAGGAAGGCTTAGGAAGGCTTGAGGCCAAAAATAAGAGGATTACTACAAGTTTCTGTTGGCAGTAGTTACTCTCCAAACTCCTCACCATCTTAAAGTCAACAAGCCCAGTGGTAAAGTGTCCCTGGGTTTAATCTCCAGTACCCAAAAAAAGACCCATATTACCCAAAGCTTTTTACAGAGCAACTTCTATCAAAATATCAATGACATTCTTCACAGAACTAGAAGAAACAAGACTGAAATTTGTATGGAACCACAGAAAACAAAACAAAAAACACTCAAATAAGCAAAGCAATCTTGAGCAAAAAGAGACAGTGATAAAATCTAACTAGAAATATGCAGTAATTGGTAAGATTGTTTCATTTTCAAAAAGACCAGATCATTCACCTAGAAAAATAAAGCATATTTCTGTTTCAGGTAATTGCTGTGATCCTTCTTGGTACCAGAGGGTATAAAGCATGGTACTAGTATAAATTCTGGAATTAGACTAAGACTACATGGGTTCAAATTTGATTTCTCTATTAATCATATTAGCCTGGGTAAGTTACCTAGGCTAATTTCTAAAACAGGGAAAATGTCTGTTTTAAGTATTTAAGTTAACAATACATGTAAAAAGATTAGAAAAATCGTGGAACAAAGTAAAGAATCAAGACAGCTGGCTAGTCATTGATATTTTTGTACCCAATAACTATTTATTAAATGCCTACTCTGTCTTAAATACTATTTGAGCACCTAGATAAAGAGTGTATAACTGTACAATTCCAGTCAGAGAATAAACACAGCATGAGAGTTCACAAGTAAAATATACATACATCTGGATAGAGAGAATAAAAAGTGATATTTGCTATTTTAGGGAGTAAGATTCAGATAAAAAATATGCATCAATACTGTGGCAAGGCAAGCCAGGACAATTTCTCAGTACAGCTAAGACATATGAAGAATTTAGGGACTGGGGTTGTGACTCAGTGGTAGAGTGCTTGTCTAGCACATGTGAGGCACTAGGTTTAATCCTCAGCACCACATAAAAATAAATAAATAAAATAAAGGTATTGTGTTTATCTACAAATAAAAAAAATACTTAAAAAAGAAAAAAAATATGTAGCATTTACTTTATATATTTGCTGAGTTCTAAGTAAATAAGGTTTTGCTGAGTTCTAAGTAAATAAGGTTATCACATTTAGAAATACATTACATCTGAAATGCAAGTTAACACTACTATACACAATTGTTTTAAGGAATTAAAAATGCAAGGCACAAATAACTACCAGAAATCTTTCACAAAGAAAAAGGCATATTCTAAAACATTCTTTTCTAATCTGTTTGTAAATCCCCAAAATTTTAGCGGCCCAAGTTCAAATTCTCTGAAAAACTATAGTTATATAAAGTTTTTATATATATATTATATATATATATATATAATATATATATATATATATATAAATGTAGATATATAAACTTTTTCAATATAGATCATCTCAGAATTAAGATATTTCTAAAAGTTATTTAAAATGTTGATGCCCTTTATATGTTTATTTAATAAACAATAAGCATTCTAAACATTTCTATCCAAGTTTAGAGGGTTTATGAAAAGAAAATGAAGGGCTGGAGATATGGCTCAGTGGTAGAGTGCTTATCTAGCATGAGCAAGACCCTGGATTCAATACCTATCACCACAAAAAAAAAACACAAAGAAGTAGAAAGAAGGAAAAGGAAAGTGATGAAGCCTAACAATGTTTATGTTTATATCTCAATTTGTGAAAAGCAGTACATCTGAATATAAATCTGAACAAACAGCTTTGGCTGGAATTTTAAACCTAATCATTCATAGAAATCACCATGATACAACAGAATGAAGGCTTGACTGAAAACAGTAAGATATCTGAGTTTCAGTCCCCTCTGGCAAGTCAATTCACCTCTTTAGACTTCCTGTTTTCTCAACTATAAAACAAATAACTACATTAGGTGCCACTGAAAGGTTCTGCCCACTCTTTAATTTCATTTACATGCTAGTATTTTCATGTCATATTAAAGGAATTAACATTCTAGGCTTATTGTTCACATTCTTCAAAAATGTTTTATAGGAAAAGGTAGAACTGATAAAAGACTGTATTACCTTAAGTTCAGCAACTTGTGATGAAATGTGCCACATGAGGCTTTCACTGAGGAACTTCATACCATATGGGCCTAGTAGTTCTGATAATGACCTCATTTCTGAAAGGAAATGTAATTAATTTTATACTTTTGACACAGCAAATACATTAAGAAAATGAACATTACACCTTGGAATATACAATATAGAAACAAATTATTAATATAATATCCTTCAAAAAAGTTTGCAATAAAAAGATAACATAAGATGCAGAAATAATTCTAAGATACAATGTACAGTTATACATAAAATTGAATGAAAATAGTTGCAACAGAATAGAAAGCCAAAACAAGAGAAACCAAGTTTTCAAGTAAAACAAATTTTCTTCATTCTCTAAACCATGTATGGTATTATTCACCTGATATGTCAGAATATTCCTCTGCATTGAATGTTAATTCATTTTCTGTAGGTAAGTTCACAAATGCTTTCATTGCAGGGAAATAAGCTATATGGCCATTGCTGACTTGTCTCAACAAAGTTTCTAAATACCTAAAGAGAAAAGCAAATTTATAACTGATAGAAATAATTTAATTCAAATTTATTATGGTATACATCCTTCATATAATTTTAAGTCAAGTGATAATATGAATACTTATCCATAAAAATTAATTTTCCTAAGCAGTTCATTACTAAAAAACTTCTATCACTCCAAATTTCTAAATGTGTTCCTTACCAATTTGTATATAGACTTGTAATGGTTGGCTCTCCGTGACTGTCTAAATGTTGTGTTTGTTGAAGAAGAACATTATTAAATACTCTCGTAATATCAATTTGCACATAGTTTTCTATCGACTGGAGTACGGTCAT
This sequence comes from Marmota monax, assembly GCF_021218885.2. Taxonomy (NCBI): domain Eukaryota; kingdom Metazoa; phylum Chordata; class Mammalia; order Rodentia; family Sciuridae; genus Marmota; species Marmota monax. The sequence goes on from NW_026692781.1 coordinate 16,679,411, forward strand.
GTATGCTCTTACACTTGTTAGAAGCTCTGATGGTTTTGCAATTTCCTGTGTGGCTTGATTGTACATAGTCATCCCAACAATTGATCTGGGTGGAGGGGAAAATAATAAAAGAGATATAACTTTTTAATTTATGTATATATAATCCATTCAACTTACTTATATGTAATATTAAATTAGCAATAAAATAAGTTTAAAAATAATTTTTATACAGCAATGAAATTACTACTGTCATTATCATCCCAAGGAAAAAGCTAACAAAGAATATATAAAACTATAATGAAATAGAAATATAAATGATTAATAACATTCTAAGAACATTAGGTACAAAAATGATTAAAGTATGAAGGGTTTTTGAAATTGTTTAACACATGTTGATTCTAACAAGGACCACAGGCTATAAGTCCATAGTTTGAATTCATTTACCACTGCTGCCAGGATTTTTAAAGGTTTTACATAAATTAACTACAGCCCACATATCTAGTAAATAAACATTAAAATGCAGCTATGCAGCTTTGTTTATGTCCCAAGAAACTGTATGAGGGTAAAATGAAATCCAAATTTTAAAACACTTCCCTACACCAATCTTTTACTACAAGGCTATCTTTATTTCACTTTCTTTAAAAGCTCCACTGGACATTAGATCTATAAAGATTTTAGTTTGTTTATAAAGACAGATCCTTGAAGATAACTGTCCTATTTTGTTCTTTAAGTCTTACCTTAGCTTTATACTATTTTCTTATTACTTACAGTACACATGCTTAGCTAATGGCAAATACAAATATTACTTGTTAATGACCAGAGAAACTTTTGAAAATCTTTGGCAAATTTTTTTTTTATAAACTGCTTTAAGGATTTTAAGGGGGAGGGGGGGGAACCCTGTCAAATAAATTAACATTTTCTTTAGTAAAATGTGTAACTTCACAAAAAAGATGCAGCAACATTTATGAAATCAAGGGGTGTCTGATTTACTACATGCAATGTCATTTCAAAACATATGTCTACAATTTAAAAAATTCTACTTGAAATCCAGTCCTCAAGATAGTGAACTTCAATCCATTTAACAGCATACACTTGAATTCAGAATATATTTGAATTCACCTAGTCGTGAGGTTTTCAAACATTTGACTCTTACCTACATTACTGCAAGATACATCTCCAATAGCACAACTCAGCATATACATAATTGACAAGTTTACACAATGCATTAGTGTCTCTTTTTTTTTTCTTTTCTTATTTCTTCTTCCTTCTTTTCCTCCCAAATCTTCTTTATTTAAATATTGACTGCAGCCTACTAAACTAATTTCAGGACCTTACTGGGTTGGCACTTCTAACCTATAATGTACTCATTTACTACGATCATATCATTTTGCTTATAAAGAAGCTAAAATACAGAGATGAAATGGATTGCCTAGTGTTACCAATTAATAACAACAGGTATGGAATAAAAATCTGGGTAATTCATGCAATTCTCAGCTCACTATTCTTTATACTTCCCAATTCATTACTCTTTATAGTATACCAGTTCTACTGACGCTTTTTCTCATAAAATGAAACACTGTAGATACTGACAATTAATATAACAAACACATTAACAAGCAAAAATAGTTTATATTCTTTCTTACTTAGTAAAGCGGATTTCCAGGTGAGAAGTCAAATATTCTCGTGGTGTAAAGGTATGTTCCCATACCACCATATTTGGTACATAATTTATAGAGAAACATAACTCAGAAAGTGCAGTGTGCAATTTATCAAGGCTGAAAAAAATATTAATAAACACTAAATAAAGTGTATGACATTTCCTCATAGGTGGTACAAAACTAATTTTATAAACATAGTGAGTTTGTTTCAGAATTTGATTTTTTTCTTAAAATTACAAGTTAAAAATATTTATGTGTATAACTAAATATACATAAGTTATTTATAACTTAAAAGAGCGATTTTTAAAAGACAGTATCACTCATCATTTGTTTCTACAGTCAGTTAATAATGATTATACTGAGTTAATAAATAGTAATGCACTCAAAAACAATCATTTCCAAATACTACTATATACTATATACTTTTATAAGAGAAGGAACACTGTTTAATAATCAATCAAACAAATAAACAAAGAGCCCTGAATGACCTGGTCTAATATTTGTTTCAAAAAATGACCTCAGGTATATTCTAATTACAACTACATGACAAAATAAAGTCTCAGTTACCTGACTTTAAATAAATTAAAAAATTACAGGTTGCTTATAGTATACCTCAGAAAAATTTTCGACAGATTCTTGGCCTTCAATAGTCAATATATTAAGACAAATACCAACTATTAAATATATTATCTTCTAAAATCCAAAAATCTGTATTTTAGAATGAAATAAGCACTAAGAGGTAAATCAGGCTCACAAAGATTTTTCTTTAAAGGCTGAAAAATAAAGAATACACAATTCCTACCATTTTCTCAGCACTAATGCCACAGCAGGGAAAGGTCTCTACCAGAACAAAAAGACACAATAGAAGTAGATGGCTTACTTGGTCACTACAAGCCTGTTTTTCCTCATGCTCTCAACGCCTGGTTTTTCCCGTTCAGGTTCCCCTTTCTTACCAGTCTGTTTTTTCGACTTTTTATTCACTGCTTGACTGATGGTTTTGGCACAATGCTTAGGCAGCAACTAAATTAAATAGGAATGAAATCTTACATTACACAAATGGGAAATAATTCATTCAGTCTGACAAACAAGAAAATGAGCATAATTCATAGGCAGAAGAAAAGTTGCACTATAACTGTAGTCATGTGCCACATGTGGTTACTGTTCACTTGAAATATGCCTGGTCTAAATTTTGTTGTCCTTTAAATGTAAAATACACACCAAATTTCAAAGAATTAATAGAAAAAATGTAAAATATTTCATTAGTAATATGATAACATTCTAAAACTGTGTGTGTGTGTGTGTTACTGGGGATCAAACCCAAGGCCTTGTACATGAGAGGCAAGCACTCTACCAATTGAGCTATATCTCCAGCCCCTCCTAAAACTCTTTTTTTTTAATTGTATACATTGAGTTAAAGCAAATATATATTTTTAAATTGGACTCTCCTATTTCTTTTTATACTTTAAACATGGCTACTAGAAATTTTAAAATTACATATATGACTCACATAATATTTCTACTGGATAGTGCTGAGCCAGAGAAATAAATTTAGTCATTCTATAGTGTCTGTGTGAAAAACGGGGAGAAACAAAAGGGAAATTGATGACACTGGGAAAAGCAAATTCCACAAGTCTATAGAATTAAGTTGAAAGGAAGTAAGTGCAAGAGGCCTACAATATGTTTTGATGAGGCTAAAACAGTTCAATCCCCATTAACTGTCAAAATGACCAGCCAGATCTCTCCTTGAGTGCCCCACACTGAGGAGAAACTCCTAGAAGTGAAATCAAAATTAGGACAAGATAAGGACAACAGAGATGAATGAAAGAGAAGATGCAGACGTGAAGTAGAAAAAAGACTTAGGAAATTTGAAATAGCAAGCAGTTATTTTTGTTAATACTTTATGGAAACCACAGGAAAAAAAGTGTTCTGGGCAGTAAGAAAAATTATTCTGAACTACTCCTTCCAAGACTGGGTAAACTAATGTCATATAAATCTTACAACCATCTAGTCAAAAACTGATTTGGAACAGAAAGAATTATATCATCATGAGACTCTCAAAGGAAAACTTTATAACAGAAGAAAATGAACATTTAAAATACTCAGAGAAAGGCAATGTGAAACAAGGATTATAAGCACAGCCAATAACTTTCTGTTACAAAGGGAATAAACTATCAGGAACATTCAAAAATGTAAGAAGTACTAATCCCTATGAGTCTTTCCTAAAACACTAAATGATAAATTGGCAAATTATACCTGGTCACTAAGAGTACACTGTTCTGTGCAAATATCAGTAATGAGATTTCGAGCTTGTTTGGCCATTTCATCCAGGAACATATTACATAAGGAAAGACTTCGATCTCCAATATGATGTCTCTGTTAAAATAAAATGATAACAATAATAATAGTTACAAGAAAGTAATCTGAATTAAAACACTAAGAAAACATGGAAAATTAGGCTAAAGTCTTATTCTGCAATAAGGAGTGAATGATGTTATAGATTTCTTTGACCTCTTTTTAACAATTAATCTACTATATTGTATTTGCACAGAGTTAACATGAAATAACAAGTACTTGTTGATTATACAAATGTATGATTAGGAAGAATCTTCAAAGATCAGTATTTCCTTAACATAAAAAACTATGCATTTAATTTTCATATCCACAAAGTCTTTAATCCAGTTATGTAACATTAAAATATTAAACACATATGTAAGAACAAATTTTAATAGTTTTTCAATCTTATCTCATCTTAAATTTACATGTAAACAGAAAAAGAAAAATATTTAAATAAAAGCATTAGAAATCAAGTTGTTAAACTCATAAGACATTAAAAATTTCTAAAACCAGTCATCCCTTACCAGGGGGAATAGAAGAAAGAGGGAGAGAAAAAGAAGAAAAGTCTAATAAGCAAGTATTCTTTGAACAAAACAAAAAGAAAATTTTAAGTTTTATCATACTATATATGTATATGTAAAGATACACACAATTTTTCTCTCAAATATAACATCTCTATAGGAATCTGTATTTTTATTTTTGGCAGTGCTGGGGATTAAAACCAGGGCTTGTGAATGCTAGCAAGGGCTCTACCACTAAGTCATACCCCACCCCCTGTATTTTCTCCAATTCTGGTGAGTTATAACAGTTTGATTGTTTTTTCTTTTCAACGGCAACTAGGATGTTGAAGATATAATGCCATAATTTTTTTTTTTTGCACAATACATTTGTGATGCTTTACAAAAAAAACAAATTTACTAAAAGTTTCCCTTCCTTCCATAATTATAAATGTAGAGATTACATATAGTATTCCTATTTTGCTGAAATATAAGAAAATTTTAAAATACTTGACATAAAAATTAACTTTCCTAGATTCATCATGAGACTTTACAATGTACTTTACTTAAAATGCCCTTTAAAACTAATACAACAGGAAGCCAAACCAAAAGGGATCTGCAGCCAGATACAATTAAATATTGTTTACCTGCTAGAGAGTAAAAAACAACTGTTCTCAACATGCTATACAAGTCTACTATCCTCCCTCTGCCTCTTACTATAGTGCTGAACATAGACTTTTAGAGGACAATGGCTAAGGAGCCCACAACAATAATCCAGGTGAAAGATGGAATCCATTTACTGTATAGATAGCCCTCGATATCCACAGATTCCTCAACCACAGACTCGACCAACCATGGATTGGAAATATTTGAGGGAAATAACTGCATCAATACTGGATAAGTATAGACTTTATTCCTTGTCAATATTCTCTATATTTGTCATACTTAACTATTTAAACAGGACTTACATTGTATTAGGTATTATAAGCCATCAAGGGATGACTTAAAGTATATGAGAGGATGTGTATAGCTTACATGTGAATACTAGAGTATCCAGACTGTGGTATCTATAGGGCATGACGGTGAGGAAGAGTGAATAGCATGTCTTAAGTGTCAAGCTTGGGATGAAAAAAAAATCCATTCCATCTAAGAAAAATCTATAAATCTATTAAAATTGTTGCACAGGTATTAATTCTAAAAGTATTTCCCCAAAACCTTCCTTCAAGCTATTATGTCTCAAAGTCCTCTTTCCATGGAATATTGGCATACAATGTACAATAGATATTACCTAATGCTTAAAGATTCTGACAATGTTATTCTAGTCTCAAGTTTCTTTTCTACAAGTTTTGCAGATCTACGTTATAGAACAAAACACTAAGTTTAAAAGAAATACATTAATTTTAATATATATTCTTATTAACACACTTAGAAAATGGTATTTCTTCTTTAAAGATTAGAAGAAACATTGAATATATTTTTTCCCTCTTTTGACAAATAGAGAGAGAGAGAGAGAGAGAGAGAGAGAGAGAGAGAGTGAGAGTGTGTGTGTGTAGGATATAATGTGATGAGAATCAAACCCAGGGACTTGCACGTGAGGCAAGCACTCTACTGCTGATCCATACATCCAGCGCCCTAATGTTTTGAACTATATGAGAATTGTACAAAGATCCAATCAATGCCAGGCATGGGGGTGCAAGCCTATAATCCCTGCAATTCAGGACGCTGAGGCGGGAGGATCAAGAATTCAAAGCTAGCCTCAGCAACTTATTGAGGCCCTAAGCAACTCAGTAAGACCTTGTATCAAAATAAAAAAAAAAAAAAACTAAGGACTTGGAATGTAGCTCAGTTAGGTTAAGCTCCCTGGGTTCAATCCTGGTACAAAAAAAAAAAAAAAGATTCATTCAAGCTAATTAATGTATCTATCACTTCACCAACTCACTTTTTTTGTGGTGAGAACATTTAAAAGGTAGTCCAACAATTTAAAAACACACCTTATTATTATCTATGCCACCATGAAGTACCATAGATCACTACCCCATGATACTGGGTACATTTTGGAACTTTGTGCTTGATACTTGGGCTCAATAAAACTGATTAGTTCAATTGTTCAGCAATTGTGTATGTGTGTGTGTGTACACCTCACAAACATCAGCAAATCTGGATTTTGTTTAATGTATCTATTAACATAAGTCAGAAATGTCTTTTTGATTTTGTTTACTCAGTAATCCATTATCTAAATTTTCAAGTGCTTTCACTAATAGTTTAAGATGAAAAGCAAGCAACTATACAAACTTATCTTTACCATAAATATTACCTGACCCACCTTTTTTTTCATAAATATTTTATTTTTTTGCATATGGCTATTAAGGAAGGCATCCACGATGAATACAGACTAAATACAAAGTGCTATTCTAGTCCAGTTTCTTCTTGTTTCCAGCAGTGCTATATCAACCCCAATGTACACTATGTACAGTGGAAGATAGAGCAGTTAAGTCTCATCCTAACACAATAGTAAGAACTATATGTAACATCTCCATATCCAGAACATTATGTAACCAAAAAGAAAACATTGTTTAATAACTGTTAAAGTTTATATAGCAAAAAATACTTTAAATAGGGCAAGTCAGGCAAAATGTACAAAGATACAATGTACACTGTGAAATGTTAGGAAACACAAAATTTATACATTTTGGTTTCATTCTGTAAACTAAATTCAAAGTATAACTACTCCATATGACTTTTTTTGTAAAGTACGGGATGAAGGAAAATTTAGATATTATCAACTTTGCATTTTGCTTGTTTAAAGTTGCAGCAGGGACATAATATATGACACTTATATAGTGTCACAATTCCTCCAGCAGGGGTTAGATGAATACACATCACCATGCTGTGTTCAGTGGGAAACTGTCTCAACATTTATTTTAATAAAGGCAATTACAAGTGGCTTTATTAAATGTTCTAACATATACATACATATATTTATTCATCCACATATATATTTTAGCTATTACACCTTAATCAAATTATCTATGCAAGAATTTTTTTTATTCTGCATAAAAATGCTTTAAGTGTGAAGTAACCCACTTTGAAAACATTACTTGGCTACAAGTTTGATCTAGTTCACTCTGCAGACCACATAAATCACAGTACTTCACTGAAATTACCTCTTCTGGACACAATTCATGTGTGCAACTCATAAAATGAGTGCAAAGTAGCGGAAATGCAATTGAGTATCTTGACTGAGAGGGTAACTCCAAACATTGTTGAAACATCTTCTCAAAAGCTCGACTATAAAAACTATATTAAGAAACAAATTGAAAATTAGAATTGTAATTTTTATAGTTACAGACACTTATAAATAGTAATATATTAATAGTTAAAACAAAAATTTTCTAACATGATACTGCACAATTAATTCAGTTTGATTCAAGCGAATGAAAGTTGCCAACCAGTGGGATTTATTCCCTTAGGAATAGTTATTTTACAGGGAAAAAAAAGCTTCTTTTACATGCTAATAATAATTTCGGAGTAATACAGATGTTATTTGTATATCATTAAGAAATATTTAAAATAAAAAATTAAAGAGAAAATAAGCCACATCTATGGAATAAGACTATATATATTCAAGTGTTACATTATTAATTTCATCAAAGTTGAGTCATCAATTTTAAGAGACACCATTAATTTAAGTACCAATGAGAATAGAAAACACTGCTGAATATATAATCACATGCCATCAATTTTAAACTACATCCAAATTTAACATGTTAAATCTAAATGTAAAAGAGTATACGTGAATACAATGCAGTATGTCTCAGAGTAATGAGAAAAACAGAAACAGTAAACGTGTTTCTATGCTGGATATGACATGTAAATTAGAATGCAACTGTGAAAGGATATGGATAAAATTTAATGAAGTATGACTAAAAATTCCAAATTTAAACATTATTCAAAGTGCTTTTCGTTTAAGAAAATGAGAGGAATATCTAATTCTTGTACCTTTCTTTTGTCATAGAAACCTTTCTGTGGCTAAAAGTATCTGAATACCTAAAATGTCCCAATTTTTTTTCTAGGATAGCCTTTGGGTCAGAAAGTAATATAGGTCTCCAAATAACCTTTAAAATTCTTATGAATCTGACATGTGATATATCTAAAGCTAAAAAGTGTACATACTGATGTGTTCATGAGTTCCTTTAAGAAGCTGGCCTTTTCTACCTGATGAGTTAGATTTCGTTTATAATACTGCTAACACTATTTTCAACAAAGTGCACAAATGATCATGGATTAGGCTATTTTCCAAAATAAAAGAAAGGAAGAGTTTTTCACAGTGATCTCTGTTCAATAGCTAGAAATTACTACCATTATTCACTCAGTTTACCTCAACATTTTAGAAATAAAAAGACAGACTTGGTTATTATAATTCACTTCCCTAATATTAAAAAATAAAAGAAGGAAAAAAGGGCCAAATATCAGGAAATATAGTTAATATTATACAGCTGTGAGCCAGAAGACTTGAGGTTTGAATCCTAGCTCTACTGTTTATTAGTCTGATCACAAACAAGTTCATTTATGCATTCAAACATTTATTAAATACCAAAAAATATAACCTTTCTTCAAAGGTTTCTAGGAAGGAAGAAAAGGGGCAAAAAGTAAACTCCAGTTCTAAGTACTAATAAAGAGGCTATGACTGAAACAAAGGACAATAAAGCACAATATAGGGAATCATCATTATAATACTAATATTTAACTTAGCACAATGGAAGTGAAATTACCAGATAACTTAATAACTTCTAATATTTATTTATTCTACTTGACCCTGATGCACAACTTTTGGCCCCTTGGTCAAACTATGCAAAGGAGGGGATGTTTTTCATGCCCTCAAACAAAACCTAAGAAACAAAATTCACATCAAAAGGATTGTTCTTATCGAGAATTAAACCTAGACATTAATCCCCAACCCCATCTTGGTACATTTTGTTGGCAAGTTTTAAAGTAATTCTACTATTTCCTTTGTTTTTTTTTTTTTTTTTTGGGGGGGGGGTAGGGAACTGGAGAGTGAATCCAGGGGCACTTAACCACTGAGCCACATCTCCAGCCCTTTTTTGTTGTTTTGTATTAATTTAGAAACAGGGTCTCACTGAGTTACTTAGGGTCTTGTTAAGTTGCTGAGGCTAGGTTTGAACTTGCAATTCTCCTGCCTCAGTCTTCCAAGCAGCGGGGATTACAGGCACGCAAACCACACCTGGCCTCCTATTTCCTTTATTCTTAAGAGTCTTACTGAATTATCTTAAAAACCAGACTAACATAGGAACAGTCAAGAAACTTATATTTGGCTACTAAAAACTTCAAATCCAGATTTGAGGAAAATTACAACATACCAAAATATGGACAGATCTGATGTTTCCACCAACATTTCCACCAAGGAATCTACCATTTTTGTATGAAAGATTATTGTATTCATCATCTTTCCAAGCTCTCGGTGATCAGCAAGGCCAAGTGAAGCCTTAGAGACACTAGTATATGCCTGTAAAAGCACAACAAAAAACAAAAGTAGTTTATGTAGAGACCAAAGACTGACCTATCTTCTATAGGGGGGAAACATCCATTACTGAAAAATATTTAAACCATTTATTGTGATACTGTTCATCTTTTTATTTTGTCTTAGTGATCCTAACTTGAAATTCCTATCAAGAATATTTTTAAATAAATTAAGGTCCATAAAATAGAATTTAAGATATGGGTCATCTTAAATCACAAATTACAAAAGTTAATAATATTAAAAGGAAAAAGCAATTTGTTTTTATGTTAACCTTACCTAAAGAAATTTTCACTCTTAAGAAAATGATACAGTAAACATCAGATGAAACTAAATATTGTATATGTTGACTCAGTGATATTTTAGATTATACTGAATCACTAAAAAAAACTGTATACTATACACTGCACTGATTTGAAGGATTCTATAAAAGTCTGGAAGATAGTAAAAAATTAGGGTAAGCCAGCCAAAAAGTTAATAGAACTTAACTCAAATCATCAAGACAGGTTATAAGAAAAGAAATTCCATGACTAAGATACCAAATCACAAAAGAACAGACTCATGCCTGTGGATAGAGGACATTTCAGAGGACAGAGAATAATAAGGGAAGTGCCTATGGAATACATACTGCTTACTATGCCCAGAGTTCATAAACAAAACAAGAAAAATGGTGAAAATGAGTTTTAACTAGATCATTTATAGCATTATATATCATGCTAAAGAATTTGAATTTTTGGTGAACCAGAAAGGGTTCTGTGTAATTGCCAGTTTTTGTCTCAGAAAGATTGTTCTGCATGGAGGGAGTGGAGAAATGGTCAAGTGCAGGTAGGATGAGAAAATGAGGCAGAAATCTATTTGAAAGCCATGGTGACAATAAATCAGACAAAGACTATGATGATCTGGTCTAGGATAGAAACCAATTAAAGAGCTTAATCTGGGAAATTACTAGATATGATGGGCAACAGAAGAATTACAGATGTTGGCCAGAGTTCTGGGTGTTGGGGGACGTCCTTCATGGATCTCATGCACTCCCATACATTTGGTGGGTATGCAAGAAATGCAAGGTCTGTATTACTTATTCCCCAGGATACTTCTCAGAGTTGTTTTGCAGATACCAAACTTGAGAGGTGAAGTAATGTTTTCCTTGGATCAAATAGCAAGCATACAATATGTTGATGACAGAATGCAAAGCTCCTCAAACTCAGTGTTCCTTAGCTACGACACAAATCCACTGCATGTTACACAGCTCCCCCTGGCCACCACTGCAGGACTTATTAGATATGGACAAATCAAAGCATATATGCTAATCCTCACACTGTTTCCTGTACTGTGAATAATAAAGTACTTGGTCTCTGCCCAAGGAGGCCCAGGTCTTTTGCCAAAATCCATGAAACATTAAGAACTTGCCTTCTAAGTCTATGATAAAAATCAAATTTCAAACTCTACCATGGCAAGGGCCGTTGGGTGGATGATGTTACCATTCACTAAGATAGCAACACCATAGAGAAAGCAGAGTTTTGCATTTTATTGACTTAGTCTGTCAGGAAAGGGGTGGGAATGAAGAATAATGAAGACAATACTCTGAGGTCAAAATTTCTCTTGATATTTATAACAAACTAAGCCTTATTAGATTTATTTACCTTTAATCAGCTTTAGAGTGTAAAGAGGAATCAGTTGTGGCCATGAGTTCAATAAAGACTTCCACTAACTAATGTCATTTTAAGGACTCAGAATTTAAATAACATTACAAAAAAAATTTAGAAGAAACTAACAAAATGAGATTACGTGATATAAAACACTCCTGTGAAAGGACTGACAACAATGGAAAGAGAAATATATGCTATTAAATGCTTTTAAATAAAAGTCTAAGATAGGACTTTGGTACCTCAGTGGCAGAGTGTTTGCTTAGCATGTGCAAGGGTTCAATCCTCAGCACCACATAAAATATATATATATATATATAAATAAAAGTACTGTGTCCATCTACAATTTAAAAAAAAGTCTAAGATAAGAGCAAACCAAATAATTTAGAATACAAAAAGGAATGAGATATTTGAAAAGGAACTAAAGATGACTAAGGGACTGATGGAAAACAGGGGAATGAGACCCTTTAGAATGTAGGAGAAAAAATGACAAAGAATACATGAAGACCGAATTCTTCTTTTAAGAGCAGGAAAAAAGAGAAAACATTAAAGTGACCTATTGAAGAACATTAGGATCAAATTTGAACTTTAGGATCAAAATTGGATGGGACTCCAGTGAAGGTACAAAGCACACTACTAATATTCTCCCAAAAACTTCCATTGGCCCTGTTCTACCAAAGGAACTACTGATATTTATCTACAGAACTCTTTCTGTCTCTTACGCCAGGTTCCTTTTCCAAGAACTCTTCTAACTGAAACCAATTATCAGTAGTCAAAGTCAAATCATTCATTTATTTTGTGAATATCTGCTCCTTCTTATATTAAAACTTCATATTAAAAGTCTCTTTATTTGCCCTTTATTCATTATTTGCCCTTTTCCTGGACAAGCTATTTTCTAATTCAAATTCTACCCATCTTTCAATTTCCAGGTAAAATCTGGCTTTCTCTTTAAAGTTATTATTAGCAATTCCTACTTCACAAAAGCTTTCTCCCTTCTGAGAAGACTATATTTAATGAATAATTATATTCTATCCAAAATCTCCCAATCTTTTAGGTTTACAACTGCCTTTTAATTGTTTACATCTTTTATGCCTTCTTTCCATAGCTAGATTATAAAATCTGCAAAGAAGAGAACAATTCCTCTCTTCCTTTTCTTCTAAGTACTAGAATCATTTAAAGGGCAACAAAATTCTATTGTTAAATTGACAGTACATAGAAAGATGTTAGTTTCAACTTTAAAGCCCTTTAAAACCATGTGAGAGATCTATATAACTGAACACTGTTGAAATCTAAAACTATTTCTGCATTTCAGAAAATTAAAGCTTACATCACTAGATCAGTTGATGATGATAGACAATGGCCTCTGACCTAGTTATTTGTTTTTATAAATAAAGTTTTATTTGAACACAGCCATGACCCCACATTTATATATTGTTTCTAGTTGCTCTCAGAACAATAACAGAGACTGGATGGTCAGCAAGCCTAAAATTTTTACTAACCGGTTCTTTATTTTAAAATAGTCAATAACTGGATTATATATTTTTTTTAAAAGATTTTATGCTTTTACTTTAAATATCTGAATCAGGATAATCAAAAGAGATTGGTATTTAAGTTTTAAATTTTTATAATTTGTTTTAAATTATAAAATTATAATCTACTTTATTGAAAAGCACTGTTATATTGTCTTAAAGTAAACTTAATAACTAGTACCCTGTGTTTCTTTTATAGTTAATATGCAAAGAAAGTCTTTCTAATAAATAAAGTCTTTCCCTATATATATCTTCTATAAATACATATTATATATATCGTCTATAAAATTTTTCATGTTAACTAAAATGAAGAACAAAACAGAACAATAATAAAAATTGTTATTCATACCTGTAATCTAAACCAATCTAATCTCATTCCTCTGAAATCAAATACTTCTCCATCTTCAACTGCAAAAATGGGGAGAAAAGATTACAAAGCAAATTAATGTTTTCACAAATCTATAATTACATCATACAATTTAAGAGTTAAAACATTTTCATTTCTGAGTATATAACCAAAAGAATTAAATCCAGAGTCTGAAAGACATGTGTAAACCCATGTTTACAACCGTACTATTCATAATAGCCAACGGTGGAAGCAACTTAAACATTCTTAACAGATAAATGGATGAACAAAACGTAGCACATAATTATTAATGGAATATTATTCTGTCTTAAAAAGAAAGAAAACTCTGATACATGGTTACAATATGACTGAACCTTGGGGACACTACATTCAGTGAAATAAAATAGAGCTGAATGCAATGGCATGCACCTGAAGTCCCAGCTACATGGAAGGCTAAAGAGGACCACCTGAGTTCAAAGAGTTCAAGGCCAGCCCGGGCAACAAACTGAGACCCCATCACCACATACTCATATAAATAAAAGAAGCCTATCTCAAAGAATCAAAACTGTATAGTTTATTTATATGAGGTATATAGAGAAGTCAAACTCATAGGAATAGAGAATAGAATGGTTTTGCTAGGTGTCGATAAGAGAAGAAAATGGAATGTTGCTTAATGGCCAGAGTTTCAGTTTTTAAAGATGAAAAATTTCTGGAGCTTTGTTGTACGAGACTCTGAACATTCCTAACACCATTGAACTACATGGGCAAAAGTGGTTAAATGGTAAAATTTTCATTATGTATATAATTAAAAAACAAAAATAAAAGCTTTTAATTTAAGAACTAAGATAGTGAAACACTTCTCAAATACTATAAAGATAAAGGAGGCAGTTATGCTAGAAGAAGTAAACTTCTCTCCTAAGCTCTCTGACACTTCATTAGAATACTCCGTATCCTTTCTTGTTTTATTTTTGTTATAGAATATTTCTTTTTCCCCCAAATAAGAAATATCAAGACACCATTCTTATGATCACAAACCCATTTTGAAAATATTTGCTTTAGAGACAACAAAGTTTAAAAAAAAAAAAGGCCACATACGTTCAAAGATGAGATAATTCTCTAAAAATTCACTGTTAAATTTTCTCCTTAATAATCAAACTTTAAAATCAATTAAGAAGAGAAAAGAAAAAAAAATGCCTTTACTAAAAAGACTTACCTTGTTTCACGCTTAGTGAAGTCATAGTGTTAACAAAGGAAGACATGATGATTGATTCATCCTCAGGGCAAACAGAAAGATTCTATAAAATGAACAAAAAGTAATATTAAAAAACATCTAATTAAGAAAAAACTCACAGGTCCATCAACTAGCAGATAGATAAAGTGGTACAGTCATGCTATGGAACATTTTTCAGAAATAAAAAGGAATAAATACTGATATACAACAACAAGAATCTCAAAAACATTCTGCTAGGTGAAAGAAATAAAAAAAATAAGATTACAAAGTGTATGATTCCACTTATATGATAATTTTGTAACAGGCAAAATTATATTGCCAGCAAATCAGTTGTTGTTGGGGATCTGTGAGGGAATCTATCATAAAGGTGTACCAAAAAACTTTTATAGGTGTTGGAAATGTTCTACATCTTAAATGTGGTAGCAGTTAAATGGATATATACACTGCCAAAATTCAAAACATACAATAAAAATGGATAATTTTTAATAACATATAAATTATACTTCAAGAAAATTAGGATTATAAAAAAGTGCCCTTTCAAAATGGCTGAGATGATGAATATTTGGGAGCTCGGAGCATAGCTCAATGGTAAGGTGCTTTCCTACCATGCACAAGTCTCTAAGTTCAACACTCAGCACTGCAAAAAAAATAAATAAATAAATTATATATATGTATATATTTTTTTAAAAAAGCAAATGCTTAGCTAACAAACATATAGACCAACACAATAATTTTAAGTGTATATTATGTCACTGAACTACACATTTAAAAATAACTAAATGATGGGGCTGGGGTTGTGGCTCAGTAGTAGAGCACTTGCCTCACAAATGTAAGGCACTGAGTTTAATCCTCAGTACCACATAAAAATAAATAAACAAAATAAAGGTATTGTGTCCATCTACAACTAAAAAATATATATTAAAAATAAATAACTAAATGGTATATTTTATTATACATGCTTTACCACAATAAAAATTTAATACTATTACAATAAAATACATTAAAAGGTTTACAATCTTGGCTATAACTTTACATCCTTACGGGTTATATCTTAATGGTAGAATGCTTGACTAGCATGCATTAATTCCCAGAACAGCAAAAAATAAAAATGAAAAACAAAATTTACATTCTAGCAAGAGGTTAAAAGAACTGTGAATGTACTTTACAACAGAAGAGAGAAGTAAAAAGCTCAGACTTTGGATTTCAGAGTTAAGTTTGAATGGCTCTATTCCTTACAATCCATGTGATATTGAGCAAGTTACATTAGGTCTTTTTCCTTCAGTCAATAATGATTACTATATGTATCCTCACAGAGTTATTATATAGATTTAATAAACTGTTACCAATAAATCTAACAACCTTTAACATCAGTATTATTCCTGCTGCTGGTATTACTACTACTGATACTATAATCCCAAAAGAAATGCTAGGAATTAAATTTTCTCACTGTTGGTAAACTCCACTTTATATAAAAGACCAAGAGATTTAAAGTAACTTAAACATTAACACTGTATCAAAAATCTATAAACAAATATTCAAATAGTCACAGCAAAGAGTCAAAAATTAAAAACATTAGTACCTTAAAAAAAAAAAAAATCACATGAGGGCTGGGGATGTGGCTCAGTGGAAGAGCGCTTGCCTTGCATGTGTGAGGCACTGGGTTCAATCCTCAGCACCACATAAAATAAATAAATAAATAAAGGTATTATATTTATCTACAACAACAACAACAAAAAAAAGCTATTAAAAAAGTCACATGAAACCAGAATTTTGGTTTCCTTTTTAGATTGCATGCTGATATGAATAAAAAATGAACAGTAACCATAACCTCTGGTTTATCTGGTTAGTAATAACTATTCACAAATAAAATTATAACAAAGCAACGATACTCTAAATTTCAGTTCTTTTCTTAATGGCCATTCTAGAAAGGAAGTATCTGAGCTCCATCTAGTGGGTGAAAGAAGAAATATATTAGTATAGGAAGACCAGTAGCTATGTAAAGAGAATTTTTACAGCTCTTTCTCTGAACTGTATTATTAGCTTACAGTAGTTTCGGATATCTATGATTCCCAAAATAAAGGAAAATAAAATACTATTTTCCTTTTGGTCACTTTTTTGGAATAAAGAAAACTTACATTAAGGTGAAAACGATTGAAGAAATAATGGAAATTATAAAAGATAAAACTAAAAGCAGGGCTGGGGATGTGGCTCATGTGGTAGCACGCTCATCTGGCATGCGAGCACACGGCGCTGGGTTCGATCCTCAGCACCACATACAAATAAAGATGTTTGTCCACCGAAAACTAAAAAATAAATATTAAAAAATTCTCTCTCTCTCTCTCTCTCTCCCCCTTTAAAAAAAAAACTAAAAAAAAAAAAAAAATTGAGGAAAATTCAAAATGAAAATAATACTAAGACATTTTCATGTCCAGAATAAATAACTGTTCTCTTATTGTGTTCATCCTGAGTTTTATACACACTTATGCATAACACCTACCATACTACACTACAACTAATTTTTCTTCGCCTTTATAAAATGTTCTTTTAACAAGATACAACCATGATTTATTTACATCTATATTTCCACTGCTGAGCACATGATTACACTTTATAAATGTTTGTGAACAAACCAATTACCAAATTATTAGGAAGGAAAGAACAAAGGGAAAATAATATGAAACAGTTTTTACCTGCACAAGTTCATTGAGGACAACAGCATCAAAGCCAGAAAGGTACTGCACATAATACCTCTGCATTACAGGTCCATATTTCCTTACATGTGCTCTAAGTTCTTCCATGTAAAATATTAATTCAGCAATGTGCCTTTTTAAAAATTCAAGAGAAATGTCAAAGAATAAATGCACTGTTATCAAAGAAAATATTAAATGCTTTTGATATTATTTCCAGAACTCTTTCTGAGAAAGGGCATTTCTTTTTTTTTCTTTTTCTTTTTCTTTTATTCTGTAGTGCTGGGGATTGAACTCAGGGCCTTGTGCATGGGAGACAAGCACTCGACCAACTGAGCTATATCCCCAGCCCAAGAAAGAGCATTTTTAATATTTAATGTCATACTTATTTTCAAAATTATTTCATATGAATAAAGAAATTATAGAAACTAAAAAAAAAAATGAAAAACTACTAATACTCAAACTGATAGAAAGGAAATGAAAATGAAATTTGGACATCTGATAAATACATCATTTTAAATCACAAGTGAAAGAGGATGAGTAAGAAATAAGTAATTTTTTGTATGCTCTTATTTCTCTACTTTATTTACCTAAGAAGTCATGTTGAAAGAATACAGATTAAAAACTGAAAGATATTCCAAATGACACACTGGGTTACAATGTACTCTGTAAGGATTCTTATTTAAATATTTTGTATAATAAATGACTTAGAAAAACAAATTCATAGGAAATATTACTGGGCATAGTAAAAGAATAAACAATAACTTAAACAATAACTTTATTATTAGTACTTAATTAGAGAAAACACATAAGCCCTAATTTCAAATCAGGTGATTTTTCTAATTTATATCATTAATGATATGTTACAAATATTCCTATCTTGACAAAAATCCCTGTAATGTTTTTCAAAATAACTTTGCTTCAAATGTAAGACCTCACATTCTGTAGCCCATGAATCAAAATAAACAGAAAATAATGTTTTTCTAATGTCACTAACTTACTTATCTATAAAGTCATCTGCACTCTTCTTTGGCATGTTATCTGCATGACGAAGTAGCCAGATAATCTCATCACGGGCAAAAGATAATGCCATAAAAACAAAAAGTGCCTATTAAAAACAACAACAAAATGATTTACTCTCATTCAAAGATTAAAAACAAAATATTCATAACAGTTTTCGAAGTGAAAAGTCATTGGCAAGAAACAATATTAAACTCAAAAGGGAAGACACTAACATGAAAGGACGAAAGAAAACTTATAGGTATGTAGGACGAGCATGCATATAAGAACAGAGGAAAATGCAGGCAAGTTTGATGTATGAGTGTCAAGTCAGCAAATTCATTCTTGGCCAAATGCAAAAATCCTTTTATGGAGTCCCTGACTCATACTTTAGTAAAATTTCATACAGAAGAAACGCTTTTAAATTTTTTCATATGGTATACACATTGAAGTAAGAATTAAATCAATTACCTTGGGACCAAGCAAGCCAGGTTGATCAGAAAGAACAGTAGCCAATTCCTTCAAAGCAGACCGTAAAAACTTGCGTCTTTCCCTGTGCATTGAACCACTATAGGAAAAGATATCATTATAGTTTATCTGTTTCTATTAAAATTATCATCAGCAACTTAAAGTAACATAGCATGTCAGGGTTAACTTCCAAAGTTCTTTTAGGAAACAGAGGGCCTAATAAAAATAATCTTCTATATGTTTATCATTAAATGACTTCCTAAATTTATGTTGCCTTTCTTGTGTTATTTTTGTAGCAATGTTTATTCTGCTGCTCTCCATCAATAAAAATCCTACCCATCAAAACTAATACTTCAAGAAACATTTCCCAATATCCGGCTTCTACTTCTAAACAATTTCTACAATTTTAATACTATGTAAGCTAAGCACTTCATAAACTTAACTGTGAGATTCTTGAAAGCAAACTCTATCTTGTTATATACATTTTTGTCAATTACAGATGGAAATAAACATATCTTAACAGATATCAAGTTACTGACACCCACATTTGTTGAGTATATTCCCATTAAATAGTATATTCCCATTAAACTGTCTAAACAAGTCAGTTCAAAAACAGATATGGAAAGGCATTTTTTAAAATATTATTTTAGTTGTAGATGGACACAATACCTTTATTTTATTTATTTATTTTTTTATGTAGTACTGAGTATTGAACCCAGTATCTCACAAGTGCTAGGCAAGTACTGTACCACTGAGCTACAAACAACCCCAGCAACTACACAAGGTATTTTAAAATAAAAATGCAAATTAGGTCTTATTCTCACATATTAACAGAAGGAAAAAAAAAAGTCCTACATTTTCCAACACCTCATACTATGCAAAATGTACACTGTTTCAAGAAAGTTTTAGATAGTTACATAATGATATTTATATATATGAATGAACATACCAAAAACCCAAGTATAAATAATATCTGAGTTAAAACACAAGTATAAAGAATATCTGAATTATTTTTCTGTGACATAGTACATTAAAGTCATCTGGTGTCATTTCTGAGAAGAAAATGGACACATGTTATTTTGACTATTTCACTTCATAGGGTTGCTATGAAGAGTGTATATTAACCCTGAGAGAAAATGTTTATAAAGAACTTGGGTCTGGCACAAGGTAACAAGTTAGAGAACTTAATACTGCTTAGTATTTTATAATTATTTATATTTTTAAAAAAGCATAAAAGGAATAAAAATATATTATGTGTAAAAATGCTTTTTATAAAAGGTAACCATGATAATATTTCTATCCATGAAGAAATGGTAATGTGTACTTCTACAGGTCGAGAAAGAAATTCTAATAATCTCCACAAAGTATGTTATTTTAACTAGAGAATCATTTTTTATTCTTTTTTTGGGGGAGAGGAGGAGGGGAGGGCTTAAACCCAGGGTGCTAAACCACCAAGCTATAGCCCTACCCCTTTTTATGTATTTATTTATTTACTTTTAATTAATTAATTTATTTACTCTAATTAGGTATATATGACAGCAGAATGCATTTTAAAATTTATTTATTTTTTGAGACAGGGTCTTGCTAAGCTCTTTGGGGTTTCGATAAGTTGCTATGGCTGGCTTTGAACTTGCAATCCTCCTGCTCAGTCTCCCAAGCCATTGGGATTATAGGCATGCAACAAAGCACCAAGCAGAGAATCATTTTTGAATTACAAAATGTGCCTCATTCAGGTGAAAACAGTAGGCACAATGAATGATAGGACAGATATAATGAATAAAGATGGTTTAAAATCCCAATATCTATCCTACAGCCTAAATTTTAAAACTTCTTATGGTTTTCTTTTTTCTTTTATGGAATGGTACTACTTGTCTTCTCTCCACCTTATAGAAATACTGATGAATCAGATAGTATTTTCTCTCCATGATCTAAAGCTCATTGACGAAAATATTCTACATATATATATCACATACATAACAATTAAGGTGAAATATCAAATTATGTAGAATTATTTCATGAGGTAATGTGAAAGTCATTCAAAGGTCTTAAGTACACTAGTTTCTAATTTAGGATATCTATGTATTTACTAATATAAGAAACAAAATTGGGAAAAGGTATGGAGTACGCATACTTTCAAACATATACACTATTGGGACAGCATGAGATTGAATCAATTTTCATGAGGTAATACAAAAATGAGCACAATTTATTGGTGTGGGAACCACAGCAGCAGTAAGAGATGATATCTTAAACAAAAGTCCTTTGTATGGTACTTTGGAGAATTTTATCAATAGTCAGAAAATGTTTAAAATCTGTCTACACAAAGGGATGGAGCTTATATACTTATTATTTTTCCTTGAGTAAAATTCTCCCTCTTCTACTGCCACATCTTGCACATCACTAATCTATATTAACTTCACAAAAACAATGCTTTAAGAAATTCCTCTTGATTAAAAGTATGACAAAAAAAGAGAAATACTTACGCATGTGACACAGCTGCCTCCTTGCATTCTCTTATGTCATTAATACGTTTATTGTAACTATGTGTAAAAAGAAAAATTGAATTATGTCAATCTTAATTTGATGATTAACAGACAAAGGAGTCAGTGAAATACTAAAAGTCAATCTAAATGACTTATTATCAACTGCTCCTTAAATAAAATGAATGGAAGAAGTCTGTCCACATCTTTTCCTAGATTATTAAATGCCCCATGAAAGTCTTCCTAGAAAAATAAATCCAACAATAAGATTAAACTTTACAATGCAGATTTTTATTTATTTATTCATTTGTAACGGTACTAAGGATTGAACCCAGGGCTTCACAAATGCTTGGCAAGTGCTCTACCACTGAGCTACATCTACAGCCCTATTTATTTTGACACAAGGTCTTACTGAGTTGCCCAAAATGGGCTTCAACTTGTGATCCTCCTGCCTCAGCCTCCTGATTAGCTGTGATTATAGGCATGTCACCACACCCATAGAAGATTTTTATTTTATTAAATCTTTTTGCTTCCATAAGCCCAACAGAGATACTAAAATAAAGTCAGATTATGCCATAAACAGAAAAATTCTGAAAAGACATATATAAGGGATAAACAGTAGTAGTAACTCTCTGGGCATAGGGGTCCTGTGATGGAAAAAAATGAGGCAGAAAATCACTTGCTTACTTTTAATAGGCAGAATGATGGGTGATTTTTTTTACCTACTATTAAAAACACACATACACACACACATGCCCACTTTTATTTTCCAAACCATAACAGATTCTTTTACAGAAATCTTTCTATTTACTTCAGTTTTTCATAGTCCTTTTATCTTTCAGCCTTTTGATGTGGTTTTCTTCTCATCATCCAATTTAAAAGTGTCATTGGAAAAACAAATACTGATGAATACTAACTATAAAAACTCAAAGGCCCTAAAATGTTAAAGAAAAATATATCTTCCTGACAACTGGTAAAGCCACTTACATCAAAATGAACTCCAACTTCTGCATACCTTCGTGTTCTTTGAGCAAATGTCAAAACACATTAATCCTATAATCTTCTGCCTCTATATTTATTAATAAGCTTTTATACTTATGATTTAACCACCACAATTCAAATTTTAAATTGGTCACTCATAATTTAATCAACATTTAAACCTCTCAAATTTAAATATAGAGATTCTCAATGACAAATTTATCATTTTAAAAGGATAATTAAAATCACTTGGTTTTGTACTGTCATTATATTTACTTGTACCATACATAAGTTCACTCAATGAACACGGACTACTTGGTTTTAAATGTTAAACATATTTAATACGGGGGCTGGGATTGTGGCTCAGCTGTAGAGCGCTTGCCTAGCACATGCGAGGCCCGAGGCCCTGGGTTCGATCCTCAGCACCACTGCAATCTGTATACGGGGTAAAAATGGGAGTTCATAACACACTTGAATCCAATGTATGAAATATGATATGTCAAGAACTATGTAATGTTTTGAACAACTAATAATAAAAATTTTTTTTAAAAATTCATCAAGAAAAATAAATAGATTATATATATATATATATATATATATATATATATATATATATAATGATTCCATAAAGAGGTGATCAATATGCTAAGATATAATACAAGTTTCCTGATTTTCAATTTTCATCAATTAGAAAATGACAAGGCCCATATAACACAGAATATTTAGGCTATTCCACCATCTAAAACAAGAGCTGAAAAGTACAGAGGGCCCTACTTCTCACTTTATGACTGACAGATCACTTCATAAAAAATCTTAGAATCACTTATGGTGACAGAGGCCAGAAAGTGGTCACTTGAGAATGGAGCAAGGAGAGGGAAGGCTAGGAGCTGCAGTATGGATCAGAAAGAGGCACAAAATTATGTAGGAATAACAGAAATGTTCGACATCCTGGTTTTGGTGGTGGACACACAAGAGCAATCACATGTAAACTCATTGAGCAATGTACCTAAGATGTATTTATTTTTCTGTTTCTAGTTTTTAACCTTAATAAAGTCCTAAGGAGGAAAGGGCAAATTCCTTTAACATCTCCAAGGTACAAAGATAAAAGGTCAAATAAAATGCCCAAGGACCTAGATTTTCATTTGTTTTCCACGGTAATTCTTAAGCACACTAAAATTTGAGATACACAGTGGCTTAAACTACTAATACTAAACACATCTTTACTATTCAATAATTACTAGAATCTTTATACAAGTTTTATACAATGCTAGACACATCTTTATTTTAAAATAATAGAAGTTTTATTTTATCTCAATTTCATTGAGACATTATTAAATTGGATGTGAAATAATTGCAGACAAATTTCATTTTTATCTGGAGTTAGCAGGCCAATACAATTATTCAAAATAAGTAAAGGGGATCCAGGATTTTTCAGAAGCTCCATAGTTCAAAAGATTCTATAATTATTACAAAGTATGGCTCAACTTGACTTTTTATAATACTGGCTATAGAACTCAAATGGAAAGAAATGAAGGCATTAAAAATTTTCATGACATAAACTTCAGAGGATTATTGACTTTACAGGAACTAAATGAAAATAAATCACTTGGGTTAACTTCTACTATAAGGAAACATGACTTCCTATTACAGTAGTCTAACTTTTATGACTATTATAATCTAGTGAAATCATTTTGTATTGCTTCCACTACTTTTATAAATACCTTCTATTCTCAAATAACACTTCTAAAAATGTCAAACTTTTAAAAACATATATGATGCTTTCAGTAATATGATATATGTATGATTTACAAGAAGACACCTCTTTCCTTCTCTAGAATACAAGTTTTTTAAAGGGCAGGAATGCTAGATTTCTTTTTTAAATTTTTAAACTATGGAGGTATCTGTCAAAATATGATCAATACCATATCAGCATAGTTTTTTTAAAAAACAACTGGCTGGGACTACATCCTGCAGGAAGTTGTAGCCTATACCATCTTATTCTGCCCTCAGCAAGTTGTTTTTAAAAATTATGCTAACATGATACAGGCTACATCTTACTTAGGAAAGATAATCCGTTCACAACCCTTTTCCAAAAAAGACAAATTAATTGAAAGTGCCATACCCTCGGATGTTTACAAATAAATCTTCTGCAGCTTTGTGAATGTGGAAAACTTCATCCCGGAAGAGAGAGAGGCAAGAGCTACTTTGAAGAGCTAGCTTCCAAAGGTTCAGTGCTGTAGCATCAGTATTTAGGATCCCATGACACAAAATAAAGCCAACTTTAAATAAAAAGAAAAGCAAATACAAAATGTAAAACATGTTCTTTCAGTCACAGTGTAACTTTTTAAAGACCCTGAAACATAACCACAATCACCTGAGGCTTTTAAGATGACGTGTGTGTTTCTGTGTGTGTGTGTGTGTGTGTGTGTGTGAATGAAACAATATTTTTCTTTCCCAATTATAATTTTCTGTATTTTGCAAAATCAGTTCTTCAGACCCACACTAATAAACAAGAGAAAAAAATGTCATTTCTGGAATTATGAATGAAGTCGTTTTAATAAAACATTTTTCAGGGAC
Source organism: Marmota monax (assembly GCF_021218885.2). NCBI lineage: Eukaryota > Metazoa > Chordata > Mammalia > Rodentia > Sciuridae > Marmota > Marmota monax. Next base: position 16,704,353 of record NW_026692781.1, read on the forward strand.
AAATATTCTTTCAATGTACTAAGCTACTCTCTATTATCTGAATTTCAATTATCTTTTACCTTCTATTACCTAATCCTGAAATCCTACACAAATGTATAATTCTATTATGCTCATTGATGTCCTATCTATAGTAAGACATAAGACCTCATCTTTCAATCATTCAACATTTACTTAGTACCTACTATACATGTTCAAGGTTTTATGCTGGGCCAGTTACAAACCAGTCCCATTTTCTGTGAGATTTCCTCGTGATTTTCAAGTCACTCCCATTTTATAAACTACCAAATTGCATTGTAGCTGTACAAACATTAACACACTTTAACACAAAATCTGCTGACACAAAACTTATCTTTTTTCTCCGTAGCTCAACTTTCCTAAAGGGCAATTATGCAAGCAAGTTAACATATTTAAGTAGATATATACAGTGGTGTTATAAATATTGAAATATTTTTACCTCCATTAAATTTTTTAAAATATAAAATTTTTTTTCATACATTGGGTCCCTAAAAGCAAGCCAATTACTTGGTCTGATATGCAACTAAATAAAACAAATACGTGTATAGAAATGTAAAATATTTTTACTTTATATACTGAATTTTTACCTTAATCCCTCATACCAATATCTTATACCTGTTTCTATAGAGTCATTCCTTATTATATACAGGGGAACAGTTCCAGGATCCCTCCAGAATACCAAAATCCAAACACTCAAATGCCTTATGTAAAATGGTACAGTATTTGCATATACCTACAAACATTCTCTGTATACTTTAAATCATCTCTAGTTTACTTATAATTATCAAATGCAATGTAAATCCTAAATTAATACATTTTATTTTTTAGGGAATGATAAGAAAAAGCTCTATACATGTTCAGTACAGATGCAACTTTTTAAAAATGCTATCAATCAGTGGGTTGGTTCAATCTAAGGATATAGAATTCATGGAAGGATGCCATACTCAGATTTATAAAATATTTGCTACTGACAAAAAAAAAATTTTATCACTTATATTGTAAGTAACAGGGTTCTGTTTTGGTTTTTTTTAAAAAGATATGGGTTATAAATTTAAGTATGTGCATTTATTTAAAATAAAATCAAAAAGCGCAAAAGAATCTAAATTAGACTGCCTAAAATGAGAAGGATAATTACACCAAAAACTAATCTTCTTTCCCTACCAACATCCTAATAAAGAAGATATATATATCCATAAAAAATGTGAACAAAACAGAAGGCCAAGAGTAGACAAGAAAGTTGGAGAAATCTTTGAACATAAAAGAGATGAAAATGGATTATCAATTAAATAAAAGGAGACAGGAATTAATAATCCCAGAGTCTACAGATTAAAAGGAAATCAATCCCAAAGAGTTTCCCAAGTCCAACCAATATAGCAAGAGTAGACTCTGTAAAGAACATTAGGATAATTTTTTTACATTTCAAATAGTTTGAGATCTTCCATAACTCTTGGCCCCAAGCTATAATCCAAAATAGTGATTCCTGAACTTCAGCTTACATTAGAATCACTTAGAGAAGTTTATTAAATCACAAGATTGTTGGTTCCTATTCAGTGAGTTTCTGATTCAGGAGGTCTTAAATGGAGATCAAGATTCTGCACATATAAGAAGTTCCTAGGTAATGTTGACACTGCCGGTTTAGGAACCACACTTTGAATTAATCTACTGCAAAGCTATAAAGAAAGTGGAGTATTAAAAGAAAATCAAACTGTGGGTATTCATACTAAGTTTGAGGTAACTCTTAAGCTCTGCAGTAGTTCCGTTCAAGGTTGAAATATATAAAAACAGCAAAACACAGAGCTGGGGTTGTGGCTCAGCGGTAGAACACTTGCCTAGCCTCTGTGAGGCACTGGTTTTGATTCTCAGCACCCCATATAAATAAATAAATAATAAAGATTCATCCCCAACTAAAACTATATCTATATATCTACATATATAGATATATATAAAATATTAAAAAAAAAAAAAAAAGCAAAACACAGAGTGACTGTTCTTTGCTTTGACAACTGTGGTTACTGCGCATTTCCTGACCCACTTCCCTGGTCATTACAATGAGCATTCACAGAGAATGAGGTGGGGAAAAAATCCTACATAATGCCAAAGGTCAGCCATGATAGTTAACTCTACTTATCAACACCATTCTTTAGTCAGATATCCATAAACAGAAAACAACTAAGAACCACTACACATTTGAGCAAAAGAAATATTTCAAAAGCTGATTTTCAGTACCCAATTCTATAGATATTAAGTTCTGAAACCTCAGATCAAAGCAACAGATTTAGTCCAATTACCGGTAAGAAACTAGAGAAAGAACAGTAACTTAGTGTAGAAACTACTGGAAACTGACTTTTTGTCATAAAAGATATTTTCTGGCAAATAAAAACGTTCTTGTCCTCAGTACTGCATAAACAATCTCTCTGGATAGATATGTGTATAAATTAGTGACACAGTAAGAACCAGTGAGGTATCTTGCCCATCCATTTTTCTTTTCCCCTTGATTTCGGGGATTAAACTCAATGGTACTTAACCACTGTTTTATTTTATAAGTTGAATGACAGACAAAACATGGAAATCTCAATTATATTTATAGAAGAAAATATATCATAAGCCCATAAAAAAATACAATTAACTAAAAAATGGCTAAGAACAGGTGGTATGTGTTAAATTCTTCCTTTTATATACTCAAAAATATTGCTATTCAAAGTGCCAGTCCATTATAAAAAGCATACAAATTATGAGAATTTAAATTTTTCATAAAATTTGACAATGATTTCTAAATAGAAACCCACTAATCTAATTGTCAGAGTAAACAGAATCTAATAATCAAAACTATGTCTTTTTATTTCATTTTTCTAGAAATACCACCAGTTTTGTATATTATTTTATTAAAGTATCAATCCAGGCCTGGGGATGTGGCTCAAGTAGTAATGTGCTTGCCTGGCATGCGCAGGGCGCTGGGTTCGATCCTCAGCACCATATAAAAATAAAATAAAGATGTTGTGTCCACCAAAAACTGAAAAATAAATATTAAAAAATTCTCTCTCTCTCTCCTTAAAAAAAAAAAGTATCAATCCAAAAAGTTAAAGACAACTACAGAAAATAAAAAACTATAAAAAATAGAGCAATTATAAAGAACTATAGAAAATTTAAAAGTCAACAAAATCTATCTAAAAGTTAATAAACCAAGAAACAAAGTGCTACAAGAAATAAAATAAAAACTGCTCAAAATTATTCCCCTTTGGCAGTAAGCCTGAGGAGTGGGAAGATGAAATTTAACCATATTATAACAATTCCCATTCTGTGCCACACTGTCCATTCTCCTCATAGTTTGCAAGCTTTCTATAGCAAAAATTAATAATTTTACCCCTCATTCATCAAACTGTCAAATAGATAAGCAATATTTATATTTACGAAAGTAAATGAAAACCAAAAACATTAACTGAATAGATGCCATCCAAAAAAACTCACTAAAGGCAAAGGCAAAACAAAGGGCTGGGGATATAGCTCAGTTGGTAGAATGCTTGCCTTGAATGTATAAGGCCCTGGGTTCAATCCCAGCACAAAAAAAAAAAAAAAAAGCTAAACAAACATTTAGTGTTGAAAGTCACATTGAAAAGGCAACATAAAGTAGATCATGAGCCTTGGTGTCAGCCTGGACTCTTACTTTGTCTTTGCCACTCACCAGCTATGTAGCCTAAGATTTGGGTTCCTCACCTATAATATAGGCTATCTACATTATGACAGGATCAATATTAGGACTGAAAGAGATAAAGTACATGTAAGTGGTTTAGCATAGTGGAAAGCACAGAGGTAAGACATGTTACCTCTTTTCTCTAAAACTTAAAACCTAGTGGGTAATCCCCAAAACTAACTTTTTTACTTACAGATGATCCATTTCTCCATTGCATCCAAAGAAAGATATTCACAAGGCATCTTAAGAAGAGAATATACATTTGTGGTTAAAAGAAATTCTTCAAAAATTTTCATACTGAGTTACTCTCCTCTCTTCCTCAATTCTTGCATCAAGTACCACAACAAATTTGAAAAACTGAATAAAGCTATGTAATCTACATGTAGATTTGCAGTCAATAATGGGAGAAGTGTGCCCCTTTTATATATGCACACGCTCAACTCTCTTGTTAAAAATACTGTTCCTAAATTTTCTTCAGTCTAGTAGATAACAACTCTCCAATTTTTCAAGCCTATTTCAGAGTTTATATTATTCCAAAAGAAAATTTTAGTCAACTGAAAAGAGATTTGTGCTTGGATGCTCTCTCTATGTTCATATATACAGATAAATGATTGAAAAGAAATATAATAGAATATTGATTTTATCTACTTAGTAAAATTTGAGCTGATTTTTTTTCTATATCTTCCAATTTTTCTACCATGATATCATCAAGATATTTAAAACAAATTTCAAAAGACAAATACATAAACTATTAGTCATATTAAATTTACATCGGTTTTTGTTGAAATATAAAATCAAAAGAGTAGGATTTAATGAGCAATTTATAATAAACTTTGCTAATAGTCTAATTCTAACTTTAAAAGTTTCAACAACATTGTTAAATATTTTTTTAAAAAACACTTATTTTCACTCAAAAAGAGAAAAATAGAACCATACAGTGTCAGACTGTGCAGGATTAAGCATTGTACTAGGTGCACTGATGAGACTTAATAATTGGGCATTTCTCCATTGATCAGCTGAAAGATTCCTTCTAGGATATACCATCTGAAGAGAAATTAGTGCATCTGAAAGAGACTAATTAAAAGAGGAAAAAGTTAGTTGAGGAATAATTCTTTTTCTTTTTCAATTAAATTTCAGCTACAACTTGCTGTGCCTTTCCAACTCTACCTTTATAAAACAACAGAACATAATTATGAAGCTTTCTGAGTTGGGTTAGGACGTCCCTCCATTACATTTTTTTTTTTTTTTAATTCTACAAAAGCTACGTAGATTTTACATTTCTGAGCAAGAGCTTCACTCAGGAAATACTGTTACTTTCTTTGAGGTTAAAATCTGTGTAAACTTTGGGATCTTTATTTCAAGAGACAGAGATCAACTGCCATTCTTTCACAAAGTGAAAGTTTCTAGTCTGATAATTCCCACTAAAAAAGAAAAAGACTTTAAAGATTATATGCCCAAGTATTAAGAAAGCTTAACATGTTCTGTATTTCTTCAAATAATGCCTTATAAAAATAATCCACTGTACTCTATCTTAATAAATTACTTAATGTCTACTTTGTTAACTATAGCTTTATCATCAAGATATTTAATGTTTATCTCATTTGTTTCTTGCTTGCTTTTCTAACTATCCTTGTTATTCATCTTTGCTTCCTAAAAATTCCGTACAGTGATTCTTTAATTTGTTCACAAATAAACTGCAAGGTGAATTTGTTCAGAGAATCCACACCTCCATCTAAAATTTAACAAACTAAATTTTAGGAGTAGAATCCCAGAATCAATCATTTTGCTAAGATCCACATAGTGATTCTGATGTAGCCAACAAAAATGTTTTTAAAATTCATTTATGTGATTTTAATTTTTTAAAATCCTAGCAGATGTATAATAGTCTATCAAAATTCTGAGTATCATGGAACATCAGGAAAATCATAGTTATGAAATAACTGATCTGATTCAAATGAACAATTCTAAGTGTTTATTGATAATATACTACATGCTGAATACAATTTACTGGCTACAGAGAATTTTAAAAGACTGCAAAATAACATTTAAGGAAATTTGAATCACCCAGCAAAAGAAATAATGAAATTTGAAATGGCCAAATAAAAACAGGCTGTGCATGATTAGGGAAAAATCAGAAGTGGATGGAGAGAGCAAAAAGAGAGGTAAGGAAAAGACTTTTAGGTAAGAAAAAGTACCACCAAAATCAGAGTGGTGTGAGCTGACCATGACACGCTGAGCATTTCAATTTATCTGACACCTCAATCCATAATGCTGATGGTTTTTACTTTAAAAGTTATGCCATTTACCAGCCTCTTTCAAACTAATTAGTCAACTAACTCCTAGACATAAAACATATATAAATTTTTAAGTACAGGCTTCCTATTCTTTTTCAAAAATGCTTGGGTTTGGAAGTGTCTCAGATTTGGGACAAAGAGGTTGTAATATGTGCATGTACATAATGAGATATCTTCAGGATGGACACAAATCCAAACACAAAATTCATTTTATGTTTCACATATACCAAGTTTGAAAGTAACTTGTGATCTCATTTCTTTTGCTTACCTTGTTTTTGGTAATAGAATTATGCAAACATTAAGAAGAAGAAAGAAAGAAAGAAGGGAGGGAGGGAGGGAGGAAGGAAGGGAGGAAGGAAGGAAGGAAGGAAGGAAGGAAGGAAGGAATTAATTTTGTACAATACTGTTAGAGTGCCTGCACTTTCAATACTACCCATTATATGAGATCAGGAGTGGAATTTTTCCACTGTGGTGTAAAAGTTCCAGACCTGATGTCAGCACTCAAAAAAGTTGGATTTTGAACATTTTGGATTTTCAGATTAGGGATGTTAAACTTTATAGCACAGCTCTGCAAAAAGATTAAACTAAGAAAACATTTTCAGAATTTTTATGGGAAAAAGAAAATCCTTGGGGCTGGGGATATAGCTCAGTTGGTATAGTGCTTGCCTCGCATGCACAAGGCTCTGGCTTCAATCCCCAATACCACAAAAAGAAAAGAAAAGCCTTGGTAATAACTGTATGTCAAGGAAAAATATTTATACAAATATTATATTACTAAAAAGCTTAATTAATCCTTATCATTCAAAGAGAATAATAAACCAAGATTCTAATCATCTAGATTTCAATTCTGGTTTTGACATTATTGCTGCCAAATGGTTTTACCTTGTCATAATACTTCTCTAGCCCTCAATCCTTATTTAAAAATGATGAGAGTAGATGAGATACCTAAAAATTTCCTTGAAGCACTTAGAAACTATAGGTATATGAATTAGCTCAACTGCAGACAAGGCATAATGGCAAGATTCTTTACAAGCAAAATTATTCCAATATCAGCTATTTTTTAATACACATTTCAAATTATTTCCACAAAACTTATTTTTCTCATTAAAAATTATAATAAAGCTAAAATTTATCAAATACTATATATCTAAACACTATTTATGAAGTAATTCATTTTATTCTCATAACAATCATATAAGGTAATGTGTTTACCAAAATTCAATCTGTATTACCAAAAAAAAAGCTTAGGTACAGTGAGGTTGATTAAGTAACTTATCCAATATTATAGAGTCAGTAACTGGCAGAACTGAGATTACAGCCTATGGAGACTGGTATGACAGTATTCTCAAGTACAATAACATACTCTGCTAACTATTTGTACTATTCTGAACCTAAAAACTATAATGAATCAATATATTCCTGAGTCTCTAGGCAATATTGTGAACTTAACCAAATAAGTTCACAATTGGATAAAAATATACATAGTTATTTTTCATATCCCATGGAGTTTATCCCCTTTATCTAATTCTCCATGCTTACATCATCTCTTATGACTATTACAGTGTAAAAATAAAACAAAACAGTTTTTACCTTGCTGTGGGGTACAAATTCTTCCATCATCTTTTTTAAAGGGTTTTCATAATCTACAATCATCTGACCAAGTCGTGGATATTCTCGGTCACTTAAAATAGACATATCAAATTATTGATGAGTTGTAAGCCATCAAACTGAGAATTTTAGAAAAATTTTTATAATATATTAATATATTAATTTTATAATATATAATAATATAATATTAAAATATATTCTATATTTCAGTCCTACCTTGCTCCATGGGTCATTTCATGAGCATAGTTATATAATCCAATGATTGCCTTCCTTTCTTCAATTCGAGACAGCAGAATCATTAATGTTGTATAGGTAATAATCAAATCTAAGTAGTTCTTTGTTAAATCAAAGTTCACAGTCTAGAAAAGGAATCAAGTTCATCTTTATCCTATCTGCCAAACTTAAACACACACAAAATATTCCTAGCAGCTACTGGAAGTTAGTAATTTTTTGTAGTTATTTTATCCCTATTCCTGTAATTCAATCAGGAAATTCAAAAAATTTTAGATGTTTTACTAAAAACATCTAAAATTTGACAGTTACAGGTAATAGTTTTGCATTTGTTACATAATTTTATGGCTGAAAGCAAAGGGCTTTCAGTGAATTCAAACAGTAAAACTTTTAAAAAACATTAAAACCAGAATAAAAAACACTGTTAACAAACTCACCAAAGTAAAAGAAGTATTTTTTAACAAATTTCATCACTAACTTAACATTAAGAAAAATTCTATTGAGTATGACTTTTACAGGAAAAAATATTTCTACTTTTTATAACTGGGCATGCTAAAATTAACTAATACTAAAATTAACAACTATTTCCCAATATGTACCAGACTTAGTAATACAAAATACATTAAAAATTTTTATTTCTTAAAAAATCTAATGAACAAGCCAAATTAACAATACTAAAATTTAATAAGCTAGTTACATAAACTTTCTCTAAAGAAAAGAAATTGGTCACCTGAGTTCTGGAAACAGAAAGAAGAATTAAGAAATTTTTCTGAAAAATGATACTTACAATATCAAAGAAGACTTGGCAAACATCAATAGTATTCAGCAACTCACAAACATGATCCTGAAAAGAAAAGTTTGTTTTCATCTTATATGTGTTTAATATTGTATGTGTGTGTGTGTGCACGCACGCGCGTGCGTGCATATGTAGTATCAGGGATTAAATTCAGTGCCTCACACGTAGTAGGCAAGCCCTCTCCCCGAGTCTTATCATCAGCCCTGTAAAAATAATGTTAAATTCTGAATAAACAAAATATATTCTAAATTTCAGTTCCAGAAGACTTCCAATCTCATTATCTATAAGTATCAAAGAAATTTATAAAATTAACAATTATAAGTCTACTTCCAAAATATTAAATTTTGTATTAAAATACATACCTTAAATTCCATAACATCTACAAATGTGAAGTAATATAATGCCAGATTTTTCAGAATCTCTGATTTTTCTTTCTGTAGTTGTGCAAGCTGTTGCTGTGAAAACAAAATTAGAATGTGTTTTTACATAGAACAGAAGTATTTAATTGTACTATGAACTATCTTCTTTTATGGTTGCTACATGGAAGCACAAGCTTTTAGAATATTTCTAAATGATTAAGGCATTTTTTTAAAAAAAAAAAACCAAAGTACTCGAGACAGCAATTGCTAATAGTGATCAGCAACTGATAGTGTGAAGCTATAAAACAAATCAAAGCAGATTAGTACCAAATTGCGTTACTATTAAGGAAAATTGGAAAATGTGTTACTATTAAGGAAAATTGGAAAATGTTAGGAAAAAACAATTATCAAATGAACTCTTTAAAAAAATTAAAAACAAATTATGAACATGACCACATTCTAGAAGTGGAAGAAAAGAAGGTGAAAAACATTATAACTTACACTACAAAAAAAACCAATATGCTATATAGATTTGGAACTTACCAAAAAGAACATCCAGGCAAAGCCACGTTACGCATGCAAAATAAAATGTAGATACAAACATAAAATACAGTAACGGTTCCCTGACCAGATCCACAAAACACAATAATATATTAAACAAAAGCAAAAACCACAACAATGAAAAAGAAATGAGAAAGAAGCAAAACTAGAGTTAAGACATGGAAGAGGAAAATGTGAAAGACAAATATTATTTCATCAACTATATTATGAAATTTGCAAGACCAAATAATTCTTTTAAAACCAACTATATTGAAATAATTTAGACATATTTAAGGCCCTATACAACAGAATGGCCAAAATTTTAAAAAACCATCCAGATCCTTGATATTCTGAGTGTGGTCTATTGAATAGCAGCTTCCAACCATTTTGGACCTAGTTTAAAAAGGGCTCACTCACCTCAGACCTATTGAATAAGACTCTGCCTTCTTAACAAGATATACCCAGGTAATCTAAATACACATAAAATGCCTGAGAGTACTTACCTAAAGCATAAAAAAAAAAAAAAAACTAGAAAATATCAAAAATTAGTTCAAAGCATTAAAGTTACTACAAAGCCCACATGGTTTTGAGGCTCTCATAGTGTAACTTATGCATACATGGGAGTATTGGGGAAGAGATGCCTTCATATATAATTGTACTAGTCAGAAATGTTATGGCAGTGAACCTAACATAAGAAAAATATTCTTTAAAAAACTACACAAAAGCCAATTTAAAACAATAAGCACAGCAGTCTGGTAAACTCAATTACTACAGGGTTTAAAATATCATAATTACTATATACAGACTCTGAAGACATTTAAAGTATTAATGCCTATAAAATATCTCACTCTTCCCCATATATGCCAGAGGAATTAAGGTATATACTTGTAGTGACGTGCAACTATCTTTAGCTTCATCTATGAAAATAGCTGAGTCTATTTTGTACAACATATTTGTTTCAAAACAATTCCATCATTATTTTAGGCACATCTTTAACCATTATTGCTCCAGCATTCTGAAGTGAATACTTATCTAAATGATACCATTTCCTCAGATTATATCATCTTTACCTTGTTCAGCAACATTAAACATGTGATTGATATCTTAGTCTTTTTTTCTGCTTTTCAGTCCTTTAAATTTGAGTTTCAAAATACAAAATGTAATTTGGTTCCTACTGGGTTTAATAATTCCAATTTATTTCAGTTGCCTATAGTAATTATTAATAATGTTCTCTTTCAACTTTGGTGTCCTAGTCTGAGCAATTAATGACAGTCATCATAAAATAGGTCATAGGCCTTAATGATCTTTTATACAACCTCCATTTTACATATTAAGAAAGTAATACTCAATTTGGGAGGCTGAAGCAGGAGGACTGCAAGTTTAAAGCCAGCCTCAGCAAGTTAGTAATGCTCTATCTTCTAATAAAAAATAAAAAGGGCTAGGGATTTAGTGAGACCCTGTCTCAATATAAAAAAGAGAAGGGTTGGGCTGGGGATGTGGCTCAAGCGGTAGCGCGCTCGCCTGGCATGCGTGCGGCCCGGGTTCGATCCTCAGCACCACATACAAACAAAGATGTTGTGTCCGACGAAAACTAAAAAATAAATATTAAAAAATTCTCTCTCTCAAAAAAAAAAAAAAAAAAAGAGAAGGGGCTAGGGATGTAACTCAGTGGTGGAGCACCTCTGGGTTCAACTCTCAGTACCAAAAAAAAAAAAAAAAAAAATATCCTAAAACATCTGTGAAAGCTAAACAACTAGTAGAAACCTCATCTCCTTTTTTTTTTTTTTTTAAAAAAAAAGTTATCTTTCTACTCTTCTACATGCCCATCATCTCTCCTCTTTTAATAATACAATCTCAATATAGTCTAAATTTCTCATTGAATTATATTTTCCCCAAAACCACATATTACTAGGCTCTACACTGGCTACTATTGAATAATTTCTAGGTAACTAAATTCAAAACAATTAATCAAGCTTTTAAGACCATCTATATTCTGGCCCTAACTTACCTTACAATCAAAATTTCCCCTGCATCCATTCATATACTCACTATTTGCCACATACATCTCATGTTTTCTTACTCTGCTCCCCTACTGAAATGTCAAAATCCCACCACTTACACATATCCAAATCCCGCTACTGTTAAATAACTCAGTTTACAAGAAAAGAAAAAATACAGTTTAAATACTAATCCCATTTTTAAGAAGCCATGCCTGACTAAACTTCTTTCTCAAAACATGTATCAACATTTCACTCCTCTAAAAGTGTATCATTTCTAATAAATCTTATCATAGCTATCTCCAACACTATAAGATGTGTATCAGACACAAGTTTTTAATTTCCCCAGTCCATACCATCTGATAGAGTATCAAATAAGGGATTATAATGCAAACATAAAACACACTTTTGTATCACTGTCAGATGACATGTTTGGGTAGGTAATATTAGAAAGCCTATATCATATTATACAATCATGACTAAGTGACTTGACAACTGAAAGCCTGGTACACTCATCATCAAATGGGAGCTGATGTGGACAATTAACCAAGGTAACATACATGAAAACATCTATAAATGCCTGGCACCCAGAAATATGCATTACATATTAGGCAAATAATAAAGAAGATGTATAGACCACTTCTTCAAAATATGCAAAAATAAAACTTTTAAATAATCCTAACACTGTGCTCAGTACTTCTAATAAGAACAGATATTTTGTGAGCATGCTTTATGTGAAAGGCACTGTTTCAAACATAACACTATCTCATACAATCCTCAACACCTTTTTGCAATTACATTCCCTATTTTAGTGAAATTAAATTCCACAAAACCCTCAATGAAAGAGGCCAATATAACAATTTTCAGACTTCAACTATAAGTAAAAAAACATCTACATTTTAGTTCTTGGGTGAAAATCAGTAGATACTAACAAAAAATACTTTTTGGTTATACTCAAGAACAAATTCATCTTAATTTAACAGCTCAAGCTTTTTTTTTAGTAAACAAAAAGTAGAAAATGGTTTAAAAATGCAGATCAGTAACACAACAGAACATTAGAAAAGTATATTTTGGAAAGACAGATTCTATTCACTCATACTTTAAAATCATATTCATGTGATACATGCAAATATTTTGGCCAAATATCTGCATGATTCTTTCATTAAGATTCTTAGCTAATGATCATTATTCTAACATTCAAATAAAATGTTTAACGACTAGAAATAAAGAAGGTAAACATCAGATATGCAAACTACAAAGATCATATCTCTGTACTGAACAATCTTGGTAATTAATCTTTGTTCAGGTAAGGAGCATTTTTCCACAGAAAAATAAGTTTCTAAAACATTGAAATTTATTACTCATCAGTTTTCATTCTTTTAAAGTAAAGGTACTGGCAAATTAACATAAGGAACTAATGAATAACAGAGCTGACTAACATATTTTGTTTTTGTTTTTCTTTTTTGTTTGGATATCAAGGATTGAACTCAGGGGCACTCAACCACTGAGCCACATCCCCAACCTTATTTTGTATTTTATTTAGAGATAGGGTCTCACTGAGTTGCTTAGCACCTCACTGTTGCTGAGGCTGGTTTTGAACTCTGGATCCTCCTGCCTCAGCCTTCCAAGCCACAGGAATTACAGGTGTGTACTAGCACTCCTGGTCACATATTTTCAACAAAGGAATATGGCTAGAGTTTTTTTTTTTATTTGCCTATTTCAATTATTACCATCCTTCATACTGAAATTGCTTTTGCCTAATAAATTATTTTCCTTGATCTAATTATGCTACTATTTTGTTCCTCTTAAAAACAAAACAAAACAACAAAAACAAAAATATACCAAAACACACAAGTTTGGCTTCAAGGAAAACTTTTGTCCATTTTCTTAGAACGCTACAACAATCCTGGCTTTTCTTAAATAAGAGATTATGGAGAGATTTAAAACTGTCCCAGTTATCACACTGTTAGCAACTCTCATCTGGACTACTATCATATCCACTTAATTGGTCTATACTACTGCTCTTGCCTCTTCAGTCTTATTCACATAGCAGCAGGAGAATGGTTTCCTAAAGACACCCACCACTCTACCATGAAAAAAGTGATTCCCATGATGGTTATGTAAGATGCTAACACCTGGTGGAGAGAATTAGGAAACACTACATTTTTTGCAAATTTTCTTTTAAGTCTGATATGATTTCAAAATAAAAGGGTTTTTGTTTGTTTTTAATTCCACTGGCTTCCTGTCACAGAATAAAATATAAAAAGTCCTGACCAGTGCCTCAGAATAGAATCTAAATAAGAACCCTTGCCTATCTCTAAGACCTCATCTCCTTTCATGATCCTCCGCCCTCACTCAGTAGTCCTTACGCTGTTTCTTCCTGCGTGTTCCCAACTCAAAACCTTTGCCATTTTCTCATTCTCATGTCTGTGATGCTGCTGCCACTGCTTAGCATACCTCACCCAGCCCCACTTCTCTTCAGTGAAGGCCATACTATTGAGCACTCTTTTATCTAAAATAATCTACTCTCCCACATTATTCTTTAACTCCTTATCTTGTTTCCCATTTCTTCCTACCACTTACCTCCAAATCAAAGTATATATTTATTCACTTTAGTTGTTTGCTAACATTACAACTTAAAAATTTTAATGAGGGCAAGCAGTTTATATTATTTCCTACTGTATTTCCAGCATAACACATGGTGGATGTATTATAAACAAATAACAAATAATTCTTATGTTTCAACAAAACAATTATGAATGGAGTCCTTAATATTAAAATTTCATTGCTGATAAATGTTTTCAATATCAGATATAAACTCCTACCTCAATCGAGTTTCTGCATACTAATACATACAGAGTAGCAATTTAATCCCTTGAATAAATTTCCAAAGTTAGGCAAATTAATTTCATTGTGTCATTCCAGAATAGGAAAGGATAAAGAAAAGAAATGAGGATCAACTAAAAGTATATAACATGCATATCAAATATAAGTAAATCACCCAAGATTACCTGAAAATCCAAATCAACACAAAGATTAGTCATTTAAAAAAAAAAAAGGATTATAGAATTTTATTTAAAATTCTTTGTAGGATTTTTTCTTTTATCATATACACAATGATTATGTTAGCAGTAAATATTTCAGAAGTGCATTTTTCTGAGCAAATTAGTAAATTAATTTGAGGGAAAATTATCCCAAGACTAACTTAGGTAATAAGTACTTGTTATTTAAGATGTGCTACTAAATTCGGTCCTCATAATTGCTTTTCAAGATATATTTATTTATTTTTATTGTGCTAAAATATACATGACAAAGAATTTACCATTTTAACCTACTTTTAAGTGTGCAGTTCTGGAGCATTAAGTACATTTATACTGTTGTACAACCATCACCACCATTCATCTTCACAACTCTTTTCATCTTCCCAATCAAGATACGTTTTTTTTTAAATATTTATTTTTCAGTTGTAGTTGGACACAATACATTTATTTCACTTATTTATTTTTATGTGGTGCTGAGGATAGAAACCAGGGTCTCGCATGTGTGAGGCGAGCGCTCTATCGCTGAGCCACAACCCCAGACCTCAAGATACTTTTTTTAAAATATTTTTTTAGTTATGGATGGACATAATACCTTTATTTTATTTGTTTTTTGTTCGTTTGTTTATTTGCTTTGTTTTGTTTTTTTTAAATGTGGTGCCAGGGATGGAACCCAGTGCCTCAAACATACTAGGCAAGTGCTCTACCACTGAGCCACAACCCCACCCCCAATCAAGATAACATTTTTAACCTAATTGATCAGGTATAGAAACGAACTAGCAAAAAGTAAGATGACAGTCTAAGTCTATCAGATTCAGGCTCTAAACAAATTTTCAATACAATAAGACAAAAATAATAAGGAAAAAACTAAAGCTCTGTTTTCTTTTATTTAAAATATAAACATATTTTATATGTACATATATGTATGTATATGATTTTGTTTAGTTTTGTTTGCAGCACTGGAAATCAAACGCAGGGTCTAGTGCATGCTAGACAAGTGCTCTACCACAGTTTTTTCCACAGCCCTTCTGATTTCTGGGTTTTTTTTTTAATATTTATTTTTTAGTTGTAGTTGAACACAATATCTTTATTTTTTATTTGTTTTTATGTGGTGCTGAGGATCGAACCCAGGGCCTCACACTTGCTAGGCTGAGCCACAACCCTAGCCCCTTCTGATTTCTTTTTAGAAAATATTTGCATTTAATTAATCAATCACAACAGAGTAAGACTTCTCAGAAGTCCTCTAATTCAGTCCCTTTATTTTATATTTTAAAGTGATTTTTTCCAAGTTTACATTGTTAGTCATTTGTTTAAATTAATTCTCAAAAATCAATTACTTATGAAAATAACTAAAAATCAAAAAAATTAAACAGAGAAACAAAAGTTATGTCTATGTCTCTTAGAAATAAAACCTATTAAGTAATCCCAGCGACTTGGGAGGCTGAGGCAGGAGGGCCATAAGTTGAAAGTGAGCCTCAACAATTTAGTGAGGCCCTAAGTAACTTAGCAAGACCTGCCTCAAAATAAAAAATTAAAAGTGCTGGGAATGTAGCTCAGAGGTAAAGTACCCAGGTTTCAATCCACATTACAAAAAAAAAGTAAGAGTTCTACATTTTCAATTGGCCTTCTGACTAACAGAAGTGCAATGTGTTGCTTATAAAGTTGGGACTTAAATTATTAGGCCTTACACCTTCTAATTTTGCTCTTTTGAAATACTGTCCTTAAGTACTATGTATGAGGAAGCCTGAAATATCATTTCACAGAGATAGAAGTTCAGTATCTCCGCTAATCCAGCTGGGCCATTTCAATAACACACAGGCCAAATGGATATACCTATAATCTAGAGCTGTTGAGGCCAACAAAGAAACTCCCAGGCAACCCACAGAATTAAGAAATAACAAACTGTTACTGTTTTTCAGCCAATAAGTATGGAGTGGTCTGCAAAGGTAATCATAGTAATGATTAATATCAAATTCAGTAATAAAATGATCTGTATTTCACTACCTAAGCACATCAATTTGTCTCAGCCAAAATTTTGAAAACTTAAGATTCTGGTAACAAAATGGTTAAATTAAAGCAAACTGCTAAAATTAATTTTATCATAAATACTAGAAAATCACTAATTACATGCCTCACTATAGTGGAGTTGGTTTACATGTAACATTTTTACATAAAAGACATCACACTGTATTAGAGATAACACAACTTATTTAATGGCACCATTGTCTATTACAAAGTTAATATAAATACAAATAAGCAAGTCCCTTTACATTCAATAATTTTAAAAATCTATTATGTGATTACCCTAATTTTTATAACCTGAGTACACCAGACATAAAACAAACTTTTCTAACTGACTACATGCCATCTTTGCAATCAATAAATGCATCAAGCTATTTATGTTGAGATGGCAACAGGTGCTACTGACATGTGCAAGGTAATCTGACAACTTAAACATTCCTGTCTGCTATACTTTTCAAAGTTTTTGTTTCTTTTTCCTGTCAATTATCATTTGCTCCTGAGGAAAGTACCCTTTAATATAGAGTGTTACAAAATATACTTGTTACAATTTTGCCTCAGTAAATTCAACAGACGTAGTCATAGGAGAACCAAAAAGCCTTTTTCTAAATAAACTTCATTTATTTTTATAGAATATCACTTCTTATTGCTCAAAATCATCCGTTTTTTAAATAATTTTTATAAAGTTATAGTTGTGAAACCATCAACCCTAACCAGCTTTAGAACTTCTCCATTAGCCCAGAAAGTTCTCTTGTACCCATTTACAAATTAATCCTATTCTCACCCTCAATCCTAGGCAAATTCTGATCTGTTTCCTGTCTCAATAACTTGCCATTCTAGACATTTCCTATAAAACAGAATCACACAATATGCAGAGCTTTTTTATATTTGGCTTCTGTCACTTAGCCTAATGTTTCTGATGTCCAATTATAGCATGTATCAGTAGTTTGTTCCTTTTAATTGCTGAATAGTATTCAGTTAAATGTATATAACAAGTTTTGTCTATTCATTCATCAGTCAATGGACATTTGAACTCCTTCCAGTTTGGGGCTATTATGAATAATGAATGCTGCTATGAACATGTTTTGGACAGATGTATTTTCGTTTCTCTTGGGAAGATTTCCCAGGAGTAGAACTGTTTCCTTTCCTAGTTCTCAGCTGTTTTCAGATATGACTCAGACAGGCAAATGAATGAAAAGAGACCTTTAAACTAAAGAGTTACTGTAATAATATATTATTCATTTATTTGTGAATACTGCAATCAATCATATTTTCAGGCTTTAGGAAGAAGTTGAGGAAAAAAGCACTAAGTCTACCCTACATAAGCTTATAATGTAGAAAGGGATACATAGATACACAGGAATTCTCACTTCTGTTTTTTAAGGTAAATATCCAGTTTTAGAAGCTGGTTCCTTACACCACAACTAACATCCAGGTACAAAGTTCAAAGATGATAGAAAAAGTACAATAATGAATTCTCACATTCAATCAAGACAAAAGACCTCATAAACTGGTAATAATAGGAATGAGGACAAAAAATCCCTGTATAGTGGTATGAAAAAGAACAATGAGAAAGATCAGAGCTTCTAAGAGCAATGAGGATGGTAAGCAAGATAGGGAAAATTAAAGAGGACCTAGAACTAGAGGGCACCCAAGGGTTATTTTTGGTACATGAGTACAAGTTGAAAGAGTGAGTGACAGATGCTACTGTTTCCTCAACTGGAAAGCCTGTAAACAGGAATAAAGATAATCTTTAAGTTGTCTTGGCTCCTCTTAGTTCTTTTTGGACATCTATTGTTCTTGGGAGATATGGGTGATAAGGTCAGGTGGCAACAGTGGGAGAATAAATCCCCACTTAAAATTTCTAATATACTGCTTCCACCAATTCGTTGAACTTAAGAGGGATCTCCTAACTATTCATCTGTCTTTTTACTGTCACTCACCATCTCATGTTCTACTTCATTTCTTATCCATTTTAATTTTAAATGATCCATCACTTTAATTATTTCCTCTTTTATTATAACTACCTTATAAGATCTACAGCAGAAGAAAGTAGATACCTACACTAACTTAATCTCAACCTGATTTCATGATCATTAACCATAACTGAATGACTAGAACACTACTTACTCCATTTTTACTGTCAAAAATAAGGATTACTTCACTCCTTCTTTTCTGTCTTAAAACCCTCAAGGGTTCTTCAGTTTAACTCTCACCTGAACCCTAGCCTGAGTTCTAGATTCATATATAGAATTGGCTAATCAACATCTACACTCAGATTTCTATTAGGCCTCTCAAATCTAAAACACTCAATCCTGAATTGTTGGATATTACCTACACTACACCTTCACCCCACACCTATTCTGTTTGCTTCCTCACTAGTAAATGTTAACATTTTTTCAACCTCAAAATGTTGAGGTCATTGTCTTTAAAAAAGAATACTGACATTTCAAGTTTCCATTAGTGTCTTTTTAAATGTAGATATATTTACTCACAATGAAGTACACTGTCCCAACTCTCAGTTACATTACTGTATAGTAAGATGATTCCTTTTAAATCAAAGTCTTATTTGTCACTCTACCACCTCCCAGTCAACAGGAATTCAAAGATAATTGCATGATTCAAGAAGACAGATATGTGGGGTACCAAAGAGAAATACTATTTTTATTTTGTTCTACTTCCCCTGGTGAAAGGGTAGGAGGACAAGAACTGAAAAAACTGTGTTGAGTCCAGAATCCCTACGTAATTCTTGTGACACTCCACTCACCAATAATGTCCTTTTTTTTAAAGACATTCTAATTCTACATACATAGGATAGTAATTTATATTATTTTCTCATTAATTTGTTAATCAAACTCAAATTATATATTAAAATGCACAATAGGCAAATTCCATAATGACATTTTTATGCCAAGTAATATTTTTTTATTTAAAAAAGCCAATGGATGTGTAACTGATGTGATTCTGCAATCTGTATATGGGGTAAAAATGGGAGCTCATAACCCACTTGAATCAAATTGTGAAATATGATATATCAAGAACTATGTAATGTTTTGAACAGCCAACAATAAAAAATTAAAAAAAAAAAGCATAAGCTAGCTTTTAAATGTAAATACAAACAGAGGAAGAAAGAGAAAAAAATTTAAATCTAAAAATTTTTGGAAAAAAGTTAGCACAAAAAGTTTTAACACACACCTTAAGATTTGCTTAAAGGGGGCTGGAGATGTGGCTCAAGTGGTAGCACGCTCGCCTGGTATGCATGCGGCACTGGGTTCGATCCTCAGCACCACATACAAATAAAATAAAGATGTTGTGTTTGCCAAAAACTAAAAAATAAATATTAAAAAAAATTCTCTCTCTCTCCCTCTCTCTCTAATTTAAAAAAAAAAAAAAAGATTTGCTTAAAGGACCTTTTAAAATTTTCCTGTGCCATTGGGTGTCAACATACTTTATATACAAACAGAGATATGAAAAATTGTGGTATGTGTGTATTAAGAATTGTAATGCAAAAAAAAGTACATATATAAAGGCATGAATTGGTATGAACATACTTTATATACAGAGATATGAAAAATTGTGCTCTATTTGTGTAATAAAAATTGAACTGCGAATGCAATTCCAGTAGTGGAATATTGCTGTTGTTTATTTAAAAAAAATAAAATCAATAAAAGATTTTTTTTTAAATTTCCTGTACAAATATTTTCTCTATGTACTAATAAGGCATAGCTAAGAAAAAAATCAGAAACCTATGAGAAACAAATTCCATCTGACAGTTATATTTTCAAGATAATAGAAGGTATCATGTTATAGATAAATAATTTCTCAGCTCAGAAATGCTTTGCTTAATCTGAAATTTAACGGAAATCTATTAAGGCCCATAGCCTGGCACATAATCACCACATAACAAGTGACGGCTATAATCATAAAACTGGTATTGCTTTTATTCATCTTGAATTTTATTTTATCAAGCTACTCTGAAGCATATGAGGCATTTAGTTGAACATCATAACCAAAGAAAAATCTTTGGTACCAAGTTTTTCCTAAATCCAGAATTAGGGATACAGAAGATTAAATGGTTACAGAGACAGTAAAAATGACTCAATAGACTCCAACATCACCACTGTTAAAGTCATGTTATATACCAATCCTGCTGCTATGTGCTCACAGCTTTTAGTAGAATTTTAAAAAATGGAGTTACTAAAGAAACAAACACCAACATTTCTTTTGGCTGCAAAAATAAGATGAACCTTTTTGTTAAGACTCTATCTTAAAAACTTAAAAAAAAAAAAAGCACTTTTGTTGAATTCACCAAAACAATTTTTATGAGTACTTTTTCTGAAAATAGGGATGAGTAGTACATGAATCAGCATAGAACCAGTGCTAACTTTGATCCCTGAGAAAAAATAAGCATGTTCTATAGCATATATAAAGACTATTGTATACTTAGTAGCCAGAATCTACACGTTTATCAATCCCAGATGCTACTTGTCATTCCAAGTCTTGAAACCTCCAGTAACTAATTCTATGGAGTTATAAAAAACTGAACTCCTCACTTCTTATTTCCAAACCCAAGTTGGCAAGGAATCTCTCATTAATATTTCAGGAGGTCCAGATTAAAACTGAAACACTAGACTTTACAAATATCTAGCAGGTAAAAAAAATCGTATTATATGGATATTTGCAAAAATATGATATGACAAAATTCAGGCTTCACAAAAAATAAGAGTAAATTCTATATGAGTAGTCACAACATTCAGCAATACTATGTAACCAATTTTGAAAGTGAAACACAGAATTAACACATAGCCCCATAATTTTACTCCTGGTAGATATATATGTACACACACATACATATAGGGGTGTGTGTGTGTGTGTGTATGTGTGTGTGTGTTTGTGTGTATACATATGCCTAGAAATTAAAATATATAAACATATAAAAACTTTTATATAAATGTTCATAGCACCATTATTCACAACAGCCAAAGTAGTAAAAACAACCCATGAATAAAATGATAATCCACATAATGGATTATCATTTTTCAATAAAAAGAAATGAAGTACTAATACATGCTACAATGTAGATAAACCTTGAAAACATTAAGCTAAATGACAGAAACCAGTCACAAATGATCACATATTATATAATTACATTTTTATGACGTCTCTAGAATAGAGAAGGATGGAAAATGAATCAATGTTTTCCTAGGACTGAAGTGTTGGCAAGAAATAAGGAATAAATGCTAATGTGTAAAGTCAAAATACATTCTATTGTCATGTATATCTAAAAAGGGTTACACCTAAAAAGGGGTTATAGATAAAATGTTCTATAACTGACTGGGATGTTGAACATAATAAAACCAATGAAAGTATACATCAAATGGGTAAACTGTTTTGTGATAATTTATCTCAATAAAAGATGTTATTAAAAATATTAATTTTGTGCTTTGAAAGTTCAACTACTAAAGAATGAAAAGCAACAATATTGGTATTACAAACAGTTTGCGGAGCATATCAAGAATAGAAGAGATGCTCAATTAACAATTTAACAAGAAATTTTACTGTTTAATATTAAACAAAATATAGCAGAGGTTGTAGCTCAGTGGTAAAATGTCTACCTCACGTGTGTGAGGCACTGGGTTCAATTCTCAGCACCACATATAAATAAATAATATAAAGGTCCATGAACAACTAAAAAAATAATTAAAAAAAGAATAAGAATATATATTTAAGGAGCTCTGTAATTTTCTAAGATCTTATTTTCAGAAACTATGCTACATGAAAATTTATACTATCAATCTGAAATTAAATGAACACATTAAATTAAAAAGATTTTCTTAAAGAATTCATGTTGCAGATATGTAAAGATTTAAATAAGACATATTCATAATAAAATTTCTCTCTTAGAATGTATAATCTCAGATGGGCTAGGCAATTAATGTCAGTAACTAAAAGATTAGTTCTCCACACAAATAATCATATTTTTAAGAAGTGTATACTTTGAATTACCCATTTTATAACCAGGAATAAATTGTGATGCATAAAATACAAATTATAAAACATGATCTATAAAACCAAGATCTCTACTAGCCTGTTCTTCCAAAAACACACTTACAATTTTTTCTTTAAAAAGCACTTTATCTTTTTTATTTAATTCTGACTAGAATTTTCTTCTATATTCAAGGGTTTTAAATAAAAGCGGTATCAACAGGTTAAATAAAAATCTTCAATGAACACATGTGATTCAATAAAACAAAAAGATAACACTATGTTTTCTAACACAATAAAGAGGGGGAAGGAAGAATAGATGTTCCTTTGATTAGACAAAGGGGAATGAAGGGAAAAGAAGGGTATGGGAATAGGAAAGATAGTAGAATGGATCAGACTTAAATTTCCTATTTCATATATGAATACATGACCAGTATAAGGCAACATCATGTACAATCACAAGAATGGGAAGTTATACTCTATGTACATACAATATGTCAAAATACACTCTATTGTCATATATATCTAAAAATAACAAATAAAAAACAATGTATCTTTTAAACAGAAATTCTCAAAATAGGGAAGTCATATAATAGGAAATTTCTAGACTAAACTTGAACCTAAAGCAAAAGAAATAGCATGGATTATAACATGGGAAAATCAAAGAAAACATATAAAACTAAAAAAGAGATGAAGAATGATCCTAAGTCAATAAAACTTAATAAAATACTATGAGGCAAAAAGAAACTCTTAAATTTTCTAAAATTTGCTATTTTAAAATGTTGTTATAAAGAACTACCAAAAGTTGACATACCAGGAAGAGTTGATGAAGAAAAAACTTTCCCACATGATGAGGTATTATGGGAATGATAAAGATTCACCATAATTTTACTGTATTACTTTTCAGAAATGCTTTTGTCAATGATGAAAACCTTAGAAAAGCAAGTATGTATTTTAAAACTAAACACAGCTAATTACCAAAACCAACAAAGCTCTATGCAAAAGTAGTTGTCATTTTTTTGTCTTCAGAGAGAAGAATATTGCCTCTAAAAACCCTTAATCAACGTATATAATCTGCATATTTAAATAAGAACAAATAAATAAATAAGAGATACTACAAGCACAACTTACAGATGGTTAAAATTATATAATAGAAATATCAAGATACTTACATTGTTGTTGCGAGTTTCTACAGCAGGAAATTTTCTGACTATGAATTTCACAGCAGATTCTAGGTTTTTGTCAATAAGGTAAGACGGTTTGGCCTTGGGATCTCCACATGCCTGTAAAACAACAGTAATAAAGAAAAGTGAAATGCATCCTCCTCTTAAAATCAAGGAAGAATAGCAAATCTGTAATCAGGAATTAGAGAGATATTTATTGTTTTGGTGAGCAGGTGATAAAATGAATAGGCAAAGTGCAGGGATTGTCATAGCTGAAATATGCAATGGGAGACAGTACAGAGATGTTCTTCTACTGAAAAAAAAATGCATGGAAAGTTTCAAAGCAGTCAGCGCAGAACAGCAGTGAAGGAAAAAGCTCAAACCTAAAGAAAAAAAAAGGAAAAGAAAAGGAAAAAAGAAAAGAAAAAGAAAAAATTTTGGTTTGAGGTAGGATTGTATTCATCTGAAGCTAATAAAATATCACAAAATTAAATATTAAGTAGAGTACTGGATATGTTTCTTTCTAGGTGTTTTAAAATAAAAGCTTATGTTTAAATGTCTTCTCCAAAATGTTTTCCTTATTCATTTTAAAAATTTTAATACAAAAGCCCTAGTTCAAAAGAACTGGAAGCTGCTAAAATTATCTTTACAGTGCTAAAGAGTGTTGCCTGTTCCTCTGAACATCTGAGTTACAACACTGTTTTCCATCATACCAGCAGCACTTCAAACAATGAATCTACATCTGGTCTATATCTACAAGTACACAACAAATGGAAATGTTTACATTTGACCACATCAGCAGTACAGCATTCTCTGTAGTGAACTATAAAGCACTATACAAATGTACGATATTATTAGAACTTTTACCTGAACTATTAGCAATACAGAATATAGTCTTGAGTACTGTTCACTGTTTCATTATGTGATATTTAATTAAATGCTTACTAGGGGAATTAATAAAATTATAACATTCTATTTAATTTTATTCCATTTTTAAAAGGATGCATCCTATGAAAAGTTATTTCTGCCTGCCATGTGTGAGAAAATATAGTATTTTTTGACTATGGCTATGTTGTGGATTACAGAAAGAGAAGTTATGAAACATGAAACTGATCTGGAAAGCGGGCAAGCAGGCAGAGGGAAGGTGAAAAGCTTTGCAAACCTTCCAAACTTGTCCTTGCTGGGGAAGCATTGTAATAAAAAGAGAGAAAATTACGGGTAAACAATGATTGCCAAACTATGACATACTTTTCAGTAGAAAACTTATGCACTGTAGACTACGAATAACAAAACAAAATTAGAACTATATTGGTGCTACAACTTTAAGGTATTATAAGTATTAAGTTTTAGTATACAATAAATTTATAGAGTTTATATTATTCATATATATCTAAATACTACTGTGTAAGTGTATAACCATGTCAGTCAGTCTCTTGGTGTTCTTCCTAAACCAACTTAAATAATGTTAGAAAGAATGGAAAAATAAAGACTACATGCAGCTATAAAAATAGGGGTAAAATCATTAGTGAAATTTTACATACCTTAAAAAGAAACGGTAGCCAAGAATAAAAATAAATTGTTATTGGATGACTTTTGCACTTCAGCTCAAAATTGAAACTATTTTTAAAATATTACCTAACTTCCTTCTAAGCCAAAGTATAAAAAAAAAAATCAATGTAAACATTCCTATACTTTATAAGCAGAAATAGGAATGCAGTTTAAAATATTCCCTTAATTCTTAAATATAATTAGATAAACCAAAACTTTTTTAAAAATTTAGAACTCCATAATCTTTAACCAGATTGACATAAGGTTAGCATATAAATTCACCCCCAACATCATAATATTAGCATGTATCAGACTTTTCCTCAGAATAAACTATCATTCCTTTAAAATATTGTTTATTGTAAATTAATCTTCCAATTTATCTTCTTCTTCCCAAGATATTATAAAATAAAATAACTAAGAATTTGCCAAAAAAAGAAATAGCTACTAATTAGCATTTCCTTACATGAATAGCATAATGAAAATCAAGGTTTAAAAACACTTAACATAGTATGGAATCCTAAAACACCCAAATAATGGTCAGTTTTCTTCTGATATGTATTACTTTCATACTCTACTCAAAATTTCATCCATCCATTCTAACAGTATTAGTGATTACCAAATAATGAAAATACGGTTGACTATAATGCCCATTTCCCAGGATCACAAATTTTACTGTATCCAATCAACTAAAGAAGGTGTGTGGATAGATGCATGTGCAGCTTTCTTAAACTGAAAACAAAAAGAAAGGAATTTCATTTCTCTTTCCTTGGAAGTAGTTTACCTTTTTCCATACTGCTTAGTAATTCTATCTAAACATACTATATTGGGAAGCAGTACACCACAAAGATTAAAAACACAGATTCTAGAATAAAACTAGCAGGGTTTCAATTTTCACTACTTATCAGCCATGTGACCTTGAATATATAACATCTCCTAGCCTCAGTTTCTTCATTTGTAAAATGGGGGCAATTAATACTTACCTCATAGGGTCATTATGAGGCTTTCAAGAGGACAATTCATTTAAGGCATTTAGCAAAATGAATGGCACATAAGTGCTCTAAAAATGGCAGCTGTGGTTTATAATAATAATGATAATAATTATCCAAAAGTCTAATATAAACAGTAATACTAACAGTCTTTATCATACTTTATCAAAGAGTATAGAACTAGCAATTTAGTGTTAATTTCCTTATGACCATGATTTCCTCTCTCAATCACATATTTCCTTCATTCACCCTAAGCTTAAACATACTGTATTTGTTTGACTTATATAAATTAGTTTAGCCTTATAGGTACGAACATAGAGTTTTACTGGTTTGGTTTGGTTTGCTGGTGCCAAGGATTGAGCCCAGGGCCTCATTCACATTAAGCGCATACTCCACCAATGAACTACACCTCTAGTCCCAAGAACAAGAGTTTTTAGGATAGGCTATCCTAAAATTCTGCTTTATCACTTAATAGCTATGTAACTAGCCATATGGTTCATGCCTGTAATCTCAGCAGCTCCAGAGGCTGAAGCAGGAGGACCTCAAGTTCAAAGCCAGATTCAACAACTTATCAAGGCGGTAAGCAACTTAGTGAGACCCTGCCATAAAATAAAAAATAAAAAACAGATTGGCAACGTGGCTCAATGGTTGAATACCCCCAATCCTGGGAACCAAACAACAACAACAACAAAAAAAAAAAGCTGTGGAACTATGAGCAAGAGATTTTACCTCTCTGTACCAGAGACTTTATCTATTAAAGTGGAGATTATAATTCCAAACTTCTCCTAAAAAGTTTTGTACTCACCACATTAGAATGTGTGTTTGTGTGTAACTTAAAAGAGTGTTTGACAGACCATAAAACACCAATAAAAAAATACAAGGTTCATAGAAACTATATAGAAATACTGGGCTCTATTTTATTTATTTCTGAAATCAACTTACTTGATTTGTTTACAAGAGAGACATTTGTATGATTAATTCTTGGCAAAAAAGAAAAAGTACAAGGAAAAAGTAAACTATGATGTTACTAATAGTTATTATCTAGGTACATATATCCCAGCATAAAACTGCAACTATAACTCAGTTAAGCTACGCTATACTAAAGCAGTAGAGCAAAATTCTATCTAACCAGAAGTCTATTTATAAAAATTAATCTTCCTCACTCTACAAAAAATTCATTTTGAAAAGAAAGAAATTATAAGATGACAACTTGGATTTTCTAGAATATAGCCTCACTTAAAAACATATCTCATCCCACTATAGCTACAATATTATGCAAAATGAATCCTTTACTATTATCATCCTGAAGTACCAACATTTTTAAGACTATATATACCAATATATTTTAGACTAATACATATCAGAAAGACTTATAACAGAGACTGAATCAAAATCTTTAACAAATTACCAACTAAATTAATTTTGAGCACTTCTATTTCCTCCCTACACTCCAAAAGAGAAAAAAAAATAAGATGAATACAGTAAAAAATTACATCTAAATCCCCTAATTTTATAACCCTACCAAATTGTGTCATAGAACTGAATAAAAAAGGCTATTTCACTATACAGAAACTATATGTAAACTATAAATTTTTTAAAAAGAACTCCTCCAACAACCAACAAGGTATTGCGTTTTGCTTTATCTTACTTTCTGTTTTCATAATATAGGAAATATAATTTCAATTTCCAAGAGATGTCAAATGAATTTAAATATATAAATTTCTAGTTCTCAGAATTAGACCTTTATTATCAATAAGTATTCTAGTTATAACCTTCAAATTCAAAAAGGCTAGGACTACTTAATGTGGCATATTAAATTATAGTACTGTTTAAGAAAGTACTTAAATGTAATAAATAAGAACCTAGCCTCCTGTGTTAAGTGGATCACAGAATAAAGGTGTTTGGCTACAAACACCAAGACTAGGCTAGGCTTGACAGAATTTTAAAATAGAATTTTGAATGAAGTATGTCTGCCACCCTACAACTTAAATCCTTTCTTGAATCCTTTTCTCAAGCTATTACACTTAAGATTACATACCCTGGCTTAACTTTACATGGTTAATGCTACATATTCTATCTATTCATAAGAGATTAAACAACAATCAAGAAACAAGAAAAGAACCAAGACTCAACTCTTGTTTGCAAAAACACCCATGCTTTAGAATTGCCTAAACTACCAATTTACAGAAGAATGGAGTTTCAGAGAAACTGATTTTGTTCAAGGTTCTACATCTACTATGTGACAAGACCTCAATACAAATTTACATTTGACTCCAAAACAATAAAAAAGTTCAATCTGTAACTATATGCTCCCAAAAAATTATGTAAAAAAATTTTTTTACATTCTTTCCATGCCTCAGCTACTCAAAATATTCATGGAGTAATTACTATCAAAGTAAAATATCTAATTGATTTGACTAGTTTAATGCTTTAAATTCTAATCTAATTCATCAGTAAAATACATTACTTTGTAAAAATATTAAAGAACACAATGATTTATTTTTAATTCAATAAATTAATTGAAATTTTTCAATAAATTCTTAGAGGTCAAACTAAGAATGCTCTTTGGTGAGGTCTTGGAACAGAAACCAGCCCCATCTTTGAATCATTTTCAGGAAGAGAACAAAAATATAAAATGTGACCAATTCATGCTAGAAAAAGGACTGTCATTTTTCACGCAGTAACCAAGAAACACCCTATTTTTTAAAGCAGGTTTTGCAAAATTGAAGACACAAGGAACCAAGATTCTCCCCTTAGTTTTTTGTTCGTTTTGTTTTTTAAATATTTTTAGTTGTCAATGGACCTTTATTTTATTTATTTATATACGGTGCTGAGAATGAAACCCTAGGCCTCACACATGCTTGGCAAGCGCCACCACCCCAACCCCTCTCCTCTTAGTTTTTAACAAACTAAAACTAATACCTAGAATAGATATCACCTATATTATTGACTGCAAAAGCAATTTACTGGTCATTCTTTTGTTTTGCAGGGTATTGAGGATAGAGGACATTTTACCCCTGTACTATATCTCCAGCCTTTTTTATTTGAGAGAGTCTAAATTGCCCAGGCTGGTCTTGAACTTCTGATGATCCTCCTGCCTTAGCCTTCTGAGTTGTTGGGATTATAGGCCTATGCTATTAGGCCCAGTCTACTGGTTTTTTTTTGTTGTTGTTGTTGTTGTTGTTGTTGTTTTTGGTACTGGGGATTAGACCCAGGGATGCTTAACCACTACCACATTCCCAGCCCTTTTTATTTCTTATTTTGAGACATGGTCTCTCTCAAAAAAATTGTTTAGAGACTCAATAAACTGCTAAGGCTGGCCTAAAACTTGCACTCCTCCTGTTTCGATTTCCCCTAGTCAATGTGTAATACCACATTGGCCTCTACTGGTTATTTTTATGATAAATTTTTTAAGTAATGGAAATAATACAACAAATATGAAAATTGTACGTAAGTATTTAAAAACCAATCAACAGCTAATCAAACCTGGAATTCTGGTATCAGTGGTTAGTCTCCCAATTTTTTCTCTTGTATATCACCTATATTTTGGCCAATCTGTTTTAAATTAGTGCTTCCCTTGTACTTGGAAAGGTGAAAAAAGAAAAAAGAAATCAATCCACTGGTAACAGTTGAGATTAAAAGGCCTGAAAGGACAGTATACTGAAATTACTGGAAATGTTTTCAAATTAATTTACTTTATTAATATTTATTCTTAAGTTTTAGGTGGACACAATATCTTTATTTTATATTTATATGGAGCTGAGGATCGAACCCAGTGCCTTGTGCATGCTAGGTGAGCACTCTACCACTGAGCCACAACCCCAGCCCCTCAAATTAATTTAATTTTATTAATAACTACACTTCCTACTTAAAGCCAATAACAGATTCAAAGATACAGAAATTATGGTTATTGTTCTCTAGACACAAGTTTAAGGATAATCATGACTTAAGATCATGAACCACCACATCCTTCAAAATTCTTAATAAAGAATAATTTTAATGATTCAAATAAGATACTAATTACTATTCAATTCAGAAGATGTCTGTTACTATTGCCCCAAAACATTTCTCAGCTTCCAATATACAGAACATTTCAGTTTACGAAACAAAGACATTAGTTTAAGTGTTATAAACTGTCAACACTTTTGTTATTAAGAATTAGATTTTGGGCTGGGGTTGTAGCTCAGTAGTAGAGTGCTTGCCTAGCAAGCGTGAGGCACTGGATTCAATACTCAGCAACACATAAAAATAAATAAATAAAATAAAGGTATTATGTCCATCTACAACTAAAAAATATACTTTAAAAATTTTTTTTTTTAATTTTTTATTAGTTGCTCAAAACATTACAATGATCTTATCATACATTTGACTCAAATGGGGTACGTAATCTTATTTTTCCACGTGTACAGATTGCAGGATCACATTGGTTATACAGCCACATTTATACATAGGGCCATACTAGTGTCTACTGTATTGTGCTGCCCTTCCTATCCCCCCCTCCCCTCCCCTCCCCTCTTTCTACCCAATCTACTGTGACAAGTTTCTCTCTCTTTTCTTTCCCCTCACACCATCTTATATGTAATTTTGCATAACAATGAGGGTCTCCTACCATCTTCTGTGCAATTCCCCTTCTCTCTCCCATTCCCATGCACCTCTCGTCCCTATTTAATGGTAATCTTCTTCTCATGCTCTTCCTCCCTGCTCTGTTTTGAGTCACCCCCATTATATCAAAGAAGACATTCTGCATTTGTTTTTTAGGGAGTGGCTAGCTTCACTTAGCATAATCTGCTCTAATGCCATCCATTTCCCTGCAAATGCCATGATTTTGTTGTTTTTTAGTGCTGAGTAATATTCCATTGTGTATAAATGCCACATTTTTTTTTTTATCTATTCATCTATTGAAGGGCATCTGGGTTGGTTCCATAGTCTAGCTATTGTGAATTGTGCTGCTATGAACATTGATGTAGCTATGTCCCTGTTGTATGCTCTTTTTAGGTCTTTTGGGTATAGTCCGAGAAGGGGAATAGCTGGGTCAAATGGTGTTTCCATTCCCAGCTTTCCAAGGAATCTCCATACTGCTTTCCAAATTGGCCGCACCAATTTGCAGCCCCACCAGCAATGTACAAGTGTACCCTTTTCCCCACATCCTCACCAGCACTTGTTATTGACTTCATAATGGCTGCCATTCTTACTGGAGTGAGATGGTATCTTAGAGTAGTTTTAATTTGCATTTCTCTGATTGCTAGAGATGGTGAGCATTTTTTCCTGTATTTGTTGATTGATTGTATGTCCTCCTCTGAGAAGTGTCTGTTCAGACCCTTGGCCCATTTGTTGATTGAGTTATTTGTTTTCTTGTTGTTTAATTTTTTGAGTTCTTTGTATATTCTGGAGATTAGAGCTCTATCTGAAGTGTGAGGGGTAAATATTTGTTCACAGGATGTAGGCTCCCTATTTACCTCTCTTATTGTTTCTCTTGCTGAGAAAAATTTTTTTAGTTTGAGTATGTCCCATTTGTTGATTCTTGATTTTAACTCTTGTGCTATAGGTGTCCTATTAAGGAATTTGGAGCCCGACGCCACGAGATGGAGATTAGGGCCAACTTTTTCTTCTATTAGACGCAAAGTTTCTGGTTTGATTCCTAGCTCCTCGATCCATTTTGAGTTAACTTTTGTGCAAGGTGAGAGAAAGGAATTCAATTTCATTTTGTTGCATATGGATTTCCAGTTTCCCAGCACCATTTGTTGAAGATGCTATCCTTCCTCCATCACATGCTTTTGGCACCTTTGTCTAATATAAGGTAGTTGTAATTTTATGGATTGGTCTCTGTGTCCTCTATTCTGTACCATTGGTCTACCTGCCTGTTTTGGTACCAGTACCATGCTGTTTTTGTTACTATTTCTCTGTAGTATAGTTTAAAATCTGGTATTGCTATACCGCCAGTTTCACTCTTCCTGTTTAGAATTGCTTTTGCTATTCTGGGTCTTTTATTTTTCCAGATGAATTTCATGATTGCTTTTTCTATTTCTGCGAGGAATGCCCTTGGGATTTTGATTGGCATTGCATTAAACCTATAGAGTACTTTTGGTAATATGGCCATTTTAATGATATTAGTTCTGCCTATCCATGAACAAGGTATATCTTTCCACCTTCTGAGGTCTTCTTCTATTTCTCTCTGTAGGGTTCTGTAGTTTTCGTTGTATAGTTCTTTCACCTCTTTTGTTAGGTTGATTCCCAAGTATTTTATTTTATTTTATTTTATTTTTGAGGATATTGTGAATGGGGTGGTTGTTCTCATTACCATCTCAGAGGATTTGTCACTGATATACAGGAATGCCTTTGTGGCCATGAACTTTATTTAATGAGGGGAAAAAATTAACATGAAAGGCTAGGATTGTAGGTCAGTGATAGAATTTTGCCCTGCATGTGTGAGACCCTGCATTCTAGCCAGGATAGAATAACAACACCCAACATTTATCCAACATTCATTTACTTCTTACTCATAATCAGACACTGTACTAGGACTTCTGACAAATTAAGTCATTTAATTCTCAACTTATGAGGTTAATTTTTAAAAATTCCTAATTATGGGAGAATTAGAATATCTACTGGAGATTATAAGAATTAGAATCAGTAAGATTAGCATGATTTAAAAAGCAAAAAAACAGCTTGGAGCATAAAGGACCTGTAAGCATATTAAGTACTATGAAGCCAGTTTCACTACAATGAGCAGCCGTCCAGAAATTTAAGTATAACAAAACTAAATCATGACAGGGAATAATTATCAGTGAAAGAAATCACAGGTATTAATAAATTTACATTTTACTTATTTCAGTGGTTCTTAACATCAGAAGTACTTCAGGGCTTTTTGTGATTCAGTAGGTTCAGATAAGGATCCAGATATGTGAAAAATTTTTAAAACCTTCCAAGATAATTCTATTGTAGCTAAGAACCACTCATCTCCTCATTTTATAAATAACTATAGCCAAGAAAAGATAAATAATTTGCCCATGTTTTAAAAACATTAGTATCAGAGCTTTATAATGTAGCTATCAACCCACAGAAATATACTACAAGTATGGAAAAAGTTCAGAAAAGGAAGTATAGAAAAGTTTATAAATGTATGCCTGTAAGAAGTGCATTACTACGGTATTTTTTAATCTTATATATTTTACATCTCTACCTATTTTTACTGAACAAATGTTCCAGAATCTGAAATAATGATGATTAGTCTTTATCAATGCAAGGCTGAAGTTCCTCATACTTCAAAACCAAGCACAAGTGTCACGACCTCTCCTTCCCATCTCTCTCAGACTGAAATCCTTAATTTCCTTCTCAAGACTCCCTTGGAATCCTATTCACACACTGGATTTTATTTAAATATCTATGCATCTCTCTCCCACTTAGATACAAATGTGTTGGCAATAGAGACTTCATCTTAATTTACCTGTTTCTCCAATGCCAGGATAGAATAAATGAATAAAAATGAATAACATTTGGGACCACCTGAAAGACCAGCTCTTATGAGTTATAAAATAGTTTTAAAGATGCAGTTTTATCATAAACAAATATCTAAAATACTCAAATATGTAGTAAGAAACTATTTTCTAGTACAGCTTTATGAAAATAAGAGATTCCTTTGAAATCGGCACATATACAAATCTATTTACAAACTACATAAAGAACTTATAAGGTCTGGTAATGTAAATAAAATACTCCAGTACTATGTTTTTTAAGAGATTTTCTCATCATTGTCAGATTAAGTAAACAATTTACCAAAGTCTAATAATATAAATTTTTAAATAACAGAATCAAAATTAAGATTTACTATATTTACTAATAAATGCAATGTTAAAAATAGCAGACCAAAAAAAAAAAAAAACCACACACACATTTAAGGCATATAATTAAGTACAATTAATTTTGTAAAGTCCAAACAGTGAAAGAAATAGACTTGTTATTTTTTCTTAATTGCATTTCCTACATTTCCAGTTACAGGCTTTTTTCAATGTAAAAACATAACCATTTGACTTTAAAAATAAAACATCT
Organism: Marmota monax; assembly: GCF_021218885.2. NCBI lineage: Eukaryota > Metazoa > Chordata > Mammalia > Rodentia > Sciuridae > Marmota > Marmota monax. Next base: position 16,738,666 of record NW_026692781.1, read on the forward strand.
TCAAGTGAGGAAATAATTGCATGTACTCCTAAAATTATGGAAGAAAAATGCTTGTTGTTTCTTTTCCTTCACACTTAACATTCTGTTTTATACATACTTTGCTTCCCCCAGTTTAAGCAAAATTTCCTATTTACTTTCTTTAGCATTACTACTCTGGTTAGTCCTCTCAGTTTGCACATTTCAAAATGCATCTGCAGCCAAACGCAGTGGTACAGGCCTGTAATCCCAGAGGCTCAGGAGGCTGAGGCAGGAGGATCACAGGTTTGAAGCCAGTCTCAGCAACTCAGCAAGACTAAGCAACCTAGTGAGACCCTCTCTCAAAAAATAAAAAGGGCTGAGGATGTGACTGAATCTCAGAAGTAATCATAAGGGAAAAAAAAGAAAAAACATTTAACATGCAAAGTAAACACAAAATATATTTCCCAAAAAAAGTTTGAACTGAATTTTTAGGTTCATAATTCTAAATTATTTCTCATTTTAACACTTTAAAAAATCAAGTAAAAATCTCCTGTAATAAGCATCTTAGCAAGTCCCAATCTCAAACAAAAAGGACTGGGGATGTAGCTCAAAGGTAAAGTGTTCTGGGTTGAATACCTAATACCAATAATAAATAAATAAACAAAATTCACTCTGGTACACTGACATTGATAACATGATGTAAATGGTCTTTTCATACAAATTCATATAACTTTTATACAGAAGTAGTTCACAGTAAAAAAGGAAAATTTCTGTAACATAACCATTATGCATATTTTAAAGGTTACTGCATGTTCAAATACTGAATTCTATTTTTCCTCAGAAAGATTTCAGAAGAAATCTCTCCTACAAAAATTTCAGGGGCTGGGCTTGTAACTCAGTGGTAGAGCACTTGCCTTTCATGTGATGTGTGAGGCACTGAGTTCAATTCTCAGCACCACATATAAATAAATAAAGTTCCATTAACGGCTAACTTTTTTTTTTTTTAATTTCACTAATGACTGTAAATCTGATGGCAAAATAATTAAATTTAGGGCCCAGGATTAGGGGTCAAGGAAAGAAGGTACTAATTCAATTTTTCAGCAATCTCAATAATTCAATTTCTTTATAACATAGATCTCAATAATTCAAGTTCTTTATAACATACATCTACATCATAGATCTAAGGAGAATGAAAGAAAATGCAAAGCAGCATATTGTAAAGTTTCAATAAATGGCAGGTAGCATTACTTTTATTATGTACTATTATTATTGGACAGTTGGTCCAAGAAGTCTGAAGGACCAAAACTGCTTAGCTCTACTAACATAAAATGTCACTTGGCCCAATTACTGTTGGATTTTACTAAATACTAATAACATTGTTGGCACATGATCAAAGAAGATTGTAAATTAGACTTTCAAACATCCTAGCCAGAAAGGACAAGAACTTTCAACACTGACATACTTTTTCATCTTGATTTCCTCATTTTTAACATATTGGATATAGTTAGCCAAATGTCCAGCCTTTAATTTTCTTTAAATGTAAATATTTCATTTATATGAAAATTGTACCATGCTGCTTCTCCAATTTGATTTTTGTAAAGAATCTACCTAATTTAATCATAATATAATAAAATATGCATGCACATATGTTAGCATTTGTACAGAGAAGGGTGTGAGTATATATAGCTTATTTTTAAAAGAGATGAACAGACAGGGAATTTGAAGTTACACATTTCTGTTCTGTTTGAGGTTCTTATAATAAACATACACAACTTTTGTAATGATTAAAATTTGTTTTAATATTTAGGATACTTAACAATTCCACAAAGGAAACACAATATGGATAATTCATTGTTACCACTTAAAAAACTAAAAATAATAATTTTTCCTCAGTATTATCCAGTGATCCAGTGAGGTTTCTGTTGTTGTTTGCAGTACTGGGGATTGAACCCAAGACTAGGCAAGTAAGTGCTCTACCACACAGCTACACACAGGCTCAGTGATCTTTATCCTCTCAGCCTACCTCCAACATAAAAAATAAATTACCAATCCTCATTTTACATGCAGCTACCTTAAAAATAAAGCAAGATATAACAGATTTATTTAAATAAGTACAAGCAGATATAACAGGATTTATTTAAATAAATACATATCATTTAAATTCAAATTTATTATTAACCTGTTTAAGGCTCTCAATAATGAAGCCCAAAATGGAAAGAAAAAAATTCTGATATTAACAACATTTAATAGCATAGAACTGTCACAATTCCATCTTGAAACAAGACTAACCTGATTTCTCTGCCCCTGTCTGACAAACAAAAAAGGAATGCCCTAATTCTGAAAGGGAAGACTAAAGCCAATTCTCCTCTCCTCACCCTGCACTGCTCCTTTTACAAACATCTTTTTTTCCCTGCCATTAAGCACATGATCAGCTAAAGACTTTTGATTTTACTGTTGTTCTGGTAATTTTTGTCCTCAAGAATCAAAACTAGGGCTGAGGTTGTGGCTCAGTGGTAGAGTGCTTGCCTAGCATGTGTGAGGCACTGGGTTCGATCCTCAGCACCACATAAAAATAAAATAAAGGTATTGTGTCCACCCACAACTAAAAAAAATATACAAAAAAAAAAAAAGAATCAAAACTATCCAAAACCATGAGAAGGACTGGAGGACAGAGAATTCATCTAATTTAAAAAAAAAAAAAAACGGTGTTTGAAACCTTGAAAATACTCCATTAAAGAAACCATTTCTGATAGCTGCAAGGGGTTTTTATTTTTCTTTCTCCTTTTCTAACCTTCAGAACTGAGGCAATAATTTAACAATAGGAAAAATGAGCAAGTATTAACAGATCTTTTTTTTAATTTTTTTTTTTTAGTTGTAGATAGACACAATACCTTTATTTTTATTTTTATGCGATTCTCAGGATCGAACCCGGTGCCTTCCACATGTGAGGTGACCACTCTACCACTGAGATACAACCCCAGCCCAACGGATCTTTTTTGATACAGAGATCAATCTTATGTTGGTGATAGTGTAGCAAAAGAATAAATGATTTAAAAAAAAAAAAGAAAGAAACATGCTTTCAACTCAACAAAATCTTTCTTTTGGGGTTTGGGAGTATGTTTGTTAAACAGCAGTAAATTTTCAGAAAAACAAATACTAAAATAAGTTCCTCAGATTTATAAATTACCAAACATTTATAAAAACCTAAACTATTTAAAAAAAGAAAAGAAAGAAAGAAATTTTAACCTATTTTCACATATTATTATCCTTTATCTTCACAATTCTATGAAGTAAATAGGAGTCATTACAATCCGTATATAATAAACCAGGAGCAGTGGTGCATGCCTGTAATCCCAGTGGCTTGGGAGGCTGAGGCAGGAGGAGCACTAGTTCAAAGCTAGCCTCATCAACTTAGTGAGGTCCTAAGCAACCCAATGAGACCCTGTCTCTAAATAAAATACAAAATAGGGCTGGGGATGTGGCTCAGTGGTCAAGTGCCCCAGAGTTCAATCCCCAGTATCCCACCTCCATAAAAAATCCCTGTATTATAGAAAACTAAAGCAAACTGTTCATTACTATTTAAAATGAACCTTACTATTTAAAATGAACCAGTACAAGAATACTTGTACTCTACTACTTCTCAATGAACTAATAAATATAAACATAATCAAAGTTAGAATAGTGTTCCTCTTAATTTTCCCTATTTCACCCATCAAGAAAAGGGAAGTTTAGGGAAGTCAAGTAACCTCCTCATAGTTAAAGAACTCTCAGTGGGCTTGGGCTGTAACTCAGCAGCAGAGAGCTTGCCTAGCATGAGGCACTGGGTTCAATCCTCAGCACTACATAAAAATAAACAAATAAAATAAAGGCATGTGTCCACCTACAACTACAAAAAAAAAAAAAAGAACTCTCCGGGACAGAATGAAGAATGGAATGCAGATCTCCTAATCTTTGGCCCAAAGCTCTTAATTCTACCAACACACTCTCTGCCATGCTATAGCAAATGACAGAAAAGTGGCCTACAAAAACGTTGTCACTATGTGATTGACTGAATAGCATTATTAAGTTTGGAAAAGGAAGATATGTATTTTTTTTAATAAAAATTAAAACTTTAAGGAATTAGGAATAAATTTAAACATTAAACTACCTATCACCTTCACATCATTTACTTCCCAATTCCCCTTTGTGTTCTTACAACCCCTATTAAAGTACAAGTTTCCCCTAATTTTTGAAACTTGTAAATATTCAAATCTCAAAAAAATTTTTGACTGATGACTTTAAAAAATTTTCAGTAACCATGTTATACTTCCCTCATAAATGTTCAAGCATATTATAATAACCTATTTTATTTAGCTCACTAAAGTATATTTCTTTGCATATCTTCACTAACATCTTTTCCACTGTATACACCTCTCTTGTGAAAATCTGAAATGTGAAATACTCCAAAATCTGAAGAGTTTTTTTTTTTTTTTTTGGCATCTACATGATGCCATAAGTGGAAAATTCCACACCTGACATAATGTGGCATGTCACAGTCAAAATGCAGATATCCAAAAAAATATTGTATAAGATTACTTTCAGGCTATGTGTATAAGACACATATGAATCATTCATGTTGACTTGGGTCCCGCCCCAAGATATCTCATTATATATATTCCAAAATCTGAAAAAATCCAGCACACTTCTGATCCCAAGCATTCCAGATAAGGAATACTCAACCTACACTTTCAACTGAAATAGAGCAGAAAACCACATTTGGTAGACAATCTAATATGCACATGCATTAATAAAAATGTGATAATTGGCTGGCAGACACATACTATAAGGTGGAAGATTTTTTGGAGGGCTCTGAGATTGAGATTGAAAAGATGATGTAGCTTATACTGCCATAAGAATGCAGACAGCATGAACCTTATAAACACATGGTGAACAGCTCTTACTCACTTCTTTGGCAAGATATTTGAACAAATGTTTCAATCCCTTGGCCAGCTGGGAAGATATGACAGTCTTATAGACAATTCCATAGGCTAAAAATCCAAAATCTATCCAATGCTTTATATGCAAAATTATACAAGGGGAACAAAACAAAAGTCATTATCATTAAACACATATTTCTCTGTGTGTATATATATAAAATTTCAACAAGCTCTAACCATGGCCTTATGTCCAAGTAATGCCCTAATATACAAGTACTTTAAAAATACACTGTATAGAAGGAATTCATCATCAGGCAAGGTAGGCAAAATATTTCTCAAAAAACTATAAATATATGGCAAATGCTAAAATATAGTATTTCAATAACTCAAAATACTTGACACTTGGATATGACAACAATCACATTCAGCTTACTTTACATTTCAGTAGTTAATGAAATGAGAGCCTAGGGCTGAGGTTGTGGCTCAGCACCTAGTACATGTAAGGCCCTGGGTTTGATCCTCAGCACCACATAAAAAAATAAATAAAATGAAGGTATTGTGTAATAAATATTTCTTTTTTAAAAAAAGGAGAGCCTTAAGTTCCTCAAAACAGGAAGTGAAAAAAAAATAGTGCTTTGAGAAAAGGCAATGAACTGGAATTATAAGAGTTTAAATACTTATCATTTAATCGTATCTATGAAAGTGTATATTAAAAGCTGACTGTATGCACACTATAAAATGTTTAATGACTACTTAAAAATAGGTATTCTGCCCAAATACCCAAATCACTTTTGATGTTACTCTCACTTCCTCTTCTAGAAACCATCAGAACCATTTCCTTTAACCACAATACCACAGGTCTAGTAACTTTCAGAAATGTTTGTCTTGTTCATGTTTGGGGCTCAGTTTTCATATAGGCACCAATTTCCAAATTTCTTAAACAGCATAAACTCACCCAAAGCTCAGGTCAGTGTAAACTAAAGTAATTCTATCTAAAATTAAATTATTTCTAAACTACATAAATTTGTAATCAAGGCTTCTCTGTAAATGCAGATGGCTTCTTTGTAATGACAGTGAGCTACAGTCACATAACATGTAACAAACTAAATAGGCATGTTGCAGTTACTCTTCCAGATTGCACTGGGTTTAGAGTCAATTAATCCTTGCAATTAAGGTGAGTAGCCCAAGAAGATAGCTATCCTTTCCCAAAGTTTTGTTTTTTGGTGCTTTGTTTGTTTCTTTTGGTGGTACTGGCAATGGAACCCAGGGCCTGAGCACACTAGGCAACCACTCTACCACTGAACTATATCCCCTGCCCCAAATGTATCATTATTACTCAGGACGGTCTTCTTTATAATTAGTGTGTAAATCATCTGCAGAAATAATCAATTTTACACTCTAACCCTTTGATGTGAAAATCTCCACAGGCCTAACTCACAACCTACAATCTACTGCTATGATTAAACTAAAGAGGTAACATTTATGATACCATAAAAAACTAATAAAAAATATGAAGATACGACATCAAATACACTTTGAAAATTCATAAGGATCTAAACCAAAAAAAAAAAAAAAATCCCCCTTTTTCTCTTTATCAGATTTTTTAAAACTTCTCAACCTTGCTCTAAAAGCAAAAGAATTTAGGTTATTTTCTCCTAAAAAGAATGAACGTAACTTTTTTTTTCTATCTTTTCATCCACTTTTCTGCCTTCCTCTCAATCTTTAGACACGTACATTTTCAATGGACCTGTTTTAGTTACTCAAATTGTGAGACTATGCTATATCCCAGCGGTAGTGCCAACATATTAACTTTGTACAGACACTGTACTTTTAAGAAAGTGTTTTGGTATTATCAGATAAGAATTAGAAAAACTAAAATGAGGAGGAGTACAGAGGGAAGAGAAAAGGGTTGTTATTCCTGTTCTAGTGACTCACAGCCCAGAAGTATTTCAGAAGAAAAATTGGTTCCACCCTCACTTTCCCCTCCTCTCCACCTTCAAAATGAAATAATCTTAAATCGTCAACACTCTCTCAAAGGGCTTTTATTTAGCAACCTAAAATAAAGTGAAGAGGAAAGGATGCGGGGTCCATCCGATTAGCCATTCCTGCCCACATTCCCACACTTGCACACCAGATAATTGAGAGGAGGGCCGTAAACCCTGTTCGCTGCTGCCATCTCCGCCAGAGCCCCTCGATCTCAGTCCTGGAGCCCCAAGTTTTCCCAGCCCACCTACAATACCCCCCCCCGCGCTTCCTGAGGACGCGGGCCCGCGGCGAGGGCACCCAGGGGCGAACACGGTGGACGCGGCGCCCCTCTCCCGGCGCGGGCCCGGGTTCCCATCGGCCGCCAGGAGCCGGGAAATGGCTTCTCCCTGCCTCCGGCCGCTGCGCGAGCCAGCGGGGGAGGCGCTCAGGACTCTGCATTAGGCCGCGTCGCATCCCGGCGACCTGGGGTCGGGCCTGACGCGACGAGGCCGAGATTTCTGCCCTCTGCGCTGCCCACTGCCCCCACCCTCCCGGCCTCCCCTGCCCTCCATCCCTCCAGGGCCCGCCGCCCCCGCCGCGGCCTCGCCGGCCCGTGCGCACCTTCTTGATGTTGTAGAGGCGGGTGAGCATGCCGACGCCCCGGTCGTTGAGGATGGTGAGCTTCTCCGCCAGCTTCTGCTGACTGGGCTGCAGCACGGAGCGCGACATGGTGGTGCCGGTGCCGCCGCCGGCCGCCTCGCGCCCAGTCACCGGCCCGCAGCCTCCGCAGCAACCTCTCTCAGGCCTCCTCCCCTCCCGCCCGCGACCTCCGCCTCAGGGGAGCGCGCCCATAGCCCTCGAGCCCCAAGCCCGCGCCGGTGACAGAGCAAACCGCGGCGGATGCCTCGGGGCCCCTTCCCGGGCAGCAGCCAGCGCCCCGGCAGCCTCCTGCCTTCCGCCCGCCGCCCTTCCGTCCCCTCCCCCGGCGCTCTCCACCCCAGCCCCCACCGAGCCGCCTTCCCCGGCTCCTCCACTAGGTGTGGCGGCGGCGGCGGCGGCGGCGGCGTCTCCGGCGGCTGAGAACGAGGCCGCTTCCCGCAGCCCCGGACAGGCGCTCGGTCACCTGATCGGTCCCGCTGGCGCCCCCGCGAGGCCAGTCCGGGGACTGCGCCCCGCCGGCCCTCGCCCTCCCTGCCCGGCCCTGGCTCGGCTGGCCCACTGCGCCGGATGCCGGGATGCGAACGTCCCGTGCTGGATGCACCAGGGGTCGCGTCTTCTGTTCGTCCCACTAATCCCCGCACCCTTCGGCTTCTAGTTCCCCAAAGTTGCTTTTCCTCACCACCCCCGTAAAGAGGCCCGCAGGAACACTGGGAAGAAGGGGTGTTTTGAGGGCGAGTTTCGCCTAAGAGTGGGCTGGTGGCTCCGAGCGCTTTTCCTCCCACTGCTTAACAGACGCTCCCCACCGAACACAGCAGCTGTTGTGCTTAGCAAGACCGGCATCGCCTCTCCCAACCTCCCTACCCACCCTAACTCCCCCGCCTCAAGCCTGTTTGCAAGGAAGGAGGTCGGAAGTGAAGACTACTCAAGTTCCTGAGATAATTCGAATCTGAAATTTGTCTACGAGGAGCACCCATCCGGAGGGGACCCTAATAGGCTCTGATGTGGTAGCCAAAAAATGAGGGAATGTTCCCATTTTTTTTTTTTTACCAGATTCCACTTTTTCTTGGAAACTTTCATCACAGTTTTTTCCTCCTGATCAATTTCTTCTCGTCGACACTCCAACTGTAATCCCTCTGGTCAAATACATTAGACGTTCCAAACTGAATAAATCAAGGATTTAATGCGATTGATTGGGGTGACAAATTCCAGGCAAGAGGATTCATGTCACTTTGAAATTTGGGACTTTACCTTCTTCCTATGTGTTAACCTTTTATATTACATTCTTTAAGTCAATGACAAAATGTCACCTTCAATGAGACATTCTTTCTTTTTTCCCCCTGGAGGTGGGGCAAGGTACTGGGAGTTGAACTCGGGGGTACTGACCACTGAGCCACATCCCCAGGCCTATTTTGTATTTAGAGACAGTGACTCACTGAGTTGCTTAGTACCTTGCCTTTGCTGAGGCTGGCTTTGAACTCCGGATCCTTCTGTCTCAGCCTCCCTAGCCCCTGGGTTTACAGGCATGCACCACCTCGCCCAGCTCAATGAGACATTCTCAAGAATAATTTAAGCCATCAATTTATTGATAAAAACACTCTATGAAAAGGAAATTGTAATGAATAGCTTTTAAAACTATTGCATCTTCTATTCGTATGGAAATCTTCATTTTACTATCCCTAAAAGAAGGAATAGACTAAATGGATTTGATTCAAGGGGTATTAAAAAGAGCCCTGTTCCTTTCAAAAAAAAAAGTCAAAAGGATAGCTGCAGTTATTCTTGAAAGTTTATACATAAGAGTTGCATTACCTTCAATAAATACTTTGTATATAGTCTCGTTTGTTTAATACAAACACATTTTTAGTTATTTACTATAGTCATTAACTGGTTGAGGAATTTAATGTATCCAGTTACTTTTCAAGCTGATAGCTAACATCTTAATTTAGAGGAGGCAAGGGTCTGGTGCCTGAGATAGTAAGAGCAGACCTGGGAATTGAAGGCACCCAGGTTTGGGGCACCCAGGTAAGAAACTTTGAAGATGCTGGACATAGAGGAAAATATGTGTTCTTTGGGGAAAACCACAAATAAGCCAGTTCTAGAGGACGAATTATAGAATCTTACCAATGAAAGCTTATCTCATTTTCTACTTTTTAGAAAATGCTGCATAGCCAGAACAAGAAAATGACACCATAGTATAAATTTGAACACAATTCTTACTGAAGAAAAGCTACTATAAGTCTCCATATGAACTTGAATATTTGTGAATGCTTGTAACTGAGAGTGTTCAATAGAATGACTCCTGTATGGATCCTATTTTTTTTTTATTTAATTTTATTTTATTGTGGCACTGAGAATTGAATCCAGGGGCTCTCTACCACTGAGCTTTATCCCCAGCCCTTTTTATTTATTTATTTTTATTTTGAAACAGAGTTTCCACTAAGTTGCCCAGGCTGATCTCAAAGTTGCCACCCTCCTGCTTGAGGGGCCTGAATCTCTGAAATTCCAGGGGTACACCACCACTTCTGGCTGTAGATCCTAGTCTAATTATTCAATTTGTATTGTAACTAATTTTTAGAAAGACTAGGCATAGTATATTATATCTTTTTTGAATAAAAGATTAAATTTTAATGAACTATTCATAATTTTTTCATTTCTCTATATTTTGCATCAAGAAGAATTTTGATATTTAGATCAATCGCATGTGTATGCAGTCTCTTTCCTCCTTAAAAGCAGAATAAAGACTACATCTCCAAACCTCCCTCGTAGCTTAGTGTAACCATATGACTAAATTTCTGGTCATTAGAAAACATGCTTTCAAGAACCTTCCTTAAGAGACTGCTATGGCTCACCTTTTGCCCACTTCTTTCATTTGGCCACCTGTGTCAAGGATGCAACATCCACTCTCTTAGACCATAACAGCCAAAATAGCAGAACATGAAAATGTAAGGTATGTGTGGGTGTTAGGTGGGCTTCTCAGAGCAGAACTGCCATATCAACCCTGGCCCATTTAGATCTGGATTTTAGGTGAAAGAGAAATAAACTTTTAATTCAGTTTTCCTTTTTGGTGGGGGGTGAGAGGGACATCTATTACTTACAGCCTAACTTGATTCTAACTGATAACAGTTTCTGCTGCCAACATTATAATATCTCTATTAGGAATAAAATAAACAATAGTAATTATATTTAATATGTATTAAATATTTTTGCACTGTGTCAGGTGCTTATATTTGAGTTTTATTTCCTCATCTACTTTTCTCAAAATTATTTCAAGATATTATCTTTCATTTTACAGATAAGGAAATGAAATGCAGAAAGGTGTCTTAAATTACCAATGGTCATACCTGTAGAAATTGGAAAAGCTGGTATTGGATCCCTTATTGGTCTGACTATAAAGGTCATGTGTGCTCTTTACTGTGATGCCATTAATGTCTAGTTAGATGGCGTTACATTTGTCATGCATCTGATGAACCTACTTCTACCCATTCCTCTAGCATTTCTTATACCTAATTAATTCTTCATAAATAGTCATTTCACTTTCTTTTGCAGCTCAAGTCTGCCATATTTTCCCTCACTGATGATTCACCAGCTCTTTCAAATGGCTTTCTTCAGCTTTGCTTTCTCTAGTAACTAGAATGAGAATTATTTCTGCAATGCTTTTTGCAAATTGTGAGAGATATTTTAGTTTGCTTTAAAAAAAAAAAAACACTTAGCTGACAATCCCCTATGTAAGGCAAAAAAAAAAAAAAGATGAAGGGCCTTTCCATGAGTTTTTAGGTGAAAACCATTTTATTAGTATGTCTCTGTCAAAGGTAATATTCCTGTGTTCTTCAAGACAAATTCAACATATTTCCTCCCATCAGATTTCAAATCAGGTATTAGTAGTTAGGTGTAACTAGAAATATGTGAACAAATTTATCTTTAAAACATTCTAAGAATAGAATAGTAGACATATATTAGACACATCTATCTTCCCTCCCTCTCTTTAGAGAACTGCTACATTCTGACAAAACTGATTTCAGAGAGTAAAAGGTAGGTCAATTCCATAAATGTTGGTGAGAATGTGGGGGAAAATGTACACTCATATATTGCTGGTGGAGATACAAATTGGTGCAACCATTATGGAAAACTGTATAGGACTCCTCAGAAAACCTGGAATGGAACCACCACTTTACCCAGCTCTCCCACTTCTCGGTGTATACACAAAAGACTTAAAATCAGTATATTAAACTGATACAGACACATCAATGTTTATAGCAGCTCAGTTCACAATAGCTAAACTATGGAACCAGCCTAGGTGCCATTCAGCAGATGAATGGATTAAAAAATGTGGTGTGTATATTTGACGGAGTATTACCCAGCCTTAAAGAAGAATGAAATCATGGTATTTGCCAGTAAATAAATGGAGCTGGAGAATATCATGTTAAACAAAATAAGCCTATCCCCAAAAAAACAAAGATCAAATGTTTTGTCTGATATGTGGATGCTAATTCACAATGAGGGGGTGGCTAGAGAAGAATAGAGTTACTTTAGGTAGAAGGAAGTGAAGGGAGGGGAAGGAGTATGGGAGTAGGAAGGATAGTAGAATAAATCAGACATTATTACCCTATGTGCATATGTAACTATATAACTGCTGGGATTCCACATCGTATCTAACCAGAAAAATGAGAAATTTAACTTCATTATATATAATGCATTCTACTGTCATGTATAACTAATTTAAAAAATTTTTAAAAGGTAGGTCAAACTGTGGGAAGAGGCAGGTATCAAATAACAAATTAATGGGATTTTTCAAGGAATCATCATTCTTTTTAAGTATTTACTTTTTAGTTGTAGGTGGACACAGTATCTTTTTTTCATTTTTATGTGGTGCTGAGGATAGAACTCAATGCCTCATGTGTGCTAGGTAAGCACTCTACCACGAGCCACAACCCCAGCCCCCAGGAATTGTCATTTTTAAAGTATTTTTTTTTAAGAACAAAGTATTTTATCAAACAAGTCAGCAATCAAATATAACATGTTGCTGCTTGGCATCTAGACTCCTCTGTGCCCTCAGTGTGCGAGCAGCAACTGTAGATCATAGTCAAGGGATCTGTGAAATTTGGGCTTGTACCCTAGATGAAGAAAATCTGCCAAGTTATCCAAAAATACAATTAAATGGCTATGGGCACTGAGGTTCCAGGTATGGTATTTTTAAAATGTTTTAAAGACCGTAGTCAGAATGTTATATAAATAGAGAAACTCCCTCTGGATGAAGATCTGTGGAAAAACATGATAGATTTCACTGTAGTTTAGCAGTGGTTATAGAAAAGCTAGATAATAAAGTATATGCTAGCTCAATACCTCAAGCTCTGTCCTCCTACATGGCAAAGTCCATGAGGCATGAAATTTGCTCCACTAAAAATGACTAAGAAAGAGAATAGAGAAAAGATGGAGCAACAGTATCCCAATATCTGTAGGAAATGAAGTAAGTAGTAAAGATAGGCAGAGACTGCAACTTGGTATGGCAGAAGAATAACAAATACAGGCCTAAATGAAATGTAAGAGTCCCCACTAGCCAGCAGCAAAAAAAGTACCAGAAATAGAGCTGATCCAACAAGTTCAAATATAAAACAATGAAAAATTACTGATAGGCTGGATCTTGACTGTTCATATCCAATTAGATTCATCTCGTAGCCTGACAAATGTTTGGTAATACAACTTGCACATGTTTGTTTGCTTTTGCTCTACAAAACTAACAATAGATTCGGCTTTCCTTTAAAGTCTTTTTCCTTTAAAGTCATTCGAAGAACTTCAGTTTTCTCTATGGAAAAAATTGTATTGAATGAACAGTGTAAGGATATGATTGGTTTTAGTTGGCTAAAACTAAAACTGAGTGAGTTTGTATCAGTACCTAAAAAACTAAGGGAAGGGTTTTTATTTTCAACAGCAGTTTCTAGGTTATTCATCAGAGAGGGAAAACTATGTTTAAGTAGAGAATGAAATAATCAAAGGAGCAGAGGCACGGATAGAACAAGAGGGAAAGAGATGGAGAGGAAGCAAATGGTATAAAGCCAGGTTAATTTTTTTTTTTTTTATGGTGGTGAAGGTAGGATAAGGGTAGAGAAAATAAGATGATATTAACTCTCATTGAGCACTTGCAATGTGTCCTGGCCTGTTCCACCTGTTTTACATGTATTAATGTGTTTCACCTTCAGAACAAACTCTTGAAGTAGCTATACTTTATCGTTCCTATTAAATAGATGAGGATGTTGTGCCTAACATCACAATTAGTAAGGGATGATGTTCCCACCCTTCACCACTTGCTGTGTGCACTGATGTTGGTCAGCAGAATTGATTTGGAGAAAATGAGAAAACTTTCTCATCTTTTCTAATTTCTCAATGAAATGGAAATATTTCATCATCCTAAAAGGGAAAACTGGTGTCCAAAAATATTAAAATGTTCACTTGAGCTTTATGTTATATATTTAGGTTAGAGAGGACGGGAGGGGGGCGGGGTTGAGGGGATGGGGCTAAGCTCTGAGGTTGAGCTCACAGAGTTGGAATTCTGGCTTTGTTTCTTACAGCAGTGTGACCTAGGGCATGTGGCTGTAGTTCTCTAATCTTCTCCATTTTTTACCTCAAATAAAAATAACTGTACCCAAGATAATTTACTAGATTGTTGTGAGGAAGCTATGAAATCATTTATAGCATTTGTATCTTATACAGTTACATGAACTGTAAGTATTGCCTGTTGTTACTATTCTATGGTTATTATTATTGTTGTTGCCCCTGGCTACCCAGTTGAGATTTCCTACATTGGTAAGTTGCTTCAGATAAAAAAAAGAAGAAGAAGAAGAAGAAGAAGAAGAAGAAGAAGAAGAAGAAGAAGAAGAAGAAGGAGGAGGTTGTGAGTTGTTTTGTTGCTGCTGCTGCTGCTGCTGCTGCTGTTGTTGTTGTTTATTTATTTATTTATTTTAGGTGAGGGCAATGGAAGAAGAGAGCAGAAAAAGAATAGAATACTGGCTATGGAATAATAGACTCCTTTAGATAGTTAACGCATTGTGTTATAATATTCAATTTTATAAAAATAAAACCTACCTAATTACATTAAAATGTTTTGCTTGACAAACTCCTATTTCCAAGTAATAATTTCTGAAAGTGACATTTTCAGTTTTATGTTAGGCATATACTATACCCATTATACTTCTAAGTGTGGATTATGTACAAATGTTAAGAACATTAAATTTTCCTTATTATAAGACACATACTGTGCTAAAATATTATAAACTCTTTATAAGATTATTTTTCCCATTAAAACTTCATTGAAGTCTAAATGTTTACAATAAGTCAGGTGCTCACTGGTGCTTAAATTTAACTTTTGTATTCCCACTTAAATTAAAATTCATTGTTACTTAACCACTATCTTACAAATTAAATTACTACTATCAAATCCTGTTTTACTCTTTTAAAGCCATGAACATATACATCCCCACCTAGACTATTCGTGGATTAAAGTTTTACCATTCCTTCCATCATTTTTAATTGCTTCAATGTGGACATTTAGAATTAGAATTTAGTCACATTTTCCACAATTACTTTTTGTATTTATCCTATTCCATGATCTTCATTTGTGCTATATTTGAAATGAAAGGATGAACAATTTATTTTTAGCTTTTGAAGAGAGCAAAGTGACATTTCCTTAACTACTATTCAATTTATTTTTTTATTTCATATGGTTTATTCTAGAGTTAAAATATCAGGAACATCTTAAAGCAAACTTTAGCATACACATATGTATGTGTAAATACTTTGTGTCATATTTTAATTATAAAATTGTATGACTTGAGCAGTAAACATTTATTAAGTCTACTTAAGTGGAAAGTAGCTATGTTATTTAATATATTAGATTTCAAAAAGCTAGTAGTTTTATTATCTACTATGTTAGCTAAAAATGCAACTACTAGATTGATTGCAAACTATAGAAATTACAAACATTAGAAGAGAATTTTGACTATGCAACTGATTCTAGAAACAACAAAGTTGTCTTGTTTTAAAAGACAGTGAGATAGATTTAAAGCCTTTGATTTGAATCAGAAGAAAGGAACGAAGTGAATAGTTCATCTTTACTCATTGTCCTCAAGGAGTCAAAGCAGAAATAAAACAAAGCTGTAATCATTTTTTTTCTTTACATGGTGGTACAGATTTATAGGCTAAATTAATTCTTAGTTCTAAGATTTCTAATTAGATATGGGTAATGAACCCCACCCCTGGCCCATTTTTTTTTTTAAATGAAACTACTCATTTACCCAGAAAAATGGACAAGGATGGGAATGTAGTTCAAAAAAAAAGTAGAGCACTGGCCTAACCTCACGCAAGGCACTGGGTTTGATCTCCAACACTGCAACAAAAATACAATTTTTTAAAGAGTTTCTGGGTTCACTAAGTCTGTATAAAGCTCCAAAGCTAGATTCAGAACCACTCTGCATTGTAATGTTTGTCAAAGAAAACAGAATGGGAGGAATGTTGTACCCAAGTCATCATATGCCAAGTGTCCAGGTTTAAACCAACATAAAAGTTAGAAAACAAACTTTTTAAAACATCATCCAGAGCTGTAAAAAGTGCCTCTTTCCTGATAAGTTCAGTGCATTAGCCTATGGTAACAGGGTGGCCTTCTATAATTGACATTTTTATCAGGATTAAATAACCTACTATACCTCAATTACTCGAGTTCATTCTTTTTTTTTTTTTTAGTGATTGCAATCTTTATTAATTTATTTGCTTTATTTATTCTCTTTTTAAGTTTTTTTTAATTGGTTGTTCAAAACATTACAAAGCTCATGACATATCATCTTCCATACATTTGATTCAAGTGGGTTATGAACTCCCATTTTTTACCCCAAATACAAGTTGCAGAATCTTATGTGCCTCCCTCTAGCATCTCCAACAGAAGGTATGACGGACAACTGAAAACATGAAACAACTTGGGTTGTTCTGTTTTTGTTTTCAACTGAACACCTTGTCTAAACAGTTTAGTGGAAAGTAAGACAGGGAAACTGCTGTTTAGCACAAAATATTTGGATGGACTGCAAATTATCACTTTTTTCCATATCCCTTTCTCTTATTGCTATAGGTAATACAGGGTTGGCTGCTTCCTTAATGAAACTTAACAGTGTTTTAAAGAGAGCCGGTGGGTCCTACACATTACATAAGCCATAGTTAATCTGCCTCAAAAATGATTGCAGAATTATTGTAAATGTAGTCTCAGAAGCCTGCTGCTAAAGTAGAACCAGCCAGCTTTTCAACTTTCAAAGCTGCTCTGTGTAAAGCAGCACATTTGGAAATCTGTTGCTGGTACACTGTCTTCATACCCTATTTCTAAGAAGTAAAATTTAACATGAGGGAGAAAGATACATAAAATAGGTGGAAAGGATTGCAAAAATAGAAGAAGCAGTTCTAAGCAAATTTATTGTGTTAGGTTTTCAAATATTTAGATGTTCAGATGTTTTAGAATGTTGATGTTATTTTCTTATTAGCAAAATACCTCCTCTCTTGATTTCCATGCCAGGTGGCAAACTCCTACACCACCAGACAATCGGTTCTTTGTCTCATACTGTGATTGCTTTTTCAGGTAGGGAAAAGTAAATATAAAGTAAATATCACCACCCCATCATCATTTAACATTAAATAAGTTTGACAACATAGACTTGACTACAATTATCAGAGTTAGGTAAGCTGCCTCAATTCTTATCTCTTGTAGAAAGATAAGCAAATACTAAGAATAAGGGTTTTCTTTTTCTTCTCTCTGTGGGAGACATATTAGCTTAATTCATGTGAAAGATTTATTTTTCTTCTATGTCCTTTTCATTTCAAGAGGTATTCCTACTTTCATTGGAAAGGTTGTGAATTTGGGGGTTTTCGGTTTTTGTGGGTTTTTTTCCTCAGCAAAATATTATTTATTTATTTATTTATTTTACTTGGCTATAGTTTTGAACTTACTCATTTAACACAAGATTTTTTTCACAGGTATTATTTCTTTAATGCCTTTTATTGTTATGTGTGAACACATTATTTAATCCCCATGTGCCTCAGTTTCCTCATCTGTGAAAAACTAGAACCATGATAGAACTTTTTGAGGATTAAATGAAATAATACACGTAGAAAATGTCAGCAGAGGCCCAGCCTGTGACAAGCATTATAGAAGTTAGTTATTATTTTCCATGCAGTTAGTACAAACCATCCTCTCAATCGTGACACAAAATTTGTATATGGCAGGAGCCACAGATTTTATTCTTCTGTTTTTTGTGATATTGAGTGGTGCTGAACTCAAGAGTAGGCTTAAAAAGTGATTTCCTTTCTGAATCTCCAAACTTTACGAACCACAACTCCCTTCCCAAGTTTCATACTGTATAGGCATACCCTTCTAATTTTTCCAGAATAAATATTCATTCTTAAGTACATGAGATGCCCAGTTCTAAGAATATTTTCTGATTTCTTCATATTTTTCATCTTCAAAGTGATTGCATAAACATCATCTCATGTAAACCTTACAGCAATTAGATGAAGAAGCAGAATCTTTATTTTCTTGAGATGTTTCCCAGACTGGTCTGGAACTCCCTAGTAGCAGGCCTGAAGATATGTGATACAGTGCCACACCTGTATCACATCATAGGTTTTCGTTGTATTAATAGAGAAACTGAGACTCTCTGAAATAAAGTAATTCTCTCAAGATCATACTAATGAATAAAAAGTTATTACTATTAATATTTTAAAGACTTAGTATTAGGTTGAACACGTGAAATTGCTGATAATCTACCATTTTTAACCTACCAAGAAAAAGTAATTTCATATTGTTTAACCTAAATGCTAAGTACATATCATTTAATCCTCTTATCAATCAATTCATTTTATTTTGTATTTGTTTCTTCTAGATATACATAACATTAGAGTGTATTTTGACATATTATACATACATAGAATAAGTATAACTTGTTCCAATTTGGATCCCATTATTGTGGTTGTACATGATGTAGAGTTACACTGGTTGTGTATTCATATATGAGCATAGAAAGGTCATGTCTGATTCATTCTCCTGTCTTTCCTATTCCCATCCCTGTTCCTTTCCCTTATTCTGCTTTATCTAGTCTAAGGAACTTCTTTTCTTCCCCTCCCTTATTGTGGATTAGCATCCACATATCAAAGAGAACATTCTGCTTTTGGTGTTTTGGGAACTGGCTAATTTTACATTGCATGATGTTCTCTAGTTCCATCCATTTACCGGCAAATTTCATTCTTCTTTATGGTTGAGTAAGATTCCATTGTGTGTAATACCACATTTTCTTTATCCATTCATCTGTTGTAGGGCAGCTAGGTTGGTTCCTTAGCTTGGCTATTGAATTGAGCTGCTATAAACATTGAAGTGGCTGTGTCATGATTTTAAGTCCTTTGGGTATATACCCAGGAGTAGTTCCATTGCAAGTTTTCTGAGGAATCTACTTTCCAGAGTAGTTGCATCAGTTTGCAGTCCCACCAGTAATGCATAAGTGAACCTTTTCCCCCATATCCTCACTAACATTTATTGTTACTTGTATTTTTGATAGTTGCCATTCTGACTAGAGTGAGATGGAATCTCAGTGTAGTTTTGATTTGCGTTTCTCTAACTGCTAGAGATGTTGGACATTTTTTTTTTCATATGTTGTTTGACCATTGTATTTCTTCTGTGAAGTACCTGTTCAGTTCCTTGGCCCATTTATTGACTGGCTTGTACAGAGGATTGAACCTGGGGGCACTTAACCACTAAGCCACATCTCCAGCCCTTTTTATATTTTATTTAGAGGCAGGGTCTCGCTATGTTGCTTAGGACCTCACTAAAGTGCTAAGGCTAGCTTTGAACTTGTGATCCTCCTACCTCAGTTCCAGAGGTGCTGGGATTATAGATTGGTGCCAGTGCCACTATGCTCAACTACATTGTGAGTTTTTAAAAACTATTTATTACAAATATTTTAAACATAAAAAAGTAGAAAGAAGAGCATGATAATTATCACCCAACTTTGAATCTTAATGATCTTTTCCCAAACTTGAACATAAAGGGTTTTAGCTTATCTGTAATCAAAACCAGAATTCTTTATTTATGTGATGCTAATAATATAATATAAATAATGTAATATTATTATCAGAAACTCTTGAAAGTAATCTCTGAATTATTTCTTCAAAGGCAACTATTTCTAGTTTGCTCAGAAAAACATTTGCATTATACAGTATGTTCAACATCGGCTTAATTTTATTTTCACATTTGGTAATTTTTAACATTTTTAAAAGAGGAGACTGTAAGAACAAGGGGTACAACTCATTAAGATCAGTTAAATACATATCTCTCTATCAAATGGAACCTAAGCTAACAGTGTGTGATGAGTAGCTTCCTAAATCTTTTTTTTTTTTTTTTGAGAAGCAGATGAAGAATACACCCAGTGATTTCATTGCGCTGAGTCACTGAATTGAAAGAGAGACAGATAAACCACACCCGGAATAATCACATTCTTTTTCTTCTAGGGACTCACAGGCATAAAGCCACAAAGAATTGTTCTACCTGTTTTGTCTACAATAATTCTCATGCACTGCTTGTTTCGTTTATTTTGATATTAGGCAACTACTTGGTGAGCTGGGAATTTGGTTAGGTAAAAAGTTTTTTGGCTACTATGTAGGTGTAAACAAAAACAATTTTAGAAACTCAGATAATATTCAAAATCATACGGAAGTATTTTATTGACTAAATGTTTTTTCAACATTAAATATTTGCTAGATATTTATATCAAATAACAACAAAAAAAGTTTGCAAAATCATTTTGGTTGACCCCCTCCCCTCAAGAATCATCAAACAGCATTTTTGCTGGAAATATTGACCATATCTCTTGAAAGTTACTTTATCTAAAAGCTTGATTAATATACTTTTTTCTGTTTTTTTAAATGGATATACTCTTCATTTAATTTTCATTTAATAAGTTTTAAGATAAGCTTAAAAGTCGTTGTCAGAACTATAATAAAATTTTGTAGTGTTCATGAAATCATCTTACTTCTTCTCTATAACACACAAAAATATCCAAATTTTATTTTCTTTATTTGTCTACAGCATGAGAGGGGAAAAAAAGGTGTTCAATATTCAGAACAGCAAGACTCTATAAAAGAGGAAAAATTAAATTTAACAACAAACTGCTTTTGAGTAAAAATAGTTCTCCCATACAGTGTTGTAACCCTTGGGGCATCAACTTGGACATACTTATCAACAGCATTCAAATTATTCATCACTTCTAAATAAAATTATGCACTGGTACATTTGAATAATTCCACTCCTGGAAATAGTTCTTAAGAAAAAAGCCTTAAAAATTATATTATTTAGAATAACAAACACAATCTAAATTCTCACAGTAGGGAACAGTTACAGGAGTAACTGTACACCCACACCAAGACATTTCTAAACAATTCCATGTGGATGAAAGAAAACATGGATACCATGCCTTACAAAAACCTGATGTATATTTTCCTTAATAAAGGTTTTAACATCATAATCAAAGTTTCAGACCAATGATCCTTCCAAAAGGAGTGCTTATATTTGGTGGACTGACAAGGGGTCATGACCAGAAAAAAAAAAAAAAAAAAACAGTTATCTCAAGCTCCACTTAATCTATGGATAATGACTGATTGAGTTGGACTTCTAAGGTCCTACTGAATTCAGCTTGATTTCTAACAAAAGAGTTTCCAACCAAAGATCCAACAAAATCTAAAATAATTAATAGGCACCAAATGAAATTTTATATGTGGGTGACTTTATGTCCTCTGTGGCACCTTAACAGAAACCACAGTTCAATCCTAAGGGATAGATTCCATTCCTTTCGTAAGCATTCTGTGGTGCTGCTCTACCCTTTCAAGTTCCCATTATCCTTTAGCCAAAATATGTAATAGCACTGACTGCAAGGAGCTGCTTTTTAAATGTACCTGTATCTGAAAGATAGATGTGAATTCTCCAGGCCCTTCTTTTAACACCAACCGGCTCCCCAATAACTCAATTAATGGGCAAATGAGTTAAAGACACTTTTCAAAAAGAAGAAATACAACTAGCCAACAAATATGTTCAATATCATTAGCAACTAGGGAAAAGCAAATCAAAACTTCATTGAGATATCATCTCACACAAGTCAGAATGGCAGTCATCAAGAATACAAACAATTGCTGGGTGCAGTGTTGCACGCCTGTAATACCAGCAGCTTGGGAGGCTGAGGTAGGAGGATTGCGAGTTCAAAGCCAGCCTCAGCAACATAAGGAGGCCCTAAGCAACTAGCAAGACCCTGTCTCTAAATAAAATATAAAAAAGGGTGGGGATGTGGCTCAGTGGTTAAGTGCCCCTGGGTTGGATCCCTGGTACCAAAAAAAAAAAAAAAAAAAAAGAATACAAACAATAAAAGTTCCCCTCTCTCACATTGCTGAGAAACTGCATGTCTGAATTCTTGGCTTCAAGCCACTGAGCGACAAGGAAAGTGACCTTCTCTAATCCACTTCAATGTTTATAACAGCTCGACTTACAATAACCAAGCTATGGAACCAACCTAGCTTCCCCGAAACAGATGAATTAACAACAACAACAAAAATGTGGTAGATATACACAATGGAATATGACTCCGCCCTAAAGAAGAATGAATTATGACATTTCTCAACAAATGGATGGAACTGGAGAATATCAGGCTAAGTGAAATAAGCCAGTCCCCCCCCAAAAAAAAAACAAAGGCAGAATGTTCTCTCTGATATGTGGGTGCTAATCTACAATAATCTACAATAACATTATCATTAGACTAGACAAAGGGGAACAAAGTGGAGGTGGGATGGGAATAGAAAAGACAATAGAATGAATTGGACATAGCTTTCCTCTTCTTATATATGAATACATGACCAAGGTAACTCCATATCATATACAACCACAATAATAGCATCCTAATTGGAACAAGTTATACTTATTCTATGTATGTATAATATGTCAAAATACATTCTACTATCATGTATGTCTAGAAGAACAAATAATTTTTTTTAAAAAAAGAAACTTACCATTACAAGAATATACAATTATTCTGATAAGTTCTTTATTCAAAGAACCATTCTTTCTCTACCGCTCTGCAGTTTCCTCCTTTAATCTTAACCAAGTACATTTTCTTATTGTCTGATTTTTTCCTGGGATTTCCACTGATCTATTCATATCACTTAATATTTATATCTTTCATAATCATAACACATCTGAATGTGCATATCATTCTGTGTTGTATACTGAATTTTGACATATGGGAAAATACCCTATGTTAACTTAGCTATCAGGCTAATTCATTTTCATGTGATTGATTAAAACTTGTATTATTGTTATTGTGGAAAAAAAAGAAGATAAACAATAATAAATGCTGGAGAAGATATGGAGAAAAAGGAACACTTTTCCACTGTTGTTGGGATTGTAAGTTAGTACAACCACTATTGAAATCTGTATGGAGGTTTCTGAAAAGTCTAAGAATAGAATATCATTTGACCTAGCCATACTACTCTTTGCTATTTAGCCTCCCTTTCCTTTCTTAGCACAGATGAGGTCATTTGGGAGCCTTATACTGCTCATGAAGACACAGAGGGATTAATATATTTGGGAGTAGGTCAAGAATTGGGAGAAGAAAAACAGCGATAGTCTCAGGTTGGCCAGAGTATGCTGTAAGGAGTCCCTATACCCTAAGAAGAGAAGGAGGAGGTCTTCCTCCATTGAGGAGAGGGAGAAGTTGGCAGCATTCAGGAATGCTATGAGAGACGTGACTCTCCTGGGGTTGGAAACTATTTAAAAGGAATTTACTTACAGTTGGGCCTGAAGTAAGGTCTACCCTCAAAGAAAATATGATAACATCAAAATTATGTCAAAGGCTGCTCTAAACAAAAGTTTACTTTTATATAAATAAAAGACCTATCTCCTCACTATCACTCTAAATCTTAGAGTACAGAGAATTAATAGCACTGGACGTTGTGGCGAAAGAGGGAACAGTAGATCAAAAAAAGCAAGAAGTCAACTTTCTACTTCCTAGGAGCTGAAAGGGTTGGGCAGACTCAGCCCTGCTTCTCACCAGTCTCTCTATAGATGTTTATCAGGCCAGGGCCCCTTAAGAGTCATAGAGACTTTCCTGCACCTAGGACTTTGACATTGAAACCCCAGCAAAAGAATATGGAAGGGTATGTGTAGAATGAACATCTTTAAAACTACAGACATAGGTTCCCCCATTGTAAAAACCCTTATCAATCTGCCCTCATTTTGGATAATTAAGATATCCTGAACTTTAAGGAAATGTAACCAACCTTAACAGGAAAAAACTAAAATATAAGAACATTATCTGCTATTATAGTAGTTTAAACTCCCAATACCTAACCTAGCAAAGGGAAAAGATTGACTTAAGTTTCAATTACTTTTATTTCCCCTGCTCATATTCTTAAATAATCCACTTGAATGGAGAAATCATAAGCTCATACAATTTTAGAGCTAAAAGAGGCCTGGGGGGGGGTCAATTCTTTCCCTTGTTTTAGGGATGAGAAAGCATAGAAAGGTTAATAGCTCAATGTAGGAAGCCAAAAAGTTGCAGAAGTATAGATAATCTATAAAATGAAAATCAGAGCCCATGAAATCTTGAGTTTATTGCAGAAAGTGTCATTACTCTTAACTATTTTCTCTGCAGGTTTGGATATGTGTTTGTTCTGCCTATTTTCATTTATTAAAGAATGGATCAATGTTTTCACAATCCTTCTTTGCTGTCACAATGGAAATCTACAAAAATGGGTACTAGACTATTTTGGGACCATTGTTCAGGAGTGCATTTATCTTAGAAATGGTTACCATGGAGATGAGCACATGTCGTGTGATCTACAGCTGGCAAGTTAGCGTCATCTATGCTACTTAGACATAAATAGCTATATATACACAGAGATACACAAGGGCCCATGCATACATGCACACTCAAGTTTTGTTGTTCTTTTCGTATTATAATAATAATAAAATTTCATCCAGTGCTGACCTCTGGTGGTAGAAGAGCCTGCAAACTCTAGACATTTTAAAGTGTAATACTTTACAATGATATCAAAACCACTTTTAAAAAAAAAAAACATCATCAGTCTGCATCAACTTAAAAGGATAACTTACTTAATATGTAAAATAAATGAGAACATACTTTTTAGATATCATTTTTTAAAGTACAAATATAAAATTAAGATGGCAAATTTATGATTGCTGTATGGATATAGGTGACTTTATGACCAGTGTGATTCTGCAATCTGTACAATCAGAAAAATGAGAAATTATACCCCAATTGATTCAAATGTATGAATTGCCAAGATCATTGTAATGTCATGTGTAGCTAATAAAAAAAAATTTTTTTAAATTAAGATGGCAAAAAACAAACTCAAAATATATTACAAAAACTTCAGTTATTTTCCCCCTAGCATTCAATAATATTAAATACTTCTATTTGCTTAGTCTCTCTTTTTCCCTCCCTGAATATATTTATGTAGCTAGTTAATTTATTTCTTGGTAATTTTGTTTCCTTTCCTGTGCATTACCTTTTATTTTCCTTCACTAAATACATTTTTGTAGTGTATTTTAATTATAAAAACAATGGGTCTCATTGCAGCATATTCTTATATACATATAAAATACTTAGATCATACCCACTCTTCCATTACCCTCTGTTACCTTTCTCTCTCCTCCTTTTCCCCATCCTCTTCCTTTTTTTTTTTTTTTTTTTTTTGGTTGGGGATTGAACCCAGGGGTGCACATCCCCAGTCCTTTTTACTTTTATTTTTTTTTTAATTTTGAAATAAGAGTTTTACTAAGTTGCTGAGACTGGCCTCAAACTTTCAATCCTCCGGCCTTAGCCTGCTGAGTTGCTTGGATTATAGCTGAGCACCACTACGTCCAGCTCCTTTTCCTCTTCTTTCTTCTTCTCTAGTAGCCTCCTTTCTATTTTCATGTGGTCTTCCCCCACAGATTCCACATATGAGGGAAAACATGCATCACTTATTTTTCTGAATTAATGATCTCTGTTCCATCTATTTTACTACAAATTATGCAATTTCTTTTTTTATGGCTGAATAATATTCACACCACATTTTCTTTATCCATTCATCCATTGACATTGACAGGGACCAAAGCTTATTCTATTGTCAGGAGCAGCAACTGAATTATGGGTCTTGAACTGTCCTACTGCAGAGGCAATTCCTCTTTTGAGAACTCTCAGTTGGAAGCTTCAATTTGAGACTGCCCAATTGCTATGGTGACACCCTGTTCAATAGGAGGGTCTATGCTTAGCCACAAGCTATTCAGTTCTTGACCTTGAGGTTCAGATGCCAACTGCTGGAGGTAGAAAATTATGGGCACAAGGTGATAATCATAATTGGGCTGCTCCTACTCATGACCTTGGTTATTACTTACTTTGAAGAAACTTTCTTACAATAAATCCTTTTGATGTTTATACTTGTATAATAAACTTGCTGAGCTTGTTGTGTGTCACTACATCCCTACCCGGGTTGTAGTCAGCCACCAAGACCCAGCTTTTTCTCTATTTGTATGCCTGACTTTTCTCCCTTCCCTCACCACCAGGTCCAGGATCCTGAAATAACCTCTGTGCTGGTCACAGCATTTCATAGTTTGGCTATTGGGAATTGTTCCATGATAAATATGGGCATACAAGTATTTATATAGCACCCTGACCATAATTCCTTCAGCTATATGTTAAGGAGTGGTAACTGGATCATATGGTAATTCTATTTTTAATTTATTTGAGGAAACGCCATACTGATTTTCATAGGAACTGTACTAATTTACATTCCCACTAATAGTGTAAAATGGTTCCTTTTCTCCCAAATCGTCACCAGCATGTATTGTTTTTGTATTCTTTTTTTTTTCTTCTTTTGATACTGGGGATTGCAGGGCACATCCACTGAGCCACATCCCCAGCCCTATTTTGTATTTTATTTAGAGACAGGGTCTCGCTGAGTTGCTTAGCACCTCGCTGTTGCTGAGGCTGGCTTTGAACTCACGATCCTGCCGCCTCAGTCTCCTGAGCTGCTGATATTACAGGCCTGGGCCACAGCACCGGCTGTTCTTTGTATTCTTTTTTTTTTTTTAAGAGAGGATTTTAATATTTATTTTTTAGTTTTTGGCGGACACAACATCTTTGTTTGTATGTGGTGCTGAGGATCAAACCCTGGCCGCAGGCATGCCAGGCGAGCACGCTTCTTGATAGGCATTCTGAGAGTTGAGATAGCATCTCAATGTGGTTTTGCATTTCCCTGATGGATAATGATGTGGCCTTTCATGCTTCTTTTGAGAAGTCTCTGTTAGGTTATTTTTTATATTTATTGATTGGGTTATTTGGTTTTGGAGGGTGTTAAGGTTTTTAAATTTTTTTTTTTTCAGTTGTAGATGAACACAATACCTTTATTTTATTTGCTTATTTTTATGTGGTGTGGGGGATCTACCCAGTGCCTCAGGCCTGCTAGGCAAGGGTTCTACCACCGTCCCCTTGGATGTTAAGTTTTTTGAGATCTTTATGTATTTTGGATATTAATCCTCTTTTGGAAGAGTAGCTGGTAAAGATTTTCTCCCATTTTGTAGACTGTCTTTTTACTCTATTGTTTCTTTTGGTGTGCAGAAATTTTTTTAAAAAATATTTTATTTTTTAGTTGTGGTTGGACACTATACCTTTTATTTTTTTATTTTTATGTGGTGCTGATAATCAAACCCTGGGCCCTGCACGTGCTAGGCGAGCACTCTACCACTGAGCCACAACCCCAGCCCATGTACAGAAACTTTTTAATTTGATGCTGTCCTAATTGTCAATACTTACCATTATTTCCTGAACTATTGGAGTCCTGTTCTAGAAGTTGTTGCCTGTGCCCATGTCATAAAATATTTCCCCTATGTTTGCTAGCAGTTTCAAAGTTTCAGGTCTTACATTTAGGTCTTTGATCCATTTTGAGATTATTTTTATATAGGATGAGAGATTGGTATCTAGTATCAGTCTTCCACATAGGGATAACCAGATTTCTCAGAACCACTTGTTAAAGAGGCTGTTTTCTTCTACATGTTGGCCCTTTGTGAAGAATCGGATAGCTGTAGCTGCATGAGTTTGCCTCTATGCCTTCTATTATATTTCATTGATCTGTGTCTGTTTTTCTGCCTGTACCATGCTATTTTTGTTACTACAACTGTGTAATATTTTGAAATCAAGTATTGCAATATCTCTAGAATTGTTCTTTACTTAGAATTTTTTTGGCTGTCTAGGGTCTTTTTTTCTTCCATATGAATCCTAAGATTGTTTTTTCTGGTTCTGTGAAGAATGTTGTTGGTAAAATAAATCATTTTTTTTTAAAAAGCTTAAATCTCCAATAGACTAGCCCCTTTCAGGAGATCACAAAGGCATATATTCTGATAAAAGTTAATTTGCATTTATTAATTTTGACTTTTTTCTTTTCTTTTCTTTTTACTTTTTGTAGTGGACATTTTCAAATTTTCTAACAAAAAAGAGAAAGTATAGTAAAAGTAACTCCCTTCCATGTATCCATCATCTAACTTGAATACTTATTGACATATGGCTAATTCTGTTTGATTTAGAAGGCTCCTTCCCATTATTTTAAATTAAATACAAAATATCATGGTAAATATTCATTTGAACAATTACACTAGCCAATAAGAAATATTTTTTCTCTATAATTTGGAGGTTTTTCTACACTCTTATAAACCTTAAAGGCTTCATTGAATATAGGGTGCAGCATGAAGTACTAAATTCAGTAAAATAATAATGACTAGAACTATAATAATAATAATAATAATAATAATAATAATAATACTTCTTGAAACATGAAACAATTTAATACACCAATGGTTTTGCAGGATTAATTTATGCATACCTATTTGAAAGTATAGTTAAAGGAAACCAAATAACTTGACATACTTTATATAATCATAAGAAAGCATATCAAATAAACATAACAATTATGTTTCTTCATATTTTTACAGATAGCTATTTTAATATGTGATTGGCATACAAACACCCTAAAATTGTTAAAAGAGTACATAAAAAGTAAAACTATGAAACAACACATCTTTCACAGTCCGTTTTACTTTAAAAAAAGTCGTTCAGTATCTTAAATGTTTGCTGCCATTTTCACACTGAAGCACCATGCAGTCTTAGAGCTGGGATAAATTCTTCAGCTGCTGCAAATCAACAAAATACAAAACTATGTCAGCAAAAATCTTTATTCTCTTCCACTTCAGTACTGTTGTCACTGCTTTCTAGAATTTTAACACTGAAAATTTTGTGACATTTGCATTTTTTGCCCCAAATTGTCAATCTAATGTTTTACTCCATTTATGTTAAGTACTCATTTATTGCTAGCCATGTTTGTGTGTGCCTAGCAGCTTTGGAGGCTGAGGCAGGAGGATTGCAAGTTCAAGGCCAACTTCAGAAATTTAGTGAAGCTCTAAACAACTTAGTGAGACCCTGCTTCAAAATAAAAAATAAAAAGGGCTGGGGATGTTGCTCAGTGATGAAGTGCCCCTGTGTTCAATCCCCAGTACCAAAAGAAAAGATAACACACTATAGCTTTCTGACTTATCAGTCAAAAATCCAGAAATATGAATAGTTTCCTAATTGAACTGAGTCAGTTAAGCATGATCCAAACATTCCCTAAGCTTCTTGATCATTATTATGTTGTTTGACCAGATCAGGTAAAATAACATACACAGTTAATCCTACAACCTACATGTCCTTTTAGTTCACATAAAAGTAATTTTAAATTTCAGGTTACACATTCTCTAGTAGTTTTCCTATCACAGGATTTTATTGTTAGTTTATGTTACTCATGTTATTCCTCATTCTTTTAAATAATTTGAGCATATTTATTCTCTGCTTTTTATTTTAAATGAAAATGTAACCTTTATGTTATATAAATATTTTAAAATAATTAATACAATTACAGGTGTTTAGAAAAACCCAAATTCCTGGAGGGAGATGAAGAGGTCAAAATTCTTTGAGGGCAACCCTGTGGCAATGAATTTTCTGTCATGGACAATATAGTACTTTCTGAACATAGCCTACATCTGTCTCTACTTCCAATCCATCAAATCCCTCAACCTCTCTAATTTGACAGCCATTCCTAGTACTCTACTAAGCTATTCTATAAAAAATGACCAGGTGACTTTGTTTATTTTATCAAGTTACCTTTTCTTGGTTTTCTCTTTTAGTGGCCTTTCTGTAACTTTTTTCATTTCTGGACAACTTTTTTTTCCACTCACTCTGTTTTACCTTTGATCACATGGTCCAAGTTTTCTACTGGCTTGTATAGCTTGGTATTTTTACATGTTCCTTGTTTTCAGGTCTCCAATGTTTGTCTCCCAGGGTGTTGTCCTTTGCTGGGCTTTCTCCAAACTAGCTCATTTGAGAAATACTTGTCTTCTCTTTCAACCACTGCCTCTATATGAATTACTTCAATTTATCTTAAATGTCCTGGCTTCACTCACTCAAACATCCACCCATGAAATATTTACTGTATGCTTACAATATGTCAGTCACTCAATAAATACATGGGATCCTCCCTAAAAAAAGCACAACTCATAGCTCTTGTAACACTAGTTTTCAAGTTTCCCTAAGTAGGAGCTGTCATCTTTGATGAATCTCTTTCTCAATCCCTATGATACTTGTTTCAATAAGCTTTTGTTAGTATTTTTTTTAAATGACTTTTGAGTCATCAGTTCTTTTTATGGGCTTCAACATAATCCACTTTGCTATGCCCCTTCTAGCTGGATTACTATCTTTGCTTCTAATATGTTCTCAGACTTATTAAGCTTGTATAGTAATATTTGATCATGTCATTCCTAATGTTCATAAACTCTGTAAGTCCAAACATCTCTACCTGCTTTTTTAATTTTATTTTTATTTTTTGGTGTAGATGGACACAACACAATGCCTTTATTTTTATGTGGTGCTGAGGATCAAACCCGGGTCCCGCCTGTGCTAGGCGAGTGCTCTACCGCTGAGCCACAATCCCAGTTCCACCTGGTTTTTAAGGCTTACATAATCTAGACCTACCATACCATGTAAGTAATACTATCAACATTCACCCTTCTTGTAAGTAGGAAGTGTCCCCACAAACACATATTATTTATATTTTACTTCTATACTTTTGCTAATAGTGTTTTGTGGGTTGATTTTTACCCCTTCCACATAGAACTGTAGACTCTTGGAAATAAGAATTTATTTTTTTATTTTTAGTTCTTGAATTTTATACTTGTATCAATTGAATCATAAATTTGGAAGGAAATGCAAAAGGTTTCTACTTTTGTATTTATTGCTTCTTTTTAAAAAAATATTGAAATTGGGGCTGGGACTGTGGCTCAGCGGTAGAGCGCTCACCTAGCACATGCAAGGCCCTGGGTTCGATCCTCAGTACCACGTAACAATAAATAAAATAAAGGTATTGTATCCAACTACAACTAAAAATAAATATTTAAAAAATATTAAAATTGTAGATGGACAGAATAACTTTATTTATTTTTTGTGTAGTGCTGAGGATCAAACCCAGTGCCTCACACCTGCTAGGCAAGCACTCTACCAGCGAGCCACAATCCCAGTCCTTTATTGCTTCTTTTTATGTTATCACTAGAACATTAATAAGTAAAACCAAGGATATATAATCAAAAACATGTTTGGAAACAAAATTATGCCATTAAAAAATTCATAGATGGAGCATTGTATTCATAAAAAAATTTGCATCTAAACTTGTTCTAATTGAACTAATTTTTTGAAAATGTCTTTTAAAAGATCACATAGGGAGCAGGTGCCATAATCACAACAGGAATTTTCTCTACTGTGTTCACTTCAGGCTCTGTCTGCATGTTCCTAGGGAATTGCAGAATTGAGATTACTAACTCAAAACAAAATTATAATGCAAAGTGGTAAATGCTTTATTACCCACATCAGTCATATCTGAATTAATTAAGGTTGTATATTCCCATGGCAATATTATTATGTAATATGTGAGAGCATGTAATGTAGTAGATTGAAAAAATAGGTCTTCAAATCAAACAGACCTGAGATTGAATACAATACCTACTGTTTATTAGTTCTTTACATTTTAGTTGCTTTATTTAAAAGTGACGTTTTTATGAACTTGAGAGGCAAAACTTGGAAAATGCCTAGCATAGCACTTGGCAGACACTCTAAATCTGTTAGGAAAGAGAAATTATACAAATGGTACAAGAACATATTCTGAGGTGTATTCACATATTCCCCTTCTCAGACCCAAGCCCTTCTATCTTTGTCAGGAAGTACATCTTCTTCCAAAACAATCTCTTACCAATCATGTTCAAGCTTAGAGAATACCTCCTTTATGGGGCAGGAGATCCTCAGGCCTGGATATCATAATGTTTTGCCTCTTTTTTCTCACCTAACAGCACTCCAGGCCTGAGAGTTGTGCTTCTCCTAACATCTCTGCACTCTAGTTAGCTTTGTGAAAAGGTGTTTTGCCCTTAAAGGACTTTTTGGAAAGTCATGCAGTGCAGTAGAATTAGTATTACATATTGAATCAAGGGAACTGGAGTAGCAAGTGATGTGACATTGGGCAAATCAGTTTATTTCCCAGGAACTTGGCTCTTCTTCTGTAAAATGTCACATAGAGTTTAAAAATCAATGTATAAACATCCACTATTACTGATGTCCTGTTAGTATCCCAGCATTATCAGTAGGGAATGTAGCTATAAAATGTAAACAATGCTACCATCCTCTGTAGAATAACATGTTGCAAAGGACATGGACTCTTGAATTGTGTTCAACCAACCTTGTTACTAAAACCTAAAACAGAAATCTGAATTATGGCCAAAGGCTAGGCCTTAAACTTATTCGTAAACATGGAGTTGAGCTGGGCACAGTGGTGCACACCTGTAATACCAGAGATTGGGGAGGCTGAGACAGGAGGATCACAAGTTTGAAAATAGCCTCTGCAATTTAGTGAGGCCCTATGCAACTTAGTGAGAACCTGTCTCAAAATAAAAAAAATTTAAAAGGCTGGGGATGTATCTCAGTGGTAAAGTGCCACTGGGTTCAACCCCCAGTACCAAACAAACAAAACAAGCAAACAAACAAACAAAAACATAGAGTGGATAATACTACCTCACTGGGTTGTCATATGTATGAAATCAGGTAGCGTTTGTATACTTCAGGGACATACCATCTGTTTTTATTGAGAGGGCTTTTAAATCTAGCATTAGTGTTCAATCTTCACCTTTTTCAACACTCAGTAGCGTATGACGCAGTTGATCATACCACCTACTTTGAAACACATTCTTGTACTCTTGGAACTATCTTTCTCCTTTTCTTCTACCTCCAGGACCTCTCCTTCTTTGTCTTCTTGGCTGAATCCTCCTCATTGCCTCATCTCAACCCCTGAATGAGTCATTCATGGGGTTTTGCTAGCAACCCTCAGTAGCACATCATCTCATTCAGTTCCACAGCTTCGAATGCCTCTTTGAGCTGAGTATTCCTCCAGAGGATACTTTTCTTTTTTGGTACCAGGGATTGAACTCAGGGGCACTTAACCACTGAGCCACATCCCCAGCCCATTTTATTATTTTACTTTGAGACAGGATCTCACTAAGTTGCTGAGGGCCTAACTGAGTTGCTAAGGCTGGCTTTGAACTTGCAATTCTCCTGCTTCTGCCTCTCAAACTGCTGGGATTATAGGCATGAGTCACTGTACCTAGATCAGAAGATGCCTTTTTTATTTGCAATTCAGATTCACAGTGTGCAACTGTCCACTTGATATCTACAATTGGCTGAATAATAGGCATGTAAAGCCTAGCAGATCTGAAACTGCTTTTCATTTCTGCATTATCTCTTTCTTGGAAAATAACAAGTTTGTTATTCAGTTTCTCAGGCCAAAAACTTTGGAATCATCCAAATCTCCTTACATTGATCTACTAACAAATCCTTATATCTAGACAGTCCTGATTATGATGGTTTGATTATGATTTTTGATTTTACAATGGTATGAAATGATACTCATCCAGTGGAAAACATATTTTGAATTTTTATCTTTTCCTAGGCTAGCAATATGAAGTATGATACTGTCTCATGATGGTGGGCAAAGACAGTGAGTGAGCTGTAAGCCTCCAGTCAGCCACACCATCACAAGGGTAAACAACTGGTGCTCTACGGGTGCTGTGTTACCAAGCTATGCTGTTCAGTAGGTAAGGTGCATTATATGTACTTCTGACACAAATATTTCAATTTATGATTAGTTTATTGGGGTGTAACTCCATCCTAAGTCAAACATCTGTATCTAGAATATACCTACTTGCTTTCTTCTTCTCTGCTGCCGTTCTAGCCTAAGCATCTGTCCTCTTCCATCTGGATCATGGCAGTAGCCTCTTAGCAAATCTCCCTGCTTCTATCTTGCCTCCTGTCCTGACAGCAGCCAGAAGAAACCCTTTACAGAAAAAGGCAATATCAAATCACTTGTCACAGATTAAATTTCCTTGGAAGCAAACTGAGTCAGAGTTTAGCAGTGGAAGAAAACAATGAAGCACAATTGGGCAGACAGAGAAGTCAAGTGGTTATGCAGACCTGATGACAGTCTTAGCTAACAATATGTTGGCTCTCAGAGCCACAGTGGTCCTTTAGAGTTGTCCCAAGTTGGGCCAAACATGGCCAGGCCTCTATGCTTCCTCGTGGATTAGTCATGGTTGGAGTCTATTCTGTGAAAAACATATCCTTAGAAAGCAGCCTTTTGTAGCTAAGGCAGGCCCCAAAGGGACTCTCACCAGTCAGTCAGTAGTTCTCCCAGCTGGGGAAACAAGGGGGATCTTGTTAGTTAGTGTAGCACATCACTGTTCTTCCTCGCTCCCTCCAGTGGCTTCCCATGTCACTCAGAATACAATCCAAAGTGATTACCATTTCTCTCTGGACCTCATCTCCTCTAAATTCACTCTCTTAAAGCCACATTAGCCACCTGGCTATTTCTTGAACCTTTACCCACTACCCCAATGCCTCCCACTAGGGTACTATCAAGCACATGATATAGACACTAGATGTGTTACGTTTAGACACTTCCTATTAAATTCTCCCCCAGATATCTACAGGGCTGGCTTTTGCACTTTATTCAAGTCTCTGTTCAAAATTCACTTTATTAAAGCTGAGCACATGTCTGTAATCCTAGCTACTCAGGAGCTGAGAGAGGATGATTGGCCAGCCTGTGCACCATAGTGAGATCCCATCTAAAAAAACAAAAACAAATTATCTTTTATCAGAGGTGATTTCTTTCATAAACTTTTAGCAAACAGCACACTGCCATTTCACTCTGTTCCCTTATTTGACTTGATTTTTCCTTTTAACATTTAAATGATGACACAACATGGCTTTATACACACACACTTTTGTTTTTTATCTGTTCATCCACTCCATTTGAATATAAGCTCCATAAGACAGGAAGGGCTTTAATTCACTGCTATATCCCCAGTGACCTTAACAGTCTTAGTACATGGTTGGTGTTTAATAAATATTTGTTAAGTATAATTCTTTTTGGGGAAGGGCAATATTCCATAGTAAATAAAACTAAGATACAGGACTAAAACAATATTAGGTTTTATTTACAGTCTTGAACTCATTAGCTACAGAAGGTAGAATAAACATGTGATATATGCTTTCTGCATCTAAATTTCCTCAGTTGCAAAACATAGATGATTGTAAAAGGATGTATCTAACAGGCTTGTGGTAAAATCAATCGGGATAATATGACTAAAGCATTGTTAGGTGCCTAATGTATAACATAAAAATCTAAAAATTATTTGTAAGGACAGTGCCTAGCATGTAATAAGTGCTCAATGACTGATAGTTACTTTTTTGATCATTGTTCTGACAAATATATGGATTTATTTCTGGTTAGAGTTGTTTTAGTGAGCCCAAGATTGTTTAAGTGATGCAAATAATTTCTCCATTTTGGAGTGCCCCATAGATAACCTGGGCTGATAACTTCTTTTCAAGAGGAAAGATTTTGGTTTATCTCTCAGTGAGCTCAGACTGCCATAATGAAATACCATAACCTGTGTGGCTTAAGCAACAGAAATTTATTTCTCATGATCTGGACACTAGAAGTTTAACATCAAGTTGCTGGGTTATTCAAGGTTCTTGGTGAGGACTCTGTTCCTGGTTTGCAGACAGCTGACTTCTCCCTCTGTCCTTACATGGCCTTTCCCTGCCACTCTGGAAGGAGAGGGAGGAGATCACTTCCGGTTCTCGCTAAACCACTTATCTCACTCATCGTGAGGGCCCTACCCTCATGACATAATCTGACTCTAAATACCTCCCAAAGGTCCCACCTCTAAATATCATCACATCTGGAATTACAGATTAACTGTACACACTTTGAAGGGACACAAACATTCAGTTCATAGAAGTTTGCCTGAAAGTTTAAATAATAAAAAATTTTAATGTGTGGTATTGGAGCACAGATTTTCATAAGTACAATATCTTCATTTTATACATGTATTTATACATTGTGCCTGAATTCATCTAAAAATCTATCTATTCATTTATTTATTTTTGGTACCAGGAATTGAACCCAGGGTCGCTTAACCACTGAGCCACGTTCCCAGCACCCCCTCCTTTTTTAAAAAAAATTTATTTTGGAGACAGGGTCTCCTTAAGTTGCTCAAGACCTCCATAAATTGCTAAGACTGGCTTTGAACTCAGGATCCTCCTACCTCAACCTCCCAACGAGCTGGGATTACAGCCATGCATCACAGCACCAGGCTTCAATCTTTATTTTTTAAGGGTCAGGAAAATTCTTGTTGAAGAAATTTTGTTGTTTCTTTAGTAAAACAAATCATCCTTTTGTCATCAGAACCATCACTCTACTGTTTATCTGTCTTGTAAATTTGGATGTTTGCACACTTAATTTTTCTCAACTATATATAGATGGGCTTGGTGCAATGCTTTTTATAAACAGAGCACATATTTACCACATTAAGCCTTCTACAGTTCTTCAGCAGGTGAAAATGTAGGCGGAAAGTCAGAAAATTCATAAATTTTAAGTTTTGTTAATTTATATAGGAATGTAATTTAAAATTTTCTCAATACCTTTTTTTAATTTTTTTTTCGGATTTCATTTAAATTGATGCCTCACAAATACAGGCAGTTTTGTTTAGTAAACATTCCAGCATAAAGAAAGGGTGAGAAGGACGCAGGAAAAGAGAAATAACTTCATCACACCTGCTGTAGCCCACCCCTGACAGATCTAACATCAGGAGGGTAAGGCGGGCCAGGCAAAGTAGGACAATCTGCATTTTGACTTCCGCGGCCTCGCTAAAGAGGAGCGACACACGGTAGCCGGCATCATTCAGTCGCTAACGTGACTAAACCAACCGAACGTATCCACAAAGTCACTGCCTTTAAAGAGCTGGAAGATAGCATCCCTCTCTCCAATTCAGTCATATTTTAGCATTCTACGTGTATAGTGAAGATAGATTTTGACGACTCTCCAGCCGATCGCTTCTCCCTTGCAGGAAAAACGCAGGTTTCGAGCCAAACAGGAAAAAGAATCAGCACCCAATCGGCGCCCACTTCTCAGTGGCCAATCAAATGTCGCCTTACATCGCGGCTGAGGGAAAAAGACTGTTGGACTGTTCAGGTCTCCTGGGGTGTGGTGGCTACCTAACGCCTCACCTGGGGAGGCAAGCGCCCCGCGGCTGTATTTATTACCTGAGCAATAAGGGACGAGGAGTTCAGCCCTTCTCTGTGCTTGCTGGATTTGCTTGCATTTGTTCCCAGCCACTGCTCATGTAATGCACTCCCTTAGCCAGGAAATTAAAGCATTCTCCCGGAATAATCTCAGGAAGCAATGCACCAGGGTGACAACGCTAACTGGAAAGAAAATTATAGAAACATGGAAAGATGCCAGAATTCATGTTGTGGAAGAAGTACAGCCAAGCGAGGGGGTTGGTTGTGGTTATGTGCAGGACCTTAGCTTGGACCTGCAAGTTGGCGTTATTAAGCCATGGTTGCTTCTGGGTAAGTCACTGAGTTAAAACTAAATTACTTTCTCAGGAAACCTCACCTCCTTATGTGCCTGTACTATCAGCTATGCTGTCAAAACATTGAAATGTTTCTTTTTTTTTTTTTAATATGGAACTTCCATTATACACATAGAGAAGTTTCTGTACCCACATTATGCCCATAAGAAGCATGGATTCTAGTAGCCCTTAGCACCTTGAATTTTTTAAAAAAGCTTCCCCCGCCCTATTTTTTCTAACTTATCTGGAGCAAAACAGACAGATATTGTGTTTTCTAGAATTACAAAAGGCTATCTTTTGAAAGAATAAATTTAAAAGTTTTATTAGACAAAACAAGTAAGAAGCGATAAAGGTATAGAAAAGTTGTTTCAAACCTTATGGAATGCATCCCTCTGTGGCCACATCTCTTCATGGTGTCTTGGAGTTTTTAGGAGGAGTGCTTTTATTTTATAGCTGTGAGTCTGATGGTTTTATGATTTCTTGTTATGTAGAAATACTGAACCATGCGTACTCTGAAATACAACTAGGCGCGATTTCTCAGTTATTTGGCTGACATTGTAGCAATACTAGTTTGAAATACATCTAGGCGCAATTTCTCAGTTATTTGGCTGACATTGTAGTAATACTAGTTTAAAACAGTTGTGGTTACTTTTTATTATTTGCCAATTCAGAGTCTTTATGAACTTTGCTTATTTTTTTAATGTGACTTTATCCAAATGGAGTTGATCAAGCTTCTGTTCTTAGATTGGAGTTGGAATCCTCCCCAAGATCTTGGGAGAGTTTTGGGAGGGGTTTTTGAAACCAGTCTCCTCTCTGGACTAGGAAATAGGACACTTTGATCAGGCACAACCTTCTTTCTTTTGAAAGACAGAGGGACCTTTTTGTCTAGTTATAAGTGCCTTATTCCTAAGGGATCCATGATATGTGCATATAAAGTTCTTCCACATGAATGATGCAGGGTTTGTTTCTGTCTGGACTTGGTTTCTATCAGGGAGTCTGGGGTTGTTTCCAGGTTAGTTTCAAAAGCTTCCTTCACCTCACCAAAGACCCGCAGTTTCTTCTCAGCAATGCATACCATGGTGCTTTGCAGAAAATGGAGAGCTGTAAAAATGTAATCTGTCTTTTTCAGTTAGTTTATAGACAGGGTCTAATGAATTACTGTATTTAAAAAAATCTCACATTGGCCCTTGAGCCATCCAACAGGTGGATAAAAGATCTTAGTAAGCATTTTTGTCCTAAGTTTTGCAAATTATGGTTTTACGACAAAAACCACTGGGACTTTTGATAAATGTAACTTGATTTGAAAACAAATTTCCATTTCTTCTGGGTAGTTTAAAGGCACACTAATTATTTCCTATATCCATTCAGCTAAGGTGTCTAAATTGGTGACATTTTAGAGATTTTTCTCTTCCATTCCCCATAAAAAGCATGAGGTACTTTATGTGGTTTATATATCTGAGATACAGGAAACACAGGATTCTTGGGAGGCAGATAATATTTTAAATTTGTATAAATTTGTGTAGCACTTTATTAGATAAAATCTTTCATAAATATCCTGATATGGAATCCTCATAGTAAGTTAAGTTCCTATTTTAATTCACTAATGAATGTTTACTATTATTAATTTTTTCAAATAAAACGTTTCTTTAGAATATCATTTATTTTCTTCTGTGGTAATATAATAACTTTTGGTTTTGTTTTGTGATTATGAAAATAGTGATTTGTAAATTTAAAATATGTTATCAGAGTATATACATTGTTTGATATTTTCATTAAAATGATTTCTTTGAAAAATACAAACGGGCTCTAGAGATCTTGCATAGCCTGTGTCTTATGATTTCTACACTTTGATTGCCAAACATCTAACTTATTAGAAGCCTCAGTACCAATAGTCTATAATATATACTCTTTCTAAATTAGTATGTCATCTGTAATATTTAAATAATAATCCTTACCTATGCTAATGAATATTGGAGTGGTTGTGTCAATGTAAAATATAACTAGCTTTTTACTAGTTATATTGTTCAGTTGTAGTCCCATTCATTAATTCTTTTAAGAAATTATACAATAAAATTGATTTGGTATAGTTCTACGAATCTTTTTTTGGGAGGTGCTATGGATCAAACCCAAGGCCTCACACATATGCAGGCAATCACTCTATCACTGAGTTACATCCTAGCCCAGTTTATACATCATAACACAAGTATAGATTTATGTAACCACTGTTAAAATAGAATGTTTTAATTTCATTTAAATTAATTTGCAAAAGGATGATATTTTGCTTTTCCAAAACAATGGTTTTTAAAATAACTCATTTTAGAATATATGATTTTCAGTATTTATTACTGAAATTCTAACACAAAGGTGGGTGCAGTGGTGCATGCCTGTAATCCTAACGACATGGGAGGCTAATGGAGAGGGTCGAAAGTTCATCATTAGCCTCAGCAATTTGGTGAGGCCTTGTCTCAAAATAAAAAATAAAAAGGGCTTGAGATGCGACTCAGTGATTAAGCACCCCTGGATTCAACCCCTCTCACTGTACCCTCCCCCCAAAATTTAACACAAGACTGCAACACAAAGCATCCTTTTAAAATAGGAGAAAAGCTGATGTTTGTATCTAAAATTTAGAGAGAATGAACTTGCACTGAATATTATCAAGTATCATATGAAAAACACAAATTGACTGCCTGAAGTCATTTCTGTTGGCTTCAATGGTTTCCTCATGCTACTAACAGTCATTTAATTTTCTTTTTGTTTGGAAAGACAGAACATACAAGTTACTTTTTTTTTTTTTGCCTCAGGAATATTAGTTTATATCAATATAGCTAGCTCTGAAATATAATCTACTTGCTCTGTATTTGGTGTGTGTGTATGTTTAATTGAAAGTATTAAAGCATTCAATGTAAAAAATATGTATAATAATGACAGTATAGAGTAAAAAAGAAAGAATTTTATTTAAGTCGTGTTTCAGTTTGTGCTATTTTAAGAAATGGAGAATTATTATTTAAAAAATGACTTGCATATTAAACTGCCAAATTTAAGTTAAACTTATTTGAATCCCCCCCTCCCAAGATGATTAGGACTTCCTGCAGTGGAAAACTAAGAATTTCTTTTAAATTATGAAATATTTCAAATTTATAGAAAATTATGGAAAATAATATAACAATTAGGTATCTACTATCCAGCTTTAATAAACATTTATAGTTTGATAGGCCAACTTTTAAGTAGAATAAAGCTGAATGTTTGGCTCAGTAAAGAGCCTGTGAGTTTAATTATCATTAAGAGAATATTAGCCAAATAGTATACTTTCTGGGCCCTTGGCTACCTGAGATCATTAATAAAAGCTGGCTGATTTCCCAGGCAACTAAGGTGAGAAAAACACTGTTTATGGAAATAGAACCTAATTCAGGAAAGTAAATGTTTGAAACTTTTAAATTCAATGCCCTATTCTTTCAATATAAAATTTGCTTTTATTTTAACACGTTATTCTCATGTAAGATTTGCTAATTAACTAGAGCCAGTTTCCAAGTGTGGGAGAACTGGAAAGCCCACTTGGATAGAAAGATTCTATAAAAAGAGAACA
Organism: Marmota monax; assembly: GCF_021218885.2. Taxonomy (NCBI): domain Eukaryota; kingdom Metazoa; phylum Chordata; class Mammalia; order Rodentia; family Sciuridae; genus Marmota; species Marmota monax. The sequence goes on from NW_026692781.1 coordinate 16,779,836, forward strand.
GCCCTAGTGGTAGGTGGATTGTGTGGGTGGAATCCTATAGATGTCTAAGCTACTGGGTGTTCCCAAACCAGCTGGCACTAAGTCATTTTGTGGTTGTGATTTTCATAATATCTTTTATAAATTATAAAAAAGAGGTGTTTATTGTAAAAAATTCAAATGAGGGCTGGGGTTGCGGCTCACTGGTAGAGTGTTCGCCTAGCATGCATGAGGCACTGGGTTAGATCCTTAGCACCACATAAAAATAAAATAAAGGGGGCTGGGATTGTGGCTCAGCAGTAGAGCACTCGCCTAGCACAGGCGGAACTCAGGTTCAGATCTCAGCACAACATAAAAATAAAGGCATTGTGTTGTGTCCATCTTCAAAAAAAAAAAAAATTCTCTCTTTCTTTAAAAGAAAATAATAATAAAATAAAATAAAGGTATTGTGTCTACCTACAACTAAAATAAGTATAAAAAATAAAAAAGATATTGTGTCCACCTAAAACTAAAAAATAAATATGAAAAAAATACAAATGAATATAAAGAAAAATATCACCTATCACCACCACTATTAATATTATGTTCTATATACTTCCTATTTTCAAAGCATAAGTTTTTGGTCTTTATAAAAATCTGTGATGATATTTTGTAGGCTGCTTTTAATTACTTTAAATATTGAGAACTTGGTAAGTGTGATGGCATACACCTGTAATTCCAGCAGTTTGCAAGGCTGAGGCAGTAGGATCTCAAGTTTGAGTTCAGCCTCATCAGTTTAGCAAAACTTTGCCTGAAAATAAATAAGTAAATGTAAAGGGCTGGGGATGTAGTTCAGTGGTAGAGCACCTGGGGTTTAATAATAATAAAATAAAATGTATTGAGAACTTGTTTCCACACTGTAGATATTCTTTATTTCTTATGTATGTTTCCCTACATAATTATGCATTTTTATTTAACTGAGTCTCTTTATTGGACCTTTAGTTGTTTTTGTTTTGTTTTTTTTTGCATTATAAACAATACTATGATGAGCATCCTTATAGATAATTATTGCAACATGTATAACTTTTAGGACAAATTCTTAGAATTGGGAAAGTCTAAGGATATAAACAAGTTTAATCTTTTGTGATGATATTAACAAACTGCTATTCAGAAAATTAAACTGAATTGGTGCTGGAGTTGTGGCTCAGTGGTAGAGTGCTCGCCTAGCGTGAACAAGCTGCTGGGTTCGATCCTCAGCACCACATAAAAATAAATAAAATAAAGGTATTGTGTCCAACTACAACTAAAACAATATTAAAAGAAAATTAAACTGAAGTCCTCCCAAGTTGTTGTTGTTAAAGAGTTAACTAATGGATTTGTTGTACAAGTTTATATAAAAAGTCAGGATGGTTATGTTGAAGGTGATATGATTTATTTCTTATAGGGTCACAAGATGCTGCTCATGACCTGGATGTACTGAAAAAGCACAAGGTAAAAAAATGCTTCAAGTCTGGCACCACATATAGGAAGTGTTTTAATTGTTATATTTATTTAGGAAAATTGTATTGGCCCATATTTGGTATATTTCAGTTTAATTGTTAACATTTTGGCTGTCATTTTAATACAATTCCATATAACATAATTGCATCTAATTAAAATATGTGAATCTGTAATCTCTTTTCAATTTTATATTCTGTCTCCCTCACATATCCTCATGAACCTGATCTTGGAGACATATCTTTCTTGCCTCTGCTTAAGCAGTTCCTCTGTGTAGGATGATAGACTTGACTTCATCTCTGCTTGTCAAAGACCTACTCATGCTTTGAGTCCAACTCACATGCTGCCTCTTCCAATCCCATTGTTTATCACACAAGCGATGTGATTTATTACTTATTTTCAGAATTTACTTCAAGATTTTTTTAGCCATCTACCATTGTGTCAAGCACCGTTTCAGGTCATAGAATTGCTATGGTTTGAGGAATGCAGGAGATTCCTGCTCACATGAAGCTTATGCTCTGACTGGCAGAGAAGGAAAAGAAAACTGCTGTAACGTGTTGTGTGCTTTGATGTGGGTAGTTTAGGCTGTCATAGGAATGCTTAGGAGATGATGCCCTCAACCGGTGCTTGTCTTGTTTGCAGACAGGAGAGTTGACGAGGAAGTAGTATTGAAATTTTGCTTTGAATGGGGGACAGGGACAGTCAGAACAGTATCTGGATAGAAGAATTAGTACAAGTGAAGCCCCAGAAGCAGGAGGAAAGCTGATGCTTTCGGGGACAGAAAAGAACTGAAGTGGAGAGTGTGAGAAAGAAACCAGTATCCTGTCTTATTTTCCAGAATGTTCAGAAAATATCAAGCACCTTCTTTGTGCTAGTCCCCTTTCTAGCTACAGGAAATATGGAAATGAATAAGCACTAGGGTGTCTGCTCTTAAAATATGATATTTTCAGATGTGAATGTGTTCTTTAAAATAAGTAAAATAAGGCAATGAGGTAGTGGCAGGGGGTAACTTGGGTTCACCTAGAACTATCTGAGGCTGGGACATTTCATTTGAGACCTTATGATAGTCAGTCATAGCCTCAATGGGAAATGGCACTTCAGGCTGAGAGAATAGCAAATGTGAAGGATCTTGGGAGCAAGTTCTGTAATCTCTTCTTCCCCTTTAACCCTGTGACAATTGATTATAGCTCTTAACACCTTCTGCCTTATTTTATTATCACTGATAAACATGTTTTCCCCTCCTCTATTAGTAAGCAGACTTGTCAAGAATAAAGACCTGGGGATGTGCTCGCACTGGATTCGATCCTCAGCACCACATAAATGTAAAATAAAGATGTTCTGTCTACCTATAACTAAAAAATAAATATTAAAAAAGAATAAAGTCCTTATATTCTATTTATCTTTGTTATCCACTGCTTGGTTAAAAAAATGAATTGAGGATTAAAAAAAATGTATGTGATAAACAACTTGCAATCATTTCTCCAAGGAAAATAATTACTAATCAGTTCATTAATTAATCTAATGTTTTTATTTGTCAGCTTACTGCCTTGTGTTTAACCAGGCTCTCCTTAGTTTGTTATACTTACTACCACCCAACAAAGAGAAATAATGGCCTTCAATTACATAAGAATATGAGAATCACTGCAGTTCCTAACAGGAAATATTGTATAACAATATTTTAACAAAGGTAGAACATGTTTCAAAGTCTTACATCCACTGACAGATTGTTGTTGAAATGACAAATGGAATTTGATAATTTTTGTGTTGGCAAGTGATTTTCTTCTTTCTCCTCTTATGTTGCACTAGTTCATTCATCCTAGAGATGTGAAACAAGAGGCTGTTTAAAAGATACTGCTATGTCTGTTCATAGTGACAGTGTTAATAGTGCTTGGAGAAAGCAGAGTTAAACTAAGTTGCTGAATAGAGTGTTATAGAAAAATTTAAGGGTGCTGCCAAACAAAATTATAGATTTAAAGAATGGCACATTTCAAAGTGACATCGTAGGATTTAAGTAAAATGGTATAACCAGTGGAAGTTCTCTTGTGGAGGACCACTTCAGAAATTTCTATAGGAATTTAATTTTAATGTTTAGAAATGGTAATAATGGTTGCATATATTAATGTGCTCTTTGAGTGCCCTGGTGTGTGCCTAATAAAGTACTTTGGAAGATGAAAAACTAAGTGTAACATAAAAAATGTTCCAAGTAAAATTGCAGCAGTGGTCATAATAACAAATTACTGAAAACAACCTTCCTGTCCATCAATAGGGAACTTGTTAAATAAACAATAGTACACTCATGACATAGAATATATAATAGCTATAAAACAGAAGAAAAAATAACTCTGCAAATACTGAGATGAGAGCAACTAAGAACAGAATAGGGAGGAAGAGCATGAGAAGAAGATCACCATTAAACAGGGTCGAGAGGCGGGAGGGAAAGAGAGAGAGAAGGGAAATTGCATGGTAAAGGAAGGAGACCCTCACTGTTATACAAAATTACATATAAGAGGAAGTGAGGGGAAAGGGGAAAAAAACAAGAGAGAGAAATGAGTTACAGTTGATGGGGTAGAGAGAGAAGATGGGAGGAGAGGGGAGGGGAGGGGAGGGGGGATAGTAGAGGATAGGAAGGGCAGCAGAATACAACAGACACTAGTATGGCAGTATGTAAAAAAGTGGACGTGGAACCGATGTGAATCTGCAATATGTATACGGGGTAAAAATGGGAGTTCATAATCTGCTTGAATCAAATGTATGAAATATGATATGTCAAGAGCTTTGTAATGTTTTGAACAACTAATAATAAAATTAAAAAAAAAAAACAAATACTGAGATGAACAGGAATTACAATTCCAACAGAGAACACATGGAATGTATGTTTTGAATCACCTCTTTAAAAGCCCTCTGTTCCTAGCTGGTTGTGGTGGCGCATGTTTATAATCCCAGCAGCTTGGAAGTCTAAGGCAGGAAGATCATGAGTTCAAAGCCAGCCTCAACAATTTAGTGAGGCCTTAAGTAACTCAGTGAGACCCTGTCTTTAAATAGAATACGAAAAAGGGCTGGGGATGCGGCTCAGTGGTTAAGCACCCCTGGATTCACTCCCCAGTATCAAAGACAAACAAAAAACACCTGTTCCTGCTGATGGGCAGAATAACAGCCTTTGGGACAGGAGTCCCTGTGTTTTTCCTTTGATAGCAAAGCAAAACCTTCGTTTTCCTCTTTTTTTTTTTTCTGAAAAACATGTCCTCGTTATTGGATTGGCATCAGGGACAAGGACTAAGCTTTTGGCAACACAGCCAGCTTATTATTTTGAGAAGATGAAGCCATAGAGAATCCTCTGAGAACAGAGAAAAAGTCCCCCTTTTACAAAGGATAACGTCTATAAAGGAAGTTTCAACATTTAAGGCTCTCTTTCTCTTTGTTCAAGAAAGAGAAAGTAAATTCATCTTTTTCTTTCTCTTTAAGGTGACTCATATTCTTAATGTTGCATGTGGAGTTGAGAATGCTTTCTTCAGTGAGTTTACATATAAAAGCATTTCTATATTGGACCTTCCTGAAACCAATATCCTGTCTTATTTTCCAGAATGTTTTGAATTCATTGAACAAGCAAAAATGAAGGTAAGTTTTGTTTTTATCCATAGTTCTTCCAAAGCAGACATTTGAAAGTATGGGTCCATTATCCAGTCTTTATTCTTTTTTCAATTAATTTGTGAAGAACCTTTATGAAATTTTCAGTTCTCTAATGGCTCATTCCTCAATAAGACTTTTACTTCTCTTATTTTCTTATGCCTAACTGAGAAAATAGGAATTAGAAAATTCTACTGAATTTTCCTGAAAATATAGATCTAATTCAAACTACTAAGTAGGTAGTTAGATTTCTTTTGAGTGTTTATAACCATTTGACTTCTAAGTAATTTGCAAAATAACCATAGCTACTGGATAGAAATTAGTCTCATTAGTATATTTATAATGATTAATCTGCATTTATTTGACTGATTTTTAACAATGGAATTTTAAAGCAATCTAAGAGGACTAAATATGCATTGCTTCACTGAGATTGTATGAAAATGGCAATCAGAAGCTCTCCTTTGGTTTTGTGACTTCAGAAGATCAACAGACAATATAACATTTTAATCTTGGTATTGGATCCAAGTCAACATTCTAACAGGCTGGACTTCTAGGTTGGCTATTACCAATAATTATACCTTGAGATGATATCATTTTTAGTCAATAAATATTTCTTACAAAATTTATGTAGAATAAGTGGATAGGAAGGTAGGCATACTTAGAGAAAGAAGAAGCACTTCTGGAGCACCCAACAATGACAGTTGGTGTTAGAATCCTGTTTAATTGAATCCGGTCTAATGGTTTTCCTGCTATTTCTTCTTCTTCCCTTTTCTCTCCATTTCTCCTTTCCTCTCTTTCACATAGTAATATTTATTGGGTGGTTTATGTGCCTAGCACTATTTTAGGTCCCCTACAACTAGATTACCCAGAAAATGTAAAGCTCAACAACTATTCATTAGCCTTATTTAGATATTTGGATGGAAACAAAGGAATAGGCTTTCTGATTCAAAGACTAATATTTGTCATTTTGTTCTCTTGCAAAAAAATTATTTATAGACTCTAGATTGTAATATTTCAGTGTACCAGTTAATAGTGTTAAAAATCAAAATGATCCTATTGACTCAGGAGAGTGAGGCAGGAGGATCTCAAGTTCAAGGCCAGTCTCTGCAACTTAACAAGACTTTGTCTTAATATAAAAAATAGAAAGGGCTGGGGATGTAGCAAAGTGGTAGAGTTTCCCTGGATTCAGTCCCCAGGACCACAAAAAAAGATGAGTTTCTCTGTTAGCTGCATCTCAAAGGGGATATAGAATACATCTTAGATGGACAAGTGTATATATCATCCATACTCATATTAAAATTGGAAGAGATTTATGATTTGTAAGTAAATATTGGAGAAGGTAATATTGTCTTTTAAAAAAGCAAGAAATTGAGTATTCTAAGTTTGGGAATTTAAAATTTTTTTAAATTTAAAAAAGTTTGCTTTAATTTTGACTGGAGTTTATTAGAATGGTTTTTAGCTTGAATTTCTTAAAAACAGAGCCTGAGGGCTGGGGTTATAGCTCAGTGGTAGAGTGCTCGCCTAGCATATGCAGAGCCCTGTGTTCGCTCCTCAGCACCACATAAAAAAAAATAAAATAAAGGTATTGTGTCCAACTACAACTAAAAAATAAATATTAAAAAAAAAAACAACAACAACAGAGCCTGAGGCAAGGATTATGAGCTGATGCTTAATTTGAGTAGTATCATCCCATAGGCAGTGAGAGTGAGAGGAAAGGGAAGTGATTTCAGGTAGGATTAGAAGTTGTGTAAGATGATCAAGACCTTACCGAGCATAATTTTACAATAAGCTGACAGGGAAATAGTTGGTTATTCCATAGGCATGGCTTCTCTACCACTCAAGATATCTTCAAATAGGCAATATAAAGAAACTGCATTTTACTACAGACTTTGGAAAGGAAGAGAAAGCATTTTTATCCCCTTTGCTCTGTCAGCTCATTTCCTGTTTGCCAATAAGGAATTAAATAACACTTCAATCCCAGGTTACAGTGTTCTACTGTTTTAGCAGCCAACTCAAAGCCAGATGCAGTACCTTCTGGTATGTCTTCTCATCCAAGGCCAGAGGTGACAAGAAAATCCAGAAATTGGAGTATGCCTATTTATCTCATGGGTACCAGTGGGGAATAGCATGGCCTTCCTTCTTAGACAAGCTAAACTGAATGGCACTAAGGGGAGGAGTCAACCATGGAGGTGGCAACCAAGGCAGATGGTCCATGAGATGACAGTGCCAAAGGAGTCTGAGAAGTTGATGTTTCTGATACAAATGTGTTAGAATTCTACAATATGTTCTGATTTCTCAAGTCTGTGTTTTATACTGGGATCCTAACTTCACCCATTGTTTCCTTGCCTTGAACACTTTGTGTATTTTACACTAATACATATTTAGCTTTATCAATAGAAATCTCCTCGTGGCTTTTTCTATTGTATACTGAAGTATTGTTGAATCTACTTAGCGACTTGCATATTTCAAAACTAACTTTCTAGGACCTAGTATCTTGTTTTCATCTTTTTACATACAAACCAAATATCTTCCATTTTCCCATGCTTTTCTCATTTTCCTCTGTACTAACCCTGTTTGGTTTGGTTTCTGTAGCCTTTTTCTCTCTCAACCTCATACACAATCTGTCAAGCGTATACCTTAAAGGGTATAGAACAGAAATACATGTGACAGAGAAGCAGTTATGGTAACCTCTATAACCTCAAGAGTTCTGTTAGGAAATAAATCTACTTGGCCTCTCTTTTTAAAAATTTTTGTGCAAAAGGTTTGGCTTGTTAGTATTAAAATGTGTATTTGATATTCCATATTTACTTTATTATTTATTTTATAATTATTTTTAAAACATTACATAAGCAATCTTAGAAAAATGGAAAATACAAATAAAATTTCAGGTTACCTTACTCCCTTTCTTAGACATAACCACTGATAACATTTTGATATGTTTCTCTAGGCTTTTATCATTCATTCATTTCTTTATGTCATGTACAACTGTACTTTTATACAATTCATACTTTTTATAGCTTATTATTTATAATTAATATTATCAAATAAATTTTAATTTCTGCATAGTATTTTAGTGATTGGTGATTCTATAAGTTACTTACCTAATTTTCTTCTATGAGATATATGTATGAGCTGTTTTCAATTTTTTGTTCATTGTAAGAAAAGACTCATTAGAGAAGCATTACAAGTCTAAATAATTACCTAAATTCACTGAGTTTTTACATGCATTCTCTAGTTTGTTGCTCACTACTGTTTTCTGTTTTCCATGTGTGTTAATCCATTTTCCATTACTGGAACAAAATGTTTGAATTTGAGTCACTTGTAAAGAAGACAGTTTTGGAGGTGGGAATGTTGTTGAAATCTGGGTTCTTGTCCCCAGTGCCAATCCAATAACAAGGACAGGGTTTAGAGAAGAAAGGAAAAAGATGATTTATTGCTTTGCTAGCATAGGAAAAACATAGGAACTTCTGTCCCAAAGACTGTGATTCTGCCCATTAGCAGGAACAGGGGGCTTTAAAGAGGTGACTCAAAGGCTACATTCCACACATTCTCTGTCTGGAGTTCTAAGGGAGATAGTCATTTCTGAGATCTTCTGGTACCATCCACAAAGTCTGGATTACTTCATTCCTATGGTGAGTGTGTACTCAGGGACAGATAACTGCCTAGGTTGGAGAAGAAAGGTTATCTGTTTCCCCTGAGATTAGAGGGGGAGAGATTAGGGAGGAGCAGGGAGAGGAAGAAGCATGTGGTTTTAAAAATGAGTTGCACCCTCTGGGTGCAGTGGCTCAGGAGGCTGAGACAGGAAGATCTCAAGTTCAAAGCCAGCCTCAGCAATTTAGTTAAGCAACTTAGTGAGACCCTGTCTCTAAATAAAATACAAAATAGCGCTGGGAATGTGGCTCAGTGGTCGAATGCCCCGAGTTCAATCCCCGGTACCAAAAAACAAAACAAAACTAATACTAATAATTTGCAGTGGCAGAGCAACAAGTGCTATATTCAAAGGATAAAGTGGACCACCATTACAGGAAGTCCAAACAGTGCTGGTACTGGGTCTGGCATGAACCTCGTAATGGATGGCATCATTATAGTGGGAACATTAGTTAAGAACTAATCAGGAAAAAAAAAAAAAAAAGAACTAATCAGGATTCCCAGGAAAACTACTTTAATCTCTTCAAGGCACATCCCAGTGACCTAAACACCTCCCACAAAGCCTCTCCTCTTTTTTTTTTTTTTGTTTGTAGTGCTGGGGGTTGAACCAAGAGTTGATCTACTGTCACGACCCCTTGCCCGCAAGGAAGATGCAACTCAGGAATCTTCTTTCAGCAGTTTATTCAGGCCCTTGATATTTCTTCTTCTCTCTCTCGGATGCCCCTCCCAGCCTTAATAAAGCATCTCAAGCCCCAATGCGAAGCTGCCACGTGGAGCTTTCTCGTAGGGTGGTGAAAAACCATGCGCCAACTCTCCCAAATAAGGAGTTGTTTGTCACAGACCACAGCGGAGCCAGCGCCATCTTGTAATGGCGACCATAGTCTGCAGAAACGGCAGAAGCGGCTCACCACAATCTACTACTGAGCTACATCCCCCAGATCTTTTTTGTGTATTTATTTTTATTTTGAGACAGGGTATTCCCAGGATGCTAAGGCTGGGCCTTGAACTGGTGATTCTTCTGTCTCAGCCTCCCAAGACTCTGGGATCACAGACATGCACCACCATATTCAGCTAAGGACCTACCTCTTAAAAGTTCACTGCCCCACAGCATTGCTACACTGGGGGCCAAACTTCCAACACAAAAAACCTTGTGGGACACACTCAAACCATATCAAAACCAAAGCACCATGTTTGTATTGACGAGTGTTAGCACTCATAGTTATGAGTGCTTTCAAAGTGACTTGACCTGGGCTACTAAAAGTATGGTACAGTTCATTACTCAACTTCAGTGAGATAAGAGGGTTGCACCTGAGCTTTTCTTCATTCTTTGACACACTCTATCAAAGTGAGAGAAAGAGGGAGGGAGGGACTGAGCTACATACTATACACTCTAAAAAACAGTTGATTTTCATTCTACCACAGAATTTTATCTAATCATAGGCTGTTGTCAAGCACTTAAAGAACATATTATGCCCAAGTTTTATTGGAAATTATGTAAGGAAAAACTGGTTCAGTTAATCTATCAACGAATATCAATTATTTATTCTAGGAAGATGTGAGGGATCCAGCTTGTGGTTCTCATGGAGCTGAAAAGCTATTTGTGGAATTATGAGAACAAAGTATACTGGAAATAGAAAAAAAATGTAAATAGCATAGCATAATTATTATCTGTATATAGTAAAATGATGGTTTGGATTTTTGAGAGAACCAAATTTCCTTACAGAAATGCAGAATGAATCAATGTATTCACTTTGCATATATTTATGGAATATTTACTATGCACTAAAAACTGAGCATACAAGTATAGACAGAACATTCCTCCTGCCCTCATTGCACTTGGAGAAGGGCAATCTTTTTGATACAGAAGTCAGAGGTAATGGTATCAAGAAGAATAGAGGTCTTCCAGATAGAGGACAATAACAATTGCAAAGAAAAAATTGGGTTTATAAATTAGGTGTCTTTTTGTTTTTTTGAGTTCAGAAAAAAGAACATAAAGCCAATAATTTTTCTGGAAATACTTTTCCAAGACAAAATGATACCTAAAGAATAATAAAAAGGTAGAAAATAGGTAAATAAAAACTGCAGGAAATCAGCTGTTATATGAAGAAAGTAGTAAGAGGGAAGATAATTATACTAACATTTCAAAACATTAACTAAAATTGGATGCACGGTTTATAACACTGAAAATAAATGTGGTTTCAAGTCTTGTGAACTTATAAAATAGAGATGACTAAGGAAATAATAAAAATGACATTGAAGGGTATCTCTTCCTTATTGAGCGTATGATTATAAGCTTCTTTGTACTATCTAATTAATTTATTTTGAGCCAAATGATCATTAATAATTTTTAAGTTACTGTAATATAATTTTAAACATCAAGTCACAAAAATGAGCTATTGCTATATAGCAAGCAAAATTCCAGAGTATATAATGAATATTTTTATTTTGCTTTCCATGTGCAGATACAGTTAAAGTTTGAAAATGAATCATAGTTATCTATAAAACAACTTAAATTACATTTTTTGATATTAGAATTTTTAAAAAATTAACTAAGTTTTTGCTAGTCATTTTTGAAAGGAGATGCACTTGCAAATTATTGCAACAGTTATGGAAATAATTTTGCATTGGATATGTGAATGTGAGAAAACTGCCATACAAAAGTAAAATAATCCAATGAACCATAATAACAATATTATTAATGTATGCTTTTGGTAGAGGATTTTTCAGTAAGTTTTTCCCCTCCCCACTTTTCCTTCTTGTACTAAATAAAGAATCAGGAATTGAAATAACTGAAATGTTGAATTCTTTAGGGTGTGCTCACAGTTCACTACATTTCATCTAGATCATTAACTTTTTAAAAGCCTGAGATAGGCCAAGCTGTATCAAAGCTATTTCATCAGATCTATCACATTCATTATTGATACAATATTGCCCCCATCACCATTGGTCTTGCACTGTGTCCCTTTTCACCTGGAAAGTATCATTTTCAAGTTACCTGAAACGTTTTTCATTGATTGACCTCATGCTGGTGCCCGATTACCTTTTCCACTTTGCATTGGTGAAAGCTATTTGTGTCATCGTTTTATTACCTCATAAGTTTAAATATTTTAACCTACTTTCTTCCACAACAAAATAATATCCAAGAGTAGAAAAAAACTTGCTTTGGTGATCATTTTATATAAAGATTTCCAAGCCAATGACACTAGTTTTTGTATGGGAATATGATGGTTACTTGGAATGTCTCTGTTTAGTTTATGAATGTGATTTTATTTATGTTTCTATGTGTATTTTCTGTGATTTTTCTCCTTTTTATGTATATATGAGTAGTACTACTTTACTAGATTACTTAATAAAAGATATTGTTTCAATACCGGGGCAGAGAGGTGGAGTGGAGGTTGGTTGATTGATTACTTGATTGATTTTGATAAAATCAAAGTAGGGTGCTTACTTTATAATTTTATGTACATAGGAATGTAAAATCAACTTAATAGTCTTTCTCAAATGAATAATGGATATTTTATTTTATTGCAGGATGGTGTGGTTCTTGTTCATTGTAATGCAGGGGTTTCCAGGGCTGCTGCAATTGTAATAGGCTTCCTGATGAATTCTGAAGAAATTTCATTTACCAGTGCTTTTGCTTTGGTGAAAAATGCAAGACCTTCCATATGTCCAAATTCTGGCTTCATGGAGCAACTTCGTACATATCAAGAAAGCAAAGAAAGCAATAAGTATGACAAAATACCACAATTGGAAAGTGGCAACAGTTCATGAGTTCCATTCTGAATGCAGATGATAGACTAATGTAATATCTGAATTGGCCTCTGTAACTGTCCTTTCCTCTTTAGGAGAGTAGACTACTAAATTTCCTTTTATCTTACTTTTTACAAATGGAAATGGAAATCAATTTGATTGTCCTGAGCTAGTATATGAATAAATTTTTAAATTATATTACTTTCTGTTATTATAATGTTTGGTAAAGTTAATTAGTAAGAGAAAATAACAGTGAATTATGAATCATTGATTTTTACAGAAGAAAATTTTTAAATTTAAATTCTATATTATAGCATGGAAAGAATAAATCAGTTAATGAAGCCTTTAGTATTTTTCTATTCTAACACCTGTTTTCATGAGTGAAAAAACTTGAATGCTACTTGACATACTGTTTTAGAGAAAGGTAAATTTTTTGTAAAGAATATTTTAAAGATTAAAAATGAATACCTTCAACTTCCCAAAAGAGTCCCAGAATCTAAAGGTTTATACAGCATTTATGTAATAGTAACTAGGCATGGTGGCATGTGCCTATAATTCCAGCAACTCAGGAGGCTGAGGCAGGAAGATTGCAAATTTGAGGCCAGCCTGGCCAATTTAGACCCTGTCTAACAAATAAATGAATAAATAAATAAACAAACAAATAAAACAAGGGCTGGGTTTGTAGTTTAGTGGTAAAGAAGTGTCCCTGTGTTCATTCCCAATTACCAAACAACAGTAACAATTATATAGTGGTTGCAATATAGATAAAATTTTAAAATTCTTCCATGAAAATTAATAACCACTTTTTGGTTTTCAATTCTATTACCTGCATTTTTCATTTTGAATGCTTTCTCTTACATAATTATGATGTTACAATTCTTTAACTAGATAACACAGTTTCTTACATTTTGTTTTTTTATCTTAGATACCTAGCATTCTGTTTAGGGAGATTATGTCATAATTTTTTTGATCTTCTTGGATGTGTGGGAAAATGTTTTATACTAAAAGTTTACTTTTTAGTTGTGATTTGGGTAAGAGCTATTTTCTAGCTTAGTATTTTGCAGGACAAGATGTTTTAAGGAAAGAAAAGTTAGGTTTTGGTAAGAAATTTTAAATACAGTTTTAGGAGACCTAAAATCATTTACAATCTTATCTCTGGCCAGAGGCTTGAATTGGTTCTTTTTGTTTTTCTTTAATGTTTCCATATTGACAAGAGTGAACTTTATAAATTTGCTTCCAGATTTTATTTTAGGTGCTGGGGTTGTGGCTCAATGGTAGTATGCTTGCCTACCATGTGTGAGGGACTGGGTTCAATTCTCAGCACCACATATAAATAAATAAAATAAAGTTCATTGACAAACTACTGGTATAGATGATATAAAAAAGGAGATTTTGAATTTATTTTCAGCATAAGTTATACTTAAAATTAGAGTTATTAGGGGCTAGAATTGTGGCTCAGAGGTGGAGTGCTCACCTGGCATGCCTGAGGCACTGGGTTTGATCCTCGGCACCACCTAAAATTAAAATAAAGATATTGTGTCCACCTATAACTAAAAAATTAAAATTAGAGTAATTAAGACAATTTATTGGGTAGATTTGAAGTATTTATTTATGACTTAGAAAATGATTGCCTTATAGATTTTATTTTAAAAAGTCATGAGCTTGTCTTAAATACTGTATACCTTAGTTGGAAAGTACACATTGAACCCAAATGTGCATTTGGAAAGGCTTTCTTATACTGTCATGAGCAAAAACTAAAAGTAATAAATGCAAGCTGTGTCTTGATATTGCTTAGAGTCTGACAAGTTGCCATCATGTGTAATGCTTTGAACTCCTTTCTGTGAAGAAGCAGCTCAAATGTAATTAACTTTCCTTGAGCTGTTTGAAGCCCACCAAACCAGGGAGAATTACCCTAAATAGGAGATTGATGTATAATGCTGTCTCTGTGAACAGTATTGCTGGAAGTTCGCTGGCTGAGACTTCTTGATTGACATGAAAGCATTCATTTAAATATATTTTCTTTTGCTGAGTGCTGCTTGATTTTTAGCTATTGAATCTTGTCACATGAGGCTTGGATATACTTTGTTTGTAGTGGATAATATGTTATTTCTGTCTGTAGTTAGGCCAAACTGTTGCCTGTAGTGATCTGGTTATGGTTCAAACATGTCTGTTCTATTTTATCTACTGAAGTTCTTTGAGCATCAATTTTATTTTAATCTTAAGTGATAGAAGCTTGTTGTATCTGAAATAGATCAGTAGATGTGTTTAGTGCTTTAAATTGGGGGTGCTGTGTCGGGCAATGATTTGTCACAGAAATGGTATGTTTACTGTACAAGGCAATAAGTCATGCTGAGATACCATACTATTCCGTAAGAAGGAATGTTATCATTATGATTCTCTATCACATATATTACAAATTAAATCAAACATTTATACCATATATAGGTCCATTTTGAGGGAAGTGAAAAAATTTCACAGAGTAATTTTTTAACTCTATTTGTTTTTAAATAGATTTTCCTCTTTTTAAAAAGAAAAAAAATGAAGGTATAATTTCTTTTTGAAAATTGAAAAGCAATAGCCTTCTTAGTAAACTGAAAAGGTTGAGTAGAACAAAGGCACTGGAACAAATAATAAAATTCTATTTACTTTAGACTAATACTTTAAAAACTGTTTTGCTAACTTCATGTTTTAATATAAGTTATTGATTAAATGTAATTGGAATTGAAAACCCAGGAAATATTTAGATTTTTTAAATTTTGAGGATAAAATTTAAAAATATACTGATTCAAAAATAAAGATTTCAGAGGAAATATAGTGTGTAGTATTTTTATTGAAATTATACTTTGTCTTCCCTTCTTCCCTATTCCTGATTAAAGTGTGTGAACACTGTACTTGAATTTGTGTTTGTGAGTATGTGTGTGAGTGTGTGTGTGTGTGTGTGTAACCACATGCACATCCTTTAGAGTCTACCTTTATTCTGATAGGTAGTTTCAGTAGTGGTGGGAAGCCTTTTCAATTTATCAGCATAATTATTAATAATTAGAATTATTCCAGTGGGTATTAAAGGGCCTCCTCTAATGTTATTTCTGCAAATACTCTTAAATGTACTAAACATAATTCAGAGTACCACCCTATAACTTTAAACAGTATGTTAAATCATTGAATTACTACCTGTATATGCAAAAGTACAGTACATTAAAAGATAACAAATGTAGCACTATCATTTATTTGTTTTCTCAAGGTGACCTAAATTGTTGATTTTCATGCCCAACGGATTCTGAATGTATTATTCGTACTGTCGTTATATAGCAATTTAAACCAGAAGATTTGAAGTTTTATTTTATTTATTTTATTTTTATTTTTTAAATAAATGTTATTATTTATTACTAATATTATTTTATCCATTATTTTATTTTATTTTATTTTTTTTTAATTTTTTATTGGGGGTTGTTCAAAACATTACAAATTTCTTGACATATCATATTCCACACTTTGATTCAAGTGGGTTATGAACTCCCACCTTCACCCCATACACAGATTGCAGATTCACATCAGTTACACATCCATTGATTTACAAATTGCCATACTAGTGTCTGTTGTGCTCCGCTGCCTTTCCCATCATCCACCCTCCCCCCTCCCCACCGCTCCCCTCCCCTCCCCTCCTCTCTCTCTACCCCCTCCACTGTATAACCCTGAGGGTCTCCTTCCATTACCATGCAATTTCCCTTCTCTCTCCCTTAACCTCCCACCTCTCATCCCTGTTAAATGTTAATCTTCTTCTCCTGCTCTTCGTCCCTACTCTGATCTTAGTTACTCTCCTTATATCAAAGAAGACATTTGGCATTTGTTTTTTAGGGATTGGCTAGCTTCACTTAGCATAATCTGCTCTAATGCCATCCATTTCCCTGTAAATTCTATGATTTTGTCATTTTTTAATGCAGAGTAATACTCCATTGTGTATAAATGCCACATTTTCTTTATCCATTCGTCTATTGAAGGGCATCCAGGTTGGTTCCACAGTATTGTTATTGTGAACTGTGCTGCTATGAACATGGATGTAGCAATGTCCCTGTAGCATGCTCTTTTTAGGTCTTTAGGGAATAGACCGAGAAGGGGAATAGCTGGGTCAAATGGTGGCTCCATTCCCAGCTTTCCAAGAAATCTCCATACTGCTTTCCAAATTGGCTGCACCAATCTGCAGTCCCACCAGCAATGTACAAGTGTACCCTTTCCCCCACATCCTCGCCAACACTTGTTGTTGTTTGACTTCATAATGGCTGCCAATCTTACTGGAGTGAGATGGTATCTTAGGGTGGTTTTGATTTGCATTTCTCTGACAGCTAGAGATGGTGAGCATTTTTTCATGTACTTGTTGATTGACTGTATGTCCTCCTCTGAGAAGTGTCTGTTCAGGTCCTTGGCCCATTTGTTGATTGGGTTGTTTGTTCTCTTATTGTCTAATTTTTTGAGTTCTTTGTATACTCTGGATATTAGGGCTCTATCTGAAGTGTGAGGAGTAAAGATTTGTTCCCAGGGTGTAGGCTCCCTATTTACCTCTCTTATTGTTTCTTTTGCTGAGAAAAAACTTTTTAGTTTGAGTAAGTCCCATTTGTTGATTCTAGTTATTAACTTTTGTGCTATGGGTGTCCTATTGAGGAATTTGGAGCCCGACCCCACCGACTGTAGATCGTAGCCAACTTTTTCTTCTATCAGACGGCCCGTCTCTGATTTGATATCAAGCTCCTTGATCCATTTTGAATTAACTTTTGTGCATGGCGAGAGAAAGGGATTCAGTTTCATTTTGTTGCATATGGATTTCCAGTTTTCCCAGCACCATTTGTTGAAGATGCTATCCTTCCTCCATTGCATGCTTTTAGCCCCTTTATCAAATATAAGATAGTTGTAGTTTTGTGGATTGGTTTCTGTGTCCTCTATTCTGTACCATTGGTCCACCCGCCTGTTTTGGTACCAGTACCATGCTGTTTTTGTTACTATTGCTCTGTAGTATAGTTTGAAGTCTGGTATCGCTATACCGCCTGATTCACACTTCCTGCTTAGCATTGTTTTTGCTATTCTGGGTCTTTTATTTTTCCATATGAATTTCATGATTGCTTTCTCTATTTCTACAAGAAATGCCGTTGGGATTTTGATTGGCATTGCATTAAACCTATAGAGAACTTTTGGTAATATCGCCATTTTGATGATGTTAGTTCTGCCTATCCATGAACAGGGTATATTTTTCCATCTTCTAAGATCTTCTTCTATTTCTCTCTTTAGGGTTCTGTAGTTTTCATTGTATAAGTCTTTCACCTCTTTTGTTAGGTTGATTCCCAAGTATTTTATTTTTTTTTTGAAGATATTGTGAATGGAGTGGTTGTCCTCATTTCCATTTCAGAGGATTTGTCGCTGATATACAGGAATGCCTTTGATTTATGCGTGTTGATTTTATATCCTGCCACTTTGCTGAATTCATTTATTAGCTCTAATAGTTTCTTTGTAGAGCCTTTTGGGTCTGCTAGGTATAGAATCATGTCACTGCAAATAGTGATAATTTGAGTTCTTCTTTTCCTATTTTTATGCCTTTAATTTCTTTCGTCTGTCTAATTGCTCTGGCCAGTGTTTCGAGAACTATGTTGAACAGAAGTGGAGAGAGAGGGCATCCCTGTCTTGTTCCAGATTTTAGAGGGAATGCCTTCAGTTTTTCTCCATTCAGAATGATGCTAGCCTGAGGCTTAGCATAGATTGCTTTTACAATATTGAGGTATGTTCCTGTTATCCCTAGTTTTTCTAGAGTTTTGAACATAAAGGGATGCTGTACTTTGTCGAATGCTTTTTCCGCATCTATCGAGATGATCATATGGTTCTTATTTTTAAGTCTATTGATGTGGTGAATAACATTTATTGATTTCCGTATATTGAACCAGCCTTGCATCCCAGGGATGAATCCTACTTGATCATGGTGTACAATTTTTTTGATATGTTTTTGTATCCGATTCGCCAGAATTTTGTTGAGGATTTTTGCATCTAGGTTCATTAGAGATATTGGTCTGTAGTTTTCTTTCTTTGAAGTGTCTTTGTCTGGTTTAGGTATCAGGGTGATGTTGGCCTCATAGAATGAATTTGGAAGTTCTCCCTCTTTTTCTATTTCCTGAAGTAGCTTGAAAAGTATTGGTATTAGTTCTTCTTTAAAGGTTTTGTAAAATTCTGCTGTATACCCATCCGGTCCTGGGCTTTTCTTAGTTGGTAGTCTTTTGATGGTTTCTTCTATTTCCTCAATTGATATTGGTCTGTTTAGGTTTTCTATATCCTCCTGACTCAATCTGGGCAGATCATATGACTTAAGAAATTTATCTATGCCTTCACTATCTTCTAATTTATTGGAGTATAAGGATTCAAAATAGTTTGTGATTATCTTCTGTATTTCTGAAGTGTCTGTTGTGATATTGCCTTTTTCATCCCGTATGCTAGTAATTTGAGTTCTCTCTCTTCTTCTCTTTGCTAGCATTGCTAAGGGTCTGTCGATTTTGTTTATTTTTTCAAAGAACCAACTTTTAGTTTTGTCAATTTTTTCAATTGTTTCTTTTGTTTCGATTTCATTCATTTCAGCTCTGATTTTAATTATTTCTTGCCTTCTACTTCTTTTGCTGTTGTTTTGCTCTTCTTTTTCAAGGATTTTGAGATGAAGTATGAGATCATTTATTTGTTGGTTTTTTCTTTTTTTAAGGAATGAACTCCAAGCAATGAATTTTCCTCTTAGAACTGCTTTCAATGTGTCCCATAGATTCCGATATGTTGTGTCTGTGTTTTCATTTATCTCTAAGAATTTTTTAATTTCCTCCTTGATGTCTTCTATAACCCATTGATCATTCAGTAACCTATTGTTCATTCTCCAAGTGATGTATGCTTTTTCCTTCCTTCCTTTATCGTTGATTTTCAGTTTCATTCCATTATGATCAGATAAGATGCATGGTATTATCTCTACTCCTTTATATTGTCTAAGAGTTGCCCTGTGACATAATATATGATCTATTTTTGAGAAGGATCCATGTGCTGCTGAGAAAAAAGTGTAACTGCTTGATGTTGGGTGGTATACTCTATATATGTCAATTAGGTCTAGGTTATTAATTGTGTTATTGAGTTCTATAGTTTCCTTATTCAACTTTTGTTTGGAAGATCTGTCCAGTGGCGAGAGAGGTGTGTTGAAGTCTCCCATGATTATGGTATGGTGGTCTATTAGACTCTTGAACTTGAGAAGAGTTTGTTTGACGAACATAGCTGCACCATTGTTTGGGGCATAAATATTTATGATTGTTATGTCTTGTTGGTGTATGGTTCCCTTAAGCAGTATGTAGTGTCCCTCTTTATCCCTTTTGATTAACTTTGGCTTGAAATCTATTTTATTTGATATGAGTATGGACACGCCTGCTTGTTTCCGAAGTCCATATGAGTGATATGATTTTTCCCAACCTTTCACCTTCAGCCTATGTATGTCTTTTCCTATCAAATGCGTCTCCTGTAGGCAGCATATTGTCAGGTCTTGTTTTGTGATCCATTCTACTAGCCTGTGTCTCTTAATTGGTGAGTTTAAGCCATTAACATTTAGGGTTATTATTGAGATATGGGTTGTTCTTCCAGCCATATTTGTTTATTTCTGTTACTAAACATGGTTTGTTTTCCTCTTTGATTATTTCCCCCCCCTTTACTGTCCTACCTCCCACTGTTGGTTTTCATTGTTATTTTCCATTTCCTCTTCCTGTAATGCTTTGGCGAGGATGTTTTGAAGAGATGGTTTTCTAGCTGCGAATTCTTTAAACTTTTGTTTATCGTGGAAGGTTTTAATTTCATCTTCCATCCTGAAGCTTAATTTCGCTGGATACACAATTCTTGGTTGGAACCCATTTTCTTTCAGTGTTTGAAATATGTTATTCCAGGATCTTCTAGCTTTCAGAGTCTGTGTTGAAAGATCAGCTGTTATCCTGATTGGCTTACCCCTAAATGTAATCTGCTTCCTTTCTCTTGTAGCTTTTAAAATTCTCTCCTTATTCTGTATGTTGGGCATCTTCATTATAATGTGTCTAGGTGTGGATCTCTTATGATTTTGCACATTCGGCGACCTGTAGGCTTCTAGGATTTGGGATTCTGTCTCATTCTTCAAGTCTGGGAAGTTTTCTCGTATTATTTCATTGAATAGACTGCTCATTCCTTTGGTTTGGAGCTCTGTACCTTCCTGTATCCCAATGACTCTTAAGTTTGGTCTCTTAATGTTATCCCATATTTCTTGGATGTTCTGCTCATGGTTTCTTAACAGTCTTGCTGAGCTGTCTATGTTCTTTTCCAGTTGAAATACTTTGTCTTCATTGTCTGATGTTCTATCTTCTAAGTGTTCTACTCTGCTGGTAGTATTCTCCATTGAGTTTTTAAGTTGGTTTATTGCTTCCTGCATTTCTAGGATTTCTGTTTGTTTGTTTTTTATAACCTCTATCTCCCTGTATAGTTGATCCTTTGCTTCCTGGATTTGTTTGCGTAATTCATTGTCGAAGTGATCTTTCATTGTCTGATTTTGCTGTTTAATGTCTTCCTTGATACTCCAGATCGTCTGAAGCATGTATATCCTGAATTCTTTTTCTGACATTCCATCTGCTGCAGCTGTTACCTCTTCTAAAGTTGCGTTGACCTGCATTGCTTGTGGTCCTTTCTTTCCTTGTCTTTTCATACTGCTTGCGTATCTTTCCTGCAGGCGCGGGCGGCGGCTCTGCTCTCTCCTTATTCCAATTGGGGTGTCGTGGCTACCACGCCGGCAGGTCACTGGGCCTGTTCTGGGTGCTGGCGGCGGCTCTGTTCTGCCCCTACTCCAATTGGGGTGACGTGTGTACCACGCTGGCAGGCCACCGGTTGCAGGTTTGCCTACCCTGCAGGCACGGGCGGCGGCTCTACTCTGCCCCTACTCCAAATGGGGTGACGTGTCTCTCGTACCGGCAGGCCACTGGGCCTGTCCCGCTGGTCGGTAGCAGATCTGCCCACCTTTCGGGCACGGGTGGAGGCTCTGCTCTGCCCCTACTCCAATTGGGGTGTCGTGACTACCCCGCCTGCAGGACGCTGGGCCTGTTCCTGGCACGGGCGGCGACTCTGCTCTGCCCCTTCTCCAATTAGGGTGGTGTGTGTACCACGCTGGCAGGCTCCTGGGCCTGATCCGCCGGTCTGTTGCAGGTCTGCCTACCTTGGAGGCACGGGCGGCGGATCTTCCCTGCCCCTCCTACCACGCCTACGGACCCCTGGGCCTGATCTGCAGGTTGGTCACAGGTCTGCTCACCCTGCGGGCACGGGTGGTGGTTCCGCTCCGCCCCCACTCCAATTGGGGTCACGTGGCCACCACACCGGCAGGGCCTGATCCGGGCGTGGGAGAAGGATCTGCTCTGCCCCTACTCCAGTTGGGGTGACGTGTGTACCACACTGGCAGGCCACTGGGCCTGACTCGCCAGGCTGTCACAGGTCTGTTTACCTTGCAAGCGCGAACGGCGGCTCTGCCCTGCCCCTCCTACCACGCCCATGTACCACTGGGTCGCGGGTCTGCCCACCTTGCGGGTGCGGGTGGCAGCTCCGCTCCGCCCCCTCTCCAATTGGGGTCACGCGGTCACCACGCTGGCGAGCCGCTGGGCCTGCTCCGGGCGCTGGCGGCGGCCCGGCTCCTCCCCTCTGGCTCGACGACAAATTGAGGAGACTCAGGTGTCTGTGCCTCACCCCCCCTACCAGGAGACCAACTGTTTCTGTCGCCGCTGGTATCCTGAAGTTTTATTTTCTTGCACTACAAGTAAGAGCATTTAGTCAACAAATTTATGGTTTATTTCCACGGGTTTACTTTTGACAAAAAACTTATAGTTAAACTTTTGTATTATAAGTAAAGCTTTGACTTCTTTTATATTCATATTTGTAATGTAATCTTTATTGTTTCAAAGAGTTAATATACTTTAATAAAAATAATAAATAATGTTTTAATTATTATTATCCCCTTGCTAATAACTTTATTTCTTTGAGGATATTTATTCAAAAAGACATCACTTATTTGTGTTCAAATTCTGGGTTAAAAATTTTGTTGGCAAGCTAAGCACAGTGGCACACACCTGTAATACCAGCTATTTGAGAGGAAGAAGGATCCAAATTTGAGGCTATACTGGGCAACTTTGTGAGACCTTGTATGGAAAAAAAAAAGGCTGTGGTATACAGGTCAGTTGTAGAACTCTTGCTTCATGTGTGCAAGGTCTGGGTTCAACCACAGTACTACACACACACATACACACATACACACACACACAAATGTTGGCAAGATACAAAGTATATATTGTAGAGTAAAAGTTACTTTAGATGTATGGAGATTCGTTTTTCCATCCACTTTAATAAATGAAAAATAAAGTAAGGTCTTATAGGTGGTATAACTGTGGATAAATTTGCAATTAAAATTCACTAGAGCTTCTAAGCCATTTAAGTCAAAAGAAGATATGATTACTATCAGAATAAACTAATGAATATCTAACAGTTGACTATCTGAACATAATCTGGCACCCACCCCCACATTCACACACCATTACCTCTTTGACTTCATTGTGGACTGCTTTTTCCCTCATTCTCTCTGCCTCAATCACATTGGCCTCTTTGCTATTATTTGAAAACATATAATCATGACCACCCCCACTTCATCACTGCTGTTCCCTCTGCTTGGAGCACATATTCCCCCAGTGAAATCACATCTTTGTTCAAATAGTATCTAAGCTTAGTTAAAGTTTCCCTGGCAATCTTATTTAAAGTTACCCATTTCTAACACTTTTATCCCCTTTTCTTGTTTTATTTGCTGCCTAGTATCCTATATGCTTCATTTTGCTGTTTTTTTTCCCCCATTAAAGCTTAGACTCTCCAAGAATTTTACTACGTTGTTAGTTGTGTATAGCAGGCATTAAAAAAATGCATGTATCCTGAGTAGGTATTCAAAAAATTCTTGTTGACAAAGAAAGAGGGATTTTCCCCTCAGATTTTTGGATTTGGATAAATGTAATGAGATATCTTGGGGATGA
Organism: Marmota monax; assembly: GCF_021218885.2. NCBI lineage: Eukaryota > Metazoa > Chordata > Mammalia > Rodentia > Sciuridae > Marmota > Marmota monax. The sequence continues at coordinate 16,803,373 of NW_026692781.1, forward strand.
GACTGAGTCTAAACATAAAATTCCTTTGTTTCATATACACATAAGCCTGAAGGCAATTTTATACAGTATTTTTTAGTGTTCCTGAATTTGGCTATGACATGTCACATGGGGTTGGGTATGGAATTTTCCACTTATGGCATCATGTCAGCACTTAGAAAATTTAATTTTTTTAAAAAAATATCATTTTTAGTTGTAGATGGACACAATATATTTATTTTTATGTGGTGCTGAGGCTCGAACCCAGTGCCTCACACATGCAAGGCAGGTACTCTACCACTGAGCTAAAACCCCAGCCCCAGAAAATTTATATTTGAGGAATTTCAAGTTTTTAGAATTTTGTATTGGGGTACACATTTAACACATATAAAAATCTTCAAGAGCACAGGAAGAGAATAATTGATATTACTTGTGGAATAGAAATTTTGAGTAATTTCTAAAAGATAGCATGTGAGTTTAGGAATAGATAAAATGTAATAATGTAAAATTAGAACTACAGGGCTGGGTTGTGTCTCAGTGATAGAGTGCTTGCCAACATGTGTGAGGCACTTGGTTTGATCCCAGCACCACATAAAAATAAATAAATAAACAAACAAACAAATAAATAAATGTATTGTGTCCATCTACAACTAAAAAAAGAATTACAGTGGAAGTGGAGTTGTTCTAGGATTGCTCAAATCTCAGAGGTTACATAGACACAGAGTGCAGGGAAGGAGCATGGCAGTGAGGGCTGAACATGCAGTACATCACAGAGTATTCCACAAGAACTAATGCTACTGCAAAGTTAAGTTAGCTGAGGACAGAAATCCTCCATTGGAAGTCATTTTTGAAAGATCATTTGATAGATAATGGGGAAATAAGTCAAATCAGTTTATTAAATGCTATGTAATAGGCTGAAATTAGCCTAAAATTCAGTAATAAATAGAATATAATATTATCACTGTGTACAGATACATAAGTGTGTTCTATATAAGGTTGGTACTATTATTCCCATAATTCAAATGAAACAACTAAGTCTTAGAGTTATTAATGTCACATACATAACTATTAAGTATTTGAAGTCAAGATTTGAGCCTATCTTCAACAAAATACTGGTTCTCTAAATGACCACAATTGCGAAGAGTTTTTTTTTTTTTTTTTTATGGCGGCAGGTAGTAGGTACCGAGGATTGAACTCAGGGGCACTTGGCCACTGAACCACATCCCAGCCCTATATTGTATTTTATTTAGAGGCAGGGTGTGACTGAGTTACTTAGTGCCTCGCTTTGCTGAGGCTGGCTTTGAACTGATCCTCCCGTGCTGCGGACACACCCTGCATCGAGTCATTTAAAAAAAAAATATATATATATGTATATTAGTCATTGCTGGACTTTATTGTATTCATTTATTTATATATGGTGCTGAGAATTGAACCTAGTGCCTCACACATGCAAGGCAAGCACTCTATCACTAAGCCACACCCAACCAAATCATTTTTAAAGTTAATTTTTCACCCTTAGTTTTCACATAAGTTGGGACAGAATATACCACTTTTGAACAGCCTAGTATTTAGGATTACTGTTGCTTTGAAAATATTATTTAGACTAATCGTCAAAGATACTCAAAATTGTAGAGAATAGCATAATTACCTGGGATGTTGATTAACTCATGGCTTTTCTTGTTTAATGTACACACTGAGCCACCATCTCCCTTCTCCCCTTCTGACCTCCCTACTCAGCAATGATTTCAAGGAAAATCCCAGACATTAACTCTTTATAAAGTCCATACCATTTCTTCCACAAAGGTATCCATTTGCCTGCTCTACACTTCAAGGTTTTTAAATATCTTATTTAACCAGTCTGATAGTTCAAATAAAACACTGGGAAATAAAATTACAGTTGAAAGTTTTGAAGTTATTCTTTCACTTCCCAAAGGCGTAAGGATCAATTTTTAATTAACTTAAAGACAACAGGTGAATCAGCTAAACATGTTTCTTTTGATGCTTGACTTAAGCCTCTTTTCTGCCAGTTGTTTACTATAATGAAATTATGAGAAAAACCTCAGAAATATTCACTTGTAATCATTTGTTTAAAAAATTTTGAAGACATGGCTTTCGTTATTGTTTGGCATAGTCAGATAGTGTAAATAATAGCTAATGGATTTGCATTTTTCTAGAGATGATCCCTGTACCTTAAAATCATTTGCCCTTGGACCAATGTCCTATGAAGTCATGATTCCTATGTGTGCTTTGTGTGACATCACAGTGTAGGTGAATAACACTCCATGTGATGCCATCTGCCAAAGGCAGAGATGATGACAGCATGAGCGACAAACTCCATCTTTTCTCAAAAGTCTTACTAAAGGTGCATATCATTCTTTCTTCATTTCAATTTTAAAGCTTTCTTTGCTTTTTATGGAATAGACTGAGTGTTTAAGAGCAGCAAGTTCATTTTTATATTTATATACAAAAACTGCATATTAATAGACATTTATGGGCTGGGGATGTGGCTCAAGCGGTAGCGTGCTCACCTGGCATGCATGCGTCCCGGGTTTGAACCTCAGCACCACATACAAAGATGTTGTGTCTGCCGAGAACTAAAAAATAAATATTAAAAAATTCTCTCTCTCTCTCTTAAAAAAAAATCTCCCTCTCTCTCTCACACTCTCTCTTTTAAAAAAAATAGACATTTATAAATAGGTTTATGAATATTCAGGATATACGAGTGATACACAAGCAGTTTGGCTGTGAATATATCAAAGTTATTGAAAATAAATTTTGAAATATTACATTTTACTGTTTCAAAATTTGAGTTTAGGAGAAAGTTGAAATATATGTAGCTCAGAATTAATTTTTCAGGTTGAGCTCTTTATAGCTTTAGGTTCTACATCTAAAAGTCAGGGGTTACCTTAATACGTGTTGGTCAGAAGACAGGTTAGGAGGCATGAATCCTGAGTTGGTGGGGTTTGTACACTTCCTATGTTCTTTTTTTTTTTTTTTAACTAGAGGAATTCTATTTGTATTTTGTAAGCATCTGCACTATATTTTTGAAGAAGTGCTTCCCTATCTACAGTTGAAAATCAATAGTCTACAAAAATATCACTCTGATGGAATCTTATGCCCTGGGGAGGGAATTACTAATCCAGACTAGAAATGGGATAGGTTCCACTTTAGGTGATATTAGGCTTGTGACCAGAATAGAAAGGACAAAAGTGAAGTATTATAATTAAGATAATATTCGTGGTGAACATGAAAATATTTTTAAGGATTGTAGCTTAACAAAAAATACAAAAAATGTGTTTCTCATTCAGGATAATTCAAATTTTTAAAAATCATAACTGGGTGAGGTGGTTCACACCCATAATCCAGCAACTCAGGAGGTTCAGGCTGGAGAATTGCAAGTTGGAGGCCAGCCCACATGACTTTGCAAGACCCTCTCTCAAAATAAAAAAAATAAGTAAAAGGATTGGTGATGTAGCTTAGCAGTAAAGTGCCCATTGCTTTAATCCCCAATACCAAAAAACCAAACAAAAGCCAACAAACAATCCCCCCAAACAATTCTCAACTTCTTTCAGATTGTCATTAAAGTAAATTAAAAACAACAAAAAATACAAAATTAAAATCTCATTATACAAAAAAGTAATAAAAGAAGTATTAACAGGTCTTAATTTGTTATAATAAAGACCACAAACATACCAAATTGTACCAGGTAAGTGATGTCAGAGAATTATCTTTTAATATTTAGAACTTTTATGAGTTTATTCATTCATTTCCCCCACATGTATTTATTGAAAAATGATGAAAATACAAGAAAAAAAGAGTAACAGTTCCCCTCTCAAGAAAATGGGGGATGAAATTGCTGGGTCAGGTTTCATGGCAAGGATGGACTTGAACTTGTATTTGAAGGAAAAACAGGACTTTATAGAATGGAGGGAAATGAAGGGGTGTTAGGCAGAGCAAGATATCCAATGTGAAGATGCCTTAAACCCTAGATAAACCCTAACTTTATCTATTCATACCTGAATGAATAGATAAAGTTAGGGTTTTTATTGTTATTTTTTTGTTGGTGCTGGGGCTTGAACCCAAGACCTCACACATGCTAAGCATGTGTTATACCACTGAGCTATACTCCCAGCACCCAATGAGGGTTTTTGAACATCCAGGTTAACAAACAAGGAAGTTTTGATTAATGGTGTGTTAGGCTCAGTGGAAGATATTGAAAGCAGGGAACTGTGAAGTGTTGGCTGTAATTGTCTAAAAATTGAGGAGGCAGAAAGAATAGGACTTTGTATCTCAAGGTCTGACAAAAGGAAAAGTGGACAACAGTAAAAGCAAAGCAGATAAGGCAATGTGCTAAGCATAATGTATGGTTTCTGTTTTATAAAAAGTTTTATCTAGGGATTAAAATCCAAGTTATACGGGTTTTAGGTGGGATTATTATGTTCTGAATTCAGATGCATTTGACTCTCAGTTCTGCTCTCTGTCAAAAATACTATGATTTAATTTGGAGTTTCTAAGGCACTAACAGAAAAAGTGACAACTGGAATAGGGGCTGGTTTTAGGGGTAAAATGAGATTGTTTTAGGTCTGATATACTGATAGGGTTTACAACAAGTTTCTGGAAAAGTGGCATTTTGCTTTAAAGGTTGGTGCAGTATTGAAAGTTATTTGTATAGATGTGACGATTGATAAAGACTTCAAGGGATATGATTAAGAGTTGAAGAAGGAAAGAGATGACAAGGGCTTGACTAAAAATAAGATTTTCAGGTTAGAAAGAAATAGGATCAGTTATTGAAAAGTCAGGGAAGGAGTAGAAAGTCATCACTAAAAACAATGATAAAGTGAAGATAGGGAAACATCATCTGATAAGATCTATCTGAACTCTTCTGAGATCTTGAAACAAATTGATAGAAATTAGCACATGTTAGCTAGATGGAGGAACAAAATATAGGGAAGTTTTAAAGACAGGGCAAACTGGACCTCACAGCTTGATAGAAAAAGAGCCAGTGGAAAGGGTTAAGATTGAAATACATTAGAACAAAGGGAAAATATTTTGTAGAGGAAAAACGTTCTTAATTTGAAAAATACTGAAAATAGTAAATAACATCCATAATTAACCACAAAAGTTATGTAAAATATGTCAAACACCCTTCTTTTAAATTCTTGAATTTACAAACCTCTTTCCCACTGTCTCTTGTTAATAGTTTGGACAAGTATTTTCCAACTTTTTTCTGTAAATCAATCTCTCTCCCTCTTTTTCATCTTTCTCTGTTTTCCCTCATCTTGCATCTGTACCCAAATATATCTATCTTTTTATTAAATAAAAATGAAATGCCACATACATATATTTTTTCAAATTACTTCTTCATATAGTTCATACACCTCTTTCTAGGTCAATATACACTCCCAATTACATATCACATGTATCATTCTTTTAAACATGTATAGAGTTCTTTTCTTTGCCAAGTTCATATTGTTTTAGAGAGAGAAAGAGAGAGAGAGAGAAGACGAGAGAGAGAGAGAGAGAGAGAGAGAGAGAGAGAGAATTTTAAAATATTTATTGTTCAGTTTTCGGTGGACACAACATCTTTATTTTATTTTCATGTGGTGCTGAGTATGGAACCCAGCGCCCCTCGCCATATGGCTTGAGCCATATCCCCAGCCCGAAGTTCATAATTTTTATAGAAATTCGTTCATTGAGGAATCTTTCTTGGCATCTTAATTCTAAAAATGTACTGCTTTGTTTTATGGACTTAACAATGGTCCCCAAATATGTTCACATTTTAAACTCTGGAACCTGTGAACACTGTTTTATGTGGCAAAAAGTGCTTTGCAGATCAGATTATTATTTTATTCACCTTGGATGGATACTGATATGGGATTATCCTGGATTATGTGATGAGCACATGCTCATATCCTTATAGAAGGAGGGAGAGGGAGATTTAATGATAAAGTTGGGGGAAGCAGTGTCAGAGAGACAAAAGATGGTATGCCACTTCCTAGGCAGGAAGATGACAGAAGCCTAAGGATACAGGTAGCGTTCAGAATGTAGTAAAAACAAGGAAACAGATGCTCCCTTGTGTCTCCAGAATAAGCTAGTTCTGCTGATCCCTTGATATTAGCTATAAAAAAACTCATTTTGAATTTATGTCCTTCAAAGTATGAAAAGATAAATCTTAGTTATTTCAGGTAACCAAGTTAGTGGTAATCTAGTAAGACCTTATCTGAATTTAATTATGCCTGCAAATAACCATTTCCAAAACAGCTCACATTCACAGTTAGGACTTGAACATAACTTTCCATTTTAATTTTTTGGGGGGTACACTGGGGGATTGAACCCAGCAGCTTTACCACTGAGCTGCATCCCCAGTCCTTTTTATTTTTTATTTTGAGACAAGGTCTCACGAAGTTGATGAGACTGAACTCAAATATGTAGTCCTCTTGCTTCAGCATCCTGAGTTGTGAGGCTTATAGGCATGTGCCCCTGTGCCCAGTTGAATGTAACTTCTTTGGGGGCTATAATTCAATTCATACACTCATTAAAATGAGTCAGTTCAACCTGCAAGTTCTTTTTGAAATTTGAACCCTGAAATTGCTATTGCTTTACTCCAATGACAAAATTCTGGATTTGGGTTTTAGAAGGCCTCAAAGGAAATAGAAAAAGATGGGTGGCTATTTGAGGCTAATGAGCTTGCATCCCAGATTACATAACATGCAGCACATTACTCTTATGGAGTTTATAAAATGCAAAACTAAACAATATACTTTTACACACACACTTAGGATTTGTGTGTGCGATATCAATACATGAATATGCCTAAACAAAAGCAGCAGAGTGATGGGAGGAGTATGACAAGATTCCGCCATGTGGTGTGTTCCCAAGTGTTTTTTATTATCCATTACTTAATATTTATGTATGCGTTTGTCAGCTTTTTTGTTGTTGTTGATGTTGTTGGGGGGCGGTTTACCGAGGATTAAACTCAGAGGCACTCACCACTGAGTCTCAGCCCTATTCTTATTTTAGAGACAAGGTGTCACCAAGCTGCTTAGCGCCTCCCCGTTGCTGGGGCTGGCTTTGAACTAGCAATCCTCCACAATCTCAGCCTTCAGAGCCGCTGGGATTAGAGGCGTGTGCCACCGCGCCTGGCAACTGTTCTCTTGTATGTATTCTTATGCAATGGAACACAGCACTCGAGTTAGGCTTTAATGTATAATTGTGCCTACACACACAGTTTAAAATAATCAATAGAGATGATATAAAATTCGTTTCAAGAAAGGAGCGTCTTGCATTCAGCGTAGAAACTGACCCCGTCTCATCAAGCTTACTTTTCCAGGTGTAACTGAGAAAATCTGACAGATGACAGAGCATTGGGGAAACTCGCACTAATTATGAAAATTAAGTAAAGAAATCTGTACTCCTATAAGCGTCGCGCACTAACAAGCCAAGAGACTCCCAATTTGACAAAAATCATTCCCAGATTCCCAGGTCCCACGCTGCTTCATCACCTTCCCAATGAAATCCTTTTCATGCAGACTCCCAGAACTAGCAAAAGTTACCCTATTTCAAAATAGCTGCAGTGCGCACGACATCCGTATAGCGCATGTCCGGAAGTTACGCAAACCCATAAGGTAGCGCGCTCCAGGAGGCGGGGAGGGTTTCCGCCTTTTTTGAAAATTGGGAAGGTCCCGGGATTTGAGTAATTGCCGCGGTCGCGATGGCAGCCTTTGCCGTGGAAGCCCAGGCGCCCACTCTGGGTGAGTGAAAAACTGCTTTTCTTCAGCGCCATCCATGCTATAGGTTTGGAAGCGGGCAACACTAGACAGCAGTAATCTACAGTCTGGTATGCTGGTTTCAATTGCGAAGGAGCAGCCTCTGGGTCTCCCCAAGTTTCTAGTCGGTACCCTATTCAAGGCGTCGCCTCCGTGAACCACTGGAAAGCAGGAGGTACCAGGAGGGTGAGGAAATAGCTGTGACTGAACTGTGAGTTTTGCCTCCGTACACCGGCTGCGTCAGACTGGCTAGTACCGGAGACTCACTCCCACCAACGCTGGAGACTGACGGCCGGATTTCGGGTTTCCGGCATTCCCGGAAGCGTCCTGGGGAAGGGACTGAGTAGCGTACACGTGGGTGGGCGTTGTCCCTGAGTGTGCGGTTACAGTCTACTGCTAGTTTGTCGCTTGTAGTTCTGTTTTGAGTCTTTCCCTCTCTCGGGCTTTGCAAAAGGAATCCATTATTAATGGAAACGTGAATCGTGTGAAATAAAATCATCCAGGTGGTGGTAATCATTAAGTTGGCCTTCATGGCTAGGAGTTCCTAAGGTTTTTCCCGCCTTTACCTTGGGAAAGTGGCTGTTTCAGGTTTTTTCCTCTAATTAATAAATCATGATATGATTTTTAAAGATTCATTTCCATTTTTTTATTGTGAAGCCTTGTTAAAATATGTCATCTTTGAAAAAATTTATCCAGTTAATATGTTGATTCCTTTTTTTCCCTCTTGAGTTTTGTGAGTTGTGACAACCGTGGAAAATTTTAGAAGGGCGGGGGAACCTTTCTACTATCATATAAACTTACCTTAATATTAGATTATTACTTTTTGAGTTTGAAAAAGGAAAAGAGAGAAAGCAGACATGATACATATTATGTAGAATTATTATTTTTTTCTTTTGTAGATTTGAAGGTCATGGGAGGCTTCCCACGTCTTGTGTAATATAAGTTCCTTCTAAGAATAGAGTAACTTGAACTGTTTTGGCATGTCATAAACAATGCATAATGTCAATAATGCAGATACTCTGCTGCATTAAAACTTGTGTTCAGACGTTGTTTTTTTTTTTTTATATCTTAGCAGACATTTTATTTTCAGCTCAAGGTGTTCAGTTCAACAAAGAGTGTTTTTGTGATTTCTGGTGTTGGGAAATGAATCTAGACCTTGAGCTTGCTAGATTAATACTCCACCGTTGAGCTACATCTCTAGTCCTCAACAAAGACATTCTGGAGTGTATATTTGTTGGGCTTAGAAATGTGAATAAATCTATTCTTGTTTATTGCCTAGCCAGAAATCTGATATTACCTGATATTAATTGTTCAAGTCCACGTATTGCAGATATTCCAAGTATCTATTGTTATAACATTCTCAGTACTAGTGTATTAAACCAAAAGTTTACTTAAACAAATTGTGTTAATTGCAGTACTTAATATTTAGGAGCACAGACTTTAAAACGAAATTTAAGACATACAGGTTTCAGTGGTTAAGGTTCTCTCTTTAAGTGAAATTTAGCCCTGAGGGATGATTAGTGACAGAGTCCAGATTAAGAGCCTGTTGTGTCCTCTTCGCTCTGGTGCTTTCTACTGTATCAGTACATATTTACATGTATCAGAATTTTTCTTGATCTAATTTATATACTTGCCATAATATTTTTTTCCTTTGGGGGATGGGTGAAGGTAGGCTGTGGTGTTACTAAAAACTTTGTATTTTGTTTTGGCTTTCTAAACATGTTCAGAATACCTTTTGTTTAGACTTTTTTTTTTTTTTTTAAGAATTTTTAATATTTATTTTTTAGTTTTCAGCGGACACAACATCTTTGTTTGTATGTGGTGCTGAGGATCCAACCTGGGCCGCACGCGTGCCAGGCGAGCTTGCTACCGCTTGAGCCACATCCCCAGCCCTTGTTTAGACTTTTTGCTTGAGATTAATGTATTTTCTTTGGAAGTATGTAGTATACCACCATAATTGCACTACAGAGTAATTACAATGTAATTATATTTCTTCATACCTTATTTTAGTGTTTATCCTTTACTTGAATTACTTTGCTGTTTTCTTCTTTCTGCACTTGTATCATTAATACTTATATCTATTATAATGAGAAATAAGAGGAAGAATAAATAATTGAAAGGTTTTGGGTAACAAGAAACAAATTTTTGAGGCTCTTTAGAAGTTCAGTAAAAGTTAATAAAAGCCATATAAGGAAGATATCAAACATCTGACCTTTCTGAGTGCTGTGAATCATAGGCTTGTTACCTAGTTGAAAGTTTTCTTTTCATAAATATAAATTATAAGTTCTTCACTTATACATTAATCACTAAGTTAATTAATATGTATACTGTAAATTGGGACAATTAATTTTGAATTGATGATTGTGAGATATTAGTTCTTTCTTTAAATTGGTTTTATATTAGGGAAACTTTTATTGATTATAGTGGTCCTAACTTTAATGATTTAAAATGATCCAAAAATGAAAATTTACAACTCTTTTCAATATATTTCTGAATTGCCATATTTCACTGCATAATCATCACAGGTTTTATGCCAAAGTTTTTTTGCAAAAAAGTGGAGTGTGACCATTATATGAAGCTTTTTTTATTTTTCTTAAAAATTACTTATTACTAAACCATCTTTGGCTGGCCATGGTGGCCACTGACTCCAAAGATTGAGGAGGGTCACAAGTTCAAGTCTAACCTCAGCAACTTAGCAAGGCCCTAAGCAACTTAATGACAGCCTGTCTTAGAAAATAAATAATAAAAAGTGTCTTTAATGCAAGAGTAGTATGCATGGAATGCTTGTGAATATCTATTAACATGGCAGTGATGATTATGGTGAAATGCTGTAGGATGCCAGTTATCACTGTTATTGTATTAGTTTTTTTTATGTGTGCAGGATTATACTTTTATTACATGATTCACTGTTTTTGTGTGAGGGGAAAAAGAAAAAAGCTGAATCCATTGTTCATGATTTACCAAGACTTAGTGTAAAAATGTAGTATACTTTGCTTGTTTTTAGTTGTTGAATAGTAGAAACTGACCTAGAAATTGAAGTTATTCTGTTCATATAGGGATTTTTTTTAGATAATATATTAATTTATAAATAAGTGTTGATTTTAAGATAGTGAATTAATGTAAACAGAAACATCTGTCAAAGATTAATATGTTGAACACAAGATAATTTTACATTTTTCTAAAAATTTTACTAGCTTTGAAAATAAATTCAATTATGCTCTGTAATACTTAAGAATTTTGATTAAATTCTCAAACTTGTGCTTGATTCTCATAGTTTTGTTAGGTATTGTAATGCAAAGTTCTCTAATTTTTTTTATTTTTTTGATTAGGATCTGAACCAATGATGCTGGGTTCACCCACGTCTCCAAAGCCAGGAGTTAATGCCCAGTTCTTACCTGGATTTTTAATGGGGGATTTGCCAGCTCCAGTGACTCCACAGTCTCGACCAATTAGTGGGCCCTCAGTAGGAATAATGGAAATGAGGTCACCATTACTTGCTGGTAGGTGAATTGCTTAAAATAGTTTTATAGTATATCGAAACATGGTCGAGTATTTTGAAAGAGCAGTGGTGCAGCATTCACTCTCATCAACTCATTTATCGATTTAAACAGGTTAAACAGTACTTCTGTTATAAAGCAATTCCCTTATTTTAAGACTCTTGGAATAGAGGTTTAAATATTATAAGCTATTATAATTTCAAGAACCACTCATTAAAAATATGTGTGCTGTATTTCATGTGATCTAAGATGCTGTATTACCACTAAGAAAGAAAAAACAGTAAATATGACACAATTTTAAGATGTCATTGTTTAAGAGAGAGATTTAAAATTATGTGAAGGGGTGTGGTACCTTTTAGAATTGATGAAATATATTCAGCTGAATTCAATTTAAATAAATTCATGTTAGTATATAAGAATAACACATGTCAAAGAAGTTTAATTAGAAAATTTGTAGACATGAATTCTACAAATAGTCATAATGAGTATGTTAACTTTCTATCACTGTGATGAGAATAACTGAGAAAAACAACTTGAGGAAAGATTTATTTTGGATCCTGGTTTCTGAGGTCTCAGTCTGTGATCACTTGGCTGCCTTGATCCTGATCTCCAGTGAGACAGAACATGATGGTGGGAGGGTGAGGTAGAACAGAACTGCATATCTGATGGCAGCCAGGAAGCAGAGTGGGAGAGAGAGGGTCTGGGGACAAGTCTCCAAGGGTATGCTTCCAAGGACCCACTTTCTTCAACTGGGTCCTTCCTCCTACACTTTCTACCATCTTCTAATAGTCTAGTTAGCTATTAATCAGGGATTAGTCCACAGATAAAGTTAGAGCCCTCATCCTCTAATCACTTTCCAAAAACCACCACCTCTGAATATTGCTGTGTAGGGGACCAAACCTTCTAACACACGAGCCTTTGGGGACATTCCAAATCTAAAGTACAACAGTGAGTTAAGATTCTCATTTATGTATAGTTTTGTTTTTATGCAAAATTTGCATTGTCAGCACAAAGTATTGTAACCCAAATTGAACCCAAATTTATTACAAGATTTCTTTAGTAAAGTATATTTTAAAAGAGAGCTTTGAAGTGTTAGTTATGAGTAGTGAGAATTTAGTATAGAAATGGTAGAATCCCAACTGTGAGCTAATACACTTTTAATAGTTGTTTAAATGGAAACCTTTTTTAATAGTCTTTTAAAGTATTAATTGTTATAAAGTGGTTAATTACCCTTTTTTGGGGATTGATCAAGGAGAATCATAAATTATATTTGAAGTAATTTTCTTAATTATTTTCTGGACAGACTTTTTATTTTAAACGTATTATTTTATTGTAGCTACCATCTATTGAGTGCTGTGACTCAGGCAGTATACTAATACTAATCATTTTATGAGCATGCCCTTGGAGACTTGTCCCCAGACCCTTTCTTTTCTCCTTCTTTCCGCTTACTCTCTCTGCTTCCTGGCCACCATGAGGTGAGCAGTTCCTTTCTACCACACCCTCCCACCATCATGTTCTGTCTCACTAGAGATCCAGAACAAAGGCAGCCAAGTGATCACAGACTGAAACCTCAGAAACCAGGATCCAAAATAAATCTTTCCTCAAGTTGTTTTTCTCAGTTATTCTTATCACAGCAATGGAAAGTTAACATACTCACTATGAGTATTTGTAGAATTCATGTCTACAAATTTTCTAATTAAACTTCTTTGACATGTGTTATTCTTATACTAATATTTAAATTCAGTTTATTTAAATTGAATACACAAGTTTAGATGTGGTGTCTCATTTTTAAGAAGTCAACTTTAAAGGGTAGGTTGTCTTATTATTTTTTAAGAATTGGCTTTAAGGGGGGTATTAGTATCTTCCTCCCTATTTTTTTTGGGTGATGGTACTGGGAATTGAACTTGGGGGCACTTGACCACTAAGCCACATTCCCCACCCTATTTTGTATTTTTAGAGACAGGGTCTCACTGAGTTGCTTAGCACCTCGCTTGCTGAGACTAGCTTTGAACTTATGATCCTCCTGCTTCAGCCTCCTGAGCCTCTGGGATTAGAGGCGGGTGCCACCATGCCTGGCAATATCCCTATTTTTAAAAAAAGTATCTCCATTTTCCAAAACAGGAAACTGAGGCTAAGTGTAATGAATAATTGGTTGAGGCTCACTTATTAGGGACAGAGTGGAATGTTAAAGCCCTGGTCAGTCTCATTCCATAGCTTATGCTATACTGTTCAGGCACAGATGTCAATTAGTCTTACAGAGGGCCTGGGCTGCTTCACTGTAGCATTGCTAAAGATATTTTTATGTTTAAAAAGTTTGTCCTTTTTTTATGTCTTTATTATCTACTTAAATATATTTCTACTTTGAGAAAAATAAATGAGACCCCCTTTAATTGTGGTAGTTAAATTCCATATTGGGGGATTATAGTCATTCAGGTATACATGGAATGACTTTTTTTTTTTTTTTTTAAGAGAGAGAGGGAGGGAGGGAGGGAGAGGGGGAGAGAGAGAGAGAGAAGAGAGAGAGAAAGAGAATTTAATTTATTTTTTAGTTTTCGGCGGACACAACATCTTTGTATGTGGTGCTGAGGATCGAACCCGGGCCGCATGCATGCCAGGCGAGCGCGATACCGCTTAAGCCACATCCCCAGCCCTGGAATGACTTTTAAGTGACAAATAGGAGCACATTTTGTTTTTTGAAATGGGGTCTCACTATATTGCCCAGGCTGGTCTCTAATTCAAGTGATTCTCCCACCTCGGCCTCCTGAGTAGTTGGGATCTACATGCCTATCTGTGGGCACAGTTTGTATTGATATACTAAGCATTTTGTAGACAAAGCAAAATTTACATGTTTTCTAAAACTAAAATTCCTATTAACTACTTTTTCTGAAACCTTTTATTTAAGTGGTCTGTGGAACAGCAACATTGGCATCACCTGGGAGCTTATTAGAACTGCATGACCTCAGACTCCACCCTACACTTTCTGAATCAGTCTGAGTTTTACCAAGATCCCCAGGTGACTATTATGCATATGAAAGTTTGAATAGTTCTAGGAGACAAAGAGTTTGTTAGTATTTCAAAAACACAAATTTAAAAAATCTTACTAGAAAGATGAAAAATTCCTTTGCTTTCTCACCTGTGTTTTTCATACATCTTAGGTGGGTCACCACCACAACCAGTTTTACCAGCTCATAAGGATAAAAGTGGAGCTCCACCTGTTAGAAGTATATATGATGACATTTCTAGCCCAGGACTTGGATCAACACCTTTAACTTCAAGAAAACAGGTGATGTACATATCCTCTTCGTCCAGATATTCATTTTATGTTTTTATGTGGCTATACAGTGAAGGTCAGTAATTTGAAAATTTTCTCTGTGGTTTGTTCAAGTGTAACTATGTTGCACAGAATAAGAATTAAGTACTTTTGCCATGAATTGTACTTAAAATGTAGTTTTTCTTCATGTATGTAGTTCTGTGGTTTTTATAGGTATGCACTCATGACTCCAACCTATTTAATATATATGTAGAATATGATTATGGTTTAAGTCATTCCAGTTGTTTAAGAAGATCAATATTTATACATAATTTTCTGAAAGAACAAATGAAAATCCAGGGTTTTGTCTACATATAAAGCACTTGGCAAAGAATTGAGATCTTTGTTTTGTGCATGTTTTTATTAATGTAAGTCCAATACCCCCCCCCCTTTTTTTTTCTTGTTTACTTATTTTACTAAAATTGCTTCCTGTATATTTATGAGTTGATTGTTTAGTATGTTCCTGGTGTAGGTGTTTTGATGGTAGTGCTAAGTTTTGGTTGGTATAGGTGTTCTGATGGTGTTCTTTTCATTTTTGCATTATATTCAAAGTAGAGATTCTCAGTTTTGATGGGACTAACAACAATGAAGTGTCCTAATACTTAGATAGTACTTGCTTGCCATGTGCAGGCCTTGATCTTACAATTTCTCTCTTTTTTTGGAGGGGTTGGGGACCAGGAATTGAACTCAGGGTCATTCCACTGAGCCATATCCCCAGGCCTATTTTGTATTTTTATTAAGAGACAGGGTCTTACTGAGTTGTGAAGTGCTGAGGCTGGCTTTGGACGCGTGATCCTCTTGCCTCAGACTCCAGAGCTGCTGAGATTACAGGCGAGCACCACTGCACTTGGCTTTCTTTTTTTTTTTTTTTTTGAGAATAAGGAAAAAGAAGGTTTATTGCTTGGCTAGCAAAGGAGAAACACAGGGACTCTAGTCCTAAAGGCTGCAATTCTGCCCAAACAGAAACAGGGAGCTTTTAAAGAGGTGAATCAAAGCTATATGTCATGTGTTTTCTGTCTGTAGTTGTAATTTACTTGTTAATATGGCAGATAGTCGTTTCTGAGATCTTCTGGTATCATCCCCTAAGTTGTTCCTATGATGGATGTGTACTCAGGGACAGATAAATCTGCTTAGGATGGGGAAGAAAGGTAATCCTGTGTTTCCCCTGAGATTAGGGAGGAGAGAGATTAGGGAGGAGCAAGGAGAGAGGAAGAGAAAGCAACAGGTCTATTTTAAAAATAAGTTGTAGTGGCAGAGCAGCAAGGGTTATGTTCAGGAGTATAAAGTGAACCACTGTTACATTTCCCCACTGTCAATTTCTTTCTTTTCTTTTTTAAATACTTTTTAAGTTTTACATGGACACAGTAACTTTATTTTGTTTATTTTTATGTAGTGCTGAGGATTGAACCCAGCATCTCACATGTGTGAGGCAAATGCTCTGCCACTGAGCCACAATGTCAATTTCATTCCATTTTTATGGAAAAATGAGTGACAACATCTCCCAACTGCTTCCTACTGAAAGGGGGTGAAGTTGGGGGAAATAACCCAAAGTCCTTGTTCTATATCAGGTGACTGTGGATATTTAAGGGCATTCAGCATTAGAGCAGTAGAAGATGGCAGGTGACTGGACAAGGCATACATAGGGCAGGGATCAAGCAAGACAACAATAAAGACAGCAAAGCATTACATTTTTTGTAAATAATTAGCACAAAAACAATTAGAAATTCATCCAGTCTCTGAAAACCATGAGGATAGTAACTCATAATCTCATCAGTTAAAAACAGATCATGTTCATAGTGCAGGAGTTTAGGAAGATTTGTAGGTCTTGGAAATGAGACTCAATTCAGGACAAATTTGTGACTCTTGTGATCATTATTACTAGGGACTCACAATAACCTTTCCTTTATAACCTCCAGGTTACTTGTGGTAGGACTGACACAAGTGTATGTCTTAAGTTACACTAAAGAAACAGTTGTTTTCCTTTGAAATGTCCACATAGGACTGTGCTTTTAGGCCATACTCTTCTGCCAGGTATTTAAGACCAAGCTGGTCAAAACTGACCTTATTCCTGTCTACTCTTAAGTGTCAGCTGAGATTCCTCAGAGATCATTCTTGGGGACATATGCAAAGCCTTCTGGTTCCTTTAGCTTTCTTCTACTAGTGAGGCCACTTGCCAGGAGGGGTTGGGGTCTGGCTGACCATATGGCTTCTCTTGGAAGCATCAGGGACATTTCTGTTTCTGATGACTCTTCTGTTTGCAGAATGTGCACTGATTGGCTTCCTGCTTTAGGGTTCTCTCAATGTCTCTGATTAGTAGATTGGGTGACTCACCAGAGTTGCAGGGCCCAGAGAGGTCCTGTTGTTCTCTGGGTCCTGGCTGACCGTAGAGGGCAAGGGTTAAAATGTTGGGTGCTTTTTCCTTGGCCCTTTTACTTCCTTGACTTGGTCTCCAAGTTTTTTGATTTTAAACACTCAGCAAGCCAGTTTTAAAGAGGGAGTAACAAGTTATAACTTCAATTTCTATAATTTTACAGATACCCCTTTCATTTAATTGGGTTTAGTGTTAGTATTGGAAGTCAGCATTTTATACGATGGCACTATCTCAAATTAACCCAGACTGCTATCTTTTTTTCTTTCTTTTTTTTTAAATAAGCAGTACCTCTGCAAAATACTAACAGGCAACAGTTTACAAGGAAAATATCAATTGAGATTAACAGTACAAAAACATATGCACTTTGTGTAATAGCTATGAACCAAGAAAAATAACTTTTATAGTCTTGAACCTTTACTTAGTTATATATTATATTCTCTGAGATCACAGTAATCTTTACAACAAAAATCAGTCTTTTGAACACAACTTTAAATGAGCTGAAGTCTAGCTTATTTTGGAGCCATTCTAACATGGAGTAAGGTGGCAGGCAGAGCCTTATCTCAGGTAAGGCAGGGTTTTTCACAAATAATACAATATAGCATTACATCTGAAACATGAATCAAAGAAAGGCTAAGAGAGCTTTCAACTTTGTTTTTGTGGAAAAAGTGGAAGAATACTTCCATGTTTTACAACGTCACCTTTAAATAGGTTAGGCTCTCCTTATTATGTTCCAAAAATGCATTTAAAAACCAATTCCAGTGTGAAGAGTAAGACAAAATTGTATATATAACTTATTGACAGTAGATTACTTTATCTAGCTATAAAATATCAAATGATATGAATAAATATCAACCAAATTTGTTATTTCTATACAAATCCAAGAATTTTGCTACAGATAATTTTAGTTTGTGTAACATAACTTAGCAAAGTGATCTCCTAAGCTTTACATTTAAGTTTAATTTTTTTTTAAAGGGGGGGGGAGAGAGAGAGAAAAAAATTTTAGTATTTATTTATTTAGTTTTCGGCAGACACAACATCTTTGTTTGTATGTGGTGCTGAGGATCGAACCCGGGCCGCACGCATGCCAGGCGAGTGCGCTACCGCTTGAGCCATATCCCCAGCCCCAATTTTTTTTTTTTTTAACAATACCTTTTATTTTCATTTTATGTGGTGCAGAGGATTGAACCCAGTGCCTCATGCATGCGAAGCAACCGCTCTACCACTGAGCCACATCCCCAGCCCCTTATTTAGAATCCAAAGTGTATGGTGACAATAATCACAGGTCTGCATGGGTTTGAAAAAGAAAAAAAAATCAAAGAATAGCCTTAACTTTCTTATACATTTAGGAAACAGTGTTAACGATCAGAAATTGACTTGGTGGAAGCAAACATATATAAGACAGATGACAGTGTGGCCCTTCTATGTCAGATACAGTGTATAAAAGAACATTTATTGCTTACCTTGCAGGTAAACTTAAAAAACTTTCATTTTATAAACTTTTACATAACACTTAGACAAGGCTCAGACAAATATATTTCTCAAATGCAGGCATATAGCTAGTCACATATATTTTGGGTGTCAACAATATTGTTATAACCAAAATAACAGTTGTTTTTTAACCGGTTACAAAGTAATCATTTAGGACTTTAAAACAAGTAAAACCCTAATTCCTTTTAGACTTAGTTTCCCCAAGTAATAAAACCTAACCAATACAAGAAAATTATCGATAGATAAGAGCAGATCAGTGTTTCAGACTTTGTTTCATATTAGGACTATAAGTTAAAATAACCTCAACTGACTGCTAATTATAGCCAGTTTAATCACAAACAAACTTTTTGAGATTTACCATCCACGAACCTTCTGCAACTTAGTACTTTACATTCTTAGTTTTGTCCTCTTTCATCTTGGACTTTATCCCAAGAATATTACTTTACCAGACAAAATACCTTTTCATACAGAAGCATTTCTTTTACTTTCTTTTTACTAAAATATATTTCCATACCTGTAACTTTCTTTTGTCTTTTCTAGTTTTAGACCCTTTATTAATATTCTGAAATAGTCTTTATGAATGTTATCTGTGCATTTAACTTATACAACATATTTCATCCCAGGAGAGGGTTGTATAATCCAGCATATAAAAACACTGTTTCTTAATCTTTTTTTCTCCCAGATTCACTCAAGGGGTTGGAGCACAGGGTATTTTTGAGCCTGACCTGTCCCCGTTATCATTATCACAATGCCATCAACTTTTTTTTTTTCCCCAAGAGAAAATGATATTTAACTGAAAATCTAATACATAGCCAAATTTTCAACAAGTATAAGAACAAAATCAAATCATTTTCAGAAATGCAAAGATGTCAAATATATATTTCCCACATTCTTTCACTCAAGAGAATATTTTTGTCAACAAAATAAGGGCAAATCCCAAGAGAAGCCACTAGTTATAACAAATAATGGTATTAACTTAGGCATCTACTAAAGTGAAACCCTAGAAAACACATCTAGTAAGCAACACAACAGAACACCACAAGAAAGTAAAAAATTCTATATAATTGTTACATTAATAGAAAAAAATACAAATATGGAAACATGACATTTTAATCAACTAATAAAGTCTAAGATATCATTTAACACCCTTGAGTAACATTTAAAGAATAAAAAATTAATTGACTGACAATGGACTGAGAAGGAAATGTATTATTTGCTTACTGCTTGGTCTTGGACTAACAAATAGGTAGACCGTTCCAAGGAATATAGTAGTAGCATTTTGTTGGATTTCACCTTTTAAAAATCTTATAAAAATGCAAAGACTTATTTGACAGGCTGCATATATATTCAGAAAACAGAAAAAGAAAAAAGACTTCTTCTGTCCAAAGTATGCCATAGATATAGTGAACAAATAAGGCAAATCATAGATGAAGGAAAGTATCTACAGCACATATAACTAATATAGGTAATTAGAATGTGAAAAGAACAAATCAGACAAGAGAGAGTTAAAAAAAGAAAGACTCTGCAATTCACAGTAAAGGTAATTTAAATTATCATTAAATATTTCACAAGATGCTTAATCTCACTAGGGAAAACATGTATTAAAGACAATGAGATGCCATTTTGCATACGCCAAATTAAAAGTCTCCTAACACCAAGTATTGAGGAAAATGAGAGTAACAGTTTTTCTCATACTCTGCTGGTTCATTAGAGAGTAAACTATATCAGTTGTTTGAACAGCAAAGTGGCAACAACCCTTAGGTTGAATGGACAAATTTATGGTCCAGCAACTCTACTTTTCGATATATTTCCTAGAGTAATTCTTATACAAGTGGAGAAAGAAATGTGTACAAAACACGTTCAGTTACATCCTCTGTAACTGAAAAATTGAAAATGACCAACATTTCCATCTTTTAGAGAGCAAATTACGATATAGTAACAAGGAAATGCCATAAAGCCATTAACTTGACTTAATTAGAACCACCCATATAAGGACATGTACGGAAATGATAAGCACCAATTCAGGAAGTGGAAGAAGAAAAATAGTACACTGGAGTTCTAACATTGGTTGGCTGATGGATATGCAAGTGTTAATATTTTTCTCCACATTTTTGATGGCTAAACTATTTAATGATGAAGAGGTTCCTCTATAACTGATGTTACACTTTCCTGTCCAAAAAGTCCAAGGATCATCCTTGAATTTATCCCTTGGAAGCTGAGATGGTAAAAACTCTACATCTTTTTTCCTTGGGACTTCCAGGCTATATTAGCTTCATCTTCTTCCAAGTTTACAGCTGTACCAATATACACTGCAGGCTTTACAGCTTCCTGGAATTTAGGTGGGAAAGACTGGGACAAACTGTCTATCCTGTCTTCCATTGGTTTAGTAGAAACGGAGGGATCTGGTGTTGGCATTTGATAACAATGTTGACTCTGAGGAGTTGAAGTTTTTATAGTCATTCTTTCATCAACCACATCACATGGGTGAGGACTAAGTGGGGCTGGTTGAGGTGAATTTGCCATTTCAGTGCCATACATCTGAGGAGCCTTTGCTACATCATTAGTTCGGATGTTTAAAAATGTCACTTGACTATCTGAAACAATGCCATCAACTTTAACTGGTTCCCACTGTCAGTTGTACTCAGAGGCTTCTTTTGGGCCTTTTTCTTACACTAGGTATATTGATATGCAGTGGAAGAGGCCCTTTCGATTCTTTAGGTTTCCTTGAGGTCCCTTTGCAGAGGCTGCCTACAAAACAGAGGTTGGTCTTAGTTTCTGTCTTTTTTTTTCTGGGTTCAGTTATTTATTCTGTCATTCTCCCTAGGCATTTAGTTTGCTGAAATACTATTATAGCAAGAATTGCTTTGCCCCAGTAATGAATATTCCCTGGCCAAATGGGTTCTCCTGTCAGATTTTAAAAGACTATTCCTGTCCCCATGTCATAAACTGACAGTGCTAGAACCTATCAACTGCCACATTCTTTGTGGCCAGCAGCCTCCACCCTCCATGGGCCAAAGGGGGTGGAAGGCAGGATAGAGCCAGGTTCTCTTTGGTCATTTTTCTACAGCCTAGGCAGCTTTTCTGGAATTTTTTTCCCTTCCAGTTTAGGGCTAGTGCTTAGACAGGCTTATTCCTATAGGGGCCCATGCAGCCAAGATCTCTCTGCTGAAGAGACTACTGGTAAGATCAACACAGCATGGCCCATATCTTAAAGGGCCAGTAACAGACCAAAAAAACAGATGAGAGGATCACCAAAACCAGGGCTGATAGATGGGAATCTTTAAAATAGGTAAACATATACAAATTTCTTCCATCTACTTTACCTTTGACAGACCAACTCCAACTGCAAGATTGCACAATAATCTAGAACTCTATTTAAATAAAACATTAGAATAAAACATCATAGACATCATCTTAGACTTATAGGTGGCCCTTTCTTCAACTCATTTTACCTCTGACAGACCAACTCCAATTGCAAGATTGTATAAAAATGAAATGTGGAGAGAGACAACCAGAGAGGAGCCCTCAAACCATGGCTGACAGATGGGAACCTATAAATTGAGCAGCTGTTTCCCAAGAGACTACCTATATAGAACCAGTGCAGTACTGGCCATCTCTTAAAAGGGACAGTAGCAGATACAAACAAAACAAGACAACCGGAGGGAATTCCTAGGCCCAAGGCCTACAAACAGATGAGCACCTAGAACAGATCAGAAGGGAGTACATATCCTTAGGTTCTTGAGTCCCATTTAACCATGACTCCTACATCAGTGGTGCCACAGATGTCCCCAGAAAGAGGGATCAGATGTTTCTACAAAGAGGAACCAGGTGTGTGGAATCAAGTGTACACACCCAGGGACTTGACAGGTGGCCCAAGCTGTCATGACTTTCCTGATTTCAGTTTGCTTTTTCTCAACGTGAACCATGATGGTGAAACCTGTACTGTTCAGAGAGAGAAGGAGTGAGTTCCCTGAAACAAAAGGAGCTTCAGCAGCTGTTGGGATGGTTCCTTAGTCCCTCCCTCTACTCACTGGAATTGCTCCTTTAATTAGACCTGAGGCAAATTCGCCCTTCTCTTAACTCTCCTGCAGTTGGCTCTCAACAAGTTTGCCAGTACCATGAATCCTCAGCATGGATGTGTGATTCCTTGGAGAGCCAGGCCTACCCAAGAAATCTGGTGCCAGGGGCTGCTCTTGGGTCTTATATGGGGTGTCAAATTTGTTTCCTAAAGCTTGGTCGCTGTCCCCAATGCCAATCCAGTAATGAGGACATGGTTTTGAGAAAAAGGAAAAAGAAGGTTTATTGTTTTGCTAGCAAAGGAGAAACAACAGGGTGCTCTATCCCAAAGGCTGTGATTCTTGATCTTACAATTTCTATTATGTTATCTTCTTTATTCCTCACAGTGAATCTGTGATATGGGTGTTATGAGATTTATTTTAATCCTTAATGAAACTAAGACACAGAAATATTAGGTTATTTGTTGAGGATAAGATTATAGTAGAGCCAGACTTCAAAACTCGGCCTATCTTGTGTCTAGAGCCATTGTGTTTATTACCCATGCTGTGTTAGTGCTATTCCTGATTGTCAGTTTGAATGGTAGTATGGATTCTTCTTTTATGTAGCAAGTAATCTTGTAATCACAGGGTGCTTTCCTCTCACCAAATTCTTTGTATTAAGGTATTTGTGCTGTTTGATTTAAAGACTAGTTTTATGTCTTTTCTAAATCCAAATTGGTGAAGTTGTTTGAGAATTTTGGCCATTTATAGGCTTGATATGTCTAACCACTAGGCTTCCTCCTTATTGAAAGCAAACTTATTTATTGTTCTAACCAAATTACCTTCTCTTTTCAACATTTCTAAGTCTGACTTTCAGTCTCATCCAGTAGTTGCCGCTAGCCAAGTGTGGCAGTTGATACTTGAATTGTGGCAAATCCTAATTCAGATACACTTTAAGTATAAAATACATATTTTTTTTGTAATGTGAAGACTTAGAAAGAATATAAAATATCTGTTAATTTTTCATATTGGTTACACATTGAAATGATAATATTTTAGATGTATTAGGCTAACTTATACTAAATTAATTTTTCCTGTTTGTACTTTTTTATGGTGCCTATTAGAAATTTAAAATTAAGTACATGGCATGTGTTATATTCCTAATAGACGGTGGTATTTTAAATCTCCTAAATCTAGAATATCCTGATCAAGGATGATTCTCCAGAATAAGTAAATCTGATGTTTAATTTGGTCTGAGACTCACTAGCTTCTAAATTTATACTAGTTTTTTCATTACTCTTCTGATACATAAAGAAAAAGGTAGTTTACCATTATTACTATATTCAAAATATTTTAAAAACTCCTGGGTCATAATTTATAGTGAATGTTTTTATTTTTTTAACATACTTTTTTTTTTTTTTTTTAGAGAGAGAGAGAGAAAGAGAGTTTTTTTTTTTTTTTTTTTTTAATATTTATTTTTTAGTTTTTGGCGGACACAGCATCTTTATTTGTATGTGGTGCTGAGGATGGAACCCGGGCCGCACGCATGCCAGGCAAGCGCGCTACCGCTTGAGCCACATCCCCAGCCCCTATAGTGAATGTTTTTAACTTGAAAGTTGTTAAAATTATTATAGCCAGATTAGTGCCAAAATAGTGATGCCCCTGACACTTTGTTTAAACCTCCCTAGTCATGAAAGAAGATGGCATTAAGAGTTGAGCAATAAAATTTGTATCTCTCTTAAGATTCTTTTAACATTTGGTTCTGGTTGCTTGATATAGCTAGATTTCCTTAATCTAGAACCTGTTTTTAAAAATTAGGGAGACTCTATTCTCATTGCTTGATTAAACAGTGTTGTTTTATTTATAGAAAGATTTTTAATTACTCCTTAATTTTTTCATATTTCAAGGGGCTATTTAGGATAATTCTTTAGCTTTGTAATTTTTTACTATTGATAGTTGGGGTATGCTGTCTTCTGTTGTAGACTGATTTGAATATAGTATTAATGATTTATGTCTGTTAAAAATAAAATTCTTTAACCTTTTTTATTCTCTGATTTTGGTTATTTCAAGTATCACCATTCTCCATTATTTTAAATATTTTACCTTAGGAACTAAAATACCTACCATGTTACTTTCTATTAAAAAAATAGTGTTTTTTTAACCTAGTATAACTTTCTTATTTTAAACGAATAATATGCCAAATGATATAGCATATTTTGGGTTATTATTGGTCAACTTAAAAAGGAGGGTACTTTTGGGACTGAGAGCTAATTAGAGATAACTATAGTACCTGATAGAAATTCAGTTATCTTTTGAACTGAGCCTTCTAATAATTACTCTGTTTATATTATGGTTAGAACTTTGTGTTTTTACTTTAACATTTGTATTTTCTTGTAGATGAACATTTCAGTAATGCAGAGTCCTTTGGTTGGAGTTACTACTACTACACCTGGAACAGGTAAGTAGCTCGGGCCTTGTGTATGTGTGGTAAACACTGTACCAGCTGAGTTATATCCCCAGCGCTTAAGTAACTCCTTTTTAACAACAAAGTCTATTTTTTATTTCTTCACTAAGGATAATATAAGACCTTTTCTGATAATTTCCAAAAGTTTTTCTTTTACGTTTCAAACTTGGAGACTTTCTCAAATGTTAGTAAGTTCCTTTAGGATGGAAATACTTTGTATATATTGATTTGTATATATATTGATATAGCTAGATTTGATATAGCTATATATTTGTATATATATTGATTGTTTACTTAATGTTTTTTCATTTTTTATTGGTGCATTATAATTGTACATAATATGTTGCTCTGTACACAATATAATTTCCTAGTATTTGATATGCTAATATCATTCTCCAGTATTTCCCTCTTTTTCTCCCCCACCCCGCTACTCTACAGATCTTCCTTTAGTTTTTATTAGATGTGTTTGCTCAGCTTTCACTTTAATTTTTTTTTTATATATATTTTTTTTAGTTGGACACAATATCATCTTTATTTTATTTATTTATTTTTATGTGGTGCTGAGGATCCAACCCAGGGCCTCGCACGTGCTAGGTGAGCACTCTACTGCTGAGCCACAACCCCAGCCCCCACTTTAATTCTTTATGATAAATACCAAAGAGTGGTATTTGGTGAGTTGTATGGTGGTTCCCTTCCTAGACTTTTTAGGAGCCTCCATACTGATTTCCATAGTGGTTGTACTTATTTACAACAGTATAAGAGTGTTCTTTTTTTTTTCACACCCTCTTAGGCGTTTATTATTGTTTATATTCTTGTTGACAGCTGTTCTGACTGGTGTGAGATGAAATCTTAGTGTAGTTTTGATTTGCATTTCTGTAATTACTGTTGGTGTTTATCATTTTTTCATATATTTATTGGCCACTTGTATTTCTTTTGAGAAGTGTGTGTTTAGTTCATTTGCCCAGTTATTATTGTTTTTTATGGTGTTAAGTCTTTTGAGTTCTTTGTATATTCTGGATATTAATCTTCTGTCAAAAGAGTAGCTAGCAAAGCTTTTCTCCCATTCTTTAGGTTCTCTCTTCACATTCTTGTTTTCTTTGCTGTGCAGAAGGTTTTTTTTTTTTTTTGGTTCTGGGGATTGAACTCAGGGGCACCCAATCACCGAGCCACATTCCCAGCCCTATTTTCTATTTAGAGACAGGGTCTCACTGAGTTGCTAAGTACCTTGTTGTTGCTGAGGCTGGCTCTGAACTTGTGATCCTCCTGCCTCAGCCTCCTGAGCTGCTGGGGTTATAGGCATGCGCCACTGTGCCAGGCTAGAAGCTTTTTAATTTGATGCCACCACATTTATTAACACGCGGCATTATTTCCTGAGCTCTAGGGGTTCTTTTGAGAAAGTTGTTTCTTGTGCCCATCTTTTAGAATATTGACCTTACATTTTCTAGGAGTTGCAGTTTCATGCGTATTTCCTATGTCTTTGATCAATCTTGAGTTGACATTTATATAAGATGAGAGATAAGGATCTAGTTTCATTCTTCTACATATGGATGATTAGTTTTCCTAGTACCATTTCTTAGAAAGGCTGTTGTTTCTCCAGTGTATGTTTTTGGCACATTTGTGAAGTATCAGATGAATATATTTGTGTTGAGTTTGTCTCTGTGTCTTCTGTTCTGTACCATTGGTCTATGTATCTGTTTTTATGCTAGTACCATACAGTTTTTGTTACTGTAGCTCTGTAGGATAATTTGAAGTCAGGTATTGTGATGGAAGCACAGAATTGCTTTGGTTATTTGGTGTATTTTATTCCAAATGAATTTTAGGATTGTATTTCTAGTTCTATGAAGAATGACATTGGTATTTTGATGGGGATTGAATTGAACGTATATATTACTTTGGTACTATAACCATTTTAACAGTGTCATTTCTGCATATTCATGAACATGGGAGTCTTTTCGTCTTGTGTTCTGAGTTTTCATTGTAGAGATCTTTTACCTGCTTGGTTAGATTTGTTCATAGGTATTTTTTTTTTCAGTCTACTTTGAATGGAATTTCTCAGCAGATTCATTATTGGTACATAAGAAAGCTATTGAGATTTTCTTTGCATATATTGAAATAACTATGATTTTTGTTCTTAATTCTATTTATGTGAGTTACATTTATTAATTTGCATATAATTAATTATCCTTCCATCTCTGGGATAAAATAAACTTGGATATGATGTAAAAATCTTAATATGTTGTTGAATATGTTTTGCTAATACTTTAAAGGGTGTTTTCATCTGAGTTCATCAGGGATATTGGTCTGTATTTTTTATCCTTGATGTTTTGGTATGAGTGTGATACTGGCTTCATAGAATGAATTTGGAAGTCATTTCATCCCTTTCTGTTTCATGGGATAATTTCAGGAGTGTTGGCATTAGTTCTTCTTTAAAGGTCTGGTAGAATTCAGCTGAGAATCCATCTGGTCCTGGGCTATTCTTTGTTGGGAGACTTTATTTATTTTTTTTATTTTAATTTTTTTGGGAGACTTTATTATCGCTTCTGTTTCTTTCCTAGTTGCTGGTCTGTTTAGGTTTTCTACTTCCTCTTGATTCACTATTGACAGGTCATATGTGTCAAGAAATGTATGCATTTCTTCTAGGTTTTCCAATTTATTGGAGTATAAGTTTTCAAAGTAGTCCCTAATGATATGCTGGATTTCTGTGATATCTGTGGTGATTTCTCTATTTTATCACTAATTTTATTAATTTGAGTTTCACCATATTTCTTTTGGTTTATTTGGCTAAGGGTTTATCTGTCATATCTTTCAGCTTTGATCTTATTTCATTCCTTTTACTGGTTTTGGAATTGGTTTATGCTTGTTTTTTTTTAAGGGCTTCAAGTTGTTTATTTGGAATCTTTTGGATTTTCTTGTGTAGGCACTCATTATCTATAAATGTTCCTTTTAGAATTGCCTTCAGAATGTCCCAGGGTTCTGGTATGTTGTATCATTATTCTTGTTTGATTCTAAGAATTTTGTAATTTCTTCTATTACTCATTTATAATTCAAAAGTGATTGTTAAATCTTCACGTGTTTATATAGTTTCTGTAGGGTTTTTTTTTTTTTTTTGGTGTTAATTTTTAGTTTCATTATGACCTGACACAATGCAAGGAATTTTATTTATTTATTTATTTGTATTGCTAAGAATTGTGTTATGGTTTAGATATGAGCTGTCTCCCCAAATCTCTTTTTTGCCTCAATGCAAAAGGGTTTAGAGGTGAAATGAATGGGTTATGAGAGCCTTAACACAATCAGTGAATTAATCCCCTGATAAGGATTAACTAAGTGGTAACTAATTGTAGGCAAGTAGGGTGTGGCTGGAGGAGGTGGGCCATTTGGGGTGTGCGTTTGGGGTTTATGTTTTGTCCTTGTTGAGCAGAGCTCCCTCTCTGCCTCCTGGTGCTGTGTCCTAGTGGCTTCCTCTACCATACTCTTCTGCCATGATGTTCTACCTCTCTTCGAGCCCCAAGGAATGGAGCCGGCTATCTATGGACTGAGACTTCTGCTGCAACTGTGAGCTCCCAAATAAACTTTTTCTCCTTAAAATTGTTCTTTTCAGGTCTTTTGGTCATAGCAATGAAAAATGACTAAAACAAATTGCTTTGTGGTCTAGAATATGGTCTATTTTGGAGAAGGTTTCATGAAGCAGCTGAATTCAGCTGTTGGATAAAATATTCTATAAATATTTAATACATTTGTGTTACAAACTTTTTTAGGTCTAAAGAGTCTTTACTGAATTTATGTGAAGATGAAGTATCTGTTGGTGAGAGAGGTGTGTTGAAATCACCCACTGTTTTATTGTACTGGATCTCTCTGCAGCTTTAATTTGAGTAATGTCTGTTTTATGTTATTAGGTGCACCAACATTTGAGGCATAGATATTTATAATTGTTAAATCTTCTTGTTGGATTGTTCTCTTACCAGAATGAAGTAATCTTTGTCTTTTCTGATTAATTTTGTCTTGAAGTATGCTTTGCTGGATATCACAATAGCTACTCCAGTGTGCTTTGGGGCTCCATTTGCAAGGTGTATAAATTTCCATCCTTTTACTTTCAGCCTGTGACTTTTATTGTCTTTAAGATGAGTTTCTTGCACACAATGTATAAGTTGGATCTTTTTTTTTTTTTTTTTGCGGGGGCAGGGTGTCTTGTTTTTTTTTTTTTTTTTTAATTTTTTTATTGTTGGCTGTTCAAAACATTACATAGTTCTTGATATATCATATTTCACAATTTGATTCAAGTGAGTTATGAGCTCCCATTTTTACCCCATATACAGATTGCAGAATCACATCAGTTACACATCCATTGATTTACATATTGCCATACTAGTGTCTGTTGTATTCTGCTGCCTTTCCTATCCTCTACTATCCCCCCTCCCCTCCCCTCTTCTCTCTCTGCTCCCTCTACTGACATTCGTTTGTCCCCCTTATATTATTTTTCCCCTTCCCCTCACTTCCTCTTGTATGTACTTTTGTATAACTCTGAGGGTCTCCTTCCATTTCCATGCATTTTCCCTTCTCTCTCCCTTTCCCTCCCACCTCTCATCCCTGTTTAATGTTAATCTTCTTCTCATGCTCTTCGACCCTACTCTGTTCTTAGTTACTCTCCTTATATCAAAGAAGACATTTGGCATTTGTTTTTTAGGGATTGGCTAGCTTCACTTAGCATAATCTGCTCTAATGCCATCCGTTTCCCTGTAAATTCTATGATTTTGTCATTTTTTAATGCAGAGTAATACTCCATTGTGTATAAATGCCACATTTTTTTTATCCATTCATCCATTGAAGGGCATCTAGGTTGGTTCCACAGTCTAGCTATTGTGAATTGTGCTGCTATGAACATCGATGTAGCAGTGTCCCTGTAGCATGCTCTTTTTAGGTCTTTAGGGAATAGACCAAGAAGGGGAATAGCTGGGTCAAATGGTGGCTCCATTCCCAGCTTTCCAAGAAATCTCCATACTGCTTTCCAAATTGGCTGCACCAATTTTCAGTCCCACCAGCAATGTACAAGTGTACCCTTTTCCCCACATCCTCGCCAGCACTTGTTGTTGTTTGACTTCATAATGGCTGCCAATCTAACTGGAGTGAGATGGTATCTTAGGGTGGTTTTGATTTGCATTTCTCTGACTGCTAGAGATGGTGAGCATTTTTTCATGTTTTAATCCTTTTTGCCAGCCTAAGTCTTTTAACTGGAAAGTTGGGACCATTTATAATCAGTATAATTAGGAAGAAGTGTTTATTATTTCCTGCCATTTTGGTTTATTTTTAATGTTCAATTTGAACCAGTTTCTCATTAGCTTAGTTACTCTTCAAATTGGATCTGTCCATTTGGGATCACTAGGGTTTTTGATTTGTTTTTATGAAGTATTTCTTTAAGTATATTCTGTAGTGCTGACTTAGTAGTATGAATTCTTTTAGTTTCTGCTTATTTTGGAAGTTTTTTTTTTTTTGAATGATAGTTTTATTGGGTGTAGCAAATTTTGGTTGACAGTCTTTTTTTTTTTTTTTCATGTCTTGGAATACATCGATCCAAAGCGAAGAAGGCTTTTAGAACTTGTGCTGAGAAATTGAAGTAATTGCCTCTGAATATGACATGATGATTTTCTCTTGTGGCTTTTTCAATTGTATCTATGTTCTTTATGTTAGGCATTTTAATTATAATGTGATGTGAAGAGGTTCTTTTCTGAACTTGTATGTTTTAGGTTCTGAATGCCTCCTGTATCTTGGTGTCCATCTTATTCTCAAAGGTTGGAAATTTTTCTGTTATTTTCCTGAAATTATCTATGACATAAGCCTGTGTCTCACAGCCCTCTTCAGTCCCAATAATTCTTAACATTGGTTTCTTAATATTGTCCCAGATTTCTTGTATATTCTAGTCATGATTACTTACTTATTTTCTTTAATACTGTCTGAATGTTCAAGGCCTGACACTTTGGCCCCAGCTCTCAGATTCTGTCTTCAGCATGGTCTACTCTATCAGACTTTCAGCTGAATATTTTATTTTATTTGATTTATTGTGTCTTTCATTTCTGAGATTTTTCTTTAATTCTTTATAAACATCTCTATCCCCTTATTAAATTTCTCATTCATATCTTATACTGACTTCTTTAATTCATCATTGTTTTTCTGTGTTGTCTTAGAATTAATTGATCATTTTTAAATCATTCTTTTGTTTTTTTGTGTTTTTTCTTTTTTTATGCTAAAAATATAGATAACTGGAACTTTTCCAATAAAGTTTATGAAAATCTCCAGATGTGAATTTAACTTCAGAAGACAGTCTGTTTTTAGTTTTAAGGGATTTGATTTGTTTTGCTTGTTTTAGTGCAAAAACAAATTTCCCTTGGCAATCAGTATTGCTGTTTTCTTTTTTTTTTTTTTTTAATTTTTTATTGTGGGTTGTTCAAAACATTACAAATTTCTTGACATATCATATTCCACACTTTGATTCAAGTGGGTTATGAACTCCCACCTTCACCCCATACACAGATTGCAGAATCACATCAGTTACACATCCATTGTAAATCATTCTTTTGATTTCTTTGTTTGATATTTAATCTTCTTTAGTATCTTTGGAGTCAATTCTTGGTGTTTTACCTTGTTTTTACAATTTGAGTTCCTATGTTGGGATTTTATGCATGTTGGGATGGATTTCTCTTCTGCTTTTGTGTGTGAACCTTTTAAGGCATATCTTTGTCTTGATTGAGAACTTTAGTAGTGCAGTATCAGTAATCGTCGTGTTAATAGTGTGTTTTTGCTGAAGGAGTGGATGTCCATGTGTGGGACCTGAGTACTCCCCCAGGTCTTCCTACTGGAGGCCTGGTCAATAGTTTGGGGATTTTTTTTTTTTTTTTTTAATAGTTTTAGTTGTAGATAGACACAATACCTTTATTTTGTTTAGTATTTTTATGAGGTGCTGGGGATCGAACCCAGTGACTCACGCATGCTAGGCAAGCGCTGTACCACTGACCCACAATCCCAGCCCAGCTTGAAAGGATTTTCTCTCTTCTATTCTTTGTGTGTAGAGCAAGGTGTGCTGTCTCTTGGCTAGGTTTAGTTTGGCAGCAGAGTCTCTACTCTGTGAATTTGTAGTATCCCTGTGGATTCCCAGCACCTCACAGAAAAGAGGACACAAACAATAAGTGCTGCAAACAGTATACAGCATTAAAATAAATACCCTGTACTTACTATGACATCTACAACGCTAATTACCACAAAATTTGGAATGGCATGGTCAACAGTTGCTAAAAGCAAAAACAATAAATTATTGTGAACTACATATGGCATTGAAGTCAGTAGCGAGAGTCAGCTGTGTCATCCACAACATGTATGATGGGGGTATAAACCAAATAATATAATTCATTAAGAGAAAAGAAAATGTGATGGTAAGGTACAAGAAAGTTCAGAATGTCCAAAATATGAAGAATGCAAATGTAGTAAGTGATGGCTATAAAGAAAGAGAAAAAAAATAGATAACAAAGGGCAAGAAGAGCAAGAGAATTTGGGTATTAGTGGGAGAACAAAGGAGAGAAGAAGAAACAAACAAAATAAAACCAAAATAAACAAAAACTCTAATCCTATGGCAAGAGGAAATAACTGTGGTAAAGAAAATGCTAAAAATAAAGAAAAGAAGAATTATGCATATGTATGTATATATCTAGGAACCAATCAGTAAGGCAAGAACACCAAAAAAAAAAAAAAAGAAGTTTTAAATAAAAAATGAATTATCTTACACTGAGATGGTCAAAGCTGTGGATGAGGGTATGTTGTCACTATTTAGACCCAACTGTCCTTTTTATTTCTTGGACTACGTACATAGAGAAAAAGTGCATGAGCACGCTTTTGTGAGGGGTGGGGGTTATTAAACTTTTCCTCTTTTTATGTTGCTCACCTTGTTGCTAGCTGAAGTGTCCTAAAACTGAAGCTGGTTGAAATAGCTCTCAGTTTCCCTTCTCACCAATATAAAGTAGGACAAAATGGAAAGTACTGTTATTTGCATTTTGTTTGGACAAATCAGATCAATGTACTCCCAGTGTGTTGTAGCTGCAGAGTTCTGAGTGAGGTTAAGGTGGCTGGGGCTTAAGTCTAATCAGGCCTTAGGAACTTTGTTGGACTGTTTCTGCTCTGGAGAGATTATATCAACATATCCCTACAGCCAGGCAGATTCTGATCTCTGCTGGGAGTGTGGATCTCTAAGAATTCTACTCTTGATGCAGGGGAGTCTTTGCCCACAAATACAACCTTCTTAGGCTTAGTCTCTGTATTCTTACCTGCCTGTTCAGTCTCCGCACCCTCTTCAGTTGGTCACGTGAGCCACCAGACAAAAAAAAGAGAGTGAGTTGCATTCTTCTTCATATTTCTGTCTTGAATCCCTCTGGGTATAATCTTCTCTGTCTGTTTCACCCACTTCTGCCAGGCACACCCTGGGCACTTGTAGGTGCTTGCCAGGACTCTATGGCAGTGTTTACTATGATCTCCCAGGATTCCACAGCAGCAAGCTGCAGCTTGGCTGCCTCAACATGACTCCTGACCTCAGCTTGCCACTTTGCATTTGAGAAATACAGAGCACTTTCAAACACTAATTCACTGTGCAGCTTCTGGATCATCCAAGTTCAGGCTACTTTTCTGATCTACAGGTTTTCCATGCTAAATTTGTCAGGTATGTTTCTCTTTCTGTTTGTATTATCCCTCCCCTTCATGGTGAACCATTGCTACTTCTGCTGCTGCACCTGGCTCTAGTTTATCTTTCTTGTTCTTTTTTCAGTGCTTCTGAATTTTCTGAGTCTCAAAGAGACTCTCTGATATTGAATTTCAATGAATTCCCTCTTTCACCCATCTCGCTGAGAAGCCCTGCTCCTGCTGTTCGAATCCTGAGCCATAAAGCAATTGGAAATGCAGACTTCCTTTAATATGCCATTTTGAATCTCTGCATACTTAATGTTTGAAGTGTTTCCTTAGTTACTTAACATCGTGTAATCAAAAAATTGGGAAGAAAAGGAATATTCACCCTAAATAATAAAGGTGTTATGAGAGACTATTAATGCATAATAGCTATGAATCTAAATGCTGTTGAATACGAATAGCCACTGATTATATCTAGTTTTTCTTGAAGATCAGTGACATTTTTATCACCACTAGCATCATTGTTAGCACACAGTTCTTCATATATATATTCATTTGTTTATAATCCCATTGAATTTTTCCAGCAAGATTTGAACATCTAATCATGTATCAGGCTCCTGAAAATAGTGAACAGGATAATTCTTGCTTTTATGGAGCTTAAATTTATTTATAGGATTTACATGTATAAACAAAATAAGCAAATTATGAAGTTTATTAGAAGGAAATACATTTTATGCAGGAAAAAATTAAGCAGCAAAGGGGAGTGGGGACTTATAGTTTTAATTAGAGTAGCATATTAGCTTTCCATTGCTGCCTTAATAAATTGCATAAATTTAATAATGGCTTCAACAACACTGTATTATTTTAAGATTCTAGAAGTCAGAGTTTTGAAATAGGTTGTATTGGGCTAATCATGGTGTTGATAGTTCTTTGTTAATTTCTGGAGGTTCTTGGGGAACAATTTTTTTTTTTTTTGCCTTTTCTGTTTCTACAGGCTCCTCACATTTCTTGGTTCATGATCCCTTTTCTTCATCTTCAGTCAGCAATTTCACATCTCTGGCCATTCTTTTGTAGTCACATCTCCCTCTTTCTCTTTTAAGGACAGCTGTGAATATTTTGGGGACTTTCTGGATGATCCAGGATAATTCCCTCTTCTAAGCCAGCTAATTAATTAGCAGCCTTAAAATACCATCTGCAATTGTAATTCCCCTTTGCCTTATAATATAGCATAGTCATAGGTTCTTGGGATTAGGTTATGGACATTTTTGAGGGGCCATTATTCTGCCTGCCACAGGCAAAGTAACATTTGCTCAAAAAAAAGTGAGGAATGTAGGGAAAGTATTCTAGACAGAGGGAATAGCTGGTACCTGAGTGCATTTGGGGTGTTCAAGGAAAATGAGGTAGGTATGACTGAAATGGAAATAAGTAGAGGAGAGGAGTAGAAAATGAGATGAGAGAGGTAATGGGGAAAGGTGTGTTACAGGTCCTGGAAGGTCATTGAAACATCTGATTTTTTTACCCAGAAAAGTTGGACAACAATTAGAAGGAGATTGCTGCTGTGGGAAGAGTAGTTTGGGGACTGAGGGTTAAAGTCAAAACAGAGATAGTATCAGAAACTACAGCAGTAATTCAAGAGATGATGACATTAAAAAAAAGGAGGAGAACATTATAACAAAACAGGTGGAACTTAAGAAACAGTAGTAAGACAATAGATTTAAAATCAAATCAACAGTTAACCTTGCATAAATGCTCCAGTTAAATGGCAGATTGTTAGAATTGATAACCAAAATCATTTCCCACTATAAGTTGGGTCTTTGGTTTGGTTCTCCAAGTCCAGGTTTCTTTAAATAGTCTGAGAGACCTCACTGGAAATGTCCTTAAAGACTAGATTTCTTCTAACAGTGTACTGAAAGCTTGCTAGTGTCTTTTTTTAATTTTAAACATTCCTCTATCCAGTTTCTGATACTAAAGCCACATTTACATTTTTTAGGTCCCTTTTAACAGCAGCACTTGGCTTGTGCTAAGATCTGTAGTCATTTTCTATTACTGCCGTAACAAATTACCAAGAACCTAGTGGCTTAAACCAACACAACTTTATTATTTCACAATTTCTATAGGTCAGATGTCCAGGTACTGCTTGGGTTTTGGCTTGTAGCTCAGGTGTCAGGATGGTGGTTATTTAGTTTAGAAGTTCTGGGGATGAATCTTCTTAAAAAAACTCATTGAGGGTATTGGCAGAAATCAGTTCCATATGGTGACTGTCACCTCATTCCTTAACTTGTTCTCTTCTTCATCTTCAAAGGCAGCAGTTGCAGATCGTGTCCTTTTTTATGCTTCATATTTCTCAGACTTGACTTTTCTGCCTTCTATCACTGTTAAGGGCTCATTTGATTACACTGGACCAATGGAATAATCTAGGATAATTTTTTAGTTTAAGATCCACTGATATTAATATTATTCCATCTGTAGAGTCCCATACTAGTGTTTAATTGAATTTCTTGTCAGCCAGATCCAGGGATACAAATTTGGAGCATCTTAATAAATCTGTCTACTGTGTACAGGTGGCCCTCTGTATTTGTATGTTCAGCTAACCACAGATTGAAAATACTTGGGGCAAAAATTGCATCTGTACTGAACATGTATGGATTTTTTTGGTTATTATTCCCTATTCAATACACTGTAATAACAATTTATGTAACATTTATATTGTATTAGTTATAAGAAATCTAGAGATGATTTAGATTGTTACAGGAGATTTTGTTTAGTCTTTCTGTAAATACTACACCATTTTATATGAGGGTCTTGGCATTTTGGAATTCTTGGGAGTGTCATGGGACTAATTCTCCTCTGATACTGAAGGATTAGTATGTATTGTGATCAGAATTCTAGAATGTCATCTCAGCCTTTTCAACTACATAATTGAGGTGGAATTAGTTCCAGTCTTAGCCTTAACTTGATAAAACTCCTGTAACAAGTAGGTAGGTAACAGTGTGTTATTATATACACAGATAGAGACTATTCAGTTGTTTAATGGATTCATAAGTAATCCTAGGGCCATTGGAAATGGAAAAGCATTGTATCAGTTCATTTTTTTTTTATTGCCAATAACAATACTGCAAAGTAAATAAGTTAGAAGTTTATTTTGGCTCACAATTTTGGTCCAGTGTTATACATTTTATGTTTAAAGGCTCTGTTTACTGAAAAATAAATTTTCTTATTGTTGTCAAGTAGAAGAACACAGGATTAAAGTTAAATATCTTTTTGTTAACTTTTTTCCTAATGTTTCTGTGAGTTTTTTAAATAACTATAGAAATCATTTAGGAAAGTACACAAACTGTGATAGGAAAAGTATACCTGTTATAAATTGGCCACTGGGAGCCACTGCTGCTTCTACTTTGAATTTAAGGAATTTGTGTATAGAAAATCTTAACAGGACATAAATGAAAAAGTATTTTTGTAAAGATCTGACAGATGTGAGACTAAAGCTAGATATAGGAAAGGGGCATTGACTTGAGAAAATTGAGGGGAAAAACCTAGTGTTCACTTAGCTTTTTTTAGTTCCTAATATTTAGTGTTAAATAAGTGAGAGTTTCTTATATAATTTATAAATTTTAGCTTTCTGAGATTGGTAGCTTTTATGAAGATATTTCCTGGGATACAATGGCATGAGTGTTACTTGTTTTTTTTTTGTATCCAATAAGGAGTTTTTTTTTTTTTCCTTTAAAATCTGTAACTCATGTTAAGATCTCTTTTAGGATCTTAATTCTGGAAAACTTTCTGGCATTTGACAAAATAAGAAATTGGAATTGAAGAATGTTGTAGATTCTTTTTACCATGGTCTTTTATTGCCTCTGGTAAAGAAGATTGAATATGTTTGCTCCATTTTCTCCATTCTCTCCCTTATTTTTCTTTTACTGCAATTAAATTTTCCTCTGCCACTGCCGTTGCCTCCTCAATTTTTTTTATAAGTTCTTTTCCTTATTTATTAGCTCTGTGAACTGTCTTCCTAAATAATACACCATTTATTAATGAACTAGAATCTTTGTCTTAGCATATTGATAACAGGTTAAATATCTTATTAACTGATATAGCACTTTCTGGCTTCTTTCTTTCTTTCTTTGCTGAATCTTGAGGTCTGATAGTGTTCCCAGAAGTGGGGAGAAAAGAGACTCTTTGATCTAGTTTAGCTGTCCTATGTTCTGGAAAGCTCTTTTTTCTTTGGTTCTTACATTTCTTCATTATTAGATTATCAATTCCTTCAGGACAGAAAATCTTTCTATATCCAGAGATGAGTATAAGGGGACTTTAATAAATGTTCATTAACTGAATATGTTGATGGATATAGCTTGTAGTGAATTGCATTGTGGCCCCCAAAACAATATGTCCATGTCATAATCCCTGGAACCTGTGACTTACTATATGCACCCTCAAAATATGAGTAAGGATCTTGAGAGGAGGTGTGAACAAGAAGAGTTCAAGTGTTGAGATGGCTGTGGCGTGAGGGTAGGGTTGGGGTGGTGATTGTTGATTACTTTGGGTAGTCCCTAAATCCAGTCCTTTAAAGATAGAGGCAGGGAGAAATTTGACACAAAGGAAGGGAAGAAAATACAGAGAGAAAGGTGATTTGAAGGCTGAAGCAGAAATTAAAATATTGTCGAAGTATATAAGCAGTCACCAGAAACTAGACACGAGCAATGGATTTTCCTGTAGAATCTCCACAAGGTGGCCACCTTTGTATGCCCACTACTGATCTTGGACTTGTGGCTTCCAGAATTGTGAGAGGTAAATTAATGTTCTAAGCCATCCAGTTTGTGCTAACTTGTTAACAGCATCCATAGGTAACTAATACATATAGTATTTGGAGGCAATTGTGTCCTAATACCAATATCTCTTACCGAATAAGAGGATTGGGATATTTGTGTCCAGTTTGTGTCCATTTTTTTCTTTAATAATACCAAGTAAGCACTGACTTTATTAGTTTTTTTTATTGCTGCTAAACCATATTGTCACAAATTTGTGACTTAACTCAAATTGATTTTGTTAATGGTTGTGGAGGTCATATGCTCAAGATACATCTTGGTGGGCTAAATGAAGTCATTGGTAGGGATTTATTCTTTCCTGGGAAGGTCTAGAAGAGAATCTGTGTGTGTGGGTGTGTGTGTGCGCGCATGCTTCTAGAGGCTGCCTATTTCTTCACAGCCAGCCTCAACTAGTGATCCTTTCCTCTTATATCATTCTTTCTCTTTCTTTCCCAATTAAGGATCCTTGTAATTTTATTGGGCCTACTCTGATAATCCAGGATAATCTCATTTTTAATTTATTTATTCTTATGCCATTAACTATGGTGTCATTTAGTGGTCTCCATTTATCCCGAAAGGGATTATATTTATGTTTTAGTAAAAATAATGATAGTTTTTAAAAAATCACATAGTATTTAAATACTTAAAATGAAATATAGCAGTTTTTTTTTTTTTTTTTAATTGTTGATGGTACTGTGGATTG
Organism: Marmota monax; assembly: GCF_021218885.2. Taxonomy (NCBI): domain Eukaryota; kingdom Metazoa; phylum Chordata; class Mammalia; order Rodentia; family Sciuridae; genus Marmota; species Marmota monax. The sequence continues at coordinate 16,842,397 of NW_026692781.1, forward strand.
AACTCTGGGCCTCACACATATTAAACAAGTGCTCTACCACTGAATCATGTTTCTAGTAAAATATTGCAATGTAGCAGTCTTTTGACTTATTCATCAGGAATCTAAATGAGGTGCTGTATCAGTTTTCTGTTGCCTCTGTAACAAACTACTACAAATCTATTGGCTTTAAACAACTTAAATTTATTCTCTTATAGTTCTGAAAGTTAAAAGAACAAAATCAGTATCACTGGCCTAAATTCAAGGTGTTTGTAAGATTGGTTTCTTCTGGAATAGGGAAAATTGGCTTCCGTGGATTTTATCACCTTCCAGCTGTTTTCTTCAGTTTTTGATCCACTCATCCATTTTGAAGGTATACCATTCCAATCTCTGTTTCCATCATGACATCACCTTCCACTATAGTAAAATCTACTTCCCTGTAGTAAAATCTACTTCTGCCTCCCTCTAATAAGGATACTTGTTAGTCTACCTGAATAATCCTGGGTAGTTTCTCTACCTCAAGATTTGTTGTCATAGCTGCAAAATTCATTTCTCCATAAAAAGTAGCATTCATAGGTTTTAGGGATTAGGACACGGTCATCTTAGAGGGCTATTGTTTAGCTAGCTACATAGGTTACATAGATAATTCTCGATCTTCACATTTGTTAAGTTTTTTTTTCAAACATAAATAATGATATTCTATTTTATGCCCCCATATGAACATAGTTATATATAACTATGTAAATAGAGTTCAGTGCTGAGCTAATTAATAAATTATGATTTGTCCTTTTTGTAAAACTTGATTTTCTAATAGTTAATTATCGACTTATTTTCTCCATTAATCTAATTTTCTGTGTGCCATTTGCTCCCTTTAAGCAAACATTCTGTTGCTATGGTACATATCTATTTATAGAAGCCTCACACAGTTTCAAGTACGTTTTTCTTTGAGAACTTCTCTCAGCCTGTCTTTTGATGGCTTCCTGTTTCAGTATGGTGTGCAACTATCATCATCCTAGGAAATGCCTCAGTTTCTAGTATTGAGCCTTTTCCGTGGTAGCATATCTTTTTCTTGTCTTATATACTTGTGAAGAACATATTTGAGCAACTTTCCCAGAAAGCTTTCATCAGAAGTAAAATTTAAGACTTCATAGTGGAAATGCATTTTTAATTTCTTCATATTTGGTTGGTTGGGTATAACATTTTAGATTGGAATTTCACAGGTGTTGTTCCATTGTTTTCTATCTCCCAGTGTTTCATGGAAGTCATTTGTGGTGACAGTTCTTGAGAATTTGTGGCCTGTTTTTAAATTTTTTTATCTTTAAAAATATGGAATGCTTCATATCATCCTTGTGCAGGGGCCATGCTAATCTTCTCTGTATTGCTCCAATTTTAGTGTATGTTCTGCTGAAGTGAGAACATGTGGCCTGTTTTGGGAAAAATTTATGATCTCTCTATGGTTTGTGTTCTCAATTTCACAAATGTGTACTGGTGTGGGACTTTTTCATTTGTTTTGCTAGACACATCAAGTTCTGGGAACTTTCCTGTATTATTTGTTTGATAATTGCTTTCTCTGTTCTTTCTTTCTGGAATTCCATTTGTTTATGTGTTAGATCACTGCAGAGATTTGTAATTTTCTACTTTTTCTCCCTTATATTGTCACTTATAGCTGTATTTTACTTTCTCAGATTTTCTGAATAAGTTTTTTCTTTTGCCTGTCATTTCAATTCCAAGAATCTTATTTTTTGTTGTTGTTGTTGTTTGTAGAATGCACTTAGAAATGTAGCATCCTCTTCTTCCTGTAAAATGTCTTAGCAATGAGGTTAATAGTGGTCTTTTTATTTCTGCTCTTATTATCTGTTTCCTTTTTTTCCTTGGTTTTTCTATTCTCCCTCCCCCTCAATTGTTGTTGGACAATGCAATTTATTGAATGAGGCATAAAAAGCTACTTGGAATTTTTTTTGTGTGTGTAGAGTTCAACATTGGCTGGGGTGGAGGGAAGAATTGATGGAGAGAAGCTGTTTTGCTTCTTATTTAGCTTCACTGTAAGAAAAATGGATATTAGGCTGATTTTTATTTTTAGTTGGGAGAACCTAATTCTACCCTGTATAATTATTTTTCCTCGTACAATTTTCAAAAGAATCCTTTAAGAGCCTTAAAGCTGCTGTTCTTGGGGGATTGGGATGTGTGGCTCAAGTGGTAGCGCGCTCGTCTGGCATGCGTGAGGCACTGGGTTCAATCCTCAGCACCACATGAAAATAAAATAAAGATATTGTGTCCATCTGAATCTAAAAAATAAATATATATTTTAAAAAGCTGCTGTTTTGAATACATACAGGGACAAGTCTCTTATTCCAGTGTGCAGATTTTTCACTTGATCTCCTTACAGTTGTTCTGTGTTTTTGAGCTGTTTTTTTTTGGGGGGGGGGGCGGGGGGAGGATGACGAAATCCTTGTTCTCTTGGGGATGGAGTGGAAGAGTGACAGTTATCTGGTTACCTAAGGATTAGGAGAGGTCTGGTATCTAATCTTTTATTGTACACAATTTTCTTTGACTTTTAGCATTCTTTCACCTGTGGTCTCCAAAATTTGAGACTTCCTTGAATGATTATCATTAGTGTCTGGAGGTACGAGTGGTGAATACAGGTGTTCAATTCATCATGCTTTTTTATTTGTTTGGTATTGGGGATTGAACCTGGAGGCACTTTACTGCTGAGCTACCTCCATAGTCCTTTTTATTTTTTATTTTAAGGCAGGGTCTTACTAAGTTGTTGAGGGTCCCTGAGTTGCTGAGGCTGTTCTCAAACTTGCTATCCTCCTCCTGCCTTAGACTCCTGAGTTGCTGGGATTACAGGCATGCACTACCACACCTGATTTCAATTCTCCGTGCTTAGTTGGATGTTGTATCCGTTCTTCAGTTTACTCTTTGGGTACAGTGAATTGTCAAATTGCAGAGTCTGAAGAAAGAGTCTCAACAAGATTATTCTTACTGCAGACATCAGTTGCAAGTTTTGGGGGAGGTCCCTAGGGCTACCCTCACTTCAGACTGACTATAAATTTGGGGGTCCCAAGACTACTGTAAAGTTTATATTTAACTATAAAGACTCAAAGAACCTATTGAAAGGTTCTGATAATCATAGTTCTATTACAACAAAAGGATACAGATTAGTACCAGCCAAAGGAACACATATAGGGCATAGTCTGGGAAGGTTCCATGTGTGAAGCTTCCCTCACATTGTCCTCAGGGAGATGTATTTTCCTAGCGTTCATGTATGGTAGTGTCTAGAATATAACTAAGTAGGGAAGTTTATTGGTACTTCTGTGTCCAGAGATTCTATTAAAGTTTCATTACATGGACATGATTAAACCATTGATCAAATGGTTGAGCTCAATCTTCAGTCCCTTTCTTATTCTCAGAGGAGGAATAATATGTGACTCAAAGCTCTTTCTGGAGTGACCAACTCCTCCTACTCAGAGTCACCTGGTGAGCATAAACTATCAGGTCTAGCTTGAGAAGCTCATCATGAATTACAAAGACCCTCCTAATGCTCGGGAAATTCCCAGGGTTCAGAGGTTACTTCTAAGGAACCAGAGGAATACCAGAGCTCACACTGGGCAGAGGCCAAATTCTTCATGATGAGAAGGTAACATAATTGCCAGAAAACTTTTTGTCCAACATTTGTTTGCCATGTCTGTTTAAAATTTACCATTCTTTTTATCTTTTGTTTTCATTTATGTTAGGTCTATTTTGGAACAATTGAATCTGTTCTTTAATTGAAGACATTTTCATAAAGGGTAATAAGGTCTTTTGCCCTCTGTTTTAATCTGATTTTATGACAAATGTTTGAATAGTGATTTACCAAGGGAGACAATTACAGTCCAATCTAATGTGGTTTGATAGGTATACTTTATTTTCATCTTATAAAGCATAGCATGTGGGTACCAGAAGCCTGATTTAAAGGAAATGAAATCAGTGAAGCAATTAAACATTAACCAGGTGGGGGACAATTATGCTAAACTTATGTAAATAACTTTAGATTAGGTATAAGTAATTATATTTTTTAGAGTAGTTGACAGGGCAAAAATTAGATTTCTTACTCATTTGAGACTTAATTTTGATTTGTCTTCCTTTTAAAGGTCATAATGGTTGTCTCAGTTTGAGCCTTCATTTAATTTCTTGCTTGAAGGTTATTACATGATGTAGCATAACTAAATTGTACCTTCTTAATGGTAATTCAGGACATTTAAAAATTGTATTGGCTTCATATTTTATACCAAAGTGTATCTTTGATTTGTTAAAGACATATCTTTATAGTAAGAACTGAATTTAGTTAAGGGCAGCTTTTGAATAAGTATGTGCTTCTGCTTGGTTCCTAAAGAGATACTTGATTATTAATTGATAAGCACATATATTTATTTTAGAGCATTATAGTTATACTTAGTAGTCAAGTTTATTTTGACAAAATCATACATGCATAGAATTTGATTTAATCCATTTCAGTCCCTGTTCTACCTCCTTTTTCTCCCTTCCCCATTCCTCCATTCTCCTTCCTCTACTTGACTGATCTTCCTTTTGTTCATTTATTTATTTTTGATTGGTGATAATCGGATAGTCTTAAAACATAACATTTGTCAAAGTGGGATGTTTCGTTTTAAATCAACCTATTTTAGAAATACGTTGCAACTATTAGAAACATTTGTGGTGATGAGGATGAATAATTGTTAAATATATTATTATAGCATTTATGTATTTTAGGATTTCTTCAAATTACTTGAAAAAAATTTTTTTTTAAAAAATAAATGTATAAGCTCAGTTGTGAAAGTGAGTTAATTTTGGAAGACCTTTGTGTAATATGTTGGGATTCTGTCCTCTTTTGCATACCTTTTCTCTGGAGTTAGCATTTGTTGTATACCTTCAATTGCTTAAGTGCTCTTACAAAATATTTGAATGTTGACTTTTCGAACTTTCTGACTGATATATTTTTTTTTTACTTTGTTACTTGACTACTGTTTGAACATGAACATGTGGGTAGTCTTGAGTGTCCTTCCTTTTTTCTGTAGGATCTAGACAATATTCATTGTCCACCATGGTCCAAAAACTTTAAATGGAAAATTTTAGAAATAAACAATTCACAAGTTTTAAATTGCATGCCATTCTGAATAGTGTGATGAAATCTTCCACTGTCTTCCAGCATCCTTCCTGGAATCATCTCTTTGTTCAGCATATCCCATGCTAACTTTGTCACTCTTCAGATCTTCTGTTATTATATGATAGTACTTGTATTCAGATAATCCCTAGATCCTTTACTAATGACCCCCAAAATGCTGGCAATATGGGTATCCCAAAGAGAAGGCAGAACATGCTTTCTTTAAGTGAAAAGGTCAAGTTCTTAATTTTGTAAAAAAGAAGAAGAAGAAAAAAAAGTTGCACTGAAGTTGCTAAGATCTACTCTTAGAATGAATCCTCTATTGAATAGAAATATGAAGAATTTGTGGTTGAAAGAAGACAAAGGAAACTTTTGTTAGTTTTGCTGTTATGTGTCAAACTCCATAATTACTACCACAGTTCAGAATAAGTGTTAAGATGGAAAAGAAAATAAAATTGAGGTTTCTTACTGTTCATGGTTTCAGGATAGTATCCCCTTCGGGGAGGTGGGTGGATGGGTCTTGGAACACATACCACAGTTTATTTTGGTAGTTTCAGTTAGAGTAGTTCTGAATTCTAAATTTGAGACCAAAGTCTAGACACTTATCATATAGCATAAAGAGTTAAGATTTTTGAAATTCTTAAAAAAAATTTTTTTTGTAGTTGTAAATGGACAGCTTGCCTTTATTTTGTTTATTTTTATGTGATGCTAAGGATTGAACTCAGTGCCTCACATTTGCTAGGCAAGCACTCTGCCACTGACCCCCAGCCCCAGATTTTCAGAATTCTTAAATGACCATATATTTTCCTTTTCAGTTAGAATTACATTGTAGTTTTTGTTTGATAACTTAAAAAAAATTTTTTTGACCAGATTATGGTTTTGTTTTGACATTGTTTGGAGGCAAGTAATGGACATCATTTCTAGAAGTCTTTTATATTTGCACTTTTAAAGCAAAATAATAATTTATATTCAGGCCATCTGTTGTTAAAATAGTTAATATTCGTGAAGTTCCTGTCTATCTACTATCCTATTTTATTCTGGGTGTAACAGGAAAGTCTTATGTTATAGGTTTGTTATTGCTATAATGACTCATGGAAAGAAGCAGTATATGAACCTTTTAAAAAATGTATGATATATACACCTGTGCCTTGTATTCTGTACATGCAAAGTGGAGATGTTAAGTTCTATTTTATAGAATTTGCTGTTGTAAAGAAATATGAGTACATGTAAATCACCTGAAGTGTATCACTTTGTGTATAGCATAAGTGCTCAATACATGGTAGAATTCTTTATTGTTCATGTTTTTTATAATTGTTGTTATGTTGTAATATTTGGGAAATGAGGCCCAATAACTTGATCTACATATGACATTTAACTAATAGAATTGCAAGGTGAACTGATTACAAAATTTACTCATGTGAATCATGTTCCTGGCCCTGTAGAATTTACAGTCTTAAAAGTTGAATACCAGGCCTGGGGTTGTGACTTAGCAGTAGAGTGCTCACCTAGAATGTGTGAAGTGCTAGGTTCAATCTTTGGCACCACATAAAAATAAATAAAATAAAGGTATTGTGTCTGACTACAACTAATTTTTTTTTTTTTTAAGTTGGAATACCAAGAGCTTTTCTCCTTCCAAATTATAGCTATCAGTGTTTGCTGTGTTAAAAATTAAAATCACAGGGCCAGGGTACCTATGGCCACCTTGCATACAGACTGAGAGAGATCCTAGAATACTTGATAGTCTGGGAGAAATCCAGCTTCAGCCATCATTACTGTTAATGGTATTTAATGAAAATGCACTGTCAACAATTACAAGGTTTGTGCTGTGCAGTGAAGAAAGATAATATGTTGCTCTGCTACCAAATTGGTCATGAATTTTATCACTGAATAAAGATGCAAGTTAAACTTCAAGATTGTTCATCTTAGTCTTCTGGCAGAAAAATCATGAAATTAATTGTTTTCATTGATTTGGTGGATTTATCCTTTAACCTAGATTCTGAGAAGTGTAAAAGGATATTTTGTTCCATCAAAGAAAAGAAGCCATTGAATTTTTTTTTTTTTTTTTGGCTTGTCATCTTCTGGATTTTGTACAGTAAAAGGGCTGTGTGTTCACTGAGGCATGTGTGATGATGACATTTCTCAGATCAGCACCCTTTTTAGCATTCTGCTCTGGACTTGCTGGACTTGGGGCCGACTTATGACTGCAGCTGGGCTTGTTATCCACCAAATAGCTTGCAATTGATGTCTTTTCCATCAATACCAACATATGATGTGGGTTACTATATGGTAGAGTGGGCTGGGATAGTCAGGGACATTGGGTAAGATAGGTGCACATGAATGTAACTTTTTCAGATAATAATAAAAAGAAGTCCTTGTAACATAAAAAAAGAAGACAAAAATTTAAAATGTGTTAATTCACTTAAAAATAATAAATTTGTTTCACAGAAACAAATAATTTTTTTTTCTTTAAAAAAACCTGGGGATTGAACCCAGGGGTGCTTAACAACTGAGCCACATCCCTAGCCTTGTTAATTTTTTATTTTGAGACATGGTCTGGTCTCACTAAGTTCCTTATGGCCTTGCTAAGTTGCTGAAGCTGGTTTAGAATATGTGATCCTCCTGCCTCTGCCTCCGGAGTTGCTGGGATTATAGGAGTGTGCTTCCAGGCCTTGCTCAAATAATTTTTTTTTTAAGTGAAAACTGTTTCCTAAGAGAAAATTTTTTCATGATAACACATTGTTTCATGCTTCTAAAATCTTAATGTTTGGCTTCATAAAATATAATTGGGTTCTTGTGAATCTGCCTCTGCATTCAACCTAAATCCATGCATACACATCAGTTACCTCTGGAAAAGTCCATTGAATACTTTTGAGAGTGAGTATGAAAAGGCAAAATTAAATTATTAAGAAAATAATTTTGACTTGGCTGATCTCATGATAGGGCTTGGGGGAGTCCTGTGTATCTATATCACACTTGTAAGTACTGCTGCTATAATAAATACAAGTATTAACTAGATTACTGCCTAAGATTAGTCTCATGCTTTAGATTGCCTAGATAGCATATATTTAATATTACCCTATTTTCTAATAGCTTAAATAGAACTCCTATTAGGACCTACTTTACAGGATTATTAGAATTAAATACAGTTTTAAAGAATGATATGATAATAAGTACTTAATAAAACACTGTTTGCTTACTTCAAAAATTTAGTCCTGTTATGTCATCCTTGTTCATAATTTTTCATTGATTTCCTTACAGTGACTTGTTAAGGGTGTTTTTTTGTTTTTTTTTGTTTGTTTTTTTTTTGTTATGCTCTGGTGTGTTGTTACATTCTGCTCTCATCTACTCACCCTGATCCTAAATACCCCTGAATCTCTGTGTGAATAGTGGCCTTCTTCCTATTTTTATCCAACGCAAGTGATGGCCTTTCTCAGGGCCTTTGCACCTTCTATTTTCTCCACCTCATATTCACTTTTTCAGATATTGATATATTTTGTTCCCTGTCTCCTTTAACTTTTTCCTTTAGTGTCATCTCCGTGAAGTTTCTCTCTTTCTCTCTCTCTCTCTCTCTCTCTCTGTGTGTGTATGTGGCCCTTCCACAGAGTTAATCCCTATCTCTTTGATGATAATGTTAATGATATCTCTGTAGGACTTTATGTTTTCTAACACACTAGGTATTTTCTTATCTTTCTTCCTCTAGAATTTAGGCTCCATTAGAGATGGTTTTGTTTTGTTTGTATAACTTGTTCACTGCTGTATCCTCAATACCTAGAATAAAGCTTGGTATATATTAAGTGCTAAAAAATATTGCTGCTATAAAAATGAAAGAAAATAGTCTGCTTCTTAGAAATACATAGTCCTAACTGGATAGTACCTCTGAGATAAAATAAACATATAAAGTATTTGGCATGGCATGTTGGACACATGGAAATACTCATTAAATGGTAGATGTTACTGAATAATAAGGAACATGAGATTAAATCTCTTAGGCATAGTTAATGGCTGTTGGACTAAATAAAAATGCATTTACATTTTAGGGATTGGGCAAATACTGTTGAGGGACACACTAGAAAAATAAACTTGGAAATATATTTTGGAGAGTAAGATATTTGGATTTTGTTCTGTAGGAGCTGTTGAATATTTCTAAGGCAGAAGAACTGTAGTGAAAGTGGTAGGTTTGGAGGTTAATTGAACAGAAGTTCTTGAGGTTGACTGAGTGATTTTTCTTGGTTTTAATCGGAGATTAATACAATATTTAACAAATTTTTATTAAATAATAAAGCATTTGCAAAATTATAAACTATGCTCAATTATTGTCTCGTGTGGTAATATGAAATTACCATTTGATTATAGTTGTATGTTTTGGAAAGTTTATATAATTGTTGACTTTTAATATACTTTTTCATTTAAAATTAAGATGTTTGCTTTAAAATAAATGAAGGTGCTTAAATTGGCAACTAATTTACTAAATATACTAATGTAGGGCAAAGTATGTTTAGTCCAGCAAGTATTGGTCAACCACGGAAGACAACACTATCTCCTGCCCAGTTGGATCCTTTTTTTACTCAAGGAGATTCTCTGACTTCAGAAGATCACCTCGATGACACTTGGGTGACAGTGTTTGGGTAAGCTTTTGTCTTTAAAAAAACAACAACAACAACAAAAAAACCCCATCCCAACATTTGACCAAGAATATCATCAAATGGCAAAAAAATAGAACTGCATAGCAAATATTCACTGCATAGCAAATATTTAGATTCTATAGTTGTTAACAGTTAGCTGTGTTTGCTTTATCTATTATCTATTTGTCAGTCATCTTTTTATGTTGATATATTTCATAGTAAGTTGCAGATATCAGGTAATATCACTCTGACACTTCAGTTTGCATATCATTAACTAGCAATTCAAGGTTTGTAGTTTTTAAAAATCATTATCTGTGTATGTATCTCTTCCCAAATTATTTTCTCTTAGGCATAGTTAATGACTGTTGGACTAGGGTTGCCCCTTTAGATCTTAGGAGGTCTCTCTTCATTTTTTAGTGTCTCTCTCTCTGCTTCTAGTAGTCTTAGCAATTTTGAAATAATAATCGAGCTGCATTTGTGTACATTCAGTATGTCACAGAGATCATACTTTCTAGTTACAGAAGTTTGAATATTTGCGAGGATTATAGTTCTAGATGCATTTCTAATTGATTTTTATAGCCAAAAAATACTTTAAGGAACCTTAGAGATCATAATGTGTAATCCTTTATTTTAGAGTTTAGGAAACTGAGGTATAGATAGAAAAAAGTAGTTTGTTCAGAGGTTCTCATCTAGTTAATTGCAAAGCTTGGCAAAAACTCAAGGTCTTTTGATTTTTAAGTTGATACATATACTATTAGGTAAGGTTTATTTCTGAACCCATGGTTTGTCATACCTGATGTTACTAAAGATATTTTGGGAGTAAAAAAATATAAAAATAACACATGAGATCCTCAAGGAAGAACAGTGCACAGAAAGTGTTTAGTGGATTCTATGTATTTAATTTAAAATTTTAAAAATTCAAAAGGTATATAAAAATGAATGAGGAATAGCTTTCCATCCAGCTTTTGTTCCCAGCTACAATTTTTTTTAAAGTTTTTTTTTTTTTTGTAGTTGTGTATGGATAGAATGTCTTCATTTGTTTATTTTTATGTGGTGCTAAGGATTGAACCCAGTGCTTTGCCATGTGCTAGGCAAATGCTCTGCCACTGAGCTACAGCCCCAACCCCTACAATTTGTTTTTAAGGCATTGAATGTCACCTGTTTTTTTTTGGTGTGTCTCTGTTTGTGTGTATACACACATATCTGTCCATCTATCTGTCCTTTCAGTGTGATTCTATGTGGTACTGATTTTGTTTGGACAAAAAGCAGGGTCATTGGTTCTTCTGATAAATTATGCTTAGTTCTGTATCCATAGCATTAGGGATGGCTTCTTGATTTTTTTTTTTAATGTTTAAAATTTTATATTCTCATAAAATAGCTGCATGTTTTTGAACATGGATGTCCACTTCTAAGTTTGTTTTTTTTTTTTTTTTGGACTCAATAGTAATTGTGTCACTTTAAAATTCCCAGTAATTGGATACATTTTTGAAGTGCTTATATTCATTTTTATATAAGTAAACTAAAGTAAAATCCTAGTTCTTAAAAAAGTGAATATTTTCTCACATAAATTTTAATGTGTTTAAGTTTTCATTTATTTTTGTGACCCATTTTTTTTTTTTTAGAGTTCTAAACCAAGCTCTAGACTAACTTAAGTTAGTGGGTAAAAAATCTGATAGATGTTTCTGTAGTACTGATAGCTATTTCTGTTTTGAATAATTACAGTTTTCAAATAGAAAACAACTTTATTGTTTGGAGTATAAAAGTAATAATATTTCATTGTAGAATATTCAGACCATAAATAAAGATAAAATACTTTATAAAGACGAAAGTAAAAATCAGTTTTCCCATACAAAGATATGACTATTAAGATTTTTTTCAATAAAAGTAACTTTTATTATTATGTTTTTATGCCTTTATACATGTACTTTGTTTTGCATTATTCTTAATACACATATATACTATAATTTTTCATATCTCTGTACACAAAGTATGTTGACGACTATTAAGATTTTGATTACCATCTTTTTAAATGATTCTGTATCATTGATATTAGTGCTGAATTTTATTTTTGTTTTGGGAGAACTTTTAGGTGGTACTAATTTCAGAAGATATGACTATATAAAATACTTTTGCTTCTAATAACTGTAGTATACATAAATATTTATAAAGACACAAATGCCATAAAATAAATTGAATATAGAACTGCAGTTTTGTAACAGTTTTTGAAAAGTGTGATAATGCCTTTGAGAATGGGAATGTTAGGTTTGTCAGAGAATGTGGAGATGGAGATGAGCTAAGTTAAAACTAACATTAAGGTGTTTGCTTTTGGGTGACTGTTTAGTACTAGAGTTGTCCCATATAGGAGAAAACAGGCTGATTAGGGAACTCTTGTTAATGTTGTAGACAGTTGGAAGGATAATTTGTCCTGAGGCACTTGTAACTTTGTAATTTGCATTTGTATTGATAGTGGAAGTTAACTGTTCTGTCTGGACAACTGTTTTTTTTCAGGTTTCCGCAAGCATCTGCTTCCTATATATTATTACAGTTTGCACAGTATGGAAATATCTTAAAACATGTGGTAAGGCTTCCATTTTTTTTTTTCAATTCAAGAATTTTGGCTAAGTAAAGAGAAACCATGAATTGAGGGAAATTGCTTCTGAATTTTAATTTGTCTAAATTAAAAATATTTATTTAAAGTTTTGAAAGAATGTGTCCTTTGGATGTAGAGGGCTCAAGGTTGCATAATGTTTGATTTTTAGGAACAAAGAAAAGGTAATCCAGCCTTCCTTTCTTAACTCACAGTCTTTAAAGAAGATGGATTATGATAGATATTATATTACTTTTTCTCAATTTGAGCTTGCTTTATTGGTAATAAAAGAAGAGGAAATTTCTGAGGTACAGAGTTTTCAGAGCTCTTTATCTTGTAGAGGGCTTAAAAAAAAATTATACAAGTTATACCAATTCTTTTTTCTGTTACTATAGACTTAACTCCTACACAAAGTCATATTGATAAATACAGTTTAAAAAATTCATTGTAACTCTTGATATGAGCTTTTCGTGAGAAACAATTATCTTTTGAGAATTACTTTACTTTTAGAAAAAAATTGCCACATATTCTTTGGGAGAATTGAGAGCTGAGTAGAGATTGTTGAAAGTATTTTCGTGTGATTTTTGATAATTTAATATACAACTTTTTATAGGGCATCAAATAAAAAATGAAAGTATACATTATTCTCAGGTTTTAGTTTTCAAATAGAGTTCATTGAGTATAGATTTTGTATTTTATAACTTAAGAGACACCTTCATTTTTTGCAGATGTCCAACACAGGAAATTGGATGCATATTCGTTATCAGTCTAAACTGCAAGCTCGGAAAGCCTTAAGCAAAGATGGGAGAATATTTGGAGAATCCATCATGATTGGTGTAAAACCATGTATAGATAAAGTAAGTTTTTGGTAATCTAAAAAAAAATAGCCTAATTTATATGAAGAGATTGACATTGATGGTTATGTCACATGACTTTACTGTGCCACTTATTCTGTAAAATGTGATATTTATAGAACTTTTTGTTGCAAGCCAAAATTATTTAATCAAAAGACTTTAGAGATAATCTGTTGTAAATCCTTCATTTTTCAGAAAAAAGAGGATATAAGTGACTTTTACAGAGACATGACACCTATATTGTAGGGCTCTTGATTACTAGTCCATTCTGTTTTTGTGCAAAGTAACATCAGATTTTTTTAAGTACTTAAAGGTCTGATCTTATTTTAGGATGAAACCTGATAGTTTACTTTTAAATAGTTGAAGCCTTTTGTTACTCATTTCTGTTTCAAAATACTTAATAATATATTCTACATATACTTATTAAACAGTAGATTATGTATAATTTAAACTTTGTGGCTTGTAAAAATCATTGTGACCACACTTTTAAACATATTCAGATTTGTACATAAACTAGGCACTGTACTTGTTGCCAGTATATACACATAAGCAAACAAAGCACACTACTTCTTGTCCTTATAATTTACTGTATCCATGCAATCATATAATTATTGTATTGTACAATTATTGTGTTGTATAATTATTGTATTGTATTATGCCATTGTATTGTAAGATGTTCACAAAGGGTAGAGAACTGTTTGTGGTTACTTGGCACTAAATAGCTTTGGACTTTGTTTCTCCCTTCCACTTCAGGTTTCTTCAAGAAACAATTCTTGAATTGTGTTCTTGCAGATTTTTCATAGTATGTGTTAGGAGATTATTATTCTTATGATTTATAGTTGTATTGAGGTTATTTGAGGTAAATGAGTTGAGATTCCTGGCTGAGCATTAGATTTCAAATGCTAGCCATGAAGTATATCATCTTATCAAGCCTACAATTATTTGAAAGGTTAATTGGATCAAAGTATGCCTCTTTAAAAATTTTTTTCTTTGGGTGTATTATGTAATATTAGTAGGTTATGTTTATAAGCAAGGAATTATTTGTTTCTCCAGAGCGTTATGGAAAACAGCGACCGATGTGCTTTGTCATCTCCATCTCTAGCGTTTACACCACCCATCAAAACCTTAGGTACACCAACACAATCGGGAAGCACTCCTAGAATTTCTACCATGAGACCTCTTGCTACAGCATATAAAGCTTCTACTAGTGACTATCAGGTATTTTAAGGATTAGATGATTACATAAGAGATGTACTTGAAGGCTGAGGGCATAGCTTGTTGAATTTTAATTGGGTTGATATATATGCCATTATATTGGTGCTCAGGTTTTTTTGCCTTGATAGAATCTTGAAACTTCTTAAATTTCCTATTTTAAAGTTAGAATCTTGGCAACTTACAAACTTACCTTGAATTTTTAAGAAATGTCTTTGTTGGGGTTGGGAATGTACTTAGGTGGTAGAGCACTTGCCTAGCATGTGAAAAATACTATTTTGACCCCTAGCGCTCAAAATAAACAAACAAAAACTTAAAACGTTTTGAAGGTTTTTTCAGTTTTTTTTCTAACTTATATTTGCATATGGACTAGATGTCTGCTTTGTATATCACTGCCACAGGGAACATTAAAGCTCAATTAAATTAGCCTGGTGTGGTGGCACGAGCCTGTAATCCCAGTGGAAGGCCAAGAACGGAGGATCGAAGTTCAGTCAGCCTCAGCAAAAGCAAGGTGCTAAGCAACTCAGTGAGAGACTGTCTGTGAGACCCTGTCTCTAAATAAAATACAAAAAATAGGGCTGAGGATGTGGCTCAGTGACTGAGTGCCCCTGAGTTCGATCCCCAATACCCCCTCCCTGCCCCCCCCCCAAAAAAAAAAACCCAAACAAACAAATTGATGACTAAAATATGATGTGGTATCGCAAGTGAAAAAGTTCAAGTAGCTTTGGTTATCAAAAGCTAGCTCTTATTATTCAGAATAGAAAAATTTCTCATTCCAACGTGTTTAAACAAGTTTGCTGTATTTTTTGAATGGTGGAAGAATTGTAACTCTAATTTGGTATATTATTGGACCTTTCTAATTAGCCAAGAGTTTTGAACTTAGCCAGCTGCAGCTGCAGGTCTAAAACACAGCACATAAATTACTTGTGCTTTGTAGAGTGGGTAATAAGTTCAGTTTTTTGCTTTCCCTGAAGATTTGGAGATAATTTTAGAACTGGTTTTCTTTAAGTCTATATTTTAAATCCCCCACTTCTTAAAGGTTTGTATTATTTGTTCAGTTTTCTAGTTAAGAGCAGATGGTATTTGCTTTGTCAAGAGAATGAGACTTTGTCATTCTTAAAAGCATAAAGATGTTATGAGTTCATATTTTAATCTTTAAAGTATACAAGTATTATAAACACATTTTAGTGTTTCCCTCATAATTTAGCTATTGCCTGTTGCCAAAGAAAACATAACCTAACAGTTTTTTCCCCCATGTGTGTGTGTGTGTTTGTATGTTTTTTTAATAGGTTATTTCTGACAGACAAACGCCTAAAAAAGATGAAAGTCTTGTATCGAAAGCAATGGAGTACATGTTCGGCTGGTAGTACAATAAGAGCTAAGAACTCAATTACCAAGGAGGTTGCTACAATGAAACAGAATTAGCAAAGTACTGCCAGTTTCCTTTGGTTAGTTGTATAACCACTCTTGGCAGTGTTGGATACCCATCTTACACTTCTTTTGGAAGCCTTTTTTCTTTAACGATATAGCCTGTTTGTAGCTCGCACTTTAAAAGATGCTTGAGATACGTTTTGAAGAAAACTGAAGATCTCTGTAGAAAGATTTTTGTGCTTTCTGTGATAGTGCATGCTTAAACATAAAATGCTCAGCATTGATTATAATTAAATAATTGAATCTGTGGCAAGGCTTTGTAGTCTTCATGACAAGGTGGGTGAATTTCTTGAAGGAGAACTACAGTTGCTTCTACCAAGACACAAAGATTATACTTAGTAATTTGAATTATGGTCTTTTAATTTAGATATTATTTAATATTTTAATTGTGTATATCTTGTCATGGATTGTCATCTTTCAGTATTCAGAAACCCAAACATTCTTTTAAAAAACCTACTACTAAAATTTCTTGATAATAAACTTTGTCAATTAAATGTATTGAATATTTTTTGAAAGGGTGATTTATTATTGATTGTTGCAAAAAGTTTTAGGTGTTCACTGAAATAGATAAATATATGATTAACTTTTATATACCTATAATTTATTACCATTAATTTTTGCCATGCTTTGTTCTTTTCCTCCTCTTTTATTTTGTTAAAAGCACATTTCAAATTCGATGTAATTTTAATCTAAATATATATCAAAACATTTCTATAATTAAGTATAATACCAATATTTCATTTAATAGAGTTCATGATTTCTAAATACCTAATATTCAGTTAATTTTAAAATTTCCCAATTGTCTGCAAAATGAAATGTTTATGGTTGTTCTTTTTCAAATTATGATCCAAACATATATACAGTATATCTTGTTATTTTGGCTATTAAGTTTCTAAATCTAAGTTGGTTTTCTATTTTGCTCCCTACCAACTATGACTTGTTGAAGGAGCTCTGTGTATTGCCTACAGTGTACCACAGTCTGAATTTAGTCGGTTGCTTTCTTGTTCATCATTATTTCATATTCTAGAAGTTAGATCTAGGGTATGTAGATTAGATTCTCATTTCACTTTTCTTGGCAAGAATACTTGATCATGCTATCAGGGTTGTGGCTCAGTAGTGGAGCGCTTCTCTAGCACGTGTGAGATGCACTGGGTTCAATCCTCAGCACTACATAAAAATAAAGTTATTAAAAAAACTTGATCATAATGTAGTACACTTAAAGTCATAAAAGGCGTTTAATTTTACCTGTGTTACTTTTAATGATGCTTAGCTTGATCATTGGGTACATGGGCAAAGCCTGACACCTTTATTGGAAAGTTTCCTGTAACTTTATAATGCTGTTTTAAAAAGCATGCATTGATGATACTTGCCTGAATAAGTTATTTCATTAATGACTGCTAAATCTGTCATTTGATGTTGGGAGCATCAAATGAATCAATCATTGCTTTGAACTCCATAGCCCTGGACAGTGAGATTGCTGCTTCTGAGAATATTTCAGTGCTATGGTGCTGAAAGACACACCAATTTGCAGGTGGCCACTGTTAATGGGGCAGATTCCATGCTTAGCATAGGGAGCTGTGGTTGTGGCTCAGTGGTAGAGCCTCATACATGGAAGGCCCTGGGTTCGATCCTTAGCAACACATAAAAATAAATAAATAAAATAAATTTATAAAAAAAAAATTCTAGAGATAGAAGGAATCTGAAGCAAGTTTGACCTCCATGCTTAGCATAGAATTTATGGGTTTTATAGAGTTGAATTCAGACGCCTACTGCCCATGGGTGGAAGAAATATGGATGTGCCCGGTAAGTAGCCTTGAGGTACCAGCTGTCCAGAACTAGAGTAGATAACTCCAATTAGCCTGTTCTTCTTGACTTCTCTTTTTGTTTACCTTGAAGTAGTTTTTCTCATAGTAAATCCTTTTGATGTTTTTTGCCTCTAAATAAACCATGTGGGCTCTCTTTGTTAGAACCAGATTCCATCAGAGCTGGATCATCTCACCAGGCCCTGCTTTTCACTTCATATCTTTGACTGAATTTCTTAAATTTCTCTTACCTTTAACATTTCTATTCTGACTCACTGACCTAGTTTGGGGAAACTGAGTAAATCTCATGTGACAATTCCTGTTGCATTTATGAGCTGGAATTTTTGTATATAGAAGAACCTTGTTCCACTAGGGCTATTTAGTTACCATGGTACCATGCATACAAAATTGCAGAATAAGTACTTAATCTTTTTCCTTTTTCATTGCAGAGTAATGTTTTGATGCCTTGGCAACTGATGGTGGTAATCCTTTGAGTATAAAAAGATACGTGTTTTTTTTTTTTGGTACTGTGAACTTGTGCCTCTTAAAAAAAAAATCACTCTTTATCAATTGCAGTTATTCTATTTTTTTTTTCTTTTAAAATTTAAGACAGGGTCTTGCTTAGGTTGCCCAGGCTGCCTTTGAATTTGTGATTCTCCTCTCTCAGCCTCTGTGTAGTTGGAATTAAAGGTATGAAGCTTTGTGCCCCACTGCATTTGCGCTTTTGTTCAAATTATCCCCTGTGGCTAGTAAGAATCTCATAAAAGTAGTTCTTATGAGAAAAGGAAGTTTTTAATTGAAGTAATATTTGATCCTGAAATGTTTATATAGGCTGCATCTTTAATACGTTTTTATAAAGAATAACTAAAACAGCATAGTGTATAGGAGGTTTTGGTATGCTTTTCAAGTCACAGCAAACTAAAATAGAAGATTTTAGTTTTTTGAGATGAATAATGATACTAAGGAATGTACTGGAATGAATAAAAATTTATTAGCTGGGCATAGTAGTGCATGCCTGTAATCCCAGCCACTTGGGAGGCTGAGGCAGGAGAAACACAATTTGGAGTCCAGCCTGGAAAATTTAGCAAGTTCCTCTCGCAAAAATAAAAAAAAATTAAGAAGGTCTGGGGATTTAGCTGTGGCAGAGGGTCCTTGAGTTCATTTCCCATAGTTGCACACACCCCTTTGCCCACATATATGCAAAATCCATTTACAATTACATTTATAGAGTATTTTTCTTCATAAAACTCTTAAAAACCTTTTATCTTAAATAGGATTACATTTTATATTCTGCTTCATTTCATGCAGATCTCAATTATTTAAGGAAGAACTGGCTACAAACTCCATTAAAAAAAAAAAACAAACCCTTGTATTGGAGTTAATAGATTTTTTTTTTTTTTTAAGGCCTCTTTTTTGTTGTTAATTGGAGGGTTATTTATTTGCATGAGCTTTCAGAAACTTGCTTTCTGGATAAAAATATTTCTTAAAAAAATTTTTTTAAGATGTTGATGGACCTTTATTTTATTCATTTATTATATGTGGTGCTAAGAATTGAACCCAGTGCCTCACACATACTAGGCAAGTGCTCTACCACCAAATCATAAATCCCAGCCCCTAAAAATATTTCTTTGCTATTCTTGGGTTTACTTTGCCCCCTAATATCATATTACCTATCATTGTATCTATTACATCATTTATTTAAAAGTTCCAGGGAAATCTCAGGAAGCAAAGCTGCTGTGTTTTTTTTTTTTTTTTTTTTTAAACAGTATACAGAAGCTACTAAGATCCAGAACCAAACTTCCTCTTACAAGTTCGGAAAGGCTGATTAACACAAAAGTAACTAAGAATTATAGTCACTTTATGTTATTAAAAATAGAGGATAAAGGAGCAAAATAACATATCCATTGACATTCAAAACACATCAGAAAGGAATACCCATAAAATGGATAAAAACCATGGTCACCTGCTTAAGTTATAAGATGTGTAGAAAATGATACAAAATATGGAAGAATACCAAAATCAAAATTTGTGAAAATATTAGTAATAAAGGAAAACATCACTCAGACATTAAAGCTATACTAGAATAAACAACATCAAGAATACTACAGATAATACCTTAAAGGAAATGGAAGATAAAAATGGAGGTTTGGTTGGCTGGGAGTATAGTTCAGTGTTATAGCATTTAAGTAGCATATATGAGGCCCTGGGTTTGATCCCTAGCTCTGCAAAATAAATAAATACACATATTCAAACATATACATACATACATACATATATATTAAAAATGGAGATGGCTGTAGAAATTAGAATGAACTGAGATAAAAAGTATTCATGGAGGAAATGACAAAGTTTAGAGAAAAGCAAAAGATGCATCATATATACAGAATGGAAGTGAAGAATACTTGGCTTAAAAAAATAAAGATTTAAAGGTACATACCTTAGAATATTATCCTGGAGAAAACAATAGCAAGACATAAACTTTGGATTTGGCCAACTAGACAAAACTTGTGCCTCATATATGCAAGTGACTTGTAAGAGCAAATTAGGCAATAGTACTATGTCCAGAGAAAAAGATTAACATATTTAAGGTATTTTTGGAAAGAATATGTGAACACTAATGGAGCAAAAGTGATTCTTTTTTTTTTTTTTTTTAATTTTTTATTGTGGGTTGTTCAAAACATTACAAATTTCTTGACATATCATATTCCACACTTTGATTCTAGTGGGTTATGAACTCCCACCTTCACCCCATACACAGATTGCAGATTCACATCAGTTACACATCCATTGATTTACAAATTGCCATACTAGTGTCTGTTGTGCTCCGCTGCCTTTCCCATCATCCACCCTCCCCCCTCCCCACCTCTCCCCTCCCCTCCCCTTCTCTCTCTCTACCCCCTCCACTGTATAACCCTGAGGGTCTCCTTCCATTACCGTGCAATTTACCTTCTCTCTCCCTTTCCCTCCCACCTCTCATCCCTGTTAAATGTTAATCTTCTTCTCCTGTTCTTCGTCCCTACTCTGTTCTTAGTTACTTTCCTTATATCAAAGAAGACATTTGGCATTTGTTTTTTAGGGATTGGCTAGCTTCACTTAGCATAATCTGCTCTAATGCCATCCATTTCCCTGTAAATTCTATGATTTTGTCATTTTTTAATGCAGAGTAATACTCCATTGTGTATAAATGCCACATTTTTTTTATCCATTCGTCTATTGAAGGGCATCTAGGTTGGTTCCACAGTCTTGCTATTGTGAACTGTGCTGCTATGAACATCGATGTAGCAGTGTCCCTGTAGCATGCTCTTTTTAGGTCTTTAGGGAATAGACCGAGAAGGGGAATAGCTGGGTCAAATGGTGGCTCCATTCCCAGCTTTCCAAGAAATCTCCATACTGCTTTCCAAATTGGCTGCACCAATCTGCAGTCCCACCAGCAATGTACAAGTGTACCCTTTTCCCCACATCCTCGCCAGCACTTGTTGTTGTTTGACTTCCTAATGGCTGCCAATCTTACTGGAGTGAGATGGTATCTTAGGGTGGTTTTGATTTGCATTTCTCTGACAGCTAGAGATGTTGAGCATTTTTTCATGTACTTGTTGATTGACTGTATGTCCTCCTCTGTGAAGTGTCTGTTCAGGTCCTTGGCCCATTTGTTGATTGGGTTGTTTGTTCTCTTATTGTCTAATTTTTTGAGTTCTTTGTATACTCTGGATATTAGGGCTCTATCTGAAGTGTGAGGAGTAAAGATTTGTTCCCAGGATGTAGGCTCCCTATTTACCTCTCTTATTGTTTCTTTTGCTGAGAAAAAACTTCTTAGTTTGAGTAAGTCCCATTTGTTGATTCTAGTTATTAACTTTTGTGCTATGGGTGTCCTATTGAGGAATTTGGAGCCCGACCCCACCGACTGTAGATCGTAGCCAAATTTTTCTTCTATCAGACGGCGCGTCTCTGATTTGATATCAAGTTCCTTGATCCATTTTGAATTCACTTTTGTGCATGGCGAGAGAAAGGGATTCAGTTTCATTTTGTTGCATATGGATTTCCAGTTTTCCCAGCACCATTTGTTGAAGATGCTATCCTTCCTCCATTGCATGCTTTTAGCCCCTTTATCAAATATAAGGTAGTTGTAGTTTTGTGGATTGGTTTCTGTGTCCTCTATTCTGTACCATTGGTCCACACGCCTGTTTTGGTACCAGTACCATGCTGTTTTTGTTACTATTGCTCTGTAGTATAGTTTGAAGTCTGGTATCGCTATACCGCCTGATTCACACTTCTTGCTTAGCATTGTTTTTGCTATTCTGGGTCTTTTATTTTTCCATATGAATTTCATGATTGCTTTCTCTATTTCTACAAGAAATGCCATTGGGATTTTGATTGGCATTGCATTAAACCTATAGAGAACTTTTGGTAATATCGCCATTTTGATGATGTTAGTTCTGCCTATCCATGAACAGGGTATATTTTTCCATCTTCTAAGATCTTCTTCTATTTCTCTCTTTAGGGTTCTGTAGTTTTCATTGTATAAGTCTTTCACCTCTTTTGTTAGGTTGATTCCCAAGTATTTTATTTTTTTTGAAGATATTTTGAATGGAGTGGTTGTCCTCATTTCCATTTCAGAGGATTTGTCGCTGATATACAGGAATGCCTTTGATTTATGCGTGTTGATTTTAAATCCTGCCACTTTGCTGAATTCATTTATTAGCTCTAATAGTTTCTTTGTAGAGCCTTTTGGGTCTGCTAGATATAGAATCATATCATCTGCAAATAGTGATAATTTAATTTCTTCTTTTCCTATTTTTATGCCTTTAATTTCTTTCGTCTGTCTAATTGCTCTGGCCAGTGTTTCGAGAACTATGTTGAAGAGAAGTGGAGAGAGAGGGCATCCCTGTCTTGTTCCAGATTTTAGAGGGAATGCCTTCAGTTTTTCTCCATTCAGAATAATGCTAGCCTGAGGCTTAGCATAGATTGCTTTTACAATATTGAGGTATGTTCCTGTTATCCCTAGTTTTTCTAGAGTTTTGAACATAAAGGGATGCTGTACTTTGTCAAATGCTTTTTCCGCATCTATCGAGATGATCATATGGTTCTTATTTTTAAGTCTATTGATGTGGTGAATAACATTTATTGATTTCCGTATATTGAACCAGCCTTGCATCCCAGGGATGAATCCTACTTGATCATGGTGTACAATTTTTTTGATATGTTTTTGTATCCGATTCGCCAGAATTTTATTGAGGATTTTTGCATCTAGGTTCATTAGAGATATTGGTCTGTAGTTTTCTTTCTTTGAAGTGTCTTTGTCTGGTTTAGGTATCAGGGTGATGTTGGCCTCATAGAATGAATTTGGAAGTTCTCCCTCCTTTTCTATTTCCTGAAGTAGCTTGAAAAGTATTGGTATTAGTTCTTCTTTAAAGGTTTTGTAAAATTCTGCTGTATACCCATCGGGACCTGGGCTTTTCTTAGTTGGTAGTCTTTTGATGGTTTCTTCTATCTCCTCAATTGATATTGGTCTGTTTAGGTTTTCTATATCCTCCTGACTCAATCTGGGCAGATCATATGACTTAAGAAATTTATCTATGCCTTCACTATCTTCTAATTTATTGGAGTATAAGGATTCAAAATAGTTTTTGATTATCTTCTGTATTTCTGAAGTGTCTGTTGTGATATTGCCTTTTTCATCCCGTATGCTAGTAATTTGAGTTCTCTCTCTTCTTCTCTTCACTAGCATCGCTAAGGGTCTGTCGATTTTGTTTATTTTTTCAAAGAACCAACTTTTAGTTTTGTCAATTTTTTCAATTGTTTCTTTTGTTTCGATTTCATTAATTTCAGCTCTGATTTTAATTATTTCTTGCCTTCTACTTCTTTTGCTGTTGTTTTGCTCTTCTTTTTCAAGGATTTTGAGATGAAGTATGAGATCATTTATTTGTTGGTTTTTTCTTTTTTTAAGGAATGAACTCCAAGCAATGAATTTTCCTCTTAGAACTGCTTTCAATGTGTCCCATAGATTCCGATATGTTGTGTCTGTGTTTTCATTTATCTCTAAGAATTTTTTAATTTCCTCCTTGATGTCTTCTATAACCCATTGATCATTCAGTAACCTATTGTTCATTCTCCAATTGATGTATGCTTTTTCCTTCCTTCTTTTATCGTTGATTTTCAGTTTCATTCCATTATGATCAGATAAGATGCATGGTAATATCTCTACTCCTTTATATTGTCTAAGAGTTGCCCTGTGACATAATATATGATCTATTTTTGAGAAGGATCCATGTGCTGCTGAGAAAAAAGTGTAACTGCTTGATGTTGGGTGGTATACTCTATATATGTCAATTAGGTCTAGGTTATTAATAGTGTTATTGAGTTCTATAGTTTCCTTATTCAACTTTTGTTTGGAAGATCTGTCCAGTGGCGAGAGAGGTGTGTTGAAGTCTCCCATGATTATGGTGTGGTGGTCTATTAGACTCTTGAACTTGAGAAGAGTTTGTTTGACGAACATAGCTGCACCATTGTTTGGGGCATAAATATTTATGATTGTTATGTCTTGTTGGTGTATGGTTCCCTTAAGCAGTATGTAGTGTCCCTCTTTATCTCTTTTGATTAACTTTGGCTTGAAATCTATTTTATTTGATATGAGTATGGACACGCCTGCTTGTTTCCGAAGTCCATATGAGTGATATGATTTTTCCCAACCTTTCACCTTCAGCCTATGTATGTCTTTCCCTATCAAATGCGTCTCCTGTAGGCAGCATATTGTTGGGTCTTGTTTTGTGATCCATTCTACTAGCCTGTGTCTCTTAATTGGTGAGTTTAAGCCATTAACATTTAGGGTTATTATTGAGATATGGGTTGTTCTTCCAGCCATATTTGTTTATTTCTGTTTCTAAACATTGTTTGTTTTCCTCTTTGATTGTTTCCCCCCCCCCCCTTTACTGTCCTACCTCCCACTGTTGGTTTTCATTGTTATTTTCCATTTCCTCTTCCTGTAATACTTTGGCTAGGATGTTTTGAAGAGATGGTTTTCTAGCTGCGAATTCTTTAAACTTTTGTTTATCGTGGAAGGTTTTAATTTCATTCTCCATCCTGAAGCTTAATTTCGCTGGATACACCATTCTTGGTTGGAACCCATTATCTTTCAGTGTTTGAAATATGTTATTCCAGGATCTTCTAGCTTTCAGAGTCTGTGTTGAAAGATCAGCTGTTATCCTGATTGGCTTGCCCCTAAATGTAATCTGCTTCCTTTCTCTTGTAGCTTTTAAAATTCTCTCCTTATTCTGTATGTTGGGCATCTTCATTATAATGTGTCTAGGTGTGGATCTCTTATGATTTTGCACATTCGGCGTCCTGTAGGCTTCTAGGATTTGGGATTCTGTCTCATTCTTCAAGTCTGGGAAGTTTTCTTGTATTATTTCATGGAATAGACTGCTCATTCCTTTGGTTTGGAGCTCTGTACCTTCCTGTATCCCAATGACTCTTAAGTTTGGTCTCTTAATGTTATCCCATATTTCTTGGATGTTCTGCTCATGGTTTCTTAACAGTCTTGCTGAGCTGTCTATGTTCTTTTCCAGTTGAAATACTTTGTCTTCATTGTCTGATGTTCTATCTTCTAAGTGTTCTACTCTGTTGGTAGTATTCTCCATTGAGTTTTTAAGTTGGTTTATTGCTTCCTGCATTTCTAGGATTTCTGATTGCTTGTTTTTTATAACCTCTATCTCCCTGTATAGTTGATCCTTTGCTTCCTGGATTTGTTTGCGTAATTCGTTGTCGAAGTGATCTTTCATTGTCTGATTTTGCTGTTTAATGTCTTCCTTGATACTCCAGATCATCTGAAGCATGTATATCCTGAATTCTTTATCTGACATTCCATCTGCTGCAGCTGTTACCTCTTCTAAAGTTGCGTTGACCTGCATTGCTTGTGGTCCTTTCTTTCCTTGTCTTTTCATACTGCTTGCGTATCTTTCCTGCAGGTGCGGGCGGCGGCTCTGCTCTCTCCTTATTCCAATTGGGGTGTCGTGGCTACCACGCCGGCAGGTCACTGGGCCTGTTCTGGGAGCTGGTGGCGGCTCTGTTCTGCCCCTACTCCAATTGGGGTGACGTGTCTGTCGTACCAGCAGGCCACTGGGCCTGTCCTGCTGGTCGGTCGCAGATCTGCCCACCTTTCGGGCACGGGTGGAGGCTCTGCTTTGCCCCTACTCCAATTGGGGTGTCGTGACTACCCCGCCTGCAGGATGCTGGGTCTGTTCCTGGCAAGGGAGGCGACTCTGCTCTGTCACTACTCCAATTAGGGTGGTGTTTGTACCACGCCGGCAGGCTCCTGGGCCTGATCCGCCGGTCTGTTGTAGGTCTGCCTACCTTGAAGGCGCGGGCGGCGGATCTGCCCTGCCCCTCCTACCACGCCTGCGGACCCCTGGGCCTGATCTGCAGGTTGATCACTGGTCTGCTCACCCTGCGGGCACGGGTGGCGGTTCCGCTCCACCCCCACTCCAATTGGGGTCACGTGACCACCACACCGGCAGGGCCTGATCCGGGCGTGGGATAAGGATCTGCTCTGCCCCTACTCGAGTTGGGGTGACGTGTGTACCACACTGGCAGGCCACTGGGCCTGACCCGCCAGGCTGTCACAGGTCTGTTTACCTTGCAAGCGCGAAGGGCGGCTCTGCCCTGCCCCTCCTACCACGCCCATGTACTACTGGGTCGTGGGTCTGCCCACCTGGCGGGTGTGGGTGGCGGCTCCGCTCCGCCCCCTCTCCAATTGGGGTCACGCGGTCACCACGCTGGCGAGCCGCTGGGCCTGCTCCGGGGGCTGGCGGCGGCCCGGCTCCTTCCCTCTGGCTCGAGGACAAATTGAGGAGACTCGGGTGACTGAGCCTCACCCCCCTTACCAGGAGACCAACTGCTTATGTCACCGCTGGTATTGATGAAGATCTCTCCTCCACCGCTTTCTGCTGACATCAGATCTCTGCCATGTTGGTATCCTATGCGAATGGCAGCATTTCGTTCCCCTTGCCAGGCAACCCAAGCAATGGGTGAGTCCTGACCTGCCCTCAGCAGGACCCGGACCGAGACGCAGTTTCCGCGGGCTCCTAGCCCCGGTCCAGGGAAGTTCCGGGAGCCGGAACTCGGCCGCTCCGTGCTCGGTGTAAGCTCTTATAAGTGTAGGCTCCAAGAAGCAGCCCCCGCGGGCTCAGTTCCGGGAGCCGGAATTCGGCCGCTTAGTGTTTGGTGTATGCTCTGATAGTAGCAGGGTCCAAGAAGCAGCCTCCGCGGGCTCCGCAGCCCTGAGCCAGGGCGGTTCCGGGACGGTTCCGGGAGCCGGAACTCGGCCGCTCTGTGCTCGGTGTAAGCTCCTATAAGTGTAAGCTCCAAGAAGCAGTCCCCGCGGGCTCAGTTCCGGGAGCTGGAATTCGGCTTCTTGGTGTTTCGTGTTTGCTCTGATATTAGCAGGGTCCAAGAAGCAGCCTCCGCAGGCTCCGCAGCCCGGAGCCAGGGTGGTTCCGGGACGGTTCCGGGAGCCGGGACTCGGCCGCCCCGCGCTCCGTGTTCACTCCGATAAGATCAGATTTTAAGAAGCCCCCAGGCGCTGAACCCTAGCAATCTGTCTGCAAGCCGCAGGCGAATTGCAGCCTGAAATTACCTGTTCTATGGCTGAATGAGCTGCGGTCAGTCAAAAACAGGTGTGGTGACGTTAGTTTACCAACATGGTGGCTGCTGGCCTCCTCTGTGGTCTGACCGGTGTGGAGAACCGAGATGGACCGCTTCCTTCCCCGTCTCGAACCCAGAATTCAGCCCTGAGTGCGGTGCTTGCGCGTCTGGCAGAAGCTGCAGCGCTGTAACCCTGCGTCTCTATCCCAGCGCGCCTTGCAGACTCTAGCCGCGGGGCGATTTGCTGAATAAGCAGTATTACCCTCCGTGCGACAAACCTCTCGCGTTTGAGTCCCCGTAGCCGATCCTCATGCGATGGAAATCCTTCCTCCAGGTTCCGGCGCACCCCACTATTGCTGGAAATTCCTAACAAGATATCCTTTAGCCGTCCTGACTTGTCACACTCCCACACAGTGAAGCAGCACACGGGGGTAATGCACTCCCCTCGCCGCCATCTTCCCTCTTAGTCACCCAAAAGTGATTCTTAGGTATAAAAATCATAGCCAGAATTCAGGGAAAATGTTTCTCGAGTGCTTCCTGAGCAATGGCTTAGAGAATGCACCTCAAACATGGTGAATAATTAGATGTTCAGTCTGTGGTGAGCATTTAATTTGACACTAAAACACATCACTATACAAAGTGCTGGCCAGGCTTATTGCTGGAAGTTCATTCAACTGGGTAGAATTTCCTTCATCAATTTCAGAAGGCCTACTTAAAATCTAATATGACAGCAGTCAAATTTTGGTTTCCAATTAAAATATCAGACTGCCTTATCTTTGGACTAAGTCTGGGTTTTCTCTCTGCTATCCACTGATGGTGGTGAACTCCTCTGAAGTCATACATTGTGAGGTTAGGGAGAGGTAATGGTGCGTTGGAAGTAAATGATGTTGAGTTCCGAGCCACATTTTTGTGAAATTTGGAATCTTGGAAACAACTTGGGTTCCATCCTAAATGTACTATGAGTTACTACTATGCTGATCATATGGTGTAGTGGGTCTGATAATTTCCAGTTTATGGGTATTATTAGTTTATGTTCACATAATTGATGTGCTATGATGTAACTTGATGGTCAAGTGTTACGTCTCTGAGCTGCTTTTAAAACAGTGAATAGGGGCTGGGGATGTGGCTCAAGTGGTAGTGTGCTCACCTAGCATGCGTGAGGCACTGGGTTCGATCCTCAGCACCACGTAAATGTAAAATGAAGATATTGTGTCCACTTAGAACTAAAAAATAAATACTTTTAAAAAAAGCAGTGAATAGATATTTGCCACAGAAAGAGTACCCTTGCTTTGGAAACCTAGAGGTTTGGATTATGAATTCTTTAATCAGGGCTTACCAGGGATTCCTTGTAGCATCCTTGTCTATTATAGATGTCTCTAGCTTCATGGACTATGCCAGGTCATATGACCCAAGTGGTAGAGTTATTTGTATTGTAACGTGTACTTGTTCCAGAGTCCTCTTACTCTGGGCCCCACTAAAATCTTGTAAGTCACCTGAGAAATGGATTGAAGGAATTCTTCCATTTATATTTTGTTTTTTCAAAAATCCATAAGCCTATTAAGTGCACACGCACCCTCACACCCCTCCCCCTCTCCTTCTCTTCCCACTCTGCCCTCCCCTTCTCTCTGCAGGAGGAACAAGGCACAATTACTTATCTTCTAGGGTGGGGCTGGCTCAGTGTGCCCCAGACCTCTGGACCTCTTATAACTTAAGCAGAGCAGTATGTTAAAACTCTGAATTTTGTGGCTTTTCTCCTACTCTCTGGCATGCATCTGACTTAGCAAAATTGTCCAGAATACTTTTCATTTATTCCTTTAAATTTTTTTTTTTTCCTAAGGGGCTAGGACTGTAGCTCAGTGATAAGAGTGCTTGTCTAGAATCTGGGTTCGATCTCCAGCACACACACAAAAAAAGGTGGTGGGGAGTGTGTGTGTGTAAATAAAACATACATGTATATATAAAACATATATACACATAACGAAACTTATCATCTTATTTATTTGGCAGGGGGCAGGAACTAGGCATTGAACCCAGAGGGGCTTATTTTGAGTCAGGGCTTAGTTAATTTGCTTAGGGCCTTGCTGAGTTGCTGAGCCTGACTTTAAACTTGCAATCCTCTTTGCCTCAGCTTCCCAAGTTGCTGGAATTACAGGTGTGTGTCATCATTCCTCCCATTTTGCCCATTTTAAGTGTAAAGTTGAGTGGTATTAATTACACTTATGTACAATCATCACTGTTTATATCCATAATTCTTTTCATCTTGCAAAACAAACTCTACCCATTAAACAACTTTCCCATCCACCTAGTTTTGGCAACCACTTCTTTTAGGATATTCTACATGTAATAAGATATTACCTGCAAATGGATAATTTGATGTCTTCCTTTCCAGTTTGTATGCCTTCATTTCTTTTTCTTATCTAATTGCTCTTGCTAGAATTTCTATTTTTATGTTAAATAGAAGCAGCCAGACTGGATATCTCTGTCTTCTCCCTTATATTAGAGGAAAAGCTTGTATTTTTTTTTTTTTTTTTTTTTTACCAAAGACTATACTGTCTTTTTTCCTGCCTCCCTCCCTTTCTCTCTCTCTCTCTCTCTCTCTCTCTCTCCCCTCCCTCTCCCCCTCCCCCTCCCCCTCCCTTTCTCTCTCTCTCTGGGTGTGGGTATGTGCATGTGTGTTTCTGTGCTGTGGACTGAATCCAGGGCCTGGCAAATACCTTTTCAATGACCTGTATTCCCAACTCTGCTGTGGGTTTTTCATATGTGGCTTTTAATTATTCTGAATAATGAAAATTATTTCTATTATTCTTGTTGAGTGTTTTTAATCATGAAAATTGTTGAATTTTATCTTTTTCTGTATGAACTGAGATGATCATAACCGTCCCACCTCCCCCGCTACCCCCATTCATTGATTTTTTCCTTGCATTCCAGGAATAATCCCATTTGACTATGGTATGTAGTGATCAGGATAATGGGCTTTAGTTTTCTTGTCATGTCTTTCCTGGCTTTGATAGTGAGGGTAATGCAATTTTATACAGAGAGTTTAGAGGTGTTCCCTCTTCAACTTTTTGGCAAAGTTTGAGAAGATTGGTGTTAGTTTTTTATAAATGGTATAGTTCACCAGTGACATCATTATCTCCATCCAGGACTTTGCCAAGAAGTTTTTTGAGTAATGACACAGTCTTATTTGTTTTAGATCTATTCACATTTTCTGTTTCTTCATGATTTAGTTTTGGTAGGTTTTGAATTTGTAGGAATTTGTTCATTTTATCTAGGTTAGCCAGTTGGTTTCATGAAAAATTTCTCATAGTAGTCTCATAATCCTTTTAATTTCTATAGAATTGGTGGTAAATATCCCCCCTTTCATTTGTGATTTTAAGTAATTTTGATATTCTCTCTTTTAAATTGGGTATCTGGCTAAAGATAGTAAATTATGTTGGTCTTTTGGTTTCATTGTTTTGCTGTATTGTGTTTCTATTCTCTCTTCACTCATCTCCGCTGAATCTGAATATGTGTTATTTATCTTCTGTTAGTTTTGCATTTCCCCTACCCTAGGGACTTGGATTTTTTTTTTTTTTTCCTCCTTACGTTGTAAAGCTAGATTGTTGGTTTGAGATCTTGTTTTTTTTTCTTTAAAAATTTTTTTATTAGTTATTGGTGGACCTTTATTTTATTTATTTATATGTTGTGGTAAGAATCAAACCCAGTGCCTCACACATGCTAGGTAAGCACTCTACCACTGAGCCACAACCCCACCCCATGAGATCTTGTTTTTTAATGTAAGCATTGTATTTATTAAAATTGCTCTTAGTATTGCTTTTGCTGCATCTTGGGTTTTTTTTTTTTTTTCCATTCCAAATATTTTCTTATTTCCCTGGTGACTTATTATTTGATCCACTGGTTTTTAAAAAGAGTGTTTAATCTCTACAACTTCATGAATTTTCTATTTTTTTCTGTATTTTATTTCTAACTTCATATGTGGATGGAGAAGCTTTGTATGATGTCTTTTTAAATCCATTGAGACTACTTGTGGCCTAACATATAATCTCTCCTGGGAAATATCCCACGTGCATAGGAGAAGAACATGCATACTGTCATTTGGCAGAGTGTTCTGTATGTTTCTTGCGTATAGTTGATTTATTATGTTGTTTACATTTTCTGTTTTCTTCTATTTGGCTGGTAGTTTTATCCAGTATTGAGAGTATAGGATATTGACATCTCTAGTTAATATTGCAGGATTGTTTTTCATTCAGTTCTGGTATATATTTTGATTATCATGTACAGAGAGGTTTATAATTGTTCTAAATTCTATGTTGAATTTTTAATTAATATTTAATGTCCTTTTTATTTTGAACCTCATAACCTTTTTTTAAAGTAAAAATTTATTTTTGTCTGACTGGGCATAGTGGCACTTAGCTGTAATCCCAGAAACTGAGGAGGCTGAGGCAGGAAGACTACAACTTCAAGGCCAGCCTTAGCAATTTAAGTGAGACCTGAAAGGCCAAGGTTTGTCGTCAGAGATTAAAATGCACACATACAGATAGCAGTGACAAAGATGAAGCACTTTACTGCAAGCTGGTTCTGGAGATTAAAATGCACACATACAGATAGCAGTGACAAAGATGAAGCACTTTACTGCAAGCTGGTTCTAGCTTATATAGAAAGTGAGAGTCAGTTATCTTAAACCAGGAAGCTCCCTGGGCCAATCACAGTAAAGGTCAGGCCATCACCTAGGGTGCACGCATGTCCGCCCTGCATAAGATTCATGGGGGGCACAAACTGTCCATGTGTACGGAAGACGGGAGGGCCAATTAGAAGGTTTTCAAAACAGCTTGTTATCCGCCCACTGGCAACTTGCCCGCCGCCATGTTTGAAAGGCCCGGGGAGTTCTCAGGTTGACTCCCAACATTCCCCTTTTTTTGTTATTATATGGAAAGGGACCTCGATTCGCTCTGGCTACTTCCTGCTGAGTGGGGGCGTCGCCGGGGAAGGGGTCTGAAGGAGGGAAGTTAGGAGTCCCCAGAAGAGAGCTGCAAAAATTGGTATAAGGTCAGATGTGACATCACAAAATGTTTCCTGTAGCCAAAGGTCAATTATCATTCAGTCCAGTCGGTATAAGTCTCTTGGGTGGGTACAAGCCAGGCATCATCAGATATCGCTCAAGAAGGTATCCCAGGAATCTTTGAAGGGTTTTTCAGCATTGTGAGGGATGTTCTCTGGAGAAGGCGGTTGATTCTCTGTGGCCAGAAGCTGATAATTTCTAAGTAGAAACTGGTTTAAAGTTTGGTTAGAGATTTTACCTACTTGAGTTTGAATAAACTTTATAATACATGGTAAAAAATAGACACATTAAAAAGATTACACATAGTGGTCCAAGGATAGGCCATACCCATGCCAGAAGGGGAGTGGACATTAAGGAAGAGAAAAGGTTTTGACTTGTTGGGGTCCTTGAGGTGGCTGCCAGTTCAGTGAGCTTAACAACATTGTCTTCTACAAGACCCGATTCGTTGATATAATAGCATTCTTCCCTAAGGAAAAGACAGGTTCCGCCCTTTTTGGCGGTGAGTAAATCTAGGGCCCTGTGATTCTGAAGGGTGACTTCTGTCAATGAGGTGACCTGTTTTTATAAGGACGTTAAGGTTCTGCTGTGGAAGTAAGTGCTCCTTCAAGTTTTGAATTAATGTCCTTGACAGCCCATAGGGAGTGACCTAAGGCTCTTCCAGGTAACCCTGCGCTTGCCGCTGAGGCCGTTAATGAAATGCCTATCACTAACAGAAGGAATGCAGCCTGTTTTCCATGTTTTAGAGGGTTAAGGATGGATTTTACTTCAGAGTTGCTATAGAGTGAGTTGTGGAACTATGGTGACTAATAAACATGGGCTAGGCATGTTGGAGAGTATAATGGCGGTGAGAGTGCCATTGCACCAGAAGAAGAGACCTGGTGGGGAATAAGTGGTGTGGTTGATGGTTAGGTTATGGTGGCAGAAACCTGCCAGAAGGGAATTGGGAGTCGCAGATCCCAGAAGGCAAACCCGAGGAATTATGGTGTGGTTATTTTCCTCGGGTTCCCATAAAGGAACATTCTGCAGGGGTTTAATAGGATCCTTTTTTGTAGGATGAGTTGGGCAAGCTGGAAATATCTGCACTGGAAACTTTTATTGGAACTGCGGCAAGTAAGGGCCGTGCTAGGGAAGCGCACAGAAAGCAATTTGCTGGACTTGCAGCGGGGAAAGTTTGTGTCAGTGATGATCTGTAACCAGGTATAGATCGGTGAAGCCTGAGAGTCAGAAGTGCGTTGGCTTTCTAGGGATGCGAGCAGCCATTGTTCTGAGTGTTTTATGTTGGTTGAGACAAGAGAGACTGGGGGCTCTATGGAAACATATTCCTGGATAATGGATAAGGAACCACAGGGAGTGGAAGCATACCCACCGAAATAAAAGGAAGCTTTTACTCCTGCTGCCCAGCGTGGGTTCCCAGGGTCTGGGATGGTCAGCTTGTATTGGTGGGAGGCAGACTCAAGTTTAAATCTTCCTACATTTAATTGCCCTGAATATGCGTCATGAATTCTGCATGACCAATAGGGGAAGCCTCCGTAGGTTTCCAGCCACTATTTGCAGTAATCCTTATTTGGGTCATATAAAAAACATAAGTAAGGGTGGCTGGCTTGCTTAATGAGCTCTAGAGGAAGAGGAAGAGAGTACAATATAGATGGCTGAGGAGCACACTGTTAGGGGACAGTCAAAAGTTGTAGCCAAGCGGGTGGTCCGGGTGTTTTTTGTGTATATGTTTCTTTCACCTTGAATCTCCAGACATATGATGGTGAAGGCATTACCCTTGGGGTGAGGATGAGGATGAGGATCAGAAAGTTAAGGTACATTTTCGGATATGTTTTCAGCTATGGGTGTAAGGGCAGAAACACGAGAGACACAAATTTTTAAAGGGTCAGTAGGGTGGGGAGAGCAAGAGTATGTAGGTATGGATTCTTGTGAGTCCTTTGGTCCGACTTTGCCAGAATCAGTTTCCTGGATGCATGGTTTGAGCCTGGAAATGTGAATCCATGGGGTTAATTGATTATTTGTGAGTCTGAGTTTTGCTGCCAAGGGAGTGCACATGATAACTGAGGCGGGGCCCTCCCATTTGTGGTGTAGTTGGGGTCTTCACCTGGGGGACAGTAATATACCTGTTGGCCGGGTGTTAGGGTGAGGGGGTTTTGAGTAATGGTTGGGTCAGGTAAAAGCCAGTCCTGGTATTTCCAAAGTTCAGAGCGTAGATGGAAAAGGAGAGGTAGAGCGTAGGAATCGGGTATAGGTAATTTTTCAGTCTGTATTCCGGGGGGGGGGGGGGGGGTAAGAATGAACGGCCGTACATAACCTCAAATGGGGAAAGGTTGGATGGTTTCTTTGGTAAAGTCCTGAGACGCAACAGGGCCAAGGGGAGGACCTTAGTCCAGTCTAGGCTTAATTCTATGGTGAACTTGGTGAGGGTTTCTTTGAGAGACTGATTAGTTCTTTCAACTTTCCCGGAAGCTTGGGGACTGTAAGGGCAATGGAAATACCAAGGGAGTGATAGTGCACTAGCTAGCCCCTGAGTTATCTGCAAGGCAAATTCTGGGCCATTATCCGATTGGATGGAAGTGGGCATCCCGAAACGAGGGATTATGTCAGATATCAACCGATCCACAACCGTGGATGCCCGCTTATTGGATGTGGGAAATGCCTCTATCCACCCTGAGAATGTGTCCACCAGTACTAAGAGATATTTGATGTTTTTTACCCTGGGCATGTTTGTGAAATCAATTTGCCAATCAGCTCCTGGGGTGTGACCACGGGCTTGATGAGAAGGCTAGGGTCTGGATTTTAAGGGGGTGTTTGTATTGGTCCTCTGGCAGACCTGGCATGTGGATGTAACCTGTTGCAGAAAGGTCCGATCGTCGGAGGAAAGAGGGAAAAAAGATTGAAGGAAAGTCTCTGGGGGCTAGAATGGAACAGTGAATGGAGAAATCTAATGAGTTGGTGAGGGTCAGAAAGTCGCTCCTCAGAGGAAAGATGGAGTAATGAGGAAGAGGTTGGGGCCTGTAGGGCAGCCAACCTGGTCAGCTTTAGAGTTGCCCACTGTGGCAGGAGAAGAGTCGGTCTGATGGGCTTTACAGTGGACTATTCCCAGCTGTAAAGGCAGCGTGGAAGCTCATAGCAGATTAGAAATAAGGCTGGCATTTATAATAACAGTTCCTTTAGTAGTTAGGAGTTCCCTCTCCTTCCAGATAGCCACATGAGAAACCAGTATATGAAAGAGATATTTGGAATCAGTGTATAGAGAAAGCTTTTTCCCTCTTGCTAGTTCACATGCTCTTGAGGCAGCTATAAGTTCTGCTTGTTGGTTGGTTGTGCTGGAATTGAGGCAATGAATGGTGCAGGAAGGCACCGGTCTGTGTGTTCCCTTAGGAGTTTGTGTAGAAGTGTGAGATAGGGCAGGTGGGACACAAGGGGAGGAGGAGTGATTGAAAAGATTTGGGTGATTAAGAAAGGGCACCCATAGAGTTGCTCAAAGGGGCTAAGGCCTGAGTGAGCCCTTGGGGCTTCCTGAATTCAGATGAGGGCCAACAGCAGGAGATTGGGCCAGAAGAGCCTAAGTTCAATAGCAAGTTTAGTGAGATGATCCTTGAGAATGTCGTTAGGCCTCTCAACCTTACCCAAGGATTGGGGTTGGTGGGAAATGTGGAGCCTCCAAGTGATGTTGAGGCCTTTGGAGACTAGTTAAACAACCTGAGAAGTGAAGGCCAGACTGTTGTCTGATTGGATGGAGGCAGGAAGTCCAAACCAGGGAATGATCTGCTCAATGAGGATGGAGGCAATGGTGTCAGCAGTTTCCCTGGATGTAGGGAAGGCTTCTATCCAACCTGAAAAAGTATCAACCAAAGTAAGTAGGTAGCGAAGCTTTTTGTGCCTAGGCACATGAGTGAAGTTGATCTACCAGTCTTCGCCTGGCTGGTAGCTCCTCATCTGAGGTGTGGGGAGTTTAGGTTTGATGCTTCCTTGTGGGGATGCTGTAGAGCAGACAGAATAAGCAGGTGGATCTGCTGGAGAGTAGTTCTCATTCCTATGAAGTAAAAGAGGGGTTGTGAAAACTGGAAAAAGGGGGTAGAGAGGGTTTTAGTTGGGCACAGAGTCTCTGGAGCCAGAGGAGTTGGTCATGAGTCGTAGGTCTCCATCTTGGGCACCAGGGCTGGTAGTCTTAAAGAAGTAGTTGATTGACTGACTGGTTGGTGAATCTATATATCTGATCTTGCAGGAACCTCTGTAGGCAGTTTAACAGACGTGGTCCTATTAGGAGAAACCTAAAGAGGACTAATAGGGGTTCTGTGAGGGGGGAGGAGCCAAGGCCATACTTGACTGAACATTCCCCATGGAGACTGTTGGCTAGTTGCTGTCTCCTCTTTTTTAGCTGAGTCTTTCATTACTCCTAGGAATGACTTTTTGGCTTAACTGTTTTTGGTAGGTGTTTAAGATCAAGCTGGTCAAAATTGACTTTGTTTCTATCTATTGTTAAGAGTCAGCTGAGTTCCCATAGGGGTCGCTCTTGGGGGAACTTGAGAGCAGCTTCTTAGTTCTGTTAGTGCCATTTGTGCTAGGATGGGTCCAGGTCTTGCTTGACCATGTGGCTTCCCTTGGAAGCATCAGGGATGTCTCCCTTCTCTGGTGATCCTCCTATTCACAGAAAATGCACTGATTGGCTTTCTGTTCTCCAGTGGTCTCATTAATCTCCCTGATCAGGAGGTTATGTGGCCCAGAGTTGCAAAGCTCTTTAGAGAAGTTCCCTGTTCCCTGGATTCAGACTGACTCAGAGGGTAAGAGCCAAATATTGGTTTTCTTGGCCATTTTAATTTAACTTTAAATCTTGATCATAAACATTTAGCAAAGTCAGTTTCACTTTAAATTAAGAGTACTGGGCTTTACCTGAAGTCGGGCCTACTTTGGAGTCATTCTTACATGTAGTGAGATGGGACATAGGCCTTATCTCAGGTAAGGTGGCGCTCTTCATAAATCTTAAGTGTTATAGTTCTGAAGCTGATCTTTGCTTTTTAAATATCATTTTACAAAGCTTAAATAAATTGTTGCTCAAGTTCATATGAATACTAGGCAATACAATATAATATCACATCTAAAACATGAATTAAAGAAAGGCTGAAAGCTTTTAACCTTTTGTAGAAAAGTAGCAAAGTACTTTTGTGTTTTGCAGTACACAATTAATCACATCTGTTGACCATTTCATGAAAACATAAACAATGTTTAAGTATATGGAATTATATACTGTTGTAGGGACGGACAAAGCAAGGCACCTAAGATAGCACCGAAGATAGGGAAACAGTCCTATTTGGTTGCAACCGGATTCAGAGAGCACTGCTTCTGTTGTAATCAATTAATCCCCTGAACCCCAAGTTTAGGTAGTTTCAGAATTTTGTACCCAACATGTAAAGGAAGGGGCTCAGAAGTTTACAGTCTGCAGAAGTTCACAAAAAGCAGTTTTTTTTTGTTTTTGTTTTTGTTTTTTCCTGTGTTCTGGGCAAGTTAACTTTTCAAGGACACCTTGGAGGGGGAGAGCTTTTTCTTCCTTTTCTTTCCTCCCCTTGCCAGCTGTTACCATGGAGCCCAGTTGGTAACTCCCTTATCTTAGAAATGTAGCCATCTCTGTGAGGCCCCAGCTCAAGGCCAGAGGCTTTGTTCACATATTTTGTGAAAAACTAGTAAGGGGGTGTCTAGCTTTTGGAGTGCTGATTTTTCCAGCCAGTGGCCAAGTAGAACAGGGCAACATGAAAAGAGAAAGTTTATCTACACTGAACTCTTTTATAGGGATTTTTTGCTGAAGGTCCTAAAATCAGCCATGGTTGAAGATTTCTGGAGAAGGTCAGTTAAGACTTTTCTGTGGGCCTGGTAGGGAGGGGGAAGACGGGAAGTTGGGCTGAGAGCAGCTCCGGTGGATCTGAGCATGAGGAAGGAGAGATGTAAAAGAATAATGGGAAAAGGGTTTGGGATTTTCCTAGCAAGGAAAATTTGAGCAGTAGAATAGGTAGAGCAGAGGGGAAGATGGGAGTGAGTATCCCAAAAAGCCTATAAGGGACATTAAATTCTTAGTAACCTGTTTTCAGTGATGACAAAGCAACTTTAAAAGCCATTTTCACCAGATCTTGAATAGAGGTTTGAGGGCTCTCCTCAGCTGGTTTGAGCTTTAGGTTAGCTGGTAAGAGGATCTGGTGGGACCTGGTGTGGGCACTGACAGGAGAAGAGAGGAGTGAATGGGTGGAGGGGTACCTCAGTACCTGCTGTCTCAGCAAGGGGGCAATGGTCTGAGAACTGGTGGAGGTTTGGGTTTTTGATCCAGTAATTGGAGGGGAGAAATCAGGTTGCTGAGGTGAGGGTGACAGCAGAGAGTCTGGAGCAGAAGGCTGAGGGTGAGGATCTATTGGAGAAGCGTAGTTCAGGGTGTGAGCGAAGGAGGGAAAAGGCCTCCACATAGGGTTATCTCCTTCCACCCCTTTGAGCACTTACAGAAGTTAAAAAGGTCACGCAGAATTTGAGGATCTAGAGACCCCTCTGGGGGCCATCGGTTTTGGTTGTCTAATTGGTAATATGGCCAATTCTGTGCACTGAATTTGATGAGGAGTTTGGATTTGATGTCTGGAGTGAGGGACAACCGGTTGAGGTTAGCCAGAAGGCATTTGAGAGGGGAATCAGCGGGGAGGGAAGAAGAGGCTCCCATGATGACTCTTGGCAGGAAGAGAAGAGGTGAATGGCCTGGACTGGAACAGAATTTGGTTGAGTTTCCTTCAGGCGTCCCCGAAAGGAGAGGTCAACCAAAGAGACTCGGGAGAGCCGGGGCCGGGAGGGCAATTGAGTCGTCACCCAAGAGCCCAACCAGAGAGACCTTAAGGCCGGAAGTCACAGGCCACCTGACGTCAGGGTTTTTGCAAGAGAGGAGAAGGAGATAAAGAGAGTCAGGGAGTGCCTATTCTTCTGTCCCTTATAGCTAGCTCATCAACCATGAGATGGGCATCCAGAGAGTCCACCGTAACTGTGAAAGTTGTGGTGGGGTGCGTTCTCTCCTCCAAACTAGGCGTCAAGGGCCTTGCTGGACATTCACAGCCAAAG
The DNA here is from genome assembly GCF_021218885.2 of Marmota monax. Taxonomy (NCBI): domain Eukaryota; kingdom Metazoa; phylum Chordata; class Mammalia; order Rodentia; family Sciuridae; genus Marmota; species Marmota monax. The sequence goes on from NW_026692781.1 coordinate 16,881,799, forward strand.
CCCTTGCATATAGCCATTTGGAGATGGATTCCCAAAGAAGGGGAGGGGGACTCACCAGTTGTAGATCAGAAGGAGTCACCTATTGGAGAGCCGGTGTTGGGTGGAATGTAGCAGCGCTCAAAAAGGTGAACGAGGACGGCGAACCTTGAGAGAGGGGGTCCTCAGAATGAGGAATTTCCCCTCCTGGGTTTTGGCACCAATGAAAGGCCAAGGTTCGTCGTCAGAGATTAAAATGCACACATAAAGATAGCAGTGACAAAGATGAAGCACTTTACTGCAAGCTGGTTCTAGCTTATATAGAAAGTGAGAGTCAGTTATCTTAAACCAGGAAGCTCCCTGGGCCAATCACAGTAAAGGTCAGGCCATCACCTAGGGTGCACGCATATCCGCCCTGCATAGGATTCATGGGGGGCACAAACTGTCCACGTGTACGGAAGACGGGAGGGCCAATTAGAAGGTTTTCAAAACAGCTTGTTATCCGCCCACTGGCAACTTGCCTGCCGCCATGTTGCATTAGGGGCCCCTTATCTGAAAGGCCCGGGGAGTTCTAGCTGCCCACTGGCAATTTGCCCACCGCCATGTTTGAAAGGCCCGGGGAGTTCTCAGGGAGACTCCCAACAAGACCCTGTCTCAAAATTTAAAAAAGTGAAAAAACTGGAGATATAGTTTGGTGGTAAAGTACCCCTGGGTTCACTTTTCAGTATCAAACAAACAAAAACCACCAAAGATTTTATATTATTAGTATAATAGCTATATACTAATAGCTATTAGTATAGCTATTCCTGTTCTTTTTTACTTAAATGAAATAGCTGCCCCCCCCCCCCCCCATTCTTTCACTTCTGGTCTGTTTGTATCTTTGGGTCTAAATCAAATAGTATATAGTTGAACAATGTTTTTCATCTATTTTACCAATTTGTTTTTTGGCTGGAGTCTTTAAATTCATTTACATTTGAAATATTTATAAGGAGTGACTTGCCTCTTTCATTTTGCTAATCGTTTTCTCTATGTCTTATAGCTTTTTTGCCCTAATTTCCTGCATTATTGTCTTTTGTTTAGTTGGCTTATTTCTTTCAAAGATTAAATTCTCTTTTCATTTTCTTTTATGTATATTCTATAGCTCTTTTTTCTTTTAAGTGACCATGTGGATTACATTTACTATCCTAAAGTAAAAGTCTAATATATGCCAGCCTAACTTTGATAGCATATAATAAACACTCTGCTCCTTTACAGATCTGTCATCACCTTTTCAATTGTTATCACTAAATTACATGTTTATTTATCATGCACCCCAAAATATAGACTAAGAATACTTTTAAATATATTGTTCTTGAATTATGTCAAAAACAAAATTTTGAATTATAAACAAAAGTTAACAATAATACTAGATTTTAGAATAAGTTTTAAAAAATCTAGTAGTTTCTTAAATCATGTAGAAAACAAAAAGTGGAATTACAAACCGTCATTACAGTAATACTAGGTTTTATAACTGCCTATGTACTTAACGTTTATTGAGATTTTTAATTGTTCTTATGACCTTGTGTAATTGCCTTATATTCTTTTAGTTTTACCCTGCAAGAGTTTCTTGAGTGTTTATGTCTTGCAGAGTAGATCTAGTAATAAACTCCCTCATTTTTTGTGTTATCTGCCAATGTCTTAATTTCTCCCTTACTTTTAAGGACACTATTGTCATAGGTATCTTGGTTTTTCAGTTTTTTTTCTTTGAGCAATTTAAACATAACAGCCCACTTCCTTTTGTCCTCCAAAGTTTCTGATGAAATATCTGCTGATAATTTTATTGAGGATCCCTTGTAAGAAATAAATTGCTGCTTTTTGGCTGCTTTCAAGGTTCTATGTTGAACTTCTAGTGTTGAACCACTGGGGTTGGGGCTCAGTGGTAGTGCACTTGCTTGGCATGTGTGAGGCACTGGGTTTGATTCCCAGCACTGCATATAAATAAATAAAAAAATAAAATAACAGTCTATTAACAACTTAAAAAAAATTCTTTGTCTTTAGAAAGTTGATTATAATGTGTCCTGGTGTTTCTCTTATTTGGAGTTTGTTGAGCTGGTCCTCAACTTATCATGGGTTTAATGTCCTGATAAACTCATCATAAATTGAAAGTATTATAAGTTAAAAATGTTATTTAATACATTTTACCTACCAAACATCTAAGCTTAGCAATACACTACACTGTAGAATGAATTGTGATTATGTGGCTGACTGGGAGCTAGTTCTACTGGTGCTGCCTAACATTACAAGAATACCATACCTGGCGGGGAAAAATTCAACATTTAAAGTATGCTTTCTACTGTGTGTGTATTGCTTTCACACCATTGTAAAGTTGAAAAATTGTACATTGAACAGTTTTAAGTTGTGGGCCATCTATATTTATGTTTATGAAACTTGGGAAGTTTTTATCCATTATTTCTTCAAATAGTTTTCTGCCTCTTCTCTCCTTTCCTTTTGGGACTTCCACAATGCACATGTTGTTTCCTTTGATGCTGTTCCACAGGTTCCTTAGGCTCTATTAACATTTCTTTAGTAATTTTTCTTTCTGAGAAAATTACCGCAGAGTAGGTAATATTCTGTTGTCTGTAGTTAAGATCACCAAATCTTCTGCCTGCTTTCACATAACCTCTAGTGAATTTGAAGTTTTACTTTTCTGGTTTTTAGATTTTTTTAAATCTCTTGATAGTTCCATTATTTATACATCATCTTCCACATCTTCTGCTTAGCTCTTTGAATACCTACGAGACAATTGTTCTTAAGTGTAGTAGACATATCATCTACCAGTTAGGTCTTTTTCATGACGTTTCTGCTTATTTTCTTTGAATGGGTCATACTTTTCTGTTTCTTTCCATGGTTTGTGATTTTGTTGTTGTTGTTGTTTATTGAAAAGTGGACACTTGACTTTAATAATGTGTTAACTATGGAAATTAGTTTTTTAACTTTCACCAGGCCTTGCTGCTCCCTGCCTCTCTTGCCACTGAGGTTGTAAATTTTTCAGGGTTTTTTTTTTTTTTTTTTTTTTTGAGTTTGTGCTGTTTCCTGGGCCTGTGTGTTTATTTCTTAATTTGTGTTGTATACGCAGTTGTTTTTTGCATGTCTTACTTTTTTTGTTGTTGGGGGAGGGTACTAGGGATTGAACTCAGAGGCACTCAACCACTGAGCCACATCCCCAACCCTATTTTGTGTTTTATTTAGAAATATGGTCTCACTGAGTTCTGTCTTCCTGAGCTGCTTGGATGTCCTACTTTTTAATGTTTAGCTCTCAGAATAGGAAAGAGGAAGAAATTGAGGAAACAAGAATGGGTGCCAGCCTTTTATTCGCCTTCTCACAAAATTCTCTTTATCTGGAGAAGAGGGGGGCCTATAGCCATGAGAGGAGGCAAAACATCAGTGGCTGTGGCTTCTTTGAAACCTCTGTGATCAGAAATAACAATCAATACTCAGAACACAAATCCCTGACATTGAAGGACAACATCATTTTGCCCACTTGTCTCCCTGAAACTGTACAGCTGCTTCAGAAGGAATATATATATATATATGTATATATATATATATATATATATTTGCACAGCATAGGATAAGGGTGGGAATGGGGAGGCTCTATTTTACTAGGAGTTGAAATTGACAAAAAATAACTGTGATTTACTCTCCCACCTTTCCCCTGGAAGTTGCAAGCCTTCAGTGGACTTCAGAGTTCCAAAATAATTGTATTGTAGGTTCACCCTCATATGTGGTGCCACAGTCAAAATAACCGAGCCGCCACAAAGCCTTGTAGGTTCAAACAGCAACTCTTTATTCCTGAACTCTCACCAGCACTCTACACACACTTCCCGGGAATAGACTCCCTCCGCCGGGCTCTGCGCGCCAATTCTCCCAGAACCCCCGGGAGAACTCAACGGGAACCCCAAAGTAGCGCAGGCGCCCAAGGCAGCAGGATCCGCCCTAATCCTGGAGCCTCCCTATTCCCAGCAGGATCCGCCCTAATCCCAGAGCCGCCCTATTCCCAGAGCAGGGTCACCTTTCAACCATTCCCTCTAGCAAAATGCCAGGCGTCATTCCGACTAAACTGTGGCTCTCAACATCTCCCCCTTCTGTTTAATTAAACAATAAGCATGTGGCTTAGGGACTGTGCCTGTCTTAGGTTGTCCAATACTACATATGGTCCTTACCCGTCATCGGATGAGCTAACCTCAAGGTGTCAGCCTCCTGTCTTAGGTTGGTACCATTGTAATTGGATCTTACCCGTCATTGGCTACTGGTCCAGCATACAGCCATACTTGTGGATAGGCCTTTGCATCAGTGGGGGGGGGGTGAGGTTCTTTGCCTCACCTCTGTTGACCCCCAAATTTGGCCTTTGCACCAGTGGGGGGGTGAGGTTCTTTGCCTCACCTCTGTTGGCCCCCAAAGTTGGCCTTGGTGCCAGTGGGGAGGTGAGGTTCTTTGCCTCACCTCTGTTGGCCCCCAAATTTTAGACCATCACAAGCAGAAGGGAGGAGGATGCAAAATGCCATGGCACCAAGCCAATTGACGGCTCTTTTTGGAAAAATTGTACCACAGATGACACCATCAGCAAAGATAGCCCAGCACCAACACAATTCGCTGCATCAACAGATAGTTCGCAATGCATGCAAGTGATACATAGTCCAGGCAAGTTCTGCAAGCAGTTAAAGCAGAGGAATCTATTAATATGTCCATTTCCTCCCAAAGTAAATCGACTCCTTGATTGAGCATCACTTGCTGAGTTATTATTCATTGATGCATCAGTTTATACAGTTTGTTGTGATAGCTTATCGCAGAAGCTGTAGTTTGGTTTTATCTTTTTTGTCTTCACCGGCACTGGGATGAAGATAGGAATTCTGGCAATGATGGCTAAGAAAAATTATGTAACATTCCAGCAGTCACTAAAAGAAAGCAATTTTCTAAACAATATACACTATCCTGAACAGAATTATTAAATAAAATGAAAAGGAAAGGTGAAAGTAAACAAAAAGATCTGTTAACCTCCTCTTTTGTTCACATATTAAAACAATCTTCAACAGCTGTTTACCCAATTTAAATTAAACCATTTAAATCATGTAAATAAAAAAAATATTTGGATCCATTTTTTCATGAGCGCTCCTCATATATGATCTATGGACATACGCACATACAGACATACAACACAAAACACAAGTGTGCACACATAACATACAACACATAAGACAATAGTAAAGGCCTTGTAGCTTACACAGGTGAAATCTCCATTGCAATGTTTAAAAAGTCCACAGTCTTAAAAAATAGAACTGATCAGAAAAACATTAACCTAGGTCTGTATGAGCTCAAAAATGAAATAGAACTTTATGATGTGGGAAAAGGCAATAATAAAATAGATATTGAAAAAAAGCATCCTGGTTACCACCTAGGTTTGACTCTTCTTTTGATATTCCATCCTTCTTCCTGTAACTTGCATAATGGGTCTGAAGGTATTCCCACAAGCAAGCCCCAAGGTTTCTGATATTTGAAATAGGCCTTAATGGTGTTCATTATTCATTAGCCTCTAGGTGTGGGAGAATCACTGTCGCAGATGTAAGAATAGCCAAACTGGAGTTCTGAATATCAGCTGTTATGGATTTGAGTCAAATCATCTTCTTTTTGGTCTGTAGAAATCGCTTTAGTTAATCTTTCTGGAATCCAAATCGGCTGCTGTTCTCCCTGTGGAAACACACAAACAGACCCCTGACTCCAGACAATCACTGGGTGAGGACATTTCCATTGTCCTGTTAGAATATCCTTCCAAAGTACCTTGGGCTTATGTACATTTTTTGGACACATATGCCTTTCCGCAGCACTAAGCCCTGATGAATCCAAATTTAAAAAGTTTAGAGTAAAAAGGGTTATTTTAAGTTTATCTTTGGGGGATATATACCCCTTTCCAATTCCCTCCTTTTGTTTTAATAAGTACATTTTAATAGTTTGATGAGCTCTTTCAACTATGCCTTGTCCCTGTGGATTGTATGGGATTCCTGTTATATGAGTAATGCCAAATGATGAGCAAAATTGTTTAAAAGAGGTAGAAGTATAGCCAGGGGGCATTATCTGTTTTTAACTGTTTTGGAACGCCCACAGTGGCAAAATTTTGTAAGCAATGAGCTATAATATCTTTAGTTTTTTCTCCAGCATGAAGGGAGCCCATCAAAAATCCGGAACAAGTATCAACTGTAACATGCAAATATTTTAATTTTCCAAATTCTGGCAAGTGTGTGAAATCCATCTGCCAAATATGATTAGCTATTAGTCCTCTAGGATTGACTCCAAGATTAACTTGTGGTAAAAAGGTCACACAATTTTGACATTGTTTTATTATTTGTCTAGCTTTTTCCTTAGTTATTTTAAAACGCTTTTGTAAAGTATTAGCATTGACATGGAACTTTTTATGAAAATTTATAGCTTCTTCTAGCATAGAAAAAATATGTATGTCATGTGTAGTTTTATCTGCTAAATCATTGCCCAAACTAAGGGCTCCAGGTAATCCTGTATGTGCCCTGATATGTCCTATAAAGAATGGATCTTTTCTGTTCCAGATTAGACTTTGTATAGTGGAAAACAAAGAGAAAACAGTAGAAGAAGGGGAAATCCTACCAGCATCTTCAAGGGATACTATAGCATTAACTATATACTGACTATCAGAAAATAAATTAAATACAGAATCTTTAAACATCATAAAAGCTTGTAATACTGCATTAATCTCTACCTTTTGAGCTGATTGTTTGGGTACTAAAAATGTAAAAATTTGATTAGGGGTAACTACTGCTGCTGTACTATTATTTGACCCATCAGTGAATATATTTGGAGCATTCATGATAGGGGTTTTTCTTGTCATCTTTGGAAAAACTACAGGATACTTAGACCAAAAAGGCAACAAAGGATTAGATGGTAAGTGGTTATCAAATGAAACATTAGATTTGCACATGATTATTGCCCAAGTTTTTAACTCATTAGCTAACTCATCAATTTGATCCATAGTATATGGAGTAATAATTTTATTGGGAGAAATCCCAAACACTCCCTTTGCCGCTTTTATTCCTTTGAGTATGAATTGTCCTACAGCCTCAGGATACCTAGTAAGAATAGTGTTAGGAGAATAAGATAAATGTATCCACAATAATGGACCTTCTTGCCAAAATACTCCTGTAGGAATATTTTTTGTTGGTAGTACAATAAATAATAAAGGCAAACTTATATCAATTCTATCCAAATGCATATTTTCCATGTGTGTTTCAATGATTTTTAATGCCTTTCTTGCTTTAGGCATTAATATTCTGGGTGAATTTGGATCTGATGGACCTTTTAGGATATCAAATAAATGTCCCAACTCTCCTGTTGGTATGCCTAGATAAGGCCTTATCCAATTTATGTCTCCTAATAACTTTTGAAAGTTGTTAAGTGAATTGAGTTGATCTACTCGTATTTGAATTTTTGGTGGATGGACCATGGTTGAGGATAATAGAACTCCTAAATAATTAATTGGAAGATTTAATTGTACTTTATCTATTGCTATCTCTAGATTATAATTTTTTAATAAATTTGTAAGTGTGACATAACCTTCTAGCAATGTGTTTTTATATTTGTGTGCCAATAACACATGACCCATATAGTGAAATATTTGTAGTTCAGGATTTTGATTTCTAAGTGGCTGGATTGCTTTGTTAACATAAATTTGACACATAGTTGGGCTTTTAGCCATCCCTTGAGGGAGTACTTTCCATTCGTATCTCTGATCAGGACCTTCATGATTCAATGCAGGGATAGTAAATGCAAAACGTAGACTATCCTCAGGATGAATTGGAATTGAAAAAAAAAAAAAAACAATCTTTAATATCTATAGCTAAAACATACCAGGTTTTTGGCAAAGCAGACAATTGGGGAATCCCCGATTGAGCAGGTCCCATAATAACCATCTCATTATTAATGGCTCTTAAATCTTGCAATAATCTCTATTTACCAGATTTCTTTTTAATGACAAAAATGGGAGTATTATGGGGAGATACGGAAGGTTGTATATGTCCCTCTGCTAATTGTTGTTTGACCAGGTCATGGGCTACTTGTATCTTTTCTTTAGTCAGGGGCCACTGAGGAACCCATACTGGTCTTTCTGATTTCCGAGTAATTTTGATTGTCTCAGTGGCCCTTTCTGAAAATCCAATCCATGTCTATTTATTCCTTGATCTATTTGAATTGGTGCTGTTATACCTTGTTCTTGTTCTCTTAATCTTTTTTCTTTCCTGCAGGCGCAGGCGGCGGCTCTGCTCTCTCCTTATTCCAATTGGGGTGTTGTGGCTACCATGCTGGCAGGTCACTGGGCCTGTTCTGGGCGCTGGCGGCGGCTCTGTTCTGCCCCTACTCCAATTGGGGTGACGAGTGTACCACGCCGGCAGGCCACCGGGCCTGATTCACCGGTCGGTTGCAGGTTTGCCTACCCTGCAGGCGCGGGCGGCGGCTCTACTCTGCCCCTACTCCAAATGGGGTGACGTGTCTGTCGTACCAGCAGGCCACTGGGCCTGTCCCGCTGGTCGGTAGCAGATCTGCCCACCTTTCGGGCACAGGTGGAGGCTCTGCTCTGCCCCTACTCCAATTGGGGTGTCGTGACTACCCCGCCTGGAGGACGCTGGGCCTGTTCCTGGCACGGGCGGCGACTCTGCTCTGCCCCTACTCCAATTAGGGTGGTGTGTGTACCACGCTGGCAGGCTCCTGGGCCTGATCCGCCGGTCTGTTGCAGGTCTGCCTACCTTGGAGGCGCGGGCGGCGGATCTGCCCTGCCCCTCCTACCACGCCTGCGGACCCCTGGGCCTGATCTGCAGGTTGGTCACAGATCTGCTCACCCTGCGGGCACGGGTGGCGGTTCCGCTCCGCCCCCACTCCAATTGGGGTCATGTGACCACCACACCAGCAGGGCCTGATCCGGGCGTGGGAGAAGGATCTGCTCTGCCCCTACTCAAGTTGGGGTGACGTGTGTACCACACTGGCAGGCCACTGGGCCTGACTCGCCAGGCTGTCACAGGTCTGTTTACCTTGCAAGCGCTAACGGTGGCTCTGCCCTGCCCCTCCTACCATGCCCATGTACCACTGGGTCGCGGGTCTGCCCACCTTGCGGGTGCGGGTGGCGGCTCCGCTCCGCCCCCTCTCCAATTGGGGTCACGCGGTCACCACGCTTGCGAGCCGCTGGGCCTGCTCCGGGAGCTGGCGGCGGCCCGTCTCCTCCCCTCTGGCTCAACGACAAATTGAGGAGACTCGGGTGTCTGTGCCTCACCCCCCCCTACCCGGAGACCAACTGTTTATGTTGCCGCTGGTATTGATGAAGTTCTCTCCTCCGCCGCTTTCTGATGACATCAGATCTCTGCCATGTTGGTATCCTATGCGAATGGCAGCATTTCGTTCCCCTTGCCGGGCAACCAAAGCAACGGGTGAGTCCTGACCGGCCCTCAGCAGGACCCGGACCGAGAAGCAGTTTCCACGGGCTCCTAGCCCCGGGCCAGGGAAGTTCTGGGAGCCGGAACTCGGCCGCTCCGTGCTCGGTGTAAGCTCCTATAAGTGTAGGCTCCTGAAGCAGTCCCCGCGGGCTCAGTTCCGGGAGCCGGAATTCGGCCGCTTAGTGCTTGGTGTATGCTCTGATAGGAGCAGGGTCCAAGAAGCAGCCTCCGCAGGCTCCGCAGCCCTGGGCCAGGGCGGTTCCGGGACGGTTCCGGGAGCCAGAACTCGGCCGCCCCGCGCTCGGTGTTCGCTCCGATAAGATCAGGTTCTAAGAAGCACCCAGGCACTGAACCCTAGCAATCTGTCTGCAAGCCGCAGGCGAATTGCAGCCTGAAATTACCTGTTCTATGGCTGAATGAGCTGCGGTCAGTCGAAAACAGGTATGGTGACGTCAGCTTTCCAACATGGTGGCTGCTGGCCTCCTCTGTGGTCTGACCGGTGTGGAGAACCGAGATGGACCGCTTCCTTTCCCCGTCTCGAACCCAGAATTCAGCCCTGAGTATGGTGCTTGCACGGCTGGCAGAAACTGCAGCGCTGTATCCCTGCGTCGCTATCTCCTCGTTTCCCAGAGCACGCTGCAGACTCTAGCCGCGGGGCGATTTGCTGAATAAGCAGTGTTACCCTCCGTGCGACAAACCTCTCGCGTTTGAGTCCCCGTAGCCAATCCTCGTGCGATGGAAATCCTTCCTCCAGGTTCCGGAGCACCCCACTATTGCTGGAAATTCCTAACAAGATATCCTTTAGCCGTCCTGACTTGTCATACTCCCACACAGTGAAGCAGCACACCGGGGCAATGCACTCCCCTCGCCGCCATCTTCCTGCTTCGGCCATTCTTGACGGGAGATGATGCTAAGGTCTGCACCTGTGTCCAGTAGCCCATTAAATTCATGTCCTTGAATATTTAGTTTTAGCATGGGGCGAGAATCCAAATTTAAAGACAGCATAGCCCAATCTACACCTGTGGATCCTAATCCCCAGGAACCTCTTTCTATAGTACTACTAGAAAATTTATCATGCAGGCTGGGTATTATTAATAACTGTGCTATTCTATATCCTGGTGAAATTACTGATATACCCCTTTGAGAACTAGCTATAATTTTTATTTCACCTTCATAATCAGGATCAATTACCCCAGGACTTATCATAAGTCCTTTTAGAGTAGAAGAACTGCATCCCAATAATAAGCCTACTATTCCTTGGGGAAGAGGTCCTTTTACCTCTGTGGGAATGCTTTGAACTCCCATCTCTGGAGTTAGTACTGCTCTGGTGGAGGCGCAGATGTCCAACCCAGCGCTCCCTCTGGTTTGTCTGATGAGGGATCTAATGGATAATGTGTCTTGGGCACTACCCTGATGGTGTTGCTGGGTTCCTCCATTGCCCCGCATATTTGTGGTCATGGGCCCCGGAGTATTGGGCCTCCCTGTCCGTTTTTTGGCAATGGTTCCCGATGCTTTTCTCCATGATATCGTGGGTAAACACTTGGTCCTTGTCCATTTTTTGATAACGGAGTACCCTCCATGGTGGTTTGAGAACGGCATTCATTAGCCCAATGTCTCCCTCTATGGCCTTGTGGGCAAATATCCGGTATTCTACCCCTTTGATACCTAGTTTTGTTAAACCCTCCTCGTATAGGGCAATTCCTTTTAAAATGTCCTGTTTGTTGGCAATTGTAGCATGTTTTTGGCCTGGCATCTAAAGCCTGTTGTACTGCAGCTGCCAAGACTTGCCCTTGTTCATTAATGTCTCTACATAATTTAATATATATGTTTAAATCTTCATGTTTCCCTGGTCTAATGGCCTCTTTGCCTCATTGATTTGCTTGCTCAAAGGCTAGCTGTTTAATTAATGGCATTGCTTGTTCTGTGTCCCCCAAAACTCTGGTAGCTGTTTGAATAAGCCTATCTACAAATTCAGGGTAAGGTTCATTAGCTCTTTGTATAACCTTAGAAAATTGACCTTGGAAATCTCCATATCCTTGTAAAGTCTTACATACCCTAACCGTGTCTGCAGCAATTTGTGAATATATAGCAGGATCATATGCAATTTGTTGCAGCTGACCTTCATATGGTCCTTTTCCTAACAACATATCTAGATTTCACTGAGGATAACCGGCTGATGCATTTCGCCTAGCCGTCTCCGTGTAAAATTCCTCATTGGCAACCTTCAATAACAGGCTTTGTCCTCCATTTAGCACAGGTTTACACATACTAGTCCAATCTGCTGGCGTCATGTTCAAGTTGGTAATGGATTCTACCATGCTTACAGTGATGGGTGCTTGAGGACCATAGGTTTTTACAGCCTCTTTTAGCTGTTTAACTATTTTGAAATCTAAAACATGGTTAATTCGCTGCCCTCCTGTCTGCTCAAATACAGGGCATGCTAATCTTTGAGGTCCTGTCTCTGGATCTATCAACTATGGGGGTTGGGGGCCCCCAGCATATGTTGTCTCTATAGGTGTAGCTGTTGGTTGGACACTTACGACCTCTGGTTATAGAAAGGTGTTAGTAGCAGCCTCCTGTTGTAACTTTTTTTCTGATAGCCCCTTTTCCTTTAAATTTTCTTCTTCTGTCTGACTAACTCAAGAGACCTTTTCTTTTACTTGATGTACCATAGTCTGAATCTCTAACAATTTACTTAACATTCTTTTGGTTTGTTTTTTTACTAATTTCTGATATACTATAAAGATAATGCAACCCAACAAGATAACAAAAAACAAAACCAAAACAGAATGAAACAAAAATGGAACCAAAAATCGTTGTTATCAGTTTTTCTATTTTCTTGACATGTGCATTTGTGGTCTATCTCTATCTGTTCCTCAGGGGCGAACAACTTCAAACCTTGAGGCAACCATTTTCCCCAGTTTGCCTGAGAAAGATCTAGGGACAGGCAGCTTGAAATAAAAACAAAATAAAACAAGAACACATTGTTTTTTGAAATGGTCACCCATTCTTTCACTCTCCTTCAGGGGTGAGCAATTTCACTTACCTCCAAGTTTCAGGCGTTCCCCGTACGGGCCACCAAATGCCGCAGTCTGTCTGGGCACAAAATAACCGAGCCTCCACAAAGCCTTGTAGGTTCAAACAGCAACTCTATTCCCAAACTCTCACCGGCACTCTACATACACTTCCCAGGAATACACTCCCTCCACCGGGCTCTGCGCGCCAATTCTCCCGGAACCCCCGCGAGAACTCAATGGGAACTCCAAAGTAGCGGGTGCCATGCAGCAGGATTCGCCCTAATCCTGGAGCCACCCTATTCCCGGAGCAGGGTCACCTTTCTACCATTCCCTTTAGCAAAATGCCAGGCGTCATTCTGACTAAACTGTGGCTCTCAACAATGTGGTTTTGATTTCCATGGTTTCAGTTACCTATGGTCAAACATGGTCTGAAAATATTAAATGGAGAATCTCAAAAATAGCTAATAAGTTTTAAAAAATTTTATTACAGTATATTGTTAAAATTGTTCTTTTTTATTTTTCGTCTTGCTGTGTTTAATTTGTAAATTAAGCTTTATCATGTAATGTAAATTAAGGAAATAATAATACTAAACATTGTGTGTGCATGTAGTGTATGTATATATCATATATATGAATGTACAAAATATGTGTAGGGTTTGCTACAATCTTTTTCAGGCATTCACTAGGAATCTTTTTTTTTTTTTTTTAGAATTTTTTTTAATGTTTTTTTTTTTTTAATTTTTTAGTTTTTGGTGGACACAACATCTTTATTTTGTGTGTGGTGCTGAGGATCGAACCCGGGCCACATGTGTGCCAGGCGAGCACGCTACCGCTTGAGCCACATCCCCAGCCCCACTAGGAATCTTAGAACACATTCTTTGTATATAAAGGGAACTACTGTATCATACAGATTTTGCTAGCAAAATTGTTGCCTATTTGGTAAGAGAGATTCCTTCTCCTTCCTATTCTACTGTCTTCCCAGTTATTTCTTGTGGGTTCAGTTGAATATGGTATAGTTAATATAGTAGACCAGTACATTGTCCTGGGTAATATGTAAAATGATAAAGATTTCTTTCACTATGGTCACTATGAGACAGACACAGGCCAAGGCTACATTTATCATCTGGCTTCCTTGTAGCCCTACTTTGGACTCAGGAACCATGAGAGCATTTTTCTTCATTAGTATTAGCTAAGCACCTGTATTTAATACTTGAATATTGAAATGCCTGGTATTCATTTTTTGTAGTATTAAGTTACTTTGAATATTGAAGAAGATATGAGAAAACTGCTATTGTATCCTCAACTAAAACTGGCTTTCCAATTTTGTCTGAGTCCCAGAATTGACTCATTTCTGAAATTGGGCAAATTAGTATGATTTTCTGTGTGGCAGCTGACAGCAATCTTCTGTATTTTTACTTTTGATCTTTTAAAGTCATATCAAGCAATACCCTTTATGGATGCCATGCCTACTTCAAAAAAGACATTCCAGTTGCAAAATAAACACAAACACAAAATTAAAATATAGCTTGATAAACTCTATAAGGTGAGCAACTTTACAACTACTTATCCAGTTAAGAAATGGAATTTTATGAACTCTCTTCACATGCCCCATCCAACCTCAGTCCTTTCTTTCTCCCACAAAATTAAACATTATTTAAAAAGTGCATTCCTAGACACTATAGTTTGTCTCCTTTAAGAAGAAAAGAATTGATCTTGCTGGGCATTGTGGCTCTCATATCTAGTCCAGCAATTCAGGAAGCTGAGGCAGGAGGATTGGAAGTTCAAGACCAACCTCAGCACTTAATGACTACCTACAGACTTAGCGAGACCCTGTCTCAAACATTAAGGAAAAAAAAGGGAGAGTTGAGTTTGGGGATGTGGCTTAGTGGTTAAGCCACAGTGAGTTCAATCCCTGGTGCCCCTCATCCCAAATCAATCTTTTCCAGTCATTTTTAATTGAAAGCTTTTCCTTGAGTCCTTTTCCTTTTACAGTGATATATTGCTTAGGATATTTCTGTCATTGATAAACCACATATATAACAGTGATTGCATAAGATTATGTTGCTTAGTGACATCATAAGTTCTCTAGTATTTGTTACCCAAAGGTATAATTCATAGAGAAAAATAATATGTACTTAACATTTTTAAAGTTACTGTCTAGAGGTGATTGATAAATTAATTTTTTTATGAATTCTTGGATTTTAGTATTTTTCATGTTTTCAGTCTGTCACATAATAATAAATAATAAACATTGAAACTCAAATCATCCATCTTTGGAGCCTCTTTCTTGGTCTGTGGTGGCTTCTGAGCCCTTTAACTTGACAAAGCAGTTTTTTTTAAAAAAAACATTTTGTTTTAATGAGTTGTATATGACAATAGAATGTACTTATGCACTTTGATATAGATAAATGAGGTTTCATTTCTCATTTTTCTGATTGTACATGTTGTAGAATCACATTGGTTATGCAGTCATATATGCACAATAAGGTAATGTCTGTTTTATTCTACTATCTTTCCTATCCCCATATCCCCTTCCCTTCCTTCACTCTGTCTAATCTAAAGTAAATCTATTCTTCCCTAACCCCCCCTTCCCACATTGTGAATTATTATCCGAAAATGAAAGAAAACATTTGGCCTTTGTTTTTTTGGCATTGGCTTCTTTCTCTTAGCATGATAGTCTCCAGCTCCATTCATTTACCATAATTTCATTCTTCTTTAAGGCTGAGTTTTTAATAGCTTCTTTATTATCTTTCACATAGTGTTCTATAGTCAATCTTGTTACATTTTCTGCCCCTAGTCTAGAATTAGACATTTCTCCACTGTGACTTAGTGCTTTTTTTCTTTTTTATAGGGAAAATTACTTACTACTTTTCAGTACCATAATCTGGTTGTTTGGAATTGCCTGTTGCTTCTAAGTTGGTTATTATATATAATAAAATAACTCATGAGCTCAATCTGATAGAATTCAAATTCAAGACTACAATTTTTGTTTTTACAAATTTGATTTCTTCTGTATTGTACTAGTATTTCCTAAAGTATGTTTTTAAAAGATATAAGTAATGACAGAATTAGAATCCTCTTTATTAATCATTTACTTTTCTTCATGTTTCCACATCAATCTCAGAATAACAGTGGTAATACTCTATTTATTGTTGAGAATCATTTAAAACTTTTTTTCCCCCAATGCTCTTCCATTCCTGCTCCTTCCTCCTCATATTTTATTGTTGTACTATATCTATATTGTCTGAGCATTTGGCCATTACAGTACCCTATTCTTCCTTTTAACCTTTATCTTTCTGATTTGTACCATAACTATACCATTAATGCTCATTCCTCTATAGATATATTCCTGTTCATTTCGATTGTTGAAACTTATTCTCTAGTGCAGTCTTCAGTAAGTGTTTATGAAAACATGAACACTGATTTATTCCTGAATTATTGCATATGGATGTTTTGCCCTTTATACTAGAAAATCAGTGGTGCTGGATGTGAAGTCCTTGTTTAGTATTTTCTTTGAGTATCTTAAATTCATAATTTTATTTTCTTCTGGCACATGATGATACTGTTGAAGCATGATGGTAATATAATTTCCCTTACAAATCACTGGTTATTTTGCCTATAAAAGTACTAAAGTATTTTTAAATTTAAAATTCAGTAAATTTTCTTGAATGTGTCTTAGTGGTTGGTTATTATGGTCAGTATTCTCAAATACACAGTGTAGTAAAGAATTTTAAATTGGAACCTTTAAATTATATCTTAAGAATAATGATCAAGGAACTTTCATATGTAATTTCAAAAAAGTGTTTTGTTTTTGTTTTTTTGGTTGCAGGGATTTGAACCCAGGGTGCTACATTCCCACTAAGCTACATCTTCCCCACAACACCCCCATCTTTTTTTTTTTTTTTTTTTTCATTTTGGGACTGGGTCTTACTAAGTTGCTTAGGGTCTTACTAAGTTGCCGAGGCTGGCCTTAAACTTGTGATCCTCCTGTTTTTAGCTTCCCCAGTCGCTGGGATTATAGGCATGTGCCACTGTGCCCAGCTTTGCGTGTGCGCACGCTCTCTCTCTCTGTCTCTGTCTCTCTCTCTTTTTCTCTCAGGCTGAATTTCTTGTATTTATTTAATTTTGTGTTTCTTGTGGTTAGCTTTCATTTTTGAAATGATTTTTATCCTTTGACTCTTTTCTGGATTCTGTACCTCCGCTAGTTTTTAAAATGAAAATTTGCTTAAGCTTTTATTATTTTCTCGATGTCTGTTATCCCTACTTGAAATAGAGGGTTACAGTTTTATTCTTTTTTTTTTTAAATTTGTTCTAGTTAGTTATACATGACAGCACAATTCATTTTGGTTCATTGTTCACAAATGGAGCACAGCTTTTAATTTCTCTGGTAGTATACGATGTAGAGTTGGACCATATGTGCAGTCATACATGTGCCTAGGGTAATTATGTCCATTTCATTGCACCTTCTTTCCTACCCCCATGTTCCCTTCCTTCTCTTCCTCCTCTTTGCCCAATCAGAGTTCCTCCATTATTCTCATGCTCCCCACTCCCACCCCATTATGGATCAGCATCCACTTATCAGAGAAAAGGTTTGACCTTTGCTTATTTGGGAATGACTTATTTCACTTAGCATGATATTCTCCAACTCCATCCATTTACCTGCAAATGCCATGATTTTATTCTCTTATTGCTGAATAATATTTCACAATGTATATATACCACATTTTCTTTATCCATTCATCTATTAAAGGACATCTAGGTTGGTTCCACAGTTTAGCTATTGTGAATTAAGATTCTATAAACATTGATGTGGCTGCATCACTATACTATGCTTAATTTAATTTCTTTGGGTATAGACCGAGGAGTGGTATAGCTGGGTCAATATTTGGTGGTTCCATCCTTCAGACTTTTAAGGACTCTCCATATTGCTTTCCAGATTGGTTGCACCAATTTGCGGTGCCACATTTAATGTCAAAAATTTGGTAGGTGATTTTTGGCTCTATTTCTTCCCCCTCCCCCTTTAAAGGGTTCTTTATTTCCATTGTCATTATCCTGCTCAATTTTAATTCATTCCCAGCCACATCAGAAATAGATCTTTGGTCAAAACAAAACAGTTTTTTCCTTCCTTATCATGTTTCAAGTGCTCCTCCTGCATTCTCTATTGGAAGAGCCCAATATCAAACTAGCTGAAATGGAGAAATGGGTCCTAACAGAACTCAGTTCCAGTATCACAAAGCAAGGAAATGAAGGGTGGATTTTGAATTGAGAGGAAATAAATATTGTGAGTAATATAATAGTGGAGAGTGGCTTCTGTTTTTGCTGAGGTCCATTCATTTTTACACTCTGTCTTAGTATCTACATATACACTTCCATATGCTTGCTTTATAGAAAGGTGTTAAAATTCTTTGGTGCTGATCCTCCTTTTATCTTTGATACTCTTTGTTTGTTTTGATATTTCTTACCATTATTTAGGTTGACTGTCAGGAAAGAGATGAAGCACAACTGTTTTTGGATAGTTGCCTTGAACTACAATTACTTTCATTTTTTTAAAGACGCATCCACTTCCACTTATATCACCACTCAAAAGTTCTTAGGATTCAGACCTTATTTCATGAGGGATGGAATTTGAATACAAATTTAATTAGCAACATCACATTGTATTCAGAATTGCTTTTGATAATAAACCAAATTAATTTTTTTCTTTTTTAATATTTATTTTACAATACCTTTATTTTATTTACTTATTTTTATGTGGCGCTGAGGATTGAACCGAGGGCCTCCCACATGCTAGGCAAGTGCTCTACCACTGAGCCACCACCCCAGCCCCAATCTTTCTTTAGTATAACTTATTTCTCAGGAAACTATCTTTGATATTTGAATATTGTATGTATGTATATATATATATATGAATATATGAATATTGCATTGACTAGCATTTGTAGCTGTAATAGATTCTTAAGGGCATGATATGTAGTGAAACTTTGGTCTTAGGACCCTGTGTCCACTCTCCACTGCTTCACCATGAGAGAGGATACCATAAGTGAGTGTGAACATGATGCATACATCTGTGTGCAAGTTATTGGGTGCTTTTGCAGATACAGAACTATAGTGTTTTGTTCCCAACTATATTTTTTAAGCTACTAGAATAAACAAATGTGGGGGTCATATTTAGGAACTCAAGTTCTGCAAAGAACTGTTCTTAGCTGAAAATAATTTGTAGCTTGAAAGTTTTAAATCCCCTTGTTTTCTGAAATGTTCTTTTTCCTTTCCTACAAAATGTCTTAATCAGGTCTTTATTTTGTCAATTTAAAGAGCCCTTTCTTGTCCATCCTTCCTTTTGTTGCTTGGTCTTAATCCTTAAAATTCTTGATGATTCACTTGTCACATGTTTATTGAGCATTTATTATATCTTACTTGTTATGCTAGGTGGTGGAGATTGAGCTGAAATAAAATATGGGTGTCTTTTTTCCTTTGAGACACAACAAGATTCATTTAGTCAGAGTCTATAGTGTTTTTTTTTTAACCCAGAGTTCACCATATTATTAATTTAGTCTCATAACCCTTCATGATTTTCATTTCTCATTGTTTTTCAGAGTTTGAACAAAGAATAGTACAAAAAAGAATAATGAACTTAAAAACTGTTGCCTATAAATTTTTTGTGCATGTTTTTATTTTTTTATTTCAAATTTTTTCCATATCTTTATTGAGGTAAAATTGAATTACAATAAAATGAAACATAGTTGAAGTATGCAGTTTGATCAGTTTTGACATATCAGTTTTAACCAATACATTCAATATAAAAAGCATTTCCATTACTTTTTAAAAATTTGAAATCATGCAGACTGTTTCATCATGATTTATTACATTAGAAATCAGTCACCTTAAGATATATAGAACCCCACCCCCTCATGTCAACTATTTGAAAACTAAATAGCACATTTATATCTCAGAGGTCAAAGAAGAAAGCACGAGAAAAGTAAATAAAAAGTGCTTTGAACTAAGTGAAAATAAAAGCTTAAAATATCAGGATCTCTGGGATGGAACAGTACTCAGATGAACATTTATAAGTTAAAGCACTTGTATCAGAAGCTAGAATAACAAATTATTTTCAAATTATATAGTAGGAAGGAAAAAATAAGAGGATCAGAAATATAGGAAATAAATAATACAGCTAAAATTTGATAAAAATCAAACAAGTCTGATGAAGAAAAAAGCAAGAACACAAAATATCAATGGAAAGGGACTTATCAAAATAACCCTAAGATGCTACAAATATATTAATATAACATTACAATTGTATTCCAACATATGTGATAGCTTACATATCATGGTCTATATTAGAGAAGGATCTGTGTGCTGCTGAGAAGAAAGTGTATTCAGTCATTTATGAATAAAAAATTCTCTATATGTGTCTGTTAAGTTTAAATGATCAATTGTATGTTTTAGTTCTATAGCTTCTTTATTTAGTTTTTGTTTGGAGGATCTATCCAATGGTGACAGAGGCATGTTAAAGTTACCCAGTATTATTGTGTTGTGTGCTATATTATAATTCTTGAAATTGAGAGCGTTTGTTTGATGTACATAGATGCTCCATTGTTTGGGGCATAAATATTTATAGTTGTTATATCTTGTTTATGTATAATTCCCTTAAGCAGTATGAAATGTCTAGAGTGAGAGTGGTAATCCAGTTGGCGGAATTCCTGGAGGCAGGATTTAGGCTTAGGCAAGCTCCAGGCTCTTTGCTGAATGCTAATTGGTCTATAGGATTTTAATTGGCATACTTAACAGCACTTAGTACTTGCTGATCCACACTGGAAAACTTTAGCCCAGGAATTTCCCATGGGTTTCACTCATGTGGTGGGGGAGCTAATTCTTAGTTTCCTACATCACCTGCAGACCCTACATTTCCTGGTCTTGGATTCAGTCACCAAACAATTTCTCCTGCTCTTACCCTTCAGAGTTTCCAGACAGATGCATCTTTCTCAGCCAGTCCTGCAAGCTGTCAGATTGGAGGGGGATGGTTAGAGCCAGTTTTCCATGACAAGTTCTCATGTAAACCTCTCTCTACATTTGATTTTATTCTGGTCAATTACGCACACTGTGTCTTGCAGTGTGTATTTATTGGGCCTGTATTTAGGGTGTGCCAGGAATCTGCTTCCTCAGTTGCCCACTCTCAGTGCCCAGCTGCAAAATGGTTCCTTCTTGCAGTGAGGTTGGGCAATGCTATTGGTCTCTAAATACATTGTACCCAGACATACCTAGGGCCTCCCCAAAATGCATGTTCCTTTAATTCCCTTATCCCTCTACCATGCTCATGGAGGGACCTCCCTGGCTGGAGCTTCCAGCTGGCTATGGCAGTGGATGTGCTGCTGGGGATTTTATCCTTATTTTATTATATCCAACCTCCAGGTCTGCTTTGAATATCCAGTTTTAGGTTCCAGTAAAGTTCCACCCCCCACTTTTTTTTGTTTCACCCCCTTTGTGGAGAAGCTTTATTTCAGCCGTGGAGCCGCCAGGAAAGCAGCTTCCTTTATTCTGCCATCTTGGATCTTTGGTACCTACAATCTTTAAAACAAAATTTAACTTTTGAAATATAGCTTTCTTCATCTCCTAAGTTGCAAAAGGGACGGTTCATGGTTATAAAAATTGAGCTAGATGGACACAATACTTTTATTTTATTTATTTATTTTTATGTGATGCTGATCATTGAACCCAGTGCCTCACACATGCTAGGTGAGCGCTGTACCTATGAGCCTCAATCCCAGTCCCGTATGGTGAATTTTACTGAATTTTTCATATATCTTCTTTGTGTTAACAGCATTTACTCCTCAGACTGAGGCATAGGGACATTCTTAGGACAAAAAGCCACCCATCTCTCAGAGGAAATGTCTGGGTTCTCTAGCTTCAAGTTTTTGCAAACTGGGAAAAATCCCATGGCAGAATGTACTGGGGACAGGTTAGGAAGAAGAACCAAAAGTTTTTCTAAGAGATGGTTCAGTGAAACAGGTTTTTTTTTTTTTTTTTTTTTTTGGAGTCTTTGCATCACATCTTTAATAATCAGGTTATTTCTTGGTTAATCAGTGAAAGATGTTTTATAAATTTAAACTATTGATTCCTAGTTGTTTCTTCTGAGTGGTTGTTAAGGCTTGTAGAGGCAGGTTTTGAAGCATAATTTTAAGTGGAATTTAAATAATTCTGTTACTGAAAACAACATTCATGTACCTAATACTTCAAAAAGTACCTTTCAAATACCTCCATCTTGTGGTGTACCTCCACCTTGTGGTGAATTGTCAGAAGTGTCCAAAGTGAAAGGTTTTATTTAGTATACTAAAAGCAGAAGCTAGAAAAATCTGAGATAGAAAATTAATTGCTGTATTTAAACTTTTTAGAAATATTGATACATTTTTCATACCTTTGTTCCTTTCTCTTTTTCTTGAGCTTAGTTTTAGTCTTATTGTATATATTTTACTTTAAAGGATCCAAAATGTTTTTTGGGGCAGAGTAAGCAGGTATATATGTGAGTTATTTTTCAAAGTTTTGTTTTAAACAGGATTATCAGATGTTGCTGAACTGAAATGTAAACCATTGATATATGTAATTGATTTAAAAAGTAGAAATGAGTAAGTATTAAGGAACTAATACTTACTGTGTTTCAGTGTTTCAAGTGGCTCTACGTGATCTACAAAAAGAGGATGGGTTAGTATACCTATAATTCCATCAGTTAGTCTTTGGAAAACTTTGTTCAACAATCAAGTCAAGTAGTATTTAATGGGTTCCTAAAATGTTCTAAGGTGTTGTGATATATCATAGAAATTAAGACAGTTTCTACTCCTATGGAACTGACATTCTAACAGGAAGAAATAACAGGAAATAATCATAGTGAATATAGTATAGAGTAAGTTAAAGAGTAATAGGTTCTGTGAGGAAAAAAAATGATCAGAAATGCCAGAGTGTTATCAAGGTGCTTATAATAGGCCTCATTGAAGAGTTGAGATTTGAACAAAGACTTGCAAGGTGATGAGGTTGTTAGCAGAATGTAATTGGGAAAGCAAATTCCAGGCAGAGGGAGTATCAAGGCACAAAGGCAGAGATTTTTCTAGTACATTCAAGGAACCTACATGTAGAATACTGGAGTTCAATGAACAAGGGAAATAGTAGGAAGAAAAGAGAGATAGTGGGAACACAGATCACATAGAACATTCTAGATTTTTATAAGGATTTTGGCTTTTACTCTTTGTGGTGGACAGAATTATGACCTCAAGTATGTCAGTACCTGTAAATTGGTTACATGGGCGAGGGGGATTATGCAGATGGGATTGGTCTCTGTCCCCCTACCACTATCCCCATTGAATTTTGTCTAATAGGAGCAGTTTCTTCTGTGGATGCAGGTGATAGCCATTACAGAGTTTTGAGGGTGAAGGGCTCCCCTCATGGATGTTTATCTCACAACTTTGGTGAAAGGAATGTCTTTCGGGACACTCACAGAGAATATAGTTAGGGAGTAGTTGAACAAATCCTGATGCTTTTGTAAGGATGTCGATGTCGATTCCCAATAGTGTTGTCTAAAGGACATTTTGGGGGTTGCTGATAATCTTTCAGGGTATCCCTGAGGTGATTTTTTTTATAATGATAAGATATTATTTGTATACTTCCACTTTCACAGGAATGTATAGAAGAGTTCTTCAGAGACACTGTAATGTAATGATATATCTATGATGGCTAATGGGATGTATGTTTCTGTATTCTTGTGTTTTAAATTTGAAGGGGATGGGTCTCAATAATTTTTAAGAGTGTAAAGAGATTTTAAAAAACATTTGAGCACCAGTGTCCTGTAATGCCTTGAGGAAACTCTGACGTTTCACCTCCATTTTGCATGTTAACCTTTTGTTTCACAGATTTTTCTCATTTTGTTTCAAATTTCACTGATTTCTGTTCTGATATTTACTATTTGATTTATTCTGTTTTTTTTTAGGTTTAATTTTTGCTCGTAGTTTCTTTTTTTCCACTTTAATTATAGCAATAACACTTAACATGAGCTGTATCATCTGTACTAATT
The DNA here is from genome assembly GCF_021218885.2 of Marmota monax. Lineage (NCBI taxonomy): Eukaryota > Metazoa > Chordata > Mammalia > Rodentia > Sciuridae > Marmota > Marmota monax. The sequence continues at coordinate 16,905,327 of NW_026692781.1, forward strand.
TTAAGTGTACAATTCATTTTTGTTGACTGTAGGTACAAGGTCATGCAGAGGATCTCTAGAGCTTATTCATTTTATTTAAATGAAACTTTATAAATGTTGATCAATAAGTCTCCATTTTCCCTTCCCACCAGCCCTTGGAAACCATCACCCTTGTGTTTGATTTTATGACTTTGATTATTATAAATAAGTCATGTAAGTGGAATCATATAGTACCTGTCTACCTGTGTATGACTTATTTCAGTTAGTATAGGGTCCTAAAGATCCATCATGTTATCACATATTGTAGAATTTTTTAAAAAAAATCTCAGTAGCATTCCATTGTTTATGTATACAACATTTTCTTTAGTCATCTGTTCATGGACATTTATTTCAATTGTAGTTTAGTGAACAGTGCTACAAAAATGAGTGCTAGTATTTCTTTGATATCCTGATTAAAGTTCTTTTGGATATATACCCATAAGGAGGTTGCTGGATCATGTGGTGCCGCAGCCTGGCTGGGCACAAAATCACGAGCCACTCAAGCAGGAACAAACTTTATTTTTGAAACTGCCGCCAATGCCCCATACGCTCCTGGGAAGATTGCCGACCAACCCACGCATCTTCTCCGGGGTCCCAACAGGAACTCCCTCCTCCGGAATTCCCTCCTACCGCACTTCCCCAACCAATGGGAACTCTCCAGGAGTCCCGTAGCAGGCTGAGGTGAACAGCAGGAGTCCAATATCCATATGAATGCAAATCTTAACATAATCATGTCATCTCAATGGCTTGCTGGAATCACCTTTCAACCAAAAATGCCATGCATCGTATTACTTGGCTGTGGCTCTTAGCATCTCCCCCCTTCTGTTTAATTAAGCAACAAGCAATGTGGCTAGAGACCGTGCCTGTTAGGTTTGTCCAATTCAACATATGGTTCTTACCCGTCATTGGATGAACTGACCTTTAGGCGTCAGCCTCCTGTCTTAGGTTGATACCACTGCAATTGGATCATACCCGTCACTGACTACCAGTCCAGCATATAGCCATACTTGTGGATAGGCCTATGCACCAGTGGGGGGGTGAGGTTCTTTGCCTCACCTCTGTTGGCCCCCAAATTTGGCCTAGGTGCCGGTGTGGGGGGGTGAGGTTCTTTGCCTCACCTCTGTTGGCCCCAAAAATTGGCCTTGGTGCTGGTGGGGAGGTGAGGTTCTTTGCCTCACCTCTGTTGGCCCCCAAAATTAGACCATCACTAGTAGAAGGGAGGAGGATACAGAAATGCCACAACACCAAGCCAATTGACGGTTCCTAGGAAAAATTGCATCACTGGTGACACATCAGCAAAGATATGCCAGCACTACCATAATTCGCTGCATCAACAGATAGATCACAATGCATACAAGTGATACATAGTCCAGGCAAGTTCTGTAAGCAGTTCAAAGCAGAGGAATCTATCAATATGTCCATTTCCTCCCAAAATAAATCGACTCATTGATTGAGCATTACTTGTTGAGTTATTATTCATTGATGTATCAGTTTATACAGTTTGTTGTGATAACTATCGAAGAAGTTGTAGTTTGGTTTCATCTTTGTCTTCACCGGCACTGGGATGAAAATAGGAATTCTGACAATGATGCCAAAAAAAAAAAAAATATGTAACATTTCAACAGGTACTAAGAAAACAATTTTCTGAACAATTTACATTATCCTGAACAGAATTATTAAATATAATGAAAAGGAAAGGTGAAAGTAAACAAACAGATCTGTTAACCTCCTATTTTTTCATATATTAAAACAATCCTCAACAGCTGTTTACCCAATTTAAATTAAACCATCAAAATCACGTGAATAATAAAAAAAAATTGGATCCATTTATTCATGAGCACTCCTCATATATGATATATGGACATACGCACATACAGACATACAACACAAAACAGATGTGTGCACACGTAACATACAACACATAAGACAATAGTAAAGGCCTTGTAGCTTTACATAGGTGAAATCTCCATTGCAATGTTTAAAAACTCCATAGTCAAAAAATAAAACTGATCAGAAAAACATTAACCTAGGTCTGTATGAGCTCAAAAATAAAATAGAAATTTATGATGTGGGAAAAAGCAATAATAAAATAGATATTGAAAAAAGCATCCTGGTTAATCACTGTCGCAGATGTAAGAATAGGCAAGCTGGAGTTCTGGATATCAGCTGTTATGGATTTGAGTCAAATCATCTTCTTTTTGGTCTGTAGAAATTGTTTTGGTTAATCTCTCTGGAATCCAAATCGGCTGCTGTTCTCCCTGTGGAAACATACAAACAGAGCCCCAACTCCAGACAATCACTGGGTCAGGACCTTTCCATTGTCCTGTTAGAATATCCTTCCAAAGTACCTTGGGCTTATGTACATTTTTTGGATACAAATGTCTTTCCGCAGCACTAAGCCCTGATGAATCCAAATTTAAAAAGTTTAGAGTAAAAAGGGTTATTTTAAGTTTATCTTTGGGGGATATATACCCCTTTCCAATTCCCTCTTTTTGTTTTAATAAGTACATTTTAATAGTTTGATGAGCTCTTTCAACTATGCCTTGTCCCTGTGGATTGTATGGAATTCCTGTTATGTGAGTAATGCCAAATGATGAGCAAAATTGTTTAAAAGAGATAGAAGCATAACCAGGACCATTATCTGTTTTTAACTGTTTTGGAATGCCCACAGTGGCAAAATTTTGTAAGCAATGAGCTATAACATCTTTAGTTTTTCCTCCGGCATGAAGGGAGCCCATCAAAAATCCGGAACAAGTATCAACTGTAACATGCAAATATTTTAATTTTCCAAATTCTGGCAAGTGTGTGAAATCCATCTGCCAAATATGATTAGGTATCAGTCCTCTAGGATTGACTCCAAGATTAACTTGTGGTAAAAAAGTCACACAATTTTCACATTGTTTTACTATTTGTCTAGCTTTTTCCTTAGTTATTTTAAAACGCTTTTGTAAAGTATTAGCATTGACATGGAACTTTTTATGAAAATTTATAGCTTCTTCTAGCATAGAAAAAATATGTATGTCATGTGTAGTTTTATCTGCTAAATCATTGCCCAAACTAAGGGCTCCAGGCAATCCTGTATGTGCCCTGATATGTCCTATAAAGAATGGATCTTTTCTGTTCCAGATTAGACTTTGTATAGTGGAAAGCAAAGAGAAAACAGTAGAAGAAGGGGAAATCCTACCAGCATCTTCAAGAGATACTATAGCATTAACTACATACTGACTATCAGAAAATAAATTAAATACAGAATCTTTAAACATCATAAAAGCTTGTAATACTGCATTAAGCTCTACCTTTTGAGCTGATTGTTTGGGTACTAAAAATGTAAAAGTTTGATCAGGGGTAACTACTGCTGCTGTACCATTATTTGACCCATCAGTGAATATATTTGGAGCATTCATGATAGGGGTTTTTCTTGTCATCTTTGGAAAAACTACAGGATGCTTAGACCAAAAAGACAACAAAGGATTAGATGGTAAGTGGTTATCAAATGAAAAATTAGATTTACACATGATTATTGCCCAAGTATTTAACTCATTAGCTAACTCATCAATTTGATCCATAGTATATGGAGTAATAATTTTATTGGGAGAAATCCCAAACACTCCCTTTGCCGCTTTTATTCCTTTGAGTATGAATTGTCCTACAGCCTCAGGATACCTAGTAAGAATAGTGTTAGGAGAATAAGATAAATGTATCCACAATAATGGACCTTCTTGCCAAAATACTCCTGTAGGAATATTTTTTATTGGTAGTACAATAAATAATAAAGGCAAACTTACATCAATTCTATCTAAATGCATATTTTCCATATATGTTTCAATGATTTTAATGCCTTTCTTGCTTCAGGCGTTAACATGCGGGGTGAATTTGGATCTGATGGACCTTTTAGGATATCAAATAAAGGTCCTAGCTCTCCTGTTGGTATGCCTAGATAAGGCCTTATCCAATTTATGTCTCCCAATAACTTTTGAAAGTCGTTAAGTGATTTGAGTTGATCTATTCGTATTTGAATTTTTGGTGGACGGACCATGGTTGAGGATAATAGAACTCCTAAATAATTAATTGGAAGATTTAATTGTACTTTATCTATTGCTATCTCTAGATTATAATTTTTTAATAAATTTGTAAGTGTGGCATAACATTCTAGCAATGTGTTTTTATCTTTATGTGCCAATAACACATCATCCATATAGTGAAATATTTGTAGTTCAGGATTTTGATTTCTAAGTGGCTGGATTGCTTTGTTAACATAGATTTGACACATAGTTGGACTATTAGCCATCCCTTGAGGGAGTACTTTCCATTCATATCTCTGATCAGGACCTTCATGATTTAGTGCAGGAATAGTAAATGCAAAATGTGGACTATCCTCAGGATGAATTGGAATTGAAAAAAAAAACAATTTTTAATATCTATAGCTAAAACATACCAGGTTTTTGGTAAAGCAGACATTGGGGAATCCCTGATTGAGCAGGTCCCATAATAACCATGTCATTATTAATGGCTCTTAAATCTTGCAATAATCTCCATTTACTAGATTTCTTTTTAATGACAAAAATGGGAGTATTATGGGGAGATATGGAAGGTTGTATATGTCCCTCCGCTAATTGTTGTTTGACCAGGTCATGGGCTACTTGTATCTTTTCTTTAGTCAGGGGCCACTGAGGAACCCATACTGGTCTTTCTGATTTCCGAGTAATTTTGATTGTCTCAGTGGCCCTTTCTGAAAATCCAATCCATGTCTATTTATTCCTTGATCTATTTGAATTGGTGCTGTTATACCTTGTTCTTGTTCTCTTAATCTTTTTTCTTTCCTAAAGCCTTGTCTAGCCCTAGTAGTGGGCGCGTTAGGATTGATGTTATTTGTTAATGTCAAACCTAATTGATCCAGGACATCTAGTCCCCATAAATTTATAGGAAGATTATCCAATACATATGGCTGTATAGTTCCTTCACATCCTTCAGGATCCTTCCAATCTAATACCATTGCACTTCTATGGGGATTAGTCGCCACTCCTAGCCTCGAAGCGTTTGAGTGGCTTGTTGTAATGGCCAATGTTTTGGCCATTCTTGATGAGATATGATGCTAAGGTCAGCCCCTGTGTCCAGTAGCCCATTAAATTCATGTCCTTGAATATTTAGTTTTAGCATGGTGCGAGAATCTAAATTTAAAGACAGCATAGCCCAATCTACACCTGTGGAGCCTAATCCCCTGGAACCTCTTTCTACAGTACGACTGGAAAATTTATCATGCAGGCTGGGTATTATTAATAACTGTGCTATTCTATCTCCTGGTGAAATTACTGATATACCTCTTGGAGAACTAGCTATAATTTTTATTTCACCCTCATAATCGTGATCAATTACCCCAGGACTTATCATAAGTCCTTTTAGTGTAGAAGAACTGCGTCCCAATAATAAGCCTACTGTTCCTTGGGGAAGAGGTCCTTTTACTCCTGTGGGAATGATTTGAACTCCCATCTCTGGAGTTAGTACTGCTCTGGCAGAGGCGCAGATGTCCAACCCTGCGCTCCCTCTAGTTTGTCTGATGAGGGATTTAATGGATAATGTGTCCTGGGCACTACCCTGATGGTGTTGCTGGGTTCCTCCATTGCCCCATATATTTGTGTGTGGTGAGCCGTGTCTGCAGACCGTTGTCGCCATTAGAAGATGGCGCCGGTCTCCGTTGTGGATCTTGGTAAACAACTCCTTATTTGGGAGAGTTGGCGCGCTGTCCCTCAATACCCTATGAGAAAACACCGCGTGGCAGCTTTGGATTGGACTTGAGTAAGCTTTATTAGGCTGTGTGTGGGTGCGCGGGGAAGAGAGCGCGCTTGAGAGAAGACTAGAGTTAAGGCCTGAATAAACCGCTGAAAGAAGAATCCTGTGTCGTGACTTCCTTGCTGGCGAGGGGGTCGCGACAATTGGTGGCCCGGACGGGGAACCGAATACCTCTCAATTTCAGGATCCAGAACTTTTAGCGGTCAGGGTGGTGCACCGGTAAGTTCCCAGGTAAGTGGGAATCCGCAGAAAATTAGCGGGTCGCTCCTCTGTAAAAAGAGAGAGCGGGGATTTTTTGGACTTTCGCTTTATTTCTTTGCTTTCGCTTTCTGCATTAACGCCATGGGCGCCTCTGCTTCTAGCCCTATTCTGTTGGCCCTGGATGGACTGCTACGATCTAAAGGTTTAAAAGTTAAACAGAGTACTTTGCAGATGTTCTTAAAACAAGTAGATCTAGCGGCCCCGTGGTTTGCTTACTCGGGCAGTCTCACGACCCCCAGTTGGGAAAAGCTAGGCAAGGATTTAGATTTTGCACACGAACAAGGGACCCTCGAAGGTGGGGTGATTCCTTTATGGAAGTTAGTAAAGGGTTGTTTGTCTGACAGTAGATGTCAGGACGCCCTAACCAAAGGACAGGAGGTTCTTGAACAATTGCATGAGGAGAGGTCCGAGGGAGCTGAAAGTATTAAGAGTGGGGGAAGTGATAGAGATGATAAACGTTCAAGTCAGCCAAAGACTAGACTTTATCCAGATTTGACTGAATTGAAAGCCTTTGAGGAAGACAGTAGTTCAGACAATGAGGAAGTATTGGAATTGCTATCACGGCAAGCTAGAGAGAAAAGGGGAAAAGGTGAAACTAAGGGGCGAGGTGATCCCCGTAAGGCTGTCTACACAGAACATAAATACCCAAAGACAGATGTGGGATATGAGGAAGAGGGGGAGGATGTTTTGGAGATTCCTCCTGACCCTCCACCCTATCCTAACCCAGGACTCAATAGGACGTTTCATGCGCAAACTTGGAGAAAGATTCATTCGGACATGGGTCTAGCATTCCCTGTGTTTCAAGATGCCAATCGGGGGCGATATCATGAACCCCTTGACTTTAAAATTGTCAAGACATTGGCTGAATCAGTCCGAACCTATGGTGTGGATGCTGCATTTACACTTACCCAGGTGGAGGGCCTTTCTCGCTTTTGTATGACTCCGTCTGATTGGGCGAGCCTGGTGCGCGCCTGTGTTTCTCCAGGAAAGTATGTGGATTGGAGAGCATTTATGTTAGAGGGGGCAGTAGAGCAGGCGGCCCAAAACCATGCGGCGGGACGCCCTGCCTGGGATAAGGACATGCTTTTGGGACAGGGTAGATTTGCCAATCAACAAACAGGGTACCCACCGGAAGTATATGAGCAAATCAACAACATCTGCATCCGAGCCTGGAAGTCCTTGCCTAACAGAGGGGAAGTATCTGGTAATCTAACTAAGATCATTCAAGGCCCTACAGAGCCTTTTTCTGACTTTGTGGCTCGGATGGTAGATGCAGCGGGGAAAATATTCGGGGACCCTGATAGAGCTATGCCTTTGATCAAACAACTTGTTTTTGAACAATGTACTAAGGAATGCAAAGCAGCTATAACCCCATATAAAAATAAAGGAATAGAGGCATGGATGAAAGTCTGTAGGGAAATAGGTGGGCCCCTTACTAATGCAGGTTTGGCTGCTGCCGTTCTCCAGTTAACCTGAAAGCCACCCCCTCATACAGGAAAGTGCTTTAGATGTGGCCAGGAGGGACATTTTAAGCGTGATTGTCCCCGAACATGTCAGTTACAGGACAAAAAAGGGTCATCCTCAATTGTTCGACAGCCAGGACTATGTCCTCGTTGCAAAAAGGGTAAACATTGGGCTAATGAATGCAGATCAGTCAAGGATATCCATGGACAGCCAATATCAGATAGACAGATGCCAAAAAACGGCCGGAAGGGCCCTCGACCTCAGGGCCCGCAAATATATGGGGCAATGGAGAATGGGACCATGGAGAGCGAAACATGGCCATCTCTACGACATCCCAAGGATCGCGGAGAACCACTACAGGTGCCGCGGGACTGGACCTCTGTTCCGCCTCCAGACTCGTATTAACACCAAAAATGGGAGTCCAATTGGTGGAAACTGACTTTAAAGGACCTTTGCCACCTGGTACTGTAGGGTTGTTAGTGGGGCGTGCTTATTCCGCTTTACAAGGCCTTTACATCTTCCCTGGAATTATTAATCCGGATACAATAGGAACAGTAAAGGTTATGGTAGAAGCTCCAAAAGGTATTGTGTCCATCTCCCCAGGAGACCGGATTGCTCAATTGTTAATTTTACCCAGTCTACATACCCGTTTTCCTGCTGGCTCCCATTTGAGATTAAACGATAAGATTGGAACAACGGGAGGAAATTGTGTATTTTTGTCCTTAGAAATGGATGACCGTCCCACATTAAAATTAACTATAGAAGGCAAATCAATTTTAGGATTACTGGACACTGGAGCAGATCGTAGCATAATAACAATGAAGGACTGGTCAAAGGGGTGGCCGGTGCAACTCTCGGATCAATCGCTGAGGGGTTTAGGATATGCTCAAGCTCCACAAGTCAGCTGTAGACATCTATCATGGAAAGATTCTGAAGGACATTCTGGCATTTTTCAACCATATGTGCTTGATCTTCCAATCTCCCTATGGGGACGTGATCTTATGAAGGACATGGGGTTTCAACTTAGTAATGAATACTCAGCAGTTGCCCAAAAGATAATGCAAGACATGGGATATAGACCAGGTCTTGGATTAGGTAAAAATTTACAGGGACGTAGACGTCCCATACAATCAATACCAAAACTTAACAGACATGGGTTGGGTTTTTCTTAGGGGCCGCTGAGGATCAGGTGCCCATTACCTGGAAATCAGGGGAGCCAGTATGGGTGCCTCAGTGGCCACTCTCCTCTGAGAAACTGACTGCAGCACATGTTTTAATTCAAGAACAGTTAAAATTAGGACATATAAGGCCATCCACTTCTCCTTGGAATACACCCATCTTTGTTATAAAAAAAAAGACTGGAAAATGGCGGTTGCTGCACGATCTACGGGCTATTAATGCTCAAATGCAACTCATGGGATCTATTCAGAGAGGGTTGCCTTTGCTTTCTACTATCCCTAAAAATTGGCCAGTGATATGTATAGACATTAAAGATTGTTTCTTTTCCATCCCATTGCATCCTCTAGATTCAGAACGTTTTGCTTTCACCTTGCCTTCGTGTAATCACGAGGAGCCTGATCAGAGGTTTGAGTGGGTGGTTCTGCCGCAGGGCATGGCAAATAGTCCTACCATGTGTCAAATGTTTGTCGGTGCGACTATTGCTCCAATCAGACAAAAATATCCAACATTAAGGTGTGTACATTATATGGATGATATTTTGTTAGCAGCAAAGACCCAAGGTATGTTGGAGGCCACTTATACTGACTTAATACATCTGCTACAGTTAAAAGGCTTGCTTATTTCACCTGATAAGGTACAGATGGGGGACTCCATTAATTATCTTGGTGCTACTATCTCTTGTAAAGCTATCACACCCCAAAAGATAACTCTGAGGACTGATAAATTACAGACGCTAAATGATTTCCAAAAATTATTGGGTGATATAAATTGGATTAGAAGCTACCTACATATTCCCAATGTTGAATTAAAACCTTTGTATGAAATTCTTAAAGGCGATTCAGATCTTACTTCCCCTCGACATCTTACTGAGGAAGCCAGGTCAGTGTTGCTTAAAGTGGAAGAGGCTATACAATATGCTAGCCTTTGTAGGTTTCAAGAGGATAAACCTCTCCAACTATGTGCGCTCGCCACTGTGCGACAACCTACTGGAGTTTTGTGGCAAGATGGTCCTTTACTGTGGATACATCCACGTATGTCCCCTGGAAAATCCCTTGAGTATTATCCTGATGCAGTTGCTTCCTTAGCTATGTTAGGGATACAACAAAGTGTACAATTTTTTGGTTTCTCTCCAACGTCTGTGATTGTTCCTTATACATGTCAACAAATTCTGGTCTTATGTGCTAACTTGGATAATTGGGCTATATTACGATGCTCCTTTCCAGGAGAGATAGATAATCACTATCCATCACATCCTCTTATTACATTTGTTAAGGAACATCCTATCGTTTTCCCTAAAATCACTTCTTCTACGCCCATTCCAGGAGCTGCAAATATCTTTACAGATGGATCTAAGACTGGTATTGGAGCCTATGTGGTAAATGATCAGCCTCCTATCCAACATCAGTTTGCTCCTGGTAATCCACAATGGGTGGAGCTGCAAATTGTCATAAAAGTTTTTGAACAATGTCCATTTCCTTTTAATTTAATCTCAGATTCTGTTTATGTAGTTCAAGCTTTAAAGGTGTTGGAAGCAGTGGGTCCCATACACACATCAGGAGTAATGTCTTCCCTTTTTCTCCATCTTCAAACATTGATTTGGAATCGTTCCGCCTGTTTTTACCCCTTGCATATTCGAGCCCACACAGGTTTACCGGGTGCTCTTTCTGCGGGCAATGCCCAGGCAGATCTTGCTACTCGTCCTTCTTGGGCGTTCCCTATTTCCTCCTTAGATCAAGCTAGAAACTTTCATAGTAAGTTTCATATTAATGCACGAGCACTTCAGAAACGCTTTACCATCTCCCGTGCTGATGCTCGACAGATTGTGTTGGATTGTCCTAATTGTGTGATTTTACATCATCCTCCCTCTATAGGCGTAAATCCTCGTGGTTTACGGCCTTTAACTATATGGCAAATGGATGTTACTCATGTTCCTGACTTTGGTAAACTTAAATATGTCCATGTATCTGTAGATACTTGTTCTGGCATTATCTGTGCTTCTGCTTTGTCTGGGGAAAAAACTGGAAATGTTATCACACATTGCTTGGAAGCTTGGGCAGCCTGGGGATTACCACAGTCCATTAAGACGGACAATGGTCCAGCATATACTGGGCGACAATTTTCTTCCTTTTGCAGCCAGATGGGTATCCAACTTGTCCATGGTTTACCTTACAATCCACAAGGCCAGGGTATTGTAGAGCGCGCTCATAAGACTCTAAAAGAGATGTTACTAAAACAAAAAGGGGGAATTGGTTTAGGCCACTCCCCGAAAGAGCGCCTCTCCCTGGCTCTATTTACTATCAATTTTTTAAATCTGGACATTCAAGGGCGCTCTGCTGCAGATAGGCATTGTTCGCCCTCTGCCCCGAATTTTGGGTATGTTAAGTGGAAAGATGTCCTTTCCGGACAATGGTATGGGCCTGATCCCGTGCTAGCATGGGCACGAGGTTCTGTCTGTGTTTTCCCACAGGACCGAGCGGAGCTGGTGTGGATCCCTGAACGACTAACGAGAAAAGTCTCGAAGATAACTGACCAACAACGGGGGACCCTACAAGAGTCCAACGATGAGACCCTTCATTCTGCTGAGTATCATGGCCCTATCACAGACGATAATGGTCCAGATGTTACCGATGCAGTGGTGGGCGGTAGCTCGGACATGGCCGATGCCGATGCCGGTCCATAAAAATTCTAGTGTCCTCCCCACTCTTTTTTCTACTTCATGTGAGATGTCTGCCCCTTGTGTCTCCCCTAGAGGAGACGGGGAACGGGTTTTCAACCTTTCTCGTGTTAATCTCATGGGAGTTTTCTGCTTCAGTTTCTTGAGAACCCGTTGTATTCGCTTACAGCACAACAATTTGACCAATTGGGAGGACCCCTTACAGAACAGTAGGGTCTCACTGGGAATCTTGTTTGCGGCGCTTAGCCAATTGAGTGCGGGGATGAAGGAGGGCTCAGGAGAGACTACAAATTCGACCGAAATGAATATCACCACTTTGGCTATAACCTCCCAGGTGTCACTCCCGGTGGCTTTTTCTAACGCTAGTAATGCCACTTATTTTAAGGCCTCTCCTTATTGTACCCCGTACTATTCTTTCCCCCCGACATTCACGCCTTGTCAAGATTATTCTTGGGAGAAGCGCCAAGTTGCTGTGGGTTTCTCTCTTTCCCCTTCTCTTAAAAGGTATTTGTATAATTCTTCCAAGGCTAATTCCACTACAGGAACAGGCTGGTCTTGGTTTCAATGGTTGATTTCCAATGAAAAGGGGGCCACAGCCGATGTCTCTGCTCTGGCTCAATTGAGAGGAGTCCAGAGCTGGCTATTTAATGTATCTGGCTCTGTACAGGACACCGGTAATGGTAGGAGGCTTAAAAACATTTCATACAATTCTCAGGTGTCCAATGCTACACTGCCCCCTGCAGCAGTCTGCCTTCATTCTCCGTTTCTGTTCCTTTTGACTGATAATACTACAGGATCGGAAATGATTGACTGTTCTAATTGTACATGTGTCCTGTCTGAGTGTTGGAATGGATCCTGGAGCACGGCAGTTGTTATGAAGGTCCCGACTTTCGTCCCGATTCCGGTTACTGCGGATCCGGGCTCCTTCCCTATTATTGAGGTGCTCAGGAGCCGTAGGGATTTTGGAATCACGGCAGCTATTGTAACAGCGGTTGCAGTGTCTGCTGTTGCAGCAGTCACTGCTGGAGTGGCCATGGCTAGTCAAGTGCAGACTGCGGCCACGGTTAATCAGGTCATCCAACAAACTTCCAGCATTTTAGAGTCTCAAAGTAAAATTAATCAACATATTTTATCAGGAATTTTGGCCGTTAATCAAAGGGTGGATCTCCTCCAAGCTCAGATTGAGGAATTGTCAGACCTAGTACATTTGGGTTGTGTTGATCATCGTGCACATCTATGTATAACATCTCTCAGATTTAATGATTCCAGAAATACCTCTCAAATCATCGGACAGTACCTGGCTGGAAACTGGTCCATGGAAGCAGAGAAGTTGATCCAGACCCAACTGACACAAATTGCCATGTTGAACAACACTCGTGTGGACCCTGTGACATTGGGCCAATTTACGAATTGGTTGTCTTCTGCTTTTTCTTTCTTTAAGGAATGGGTGGGAGTAGGCATTTTTGGAGCAATGTGTTGTTTTGGGGTTGTCCTTTGTCTGTGGCTTTTCTGTCGCCTAAGAGCTCGTCATAGCCAAGAAAAGGCTATGATCGTCCAGGCTTTTGCAGCCCTAGAGCATGGTATCTCTCCACAAGTTTGGCTTGCGCAACTTAAGCAATAATTTCCTGGGTTTTGGCCATTGCACCCCAAGTCATCTTTGACATTGTACTGGGATTGGCATGCCCTCCTCTTCCTGCCTTCCCAGTTATGGAAGGCCCATGCACTCTGCAGGCCTTGTCGCCATTGCACGCAGGCGGGCTTCCATGCTGGTGCTGCACTTTATGCTTTGGACCCTTCGTTTTCTCAGGGGCTGAGAGATGGTGTTGCCACTTCCAACCTCATAGTCACTGACCGGCTACTTGTAAAATCCCCCTTCCTTTTCGCCGTCAGCACGATGCAGGATGCGAGGCAAGGCACTGCACTTGAGTGATCCGATCTCCGGACCTCAAGGGAAGCATGTCCTATAGCATACGGGTTTGACGTCCACGCCCCGTCCCACGAAAAAAGGCGTCGGCTGATATGGTGTCAGATCTAGGGAAGGCGCCTCCTTGGGACTGAGCCATACATTGCAGCCATGTTTGCACAGTGGGATAGGACCTCTACTTTCGCCTGCATTGTTTTTTAAGAAATAAGGGGGAACTGTGGTGAGCCGTGTCTGCAGACCGTTGCCGCCATTAGAAGATGGCGCCGGTCTCTGTTGTGGATCTTGGTAAACAACTCCTTATTTGGGAGAGTTGGCGCGCTGTCCCTCAATAACCTATGAGAAAACACCGCGTGGCAGCTTTGGATTGGACTTGAGTAAGCTTTATTAGGCTGTGTGTGGGTGCGCGGGGAAGAGAGCGCGCTTGAGAGAAGACTAGAGTTAAGGCCTGAATAAACCGCTGAAAGAAGAATCCTGTGTTGTGTCTTCCTTGCTGGCAAGGGGGTCGCGACATTTGTGGTTTTGGGTCCCTGAGCATTGGCCCCCCCAGTCCTTTTTTTGGCAATGGAGCCTGATGCCTTTCTCCACGATATCGTGGGTAAACACTTGGTCCTTGTCCGTTTTTTGATAACGGAGTACCCTCTATAGTGGTTTGAGAACGGCATTCATTAGCCCAATGTCTCCCTCTACGGCATCGTGGGCAAATACCCGGTATTCTATTCCTTTGATACCTAGTTTTGTTAAACCCTCCTCCTATTGGGCAACTCCTTTTAAAATGTCCTGTTTGATCACAATTGTAGCATGTTTTTGGCCTGGCATCTAAAGCCTGTTGTACTGCAGCTGCCAAGACTTGCCCTTGTTCATTAATGTCTCTACATAATTTAATATATGTGTTTAAATCTTCATGTCTCCATGGTCTAATGACCTCTCTGCAGCAATGATTTGCTTGGTCATAAGCCAGTTGTTTTATTAATGGCATTGCCTCTTCTGTATCCCCAAATATTCTGGAAGCTGTTTGAATAAGCCTATCTACAAATTCAGCGTAAAGTTCATTAGTTTCTTGTATTACCTTAGATAATTGTCCTTGTAAATCTCCATGCCCCTGTAAAGTTTTGCATGCCCTAACCACATCTACAGCAATTTGTGCGTATACACCAGGATCATATTCAATTTGTTGCCGTTGACCCTCATAAGGTCCTTTTCCTAACAACATATCTAGATTTCTTTGAGGGTAACCGGCTGCTGCATTTCGCCTAGCTGTCTCCGTGCAAAATTCCTCATTGGCAACCTTCCATAACAAATATTGTCCTCCATTTAGCACAGATCGACACATGTTAGCCCAATCTGCTGATGTCATGTCCAAGTTGGTGATAGATTCGACCATACTTATGGTAAAGGTTGCTTGTGGGCCATAGGTTGTTACAGCCTCCTTTAATTGCTTCACTGTTTTAAAATCTAAAGCAAGGTAAATTCGTTGCCCTCCTGCCTGCTCAAGTACAAGGCATGCTAATCTTTGAGGTCCTGCCTCGGGATTCTGTCCATCAACTACGGGAGTTGAGGGCCACTCAGCTGTAGATGGAGCTGTTGGTTGAATTACGCCCTCTGGTGATAGAACGGAGTTAGTAGTAGCCTCCTGTTGTAGCTCCCCCCCTCCCCCCCCAATGGTTGTTTTTCCTCTAAGCTTTCTTCCTTTAAATTTTCTTCTGTCTGACTAGCTCGAGAGACCTTCTCTTTTGCTTGACCTCACATGTTTTCTACCATAGTCTGGACCTCTAACAATTTACTTAACAGTTTTTTGGTTTGTTTTTTACTAATTTCTAATCTACTATAAAGGTAATGCCACCCAATAAGATAACATAAAACAAAACCGAAACAGAATGAAACAAAAACGGAACAAAAAAATCGTTGTATCAATTTTCTCTTTCTCAGGGCCGAACAACTTCAAACCTTGAGCCAACCATTTTTCCCAGTTTGCCTGAGAAAATTCTAGGGATAGGCAGCTTGAAACAAAAACAAAATAAATCAAAACAAGAACACATTTTTTTTTGAAATGGTCACCCATTCTTTTGCCTTCTCTCAGGGGCGAGCAATTTCACTCACCTCCAAGCTTCAGGTGTTCCCCGTACGGGCCACCAATTGCCGCAGTCTGGCTGGGCACAAAATCACGAGCCACTCAAGCAGGAACAAACTTTATTTTTGAAACTGCCGCCAATGCCCTGTACGCTCCTGGGAAGATTGCCGACCGACCCACGCGGCTTCTCCCGGGTCCCAACAGGAACTCCCTCCTCCGGAATTTCCTCCTACCGCACTTCCTCAACCAATGGGAACTCTCCAGGAGTCCCGTAGCAGGCCGAGGTGAACAGCAGGAGTCCAATATCCATATGAATGCAAATCTTAACATAATCATATCATCTCAATGGCTTGCTGGCGTCACCTTTCAACCAAAAATGCCATGCATCATATTACTTGGCTGTGGCTCTTAGCAATGTGGTAGTTCTATTTTTAATTTTTTGGGAGCTTCCATAATGTTTTCCATAGTGGCTGTACCATTTTGTATTCCCAACAGTATGCAAATGTCCTTCCTGATTTCACCACATCTTCACCAATACTTGTCTTTTTTTTTTTTTTTTTTTTTTTTTATAATACTTATTCTGGCCGCTAATCAGTTGAGCTGTTGTCTTATTGTGGTTTTAATTTTTTAAAAAATTATACTTGACAAGAGAATTCATTTTGATAAAATCATACATGCCTGAAATATATTTTATTTTAATTAGAGCACTTATTGTGGTTTTTATTTGCATTTCTTGGATAATTAGTGATGAGTATTTTTCGTGTATCTCTTGGACATTTGTATTTCTCTTTGGAGAAATGTCTATTTGAGTTCTTAGCCCATTTTTATTGGGTTATTTATATGTTTTCATTTTCTATATTGAAATATATTTCATTTCATTCATTTATTGAAGTATATGAGTTACTCATGTATTTTGGAAGATTAAGCCTTTATTAGATGAATGGTTTGAAGATACTTTCTGCCATTATGTACTTTGTTTTTTTCTTTGTTGATTGTTTGTTTTGCTGTGGAGAAAACTTTTAAGTTTGATATAGTTCTTTTTTTTAAAATTGTGGTTTTGGTGTCATATCCATGAAAACCTTGCCAGGACTAAGACTAATTTCAAGAAGCATGCCCCTTTTGTTTTCCCCTAGAAATTTTACAGTTTTAGATTTTTAATTTGTTTTAATTAGTTATACATGACAGTAGAATGCATGTATGCATTTTGATATACATAGATGGGGGTCTAATTTCTCATTTTTCTGATTGTACATGTTGTAGAATCATATTGGTCATACAATCATAAATATACATAAATTAATAATGTCTCATTCTATCCTTCCTATCCCTACATCCCCTCCCCTCCCCTCCCTTTACTCCCCTCTACCTAATCTAAGGGAACTCTATTTTTCTTTAGAACTGCTACCCCCAGCCTTATTGTGAAATAGCATTGGCATGTTAGAGAAAACATTTGGCCTTTGGTTTTTTGGGATTGGCTTATTTCTCTTAGCATGGTATTCTCCAACTCCATCTATTTACCAGCAAATGCCATAATTTCATCCAGCTGAGTAACATTCCATTGAATATATATACCACATTTTCTTTATCCATTCATCTATTGAAGCACAACTAGGTTGGTTCCATAGTTTACCTATTGTGAATTGAGCTGCTATAAATATTGATATGGCTGCATAACTTTAGTATGCTAATTTTTAAGTCCTTTGGATATAAACGCAGGAGTGGGATGGCTGAGTCAAATGGTGGTTCCATTTGACCCATTTTCTGAGGAATCTCCATACTGCTTTCCATAGTGGTTGTACCAATTGTAGTCGGGCACTGTATGAGTGTACGTTTTTCCCCACATCCTCACCAACATTTATTGTTGCTTTTTTTTTTTTTTTTTTTGGGTGAAATCTTAGTGTACTATATATTAGCAAGACATAACAAGTTTTTGATTAAAAAAAGTTCTCAAATCTATTTTAAGTTGATTTTTGTTTATGGTATAAGCGTTCAATTTCATTCTTTTTTAAAAAAATATTTTTATTTTTTAGTTGTAGTTGGACAGAATACCTTTATTTTATTTATTTATTTTTATGTGGTGCTGAGGATTGAACCCAGTGCCTCGCACATGCTAGGTGAGTGCTCTACCGCTGAGCCACAACCCCAGCCCCAATTTCATTCTTTTATGTGTGGATATCCAGTTTTCCCAATGATTGTTGAAGAAAGTATTGTTTTGTTTTGTATATTCTTGGCATCCTTGTCAAAAATTATTTTCCTCTCTATGCTTGGGTTTATTTCTGGGCTCGCTTTTGTTTTGCATTGGTTTACATGTGTGTATTTGCAGTACCATACTATTTAGATTACTGTAGATTCATAATGTATTTTGAAATCAGGAAATGTGATGCTTTTATCTTTATTCTTTCTCAGGATGGATTTGGCTGTTTGTAATCTTCTGTAGTTTAACATGAATTGCAGTACTTTTTAGGGGTGGGTGTGTGGTTCTGGGGATTGAACCTAGGGCCTTGTGCATGCAAGGCAAGCACTCTACCAACTGAGCTATATCCCTAGTACTTGTCTATTTTTGTAAAAGTGTTTGTGAAACACTTTTAAGGAATTCTAAGGAATTATATGGAATCTGTATATTACTTTCGTAGTATGGATTTTTAACAGTAATTGTTTTTCCACATGAATGTAGGATGTTTTTCTATTTTTCGAATCTTACTTTATTTTTATTTATTTATTTTTTTTTGAGTACTGGGGATTGAACTCAGGGGCACTCAACCATTGAGCCACATCCCCAGCCCTTTTTTTGTATTTTATTTAGAGACAGGGTCTCACTGAGTTGCTTAGCACCTCACATTTTCTGAGCCTAGCTTTGAACTCGTGATTCTCTTGCCTCAACCTCCCAAGCCTCTGGGATTATAGGTGTGTAACACCGTACCCAGCCACATTTCATCTCTTTCATCAATGTTTTGTAGTTTTCAGTACATAATCTTTCACTTCCTTTATTCCTAAGTATTTTATTCTTTTTGGTGCCATTATAAGTGTCATTTGCTTTCCTATTTTCCTTTTCAGATAGTTTGTTAGTATACAGAAACACAACTGAATTTTGCATGTTGATTTTGTATCCTGTGTCTTGACTTGAATTTATTAGTGCCTGACATGTAGTAAATATGCAGGTAAGTGTGTAAGTTATTTGTGATTTTGTTAAATGCAGACTTTTTGTTAGTGGGAAAGTTCAGAGTTTATATACTTTTAATAATTTCTTTCATGAAGAAAATTATTTTACAGGTAAAGACTTTGAGACAGGACAGTTAAACAGCTTGCTTTCCTCTGTAGAATTAGTGGGGGAAGTTCCGTGTAACTCTAAAGCCCATGCATGCTTCTCCCCCTGGTGGCTTGCATGTTGGTTCTACGGGACCCTCTGAAGCCACTATTCAATCAAAACATATCTGTTATGTGTTTATACACTAGGACTTTCACACAAGGTCATTCTGAGTACAGCTTAAATGTTTTAAAAAGCTAGTTTATTATTTATATTAGGATGATTAAGCATTCAAATGAGAGTGTGTTAGATTTTTATTTAACTTTTAAACATGTATCAGCTTCTCTGAATCTTAACTATAAACTTCTTGAGAACTGAAAGGAAATTTAAAACAAAACAAAAAACTTAATGTATTATTACTTGTTTTTAGTATCAGTTCATTAAATCTGCTTAAATTAAATAGCACTCAGGAGGTACATTGAGAAGGAATCATTGGTTCTAGGAAATTAGAAGTTGTGAGTATATGAAGGAGAGGTCCATCAGTTATTTTTAAGTTCCCTAGAGCATTTGGGAGAAGATGGGAACTTAATAAATGAAAACAGTTTTAACTGTCATATATTTATCATTTTGTTAGTGTGGTAAATGTTTTCCGAAATCTTTGTGTAAAATAAAGCAGAAAATATTAATAGAAAAATGAGAGTAATACAGTACAAGGTAAAACTACAACAGAATGTAAAATTTGGGGATTTATAGACTCAGTATCATTAAATTTCTCCTGCTACAGAAATTAAAACTTGTTTGTCTCTTATAGAGCACGAATAACACTATCTTAGCATTTTCTTTAACCTGCAATATATTTGTAAGTTAAGCCCCCCAAACCCATGTTCTCATATCATATTTATTTCTAATTAATTGACTTCCTCCTTCATAAGCAATTGCAGAATTAAGGAATTAATCTAGACATTGAAGAATAATCAATAAAGTAAACATTTATGATCCATTAGGTATGATGTTAACTATCAAGCCTCTTTGGTGAAGCCTTAGGCCCAGTGATTACTTAAGATGAAAATACGGTGGTTTAATAGTCGTAAGGTATTATTCCTTATTCACCAACAATTATAAGCATGATCAGTGCTTTCTTCTTGCTGTATAGCCAGTGATGTAATATTTTCAGTGCACTGGCAAGAAGAAAAGTTCTCAGTAAGGTTGTGGTATGTTAAGTGTTAATAAACTTTGAAAGCTTAACAACATTGACTGTTTCTTTTTCCAAGAGGAAAACATGTTGTTACTAGTTAAACAATGATGAGCAAAAACACAGGCAATGCTGATTGACAGAAAGCCTTCAATTTAGAGGAGTGACCTTTAAAAGAGAATGCATAAATGGCCTCAGTATAATCAGTTGGTATAATATTTTGGGTTTGCAGTTTAGGTAGCAGTAAAACATATTTACTGATTGATTTTATTTTTAAAAATTGTGCCTTTGGGTAATCACCTCAGTACAGAATTAAAATAAAAAGGTGGTAATGACAATAAAACATGAACAACTAAATCACAGGATGAAATATTTCTTTAAAAATCATACCTTTAATGCCATGCTATTGTGGAATAGTAGGTCTTTTCAACTCATTTCCAGATTATACACAAGTAGAAAACATTGATTATAATTGTTGGTGTGGAAAGGATAATACCTTTGGCCTATTAAGCTAATGTTTTTCATTTTAAATAATTGTTAATACCAGGTTGATCCAAGACTTATGTTGTTTATAATCATGCCAAGAATATTCAGGTCACATATTTCCTCCTATAATATAGCAAAATTATGCTTTTTACCATTCAGGCCAAGAAAGTTAGGTTTAGTACCCCCCCCCCCACAAAAAAAAGAGAAGAATATGATACTCTGCAAGACTTTGCCAGAAGGAAAGAGAAACAGCCTATTCCTTCTTGTCCCTGAATATGTGGGAAAGAGGTATGTAGATATAGGTTTCTGAATTCATTTCTTTAGGATGATAAACTTTCAAGAAAGCCAAAAGCAGAGTAGATTTTGTTCTCTTCCTTTTGGAACATTGATATAAGGCTGCCACTTAGGGTGATTCTGTATCAACTTGGGAGACAATAGTGTGGCAATGTTGGGAGCAGGTGGCTAGAAATAACAGTCTGAGGCAACAGCCCTGCCTTCCAGAGTCCAGTGGTGTCTGGAAAGGATCTTGTTAGAAATTTGCTCAGAGTAGCTTGCTGCAGTAGTGGGTGAGGCTGGACACTCAATGGGAATCACCCCTGGACTTCATTTGGTTATCTACAGAGCAAGAAAAGTCTGATTGGAGGTTGAGTCAATGAGGATTGGATGGGATGGTCATGGAGTCTCAACAGGGACATGAGTGAGCAAAGGTTATATAGCCCATATCCTCAGAATTTTGTTTCTCGAACAATCTGGCATACCCAAGGGTCACATCTGCCACCCCATAGTGGAGAACAGCACAAGCAAGTTATATGGAATTCTGTAAGTTTCCTCTATACTCAGATATCAGCTTAAGAAGAGAAAGTTGATAAGGTCAGCTCTGATAGGTAAAATTTGAATTGATTGAATATTTTACATTAGAGAAGCTGTTTAAACTGGACCTATTAATTTGCAGTTTTAGGATAATCCCTGTCCTTCCAGTTCCTTCTGTATGGGGTAGAGTATTGAGAAGAATATTAAATGAGTTATATAAAATGGACTTTTCTTTGAACATTTCAGGAGTAGTGTACGTTTAGAAATTTGTCAGTGAGTCATCTGTACTTCTCCCTGCTCCCTTTCCCACTCCTCACTCTCAGCTGAGCTGGCTTCCTTTTCCTATAAGGAAATTGAAATCATATGAAGAAAACTTTCAACTACTGTATTTACTCACCTGAAATTTTTTGTGATCTTACTGTTTTCACTTCTATAACTATAGAGTTGTCTGATATCCCATCCAAGGGCAGTTCTTCTACAGGGGCACTATTCTTCCTGACAATCTTTAGTGAGTCATCAGTTTTTTCCTTGCTACTCATTCCATCATAAAACAGTTGTAAATGTTTCTTCCTATTGTAACCAACAACAACTCCTTTTAACACCATTTCACTCTCTGTTAGTCCCACAACTCTGCATATTCACAAGTCTTCATATTGTAACAAAACGTCTCAAATATTTCCAGTATTGCTTCCAATGCTTTTTAAATTCACTGAAATAGGTTTTTCACTAAAGCCATTATACTATAGCTCTTATGAGGGCAACCAGTGAGTTCCATGTTGTTAAAGAAATGATTAATTCTCTGACTTGACTCATCACTGACATTTGGCACAGCTGATGACTCTCTTCCTCTTTTACCTTACTGGCTGCCCTTTCTCAGTCACTCTTGGCATTTCCTCATCTTTCCAACTTCTCAGTGTTGGAGGTCCAAAGAGTAATCCCCTTGTGATTTCATCCAGTTGTGGTTTTTATATTATTCCTATGTTGACATCTTCTAGATTTTCACATCCATCGTATACCTGTGATCTGAACTGACTATTCTACAGTCCCTACTCAACACCACCACTTGGATATATCTCAGACTTACATGTTCAAATAAAATCTTCACCTCAGTTGATGGTAACTCTATTCTATGACTCTTAGGCCAGAGAATCATCCTTGACTCCTTTTCTCTCAGAGTGTATGTCAAACTCGTCAGCAAATCCCAGAATCTGGTTTTATGTTAACTTCTCTATCACATCATTTTTCATTCACTTATTTCCATTTTTGTCTCTCTAGAGTCAATTATACAACCAGGGTGGGACTTTGGAATGTAAAGGAGGTCATGTCACCCCTGCTCAAATCTCTCCAGTGGTTCCTTATGTCCCCCAGAGGAAAAAGTAAAGTTCTTACCTTGATTATAAGCCCCTACAGTCTTCATGCCTCTGTCCCCTACCCCTTTACCCCAATCTTCTACTTTCTCTCTATGCTTACTCTGTTCAACTGTGTTGGTCTCCTGTTTTCTTCATATATCCTGGGCATATTCTGATCTCATGGTTTTGACATTTTTCTCTTCTCTCTGGAAAGCTTTTCCTCTAATGTCTCATGACTCAAATTCTCACCCTATTTATTTCTCAAATGTCACATTCTCAGTAGGGCTTTCTCTGATTATTTAAGATCACAGTGTCAATCCCTAATTGGGTATTCCTTAGCCTTTTTTCTGCTTTGTATTTTTTCTCCATAGTTTTTATAATTTTCTGATATTATATGCTAATTATTTATTTTGTTCTAATAATGTTCTATGTTAATCCTGTATGAATTAGAGGTAAAGGTTGGCTAATTTGTAAAGACAATAGTTGGTTCACAGACAGGAGCAGGACTAAAAGTCAAAACTCTAATCTGGGACAATGTGAAGAAACAGTTTGTTTTGGGGGCAGTTTATAGAGACATTTCTAGGGAATCTAATAATACTGTTGGTTTATATAGATATAAAACAAAATTTGAGAGCACTAACAAAGAAACCAATGCCATCTTTATTCTTCCTAGATTATATTTACAGTAAACTTGTTTATTGTCCTGTTATAGGAGTAAATGAAGGTTCCAAAGAAGTCTTGTGTTCCATTTTATTGGTGATGAATGCTCTATCTAGGTATTAGGGTACAGGAGATATGGTCATCCCTTGGTGTCATTTGGGGATTCATTACTGGACCCCATGTGGATATTAAAATCTGCATATCTCAAGGATCTTATATGAAATGGTGAAATGTTTGCATATAACCTATGTACCTTCTCTCACATACTTTAAATTTTCCCTAGATTAATTATAATTATGAATACAATGTAATATAATGCTATGTAAGTAGTTATTATGCTGTGTTGTTTAGCAAATAATGACAAGAAAAGTTTGTGTTCAGTATAGAGAAAAATATTTTCAGTTTAAGGTTGGTTGAATATATAGATGTGAACTCATGGGTACTGAGAGAGTTGAGTGTATTTCTTCACACTAATACCAAACTATCCCAATAAGAAATCAAGAGAATAATCTAATATATAATAGCATCAAAAGTAGTTAGAGGCCATCTGTGGTGGTGCATGCCTGTAATCCCAGTGGCTTGGAAGGTGGAGGCAGGAGGATTGCGAGTTCAAAGCCAGCCTCAGGAATTTATCAAGGCACTAAGCAACTCAGTGAGACCCTGTCTCTAAATACAAAATTAGGCTGGGGATGTGGCTCATTGGTTGAGCCCTTTAGTTCAATTCCCAGTACCAAAAAAAAAGTAGTTAGAAATAAATTTAAAGAAGTAAAAGATCTCTGAAATGAAAATTATTAATAGTTTTTAAACACTGATGAAAGAAATTGAAGAAGACATAAATAAATGGAAATATATTACATGTTCATGGATGAGGAGTTTTAATATTATTAACATGTCCTTACTACTAGTGATCTATGGATTCAATTCAATCCCTATCAAAGGCCCAATGACACTTTTCACAAAAATAAGAAAACATTTTCTAAAATTCATATGGACCATACTAAAGATCCTGAATAGCCAAATCAATCCTGAACAAAAAGAACAAAGCTGGAGGCACCACATCAAAATAGAATGACACTGGCATAAAAATAGACACAGAATGCAAATGGAATGGAATACAGAGTTCAGAAACAAGCCCATTGACAGTCATCTAATTTTTTATGAGAAGGAGAGTTCAATAAGACAGCTTTAAGAAAGCCTGGTCTTTTCAATAAATGGCACTGATGAAAACTGGGTATACATATGCATTAGAATGAAATTGGACCCTTACCCCATATACAAAATTAACTCAATTAGATTAAAAACCTAAATGTAATACCAAAACTATAAAACTAGAAGAGCTCCTTGGCATTGGTTTTAGCAATGATGTTTTGGGATAGGACACCAAAACACAAGCAACAAAAGGAAAAATAAGTGAGCCTATATCAGACTAAAAAGCTGCACAGCAAAGGAAACTGACAACAAAATGAAAATGAAGCCTATGGGTTGGGAGAAAATATTTGTGAACCGTATAAAGGTTTAATATCTAACTTATACTAGGAACTCCTATAACTCAATTGCAAAAAGTCAACAACCTGATTAGAAAATGGGCAAAGGACCTTAGTACATTTTTAAAAAGACATAAAAATGGCCCAGCACATGAGAGATACTCAACAATACTAATTCTCCGGAGCTGTGATTTGAATCATGGTCTTTGATTGTCCTGTCCTGGGAACTTCCGGTACAAGGGTGCAGGTTAAGACTGCCCAGTTGCTATGGTAATGTTCTGCTTGAAGGAAGTTCTGTGACAGGCAGGTACTATCAGCCTTGACCCTGAGTTCAGACACCAGCTGCTGAGGGTAGAGAATTATGAGTGCAAAATGATAATTATAATTGAGCTTCATCCTTCAGCCTGCTTGCTTTGAAGAAACTTTCTCACTGAAAACCCTTTTGATGATAATGCCCATATGATAAATGTGCTGAGCTAGCTCTGGGTCATTCATCATCCATCAGGGAGTAATGTCCCACCTGATCTCAACTTTCTCTCCATGTGTCTGTCTGTCTTTTCTAATCCCCCATCACTCCATGCTGTTTTCTGAATTAATGGCTGTGCAGGTTGTGGCAACTAACCAGGAAATACAAATCAAAAGTACAGTCATTTGTCACCTATTATCTGTTAGGGTGGCTATTACCCAGAACAAAGAGGCAGTGAGTGTTGGGAAAGGTGTAAAAGAAAGTGAACCATTGCCTGCTCTTACTGGGAATGTAGATTGGCACAGCCACTGTGAAAAACAGTATGGAAGCCCCTCAAAAAATTTAAAGTAGCTTTTTTGTTGCTGTGATTAAAACACCCAATAAGAACACCTTAGAAGAAGAGAAATTTATTTGGGGTTCATGGATTCAGAGGTCTCGGTTCATAGATGTCCCACTCCATTTCTCTGGGCCCAAGATAAGGCAGCACACTACTGGCTATGTGTCCAGTGGAGGAAAGGTGCTCAGATCGTGGTGGGGTGAAGATGTAGAGATGGGGAAAAGGAGAGGCCACAGGGCAGTTGCACCCTTCCAGTCCAAGTCCCCAGTGACCCACCTCCTCCAAGAACACCCCATCTGGCTGCCCAGTTAACACCTAGTCAGTCCATTCAAACTAGGATGGGATGATTAGATTACGGCTCTTGTAATCTATTTCACCTCTGAAGATTCCTGCATTAACATAGGAGCTTTTGGGTGGACACCTCACATTCAAACCATAATGATGGGACTACCATATGAACCAGCAATACCACTTCTGGGTATACAACCAAAGGAAATGAAATTACCACTTTGTAAAGCAAGCCACTGTCAGTGTTCATTAAAGCATTATTCATATTAGCCAAGAAATGGAAACAAATGTCCATTAGTGGATGAGTGGGTAAGAAATTGTGATACACACATAGGAACTAGTCTTTAAAAAAAAAGACCATGCTATTTGCAACAACAAGGATGGACCTAGGGGACATATGTAAGGTAAAAATAATCCTGATGCAGAAAGAAAAATACTGAATGATCACACTGGAATTAAAAAAAACAGGGTTGGGGTTGTGGCTTAGCGGTAGAACACTCACCTAGCATATGAGAGGCCCTGGGTTCGATCCTCAGCACCACATATAAATAAAGTTAAAAAAAAAAAAAGAAACAGATTAGAATATTGGTTCCCAGGAGCTTGGGTAAGAGGGTGAAGTTACAGAAATGGGAAGATGCTCATCAGAGGATACATAATTGAAGTTATATAAGATGAATAAGTTCAAATTTTAGGTCTACCAATAACCAAAAAAGAGAAGTTTGCTAAATGAGGTGATACATTAAGTTGCTAGTATAGAAATGGTTTACTATATGTATATTAAAATATGTTACAATCCTCAAACATATACAATAATTTTTTTTTTAAAAACCTATGTTTTCTTTATTTTTCCTGGGGTAATTAAGTTTATATTGCAAATTTAAGTTTAATGTCGTGTTATAGGAGCAGGTGAAGGATATCAAGAAGTCCTATGCTCCATTTTATTAGTGATACTATGCTCTGTTTAGACCATAGTTCAGGAGGCAGTGAGGATTGCATCTAAGACTTAGGACTCACAGAGGTTCTCAAAATCTTACTGTGAGTGAGAAGCACTTGGAACAGGCTAAATGAGTAAGAGACGCTTGTAAAAACTGCACATTTCCTGTTTTTACCACAAGACATTCTGAACCAATAAGTTTAGAGGTGTATGTATAATCTATAGTTTTAACATGCTTCTCTGGTGATCCTAATGCAGGCGTTTCATTTCTCTTCTGCAAAAAAATGTCTCAGTGATGATTATTGTGTGGTTGAATCACATAAAAGAAATCTGGAAGAAATTTCAAGAGAATTTCATTTTTTTCTAGCTCAGTGAAGGGTTTAGGGATCCAAATAATGTTCTGATTTCTTCATTTTGTTGAAGATTATTATAAGAAAAAGTCAAATAGCAGGCAACATGGTGATATTAGAAAGCTAGATTTCACTTCTATAAAGTAACATCAAAATGATGGAACTTTAGTAAGGGACTAAGTTTATTCTAAAATAAAACACAAAAAGAATGTGTTTGGAAACTACTGATTTTAGATTAATAAAAATATTGCAAAGATAATAATCTTATTCCTTATTGATTTCTTTGACAGTTGAATATATGGACTATATGATTTTTTTATATACACATATTATAAAATTATTCCTTTTATATTCCTCACCAGTTTCCCCTAATGTTCACATCTTATAATATCATAGTACACTTTCTAAAACTAAGAAACCAATATTGGTACATTATTATTAACTAAGTTCCATCCTTTATTTGGATATCATTTGTTTTGCCATTAATGTCCTTTTGATCTTCCAGGCTCCAATCCAGAATTCCACAAAGTATTTACTGCACTAGCTTTATATATACATAATGGGATTCCAAGGCATAACTCTGGGGGTGCCATTTACATTGCTGTGCCAGGCACTGTTCATAGTGCTTCACATCTGTTAACCTATTTGATCATCACAGCAGTCCTAAGAAGTAGGCAATGTAAATTATTCCTATTTTGCAAACACAAGCACTGAGGACAAAGATACTAAGTAGCCTCATAAAACCAAATAACATGGCTAATAAGTAGAAGAATTGAGATGCTAGGTAGAAAGCCTGTGTTCTTGGATATATTTCAAGTCTGGAGGCTTCCTATCACATCTAACCAGCTATGAAAAGCACACTTCTTATTTCGGTGAACTAGCTGATTGAGCTTAAGTCAATCTCTCTGGATCACTGTTTTCCCATCCATGAAATCATAGAAGTATATAATCTATATAAGGTTCCCACCTTAAAAACAAATTTATGGAGCTAGGTGGGGTGTTGCATACCTGCAGTCCCAGGTACTCCATAGGCTAACACAGGACGAACACTTGAGCCCAGGAATTCAAGATTGGCTTGGGCAACATAGCAAGATCCTGTGTCAAAAACTAAAAAACAAGCAATAACAAAAAACCAAATCTCTGAAATTGAAATGTATATCTTTAAATTTAACTTATAGCTGAGACACCTAGCCTATATCTGTTTTCTTGGCAATTTCTTAAAAATAAAATGTTCATTAAAATGAGACTAGTGAACATTAAATATTCAATTTTATTTAGTTGTATATAGGCTCAATGCCTTTATTGGTTTTAGTTGTATATAGACTCAATGCCTTTATTGGTTTTAAGTGGTGCTAGGATAGAACCCAGTGCCTCACACTTGTGAGGCAAGTGCTCTATCACTGAGCTACAACTCCAGCCCGATTTCAACTTTATTTTTTTAAGGAGAATCTACATATTGAGATATTTTTTTTCTTTGCTTTAGGTTGTTACCTTGTTGATTTTGAATTTTCTATTATGTTTTTGAATACTACTCAATTCTACCCTCTGTATTCCAATAAAATTAAACTGAATGAATGTTGCTTCTCATGTAGGAATGTTCAAGCAAATAAACAGTATATAGGCACATATTTCAGTAGATTAAACTGAGCTTAAATTATCCCTCATGCTGGTACTGTAATAGGCTATTGATCTCAGATTACGTTTTCTGTTTCTTTTATAATTGAATTTTGTTCCCAAATAAAAGAGCATGTTCATTTCAGGTTGCATTTAGTGAAATAACTGCAACTGGGATCAGTGTTATCATGTGCCTAGTGGAGGACTAACCTCTTCATAGAAATAACTCTGGAATACTGTGCTGTGACTGTTTAAAAGAAAAGAGGAAGTGTATCATCTCTTGGAAGGTACTTTTTTCAAAAGTGCTAAATTTTAGATGTTTTTTAACTATTATAAAAATTCTGCATGATTATATCCACTAATCAGAATATATGCAAAACTATAGAATTTCCCCTGAATGACAACTAATAGAAGATATTTGCATTTATATTTATATTTCTAGGGATGAAAAGAAATTCTCATTAAAATATATAGGACAGAGGGCTTAAATAAAAAGGTCTTTAAATAGATAATGGTCTGCCCAAACAGATCTTTTTATGTTATACTGTGTTTTGATTTCATTGCAATGAGATAGAAATTTGAGGATACTAAGAAAGGCAAATCACTCAAAGGCTTTTGCATGCTCTATAGTTTCTATCAAATACAATGCTCCTAATACTACTCAGATATTAAGCCACCTGCTTTCAGTCCTCTACCTGAAGGTGACAGTCTTTAGTTGTCCAAAAGGTCTTGAGTCCTAAAGCTCCAGTTATTTATTGGTGACTAGAAACAGGCAAGAGGGTCTGTTTTTTTAATTCAACAGCTTGTAGTGGGATATAGGGTTACTGTTGGAACAAAGCAGGACATACCTTAGCATTTTTATTACTCTCTTTTGAGAGGAGAGAGAAAAGAGGAGAGATAAAAGTGCCTACGGTGAAACTCAGTTCCAAACACTGATTCTTACGATTCACTTTTCAGACCTCAGGGAAGACTTCCCTATATTTCTTGCCCTAAGTCATTGAAACAAAATGAAACTGCATTCATATGTTGTGAAGATTGTGTGTCATGCTATTATTCCCACTGGCGAAGGATAGTGCTTCAAAGCATGGAAAAATGTGAAAGAGTAACTTACTAAACACTTCTGTCAGCATGAATGGCATAGTACCTACAGCACCTTTTCTCACTTTTGTTTTCAATGTGTGATTTTGGACCATTATCATTTCTCAATGATTACACATGGTTAGGAATATTTGCAATGGTATATGATTCATCTTATTTTTAAATTTGCAAATATTTATGTTCAGATGAAATATGTTTAAATATGATTCTACCTTGGCATCTTAGTCATTGACTATTAGATTAAAATGATTTTATTTTTTAAAAATACTTAATAATTTTAAATTCCCCCCCAAATCAAACAAAAATTAACTTCAAATAATTTTGGTTTAAAAATTGATTCCATTATGTGCATTTTAATTTTTAGAAATAGTTTTGAATATTTCAGAGAGAAACTACAGTCATGCCTTGCTAAATAATGGAGAGACATTCTGAGAAATGCATTGTTAGATGACTTTATCATTGTGAAAACTGAGTACTTACACAAACCTGTGTTGTATAGAGCAATCATTCAATGAGGCCTCTTGATGTAATCAATAGACATGTCAAATGAGATGTATGAAGCTGCTGATGTATTACAGCATATCATTTTGCAGTAAAATTTTTTTTTCTTAAGTAGAAAGAGTACACTCTAATGACAGAAAGTATAGGGTAGTTGTTTATCATCATTATGAAGTATTGTGTACTATACATAATTGTCATATGTTTTACTTTCTTATGACTGGCAGTGGCACAGTAGATGTGTTTACACCAGCATCACCACAGACACACAAGTAGTGTTGCATTATGAGGTTACAAGGGCTACAGTGTCATCACTAGGCATAGGGATTTTTTAGCAGCATTATAATTTTATGAGAACTCCATAATTTATGTGGTTCATCATTGACCAAAACTTTGGTATGTGGTGCATAATTGTATTTGAAAACATAAGAGGAATAATTTTAATTATTCAGATTTCTATTATTTCTATTAAAATTCACAATTTGAGTGCAACTATATCCACGTTGGAACATTTTGGAAACAATTTCATTTACTTGTTAATTCTTTAAGTCATTGCAGATGACTACCTGTTAAAATTGTAATAAAATATCCAAATAGATCAGATTAAATAGAAAAGTATGGGTTCTCATTTTTTGAACATTCCGCTCAAACTTGCTCAGGAGAGCAGAAAGTTTGGGAAGAAAGGAAATACAAAATTTATAAGACTTGCTTCTTGGCTGGGCAGGATTGTGCACTCCTATAATCCCAGCAGCTCGGGAGACTGAGTCAGGAGAATCACAAATTCAAAGTCAGCCTCAGCAACTTAGCAATGCCCTAAACAATTTAGTGAGACTCTGTCTCAAAATAAGAAAAAAAAAAGGCTGGACTGGGGATGTGGCTCAAGCGGGGTAGCGCGCTCTCCTGGCATGCGTGCGGCCCAGTTTCGATCCTCAGCACCATGTACAAACAAAGATGTTGTGTC
This sequence comes from Marmota monax, assembly GCF_021218885.2. Taxonomy (NCBI): domain Eukaryota; kingdom Metazoa; phylum Chordata; class Mammalia; order Rodentia; family Sciuridae; genus Marmota; species Marmota monax. The sequence goes on from NW_026692781.1 coordinate 16,936,473, forward strand.
CACCGAAAACTAAAAAAAATAAAATAAATATTAATTCTCTCTCTCTCTCTCTTAAAAAAAAAAGGCTGAGGATGCACCCCTGGGTTGAATCCCTGGTACCACAAACAAAAACAAAAACAAAAAAACCTCTTGCTTCTAATGAATAGGATGAGGCAAAAGTAACACTTCATCTTCTGGGGAATGGGCTATAAACAGCATTTTGTTTTAGCCTTCTTCTCCTGGATCACTTGCTCTGAGGAAAACTTGCTATGAGGATAGTCAAGCAACTCTAGGGAGAAACCCACATGAACCCACAGAGAACCCACAGAGAACCAAAGCCTCTTGCTGACAACAGTGAGGATCACCTATCTCAGAAACCAAGTTTTTGGTCTCAATAGAGCCTTGAGATGATTTCAGACCCAGCTGACATTTCAACTATATTCTCAAAACAGACTGGAGCCAGAATGACCCAACTTAGTTACTCTGCTTCCAAATTCCTGAGCCACAGGAACCAAGAAGTAATACATATTTATTGTTCTTAGCTTCTATGCTTTTGAAAATTGGGTTATGTAGGAATAGATAACTAATATAGCTTCATTTATTCTCACAGCAACTACATGGATACTTTAAAAGTATTTTAGAACATCTCATTCTACTTCCCACTGTCCAATGGCTCCGCATTTCCCTCAGAGCAAAATCCAAAGTCTTTTTTTTTTTTTTTTTAGTTGCCAATGGATTTTTTACTTTGTTTATCCATGTGTGGTGCTGAGGATCGAACCCAGGGCCTTACACATGCTAGGCAAACACTCTACCACTGAGCCACAACCTCAATCTCAAAATCCAAAATTTTTAATGGCCAGAAAAAGTCTGTATGATCTGGCCCCACTCCTGCTCCCTTTCATCACCACCCTCACCTCCTCCTCTGCCCCTCACCTTCTCAGCTCCAGATACCCTGTTCTATTTGGTGTTCTCAAACATCCTAGGAGTGTTCCCAGCTTAGAGTCTTTTTCCAGTGAAACGTGAGCAAAAGTGTTGCATGTTACTTTTTGTCAGGAGGATTAAGAAGCAATACATGAGTCAGCTGATTCTTTTCTCCTTTGATGATTATGGAATAAATGTGTTGAGAAGGAGCCTCTGTCAGCCTGTTTCTTTAGAGACTATCAACAGTGAAGCCCCTCCAGACTTCTTGTGGACTTGCAGTGTGAATGAAGGACACACGTTCATGGGATTACGATAGTTTATTTATTATCACAAATGATTCACGGAGAGCCTTATGAAAAGGGGACTTTCAAGAAGATTAAAAAAGAATGGTGTGAGAAAATTCAGGAAGATGAAGATGTCAAATCCATTGGAAAAATAAAGATTTTAAAGTGTTTATTTGATTTGGCATTCAGTAAGTTATGCAATGTGAAAAATATATAGTTCCCTTCATATGGTTATCATATGATAATTTATAGCTGCTGTTTCTACTGTGCTCCAGTTACATAGATGTAGTACATATGCACAAGTAGCAACATATATAGTGTGGCTTGTCACAGTAAATTTCCTTTTCTAATAGACATTTTTTGTTCAAACATTATAATATCATTCATTTCCAACAGTTTTAAGATATTCTGATGCCTTGTCACAATGTTATATATTGAGTGAGCTTTGGTATTAAATGAATTTATGTTAGAAAAAAAGTCACTGATATACTTCATAAATATTCTCTCACATCACTCTGCTCTGAGAAGACACATTTACATCGTCTTTAACATAGATATGGTGTTAATGCTTTTGCAATGAGAAGAGAAAAAGGAGTTTGAGTTAAATAGTGAGAAAAATAATTGGATATAATTGTTACTTAAAAGAACACACACACACACACACACACACACACACACACCAGAATGTTGATTGAAACATTAGCCTTAAAATATTCATAATAGAATTTCTGGGGCATCCTTGAGATTGAGAAGGTTAATTGACTGATTCTCCAAGAAAATGAGTTCAGGGAATTTGGATCTAGAAGGTGACTACAACAAGCAAATAGGGTGAGCCACTACCTATTGGAATAAATAGAATTTTTAGTGCCAGGTATCTTTAAATCTGACAAAAAGTGTTTTTTCCTCCCAGAGATAAACACATGATCAAAAGCCTGGAGTTGAGGGGCTGGGGTTGTGGTTCAGTGGTAGAGCACTTGGTTAGCGCACGTGAGGCACTGGGTTCTATCCTCAGCACTACATAGAAATAAATAAATAAATATATTTTTGAAAAGTCTGCAGTTGACAGAATAGTACAAGTGAGGCACTTTGCCTAACTAGAGAGGGTGGACTGGCAAAATGAGGCCAGATTATCTGTGTCATAATACACGTTGAAAGCAATAAAGAGCTATTGAAGGTTCTTGAGCAATAGATTTGCCTGATCATGGGTTTTAGGCAAAGCACCCTACAACTTTAACAAATGGTGACCATGGAAGGAAGTGACCAGGCTTAGGAAGATCAGCTATACTTCTTTGCAAAATTTTGGATTTTATAATCCAGTAAAGTTCCTCCTCAAATTCTTGAAGACTAAAATGTAGTTGTTGACTATTTAATTTGTTCAGGGTGGATATCAAAACAACAACAAAATTAATTATTACATTCTATTCATACAGGAATGGAATTTTAACATCAAATTAGTAGGAAGGACCTAGTCCCAGAGTTAAGGACAGACTATTAAAAAAATAAACTGCATGTTATTAAAGAATTACAGTATTGGCCTTATTTTTTCATTTTCTCCTTTAGTAAAACTGTCATACATCTATGTAGGTCCTCAGATTGGTATCTGAGAGTCACTGAGCTAAGAGAATATCATGATTATTCAGGCATAAGATAATGAGAACTTGGGATGGGAAAAGAAGAAATAAGAAAGGGAGATGATGATGGAAGAATGATAGCACTTAGATTGAGCACAGAAGAAGAAGTGAAGGAGTGAGAGATGCCTACAAAAGTTATATTGTGGCCTAGTATAGTTTTTAACAGTCAGTATTGCATGTAAGGTTATCCTAATTCATCTCTGAACAGAGTCTATGGGATGCCATGCCAACTGATTGATATCTTGATGTCTTATTTACCAGAATCAGAAACAAGAAATGAAATTTACCAAACATAAAAGATAATGTTTTTATTAGTGATGGATGGGTTAAAATATTTCTCCATCTAAACCTGCATGATCTTGAGGTAGACTTTAATTGGAGGTAAGAAAGTTCACTTTTACAAAGTGACATTATATAGTCACATCAAGCTTTCATAGATTTTTTTTTTTCAGAAAAAGTTCTTAGAATTTAATATTCTTGACAATTGTCATTTAGCAATTGCAAGGCTTTGCTGTTGTGATGTAGAGTTTCTTTTGTTTTTTCTTTCATTGAGATGATAAAAGTAGAGGTATAAAAGTTCATCTACATGTAAAAAAAGGGCAAAGATTATTTTTGACTTCAGAAATTGTATTTCAAGGTTACATAATAAAAATACATTGCTTAGGAAAGACAGTGATTTTGTTTTTCATTCAAAACAGATATTTATTCAAAATTAGTTCATGGCAACTGTGTTCTTTGTTGAATGTTAATCTGTAGCATCACCTACAGGTATTCATAATATAAGTTTCTGATCTTTTAAACGTGAAACTCTTAGAAAGGGTAAATTGGCTATTACTTCTCTGGGTAATAGCTAGTATTGTCTTTGCTATAGAGCTTTTAAAATGAAATTTTGAGTTACAATGAAAAAAGTTACAAGTTCACTTACTATACAATAGCTTAGAATGTGAATGTCTTAAAGAAAAAAACTTCAATAAATGACTGGAGTTATTTGGTGGAATTTACAACATAATAACGAGAAAAGATTTTCAGCTTTGATTACAAAGGAAATTAGTCATTTAATTTTACCCTTAGTACTGATACACAGTTTCAGTACCTATTAAGAATTCTATATGTATTTAAATGACTTAAGCAATTATTAAAAGCAAGTTGCAAGAAATTATCAGCACTTTCACAAAAAGCATACTGTGTTCAGACTGCTAGTGCTTTAAAATTTTCATGAAAGCAAATTCAAGTGAAGAACAGGATTTAGGATTTAGTGACAAAGAGTTTTCAATCCCTTAATCCCTTTGTAATAACTAGATTCATCATTTAACCATTAAAAAAAGGGATAAAAATGTTAATATTGGGGCTGGGGTTGTGGCTCAGTAGGAGAGCACTTGCCTAGCATGTGTGAGGCACTGGGTTTGATTTGTAGCAACTGCTTATAAATAAATAAAAAATAAAATAAAGTTCCGCTGACAACTAAGTATTTTAAAAAATGTTATTATTGATTCCTAACAGCACTTGTGACTGAAAAATTAATTGTATATGGTAAATTAATTATGTCTCCAAATAGCTACTTGATTTATAATTTAGGTATTGAAATGAATTGAAATATTTTTTACTGTGTTTATAGTCACTGGAAGAGCAACATGAATCATACTTTAAATAAAATGCTTCCTTTTTTGACCTTTCCCAAATTGTGTTTCAAAATACAAGGATGCCTTTTCCTTGTCTCCTGTCTCTAGACCTTTACCCATTGTCTCATTATTATTTTCTAACTTGATCCTAACTTTACAAAGGAGCTATACCTAGAGAGTTATCTATATTATTAAACTATATTAAAACAAATTTCAAGCTATCCATGTTGTTTTACCTAGACTTATTACATTATTAAGAGTAAATATCTTATTAGACTCAATAGGGAGCCACAAGATGAATAAATAAAAATTTTTTAAAGGTGGCAACTGAGTGAATATAAAATAACTAATAAAATATAAAAGTTAATAAAATGGGGTAGCTGCATCATGTAAATCAACAAAATTTATACTGAAAGATTTAAATATTAACTTCAGTTTTCCTAGATTACCATAATGAATTGCTATTATAATTATTATTATTATTTTTTTATTGGGGGTTATGGGGGATTGAACTCAGGAGCATTGAACTACTGAGGCACATTCCCCAGCACTATGTTGTATTTTATTTAGAGACAGGGTCTCACTGAGTTGTTTAGCACCTTGCTTTTGTTGAGGCTGTCTTTGAACTTGAGATCCTCGTGCCTTATCCTCCCCAGCCACTGGGATTATAGGCATGCATCATTGCATCCAGCTATGAATTGTTATTATTTAAAGACAAAACAAAACATGGGTATCTGACATTTTACTTCCATTTATTTAGATAACTTTCGTATGTGTTCTGAACTACCTAAAATATTTTAAGCACTATTCCAAGTGTTCATATATATTAGCTAACTTCTCTCAAAGGTGAGGCGGAAATTCTTTGTTTCTTACCATTTTATAGATGAAGGAACTGAGGCAAGTACAATTTAGAACTCCAAATAGACAAATACTGCTTAGTAACTCTGTGGGCTTGGGTCTGGGTCCTGTCAACATTGGAGACTTATACTTCATGATTTCTTCTCATATCCTATACTCCTACCACCAAATGCTATTATTTCATCATTTCCTTGTATCTTCTTTCCTTTTTTCTTTTGATATCTATCATGTACTTGAATAACTATATATTTCATACTCTCTTAGTTCAGTGAATCTCAGGCATCAATATGGGGTCTTGAATTGATCCATGATGAAATTTTAGCATCTGTTCTGTTATTGATTTATTTTCTGGGTTTCAAAAAATGACTCATATACAATGGCTATTATTAGATTGTGCAAGAATCACTATTTGCAACCATTTATTAGCATTTCCAGGACCACATACTAATCTTTGCAATATTTTCCTTGCATCACTCTTGTTCTATTTTGTTCTCTAATAACAGTAGCTGGAACTCCTATTTTAGAATGTAATTTGGATCATGTCATTTCCGTTCTAAAATTCTTTGAAGCTTTCCAGTGTATTTAGAATAAAATCCCATCTCCTAGTTAGTTCTACAAGATTGAAAGTAAACTTATTCCTGCCTATCTCTTTGGCTCCCTATTTTAGTATCTGTCCTCTTGTTTTCTTTACTGTATTTATGCAGTTATTCCTCTTTTTTCATGTTTAATTTCTTCTTTGCAGACTTTATATCTCAACTCTCTGGAAAGGCATTTCCTTTTGGCTAACACATTTCCTTCTGCTGTTCTCTTATGGCACTCAGTTATTTTCCTTTATAGTTCTCACTCCAGTTCATGATTCTATATTTATTCATTTGTTTACTTTTTAAATTAGTTCTAATCAGTTATATAGGACAGTAGAAAGCTCTTCCATTCATTGTACACAAATGGAGCAGAATTTTTCACTTTTCTGAAGTATAAGTCTCCAATATATGAAGTAAAGTCACACCATTCGTGCAATGGACTAGGGTAATGATGTCTGTCTCAATCCACTATCTTTCCTACCCTTTTGCCCCTCCCCAACACCCCGTCTAAAGTTCTTCCACTCCCCCATTATGCCTCCCACCCCCATTATGGATTAGCATCCACTTAATAGAGAAAACATTCGGCCCCTGTTTTTTTTTTTGAGATTGGCTTATTTCACTTAGCATGATATTCTTCAACTACATCCATTTACCGGCAAATGCCACAATTTTATTCTCTTTTAATGCTGAGTAATATTCCACTGTGTATATGTAGCACAGTTCCTTTATCCATTCATCTGTTGAAGGGCATCTAAGTTGCTTCCACAGTTTAGCAATTGTGATATCTGATGCTATAAATATTAATGTGGCTACGTCATTGTTATATGCTGTTTTTAAGTTCTTTGGGTACAGACCGAGGAGTGGGATAGCTGGCTCAAATGGTGGTTCCATTCCAAGTTTTCTGAGGAATCTCCATACTGCTTTCTAGATTGGTTGCACCAATTTTCAATGCCACCAGCAATGTATGAGTGTGCCTTTCCCCCTACATCCTTGCCAACACTTATTATTGTTTGTATTCTTGATAACTGCCATTCTGACTGGCATGAGATGAAATCTTAGAGTTCTTTTGATTTGCATTTCTCTGGTTATTAGAGAACATTTTTTCCATATAGTTATTGATCGATTGTATATCTTCTGAGAAGTGTCTGTTCAGCTCCTTAGCTCATTTATTGATTAGGTTGTCTGTTTTTTTAGTGTTAAGTTTTTTGTGTTCTATATATATATCCTGGAGATTAGTGCTTTATCTGACATGAATGTGGCAAAAATTTGCTCCTCAAATGTAGGCTGTCTCTTCACTTCATTCATCTTTTTTTTTTCCTTTTCCTAAGAAGAAGCTTTTTAGTTTGAATCCATCCCATTTATTGATTCTTGATTTTATTTCTTGAGCTTTAGGAGTCTTGTTAAGGAAGTCATTTCCTAAGCAGACATGGTGAAGATTTGGGCCTACTTTTTCTTCTATTAGGTGTAGGGTCTCTGGTCTAATTCTTAGGTCCTTGATCCATTTTGAGTTGGTTTTTGCATGATGAGAGATAGGGGGCATGTTTCCTTTTGCTGCATATGGATTTCCAGTTCTCCCAGCACCATTTGTTGAAGAGGCTATCTTTTCTTCTATGTATGTGTTTGGCACCTTTTTCTAGTATGAGATAACTGTATTTATATGGGTTTTTTCTCTGTGTCTTCTATTCTGTACCATTGGTCTACATGTCTATTTTGGTGCCAATACCATGACATTTTTGTTATTATAGCTTTGTAGTATAGTTTAAGATCTGGTATTGTGATGTCTCCTGCTCACAATATCATTTGTTTACTTATTTATTTAAAAAAAATTATTGATTTTTTTAAAAAAATAAATGATGGTAGGATGCATTACAATTCTTATTGCACATATACAGCACAATTTTTCATGTCTCTGTATATAAAGTATGTGGACACCAATTCATATCTTTATATATGTACTTTGGATAATGATGTCTATCACATTCCACCATCCTTGCTAATCTTCTGCCCCTTCCCTTTCCCTCCCACCCCCATTTGTTTACTTTTAATGTATCTTTCTTCTCTGTAAAACTCATTCAGGTCAGGGACCTCTCTTCTTTATTCACTAAGGTATTTTCATCACCAAGCACTGTTTCATTTATATAGTGGAGTCTCAGCAAATATTTTCAATATGGTTACTTCTTAATGTGGGGAAGATATTCATAATGTGTTTCAATGATTGTAGCCAGAGCACAGACCTAAACAAAAATTTATAGAGTCCAAATCTGAGATGATTAGAGATAGAGAATGAAATTTTTAAAATGGTGATGGTATGAAAATGTACTTTAAGAGGCTGAACTTTTTATATTTTTTTATTTCTGTAAAAATTCTTTTAAATGAGAAACAAATTGAAAAGAAAATTGCAATAGAAGATGAGTGATTTCTGCTTATACATAGATCAGTAGCAATAGTGAATCACAATATATCATCTCCAAATACACCACTTTTGTATAAGGCTTGTTTTGAGCAATTAAGAAGCAGCAAATACAGAGAGAATTTTCTGACTTCCCCCTAGCTGCCTAAAAGCAGGACATAAATCTACCTTCATGAAGCGCCACCCCCAACCCTTCTCTCATACTAGGAAGAGGAAAACAACTCTTACCACTGAATAGTCAGTACTGAGATGGAGCTGCACAAAAAAGCCTGACTAAAGTAACACTTTGTTATTAGTTTTCTCATATATTTACCTCCCCATAGTCTATGGAATCTACTCAGTCTGGAAGCCCAGACCTCTTTTCATTTTTCATGTCACTTGTATATAAATTTCTTGACTTTTGTTAAAATGGTATATAATTGCTGGATCAAACTGCCTCTTTGTGTCCTTGTTTATTTATTTATTTTTGAAGACCTGAGTGAATGTAAAAAAGAAAATATTTAAATCAAGTGAAACATTTTCTTTTCTCCTGCTGTTCTATTTTTTTTCCCCTCAGTTTGATTTGCAGACCTCAGCTACTGAACCTGAGATGGTAGAGGAAAAGTTTTTTTCTGTTTTCCTCCTCTACATTTGTACATTTCAGATGAACTCCTCTGTATGAAAATCAGAGTGTTCCTCTTGTTTCTTAAGTGTTTGTGATGGCTATAACTGTGAGGCTTGTGTTGCATTGTGTAAAGACCTAACTAAATTTCTTTGTAATGCTGCCAGGGCTCATTTGCCAGTACCTCCCAAGTTTTTACTTTCTGCCTTCTACCTTTGCCACTGCTGCTACTGCTTCTTCTCCTTTTTTTTTTCTTTTTAATTTTTTTTAGTTGTATATGAACACAATACATTTACTGTACTTATTTATTTTTATGTGGTGCTAAGGATTGAACCCAGTGCCTCACACTTGCTAGGTAAACACTCTGCCACTGAGCTACAACTGCAGCCCCTGCTTCTTCTCCTATTTATTTATTCATTTAGTTATAGTTACTGGAGATTGAATCCAGAGTGCTTTATCACTGACCTATATCCCCAGTCTTTTTTAATTTTGAGACAGGATCTTACTAAGTTGTTTAGGGCATTGTTAAGTTGCTGAGGCTGGCCTTAAACGTATGATTTTCTTGTCTTAGCCTCCTGAGTCGCTTGGATTATACAACTGCATCACTGCACCTAGCTTCATTGTTGCTTAATAGGAAAATTTCTATTAATTTAATTTATGTTTAAGGTAATAGATATTGGCTAGTGGCTGCCATTTTAGACAGTGAAGATATAGAACATATCCATCATTGTAGAAACTCTGTTGCATAGCACCACCTTAGATTGTTCCTAAAGCATTTGAATTGTAAATAGAATAATACAACTGCTCACACTTGAGTACAAGTGATCATATTGTTTTTTTTTTTTTTTTGCCATCTACATGAAATTTACACACACACTGGATCAGCTAACAGAGCCATAAACTATATTTCATTGTCACATGCTTCTGAAAGATACTAAGAATAGTAAACCATTTATTCTCTACATAAAACACCATGGAACAGGAGTTATTCAGCCTAGACAAAAAGAGGAGGAGGTAATATTAACATAGTGTTCAGAGGAAAAGACAATCAGTTGTGGATCTGTCACACCAGGGTTGGGTTGATAGTTCTTGGTTGGCTTGATAGATGTCCATTTCCTTCCGTGCCATTCTTGACCTTCATGATAAGAGGTCTCCCACATAAAACAGGACAATTGTTTTAGCAATGCTCTAGATCTACTAATTTTTTATTATTTGAGATTTATCTGGATATTGTGTGGTTGATAGTGAAATACTATTGTTCTGTTCAAAGAAATGAAGCTAAATTATAGCAAAATGGTAATGCCTTTTGTTTTATAGTATTTTCCTAAAGGAAAGCAATAGTTGAGACTGAAGTGGTTAAGCCAATGGCATTTCCTCTGAACAAAATTTCAATAAAGTTCTGTAATACCAAGGGTGAAATTACATGAGTAGTTCAACTTGCTTTAAGTGAGCATTTAAAAAATTCTTATTGAGTAAATAAACTGTTTTACATTTGCAGTTATTCAGATTTACCTTCCACAATGACTATTTAAGGGAATTACTTTTTGCCATAATAATTTGCAAAGTGATACCATTTTGGACAATGACTTTTAAAATATAACAACTTGTTAACCAAAAAAATAAAAATGCTCTAAAAATGAGATTCCAACATTATGGTTTCAGGCAAAGACACCATTGACAATTTACTTGACATAACAATTTTTAGTCAGAGATTATCATTTGTCTGACTGGTTTATTTCAGAAGAACAGTCATCAAGTTTAGAAATTATTGCTTTTTATTAATTTATTGTGTTGTTGAAGTTCTTGATTTTAGTTTCAATTTCATTCACTTAATTCTTTATCCCCAAGATTTCATTTATGTTCTTTTTATGATTTTAATCTCTGTTGAATTTTACATTCAGACCATGAATTATCTATTTATAGATTTCCTTTCCTTTGGAGTCTGTTCTGGAGAATTATTGTGTTTCTTTGAAGATATTATATTTCTTTGCTTTTTCATGTTTCTTGTGTCCCTATGTTGCCATCTATATATCTGGTTGAATGCCTCTTCTCATTTTATAGAGTAGTTTTTATAGGGAAAGACATTCTCCTGTAGGTGGGTCATTGGATGTCAGTTGGGTAGGGTACTTAACTTTGATTCTGAGTGGACTCAGTAGTGTAGTCACTAGTGATTTTTTCACTTGTAATCAATGTTGTGCCTAAAATTGCCTCAGTGGGCTAGACCGCAGTTGTTTTTGGAGACAGTGTGGGTGATTTTGTTGAGGACTGGGGTCAGTGTGTGAGTTACTCCTCAGGCTTTGAGGGACGCACACTGAATGTCAAAAAACCATCTGGGGAAGATCCCCCAGGCCTTGAGGGTGCATGCACCAAATGTGGCAGGGATGCTGGTGTTGGGAACCATGTTGCTGAGTTGGAGGCTTCTGGGATTCACATTTGAATTGTCATGATTGGATTAATCCAAAGCATTTTGCATATTTTAAAGTGAGAAAGTTAAAGATAATAGTAGTTCTGTGAGTCTTCAGTCTTTTATGCCCTCCCATACTTAATCCATATTTTGTAGAAAAGTTGCTTTTCATGGGTATGATTTTACTTTTAAGTGTATCTGAGAGCAAAATAATTGTGAGCCCCCAAATTTGGAAAATAAGAAAATGTTTCAGAAATACATGTACAATAACATTGTATTTTATTTATGAGTTGTATTTGCTTATTTTCCATTACTGTTTATTACTAATATAAACTAATAAACTTTTCTAGTTGTGAAATTATTTGGGTGTACTAGGTTGAGATAAAACACATCATAATTTTCCTATTACATACAATGGAAAGTTTTTTTTTTTTTTCATTTAGAAGCTCTTTATACTTTGTTTTCACGTACTAAATAACATCATTAAGCAAGGCGTAAATGTACTTGAGAAACACATTTTAATCAAGACATAATGATGACTAAGCCCCATGTAGAAGATCCTGCAGTTTGAGGAGCCATCTTTATAAATCAGAATTCTTGACAATTTTGTTATTGTTTCCTATCTAACATTATTTAGGTTGAGTTCTTTTCCCGTACAGCTATCAAATTTTCTATTCTCCTTTTCTATCTGCCACTTCTCATGATCTTTAATAAGAAGTACAAGTTAGTAACATCAGCCCACTTTGCTAACTTAATGTTGTTTCTCTCTCCAGTTCACTAACATTTATGAAATAATTTCAATAATTAAGATCCTTCTATTTCCCTATTTAAAATTGTTCGCTATAAGTCTCTGTTTTCTACTATAGAACATGTATTTAATCAGTAACAAATTGAGCTTTAAAAAAATTTTTTTTTAGTTGTTGATGGACCTTTATTTTATTCATGTATTTATATGTGGTGCTGGGAATTGAACTCAGTGCCTCACACACGGTGAGGCAAGCATTCTACCACTGAGCCACAACCCTAGACCACAAATTTGGCTTTGAAGCTATTTTCTTTCTGAGGAAATCTTTAATAAGGAACCAAAGTTTGTCAACAAAGTCTGATGTCAGTTCTCAAACTACTTATTCTTTTTTGTTTTTAAAGATTTTTTTTCACATTACCTTTATTCTATTTATTTTTTTGATGTGGTGCTGAGGATTGAACTCAGGGTCTCACATGGGCTAGGCAAGTGCTCTACCAGTGAGCTACAGCCTCAGCACAATGTACTTATTCTTAATATCTATTTCTCATAGATAATAGGGAAAATGTAGATACTATATATATATAATATCTATGTATCACCATATAAAATATATAGTTATAACTATTTTTGCATATGTATATAATTTTCTTTCTAAAAATTTTGAACCTCATTTTAAAAATTCCAATAAGAATTCCTATTTAGTACTTCTGATGTATGCAAATATACCTCTGTATATCTGGTTTCCTGAGATAGGTATTGGGAGCTTAATAACTTAAATGAATTTTTATTGTGGGTGAATGTGAAATATACTTTGCTTCTCCATATGTAACTCTTCTTGTATGCAAAGGAACTTTTTATTAATCAGGACTAGTGACATCCTGGTTGAAGAGCAATTTTTAGTTCTAAAATGTCCTTATTAATTTCATCAAAATTATTTTAATCCATGATTATATCATCATTTTATACAAAATAGGCCTTCAAAATAAATATTGGTTTATCAACTCATACAGATTTATGTCATCTACTTTAATAGATATTTTACTTACTGAATTTCTTTACATAATGATGTAGAAGGCATTAGTGATGTTAAAAGATTAATGCACATTAAAAGTGTAAAAATTTTATTTAAGCATTTAGTAATTCATGAATCAGGCAGTAAAATATTTAGAAAACTATGTTGTAAGTAGATGTGCTGTCATCCAGGTTTAGGTGTTCCATTTATAGAACACAGGCAGAGTAGTTTAGTATAATTCTTTTTTGAGGGTCAAGTACGAGGGATTGAACCAAGGGATACTTTAACCACTGAGCTATATCTCCAGTCCTTTTTATTTTTTATTTTGAGACAGGGTCTCACTGAGTTGCTTAGAGCATTCCTAAGTTGCTGAAGCTGGCTTCAAACTCCTTCTTGCCTCAGCCTCGCAAGTCAATGAGATTACACCACTGTGCGCCAACCACACCTGGCTCATTTTTTAAAGTATTAGTCTAAAACTGCATTAGTAATTTGTTTTTTAAAGCATTAGTCTAAAACTGCAGCCTGAAGAGGCTTGCCCAAGTTTCCATAGATACTTGTTTGATCCACCTTATTTCCCTTATGGAATCTCATTTAGTCTTGAGTATGGTTCTGTAAATTAGACTTTATTTCCCCTTTAGAAATTGGAAAATAGATGGAAAGATATAAAGTGACTTGCCAAGGTACAGACAAAAGGCACCCAGAACTGTAGTTGAGTTTTTTTGTCCTTACCTCTAAGGGCTTTTTTTTTTTTTTTCTCTCGGTTCACTGAAGAGAAACATTTGGGAAAGAGACCAGGGCTTGAGGGAAGTTAGATCCTTAGAAATGCAAAACCCTAGACAAATTCTAGACAGTCTCATGGATCCCACCTGTTTACCTGTTGCACAGTAATAGGAATTCCATTTACTGAGATGCTCACTCTACTTCATATTTTTGTCATTATCTTTAATTTAGTCTTTACAACAAAACCATGAGTTTTCCTATTTCAGACATAAAGAAATTTAATCATTTAGAGATTAATTTACCAAAGTTCACAAAATTGGCAGAACTAAGTTTTGAATAAAAAACACGTGACTGCAGTTCTTGCAAGCAATCACAAAACATATTCTGTCTTTTTAGCTTCTAGTATTCCTCCTTCAAGGACCTCCTCAGATATTTCCTCATTATCAGCCTTTTCTTAATGTTGCAATTGGATATGGCCCTTTTAAAACTATTTGACATCTGGGCTGGGGCTGTAGCTCAGTGGTGAAGCACTTGCCTTGCAGGTGTAGGGCACTGGGTTCAACCCTCAGCACCACATAAAAATCAATAAAGATATTATGTACATCTATAACTAAAAAAATAAAAAATAAAAAAACTATATGACATCAAAGTTTACATTTTTTAAAGGCAGCTCCTTTTCAGAAAATAGTTATTTGCACAATTAATTTGTCTCCTTCACTAGGGCTTAAATTTCATAGGAACTCGTCAGAGGCTTGAGCCATCCAAGGTCTTTTATAAACAAACTCCTATCCCAGCTTGATGAGAGGACCAACTTCCTATGTGCAAGTTGAGATCCACAGGAACTCACCCCTAGAGACTTGGGAACTTCTTTGAGCAAATGAGGATTTAATCAGAGTGCGACTGGATTGAAGAAGTATAAAAAGACTTGACAGGGGCTTAAGCAAATTCTTTTTAAAATACTACTGCATTTGCTCTGACAGTCCTATTAATTGAAAAATCTAAAGTAATGATAAGGGAACTAAGTCCTCTAAACTCTTTTTGATTCAGGCAAAGTCAATGAGAGTCCCTTTTATAAAAACCAATGAGAGAGTTAAAATGAGATGGGTGGCTAAAGAAAAAGATAATCTAAAACCACTTTTAATTCCACTGTGACAATGCAACAGTAATGTTTAATGACTTCCCATCGCTCATAGGACTGTGAACAAAGTCCTTACTGGGACATCCAAGTCTATGTATTGTTTAGCCCTTTCTTATTTCTTCTCTATGTTTTTAGTTCCCATAACTCCCTGTGCGCTCTTCTACCACAACATTTTGCATGCTCTTTTCCTTCTCTCTGAATGCAACATAATATTTTTTGTTATGAATGAAAAAAATCATATTTCAATTAGTTATAAATATTTAGTGAATGCCTGCTTTATTCAGGGCAATCAAAGAGATGGACATAACCAACATAGTTCTGTCTCAAGTTAGTTAAGATGTAGTTGTGGAAAAAATTGTAAGCATCTTAAAAACGAATTAAAGAGACAAAACAGTAATTTAAGGAAATAATAGAAAGGGTGTCACAAGACATTTCATGATTAGATGTCAAATGAGTAGTACTATTAGACATATCACTTAATTTTTAGTCTCAAGTTTCTTGATCTTTCCATAAAGTGAAAGGTCTCAATAGCTCATTCCATAGTAATGCACATTTGGATATAATACAATTGTTGCCTGGCCCTCATTCTTCTTTTTATTTTCTGAAGGTGGGAGAGTCTGAAGGTGTGACACCAGATGGGGAATGTAAGTGGGAAATTGTACGAGTATGGAGGTGTCTCCAAGTCCTCAGTTTTCTCCTGACCTAATTTTCTCTGATTTGGCCAATGAAGTGGGCATGAACTAGCTAGGAAATTTCTGTCATTGTCCTGGAAGTCCCAGATAGTCAGAATAATCCTCCATAATATTTAAACTGAAATTTACACATTCTGGTCAGCTCGTGTAAAACATGTTGACACTAGATTTTGCCTTGCTATGAATAGACTGATTATACTGATACAGCACTTGGCTAGCTGGCTATCTACTTACAAGTTTACACATTCCATTAATCTCACCATAATGTGATCCATATTTTATGTGATTAATAGTTATATCTCAGTAATTGTTATGATGGTATAGTTTTACACTATAGATAGTTTTTCATACTTTGTCATTTTTTACTTAACATATATTTAAAATCCTCAATTTTCAGTATGTATAAAATTTTCTACATCTTTTTGTATAGCTGCTCAATACTCCATTGTGTGGGTATTTCATATATATTTTTTATATTATTATCTAATGTATGGGGTGTTAGGTGGTTTCCAGTACTTTGTAACTGCAAACAAGTCTGGAAAGAATAACTTTTTGTACTTTCTCAATCTTTTTAAAGAAAAAAAATACCCAGCTTCTAAACATTTTCTTATTTTTATAATATTGCATAATGGTATATAAACATAAACTTTGGCAGATTCTTTTGGTAGCTCTAACACAACCATAAAGTCCTAACAAATATACACATTAAATACCAACCAAACCATTAAAGCAAGTAGAATTCACATTAGCAATATCAATTTATTGTTGTAGAGAATAGTGTTTAATCTGAAACTAAATCATATTTTGTAGTAAGAATTTTTTTGTAAAAATGGCTGTAGTGTTAAAAAGATTTTTGGTAATAAAGACTAGATTATCATATGTAGTCGATGATTCATTTTTTTTTCCTATCACTTTTTTTCTGTTTGAGCACTGAGAAACTTTATTCATATAGTAACTCTATAGCTCTATTGGCTTTACTTGGTATTATTTTGATGTTAAGTCCAATTGTGTTCCTTTCTTTTTGGTTTATAGTGACTAATGCTGTACATTTTCTACTTTAATGCACTTAATATATACATATATATATATATATAAATAATACATATATTTCTATTATAATATATTTCACATTAAAACTAAGTTTTCTTATTAAATGCATAGAAAATCTATTCTTCTAAGAATATCTTTCAATTGTGAATTGTCATTGTAAAGTGAATATTGTACATTATATCCAGTAAATGATTCAAAATGGATAGAGTTTAAAAACAGAATTATTGTTTTAATTTTCACACAAAAGCATGCCAACTTTATGACAGTCTGACAAGCTTATGAACTTATTGTTAGTGTAAATTTCCCACTACAAATACCTGGAAATGTTTGAGGAAATACAGCAAAAAGTATTCATAGGTAAACTTAAAAAAGTTCAAAGGAAATTATCAGGTACTAGGTCAAGTTAGGAATGAGTATTAGATGAGTGTAGAAGTGGATACTGGGATTACCTTGGAAAGGTGTTGAACCAGGTAGCAACCAGAGGCTCTGGTTTTGACACTTACATGAGTGTGTGAGGGCCTTCTTAGGGCCCTTGAGGTAAGAGTTGAAGGTGAGATCCATGAGTAAAGCTCTAAACTATCGAAAGGCATATCCACCGAGAGAAAGAGGACTAAAAACATATATTCATTAGAGTAGAAGTTGAAGGAGGGGAAAAAGAAAGTGTTTTGCTTGTTTATTTAGGTAAAAGTTCTTGTCAGAAATTCAAACCCTAGTCTATTTGAATGGATTTGGAGTTCATATTACAGTACCAGATTGGTTTAGGAATTTCTAAACTGAGAAATTAACATAAAATATATCCTAAACTGATGACATGTTGGAACACTGACCAAAGAAAATATAAAACTTCTCAGGAAGAATGATTTGGTTTACCATATTTTCATGGGAATTAGTATGGGGAGAGAGAGTTCTGCTGAAAAAATGAGATTAGAAAGAAACCTCTTGAGAGCAGGAATTATTACCTGTTTTGTTCACTCCTTTATGGGCAGCATGTAGGATGGTGTCCAGTATGTAGGTGCCAAATGACTAGTAAATAATGACCACACATACATTCACATACACTGATGATTGTCAGGTTGACATAATAAACAGAAGGTTATTAAGAACTTGAGATAATAGTGCAATAAGGTGTGAGAGATTATAAAATAAACATTTATAATAATCCATAATTTTCTCATTGAAAATGAAAATTATTAGGAAACAACTAGAGAGTTGTGATGAAAGAGATAAAAATAAAAAAGGGTTTTTAGAGTAAAAATGTTGTCACTGAACTAAAAATTTAGTATGCAATTAAGCAGTTTAACTGGAGAAGATATTGAAGTGTGAGTAAATAAGCCAAATAATCTCAGAGGCAAGAAAATGGAAAATATAAAGGTGGTAGTAGCAGGCAGTGAAGATAGAGATTGTATTACATATATGGTAAGATTCCCAGAAGGAGCAAAAGAGAATGGGGCAGAGAAAATATTTGAGGGTATAATGACTGAGGATTTACCAGAAAGATGAATAATATTTTAAAACAATCATTTGCCTCAAATAGGAAAACAGAAGTAAAACTTTAAAACATCAAAGATGAAAATATGTTAAACTAGAAAGTAAAGGCAAATTACCTACCTACAAGGGATCAAGAACAAGAATTAGACTATCAACAAGTAAGACTTAGGCAATCAAAACCAGACTCTTAGCAGAAATAATAGATGACAGCAGACAAAGTGTCAATGAAACATAACCTCTGATCTAAAATTTAAAAAGCAATCATGAAATTCATCTGGTGAAATAAGAGACCCAGAATAGCAAAAGCAATCCTTAGCAGGAAGAGTGAAGCAGGTGGCATTGCTATAATGGGATAAATTATTATACATGACTAAGAATAAAATTTGTCTACAAAGATCCTTCACAGAATCTTTGAAGGATTATGGAAGAATGCCCAAAGAAGAAGGAATCTGAACTGAGAAAGTTCAGAGTAGGTTGCAAAGAGTGCTGGTAAGCAATGAAGCCAGGTAACAAGTTGGTAGATCAAATAATTAATGACTGTAAAAATCAGTAAAAATAAAAATGATAATAATCATTAATTTAAGCAGTTATTAAAATAAGGCAGAAAAATATGTCATCAAAACATATTGGATGAAAGGAGGTAATTAGAATAAAATGTTCTAATTGTATTATGTTGCTTACAAAGAGTAATATATTAATTTTATATGCTTTTTCAATTATGCCAGTTAGAAATGTAAGGGTATCCACCAAAAGGTTAGGAATAGAATACATTTCATCCAAATCTATAGTAAAAAAGAAAGAAAGAAAGGGAAGTCAATCAGTTTAATGTTTGTCAGAAAAGGAAAAAAAAAACAACTAAGCAAAGAAAAAGCCAAATAAAAGCAAAGAACAAAATTTAATAGGAGAAATAATTACAAATAATTAATAACCATAATAACTATAAATAGATAATGTCTCCAGTGGAAACAGGAGAGCTCTCAAATTAGATAAAAAATAAAATCCAGCCTGAGTTATTTATAAATAATACATAATAAAATACAAGAACATAATTTAAAAGCAAGATAATAGAAAAAGATACATGTTAATCAGAAGAAAACTATCATATAGTATATTAATATCAGGTAAAATGGACTTGAAGAAACACCTTCAGGGCTACAGTTGCCACTTACTCATAATAGAAACAATTCACCAGGATCTTGAACTTGTAATCCATTTAACACTGTGGTCTCTTTATATATATTTAGCAAATAGTGACAGAAAAATGAAAATCCACAAATCTATAGTTACAGTAAGATGTTAGTAAGAACACCAAAAATGAACAAAGAATATAGAAAATTTGCAGAACACACTTATTGTCTAATCTAATGGTTGCATATGTATAATTTTGTATCCCAAAATTATAAACAATTCATATTCTTCTCCAGTGTATACATGCTATTTACTACTAAGCCGGAAACCAATTTCTCAACATTAGCAAAGACTCTATATTAAACTGATAATACCCAGACTTCAATACAATGGAATTAGAGATAAAAAAAAGGACATAACTAATCCTGCCTTATGTTTGGAAATTTAGAAGTATTTAGATAAGTACTAGAGAAGAAATCATAATACAGTTAAGAAATATTTATAATTGAAGAGCAATGAAAACACCACACATTAAAAATTGTGGATGGAGGTAAAGTAGACATTAGAGAGAAACTTCTCTCTTAACTACTTATGATAGAAAAGAACAAAGATTGATACATAATTCAAGCATCCAACTTAAGAAATTAGAAATAGAATAATGGAGCAAACCCAAAGAGAATGAAAGAAAGATAAATATAAGAACATAACTGGTGAATTAAAAATAAAGAGAAAATTAAAAAGCTAAAAGCTGATTATATTACAAGATGAACTAAATAGACACCCTCTGGCAGGGGTTTTCTAAGTCACTTTATGATGTGAATATATCTTGATTAAACTCTGCAAAGAAACATACAAGAAAGAAATACTATAGGATAACTTCATTTATGTATTAGACTAAATTTCTAAATACAATATTGGTATAAGTAAATTTAGCAATGTATAAAAAAGTAATAAAAAGTGTTTCTTCCAGAAATACAAGAATTGGTTAACATAAAATCCTTAAGTATAATTTATCACATGGATTGTATTGCTAAATCCAATTACCAGGTTTTGATTAACTGAAATTTCAAACAGAGATACTACCTGGGTAAATTAAATATGTCGTTCTTATATATAGATAGAGAAGGAAAGTCTTTCAAATTTGAGAAGTATACAATTCGATTGTTACTTTTAAGTTTGAATTTTAAACAATGTTAAGATTTTGGAAAATAAACTATAAAAATGATAGCTCTTCTTTGTTGCAGACGCACTGTTCTTTGCATTTCCTTTGACCTTGTCTAAGAATATAAATTCTAATTATGATAGCTATTATTTATTAATGTTGTGATGAATCTTGATATAGCTTTCAGAAGAAAGCTAAGCTTCAGGATGTGTCATATCTTATCCGAATTCACAGCTAGTCAGTATTAGAGAAGCATCACTGTAAACCCAGTGAATTCACAGCTGGGCTTTCCATCCAGTTAATATTTTGAGTAAAAGCTATTGTATACATCCCTATGCTCTCCATATTTTCCATAGTATTTCTCCGAGTTGGCTCACTTAAGCATTTCTAGTTGCTGAACTTTACGTTATTTCCAAATTTTGCTGTCATAAATACTTAGCTATGGCACACATATTTAAAAAAAATTCTTTTGAACAATCTTTTCTTAGAATATAGGCCAATGAGTAAAATGACAAAATATAAATGTTTGAATATCTTAATATCTTGCCCTATACTACCATTACTCTCCAAAAAGAATGCAATGATTCCCGGTGATTCTTTTTTCATCAGTGCATTATACTTACATATAATAGTGGGATTCATTATGACATATTTGTCTATTCAGATAACATAATCCATTTCAATGCACATTACTTCCTTTTTCCCTCCCATACTCCCCACTCATTCCCAATGATCCTTTTCAAATAGATATAATTTTTTAGAGTATCATAATTATACATAGATATAATAAGTCTAATTATACATAGGTATACAAAAAATACATAAAAGTGAAATTCCCTTTGGTATCTTTATATATGAAAATAGCATGATTTTGTTAAATACATTCCATTTTTCTTCCCCTTCCTTCCTCCCTCACTCTCATTCTCCTTCTTCTTTTTTATGTCTTATTTAATTTTATGCACTTTTAATACAGACAATACAAATAGCTTAGAGCCATCACAAGCAGTTCTGGAGCCTTCAGCAAGCAGACATCTGCTCTTCCCTGTGTTTTTATGATATCCGATTCCCTCCCCCACTGCCTTCTTTCCTTTATTTTGCTCTAGCTTCCACATTTGAGAGAAAACATTTGACCTTTGATTTTCAGAGTCTGGCTTATTTCACTTAGCATGATTTTTCTCCATTTCCATTTATTTACCAGCAAATGCCATAATTTCATTCTTCTTTATGGCTGAGTAAAACTCACATTATAACACATTTTCTTTTCTTTTTTCTTTTGTTACCAGGGATTGAACCCACGGGTGCTTAATTACTGAGTCACATCTTTAGCCCTTTTTATTTTTTAAGATAGGGTGTTGTTAAATTGCTTAGGACCTCACTAAATTGCTGAGATTGGCTTTGAACTTGCAATCCTCCTGCCTCAGCCTCCTGAATTGCTGGGATTACAGGCATGTGCTATCCTGCCCCCTCGCCCCCCTGCTCCCAAAGCTTTACCACATTTTCTTAATCCATTCATCTATTGATGGTCTTCTGGGTTGATTCCATAATTTGGCTATTATGAATTGTGTTTCTATAAACATTGTAGTGGCTTTATCCCTATTGTATGCTAATTTTAGATCTATTATATAAATATTGAGGATGGGATAAATGGGTCATATGATGATTCCATTCCTAGGTTTTGAAGAATCTCCACACTGCTTTCCAGAGTGGTTGTATTAATTAGCATCCCACCAACAAGCAATGCAAGCATATACCTTGTCCCCCACATTCTCACCAGCATTTATTATTATTTGTGTTCTTGATAATTGCCATTCTGATGGGTGAGCTGAGATCTTAGTGTAATTTTGATTTGCATTTCCCTAATTGCTAGAGATGTTGAACCTTTTTTTTTTCATATATTTTGTGGCCATTTGTGTTTCTTCTTCTTTTTTCGGCAGTACTGGGGATTGAACTCAGGGCCTTCTGAATGCTAGGCAAGCACTCTACCAAATGAGTCATAACCCCAGCCTGCGGTATCGTCTTTTGAGAAGTTTCTATTTGGTTCTTTTATCCATTTATTGATTGGGATATTTGTTTTTCTTTGGTATTGAGTTTTTTTTAGATCTTTGTTTATTCTGTTTATTAATCCTCTGTCAGAGGAGTAGTTGGCAGAGATTTTCTCCCATTCCATAGGCTCTCTCTTCATTCTCTTCATCATTTCTTTGCTGTGTAGAAGCTTTTTAATTTGATGATGCCATCAAATACCACTTATTGATCCTTAACTTTAAAATAAGTATAACTTCTATATATGTTATATATAATAAATATAATTTCTATATTTATTCAAAATGTATTGTTCAAAAATATACAGATATTTATATTTATAGGAGTCTATATGTACTTGGCTATGTGACTCTGTAAAAAAATTCTAAATTGGCAAACTATTTGTTTGTGTAGCTTATGATATGACTTTTTTTCTTAAAAAGTGATTTATGAACTGAGGATCCATTTTAAGTCCTTCTTTATTTTTATTATACTTTATTTCTTATTAATCATAAATTGATAATAGATACATTTCATAAATAGTTAATGAAAAGATACCATATATAAATGCAAATTGTTTTTTACCTGTGGTGCACCATAAATACATGACAGCTTGTATCTATTACTGCATTCTCAATAGGCATAAATATTCTTTTTAATTGCCTTTTGCTAATATCATTTGTCCTAGAAAGGACATTTTCATACAAATTGCCTAATGAAGCTCTGATTAATGAATATTAAAATTATTATGAACGCTTTCAAATGTGGAAAACCAGGAAAAATGGTTCAATAAACTCCTATGCTTATCACTTAGATTATCAGGATTTTACAACTGCTAAATCTACTTCCTTTTTTCTTTACTGATTTAGTTTAAGGCAAATTTCATACACAATGTCAATTCATTTGTATAAACCAGTATGCATTTCTAAAAAGCTACTGTCTTATAGTGATACTATCACAATGAACATTAAAAATAATTACTTGATATAATCTAACACATATTTTATTTTTACATTTCATTAATTTGTAAGTCTCTTTATATGTAATTTTTTAGACTAAAGATTCAAACAAGTATATATATTTTGTAGGCTGTACTTCTTAAGTCTCTTTTCAGATAAAGAGGTCTGCTCATTATTTTTCTTTCTTATGCCATTGACTGGTGTCTGATAGAATACCTATATCTATATTTGCCTCTTTGCTTTCTTTTGTTATTATAATTGTTGAATGAAATGTAGCTCTAGGAGTCCGATTAGATCCTGGTTCACCTCTTTTGATGAAAATTATTTCTTAGGTAGTCCTATGCACCTTCAGTTCCGTCCCATCAGGAGGTACAATGTCAATTTGTCCCATTCGTTGTAATAGTGAACTTGATCAGTAGTTTTTGGTGGGAATAGTTTGATGTCTTCCATTGAAAAGTTTCCCATCATGCTATGACCTAATGATTTCAGTCATTAAATATTGTGTTTCAATGATTTCATATGAGTTGCAAAATGGCAATATTCTAATGTCATCACTCCTTCAATATTTATTAGGTGGAATTCTCCCATAAGGAAAAAAGCTTATTATGATTAAATAGAACTTTCATAAATGTTTTGATACAATATAGAGATATTGCATTGATATTTTTGATATGGTATTTGGATAATATATTTTATATTTTTATGAATGTGCTTACATTTATCCTCTGATTCAACATTTAGACTAATGATGACTTTTATTGGAGACTTACTTGATCATGAATTCAGCTACATACTGATACTATAATTTCAAAATACATTAAAAGAAATTCTAGTTTTGCCATTGGTGTATTGTTTCCCTATGATTTTATTTGTAGAACTGTTTGCATATCTATCACTTTTTCATTCTTAGATG
Source organism: Marmota monax (assembly GCF_021218885.2). NCBI lineage: Eukaryota > Metazoa > Chordata > Mammalia > Rodentia > Sciuridae > Marmota > Marmota monax. Next base: position 16,960,787 of record NW_026692781.1, read on the forward strand.
CAAGGTGAAAAGCAATCATCCTTAGCTTATTGCCATAATGCTTATTCAAAGGGATATGGAAACCAGATTAATTGGACATATTAGCATCTATCATTTTTCTGTTTTGCCTACCAGCTGTCTCTTTATGGAAGGAAATATCCAACATCTTTGCACCACTGCTCCTAAAGCAGCTCTGCTAACAGATGGTGCCTTGAAGGAATCCCATAGTTCATCATTAAATGTGGGTGTCAAAATTTCTGAACATGTTGTGAGGAAAATTGTTTAATTTTTTCCATTCTTTGGTGCAAACGCAGTTAAAAAGAAAGTATTGTAGATTAGTTAGGAAAAAAACTGTGAAAAATATGCAGGATCTCTGTTCAGAGAGCTAAATTTTATGGTTCTAGCAAGTGTGGTTGGTTATCCCTTACCTCTTTAAAGTCAAATTTGAAGAAAAACTGCTTTTCCTTGGTACCATCATTGTCCTTAAAAAAAATGGGCGATTATATATTTGTTTGAAATCATTGTAAGGTTATCACAGATAAATGATATTTGAGATAGAATGATGTTCTACAAAAACTTTTTATTGAAGTTGTTGACAAAAGTAAGTTGACAAAAGTCAAATGGATGGCTTTTAGAAAAAGTTAAATGGTACCACATAAATAAAAGGGTTTAAAATGAAAGTGCATGGATATTAACTGAATTGTTTACTTTTTATGCCAATGTTTTATTGTTATGAATTTACTGGGCTTTCCATACTGGTCATTAGTGTACATATGAAATGTAGCAAGCATTTTCTTCTCGTAGTCTCTGTACATGCTATTTCCTCAGCTTGTGATATTTTTCTCCCAGAGGTGGTTTTGTTCCATATTTATTCAGGTCAAATGTCATTTCTGGAGAGAAAGTTTCCTTAGACAGGTCTATCACTCTCTGTTCCCTTACTTTACTTTATTGTTCTTCATAGTACTTAAAATTGTTTATTATTAAATGTCTTTTCTGTGAGAATGTGAGCTTCATGAGTCTACTGTACTTTCTGAAACATAGTCAGCATGTATATGAGTTAGAATTGTTTTTTTGGTTCTGGATTCCAGAAGTAGCGAAGAGACACTTTAAATATAGAATCTTTACTGATACTTTACAAGAATCCTAAGTGTCAATAGACACAGGGTTGGGATAGAGTCTCAAGACTTTAGTCTGCACTACCAGCTTTGGTGTGTTCTTGTTTTGACCTTTTATGTTTTAACTCATGCACATGAGATGGCTTCTGCAGTTTTAGGCATTATGTTTATGAGCTAAGCAGAAAGAGCAGGGAAAGGGTGATATTAGCAACATCTGTCACTTTTATCATTTGGCATCAGAGATGTTTCCAGTAACTCTCTAGTAGACTCATGCTTATATCTCACTGAATAGCACTGTTATATAGCCACTGCTGGCTGAAAGGGAGTCCAGAAGGTGAATACTCAAAATATCCAAATACAGCAGCAGACATAAGCAAAAGGAAGGGAGTTTGGCAGTAGTTGCTAGGAGAGCTAGCTACTAGAATCTATAATAGTAGTAAGAAAAAACAACAATAATCCATTGAATACATAAGTCAATATTAGACAGCACGAGTTGCCTTAGCTCAAAATGCAAGAAACGGCTCAAGTTTTTGTTTATCAATATTAACATCTATTAAGAACTTGGAGCTTTGAGTATATTGTTAAGTAAACTTAAGGAGAGTATGGTTCGTGGGAATCAAGAGCAATGAAATATATAAAAAATGATATAACAAGAAATAAAATAATAAAATAAAAAGTGAAAAATAATACTAGTATGTGGTCATTGTTTATAAACGACAGATTCCTAGGGAGGTCCTATAAGTTTGTAATTAAATGACTCAGCAAACCTGGAATCTAGGCCATTTAGGTGAGTTATTTAATTTCTCTAAGCCTGAGGGGTTTTTTTTGTCTTTAAAATGATAATCAAATTCATTGGTAACTAAAAAACTTAGATTAGAAGATATAGGCAAAGTAGTATAGTCTAGTACCTAGCACGTTACTGAACAAAAAGCCCAAAATTTGTATATAAAACTAAGTAAAAACATTACAGTTATCCAGATTTCTATTTCATTATCTTACCTAATCTAAAATAATATTCTGATTGATGTGATACTTACCTTCTTAACCTCTCAATGAAAATCTAATCCTATTTCCATGATTCTTATATACTTATTTTCAAAATAGAAAAATACTTGAGTTTATTATCAGGCAATCTTAAGATAATATTGCCTAAAAGAACAAATGAGTTCAAAAAGAACAAATGTCTTCAGTAGTATAAATTATGAATTTTTATGAGACTAATACAAAACTGTGGTCTATTATTAGTTGTTTTGTGTGTGTGTGTGTGTGTGTGTGTGTATGTGTGTGTGGTGTATTAGTTACAATGCTTAGAAGTTGAATGCCACCCGAACAAGGTGCATTACAGTCTCTTCTGTAGGCATGTCTATCTTGATATAGTGCTGACTCTGTTATTCTTGCATCTAATATATTCAAGTTGGCATGGAAGTGAAAGACATAATTCTCATTACATGGGCTAAGCCAGGCAGCAAGGGAAACAAGCCTGACTAAATGCTTGGATTTCACCCAGTGGTGCAGCAAACTAATGTTGTTTCTGAAAATGAAAACCGTGTCTGTATTTGTCAGCTGGAAATGTCCAGGGCTTTAGAGAAAGTATGCAATCAATGGAGGATACTGTTCACTAAGTTAACCCCTTTTCATTTGAGAGCACTGAGACGAGGTTCTCTGAATAATAAAGGTGCTTGTTGTTAATGACACAGAATGCTTTAGTGACTTTATGCTGAAGGACACATTGTATGACATTTTTGTTTTTAACTCAATGTATTTCTTGGCAGCAGCAGCTAATAAAATTACATTAAAAAAACCCAAAAAACAAAAGACAAGTGCCAGAAACTGTTCAAATACCTCTTGTAGGTCAATCATATCATCTATAGCTAAAAAATTGGCACATTTAAGAACTTTAGTTATCTTTCCTAATTTATTATAAACTTTAAACATGATCTATTTTTTTGTGATTAAAAAATTATTCCACTATATTTGTGGTTAAAATTATTTGTATTTTAGCTGGTCATAGTGGCACATGCCTGTAATCCCAGCAGCACAGGAGGCTAAGGCAGGAGGATTGCAAGTTCAAAGCTAGCTCAGCAATTTAGTGAGACCCTGTCTCAAAAAAAAAAAAAAAAAAAAAAATTAAAATGGGCTTAGGACTTGTTTCAGTGGTTAAGCACTGCTGGGTTCAATCCCTAGTACTGGGGGTGGGGGTGATTACTCATATTTTAAGTACTGTTCTGACTTTGACATATCACATCACAATTACATATTTCTATTATTTCCTTCTCTGCTTAAAAGCTTTTCCATCTTGCTTCTCACCATCCTCCCCCATTACGTATGCATGGTTATTTATTAATATAAATGATAGCTCAAATGCCTCTTATCAATACTTATTAGAAAAGTAGCATTTATTCTTTATCACAGTAAAAGCTGGTTTTCACAGGAGGCATCACAATACCAGACCTTAAAGTAAACTACAAAGCTATAGTAACAAAAATGGCATGGTATTGGCACCAAAATAGACATGTAGATCAATGGTACAGAATAGAAGACACAGAGACAAACCCACATAAATGCAGTTATCTCATACTAGACAAAGGTGCCAAAAACATATATAGGAGAAAAGATAGCCTCTTCAACAAATGGTGCTGGGAGAACTGGAAATTCATATGCAACAAAAGGAAACTAAAACCCTTTCTCTCATTATGCACAAAACTGAACTCAAAGTGGATCAAGGACCTAAGAATTAGACCAGAGAACCTACACCAAATAGAAGAAAAAGTAGGCCCAAATTTTCACCATGTCTGCTTAGGAACTGACTTCCTTAACAAGACTTCTAAAGGTCAAGAAATAAAATCAAGAATTAATAAATGAGGTAGATTCAAAGTAAAAAGCTTACTTTTCAGCAAAAGAAAGGATCAATGAGGTGAAGAGAGAGCCTGCATTTTTGGAGCAAATTTTTGCCACATGCATGTCACAGCACTAATCTCCAGGATATATAAAGAACTCAAAAAACTTAACACCAAAACAAACAAACAAACAAAAAAAAAACCCAAACAACTCAATCAATAAATGAGCTAAGGAGCTGAACAGACAATTCTCAGAAGAAGATATATAATCAATCAACAACTATATGAAAAAATGTTTAACATCTCTAGTAATTAGAGAAATGCAAATCAAAAGAACTCTAAGATTTCATCGCATGACAGTCAGAATGACAGTTACAAAGAATACAAACAACAATAAGTGTTGGCAAGGATGTGGGGGGAAAGGCACACTCATACATTGCTGTTGGGACTGCAAATTGGTGCAACCAATCTAGAAAGCATTATGGAGATTCCTTAGAAAACTTGGAATGGAACCACCATTTGTCTCAGCTATCCCACTCCTCTGTCTACATCCAAAGGACTTAAAATCAGCATTCTATAGTAACATAGCTACATCAATGTTTATAGCAGCTCAATTCACAATAGTTAAACTGTGGAAGCAACCTAGATGCCCTTCAGTAAATGAAAGGATAAAGAAACTGTGGTAAATACACACAATGGAGTATTATTCAGCCTTAAAAGAGAATAAAGTCATGGCATTTGCAGGTAAGTGGATGGAGTTGGAGAATATCATCTTAAGCGAAGTAAGCCAATCCCCCAAAACCAAAGGGTGAATGTTCTCTCTGATAAGTAGATGCTGACCATAATGGGGGGCAGGGCATGGGAAAAATGGAGGAACTTTGGGCAAAGAGGAGGGAGGGGAGGGGATGGGAGGGGCCATGGGGGCAGGAAAGATGGTGAAATGAGATGAACATCATTTCCCTTGGTACATGTATGACTACACACATGGTGTGGCGCTACATTGTGTACAACCAGAGAAATGAAAAGTTGTGCTGCAATTGTGCTGAATGAATCAAAATGCATTATGCTATCATATATACCTAATTAAAATAAAAAACTGGTCTTCAAAATTTCTTGTGTTTTAAAAATATGGAACAATGCCACAAATGAATAGTATGGGAGAATAATTAATTATGCATAAATTTCCAACATTGGCGGTAGGATTAAGACTTTACCTGTTTGGGAAGATTGCATCTCATATTACTTTAATAAATCTTTTCTCTTAATTTACTAAGAGAACATTGAAACTCTCTTTTCTAAATAAAGTCTTCTGGGGATGTCATGTATAATTAGTAACATAATGAGCATTTCTCTCTAGAAAATGGGAAAGACACAGATGTTTTTTGACATCTTTAAAAAGATTCCCAAATTTTTATCTTTTTGGAATATAAAGTGTTTGTGGAATTATCATGACAGGTCACCCATGCACTCTGGAAGTCTCAGAGTAATTGTATGATTCAATGGTTAAAAAGAACACTCTTACCAATTCTTTGGGGATTACTGAAATCAAATATCAACATTATCCTAGCATGTCTGACTTTCATTTGAGTTCTGTGTTCTGAAGGGCTATATACCTGGCTTTGTAGCAGTATCTCTATCGTGTTTAGTATTCAGAAATCATTGGCTAGTTTTTCTAAAATTTATATTTTATGATGGAGCTTGGGAGTGGTTGGAAGGATGTAGTTTAGTTATGTACTTAGTCATCCTTATTTTTTTTTAGAGAGAGAGAAAGAGAGAGAGAGAGAGAGAGAGAGAGAGAGAGAGAGAGAGAGAGAGAGAGAATCTTTTTTTTTTTTTGTAGATGGACACAACACAATGCCTTTATTTTTTTATGTGGTGGTGAGATCGAACCCGGGTCCTGCCTGTGCTAGGTGAGCGCTCTACTGCTGAGCCACAATCCCAGCCCAAGTCATCCTTATTTTGATCAACAAACATTTATTGAGGATTACCTACACTAACCCTTGGGCTCTGTTGAGCCTGGCAATCTATTATTTCTCTCAATTATGCTTTCTCATTGTGAATTCATGAAGGGTTGACTTGAGAACTTGTAGGAAGTTGTGCACAAGGTGGATGCTTTAGGACCTTTTCCTGGCAATTCCAGATGATGTGAAGATCACAGGAAGGAATAGGTATAAATTATTGTGTGTGGTATGAAAATGACTCTTGAGATTGAATTATTCTGTGGGTTTGATATTGGAAGTTGTATTTCCAATTCTCACTTAAGATTCTGAGAAATATACACGGGCATAGAACCTACTACATTTTAAGTACCTAAGAAAAAGATAAAGCCTAAAAAATCAGAATGCTGGTATCCCTCATAGTTAAATACATATTTTTGGTTTGTTTTTTGTTTGTAGGCTCTCAGCAGTAACTATTAAAAAAGCTCTGTCCCATCCGATCTCGCCACTTGTGTCTATTTACCTTAGAGAATCTCTTTAGGCTTTGCCTTGGAGACCCAGTCATTCCCTTTGCCTGTACTTTGTAGACATTTTGCTTTAGATGTAGATCTTTCTCTTTCTGAAACCTTTATTTCCTGAGAGCACCTTCACAGGAACTTAGATTTCCTGTGTCCTGGAAACACTGATTTGAGACAAAGACCTGGGTCTATGCCTGTCCTTCTGGGCTCAAATTAGCCAAACAATAAGCCTATATTGATGGACATAAATGTAAAATAGACTAACTTCATATCTTCACAAAATCATTTTGTTCAAATATTGAAATATTATTTCAATAATTGACATTCATGCTCTGGTGAGGAACTTTGGGTTTACCAGAGCCTTTTTTTTTTCCTTTCTCATTATCTTACAGTTTTGAAAAGTTTTAAGACAAAATTTAATCTTTAAAAGAATTATCTGAGATTTTAATATAACTGCATCAAATTATATCCCATGCTTTTGTGTTATGTCAAAACGTATCCTATAAAACTAAAAAGAATAAAATTTAAAAAAGAAAAAATATAGCTACATCAATTCTGAAAAAAAAAATCTTTTAGAAATTGGCCTACCTGTAGTTTGCCTGCATGTGCCAAAATCCATTAAAATGATATGAGGAATAAGTATGAAGAGCCAAGTTTCCAAGGGCTTATTATTGTGTAGTATGAGCCAAAACAAAGCTCTTTAAAATGAAACAGATTTATTTAATAATAGAATGACAAGAACAATAGGAGTCACAGCAAAAGATAAGCAGAGAACAGGTGGCAATAAACTCTAACTAGTGTGCCAAATGGAGGTTGGTGATGTTAGTAAATCACAAATATCAATCAATATGGGAACCCTCATAACATATCATTCTCCTGGAGAAAAAAAAAAAACCCTGATAGGACAACTTCCTGTAAGGGTTATTGTTATCTGCTGCATATCCTCTGTTCATAGAATATTGACTGAATTTATCAGCAAAAAATACTGAGTGCAAGTACTTGTTGATTAGCTTTATAATAATTTCATTCAGATATCACTTAAATATAAATTTTGCTTAAAGAAAGTATACAATTGTTATGGTTTGGATATGAGGTGTCTCCCAAAAACTCACGTGCGAAACAATGCAAGAGATTTCAGAGGAGAAGCGATTGAACCCCGAGTCTTAATCCAATCAACAAATTAATCCCAGATCGGGTTAACTGAGTGGCAGCTAGAGGCAGGTGAGGTGTGGCAGGAGAAAGTGGTTCATTGGGGGTGTGGCTATGGGGTATATATTTTGTATCTGGAGCTGGAGTCTCTCTTTTCTTCTTGATCACTATGATGTAAGCTGCTTTCCTCTCCCACCCTCTCCGCCATGATGTTCAGCCTCACCTGGAATCCCAAGGAATGGAGCCAGCCTTCTCTGGACTATGACCTCTGAAACTGAGCCCTCAATAAACTTTTCCTCTCCTATAGTTGTGCCGGTCAGATCCTTTATTCACAACAGTGAAAAAGCTGAATACAACAACAATTCAAAGATTTTTAGTATATTCAGTCATGCAACCATCATCATAATCGAGTTTTGAACATTTTCTTCATTTTATAACATCGTCTATGTCCATTTAGCAGACACCTACCGTTTGCCTCCCAATTTTTTCCAGAGTTAGGCAACCACAGTCTGCTTTCTGTCTCTGTAGATCTGCCTATTCTGGATGCTCCATGTAAGTGGAATTATAATATGTATTCTTCTGGGACTGTCTTCTTTCACTTGATGACATAATATTGTAGTGTATATAAAAAGCACTTCACTCCTCTTTATTATGGAATAATATTCTCTTGTATTGACATATCACTTTTTACTTAACAGTTGATGGATTTGGAGGAAAATGCTGGACAGAGATGCATTCTTTCTGAATAAAATGGAAGCAAAAATTTAAAGTTGAGCTCTAACTTATTTAGAGAGTGAGTGAAATAGTTGAGTAAAGGAGTGGAAAATTGAAACCTGAGTTGTAAAAAATCATTGTTTTTTTTTTTTTTAAAGAAAACAAATATCAAATACTTAATTTAAAAATTTCTACAGTGTTGATAGGTTCTCTGCAATGTTATGTCTAAATCTCTTTGGAAGCCAATCACTGACAACTGACATGTTGTATTGACAGGAGAAGGAAATCAAGAAGATAGTATTGTATTCAATTGTATTCCATGTTTGAGTTGACACCAGTAAGCAAGACTTCAGGAATTATAGAAAGCAGAAAAGAGAACAACAACTCAGAAGAAGCAGGAAATTAGAGATACCGGGAAGATTTAGGAAGGCGCTGAAAATCCTACAGGCCATGGAGTTGTGGTGATATTCATCTCCAGCTTTAGATGCAGGGAAGCCCTAGTTGGCATGCAAGAGCCACCACAATATATGACTCTCTACTATGAAATGTAACTAAAACTAAAAAAATATAAATAAGTGGGGTCATTAAAAAATTCTTTCATGTGCAGACACTCTAATCCCAATGACTAGGGAGGCTAAGGCAGAAGAATTGCAAGTTTGAGGCCAGCCTCAGAAACTTAGTGAGACCCTGCCTCAAAATAAAAAAAATTTAAAAAAAAGACTGGAATTAGCTCAGTAGCAAAGAACCCTTGGGTTCAATACCCAGTACTGGAAACAAAACAAAACCAAACCACATTCTTTTTAGGGTATACAATTTCAGTCGTCACTCAGCACTCATTGACCTGTTTTTGGTTTTGGAAGAATAGGAAAATGAAGGGAGAAGAAAGGTAATATATAACTGCCCATGTTCAAAAGTAAGATTCTGCAGTTTTAAAACACATGCTACTATCATCAGAAAAGGTTTTTTAAACTTCTTTTCCTTTCAGTTTATCAAAGTCTAGGCATGGTAGGCCTCTCTTTACCCCTATCTAGATAGGAAGAAGTCTAGGTAAGGAGACAGGTGGGGAGAGCCTACTCTCTGACTCCAGGGACCAAATAGGGGAGAGGATGTTCAAGGCCTGCCATGGATGTCTTAGAGAGGGAGGAGCTTTAGTGATATGGAGCAACATTAAGCATAGAGAGTGCTCTTAGACCCGTATCCTCTTTTCCTCTCTTTGTTAAAGTTCTGAAAATAGCTGTTTCTTGGATTCTTCCATATAAAACTTGGGGCACAGCCACATCAAAATCACTTTGATAACAAAATAGGGTAAGACAGAATGGTGGTTTGAGTTTTAGAGTTTCCTATGTGATGTGGAACTGAGTGAAATTTCAGCCAGGCTGACAAGGGATCCTCCATAATGGGGTGACCCATGGGTCAGGAGCCTGATGGTAGATGAGACAAAGGATTAGTGACCCATAGCTGGCTAGAGCCAATGAGACCCAAAGCCTGTAAAAGGGATCTGGATCTGAGATCACATATTGTCAGAGCAGTTTGATGCAGTCCGTATGAATTGCTGTTAAGGAATTGTTTAATGAATTAAACTCTCTGCAAGATTGAGCATTTAGCAAATGTATTTATCTCTGTTCTATCTTTCATCTATCTGTCTAGCTACCTACCTACTTATCTGTCATCATCCATCTACGTATATTTTGTTTTGTTACTTACCAATAAGTAGAAATTAGACCAGATTCATATATATATATATATATATATATATATATATATATGAAGTAAAAAAATCATTTTCTCTGCACAATCACAGTTAAAAGATTTAAGATTTATGTCTCACTACATATGCATATTAACTGTTATCAGAATATACCATAGTTCTGGTACTAACTAAATCTTCCTCACTATTTTTTTGTGAAGTGCTATGGGTAGGATTGAAGCCAGGGGCACTATTGAACAATACCCCCAGCCCTTTTTTATTTTTTATTTTGAGACAGGGTCTTACTAAGTTGCTTAGGGCCTTGCTAAATTGGGGAGGCTGGCTTTGAACTTGTGATCCTCTTACTTCAGTCTCCCAAGCTGCTGGGATTATAGGTGGGTGCCACTGTGCCTGGCTTCCTCACTATTTTGAAAGTCTTAAGAGAATATAGCCAAGGAAAACCTGTCTACCATGTTCTTAATTTTGTCATCTTATTTTATCTTTCACTTACTAATTATTGTCTTGAACTGTCTGGAGCCTAAAGAAACAGGTGTCTGGCAGCACTAGTGTACTGATATGAAAAGGAAATTCCACATGAGATAGCTCTCTGTTCTCAGACTGACTTTTCATTGTAGAATAGATTGAAACACTCAGAATACTAATTAGATTTTCTTTTGCATCTCACCCATGCAAAATTTTTACCCACCCAAGGACAGTCTTTCCATTTTACTTGATTTTTCTTAGATGTTTGTTGAATTTTTGTTAAGCAATTATATTTTTAAAATAAGGAGTGTGTTAGTTCATATAAATAGCTAAACTGAGATCTTCTCTGCAAAGGATCTTTCTGAAAGGGATGATTGACAACATGTAGACTTCCCTTTAGGCTTTGGCTGTGGGGATTGGTAGGCTAGCATAGAACTTTCACTATTTTCAAAGTAATGATGATTTTGCTGGAGTGATATTGTGATTGTATTAGTTTACTAGGGATAACAGAACAAAATACCACAGACTGAGTGACTTAAAAAATAATTTTTTTTTAACATTTCTGGAGGCTGGAAGTCCATGACTAAGGTGTTGAAATGTTTGATTCTTCTGAAGCTCCTGTTTCTTGGTTTGTAGATGGTTGTCTTCTCCCTTTGTCTTTACATGGTCTTCTTTCTGTGTGTGTCTGTGTCATAATCACTTCTTACAAGGTGACCAATCATATTGGATTAGGATCCACCAAAATGAGTTCACTTAAATTCAACTGTCTCTTAATTTAATTTAAGTAATATTTTGTGGTATTGGGGATTGACCCAGAGGTGCTCTACCACTGAGCTACATCCCCGTCCTTTTATTTTTATTTTTTATTTTGAGATGGAGTCTTACTAAATGCCCCAGGTTGTCCTCAAATTTGTGGTCCTTCTGCCTTAGACTCCAGAGAGGATTATAGGTACGTGCCACCTCATGCATCTCCGTGATCTTTTTAAAGACTTTATTTCTAAATATCAGCACATTCTGAGCTTTTAAGGGTTAGAATTTTAACAAATGAATTTGAGGGGGACACAATTCAGTCCCTGAAAGTGATTTTTAATGAGGTTTACTTTTTGAAGGAAATCATTCCTGTTTGACTTTATAGGTCCATGGAAGTATTTTGGAGTTCTTGCAGAATTTCTCTGCCTTTGTCCCCTTGATTATACCAGTAGTCCTTCCCAAACAAAATTTTACTGTTTTTAGAGGAAAGTTTGTGGGGCTTCAGCTGGAGGTGAATGATCCAGCCCTCCTGAATGTGCATCTGTTCCAAAAGGAGATAACTACATCCTCTATTATAGCCTTCCCATGTATGTAAGCTCAACTGTTTTCATTTTGTGAGTCTAGATTTGTAAATATATATTTATCATCTTTATCCCTTTTCCAAAAATTTGTAAAAATACCTGAATATTGTGTCTGTAAAATGCATAGTCTTTGACTTCACATTGCTGTGGATTTCTTCTTCTTCTTTTTTTGTCTACATTTACTGTTATTTCAAAGAAATTTGGAAATTTTGGAAAGGAGAGAAATATGTGTGGTTTTTATGGTATATTGAACCAGAAGTTAGCCAAAAAAAAAAAAAAAAAAAAAACCAACAAAAAAACTTAAACTATTTTTTTTTCAAAAAACTTAAACTATTATGTTTGCATTTCTATATGTGATTTATATTTATAAAACACTTTATATAATATTGTTTGAATTCTCAGAACCAAATTGAGACTTAACTGTGACTCGACCTGCCCTCTTGAATCATGGGCCTTTTTAAAAAAAAAAAAATTCTTTTTTTAGTTGCAGTTGGACACAATACCATTATTTTATTTATTTATTTTTATGTGGTGCTGAGGATTCACCAGCACCTTGCATATGCTAGGCAAGTGCTCTACCTCTGAGCCACAACCCTAGACCCCTGGGTTTTTTATTTTTTTTAGGATTATAATTATTTTTATTAGTGATTTTATAAATGTAACAATAAAACAAGCTAGAAACTAATTTTTGAACTTATTTCTTCTTGGACAAGTACAGTTTTTCTGTTGAAAAACACAATTTCTGAGATGGATTGTTTTGAAGAGAAGCTCCATCATCTCATTGAATGTTATGTAGAAATTGGGCTATTTGTAGAATGAATGTTTGAGCTTGTAATTTTCAAGATAATGTAATTGGGAGATACTGAAGTGGCTTTAACATGACTTGGCCCTGGGAAAGACATGCAATGCTTAAAGAGGGGAAATAGCTTTTTATGTTGCTCCAGGAGCTACATAAATTGATATTTGGTCTTCCAAAATCCATTTGGAAATAAATGGCTTCCATTTATCAGTGAAGTAGGTAGGATGCCGGGCAGCTCATGTTTTTTGGATCTTAGTCATGACAGGGAGTCTGAATATAAAGGAGTCATGAAGGGTGAAGATACCTTTCTCTTGTTCAGAAAACTTTTAATAATATGGAGAGACTTTTTTTTTCTTTCTTTTTTTTTTTAGTTCATGGCACTTAGTCAACAAAAATAGAATACTTTCCCAGAGTTGATGAGAAATGTCACTTGTAACTTAAAACCGTGACTCTCAAAGGACATAACCATAAGCGGATTATTAAGAATCATTTCCTGGGGAATAGGATGTTTTATGGATACATGCAGGAAGGAAGGGAGATCATTCTTCAGAAAAGTTTTCTCCATGGAGCCCTTGTCTGGGTTTCCTCTTTGGTTGATTGCTTTCATGGTGGACTAGTTTGGGTCATCTATTAAAACGTTTTAAAGCCTTTCAAAATAAGTCGGTAGTGGGTCTTGAGGGTTTGCAGACTGAATCTTCCCCAGTAGATGTCAGAAGAGCTTCACTATGTAACCCCGCCCTCTAGTGTTCACAGGAGCTACAGTTACATTCTTGGAAGTTGACCTTCGGTGGACACAACATCTTTGTTTGTATGTGGTGCTGAGGATCGAACCTGGGCCGCATGCATGCCAGGCGAGCGCCGCCCCCTGTTTTTTTTTAAATGTTAATGCTGCTGCTGCTTCTATCGTAGAGGTTTTAGAGTAAAAAGAGCTCCAACGTGTAATATGGCTACAGCACTTGGAACCTAGTGCATTCTTAAAATACTTGCTTATCTATCCAGTGCTAAGTCCTATGCATTTTTAGGTCTCTGGCAACTGGGCCCAAATCATAGTTATGCTGTTACAGTAGACTGCAATGTGCATTCATTCTCCTTGAAGTGCTCTGTCTATAACTCCCTATGCTACTGGCTTATTTTCAGGTCACCAGTTTGTAAAATTCCTCTCCTAAGAATTTACTTTCATTAAAAAACAAGTTAATGACATTTCTGGGATTGGTTCCTACATAACAGTGTTTAATAGAATATGTTCAAAGAGTTTTCCTATATAACAGTTATATCCATTTCAGTCAAAGTAGTATGTATAGCTATTGAACATAAGGCAAAAATGCTTTATTTTAGTGTTGTCTGTTAGGGTAATCAGGTTAATTCATATTATTTTACTGTGCAGAGATCTTGCAGTATGGATAATTGTTGACTCATTGTTGACTCATAAAATCATCTCAGTGCTCTTGTGCCACTTTTGTTTCATTGGCCTCTTTTGCTACTTTCCCTATTGCCTTTCTCATTTGTCCCTTTGGGTTTGGATTACAAGTCTTAATATACAGTGTGGATTTGATGCATCAGATTTTTTAATGTGCTCAAGTCACTGATCTGTTGCGATATGTGACTAGTGCTTCCAGACTGATTTGTAATCCTAGGTGAGGGAGAAATCTTCTGTGTTCTGGGTCATTGAACTTCACAAGAATGGAGAATTAGATGAAAGCTCAAAGCACATTATCTGTTAGATTTTAAAACCCTGAGAATTTCAAGGGAAGCATAAGCCATATGTATCTCATCTGTTTACAACTTTTCTTATCAAAATGTTATGCTGTTAAGCTCAGAGGTACCTAGGACATCAGTTAAACCTTTTAAAGGACCCTCATTGGATTGTGTAACAGGAAATCATGCTTTAGAAAGGAAAGCAGTCTCTGTCTCTCTTTTAAGTTCTCCATTCCTCACTATTAAGTTATTTTTATCAACCTCAAATTAATAGATTTAAGACAGATTCATTTTCATATTATTATTAAAAATGGACTAATGCATTTAGTAGGCATATAAATAAAAAATAAGAGAGGAAGTAGTGGTGCCATTGTTTTGGCTTGGAAATTGTAATTGGAAAGAAGATTGTAGGAAAACAATTTTCTATTAGTTTACAAAATGAAGAGCCTGATTTCTTGGTTTGTAGGGATGCAGCTCTTCCTGAAGTTGAAGACTTTATTGAATAAGTGGATTCAGTGCTAAGAGGACCCTAAAAAATTTATGTTAAAATCAATAAGAATCTGTATATTTCATATTTTAAATACTGGTTTTTAATAATTTGAGTACTCTCCTTTGTGATGTTAAGTAAGAAATGAATTTAGATGAAAGCTACCCTATATTATTGGGATTGCTTCCAAAAGAATTCTATTTTATATATTGCATCTGATTGCCCCATAAGTTAAGAAAATCAGATTTAAAATTACCAAAAACTACTGGTCAGCTTGTAAATTTTTACTATTAATTTAGTTTATTCTTGATATATTTCTTCTATATAAACTTTTAAAAATCATTGAAATTGTATGGTAATATATGTTAATGAGTTAAAGAAAATAAGAACTATTGATATGGATTGAAATATAGTAAAAAAAGATATATACCAGCATTCTCACATATCAAGTACATACTGGTGTTGATTACTATTTATCAAATGACTCTTATAAAACCTTTAATATTTTTGTTTTATCCTCTGGAATATTCTTATGTATGGTTGTATTCACAATTTACAAAAACAAGGATTGTGTGTACTACTCTCCCTTACTGTATTGTCTTACAAAATATAGGCTCAGAAACTGCTCTAGCCGAATTGGTATGGTTTCAATAAAGTGAGATCTTTGTTTTCATTTTTTTGTTTGTTTGTTTTTGGCAAATGGCACAATGTCAAATACAGAATTAATTTGTCCGATTTTGCTCTTGTATCCTGGCTTTCCAGTTATCTGTGAGTTTGAATTTAGCTCTACTATGTGACATTCAGCATTAAGCAACCTCTCTGAGACTGTTACCTAGTGTATAAAAAAGGAAGATAAGAAATATATGCCTCACAGAGAATTTTGAAGATGATGTATGATCTCCAGTAAATGCTGTCTAGATGATGTCAAGGTCTCAAGAAATGGTAGCTTTTGTTATTTTCAATTTTCACTGCTGCTTCTGCCAATGGTAACAACTAATTTCTCCATCCAGAAAGATTTCAGGAGTGTTTGTTGCATCATTGAAGGTACTTTTTTACTTGGAAAATTGCACCACTTCTTTGAGACCTGTTTCATTTTGGTCTTTCACTTTGGCCAGAATTAAAAAAAAAAAAAAAAAAAAAAATCTTTGATTGTTCTTACTTGGTAGGTCACTTAAAAGATGGACTAATCTATGAATGAAAGTTTTTCATTTTGATGAATAGATTTAAATATATATGAAAGGCAACTCTATTTTTAAGAGTATCTTTTTCACTTCTCTGAGTCATAACAACAAAAAAAAAGAGCAACAGCATTCATTGTCAATGTGTGAGTTCCAAGAAGTTAAGGCCCTTTTCTCTTCTCATAACCAAAGGACAATTTAACAGGAAGTATTAAAGTGAGGATTTTTCTTTTTACAAAAGTAAAGGAAAAGAAAAATCAAATAAAAAATTGCTGCCAAGGGAGAAAGAGAATTGGAGAACTGTGACAAATCCCTCTGGGGTCCAGATTGTTGGTGCAATGAGAAAGGTTAAAGTGAACGGAACAATGGGAAATCAGTCATGAGCCTGAAGCTAGTCATTTGCTTCTTAGCAAAAGGCGGATAGAACCAATATTTTAGAAAGGGAGGTAAGCCTAGGGAGCTGGTGCAAAAGCAAGTTTCTTTATCTAAGAACAAAATATCAAAGAGAATTAATAGACAATTTACTGGAACCTGAGTGGCATCTGAGAAAGACTTACATGTTCTAGAGAGGTTTCCTTTCCCAGATAGTTGAAATAATGTTATAAAATATTGCTGGAAAGAAGAATATTTGATAATATATTCTCATCCTTTTGAGCCTATTAATGTCTTTCTTTTTCTTCACAATTATAAACACAGGGGTCTCTTTAAGTCTGAGGATCTGACTGTGACTAAAGATATGTTGTTTTCAGGATCCAGATTGCCATTTCCTCCTCAATTGCATTAACACTACTAGAACTATGTGTGCATTTTTATTTTTTCCATTTCCCATAGTGTGTGAAAGTAAATATAATAAGATCTTTACATGATTGCATGATTATAAAGAAATAGAACTGTTGTTTAAAAAACTGCACTGCTGTTAGCTAACTTAAAGCATTCATCTACACACTGTTAAAAATCTGGTTTCTATATGTGTGAGGTATTTTAGAGAGTTTTGAAAAAATATAGAGAAGTGTAGGTTGAAGGAAAGTTGTGGAATCTTTACAAATGGGTCCCTATGTACCGTATGATGCCTTTCTTACAAAATACTTGCATGAATTGCTTATTATATTTGGAAATTGGCATTGTTCAACTGCTAATAAAGTTAAGTATTTCTATTATGTTAACATTTAAGTGAAATAGTGGAGAATAGGTGGGTAGATACAAAATTTGTCTTACTAGAGAACTCTAGGAAAAGTCAATGCTGAAAGCATCCAATTTATGAGCTGTCTTTCTTGTTGCTCAACATGGAGTGTTCACTGTCTTTGGTACACAAATTTATGTCATCAGCTATATGGACTGTTGTCTTGTTTCATGGAATAGAACAGAGGACATGCAAAAACAAAAAGAAAGAAAAAGTGAAACTCTTTTGTTTGGTTGTGCTGTGTTGTATCAGACATAATCATTAGACGTTTGGTTAACTCATGGGGGAAAATAAATGTAGAACTGCTAATTGACAATATTTGCCATTTTACTTATAAAGATTATTTGACCACTAGTTCCAAATAAACACAACTTAGTATAGACATAGAGATAAGGGACATAGGATCCTGTATGGAGCCTGGAATATGGTCTTGATGGTACATTTAGTTCATGGTGCATGGGAGTGTATTTCATAATGTAATTCAGCCCCAGCTTCTCTGTTTGCAAAGTAGGTTTAATGAAGTGATCTTGTCAATCTATTTGAGTTATAAGATTCTGTGATTCTGTTTTTCACATTCAAATGTTAGAAAATGATTGTCATAAGTAAGTTATAATTAAAGTGTTGCAGAATTGCAGAAGAAATTGTTTCTTGCTTTGAGTTTTATGGAGGACCTTATATATTTGGATTTCACATGTGGATATGAAAGAAAATGCATTTGGGTCAGAGAGAACTGTAAAGACATAAAGATATGGTGAGGCTTTAATAAAGAACAAATAGTTAAGCTTTTTAAAAATTATAATAAAATGTGTTAAGTAAATGGGATTCAAAGATTAAAGTGCAAGGATATTTTATTTCTGATATCCAAAAAGTTATAAACTCAGAGAAGAAAATTTGTAGAGTGCAAAAAGTTATAAGAAAGAAGACAAACTCACAATATAATTCTAGCATGCAGAGATAATTAACTGACTATTTTGATATTTTGGTATACATCCTTCTAATCTTTATTTTGTACATAAATATACATGCATTTGTGTAATTTTGCTCCTATTGTACACATTATTTTTTTGCCTGTTCTAGAACTTAATGTGTCATAGAGAATGAATCTTGCTTTGCTCCTTTTTTGGGAACATTTTATTCTATGTTCCAGTAGAACATAGATTAGTTTTGTTCTTAATGGGGGTTAGTTTTGTTCTTAATGATACTTTAATGATCACAGGAGGAAGTGTATGATAATGTTAGGTCACAATATATTTGCTAAGATATGGTGAGTATTTTTTTCCCCAGAGAATTTTTTCACTTGTCATTACATTCTTGGTTCCTAGAGAGCAGTATGAGTCTTTGGTACCACCAAGGCACAGTGTTGGATTTGACATGGGCTGAGTGATCACGTTTCTTAAACTGTACTTTTAGGATAAATGGTTCTTTTAGGGGAGGGCCAAATGCAGATCATCTTTCTTTCTGGGAGCTTGAGAAAATTTTGCACTTTAGGCAATTTCTAATCAAAGGCACTATTCCACTACATGCTGGGGTTTTTCCTATGTGTAGTGTATAGGTATATAACTAGAGGGATGTGTCCTGTTTCAAGCCTCAGCATGAACAAATTAAGACAAATTAATAGAAATGTATTTATTAATTTGTATTAGTAAAAAAAAAAAACAACTAATACATCAAACTTGTGATCCCAAGGATCTTATTACACAGAAAAGAGCTAAATTCAGTTGAAAGAAAAATACTCAGTAAATAATAAAAGGACAAGCATTATTAGGATATGGCAAAAACTGTGAAAATTGAAAGTAAATGACAAATGTTTGGAAACAACTCTGCCAGATTTCATTGACTAGGCAGAGGACACGAATACTTTTCTTTCTTTCTTTCTTATTTTCATGTGGGAGGAAATTCTTTATTTCTTTTATTAAAATTAGTTAATTTTATGTTTATTTTTAACCTACAAATAAAAATCATATATGTTTATGGTGTACAACATGATATTGTAACCTATGTGTGTTACAAATGACAAGTTTTCCTTTATTTTGTGACCAAATAGCAATTGAGTTTGTGGGTGTGTGTATGTGTAGACTATGTTCTCATTATCCTTTTATCCATATTTATTCATAATGGTACCTAAATACCATTATGGATACTTAGGTGGATTCCACATTCTGGCTATTAAGAATAGTGATGCAATAAACATGGGGTACTGAGTACTCTGACATACTGATTTAGTTTCCCTTGGATATATACTCCGTAGGGGACCAGGGCCTGCTTTCCGGTTAGGATGACTTCTTGCTGTGCCCTAACATGAAGGAAGGATGGGGGGAGCTCTCTTGGCTCTCTTTTATAAGGGCACAATCCTGTTCGTGAGGACTTCTCAAAAGCCCCACTTCCTAATGCCATCACATTAGAGGTCAGGATTTTGACATTTGAATCTTGTGAGGCACAAGTTCAGTCCATAGTGCTAGACTTATCTATGACTAGACATTTATGTTTGCTTTCATCAGATTCTTGTTAGAGATCCTGATGAGAGAAACACATACTTGCACATTTGTAGCTGGAGAACCAGTGATTCGGTGATTCCAACAGGATGACCATATACCCACCCTGGATTTGAGTGTGACGCATTGCTTAGTTCTTTGGTGTGTTAGAGAAGTTTATAAGCTCTAATCAGGATGACAACTTGACTGAGCCTACATTTCTTTGGCTTCTGCAATATGTATATATCTTTCCCTTCCAACTCTAAAACTTGAACTTAATGAGATTCTAAGGTATAAAGGGTCTTTTCCAAATGGATTTAAAGATATTTGAACCTGTTAAGTTTGGAATCTTTATTTCAGTTTTCTTAATTTTAACTCCTTACAAATATTAAAATGATATTTGATTGAAAATGGATATATTTCTCATGCGATTAACTTGCAGTATCAACCTAAGAACCTAAGAGATCTATGAGAGAGAGAGAGAGAGAGAGAGAGAGAGAGAGAGAGAGAGAGAGAGAGAGAGAGAGAGAGAAGAGGAGAGGAGAGGACAGGAGAGGAGAGGAGAACCCCCAAAACCTATAGCTGAGTTTATGGATCTTCCTTCCTCCCCTGAATTAGTTAAATGGTCATTACTATGCTCTTACTCAAGGTCAAACAGGGTTGATACTGGATAGTGAGTGGTTCATCCTTATCATCGAGGAATCCAGGGACCTTTACTTCTTCTGAGTGTAGTAGAATTCACACTAGGACTAGAATGAATCCTGTGAGTAAGAAAAAGAGAGTGACTGGTTGGGAAAGACTTCAGGCTAATCAGATTTTTTTCCTTCCTTTAAGCTGGGGCTATGTAAGCACAACAACATTTCCTAGTTGAGCTATTGGTCCTACACCAGGGTAATTAGGCATTCACTTTCCCAATTTTTCTTTAGAATACACTAATTAGAAAAAAAAAAAGGTGTCAAGGCTGGGGTTGTGGCTCAGTGGTAGAACTCTTGCCTAGCATGTATGGGGCAATGGGTTTGATTCTCAGCATCTCATACAAATAAATAAAATAAAGGTCCATTGACAACTAAAAAATTTTTTTAAAGTGTCAAAATAATAGGCAGTTTGTATATTACCCATACTCTTCTTGATGCTTAAATGATGAATGAAAGTATAAGACTTTATTTTGTTCCAACAATAATTAGCTATTATTTACACACTAAGATATTGTCCTGAGGCCTTGATGAGGGTTAAGTTTAATTGATTTTTGTTGACAGCATTGGGGTCTCACTCTCTTTTGGCACCCTGCCTTGTGTTTGGAAGATGGTTGTATAGTTTGGGATTTAGTGTGAAGATGTGCAGGGAATTGATTGATGTCTCAAGAGAGACATCCAACCTTGGCCTATTAGCATCAAGGCCTATATAGCCAGGCTCTGTAATACAACCATCTAGTCCTTCAGAACATATATCTTTGTTTAGATTGATTTTCTTCTTTCCTAGAATTTTCTGTTTTTTTAAATGTCCTTATATTCTTTGATTTCTTTTAGCTTGACAATAAATTATTTTCAGAAGTGAACTTGAAAATTCTCTCTTCTATTTTGGGCCTAATTCCATACCCTTAAGGGAAAATATTCTCTTTATTTTACTTAATGATTTTTGATGTCCTTGACTTACATTTCATAAACACAGGAAAAACAGGATAAATCTTTTAAAGCCTCAATTGCAATGTGTGCATGTTCAGCTTGTCTCTTAATGTGGATAACTTTTCATTCTAATAAAAGGTAAGGCTTCATTTCAAGGGCACTCTCTGGGTGATTCAGATTCTTGGATTCCTCTGTGTTTTGTTGAAACTCATTATGTGTCTGAATGACTAAAGGGAGCATGGATGTTTTTATATTCCTCAATGGATGTCGGTTGTAATCAAGTTCAAGTAGCAAACAAAGCTCAATGTGAGTGAATACAAGGGTGTCATCTATCAGTGGCATCTCCATATTTGAGCTATTGTGTCATTCACAATAAAGGCAACAGACAGACTGTTGTAAGTGAACATTGAATGTCTCAGTTTAGTTTGTTCAGATTATTGTTGATGTATCATTAACATAGGAGTGACCTGGAAGGGAGCCAGTTTTTCTGCTCTCTATCTAAAAATGGATCACTGTACTGCTGAGAATACTGTGAAACTAGTGTAGAAAATCTTTTATTAAGGAAGGATACAGTCTAAAAGACTGAAAAATTCTCAATTTAGGTATTAGACTTAAATGACTGAGTATTTGTTTGCAAAGTTTCCTTGACAAAAGAACTTGCTTTCTTTCACCAATCCCTTTAAACTAATGTTATTCTGCTTGTTTTCTGTCAGATATATTGTAATTGGCATTATCTGTCAGATATATTGTAATTGACATGATCTGTCTGATATATGGGAATTTACATGAATTATAAAGGTAACATAAACTTTATACAATTTTTTTTTTGTTTGTTTGTTTTTACTGTGAGAGGCTCTTAGGTATAAGAAAACCTGTTCAAATAGCTTGAGGAAAGGGTAGAAGGCTACTAAGAAAAATACTAAAATCTTATGGGATTTGAGAATGAATAAAACAGAATTGGACTTTTATACCTGAAGTCATGAACTGAACTTCTGCTGTGGTTTGAATATGGTTTGTCCCCTCTGAAAACTCCTGTTGAAGGTTAATACCATTGTGAGGTATTGAAGAGGGTGAAAACCTAGGCTATGGTGTTTCGAGACGGGCCTTTGAGAGGTGTTTAGAATGAAGTAATTCCATAGGCTGCAGATGTCTTGACTGAGCTCTGAAATAAAATAAACGTCTTTCCTTTATAACTTATCTAGTCTATGGTATTAGCAATACAAAAGCAGACTAATATGATTCCCTTGATCTGTCTTTTTCTCTCTGGGTATTTTCTTTTTTCTCTTAGTCTTACCTTATTCACCTTACACTGGGACCTATATGGTCACCTGAACATTAAATTTGCATGATCTTTTAGACCAGTGCCTGCATTTGCCTCTGATGGGCTGATTTCCAGTGCCTGAATTCCAAATTTCTTATAGTTTAGTCTGATTGATTATGAATGATCCATTGGCTGGACTTAGCTCAGGGACTTATCTGAATACTCATACAAGTAAGGTCATGTGTGGTAGGTTCTATTGAAGTGGCTGTGATGGGAGCAGGCATTAATTAGCATGTCTATTACAGTCTCCACCATATGTGTGAATCAATACCTCTCAAACTTTTCTACCAAACTGACTGGAATAAATACATGTTTTTTTCCACTCTATCACAGCATTAACTAGCATAAACTAGCATATGCTAGTTTTTGAAATACTACTTCCCTTTATTACAAGTGATAAACTCTAATATTCCCTTTTTATTTTATTTTTTTATACCAATTCATTTCATTACATGAAAACATGCTGGTCTTGCTTCACTAAACTGATTTTATCATCACTAATGAGTTGTAACTATAGCTTCAAAAACACCAATCTATACTTTACATTATTTTCCTCTGGTAGCACTTATTAGAATTGTAATTGGCTCTCCTGTTATATTTTGTAGTTTCCTTTATAGAAGATCTCACAATTGTAATTGCCTCCCTGGTTAGACGGTAAACCACATTCAAGCAGAGACTGTGTCTGTCTTGTTTACCGCTGTATTCCCAGCACCTAACAGAGTTCCTGGCACATAGTAGATGCTCAATTGAGTAAATATTGATGAATGAGTAAACTGAGACCCAAACAGATGGCACTCTTGATGGGCTCACCTGGTTCTTTGCAAAGAGGAGATTCAGATACATATAAAACCGGCTGATTCAGTATAGCCCTGCTGATAGAGAAAGCAGATGGAAAGACCCAGCAGGAGGCTCAGTAGAGCAAGGAGGGCAGGCCAAAGAGCTAGGTTTCCATACAGGTACCAAGAGCTGAGTAAAATTCTTTCACCAGGGAAAACTGACTACAATAGGATAGTATCAGGTCTGATTCTTCATCTAAAATTTATTTCATAAAACTATAATGCTTTTTTAGTTGGACTTTCAAACTTTCATTTTTGGTATTTAAAATTTTTCCTTTATAGCTCATAACAGAGAAAGGTAGAGGAAAAAAACCCACACGATTTCTAGACATAAAACACCACGGTACCGGTTTCCCCATCTGGCGGGGAGATTAATAGCATGCAGAGCCCTATTCCTTCTCTTCGTGCCGTCCTCCTCCTGTTGAAGCACAGACTCCCATCCCAGCAAGATGCATTTAACTCACTGCTGCAATTTATGGCTCCTACTTGTCTCTAACAGTTGCTTCAAAAACTAATTCTTCTAAGTGGCTATTTTAATGTTGTCACATACTTTCTTTTCCCATTTGTACAGATTTGGAATCTGTAGGACAATTAAACAGTTACAGTGGTTTCATCTAAGGCCTACTGAATGATCTGTGTATATGAAGTTGCACTTATATAAAAACAAGTCATGATAAGTTTCCTATAATAGCTGCCTGGTATCCTTAAAGCAGGGCTGAAAGGATGTACCACTTCAATACTTGGATAGTTCCATATGTTCCAAATATGAACTTATAAGGTATAAATGCTCCACTTCTCACAATTAGTATTAATATTGAACTAAAATTGTCAAAGTTTATAATTAAGTTAATTATATATAGGATAGGATATATAAATTTATTCTCTCTACATATCTTTTTCTTTTTTCTTTTCTTTTTTTTTTTTTGTGGTGCAGGGGATTGAACCCAGGACCTTGTGCATGGAAGGAAAGTACTCTACTAACTGAGCTATATCCCCAGCCCCTATAATTCTTTTTTTGGGCTGTGGTGGGGAGAATTTATATCTGAGGCCAACGTTTTTCAACCCTTTTCAATAAACTATATGGGATTGCAGGGTTCAGTAGAGAAGGGAGTTTCTTTATTTCATAAATATTCATTCCAGATTTTATTAAATAAATACAGAAATACCTATAGTACATATGAATTTGGTTCACAGTACTTAATGCAACCTTTGGGGAACAGTCTTGTTTTTCAGTTCCATTCCATTTGGTTCCATGAAAATTTTGTTTGTAAATTTTGTACTCCACTCAGTATGGGAATTCTTTTAATTCATTTATTCTTTTTAGATACACATGACAGTAGAGTATTTTTTGACATATTAAACGTACATGGAGTATAATTTCCATACTTGTGGTTGTACATGATGTGGAGTTACACTGGTCATGTATTCACATATGAATGTAGAAGAGTTATGTCTGATTCATTTTACTGTTTTTCCTATTCCCATTTCCCTCCTTTCCCCTTTGACCACTCCAATGAACTTCTATTCTTTCCTCCTCAACGCTTTTTATTGTGTGTTAGCATCCACATATCAAGAGAACATTCTGCCTTTGGTTTTTTGGGATTGGCTTATTTTACTTAGCTCGATAGTCTCTTTTTTCATCCATTTACCAGCAAATGCTATAATTTTATTTCTCTTTAAGGCTGAGTAATATTCCATTATGTATATATTACAGATTTTCTTTATCCATTCATCTGTTGAAAGGCACTTAGGTTGGTTCCATAGCTATTGTGAATTGAGCTGCTATAAACATTGATGTGGTTGCATCATTAAAGTATGCTGATTTAAGTCCATTGGGTATATACCGAGGAGTGAGATAACTTGGTCAAATGGTAGTTCCATTCCAAGTTTTCTGAGGAATTTCTATACTGTTTTCCATATTGGTTGCACCAATTTGCAGTCCCACCAGCAACGTATGAGTGTACCTTTTCTCCCACCTCCTTACCAAAATTTATTGTTATTTGTATTCTTGACACTTGCCTTTCTGACTGGAGTGAGATGAAATCTCAGTGTAGTTTTAATTTGCATTTCTCTAATTGCTAGAAATGTTGAACATTTTTTCATTGACGATTCGTATTTCTTCTTCTGTGAAGGTCCTGTCCAGTTCCTTTGCCCATTTATTGATTGAGTTATTTGTACTTTTGGTGTTAAGTTTTTTGAGTTCTTTATATATCCTGAGATTAATGCTCTATCTGAGGTGCAGGTAGCAAAGACTTTCTCCCACAGAATGGGAAGTTTTGATGGGGCTGTGACTTAGAATTCTATGTTTCTATCTTTCTAGAGTTATCATACAGCCACTTTTAACGGAGGTCTCTTGGCAGTTTGGAAGTGCAGTTCTAATCTATGAATAATCAATGAAATAAAGTCATTGATAGGGTTACAGCTCTGCTATCCAGGCTGACTACAGATTACTTCTAGTACAATTGTATGGAGTAATCCATACAATTTTGCCAATCCATTTTAAGAGGTAAATATATGTCATTGTTGGCCATTCAGGACATATTTTAAGTAAAGAGGCAATGAAAATATATAGCTCTCTCTCTCTCTCTCTCTCTCTCTCTCTCCCTCTCTCTCTCTCTCTCTCTCTCTCTATATATATATATATATATATATGAATTTTTTCTACACATGTACTACAAATACTTTGTTACTGAAGATATATTTAGCTAGCGAAAGTTTCTTTTCATGGAAAAAGGTATGCTATATAGAATTATTTAGTTATTATGCAACAAAAATATATTAGATATAGCAGTCATATAAAGGTTGAGACTTTAAGAGAATCATTTGCTATAATATTGTATTTTCTTTTAAAAACTATCTTAAAGATATATGCTAATATGTTCACAGTGAAAATGATCTGATGTCTGGAATTTGATTTGAAAATGATCTAGAGTAGGGATAATGAATGGAATTATATATGAAACAACTTGGCTGTATAGGTAATAATCTCTATTCTGTATGTGTTTTAAATTTTCCAAATAAAAATATACGTGTATATATATTTGAAATACATACACTTCTGTTCTCTCTTCCTACATTTACAGAGAAAATTGGTGGGAAAATGGATGTAAATTTTACGCTCATGGAACGCTGCCAATGTATCTCATGCAGTATAAACATAGGGCCCTCATGCCCTAAGTTGTCAAATCTTCCAATCACTCAGTGGCACTAAAGTGCATGCATTTATTTGCAGGAGTGTTTAGGCCATGTTTCTTTTCATTTCCTCATCATTAAATCTCAATTGCAATAGCACAGGTGCCACAAGCTGAGAATCAGGTGAAACTTCCTATGAAAATAAATGCAGAAATTCCCAATCGTGTCTATTCTAATAAAAGCAAAAGGAACACCTAATTACCTATTTTCTTTTAGGAAATAAAGTCATTGACAGGGTTGCAGCTCTGCTATCCAGACTGACTACAGATTACTTCTAGTACAAAGCACGGTGGTTTTGTTGCGAGCTAATGCCATAAGAATTTGCCTCTACTGCTCTGTTTTTTTTAAACACAATAAACTTTACTTCATAGCTCCTAATTAATTATCTTTCAGGGACCCCCTTCTCCCAGACAGATCATATTTAAAAGACATTTATAAAATGTAGTTGAATATATTTTGGTCATAAAACTTTTGCATTTGAAGACATGCTTACTAAGAAGTATTTTATTTATAAAGATTTAAACTTGCTTTAGTTTATAAGGGGTTTTGTTTTATATTTAACATATTACAAAGTCAGTTCTCCATGTAGAATTTTTATCTAAAATGTCATAGGAACTGGAAATTGGAAAAGAAGAAACTATATATTCCTTCACATCTTAATTTTTTCACGTGCTTTCTCTTTGCCTGAAATCTCTTCCCTATCTGTCCTGTGCCAGGTGGTGTATTTCTGTCCATCCTTCAAGGACCAGCTTAGCTCAAGTTACCTGCCATCTAATATCTTTCTCATGCTCTAGAGGATGCAACAGTAGCCTTTGTACTTTGTATGTTTTTCCATCATTTTTCTTACCACATTGTTTGGACTTTGTTTTGGTGGGGAGATACTGGGGATAGAACTCAGGGGCACTCAATCACATCCCTAGCTCTATTATTATTATTATTATTGTATTTTATTAGAGACAGGGTCTCACTGAGTTGCTTAGCACCTTGCTAAATTGCTGAGGCTGGCTTTGAACTCAGGATCCTCACGCCTTCGCCTCTTGAGCTGCTGGGATTACATGCATATGCCACCAGGCCTGCCCCACATTGTGTTAACTTTTTTGCATTTCTCCCTATCATAACACCTAGAAAGCATATATTTGTAACTTTTATTAAATTATTGGGTTGAATTGATCATTCAAAGAACTGTCAAGATAATGGGGAGATTTGAATAATAAATACAAAAAAAAAAAAAAAAAAGAAAAAGAAAATGTCAGTGTAGAGGAAAACATTAAGTGAAAAAATTACCTTTCCCCTGAAATAATAACTAGGTTTTCTTGGGAAAGATTGAATCATCTTGGAAATAATCATTGACAAGAACATTTGTCCTACATTGTCACATCCAGTTGGAGAACTGCTTATAATAGTTCACATTCAATATAAAACTTGGACTCTTTCAAAAGATAAGTTAATTTTCTTCTTTGCATCAAGATACAAGTTACTTTAGTACACCATAATAGAATAGAAAAATGATTCAGTTTGCGACATGAAAAATATGCTAGGAAAGAAAAAAGATTTTACAGATAAACCACAATTCGACTCTAAGCTAAAGCCTCACAAGAAGCTATTACTCTGTAAAGAGTAATGTGCTCCCTTTATTGAATGCAGCACAGTCGATGAGTTCCAGTGGCATCATAAACAACAAAAGCCAAGTTCAAATCACTCACATGAACTTGTAATTGAATTTTTTGAGACGTGATTTAATGTAGCAAATGGAAGAGGGTAAAATGTTTCAAACATAACAGTGATTGAACAAGTTATAGAAATTAGTAGAGAGTGAATAGTAATACTGGATAGGTAATTTTCAAGCATCTTGAGGTAGCAAAATTCTTCACTCACTCAATTTAACTGTGAAAGAGAAAAGTTAATACTAGGTTCAGAAAGAGGGAGTACTCAGTATGGAGCATTTAGGAAAACTTTTTACAGTTTGAATGATAAAGGATACTACTTAGAGCTCTAGTATGTATCTTTATCAATATTTTTATTGGTACATTATATTTATACATAACAGTGAAATTCGTTGTTGCATATTTGTACACGCACATGATATAACAATTTAATTTGATCAGTATTGTTCCTCAGTATTTTCCCTTTATCCCTGTGTCTCTCTCGGGATTTGATTAAAGCTTGAGAAAAACCACTGTTCAATATGGCTGGTGGGTAGGACTGAGCAGGCATTCCTCTCCAGATTTAGAGGCTCCTGTCTCTTTTTAAAGTGTATTTTAATAGTGTCAGGTTGACCAGAAGATTTATAAATGTATAGATATGTAAACTTCTTTTACCTAAGTATGAGCCCAGAATGCTGTGAGCCTGGCAAGTCTGTTTGTGTAAACAAACTTTGGATTTTCCAGTGTCAAAGCTCAGTGTTTGTCTTGGGGATAGGAACAGACACTGACATGACTTTCACTGTTGTCTCTCCATATGCCAGTACCAGGGCAGAGAAACACTTGGTAAGACTGAGATGGCAATTGAACTCTGTTAGTTCTACAATATCAAGTGCTTTCTAGTGGGCCCTCAAGGCCTTGAATGGGGGTGCGTTGACATTTGTCATTGTGTGCTAGGTGTAGCTTTTTCTGTCATTTTGAGAGGTAGCTTTCAATTCTTACCTATTTTCCTTGGAGCTTAGAATTAGGGCCTATTTCCAAATATAGCCAGCAGATGGAGCAATTTACTTTATTTATACTCTTCATTTCAAATGAAAAGAATTTTGAGATCACCCCCCCGTATATATATATATATATATATATATATATATATATATATATATATATATATTCCAAAGGTAAAATTTTAGTGTATGTTTCAAAATAACCTATTAAACATAATTTATTTCATTTTCAAAAAGCAGTGTTGTGAGGTTTAAAATTCAGACTTGCATTTTATTAGCTTTACAGAACTAAAAGGAAGACATGAGTTTCATTAGTTTTCTTATGGAATTCATAATCACACATCCTATAAGGTGAGGGTGAAGTTGGTTCTGATTTGCCATGGAATTCAGCAATTCTTAAGTAGCTTTGATAACAATTTTAAAATCCTGATTTGAATAACTGACTCTTAACAGAAATTTCAAGTTGAAAAATTTATTTATGGAATCATTTCAGCTGTTAGACTATCCATCCTATCTCTTGTCAATAGAGGATGGTTTCCCATAGGAGATAACTAATAACTTCACAGAATTTGGGGATGTAATAGAATGTTATTGTCCCCTGGAGGTCATACTTGCCAACCAAAGGGTAATAACTTTTATTACAAGCTTGAAATAGTCTATAAATGTTTCATTAAACCCTTAAAAATGTGCAGTTATTAATTCTCCACCCTCTTTTTTTTTTATTTCTGGCTACCACACTGAGATGGATGAAGTGTTCCAGGAAACCTGGATAAAATGTGGTTGTGCTCAATTTATCACCTGAAATATTTCCTAGTGGGATTATCTGAATGTATGTGGATATTAGTAAAAATCTACTCAGGAAATTTTATTATTATTTTAAATGCTGGGCTCAGCATATAAGTTCTGTCTTAATCATTCCCTTTTGTAACATGTTCCTGATTCTTGACCTGCTTTAGGCAGCAGGTGAAGTAGGGGGAGAGAAGATACTGCATTTTCTGGCTATTTTAGTTGATTCAAAAGCATTTATGAAGCATCTCTCTGTGCAGGGCTCTGGCATGGTGCTGAGTTGATTGAGTTTAAAAAGACATAGACCATGTCCTTGAGGCAGAGAAGCTGCCAATCGCTGACTCCAGGGAGAAGTGTATTTTTTTTCTTCAGTATGGGCAAAGTTGCCATGGAACAGGTTATGTGTAGGTTTGAACAGGTAGGGGGTGCCCCAATCCCTGTAATCATAGGAAACTGACAAAAATTTTACTTGCAAGGAAACAAGAGTTTAAATTCTTGGGAAATCAGAATTAGAGAATACTTAAAAACAAAATATAGTTTTGACTTTCAAGTTAACATTGTAACTAACGAAATATTGTAAAATCGAAGTCCCTTTAGGGCTCAATTTAATGGATAGAGAAGAGAATTTGAAAAGGTAATAAAACAGATTCTCACACAAAAAGTGCTTGGATTTTTGCATCTGAATAATACTCTGCATTACCATACACGGTATCTTTTCTCTTCTTTAACCAAGTAAAAGGAATTCAGCTCTTTACTTCTTCTTAGCATCATACCCATATGTCACCTGTAAGACACAGGCATAAGCAATGAGAATAAGTATATTTTGTGAATGACCCATTAAATTGAAGGAATTGTTCTAGGTTCTTTGATTGTAAGGATCAGGGACCCACTCAACTGATTTAAGAAAAAAGAGATTATTTTAAAAAGAGGGAACTTCATGGATAGGAAATACAAGAACAATAGCTAGGTTTTATAACAAATGTCAGAATACTATTTTATTTCTCTTTTTCTTATATGAGTTACTTTTAACAAGTGGTTCAAGGTGAACTTGAAGAGGTCAGGTGCTCTTGGCCAAAGCTGGATCAGTAAGGCCTTGAGGTCACGATATGGGATAATACTGTGGCCATATGTGAACAATATGACAAGAGGGAATAAAGCCCTCAATTGAACCAGGCTGATTGGATTCTCTCTCAAGAATCTGACCTGAGACACCAGTTAGTTTGTGGCTGGCTTTTGAAACACTCATAATAATATCTAATATTTGTGAACGGTTTGCTGTGTATCAGCTATTGTCCTAAACTTCCCTCATATTCTCACATGTTAAGTGTCACAGTGATATGATGTGGGTCAATGTCACCCTCGTTTTACAGAGAAAGAAATTAAAGTACTACTGAAAAGTAAAATAGCAAATGTAAGTCAACAAAGACTGCAGGAGAGCTGGTACTGGAACTCAGGCAATCTGATTCTAGAGCCACCATGTGATGCTCCTTCAATGTGTCAGCCAAAGCCATACGAGATCAAAATTATAAGGGTGGGGGATGCCGAATTAGAGAGTGAGCAAAAGAAGCAAGTGTTCAGAGAGCAGCACAGAGCAGTTGTTCATAGCAGTTACTCCAGTACTCAAACTGAACAAGACCTAGTACTCAGCAGGTGCTCACTAAATAAGTCCTGAGTACTGAACAGATATTTTCAGCAGGATCTTTGGATAAGTCATATCCCCTGTGAGTGCCAGTCAGACAAGAGCCTCCAAATAATTTAATGAATCCATTTCATTAAAAAAATTACTAAATTATACATACACAACATGGGTACATTCTCTTTTTTAAAAATGTAAAACTCTACAGAGGATGAAATTCCTTTGGGTCACCTTCTTCCCTCTTTGTTTCTTCTCCTCTGCTCTCCAGGAAGCCTTCCAGACTTCATTGACATATCTACAATGAAGTATCTATGCTGTTAAAAATGTAAGTATTGTTTTGTATATTTTATAAATACTGTGTTTTAGAGTTTCAGCCATATTATTAAGATAAACTCACTATTATAAATTATTTTGTAATTCAGAATTGTGTGTGTATCTTCTTATATATGAATTTCTATTCTGAGAAGTAGAAATGGTTCAGTATTTGGCTCTACACCTTTTACTGTTGTAATTAATAGTGCCACATTGCTTTTCACATTCTTGACATTATTATCAAACTTCTTAACTGTGGTGTGATGGATAAATAATTGAATCTCAATATCATTTTAATTGGCATTTCTCTGGTTATAGGTGAGGTCCATCATCTTTTCATGTATTTGTTGGTTATTATCTAAATCACCTATGGATCTTTTCTCCAAGTGCACCTTTCCTGTCTTCTGGAATAATCCTGATATGGTATCCATGTTATAATACAAATGGGTGTAGGGGGTGGACTATAGTGAGTAAATCACTTTACCAGGTTATTCTAATAGGTATCTCCCTCAGTAATCCCCCCAACATATAACTAGTTGAAGACAAAAACCAGCATTTGATGCAAAAACTACTGCCAATTTTAGTCCAAACTTTTAAAAATCACACTCAGCTATTTTGTTTTGCATTAATGATTCCTTTTCATGGATTCTCTAGAACACTGTTAATTCTTATTATAACATATGAATATTTATTAGTTCTTTTTAGATAGAAACTATCTTCTTTTTTCATGTAAACTCTGTTCTGGGAGCTTTCTTCTTCTTCAATTAAAAACAAATAAATTGGGGCTGGGGATGTGGCTCAAGTGGTAGCGTGCTCGCCTGGCATGCATGCGGCCTGGGTTCAATCCTCAGCACCAGGTACAAATAAAGATGTTGTGTCAGCTGAAAACTAAAAAATAAACATTAAAATTAAAAAAAAAAAGGCTCAGTGGTTGAGCACACCCCCGTGTTTAATCCCTAGTGCCAAAAAAAGAGTGATTATATACATTAAAAAAACAACAAATAAATTAATGAACTAATAATACAAACAAATTAAAAAGCTGGGAAGAGATGACCAATTTCTGACTAACTCATTTTCCCCTTTTCTGGTATGGGGTGGTTGTTGGGACAGCTTTTTAGCTAGGTATCACATTTCTTAAAACCCTTTTGCATCTGGTGTGGCCATCTGTTAATCAGTCATCAACCACTAGTCAAGCAACTCTCCTCTTTCCCATAGCTCATCAGACAGGAGGTGGTCATCTGTTACAAAAAGTATCCAATCATTGTTAAGATGCTCCATATAAAAAACTCTGCTCAGATAGAGTTTTTCTGACCAACGTAATTCTACTGTACTGAGTGTTTGATTTGTAAGATATATACAGGAAATTGACATTTGGCTGTGGGGGCAGAAGTAATAAGAGACACATAGAGAGATCTAAGGTAGGAGACAAAGCTATGAATTAGCAGACACTATAAATGTAGAGGAAATTGGTGAGTAGTAAGTAGCAGAACAAGGACAAAGAGGACTGAGTCATCATAGCATATGTTCTACCACATCTTGCTGCTGAGGAGGCAGCAATTCAAGTCGGGAAATGTGTTGGAGTTCAGTGTCTGAGCAACATTCTGTCCCCTGTGAGGTACAGTTGAATGCTATGCAGTTTCTGTGTGATTCCTATTTCCTCTGCTTCCTTGTGTTTCATTATGATAAATCCATTTTCCTTGAGGTAGCCTGAGTGATTTTCCACCAAGCTTGCAGTCAGAAAAGGCTGACATATCTGTCCTTTTAAGTTTTCATTAATTAGCATGTATTGTTTGGAATATAATTAAACATAAAAATATTAATTATAAAAAGTAGGCTTTGCCATTATGATAGATTTTGGAAATATGATTATAAAATTAGGTATGCTTATTATTTTTTGGTCTCTAATTCTTTCAGCACACATTTATTATTTGCTATTTGACGTATTGTTTTTATTCACAGAAGAGAAAAGACAATGGGAATCAAGGTTACATCTGAGTCATTCATTTTTCAAAGTTCAGTTAGTTTCTCAATATACTTCTTATTTATTATGTTTATGCTTGATTTTGGTTTATCCATAAATATGTCTGGATTTGTCTTAGGTTGGGTCCTCTAGAGGCTGCAATTATAACATGCTCTCCTGTATTCTCCTGGTACGTATTAGCCATGTTATGCAGGTCTTTCAGTAAATAATCCTTTCCTTTCTTTAGGGACATTCTGGCTTTGCTTCCAGCTATTACTGTTGACCAGAAGGGAAAAATTGGTCAACCCTTGAAGAGGGTATTGTTTTGTGAAGCATCTTCCTCAGCTGAGGCTTCTGCATGATCTTTAGGTAATTCAATGGGTCTGCCATCTCCTAACATAACTCTCCCATAGGCCCAGAGAGTTATGGGGAATCAGAGAGTTCAGTGGATATTCCTACCCTTAGCCTCAGGGCTCCGCTGAACTCCTGACAATGTAGTAGACACTCTGGGGCTACATATTCAGCCTTATATGAAGTTTTTTACTCTTACATTTAGGTTCCAGGCCTGATCTTCAGCATGGTCTGTCCTGTGACTGTTGGGGAAGAATGTCTCTGTAAACACTGCCCTGGGAGACTTCTGACTCACATTTTGCCTTAAGAGTCTAATTGGCTGAATTGAGCCTGTCATTTTCTCTCTTCAGTGCATCAATAACCCTTAGCAACAACCAAACAAATCTCGCAGTCCTTGTAATTACTGTTTCTTCCATATTTCACAAATGCCAAAGACATCACAGAAGCCACCGAATCCCATCAACCTGTCATCCATTCCAAGTCACCACAGGTGAAATTCTTGGTAATTGCTGTGCTGCAGCATGCCAGAGACCCTCAATACTCATTGAACACCAGAGATGGAGTCCTTGTTGCCATCTGGCTGGGGAGCCATCCAACTTCAGGAACATATCCCAGGCACTGCTAGTTTCTCTTTCTCGGCCCAACCACTAATTCTGGTGGGATGCGGAGTGAATAGGTGGTGAGAAGTTAGAATCAGCTTGGCCTTGAGAGGACAAAGCAGGAGTAGGGTGGGAGATAGAAGACAATAAGGAGCAGGGCTTGGGAGAGAACAAATCTCACCCTAATTAGCAGAGTGAGAACAGTCAGTGAGTAAAGAGGGGGAGGAAGGAAGGGCCTGAGTGGATGAAAGTAGGTAGAATGCAAAATCAACTGGACTGCTGCTTTCCTGAGATGAGAGGGACAAAGGAAAGAAATAACACTAAGCTTGAATAATAATAGCTAGTATTTATGGAGCCCTTTTTTTGTGCTATGTACTGTTCTAAATGCCATGAGCAGAAATTAGTTTTCATTTAATAACATCAGAAGACTGTTTTAAAAAGTTTTCTACCAGGACTTTGACATAATTCAGTATATTAAAATGGGAGAATAGGTCAAGTGTTAGAAAACATCATTTTCTTGCTATTAAGCCGCATTTCCTTCTGTACTTTCTTAAAAGAGCTAGGATTTATATTTTTCATTTTTTTATAACCAGAAATTACAGAAAATCACTTTTGTAAAGTTCTTATTGTTTCAACATTTTCTCTCTACTATTATCCCTTTAATTTAATGGGCAGTCCTAAAAATAAAAGTTATCTTGTATATGGCACATCAAATATAGAATGTGAATGAAGAACTGTGAACATTTCTTTTTTGCAAAGCTCCTGCATTCGATGGCCCAGCAGGCAACGATTTATTGCAATTGTTGCTGCAGAGATCTTAAAAAAAAGGTGAGGCTTCACCCTGAGCAAAAAGGGCAAATTTAACAAGAAGATATATAGTGTCTCACTACTGCAAATAAAGGGAGAAGGGTGCAAGAGATAATGTAATGGGACATGTGCAGTTTGAGAGGTCTTGGCGTGTTCTGTCATGATGGGAGACCAAGCAGTATCTTGTAATTATCTATTTTTCTATGTAGCTTCTTTTCACTAAAGCCTATTGTAGTTCCCTGTTATATATTCACTATTGAATGAATAATCTCATGATTGTTACAACTGAATTACTGCAAGTATGAAGCTATTTTTATTAATCAAAGCAGAGATTATAAGTAAGTTGTGGGCTTTGCTCCCAATCTTACCCAACAACATTATTCAGAAATTCTTGATTTTAGGGTGATAGAAGATTATAAAATTTTGCTGTGTAAAATGTTTTTCTCTGTAAACAGCAGTAGTGACCATTTTTGAGTCATTGAGAAGCTCAGCAGTAGCAATGAATTCATTTCATGTTACTTTAACATTTAATTTCATAATATAGTCACAGTGGGTTACTCCTTTCCTTATTAATATCATTAATAATTTTTAAAATAAGCCCACCTTTTGTACCAAAAACTTATCATAACTTAATATATAAGTCAACCAATATTGAATCATGTCTGAGGAGGTTGTTACTGAATATATTTTAAGAAAAGTGTTTCAACTACAGAATTGACTCCAGGTTTGGCATTTAAGTAAGGTTTAACTTTATTTTCATTTTTTAAATTTGTTTTTTTTTAGATATACATGACAGTGCAGTATATTTTGACATAATATACAGACATGGAGTATAGCTTATTTTAATTAGGATCCTATTCTTTTAGTTGTATGTGATGTGGAGTTTCACTGGTCATATATTCATATATGAACATAGGAAAGTTATTCATTTATTTAATCCATACATGAAAAACTGCCATAAACAATTGTATGAGGGAAATAATTCAGCACAACTTGAATTTGTGTTCTCAGATCTATTGATGAGCAGAATTCGGGCATGGACTATATTGTAAAGAAAACTTGCACATCTGCTGGTAGGCATTTTTCTTTACAACAGGTAGGAACATTGACAAAAAGACTAGAGATCATGAAAATAAGATAGATAACACCAACTTATTTCCATGTATGTTTGTTGTTCACTTTTAGACAACTATTTAGAATTAATCAATGAGGATGTTACTTAACTATATACATTTAACATTATCATAATGCTATTTTCTTTGAATTTAATGGTTTGATGTTAGTATATGAAAGGCATCTTTTAATGAGATAAATGATTGAGGAATATATTAGTCAATGCTCTCTTGGTTACAAATGGCAAAAACTCACTTAAAATAGTTCAAGTGATCCTAGGAATATGGCAACAGTGAAGACATTGTTGTGAATTTGTCTAAATTCATGCATAAAAATAGAGGATTTAGATAACAAAGTGAATCTATTGATAATGTTTAATACAAAAATGGTAGACAAGCTATCTCCAGAAATACCAATGACAGTATGTGAGAGTAAACTACTCGATCCTAGGCCTGCAAAGTACCAATATCTTTATGGGAGAAAGCAATAGAGCATCTGGCAGTGAAGAACAGGGGAGCCAAAGTCCCACAGGGATTCACTATGACTTCATAGTGAGGACAACCAGAGAACAGCAAAGATGCTGAGGAGGACTGTGTTTAATCCAGTAAGGGTGAATGAACATGATTCATGGTATGTATTGAAGGATCTGGAACAGTCTACCCTCTACATTCATTGCAAATATTCTCTTACAGGACAGGGCCCCACTTTGAGGAGAAACTGTTTGGAATAGCATAAAAACAAGCCAAGCAGGATAGAAACAGTTGAAACAGGAAAAGAGGTCTATCAAGAGGTGGAAAAGAAGAAAAGAACCAGGAAGGGAGAGAAAGAAAGCCACCATGTTTCTGAATATTACCAAGAAATAACAGAAGGGCCTCTGGGAGGCTGGAAGAGTACCTGAAACTTCCTTCTCCTAAACATTCAGGAAAAGTAGTTTCACATAAGAAGCAGTAGCTTAAGAGAACTGAGGTCAGATTTCATGTAAAGTTAACTAGAAGAAAAAAGAATGTCAGAGTAACTTTTTTTTTTCTTTTCCCCAAACAAAAGCACATCAGAATGATCTAGTCACAGAATAGAGTAAAACAGTGTTATGGCTTGAATATGGTTGGTGTCCCCTTAGGTTCCATTGTGATTGAACACTTGGTTCCCACAGTGGTGCTCTTGGGAGGTGGTGGAAACTCTGGGAGGTGAGGCCTAGTAGGAGGTCCTTTGGTTTTTGAGGATGTGCCCTTGTAAGGAATAGTAGGGTCCCAGTCTCTCTCTTTCTCTCTAACTTCCTATTTGGCAAAGTAAGCTCTTCCACACATATGTGCCTCTGCATGCGTGATATGATGCAGCCAAGAACTGAGCCAATGCCAGAATCATGCCCTTGAACCTCCCAAACTATGAGCTACTTCAGTTTCTTCACTTTAAATATAGTAAACCACCTCAGATATTTCCCTGTACTAGTGCAAAACTAATAC
This sequence comes from Marmota monax, assembly GCF_021218885.2. Taxonomy (NCBI): domain Eukaryota; kingdom Metazoa; phylum Chordata; class Mammalia; order Rodentia; family Sciuridae; genus Marmota; species Marmota monax. The sequence goes on from NW_026692781.1 coordinate 16,998,986, forward strand.
AAACCGTTAACTATTTCAAAAGACAACATCAAGAGAAAGAAAGAAGACATGAAAGGATAAAAGAATCAAAATCAGAAAAACTCAGAAATGAAGTGGTGTGGTGACAAAACATGTAAAAATTAGAAATGAAAAAATTTAAAAAATTTCCATAAATTAACACTAAACTGGAAGGAACACAAAAGCAAGTAAACATAATGGATAATACCTTAAGGAAATGGGGTTTAAAGGAGGAAAATTTAAAAAATGTAAAAGAATCAAAGAAGTCAAAGTGACAGGTACTGAAAATGAGGAAAGGAGATCTGACATACAGATAAAAGGAGTCTCTAAGTAAATAAAGTACATGATCTTTAACATTATTAAAAACTATAATTGTAGGGCTGGGGTTGTGGCTCAGCTGTAGAGCATTCACCTAGCACATGTGAGGCTCTGGGTTCAATTCTCAGTACCACATAAAAATAAATAAATAAAATAAAGGTACTGTGTCTGTCTACAACCAAGAAATATTAAAAAAACTATAATTCTAGAAAACTTCTGAAATAAAAAAGTTAAAAAATATTTGATACTACATATTGAAAGCAACTGTTATACCTGAGGATCTTGACTCCCAAACAACAAATATCAAGACAGTAAAATTATCTAGTAAAATTATTAGAAATTCAAAGAAAATTTTATGCTTTGAAGCCAAAACAACAGGAAAAAAGAGGAAAAATTTAGATTATCATCACACTTTTCAATAGTAATGCTTTACGTTACAGATAATGGAGTAACATATTTAAGATAGCCAATGAAAAAAATGTGAGTTAAGGATTTTATATTGAAAAAAACTGACTTTTAGCAAAAAGGTAAAACTATAATTAACATGTAAGAACTCAGAGGATATATTTCCCATGAATCCTTCTTGAAGATTTTACTAGAGAATGAAATTTAGAAACCAAAAGGAGAAACACTGATATAAGAATGGTTGATGAGGATCAAATTTGTTTTTTACTTGTAGAACTAATACAAATGAGAGTTAGAGGGAGAAAGTCCAAGTTGTATCAAGTGTATGCCCTCACACTATAGATATATCACACCCATGAAGATAAATGGAAGAGGAGGGAGAACATATACAGAAAAATTTTAATAGTCTTAGCAATTATCACAGTGGTTTTAGTATTTTAAGACTATTGGGAGGAAGGAAGATGGCGGCGAGGGGAGTGCATTGCCCCCGTGTGCTGCTTCACGGTGTGGGAGTATGACAAGTCAGGACGGCTAAAGGATATCTTGTTAGGAATTTCCAGCAATAGTGGGGTGCTCTGGAACCTGGAGGAAGGATTTCCATCGCACGAGGATCGGCTACGGGGACTCAAACGCGAGAGGTTTGTCGCACGTAGGGTAACACTGCTTATTCAGCCAATCGCCCCGCGGCTAGAGTCTGCAGCGCGCTCTGGGAAACGAGGAGATAGCGACGCAGGGATACAGCGCTGCAGTTTCTGCCAGCCGTGCAAGCACCGTACTCAGGGCTGAATTCTGGGGAAGGAAGCGGTCCATCTCGGTTCTCCACACCGGTCAGACCACAGAGGAGGCCAGCAGCCACCATGTTGGAAAGCTGACGTCACCATACCTGTTTTCGACTGACCGCAGCTCATTCAGCCATGGAACAGGTAATTTCAGGCTGCAATTCGCCTGCGGCTTGCAGACAGATTGCTAGGGTTCAGTGCCTGGGTGCTTCTTAGAACCTGATCTTATCGGAGCGAACACCGAGCGCTGGGCGGCCGAGTTCCGGCTCCCAGAACCGTCCCGGAACCGCCCTGGCCCAGGGCTGCGGAGCCTGCGGAGGCTGCTTCTTGGACCCTGCTCCTATCAGAGCATACACCAAGCACTAAGCGGCCGAATTCTGGCTCCCGGAACTGAGCCCGCGGGGACTGCTTCTTGGAGCCTACACTTATAGGAGCTTACACCGAGCACGGAGCGGCCGAGTTCCGGCTCCCGGAACTTCCCTGGCCCAGGGCTTGGAGCCCTCGGAAACTGCTTCTCGGTCCGGGTCCTGCTGAGGACCGGTCAGGACTCACCCGTTGCTTTGGTTGCCCGGCAAGGGGAACGAAATGCTGCCATTCGCATAGGATACCAACATGGCAGAGATCTGATGTCATCAGAAAGCGGCGGAGGAGAGAACTTCATCAATACCAGCGGTGACATAAACAGTTGGTCTCCTGGTAGGGGGGGGGTGAGGCACAGTCTCCCGAGTCTCCTCAATTTGTCGTCGAGCCAGAGGGGAGGAGCCGGGCCGCCGCCAGCGCCCGGAGCAGGCCCAGCGGCTCGCAAGCGTGGTGACCGCGTGACCCCAATTGGAGAGGGGGCAGAGCGGAGCCGCCACCTGCACCCGCAAGGTGGGCAGACCCGCGACCCAGTGGTACATGGACGTGGTAGGAGGGGCAGGGCAGAGCCGCCGTTTGCGCTTGCAAGGTAAACAGACCTGTGACAGCCTGGCGGGTCAGGCCCAGTGGCCTGCCAGTGTGGTACACACGTCACCCCAACTGGAGTAAGGGCAGAGCAGATCCTTCTCCCACGCCCGGATCAGGCCCTGCCGGTGTGGTGGTCACGTGACCCCAATTGGAGTGGGGGTGGAGCAGAACCGCCACCCGTGCCCGCAGGGTGAGCAGACCTGTGACCAACCTGCAGATCAGGCTCAGGGGTCCGCAGGCATGGTAGGAGGGGCAGGGCAGATCCGCCGCCCGCGCCTCCAAGGTAGGCAGACCTGCAACAGACCAGCGGATCAGGCCCAGGAGCCTGCCGGTGTGGTACACACACCACCCTAATTGGAGTAGGGGCAGAGCAGAGTCGCCGCCTGTGCCAGGAAAAGGCCCAGCGTCCTGCAGGCGGGGTAGTCACGACACCCCAATTGGAGTAGGGGCAGAGCAGAGCCTCCACCCGTGCCCGAAAGGTGGGCAGATCTGCGACCGACCAGCGGGACAGGCCCAGTGGCCTGCCGGTACGACAGACACGTCACCCCATTTGGAGTAGGGGCAGAGTAGAGCCGCCGCCCGCGCCTGCAGGGTAGGCAAACCTGCAACCGACCGGCGGATCAGGCCCGGTGGCCTGCCGGCGTGGTACACTCGTCACCCCAATTGGAGTAGGGGCAGAACAGAGCCACCGCCAGCGCCCAGAACAGGCCCAGTGACCTGCCAGCGTGGTAGCCACGACACCCCAAGTGGAATAAGGAGAGAGCAGAGCCGCCGCCTGCGCCTGCAGGAAAGATACGCAGGCAGTATGAAAAGACAAGGAAAGAAAGGACCACAAGCAATGCAGGTCAACGCAACTTTAGAAGAGGTAACAGCTGCAGCAGATGGAATGTCAGATAAAGAATTCAGGATATACATGCTTCAGATGATCTGGAGTATCAAGGAAGACATTAAACAGCAAAATCAGACAATGAAAGATCACTTCGACAATGAATTACGCAAACAAATCCAGGAAGCAAAGGATCAACTATACAGGGAGATAGAGGTTATAAAAAACAAACAAACAGAAATCCTAGAAATGCAGGAAGCAATAAACCAACTTAAAAACTCAGTGGAGAATACTACCAGCAGAGTAGAACACTTAGAAGATAGAACATCAGACAATGAAGACAAAGTATTTCAACTGGAAAAGAACATAGACAGCTCAGCAAGACTGTTGAGAAACCATGAGCAGAACATCCAAGAAATATGGGATAACATTAAGAGACCAAACTTAAGAGTCATTGGGATACAGGAAGGTACAGAGCTCCAAACCAAAGGAATGAGCAGTCTATTCAATGAAATAATATGAGAAAACTTCCCAGACTTGAAGAATGAGACAGAATCCCAAATCCTAGAAGCCTACAGGACGTCGAATGTGCAAAATCATAAGAGATCCACACCTAGACACATTATAATGAAGATGCCCAACATACAGAATAAGGAGAGAATTTTAAAAGCTACAAGAGAAAGGAAGCAGATTACATTTAGGGGTAAGCCAATCAGGATAACAGCTGATCTTTCAACACAGACTCTGAAAGCTAGAAGATCCTGGAATAACATATTTCAAACACTGAAAGAAAATGGGTTCCAACCAAGAATTGTGTATCCAGCGAAATTAAGCTTCAGGATGGAAGATGAAATTAAAACCTTCCACGATAAACAAAAGTTTAAAGAATTCGCAGCTAGAAAACCATCTCTTCAAAACATCCTCGCCAAAGCATTACAGGAAGAGGAAATGGAAAATAACAATGAAAACCAACAGTGGGAGGTAGGACAGTAAAGGGGGGGGGAATAATCAAAGAGGAAAACAAACCATGTTTAGTAACAGAAATAAACAAATATGGCTGGAAGAACAACCTATATCTCAATAATAACCCTAAATGTTAATGGCTTAAACTCACCAATTAAGAGACACAGGCTAGTAGAATGGATCACAAAACAAGACCCGACAATATGCTGCCTACAGGAGACGCATTTGATAGGAAAAGACATACATAGGCTGAAGGTGAAAGGTTGGGAAAAATCATATCACTCATATGGACTTCGGAAACAAGCAGGAGTGTCCATACTCATATCAAATAAAATAGATTTCAAGCCAAAGTTAATCAAAAGGGATAAAGAGGGACACTACATACTGCTTAAGGGAACCATACACCAACAAGACATAACAATCATAAATATTTATGCCCCAAACAATGGTGCAGCTATGTTCGTCAAACAAACTCTTCTCAAGTTCAAGAGTCTAATAGACCACCATACCATAATCATGGGAGACTTCAACACACCTCTCTCGCCACTGGACAGATCTTCCAAACAAAAGTTGAATAAGGAAACTATAGAACTCAATAACACTATTAATAACCTAGACCTAATTGACATATATAGAGTATACCACCCAACATCAAGCAGTTACACTTTTTTCTCAGCAGCACATGGATCCTTCTCAAAAATAGATCATATATTATGTCACAGGGCAACTCTTAGACAATATAAAGGAGTAGAGATAATACCATGCATCTTATCTGATCATAATGGAATGAAACTGAAAATCAACGATAAAAGAAGGAAGGAAAAAGCATACATCACTTGGAGAATGAACAATAGGTTACTGAATGATCAATGGGTTATAGAAGACATCAAGGAGGAAATTAAAAAATTCTTAGAGATAAATGAAAACACAGACACAACATATCGGAATCTATGGGACACATTGAAAGCAGTTCTAAGAGGAAAATTCATTGCTTGGAGTTCATTCCTTAAAAAAAGAAAAAACCAACAAATAAATGATCTCATACTTCATCTCAAAATCCTTGAAAAAGAAGAGCAAAACAACAGCAAAAGAAGTAGAAGGCAGGAAATAATTAAAATCAGAGCTGAAATGAATGAAATCGAAACAAAAGAAACAATTGAAAAAATTGACAAAACTAAAAGTTGGTTCTTTCAAAAAATAAACAAAATCGACAGACCCTTAGCGATGCTAGCGAAGAGAAGAAGAGAGAGAACTCAAATTACTAGCATACGGGATGAAAAAGGCAATATCACAACAGACACTTCAGAAATACAGAAGATAATCACAAACTATTTTGAATCCTTATACTCCAATAAATTAGAAGATAGTGAAGGCATAGATAAATTTCTTAAGTCATATGATCTGCCCAGATTGAGTCAGGAGGATATAGAAAACCTAAACAGACCAATATCAATTGAGGAAATAGAAGAAACCATCAAAAGACTACCAACTAAGAAAAGCCCAGGACTGGATGGGTATACAGCAGAATTTTACAAAACCTTTAAAGAAGAACTAATACCAATACTTTTCAAGCTACTTCAGGAAATAGAAAAGGAGGGAGAACTTCCAAATTCATTCTATGAGGCCAACATCACCCTGATACCTAAACCAGACAAAGACACTTCAAAGAAAGAAAACTACAGACCAATATCTCTAATGAACCTAGATGCAAAAATCCTCAATAAAATTCTGGCGAATCGGATACAAAAACATATCAAAAAAATTGTGCACCATGATCAAGTAGGATTCATCCCTGGGATGCAAGGCTGGTTCAATATACGGAAATCAATAAATGTTATTCACCACATCAATAGACTTAAAAATAAGAACCATATGATCATCTCGATAGATGCGGAAAAAGCATTCGACAAAGTACAGCATCCCTTTATGTTCAAAACTCTAGAAAAACTAGGGATAACAGGAACATACCTCAATATTGTAAAAGCAATCTATGCTAAGCCTCAGGCTAGCATCATTCTGAATGGAGAAAAACTGAAGGCATTCCCGCTAAAATCTGGAACAAGACAGGGATGCCCTCTCTCTCCACTTCTGTTCAACATAGTTCTCGAAACATTGGCCAGAGCAATTAGACAGACGAAAGAAATTAAAGGCATAAAAATAGGAAAAGAAAACTTAAATTATCACTATTTGCAGATGATATGATTCTATACCTAGCAGACCCAAAAGGCTCTACAAAGAAACTATTAGAGCTAATAAATGAATTCAGCAAAGTGGCAGGATTTAAAATCAACACGCATAAATCAAAGGCATTCCTGTATATCAGCGACAAATCCTCTGAAATGGAAATGAGGACAACCACTCCATTCAAAATATCTTCAAAAAAAATAAAATACTTGGGAATCAACCTAACAACAGAGGTGAAAGACTTATACAATGAAAACTACAGAACCCTAAAGAGAGAAATAGAAGAAGATCTTAGAAGATGGAAAAATATACCCTGTTCATGGATAGGCAGAACTAACATCATCAAAATGGCGATATTACCAAAAGTTCTCTATAGGTTTAATGCAATGCCAATCAAAATCCCAACGGCATTTCTTGTAGAAATAGAGAAAGCAATCATGAAATTCATATGGAAAAATAAAAGACCCAGAATAGCAAAAACAATGCTAAGCAAGAAGTGTGAATTAGGCGGTATAGCGATACCAGACTTCAAACTATACTACAGAGCAATAGTAACAAAAACAGCATGGTACTGGTACCAAAACAGGCGGGTGGACCAATGGTACAGAATAGAGGACACAGAAACCAATCCACAAAACTACAACTATCTTATATTTGATAAAGGGGCTAAAAGCATGCAATGGAGGAAGGATAGCATCTTCAACAAATGGTGCTGGGAAAACTGGAAATCCATATGCAACAAAATGAAACTGAATCCCTTTCTCTCGCCATGCACAAAAGTGAATTCAAAATGGATCAAGGAGCTTGATATCAAATCAGAGACTCGCCGTCTGATAGAAGAAAAAGTTGGCTACGATCTACATTCGGTGGGGTCGGGCTCCAAATTCCTCAATAGGACACCCATAGCACAAAAGTTAATAACTAGAATCAACAAATGGGACTTACTCAAACTAAAAAGTTTTTTCTCAGCAAAAGAAACAATAAGAGAGGTAAATAGGGAGCCTACACCCTGGGAACAAATCTTTACTCCTCACACTTCAGATAGAGCCCTAATATCCAGAGTATACAAAGAACTCAAAAAATTAGACAATAAGAGAACAAACAACCCAATCAACAAATGGGCCAAGGACCTGAACAGACACTTCTCAGAGGAGGACATACAGTCAATCAACAAGTACATGAAAAAATGCTCAACATCTCTAGCTGTCAGAGAAATGCAAATCAAAACCACCCTAAGATACCATCTCACTCCAGTAAGATTGGCAGCCATTATGAAGTCAAACAACAACAAGTGCTGGCGAGGATGTGGGGGAAAGGGTACACTTGTACATTGCTGGTGGGACTGCAGATTGGTGCAGCCAATTTGGAAAGCAGTATGGAGATTTCTTGGAAAGCTGGGAATGGAGCCAGCATTTGACCCAGCTATTCCCCTTCTTGGTCTATTCCCTAAAGATCTAAAAAGAGCATGCTACAGGGACACTGCTACATCGATGTTCATAGCAGCACAGTTCACAATAGCAAGACTGTGGAACCAACCTAGATGCCCTTCAATAGACGAATGGATAAAAAAAATGTGGCATTTATACACAATGGAGTATTACTCTGCATTAAAAAATGACAAAATCATAGAATTTACAGGGAAATGGATGGCATTAGAGCAGATTATGCTAAGTGAAGCTAGCCAATCCCTAAAAAACAAATGCCAAATGTCTTCTTTGATATAAGGAGAGTAACTAAGAACAGAGTAGGGACGAAGAGCAGGAGAAGAAGATTAACATTTAACAGGGATGAGAGGTGGGAGGGAAAGGGAGAGAGAAGGGAAATTGCATGGTAATGGAAGGAGACCCTCAGGGTTATACAGTGGAGGGGGTAGAGAGAGAGGAGGGGAGGGGAGGGGAGAGGTGGGGAGGGGGGAGGGTGGAGGATGGGAAAGGCAGCGGAGCACAACAGACACTAGTATGGCAATATGTAAATCAATGGATGTGTAACTGATGTGATTCTGCAATCTGTGTATGGGGTGAAGGTGGGAGTTCATAACCCACTTGAATCAAAGTGTGGAATATGATATGTCAAGAAATTTGTAATGTTTTGAACAAGCCACAATAAAAAATTAAAAAAAAAGACTATTGTGTGTTTAATTTAGGAGAAAGTAACTGAGTAATTATGGTGTATTCTAATTCCATTATACTCAGTGTTCTTGAAAACCAGAATACTGTATGTGGAAGAGGGCATACATTTGTAGTCTAGAAAAGATTAAATTAAAAAAAAAAACTCTGTAGCCATGAATTTGAATTGAAGTTTCAGCCTAAATTCTTGAATATAGAGAAAGGCTACTTGATAAGATATAGAAACACTGGCTAGCTCAGTAGCAATTCACACTCCTAATGCTGAAGATGTCATCTTGAGTCCAGGGGTTCTCTAGAGAATGCTCTCAAGATGAGGCTGCTTGTATCACAATTGAGAAAGCTAGACATTGTTTACTTGATATAAGAAAACCCATACCACCTATGTCTTGCCAAAGGCATTGAAACTGAATCTAATCAGACCTTTAGATCCAGATACCAATTTGTTAGAAATTGGAAATACAGAACAGGAAATATGAAGGACAGAGGAACATGCTGAACTGTACCACACATGTATAGTCAATAAATTCCAGACAGGAAACTAGACAGGTAAAGTATCCTGAGTTCTTCACAGATCAATTGTAAAGGAAGAAAATAAGGAAGTGGGCATAATACAAGACTTAAATTATAGTAATGAACATGAAAATAGTGGCTTTGGATGCACATTTGGATGCAAAACTACGAAGAATCATGAAGAATTTACTTCTATAAAAGGATAGTGTTTACTTTCTTGGGCTCAGAAGGGAAGGTTTGAAATACAAGTAGGGTACATGGAGGGACTTCTGGGATCAATGGCAATGTTTTGTTTCTTAAATGGTGATTTGAAAGTAGTATTTTCTGTATTGATATTGTATAGTAAATGGTTAAAATTTAAGGAAAAAGGATTTCCCCCACTGTTAACAACTAAAAAATCCAAGGGTAGACTGCAGTCATGGCTGGATCTAAGGGCTCAAATGATTACACCAGGATGTATCTCTTGGCTTTCTTTACAGCTGCTCCTGCCATTAGGTTCCCTGTTAGTCATTCAATATGGAGGGATGGTGGACCCTAACAACTCTAAGCTTATGTGATCTCTAAAGCTGGCAGATCCAAAAAAGACATGGGTGTAATCAACCACACTTAAACTTCTGGATAAAAACAGGAGTGGGGGGCCAGGGTTGTGACTTAGTGGTAGAGCACTTGCCTAGCATGTGTGAGGCACTGGGTTCCATCCCAGCACCATGTAAACATAAACAAATAAAATAAAGGTATTTTGTCCATCCACAACTTATACACACACACACACACACACATTTAATATACATATATTAAAAAAACAGGAGTGGGAGAGTGAAAATGAGAAAAATTAAGTTTATTGATAGATATGGTTAAAAAGCCCAGGTGTTATAAATATGAAATAATCGAGTCAAGTGCTAGAAAGCATTAGGAGTAATCACAACTTGGTGCCTACTACACTTAACCAGTTGAATGTATATTCAGCTGTGAAGGGAACACATAAAATTAACAGACAGTGTAACTTGAGATATAATTAGTACTTAGTTCTTTGGGAGTGCAACCCCTTGGAAAGGAAATCTATTTTTTGACTTTTGCATCTTTTCAGGAAATATGCATTGTGTGTAAAAGTAAGGTGATTTCTATTAAATAAAAAATGTTGGGGGAAAGTTTATGAATGATAAGTACATAAATTACTCCTAAATGGAATATTGTTATGCTTTAAATATAATATTAGGTCAATCAACCTTGATCATTATTAATCCTTGGGTCTTCTGGTTATAGGAAAGTGCTAGCTTTGATAAATTAAATACATTCTACAATTTATGTAATAAAAATGTTGTTCCTGAGAGTGTCTATTTAGCAAACAGAACTTCAATTCACTTAGATATTTCAAAAATTTCCATTCTATTATAAAACATTCTTATTTTCTCCAATAAATGAGCAGTTCAACCATATACCAATAAATTTTAATTGCAGGAATTTTTCAAAGTATAAGAATAAATGAGTTGATTACTCAGTTGTATAGTTGTCATCTATACTATACCACAGTGTGTAGGACATTAAAATAATAAATATATAAAGTATAGCAATTATAATAATATACTATACATTAATAAGTTTAGAAAAAAAGTGTTTTTGAAAATTTTTGTTATAAAGAAATTATAGGGCTGGAGGCATAGCTCAGTAGTAGAACTCCTGCCTAGCATGTATGAGGCCCTGGGTCCTACCCCAGCACTAAAACATAAGTAAATAAAAATAAGAAAGAAAAGAAATGATAAATGTTTGAGGAGATAAATATGTTTAACCTGATTTAAACATTATGCAATGTATACATGTATTGAAACATGAATATGTACAATTTTTATGGTTTTATATATCAGTTAAAAATAAATTTAAAAATAAAAAAATAAATAATAGTTTTTTTTTATATAGTATTATGGCACACCAGGTATTCTGAATGCTTTACTGGGCACTATTATTTTTTCAAATCTGTAATATACATTTACACACATTAAATATATAAACACACATATAGGTAATGTTTTTCTTTGTAATAATACAGTGCATCTTAACTGATGGTATCTGATTAAATAAAAATGGTCTGGTCATTATAACAAAAAGCCACACATGTATACATACATATATATGCAAATAAAAATCACAATTTGTTGCAAACAACATGTTGGCATTACAGGCATGTGCTACCTTATCCTGTAATTGACATATCTTTTACCTCACATATTTACAATTATTTTTTTCTGTTGAGAACTCTGAAAAATTTACTCTCATCTCATTTTAAAGGACTTAATACATTGTTATTATTTATAGTCACTGCGTTGTACAATAGATGTCTTTAACTTATTTCTCCTAATTGAAATTTTGTTATACTTTAAGAAAGTAACTTCTCCTTGATACCCTCCTTCACTCCCCAAATCCCCAGCCTATGGTAACCACCATTCTGCTCTACTTCTATGAATTTGTGACTTTTAAAAATTCCACATATAAGTGAGATCATGTAATATTTGTCTCTCTCTGCCTCACTTATTTCATATAATGTCGTCTAGGTTTATTCAGGTTGTCACAAATGACTGGTTTTCTTCTTTCTTCAGGTTGAATAATATTCCATTATATGTACACACCACATTTTCTTTATCCATTTATCCTTAGATGGACCCTTTGACTCCATAGTGAATATGCAGCAATGAACACAGGAACACATGTCTTTTTGACAGAGGAGGTACATTATTATCATCACTTCACAAGTGGGGAATCTGAAGCACAAGGAGGTGATTGTTCAAGGATATAGAGTTCGGAAGTGGGAGAACCAGGGATTACATGCAGGCAGTCAAATTTAGAGAGTTTTTTAAAAAGTAACTATTTCACCATTTGTTTAAGACAATAATAGGCATCAGATGAACATATATGTATTTCATACTGACCTAAACTTTGGCCTCTCAAAATTCTGTCTTCATTCTTCACAGGAAAATGCACTTTGATTTGTACTTTTGAACTTGTTTTGATGGGGACTTGATGCAAAGCCATGAGCAGAAGAGGAGCAGGAACAGAACCTCCACTGTATAAAGATATTTCAAGAAATAATAAATCCTATTCTGTTCATATCAACTGTGATGTATTTCAAAGGGTGGTTGTTAACATTTAAGTGCCAGCTTGATTATACAACTATGTATGTATTTGGTAAGATTCAGTATTTACAAATACATATTAAGGAAAACTTATTTCATGTGCATATCGAATACCCAATGAAACAAAATCTTCATAGGCAGTTAACTTATTTCGTTCATTCTGTTCATGACATTTAAGTGAATTTTGAGGAAAAAAGCTCTCGCGTGAGAGCCCAGCATTAAAATATAAATATACTAATTTGGATGATGTATAAATAAGTACTCTTGGTTGCATGAGGCAGAAGCCTAATTAAGTTCATAGTTAAAGGTGCTTTTTGAGAGAGGAAAGAGTCTGAGACATAGATAAAGAAGAATGAAAGATCAAGGAGGGGGATGCAACAAACTTTAGGAAAAATATCATTTAAAGGGTCAGAACTTTTTTTTTTTTTTTAACTCAGTACCATTCAGTTTATCTGCATCAGAATGTTTCCTTTCAGCAAATTGTATCATTTTCATCATTCTGGACCATAGGGCTATTGATAGCTTCCAAAATAAAATATTAAAGGTTCTAGCACTACAAAGGCATAAGGCATATCTCTAGGAAAGGGACTTGTTGGTCCAATTTGTGTCAGCTGCCAGCTCCTGGGGTAATCCACAATGGCCAGTAGTTCCTTCAGAAATCCTGCAGTTAGACTGTGAGTCTCTGTGAGCTGAGGGACAGCTACTAGAAGATGATGTTCGAAATAATCCTTTCAGAGGAATGGGGTAGTGCCAGAGAATAAAGAATTAGTGTCTCACTATAGAAATGGAAAATAAACACCAATAAATAAGGTATACATTGATAAAAACAACACTACAAATCTAAATATGATTTTATGTTTTGTTATGGTATAAATTACATAAAATTCAACACTTAAATGTACAGTGTATGAATCTCACTTGTATAACAACCACTACAAACCAATATAGAATATTCCAGCACTGCAAACAGTTCCCCTTTCTAGTTAATCTTTTGGAGTCCCACAACATTTTTGTGGATCCATTGAAAAAAATGTATTTCTTGAGGGAGAAAAATGGGTCATGGAATGACATCCATTCCCATGGGTATTAGGTGGAAGTTTCCTGAAAGAAGGACAGTGTCAAAAACAGGGAGATTTTTTTTCAGAGTAACATAGCTATACAATAACAAAGCAAGAAGGAAAACTGGGGACTGTATGGTTCCATAGCATATGCTTACCTTTGCCTTATACTATGTATGGTAGGAGTCACATTTAGCACTCAGTATAAATGGCTTCTACACATGCATCTTTATTTTCTTTAATTTATCCAAATCCAGTGAATTCTGAAATTATTCATTCCATTGTGTGTAGTGAATTTTTATGTAGAGAATGAATGGATTGGTTCAAATGGAAGTATGAGCTGCCTTATAGGTAGGCAGAGCTAGATTCATGTGGATAGAAAAGCAGCTCTTAAGGAGGCTTTGTTCAGGAAATGCAGACAATAGGAAAGTGAGCATTGGCTCTTGGCATTGCTATATTAACAGGACACATGATTGACAGGACCAGCTTCAGGATGGACAACTCATGATTATAAGAACCCATCCTCAATAGTCCTTCCCTTTTTAGGAGTGGAGCTGTGGGATAGCAAAGGAGAAGAGAAGAATCTTCACTCTTCACACACACACACCAAACCTGTGCTGGACTGTTTATCTTTTCTATTGGATTGTAAACACTTAAAGACAGAGCCTGCATTTTTTATATAATATTCAATATTTCATGTTGTATTTTATAATTAATATTTCATATAATTCTACATATTCTGAAGTATCTTAATAAATATTTATTTACTGAGTAACTGCTCTTTATCATATTGGAAGAGCTACTTAGGTCATGTATCTTTTTTCCTCCCTCCCTCCCTTCCTATCCTTTTCTTTCTAAATTTTCTGTTTATAAGAGTTTTATGTTGTTTTAGGTCATGTTTTATAGAATTAACTTTGTACTTTTTTTTTGAGTTCTAGTAAAGGATAGCACTTTAAAAATCTTTTCCCCAGAGGTAGCAGTTATGTTATTTTTGAGTTCATCCTTTGATTCAAGTAAGTAGAATTGCCTTTAAGTAGGGCATTATTTCATATCTGCCAAAAGCATTGAAGTGTCTTAAAATTATAGCCCAGTAGACTCTCTTATCAGCTATTACACCAACGTTAATACACGGAAAATCAGAGGGTTTCCATGTGTAAATTTGATTTTAAATGAAATTTTATTGAGCCCACCCCACCCAAAATTTATTGAACTGTGAAACACCATATGAGCCTGCCTCTCCTGGAAAGAAAAGAAAAACAGTGTTCTATGATTGAAAAGTTTATTCTATTTTTTTTTTTGGGTATCTGATATATGTCCTATGTATTAGGGATCATGAACTACAGTATTTATTTATTTATTTATTCAGTACAGATACAAGGCTTTATTATCCCCGTTACATTATATCCCTCTCCATCTCCTTGCTATTTATTAGGACCTTCTCATCTAGTGAAAATTCAATATTCACCAAATGATTTTCCATAAATCAATAATATAAACAAAGAAAACAAGACAATCCAGTAAAAGAGGTTCAGGAAATTGACTCTCAGGGTATGTGTACAATATCATCTTGGAGAGGCAGGTTGATATAATGTTGCAGAATATTTAAATTTTTCAATATAAAAATAACTTAATCAATAATTTCTTTTCTAAAAATAAGTAGGGTCTGTAGGAGCACAAAGAAAAAATGTAAAGAATTCTTATCTTGGCCCTGGATTTGTATCAGAGGATAAGGAGAAGGCAAAGATCCACTTTCAAGTTTGGGCCTTGCAAGTTATTTAAGTCTTGATCTCTGTTAAGGGGAATTTCAGTCCAAGGGACTATTGCCCAGAACCTGAATGTTGTGCAGCCGCTATTTGGGTCATGGCCTGTGTTTGTGTTTTCAATATATGGGTATAGAAAAAAAAAACTGGGAGAGATGGGAATGAGTCTTCTCATCAAGCAATGAGGCAAAGGGGAGAAATAAGGGAAGGTGCAACAGAAGAGGAATTTCTGTCCTGGAGTACATTTCTCACTCTGATAATTAAGTTGTTGAAAAACAGTCCACTATTGGAATACTCGTCCATCATGCAGATGCACTCATTCATTCATATCATCTATTCATTTTATCAGTTTTTCTTTTTCATTCACTCATCCAAATTCAGGGAAATTTCATGAAGCCTTTTGATTGTTAATCCCCAGAATTAGTTGTCATCCCATATTGGTTATGTTCTGCTTTTCCCTTCTGGCAAAATCAGGGACTTGTTTTCATTTCCTTTTCACATTTTAAAAACACATTTTTTTAAAAATTTCAAAAGAAATAGATGTTAACACCATAGAAATATAGGGTAATTTGAAACATATTGAAAAGAAACTAGGAAGAAAAATTTACTGCAGCTCCACTACCTAAACAAACAAACAAACAAACAAAAACCACTGTGAACATTTTTCTAGTATCACATTTTTAGTAAGTTAACAAATTACAATCATACTAATTTCAAAAGGGCACAGATAAAAAAATTTACTAGTACATCAGCTTCTGCCTTATGTTCTGTATTCTTAGGATTCCATGTAAGGACATATAGCTAAATTAAGCAGAAAAATAATTTATTAAAGACATTGCTTTGTAGCTCACAAAATGTCTTGGAGAGATGGCAAACCAGATTTGATGCTGCTCAGTTAGAAACAACACTCATATGCTATAGTGCTGTTCTCTTAGAAATACTGCAACTGCCACCAGGTATAGGTGCTGCAAAATGTACCATTGAGACTGTCAGTGCTAATTTTTTGTTTTTTAATTTATAAATGTTTATTTTGCTTTACAGTTCTGGATTTCCAAATCCAAGATTGAGTAACCACACCTGAATAGGGCCCTGAACAACACAGCAGAAAAGCAGAGGGAAAGCAGCTGCATGTGGAAGAGGCAAACTATGAGGGGCAACTTGCTTTATAACAACCTGCTCTCACAGTAACTAATCCAGTCCCATGAGAATTAACCCAGTCCCAAGAGAAGGGCATGTATAACTCTTAAAAACCTAATCAACTCTCTTAAAAATTTTAATTATGTATATATGACAGCAGAATGCATTTTGATTCGTTGTACACAATTGCGGCGCAACTTTACATTTCTATGGTTGTGCACAATAAAGCTTCACACCTTGTGTATGTCAGTGCTAATTTTGGTTACTGAATGTGTCTGCTCTCACTGAGACATATGTGGGGGGATGTTTGCATTTGAATTGGAGATTTGCAAGGGTCATTCTGAGTGTCATAGCAAAATCATATACCTGTGCCCTAACTGTGGAGAACCCTGGAAAATGAATTTCTGGCTCGAAGAACTTTAAATAGTACTAGAGGGGACAGGAGTTTAGCTCTGTGGGAGAGTGCTTGCCTAGAATACATGAGGCCCTGAGTTCCATCCCAACAAAACAAAACAAAACAACAAAACAAAAATGCTAGTGACCCTAAAACATGAAAAGTGTCCACTGAAGTTTCCCTATAGCTGTTCAATGATAATACACCTTTTCTCTTTTTTAAACTTCTAAACAAGATTAACGATAGCAAAATTCAACCCAACAATGCAATAAATTCCCTATAAAAGTCAGGCAATACAAAATCTCATTGGTTCTTGCATCCAGTTCCATGTCCAGTGTTTTTAACTTTCTCCTCTACTTTCATTATGATTCTGCCCTGATGTTCTATAACATATGGGCTAAATTGTAAAATAAAATCAACAATATGCCTTATATAAAGGAATAGAAAAAAATGAGAAGAAAATGAAGAAATTAATACTACAAGTATCACAAAGAATGCAAAGAAATTTGGGGCATTTCTGCAAAAGATTGTGGCCATGCTTTAATATTCTGATACTTCTTCCTTATGTTTTATTTTTTTTTATTGGCCACTAATAGGACTTATGCTTCTTTTTTTTTTTTTTCAGTATTACCATGAAAATGCCTTTTTCATACTCAGAATATGGAGATCATTCTGAATTGGTTTTTTTCATTTTGTATTTTTGTGATGCATGTAGATTTCTGCCTTTGAACATTCTAATATATTCCAGAAGATTTTCAAATGTCTACTCCCTTAAATTGCTCTGATGTGTGACTATCTTCTACATATAAAAAATAACTTTTACTTTTTTGCTGCATCATGTAAATTCTTTGAAGGCAATTAGGGATCCAAGTTTAAGTTAAAATGAAATCTGTTGTAGTGCTACTAATACAAAAAAAAAAAAAAAAAGAAAAGAAAAACCCAATTGAGAGAGAGAATCAGAGAACATATGTATTCTAGAACACATATTGGAGGTATTTAAACTTATTTCTTCTAGTGATAATAGGCAAAATTTTCTTTGGAATTAAATTATAAAATTCATGCCAATTTTAGACATGGGTAGCATGAATTTTATTAGAACACAAACCAGACAACTGAGGAGTCATAGCTCTGAAATTAATGAATATGATGATGCCTCACCTGTCCTTACTTTTATTAAAACTTCCTTTCATAATAGAAAAATTCCTTTCATAATAGAAGAGCCTAAAGCTCATGTGTGCCAACTATTAAAATACAGACACTCTTCTCCCCATGAAAGTAAACTACTAAGGGCCACAAGGAAGATGAAAAGTCAAGAGCTTTTATATGTAGACCTTGATCACTCCATGTTTATGAAGGGAACTTTCAGCAGTTGAACTAAGAAAGGGTCATGGAGTTATGTTATGGTGCAGTGAAAAGAGGGAGGGGCTCTGCATTGAGAGTCCTGAACCTCCTTCTTGCCTCACAGTTTTATAGCTCTATTACCCTGGGCATGGTCTTGCACTGAGCCCTGGGTTCTTTATTTATAAGACCCAGTCATCATACCTTTTTATTGGTGGGTCACAAACATGATACAAGGCAATCATGTAAAGTGCTAAGAAGAATGGAATGTTAGAAACCTGACACATACTTGGCAAAATAGTGGTGGAATAACATTACTGCCTGGACCTTCATGTCATGTGTGGGTCTTACATCTCTATCTTCCAGAGCTGTGATGATGATAAGAGAGAAATAATGGCTGGATCATTGTATTTGACTTTCATTGTATTTAACAGTAGCTATTACTGAGTTGTTATATTCCAGATAACCTTCAGGAAAAGGAAAAATAGGCCACTTCCAGTTGGTTTAAACTAGAAGAGATAATTATTTATTGTATATCAATGATGGAAAATTGACATCATCCCAGTTAGTTGGAATGTAATTTTAGCTTACTGAGGGAGATGAGGGTAAAATGGAGATAATGACATATATAAATGTGTTATCTTTGGGGAAATATATTAACTTTGGAGAAAGAGCAATAAAATGTGAAGGAGAGTCAGCTTGGAAGAGTCAGGGAAGAATCATGTTGTGGGGCCAGAATGGGCAATGCTATTTCTTGAAGAAATGCTGACTGAGTGATAGGATAGAACCAAGATTTCATTCAGTAGGTTCTGATGAAAGAGTGAATGACTTATACCTCAGTTTGGGGAAAAAGTTCAAGGCCTAAGGCAGATAATTGGGCCAATTTAGTCTACAGGGATTCTAGCCTGTCCCACGTTATTTTGCTGCAGCCTTATTTTCCCCAGGAGAGTAACAAAGAATTATAGGCTAACTTTCTTAGCTTGACTCAGATGCCTTGCTTGTTAGAAGCTGATATTTCTCATGAGGAAATTCATGTGCTTTTCTAGGGTGCAAAGCATAATAGCATATTCACAATCTCCAGCTTCTGCTGGGACATTCATTATGAAGAAGAGAACACATTCTAAACCAGCAACAAAAAGTGATTTTTCCAAACACAGTCCCCTCCCTTGCCATATCTTCTCACCCAGCCCTTTGGAGTCTTAGTTGAAGCATTTTCTCTGTGGAAGGGAGTCACTTATTTTATGTCAGGGATGATTTGGTGACAGGTGACAAGCATCAATTTGAATTAAAAGGACTAACAGGTACATTTATTGCTCCATAGCACTAGGAAGAGCTCTAGTACAACCAGAAGATGACCAGAAACAGAAGCTTTGTCACCAACTTTCTCTTTTAACATTTCTCTTTGTTTTTTTGTTCATTGATTTCATTTCCTTTCTTCACAAAGAGGTGAAAACCAAAAATCTCCTCCTCTTACTTTTTATTTGAAAAGTCCTTGGGATGGACTCTAAAAATCTACCCATCATTTAAGTGCTGTGTGGTCACAGAGATGAGGTTTGTTCTTGCTGTGGTCTGAATGTTTGTGTTCTTACGACTTCTGATTCACATGTTGAAACCTGATCACCAAAACCATAGTATTAAAAACTTAGGTAATGAATGTTTTGCCCAAGTGAATGGAATTAACTCCCTTATGTAAAGCCCTAAAGTGACACCTTGCCTTTCTGACACGTGAGGAAATAGCAACAAGGTGCCGTCTATGAAGCAGAGAGCCCTCTTCAGACATTGAACCTGCTGGCACCAGACTTCTCTGAGTCTTGAATTGGGAGCAATAAATTTCTTTTTTTTTAAATTATCCAGTCTAAAGTATTTTGTTATAGCCATCAGAACAGACTGAGAGTTCCTATGTAAATGGTACGAGGTATGATACAGTCTGGGAAGATGGTATTGCCCAAAAGGGAATGAGAAACTGGAAACCACTCCCTCAAGATGGCCTCTGTGAGATTACTGTGAGCTGGATAATCAGCCTCCACAATCTGTAATTGCCACCTTGTACCTAATACATCTCTCTAACTCCTCATTCCTTGTACATTCTGCTAGAGACAGACCTTACTCAGAAGGCTATCTTTGTATACTTTGTTGGAGAAAGTATTTTTGGAGGACTTCCTGTGTGCCTGGTTTTGGGAGAGCTTTGGGAAAGAAAAAGTTGGTCTGATATGGTCTTTTCACTCAAGGGACTATACCCATCTATTTGTAACTGAGGAAGTTCAAGCCATTATAGTACCATTACTGCAAGGTTTCAAGTAATGTTTTTAAACTTAACTGTGTAATTAAACTATTGTAATCATAGTTTTTCATTCCTTTTCTTCTCTAGTACTCTGAAGATCAGATGAACTCAACTGAGATTGGAGTTTTGAAAGCTGAGTATTTTGTCAAATTCTCTGCCTCCTTAATAGCGCTCAAGTAGCTATATAGTATATGCAACAGTTTGGGGCTAGTTGCCCTGGTTACACTTGTGCATTTTGCCAGACTCTCAGAAAGATGTGATCCCTAATTAACCTGAAAATTAACAGGCTAATGGCAAGGATTTCACAACTCAGAAAGAGAGGCAGAAAATATACTAGAAAATGTAAATCTAAGGTGACACTTGTAAACTTGCTGAAATATATAATATTATGGGATTTCAAAGGCTGACAGATTACAAAGTACCAACATTAAAACAATAATTGAGTATATATATATTTTTCTCAGCTCAGTCCTCCCATTTAAAAGCTTTGAAGGAAATTAGGAAAAAATGGCTTGAAGATATATTTAGCCCCGCGTCTTGTAGAGTATGTTAGGGAGTACATTAAAAATGGAGTCTACTCTTAAAAGAATTACTGACTGCATATTTTGGCCTGTTACCTTTTCTTGTCTTGTGAGTTCATTTGGTTAGTTTTTCAAAACTATTTTATTCTCTAAAGTCAAATCACTACTTTTTTCAAGTATGACTCATCATTTGAATTGTAAAATTGGATGAATAAAGTACCTTTATCATATAGTTGGTATTGGGCATGATTTGTACAGAAATGGGAATAACTCACAATTCACTGGGTCATTGACTCCAATACATAGAACCTCTATAGATAGATATAAGTATTGTATATTTTGTGACCAAAAGTAAGAATGGACAATGTAGCATTTGAAACCCAGCAGAAAAGAAGGGAGGAACACTCCCTTGATAAAGGAATCCAAGGAAAGTTAACAGACTTAACTTAGGAATAGATGCTGAAAGAAATAAATTAATATACATAAAGATGGAAAAGGAAGACAAAAGAATTTCAGGCATTTTCTTATAGAAGTCAAACACTTTAGACTGTAATTAGCCCCAGCATCTCCCCCTTATCCCTGACTGACTTTCGTTTTACCTTTCATCTATCCTCCCTGTTCCTTTACTTGCTTCTCAGTAACACAGCATAAACACCCAGGAAGTGAAGTCCCTGAAGGGGTTATTCCTATGAAAAGACAAGATTAAAGCAGATTCTTTATGCTCTCAAATCAGTTGGCCTGTTTAATATGTTGCTAGTACAAAAAATTTATTCAGCTTCCACAAATTCTGCATGGTTTCCTCATTTCCCCTTCTTCCAACATAACTTCTGTTTCATGGTGAATGAAATATCGCTTTCAGTAATTTCAAAGTAACTTCACCTTATCCACATGATTTTAGGGATCAGAGAAGAGGCCAGATTAAATATTAACCTTCGGCTGCATTGTTCATGCTGACACTCAAGCAAATGTGACTTTTCTGAGCTGATGTTTGGCAGGGGGTCCTATTTCCTCTAGCTCTAGGCTAGAAATTATGGAATTTATGCAAAGTTAAGGTCTGTTTTGTGTGAAATTAAATGATAAAATGAGCACTGGAAACTTGGCAAGGTATTCTTTTCCTTTTCTTTTCTTTGTATTAATCTAGTAAAGAAAACTCTCTCTACTAAAAGCTTGGAGGTTTTCATTTTTTTCTTTTCTTTCTTCTACCGTTGTGACACTCTGTCTTTTATTTGCTTTTTCTTTTTAGTAGTGATAAGGAGAGGGAGCAGGTGTTTCTAATACTAAATCCTACATTCCCTGATGTGGTCTTTGGGTTCTCTAAGATTTTCTGACATCTTTGTGGATTGTCTTATAACTATATGCCTTTTTTCTTCCCTCTTTGATATATGGATTGTGTTTCTTATACTCCATTCCTGAGGGTTATTGTGGCTTGCAGATGACCATATTATGGACACTGTGTCAAGAGCAGTACTGACTCAGATGCCACTCACAGGTAGAACTGCTTATTATGTTTGATCAATAAGTGTAGATTTAAGTTCATGGTTAGAAGTTAAATTATTTTTTTAATTTTCCCACTGTTAACTTATTTGTGAGAGGAATACTAGACATACTTGCTTACCTTTAAAGCACTCTGTTATTCTCCTTCCTGGATGTGAAATTTCTTTCTTTTACAGAACTCAAAGGTTATGCCATATTATTATCATTTATCCTGCCTTAGTAGAAGTATTATCTTTACCTGAATCACTGGTGGAGCTGGGAATCATAGCTTTGACATAATTTTTAGAATTTTCACATCTCTTGGATTTCTAGATAGGTTTTTATCTAGTTTATTTTTTCCCCTTTTAAAGTATTATAAGATATTTATTGTCTTTTAGAGAGAAAAAAAGTGCCTTTTTCATAGAGGAATGAGATGGTAAAAATTAAGTGTAATAATTTGAACTGACAATTATAAACCTCTATTAGGACTAGATAATTCTTTTTTACTGGCATTTTCTTTACTTTGAGAGACAGGCATTATGATATTTCTACTTTCCTAGGGTTCAGGCACTGTCACAATATTCTCTAGGCTTTCAAAACCTTGCTAATGACTTAATTCAATTGTTTAATTATCCTAAATGTGAGTTGGAATTAAATAAGAGTAATCTGAAAATCTTTAACTGGATATATCACAGTTTTATAATAACAGATCCTTGGTTCAGGTTTTGGCTGCTATATGTTCAGAGAAATATATGACCTTTTGATGAAAATGGAAATTAATATAATATTTATAATGTTTAGCATTTAAAATTTTTTTGTACTACCTCCTGTTTAAAGCTTCTTTTTCTTTTCTTTCTTTCTTTTTTTTTTTTAACCATACGATTTATTTAAAGCTTCTTTTTCTATTGTCATAATAAGGGGGTTGGGGGAGATCTCTCCAGAGGCAAAAGAGACCTCTACTTGGATCTTTCAGGTGCTTGACATGACCCAGAAAAGAATTTAAAGATGCTTCAAGTTTTAGCAAAGAGAAAAAGCTTTATTTGATAGTGAAAGGTGAAGATATGCATTCCCTAGAGTATAATTTGGGTAAGAACCACCAGCACTTTTGGGGTCTCAGGCTAATCTTTTAAGTAAACTTTGTGAGCGGTGGTATGGGAAGGCGTGTGGGAATGACATCAGCCCAGTGAACCCAGTTCTCTGATCTTGGATCAGAGGCATGCCAGGGATCTGGTATTCTTTTAGGATCTTCAGGTTGACATTATCTCTTTGCAATATGCCTGATACTTCGATTTGCTTTATCTAATCTGAAAATTGTGTAGTGTAACAGTGCACTTAAGCTTTATTCAAAATGAGACAATTTTCATAGGTCTGTGAATTTACAGTAACTCTAAGATTTGTAGATTTCTCAGAAATTAGGGAGTGACCATCATGGAGGAAAAGACAGGTCTGGGAAGTAAGTCTGATCATGGGGCTTTTAGATTTATGGTTACAGCCTCTTTTTCTTTCCCTTTTGTTTCCTTTCTCCCTATCTTTATTTCTTCTATCATACCTTTCTATAAAGAACAATATTTTTCTGAAGTTTTTTTATATCTACAATCAAAGATCCTCTACCCCCCACAGAAGCTTCCTGCTGAGACCTCTTGCAGATGCACTATAGAGGGGTGTATGATAAACACAGTCTCTAATTCCTTATTTGTACCCCTGTCTTCTCTCTTGCCTTCCTTTTCACCTTTTTCTCTTCTCCTTGACCCTGAATTCTTTTCTTATCTGGCAGAACTGCTAGAATCCCTGCTGATAAGTCTCAGCTAGAGACACGTTTCCTGCAGAGGGGAGGAAATGTTGCAGCTTCCCCTTGATTGATAAGAGGTGCAGAGCCCTGCTGAGCAGCTGCAAAAAAGCAAATCCCTGCTTCAGCAGAAGAGGGTATTCTTAAGACATTGATCTCAACCTGGGAGCTTGCCTTACTTGTAGGTGTCAGGAAGAATGACTTGGTGAACTGAAATGGTCCTTGGTCAAGATGTGGTCAGATTCACTCTCTAGTGATCATGCCAAGTTGGAAGGGGATACTAGATGCTGAGATTATACTACTGTTCTTGATTTATGTTGAAAATAAATAAATACAACTACATTGCCATGGTGGCCTTTATATTGAGTTGTTTTTGTTATGACTGTTACTGTTCGAAAATTGCATTTTCCAATTAATGGAAGTACTTTAGGTACATTATCTATAATAATCACTTTTAATGATAACAACGGATATGGAAATTAGGCCAGAGCATAAATTAAAGATATTTGAATAATTATAGTGCAATCAAGTCAAAATTACTGATGCCTTTATTTGATGCTGGATTATGTGGAAAACAGCACAAGAATATACGTGCTTTGGAAGTTGAAAGTACATCAGATTTTGACAGCACAACTGCATAAATTACCAAGTAGTTTGGGTGAATTTCTTTCTTAAGCATCTTCATCAAATAAAAGTGATGGTTCCAAAGGTGAGTTTTGAACTAAATTGAAATGAATAAACCAATATTGCAAAAAACTTCTTAAATGTGTTTGCTTTTTGAGAGCATACTTGTAAAACCTATGTTTGACATAGTGCCCTAAGTAACAGTGAAATGTTGTTCTTAATGTTTAAAGTGTACCAGCTGACTAGAGACTAGATCTGACCAGAGGGAATTATAATTAAGTCAATAACTAACCATATAAAATGTATTTGGTTGCAGGAATTAATAAGTATAGAAATGTAGTTTTATGTCATTTTCATATTAGAAATATAATAACTCTGGATTTAGATGCCTATGACTAATATATGATAAAGATGAAATAAGGAGAAGCTGGCTTATTAATATTCTACTTTCTTGAGAGCACAAACATGGAGTGGGTCAAGGATATAATTGGAATAAGACAAAATGTGAGAGAAGTCTAGGCTAAAGATAAACTACATGGGCTTATTTCTAGTTTCTTTGAGAAAGGTACTTGAATTTTCATCGAAAAGTTGTTGGAGATAACTGTGGTTGTTCAAGTAATGATCTCCACCAAATGTTCACTCTAATGGGGATCCTGTGAATATGTTACATATTATAAAGGACTTTGTAGATATAATTCAGAATATGTACTTTAAAATAAGGAGATTACACTAGACTATCTTTGTGAGCCCGGTATGATCATATGAACCCTTAAAAGCAAAAGAGAGAGGCCAAAGAGTCAAAGATATGGTAGAAGAGGAGGATGGAGGAGATAATGAAGGAAGGAATGTTAACAGATTTTAAGAAGGAGTTAATGAACTCTCATTTGCTCTTGAGATGCAAGAGCCCAACTGTGAGGACAAGTAGAAGACCTCATGAGCTTGGGGTGACTACTGGCAAAAACCTCAAGGAAATGGGGGCCTGAGTCCTACAAAGGCAAGGAAGATGATTCTATCAATAACCAGAATGAGCTTGGAAATGGATTTTTCCAGGAGACCATCATGTGGAGTCTAGCTTGCCAGCATGTTGATTTTGGCCCTGTGACATCTAAATCAGAGAAATCAGTTGAGCCATTCTGGACTTCTTATAGATCTGTGTGAAAGTTTTGTGTTTTTTAAGCTGTTAAATTTGTGGTGATTTATTAGGCTAATGATAGAAACCAATACAATAACATGCAATAAAATGTAGAAATCTTAAGTATACATCTTGATGAATTTTTCTATGTCTACAGTCCTATGTAACCACTACCCAAACCAAGAAATACACTCTTTGCAGAATCTTAGAAAGTTCTCTCTTGTTTCTTTCCTATGAACCCCCTCCTCAGTCTCCAAGAAGTCATCACTATTTTCACTTTATTGGCACAGGTTAGTTTTGCCTATTTTTTGTACTTCATGTAAAGAAATCATGTATATTCTCTTATGTGTGGCTTGTTTCATGCATCATTATGTCTGTAAGGTTTCCATGTTGTATGCACAAGTAGTTTGTTCATTTTATTGCTATGCAGTAATATTATAAAACTTTTAAACATTGTTGTTCATTGTATGAATATACCACAATGTATTTACACATTCTATTATTTGTGGATATTTGTGACATTTCTGATTTTTGACTATTATTTTTGTTCATGTACTAATTTCTGCTGGCTATGATGGGAGTAGAATTGCAGGGTGATATGATTTGTTTATCTGTAGTAGATTTTGCCAAACAGAATCAGCTCCTTATTTTGTACCATTTTTGATTCTCTTCTATATCAGTGGAACCAGAGAGAGTCCAGAAACATACACATATGATCACCTACCTTCTGGCAAGCAAATCACTAAAATGCAGTAGTATGAGAAGGTGTTTTTAAATAAGAGATGTCAAATAAATTAGACTTCTATATGGGATATAACAAACTTTGTTTCTCTAGCTCATACCATACACAAATTATGTTTAATTGAATGATAGAATTAAATCTAAGAGGAAATCTTAATAGAATTAAATCTAGAAGAAAATCTAGGAGAATGTGTTCATGAAGGCATGAATCAAGGAAGCAAACATTTCTTAAATGAACATAAAAAGCATAATTCAGAAAAGAAATAGTTGATAAATTAGACTTCATCAATATTAAGAACATCTGCTAATTGAATTGTTGGGATTCAGCACACTCTACCCAAAATATGTCATGTAGACATTTGAGACATTTGAGGAAATAGCAGAGGCAGTCCGTACAAACTAGAAAGAATTTTCCTTTCTCTTTGTCCCTTAAAGTGGCCATAAAACCAAGCTGACTTTCCTCTGAAAACACATCATAAGACCTCTTTCCCGAGAGGTCCATTCTATGCCTAGTGGAAAGGAATGGCCTTGTTGCTCAGGACACAGAGATATAGAGAAGATCTGAGAAATCAGACCTTGCTGAGTTTATTACTGTTAGGGAGATCCCTTTTTGTTCAATCACATTTACCCACAACTAACCACTTTTTCATCAGATAGCATAAAATACATAGTTTTCTTTTTTCTTTTTTTTTTTTGATCCTCATTTCTGAAGGCTCCTGCATCACATAAAACTCATATTAAATGACTGTGTACTTTTCTCTTATTAATCTGCCTTTTGGTTGGAATGCCTGTATTAAACATAAGACTTGTATCTCTAATATATAATGTATTTCTTTAAATCTATAAGCAAAAGACAGGTAGTTCCATAATATATGGGTGAAACATTTGAATAAGTATTTCATCAGGGTGGGTATCTCAAAAGCCAATAAGCATATCGAAAGGTGCTCAGTATCATGAGTCAGTAGGGAGATGCCACAGCACAATGAGATGCCATGACTGAAATGGCTGAAATTATAATGACTGACCAGACTTTAAATAAGAATGTGGAGCAATTGTAACTCTCATAATGTTGCTAGAGGGTGTTAATTTGATGTAACCAGTTTGGAAAACTGTTCAGAACGATCTATCAAAGTTGACTATATTAATATTTCAGGAGGTAAAAATACCCCAAGAGTGGAGCTACATGAGGTTTTTAGGATTCTCTTAGGGCAATGATTGGGGCAGCAGTTGGGAGGTTTATAAAAAAGGATTCTAAAGGAAAATAAAGGGGTATTGGTTCTCTGTGTTGAAGAGAAACTGAGGCACTGTACAAGGTTGTTTATTCCACTGGCAGAGATATGACTCTTATGAATAAATTGAACATTTGTGAAGCACTGTGGTCTCACTTTCCTGACTTTTCTCTTTGCTCAGAGGCAAGAACCAGATTTGCAAGAAGGCCAACAGGTGCCTTTGTGAGTTGGCTGGGACTATCAGTATGGTGGCAGCCCCCATTCTTATTTATTTTTCTGCCTCTGTTCCTGCTAAAGACCTAAAGGTCCTGTATTATCATAAACGTTGCTAGCAAATGATGTTTTTCAACAGAAATATAGAAAAGTCTTGCCACAGCAATCTCATATTCCTCTTAAATACTCCCTAAAATCACACTTTAGGATATTTTAAATTACTACACAATAAAACTGTCATTGTTGCCAATGTTAATATTTTCCTTGCAAAACCAAGCTTTAGGTGTTTTAATTTTTTAAGAAGACATTTCCAAAGCTAGGGTTATTTGCATAACAAGATTCTTATCTTTTTTTGTGCCCTCTATTAAAAGGCATTTTTTTTTCTTTCTGGGACTCTTCTTTCATCTAAGTTGACAACAGCAGCAAAGATCTTTTTGGATGACTAAAAGGATCACAGAGGTATGAAGGCAGTATCTTTAGCTGCTATCAACCCATTCTCTTCCTCACCTTGATGCTGTTGATAGATAGTACCATCGTTCTAATCCTTTCTGGTTCATCATCACTTATCTTTGTCTTGTAATAGAAAAACTTGCAGGCATTTTAATGTTAAAGATTGTTTGTTTTTCTCTCCATGTCCATTTCCTCTATGTTATAGATGAATATAAGCTCTAATACTTTTTTGTTGTTTTTTATTGGCCAGAGGAAAGTAAACAACTTGATTGTGCTCAGAGCCTGTCTCATGCCTCATTAGGTACTGGGTGTAAGCAGACGGTAGCAGCATTATACAGCTCTGTAGAAACATCTGATTTATTTTTATGAGCAAGTTATAGTCTTTAAGACACGAACACCAAAGTCACAAGTGGTGCCATATACATCATAAAAATGAAAGGTTTTTTAATATGTTATGAAATAATCCATGCATGTAATTCCTTTGAGGGTGAAAATATATAGTCTCTTAGAACAAATTGATTTTTTTAAACCATGTTATTCCCTTGTATTTCCAAAATTCAATGATTTGGTTGCATTGGCAGAAAGCACAAAGACACTGGCATCTACATCTCAGAAGAGGGAGAGAGTTCAGAATTCCCAGACTGTAAAGAAATATCTTTTCCTCTTATTCTGTTAGAAAACTTTCTCCATCTGGAAGACTGAACTTGCTCCTCCCTCACAGCAAAGTTCTTGTGTTTAGAAATGTAGGTCTAAATGATTTCCTGGATGACAAACAAGTACAGTCAAACATTCTCCCATGGTGGAAGGGCAGGCTGGCTGAAGTTAGCATTCGAGTACCTTACATTCAGTATAGAATGCCCTTGGATTTATGAAACAGCAATAATTACTTTACATTTTGTAATATTTTATCATTTGCAGTTTGCTTTCTCTTAAGTATGATAGGCAGTTTTCAGTAACTATTTCTCAGACAAGAAGACCATATCAGAAGCTAATTTAAATGACTATTAAATGTCAGAAAATTAAGTTAAAATTCACTTTTTCTATACTAGAGTCCTTGTTATCTTAGTTCATGATCTGATCTCTTTACTGAATATAAGATGTCTTTTTTGCTCTACCTCTCAAGGGTTTCTACTTAGATCTTACCCTCTCACCTGGAGACCAACACAGTCATCCCTGTCCCCTCAGGTCTGGTATCCTCTTCTGACTCTCTTTCCTACTCACAGTTCTTTATATTTCATTGTCTCCCCTATAAAAACTTGAACTTGATTTTAGTTATTTATAATTGATTTCCAAAAGGCTTGTAGGGAATTGTCCCTTGATGGCTAGGTATACTTACAGCATTAAACCCAGAGTTGAGCATCAAAGGCCAGAACTTATAATTTGGGCTCTTTAAATATGCTGCCTACAACAGGTTTGTTATTCAGCAATCAGCAAAATATTTCTCAGGGGCCTACATAATGTAATTTATGATATTAGGTATCATGTATCAAAAAGCAGGCATATTATTTGTTTCAATATTTACCCTTCGGTTTATTGAAAAGACTCAATTTACAATGAAGTTTGAATATCCGAAGACACTTGGGTTATTGCGTCTTTTAAACAATTCCATCTTTTTTTTTTCCACCTTAAGTGAGAACCCAAGGCTTGGAGAGGTAAAATGACTTGTAAGGGGACTTGTAAGCAACTTACTAGCAGCTTTGTGATTTGGTGCCTTGCTGAGTGTTTCTCTGGAGCTGCTCCAGTTAGGCACACTGTTAAGGCAGTAAGTTTCAAGAAGCAGAAGTCACTGCATTCTGAGAAAAGATTCATGGAGGAGGAAAATCTGAGCTGACCCTTGAAATACAGACAGAATATCAGCAAAAAGTATGGGAAGAACTTTCTGATGGGACCATATAGGACAGATTAGCAGGTTAGGAATTGGATAGCTCTGAGCAAGATATGTACTATTTGCTTCTCTTGGGAAGTATAGATTGGAAATCAAACTAACGGGTAAAATCATTATGACATTTTTGTGAGATTTACTTTGTAGTGGAAAGTAGGATTAATTGTAGAATGGGAGAAACTAAAATAAAAGAGGTCAAGTTGGAAGCTATGAAAGCAGTTTAGGTATTAATAATGGACACATATTGGATGTGGTAGTTGTATAAATTAAAAGAAAGATACAAATGGGAGAACTGAGGAATTAATGAGAGCTTGACTTGAGGAGGAGAAAGAGAAGTTGTAGGCAAAGGAGACTCAAGTTGGAGCTTCCACAAAGAAAAAAGAGAAATGAAATTCCATGAGAAGAAAAGGGAAACTCAGAAGGAGAAGCCAGTTCTGAGGGGAAGGTGATGATGGTGTGAGCTTCAGGTAAAGATGTAAGTCAGAAAGGCATTTTATATTCTGTAAAAAGATCACTAGCTCAAAAGCACAGGTTTGGAAATTGTATAAAAATGTGGTAGTTGAGATAAGACACTCTAATTCAACTTTGAGAACTGGAATGAAGTGGGAGAGTTGTCTATTAGGGAAGGAGGAAAGGAGTCCAGCCCCAAAGGATCCTGTTGGCCTGGAAACAGGAAAATCAGAAAAGTCTGGGAGAAGAATTTGGTTTAAAAAAATAGGAGGTGATTAATTTTAACAAAAGGGTCAAATGTTATATTAATTTTTTTTTAAAGAAAAAAGTATTAGGGAAAAATATAATAACTCTAGTAGAACAGGCCCAAGAGATCTACTTACTAATCATGTTCCCTGATCATATAGGAATGTGTGGATAGGAGAACATTTCTGGGTACAGATTCCAGTCAGAGCTTGATTTTCTAGATTTAGGAAATATTTCTTTTTTTTTTTCTACAAATACGGAAACTAATCCTAGCAAACCCCCACAACTTGGACAAATAAACCATCTTATATGGATGTATAAAATCACTTTTTATTTATGAATATATAGATTTTCCTTTGATTTTTTTCATCTTCATTTTTATTGTGTTACATTTTCACTCTTATTTTGTAAAAAAAAAATTCCTCGTAAAAGTTAAAAGGACTGATGAATGGTCTTCAGTTTCTCTGGAGCGTATAACCTCAAAGAAAAAACAAATAGATTTCGACAAGTTGACAACTGAGGTTTATTTTCAGAGAAGACTGATTTAGTAATTCTAATTAAGATGATTTGAAACACAGGATTTTCATTTCCTAAAGTAGTTTATAAAAAGCAAAGAGGAGTCTTTAATATAAGCATACTATTTTTTTAATTGCTAAGAGTAGAGAGAGGTGTGAATTACATTATAGTTTTAGATGTGTGGAGATTTTAATAAGTTTAGTAGGTTTGATATGAACCCTTGACATTCAAAGTTAGCATAATTTTCATCTTATTTTTTATATCTGTTATTAGACCATACTGGAAATTAATTTTTAAAACTTAGTTTGCCTTAGAGCTTCCTACTATAGCTTTTTACATGTCTTCATATCTACTGTCAAATGATAGAAAAATATTTTATACATGAATTTTCTTAACCATCATAATATAAGTCAACAGAAATGATGTTGATTTTCCACATATGTAAATAACTTCTTAAATTTTATGGAATATTTCAAGACTGAAAAAAAACCTGTTAAGATTTTTAAAGATAACATCTAAAACATTTGAAAGCCCAGGTACATTTATCAAATATTTGCTGCATTTTTTGATTCAAATTAAAATTATTTTTGCATTATCAGTTGTGGGCAAAGGGAACCTGAACTAAAGCAGTGGAAATGATGGCTCGGTGAGGGAGAAGTTTTGATTCCAGGAGGTCAGGACTGCTTTTACTTCTGTTTTTCTCAATAGCAAATCACACACACATGTGCACACATGCACAAATTTGTTCAATATCTATTGAACAAAATATGACTTAGGGAATCATAGATCTGTTTCTCTTGGTGATATGCACATATATAGCCTCAATGACAGTTATCATCACATCAGTCAAAATTGGCATTCTTTGTTCATCCGGTGGTATTGCTTAGGAAAGGTGAAAGTTCTCAGGATAAAGTCAACTTTGAGTTCTGTCAATCATGGATCTGCTTTTGCTCCCCTTAAAATAGATGAATCATTTGTCTTAATTGCTGAAATTATAAGAAGCGCATACACATTCAGTTTGTAATTGCTGAGAATTTGTGGCTTGTTGATATTAAGGTTTGTAGTTAAAATTTAAGTTTTAATAACATGTTCAGACCTAAGCCTACATCCCTTAAGAGAAATGAAAATGTAGGTGCTCTGAGGCATTGTATTAATCTAGGTTTTCTAGAGAAACAGAATCAATGGGAGGAAGATATATATCTTATATACTTATGTGTGTGTATATATGTATATATACATATATATATATTTATATATTTATGTCTAGGAGGAGTTTTATTATAAGGTATTGACTTACAAAATTATGAAGTCTGAGAAGTCCTACGTTCTGTGGATGGCAAGGAATGTTGGTATGGTCCAAAGGCCCAGAGTCAGAAAGTTGATGGTACAGATTCCAGTTCAAGGCCTGAGAATCAGGAGCATGGAAGGCAGAAGATAAATGTTCGAGCTCAAGACTCAGGCAGAGAGAAGGCCAATCCTGCCCTCTACCTTTTTGTTCCATTCACGCCCTCAACAGGTTGGATGATGTCTACCCACATTAGGGAGGGACATCTGTTTTACTTTATTTAAGTTGCAGATTTCTTATGGAAATATCTTCACAGATGTTTCTTGGAAGAAACAGATGTCAAACCCGATAAGTGGGCATCCTGTGACCCAGTCAATTTGACACTTAAAATTTTCTGTGGTGGGAGTATATAGTAAATAACACAAAATGATTTCAAAGCAGGATTTTTTGACTCAAAAATCTGTTTATCTCAAGGCATTACAGTTCTAAAAGGAATTGGGTTAAAAGTCCAATAAAATTCCTTTGTAGAGTATTTTAGTCAGCTTTTTTGCTGCTCTGACCAAAAAGACCTGACTAGAACAACTTTAGTGGCGGAAGTTTATTAGGGGCTCATGGTTTTACAAGTTCTGTTTATAGATGGCTGGTTCCATTTCTCTGGGCCCAAGATGAAGCAGCACATCATGACAGGAGGGCCATGGCAGAGGAAAACAGCTTAGAACATCGCACCAGGAAGCTGAGAAAGACAGACAGCTACTCTCACCACAGACAATATATATATACTCAAACATCCACCTCCCCAGGGACCCACCTCCTTCAGCCACACCCTACCTGCCTATGGTTATCACCCAGTTAATCCCTATTTGTGGACTCATACACTGATTAGTTTAAGGTACTCATAACCCAGTCATCTCACCCCTGAACTGTCTTGCATGAATTTTGGGGAGAGCATCTCATGTCTAAACCATAACAAAGGGTAAGTTTTCTAACCAGTTCGCTCTTCCTCAACATTCTGCCTTTGTCCCACTTTACATTGACACTTTTCTTTAAAAATCTGAGAAGGCCTGTCCTGAATTTAAATTGTGAAAAAGTTACACAAGGTTTAAAGTGTTAATGAGTAGTTAAGCCATTATTTTGAAATGGCAAAAAAAGAACATTATGAAAGAAAAATAGGATTGCACAGTAATTTCATGAAAACAAGTGCCTCTGTTTAATGATTTGTAAAAGAAGTAGGAAGCATTTTCAGTGAAAACTGCTAATTATTTTGGTTTTCCATAATGAAAACCTGTGATGTTGTTTAAATGTCTCTGTTCATTAGTTTACTTTGTGACACTGGCACATTTTCTTGCTTTATGTGTTTACTCACTTCTCTGCATCAAAATGAGAGTGATATGACGATTGATGGATTTGAAGTTTTTTGGAGACTATGGCAATAATCTTTTGATTGTGAGAATTGATAACTGAAACTGTGCTACTTCAGGAAGAAATATTCCAATCACCTTTCAGGTCTTTTGTTTCATTTATCATAGTATATCTTGGGAGATGGTTCTTTATTCTGATTTGTCAGAAATATCTACAAATCAAATAATTATTGATATAGACTTGGTGACTTATGTCTAGAATAGATTTAAAGGTTACTAAAGATATTAACCTTGGTAACAATTGTTTTTGCCATGCTAATGGCTCTTAAGGAATGATTTAATTGTGCGTGTCTGTGGCAGGCTGTTCAATGACAGTGCTGTTCAAATCAGAAACTGGACAAGGTTCTAAGGTCAGATACCAGAAATAGCATGTCCTGTCACACTTAAACAAAATAAGTTTAAGAATATTTGGAGCCCCAATTTTTTTAAGTTTGATTAGAATAGGGGGTGTGAATTTATGAACCCCCTTATTTTCCTCCCTGGTTGCATCAGCTTTGACTTTTCTTGCTGCTGATTTATTGCTTCTTTTCTCCTCACAAGCCCTTTAGTATGTGGTGGAGGTATGCTGGAGAGGTTTATGGCTGGGCTCATAAACACTTCCTACCTGAGTCCCTGCTGCAGATTTAGATGTGCGGATCAATCTCCTATTTAGAGTGCAAGACCTCTGTACTTGCCGGATGAGTTCTGTCTGCCCTTCTTGGCTGTCTTCTTGCCCCTCACCCAAATGAAAGTCAGATATGATTCAGCAGACAGTGCACTATATAGTCTCCCAGAGGGAAGACCCAGATCTGTCTTGGATGTCATACCAACCTGCTGACCGTGAGATCCCGGGTGTCACACCTTGTTCCCAAGCTCTTTAAGCCACACTGACTCTTAGGAATGCACTCCAGAATTTATGGACAAAGAAAAGACCTTCTGCTTATGAAGTCCTTTCAGAAATGGCAATAAAATATTAGCAACTAGGGAAAAGTAAATGTAGACAGTAAATGAATGATACCCCGGAAATTGGCTGAACAAAGGAGAGACGGAATATTGGGCACCTTTTTGCGTGAGTCTCTGTGCTAGACATTTTCATAAAAGTCTTTTCAAGAAATTCTTTTACTTGTCTTTTCACTCTGCCACGCTGTCAGCTAGGCTGCTCACCTCTTGCATTTGCTAGACTGCTTGCTATTTTATGCATTTCGGTTTCATCCCAGTTTAGACTGTCTCTGGGAGGGCCTAAGATTATTTTGGGTACAATGGCAATGTAAATGATAAGGGAGGGAAAGAGAAGGTACTGGGGAATGAGATTGATCAAATTATGTTATGTGCATGTATTAATATGGTATAATAAATCCCCCTATTATGTGTGATTAAAA
Organism: Marmota monax; assembly: GCF_021218885.2. NCBI lineage: Eukaryota > Metazoa > Chordata > Mammalia > Rodentia > Sciuridae > Marmota > Marmota monax. The sequence goes on from NW_026692781.1 coordinate 17,034,456, forward strand.
CGCACAATAAAGTAGACCATAAAAGCAAATGAAAAAAAATGACAAGGAGAGGGAATGACTGTAGGTTGTGATTTAGCTGATGCACACACACACAAAAATACTTTAAGTAGGAAGTCTTTCTTGGATGAGGCCCTTTCTCTCAGCCTAGGAAGACATATATTTTTTCCTCTCCTTACGTCTTTACCTAGTCTTTACATAGTCTTTACAATAGTTAATGTGATATTTTCCAGTTTTGGAACATATAAGATTTTATTCTAACAAGAGGAGAAAACTTATTTTTTCTGTATTTCAACAAACCAAAGTTATACTTTTAAGATGATGGATCTGTTTGGCACTAGTTCTTATTGACTTAATGTTGAACATAGTATGCACTGTCTCTCAGATCTGCATTTCTCTGTGTTGAGTGCTTTCTTGGGTACATACTCTTTATACTGTGAGACACATAGTCCCTGCAGTTCCAGGTTACAGGGTCCTTAATTTACAGATCTCATGGCAATCTGGAGTGCTTTGCAGCTGGCTTTGGCAAATGTTCCAGAGACAATTTGATTGTTCTAGCTTGGGGAACATGCTATCCTGGGGTTGAGGCAGCCTTACACAAATCATATGAACAAAAGAGGATTATCATGGGGAAAGCTATTCCCTAAAGGAAAAGCATACTGGCTATACTGGCCAGGTCTACTTCAATAAATATGCTAAAAATTTAGATAACTGGATGAGATGATAGGAACTAAATGAAGTAGTAAAACTTAATCCAATTTAGCATCTATTTGAGGGTGATCTTGCTTTCAGCTCTCTCTGTCTCTGTCTCTCTCTCTCTTTTTTTTTGTCCCACTGTAATAAGAAGACTTTTGAGGCTTAGTTTTATAGGATCTCCAGGAAACATCTTTGATTCAATCTGAAACACAGAAATAGTGTCGTTACCTATAATTACTGCATAGTTTTGTTTCTCTAAGATGGTGATCTTCAGATGGAAAAGTAATAGCTTAGTATAGCCCAGAGTGGCTGTGTTCTCATTTACTAAGGAAAGGAATAGAAAGGAAACAGATTTATGTTCAGTTCTCTCAGAGAGAGGTGACTGGGTCCAGAGGGTGAGGTCAGATTGCAACTGAGATATTCTGAGAGGGTGCTGGCGCTATGACCAGATAGTTTGACTTTGCCACCCTCCAACAACATCTCCCAGAATCACAAGCACATTTTTTTTGTTGTTGTTGATGGACCTTTATTTTATTCATTTATCTATATGCGGTGCTGAGAATTGAACCCAGTGCCTCACACATGCAAGGCAAGCGCTTCACCACTGAGCCACAAGCATACAGTTTGAAAGGCACTGATATAAAAATCAGTGGTGGGCTACAGATTACTTCATGACACTACTTTTAACTAATTTTGTCAAATATATGCTTATCTGTGTTTTCTCATTTGTGTTTACACAGGGTGATATTAAAAATACAGCTATATAGACACCCGACCAGCACACATCAATCAGAGCAGCTTCCAACTATAAACATTTAGAATATCTTACATATATGATTTGGCTGGTTATCAGCCCTGTATGTCTATTATTGAAGCTAAGAACATTACTATTAATAATTTTTTTTTAATCTGGCAAGATATATACTCAAGCTCTGCTTTAGTCTATTTCACTTTTCTCAAAATTATTTCTGGTAAAAATTCAATTGGAAGTTTTATATTTCCTTACCCACTGAATGAAAAAAATATAGAGATCTCAAAAAATTTAGCACCAAAAATAATTAAATAAACAACCCAACCAATAAATGGACAAATAAACTAAACAGGTATTTCTTAAAAGAAGAAATACAAATAGCCAACAAATATATGAGAAAAAATGTTCAACATCCTTAACAATCAGGGAAATGCAAATCAAAACTATACTAAGATTTCATCACATGCCAGTTAGAATGACAGTCATCAAGATTACAAATAACAATAAATTCTGGCAAGGATGTGGGAAAAAATGTTCACTTACACATTGTTGGTGGGACTACAAATTAGTACAACCAGTTTGGAAAGCAGTATGGAGATTCCTCAAAAGACTAGGAATGAAACCACCATATAATCCAGTCATCTTACTCCTTGGTGTTTATCCCAAAAAACTAAAATGAGAATACTATAGTGATACATGCATACCAACATTCATAATAGCACAACTCATGATAGCGAAGTTATGGAACCGGCCTAGGTGCCTGTTGACAGATAAATGGGTAAGAAAATGCAATGTAACTACAAAATGTAGTTTCATTCAGATGTAAAAAAGAGTGAAGTTATGTTATTTGTTTTTAAGTGGATGAAAATGAAGAAATAAGACTCAAAGTAAAATAAGACTTTCACTCAAAAGTGAAATAAGACTCAAAGTCAAGGGTCAAATGTTTTCTCTTATATTCAAAACTAGAGAGAGAGGGAAAAATAATTATATATAATGATAATGCAAAAATTAAAAGACTACTACTACTAAACCTACTACTACTATTAGAAGGAAGATCAGTTGAGTAGAGCAACTGTATTGGGAGAAGGAACAGGAGGAAAAGGGAAGGTACTGGGAAAGGAGATTGAGAAAATTATGTTGTGTGCATGTACAAGAATGGCATAGTGAATCCCACTATTATGTATAATTAAAATGCACCAATAAAAATATACATGTATCACACATATATGCACATAAATAAAATGCATATAACTTGTCAATAAGTATTCAAAGGAATGTTTCTTGTAATTAATACATAATAAATATCATTTAGCTAACTAACTCGTTGCTTAATATTAAGCCTGTAAATATTTACTGGGCTGCTTCTGTGAGCCAAGCACTGTGTTGGTTTCTGGACATACAATAGAAAGGTTATGGCCAGTGCTGCCATGCACCATATAGCTTCATGATTGAGATGAAAAGAGAAAATTCCAAATCAAAGTAATGAATTCTGACTTGAGGAAGTATAATGAACTATGAAATCAATGACAAGAGTCTTATAACACACACCTGGGATCAAGGAAGACTTCCTGGGGGAGTTGATAACCAAACTGTGACTGCAGGATGCATTGAGAGGTGGGAAGCCTGGGGGAAAGGCAGATGAGATGACAGCAATTCAAGCAAGAATTGAAAGCGATAGAAATAGAGAGGTCATAAGACCTTCAATAACCCAAAGTGGTTTAATGTTGCTTTGGCATCCTGTCTATTGACCTACGACATGAAAAAATGGAAAAATTACTATACTTCTTCCTACTTACTATCCCAATTGCCCATAATTTGTTAGTTATTTTCCACTTAAAATGTGCATAACTTTATTGTTTGTTCTGTAAACATATTTCCATCAGTTTGTCGTAGATTCTTACATTTAGGTGGAGTTAATGCTCACCATTAGGGTGCAATAGTGAGTAGCACGTGAAGATAAGGAAAAACACTTTAATTTTTATCTGCTGATTAATGTCCTTCTATTTTTGCCCATACTGTCTTTTTAAAAAAATTTTCTTTTAGTTGGACATGGACACAATACCTTTATTTACTTATTTATTTACTTTATGTAGTACTGAGGATCGAACCCAGTGCTTCATGTATGCAAAATAACCACTCTACCACTGAGCCACAACCCAGCCCTCTCCCTCCCAATACTATCTTTTTTAACTGGGGTTGCTGTTTCTCTTTTGATTTACCAGGACTATCTACTTATCTTTTAGAATTTGGATCAAATGTTCTCTCTCTTTCCAAAACATCATGGCCTCTCCAGGTACAGTCAATTACTATATCTAGTACACAGTTTTCCCATATATGTCTCATAATGTCTATCACAGCATGGATGAGGGGCTTCAAAGTACTTCTCACATTACCTTTGAGATTTGGTATATATACACAAGGTTTATTTATTGCACAAACCTGAATAAATATACTTATATACTTGTAAAATTTCAAAGAAGCTGGATTGGGGAGCCAAGCTTGGGTTAGGACATTTATGGGGGACTTTTTACTCCCTACCCACTTAATAGATTCTGTACTTTGAGTCTCACTTCACTTCATCACTCAGTCCCAGGAAAACAGACAATGAACTACAGGCTTGGACACTGATAGTGGAAGAAAGTCCACAACACAATCAATGTGAGAGCCAACTTCCTGCTTTTAGGGAAAGGAAACAACAAAACAAGGGCCAACAATTGTCAGGTGCTGATCTCAGTTTTTGAAATTTATGTAAATGAAAATACACTGCATTTGTAACTATGTGTACTCAGTAACTCTCAAAATCAGCAAGTTCCATAAAGGCTAAATGACTAATTGGAATATTGAGCAGTGCTGGATAGATGATTTGAGTTGATGATTTTAAGTGCTTTTTAGCCCCAAGAATCTGTTTTGTTTATCCTTTATCTTTGGTGTTCATTTCATTTGAAGTTATTTGGTGTCCTTGGATCTGGTAGTTCTGGGCCAGGGATTACTCTAGTTCATGGAAAAGAAACTAGTCCTATGAGGAATTACAGTTGCTGTTACTTGTGCTTTCTTCACTCAAGATTTGGTCTTGCTTCATGATGCGGTACTGATTGTAACTAAATACTGTAGGCACATATATATGTTTGAATACAAAGAAGCTTTTGCTTAAATAGAAGTCTTTGCTTAATTGATTCATTGGCTGTGGTTTGGTGACTACCAAGCTACAGGCTTGAATTGTTAGTTAATTTCTATATTAGGTATGATTTCTATAAACTAGAACCACTGTATCTTATGTATCATGTTTTTAGACAGTAATCTAAAATAAACTCAAATAAAACTAGATATTTCACCTGAAAAATACAGAGAAGTACATTAATTTTTAAAATACAGCATGTTTAATGAAGATTGATAGGTGTGTACTTAGCAAATATTTTCAGATATAGTGGGACATGAGTAGTACAGAAAAGAGCACTGAGTCTCTTGCCTTAAGCAGCGTATCAGGCATGCTTTTCCTCATTCTTTCATTAATTTTTAAACTCTTTTATTTAGGATAGATTGATTGGTACTGAGGGAAATAATGGAGGATCATGCAGGGCAAGCAAAAGTGCCCAAACCAACCTTTGATGTTTGCCTCTGTTCTTTACTGAGAAAAAAAAAATATTTTCAGACCTGATGTTTCAAAGTTTATTTTGATGTTATTTCTTAAACAAGAGTTGATATTTTTGTGGAACCCATAATGCAGTTTTTTGTGGGTGTAGTTTTAGTGATGTTGGTAGTATTATTGTGAGAAGAATGATGTGGCATGCAGTGAGGATGACAGAGATGCTACAAAAGTTGACTTAGGTCTGTACCAGCAGTGTTTCATAGGAGATGTGTGGTGTGTCACATACCCCTTAGTAAATATTTTGTTTTCAGAGGAGTTTCTGATCAGGAAATTGAAATTCAGCCATTTGGAGGTGATAGAGTTCAACAGAGGTTGACAAATTCATTGTTGAGAATTACATAATTTTGTAAAGTTTCAAGCTTTTGCTTCCTATTTTTTTGAAAAATGTTCATGCAGGAACTATTTTTCATAAAAATGGAAAAAGCTTTGGCTCATTATCTTTTGTTGTATAGTGTCCCCTGTGGCTCTAATTTTTTTTCTGAATGACTTCATTGAAATTGTTCCAACGAACTTGCCAGTTAAGAACTTTTCATGGATTGTTATAATCTGTTTGAAGAAATGTTAGTGCACTTATCTGTGCACTAACATTTGGCAACTAATATTTGCTTGTCTAATTTGGCAACTAATCTTTGCTTTGTTTTTTAAAATTTTTTAAATTAAGAACATCAAAACATCAAAGTATAGTATAATGAATTGTTATAAAGAAAACATCTGGGCAACATATCCCAGGTCAAAAATTACGACATCAACTGCTTTCAGAAAGCTCTTCCTCCCAGATATTCCTTCATTTTTGTGAAAGAATCTCCCTAAATTGATTTCTGTGATAAAATATCTTTTCTTTTCTTTACTCTTTAGCCACCTATGTATGTATTTCTTGGCAATATGGTTTTTTAAAACTATTTATTTATGTAAATGGCATCATGCTACATGTAACTTGTTCTTTTCACCAACATCAGGTTTGAGATCCATTCATCTTTTACATAATTTTGATAAATTTTAATTGTCTTCCATGTGAAATAATTGTCAGAACTGCTTAGGATTTAATTAGGTAGCATTAGTAGTGATTTGCCTCACCTCTTTTCTTTTGCTCCAAATTTTTGTGTCTCTTTTTGATTATTGTAATGCACAATTACAGAGAGACCATGACCATGACCATGACCCTTTTACCTGTAGAAGATATCCGATGGCTGTTTTTTCCAGCTCTTGGATCATCATAAACAATTATAGAGTGCAAAGATTGTGAGCAGAGGCAAGAACTAAAACAACTTACTAGAAGTGTATGGTATGAAGTATGGTATGCAAAGAGCCAACTGGTGTCTGTCTACTGTTTCAAGCAGAAAATCAATAAAGGAAGAAAAAACAGTTATCATCTTGGTGTTTAGTAGTCTTTTGATTCTGTTGCTTGGAAATTAGCATTCTGAAAAAACAGTTGCACACCTAAGGCAGAGCTAGAGATGTAGTAATTTTGATTAAAGGATTCTTGCACCCAGAATCCTTTTTTATAAGGATGGAATTATATTTGGAGCTTATATATGTGTGTTATAGAAAAAGAGAAGATAAAATCAGTTTTTTTTATATTTCTTTTTAACTGGAACATTGTTTTTTTCTTGAATTTTTTAATATTTATTTTTTAGTTTTCAGCGGACACAACATCTTTGTTTGTATGTGGTGCTGAGGATCGAACCTGGGCCGCACGCATGACAGGCGAGCACGCTACCGCTTGAGCCACATCCCTAGCCCCTGGAACATTGTTATTGTTGACAGCACCTTGAGCCCACAAATCCACAAACATTTGACTCTGCATATTTCAAGATGCTTGTGATGGAGTCTCAGCATAGAGATTTGGCTGGCTTTATTCAATGAGGTCAGTGTTAATAACATTGTTGGAAATTCAGTGGGAAAATTAAGGACACATTTAAACATCAAGCTGGATTAAAGTATAGTTATTGTTAATTAAATTTCAACTTCATCTCTCCATTTCCTATTTTTATAGATAGAATTACTAGTATTTTCCCAGTACTTGAAGGAATCATCTCAGACTCACCTTATTTAGCTTGCACATAATTCCAACTATGAAAATCTATTGTTTCTCTTTCTTAAACGTTTCTTCATTCTTGTATTTCCCTTTCCCCCTTTCCCCTTGCTTAGTAGGCAAGCTTTCTCCATTTCTCATCTAGTTGATTGGAACATTATTATTATTTTGGCTTCCTTTTAAAAACATCCTTTATCCTAGACATTTCCAGAGGGAAAATTTGGCAACTAATCTTTGCTTGTCACTTCTTTGTTAAAATCAATTTCTCCTGTTTAAATTCCCTCTTCACCTTCAGGATAAAGTCCAATTTTCATCCTTTCCGCTGTACAAACAAGACTCAGGCCTTGTCACTTCCCCACATGGACCTAAGTGTCAGATGTATCAAAATACACACAGCATGGTTTTTCTTACCTTAGTCCCATTGTTCACCCCTTGAATATCTTTGGTCTTCTTTATCACCTTGCTAACTCTCACTTACTATTTAAGGTTGGAATTCAGTGTCTTTAGGTGAACCTGATTTGAACCACTGAGATTGTCCTAGGAGAGCTCCCTTTGTATCCATATTTCTTGTACTTGTATCCATTATAGCACTTTCTGTAATGTCACTGTAATTTTGTTTTTTTCCATGTCTGTCTCTGTCACTTGTCTGTGAGCTATTTGAATTCAGCCCAGAGTTAGGATTTCATCTGAGGTGTAATAGGTACACAGTATATGCATGAAGGAATCTGGTAAATGAATGAAAAAAAAAAAAAACATCCCAGGAAAGAGGAGTATATCTTCCCAGTGAGAGGGCTGTGTGTCCTTGTGCTCCCTTGCGAATTGGTGCTATCTTCTACCATCTTGATTCACAGAAATGTTATAATTGTTTTATTTATTTCTTCTTTCTATTATCATTGGTTTTCCCTTTGTAGCTCTATTAATTTACCTCAACTATATTACTTACTCAGGTAGTTGCAATTGAAATTCTTAATGCATTTACAAGTGAACCATGTTTTATATATAACATGCTTATATTTTCATGGTCACATATGATAAATGATCTTTATTGTGGAAAATATTAGAAAATATTTTAATATGCCTCATAAATTGCTCTCACTTAGGATTTTGCCATCTCTTAAATCAATATTTAGAGCTATACAACATTTTAAAGATCTTCTTTTCATGTTTTCAATACTGTGCTATTATAAAGAATGAGGCTTATACTTTGATCTATAAGGGTCTAAAAACAGTTTCTATAAAAATTAATATTGGGATTAACTATATGGGTATATTCTCTTTTGCATTTATGTGAATATTGCCCTTGTGATTTCTTTATATTTTATTGGATTGTTATTTGTTGCATATTCACATGTAGCTTGTTTGGATCTAGAAAAAATTATTTTCTCCAAAAATTAAAAAAGAAAATTCCATTATAAGTCAAATTTAGATTTATTTGACTTTTTAAATCAACTTTTGCTGAAATTATTATTAACAAGCAAAAGGTCATACAAAGTATTGGGGAGAGCTCAAATTAAAATTATTTTTATTTTCTGTTGAAGACCATGATCTGTTCTTTATTTGATGGTCTTCTGTTTTGCTTAACTCTTTTAGTATATATTACATCTTGCCTAAATTACACTGTTTTAATAACATCAGATGGAATCACCATAACACTAGTTGAAGGTTAAACTCACATATGTTTCTGCAAGATGTTTGCTCTTTGGTGAGGTCAAGAAAGTATATAGACTCTGCAATGCTTGCAGGAGTATTTTAAAGAAATTGTCATTAATATTATTTGTGATTGACAAGCCATAATTACATATATTTGTGGGGTACAGTGATGTTTCGATACACAGATACAATGTGGAATAATTAAATCAAGCTAATTAACATATCTATCACCTCATTTGCCTATCATTTTTATGGTAATATATTTGAAATTTACTTAGGTATTTTTGAAATATATAGAACATTCTTATTGACTGTTGTACAACAGATCTCAAAACCTATTCCTCCTGTCTTTCTGGAACTTTTTATCCTTGATCAACAATACCCATTACCTCCCTCTTCCCGTCCTGTCTCCGGGAACCATGATGCTAGTCTCTGCTTCTATGAGTTCAATTTTATTAGGTTTCACATCTTAGTGAGATGATGCTGTGTTTGTTTTCATGTCTGACTTGTTTTACTTAGCATAACATTCTCTAGATTCATTAATGTTGTCACAAATGACAGGATTCCTCCCTTTTAAAGGTGAAATGGTATTTTAGTATTTCATTGTGTATATATGTATGCCACATTTCCACATTTTAAAATCCATTTATCCATTGACGGATACTTAGGTTCATTCTATAGGTTAGATTTGTAAATAATGCTGCAATGAACCTGAGAATGGAGATAGCATTCCACATTCATTTCAGTTTCTTTGAATAGATAACCATAAGTAGAATTATGGGAATCACATGTAGTGTGTGTGTCTGTGTGTGTGTGTGTGTGTGTGTATACAAGTATATAGACTCAAAACCTATTATATATATATAAATTTTGAGAAACCTCCATTCCCTCTTCCATAATGGCCCCACTAATTTGACATTTCCACCAACAAAATGTGAATACCCTTTTCTCTGTATTCTTTTCAACACTTACCTTTTATCTTTCTGATAAATGGAATTGTAAGAGGTGTAAAGTGATATCTCATTGTAGCTTTAATTTGAATTTTCCTAATAATTAGTGATGCTGTGAATTTTTTATATAGCTATTGGTCATTTTATGTCTTCTTTTGAGGAATGTCTGTTCAGGTTCTTTGCCCATTTAAAAAAAACTGGGTTATTTGCTTTCTTACTATTGAATTGCTTGAGTTCCTTTTGTGTTTAGATATTAAACCCTTATCAAATACATGGCTTGTGAATAATTTCTCCCTCTGAGGATACTTGCTGACTTGCAGTTACTTCCTGGCTTGCAGAAGACTTAACAAGAACACCAGGCTTAGTTGGATCACCTCAATTTAAGTTGTGATTTGTTCTTTCTACAACAGGTGTAAAACTGAAAAGACTGAGTAATTCCAACTTCAAGGATGAGGTTATGGGAGAAACCATCCTGGATGAAGTCAGTATGGGCTGTGTAGTCTCTAGAAAATTAAAAAAAGAACAAAATGGGCTTAAAGTTAGTGTTCTTTTAATTGTCACCATACATTGGCAATTTTAATGTCAGTGATAAAATTCTTCTTTCTGAAAAAGAAAATCCTCTATGTATCTCAGTCCTAAACAATGGCTGTAATTATTGTTACACTTTAATAATATATATTTAAATTAGCATGTTTATTGATTATCATTTAATAACCATTGTGTTCTACATGGAAATTAATTTGTGAAATTTGCATTTACACGGAAGGTCCCCAACATACTTATGGACTTAGCTACATGTGCCAGTTTTGAGTGTAATTTATTATTGGCATGGAACTGCTCAAGCTGCTCAGACTAGTCTTCCTCCCTCATTCTTCTTCCCCTTCTCTCTTATTAAAATTTGCTCTTAGAAATGATTCTAAAACTCATTCAAACTAAAGATAACATGACTGATAAAATACTGCAATATTCTCAGGGCTATTGATATTTTATCAAGTTACACCACTCTGAATTTGCTTTTCAGAGTTTCAGATGTCGTTTAGTTAGGGAAACAGGGTAGTTTTTGTAGGAAGGAACAGGACCCTTCTTGATGCAACCTTGCAAGGATAATGAATTTCATTGCTACCATGTTTCTATTTTCTTTAAAGTGTGCTTTTCTCCAACCTTTGTTTTTACTCTGTAGAAATCCTTTTACCTTTTATTTTTAAAGGCCATTCTGGTTTGAGCTTTAGTACAATTGGCATGAACACAGTTCAGGGAAATCTTGGTGATCTGAATCCTGAAATGGTAAGAAGCTAATCTGAAATTCCCAGTGAAAGTGCCCTAATGATTAAAGGCAATTATTTCTTTAATTAAAAAGGATGTTTTTATAGAATGGCATTAGAGAACATCTAAAATTCAATGAAGGGTGAGATTTATGTATAACATTTCTCCCATTTTCTGGAGATGAATTTTTCAAATTGTAAAAGTTACATTAAACCCAAAGATATACATGTTTCATGTAGAAAAGGACAATAGAAGATAATCTCTATTAGATTCATCCTTTTCATCTCTCATAGATTTAAATATCATGGGGAGGCCTTGGAATGGAACTGGGATGTGTTTATTTTATAATTTAAAAGAGGAAATGGGAGCACTTCAAGAATTTTTTACTTGGGATTGACAAATTATTATATAATTTTTTGATATCATAGCCTATACGGTAGCAAGTCATTCCTGGAATTATATAAAATGAACATGCGGCAGGAAGATAGTTAAGTTTTAGATTTTAAATAAAGGTATAATTTCTTATCTAGGAATATTGCTTCCTCTTCTGATTTCAGAGGCTAGTCACAAAAGCTCATTGTATTCATTTTGAATAACTGGAAAATAATGAGCTACATCAGCTAGAAACTGGAAGCCAAACGGCAAAGAAAGATCAAGAGTAAATACTTCAGAATAATGACATCTTTGATAAGTTTATTGCATTGGTACTTTTAGGCCATGGGAAGTGTCCATGGGGACTTAATAAATGATGGTTAATAAAACTTTAAACAAAGAACCTTCTAAAGAGAATCTTTCATGGTAGTTGGAAACAGAATAAAAGAGACCAAAGTTTAGTTCCTGTGCCAGGACAAAGTAATAAAAGGTCAAAAATAGGATCAAAAAGACAAGCTATGTGGGACTCTCTGAGAAATTGGGGGAGAGAGGCAAATTCTACAAGGGATGTATTTGCATTGTAAACTATAAAAATACTGAAAGATTCGTTTTGAAATGCAGAGTGAAGTATAAATATCTGAAGCTTATTTAACATAAAAAAGAAGTAATTATACACAATAAATATTCTCCTTAATTTTAAATTTAAAGAACAAATTGGTTTTATCAGTGGTTTTCACAGACTAATATTTTTCCATATAGATGTTATAAAAAATTTATACTAAAAACATGTTCTTAAATATATTTACATATTCTAAAATATTAAAGATCCTAAAGTATAAGGTTTCTAGGATGATGTTTTAAAATGTGTTCTGAAAAATTTAAAGCGTTAGAGAGAAAAATTTTGTTCACAGTTATTCTATTTCAGCTCTTGAATGAATGTTTTCACAGAAATATATGAACCTAAGAAGTAATCTATTTTAATTGGTTAAAAATGTTTTCTAAATTAAGGACGCTAATCTGTTGGGTATCCTACACGGGTATCCTACATTTTTTCATTATTTTTTTTGTAATAATGACTACTGATGAGTTGAGTACCTTATCAAGTGCAATAGACTGTGTTTAATAATGAAAACCCCAAAATGAACAAGTATGAGTTCTATTAATCTCAAAGTTAGACTTACTAACTTCTTTCATATATACCGTGCTTAAAAGTCCTCCTCCACTTTAAGAGTTGGTAATAGTTACATTTTTTCCCTTCTAGTATTCACATGATTTTCAGTTTTTATGCTTAAAAACTTTGACCAATTGGGAATTTGTTTTGGCATATGGATTATGGGACTTTCAATAATTTTAGTTGCTTAGGTTTTAGTAAAATATTACACATCTGTAGGTATAATGTTAGAAATCTTTAGTGTTTTATTTTTGTTATTTATTTATTAATAACATGTTAACATTATCCTTCCTGAACCCACTTCTTCATTTTGTGAGAATAAATGGTGGTGGGGTGATTGGGGAAAATAGACACTAGAACATTGAAAAGAGTGACCGTGAGCTTAAATGTACTATGGCTGAAAAAACACAAATAGACAATGTCCTTCTGAATTCAGAGATAGTGGGTATGCTATCTTATGAAGTTTAGCTAATGTAAATGATTTTATTAGACATGACACATGATTAAATTGGATTTTTTCCTTGTCTTGATTTAGTAATCTCATGTGCAAGTTTACAATGCCCTTTAGTGTGATTAAAGATCTAAATTAAACTTAAGTGTTTATTATTTAATGAGACCGTTTTAACTGCAAATGTAGAGCTCTTTGCTGATCTCAGGGTCATGCAATCCAATTGTTGCCTTTCTAAGTGAATTTTTCTTTGATTTTAAAAAGAGACATGGTTGGGCTTTACAGGATATATGAACAAATGCACATGACTGCATATTATATAATATCTGACTGATTTGGTAAAATGGAATAATGAAGAGGAAAGTACAAAGTCTGAACTGATTAAAAATCTAGATGTAATTAATGGAGAAAACTTGTATCTGATAGACCCTTGACTTTGAACAGAAAACTAAACTCTGTCTCAGTTGCTACACATGTAGATGGTGATCATACTAGTTTCCTGGACCACCTGCTCTTTGAAAACGTAAGAAAATGCATATGAAAAATCTTTTCAAAGTCTAAGAAACTATATGCATATTTTGAATTGTTATTATTAATTTAAAGTTTTGCTCTGGGTCTGCTTTATAGAACAAACAACTCACTTAAAATGACTAAATGCATTTAAATACAGAAAGTTAGAGTCTTTACAAAGTCTAACTTTCTAAGCAGTCTAAAAATTCTCCTTTTAATTTAATTATTCTAAGATGTCTTTGAATTAAGCATCAACTTTATGAGAAAGTAGTTTTCTGTATGAAACCAAGAAATACTAGCACGTTATTGCAGTCACTAAATGCACAGCAATTGACATAAAAATTCATTTCTCTCATTTGTGTGTCTGATTATATTTAGTATCTTTGTTTCCATTCATTTTCTTATTGCTTACTTGTTAAGTGGGATAATGAGCAATCTCTAATTTTTCTCTTGAATTGCTTTCCCATGAAATCTTGCTTCCACACATGTGCTATTCACCAAAATTAGGGGAAAATTCAGTTGTCAAATTTTGAGTATCATATATCCTTTACAACTGGTTTTGCTACATAATATCTATGTAATTATAGGAAGGAGAGTTAACTACTTCCTGTCTCAGTTTCTTCACTTAAAATTAGCATAGTGGTAGGACCCCACTGCCCTGGGTTGTTTTGGGGGATGAAATAATTCATTTAGCACACAAAATGGGAACCAGCATTTAATTATTTTATCCTTCTCGTTTTGTCTTGATTTCCACAACTATGTTAAAAGTTTAAGAACTTCATAAGTTGTTTTGTGTATGTCCTTCGTAATTTTGAATTTTTTTAAAAATTAGGTGTTAATCTCTAGATGAAGCTAATATAAAATTCCAACTTCTGTGTACACCCACATAGGTTAAAGGGGTCTTTAATGAATTATGGATTATTGCTAATCAGATAAATAACTATAATTTCTGCTTATTTATTCAGCCAGCGAAAAGCAGATTTATTTTATTAGTTTATTTTTATTTATCCAAACCATCTTTCTGCTGATATGCATCTCAACCAGTGAATAAGAGTGGCATTTACTAATTTATACTCTGTATATACTGTTCACTTATAGGTGTTCAGATGAGGCAAGGATGAGTCTATTCATGGGTGTGTGTGTGTGTGTGTGTGAGAGAGAGAGAGAGAGAGAGAGAGAGAGAGAGAGATTCCAAGAAGAAATAAGTAGTGACAAGTAGTGTGTAACTTATTTGTAGAGAAATTACTATTTCCAAATCATATTATGTGATGCTTTCATCTTTGAAAGAAAGAAAGAAAGGTGGGTATGACTGGGTTAGTAAGGAAAGAGCCTTGGAGGAGATGGAATAATATATAATAATATAATATTATTATGCAGACATGTGGCATCTTAGTTTCACAGGGCTACCATTATAGAGTACCTCAATCTGGGTAGGTTAAAACAACAGGAATTTATTATAATTCAGAAGGCCAGAAGTCATAAATCGAGGTGTCTGCAGGGTTGACCACTTCCTGCAGGCTCTGAGAACCTGTTCCATACCTCTCTTCTAGCAAGGCTGGCATTCTTCAGCTGTCAGCTACATTTACACCAACCTCTGCCTCCATCACCACACAGGCCCTTTTCTCTGTGTGTGCATCCACTCTTTTCTTCTTATAGCTCTACCCTGGATTTAGGGCCCACCCTAGTCTAGTATGCTCTCTTCTTAACTTGATATCTAGAAAGACCTTATTTCCAAATAAGATCACAGAGGTACTAGAAGTAAGAACTTGAACACATGTCCTTTGGGTACACAGTCAATGAATTATATGTGGAGAGAAAAGGGGAGAATATTCTAGACTAGAAGACTGTGAGAGTCTTAACTTTCTCTAGATGATTCTGTTGTTATCTGAATTTTTCCTCTTTTAATAAGGTGCCTATGACATTAGCAGCTCTGAGGAGAGCTTTCAATAGTGAAATTTCATTTTAGATTTAAGTGCTAGCATTTTGTGTCTTTTTCTTTTTTGCTATCACCAGGATATGAACTTAGATGGGATTTTATTATCTTTGAATACTACAAAATTGTTGTGTAAAGAAAACAACACTAATAACAAGATCAAAACAAGGACAAAAAAGTTCCATTGTATTTTCTAGTCAGTTCTTTCTGTTTTTCTATTAGCAGAGGTTTCTTGGTCTAAGAAAGCTCCTAAACATTAATGAAAAATTATCTAGTTTGAAGAATTAGGATTTTACAATAGTCAACTTTATAAAAACTGTAGTGAAACTGACAGCTATTGTCTAGTCAAAATGAAAGCAGCACATACTGACTCTTTACACCTAGAATTGGAAAATCAATGACAAAATGGCTTTATTTTACTAGGTGTGTCAGTTATACTAGATAGCTCTTATTTCCAGTAGAAAAATGATACTAATGAATCAGCGATTGAATCTCTTTCTATTGAGATTAGAGTTATAGAATACTTTGTCCAACCCCCCTTAGAAAACAGTATAAAAACTGAAAGCAAGGAACATGGAAGGAAACAATAGTTGAATCAATGTATTATTTTTTCAGCTTTTCATATAAAACAAATGTTCGCCTCAGATAATTATGTATTTCAAGAGCTTCTACGATCACAGAAATTCACTTTTATTTTCTGAGCAGTTTAAACCTTTCTTACACCCTATAAAATCTTCAATCAATACATTTTAAGACCATATATGAGTAATAATCTAATTAAGAAAGAAAATGAGCAGTTAATAAGGGTCAATGAAACAATTAACTACCCAGCTTTTTCTACTGAAGAAATAATACAATTTTTGTTATAGATTATGTAGAAGATCATAGTAAAAATATTAATTATTATCAACTAGTTAAACAAAGGGTATTTGTGGGCTCTGATACATCAAGGGTTTATTAGTATGCTGCTCAGAATATACAGACCAAAATGAAATATTAAGTATAGAGAAAAAAGTTCAAAGGTATCATTAGACTGAGAAAATAGGATTTAAAAATGAGATCCCTTTTGTCTACAGAGTGAAAAAAATATTGTAATTTTCTGTTCCAAGCAACACACCGTGTCAATGGAGAATATCTGCACCCCATGCTAGACGTTTTACTATTTTCAGGAACTTTTCCAACTTCACTTTATCTTATCCTCATATATCCATAATTTACATGGAAAGCATTTTGAAAAACAATCTGCAAAGAATGAGCTTCTCAGATGACTCTCCTGTCTCCCTGTGAAAAATGTAATCATCCATAGCAGAATCACTTCTATCTACAAATCAGTCATTAGAGCTGGAAGGTCTTAAGCCAAGGGCAAGCACTTAAAAAAAATCAACTCTAAGTTATCATCATTTTTGATTAATATGATCTGTGCACATGGAAAAAAAATCTGTGGATATATTTAGATAGATAGTGACCTAAACCCTATTATGGCTTGTCTTCCCCATATAAAATCAAGGATTGACTTAGAGGCATGCATTTGATGCATCTGCAAGCCTGGGTTATATCAGAAGATCTCCAATAATGAGAAACTTCAGCAGAGAGTCATCAGTCCTTCACAGTCTTTTAAACACTGGCACGAATTACCTCAAGTTTTTTTCTGCTGTTGAAGTTTTCAGGTTTTGAACAATATAAAGGTATCCAAAACAAAGACAACTTCCAGTTTTTTTTTTTCCTGTGACTGACTCCAAGGGCCATCCCTGCTTAAAGCATAACTACTGTGAGATATTGCTAAAAAACAGTAGCTAATCATTTGAATCTTGGAATTTAACTTGCAACACAAACTTTAAAATTATAGAGATGGTGAGAGAGAAGAAAGAGACAGGGACAGAGATAGAGAGAGAGATGGGTAGTGGCGTGCTGGTAAAATATTGCACAAAATCCTGACAAACCCATCATTGTTTTCCTTCCCCCAGATAGACTATATAGTTGAGAATCTTGTAGGCCTTTGCCTTGGGTTTGATTCTGCTACTATTTATTCTATTTATTTTTATTTTTTTTTTGATCCTGGGAGTCAGATCTAGGGTCTTGTACCTGCTAGGCAAGTACTCTAGCACTGAGCTGCATCCCAGCCCTCTGTCTATCTTTGCTTGTTCCTTAAATACTGTCTTTTGTCCTTTCTTTTCTGTTTTCTAAATTTCAGGGCATATAAAATTTAGAGCATATAAAATATTGCACAAACATGTAATTGCTATTCATGTGATATACTTGATATACTCCTTGCACTCTGTATTTAAGGAGGGAATTATTGCCAGTGATTTCATTTGTATTAGACAAAGTTCTTTGCTCATTGCTATTGATTTTATAAAACAAGACTAGAGACCTCTTATTACTTGTTAGAATTATTATTATTATTGTTTTAGCAAAACTCAATTATGACCTCATGTCACCATTCATACTGCCTCTTGGACAATGAATCAAAAAATGAGAAGGAAACAAATGTCTGCATATTTATTCAGAATAAAACCTTCTAGTGATTTTACTATAGAATACTTGAAATCTCTCTGTCTCTTTGATATAATTTATGTATATTAAAAATGATATCTGGTCAATTTGGAAACATCATGATTTCCAAAATTAGGTTTTAAGTGCTTGCATTTCTTTGTATTTTCAGACTCATGTGTTCAATTTATATATTAAATTGCCTGATTAATATTTCTGCCTGGATGTTTAGAAAGATATCAAATTGAGCAGGGCTAACTTTCTTACTTCTCCTCCCATTTCAATCCAGCAACCCATCCTCTCCCATTCTTTCCTCTGTCAGTAAATGGCACAATCAACTCCCTCCTTGTTTAAATCCCAAATCTGGGAACTCTCATAGATTCTTTTGACTCTATCCACATACACCTTCTATCAACAAGACCTACTTATCTGACCTTCCAGATACATCTGGAATCAATCTAATTCTTTTCACCTCTGTTACTATCTACCTTAATACAAACTATCACTATCTCCTGCCTACACTATGGCAATACCTTTCTAACTGATTTTCATCCTTCCACCCTTGACTTCTTACTATCCACTTCTCATATTTAAAATATAGCATTTTAAAAATGGTAAATCCTTCCATATCCCTTCTGGGTTAAAACCTCCAGGAGCTTCTCATTGCCGCTAGAATAGAACACTAAGTATTTACCCTAGTTTACATAATCTGGAATCTACCTAGCTCACTACAACACATATCCATTACTAGTTTTTAGTTACATGGGCTTAAATTTTTTTAAAAAATATATTAATTGTGCTCTTTCCTTTGAGCCTTTGCACTGGCTAAACAGTGCTTCCCTGCAGTGATTGTCTCCCAGATCTTTCTGTAGCACTGACTCTGTCTTATCATTCAAATTTAGCTTAGATAATTGTTTTCTCCAAGAAGCACTACTTTGAAATAACCATTTAGCCACAAATTTTCTTGGTAAGCTATTGCCACAATGATGCTGTGCAGCAAAGTACCCAATGGCTTACAACAACAGTTATTTCAAATGGTTTAGGTGGGGCAGCTCTGCGTCAGGCTGCAGGTTTGTCAGGCTTGACTCCAATCTGCTGCTCAGGTTCAAGGGTACTTCATATGTTACATTCTATCACCCAATGAGTGCTTGGGACATGACTTCTCATGGAGGCCACAGGAGTTCAAGAGGCCCAAACAAACTGTGCAAATATGTTTAATATATCTTTTCTGTCACATCTTTTATTTTTCATTAGCCAAAGAAAATCACATTATAAAGTACAACATCAATGGAGCAGGAGATACATTTCATCCAGACTTGTATAATCAGTTAAGAATGACAAAAATATTCCCAGAAACACTCAGAAGACTTTTCCTCACCTCTCATTAGTTAGGATGGTGTCCTATACTCATACCTAAGCTAATCACTTCTAAAGGTTGTTGGTAGATCAATTATAAATTAGTATCAGCAAATGTAAATTAATACCAGGCTTTACTGGGTAGAATATAATTATGCTAAATTGATGAAACTGAAACACACACACACATAATAAAGAAGGGAATAAACTTTAAATATGTATTTTATTCCATAATAAGGGCTAGTAACTTTCACTCAATTCTTTGATGATATTCTGAATAACAAGAAAGAAAGCTGGATTGGGTCAATTCTGTATGACCATTATAATCCCAATTTGGCTCACAGAATATAAACAAGGTAAGCAACCTCTGCCAGAAAAAAATTTTTAACAAAGCTTATGGTGTCTGGATATGATCACTTTATATTTTGTTAAAGAATGATGACCTTCAACTTTGTTAATTTTTTTTAAGCACTGAGGCCTTAGGAGAAAACATATATAGTAGGCCAGTTATTTTCTAATACTGTCTTTCTGCTAAAAACTAGGATGAAGCAGATTGCTATTCTTCAAATTCCACATGCTGTTGGAGCTGATTATCAAGTAGGGCTTACAACTTTACCCATTTCATAGATGATCAGCCAAGGCTTATACCTTTCTGGCCAAGATTCCTGTTTCCCCAGATGAGACTTCTATTTCAGGCTTCAGAGGCTTGTGTGGAATGTGGCTGCCCTCTCTGACCTGTCTGATAAGATCTTGCCTTATAACAGTTACCTGTGGTGTTGATGACTCTATGATAGATTTATTTATTTTTTTGGTTATCACAGGTAACAAAGTCACAAATTTGATTTTCCCAGATTAACAAATGATTGCAGAGATTTTCATATGGTAAAAGCTTCATAATAGTCATTCTTTTTTTTTTCAAATCATTCTTTCAAAAATTAATGAGCACTCAGAATGATTCACTTTTCATAGCTTCATCCATTGGAAATAACTGACAAAGTCAGGTTAAATTGAGATAATCTTTGAAAATGTGAGGTGAAGATACTAATTAACGGAATTAGTAGTAGTGACCTTGAAGAAGGACATTTACTTGCTAAGCTTCAAGGTTCCTGAAGGACGTTCTTAGAAGTAATTTTAACTACTCCCCTTCTCAAAGGATATAATTCAAACTTTGGAAATTATTGTGATTTTTTTTGGCTAATTTCTAAAATTTAAAAATCATGCTCATTTGCAGAGATGCTATAGATTTAATGATTAAGCTTGAGGAGAAAATTTGCCTGTAGTCACAGTTTCTGTCACAGTTAATCAGCATGCCTTTTGCCATTTTGTCATAAGTAAGCATGGTTTCATGCTAGTATACAGGGTATAAAACATTATTAACAAGCACATGGGGCCCTAGTGGATGGCAGTTAAAGACAAAGGGGGTTAGGTTTATAAATGGCATCGATATTTTAAAATTCCAGGATGTATGATCAGCATTATCCACATAAAGCCAGTTTACCCATTTAAAATGTTACCTGCTTAAAGCAAAAATGGATTCTAGTTTTACTTCTGCAATATATTATCTGGGTGACCTCGGTAAGCTTCATTCTTCACATCAATCAAATGGAGATGAGTTCAATTGTTCTTCTTATACCATAGACTTATTAAAGGATCATAAAATGAAACAGAAGTGTGTTACATCTCTTTGAAAAATCAAATGTGATATACAAATTTAAGTTTTTAAAATTTATGATTATTGCCATAGATAGCATGTAAGAATTTCAAAGTGATATTCAAATATGAAATGTTTAAAGCAGTTGCATTTCAGTCAAGTGGAGATGTTATATTTGAGTGACCATTTGAAAGTCCCTTTCCAAGCATTCAGGCAGAGCTCCCACACAGCTGCAGAGCCCCACTGACAAAAGAAAGGCTATTGTCTGGATTTGTTCCCCCTCTTCTCCTTGTAGCTATGCAGTTGCAGAAGCTGCAGGTGTGTATGTGGTTAATGTCTGCTCCCATGAATGGTCTAGATTTGGTGGTGGCAATTGTGGTCCCCTCCTCTGTTGGGCATCATTGCTTGTCTGCCCATCTCCAGCTGTTCATTGGCTCTGTGTCCCTGGCATGTTAAAGGTGGCTGTCTTGTTCATCATGTTTTTTGGTTCTTCTGGAGAATCCTCCTCTTAGCTAGTTCCCCAGCTGGGATTTATTTATTTATTTATTTCAGCTGGAACCACTTTTTATCTTCTTGGTGGGAAGTCCTATAGCTGGGTTTTTCCTTCCCTTACTAGGATATTGACAGCTTAAGCTCCACATGCCTTTAGAGTTGGGAGAAAGGGGTCTTGTTTTGCTATAACATTCTTTTGAAACCTCACTACTTTGAAAATTTTATGGTGTAGGTATTTATCCTGCTTTTCTTTAAATTTAGAAGGTGAATCATGCGTTTTCTTTCTGTTCTAGTGTAGATTTACTCAAGGTGGAGACCCTAAAGGGGAGCAGAAATGTTCTTTATATCTGCAAGTTACACTTGCATAAATACTTGTTCCGTGCCCAATAACACTTGATCCATGTCTGTGTAAAGTTACTGGTCACATTGGATTATCAATCAGTTTCCTGATGGGTAGCTTCTTGGGTGAAGAGGTTGGCATATAGTCTGGACACAGTAATGTGTATTGCAGGAACAAATATAATAGATAAGAAGTCTTATCTATTATATAAGAGAAATTCTGGAATTTCACATATAGCACCTTCCATTTAATTCCTACTGCCCCTAAGCAACTTTCTGAATAGCAATATTGTGCTATCCCTGGTGTAAGTTTGCTATCAATTATGTTTTCATCAATGATGATTATATAAGTTCACATCATTCAGTATCTAGTTGTCATGTACTGAGGGAAAGACAATAGAGGAGCCAGAAAATAGTTTTCTTTCCATACAGAAATGTCTTACCTCATTTCTTCCCAGAGACAAACAGCAGAATGAGAGCATCAGCAACTAAGTGGTGAATTAAGCTTCTCTCTTGGTAACCTACTCACATGCCTGAATTAATATGAACTTTATTTATTTATTTTTAACACTAAAAAGTAGAGGAAGTTTTCTGTTGCTAAGATCTCTGTTTGAAGTGAGAACCTTTAAAATTCCCTTCCCCTGAGGCTGTGGCAGAACTCTTTCCTATTAAATAATCTCCGTCATGACCTTTTAGCATGTCTTATTTTTATAATTTCATCCTTTGAAGGATGATCATTTGTTTTGCTCATTTTTCTATTACCTTTGTATATATTTGTATTTCTGTTTTGGATTTTAAAGCTAACATTAACTTTTTGGGTCTCTTAAAAATTTGAGCTTAAGAGAAACTGCAGTAAGTTGTTCAGTTATCCTTGACATTTCATAGCAGTGAAGTGTAAACTCTTTTCACAGGATTCACAGCGTGTCCTCACCTTACTAGCTCAGCTGCTCAGTTCATGTCAATAAGCTTGTCAGCTCTTGTGTGCCCCTCAGCAGATGCACTTGGTTTGAGAAGTTTCTGTATCCATATTTGTGTCCTCTAATATGTAAAGTTTTCCATTCTGTTTATTTTATTCTAGAAAGTTTTCGTAATCTTTACTCTTGGTACATCATGAAGCCCTAATTGTTTTCAGCCTTTTGGGTTCAAATCTTGATTTTAATTTTCATTCAGCATACAACCATTGTGGGGTCCTTAAGCCATGTATAAATTCAGAGATGGCTTGATACCCCTAACTGCTATTTTATAGAAAGGATTATAACAGAAATTTAGAGCAAAAGCTCTAGAAATGAACTGACCTGGGGTTGAAACCAGACTTCATCATTACTTACTTGTAACCTTGGCTAAGATTTTCAAATAAGTGATCCTATTTTCTTCACTATAAAATGAGAACAACAGTATTTATATCATAGGTTTGTTAAAATTAAACAGGACTGCATAGACTTGCAAGATCTAAGAACAATCAGTGCCTGGCATATAGTAAGTATTCAATAAATGTTCCTCTTATTATCATCAAATGTAATATCAGAATAATAACATCATTAGTCTGAGGGTGAATTAGGTGGTATTTGTAAAGTGCTAAATGAGGTTCCAGCTACAAATTGCAGCTACAATTCTTCTCCCCTGTGCTTATCCACCTACCTATCCTTATGGCTGCCTTCCTGATTTAAGGTCTGTTTCCAGTCACTGCATGTTCACATTCTACCCATTTTCAAATGTCATTTCAAATACCACCTCCTCCAGAGAGTGGTCATTCACTCATCAAAAAATATTTATTGAGAACCCTCTTCTGAACCCATATCATTTTATCTCAGCAATTTCACTTTTATACTTGTAATATATTGACTTTTTTATAAAAATGTCAAGTTTTGGGAGGCAGAATATATTTTTATTAATCTTTATATCTCCAACCTCATCTAACACGAGGGTATACACATAGTAGGCAGTAATATATGTTTTTTTCCGAAAAGGAAATGAACCTTTATGGAAATTCTCCTGCTCAGACTGAGGAATCTAATTACAGTGGCAGAGGGGCTTTCAGCCAGACACAGGAATTTAAAGTCTTAAGAAGATTTATGCTCATTGGGAAATGGTGCCTCTATTTCTTTTTGTTATCTGTCCACCAAGTCATTGACATTTCCAAGCAACCTGGATAATTTTTAGTATGGGACTTTGTCTCATCAGAATCAATAGGATAGTATACTGTAAATACCTAACTCTTTCAAATAGCCACAGGGTTGTCATTTTAAAAAAATGCTTTCCAAACTGGAATAGATCAATATATTTGAAACTTCCCAAATTATTTAAATTGTCTGCTAAATTTATAGACAAGGTGTAGCACAATTTATTCCATGGACTGGGCAATTTCTTTGTCACAGGAAGGGTCTATATTCCTGCTCCTAATTATTAATGTGAACTTGAATAAGTCATTTTACTTCCCTAGGTACCATTTCTCATATGTGTAAAGGGATGCTTCGTGGATTTGGGAATATTCACAGACTTCCCCATGTTGTTCTACCGTGTAAAGAGAGAAGTCCTCTAATTGGTATCTCATTTTTACCTTTGTACTCCTTCTCAAAAGGACACCCCCCCCCACTTTCTTCTTGGAGAACAGGCTAAGGGCAAAGAAAAGGAAGAGATAAAAAATCATCTCCATCTGGTGGGTAAAGAACTTTTTACAAAAAATTTTATTTGTTGTTGTAGATGGACACAATGCCTTTATTTTGTTTATTTATTTTTATGTGGTGCTGAGGATCAAACCCAGTGCCTCATACGTGTGAGGCAAGCGCTCTACCACTGAGCCACAATCCCAGCCCTGTAAAGAACTTTTTGGAAGGATATTTTGGAGGAAAGCTGTGAGATGTCAGGAAGTAGATAGGAAAACAAGTATTTCTATAAATGAGGCTGGTACTTTGTGTTGATGGTGGAACAGGAGGTTACCACCATGTCTTCTATTGCCTTGGAGTTTTAAGAGGTCAAAAGGCTGGGAAATTTGTTTTGAACTTTATTCTAAAGTAAGGTACTTGGAAAGGTGGTATCCGAAATGAACTTCTTAACAATAATCCAACACCCAGATCATTTTATATGTGAGTAAGGCTGAAGAGGCTGAGAGAGGGGCTATATTGGAGAAAGTTATCAGTTTGTTGGATCAATCTCCTTCAGTAATCATGCCTTCCACCTAAATAAAGGATAGGAAGATGCTTTCTTTTTATTTTTCTAAGTCCTTTAGGATGTGAGGACTCTTTGATTTATAACTGACAGGTCTCGAGGCCAGATGCTTGAACTGGCCCTGCCCCTTTCTGACCACATAGAAATAATGACTGTAAAGTAAGTGAGCTGAATTTCTAGTGATGGTGGGGCAAAGGCAAGGAATAGTGATATAGACTTCTTAAACGCTCTCCTGATCAAAAAAACCTCTGGATAGTGTGACCTGAATAGGAAATGTAAATGCTTGACTACGGGGGGCTACTGGGAGTTAATAGGATTGGTGGCAGCTGACTGGAGGCAGACTTGGCACATGCCATTGGGGTATAGACTTACTGTCTGAGGTTCTTGGTGAGAAGGTTTCAGGTACCTGAAGAGGCCCCCCCCCCTTTCCCTGTATGAGAAAAAGGATTAGTTTTGGCTATCTGCCATGAACATGGGGCACCAATCTCAGATCCTGACTAGAGCACTCAGGTGAGACATCTGCCTCTTACCTCTTTGTCCTCTCCAAGCTCTGACCTGGACAGAGCAGCAATAGGGAGAAGAAGTAGGGCAGGCTTCCACTCTGGCTCAGATGTGATTTTGGAGAGGGAGACAGGTTCTAAGTTTGAGTTTTGTTTTTTACACTGACCTGTATGGAATAATTTTTTTTAATATTGGATTACGTTGAAAAAAATGCCAAGACAAAATTTCTATTATTTTTTTTAAATTTTTTTTAGTATCTTTTTTTTAATTGGTTGTTCAAAACATTACAAAGCTCTTGACATATCATATTTCATACATTAGATTCAAGTGGGTTATGAACTCCCATTTTTACCCCAAATACAGATTGCAGAATCACATCGGTTACACATCCACATTTTTACATAATGCCATATTAGTAACTGTTGTATTCTGCTACCTTTCCTATCCTCTACTATCCCCCCTCCCCTCCCCTCCCATCTTCTCTCTCTACCCCATCTACTGTAATTCATTTCTCTCCTTGTTTTTTCCCCATTCCCCTCACAACCTCTTATATGTAATTTTGTATAACAACGAGGGTCTCCTTCCATTTCCATGCAGTTTCCCCTTTCTCTCCCTTTCCCTCCCAACTCATGTCTCTGTTTAATGTTAATCTTTTCCTCCTGCTCTTCCTCCCTGCTCTGTTCTTAGTTGCTCTCATTATATCAAAGAAGACATTTGGCATTTGTTTTTTAGGGATTGGCTAGCTTCACTTAGCCTAATCTGCTCTAATGCCATCCATTTAAAATTTCTATTATTTAACATGTGAAAGTGACAGGAAAAGGTATGAAAGCTTCTGAGATTCCATGCTGAAGAGGAAAGAATGAGTGTATGAAGCCATTTTAATGGGGAGCAGTAAAAAAAACTATAGTTATTTTTGTTTTAAAAGAGTCCAGCTCACCCAAGGAACCAGTTACAACAGTTCATAAGAAATATAAGCATAATGGAATTTTAGAAGTTACTTTTGATTGTTTACTGAGCTTTTAAAATATGCTACTGTTCTGAGACTGATTCACACGGGACTCTGGATTTATTAGAATTACATATATAAAATAAGGGAAATTGGATTAGATGTTCTCTCATGTCCCTTCCAAAACTGTATTTCTATGAATCTGTTTTTTTTTTTGAAAATTATATGATGGTTTGAAATGAATTTAGAAAATAAACTGTAAAATGTTAACACTCTAGCTTTGAATTCACATATCTTTAGAACTGTTTCATTATATGTTAGATTGAATTTAGAGTGAGTTAGATTGCAAATTTACCATGTAAAACAAAAATGTGGCACACCAGAAATTACCACTGAATCTTTGTAAGCTTTTCATATAGCATATTCAGTATTTTTAAAGAAATGAATGAATGTATTTTTCTGGAAAGTTTGTCATCCCTTGATTCAACTGGCAATTTCTATATGCCCTTGAAACTTCAAGTCAGATGTTTACTCTCTGCAGTTTTGTGCTGCTTCGATATTTCGGCTGTAGATATATCCTCCCTGCACATACTGAATTTCACCATCATAGCAGCATACTCCACTGTAATATGTTTGTTGTGGTAGGATGCTGAACAACAGAAGAATTACCTGAAGCTCTGCAAAGAGCCATATAAATACTCAGTGGTTCAAGGGATGACTTACTTTTAGGAGTGGTCCCCAACACACTTGGAGACAGAAAATAACTTATAGCTATTTAAGAAAGTTGTATTTTGAAGGTGAAAAGGAGACCAAGATGCTTTTAAAAATTGAATGTTGCCAAGTCTACACAATTCAATGACTTGCTATCTTTTGTGTCTCTTTTCACTTTCACTCTATTTCTGTATTCCTGCTTATTTTCCTTTGCTTTTGATGACTTTTCTTAACTGTGCTCGAGATGTACCATTGGAAATTAATTAACTACAGTCAATACAACTAAATGGAATGCCCTGATTTTTAAATAAATATTTGTATAAAAAATTAACTGATACAAAAGAATGAAGTTTGTATTTGAAACATTTTATATTTAAGCTATAAAAGATAATAATAATGACCAAAAAATTACCAATAGTTTCTCCGGGCATAGTGGTACACACAAGTAATCCCAGCAGCTTGGGAGACTGAGACAGGAGGATTACAAATTCAAAGCCAGCCTCAGCAACTTAGCAAGGCCCTAAGCAACTCAGTGAGACCCTGTGACTAAGTGGTTAAGTGCCCCTGGGTTCAATCCTGGGTACCAAAAAATAAAAAAAGAAAATTGCTAATACTCTTGAAGTTATCTGTGCTGTCTACTCTATTTCTCTGCTGCTTTAATAGTAATAATAGTAATAATATTCAAAATTACATTGTTTTTGAAAGATAGTACCATATATGACTGTAGATAATACATTTTAAATTTTGCTTATTTTCAGCTTTATTGAATGATATTATACACTATGTAATGTTTTGTGATTTGCTTTCTATAAAAATAAAAATAAAAAAATAAAAATAAAAATTTACCAAGGGAATGGCCATCAGAGTCACTATTCTCCTCCTCCTGTTCCATTTGGTTGTCCAAATCAGGGAAAGAAAAATAAATCATATCACCCAATTCCAGTGACATGAGTACCTCTTCCTAGAATGTGTTGTGACTGGAATCAATGCATTAGTCCTCATATTTTAGCACCTCACTAGCTCGTTTTTATTCTATCAGTATCATATTGAGATAAAGGTAAAGTATACCTTACTACACATTAAAAGTTCAAAGTTTATACTCAATAGTGAAGTTAGATGGACCAAAACCATCAATTTTATTTTTGTAGAGAAGTTACTGAGAATAATCTTTCTTAATATATTTTATTAGATATATTAGTATAGTTTGAGAAACTTTATTAAAGTTAGATATATTAGTATAGTTTGAGAAACTTTATTAAAGTTTGTCACTTTAAATATATTAGTATAGTTTGAGAAACTTTATTAAAGTTAGTCAAGTGTCTGAGTTTTTAATATTGGACTTGAGTATTTATATATTATGCATCAACTCTGTTGTATACAAAAAAAAAGTGTTTTTAGGAGTTGACAATTTGTTCTAGCACCTTTAAGCATTTACTTTATGGAGAGTATGTCATTTATATGCAAGGAACTCTGTTTTATGTCATTTTTTAGAAAAATTGCATGAAATCACATAATTGCAAATAAAAAATTGTTTGAGGCATGAAAAAATAATATCATGCCATAAAAGTCATTCAGTATTGTGCATTGCCTATATTGATATATAGTTGAATGTGTTTGTGTATAGGCTCATTTATGTTCACTGATAGACTTTATTTCATTGTGTGAATATTCCCAAATTTATCTCTTCTTTTGATGGATATTTGAATAGTTGACATATTTTAGCTTGCATTAATACTGTTGCTGTTAGTGTTTTCAACAAATGAGCTTTTAAAGTAATTGTGTATATCTATATATCTCTATCTATAGCTACATCTGTATACATTTACATATCCATATATATGCAAGCACATACATAGAGGAGTGGAATGACTGAGTCATGGTAAATTCACACATTCATATTTATAAGATGCTGAAATGTTTCCCAACTTATTATACCAGTTTACACTTCTACTCCTTATTTATTAGTTCCTTTTGGCTCACATTCTCATTAGCAACTTAATTCTGTCAGATTTCTTACTTTTTGTCAATCTAGTATGGATTATATTAATTTTACCATTATGGAATTTAATTTTGGTTTTAGTTTCATTTCCATGGTTGCTGATGAAGTTGAGAATTTTTTTCTTATTTTTAGTGACCATTTGTGTTCACTCTTCTATGAAATGCTTATTCATGTCTTTTTCTTACTAATTATAGGATTCTTTATATATTCCATAAATTAATATTTTATCAATTATTTGTGTTGTAAATATCTTTTTCTGGTTCATGACTTGATTTTCTACTTTTTTAAAAAGAGGTCAAATAGGAATTTTGTTAAATATATTTTTTTAGTTGTAGATGGAGACAATAGCTTTCTTTTTGTTTATTTTTATGTGGTGCTGAGGACCCAACCCATGGCCTCACATGTGCAAGGCAAGCCCTCTACCACTGAGCTACAATCCCAGCCCTTGATTTTCTATTTTGATAAGCAGGATTTTATAGTTTTATTGTTTTCAAACTTATCTTTAAACAATTTGGTGCTTTCACACTGCATTGCCAACAAAGCCAGATTTGTTTCTGTTTTCAAAATGTTTTGTTGTGTATATTTGAGGTTTATGACATGACATTATGGGATACATACAGATAGTAAATGGTTACTAGAGCAAGGCAGACAGAACAACTTATCTGTCTACTTATATAACAAAAATCTTTAATATAATTTTCTCAACTATACTCCTCCTGTTGTGTGTTATATCTCTGAGCTTATTTGTCCTATGTACCTGCTACTTTGTGATCTTTGACTTACATGTTCTTATTATCGCCCTTCTACATACCTCTGTTTTGATTCTGTTTGCTTGACCTTTACTCTTTTGAGATTCCACATATAAACGAAATCTTACAAATTTTTTTCTGACTGTGTCTGGTTTATTTCACTTAGTATTAGCATCCTTCATTTCCAAATATGTTGAGGCAAATAACAGGATCTCCTTTTTAAACCTGAATAATATTCCTTTATATACTTTTGTAACATTTTCTTTATCCATTTGTCTGTCAATAAGTGTTTCTGTATCTTGTTTTCATATATTGGCTACTGAGAACAGTGTGCAGTGAACATGGGAGTGCAGAGCTGAGTGGTGATTTCATCTCCTTTGAATATGTTTCCAGAGGTGGGATTTCTGGGTCATTTGATGGTTCTACTTAATATCTTTAGGGACCTCCATAGTGTTCTCCATAATGGCTGTACCAGCTTACATCCCCACCAATACTGTACCAGGGTTTCCTTTTCTCTATAACCTTGCTAACATTTATTATCTCTTGGTTTGTTTGTTTGTTTTTAGAATAAATATTCTATCGGGTGTGAGGTGATATCTCCTAGTGGTTTACATTTTCATTTCCCTGATGATTTTGATGTTGAGCACCTTTTCATATACATGTTGGACATTTTAATGTTTTCTTTGGAGAAATGTCTGTTTCAAGTCCCTTGTCCTTTTTCTGATTGAGTTCTTTGTTTTTCTGTTATTGAGTTGTAAGAATTCCTTATGAATTTTAAATAGTAATCCTTTAGCAGATACGTGGTTTGTAAAATTTTTTCCCAGTCTGTGGATTGCTTTTTCATTTTGCTGATTGCTTCCTTTGATGTGACTTTTAATGTTTTACTTAAGAAATCTTTCCCTCACCTAAATGCATGAAGATGTCAGGCTTGATTTTCTTCAAAAACACATGGAAATTTTGCCTTTTTACATTTAAATCTTTAATATATGTCATAGATTTTTTATGGTGTGAGTTGTATCAATATTTTCCCTAAAGGATAGCCAATTTCCCCAGCACCATTTATTGACTTGCTTCTAATTGATCTGCAATATCATCTCTCTTATCTAATAAGTTTTCTTGTTTCCATTAAAATAAAAGTAACCTAACATCATATATTAACATTTCTTGATTTGAGGCTGCTGGAAGTCAAAATAGTATCTTCAACAAAGTTTCTGTAGTGAGATAAAATAAAAATAAAGCAACAAAAGCTAATCTTTAATACAATTATAAATGATGAATGACAACAGAATATTTTTGCTAAGAAAGATGTTTGTAACTTGTTTTCCAATTTTTTAAAAAAATTATTCTAGAGGAAATGAAACAAAGGACCAAAATGTCATAATGTCATTTATCTGAACATATGGACATTTAAATTTTAAATCCTGGGAGAATTTACCCAAGCTATCTGCTCACAGGTCATTGAAACAACTAATGGATAGCTTGATATTTATAGATGGAAGATAATTTGAATAAAAGTCAAGCTGATAGCACATGGATGCTATAACTTCAAATAAAGATTTATGGTTTAATAAAATAAAAGTAAAGCAGTGTATTTCTAAAAAGCATATTTCTCCTGGGATTTGACAGGAAGAACTAGGTTACAGAAGATACTATTAAAGATAGAAACCTCGTATGAAGCTTGTTCATGAGAGGTCTGTCACCTGACTACTCTGCCAGAAAGTTTGGCAAGCTTCAGAGAGACAGTGAAATTTAATTTTTTTTTCCTTGGGATAGATTTATTATTATAAAATGTGTCCAAAATTACAATGTTCCAGAAATTGCAAATTCTGGGGCAACACTGCCCTCTGTAGTGAGCAGTTTAGGATTGTGCTCATTCATTTCTAAAGTATTACAACTTCTCTGGGTCAATCACTTTTCTCTCAAACCAAATTGTCTCCGTGCTGAGTGATTTAAAAAATAACATTTAATTTGTTTTAATTAGTAATACATCACAGTAGAATGCATTTATGCACCTTGATATATTGTACATAGATGGGATATAATTTCTCATTTTTCTGAGTGTACATATTGTAGAATCATATTGGTCATGCAAACACACATATACATAAAGTAATAATGTCTGTTTCATTCTACTGTCTTTCCTATCCCCACATTCCCTCCTCTTCCCTCCCTTCTCTTCCTTGTACCTAATCTAAGATAATGCTGTTTTTTCTCTAGTGCTCCCCTCCTTATTGTGAATTAGTATCTGCATATTAAAGAAAACATTTGGCCTTTGGCTTTTTGGGATTGGCTTATTTCACTCAGCATGATATTCTTCAGCTCCTTCCATTTACCAGCAAATGCCATAATTTCATTCTTCTTTAAAGCTGGGTAATATTCCATTGAGTACATATACCACATTTTCTTTATCCATTCGTCTAGTGAAGGACACCTAGGTTGTTTAGTTATGGCGAATTGAGCTGCTATAAACATTGACGTGGCTGCATTACTGTAGTATGCTGATTTTAAGGAGTGGTATAGTTGGGTCAAATAGTGGTTCCATTTCAAGTTTTCTGATGAATCCCCATACTGCTTTCCATAATGGTTGCACCAATTTGCAGTCCCACCAGCAATGTGTGAGTATACCTTTTCCCCTATATCCTTGCCAACATTTATTGTTGACTATATTCTTGATGATTGCCATTCTGACAGGAGTGAGATGAAATCTTAGAGTAGTTTTGATTTGCATTTCTCTAATTGTTAGAAAAGTTGAACACTTTTTCATATATTTGTTGATTGATTGTATTTCTTCTTTTAAGTGTCTGTTCAGTTCCTTAGCCCATTTATTGATCAGATTATTATTATTTTTTGGTGTTAAGTTTTTTGAGTTCTTTATATATTCTAGAGATTAATGCTTTATTGTGCATGTGGTAAAGATTTTCTCCCAATCTCCTCATGTTATTGATTGTTTTCTTTGCTAAGAAGAAGCTTTATAATTTGAATTCATCCCATTTATTGATTCTTGATTTTACTTCTTGCACTTTAGGAGTCTTCCTCAGGAAGTCAGATCATAGGCCTATTTTTTCTTCTATTAGTGCTGTGTCTCTGTTCTAGTGCCTAAGTCTTTGATCCTCTTTGAGTTGATTTTTGTGCAGGGTGAGAAGCAGAAGTTTAATTTCATTTTGCTACCTATGGATACCAGTTTTTCTAGCACCATATGTTGAATAGGCTATCTTTTCTCCAGTGAATGTTTTTGGCACCTTTGTCTAGTATGACATAATTGTACTTATGTGGGTTTTTCTCTGTGTCCTCTATTCTGTACCATTGGTCTACAAGTGTATTTTGTTCCCAATATTATGTTTGTTACTGTAGCTCTGTAGTATAGTTTAAGGTTTGGTATTATGATGCCTCCTGCTTTACTTTTCTTGCTAATACTTCAGGCTTGGCCATGCTGCAGTCCAAAGTTCTCAGTGCTTCTTCTACTTGCGGAGAGACCACTAGGGATACACTCATGCAAAGGAGCTACCCTGAGATGCAGCAGCAAGGCAAGGGCCATGAGCACTCTCAGCAGCAAGACCCAAGGCTCCTCCAAATCTGCAGGTACCCCCACACTGGACCTGCAGGTCCTGGCTGGAGTCCCCAGAAAGAGGATCTTGTGATGGTAAACCTGCTGGCACCTGTGCCCCAGGCCCTGGCTGGTGTCCCAAAATGGGTGCAGCCATGTGCACCAAACCTGGAGTCTCCTGGAGTCCCCTTCAGCAGTCCTCCAGACCATGATAACAGCGGTTGTGCAGTGGTTATTGGCAGCAGGTAGTGGGTCAGCAGCAATGGGGCTGCAGCAGCAGCTACAATTGCAGCTGTGGGGGTAGAGTCACCAGGGATCTCAGGGGGTCAGCAGCAGTGATAGCTTCAGTTACATCCTGGGCAGCGGTGTCTTCTGTGGCAGTAGCACCCAGAAAAAAGACCATGCTGGGTGGTTTTGAAGAGATAGGATGTCTTCCTAGAAGGTACTCCACCTCCTTGTTCTTTCCTCTGGGTCAAGAGTCAGTAGTGACTCTTTCAATATGTTTTTTCCCCCTTCCCTGTTGCTTCCTTCCCACCAAGGCTCTCAAAGGCTCTGTTCTCTTCCTTGACCTCTTAGAGGTCAATGGGAGGCTTACGATCTCCTGGAAAGACTCTCCCCATAGATATAATACAGGATTGCCTAGATAGATTGAACTTTGAATAAGCAGTTAATACCAGTTTAGTATGAGTTTGACCAAAAATATTGCATAGGCACACTTACATAAAACTAGTTGTCAATTTTAAAAGTCTCATATTCAAACTTATCCTAGTGTACACTTTTTTTATTTGCTAAACATAGAGGCTCTCCCTGTCTCTCCAACCAAAACATTTGAAATGAACCCACGGGATTCACTTAACCTAACCTGTGGGCTGCATATTCTATTGCCAGCTCATCCATTTTGAAAGTTCCTTCACAACTATATTTACTCTGGTGGTATTCATCCACCCAAGTATAAGTAGGAGAATAGGACTACTTCCTTTCTCTCTTT
This sequence comes from Marmota monax, assembly GCF_021218885.2. Taxonomy (NCBI): domain Eukaryota; kingdom Metazoa; phylum Chordata; class Mammalia; order Rodentia; family Sciuridae; genus Marmota; species Marmota monax. The sequence continues at coordinate 17,068,806 of NW_026692781.1, forward strand.
TTTTTTTCCTGGTGGAAGTGATAGAATCTTAGCAAGTTAATTTCTTTGCCACTCTTTTGCCTGTTTTAGAATCTCTCATAGTCACTGCATCCTTCTGTTCTGCAGTGCTATCTTGCATCATATGTCTTAGAAGCCACTGTCCAGATCAGGAACCTTCTTTGGGAAGAGAAGTGGAGAGTAAGGGATGGAGGAGAATCCTGAGTCTAAAGAGGGGCTAGATGTAAACTGTGAGTATGGAAACAATGGAGCCAATACCACTATTTCTTAACATTATGACTGTTGGTATGAGTCTGGAGATGGCTCAAAAGACTGTGAACTTTAGACTTAACAAAATCCATCCCTTGAATTGCCCAAGTCCTGACCTCTTATGAGGCTATGTTAGAGTAAACAAATAAAATGTAAATGACTTTATTTTGGAGAGGGAAGTGTTATATCCCTCGTAGAATAAGATGAAATAAAATGAAGTGACATATAAAATAGATTCACCTGTGGAAAAATACTGGTTAATGTGAGCCTATGTCTTCTAATAGTAAACAACAACAACAACAAAACCCAAAAAACTATTATTTGTGTGATTAAAAAAATATTTTCTGTGGGTATTAGTGGTGTTTCTTCCTGAGAGGAGGGGGAAATAAATTAATGGAGTGCGAAAATATGTAGCCTTAAATCAACAACTATAGCAAATACTAACACAACACAAAATTTTTTTTGAAATTTTAAAAGGGGGCTTGTTATTAGTAGATTTGCATGAGTATTGTATTTCAGTTGATAGAGACACCCTTCCTTTTTTACTTTTCAAAATATTCAAAGGAAAGATTTCAATAAATATCTAATGGGACTATGTGATTTTGCCATTTTGATGTCATTACAATCTGACATTATCTGGAGAAACAGTTTAAAGTATTTGATTAGATAAATCTCTTGATGAGATTACAAATAGTTGGAAAGGTGATGAATTACATTTATAAAATTAGTGTAAGGAAATTGACATAGAATCACCAGATAATGCAAGTTACCTTTCTTTTGAAAAAAAGAATTGCTACCAATGAAATATAGCTCAGATTTCACATTTAAATGTGTAATAATTGGATATGTTATTATTATATATTATTAAAAGATAGAAATGTATTTATTTGGTCACTAAATTTTCAGCATTGAATTCAAACAAAATATTGGAGTAATATTATCAAGGGATATTGAGTCCAAAAGCTGTATTTATTTGAGTCAGTTATTCAGATAAAATAACAAAAACACCAAACAAGGTCAGTCATCACTGGAAAGTTTTGGGAAAATGCTGTCTGTCCTTTCCAGAACTTGCAAGAAAGATAATAGCTCAATCATATGCTTGATAATGTCCAGCTACACATCTGAACCTCAGGCCCTTATCTAAAGTGGTTGCATTTTTTAAATCATTTCTCTATCAAGTACGAGAAATTGAACTTGAGTCAACTGAAGTGACAACATACATATAAAATGGTTTGTGAATGCAATTGAATTGAGCTCTCTCAGAACAAGAGGAGTACATTGTTTTACTATGTCTGGCTTTGATTTGTGGCTTAGAGCAGTGGTTTCTAAATTTAAGTGTGCCTCAGAGTCTCTTAGGTGCTATAGACTCCTCCAGGAGATTTTGACTTAGTGGATCAGGGTTGTTTTTTTTTTTAATTTTTATCTTTCAACAAATACAATAGGTGATTCTGATAATTGTGATCCAAAGACTATATTGGAATAAACACTAACTATGTTTTCATCTGTTTGCGGTGTGAATTATCCTTACAGGATTCTACTTATGCCCTAAATAGCATAAAGTAACTTGGGTGCAGGTATGGGATCAGAACACATTGCATTGTATTTCAGTCCATTCCATTCTGTTTAAATTCATGAACTGAGTCTTATTCATTCAGCAACGGATTGGGGAAAGGAGATGGATTAGAGATATGAATTTAAAAAATTATATTTCTCCATTAAGGAACTTTCAAATTTCAATATCTGAATATTAAGGTCAAATAAAGGGATTTTATTTTATTTTCGACTGTATCCCAAGCCCTAAGAACAATACCTGCCCTTTCACACATGTTCAATACATACTTGTAGAATGCTTCATGAATAAGTTACAAAGTGGAGTAAAATGAAATAATGTCCATATGTAAGCAACATTCTGGAGGTGAGTGGTGGGAGATGTGGGATTGTTGTGAGGTCATTGGTGTTTCCAAAATAGTTCTGACCTTATGATTTGCTTCCTTCTGAACACCATCCCTTGTATCTCTCATGGAATATGGTAATCTTACCAGCTCATAAATTTTAGTTAGAATTTTCTGATCTAATTGTCTAAAATGGGCATTGTAGAAGAATGGGTTGGCAGTTAATCAAATTAATCTGAGACATACCAGTGACTTACCATGTAGCAAAGTGTCACAATGTTTTCATTTAAATGGATTGGAAGGAATAATGTAAGCTGACTGAGGTGGCAGATGATTGTGGAGAAAATAACTAGGGAAGTACTTAATAGTGAGAGGAAAAAGAGGATCTTAAGTTATGAGTTTCTGGGTTACTTTTAGTACCCACTGCCTTCACTGTTCAACAGAGCAGACCTCAGGTGGCCTTTTCCACTCACTTGCCTCCTCTGTGTGCTGCAGCTACCCAGGGCTTTACCTTCTTTTTCTGGAGGATACCTTTCACATTCTACACACTCTTTCTCTCTTTTTTCTCTAGACATCCAATTCTGTTGAAGCAATGTTTTTTTTTCTAGTATTAACAAATTAATAACATTGAAATCTTAATGAATAGTTATACATTTATTTAAGCATCATAAAAATGTTTATGTTTTACTAGGTCTGGATGGATTTCTTCCATTCATTGAAAAGATTCTAATTTCTGGTATCATGGTATTCTAAAGCATTATAGTTTTTAAGGGATGAGTCTTTGCCAGATTTTTTTCTAGGAGTTGGGGATGTAAGCTATGAATAAGTCAAGTTCTGACTCTCATGGAGTTTACTCTTAACAAATAAGGAAGAATGCAAGCAAAAATATAATCCAGTAACACATACTCTGCAGAGAAAGCAGAGGACATGATAGAGAATGATGGGGTGCTTATTGTAGGCTGTGGGGTCAGGGAAACCTCTCTGAAGTGCTGACATTTAAAGTGAGATCTGAACGATAAGGAGAAGACAGTCAGGTGAAGATCAAAGGGAAGAAGGTCTCAGGAGGAGAACATTAGTTCTGTTGCATTGATGTACGGACAAAGAGATGCGCTTGATGGAAAAGTTAGAGAAAAAGAGGGAAGTTGAAGGGGAGAAGGATCTGAGACCAGATTGGAAAGGTACACAGGGGCCAAATTACAAAGGACTTCATAAACTGGATGGGAAGTTTGGATTTTAAGTGCACTGTAAAGCTATGGGGGATTGTAAAGCAGGCGGGTGTATTTTATTTTACAAAGGTCATTATGACATTATGACTACAGTGGGGAGAATGGTTTATGGGAGGCCAAGAGGTGAAGCTGGAAGACGTGTCTGGAGACTAGTACACTATCTGAATGAAAGATGATATGAGTTTTAGTGGAATGAAGAGAGGTTGGATTTGTCATATGAATTCCTTGGTCTTTGGTTAACAGAATTTGTTTATAAATTTATATGGGGTCTACTACAATAGATAACATAAATTGTGCCTTCATATGACTCTATTTCCTTCTAGACACTAATAAGATAACTTAGGGGTATAGTTTTAATTATCTTTGATAATTTGGTTACTGTTTTGTTATTTTCCATCTAGGTACTAATACATGTGTATTAGTCTTATTGGACTGTGACAATGAAATATCATAGACTGGGTGGCTTAAACAATGGACATTTATTTCTCATAGTTCAGGAGTCTGGGAAGTCCAAAATCAAGGTGGCAGGTGGTTTGGTCCTTGAGGTTATGTTTTGTTATGCATTGTGCCTTCACCTGGAAATCTCTTTTCTTATAAAGCCACTAATCCCATGGTAAGAGCTCCACCCTCTTGACCTCATCTAACTCTATCTCCCAGATGCCCCATCTTCATATGCCCTTATAATGCAGGTGAGGACTTTGACATGCATTTTAGAGGGACAAAATTTAGTCCATGGCAGGCACCATGAAATATTGAAAACTGGGTATGTCCTAGGCAAGTCAGAAGTCTTGATAAATTATCCTTGGTGAATTATTACCAAAGATTAAGTTAGAGTTCATTATACAAAACCATTCTGTTCATTAGTTTGTACTTTATTTGTAATTATCCACCATTATTTACATCAGATAGTTTACAAACTCTCCAGTCTGAGGTTCATGATTTTTTTTAAGAGAGAGAGAGAGAGAGAGAGAGAGAGAGAGAGAGAGAGAGAGAGAGAGAGAGAGAATTTTTTAATATTTTTTTTTTAGTTTTTTCAGGGGACACAACATCTTTGTTTGTATGTATGTGGTGCTGAGGATCGAACCCGGGCCGCACGCATGCCAGGAGAGCGCGCTACCGCTTGAGCCACATCCCCAGCCCCCTGAGGTTCATGATTTCATGAAATTTCCATCATTAATAGAAATGTAGGTTATTTTTAATAGATTGTTGACATTCAGACTTAACAGGTCATGAACGCTTTGAATACTAAGGGAGAGAGGAGAGGAGGATCACAGGATACTGCCTGTACCCCACTGTTCCAGAAGCCACCTTTGTGGTTTTGTATAATCCTCCCAGAATTTATGATGTGCTGCATGAAATAGCCCCAACTTCTAAAACCTTTTCTAACCTAAAATGGATAGCAATGATGAAGGTCAGATAAAGACCCTGCAGCCGATTTCCCTTTCTGAATCTGCCAGCTCCTCAGCTGATGATAGATGACGGGGCAGAGGCACAGGCTTCGATGCTTTCCTCTTCTCTGCCTTTAGGAAAAGAATCCGCTGAGATCAGTTAGCCAGAGCAGCAAGTTAGAGTGATGACAAAGATGGCCAGAGAGAAGGCACCCTTTCACATTCAAGGAGTTTTGTGGACACTGATAATTATATCACACATCTTAATTTAACTTCAACACTGAGATTTATTTATCAAGCTAGATGGTTGATAATGCTGTAGTTCAGGAGTAGTAGAAATACACGTATTGGTCATGAATGGATTACTTCTTTGCCTCTTCAGTACTCAGGGTTTTTCCAGACTTCTCTTCCTTCCCCTGCTCCATGAGCTTGGCAACCCATCTCTGACCCCTGCACCAGCTCTGCAGTGGCAGGAAATGGTGGAGAGCCACAGAATTTTGTTTGTTTGTTGTTTGAAAAGGTTCAAAGTGGAATTTCCTTTCCCTAGTACCTGGAATTATAGTGTACAAATATCTCATAGAATGGGATGTGATGGGAAAATTCACTGGAAAGAAACAGTTGGGAGAATTGGCTGGGAAGCTAGAAAAAAGAAACTAGATAAAAGAGAAACAAGGACCCGCAAATAAAGATGGAACCAAGAGGAGGAAGAAAATACAATTCTCCTTCTCTTTCAACTTCTCTCAGCTAGTGGGATGTATGTCTGACACACTGAAAAAAGCAGAGTGCCTGAGACCTAGCTGATTGAAACTGAAACCTGCGAGGCCACAATAACGTAAAAAAACCTCACTCTTTATCTCTCTTGTCAGGCTTCTCATGCAAGGCCAGGATTATGGGATGAGATAAAAGAGGAATTTGTCAGCTCATTATGACAAACATTGCCAAATGTTATTTTTTTCACTTAACTTTATTAATGTTTTGAGGTGTCAAAAGAATCCATATGTGGAAGCAAACAACTGTAATCCCACTGTCCCAGGAGGCTGAGATAGGAGGATTGTGTGTAAAGCCAGCCTAGGCAATTAGGGAAACTGTCTGAAATAAAATGGGCTGGGTATATACATTTTCTTTTTTAAAGAGAGAGAGAATTTTTTAATATTTATATTTTAGTTTACAGTGGATACAATATCTTTATTTTATTTTTATGTGGTGCTGAGGATAGAACCCAGCGCCCCGCGCATGCCAGACGAGCGTGCTACCGCTTGAGCCACATCCCCAGCCCCTGGGGATGTATCTTGGTGGTAGAGTGCTTGTCTTGTGAGGTCCTGGGTTTGATCCCCAGTGCCCTGCATTCCCCCCAGGCCCCCACTCCCACAAAAGAAAGAGAAAAGTACTTAAAAGATATTGCTATAGGGTATGAATGATATCTGGTTTTAGCGTAATGGGTGTTCCTAGTTATAATACCTGTTAAATTTAAAGTGCCCTCGGACTCCCTCTCAGTTATTGGCTCTGTACATGCTCTCTTGGTGACATTTGTCCATGGATTCAACTGTTAGTTACTCAATGATTTTTAAACCCATATTTTTTTTATTTGTTATGTTTAGATATACATGACAATAGAGTGTATTTTGACATATTATACATACAAGGAACAAAAGTTCCCATTCTTGTGGTTGTATATTGTTGAGAGCCACAGCCTAAGGGGCCCCAGCAAACTTCCAGCTGCCAGCAAACTTCCAGCTGCCGGCTGATGATTGGCTCACAGCAGCCCCAGCAACATCTAGCTGATTGGCTCCTCTGCGGTGATGCTCATTGGACTGTTTCCCTGCCCTTTCAGACCACGGAGCTGCTCATTGGGGGACTTTTTTGGCTCCGCCCACGTGACCCAGCCAATCGGCCTCAAGAGCAGGAGGATTGTGGGAGGTGGAGAGAAGCTTGTGTGGGAGAGAGAGGCTTGTGGAAAGCCGGTGGTGGCAGTTGAGGCTCTGAAGGTTTTTCCTGAGAGGCTGTTTTGTTTGGCGTGTGTGGTTCTAAAAATAAAGTTAGTTTCTTTTGACAAGTGGCTCCTGATTGTGCCCAGCCAGACTGCGGCATTTGGTGGCTCGCACGGGGAGCGACTGAGGGTAAGTGAAACTGCTCGCCCCTGAGGGCAGGGCGAGAGGATGGGTAGCCATTTTAAGATTCCTCTTTTATTTTGCTTCACTTTTGTTTTAAGTTGCCTGTCCCTGGAGATGAGTGAGACGGAAGAAAAACCGCTCACATCTGAGGAAAAACTATTTACGTCTGAGGAACAGATAGGGAGAAAGGACGGATGCCCATGTCAGGAGGATAGAAAGGCTATAATGACTTTTTGTTGTTCCCTTTTTATTTCATTCTGTCTTGGTTTTGTTTGGCGTCATCTTGTTGGGTTGTATTATAGTAGAAATATGGGATCAGAAATTAGTAAAAAACAAACTGAAAGAGTGTTAAGTAAATTGTTAGAGGAAGGAGGCATCCCAGTAAAATCAAGAGCAGTCAGGGCATACGTTGATACAATACAGAAATGTAGCCCATGGCTTTTTAAGGAGGAGTTGTTAAATATATCACAATGGAACCATCATGGTGAAGATTTAAAAAGAATAGAAAAGAAAAGCCCAGGGACTCTGCCAGTTGGCACATTGCCATTGTGGACGTTCATATCTTGTTTGCTTAGTCCAAAGCCTTCAGTTCAGACAATGGTAGAGGAAGGAGAAGACATAATGATTCAAGTAAAAGAGAAGGTCTCTCAAGTTAGTCAGACAGAGGAAAAGATTCAAGTAAAAGAGAAGGCCTCTCAAGCTAGTCAGACAGAGAAAGAAAGTGTAAAACAGAAAAAGCCATCAGGGGGAAAGTTACAACAGGAGACTGCTACTAACACCTTTCTATCACCAGAGGGTGTAAGTGTCCAACCAACAGCACCACCTCTACAGGAGACTGCTACTAACACCTTTCTATCACCAGAGGGCGTAAGTGTCCAACCAACAGCGCCACCTCCATATGCTGGGAGGCCCCCAACCCCCGCAGTTGATAGTTGGGATCCTGAGACAAGATCTCAAATATTAACATGCCCTGTATTTGAGGCAGGAGGGCAGCGATTTTACCAAGTTTTAAATTTCAAAACAGTGAAGCAGCTAAAAGAGGCTGTAACAACCTATGGTCCTCAAGCACCCTTCACTGTAAGCATGGTCGAATCCATTAACAACTTGAACATGACGCCAGCAGATTGGGCTAATATGTGTAAAGCTGTGCTAAATGGAGGACAATACCTGTTATGGAAGGTTGCCAATGAGGAATTTTGCAAGGAGACGGCTAGGCGAAATGCAGAAGCTGGTTATCCTCAGAGAAATCTAGATATGTTGTTAGGAAAGGGACCTTATGAGGATCAGCAGCAACAAATTGCATATGATCCTGGCGTATACGCACAAATTGCTGCAGATGCAATTAAGGCATGGAAGACTTTACAAGGACATGGAGGTTTACAAGGTCAATTATCTAAGGTAATACAAGGAGCTAATGAACCTTATGCTGAATTTGTAGATAGGCTTATTCAAACAGCTACCAGAGTTTTTGGGAATACAGAACAAGCAATGCCATTACTAAAACACCTGGCTTATGAGCAAGCGAATCGTTGGTGCAGAGATATCATTAGACCATGGAAACATGAAGATTTAAACACATATATTAAATTATGTAGAGACATTAATGAACAAGAGCAAGTCGTGGCAGCTGCAGTAAAACAGGCTTTAGATGCCAGAGACATTAATGAACAAGGGCAAATTGTGGCAGCTGCAGTAAAACAGGCTTTAGATGCCAGGCCAAGAACATGCTACAATTGTGAACAAACAGGACATTTTAAAAGGAATTGCACCATTGGAGGAGGGTTTAATAAAACTAGGTATCAAAGGAGTAGAATACCAGGTATTTGCCCACGGTGCCGTAGAGGGAGACATTGGGCTAATGAATGCCGTTCTCAAACCACCATAGAGGGTACTCCATTATCAAAAAACGAACAAGGACCAGGTGTTTATCCACGATATCGTGGAGAAAGGCATCGGGCTCCATTGCCAAAAAATGGACAGGGGGGCCCAATGCTCCGGGGCCCAAAACCACAAATATACGGAGCACTGGAGGAACCCAGCAACCCCATCAGGGTAGTGCCCAGGACACATTGTCCATCAGATCCCTCATCAGACAAACCAGAGGGAGCGCAGGGTTGGACATCTGCGCCTCCGCCAGAGCAGTACTAACTCCAGAGATGGGAGTTCAAATCATTCCCACAGGGGTGAAAGGACCTCTTCCCAAAGGAACAGTAGGCTTATTATTGGGACGCAGCTCTTCTACTCTAAAAGGACTTATGATAAGTCCTGGGGTAATTGATCCCGATTATGAAGGTGAAATAAAAATTATAGCCAGTTCTCCAAAGGGTATATCAGTAATTTCACCAGGAGATAGAATAGCACAGTTACTAATAATACCCAGCCTACATGATAAATTTTCCAGTCGTACTGTAGAAAGAGGTTCCAAGGGATTAGGCTCCACAGGTGTAGACTGGGCTATGCTTTCTTTAAATTTAGATTCTCGCCCCATGCTAAAACTAAATATTCAAGGACATGAATTTAATGGGCTACTGGATACAGGTGCAGACCTTAGCATCATCTCTCGTCAAGAATGGCCAAAACATTGGCCATTGCGACAAGCCACTCAAACGCTTCGAGGCCTAGGAGTGGCGACTAATCCCCATAGAAGTGCAATGGTATTAGATTGGAAGGATCCTGAAGGATGTGAAGGAACTATACAGCCATATGTATTGGATCATCTTCCTATAAATTTATGGGGACGAGATGTCCTAGATCAATTAGGTTTGACATTAACAAATAACATCAACCAAAATGCACCCACTATTATGACTAGACAAGGTTTTAGGAAAGGAAAAAGATTAGAAAAACAAGAACAAGGTATAGCAGCACCAATACAAATAGATCAAGGAACAGACAGACATGGGTTGGATTTTCAGAAAGGGCCACTGAGACAATAAAAATTACTTGGAAATCAGAAAGACCAGTATGGGTTCCTCAGTGGCCCCTGACTAAAGAAAAGATACAAGCAGCCCATGACCTGGTCAAACAACAATTAGCAGAAGGACATATACAACCTTCTGTATCTCCCCATAATACTCCCATTTTTGTCATCAAAAAGAAATCTGGTAAATGGAGATTATTGCAAGATTTAAGAGCCATTAATAATGAGATGGTTATTATGGGACCTGCTCAATCAGGGATTCCTCAGTTGTCTGCTTTGCCAAAAACCTGGTATGTTTTAGTTATAGATATTAAAGATTGTTTTTTTTTCAATTCCAATTCATCCTGAGGATAGTCCACGTTTTGCATTTACTATCCCTGCACTGAATCATGAAGGTCCTGATCAGAGATATGAATGGAAAGTACTCCCTCAAGGGATGGCTAACAGCCCAACTATGTGTCAAATTTATGTTAACAAAGTAATCCAGCCACTTAGAAATCAAAATCCTGAACTACAAATATTTCACTATATGGATGATGTATTATTAGCACACAAAGATAAAAACACATTGCTAGAATGTTATGCCACACTTACAAACTTATTAAAAAATTATAATCTAGAGATAGCAATAGATAAAGTACAATTAAATTTTCTAATTAATTATTTAGGAGTTCTATTATCCTCAACCATGGTCCGTCCACCAAAAATTCAAATACGAGTAGATCAACTCAAATCACTTAATGACTTTCAAAAGTTATTAGGAGACATAAATTGGATAAGGCCTTATTTAGGTATACCAACAGGAGAGTTGGGACCTTTATTTGATATCCTAAAAGGTCCATCAGATCCAAATTCACCCCGAATGTTAACGCCTGAAGCAAGAAAGGCATTAAAAATCATTGAAACATATACGGAAAATATGCATTTGGATAGAATTGATATAAGTTTGCCTTTATTATTTATTGTACTACCAACAAAAAATATTCCTACAGGAGTATTTTGGCAAGAAGGTCCATTATTATGGATACATTTATCTTATTCTCCTAACACTATTCTTACTAGGTATCCTGAGGCTGTAGGACAATTAATACTCAAAGGAATAAAAGCAGCAAAGGGAGTGTTTGGAATTTCTCCCAATAAAATTATTACTCCATATACTATGAATCAAATTGATGAGTTAGCTAATGAGTTAAATACTTGGGCAATAATCATGTGCAAATCTAATGTTTCATTTGATAACCACTTACCATCTAATCCTTTATTGTCTTTTTGGTCATTGCATCCTGTAATTTTTCCAAAAATGACAAGAAAAACACCTATCATGAATGCTCCAAATATATTCACTGATGGGTCAAATAATGGTACAGCAGCAGTAGTTACCCCTGATCAAACTTTTACATTTTTAGTACCCAAACAATCAGCTCAAAAGGTAGAGCTTAATGCAGTTTTACAAGCTTTTGTGATGTTTAAAGATTCTGTATTTAATTTATTTTCTGATAGTCAGTATGTAGTTAATGCTATAGTATCTCTTGAAGATGCTGGTAGGATTTCCCCTTCTTCTACTGTTTTCTCTTTGCTTTCCACTATACAAAGTCTAATCTGGGACAGAAAAGATCCATTCTTTATAGGACATATCAGGGCACATACAGGATTGCCTGGAGCCCTTAGTTTGGGCAATGATTTAGCAGATAAAACTACACATGACATACATATTTTCTCTACACTAGAAGAAGCTATAAATTTTCATAAAAAGTTCCATGTCAATGCTAATACTTTACAAAAGCGTTTTAAAATAACTAAGGAACAAGCTAGACAAATAATAAAACAATGTCAAAATTGTGTGACCTTTTTACCACAAGTTAATCTTGGAGTCAATCCTAGAGGATTGATACCTAACCATATTTGGCAGATGGACGTCACACACTTGCCAGAATTTGGAAAATTAAAATATTTGCATGTTACAGTTGATACTTCTTCTGGATTTTTGATGGGCTCCCTTCATGCAGGAGAAAAAACTAAAGATGTTATAGCTCATTGCTTACAAAATTTTGCCACTGTGGGTGTTCCAAAACAGTTAAAAACAGATAATGCCCCTGGTTATACTTCTACCTCTTTTAAACAATTTTGCTCAACATTTGGCATTACTCATATAACAGGAATCCCATACAATCCACAGGGACAAGGCATAGTTGAAAGAGCTCATCAAACTATTAAAATGTACTTATTAAAGCAAAAAGAAGGAATTGGGAAGGGGTATATATTCCCCAAAGATAAACTTAAAATAACCCTTTTTACTCTAAACTTTTTAAATTTGGATTCATCAGGACTTAGTGCTGCGGAAAGGCATATGTGTCCAAAAAATGTACATAAGCCCAAGGTACTTTGGAAGGATATTCTAACAGGACAATGGAAAGGTCCTGACCCAATAATTGTCTGGAGTCGGGGGTCTGTTTGTGTGTTTCCACAGGGAGAACAGCAGCTGATTTGGATTCCAGAGAGATTAACCAAGGTCCTGACCCAGTGATTGTCTGGAGTCGGGGGTCTGTTTATGTGTTTCCACAGGGAGAACAGCAGCCGATTTGGATTCCAGAAAGATTAACTAAAGCGATTTCTACAGACCAAAAAGAAGATGATTTGGCTCAAATCCATAACAACTGATATCCAAAACTCCAGTTTGGCTATTCTTACATCTGCAACAGAACCAGGATGCTTTTTTCAATATCTATTTTATTATTGCCCTTTGCCATATCATGAAGTTCTATTTTGTTTTTTGAGCTCATACAGACCTAGGTTAATGTTTTGCTGATCAGTTCTATTTTTTGACTATAGAGTTTTTAAGCATTGCAATGGAGATTTCACCTGTAAAAAGTTATAAGGCCTTTACTATAATGTTATGTGTTGTATGTATTATATTATGTGTGCACACTTGTGTTTTGTGTTATATGTTTGTACGTATGTCCATATATCATATATGATGAGCGCTCATGATAAAATGGATCCAAATATTTTTTTTCACGTGATTTATATGGTTTAATTTAAATTGGGTAAACAACTGTTGAGGATTGTTTTAATATGTAAACAAAAAAGAAGGTTAACAGATCTGTTTACTTTCACCTTTCCTTTTCATTATATTTAATAATTCTCTTAAAGACAATGTAAATTGTTAAGAAAATTGTTTTCTTTTAGTGCCTTCTGGAATGTTACATAATTTTTTCTTTAGCCATTATTGCCAGAATTCCTATCTTCATCCCAGTGCTGGTGAAGTCAAAGATAAAACCAATCTACAGCTTCTACAATAGCCATCACTGAACTGCTTGCAGAACTTGCCTGGACACATTGTGAGCTCACCTGTATGCATTGTGAACTATCTGTTGGTACAGCGAATTGTGGTAGTGCTGGAGTATTTTTGCTGATGGTGTCACCGGTGGTACAATTTTTCAAAGGAGCCCTCAATTGGCTTAATGTCATGGCATTTTGCATCCTCCTCTACTAGTGATGGTCTAAAATTTGGGGGCCAACAGAGGTGAGGCAAAGAACCTCACCCCCCCACAGGTGCAAAGGCCTATCCACAAGTACGGCTGTATGCTGGACCGGTAGTCAGTGACAGGTATGATCCAATTGCAGTGGTACCAACCTAAGACAGGAGGCTGACGCCTAGAGGTCAGTTCATCCGATGACGGGTAAGGACCATATGTTGAATTGGACTGCCTAACAGGCACGGTCCCTAAGCCACATGCTTGTTGTTTAAACAGAGAGGGGGAGATGTTGAGAGCCACAGCCTAAGGGGCCCCAGCAAACTTCCAGCTGCCAGCAAACTTCCAGCTGCCGGCTGATGATTGGCTCACAGCAGCCCCAGCAACATCTAGCTGATTGGCTCCTCGGCCCCAGCAACATCTAGCTGATTGGCTCCTCTGCGGTGATGCTCATTGGACTGTTTCCCTGCCCTTTCAGACCACGGAGCTGCTCATTGGGGGACTTTTTTGGCTCCGCCCACGTGACCCAGCCAATCGGCCTCAAGAGCAGGAGGATTGTGGGAGGTGGAGAGAAGCTTGTGTGGGAGAGAGAGGCTTGTGGAAAGCCGGTGGTGGCAGTTGAGGCTCTGAAGGTTTTTCCTGAGAGGCTGTTTTGTTTGGCGTGTGTGGTTCTAAAAATAAAGTTAGTTTCTTTTGACAAGTGGCTCCTGATTGTGCCCAGCCAGACTGCGGCAGTATATGATGTGGAGTTAGACTGGTTGTATATTCATTTATGAACACAGGAAAGTTAAGTCCAATTCATTATACTGTCATTTCTATTCCCATCCCCCTCCCTTCCATGCATTTCCCTTTGTCTAATCCAATGAACTTTAATCCTCCCCCCCCCCCCATTGTGTGTTAGCATTCACCTATCAGAGAGAATATTTGACCTTTGGTTTTTTGGGTTTGGCTTATTTCACTTAGCATGATAATCTCCAGTTCCATCCAGTTGCTGGCAAATGCCATCTTTCATTCTTCTTTTTGGCTGAGTAATATTCCATTGTGTATAGATGTACTACATTTTCTTTATCCATTCATCTGTTGAAGGGCACCTAGATTGGATCCATAGCTTAGCTATTGTGAATTGAGCTGCTATAAACATTGATGTGGTTCTGTCACTATAGTATGCTGATTTTAAGTCTTTTGGGTATAGAGCGAGAAGTGGGTTAACTGGGTCAAATGGTGGTTCCATTCCAAGTTTTCTAAGTAATCTCCATACTGCTTTCCAGATTGGTTGCACCAATTTGCAATCCCACCAGCAATGTATGAGTGTGCCTTTTACCCAACATTTATTATTGCTTATATTCTTGGTAATTGTCATTTTGAGTGGAGTGAGATGTAGTTTTAATTTGCATTTTTCTAATTGATAGAGATGTTAAACATTTTTTTTTCATACATTTGTTAACCATTTGTATCTCTTCTTCTGTAAAGTGCCTGTTCAGTTTGCCCATTTATTAATTGGGTTATTTGTGTTTTTTGGTGTTAAGTTTTTTGAGTTCTTTATATATCCTGGAGATTAATGCTCTGAGATGTAGGTGGCTAAGATTTTCTCTCATTCTATAGGCTATCTGTTCACGTTCTTAATTGTTTCCTTTGCTGTGAAGAAGCTTTTTGGTTTGATATCATCCCATTTATTGATTCTAGATTTTATTTCTTACACTTTTGGAGTCTTGTTGAGGAAGTCGGTTCCCTAAGGTGACATAATGGAGAGTTGGGCCTACATTTTCTTCTAGTAGGTACAGGGTCTCTGGTCTAATGCCTAGGTCCTTGATCCACTTTGAGTTGAGTTTTGTGCAGGGTGAGAGATAGGGGTTCAATTTCATTCTGCTACATATGGATTTCAAGTTTTCCCAGCACCATTTGTTAAAGAGGCTATCTTTTTCTCCAATGTATGTTTATGGCACCTTTGTCTAGTATAAGATAACTGTATTTATGTATGTTCGTCCCTGTGTTTTCTATTCTGTTCCCATTTATCTTCATATCTGTTTTGGTGCCAATACCAGTCCTTTTTTGTAACTGTAATTCTGTAGTATTATTTAAGGTCTGTTATTATGATGCCTCCTGTTTCACTCTTCTTGCTAAGGATTTCGTTGGCTATTCTGGACCTCTTATTTTTCTAAATGAATTTCATGACTTCTTTTTTTATTTCTGTGAAGAACATTATTGGAATTTTAATAGAAATTGCATTAAATTTGTTTAGTGCTTTTGGTAGTATGGCCATTTTGGCAATATTAATTCTGCCTATCTAAGAAAATGGGAAATCTTTCCATCTTCTAAGGTCTTCTTCAATTTTTTTCCTCAGTCAAAACCCATATTTTAAATCTTTCAATTCTCTACATACTTATTCAATTACTGTAGCTTTCAAGTCCTGTTTGAATGATGTGTGTGTGTGTGTGTATACTTCACAAACTTGACAAACAAGTATATATACTCACAAACTTGGCACCTGCAATTCTGCATGGCCTATCAAACTAAATGTATAATCAGAGAGGTAATTCAAGTTTGTAGTCCAGAGAGATAGTAGAAAATATTTCTGCAAAAAAATGAAGAAAATGGATCTGTTATTTCCTCCAGTGCATTTGCTCTTGATAACCCTAACTCCTACAGCCAATACCTGTTTTGATATCAATTTATGCCCATCCTGTGTCTTTCCATTGCCTGATATCTGGACCAGCTCAGTTCACAACTCCTACCTCTATTGGCAATCCAAAGAGCAAACACATCACCTGCTTGGAATGAATCAATAGCCAGAGCTATTTTAGTGGCAACCTTTAAATTCTGTAGACTTGTGACTTTGACCCAAACAAAGAAACTGTGGGAGACATTGGGGCCAGGGCTTATAGACTGTATGTCTACTGAATATCCAAGCACCAGACTCTAAACTCTCTCTTATCTTTAAATTCATGATTTGAAGCAGAAAAAGACAAAAGAATGAATAATGTCTGAATGCACAACACAGTGGAATCCATTTCTGCCAATATGTGTAGTATTCATGCTATAGTAGGTATCCTCTCGTACAATAGTAATAGATATATAAAGCATTTAAGAAAAACCTTTAGAATTGTCTGAATGAGTAAGGGGTTGATTATTTGTTAATATTTGGACCTAACACTTTAGCTGCCTTGCTGTGAACTAAAATAATTGTCTCCTAGGCATTTCTAGTTCGATGCTCCATAGGCATTTCTTGTGGCTGATGAACGATATGACTTGATAACTGAATAACGCAACGTTGGGTATCACCTTAGATTCCTGTCCTGCATACCCCTCAGCCACCCATATCCTATTTAATAGATTGCTGACTTTAAATGATTTATTCTTAATACATTTCAAGTCCAACATTTTCCATTTTAGTCTAATTTTTGTTTTCATTGACTTAATACCATTTTTTTTCTAGCATTATTTCAATAAGTTTCTGTTTGGCTTTCCTGTCTCCAGTATGACCTGTGTTTCCAATGATATTTGTCTGATAGTTGACTATATGACAAATTGGGGGACACCAGAATGTACATGTACATTTTATTCATTTTACTTGTAGCTGACAATTATTCTGTAAATAATTTCTCCAACTGTATATGCAAATGTATGGGATATTTGAAATATCCTGGTATAGTAACTTCTATTAAATGTTGTCATATTTGTTATTAAATTAATTAAACATTTTATTCTAGATCCTGAACAAAGGTATACATGATTGAAACCAATATTTTAAAATAAAAAAAGACTACTGCTGAATTCTACATGCTACCTGGGCATACTTTTGTAAACCTAGTTTCTGTATACATTGTTCAAAATTGAATGTATATATTTGTAAAATATATACATTCTCTAATATATCATTATCTTATAATTCAGGAAGGATGAGATGTACAAATTAAATGTGTTGTTAGTAATACCTATTTCTTGAACAAAAATTCATCTAATAGAACTTTAAAATCTTAAAGTTTTCCTTGAATTTGGGATTTCCTTTTAAAATGTTTTTTGGGTAAATTATGTAACTTTTAGGTAATCATTTGGTGAAGACACAATTTACATGTGAGAGTCTCAATAGAATGATCTTCCCTACTTACACACTAACTCTTATTTGAAAACATCAGGTAGGGATTCTGTGTCAGGTATCTTCTCTATGCCCTTCCAGTTGTTTCATTCTCCACCCATCTTTATCCTGTTTTCTGCCTTGGGAGGTAACCTGTGTAGACTCTGGGTTCCTGGTTCTGTTAGCTTCTGGCTGGATTTGACTCCAGGAAGCTCCATCAAGTGATAAGAGGTAGTGAGAATGAGGTCAGGGTGCATCTTCCCTTAATTTGCATTACTGCTTTTCACAATGCTGCCTCTTCTATATCACCCTTTTCTGTTGGATTCTGATAGATGCTTCTTCCCCTCATCTCTTTGGGCCTCAAAGTTGTAATCATCTTGTATTATTAACTCAATTTCTGCACAATATCCCTTATGGTTTCCTTACATTTTCCCAGAAATAAATAAATTATCCTAAGTTGAGTACACTCTTTTTGTTGAGTGATTTATAGATAAAGTTACCTAATATTCTGGAACCTTTATATTGAATGGACTATATTAGCCAGTGCATACCTATTCTAGCTTTTTAGTTCTAAATCACTTATGGTAATTAACTAAAATATCTATAACTTGTATGATGTCAAAAGGAAAACAAATGACTATTATTAAAGCTTATTAAACAATAGCAACAACAAAAAGAGCAACAACAAAGCCCAAGCATGATTCTTCAATCTCTCTTTCTGGCAACCAGGGGAGCTTTGTCATACAGTTGCTGTACTCATGACTTGGTGCAGACTCTGTTATCCTGGGTTTCTGAGGGATTGTGTGCATTTACAGTGCTCTGCTGACCTGTGCTCAATAAGATGAGTAGGAAGTAGCCTTCATTACCTTAAGTAACTGAGATTTTGTGGTTATTATTACCGCTTTATGTATCCTATCTTAAAACAAAGACCGTATGAGAACCCTTAATGTTTTTTCCCAAACCTGCTTCTCTCCAGGCATTTCCACCTCAGCATATCCCATAGCACCACCTCATGTTCATAAATTGAGAAGTGTTCTTGATACCTCTATTGAGGATCTCCCTCTACCCACAGAATCCATTGGCATGTTTTGTGTGCTTTCCAACCAAGATCTATCCACAACAGATTTCTGATGATCTATATATCTCAATCGTCCACTAGATCAGGGTGCCATAATTACTCTCTTGGGTCACTCTGAAAGCTTTGTAAGTGGTTATACTGCTTCTCTTTTTGCTTCATAAGATCTAATTTTCACAGAGCAGTCCAAGAGATCCTTTTGAAATATGAATTGGAATATTTCCTTCTTAAAACTGTCTAATAACTTCCACTGCAAGTAGAAATAAACACACCATCTACAGCAATACCTCACTCACACCTGTCATACTCAGTGCCCTCTTTAGTTTCTTCACAGCACAAAGCATGAAGTGCAATTATTTTTAATGTACTTATTTTCTAGTTTAACTTTTGTCTTCCAGTATAAGGTTCATTAAAGCAGATATTTTTTCTATTTTGTTCAATCCAATATTCCAAGGAACTTGAACAGAATTGGGACTCAGTAAGTATTTGTGGAAATAGTGACAAATTATATAGGGGAAATGGTTTAGGTCATGTTTACTAATGATAATGCAGTACTTTTATTTTTCTTTCTATTTTTTTTCTTTCAAATTTATAACTAGAAATTAAAGTCTACCACAGTCAGACTCCAGGCCCTAGGAAAGATTTAATGCAACATCACATTAACCAAAAGGGGAGAATAAATGAGGTGAAAATATTTTGATGTGTCCTTTTCCCAGTAATGCTTATAAGAATACAGAGTCACCCCATGAAGCTATTCTTGTGTCATTAATTGCTGTAAAAATAAAGAGTTCTATTGTAGTCTGTAAATATCTTTAAAATGGCCAGAACTCCAAACTTACTGTTTTATTCTATATAGTCAGCTAAAAAATTCATACTATCTTTGAAAAACTTGCAGTGCTACATAGACAATTTATATGGTTGTTTATTATCACTATTTTGGAGCTGAAATCAAGGGTGTGGAAACCTTGCACTAGTTCTAACTTTATAATCGGGGTCCCCTGGACATTGTGTTTTAGATCCTGAAGCATAGTGTTCACTTTTACTCAGGCATACCTTAAGTACATTCCTAGAATATCTTTTCCTTGCT
Source organism: Marmota monax (assembly GCF_021218885.2). Lineage (NCBI taxonomy): Eukaryota > Metazoa > Chordata > Mammalia > Rodentia > Sciuridae > Marmota > Marmota monax. Next base: position 17,088,296 of record NW_026692781.1, read on the forward strand.
AAAGAAAAACCTCATCTCTTTACTGAATTAAGGATGTTTCAAGTACCTAACAGGATAGTTTGCAAAACTATTTGCACCCTTGTGGATTATTTATGTAACATTTTCTTTCATAGTTGGTCTATTGAAATATATTCTTTGTGTTATCCACATAAGATATAATAAAGAATTTATTCTTTTTGCTTTTAAATGTTTTTTGTAGTTGTAGATGGATAGCATGTCTTTATTTTATTTGTTTATTTTTATGTGATGTTAAGGAGCACTCTACTAAGCTCACTGGCTCGTCACATCATTATCCTTTTTGAGTGAGCTCTTCGTTAGCAATCTAGACATTTTTTTCTATATGTGTGTGTGTATATGTGTATGTATACCCTACAAGAAGACAATTGAAAATACAAACATTACCTCAAAAGTATTGATTGCTTGGTACAATATTTTATATAGCTTTTAAAAATCATCCTCAGTCAACAGGTAGATTTTGAGGTAAAAGTAATTATAAAATATAGAATTTGTTTTATCTGGAATTTCACATGCTAGGCATGTACTCTGCCACTGAGCTACAGCCCCTGCCCAAGAAATTATTCTTATCTTGACTGGTATGTTAAAGTTTTTTTAACAATATCTTTAGATCACCAGAGAATAAAATGTTTTTTCAAAATTCTCCACTGATATATGAAACATGATTTTTCTACTTGTCTATGTCATAATTCAAGAGAATTGTGACTTTCCTTATTAGATTATGTACATGCCATAGTGACTGGGTACATTATAAGGATAGATGCCACTCACTGGGTTCAGTTGTGTCTGTTCTGTTTCTGATAAAATACGGAATCAGCTATTTGTCTTGAGGAATGAACCAGTAGGGAAACCAGAAGGCAAAAATGTAGTTAATACCTAAAGAACACACATTTTTGAAGCTCTCTTAAGACTCTTTAGGTTAAATGGACTGTTTTACATTAAGATTTAAACTGAGTAGTTTTCTTCCAATATCCCTAATCAAAAAGACAAATAGAATCATTAGAAGTCAGTTTTTCACAGTAATTAATTTAGTAACCACTAGTTATAGATGCCTATTAGTTGTGATGGGAATTAGATTGGATGCAAAGGTTGTGGTCCTTGCCATCATATACTGAAAATTTAGAAAGAAAGCAGACAAGTTACATGTATATACCCTGTACTATACTTAAATATAAACAAATGTCAAGGTGACGGATGAAAGACAACAGCAAAAAGCAAATGTAGCATTGGTAGACTATGTGTGTTTAAATTATTTATTTGCCCCTTAAATTTTATTCCACCCCCTAAGAATAAAGGGAGTCATACCTAATATTAGCTTTGAGTTTACTTTTCAAGTGGATCATTCAAAAAAATTACTTTGAATGTTCTCTAACTGCCTTGTTTGAGCGGATGAGTTTATGTCAGCTTTTTGTTTTCCTTAAATGTGATTAGAAAGAAATTAATGACAAATATTTTATAAGAAAAATTGGACAAATTCAAAAAATTTCCTGAAGTTTTTCTGAAACATTTCCTTAAAGTTTTTCCTAAAGCTTTCATTTTTTGACAAGTTATAACTCAAGTTAGGCTTTTTGTCATCTTACTACTTCTCTACTACTCGATGTTTTCTCTCCTAGAATTATCTCCTTATTAAAATTCTCTCTTATTAGAATCCTACCCATTTTTTAAGGCTAATTCTGCTGATCTTTCCTGGATCCTTCAAATAGAAATATTTTCTCTCTCCTTTAAACTCTTATAGAAATTTATTTTCTTTCTCTTGAAGCTCATATCAGTTTTGACCCTATGCTGTAGTTTTGGTGTTTATTTCTCATCTGTCTCAGAACCTCATGCACACTGCTCCATTATTCAAAGCAGTTAGCATGGTATCTTGCATACAGCAACTGAAGGGATGAAGGAGTGAGCTGGCTGTGATTGGTAAGTTGTCTATGTTGTGCAGGAGGCCTAGGATTTAACCTAAAATAATCTAATGATATCATGACTATGAAATTTAGTCAATTCACTTGAACTTTTATAAATGTATAAATGTATTGAATTTATTTTCAGAGACTTCTAAACAAATTACTAAATTGTGGCTAGTCACTTGTGTTTTGTGTACTACCTTCTAGGGCATCCTTAAAGTCAACTGAGCTTAAAAAAAAAGCTTGTAACTTAATGTCAAATCAGAGAATCAAATTGAAATATTTTCTTTTGATAGGATAGTCCAACTATTGACAAGAAGACTAGTTTGCAAAATAGCATGCAAGAGAAAAGTTAGTGAATATAACTGGTTGGGCCAGACCATGGAAGTGTAACAAACTAAGGGATAACCAAATACATTGGTGACAGTGGAAAACTGTTTAATGTGCTACACATAAAAGGAACACGTGCTATACTTTTAAAGATTAGATTGAATAAGATGGGAGTAGAAAGGCACTGGATACCAAGAGATGTGTGAGGAGACCAGTACAATAGTCCAGATGAGAAGAAACACAGTTAGTACCAAGATGACTGACATGAGACTATGTTTCCCTACAAAACGCCAAGCTCTGTGATGGCATGAACCACATGGTTCTTGGCTATTTATATATGAAAACCTCCAAACTTTCAGCTCAAGTAATTTTTCAGACTGAAAGTATCCTTTTGCAGGTTGTAATTCAGAAGACTCATTTTTTTCCCTTCATACCTTTGTAGTTTTACTTTAATTGATAACCTCAAACCAGTAGATAATATACATGCTTGGACAAAAAGCATCTAAGAGGATCCATACATATGGAGAGGTCTTGAGTCAAGGATTCTGCAGACTTGTTCATGAATCATATGCTTTTGAGAATGGGAATCGTATTATGTCTGTCTGTGGGGAAAAGATATGAACCTAGAAGAGTGTAGCAGAAGAAAAATGCGCTGTGAGACAGATCTGTCCCTGGGACAAGGCATGGTGAATTCCAGGGGACAAATCTGCCATTGTAACTGCTTTTCCATAAAACTTGATCAATTCCATCATTTAGTGGACTCTTTCCTATGGAAGCATCCATGTGATTTTTATAACAAACATTTATAGCATTATCATCCATGCGTCCTTTATAAACTGTTTGGTCTAACATAAGTACTTTATGAAATGGAGGGATACCACATCACTTGATTAGATCTATTGCTTACTACATTTCATAAGCTTAATAATAATTCATTTCATAGAATGATACCTTGATTCTCCTGGAAACATTGCTTTAACTAATGCTTATGTCATTGCTGGAATGCTTTCTTTCCCCTGGAGCCTGAGTAACTCTTTTCTGTGAATTTGCGTCCACAGAATGAAGGAGAGTTATGATTCAAGCTAACTCCCCAAGCAGACTTCTGCCCAGATGCACTGTGCATGATGCCAAAGCCACATGATCATCCCCTGGGTGAGTACATTTGTATCAAAACAATCACAGACAATCAAGACAACTAAAGGGAGCATGAAAGCAGAAGCAAATGGACCGAAATTTCAAAGAAGCAGGTCTTTTCACTTATCAAAAGCATTAAGCCAACTTGGTTAAATGAATAGTTGTTAGACTTTTCACCTGGAGCACTAACAAGAAGACTTTTGCACTGAGGGAATCCTGGAGAACATGAAAATCTTTGGAGCCTGTATCTAAATTTCTGCAGGGCAACTGACTTTTTTGAAATGTTTGGGTTTTTTAGACTCCCAGGAACTCATTCTGATAAAGAAGCTTCTGGGTATTCTAGTGGCAGGGGGTAAGACCTGAATGCTTCTGGGTGCCATTCCTGGCTGCTTCAAAATGCTGTTTAGATGGAATTGGGCAGGGTTTCATAGAACATTTTAATAACTCTGGTATCTTGGAAGCTGACATTACTTAGGCCTAAAAATATAGAGAGGTATAATTCCAAAAAAGTTAAACTCAAAAAAAATCTCAGATTGGAAGAAAATTCCATGTAGGGCCATTGCTAAAATATAAGATATTTTTTCAATTATAGTTAGTTGGCTAAATAAAACATTCTTAAGGACAAATTTGTCAATAAATTTATTTTTAGTGACTCTGTTGTTTGGTAGCAGCTGCCCAGAGTGCCATTTTGATAAAGAGTGTGAGGAGTGCAATCATCAATTGGTGATGTCTGTCATGAACCAGGGACAGAAAAAGAGCAATGCTTTAAATTTAATTGCTTGGTATACATCTTTTATGTGTCTTATTATTCTAAGGTAGAAATATGTTTCACAGTGGCTTTGTTCTTCGATTTCATGCATACCTAAAGTGAAGCTATGATAAGCCATTTAGCCCAATGGATGATATCCATAATAAATCAATAAGTTATTAACCGATATGAGATAATGGAAGTACTACCTTCTTTATCAATTATATAGCCAAACTGGGGAACTATGAAGAGTTTAGGTATATGGATATTTTTCAAAGTAATGATCTATCCCAAGGAAGCATTAATTTTTTTTCTACAACGTAGAAAGTAGTAGCACATTAGGTAATTTCTAATTTTAAACTCCTAACATCTATAATCATGAATAAATTATATAGAACATGCAGAATATATTTCTCTCTTCATGCCTGTCTCAAACTTGAATTTATGATAAATGCATGTCTCTATCAAGTTGGAACCATCAAAAGAGACAGTTTAAATGCTAGTAGGAAGTTGGAGAGGAGGGAAGAGAATCACTGCATGGATGAGCACACTAGCTTATATGATAATTACATCTCAGAAATTTCAAATGTTGCTAAATTGGATTTCAGATATCCAGAGAAAAATGTTGAAATATGAGCTTATGCAGGTGTTTCATTATCAGGTCCAGAGATCCTATTAAACAAATTTTTTCTCTTATAGAGGAATATTCAGATTAAAGTATTGATTATAGCTTTTTGTTTATTTTGATCTTGATCAAGCCCATTTCCTATTCTCTTTGCTGTACCCTGACTTTGCCAAAGGGAACCACCTCACTCATAACCCTCAGTCCATGTGGTCTAGGGCTGGGTATATGATCAAGAACCAAATAATCAGTCATAATTATTATTTCAGAGTTAGATATTTGACTTCAACTGGACCTATGAAAAGGTCCAGCACCCATGGGGTTTTTGATATAACAGGAGGAAAGAGACCATTTTACTTTATTTTTGGTTTTTAAGTCTCCTTTGCTTGCAGCTGTTTTTTGAGGAAATCTTGTCTACTAAAGAAGACAGCACGGAAAATATGGGGACTGAGAGATGGAGACAGATCATAATGGCATTCTTTGAGTAACTGGATTGCCAAGTTCTTGAGCCATTCTACCCATGTACTTTCATCTCTGTTAATATATTCCTTTATAACTTAAGGCAGCTTGAGTTGGCTTTCTGTCATTTACAATGGTGAGATATGATAAATAAGGATAAATAAAGATCTGATAAATTAGTTCTAAATTCTATAAAATATTATTACAGAACTCATTTGAAACTTTGATTAATAATGTACACATATAGAGATCCTAAACCTCCAAGTATTCTTAGTGTTGTACTCTCATATTTATAGTATATAAAATATTTCTGCACACACATATTTATACATTAAAGTTAGAATTATATGAATTTATTTAGATTGATTTTATATATTAAAAGGTCATGATGTTTATAATGACTTTTTAGTTATAAGGAGAATAATGACATGATTAGCTTTAAAGACTATTGTGATAGAGGATATGTTTTGGCAAATTTTGATAATACTATGACTAGATTCTCACAGTGTCCCAAACCTGCTCTATTGGTAATCTAGCTTCCCATGTAGTTTTGAAAAAATGAAAAGCATGCATAAAAAAACCCAACAAGCTGGTGTGGTGGCACAAGCCTGTAATCCCAGAGCCTCAGGAAGCTGAGGCAGGAGGATTACAAGTTTGGGGCCAACCTCAGCAAATTTAGTGAGGCCATCAGCAACTTAGTGAGAACTTATCTCAAAAGAAAAAATAAAATAGGAGCTGGAGTAGCTCACAAAGTGCCCCAGGATCAATCCCCAAGACAAAACAAATTAAAAAACAAATAAAAAACGTTTATCTGATTGGCAAAGAAGAACAAATATTTAATGTTGGTGGTTTGGGTTAAGTGAGAGTATAAATTGCACAAATTTTCTGTAAAATAAATTGATATTATATATTCAGAGCTAAAAAAACAAAAACAAAAACAAAAATAACAAAACTGACAACCAAAATGCAAACTCTATCCTATCAGGAAATTCCAATGATCTCCAATTGTAGGACTTTTGGTAAATAGAGCACATAACTAGTACATTCCATCCTTAAGTCTAACTCTGAGACATGAAATCAAGTCTATCAGGAAAAAGAAATTATTTGAAAAATCAGTTGTTTATGGGGTTTTCCTGTATGAGTTACCCTTTCCTGATAGCCACTCACAGTGCTAGTTTTTTCTGCTGGTAACAATTTCCAGGAAGATGTGTCTGGTATTCTTAAATATCAAGTTCTCTATGCTTGTATCTACAGCACCTCACTTTGTTATTCAACAGCGACTTGCAAATTATTTTACCATTTATTTTTCAAATGTTGCCTATACATCAGAGTTCCAGCTATGTTGATAGATTTGTATTGCAAGGAAACTCTGGGGCATCATCTATACTACATGGTGCTTTGAGATCGTAGTCTAGCAATTAACTGTCAGTAGATTTGTAATTGAGGTGATAATGAAGCAACATATGAAATACATATGATTTCATCAGCTATGGACATCCGTTTAGTTGACAAGACTTCCAGTGAAACTTGTGAGTCTCCATTGCCCTGTCTATTGCCCCTGGCACCATTACAAACTCTATATTCTCTTGGGAGGGACAAACACAGTGAATCCTCTTAAGAATTTCCTTCTGAGTCATACTGGACTGAACAGATTATCAGAAAAAAATATAGTGCATTATAATACTTACAATTAGCATTTTATAATATGATTAATCATACCTCTGCAAACTTGAGTACCTATCCTAAGACTTGGAACATTTAATTCTTTCTTTATTAGGTGGCATAGACTAGTTAAAATTATTATGTATTTGATAATAACAGTGATCATTGATTGAATACTTACTTTGGGTGTAGGACCTGTATATTCATTGTCTAATTTTTCTTTTGATAACTGGATAATTATATATTCTTTTACTTTCCTTTTACTGGTTCTGATATGAGATTATTTTTTGGAAGTACTGGGGATTGAACCCAGAGCCTTGAGCATGCTAAACAAGCACTCTAACACTGAGCTACATATCCTGATCTTTTTCTTTTATTTTTTATATCTTTTTATTTTTATTTTTGAGACAGGATCTTGTTGAGTTGCCCAGGATAGCTTTGAACTTGCAGTCCTCCTGCCTCATCCTTCTGGGTAGCTGGGATTATAGGTATGTGCCATTGTGCTCAGTTTAACATGAGGAATTATAACATGCACTCTTGACTTATTATGGCCTATTGCCAATTAGTAATTTTATCACTTTTTTGATTATAGTGAATATTACATTTACATTCATAGTCCTTTTAGGTTATTGCTGCTAAACATTTTAACTTTATGTGTACTTTTAATCTAAGAAGACATTACTATTATTGTTAAAACTAATATTTATTTGTATTTATACAGATATTTACCCATTCATTTATACATTGTCCTTCATTTCTCATCTTCTTCCAGCAGTTGGTGATATTTGTCCTGTTTCCTAAACATACAGCTTCATCATTTCTTTTGGCAAAGTTCTGATTGGATCCAAATTCTTTTGGTTTTTAATTTGTCTAAGTATTGCCTTTATTTTTGATGGACATTTTCATATAGGATTAGAGGTTGGCATTTATTTTCTTTCAGCATTTTTAAAGAAGTCTTCTTATTGTTTTTGTCTTCTATCATTTCCATTGGATTTTCTTTCAGCTTTATTGTTATTCCTTTGCATTTATACATGTCACATGCTTAATGACTTTAATTCTTCTTGAAAATTCTGACATAATGTGAAGAAATTTTATATAAAACATTCTATTAATTTTAATAAAAATGTTCTGATGTGATCCATCTCAAATACCAAATAATTTGAATTGAATATTTTAATAAACCGAATATTAAGATAATAATATTAGATAAATGTGATAAGTGCAGGTTTATTGTACCCAACAGAGAAGGAACAAAAGATTGTCACTGGCAGTGGTTGGTCTGAAGAAGCAACCACTTTCGGTACCATTTCATCACCAGTTTTTTAACATTTTGGAGATTCTTGGTTGGCTAGCATTCAAGTTGTACTTTCATAGCCAGAAGAGTACTTTTAGGGGTAAATAAAGGCAAAACACAAGAGAGCTTCAATACATACAAGCACAACACATATATACAAAATTGAAATTCGATGAATAATCCATTCATCCATTGAAGGGCATCTAGGTTGGTTCCACAGTCTAGCTATTGTGAATTGTGCTGCTATGAACATCGATGTAGCAGTGTCCCTGTAGCATGCTCTTTTTAGGTCTTTAGGGAATAGACCGAGAAGGGGAATAGCTGGGTCAAATGGTGGCTCCATTCCCAGCTTTCCAAGAAATCTCCATACTGCTTTCCAAATTGGCTGCACCAATTTGCAGTCCCACCAGCAATGTACAAGTGTACCCTTTTCCCCACATCCTCACCAGCACTTGTTGTTGTTTGACTTCATAATGGCTGCCAATCTAACTGGAGTGAGATGGTATCTTAGGGTGGTTTTGATTTGCATTTCTCTGACTGCTAGAGATGGTGAGCATTTTTTCATGTACTTGTTGATTGATTGTATGTCCTCCTCTGAGAAGTGTCTGTTCAGGTCCTTGGCCCATTTGTTGATTGGGTTGTTTGTTCTCTTATTGTCTAATTTTTTGAGTTCTTTGTATACTCTGGATATTAGGGCTCTATCTGAAGTGTGAGGAGTAATGGATGAATGGATAAAAAAAATGTGGCATTTATACACAATGGAGTATTACTCTGCATTAAAAAATGACAAAATCATAGAATTTACAGGGAAATGGATGGCATTAGAGCAGATTATGCTAAGTGAAGCTAGCCAATCCCTAAAAAACAAATGCCAAATGTCTTCTTTGATATAAGGAGAGTAACTAAGAACAGAGTAGGGTCGAAGAGCATGAGAAGAAGATTAACATTAAACAGGGATGAGAGGTGGGAGGGAAAGGGAGAGAGAAGGGAAAATGCATGGAAATGGAAGGAGACCCTCAGAGTTATACAAAAGTACATACAAGAGGAAGTGAGGGGAAGGGGAAAAATAATATAAGGGGGACAAACGAATGTCAGTAGAGGGAGCAGAGAGAGAAGAGGGGAGGGGAGGGGAGGGGAGGGGAGGGGAGGGGAGGGGAGGGGGGATAATAGAGGATAGGAAAGGCAGCAGAATACAACAGACACTAGTATGGCAATATGTAAATCAATGGATGTGTAACTGATGTGATTCTGCAATCTGTATATGGGGTAAAAATGGGAGCTCATAACCCACTTGAATCAAATTGTGAAATATGATATATCAAGAACTATGTAATGTTTTGAACAGCCAACAATAAAAAATTAAAAAAAAATAAAATAAAATAAAAAGCCATATTTCAACATAAAAAAAAAAGAAATTCGATGAATAATATAGTTTGGAAGAATTGTTAAAAGTGCTACTTGCACCAACCTTTCTGGCTGATGTGCATTTTTAGAACAAATATTTGGGGGCCATCTAAACATGGAATTCAATTTGTATTTTTTTCTATGATAATATTTGATTAGAAACTATGGTGTTGGACACATAGGTGAGTGTGCTTTTGCATGAAGTAATGTTGGAATATCACTTATAATGTAATTATGTAGTATGTGTTATGGTGTGGGTTGCAACCTCTAAAAAGATAAGTTGAGGTTCTATTACTGAAACTTCTTATAGTGAAATTCTGAATGTTATCTTTCTTGAAAATAACACTTTTGCAGATGTAATTGGTTAAATTAAAGATGAGGTCATACTGGAGTAGGATGGGCTCCTAATTCAGTAATTCTGGTGTCTTCATAATAACAGGAGAGAGAGACACAGGAGGAAGAAAGCCATGTGATGAAAATGGCAGAAACTCTCTATAAGCTATGGAACACCAGAGATGGTAGGCAAACACGTCTAGTCTCCAGAACTCTGATAATAAATTCTGTAGTTTTAAGATCTTCATTTTTGGTGTGTACAACATTCCCAGGAAATTAATACTGGGTATTTTTGAGGGAAAAAGTTGCTATACCAACATTTTTTTCCCCCTAAAATGTGACATAGCTTTCCCAGAACCACTTTTTTGAAAATTGACTAAAATCTGATTATAAGTTAAATGAGAGAAAATCCTAAAAGCAGTTAGACACATTTGAGATTTTTTTCAGTTGTTTTACAATTATATGCTTAAGTATGGTTTTACTTGGACTTATCCTATTTGTGATTAAATGGATTTCTGAAATCTAAGTTGATGTCTTTCATTAGTGGAACATTCTTGGTCATTATCTTTTAAAATATTTCTCCTCCCCATTTTTTTTTAAATCCTCTTCTGGGCTCCAACTGCACACAGTGGAACAGTTTTCTTTTTTTAAATCTCATTTCTCCCTAACAATCTTTCCTGGAATTTTTATTCCTTTTCTACCTTTCCATTAAAAGATTAGTCTGTCAGGTGATCAGTTGTCTTTTCTTTTATTTCTAACTTGTTAATCTATTTATTCAATTCTTAACATTAGATGCAATGTTAGTTCCAGAATTGCCATTTGATTATTAGATTCCAAATTTGTGGTGAAATTCTACATTTCAGTATAGATTATCTGTCTTTCCTCCCTTTCTGTGGAGCTACTAATCATTTTTTTTAAAGTTCTTGTCTTCTAAAGCAATATTTGGATCATTTGTGATTCTGCTTTTATTGTTTTTTTTCTTTCTTTATAATATTTTGGCAGTGTCTCTTGCCATGTCCACCGATTTTGACTTGCTATCAAATGTTGTTTGTAAATATTTGTGGCTTACCCAGATCTTGTCTTCCAGTGGAGAGTGCTAGGCATACAATACGGAAACTGAACACATTGATTTATTTAGGCTCTGAGTGGTGCTAAGGCTAAATTGCATTATTTTTTTTTAAGTCTCTAGCTACTTTTTTGTTTTTGATTCTAGGTTATAGTTCTATGAGACTTTGTAAAAAGAGCCTGATGTATTTGCAGGGGACCTCCCCCTGGTGGGCCCTTAATGTCGGTTTACAGTGTTCAATGCTTTGAAAGACTCTGAAAAACATTCTTCTTTTCAGAGGTTTCTACTTCCAGACCTCCATGCCTTTTCAGAATTTGGCAAATGTCTTGAGGCAGATACTGGATATGTTTTGTGGCCTCCCATGTTCCCAATTTTGTCACCCTAACTCCATGGCACACTTTGCCAGCTTCTCAGCCTCTTCTCTGAGCCCTGTTGTCTGAGAGTCAGCAAATACCCACAGGAAAAGTGTTGTTTCAGATCATCATGTCACTTTTCTGAGATTTCCCTTGTTTTTTTTTTTTTTTTTTCTTTCTTGGTGGTAATTTTAGTTTGCCACAGACAACTCTATCCTACCCAGAACTGAATGTCTTCTTGTTTTAACTTTATATTGACCATTCAAAGACATACTATTATTATCATTAGTATTTTAAATATCATAAAAATGTTTATTGGTGGCATATCAGTCAATAGGTGATTCAGAGATAAATTCAATAGCAATTATGGGTGGCCCTTTTAACTCAAAGTTTAAATATTCAATTAAATTGTAAATCTTTATGTTATCTCTTCTTTATTGTTTGACTATATTGATTGTGTTGTGTTCTCTTGTCACTTTTACTGTAAATGACTTTATATACGTGACATTTTTAATACTACAATATTATTTGTAGGTAAAAAAATCACACACAAGGCAGTTTTGGTCTTTACAAGAAAAGCAGGCATTTTTAAAAAATTGTAGTTGGACACAATAACTTTATTTTATTTATTTATTTTTATGTGGTGCTGAGGATTGAACCCAGGGCCTTGCACGTGCTAGGCGAGCGCTCTGTGCTGAGCCACAACATTCTGCAAAGCCGGCATTATAACTTGAATTATAATTATGATTTGACTATGATGGTCAGATTGGAAAATATTGAAATAAAAAGACCAAATGAATCCACTAGCAGGAAGTCTTCACAAAAATTACTAAAACTCTCCAAAGGAAGGATCCTAGACATGAGAACATCTCAGCATTTTGGTAGGGAAAAGAAGTCTGCTGGGGGCCCAGTTATTAGGTCCAGGTCTAGAAACCCATGATTCTGTCTCCTAGGACATTGGAGAGGAAAGCTTGGAATCTAAGCCTTAGGGAATAAAAGTATTAGGAAGTAAGGCAGGGATTTATACTCTTTGAAAAAAAGGAAAGGGCTTAGCCAGAGTAATAAGGCAAAATTCTATTATTGTCCAACTATGGAATAGTTAACTTGAGTCAGTGATTTCCTTAAGCTCAGTCTCCAGATATTTCTGCTCCCTCAGTATCTGATTGACTTCAGTCTGGCACAGGTCTGAATTTCTCTTAAAGCTTTTCTGTTTTCCATCCCTGCCCAATAGGTTATATTTCAAGCTTTTCCTCTTCCTCAGGGATTTTATTGAACCACTTCTCATCAACTTTCCCTAATTAAATTGACCACTCCTCCTTTGTTTTGCATTGAATAGACTTTTGTACAGGTTCTTTCACATTTTTCTTTTTCTTTGTACAAGTCATGGTGATTTATTAATATATAAAGAGTAATAAAAAGCAAAGAGTTAGTTGGTTCATCTTATTGACTAGAGACATAAAGCTATGATAGCTTGATGGATTAACCTCCACATCTAGGATGGAATTGCCAATGAGACAGTTTTATCAGCCAATAAGAAGAGAAGAGAGATAAGAAAAGAGATGCCAAGAAGTGCAAAGTTTGGGTTTAATGGTGGCCAAACTTGAAATCACCTATCACTGGGTTGATTCCTGAGATACAAAATCAAGTGTGTTAAAATAATCTACTATTCTGGCATATCATTCCTCTATTTTTTCAAAATAATTTATTACCAACCTTAAAGATTTTCAGTGTTAAACATAATGAAGTACTGCTGGGTACTCTTGAGGGGACTGAGCATATTAAGAAGAGACTTCAGTAGCCTCGGGGAGCTGCCTTAAAATATCACATCTTTCTCTCCTTTGACAGTGGTCTTGACAAGAAGTAAGATTAGAACTGCTTGGAAGAATTTATAGAATGAGAGATTTCATCTCATGAAAGATGTAGCAAGTGAGTTTTAAAAAATTCATTATGTAGAACCACCTGTGGAAATATTAACCATGTCTTGTTTTATGAATTCTATTCATCCTTAAGCACACAAAAATGACTTCCCTCTTCCTTCTTCCAAAAAAAGTAGCCAGAACTTTCTTGGAAATTCAGATTTTTCTCATTCTCAAGGAAAAAGTATAAAGGCAAGGCTTTGGGAAACAAATACATTCAATTACCCAGGAGGGGAAGGAATGTATATAAGCTGTATGTTGAAACTTAAAAGGTTGACCTAATGACATAGTGGAATAGAGGGGGTTGTATATTTTCTGGTAAATTTGGTTTCCAGAGCCTCCATGAAAATTTCAGCTTTGAGAGGCAGGACCTCAGGGTTTGTAGCTGGTGAAAGGCAATAGAAGATTTGGTGTTAAGTGTCTGGGTCTCAGAGAGAACCCACTACATTCAATTGAGCTGCCAACCTTCCATAGAATCATAAGTACACCTGGGCTTGCTTCACATAGAGCCATCACTCCATACAGAGTGGGAAGGAAAGGCAGGAGGACTGAGAGAACATGTTTGATTTTTCAATTCAAAACAAGTTGTATGCATTGTGTGTGCTGCGTGTGTGTGTGTGTGTGTGTGTGTGTGTGTGAGAGAGAGAGAGAGAGAGAGAGAGAGAGAGAGAGAGAGAGAGAGAGAGAGAGAATCTATTTGTAGGTACTTGGGCAGGCACCTGTATATTTTCCCATGGAGTGACTGATAGTGATTTTCTTGGCAATTTGGTGAATTTGTTTTAATTTGGTTTTCCTGATTTCAGAAATATGACATTATCTGTGTCCTCTATATTTTGAAACAGCTTCCACTACTCCAAATAAAATTTTTAAATAGTTATGTCAATCCAAAAATGGAATTGTATTATTAAGTTTCCTGTTGCTGAATCTAGGTAAGCAGAGACTTTCTTTCAGGGACATTATAAGAAAGAATCCTTTGTTGGTTGAGAGGTTAAAACATTTTATTTTTTTTCATATTTGTATTTCTAGTGTCTAGGAAGGTACCAAGCACATAAACAAATATGGTGTAACTATATGATGAATAAATGAATCAATGGCTAAATGTATTAAAGTGACCCCCCAGTGTGGGTGGGAGATGGGTGAACTTTAGAGTTATTAGGATATAATTTACATGAATACTGTATCAAGCAAGTTGTGTATTTCTAGGGAAGACTTAAGAAATCAATACTTAAACCTATTAATTTCTCTTGCAATAACAGTTCTTATTAATGCTATAAACCTTTAACTATTGCTACTGTACTCTCAGATTAGGAGCCTGCTTGCTCAGAACTCATATGGAACTTTTGGTTCTTCTAATTTTGCCCTCTTCTCAGCAAATAAATTGTTGACTACTTGCCAGTTTTTACTCCTGCCACTACATCATTGTTATCTGGAGTAGGTGGTTCTCTCTTTTTTTTTTTATTCAGATATATAAATTTTATTTTCACCCTGACACATAGGAAACAATGGGGTGGTTCTCTTTTGATGTGCTCAGATAGTTATATGTGGGCTTTTCGCTTCCAAGGATAACCCTTCTGCCAGAGGATAAAGTGGAAAGATTTCTTAATTTTAACCCTTATGTGTCCTTTCAAAACTAAAACAGAAATGAAGATTAACAAAAAAGGTGAACATTATTTGATCATGGTACCCCCAGAGACATATTCAGGGATGACTGATCATGTCATTAGTGCATGTTTCTTGTCTGACTACATATTTCTGGCTATTCTATGCACTGACAGAAGCATGGTTCACCTTTCTCTATGTTCTTTGCAGCATAACTCTTGTGACGGTTTTTGAATTTAGATTGAGAAAGGTATTGTAGGAAAAGCACTGGCCTGGAAATTGTGGCTGGAGTTAGGTAACTTGCCCTTTAGTTAAACTAGATGAACTTGATGGTCTGTTCTGCCTTAAATATTCTGTAATGCTACCACACACTTGACACCTTGACACTTTGCACCTGTAATTTTTAATAAACAATTTAAAAACAAACTTGGGGATAATGTATTTTGAGGTAGAACATGTTTTTTTCAACAGATTGAGTAGGTTTTTTTTTAATGTTTATATTTAGATTTTGCAAGTCTGATTCAAATTTGCACGTTAGCTGATGTACATTGCAGCACTACAATATTATTTCTTTTGCTAAATCCCATCATACTTCCTGTTTTAAATGAACAGCTCTATTTTAGAAAATACTTTGCCAAATGTTTTCCACTCACTTTATCATAAGTGTATTACCCTTTGAAAATTCTCTGGATAATGCCGGGAAATTACATTTGGTCCATTTATAGTTATTCCATTTTTTTAAAAAACCTGAATCTTGGCTGATATGCATAAGGTAGTCGTAGAGTCTGTGTAAATTTACATTTATAGCCAGAGAATAAGATGACTGTAGAAATATTTTTTGGCAAAATAATTTACATCCTATTGAAATTATTCCAAGTGTTTTTTGAAAATTAGGTCTCCAAGTTTGACTGAACATATTCAGCAAAAAAAAAAAAAAAGTTTCCTATATTCTAAGGCACCATTTAATCAGAAAACTCTAATTATGAGAAAACCTTCTTTTACATTGAACTGAAATATATCTCTCTTGAACTTCTGTACTTTGGTTTTCGTCTTAAAATTTTGAACTCTCCAGAGTAAATTTAATCTCGCTTCTAAGTGACAATCTTTCAACAATTCTAAGGTCTCTATTGCCTCTTCTTGCTTTCTAGAGGCACCTCAATTTTTTTACATTTTTTTCTTAATTTTTTATTTTTATAAATTCAGAGGAATTTGCAAAGAAATGTACAGGGAAGTCTTGTGCACCTTTCACCCCTCTTCTCCTATGCTAACATCTTGCATAACTATACTACAATGTCAAATTCAGGGAAGTCTCTATGGGAGAGCTGATGCTTAACTTAAGTGCTAATCAGCAAGTACAGATGACCTAGTCATACTAATCCATTTCCCTGCTAATATCATCTAGTACCATTCTACTAGTTCATCTCAAAATTTAAGTCTCTTGGCTTATGTTCTAGCAGGACTGAGTCCAATCTCCTCTATTACAATCGTCTTGAATAAAGTCTTCCTTGCATATTTAATTTTGTCCAGTACAATTTTTCTTTGAAATTACAAGAAAATAAATATTTCCTTCGTAGAACACACATCTTTTGATGAGATTAACTTGAATATAACAATCAACAGTTATAATCTGTTATTTATTTTTTCTGGCAAAGAAGAAAATTATTAAATGTGTAGTGAAGCTGGGGCTTTAGGCTCACAAAAGGGAATTTGACCAGGGTCTCCCAGAACACACAACCAAAGAGAAGAGATGTAGAATATATCATATATTGTAGATGTAGAATATATCATATCCAGTCAATGTTAGCACATTCATTCATTGGTAACAAAAACCTCTTTGTGCTTTTCACCAAGCTGACACATGCTGGCTGGCAGGCCCTATTGGAAGAGTTTTTTTTTTTTTTTTTTTAGAAATAGTTTATAATTTTTGCTGGTTTGGGTCTCAGCTTAATCAAAATGGGGACTCAGACCTGCTAGAGGTTTCTTCTTTTGAGGATTGAAGGATGACAAAGAACACGTGCTGAATGAAGAAGCAGCCTGGTTTGATTAATTTTACTTATTCTACTTAACATGGTCTTCTTCATTCATCTGATCACTTCTCAACACATCCTGCACTCCTGCTCTAGTCCAAACCTCCATCATCTCCATATGGACTATGGAAATTATCTTCTAATCACCTCTAAATTCTAATGTTTCCTCTTTTGTGCTTTTGCAGTTTGTTTTCCCTGAACATCCATGGTGGTCTTTTAGGAATTTCCTTTAAGTATATCCCTATTTCACATTCAAATCTCCAAAGATTCTCAACATGTTCAAAATAAAAACCAAAGTAATCTCTGGAGCTTGCATGATCTTAGTGGACAGATCTTTTGTGGACTTTGTTTCCTAGGCTTGGCCTTTTAGGATCTAACAGCTGGACTGTATTGCATTTCCTTGAGCTATGAAGCCTGGTGCAGGGAAGGGCCTTGTACCATCATTCTCTCAGATTGGAATACTTCTCTCCCAGTAATTCACTTTGCTCATACCCTCTGTTATGGTTAGATATGAGGTGTCCCCTCCCCCTCAATTTATGTGTGGGAAAATGCAAAAATATTCAGAGATGAAATGATTATGTTATCAGAGCTATAATGTAATCAGTGGATTAATTCACTGATATGGATTAACTAGGTGGTAACTATAGGCGGGTGGGGTGTGACTGGAAGAGATAGGTCACAGAGATGTGGCTGTGGGGGATAATATTGTCCTTGGTGAAATGAGAGCTCTCTCTGCTTCCTCGTTGCCATGTCCTGAGCTGCTTTCCTCCTCCAGAACTTCCAGCCATGATGTTTGCATCACCTCAGGCCCAGAGGTGTGGAGTTGGGAGCCCATGGACAGAACCTTTGAATCCTGAGCCAAAATAAACTTTTCCTCCTCTAAATTGTTTTTGTTAGGTCTTTTGGTCACAGCAACACAAAGCTGATGAGAAAACCCCCTACTTTATTTAGGTCTCTGCTCATATGTCACCTTCTCAGAAAGACCTCAAAAAGTGCAACTCATCCTTCTCTTTTTTGTTGTGTTTTATCTTTAATTGCATTCTTCATATCTCAGATTATAAAATGCTCATCTGTTTATTGTTTCTTTACCTTCTCATCTTTGTGAGGCCAAGAACTTTTGTTTTGTATCTGAAGTACCTTTATTTCAGTGTATGTACAATGCAGATGTGTTGAACAAATGAATGCATTTAGATTTTCAGACTGATGAGACCTATGAAAACTTGAGTTCTGTAAAAAAAAAAGCTCATCCTACAGACTAGTGCACTTGGCACTAAACCTCAGGTACCTCCTGGATTACAGAGGTTTAGGTGTGATAAAGTATCATATCCAGTGTAGAACATTTTATGGGAAACTACTCTTTGAGTTCCAAATAACCACCTTACACATGGCGTTTTAGAACATAATACATTTAAGCTGGGCATAGTTTGGATTTCCACAAACTTTATTAGTGTATTTTCATGTGAAATTATTAAGATTTCAATAGTATATTTTGTTAAATTTTTTTGCTTAGATTATACAATTTCTGAAGAAATAGTATCTTTCCTAGTAAACATGGAACCCGTTGGTAATCAAGATAAGACATTCTTGACAGCAACATTACTGAAAGTTCAGGTGATTTGTTTATTTGGAGCAGAGCGGTAGCCATCATTTAAGGATGTGAAGAAGAGAGCAAAATTTCTCTGCCACCTTTGGGAAATAATTGATGAGCCATAGGATAAGATTCAGTGCTAGGAAAAAAGAAGTGCTCCATTTTCATCTGCAATGGACTGTTTGGTAGGAACAGAAGCAGAAAGCCCAAAGGTGACAGCTGGCACTGGTGACAACTGCAGGAGAAAGCTACAATGTGGTAGATATGCTGGGGTGTAGGATGCTACACTTCTGATACTATCATACAGCAATATTTACAAATCCTATCTACAGAAGAAGTTGTGTTTCCTTAAAATGTAGTACCGCCTTGATCAATGGTCAGTAATAGTTCAGGCATTGTAATAGGGGTATGGAGGATGGAAGTAATGAATGTTACAAACACTGTTGCTATACATGCATCAACCATTAAATTTCCAGGAACCCTACAAAGTGAGTACTTTTATTATTTCCATTACAGAGATGTGATGGCTGAGGCTTAAAGTGGTTATGGAGCACAAGAATTGTATGTTAGAATACTAATGCAGGGCTGTCTGATTCAGAAGCCAGTCCTGGTTTCTATGGCATTCTGTGATTATAGCTGCATAGAACTGGGGAATAAATGATTTGTGACATGGCCTTTTGAGGGTCGCTTTTCAGATATTTGCCAATATTCTTGCATTTTTCTTGAGAGCTTTTAAAGTCATTGTTAGGGATTTAGGGCTAGTTTGCAGGGAATTGCAAGACAAGAATGAAGTACGTGTTAACTCCTAGGTCTTCTTACAGTTCCCACGTGGCATCTTTAGTCATCATTTATCCCTCAAAGAGCATACACACTAGAGGATGAATGAAATCACCTATAAATACCTATAAATACCCATGTACATGAATTTACAGCCAGACACTAAAGCACCATCTCTGCTCTTCTGGAGTTTTAAATTTATTATCCTCTTAAAATCTTCTTATTTATGTTGTTATATAATGGATGGTGATTGCACTAAATCCAACACAGAAAAATGGAACAAAACAATGGTAGAATGATTGCTATATGTAAATAACCATAATAATTAAAAATTTATCTACAAACTAATTCAGAGTAACTACTTTTGAGGCCAGAGAGGTATGTCTGAGTCCTTTAGGAAATGGGAGTGAGGGAATTCTGCTTAGGGCATAAAAGCATGTGGAGAATAGCTTCTGCTTTCTTGTTCTTTCTATAAGATTCTTTGTTTGAGGCTTTCGTCTAAGGCATGGAAGCTTCAGACTCTGTCTGAACTTTCCCTCTTCCTGGAGGCTGGCATTTGTTGCTTTGTTCAAACTTAAACTCAAGTTTAAAAATAATCTGTTTAAAGAGAGCTTTGCTCTTCTGCCTTCCCAGAAGACTTTACATAGGTGTGATTGCTTACACCCAGACTTCTAATACCTTACAGCAATAGCCTCCTCATCAACTCCCACCAACTCTTTATGAATGAAGTTTCCATTGAGCATTCTGGTGACGTGAAATGAGTGTGGGAGGTGGGGGGAAATATCTACCGGTCAGAAATGTCCACAGCTGCTAGGTGCTTAAATAAATGTTTGAGAGATTGATAGGTAGAGATAAACTGCTGAGTTCTTATAATTTTATCTATTGTATGTCAATTTATGTTAAGGAAAGCTGTCATATAAAAAGATATATATGCAAATATATAGTAGTCATTAAATAAAAATCATTTCTACATGTGTTTTGAGAAAGCAGATCTTAAAGTATTTATAGTTGATTTTGTATTTATAATGGGTGTTTATTCCTAAATTATTATGAAAAAGTATGCATGAATTTTGATTTGCATATACAACTATATAGCAATATATCATTTACCACACGTACTACAAATAGAGCAGTAAAAGGTCAGAAAAGCTGCCCAGAAGCTCTGGAGTTGCCCTGGTCAAGTCTTCAGCATGTGGATAACTTAGACTGAAATATCCATCATGGACTCCTGCATGTCACACCTCTTAGCTGGTGTGGACTAAACAGGTAATAGGCAAATTTATAATGTTTCCATGGTATTAAGAGAACTGAAAATTTAAGTGATTGTCTCAAGAATCTTAAAAGACAGAAACATAATATGTGATGAAGAAAGAGCTCTAATGGTGGGAGTTTATACTCTCAGTGGGGCAGGGAGGTCTTTTATTTTTTCCTTCTTCAATGTGCTTTCTTGACACTTATAAAATCAATTCAGTCATTCTGTGATTTATAAGCCATTAAATGTGTCAAAAAAGCATCAAAATGTTTTCTCCATTACTTTTTAAAAAAGTGAATCACAATTATTATCCCTTATTCACATAATCTAACAGGCATTTTCCACCTGTCTGGTTGACAGTATGTCTTGCTTTTTAAAGTTAAGCCCTTATAGATATACAATTTGGATTTATATAATCAAGGAGAGATGAAACCAAATAGGGCTAACTATTTTTCCATCAGGCTTAAATACATATATATATTTATTTATATATATGTGTATATATATATATATATATATAACATTCATATATATTTAATATCTATGTGTATATTTATATACATGCATACATATACATATATATTTAATTTGTGTTTGTAGTATTCTCATCAGATATTTAACATGTCTTTTCAAGTGTAAAATTCACTGTGATCTTTATACTATGGATACCTATAAAAGGAAATGCCTATCAAAATGGTGAAAGTGTATACTAGGTAATATGCATTTATTCCACAAACCCAGTTCTAGAAAAAGTATCCTTTGGCCAGTATTTAAATAATTTTAATGTCAAATTTAATGCAACAAGGATGACATATTTTAGTATGAATTAATTAGATTAGTGAAATGGAATGGCCTGAATCAGAAAAAATAAAATGAGCTTCATAACAGGAGGCAGTTTATAGTGATCCAAGGCTATCAATTTTGTTATTTTGTAATTTTAATTCTATTTAGATCATTAAAAATCCTATAAAACCAATTCCTGCTACTTCTGGTTGATTATATAAAAATATAACAATGACTTCCATTTATTTGAAAAATAAATGGTACCTCACTTTCTTTAATAAAAAGTTTCTACTTTTTAAAATACCTTTTAATCATTTCTTCAATTTTCCTTGCTTGCATTTATACTGTGGGCCTTCTGAGATAGTTTAACTTGTTTGTGTAACTTTATTTATCTATTTTTTGCTTTATTAGTTAATTCACTCCTCAGTTATCTGTGGTGATTTACAATAGAAATTGGAAAGAAGAGGTTGGTATATGTGTATATAAATACACATGATCAGAAAAAGTAGAAACACGAGAAAACTGGACCTTGTTTAAATAAGCCTGCAAATGCAGACCTCAGAGGCTTACATAATTTATGTGGTTGAATATCAAATGACTATAAATTCCTGGCAGTGGAAACAAAAAGGGTAGCATGATTAGTTATATAATTGTCTTCATTATGAGAGAGAGCGCTTATTAATTTGTACATGTTACAGTATTTTAAATCAAAACTACTAGAAAAACGGATTCAAACTAGGCCACCAGAAACCAAAAATATTTGTAAGTGGGGTGGTAGTGATGCCTGATGTAACCAGAACTTGGTGTGATTGCCTCCGCTATTCTCAGCATTTTCATCATTTTTGTGTTGACTTCACTTCAGTCTTGTCACAAGATAAGTGCAGCAGCTACAGATCTGACATCTGTGAACAATTCCTTCCATAGTCTGTTCCTCTAACTTTGTCTTAAACTAGGGAAACTTTTCCCATTTTGTTCAATAAATAAATCCTCACATCTCCCTGCTTAATAATTAAATCAATAACCTTCCATTAAAGAAATGGGTGAATAGGTTTAGACTGAGTTTCCTAAATCAGTCATGCCAAGAAATCTGGATTACCTTAGACTGATGGCTGCCATCCTCCAAACAGTGTCATGTGACCTAAGGGTGGATACCTAAACAGGTATTAGAAATCAGGAAAGGGGAAATGAGTACAGCTAAGATCTTCTATGCAAATTACCTCAGGGAATTGAACCCTTTTTATTATTTACTTATTTAACATTCTGGATTCATTATGATTACAAAAGTCTATTGGGGAATTGATTCAGAAACTGTCAAGATATTTAGCAGATTTCAATGTTAAGTAAAAAAAAGAAGTAAGCAAATGATCTCATAATAACCATATCTCTGTGGAGGGTCTTATAAAGATAATTGACTTCATAAAATTTTTATATGATGTGTAGGTGAGTGGAGTTGAAATGTTTTGAATTTATGCTGAGCAGTTTTGCCCAAGTCTTTCCCTACTTTCCACTATGTTCTTACTCCTAATATTTGCATGAACACAGGAAAAATTATGGATTATAAATCAAAATATGTTGCTTTGGGAAACTTTTCTAAATATAAAAGAAACCTTATTATTATTATCATTATTACTTTTTTGGTGAATAAATTTAAATAAGAGAATAATCACTGCAGTGCCAGAGTTGAAAGTTCTGGATTTGAAGGAGTACTCCAATGTCAAAGGCCCTGTTATTTTGTAGTTAAGCTCTGACATAATGATGCATCAGACTCTTGTAGTTACACACACATACACACAGATACACACCACTCACTTCAATAATATGAACTGTGACTTTGAGGAAACTTATTTTTAATGTTATCTTTCTCTCCAAAAAAAAATCATTGGGAGTTTAAAAGGTGTGAAGACTAATGCCAAGACAAAATCAGCAATAAGAAAATTTTAAAATAAAAGTGAAATTTAAGGATGAATTGATGATAGTAATTATTAATTCATACTTCTCTGATTTGCTTGACGCTACCTTGTTATTCTCTCCAAATCTTTGGGGGTGGTGTCTATAGACAATGGCTTCTAATTTTTTGACTCTTCATTACTTTAAGATGATTCTTCTATAAAAATAGATGGTGATCTTGGCAGGTAAATCAATTCCCCAAGGTGAAGTCTTCTGAAATTGAAGCAGGTTCAGTATCCTCTCTGGGGGCAGCACCAGTCAGTATTTTATTCTCTTCCAAATAATGACACTCAATGAAGTGTGGAACTGATAAAAGATGAATTTACTTTAAGGTCCAAGAGAGGAAACATAACAGAAAATGAGAAGTTTCATCATAAATGCATCAATGAAGTTGCCCAGGGAGACTTGGGATGGTGAAACTATCTCACAGCCACAGCAATAACATCTCCTCTTATTCATAACTGATACTCTAATGGAATCTTATACTGTCTCAGCACACTGTCTGTATCAGCTTCATTTTCTCTTGCAGGTGCAAAGCAATGTTTCTGGTTTGACCCATTGTCCCAAGCTAGGTAGAGTGTTACTTTGGCATTGGCCCAAAAGACAGTAGGGAAGCAATCTAGCTAAAATTACATATTGATCTCCCCTTCAACCAGCATCCTTTATAGTTAAATCATTCTCCTCTTTCCTAAAGGGACGACTCTGAGTTTTTTAAACCCACTCACTCAACTTCTTAAGTGGTATTGTTTTCATTTTATAGTCTTCTGATTTAGATTGATATATTTAAAGAAGTGTATTATTACAAAAAGAATACCAATACTAAGGTGATAGCAGTATAGACATTCAATAAAACATTCTGGAAGAAGGACTAATTAAAATAGTTGCTGATGTAGATCTTTAGAATTTTTTTTTTGCTACTATGGAAAGCTTTAATATTCTTCCTTTTTATTCTTCTTTGCATAATTTCCCAATGATACATTTTCTATATTACTGAAAGTCTCCTTCTTTACTAATTTTAAAGTAATTGTTAAGCCTTTTGAGGTAGCAAGAAATGTTGCTGCCCATTTTCTTTTTCTTCTTTTTAAACTCACGCCTGAGTTAACCATGTGCCTTGGTTTTTGGCGCACTCTCATTGGCTCACGAAAGGTCCTTCCCCTCACAGATACAGTAGTTGTTCAATGTAAGTATTCGCCCATTTTTTTTTTTTTTTGGTACCAAGGGTTGAACTCAGGAGCACACAACCACTGAGCCACATCCCCAGCCTTATTTTGTATTTTATTTAGAGGCAGGGTCTCACTAAGTTGCTTAGTACCTCACCATTGCTGAGGCTTGCTTTGAACTCACAATCCTCGTGCTTCAGCCTCCTGAGCTGCTGGGATTATAGGCATGCACTTATCACTTCAGGAACTTCTCCAACATAGGATATAGATAAGATTGGAAATTAAGCAGAACTATTTCATTTGTCACACACATCAGAGGTTATTGACAGTTTCTTAGTGGGTCAGAGTGTTTGTCATAAGAACTGTTACACATTCTTCATATTTTATTGTACATTAATATCAATGTTAAAGGTAATATCATTGATTATGATTCAACTTTGCCATTCTGTAATAATCTAACCAACTACTTTAACCATTTTTGCAGATAGGTGTCTCAATTTTGAACCTACCTGCCTGTTCTAAGACCAGATTTTTGACTTATGGGCAGTCAGGGAATTGTACCTCTATAGAATTTTTTCTTAACAAGGCTTATTTCTGTGTGTATTCTATAAGATACATAGGCATTTCCAAACCTTATTTGATGTTGTGCTTGATAAGGATGATGAAATTGTTTCTACTGCAAATAGGATTAGTCATACATACTTTGGAAAAAAAAAATACTCCCTTGACCATGTTATTTTTTTTAGAATAGACGTTTCTGAGATAGTGTTACTCATGCATTTTTGTCTATGACAAATAGTGAGAAATTCATTTTCTCAATTGGCGCATGGTGTGTGTGTGTGTGTGTGTGTGTGTGTAGCTAAAACAAAAGCTTCAGAAACCACACTTTTCTTTACTAGGTACAGAATGGTTTGCCATTTTTTGGTTGATTATTTTTTTCTATTTTAAAAATTGATTAATTTATTTTATTAGTAAGTCCAAAGTATTATTGAGGAGATACTGCTACTGGAAATGGACCATACAAAAATAAAGTTTACAAGAGCAGTTGGTATTTTGAGAAACAAAGGAGAGGGGTAAAACGAATCCTAAGAACTGTGCAGCAAAGAGTAATTTCACTAGAGTAAACATTATATAAATTATATTTGTCTTTCCAGCTACAATAAACATGTGACTAGAAAACTTTTGCATGGAGCAATGTAAGTCTTATTTATGAAAGAATACATAGATTCTTATAGTTTTCTTATGCAATTATTCTGGTAGAGAAGCTATTTACTATTTTAGGAATTTATAGTGAAATTGGTAAAATCAATTTAAAATTGTAGTTTGATGTATATTATATAGGAATTAATAACAAAGCTATTTTCATTATAACATATTCTTTAAAAGTTTTATATATATGAAACTATATTTGCTTATATATGCATGTGTATATATGTGTATGTATGTGTGTGGACACACATGTTAGGCACATACTACATATTTTAATCACACACATATACACATACTTCATCTATTAGATACCAAATAATTTGCATTTTCTTTTCCATTTTGGGTTCCAGTCACCTGTTTTTCTTTCTGTTTGTCTAATGGGAAATCCCAAGGGCCTTAAGCATGTTGTTTTCTCTGCTCAGGCTGCTACCTTCTATGCTATCTCTTGATTTTCTCTCTTTGTACATAGGTTAATTTTCATTTCATTTAAATCTCATCACAACTGTCATATTTTCAAATATCTCTTGACTCTCTCAAGGCTAAATCATGTCTACTTCTATTACATTCTTATAGTGTATTTTTCCTTATACTTTTCATAGCTCCACGTTAATTTTGGCTGACCAGTTTTTCTCCAATGCCCTAACATAGCCTGAAACATAGAAGATACTTAAGTATTTGGTGCCTACCTCAATGAACCCTAATAATTAACATGCCAATTACTTTTTAAAAAGTGAGTTATCATTTACAACTTACTGATTACTTTCCTGATCTTTTTATAGATTTCTTCCTGAACCACAGTTATTTTTGTGCAAGCACATATATATTCTTCTTTGATATCTTTATCCACCAGATTTGATACTACCTTGCAAAATAAATATTCACTTAATTGATTCTTTTAGGAAAAAACTATGTATATGTATCTATTTATCTTAATATGTTATTTCGGGTCACGTAATAGGACCTGTGGAGAGGGGAATATGTTTCTAGTGTAACATTAGAGTTAATTTACATAGTCATTATGGTTTTATTTATTGATTTTGTCTTCTAGAACCAAACTAATGAGAAGCAGAAAACATGTTTGAATGTTAAAGTGCTTATGTTACAAAGTATGTTCCAGAGCTCATGTGGAAGTCCATGTATAGTCTGTCTCTTACATGCTTCATTTTGAGGGGTTTTGGTGGCTACCTCCATAAGGCTGAACAATGTTTCTTTTTGTTATCCTGACTTAATAACTTTAGGTAATAGCTTCAGACTGCCATTCCTATGAATGTGAGAAGTAAGTTCATTTACCTTGCTCTCTCTTCTCTTCCCAGTGTTGAATATTTATATTGTAACTCTTAGCTAACCATTAACTATAAATGATATACTCTACACATACTTCTCAGTTAGAGACAGTATACTTGGAGAGCTTATCTATACAAGGGATGAAATTGGGTGAGATTGGGCTGGAGTTGTGCCTCAGTGGTAGAGCACTTGTCAGGCATGTGTGAAGCCTGTGTTCGAACCTCAGCATTGCATATAAATAAATAAATAATAAAAGATCCATTGACAACTAAAAAATATTAAAAGAAATTGGATGAGATTGCTGCTTTTCATCCTAGGTCTTTGGTACTAAAAAGGCAAACATTTAGGGGAGAAAGTTATATGGAATTGTGTTTTATTATTCAACTTTCTTAAGCCTATTTTTGGGGCCCATCTACTTTTTCTTTCTCCAACAGCTGGCTTATCTTCTGTATCTTACTATGAACAGATTGCAATAATTTACTTAAAAGCAAGTATTGAGGTGCCATGATAAAAAAAAGTCCTGCCTTTACACTAAGAGACTATTGTGGATGGAATTCTGGGTCCCTAGAAAATTGGCTTCTGTACCTCTACTAGGGTTTAGGATTTCCATACAAACAGGAAAGCATTAATGTTTCCCAAGCTTCCTCATGGGCAACAGAAGTATTACTAAACCTATTTGGAAGTTAATTATAGTTCCTTCCAAGGAAATACTACATTTCCTAAAATAGTCAAGAATACTATATTTCCTTGGAAGTATTCTTGACCATTTTAGGAAAAGTAGTATTTCCTAAATATAGTATTTCCTACATAGTATGCTGCTGTGCTTACACACAGAAACATAGGAAGCTCATGTTAAATGCTTACTTTGATGAAGAGATATGAGAATGCTGCTGATTGTGGAAAGTTAAGAGTTCTGAAGGCTTAGGAGGCTGGTTAGGTAGAAGGCAGTTTGTTTTCAGTTTGCAGAAGCTTCAGAAAAAATGATATTGTGTGTGTATGTGTGTGTGTGTGTGCGCGTGCGTGTGTGTTTTATTAATAGACTTTTTTTTTTCAGTAGTGTTAGGTTCACAGCAAAGTTGAATAAAGTACAGAGCTTTCCTTCATTCTTTTGCCTCCACACATGCATACCTTGCTGTACCATCAACACTCCCCCACCAGAGTGGTACACTGGATATGACGGCAGTGCCTTTTGACACATCATCATCACTGGGAGTCCATGATTTACAATAGGGTTTTCTCTTACAGGTCTATATTCTATAGATTTGCACTAATGTCACATTATAATATCATACAGAATTTCACTCCCTGAAAATATTTTATGATCTGCCTGTTCATCCTTCTCTCCCTACAAACCACTGGCATTAATGATGTTTTTACTGTCTTCATAGTATTGCCATTTCCTGAATGCCGTGTAGCTGGAGTCATACAATATGCAACTTTTCAGCCTGGCTTCTCCATTATGGATTCTTTCATGTATCATCTTGGTGTTATTTCTAAAAAGTGATCACCAAACTCTAGGTAATCTAGATATTCTTCTACATTTTCTATGGGTTTTATAGTTTGGTGTTTTAAATTTAGGTCTTTATCTGTCTTGAGGTTATTATTGGGATATTATTGGGAGTGTTGTAAGTTCTGTGTCTAGATTCATTCTTTTGTTTGTGGATATCCAATAGTTCTAGCACCAAATTAGTGTCTTCATTTTAGGATTAAACGCTTATGTGACTTTAAAGAAATTTCTTAGAAAGAGAAAGGAATATTAATTCAGATATCAGGAATTGTTTGGGGCTGGTTTACCAAGTTGAACATTTGGTTTACCTTTTTTTTTTTTTTTTTTTTTTTTTACTTAGGTTTTCATCACTGGTGACCTAAAGACAAGAATGACTTAGGGGAAGAAAAGTTTATTTTGACTTATGGTTTCAGAGATTCAGTCCATGGCCAGTTGACTCCATAGCTGTGGGGTGAAGGTGAGGCAGAACGTCGTGGCAAGAGGGGTGTGGTAGAGGAAATCTGCTCAGTTCATAACATCCAGGAAGTCAAGAAAGAGTTCTGCTTACCAGGAACCATGTATAAACACCAAAGGCACACCCTCAGTCACCTACTTTCTCTAGCCACATTATTCCTGTCTATAATTACCACCCACTTAATCCATTCAAGTGGCCTAATCCAGTAATTAGGTTACAGTTTTCATAATCTAATCATTTTATCTCTGAATATTTTTGCATTGTGTCACACATGAGCTTTGTGTGTGTAGGGAGGTACCTCATATCCAAACTATAACATCCCTCATGTAAAATGATTCTTCAGGTAGGCAGTCCAGTGTCCATGCAGTACTGTGCCATTTGGGGCATCTTCACTATTTCTGTTCTCACTTCCTTAATGCATGGTTTCTATCCTTGGGTTCTCTGTTGGTTTATTATTTTTTTATTTGTTCTAATTAGTTCTACATGATAGTGATTCATTGGACACAAATGGAGCACAACTTTTTATTTCTCTGGTTAAACATGATGAAGAGTCGCACCACATATGCAGTCATACATGTACCTAGGGTAATGATATTCATCTCATTTCACCATCTTTCCTAATCCATGTCCCCCCCTCCCTCCCCCTTCCCCAATCAAAGTTCCTCCATTCTCCCCACAATCCCCCACCCCCATTAAGGGTCAGCATCTACTTATCAGTGAGAACATTTGGCCTTTGGTTTTGGGGATTGGCTTACTTTGCTTACTTATTCTCCAACTCCATCCATTTACCTGCAAATGCCATGATTTTATTCTCTTTTAATGCTGAGTAGTATTCCATTGTGTACATGTACCACAGTTTCTTTATCCATTCATTTGTTGAAGGGCATCTAGGTTGGTTCCACAGTTTAGCTATTGTTAATTGAGTTGCTATGAACATTGATGTGGCTGTGTCACTATAGTATGCTAATTTTAATTCTTTTGGATATACACTGAGGAGTGGGATAGCTGAGTCAAATGATGGTTCCATTCCAAGTTTTCTAAAGAATCTTCAAACTGCTTTCCAGATTGGTTGCACCCATTTGCAGTCCTGCCAGCAATTTATGAGTGTTCCTTTTTATCCACTTCCTCACCAACACTTATTTTTGATAATTGCCATTCTGACTGGAATGAGATGAAATCTTAGAGTAGTTTTGATTTGTATTTCTCTAATTACTAGAGAAGTTGAACATTTTCTCATATATTTGTTCATGAATTATATATCTTCTTCTGAGAAGTATCTATTCAGCTCCTTAGCACATTTATTGATTGGGTTATTAATTTTTTTTTTGCTATTAAGTTTTTTGAGTTCTTTATATATCCTGGAGATTAGCGGTCTATCCGATGTTCATGCAGTAAACATGTACATGCCCACTCTGTGGGCACTCCTTTCACATTATTGATTGTTTTCTTTGCTGAGAAGAAGCTTTTTAGTTTGAATCCATCCCATCTATTAATTCTTGGTTTTATTTCTTGTGCTTTAGGAGTCTAGTTAAGGAAATCAGGACCTAATCTGACATGATGAAGATTTGGGTCTACTTTTTCTTCTATTAGGTGCAGAGTCTCTGGTATAATTCCTAGGTCCTTGATCCACTTTGAGTTGAGTTTTGTGCATGGTAAGAGAGAGTGGTTTAATTTCATTTTGTTGCATATGGATTTCCAATTTTCCCAGCACCATTTGTTGAAGAGGCTGTGTTTTTGCCAATGTGTGGTTCTGGCACTTAGTCCAGTATGAGATAACTGTATGTATGTGGGTTTGTCTCTATGTCTTGAATTCTATTCCATAGGTCTTCATCTCTATTTTTTGTGCCAGTACCTTGCTGTTTTTGTTACTGTGGCTCTGTAGTATAATTTAAGGTCTGGTATTGTGACGCCTCCTGCTTCACTTTTCTTGCTAAGGATTTCTTTGGCTATTCTGGATCTCTTATTTTTCCAAGTGAATTTCATGATTGCCTTTTCTATAGCTATGAAGAATGTCATTGGGATTTTAATAGGAATTGTATTAAATCTGTAACACGCTTTTGGTAGTATGGCCATTTTGACAACATTAATTCTGCATATCCTGGAGCATGGGAGGTCTTTCCATATTCTAATGTCTTAAATTTCTTTCTTTAGTGTTCTGTAGTTTTCACTGTAGAGGTCTTTCACCTCTTCTGTTAGGTTGATTCCCAAGTATTTTAATTTTTTTGAGGCTATTATGAATGGGATACTTAATTTCTCTTTCTGAGGATTCATTATTGATATATAGAAATGCATTTGATTTATGGGGGTTGATTTTATATTCTGTTACTTTGCTGAATTCATTTATTAATTGTAGAAGCTTTTGATGGAGTTTTTTGGATCCTCTAAATATAGAATCATGTCATCAGCAAATAGTGATAGTTTGAGTTCCTCTTTTCCTATTTGTATCTTTTAATGTCTTTCATCTGTCTATTGCTCTGTCTATAGTGTTAAGGACTATGTTGAATAAGAGTGGTGAAAGAGGGCATACCTGTCTTATTTCAGTTCTTAGAGGAAATGCTTCCAGTTTTTCTCCATTTAGAATGATATTGGCCTTGGGCTTAGCATAGATAACTTCTACAATGTTGAGGTATATATCTACTTTGAAAGTGTGTTGTATTTTATGAAATGCTTTTTCTGCACCTATTGAGATGATCATATGAGTTTTATCTTTAAGTCTATTGATGTGATGAATTATGTTTATTGATTTCCATATGTTGAACCAACCCTGTATTCCTGGGATGAACCCCACTTGATCATGGTGCACTATCTTTTTAATATATTTTTGTATGCAATTTGCCAGAATTTTATTAAGAATGTGTGCATCTGTGTTCATCAGGGATATTGGTCTGAAGTTTTTCTTTCCTTGTTGTGTCTTTGTCTGATTTTGGCCTCAGGGTGATGCTAACCTCATAAAATGAATTTGGAAGGGTTCCCTCCCCTTCTACTTCATGGAATAATTTGAAGAGTATTGGTATTAATTCTTCCTTGAAGGTCTTGTAAAACTTGGCTGAGAATCCGTCTGATCCTGGACTTTTCTTAGTTGGTAGGCTTTGATGGAATCTTTATATTTCTTTGCTAGAAATTGATCTGTTTAAATTGTATTAGTTTTCTACAAATTCAGTTTGTGGAAATCATATTTCTCTAGAAATTTGTCAGTGTCATTTGATATTTTCTATTTTACTGGAGTATATATTTTCAAAATAGTTTCTAATTATCTTCTGTATTTCAATAATATCTGTCATGATATTTCATTTTTCATCATAAATTTTAGTAATTTGAATTTTCTCTCTCCTCCTTTTTGTTAGGGTGGCTAAGGGTTTGTCAGTTTATTTTTTCAAAGAACCAGTTTTTTGTTTTGTCAATATTTTCAATTGTTTCTTTTGTTTCAATTTAATTGATTTCAGCCCTGATTTTTAATTATTTTCTGACTTCTACTGCTTTTGGTGTTGATTTGTTCTTCTTCTTCTAATGCTTTGAGATGTAATGTCAGGTCATTTATTTGTTGATTTTTTCTTCTTTTAATGAATGAGCTTAGTGAAATGAACTTTCCTTTTAGTACTTCCTTCACTGTGTCCCAGAGATTTTGATATGTTATATTGGAGTTCTCATTTACCTCTAAGTATTTTTTTTACCTCTTCCCTGATGTCTTCTGTTATTCATGCATCATTTAGTAGCATATTATTTAGTCTCCAGGTGTTAGTGTTGCTTATATTTTTTTATTTTACCATTGATTTCTAATTTTATTCCATTACTGTCATGTAGAATAGGTATCTCTAATTATTTTTTTTGCATTTGCTAAGACTTGCTTTGTGGCATAACATATGGTCTGTTTGGGAGAAGGATCCATGTGCTGCTGGGAAATAAGTGTATTTGCTCATTGATGGATGAAATATTCTATATATGCCTGTTAAGTCTACATTATAGATTGTATTATTGAGTTCTATAGTTTCTTTGTTCAGTTTTTGTCTGGAAGATCTATCCAGTGGTGAGAGAGGTGTTTTAAAGTCACTCAGTATTATTATTATGTTGTGGTCTATTTGATTCTTGAAATTTAGAAGGATTTGTTTGATACATGTAGATGCTCCTTTGTTTGGGGCATAAATATTTGTGATTATTATGTCTTGTTGATGTATGATTCCCTTAAGCAGCGTAAAATGTTCTTCTTTATCCCCTCTGATTAACTTGGGTTTGAAGTTCTCTTTATTTGATATGAGATGGAAACCCCTGCTTGTTTACATGGTCCATGTGAGTGGTATGTTTTTTTACCCATCCTTTCCCCTTCAGTCTGTAGATGTCTTTTCCAATAAGAAGAGTCTCTTGAAGGCAGAATGTTGTTAGGTCTTTTTTTTTTAATCCAGTCTGCAAGTCTATGTCTTTTAATTGATGAGTTTAGGACATTAACATTTGGGATTATTATTGAAATATGGTTTATATTCCCAGTCATTTTGTTTTGTTTTGTTTTTTGCTTGACTTGGTTTCTCCTTTGATTGGTTTTTCCTGTAGTATAGTTCTTTTCTTTGTATTTTCATTTCTTTCTCATGGAGTATTTTGCAGAGAATGTTCTGTAGTGCAGACTTTTTTGCTGTAAATTATTTTAACTTTTTTTTTTTATCATAGAAGGTTTTTTTTTGTCATCAAATCTGAAGCTTAGTTTTGCTGGATATAAGATTCTAGATTGGCATCCATTTTTTTTCAGAGCTTTGTATATGTTGTTCCAGGATCTCCTACCTTTGAGGGTCTGGAATGAGAAATCTGCTGAGATTCAAATTGGTTTCCCCCTATATATAATCCCAAACGTTTATCTCATGGCTTTTAAAATTCTCTTCTTATTCTGTATACTAAGCATTTTCATTATACTGTGCCTTGGTGTATATCTGTTTAATTTTGTACATTTGGTGTCCTGTAAGCCTCTTGTATTTGATTTTCCAATTCATTCTTCATGTTTGGGAAATTTTCTGATATTATTTTATTGAAGAAATTGTGCATTCTTTTGGTTTATATCTCTGTGCCTTCCTCTATTTCAATAAATCTTGGATTTGGTCTTTTGATGTTATCCTGTAATTTTTCACTGTGTGGTCAACTTTATTTTCAAGATTGTATATTTTGTTTTCATTGTCTGAGGTTCTGTCTTCCAAATGATCTAGTCTGTTGGTGATGTTTTCTATTGAATTTTTTATTTGGTTTATTGTTTCCTTGATTTCAAGGATTTCTGTCCCCTTCTGCCCCCAAATCTCTATCTCTTTCTTGAAGTAATATTTTGCTACCTGCATTTGCCCTCTTATCTCTTTGTTGGAGTGACCAATTATTGCCTGTATTTGTTCTCTTATCTCCTTGTTGGAATGATCAGTTGTTGCATTGTATTTGCTCTGTTATGTCATTGTTTGATTTGCAGATTATTTTAATTTTGTACATTCTGAGCTGCTTCTCTGACATTTCATTTTTTTGTACTGTCATTGGACTCTATTATTGTATCATCTTGGTTTGTTTGGGGCACTTTCTTTCCTTGTCTTTTCATGTTTTCTGTGTGTCTTTTCCTATAGCAGTATGGATCTGAGGCATTACAGTTTCTATCCTATAATCTTGTAGTGTCCCTGCAGGTTTCCAATGTCTTGCCTTTAAGGGGGAGATCAATATTAACAGCACCCAATGCAAACGATAAACAGCCTTAAACCAAATAGTTCCTGTTTAGATTATTACAGTTTTGTCACAATAACAGAAATGATGTGTTCAAAGTTATCTGCAAAATAAACAGTAGGTTTGGAAAAGGGTCTATAGTTTCTAGTGGTGGACAAAGAGAGAAGTGTGGCGGGATGTAGAGCATGATGTTTATGAGGTAGGAGGTGAGAATATAGAGGTATTAGATTGTAGGAAGAGTGAAAGATGAATCAAAAGAACTTGGTTGTTAACAGGAGAAAAAAGAGAAAGAGCCGACTCCGTGCAAGGCTCTCTCCTCCCTCCGCAACAAGATGGTGGCTATTAGCACACATAGCAAGAATACCTCTGGTGTAACAAAGCCTGCAGGGACCTTGGTGATGGTCTTCTGGATACCGGTTGTTATCCCTAGATAGAAGTGTCCATGTCCAATTTGATGGCAGGGTAGCATCAAACCTGTAAGTATCTTGGTGTTGCGCTTCCAGTCCCTAGCCAATGTCTCAAGACAGAAGCTACTGCAACTAAAGTTGTTGGTGGTAGCAGTTGAGGTAACTTACCCAAGATGGTGGTGGAGGTGTCCCAGGATGGATCCAACTACTTTTAGAGATGGGGCTGAAAGAGCAGTTTGCAGGATGGCTTTGGGCATCTGTTTGGGGATGCAGCATTGTGGTGTGCTGGCCTGGTCCTCTGTGTGGTGAGCAGTCCTGGTCCTAGTCCTGGGCTCCATGTGGTTTGGCGGAGCAGTCCTGGGACTGGGCTGGGCCTCATAATAAGAAATATTAAAATAATGTTTCATTTTACCCATCAACAATTCTGTGAAGGAAGGAAATAGCTTTTGAAACTTGGGCCGATTGGCAAAAAAACATCAAATCAGAATCTTACCTGTGTCAGATGACATTAATATCCATGTTTGTGAACGTTGTGCTATACCTCCCGTTGAAGAGCTAAATATATATCAAAGCTGATTCTAAGATAGAGTTCCATGGCATTGCATACAGGCTAGTGCCAAATCTGGCTCAATATGTATTAGAATCTTAATCCAAGCTAACCAACTTTTTAGTGTATGATGATGAAGTAAAATAAAAAAAAACTAATTTGGTTTTAAGAATTAGAATTTTTCTCATTAGTTGCAATCTGTGAGTCACAACTTGTGTAGAACTTGCTAACAAGAATCATTAGTATTTTCATTTGTGCTTGAAAGATTAGACTTGGCAGTGATATTTTATTTAATAATTTTTTCCTTGCATTTTTCTTTTAAAAGCATTGCCATTATTATAACTAAAGAAAACTCAGATATTTTCAGCATTAGGCTATATTTTAATGCTCTTTTTTACAATATGGAAGTCATACTAACCAGGACAGGTGTAAGGGTTTCTGAATATATTTTCACTCACCTTATCCTCATTTAATTTAGCATTCATGTAATGCAGACCATTATGCTCCATGTACATTGGAAATGTCGAAAGCTGTGAAAACCTGTGCCAGTTTATTATTGTAATTGAATACTAGAGTACAGTATTGGAGAAGTTCATTTTTTTCCCAATCTTTTTCATGGGACTTTACATTTTGAGCTGCTAACATATACATAAAAAGCCATTTACTCTTTCGAGTATTCAAGGAGACCCAACCTTATTTTATGTGAATAGGAAATCTAACAAAACTTAATTAAAATTTTATTAAAACCCCTCAAATTTAGCAAAATTGAGAAGTAAAATTGGAAAAAAATTTGACAGTAAATTGTCAAATAGCAGTCATAGTCCTAGCAAGAAAACTATTCAGAGTGTTGGGTCTTATGCTGTATTGATATGGTACATCATTTTATAGAATTCAAACCATATTTGTGAGTTTAATCAATGTTTTATTTTGGTTATACTGAAATCATGTTTCTGAATACTGGTTTTATTTAGGTCCTAAATCACCCCCCCCCCTTTTTTTTTACAAAACAGTTAGAATCTTCTATGATTGTTATAATAAATCCTATAGAGGATGAATGAATTAGATCTTCTAATTAGAGTAATTTCACATAATGATCATCTTTCCACATGATGATATTCCATGAATAAATGGTAAAGATTCATTAGCATGGGATTTAGAGGCTCCTTTGTTCTGCAGATAGAAGAGAAAGATCTTAGCATGATTAAGTTGGATTTGTATTCTTTAGGATTCTAGGAAATTTGGAAATTTATATTTTGAACTTCAATATTTACAGTATTTATACACGAGAAATCATGGGATTCAGTTTGAGTCCCATAAGTTTGAATGTGTTAATGCATAAATGTGAGTTAAGAAGGAATTTTAGAAAAAGAAGACAAGTAGGAGAGTTTATCGTCACTTCTTGGCCTTTGGTGCAAGACCAAGTGTAGTAGGGTTTATTAGGGACCATTTTTTAACTGTAAGAATTCTCAGCAAAGTTACCATATAATGACTGTGTTTATTCACATTCTCCTTATTAAGAATCCTTTTCTTTTACCATTTGGCTATAATTCTCAAATGGTATTAACACAACAGTCTCATCATGTATTCAACAGCCAGTTTTTAAATATTATTAGTAGTACATTTATGTGGGACAAGTGCATGGAGTACTGCAAACATGGATACGTTCGTTAAGGGCATCTGAGTGGCAAACCGCTTACCCCATAGGCACAGCCCTGGGTGTGAGGCTGCGTGTTGGAATCCCTGCGCTTGCTTGCTCCATGACCCACTCCTCGATTGGTTGCTGCAGGGACAGTTGGCCAGAAATTGTATTGGTGGCTGCCTGTAATCTGCTTAGCTACTGCCTGAGTATATATACATGGTAACTATGCAATAAAATCAGACCTGCTTCCTGCTTGGTCTCCGGAGGTCTTGATTAGGGACTCTTCAACCACACCCTCCTCTACCCTATTCCATGGACCTCCTCACTGGACAAGAGACAGCCCTGTACATTTAAACTATAAACATACCAATCTTGATGAGAAAGAATATATCTTATTTATCTTTTAATCCCCCAGTGTTTATCCTAACATCTGATGCATTGGAAGTATTCAACAAATTTATTGAATGAAGGAGTGGGTGGAATATATCATACATTTTTCTCTTATAGTAATAAATTACTGACCTTGTTAAGCGGTGTTACGTCGTATATAAATATGGAACCTGATTAGTTTGTCTCAGCCCTTTCCAATGTCAACATTTTGTATCTCTATGATTCTTGTCTTCATGTGGTTGTGGCAGGTCATGAGGCCTATTCTTTCCTTGCTTGTTGCCTGCACCAAGATGACAGGAGAAGACAGGATTGTGGGTTCTAGGTCTCTCCAGCCTGGCAGGTTATTTGTCAATCCTCTTGTTTGATGACAGCTGAGGGAGGTGGATGTTGATGGATGGAAAAGTCATCTAGCAGTTTCCACTCTTCTAATTCCATGGTGATTGAATTGTTCAACAGAACATTTTCAGCACTTTCTCTTTTCCTGCTGAGTGTTCCAGAAATGGTAGAATGCTAAATGGCTCTTTTAACATGCAGCTTTGTCAGGGAATTTATTCTAAGCTACCCAGCACTGTGTTAGAACTACTGTACAATGGTCTTTTTCCTGCTATGTCCTGAGGCTTCAGGTTCACTGGCTTGTTTGTGGGGTTGGCATAGGTTCCAGTTTGCCTGCAGCAGCTCTAGTTAACACCTGCTGTATGGTATTGTTAATGGTGTCTCTTTCCCTTTCATAGCAATCTGGTTTGGGCAATAAATTGTAGGGCTATCTGCTAACCTCGCTCTTTTCCTCCTGAAGACTTTCTTCCCTTTGTCTTGCCGTGTGCTCGTCCCTGGCAGTGTTGAGTCTTAAATATTGACAACTGCTCTACATTCTTTCTCCTATGCCTCTTCTACATACAGCATAGAGGTAAATCAAGTCTGTTCACTTTCTTGAACTTCTTGGAAAAATTTAAAAAAAAAGAAAAAGGAAAGAATTAGTTGAATACTTCTTGGTTAAAACAATGTGACCTTTTCCTTCCAAGAGCTACTATGACAGAACAAAATAATAATGATGATATAAATACATTTTAATTTTTAATTTCTGAAAAATATATTAGATTTAAATGTGAAAGAATATCAGTGCAATATAAATGAGGGCATTAATAAATTATGATTATAGATCCTTTTGATTATCAGATGCTTTTTGTCTTTGCGTAACCATATTTTTCATGCATTTCCTTCATGATTGTGGCCACTACAGCCCTCCAGGTCAGGGCCATTTTGCACAGATTTCTTCAGTGATATATAGATAAGGAAAAGACTCAAGTATGATATTAGATTCTATGTCAAGGTGCACATAATGCATTTGAAAAGGAAAGATGATAAGGAATATACCAGAAGAAGGTAGCAAGCCAAGTTCTGTCATCTTCCCCAGGGATTTGGAATTGGAGCCAGGCATTGAGAGAAAGATGGGATTTCAGAGGTAGACATGTGGGGTAAAATGCTGGGGAGGGGGGTGTGACCTATTGTCTTGTAGGGGGCCTTCCAGATACTAGCAAGAATAGAGAAAGGTGGGAGATAAGTTGAATGGGTCAGAAAGGGAATTTGAGGTTCTAGATTTTTGAAGCAATTTGATCTTGCAGGCATTCAGCTTTCTATGACATGCATTGTTATTGGATTTTGAATGTTTTTTCAAAATTTTTATTTCGTTAGAGGAGTTTTGTCCTTAAAACAGGTGAGTATCAAATTGAAGGTAAAAAGAAGTTTAATGGTTTTCCAAGTCTCTAAATGGTCATTACTACTGTCTCTTTTCCTTTCTACCCTTTGGCACAGAGAACATAAAGGAGTTAGGAGGGACAGTCCAGAGCATGTATGTGGTCTGGTTATTACTGGATTGCTTACATTGTCTTTGTGTCCACAAGAAAACTGAAGGCTTTATTTTGACAGAAGTGAGAAATGTCAGCTTTGGATATATAGCTCTGTGTTCTATTTTGGAAGATGAGTGTTCTGCAGGACATTTCCTTATAATACATGGTGGGGAAGAGGATGGGAGGGGATAAGAGCTATCCCTGGAGATGTTCATTTTTGGAGGTTTTTTTTTTTTTTTTTGGCAAGTTTTTAATCCATTCAAGTGTGTGTAGCCTGGAGGTGTTAATGTCAGAAACCTGGACCATCCATTTCAGCAGACCTGCTATTCACCTAAGGTAGATATCCTATCTTCCCTTTCTCCTTTCCCATATGTTTGTTTTTATTTTTCAGTAACATAGGTTTTGTATGTAATTTTCCTCTGGGAACTCTTTCAAGACATAAATGACTTTTGACTTCAGAGTATTTTTAGGTTATTTTCTCTTTGTCTATCCTAAGTGGTTTTATAAACATGAATTTATGTTCATATACATATTGGATTAGTAAAAATTAAGCATTTATTCCTTCAGCAAATGTTTATGGAGCTTCTACTTGTATACCTATCACTGTCCAAGGTGCTGGAATACAGGAGGGAACAAAAATATAGCCCCTTGTAGAACTTAGCTTCAGAGGCAGAGAGGGCGAAGAAAGGCGGAATCAGGTAATGAACAATAAACAGCAAGTAAGTTATATACTGTGATAGAAGATAAATGCCAGAGTAGACAGAAAAACTAGATCAGGAGAAGGGGGATTGGGAATGGAGGGGGAAGGGGACAGTGGAAGTAATAAATAGAGTGGTTAGGAGACCCTCATTAACAAGGTGAAATGGGAGCAAAGACTGAAAAGAGGCAAGAGTTTGGCCAAGCAATCATCTCATCAAAGAACATTCAGCAGAAGGAAGAAGAAGATCAAAGGCTGGAAACAAGAGCACACCTGGTATATTCAAAGAACTGCAAGGAGGTCAGGATGTTGCAGTGAAGTAAGTGAAGGGAGAGTAATAATGCCTATCAGAGAGGTGACCTGGGGCCAATTATTCGGGGTCTTGAAAGACCTTTGTAGGAACTTTGGTTGTTATTTGTGTGAAATGGAAGGCATTCAGGATTTGTGACACAATAGTAACATCATCTAAATTATGCTCAAAAGGTCACTTGGGCTTTATCTTGAGGCTAGACCATGGGTGGATGTGGGTAAATAAAAAGAAGGAAGAGGTGTCAGGAGGCTTTTGCAGTGCTTTGAGCAAGAGATGGTGGTAGACTAGACTAAGGTGGTAACAGAGTAGTCAGATTCTGTGAATGTGTTTTGAAGCTAAAGATAAGCAAAATTTTCTGTTGAATTGGATGT
Source organism: Marmota monax (assembly GCF_021218885.2). NCBI lineage: Eukaryota > Metazoa > Chordata > Mammalia > Rodentia > Sciuridae > Marmota > Marmota monax. Next base: position 17,128,992 of record NW_026692781.1, read on the forward strand.
GGGGTGTGAGAGATATATAGGAGTCAATGACAGCACTCAGATTTTTGGCTCATGTATCTGGAGTGTTGGAATTCCAAGGCACTTAATTAAACACTTTATCATCCATAAATCTATTAATTTATAACCTGAAAACATTCTCATAAATGTTTCCCCCACAATACTTCTATAATGGACATTGTGCCAACATATAAAGGGTATGAGATACATGAGGTAAAGTCTCTGGCTTAGGGCTTTTTCCTATCATACTCCATTTGACAATGTGTACCTCAAATATAAGGACTATGAATTATTTCTCTTTGCACTTTTGCTACGTACTGCAGTGGCTCTCATATATCTCATTGCATCAAATCCTTTGTTATTTATTTTAAGACGAAGTGTTATTTTATGTATTACTAATATAAGCTACTGCTTATTTAAGTGATTTATTATTACTTAAAAATATAATAAATGTAAATAAATGTAAAATGTAAACATTAAATATTTTAATAGATGCATTATTACATGAATAAATGTATTGGTATTTATTTTGTGGTGCTGGGGGTTGGGCCAGGACTCATGCATGTTTCTACCATGGAGCTGTACCTCCAACCCCTTGGTATTTAGTGAAAGAGTTATTTTGGACTAATTAGGCATAGTTTTATTTTTTATCTTTTAATGTTACTATCTTTAGGGGCATTTTTTTTTTGCATGTGAAGTCAATAATTTTATATATATTGGTAAAAAAATGTAATACAGCTCCATTTACATTTGTAGATCATCCTTTATTAGATCAAAAAGCACTTGGTATAATTTTGCAAAGAAAATAGATTTGCAATTATTCTCCCAACCATAAATATGTGCTTCATTAATATTAAATATTTGCCCTATCCCACAGATTTATTTTTGGCACATGTAATAACATTTCATTTCAATGGATGCATCATTATTTCATTTTCTTAAGTTATGATATTTTAAACATCAAATATCTAGAAGGTATTTTAAACAACAATTAACACTATAAATAGAGTGTTAACAATGCACATAACTCAATTGAGGAGGTGAACACATGAAGAACTCTGACCGAGTTCTGTGCAGACTTTGAAAACAGTATCAAAGCTGCCTGCTGGCCTACAGCGATTGTAGGATGTCATTCACTGTAGGAACATTCTGATAGCTGAATTGTTAAAGTGTGAAAAATGATTCTTAGAATCAATGAAATATGGGAATAGATATTCGACAAATGTTTAACTGCTTGAAATATGGCTTCCACCTCCTGCCACCCCATCCACATACCCGTGGCTCTAGGCTGTATTTGCAAAGCAAGTCCTGTTGCAGTCTTTGCCATACACTGTTTCTAGTTTTATTTCTTTCCATCTAGAATCCCTTATAGGAAACTATCTCTCCCACCTACTCTCTGTCCCTGTGGCTAGGTGGGCTTGATTGCAAACTCATTCATTCTACAACAGGGCCAGGGGAGGTTGTGCAATGGAGGCAGGACCAGTTTACTCCATCAGGTCAGAGGTAGGTTCAGGTATGGTCACAAAATCTAAGCTAATACAAACTCTGACTTTTGCCAGAGCAATCAGGATACAAGCTTCCTTTTTCTTTGTTTTATCCTCTAGGACCTTGAAAGCCTGCATCTTCTGGTGGCCTCCTTTCTGAAACAGGAATAGTCTATGCATGCAGAAATGAGATAGGGAGAAAATTCACTGGCAACCTCTGATCCCCTCTATCTAGGTAGAGTTGACGCTAGGGAGTTTTCAGTTATATTGATATTTTTTTAAAATCCTAACTTAGGCTGATCAGTCACTCTGGTTTAAAACTGAAAATGTCTTTACTTACACAAGTACAGAAGCATTTTCCTATCTGCCACTCCCCACATACTTCCCCACTGTAGGGTAGGGCTGACATTTGGTTGCCATCTTCACCACTTTTGGTTGCCAGGCTCAAAACCTGAGATGTCTCACTCTCACCCTTGACCATTTCTCTCTGAATTACTCTGTTAACTTAAATTGATTTTATAGTTAATTTCAAAACTAGGTGTAAGTTAGGATCTTCATTGCTTTTAGGCTGGATTCTCAGATCAGTCTTCTCTGAGTGGTAAGTGGTTTCTTGCCCTCAGATGCTTTTGACAGATTCAGACTCATACTTTTGATCCAAACTGACCACTCTTTCTTTCAAAGCTTAATTTTTTTTGGTGATGTACACTTCAAATTCAGCTCATTTGCAAAGCCTAGAGGCCTGTGATACCAAACTTACTTGAAGGTTAAACCTTTTTCAAGGTCAGGTTAGCAACTCTAGCTACTTTCTAATTTTTCTGTGGTAACTCATATCTTCCCAATGTAGAGATTTAAATCTTCCAATCAGACTCATATTACATAAGATAGTATTGTATTGTGGGGATAAGGACAAGTTTTGAAATCACAGAGAGACATAGGTTTCTAGCTCAGATAATTTTTGTGAGTTTTAAATGTATCTGTATATTAATTTATATCCTATTTTACTTTTCTTCTATTATCTATCTACCTACCTATCAATCATATCTGACATTAAGTTCTCATAAAATGATAGTTATCACTTGAAAGTTGCATGCCACATTATTCTTGAGTGTTTTAGTATCTTTACATTAAATTTTCTGTCATGTCTGTTCAGTTGTTCTTATTACTTTTTTCATTCTTTCACATATACACAATGCCAGAACTCATTAATGGTCATTTTAGTCTAAGGCAACAAACTTTGGATCCTTGTAAAATAAAAATCATCCTAATATTACAGACAAATCCACAAATATTAAAAATAAAAATAAAGAAAACTCTGGAAGTATAGTCAGAATGATGGTAAAATTTATTACCTAAAAGACAGATCTTGGCCAGGTTCTGCCATCTCTTATAGGTTCAATATGTCTCTACAGAATTCTTAGCTGCAGATAAAGTAATTCTGTTTGATTTATATGGTCCCAGTTAAAGAAATCTGCCAAAGGGAGGTCTATACCAATTCTTTATCTTAGGCACTTTGTTGGCAGTGGCTTTGTGTTCAAAAAGATATGAGATAAAAAATATAAAGGAATATTTTCTCTATGCAATTTTCATTTCCTCAGTTCCTTCTTTGATATTACTGATATTTGCTGAGCTAAACTAATTAGGAATTAAAAAATAGTTTTATTAGTACTTGGAAAAGTGCCAGATTAATTGCCAGGAAGTTGGTGTCCTCTTAATGTAGCATAATTAACTAAAATTCAGTCTCTTCTGTGCCTGCTTCTTATACCTATCAGAATTGCATAGCCCTAGGAAGAACTGCTATCAAACTTGAGAAGTCTATGCTTGCATTCCTTAAAGTATTAAGGAATCACTTGAATAGGGAAAAAAGTGATTAAAGACTTAGACCTAGGGTAAAATTATTAAAAATTATTTCTTATAGAGTTTGGTTCTTGAACTATTTTGAGTCACAAACCCTTTAGAATAATCTGTGAATTTTGTGAACACATCACAAGTATGCAAAAATTGACTTAGGAAATAACTTTTGCACTTAATTTCTAACATATTATGAAACCCCTGAAGCTCATCCAGATTAAAAGCCTCAGTGTGCTTTCTTAAAGTCATAGAGTCCTAGGGTAGGACAGGACATAAAAGACCAGTTACATTACTTCCCTATCCAACTCAGGAGTTTTCAAACTCAGCACTATGGATAGTTGAATGGGATAATTCTCTGTTCTCTGGGACTGGTCCCTGTGTTTTGAGTTGTTTAGTATCATCCTTTTTCTCTCCTCACTAGAAGCTGGGGTAAGGGTGGGGGCAGTCCTGACAACCATAAAAATTTCCAGACCAAATGTACCCTAGGCAATAAAAATCTGTTGAGAAGCAGAGTTCTAGCTTGAACATTCCTTCCTTGGTTTTGATAGCCAGTGACCATCTGGTCCCTACGGGCATGTTTATTATGTCCAAACTAGCACATCTGTTTAAATTTGAGTCCACAGCCTATAGAACAGAAGATAAGCCCCTGAGGCTAGTAGTTTGAGAGGAGACACTTGGAAGTACAGAAGATGAAAAAGAGAGGGAAAGCTAACATGGTTTGCATTAACAAGAGGCTTTTCATTATGGACAACTGGAGCTTAGTTACAATGAGTTATAATGATGAATGGTATAGACTCTACCTGACAGTTGTTCTACCAAGAGGAGGATGCTGAGGTATATATTCCTCATCTCCTACTCCTTATTGACTGAGACTGCTCAGGTGGAATTTTATACACACACACACATATTATATATATATGTATATACATACACACACATCTCTCTCTATATATATAATATCTATATATAGATGATATTTGCTATCTTTTAACTAGGATCCAATGTCTTAGTTGTCATGTGTAGCAGAGGTTTGCTCAGTTGGTGTGTGGGCTAAATTTGGCTGGCTGCCTGTAAGGTAAGAATTCTTTTAAGATGAATAAACTGTTGAAAGAAATAAAAGAAATATTTGTGACATGTGGAAATTACATAAAATTCAAATTTTGATCTTTATAAATAAGGTTTTACTGAACATATTCATGTATGTTAATATGTTATCTATGCCTCTTTTCCTGTCCCAATAGTAAAGAGAGTGTTTGCAACAGAAACCATACAGTCTGCAAAGACCAAGATATTTACTTCTTACTTGGCCTGTTACAGAAAAAGTTGGACAACCCTTGATCTATAACAACAGGGAATAAATCTATTTCCTCTTCACAATAGTGGCATGAAAATATTTCAAGATATTTCTTATGTTTCACTCTTCTTTCCTGCCTTTTTCCAAGTTTCTATAAATGTTTACCATATAGTATCATTCCAAGGCTCTTTCTTCTCTTGGTTACCCTACTACAGATGCATTCCTTTTTATCAACATTCCTCTTTTAATGTTGCTCTCAGAATAGAGCACATTTTATGATATGTAGTTTGAATATTAAAAAAAAATAGTGACTGTATTTCCTGAGTTGTATATTCTGTCTTTTCAATGTGACCTGTCTCCATTAAGTTTTTGGAAGTCTCATTTCAATATCAGGTTGTAACGAACATTGACTCAACTAAAATCCACTTCCACATAAATTGGTTTCTATATATATGAATTATTTCTTGACATTGAGTATCCTCTCTTTTAACTATTTGGTTTATTCTTTTTCAATGAAGTTGAACTATTAGCAATCATCTTGAGAATCTTATGTATTGATTTTAAATATTCATTAAATTTAAAATTCATTGTTGTAAAGGAAAATCTTTGTGTTTTTATTCGGTAGACCCCGGTTTGGGTTCAAATTCATTGCTGTATGAATACGCCTTGATGTGAAGTTACTAGAGGACAAAACTAGTTCTGTATATATTATATTATACAGTGTGGGCCTTTGGCAGATTAAATGATGGACTTCAGTGCTTCCCTCTTTGGTAGTGCTGTGCAACTCCCTGCTTGTGGCTTCATGGCAAGGACACAGTAACAAACTGCTTTGGTTTTTACTTTGGACTTGACCATTTGATTTAACAGATGCGATGTTAGCAAAAATGAAATACATTTACACAGCTAAACTCTCCACCAAGGATATTCTGATGGCTACCATGAAATAAAACAAAACTAAAACAAAAACAAAAACCTTACCCAGGAAGGTGCTGACCCAATTCCATTGAGCAGAACAAGCATCTTAACATTTGCCCAGTATAATATTAAAATTTCTAAGGACCAGTGATTCTAACATGTCTATTACTCTTCCCCCTTTTAAATTGGGAGGTGTTTGTTGTAGTTACTCTCTCCCCCTTTGACATCTTTGTGGAACTTGTGTGTTTACTTCCTAGATCTACAGATCAAGAGCAGCCACATTTGGATATGAGGTAGATCAGAACTTTAGTTTGATGTTGTGTTAGGGTGAACCTGAGTGTCTTGTGATAGGGACAAATGTATTTTTGTGTATAGTAGGAGTCTTAAATCTATTTCTGCTGCCACAATAGAATACTACAGACTAGGTGATTTATAAAGAACAAGAATTTATTTTCTCATAGTTCTGTAATCTGGGAAATCCCAAATCAAGGTGTCTGGTGAGAGACTTCTCGCTGCCTCCTCAATATGGGAGAAAATCAGAAGGGCAAGCAGGATGAACATTGTTTCCTCACATGGTAGGAGAGACCAAACCCACTCCCACATGCCGTTTTTATAATGTCATAAATCCATTCATATGGGCAGAGCCCTCAGGACCTAAACACCTCCCCTTAGGCTCCACCTCCCAACACTTGCATTGGCTATTCAATGTCCAACACCTGAATTTTGGAAAGCACATTCAGATCACAGCAGTAGGGATATGAAATATCATAAAGAGGGAGAATTGTGGCAGATTAAATTATTTGTTCCATTTTTAAAAATTTCCCTAAAGTAATATCATGGCCTAATGCAGTGTTTGGTAAACTGTGGCCTGTGAGCCAAGTCCTTTTTCTTTTTTTTATAAAGTTCTCAGGTAATAATAGTCTTTACAGTTTTAAGACCTTAAAAAAATTGTCCAGAATAGTATGCAGAAGTGTATGAGGCTTGCAAAACTTAAAAATATATATATTTTTTGGTTTTGTTTTTTAAACCTGGAACTTCACAGAAGTTTGCTAATCCATGGCCTAACAGAAGGGAAGTATAGCTGCCAACCCTGGTCTTTGGGCTGTGCCATGTGACCTGTTTTGGCCCCTGTGATGTGAGTAGATGCTTTAAAAATGTTTGGGAGTTTGAGTTTGACACTGGGGATTGTTTTTCTCAGATTAAAAAAAAATAAGCATAAAATTAAACAAATACACAGAAAAATACCCCAAACAAAAATGTATAGCTCAATAATTCATTATGAAGAAAACAGCCATATAACTACCACCCAGGTCAAGAAATGAATATTGCCTCAACTTTTAAAGTTCCATTATCCTTGTTTTCTACCTCCAAAGATAGCTACTATCAAATGTGCATCTTTAGTTTTCCAAAGCCAAAAATATTAACCAGTATTTTTCTCTGTTTCCTGGACCGTGCAAGGACTTTATTCTTTTACAAATTTTAGTCACTCCTAACTCATGTGTCATTTTTGTCATTTTTCTGTTTTAATTAAATGAGACATTATAATTTTACATTTTAATATTCACTTGAATTTACCTATGTATGTATAATTTTCATTGACTTTATTTCTTTCCATGTTTCTGAGTTCTTTCTGAGTTCATTTTGCATCTGATATTGAATTCCGATTAGTCCAGGTCTGTTGTTGATCAGTTCTCAGATTGTGTCTGAAAATGTTTTAATTTCTCCTAAATTTCTGATAAATATTTTAAATCAAATATAGAATTCTAGTTTAGCAGGTATTTAATCATGTTGTGTGTGTGTTCCTTTGTTTTTTTGTTTTTGTTTTTTGAGAAATCACCAAGGGAATTGACAATCATGCTTAGGATGTATGATTTGTCCATGGAATCATTAAGATAATGAATATACCCAGTAGCCCCCAAAGTTTTGTGGTACCTTTTTATAATCTCTTTTCTCCTGATCTTGTTTGCTCTCCTCTGTACCCAGGCAAAACAGTTTTCTTTCACTATAGACTAGTGAAAGAAATTTTTGAATTTTATATAAATGGAGTCATATACTCTATGCTCTCTTTTATCTGTTTTTTTTTGTTTGTTTGTTTAGCATAATTATTTGGGAGTCCATCCATATTGTGGTGTAAGTTTATTTGTACTGTGTATGTTTGTAACACATTTTAAAAAATCCATTCACTCATTGATGGGCATTTAAATTGTTGATTTTTGGTTCTTAAAGTTTCTGGGAACACATGTGTACAAGTCTGTGTGAAGATATGTTTTCTTTTCTCTTAGATAGATTCCTAAGAGTGGAATATCTGATTCTTATGATAGGTATATATTTAATTTTTAAAGAAACTGTCAGATTGTTTTCTAAAGTAGTTGTAATATTATACAGTCCATCGTTATTATAAGACAGTTCCATTTCTTCCACATCCTTGACAATACTTAGTATTATCAACCTTTTTATTTTAGCTATTCCAACAGGATTTAGTAATATCTCAACAATTTTTAATTTTCATTTCCCAAACTACAAGTGATTTTGAAAATCTTTTCCTGGGTTTATTTGTCATATATACTTTTCCTTTAGTAAAATGGCTGTTCAAATTCTTCCCTATTTTTATTATTTTTTCTTATTATTGAGTTGTGAGAGTTCCTTATATTTTTTGGATATAAGTGCTTTATTAGGTCTATGATTTTAGATTTTCTTCCATAACTTGCCTTTGTACTTTTATCAATGTCTTTCAAAAATAAAAATTATTATTTTTAATAAAGTCAAATTTGTTTTTTTTAATGCTTTGTGATGTTGTTATAGTCAAGAAATTGTTACCAAGTGGACAGATCTTTTAAATATGATAGGTTATTATGTTCATAAATTATTTCATAAGGTAAAGAGATTTGGAGTTGTAATGGAGGTCCACAGTGAGTTGAATTTGAGTTAATAAGAATGGAAGTTGCATAGATTATCTGACTTAGTTCAGATGGGTCTTTATGAAAGATAAACAGAAGCCTATTTAGAGAAGTCAACTGCCATGTTGTGAGAGGAAGGAGTTGAGGGTGGCCTCCTGGAACTGAGAGAAGTCTCTGGCTGAGAGCTAGCAAGGAAATAGGGTATCAGTCATAAATCTGAGAATCAGTGATTCTTACAAGATTTTGGTTTTCCAAGAAATGGCAATCCCAGTTAATACTTTTGATAATAGCCTGTAATGACTCTGAGTAGATAACCCAACAAATATGTGTTTGGAATTCTTACCCCCAGGAACCGAGATAACCAATGGGTATTTTTTTAAGCTGTCCAGTTTATGGCCATTTGATATGCAGCAATAGGAAGCTTATGCACCAGGAAAGAGACAAATGGTGTGGGAGAGCAATGGCTTCTAGAAGTAGATATAAAGCAATCACAGATGAGGAGTGCTTCTCAAGGGGGAAGCAGCAACTGGATCAGGTTTGTGGAGTGTTTCCTAAGAGGCTCATAAAAATACTTAGGGAGAAAATCTAAATGGATATTGGATTTTCTGTAGTTATGAGAGAGAGAAAATCAGACTCATTTGTTCACTGAAGAAAAGTCTGATATCTGAATTTTGGAGAACTTGTGATTTCCATGTTGTATTTATGTGCCTGGCATTATGCAAGGAATTGGGTGTTCACTTCTGAACAAGATAGACATTATTCCTGCCCTGATAGGTTTATAATGTAGTGGAAAACACAGTCTAAATATACATAATTACAACAGAATATAAGTACTGAGATGGAGAAAGAGCAGGATGCTTTGGGAACACATAGAAATAGCACCAACTCTGAATTTAGGGAGGTCCAAGACATCCTTCTAAAAGAGGCTGACCCAAAGAGAGGAGGTGGAGATGGCTAGGTGAACTAGGGATATTGGCACCGTGTCCTTTACAGAGGAAATAGCCTGTCCAAGGTCCAGAAGCAAGAGACAGCATAGACTTTGAGGAACTGAAGGTGGTTTAGTATTGCAGAATCAAGGAGCAAGGGGAGGTTGAAGGGACAAGAGGTGAGATAAGCTCAGCATCACAGAAAGGCTCTGATCATGGATGGTGTGGTAAGCCTCATGGAAGAGTTCAACTTTCACTCTGGCAGCAAAGAGAGCCACTCAAAGTTTTTAATGGAGATGAGTATAAAACATTTTGTGATGTTAAAAACCATTTTGTTGTGTAGAGAATGATTTGGGGGTAAGGCACGGGTTTTGGTAGGAGCATGAAAAATGATGCGTTTCTCAAGTCTTTTCAAGGATAAGCCAAGATAAAACAAAATAGAGCATTATTGCCATGCTAGTGATTCACTACTGATTTTTATCTTAAAGTAACATTTCAAGTGGACACATCTCATCCTAGCTGGTTCAAGCAGTTCAGTACTGCCTCCCTCATCAATTTAGGGCTGAAGTTCTCCCCAGTAGCTTTCAGGCTCGTGTTTTCCTCCTAGTGTGGTCAGATAGGTCACTCCGTGTTTGCAGCAGATTGTGCTTGACTTCTCATGAATCTGGTCCTCTCTTGACCTGACAGGGAGCCAGAAATCCAGTTGCAGCATATTCTACCATTACTGTTTTTGTTTAGAGCTAGCTCATTAGAAGAAGAGGTAAGAGAGCAACGGGCCTCCTTGCTGTTACTCTGTGAGCAAAATCTATCCTCTTTCTCATCTGTAAACAGACATGGAGTGTGATGCTTATTCTCAAATTTCTGGGACTCTTTGAGTCTTTTTTTGTTCTTCATTGATACAAATGGGCAACTGTCCATTTCTAGTGAATTGTGATATGGAGGAAGAATTAGGGTTTGTTAGGAAAAATGCAAATATAATTTTATCTGGACAGTTACAACAACAAAAATTTCAGTTAAAAAAAAAAGACAAAACAGATCTGAATTCCAGAAGGTTCTGGTTGATTAAGGGAAGTTGATTGGTGTGCTCATCAAGGAAGTTGAGTTGGTGTCTTCTAGAAGGATGGTTGTGTTCAACTGGTGATGTCTGCCTGGGCTATATCGTCTTGTAGTTTTCAAGATCTTAATTTTCTCCTGTATTTCTGGATTAGAACAGATCTATGCAACAAAGTTGAGGGTTACTTGATTTGTGTTAATCCAGACAAAATTTAAATTTTTCTTCACATTCACAAGGCTTATATATGTGCAACTGGAGAATGATTTCTCCTTGGATCAGGAAGATCCTGATCAAGAGTTATTTGCAGGTTTCATTTACATCAAGATGTTGATGGTTCCTCAGTTGAGTGTTAGGGATACAGGATTGTCCTATACATATGGTGATTATGTCATGGTGAGTCCTTAATCCCTTTCAGGTAGCTGAGTTTAGATTACTCTAGGAACCCATATTAAACCAGAATATATACATTTTTACTTTGCCAGAGTGTCTTTGTGGAAAACAGCAAAGAAACATTTTGCAGCAAATGTGCCAGCATATAAATTAGAAGTGGCCTGCTTAACCCATATTTCCTTCTGATCCAGGGATTTTAACTATACTCTTTCCTCTGCTTGGGATGCCCTTGAACTTAATAAGATTTATCCTTCTCTTACTTTCTCCTTTCTTTACTTCCTCCCTCTCTTCTTTACTTTCTCCCTTCTTTCCTCCCTTCTTCCAATTCATAATTGTTCAATCATGATTTCCTCAGAGAGGCCTCTCATCCTAACGACTGAATCAGAGCCAGGCTTGGTGGTGCACACTGGTAATCCCAGCTACTTGGGAGGCAGAGGCTAGTGTTGGAAACTTAGTGAGACCCTGCTGCAAAGTAAAATAAAAAAGGGCTCAGTGGCAGAGCATTTTTCTAGCATGCGTGAGGTCCTGGGTTCAATTACCAGTACCGCAAAACACAAAAACAAAAACAAAAACAAAAAACAAAGGAGAGCTTAGATCAGGCCTCCTGCTCATGTTCATGTAGCTCTACTTACTGTCCTTTCATAACACTGCATTTTTAAATGATATACTTTTTGTGATTATTTCAGTACAGTCTGTCCTTCCTCTAAACTGCAAGCCCTTGAGACCAGAGTCTGTGTTTGTTTTGTTCATATCTTATGTTCCGAGCTCAGATACATCTATATGCCTGGAACAGAGAGAGAGAGCTCAACAAAAATATGCTGAATGGATAAAATTTATAAATAATTTTAACACAGTGGGAAAAAGTGCAAATAAAGATTGAACCAATGATGGAAAAGTTTTCACCAGGCATTTAAACTAAGTCTTTGAGGATAAGTAACAACAGTTTCCTCAGAAGGAGTGTGAGAGAGAAAAGGAAGGACATTCTGTAAGGTGAGAGCTGCCTGTTGGCAGAGACATGGACGTGTGACAGAGAAAAGGGGAAGTAATTGTGGTTGATGCTTTGAGGGCATGGTGAGAAGGCCAGAGTGGCCTGCAGGTCAGGCTACTTAATGAAGGCCTTGCGATGCCATTATAAGCAGCTTCGGCATAATCCTGCAGAAGGTTATGAGGAACATTGAAAGATTTTAAGCAGAGACATTCAGATTACACTTTTACTTTTGAAAAATTGTAGATTTGAAGGAATGAGACTGAAGTCAGGGATTTTTCTGGAAAAATATAGTTATCTTCTAGACCAGAGTGAAAATTGCATTAACTAAGGACAAAAAGTGGCAATAGAGTAAGGGAGATAAATTGAAGAATATTTCATAGATACCACTCACATGTATGGTGGCTGGTGAGATGAAGTGGGGAGTTGTATGTGGATCCATGCAGCATGGACTCTAGCTGGGACAGCCTGGCCTTATTTAGCTCTGAAGAGGATGGAAGGTCAATTCTGGGAAAAGCTGGGTAGGAGAGGAATAAGGCACTGCAATGGGATCCTTTTACAAGCTGCAAATGCTCATCATAACTTTTTCTTTATTTTCATGTGGCTTTGAGGTATATAGGAAAAGTCACAAAATTTTGGCAAAGAAGTTTTTTTAACTGGGAAGAGAACATCAAAAATATTTGAGGGCTTTTAATTTTGACCAGGATTTCTCCTTGGTCAAGGAGGAAATTTTAATCAGAGATAGAACCAGGGGCTGGGGATGTGGCTCAAGCGGTGGCACGCTCTCCTGGCATGCGTGCGGCCCAGGTTCGATCCTCAGCACCACATACAAAGGATGTTGTGTCTGCCGAAAACTTAAAAAAAAATAAATAAATATTTAAAAAATTCTCTCTCTCTCTGTGTGTGTGTGTGTGTGTCTCTTTAAAAAAAAGAGAGATAGAACCAGTGTCTCTCTACCTGTGGTTTCTCTGACCATTTATTTTCCGAGGAGAAAGAATAAATTATGAAAAATAATTTATATGTGAGGTTATATATGCTAGGTTACAAAAATGCTGAGGTGCCGTGGTGGGATGGGTTGAAATGATGTGCCTTTTCACTTTGGCACATGTATTTGTATTAGAATAGCTTGTTCTAAGTATCAAAAGCTTGGTGGATGATTTATTGTATTTTAAATATCATAGAAGAACTAAAATAGTGCTGATTCTGTGAATGATTGACTATTGTTTTATCCCTGTGCATGGAAGTCTTAAATATCATGACTCCAATTTGAAATAACAGATAGAACAAATTGACTTAATTTGTCAATTCCAAAGTCTGCAGAGGGCTCTGGTTCCAGAGAATGTAAAAGTTAAGCAAATTTTAGATCTGACATGGTTACTGCAATCATTTCTCATGCCACAGACACAGCATGTGTTTTCCAATAGCCTTCCCTCATTTCTGATTCAAATTCTTTGAGTTGATATAAAAGAATTTAATGAGCTTTTTAAGGAGTGTCCCTTAAAACAAGCTCTTTAATATATAGCAAAACTAGCTCACTGTCTACTAAAAAGCAAATTTTCCTGAGACTCAAAAGACCTGAGTTATTTTCCTAGCTCTCCAGGGACTAGAATATAACCTTGCTCTCTCTTTCTCTCTCTGGTGGCTTTGTTTGCCATTACCAATGTATCAAATCTGGATAATCGTCTTCCCACTGGCATCCCTTGTGGGAAGGTTGTGCAGACAGATGTTATCATATCTGCAAAATGCTGTAAAAGAAAATCTCTTCATGAATATAAAGGAGCATTGCTACTGTCTTGGCCCTGAATCCTGTACTTTACTGTTTGATGCAATATGATTTCAGCACATTCTTTCCCTGATGCTTAAAAACATCTATCTGAAGATTTTAACTAAGATGGACTTGTTCCTGAAATGGCTTTCTGAGTGTAGGTGTCATGGCAGCTTCTGAGAAGAGATGAAGGGATGCTGATATAAAAAGCAGGCCTGGAACTTTAAAACGAGAAGGCTGTGCTGATGCCTACCCAAGTATCTGACACAGATAAGCAGGACTTACCCGTGCCCTAACAGAGTAGCAGGTTCTAAGTGATTGTGCATATTGATACATCCACATTCTAGATGTGCTCAGCTTAGAGATAAGCAACTGACCATGTTAAACATTCCTGTCTTGAATTTGTATCTAAGGAATATCTAACCTTTAGGACAATGACAAATTGAAGCGGACCTTCTTAGGATTAACTGATGTTGGCCTGTCAGGTGGCTGTGAGCACTGTTGCAAAGGCTGGCAATAATCAGTCCTTCTAATGGTAAGTGAAAGCACTTAATTGGATGCTGAGATGTGATTGGGATGAAATGTCAAGGGGAAAGTGAGAAATTCAAGGTTGTTGATCTGCCCAGTCTTATTTTAAAAGAGTTATATGCTGGCAAGATCTGCAGTTTAGCATTCTGGATTTGGCATTAAAAAGGAGTTCTAGGGCTTAATAGTTTTAGCCATGGACACAAAACTTTATCAAATGTAATTACTTCCTTTTTTTGGCTGGACTAAGAGAAAATCTTTAACAAATGAAATCTTACCTGTGGGAGCATTAAAGTTATAGCGGTTTATATATTATATCTATTGCAATATGAATCAATCAATAAAATTGAGAAAGAAGTTTTAGAATGATATACTTTACATTAAAAAGAGAATACAAGTAGTCATTATCATTTGAATATTTAACTAAATGTATAAAAACCTTAAAATAGTCCTTCCATTCTTTAAAATGGATGAATGTAGTGTTCTCACATTTTGGATAGGCTGCTTATGAAATTGATATTGATATTTAATCTCATAACACTTCAAGTCACATACATGTCCATTAAGATCATCTTCAAACTATTGTGATTATTTCTAATGGCACATTCAGAGGCCTTCCATTACAGGGAAGCTATTGCAATGTGAAAATAGAGTTTTTTTTTTCTCTCTTTAGCAGTAAACACTGAGAGTTTCATTCTTATACTCTTATGTATTATACTTAAGTTGGTTATAAGAGAGAATGCCTTTCGATTGGTACTTGATTTTATGGCACCATTAGTACTAAGTAACATTTAGATGTAAAAGAGTGTTTCCTGTAGGAAGTCTCCATTTAAAAGTTTTCAACAATAACATAATTATTAAGGAACCAAAGGCAAACTATTAATTTTTCTTTCTAGAAATTCAAGGCCCGGGAGAACCACCAAATAAGTAAAGAGCTCACAGAAGCCGTTGAGTGGGTGTTAGAGGTACACTTATGGCATAAAATTGTACTTTCCCTGTCCAGAAAATTTCCCAGCATAGATTTTAAAGAGGTGGAGATCTCTGGGATTAACAGAGCCAAATTTCTGCTTCAGCTTTGTCCTTCATAGCTGTTCCCCTGGGTAAATAGTTTGGTTTTCTCATCTCATCTCATCAACACTAAAGCCAGTCTTATCTTTCTCACAAGGTCATTGCAAACATTGATTAAGACAGCTTTTCACAGATTAAGACAGCCTTAGTATAGACCTGACATACAGTATTTGTTAAAAAAAAAAAAGAGACTTCCTTTCTCCTTCATTTCTCCTTCCAGCTTTGTATGTGAAAACTTTCCTTAATCCTACTCCTTCCTGTGGTCGCCTACTGTGGCAGTCAATTTCTTGGTCATGAGCTCTCCTGTAGTTATTTTTGAACCCAGGCATAGTGACACTAAGGAGGGCTCTCAGGTTGGCCATTTTGTTTTTCTTTCAATTTTTCTACAACTTGTTCTGATTCTAGACCTAAAATGTACTATTTATATGATTAATTGTTCCATGTTAAAATAGTTGGCATTTTTTTTTTTTTTTTAATTTCTATACCCAAAGTTTCAGATGACTCAGTTTTAGGTTTGGGAGATCTCAATAGTCAACTAAAAGGCAAATGAGTTGCATGCAACACGAGGACATTAATCTTTCTGTAAATGATCTTTTTCCTAGGAGTATGATCAGAATGGTTCATTCACTTTCATAGATTGGGTTCAGTGATCTAGAATAGTACTGCCTGACACATTAATGGACAATTCAGTTAGGGTCCATTTCTACAAAAGGGCAGGATTACCATGACTTGCCCCTGTGAAATTCTGATTGGTGGCATTGTAGCATAAACTGGTCTCAGCTGTTTGGTTACACTAACATTTGTAATGAAATAGTTTCAGAATGATTTTTCTTTTTTGAGAATAAGTCTAAATGTGAGGTGGTTTATGGTATTATTTCACTGTAGTGCATATGCAAGTGGTTGCAGCTCATAGCTAGTCTAAGTAGTATTGGAAGGAATCTTTTTTTATAAACAAACCTTGTTATGGTTTGGATGTGAAGTGTGCTACAAAAGCTCATGTGTGAGATGATGCAAGAAGGTTCATAGCGGAAATGATTGGGTTGTTAGAGTTTTAACCCAATCAGTGATAATTCCCTTGATAGGAATTAAATGAGTGGTTACTGAAGTGGTAGGGAGTGGCTGGAGGAGGTGGGAATTGGGGGCATGGCTTTGGGGTATATATTTGTATCTGGCGCATAGAGTGTCTCTCTCTGCTTTCTGATCATCATGTGAGCTGCTTCCCTCTGCCACACTCTTCCATCATGATGTTCTGCCTCACCTTGAGTCCTGAGGAATGAAGCCAGCATTCTAGGGATAAAGACCTCTGAAACTGTGAGCCCCCAAATAAACTTTTCCTCCTCTAAAATTTTTCTTGTTGGGTCCTTTAGTCACAGCAGGAAAAAGCTGACTAAAACAAACACAAATGCTGAATTCTGGTGCATTTCTAATTGAACATTGTGGCTGCCAATGACTCTGGGAAAGTTTCTAGAGAGTTCAAGTTACTTGCTAAGTCAATGTTCAGAGGCTAAGATGTGGAATCAATATCCGTAAAGTTCCCTAGAAAGAACTTTGTATTAGTGATATAATGTTTCCATTTTGTGCGTGATGGAAGTTAACAATTGTAAAATAGCACAGTTTAGCATATACTAGCAAGTATTGTCTTTGTTTTGGAAACGATACCTTTATCTTATTTGTTGGAAACTCAGCAAATGGTATTTTAGAAGAAACATTTTTCAGGATGTTATTGTGGGTCACAGTGTGAATTTTATATTATCATACATACCATGTAAAAACTTTCTCCTCTGAAGGAAGGAGCAATAATTACTTCATTAGTTACATAAGAGAGTCATAGGTCTTGAACATAAATTGATTCTGATTCATCAAGGATATTATTAAGCTGTCAAAATCTGTCAATATGGACTGTGACAACAACATGTAAAATTCCATTAAAGGGTCATTAATGAGGTCTTTAAGCTCATGCTTAGCATTTTATCTGAATTACTAATGGGACTTTTCTTAAAACAGGATTCAAGTCAGATGTCTCATAAACTTTGATGCGGTTAGAAGTTTGCTATTGGAAGAAAGTGCTAGTCTTTTTGAGTTTTGCAGTTCCTATGTCAGCCAAAATGAAGCAGCAGTTAAGTACAACCATATCATTTTCAACTCATGACATTTATACATGTTACTTTTTAAATCTGGTATGCTCTGAAGATTGGCTGCAGTTGATGACATATTAGTTTGTATGTAGAGACTTAAATACTCCTCTGGCACCAAGAGAGTCATTGTTAAATTTTGCTATTACTTTGATCAATTTATTTCTTGTAGATGAAAGGAAGTACAATTTGTGATGAAAACTTATTTTTTCTTTTATTACACTGTCAATTGCTAAGATTGGTGGTATTTGCAAATGACAGTGTCCAACAAGAAAGGTAGTAGAATGAACACACACACATATATTTTTTTCTCTAGAAATATCTGACAACCACACAAAATGAAGTGAGTTATTACCATTTTATGGTAGCCAAAAATGT
Organism: Marmota monax; assembly: GCF_021218885.2. NCBI lineage: Eukaryota > Metazoa > Chordata > Mammalia > Rodentia > Sciuridae > Marmota > Marmota monax. The sequence continues at coordinate 17,146,650 of NW_026692781.1, forward strand.
AAATCAAAATGCCAAATTGATTAAGTCTCAGCATTGTAAGTGATGGCAGTTATGATCCATGTAACTTAGTTCTTTATTTAAATGGCAGACAGGCAGAGATTAGAACTATTCTATCATTTTAATGAATACTGAGAAAAAATTATCTATGATGCATAGAATAACAAGTTGTTTTCATTGAAAACAATGATAAAGTTGCAAACATCAAAAAAAATGATACTTTGAATAACTAGACCCAATTTCCTATTTTCATTCTTAGTATTTTTTTATTTGTTATTTTTAGATTTTCCTAGTATTTTTAAAGGTAACAAAGATACAGGTTTGAAAGAGATAAACATCACATGTGCATACATTCTGAAAATTTCAGATGGGATGATCCTGATGGAAGAGAGCCAGATATGATTTATTTGATAGGACCCTGAGAGAGCTGAGACCACATTCACCTGATGGAAGGAGAAATTGGGAGGATATGTGCAGTTGCCAAGAAAGAATTAATTATAAGTGCGAGTACTAAGCCAAATGAAAGAGTGGAAGTTGCACAATAACCTTGAAAATCAGCATGAGCAGAGGTGGGAAGGTGGTGGAGCACTGCACGGGAGTTGCAATGGGAGGAGATTTTAAGCAACTAATAAAATACAGCGATAAATTCAATTCAAAGGCTGTTTTTTTTTTTTACTTAAAAATGGAGTACAATTCCTATACTGAATGATATCAGTAAGAAATTAATTTATTTAACAAGATCGTGCTCTTACCTCGACCACTGATGGTTAATTAGAAGCTGATTGCTGATTATGCCAGTTTCATACCTTGGAAGTTTCCAAGGGGGTACTCACACCTTTTGAAACTTATTTTTGCTCTGAAAGAGAAAATTATTACTCACTCAAAGACTGAAAAATACTGGAGTAATAAAATAAAAATACCTCTCTGTTCTTGGAAGAAATGGGCCATCTTTAGCACTGAACATTTACCATTAGGATCTAGGGTCCCCAGTGTAAAATTTGATAGGAAGCACTATCAAACCTTTTCATATGATACTAATTGTTAAGAGAAGAACTTGCCTTGGCTGATGACAAGGGTACAGGGATGAACAACCTGTGCAATGTGCTTACTAACCAACAGGGCTGAAATCAGTTCCTCAGGACTAGTGGGGTGTGTGTCAGAGAGTGTGATTGGGGTAAACAGGGTCCATCCTAGGTAAGTGAACTACATTTAAATGGTGATCTCCCATCATTAAAAGGTGAACATCACTGAACACCATACCCACATCAAGGCTACACTGTTGATTTGCTTACCAGGGACTGACTGAAATCTGTTTCATATGAAATGACCTGGGATGACTAAGCCCGGTTTGCGTAGTGTCATACTGATCTTCCTGCAATGAACAGGGCGAAGGCAAAAGGATTGCTCCATTTTGTCACTTAAAAATAAATCAAGTATACTTGCCAAAATTTTAAGCATTGTAACAAATCAAGTAAAAATGTAAATCTGCCATGAATTTAAATTTTCTTGCTCTTAACTAATAACCTTGAGAAGACATGATTCTTATTATTTATAAAGAAGGTGAGGGATATTATTGAATACAGTTTATTTGGATTAATCAGTTAAAAAATTAAAAAGTATTATTATTATTATTATTATAAAATATTTTGACACTTGGGATTAGGGAGCATTTTCTCATGAAGGAGAAAGGAAAGGTGAAAATAATAATGGGCAATATCCATAAAATTGATATACCTGGAAAAATAATTAGTCTGCAGAGGGCTAGAGAAAAAGTTTGGGTTCCCAGAGGTCAGAGTTTTAGGAAAACAATTTCTGCAACGCTACTGGGATTTGTTCTTTTGAACCAGTGAATTCTTTTGCCAAACTCTCTGTTTTGAAGGCCTTTAGGGTCTCAGAAATTTTCATACAGGTTATTACAATGACTCTTTTGAGAGAGCTTATCTCCTTTTAATTTCTTTCACTTAACTTCTGAAATGTGCAGCATTTTAAAAACTCATTACACATTTGTGTTCACAATCTATCACTCAGATGTGGTTGAGATGCTCTGCCTCAGCCCTGTTACTCGGCAGAGCCTAGGGGTTAAGAGTTTGACAGAGGCAGCTTCCAACAGGAAGAGTTGTGGCCAGGACAAGGCAGCAGGTATGCTCTGTTCATCACTGTGCTAAGAATGGGCATTCCTCATTATAAACACAAGGATGGGAAATTTTATTTGCATAGTAAACTAGTCTGCAAAACTCTGTGACGTGAACTACGTCACCTTTGTGAAGGTTTTATTTTCTTTCTTTTAGATTAATCCAATAATTTCTACATATCACTAGTATGTTTCTTCCATATTACTGTTTTTTGTTGTGTTGTTGTTGTTGTTTGTTTTTGGTTCCAGGGATTGAACTCAAGGGCACTTATCCACTGAGACACATCCCCAGCCCTTTTTTGTATTTTATTTAGAGACAGGGTATCACTGAGTTGCTTAGGTTGCTGAGGTTGGCTTTGAACTCATGATCCTCTTGCTTCCCGAGCTGCTGGGATTACGGGTGCGCACCGCTGTGTCTGACCATTTTACTATATTAAGTGTTGATTCCTTTACCGTTATAATAAGGGCACGGGGCATCCCCTATTCATTTTTGTATCCCATATCTAGTTTGGTGTTTGGAGCAGTAGGTGTCTTATACATTTTGGTTTTGAACAAAGTCCATAAACTTTGCAATATATAGTGGTATTTCTCACAGATCCACTTAAACATTAAAGGAATTCACATTTCTGAGTTGTATTTTTTTGTGTGATGATTGCTAATTGGTACCAAGCAAAATATAACTATTATAAAGATAGTTCTCTCATATTTGCAATTATTAATTTCCTTAATTTGTGCTCATTTCCATGGTTTTTAACTGTGATTTTTTTCTTTATTCTTTTTTTTATTGTTGTTGTTAAGAATATAACCCAATTAACCCTTGCTTATTCCTGAATATGTAGAAATATGTGATGGTTATATTCTGAGTTCGATGAAAATTTTAGTTAAAATTGGATCCATATGTAAAACACATAAACATGGAAACAAATATGTCAGGTAGCAAAGAAATAGTTCAACTTTGAGTCATTGAGAAAGATGAGCTGTTTTGTTTTTTTTTAATATTTTGAGGTTCCCACTATGTTTTTCAGCTGCATTTAACAATGTCAGCAAGAGAAATGACAGTTGGTAAAAGGTCAGAAGAGAGGTTTTGATGTGTTTAAGCTCAAAGTGTATTCAAAGAGTAGAATAAATTTTTGATAACACCACAACCTGCCATTGGTTATCCAGTGTTTGCACACTGAAGGAAGTTTCAGAAAAATCAAATCTATTGCCATGAAGAAGGAAATGGAATGGTGAAACTATTAGTTGAAACACTGGTAGAATGGCTTGAGTTGAGTACAAACCTTGATTTTTAAGCACAGGACTAGCCGAGGGATCTGTTCCAGACACAGAAGACTTTGGGCTTTATCACCCGGCTGGACTCAGGGAGGAAGTGGTGCCACAATGTGTGCTCAGTCAGCCTGAAGCTACGTCTCTGACTACTGATACATGGATGGCATAGGACAAAAACTGAGAGTCATAAATGCTGTTAAACAAAGTGTATAGGAGGCCATTATTTTGGACCATCACCCTGCAGTAGGCCCCAGGAGACCAAATCACAGTGGATTCACTCATGCTAAGGAAGCAGATCGATGTTAAACAACCAACTTTAAAAATTGTTCTGTTTCCTTCTTCTCTTCTTTTAAAAACCAACCGTTTTGTCATGTTCTGGGAACCACTCATTCTATATTATGGAATGAAGTGTGACCAGATTCTAGAATCACTAAATAAAGTCAATAGGACGTTTAAACCAATATTCTTATAATTTTGCCCTTAATGTGGACCGACCTCTTTCTCCATCTTCTGAAGAATCCTCCTGACAGGTATGGTGCTTGCTTTTTATGGGGAGACATGTCCCCACTGGATGCTGGCATGTTGTAAACTTGTCTAGGTTAGCTGAACGTACCTAAAAATCTCAATTACTAAGTCTAACATGCTGTGTCTGAAACTTCATTTCGTGAGATGGATACAGTAAGTAGGAAGTATTACCAGGCAGCATTTCTTAGGTAAGATTTCTACTCTGAAGGTTTTTTTCAAGGGAGGCAATAAATTATAAATTATAGTGTAAATTATAGTGCCACAAATGATAGTGTAAAAGAACAGTGCTTTCACTGTGGTGATCTCATTCTGTGAGCAAAGCTTTCCTTTGAGAGCTAGAGAACAACTCAATCTATGGGTCAAAATACTGTTGATTATAATAAGAAATTTATATGTATGTCTGTGTATGTATTATTATTTCAAATATTCAGTTACGGATTATTCTCTGTCGCCTCAGTGTTCAAAACTAAAATGGACCATGGGAATCAACAAATATTGATATTATTGCATCCCACCTTGCATAACCAGGTATTTAGTTTTTAGGGCCTTCCAAATTTTTTTTTTCAATTTCCTGCTTTTTCCTTTAAGAAGGTAGCTCTTCTGGCTTATCTTTCTCTTTCTAGTCCCTAGAGTTTCTGGCAATATGATCAGATAAAGAACTGATTATAGCAGAAGTTGACAAATTGAGGCTTGAGGACCAAATCTAGCCCTATCTGGCTTTTGTCCTGCCTGTGTTACAGGGCTGGGGTCTTCTAGGAAACTGAGGCAGTGTGAAGGCCCCCCGTCAACCCCAATTCTTGTGATCCACTAATGGATTTCAGTCATGTTGCTCAGAACAATAGACATGAGTTTTTTGAAGCAATAGGAAAAGGGAAGGAGGGAACTCTCTCTCGAGAGTGGGTCATCTTACGCAGGAGAGAGTGTCCCTCTCTAACACTCCAGTTTTACTGGGGATCCCAGAGAAGTTTCCAGAAAATCCTGCCCAGGTTCACCTCTTGACTTTTGACTAAGAGCAGAATAATATCAGACTTCTAAATCTCCACTGCCTTATAACTTTAGGTCACTTTGGCTTATGATGACCAGCTATAATTGGATTCTTAACCATAAATTCTTACATATTTTATGGTTAGGAGTAATTATCTTTATCTCCTTGAGTTCCAGGATCTGGTCTATGAAAAGACCAAGATACTTTCGGTTTCTCTTGTAGATATTATTTTGGGCCTACATTTCTCCTGTAGATAACAGGTAGTTTGCTGAGGAATGTGACATATCCCATCCACGTAAGCCAGGTAGGGCTGAAGGTAAATTGCTTCCTGGAAACAAAAGCATGTGTGAGTCAGCACCATGGGTCCATTTTATAGAATTATTCTCTTAACCTCGTGTTCCCACCATTTACGTTTGTCTGTCCCCTATCACCTGTAAGCTAAAAAAAGGTTTTCACCCTTTGTAAAGATTGTGCAAAAAACAAAACAAAACAAAGAATACCATAGGTGTTCTGAAATGCCTAAAATATACATGGTCTGGCCTTTTATGGAAAAGTTTTCTAACTACTTCTCTACAGAATAAAATTCAAATTACTTAGTTTAACATCTTTCTTTTACTTTCTCCTCTTACCACTTCCCATGCATGTCTTACCTCCTTTAGCTTCAGCAAATCTTCATCAATTCCTGCAAGGCTGTGTCCCACCCCTGCCACCCTGGATCTGTGTTGTAGGGCTCAGAAAACAATACCCCAAATTATGGTGCTTTGGATCTCAGAAGCAGGCCTGAAAAACAAAGTTTCTCTGACCTTCTGTCCCCTTGTCTTCTATTCATGTCACCATTTGGCCTCACTCCCAAGGCAAACCATAGAAATTAGAATTTCTCTTCTGCAAGGCAGGTCATGGAAGACAGAACTTCTGTTTTCCAAAGCAAGCTTTATAAACCTAAAAATATTATTCTAATCTTTCCCCACCTTTCTGTCTTACAACTAGCCATGAAGAAATTTTCTGATCTGCTTTGTCTGATAGTAGATCAGGGCACATAAAAGCAACTTATAACAGCAAATGATTTTGCATGGAAGATATTTGCATCAGATAATGTATTTGTTATGGAGAAGAATTAAGGTTGTTTTCCACAATCTGCCAGTTCAAAGTTCTGGCAATTACTAAGGCTATCCTAAGGAAGCCCTGGTAGAAGGGATTCTGTATCATATCTATGGAGGAAGAACTACGCACAGAGAGGTCAAGAAGAATCTGAACAAATAGGCCTGAGTTTCCTCAGCTTATTTGCATTATTAGCTCACACTCTTTGGGTCTTTTCATATTTCTACGTGGCTGTCCATGCCTCATAGACACTAACACAGAAATGGATGGTTCATACTGGGTCTCTGGGTCTTCATTCTGAGGGCTCCAATGCACATAGAACTTGGAGCAAATACATTTGTTTTGTTTTTCCCTTGTTAATCTTTTGTTATAGAGGTACCATCCACGGCCATTACAAAGGGAAGGGAAAGGAACCGCCCTGGTTGCCCTACAGTGTCTTCATACATGCTCTTCCCTCTTTTAGGGGTCATTTTACCCTGCATCTGTACTGATCTGTACCTGTTCTACAGTTTATCTATTTTCATCTTCCGTTTTCTGAAAATGACAATGTACACAATATTGGCTCCTAATGAACATTATATAATAATTAAATATATCTTATCAAATAAATTAATATCTAGCAAGAGAGAAAATTATAGCTAGTAGAAGGAAAACCAGTGAAAAGTCTGTGCTTGCTGTTATGGCTGGTTATGCCATTGTGCTGGATATCTCCCTTCTCATCCTGCCTAGGTTATTTACTATCAATATAAAGAAGGAAGTGTTCATCTTTTGAACTCTTTTTCTTATTTGTGTTTTATTGATATATATATATATATATATATATATATATATTTTAAAGGAACAGAAAAAAAACTCAGTGCATGGTCTTGAAGATTAGTGCTCCAGTTTTCTAAGCAATGGTGGTAAAGGAATAACATTTCAGGAGACAAAAAGCAACTTATAATAGCAAGTGATTTTGCATGAAAGATATTTGCATCAGATAATGTATTTGTTATGGAGAAAAAATAAGATTGTTAGCCATAATCTGCCAGTTTAGAGTCCAGGGTATTTCTAGGGCTACCCTAAAGAAGCTATTGTGGTCACCTTTGTAGTACACAAAAAGGGAATTTATTGCAGTTAAACACAAATATGAATAATAAAAAATTTGTTTGCAAACCAAAAGGGAGAAAGTAAAAATGAATTTGTCTGGCAGCTGACCAGATATGGGAATTAGAAGTTGGAATGAGACTAAGATAATTGGTATATATATTAGGTTACAATAAAGACAGTAATTTTGCACTAATCTTGAGGGAAAAAAAGGACATAACATTCTATTATGAAATCTGGAGAGATGCTAAATATTGATAAGAGGAAGGGAAAAGAAATAGGGAATGAAATGAATCTAATATCATAAAATGCATATATATATATATATATATATATATTGAAAAAAAAAATATATATATATATTGCTGCTGGGGATTGAATCCAGGGTCCTACCCATGTGAAGCACGTGCTCTATCACTGAACTACACCCCCGAATTTTAAACTATTTGAACTCAGTTCTTGTTCATTGTCTGCTTTTCCCTGACCTTTGAGGAACCTGTTATTAAAACTCTGCCTTCATATTTTCCCAGTTTAAAGCTACCCAGCAGAGGTGTTCTTTAGTCAATATAAAGCCTTCATTTCTTATTCTAACTTGACCTGAATTTCTTTTCTCATCATTTTTTTCCCCCTCAAAACCCGTTCAACCTCTGACATCAAACTCACTTCTGTGGGCATGCATAAGCTGTGAGGTGTAAAATTGTATTCACTGTACTTTCCTTAAAAATCCAGCTACCTCATTTACCTATTTATCATCCTTGATGTTAGAAGTAATAGCTATGGTTATTTATATTAAGATTCACTTTTCTTCATCATTTAAAGAATATCAACATAGATGTGACACTATCCTTTGGATATGTGGGTCCACCAATTTGTTATGTGGCTGGCACTCTGCTAACACAATATTTTATTTAATTTACCTGACTTGGGAATCTTCTGGTATTATTGAAAGGATGAGAAAAATCCTTAAAAAGGGTTTGTGAAATCTATTTTAAATACTATTTTGACTCCTACTCTTACCAAGTTAGTTTTTTCTAATTCAAAAGGAAAATGTGTCCAGTTTTATGAACCTGTTTTGGGTATTAGTCTTATATATTTTTCCTCCAGTAATTTAATGTGTTTTCTTCTTAAACTTTGGACATCGCAGTTAAGTGTTATTCTAAAATTTCTGGTGGAGCATAGAGAAGAAGATTCCAAACATTATCAAATCTTCGTACCATTTGACAGCTGTAGTTGTTCACATTAACCTTAGACGTGGTGAGCTAGGAGGTGCTGCCCTTTTTTTTTTTATCACTTGACCTTTCAGGGGCTACAGACAAATAAATTAGCAAGTATGTCACCACAGTGTTCCCTATGGTCTGGTGTGGATTGCTGACCTTTCTATCTGTAAGTATTATCAACCAACTGACCAAAATGGTCATTCTGCCCCAAGGTTGGTCAATCTAGCTAGTAGCTTTTGTGTGGCACTGAGATGAATAGATGAGTTTGGAGCATTAGGTGCTCTCCCAGTAGTTTGTTAACAATTGGATCCTAATAATTGGCAATGGAGGATAAGACAAAAAGAATGAAAAGAAGGGAGCTACACCTAAGGTTGGGGCCATGTGGATTCATAGGAATTATAATCTAACATAGTTCCTCAGAGATGGAATGAGAGACCATTGACCTCTGAGCTTGGCTGAGAGATCAGGTCCCTGAACTGACTCCATGGTTGACTATGGTCCAGTTTCAATTTCTGTTTATATAGCTTTTAAGCCCCCCCCCCCAACTTTTTTCTCCCTGGGGTAACTTGATTTCCTTACTGTCAAAAGAACTGACCAGAAACAAATGAAATTCTTGTCATTTAGACCTTCCTTCCTGAGCAGGATATCAATGCACTCTGTCTTATGATACTGCTCTATGTATGCAGTCAGTGGTGCTGTGAACAAGGATCTGACAGGCAGCCATTATCCATTCAGGGAATGTCATGCTCTTTTTGCTTTCCCTTGGACAGCTGGTCCCCAAAGAATTGTAGCACTGTCAAAACTTAAGCATTGCCCAGCTCTCCTTAAATGTACTTATGTGAGAAACATGCAGTCTCTTTGCACTTAATAGGCACTTTGGCTATAATGGGAATTGAATTGAATTGCATGTGCATTGCATGCTTGTTTTCTTCTGTGTGCGGAAAACACTACCAGCTAAGTTTCATTTTGGGTGGTTGAGCAGCAAAGACCCTACTTCCTCCCATCCTGACCTCTAGCCTCCAGGTTTACACCTTGCTTGCTTGAAAGGTACAATCTTTTATGGCTCAAGACACTTGGAGTTGTTTGGGGGAAAGTGTTGTCTCTATTAAGGTAATTAGGACACAAACATAGACTCCTACTGTCTCCTGGCATTCCCAAGCCTTTTATCAGGGCTGGGAAGCCTTAGACTTCAGATGGTGAACATTTAGAATATACCAATGTTGCTTGGCACATGGCAGATGATACTAAGCATAAAGAGTAAATCAGGTAGCAATTATGTGATGAGAATTTTTTATTAAACTCACCAACTAATTTAAACCTTGTGAGCTTCTTTTTTCTTACTTAGGAAGATCCTAATTTTTATTGCATTTGTTTCATGGAGAGAGAGAGAGATCTGGAAAATATGTAAATAGAGATATAAATAATGCCCTTAAATAGACATTGTGCTTTATCTCATTTAATCCTTATAAGAATACTCACAGGTAGGTAGTTTTACCTGTATTTTGTGGATGAAGGAATTGAAGCTGAGAGCCATTAAGGAACATTTCCCAAGGACTGCCAAGAGATATGTTGTAGCGGCATCTGATTTATTCAAGAGCTTATAATTATTCTACTTTGCCATAAAATATTGGAATATAAATGAATTATCCCAACATTATTTTGAAGTGCCTTTAAAGCTTCCATTTAATTTCTTTTTCTTTTCTTTTTTATAAAATTGATTTAAAAAACTTAAAAACTCATCTTCACCAACAATATTTCATTTCTTAAAAAAAGTTCTAAACTTGGAGGCATTGGCCATGACTAACAGCAGGCTTCTGAGGATATAATTCATTGTTCCTAATCAGGTGGTAGAAAGGATTTTTTTCTGTTGCCTTGGCTCAAAGTAATTGCATATCTATCCATTTTTTTGTGAGCAATTAATCAGAGGCCCAAGTAATCAAAGTTGCAGACAGAACTCCCATGTTGGATTTCCACGTTACATTTACCAATTCTTAGCACTTTAAATGATTTCTTACCCAAGTAGCTTAAAACCACATGAATCACATGACCAAGTACCGGGTATACTAGGCATGATTTACCCATCCTGGAGAATGCATTTCAGATGACTTTGCAGGAAATATAAAGAAAAATGATTATGGCAAAGACATATTTAACTGGAAAGCATTCAGTGGTTTATATCTTTAGTATGACACCATTGGGGCCTCCATTTGTAGTTTAAAGTTATATTCTACAAAGCAACTGGAATTCTATTAAATTCATTTAATAAAAAAGAAAGTTTCCGTGAAAAAAAATATTGTATAAAAATGTGCATTTTGACACAGCTCAGAATCAGCATAATGCCTGTTTTCCTTAGCTGTCTGTGGGTTGGTAAGAAGAAAATCACAGACCCATGGCTTCCAGGAATTGAAAGTAAAAAAACAAAAAACAAAACCTTAGAACTGGCTTTGACCAAAATGTTGAGTGTCAGTTTATTCTGAATGGGAAACTCTTTGAGGTAGGATTGAAGGGGTTTAAATTATCACATTAATCAATAATTTAAAATTCAATTGTTATTTAGTTGCCTATAACATTCACCAGGACAAGACTGATTGAGGTTCAAGAAACTTGTTTTTTGAAAACTGGGTACAAGGCTTGCAGAGGTATATGCATCTCATATTGAGTTAGCTTGCATAGTGGTTTCTAAATTAAAACTCAATGGGAGGACATTACATATAAATCAGATTTTAGTTTGCCTTGGAAATAAAAAAAATAGAAAATATGTGGCAACATAGGACCTATTGTCCCTTTCAGTGGAGATGAGTGCTTTCCAGTTCTCTGCATTCTCCTCCTCTCAAATAATATATATTCAAATTCTCCATAGCTGACCTAACTCACTAGAAGCTACCTGATTATAGATATTTGAGTTTCAACCCTTATTTAATGCCTGCTTGTTGCTATCCCAAAACACATAGCTATATATAACTTGTGTCTTTTGTGACATTTTTCAATCCTTAGGAAATTATAATTTATTATTATAATTTGGCTCTATTATTAATACCTAGGTGACATTTTTAAGTCCCATGGACCTTAAAGAAGAATATATTGACATGATAAAACAACATAGTGATGTTAAAATCATGAAATTTGTTAGTATTATCTTTTATGACAGATTTACATGTTGAGAAAGATTTGGAACATATGAGAAGAATCCATAATAATCTTGATTATGTATAAAGCAGTGAATGCTATAAGGTTGGGACTATAACAGGTAATTCCATGTTATAGCTTTGCTTTTCTTAACCTTTTATTCTCCTCTCTACTTCACTCTCTACCCCAAATTGAATGAGGCAAAAGAAGAAAAAAAAAACAAATAAAAAACCAAAAAAACAAAATCATCATGGTAATGGGATATAGAAATGAAAATGCATTCCAATATATTTAGCATGTTAAAACTTGATATAGATAGAGACTAGGATAGGATTGTCAGGTTTAGCAAATTAATGCTTAGTAAAATTTGAATTTCAGATAAACTACAAATACTTTTTAATATAATTATGTTTCATGCAATATTTAGGGTATACTGCTATTAAAATTCACATGTAACTGGTTCTTATATATTTATCTCAACCCTAGAACAGGGAAAGGATGATATAATAATAACCAAGACTCAGTCAGCAGATGCAGATCCCAGAAGTATCCTAGTCCCAACCTGAGACCTGAATATCAGACAGTCCTGGTAGAGAAGGCATGTTTTTCTTTTCTTTTCTTTTCTTTTCCTTCCCTCCTTCCCTCTTTCTATCCCTCCCTCCCTCCCTCCCTTCCTTCCTTCCTTCCTTTTTTTCTCTCTCTTTATTTTTTATTAGTTCTAATCAATTATACATAACAGTTGAATGCTCTTCGATTCATTGTACACAAATGGACTAGAATTTTTTGCTTCTCTGGTTGTACATGAAGTAGAATCATTCCATTCGTGCAATCATACATGTACCTAGGGTAATGATGTCCTGAGCACATCATCTTTCCTACTCCCTTACCCCCTCCTCCACCTCTCCTTTACCTCACCCAAAGTTCCTCCACTCATCCCATGCCCATCAATAACAAATCCTCTGAAAGAGAAATAAGGAAAACTACTCCATTTACAATAGCCTCAAAAAACAAAAACAAAAACAAAAAAACCTAAGGAAAGAGGTGAAAGACCTCTACAGTGAAAACTATACAATGCTGAAGAAAGAAATTAGAGACCTTAGAAGATGGAAAGATCTACCTTGTTCTTGGATAGGCAGAATTAGTATCCACTTATTAGAGAAAACATTCGGCCATTGTTTTTTTTTTGGAATTGGCTTATTTTGCTTAGCATGATATTCTCCAACTCCATCCATTTACCTGTAAATGAGAAGGCTTGTTTTTGATTGTCCAAGTGGCAGACAGTCAGACAAGGTTCAAGCTGGCAAGCAACAAGTTGAAAAGTTTACAGATCTTAGAATGATGATGGTAACTACTACATGAGCTTTAGGATAATGTGCTTTAGTATAGTCCAGGCACTGTTCTGGATGCTTTGCATGCATTAACTTTTTAAATAATCATATCCCTGTGAAATAGATACTGTTTTTTTAATCTCCTTTTATAGGCAAGGAGACTTGAATATCAAAAATTAATTTGCCCAAGTGACATTTGAAGTGACAGAGTCTGGGTTCATATTTCATTACTTACTCAGTAAATGATGGAGCATTAGGCAAGTCATGATAATTATTTATTGAATGCGAAATACTTTATGTCATGTAACTTTTAAGACAACCCATGAGGTAGACAATATTGCCAAAGAAAGGAACATCTATGTGTTGTTTTTAGAGGTAGAAATTGTTCGAAGGACTTTTATTAATACAAACTTCTTACAAATCATTGCTGTAGGAAAAAAATTCAGAGTGTAATCCTTTTTAAACACCAGAAATAACATCAAGTTTTATACTTTTAAAGGCAAGAAGGCAGAGGTGGTAAAAGTAGAAAATAAGCAAACCAGAGAATATTTATTTATATATTAAATTAATTTCAGTAGGAGCAATTTGTAATATATTAGTATTTCTGACACGAGTCATATCATTACTCCATGTTTTACAAAGCTCAAAAAGTTCTCACAATGTAGCTGCTATATGACACATATGTAAATATGCATACACATAATTCCACAATATATGCGCGTGGGGGCACACACACACATATATATATACACAACTTTATATATTTAATATGTATTGTATATATTTTAATATGAAGATAGCTCTATACAGATCTTAGTGGTCTTATCTTCGTGGACCTTGGATGCCAGGAAACTTAGGGAGGGTGAATGGTCATGAGGAAGACTAGAGGACAGCATTGAGTCAAGCTCACTGAGAGCAGTTCAGCCCACCAACAAACTTGGAAATCCAAGAAAGTATTGTTCATTTCCCATCTAGAGATAATACACTCCAGGACCTCTGGATAAATGAAAACTTCATGTGGCTTTCTCTGTATCTACTTTTATCAAAGCTGACTTATTTTTTAAAAGTAGAATCATATTTCTGATTCTCTATTTTCCATCTCAAAGAGCAGGCTTTTCTTATTCTGGTTTGCCATTATGCTTCAGAATTGTCTAGAATTTTGGGTCTCTCTTCCTTGGGCCAGACTCTGATTCCTTTAATTGCAAAGGAAAGTAATAGATGCTAACAGACAAAAACTGATCAAATAGTTCCATATGATCTTTAGTTCCTATTTTAACTGCAATGCTCAAAGCTTGCTTTCAGCTCTCTGACAGAAAGATTTCAAATGTGTGGAGATTCTTTGCTATAAGCTAATGATAAATGCTAATGTTTGCAGTGGAAAATGAGAGTCCAATACAAAAATTTACTGCTGGACTATTGTGGTGAATTTCTAGACTACCTTTTACCCAGCAATTTGTTTTAACTTTTCCAGGTTTTGGAAAGGGAAGGGAATGTAGCCAAAGAAGAATTCTTCTTCTTAGGTGTTAGTCATACTAGCTCTTTTTCCTAAATAAGGGAAAAGTGCAATGCCTTTAAAAAAAATCTCCTTGAGTTGATTTTGGTAACTGCTATATCATAGGGTGAATTATGCCTAAATCAGAAAGTGGGATTTACAAAATATTTTTCATTCCTTCTGAGGGAAACATATAGGAAACTTGCATGAAAGAATGTGGTGGCCTTAGTCAATCCATCTTAACTATGAGAAATTTACTAATGTTTTCTTTTCTTGTAAGCAGGAAATAAAAATCAGCATATTCATGGCAATAAGAGGTTCAAGTCTATAGGGGTGCATGTTCCCACAAGTGCAAGTGAATGAGCTCAAGTTTATGTTCCTAGTTGTTGGCAGGATCCTTTAGATTTGTTTAACTTCAAGGTTAGGTGTTTTTCCCATATGTCATCTCATACCAAACTGTTCAGCTCTCTCCACCTCAGGGTTTTTACCAGTAAAACAATGACAGCTACCTTTTTTCAGGGGGATGGATGTGAGGATTAAAGATAATTTTTAATGCAGTGACTGGCCCATGATTTTGTTTTAAAAATGAGAAACTTTACTATTATTAGTCAGGTAACAGGTAAGTGTCCCAGCAGGTAGGTAGGCAGGACTTAGTGTTAAGAAAGTCTAGTAGGAGGTACTAAATTAGGGTCTAGATAGGTATGATAGATGATAGGAAAATCTGAAGACTATTGAAGCCAGCTAGGCAAGGGTCAGATCCAGAGAATGGAGGAATTGAAATGTTAATGCCTTCAGAGCCCTTCTTCCACCCTATCAAGATAACCTGTCTTTGCTCCAACCTGTGGCTAAGTAACCTGTCCCAGGAATTGCTCCTGCCTTTACAAGGGAGTTATAAAGTTGTTAATTAATGTGTCCCGGGCTGCTCCACCCTGCCTTTCCCCTTTCAGCCTACCTGTTTTCCATCTTTTGGTCATCCCACCAAGCATCTCCTGGGCCTAGTCAGGAAGGAAAGAGATAAGTAGAAGCGAACAGGAGAATAAAGGTAGGCTAGGACATATAAAAAATTAAAACACCCTTGCTTCTTGAATTACCAAGATATCAGCTATGGCCCCCTTCTCCCTCCCAGGAGAAGTCTATGTTACCCCTTTTAAAATAAACCCTACTTTATATGCTTGCCTCGGTGTGCTTTTCTAATGTTATATTTCAACCTTTGAGGGAGCAAAACTCGTCACTGGTAACTGGCAATATTTTCTTGGAAGAATCTGGCTCACAATTGGATTGGACTGAGTATAAATAAGTTAATGGTTTAGTTTTGCAGAAAATGAAGACAAGAACCTAAAAAGGAGATGAATAAAGTCATTCAATCCAACATGAATTTAACCATTAGCACTTCCTGGAAACAATGTGATGCACCCCTGTATATCCATTGGTGTTTGAAAGGTATTTAGTTATTAAATAATTGAAATGATAAAATTCAGTATAATATATGTGATAATAAAAGAATCCAATTTTATCTTAAAGCCCAAGTATGAGAACAACAGAGGTCAGTAAAATTTTTTTATTGCGATTTTGATTTGAGATTGAAATCATTTTAAATTTGTCATCTTGCGTGAAACCACGAATAAAATTTTCTTTAGTTTTTTTTTATTGCTGTTTAATACACGTTTGACGTGTTTAGAAAGTGATGATGTGTGACAGCAGCAAGAGTACTTTTGGTATGTGACTATATAACCTGTCAAAGAATTTGCATCTGGCTTTTCTGAAGTGCTGTCATTCTCATTCACTTCAAAGGCCCTCAAGCCCCTCACCGTCCCACAATAAATGCTGTCACCCAGTCAACACCAATTTCATCTACGTGTGATACTGCTGATGCATGTCAAACCCTTGTTAAATTCACTGTGGGTCAACTACCTAGATGTTTCCTTTCAATGATTCAATCATGAAACATAAGGCACAGAAAGACCTACGCAAGTGGGACAGCTGCCATTGTTATGATAGCTACATTAGGAACCTGATGGATGAGGTAGAATCTGAGTTGAACACAAATATCAGTAAAAGTGAAGTCGTGAAAATTTTAACAATTTAATCTTGTATATTTGTATATTATCCCAAAGGCATTTGATTTGATTAGTTAGTTGCTAACCTTTCTCTGATTAAAATGGATGGTTTTAGAATCCTATTAAAATAGATTTGTTTTCATTCATTCACTAAACTTTCCTGGAGTTAGGTGCATGATAAACACTGAAGATAGATGCACAACATCTAAGAGTCGGCCTCCTTCTTTCTGGACCTCCCAGACTGTTCGGAAACAAAATTTCATTGGATAAACACAAATTAGTATAATTGCTTTTGAAATTTTCCTTTTGTTGATTCTATAAATCAGCTTTCTTTTCCTTGCTCAAAAGGTTTAATGTTATTAAATATGGAATGCATTGGAGGACAAGGAGGAGCAGGAAAGCAGCCTTCTCTTTGATTCGATTCCTACTCAGAATCTCACTGGTTTCTTAACACTTGTGTTTGAATTCCCTTTTATTTCTTAGTGACAGAGATGGAGGCCATAATTGTATTAGAATGAGGGTTGTTGGCTTTGGAATTTTTTTCTTTTTTCAGTAGAAATTGTTGCTGTTCACTCTCTTCTTCTCCGCTTTGGTTAGGACTCTGCCTTAATCAGTTTGGAACTGTAAGGTCTGAAGCATCCTTCTAAAATTAACTTTGCCTTTCTGGAACATAGAGTAATTTAGAAATGACATAAAAATATGATTAAGTCTTTCTGACAATTGTGTTGTTTTCCCTTCATTGACTTTTTAATTATTATATAAATATATTTTATTTTATGCATTACATTATAATATTAGTATTTTTTTAAACTGGAGAAGGTCCCAAATAAAAAGGAGAAGAGAAAAACAGAAAGTAAAATTTGCCATACTATCTCAACATAAATAGAACCACTGTTGATATTTTGAAGAGTGCTTGCCTACTGATCTAAAAGTTACTCTTATATACTTTTTCTTTAAGCAAAATTAAGATTTTTGGTAGAGAAAATTTCTAGATATAAAAGTGTGTGGTCAAACAGTCTGAATTCAATTTTTAAAAGTTGAAAACATATTACCAAATTTGTATCCTGAATTCATGTAGCAATTTGTACTCCTACCATCAAAAGTGCATGTACTTCTGAATTTGCCAAGGTAAGTTATCATATTTCTTAAAAACGTTCACTTGATAGGTGAGATTTTCTGTTTAAACAAATTATTGGTGCATTCCTTGGGTTTCTTTCTCATTGTCCATCGGTCCTCTTTAGCTATGGACCTTGGAATCCTCAGATATCTTTGTTGGTTCAAGATATTTTTTTTAAGCGAGGTGCTTATTTCTCCTGCTCATAATTCCATTCCTTATATTTGCTATGGCTCCTTGAGATCTTTTTTATTTTTGCTATTGTTGGTAGTTATTAGCTGGTTTTGTCTTATATATGCATTACATTTTTCTGTCACTTGGTTCTTTTTCCTATTCAGAAAGAAGACTGCTTTTAAGAATCCCATCAGAACAGAGATAGCCCTTGAACCCTTTATTAATCTATCAAGAAACCGGCATTTAATGCTTGCTAACTCATTCACATTTCTCTAGGGAAGTAAAGTGCTTGTCCCTACAACCATTCAGTTGATTGTCTGAAGCTCTCTGACTAGGAAAAATGCAATATAACTATTTTGGTCAGAAATACAGAAACCACTCTAAGGATTTCTGGCAGGTTGGCACTTAATATAGAGATCTTCAAGCATGCACAACTATTACAATGATTAGAAGAGCTGATGTCAATGGCTGCACAGAATATATAGGGATGATGTTTTCTACATAGAGTATTTGTATTTGATGACTTAGGTGATTTCCATAGTGGGTATTTGTTATCTATCTGTTTGCATCTCAGGAAGTTGTTTAGTTCTTTTATGATTCACTGCTTTGTGTTAGAGACTATAAGCATTTTTATAAAGAGTAATGACCCCTTCACCTCCGAATGCACACTAAGGTTGGCCTATCTGCTTCTATTGGTATTTTCTGACAGGCCACAGCAATATTATGTTTCTTGAAGTTGTCTCTGTGTGCTTTTCCACTGCTCCTTTAGTCCTTGTTTGCTGTCATCCTGATTCAAGTTGCTGAGCCATAGCTTCTTGAAATCTGGCTTGAGTCCATGCTCCTCTAATATACACCCTCTGAGGGTGAGTTGCAGCAAGCACAGCTTCAGTGCTGTGAACTGGCTGTGCTCCAGGCCTCAGCTGCTGATAAATCTGCCTTGGCATTTGATGTTAAGTATAGCTCTCAGATGATGACTACGTTTTTTGAAGCCGCATGCAACATTTTGATAGGCTGTTATTATAGACCAGCACCTAAGACTAGAAACAGGAATGGGAAGGAATTTTCCATGCATAGAAGCCCGTTAGCAGTGGTTGTCCTTTTCTGCACTCATTAATTTAGAGTCTAAAGATTTTTTTTAACAGAATGTGATCCAAAAAATCAAAAAAGACAGGCGAGGGCACAGTCACCCTCAGGGCGACTTAAATATGTGGCCTTGGCAAGCAGCATTGCCAGGAACCTTAGAAAGCCTTTGACCTAGGATGTCCTTGAAAATAGGGACAGTTATCTATCATGTGCACCCTCAGGAGAAAGTAGTGCCTCATATAGAGATATAGGAAACAAAGATGCCCGTTGATTCCAGCAATGACCAATACCTTCACTTCTATTAATATCAGGTCAGTGTTTTACTCTGAATCTGTAGTTGTACTCCCAAACAAGCTTTCCACAGTTATAGTAGTTTGGGAAATCCTGTAAGTTTTACCCACATCTGAAGAATTACAATTAGAATTTTAAAACTTATGGCCAGTATTATAGTAAACAAAGCCTATTAATTTTACTTAACCTACCACCCTCTGCATTTTTTGAAATCATATTTATTTTTCCTTTTGCAGAATTTTGATGAAGTCATGTTGAAAACAAATCTACCACCTACATTATCTTTTGTGGCTGATTATTTTATTGTAGATGACTATACGGGAGGTTCTTGAACTTGTTCAGAGCATTGATCCTATGGCAGTCTGTTTTCAGAACCTGTCTCAGTAATTTTTTTCTCTTGCTGATAGCAAGATTTTCTCCCAATCTTTGGCTTCCTGCATTCTTGTGATGTGTTTGTAAATGTTTATTTAAACTGCTTTGAGTTTCTTTAATTCTCCAGATGGGTAGGTTATTATTTTTCAGTAAATTTAGGAAGTATTCAAACAATTCTTTCTTCAAATATTCTCCTGTCTCTCTCTCTCCTCCTCTTCTAGTATTCTCTGAGATACCAGATTTATTTCTGCACACCATGGTATATTTAATGGTGCCCTCATTTCCCTAAGACTCACTTCTTTTTTCTTCTTTCTTTTCTCTTTCTTTGTTTTGCATAGTCTCTACTGAACTGTCTTCAAGTCTTCAACTACTTAATTCCCTTTTTTGTCAGTTCAAATTTATTGTTGAGTCCCTTAGTGAATTTTAAAAGTTTAATTATTATATTTTTCATTTTTCAATTTGTTTCTTTTTTGCAGGGGTTGGGGAACTGGGGATTGAACTCAGGGACACTCAACCACTGAGTTACATCCCCAGCCCTATTTTGTATTTATTTAGAGACAGGGTCTCACTGAGTTGCTTAGCCTCACTATTGCTGAGGCTGCCTTTGAACTTGTGATCCTCTAGTCTCAGTCTCCTGAGCCACTGGACTTACAGGCATGTGCTACCATGCCCAGCCATTTGTTCTTTGTAAAAGAATAATTTTTATCTTTTTAATGATATTATCTGTGATATTGTCACCTCTGAGGTAAATTGCACATGCTAGGACATAGCCACTCTCAGGGTTGGGTTTGAGACAATGATAAGTTTCTGTCTGAGTGATATTCATGCTCTAGGGGCTGAGTGCTCAGTGGAAGGGAGTCTGCGGACCTAGGTGTTCTTGGCTTTCTCTTCCTGGCATGGAACTGCTACCTCCAGAGTTGGGGAATGGGCCATTGGCATCCTAATATTTTCATTGTACCCATGACCAAGGCAGCCTCCATTTTGCCAGTGGGGTTTGGATAGGAGAAAGGAGAACTTTTCTCTACAGCACTCAGCAAAATTTAGCCTAAGGTACATGTGGCTGGGAGTAGGATGAGAAATGCTGAGATTCTGCTCTTCCTAGGAAGAAAGTTCTCTGGCTGGTTCTGGGGAGAAAGAGATCCCTGTGTTTTTGGCTAGGACAGTCTGGAGAGGGTCTTCCCTTGCTGCTCTAGGAGAGGAAAGGAGAGGACTTTGCTTTTCTTACAGAATTTTTATAGATTTCTTTTAACTGATCCTCATTTTCTACTTGCCAGAGTCTCTTAAATGTTGTTTTTAAAAATAATGGGGAGCAGATCAGTGAAGTTCCTTGGCTGTTTAGCTAGGGGCCAGTTTCTTCAGAGTAAATATTTTAAGTGTATAATGTAAAATACATAAAATTACAAAATAAGTCATTTACATTGAAATATAGGTCAGGTGTGGTGGCACATGCCTGTAATCCCAGCTGCTCAGGAGGCTGAGGCAGGAGGATCTTGAATTTAAAGTCAGCCTCAGCAAAAAGTGAGGCGCTAAGCAACTCAGGGAGACTCTGTCTCTAAATAAAATACAAAATAGGGCTGGGGATGTGGCTCAGTGGTCAAGTGCTCCAAGTTCAACCCCCAGTACCTCCCTACCACCCCCAGAAAAAGAAATATAGTCATCAAAAGATATATTCTGATATATAGTAGTACATGTACTTAATATATTAAATAACAACATCTTGCTGTGTTTCTGATAACTATCATACTTAAAGTAGAGATGAACATAAATGAATCATGTATTTGGGATATGTATAATAATGAGAATGTCATATAGAAATATCTATGATTTCTATTAGTGAAAGTCATAGGGACATTAATACCATTGTAGTTTGTGGTCTATGCTCATAATTTCAGGAAATTCTAAGTTCCAATCAGAAGTCAGTGACAATAAATACATAAAACTTCTAATTTGCATTCACAGATTTTTTATTTTGTCTAGTCTTGCTAGGGGTCTGCAAACCCAGGGAGAGATTGTACATAAGATTATAGACCCTATAAAGACCACCAAACAACCCATGTGTTCTATGACCCTAGGGATATCTCTGATTCTTCTTTTCAGTGGTATGTTGAGAACAACCTGTAGGAATTTTGAGGTATTAGGAAGTCTTATATGAATTTTTCCTGGGGAGCTATGATTTCTGTCATCAAGTGTGTCGTGTCTCTGCGAGCTCTGAGTAGAGCAATCTTGGAAACTATGGCACAAGAATGATCAGGGAATTTTGGTAAAAGGTATATTATTTCCATTGTTGTAACAAGAAAGCTATCAGTAATTTTAGAAAAATATTACTGACTTTGAAATGTGCATATCTGGAGTCTTTAAACTGTAAATATCAGACAATACAAATTCAAGGAGATTCAATGTTGAGAAAAAGTATTTAAATAATTGCCTCCTAAAATTTCAATACCCATAAACAGCATCTTTGTGAAAATACAATCCTTTTATAAATTGACTAGAATTTACTTATAAAGTTGCTTTAAAATAAAAATTTATCCAAGTCATATGGAGAAAAAGATTATTTCTTAGTTATTGCTCAGTTCAATATTTTATTTAAACTAATTCCCATTTTGCTTCTACTACTAAATATAAATGTTTCTATGATACAAATTTGCTTTTAGAATGACTTCCTCCAGGTTTTATGTAACAACAGTGTTGTGTGTGAAGCTTTGTTCATGCCATTTGTTTCACCTTAACTAATAATCAGTTATCTTTTAGAAACACTATTAAATATTTGGAATACAAAGCTATATAAATTGTGAATCACTTCAATTATGCATGTGTAATTTTACATTCAGCACCCTAGTCATCATATAGATTGTTGAAAAAAAAATCGAGACGGATTTGAACTAAAATAGGATCCTCATGCTATTGTATCATGGTACCTTAGAGATTTAGACTAGATATAAAGGAAGTTTTATTATGAGGAAGCTTCTATTTCTCTAAATGTTATTTAAAAAAAACCCAACTCTTCTATCCATGGCAATTTGGGAGTCTTTTGTTGCCTGAGGATTGTGGGTTGGACTGGATTACCTCTGTCTTATCTTGTCTGACCATCTGATTTATGACTCAATGTTCTCATGCCCTAAGAGTTTGGTATGCTGATGTGCCAACAATCTGGCTTGAAGGAATCACATCAAAGCATTTTCTCTGTTCATTATTTTGCTCACTTATAAAAAAATAATTCTATTTTCAGGGACAGATTGGGAGACAATTATTAGAGTTTGAAGAATATTTCACAAAATGAGAAGAAATAGAATATTTTATATTTCCTGTTGAAACATTTGGTAGTTGTATTGGCATATTATTTTATCTTCCCCTTTACCATGGAACTTTATTTCTTTAGCAATGTTAAAGATTATCAAAGAGTAATTTTGGTGCTAGCACTGGAGAAATATACCTATTCTTCTGGGACCAAAACTCTAAAGTGATTAGTGCTCCAGGGATGTGTGAAACCATTAGGTTTGTGTTTCCATGAGAAATCACACCTCCTTCTTCAAAACCTCAAAATCCCCACAGAGTTATGACTCACCTGGGCCACTGGGAGGGCTGTGGAGAGGAGACATCACACTGAGAAGCAGGGATAATTGTGAGGGCCAGTAAGGCTTTAGAAGATAGACTGCTTGGGCAGAAAGAGAAACATTAAAAAGAAATACAGTATAAATACAATCAAAATATCTCTAAATAAATAAGAGCATAAAATAATATGGCCTAGTGGCTCAAGACTCAAAAACAGAATGAAAATTTGGGGGCTATAAATTTTGATCTTGACATGGTGATTAGCTTGCTGTGTGTGCGTTTGCATAGTGAAATCACTTCCTGAGATTCCTGAGTGTGTGAGATTCAGTCCCCCCAGATGAATAAATTCAGAAGGTGATAGCATACCTACTGGGAAAGATTTGCTCTTTTGTTATGGAATCTTTTCCTTAATTGGAAATCAGGAGAAACACATATTTCCTTATTGCTCTCTTTGTTCATTGCCAGGACCTCCCCCACCTTGTGTACATTTGAAATTATAGGAACTGAAACTAAGAAATACATTATATAAAAGTATTTACTTAAATCTGTTCATCTTGAAAAGTAGAGCTAGGAATCATTGTCAAAATCAGCCATTTCTACCTCACACAGTACTGCTGGGTGGAGATCAAAATAGACTACCTCCATACTCTCCTAGTGTAACTCCAGAGTTGGGATGCTAGGTGGGTTTGTCATCTTGCAAATTCAAGGAATGAGATCCATAGATAAGCTGAGGGTGGAGTAGTAAGATTAATTTAAAGCAGAAAAAGGCTCCTGAAGCTCAGGAGGGGTCCCAAGGGAGCTGACCATCTTCTGATTTGTCCCTATCCTTGATTGCGGGAATGATACCTAAAAATAGGATTCAGAAAGGGGCCAATCATCTCTCTTCTTTTTTTGTCTTCTTTAGCAAATCTGGAGAAAAATGATTTCTTAGGCTTAATTAGCACAAGGGTGAAGATGAGGGCTTGTAAGAGGGAGTACATTTTTAGGGAATATTTTGCAGTTGGTCATTGTGTCTATTAAGGGACCATCAAGCTGGGGCCAGAAGCTTGATTTCCCATTCTTCTCCTCCTTTTCTTTTCTGAGACCCTTTTCCTGGCTGCCTGGTGTGGTCTATCTTCCAGTCTCACTAGAACAGGTGCTCGCCACGTGGTTATTCTGAGCCTGACTCAACTCTTAGCACACCGATGCCTTATTCCTTGTTCTCAAATTCTACAAATGGACTTTTTCTTTGGTACCATAAGAATGGAGCTTTCCACTGGTACGTGGAAACACATGTGGACTGGAGATGTGGATGCCCATCTCCTGGCTTCCAAATGCTTATGAACAGAATTACTTGGGAAAACATACCACACAGGGAAGGTGGAGGTGGTAGAGATGAATCTTCAGTTGAATGTTGCCGGGGTTTCTGTTCTCGAAACTAAAAGGCTCAGAGTTTACTCCAGTTGAACTGGGCTGACTGGGCTGCGCAAAATAACCACACAAGAGACACAAATACCTTTTTTGGGGGAGTCCCTTTGACAGCTCCTCTGACCTTAAGGGTCCGCAGGAAGAGAGAGCGAGAGCATGTGCTGACCCCTTTTATTGAGGAGAAGCTATTCAAATGAGGCAAGGGGTCAGGTTTCAGGGGGCTGAGTCTATCTTCTTGATGTCCACTGTCAGCAGGTTGACAGACACCTGGGTAGGCCACACCCAAGGGCACAGTAAGAGAAGGGGACACACACAAGGCACTTTCATGGAAGATTCTATCCTAAACAGGGCAAGGGGTTATATTACAAAGGAACAGGTGAGCATAGCTTCACCCATGGGGCTGTAGCAAGACACACCCACGCATGAGAGACACCGACCCTCGAACCCAAGAAGGGTGGGGAAAACTCTGCCACATTTCTGTGACTGAGCGCCTCAGCACCCAGCAGGGAAGTGTGACCCAGTCACGTGCAAGGTTGGTCTCCCACAGGATGTTATTTATAGTTCCTGGGTCACTTGGCACCCTTCCTCTTCCTGGTCATTTCTCAGATTTTCCCAGCCTTTTCTCCTTAAGTCCTTGTTAATTTTTCTTCTTTTTTCCCCCTTACTTTAGTTTATTTATTTATGCTAAAAACCATTATTTAAGATCACACAATTATTTTTGAATGAGTGCTTCAAAGTTGAAAATAGACTACTAGGAGTTTTTGCCATAATGGTCAAACTCTCAAAGGTTCTACTTTGAAAGGAATATATGCTGCCTGTATATAATTAATATACTTATTTTTTTGCATCAATAATCTTTACAAATGTGACTCTTTTAATCCTTCAAATAAACTTGTATGGATAATGAGATAATGAAGCTGTGAAGGACACAGTGAGAAAGCACAATCTGTGAGCTAGAAAGGAGGCCCTCAGTAGACACCAGATCTGCAGCACCTTGATCATGGGCTCTCCAGCCTCCAGAACTGTGAGAAATATCTGTTGTCTATAAGCTACCCAGTTTATGGTATTTTGATGTAACTGCCCAGAGAGACTAAGATATTGATCTATTTATTCTCTCTCTGTCCAGGCTTCTGCTCTTACCATCCTATTGCTACTCACATTTATCACTGAAGAATACCTTCTTAAATTCAAATCTGGGGTCTTTTTCTCAATCTTATTTCTTCTTGACTTAATGAAGCACTCATCATTGCTGACCATCCCGAGCTCAGTTGCTGGATCTCTGAGCAGCTGCCTGATGTATTTTCCATTTTCCTTTGTTCCTATTCATTCCTATGATATTAATCATCCTCTGCAGCCTCATCTCCTCTTCTGGGTGCCATCTTTCATTTTTACCCTAGCACTTCCTCCTAGATATTCAGCCAAACTTTCAACTCTAGAAATAAATTCAAACTCAATATATTTTGGCTGTTGAAATTTCAAAAAAGAGCATCTTTGCTACAATGTAGTTTTTAAAAATAAAAAATCTTTAATGGTTTCACATTGCTTCCTGAATTATATACAGGGTCATCAACATGATGTTCAAGGCCCTACATGATGTATTCTCAAGGCAGAGCTCCAGCCTTTTCTTTGTTATTACTTTTTAACTCATACCCTATCCTGAAGGACAAGTTAAGGGATGGCTGCATTTTATAGGTAACTTTTTTTTTTTTAATTCCCATGCCTTTACTCATTCTTGCTTGTTGGTATGGAATTCTATCCACTCCCACTTCCTTTTCCCAAAATGCTACCAATTCTTTCAAGACTCTCTCAAAAGTTACCTCCTTCGTGAAGTTTCTCTACTTTCCCTTCTTCCTTTCGAAAATGCTATAGTACATTTTTTTCCCTATCATCTTCTTCTAACATTAATGTGTGTGTGTATGTGTGTGGGGGGAGAGGGAGAGAGAATGCAAGAGAGAGAGAAATGCTTTTCTAATGTGCAGTATACATGTATACTCTCTTTGAAGACCATCCCTAGAACAATGCTTTTCGTAGATACCTTCAAAAATATTTGTTGAGTTGCACTTACCTTCTCTACCATCATTTTTTTATTGACTTGCCTATTTTGGACTCTCTTAATGCATTACTTAGACATATATTTGTCTCGGTAACTTGTATATAGATAAAAAGTATGTGTGATGAATTTGAAGATTATGTTCAGTGTGATTGATAACATATGCTGAACGACAAAATCAGTAGCCAAAAAGATATGTTGAATTTTAAAAAAGAGCAAGGCTAAATAGAACATTGATCTGAAGGAAACCACTGGCCAAGAACTGGGTAAAGGGGAAATGGTGAGCAACAGCCTATGTTTAAGGTGTGCTTAAGGATGTGATTGTGTGGTAAATTCTATATTATATGTATATGTATTAATTTTTTATTTATGTATTAGTACTTAATACTTATACATAATATTGGGGTTCATTGTGATATATTTCATACATGCACATAAATAACTTGCTCCACTTCAATACCCCTTCTCTCTCCTCCTCCCTCCCCCTGATTATCTTCTGTTTTTTTGGACTCTTCTTTCTTCTGAAAATTGCCTTTGTTCCTTTGTTGAGTTTATATTTCCAATCTGTTAAATTAAAGAAACAACAAACCTAATTTTCATTTATAAGGTTTCTAATTATATTTCTACATAACTGCAGCTGTAGTTCCATTTGCCCTTTTTGTTTCATACTTTCTTTTTCATTTTTCATATAAGTTATTCTTTAATTCATCACTTTGGACAATCTAAACATGTTTATTTGAAAGTCTTTGCCATATCAGTTCATGAAATGAAACATACTCAAGTCAGTTTATGCCCTGATCTTTGACAGTCTTTCCTTCTTCTTTCTTTTCTCCTTGTCTCTTTCTTTCTTCTGTCTTTGACATTTTAGATATCTTCATAGGTTTCTGGAATTTTATTGGGAAAAGTAATATTTTTGGGGGGAGCTTTTGGTGTGGCTTACTTCTTTTTGCCTCTCTACTTCTGGATTTGCCATCATAGTCCACCATTTCTGCATGCTTTTCCTACCAGCCCTCTGGTGTGCCAGTCCAGATCCAGACTTCACAATGTTGGGGGTGACTGTCCAGGAACACAATAGCATATCCTGCCACTTTTCCTGGAGAGAGGTTTGGCTTGATTCTGAAGAGGCAGGTCAGTTCTTTTGTGTTCCTATGTCCAGAGCTTCTCATAGAACTAGACCCTCTTTAGGGAAAAGTTGTAGGGGCTTCACTACTCCAGACCCAACCTCAATCCTGAGTCTGATTTTATTGTATCATCTTAGGGTACATTTAGTCTATCCTTCTGCAGGTACAAAACACCAAGCTACTTGGTCCTGCTTTTGGACCAAGTGTAGAGCAGCTTGCAGCTCTACAATACTCGTCACGTTCTTCCTTCTTTTCTAGTCCACAGAGATATTAAATATTTTTGTAAACTTCCTTCTGTCTTGGGGTTTAGATAGTTTCTTTCATGTTTAGATAGTTTCTAACATGTTTCACTCAACGTGTTATGATCTCTTTGAGCATGCTTAAATTAATTAATTAATTAAAAATCAGAAATAAATCAAGGTAACATGTTCAGCTGTATGAGCAATTACCTAGAGAGAGAACTGAAAAATATCTACTTACAGAAACCCTACAGCTTGACATTTGTATGTACTTGTCACTGTAAACCTCCAACAACAGTAGGGTCAGCTAGCACTGTTAGTTTTTTCCTAACACCATCCTCTGACTTCCTCTTTGAGGCCCTTTTTTGAATTTTCATGGAACAATTTTTAGAAATTAATATAATTCTATAAAAACATTGGGAGAGAGGAGAGAGAGATAATATGATTTATGTCTATTTCACAATGCATAAATACCCTTAGTTTTACTAGAGGTCACTGTAGATAATTCAATACCATTCCCCAAGTTATTTATTAAATATATCTTTAAAAAAATCTTTGTTTTTTTCCCTCATTAAAGTAAAAATTTTCCAGTATTCCAGAAAAAAACGAGAGAATCTTTACTTCTTTTCTCTGAGTTATGTATCAGAATCCAATCCTATTAAATAAATATCTATTGAATAAAATTTGCAAAAAAGGTTGGGTACTTTCATTGTAGGATTATAAATCTATAATGTATGCATTTTAAATTTCAAACACTCACTAAGATGTCATAAAAGAAGACAGGGAGTGAGAACGGTCACTTCTCTGCTATATCTTAATGGAATGAACCATAAACAATGAATGCTACACAGCATTATGTATTTAATATAAGAGTAGTTCCAATGACTACTGGTTTTGTGTCATATATTGTGGTATTATTTATGGAATACCTTTGCTTCTGTATTATATTTCCCACATCTATTGCCATAGTACTAGTTTAGTCCTTTACAACTTTTTTTTTTTTCTGTACAAATTCAATTACTTTAAACTGGTCTCCCTATCTTGAGTCTGCCTAATGGCTCTTAACATTTATGGGGTCCAGCACCTTTCTGAGAATCTGATGAAAACTATGAAACTTTTTCTTTGAAAATGCACTTAAGCATAAACAGTCCACATTTTATATAAACTTCAGTAGAATTCATAAGTCCCTGAAGCAGGCATGTGGCCTCTGAAACATACTTCCATTTGAATTACCATATCTGTCTCATCCATCCATTTATCCACCAAATGCTTTTGAATATGCACTTAATATGGTGTGTATGTCTAAGCTCTAAAATACAAAGATAAATGGAAAATGAGCTTTACTTTTTTATGATTTGGATATGTGGTGGCTTCTGAAAGCTCATGTGGGAGGCAATACAAGAACACTCAGAGGTGAAATGAGAGTTTTAACCTAAAAGTGATTTAATCTATTGATTTGGATTAACTGAGAGGTAACTGTAGGCAGGGAGAGAGTGGCTGGAGGAGGTGGGTCCCTGGGGGTGTACCTTGGGATATATATTTTGTCTCTGGAGAGTGGAACACTCTCTCTGCTTCCTAGTTGTCTTGTCCCAAGTTGCTTTCTTCTGCTAAACCATTCCACCATGATATGAACCCAGAGCTATGGAGTTAATGGACAATGGTCTGAACCTCTGAAATCAAACCAAATAAACTTTTTCATTCTATGTTGTTCTTATTAGGTCTTTTGGTCACAGCAACAAAAAGCTAACTAAAATAACTCTTAAGGAACTTATGGTCTAGACTAGAGGGAAGAAATATGTTCCACGTATGTGACACAGTGTTAATAGGTATTTGTGGGCTAGAGAAGTGGCCTGAAACAGAAAATTTTGATTTTTTATGGGAATATTAAGAAATTCAAGAAGCAGTTTAATCCTCCTAAAGCTATGCCTTAATTATTCTACTCCTACATTTAAAAACTTCATTGATGCTCCATTAATAAGTTCATTATGCGAATTTGAACTTTTAAGAATTCCAATGTATTTTTTCCTGTCACTTACTACTAAAGTAACATGGGATAAATTGCATAAAATCTCTGGTCTCAGTTTTCTCGTCTAGTAATAATTATACCTGCAGACATTGTATTGAAGTTTTATAGTTATTACCTCTCGTGTATCAGAATGGCTAAGGGTGAAGACTTTGGGGGTCAGCAAAATCTCTGATCCATTGTGACTTTGCCATTTTTATCTGTATAATTTGGGGCACGTAATTTTATCTGCCTAATAGTTTTCCCAGCTGTAGAAAGGGAAAGATTATATGCATGTCAAAGACGGCAGTTAGGATTAAGGGAGACAATGCAAATAAGCTCAACATGGTACCTATTATAATACTAGATATTACTATTGGAAAGTGTCTTTTTAGAAGATATAATTATGATCATTTACAGGTAAACTGAGGTCCATTTAATTAAATAACTTTCTCCTCTGGGTCATACAGATATTGAAACATGCAATTAGGATTCAAGTCTGTTTGACTCCAAAGGCCATGATTAATTCAAGGCTGGGGAAGGGGTTACTGCCGCAGTCTGGCTGGGCACAAAATCACGAGCCACTCACAGCCTTGTAGATTCAAACAGCAATTCTTTATTCCTGAACTCACACCAGCACTCTACAAACACGTTCCGGGGGAATTCACGTTCCAGGCCCAAATCACGTTCTGGGCAAAATCCCAAATACTCTCTGAATCCCACGAGAACTCAATGAGCAGGCGCGCCTGAGGTAGCAGCATATGCCCTATTCCCAGCAGGGTACACCTTAAACCTGGAACCGCCCTAAACCCGGATTGTCCTAAACCGGGAATGCCCTAAACCCGGATCCGCCCTGATCCTTGAGCAAGGTCACCTTACATGCAATGACACTGCAAATGACCTGGGTCAATATGGAGAGTCCTTCCTCTAAGCAACATTGGGTAGGCTAACAAATAAATTGCCATGTGTCATTCTTACTTAGCAATGGCCCTCAGCATCTCCCTCCTTCTGATTAATTAAACGATAAGCAATGTGGCTTAAGGACCGTGCCTGGTAGGTTGTCCAATTCAACATATGGTTCTTACCCATCATGGGAAAAACTGACCTCTAGGCGTCAGCCTCCTGTCTTAGGTTGATACCACTGCAATTGGATCATACCCATCACTGACTACCGGTCCAGCATACAGCCATACTTGTGGAGAGGCCTATGCACCAGTGGGGGTTGAGGTTCTTGCCTCACCTCTGTTGGCCCCCAAATTTGGCCTTGGTGCCAGTGGGGAGGTGAGGTTCTTTGCCTCACCTCTGTTGGCCCCCAAATTTTAGACCATCACTAGCAGAAGGGAGGAGGATACAGAAATGCCACGACACCAAGCCAATTGACGGCTCCTTTGGAAAAATTGCATCACTGGTGACACCATCAGCAAAGATATGCCAGCACTACCACAATTCGCTGCACCAAACGATAGTTCACAATGTATATAAGTGATACATAGTCCAGGCAAGTTCTGCAAGCAGTTCAAAGCAGAGGGGTCTATCAATATGTCCATTTCCTCCCAAAGTAAATCAAGTCCTTGATTGAGCATTACTTGTTGAGTTATATTCATTGATGCATCAGTTTATACAGTTTACTGTGATAGCTATCATAGAAGCTGTAGTTTGGTTTTATCTTTGTCTTCACCGGCAATGGAGA
Organism: Marmota monax; assembly: GCF_021218885.2. NCBI lineage: Eukaryota > Metazoa > Chordata > Mammalia > Rodentia > Sciuridae > Marmota > Marmota monax. Next base: position 17,178,056 of record NW_026692781.1, read on the forward strand.
TAGGAATTCTGGCAATGATGCTAAAGAGACATTATCCTGAACAGAATTATTAAATATGATGAAAAGGAAAGGTGAAAGTAAACAAACAGATCTGTTAACCTCCTTTAAAAACAATCCTTAACAGTTGTTTACCTAATTTAAATTAGTAAACAAACAAATCTGTTAACCATCTTTAAAAACAATCCTTAATAGCTGTTTACCTAATTTAAATTAAACCATTTAAATCATGTGAATAAAAAAAATAATAATAATTCAGATCCATTTTTTCATGAGCGCTCCTCATATAAGATCTATGGATATACGCACACACAGACATACAACACAAAACACAAATGTGCACACAAACGTACAACACATAAGACAATAATAAAGGCCTTGTAGCTTTACCTAGGTGAAATCTCCATTGCAATGTTTAAAAACTCCACAGTCAAAAAATAAAACTGATCAGAAAAACATTAACCTAGGTTTGTATGAGCTCAAAAAATAAAATAGAACTTTATGATGTGGGAAAAATGCAATAATAAAATAGATATTGAAAAAAGCACCCTGGTTAATCACTGTCGTAGATGTAAAAATAGCCAAGCTGGAGCTCTGGATATCAGCTGTTATGGATTTGAGTCAAATCATCTTCTTTTTGGACTGTAGAAATTGCTTTAGTTAATCTCTCTGGAATCCAAATCGGCTGCTGTTCTCCCTGTGGAAAAACACAAACAGACCCCGACTCCACACAATCACTGGGTCAGGACCTTTCCATTGTCCTGTTAGAATATCTTTCCAAAGTACCTTAGGTTTATGTACATTTTTTGGATACATATGTCTTTCCGTTTAAGTTTATCTTTGGGGGATATATACCCCTTTCCAATTCCATCTTTTTGCTTTAATAAGTAAAGTTGATGGGATTTTTGAAAAAAAATTACTAATAATCTCCTTGTTCTTCTATTTTATCCAATATTTGACTTTAAACTTCTCTCTTCTACCTTTTTCTATCTTGAATGTCTGTATCTAATAGTTGTCTTAGCCTTTTGCATTTTCTATCTGAAATACCTTTACTTAACATTTTCAACCATTTTCTATCTTACTTCTATCTTCTAGTTTTTTTTCCTAAGGTTTGTACATTCACCCTTAGTTGCTTTTTTTTCCTCTTAGTTTTCTTTTGTTTCCTATTTTGTGGGTTTAAAATTATTGTCTTCCTACATCTTTTCTATCTTTCTACATTCTCTTTATCTTTTTTCTTTTTAACTTTCTATACTTCTGTCTTTAAAGTTTTTCACTTCAAATTTTTAATCTTCTTTATCTAAATATCTTTTATCCTATTATCTTCCCATTTTCATGTTTTTTTTTTTTAAGTAATGCTTTTAAGAATAACTAGGCTTCGAATGACACAATCTTTTCTCCGTCATGAAGGCATCTTAACCACCTTCAATTTAACCTTTTAAAGCCTTTTGCAACTTAGACATTTTACAACTTTTTACTTTACCACACAAAGATTATCTCATCTAGAAACATTTCTTTTTCTTTTAACCTTCCATATTAAAATATATTTCCACATCTTGAATCTTTTTTTATCTTTTTTCTTTTTTCCGCCATGAAGGTATCTCAACCACCTTCAATTTAACCTTTTAAAGCCTTTTAATTATCATCTATACTGTACTTTTAAATGTACTTTTTCACCACCTACAACTTCACTCTTTTAAATGAGGCTCAGATTTTGTTTAAATCGCTTCAATGTTAGTTTACATGGCTGCCCTTCAACCAAAGGCTTTTTTTTAAAACTCCATTGAGAAGCTTTGTCTCAATCTGCCATGTACAAATACCTTTTTCTTCTTTCTTCCTTTCTCAAGCTTTTAAAGTAAGTCTAGTTTCCTCAAAATCTTTTTAAATGGCATTTTACAACTTTTTACTTTACCACACAGACATTATCTCATCTAGAAACATTTCTTTCTTTCTTTTTTTAACCTTTATATTAAAATATATTTTCACATCTTGAATCTTTTTATATCTCTTTTGTAGCCGTTAACCCTTTTATAAATTCACATTTTGAAACAACCCTTATAAAATTTCTGATTTAGACAAATTACTCCACTTTAATAAGATGAAATACTTTCATGTTTTTTTATGGTACTATAATACTATAATTGAAACCCAACTGAAAATTTTTCTACTCTTTGTATATAAATTACACATGATAGAATCTTAACACTTAGTAACCTTGTTTTAGCAAAGACACAGACACAAAGCAATATTAAACTTTTTCCATTTACCAATTTATGAAAACACACATAATGTTTAAATATATTACCTTATGGAACTTAATAAGTAAAGAGTACTTGATTTTATATTTAGTGGTTGATATTTTAACACTTTAGCTTTGTAAATTAATTAGATGTCTGTAAAAACCAAGATCTTAGACAAATGTAGTAAACAGAACTAGCCATCTCTTTCTTGTTGAAGAAAAATCCTTCTACAGGATACCATGATGGTCCCATTGATATACTTAATAACTCGTCTTTAAAAAGCCATGTGCTACATTTTTGTATTGTATCAACATATGTCCTAACTGTTCTTGGTCTTACTGGGGTGCCTCTTTCCTCTAACAATTTTTCTTCCTCGGAGGTGAACATCTTCAAACCTTGAGTCAACCATTTTCCCCAGTTTGCCTGAGAAAGTTCTAGGAACAGGCAACTTGAAATAAAAACAAAATAAATCAAAAAAGGAACACATTGTTTTTTTGAAATGCTCACCCATTCTTTCTCTCTTCCTCAAGAGTGAGAAATTTCACTTACCTCCAAGTTTCAGGTGTTCCCCGTACGGGCCACCAAATGCCGCAGTCTGGCTGGGCACAAAATCACGAGCCACTCACAGCCTTGTAGATTCAAACAGCAATTCTTTATTCCCGAACTCACACCGGCACTCTGCAAACAAGTTCTGGGGGAATTCACGTTCCGGGCCCAAATCACGTTCTGGGCAAAATCCCAAATACTCTCTGAATCCCACGAGAACTCAATGAGCAGGCGCGCCTGAGGCAGCAGCATATGCCCTATTCCCAGCAGGGTACACCTTAAACCTGGAACCGCTCTAAACCCAGATTGTCCTAAACCGGGAACGCCCTAAACCCCGATCTGCCCTAAACCCGGATCCGCCCTGATCCTTGAGCAAGGTCACCTTACATGCAATGACACTGCAAATGACCTGGGTCAATATGGAGAGTCCTTCCTCTAAGCAACATTGGGTAGGCTGACAAATAAATTGCCATGTGCCATTCTTACTTAGCAATGGCCCTCAGCAGGTTAGTATAGAAACAAGAGAAGAGGGAAGAGAGAGGGTGCTGGTATACTCCTTGGCATACCTTTATTAATGTCGTTTTCTTTTTAAACATTGTCTTCTCATATGAATTTTCCACTACATATGTCTTATCCCTCCTTGACCCAGAAAAATTATACCTCCATACCTTAGTCCATGATGTATCCTGTCCCTCTTTTGTAGGTTCAATTTCTAGTCATTCTGGAAGGTCCTGGGGAACATCTATTACATTTTGGGTACTGTACAGACCACATCTCCTGGGAGCCATCTTTTGTAGCCTTGAAGCTCCATGATAATTATTTTGTGTATTAATTACCTGGCAATCATCTTACCTAATACTTTATTGTCACCTTTTACCTTTCAGGCCCATATATTTTCATTACCTCACAGAGATCATACCTTCTTGTAAACAGGAGCCGTGGTTGGAACTTATAATGCCTGCAGTGCTGTCTGACATATATTAGCCTTTAGTGCATATCCCATTATTAGTGGATTTTTTTTTTCATTTTGAAAGATGGCTTGCTTCAGTGTGAACAGAACTCTGAAGTTACAATTTCAATCATAGGGAAAATAGAGTTCTTTTTGTACAATTAACTTATTTACTACATATATATATAATGCACAGAGTAATGAACACATTTTTATTCTTGTAGGTGAAAGATAAACAGAAAGATAGTAATGTAATGGTTTATAGAAAATTATGGCATCAAGAAACATATGATAAAATATTAGAGAGCTTATTATTTTTGATTTCTTCTTTTTTATTGTCCTGGGAAAAATAGGATTAAGGGAAACAATGCAAATAATCTCAACATGGTACCTATTATAATACATTTCTGTGGTTTCCTTACTACAGCAGTGGCCAGGTCTTCTACATCTCATTACTGATCTTCCTTTTCTTCCTGTCTTCTGATTTGTGGAGTATCTGAATAAACTGACTCTCTTGGTGAGGGTATCCAGTCTCAAAGCTTAGTATATTTTAGGTTAAATTCATGTGAGCAAGTTCCAGAATTTTAAGAGTCCGTAACTTAAAGCCTTTGTAAAATAACATTTGTAACAGTGTGCTCTTTGCTTGCCATATGTAACATGGAGGTGTCAGTGGATAAAATTCTTTTTTGAGTTGTATGTTATGCTTTATGCAAATGACTTGTAACACTATATCATATGATTTTGGAGAAAAACTTAAAGGTAAGAAATCGTGACAGTATTTCAGTTATTTTCTCAGTGAATTTTTTTTTTTTAGTGTTTCAGGATCTTGCTCTTATCATTTGTAGTTAGCTTTTGATATATTGACTTATATTATCAAGTCCTCTCTTTTGTATTTCACTCGGATTATTTTTTGCAGACAAGGAAGTCTTAGGGAAAAGAAGACTTCAAACAGATGGGCACTTGTGCCTCAGGTTTGATCTTAGCCACTAGATGCATTCTGCTTTGTCGGAAATGCTGTTATTGAGGTAACTAAGCATAAGGCATTGTGGTCATGCCATGTTGATTTTGGGATAAGAAAATAACATTTTCACTCATGTATGATCAAAAATAAGCTTATGTAATAGTTTTTTTCCTTAACCTTAAGTGGGAGAAGATAAGACTAGAAAACTTAAATTTATATGGTTATTAGGGTGTGATTAGACATTGTCTCACCAGGCAGTTTGGCATCAGGCTTGTGAAATAATGTGACTTCTTTGTTTTTCAATTGGCAGTTCTTGGTTTCCATCTTACTTGATGTCTCAGAGCATATAACACAGTGGCTCACACCTTTTTCCTTGATAATTCTTGCTTCATCTAGTTTGTTTGATTCTTTATTTTTTTGTTTGTGTTACCAAGAATTGAACCCAGAGTCACACTTGCAGTGTACCATTGAGCTTCACCTACTGTCTTATTTTAAAGTTTTATTTTGAGACAGGGTCTCACCAAGTTGTGGAGACTTGACCCTTCATTTGTGATTGTAGGCGTGCACCACTGTGCAGGGCTCTTCAGCTGGTTTCTAAGATATCACATTTCTGTGGTTTCCTTGCTACAGCACTGGCCAGGTCTTCTACATCTCATTACTGATCTTCCCTTTCTTCCTGTCTTCTGATTGGTGGAGTATCTGAATACATTGACTCCCTTGGTGAGAGTATCCAGTCTCATAGCTTAGTATATTTTAGGTTAAATTCATGTGAGCAAGTTCCAGATTTCCATTTCCACTCCAGAGCTCTGGCCTGAACTAGAGACATAAGTACCTGCTGTTGACTTAACTTTTTCACCTGAATTCCTAGCAGAAATCTCAGTCTTGACCTGTCTAAAACTCTTCCCTGCCAAACCTAAGTAAGCCACAGTCTTCTCTTTCTTATTTGACAGCACTTCTATTGTTTCAGTTGGTAAACCAAAAATTCTTTGCAACTCTCTTTTATTCAAACCCCACTTCCAATTTGAAATCCTCTTGGTTGTCAGTCTGAAACGTGTGTGTGTATTTTATAATATTTATAATAGGGATAATAATAGGCTATATAATAATATGTATATATAATAATAATTATATAATAATATATTATTATATTAATATATATTATAATAATACATTATATATAATATGCATATTATAATAATATATTATTATATAATTATAAGGGTTGATATATACATATCAACCCTTATTATTAACTCCATTTTACTATTTTGGTCAAAATCATTATCAGTTTTTGTCTGGATCACCAAAATACCCTAACTGAATTTGTCTTTCTCTTCTGACCATTGTCCCCAACATCCTGCCTGCTCCATGGCTTAGTTCGAACAAAAGCAGCCAGAGTGATCTTTTTAAAAAGTGAGTTAGATCATGCTGGTCTTTGCTCAAAATCCTGAAATAGTATCTTCTTCTTCTTTTTTTTTTTTTTCCTCAGAGAAAGTCAAAGTAATTCACTGGTTTTTAAGCCCCCAACTGATATTATCTGTTACGTTTCTGATTTTATCTCTAGCTACTCTTCTTATTCCTGTTATTCCATCTTTATTGGACTCTACTTTTTCTCAGCATGTAAGACTGTTCCAGCCTTTTCTACTGTCTACACTACTCTTTCTCACAACTCCCTAGTCTTTTTTGAAATGGGGTGCTCCCAGTGAGACTTGTATTTCTTGAGCTCCCTGTTTAAAGTGGCACTTCCCCCTTCCATGCCTAATGACCCAACTCTCCAGGTTCTCCTTGTCTTGCTCTATTTTCTTTAAAAAACAGTATTCAGTACTTTCCAACACAACAGATGATTTACTTATCAATAAGTATATCAGGTGATATACTTATTGTATGTGTCTATTGTAAGTTTCATGTGTGTAGGGGCCTTTGCCAGTTTTGCTGATTTTTGTATTCCAACATGTTACAAGTTTCTGGCATGTGGTAGACAACAATAAATATTTGAATAGGGAATGAGCAGGTGAATGAGTAAACAAGCCATCACACCAGCTCTCCAATGTCAGCAGGCTGACAGTGAATTCATTGCTGGGTGTGATGACTTGTTTATCATTGGAGCCTTGTCCCCTAGTCTGATCACTGTTGTGTTTTGTAAAGAGAAAGGCTACAGAGGATGGTCAGAATTCTAACATATATATATATATATATATATATATATATATATATATATATATATATATATATATATGATACTATAGTTATCGAGCTCTTGTTATTTTCTGGAAACCTTTATTTTCTTTCAGTCTACTCTTCCTTTAACTTCCTGACCAATAAAGAGGAGGTTATTTGGGGAATGGTAAATTTATCCTTTGATTGTACATTTGGTGTTCAGAACTCAGAGTTCATATCCTAGCATCATTTTCTTTTCAAACATGCCTATACTATGACAGAATTAAATAAGTTATGGGAAAAGAAAGCAGTATATTTAAGTATTAACATACATTCCAATGCAATAATAGACACTCCTATCTGATATGGATCTTGAGAATGAGTTCTGATTCTCTCACATAGCACCCATTCTAATTTCTATGGGTAGGATATGGCTGATTGACAGTGAAAGCAGGCCGAGCTAGGAAAGGTATGGTATAGCAGTGCAACTTGTATTGCTATGAGTTTTATTGTTAATCATTTTTAGTAATCTTGGTACTAAGTACTATTAAGAATAAAAGAAGCATTTTGTAAGCTGCCCCAATTTTAAATAAAGCATTAGATAAGAGTAGATCTTTCTTGCTATCTTTCTTTCTAACATTTAATATGTGTGTCTCATGATAGCAAAAGTTAACCATTTGTTATCCTATTATGTAAGAAACCTATTTCTTTAAGTAAGTCTTCATTAGAATGTGGTAGGTTTTCTCCAAAGAAGGCTGACCAACAAGTCTTCCATTTCCTATATGTGTGTTCTACTTCTTCCGTCAAGAGGTGGACTATATCCCCTGTACATCGATGTTCCTTTAATTTGGGCTAGCCCTTGACTTGCTTTAAGTAATAGAATATACACACACATGCAGACACACACACACACAAAATTATTGCTGAGCCAGTTCTGGGCCTGGTTTTAAGAAGAGTGGTAGCTATTGATTTTGTTTTCATAGAACTGAGCTATCATGAAGTCTAGGTCATACTGTGCATGGAAAAGCACTAGAAGATAAATCACCTTGTGGAGAGGGAGACCACAAAGAGAAGAATCAAGGTACCCAGTTGCGCAAGATCCCTGCCCTGAGTGAGATCTTTTGACTCTTCCAGCTAAGTTTATTTACCTCTGAGCACTCAGTCCCTCTACAAGTAACCCTAGCCAACATCACAAGGCATAGAAAAACCTCTCATTCTACCTATAAAGTTGTGAGAAAGAATAAATTTTTATTGTTTTAAGCAACTGAATTTTGGGGAGGTTTGATATATTTCAATAAAAAACTAATGCAATCGACTTTTGGGGACCAAAGAATTTTGCTTTAACCTTTAAATTTGGATCTTGCTTGAAGTTATTTTATGGGTTTCCATAAACTTAAGAAAGTGGTTTATTGCATTTGAAGGACAATCATCCAGAGCTACTAGAAGATAGCCATTGACTGCTGATGATCTGAAAAGTGGCAAAACTATTCAGTGGTATCAAGGAAGGGAGGCCATGGATTCCTACCTATTTATCACATTTCTGCTTAACACTAGATGGTCTAGGTGAAGATTTTAATGGGTGGAGGGATAAAGGAGAACCAGAAATGTAACTCTTTCCTTAGAGCAGGGATAGGTATAACTGACTGCTGTGTCAATACTTTAAAACCACAAAAGACTCTTGGAAAAATAAAATCTAGAGATAGTAACACCTAACACCTTATTTACTGTGTGTCAGTGATAAATGTATAGAGGGCAGGTGTTCACTTGGTAGGTTTGGATAGAAATTATAAAGATTTTTTTCCCAAAAAAAAGAAATGGTGATATATTTGAAATTGCTGGGTGTGTATTTCTGAGCTATCTGTTTTCAAGGATTCTTACCTTTTTATAGACTCATTTCAACTCTGTGTTTGAAACCAGATGGTTTATTCTTGAACTGCAAGACTGAATATATTAACCTTTAATGTAAATGCACTTACTCATCAAGCAGTTGGTTACTCCTACATTTTTCTGCATGACCTTGATAATAAAAAAACACTTTTTGATTCTTATTTTTTTAATGCACTACTAGGAATTTTTATTGAGAGTTACCAAACCATCTGATTTGAATGCTTTAAAATGTAAAAGTGAGAAATAAATTGGCCTTGCTAGGGTACGCTGGATGAAAGTGTTGCTACCACTTTATAATCTCGAGTTGTAAAGAAGCAATTTGAGTTATTTTCTATGTGGGTTGACAAGTGAGCTTTTTGTGGGCTAGAGTTGGTAAAACAAAGACTTATTCAAGCTGTGAAATGCACTCAAGAGTAAACAGCAATAAATGACAAGAGGCCTGTTTTGTCAGATATGTTTTTTGATGGTTGTGCAGGCTTCTGATTATGGGGAAAAAAGCCTGTTTAAAATTTTGGAATGATGGGTTTCTCATAATGGGGATAGGTTGGTTTGGCTGCAAAAGAGAACAGATGGAAAGCTTTATCCTGAACTAGTGTTACCAGTTAGTTTGTCCTTATCTTTTAAGCATCATATGTTCTTAATAGTTTTTAAAGTTTATGTTTTTTTTCTTCTTCTGATTTCACAGAATACTTTTTAACTCTTCCATAACTACTATTTTTCTGGTGCTGGCGTATTCTAAAAACTACACTTCAACACATCTGGGCCTGTAAAATATCAGGAGTTGCAAGAAGTTGGTTTTGAGTTGTGTTAAGCTATTTAGCCCTATATAAAAATGAACTTGAAGGAATTCAGCAAAGTTCAATAAAGCTGTGGCCAAATTTGCCAATGTCAAAAGCTTAACTTTTGACATTTTTCCCTCTAAATATTCTCAAGGAAAAAAAAAACTGAGGCAAAATTATTTCACTCCTAGTAGGTTTTTACTATAGAGGAACATAAATAAATATGTGGAGATTAAAGGGCTTTACAGGGAGGTAGAATGAAACACCTTGGGGTTGACTGTTAAATATAAAAGTGGGAGGTGAGTATGGAATTAAGTGAAAGGGAAAGCATTTTTACAATTTGGCTTTTTGTGTGTGTTGAGAAAATGAGCTGTAATTCTATCCATGTAAATCCAGTGGGTTCTTTCTCATTACCACATCCAAACCCTGTTTACATAAAGGTCTCAAGGACACTTGCTTCATCTAAAACTTTTCCTTTTAATGTGCATTAAAAAATTACATTCTTTCTAAAACGGTGCTGTAATTTTAACCTCAGCAATTTTGCATAGCATAGTTTTCACATTATAGGGACAGAGTTGAAGAGATTTTCTGACAACTTAATTGATTGGTATTTAGTATTCTTTGGCTTATGTGTTTGGGCTAAAAATAACTGAGATGATCTCATTTTAACTATGTAAGGCTTTAAGTTCATCTCATATGTGGGTCTTCATCTTCATTTAGGCTTCAAAACATTCCTGTTTGTGATTACAAAATTTGCTTCTGATATTATTTGTTATTATATCATTGCCTGTCAGAAAGCAGATTTAGTAGTTTAAGGAAAAACCATCAATAAAAGTTGCTTGCTTTCATGATTTGATTTCATCTATCAGCAAGAAATATTGATGTTTGTGAACAGAAACTGCTTAGATTTTTCTTCCTGACCAAATGAGTATGGGGTGGCATTCATTACTCTAATGGATGAGTGGCCTAATGCCTATTAGTATTATTCATCTGTTTGTCCACTCATTGTGCATAAACTCAATTTCTTTCAGTATGATAGCTGAGATGGTAGTCAACTTGGAATTGCACTGTCTGAAGCATGTAAAATTTATTCTGTCATTTTGTTTTAAAAATAATATTAGGTATTTAAATTATCAAGTTAATTTTGGTGAAAATTGATCTAATATTATATATAAGCCAGAATTTTCCATCTTATTTATGATTTAATTGCAGTACTTCAGAATGACTCTATTAATTAAATTCTCTTTGCCCTTAAAACTAGCAATAATGAATTTTTTAGTTTTCAAAATATTTTTGGTGGTGTTGGGAATTGTTGTGCATGTGAGGCAAGCATTCTACCAACTGAGCTATATCCCTAGACAGCACATAGCAATCATGAATCCTTTAACCAGAACATTTTAAAGTATTAGAAATGTCAGTGTTTGGATTAGCTATAAATTTGGGGAAATCTTTCAATTTTCCATTGTTGAGATTATAGACAGAAACACTATTATGCCTATGTGGTTTCAAATATTTGATATACTATATACTATAAGTATATTTGATAATATAAGTATTTTTGTATATACTCTAAGTATATTTGATATACTACAGAATAATATAAGTATATTTGGTATACTATAAGACGATGTCAAACTAAGATACAAAAATTGATACCCTCTGTATTTTGGTTGGAGATTTGATGAAAGAGAAAACCTGTGTATAATGGCAGCATAAAATATAAAATATGAATAATGTTAAGAAATATGAAATTATTATATAAGAAAACCTTTGAACACTTGAACAAATGAAATGATACTCTATGGTTTTTTTTAGACAGCTCCACATTATAGAGTTGTCAATTCTCTTTATGTTAATACAACAAGTCAGTATAATTTCCATGATGATGGCAACAATTTTCTTTCTGGAGTTAGACAGCTTGATGAAAAAGTTGATGTGGAAAAATTATGAAAAAGAATTAGGAATTCCCTATAAATAAATAGCAATGAGGGAATATTAAAATATACTAGAAAGCCCCTATAATTAATCTAGTATAGAACTAGTGCATAATTAGATGGTCTAATGGAACAGAAGGAAATTTCCAAGAATAGACCCAAGTGCATGTTGAAATTTAGTATCTAATAAAGATGGTATCTAAACTCTTTGTGGGAAAGAGGGAGTTTTAAAATAAATGGAGTTGAGAAAACTGGCCATTTCACAAAAACATAAAATTGGATCTATCCCTTATAAAACACTAGAATAAACTGCAAATGGACCAGAGATTTAAATATATATTAAAAAAAACTATTCAACTATCAGAATATAACATCAGTGAATTTCTGTGTAACTTTTGTATGGGAAAGCCTTTCTATTTATGGCGTAAAATCCAAAAGTTATAAAAGATTAAATTTGATTGTATAAAACTTTTACATTAGAAAAAATCATCAATAAAGTAAAAAGATGAATTATCAATTAAGGGAATATATTTACAACTTGTACAACAGACAAAAGTCCAATTTATTTAATATATGAATGAGCTCATAAAAAGTCAGTAAAGGGAGAAAAATTAAAAAGGGGGGGGGCCAAAAGCCAAAAACCAATAGAAAAAAATGGCAAAAGACAGTTTACAGAGAAAGATATCTAATGACCCGTAAGTGTGTGAAAAGACTGAAAATACATTTTTACTTTTCAGATTGACATAATCATAAAACTTTGACAATATAATTGATATAATTGATTGGTGAGGCCATGGGGAAACACATTCTCATGTACTGTTGTGAGGGCAAAATGTTAACTCTGTCTGTGGAATAAAATTGAACAATAGCTAATAAAAGTAAAATCTATTGACCAGTTTAAGGGATTTACCTTGAAGATTCTTATACACATATTCAGAATAACAAATATTGAGGGTTGTTGACTGTGTCATTATTTTTTAACATTTTACTTTACTCTTGATTAACATGTGTAAATTGTACATAGTAATGGGGTTTAGTATGATATTTCAAAAGCTGCACTAATCAAACCTAGCCTGCTCTTATCCACCCTCGCTCTGTACCTTTCCAAACCTCTAGTAATCACTATTCTATATTCAGGTGAACTTTTTTTTTTTTTAAATCTTCTATATATGATAGAGGACATGCAGTATTTGTCTGACTTATTGCACTTAACATAATCTCCCCCAGTTCTATCCATTTTACTACACTTGTGTCACTCTTTTTAATAGTAAAATATGGGAACTAATCTAGTGTTCTAACTATAAGAAAATTGATTGAATATGATATAGCACATGACAGAGTACTATACAATCACAAAAAGGCCTCTTTAAAGGGCCAGCAAGTAATTTCGACAATTAGTTCTCATGGGGAAATAAAAAGAGATCCAAAAAAGGTATACATAGTTGCAATAGGCAGCTACTGATACTGTTCCCAATGGTCCCTATGTCCTGACATTTATGAGTTGTCATCCCCACCTCTTGATTATAGCTGGTTTTGTGACTTGCTTCTCATTAATAGTTTGCTGCAAAAATTATGGATGTTTTTTCTGTAACTAGTTTACAAAATACTGAGACTTCTGCCTTGCTGTTACTCTCTCTCCCTGGTTGTCTCCTGTGCTTACTGTGATGAAGGAAACTACCTGGGTACCTCCTGTGAACAGATATAAAGCAAGTGAGGTACTTACTTCAGTGCCTTATCATAAACTGAGCCAGGCCAGCAATTGCTAGTGAGCTTGGAAGTCATTCCTGCTTCAGGTGAACACTGACATGACTATAGCCTGGGCTGACACTGTGGATGTAGTTCCAGGGGGAGCCCTAGGCTGACACTAACTATAGTCTCATGAGAGACCTTGAAACAGAGAACCCATTTAGCTGAGCTGTGCCAGAATTCCTGACTCACAGAAAGTATTTGATATTAAATGTGTATTGCTTTAATTTGTTAAGTTTTATGATAATGGGTCAGAAGCAATAGATAAAAAATATAATAGAGTTTATAGCTTTTGTGTAATAAAGAAGGAAAAGTAAAAATATTTGTTTTTATAAAAAAGGCACATGAGAAGGAAAATTATCATCAAAAAGTCAAAGATTACTTGAATAATTGTTGTGAAATAAATTCAAACCTTGTGACCTGACTATCTCCCAAGAATCCTTTGTATCTGAGTATAAAAATGCATTTTGTAGCACAGGCCTGGCCTTATCACTTTAGCATACTAGCAGCTTCATAAACCATAGTATGAGCCTGTGTACAGATTTACAGGAAATTCTAATTCATGATAAAACTTGAAATATGTGCATGTTTCTGGTGAGATTTTGGCCTTCTGAAAAATTTATTTCTAGAAATATTCTGAAACAGAGGCTGACTTGTTTTGCCTTCTAATGACTTGACTTGGGTCACTGAAAAATGTTGGAGTTGAAAGAAGATCCCACTTATATTCAGCTTTTGCCAAAACACATTTACTGCAGAAATTTAACAAGTCTTTGAGTTAATGGGTGCTTATAAAGAACTGTGAAACTATCTTGCAAAAAAAGTGATTCTTTTCTTTTCCTAAAGCTCCCAGTTGAGAATATATACAATTGACAAATACTAAGCAGGTTGTAAGCTTCAATATTCCTTTCTCAAGCTCTGCAGATCATTTCAGTTGTTTGGGAAAGGGTTGGCTAGAATGAAAGATAATGTATCAATGAGGCTTTTGTGGAGGAGGCCAAAGAGGCTTTCTTTTTCAAATCTCTGAGGGAATTCATGGTATCTTACATGAAGGAAAACAACTTCAGTATAAAGTAACAACCTTTTGAAAATTCTTAACATACTTTATAATATATCTGGCTTTTTTTTATTTTTTAAAGTAGCGCCATTGCAAGTACAGGTCAGTTAATAACTGTATGGAGAAAAATAATTTTCTGTGGTTTTCTTAGATTTATTCAGTTATACCACTCTCCTGATGCACATGGAAACACCCATCACAACTCTCCAAGTTCCTAGAATATGTAATCTAACACATCCAGGGGCTCAGCCAACCATAAGAGAGTAGATCGATATACTCTCATGTTTTTAGCTGTTTTTCTTAAAGGCAGTGAGTGTATGGACAGGCCAGGGATGACTTAAAGCAGGGATCCCAGGGCATTTCCTCAGTGTTCAAGGGCAGCATCCTGGCAAGTCATCCACTGCTCAGTTAACACAAATGCAAACAGGGGGGGCATTTCAGGGTGCAATGAATTATGGGGTTGAAATGTTAGAAAAAGTAACCCATTTATTTTACTTCTGGAAAATTACAACTTTTGCTTCACTCACCTGTTTTTTTTTTCCCCAGTTGGTTATATAACTATTTCTTTGATGGAATTTTCCTAGGGAAATTATGACAAAAAAAGAGAAGAATACTTTTGCCTCTGAAAACCCCAGGCCTGACCCTTCTGTAGCATGAGCTGAGTACACACTAACCCCAGCTGAATGATTCTTCACTTGAAAACAGTTAAAACACTTTTTCTTGTCAGAGGGAGAGAATCATATTTTTAAGGCTAATATGAATTAAAGTTAGACTGTAGACAGACGGCTGTTCAACTAGGGAGTTTACATCAATGCAGTTGGTGACTCCATGACCTTTTCTTTGTAATCAACAATTGCACTGGGGTAAAACAGTTTGAAATATGTAGAGAAACAATATTCCCCAACAAGAATATAGCGTGAGAAGCTTCCCAGAATCAAATGGAGGTGACCTCTGTGGGCTGGAGGCCTAGATCTGTAGTCAGCTCTGGTGGGTTGGGAGGAGAGAAGGAAGTGAGAAGATCATCAAGAAGGAAGGAATGAAACATGTCTGACATTTTGATGAGATAGACAAGTAAATTAAATCTATAGTGGTGTGGGCAGGCAGCACAGATGTGAAATTGTAGCCCTTGAAAAAGAGGAAATAGAACATAAGGTTTTTGCTCCACGTGTGATTAAATCTCATAGTCCATGGACAGGAAAATTGAGATGCCGGAGAAATAAATGATGCTGTAAAAACTGAAGTGTACTGACTGAGGCAGAGGATGAAGATCCCTGAGGGAGATGAAGTTGTTTTAATGATTTCTACTTGGAGCTAACTATGAAGATAAGCCGGACTTCCTACCAATGAAGAATATAACCATCAACTTTTTCTTAAAACCACATGTAGCCAATATTCTAGTCAATACTAACTGCTGATTCTGGACAGAAAAAAAAAGAACACTATCAAGAAATTCAGTAAATCTTTACCTTTCAACATTCCTACTTTATTTGGATGCTTGCTGGGCACAATAGTAAAAATTTATTTTTACTTGATACTTTCTATTCTTTCTATTCTCAGACTTTGAATACTTTTTTTTTTTTTGGTCCACATACTTATTTTAAAGCATAACTATAGGTATCCTTGGCTGAAATTTTATTTTATAAGAATTTCTAACCATTGAGTTGGGTGTGCATATGTATGCATATGTATATTTTTATTTATGGATATGAGAAATAAACATTAACCAAATTGTGTTCAGTGCTTGAGAAGTCAGAATTGCAATAGACAGTGGAATTAGATGTAAAAATTACTTTCTTTTGTTCTTTTAAGACTGAGAATATGTTTAGCCCTTTCTATGTCTATAAGTAAAAAATTGAATTTTTAAATATTTAAGTAAAAATAGGATAAGAAGGTTGGTATCATTTTTATATTTCTCAAATCCATTGTCATTCCCTGTGTGTGTGTGTGTGTGTGTGTGTACAGGAAATTACATAGCATCAAATGGTTCAGGGACTCTTGACACAAATCCCTTTGAATGACAGCAGTAGCTTATTGATATTTTTTGAGTGAGCTCCCCATCTTGCCAGTTGCCCTGTTCACTGACCAACACTTACCTCCTGCCTGCCAGTTCTTTCCCTTGATATGCTGTTGGGCAGGTCGATGTGTTAGTGGGTTGCAATCTGTGGAACAGAGTTTACAAAAGAAATGTCATGCTGCTTCCCTCATTTGTGTTGAATGGACCTCAGCCTGCAGTGGCATTTACCCATTTTTGTAGTTTCAGAACAGGGCAGAGAACAAGAGCAGAGTGTTCAATTCACAAGACAGAGCTCCAATCAAAACATAATTAATGATACCTAGTTTTTAGGAAATATGAAGGAAAAATTTCCATGTAGTCTAATGAAAAATTTTGAGGTTTTAAAGTCAACTTGGAGGAATTCTACAAATAGTAGAAGTAATCTTGTTTTAAGTACAGGAACATCTTTATTCCTATTAAGTCACACAGAAGAACAGGGAGTACTCCAAAGGAGAAATCTAGAGCGAACCAAAACAAGAACACTTGTTTTGCTTAAAAGTTCCAGAATTTCCTCCGAAGGAAAATTAGAAACTGATATTAGAACCCCACTGTATATTGTGTACAACATATTATACTTTTTAATTTTAAATTATCATATATCCTGAAGGTAATGGATAGTGTAGAAAGCTGCTTGTTGTTCTCATTTCCTCATGAAAGTTCAGTCACTTCCAACTTCTATTTTTTTTCCCCATGAAGATCTGAGTTAAAAGGACTACTATGTGAGTTCTAATGAATAATATTTGAAGTTACAAGTATAGCACCTAACTTCTGCAGCAAAGACTTTGATGTCCAGAGTAAACAAAACAAAACATGTAAGTGATATCATACCCCAAATAGGATATGTAAATCCTTTCTCATGAACTGCCTTCCAGCGTTGGCCATTATGATGTAGGATGTGCAAATTTAGATGGGATAGTAGGTTTCAGGACTGTGGTGAGTTTCCCCCCTTATTTTATGTACAGTAGTGAGGCTATACAAAAATAAAATGATTATCATTAATTTGATCATTATTAATTAGACTAATGTATATTGAATATCTACTGTGCCTGCTGTGGAGCTCCAGAATAGTGCTGTTCTATAGAACTTTATTTGATGACAGAAGTTTTTCTGTGCTGTTCAGTACTGTAGCCAATAATGATACGTGGCTTTTGCCCAACTGATACATGGTAAATGTGACCGCGGAATTGTATTTTTAATTTAATTTAAATTAGAAAACTTAAAGAGCCACAAGTGGCGAGGCACTGTTTATTAGACAGTATAGCTATGAGAATATGAGGCGACTTTATTGCCCTGGCTATCTTCTTTCTATTCTTAGATTAACATTTATAGAAATGTGCTTATTTCCTGTAGAATTTTCTTCATTTGGGTGACCATATTATAGCAGATACGGATCCTCTCTCATATCTAATTCTGCTTCTCTGTAGCTCTTTCTTTTGTATCCTGCCTCTAAATATAGTCTTGTGAAGGAAATAACACATTAAATGAGTTCAAAAGTCACAATAAACACAGCATATGTTGTTGAGTTTTTCCTACACAATTGAACTGATATTTTCTAACAGGTTACTATTCTTGATTTAGCACATAGGTTCAGTTTTCAAAAATGGCTTTGAGAATAACTGTTTTCTTTGAGTGTGTATGTGTTTAAATAAAATACTCACTAATGGGCAATCTTAAAATATGAGAACATTCTTTTTGGGGGCTATTAAGCATATGGAGTGTTTGCATTTTCAGAAAGGAATGAATTAATGGGAAATAAGATTCTGTTATGCACTGGTGCTACAGTTTTGCAACATAATGTATCTTGATTACTACTCAGTCTTCCAGTATGATTCTACATGATCAAAGCTTTTGGATTCAGAATTTTTTCATTGAAATTATTTGAAAATAATGTTACTCTTTAATATTCTATCTTTTCTCTGTTCAGATATGTATGCTAATGGTATTCTAAAGTGAGACTGTCCATCTCTGATTATATTTAATTAATTATGCATATATTCATCTAATACATAAAAATCTCAGAAGTTTACCATGGTTTTATGACCAAAGTTATAACCATTTTGCTTTACAAATATTAATATCTAAAGGCTGGCTCTTTCACTTTTGGATTTCTTTTGTAATGGGCTAAACATATGAGATATCACATAGGATTTCTCCTTGTTCAACTTTTCTCCAATGAAATATGGTCCTGTGAGGCTTCTTGTCTACTTATTTTTAAATCTCAGAGAGAGATATATATTTTAATTTTTTTCAACACAATGGTTTCCAGCTTATGGCATTAATCTTAATTGTAGTTAATAAATGTCTATTAATTAAAATGATAAGAGTATGTCATCAGAGAAAGCAGAGAATGTTATGCATGTCTGTTTGCACATCTCAAAAATCCTTTTCATTGGCTTTTCTTAATACCTGTACACCACAAAGGAGAGCTACTGAGAGCCAGAATTTCAGTTTCCAATAGAATGTATCACTTCAGCTGATATTGTTATGAATATTTTGAATATTTCCTTTTCTTTTCAAGAAGAAAAGGTTGGAGTAGAATGAATTGGACATAACTTTACTATGTTCATATATGAATAAATGACTAGTGAAACTCCATATCATATTTAACCACAAGAATGGGAGCCTAATTAGAATAAGTCATTCTCTGTGTGTATATATAATATGTCAAAATACATTCTACTGTCATGTGTGTCTAAAAAGAACAAATAAAAAAGTAAAATGCTAGACACATTAGAGAAAAATGAAATAGTATGAAATGCAGAAGAATTCTGAAAGATGGTAGGAGTAATCAGAAACAACCTTCACCTAGGTCAAATTTTGCCTGCCTAGTCTTAATGATAAAAAGGAATGTAATAGAAATAAGAGATTGTCATCTTAGCTCAGTATTATTTACCCCAGAATTAATTTCTTGGGTGAGTCACTATTCACAATTTAATTGGAATTTTGTGTACACAAAGTTTTTATATTCCCTAAGTATATATAAATATATAAATCTTTATGACTGTACTTGTAAAATTAAAAGATACTTATATAAAAACCAGTAAGTCTATAATGCATATATATCAACTAAATAAAACACGTTTAATGTAAAGCCACATATTTATTCATATGCAAATTTGTACAATTTAATTATTAAGATTAAAGAACAACTCACTATGTTTTCCCTGAATATAAATTCCTTTTGCAGTCTCAGGTACTTAGAGAAAAAAAATAGCCTCTTCTAATCTAGTCTTTTACTATCTGGAAATATTCTGAAGTAATACTTTAATTTTCCTTGTTTACATAATTTCATATATCTTACATTATGCTTATTTCATGTGAAAATATATATGATGTGAAAATTATTAGGTTACTATTTAGCTTCTTTTATTCATTCTTGATTTTTATATCCAGAAGAGTTTTTTTTAAAGCAAGGATTTTTATCACTAATTTTAAACTCCTGCTACAACCAGTCCTTCCAACAAGTGACTTACACAGCACAGAATGGAAAATTATATAGGATAACCCGACCTACAGTGGGGAGAAAGTAGACATTTAGGAATAAGAAGTCTCAGGTTCATGTCTAGGTTCCCTTTCCTAGTCTTCCTTTAATTGAAAAAGTCACTTGCAAAAGTGTTCTTAAGGTTCAGCTTCATCGTGGGAATTGGAGATGAAGTGCCTTGTATTTCTTCTGTACTAATAAGAACTACGAATGAAAATACTGTGAAACTAGCAGGTGTTAACCAAATGTCAAGCATTACTATAACTCATTCTTTGAAACAATGATTTTATATCCATGTATAAATAAGAAAAGATGCTTTTTTCAACTCAGGTTGGTCTTTTGTGAAGTTCCTTGGGTGTTTACCTCTTCAGAATGGTCATGTATAGAAGGATAAATAAGTTTCTTTTTTCCCCCCAATGGCTATGCAGTGCCACAAGCTTAGTCTTCCTAGGGATTAATATTAACAAAAAACAATAATCAGTAGACTTATAGCGGCAAATTTATCTCAGTAAATGTTATGTGGAATTATTCATTGGAAAATTGAGAAGGATTTTAGAGCAATAGTGAAGTGAGAAAACACAAGAAGTTGAAAGCATGATTTGGGGAAAAAATCGTTTTGGATATTTTTTTTAAAAGACTTGAAGTATTTTCCCAAGGGAAAGAATAAAAAAAATTTTCAGCTTCTCTAAATTTATTTATACTTAATGCTGTTCTTACCTCTCATTTAACATGGGAGCAAGATTATATTTTTAGCAAATAAAGGACCTCAAAAAGCTGGATCTAATCCTACATTTATCCTTCAAAACAGCTTCAAAACAGGTAGGCATGATTATTATATCATGATAATTATGAATTCAAGTGGTTTTTGAGAGAGAAGTTATATATCACAAAATTTATTGAGTTTCTGTGTATAATGTATAATTCACTATTTTTAGTAAGCTTGTGATGTTGAGCAACCATCCTCACAGTATTTCAGACACTTCCATCAACCTGAAGGAACACTCTCTTGCCTGTCTGCAGTCAGTTCTGTTCCCATTTACAGCTACCAGTAGACACTGATATGATATCTGTCTCCATAGGTTTGCCTGGTACAGAAATCTCATTTGAATAGAATCATACAATATGTAGCCATTTGTGCCTTACTTATTGAGGTTTATCCATGTTACTAGTAGCATCTATCCAGAGTTTGTTCCTTTACACTGCTGAATAATAGTCCATTGTATATGTCACATTGTGCTTATCCACTCAGTAATTAATGAACATTTGTATTGTTTCTAGTATGTGGCTCTAATAAATTATTTGTGTATATTTTAGAACCCTAACAATCCATTCAGACCAGGTATTTGCTGCCAGAGGATTCTTTACACAGAAGCATATATGAAGAGCCTCTTTTTAGTTTTGGCTAGTAAATTCTATCAGAATGATATGAAGTTCTGGCAGAGATCAAAACCACATTGGAGTCCCTAAAGAACTGAATTTACTCTTAAAACTTGTTTTTTCCACATTAAAAAATGTTTTTACTAGTGCATTATAGTTGTACCTAACAGTGGGGTTTATTTTGACATAGTCATACATGCATGGAATATAATTTGCTTCATTTCAATTCCATTACTCCCCACTTTCCCTTCATTCCTCCCTTCCCCTGTTTCCCTTCCTAGTCTTCCTTCTATTTATTTTTTAAATGGTGCTTTATAGGTTTACATAAAGGCAAAATTCACAGTGGTATATTTCATATTGGGGCATAACATAATTTGGCCAATATCATTCTGCAATTCCTTCCCACATATTTTCAGTATTACTTCATTTTAGGTCCGTGTTTTGAAAATGATATAATTGATGTTTGTTTTTGTGAATTAAAAATGTACAGTAAAATTTCAGCCACTTACATTTACTGTTACAAACAGGTGTATTTAGCTTTATTTCTGTGATTTTGTTATAGGCTTTCTTTTATGAATTCTGGTAATGACTTCTTAAAAATTTTTTTTTTACAAGTTATAACTATTCTATGATATATTTATTTCCAGAGACTACTTTTAAGCTTTTAATATATTTTAACTTTAAATTAAGAATATCAGGACTGAAACTATACCATTTTCACTCCATATTTTATAAAACAAGACAGCTTTTATTCCAACCTTGTATAGGAATATATGAAGAACATTGAAAAAAGATAGACTTAATTTGGCTGAGAAAAAATGAAGAATCTTTGTGCAAGAAGTAGCCTGTAAATTGGTCCTAGAAAAGTAGTGGAGTTACAGAGAAATATTTAACTATTTGGACATTTTTATTACATGTAAAATCACTTATTTCATCATATTTTTCTTTTGTGGTAATGGTTACCTTAGCTGTTTTTCTATGTGACCTTTCATTCAGAGCCTGAATATAGTCTTCAGGACAAAAATTCCTCCAGCAATAGTTGGAAATGAAAATGTTTGGTAATGGGCGAAGGAGTCTCCATCTGGTACAGACCCCTGGGAGGCAGAGGAGCTCCCAGCCCTGACAATGGTGTACAGGCTCTGCAGCATCTTGAGAGTATACAACACAGCACACAGACCTGTTCTGAATGGAGAACACTCTGGCTCAGCTGAACAGATCAGTGCTGTTGTATATCTTCTTTGTAATCTACATTTTTATGATTCAATAAAATATATAAATTTGCTTGTGAAATTATTGACTTTTTCTATGCTACCCCAAATGAAGCTGCCCTTCATATAGCTGAGCTTAATAAATGACTGTTGAATTGAGTGAATGCATGGATAAACACAGTTGTCAGATATGGCCCTGAAGAGGTGAAATGTTTAATTTAGTATGTATATTCACTTTCCATTTTGTTAATAAGAAACTACAGACTGGAGCTGCAAGATAACCTTTACTAATGAGACTGACATTGCATACACAAACAACTGAAACCTCTTTACCAGGCTTGTAAAGTGTTTTCATTTTACAACCAAATTTGATTTGTCCTGCCAAATTTGCATTGCTTTGCTCATTATTATCAATAGCAATCTCTTCCTGTTTTACCCATTTCCATTTAGATCATGACTGAAGTGAAACTTCTTCAGTCAAACTTTCTTTTATTTGTAAAGTAATGATGTAGTGATAATTGCTATCAGCAAATGAGGGTTTTGAAGCCTGTGAAACTGGGGTCCAGACTTTGGACCATTTTATTTAGGCCATGCCAGTCTGCTTAGGAAACATTATTAACCTAATTTGGAGCCATGTTTTGGAAATGAGTACCTTTGCTGTGAGCCTTGTGCCTTTCATATTTATGCTATACCAACCCACTGGTTCAAGGTGAATACTATTTGAGGCAGTCTGTATAGAAATATACCATTTAATGTTTTTTTTCTAATTATTATAGCAGTACTACCAGAGCTAGTTATGTTTAGTGTTAACATCATTTCATAGATGAGGACCAGATTAGTGAAGATGTTTTACCCACTTGGTAGCTAATTTGGGACAAAGCTTAATTCTGCTGAGTCTCAGGCCAAGTGTCTTTAGTTTCAAGGAACACAACCAGTACTTTGCTACGAACATTGTGAACTCTCAGACTTGGGGCTCATAATCTATCTGTGTGCTGTCACATAGCTACACTTACATGTGGAATAGGATGAAATGGACACGTGTATGTTTTAAAGCTCTGCCCTGCTAATTACAAAGGCACAGTCACCCTTTTCTGTGGTGTGTTTGAACTTTAACTTGGATCTAACTTTTAAGCTGGAACCAGTTCCCTGAAAGAAAGACATAGAGAAGATTTTTAATCCTCCTTTCTCTCCAGAAGCATTTCTTCAATTACACTGAATGACAAACACATAATGTATGTCCCGTATTTTTCTAAACACACATAGTTAGCATTTTTTCCTGAGCGCAACATCTCACCTGGAAAACAATTCTGTCTCTTAAAGACTGGCACAAAGTAGGAGAAACATATAGAAAAAAAGAAAAAAAAAACAAGTTTCAAAAGTCATTTTTCACATAATTTAAATGGTAGTTAAACATATCTTCATCCAAATTATAGGAAACTAGGGCCCACCCCCAAACAAATTAAGTAAGAGGAATTGAATTAAACTTACATGTGTCTAAAATTTTATCATTCAAGCAGTGAAAACAAATGGTTAATATGACTCAAGAAGAAAAATTGAATTTTGGGTATAGGCTTCAGCCTCTTTAAAATGATTATTATTTTTTGCATTGTTTCCTTTTGCTTTCAAGGGAAAAAATGAGAAATGCAATTAATATGGTTTAACTCTGCAGGATAAATATTATTATTTAATGATGTATAAACCAACTCTATCCTAACAGCTTCATGCTGGGCACAGAAATGAAAAAAAAAAAAACTTATGTTTATGTAAGTATGCATTTAGAACATTTAATTCTTTATTTTGAGCATATGGACTCATTTAACTTTGTTACCTATCAAGTGGATATTTTGAGAGTCATTGTGCATGTCACATAATCCTCAAAACTCTACGTGTCATACAAAATAAATGTAAGACATAAGCACTGGAATCTAAATGTATCCATTTACTGATGGACCATTTCCTTTGTTCACCTCACTAATTCTACTAATGTAAAAGATATGTCATAATAAATAATGACACAGTTGGCGTTGCTGAGAGAGCACCTGCCATGGCCAAAACAGTCAGATCTGTGTATCTGCACCTGGTTGAGATGATGGTGCCTCCGGAATTGAATTTCAACTCCTGAGCCAGTCATTAAATGTTTTCACAAACCAGACTATATTTCCATTGAATCCTCTTTCTGCCCTTCACAGTGCTACTAGATAGTGAAACCATACTTTTTTTTGTTTGACACACATTCCCCAAAGCTTTCATTCCTCTGAGCATCTTGTCTCAATCCTTCAACCTGGAATGTTCTCACTGGATTGTGTCATATGTCCAATTTGTACTTCTCTGGAACATTTTATTTTTCTCTCTTTTTTTTTAACCTGGTCAAAGTAATATATTTATACCTTTACATGTCATTTATTTACCACTTGAATTCTAGTTATTTTTCAGTATGTTTTATGTTTCCTATAAGATTGCAAGTTTTGAGAAGACATAGACCATGTAATCACGCAATAATTTGCTTTTGTATTTTCCATGTCACTTTTGAAATTATCTATTATTGGCACCTAGGAAATGTCTTTTAAAGAAGGCACAGCAGTCCATTGGCAAACACACAGGAGTGAGCAGTGAATTCTTAATAAATGCTTCCTTCCTTATAAGTTGACTAATTTTGGGCCTTGATATTCTTACCTTGAGCCCTTCCACAACTAAATCTTCTCTCTGTGTGTGTATGCATGTGTGTTTGAGTGTGTGTATGTGTGTGTGTGTGTGTGTGTGTGTGTGTGTGTGTGAGAGAGAGAGAGAGAGAGAGAGAGAGAGAGAGAGAGAGAGAGAGAGAAATATTTGTACCAGGGATTGAACTCTGTGGTGCTTAACCACTGAACCACATCCTCAACCCTTCTTATTTTTTATTCTGAGATAGGGTCTCACTAAGTTATTTAGGGCCTCTTTAAGCTTCTGGCTTTGAACTTGCAATCCTTCTGCCTCAGTCTCCTGAGCCTCCTGAGCTACTGGGATTATAGGCTTGTGCCACTGTGCTTAGCATCCATATTTTTTTTAAAAAAGGAATTTATAAGTGAAAAAATCAGTAGTGGTTCAAATGGGGAAAAATTCATCTAGATTTTAAGGTGGAGAATAAATACGTTATAGGAATTGTAGAATACTTTGATAAAGTGTGTTGGCAGTAACTTTCCCCTGTAACTTTTTTGGTATGTTATAAGGATATTAATGCTGGTGTTAACAAACTTAAAATGATTTCAAGGCATATGGTTTGTCTTTCATAGTAGCTTTGCATATTGTTGTTCTCACCTAAAAGATCATTTAGGTCAGAACAACGAATTTTCATTCATGAGCAGTTTCATCAGCAAATATGTATACAAATTTAAATAATTTACTTGGAATTTTAGTGTTTATTTTTAAACTCAGAAAGGTCATGCAATGCAGTGATTTAGAAAAGAACTAGAGGGCAGGGGTATATCTCAGTGATATAGCACTTACTGGCATGCATGAGGTCCGGGGTTCAATCCCCAGCACTGGAATAAGCAAAAACAAAATCAAATAAACAAAAAACCCCAAATGAGGCTGCCTAGATTGAAAGCTAGTTATTATCTTAAAGTAACTAACTTTTTTCTAATTTATGTTGTAGCAAATGTAAAATGAGTCTCTACTTCAGGATATTGTGTGGTTGAAATATGATAGCTTACATAAAACATGTTGGGTTTATTATTACTATTATTTTATACTTCATTCCTTAATCCAGTGCAAGAGTACAGCTATTGATATTGACATTTATTAGACGGGGAAAACAGCTTCCCCTTGTAATTTATTATGCAAGTTTGTTCTCTTTTCCCCAGAACTTAGGGAAAAGAGCCTTCCTAAGAACTCTTCACTAATCCTAGAATATGTGTCACATAAGAAATGTAGCAACTTAATTGCTTTGGAGACTGTTTATTGCAATACCTGGCATACATATATTTTGGTTTTTATTAAACTGCAAGCTTCCTTTATTTGTCAGTGGTCTTAGATTCAAGCAACAGAACTCACTTTGATTATTTAAATAGAATAGTTTTTTAAAAACAAAATATTGACATACAGAGTTATTAAGAGGGCTGCTGGGAAAATGGTATGTTCTTGTACAGAAGAACGAAACCAGACTCCTGTCCCTTTCTAGTTACAAAAATCAACTCAAAATGGCTTAAATATTTGAATGTAGGACTTGAAACTACAAAACCACTAAAAGAAAAGTAGGAGAAATGCTCAAGACAATGGAATGGATAAATTTTTTTTTGAGCAAACTCTGAAAGTACAGCAAACAAAAGCAAAAACAGACAAATGGGATTACATAAAACTATATACAGCAAAGGGAGCAATCACCAGTCAAGAGACAAGTTGCAGAATAGGAGAAAATATTTGCAAACTATAGATCTGATAAGTCTTTGATATCCAGAATATATAAGTACTCTAAAAACTCAATAACAAAAACACCAAATAACCTAATTAAAAATGGGTAATCATTAGGGAAATGCAAAACAAAATCACAATTAGATATCACCCCACTCCAGTGAAAATGGCTAATATCAAAAAGACAAATGATATCAGGTGCTGGTGAGGATGTGGAGAAAAAGGGAACTTTTGCCCACTGTTGGTGGGAATGCACATTAGTAAAGCCATTGTGGAAGACTATGGCATGATCCAATGATTCTAGGCTCTAGTGCATCTCCAAAAGAAATAAAATCAGTATATTGAAGAGATATCTGCACTCCCATATTTATTGCAATATCATTTATAATAGCTAAGAAATGAAAACAATCAAAGAATCCATCAGCAGAAAAAGTATGTATGCACAGAAAGACAAGTATTTGATGATCTCATTCATAAGTGGAATCTAAAACCATTGGTCTCATAGAAGTTCAGAGTATAAGTAAGTTACTTGAAGCTGGGGAGAGTAGGAGAGAAGAAGGGATGGGGACATGTTGATTGATGAGTACTAAATTCCAGTTATACAGGATTAAGAAGTTTTGGTGTGCTGTTGCAGAGTAGGATGGCTATAGATAATGATAATGCATTGCATATTTCAAAAAGCTGGATAAAAAGTTTGAATATTTTCAATGTAAAGAAATGATATGTGTTTGAAGAGATAGATATATTTATTCTGATCTAAACATTAGGCAGTGTATACATGTATTGAAAGATCACATGACTTTTATGTATCAGTTAAAACTAAATTTAAGAAATTCACTCTCAGAAAACAAACAGATAGATAGATAGATAGATAGATAGATAGATAGATACTGTAATTAAAAAAACCTCAGAAGTAGGTCTTTGGCACATCCATGAGGTTGCTTATAGGTTAAAAATTCTCTGAAGTTGAATTGCCAAGTCAAAAATGTGTTTCATGTGATAACATTTGTTACATTTCTTTCTGGACAAGTTATATTAACTTGCACTTTCACCAGAAACGCATGAGTGTACCTTTTTAGTCAGTTGTTTGCTGGCACAGAACATTTTCAATCTTTCTGGGCTTTGCCAGCCAACAAGGCAAAAATATATATTTTGAAGTAATTTTTACTTGCATTTTTTTACTTTCCTCATCATTATATGTATATATGTACTTATTTATTTATTTATTGCTTGTTCTAACAGTTTCAGTATGAAATAAGTTTCATGCTTCCATTGTGATTGTGGGTTTGACTATTTGTGCTTAAAATACTCTCTCTTTATACATATATATATATATATATATATATATATATATATATATAATCTACCATATATATGGTACATTATCAAGCACCGCAGATTTAAGATACTCTATCATACTAGTGGATTGATTTTTTTATTATTATAAAGGATCACTTTTTGACTTATTCTTTTTAAAAATAATTTTTGTATTTGTTCTATTTAGTTATACATGACAATAGAATGTGCTTTGACACATCATATATGAATGGAGTATAACTTCTCATTCTTCTGCTTGTACATGATGTGGAATCACAACCGTCATGTAGTCATATATATACATGGGGTAATAATGTCTGATTCATTCTATTATCCTTTCCACCACCATACCTCCTCCCCTCCCTTTACTCCCCTCTGTGGAAGGACACCTAGGTTGGTTTCATAGTTTAGCTATTGTGACTGGAGCTGCTATTTTTTGGTGTTGAGTTTTTTGAGTTCTTTACATGTCCTAGAGATTAATGCTCTATCTGAGGTACAGGTGGTAAAGATTTTCTCCCATCCTGTAGGCTCTCTCTTCAGATTATTGATTATTTCTTTTGCTGTGAAAAAGATTTTTAGTTTGAATCCATCCCATTTATTGATTCTTGATTTTACTTCTTGTGCTTGTTAAGGAAGTTAGTTCCTAAGCCAACACAATGAAGATTTGCACCTACTTTTTCTTCTAGTAGGTACAGGATCTCTAGTCTTATTTTTGGGTCCTTGATCCACTTTGAGTTGAGTTTTGTGCATGGTGAGAGATAGAAGTTTAATTTCATTTTGTTGTATATGGATTTCCAATTTCCCCAGCACCATTTGTTTAAGAGGCTATCTTTTCTCCAGTGAATGCTTTTGGCACTGTTTTCTAGTATGAGATAACTGTGCTTATGTGTGTTTGTCCCTGTGTCTTCTATTCTGTTCCATTGGTCTTCATCTCTATTTTTGTGCTAATACCATGCCGTTTTTGTTAGTGTGGCTGTGTAGTATAGTATAAGGTCTGGTATTGTGGTGTTTCCTGCTTTACTCTTCTTGCTAAGGATTGCTTTAGCTGTTATAGGTTTATTTTTCCAAATGAATTTCATGATTGCCTTTTCTATTTCTATGAAGACTGTCATTGGGATTTTAATAGGAATTGCATTAAATCTGTATAACATTTTTGGTAGTATGGCCATTTTGAAAATATTAATTCTGCCCATCCAGGAGCATGGGAAGTCTTTCCATCTTCTAAGGTCTTTAGTTTTTTTCTTTAGTGTCCTGTACTTTTCATTGTAGAGATCTTTCACCTCTTTTGTTAAATTGATTCTCAAGTATTTTATTTTTTTGAGGCTACTGTGAATGGGGTAGTTTTCCTAATTTCTCTTTCAGTAGATTCATCACGGATGTATGGGCATGTGTTTGATTTATAGGTGTTGATTTTATATCCTGCTACTTTGCTGAATTTATTTATTAGCTTTAGAAGTTTTCTGATGGGATTTTTTGGATCTTCTAAATATAGAATCATGTCATCATAAATAGTGATAGTTTGAGTTTTTTTTTTTTTTCCTTTTTGTATCCCTTTAATTTCTTTCTCCTGTCTAATTGCTCTCACTATAATTTCAAGGACCATGTTGAACTAAAGTCGTGAACTTCTATTCAAGAAGTTCCTTTTTGTCCCAGTTTTTGGAGGGAATGATTTCAACTTTTCTCCATTTAGAATGATGTTGGCTTGGGTTTACATAGATAGCTTTACAATGTTGAGATATGTTCCTACTATCCCTAGTTTTTCTACTCTATTGAACATGAAAGTGTGCTGTATTTTGTCAAATGTTGTTCCTGCATCTATTGGTATAATCATCTGATTCTTGTTTTAAAATTTATTAATATGATGAATTATGTTTATTGATTTCCATATGTTAAACCAACCTTGCATCCCTGGGATGAACCCCACTTGATCCTAGTGCATTATTTTTTTAAAATATGTTTTTGTATGCAGTTTGCCAGAATTTTATTGAGAATTTTTGTAACTATGTTCATCAGGGATATTGGTCTTGAGGCTGGGGATATAACTCAGTTGATACAGTGCTTGCCTTGCATGCATGAGGCCCTGGGTTCGACCCTTAGCACCACAAAGAAAAAAAAGTCTCTTTCCCTTTGTATTCTAATTAGTTATACTGAAAGTAGAATGCATTTGACACATCATACATAAATGGAGTCTGTTCTTCTGGTTGTACATGACGTAGAATCACACTGGTCATGTAATCATCTATGTACATAAGGTAATAATGTCCGATCCATTCTACTATCTAATTGTCTTTTGACTATACTTTTGGTAGTATTGGCCAAGAAGAACTTTTTGTGTGTCTATTGCCGGATTTGTCAATATGACAAAGTATGTGCTTTGACTTTTACATATTCTATAACTAGATTAATTTTTTCCTAAGTCTATATATAAGAACACAAGAACTACCAGTTAAGTCAAATAAATCCAAATGTAGTGAATATATGAAGCCATATCTTACAAATGCTTTTCTCCATTCTCTTCAATGTATCCCCATTTTTTTTCTTGAGGAGTATAAATTTGTACTCATATTTTTATACATTGGTCTACAAGATTGTTCATGATCATTTTTCTAATCTCTGGCACCCCTCACAGATATGCCCCAGTTAATATTCAACTGTTTTAGTAGGTCACATAACTTATTTTAGTCTCTTAAATGTCCGTACTTGCTCTATCCCTGCACCATATAAATTCCCTTATTTGAAATTTTCTCCTTGTTTTAGTTATTCTCTTTACTAACTCCTTTTTATTCCACTGGTCTTAAACTGACATAATTTTCTCTACAAAGTTCAAAACTTCCACTCCCAAGTCAAGGTTATATGTACGCATATGTCTTCCCGTGACATCTTATTCCACCCTGATAGAAAATTATGAGGGTAGAATTTCCATCTCCATAGCTTATTTCATATAAGTAGAATCATATAATATGTGGCATTCTGTGAATGGCTACTTTCACTTAGTGTGTTTTCAAGGTTCATTCATGTCATCATTCCTTTTGTGGATGAACAATATTCCATTGGATGGATATTACAATTTGTTTATACATCCATCAGCCATGGACCTTTGTGTGGTTTCCACTCCTTGGCTATTGTGAATAGTGATGCTATAAGCACTCCTGTACTAGTTTTTGTGGCCTGTACATGTGTTTTTATTACTATGAGTTTATATAAGAACCAGAATTATAGTGTCCTGTGGTACTGCTTAACCTTTTGAAGAACTGCCAAAGCACTGTCCTACCACATTTTCGCATACATTCCCACTAGCAGTGTGAGGGTTCTGATATTTCCACATTCTAACACATTTTATCACCTATCTTTTTTATTATAACCATTCTGGTGGGTATAAAGTGGCATCTCTTTGTGATTAGTTGCATTTTCCTAGTGATGTTTGACATTTTGTGTATGCTTGTAAGCCTTTTTCTATCTTATTTGGAGAAATTTTTTTTTCATTTAAAATATTGGATTATTTGTGCTTTTATTATTGAGTTGTAGGACTTCTTTGTATACTTTTGATATGAGTTCCTTATTAGATATATGATTTACCAATTTTTTTCCATTCTGTGGGTTGTTGTTTTACTTTTTTGAAGGCAGTTTTGAAGCACAAATATTTATAATTTTGATGAAGTCTAAAGTATGTGTTTTTTGTTTAGTAGTTTGCAGTACAGGTATTGTATCTTAAAAAAACCCATGGGTTGGGGAGTGGGAAAGGAAGATGGTAGAATAGAAGAAAGAAGCACTTCACAGCAACTCCCTCACAAAGTGAGAAGACAGCTTCTCAACACGGTAGGTAACTACAGGGAACTGACTGAAACTTATCACTGAACTGTTAAAAAAACAAAATTATAGGGGCTCGGGTTGTAGCTCAGTGGTAAAGCGCTTGCCTATCATGTGTGAGGCAGAGATTCTCAGCATCAAATATAAATAAAGGTTCTATTGACAACTAAAAAATATATAAAAATGAATTAAAATTATAGAGATGCACAAAGTCAGAAACTTGAAGGTAAGAAATAAAAACAGAAGTGCCAGTTGGGGCCCTAATGAAGGAGAGGGGTAGTGGATAAAGAAATAATAATAATAATAATAAAAAGTTTTTAAAAAAGGCTTTGGGAAAAACTGTGTGCTAAAGAGTAAGAACACAGAGTCTGTAGTGGAAGCAGCTTAGTGTAAGCATATCCAAAATTAGTTTCCCTGCGG
Source organism: Marmota monax (assembly GCF_021218885.2). NCBI lineage: Eukaryota > Metazoa > Chordata > Mammalia > Rodentia > Sciuridae > Marmota > Marmota monax. The sequence goes on from NW_026692781.1 coordinate 17,210,349, forward strand.
AATTGGTCCTGAGCAGATAAAAAGAGTTCATTGCTCTCACAGTGTTTGTTAGGAAAAGCTGCCCTCTGCTGCAGCCAGTCTCTGCAGGCTGGGCTGGTAAAGAATCTGTCATAATAACCACGTGGGTACATTTCCCCCAAAGGGAAATCTGTCCCCCTCAGAAGCACCAGCACTGGCATTGCGGCTGGGGTCCATGAGAGTGCCCAAGAGAAAAAGCCCCTACATGTGCGTGTATGCATGGGAGGCACCTGGCAGGAAAAAGCTGCTGCAGCCATGGTGGGCTTGAATGTCAGACGGAAAAAAAATGCCTCTGGTACCGTCACCCCACTTGCACCCAGTGCAACTTTTAGCAGTGAGGGAAATTGGGAACACCTGCGCATAACTTAAAACAAAAATCCCCAGAAGACACTTGAACCAGAGAGATAAAAATAAACACAAAGAACATTATACCTGGAACATTCAGGTTCTAGATTCCAAGAGAGAAAGCTATTTTCATTGCTGGTATTGTATGGTCACACAGGAGAATCTGCAGTCCAGAGCAGGTACCCAGTATTTCATATGGACAGTGGTGAAACTAAACCTGTGGAGGTTTTGTTCCTATGCCTAAAAGTGGATTTTATCAGAGACCCTAGAGGTACAATCATCCTGTAGCGAGTGGCATCTCCCAAAATATGGAGTGTGAATCAGATCTCAAACTTCCTCCCTAATAGTTTCAAGTTCAGTTGAAGACTAAACCCCAATTACTAGAATCCCCAGTTTTGAACACTATACTATCTCCATCACAGGAACACACAATTTGTACCTGAATTGTGATACACCATGGAGACTGAAATCTGAGGCCTATTAAAACCAGCTGGGCCTCCTAACCACAAAGGCAGACCTTGACCCAAAGGCCACAAAGCCAAAATCAAACATAAAATTTGAAATTCCATCTCTCTCAATAGTTTTGACCACCTTAGCAAAAAACAAGCTCCTTATTTCTTACAAGACTTTTTTTCTGTTTTCTTGTCTTCTTGCTTATAGCAGCACTATGCACAATAGCCAAGGAGTGGAAACAACACAAAGGTCCATGGCTGATGGATGGATAAACAAATTGTGATATCCATCCAATGGAATATTGTTCATCCATAAAAGGAATGATGACATGAATGAATTTTGCAAACACGCTAAGTGAAAAGTAGCCAGTCACAGAACGCCACATATTATATGATTCTATTTATATGAAATAAGCTATAGGGATTGGAAATTCTAAAGCCCATACATAGTTTGACACAATCCAACAAGAAGGTAAAATGATAGTAAATATATGTGCCCCAAATGTCAACACACTCAGTTACATTAAAAAAATATTCCTTGACATTAAATCCCAGATAGATCTCAACACAATAATACTAGGTGATCGCAACATATCTTTATCACTAACAGATAGATTATCAAAGCATACAATCAATTAAGATATATCCAACCTAAATAATACTGTAAATAAAATGGACCTAATAGATATCTATGGAATATCTCACTCCAAAACTGCTGAATTTACCACCTTCTCAGCAGTTTATGGAAACTTTTACAAAATAGACCATATTTCTAGGTCACAAGAAGTCTTAGCAAATACAAAAAGATCAATATAATCCCTTGAATTTTATCAGACCATAATGGAATAAAATTAGAAAATGATGTCAAAATGGCCTGATTACCAAAAGCAATATGCAAATTCAATGCAATCCTCATCAAAATATGAATGAAATTCTTCATAGAACTAGAAAAATAACAGTCCTAAAATTAATTTGGAAGAATGACACTCAGAATATCCAAAGCAATTCTGAATAAGAAAAGTAATGCAGGAGGCATCATGATACCTGACCTCAAATTATATTATCAAGGTATAGTTGCAAAAAAAGCATGGTATTAGCATCAAAATATACATGAAGACCAATGGAATAGAATAGAAGGCAGAGACAAACCCACATTTTTTACAGCCATCTGATAGTTGACAAAGGTGCTAAAAATATATGTTGGAGAAAAAAAAAACAGTGTTTTTAATAAACGAGGTTTCTTTTAAAGAAATGAACTCAAAAATATCAATGCAAAGCTAAAACAAATAGTCAAATCCATAAATGGGCAAAAGAACTAAACAGAAATCTCTCAAAAGAAGAAACACAAATGGTCAGGAAATATATGAAAAAATGTTCAGCATTTCTAGCAATTAGTGAAATGCAAATCAAAGCTACATCTCATTCCAATCAGAATATCAATTATCAAGAACACAAATAATAACGAATGCTGGCAAGAATGCGGGGGAAAAATATATGCTCTTACATTGTTGGTGGGACTGCAAATTAGTACAACCAATCTGGAAAGCAGTGTGGAGATTCCTCAAAAAACTAGGAATGGAACCACTATATGACTCAGCTATCCCACTTCTCCTTATTTATCCCAAAGATCTAAAATCAGCATACTATAGTGATACAACTACATCAGTGTTGATAGCAGCACAGTTCACATTAGCCAACTTATGGAATAAACCCAGATGCCTGTCAGTAGATGCATGGATTAAGAAAATGTATAAATATACAATGGAGTTTTACTTAGCCATAAAGAAGAATGAAATAATGACATTTGCTGGTAAATGGACAGGAATGGAGAAAATCATGTTAAGTGAAATCAGTCAGACTCCAGAAAATCAAAGGTTGAATGTTTTCTTTCATATGTGGAAGTTAGAGAAAAACAAGGGAAAGAAGCCAGTTGGAGAGGGCATTGGAGTAGAATCAGTGGAATAGAAGGAGGAGAATGAGAGTGAGGAAGGAAAGGAAAGGGGAAGGAAAATGGAATGAATTTAACAAAATCACATTATATTCATATATAAAGATAACAAAGGGAATTTCATCTTTATATATGTAGAATAAAGGAAGCTTAATAGAGTAGATGAGGAAAAATAGAGTAGAGGGGGAACGAGGAGGAGAGGAAAAGGTGAGGGAGAAGGGAGTGAGCTCAAATTCCTTGCATGCATGATTTTGTCAAATGACCCTAAATACTCTGTATAATTATGATGCTCTAAAAAAATCCAATTGCATACTTTAAGGTCATGAGTATTTAAATCTGTATTTTCTTCTAAGCGTTTTGTAGTTTTAGCTCTTTTAATTAGATCTTTTATTCTCATAAAGATGGTAAATGCAATGGACTGAATGTCTATGTTCTCCTAAAATTAACATGTTGAAAGCCTAGCCCTCAATGTTATGGTACTAGGAGGCAAAGCCTTTGGGATGTCAGTAGGTCATGGAGGCAGATCCCACATAATTGGGATTAGTTCTCTCTTGAAGCAGAGCCAGGAGTATCTCTTGTACTTCTACTATGGAAGGGCACAGCCAATATTTGGCAATTTGTAATCTAGAAGGGCCAGAACCTTATAGGGCTAGAATACTGATCTTGGGTTTCCTAGCTTCCAGAACTCTGAGGTGCCGCAGCCCAGCTGCAGCAAAATAACCGGAGGGTGACGAGCAACTTGTGTAGGTTGATACAGCTGGAGTGGGAGCCATTTATTGTAGGACAGGAGGGGTATATATACATTCCACACAGCTTAATTAACATAAACTAGATACAGCAGTCAACCAATAAGGAATCTCCACACTTAATGGCTCGCTGGCGTTACTTCACAAACCACTTCCTCTGGCAAAATGCCAGGCGCCATCCTGACTTGTTTACAGACCCTAACACTGAGGAATTAATTTCTGATGTTTATAAGTCACCTAGTATATGCCATAGCAGCCTGAAGGGACTAGGGCAATAAAGGGTCCAGCTTAATTTTTAAAAATGTGTCTGTTACTTGTCCCAGTTCCATTTGTTGAAAAGACTGTTCTTTCCCGGTTGAACTATTTGGGCATCCATGTGACAATTAATCAACTATAATTGTAAAGATTTATTTGGACTTTGAATTCTGGTCTTTATGCCAGTAGTACACTATCTTGCTTCCTGTAGTTGGGTAGTAAGTTTTGAAACTGGGAAGTGAGTGTCCTCCAATTTTGTTCTTCTTTTCAAGGTGTTTTGGTTCTCCTGGGTCCCTTGCATCTCCGTATGAATTTTAGGATCAGCTTGCCAATTTCTGCAAAAAAAAAAAAAAAGCCTTTTGTGATTTTGATAGAGGTTGCATTAAATATATTCCCTTTATTAGGTGAAATTCCCTTTTATCTTGTTTTGTTCAAAGCTTTTAACCTAAAGGGGTGTTGGATTTTTTCGAATTTTTTTTCTGAGCCTATTTAAGTGAACTTTGTCTTTATTCTATTGATATTGTGTATTACATTAATAGATTGTTGGACATCAAATCTACCTGAATTCTTGCAATAAGTTTCAGTCCTGGTATACAAGTTTTTTTTTTTTTTTTTTTTTTGTATGTTGATAGATTTTGCCTGCTTGGATTTTGATGAGGATTTATTTTATTTATATTCATAAGAGATATGCTCTATAGTTTTCTTGTAAAGTTTTGTCTTGTTTTGGTATTGGGTAATATTGGTTTCATAAAATGAATTTGAAGTATTCTTTCCTCTTCCATGTTGTGGTAAAGTTTGTGAATAACTGGTATTATTTTAGATGATTGGTAAAATTTACCAATGAAATCATCTGGGCTTGGACTTTTCTTTGCAGATTTTTTTTTTTTTTAAATCTTGAATAGAGTCACTTTACTTGTTATTAATCTGTTCAGATTTCTATTTTTTCTTGAGTCGCCTCTGGTAGTTTGTGTCTTTTTAGTAATTTGTCCATTATATTTGAGTATAGGCACACATTTATTCATAGGGAGTGTGTACTCGTACAAAAGTCAGACTCTTACTGTTCTCAGTGAGTTTTGGTGAATTTTCTTGAATATATGCTTCTTGTGTCTTTGCCCATAAGAAAATTTGCAGACTTTAAAAGTTTAAAAAAAAAGTTTTACTCTTTATACTTGTTTCTATAGGGACAGAGTTTGTGGGTGCCCTCACACCTTGATTCTGGACATAGAATTCCCTCTTATTCATTATTTTATCCCCAGTACCTGGGACCAAGCTTGCTAATAAGCAGGCCTTTAGGAAGCATTTATTGGTTGGATGGGTTCTCAGTGGATCTTGATTTCTAAGCACACCCCCAGGAGGGAGATAACAAGGATCTGGGATCACCTCAGTACCAGCTCTTTATCATAAGGTACTCAGGACCAGCTGCCCAGAGGAAACTCACCTAATCCACATTCTTGTAACCCCCTAGAGACGTGGCTCAGTTCCCTTATCTAGTCTCTTACTCTGATAAACCAAATAGATCATATGAGGGCTGTGATGTCTCTTAAAAAGCCACCTGAGGAAACTTTGCTTCCTGTCTCCTAAGCTCAAGTCCTCATCTTAGCTTTTCAAGTCTGGGGTCTTAACAGTTTTGTCAAAAAATATCAACAGTTAAGTGATTCCAGGGAAATCACATTTCTCCCTGTGGACTTAAGTCAGATTTTGCTAACTTCTTAATGAGCTTCCTGGTACCTCCTTCCCTGTATGATCTTAGAACTAGCAAAGATAGATCTAGAGCCTGAAATACCAGTGATACCAGTTAATATAATTGGCTCCAGTGCACAGGCTACATACCAGATCAAGTAAATCAGAATCTTTGGAGATAGGGCCAGTCATTAGTAGTTTAAAACTTTCTTGATGATTCCAAGGATTAGCCACAGTTGAAAGGAGGCTTAAGGACTAAGAGTATCCCCTTATCACCTGAGACCTTGTTAAAGATGAAGAAGTTTGGGCCCTAACTCAGAATTATAGTAGTGCTGTTTATTCATTCATTTGCATGTTGAAATTTTAGAATCACTGTTTTAAAAGAACTGATCTTTAAACTTCAGTGTGGATAAAAATCCCCAAAGGACTTGCTGAACATGGATTTTTAGGTCCTAACTCCAGGGTTTCAGACTCAGTAGGTTCTGGATGAAGCTGGATAATTTGTATCTCTAACAAGATTACAGGTGGTACCCATTTAACTGGTGCAAGGACTACACTCTGAAAACCATTGCTGTGGACTCAGGTGTGCTCATTTGCAATCAGGAGTGGGAGGAGAACTCACGTTCTCTGTGGCTTAAAAGTCATGAAGGGTGTGGAGGCTATTTGTGGGTAGTCACTCTTTTCCTGTTGGTGCAATTGGATAAGACCTGCTCTTCTCTCAAAGGGAGAGTGAGTGGAGTGGAAAGATTTGAAACTTTCTCCCCGATTCTTCTGCAAGGAAGCATCTCTTCATGTGACAAGGTAGGAAACCCAAAATTGGGAAAATGTCTACTCATTCTGGCCTTGGATGGGGAGTCTCAGACTACCTCATTATATCACACAAAATGAGATAAAATACAAAATAGAAAAATCAAGCAAAATATCAATGAAAAGAATTCAGAATAAATGTATACAGTTGTTTTTTAAGTGCTCAGACATTTACTTTTTTTCTTTTGAAAACTAGTCACGGCAGTAGAGCCACTTGTATCCTGTGAATTTCCCAATATTAGAACTCTCTCAAATTAAAGATGGAATGAGTAGGAGCATTTGTTTTGTGTGAGAACTAATAGAAAAAAATGAATTTCCTAAATTTTATTGTATATAGTCAGTATTGGTTAATAGTGACTTAAATATTAGAAAATGCTATTGGTGATATTACATATGATACACATAAACTTTAAATGGTATAATCCAGTAGATTTTGCTAATTTAAAGACAACAGAAAATAAACATATCTTTTCAAAGTTTGAGTCTTCTACTTCCCCGTTCTCCATATCATGAGACTTGGTATGTTTTACCAGGAACATTTATGGGATTTCATGTACATTGGCACAGAATAAGTTCTTGTCTTTACAAGCTGAAAGTGATTATAAAGTCAATAATTAGAAATCATGAAACACCTACCTGTCATAGAGGCATTTGACAACTTTTCTTAAATTCCTCAAATGTGTTTTATTATTTCAAACCAATGATCTGTAGTTCTCGTAGGCATAGAAAAATAAAGGGTTTGCTATACATGACTTGTTTTTAAGGTAGAAAGTGATTTCTCCTTTTTCATTTGATTCCCAAGTCTTACTGCAGGTGTTCTCTCCAGTACAAACTCACCTGGTGTTTTGCATCTTGAAGTTTATTCCACACTTTGCTTACAGATTATGATTAGAACATGACCATAAATTGAAATATCTTAGTTTTTGCACAGAAAATTCAACCAACTCTGTAGGAGTTTAACTCAAGAAAAGAACAGAACCTGGAGGTAGCTAATGAGTAAGACAAACAGCAAATAGGGAAACATGTTGAGGTGAGAGAATTAAACATGTCAGATAATTGAGATGAAAGACTGAGACAAAGAAAGGTACATGAGAAAGAGGCGGAGAAGGTTGTGACAAATGCTCATCAATAAAGAATGTCAGAAAGTACCAGGGCATAACAATAAGGGAGGCCAAGTTGAAAAAAAATGTACCTTGAAGGAGACTGAAAGAGAACCTGGACTGTTCAAGGGAGTGGGGCAGAAGGCTGAGCTATGCATACGGGCTTATAACAGGTCATGTCTCAATATAAAATGATATTACCTTCTTATCAACAGGAATACACAAAGTAGAAAGAGGTTATGAGGTCATTGTTCTTTTGATGAGGATATGCAGATATATTTCTTTACAATGTGGTGAAAGACAGAGCGCTAGGTTGTGAGCATAATTGTGTCTTTAAATATTTTAAAACCTATAAAAAATGGTTTGGGTTTACTCAGAGCAAAGATAGTGCCATAAGTAACCAGTAGAGAGAGAGATTCCTTCGGAATAAAAAAGAAATTCCCAATGTGCTAAGAGTAGGATCTTTGAGACAGAACAGGGCAAATTCCAACTTTGGTACTTATCTGCCCTGCCACCCCAGTCAATTTAGTGTGTTTGATTTCAAGTTCCTACATTTAGAAAACGGAATAATAATTATCTCATAGTGCTCTTGTATGAGTTGAATGAATAGCATATGTGAAGAGTCTGCATACTGAAGAGTCTGGCACAAAATTGCTAGAAAATAATTGGATTTCTCATGAATACCTCAAAACTCACTGAAAATTGTTCTCATTTGAATACATTACTCTTACCAGCTCTTTTTTTTTTCCTTCCCCATATTACTCTTCAGGTCTTAGATATCAGACTAGATGGGGGTCCCTTTCTATAACTGCTGAATTTTCTTACTGTAGTGATCTAAATAAAACTTGATTACTTAGCAATCATATGGATAGTTGCAAAATGTGTGGAGAAAGGGACAGGATTTAATTTGGCAAGTATGATGTTCTAAAGATCTACTACAGTGCCTTGCACTTAGTAAATTCCCAGTAAATTGTAGAAATAGATGAATGTTGAATACCTGCCTTCCCAACTGGCTTCCTAACCATCTTTCCACTATACTATAGGACTTGTCCAAATTTAGTCCTTTAGTATTAAAACTCTGCATCTCCTTAGTTCCCTTAACTCTAACAGTGCATCTTACAATAGTTTTAACATTTATTCATGTACATAGCATGCATTTATAACTTCTCTTTATTTTCATGCAACCAGTCCAGCATAAAGTTTTGTTTTGTTTTTTTTTGTTTGTTTGTTTTTTGGTCTCAAGGATTGAACACAGGGGTGCTTAGCTACTGAGTCACATTCCCAGCCCTTTTTATTTTGAGACAGGGTCTCCATAACTTGCTGAGGCTGACCTCAAACTTTCTATCTTCCTTCCTCAGCCTCTCAAGCTGCTGGGATTACAGTCATGCACCACCATGCCTGGCCTTTTTTATTTTATATGTAGAAGACTAGAAAAGCCAGGTCCCTGGCTTCTCACTTGCGTCCATTATCAGTTCATTTATCAACACCACTTTGATGTCTCTAGCTGCTATAAAAGCTTTCTTAAATGCAGATTTTGTCATGGTTTTTCATAATATAATAAAAATGTCTGCTGATTTACTGTAGTCTAAAGTGAACTGATCTCATCATTGATTAGACCTATAAGAGCAGTAGTGCTGTGGACATGGCTCAGGGGTAGAGCACTTGCCTAGCATGCATAGGCCCTGGGTTCCATCCCCAGTTTTTTAAAAAGAAAAATTCAGTATATTTTACTTGAAGGAAAACATTTTATGGGTAATAAGTAGAAATCGCCTGAATCCAAAGAAGAAATATAGAAAAAGCCTTCAGAAACTTTAGAGGGTTTATATTCTTGCTACCATAAAAGTGAGGTAAATAAGTAAGAGCAGTTATAGGAATTATTCTAAATGGTGAGTGTTGAGAATAGTTTGTGACTTTTGTTGCCCAGTCATTTGGTTGGGGGGGGTGTCTCTTCTTCATAGTAATATCATGAAAAGTCACACATGAACTGAGTAAATACTTATTAGGGACACAGATATATGATCTAATTGGAACTTCCTAGTGGGTGCACTTGGAAGCTATTGGATCACATAGTCTGAGATCATAAGGCCCTAAACATGTTACTGAACTGATCCTGTGACTCAGAACCACTGGGCCCCTGCAAGGTGATCACTTCTGCCAGGGTGATCTTAGTGTACGTGAACCTCATAAGTATGCATGCGCATTTCCTCATGTGAGTTATAGGTCACATTTCTGTGGGGGAAGAAACCTCTATTATAATTGAGTCTGACTGTTGCCCTGGCATTTTAAATATTTGCTTATGCCTCTGTATCTTCACACATTCTTCCTCATCCCCACACCTGACTTCACTTTTACAGTACGTAAAGCTTATTTCTAATGACTCTTGGAACACCGTCACCTCTAGGAAATCCTTTTTGATTAGTTGCTTTTTGACATTTTGTGTTTTTTTGTGCCATTTTGCCTCTTGTGATCTGTGCTTATGAATTTCTTCTGGATACTTGCTTTATGCACTTATTGCCTATACTCTTGATTTACCTTCCTCAAGGGTAGGGTCTTTTATTATCTATTACGGCATCAAGTACAGTGGTACATTTCACTGGTAAATGTTGACTTGTTTGGGTGATACTTATTATAAAAGCTACTTTCACCTTCATGGAGTGTGTTAACTTCAGTTAGTAGATTATATCTGACATTTGGAAAATATGTCCTGGAAAAATAGGCTGTTTTGCTGGAAGAGCTCCTGTATACTTTAAGCCAAGGTCTTTGTTTCCAGGTGAGGAAAGGAAAAAACCAGAGAATTGATATGCTTGCTCAAGGTCATTCAAAATAGAAACTTGTCCAGGGTGTCCAGACACCCTTTGGGTGCTCTTTTTTACTACAAAGTGCTCTTTCCCTGATAAGGTGCAGATGCAGCTGTACTTGGATAGCAATTAACTTTCCTGGGTAGAATCTGAGCATGTTCCATGGCAAGTGCTGCATGACAAAAGAAGAGACAGAATGCTACCAGGATAGGCTGAAATTAAACTGAAAGGAATATGACACAGCTATTTAAAAATGTTTAATTTCAGAAAACTCAGTGGATCAAAGTAATTATAGAGCAATAAAAGGTGAGCTGAAGCCTTAGATGGACCCTAGGAAGAGATAAGACTACACTTCTTACAGCAGCCACTGTTCTCCCTACAAAACATTTTCTGGTTTTGTTTTCTATTGTCTAGTTTTTATTAAACTGGCTGGGTTGCAAACAAAGCCATGGTAATGTAATGTAGATGCAATTTATTCATGAGCACATCTTCCCTTACATGAGGAGAAACATCCATTTAAATAACACAAATGTTGCCCTAAAATTTTTAAATTTTATAGTTACATGAGTGTGTCAATTATTTTTATAGCATATGGAGATGCTAGAATTATATTTACATTGATATTTATTTATAAATTTAAGCTTTAATAATTTAGTATTTTCTCCATTAAAACACATACTGCAAAAATGCAGAAAAGAAAAAAAATCAATTGGTAAGAAATTTTGCTGCTGACATTAGATAAAAATTTCATACTCTGGCTTAAAGAATTACTTTAAAAATCCTTGAAAGTTAATAGTTATTCCAAATGGAAGTAAGGTCATAATATGAGTATCACACTTTATTTATAGACAGCAGGTTTGAGAAATAGTGGGAAAATTTTTCTTAATCAAGAGTTAACTAGGGAACAGAAAATAAATCAATGTTTTTAGAGAGAAATTATAAATTTTTTCAGTCTACAAATTCTAGAGACTAAAACTGTTCAGTGAGCACAATAAGAAATATCAATTTCAATTTTATGCAATGGCTAGTTGATGACTTGAAATCAAGTGTGAGAAAAAAAGCAAAACACTTACCTTCAGTGAGGGGGGAAAAAAGATCAAAAAAGGAAGAGAAGCAGATACTGAAAACACCCTGAAAAGGAGACGGAGACAGAAGCTCACATAATGAACTCCAGCCCATACAGTTGTAATTCTTTACATAACCTTCAATACTTTTTTTGGTTGAGGTGTGTGGGATGTATGGAAATTCATGTTGATGTGGCCACCAGGTGCCTGTTCCAAAGTCTGATGTGACAAAGAGGTCCCAGCTATACTGTGAGCTGAGGGCTCCTTTTGCTGGTTCAATGGCAGAACTCGGGCTCAGGGTCGAGGTTGCTCTCTAGTCTGACCTGTGCCTTTGGGCAAGTCACTTCAGTTTTGATAAATGTGAATGCTATACTTTTGCTTTTAATGATGGTTCTGCAAATAACAGTGTATTGACATAAACACAAATGTTTATAACTCTTAGGAAGACAAGTTTAAACAGCCTAAAGTAGTAATATAGTAATACATTAGGATTATTTATTATTTATAGTGTCTCCCTTTTCACTATGTAAATTTCTACCTATTCCCTTTTTTCTCTCTTGAAAATATAAATAAAAGTGTTCCTGCATAATTATTTCTTCTACTAATATATATATTAGAGGAAGTAGTATATGATTTATGTGCATATATACATATATATTGTCTATATATAGTAATAGATTAATGTATAATGTATATACATGAACGTATTGCATATATACAGCAATAATAATAATAAGTAAATATATAAATGTAACTGATTATTTTCCCCCAGTTTTGGAAAGAGCAAATTTGCTGCCAGCTGAGTTCTCTCTGAACTGACCTTGTTCTATGCTTGAAAGGACAGGCCCCATACATCAATCAGGAATCATTGAAGAAATAAAGTATTATTTTAAGGAAAACGGGAGTTAATATATGGAATTAGATGCTAGCAAAAAGTGGACAGTAGATTCTGGAGTGACTCGCACTCAGCAAAACAGAACTACTATCTCCAAAACATCTATGTGATTTCAAACCATACCCTGGAACTATGATCCAAGAATAGGAAGGCAGAATAAATAGTAGGTGCTTCTACCGTGATAGCCTCTAATCCCCTAGATTAGACAGAGGAAACCTCATGTTTTCAGGACAGTTAAGAGAATGTGGGAAGTGTAGTTTCCACAATCTCCAGCTAGAATGGTGGTGGAATGGAAATGGAAACTACCAGTTCTTATTACCAATACATGGAGATATCATTAAATTTCCAGGAGCAGGAGGGCTGCTCAGACTCACTTTCTTGATCTTTCCAAGGATACACTTATGTATGTATAGAAACAAGGCTGAAGTTGGTGTGCTAAATTATTGATCCCTTGAAAGCAAAGCTCCATAATTTACAAAAAAAAAGGTGGGGGGAATGAAAGAAGTTACTGTATATGAACTCTGATTTAAGCTTTTCTGTATCTCCCACCAAATAATATTTTCTAGTTGAAACACCAATTAGAGAAAAATGATGAGAGAATTCAGTATCAGTTAAATTTATTCCTATTAATTTGAAGTATACTTCTTAGTGAAGCTGTGACTTTTACATTAGACACTTCTTTTTGTCTAAATGGAAGTAAAATAGAACTTATGTTAATATACAACTTTTTTTCCTTTACTGTTACCCTAGAGTAAAAGTATAATTGTAGAAAGCCTATCTTTTTCAATTATTTAATGGAAATGAAATATAAATTTTCATCTCTTCAACTTCATGATTTATCTGAAAATAACTTGCTTAATCTACCAGTGATGCTACTAAATCATTTTTGCCACAGGAAATCCTGCCTGGAAGAACTGGTATTAACTTTGGAACAAGGGAGCCCTAATGTGCTTTAGATAAAGACCAATAATGTTGGGGAAAAAAAAAAACAACATTGTGGGTGGCATGGAATAAAAAAACAGCTTTGTTTGGAAGTTCCAGGAGGACCATAATTAGAGCCACTTGTAAGAAAATTCTTTTCAACTTATTTTTGATGAGTGATAATGTGATATTCTCAAAATGCTTTTTTTTTGGTAAGGATAAAATTGTTGCAAGTACATTAAAATGATAGGTGTTTTTTTTTTTTTTTTTGCATTTGTGTGTATTTTGATCCCTACTTTTTTCTCCAAGATATGTTTCTGAAAATTGATGATTGATTACCTAACTTAGTAAACAGCTTTTTGAATTAGAACACTTATAAGAAGAAAATTTTGATTATAAGTAAGAATCTTTAGGTTGTCTTTCCAATCTTCCATCAGATATATTGTTTGGTTGATATTAAAATGGTTTATTCCATGGTATCACATCCAATTGTGTTCTCCTCAATAATAAGCATTAGTCATTTCCTGCCCATGTCTCTGAATCCATGGACTGTAATGGAGATAAATGTGCAATCTCTCTTGAACAGTCAATGATGCTCTCTTATTGAATCACTTGCCCTGTTAGGCTAGCTCCAATGTCCCATTATTGGGTAGAATGAATGTTATCCAAGTTGTGATTTTGTTTCCTTATAATAATTTACAATTGTGTTTGAAATAAGCCATAATGCAATTTTCTCAATTTGATATACACTACTTTTAGCAATGCAAAAGCTCTGATTGCAGTTTTTCATTCTGTTGCTTAGTATAAGATGGGCATTCCTATTTAATCATGACCACAGATTACCTCAATGAATACAAATGTGTTACATTATCTTAAATAAATGACTGTCAACATATTCTAAGGTAATAGAAGTAATTGCATATTGATAACAGTCATTATTGCAAGTCATGGTCTCTAGAAGAAAGTGCACTTGTATTTTTTAAATAAGGTACAATGTATAGTCTATTTTGAGATAATAGTTTTATATTTCACATAGACTCCAATATTAATATAGCTGGCACTATAAATGCAAAGTTTAAACCTGAAATAACAAGATTTTGTATCTTTTGAAACTGAGATGATTGTTATACATACCTTGGGAAAGCTAATATGAAGTTGCCATTATCTGTAACAGAGTCTAGGATTTACTTCCAGTTTCCCACTAAAGATCATAGCAGAAGCTAAGCCATTATCATGCATTGTTGAAGTGAGATGTTTTCAGATTTTGTGTAGAGGCTTATTGTAGTTAGCAAATCAAACTGAAAATACTTCCTTTTTAAATAAATACTGTAACAACATCATAAAATAAATGAGAAGAATATCAGAACACTCATTTTCTGTGATCTTGGCTTTTACCAGATGAGTAGGACATCACTTGGACCACTATATTGCAAAACAGAGGGATAAAATGCAGTTATATTCTATGAGGTTAATGCCTCCCATTTGTTGGACTGTGTGTGCCTGTGTGGCCACCCATGGTAGCCCTGAATGCCAGAATATAATCTCAGCAACATTTGGAAGGATGAACAAATATTGGGAAAACAGGCCTCCTTATTTGAGACTATTTAGAAGTCTGTCATCACTTACTACTGTTCAGTAAATGAATGTTTCCTTTTTTCTCCACCTAATCTTTTAACAATTTTCCATTGTAATTGGAAGAATGGTGTTCTTTAATTATGAGATCTGAATTTAAACCCCAGGTTCATTACTAGCTGTGTGATATGAGAAAGGTTATTTCATATTCCTGGGCTTCACTAGTCTGCAAAATATGGGCTTTGGACTCCGTTGGGTTTGAAAATCTTTTATTACCCATGGAAGATATAGGGTTTGGCAACATTCAGTTGCAAAACAGATTGCCTGGATCAGTTTCCTTCAGGGAAGTTTTAAGACCTGATAGGAAACTTCAACCCTGATTATCTCGGGAAAATACGAATATGATACAGTTCAATATTATGAACTGACAAAGTAATTTTTTTTCTTCTTCATACTCAGATTATATGAAGCACTAAAACCTTATTTTATGCTTACTTTCAGAAAATATAATTAGGAGCCATATTTCATTTTGAACTCCTAATGTTATTGTATCAAGAAAATTCTAGCCAGACAGACCTGTTTTTAATGCAAGTATGACCAGTTGCTAGCTCTGAGTCTTTTAAGTTTAATCAACCTTCAATTGTTTTAATTTGTAGAGGGATAATATTATCTCCTAGGATTTTGGTTGGATTAAATAAAACACACAACATGCTTAGTTGAGTTTTTGGCTCAAGGTAAGCACTCAAATTATTATGATTCGTATTTGTAGAAATTTAGAGAATATTTTCCTTAATTTCCCTTTCCATAAGAGAGGATCGTGAAAGAAAGTAAATGCCTTTGCACTTTTAGGAAAAGAGGTACAGATACTTAAGAAGCCTACTTCCTTTTTCATGATGGGGCTTTGACCAGCTTGGCAACAGTTTTATCAAAGTAGCCATGTAGGAAGAAAGAGGATGAATATTCACTTGCAATAAAAGAGATTTCAGAGGTAAAGTGAAGGGAGATGAAAAAGGTTAATCCAGTTCCAGTTATAATTCTTTTTGACTCCATTAGGTAGCTAACTTTTGTTCAGTGCTTGCTTTTGCTAGTAGTGATTTTAGTGCCCTATAGGGATTATTTCATCTAATCATTACTATAATATGAGGTAGCTAGTATATTATCCCCACTTTATAGATGAGACTAAAACTCAGAAATATTAAGTTGCCTGAGGTTAAATATTTAAGAAACAGTCAACAGTTAAAACTCCGGGAGTCTGACTCCAGAGCCCAAACTATTTAATATCATTTTCTCTAGTGTTGGAGATCTTTCTTCATCTTGGAAGAAGAGGGGAGATAGAAAAGAGGAAGTATATATACCACAGTTTATTTATCAATTCATCAACTGAAGGGCATCTAGGTTGGTTCCACAATTTAGCTGTTGTGAATTGTGCTGCTATAAACATTGATGTGGCTGCATCACTATAGTATGCTGTTTTTAAATTCTTTGGGTATGAACCTAAGAGTGGGATAGCTAGGTCAAATGGTGGTTCCATTCCAAGTTTTCCAAGGAATATCCATACTGCTTTCCAGATTAGTTGCACCTATTTGCAGTCTCACTAGCAATGTATGAGTGCCTTTCCCCTCACATCCTCGCCAAGGAAACTGTGGTATATATACATAATGGGATATTACTCAGCATTTAAAGAGAATAAAATCATAGCATGTGCAGGTAAATGGATGGAGTTGGAGAATATTATGCTACATGAAGTAAGCCAATCCCAAAAACCCAAATGCTGAATATTTGATATGAGGATGCTGATCCATAATAGGGGCAGGGTGGGGGGCATTAGATAGGGCAAAGGGGGGAGAGGGAAAGGAAAGGGGCAGGAGGGTAGGAAAGATGGTGGAATGAGATGGACATCATTACCCTAAGAACATGTATGAAGACATGAATGTTGTGACTCTACTTTGTGTACAACCAGACATGAAAAATTATGCTCTGAATGTGTACTATGAATTGAAATACATTATGCTGTCCTACATAACAAATTAGAATAAATAAATAAATAAATAACCATGGCTTAAAAAAGGAACTAGAGGGAAGACTCAAAGTCCCTACTGAGCTTAGTTATGTGGACAAAAAATATTAACCTATCACTTAATGTTCCAGAAATGAATTTTTCTAGCATAGTGTGCTAAATTGAATTATTGTTCTCATTAGTACTGTGAAATATCTATTATAATCTCATGCTTTTTGGAATCTACTTTGTTTCTTGATTTTGTACTTGATAATGTGACTTGCTTTGGCCAATGGGGTATAGTGGATATGATGTGAACAAAAGCTTAAAATGTGTTTATGCAATTGTGCTTGTTTTAGTGCTTCTCTGTATTTCATTGCAAGAGAATTTATCTTGGGTAACCACTAGTTGAGCACACCTCTATCTGTGCACACTTCACAACTTAGAGCTAATCTCAGTCAACCCCAACCTAATCACAATTGATGCATGTTTGTGAAACTAATGCTCATTGTTGTATGACATGGAGGTTTGGTGTGATTTCTTTACATTATTAAGTAATAGTTGGCTATAATTTATAGCAATTACTGTGTTCCTCAAAATTTAACATAAAGCTCATAATAGCATTACTTTATTGTCCTAAAATTCTATTAATAGGGCATTTATTAAGTTTAAAAACAGTTTGTTCAGAAGTGAGTATTTGGGAAGTAATTTGAGAGTGACTAGGAAATAGAACAAATGAAAAAGAAATGGGCAATCTGAGATCTGAGAAGGCATAACAAATGTATAAATAATACTAAGGCCACAAATCACAAGGAGAACAGAAAATACTGCAAAGATAATTAATAGGCTCAAATTGAATGGTCTAAAACTAAGAAATAGTGACCATAGTGGAAAAGGGCTTCTTTTCAATTGGTATTTTAATTCCTTCCTTGACCATTTTCTGACTTTTTCTTTATAAAAGTCAACTACGTGGGGAATCTGAGTTTGTATATCCTTTGACTCTTTGTAAGCAAGTGTTTGTCAAACTTTATTTGAAGTTTGTCTTGAAATTTACTTTGAGAATTCAATTGAGGATTGTCTCATTATCACATTCTATAATTACCTTCATTCATGCAGCAGTTATTTATGTGCTTGTCTGGAAAAAAAATGTCACGTAAAGTTCAAGTTGATTTTAACATCTTTGCCTTCTTCAGGCTGGCTGTGTATGTAGTGCTGGTGATAAGGATATTGATGGCATCCTTCATGATTTTTATGATGTTCTTTTATGCTTATATTACTGGTGGGAACAAAGGGTAAAAAACCTTAAATATTCTTTGGTATATACAGTTTGCTAATGTGGAGAAGGGATAATTTGCCCCGTGTTTAAAAAAAAAAATGAACAAATATGATAATTTGGGTATCTTTAGTTAGCAAATCAGGTAAGACTGAAATGATAGGGTGGTCCAAAACTTTGAGGCCCAAGAATGCCTAATATTAAATTGAAGGGACTTTTCCCCCCTCAAATGTTAAATTCCTTCTTGCCCCAAACTTTAGCAGAATCTACAAATCATAGAAATAACACTTTTGAGTGATCTTTTTTTTTTTTTTTTTTTTTGAGGGGTGGTGGTAGATGGATGGATATAAAAAAAAATGAGGTAAGCTATACATCTGAGGCAGAGAAACGTAGAAAGGCCATATCTGTGGGTGACAAGATGAGAGTGACATTAAATAAAATTTCAATGAAATCATTGCCTGCCTCTTGGAGAGTATTTCTCGGCTCCGCCTGGATTTACCTGCAGAGCTTAAAAAACAAAACATAATGAAACAAAACACCCATGCATTTGTCTTTCTTCTAGATATTCTGATTTAACTTTTGGGTCCCTGTATTGGGAAATACTAGGGATAGAGAGCTTGAGTTTAAATCTGAATGGATAGTGGGATCTTGATGCTGTCTCTGAAAATAAACATGGGAAACATCCACTTTATGTAAGGGATCATAGTCAATCCTGTGGAAGACCTTAATTAATAAGACTTTCCTCCTTGGCTTTTAGAACTTAGCTCAATGGTAAAGGAGAGATAATTTGTTTTCAAAGTAGTAAACTTTCCCTAGAGCCTCAAACTACAGTTTAACTCAAAAACTCCATTTGTAAATTTTACTGTTCCATGTCACAGTGGAAACATAAAAGATAACTAAAAATACAAAAAAAATGTTGAAAGTAATATTGGACTCATTTTCATTTTTATTTTTCAAATCCACAATTATCTTTTTCACTGGATACATATTTCTTCCAGTTGTGAAAAAGTCCTTGGTACTTTTTGAGAGGTAAAGTACTCTTACAATCCCCACTCTTAGCTCAATTCAGTAATAGCTGAGTTAAGCTTATTGCCTTTAATTTTTTTTTTAAATAGGACCTTTCCTCTCAACTATATAGAAATTTATAGATTAAATAAGGGAATCGAAGTAGCGAACATAATGGTTAGCCTTTCAATAGAGGAGATTAATGTTAATGATTTAGTTTAGGAGGTAAAAAATATTCTGAAACATCGGAAAATTAGTTTTTTTGAACTCATTCTGTAATTTTATTTTTGTATATGTTTTAGAGAAATTCTTGAATTCAAACCCTGAAACCCATATATTTCTTATACTGAAATTGAAATGATTATCTTTTAAAATTGAAACAATTACAGACAAAAAATAAGGATGAATATATCAATATTTACTGGTGATACTGAGGACCATCTGACAAGATACCACTAATGATTAATTCATAGGAAGTCATTTACCATTTTTGATATCTGCATAAAGGTACAATTTTTAACCAGGGATTTTTAACAGTTAAAGATTGTTGAAAATATGAATGAACAAAAGACAACTGGAAAATAGGTGTTAAGTATTTAGAAACATGGGTAAGAAATTGAAAGTCTCAGGGACACAGGTGGTGGTTCGATTTCTTTTAATTGAAGGTCATGACTTTGGAAGAAAAAGAAGGAAGTGAGAAGTGAACAGCTGGCTCTGTAGTTGGTGTCAAAGAACAGGATTTAGTTTTCTGGACCACAGTGCATGATACTAAACTAGTGCTCCTGGCAAAAGAAAGAGTACATCTAATGAAGAGTGGGAAGAATGCACTTGGCAGAAGATTTGCTGACCGGAACAAGAAGGCATTGATATATGAGTGGGGGAGAGAAAAAGGACCAAACAAGCTGTTAAATTATACCCAATGGAGGAAAAGAAGCTGACTTAGGAAGAGTAAAAAATAGTGGTGGGGTGATTTGTAAATCAAAGAAAGATAACAGGAAAAGATTTTTAAAAAGCAATATTTGTAAGTGTGATAAACATATTCATATAGTATGGACAATGATGGTATTTTAAGTAACAAGGTAGGTGATATTTGAAGTATTTCATAATGACTTGATGTGGGGAGAACCTGGATTGCATCATATGCTGGGAAAGCTACCTGACCTTGAATCCCAGTTTGTTGGGTTACTGCCACTAGCAAAGGTACTGAAACAACACAAGAGGATCCTGCCGGTGGGACCTAGGACATTGGCTAGTGAATTCATTGGTCACAGAGACTCTGGGAGAGACTGGAAGTGATTCCTATCACAATTAAAAGTGCTAGAGAAAGAGAAAACTGACGTTTTTCAAAGGACACATACTTTGGTTTCTCCCTTTTCCATACCTAGGCTATGATTTGTCAACAATAAATTTCAAAAAACCCAAGGAATGCAGAAAATAGCCCAAGAAGTCTGGGTTCCTGTGGTAGAGAGTATGTAACAGAGAAAATGGTAATGATGACCGAAACTAATAGCCACTGGGAATATCATGGAAGTAGAAAGATTTGTAATTAGGCAACAGTGGCATTTCTGAGTCCACGTGATTTTAAATGTTTGCTGTATGTTTGATGTTTATGTGATAATCTCACATGGAAAAATTGTAGCTTCCTTTATTTTCCCTTAGCTGAAGTTGATTTCTCTTTATTTTTGCTTTCCTAATAGCAAAAATATTAGTCTGATGTCCCAGTAAAATGCTGTCATGTCACATGAATGATATCCTAGTTGTTTGGGTGGAAACTAAGTCAAAATGAGTTACTAATCAGTCACTCTAGGTTAATAACTCAGTGGGTGGCATTTAGGATTTCTGCAAACCTGCCCAAACTGAGGGTTGATTTTTTTTTTTTTTTTTTTTTTTTTTTTTTTTTTCCCCCAGGGGCTGGAAATTATGTGGTGCTGCAATGTCAGTGGGGAGGAGGTGCCAATTTGTCTCCTAGTCTGTTTCTTTCTAACATGTAAAACCAGGCAGGCCCTTCACTTACCTCTACCACTTGGCATTTGCTGATGTACTCATGGTTTTATTATGGTCCCTTTATGGATGGCAAATACCAGTTCAATTACAACCCATAATGTTCCTTATGCCTGCCAGCTTTCTCTCTGTCAATATTTTCACCCCATTTTTAAAAGTCTAAGTCTGGTTAAGCTGATCCCTGGCATCTATCCTGGAGCTGTGGTGCATGACCATTAGTTTCAGTCATTTGTGTTCTTCTTTTTTGCACTTGTGGGCTAGGGAGCATGGACAGGCTTTCTTTGTGCACACACAGCCATCTACTCCTGGGTTTATAAAGATGGGAGAGCCCATCTTGATCCTCTCACTTTCATGTTCCAGGTCTAAATAAGGTAACTTGTAAAGCACTGTATGCACCAGTACTCACTGTCTCTTCAAGTTTCTTCCTCCTCCTTCATTCAGTGTCTCTCATTCCCAAAGGAGGATTTAATATTTAGGCAGCGCGTAGGAAAAACTTGTCTTATAATCTGTTATTATAGCAAAGTACTCTAGACTAGATGGCTTATACACAGCAGTAATGTATTTATCATAATTCTGGAGGATAGTTTAAGGCAGTGGCAGATTTGGAGTCTGCTGAGAAGGCTTGCTTTCTAGTCCATAGACAGTAACTTCTTGATATATACTCACATGGTGGAAGGGGCTAGTTAAATCTTTGGGATCTCTTCAATAAGGACATTAATCTCAATCATGATAGTTCTATCCTCGGGACCTCAAAGGACCTCCTAATACTATCACTTTGGAAGTTACAATTCAATACATGAAATTTGGGATTGGGGAGGACATAAACACTCATTCTTTAACATTTGCTTAACAAATCATATTTGCAAATACCAGATTTTAAATTAGATTTCTTCTCTAAAAAATTAAAACCAAGACACAGAACATTTTTTTCCCTTTTAACTTTATGAGCCTCCCTTCCTTGAGGCAATGCTAAACAGGAAACTTTTAAGTGTTTAAGATGCATGGAAGACAATAAGCAGATACAGTTTGCTATGGTTTGAATATGTCTCTTAAAGTTCATAAGTTGAAATTTAATCCTCAAATTCAAGTGTTGATGATATTTGGAGGTAAGACCTTTGAGAGGCAATTTGGGTTAGATGAAGTCTTCAGACCCAAGGAGGCTTTATAAGGAGAAGAAGAGAGATCTGACCTGACACATTCCACTTTCTTGCACCTTGATGCCTCTGCCTTCAGTGTTATGATACACCCTTGCCAGATGGGAGCCTCCTGACCATAGATTTCCCAGCCCCAAAACTGTAGGAAATTAATTTCTTTTTTTTTTTTTTTCAAAAAGTACCCAGTTTATGATATTCTGTTATGTTAACAGTTTCATGAATCATACTACAGCACATGTATTTTAATTTCAGTTAGATTTATGTATGAAATTTATATTAGGGGATGGAAAGTCTTCATAACCATGTCTACCTATATCTCACATATTTCCAGAAAGATATGTTTATTAGAAAGATGAAACTATTAAACTCTCTGTAAGTTTCTTTCACCAACAGTGGAGTTGTCTTAAGAAAATTAATCAAATTCTTGTTTTATTCATCTGTACAAAAGTTATAGTAAGTTGTACCTATTTATTTCACAAAATTTTTCCAATGATTAGTTGCTTGTAAAATATTTAAGTACCGAAAAGTGGTTAACTCCTCAGTCTTCATCAGCAGCTAATCTTGTACCATTATAGAAACTGGGATTTTGGGGGAAGAAAAATCAGAATAAGAAGAAAAGAGAGAAATGGAAGTGAACAGTTTGGGGGAGGGTTTATAGACTGTTGGGACAAACTGCCTTTCCCTCACTAATGTCCTGTAATCATCTTGAAGGATATTTGGTACATGGTAGGTACTCAATATATATCTGAATGAGAGCATGAATATTTACATACCTGTTTTACATTTTTATCTGTTGTATTCCTTTACATGTCTAGTACAATTGATAACTGAGCCTAAAAGTCAAGGAGGAAGAACTTTGGAAAGAAGTATAAAGAAAATGTCTACAGGTTGATATTTGGAGTTTTTATCGTGATGCAATGACATGTGATATAATTAAGGAATAGTAATGGGTTAAAGAAGAATAAATGGTGAGAAAGCTTATTGTTTACATGCAAAATAAGTGAGAGACTAAAATAATCTCTAACCATCAAAACTCTTATTCTAATCTGTGACTTCCCTGGCCGCAATGATCTGGAGGTGTTGCTTTAAGAGTGTGTGGAGCATCAAAAAAAGAAAACTTCAGACCATTATCTCTAATGAACATAGATACAAAAACTCTTAATAAAATTCTGGCAAATCGAATATAAAAAAACTTGTCAAAAAGATAGTGCACCACGATCAAGTAGGGTTTATCCCAGGGATGCAAGGTTGGTTCAACATATGAAACTCAAAAAATGTAATTCATCACATCAATAGACTTAAAGACAAGAATCACATGATCATCTCAATAGATGCAGAAAAAAGCATTGGACAAAATACAGCCCCCTTTCATGTTCAAAACACTAGGAAAACTAGGGAAAACAGGAACATATCTCAACATAAAAGCTATCTATGCTAAGCCCCAGGCCAACATCATTCTAAATGGAGAAAAATGAAATCATCCCCTCTAAAAACTGGAACAAGACAAGGATGCCCTCTTTTACCACTTCTATTTAACATAGTTCTTGAAACACTGGCCAGAGCAATTAGACAGATGAAAGAAAGAGATGCAGATAGTGCTAATTTGAGTTATTTTCCTATTTGTCAACAATATCATTCTATACCTAGAAGACCCAAAAAATTCCACCAGAAAACTTCTAGAATTAGTAAATGAATTCACCAAAGTAGCAGAATCCAAAATCAACACCCATAAATCAAAGGCATTTCTGTATATCGGTGACAAATCCTCTTAAAATGGAAGCGAGGAAAACCCCCCACTTACAATAGCCACAAAAACAAAAACAAACAAAACTTGTGAATCAAAGGAAGAGGTGAAGGATCTCTACAATGAAAACTACAGAATGCTAAATAAAGGAATTAAGAATTTAGAAGATGGAAAGATCTACCTTGTTCTTGGGTAGGCAGAATTAATATTGTCAAAATGACTACTACCAGAAGCACTATATAGATTTAATGCAATTCCTAAAAATAGAAAAAAGCAGTTATGAAATTCATCTGGAAAAATAAGAAACCCAGGATAGCTAAAGCAATTCTTAGCAAGAAGAGCAAAGCAGGTGGCATTACTATTCCAAATCTTAAACTAAACTACAGAGAAAGTTACAAAACCAGCATGGCATTGGCACCAAAATAGACCTGTAGACCAATGGTACAGAATAGAGGACCCAGAGACTAACCCACATAATTAGTTATCTTACATTAGACAAAGGCACCAAAAACATACATTGGAGAAAAGATAGCCTCTTCAACAAATGGTGCTGGGAAAACTGGAAATCCATATACAAAAAATGAAATTAAGCCCCTCTCTCTCACTATGCACAAAACTCGACTCAAAGAGGATCAAGGACCTAGGAATTAAACCAGAGACCCTGCATCTAACAGAAGAAAAGTTAGGTCCAAATCTCCATCATGTCACATTAGGCCCCAAATTCCTTAATAAGACTCCAATAGTGCAAGAATTAAAATCAAGAATTAATAAATGGGATGGATTCAAAATAAGAAGTTTTTCAGCAAAAGAAACAATCAGTGAGGTGAATAGATAGCTTACATCTAGGGAGAAAATTTTTACCCCTCACACATCAGATAGAGCATTAATCTCTAGGAAACATAAAGAACTCAAAAAGCTAACTACCAAAAACCAAATAACCCAATACATGAATGGGCCACAGAACTGACCAGACACGTCTCAGAAGGTGATGTAGATATACAATCAATCAACATATATATATCTATATATATATAGATATAGATATATAGATATATATATGTTCATCATCACTAGCAATAGGAGAAATGCAAACTAAAACTATAAGATTTCATCTCTCTCCAGTCAGAATGGCAGCTATTATGAATACAAACAACAATAAGTGTTTGCAAGGATGTGGGGAAAAAAGTCAAACTCATACATTGCTGATGTGACTTCAAAATCGTGTAGCTAATATGGAAGGCAGTGTGGAGATACCTTGGAAAACTGGTAATGGAACCACCTTTTGACCCAGCTATCCCACTCCTCTGTCTATACCCAAAGGACTTAAAAACAGCATACTACAGGGACACAGCCACATCAATGTTTATAGCAGCACAATTCACAATAGCTAAACCAATGTAGTGGAACCAATGGTGGAACCAATGTAGATGCCCTTTAGTAGATAAATGAATAAAGAAAATGTGGTATATATACACAAAGAAATATTACTCAGCAATAACGGGGAATAAAATCATGGCATTTGCAGGTAAATAGATGGACTTGGAGAAGATATTGCTAAGTGAAGTTAGCCAATCCCAAAAAACCAAATGCCAACTGCTGAGGGGCAGAGCCGCCCCCCACCCCCCGCGCCTGCCAGGTAGGCGGAACTGTGACCACAAACAGAAAAGGCCCAGTGGCCCGCGGAGGGGCAGAGCTTCCAATCACTCCTGCAAGGTAGGCGGGCCTGCGACCCACCGGCAGAAGAGGAGCAGCGGCCTGCTGAGAGGCAGAGCCGCCCCCTCCCCCTGCGCCGGCAAGGTAGACAGAACTGTGACCACCCACAGAGCAGGCCCAGCGGCCTGCTGAGGGGCAGAGCCGCCCCCTACCCCCCGCGCCTGCAAGGTAGATGGAACTGTGACCACCATGAGAACAGGCCAGACCTGCAACCTACAGACAGAACAGGCCCAGTGGCCTGAGGAAGGGTAGAGCCGCCCCCCCCCCCGCGCCTGCAAGGTAGGCGGACCTGCGACCCACTGGCAGTACAGCCCCAGAGGCCTGCAGAGGGGCAGTGCCGCTGCCTGCGCCTGCAAAGTAGACAGAACTGCGACCACCGACAGAATAAGCCTAGCGGCCTGCAGAGGGACAGAGCCGCTGCCCGCGCCTGCAAGGTAGGCGGACCTGCTACCGACCGGCAAAGCAGGCCCAGAGGCCTGCCGGCGTGGTAGGCACATTGCCCCAATTGGAGGAGGGGCAGAGCCGCTGCCCGAGCCTGCGAGGGAGACTTTGCAACTATACAAGACCAATATAAATATATAGGGGGAAAATTCAATAGCACAACAGTTTCACCAAGTGGAAAGGAACGCGAACAGTATGAAGAGACAAGGAAAGAAAGGACCACAAGCAATGCAGGTCACCTCAACGTTAGAAGAGGTAATAGCTGCAGCAGATGGAATGTCAGATAAAGAATTCAGGATATACATGCTTCAGATGATCTGGAGTCTCAAGGAAGACATCAGACAGCAAAATCAGACAATGAAAGATCACTTCAATAATGAATTACATAAACAAATCCAAGAAGCAAAAGATCAACTATACAGGGAGATAGAGGTTATAAAAAACAAACAGAAATCCTAGAAATGCAGGAAGCAATAAACCAATTTAAAAATTCAATTGAGAATACTTCCAGCAGAGTAGAACACTTAGAAGACAGAACATCAGACAATGAAGATAAAGTATTTCAACTTGAAAAGAACATAGACAGCTCAGCAAGACTGTTAAGAAACCATGAGCAGAACATCCAAGAAATATGGGATGACATCAAGAGACCAAATTTAAGAGTCATTGGGATACAGGAAGGGACAGAGTTTCAAACCAAAAGAATGAACAATCTATTCAATGAAATAATACGAGAAAACTTCCCAGACTTGAAGAATGAGACAGAATCCCAAATCCTAGAAGCATACAGGACGCCGAATGTGCAAATTCATAAGAGACCCACACCTAGACACATTATAATGAAGATGCCCAACATACAGAATAAGGAGAGAATTTTAAAAGCTACAAGAGAAAGGAAGCAGATCACATTTAGGGGTAAGCCAATCAGGATAACAGCTGATCTTTCAACACAGACTCTGAAAGCTAGAAGATCCTGCAATAACATATTTCAAACACTGAAAGAAAATGGTTTCCAACCAAGAATTGTGTTTCCAGCGAAATTAAGCTTCAGGATGGAAGATGAAATTAAAACCTTCCACGATAAACAAAAGTTAAAAGAATTTGCAGCTGGAAAACCATGTCTTCAAAACATCCTTGGCAAAACATTACAGGAAGAGGAAATGGAAAATAACAATGAAAACCAACAGTGGGAGGTAGGACAGTAAAGGGGGGAAAATAATCAAAGAGGAAAACAAACCATGTTTAGTAACATAAACAAATATGGCTGGAAGAACAACCCATATCTCAATAATAACCCTAAATGTTAATGGCTTAAACTCACCAATCAAGAGACACAGGCTAGTAGAATGGATCGCAAAACAAGACCCAACAATATGCTGCCTACAGGATATGCATTTGATAGGAAAAGACATACATAGGCTGAAGGTGAAAGGTTGGGAAAAATCATATCACTCATATGGACTTTGGAAACAAGCAGGTGTGTCCATACTCATATCAAATAAAATAGATTTCAAGCCCAAGTTAATCAAAAGGGATAAAGAGGGACACTACATACTGCTCAAGGGAACCATACACCAACAAAACATAACAATCATAAATATATATGCCCCTAACAAAGGTGCAGCTATGTTCATCAAACAAACTCTTCTCAAGTTCAAGAGTCTAATAGATCACCATACCATAATCATGGGAGACTTCAACACACCTCTCTCGCCACTGGACAGATCTTCCAAACAAAAGTTGAATAAGGAAACTATAGAACTCAATAACACTATTAATAACCTAGACCTAATTGACATATATAGAGTATACCACCCAACATCAAGCAGTTACACTTTTTTCTCAGCAGCACATGGATCCTTCTCAAAAATAGATCATATATTATGTCACAGGGCAACTCTTAGACAATATAAAGGAGTAGAGATAATACCATGCATCTTATCTGATCATAATGGAATGAAACTGAAAATCAACGATAAAAGAAGGAAGGAAAAAGCATACATCACTTGGAGAATGAACAATAGGTTACTGAATGATCAATGGGTTATAGAAGACATCAAGGAGGAAATCAAAAAATTCTTAGAGATAAATGAAAACACACAACATATCGGAATCTATGGGACACATTGAAAGCAGTTCTAAGAGAAAAATTCATTGCGTGGAGTTCATTCCTTAAAAAAAGAAAAAACCAACAAATAAATGATCTCATACTTCATCTCAAAATCCTAGAAAAAGAAGAGCAAAACAACAGCAAAAGAAGTAGAAGGCAAGAAATAATGAAAATCAGAGCTGAAATTAATGAAATCGAAACAAAAGAAACAATTGAAAAAATTGACAAAACTAAAAGTTGGTTCTTTGAAAAAATAAACAAAATCGACAGACCCTTAGCGATGCTAGCGAAGAGAAGAAGAGAGAGAACTCAAATTACTAGCATACGGGATGAAAAAGGCAATATCACAACAGACACTTCAGAAATACAGAAGATAATCAAAAATTATTTTGAATCCTTATACTCCAATACATTAGAAGATAGTGAAGGCATAGATAAATTTCTTAAGTCATATGATCTGCCCAGATTGAGTCAGGAGGATATAGACAACCTAAACAGACCAATATCAATTGAGGAAATAGAAGAAACCATCAAAAGACTACCAACTAAGAAAAGCCCAGGACCGGATGGGTATACAGCAGAGTTTTACAAAACCTTTAAAGAGGAACTAATACCAATACTTTTCAAGCTACTTCAGGAAATAGAAAAAGGAGAACTTCCAAATTCATTCTACGAGGCCAACATCTCCCTGATACCTAAACCAGACAAAGACACTTCAAAGAAAGAAAACTACAGACCAATATCTCTAATGAACCTAGATGCAAAAATCCTCAATAAAATTCTGGCGAATCAGATACAAAAACATATCAAAAAAATTGTGCACCATGATCAAGTAGAATTCATCCCTGGGATGCAAGGCTGGTTCAATATACGGAAATCAATAAATGTTATTCACCACATCAATAGACTTAAAAATAAGAACCATATGATCATCTCGATAGATGCGGAAAAAGCATTCGACAAAGTACAGCATCCCTTTATGTTCAAAACTCTAGAAAAACTAGGGATAACAGGAACATACCTCAATATTGTAAAAGCAATCTATGCTAAGCCTCAGGCTAGCATCATTCTGAATGGAGAAAAATTGAAGGCATTCCCTCTAAAATCTGGAACAAGACAGGGATGCCCTCTCTCACCACTTCTGTTCAACATAGTTCTCGAAACACTGGTCAGAGCAATTAGACAGACGAAAGAAATTAAAGGCATCAAAATAGGAAAAGAAGAACTTAAATTATCACTATTTGCAGATGACATGATTCTATACCTAGCAGACCCAAAAGGGTCTACAAAGAAACTATTAGAGCTAATAAATGAATTCAGCAAAGTGGCAGGATATAAAATCAACACGCATAAATCAAAGGCATTCCTGTACATCAGCGACAAATCCTCTGAAATGGAAATGAGGACAACCACTCCATTCACAATATCTTCAAAAAAAATAAAATACTTGGGAATCAACCTAACAAAAGAGGTGAAAGACTTATACAATGAAAACTACAGAACCCTAAAGAGAGAAATAGAAGAAGATCTTAGAAGATGGAAAAATATACCCTGTTCATGGATAGGCAGAACTAACATCATCAAAATGGCAATATTACCAAAAGTTCTCTATAGGTTTAATGCAATGCCAATCAAAATCCCAATGGCATTTCTTGTAGAAATAGAGAAAGCAATCATGAAATTCATATGGAAAAATAAAAGACCCAGAATAGCAAAAACAATGCTAAGCAGGAAGTGTGAATCAGGTGGTATAGCGATACCAGACTTCAAACTATACTACAGAGCAATAGTAACAAAAACAGCATGGTACTGGTACCAAAACAGGCGGGTGGACCAATGGTACAGAATAGAGGACACAGAAACCAATCCACAAAACTACAACTATCTTATATTTGATAAAGGGGCTAAAAGCATGCAATGGAGGAAGGATAGCATCTTCAACAAATGGTGCTGGGAAAACTGGAAATCCATATGCAACAAAATGAAACTGAATCCCTTTCTCTCGCCATGCACAAAAGTTAATTCAAAATGGATCAAGGAGCTTGATATCAAATCAGAGACGCGCCGTCTGATAGAAGAAAAAGTTGGCTACGATCTACATTCGGTGGGGTCGGGCTCCAAATTCCTCAGTAGGACACCCATAGCACAAAAGTTAATAACTAGAATCAACAAATGGGACTTACTCAAACTAAAAATTTTTTTCTCAGCAAAAGAAACAATAAGAGAGGTAAATAGAGAGCCTACATCCTGGGAACAAATCTTTACTCCTCACACTTCAGATAGAGCCCTAATATCCAGAGTATACAAAGAACTCAAAAAATTAGACAATAAGAGAACAAACAACCCAATCAACAAATGGGCCAAGGACCTGAACAGACACTTCTCAGAGGAGGACATACAATCAATCAACAAGTACATGAAAAAATGCTCACCATCTCTAGCAGTCAGAGAAATGCAAATCAAAACCACCCTAAGATACCATCTCACTCCAGTTAGATTGGCAGCCATTATGAAGTCAAACAACAACAAGTGCTGGCGAGGATGTGGGGAAAAGGGTACACTTGTACATTGCTGGTGGGACTGCAAATTGGTGCAGCCAATTTGGAAAGCAGTATGGAGATTTCTTGGAAAGCTGGGAATGGAGCCACCATTTGACCCAGCTATTCCCCTTCTCGGTCTATTCCCTAAAGACCTAAAAAGAGCATGCTACAGGGACACTGCTACATCGATGTTCATAGCAGCACAATTCACAATAGCTAGACTGTGGAACCAACCTAGATGCCCTTCAATGGATGAATGGATAAAAAAAATGTGGCATTTATACACAATGGAGTATTACTCTGCATTAAAAAATGACAAAATCATAGAATTTACAGGGAAATGGATGGCATTAGAACAGATTATGCTAAGTGAAGCTAGCTAATCCCTAAAAAACAAATGCCAAATGTCTTCTTTGATATAAGGAGAGTAACTAAGAACAGAGTAGGGTCAAAGAGCATGAGAAGAAGATTAACATTAAACAGGGATGAGAGGTGGGAGGGAAAGGGAGAGAGAAGGGAAATTGCATGGAAATGGAAGGAGACCCTCAGATTTATACAAAAGTACATACAAGAGGAAGTGAGGGGAAAGGGAAAAATAATACAAGGGGGACAAATGAATGTCAGTAGAGGGGTCAGAGAGAGAAGAAGGGAGGGGAGGGGAAAAAAAAAACAAAAACAAATGCCAAATGTTTTCTCTGATATGAGGAGGCTGATTCATAGTGGGTTTGGGAAGGGGGCATGGGAGGATTAGACAAACTGTAGATAGGGAAAAGGGATGGGATGGGAAGGGAGGGGGCATGGGGGTAGGGAAGATGGTGGAATGAGATGGACATCATTACCCTAAGTACAAGTATGAAGATACGAATGTTGTGAGTATACTTTGTATACAACCAGAGATATGAAAAATTGTGCTCTTTATGTGTAATATGAATTGTAATGCATTCTGCTGTTATATATAACAAATTAGAATAAAAAATTAAAAAAAAAAGTTTGTGGAGGTGGAGGTAGCTGTGGCAGCAAAGCCCTTTAATAGAATAGGATAGTACAGCTCATTATTTCCCTCCTCTGGGAAATCACATTATTATAGGTGGGAGTAAAAATGGCAATAGCATAGAAGATTGCCCCAAAAGGCCTTTGAAAATATTGGTAAATATCACTTTTTGTTGATATTCAATCCCTTTGTTTTCAGGGTCTATGGAGGAATGAGGATAATTAGAGGTTATTTTTCTTAACCTGTCATTGGAACTTCGGAAGACAAAGTATAATAGACATCTAGGTACAAGCAACAGAAACTCACTGTGGCTAGGAAATGAGTTTGGTTAATTCATGTTAGGGAGCTCGTATAAACTCTCAAGAAGTGGGAGAAGAATTGAAGTAGGTGGAAACTAACAGGAAAATATAGGACTGTAACCCAGATATTGCCATAGGAACTACCCAGCTCCTGAGCAACAGATAATGTGGCTGGCTGAAGGAGGAGTGCATATCAGAGGCTTTGGGAATTGAAACACAAAATCATAAAACTTATGAGATTTTTTTTTCTTTAAAGTATTTTAGGGCCACTATACATCAAACAATTGTTTAAGACTGCCTCATTTTAAAGTCATTGAATTAAATAGGGATTACTGTTAAAAAATTAATATGTACTATTGCAACCAATGAAATACAGAAGTATATGAATTGAAAAAAATTACACAGTGAAAACAAAGGTGGGAAACAGATGGCCTCTATTAAAACGGAGTTCTATTTTCCAGATTATAGAACACATAGAACTGTAGTGCATATGCTGCTCTCTGTAACCCATGTCCACTGAAGAATGGGCAGTATTCTTGGGTCCATGTTAATACTTATAGTTCTAGCATATCTTTTAAAAGTTTCATAGCATTTACTTGTTTAGAAGCCACAATTTGTTCAGTCAGCCTACAACTGTTTTTCAATTAGTTTGTTTCTGATTATGAGTTTTGATATGTTTCAGTGATTATTTTGTTTCTCATATGTTGGTTTTTGTGTGAGTTTTTACAGACTACATTCTTAGGAGTAGACATATTGTCCTGAAAGGGAAGACTTATTTAAAAATTTAAACATTGTTACCACTTGGCCTTATTAAAACATTGGTCTACTTTTTAATCATACCAGCAGATTTTGAGAGATCCAAACCAATCATAACTTGGATGTATTTTCTCTTATGTAGAGGTAACATTAAGAAGAATTTTATTTTTCAGAGATGACTAAGTAGATTTGTCAAGCTGTATTAAATGGCCCTTTCCAAATATTTGAAAGGAGAAGAACAAGACCTAATATTTTATATATTTTAGGTATTTTCTAAAGCTTCTGTTAATGTAATTAATTAAAGTAAT
The DNA here is from genome assembly GCF_021218885.2 of Marmota monax. Lineage (NCBI taxonomy): Eukaryota > Metazoa > Chordata > Mammalia > Rodentia > Sciuridae > Marmota > Marmota monax. Next base: position 17,243,281 of record NW_026692781.1, read on the forward strand.
TAAAAGTATGACACTAAAATGTAGGTTAAAAAAAAGGCTAATATTTAAAAAATGGTGCAGACCAAATACTTTGATAATACTGTTAAGTCAGGCAAGTGTTTCCTTCTTTAAGGATGACTTACGGCTTCAGGATAGGCTTTCTCTTAATATTGAATATGTAAGAATATTGAAACAAAGTGCCTTTTTTTCTTTAAAAGAAATTTAAGAAATTTAAATTTTCTCTTCAAGTCTAATTATTTTCTTTGCAAAAATCATGCTGGGTTGAAACTTCCTCTTCTATTATAAAAGAAAAATGTAAAAAAGTAAATGACATTAATTATTTTTATAAGAATTTTAAAATATGTGACAGTAGTTATATATAACTAGTTCAGCCATTTCTCTACATTAAGTGTTTTTAATTCCACTGAGTAAACTGGTTGTTCAGATTGACTTTTTAAAAAATATATAAATGCAATAATTCTCAAAAATAACTTTCTTGACATTGTGTTGCTAAAATATAGTTTTCATTGATGTACTCAATTATACATCCCACACAGAGATAAGCATATGTGCTAATTGCATCTGATGTCTGAACTGCCTTTATATTTTAGCAATACAAATGAGAGTTTATTTAAAAAAAAAATCCCACAACTGGTTGTTTCCTTGATTTTTGAGTTTTCTTTTTCTTGTTATCTTAAAAATAAACATTATAAAGGTGACAGGTCATCTTAGAAAATTGGTTTGTTATTGCACAGTTTGGTACATCTTCAGGGTACAATCCATGAAAGGATGAAAATGGCACTTTTTGAAAATGAAAGAAGCAACTTTCAGTTACGTACATCTTAAAACTTTGTTGCAGGCAAGGAATAAGCCATGTTAAGGATGTGTGCCGCAGTCCGGCTGCAGCAAAATAACCAGGGGGTGACGAGCAACTTGTGTACATTGATACAGCAGGAGTGGGAGCCATTTATTGTAGGACAGGAGTGGTATATATACATTCCACACAGCTTATCTAATTAACATAAACTAGATACAGCAGTCAACCAATAAGGAATCTCCACACTTAATGGCTCCCTGGCGTTACTTCACAAACCATTCCCTCTGGCAAAATGCCAGGCGCCATCCTGACTTATTTACAGACTCTAACATATGTGTTTTAAATACTGCATTGTGTTGAAAAGGACAGTGGTCAAAAAGACATCAGGAACATTCATATGATCATGGAAATCAAAGGTTTTTCTGTCATTATTTTTCATGACGCTATACTAATATTTGGTTAAGAATCCCAGTATGGTAAAGAAATATGGAAGTTGGGGTCATATTTATACACTGGGGTTATAATTCTGTTTTTTTTCCACCATTTTCCAGCTGAGTGAACTCAGATAATTTATTTACCTCATCACTGAACACTGGTTTCCTCTTTTCTTATTTAGAAAAGAAATAATATCTACCGCAAAGGGTGAATGTATGAGAAAAAATGCACATGAAGCACCTCGAGTAGCATCTGGATCACAGTAGATCCCTAATATATGCTACCCTCCCCTCTCTTGATACAGACTCTACTGTAGGCCTTACCCTTCAAGGCAGTATATCACAGTGTTTCCTCAGGCACAACATCGGCAGGCTGTACATGTCTTTTAGCATCTCCATATCAAAGCAGAGACCCCCACGGGACAGTTACTGCACTTGTACCCTATATGAACCATTAGAAAGAAATTCAGTGAAGCCTCAATAGTTCTTTGGTGATTTTTACTTTCTCAACTAGTTATATTTTATTTAAATTGAAAAAATCTTCATATTCTTAGGGCAGATGCCATACTTTAATATTGTTAAATAAAGGGCTTCACCTCAAACTACGTGTCTTTTTAAATGTTCTTCGTATACCAAATCTTCAAGTAAAAAAGTCTTTTTCTTTTATTCATGAAAATTACTACTTGTAAGATGGCATTAATTTCAACATGTCCTTTATGATGACTACAGAATCTTCTTTTGTTTTTATGTGCTTTCTCTCTTGTGAATTTTCACCTTTTATTAAACACCATTGCCCTATTTATTGCTATGTGTCAGCTGAATGCTGTTTACAGAAGTCCTAACTGGGCAAAATGGGTCCCCTATAGAGAACTGATTCTTTAATTTTTTTTTTTTTTTGCTTGGGGGGAGTACAGAGGATTGAACCCAGAGATGCTTAACCACTGAGCAGCATACCCAGCTCTTTTTCATGTTTTACTTAAGACAGGGTCTCCCTGAGTTGCTTAGGGCTTCGTTAAGTTGCTAAGGTTGGCTTTGAGTTCATGATCCTCCTGCCCCAGCCACTGGGATTACAGGTATGTGCCACCATGCCTGGCCAACAACTGATTCTTTATGAAAAGATTGTCATTCCTCCATTGCTGTCCTACAGAATCTCTATAGCACCATGCCCCAGAGGCTGTTTGACATCTTTGTTGTCCTTAAGAATTTTGCCCCACCTTTTACCTCTTCTCTCTCAAAAGATCATCTGGCTATTAGGATGAGTTTAAACCTGCCTTTATCCTTCATTCCACTCTGCGCCTTATTTCATACATTCCATGTCTGTTGGTTTTTGCTTAGAGACCTTTATCTAACCTTATTATATTTACTTCTTTATGTTCAGTTGACATTCATTCTAACATTGAGGTCAAAGATCATCTTCTATCAAGAAAGAATTGGAAGAATATTATGGAAGGCAGGAAACATGGAATGAATGCTTATCATATGCCAATTATTCTTTTTTACAAGATTTGTTGACTGATTCTCCATATTGATGGGAGAATTATTATTCTCCTTTTGTAGAAGAGTTAATAGATTTGTTTTATTAGGACTTTTCAGTCATTTGCTTTTGGCCACATGGTCACTTGGCACAGGTTTGATGTGAACTCAGATCGAGCTATCAAGTAGAAAATTTTTGAAAAATTTTTAATCATGCTGCAAAAATCAAAGATTTTTAAAATGCCAACTTGACTTGAATAGATCACTGGCTTAGGAATACAGTGAGAATGGGAAATGGTAGCACTGTAGGTCACGCCCTTCAGATTTTTTTCACCTTTGGCTTAGAAGTTGGAGACTGGGGTGACTGTTCTAGTTTTCTGTCTTACTAGCATCCTTAAGAATTCATGCAGATGCTGCTCAGGGAACACACCTGAGTCACTGCTACCATTACCTCCACTGCACCTGTATTGGGAGTGGGGATATTTTCTCAGCTACAAGTGAGCAGCATGTCTGAGTAGGTGACTTATGATGCTATTCCATACTCTCTCTCAGCTTTTCACACAGTAATGCTGATGCCATGCTGGGGCTATAGTTTCTGGGGAAAGTCACTTTATATAGGGTCAGAGACTCAGATGGTGGCTAACCTTATACAGCTCTGTAATACCTTTCCTGCCTGTCCTCCTGTCATGGGCACTCCTCTCGGGATTATTACACTGTGAACCATATTTCTTCTTGATCTGATTCTTCCTGGAAATTGATTTAATTACTACTTTTAACTACTTGTTCACACCCTCTGTTCCTCTTTGCTCTCTTTCAAACCACTGTTCCCTAACCATTTAACAAGTTCAACTTGGAGATTTGATTTCTTTAAAAAAATTACCCTTCAAGGTTTTTAAAACCTTAATATGTATTAGATATAAATGTATCAGAGTGGTCAGATACTCCTTCTCTGGTCAAGTTAACCTTTTGCCTTGACTGAAGTCCTTTCATGTTATGCCTCAAATCTGCAATTATCCTGAGGGAAACGGTGACTGTAGAAGATCAGCTTTCTTGTTCAATATTCACCAGGTTATTTTAAAACTTGAACAAAGTTTTATGAACAAAGTGTAGTTGAAACTTGATAGGGCATTTAATCTGTGACTGTGATTGATAGGATTTATAAATGCTACTGGAGACTGAATGATTAAAGTTTAGGGAAATGGCATTTCCCATTTGTCCATAAATGTATTTGAGAGCAAGTGGTCAGTTCCTCAAAGGGGAAAGTGGGCTCCTGTTGAAATCCTACCAGCTTTGGTCTCTCTACTTGAGTAGGTCAATAGATTAAGGAGAGGCATGTAGAGTAGTCCATTCTTGGTCTTCTGGGAAAGTCTCTGAGAGGAACTGCTGAATAAAATGGAACTTAGGTCCCATTAAATCTAAAAACATTTTTTGAGTAAGTATAAGACCAGTCAAATTAAACATGGTTTATCATTTCTGGGAGTCGGAGACCTCTGAGACAATAGAGGTCTAATCAGAGGAAAAGCTTCAATTTGGGAAACCAGAAATCCTGAATCCTCAATGCATAAGATTACCATTCATGCATGTGATCATAACATGAACATTAGTTCATTCCTTCATATATTCTGCCTCAAGAAGAAAGTCTAGAGAAAGGGGAATTAACATCTATTTGGAACCAACACTGTGGATAGAACATGACTTCATTAATTTATGCTGATTATTTAATTCTCCAAACAACTACAGGTAGGTATAATTAACTTGATTCTACAGAAGAATCAAGACTCAAGAAAGTGTTAGGTTAGAATTGCAGCCAAGACTCTAATTTCAATACCAGAATTCTCCTAGAAAGATATATAAAAAGATACATGTGGAAGTTTTGTGGTAAGTGTCCGAAGTTATGAACAAAGTGTAGTTGAAACTTGATAGGGCTTGCTTCACTTAATTGGTGTTACTTTAGCTGGATTTCAAAGACTAAGAATAATTGGTCAGGAAAAGAGAGGAGAACATCCAAGAAGGAGGATAAATCTTGAAAAGCAGGATTTTTTTTTAAGTGTTTATATTTTTAAGTGTCTTGGTAAATGGACAACTAAGCGAGGAATATCTGGGATGACCTTGTCTGACTGCCTGCTGTTGAAGCTGACTCCAAAATGACCGAAATGTGCTTCAATATCTATGTTCATATTTTAGATACTTGGGGTTGGCTATATAATTTGTGGGCCCTTTGGTCAATAATTACTTTGAGGCAGTTGTAGCCAAGCATTAAACCAAGTACTGGGCTCTTCTGAATGACCATCCAATGGCCTTGCTGATAGAAGAGCTATGTCAGAGCTATGTCTAAATATTCTCTTTACTTTTAGAGAACTTTTGGTATGTTATATTAATTACAACTCTGTCAGCTTATACATGTATACAAAAGACAAAATTTGTCCACATAGATTTCATCTGAAATGCACAGATGTCTTGCTAATTATGTTTATTCTTAAATAACTTGGGAAAAACTTATGGAGTAGAGGGGGCCTTTGATTTTATTTTTTCTTCATCATGAATTATTTTATCCATGTAAATGTCTAAAAGCAATAATGGTGAACAACAATGAACACACAGTGTAGCTTAAGAAATAAGGGTTTAAAATATAATTAAAGCCCTTTTGGCATATTCCTTGAACATATTTTCCATTACAGTCCTATCTGAAGGCACCACTATTATAGATTTGGTATTTTTAGATTCCTTTTACATTTTTATTGCATTTATATATGTCCTTTAAATATACAGAAAAATCATTTTTACTTATTCATATAATATCTACTACATGCCTATGGTGTTCTGGGCTCTGCGGAACACAGCAGCAAATAAAACCCATTAATAGTATCAACAGAAATAATAAAAAACAGATTTTGTACATGTAATTTAGTTTATTCTTGTCTGTATAACACAAAAATAAACTGAGATGGAAAAATGTGTCATGTTTTTAGATATGAAGACTCATCATCAATATGTCAATTCTCCCTAAGTTTATTTATAAATTTAATGAGATTCAAGTGAAAAATGCCAACTTCCCTCCCCCGCCCTGGAACTAGTGAGATAATTCTAAGTGCACCTACACTATAAAAAATAGTCATGAAAACACTAGAATAAAAAAGCAATATGTATGGTTGAGCCCTATTGGATATTAAAATGTCATAAAGCTGCAGAAATTAACATATAGTTAAATTAGTGGGTGAATAAACAGATAAAAACACATGAAAAATTAGTGTCTGATAATCTCAAGTCAAATCTGAGAAGTAAAGATGGAGCTTTTAAGAAAATACAGAAGTTTGAAAATAATTCTTTTGGAAAGACACTTGTAATTTTTGGGAAGGGGTTCAAAATGGTACAATACCCATAAAGGAGATTTGGCAGTATGTAACTTTAAAAATGCTTTGATCCATTTTCCTAAATGTATTATAGTTTTACATTTCACATTTAAATTTGGGATTCACTTCATGTTAACTTTTGAATAAGGTATGAGAATTATGCCAATTTTTTTTCTTTTTTTTTTAACCTATCAATGTCCAGTTGTACCTCTGCCATTATTGAAAAGGCTATCCTTTTGCACATTTGTAAAAGTCAGCTGGGTATATTTGTGAAGTTCTATTTCTGGGTTTTTCATTTTCCTTCATTGATCTGTGTGTCTATTCTCTGCTAATACCATGCTGTCTCAATTACTGTGACTGTACAGTTAGGCTTAACTTAGAGTAGAATGATTCTTTCCATTTTATTCACTTTATTCGTCCTTTCAAAATTTTTGTAGCCAATATAGGGCCTGTGCTTTTCTAAATAAATTTTAGAATAGGTTTGGCTATGTCTAAGAAATACCTTACAGGCAGTAGTTTAACTTTTAAAAGATAATGTTGCTATTGTTATATTTACTCTTTATACTATTAGATAAAATATAAATGTTGATGTAATAGCATAATAAAGCAATATTTTAGTGTAGTAGGAATATATAGAAGAATAAAATAAAAGAAATATGTGTAAATTGCATGGCAAATATCAAGACAAAGTCATGAATTATAACATACAGCTCTGTCCACTGAAATTACTTGGATACAATTTTACCTTGGTATCAATGATTAGCCATGGCACTAGAGTTGTGTCCTCTAAGACTATTTCTCTCCTTGGAGAAATGACTGGCTTGAAATGTGGGTCAAGGAAAGTACAAGGTGATCCTGAGACATCTATCTAATAATGCCAGAAATCAAGGATGCTTTGAAGATTAATGGAGTCATGTCAAAAACATAGAAGCCAGCTCAAAGAAGTTCCCAGTAGCCAAAATTATGACAATATGCATAAAAAAGAATGATTATTACAATTATTGGAATTACATTATTCTGTAACAAATCCTTAAGACTGAATGAGAGAGAAGAGAGAGCATGTGGGCCATGGAAATGCATTTGTCACCATTTGAAACTGTTACTAAGCAAACTTTTTACTTTGAAAAATGGGGGGAAAGAGGGAGGATATAACTATATTTTCTTGTCTTTGTTGGAAACCTGAATTTCAGGTTAGGAAACATTCTCACTCTAAAATATTGTTACTTTGCAATCCTCATAGGCAAGGATTAACAAAGGTGTTAAAAATCATTAGTTGAGTGGCTAACAGTAAAAACAAACTGTTTCTGCCTGTGGTGGGGGGCAGAATAATGCTCTCACCTACCCTGTAGGTGTTCACAATCTCGTGACTGAAGACTGTGAATATGTTAATTTTCAAGATAAAGGGGTGACAGGAAAAATGTGATTAAATTAAAGGGATTTACAAAAGAAAGTTAGGTTGGTCATAAGGTAAAAGAACAACAGAAGCAGAGGTTAGAGTGATGAGGTTCATGAGCCAAGGAAGGCAAATAGCCTCTAGAACCTGGAAAAGGTGAAGGATGGATTCTCCTCTAGAACCTAAGCCCTGGTGATCCATCTTAGACTTATGTCAGAGCTAAAAGTTAATAAATTTGCATTTTAAGCCAACAAATTTATAGAAATTTGTTATAGCTACAATAGAAAATAATATAGTTCCACAGTTACACCAGCCAGCTCACTTTCTTTTGTTAGATAAATGCAAGGATCAGTTTTACCATGACTTGAATTTGACCAAAGTTTTAGATTTCAGATTTATGGAAATAAAAGAAACCAGAAAAACAGGCTAGACCACACTAACCAATTCAGCATGTAGAAGACTATTGGTTCAATTTCTTCACGCATGACACAAAGAAAGTTTAGAGTTGCCATTAACCACATTGAGGAAGACTGAAGAGAGAGAATTTGGGAGGATAACTGGGGAGACGTTTTGGACATGATAAATGTGAATACCTATTAGCCAAATGCTTGTGTCAACAGATAGTGGTACACATGACTCCAGAAGGGGCCCAAGATCATCTAGGAGTAATCAGAGTATAGGTTGTATTTAAAACCATGAAAATATGTGATCATAAAAAAATAGTAGAAAATGATAAGTGAAAATATCTTGGAGAATATTCTTGTAGCCTTCCAATATTAGCAGTTCTTGAAATAAAATTGAAACAGAAGAGACTGAGAATTTTCTGGTAATGTAGGAGTTTATCTGGGAGATTGTGATGTTTAGAAAACCAAATGTAAAAATTATTGTACTAGGCATGGAGTGATGTATTGTGACAAATTTGTATTAAAATGCTATATAATACATATACTTTTGCAAAATGCTTTTCTACTCAATTATATGAGATTCATCCAAGGTAATATGCTAACTCTAGTTTATTTTTGATGTTTTAAAATCTACCTTATGAGTGTTTCTAAACTTATTTGTTTTTCTGTTCATGACTGTTTACTATGTAAAAATGCCCTTTGAACATTCTTGCAATATATTCATTTTGTACATATATGAAAATGTCTTTAGAAACTATTCCTAGGAATAGAATTGTGTAGTCATAGGGCACACATTTCAATCTAATTATCTATGGTCCTCCCTTGGTATTTGTGGGGAATTGGTTCTTGAAGCCCCTCTGGATGCCAAAAATCCATGGATGCTTTAGTTCCTTATATAAAATGATGTAGCAGTTGCATACCAATACACATCCTCATATATACTTTAAGTCATTATTGGATTTTTTATAATAGTGAATCTAATATAAATTCTATGTAACACGTTATTACTTAACCAATATAGTATAATTAGGAAAACAAGTCTGTACGTGTTCAGTACACTTCCAAGTTTTTAATCTTTTGATACTTGGTTGATTGAATCCATAGATCTGGAACCCATAAATACAGAGAATGACTGTATTTCCAGTTGATTTTTTTTCCAGTAAAATATTCATTTTTATTATTTGCATTTTTGGTTGGGTATGATTTTTGTTGGTACATATTATGTAAAAAGTGGGTTTCATTGTAACATATTCATGCCTATAATATACTTTGATCAATTTTATTCCCCAATACTTCCCTTTGCTCTCCCTTCCCATGACCTGCTACACCTAGTCAATTGATTTGTACAGTGGTCATATGACTTTACCCACCCATAACAGCATATGAGAGTTTTGTCAGACTTTTTTTTTGTCAAGTTAATAGATATGTAATGGAATCTATTATTTTTAACTTTCAATTTCCTTACTACTAGCTAGGTTGAGGATTCTTTTGATATTTCAGCTTTATCTGGCATATACTAATTACTAATATAGCTTGCTCACATTTCTGCTTGGTTATTTGTCTCTTAAAAATTGCCTTGGAGGTATTGATGTATTCTGGATAGTAATCCCTTGATAAATAATGGATTGAAAATATCTCTTAAAGACTAAACCATAGTAGCTCATTTCATGTATTATGAACAAATAAACAGAAATTTACAATTAAAAAAATTTTTGTTTTGTAGTTTTAGATGAACAGCATTTATTTTATTTATTTTTATGTGGTGCTGAGGATAGAACCCAGTGGCTCACATGATCAAGGCAAGTGCTCTGCCACTGAGCTACAGCCCCAGCCTGAAATTTACAACTTTTTGATGTATTTTCTATGTATTAGTTTCTGCAGCTGTGAAATATAACTGATAATTTCTGCCTCAGAAGATAGATATGTTTAACCTGATATAAACATTAATGTATACATGCATTGAAACATCACATGGCACCCCATTAATTCATATGTATAACTTTTATGTTTTCTATATCATTTTAAAAATTAAAAAATGAAACTCATGTTGCCAATTGGGAAACAATATAATGCATACCTCACAATGCTGTGATAATTCAATAAAATAAAGCATGTAAAGTACTTAGCATATAATTGCTAAGAGTTTTGATGTGCAGGTCTCAGTGACTATTTTCTGTTACTATTATTTTATACTTATACAAAGAACGTTAAGTGAAAAAAAATAATTTTATGTCTGGGACATGAGAATGAAATGCCTGTTCCATTTTACAATTCTAACTCTGTCATATATCAATCTCCAGGTACATGTGGGAGTATTTGTAGGCTCTCTATTCTACTCCAATAGCACCCTAGTTTAATTCTTAATTAATACAGTGATATGATAAATCTTGATATGTGATAGAAGAAATCTCACTTCAACAATTTCCCCTTCAAAATAGTCTTAGCAATCTCTATCCTTTCCCATAAAACTTTTAAAATAAAATTATTCATTTCCATGGAAAGTAAACACTCCTTTGAAATAGTCTGTATGTCAGAGATGAAAACTAGTCAGTCTAATATGCAAATAAAAAAAATACCCACTACTGCAATTTTAGTGATGGATTAGGCAGAAATAATGGACTTTAAGGTCACTGGAGTTGGAGGAAAGGCTTTTAAAATTCTCTCAAGTGACTTTAAGTTGCCATCATGCAATTAGTTTTTTTCTTTCTCTTGTTAGTCCAGGAATAATTAGATAAGCATTGAAAGATCAGGCTTGTGATAGTCACACTGTTCAAAAGAACTCACAAAAGGAATGTTTGACTGTGATAGGCAAGTGACTTTTTCAGGCAAACTGATTAAGCTATTTTCATAAATGTTAAACCATTAAAACTGTATAAAAGATGTTATTTTAGTGTGATATAATTAATTTATGTATAAACAATACACCATTTATGGCACTAAAATTATAGAACACACACTCAAGCCTAGACGCTGAATTTTGATAATCCAGATTTTGAGGAGGAGATTATGATTCATTCTTTTCATGCATATCATTTAAAGGGTTAGAACATCACATAGAATTTTAAAATATAATTAATATGAAAGATTATACCCTGTCAGCTAGTGGTTGATCTTTTTTACTTAATTTGTTTTTGTGATACTTCATGAAGAATATTAAATGTGTTAAAAATGTCTCAAAATTCTCTTAGCATGTTATAGAAGACAAGCTGATCTTTAAATGAAAACCAAGTCATAATTTCTTAGTCTATATATATTTAAATTAACCTTTATTTTAAATATAAATCTATTAGGCTTTCTTTTTTAAAAACTTTGTTAAATTATAATTTGCATACAATAAACTAAAATTTTTGTTTATTTGTTATCAGGGATTGAAACTGGGGACACTTAACCACTGAACCACATCCCCAGCTTTTTTTTTTTTTTGTATTTTATTTAGAGATGGGGTCTCACTGAGTTGCTTAGGGACTTCGCTAAGTTGCAGAGGCTAGGTTTGGAATTGCATTCTTCCTGCTTCGGTCTCCCAAGCTGCTGAGATTATAAGTGTGTGCCACCGCACCGGCTGCAAGCAATAAACTATACATGTTCAGAGTGAGGTTACAATGCGATGAATTTTACACATGTATTTACCTGTGTTGCTATCATTACAACCAAGATACTTTGCATGTTTCTTCATGCCTTTTGCAATCCTTTCCTTTCCTGGTCTCTGTACTCAGGCAACCACTGATTGGAGATGACAACCAGCAACATTGAGAAGCTCATTGGTTACTGTCATCTCTAGGCCAGCGATGACAGAATAAAACGCTGTTATAGAATCGTTTCTCTGGTAACATGAGGAATGATAGAGTCCCCAAATGACAGGTGTGAAGGCAGCAGTTAACCACCTACAACATGTTGGATGCAATTATCATAATAAATAGTAAGGTCAAAATTGTAGCCAGAAGAGTTCTGGTCTGTAGAGAACAGTGGGGATGAAAAATTAAGACATACTATTCCAGGGGAAGGAGATGTGCAGTCTATGACATAAGATCTATTGTAGTACAAGTGGCCAAGTGGGAGTTTCTGAAACTGCCTCACTTAGGCAAGATAGTAAATAAGAAATCTTATCCTAGAGGCCATGAACAGGAGTGAACAGATATGGCACATATTAGTCAACTTAAAGACAAAGAATGCTGGGTTTAGTTCTTGAGATAAAAAATCAAGTAGTTGTGTCATAAGGCAGGTCTCTTCTTAATCTTTTGATTATCTCCATACTGCTTTCCAAAGTAGTTGTACTAATTTGCAGTCCTACCAACAATTTGAAAGTGTACCTTTCCCTACATCCTTACCAGCATTTATTATTTGTATTCTTGAAGATTGCCATTCTAACTGGAGTGAAATGAAATCTTAGGTCAGTTTTGATTTTTATTTCCATTATTGTTAAGGATATTGGACACTTTGATGTATCTCTTGACCATTTGCATTTTTGAATGTTTTTTCTCATATGCAAAGCTATAGTGAAAAAAATAATTTCAGAAAAGGAAATCTCACAAAAACAGAAGGGAGAACAGTAGGGTATGGGAATTGATAGAAGGGGAGAGAAAAGAGATTTAAAAAAAGTGGAGAAATTGTGAATTAAATTGACCAAACCATGCTATGTACATGTATGAATGAATATATCACAAGAAATTCTACATTCATGTATGATTATAAGGCACCAATTAAAAAATTAATAGAAGAAGGAACAATAGAGGGAGGCATCTGGGGTGGGGTCGGGGAAGAGGTAGAACTGAGGATCGAAATGGAGCAAAATATGTTATATACATTTATGAATATGTCAACATGTACCCCACATTATGTAAAACTACAGTGTACTAATAAAAATTTTTAAAAGGCTGAAAAAAATATAGAGGTAATAGGTAATAGTCTACATCAATTCCTCTTTAATTCATCAGTCTTGCCTGTGTAAGTTACCAAATAGTTCCTGGAAGTGGCAGCAGACCTCGCCATCCCAACCAAAACAGAAACAAAAAATCCTCAATCAAGCATTAGCTCTAATTACACCTGTTGTTCCAGGAAGTCCACTGTGGGCATATGGTATGTAACTATTAACCTAGAAAATGCATTATTAATGAAGAATACATGAACCAGTTTCCATTCATCTATATTGAACATGAATAATTAAGTCAAAATATAATTTGAAGAGATTTTTACTGTCTGGACATTCTTAAGAATATCACTTTGGTTTATCATCTCAGTTACTTCAGGTTAGGGATAGGGGCGTAGCTCAGTGCTAAAGAACTTGCCCAATAGCATGTCACCAGGCCCTGGGTTCCATCCCCAGCATCAAAACAAAAATAAAAAATAAAAAAATTAAAAATCACATTAATTGAACCAGATGAATAAGCTCTGTTAAAGGTTTTGTTTTCCAGAGAACAGGAGACAAGCCTTGTGGAGATTGATTCCTGTGACATGAGTGAAGTTAAGAGAATTCTGTGGGCTGGGTCATGCTGGATCATGCTGCTGGTATTTCTCGTCAAAAGAAGACAAGTTACTGTACCTTTCACCTCTCATTTGTCAAAAGTAAGGACTGTGTCTTGTTGGCATTTGTGTTCTCAATCCAATCTTTTCCATGCTTGGGAATACTTCTTTGATTCACTTATCAAGTAACATTGAAGTCTGTCTGCTTTGGGTTGCTCGAGCAGGAGGAAGCTTGCATCTAGTCTGGTTTATGGGGCATAACCCTACCACATGGGCTATACAACCTAGTGGACACTAGGGAATCATTTTTCTTTGTGCTGGAAAAGTTACCATGTGGATGTTATGCCAAGCTGCAATAGGAGAATCAAAACGTAGAATTTGATGTAGCCTTCAGGCTTTGAAGAAGTCAAACTGTAGTAAAAATGGCCAAGTGGGAGTTTCTGAAACTGCCTCACTCAGACAAGATAATAAATAAGAAACATCTCATCCTAGAGGCCATGAACAGGAGTGAGGAGACATGGCACAGACTCGTCAACTTAAAGACAGAATGCTGTTTTTTAGTTCTGTGTCATTTGTAGCAGATAGTTTTACAGCTGGACACAGGGACTTTTTCCATTGCCATGTAAATTTGGATCTGAGAGGTTCCAATGAGAGCCAAATGTGTACATTGTTTCCTGTTTTGGAAAATCACATTATGAGCCTGAAATCAGCCATGGTGGTACTATTTACACCAAAGAAATAAGTCCAACCATTTTTTTCAGAGAGACGGTTGTATTCACACACTGCTGGGCATAGTAATGTGAGCCACCTGCTCACACAACTTGTTTTTTCTGGCCCACATAGTTCATTCAGTCCTCTCTGTACCACTTCATTTTATGATGAATTATTGCTTCACCCAACTGATCTTGTGACTCCATGGCTTGGGTCTGATGGAACCAAAATCATGGTAGGCAGGTGATATTATTTGATACCCTGTGTTTAGGCACTCAGTCTCTACCAGGCCAATTAGCTAGTAGCAATAGTACATAGAGGGACGAACAGCTATGTTTATAGCATGAAGAAACTTTGTATGCAAAGATATGGCAATGGAAATTGGATGATGAGTCTGTTATTGCTATCCTGATACAGTCATGAAGGCTTTGTTTGAAGGTGCAGCTGAGTTGCCAACTTGAGAAGAAATATTGCAAGGATGGGAGCTGTAATCAAGGTTGCAAATCCAATACATGCTGATTTTTTATATTTTAGGGTTGTGTCCAGCAGTTAAGCCACTGGTCTAAGGGTACAAATAGGCCCAATCTGCATTCCATTATTTCCTGTGACCCACTGGAGGAATATGTGCTCCACCCCTGTGGTTCTAGCCTATGTGGATCCAGGTCTGGCTTTGCAAAGGAGAGACTGCTTCTACCAGGATATACACAGAGCTGCTTAAACTTCATACTATGACTGTTCTGTGGTAAATCTGAGTTCCTTGGGCCAATGGAAGAAAGAAGAATTTCCATCCTAGTAGGAGTAATTGACCTCAGTTATCAGGGGGATAACTGGGCTGCTGTTATACAGTAGGGGAAGGTTATCTTATATGAGTAAAACTGCTCTTCTAGGTATCTCTTGGTACTTTAGGGTCATTTTTTTTGAAGATAAATAACAGGTCTGGCAGCTATGGTCTGCAAAAGGCAAGACAACCAGGCACTGATGCTCTTCAAAGTTGAGAATCTTGGTGTCCCTAGTCAAAAAGTCACCTGGACCAGTGGAGGGCTAGTTGAGGATGAGTGAAATATAGAAAATATAACAGAGATAAATATTATTTGGGGATATGAGAACTGAGACAGGCTACAGTGGCAGAGGCTGTAGCTTATTTACCCAGCCTTCTTGTAAAAGTTTCCCTGGAAGAGAGAGATCAACCAAAATCCTGAAAAAGCTCTCACAGATGGCATGAAAGTATTATACAAGATAAATATTTCCAGTTGCTCTAAGAGTTGTGCAGTAGTAGATATTGTGGTTTACTACTGAGATCCCTCAGACGTGAGACAAGATTTTTCACTTCTTGCCAAAGTCTCACATGTGAGTCCCTCCTCAGAAGTTGCCCTTGGTCTAAGGGCACTATTTCACTTAAGATTATCCCCTCTTTATGAGAACAGCCAACATCCCAGGACTAACTGGAGGCACTAAGGTCCAATCCTCTTGAGTCAATTTTGAAAAACCTAAAGGTCCTCGGAGTGAGGACTTTGATGCAACTGCCTTATAGTCAACTTCTGCCCCTGCTCATTTGTACTTCCCTTGTTCTATAGGCTTTGATGTTTCTTAGACATCAGGATCCTAGAAAACTTATGTTAGATTTTTTTAAATCCAGGCAACATAAGGGCAAAATGATTGTTGTCTTACTGTATTTTCTTCTGTTGTAACAGAATTCCCAAGACTGAATAATTTACAAAGAACAGGAGCATGATGCTAGGCATCTGGTAAAGGCCTTTTTGCTTCATTATCCCATGGTGGAAGGTGGAAAGGCAAGAGAGGGTGAGCATGAGCAAGCAAGAGAAGGTCAAACTTGTCTTTATAGCAAATTCAGTTCTGTGACACTTAAACCAGACCCTCGGTATCAGCATTATTCCATCACAAGGGCAGAGTCCTCATGACCTGATTACTTCTCATTATGTCCCATCACCCAACACTTGTGTTGGGAATTGACATTTTTAATACATGAACTTTGGGAGACATATTCAAACCATAACAATTACAATGTGATAGTGCTTGAGTTACAGGGACACTAAAAACATTTTATCAAAGTTATATAAAGTATGCATATTTTAAGCATAAAGGTTAATGAGTTTTAACTTGTATACTACCTATGTAAATATACTCAGCTTAAGCTGTACAACATTTCTAGCACTCAGTAAGATTGCCTCATGGCCTATCCCTCCTAGTATCTCCCCAGAGGTAACTAATCTTCTCTGACCTTGATCATGATAAACAAATATTGCCTGGTTTTGTGCTTGCTACTTTTTGCTAATTTTCTTTGGCTACACCTTTTTTTGTTAATTCATGTTGTTGAATACTACAGTCATTCATATTTATGTGTGGTTTTTGTGTTGCATAAATCTACTACGATTTATTCACTTGTTATTGATGGACATTTGGGCTGTTTCTAATTTTTGCCTGCAATGAATAAAATTACAAACATTCTTGAACATATCTTTAGATGCATGTAAATAAATGTCCCAAGAGATATTATTCTTTTTTTTGTTTGTTTTTAAACGGTATATTTTTATTTATAGTTTACTCACGTAGTCATCCTCTGCAGAATGCTGTATTTTTTGCAGCATCTGCATGCTTCTACCTGTGATTATCTACTTTAACCTGAAGAACTCTTTATAGTATTTCAGGTTGAACAAGTCAGCTAGTAAAGAATTCTCTCAGATTCTGTTAAAATCATCCTTATTTTACCCTTGTTATCTATTTTATGTAGATAACATTTTAAAATTGAGATATAATTTGCAAACTATAAAATTGACCCCCTTAAAATTTGTTTTAATTTTTTTTAATAGTAATGCATATTAATTTTATAATAGGTTTTTCTGTGACATTTACATATATGCATATCATATATCATATATTGATTGCCTATATCCCTCTCTATCCCTCCCCTTCTTCTGCCCCTCTAGAGGTTCTCTTCAAATTCCCTAATGATTCCTCTTTTACTTTAATATCATCTCTCTCTATTTTTTTAAGTTTTCACACATGAATGAAAACATGTGATACTTGTTAGTCTTTTCTGATGTCCTCCAGTTCCATCCTTTTGCAAAGAACATGATTGCACTCTTTATGGCTGAATAATATTCCAATGCATGTGTGAACCATATTTTCTGTATCCATTCATCTATTGACAGGCACTGAGGTTGAGTCCCTATCTTAGCTATTAAGAGTAGATCTGCAGCAAACATGGTGTGAGGGTATCCTTTTGTATGTTGACTTCATTTTGTTCTGATTTATACCTAGGCATGGTATAGCTGAATCATGTGGTAGTTTCATTTTCAGTTTTTTGAGTAACCTCCATATTGTTTTCCATAATAGCAGTTCTAAATTATATTCCTAACAACAGTATATAATGGTTCCTTTTCTCTAAAACCTTGCCAGCATTTGTTTTTCTTTCTTGATAATAGCTGTCTGGAGTGAGATGGACCCTTGATATAGTATTGATTTAAATTTCCTTGATAGCTAAAGGTATTGAGACATTTTTCATATATTTATTGGCTGATTGTACTTCTTTTGAAAAGTTTCCAGATAATTGGGCTGTTTTTTGATTAGATTAGTTGGGGTTTTTTGTTTTTTGTTTTTTTATATATATTTTGGATATTAATCCTCTGTTAGATGAATAGTTGGCAAAGATTTTCTCCCAATCTGTAGGTTGTCTCTTCAACTTGTTGTTTCCTTCATTTCACAGAAGCTTTTAAATTTGATGTAATCCCACTTATCAATTCGTCCTTTTGTTCTAATAGCCCTTTTCCTGAGCAGTTAGAGTCCTACTTAGGAAATCATTGCTTGTGCCAATATCTTGAACTATTTTCCCTGTACTTCAAAGTTTCAGTTCAGTTTACATCAAGATCTTTGTCTGATTTTGAGTTGACTCTTGTACAGGATGTAAGAAAGGGGTCTAGTTCCCATCTTCTATATGTGGATTTCCAGTTTTCTCAGCACTGTTTGCTGAAGAGGCTGGCTTTTCTTCAGTTTGTTTTTGGCACCTTTGTTGCATATCTGTTGGCTGTAGCTGTGTGGATTTATTTCTGGGCCCTTTATTCTATGCCATTAGTTTAAGTGCCTGTTTTTATGCCCAAAGTTCACCTTTTTAAAGTATACAATCGAGTGACTTTTATTATATTCACAAGATCATTCATCTATCACCACTTTAATTCCAGAGTACTCTCTTCACCCCAAAGGAAACTCCATTCCCATTAGCAGGGCCTGCCCATTCCCCTTTTCTTTTGCCCTAGCAACCAACTGCTATCACTTGAATTTGCTAATTCTGGAAATTTGGTATAAAGAGAATCATACATTATGTGACCTTTTGTGTCTGACTTTTTTACTTAGCATAAAATTTTCATGCAGAAGTTTGTATTCTTTGTCATGTGTGACCATTGAAGTCTCTATTTGTTTAACTTGCTTGGTGGTCAGCTAATGATTGGATTTATTAAAAAAAAACATAAGTGAATCCAATAATTTATGTCTCTGTGGTTTTGTATGAGTTGAGCCTATTTTTAACATAGTCAGGTAATGGTCAATTCTACATTAGCCTTTACTGTTTGATCTCATAAAGCTTCCAGATGTGCTATGGCTGAAAGCAGAAGGCTTTCTGAAATCTTTGCTGAGTATGCACATACCTCTGGGCATGTGCACAGCCCTAGTCATGTGGGAAACCTAGATTCCCAGGTGTAGGTCTGAGCTTTTCAAAGCCTACCATAGACCTCACATTGCTCAGTTTTTCTTTTCAAACATTTTGATTAGTCTATAGTTTGCCACAACTGTTATCCAACACCTTAGAAAACCACTAGCCAGGAAAAATAATGACTATGTTTTTAAGGCAAAGATCTTTTTATTTTGATGAATTCTCATTAGTCATTTTTCTTCTATGCTTTCAAGAACTTCTTTATATTCCAAATTGTGAAACTATTCTGCCATATTTTCTTCTACATAATAAGTAGCTTTGGCTTTTGTATTTAGTTCTATGATACATTTTGAATTAATGGTTTTGTACGGAGTGGATTGGGATTGATACTTATTTTCTTTTCATATGGATATGCAGTTGTTTCAGAACCACATTTACAATACTACTCTTTCCTCCATAGAAAGACCTTGACACCTTTGTTAAATATCAACTAAACATTTATTTTAATGGGTCTAGTTCTGAACTTCTATTCTGATGATCTATAATAGTGTAATCCTTGTTTAAATACCAGACATTATTGAATGCTGTAGTTTGAGTAGAAATCTGAAAATTGGAAAACGTGAGTGTTCTCTTAATCTTATTAAAGAATGATTTGACTTTTCTGAATCTTTTTAATTTCCATATGAATTTTGACAGTAATTTTAGTTTCTTTCAAAAATATTATTGGAATTTTGTTTGAGATAATACAGAATATTTAAATCAACTTGAGTAGAATATAGTTCATAACCATGGTCATTCTTCCAATTCATTTATATAGATCCTTAATTTCTCTCAATAGTTGCTTTTTAATTTTCAGTATAGGGTTCCCATACTTCTTTTATTAAATTTATTCATAAATAGTTTTATCTGGTTATTGCAAAGAGTTTTTAAAAATTTCAATTTATAATTGCTTATTGCTAGTATACAGAATTATAATAGATTTTAAATTAGTGACCTTATATCTTGCACATTTACTAATTTCATTTAACAAATTTTTTTCTGCTTCATTTCATATAATTTCCCATATAGATGGTCATATCTCTGGTTAATAAAGACAATTTTAATTGTTCTTACCTTTATTTTTCTTACATTATTGCACTAGCTATGGCTTTGAATATAAGTGATCAATGTAAATAGAGAGAAAAATTGAACTTGGAGGGAACCATCTTATCAATTTTGCTGAAGTATAGAGCAAAAAAATTTGATATTTCTCCATATAGGATATCAGTCATAAGCTTTTGGTGGATGCTTTTTAGTAAATTGAAGAGGTTTTTTATTCTTGGGTACAGATAGTTTTTATCATGATGTATATATCCCATTTTTTCTTCTTATTAAACTCTTTTATATTGCAATATTGAAGAGTTTGAAGGACAGAACAAACATTTCTGGAAAGCTTTAAAATATTTTCTCCACATTTTTACACAAACTTATACAAATTTCAAGTGATATAGAATGAAGTAGAATGTAAAGCTGCCCATAATTTGAGTGCACTTAGTTATGAATTGATTATGTATGATGTATGTTGCACACTTTAATGATTTTTCATTTTGACAGTGTCATTTAGACATACATTAAAAATGATTGCATCAAAATAGCCATGCCAATGTAGCTGAATTAGCATGTCCTTCTTATCCTCAGGAGGTATTCCTCTCTGGTTGATTCACCATACATTTTAGGATATGAAGAGCTCTGAAAAACCTTATAACTCATTTTAGCTCTGCTCTTCCCTAAATCTACTTTTTTGTTTAACTAAATATTTCCCTATAATTTGCTGAACAATCTTTTCTCTCTCTCTCTCTCTCTCAGTTCCTATAAATTGGTATTCTGTGGTTTGTGGTTTTTGGTAAATACTGACTTTCACTTTTTTATATGTATTCATTTAGCATTATTATTAGTTTCAATAGGTAACTTAATTTGAGGTTTATCATGCAGGGTAGTCTTCAAGTTAAATGAATTGTAAACAGTGGTTGATGCTTTATTTAGAATTCATTGCTGTGTCTGCTAGGACTTTGCTAACAAAGTACCACAAACTGAATGGCTTAAACAGAAATGTATTATTTTACAGTTCTGGAATCTAGAATCCTGAGATGCAGATGTTATTAGTGCAATTTCTTCTGAGGGATTAGAGGGAAAATCTGTTCCCTGTCTCTCCCCTAGTTTCTGGTGGTTTGCTTACAGTCTTTGTCTTGTAGAAACATCACCTCAATCTCTGCCTTCATCTCATATGGCATTTGCCTTGTCTGTGTTTGTGTGTGGATTGCTTCCTTCTATAAGGGCACCAATAATATTGTATCAGGATCTACTCTAATAATCTCATCTTAACTAATTACATCTGCAAATACCTTATTTTCAGATAACTTACCTTCTGAGGTTTTGGAGGTTAGGGCCTCAATATGTGAATTTGGGGAGTACAAAATTCAACCCATAAAATTGCTTTGCTGAGAGAAGAAATGACCCTCATATAAATTCCCTTAAGTTAGTCTTCTATATATTGGCTGACATTCGGGAAAATGAGAAATAGATAAGAAGTTTAGATACTATTGAAGGTTAGAGGCTCTGCTAATTCCAAGATGGAAGGGACACTGCCTATTGGGGATAGAAGAATGGGGAAATTACAAAAGGAATATATTTTCCCAGAAAGCAACATGTACTGAAAACTTGACAGTTATACGATTTCCTCAATATATTCTAGCTGTGTACTCTTAAAGGATTTACCAGATTTCTACTCTGATAGGCTATATGATTAGATTCAATTTATATATTTCAGAATACAACTCCTAAATTTTATTTTTTCTGAAGTCGGTAACCACTCTGTCAATTATTTAGCTGCAGCATTTTAGGATTTGCTCAATCTGGAATAACCTCAGACAGCATATGGAGCATGTCTGTTTAGTAATGTAGAACACCTGGCACAGAATGTGTAGAAGGCTGCTTTCACACACATGCTACACAAAGCTTCCAATAAAACCTCTGTTACCTGCTAAACGGGAAGCATCTGTTACCTTTTGAAAGAAACTCAGTCAACTATAAGGCAGTCTCCACAGTAAAAAGACTGTAGAATAATTGACTGAACACTTGCAAGTAAGGCTTTTGTTTTTATTTTCCTAAATTCCTGTCATGGAGGATTGTGAATAGTGAGTGTTCAATAAATGTTTATGAACTATTTTGATTGAGTAAAATAAATGAATTATGTTGAATAAATACGGGGTTCATTTCTAGCCACTTTTATTATTAATTCACTTATATGTGTCAAAGATAAGACTCCACTCGGATTATTTTGGGATCCAATCTTAACTCGAGATACTCATTAGCTGTGATTTAGTAAGTTATTAAAAGTATTTTGAGCCTCAATTTCCTTATCTGTCAAAGGGGGATGATAATCCATATGTAAGAAACAAAATTGTTACTAACTTTAGTACCAGCCATTATTATAATATTTTGCCTAAGTGAAAACTAGAGCTTTATAACTGTTCTACATGAGTCGCTCATGCCCTCCTCCATCCCATTCCCTACCCAGAAACCCCTCTCTAAATTGAAAATCCAGCCAGCACCTCTGTTACTTATAAGCTTCCAGTGTGTCCTTATTGCATGAAAACTCAAGCCTGGAATCTGTGGAGCTAGATAGAACCCTTCACAATTGAATCTCTGCCTCTGTCTTCCTCTCCACAAACAATCCATACACCAGTCTTGTTAAAAATATGTTCTTTTCCAAGGAAACTCTGTGCTTTCTTTTTTCTGCGAACGTGTTTACCATGATACATCATGAATCTGTAAGGGTCACCCTTCCAGACTTCTTTCCTTTATCCCTTCACATACTTTCCTTACAGACTCACTTGTTTAAATCTGAGTGTTCTTTGAAGTGGGATTTTCTAATTGCAAATGCCTTTAGGAGCCTGTGTGAGTCCCTCATGAGTGGGCCGTGTGTTCTCATAGAGGCTCACTGGGCTTTGTTGTCTTCAGCATTGACCATGTGGTGATAAACTCCAGTTTGCTTCTCCATCCACCTCACAAAACCTTGCTATATGTTTACCTTCCTGACGCCGCTCCTGATACATGGTATGTGAGGAATAATCATTTATTAAACAAATGAATGAAGATAAGACGGCATTTTTATAAATCAAGGCACTGTTATCAGTATATAACAGGCATCAAAGATATATAAAAGTTCTTTCAAAATTTAGATTATAAACTATTAGGAAAACTTTTATAATAATCATTGAAGAAAGCAAATAATAGAGACATTGCTTTTTCAAATACTGAAAGTTATCCTGAGCTTTTTGTAGCACATGAGGTACAGAATCTAGTTAAAGGCAAGAAAAGAATAGTTTAAAAAAATGAGTACATTTTAACTTCAGTGATATCAATACGATTACTATAAACTAAATGTGTAAATATAGTTTCCTGTAATAACTGAATCTTATTATTTTCAGTTATATAAAAATATTTCACTAAATTTTCTGTGTGTGCCAGTATTAAAATTTAGTTTCAGAAGGGTAGACGGGATTTTACAGTAAGTCTTTAAGAGTTGCCGTACTATACCTTGAAGGGCAGTGAACCACAACAGGAGAACTGCCCCTTCTGAGTGAGGCACACAGAGTCCAGAGCCCAATTTAATCCTGTCTGACACTTTTGCTTTAGCTGAATAGCAAGAGCCGTTTGTTCTTTAAGTTTATTGGGAGTGTTAATTTCATTTACTAGCACAGAGGAAGAATTGTAGTTCAGTGCCTGAATAAATTATATTCCTCTAGATTTAGCTGATAGACATTTTACCTAATTTTTTTAATCATAGATGATTCCCCCCAATAGGGAGACTTGTGTTTTTTGATATACTTTGCTTTCTCAAAGATGGGATTACTAACTTTTAGTTTCTTAGCAGGTAACACCAATTTCCTTTTCTTTCTTCTGGTCTATGGAGATTGTATAACCCCAAGATGCTAAATTCATACAAATGTTACCTTTATTATGTCGCAGTCCAGCTGCAGTAAAATAACCGGGGGGTGATGAATGACTTGTGTAGATTGATACAGCAGGAGTGGGAGCTGTTTATTGCAGGACAGGAGCAGTATTTATACATTCCACACAGCTTATCTAATTAGCATAAACTAGATAGATCAGTCAACCAATAAGGAATCTCCACACTTACTGGCTCGCTGGTGTTACTTCACAAACCACTCCCTCTGGCATTTTGCCAGGCACCATCCAGACTTGTTTACAGACTCTAACATTATTACTAGAAAGGTCATTCTAGCACTTTGTCCAAAGGTACCATAACTCAATACATTGTCCATATGACTGAATGGAGGTGCAAGTCTTTGGCTTGCATTAAAATCACTGGGAGAATGCCGTGGTTTGAATGTAGTTTGTCTCCTTCCATACAATTGTGAAATTTAATCTCCACTTTGAGGTGTTCAGAGGGTAGGAACTTAGTCTGACTCAGGTGATTAGAGGTGGGGCATTTGGCAGTTGATCAGGCCACTATGGTGGAACAATACTAGTGACTTTATATTATATATAGAGAGGTCAGAGGATAAATATGTATGCATATATGCACACATAGTCCCTGTCTCTTGGAATGTGATACCTTGTACCACCTCAGGACTCTGCTGGCAAGGAGGCCATTACCACATGAGCCTGTTGACATTGGGCCTTCAGAACCTTAAACCCAAATAAGCTTTTCTCTAAAAATAGCCTGCCCATGACACTGTTATTAGCAGCAGAAAATGGGTTAACCACATTTTAAAATATTTCTATGTTTGGGCCACATACAAGACCAGTTAAATTGTAGTCCTGGAGTGGGACTGAACCATGGGTAATTTCTTCATGCTCCCTTACATGATTGCAAAGTGCAGCTAAAGACACAAAATCAGGAATCAATGATACCAAAAAGCTTTTTCAAACAAAGGAAACAATAAAAAAATATGAAGAGAGAGGCTACAGAATGGAAGAAAATCTTTGCCGCTCACACCTCAGGTAGAGCATTAATATCCAGGATATATAAAGAACTCAAAAAACTTAACACCCACAAACAACCAAAAAAATAAACTAATTAATAAACAGGTAAAGGAACTGAACAGGCACCTTTCAAAAGAAGAAATATGAATAGTCAACAAACATGAAAAAATGTTCAACATCTCTAGCACTTAGAGAAATTCAAATTAAAACTACACTGAGATTTTGTCTTACTCCAGTCAGGATGGCAATTCTCAAGAATATAAGTAATAATAAATGGTGGCGAGGATGTGGGGAAAAGGTACTCTCATACATTGCTAGTGAGACTATAAATTCTTGCAACCACTCTGGAAAGTAGTATGGAGATTCCACAAGACTTGGAATAAAACCACCATTTGAACCAGTTATTCTGCTCCTTTTCATATAACCAAAGGAGTTGAAATCAGCATGCTATAGTGATGTGGCCATATCAAAGTATATAGCAGGTCAGTTCTCAATAACTAAGGTATGGAACCAACCTAAATCCTCTTCAACAGATGAATGGACAAAGAAATGTGGTGCATATATCCAATGGTACATTACATAGCCATCATAAAGAAGAATGAAATTATGGCATTTGCTGGTAAATGGATGGAACTAGAGACTATCCTATCATGCTAAATGATATAAGCCAATCCCCTAAAACCAAAGGCCAGTGTTCTCTCTGATATGCAGATGCTAGAAAACAATAAGGTGAAGGGAAGGAGAATAAAATTTCATTGAATTAGACAAAAGGAGATTGAAGGGAAGGGAAGGGGAATGGAAATAGGAAAGACAGCAAAAATGAATTGGACATAACTTCCCTATGTTCATATAGTAAATACATTACCAGTATAACCCAACCTCATGTACAACTGCAAGAATGGGATCCTAATTAGAATGAGATATACTTCATGTATATGTAATAGGTCAAAATACAATCTACTGTTGTGTAAAATACTAAAAGAACAAATAAAAGACAAGAATGAGCAACAGTGCTTTAGAGCCTACACATTTTTAAAATTGAAATCCCTTGTCCAAGTTTTCTTTCTAAACCTACCAATGCCCCAGAACATTTTGATGCTAAGTTTTCTCATCTTCTCCTCCCATTTTTTTAAAAGCAACTTTTTCTGTTTTCAAAAAGACAGCAATTAAAAAAAAAACAATATACAAAGGTGTGAGGAAGAAATTAAAAAGTGACTATAATTTCCTTTCTAGAGAAAGGGAATTGTGGACACCATTGTTAAAATTTTAGACATTCCTACTGGTAATTTTAAATTTCTTAGTAAGCAGAATCATTGTACACTGCTGTATGCATGCAATTCTCTGTTTGTTGCTGTTTTAAATTTTTGTTGTTGTTTTGTACCAGGGATTGAACCCATGGGTGCTTAACCACTGAGCCACATTCCCAGCTCTTTTTATATTTTATTCTGAGACAGGGCCTTGCTAAGCTGTAGTGCCTCAGTAAGTTTCTGATTCCCTTTGAACTTGTGATCCTCCTGCCTCAGCCTCCTGAGCCTTTGGGATTACAGGTATGCACTACCATGCCCATGATTTAAGATTAAATCAAGCTGGAGGCGCTACTGAATGATTTTCTGTTTTCAAATCCTCCCTTTATTAAGTAAAATTGCTTTTTTGTTAAATTCATAATATATAGCCAAGGAACAGAATAATTTTGGGAGAGACACACAGCTAATGAATTGTGTCAAACCAGACTATCTCCTTGTTGCAATTTGTTTTTGATGCCTTGTCTTTGAAATCACTGGAGACTTTTTCATCCTTATAAAATTACCTTGAATTCACATTAACTCCTTACTAGATACTAATGTTATTATTCTAAAAATCTATAAAATCATTTCTAAACTTTTGTCATTCATGTAAGCACTACTCTATTGCTAATTCCTGTTGACACCAGACTCTTGTCACCCTTATGAGTTACATCCTTTGACTTTCAGCCGAGGTTTCAAGCCACTGACCCTAAATACTTAGTTATGAGCCCTACATCAGACTACTGTCTACTCACC
The DNA here is from genome assembly GCF_021218885.2 of Marmota monax. Lineage (NCBI taxonomy): Eukaryota > Metazoa > Chordata > Mammalia > Rodentia > Sciuridae > Marmota > Marmota monax. The sequence goes on from NW_026692781.1 coordinate 17,269,992, forward strand.
AGCCATCCTAGAAATATCATAATAAAAACTACCTCCATCTTATTAACAAGCATATTGTTTAATTAGAGAAAATTGGGCTGTTGTGTCAAGAAGGTAATGCCTGGTGATGAATGATAAAGAATTTCAGGAGTTCCTTCATATTCATCTTAATCACAGCTAAAATAGGGTCATATCCTTTTCTCAGGAAAAATGATTCCCTACTTATTATGGTAGAGATTTAAAAATTGATATTTAAATCACACTGGCTTCCAATGTTATAGTGACCCTAAATGTTTAATTAAGCCTAAATTTTGAGTGAATGATTTCCAAACTGGTCTAAAAGTTAACGAGATAATAATCACTGAGGAAGAGAACAGCATGGTATCAATAGTATAAAGCAGCAGCAGCCTGGCTAGCTTGTGTGTTTTCCTCTTATTCTAGGTCTCATGCATGCTTAATTGACTTGAAATGTTACAGTTCAAATGGACTCAGGTCTTGAAAATATGCCTATTATGTAGTTAGAACTGAATTACATCTGGAATGTTTTAGGCACAAACTTACGAACATAGTTGAAATAATATGAGAAAAAATGCTAATTTCTCATATTACACAGTTGGACATGCATAATGGTTTAGTTACCCAAATAGAATGTCAGGAAACTTGGGAAGTTTATTTAACCAAGTTAATAGCATAATCATTAAAATGCCATGGCTTTAATAGAGTGTCTATTAACCAATAAATGATTACTCAAAATAAGCCTGGGGTAAGTATCTCTTTTCTAGCTATTATTTTCTGATAATAAAGTAATTTAAATGACAATAAAAATGTGGGAAAAGTACAATTAAAATGAAAATCACCTGTGTTAAGCTGTATTCTAGCCATGATCATAACACTTGGGGTTTTTAGTCTTTTTCCCACCATGTCCTTAAAATTGCTTTCATATTGGATATACTCTTTATGTAATCTGCTTTTCTGAGTTACTTTGTTAGAAAAAGTGTTATTTGTCATATCTTAAACTGATTTCGTGGTTCTTTAATGGTCTCATAGCTTTTATTCCTCATATAAGAGCACAAAGAAAGAATGGAAGGCTTTAAGAATCTAATGTTGAAAATTCTGTATAACAACACCTTACATACTATGAAAGATAAATTGTGAAAAAAGGATTTGTAGCTTATATAACTAGTATAGGTACTAAGAATCTCAATGTATGAAAAGCTTTCTTACCAATAGAAAAGTTGTGAAACTCAGTAACTGATAAAAAATATTAGCTTACATCTAGGAAAATATGTCTGTCCATTTCAATGATCTAACAGATGAAAATTTAAATAAAAACAAAACTGAATTTTTTATGCAAGAAAGATTCAAACAACATAAGATTGACACAATATTGACAGGAAAGTAAAGTTCAGTATCTTTATGGAAGACAAATTATCTGCTTTTATCAAGAATGTTAAAAATTTGTATTCCATTTCACCCAGAAATTAAACTTTTAAAATTTGCTTTAGTGAGATAGAGACATGTACCTAGATATTACCTGTCTTTGTATAGTACACATTTCCTGTGCTAAAAAAGGAATACATTTCAGGAGATGGTACTGGTACAGATGGATGACTATATGAAAAAAATGAGCCTCAATTCTTACTTCAATGTTTTTAGATATACAAAAAAAATAACTCAAAATAGATCACAGAACCAAACTTAAGATCTAAAACTATAAAACTCACAAAGGAAATGTAGGAGACATTGGTTTTGATAAGGGGAATACAAACTACAAAAGGAAAAAAATGAATAAATTGAAGATAAAAAATAACTTTTTCAACTTGAAAAACATTTTTATGAATATGGAAAGGTAAAGTAAACCATCCAAGATTGGGGGAAACTATAAAACACATCTAACAGGAATTTTGTCTAGAATATGTAAGGAACTCTTGAAACATAATGAAAAAGGATACAGTACTCAAAAATCATGGGAGGGGGATTTGAACAGATATTTGAACAGTATAGGTACTAAGAATCTCAATGTATGAAAAGCTTTCTTACCAATAGAAAAGTTGTGAAACTCAAAATATATTATGTCAAATGGAATGTGAAAAAATACTCACCATGCCAGTATGTATACCACTAAATAATAACTTCAAGCGGCTAAAACTAAGATCAAGTGCATATTGCAACTGATATAATTGCAAAATGGTACACTTTGGAAAAAGTTGAAGTTTATTTTCTTATACATGTGCACAATATCATTTTTACAGTGATATTTTAAAATGTGTATAATCTATTCTAACTATGTGAAAATTTTGGACAAAACCAAATTGAAGCTGGGCACGGTGGTGCACACCTATAATCCCAGCGGCTTGGGAGGCTGAGGCAGGAGGATCACGAGTTCAAAGCCAGCCTCTGCAAAAACAAGGAGCTAAGCAACTCAGTGAGACTCTGTCTCTAAATAAAATACAAAGTAGGGCTAGGGATGTGGCTTAGTGGTGCAGGACCTCTGAGTTCAATCCCTGGTACCCACTCCCCACCACCATCACACACAACACACACAAAAAGTATGAAGGATATTCTACAAAATAACTGATCTCCATTATTTTTCAACAGTGTGAGGAAAGACTAAGAACCTGTTTTAGAGCAACTTAACATAAGACAGGTTTTCGACAGATAGGACAGTAAAGGTTATTAGTAAAATGGGGTGAAATTCAAATGAGGTCTGGATGTATTTATCACATTGTGCTAATGTTAGCTTCCTTCTCTTGATGATTGTATTAAGGTTATATAAGATGTTTAACATTAGAGAAGCTGGGTGAGAGATATAAGGAAATTTCTTGTAGCTTTAAATTTTTGTAATTTTATCTAAGTCTGTTTCAAAATAAACAGTGAAAAAATAAGTTATAGTAGAAAAGCTAAGCATATGTGACCAAGTGACCAAGCCAAGTGACTCCTAGGTATTCACCTGAAAGAAACACATGCATATGTCCATAGGAAGACTTGTATATTAATTCATAGCAGCTTAATTTATAGTAGTAAAAAACTGAGAACATTCGCAAAACCAAAGCAATGAAAATATGTACAATTTATATCAATTATCCTTTACCACTACTGTTTAAAATGATCAGTGCTATTCTTTTTCATTCCCTTAAAACTGGAAAATGTTGGAACAAGCAGGTAAGCAGGATTCCCAGATTAGCCTGTGGTTTATGTCTGAGATCCATAATACCTAGTTTCATTTTTCTAAATATGATTGATGCTATCTACCAGGAAAATTTATGTGGAGTATCTGTTTCCTAACTTTTTCATACAGATTTGTTTATCATTTATTGGAAAAAATGTAATGTTTGTATTTTTTAGCAATAGTGTTTGAGTCAACATTTACTGCAGGTCATTTTTTTAACCTTTGTTGTAAATTAATTCTTTTTAAAAACTAATTGAATAGGAAGATATAATAATAATAAGAATTCCAACTTTGAAGTTTTATGCTGACACCTACTCATTTTTATCCTATATCATTATCTTGTTCTCTTAAAGTTATCATACTTTCATTATTCTATAATGATTTAATTGCAATGCTCATCAAACAATTTGAAAGTACATTTAGAGATATGACTATCTAAATCTATTTTACAGTCTACAAATACAGTAAAAATTTAGTCTATAAATGGTATTTAAAGCTCATATAAATAATATGGGAATAATACTTACAAAAGGTTCCAAGAGTTGGATGGAATGGTCTGGATACTTATGTTCATACAAATCATTACCCTATAGCAGTGTGTGAGCCCTAAAGTGCCTTTAGTGGTGAGATGAAATGTTTTAGTACAAATTTTATTTTCAAGAACTAGTTTTTAATTTGAATAGCTCTCATTCCAGGATAACTTATCATTGGATTGTATCATTATAATGTCTAAGACCACCCTTCAACTTTAATGTACCCTCTCATCAATTTGTGAATTCAAGTCAGAATTTGAGTTGTTTTGATAAATTATTATACTTGAGGACATTTTCTTTCTCTAGAAGTTAAATACTTGTCACTGTCTTTATGAACAATTCATTTATTTACTTTATCTTTGCATTTTAATGAACATTTTGTGACTATTCTATGAAATTTGATTAACATATTTGATTTCATAAAAACTATACTAAAATACTTATTCAAATGAATATTAGAAGTCATGCCTTGGAAATTCTATACTTATTCCAATGTTGTCATTATTCAAAGTATTTTTAAACTCCTATTTTAAAATTATCTGCAAATACAGTAGATCATCTAAAAACACTTAGTAGTAATTACTCTTCATTATTTAATGTTTTTAATTATTCAAATTTAATTAAAAATTGAAGTAATCTAATTCAGGTAATTTTGATATGATAAAACCATAATTTGTTTTAAATAAGCTATTACATTGAGATTGTATTATATTAGGGAATTTTAAAAATATTATAGAATAAATATATTGCTTTCAAAGATGAGTTGTTTTTTTTTTTTTTTAAAGATACTCTAAGGATTCTGGTATATTTTGCTTAAAATAGTCTCATTATATGATAATACTCAGTTCAGATGAAATGATGCATTGTGCTACAAGGAATTTAGAAAGGTCATTTATGTGTCCAGACCTGTCTGAGAAATTTAAAATGCTTAAAATGAAATTTTCTCTAACAAATGCTTATAACAAATCTATAAATTATCTGTGTGAAGTATGAAAGATACTTTATATATATTTCCTCTCATACACCCACACACCTACCCACATATACTTCTCCCCATTTCTCTCCTACCCATCCACATACCCAAACACCAAACATACCCCCACCAAAACCCACACTCTGTATATGTAGTAAGTAGAATTATATTTGGACAAGTTTAAAATATACATGTTACTTTGCCTTTTCAGTATTTTTTTTCCTGACAATCTTGTCTGAACTTTATTTTGTGTAAATCTTATTAGGATCAGAGAAAGTTCTATTTGAATATCTGGTTTCATTATTAGCTATTAAATCTTGTTCAGCATTTATAAGTTGGAAATGTTTTTCTTACTTGAAATGGGGTAATGAAATGCTGATTATAGAACAGACATTCTATACATTTTTCCTCTCCCTTCCTCCATGATATGTTTTTCATCCATATCCAAGATGATTGGTATTTGTATTTAGATATTTGAACTCCATGACTTTCCCTTTAGTGTCATTAGCATGATTTCCAAAATATCTCTTCCCTCTCCTTTATTTTTGATTAAATTTTACCTGCATAATGCTAAAAATTTTACTTATACCTGTCTTTTATTTCACATAAAGTTGTACAAAAGGATAAAGCAAATCAAGTGATTGTATTTTGTAAAAAGATGTATGGAAATTTTTGAAATTAAAGAAATATAAATGAGTAATAGAAAAGTTTCTGGAGAATCACTTCATGATGAATGGAGTTTATTAGGAGATTAAAAAAGTAATATCTCTATTTTCTTGTGCCAATGTGACTTTTTAAAAAGCTGTAGTTTGAGTTTATAATTTCTACCATATTGCATAGTAGTTTAACTGATCCCTTCAGACCTTTTACAAGTCTACAAACGTAAGATAAATGTAGTTACTAAAATGAATTCTGGTACCAAAATAAACTCTGTGTCATTACTATAATAACATTGGCTGTGAGCTTCTACAGATATATGAAACAAAAGTTATGGTAACAAAAGTTATGGTAATGACTGATGTATACAGCATGTGCTGTATGTTAATGTACATAGTAATTTTTTTTCATTTGACTCTTCATCCCAGCCACCAATACCACTTCTTTCATATCAGCTCAAGCCAGGTTCCTGTTAGCTTATATAATACAAATTAACTTACATAACAAAAACAGGAATGCTTCCAAAAGCTCATCAACCCTTTTTTTTGCTGGTACCTTCATTTTGCGTAGGCTTGTAGTTTTCCCACAAATCATATTTGTAAATTGCATATTTTTCTAGATGAATCATCATAACAAATTAATAATCTTTTGAATTTTCTCCATTTTCTTTTTAATGCTTTGTAACACTATGTGTGTTCCTTGTTGAAACATTTTTCTAAATCTTTTTTTTTTTTGGTGCATATAAAAATGCAGATTCAGTAAAATCATACTGGTAATAATGCTGAACTTGTACAAAATTGGACCAGTCCCTCCTTAATTTTTACATAGTTTATTGTACATAAAACTGATTTCTTTATTTTAGTTCTTCAGTTTGATCACTAATACTAGTGGGCAAGTTTATTTGGGGGATTAATAAGTTTTGTTAAATTTACAATAAATACTGCATATATGCAAATAGAAAATAGTTGTGGTGTTGATTGGATGCTGGGATGTTGTCCATGAATGGCCAATGTGTAACTCCCTCCTGTATAATAACTCCAGAGAAGTGATTCAGATAGAACATAAACAGATGAAACTGAATTCTCGAATTATTTCTATTTCAATTATCTATCTTTGAACATACAAAGATTTACATGCATGCTACAAAATTGATAATAAATTTTGTATCTTGGATTTTCATTTTATGGTACAATTTGAACATGTTGTATGTTAAGTATTTTTCTAAAAGAAATTTTAAATGATTTCATATTATTCTATCATATTGCAATCTTGCAATTGTTGAGTATTTAGGTTGAATTTCTTCTTTCTCTTATGATTCTTAATTTATATGACATCAATTTATATAAAACAATATACAGATATTTCTAAGACTCTTCATATGTAATTGCCTTCCAGAAAACTTTATCTAATTTTTTTATGGAATAAAGTTTTACTGAATGAAGTTAATTTTATTTTATTAAGATCTAAAATTTTATTTTAGAATCTATTCAGTTTTATAATTCATTTGTGAAACCTTAATCCTTCAATTCAGGAGAAAAATGATATTTGAAAAATCCTAAAATATTTTGAATTTCCTTTCCTACTGCAAAGAAAACAACCTGCCAATGTTGAGTTGAGTGACTTAATTTTATGTGTATGTAAGATGACCAAAATCTAGATAAGGAATACAAATGCTATCTAATGTCCAAATATCTCTATTGTAAAAGAGTAGTGTTGTTCCTTTTTTTTCCTTTAATAACAATTCTTAGATTAAAGAAACATCTATAAATCATATGTTGAATATATGGGCAGCTGTTTCTCAGCTTAAAGAATTATAAGTACCTTTTTTAAAGCTTATAGAATTTATAATAATTATTCATGAACAAAAAATACTATGATGGTTTGAATTAATATACAACTTTTTGTTTCATGAGAATGAGTCAATGTTAGGATACTGATTAGGGAAAAACTTTTTTTCAGAATGAATCCAGCAAAAACTCTGTTCATCACAGACTCCAAAAATACCAGCTTTCATTACAGCAATGTATCTAGATAACAATTTTTTAAAAGTTTAGATCTTCTGTTCTTTTGAAATTATGTTATTAACATTTCTAACAATATCAAAACTATATTTTCCCCAAAGATGCTATGTATGGAATAGAGGACAAAAGAGAGACAAGGCCAATATTAAAGAAGAAAATCAGCAGTAAACTAGTATCTGGACCTTGGTCTGTACAAAAGTCTTTTAGATCTTAGTTATTTAACACAGGGAATCACTTTTTCAAAGAGAAATACAAGAAAGTAAATGCCTTGAGGCATGAAGACTGATAAAGGATTTAGAGTAGTTTTTGTTTTGCTTTTAGAATACACATCTTTATATAAAAATGAGTTGTATTTCTGAGAATTTAAAAAGGTAATTTTAAAGATTGACACATAGCAATTTTACATATTTTCTAGATAACTTGTGATATTCTGATATATGTATAGAATGTGGTATGATCAAATCAGGGCAGTTAGCATACCTGTCACCTCAAACATTTGTCATTCTTTGCCTTGGGAAAGTTTAAAATGTTTTCTTTTAGCTAATTTTCAAATACATAATTAATTATTGTTAACTATAGGCATCTTATTGTGCTATAGAACATTAAACTTTAATTTGCCTACACTGATGTATGTCTGCACCCATTGAAAAGCTAAACTTTTAATTTTTTTTCTTTCTTTAAAAGATATTTCTATTCACAAAATAGGGAATATAATTTATGTAACTGGGAGTAGCTTCCTATGTTAGCCAACTTGATGGGCCAATGACTTGGAGAAAAACAGCTGCTTTTGTAAGATAAATATCCATGGATTTTTGCATGTCTGGCTAACAGAGGCATTGACTGTGTTTGTTGCAGAGTATCTTTTCAAGGTCATTTGTAGAGTGAAGAGATAGATTTTGTTTCACACTGGAGCCAAGAGAATGTTTTTCTATAGCCTTGGAAAATAGAGATAATGTCTCCCCTAGAGCAAAGGTCAACCATACTTTTCAGTGTAATAAAGACATTGTTGACTTCAGGAGTGTGAACAGCCATGCCTCGTGTTCATTATAAAAGTTTCATGTTCTCTAAATTTTAGGTTCCTTTCCTTTAGTGTAACCTATAGTGTGCAACTGTCACCTGACATTCTTTGTATCACCTTATGGGAGTTGGAGCTCAGGGAACTGGTACCAAAATAAGTTGGTAATCTGGTTACTGCTATTGCTGTGATTTTTAATAATGTCCTCTGCTTCTGAGCTGGGTGCATTATGTCTTCATTAGAATCCATGATATTGTGATGAGCACACATGCTAGCTTACAAGGATAATGAACTCTCAAATATTTTAGAGTTTTGATGACAAGGATCAAATCCTGATGGAGACATAAATTTCTGGAAAAGAAAGAGTGTGATAAACCAATTAATGGGATTTAAGAGATAACCAGGCATTGTTAGTAAGCATGTGATCTATTTATGGTCACCTGGACAATAAATCATTTTCTATTTTATTGCCCCCAAATAAAGAAGAATTGAAGATATAGGTCAAATATCAGGAAGTAGGTTCTAAATGAATTGTTCAAATGTTGTTAATATTATTGTATCTTTAATATAGTGTCCTACACTGTTGAGGATATAGATAGTAACATTAACCCATTGGCTGTATAGCATGTTAAATTTCTACGTATGTTCAAATTTTTCCAATTTTCTAGTTTTATTTGAGGCTTAGAAATGATATTTTCTATGATTTCAATCTTAAATTTATTAAGACCTGTGGCTGAACATATGATCAATACTGGGGAGTGTTCCATGTGCACTCAAAAAAGAATGTGTGTTTTCCTGCAGTTGGACAGAACATTCTGTATGTGTCTGTTAGGACCTTGTGGTCTATATGTTCTATTACCCTGCATCCTTATTGACTTCTATCTGGAGGATCTATGCGTTTTTGAAAATGAAGTATTAAAGTCCTCTATTACTCTTATATTTCTATTTCTTCTCTTAACTATGTTAATATATATTTAAGTGGTCTATTGTTGGGTACATATGTATTTATAATAATTTTATACTCTTGATGATTGATCACTTTAATATTATAAAATGACCTTTGTCTTTGTGGCATTTTGATTTAAAGTGTATTTTGTCTGATATAATCGTAGCTGCTCTGGCTTTATTTTGGCTACCATGTGATTGAAGTATTATTTCTATCCCTTAATATTCTGTCTGTGTGTTTTTTTTAAATCCATTTACTCTGTGTCTTTTGATTGGAAAACTTACTGCATTTGTATGTAAGTAGTTACTGATAGGTAAAGATTATCTGCTTTTTGTTTATATTTTTACTGCTTTGCTCCTTTCTTCCTCTCTTGATGTCTTTTGCAATACATATATATTTTTTAGTTACATTTCCATCCATTAACAAATTATTGTAGCTCTAGTTACTTTAAATTCTTTTTCTTTTAACTTTTATATTAGAGTTAAAATTGATTTACATACCACTGTTACAATATGAGAGTACTATGAATTTGACCATATTCTTAGTAAGTTTTATACTTTTATGTTTTCGTGTGGTTGATTAATATTCTTTTGTTTCAGCTTAACTCTCTTTAGGTTTTGTTGTAAGGCAGATTTAGTGGTCATAAGTTTCCACAGCTTGGGTTGTCTGGAAATGTCTCTCTGTCCTTCACTTCCAAAGGACATCTTTGTCAAGCATTCTTGGTTTGTTTTTTTCCCCCTTTCTTTTAGCATTTTGAATGTATTAGCCTACTCATCCTGGCCTATAAGCTTTTTGCTGAGAAATTTACTTATTTCACAGAAATTCCTTTGTTTGAAATGCATCACTTTTCTTCGGCTGTCTTCAAAATTCTCTCTGTGCTTTTGATTTTTGAGAACCGATCTCTTGATTATTATGTAGCTTAGTGAAAATATACTTGATCTTTGTGATTCATTTCCCTTTCCAGACTTGGGAAATTTTTCTCTAATTATTTAAGTAATCTCCTTTTTGTTTCTGTTTCTTCTAGAATCCCCATAATGCATGTATTGATTTGTTTGATGGTGTCCTATAGTTCTTCTTTATTCTTTTCATTCTTTTTTTCTTTCTGTCCCTCTGGGTAATTTCAGATGATCATCTGTAAGCCTACTAATTCTCTTTTGCTTGGCAAAATCTGCTATTGAAGATATGGAATTTTTATCAATAGGTAATTTTTTCAGTGCAGTCACTGGGTTCTTCAGCTTCAGACCAGATTTTATTTTTACTTATGTATGGCTTCTCTTTGTTGAGGATCCTATTTTGTTCATGCTTTGTTTTTCTTGTTTACTTCCTCTGTTCTCCTGTATCACCTTGACCTTGAGCTACAGGAAAGGGACTGCAACCTGGCATGGGAGGGGCTGGCTTGACACTTGGGTTGGTCTAGAGCCTATGGCTAGTCTTTGCTGGGTCGGTCCTGGAGCCAGGTTCTGTAGGGGCTAACCTGGCATTGGGGTTCACTGTGATGGACTTGGCACTTGCTTTACTTTTTTCTCCAAATGGTGGATACTTCTCTCCATGCTTTACTATCCAGACTTGGAGGAAGGCAACATGGGTAATTTAATATTTTTTTTCTACCCTCTTCAGGGTCGCTTTTAATTTTTCCTTTTGTTCCACCAATATTCGGTAATCACCAACATCGATTCTCTAGCTCTTGTGAAGATATTTTTGAGGATAAATAATTTGTATTGATATTTCAATATAAATGTGAATAGGCAAGTGCTAGAATCTCCTATTCTGCCACATAGCTTTATACCTCTTGCTAATGATATTGTATTTCGTTGCAAGGTGGTTGATCTGAATTTATCATCTGCTTAGCAGCAGATCCAGCCAGAACTATTCAATGATAGTTTTACATCATCTTAGACTTTTATCTGCGATGTAAATTCTGATAGACTGCTGCTCAAGTATAAAGTGGCTATATAGACCTCTGAGAAACTTATATACTAATTAACCAAAAATATTGTTGAACAAATATAAATGTAATAATGTATAATTGTTTCAAAAACTTGAAGAATAAGGAAATTATATTTTAGTTTTACAAATCACATAAAACAGCTTTGGGCTTGTTTAAGTTGAGTCAAGATCAAGTTTTTGAAGCAACAAGCTTCTTTTTCTAGGTTATATCAGGAACTTGAGAGCTGTAGTTTAATAAAATTAGGGAGAAGCATATGTACATTTGTGAATTGGGGAAAATTTAGTGGTATTGTTGGCTCAAGACCACTTGCTTGGTTAGTAGTTGGACTCCCCCCATGCCACGTAGCCTCAGTTTAGGGTCATTCCTCAGTTTAGGACCTTTCCCAAGTATGCCATGCCTGGTGTTCAAACACCACAGAATTCCACACAGTTCCTATCTGAGGCCTTGTCACCTCAGGACCTTTCATATGAGGAGCACTAGTCTGCCACAATAAGGAAACACTACCTTCCAGTACCTTTTTCCATTTCTGGAATATCCAACCATTTTTCTTACATCTGACAATCAGCCTTGACTTTCAGAGTCTAACCTGGGATCTTCATACTTCTGCCTCAAATATAATTTTGTAATCAATGACCAATTAACTTTGGGACTGATCAATTGGATATTTGGATGAAAATCTTTTTCCTCAGCAGGGAGAGGGGAAATGGCCTCACCTGTTGTAATGAATTTATTGCAGAGAAAATTACTATGGTTAGTTTCTCAGTCACATTTTTGTGCTGCATGAAATGTTCAATAAATCCCTCTGCTACTAAATATTTATCTATACAGGTATTTTGTTGATTATAATGAATAAAAGTACAAAGGAAATAAAACTACAGATGAATTAAGAACCAATGTCTTATCCAATGAAAAGTAGCTATAAGAACAGAGAATGTAAAATACAGAGAATAATAAGAAAAGAGGTTTTTATTTGACCTGGAAATATTCTTGATATATAAATAACAAGAATTCATCACATTAAAAAATAAAATTGTGTTATCAGGTGTAAATATGAGTTAAACATTTCAGTTTTAGTTACTTTTAATTGGGTTTCATAACAAGGAATACCTTGAAGAATCATATCCTACCTTTGAGAAATCATTTAATACTTCATTCTATTATTCACATATTATTAACATAGAAATATGGGCATGTATAATAGGTCCATATAATAAATTCTGGGAAAAGTCTGTGAATATTGAAGTTGTATAGAATGTTCTGTCAGAAACTAGCATAAGTGGAAAAATTCTGTTATCAATAGGAAGATACTTAGCTTGTAAAGTATACTCTCTATAACTTCTTCTTACGTCAGTATGTTCTATTATCATTTTACTTGGATTTTATTGAATTTGGCAATTTTATTGTCCATTTCATAAAATTATCCAGAGTGCTTATTACATGCAAATGCTGTGTTAGACATTGTGGAGAACAGAGGAATGAATAATAGACACATGTTGCAACCAGGGACCCATTATAATGATAGAAACCTGTATCTAAGTGATGTGAACTAGATAGTGAAGGATCATAGTAGAGGTCCTGTAAATGTAAAACAAGATTTAGGTAAAGTGTAAAGAAAGAGTTGTGATTTGAATAAGGGCTTTAAGTATGTATGCAATTTGTAAGCAGTGTGTTGTGGCTCATGTACAGGAGAGGATGACATGGTGGAATGAAGGCTGCACTGGTGTATGCCTGGTAAGGTTATACCATCACATCTCCCTATTTAAGCTGGTGTTAAACAGAATTAGAGCTCCAATTGAGTTGTAATTGAGATTATGACATACTTTGCATGGAGTATGAGGTTCAAGTCCAGGGGAGCCCAGACCCCTTTTGGTGGGAACAGATTGCCTTTGCAGAGAGGACATTTTAGGAAGATGTTTGTATCCAAGTACCCAAGAATTACAAGAGACTGATGGAAAAGAACAAGGAGGGAAGATAACAGGGCATCTGTTTCCCCAGCTCTGATTTCTGAACAGCCCTTTTCTGGCACAAGCTGACAAGACAGTTTTCATAAGGGAATTTAGCAGAATATTGGAGGTCAGCAGTGTAGATACCATGATTATTATGACAGAGAGGGAGAAGTATAATTTGCTTGTTTATGAGAAGAAATTGGAATATTTGCAATTATAAATAAATGTACAAGAATGTCAACAGTTGTACACAGAGAAACAGTGTCATTAGCAAGAACAGTTATATGTAGAGGCCCAGTGCATCAGGATTCAGAATGCAGTGGACCAACCAGTGGATCCAGGATTTTCTGGGAAGTTTGTAATTGAGATTGGGATTGATTGTAGATACCTGTGAAACACCCTCTGGATGCTCTCAGGATATAGGAGGAAGTCATGTTATGGATACTTAGGTAACAACTAACAAGTTAGAGAATTTGGTCTCATGAATGTACAAAGACTCAAGAAGGCTTAGAAAAATTTAGGGTTGCTTTATTTGTAGGAAGAAAGCACAATACTTATGTTTATGGTAAATCTATTCATCCAATTTATATCAGTCACAAAAACATAAATTCTAGACCCTCTTTTCCAGATAACTTCAAGATATGTATCCATTGAAGGGAGGGGCCTCTTCTGTTCTTGATCCCTTGAGTGCCAAGGGGGGCTTTCTGAGCAATATTGGCATTTTTCAGGTGAATGTAATGTACAAAAAAGACATAGAGGTAATCAATTACAGAAATCTCACTTCTTGAGTTCATTTCTGCAAACTAGACTTAGGGTAGATGCGCTAGTTGATGAGCTGTTAATAAAACTTTGTCACTTTTTACTGTTTTCTTCAGTTATAGCCAATCTAGAAATATCACAATCAATCACTCAGGTCTTATTTCAATAACCATAAAAGTAAAGGCATGAAGAAAGTGGCTCATGAGACCTAGAAAGGTCAGAGATCAATTCTGTAAGAGCATTTGCACCTAACTTCTATTTTTTAGCCTTCATTCTCGTACTTGTTTTGAGTAGAAATATTGGTTGTACCTTCTTTTCTGCCACTGGCAAATATTATTGATCCTGGAGATAAGACAAAGAAAATAATACTAAAGTAGCTTTTCAAATTTTGATATGGCATAACAATATATCACTATGTTTGCCATGTTTCACTATTTCTATTGCCTTTGTGTGTGATCAGTAGAAACATCTTCTGTCTCAAAGATAAGGGATGTGCTTCTTTTGGTCACACAGGCTAAAGCAATAGAAACAGTAAAATGTAATAAGATACACAGTGATGCTTGGTAAATTTAGCAATTAGGCTTCCTTGTTTAGCCTTTCAAAAGTGCCTTTCCTACATTACAAAAAGATTGACAGGTCTTTAATCTCTCACTTGAGAGCCTAAAGAGATCTTCCCTCATAGGAACAAAATCTTAATGATCCATTGGAGGATCAGCATTTAATTAGGAGGAAGTTTTCAGCTGAAGGTCATTAGGCAGCTTCCATCATCAAAGTATGGAGTGGAGAGTTGAAAACAAACAGGAATGCATCTATAAAGCACACATTCATGGGAAGGGGTTCTGTGTTTCAACTGGAGTTCTTACAGTTACAGTCAAGCTAGAAATATCACAGTCACAAAGGGTGTTGCCACTAATGTTTCCTTCCTATTCACTCTCAACTTGGAACTGAAATTCAGGTAATAGAAGGCAAGTGAGAAAAGGGCTAGCTGTCATATTTAGGAGTCAATATGGGAGGTCTAGGTGTGTTCTTTCAAATGAACCCCTCTGAGCAAAGTTATAACCACTAGAAACAAGAAGAATATGTGCATCTCAGGCTTAATGTCCTGATAACCCTATGCTGGTTAAGAGTATGGACTCGGGACTAGGGACTTGGACCTGGAATAATACCAGTCTCAAAAGTTATTAATTGTGTAACAATTGGTGATGTACTCCCTAAGCTTAGTTTCTTTATTTCTAAAATGGAAATCAATTATACCTTTTAAGTGTGCTCAGAGATAACACACATAAAATACTTACCATTGTCTGGAACTAATACCCAAATATTGATATTTTCTATTGTTATTGTTAGTATTATCGGAGTAACTATTATTACAAAAACAATAATTATTATTGAATATTATAAGCAGTAATAAAAATAATTATAACTGAGCCTAGCTAAAAGGAAAAGTGGTAGAGTACCAACGACTCCAGTTTTTCCTGTTTGCATTTTATCTCATGAAATATATATACATTTTCCTTCTACACAGTGTCTATCATTTCAATTATATTGAAACAGAAAAAAATATAAGATCATTTATAATTCATTACTATACTTTAAATAAAATTCAGTGTATTGCATTTCCGCTCTCTATAATTAAGTAAAAATATCTACCTCCTATTATCAAATAAAATGTCTCCTGTCTCAGGAATTTTGCAATGAAGCAAAACAGAAAAACAAATATTGCTTTCTACTTGACATTGTACTACTGGGATTATTCCTAAAGGACCTGTCACTGTGGCTTTTCTGCAATAAACACTTAAAAATAGTTGTGTAAACGTGTTCCAATTATTTTGGGTTGACAGCAAGAAGAAAGTAGCAATGAGTAAGTGAGGAGACTAGGTAGGCAATTTACTTTGTTTTATTATTTTCTTTTTGGTTGAACTTTCTTAGCTTCTGCTGTTTCCATGTCGCACACTGATGAGGAGACTGCCCCAGGAATTTCAGGTAGTCAGAATCTGAGGGTTCTGTGGCTTGAATATTTTTGTCCCCTCCAAAATTTGCATTGAAATTTAATTCCTCATGCAATAATATTGGGAGGTGTGACTTTTTTCCTGACTTCTTTTTCTTATTGGTCATTATAGTTATATATCAATGGGAATCCTTGTTACATATTTGTACATGTGCACAATATTACAATATAGTTTAACCAGTATCACTCCCTAGCACTTCCTCTCTCCCTCAATGCCTCTTACTCTTGGTCCCTTTCCTCTACTAATCTTACTTTGATTTTTAGGAGATACAACCCTACTTTTATTTTTCTTCTTCTTCTCTTGCTTCTGTGTATGAGGGAAAACATATGACCTTTAACCTTCTTGATTTATTTCATTTAAAAATGGTCTCCAATGCCATCCATTTTCCTACAAATGCCATAATTTCTTTTTTCTTTATGGCTGAATAAAATCCCAAAATTCCATTGTGTATACACATAGCACATTTTCTTTATCCATTCATCTGTTGATGGAAACTTAGACTACTTCTAGTTTGGCCATTATGAATTGTACTTCTATGACCAGGAGTATGCATAGCAGTATAATTAATTTCTCCCTTGATTTTTTTTTTATAACCCATTCATACTTCAAAACTTATTTTTCTATCTCCATGTTTTATATAGTTTCTGTAGGGTTTGGTCATGTTGATTTTATAATTTCATTCCATTATGATCTGATAAGTTCAAGGAATTGTATTTTTTTTTTTAATATTTGCTAAGTGTTGCTTTGTATCCTAAAATATGGTCTATTTTAGAGAAGATTCCATGAGATGCTAAGAAGAAAGTATATTCAGGTGTTGTTGGATGAAATATTCTATAGGTGTCTGTTGGGGGCCCATTTGATTTATGATATTTTTCAGCTCCAAAAAATCTTTACTGAGTTTCTGTCTGAATGGCCTATCAGATGATGAGAGAGGTATGTTAAAATTACCCAGTATTATTGTACTGGGGTTTATCTGAGGCTTAAATTTGACTAGTGTCTCTTTTATGTAATTAGTTGCTCACATTTGGAGCACAAATATACATTATTGTTGCATCTTTTTATTGGATTTTTTCCCTTTACTAATATGAAGTGACCTTTTCTTTTGATTACTTTTGGTGTGAAATCTGTTTTGTCAGATGTGAGAGTATCTACTCCTATTTGTTTTCAGGTTCTATTTGCAGGGAATATCAATTTCCGTTCTTCAATTTCAGTCTGTGGCTTTCTTTGCTTGTAAAGTGCATCTCTTGTAAACAACATGTAGTCGGGTCTTGTTTTTTAATTCATTCGACTAGCATATATCTTTTTAATTGGAGTGTTGAGACCATTTATATTCAATATTGTTATAGACAGATGTTTATCAATTCCTCTAATTTTGATTTATTTATTATGTTTATTTGGTCTTGTTCTCATTTACTTAGCTACTCTTTAAGTGAGTTTTTTTTTTGTGTGTGTGTGTGTGTATGTTTGTGGATTCTGAGATTTGTTTTTTATTTCTTCTGTGTACAGTATTTCTTGAAGTAAGTTCTGTAGTGTTGATTTAGTAGTCATGAATTCTTTGTTTTTATTCTTTATTAAATTATGAAGGATATCTTTGCTAGACATAGCAGTATGGATTGACATTTATTTTCTTTCAGGACTTGGAACACATTGTTCCAAGCTCACTTAGCTTGTAGAGTTTGTGCTAAGAAATCAGAAGTGATTCTGATTGGCTTGCCTCTAGATGTGACCTGATATTTTTCTTTTGAATTTTTAAAAATTCTATCCTTGTTCTGTATGTTAGGCATTTTTATTATAATATGTCTTTGAAAGGTTCTTTATTGGTCTACCTGGGGTTCTGACTTGCTTTGGTATCTGGATGCCTATTTCCTTTTGAAGATTTGGAACATTTTCTGTTACAATTTCCCTAAAGAGTACTTCCATTCTATTAGCCTGCATTTCTCAGCTCTCTTTAATTCCAATGACTCTTAAATTGGGTCTCTTCATGTTGTTCCAGATTTCCTATATACTCTCATCTACCATGGTTACTCATTTTCTTTTCTTTAATACTGTCTTGAGTGTTCAAGGCTGATCACTTTGTTTTCTAGCTCTGAAATTCTTTCTTCAGCATGGTCTACTCTATGTCTGCTCTAGAAGAGACTTTCAACTGAAAATTTTATTTTATTGATGTGTCTTTCACTTTTATAATTTCTGATTGGTTATTTTTCAATATTTCTATCTCCTTATTGAATTTCTCATTCTATACTGACTTCCTAAATTCATTCATTTTTCGGTTTCTCTTGGAATTCATTGATCGTTTTTATAAAGTTTCTTTTGAATTCCTTATTTGATATTTCATCCACTGCAATATTTTGGGGGGTAATTTACTAGTGAATTATGACCTTTAGAAGGTGTTGTATTAGCTTGATTTTTCATATTTCTTGTACTCATGTGTTGGGTTTTATGCATCTGTTGGAAGAGATTTCTCTTCTACTCATGTGTGGACCTTTGTATAGCACAGTCTTCACTTGCCAGAGTGTTCTAGAGTGATTCAGATATTGACCCTCTCGTAGCTATGATATCCACAACCTTTGGGTTATTTCTCCATTTTTGCTAGAGCAATATATGTCCATAGGTGGGAACTGGGAGCCCACTACCAGCTGTTTCTACTTGGGGTCTAGTCATTAACTACAGTTTGTCTCTTCTGTTCTTTGTATTAAAGTATGGCTAAAGATTGAGTATCATTAATTTATGTGCAGAACAAGGTTTGCTATCTTTTGGTTGAATTTAGTTCAGCAGAGTTTCTGTACTGTGAACTCGTAGTGTCCTTGTAGGTTCCCAGCACCTCACAGAATAGGGGAAACAAACACTTGCAACAACCAACACAAATAATACACAACATTAAACTAAGTACTTGGTTCATACTGTGACAACTACAATGTTAATTACCACAAAAAACAAAAATGGTAGGGTCAGCAATTGCCAACAGAAAAAAAAAGTAATCATGAACTATATCTGGCATTAAAGGAGAAAACAGGCATCAACTATGTCATCCACATATTAATGTTGGGGGATGGAAGTTACACAAACCATTAGTGCTAAAAGATGGTAAGAATACAGTTAATTAAAACAAAATGTGATAGTAAGATAGAAAAGAGTTCATAATTTCAAAAAGTAAACAGAGAATGCAAAAGAGATGTAGCATGTGATAGTTACAAGGAGGAGAAAAAACTAACAAAGGGAGAGTGAAAGAGAGAACCAGTAGAATTTAACTGCTAGCAGAAGAAAAAAGAGAAAAGAGAAACCAGAGAAACAAATGAAAAAAATACAAAACAAATCCGAACTATACTAATCAAAACCCCTAACCCGCAAAAGAAAAGATAAGGAAATTAACTACATTTAAAGTATGTGAAAATGAGGAAAAAAGAAATATGTATATATGTCCATGAATCATTTGACATATTGATTTGCACAGCAAACACACATACACACACACATACACACACAACCCAAAAAACAAAAACAGGAAAGATTTTTTTTTTTTGGCAGGGGCGGGGTACTAGGGATTAAACTCAGGGTCACTCAACCACTGAGCCACATCCTCAGCCCTATTTGTATTTTACTTAGAGACATATTTCGCTGAGTTTCTTAGCACCTAGCTTTTGCTGAGGCTGGCTTTGAATTTGTGATCCTCCTGCCTCAATGCCTGGAATCCTGGGATTAAGGGTATGCACCACCTTGTCTGTCAATAAAAAGATTCTTAATGAAAAATTAAGGAATCATTTCCTTTGAGGTGGTCAAAATAGTCAACTACAATAGATTAACACCATCTATGCCTATCTCCTTCCATTTCTTCTTGGCCTGTGTACTGAGAGCAAAGGCTGCGGGTTGTGGACCTTTTTATCTTTTTGTGTTGCTCACCAAGCTGCCAGTTGGAGTAGCATAAGTCTGAAGCAGGTTCAAATAATGCTCAGGTTCTTTTCTTCCCAGTATGAGGTAGAATGGAATTGGAAGTACTATCAGTTGGAGTTTTGTCTGTACAGACCAGATCAATGCACTCCCAGGGTGGCGCCCCTGAAGAGTTTTATGAGTTGAGTTTCATCAGGTGGGAATTAAGTCTAAGCAGGTCTGGGGGGTAGGGGGTACTTTTCTGGGTAGTTTCTGCTTTGGGGACATTAAATCAACACACCCCTAGGGCCTGGAAGTTGCTGATCTCTACTGGGAATCAATCTCAGGAGCCTCCCAGGGATTCTACTCATGGGGTGGGTGAGCCTTCACACCCTGTGCTGCCCATGAACTCAGCCTTTCTAGGCTTCCTGAAGTTAGTCTCTGAGTTTATTCACACTCATCTGTTCAGACTCCCAACCCACTTCAGCTGACCACCTGAGCTATCAGACTGAAAAAAGAAAGTGAGTTGGAGTCCCTTCAGTTTTCCAATTCAAATCCCCCTGGGTAAAATATTGCTCCCATTCTTCTAGGTACACCCTATGCTACACATAAGGTGCTTGTCAGAACAATGTAGCCATGTTCTCAGATCTTCTGGCTCCCACAGCAGCAGTTATAGTGTGAGCACCTCAAGACATCTCCCGCCTCAGTTCTCTGTGGCCAGTTGGGAAACACCAGGCACTTTTCAAGCACCAGTACCAAGCGCAGCCTTGGGACCAACCAAGGACAGTCTGTTTTTCTGATCTGAGGTTTTTCCATACTAAATCTTTCCTTTTTGTTTTCTGCCTGTGTTCCCCTTCCCTCTGTGTTAAACTAGCAGTGCTGCTGCTGCTGCCAAAACTAGCTTGGCTCCAATGTAGTCTTTCTTCTTTGTTTAATGTACCCCAAATTCTGAGACTCTAAGATACTCTGCAACTAGGAACACAGTCTTCCTCTAGTCCACCATCTTGAATCCCCCAGGAGTGTGATCTTTGGGGTATGATTGAGTCATGAGGCCTGCACCTTCATGAATAAAATTAGTTGTCCTTATAAAAGGCATGTAGGAGAGAATTTACTCCTTCTGCTCTTCTGCCTTCCATGATGTGAAGATTACAGTGTTGCTCCCCCGAGGAGGATCTGGTATTCCAGATGCCATCTTGAAAGCAGAGAGCAGATCTTCACCAGCTCAAGGCAGTGCCTTGATCTAATTTTATAAATTACCCAGTCTCTGAAATTCCATGATAGCAGCACAAGGTGGACTTGATGGGGAGAATACTTTATGAAAGTAAATGGGTACAGAAAAAGTAACTGCAGCCTTAAGGTCTAGACCAAAGTTAATGAATTCAAAATGGTGAGGCTGAGCAGATACCTCAGATGAGGATGAAGTGAAGTGTAAGATACGTAGGTATGCTGGGGTTACTGGACAATTAGAGTTCCTCTAGAAAGAGGTCTGGTATGGAATGTCATCCATTCCTAGAAATCCTAATTTTTCTCCAAGAAAAGTAAAAGTCTGGATTTTTTGTTTTTGTACTAGGAATTGAACTAAGGGGCCCTTGAACACTGAGTTATATCCCCAGTCTTCTTCTTTTCTTTTATTTTTTTTTAATTTTGAGACAAGTTCTTGATAAATTGCTTAGGGCCTCACTAATTGTTGAGGCTGGCCTTGAACTTGCAATCCTCCTGTCTCAGTCTTCTGAGTCACTGGGATTTTAGGTGTATACTACCTTACCCTGATAAAGTCTGAATTTTTTATGTTAAGAAAAAAAATCTTTTCTAAGTTTAAATGTGAACAATGCATTCAACTTTAAAAATCATCACAGGTCAAACAAAATGTGTTGAAGGGTAGGTCCTTTAGGCCTCTGTTTTGTAACTTCCAAGTTCTAAATTCTAGGGCAAAAGTAGCTCAAAGGTTTTTTTGGATAAGTTTTAGAGTATAAATTCTTTAGTACTCATGAAGTGAAGTTGACAAAACAATATTGGGTAGCAAGGAAAACTATAAACTAGGCATTAATTTTAGATATGAGGACATTTATGTTTAAAAGAGATAAAAAATCTGTGAGGCTGTTTAACACTATTTGCCAGAGCTATTTTATTATAAGGAATTTTAGTATAAGGAAGTAGTCAAACATGCCATTTTAGAATCCTTTCTTGATTTTTATAGACTACAAAACAACTGTTTTTTTTTTAAATAATGTTATCAGTTTAATGATATATAGTTTGTATTCTGATATATTAAACTTGCAACTCTTATTTTTAAGATTTAAATTATATCTGTAATAAATAACATTTTGTTAAGTATATTTGTTACGTCTGTTCAAAAGTGTTTCTGAATCTAATATAACTCAAATGAATTATAAAATTCACTGTAATTATTTTACTATTAAAGATTTATACTCATCATTTATAATTACAAAAAATAACTTTCAAATTTCATTTGGATAATGGTAATTTGTTTAATTATATTTACATTTTTGTTAAACAAGGATATCAGAGCATAAATGTATTAAATATTAAAGTACTTTTATAGTAGAGATTATCTATGAGGTTGGTTATGATCAAAGCATTAAATATTAATCTATTATGGCAAAAAATTTTAATAAATAAAACCCTATTCAGTTTTTTTAAATATTTATTTTTTCAGTTGTAGTTAAACATAATACCTTTATTTTATTTATTTACTTATTTTTATGTGGTGCTGAGGATTGAACCCAGGCCCTCACATGTGCAAGCTCTCGACCTCTGAGCCACAACCCCAGCCCTTATTTTTTTTCAGTTTTAGAAAAGAGGCACCATGTATGGTTATGTGGTGAGGCAATTTTCTTAACATTTTAAAGGGCCATTGTTGAGCCAAGAAATAAATTTCGGCAGATTTTTTTCTAATATGGCAGCTTAACTATCTTTTTCCATGGTTCCAAACAAAGCAATCACATTTTTAAGAGTCTACATAATTACCATTACTGTTAACCAATTCTCCCTGATTCCTATTTTCAATTAATATGACATGTATGTTAGAATTAAATCATTTCCTATAACTAAAACCATTGGCTGACAAGTCGGAGAAATCCAACTTATTTTCTTACTTATAAAATTTTAGTATTTTTCTCATGAAATATGTGTTTTGAGCAAATGCATCAGATCTTCATTTGCTTTAGGTATGATTCCTGATACGTAAGCTCCCCAGTATTTGTGAATGAATGAAGGTCTAATAATTTTAAAATATCAATATAAAGTGGAAGAGTAAGAGGCAGTGATGGAGCATTTTATTTATTTATTTTTGACAAATCTTTAGTTAAAGAACAAGAACACACACTTTGAACTAAAAGGGAGGTTGAAATATTTTGGAATTCCTTGTTGTCTGTTGACAGCTTTGTTACATTGAAATGAGAGATATTTGTAAACGTAAGTTGAAAATATATTAACTTTTCTGATGTGAGCCGCATTAATTCTGGCAATAATCTATAGTATCTTTAATACATTTAAATTTAATATACTTAATACATTTAATTACATACCTATATAGGTCAGATGAAAAATCTTACCTCTATTGTGATATGAAATCATTTTAAACAAAGCTATCTTGAATAAGGATAATTTCCAGTGGATCTTGAAATAAATTCAAATATTTTGAGTAGAATATTCTAGTGCTGCTGTGACAGACGATCAAAAAAATTAGTGATTTACAGTAATGTGAATTTATTACCTTACAATTCTGGAGTCCAGAAGCTAACCCAGACCTGCCTGAACTGAAATTAAGGTGTTGGCAGAGTTGCATTGCTTTCTGGAAGTTTTGGGGGATAATCAATTTTCTTGCCATCTCTAGCTTGTAAAGACTTTCCATATTCTTTAACTTGTGGTCTTCTCTATTTTCAAAATTAACAATGTCTGGTTGAATCTTACTTTGACTCCATCTTTCTCCACTTAAAGACTCTGTTATTTCATTGGGCCCGCATGGATAATCTAAGCTAATCTCTTTATTTTGAGGCTAGTTGGTTAGCAACTTTAGTTCCATTTGCCATACAAAATAACATGTTTGTAGGTTCTGTGCATTGGGATGTAGATATCTTTGAGTGAGTACCCTTTTGTTTACCATGTTAGGTTTTAAGCATTCCTCAATATATGTTACATCAAAGGATATGAACTTGTGGCACATTAATAAGAGATGATTCAAAGATAAGTGATTTTTTTTTCTTTATTGTATTCGACATGAATTGGAATCCAAGGATTTCTTTTTATATTTAAGTTAATTGTGAACATTATAATAGTCATTAAAATAATCTGGGTTTCTGGATTACACAGAAAATTTTAAAAATATAGAAAATTGAGCAGCCATAGTTTGGCAACAACTGGCTAAACTATATTAGTGGTGCTTAATTAAATGGCTGTGTTCTTTCTTTACCAGTATCTGGATTTCAGTTATCTCTAAATCTGTGGCTAGGTCTCGGCAGCCATATTCCCTTTAATTTGACCCATTTATTTTATTTATATTACTTACCTTGTCCCTGTCAGCAGTTAACACCCTATGTTAAATAATGAGCAGATGTCTACTAAGTTCATTTTTTAGTAAGTGTACATTTTTCTTAATCATAAAAATATAACAAATCCATAATTTTTCTAAATTTCTATGTTTTTCTAATTCAGACTCCCAGGCTCCACTTATCCTAGTAACAGGAAGTTTAGTTTCATTTGTTATTGGTGGACAAATTCCCAGAGGAGTACACTGGCAAGCTGTATCCTGTATGAAAATAATTATAATATTTTTATTCCAGAAAGGGTTTTTATGCAGATCATATAAATCCTACAAATCAAGAAGAGAACGACAAATATCCCAACCAAAGGTGTGAAAACCTCTTGAATAGGCACTTCAAAAAAAAAAAAAAAACAAACTGGCCAAATACAATGAATTCATTCATTTATTTAAATGGCCAGTAAACATATAATTAGCAATATAGTTATCAAAGAAGAAAATGCAATTCAATGCTGATGAGTTATCACTACACACTCACAAAAGTAGGTGTAATTGGAGACAGACAGCATCATGTCTGGGTGAAGATGTGGAACTATGGGAGCTACACTGCCAATATAGAATAATAGATGGGTATAACCACTTTGGAAACTCTTTGCCCATATTTGCTAAAGCTATATTTACCCCTGCTTATGATTCTACAGTTCTATTCCTACTTATTATAGAAATGAGGGCATATATTTATTTAAAGATGAAAATGTTTAGAGTAGTGTTATTTATGATAGCTCTCAAATGGAAACAACCATATGTTCCTCTATAGGAGAATAAGTAAATAAATTGTATAATATTTATTCAATGGAATCACTCCTTTTATAAAAGAATGAACTACTGCCACAAAAATATGGGTGAATATCACAGGCATTAATAGTGTGAGTGAAAAAAAGTTAGAAATAAAACATCACCCACTGTTTCATTTCATTCAGATGAAATTTCAGACTAGGTAAATTGTGACAGAGGTCTGAATAGTTGGAGAGGCACAAGAGCACATTTTGCCTTGCCGAAAATTTCCATGTGTTAGTTGTGATTATAGAGTGAATAGACATATATAAATATTCATTGGGTTGAATGCTTAAGATTTGTGTATTGCTTTAAATTTCAATTTGAAAAGTTTTTTTTTTTTAATGTCAACTTTTTCTTCATTTAACTCACTTCCCAACTTTTGCATTATTGCCTTGTCATGTTTTTAAGTTCTACATACTTTTTAAAGCCCTGGGCCATTACATTATTATTTTGCAAACATAATATTCACTTATACTTCCCCTCACATTTATCCTTTCTATATATTTTGCTAATTTCTATATTTCATGGTTTCCTCCCCTTTGGTACATTTTAATACGAGCTTTGTGGTAATGAGTGTCTCAGTTTTCATTTGTCTTCAGATGGATTCATTGTGTCTTTGTTTCTGAGGATATTCCCTGTGCATAGTCTTTGTTAGAATCTAGAGTTTTCTAGCACTTAAAGATGCTGTTTCATTGCCTCATGACATCTATAATTTCTCACAGGAAGTTAGATGTCACTTTTATTGTTGCTGCTTTGCATGTCTTATTTCTTGATGCTTTTTAACATTTTGTATTTTATTTTCAAAAGCGTTATGATAATTTACTAGAATGTGGTTATCTTTAAATGTTTTCTTTAAGTGTTTGGGATTTCAGAACTTCTTAAATCTGTGCATTGACATCATCCATCAGTTTTGGAACACATATAGCTATTGTCACGTTAAATACTGCTTCTTTCCTGTTCCCTTTCTCTTTTCCACATGAGACTGCAAGTCACTTATGTATTTACACATTCTAACTGTATCTGATACATATAAATCATATATTTTTCTCCCTTTTACTTTGATATATTTTGTATCCCAAAGGTTTGTGATTTGGAAGCCCAGGCCCCAGTGTGGTAGTATTGGGAGGGGACGAGTCTTTAAGAGGAGGTACCTTGTGGAAGGTGATTAGGTCATGGGAATATCACCTTCAGAGGGGATTAATGTAGTTCTTATAAAACTGGGTTAGTTCTTGCCAAAGTGAATTTTTATAAAAGTTGATCCTGATAGTGCTCTAATCTCCTGCTTCCTCTCTGTTATGTCTTTAGCATGTGTTCCTGCCCTATGATACCTTCCACTGTGCTATGAGAGAGACAGAGGACCCTCACCAGAAGTCAGTCAGTTGGGAGTCACTCATTGTTGGATTTTCAGCGTTCAAAATCTGAACTAAATTAAAAGCTAAATGTACCACTTTTCTTTATAAATAACCTAGCATCAGGTATTTTGTTATAGAAAATGGACTAATACAGTAAGTTTGAAAATTTTGTATTGACCTGCTTTCCATTTTGCTAATCTTATTTTCTGTTACTATTCTCATAACTATCCATTGAATTATTAATTTTACATATTGTCTATTTTAGTACAAGACCAACTGATTCTTTTAGAGATTCAATTTCTTTGGTAAAATTCTTTATCATTTCATATGTTCTTTCTGTTGTAATTTAGGATCTTTCATATGGAGAGCACCCCTTCAATGATTAGGAGAGACACAAGATAGAAATAAAGAATTTATTACTTGAAGGTTTGGAAGGGTACACAGCATGTCTGTAGACCACACATTTGAGGCCAGTGAACATATGGAGAGAAAAAGAGAAATGAGAAACCTTTGGGCTGATGCCTTTACAATAGTGCTCCCTTCCCCATTGGGAATACATTCTAAGACACCCAGTGGATGTCTAAAACTGTGGTTAGTAATGAATCTTATACATAATATGTTCTTTTTCTGTACATATATACCTATGATAAAGTCTAATTTATAAATTAGGAATAGTAAGGCATTAACAATACTAATAAAATAGGATAGTTATTACAATATACTGTAACAAAAGTTATGTGAATATGGTCTTTCTCTAAATATCTTACTGTAATCACACTTCTTATGGCTCTGTGAGACGATACAGTGTCTACATAGTGAGATGAAGTGAGGTGAATGACATAAGTGTTGTTCCATAGTGTGGGTTACTACTTAATGATAACTTGAAGACATCACTGCATCATCATGACAATGATCTAACAACCATAGGGGACACTAAGTGGCTAATGGGCAGGTAACAAGTACAGAGTGGGTACTGTGGATGAAGCAATAATTTATGTCCTAGTGGGGTGGACCAGGATTGTATGAGATTTCATCACACTATTTAGGATGGTGTGCAATTTAAAACTGGTGAATTGTTTCTAGAATTTTCCATGGGATATTTTCAGACTCTGTTTGACGATGGGTAACAGAAGTCACAGAAAGTGATCTCACTAATGAGTGGGGACTACTATACTGGGTTAAGGGGCTAAAGCAAGCAGGCACTGAATTCCAGTGCTGAGGTAGTCACAGTGGCATGTCTGCAGTTACAGTCCATGAAGGGTGTGAAGGTCACGGGGGGCCATCAGGTAGACTGTATCTAGCTGCCCCATAGGGAGATGCTTACCAGGAGGAAGCTGTGTGAGGCAGACTTCTGAATAGACCATGTTGAGGAACTAGGAGAAGGTACAGAACTGGAAACTCTGTTCAGGGTGGTGGAGCCCTGCTTTTTTAAATAAGAAAATCAGATTGATATTCAAAATTGACATAGAAGCAATATGAAATTATAAGAACTATACTCTTCACAATTTAGCAAATTATAGCTATTTTAAAAATAAATGGTTGCTAGCTAAAGTATATGGGTCCCTCATGGGTTTCTTCTTTTGTATAATTTTTTTTCTTGGTTATTTTTCCTATGGTTTTATATTTTGGCATGGATAATACATTTGATTGCTTGAAAGAAGAATGGAGATCTGGTTGATGCAGGTGGTATTTATTCTCTCACAAAGAATGCTTTTCTCTGCTGAATTGATAGAATAGGGCTGAAGACCTATTAGATACTGAGATGATTTGAGGCTGGCTCACAGTTTTGTATGCTCAGCCTGTCTGTTGTTTTAACCTATCCTTACTGCAGTATCTCCAGAGATTTCACCTGAGAACTTTCCAGGTCTCTGTACTCCCAGGATCAAGAATCAGAGACTTTGCTTTACCATTTTGGAAGCTTTCACCTCAAGGGTCCATACTCTGCAAATTGTTCTCCACTTTTCTATAGTGTTTTTTGGTGGCTTCATGGTGAGTGGACCTTCCCATTTGTGAATCTGTCTCTATAGCACTGCCAGATGGTGGGAAATTCTGTTTTTCCAAGGTTTGTTGCTTAGTCTTCTGCTTTGTACATTCTCAGGACTTGTCAGGAAGCAACCAAAATTTAAGGCCTTCTACTCTTGAATTTCGTCACTACCCTGTTTAACTGACAGAGCTCTGCTATGTCTGTATTCTGGGGCAGTTGCCCTTTGCTTATGCCAAACTCATATTCACAGTCAATAGCTCTCACTTAAACTGGCAAAAATCTCTCCTAGAATAAGTGGTTGTACATTCTCACTTTACTTTTATGTTACTCCAGAATTGAATATGCCTATCTTCTGATTACTTCTGAGTCCTTTGATGCCTTTAAGAATACAACTTTTTAATTTGACCTTGGTTTTCTAATTGTTATTGGTGAGCTCTTTGGTTGCAACAGTGATTTCACTCCACCTTAACACCACAGTTTTTCTGAACAAATTTATGTGTGGTCCTGTGGTAAGTGCTGAGGTTGCAGAGGAATCGAATTTGTTTTTCCTTAGGGATTTAGAAACTTTGTAATTACAGAGCTTGTACATCATGCCTCATATAAAGATAACTAATAAAGCAGAACATTATGAGATAACTTACTCATAAATTGTATAAACAGGATAGTGAGGGCAAGCGAGAACTCACTGAATTCTAGGACTGTCAGGAAAGATAAAGTTTAAGGTCAACTTTAAAGAAAGGGTATGGTGAAGTAAGGAAAAGCATTTGATCTTGGCAATAATGTGAGTCAAAATGAGGATGACTAGCATATTTTTAATTCCTCTTGTAATTTGGAAATGACCCACTATCCATCAAATGTAAGAATTAATAGGCTAATTAAATTTATATAATTTAAAAGACTTAATATATGAAACAATAGATAAATCACAAAAACTTTGTTAAGCCGAACAAACTAAACACTAAAGACTATAAATAGCATCATTCCATTTACAGGAAATTTAAGAATAAGTAATCTAACATACAGTGATAGAAGTTAGAACAATAGTTGCCTCTGGAAGATGGGAAGTGAGTGGATCAGGACACAAGAGCACCTTCCAGGGTGATGGGAGTGTTCTGTGTTTCTACTGGTGTGCTGCTTTTGTGGACATATATGTATTTTAAAATTTGTTAATTTGTATATATATAATTCTATGCATGGCACTGTGGGTTAATTTTATTTCAGCAAAACAACTGAACATAAAATACATCTTAAATAATAAAATGGTGCATTTGGAAAACAGTTAATAAAAGTAATTTATTGAATTAAGAGAAAAGTATAAGGAAATAGTAGAAGATATTTTTGAATAAATATGTTGAGGATAAGATGGAAGATTCTTAAGTATTAGAAAATGGAAAGCTACTAAAACTTTCTGTGAGAATAAAAGAATATCAGCATAATGTTCTGGGAATTTTAATATCTAGGGACTAGAGAAACCACTCAAACAGAGAAAAGATGTACAGACAATAGCTAAGCTTTGCTTATAACCAATATAACCAATGCTGTATTTCATGGAATTGGCCATTATGCTTTGGTAAAATGGTGAAAGTAGCATTTTAGCTATTCCTTTGGTACATATTTTACCCAAAAATAGCATAATAAAAATTGAATAGTGTAGTCTTTACCAACAGAAGTGAATTCCACTTCTCTTGGGATTGTAGAACTTATGATATAGTGAGATAATAAGTTTACTAATACTCTAGTTTAAAGGGGAAACTTGATTTCTGGTCTGCAAGTTTAAAGCTTAATTTCTGTGAAAAAGTCTTTAAAAATGTAGCAGAATTATTTATAATGATGTGAGGCAAAGAAAAAAAAAATCAGTGGGTGAGCTCATTGCTCTTTGTCTCTCTCTGGATGCTCTGTGGCTTCAATCTGATTGGTTTTTTTAGCAAATCTTATTCATTTCTATGAAAAATATTAGAAAAATGTAACAACATAATCCAAGATACTTTCAAAACACATAAAGGCTATAAGGAAGTGAGAAGAAGATGGTAATGAGCAACAACAGATGTTTCTTTCTTGGATGAGTAATTAGAGATAGAAATAGCATCTTGCAGAAAGCAAAAGGGTTTTATTACAAACTCTTCAGGAATTCAGCAGATATTTCACACAAATACATAACTTTTAAGGCTTAAAAAAGTGAGAAAGAAATGCAGATCTATAAGCTACATGAGGTTATATGCTGGTCCCCGATTGTTCATTGACAAATCAGGAAAAAGCCACAAAAGACTCCATAACATTATATATCTGACATTACATTATAATAGATGCGTTCCTTTGAGTTGAAGTGTGAGTATCTGCAGTTCACGGTGTAAATATACATTTCTCTGGGAGTGGCAATGTATATCTTTTTTTTTTATGCTACTTTTCCACTCCAGTGTCTTAGGAAAATGCAGCAGAACATTTGATTGAAAGGGAATGGTATATGGTACGAGGTGATAAAGAGGAACAATATGGGTTGACGTCAGTCAGATAAATTATACTCCTATTTCCTGAACCCAGGAATGATGAATGAATCCAATAGGACATTGGATATGTAGGAGAGGAGAGAGAATGAAGAAAAAGCAGGTGGTGTGGTGAGAAGGCCAACTTCTTTGGTACTTTATTTTGGTGTGCTCAGCCTTATTCTGTGGGAAAAAATATTGGGGCAGAATAGGAATCCTTTGGGGACTTTCTCTGCCTAACCTATCTGCTATTAATATTGCTGTTTGGAAGATGGACCAGCTACCTAATTTATTTATTTATTTGTCATGCTGTCTTCTGCCATATTCTTAGCTCCTCCGATGGTGCCCTGGCACAGAAAGATAGCCAACAATGTTGTGAATGTTAAGGTTTTTGTCACTCGCAAGCTTTCAATTTTGAAAGCGCCTTAGGTAGGTCAGTCTTAACTAAGCCAAACGCTTGAAGCCTATAATCATGGTTCTATTACTCCATTTCTTTGTTATTTGGGAAAATTTTGTTTAATACTTCTCAATTTTTATTCATCAAAGAAAATCTTACTACTTTATCAGTGTTTAGATGGTCAACATTGGAAGCCCTGGCTTTTGTGTTTTGCCTGTGTTTGTGAGTGTGCATGCTGTGAATACCCACCCCTTGTTGGAAATGCAAGTCCTCATGGAGTTTTACCATGAGTTTGATTTGGAAGGTCTTTGCCTATTGCTAATAGTTTTGAAAGAAAACATGAAGTCACCAGGATCAAGTCATTATTAGAAACAGTGAGCCCTATTTTTTTTTATCTTACTTACTATCATAGCCCAGGTTAACTCATACCTTTGTGTTATAGTTTACACATTTCTTTATTTTTAGCTGCAAATCATTCTTTTATTGATACCAAGGAAATATATGTACAGAGAAGTACTCACAAATTTTTCATGATCACAGATCCAAGGGTTGAAAATGGTTGTGCTTTATTAGACTGTATATGGATTTTTATTAGAGTGTTTTATTAGCTTTCTACCTCTATGACACTGTGCTCCAAAAAGTATAATCATTAATGTGACTATTTTTTAGATAATACTTTCTTTTTGTATTTTGAGCTCTATTTTTGCATAATACTTTCATATGTCCAAGACACAAGAACTTCTATTTCTATTTCTTAATTAATTCCCCAGTAAGTCCTCCAAATTAAGTTCTTCACACTGGTAACTATGTAGTAATCTATTTGTAATCCAAAGTGTTCACATTCTACTGGTAGAACCAAATTCTTAGTAATATTCTGGCCAAACGAATGTACCTGTGTTAAATCTTCTCCTACCTTCATTAGATTGTGGTTCAAGAGAATGAGGAACACTTGAGCCTACCACTTCACAGTGGTGCTCAGCACAGGTATTTGTCTAATTGTGATCCATTGAAAAGGTATATGGTTTAACGGCCCCGAAATTTACACTTCACCTCTCTGAACTTTTGCACTCATGGAGGTACTTTAATAAATGTGTAGCAAGGTAGGCTAACTATTGGTGTTTCTGAAAAGTCTAGTCTCAAATGCACATGGCAGACTACTTTTCTCTTGATTATTTAATACATATATTAATTATGTGTTTGTTTTCTCAGATACCTCATGAATAAAAACCTTAGAAAACAAATGAGATGATATTCCTTCGAGAATCATTCACTTGCCTTTCTCCAAGAAAGTTTAATGAATCAGAAAGCACTGATTAAGAAGTTCTAACCTTTTATACTGGTTCTTTCTCTTTTAGATGGGTGGAAAACTTAAAATATGCCACAGAACCAAAGTGTAAAAAAGTTATATCTTTAGTAACTTTTTAAAAATGTTTTTTAGTCAAGTCATATTGAAGTATAAAATTTTAAGAAAATCTTCAAATTATGGTGATTAGATGTTTTAAAAGTGATATTTTGGAGTTGATCTAAGTCTGGAAAATCTAAAAGCTTTCCATTTGTTACTTTGTTTTTTTCTTCCTCAAAGCACTGAAATTGAATGTTTTTCTAAAGTTGGTCTCTTAATTGTGTTGGGACAAGTGGTAGGTTCAATTGATAGGCTTAATTTCTAGAAATAGTAGACTATATTTTTATAACACCAAACTCCATCTGAGAACAAGTAGAAAAATTACAAAAAAACAATTTAAAAATTAAAAAATTCTTAGAGGCAGCAAGTGGTGCCACAGCAACAAAGATCTGCAGGTCTATGATTTAGGTGGGGAGGAAAACCAGCCCAGCAGGAGGAGGTCAGTACCTGGGACTGCCTTGAGACAGGAAGTTTGACTCCAGTGGTAGTGGTGGTGGTGGTGGTGGTGGGGGGGATATGTCAAAATAAGAAAAGACTGGGTTTTCTAGGAATCTGTATCAACATTAAGATTTTGTGCAGATAGTAACATGGGTTCAGATATATTAAAGGCATAAATGAAAAAACTAAAATGCACAATACAATTACCATGTTAGATATTCACGTAACTTTGCTTGTAACTAATAGGTCAAATAAGTATCTAGAGGATTTAGATGTTGGAGTAAGTACACGGCCTCTTTGGAGCAAATTGCTCTCTGTGTTTTCTTGGGAACCTGTCCCACCTTGATTGTATGCCCTTGGCATGTTTTTTTTTTTTTTCCTTCCCTGCCTCACTCCTCTATTTCACTTACTTGTGTGGGTCTGGATTGATATATTGGCTCTGTTTTATAATGAGATAGAATTGAGAAATTATGCTGTTTTTTAAGAACAATGTTTATTTGAAAAATATAAGAGGAATTCAGCACCTTCTTACCTAGCAATGATGCCACAGACACCTATATTCTCTCTACAGGTGATAAGGAGATTAGAATATTAACAGCAACAACAAAAACGGCAGATATTGATCAGTGGTTCCACTCTGGCGACAGCTAACAACTTTCCCAATATTGTGAAAAGAAAAATATCAAAAAAATCAGTGTTCTGACATCATTGCCTTTGTAAAAGGCAAAAGCAGCATTCCCATGCCATAGAATGAATACAAAACAGAAGACATATGTGAAGAGTTATCTATGGAGTCAAGAATAATTGAGCAACAAGAAGTATTTAGCAAAAACTATTTTGGGAAAAATTGGATAAATTTCCAAAGACAAAAATGTTTTAATTTGGGGGGAGTAAAGTGCCTTATAATGTGTTCTAATTAAGACGATTTCTAAAAATTTAGGCCAGATGTTTGATATAAATTGTAAAATACACTTTTCTCCCCCAAACCAAATTCAATAAAGCATTTTAATGTAAGTTAATTTGGGAGAGTAGATTTTATAGCAGATAAATGCCTGAAGAGTTAGCATATGGTCTAAAATGTAGCTCTGGGAAAACACTAGATTCTAATCTGCTCTCTTCCTTAGTTGAGTAAGTATCTTTTCTAAACAATTTGGTCTTTTAATTTCTCAATTTATCCATACCCTTATTTTTAATGGATATGTACATTTCTGAAGTTATTGGAAGACATAAATGCAAAATAATAATGCATATAATTACCTCTATAGGTGGTTCTTAAAAATTTATCTTCACCCCAGCTCCCTGGCCACTGTTTGAGAGTGGCTTTCCTGAACCAACAGGCATATCTCTCTAGATACACTGTCTCCTCAAACTCTGTGTATCCCCAAGTACACAAATAATATCCTACTCTAATGAATCTCTATCATCTATTATATCATCTCCAAATCCTTTAGTCTGGAAAACAAGGGCTATCTCCCTAGTTCATCTCATAGTCAGTCCTTCCATATGCCCTGCACTTAGTCTAACACTGTCATTAAATATTCCCTGACGATGGATCTGTATTGTCCAACTTCTCTCTTTTTATATTATTCCTTTTACCTGATGACATGTTCCAAAATAGATCCTGCGTATATTTTAAAACTCTGTTTTATAACCTCTTCTAAATACTTTTCAAGTTTTTCAAGCAAAAATCTCTTTCCTTTTTTCAACCATCTAGATTGTTGTTATTATTGGTGCAGTACATTTATTCCTCTAGTAGGTTAAAACTTCCTTTAGGTCATTTAGTATATTTTGTGTATCTTAATCTTTTTATAGTATATGTATATCATAATGGTTATTAGTAAATTTGTGAAAGTGAGCAAGTCTGGGTTTCCTTATATACTAACAAGTAATATGGTGCTTCACATTTATATATATATATATATATATATATATATATATATATATATATATGCATTGAAAGCTATTTGAGGAAATAGGCAGATTTTTCTATTTTAGGAAGGTTTTCTTGGGGAGCAATTCAAGAATAGTTACTTTAAAATTCCTATAAAATGTTATCTTAATGACTTATTCTCTTATCACAAATGTCCACTGATGGACGTATGTTTTGCCTGACAAATTTCAACTAAAAGGGACTGTATATCATGTGAGGAAGGGTGCTAATAATGCTGAAATCTTAAGAATAAGGACAAAATCATTTCAATATTTTTAAAAACATAGTCATAACACATTATAAGGCACTTTAGCCCCCAAATTTAAACATAGTCATAAAAGTTGAAAGCCTAAGTCTAATAAAATTATTAAAATAAACAAGTACCCTAGATGAGCATCATCTCATCAATGCATTTATCTTCTAAGAATTTGATAGCTATAATTTGTTAATGAGCTTTACAAAATTTTTATTGCAAAATTTCTTTGATGTGAAACCATAACCTGTATTGATGATCTCTATGATACAATTGAGTATGAATAGTATCCTCACCTTCAGCTCTGTTATTTTAATTCATTTGAGTTTTTAACCACATTATGTCATTCACTGCCTAGATAAATATATATCAGCAACCTAATAAATGAGTTAATAAGCCTTACATTTGTAAAATTTATTTTCATATATCCACAGTCTTGTTATTTAGATCACTTTATTGTCCCAACATTGGCATGCAAGTAGAGTTAGGATGATGCTGTGTTCCATAGAGTTTGACAAATCAATAAAGTTGTGTCAGCATGAATCATTTGAGCTGCTTTTAAGCGTCTACTATGAAGTGCATTATCCCAGTTCATCCTACGTACGAACACTAACATTTATGGCTTTTATTCCAATTTGTATTTATTGAACCTGGGTCTAAATTACTTTGAGAGGTATATAAAGAATTGTTTCTTTCTTTTAAATTTGATGACTGAAACTAGAAATCCATTATGATTACTGAGAAATAACAGAAGAGCTGCAACATTGAAACTGTTGCTATGTATTCATTCTGGTTCTGAGAAAACTGTGGACATGCTGTTCAATCATAATTCTCATCTCAAGTTTATATGAGTTGTCATTCCGGTTGAAGCAAAGAACTTCGTGTTTTGTTGGCTATAATATTCAGTATTAAGTGTTCAAGAATAGTTTCTGAAGAAGCAGATATCAACTCACAGATGGAAGTGTCTGAGAGGTAATCACCATTTAATGTGTTTATGACTCTCCCACCATGCTGAAGGGAGCTTGTATTATCTCAGCTTGTAGATCCAACACTTTAACAAATTTTAAAAGACTTGAAGCCACTCTCTCTCTCTCTCTCTCTCTCTGAACACTAGAGTGGAAACTGCTGCTTTTCCAATCATTACAGCAAAAAGTGTGGTTATATTTTGCTGAAAACACCCATTTATCAAAATCCATTTTGTAGTTTGATGTCTTTTCCCAGGAAGACAACCGATAATAATGTCTTCCTGCATACTGAACCTTTTTGTGGAAGATGTTTGGTGCCTGAGTATGTTCAGGCCACTATTACAAAGTACCACAGAGTGGGTAGGTTATAAACAGCAGAAATTTATTTCCCATAGTTATACAAGAGTGTAGTCAAAGCTCAAAGTGCTGATATAGATTTGGTGAGGTGAGGGCCTGCTTTTTGGTTTACAGATGGCACCTTCTCACTCCTTCCTCACCATGGTAGGGGCAAAGGAGGGCACTGCCTCATTCATAAGAGCTTTGTCTGTGACTTAATTCCCAAAAGCCCCCAGTGTAAATACTGTCATACTGGGGATTAAGTTTTAATATATGAATATTGTGTGTTGGGGATTGTGCATAAACCTTCAGTCTATAATGCCTGAGAGAGAAATTTTTCACGGCGATGGAGACCCTTTATTCTGATTTGGAAAGACTCTGTTTAGGACTTCCAGCTAAAATCTAGCTGCAAGTGCATTTTTTTTCATTACCATAAAACTATGTGTAAGAGCCAAATGTGTTTCCAAACAAATCATTGTCCATCTTTTTATTTTTTTTTAATTTAAACACAAAGGCAAAGCATTTATCAATATTCAGGGGAAAATTAGCTAAATTGATAGCAGGGTCACAAAAAACTTAGTCTTTCACATGCTATGGAAATATTTACTGAACCTGGCTTGGGAGGTGTATTTGTGTTACAATTTAGTTCCACTTCTAGTTGACTTCTTATATTATTTTGTGTAATCTTTCAAATGGTACAATTGATAATTTAAAGTACTGTCTTCTCTAATATTTTTGTTTTCCAAAACTGTCATTTATTACTCCTATTTCAATAGAATTTTACTATCAGACCTCCATGACTGTAGGTAACACAGCCCTCACCCAAAGTTCATTCAAGGATTCCAGTGCCTTCTCCCAACTGGTTGTCAACTATCATAGGAACTCAAGGGCTCTCAGTGACTTCTGTATAAAGATATTTGTTGATATACTCCGAAAAAAGAAAAAAATGATGCTGAGTGAACCAAATTAGCCCTGATTTTCTTTTTTTCCCCAAATCTTATTTGACAGACTTTCACAAAACCGTTTATTTATTTTTTCCCTGAGTTCAGCTGGAAGGAGGAGTCTGTCACTAGAATTAAAAATAACCCTTTCCCCAGACTTCCATAATGGCTAAGTTCAAAAGAATCAAAGTGTTTAAGGATACTACTGCTGATGCTGCCAAAGGGTTTCAGATAGACATTGGTGAGATAACTTGAAGATGAACTTGTTCTACTTTGCCTGCTTCTATTGTGTCCAATACTTATTTAGAATAAGAATTTTGAGGCTAATGAGGGTTTAAATGTTATACTGCAATCACAGGTCTTAAAATGTATTTTAAAAATCAAGGCTTCCAGAACGTATGCTTAAATTCTTACTTTGCCATGCATTATATGACCCTATTTCCATTGTCTTTTGCCACCACCCAGACCAGCCGTGTGACATTTAATTTTCTTTTTCGTCTTCTTCATCTGTTCTTTCAGGTATTGTGGCATCATTTGTCGGCAGAGGATATCATAACTTTTGTGCTTTCTAAAGGAAGTATCTTTACTTTTGTCATAGGGCTGAGGAAACTTTCATTTTATTTTATATATTTTTTTTATCAGAATCTGGTGCATGGACAGGTGGTGTGCTGAGCTTTAAACAGCTTGATGAATGATTTGGCTCTGCGTAGCAGTGTCAAATAATGTATCTCTGTTGGCAGTCTCAATGAAACAGAATACGGCAGACAGTTTCTGTTATATATTAGTCCTTGTGTCTACTCAACTTCCAGCTGTGCATACCAGGTATAAATCCTGTCCTTCCTCTCCCTTGTGTCAGTAATTCACTCAGAGCCACCCATTCTAGTCTGTTTACCTAACGTTTGCATTCACCATCAGGAGCCTCTCCTGTCTCTGGGGCAGATGTGTGTTCTTTATTTGCTGATATATTAAGTAACACGATTCTAATCAACCAATTTTTGGGGAATAATAATGAAGGATAGAGGGAGTTATTGCTTAAAACCCTCTCTTGTGAAGGGGAATAGGTAGCTTAATTGTAAGAAGTTGGAGAGTTTATGCTTAAATTCCAGCTTTTACTAACAGTGATATTAACTTTTCACTATATTTTTTTCTATTAGAATTATGCTTTAGTTTGTATTCTAGAGCAAATTAGTTGGTTTTTTTCTCTTATAAACAAATTTGGTAAAATTCACTTATATAAAGAAGCAATTTTGTCACTTAAGAACATTGAAAACTTCTTGAGACCATATTTGCCTTTTAATTTTACACTGTGAACCAGAAGGAAATGTTTAAGGAGAAAAAGTGGAGTTTTGTTATATATTTTATTAGTTAAAAAAACTCCATGAAGGCCAGATGTGGTGGTGCATGCCTGTAATCCCAGCAGCTCAGAAGGCTGAGGCAGGAGGAATGAGTTCAAAGCCAGCCTCAGCAAGAGAGAGGCACTAAGCAACTCGGTGAGACGCTGTCTCTATATAACATACAAAGTAGGGCTGGGGATGTGGCTCAGTGGTTGAGTACACCTGAGTTCAATCCCAGGTACTGACCCCCACCCCCCAAAAAATCCATGAAGACGTTCCTATGAGATAAAGGAAGACATATTGGGTGGGGACCAAATGGTGGCAGAAAGGATAAAATAAGGAAGCATTCATAGTAGTGTTGATCATGATTTGAGGAACATTTTGACTAAATAAGTTGAAGAATGAGACATTTGGAAATAACTAACAGAATCTTTCAACTGATTAAATGAGGAGGGACCGAATAGAGGGAGATGGAGTGAGACAAACTCTAGGGAGATAAGGAGGTGAAGGAGACAGATAATGAACTTAGTCTGGAACACTTAATTTGGGGTAAATATTAAATATTAGACACAGTAGACAGTTGGACATATGGTCTAAATTTACAAAATATCTACATTGAAGAATGGAAGTTGAACTCATGAGGAACTGATTTGGTGACTTGGAGAATGAAAAGCAGGTAGTTTCTCAAAATTTTCAAATCATAAGGTTCTATAGTAGCTGTACTATGCAATGATAGTCAAAGACTTTATGTGGCCATTGAGCAATTGAAGGAGTATGACTTGAAATGTGCTCTAAATATAAAATATGCATTGAATAGTGAAAATTTAGTACAGAAAACAACAAAATATCATTACCAATTTTATACTGATAACTTGTTTTATAATATTTTAGATTTATTGAATTAAACACAATGTATTAATTTCACTATTTAATGTGACTAGCAGAAAATTGTAGGTTATACATATGGCCTGTATTTTTTTTTTCCCCTTTGGGTAGTAGTGCTTTCTCACAGAATAAAAGCCACTCTTGGGCATATTGAAGTCATCTTCTGTTCCTCCTTCTGTGTCTCCTTCATCTAGCCATGGTTAGATGTGTCTTAGTCCTTTCTACATCATAGTGTGTTAGATCTGCAGCCTTTGTATGTATGGTCACCAATTTTTGGAATGCCTACCTCTTCCCTGAAAATTTCTGTCCTTTTGGGTTGACTTTTTAAAGGACAAATACTGAGCGTTCTCTATTTACAACATCCTGCTCAACTCAATTTGAAGGAAATATAAGCTCATACCTAAGAATTTTAGTTTATATTTCTAAAATGATGGTATTTGAACATAACTCCAATATCATAATTCTTTAGTCTCATCAAATGCAAATGATTATTTCTCTGATTTTTCTTATAATTGTATTTTTCAAATGTATTGTTTAAACCAGGATCCAAATAAGGTCTATATATATTGCAATTGTTTAATTTGGCTACTATTTATATAGAGTACCTCTTCATATTCATTATTTCTGTAAGTAATTTCATCATTTGACTTAGAGTTACCATGGTTTGTATTTTATGATTTTGCCTCTTCAGTGTCCAATATGTTCCTCCATTTCCACAATTGCCTATTATTTGTTAGAAGTTGAATCTAATCATGATTCAAGAACTTTTTTTTTTTTTTTAAAAAAGAACACTTCACTGGTGACTTGTGCTTCTAGTAGAAGGTACATAATATATATTGCTCTTTTAATTTTTTTAATGATTTTTAGTGATGTTGCAGCTAATGACAATTCTTGTCCACATTAGTTACTTAGGGGTTGCAAAATGATAATTTTATATTTCTATGATTCTCCAGTTATTAGCTGGAATATTTCTATAAAAAGAAATGTTCCTTCATGAATAAGTTGGTAAACTTTAGGATTCATTTATATAGCAAAGAAAGGTAAAGTTTTGATTCTTTTCACTTATATTCCATTTAAAATTACTTATCAGCACTTATTTTTTAACTTTTTAAGTTCACTAGCACTATCCAATAGTGACCAAGGAGTATTTATTATTTTTTATAACTTATGGATAGAAAGAAGCATAATAATAGCCTCTTCTTGGCCAGTAGTAGTAGTCATCAACTTGACTGAGTTCTTTTTTTTTTTTTTAAACTAGATCCAAGACAGCTTCTTTGTGCTGTGTTATAACAGGATTTCACAGGATCATTTTTCACATTTCATGCTGCAGACCTGGGATCAGCCAGCTCCGTTTGCTAGGAGCCAGGCCTCTTTAGTGGACTCGTTATTTAGACACTGGAATACAGTTACTAAGGATATTCACTGTTACTGGGTAGATTCTTATTTCTGGATCTTTTCAATAAACAAAATCACGAAATGCCCAAGTTTATTTTTGAGAGGTAGTTTATTATGAGTTCTTCTGATTTTGTAGATTCAAATATAGTATTGTAGGGTTTTAACTTAAACTCATTAATCTTACTGTGTTTCTTTTCTCTCTTGCTAAAAAGTACAATCACCCATTTACTTTATTCTACAATACACTAAATAACTATTCCATAGTAATAACAGTACGATTTTTTTGGATGCTGTTTATGCATGTATATTTGCAGTGCTTTTTGTCCTAAGGCTTTATCTCTCTAAGGGCATTTAGTTAAATTACTGTTTTAATGCCATTTGATATTATCACTATGTGATTACATCCCCAACTGGCTGCAGATAGACTCATTTATTTTACTATTGTTCTTTAGGAATTTTTAAAAAATCGGTTTAATTTTCTTTTATGATTATATAGATTCTTTAATCTGTTTCAAAATAAAATTCTATAGACCTAGATATAGTCAGAAAAATGTTACTTTGTACCCTTTCCTTCAACTCTATTCCCTTACTTCCTTTATTGATAACCATTTAAAAAATTGTCCAGTATTGTCTTGGTCAGCTTTTTTGTTGTGGTGACCAAAGGATCTGACAAGAACAATTTTAGAGAAGGAAGTTTATCTGGGGCTCATGGTATCAGAGGTTTCAGTCCACAGACCGCCAACTCCATTGCTCTGGGCCTAAGGTCAGGCAGAACATCATGGTGGAAGGGTGTGGCAGAGGAAAGCAGCTCAGGACGTGGGCAATAGGAAATGGAGAGGGATCTGTGCTCAACAAAGACAAACTATATACACCAAAGGCATGTTCCCAGTGACCCACTTCTTCTAGCCACACCCTACCTGTTGACAGTTAACCACCCAGTTAATCCCTTTCAGGGAATTAATGCACTGATTAGGTCAAGACTAATCATGTAATCAGCAAACTTTCTTGCATTGTCTCACACATGAGCTTTTGATGGGTGACACCTCATCTAAACCATAACATTTTATTGTTCTTTCATGTAAACTACCTCTTCTGTTTATATTCATTTATCTACCTATAGCCATCCATTCTTTCCTCTTAATAGATGAATGATGAAATTCCATATGAGCTTTTTTTCTAAATTACTTTTGTGCATTTGACAGTATTTCCATAACAACATATATAGATTTCTTTCATGTTTTACAACTACAGAGAGGTCTACTGCTTGCCTAGCCTGATTTATTCAACCAGTCCCCTGTTGGTGGATATTTTAGTATTTTTTTTCTTTTGCTACTACAAATAATGCTGCAATACATCATCTTGAATACAAATATTTTCATATATTTTTCTTTGTGTCTTTGGTATAGAATCTCAGAAAAAATTGCTGAATCAAATAGCAAATATATTTTAATTTTACCAGATGGTTCAAATTGGCCATGTCCTCTAGCTGTTATGTCATTTTACATCTCATCAAATCATGTAAATTTGCCTTTTTTTCCTATAGTCATATCATAATATGTTGTCAAATGTGAATATTTGTAAAACTGATAGTAGAGGGACTATATCTCAATATAGTTTTACTAAGTGGAGATATAATTATTTCTAGTAAAACATACAAATTATCAGTGTCCACTTCAATGAGGTTGGGTACATGTACACTGCATAAAATCCATACTCCTTTCAGTATATAGGATGTAGTCCTTACCCTACAAAATTCTCTCATACTCTTACATTTATTTAGTTTGGGTACTAGGGATTAAAACTAGGGATGCTTTACCACAAGCTACATCCCCATTCCTCTTTATTTTTCATTTTGAGACAGTGTCTCTCTAAGTTGCTGAGGACCTCAAACGTGTGAACTGATCTTCCTGTAGCAGCCTCCCAAGTAGCTAGAATTTCAGGTGTGCACCACTCTGTGTGGCTTTCTTATTCTTTTTCAGTCAAGCCCTGCTCCCAAGAAATAACTAATACTTGGATTTCTATTGCCATATATTAATTTTGTAAGTTTATAATCTTCATTTAAATACAGTCATAGAGTATGCACTTGTCTTCCTTCTTTTGATCAAAATCTTTGATATTTATTCATTTTGAATATGTCAGCTTTTTATTGCTAAGTAATAATTTATTACATAAAAATACCAGTTAATATTCTGTTAGAATATTCTTGTTTGTCTTATTCCATATTGTATTACAGAATGCTATAGACTGAGTAATTTAAAAAACAAAAGACTAAGTTTTGCTCTTATTAACAGAAAAGCCATTTACAAACTCTTACAAATATTACTGGAAATACATTTCTTTTGTGTAGACACCCATATCTGAAATTGCTAAATCATAAAGTAACATCAACATTTAAATTCATAAGAGAATATTGAATAGTCTTCCAAATTAC
Source organism: Marmota monax (assembly GCF_021218885.2). Lineage (NCBI taxonomy): Eukaryota > Metazoa > Chordata > Mammalia > Rodentia > Sciuridae > Marmota > Marmota monax. The sequence goes on from NW_026692781.1 coordinate 17,313,672, forward strand.
TTGTATTAATTTGCATTTCTACTAGTAATGTATGACAGGTCCATTTGATCTATATCTTCTTTAATGTTTGGTTTTAACATTTTCAAAAGTTGCCATTCTAGTGGGTGTGTGTTGACATTTCATTGTGATTTTAATTTACTTTTCTTCAGTGACTAAATTTAGTGAATCTTTAGTTATTACATATTTTGTGAGGTGTTGACTTGAATATTTTGGAAATGTTGATGGTAGAAGTTTCTTTTGTATTCTGAATATTAGTCCTTTGCTTCTCTGTTTCTTTTTCTTACACAAAGTTCAATTATTTTCTGCATTGTTCATTTTATCACTGGTGTGTTTTGATAAGCTGAAGTTTTGACTGTCATAAAAACCAGTTTAATGGTTAGTGACTTTTCCCTTCTATGTAAACTGTACCTAGCTCCAGAGAGCTATTTTCTGTAAGTTATTTGATGTATTCTTTTAGAAGCTATATAATTGTAGTTTTTATGCTTATTAGAAATTTTTTTGACTTAATGTTTTTCTTTTCTTTTTTAAAATATGGAATGTTTCACAAATTTACATGTCATCCTTGTGCAGGGGCCATGCTAATATTTGTATCATTCCAATTTTAGTGTATGTGCTACTGAAGTGAGCACTTGACTTAACTTCTGTATATGGCTTGTAGGGTTGTCAAGTTTTGTTATTTCCCATTAGTAATTTAGTTAATACAGAATAATTTGATGAAAACCTTCTCCAATACCAAATGAATTTTACTGACAGTTTTTGAAAAATCTCGTGACTTAATTCTGAACTATTCAGATTGATTAATTTGTTTGACTTTAGTAGTACTAAAGTCTTTATTACTGTCTTTATTACTATGGTTTTGTAATTAGTTTTTAATCATGTAAATCATCCAATTTTGTTCTTTTTTTTCACAAAATTATTTTGGCTATTTCAGTTTTTTTTATATTTCTATAAGCATCTTAGCATTCATTAAATCCAGAAAAGAAAGAGTTATGGAATTTCAGTTGGTATCACAATGAAATCATAGATCAGTCTGTAAGAGCTAATTTATTAACAATATTATATTTTCATCCATTAGCATGAGAACTCTCCATCTGTTGACTCTGGTTCAGTTCCTATCAGCAATGTTTTGTCATGTTAAATGTGGATTGTCTTTTGTACTTTTATTATGTTTATTTCTTGATATTTTATAGTGTGCTATTGAAAATATACATTTTTTTAAAAAAACTTATTTTCAAATATATATTTTTAAAACCTATTTTAAAATATTTGTTGCTTGTACATAGAAATATAGTTGAGTTTTTGGATTTATCTTGTAATTTGAATCCTTGGTACAGTAACTTACTAGATTTAGTAGCCTTTTGTTTTACAGATTATTTAGGACTTTGAATAAAAATAATCATAATGTCTGCAAACAAATATATATTTTTTATTCTTTCAAATCTATTATGCCCATTATTTGCTTTGCCTTAATGCATTGGTTAATACAGTTGTTAAAATATTGAACACCAGTGATGATTGTTAGTATGGTAGTGAAGGACTATAATCTCAGTGAATCAGGAGGATGAGGCAGGAGGAGCTCAAGTTAGAGGTCAGCTTGAGCAATTTAGTGAGACCCCATCTCAAGATAAAAAAATAAAAAATAAAAAATGAAAAGAGCCACAGATGTAGCTCGATGATAGAGCACTTTCCTAGCATGTGTGAGCTGAGTTCAATGACAGTAACTAACTCTCTTTGTCTCTATTTCTGTCTGTCTCTCTATCTCTCTCTTTCATTCTCTCTCTCTCTCTCTCTCTCTCTCTCTCTCTCTCACACACACACACACACACACACACAGACAAATACACACAATGATAAATGGAGGAGAAGAGAGAAAGGAGAAGAGGTGGTGGTAGTAATGATGCTATAGTGGATATCTTTCATTTATTTCTGGTTTTAGGGGAAGGTGTTTCTGTTCATTATGTCATCTTAACTATAATGTTAGCAATAGGCATTTTTGTAGCTATGCTTTATTAGATTAAGGCAATTCTATCTGTAGTTCAGTTTTTTTTTTAAATCACAAAAATGTAGGCATTCAATTCCATTAATTGCTTTTTTCTGGATTTATTGAGAGGATCATGTGATACTTTTGTTTTTATGTTAAGTAGGGTGAGCTACGTTAATTAATTTTTAAATATAAGCCAAACTTGGGTTCCTGGGATAAATTCCACATGGTCATGATGTATTGTCCCTTTTAAGTATAAAAGGAATTTTTGCTTATATTTTGTTAAAAATTCTTAAAAATCAATCCCTTTTGGGGATTGATAACAATGTTTTTTGACTTATTTATTGAGTTGGGAATTATTTCCTATCTCTATTAATTTTAATGAATAATCTTTATTGGCATATGTATTTTTATGCTAAATTTCCTTTTCACGTCCTTAGCAAATAATTTTTGGAATAAAAAATTATTGTGTACACATTGTATACATAAAATAAGTTAACTGGAAATTTTTTCTCCCTATTAACGTACAATTGACATATGAGTTTTTGTCTCTGTGAGCTGATTAAGTTTATTTATTAAGTTTAATAATAATGAAGGTGATTTTAGGCGACACAAGATTGGAATGTGAGCCTCCTGATATTCTCTACTGCTGATCAACTCTAGGTGACAGATCAATTTACAGATGTGTGTATTTTAATTTCCTTTTTAAATCATTTTCTCCATTGGTTTTTAAAATGTACAAATAAGCCAAATTGGAAAATATAATAAAAATAAGATTATGAATACTATATTGTGTAGGCATTTCTAAGACATCCATCAAAGAAAGGGAAGCTATTGGTCCGAAGAATTATGCTATAAAACTAGACCAGTGGCAGAGAGATGTGGCATGGAGGGCTAATTCTGTTTTGTTCTAAGTGGTCAACCATGTATTTAAAAAAAAAAATTCACAGGCAAAATGTGGAAGAAAGGTGGCATCAGGGTGAAATTGGAATCAGTAAGAGAGTTTATAGCCATTGATCAGGTGAGAGAAGATGGGAAACTGAACCTTGGTAGTGGCAATGGGAATGAAGAGAAAAATCACTGGATATGTGTAGTCAAGTGATTTCAGGGAAGCAGGCAGTTTCTTATGAAACAGATGTCAGCTGACATGTTTTAAAAATTTTGACGTCACTCACTCCGAGAAGCTAGTCTAAGCAATAATTTTTTTCACAAAGTGATCCGTGAACATGGAATTTTCCGGAGAAAATAAATTATAAAAAGCTGAATGTTTTAGACTCATTTTGAAGGTTACCACAGTCCTTTAGTCTAGTGGCTCTGCGTACTGCAAGATTTTTACCCCTTCTATCAGATAAAAAAAGAATTGAAGACAGACTTGGGTATTTAAATTATCTTTAAGAAAGAAGAGTTTTCATGCATTTCATAATAAGGGTGAGTTACTTGAGTCCTCTTAAGTGATTTCACTTTGCCTAAAAATTCTATCTTTAATAATTGTCAAAGTGGATTTTGAAGTGTGAAGTTTAAGATTTCCTTAAAACCTTAGTTTAAGTGAAAAAGGTTTTGCTGTGTACCGAGATATATTGGCATAAGCTTATTTCCTGGACATATGGATTGTAAAATAAGCTAGAGTGTTGAAAATTAAATGAGATAATTTATGCAAAGTCCCCAGCATAATGGGCACATAGTAGGCATTCCATAAATAGTATCTATAGGATTTAGATTCAAAAAGCATTAACTTAAAAACTGTAGTTACAAACATGAATATGGATCAAATTGTTGGGGAAGAGTGTATGAGGAAAAGAGAGGTGCAAGAATGTAAATCTGGGAAAGTCTGGCATGTCAGAGAGGGCAGGAAGTGAGGATCCAATGGAGGAGCCTGTAAAGTGACAACTGGCGGGGGGTTTGAAGGAGGACAAGAATAGAGCTACATCATGAAAGTCAAAGTTTTGAGAAGAGAGAAAGAGGAGGTGAGGCTAGGAAATGTGTCAGAGCCATCAAAAAAGTATAAAGACTAACTGGCCAGCTAGAAGGTTATTGGTGGGTTTGGCAAAACTGGACCCATCTTACATTGGGAAGAAAAAGGAGAAGGGAAAATATCTTGGAAAATTTTAGTTGGGTTTTCCTGTACTGTTTCAGAGAATCACATGAAAAGACTAAATGTAGGAGCAACAGAAAGTTGACTTGAAGAGCCACGTGCTTCTCTGAGAAGAAGAATCCTTATGTATCTTTTAAAGCTCTCTGGTAATAACTGGTGACAAGCGCTTGACAGCTCAGTTGCCATAATCAAGCTTTAGGAGACATAAAGTTTCTTAACGAAAGGCTCTGCTTAAGTAAATCATCCCAAGAGCAAACAACATCATAAACCTGCTGACTTTGAGCAGCTCAAGGTTAGAAACATCATCTTACACATTTTGTATCAAAAGGCTATCATAGGACCTGTCACTCAGGTGATGTTTAAGGAGGAAAAGGACTTTCAAAATTTAAAGTGATGTGATTTGGATTGACAGTAGAACTAGAATTATAATTTTGTCTGAAATTTTGTTGCTTATTCAAAATAAATTAATGTGACATATTTAGGAATAAGAAATCAGATTTTATTAGAAATAAATAGATATCTTAAATTTTAGAATTCAGATGAAAGATCTTTCTTGATCAAAGTCATTGGGCACATGCAAACATTTGTTTTGCTAATGTTACCCTTTATTGTGAACTTTGCCTAGGTCTTATGAGTCAAGATAAGTAAGTAGTCACATGAGCTAAAATTTATGCCTAACAAGAGTAGAAATTTAAGAAAAAATCTATGCCTCATCTAAGGAGGCCTAAAAGGTCACACCTTTAGCATGAACTTCACCCATATTAATGTGATTGTATTTAAACTTCTTGTTTGTAGAAATGCAGTATCCTCTTTAAAAGTAGTTAATGCCGATGTAGTTCAATTGTATTTGAATTTTTAAAAACTTGAAGTTAAATATGTGTTATGAAATGCTTTTGATAGAATGTGTCATACTTCTATTCAGAATGTTAGAAAATTTATATTCCTACCGGTAGCTGAGACTCTACATATGCATCCTTGCTGATACACTAACCATATGGTTATGCTTTTGTTGTTGTTGAAGTGTCCTAATTGGGTATTGTTTAAGTCAGCTCTCTTCACTGCTGTGACTAAAGGACCTGACCAAAACAATAGTAGAAGAGGAAAATTTTATTTGGAAGCTTATGGTTTCAGAGGTCTTAATCCATAGATTGCAGGCTCCATTGCTTTGGGCTGGAGGTGAGGTGGAATATCGTGGAAGATTGTGGCAAAAGGAAATAGCTCAATGGTAATAAGGAAGTCGAGAGACTTTGTGCTACAGATACAAAATATACCCTAAAGCCACGCCCCCAATGAACCATGTCTTCCAGCTACTCCCCATCTGTCTCCATTTACCACTCAGTTAATCACATCAGTGATCAATTCACTGTTTATGTTAAAGCAATAACCCAATCATTTCTCCTTCAAACCTTCTTGTATTACCTCACATGTAAACTTTTGGGGGACACCTCACATCCAAACCATAGCAAGTGTAGTGGTGGTCTATCTCACTGGTGTTTTAGCTTCATTTCACTAATGAATAGCTGTTGATATGGTGCTCATTTGACATCTGTCTTCCCCCCCCCCTTTTTTTTTTGCTGTTTACTATGTCTTCTGCTTATTTCTTTAATTTAATTTAATTTAATTTTTTTATTAGCTACACATGACATTACAATGATCTTGGCAATTCATACATTTGAATCACTGGGACATCTGTATCTCTTCTTTGGTGAAGTGTCTGCCCAAAAGTTCTGTCCACTTTTTTTTTTTTTTTTAATTGGAAGTTTTTTAAAACTTAGTTTGAGGTTTCTTCATGCAGTTCTGAAACAACTATTATTTGAAAGTACTTTCTTCCAGTCTGTAACTTCTCTTTTTACTCTCTATTGAAGAGGAGAAAATTTAAGTTTTAATGAAGCTATATGCATTAACTTTTAATTTTTATTTCATGCATCATGCTTTTCGTGTAGTGTCATATTGAAGTTAAATATATACCTACTGTATGATCCAGCTATTCCAATTCTAGGTATTTATTCAAAAGAAATGAAAGTAGGTTCATTGAAAGGCTTGTATATGAAGGTCAATAGCACTTTGTTTGTAATGATCCCAATTGTATCAACCATTGACTATATCAATAAATTGTGGTATATCCATACAGCAGACTACAACTCAACAAGAAAAATAAGCAGCTATTGATATATGCTACTGTGTGTGGATTTCAAAATAATTAGGCTCAGTGAAAGTAGCCAGACAAAAAGTGTATAGATGATAGGTTTCCATGTATATAAAATTATAGAAAATGCATGTGGGGAAAAAAAATTTAAAAAATGCATGTTGATCATAGAAAAAGGCCCAGAGACAAAGGGACAGGAAGGGATATGAGGAACATTTGGAGGTGATGAACATGTTCATTATTTTGATGGTGGTAATAGCTTCACAGGTGTATTTTTGTGTTACAACCCACTGTACACTTTGCACAGGGGTTTTTTATTATATACCAGTGTGTACCTCATAGAACTGTAAAAAATAGCTTATAAGAAATTAGTTTTTTTTTTAAATGTTCCCTTAGAATCATCTAGGAGAATTTAGTATTTTAAAGAGTGACATTGTTTTAGCCATCTACTCAAAGCTCTCCATATTCATCAGAGTGGATATAACTCATCATTGATTGTTAAAAAAAAGGGTAAAGAATTGCCCATAATGGGAAAATAATGTTCATGTTCCTAGTAATGAATAGAGAGACAGACAGTTATATGCACACCAAACAAGAGAGTGAAGAAAGATAAGTTGTAACTTACTACTTTAAACCACACATTTACTTTTTACTTTTGGTTTATCAAAGGTGTAGTATATGTGCATGCTCTATAACTGATTTAATGTTAAATAGAATTTAGGGTCATAGGTATAGATAATTAGGAAAATGCAGATATTTACTATTTGGTATTAAGTTTTAGAAGGAGTTCATTTAATACTGAATAAAGCAAGACAGAGTCAGAGTGGAGCTGAATGAGAAATGCATCATTAGCTATAATAAAGTACTTATAATGTTCAGAGACAGATTAATGATGACAATGACAATGTCACTTGTGATAAATGCAAAAGCAATTGCACTTTTTATATATTCATTTTTGAAAACTTCTTCCTAATTGCCCGTCTTTGGGCTGAATCTCATGTCAATTTTTAAAAAATTTCTGGTGCATGTCAGGGACCTCACGACTGTGATGATGATAATTATAATTATCAGATAGTCATTAAAATCTAGAACATAGAGAAGACACAATAAAAACAATGATGTTTTTAGTACATAAATTATTTGTGAAAAGTTTTCAAAAATTTATTTACTATACTTCTGATCAATAAAATGTACTCATAAAATGACCCTCTTTTGAGATACTGATTTGGCCATCTTAGTATGTAGAAATATTATGAGTTATCAGCAGGTTTTCTAGATTTTACTGTAATTGATATTATATTAATTAGATCATGGGTTAAGTGTAAATTGAAAAATAAGGTAGAAGTTATAAAAAATGAAATATCACATCTAATGTTAAGTTACAATAGGTTCTTCTTAAATTAGTAGTTTTCATCTTATTATAAAAGTAACACATAAGCTGGGCACAGTGGTGCACACCTGTAATCCCAGAAGCTCTGGAGGCTGAGACAGGAGGATCATGAGTTCAAAGCCAGCCTCAGCAGAAGCAAGGGACTAAGCAACTCAGTGAGAACACTGTCTCTAAATAAAATACAAAATAGGGCTGGTGATGTGGCTCAGTGGTCGAGTGCCCCCGAGTTCAAATCCTGGTACTCACCCCCCAAAAAAAATTAAAACAAAAGTAACATATGATGAATTTAGAAAACTTAAAAAAAAGCATAAAAATATTTTTTAACCTATAATCTTACCAGTGAGTGACATAATTATTTTTAATATTTTCATGTGTTTCATTTTATTGTTAATCATGGTGAGTATGTATTCTTAAATGTAAATTATAAACCCATTTCATTTTTTCATCCAGCTTATTGTACAGTATTCTCTTGTTTAATACTATGCCAAGTAACTCAATTCTCTTGGAAATATAAATTAGTACTATTTCCTTGGAAGGTGATTTTGTTATGAGCCTTAATGTACTAATAATTATTCATTAATTATTTCTCTGAAAATGATGCTCACATACTTATTAATATTAGCACATATGAAATAAAGCATAAATATATGAACTTGTAAAAACTCTGTTTACATGTATGTGTAATTTTTATATATATGCATAACCTTGGTCTAGATTTTCAAATAAAAAATTGTGTTAAGAACATGATGTGTTAGTCAGATTTCTATTACTATTACAAATATTTGAGAAGTTATTAAAAGCTTTCTTTCGGTAACAGTTGTGGAGTTTCCAGTCTATGGTCAGTTGGCCCTGTTGGTTTTGGGCCTGTGAGGAGGCAGCACAACCTCACAGGGGTGCATGTGGTGGGATAAAACTTCTCACCACATAACCAGGGAGAACAAGAGGCTAAGAGCATGGGGTTGGGGTCCCACATCCCCTGAAGGCCATGTCCACAATGATCCGAAGACCTCCTCCTAGGTCCTCCCTCTGAAAGTTTCTGCCATCTCCCAGTAATGCCACCCTAGGGATCAAGATTTTAACACCTAAGCCTTTTAAGATCCAAAGCATAGTTCCTTAAAAGCATCTGAGTACCTTATAAAACCTGCTCTGCCTGCTAAATGCTACCTGAGAGACATGCAAATTTCTAGTTGGTTATACATCTATTTCTCTATCACAGCAATTTCTGAGTGATGGAATTACGGGTGTTAATTTTCTTCTGTTCTTTTTGTATCTTCCAAGTATTCTATATGTAATTTTCATAATAAAAAAAAATAAACATTATGAAACATGTAGTAAGCAGTTCCTCAAGTCATTCAAATAATTGAAAACATGAGTTGTCAGTTGTATTACATCCCAACAATATTTCTATATTGTTATTTACTTTACAAATTCTTTAGTGTTATTTAAATATTTTATTTTGTTACTATTGCTGTATTTTACATGATGCCATTTAAGATACTGTGGGTAAAATATCATCTTAGATCACTTTGGCATTCCATAATTTTTTTTTCTGAAGGAGCTCCAACTCCTGACTATTCATTTGTGATATATGTGTTTTAGAGCATAGTTTTAATGAAGAAAAATAAAAATATTTAGCTTTATTTAAGCCTGTGACCACAACTTGAGTTAGCTATACTAAAACTGTGCATTATTGGAATTTGGATGATAGGCTGTAGAAAAATGAGCAAATCTGTGCTCCACTGATGGAAGGTCAACCCTCTCATGTCAGTAATGATGCCATTCTTCATTGACTTGGAAACTAGTCAAGACTTTGGGGGGAAATATTCTGGTATAATGTCTGTTTTCCAAATTCTGTAGCTAAAAGAATTGCTAGCAAGTAAATTTACACTTGGAAAGGTCACAAAAATGAACAAACTTAGTTATTTCCAATAGTATAATTAAGCAATTTTTTTCTTTTGTATTTGAAGAACAGTGCCATTTTATTTGTGTAGTTTCAAATGTTTCATGACTACACATAGCAAGTTATATCCAAAGAGTTACTACTAAATTATATTTGTCCTATTGAAAAGTAAATTGCCCCTATAAAATAACCTTATTTTTTTCCATAGGCTATTTTGTTGTTTAATCATTTCTAATGAGTTTGTTGACCCCAGTGCTAGTAGTTAGAATGTAATGGGAAAATATGAATTAACAAATGTGAATTATAGAAACATTATGTGACAATTTCTTCATTTATGGACTTTCATTTTCATAACCGTGGCCCACATATTTAGAAATTTGCTTAATGCTTAATTCCTACCTCCCTTACAGTTGCTTTTCAATATCCATTCTTCCTTATTAAAAACCTCAGTGCTGGCTGGTCATCTTACCACCCACAGATGAAGCTGAGAGTTGGCAAATGAATTGTAAGGAGAAAAGAGTGTGTGTGTGTGTGTGTGTGTGTGTGTGTGTGTGTTCTAAGAAGTTTCTTTAAAAGACAGAGGGATAATATTATGAGACTGTGTCTCTGTCCGCCTGGTTAGGCTGAATATAATAGCTACAGCTTCAGCCATCTTGGTTCTGAACTTAAGAAAACTATGTGCAAAAGGTTAATAATCCAAGAACTTGGATGATCCATGCTTCTATGTTACCTCCCACAAATCTTGTTTGGTCTCTCTTCAAGATTGTTACTAAATACAATAAACTTCTTATGTATTTTAATTGCTGATTTTCAAGAGATATGTTACCATATCTAAAATAAATCCTTATGATACATAGGAGTATAGTAAACTCTTCTCTTTGTATATTACAAGCAACACATTTGTAAACATATATTACTAGATGCCTATAAAATAAGTTTACACATCTACAAAACATTATATTTCATTATATATTTATTATAAGCAGAGAAATTAAGATGTTATGTTCTAACATATTCCAGAGGTCTGGAGACACAAAGTATTGCTCTGTATCTGATGATATATTCTTAGATGATATTCGCTTGGAGAAGCAATGAGTCTAAACCCTCACCAGTATGACAATTAAGTGGCAATTATCATCTAGTCACTCAGGTGTAGTACTATGGTAAACATGTTTGATTTTGTCTACAGCCATTAGTTTACTTGTGCTTGTTGAAGTCTTGAGTTCTCTTCTATCCCTTGCTTTTCATTTTGGGTGCTGGAATGTAATTCTTAACGCAGATGCATAAAAGTACATTAGTGCTCTAGTATTTAAGCATTACATTATGTTGGCATGAAACTGTTTTGATCTATCCATTTACATAATTGAGACATCTAAACCCAGTATAAAAGATTACAATTTTGAAATTATTACACAATTTTGTATGAAACAGAATGCCTTCTTCATTCTGTGGTTCACGTATTCCAAAATGGAACCCGTTTCAGAAGAGCTATATCAAAATATCAATTAGTCTTGAAAATACATACTTCTTTGAAACTATATAGGGGCTCAAAGAAATTGGTAGTGAGAAATAAGGTTGTTGCTGTGACAAAACTGACCACATGGTTCATAAGCCTTTGGAGCTGGTTCATGGAAAGGATTTTAAAAAGCTTAGAGCTGCAAGCTGGAAAAGTTTTAGAATATTATAAGTGAAGCTTAATGGATGATTCTGGTTGGAGATCAGAAGACCAGAATGCTATAGGACTGCAGATTATGTTCACGAGGTTTCAGAGGGAAATGAGGACTCTGTTGGGAATTGGATTAAAGACCATTTGTGTTACATTCTAGCAAAGAACTTATCTACATTACACTGTACCCTGAGACTTTGTGTGAGGCTAAATTTAAAAGTGATGGACTGATGAATCTGACAGAGGAAATTTCAAGGCAACACAGCATTCAATCAGTGGCATGGATATTGCTGGAAGCTATTAGCCAGGGTTGCTGTGTAAATTGGGAGCAAAACAAAGAAGTAAAGGATTTTAAAAACTTGCGGTTTGGCTAGTAAAGTTCATGTAAAGTTGGGGCCAAGGACATTGTGTTATTGAAAAGATTATAGACCCCAAATGGATGCTAAATACTTTACACAGAGACAATAGAAAAGTTGCCCCATAGGCATTTCAGAAATTTATAGGACCATGCCCATTTCAGGCTCATGGATATAGAAGGGAAAATTCCTTTGGGAAGAGATCATGAGAGCACCTATTACACAAGGAGACTTACGAAGTTATTTTACCTGCTGAACTGTACAGGCACTCAGAGGCCACTGAAGCCATTGATTCCAGGGGACTCAGATATTGCACAAACTGGCAGCAGATCTGGATGCTATCCATGTGGTATTGGTTGTGTGAATACAGAATGCAAAAGTTCAAGTCTTGGAGACTTCCACCTAGAGGAAGGCTCTGAAGGACAGAAAAAGTATAGCCGGGTGATGCAGGAAATTATAAAGCTAAAGCTAGAATGGAGAACCCAGGAATTAAGAGATGGCAGTAACATGGATTGACTGACAAAAGAAAGAGCTGTGGCTGTGGAGCCCGCCAAGCTAAAAGGGAGCAGTCATACACTGTAATCAGGAAGGCCAATGGGGAGAGGACACCCAAAACTTTTAGAGAGCACACATCCCTACCATGTGTCTTAAATACTCTTTGTGGAGTTCCAGGGCATGTTGGGCTATACTTAAATCTTGCTGTGGCCCCATCCCTTGTTCCTATGCTTCTGCCACTATTCCTCTTTTGAAATGGGAATGTTTATTCTGTGCCACTCTATATTGGATATATTAACTTGGTTTTGACATACAGTGATTCACAACCAAGAATTTGTCTTGAGTATCAGATAAGACTTTGGACTTGAAGTTTGGTTAATGCTGTTAAGGCTCTTAAAGATGGGCTAAATGCATTTTTGCACTGTGATATGGACTTGAGCTTTTAAGGGTCAAGGACAGAATATTATGATTTGGATATTAGATGTCCCCTGAAAGCTCCTGTTACTGCAGGAATATTCATTGGTAAAATGATTGACTAGTGAGAGCTGTATTTAATCAGAGCATTCTGGTTTAAATGGAGGACTGGGTGGTAAACCTAGGCAGGTGGAGTGTGGCTGGAAAAGGTAGTTCACTGGTGGTATGCCCTATTAGGGTACATCTTCCCTGTGTACCTCTTCTTCATGATCCCATCATGAGCTGAGCAGCTTTCCTCAATTGGGCTCTTTTTCCATGATGTTCTGCCTCAGTTTGGGCCCAGGGCAATGATGTTGGCCATCTATGGACAGAGACCTCTGAAACCATGAGCCCCAAATAAACTTTCCCTCCTATAAGTTGTGTTTGTCATATGTTTTGGTAATAATAATGCAAAAGCTAACTAAAATATCATATATGTAATATTCCTACAACACTGGATTTACAAATACAGTGCAATCTGCCCTGCCTCTGCCCTGAACTGAGAAAGCCTATCAAATCTTCCCTACCTAGTTAACAAAACCCATTTTTTTTTCCATGAAGAAACCATTTCATGTGGACTCAAGTAAGCCCAAGCTGAAAATATCCAAACTTGTGCTTTCCCTATATTATTGGTTTAGGATACAGCATGTGATGAGCTGGAAAAAATTAGAATTCCCACAAGAACGTTGGTCCTCTTAAGGAATACATGGTGGTTCCTTTAGGGGTTGTAAGCTGTAAAATCATGTAAACATGGAGCAGTGCCCATTTTGCCTCCCAGGGGATAGAGCTGGTCTGACTGTGAAGACAGTGAAGGGAATAACAGACCAAGACATTGAGAGAACAGTTCCAGCATCACTGGTGTGCGTGGGCCTATGTATGCCTCTGAGCTTTCAGTTATATGGAAAAAGATATTTCTGTTCTACTTGATTTGGTTTGAGTTGCCTTTATATCACTTGCTTCTGATAGACTTTTCATTAATAAAGCTTCTTTCTTCTCCTAGAAAAATGAATAAAGATACAGTAATCAATGTGGAAGAAATAGGTGCTCATTGCTTGCTTGATACATCTCTTGGATATTTTATAGTTTAATATTCTGAGACTCTGGTCTCTTTTTCCCTTGGGATCCAGTCAACCTTTGTTTTAGTCAGTTTTTTTATTGCTGTGACTGAAACATTTGATAAGAACGATCAGATACGAAAAAGTTCATTTTGGGTCTCACTGTTTCAGGGGTTTTAGTCCATAAGCATCCGACTCCATTCTTTGAGGCCCAAGGTGAGGCAGAACATCAAAGAGGAAAGCAGCACAAGACATGGCTCCAGGAAGAAGATAGAGAGGGAGCTCACCTTACCACAACAAAATATAAACCCTGAGGGAACACCCCCAATGATCCACCTCCTCCAGTCACCCCATGGCTGCTTACAGACTTATGCTATCCCTATATTATTGGTTCAGAATGCAGTATGTGACAAGTTGGAAAAAATAGAATTCCAGCAAGAACTTTGGTCCTCTTAAGAAATTTAAGAGTTACAGCATCACTTTATTAATGATAATTCTGTTACCACTCAGTTAATCCCATTAGGGGATTAATTCACTGGTCTAATTGAGACTCTCATAACCCAATCATTTCACCTCCAAACCTTCTTATGTTGTCTCCCACATGAGCTTTTGGGGCACACCTCACATCTAAACCATAATGACACTTTAACTTTTTTAGTCATTGTGCAAATGAGTGGTCAGACCAGAACAATATAAGAACAAACTTTTAATTGAATAAAGTGTTATGATTCTATCCAATCAAGCAATCTGAAATCTTTTCCATGATAGTGAACTGGACTAGCTGGTTTTCATCTACTGCCCTGGGATGGGGAGGGCTACTTTGGTAAACATTAGTTATTTTCACTGGATCAGAATCTCTTCTACCTTTTTCTGGTTTTCTTTCTCTGTCTACTAATTTGTATGGGTAGGCCAATTCAGTATTCCATATCCCTGGTTAGGAATGGAAATATACTTTAGGCTTGGTCTATCCTAGTATCTTATTACCCTGGGCCAAGCAATTGACCCATGTTGAGCATTTTAAGCCTAAACTGGGCTAATGTGACATTCTTTGGGATTTTCTTTCTTTTAAATTAATTTCTACCGCCATTCTCCAAAAATAAACATCTGTACATATTTATGGAGTAGCATGTGATGTTTTAATATCACATATGCATTGTGCAATGTTTAAATCAGTTTAGATGCAAAATCAGAGACTGTATTTTGGAGTTTCTGAATGCAACCAATATAAGTTTGAAGCTCTTTATATCTACACTTGCATGTCGCACATGTCTTGCTCTTTCTCTTAACTTACTACCAGCACTTGGAGAAAGCCTGTCTACTAAAGAATGAAGCCATTGTACGTGGCTGAGCTGAGAGTTGAAAAAGAAAAAATGCTGGCTACATCATCTGAGTCAGCCTGCTCTGCAATCACACGTGCCTATGAATGAGAGAGTTAACTTATATACATGTGTTATGTTGCTTTGTCATGTGTTTTTGTCTTCTCTAATAAAATACATTCATGAGTTTGGTACTTAAACAATTAAGTATTGGACCATAACAAATATAGCAGCATCAATAAGGGAGTGAGGATGGGTGTTTGCATGTGTGAACATGAATTTTTGCATGTGTGAGTCTAGTGAAAGCTGGTTAACTCTGAGAATTATGTTAGCTAGAATGGGAAGACTAATATTTTTAAACCATATTCTAAATGGGCTTTGGGGAGCTCTTTTACCTTATCTTAATTGCTTAAAAATATTACAGTCTCTGTAAGTAGTTACTGATTTGAACCCCAAAGGAAATAAAGTTAGAAAATGCTATCAGTTTCTTGAAGTGATAATATGAGCTAAACAAGACAGAACACCTGCAAAATGCTATGAATTTGCTAATGTTTCTTTTGATGGTTAATTTTAAGGTCAAAGGCTTTGGTTATGTTTTAATGAATAGTTGAAATGATGTTACAATAGTAATGAAAATAGTGCGTGAGAGAAATAAAATACTATTAATGCCAATGTCATTTTAAAAACCGGCTTATGGTAGGATCTGCATGTTTAAAATATCTGGGTGCAATTTTAAAAAGTCAAGTGATAAACTAAATCATGAAAAGGAGGAAACCAATAAAACCCTGTCATAAGATGCTGCTTGTATTTACAGACACTCTGGGTATCCTGTGATTGATTGCCTTGCAAATTTGAAATGTTCAAGGGCAGTATATGAGACAGGAGAGGAGAGAGTCCAAGCCCAGTCTTCTTTGTTCTGCTATCTACTCAATGATATGTTAGGGAATGAGGAAAGGTCTTCTCTTCATTAACTGACTTTCACCTGTGACCTCAAAATGCAACATTTCTTCTTCTCTACTGTGGCTTCTTGTTCTGCCAGGAAAAATAGGCTTCATTGAAGGTGATCTTAAGTGTTGTAACTATAGCCTATCTGAGGTTATTAATTAATTGCCTCTCAGCTGAAAAACCATCCTTTGAAGCCTATTTTATGGTAATATTTTTGGACCCTCAGTCTTTGTTCTGGTACTTTGGCTTGAGTTAGGCTGTGCTATGAGGAGGCTAAAAAGAGGTGACAAGGCTAAGAGGGTGGTGGCCAATTGTGGTTTAGATATGAGGTATCCCCTAAAAGCTCATGTATGAGGTAATGCAAGAATGTTCAAAAATGAAATGATTAAATTATGAGAGGTGTGACACATTCATGGATTAATCCACTGATATGGATTAACTGGGCAGTAACTGTAGGCAGGTAGGGTAGAAGTAGGTCACTGAGAGAGTGCCTTTGGGGTTTATGTTTTGTTCTTCCTGATGAGCAGAGCTCATTCTCTGCTTTCTGGCTGCCATGTTCTGAGCTGTTTTTTTCCCCCACTACACCCTTCCACCATGATGTTCTTTCTTACTTTGGGCCCAGGACTAAGGAGTTGATTGACTATGAATTGAACCTCTGAAACCATGAGCCAAAATAAAAATTTCCTCCTTTAAATTGTTCTTATCATGTATTTAGGACAGAGTGACAAAAAAGCTGGGACAAAGAGACTTTTCTAGTTTTTGTTTTTACAATGTGGTGGCAAGCATACCAATGTGGAGTGTGTCCTAGAAGTAACAGTAGCTTACATGAATCTGTGGTGGTAGTTAGTAGTCTCTAGTGAGTTTCTTCCTGATCAGAGCCACGGATGTCATATTGTTTCAGTAGCTAATCATCTCCATAGAAGTCTGAGTCTCAACTGTAATGCGGACTTCCTCCTTTAAGTTTTTTTTTTTTTTTCTTTGTTTATCTTTCCCTTAGACTGAGGGATGTATATTAAAATGTTTTTCTATGTAAAAACTTACTTAAAACCTAGCAACTTAACACACATTTATACTCTCAAAATTTCTAAGGGCTAGGAATCTGGCATGATTTGGTTGGATTTTCTGTTCTGGGTATCACCAGGTGTCAGCTGGGCTGTGTTCTTATTTGGAGACTCCACCAGGAAAGAATCAGCTTCCAGGTTCATTCAGGATTTTGGCAGAATCCATTTATGTGTATGATTTAGGGCTCCAGTATCTTACTGACTGCTGGCCAGAAGCCACCTTCAGGTGTTAGAGGCTACCAATAGTTCTCTGCCATGTGGCCCTCTCCATTGGCAGCTCACACATGGCTGAATGTTTCTTGAAGGCCAGTAGGAAACTTTCTTACTGCAATCTGTCAAGATTTAATCCTCTATAATTAAAGGCATGACAGTCCATCATATTTTCTACCTAATACTACTTAGAAGATAGATGTGGATTTAACCTACATTCAAGAAGAGGGGAATGAGGCCTGGAGATGTGGCTCAGTGGTAGATGCTTGCCTAGTATGCAAGAGGCCCACAGGGTGGTAACTGCTTCCTGACTTTGTTACCTCTAGAACATTGTAGAGTTCTATTCTACCTCTTTTTGTAATTAATCAACTTTTGCTAACTTAATATTCTTTCTATTAAGTTTTACTTATTGAAGTTATTAGTGTAGTTTCTGTCTCATCATGAGCTACCAAATGATACAAGCTTTATCTTTAGTATGGCCCCAGCACCACCTAATAATAATAATAATAAAGACCCCACTTATCAAACTAACATTTCTACAACTGAGGACCCAATCCCCTGAGCTTGCCTTCAGAAGAAAAGCTAAATATTTTACTGACAGAGTCAGTGTTGCAGGAAAAGTCAGGTAAAATCACTCCATTCTTGATGCTTTTCTGGTATGAAAACATGTTGAACTAATTTCTGGTAACCCAGTTACCCTTGTACCCTTCTACTTTTGCCTAAAGGGCAAGCACCACCAAGTTAACAGGGATTTCCGGAGGGCATATGCTCTTTCAATGTGATAAATTAGTTAGCTGTTAAACTAAATGTTTCTTGACTTTCAAAATTGAGAACATTAGGATGGTCCTTTAACATATTTATTTGCCTTGCTGCGAAGGTAGTCAAGGTCTGCTGGATTTGTGATGTGCTAAATGAATGTTTGGCTGAGGTGCTCAGGTGGTTTTATTGGTAAGGTTAGCTACAGAAATGAAGGTGTGAGGTTACTGGAGGACAACGTGACATCCATTAAATTAAATACCTATTAAATTTTCTGAATGGTAGAAAAGGATTTCTTAAACAACAAGAGGGAATGAAGGCTTCCAAAAAGTGAAGTAACTTAACACTTAGCTTTAGCAAGTTTTCTTCCTATTGAAAAGACTTCTTTTGATACTATTTCTGGATTTTTTATTTTTTTTGCGGCAATTGCAAACAGCTTGTAGATGCTGATGAAAATAAAACAAAGATGAGGGAAAGGGAAATAACTAGGCTATTTCAGATACTAGCGCTGATATCATCATTTCTTTTCTACTTGCTTTGGTTTTGCCAAAATGGTACACATCAATCCTGCTTTGCATTTTCTCTTTATGCCTACTATACAGATTATCAAAAGTGAAGTCTTATGAGGTTAATTAAAGAATAAATCAGTCAAAATGTATCATGAAAGGCTTAGAGACACTGCCTGCTGAAATGTTCTTTGTTTTTGAAGAAAATCTGTGTTTTTAAGATGGTAAAATGATTAAAATCCATATTCAGTAATACAACCATATTAGCTCTCCAGAGAGCATGGACAAATTCTAATCATCTTGGGCTACAGGAAAAGCAATGAAGTGCTAGTGTAAGTATGGGCCTGATCTTGAATTAGGAACTTTCAGTCACTGAGAAACAAGCAACTTCCTTTTAGCTTTGGAATTTAGATTCTCTTCTGTTTTAAAAATAGCTCTAAGTACCAATGAATTTCATAGAAGCATCCTGTATTGATATAACTTATGTACATGTTTGTTCCTCTGATTTCTTTTCCACTAACCAAATTATTTCTGAATTGCAATGAACCAGTGAATCAATTATAACACTCTTTTTATTCACAGGGAATCTGACTCAGAAAGCAGAATCTACATGGCATTATTTGTCTTAATCTAGAAAGACATGTAGGAAGGAGTTCTTTAGGGGCAGTTAGACTCCTCCACAACTGGACTTGCCACTCAAAAAGGAAATCCACAAATTCTTTTAGTCTTTTGTCCAGGACTGTCTCATAGAGCATATGATTAATAACCCTATGCTGGTAATTTAAATAGGATTTTCTAGTGATGATGAATCAGCTCCAGGTGGACATTTCATACCTAGAACCCTTGACATGCTTTGTTGATTGTGCAACTAGGGTAAGATAAACATTTCTCTGATGGGGCTTCTCTACTTTATGTACTTCTTGTCCATCTTTATTTATTTATTTATTTTTGGAATTGACTCTGTGGGACAACTGGAAAAAAACCCAACATATTCCCTCTTGTGTAGAGATACCTGATGAACTTGTGTGTTGATTATAGAGTTGACAGGATTGAGACATCAGCGATAAAAAAATTTACCATAGGAAGAGGAAAGAATGTGATCTGGGGTTTTGGATTGAATGTATAGTTGTTTAGTATATAGCATGGCAGCTGATTTTGAAACCTAGGCTTACTTAGATATCCTACTAGCAAGTATGTGGTCTTGGAAGAAGGATGGCATGTCTGATTTTACAGAGCTATCTCTATAAATTCCATATCACTTTAGCATACAGGTTAACTCATTCTCCTCCCTGCCTCCCCTTTGGCACAAACAGATGTAAGAACATTCTTGTTACCTCCTGTTCTGCATGCATCAGGAAGATCAGCAATTTTGTAGATAATCCTGTCTTAAGGGAGTGTCAGTAACTTTGCTATTGGAAATGGCATTCTGATGTAAAGAGCCTTGAAGTGGCAAGGGAGGTAAACTATAAGCTTCCTTACCAACCAGCAGGAAGCATTCATTACAGACAATTGTATGAAATTCCCCTTAATGTTTTCAATAATAATTGGAGGAGGGAGATGCCACAAAGAACTGTACTTCCTACTTGAGCATGGGGTCTTAGGGGTTTAGGTCTCTGATCATTTATTTTTCTAACTCTAAAAATTTAGTTTTCTACTAGAAAGTTGATTTTTTTTTTCTTTTTGGTTGCAAAGATTCAAGTATAACTGCCAGTGAAATTTCAATTACATCTAAAACCTGGAGAAATCTGTAGGGTCTTGGTTACACATAACAAACCAATTTAAAAGTCAAGAAAGGTCTAGAAAAGTGTGAATGTCTCAGGATCATCTAATCTGGAAAATATAATATAAAAATTAAAGTAAATGCTCTGGTTAAAAATAATTATATTCAATCCATTGAGAAAAGAACAGGGTATTTAATCAGTGATCCCTAAACAACAGGCTACCATCTAGGAGAAAATTAAAATGGACTCCATTTTTCAATATATGCAGCAATAAATTCCAGATGGAATAAAGATTGAAAAGTAATATATTAAAAAAGAATCTTACAAAATGTAATTCTAGAACCCTGAAGTATAAGAGGGTAGGGAGAATCTAAATCCCAACTAGAAATCTAGAAGCTATAATATAAAGGCAGACAACTATAATTATGTAGAAACTAAAAGTTTTTGATTGACAAATTATATCCCAAAGAAAGGGAATCAGAGCCCTAGAGTTGTTTATAATGCTGATGACCGGTAAAGGATTATTATTTAATATACAGAAAGCTCTTACCAATTCACTAGAAAAAGATACAAACTAAAGTTAAACTGGCAAAGAATATAAATAAACTATACGAAGATGGGCAAGTTCAAATGGTTAACAGAAATATGAACGTTCTCAAATTTTCTAATTAGATTGTCACTTTAACTTGTATTTTACTATCAATCTGAATAAAAGATAACTATAATGAAAGGAGTGGTGGAGATGAGTAAGTAACATCTATTACTGACAGAAATATGAAATATCTCAACATTTTCTTGGAACACAGTACAGTGTTACCACATATATACATTTAAAAATTTTAATATATCACTTAAACAGGAATTCTACTCCTAGAAATCTATAGCAGGTAGAAAAAATACATCAAATTTTAAGGACATATGCAAAAGAACATTATTCCAGCATTGTTCTGGTGACCAAGAATTAGAAACAAAGTATTGTGGCTTATAAATTTGTCACTTCAAAACTCATGTTGAAATTTAAATGCCAGTGTTACAGTATTATGAAGTGGGAATATTGAGACATTCTTAGGTCATGAAGAACAAGATTGATACTCTTATAAAAGGCACATTTGGCTTTCTGTCATGTTTTACCACATGGTGATGCAGCAAGATGTTTCTTACTTGATATTAGGCTTCATTCCTCCAGAACTGTGACCTGATACACTTTTATTAATTATAAATTACTCAGACTTGGGTATTGTTGTTACAACAACATAAAGTGGACCAAGTCGCAAAGTGTCAAGAATGGAATGACTAGACAAATGACAAATAGCCACAACAGATAATATTATGCAATAATTAAAATAATAAATTTGAATCTAACCAGATATTCTATGATTTGTAGTCTATGTAGGATTACGAATATGGATTAAAAATAAGGAAGAGTCAGATTTTAACATGGTTCCCCTTAGGGTGAGCAAACAAGTGCACTGGATTGATGTCTTTGTGGGGATAAGTGAAAAAGATAAGACAGGGAGGTATGATTAAAAATTGAATGTATAAGATGCTTTCTTTTACATAAATTAATGGATATTAATGTTCATATTAATGAGCATGTGTTATCAATACAATGATGCATGAGAGAATGATCCCTGACATGTGACCAAGTTGGGGGTTGCTAAAATTGGTGGCAGATAAATGAATTTTAATTTATTATTTATATTTATATGTAATATTTGTAATTATTTTAATTGAGCATGTATTATTTACTGAAAACCCCTATTTTCATGTGCAAATAGTAGGGAAAACATGTCCAGACTCTTAGGCTATATTTATCAAATTCTTAAATATATGACAGAATTGATCATAGGAAGTCAACTTATAAAACTCAAAAGTGTTTTTTTGTTTCCTACTTTTTATTTTCACTATTTATACTGCAATTTTCAATGATGGTAATTTGATCTGTATACCACAATAGTCCTGCTTAAATATTCTTTGTTTTTGAAGAAAATCTGTTTTTAAGATGGTAAAATGATTAAAATCCACATTCAGTAATACAACCATATTAGCTCTCCAGAGAGCATGGGCAAATTCTAATCATCTTGGACTACAGGAAAAAACAATGTATTGCTAGTGTAAGTATGGGCCTGATCTTGAATTAGGAACTTTCAGTCACTGAGAAAGTCCTCGTGAATGCTCATTGGAGAGATAAAATGATAACCTAAATTGGAATTGTGAGAAAGTGCTTATTTTAAGCAGGTGTTGTATTTATTATTTAGGAAAGTAATTGAGAGTTTTGTCATATCTACATGAGACTATGAAAATCAGAACTTCTAGGCTTTGAGTTCTTCCCCTGAAATTAGTCATAGAGATTTAATCACACGTCACTTAATGACAGAGAATCATTCTGAGAAATAAGCTATTTTGACATTGTGCAACCATCATTGAGCACTTATACAAACTTTCATACCTAGGATATTCTGGCCTATTGGGGTATATATATTTAAAATTTTAAACAGACATGGGTATTCCAGTTGCTAGATGGAATAAGAACTCCATTCAGCATCATAGGTATTGGCAATGACCCAAACAACCAGACAATTACATTCTACCCAGAGTCTCACGGTACATATTATGAAATTATTAGATTCTGGGTATTTCCATTCTGTTTTTATGTCCTTTTCTTTGCCTTCTGTCTTCTGATTCAGAACTATCTGAACCCATGTCTCCTGAATTGCAATTCTTAAGACATCAAATAAAGTCCTTCTTTCTTTTGCAGTTTCTGAGATTGGATGGATCAAGAGTTGTGAGGATTAAAAGATAGAGTGTTATTGGAACAAAGTCTGCAAGTTCACTGCTTGAAAGCCAATACTCAAGAGATGAGTTGGGGGACAGAATCGGGTTCATTCAAGGCCTGGCATTCTGAAGACGGGCAGCTAGTCCCCTTAAAAAGATCATCTCAGGGAAATGAGGAACACAGAAAGGCTTTTATAGAGAGGGAAAGGAGGTTCAGGGGGACAGGGTACAGGAAGGCTACCTGCTGAGCAGGGTCTTTGACGTCCAGGGTGTGTGTGTCTCTTTTTTCCTTTGGCCAGAACATCACTATTGATCTTGATTTCCTGGGGCTAGATCTTGTAAGTCTTCAGACAAACACATTATTTTCCTGGAAGCTAAGCATCATCTTACACATTCTGATACAATCTGAAGGTCACCAGCTGCTCTGGGTTTTGTAAATCTAAAAAGAGATGATTTAACAGTTAACATCTTAATCATTTAGGTGCAGCATTTCTTTATAATTTAGAATGCCAGACAAAGGAAGGGGAAGTAACTCTGCAAGAACAGCTCAAAGAGAAGCAGCCACTTAGTAGTTTGTATAAAATCATCAGAACACAGCTTGGCTTTTCATGGACACATAGTACATGTTAGCTCTGTCAATATTATTATCATTTACAGGATCCTCATCTTGTGTTTACTGCTAGTGAAGCAGAAGAAACAAGGCTTGGAAATGCAGTCAAGTGCTAATCTTATAAACTTCATTTATTCTAAGATAACTTATGAAATATATTTTATTAAATTGAAATCTGCTTACTTACACTGTAAAATGAGCTCATTGTTTTTATGTTGATTTAACCCATCACCATATACAGTACAGATAATTTTGCTAGTTAGATAAATGCAGATCCACTGGGCTTAGCTCTCTTTTAGCAGAATGACTAACTACAATTAAATAAAGCATTCCTCCAAATGATTCAAATCCTAAAACGACAGGAATCCTGGCTCTTTAACACTATATCAGAGGGGAGAACAGGGCTAAAGATGGAGATGGGAAAATTCAATTGTTGCCTGAATTATTGTCAGTATAAAAAATTCTAAAATACCATTGATTTAATATTATGACGTTAAGTATTGACGTTATAAATGTACCCACAATTCCCATTACAGTGTTAATACTAGAACTGGTAATAAATGAAGGCTCTGGAATTAGATCACGTGGGTTCAAATCCTGGTTTCTTTCAATTGCCATCTAGTGACATTAGGAATATTAACCTCTCTAATTCTTTCTTTCTTTATCAGTAAAATAAGAGTAATACTTCCATCATATGTAAGATTAATGTAAAATAATCTATGTAAGGAGTTTGAACAGTAGTTGTGACATGGTAAAACATTCAAATGTATTTCATCATTTCTTACTAATCTTTTTATTGTTGTAATTCTTTCTCTAATCCATATACTTCAAGATGAGTATATCTATTTCCTAAATATACTTAAACCTACTCCCATGCCCTACAGGCATTTCAAATTTAGAATATGTAAAAATGAACATATTCCTTTGCCTCAATTGAATAAGAATAGGTAATGGTTAGGCAGTCCAGTCAATGGGCCCCAATAAAGATCTTATTCAAATGCAACATCATACTAGACTAAAGTTAATGGGTAACCTATATAAAAAAATATGAAAGACCATGAGAGGCTTACCTGTGGGAACAGTCCAGCCAACTCCTTTCTCCCAGAGAGGCAGGAAAAATGGAAGGTAGAATGAACCAGAATGGTAGTTACAAGAAGAATTAAAACTCAAAGTCTGAAGGATACCGCCAATGAATTTGGTACTTTCTCAATTCCTGCTCAACATCCAGTTTTATCAACACTCATACTCCCCTAACACTATTTAATTCCCCAGGCTAGCAAACCAAAACAGATTTTTCTGATATCATACCCTCTTCCGCATTGTGGGAGTTCTATCTTTTCTCATTTAAATAAAATCCTACTCAGTTTTACTCTTCCCTTCTGTTATTGTCAGTGGAATTTATTATTCAAATTTGTAAGACAAGAACCCAGAAAGAAATTGGTGACGCAGAGAATCAAGTCTCATCTCAAAACTCTGATTTCACAACTTTTCTATTTTTAAAAAAATTTCCTGTCTCTACAAGTAATCTATTCCTTTTTGTTGCTCAAACTAGAAGCCTAGAAGTCAACTAATATCCTATTTTTTCAATAACCAGCTAGTTTCCAAACAAGACTCCTTTTGCCTTAGTCTTTCAAAATCTTTCACCTGCCCTTATCCAAGGCTAATGCCATGATCCATCTGCAGGTCTAAATTCAGGCCTAACTCTGTTTTGAATTCCTGTGAATCCTTCAAAAAAAAAAAAAAAAAAAAAAGATCTCCAGTGTTATGCTGAACCATACAATAGGAAATGGCTACATACAGTGTTTGGGATTAAACTCTAACACTGAACTGACACCTAGTCTTTTTATACAGTGTCACTTCTCCTGCCACTGCCTTTGGTGAGGCCCACAGGGAGGCCCCGAAGATCTTGGAACATGCAGGGTTATTCCTTGTTCTTCTCTGCCTAATGAACCTCTACTTTCCTCCAAAGCTCAGTTTAAGCCTTGATCCTACTGGGAAACCTTTCTAAATCTCCAGCATGATTTTCAATTTCCCTTTTCTCTGTGTCCAGAGTGTTTTATGAAAACTTTTATCAGAGAACTTGTGGTGCAGATTATAATAGCTAGATTGAGGAGAGGAACTGGAACTTTTATGATCTCGTGCTTGAGGATGGTGCCTGACACATAGGACATCCTAGAAAATCTTGCCTGGCATAAAGAGGATTAAAATAACTGTAATTTGAGGGTTTTTCTCTAGGATGGGTAAAGAATCGATATCTTGTGTCCCATTCCCAAATTCCTACCATACAGGGACTATCATGAGCTACTGAGGAGAAAGGAAGGAACAGACACTTTGAGCTTAATTTGATTCACAACTCATTGAAGCTTAAGAGAACTAATTTCAAAGCATTTTTATGACCATAAGGTGTATAGGCAAGGTAGATGGATCTTTTGTATATATAAAATCTATTTATGTCTTTTGGTTACATATTATAATCTTTTCTAAAAGGGAGAACTTATCATCTTATGAACCCAACTCAGAAATAATTGTGATAGTATTTCAAAAAAATGACTTCTTTTGACTTCAGAAATGTAAACATTTTGAGAGAGACCAAGGAGGATCTCCTTTTTAAGTTTTATGACATTGTAGATGTTAGAATTATTGTGTTCCCTCAAAATCTAAAGAAAAAAAGTCCAATCCAAGGTTGGCACCCAAGTTTACCATCTGTCCTCATTATTAATTGGTTTGGGAATGTATGTGAGCAGACAAGATACCCACAATTAATTTGTATACTCCCACATCTTGTTGTATAAAACTTACCTTTGTAAGGATAATTGGAAATTATCTGCTAAAGGTCTGATTTGTTGGCTTAGAAAATAGGGAGTAACTTCAAGATCTTCCTAACCAAAATAATTGTTGTCTTTTCACTAAATTATAATGTCTTAACACAGGAATTCTACGACATGACCATGAAGGCATGCCTTCTTTCATAGGAGAGGAAAGGCTTGATGCTCAAGGCAAAAATATTAGCTCAAGTGCTATTTCTTAGTACTTCCTTGGGCTCAACATCTCTCTCTCTCTCGCTCTCTCTCTCTCTCTCTCTCTCTCTCTCTCTCTCTCTTTATTAGGATCCTAAGAAGTTAAATGTTTCTGGATGATTTTCATACACCCTTTCTGATTTGAAATCTGTCCAGGGATTAAATTAAAACTAAATTCATTTCAAGGCACCAAGAACAAAGTGGCTTGGTAAGTTTCTATCTTGTATTATTCTACAAAAACAGAATAATATTCACATAAGGTATTGTGTTTTCTATAAACTTAGGTCTTATTTGTATAGTGCAGAACATATCCATGGTGATCTTTTACTAAGATCGGAAGCTACTGGGAGAGGCTTTTTATCACTTCAATGCCTGAACAAAATCCATCAATAAAACTGCACTCAGGATTTAAAAGAGCTTCTTTTGAAGTAGAGACCAAGAGTGTATGAAGCTATTGGTAGGGAAATCAAAAGAAAACTAAAGAATTCTGAAAAATAAAAAGTTGGAGCTTGAAAATTGCACTGCAATTTATACGTAAAATTCTGCAATAAAAGAGAATGTTAAAAATCAAAACAAAACAAGTCAACTATCTGCAGAGTGATTCTTCAGAGGAGTGGTTGTAAAGGATAAAACTCAAGGACAACCACTGTAAGGTTCTTGCTTAGCATCAGGGCGGCCATCTTAAGTGACAGCTGCCATTTTAAGAAAAATTTCACTTTCCTGCCCACGGGTATTTCTGAGAAAGGCTCACCACTCCCTCATATCAACCCAACCCTTAATGGCCTACATTAGGACCTGCCTGGTTCTAATCCCTGAGCCTGCCCCATAAAAGTCCCCAAACCGAAGCCTGTTTTGCCTCTCTATATGGAGAGATGTGCCTTTATTTGTTAGCTCTGACAGTCTCTCATGTGTATCTCTGCCTGGTCTCTGTCTGTCTTTCATTTCTCACTTGCCCATCTCCTGGTTCCTTGCTTTCCTTTTGTTGGTGCTGAAACCCGGGATCAGGTTCCCTGGTGTGCATGCTCCCCTCTGGAGCATGATCTGAATTCCATCATGGGACCAGGCCTTTTATTCTGCCAAATGCCCTCTCTGCACCCACCACCAGACATTTCAGGTAAGACCTCTGTCTCTGGTCGACCTACAGGTCCTGGAAAGTGACCATTGATCCTCTGGCACTCCCAGGGTTACTGTGTGGTCAAGGGCACTCCCAGCCACAAATTTCACAGCTATGGTTGATCCCTACTCTTGACCAGGTCTATAGGTGGTATTTTATTTGGGTCCTGGGTTTTGAGAAAAACCACTGAGGGTGATTAGGAATTGTTCCTGGTGAGACCTCTTGCCTTGGGTTAATCTGTACGGCTTCTGCCCCTAAATAGTCCCTGCCAGGCACCCAGGTGCCTCTATAGCCCTGCCCCTGATGCTTAATACCCAGCAATGGTAATGACCCCCTGAGCATAACCATTCTCTTGACTGGGTGGTACTAGAGACTGGGGAATGCCCCACCTCTAAACTCACCTCCTACATCTCACCATGGGTGGCTCCATGGGAGGAAATATATCCATTCCCTCCCATAGTCGTCTAGGCTGCCTTCTGGATAAACTAGGATCTCTCTCTCTCTCACTCTGGACCTAACCCCCGCTAAATTTATCCATTTGTTCAATCAGATCTGGCCTCTTAACAGCACTCTAGATCCCAGTATTATCAGGGATCTTTTCAACTATTGTAAGAATTCGGGAAAATGGAAAGTGATATCATATGTTCAGGCCTTCTCCTCTCTATGTTCCAAGCCCTCTCTCTGCAACTCTTGCTCTCCTGCACAAGTCCTCTTAGCTGTCACCTCCCCTATGCCTGCTTCCAAAGGGACAGAAAATCCTACCCAGGACTCCTCCTCTTTTGACCCAGCAGATAAGCCCCTGCCATACCACAATTCTCTTTCTGATGAAGCTGCCACAGCAACTGTCCCCTCAGCCCCTCCACCCTTCTCTCTTCCTGCTACATGACCACAAGCTGCAGCTGCCCAACCCACATCTCTGTGTCCTCTACATGAGGTGGCTGGAGTAGATGGTGTAATCTGGGTTCATGTGCCTTCTCTTTGTCAGATCTTTCACAGATAGAAAAGCAGCTTGGGTCCTATACTTCAAGCCCCACCACATAGATCAAAGAGTTTCAATATCTGACCCAATCATATGATTTGACCTTCCATGATATCCTATGATATTGTCTAACACCATCCTCCCTGAGTAGCGCAGGCAAGTTTGGGAGCAAGCTAAGAAGTATGCTGATGAGGTACATCAGACCTCCCCTGCCCATCTGACTGGCACTGAAGCAGTCCCTGATTGCAAGCTCACCTGGGATTATAATTCTCCTGGAGGAGTTACCAATTCATTACTTGCCTCATGGCAGGACTTAGAAAGGCAGCCCATAAAGCTATCAATTATGAAAAGCTCCAAGAAGTCATCCAAGACAAAAATGAAAACCTTTCAGCATTTTTAGATCGCCTGGCCAAGGCTTTATTACAATCTGGACCCTGAGCCAGAAGGGAGACAACTACTAATAACTTACTTTTCTCCCAGAGTTTCCCTGATATTAAGGCCAAACTAGGGTGTCTTGAGAGAGGGCCCCTAACTCCCCAAGCTGAGGTTCTAGGAGTGGACTTTAAGGTATATAATGGGAGACGCAAGAAGGCCCAGAAGTAGAAATAACAGATGCTTGCTCATACCATCCGTCCGGCCTCAGCATCTGTCCCTGGTTCCACTGGCTCATAGAGGGGTCCCTTGGGACTGCCCAGACCCTATTTTAAATGTGGTCAAATGGGTCACTGGGCTTGTACATGTCCCAAGCCTCCCAAGCCTCTGGGTCCTTGTCCTAAATGCCATCAGGAAGACACTGGGCTGTTGCCTGGCCAGTACATGTACATGTCCCAAGCCCATAGCAGCTACCAGCCATCCAGCCCTTTTGGTTCCCCTTTCCAACTCTTAGGACTGGCTGCAGAGGACTGATGAGGCCCAGGTTCCCATCACCTGACCACTACCATCACTTCACAGGAACCCAGGGTAACTCTGTGTATTTCAGATGGGCCTGTCTCCTTTCTCCTAGACACTGGGGCTATATATCCAGTCCTCAAGGAGTTGGGGGGCCTACTTCAAATGCTTACAGACACCTTGCTTTGTTTGAATTTTTGGCTCTGTAATTTTTACCCACTCCTTTTTGTTCATTCCACAGTGCCCTGCTCCCCTTGTGGGAAGGGACATCCTCACAAAGTTGGGGCTATGCTTTCCTTCTCCCCTCATATATGCTCCCATGGAGACTTGTTTGCCACTCCCTGATCCTCACCCTTACCTTGGGACCTCACCCTTACCTTATTCCTTTTGCCAGTGCCTTCCCATTACCCCCTTCCAAGGTGGACCCTACTGTTGGGATGTTTCAAGTCCTTCTGTTGCCTCACACCACAAGCCCATTCACATCCATCTCAAAAACCCCCTCTATTTTCTGGCCCAATCACAATACCTGCTCTCCCTCCTTGCTGTTGTTTTCCCTCTCTTTTTGCAGAGCAGCCTTGTCAGATTCCTGATAATAAACCCACTTCTTTTCCCAAGTGTGTGTGTGATTAGTCCTCTGCCACTTTTCTTTCATTGATGCCAGTGAATCGATCATGTTCTCCTATCAGTTTTGCTCTCCCCTCTGGGGATTTGAGCTGCTTTGGGATCCTGGCCTGAGGGCCCAGGACAATTATGACACACTTTCTTCCACTCACCTAGCCTCTTCTTCTTCATCCACACTCCATCCTTACCCTCCCCTCCTCCTCACAAGTCTACTCCTGAGAGATAGCAGTGACCTGTCTCCTCTCTAGAACTTAGATCTTGGCCCAGCACCAAGATTCTTGCCCATCCCTTCCCCTTGGTGAGTTCACTCCAATTCCCCTTGGGGAATTCCCAATCCCTTCCCTTTGGCGAGTTCACTCTCAGTTCTTGGTTCTTAGCTCCTCAGCAGAGCTCATGAAAGCCCTGGCCAGGCAACCAAGACTCTTTATGGGCAAAGCCTGGGACTAGGGAAGTAGCAAGTGACTCCCTTCTCTCAGTCCCAGACTCCAAATTGCCACGAGGAACTCCCAAATCGTCCTCACCCACTTAGCTCCACTTCCTTTGGCTTCTGATTCGAAGACCCATTGACCAATTCAATCTTCCAATCTTCATAACTCTTGCGAGCACTCAGCAAAATGGAAGAAAATCCCTTATGTGCAGGTTTTCTCCTTTCTCCATTCTAAGTCTTCTCTTTGCTCCTCTTGCTCCCCCACCCAGCTTCTATTTGCCACTAAAGCTCTGGATTTCTCCACAGACTCTACTTTTAGACAAACAAGGGACCTAGAACTCTCCTACATTGTAAAGCTCTAGGCAGCAATCTCCCTGGCCAATGCCACACTGAAGCTAACATTAAAGTACAAAAATCAGACTCAGCAGGCTTGATAAAAGGCCTAAGGGGGTGGAGAGAAGGTGTCAATTTAACTTTTCCCTTGGCTAAAACACAGAAGAATCATTTCAAAACTTTTTCTCTTTATCTCCCTAATCTCACATGCCCATTGCCCATTTGCTCTAGGGGTCCTTGAACACATGCTAAGGCTAACCTTTGCCCTGTGGCTTATCTACCAACCCTACTGTTGGGGATGGGGTCCCTGCCTATGAACATTGGCAGCAGCCTCTCATTAACGAGCCAAAGAAACTTAGCTTTGGGGCCCCATTCACAATCCTGGCTCCCCATCACCTAAAGGAACTCCTCACCTACTAGGATTTACATTCCTTACCCCCCTGTCACCTTTTATCTCTACAGGCAGAAGATCTCAGTCTTACTTTCCACACATGCTCACTTTTAAATCCTGCTACTCTCCTCCCCACTCCTCAGGACTCTTCCACCTCTTCTCCTCTTAGCCATTCATGCATTGAAACTCTGGAGGGGCTTCTTCCACATCCCTCTCACATACAGGAAGGCCCCTTGCTCCAGGCAACATACACATGGATCACAGATGGCTCTTCCTTCCTTTAGGAGGGAGTTCTTCAGGTAGGGTATGCTATAGTCTCTCTTACCTCGGTTGTGGAAGTGGCTCCCTTCCCCAATAATTCATCCAATCAGCAGGCTGAACTTGTTGCCCTCATAAGAGCCTTCACTTTAGCAAAGGGAGCCTCCCTCAGTGTCTACACTGACTCTAAATACACTTTCCACATACTTCTCTCCCACTCTGCTATTTGGAAGGAGTGCGGATTCCTTACCACCAAGGGAACCTCAATTACTAATGCCCCCTTTATCTCTGATCTTCTTCAGGCCTCAAAGTTTCCCACTGCCATTGGAACTGAGAATGGCAGCTAAGTAACCCCTTTCTCCAGTGGGCACTTCCTTTCCTGACCTCTCTCCTTGTCTTAGGCCTTTTGCTACATCTTGCCCCCTGTGTCATTAGATTTATTCAAGATCAGATTCAAAGGATCTCTAACCAAACCATGAACCAGCTTCTGTTACAGGACTCCTGTAACAGCATCTCCTGACCATCCCCATGGCCTCAATGACACCCCATGTCCCTAACAAGGGTCCAGATGCCGCCCATTCCCAGCAGGAAGAAGCTCCAGAAGATTGATCTATGCCCCTGTTCCTTAAGAGGCCCAATAACAAACAAAAAAGGGGGGAATGTAAGGTCCTTGCTTAGCATCTGGATGGCCCTCTTAAGTGAAAGCTGCCATTTTAAGAAAAATTTCACTTTCCCACCCAAGGGCATTTCTGAGAAAGGCTCACTACTCTCTCATACCAACCAAACCCTTAACTGCTTCTTTTAGGACCCACCTGGCTCTAATCCCTGAGCCTGCCCCATGAAAGTCCCAAACCCCAATCCTGTTTTCTCCTTCTCTGTCTGTGGAATTTATTTTTCAGAGCTGTGTATCTCTGCCTAGTCTTTTTTTTTAAATTTTTTATTGTTGGTTGTTCAAAACATTACATAGTTCTTGATATATCATATTTCACACTTTGATTCAAATGGGTTATGAGCTCCCATTTTTACCCCATGTACAGATTGCAGAATCACATCAGTTACACATCCATTGAATTACATATTGCCATACTAGTGTCTGTTGTGTTCTGCTGCCTTTCCTATCCTCTACTATCCCCCCTCCCCTCCCCTCCCCTCTTCTCTCTCTGCCCCCTCTACTGACATTCATTTGTCCCCCTTGTATTATTTTTCCCTTTCCCCTCACTTCCTCTTGTATGTAATTTTGTATAACCCTGAGGGTCTCCTTCCATTTCCATGCAATTTCCCTTCTCTCTCCCTTTCCCTCCCACCTCTCATCCCTGTTTAATGTTAA
The DNA here is from genome assembly GCF_021218885.2 of Marmota monax. Taxonomy (NCBI): domain Eukaryota; kingdom Metazoa; phylum Chordata; class Mammalia; order Rodentia; family Sciuridae; genus Marmota; species Marmota monax. Next base: position 17,346,461 of record NW_026692781.1, read on the forward strand.
TCTTCTTCTCATGCTCTTCGACCCTACTCTGTTCTTAGTTACTCTCCTTATATCAAAGAAGACATTTGGCATTTGTTTTTTAGGGATTGGCTAGCTTCACTTAGCATAATCTGCTCTAATGCCATCCATTTCCCTGTAAATTCTATGATTTTGTCATTTTTTAATGCAGAGTAATACTCCATTGTGTATAAATGCCACATTTTTTTTATCCATTCATCTATTGAAGGGCATCTAGGTTGGTTCCACAGTCTTGCTATTGTGAATTGTGCTGCTATGAGAATCGATGTAGCAGTGCCCCTGTAGCATGCTCTTTTTAGGTCTTTAGGGAATAGACCGAGAAGGGGAATAGCTGGGTCAAATGGTGGCTCCATTCCCAGCTTTCCAAGAAATCTCCATACTGCTTTCCAAATTGGCTGCACCAATTTGCAGTCCTACCAGCAATGTACAAGTGTACCCTTTTCCCCACATCCTCGCCAGCACTTGTTGTTGTTTGACTTCATAATGGCTGCCAATCTAACTGGAGTGAGATGGTATCTTAGGGTGGTTTTGATTTGCATTTCTCTGACTGCTAGAGATGGTGAGCATTTTTTCATGTACTTGTTGATTGATTGAATGTCCTCCTCTGAGAAGTGTCTGTTCAGGTCCTTGGCCCATTTGTTGATTGGGTTGTTTGTTCTCTTATTGTCTAATTTTTTGAGTTCTTTGTATACTCTGGATATTAGGGCTCTATCTGAAGTGTGAGGAGTAAAGATTTGTTCCCAGGATGTAGGCTCTCTATTTACCTCTCTTATTGTTTCTTTTGCTGAGAAAAAACTTTTTAGTTTGAGTAAGTCCCATTTGTTGATTCTAGTTATTAACTTTTGTGCTATGGGTGTCCTACTGAGGAATTTGGAGCCCGACCCCACCGAATGTAGATCGTAGCCAACTTTTTCTTCTATCAGACGGCGTGTCTCTGATTTGATATCAAGCTCCTTGATCCATTTTGAATTCACTTTTGTGCATGGCGAGAGAAAGGGATTCAGTTTCATTTTGTTGCATATGGATTTCCAGTTTTCCCAGCACCATTTGTTGAAGATGCTATCCTTCCTCCATTGCATGCTTTTAGCCCCTTTATCAAATATAAGGTAGTTGTAGTTTTGTGGATTGGTTTCTGTGTCCTCTATTCTGTACCATTGGTCCACCCGCCTGTTTTGGTACCAGTACCATGCTGTTTTTGTTACTATTGCTCTGTAGTATAGTTTGAAGTCTGGTATCACTATACCACCTGATTCACACTTCCTGCTTAGCATTGTTTTTGCTATTCTGGGTCTTTTATTTTTCCATATGAATTTCATGATTGCTTTCTCTATTTCTACAAGAAATGCCGTTGGGATTTTGATTGGCATTGCATTAAACCTATAGAGAACTTTTGGTAATATCGCCATTTTGATGATGTTAGTTCTGCCTATCCATGAACAGGGTATATTTTTCCATCTTCTAAGATTTTCTTCTATTTCTCTCTTTAGGGTTCTGTAGTTTTCATTGTATAAGTCTTTCACCTCTTTTGTTAGGTTGATTCCCAAGTATTTTATTTTTTTTTGAGGATATTGTGAATGGAGTGGTTGTCCTCATTTCCATTTCAGAGGATTTGTCGCTGATGTACAGGAATGCCTTTGATTTATGCGTGTTGATTTTATATCCTGCCACTTTGCTGAATTCATTTATTAGCTCTAGTAGTTTCTTTGTAGAGCCTTTTGGGTCTGCTAGGTATAGAATCATGTCATCTGCAAATAGTGATAATTTAAGTTCTTCTTTTCCTATTTTGATGCCTTTAATTTCTTTCGTCTGTCTAATTGCTCTGGCCAGTGTTTCGAGAACTATGTTGAACAGAAGTGGTGATAGAGGGCATCTCTGTCTTGTTCCAGATTTTAGAGGGAATGCCTTCAATTTTTCTCCATTCAGAATGATGCTAGCCTGAGGCTTAGCATAGATTGCTTTTACAATATTGAGGTATGTTCCTGTTATCCCTAGTTTTTCTAGAGTTTTGAACATAAAGGGATGCTGTACTTTGTTGAATGCTTTTTCCGCATCTATCGAGATGATCATATGGTTCTTATTTTTAAGTCTATTGATGTGGTGAATAACATTTATTGATTTCCGTATATTGAACCAGCCTTGCATCCCAGGGATGAATCCTACTTGATCATGGTGCACAATTTTTTTGATATGTTTTTGTATCTGATTCGCCAGAATTTTATTGAGGATTTTTGCATCTAGGTTCATTAGAGATATTGGTCTGTAGTTTTCTTTCTTTGAAGTGTCTTTGTCTGGTTTAGGTATCAGTGTGATGTTGGCCTCGTAGAATGAATTTGGAAGTTCTCCTTTTTTTCTATTTCCTGAAGTAGCTTGAAAAGTGTTGGTATTAGTTCCTCTTTAAAGGTTTTCTAAAACTCTGCTGTATACCCATCCGGTCCTGGGCTTTTCTTAGTTGGTAGTCTTTTGATGGTTTCTTCTATTTCTTCAATTGATATTGGTCTGTTTAGGTTGTCTATATCCTCCTGACTCAATCTGGGCAGATCATATGACTTAAGAAATTTATCTATGCCTTCACTATCTTCTAATTTATTGGAGTATAAGGATTCAAAATAATTTTTGATTATCTTCTGTATTTCTGAAGTGTCTGTTGTGATATTGCCTTTTTCATCCCGTATGTTAGTAATTTGAGTTCTCTCTCTTCTTCTCTTTGCTAGCATGGCTAAAGGTCTGTCGATTTTGTTTATTTTTTCAAAGAACGAACTTTTAGTTTTGTCAATTTTTTCAATTGTTTCTTTTGTTTCGATTTCATTAATTTCAGCTCTGATTTTAATTATTTCTTGCCTTCTACTTCTTTTGCTGTTGTTTTGCTCTTCTTTTTCTAGGATTTTGAGATGAAGTATGAGATCTTTTATTTGTTGGTTTTTTTCTTTTTTTAAGGAATGAACTCCACGCAATGAATTTTCCTCTTAGAACTGCTTTCAATGTGTCCCATAGATTCAGATATGTTGTGTCTGTGTTTTCATTTATCTCTAAGAATTTTTTGATTTCCTCCTTGATGTCTTCTATAACCCATTGATCATTCAGTAACCTATTGTTCATTCTCCAAGTGATGTATGCTTTTTCCTTCCTTCTTTTATCGTTGATTTTCAGTTTCATTCCATTATGATCAGATAAGATGCATGGTATTATCTCTACTCCTTTATATTGTCTAAGAGTTGCCCTGTGACATAATATATGATCTATTTTTGAGAAGGATCCATGTGCTGCTGAGAAAAAAGTGTAACTGCTTGATGTTGGGTAGTATATTCTATATATGTCAATTAAGTCTAGGTTATTAATAGTGTTATTGAGTTCTATAGTTTCCTTATTCAACTTTCGTTTGGAAGATCTGTCCATTGGTGAGAGAGGTGTGTTGAAGTCTCCCATGATTATTGTATGGTGGTTTATTAGACTCTTGAACTTGAGAAGAGTTTGTTTGATGAACATAGCTGCACCTTTGTTAGGGGCATATATATTAATGATTGTTATGTTTTGTTGGTGTATGGTTCCCTTGAGCAGTATGTAGTGTCCCTCTTTATCCCTTTTGATTAACTTGGGCTTGAAATCTATTTTATTTGATATGAGGATGGACACACCTGCTTGTTTCCAAAGTCCATATGAGTGATATGATTTTTCCCAACCTTTCACCTTCAGCCTATGTATGTCTTTTCCTATCAAATGCGTCTCCTGTATCTCTGCCTAGTCTTGTCTTTCATTTCTTGCATGCCCGTTTCCCAATTCCTCTTTCCTTTCATCCACAACTTTGAGCTCTTATTTCACAAGAAGCAAAGTAATTGCTTTGCCATTGCAACTAAGTGACTTAAATATTTAATGGAAATTATCATTTAAATGAATACATGAATTTACTATTAAATGCACTGTTTTATTCTGAATAAATACTTTTAAAATAAAGTCATTTTTACTTGTTTTGTTTTTGCTTTGATAGATTTTGACTTTTTGTAGTTTTCTTCATTTTGTGAAGTTGATATTCTTTATCTGTTGTCCCTACTTAAGATTTTGTGTGTTGGGGGGGGTATGATGCTGATAGATACCTCCAGCTGGATGTAGCTCCACTGGTGCAGCATTTCTGGCCTCTCTGTATCCCCTCTCTAATTTATTCTATCCCGAAAAGTGAGAGTGACTTATTACCAAGTGGGCCATACATAGCCCAGCTTTCCTTTATTTCTTAGGAACGAAATCTGTATAGGAAGTAGATTTTCTCCTGCAGGGATGGGAGTTGACAGCATGACTGACGTGCAATGTGTCAGAAATGGGGACAGAGTGTTCATCCTCCCAAATCTGGGACTGGCATACCTAAAGTCACAACCTCTATTAGTAATGAAAAGGATATCTTGGCCTCAATCTGTACTTCCTCCCCCCTCATTTGTTCAGAACCCCTCTGGTAAAAGGGGTGGCTCTTTCTTAGATCATCTCATGGATACTATCATTTGATATATAGGTAGGGGTATGGAGAAATGAAACAAGTGGAATTCTTTTTTTTTTTTTTCAGAATACAATTCTTCAGCAAAATATACTTTTGGATACTCTTGGCTTGAAGTCTAAGGGTTTGGGTTTTAGTGTCAGGACAGGGCATTTTGACATTGGTGGTTTATAGAAATTTCTATTAGGTTCTTGGAGGGAAACGTCCATTGACTTTTGCCTATTGTGGCCTGGCCAAAGATTTCAATCCAGCTACGTGACGGCTTGTCTTGCATGAGTGACAAGGGGCTGTTTTTTATATTGTTAGAGTCCATGCAGGCAGTGATGAAGCTGGGTGGATGGCTTCATCAGAGAAAAATGGAAGGCTGTGGAAGTAATCTGAAGAATGACCAGAGACGTTAGTGAAAACACAGCTGGGGCAAGAATTAAATTACAGACACAGACAAGCTCAGAGTCAGCACTGCTAAGCCTTAGTACACAGCTACAGCTTTTTAGAGCCATGGTTTGACTGTAGGTAAAAGTGATTTTTATGAGTCTTTAAGGCATCAGTGATCTAAAAAATATTTTCCCTTTTTAACCAGCAAAATAACTAAGTTGTGAGTCCCGTACACAGTGTCAGGAAGATTATTGACTATACTTGTTAGTATCAGACATACAAACAGCACTTGCTCCACTGTCCTAACTTCCATTCTATGTTCAGAGCCCAGGCGGTATCTGTCCAGCAGCTAAATTGAGGCTAAACTTGTATTCATGTGGCTTGTACATAAGTGTTATTCCCCTACCATATGGTTTCATGTTAGCATGAGATTAATTATATATGTGGGAAAATTCTTCCCTAGGAGGCAGAATTCTTCCGCCCAAGCCATTCTGTAGAAAGAGCACTGGAAACAGTCACCAAAGCTCAGAACTGACAAGTAAGCTCACAAGAGTGTGAATGCTGTTACTGAGTAGAGACATATTCATTTCAGTATTCAGAGGCAGGAAACACAGGGCTCAAAGAAGTATATACTAAAAAATTAGAAAGAAATCATAAATGCGTAGTGCCTAAGTTAATATTTTTTTCCTGGAAAATTTGACTCAACTGAGTTTATAAATCTTAGATTGGGGGTTTTAAAACAAATATTTTACTCCCCATGTCAACAAATTTTTTTCATGGTGTTTGGGAAAATTAAGTTTAAAAACTGAATTTGTCTACTTTGTCCTCAATATTGGGGGAAAACAGTTTTTCACCATTAAGGATGATGTCATCTATAAATTCTAAAGATGCCCTTTAAGGAGCTAAGGAAATTCCTTTTTTTTTCAAGTTTGCAAAATTTAAAGAATCATGTATGGATGTTGAATGTTGTGTCCTTTTCTGTTGTCATCATATGATTTTCTTTTCCCCTTTAGTCTGTTGACATGGTGATTGAGGATTGAAAGTTGAATCAGCCTTGTATTCTCAGGATAAACTGTGCTTGGTTTATGTGCTTTTTGGTATATTGATGACTTTGAAAAATTCTCATCAAAATAATAACAAACCAGAGTGTTACTGTTAATGATAACATTGATCTTTATTTTCTTGCCTTTTGCCTATCTTCTTTTATATTTGAATAGAAGGTGTTGGGAAGTAGTGGTTCTTCAATTTTCTGTGGTCACTTTTGTATAATTAGTATTATTTATTTCTTTAATGCTTAATATGTTTGTAAGCTAACTTGCCCTGCAGTTATCTTATAGAAAGGATTTTAAGCACAAGTTAAATTTATTTAATCAACAACATAGGACTATACAGTTTATCTGTTTCCTCATAAGTGAGCTTTAATTTTTTTTGGCTTTTGTGGAATTTGGCATTTCATCTAACTAGTCAAATGTATTGGTGAAATGTTGCTAAATGTTATTATTTTAATGTTTATAGTATCTGGATAATGTCTGTTTTATTCCTAATATTGTTAATTGTGTGTGTGTGTGTATGCTCGCGCGCGTGCGCATGCACCAAGGATTAAACCCAGGGCCTTGTGCATGAGAGTCGAGCACTCTACCAACTGAGCTATATTCCAAGCCCCTGATATTGTTAATTTTTATATTGTCCTTTCTCTGGTCAGTATGGTAAAATGTTATCAATTCTGTCAATCTTATCAAACAACCAGCTTTTGCTTTCATTGATTTTTTTTTTCTCAATTTGCACTTTCTTTTCAACTTAATTTATTTTTGTTCTTTATCCTTCTGCATGTGTTTCTAGTATATTGAGGTGCAAACTTATATTATTAATTTGAAAGTTTTCTATTTTTTGCCTGATTTCTATCTTTCCAATATCAACATTTAGTGTTATAAATTTCACACTTAGCACTCCTTTTACTGAATCCCACAAATGTCAATAGATTATGTTTCATTTTAATTTAGATGAAAGCTTTCTAATTTCCCTTGTGAGTTCCCAATTTTATTTATGGATTATTTAAATTGAATTATTTAATTTTCAAATATTTGAGTATTTTCCAGTTATCTGTTATTATTTCTAATTTAACTTTATTATGGTTAGAGAACACATTATTACATTGTATAATTTAAATTCTTTTAGATTAAAAAATTAGAGCACAGGATATGATCTGTCCTGGTGAACTAAAAAATTATAACACAGACCATGGCACATACTGGTAAAAGAATACCCATTTTGCTTTTGGAATAAGTGTTCTATAAATGTCAACTAGGTCAATTTCATTGATGGTGTTGCTCAAGTCTTCTATAATCTTACTGATTTTCTGTCTGCTTGTACTATCAATTAGAGAACACTTGAAGTTTAAGTAGACAATTATAAGTTTGTTCATCTACTTTTGATTGTATCCACTTTCACTAGATGAAACTCTGTTGTTAGATCCATATAAATTTGTGATGATAAGTCATTTTGGATAATTGAATCTTTCATTGTTGACTAATGTGCTTTTGCTGGCTCAAATGTCCATCTTTTCTAATATTAATAATACACCCCAGCTTTCTCAATTTGTGTTTTTATAGTTTCCAAATTTTTTCTTTTACATGTTTGTAAATTTTTTTTGTCCCTTCATTTTTGCATTTTTCTGTACTTTAAATAGATTTCTTTTCCCTTGTTTTCTTTCAGTTCTTAGCAGTTTGGAAATGGTATATCTAGGTGTGTAGTTTTTTGTTTTGTGGTACTGGATATTGAACTCAGGACTTCACACATGCTAAAGAAGTACTTTACCACTGAGCTACATTCCCAGCCCTAGATGTATAGGTTTTGTTATATATTCTGAATTTTGTCTTTTGAAATACTTTGATCTCTTGTCTGGTTTCTGATATTAATTTTGAAAAATTAATTTGTGGAAACTTCATGACTATCACTTACTCAAATATTTATTTTATCTCACTTTTATTTCTTCAAGCTTCCAAATATGTATATATTTTCTTCTTTGAGTTTTTTCCACAGGTTTCAGATGCTCTGTCTTTTTTTTTTCTTTATTCTTTGTTTCAATTTGAATTTGAAGATAGATCAAATGGCATTATCCACTTTCCTTGGCTGTGTTAAGTTTACTGATAAACCCATCAAAAGTATTATCTTTATTACTGTGCTTTTCATTTAGATATTTCCATTTAATTCTTTCCTATAATTCTCAGTTTACTCCTAAATTATCCTCTGATCTTAACATGTTTTACATTAAATGGTTTAACCTAATAATAATAGCCTTAATTTTTCCTTATCAGTTTCCAAACCTATATTATATCTGAGTCTGATTTTAATTGCTTTGTCTGTTGAGAATGTGTTGATATTTTTATTGTTTTGTATGCATTTTATTTATTTGCTATAGAAGTTGGACATTTTGTGTATAGCCCAGAGCCTGAGGTAAATGTTTGTTAGTCCTGGAATTGAGCATGGCTTTCTTTCTGTTTGCTTTTTATATATGGGTAGAGCCTATCTAGTCCAGAAGTGAACTAGAACTAATCAGACTAATGGCTGCCATGGTTATCTTGAAATCATCGCAGTCTTAAGATTCCTCTGATGTTACCTTTCATTTAGGATGCAGCTGTTTGCCTATGGGTTTGGCCATTATCTGCTCTATATCCGGCTTGGGTTCCCTTTGTGCTGTGCTTTAGAGAGGCTCTCCTTCCAAGTAGAGCTTACTTACAGTAAGCAGTGGCCTCTGATGACTTCACTGCTTTTAGTATGGTGATGAGGACAATGTACATTTTCTATTATTAATTAATTAATTAGGTTCTGGAGATTTCAACCCAGGAGCACTTTACCACTGAACTACACCTCTAGCCATTTCTGTTTTTTTGAGACAGATCTCACTAAGCTTAGGGCCTCCCTAAATTGTTAAGACTGTCCTTGAAATTACGATCCTCCTGTCTCAGCCTCCTGAGCCTCTGAGATGACAGAATGAGCCCAGGGCCTAGTTCTATTATTTTATTAAACCTTAGTCTTCGGCAGGCAAGATTTCCTTGGGTTTTAGAAGAGTCCTTGCAATGATCTTGTGTTTCCCTCAGGGCATGATTTTTCCCTGTTCACTTCCCCTAACTGCAGTTCTGATTTAGGGTTTCCCCCTCTTCCCCAAGCTGTGTAAGACTTTTGATCTATAAGAGAGGACTTCCTTCAAGGTTTCTATACTACATAGATTCCTTTACAACTTTCACCATCTTTTCCTCATGTGGGTATGAGTACCTGGTGAGGTCCAGGAGGAAGAATATGCGAATGTATTCTGGTACCTGCAGTCCTCAAGGACAATCTATCCTCTGAATAACATATACTCAGCTTGTAGCAATTTATTAAACACTTTTGGTAAAATTCTTACTGGTGTCTGGAGGCATATGCCTAAGTAAAGAATTGCTCCAATTTCTTCTTGGAAGAACCTGTCTTTCCTTAGATTTTTGGCTTAGTGGTTGCCTAATCCAAACTTGTTAGTTTCAATAGTTGTCAAATAGGGTCAAGAAAATTGAGATTTTTTTCAGATTATCTGGAAGATTTTTGTAGTAGTTGTCATTTTTATAATTGAAAATATAGGAACAATGCTCTTTCTGGACCTGTGTATCCTGGATAGAGACCAAAAGTCCTATTTTTATATTTGTGTTTCTTGCTATATATTGTGACATATTACTAAAGGAGGTATTTATCCACTAAATTTTCCATTCATGCATATATTTCCAGAAAGCACATTATGTATAAGGATACCAAAGTCAATTAAACAAACTCACTCTCATTATTCTAGAGTGATTCTTTCTCTGACCAGAACATGATTACCTTAAGAAATATTTCTCAAATTTTAATAATTTCTAAAGCCCTTTTAGAAGAAAATAATTCTCATGTAATTTTAAAATATAGTTGTTTGAGAAATTCTTTAGAACATATTCCATTGAAAATACCTTTGCATTGCAAATTAGATGCAAAATTTAGCTTTCGTTACTAGTCAAATTCAAAAAGATTATCATTAGATTGAAAACAAAAAATAAAGTTCTCATCGATCTCATTGACCTTTAATTACAGAACTGAAATAGCAGTTTGAATACTAGTAGACTAGATTAGTTTCCAGAGATTCTGCTTTTTAATTCTTTGACTTTATGGCAAAAGAATGAATGAATGAGTAGTAAAGGATGAATGTAATATTTTAAACATCAAAGCTCTAATAATAAAATAATCATTTTCTTTCCTTTAGTCATAGGAAGTCATATTTTTAGTTCAACTGGGTTAATGATGCTTGAATGAGGATTTATTATGTCTCTATAAAGCCTATCAAATATTGGCAACAGGTCTAGAAACAAGGCTGGCATGTAAAAAATTAATAGTGCTGTCAAGTTGTTATTGAATCCATAAACAAAATAGCAGTGATATCAATGGTACTAAGATAACCAGAGGTCAAGTAAATAGTATCAATAGCCTTGCAAAAGCACAACCAAACAGTAGTGGCCTCAGAAGCATTATGAATATTGCACTTGAATGTCAGTGTATTTGGGAATATTTTGAATCATGCTTTTGAATGACAGTAATCTCTATGGCATTTTAAATGGTAGGATTAAAATGACATGACTTTAAGAATGCTGTTACCAGAAATAGATGAACATGAAATAGTTTGGAAATCAGGTTCAGTTTGAACATTCAAAAGTTTGCTTAAACAAATTTTTAAGTATACATCCTCAGAGAATTGGTTCAAGTAGTTTCAAATTCACCTAAAAAAATACCTTGGACATTTTAACCATTGTGAAATATCACACAGCTGATAGTCATATATTCCTGTCACATAATATTCTCAGAGACATTTAAGAATGTTGTAAAAGCATTGCATAAAATCTACATCCTTTGTAATAGGCATTCAAGATTTTTGTCTCCTGATAGTACTGGTGATATGTTATTGTAGGACTAGGTAGAGAAAGTAGACTGTCCTTAGGGAATAATATGAAGCAGCATTAAATTGGTTGAAAAGTTTTATTGAAATAAAAAAAAGCTCCAATAAGAAAGAATGCTCTTTTTAGCAATTTCTTCAAAGGCTTCATTGCTCAGAAGTTAGTTTCTGTTTCATAAAGCTTTTAAGTAATCAAGTCTAGTGGAGGGATAGGGCAGGAGTAAAGAACCCCCTAAAGATAGAATTACTCATACATTGCTGGTGTGCCTACAAATTGGTGCAGCCAATATGGAAAGAAGTGTAGAGATTCCTTGGAAAACTGGGAATGAAATCATCTTTTAACTCAGCTATCCCACTCCTCAGTCTATACCCAAAGGACTTAAAAACAGCATACTACAAGAACACAGCCACATTAATGTTTATAGCAGCACAATTCACAATAGCTAAACTGTGCAACCAACCTAGATGCCCTTCAGTAGATGAATGAATAAAGAAAATGTGGTGTATATACACATTGAAATATTATTCAGCATTTAAAGAGAATAAAATCATGGCATTTGTAGGTAAATGTATGGAGCTGCAGAATATAATGCTAAGTGAAGTTAGCCAATCTCAAAAAACCAAATGCTGAATGTTTTCTCTGACATAAGGAGGCTGATTCATAATGGGGTTGAGAGGGGGACCATGAGAGAATTAGATGAACTCTAGATAGGGCAAAGGAGTAGAAGGGGAAGGGAGAAGGCATGGGAATAAAAAGACATGGTGGAATGAGATGGATATCATTACCCTAATACATGTATGAAGACATGAATTGTGTGAATATACTTTGTGTACAGCTAGAGATGGGAAAATTTGTGCTCTATAATATGAATTCAATGAATTCTGTCATATATAACAAATTAGAATAAAAAATTTACAAAAAAGACAGAATCACATAGGAGAAAGGCAAAGTGAGGGTGGGGATTAGAATTGAGAATATAGAAAAACACTGTAGGGAACATTAGACCTTAGAAGTAGAGTGGAGCATTAGGAGTAAAAGAACACTAGTAATGGATGTGTAATATCCAGAATCTGTCAGAGTGAGTATGTGCAAATGTGTATGATTATAAATGACATCAATTTTGGAAAAATATTCAATGATACAGATAATAGCTAGTAAACAAAAATAGGTTATTTCATTATCCAAATGTAACACTATTTTACTTCTTTTGTGATTTTTTTTTAATCCAAATGCTAGATAACAACATTTGTAATGAAGGACATGTTCTGGATGAAGGGGAGGAAAGGGACATTGCTTTTTATTTTTACTTATTGCAGTGAGAAAGTGCTATTTGTGTCAAGTGTTTTAGGAGCCTCAGATGCTAAATACCTTCCACCATGTACAGGACACTGCACATACAAAGAATTGTTTTGCTTCAAATGAGAAACACTGGAACCAGAATAATCAATAAGCCCATTTAAAATAATGGTAAAATATGACATATTTTCAACAGCAAGCACATGTTTTTGCTTAATTTTTAGTTTCTCAGGTACATAGTCACCTACAGATTAAGAATACCAGTTTATTTACAACTTTAATAAAATTGGAAAGATTTTTCTTTTTAGATAAGTTTGCTTCTAGAGACAGTATGATTCACCATGTTCTAGATCATTTCCCATTTTATATTGTACCAGTAGACAAATACACAGTTTTAAACCACTCTTCGAAGCAGTATGAGTATTCATGAGTTTCATGTATAAGGAATCTTACAGAAAAATCTTTTCAGCAACAACAGAAATTTGGTTCCAGTGTATAGGTGTTGTATCAAACAAATTTTAAATCAACACTGTTGGGATAAAATAAAAAGAAATAACTGGAGATTAGAAATTGAAACTCTTGCTGAGATATTGGAGACAGAGAATTTGCAATAAACCATCAAGAAGGAGGAAAAGAAAATGAAACTCTTGTTTTAGAAACACATTCATATTTCATCTCAGAGCTGGGATTGGGATTAGATACACACTGTGTTGATGAAACAGGAGTCTATGGGAGAACAATCACCATCCTTTTTATAAAACCAGAAGGGGGTGAACATTTTGAGCACAGATATCTATTTAATTCTACCTGTCATCTGTAGCAAAGTGGTACAAATATATTAGTTGATGAGGTTTTGACTGCTGGAAGAAAGATATACTGATCCGAAGTTGTTAGTGAGACATTGTACTAAAAATAAATCCATTGTAAATTATACCTTATTGATTATTTAAAATGCTTAACAAGGCCCTTACCTGGTCAGAAGTGAGTTTCTTTCTCTTCGAACTTTTTTTTTATAGTGAATGTAAAATGTTCATGAGAATCTGTAAGATTCTACTATGAGTGATGTAAGAATTTGTTATAGACGTTTGAACTTACACAGTATCTCCAATATTTCTCCTTAAAAGTTTGTCTGTTAACTTAAATTTACTACAATGAAGATTTTCTAGAACCTAAATGGGTATTTAATAAATATTTCACTTTACACTAATTATTTATATGCATGATACATATTTTAATAAACATCCTAACTTTTCACTAATCATCTATATAGCGTACATCACTTTCCATTTCTAATGGCATGCTATTTTGGGTGCTGACTTTAAAAACTATATAAAAAATTTATAACAGTAGTAATAGCTATCATTTGTTTGGGGCTTACTATGTGCAGGCAATTTACATACATTATCTCTAATTCTTATAATAACAATACAAGATGGTGTTATTATTCCTAGTTTAGAGGTAATTCCTTGTGTATAAGAGAAATATGTGGAATTGCTGGACTTAAAGGCTCAAATCTTTATCATACTATAGTCTTTGTATTATACTACTATGCGTGGAACAAAACTGTTAGTGGTTTTGCTTCTCAGTTTAAACCTATGAGTGACGTAAAGAATTTATTACACAAGTTTGAACTTACACAATTGTGGGAACTGGTTAAACACACTGTGTGAGGTTGTCCCTTTTGTGTCTGGTGCTGGGCCTGAAGTCAGCAGTTGGGCAAAGGAAATGGAAGATAGATATGAGTGGGAGGCAAGGCTGAGGTGGAAGCCATGAGAATGAACTGGAACACACTACGATTAATTAATTGGAACCTGTGCTGATCCCTCATTGTCTCCAACTTCAGTGATGCTTGTGATCTGTAGAAGCAGCTGGCACACTGATTCTCAAGCTGAATATGCACCTGAAATAAAATTTCAGGAAGCTAAAGGAGGAGATCTGAATGGCGCTGGGGGAGCTGTGGCCCAAGCCCACTTGGTTAGCAAGCAGGTTAGTGAGGCCTTGGTGAGCTGCACTTGGACCTCTGAGAGAAATCATGGCTGCTTTTCTCCACTTCTGCCCTCCAAACCTCATGCACATTTCCCCTGTGGCCAGTCCTGCCCCAGGCCCACAGGTATGAGCAATCTTAGAAACAAAAATTTCAGCCTAGCTAAGCTGTCACAAGGCAAAGCTACTACATTTACTTATACATATGGTTAATTTTCCAGCAAGGAAATTATGTAGAAATATGTTAAATGATACATTGTTACACATTTGCTTTTCTCTACTTATCAAATACAGTTGTTATGTCTTGATTTACTAGGTAAATAGGTGTATAGAGTAATATTTTTCAGGAGAAGAAAGATGCAAATTTATTTACTATTCATAATATCATTTATTTCACATAAAGGGAACCAAAGTGATGAAAGCCATTGACTAAGGATTTGAAGCATTGAAAATTCTATCTGAAACATTTTGCAACTCAAACTAGGAGTGTCTATAACTCTAATGAGTTCGGCTTGAATGGAGAAAATGATAATGAATATCATTAGAGAAGATGGGATACAGCAGTTGTTTTTGTTCTACTCTGTGGCTGCATTCTCCAAATATAAGCAGGAAATTTCTGCAGGAGTCAAAGTGCTCCAATAGAAATATTTTAGACATGATATTTTGGTACCAAAAATGAATTTATATCTAAAGAAAGAATCTAATGTGTCTATATAAACAGACCCATTACTTTGTGGTCTAGGTAAGGGAGTTAAGGCTAAAAATATAATTCTAAATACCAAATGTTTATACACAAGTGGGAAAAAGTCAGCTAAAAGCATATACAGTATTGATATGAAGCACAATCCTGATACGATGATAACCCTTCATGCCTCTTGCATGCTCATGACACCACCATATTATAAAGATGTCCTCAGGAGTTTCTGAACATCATAACTATTCTAAAATAGAATGTCCATTGATTTTTTTTAATAAAAGTTTTTATGAAAGTTGTACTTACTAAAGAAACTTCAGAAAAAAATTAGCAAAAATTAAAGAAATACAATTCCAGTGTTATTAGTCATGGGAGATTAATGAATTATCCCCAAACTAGGCTTAAAACAACACATATTTATTATGTTGGCATTTATGTGGGTCAGAATTTTAGGCATGACTTACCTATCATTATTTAATAATTCAGCCAAAGTCTTCTAGTTATATCATCCAATCTTTTTATGGAATCTAGTGATCTTATGTACATAGTGGGCAATTAACCCTTTGAAAGTATTGTTTAATGGGATTTATACTGTCTCAATTCAAGTTGATGCATAACACTTAATGAGACTCTTGCCACTTCAAATTCATTTTCCCTTACTTTTAAAACTTTTTGTTTATCACAAATTGACCTATAGTAGAGTTGTAGATTGTACAGATTTCTTGTGTATGTATCACTCAGCTTCTTCCAACTTTATTATCTTATGTAAACATACTTCAATTATCAAAACTAAGATAAAAACATCAACACAATGCTATTAAGTAAACTACAAACTATTCAACTTCTTCCGGTTTCCCGCTAATGTCCCTTTCTGTTTTAGGATACAAACCAGGATACCACACTGCAATTACTTGTCATATCTTTTGTGTGTCCTCCAGTCTGTGACGAATTCTTAATACTTCCTTGTCTTTCAATACCTTAACACATTAGAAACAACATATATAATACATTCCATGTTCATTAAAATCCAGGTATTTTATTGAATGTCCCATAGTGTAGGCTTGACTTATGTTTTCTCATGATATACCTTAGGTATAGATTTGGAGGAGGAATATCACAGAGGCAATGGGCCATTCTCATTGCCTAATATTAGGGTTATGATATTATAGGATATTCATATGATTGGTGATGCCAATACTGATCTCTGGTGTTATAAGTTGAATTGTGTACCCTAAAACTCAGGTCCTAACTCTTAGCACTTCAGAATGTGACCTTATTTGGAAACAGTCATGCACATGAAATTGCTTAAGACAAGGTCAGACTGGAGAAGAGTGCTTCCCAAAACCAATATTTCTGTTTTTTTTTTTTTTTTTTAAAGGAGGAGGAAGTTGGGCACAAACAGTGGTGTAGGAAAAAGATCAAAGAACCAAGCCTTCCTCACAGATCTCAGAAGGAGCCAATCCTGTGGTCATTTGATTTTTTGAGCTTCTGGCTTCCAGAAATATTATAAAATAAATGTCTGTTGTTTAAACTCCCTATCATGGTATTTTGTTAAGGAGCCCCTAGTAAACTAATAAAATTGGTTAGTTATCTTCTATAAATGTATCTTTCTATACTCTGTTAGAAGTGAGTCACTAAACTCAGCTCATTCTCAAGGGTGGAGAAATGGAGATTGACTTCCTGAATGGAGGCGTATCAAACTATTTATGAATGTATAGTAAAACCATCACCATAATTAATCATGTTTTTGGCTGGGTATTTTGGGACTATGCAAATGTCCTGTTTTCTCTTTAAGCTTTCATTTAGTATTCTTACCTCCCTTGGTTGGTCATGCCTGCAGCAGTCTTTGTGGTATCCTGGGGGAGCTATTCTATTTTCTTCACGAGTCTGTGTTCATTAATTAAAAGTCTTCTTTAAGAAAGAATTGTTCCCTCTGTCCCCTTTATTCATTTGTTTATTCAGTGATCATATCATAATGAATTAAAGATATATTTTTCCCTTGGATTATAATCTAGTACTATCATAATTTGTTACTCAAATTGTTATGGCTTTGGTCATTAGTCACTCTTTCAGCTTGGCTTATGTCCTTTTGACATGACCCTGTCAAAAAAATTTTTTTTTCCAACATTCTTGTTTTTAGGCACCACAGAATGCTCCACACTCATCCTACATTTTTTCTCTTCCTCCGACTGGAATAAACTGCTTTTCAAACAGCCCTTATATTATAGAGTCGCAATTAGAGATCATGGTCTAGGTGCTAGTTGTGTTTATTGTTTCACTTCTTGTTTAGTGTTTCACTTCTTCGAGGTGGCCTCAGCAGAGAAGGGTAGGTCTTAGTAAGAACTATCACTGATACGTTTTCATCTTTGGAGTTTTCTCTTTTCCAGAGAGTGAGAGAGATGAAATTGTATAATATGTAGCTTTGTGTGATTGACATCTTTAAGTTTCACTTTAAGATTCACCCATGTTGTTCCATGAATCATATATAATTTGTTCATTTTTTATTGCTGTGTAGTATTCCATTATATAGTTGGGTATACTGCAATTTGTCCATTTTAATGTTCAAGGATATCTGGTTTATATTGAGTTTTGGGCAATTATGAGAATGGTTATAAAAATTCATTTTTCTGTAAATCATTGCATAAATGTGTTTCAGTTCATTTTGGGAAACACTTAGGAGTGGGATTGCTTGGTCCTTTTCTTTTATGTAAAATTCCTGTTTAACTGTCTTCATTCTTGAGAATTATTTATGGGCATATGCAACACTAAGAAATCCCACTACTTTTGTATAGCAAACAAAAATCTGTTCTGATATCCTTTTTTTAGAGTAATATAGGTTGTAAAGAATCATCTTTCTGACTAAAAATTTTTAATCACAAATAATTACTCCTTCATTGACCCTAACAGTAAAGAGTTTGAGATGGATATTATTATTTTTTATTAATGCAGTGTACTTAAGAATTTTTTTTCTTTTCTTTTTTGGGTACCAGGGATTGAACACAGGGGTGATTTACCACTGAGCCACATCTCCAGCCTTTTTAATATTTTATTTAGAGATAGGGTCTTGCTGAGTTGCCTAGGGCCTCGCTAAATTGCTGAGCCTGGCTTTGAACTTGCAATCCTCCTTTGAACTTGCAATCCTCCTCTCAGCCTCCCAAGCCACTGGGATTACAGGTGTGTGCCTCCATGCTCAGCCTAAAGTTTCTTATAAGTACTATGTATTTATTTATTGGGGTACTGTGGATTGAACTCAGAAGCACTCAACCACTGAGCCACATCTCCAGCCCTATTTTGTATTTTATTTAGAGACAGGGTTGAGTTGCTTAGCACCTCACTTTTGCTGAGGCTCACTTTGAACTCGCGATCCTCCTGCCTCAGCCACCGGGATTGCAGGCATGCACCACCACGCCTGGCACTATTTTATTTTTTATAAGAAAATGTATACATATGCATATAGTGTTAAATTAAAGTTTAAAATTTAAAACTTTATTAATGGAGAATAAATATTTATTAAAATATCCATTTGAAAACAAATATCAAGCTTTCAATATAACTGAATAATTTGAGATTTTACTAGAAGATTATATTGTAGAGTTTACTAACTTGTTAATAAAATTTTTGTGTGAAATGTTGTTGTGGAAATGCTCAAATCCATGTTGATCTGGTTGACCACAAATACATACATAGTGAGATAAGCCCTGGTTTGATGCCAGTCCACTTAAGTGTTTCCACTTTTATGTGTCTATCCATCCATTCCATATATAGCACTCACTATTTTTTTCAGGAGTTATTCTAAGATTCTTACAGTCTGTGTAAAACATGTATGATAACATTATTGGGTAAGTAATAATAATTTCATTTATTAATAATCTGAACCAAAGGATGATTAGGGAACCTCTCTGAAGTCATCCATTTACTTTATTCATCTCAAGTTCCTTTTAGCATGTGACTTCTTGTTCCTTGTCTTAATTTTTCTTAAAGGAGTGTATGATGTTTATTTCTCTATGTATTCTTGATAGTCCTAGTGGATTGCCTGTGGAGATCAGGACTCTGTAAGTAGCTGTTATAACAATCACTGGGGAGCAAATTGGTTAGTGGGGATCACATATTTTGGGAGGCATTAATGCTAGTTCAAATGTTACCTTCTCACTAAGATATACTTCTACAGTTTTTTTTTTAAAGAGAGAGAGAGAGAGAGAATTTTAATATTTATTTTTTAGTTTTCGGCGGATATAACATCTTTGTTTGTATATGGTGCTGAGGATCGAACCTGGGCCGCACGCATGCCAGGCGAGCGCGCTACTGCTTGGGCCACATCCCCAGCCCCAAGATATACTTCTAAATTGTCTGTATGAATTAATAAACACATATGATCCTGAAATGTTAATATGAAGGATAGTACAATTACTAAAAAATATCTAAACACCTATGGGGAACTGATTTGACGATTATAAGAAACCTTGACAATATGTTCTCGCTCACATTTTCTTCTGTAACTTATTGACATGATCTTTTATTGAACCTGTTAGTAACTGTGTTAAGTATTTGAATAGCGCAGGAAAATATATGATGTTTAAATATTCAAAGGCAAAAAAATTCACTTAAAAGAAACACTGTATGAATAACTGAAATAAACGCAGGACCTGACCACAACATTGCAAATTGCTGTTTAAAATCTCCATGGATGGGTACTTCTTTAAAAATAGAAACTGTTTTGATCAAACTCAGATATTTCTATTTTTAAATTCTTGGCATGCTTCTTCAGTAGAAGATCATCCTCAAAAAGAAAAAGGCAGATATAGCCTCCAGCCTACAGTGCTTGAACCCCAGGGAAGCAACAATGATTTGACACAGGCAGGCATGCTTATTGCTTATGTTTGGCTTCAGACACTTGGTAGGAGGAACTAGAGTGTGGGGAAAGCTTGGCCTTTGGGTTGTTAATTGAGCTGTGAATGTCTAGTTGGTGTAGTGTAACATAAAGCTAAATTGTCGGAGGCATTTGTGAGAATCACAAATAAAAAGGTTAAGTACTTTATAGAACTTCTAGCAATTCACCTTTAAAAATCTTACGATGTCTGATAAAACAGTAGGAAATAAAGCTCATCAATTTTAAAAGGGGGATGTTGATTATGTGGTAATGCTTTAAGAATTCTCTAGGCATTCTTGGTAAACCACGACTTGGAAATGTTACGGATTATAGTAAACCAATTTAATTTTCTCTGTTGCTCAGATTTCTGGTGCAGATATTTAATGATGTGGATAGATTTCTGACTGCGCTAATACTATCACTTACAATAATTCCCCTGACTTGTAATATTTGTAAGCACCTTATAAACTGAAAATAATAGGCTTTCTGTAGGATTTTCTATTATAAGAAGCTATTTTTAAGTCTTTAAGACAGAACTTCATGAGATAATACAAAAACTACTCTTTGTGGTAATCTCTGAAGAATCAATATATTTAAGAATTTTCCTCAACTGTTTTTTAAAGAATTGTGCTTTTATTGGTAATGCTTTTAAATAATAAACTGGACATGAAATCTTTTCAGCTAGGTTAATAAAAATGCCACTTGAGTAAATAAGGAATTCAATTTAAAAATGGCTTAGTTATCAATTATTTATGTTTTAAAGCTTGTTTTATCGTTTTTCTTCTTGGATTCACAATTCACCAAAACCAAACAGGGTCAGCAAGCTTCCAGTTGCTGAAACAGAAATTACTCTGGCAAATTTAAGCAAAAGGTACTTAGAATAACAAATTAAGTGCTTACAAAATCATTGGAAGAGCTAGAGAGCAGGCTTACATTGAGCCATCATGAAGAATTTCAATATCAATAATTTGAAGCTAAACTTCCAAAGATATCTTGACTTCTCCAACCAGGAATCTCCTGTCTGGCTCCTGGGTCCAGGATCTAAATGCCCTACCTGCAGTCCAGAGATGCAAAAGCCATCACAAAGAGGTGTTCAGTCTTTTCAGACTGGCAGAAGATATCATCTAAGTGTTTTCTAGACTTGGACAATATGTGATCTATTTTATATTATACTAAATCACCAATTCATATATTCACACTTCACCTTCACTCATAAGATGCCTAGTTCTCTTCATTTCTCCCCGACTGACCTTTCTGGTAATCTCCTCAGTATCTCACAAGTAGGAGTAACTCTCCTCCTCTAGCATCCAGGCTCCTTTGCCCCATCCCTGATCTTCTACTGTTCTGTAGTCACAGATATGCATAGGGATCCTCAGATGGGGACGTCACTGATCAACAGAACCCACTGGCCTGCTGGAACCCAAACATTGGTCACTTTCTTCTCTTTACTGGACACACAAGTTCATAGCTTGAACCTCTTTGGAATCATGAGGATGCAGCTGAATATGCACATCCAGTGACACGGTGGTCTCACCTAATAGCAGCTCATGAGAACTGCTTTATTTTTTTAAATTTTATTTTAATTGTGTTAGCCATTTGTTAACATAGTCATTACTAAAAATTAAATCATAGAAATTTATAATTAAATGAACAATTAACTTGACATCAGAATAGAGCTGGGAATAGAGACATAGTTGTATCTCATGCTATATCTGCCATATAGTTATCATATATGTAAATAGCCTCAATAGAATAGATAATAGTAAAATTATTATCTTTTATTTAAAAAATTAGAAATTGTTACTTATGACTTTTGTGTCTTGATTTGTGATAAACTGATAAGCATGTGGTAATTGTGTGTTTCTATATCCTAACTAGTGATATTGTTCTCCAAACATTCAACATTACTTCTTTTTTTTTTTTTTAATTCATGCATCCCGATGATAATCTGCTACAATATTACATAGCAAGAGCCAAATGACTCACCCAGAGTTTTGCCACCTAAGTCAGAGCTGGTTCCTAAGCCAGGTTTTCTTTACCATCTAACACAGTAAAACGTATTCCAAATTTAGTTCTTTTCTACACAGTTTTTTTTATTATTATTAGTTGTTCAAAGCATTATATAGTTATTGACATATCATATTTCATACATTTGATTCAAGTGGGTTATGAACTCCCATTTTTACCCTGTATACAGATTGCATAATCACATCGGTTACACATCCACGTTTTTACATACTGCCATACACTTCTGAAATTGAAAAAAAAATACATATGTACACACACACACACACATTCATATATTTAAAAAGAAAACAAAAACACAGGGACTCAGAGATGCTGCCCTTTCTAAAAAGAGTGGGTAACTAGAAGGTTGGCGTCTCTGCCTTCATTTTGTTTTTGTTTTCTTTACCACCTAATCTTTGTGACCTGTACATAGGCACGTTAATTTAAGGAGTACGCATCTAAAAATTGGTAATATAAGGTTTTTTTCTATAAATTTGCCTAATCTGTCTTTTCTCCTTTTAAGACTGAGACAGGATTTGTAGGTGCCTTTACAACATCCGGTTTGAGATTGCTGGAGGGATACCTAGAAGTCTCTGGTCATCACCCTAGACCTTCCCAGAACAGCAGAACCTTGCAGGCACATCACCCCATGATGAGACTCCTAAACAGAAGCAGTCATCTCATGGAAACTGAAGAGTGTCCTTCCAGTATCACAGGTCCGATGTATAAACATCTTGAGCATCAAGTAGAAACGGCTCCCTTAAGTGATAAGTTCTTCTCCAGAGTCTCCTCACAGAACCAGAATTGAGATAATGATCAACCAGACCACAATTTGACAGATACTGCTTAATTGTGCATACCTCTTACCCCTGCCCCAATTCGTCCTCTATCTAAACCTAAAGCTCATGTCAGCACCTGGAAGATAGTACTGAGATCGTTGACTTCACTGTCTTCTCAATGTGGCCATAGCAAACTAAAATTATTTTCTTCTTTTTCTTCTTTTAAACATTACCTTTTGGGTTTGGATTTGGGGGCAAATGGTCAGACCTGGTTTTTTTTTTTTTTTTTTTTTTTTTTTTTGACTTTCTGGAGACAGGCCTCTGGCCTAGGACTTGAGTAATGTATAAATAGTGTTTTCCCGTCACTAAGGCAAGGGTCTGGAGCAGTGTTAGCACATAGTACAATTCATTTTCTCAATTTCAACTCATCTGTAGCCTTTTTATTCCCCTTGGGCCCAAAGGACATGGTTTCTGGCCTATTACATTCTACCAGTTTACCAAAACAGTTATTCACCTATATCCTAGCTCTCTTGCCATTCAAGTAAAGGATTTAGGGAACAAAATTTTGAAATAGCTTCTTCCTGAATATCAGTATTGGAGACAGACTCTGAAAAACTTTATAACATTAGTTTATGTATTTTCATGATTTGATTCTGTGATTATTTACTTTATTACTTGAACTCTACCCTGGTACCCAGGTGAGGCCATATGCTCATTTCTCCAGAGAGGAGAATGGAAATTTCAATTTTAATTACCTCATAATTTCATTTTTTTGCCCACACAGGAATCCATGTCCATAAGCCTAGGACATTCACTCATGTTTCCTCCCTTTCCCTATGCCTCTCTGTTCCCAGGTTGGTGGGCAACTCGCTCTTTCCCAGGCACCAAAGTTTCTGAGTTGTGCACATGGTGGTAAATGAGCTCTTTAGTATCATATTAATTATTACTGATGGAGAAAGATAATTCATAGGTAATGAAAGGTCCCCACATACTTGAGTCTTTTTAGGACAGCTGACTTTAAAATTAAAGTAACTAGAAGCTCCATTTTATGTGGACTAAAGTAGTCTAGGGCTCTTCCCTACAATTCTGAAGATTCCCCAAGGACTGCCTACATTTTTTCGGAGGAAATACTTTACAATCTGCTATGACTTACTGTTCCTAGTTTCATATTGTTAAGCATTTTCCCTCTTGTCCCTACCCTATAGGCAAAAATTCTCTCTACTCCTTTCATCCAGGGGTGGACTCTACTTATCATCCCTAAGACAACAAAGGAGATATTGTATGTGACAAACTTATCGTAGTTTGGAGAATAAATAGCACAGAAAATGACAATTTAGTTCTTGGTCTCATATATCCATAAAGCCATTCTCTGGGCATTCCCCAACTATATTGATGCTCCACGCCCTGCTTTGGCCTCTATCTGTTCTGTTATTCTGTCTCATTTCCAGGATGCCAATCTCCAGTCTGTCTTTGTCCTCCTTTTTAAGGGAAACAGTAACATTTGGAAAATAAAACATCAAACCATTCACTAAAGGCACCTGTTTTATATTATTATTCATAGTAATTTGATGATTTTGTTTTAACCTCCCTTATTGAAACCATGCATTTATTTGAATGTGGACTGGTGTGGTATTTGTATCTTCACCTTGTATTACCAGAGATCCTTTGTTTTCCTAATCAAAACAGCAACCTTCTTCCTGTCACACCATCCCCCCCAAAAAGTAAAATACTTTCTTTGTGACTAGGTGTTTCCAAGTCTGATTTTGATTTGTTTTATAGCCAGTGAGGAACTTACTCCTACAAATGAGAGAGTTTTAAGCTTTTAGACATAACCTTCTGTGGTTTATTCTGCGTTTGTAAAAATCTGAATGTATCTTTGTTAGTGGAAGCTTTTGTTATCTTAGTGAATAATGCTTCGCAGAGTGAACACTGGGGAAGTCTTAAATATCTCAGGACTATTAACTGCCAAACTATTTAAAAACAGTCTGGTAGTTTGACAGTAAAAATTTCAATCACTACTTAATTACCTCTGTGCTTTGGAGGGTTATGAGACACTGCAAATGTCAAATGTTTTTGTCTCTCAAATTTCTGTGAAGGACAGATGCATCTCAGACATCTCTGGAAAGACTGAATATAAAGACAGATAATTCTTAAAAGTTAGGTGGGGCCAAGGGTCACCTTTAGAGAAAGATTACTTAATTACATTATAGCAGGCCTCCAGGAAGTACAATCTATTTCTAATTTGCTTTCACACCCCCACAGATTTCTTTCTGAGTATTATCTCAAGAAACTGCTTTATGAAGGAATTAAAAAAAACAAACATGAGCATCATTTCACCATATCACTCATGTCTTTTGCTACATATATTTATTTGTATGAAATCATGGTCTTTCAAACTTCCTAACCAGGGGCACCAAATATGCTAACCTTAACTTGAGGTCAGTGAATTTATTTATGAGATATAGTTTTCTTTATGTGATGAACTTTTAATCAGTGATTTTTGAACATGTACATTATAGTCTAATGATTAGCTTATTATAAGAATTTAAAAATTTTGAAGCAAAATTTTCACATAAAAATAATATGATGGAAATTAAGACAATTTAATAATATATCTCATATGCTGTCATTTGTAATACAGAATAATGCTGTTATAGTACTTATAATGAAAAAATTACAAAGATAATAAAACTGAATCACAGAGTGATATGTTGGTCTTAAATACTGGTATATGAAATTTGCTTAAAGGAAAATAAGGTAGTTGTTTGACTTCAAGTGCATTTGGGTATTTGTAAGCCATGGGTAGTTGGTTGACATAGATGACTAGTTTTGATCACATGCTCCCTCATTTTGTTATAGAAGTGTGTATCAAACACCACTACTCTTTATCTTCTTGGTTGTAATTCTCTTTCTTTTTTTTTATTCCTTACTTGATTGAGAGTGGCTTATATTCTCCATGGGAAAATTAGCTGAATATTCCTGAGGTAATGAGGAAAGAACTTGGATAGAGAAGCAGGGGAAAAGTTTATATTTAATGTGTGTGAATGAGAAAGTGAACATATATGACTGAATTATATGAATTTTAACAAATAGAAGATTAAAGCATCTATTAGCATAGGTAGGTAGACAAGGGGAAAAGAGAAAGAGGACTTGGTACCCATCATGCAATGACCTAAGGACATAAAGTCACTACTCTGTTTGTATGAGTGGGATTATGGAAGAAATCCATCTTGGGAAGGTGGGCATACTACTCACCCAATGGCACTGCCAACCTTCTTCCACATTTCAGAAGGGGGCCTAGCTCTCTCTCCAGCAGAGTTACAAACACACATCATGTTCCTGAGGTCATACATGTACCTACAAATTGCAGTGAACCTTAGTTGATTCTTATGTGATCTCCTGCCAGTGATACTAGCCGACAAAGTGACTCAAGTACACAGAGGCCTGCCCTCAATTTTCATACAGCACAGGTATATGACTTCACCAAATGGGCAACAGCTGCACAATTCTAGGCCCGAAGAGGCCTATCTACCTGCCACTGTAAGCTCCTACCACCTATCCTAACCAATAGCTAAAGCCTAATCATTTCAGTTCAGTTAGGTCCCTCCCTAGTTGACTTGCCTGCCCTTCTCTCCAGGGTGTATCTCACTTGTTGCATTGCAATAAACCTCATCTAACTATTATCTCTGTCTTGCTGTACATTTTTTTCTGTACCAGGATAATTATCCTTATCTTAGACATTAAACCCAAGAATTGAGAAGTGATTACAATGCTCTACAGTCAACTTCAACCTCCAGCAACATATCTTGCATACTGACTTTTTTGAAAACCCAGGAGAAGAGGTGATTGTGTTCATGAGGTTCAGATTTTGGTCAGTAGGCTAAGGAATCAATCTGTTACTGAATTGAGAAAGGAATTTCATAAAATATACTGAGTCTCAAAAGAAAAATACCAATGGACCATTGGAATGCAGGAAATGTCTATGAACCATTGGCTGCAAAACAAGCATCTTTGGAGCAACCTAGCCCATATCTTTGTGCCCATTCATGTTCTTGCCTGAAGAGAGTAGCACGATGCAAGGGCAATGAGCAAGCACAAGGAATACTGGCACAAATTGCATAACTCCACCTGTAGGCTGGCCACTAGCTATTGTTCCTTTAATAATATTAATGCTCTAGACCAAGGGGTTGCTTTTTATTCTTGAGATAGCCTTCATTCCCTCTGTTTTTCTTCAAGTGTATAATCCTTGCTTTCCTAAATAAATCTCTTTCAAAATATCTGGCAGAAGCTGAATTTTTTAAAATCATATACCTCAAAGACTCCATCACCCTGAGCAGAGGTCTCCCTCTCTGTGGCCTCCTTGGATCCTTCCTTCTCTGGTGACAGAACCAAGCCAGTTTTATCTGTTGTACAGTAGGCCAATCAATGAAATCACAAGTTTTGCCAAAGAGAAAGGTCAAAGCCATGGATATGAGAGGGTCTGTCTCAAATCTACCTTTCCTGGTTTAGTAATTTATGGGGTATATAAGTAGGGGCTGAGAAAGGTAGAAACCACCAAAGGGACAAAAATAGCAGATAAACTCTCATGTCCTAGTTTGTAATTTGTTAGAAATCTCTTCCTAATGTCCCACTCTTACCAATTTAGAATGTATGGGATGTGCCTTTCCCATGACTCTATTCTTAACCAAGTCAGCAATGAAAGCCAGGTATAGGGGGATTCCAGGAGATGCCGTAAGGTCTCAGGCCTTAATTCATAAGTTAGTTACTACCTGCTAAAATATTTCATTCTAGAATCCTAGTTCATAATCTGTTAGTAAAAGTCTTATCCTACTCTTATAATGTATAGAATATGACTTTTCTCACCTTCCTGTGTCTAATCAAATTGGTCACAGACACAGAGATCAGGTATAGGATAGTGCCAGGATGCTTCCCAGGATCTCCTCCACCTCAGCTACTTTATAAAAAGCTGGCCTCTTCCTTTGTTCATGGACCAGCCTCAATTTTCTGTTCCTGAGTGCTGCCTCCCTTTTAGTTGAAGGGAAATTCTCCAAGTGGTCAGCACATGTGTAATCAGACTTCATGGTTCTTGAGTGCGTGTTCAGAGCAGCATTAACATGCTCTGAGGATGGAGTTTTGGCCCTCTGACATTAAAAGGTCACTGATATTTGGCCAGGTTCAAGTGAAGGTTTTGTGGTTTCCAGTGCTGGAAGCTACCTCTAAAGTTCCTAAAAAAACAACTTAAGCAACCATTGCAAGCCAAATGTCAGAAGTGTTATCTAGAGCAAAGCTGGTGGGAATATATTGCTGGGCTATGTGACCTCTAAAATTGGTGATAAAAGCAAGTAACTAAAAGCAAGTGAAGCTGCAGGGTTTATTGAGGTTTTGTCTCAGTATCAAATCTAGTGCTGTTCGATAGCTGCCTGGCAGAGAAAAAGAGGAGTTTTAGGTCCGACAGATGCTTGAGCTAAGAACTGGCTAGCAAATCTCACTCCTTTGTCTTCTTAATTCCCACAATATACTACCTAACAAAACATTGTCAATATTGCCTTAAGAAATTTTAAATCTGCCTCTTCCTTTCACCAGCCTTTCTAACATCATTACTCTCCTTTAGATGTTTATCAAGTTTATTGTTTTAATAGCTTCCCTGTTAGTTGTCAGGACTCCACTTTCTTCCCACTCTCACATACTTTTTATTATTGGATTGACAGTTCTCTTTCTCTTGACCAACATAGTCTTTACTCCATATTTTAGATTTAGTTAATTGCATATATGGTACCTATCTTGGGAGAAGAGATGCCTCTGGAAGAGAGTCTAAAGCAGCACAATTCACAATAGCTAAACTGTGGAACCAACCTACATGCCCTTCACTAGTTGAATGGATAAAGAAACTATGGTATACATACACAGTGCAATATTGCTCAGCATTAAAAGAGAATAAAATCATGGCATTTGCAGGTAAATGGATGGAGTTGGAGAATATTATGCTAAGTGAAGTTAGCCAATCCCAGAAAACCAAATGCCGAATGTTTTCTCTGATATAAGGAGGCTGATTCATAGTGGGGTTGGGGGGAGCATGGAGCATGGGAGATTTAGACAAGCTCTAGATAGGGTAAAGGAGATAGAATGGAAGTCAGGGGCAGAGGGTTAGAAAAGACAGTAGAATGAGATGGACATCATTACCCTAAGTACATGTATGAAGACACGAATTGTGTGACTCTATTTTGTGTACCACCAGAGACATAGAAAATTGTGCTCTATATGTGTACTATGAATTGTAATCCATTCTGCTGTCATATGTAACAAATTAGAATAAATAAATAAATTTTAAAAAGAACTAACTTGGGGAGTGGCAGGCCTGGAAAAATACGTGGAACTTAAAATTTTTATTTTTTTGCCCTCCTTTTATGTTTCCTTTCTACCTGTTTCTTTTGTTTATTCTATCCTATGTTTTTACCCAGGCTAAATGATGCCTAACTGTGGGAAGTCATCTATATAAGATGTTTGGCATATTTTACCCAGCATACATGAATAGACAGGATAAAAGATTATTTTCACCTATTTGCCACTCTGTACACAAAATTGATTTCAGGTAGTAATCATTATTCATTATTAGTATAATCTTTTTTTTGGTACTAGGGATTAAACCAGGGGTGCTCTATCACTGAGCAATATTCTAGCTCTTTTTACTTTTGAGACAGGGTCTTGCTAAATTGCCCAGGCTGGCATCGCACTTGCAATCTTCCTGTTTCAGCCTCCTAAGTAGCTGGAATTATAGGTGTATGACACAGAGCATTGATTGAAGTTAAATATAATTAATATATATCAGAATTCAAGCATCACTGGAATTTATCTTGAAACTTGAGTATTACAGATTAGAAATTAAAGGTAAATCAGGTGGGAATATAGTATTGTTATACACTGTGAGTCACTGATTTAGTGTTTCTTATCAAAATAGACTCTCTTGCCACACTATTATTATTAATCAGAACATATGGAGGTCATTCTTACGTGTATTTCTTTCATATATATCAACACTAGAAAACAACTAAATAAAGCTGAATGCTTCTTATGTAAATCATTTTCTTTTGTCCAGAGGAAACCAGCAACATCTTTACCACATTATTTGAAGTCTTTCATGTTCTGACAGCAACTAACAATTCCATTCTCTCTGTTAAACTTTCTGCTAGTTCCGTTACCACAGTCCTAACTATTTAAGAGGCAGAGTCCAGATCTCCATCAGGGGCCATCTTGGCTTCACTTCTGTGAAGTCTTCCTCCAGTCCCTCTCTTCCAGATCTAAACTCTTAACTCTGTAAGTGTGGTGCTCTTCCCTTTTTCATGGCACTTACCCTGTTTAGCTGAGTGTCTGCCTCCAAACAGACACATGCTGTGCTACCTAACAGTAACAATAGCTTTGTGCATCCCACATGCCCCAAGCAAAGCAGTTTGCCCATTGGAGACATGGAACACATGTTAAATTGAATTTGTAAAATAACAATATGGACTAGAACTTCCAGGAAAGGTTTGTAGAAAGTGGGCATGAGCCAAACCTAGAAGTTTTGGGAAAAGATGTTCAAGGAAAAGAAAAATTAAGCAAACATATAGAGATGTAAATAAATGGAACAGTAAGAGGACTTTTTAAAAAAAAAAAATAAGAGATTTATGTGAAGAGTAAAGCTTGGTGACTATGGATAATCAATGGAAGGCTAGATCATGTATAGAGTACTCTAAATATCTGTACATAGTCAATGCAGTTGAATGAGGTCTGAAATCCTTTCTTCTTGTTTATTCTTCTTCTTTTGATACCAAGGATTGAACCCAGGGACCGTTTACCACTGATCCACACCCCCAGCCCTTTTTATTTTTATTTATAGACAGGTCTTGCTAAGCTTCTTAGGGCCTTGCTAAGTTGCTGAGGCTGGCTTTGAACTTCTGATCCTCTTGCCTCAACCTCTGAAGTTGTTGGAATTACAGGTGTGCACTACAACATCCTGCCTGGAGGCTGAAATCTCAAAAATGGGTGCTACACCAAATTTCATTGTCATGTTGGGATATGCTCAGGAAAAGTGTGTTTGTTTATGAAAAAAATGAGGAAGCCTGTATTCATAAGGAAATATTTTTGAAATCTTTGTTCAGAAATTTGTCAATTAAGAAACTATAGAATTTTGAAGCAAAATATCCATATTCATTGTTTGCTCCTAAGTAGACTTCCACAGAAAATTTATTTTTCATTGAAAATAAACACTTCCATGTTAGATCAATTTTTCTTTCTAAAATTTTATGAGTTACAAGTTTATTTTAACTCTAAGTCTTCAGAAAGGAGAAATACTTAGCATGTGTTTCCAAACCTTTTGTGGTGAATAACATACCAATATGTAACTGAATAGTTCAGAATAGTTCAGGAAGCACATTATGGCATGAATGGAACCACAAAAAACTCTGAATAACAATTTTGAACAAAGAGAACAGGAAGCATTATACTACCTGACTTCAAAATATATTATGAAGTTGTGGTAATAAAAACAGCATAATATTGGACACATGAACTAATAGAACAGAATAGAAAGCCTGGAAGTAAACCCATACATCTATAGCCCAGTGATTTTTGACAAGAATTATAAGAAGATGCATTGGATAAAGGCAGACTTTCTAATAAATAGTGTTGGAAAATTGCGTATCCATAAGCAGCAGAAGAAAACTAGACCGTCTCTTAACAGTTATGAAAATCACCTCAAAATGGATTGAAATCTTAAATGTAAGACCTGAAACTATAAAACTACAGGAAGAAAACACAGGGGAAAATGTTCAGGTCATTGGAATGGGGGGCAAAGATTGTTTGGCAAAACCCCAAAAAGCATAGGAAACAAAATAAAAAAAATAGACAAATGTAATTTTACTAAAATAAAAAGCAGTGGATGAACCAATTAAGAAAGGTAACTTAAGAATAGAAGAAAATATTTGCAAACTATACATCTAACAAGGGGTTAATATCCAGAATATATAAACAACCCCATCAGTGGAAAATAGATCTTAGTAGATATTTTTAAAAGAAAACATATATGGCCAATAAGTGAATGAAAAAAAGTTCTCAATAATGTTGATAAGGGAAAAGCAAACCAAAACCATAATATCGCCTCATTTCAGTAAGAATGACTATTATTGAGAACAGAAAAAAAAGAATAAGTGATGGAGAGGATGTGGAGAACCCAGAACCCTTGTACACTGTTGGTAAGCATGCAAATTAATATACTTATTATGGAAAACATTATAGAGGTTCCTAAAAAAAAATAAAAATAGAACTGCCATATGATCCCGCTATTCTACTCCTGGTGTATTTCTAAAGGAAATGGAATCGGGCTGGGGGTGTGGCTCAAGCAGTAGCGTGCTTGCCTGGCATGCGTGAGGCCCAGGTTGGATCCTCAGCACCACATACAAACAGAGATGTTGTGTCCGCCGAAAAACTAAAAAATAAATATTAAAATTCTCTCTCTCTTTAAAAAAATAAATAAAGGAAATGGAATCATGTTGAAGAAACATCTGCACTACCACGTTCACTGCAGCACTATTGATAGCTAAGAAATGGAAATAACCTGAATGTTCATTAACTGATGAGTGAATTAAGTAAAGAAATACTATTCAGTTTTAAGGATAAATCCTGTCATTTCTGATAATATGTGTAGAACTGGAGATCACTATGTTAAGAGAAATAAGCCAGACACAGAGGGACAACTACTGTATAACCTTACTTACATGGAATCTAAAACAGTTGATCTTGTAGAAGTTGACATATAAGGGATTTACCAGAAGAATAGGAAAGAGGGAGGGATGGGGAAAGTTTGATCAATGACTATTAAGTTACACTTATGATTAAAAAGCTCTGGTGTGTTATTGCACCATACAATAACTATAGATAACAACTATGTAGTGTATATTTTTTAAAAGCTAGGAGATAGATTCTGAATGATTTACCATAAAGAAATGACAAATGTTTGAAAAGATAGATACATAATGTGCACATGTATCAAAACATCACATGGCATCCCATTATTAATGGATTTATTTATTAATTTATTTTTTATTAAAAAATAAAGTTTTTTATGTAAATGTTTTTTTTTGTTTGTTTTGAGCATACTACTGGGACACAACCACATCAATGTTTATAGCAGCACAATTCACAATAGCTAAATTGTGGAACCAACCCAGATGCCCTTCACTAGATGAATGGATAGGGAAACTTTGGTATATATACACAATGGAACATTACTCAGCATTAAAAGAGAATAAAACCATAGTGTTTGCAGGCAAATGGATGGAGTTGGATAATATAATGCTAAGTGAAGTAAGCCAATCCCAAAAAACCAAAGGCCGAATGTTTTCTTTGATATGAGGGTTCTGATTCATAATGGCAATGGTGGGGAGTAGCGGAGCATGGCAGCAGTGGAGGAACTTTAGATAGGGCAAAGGAGAGAGGAGAGAGGGAAATGGAGGGGGCGAGGGGGTAGGAATGATAGTGGAATGAGTTAGACATCATTACTCTAAGTACATGTATAAAGACATAAATGGTGTGAAAATACTTTGTGTACAATTAGTGACTTGAAAAATTGTGCTCTATATGTGTAATATAAAATGAATTTCATTCTGCCATTGTATATAACAAATTAGAATAAAAATTAAAAAAAAACAATTTTTTTTGTTTGGTATTAGTTAAAGAAGGAAAAAAATAAGGAAATGCTTTAGAATTAAGCCACCTGAATTCAAAACCTGATTTCATGCTATAAACTAATTTAAGTCAAATGCATTATTCCCAATTATTATGTTCTTTTCATGAGAGCTGTTTGCCCTCCCATTCCACATGCCTTTCCCCCATCTGTACAAGGTGGTAAGTTGTGAGAACCTGGTGTAGACTGCATTCCTTCATGGAAACAAATATTTCTTAGCACACAAACAAGATTCATAAAATCTGTTTTGTGTGATTTTGATATAAAACCTCTGATAAAAATTTATCAGACTAGTACATGTTGGTTTTGGAATTGTACTTTGAAAATAATCTTATTCTAGAAAATGATCTTATTCTCAGTCTATTCATGGCTGTCTAATTTTGAGAAAACTTCATCTGCATGTATATACTCTTTCATAATTAATAGATGCCATGCTGATGATAAGATACCTTTACAGACTTATTTGTCCTCTAGTCTTTTTTTTTGGTACTAGGGATGATTGAACTCAGGGACTCATATTCCTTTCCTTGCATAAAGGAATTTGTTCAAAGAAGATGTGGCAGTCTTATAGGCAGGGAGAATTCAGCTAAACTCTAGTCAGAATCAGACAACAGGATCCTGGGGTCAGTGTTTAACAAAGCGCTAGAGCAAACTTCTTTGCCAAGCAAAGGTGGAGGCCACTTGCTTTGCACAGCACGTAGTGTGAGATGCCAGACCAAACACCCCCCTTTTTCAAGGCTGAGAGAGGATGCTCGGCTCATGGGCAGGGCGGCCTCCCACACACCCTCATAAACACATCCAAATAAACTGTTTTAACAGGTGTCTGAGCATAACCCAGTTAAGTTGGCAGATAAAATATGCCATCACATTATCCCTTAGCTAATATTTGCAGTATACTTTTATTTTTTGTGTAAATTGTGTGTTGTTTTTATAACCTGTGTGTCTTACAGAATGTTTTCATCTCTCTTATCTTGGTGGTTTTAATAGGGCCATCTTTTTTTGTTGTTGTTCCAATTAGTTATATATGACAACAAAATGTATTTTGAATCATTGTACACAAATGGGGCACAACTTTTTATTTTTCTGGTTATACACAATGCGAGTCACACCATTCATGCAATCATACATGTACATGGGGTAATAATGTCTGTCACATTCCACCATCATTCCCACCCACATGCCCCCACTACTCCCCTCTGCCCATCCAAAATTCCTTCATTCTTCCCTTGCCCCCCTGCAATATACTTTATTTATTTATTTTTAATATATATTTCTTAGTTGTAGGTGGACACAGTACTTTTATTTTTTATTTTTATGTGGTGTTGAGGATTGAATCCAGTGCCTCATTCATGCTAGGTGAGTACTCTGCCACATAAGCCACAACCCCGGCCCAGCAATATACTTTTAATAGTTTCTATAAAATATGCCCCATGACAAGAAAGTATATTTAGATGGGCACTTTTAAGGATGAGTTATTGTTTTCAGTCTAGATAGGCACATTTTTCAAACTTATAAACTCCTTCATTTATTAATAAATATTAGAATGCATTGAATTAATGTGCTATTTTAGGATGGCAGTGGGTTATTGATTTTTTTTTCAAATAGTATGTATATCATCTTATCTAGAATCAATATATTTCATTACCATACTAGTACATGTTGGTTTTGGAATTGTACTTTGAAAATAATCTTATTCTAGAAAATGATCTTATTCTCAGTCTATTCATGGCTGTCTAATTTTGAAAAAACTTCATCTGCATGTATATACTCTTTCATAATTAATAGATGCCATGCTGATGATAAGATACCTTTACAAACTTATTTGTCCTCTAGTCTTTTTTTTTTTTTTTTTTTTTTGGTACTAGGGATGATTGAACTCAGGGACTCATAACCACTGAGCCAGATCCCCAGCCCTGTTTTGTATTTTATTTAGAGATAGGGTCTCATTGAGTTGCTTAGTGCCTTGCTTTTGCTGAGGCTGGTTTTGAACTCATGATCCTCCTGCCTCATCTTCCTTAAACCTCTGGGATTATAGGTATGTGCCCTTGGATTGTTCTCTAGTCATAAAATTCACTTTCTATATATTTGGAGATAATATTCCAATTGTAGTGACTTCAATATTTTTATGTATTCTTACATAGAAGATCATTATCATCATAATTATTTGATTACTTGTTCCATACCTTCTTTAAATAGTTTGTCAAAATATCTTTTTGATTTTAGATTTCCATTATAATTACATTTTGACAACTTGTGTGCATCTATTCTGAAACATTTCATTTGTCTGAGTGTATATGTTTTATTTCAATTATACCTGATCAATCTCTAATCATAAGAATAATACATAATGTCAGTAATGATATTTTTAATGTAAGGAATTATTATTTTGATATAGCATATGAGAAAATTTTTTTGTGGGAAAACATTGCTGATACTGCTATGTTTATATATGTGTAATACTCATAGATGTGCATATAGTACATTTGTGCAGTATACATGTTTATTTTTATTTATGTCTCACTTAAAATTTTTAATTCATTCCTTAATATCCTGCCTGCAGAGCAAATATCCATTGGATGAACATAAATATTTTCATTAGGAAGATGGCCGCTGCGTACGGGGGTTGCTGAAGTGCTGAGCGTGGTGCTCAAAGCAGCGGATTTAATAGAGATTTCGCACAGTCTGTTAGAGCTCCTTTCACCGTTAATATTAATCTGTATCGGACCACTTTGCCAAGGAGCAGGAAGAACAAAGAAATCGAAAAAGAGACGCTTGGCTGCTCAGAGCCGCGGGCGCTTTGCTCCCATCTGCTTCCTCTTTCGCTTCGCTCCGGGCGGAGAAGCTGAATGTGTAATCAGCAGTGGATTGTAAGTACCCGAGGCAAAGAAAGCTCAGTGCGCCCCGCCTTTTTTATTTTTTCTTTTTTTGAATATTTTTTATACAGGGAGAGTTTGTGGATTTGGATTGTTGGCGGGGCTGTGGTTTCTGTGCCGAAAATCCACTCCGCGGGAGCCACCATTTGCTTTCTGCTTGCTGTCTTGATGGCTCTGTATACACTGTCCGGCAGCCGCACCTAGAGGTTGGAGCTGGGCTGCGTGCCGAGCCCTGTCCTCCGAAGGCTGGACTGCAGCCTCGAGTGTCTCGGTGGCCTGTTCGCCGCTGCACCTTCGGGCAGAGCCTGCTCTGGGGTCGTTCTGCACCCCCCTGCCAGGGGACCCGTGCTCCAGAGGAGGGGGACGGAGAGCCACGGCGACAGCCGCTTGAGCCCCTGGGGCCGGGCACCGGGCTGAAGAGCTGCGGAGGCCAGGGCGGCTCTGCTAAGGTTGCAGACAAGCGCGGTGCTCGTGAGCGCAGCCCAGAGACGGAGGCGACGGCGGCAGGGTTTCATTTCTAGAAACCTGGACTGGAAACAGAAGCAGCAGTTTGTATAATCCCAAGAACTTGCTTATACCAGGAAGCTGTAAGGGCAACATGAATATCATAGAGGAGATGTAACATGGTGGCAGGCGCAGAGAGATCAAGTCTCTGACATCTTCAACTGCGCGGGCATAGGGAGCCGTAAACTGTCTAAATGCTGTTTGCTCAGGATCACTAGGCAATGCTGAGCTGACGTGGATCTGGGGTGTACAGGCTGGGCCCCTCAGAACACACACACAGAGCCCGAATCGGAGGCAATTAAGCTCCGGTTCGCCTGCTTCGTGTGACTCAGCACTAACGATCCCGCTGAAATAACTGGCCGGTCCTTAGGAACTTACAGAGGTAAAAGCCAACCGAGCCTTCATAGGCAGTGGCCACAGGACTGAAACGGGGATTGGGAGAGACAGTCAGGACCCACCTGTTGCATTGGTCACCCGGCAAAGGGAACAAACGGTCACCATTTGCATGGGATACCACCATGGCAGAGAAATGGCGTCATGGGCGAAGGAGATAACTGCATTGAAACCAGCACGACAGGTGTGTAATCCCCTAGTCATCTCTCTCCACACAGCAGGGAAAACTTAAGGGCCACTCCCAGCTCTCCTGTGAACGCAATAACCAGACCGAGGGAATCAGGAGTGGCGCGGGACTCGCGGCGCGGAACTCCCGGCTACCGCTCCCACCAGTGCTGACAACTGAGGTCTCTTGCACCAGCTACCGGGGGCGTGGCTACAGGAGGGCAAGCAAATTCGCTGGGGGATCTCAGCCCCAAGCTCTACAAACTTAGGGTCTGAGGGAGGCAAACAGGGAGAGTGAGCCCAGGTGTTCATGAAAACAGGGCTCCCAGGAGCAGCAGACCTGGCGTGTAGCCAGTATTGTGGTGAGTGCCACAAGTGAGCACGGCCTGGCTTGAGGAAACACAAGACAAGGCCCTAGACACTCAGGATTGGAGACCCGCCCAGTCTAGGAGAAAGAGCTGCTGCACAGTGAATGGTTCCCACCTATTGAGAGGAGAAGCTTGGCCCAGTGGGCACAGCTCCACCTACTGGAAGAGAAGTTAATAGAACTCTAGGACTGCATTTATTATTATTATTATTATCATTTTTTTTCTTCTTTTTCTTTCATTTTCAATTTTTATTTGCTGTTGTTCTTTAACTTTTTTTCAATGTTTCTATTTTTTTTAAATTTTTTTATTTTATTATTATTATTTTTTTTTAAATTTTAATTTTCATTTTTTATTATCACTATTATTTTTGTTAAAATTTTTTTTCTTCTTTTCTTTCTTTCTTTATTATCTAATCTTTGTTATTCTTGTTTCTTTTGTCTTTTCATTTCTTTTCAATTTTCTTATTCCCCCTTCCTTGAATTCTACCTGCCTACTCTCATTCTCTTTAGTGACTTCTTCCCTTCCCTTCTAATATCTTTCCTCTCAAGCATCAAATAAATCGATAAGAGTTAACAGTAACTCAGCAGTCAAACAGAACAAGAAGTAACATGAGCAGCATAAAAAAGCAAGGAAGAAAAGGAGTACAAACAATGAAGGACAGCCTAAATATTCAAGAGGACCTAGAGTCAGCAGAAAAATGGTCATATAAAGAACTCAAGGAATACCTTAGACAGATGGAATGGAATCTTAAAGAAGATACGAGACAGCAAATCCAAACAGTGAAAGAACACTTTGAAAATGAATTACATAGACAGATAAAAGAAGAAGTTAAGCATCTTTATCAGGAGATTGAGATTATAAAAAAAAAAAAAAAACCAAACGATAATTCTAGAAATGAAGGAAATGATAAACCAAATTAAAAACTCAATTGAGAGTATCACTAACAGAGTGGAGCAAGTAGAAGCCAGAACATCAGATAATGAAGACAAAATATATCATCTTGAAAAGCGCCTAGCCAACTCAGAAAAGCTGGTTAAAAACCACGAGAAAAACATCCAAGAGATATGGGATAACATAAAAAAACCAAACCTACGAGTCATCGGGATAGAAGAAGGTACAGAGATTCAAACCAAGGGAATGAGTAACCTGCTGAATGAAATAATTACAGAAAACTTTCCAGAAATAAAAAAGGAAACGGATATACAAATTGTAGATGCATACAGGACACCTAGCACACAAAATCACAGTAGACCAACGCCAAGACACATTGTTATGAAGATATCCAATACACAGAACAAAGAGAAAATACTAAAAGCTACAAGAGAAAGGAGGCAGATTACATTCAGGGGTAAACCAATAAGGTTAACAACAGATTTTTCATCACAGACGCTGAAAGCGAGAAGATCCTGGAACAACGTATTTCAAACACTGAAAGACAATGGATGCCAACCAAGAATTCTGTATCCAGCAAAATTAAGCTTCAGGTACGATAACGAAATAAAAATCTTTCATGATAAACAAAAGCTAAAAGAATTTGCAGCCAGAAAACCAGCATTGCAAAGCATCTTGAGCAAAACACTACACGAGGAAGAAATGAAAAACAATAACCAAAACCATCAGTGGGAAGTGTCTCTATAAAGACAGAGGGCGGGGGGAAAGCTAATCATGGAGAAACAAACTAAATTAAAAAAAAAGAAGAAGAAGATAAATAATCAAACATGGCTGGAAGTACAAACCATATATCAATAGTAACTCTAAACATTAATGGCTTAAACTCTCCAATAAAGCGACATAGGCTGGTAACATGGATTAAAAAAACAAATCCAACAATATGCTGCCTCCAGGAGACACATCTGATTGGAAAAGACATACACAGGCTGAAGGTGAAAGGTTGGGAAAAAATATACCACGCACACGGTCCTCGGAAGCAAGCAGGGGTGGCCATCCTCATATCGAATAAAATTGACTTCAAGACTAAATTAATCAAAAGGGATAAGGAAGGACATTATATACTGTTAAAAGGAACCATTCACCAACAAGACATAACAATTATCAATATTTATGCACCAAATAATGGTGCTGCGACGTTCATAAAACAAATTCTCCTCAAGTTCAAGAATCAAATAGACCACAACACAATAATTATGGGTGACTTCAACACACCTCTCTCACCATTGGACAGATCCTCCAAACAAAAGCTGAATAAAGAAACTATAGAACTCAATATCACAATCAACAACCTAGACTTAACTAACATATATAGAATATATCAACCATCATCAAGTGGATATACTTTTTTCTCAGCAGCACATGGATCCTTCTCAAAAATAGACCATATATTATGCCATAGGGCAACCCTCAGTAAATATACAGGGGTGGAGATAATACCATGCATTTTATCTGATCATAATAGAATGAAACTGGAAATCAATGATAAAAGAAGGAAGGAAAAATCCTACATCACATGGAAAATGAACAATATGTTACTGAATGATCAATGGGTTACAGAAGACATAAAGGAGGAAATCAAAAAATTCTTAGAGATAAATGAAAATACAGACACAACATATCGGAATCTATGGGACACAATGAAAGCAGTTTTAAGAGGGAAATTCATCGCTTGGAGGTCATTCCTCAAAAAAAGGAAAAACCAACAAATAAATGAGCTCACACTTCATCTCAAAGCCCTAGAAAAGGAAGAGGAAAACAACAGCAAATGTAGCAGAAGGCAAGAAATAATTAAAATCAGAGCGGAAATCAACGAAATTGAGACAAAAGAAACTATTGAAAAAATTAACAAAACTAAAAGTTGGTTCTTTGAAAAAATAAATAAGATCGACAGACCCTTAGCCATGCTAACAAACAGAAGAAGAGAGAGAACTCAAATTACTAACATACGGGATGAAAAAGGCAATATCACAACAGACACTACAGAAATACAGAAGACAATTAGAAATTATTTTGAAAACCTATATTCCAATAAAATAGAAGATAGTGAAGACATCGATAAATTCCTTAAGTCATATGATTTGCCCAGACTGAGTCAGGAGGATACTCACAACTTAAACAGACCAATAACAATAGATGAAATAGAAGAAGCAATCAAAAGACTTCCAACCAACAAAAGCCCAGGACCGGATGGGTATACAGCGGAGTTTTACAAAACCTTTAAGGAAGAATTAATACCAATACTTTTCAAGTTATTTCAGGAAATAGAAAAAGAAGAAGCTCTGCCAAATTCATTCTATGAGGCCAACATCACCCTGATTCCGAAACCAGACAAAGACACCTCAAAGAAAGAAAACTACAGACCAATATCTCTGATGAACCTAGATGCAAAAATCCTCAATAAAATTCTGGCGAATCGGATACAAAGGCACATCAAAAAAATTGTGCACCATGATCAAGTAGGATTCATCCCTGGGATGCAAGGATGGTTCAATATACGGAAATCAATAAATGTTATTCACCACATCAATAGACTTAAAAATAAGAACCATATGATCATCTCAATAGACACAGAAAAAGCATTACACAAAGTACAGCATCCCTTTATGTTCAAAACATTAGAAAAACTAGGGATAACAGGAACTTACCTCGACATTGTAAAAGCTATCTATGCTAAGCCTCAGGCTAGCATCATTCTCAATGGAGAAAAATTGAAGGCATTCCCCCTAAAATCTGGAACAAGACAGGGATGCCCTCTATCACCACTTCTTTTCAATATAGTTCTTGAAACACTGGCCAGAGCAATTAGACAGACGAAAGAAATTAAAGGCATAAAAATAGGAAAGGAAGAACTTAAATTATCACTATTTGCAGATGACATGATTCTATACCTAGAAGACCCAAAAGGGTCTACAAAGAAACTACTATAACTAATAAATGAATTCAGCAAAGTGGCAGGATATAAAATCAACACGCATAAATCAAAGGCATTTCTGTATATCAGCGACAAAACTTCTGAAACGGAAATGAGGAAAAACACTCCATTCACAATATCCTCAAAAAAAAATAAAATACTTGGGAATCAACCTCACAAAAGAGGTGAAAGATTTATATAATGAAAACTACAAAACCCTAAAAAGAGAAGTAGAAGAAGATCTTAGAAGATGGAAAAATATACCCTGTTCATGGATAGGCAGAACTAACATCATCAAAATGGCGATATTACCAAAAGTTCTCTATAGGTTTAATGCAATGCCAATCAAAATCCCAACGGCATTTCTTGTAGAAATGGATAAAGCAATCATGAAATTCATATGGAAAAATAAAAGACCCAGAATAGCAAAAGCAATTCTAAGCAGGAAGTGCGAATCAGGCGGTATAGCGATAAGAGAACAAACAACCCAATCAACAAATGGGCCAAGGACCTGAACAGACACTTCTCAGAGGAGGACATACAGTCAATCAACAAGTACATGAAAAAATGCTCACCATCTCTAGCAGTCAGAGAAATGCAAATCAAAACCACCCTAAGATACCATCTCACTCCAGTTAGATTGGCAGCCATTATGAAGTGAAACAACAACAAGTGCTGGCGAGGATGTGGGGAAAAGGGTACACTTGTACATTGCTGGTGGGACTGCAAACTGGTGCGGCCAATCTGGAAAGCAGTATGGAGATTCCTGGGAAAGCTGGGAATGGAGCCACCATTTGACCCAGCTATTGCCCTTCTTGGACTTTTCCCTGAAGACCTTAAAAGAGCGTACTACAGGGATACTGCTACATCGATGTTCATAGCAGCACAATTCACAATTGCTAGACTGTGGAACCAACCCAGATGCCCTTCAATAGATGAATGGATAAAAAAAATGTGGCATTTATACACCATGGAGTATTACGCAGCACTAAAAAATGACAAAATCATAGAATTTGCAGGGAAATGGATGGCACTAGAGCAGATTATGCTTAGTGAAGCTAGCCAATCCCTAAAAAACAAATACCAAATGTCTTCTTTGATATAATGAGAGCAACTAAGAACAGAGCAGGGAGGAAGAGCAGGAAGAAAAGATTAACATTAAACAGATACATGAGGTGGGATGGAAAGGGAGAGAAAAGGGAAATTGCATGGTAATGGAGGGAGACCCTCATTGTTATACAAAATTACATATAAGAGGTTGTGAGGGGAATGGGAAAATAAACAAGGAGAGATATGAATTACAGTGGATGGGGTAGAGAGAGAAGATGGGAGGGGAGGGAGGGGGGATGGTAGAGGATAGGAAAGGTAGCAGAATACAACAGTTACTAATAGGGCATTATGTAAAAATGTGGATGTGTAACCGATGTGATTCTGCAATCTGTATTTGGGGTAAAATTGGGAGTTCATAACCAACTTGAATCTAATGTATGAAATATGATATGTCAAGAGCTTTATAATGTTTTGAACAACCAATAAAAAAAAATATTTTCATTAGTTTCCATGGAAAATGCTATGTACTACATCCCTACTCAAGCAAT
Organism: Marmota monax; assembly: GCF_021218885.2. Taxonomy (NCBI): domain Eukaryota; kingdom Metazoa; phylum Chordata; class Mammalia; order Rodentia; family Sciuridae; genus Marmota; species Marmota monax. The sequence goes on from NW_026692781.1 coordinate 17,389,382, forward strand.
TAGTAAAACTTCAGTTTGTATAGGAAAAATAAATATTAGGAAGAAAATAGTTCATTTGGAAAACTTCATAAAATTTTTTAGTACTTACATATTTTAATAAGTTTCTTTAGCAAATTTTTAACCTGTTTGTGCTTATGGTTATCTTATATTCAAATTACATTTAAAAATAAAGATAGAACATAGAAAAATATCTACCAAGCAAAAGAAAGACCATGCAGGAAAACACACTGATACATGGAAATAATATGCAATGCATATGCAATAGAGATAGAAAGGTTGTAGAATATTCCTTGGCAAACATTCACAAAATACTCATTTTCATCTAAACTGAGGGACAGTTAAAAAATGCTCCATTTGATATACTCTGACCAAACACTTACGTTGTGAATGTTGAGTTTTTCTTTGCCTGTAACTACAGTTTATTATGATACTTATTTTCATACATTTAGTGTGACTTTTAATGAAAATATCATGCCCCCCCTCCACAAACCAAAGAAATTGTTTTGGTAAAGGCTTTACATATGTGAAGTAATTTCATTATTTTCATACTCCAGCATGAAACTCTTTTATTCACTTAAAACCTTTTATACATTTAGAACACTGCTTTAGAGAACTTAGATTTGTGCAAAGAGTAAATTGCCTATGAGTCAATGAAAATTAATAGAAGTCATGTAATTTTTCCTTAGTTCAGGACCAAACATGAAAAAGCACTCAGCTGATAAAACTTCATTCTCCATTTTGTGAGATTCCTGGTTTGTGCTAATTGCTCTCATTTGTGGCTTTGGAAGTAAATTTCAATCTATAATATTTTAGTGCCATTTATTGAGCATCAAATAGCTACTCAAGGGAATAAAACAGAACAGATAATTTGTGAGCTACACTCAGAATTTCAGTCCCAAAGTAACAAAGAATTTAACATTATCCATTATGTAAAATTCTTGTCCAGTATCACAACTGAAAACTTCAACTCTACCAGATCTTCTTTTATTGTTGAAACCATTTGGTACTTTCCAACCTGTTTTCCTCATAAAGATGCATGGAGATTTTCTCAGGGGATATGGTAGGATTAAGGGGTTTTCTAAAAGTTAGTGTTTGGGGCTGGGGACGTAGCTCAGTGGTAGAATACTTGCTTCATGTGTAAGGCCCTGAGTTTTGCTCCCAGCATGCCTTAAAAGAAAAAAAAAGTTGATGCTTTTATTTTTATTTATGCTAAAGATGTTTATGTTGGTAAGCATGAATGTGTCCTTGCCACTCAAGTACAGTGTGATTATAACCTACAGTTTTGAAAGTATAGAGTTCTGAGCTGGGGAAGCTCAGTGGTAGAGCCCTGGCCTAGTATGATCAAAGCTGTGGGTTCAATAACCAGCACTGTAAAACACAAACAGCCAAACTAGACTCCCAGGCCTCATGCCAGGCTATTGAAGCAGAATGGGTGTAGCTTGTGAAACACTGTCAAACACCGAAACAGTCTTGTGAAACGGATGTTTGGAATAAATCAGTTAGGTGTTGAGATAACACAAAAAAGTATGGGGATTTGGGGATTTTAAGGGATGGTGTGACAAAGTTGGGTCAACTAGCTAAATTATTCAATTTAGTAAAAAACAAAAAGCAAAATACAAAACAAAACAAAAAAAGCTGGAGGGGGGAATAACACAAAACAAAAAAAAAACTTATAAGAGATATAGTGTGTTCCTCTATGCCAAATTATTGCCTAATCATAGGTCTAAATTTGGGGGGGGGAGGTATCAAGAAATATGATACAGAAATTGCATGGTTTTTAAATTTAATTTTACAAATGTGCATTAGCTAAAATGATATGCTAGTAATGCATTTTTTTCTTATTCCCGTGGGTTGTGTGCGTGCGCACGCACACACACACACGACTATGTATGTGTCATGAATCAAATCCATTTATAATTAATTAATAACTAAAATAAGATGTTATTTTCCAAATTCACTTATCTTCAAATGAACTTTAATTCCTTTGATTATATCAAGAACAAGGTATTAATTAAGTGCCATTAAGTAAATACCTAATTTTAGTAGCTGATTGTTTCTGAAAATTATAATAGAAGGGTGTACTCAGGCTCACAGCAAGCTTGGAAGATGGAGAAGGAGCAAGGCACCTTACATGATGAGTTTGTGGGGCAAACAGCCAATATTAAAAAGCAAGAATCTAGAATCTGTATGTCGGAGGTATATGTATACCTTATCTAGTTGATACATGTGCTTTATTTTTACTTTTAGAAGTTTCAGATGTTGACTTAGTAGTCTTAGTCATCTTAATCCCATCTGTTTATCGTAACATACTGATGAATGCATGTTAACATTTACTTGTAATCATTATTTTATATTCAACTACAATGACATAATATTTGATATCCTTGTGATAATTCAATTTCACAATAAAATGATTTGCAATTGATTTTGTTTACATCTTGAATCAATTTTAATGCCAGGGATTTCTTAATTCGGCAGTATTTTTAAAAAGTGTCAAATTTTACCTTTTCATTGTTGATTTTTGAGAATTTATTGTGATTTTCTCTTCTTTTTTTTAATAACAAATCTTGAAATATTGTTTCTATTAATTTAAGATCTGTAAGTCTATATTATTAAGGTGAAAGAAGCTCACATTGATTATTGATTTACTACAACAACTCTTTCAACTGTTCAAACTAGTACAGTATATACTTAAGCAAAGGCAAACAAAAATAAATTTGAAAACTTTGTAAAGCTACAGACAAGGTGTAGCATACATAGTCTGTGACTTTTGATCTTATGTTTTATGATTATATGTTCTGAATTTTTATCAGCTATACACAGCTCTTTGAGATAGTATCACTAGTTAATAATAAGTGCAAATATTTTTTGCAGTACTAGGGATTGAACCCATGGCCTCTCACATGTTAAGCAAGTGCTCTACCACTGACCTACATCTCCCAGCCCTAAATATAAGTTTTTTATTCATCCTGTTACAATGTAGGAGGGAAAAATTAAATTATTAGAGTTAGCTCATTGCAGCAAAATCTGCTAGTCAAACCCCAAATCCTTTATACTTTCTTACTAGTGTGGTTTTGTGCCTAAATTCTTAAATGTGGCATGTGAATAGAATCATGTGTTCAATTTCTGATTCAACTAATTAAGATGCCTAGCCTGGATTTTCTCTCCCTTTTCTTTTTGATGGTCGAAAATGGTGACAAACTGAAAAAATCTTGGAATTTGAGATATTATGTATAGAAAAACTATCTGGCCACCCAGATCCTAGCATGATATCCCTGAGATTACCTGTTTTCCTTGGCTATTTTATGAGAAAGAAAAAAATTCATTTCCATATTCTTCATGTATTTTTCAGTCTCTTGGTTAGAATAGCTTAGACTAATCTCTAACTAATGCAATTATTCAGGAATTCTTTCATGTGCTCTTCCAGACTCATTATTAATTTAAGCTCCTTTTAAATTTAAAAGTTGACAGTTTGGACAATTATACTCTGGCCATCAGAAATAATTCCTGAGTTGGGGATGTTAGAAAATGTGAGAATGAATTAGACCACAGCTGCTTTTCTTTCTCTGTAATGGCATCTTCATTGTGTCACTCATCTGAATGTATTATCTGGCTACCTCACTGTTTGATATCTTTCTTCATCTAGTTTTAAATAAGCAGACACTATTATTTTTATGAGCTCCCTTGTCTCTCCATTATCCGTCTATCTCAAATAATGGTTACATTTGGATTCCCCCCAGATGCGGACCATCGAATGCAGGGCCTCATGCATGCTAGGCAAAGACTCTACCACTGAATTACCCCTGAAGCCCAGGATTCTCCATTTACAAAATGAGAAAGAGACTAAAACCAAATATGTTCCACTGTAACTGTGAAGATTAAAGAGGTGCTTAAGGAGTTAATTACAGAGTTTGGCCATGAAAACCAAAGTGCAATGGTAATAATCAAATGGTAATTATCAAAATGAGTCCCATAGTCTCTAAAACCAGATAGCCCCAAAGCAGAGTTCATCTATATTTTAAAACCTATGCATCTTTTTTTTTGGTAATGTTACCACTAGGCACTATGATGCCTAGATCTTCACCTGAATTTCTCTGTTGTCCTTCAATTGTAGTTAGTCACTACATCTTGCTATTTCCTTCTCTTTGACCCAGTCCTATTTCTCTCTTGATAGCTACTTAGTTCATCTCAAAGTCCATTTTGGATTGTACAAGGGCAGTAGTCTTTTAACCATTCTTGTAGTTAATCGTCTATATAGCTATTAAATCATTTTTGTAAAAAAATAATGTTAGTTGGCTTTTTTGATGAGAAAATGTTTAAGGTGGTAAATTGGGGAGGAGATAATCATGAATTGTCCATATTGAAAATAATGGTAATCCAAGGACAAACATCCCTATCAGGAAAAGACAAGGAACATTTGAGACAGAACGGAAGAAAAAAACACACATAGGAAGTAGTGATATAAAAACAGAGGAAGGGTTAAGAATAATGTGGCCACAAGCCAAGGAAACCAAAGAATGCTGATGACTTCCAGACAATAAAAGAGGCAGGAAACAATGCTCCCTGACAACCTTCCTGCACACACCTTGGTTCTAGATGGCCAGTCTTTACAATTATAAAAAGATACGTTTATGTTGTTTTAAGCCAGCTTCTTCAAGTTCACGGCATTTTGTTATAGCAATCTTAGGAAAACAATAAGCATGACATGTACTTTGTTCTCCCAACTCTATAGTCTATTCTTTTTTATTGATTTTATTTTTTTAAGTACATGACAACAGTGGAATGCCTTACAATCCTTATTACACATAGAGAGTACAATTTTTTGTATCTCTGTATATAAAGTATGTTCACGTCAATTTATACCATTATACACATATTTTTTGCATTACAATTCTTAATACACATATATACCACAATTTTTCAAATCTCTATTTGTATATACGGTATGTTGACACCCAATTCAAGTCTTCATACATGTACTTTGTATAATGATGACCATCACATTCCACCATCCTTGCTAATCCCCTTCCCCATTCCTTTCCCTCCCACCCCTCTTCCCTATTTAGAATTAATCTAATCCTCCCATGCTCTCCCTCCCTACCCCATTATGAGTCACCCCCCTTATATCAGAAAACATTCGGCATTTGTTTTTTGGGGATTGGCTGACTTTACTTAGCATTATCTTCTTCAATGCCATCCATTTACCTGCAAATGCCATGATTTTGTTCATTTTTAATGCTGAGTAATATTCCATTGTGTATAAATGTCACATTGTTTTTTATCCATTCATCCACTGAAGGACATCTAGGTTGGCCCCACAGTATAGCTATTGTGAATTGTGCTGCTATAAACATTGATGTGGCTGTGTCCCTGTAGTATGCTGTTTTTAAGTCCTTTGGGTATAGTCTGAGAAGAGGAAAAGCTGGGTCAAATGGTGGTTCCAATCCCGGCTTTCCAAGGAATCTCCACACTGCTTTCCAAATTGGCTGCACCAATTTGCAGTCCCACCAGCAATGTATGAGTGTACCTTTTCCCCCACATCCTTGCCAACATTTGTTGTTTGTCTTTGTAATAGCTGCCATTCTGACTGGAGTGAGATGATATCTTAGAATAGTTCTGATTTGCATTTCTCTGGTTGCTAGAGATAATGAGCATTTTTTCATATATTTGTTGATTTATTATATATCCTCTTCTGAGATGTGTCTGTTCAGATCTTTGGCCCATTTATTGATTGGGTTATCTGATTTTTTTTGGTGCTTAGCTTCTTGAGTTCTTTATATACCCTAGAGATTAGTGTTCTGTCTGATGAGTGAGCCCAGGATGTAGGCTCTCTGTTCACCTCACAGATTGTTTCTTTTGCTGAGAAAAAAGCTTTTTAGTTTGAATCCGTCCCATTTATTTATTCTTGGTTTTAATTCTTGTGCTATAGGAGTCCTATTAAGGAAGTTGGGGCCTAATCCCACATGATTAAGATTAGGGCCTACTTTTTCTTCTATTAGATGCAGAGTCTCTGGTTTAATTCCACTATACTTTTGTGCATAGTGAGAGATAGGCATTCAGTATCATTTTGTTGCATATGGATTTCCAGTTTTCCTAGCGCCATTTTTTGAAGATGCTATCTTTTCTTCAGTGCGTGTTTTTGGCACCTTTGTCTGATATAAGATGATTATAATTTTTTAGGTTAGTCTCTGTGTCCTCTATTCTGTACCATTGGTCTACCGGCCTGTTTTGGTGCTAATACCATGATGTTTTTGTTACTATTGCTCTGTAGTATAGTTTAAGGTCTGGTATAGCGATACTATCTGCTTCACTCTTCCTGCTTAAAATTGCTTTAGCTATTCTGGGTCTCTTATTTTTCCAGATGAATTTCATGACTGTTTTTTCTATTTCTATGAGGAATGCCATTGGGATTTTGATCAGAATTGTATTAAACCTGTATAGTGAAAGATCTATACAATGAAAACTATAGTCTTTTCTAATGCCAGAAATATTTTTACAAATGTTTGCTATAAGATATTAAAATAGGTTTTTTAATGAGTGAATTCTACTTCTGAGATAGATGGTCCCTTGCCTTAGTTTATTATATAGCTACCTAGAAATTACCATAAACTTAGTGGTTTAAAACAACACAATTTTTCTATATTAAGTCGTATAAGTTGAAAGTGTCTCACTAGATTAAAAATACATTGGCTGTGGTTCTCACTGGAGGATCAGGGCTTTCTTCTTTTAAGCTCACCTGATGGTAGAATTCATTCCCTTGCCAATGTGGGACTGAGGTTCCTGCTTTCTTACCAGCTGGAACCAGTTCAGCTCCCAAAGCCCATCTACATACCTTGTCACATAGACCCTGTTTTTTTTTGTTGTTGTGGTGGTGGTGGTGGTGGTTTTTTTTTTTTTTTAAAGTCAGCAGCTGTATGTTGAATCAGCAACCAGCAGGAGACAAATATTTGCTTTTAAAGGACTTATGTTATTAGATGACATCCACTCAGTAAATTGCCCCGACGGGTCAGCTGATTTTGAACTTTACACCTGCAAAAATTCCTTCATAGGAGTTATTAGATTAATTTGATGTTTGATTATATAACTAAGACAAAGCATTGTGTACTTAGGGGTTGGGAATCCTGTGTGTGCCATTTCAGAATTCTACCACAATGCTCCTGCCTGAAACAACTAAAAAACTTGACAAAATAAGTGAAACAGTAGTTGTCATGTCAGTGGTCATCAGGTAATAAGGCATAATGGTTACTAAGAAATGGGAAATGAAGATGATGAATCCTACAACTGTGTTGCAGCTTATAGCATGACAAGAATTTCCATGTTATAGCACAAGGAGAAAGAACCTAGTAAGAGCCCAGCAGTCCCTCTGAGATGGAACTGAGAGTCTCTGCAATCAAAGATAGAGTTCCCTCACAGAGAGAATTCTGAAGACCCAAAATGGGTACCTTTCAAATCTTCAGCTGAGCACTGAATAGTGTGGAATTTAACCATGGTCAGGAAGAAAAACACTCAAGAATCCTGAATGGATTAAAGGGGTAATCTCTAAGATTTCCACAAGGCTGGTAACAGTTCCTATATGTACTAGATATATTGAGAAAAGTCATAATTCATGGGCATAATTTGGGATAGAGCACTCTAAATTGTATTGCCTCAGTGGTGGGTTGATATTAGCTCCAAACTAAATTTTATGTTTATCCCTACATAACAAAGCTTAAAGGCATGAAAAAACTCACATTGTTTCAAGTTAATCTATTCCCTTCAAAACAAAACCCAAGAATATGATTAAAAGTACAAAATTATCACATTTTTAAGGTAAAAATTCATAATGTCTGGTACCCAATAAAAAGTTCCAGGCAAAGAAGGAATCAGTAAAATATGACATATAATTAAGACAAAGATCAATCAAGAGAAACATGACCCAGTAGAGCACAGATAATAGAATTGTTGATGAGAACATGAAAACAATCATTGTAGCTGTGTTCCATGTGTTAAGTGTAGAGAAAAGGTTATGGAGAAACGTGAAAAATATAAATAAGACCAGAATTGCATTCACAGAGATAAAAATGACTATGTCTAAAATGACAAAAACATTGAATAGAATTAATAACAGATTATAGAAAAAAAAGATTAATGAACTTGTAGACTTGGCAATAGAAATTATAAAAAGTGCAAAACAGAAAATAAGACTGAAAAAATAACATGTGAGCATGGAAACTAATAACATCTCTAGTAATAATTAACAACTTGAAATTTTAAAATAGCATTTTTTGTAATAAATGCAAAATGTACTGAAAAGTTTAAAACATTGCTGAGAAAAATAAAAATTTTGATAATATATACCATGATTCAAATATCTAGTATTAAAATGTTGAATCTCCCCAAAATTGGTATCAAAAAATGTAGTCCCAGTAAAAAAAATTAAAAATTTCTATAAAAATTGCCAAACTGCTTACAAAATCCACAGGGAAATTTTAAGGTTATACAATGGTCAAACTCTGAAAATTAAAAAAAATAAATTCAAAGGGTTTATGCTACTTCATTTTAAACCTAGTTGAAGCTATAATAATCAAGACTATGTCTTTGTCTAAAGATATATAAATAAATCAATTAAACAATATGGGGCACGGGCACATTTAAGACAGTGTCCTTAAATGTGTGAAGGGGGGAAGAGTCAGTGTCAGAGATGCAATGTATGACTTGTCTGGACCTTACTGGCCCTGAAGTAAGAGGAAGAGGCCATGAGCCAAGGAATATTGGTAGTTTCTAATGTCAGGAAAGGTAAAAAACAGCCATACCTAGTGCCCCCAGAAGGGATGCAGCCCTGCTGGTGACTTGATTTTAGCCCAGGAATATTCATTTCAGACATCTCAGCCATAATATGATATGTTTTTAATGTTGTTAGCTGCTGACTTCATAGTAGTCTGTCACAGTGGCAATAGGAAACTAGAAGGAGGTAAATAATTGCAAGGATAGTTGCTCAACATCAATCATAAGACGCAATGCAAACTAAACCCAGAGTTAGTACCATTATGCTAAATTTTAGAATGGTTAAAATTGAAAATACCAATCATATCAAATCTTGGTGAGAATCAAATTTTGATAGAGAAACTGAAACTCTCAAACACTACTGGTGGGAATGAAGAATTGTACAATCATTTTAGAAAACCGGTAGTTTTTTGGCAACTTAACAATATATCTACCACATGAACTTTCCATTCAACTCCTAGTTATTAACCTAAGTGAAATAAGAGCATGTCTCTACAAAGACTAGATGTTGTATGATGTATGAACATACATAGATGTTCAAGTTAGCATTATTTATCTTAGTCCCAAGCTGGAAACATTAGAATTATCCATTCATTGTGAATGTACAACAGAATCTGGCATTTTTATACGATGAACTGGTGATAAAAATAAATGAACTCAATATATGGTCTATAAAGACAAATGATAGAAATATAAAAAAATGACAAAAGTCAGAGTAAAATTAAGATACTTTCTGATTCAATATATATTAAATTCTTGAAAATACAAATGAATGTGGAGTCACAGAAGAAAGATCAGTAGTTTTCTGGGGCAGGATTAGGGTTTGATGAGGCCAAAGAAGCATGATTACAATGGGGCCCAAGGAACTCTGGAGGTGTCATGGAAATATTTGTGAACTTGATTATGGTTGTGGTTCCATGGTGCTGACACATATCACCATTTAACTGCACATTCCAATTATGTACAGTTTATTATACTTCAAAAAAGCTTTTGAAAAAATGAACTTGGAATTCTCTCATTGCATTTGATGAGACTTTAAGCATTAATTAGAGGTCACCTTATTCCACATTCAAGATGGGTATCAGACCAGGAGTACCAAACTGCTTGGGTGTGACTTAAACTTCACTAGCCTCTTCCCTTTTGCCACTGTGGGAGTAGATGAGGGGGGACTTGACTGCTGAGTGGGAGAGGTTGATGAGTGAGGTATTTTTTAAAAGGAAGCATTGTTGAGAGCTCAGCTATTATTTAGTTTTCCCATACAATATGGTAGGAGAAGACTTCATCCTAAACCAGTGAGAAAGTAAGGGGCTATTAGACAAAATCATCCTGAGGACCTGGCTGCAGGTCTGGAAGCTGAGACAAGCAAAGACCAGCATCCAAACTGGGTATTTAAAAGGCCAACATTGAGAGGCTGGTTACTTGCCTTATGGTAGAACAGGGAGAGAAAGCAACAGAAGATGAGCTACAATTCTAGAAATTCCAGAAAATCGGCCTGTTTTTGTTGCCCAGAAAGGAGCTGGCTATGAGTTGCTCTGAAAGCGATTCTAATTACACAGGTCTTCAGGATGACTTTATACCAATAGGTACAGCCAACTGGCAGGGTGGATTACTGCAAGGTGGTTCACAGCCAGCTGGACAAGGCGACACCCATTCTAGCAAAAAGAAAGCAGAGAGATTTGTCCTGAAGATCACTTCCCCATTGTTAAATGGAGTCCACAAAAGCTCCCCCAAAAGGGTAGGTAAACATGAGACCTTTTTCTCATGAGAGCACTGGCATCAGATTGTACCCCACCAGTCACCTGTATGTGTTCTGCCTCTTCCTTCTTTTTCTTCACCTACTATAACCTAGAAGAATGAATGTCAGAGTGGGGAAGAAGTATATGAGTGGCAGGAAACTGATGATGACGATGGTTTTGTGTGCTGTTTCCAAGAATGCTAGCCGTTTCCCCAGACCTATTATTATCCTTTAAAAAATTGTGAATAATATAATTTTGTAATTAGATAATTTTTAACTGAGCACATGACTAGCCCCAAATATTTCTTGGTCTTCTTGCCACTGAAAGAGGTCACATGGTCAAGTTTGGTCCTGATGTAAGCAACAATGCCAATTGTAACTCTGAGCAGGGTGCAGAACTTCCTTCATCTTTCTTTTCTACTGCCAGAGTGATTTTAGTTATGATAATCTGAGTTTTTTTTTTTTTTTTCAGCCTTGCTAGGTTGAGGTGGAAGTCACAAGCTGAGAATGAGGGATAAGCTGGTAGAGTGAGTTGAGTGCTTGATGATTGTGTGGTACTGCCCTTTCAGACCTGGACAGCCTACCTCTGGATTTTACATGAAAAGGAAATGAATTTCCTTTTTTTTTAAGTTGTTGGGGTTTGCCATGCACATTTGAATCTAGAAATATCTACATGTTTGCCTTCCTCAGGATAGGCTTCACACCGTGAGGCAGGACAAAGTTGGGGAAGGAGAGAAATTCTGAATTAGGTAATATTGAAGCTTTGTATTATACTTGATAGGCCTTACTAATACCTGTAAAATGAGACTACTCACTAATTTGCGAGTGACTGTCACAGCCTTATCTGTTAGAGGTGCAGGTGGAAGATACACTGGAACACATGGAAAAGTAATAAAGTGAAAGAGTAAAGTCATAGTTACTTATTTCTTACCTTCCAGGGCTAACTTGTTCAATGAAATAGTTATGCATATTTTCTAATTAACAAACCAATACTTTTTATATTAACAAACTTACTTTATCATATTAATGAGATATATTACCTTAAATTGCTCAGATGAATCTTTAACCATTGTTAAATGTTGTTGAATGGATATAATAAAGGTATTAATATTGGAGTTTTACTAATTAAATATAATTATAATAACTAATGTAGAGCTATGATTATTTTCAACGTTGTCACAAAGAACCCTTATACCATACTGTCCTTCCACCATTTGGGATATTTAATAGTAATTGATTCTAATATGATCTTACATTATATGGATATATTTGCTCTGTTGGGTTTTTCCTTTGTACTTATGTAACATAATCTTACTCGATCACATTTTGGAAGGAACTGTCACCCTACCCCCTCAAATACTTTATTTCTGTTTGATTCCTGGATAATTGTAAGATAGGAACCTTTGAGAGACCCTATGGTGTTCAACTAGCCTTGAAAGAGCACACTTTTATAAGCAGTCATAGCAGCTTCTCCTTAAATTCAGCTTTAGCTACTCTCCAGGACAGAGACCACTCTTCTATCAAGGTACTCAGATGTTCACCTTGGCTGCTCTTGAGAGACTATTCTCCTTCCATCAGTGGTTATACCATTCTGCCTCATTTCTCAAAGGGAATTTTATGCATTTCATATAAACTAGATGTTGTGCAACCATTCCAAATATACTTTCTAAATTTGGCACACATTTTATTTTGCTTTGTAATAAATGGACCAAAAGATAAATTTTTCTTTGCAAATTAACTTCTCTAATGTTTTCTTCCCTTGTTCCATTTATTTTGCAATTGCAAATGGTGCTGCCATGAGCTTTCTTTATGCATGAAAGGATATATGTAACAATTCTCTTTCCATACTGTTTATTGAGAAATATCGTAACAGCAGATAGCTATTAATATTTATTGATTCTTATATATAGCGCTATATGGTAAGTTATTGAAATGTTTGAATTTTCATAATTGAGGTACTGCACTTAATGGTTCTACTAAACATATTAAAAAAAAAACAGGAACAGAGATACTGAATAAAATTTCTAAAGTCATGCAGAAAGTGATAACCAGGATGTAAACTTAGACTATCTTATTTCAGTGCCCTTGAGAGACAGACTGCTAAGAGGAGTTATTATTTTATTTACACAGATATTTTACAGGTCAATGAAGCCAATCTAAACCTAACTTTAAAGCTGTTCAAAACTATATCATAATCTGTATCTCCAATCCTTTCCAAACCTACTTCTTTTGTTCTTTCCATCTACCTACCTACCTACCTACCTACCTACCAACCGGGAAGGCACAGAACCACTTTTCTGGCTAGGCTATGACTCTATGCTTTGGTTTGTGCAGTTCCATTTTTACTTATCCTCTTTACCTAGGCCCAGTGGAACCTTTTCACTCACTCTGTAAGACTTTGTCCATGAAGACTTCCATCCTTCACACACAGACATAATTAATAATATTCTCTAGAGGAGGGTAAGACTGCTAATATAGAATAATCTTTTGAAAAATTATCCTTGTGCAAAAAAGAATGTTAAGATGGTATCCAGAGTAAAATGTGGGGATAAGGGAAATTATTTTAAGGTAGGAGATATTGTACCTACCCCATTTAAATGTTTAGGAGAAGATTCTAGTAGAGAGGAGGCTAAAATAGAAATTATCCTTAGCTAGGGTTTCCGGGGAGATGTGAGGAGATGAGATCCTGAGTAGTGAGAAGGATTTACCTTAAAGAGGTACCCTAAGGAGAATAATATTTTAATGTAACAAATTGAGGAGAATGTGGCTGTGCCTATTTGGGACCTCAATGTTCCAAGAGTTCCTAATTTAATTTGGAGAAAGAGTCTAGGCCATTGAGAGTCGGGGAGATTTTTGTGGAGTCATAGGGAAATAAGAATGAATTAGTGCAGATCTTAATTCAGATTTTGAATTTAAAAGGAAGTCTAAGTTTGTAAGGAACATATCACATGTGAAATGTAAAGAAGTGGAAAGAAAACTAAAAATTTTAAGGGGTGGCAGAAGTAATGTTTCTTCATCAATTAGTAACATCTCCCAAACTTACACAAATGAATTGATTGTGTTTAACAAAGAAGGGGGGGATTCAGGCAGGTGCTTCTCTATAGGGTTTTGTCTAGATGTCCTTTGCCTCATAGAATACACTCTTTGTTCTTTTCTTCTTAATTGTGTAGATCTTAATCAGACCATTTATATTTTCACATTTATAGTTTACATAACAGTAGATAATCAAGATATTTATAATTTTTATATTATCAACTGTGATCAGTTTTTATCTGAAAATAAACTCCAAGAAGAAGTCATAAAATGACAGAGGCTGTTTCTTCTTTCTCTTTAGTCCTTAGATTGCTCAGTTTAGTTCTCTGCATATGATCAATAAATTCTGGTTGACATGCTTTTCATGAAATCAGTATTTATTATTTTCTAACTATTCTTTTTTTCCCTTTTTAATAGAGACATTAACACTGAAAATTCAGTGACTCTTTGGAGCAATTCTTTGCTTTTCATTCTATTCTCTTAGGGCCACTAGGATGTCAGTTCAAAGTACTGTTTTTCCCATGCTAGAGAGTCTGGTTTCTTACTTTAGTAATTTGGAGAATTATTTCGTTCAAATTCATTCAAACAATGGCCAGTTCTGAGATCAAAACATTTCTTTTTGCCATTCTTTGTTTGAAATGATAAATTCAAAGCTCTAAAAATATTACACATAGAGCCACACTTTCCAGGGAGAGATTAACATAGCAATAGGATCCTCTGAACTGCAATCTACTACCTTTCAAATCAATGTCAGGTTATGCTGGCCAATGCATTCAAACACTCTAATCACTTCATCTATTCTGTTTCCTGCTTTCAAAAACTAAGACACAGTTAATGTTTGTCTCATTTTCACACTATCACCAAGGATACCTGAAGCAAGGATTCTCAGCACTGTGGAATTACAACAAAAGGTTATAGATCTTCATTACTGACTTCAGTACAGACAATCATTATAGAACTCCAGAGCACTGAATATTTTGGTGCCTAAGATTTTTAAAGACGATTCATCTTAGACAATGTTTACCTTGTTTGTACAGTATGTATAATAAACTGAGGGCTTCCACAAATCATTGTAATCAATTGTTAAATTGTTGGGTTCTATGGTATTTTAACTAGCCAGGGAGATTTTTATTGGTTCATACTCAATATTTGGAATTTACAGTTTTATTTTTAGAGGACAATATTTCTATTCCCATTTAATATTCTCAATTGTTATCCTTGTTTCAACTTTCTAATTACAGTTGAATTTAGAGAATTAGAAATTACACTATTTATGTATCATCAGTTTCTTAAAAGGACAAAGTTACTGATTAAATAAATAATTTGGGATCAGTGAAGGAGCCCTTTCCTAGCATGCACAAGGCACTGTGTTTAATCCCTAGCACTACCTAACCACCCACACCCCCCAAATCATTAACTTGTCTAGGCACTGTTTGGTATTAGACATTTGACAGATTGACAGATTATGGCATGAAGTGGGAACAAGAGTAATCAAATTCAGGCAGTGCACAGAAGCTTAATGAAACAAGGTAGCAGCAATTCAGAAAGATTATATAATGAAAATGTGAATATAAATTCAAGTCAGAGTTTCATATTAACTACCGTTCTTTAACTACCATTCTTATCTACATTGTAGCTATTCCTTCACTGCATAATTTCTATAATCTTTTATTTTTAACTGTTTCTAAAGTTTCTATTACTTATGGATAATAATGGTATAATATTTAGTAATTATCATTTTTAGAATTCCTTCCAAGGAATCTTGAACATTTCAAAGAGGAAAAAGTTCCACCATTATGTTTAAGACTAAAATTATGAAACTCAATACTATATTTAATAATTAAGGATTGTTTTAGATTAATTATCTATGACAAATATAGATTCCAATTTTTTTACATGGCCTATTATTGGTTTTTATATTCTATTAATATTTCACACTTAAATATATATTTAAAAAGAGTAATTCAATCAATATAAATTGAGTACTTATAACATTTCTGTGCAAAAGCGAGGGAAACACAAATCAAGATGGGGTAATACTTTGAAGAAGCTTACGGTGCTGTTGGGAGACAGACTTGAAGCTATTTAGGTGGCAATACATGAAGGTGAGCAGCAGGTTAAAAACTAAGTGCTGCAGGAACACAGAATAAAGCAAAAGGTTCAGCTTTGGAACAGGGGAAAGATGGGGATGGACAGGTGATTGTATAAGAAATGGGAAATTGCTACATTAAAAGAGGTACTGTAAAATGAAGATGACTCTTGAAAGAGAGTGGTATGTGGAAAAATAAAGGTGGATGATTTTCTCTATCTGGACAGTCATCTACCCTGGTTTCAGGTCATGAGCTTACAGCCAGCAGCAAGGATGAATAATTGATTCCATTCCCAAAAGTAGCAAAAATACCCATGAAACCTGCTATCGCTAGACTTACTACCAATAGTCTTTTTAGTTGGAATTCCTTTTCCTTTGCAAATAAAATTTCCTTTCTCTGTCTCCATAGGCCTGTTTTTAGGCTTGACTGAGATAAGCATTCTATTAGACAAATTTTGAGAAATGATATTTTGCTGCAATAAATGAATACTTTTTTCCCAAATATGTTATCAGGACAAATCTAGATGGGGATAAGAAGTGGGAGTGGCTTCTGAAATCTGTTTTGTTTTTTTTTTTTTCCATAAGAGATATACTGAGAATGATCATAGTTACATTCCAACTGGACAGGCTGAAGTATTGCTAGACTGTGGGAAGCCCCAAGTGGAGGCTTAGCAAAACTTCTATGTCCCTTACTACATCATCCTGAAATACCACTGTTGGTATCCTATATATTGACAAAACTGTCTTCCATAAGCCATATTATCTATATCTAACAATGGTGTTCCTGGTATAATTTCTTACTTTTCTACTAGGGAATCAGACATGTTCTTTACTTCTTAGTTGCACATAAGATAATCAAAAGTCCATGTTTACATCCTACCAGATTAGAAATTCCTGTAGAAGGAAAATACCTTTTCATATAGTTTTGGTAGAAAAGTCCTGAAGAGGGTTGGCTGGGGTTGAGGGGATAAAGAGGATTTAGTGGTCTGGGTGGGGGTCCCATATAAATTTCTTCACATGGAAGGGAATCCTTATAGGAAAATTCAACACTTGAAAAGGTGTGTGTGTGTGTGTGTGTGTGTGTGTGTGTGTGAACTGGGGATGAACCAAAGGAGTACAGGTTGTACCTTTAAAATGGCAAATGCCCACAAAAGGCATGAATGCTATTTTATTTGCTTTTGTTAATGCTGTTTATGGTTTTGTTGTTAATATATTTTATTTTTAACTATTATAAATGCTTTCATGATGGTGTTCAGAGCAAAAAAATATTTAATGCAAACATAAAAATATTTCTGTCTTCATCTTACATATTTTTCCCATCATAAAAATCCAATAATACTTTCCTGTTCTATTAGGAAAAGTTTTTTTTTTTTTTTAAATTTTTCCTTTTTTAAAAAAAATACCACACTAATTGTGTGTAGCAAAATAAATTTGTTCCCTTAGTCTGGCAGGAATTTAGCTACTCTTCATAATCCTGTGAGTAAGTTTGACTAATTACCTAATGCTTTTAAAACAGTCCCTGAATTATAGAGACATTTGCTTCAGGTTTTTTCTTTACCTGTCCACTGCTGTCTGCTAATATTAATTAGATTGTAACCACTGAATTAATATACAGTAAAGGAAAATAAATTAATGTTCATGAATAAGAAGAAGTAAAAATGGTATTGCCTTCCTACATATTTCATGTTTCTCATTTTAGGCAGTGACTTAAAATATTCTGAGGAAAGTGACTGTATGCAGGGAGAGGCTTTTACTCAAAAATTGTAAAGGTTTAATGGTTTCAGTAAATCATCATTAATCTTGCTAATGAAATTTCTGCACTTGGTAATCGAGAATTTTTAAAAATTCCATAATATTTTCATAATTTGCCTATTTTTAACCTTCTCTTCATTTTTTAAAATGCTACAAACAGGAGTATGCTATTTATATAAATTGTTTTCTCAATTTACTAGAGTCAAGGTTATCTATATTTTCTTAGTGGAATACATATCCTGCATGCATTTGGAAAGTTAGTATTTTACATTTTGGTAATGTCAGTTTTTGCAATTTCCGTAATCTACAAATCCTCGTCAGGAAGTATTCATCAAGGGGAATTCCAAATCTGACTTCTACATGTAAATTCACAACCAATGAATGATTAATTCCATTTTTATTTTGTTTGCACACTTCGTTGACTTTTCTCTTTTAGTTTATGGTGTTCCTTGTTAGATTTTTACATTTCAAGTGGAAAAAGTATGTCAATGAATTTTTAGGTATAACTCAAAGCAATCAAACAAATCTAATTCTATTATGTAGTTATAGTATATTCTTAAAGGAATAGTTTTGTCTTTTCTTTTTGTTAATGCACTCAGTACATATAATATATGTTGTAAAAATCATAACCAAAATTTTTAATTTTTGTTGTTAATGGCCATGGAAAATGTAATTGATATATTAGAGATTTCTACTCCCAGAAACACACAACCCTTTAAAAAAATCAAATAATTTTTAACAGAGGCATTTCCAAATAGTATTATCTACTCTTTTATTCAAAATAATTGGATTCTAGAAGTTGAACTGCACAGATTTTCATAACTCTATTTAGATCTACTTGTTATGAAGATTTTTCTGTTTTATCATAATATAATCATTCTGCAGATAAAGCAAAGTGTGGCAGGCTTTTCATCTTAAAGTAAAAAGGTGAAAAAGATAAAAGACTAAAGGCATTTTGTTTTAAAAACCAGCTCCCATTAAGAAAAGCAGTTCCTTTTTAGGCCTCAGTTGCAACATGATCTCTAAAGTCCCTTTATATAGCACTTGGCAGGAAGATGTCATTATTTAGAATCAGGATTACAATTTTTCCTGGTGGGCATCTAACAGAACGAACACTGTGCATTAATAAAATACTCTGACCTATGAAGGATTGATGTCCCTCTGAGTTGGCTGGAAGACACCTTCCAAGACAGGAAATAAACTGTATGATTCTCTGGATGGGAGAGAACCATTAGCTTCTCATTTTTATTAAAATAGGCAAAAGATGAAGGGATTTGGGGGGTTGTTGCATAAGCAAAGGGATTTAGAAAAGAGTACATCGGACCCCTCCATTCATCAATGTCAGCATCATACATCATGAAAACACAAAACCAAGAAATATTAATAAAATAAAACAAAAACTTGAAACATGTGACTTTATAATTAGATAATTAGTTTGATATGAAATCTAACCTCATTACCTGTCTTCAAAGTTTAAAGTTCTTGAATCTAACAGCTGTTAAACCACATTTTATGATATTTGCCTTAGGAGTAGTTAATCATTTCCACTAGACCTACTATAACTCTAGTTTTTACTATATGTGCTCCATGTGATACTAAATACTAGATTAGTAAACTGGACAGGTGTGATTTTTTATTCTGGTAATTTTTTTTCTTTGTTGTTGTATTTTTGCTTTTGCCCCCACCACCAAAACAGTATTTATTAATGTGACTCATTTTATGACCTTTAATTTATAATATCTTCCAAGGAGTTGATTATTCTAAGGTAAGAAAGTTATATCTAACAGACGATTTTCATTAATTCCCTTGTATTAAAATATTGGCAAGTGCCCCCACCAAATTGCAAAGCTAGTCATTTAAGAGAATTTGTTTTTTCTAGTAGAGCATCCTTAAAAGGGTTTCTCAGGAGTCTGATGTTTAGCTAATGAAATGATTTGAATTGTTAAATTAACCTTAATGTGGCACTTTTTGAATAGCTCCAAAACTGCTGTCTTTGGTACTTAGCCAGTTGGCTAGTTGATTTGTCACTTCATTTCATGGATTCCTTAGCTAGGTAGAGTACTAGAAGAGATTTGCTTTATAGGGCATTAGTTTTAATAGAGGTCATTAACTTGAATGTCTCAGTACAAAATCAGGTTGAAAAGTGCTGACATAATCTTTTCAAACATCTATACACATACGACTTAGAGGCATTATTGAAACTCATGTTATTTACTGCTATTTATTCCTCACCTGGCCTCCCACCATCCACATTTGTTTCTGTCCAATCCATTCACAAAGGAAAGACAGTATTCTTTGAAAAAGAGAAAATAGATCACAGTACATCACAACTGTGGAATCTTTCAAGGGCTTCCTATTACTTTTAGAATAAAATTTAAACTCCTTATCTCTGTTCTGCAGTCTGGCAGACCACTAACTCTCACACTTACGAGGCTGTCCTTAACTTCTTTCAGTTCTTCTAGTCTATCAGCTCTTTCCTGTTCTGGACTCTGTACATCCATTCTCCATTAGTGTGATATTTCTCAGCATTCAGTTTCATTGTCCACCTTCTCAGAGGTGATTTGGGTTTGAGTGCCTGATCACTCAATCAAAAGCAGATTCCTTTATCCTTTCAACTATCTTCCATTGTGGTATTCTGCAGTCTTCCTTCATAGCACCTACTGAAGATTATAACTAGGATTATAGTTGTTTAAATGTTTCATTTCTGTTTCTCTGGTTACAACAAGAGTCTTTTATTCATTATTATGCCATTAATCATGAATGATAAGTATGTTTTGAATAAATATTCTGTTAACTAATATTTATTTTTCTTTTGCATATGATGTGGGGGATTGAACAGAGGGCCCCACATATGTGAGGCGAGTTCTCTACCATTAAGCCATATTTCCAGCCTGATACTAATAAATTTTTTTTCAAATAATTTCCTTCACACATTTTTCAGAGTCTTCATAATTTGAAAGGTAGGTGGAACCTCCTTTTGAATGGAGAACCTCTACACATTAGTGTTTGTTTACACATATTGTTTCAGAATTGAGATAATTCCCCAAAGTGATCATTTTAGGTGTATGCAAACGCTTCGTGATGTTCATTGACTTAAGCAATCAATACTTTTTACATTACTCACACTCTGAGAACTATATAGTTGCTATATGCAAATATAAAAGATTAAAATGATATTTATTCCTCAGAGATTTTCTTTAGTATTCAAAAATGCATATTTTCTCTGATTTCACTCCTTATATTGTCCTTTACCTTGCAGATCAGTTCAATTATGAACTTTCTAAACTGCTTTGAGATTTCTTCCACTGTGGTATTAATGGATTCTGTTATTGAAGTATTTTGGTTTGTTTGGGGTGGTTTGTTCACTTGGTTTTTCATGTTGTTTGTATGCCTATCCTTCTAACTGTATGGATCTGAGACAGCAGAGTTTCTACCGTCTGAACTTATAGTGTTCCTGAAAGTTTCTAGGACCTCACAATTTAGGGGAACACAAATAATAACAATCACCAATACAGTCTATAAAACTAAACCATATAGTTCCCGCTATGACACCAAGAATGTTAATTATCACAATAAACAGAAAACATGTGATAAGTTATTGCACATGGTAAAAACAGTAAGTTTGCAAAAGGGTTAACAATTTGAAATGGTGAACAGGGAGAGAAGAGAAGTGATGTAGGAAGTGATGATTATGAGGCAGGAAGAGAGAAAATAGAAGGAAAAAAATTAAAGGATGGGTGACAGAGAGAACAATAGAGTTTGGCTCTTAGCCCAAAAGAGAGAGAAAATGAATCAAGGGAAATGGATAATTGAAATAGATAACTGAAATGTATAATCAAACATCCTAGGTCTCAAAGGACCAAACCATTAAAAAAAAAAAAGTGCCTTCAAAAATGCTACAATGTTAAAAAAAAGAGACAAATATGTATATGTGTAAGTGTACATGAAATATGAACCATTCACTCAACTTTAAACAGAAAAAAGTTAAAGAATTGTTTCTGTTGGAGTTCAAAAAAACTCTCTGCTTCCCTTCTCAGTAGGGTCACTGGAGTACTCTGTGGGAGGAGATCTTATAGGTGGAACTCTTGGAGGCGGGCTTTAGGCCTAGGTAGCCTCCAGGTTCTTTGTTGAATGGTGATTGGTCTGAAGATTTTAAATCAGCCCACCTCTAGGGCTTTGTATTGGCCAATCCATGCTGAGAGACTGCACCACAGTAGGCTCCTCTGGTATCCACTTGCAAAGCAAAGGAGACAATCCTTTGTCCCCTTTGTCACCAGTAGACCACGTGTTTCCTAGTGTCATCTGATCAGTCCCCAAACTTAGTCACTGTTGCCCTAGCCCTTTCCAGTGCTCAGCAGGGTGCATCCTTCCTAGCTGGTCCAGGAGGGGAAGCTGATGGGTTTCCATGACCAGTATTCCCTGTGTAAAGCCCTTTCCACATCTAATTTTCTCCTGGTTACTTAGGCACTCTCTATGTGGTGCCCTGCAGTTTTGCCAGATCTGTATTTTGGACCCAGTTTGGATTTGCAAGGAATGGCAAAATGGTTCTTTCCTCTTGTCATTGTGTAGTCCCCCCACCATACCCCCCAAGGTCAGTCGGGAGAGACTTCTTTCTTGCATAAGGTGTTGTGCAGCATACCTTTTAGGTTACTCCACCTGTGTCTTCAATCTCTGATTTTTCTGTACCCAGACATACCTCAAGCCTGCTAAAAATGCAGGTTCCTTTAATTCTCTTGCCCCTCTACTTTGCTCCCAGTGAGACTGCTTTGCTGTTGCCAGCAGTGCTGATGGTGGTGGTGGTGGTGATTTATTCCTTACTTTATTATATTCAACTTCCTGAGTCCCCAGTCTACTTTGAATGCCCAGTTTTAATTCCTAGGAAAGTCTCTTCTCTCTCTCTCTCTCGTTCTTGCTCTCGCTCTCGCTCTCGCTCTCTCTCTCCATCTACCTTACTGAGAAGCTGCCTCTCTGCTTTCTTGGTTTCATACCACAGAGCAGTCAGGAAAGTGACCCTCCTCTATTCTGCTATCTTCCTGTCTCATCTAAATATTCTCCAAATTGCTAATTTCATGTAACATTAAAAATTTGAGATACAACCAACATAGAGCATGTAGCTATGATTTATTCATATTACTAATGAGTGACTTTCTTTTGTACAAACATGTAACACTTGTGTACCCACTCTGCTCATAATTGTCCAGGGTAGTTGCACCTTGTGTAACCATGGTACTTTTATAAACATGAAAATATACCAAATGTAAAACTACTGATTGCAGAATGTGTTTTTTGCCAATATGGTGGATACAAAAATGTGATCTCATTGTAATACTAATTTGTAGTCCTCTGGTTATATTTAAGTTTATTTATGTTTCTATGGACCATTGTTTATCCTCTCTATTGAGATGCTTGTTAAATCAAGTGAAGGGTTTTGGATAATACAGTTTTACAGGAACATATGTAGTATATATGCTCTCTTAGTTTCTAACTTGTCTCTCTGGTATCTGTAGATAAAATGATATTTCTAATTTTATTGTAGCAAGTTATTAACAGTTTTCTTTGTTTTTTACCTTTTATTGTTTAAGAATGCCTTCTCTAACCCAAAGTCTCAAAGATGTTTTCCAATATTTTTTCTAAAGATTTTTAGTTTTGTTTTTTACATTTAAATTTTTAATACACCTGGAATTGAGTTTTTTTAACATGACAAGTGAAAGGGGATCAATTTGAGGGTCCATCTTCCTCACTTTCTTGTTGTATATCATATAACATGATATAAATTAAAAATTTGAGATATGACCAACATAATGCATGTAACTATGATTTATTCATATTACTAATGAGTGACTTTTGTACAAACATGAAACACTTGTATATAACATGATATGTGACAAGAACAAGAACATATATGCTTAAATCTGTATCTAAACTAATGGTTCTTTTCCTTCTATTAATCTTCAGTTATGCTGATATTACACTATTCTAAATTATGTCATACCATAAAACATGTTGATATAGTACTTGACTCTAACTAAATTTAATTAGTTTTAGAAAAGGTTATCTCATCAAATTTTGAAATTATTAGGGTTTCCTTTGTGGTTTAGCATATATGATGAATTTTTAAAATGTTCAATGGTGATTAAAAAGAATGTTTATTCTCAAATTTTACATATAATATTTTTCATTTTGTCAAACTTGGTATTTTATGCTAGTTCATTCTCTTTTATTTTTCATATTTTTGTGTCTTTGTACTACAGAGGTGATTGTTTTGCTATTTCAGTTTACAAACTTAAGAGTCTAAAGTTAGTAGCTTAAGTTTCTTTTCAGATAAGAATTGCAACAATTATCACCAATCTGTTTTAATCTCACAGATTATATATATTACTATTGTTTTTCATAATTAATATTTATTCAGATTTATCTGTCAATTGCCTCTTTCTTTGCTTCCCTTGCTTTCTACCTCAAACCTTTCATTTAGCATAATTATCCTTTGCCTGAAATTTTACTTTAGAATTTTCTTTCTAACAGTAAATGGCATTAAAATTTGGTAGGATACATTCAGCACATTTAATGTATTCTCTACTGCCTTTTGGTTTTCCTTTTGTATGGAGAAGTCCAAGATCTATCTAATTATCAACCATTTGATTTGCTTTAAGGTTGTTTCTTGGTTTTGGTTTCTCTAGTTTTGGTATCTCTAAATGGGTATAGATCTCTTTTTACTCACTTAATTTAGGAATTCGTTTGCCTTCATGGATCTACAGGTTATCACTGAATAATTTTGAATAATTCTAAGATATTATTTTTCCATTCTATCTTTTTATTATTATTTTATTATTAACTTTTAAAAATTTGTTCTTTTTAGATATATATGGCATTAGAGTATATTTTGACATATTATACATACATGGAATATAACTTATTTCTAATTAGAATGCCATTCTTTGGTTGTACATGATATGGAGTTTCACTGGTGAATATTCATATATAGACTTAGAAAAGTTATGTCTGATTCCTTTCCTCTTTTCTCTATTGTAGCCCTTTTTTCATTTGAAATCGTCCTGTCTTCATGAGCTGCATTTTTAATAATTTATATGAAGTTTTCCTCTAAATCACCATCTTCTTTTTATCTGCCCATTGACTATATATCTAGAACTTGTATTTAGTTCTTTCACAATTATGGTTGGTCACTTTTAACATTCTTATAACTTAAGATTCTACTTTGAATTAATCAGGAGGGTTTCTTGTTCTCTCATAATTCTAATATATAAAATACTTACAATTCTGATTCTGTTTTCTGTTGTTTCTGCAGTATTTTGTTTTCATGTATTTTATTTTGACTATAAACTTTTTGCTTATTTGCACATTTTAAATTAAGATTAACTCATCTATAGAAGATTTTTGTTTGTGTTGACAGTCACCTGGAGACACTACCAACCCAGAACCAGTCTACATTCCTCTCTAGAAGGTTGGTTGCTTTCTCTAAGCCATATAGTTACTTTGTATTTATATTAAAAACTTACATGTGATATTTTAGAGTAGTTTTGATTTGCATTTCTCAATTGCTAGAGATGATGAACATTTTTTCATACATTTGTTGACTGATTGTATATCCTCTTCTGAGAAGTGTCTGTTCAGGTACTTGGCCCATTTATTGATTGGGTTATTTGCTTTTTGGTGCTTAGCTTTTTGAGTTCTTTATATACCCAAGAGATTAGTACTCTATCTGATGTGTGAGGGGTAAAAATTTGCTCCCAAGATGTAGGCTTTCTATTCACAGATTCACAGATTGTTTCTTTTGCTGAGAAGAAACTTTTTTAGTTTGAATCCATTCCATTTATTGATTCTTGGTTTTAATTCTTGCGCTATAGGAGTGTCATTAAGGAAGTTGGGGCTAATCCCACATGAAGAAGATTAGGGCCTACTTTTTCTTCTATTATATGCAGAGCTATTATGAAGACAAACCATAATAAGTGTTGGCGAGAATGTGGGGAAAAAGATACGCTCATACTTTGCTGGTGGGACTGCAAATTGGTGCAGCCAATATGAAAAGCAGTATAAAAATTCCTTGGAAAACTTGGAATGGAACCACTATTTGACCTAGCTATCCCTTTCCTTGGTCTATACTCTAAGGACTTCTAAACAGCATATTACAGGGACACAGGCACATCAGTGTTTATAGCAGCACAATTCCCAATAGCTAAACTGTGGAACCAACCTAAATGCCCTTCAGTAGATGAATGGATTAAAAAATGTGGCATATATACCAAATGGAATATTACTCAGCAATAAAAGAGAATAAAATCATGGTATTTGTAGGTAAATGAATGGTGTTGGAGAAGATAATGCTAAGTGAAGTAGGCCAATCCCCAAAAAACAAATGCCGAATGTTTTCTCTGATATAAGGAGGCTGATTCATAGTGAGGTAGGGAGGGGGAGCATGGAAGGAATAGACCACTAGATAGGGCAGAGGGGTGGGAGAGAAGGGGAGGGGGCAAGGGGTTATCAAGGATGGTGGAATGTGTTGGACATAATTATCCAAAGTACATATATGAAGACACTAATTGGTGTGAACATACTTTATATATAACCAGAGATATGAAAAATTGTATATGTGTAATAAGGATTGTAATGCATTCCACTGTCATTTATTTAAATTTTTTTTTTAAAAGTTACATGTGGAACTGTTTGTAGTTAAGTAAAATTTTTCTTCAAAGAATTCTTATCTAGTACAAAATCAAGTCTGGCATCTGTCAATAATGTCTAATTTTTGTGAGTGGTTTTATATTTTAGCCCTCATTCACTCTTGCTATATATGTAACATTTAGATTTCAAGCTTTATATTAGGGAATCTCAGAATGTCCTCTTTGGGGAAAGCCTCAGGCTGAACATATGTGCCCTGAGTCTTTGGATCTTGTCAGAAACATTAGAGAGAATATTAGCTTGGCATTTGATTATCTTCCAGGGTACCTTAGGAATTTTGTACCCTTAGGAATTTTGTTTTTTGATTCTGAAGTTGCTCTATTTTCATACCAAATAAAAATGCATTTAAAAAGAGGTATTTTATATTTTGTTCAGCATTTTCATTGTTCTCACTGGGAGAGTCTTTCATGCTATGCAGTCTTCCATACTGCTGGAACGGAAGTGAATTTTAAAATGCAGTGTCATACTTTTTGGAACAAAGGTCATTTTCTAAAAAATGTAGGCTCTCTTAAAAGAAAGAGAAGTAAAAAGACATGAACTTTGAGGAAAGAGAGGTTAATTAATGTTTGAGGGTTATTAATCATGCATTTGTATAAGGAATCCTAATTCTGTGTTTTGATTTTAAAAAGGGCAATTAGAAAAAGTCTTCATGATAGAGTAAAGCTCTTATAGTAGTAAAATGGTGACTAAGCAGAGCAATAAAAACTTTTTAGAAATTAAGAGGAGGACATAGCACTAGCTAGAATAAAGTGTGTGTGTGTGTGTGTGAGAGAGAGAGAGAGAGAGAGAGAGAGAGAGAGAGAGAACTAGGTAGCAATCCCAGTGACTCAAACACTAATCTAGTTGTTGCTGTGGATGGATTCTGTAGGTGTAATTAAAGCCCTAATCAGGTGAAGAAAATGAGTCTTCCTAACTGAAGTGGTTGAAAGATCTTCAAAGCATTGCTTGAACATAGGATAAAGAATGAGCGGGAGAATGAACAAAGAAAATTCTGCCCGTGGATAACAGTGGGTTCAAACCTACAGTGATCTGTTCCTCCTTACTGCCTTTCCCGTGGATTCTCACTCACCTTGTGCAAAGTCAGGTCTGACAAATTTCCACTATGCTTCCCTATGACTGACTTAGGCAGCCCTGCAAGGTATAAACTCATACCTTGAAATAAGTTTTTTTTTTCCTCTCACTCAACAGTGCCTGCTAAACGACTTGTTCTGCTTCTCTGATTAAAGTGATCCACCCACCCAGAGCAATTATTTTCAAAAATTTCTTACCATGTTTCTAATAATCTAGTTTTGCAGAAATATTCTCCAGGTCCTAATGATCTTACTACTGTTTGCCAAGACCTAGAGAGTTGCAAATATAGCCAACTGACGATATTAGCAGAATATTTGAGAAAGGATCATGCCTTCAGCTTAAAAGAAAATAGCAAAATAGAAAAGAAATACAGGAACTGATATATAGATTCTTGGAACAGGAGAATGTTCATCTCTGTTTTTATTTTTTTCCTTATTTTTATAATAATAACAGAAGGAACTGACATTTATTAAGCTCCTGAAGCACTTTCATCACTTGGAGCCAGGACAGGATTCTGTCCTTGTTCTCTTCCTTCACTTTTATTCTTTCTTCTCTTTTTCTGGATCTTTTAATGTTGGAGCAGTGTACAATTTAGTCTTTGGTCCTCTTGGTTTTAATCCATTCCCTTAGTGATTTCATCCAGTTTCATAATTTAAATACCACCTCAATGTTGATGACTCCATTCAAATCTTATCAAGACTTCTCTGATCTGAGACTCACATCTTCAGTAGCCTCATCAGCATCTTCTACCATGAACTCCCATGTCCTTGGTCCACACTTAAAACCCTGCCTATTCTGAACTCCAGGTGTCCAAAAGAAAAACTTCAGTCATCTTGATTCTTCTTTCTCACATCCCACATCCTATCTAATTACCCAGAAAATTCTCTAGTTTTAATGTTCAGAATAAATATGGACCTTAAATCATCTCTCACTCTGCTCAGTGCTTCCTTCCTGATGATCATCTTTCTCCTGAGTTGTGGCATGTATGCTTGGTCTTTTCTACCCAGTGGTCAGAGTAATCCTTTTAAGAGTCAAGTTATGTCACCTTACATTCAAAGTTCGTTTGACCCTTATATGCCCTCTGTCTCCCTCCCTAAAAGGTCTCCCTTTTAGGCCTCTTACTGTGCTCTACCACTGAGCTACATGACTAGCCTGTCTTCTCATCTTACTCAGAGTCAAAGCCCATGTACGTCCAATGACATCTACTGCTCTTCTCTGTTCTCCCCACTGTTTTATTTTCTTTAAAGCCACAATTTTTGGATGATTTTACCTCTTTGACATATTATTGCTCTTAAGGGAAAATAAAATTAAGAACAAATCTCTTATTACTGATACATAATATTGTAGAGGCATGAATAAATTGAGGTTGAATTTCTTTTGTGTTTTTTAAACACTGACCTAGGATTTTGAACCAAAAATTCACTGGTAAAAAGACAACTAAGATAAAGAGCTCCCCTGCGGTGGGGAAAAAATTCCCCTTTGGTTTGCAAAATATAACTACCACTAATGAATTTGATTAAAAACATAAAAACCTGTTAAGTGATAAGGGCATAATCCAAATTGAAATGAATTGGATTATGATAGGTGAGAAAATTGAGATAACAAATATACAAAATGGTTTCCTAAACTAACTGTTATGTAGGGAACAGAGAAAAAAAATACTAGAGCACCAATGTGGTAACCAAGAGAATTCTTTTAATTTTTAAGTTGCAAAGAAAATTAAACATCTAAATATTCATAATGGTACAGGTGAGAGATAGGAATTGAATATACATAAATAAAAAGGAAATTTGGTGACATTAAGGCCTTAATTTAGAAGGATGGTATGGGATTCTGAGAAAGTATAGCTCAATTGCCCTATTTAGTTGTGTGTCCGTGTAGGAGTTCTCCACAGAGAGAGACAGAAGCTGGACAGGATACATGTGGATGCAAACAGGGTTATAGGTGTTGTTGGGTTTTAAGATCATATGTCATTAGCAAGGTCCATGGTGGTAAGCATGAAGTTTGAATTTAATTTTATAATCTTGTATTATTTATCAGCCTCTATAAGTCTGTTTCTATCTGATTTTTATCTATTTTACAGAAATATTTCAAGTAAGTCTAGTAAATTGATATTTTTCTAGGTACTGATAAAAGCAATACTTTTATCTCAGAGTTTTAGATGATTCAGGTTTTAAAACTGTCATTAAGAAAGGGACTATGTCTTCTTTTACTCTGGGATGTTCTCTTGGATCCTAATTTATGTTCAACATAACATAGAAACTGTAAATATTGAGTAATTGGGTTATGATAGTGTAGCACACTCATTTCCTTCCTTTTATTTCACATATTAATATTTGTAATAAAAATTTATGCACAGAAAGTACTTGTATTGAGTTTCAAGGACTGTGAGCCCTTCTGGATTCAGATGATACATAATTAATTGCCCTTATTTGGGAAGCAATTCCTAGAAGAGGGAGGGTGTTTGGACTTTGGACCTGGGTACAAGTTACTTGAGTATGGTCACTTTGTGAAAATTCATTGAGCGGTATGCTTGTGTTTTGTGTATACTATGATCTGTATTCAGAAATATGAATATACAGGAAATAACAGTCCATAGTGTCTATGTATAACTGCATCAGGGATGTATAGATATATTTATGTAAATTGAATCAGTGCCACATTAGAATTATATATAGGATGACACCAGTTTTCTCTATTAAAACTTCTGTCTCTAATGCCTACAACAGTCTAACCATCAAATACAGTGGCTTACTTGAGTAAATATTGTCTATAAGCTTACTGACCATAAAATTTTGTGTTTCTCAGATCCCCTCTTCTGGGTCTATATTAGTCCAAAGTATCTTCATTTTTCAGTGTCTGTTACATAGAGAACCCATCCTTTCCTGAATTTTTAACTGCTGTTGCTATTTAGATGACTCCTCACATTTTTCTTGTCTTTCTTTTCACCATGTCTCAGATCAAAATTCAAAGCTGTCACCTGACCATATTCACTGTAATGAAAGTATTTTTTTTCTCTTTGTACACTTGTGTAAAAGCTCTGTTAATGTATCATTTTTTAGTATCATGTGCAGCTTGTGACTTTCTTTTGTGACACATTCAGTAAGTGCTCAGAAAACATTAACTTTTTATGGAAATCTTTCCATCAGCAAACTTCATTGTATTGTTTAACATCCAGTTTTAGTAGGACGAAATGATATTGATATAAGTGATCATAACTGATAATAAGTGTATGCCATTATCAAACTTTTAGTAAATGGGTGGAATCTCTGGATGTTTTTGTAGAGTCACATGACATTTATTTTGCATATTAAGGTCTAACATTATTTGACTGTTTTTTTCATAGATTTTATAAGATGGCATTTTATTTAGGCATTTTCTATTTCTCATGCTCTGAGTTCTGTCTTGACTTCAGAAATTCATAAGCTGACAAATGGATATTACAAATGTCTGTCACCTACTCTTTAGCTTTCAAGGTGAGAGGTAAGTGTTGAAGATCTAAGATGATGGTAATGATTTTATGAAAAGCAGAGTCCACATTATCATTTGATACTTGTATATTACAATTCTCTGTGCATTTGAAAAAAACTGAGAATGTTTCATAATGAGAACACAGAGACAAGATATCTTTATTCTTGTTTTAGGGGACATTACAGAGAATTTTTTTGTGTGTTTTCAAGATCTCTAAAATATATTTTTAAAATAATATAAATCCTAAATACAGAAAGAAATTATTAAGATTACAGAAAAAAAATTTATTAAAGTTTATTTTGCATTTGATTATCATGATATGATTATCATCATGAATCAGGCTTTGATACTTTTGATACTTCAGTTTCATACCAAATATTACATTTAGTTGGGATTTGATAGTATCCTAAATATTTTGAGGTTAGAAAAATATATTAAACATTTTTAAAAAAATACACTATAACCTAAATCAAGGTATGGGCTGTTACTTGTACTCATATAGTATTTGAATAATAGGTATATGTTACACTTAAACTCTCACATTCTTATATGCAATCGATTAAATAACCCCTGGTCTTTGTGGAAGAAATAAAGCTTTAGACAGGAGGAAAGAACTAGTCATAAAAGTTTGTAAAAAAGAGATGCATAGCATTTATAGACAGGAGTTTTGCTCACAACTGTAAGTAACTAAATATATCCTGATTAGTGTGGGTCTGGGACTTGAGAGTAGGAAGTAGTAGACAATCTTAGAAACAAGTATACAGGGAGGAAGTCTAAATTGAGTCTAAATTAAGTCTAATATTGGCAGAAGAAAATTTCTTAGGGACTGCAGCCCCAGTTCAGGTATTAGTTTAGTAACAGATTTGTTGTAGCTTACCAACAGATTTTCTTTGTGATACTGAACTTGAATTCAGGAATTGTACTTCCTTTTTAAAGTTTATACCTTAGCAAGGCAGAGTCCTAGTATGGGGAAAAGTAGAGCATGGGGCAGGGTTTTTAAATAGGGCTTCCTGGAAAATAAACTGGAAATAAATATTGGCACAAGGGTATGTTCCTGTAATATGAGGTCAAAATAAAACTAGAAGTGTCAATTGATTTAATGATGACTCATTACCAAACTGAAATTTCTCTTTTAAGGACCTTGTAAATCTAAAGATGTGGGCAGAGCTGAGTGAGAATCAGTTGTCTGTAATGTGTCTAGCTGTGAAGAGAGGAATATGCAGAACCAAATACCTGAAAGTTCCTCATATACTTTTTAGATATACTTTATACTTTACAAGAGAACACCAGAAAAGAAAACCAAGCCAACATAACAGAATAAACCTGACTTCCTTCTTTACACACTTTGAAAGAGACTTGAGAGTGTTACAAATTTTCATTTGTCTCTCTTCATTTTGCCTAACAGAAACTCTTCACTTTCTTTAAAAATGATCAGCTGGATAATATTTGGTGTATTAGGCAGAATTCCTGTTTGCAGAATAGTCAAGGGGATTTATATGCAGAGAACAATAGAGTAAAATAATATTACATAATAATTCTTATGTTATTTATCTGCAAAATGGCTATGCGTTCCTGTATTGGTTTTGGTATTTAAGTAATTATGTTTTTATGTAACATGTACACACAGTAATACACACACATATCCACACAATTAAACAGTTTGTACACACACAATTAAACATGACATTAAAAGTTTTCATTTCAATTTATTCTCCTTGAGGGGAAATTATGTTGTGATAAATGAATTTATTAGCTTGATGTTATTTAATTTATCTTTAAATGAGAAATATCATAAAGTAGAGGCAACTATCTCTAATGTGAAAAAAAAAATTACCAGAAAAAAAATTAAATGTCAAAATATTTCAAGAGTATAATTTTCCAGAAAATATGACAAGGACAAGTGGATAATAAAAATCATAAGGTCCTACTTTTTAAAAAAATTTTAACCACCCTAAAATTGCCTAGGAAACCTTATTCCAAGAAGATAAGAGACATGTGGTGTTTGGCAAGGAGAGGAAATTCATTCCATTAGGAGTCATTCCTTTCCTTGCTCTGCAATAAACTCCCTCTCCAAGGTTTTCTTCATGCCTTCTTCTGAGTCAGCCTCCAAAGCACAAATGAAGAGAAGCAGCTGTATTAGTGCTGTCACCCTGAAAGGTGAATGGGCTGCCATTTCCAATTTTGTTGCCACTAACTTATGTAGCTGAGTGCCAGGATCCATGGGCACTGTCATTTAATGATAGTATTATATACAGCCATGGAGAGCTCATAATGATGGCACAGGGTAATCTCTTCAAGATTAGGTTTCTGTCAAAACCATAATTCTTACAAAATTGGCCAGAGGAATTATAGTCCACTAAGTTCTAGATAAAGTAATAATTAATTTTAGTCAGTAGAGTATATAGAAAAGTGACAGCATTATTGCTGAATACACACAAAAAAGGAACTTGCTTAATTAGGTGACAGTAGAAGTATTCATGTTTGAAATTTTAATGAACCGTGGTTGGAAATTTTTGGCCTGTGGCCAAACAGGTAGAAACAAAATTGAAGAGTAATTTTTAGTGTCAAAGAATTTAGTAACAAAGTAAAAGTAAACGGAAAGGAGGAAAATGCTTTTATTTCCACATGAGGTAGGCTGTCTTCATGTTTATCATTTTTCATTCCTTTATTTTGAGTCAGTGACATGGAAGTCCTCTTGATGATTGCATAGACCCCATACTGCAAAACAATCCAGGAATTATGCCTGGATCTAGATTATCTGATCTTTTCACCAGGCAGCAAAGTATAAATAGCTTAGGTTACACTGCATTAATAATACCAGAAACCCCCACCCCATATTAATGGCTTAATGTAACTTTTAAAAAAATTAGAATAAGTCTGTTGTGTGTGTTTCTCCAAGCAAGCAGTCCTCCTTACTCAATGACCCATGTAATGTCAGTTTCAGTTCTACCATCTTACCCAAGGCCAGGTGGGTACTGTCATTTAAAAGTAGCACATGACACCTCATGCTTATATTTTCTGAGGAATAGGGCATTCATGTCTAATTCATTGGAGAAGAGAAAACACATCCTTCCACTGTGTATCTGGAGATAGAGATGAAAATTGGGTATCAGAACAATTTTAGCGTTCACAGTAGTCACTTACTGTATGTTAGCAAACTCCTATAAAGGAAATGACTGCTGTTCACACTGTTTAAATTGTCTTTCCTGAAAAAGAACACAACCTTAAGATTCTCCATTTATTTCCACGAAGCACTAATTAGAATAGATAGGAAATCCGACTTCTGTCAAAGTGTAATACAAACTACTTAGTTTTAAAAATCTAGAATCAGCAAAACCACAAAGTAAAATTATAGAAGGTCATCACAAATATTGTCCACTATTTTGGATATATAAAGATGAAAAGAGGATTATTCTAATTTAAGTAACTTATTAAAATTAATAAGTGCACCATTGTTCTATTATATTTAAAGACAAGGTTGTACAACAATAGGAAACAATCCCAAACTCTGAGCAGCTTAATACAATGAAAGTTTGTTTCTAAAGTACGTATCTGGGAAAAACCTATTTGTAGCTTGGAAGGGAAAAAAATAAAACATAACGCTAGGTGCTTAATTTTTCCCTTCCCTATTCTATTTACTGATCATAAACAGGTTTGTTTTCCTTGGCAAAAATAATTTGCAAATGTTTATTGATATAAAAGCTTAGATATCCTTAACTCCTTTTAGAATCACTTGTATGTATTGTCAACAAATTTTAAGCCTTTATTTGCCAATTAACATTTTATTCATGTTTTCTTTCCCTTTAACAAACATTAGTTTTTAAACACTAATCACTAACATGAGTAGAAATGTCATTGTCTGGGAAAAGGGATATGATGCAGGTATTGACTTTTGTTGCAGTGAACATAGAGGATTTATCGACCTGGAAGATAAGGTCAATATTTGCCTTGAGAGACAATAAATCTAGATGTTCAACAAAATATAAAGTCAATATTTGTATTAATACCTATGTTTTGAATACCTGTCCAAAGTCTCTGGATATTTCTCTATAGTTGAATTTCTTGATCCTTGAGAATTGTGTAATTTTAAACAGACCTGAAATAAAGTTTGAAGTTAAGACCAAAATAAATATCATTGAATACTTCAGAAGCTGATTGGCATGATTTTTGTAACAGTCATTCTTCCAAAGAGTGACATTTTCTTTGAAATATGTAAAGTTTTAAAATAATGTCATTTTTACAGTATGTAGTGCTGTATGTATATGCCATTTGTTTTAATATGTAATGTGTTTAGTTAACACCATTGCACATTGTACATAGATCAGCTAATCTATACGTATATATAATATAGTCTTTTACACACACACACACACACACACACACACCTAGAACTCCAAATTGCAAAAATAAAATGTTGTTTCTCCTAGAATTTGATTGCCACTTTCTATTGTCTCTTTATACTCTAGGGCATTTCTTTGTAAATATATCACCAGCTTTTTAAGTACAGTGCTCATAATGTTATTACATCGCTTTTCCCTTAAGCACAGCCATTTTATTAGTATAGCCACATGATTGATTAGAGCTCTTCCTCCATTAAGAGATACTGGTTATATATAGACTGCATACTATTGATTTCAGAGGCAAACTTTCTAGTAAGAACTTGCAAGCATCAAAACAAAACAAAATATCTTCAACCCAATATTCCTCCCTGTCAACTTTCTGTCACTGGCTTATCTACCTTCCAGATCACCTGGGCTAATCAATGCAGAGTTCATTGACTTTGCTCTGTCCTTAATCTTCTACTTTTAATGCATGATGAATGTTTGAGCCCATGCAGCTAACTTGATTCTCTCTGTCATTGAAATAGTCAATGACTTATTTTAATAGAAAAAGAGTTCCCAAACTGGAAACCAGCATCAGACAGTGGACAAGAAAACTCAAAATAACAAGGACTGAAGACAGAGGTAGGCCATGACAATGAATGTGAGAATATGTTTATCTTTCAAAATCTTTTGAAAAATCACTACTTCCATGAAAGAGTGATGCTTCTGTCAGAGCAGTGCTTCTCTTCCACAGTTGTCCTGGAGGACATGCTGTATATATGACGACTGCGCCAAAACTCTTCTGAAGTGGGTAAACATGCTGGTTCAGAAAAGCCTATTTCATGGAACTTTTGGGAAAATCATTTACATAATAGCTAAGCTCTTGCTCTTATTACTTGCCATGGTAGCTGCTCCTCTAGTCTTACAGGTTAAGCTCTTAAAAAAAAAATCCAAAAAACTAGAAAACCTAATCCAAATCTCATTGAACACAAACATTATCTGAAAGAAACTTGGACATTCCAAACTGGATATACATTGATCACCCCGTACTTTAAGCAAATGGAAATATTTCTAGATATGAGAGCCAAAAGATGGAAGCTACTTCTTATATATGTGTATATACATGTATATGTATATAGACTTATTTATGCATATATTCACATATATAAATCTTGTTACTTTACTATTGACTTTTTTTTAATGTAGCCCATTTGGGATTTTATAGCACACTGAATATTATTTAATTGTTTTATGTGTTGTGTAGTTTCCTAGACAATATTGCCCATCTACCCATTTATTTATTACCTGACAAAATATATTTACTACCTATTATGAATGTTTCTTATTGCTAGGATTATTATAAGTTTGATATATAGACCTTCCTCATGAAGGTTACATAGAAGAGGTCATTAATAAAGCAATCAGACAAGTATCTATTGACAAAATGTGTTGAAATTAAATAAGAAAACACATAGAAGGACTTTAGAACATGCAATGGGGAACTAACCTAGAACTAGATAAAAAACTAATATTGGACTGGATTGTGAAGGATTATTACCACTTAAGTTGGCAAAAGAGGTGAGCAATGAAAAGCTATTGGAGAATAAGCAATGTATTATTGAAGACCTGGGGTAGGCAGGAGTGCAGCTAATTAGAACTGAAAGAAGAGTCCTTGACTGGAGCATAATGAGCAAGAATGATATGAGTGAGGATGAGGAAATTGACAGTGAGAAAATCAGTCATTTGTTACAAACTTATTGGTCATGTCAGTGTTTTTTTTTTTTTTTCTTTATCGTTTAAAAGCAAAGCATTTTAATCTGGAACAAAACATGATCAGTTTGTATTTTAGGTAACTTTATTCTGGATAATGGGTTAGAAGGGAGCAAGAGGGGTGTTGGAGAGCAAAGGTAGTGCACTGATGTCTGGGTCCATGGTAGACCTCATAATGAATGGGGTTAGAATGATGATGATTGAGATGGAGAAAGTTGATGGGTTGGAGGAATATTTAGGAAACAATGAAGTGATTCATAAATTATTTGAGTGAAAAGCAAAGGAAATAGATATATCAAAGGAAGATTCCTTAGAATTTGGCCTGAAGAAGTGTCATATTAATTAGTGCAATTTTGCATATGTGGAGTTAGAGATTCCTTTGCGATAATCAAGTGTTGGTGGAAGACTTGTAGAGTGTTGGTATTTAGGAAACAGTTCTAGGTGGGGGACAAAAGTGTGTGGATTAGAACAACCAAAAAGGAAATGTAGATTTGGAAGAGAATAAGAGCAAATCTTGAAAAGATCAAATGTTTGAAGGCTGAGTTGAAGATAAAGAGCTAGAATACAAAATTAAAGACAGGATCAAAAAGAGGATAACCATTTTATATTGGATTTAACAACATGTTGGTCAGTGGTGAACTTATTGATTTATTTTGATGTAGTGACAGAAAGGACATTGAAATTAGTTGGTAGAGTAAATAGAAAATGAAAAAATAAAACAATGAATATGAATATAACTTTGAGAAAGGAATGTACCTGTTTCAAAGAAGGGAACGTGTGCATGTGCGTATTTTAGATGCTGTATAAGTTCTTATAAATGAGCCAACACAGTTATTCACATAATTGCCTTCCAATAATTAATAGAATGTTAGAGAAATAACTATCATTGTGTTCTTGCTATTATTTAGGCTTTTTATTTCTCCTTAATTGTTTTATGAGATGAGTGATATCACTCTAGTTTTTTTGTATGAGAAAATGGAGATTCAGTAAGCTTATGCAGTTACTTAATTTTAGAAAAGGAATATGAACTAAATATATCTTCATAATCTGTTCTCTCCTCTAATATGTTAATTTATTTGCCACCAAAGCATTTTTCCCATAGCTGAAGAAGATTCTAGGAACATGTTTCTTGGACCAAATTTCTCTGGCCTAATAAACTATGCATAAAGGTCTATTGGATCAGAGATTCTCAATCTCAGCTGAACAACTATTGCTCTGAAATACTTTTCAAAAAGTTGGATGCCTTCCCCTCATGCAGGGAATATGTGAGAGAGACTGAAAATGGGTATATTAAAAAAAATGTCCTTGGTTATTCTAATATATTTGTAAAATTGAGAAAAAAAAACATTAGATTGTTACTGTCATTAATTAATAAAAACCCACAGGCCTAAATTATAAACATGTTTATTCTGGTGATTTCTTACTAGTTTCAACTCTGAATAGACACATTTTTTTTTTTTTTTTTTTTAGAAATAGTAGAGCCCACATCGGCTGGACAGACAGGTGAATACATCAGGTAGTGACAGCTATAAATCAGGATGACAATAAACACTTCATGAATTCCAGGGGTTTCTCGGTAGAACATCCTAATGCAGTAGGAGCATGCCTTCTCATCCTCTAAGTATGATGCATCTCCAGGAAGCTGCTTATAGAGATATTCCTGTCACCTGAGGAAAAGAGAGAAGACCCACTCCAACCAGAAACAGAGCCTGCTGGCTTGGGGACCTATTTCCCTTTTCTTCATTTTACATATGTGGACTTCAAGAGGAACCCAGTGCAAACATGCCCTCTGAATGGAGATTTACACTTCGTCTTCTGATTGGGGGAAATAAAACACTTTTGTGGCATTTATCCTGAACATTTGTATATTTATGTGTTCCTCCTCGTGAGATAAAAATAAAGGCAACCTAAAGTAAACCCCAATATCACGACAAAATATTTTCAACCTTAGCTCAGAATTCATTGACCATAAAGGGAGAACTCTCATAGGATTATGTAGGAAAAAATGATTTCCATTTTCATTTGTCAATCTTTGTCACACTGCTATGTAACGCAGTGACTACTTTGGAAGTAGAAGCTACAGTTTTTACTTTTCAAAAGATCAAACCCACTGACCTCATAACATATCAACCATTGTCAAAAAATGGTACCTGAAATTAATTGTGGTCATTCTTCTTTAAAATTTCAGTAGGTTTGAGTGTAACCTATGGTGAGCTTGTTGAGAAGATGGCGCTTATATAATTCATTTTTAATATAAATAGCTTTGATTTCTTTCATCTTTATTAGGCTCTTCATACGCTGTGCAGGTACTTTTCAAAATAGCTTCCAGTCAATTTCAAGAGAATTCTCTATGTTCTTAGGGAACTTTCAAAATAATACTCATTTCTTTTTTTCATTATGAATTGGATTCCATGTATTTTAAATAGCAGGACAATGAGTCCTGTATCTGGAGGTGGGGAATTTCAGAAAAGCTGCCTCCTATATATTTATATTTATTTTTCCCATTCAACTTTAAATTTCTAGCCCTGTCAAAGTCATAAGAGTTGAATGCATATGAAAATAGTAGTATTAAATGCCTATAATTACCATAGTTTGGGGAAACAACTAAAAAATGATTATATTTTACTTATAATTAACCTTCAAAAATTTCAAAAATGAAGTTAACTTAAATATATTTTTCTGAGTTTGAATTGTCACTGGTAAAATAGGCTATGAATAATATAGCAGGCTAGCGATGTAGCAATGATAAAGTGCTTGTCTAGCATGACTGAGGACCTGGATTCAATTTCTGGTACCACAAAACCCAAATCAATGACAATAAAAACTATCATTTTTTTATCTTTAGAAATAAAAATATTTGAAAATTTAAAAAAAATGAAATTACATGCTGTATTTCTTCTTCCTTTCTCTTCCCTTGGGCATTTTTTTTCATTGACTTGCTTTCGCACCTTATGAAGAAGAATTTTTTCTTTCTTTCTTTTTAAACAATATAAGTTTATTTTTATAGTTCTGGGAGCTAGAAAGTCCAAGGTCAGTGTGCCAGCAGATAAGGGGTCTGGTAAGGGTCTGCTTTTTGGATCATAAAGGTAACTTCTGTTTGGGTCTTCATGTGGCAAAGGAGGTAAACAAGTTCCCTAAGTTCTAGAGAAAACTAGTCCCATTCATGAGCACTCATCCCTTATGACTTAGTCACCTCCCCAAAGCCCCAACTCTTAAAGTATCATTGCCTTGGAGGTTAGGAATTCAGTCTGAGTATGAATTTTGAAAGGCCATAAATATTAAGGACATTGCAATAAGATGTTTACACTAGTAACCTCAGAAGAATTTGCTACCAATGGGCACTCCCACCAAGAGGGATGAGAGTTTGTATTTTCAATATTCTGGCCAATATTTAGTATTGTTAGACATTTTATTTTTGCTAATATGATAGATATGAAATAATATCCCTTTGAAGCATTAATTTATGGTTCTATGATAACTAGTAACCATGAGGATCTTTTTGGATAATTTGCCACTTTGATTTTCTCTTCTGGGAATTGCATGTGTATAGACCTTGACCCATTCTTTGATTTCCTGTTTTGTCTTTTATACTTATTTATATGACTTCTTATAATGTGGGCATTATAAAATTATGACCAAGGTAAAGCTAATTAACATCTCTATCACCTCACAGTAGGATTTTGCTCTCTCTCTCTCTGTGTGTGTGTGTCTAGTTGGAACACTTAATTGGGTTATTTGTTTTTCTGCTGTTGAGTTGTAAGAGTTCTTTTTAAATTTTGGACATTAGCAACCCCTTATCAGATATGTGCTTTCAATTTCATTTGTTCTTTGCTGTATAGAAGCTTATTAATTTGAAATAATCCCATTTATTATTATTATTCAGGTTATATTATATTCAGGTTAGCTTCAGCTTTTGGATGTTATCTATAAAAGAAAAAATAATTACCAAATGAACAAAACATTATCCAGGCTAATGTTGGGAAGTTTCCCCCCTAGGTTCTCAACTAGGAGATCCATGGTTTCAGGTTCTGGCCAGATGCTTGTTTTATAATACTGAACTTCTCAGCCTCTAGGACCATAAGACAAAAAATTTCTGTTCAGTATGAATTACCCAGTATCTGTTATTGCAGTACATAATTAAGATAGCATCTCTTCTAGGCTATCCAATTTGTGATTATTGTTCATAGTAGTCTCCTAGGATCCTTTGTATGATTGTGGTGTCAGTTGTAATTTCCCCTCCTTTTTTTATAATTTTATTTGTCCTATTTTTATTAAAGGTTTGCCAATTTTATCTTTTCAGAAACAAATTCAGTTTTATGTATATTTTCTGTTTTTTTCTAGTCTCTTTCATTATATCTGCTCTGTTTACTTCCTTTTCTGCTGCTAAATTTTTGTTTAATTTGTTCTTTTCTCTCCTGCCTTGATGTGTCAAGTTGTATTGTTTATTTGA
Source organism: Marmota monax (assembly GCF_021218885.2). Taxonomy (NCBI): domain Eukaryota; kingdom Metazoa; phylum Chordata; class Mammalia; order Rodentia; family Sciuridae; genus Marmota; species Marmota monax. The sequence continues at coordinate 17,430,532 of NW_026692781.1, forward strand.
GATTTTTTTCTTGTGTGGAGATTTATCACTATAAACATTCCTTTTAGAACTGTTTTCCCCCCCTGAATCTCATAAATTGTGGTATGTTTTATTTTTATTTTCATTTGCTTGTTTTTACTTTCCCTTTTCATTTATTCTTTTTCTTTTTGATGTTTTAGCAAGATGTTCCACATATTTGTGAATTTTCTAGTTTTTGTTCTATTATTGATTCCTACTTCTTACCACATGACTGGAAAAGATACTTTACATGATTTTAATCTTAAATTTGTTAATACTTGTTTTGTTCTCTCATGGAGACTGTGTCTGGGTGCTTGAAAAGGAGAGATGTTCTGTTGCTATTGATTGGAATGTAATATGTACGTCTTTTGGTCCATTTGGTCTGTGGTGTTATTCAGGTCTACTGGTTCCTTATTGACTTTCTATCTAGATGATATATCCATTGTTGAAAGTGGAGTTTTGAAGTCTCTTGCTATTACTTTCTGTGTACTAATGTTTATTTTTTCATTCTTTTGCTTTATATATTCGGGTATTCCAAAGCTTAGTGCATATATTTACAATTTTTTTTATCCTTTTAATGAATTGCCCCTTTATAATTATGTGATGACCTTCTCTGTCTCTAGTGACAGTTTTGACTTAGTCTGTTTGGACTGGTGCAACTGTAGCCACCCCTACTCTTATATTTATTATTTGTATTGAATATATATTTTTTAAAATCATCACTTTCAGTCTATGTATGTTCTGAAAGCCAAAATAGGTCTCTTGTAAGCAGTGTACTTTTGAATCTTATTTTTTTTATCCACTTAGTCACTTTGTCTCTGGACTGGAGAATGATCCAGTTTATATTTCAAGTCATCATTGATAATGACTTACTCTTGAAATAGTTTGATTTGTTTTTTGACTGTGGTGTAGAGCCTTTATTTCCTCCTCTCTTACTATCCTTCTCTATGGTTGGATTGTCTTCATAGTGGGAGGCTTTACTTTCTTTCTTTTCCTCTTTTGTGTATGTATTGCAAGTTATATTTTTGTAGTTACCATAAAACTTACATAAAATATCTTGTGGTTGGTATTTTATTTTAAGCTAGTAACTACTTACCTTTGATATCATTAAATTTCTGTGTTGTAACTTCTCCTGCCCCATCATTTGATGTCATTCACATCATCATGTCCATCTTTTATTTATTGCACACCCATTAACAACTTATTACAGCCATTGTTATTTTTGATACTTTTGTCTTATAACATTTGTACTTCAGTTAAAAGTGACCCTCCCTGCATGTTTACAGTACTAGAAAATTATAAAATTGACTGTATATTTGCCATTGCTAATTTACTTTATACTCTTGTATATTTTCATGTTGTTAGTGTCCTTTCATTTCAACTTGAAGAACTGCCTTTAGTATTTATTTTAAGGTAGTACTCCTGGTGATTAATTTTATTGGCTTTTCTTTGGGGAAGTCTGTCTCTCCTGCCCTTTCAAGGGTAGCCTTTTTATAATATTCCTGTTGGTTTTGTTTTTTACTAACCATTTTGAATATGCAATCCCCTGTCTATTAAATTTTTTATTGGTGCATTATAGTTGTACATAATAGTGGAGTTCATTTTGACATATTCATACCTGCATACAATTTAATTTACTTCATTTAATTACCTAGTTTTCTCCCCTTCCCTCTCTTCCTCTTTCTCCCTGATCCTCTTTCTCTACTGGCCTTCTTTGTATTTTTTTTAATTGGTGCATTATAGATATACATAAAAGTGGAATTAATTATAATATGTTCATATATGCACATAACAGATTGGCACCTTTCTCTCTTTTGGACAGCAAGGTGTTTACTGAGAAATTATATGATAGGCTTGTAGAGTTTTATTCTTATTTTATCAGTCATTTTTCTATTGCTGCTTTCAAAATTGTGTCTTCAACTTTGAGAATTTTATTATAATGTTTTAATTAAGTTTTTAAAATTTTAATCTGTTTGGGATTTTATGGGCTTCATGAATGTTTATTTTTCTCTCATATTTGGGAATTTTTCTGTTAACATTTATTTGAAGAAGTTTCTGAATACTTTCTCTTACTCTGATATTTCTAAAATTTTTTTAATACATGCTTGGTTTCCTCAGTATAGTGTCCTAAGTCCTATAGTCTTTCTCCAATCTTTTTCTTTTAATCTTTTTGTTCCTCTAACTGGGAATATCAAATATTAGTCTTTGACCTTGCTCATTCTTTTCTTCTTCAGGTCTATTATTAAAGATTCTGTTGAATTTTTTTTTCTTCCTTGAATCATTGTGTTTTTTAGCTTCAGAATTTCTGTTTGGTGCCTTTTTATGGTTTATTTTTCTTATTTTGCTCACAAATTGATTGTCTGAATTATGTTTGTTGCCTGTCTCTGTTTATAAAAATGAAAAAATATATATATATATATATATATATATATATATATATATATATATATATATATATATATATTGTATTGTCAGTGTTCTTCAGAGGAACAGAATCAACAGGAAGTATGATTATAAAAAGGGGATTCATTAGATTAGCCTATGTGACCAGAAGGTGGATATTTCACAATGGCCATCTGCGGACTGCAGGCTGGAAAGCTGGAGGAACCAGTAGCTACATAGTTCATGAGGCTGAAGCCTCAGAACAAGAGAGATCAATGGTGCTACCCTAGTCTGATACCAAAGGCTTCTGGAAACTCTCTGGGGGAACCACTGGCAGTATCTGCTTTGGAAGAATGAGGAAGTGAGAGTCTGATATCCTCAGGCAATCACAGCAACCATCAAGAACCCCTCCAAGAAGAATTGAGTTTGCATTTGCTGCTGCTTCTTTGTGCTTCCAACTTGTATTTCATCCAAGCCACCATCCTATTGGACAGTGCTGCCCATGCTTAGGGAGGGACTGCACTTCAGTTTGCTATCCCACCTGCCAATCATTCCTAGATACACCCACAGTGACACACCCAGAAGCCTCTTAATCATTGGCATCTCTTAATCCAACAAATTGACAACTCAAATTAACCAATACAATTATACTCATGAAATTAACTAGTATTAGAAATAGTAAATCAAAATATAATTAAAATAAAAGTTATAATTTTATACCCATAAAGTTGACAAAAACATACAAGCATCTGATCATCAACAAAGAATGTGGAGGAATGGAGGTTTTCATGATATTATTATAAATTTTATAGTTACTTTGCAGAGGAATTCAGCAATATGAGAAAGTAAAGTCTGGCATATTATTCTTTGACTTAGTGATTTCATTTATAAGTAATTCTCCTAGGTTTCTCTAGGACAGACATCTTTGAGAATATTAACTGAAGTTTCTTATTTCATGATTTAAACACAAAAACAACTTAAATACCTCTCAGCAGAAAATGGGTAGATACATAATGGCATAAGTTAAAATGTTATTTAGGAATATATGAATTATAGTCACACATATGAATAGATAAATATCTGCATGTTTTGAATAAAATGTAAATTGAACAATAGATCCTGCATTATTTATGTGAAGTTTAAAACATGGAAAGCTAATCTGCATATTATTTATGGGTGTATTATATGTATACAAAGATAAAATTAATAAAAAATTAGTAAAGGTATATCCTGATTTTCGGAATGCTATCTCCTATAGGAAAAAAAAGACGAGAAAAATGTTTGAGAAAGGGCAAAAAGTAAGGCTTTGGCTCTCTAGTAACATTCTATTTTTTCACACAAAACACTTATCCTACAAAGTGGGGGAATGCTAAATATTTTAAGTCTGGGTGATCGACATAACAATACTCATTATATTTTGTAACTTTCTATATGGTTAAAATATTTCATAATATGTATCATAAGGGAAAAAGTTAAATAGTACTATTTAAACCTTCTATATTAAAAGGAAATTGTTTTTATTAAAGATAGTATAAAATTTTTAAGTAAATGAGAATGTTATATCTTTCACTCATTTTAATAATTTCAATGAGAATATTAAACTTGAAACTAGTGAAATTCTACAAAGCAAATTTTTTTTTAAAAAAAATTCAATCTGTGAATTTTAGAAGTGTCATCTGTGATTCCTGGTTCCCTCACTTAATGTTGCATGGTAAGCAAGATGAAAAAATGAAGCCCTCAGTGAGCAAGTGTAGGGACACAGGAATTAGCTTTAAATAAAGGGATATACATTTTGTTGGCTATGAAGATAATAGATGCTCTTTACTACATAATTTGTTTATCTTTGCTTTGCATTCTTTATATAGTACCTTTCCACTGGTAATATGCTTTCTTTCCCCCTCATCTTTCTTAGAATGTTGTCATTTCAAAAATCTGTGGCAGCTAAACTTCTCCCTTTTTTTTAACTTCACTTTTTATAAGACTTGTTTATGATAATATAGTTTCTGACAATAATCTGTCATATATATTCAAATATTGCATATAATTTATCAGGATTTCATTTTGCTTTTAGATTATATATGCTTTGTTTCCTCCTAAATGACAGGCAAGATTGTATTAATATACTATAAAACAAGAAAGGAACACTGCACATTATTTTTAAGATGTTTGGAAAACAAAATGAGAAAGAACATGTTAAGAATAAGACTTAGAAAAATTGTAGAAAGTATTAGCAAGACATGGTATAAACCCAATTATAAACCAATTTTCTATTAACATTTTTAATTTATTAAAACAGTACAAGATATAAAGTGGATATTCTGTGGATAAACTTTATTTTTTATCATTGGGAAAAGAATAATGACAATTTCAAATTTACTATATACAGGGCACTTATCCTTTCCAAAAATCTACTATCTAGATACTCTTTTAATACATAGTTTACAGACCAGGAAATGGAGGCCTAGTGAACCTAATTAATTTCACCAAGATTGAGGAAGTAACTAGGAAGTAGTAAAAATGGGAGTTGGATTTGGCAATTTATTTTGGGACTCACATATTTAGGAGATCATTTTAACTATTGTATTAAAGAAGAACAAGTCAGCAATTACAACTAAGTTGCTGTAAGTTGACTTACCTTATTAAATTTTCTCATATATGGTAAAATAAAAACATCCTAACTGATCAACATTCCCAATATGAGGCTTTATTTCCTTCCTTCCTGAAATATTACCTTGGCATGTAATCAATCAGTCTCTCATTTAAAATATCAATAACATATATTTGAGTTTTTATAAGCATCCCACAATTAACATTTAATTGCTAGTAAATTATAAATGTGAAATATTACCCGTGATTCTAGGTTATAATATTTACCTATTAGAGGTATTTTTGTTTGGGAGAGTTGAGAAGCATTAATAAAAATTAAATCCTATGAATGTTTATTTCAAAACTTTTTTTTGAGTGTAGTACTGGGAATGGAATCCAGGGCCTCACACGTATGAGGTAAGTATTCTGTCACTGAGCTATAACCCTAGCTCCTGTAGATGCTTAATAACAATGGAAGGCATAGTTCTGCAATTATTCCCTTCAATAATCTGCAAAGAGCTTACTTTTTCTAAGAATGAATATATGCCATATATTTATGTAACAGATTTCCTACTATTCTTCTTTCTGTTGTTGCTCTATTCATTGCATAAAGGACTTATATCAATGCATTTTTTAAAACGTCAACTATTAAGCACTGGCTTTGAACTAATCACAGTTCTATTTGCTAGTGATACAGGATGGGAACTCAGTGGTGAACGGAAACTAATGTTTGTCTGTGGAAGAATGCATTATTTTCTTCTATCTTTACCAATTCTCCAATGGAAACTAGTTCAATTAAGATATAAATTTTATGGAAACTTTAAGTTCCATTGCAAATGTTGGGCTTTTACTTGAATGCTGTAATTATTAGAATATCTATAGCAAGTGATTGCCTTGAAAGATAATATTAGAAATTTCCTGCTTGATCATTCTGATACAGAGAGTGCCATAATGCTGAGAGAGGAATGTAATTTAAAAAGAAATTAAAACACATCAACTCTTAAGTACAGGCAATAACTTCCTGAATACACTCCTATAGCTCAGAAAATAATAGCAAAAATAAAAAATGGGATAACATCAAATTAAAAAGCTTCTGTATAGCAAAAGACACAACAGAGTGAAGAGACAGCCTACACATTGGGAGAAAAAAATCTTTGCCAACTGCACTTCTGACAGAGGATTAATGTCCAAAATATGTAAATAACAGCAACAAAAACAACCCACTCAGTAAATGGGCATATGAACTGAACAGACACTTCTCAAAAGAAGGAATACAAATGGCCAACAATTATATGAAAAAAATGTTTCACATCTTTATGCATCAGGGAAATGCCAATCAAAACTATACTGAGATTCCTTATGCCCCAATCTGAATGACTATCATAAATAATACAAATAACAACAAATACTGGCAAGGATGTAGGGGGAAAAGAACACTTTTACATTGTTGGTTGGGATGTAAATTACTATAGCCAATATAGAAAGCAGTAAGATGGTCCCTCAGAAAGCTGAAAATAAGGGGCTAGGGATATAGCTCAGTTGTTAGAGTGCTTGCCTTGCATGCACAAGGCCCTGGGTTCAATCTCCAATACCTAAAAAAAAAAAAAAAAAAAAAAAACTGAGAATATATAATATTTTCTTTATCTGTTCATCTGTGGAATGGTTTCAAGGTTAGCTCCATAGTTACTGTAACATGATTAAAAAGAACCAATAAAATAAAATATAAATAAATAATAATTAAAAGAAAACAAAATAGAGCTATCATATGATCCATCCATATCATTCACTGGTATTTGGTATTTATCCACAAGAATTAAAGTTAGCATACATTACAGATATGTGCATAAATAAGTTTATTGTGGCACAATCCACAATAGCCAAGTTATGGAGTCAACCTAGGTATCTCAAAAATAAGTGGATAAACAATTTGGTGTAAAAACACAGAATGTAGTAATGTTCAGCCATAAGAAGAACAAAATTATGTCATTTTTAGGAAAATGGATACAATCATGTCAAGCAAAATAAGCCAGACACAGAAAGACAAGTACCATATGTTTTCTGTCATGTGTGGAAGGTAGGTGAGAAAAAAGGACATCAAGAATCTAGAAGAGAGACTATTAGTGTAGGAGAATCAGGGTAGGGGGGTAGGAAGGGTAAGAGAAGGTGTTGGGGAATAAAGTTAATTATATTAGTTATCTGCATGTACGAATGTGTACAATGAAACCAACTATTCTCTATAATTAATATGCACCAATTAAAAAACTAAAAATTTGGAAGAACAATTCATACCATTTGTCTCCTAAAATAAATTTAAGTTGGTATGGATCAATTTTCCCCATTCTATCCCACTACACAGCCTATTAATCCTGGAAATAAATAAGGGACAACCAAAGAACTCTGAACATGGAAGGAAGAAAGTTAGCTGGTTTGGGATTCCCAAAATGCCCTTGTTGTTGAGGAACAACAGTGGAAAAGCATTAATATTATCTCACCCACCAGAAATATGCCACTGAGACCTACATTTCCTGATCCCCAAACTCACTATGGGGCAGTCCAGGACAGCAAAAATAATGAAAACGTGATCTATAAAATAAACAATTACACTGAGATTGAAAGCTGAATTTGCAGTTCATATATTATACACATTTTAAAATGTGCACACATTGTATATATTATAACAAGGAATGAATTATGTATACTTTGCTGAACAATTTTATATTCTTACTGCATAATAAGAAATAAACTGATGATATGGAAAATTTCCAATGAACTATGGTTTATGAGAAGTTCTATGAAACAAAGAAAAAGCAACCTGGAATGTCATCTTCAGATAGGCTTAATGAAGACTCCAGTTTCTCTTGTGTTTGATTTTTAGACTAACGAATTTTGATGCAATAAGTTTCTGTTAAGGGTCTGGGTTGTGAGTCAGTGGTAGAGTGCTTGTGTAGCATGTGTGAGGCACTGGGTTTGATTCTTAGCACCACATATAAATAAATAAAGTAAAGGTCCATTGACAACTTAAAAAAATATTTTTTTAAAAAAATTCTATTCTATTATATTTATGTTAAATAATAGACTCTTTTTAACTTAAAAAAACCTGTGATAACTTTAAATTTTAGTGTTTTTATTTTAAGTTAAAAATCTTAACTTTAAAAAATTATTATTTTTATACTGTACTTATCACACATACATTAGATTTGTACTTTGTTTAATGCTTCTAATCTTGCATGAATTTTAATGAGACTTTTGAAGTTTATAATGTCAAATTGGTCTAATGTTTAATTTCTCCATAAGAGATACAAGGATGCTTTAAAGATTTTGATAGCATTATTTTTGTTGTGTTAACTAACCTTTTTTGACTTTCCTTATCTTTTTCTTTTATTTATAATTTTATAAAAATATATTTACTATTGAAAGTTATTAATCATATTATTTGGATTAAAAACTAGAAACACGAATTCAAAGTTTAGCTAAAATTCTTAAACAAAGAGATAATTTTTAGAAGTAGTCTCTCATGGGCATAGAATTTCCTGCTGATTTTGGTAGGAAAAACTGTATTTTCCTTTCTATGTCTGAAGACCTGTATTTGTAATTTATTTTAAAAAACAAACAATTGCTGTAGAGACGTGAAGAAATGCTGAAGGGACTGTATTGTGTTATTGTGCATCATTATGATTAAAATATAAGTAGAGAGCAGGGTGCGGTGGCAGGTGCCTATAATCCCAGTAGCTCGGGAGGCTGAGACAGGAGGATCATGAGTTCAAAGTCAGCCTCAGCAATGGCGAGATGCAAAGCAACTTAGTGAGACTCTTTTCATTAAATTAAATTTAATTTAGAGACACTGTTGGCCCCAGCTCCCACAAATGAAGCAAGAGAGGCGGAGAGAGGCAGATAAAAGAAAGCACACCTGACACCATCCTATTTCTTAACCCTCTCTCTAAATTAAATACAAAATAGGGCTGGGGATGTGGTTCAGTAGTCGAGCACCCCTGAGTTCAATCCCTGGTACACACCCCTGCAAAAAAAAATGTGTGTGTGTGTGTATAAATAGATGAACACATTTATATTGAATTTAGGATATGTTCCTAATACTTTGGTTGTCCTGGCCCATTGCAGACACTGAATATGAGGTGGAGAGAGCAGAGAATATGGACCTTTTTTTTTTGTCCTTTATATCAACACCCCAGTTTCCTCTATTCTCTCTTTTAATTGGGTTAATGATGGATAAAGGGAAATTGTTCTCTGAGATAATATAACCTTAACAACTGATTGAGGGAGTTGTTGGTTTATCTCTGTCTTAGAAAATGTTTACTTATATTCTTGTATATATGGATGAATCTTTGTTGACCAGGGATTTGTTCCTAAATCAAATCCTACCCTGAAAAACTTGAAGGAATTATTGAGTAAAATGAAACAAAGGAAAGTGACTCTCTACCTTTTCCTGTGGCTAGATTCTCTCTTCTTTGTGACTTTTTTTTTTTTTTGCTTCCTTTTAGAAGGGCATTTCTCAATAAACAGAGCATGCTGAGCATAATTTACCCTTTTCTTGATGACTCAGGCTCCTCATAATGAACATTGCTTAGTATACTCCACTGTATTAGAAAGATGCCCTTAAGAGCTATTAAGGTGTGCAATACTGTTTGCCCCAACCAGCTAACTGCTCCCAGATGACCTAAATGTTCCAGACGTCGCCACTCCTCAGTACAATGTACACTAAATAGAAAATACTTTCTGAGGACTGCAGGGAGATGTGTGGGGCTGGATCCAAACATGATTGTTCCTACCTGTTCTTTGAAATAAAACCCCTTTTTAAATTCTACCTACCTCATGAAGCTCTGCTATTACATGGCAAATTTATTGGAGGGTATAAATGACCACTGCCAGGTATTTTAGTTTAGATATGAGGTGTCCTCAAAAAAAAAAAAAATGACAATGCAGGGATATTCAGAGGTAAAATGACTGATCATAAAATATGTAACCTAATCAGTGGATAGATCCATTGGATGGATTAATAATTTGAAGAAACTTCTGTACTGGTGTACTGGGTGGTAACTGTAAGCAGGTAAAGTGTGGCTGGAGGAAATTATGTCACTGAGGCCAAACCTTTGGGATGTATATTTTGTCCCCAGCACCTTTCTCTCTCTCTCTGCTTCCATGAGTCCAGAAGCTTTCCTCTGTCACACCCTTCCACCATGACATTCTGCTTCCCCTCCAGCCCAGAGCAGTAGAGTCAGCTGACTATGGACTGAAATTTTGAGACCCAGATAAACTTTTCCTTATCAGTGTTGTTCTTGTCAGGTATCTCAGTCAGAGCTACAAAAAACTGACTAATGCACCAGGAATACTAGGAAAATGGGAAATTAAATGCCAAATTTAACCGAATATGCAGTGAGCTATATCTCCAAGAGGAGGTACATAGTGCTCCTAATTTAAATAGTGCTCTCAAGTCAATGTTCAAAACCCCACCCCAAAATTCTTCATCTCAATTGAAAACAGTTATTCGAAGTATCATATACCCTGAACCATATTTGCCACAAAATTCACCAGGGATTTCTTGGTTCCATGTTACAAATGGAAACCTTCTAGAAAAGTTTAAACATCTGTCACCTATTATTATGAAGTGATTAATTGAATTTTTTTCATTCTGATATCTTCTTAAGGGGCTAGAATTTTTTGATGACTGGCAAAGGCCAGAGGAAGAGTGCTTTAGTCAGCTTTTCTGCTGCTGTGACTAAATGACCCAAATGGCACAACTCTAGAGGAGGAATGGTTTATTTAGGGCTCATGGTTTCAGAGGTCTTTAGTCCATAGAAGGCTGACTCCATTCCTTGGAGCTCAAAGTAAGGCTGAACATCATGGGAGAAGAGTATGACAAAGGGAAGCAGCTCACCTGGTGATCAGAAAGCAGAGAGAGAAAGAGTCTATTCTTTAGACATAGAATACCCCAAAGCCATGCTCCCAATTCCCACATCTTCCAGCTACACCCTACCACTTAAGTTACCACTCAGTTGATCCCTGTTACCATGACACATGACTAAATTAGTCAGGGTCACTCTGGTGAATTGGGTTGGCACTAAATAATCACACAGACACAGAAACTACCTTTTTCTTAGGAGTCCAGTGATGTTCAGAGGTGAAATGACTGATCATAAAATATGTAACCTAATCAGTGGATAGATCCATTGGATGGATTAATAATTTGAAGAAACTTCTGTACGGGGTGGTAACTGTAAGCAGGTAAAGTGTGGCTGGAGGAAATTATGTCACTGAGGCCCCAGCTCCCACAAGGGAAGCAAAAATGGCAGACAAAGAGAGTACATCCGAGACCATCCTATTTATTAAAGGGAAAGACATTTGAGAAAGTTCAACCCAAATAAGGCAAGGGATTGAGTTTCAGGGGTTTGCTTGGTGATGTCCTGCAGCAGTGGATTTGACTGACATCTTGGAAAGCCACACCCATCTCAGGTGCTGAGTGGGATCAAAGGCAGAGCTATGGAAAACAAATATGTCACACAATCAAGACGGAACAGCAGTGTCAGTCCAGTCCTCTCATGTGCTCAGATGCTCATAGCTCACACACATAGCCCATGGCTGGCTCATGACACCCTGTCAGGGAATTTATTCACTGATTAGGTTAAGACTCTGGAAACCCAATCATTTCTCCTCTGGACCTTCCTGCATTGTCTCACACATGAGATGAGAGAAGACACCTCACATCCAAATGATAATGCATAAAAAGATAATTTCGAAGGTGCAAATACTTTTGGTGGGGGTGTATTTTAGGTGGGAGTAACACAGTGGGAGACTTACTTGGGTTTCATTAAAAGTTGCCATGATGTCATCAGGCACTTAATAAGTAGTAAAAATAGAAGAACAGGAAAGAGAAAGCAAGCAGAAAAATGGCAAATAAAATCTCAATGAAGCTTTTAAATATTTGTTCAATTTTGGAAAGACATACTTCACTGTGCATAATTCATTATATAAAATTTATACACATTGCAATTGAATGAGTGGATCACATTTGAATGTATTAAAAGAATTTCTTCTTTAAAGAAGCTCCATATTTAATTTATTATTACTCAATAATCACTTTTGATATGAAGTTTTCTTTGGAAATGGAATTTTTATTAAGACACAATTATACATCTTTATGGAGTACATTATGATAACTTGTTATATGTATATAATATGTAATAATAAAATCAGGGAAATAAGCATTTCTGTCTTTTCAGTCATTAATCATATGTGGTGAAAAATTTGTACTCTTCTAGTCATTTTGAAATATAACAGAGATTGTATTCATCAATAGTTACCTTACCTTGCTATAGAAAAGTCAGAACTAATTCTCTCCAGCTGTGTTTTCGTGCCTCTTATTAAACTTCTATCTACCCCTCTACTCCCTTTTGCTTCCCAGACTCTAGTAACCACTATTCCATCTCATTGTTTTCTAAGATTGATGTATAGTTTCTACAAATGAATAAGAACATGTGGCATTTGTCCTCCTATGTCTGGTTTATCTCACTTAATGACCTCCAGTTATATACATGTTGCTGCAAATGACAGGATTTCATTCTTTTTTTAAATGGTGGAATAATATTAATAATGGGTTATACAATTAACCCATTTCTTTTATTTATTCATCCACTGATGGGCCTTAGGTTTGTTCCATATTTTACTTATTATTTAATAGTGCTAAGATAAACATAGGAAGGCAGCTATATTTTTTATAATGATTTTATCTCCTTTGGATATATCAATAATGGAATTGCTGATCAAATGGTAGTTCTGTTTTTAGTTATTTGAGGAATCTCCATACAGTTTTCCATAAAGGTTTTGCCTTTGTCAAAAATCAGTTAGCTGTATGAATATGGATTAATTTCCAGATTCTGTTTTCCATTGTTCTATGTGTATGTTTTTATGCCAATATCATGACAATTTTGTTACTAAAGCTTTGTAGTATATTTTGAAGTTGGGTATTGTGATTCCTCAAGTTTTGTTTTATTTTCTCAGGCTCACATTGTGCGTTCTGGGTCTTTTGAGCTTCCAAATATTTTAGGATTGTTTTTTTCTTTCTGTGAAGTTTCTGGTATTTTGATGAGAATGTTTAATGTATGGTACTGTAAATGTTTTCTGTTTCACAAAAATTATGTAAAATTTATTGAAGTGGCAACTTCTCTAACTTTCAAACTGATTGTCCTGATCAACATTTTTGATTACCATTTAATTTTTATAAAGCATTTGTGACATTGGTTAGAAAATGAGTATCTTAATTTCATGTTGACTTCTAAGATGTAAAGGAGAAATTGTCTTAACTGTCAAAATAATAGTAAAAGTCCTAAGGAATAACAGAAACAATAGCAGACTTTTGAGAATACAGTTAAACAAATCTTACATTTGCATAAAATAGTTTTGAAGTGAATTTACAATATATGTAATTTTAATTTTCATAAAACCCTGTGACATGAGAAGGGAAAACTTTATTTCTCCTATTTTACTAGAAAACATAAGACCAGAAAGTCATGTTTTTGACACAAGTAGTGCATTGGAAATTTATAACTGTATTTTAGCTCTCAGTTTTTGAAAACCATTTTTTTTTTTATTGAAGGCATTTAAATCTGTGCCCCAGAGTATAATGGTACCCACAAATCCAGTTATATTAGTTATGTATATATTATTTGGAAAGTTTTAAATAAAATATTTTATTTAAAATATTTAATGTAAGCAAAGATGGGAGGAATATTTTTCATCCCTTGTTAAAAGCACAAACTAGTTTTTACTATTCTAAGATGTTAACTAGTTGAACTATTTTAGGTCACTTAACATTTGACACATCTATTAATAGAAATAAAATCATTATTCTTGTTTTTCTTGGAAAAGCATAATTGTTACTCTGCTTACATGCTGTTTATTTCTTTTAAATCTATTTCTAAGTGGCCGTTTAGTAGTTATAAAATATTATTATAATGCTAGTAAAAGTTGGTTGTTGATACTCATTCCAGGTGTCTTCCCTCTGCTCATTAACATTCCACATTTATAATATCTATTTCTCTAAGAATTATGTAATTATATAATTGAAATGTTTAGCATTTTTGGTATAGATAAAAAAAGCTTGAATATTGATACAAAACGAAATCCAAATACATATTATCTACAAGGAATCATAGCAACAAACAGCCAATGGCAACAACAATGACACAACCTTAGTAATTTGATAAGGCTAAAAGTAATGGATGAATAAAGATCTGGCAAATGCAGACACAGGAATCCAAGACTTTAAACAGGAAGAATTTTAACAAAAAAGTGCAAGATTTGTCACTTGAATAATGTTAGATGAATCCTTTTAAACCATTAAGGATTAAATGTTTTCATGCTTTCTGTGATGATTTTAGGGTAGCAGTTTGCAAACTGTGGCCCACAGACTGGCCACTCACTTTTGTGGATAAACTTTTGTTAGAGTAGAGTCGCACCTGCTCATATGTACTCTATGGCTGCTTTAGCTCTTCAATGGCATAATTGAGTAGTTGGCTGTAGAGCTAAAATATACAGCCCTTTAGGGAGGAAAGCATCGAAGACTAAAGGAATTTTGCATTAGTAAGTTGTGGATGAATATTAATGAATATTAATTAATCACGTCAAAGTAACATTAAAAAAGTTCAGACAGTAGTGGGCAGTTTCCACTCTTTGCTAGCCAACATTTTGGCATGACCTTTTTAGTTTTTCTGGGGTTTTTTTTGTCCCCCCATAGGGTAGAATTTGAAGTCTTACTTTCAGCTTTGGAACTAGTTCTACCAATGTAGTTAGACCAATATGAGTCTTGAATGAGAAAGAAACTTTGCTACTAAGGTCACGAATAGATGTGCAAAGCAATCTTGCTTATAAAGGAAAACCTAAGCAAATATTCTTCACCATATTGCTAATGAATAATTATAGAAATCAAAGGTGGTAAATTCAAATGTCTCCAAAATTCAAGAGTGGTTTAGTATCAATACAAACTAGAAACAGAAAGGTGAATTTCAATATGATGAAAAACATACCTCAAGGATTTAAAAGCTGTTTTATAGTGACATAGTAGGGGTACCTCCACTGCAGTCACTGGAGGGATAAGAATTGACATGATTCTTATACTTTTGTTAAAATAATATGAGAAAAAATAATAACAGCATGACCATGGTAAAAAAAAAAAAGCTAGTAAGAAGGTTCCACAGAAAACCAACCAACAAATCAGCAGAAGAGTAAACTGTGATCTTGTTTAAAAGCAGGTTTATCTGGACCAACTGATGCTTCTCTGTGGGATCTGCTCTCTCTTGGGTTGTGTCTGGTGATATCCACGGGACAGTGAGCTGCTGACATGGCAAACATTTGGAAAGATGAGCAAGGCAGAAAGTAAGGATGAACTTTGCTTCTGGGGAGCAGTCATCCCTGGATCTGTCATACTTAATCATTCTGTGAATAATGGCTAAGGCTTCACTTGTGCTTCCAAACCTCAGGCATGTTCCTATCTTTGGCCAATTAATGTAGAATAACAGGGAAGAGGTCTGGGAAATGTGTTTCCCAGCCTTATTTAGAAAAAATAGTGCTGATTTGACACGAACAATTCAGCACAATCAGCAGCAAATGGAAAATAAAGTGAAAAATGAATTCTTTCTAGAAAGAAATCTTCTGGCCCAGATAGCTTCACTGGTGATTCTATCAAATATTTTTAAATGATCTAAGAACAACATAACAAAACTTAATAGAGGAAGAAAGGACAATTCCCAAGTTTTTCATGAAATATTATCTTGATATCAAAACTAGATATAGACTTTTTAATAAAGGAAGAAGGAAGAAAGGAAACAAACTATATAGACCAGAGCCCATCATAAATACACACATACACATTTTTTACATTATATGAAATTAAATTCAACACTGTATATAAAGCATAATATATCCTGTCCATGTAAGGATTATTCCAGGAGATCAAGGCTGGCTTAATGTTCACATTCATAAGTCAAACATTGTAATTTACCATAGTAGCAAAAAGAAGAACATTTATATGATTTCCTCAAAGACAAAAAGACATCTGCTATATGACACCAATTTATTCACAAAAAAGCTCATAGCAAACTAGGAATGGTAGACAACTTTTTCAACCTGAGAAAGAACATTTACAGAGAACTGTTTACTCCATCACTTCCAATGATGAATACAACATGCTTTACCACTTTTATGTGGTAACATAATGTTACTGAAGTCCTTGTCAGCAAAAAAAGGACAAGAAGAAATAATTGGATAAAAAAAAACACATTAAAAAGTTAAAAGCAGCACTGTCTGTATTCACAAGTGACATGATTATGTATATAGAGAATTCTAAGGAGCATAAAAGATTAGAAATAATAATTAAGTGAAGTTTCAAACTATAAAGACAACAGTAAAGTCAGCATTTTTATATTTGTCTATAGTCATTGAAAAATGAAAGTTCTTTTAAAAAAGTAACAAAATATCTAAAATATAATGGTGTAAAATATTTTTGTGACCTGTATAATTTAAATTCAAAGCATTGATGAGAGAAACTTAAAAAGGTCTCAATAATTTGAGTGAGATATTGTCTCCATGAATTAGAAGCCTCAATATGGTTCAGCTAACACGGTTTCTAAATTGATGTATAGACTCAAAGAAATATCACTCATGATTTTAGCAAGATTTTTGTAGAAATTACCAAGCTGAAAATAAAGTGCATATGATTATAAATGTCCATGAGTAGCCAAAACTTTTTTGGAAAAAAAAAAAATATTGGGTTAGAGGAAAAAAAAAAAAAAACAACAAAACAGCATTGTATGGTCATAAAGATAGGTAGGCAAACACTTTAGCAAACCCCAACAGAGAGTAAATGGTATTCCTCTACATAGAGTGGATTGTTTTTTTTTACAGAAGCTTTGTAGCAATTCAGTGTATGTTGGGGGGGACGTTTAAAGAGAGCAAACTAGAAAAATTGTTTATATAGGGGAAAAATGGGTAAAGTATGACCCCTATTCTATGCCATATACAGTATTTATTAAAGATGGGTCTATTATGGTGTGGATCTGGAATGTCCTTCAAAGGCTCATATATTGAATGCTTAGTCCCTAGTACAGTAATATTCAGAGATGGGACTTTAGGACTTTTAGGAAATGATTGAATTGTGAGGGTTCTGTTATGATTACCACCTAGCAGTTCATTCAAATTACTCCATCAGTGGATTAATCCATTGATAAATCCATACTTTGATAGTATTTTTGGAGGTGATGACAACTGTAGGAGATAGGGTGTGCATTGTGTCATGGTTTGGGTTTGAAGTGTCACCACAAAAGCTCATGCATTGGAAACATGTAGCAATGTTCAAAGGTGAAATGGTGAGATTATGAGAGCTATAACCTCATCAGTGTATCACCCACTTGATGGATTAATAATTTGAACTACTGGGTGGTAATTGAAGGCAGGTGGGGCATGACTGGAGAAAGTAGATCCCTGGGGACATGGTTTATATTTTGTCCCTGTCTTCTTGTTCTCCTTCTCTGCTTTCTGGCTGTCATAGCTGAACAGCTTTCCCGTCTGAACCTCTGAAGCCATCAGCCCAAAATAAACTTTTCCTCTGTAAGTTGTCCTTGTCAGGCTTTTGGTCTTGACAATGTAAAGCTAACACATCCAGGAAGGGTATACTTTGTCCCTGATCTCTATTCTCTCTCTCTGCTTCTGGACACCATGAGGCTATCATGTATGCTGTGCCATAAAGTTCCACCATGATATTCTGCCTCACTACAGGCCCAGAAACAATGATACCAGGCAGGCCACGGACTAAAACCTCTGAAACTGTGAGGCAAAATAAACTTTTCCTCTTTTTAAATAGTTTCTGCCAGGTATTTTGTCACCATGATGAAAAACTGACTTACTACAGAGTTGTGCCTATATATAAAAACTAAAATCATAAGGTTCCTAGAAGAAACTATGGGATAATATCTCATAATCTTAGGATGGGGAAAAATTCATTATGATACAAACGCACACACACTGATAAACACAGAAGAAAAGCACATTAGACTTCATGATAATTAGAAATTCTGCTCATAGGAAGACATACTTAAAAAATAAATAGGTTGGGCTGGGGATGTGGCTCAAGCGGTAGCACGCTCGCCTGGCATGTGTGCAGCCTGGGTTCAATCCTCAGCACCACATACAAACAAAGATGTTGTGTCCACCGAAAACTAAAAAAATAAATGTTAAAATTCTCCCCCTCTCTCTCTCTTTCTCTCTCTCTCTAAAAAAAATAAATAGGTTCATGACAAATTGAAAGAAGTAAATAGTACAGCTTTAAAATTGTATCCAGAATATTTCAAGGTATCTTGATATTCAATGATCGAGGACAGCTTAAGTAAAAATGGACAGAAGTTTTTGATACTCTTCACAAATAAAGATAGTCACCAAGCATATAAGTCATATGAGAAATGAAATTAAATCCATAGTGAGACCCTAATAGGCACCTGCTGCTATGGTTTGGGTTGTAAATGTCCTCTAATGTGTTTAAGGCCAGTCTTCAAGTTGATGCTATTGGGAGGTGATGGACATTTTAAGGGGAGGGCCTAGTGGGAGATTTTCTGATTACTGGAGGAATGCACTTGAAAGTGATATTTGGACCCTTGCCACTTCCACTTTCTCTTCTTTTGTTTCCCTGCCGTGAGGTGAATGAACCATTTTTCTTCAGCACAGACTACCCAACATGATGTCATAATGTCTTACCACAGTCCCAAAAGCAGTGGGGCAGCCAACCTCAGACTGAAACTGTGAGCCAAAATGAACTTTTATTCTTTACAAGTTGATTACTTCAGGTAATCACTACAGTAAATGGCAAGCTGACTACTATATTCATTATCATGATGTTAAAACATGGCCACCGCAAGTATTGATGTGAAGGTAGAACAATCAGAACACTCTTTCATTGCTAATGGGTGGACACATCTGTACAATGTTTTTGTAAAACTGTTTTGCAGTTGCTATTAAAACTAAGTATGTATTTCCTTTGTAACCCAGCTATATCAGTCTAATCAGGAGACTGAAATCATGCGATAATTTTAAAGGAAAATATTAGTATGAAGTATGAACAAGGTTTGCGTTAATAGGGTTCAACTAATAAGAGATGAAAAAATTCTAAGGAACACTAATAGATACAAAGAATAATCCATACCCTCAGGCCGGGACAAAGCACCCAGAAAAGACCCCCATACCCTGCCAGTCCAGGTAAGATGTTATGCTCTTCTGAAGAGCATAACAGGTAAGTGTTATGCTCTACTGAAGAGCATAACACTATTCACGGGATGGTAATATGCTTGCAGAGTCCATCCCCACGGGATGACCATCTCCAGAAAGCTTCCCTGTTTTGAAACTATGCTCTAAAGCTATCCAGGAGAGTGCACGGAAAAGCTGTCCACAAGAAAGGGTTAGATGCCACTGCCACTGGGTGCTGCAAAAGCCTAGTCTGTGCCTAGTAGGATTTTGAGGAGAGGCCCACACTGGAGCTTAGAAGAACAACTGCTCCCCTTTTAAAGTGTATTCTACTTACAAACTTCATGCCAGTTACCAAGGGGGAAAGAAAGAAAAGAAACGTGCAGGGTCCAGCCATATTATTGCAGACCTGGAAGTAAAGAATGGATTTGGGATTTGGAGCTGAGTGATAAAGGAATTGACAACTGTCATACCAGCCATTTCACACCTAGATTATATATACCTCAGAGAAAAGAAAACTTGTCTTTACAAAGATGACTTGCAGAAGAATGTTTGTGTCAACTTTATTTTTAAAAATCCCTAACTGGAGTTACCATATAATGGAAAACTATTTGGAAGTAAAAAGGAAGAAAATTTTGATACTTGCCAACATGGATAAATCCCCCCAAAAGATGTCAAGCCAAAGTTACCAGGTACAGTATATAGGCTATATGATCTACTCTTAAAGTATGAAAGAGGCAAATTTGTCTATAGAAAGTTATTAGTAAAATGGATTTGTTATTTATTGAAATGGGAAAGAGTGTATGAAGAATGGGATTTGGGGGAAAATCAAGAAAAATAGACAAAATTATGACAATCTGATATTTCCTAAGCAAGAAGGCTATGGAAGAAATATGACAGTGAAAATCATTGGTAGGTGTGGCTCTGTTTCAGAATTAGTTTATAAAAAAACATAATTTATTTGCATTTGGCATCAGAAAGAGTAGGCACATATTTTGAGAACTCTCCCTTTTTATTTCTGTAACCAGTTTCTTTAGGAAGTGTGCATGCAGGTGTGAGCACACACTCATGCATATTTTTATGCATCAGAAAATGAGATATTCAAGGAAATGATCCACCTATAATGATTTTAACAGATGTTTTATTATTTAATGACAATACTTGAGTACCCTTCTAAAGCATAATCTGGCTGCCTAGTAACTTGGTATCTGGTGAACATTGTCGATGATTATGTTTGTAATGGGAACTCTTCTTCAGATTTTCTTGTGGAAGGCATGGCGAGGTATTTCCACTAATTTACCCGTTAGAAATATGCCTTCCTAGTCCAGAGCCTTAAGTAGAGATCTTTTCTCAGAGCGGGTTTCTTGTTTAATGATCTGTAAATGAAACTGTTATTGCTTCTTTGCCTCTCATTTATGAGCACCATTATTTCTCACAGTGGGTTGTCTTTGTCAGACAATAAAGGTAGAAAAAGTTTTTAAGCTTGTCATGGATTTATTGATATAAATGAGAGAGAAGTTGGGTCAAAATTAATGACGGTGGTTTTCCCTGTAGGAGAAGGGGAACAAGTTTTAAAAATGATGGCTTATTTTAAGATATATGATTCTGCCTCAGAACAATATCTTCCTTCTATTACTGTACTCTGGGTTTCAAGTTTGCATACTCATTTTCTGTCATTTATGTTATGTCTAAGAAAATCAATAGAAGCCTGGCTGCATAAACAAGCAAAGACCATTTATCCTGGAACTCAGCATTTAAAGAGCACTACGGGTGCTAGTATACCATCATCAAAATACAATGATTGGATTTAAGAAATCTATTGTTCATTATCAAAATGAGCCATGACAGAAGGCATGGACATGATAAAATGAGTGATTATCAGAAGTCAATCGGATTTGTATTGTTCAAGGTAATTTTAGTAAATACACAATTTGAAGGCTTATTGCTCCCTTGTCTCTCATCAGCAGAGAAGGAGGAAATTGAAACTGCAGAAAACATAAGTTTATTTGATACATCAAATTTTTAAAAGCCCCTTTGGAGTAATTTGGGTGATAATAACCAAGTTTCTTTAATTGGAGAACAATCACCACTTATATAGCTAATTAGTCTGAGAAATATTGTTGATGTTTGAGTTGAAGCTGCAAATATTGAGTGTTAAGAGTCATGTGTCTGTTCACACAGAAATACTATAATCGCTAGCATTTTAAATGAGTGTGTGACCTACATACTATTTCTTTTTAGTATTGCTCAGGTGATCAAATTTCAAGTTATTTACTCTATCTGTCTCCCTCATTTTTTTTTGTTATAGAAAAACTTTTAGATCCAGACTTTAGTACTGATGGAATTATAGTTTCTAATGCTTTAATAGCTTTCAAAATAAGAAAGGGGTGAAAAAAAGTAGAGTCAAATGCATTGTTGGTTGAAACGCCACTTTAGAAAATAGAGTTTGATTTATTTCAAAGAGATTTAGTGTGTGTAAAGGAAAGTAGGTTTAAGAGATAAAGCACTTTTAATGACTCCAGCAACTTCTGCATCTTTTGGGGTCTTAAAAAGTGATCACGTGCTGAGAATTTTGATGGACAATATTGCTCTGGAGAAGTCTGCAAATATGGAGGCTGAAAATTCTTTTTTTTGATAGCTCCTGAAGTTGCTGTCTCTTAATTAGCATTTATTGTGGTGGTTCTATTTAGTCATAAGGAGTACAGATTAGGTGATTCTCACAAAAATCATATAGACCATACAATAACTTACTTTAGTGGTATGTGATTACTTACTTAAAGTTCTAAGATAATTAACTTCAGGTAAAGGTAGATACCATTGTACATTTGTGTTGAATTCTCATTCATCTAATACAGTTAACTAAACAAATGTTCAAAGACTTGGAAGGTAAAAAAAAAAAATAGAAATTAAACTATTTTAGGGCAAATATGATGCTTAAAAAAATAATACCTAAGTTTTACTTGAAAAGTAAAGGAAAAAAAGAGATTCTTTATTACAAAAATCAAGAATCTAACTCTTTAAGTTTTATCCTTTTTAACTATGTATCTGTAGAATCCTTATGCAATGGATCATGTCATATACAATGTTGGCAAATAGATTTTTATTAACTGCCCCGGACCTCCAATAATAAGTTTGATGCTATATTTTACAGTTTGAAATTCAGATTACTTATAAATAATAGGATGACAGTATATTCATTGTTGCTTACAGGATACTGAGAAAATCACCAATAGTTTCTGATTTTCCAATCTTGAGTCATTTTACAAAGTGAAATTATATAATGATGTTTTGCTTTTCAGACTAGAAATCTGTGGTGATTGACAAAAATGTTCCAAATATTTTGGGAAGGTTGAATATCTTGAGAGTTTTAGTTTGAAATATCAGTTCAGAGACCCCCACATCCAACTCTCAACTCTTTCTTATTTCCCATAACCAATTCCTTTACATGAATACATGTGCCTGCTTAGTTCACCAGAATCTCCCGGGACAGTGAAGGCCATGTGGATGGGAATAAATGAAGGAATCCTGTAATGTTTGGGATTTAAGCTATTGAGTTTTCCATCAAGTTAGGTTCTAGGAGTTTTTGATTTCCTTTTTTTTAATTTTGATAACTGAATATGGTTTTATCACCCTGGTACAACAAAATATTATTTTACAGTATATGTTAATGTGTATAAATTTGCTTTGTTATCAAGTAACAGCTATGTTTTTATTTTAGCCTTTTTATAATTTTTGATTTTGACTTTCTTAAGTGCCAGAATGGTTTCTTTCACTCTATTTAACTAGAAAACTACATTAATTTTGAATAGGAACATGCTGTAAGAACCTGAACATTTTAAACTTCAGCAATAGGTATGCAAGTGGAAGTAATTATATTTGATAATGGTATGTCATTCAGAATAACCTGGAAACAGTGACTCTTGCATGATTTTCTTTTTCTTTTCTCCTTCTCCTTCTCCTTCTCTTCCTAAACAAAAAAAGTTAATATACTCTTATTTTAAAATATGACATTTCCCTCAAACATAAGGGTTAATATATGCATTGTAGAAAACTTGAGATACACAAGAAGCAAAAAACATATATCACTTACAAAGAGTTTACAGTTTGATGTGTCCTTTTATGTCTTTTGTGTATAATACAACTGAGCATACATTTTTACATGGTTGAGATTCTAATGCTTTTTCATGCTATGAATATACTAATTCACACACAGCCCAAAGCCCTACATATTTTGACAACCAACAACATACTCTAACAAGTGAAGAGAATAAATATATATATAGACCTTCCTTTTGTGGGGACAAACATTTTTAGGAAAGACAAAATGGCAAAAGAATAAAGATGGTGATAGACATACATTAAAATACTGCATTCCCTGAATATACAATTTAAAATAAGACCTAAGGCAATGAAGAACAAGAAGTATAATGTTCTGAGTTCATTATTAGATCTATGGTATTAAAATATGAGCAAGAAAATGCTTCCATTGAAGGGCCCCAAGGCCCCAGGCCCAACATCAGGAAATCTAACCCCTGTGCCCTGAAGCTGCAAGATGCTCCCTTACACAACCCCCATGTCAAAACCCCTCCAGCAGCACGTAGCCTTTCGAGTTCTGCACAATGCTACCACAAGATGTTCCAAATAGATAACCCTAAGGGCAAACTTGAGCAAAACAGGAGAAAAACAGGAACTGAAAGGACAGGTGCAACTTTATGGTTTTTCCGAGAACAAAAAGTTGAAAAACAAGTTTACCCCCTAGGTGACCCAACTGCTGGATTCAGAGGGACCAATAGAAAGACTGTTGCTGTGCTATGCTAAGAGCTAACCCACTTGTTCCCTATAAAAGATCTGTACCCCAAAGCCCGGTGTGCCAGTTCACCGAAGCTCCGGCTGAGGTTTCGCTGAGCACCCGCAGGCGCCTGTGTAGCAATAAACGCCTCCTGCTTTTTGCAGCCAGTGTCTCGCGTGGTTCATTCCAGGTTTGGGATCTGTGGATCTTTCATTTTGGAGGTTCCACCGAGATCCAAGATCCCGGTTCCGATCCTGATCCCTATCCGGAGGACACCCGACATCACTGGGAGGTAAGCTGGCCAGCTCGAACTTTCTGTCTTGCTGTCCTGTTGGCTATCTGTTCTTTGTTCCGCGCAGAGTCTGTAAGACTATATGATCCTAGGCATAGTCATCCAGTATTCTGAGGCAGTTCTGTAGTCATCTAGTATTCTGAGGCAGTTTGAGAAGGAGTTGACGAACACGGACTTCTCTCCTGCCACCCTGGGAGACGTCCCAGGGATCAGAGGGGTCCATTTCTTTGGGGCCCCCAGTGTTTCTGAGGGATACACTGTCTTTGTAGGCGACGGAGAAGTTCGAACTTCTCCCAGGCCATCTGATTTTTTCGGTTTCCACCGAAGCCGCGCAGCGATCTCACTTTTTGGTTTCGTTTTTGTGTCTTTGTGTCTGTCTCTCTATTTCCTCTCTGAAAGTAACATGGGACAATCACTAACAACCCCTTTGAGCCTGACTCTAGACCATTGGCAAGACGTTCAGGGTCGAGCAGACAACCTGTCCGTGACAGTCAAGAAGAAAAAATGGAAGACTCTCTGTACTTCAGAGTGGCCAACATTCAACACTGGCTGACCAGCAGAAGGGACTTTTAACATTGATCTTATCTTACAGGTGAAAACCCGAATCTTCACCCACAGTCCTCATGGACACCCCGACCAGATACCCTACATTATTACCTGGGAGGACTTAGCCTCCAACCCACCCCCTTGGGTCGCTCCCTTCTCTCCACCCAAGCTCCCTCTCCGTTCTCCCCTTGAACCCTCTGCTCCCCTCATTCCGCTTCCTCCTCCCCAAACCTCTCATCTTTACCCTGTTCTTAACAAATCCGAGACCTTGGTTAAAACAGGGACAAGACCAAAGAAAGTTCTGCCACCAGAGGACTCAGCTCTGATTGACTTGCTGACTGATGAGCCTCCTCCCTATCAGCCCCAACCCTTACAAGCCCCTGAACCTGATCACCCATCCTCCGAGGACGAAAACCAGGAAGGCCCGACTGCCAGTGCTCCCCCGGATCCATCTCCCATGGTGGGATGGCTCCGGGGACGCCGGGATCACACCGCCTCAGGAGACACCTCCAGAGTTCTCCCCCTGCGACACACGGGGGGCCCCAACGGCCAATATCAGTATTGGCCTTTTTCCGCCTCTGACCTCTATAACTGGAAAACCCATAACCCTTCTTTTACTAAAGACCCTATAGCTCTAACCTCTTTGATTGAGTCTATCCTAGTAACTCACCAGCCAACATGGGATGATTGCCAGCAGCTCCTGCAGATACTCCTCACTTCAGAGGAGAAACAAAAAGTTCTTTTGGAAGCTCGCAAAAATGTGCCAGGGGACGACAGGCGTCCCACCCAACTCCCAAATTTGATTAACGAAGCTTTTCCTTTAATCTGGCCAAACTGGGACTATACAACTGAAGCAGGTAGGGACCACCTACGTCTCTATCGCCAGTTACTCATAGCGGGTCTCCATGCAGCAGGGCGACGGCCCACCAATTTGGCTCAGGTAAGACAGACTACCCAAAGGGCAGAAGAAACCCCGACAGCATTCCTAGGAAGATTAAAAGAAGCTTATCGGAGGTTTACTCCCTTTGATCCTGATAGTGAGGACCAAAAAGGGAACGTTTCCATGGCTTTCATTTGGCAGTCCGCCCCAGATATCAGGACTAAATTGCAGAGATTAGATAACTTACAAGATTTTTCTCTAGCAGACTTACTTAAGGAAGCCGAAAAGATATATAACAAAAGAGAAACTCCAGAAGAATGAGAAGACAGGATTAGAAAAATGCAGGAAGAACGAGACCTTAAACTTAGAGAGGAATCAGATAAGAGAGAGAGAGAAAGAGACCGGAGGCGTAACAGGGAACTAAGTAAAATATTGGCCACTGTAGTTCAGGCAGGACATCAGGGAGACAAGGTAAGCAAGGACAGGGAACGAAGCAGACCCCGTGTAGACCGAGACCAATGTGCCTACTTCAAGGAAAAAGGACACTGGGTAAAAGACTGCCCAAAGAGACCCCCCAACTCCAGAAGAGGTCCAAATCGGACCTCCCAACTGCTAGCATTAGATGAAGATTAGGGGAGTCAGGGCCAGGAGCTCCCCCCTGAGCCCCGGGTAACTCTCCAAGTAGGGGGGCAACCTGTGACCTTCCTAGTGGATACAGGAGCCCAACACTCGGTGCTGACACAGACACCAGGACCCATGAGCCACAAAACGACGTGGGTCCAAGGCGCCACTGGGAGCAAACCTTACCGATGGACCACCAAAAGAGAAGTACACCTTGCCACAGGTAAGGTTTCCCATTCGTTTCTGCATGTGCCTGACTGTCCATATCCACTGCTGGGAAGAGACTTATTGACTAAATTGAGAGCCCAAATTTATTTTAAAGATGGGAGCGCCTCCATTACGGGGCCAAACCAGACTCCCTTACATGTATTGACTTTCAAATTGGAAGACAAATATAAACTCTTTGACAAACCCTTGGTATCTATGAGAGACATGGACTATTGGCTTAGTTCCTACCCGGAGGCCTGGGCTGAAACCGGAGGAATGGGAATGGCAAAACAACGGCCTCCAATAGTCATTCACCTAAAGGCCGCTGCTACTCCCATCAATATCAAACAATATCCTATGTCAAGGGAGGCCTATCAGGGCATCAAGCCGCACATCAAACGCCTCCTAGACCAAGGTATCCTAACACCTTGCCAATCGCCCTGGAACACCCCATTACTGCCAGTCAAAAAGCCGGGGACTAATGACTACAGACCAGTCCAAGACTTAAGGGAGGTTAACAAGAGGGTAGAAGATATTCACCCCACAGTGCCAAATCCTTACAATCTCCTTAGCACTTTACCTCCTACTCATACTTGGTATACTGTTCTGGATCTGAAAGATGCTTTCTTCTGCCTAAGACTGTCTCCCCAAAGTCAGGCTCTCTTCGCATTCGAATGGAAAGATCCCGAAGGAGGAGTCTCTGGACAACTGACCTGGACGAGACTGCCACAAGGATTTAAAAACAGCCCGACACTCTTCGATGAGGCTTTGCATCAGGATTTGGCAGACTTCCGTGTAAGACACCCTTCCCTAATCATGCTTCAATATGTAGATGACATCTTGCTGGCTGCGATCTCCGAGGAAGATTGCCAGGCAGGTACGGAGGAATTATTGCAAACTTTGGGACTATTAGGGTATAGGGCGTCAGCAAAAAAGGCCCAAATCTGTCAGACAAAAGTTACCTATCTGGGCTATGAACTCCATGATGGTCAACGATGGATGACAACTGCCAGAAAAGAGACTATCTCAAGTATACCAACCCCCCAGAGTCCCAAGCAACTGCGGGAATTCCTGGGGACCGCAGATTTCTGTAGACTCTGGATTCCTGGGTTTGCTGAGATAGCAGCCCCCTTGTATCTACTGACTAAGCAAGGTAACTCCTTTGCTTGGACTAAGGAACATCAATTGGCATTTGATCACATCAAATTGGCTCTTCTGTCAGCCCCTGCTTTGGGCTTACCGGACGTTACCAAGCCCTTTGATCTATTTGTAGATGAAAAACAGGGTTATGCAAAAGGGGTTCTAACCCAAAAACTGGGGCCCTGGAGGTGACCTATAGCCTACCTGTCAAAGAAATTAGATCCAGTGGCAGCAGGATGGCCACCATGCCTCCGGATGATCGCAGCCGTGCCTCTTCTGATTAAGGATGCCACTAAATTGACTTTGGGACAGCCATTAACCCTGTTAACCCCTCATGCCATTGAGACTGTAATTCGCCAGCCACCTGATCACTGGATGTCAAATGCCCGACTCACCCATTACCAGTCCTTGTTATTGGACACCGACCGAATTCAGTTCGGTCCCGTGGTGACACTGAATCCAGCGACCCTCCTGCCGCTCCCAGGAAAAGCAGATCCTCACAACTGCCAGCAGATTCTTGCAGAGACACAGGGAACCCTGCCAGACCTCACCGACCAACCGATGAAGGATGCGGAGCTGGTCTGGTACACAGATGGAAGCAGTTATCTGCTCAATGGAGAACGACGAGCA
This sequence comes from Marmota monax, assembly GCF_021218885.2. Classification (NCBI taxonomy): domain Eukaryota; kingdom Metazoa; phylum Chordata; class Mammalia; order Rodentia; family Sciuridae; genus Marmota; species Marmota monax. Next base: position 17,458,837 of record NW_026692781.1, read on the forward strand.
GGAGCAGCCATCACCACCGAATCTGAGGTAATATGGGCAAGTGCACTTCCGGGAGGAACATCAGCTCAGCGGGCAGAACTGATAGCTCTGACTCAAGCTTTAAAGTTGGCAGAGGGGAAGAAACTGAACGTGTACACTGACAGTAGATATGCCTTTGCTACTGCTCATATACACGGAGAAATTTATAGGCGCCGGGGGTTACTAACCTCGGAGGGAAAAGAGATCAAAAATAAGACTGAAATATTAGCTTTGCTTAAAGCTTTATTTTTGCCTAAGAAGTTAAGTATCATGCATTGTCCCGGCCATCAAAAAGGGGATACTCCAGAGGCTAAAGGGAACAGATTAGCAGATGAAACAGCCAAGAAAGCAGCCCTAGGGCCACAACTTTTGATAATGACTCTATTGCCCCAACGAGCAGACCCACAACATGAGGACCATGAGGAACATTGGGTCTATGAAGACAAAGATTTAAATGCCATACAGAAACTGGGGGCCACTTATGACCCCGAGAAAAACGTCTGGAAATATCAAGGGAAGACTATCATGCCCCTCAAAAATTCAAAACAATTAGTAAAGTCCCTACACAGACTGACACACCTTGGGACTAAAAAGATGAAAGAGCTCTTAAACCGTGGGGAAGGTACTTTATATCTTCCGAACAGGGATCAACTTCTGCGCCAGGAAGCAGAAAACTGTCAAGTATGTGCCCAGGTAAATGCTGGTAAGATCAAAATTGGAACAGGGATCCGAGTAAGAGGCCATAAGCCCGGAACCCATTGGGAAATAGACTTCACTGAAATCAAACCTGGTATGTATGGCTACAAATATCTTTTGGTTTTTGTTGACACTTTCTCTGGATGGGCAGAGGCATTCCCGACTCGGCATGAGACTGCTAAGATGGTTGCTAAGAAATTATTAGAAGAAATCTTCCCCAGGTACGGGTTACCTGGGACAATTGGGTCGGATAACGGGCCTGCTTTCGTCTCCCAGGTAAGTCAGATGGTGGCCAATACGTTGGGGATTAATTGGAAATTACATTGTGCTTATAGACCCCAAAGTTCAGGACAGGTAGAAAGGATGAATAGAACCATCAAGGAGACTTTAACCAAATTAACGCTTGAAACTGGCACTAGAGACTGGGTACAACTCCTACCTTTAGCCTTGTACCGGGCCCGAAACACCCCCGGCCCACAGGGACTAACCCCATTTGCGATTCTGTACGGTGCGCCACCACCCGCTATTAACTTTTATGAAACTGAAACCTATGCCTCCCTCACCCCATCTATGCAGACTCATTTGCGTGCCTTGCAATTGGTCCAGAACGAGGTCTGGAAGCCTCTAGCCACAGCATACAAGGAGGAACTTAAAACCCCCTCGCTGCCACATCCCTTCAAAGTTGGAGACACCGTCTGGGTACGCAGGCACCAGAGCAAGAACCTCGAACCGCGGTGGAAAGGACCCTACACCGTTCTGCTGACCACTCCCACTGCAATCAAAGTACACGACATCACCGCTTGGATCCATGCCTCTCACGTGAAGACTGCACATCCACAGGAGTCCGCAGACGCCTTTCCGGATCCAGAATGGAGGCTGCAATGCACCCAGAATCCGCTAAAGATAAGACTCACTCGCTGTTGATTTTTCTTGCTTTGTGCTTTATCCTCCCCATAGCAGATGCCAGGCACCCCAACCAGATTGTGCGCCAGACATGGCAAGTGTTATCAGGAACAGGAAGTATACTTTGGGAAACAACTTCTGCAGAATACCCCCTTTGGGCTTGGTGGCCAACCCTAGAGCCAGATCTCTGTCACCTGATGGTGGGGGCTTGTCACTTTGATGGCCCAAATGAGTCAGAAGCGTGCGTCACCAGTGGACGCTGCCTTTGCATACGTCGTCCACCAGGGTGTAGCGACCCGAGATCTCGAGGGGAGCTAAGGAAAAAAATCATTCTATGTATGCCCCAAAGATAGGTTACAAGTAGGTGAACTAGAATGTGGTCAACAAGAATATTATTACTGTTCCCGCTCAGGGGAAAAAGGATGTGAAACTACAGGGGATGCCTACTGGAACCCTAGTGCACCCTGGGATTTGATCCAAGTAAGCAGAAAAAAACAAAATGAACCCCCACTCTCTGCCGACTCTTGTAGGCGCCTAGCATGGCATGGGGCAGGGCCATGTACCAGCTTTGCCTGCAACCCCTTAAACATTACCTTTACTCAGGCAGGCCGAGCCTCAAAGGATTGGATGCAAGGAAAACAGTGGGGACTACGGGTATTTTTCGAGCGAAGTCCCTATGACCCTGGAGTCCTATTCCAAATAAGATTAATAGTAAAAACCAACCCCCAGCCAATAGGCCCTAATAAGATACTCCAAGATCAAAAGGCTTCTCCTCCTAAAAAATATAAACAGGCACCCTCAAGGCTAACGCCTAATCCTACTTTACCAGGGCCAGGAGAAAGACTAATGGACCTAGTTAGAGGGGGATACCAAGCCCTCAATTCCACCCAGCCCAATCTCACTGAGTCCTGCTGGATTTGCCTCCAGGCGAGTCCCCCCTACTATGAAGGAGTAGCTATTAATGGAGATTTTACCTATGGCACCTCCACCAGCTGCAACTGGGAAACCGGACACAGGTTGACACTGCCTGCAGTAACCGGTTCAGGAACATGCATAGGAAACTCCCCTAGATCGGAGGAGCTCTGTGCACGCACTGCAACTGTTACCCCTTCTGACCCATCCACATACTTAGTGCCTCAAACAGTACTCTACTGGGCATGTGACACTGGGATTACACCATGTGTTGCGACAGCCATTTTCAACCAGTCTAAAGATTTTTGTGTGTTAGTCCAAATCTACCCACGGCTACTCTATTATTCCTCAGAAGACTTTGAGGGACATTTCATGGGCAGGACTCGATTCACCCGGGAGCCAATCAGCATTACCCTGGCAGTCTTGTTAGGAGCAGGAGTATTGGCAGGAGTTGGGACTGGGGCTGCAGCTCTGATTGAGGGCCCTCGACAACTAGGGATTCTGGAAGCTGCAATCCAACAAGACCTAAGGGCAATAGAAACCTCTGTAACTGCTTTAGAAAAATCCCTAACCTCCTTATCAGAGGTTGTTTTGCAGAATAGACGAGGTCTGGACTTATTATTTTTAAAGGAAGGAGGACTTTGTGCTGCCTTAAAAGAAAACTGTTGCTTTTACACAGATCACACAGGGGTAGTAAGGGAGTCTATGACAAAGCTCAGAGAAAGACTAGATGCAAGAGAAAAGTCCCTGTGAGGCTCCCAAAGTTGGTTTGAAAGCTGGTTTAATAAATCCCCTTGGTTAACTACTATATTATCCACTGTAGCCGGCCCCTTAATTATATTGCTGTTGATTTTAACATTTGGACCCTGCATATTTAACAAATTAATGCAATTTATAAAAGAAAGACTGTCCATGATCCAAACTATGGTCCTCACGCAACAATATCAAGTACTCCAATAGCACGCCGAGCCGTCAGCTGAGCAAATGCTGAATTCTGAGCAGGTAGATCAATGGATATAGGATTATATCCCGGAGAGAGAAAAGGGGGGAATGAAGGGCCCCAAGGCCCCAGGCCCAACATTAGGAAATCTAACCCCTGTGCCCTGAAGCTGCAAGATGCTCCCTTACACAACCCCCATGTCAAAACCCCTCCAGCAGCACGTAGCCTTTCGAGTTCTGCACAATGCTACCACAAGATGTTCCAAATAGATAACCCTAAGGGCAAACTTGAGCAAAACAGGAGAAAAACAGGAACTGAAAGGACAGGTGCAACTTTATGGTTTTTCCGAGAACAAAAAGTTGAAAAACAAGTTTACCCCCTAGGTGACCCAACTGCTGGATTCAGAGGGACCAATAGAAAGACTGTTGCTGTGCTATGCTAAGAGCTAACCCACTTGTTCCCTATAAAAGATCTGTACCCCAAAGCCCGGTGTGCCAGTTCACCGAAGCTCCGGCTGAGGTTTCGCTGAGCACCCGCAGGCGCCTGTGTAGCAATAAACGCCTCCTGCTTTTTGCAGCCAGTGTCTCGCGTGGTTCATTCCGGGTTTGGGATCTGTGGATCTTTCACCATCAATTCAACAGTGTTTTCATACATTAGTCAAAAGAGAAATGCACATACATCAATGGAAGTAATCAAATTACAAATGTGAATTCAACTGCTTATTTTCCTTGCACTTCCTTCTGACCTTCCACACTAATCTAATGAACAAGCCCCCACATGTGTTCAGAGGTGATTTAGCAATTCTTTGTCCAGAATGCTTCTTTTCCATTAACTTTAACAAAATATATCTATAAATTGGTTAATTCTCTCTTTTTGTCATACAGTGTTGCCATAATATCTAAACTCTTACATTGTTGTGAAACAAAGAAATAAAATACTGCAGTAAGCACATTATAAAACAGCTCTATATAGGACTGTAGTCTATGCTGTCTTCTGGATACAGACATGCCAGTAAAGAGTACTTTGCCATTCTTCATCCTCCTCCACCATCACAGTGACTAAGTATAGAAATATGTCTAGTTGCAAGAGTTTGACTGAAAAAAAAGTGCTTTTAAAAGATAGCACTTCCTATCAATGAACCAAAGTGCATATGCATATATATATAAATATATATAAATATATATATATATATATATATATTTATATATATTTTATTAATTTATTTTAATTTTATTTTTATTTATTTATTTTTATGTGGTGCTGAAGATTGAACCCAGTGCCTCACATGTGCTAGGCAAGCACTCTACCACTGAGCTACAACCGTAGGCCCTCAAAGCATATATTTATAAATAAGTTATTTTACTTTTTCCATCTTTGTGCAATATGATATGTTTGTCCTATAAATACACAATAATATTAACTAAAATGCATAAAAGATAAATGGTTAGATGATTGGATCTTATTTATGAACTCTTGGGCCTATATGCCTTTGTTCGGTACCTCCTTTTCTTCTCATATCCCTACCACTCAGGAAACAATATTCTGCTCCAAGAGATCAGATTTAATAGTTAAATTCCCCAAAGACAAATATCCCTATGGTGACCTAACAAAAAAGGTGTTGTTTTATTTATATCTCTCCTTTAAATATAGTTTTACATTTGAAAACATCTAGAAAAAGTCCATATTTCAAATAGAACTTTTGTCCACTAAACCCAAAGTACCATTGAATACACTGCATGTGGGGGATAAAGGCTGTAATATATCAGCCTCTTGTAATTAGGAATATCCTGATGTCCAAACTTCTTACCTCGTCAAAACACTGCAAAAATGTAAGTATTTCTCTGATGATTAGGTATATTAAGCATTTTTCCACAGTTATGCTTCATTTGTATATCTGAAGAAATATAAATTGAGCTTCTTTGCCCATTTTTAAATCAGATTATCTGTTTTCTTACTGTTGAATTGTTTGAGTTCCTTATATACTCTGGATATAAACTCCTTGTTAGTTATATAGTTTGCAAATATTTTCTGTCTATTTATAGGTTGTCTCTTTCCTCTGTTGTTTCCTTGCCTTTGCAGAAGCCTTTTGGTTTGCTTTCTCTTTCTGTTTTAGTTTCATACGTTCTCATTTGTCCGGTTTTGCTTTTGTTGACTGTGCTTCTGGAGTCATATAAAAAATTGTTGCCCCGACCACTGTCATGGCAGCCTTTTCCCTGTGTTCTAGTAATTTTAGTTTTAGGTATTATATTGACGATTTAATCAACTTTGAATAAATGTTTCTATATGATATCCAGATATCCAGTTTTCCCAACACTACTTATTAAAAAGACATTTCTTTTCCCTTTTTTATTTGTGAACCTTTCTTTTTTTCTTTTCTTCTTCTTTTTTTTTTTTGGAGGGGTGGGGTCTTGAGAATTTGACCAAGGGGTGCTTTACCACTAAGCTGAATCCTGCAGCTCCTTTATTTGTTTATTCTTTATTTTGAGATGGGGTCTTGCCAAGTTGCTAAGAGCCTTACTAAGTTGCTGAGCCAGGTCTTGAACTTGTAATTCTCCTGCCTCACCCTCCTGAGTCACTGGGATTACAGGTGTGTGCTTCTACCACACCTGGCACTTGTGCAACTGTCTTGAAAACCAATTGACAGAAAATGGCATGAATTGATTTTTGGGCTCCCTATTCTATTCCATAAATCAATGTCTGTTTTTTTTTTTTGCCAGAACCATTGCTGTTTTGATTGCTACAGTTTTTTGGGGTATATGTTAAAGTCAGGTAGCGTGATACTTCTAGATTTGTTCTTTTTGCTCAATATTGCTTGGGTATTTGTGCTTTATTCTGGTTCCATATGAATTTGAGGGTTGCTTTTCCCATTTCTTTAAATAAATGTCATTTGAATTTATATAATGAATTCATTGAATCTATAAATTACTTTGGACACTGTGGGTATTTTTGTCAATATTAATTTTTTGATTCATGATGGGTTATCTTTCCATGTATTGATATTTTATAATTTTCAGTTTATAGTTCTTTTATTTCCTTAGTTAATTTCATTCCTAAATATTTTATTATTAATTTTTGTAGGGCTTGGATACAGCTCAGTGTTAGAGTGTTTGCCTTAGTATTCATGAGGCCCTGGATTCTATTCTTAGAATTAAAAGAAATTGTAGGTAGTTTAAATGAGATTATTCTGTTTTTGAAAGTTCATTGTTAATATGTAGAAACACTACTGGAATTTGTATGATGACTTTATATCCTGCATCATTAATAATTTTTTTTTTGTTAGATCTAACAGTTTTTTGGTAGAGTCTTTAGGGTTTTCAATACATAAACTATCTTGGGTCCTCCTCTAAAACAGGAACAATTGAACTTCTCTTCCAGTTTTGATCTATTAAATGCTTTTTTTTCTCTATTGCCCAATTTCTTAAATAAGGACTTCCAGTATTATATTAAATAGAAATGGTGAAAATGGGTATCTCTGTCTTTTTTTTTTAAGAGAGAGAGAGAGAGAGAGAGAGAGAGAGAGAGAGAGAGAGAATTTTAATATTTATTTTTTAGTTTTCAGCGGACACAACATCTTTGTTTGTATGTGGTGCTGAAGATCGAACCCAGGCCGCACTCATGCCAGGCGAGCGCGCTACCACTTGAGCCACATCCCCAGCCCGGTATCTCTGTCTTATTTGTGATCTTAGAGAAAAGGCTTTCAACTTTCCACAACTGAGTATGATGTTAACTGCAGGTTTTTCAGATGTAACTTCTGTTGTGTTGATATGAATGTTGAACTTTTACAAATGCTTGTGTGCAGCTCTTGAGATGATCATATTGGTCTGCCAGTAATGTGGTGTACCACATTTATAAACTTGCCTATGTTGAGCCATCCTTGCATCCCAGAGGTAAATCCCACATAATCATGGTGAATGATCCTTATGGTGTTCTGTTGAATTCAGTTGACTGCTGTTTTGTTAGAATTTCTTTTTAAAATTTGTTTTCATCAGCATATTTATTGGCTTATAGTTTTCTTTTTTTTTTTTTTTCCTTTGTCGTTTTGGTTTTGAAATCTGGGTATTATTGGCTTATCCAATCCTCAAAAAACAAATGCCAAATGTTTTCTCTGATATCAGAAGGCTGATTCGTAGTGGGGTAGGGAGGGGGAGCATGGGAGGAATCCAGGAACTATAGATAGGGCAGAGGGGTGGGAGGGGAAAGGAGGGGGCAGGGGTTTAGCAAGGATGGTGGAATGTGATGACATCATTATCCAAAGTACATGTATGAAGACACAAATTGGTGTCAACATACTTTATATAAACCAGAGAAATGAAAAATTGTGCTTTATATGTGTAATAAGAATTGTAATGCTTTCCACTGTCATTTTGTTGTTGTTGTTGTTGTTTTTTAATCAATGAAAAAAATGTTTGGGAGTATTTCTTTTTCTTTAATTTCTTTGAAGACTTCAAGAAATATTGGTATGAGTTCTTCAAATATTTGGTAAACTTCATGTATGAAATCACAAAATCCTAGGCCTTTCTTTGCTGGGAAACTTTTTATTGCTGATTCAATTCTCTATTCATTATTAGTTTGTTCAGATTTTCCATTTCTTTCTGATTCATTCTTTGCAGGTTGCATGTGTCTAGGAATTTGTCAATTTCTGCTATGTTATCAAATTTTTTGGTGCATATTTCCTCATGGTAGTCTCTTATATTTCTTTGTATTTATGTGGTAACAATTCTCTTCTTTTAAATATCCGATTTTATTCACTTGAGTTTTCTCTTTTTTTCTTAGTCTGATAGTTTGTTGATTTTATGTTTTCAAAAAAACAATTCAGTTTTGTTGATGTTTTCTGTTGCTTCTGGTTTCTAGTTCATTTATATATGCTCTGATCTTTATTATTTCCTTTCTTCTTCTAATGTTGGACTTGGCTTGTTCCTATTTTCCTAGTTCCTTGAAGTATAATGTTAAGTGTTTTGAATTTAAGATTTTTATTCTTTTTTTGAGGTTTATTACACTTATTGCTATAAACTTCTCTTTTAGAACCGCTTTCCCTGCATCACATAAATTTTGTTTTCCATTTTCATTTATCTCAATGTATTTATAATGTTTTACTTTAATTTATGCTTTGGCCCCCTGGTTATTCAGAAGCATTTTGTTTAATTTCCATATATTTGTGAATTTTCCAAAATTCCTCATGTTACTGATTTCTAGTTTCATATCATTGTAGTCAGAAAGGATGCTCAATATGGTTTCAGTCTCCTTGAATTTGTTAAGACTTTTTCTATGATCTAATCTATAGTTTATCCTGGAGAATGTTCTGGATATATTTGAAAATAGCAGGTATTCTGCTGTTCTGATGTAAAATATTCTTGTAGAAGTTGTTTCATGACTTTGTTTTCAAAAACAACATAAATTTTACAAAAAGATGTTTACAAATTATTATCTTACTTTTAACACAGACTACTTATTTCAAACAAGAACTTACTTTGTTCACTATGTACGATAGTTTTGAATAGACTGCACATATGTAACAGTAGTTATAACCTGAGTGTATATTTAAAATATGAACAATCTAGTTTAGAACACTTCCTTTCTCTCACTTTAAACAAATTGAGTAGACTATAACTCATTTTTAGAAGACATCCTTTCCTATGAATTTTAATAGAATATATTCAAGGGGAGAAAAGTTGTGTTGCAATTCGGTTTTGTACTAGGGGAGAGAAGTCAGTCTCAACTCTCAATATGACTGCCATATGTGGAGACTGACAGCCAAGGAGAGGATGGGGTAAGGGAATGAAAAAATTACTAAGAAATAACATCAGGGGTGGAGGGAATTCTGGGTAAGTTGACTTGATAGGTGCTTTTTTGCTGAAGACAAACCTGAAAGATAAGATACCAAGAATAGGAAGAAAGAATTTTATCAGATACCAAGGATGAAGAAATTTCACTGAACTGACTCAGCAGATTTCTGGTTAAATTTGGACTTAATAGGCCAAGGACAGAACCCAATGGGACAAGTAAGATGGGATTAAAAAGAGCCTGCAACAAGCTTGGGCACAGAAGATAACTTCTTTTTTCATTTACCAGCAAAGTCTTAAAACATCTAAGATGAGATTTTGTAAAATAAAGACTCATCTGTCCATTTCATATACTGTCTACACAGTATAGAGGAACAAAGTGCTCAGACATGTGGGGACCACAGTTTTACTTCAGCCTAAAAGCAGAGCCATTTAATTTCTCTCTCCTCTTTCCTGAAGCCTGTTCATAAATAGGGTAATGGGTCAACACAACAACAACATTATTTCACAGAATTTTAATAAGATACATATGAAATATAGTATTTTACTTTGTGTATGCTTTTAACATATTGAATACTTCAGAAGATTAGAAACAGTGATTTTAAAAAAAAGGAATTAGTGTTATGAATGCATATACAATAGTGAGGAACAAAAGGTACCACAGGACAGTGATTATAATGTGAATATGACTTTGAAGTATGAGCAGTCTGGTCTAGTGCCTGTCTTCATCTTCATGGCAGTGCAAAGATTCTACTTTTCCATTTCTGCTTCTGTATGATGCTGGTATATGTATTTTTCTTCTCTGGTGTTTATAATTATATACATTTTAAGGAACACAGGTATTCTATTAACTTTTAGCTCCCTCATATATGTATTGCATATGTAAGGCATACTCTCTCCTCAGTGCACCAATTATAGATGAAAAATTCCTTCAATTTTCTAATCAGCCTCTTCACAGCCCACTGCTCCATCTCCTCTCCTCTAACCCATTGATCAAATGTGGAAATGTCACTTCTAGAGATGGTCTAACAATTCCATTTCCAAAAGTCATTCCCAGAAGGCATTTCTTTTCTATGACTTAAGATTCTTTCTTTTTTTGTCAAAATGGCATTTACAGCAATATGATTTTTAACTCTGCTTTATTATACATCAACAAGTTCTCTATATTTTATGTAAGTCTTAGATGTAGAAAATAAGTTGCATTTTAAAGGACAGGGGCTTTTAAAAATTGGAGAGATGCTTTTCTCATGTTATATACATAGGCCTTCTATAAAGAGCAATACATCTTCCCAAATGGTGATTTGTAATTCCCGTTGGCTAAATGTGGGCAGCTATCCTTCTACCTTCTCTCCTAGTATCAAGCTCTGGTAGACTGAAGCCAGCTATCCATTTCCTTACCATATATTTCCAGGGCTCGTGCTCCTTTGCTCTTTATTCCTTGTCCAAGTGGGACCTGTGTGGCCCCTGGCCTGAAATCACTGAGTTCACACCCATGTTCATCTGCCATCTTGGGGTGATGTATCTTCCCTGAAGTAAAGGGGACAGTAAAACACCATGTACTTAAATGCCTCTTTCATTCCCCCAAATCTAGCCAAGTTAAGGGAACAATGGGAGCAATCCTGGGCTGGAAATTCCAGACACCTATTACCCTGAAGGACTCTGGTTTTCTCTAAGCCTACTGGGAACTAGGACAAGTTAGTGTTATCTCTAGGAAGCTATTTTCTTGCATGTACATAACAACCATTGTTCCTTGAGAGGAACAATGGTCATATAAGCGAACTAAGCAAGTTAATGCTGATAAAGTCACTCCTTCTGCATCCTTATGTATAAAATACTTCTCTGAGTGGAGATGGGTGTAGAACTGAGGACTCTGAAAAGGATACATGCCACTCATCCAGCTTGCTGCCACTGGACAAAACACATGAGGGAGAGGAGGTGGTACTTGGTACAGCACGATGAGGAACAGGGGTGCCATTAGTCTGTTGCCTCTGAACTCTTTTTGCAGCAGACTTTGTTCTCTTGTCATCTTTCCCCTACAAATCATGTGTCTCCAGCCACTTTCTTTGAGTTTCCTGCCACCTACCCTGCTGCCCTGGCAGAAATGGGCTGTGGATGAGACAGCTGCCCAAATCCCTGTTTTCAGGCTGCTGTGCTATTTCCACTAGATCTCAGGAAGGGTCACTGTGAACTCCAGTGTTGGGCTGGGCCTGTGGTTAACTACAAAGGGTTTCTGGTCACTGTAGAATAAGAGCTGCTGCTCCCTGAGCCTCAGTTTACCCATCAAAGGAGCATGGGCACATGTGCTGCTTCTCACCACACTCTGTGGAAGAACCTGAATTCCTTTTAAAAAAACATGTTAGGTATGTAAACACTCAATAGAGTTCTTGATATAAGAGACATATTAAAATAAAATTTGCTTTAAAATCTGAGCCTTTTCACTTTTTTCCCCCTGCTTATTCACAATCTTTCATTAATATTATAAAGCAGAAGAAAGTACTTTGAGCTTTGGATAAACTCATGAGATTTATTCATTGAAGAAAACACATATCAGAAAAACATGAAATATTTTCAAGCCTGAACGTAATAACCTTTTGATATTTTACAAAGTAAAACAGACCCTAAAAATGTGTGATATTATATCCAAATGGCTTAATTTCTTTGTAGTTCCAGCTTAACTAAACTGAGTTTAAATGGCATGTACATTAAGCTGTCTGATCAATGTACCTGAGAGATGAGAAGTTGGAGAGATTTTTATAGAATAGTCATTAAGATCCTTGCTGGGCGCAGTGGCACACACCTATAATCCCAGCGGCTTGGGAAGAAGAGGCAGGGGGATTGTGAGTTCAAAGTCAGCCTCAGCAAAAGTCAGGCTCTAAGTAACTCAGTGAGACTCTGTCTCTAAATAAAATACAAAATAGGGATGGGGATGTGGCTCAGTGGTCAAGTGTCCCTGAGTTCAATCCCCAGTACCCCCCCCCCAAAAAAAAAAGATCCTTGAAAATATGCAATGTACAAGTGACATTTAAGGCATTTTATAATGTGTCTTTAACAATGAAGCAGCTTCAAGGGTTCTGCCAGCCAGCTATTTCAATGACTCCAAAGAACTTAACAGAAAGTGCAAAGATGAGTCAGCCCATGAATAAATCTAAGCCACCACCTTAATAGAAAACTCTTGCTTAATGACAGCTTAGAACATTTCTTTCATTACGATGGAATATAGCGATGACAGTATTGAGGGGAAATGGAGAACATCAGCATGTCATTTTGTTCTAAAGTTGGAGTTTGGAAAGTGTTATGGTGGTGTTTTGGTTGCACAGAGGAACTGCCTCCAAAATTTCATTGGAGATATAAAGAACACTTCCCAGAATGGGTACATCCTGCCTCAGTGAGATTTCAAGAAGTGGAGGAGATGTTTAGATGAAAAAGCTCCATGTGAAAGGTAGGAGTGAGGGAAACAATTCCAGGAACCGTAGGAGGCCTTGAGAGGCTGGGAAGAAGGGTGCATTTTGGAAGTCACCTAAAAATAGGGTGATTTGGGTGTTAAGATGAAATAAATTCATTTCAAAATGACAGAGAAGTACTCATTAAATAGGAAAGTAAAAGCTTCATATTTGGCTGTGATCATAGATTTAAAAGAAGTATTGCTGTTTTGATGTACCACAGATTAGCAAACAATTACTGTCTGATGTCAAAAATGTTAGAAGGGCCATGTCAGGGATCTCTCAATATCGGGACTCCACACTCCACAATTCACTTCAATTTCAGAGTAGGTCTCCCAGTGCTAGTTGAAATCCCAAGGCAGCCTTTCCATACTCTGGAAACCAGTGCCCATCTCTGAATTTTATTGATACTCTGCAAATTAAGAGAAAGCATCTGAGAAAATCAGTGACCTTAAAGTTTTCTACATATCACAATACGATAACTTGAGGCTGTGGTTTACTTTCGTTCTTTTAAAACATAGAAAGAAATTGGCTAAAATGGGGAATATTTACTGACATGATCTTAAAACAAAATTATTGTAGATTGTGGTTCATGGCTTTTATGTTTGTAAGTTAAAAATACTTGATAAAATTTTCATGTATACATATGTATACAAGGTAAAGGTAGTGACTTGGGGTTTGAATTATCATCAGGAATTCACCCTGTAAAAGAAACATAACTACATAAACCTTTCAAATATTGTAACCACAGAGAATACAAATATATTGTATCATTGATGAAATAAATAACGCTCATTGCATATAGCTGTGCCATTCTTACATGAACAAAATACAATTATCTCCTAAACTTGTGGCCCATCTTCAAGTTCAGCCAGTCCATTTTGAAATTTCATGGAAAACTCTATTGTTATACTTGACTAGAAAAATTCATTGGCATCAAAATATCTTTGTTTTCATCTCAGTGTTATTCAAAATATTACATTATATGCCATTTGCTGAAATTCTCTCCTAGTATACTTCATATTGGAAGTTTTATTTTATAGGGGCCTGCTTTTCCTTAAAATTCATCCTCTTATTTGCTGGTGAAACCAAATGTCTCATAACAAAAAGGTACAGATGTTTCCTATCTTGCCATAGATTCAGACAAGCCATCACAAAAGTAGTTTTCATAAAGGAGCATAGTGATGATATCATGAAAGTCATACTCCACTATTCATTGTGGAGAGTGTGAAGATGAATCATTAACTTCTGTGTTTTTGTTAATGAAGTAATCTTTGGGAACATTTGTATACAGAAGTGTCTGAAGAAACGTGAAGATTTCAGTATTGTTTATATGTCTTATGAAAAATAATTGGTAACCTCAAAATGTCTGGTAGTTTAAAAAAATATTTGTTGGTTAAAATAATTGAATTGACATTTTTTTAATATGACAACTGTAGATAATTGTGAGATTGTTTCCTAAAATCAAAAAAGGTCTTTTGAACTGGGCACAGTGGTGCACACCTGTAATCCCAGCAACCCGGGAGGCTGAGGCAGGAGGATCATGGGTTCAAAGCCAGCCTCAGCAAAAGCAAGGCACTAAGCAAATCAGTAAGACCTTGTCTCTAAATATAATACAAAAAGGGCTGACCTTTTGGTATTCTATTTAATGCAAAATATAATGGCTCAGTGGTAGAGTGCCCCTGAGTTCAATCTACAGTACCAAAAAAAAAGGGGGGGGGTTTGTAATTTCACTCTCTATTTGTGCAAGAACATAGTAAATTCTGCTTTGGGGTTCATTATTGAGAGTCAGAGCTTGAAAACCTTTTTTTTTCTTTTCCTGTAACTAAATAGTGAATACCTGTGCAAAGACCTCATTGTAATATCTAAGGATAGAGAGTGAAGACTTCCCTAATTTTACAAAAATATGAAATGTATTGGCACAATTATTTTCTATTTTCATAAAAACATACCACCTGGTAGGATAAAGGAGAATCATGGAGGCAGGATGATAATACATTTGCCAGGAAAACTTTGGCTTGTATTTTTATTCTAGTATATTATTCATAGCACGCCCCCCTCACTCTTAGAAACACCTCCTTCCTTCAATGATACATTACACATTTTACGCGTATTATCCCCATCTCTGCCTCCACACTTATCTTCTAAGACCTTCCAATATTTGGGGACTTGACAAATTGCCTTAAGTCTTTTTTCACAACAATGGTAGTTCAGTCTTTTGAGGAATGTAAGAACCAAAAGAGAAGATTTTCTCTCTTACATTTTAATATGAGTGCCAGTTTACCTTGGGCATCCTTGGTACAGGGTGCTACCTCAAGTTGGAAAAGTTTTGTCCCTTTCTTCTAGTCAGCAATAGTATACTATCTTGTGAAGATTGAATTATTTCAATGTTCACAAGATAGTACATGACCAAGTCTCAATGTCTGATTGCTCATCTCATACTATACATAAAAATAATTTTTTTAAAAGTTGAATCCTACCATGACATTGCTTTGCTTAATAATTATTCATTATCTCATCATCATCTTCATAATTAAGTCTAAGCCATGAAGCATCATCATATAAATAATTAAATCATTAAATAATAATAATTAAATTTCCAAGATTTATTTTCCCTGTTAACCTTTATATTCAAATGGCCAAGTGTCTCTTCAATATCCATTTGGATTCATCCCATTGTTATCCTAATTCTTGAATCCAAACTGCTTTATTGTCTTTTTCATAAATTTGTTCTTCTGTTTACAATATTTTAGATGTTAGCATCACTTTCCATCATTTTCAAATACCTGGTTGTTTTCCTTTATTTATTTATTCTTTCTTCCTTAAGCTAATCTTGGTGTAACTAAAGACTCTAAAGTATGTAATTACTCAAATAAAGAAATTGTCTCCTACTCAATACAAAGTCTTCAAAGGTATGCAGGATGGACAGGGTCACTCTTCAAGAGGGTCTCAGAAACCAGTCTCCTTCTACCTCATTGTTTCATTACCTTCCAACACCAGGAGAAAAGAAGGACATGGAGAAGCAGACATGGGGGAGCTTCAAAGGCTCGTCTAGATTAGGGCTCATCACCTTCCCTCATCCTCCATTGACTACAATTAATAACAAGAACATGGATCCACCAAAGTCATGCTGGGCACTGTAACATATAAATTTTTAAAAACTTACATATAATTTAACATATAAATTTTTCAAATTTACAGAAATGTTATAAGGAAACAGTTTCCAGATACCCTTTACCCAGATAACCTATTTGCTCATTATTAATTGACAAATGATTATGTATTTTTATGAAGCATAATGTGATTTTTTTCTATGTATACATTATAGAAAGAGTCAGTAGAGCTTACTAATATATCAACTCAGCAATTTGTCATTTTTTTGTAGTGAGACATTAAAAATCTATTCAGCCATTTTGAAATATACATTTGGTCACCATGCACTGCAATAGATCACTAAAGCCTTATTGCTCTTAACTGAAACTTTGTACCCTTTGATCAACATCTTCCCCTTGCGAGTTCCTCCCTAATACCTTCATCCTTTCTGTTCTCTGCTACGAGATTAATTTTTTTCAATTTTACATGTGGCCATATAGTAATTATGTTTTTGTTGATTCTTTTTAGTTAAATATTACAGTATAACATATTTTGATAAAATTATTCATACATATTTATATCTTATTCTAATTAGGACCCATCTTGTGGATGTACACAATGGTGGGATCCTAGGTTTTTTCATGTATGTACATAGGAAAATTATGTCACATTAATTCTCCTGTCTTTTCTATTCCTATTATCCCTCCCTTCTCTTCATTTCCCTTTGTCTAATCTACTGAACAACTCTTCTTCCCTCATCCCCTTATTGTGAATTAGCTTCCACATATCAACTAAAATATTCAACTTTTGATTTTTCTTTTGGAGTTGGCTTATTTCACTTAGCATGATAGTCTCTTAGAACTATCTTCATAGTGTCCCATAATTTTTTTTGTATCACTATTCTCATTTGCTTCTAGGTATTTTTAAATTTCATTCCTGATTTCTTCTGCTAACAATTCATCATTCAATAGAAAATTATTTAGTCTCTAGGTATTAGAACATCTTCTGACTTTTATGTTACCATTTATTTCTAATTTCATTCCATTATGATCTGATAGAGTGCAGGGTATCATCTCTACTTTTTGTGTATTTACTAAGAGTTGCTTTGTGGCTTAAAATCTGATCTATTTTTGAAAATGTTCCATGTGCTGCTGAGAAGAAGGTATATTTAGTTATTATTGGATGAAATATTCTTAATATGTCTGTTAAGTCTATATTATTAGTTGTATTTTCTAGTTCTGTAGCTTCTTTATTTAGTATTTGTTTGGATGACCTATCTAGTGTTAAGTCATCCAGTATTATTGCATTGTGATCTATTTGATTCTTGATATTGAAGAGGGTTTGTTTGATGTAGATAGATTCTCCATTATTTGGGGCATAAATATTTACAACTGTTATTTCTTGTTTTATGATTCCCTTGAGCAGTATGTAATGGTTTTCTCTATCTCTTCTAATTTACTTTGGTTTAAAGTCCACCTAATATGATATGAGAATAGAAACTCTTGATTATTTGCAAGAGCCATGTGAATGATATATTTTTCCCCATCCTTTCACTTTTAGTGTGTGGATATCTTTGTCTATGAGGCAAGTCTCTTGAAGACAGTATATTGTTGAATCTTTTTTTTAAAAGCCATTCTATGAGAATGTTTTTTTCCTTTCAGAGCTTAGTATATATTATTTTAAGACCTCCTAGCTTTTAGGGTCTGAGCTGAAAAATCATTTGGTTTGCCTCTAAATGTGACCAGTTGTTTTTCCTCTAGCTGCTTTTAAAATTCTATTCTTATTAAGCGGAAACAAGCAAAGATAGGATAGTATAAAATTGTTTGCAATTTCAAGGGGGTGAACATTGCAAATGTTCAGTATGTCATAGGATGTGTTGGTTATGAGGAAGTAGGAGAAAATATAGAAATGAAAATTTAAAGAAAGAGTGAAAGAACAGTAGATTTTGGCTATAAGTAAAGGAAAAGAGAAAGATAAACAAAGGAAGTAAAGTAGTGAAAAATACTATACAAAACAAAATTAAAATATACTAATCAAAACCTAGCCCTCAAAAAAAGCAGAGCAAGAAAAAATATCTTCCAAAACAAACATGATCTACTTTGGGAGACTGTACCCCAGGAGTCTCTCCAGGGTAAGTTGAGGGAACTTATCCTTCACTGCTTCTGTTGCACACAGATACTACTCTTTCTGTCCCCCATGGGTCAGTGGCCAAGTGTTGAGTGGCTTGCTGATTGGTGGACAGCAAAATGAAGGCTGCAAAGTGAGGGCCAAGCAGTAAGCACTGAGAGCTGGGTGCCAAGCGAGTGGCATGCTAGAGGCCAAGCAGTGGGATGCTGAGTGAGTGGAGGGATATAGGCACAGGTTGAGCCAAGCAACAGGTGAGTACTGGGTATTGGTATTTAAAATATCTGACTAACCGTAACTGCCTTGTGAACCCCTGTGAGCTACTGAAACCAAAGAATTGAAGGGTGCTAGATTCTCCCTAGTTTCTATTCCCCCAGGGAAAATGCTCTTAGTGTATGATTTTCCCTGGGTGTTTGAGGCTCTGTTAAATCTTTGCTAGCCTCAGATAAGATCATGAGGACCCAAAGACAAACTTCCAGACTTCAGTGCTACTGCAAAGTTGTTCCAAGATAGCACCTGGCCCAGCTCCCCATGGATGATTGGTAAAATTGGGGCATCTTTTGAGGACCTGTTTAATGAGCTGAACAGCCTCTGGATTGGCTAGGACAGGCTGCCCCTCCAGTCTCAGGATTTTCCATCCTAAGCCTGTCAGTATTTCTCAGTTTTTTCTGTCCTTGTGTGCTAATTCTGCTGCTCCTGCAAGCATCTTATCTCTAATTTGGTACATTTTCCTTGCTTAATGTACCCAAACTTTCTATTTTTCTGAGGCTCTTTGTCCAATATTAAATATTAATGAAATTTATTTTTTACCTATTTTGGGGAGAAGTAATGTTCTTCCTGCTTAAGACCCAAGTAGCTGAGTGATGATAAATGCTGTTACACTCTAATCTACCCTCTTAATAATTATCTTTTTGTTTCTGGCTTATTTCACTTACCACATAATATGCTCTATTTCTATCCATATTTTCATAAATGATAGAATTTCCTTTTTTGAGGTCATGTAGTGTTCCATTGTACACACCCCTCATTTTTTATCCATTCATCTGTTGATGCATGCATAAGTGGCTTCCACAACTTGGCTATTGTGAACATGGGCAGTTCTTCTCCTCCTCCTCCCCACCCTTCTCCTCCTCCTCCTCCTCCTCCTCCTCCTCCTCCTCCTCCTCCTCCTCCTCCTCCTCCTCCTCCTTCTTTTTAAACAGGCTTCTTTGTTAGAATTTTTGCATCAGTAATTTATATGGTTCATTTTAACAAAAAAGGACTGGGTTGCTCTGCTGACACTGCTTTTCCTACCATGAGTGAAAACAGATGTTTGCTAAGATAGGTGTTTTCTGAATATTGACTCTCACTTGGAGTAGATGATTAAATTTTTTTTGTCTCTAATCTCCAATTTATTGGCCTTATTCCTCTTTCAACCTTTCTCGTACTTTTCCCTTTCCTGACCAGCCCCAGGAGTATTTTCTACTCCTGAGAAAGAATGTCTCTTCTTTCTAATGCTATTTCTCTCCATTGTTTTTGTTTGGGTTATTCCCAGGCCTTGAATTCTGAGTCATAGAATGTGTACTGTTTTCTTTAAATTATTTCAACATGTGTGTTTTGCTGCAAGGTCTGTGCTAGCTGCTTTGAGTTGATCTCTGAGAACATTTCATTGAACTAATCAGAATATGCACCCGAGGGATAATCAACTGGTCTTTAATCAGACCCAGAGGCCATCGTAGAAGTACCTCAATGATCTTTACCACCTATTATCAGTAAAAAATATCATTTTTATAATAAATGTTAAAAAACAGATTCTCAGTGGCAAAAGAATTCACTGGCTAATTAGCAAAATGGGTGTTAAAAATGAGCAAATTTTTTTTTTGGTGGAATTAATGAGTTGGCTATAGTGTTATAGGTCAGACTCTTCTTGCATAAAAAGAGTATAAAAACTGTCATCTGTCCTGAGGCCTCTGTATTTTTGAATGGCTCCCTAAGGTTAATGGTCCTACAATCCTGTTCATGGTTTGAGGGTTCCACTTAAAGAGGACTTTATCTAATAATAGGATGTTGTCACATTTGCCTCAATGAACTTGCCATATGATGTACCATTGGAGCACACAGAAAAGGAAGACGGACCACTGAGGCTTCAGTGCATTACCATTTTATGTGTTGGGCTACCAATAAATGATAGTATATGTGGCAGGATTTGTGCAGATTTGCCTCTGTCATGGAAACTACTAGCCCATTTCAACTGCTTCTGCTGGCAGCCCTCTAAATTTTCAAAATGTGTGTATGCAAATTGAAGTATAGAAATTCACTACTCTAGTCCTTTAATATTGTACATTCAAGAATTTACCCTCTTTCTTTCTTTTTGTTAACCATTATTCAATGCAATTAATGAGAATTTTTTAAGTCCCTTGATGGGAGAACCAAAGAGTCAAAAGAAATACCAAAAATATGAACTGTTGCCTAATAGTTTTAAAATATTACTCCAATAAAAATATTTGCAGGTTTTCATATTATGAAGACAATCCTTTATGTTATATATTTTTCAAGTAAAAATATTTTAAATTTTTTATAGGAGTAGACGTAATACTTCTTTATCCTAATTTTCAGCTCCCCTCATTAATGTTTAGATGTTTAAATCTCCTTAACAGGTACTTTTAAAGTCAATAAATGTATTTCTGTCAGGCACAGTGGTACACGCCTAAAATCCCCTCGGCTCTGGAGGTTGAGACAGGAGGAACATGAGTTCAAAACCAGCCTCAGCAATGGGGAGGCACTGAGCAACTCAGTGAGACCCTGTCTCTAAATAAATACAAAATAGGGCTGGGGATGTGGCTCAGTGGTCGAGTGCCCCCAAGTTCAATCCCTAGTACAAAAAAAAAATATTTCTAAGAGTCTTTGTAATTGACTTCCTCAGCATCCTGAAAAACATGTGAATGCCTTAAGACCCATGGTTCCACTTGTGCAGTGCCAGCAATAATGTAAGAGTTGTATACAGTTGCTTCATACTTGTTCTTTTTTTCAAACGTCAACATTGGCTGCTCAGTTTCTATAGGCATTAGAATTAGAATGCTTGCTCTGGAAATTGCCAGGCATATAAAAAATATTGTGATAAGTTAATTGTGAATCATTACTTGTCTTTAAATAACATGCACTATAAGAAAAGTTAGGATGAGGGTTGAGATTAGGAAATCACTGCCTTTAGGTACATCTGTTTATTGCAGAAATTTACAAAAATCATAGTAAAAGCTCAGGAAAGTCTTCCCACACAATAAATTCCCAACCTAAGAATCTTCTGCACTCTTCTAGGCATCATAATTTTAATCCTGCATGCAATATCCTGGTCTATAGTATCGGCAGTTTTTTCCTGATTTAGCAGAAGATCATGGCTTGTGTTATTCGCTTTAAAACTTAATGTGTAAACCGATCAACCTGCTTCTGCTGTTGAGATCGATTTAGATTTTTCTTGCTTTTTTTCTGTTACATCTGCTTGGAATGTACAGGGGTGAGGAAAGATTCAATTTCCTCATCTTTAAAATGAGAGTGATGGTGTTAGATGATCTCTAAGGTCCTTTCAAACTCTAAAATTTTATGATTGTAATAATGAAAGTTTAAAGCACATTAGTAAGAGTAATAGTTTTTCTTAGCCTAATCTGTGGCATAGTTTTCTTAAAGGGCCTACTTTGCTTTAAAACAATCCACAAAGCTGCTTATTTTCTTTCCAAAACTTACCTGTATTGTGATATTCTAACTCTCTTGCCCTGAAATTCCATTGCTCTGTGAGTATTGAAAATATTTTTCATATGTGTAGCTGATTTTCTCTCCTAGAAGAGGCATAATTTCCAAATCATTGTCAGCCCTTCACTAGAAGGGCTATATTGTCTTGTCTCTAGTAGGTGTTTAATGAAGTCTGTTGAATGCATAAACACTTTGTATCTCACATTGCAATTTATAAAGTACTCTCTTGTTGTCCATTATCTAATATCACAGAATTATGAAATGTTAAATTTGAAGGGCCCTTAGAGAGATTTCTATCAGTGGTTCCCAAAGGGGTGATTTTGCCCCCTAGTGGATAGTAGGCACAGTTTGGAGGCATCTGGTTGTCATAACTGAGGTGAGGGGGAGGGGGTGGGGTGCTACTGGCATTGCCAGAATAGAAGCTAAACATCTTGTACAATTCACAGCATGGTTCCAACAACAAAAAAATATTCATCTAATATGTCAGTAATGCCCATTGAGACCTAGTTTTTATAAGATATCTTAGATCCTGAAAAGTTAAATAATTTTCAGGACAATTCAATGCCAATGCCTTTACCCAGTGAATTGATTCTTAGTAAATCTTGCAAAAGGGATAGAGATTTTTTTTTGCACTTTATAATTGAGAAAATAGATATTTGATGTGTTAGTCAATAGGAAATATAGGAGGTCCAATGACATCCATGATATGCAGGGAAAGGAATGTCATATTATTTTATTTTTTCTCAAGATTCTGATCATTACTTGCCAAGCTCAATGAAAGTTCCTATTACTCATTAGTGGGATTTGTAACTAAGAAACTACATGAAATTAAAAAAAAAACCCACATATAATCCTGGGTAAACAGGCTTGTTTTTAGTGCAAAATACCTTGTATCTAGTCATATCCATGAGATAATTCTGTGCAAAACCATCATCTTCCATTGTTCTTCAACTACCAGCCACTCTTCTCCTCTGAAAAGGTTGTGAATAGTTCACTTTTTTCCAGAGCTTCTCAAAATTGTGGGTAGAAAATAAACATTTTCTCTAATTCACAGCATGGTCCCAACAGCATCAACAAAATAATCACCTAATAGGTCAATAATTCCAATCAAGAAACCCTGCCCTGAAAGATCAATAGAGTAAAGATAAGGGAATAGTGAGTGGGGAAGGGGGGGGAATTATATTCCAGGCTTTTAAAATTCACAAAATGAATGCTAATATTATTTTTAACTAAGAAGAACCCCCTCCCCCCAAAAAAATAAACACTGATCTCATTTTGTAAGTAAGAGATCTCACTTAGGAAATAAGTAAGCACACAATTGGCCACAGAAATCTACACTAGATGACCATATGTGGCATTCAGTGGTCTTATGTACATGTAAACACAGAGGTCTTGCCCTTCCACTGGGTTGTCTCAGCAGGGCCTTAGTTAAATGCTGTGGAAAACAAAAATGTGCTACCCATTCCCTAGGCATAAGGGAAGTCCAGAGCTCCATAACATAGACCTGAATAACCTCTCAGAGTAGGCAGTAGGCAAAATAAACTTTCATTGCTTTGCTGTGATATGTGTATATATCTACATATATGTGTGTATATAGAGATGTACGTAATCATATCTGGGCCATATTATTTTGTCATACTCATCTTTTAAAAAATCTTTGGGGAAATGTGTTTAGAGCAAAATTATGTTGATTCATGTGCCATCCCCCATCATATGACATAGTTTAAAAGCTTAAGATTGTATGCCTCTAATTAACATACAATCTGACTTCATCATGCTTTCCTTATACATATCAGAATTAAAAAAAATGTTATTGGTGCAGGTATGTACTCTTAGGCTACAGAAGATAGCCATACTGGCTCTCAAACTGCTTTAACGATAGGAAAGAACATTCTACAGGAAAGTATGCAAAAATATGAAGAAACCTTTGGAGTAAGTAGGAAAGAGGTATATGCTGCACAAATGCTTATTTTTCTAAACACTTTGATTTATCAAGAAACTTCTGTTTTTTTTTTTTTTTTAATCTAAGGCAAACACTATTACAAACAACCTTACTCAGAGTACAAGATTGGCATTTTCTTGAACTATAAAGTTCCCCTGGAGCAAATAGATTATTTGTAAAATTATTTTGGGATAACCTTCCTTGTTCTCAAATATTGAGAAAATGGCTTTGTTTGTAGTGAGATATTCTCTCATTGCTTCATGGTATTAGTTTCAATATGTAATTTTCATACAAGGAACTATGTTAAAGGTCTGTTACTTTAGATTATATGCTAATTAGTTTTGAAACCAGAAATTATTTATTATCTGCTATTCCTTATCATTTCACTTTTTAAAATATATACAATTACCTTAATTTTTAAAGTAAATCCTTCCAAGCAAAATACATGCATTCTTGTTTTCTTTCTCATACATTCCTACAATTCATACGTGCTTTTTCTTCTTTATATCATATATAGAATCATTTTAAATGTGGACAATAAAGATAATTACGTTTCATCATGACAACAGTTTGATTATCTTAGTATTTTTCTAGGGAAAATAGAAGTATTTAGTTGAGGCATAAATAAGTATTATTGCACCATGGACAAGCTGGCTTATGTCCCTTAGATTTCAAGATGGATACAAGTGTAGGAATAATCAACAACTGAATGGTACATGTATGTGTATATGTTGAGACTTAACTATGCTTTTGATTGTGTTATGGTATAGATTTGAGGTGTCCCCACAAAGCTCATGTGTGAGAGAGTGCAAGAAAATTTAGAGGTGAAATGATTGAGTTTTGAGAGTCTTGACCTAATCAGTGCATTAATCCCCTGACAGGGATTAAAAACTCACTGGTAACTATAGGGTGTGACTAGGGAAGGTGGGTCACTGAGAGTATGCCTTTGGGGTTAAAATTTTATGGATAGTTAGGGAAGCTCAATCTCTCTATGTTTCCTGGGGCCATGTCCTGAGCTACTTTCCCCTACTACACTCTTCCACCATGATTTTCCACCTCATTTTTGGCTCAGAGCAATGAAGTCAGCTACCTATGGACTGAGACCTCTGAAGCTCTGAGCACCAAATAAACTTTTCTTCCTCTAAAATCATTCTTGTCAGGTCTTTTGGTCACAGTGGCAAAATGGTGACTGAAACAGGTTGATATTTAGATGGGCTTAAATCAACTATAGATTAAAAGGTAGGTGAACTTTTCTCCTTCTGCATTTCTTCAAGGCATATAATTGAAGTCTTGCTCAATATTTACCAAGATGCCATACATATTGACTCATACGGAATATGTTAGGATACTTTGAAAAATAGTAAAAAAGAAATTCTTTCATTAAGTAGTATTTCTTTTAATAAAGACTTTCCTTTAAAAATTAATCCTTCACCTAAAAATTAATATCACTTTAAAACTGTGTTTATGTGCATTATCTTAGAAAAGCAATGGCAGTGGGGCTGTATTTTTACAATTTTCTTAGGTTTTGTAAATGATCCCACAAATAACAGTATAGAAATATATCTCCTTTAGCCTTATTGTTTACAACCTACATTTTGTCATATCCTTTTGGAAGCAAATGCATATCACTGATGTTACTAATTGAAAATTTCAACATAATATAAAGAACTATTTAGAGTTTAAGCAACATTAAGGTTTCCCTACTGTTTAGATTTTATTATTTCAACTAGTCATTATTTCAATAGCAATGCTAAGTAAAAGTTCAGATACTAATATGTATTCGTTATTCAAGTAAGGCTTTAGAAATGAAAATTCTTGGTTTATTGCCCAACCGATACCCGCTACTTACTGTCCTTTTGCTAGTTTATTTTTATTTTTATTATTTTTTAAGGTAGATCTCCCCTTCAGTCTTCTCAGTCCAATCACCAATAATGGAAAATTCATTCTCCTTGTGCTAGTTTGGGGAGTCAGGCTTATGCCTATCCATACAGAACTTTTCTGGCCATAAGATATTCGTTCAGGAATGGGCAATTGCTGCTGCCTAAGTCAGAGAGCTTCAAGGGAATATTTACTGGAAACTTCTGACAATAATCATCCTTCACTTTTAGAAGAGAATTACTTAAAGAAATGGTTTTATTCTGGACATTTTTGCTTATAGACACCAAGCCTCAATCTGCGAAAGGCCTCTTATTACTGTCATATCACAGAGGTAATAAATAGGCAGAGTAGGGCAAAACTAAGAGGCTGAAGAGAAATGAAATCAGAACATTGATTCAATCACGCCTAATTCCAACCTCAGTAATTTCCCTTTTCTTTCTCTTTGATGTCTTTTTTTGTTGTTATTTTTGTACCTTTTCCTTTTTAATTAGTTTTAGTTGGGTATCCAATTACTTCAAAGAGACATCTAAAGTCAAACATGAGAACTCTTAACTTTTCAACATATTTTCTAACACTTCTCTGAGTTAATTTTCTCATGGGGCTAGTTAGTTGATTTTCTGCGGACAGTTATAACAGTGCTAGTACCTGAGAATAGCATTTGCTGCAGATCAAGTTAAGGAGGGTGACACTTGGGAATCCACATGGAATGTAGGCACTCTGACTCTGAAAATGCAACAGGACTGGCTTTGTGGATGTGAAACATATGTTTTTCACAAGGTCCTGGCCTTTGAAAAACTTGTGCTTGGTTTTATGCATTGATGATTTGATGACTTCAACTTGAAATTCTTAACAAGTTTTGAACAATGACCCCACTGTTTCATTTTGCATGGAGCCTTGCAAATTGTGCTACTAGATATGAAGAGGAAACTGGCCACCTGATCTGTTCTTCTATGTGGAAAACAGGATGTGAATCTTGAAAATGGGTTGGAACAAGAAGATCTTTGTTTTCAAAGAAATGAGTCCAGTAGGTAAATGGCAGGAAATGCATTCCAAGAATTTTAGTTCCAAGATAGGTGGAGGCTTGGCTGATGTCTGTCCTAGGATTCTTTCTTATTCTTACTATACAGAGCTCATGTTGTGCTAGGAGACTGAGATTGTCTCAAATCAAGGTTTTTCTGTAAAAACTAGAGGAACCCAAGAAGAGAGAGTCAGATCATTAAAGAATCATTAGAATACTTAATTTTAAAGATATTTTCCCATTAAAATAGTTTAGGAGCTTGGGGTCTAGCTCACTGGTAGAGTGCTTGCCTAGCATGCACAAGACCTGGGTTTCTATTCCTAGCAGTATTTAAAAAAAAAAAAAAAGTTGATGGATATATGCACTGGGCCAAATGGTAGTCCCAAAGGTTTGCTCATGTATTAATCACCAAAACATTGAATACTGCTCTCTGTGACAAAAGAATAGATATTATCCTACATGGCAAAAGCTGAGATTAGGTTAAGGATCTTGAGAAGAGGGCCTATTCTGTATTATCCCAGTGGGCTCTATGTGCAGTCACATAGATCCTTGTGAGACAGAGTCAGGGGCATTTTGACATACACAGAGGAGAAGGAAATGTAAAAATGGTGCAGAGAAAGACATGGCTAAAAACCAAGGAGTGACAACAGCCATCAGAGGCTGGATGAAGGATGAAGCGAAGAACATCATCTTGCTGACACCGTGATTTTGACTGAGTGAATTGATTTTGTACTTCTGGCTGCCAAAACTATGAGAGAATAAATTTCTGTTGTTATCAGCCACCAAGTTTGTGGTAATGTTTTGTAGCAGCCACAGAAAACTAATGCAGTATGCTATTAAAAATAATGCACAATGATGAAATTCAACATTTTATTTGGAAAAAGATATGTCAACTTATAGGTGCAGGGTGGGTATGGCAGATGAATGAAAGGTATCATGGAAAGGTCAATACCTCACAGGAAGCCCAGGCCTTATTAAAAGCAACCAATTTAAAATCCAGGATAATGCTTTGCTAAAGGTAAAAGTGCTGTGTTCTCAGTTGAGGGATCCAGTCCAACACCAGAAGCTAAGCATGACTCATTGGCAATGGCAAAGAGCTTATGAGCTGTGGTAAGTGTTTTCAGGACAGCTATACAGGAAATTGATAGTTATTAATATTTAATGATTCATTTTATGCTTGGCAGGCTACCTATCTGAGTACAGACAAGTTCACCCACAGAAAAATTTTTCTTGCTCTTGGAAATATTTTATTGCTGTGTACATGGGTAATGGAATTATTTTTAACCAAAACATTTTAAACTATGACTTTGTATAGGCATAGCTCATCTGAAATATTTATTATCAATATCCATTCTTATAGCCTCAAAATAGACATAATTAATTAAATATTTATATTTTACTTTATTGCATCATGAATTTGAAGTGATTAAGAGATATAATAAAATCCAGTAGTTCTTTGTGAAATCACAGAGAAAAGAAGAAACTTATAATTTTGAAAGTGCAAGATTTGTTTTCAACATTGTGACAATTTATGTGACATGAATGCCCTTGCCAGTTAGGTGATTTTCCACACTTTCTTTTACACCTTATCAAATCGTTCTATTAGTCTATTTCCTCTGAAACTAATCATGACTCCATGTATATTGCTGTAGTTCTGCAATGTTCCATTTTTTCTTAAATTATAAAAATGGGAACTGAAGATATTCCTTAATACCAGGGAAAATAATTCTAGCATTTGCTGAATAGGGAATAAGATAATAGGTTCAATAAACACCCACTTGGTAATCTTCCAAAGGAAAAATGAATTTTGCAAATGTTTATTCAACCTCTGAAAAATATAGGCACCAGGGCTGGAGGAACTATTAAGAGCCATGACCTGAAGTTCAGAGTGGAAGGGTGGGCAGTGGGAGAGCTGGAGATCTGACAGATCAGCCTGGGTCCACCCAGGTGCCCTGTCTGATGTCATTACTCACCACTCCCCCCATACTTCAACCACCCAAGCCTCCATGCATTTACGCCATCATCTCAGTGATAGTCCTTCTTTATGGCTATAATATGCCATTTCCTATTCCTGGAATGCTCTCTTCTCCTGTCATAGGTTGAGTTCTCTCAGAAGTAGATCTAGAGCCAAAGAGTCAAGAGTAGGTAAAGCCTCAGTGGGATGACATGCCACTGGAGCACCAAGGCCATCTAGCAAAAGAGCTGTTCTTTTGTATTGTCACAGTATGCAGTCATTGGCCTTCCATCACTGAGGGAAAAGAAAGGATCAGTGCTGGATGCAGTGGCACATGCCTATAATCCCAGTGACTTGGGAGGCTGAGGCAGGAGGATTGCAAGTTTGAGGCCAGCCTCAGCAACTTAGCAACACTTAGTAACTTAATGAGACCCTATCTCAAAATTTTAAAAAATGTGAAAAGATTGGGATGTAGCTCTAGTTTAATCCCCAATGCCAACAAAAGGGGGGTAAAAAGGAGTAACTATAATCTCCTAGGATTTCCATGCCTAAGGGAAATCCTTTGAAAAAGGTCTTTGCTATAAACCATCTACAATAAAGTACTGAGCAGCTGGGATCTGGACCCACATCCAGAAAATTACATATCTGCAGGGCTTGCTTTCTCAGAGTCTCTGGTCTCTGCATCCCATAGAGGTCTCCTTTACTACCTTGGTAAAGGTACCCACACAAAGCTTCTGCTCATGTACCTACCTTATGCTGTCTTTATAACACTCACTCATCTCAGGCATCACATTATTTATTTATTTCCTGTGTCTCCATAGAAATATAAGCTCCATGAGAATAGGAACTTGACTATAATGTAGGAGGTCCCCAGATCAGTCTGGTTAAAAGCTGTTCAAAAATAATTGTTGGAAAAATAAATAAATGGTGACACAGAAAGTGACACAAGACAGTTTTGGGAATAGAATAAATGTTGATAGAGAATACACTTAAGCTTCTTTTGAGTTTAAGAAAGCAGGTCGAACAAGTGAATTTTAAGCTTAAAGAGAAATAAGGGACTCCTTAGACCTACAGTCTGGAATAGAGTGTTCAGTGTCATTTTTGCAGTTAATCACTCATTGCATATGCACTGCGTGTTTATTATGTACCAGACATGGTATCACACTCTATTCAAAGCCAGACAGTCTGCTATGGTCTGAGTGTTTACGTCCTCATAACAATCATGTGGAAACCTAATCAACAATCCAATGTTTGGATGTAGAGCCTTTGTCGGGGTGTGATTAGGTCATGAGAGCAGAGCTTTTATGAAGGGGACCAGCATCCTTATTAAAAGACCCCAAAGAGCTTCCTTGACCTTTCACCAGGTGGGGACACAGTCAGAAGGTGTCAACTCTGGGTCTGAAAGCTGGCCATTGCCAGATACCAAATATGTCAATATTCCATGACATATTTGGAGTACATTTCTGTTGTTTAAAAAATGAGTTCCCCACTTTATGGTTTTTGTAGAAGTCCAAATGGGCCAAGACAGAAAATTGGTGCCAAAAAGTAAGGTGTTGCTGGAACAAATACCTAGAAAATTGGACGTCAATTTGGAAGTGGATAAAGGGTGGAGACTGGGAAAATTTTTGAGATACATGCTAGAAAACATCTGAATTACCATAAAAAAACCCTTTATAGGTAATTCTGGAGAAGGCTATGAAAGAAAAGAGAACTATAGAGAAAGTCTCAATTTTCCCAGTGAATCCAAGAGATTTTAAGTGAAAAGTTGGTAGGATCTGGATAAAGCCCATTTTGATGAGGTTTCAGATGGAAGTGAGAAAGGTGTTAGTAGACAAAGTGAGAGCAGTCATCCTGGTTGTAAAGTAGCCAAGAACTTTTGTTACAGTTGCCCAAATAGAGGGAGATGTGATCCTCTTTCAGTTTAACCTTTAGTGGAGCAGGTATTATTCAAGGATCATTATGTTAAGGCAATTTGCAAGGTTCTGTGCTCTGGAGAGGGAGAGCTTGTGGAGAGAAGACAGGATAGAGAGCACTTATGCAAGCCTAGATTTGGGGTGGTCAGGGAACACTGTTACGAAGAGGAGCAATTTGAAATGAGTGTTTTCATAAGTGTTGGGAATCGAGCAGTAAGTTGAAATATAAATAAAAATCCCTCTTCTTTCAGAGCAGGTCTTCCAGTGGAATGAAGGGCCCCCTGCATACACAAGCAGGTATAATCATGTTGCACCCACGTTGGTGATAATTACTATGTAAGTAAAGCAGAGGAGGTGAGGTAGGCAGGACCAGAGGGTAGGATCTGGGTTGGCTCTGATCAAATATTCTGGTCGAGATAAGAACCATCAATAAAGTCATGGTTGAAGAGAAAATAGAAAGGAAATGAGATGTTTCCATGGTTGAAGTAAGGCACAGGCACAGATCTGGTGGTAAGGAGGTGAGTATGGCTGAGATGAGAAGAGCAAGAGATGGAGTCAGAGAAAGAGGAGGTTTAATGAGCCATTGTAAGGCTTTAGTTTTCATTCTGCATGAAACGAAGCATTTTGAGTGGAACAAGAACATGATCTGACATAATAGAACTTTTCAAGTTGTTGTGTTGAGAAAGTAGAGGAAAAGGAAGGAACTAGGGACTGTTTAAAAGATTGTGAAAATAACTGAGAAAAGAGTTGATAGTTGAGTCTAGGAGGGGTGGTATATGTGGTAAGTAGGGATGAGATTCTAGAAGATGCTCGCTGATAAATGGTTGTAGAATATGAGAAAAACCTAGGAGTCAAAGATGTCTGCAAGTTTTGTTGTAGTAGCCAGAAGGTAGAAGTGGCCAGTTACCAAGGTGGAGTATTTTTTTGTTGTTGTTGGAGTGGGGTACCCCAGGATTGAACTCAGGGGCACTCAACCACTGAGCCACATCCCCAGCCCTGTTTTGTATTTTATTTAGATACAGGGTCTCACTGAGTTGCTTAGTGCCTTGCTTTTGTGGAGGCTGGTTTTGAACTCTCTATCCTCCTGCCTCAGCCTCCTGAGCTGCTGGGATTACAGGCCCACCCCACTGTGCCTGGCTAAGGTAGAGGTTTTCGAGAGGACATCAGGAATTCACTTTTGGACATGGCTAAATATATTATTAAGTCCTAAATTTAAAAACTAAAAGAAGCAAGTCTGATCCTTAAACTATAGGGCAGAACTATGACAAATGTGCTTTGGTAGGAAACCCCTGCTGAGAGCACCATGTCCCTCAAGAACCAGTGGGAAAAGGTAATGTAATCATTATGGTCTCTCTCCTTGGTCCTCCCCAGAAATTTAATGCCTCAAGACAGCCCAGACCTCAAGCAAGATGGATTTACTTGACTAAGAGGTACATGGGGTGGCAGCTTGGGAGCAGGGGAGGATTGTCATTCCTTCACTCCTGGTAGCTACAAAATTGGGCTGTTCATACAGGAGCTTCCATTTTACCAGAAACACAGAATCTCTGAGACCAACTAAAACCAACAAGTTCCAGTTTTAAAACACAAAGCAGATTCTGGAAGAAAGTATGATGGGAGGATTTGGTAAATTGTGGGTTTTAGAATGGAGATGATCATTATGTTATCTTGCCTATACTTTGATTAAATAAAAGTCCTTTAACCTTAGATATTTTTGATACACACACACACACACAATATTCACACAATCATTTGCATAAAAATATATATACACACACTTGTTATAACTAAGCTTTTTATAAATAATGTTGTTTCTTTTTCTGTGAAAAGCCTGTTCAGTTCCTTAGCCCATTTATTGATTGGGTTACTTTTTTTTTTTTTTTTTTTGGTGTTGAGTTTTTTGGTTCTTTATATGTCCTGGAAATTAATGCTCTATCTGAGGTGCAGGCAGAAAAAATTTTCTCCAATTCTATAGGCTCTCTCTTCATGTTGTTGATTGTTTCCTTTGCTAAGAGGTATTTGGTTTGAATCCATCCAATTTATTGATTCTTGATTTTACTAGTTGCGCTTTAGGAATCTTGTTGGAAAGTTAGTTTCTAAGCCGACATGGTAAAGATTTGGACCTACTTTTTCTTCTGTTAGGCACGGGATTTCTGTCTAGTGCCTAAGTCTTTGATCCACGTTGAGTTGAGTTTTGTGCAGGGTGAAAGATAAAGGTCCAATTTCATTTTGTTACATATGGGTTTCTAGTTTTCCCAGCACCATTTGTAAGAAAAAATGTTCAACATCTCTAGCAAAATGCAAAATCAAAAATACTTTAAGATTTCATCTCACTCCAGTCAGAATGGCAATTATTAAGAATACAAGCAACAACAAATGTTGACTAGGTGTCAGGATGGGCAAAAGGTGTGACATCTGCAGTTGAGGGGAGAGATAAAGAATGTCCATGCACTTCTGCCCTTTTCAATATTTTATTCACGCAAATAACAATACAATTTAACTATATAGCTTCTTAATCAAGGAAATGACAATCCTTAATGTTAGGCACTTCAATAGACATAATTAATTCACAGCAAACAATTCTAGATTAATTCTAAGCACTGAAAATACACTTAATCATGACAGACTCATAACACATTCCCTCTGCTTGCTAAGTTCAAGTGTCAGATCAAAAGTCTCAAGCCTTAAGCTTTAAGTCCAGTAGATGCACACTCACTCAGACCATGGTGATCAGATCAGAAGCCAAGGCCGGCTTCTCCTGGAGTGGAGCTGACTGCTGGCTGGGGAGGCAGTCACAGGGAGAACTCCTTTTCTCACCAGAATCAAGAGACTGCTGTAGAGTTTGAGAGCAGTGAGAACAAAATGCAGAGGATCAGGCATAATGAGAAGATTTGGAATGTCAGTCCAGGTCCTCATCAGTCTCTCAGGCTATTGTGCATCAGTGTTGGCTAGCTGAATGTCTGTTCATTTGCTCCATTATTTATACCAAAATTTGGGGCTTTTGACCCCACTTTCAATCCTTTTCAGCTGCCAGTGGGTCTCTCTGTGACATCATTTACCCTGGAGTTAAAACATCTGGTCTGGTCCGAACCCCCCCACCCCCGATTTTCTCACCTTTCCCTCTTATTGGGCAAGGACAGCCTGACAGAGATTTCACTCTGAGTTTATCAGGGTGGGGAGAAGTGACTTGTTTGTGCCTGAGAGCCATATTAGGGCTCCATTAGGCATGACTGGTAAGGCTGCAGGTTTCAAACTGGAGTTTTAAAATGGAGTTGCTTAGGCTCAGGCCTAAGGCCATCCTTACACGAGGATGAGGGGGGAAATGTACACTCATACAAGGGAAATTGGTGCAACCATTATGGAAAACCATTTTTCTGAGATTCCTCAGAAAACTTGGAATGGAACCACCCTTTGACCCAGCTATCCCATGCCTCAGTTTATACTCAAAGGACTTAAAATCAGAATACTACAGTGACACAGCCACATCAATGTTTATAGCAGCTCAATTCACAATAGCTAAACTGTGGAATCAACCTAGAAGCCCTCCAACAGATGAATGGATAAAGTAAATGTGGTACATATACACAATGAAATATTACTCAGCCTTAAAGAAGAATAAAATTATGGCATTTGCTGGTAAATGGATGGAGATGGAGAACATCATGCTAAGCACAATAAGCCAATCCCAAAAAACCAAAGGCTGAAGGTTTTTTTCTGACACATGGGTGCTAATTCACAATAAACTGGGGTATGGGGAGGGGGTAGGGAAGAATACATGTACTTTAGATTAGGCAGAGGGGGCTGAAGGAAGGGGAGGGGTTATGGGTGCAGGAAGGATAGTAGTATGAATCGAACATTATTACCCTATGTACATAAAAGATCACATGACTGGCATGATTCAACCATGTACAACCAGAAGAATGAGAAATTTTACTCAATTTATGTATGATGTGTCAAAATGCATTCTACTGTTATGTATAATTAATTAGAACAAATAAAAAATAATGTTATATCATTGAATTATGAATTATTGTCAATTGTCTATTTTTCCTTTTTTTCTGTCAAATATACCTTTGCTGGGTCACTAAGAAATGTACCATATGTCTTTTATTTTTCATAAGACTAAAACAAAACAAAACAAAAAAAAGACAAAAAGAACAGTCTTCTCTCAGGTCTTGCTTTCTAGACCAATCATATATAATTCTTTTAGCTGTTTTAATTGTAGCTCCCAAAGTATCTCTACCTGTGAGTTCTGGTGTTATTAATTTATTTGTCCATTAGCTATTGAAAATGAGAACTTAGCTTATTTACATAATATTTTCTTCTCATTTCCAATATTTTTAAATTTAAAAATAAGATATTTATCTTATCTGTCTTTAAGATAATGTCGAAACACCTTGATTTTATGTTTCCTTCCTCACAAAGCAGTGTCTCTGAGGACACTTTACAGAAAGTAAAGAGAGCATTAACACAATTATCTCCTGAAAGGAAAAATACATATTAAAAATAAGAGGCTAATTCTCCCTGTCCTTTCTTTTACTCAGAACATTTACTTTGGAAAACTTGCAAATCATCTGTAATTGAAATGCATATAATTCCTTAGGAGGATTAGAAAGCTCTTTAGTCAGCTTTTTGATTTCAGAATGTCTTTCTTAAGGACCTGGGAGTCATCTTTGGTGATGTAATCATCACAGAAAATAGTTCCTCTATCTTCTAGTTTCTTTGGAGGGTAGAAGCTTAACTTCAGTGGGCCTCCTGCTTCTTGTTGCAGAACTGTGTCCTGCCAAGAAGACATGAGTTAAGACAAAGTGGGCGTGACAAATGGTGCTGTCAGTTCTTCTTGAGGACTAGTTATTATTTATCTTGAAGACATGTGTGTAATGGGGTGTGCCTGCTCGGCTAGATGAAAGGGTGAGATTTCTGTCTGTGCAAAAATCCTTTAGCAGATTGCCTGTGATGTATAACACATTCTGGTTTCATGTTTATTCAATAGTAAAAATGATTTCTTCCTGTACATTTATGGGAAGATTTCTGGGTTTGAAGGTTGTGTTGCAATTTATTTCCAGAAACTTCCTATTGAGGTATCTTTCTTTTTATACTTAATTTTTGTCATGCATGTATTCTGAAGGTTGATAATGTTACCTTATCTTGATAACCTTAATGAACCATTTTGTGCCTTGTATAAGTCCTTAAATTGTGTCTTACTAGGATTGTGGAGATACTGTTCCTGCCAGAACACAGCTCACTGACTTTATTGTGTGTTTAAAAATAGTTAATTGAATTTTTAATTGCTGTCCCCCCAATTTAACATTATTCATGGCCTCTACTTTTCAAATTCTTTACCCATCTGAATTTTCTGTCAGTTTTCCCCCCTAAGGGCTTCACATTTTTCTACTCGTCTTGATCACCATCTCATCACATTCAATGCATGTTTGTTAGCCTGGTCACATCTTTCCTATTTCTACTCCCTTTCTGCTTTGGGGTTTTTGCCCTCATTTTTACTGGGTTACACATTTAGTATGTCCTAAGTAATCATCTCTGGAGTTAAGCTTCATGAGTCCTTTCATGTCTGAAAACACCTTTATTTTAATCTGATATTTACTTTGTGTTTTTATTGCAGGAATCTGGATTATGAGTCACTTTGCCCCATCATCTTGTAGTGCCCAGTGTTTTACTGCCATAGCTATTCTTCTTGGTAGCTAGTTTGGGTTTTAAATCTTGGAAAGATTTTAGGATCATTTAACAATTATTTGTATTCTGAACTTTCCATTATGATTGACTAAGAATGGCCCTTACCCATTATTTAGTTACTTGTTTAAAATAAATACTTTTTTTTTTAAATTATGGAGACTAGTCTTTTGTGCTATGGCTTTCTGCTCCTTCTTATCATTGTTGTTTACATACTACTTGTCAACTCTTCAGTGTAGGTGAAGCTCCAGAGTTCTGAATTGAACTAACTAACCCCTGTTCCCATGTCCTTTTGCCAAACGGGTTCACCTACACAATGCAATCTTCCAGGTGTGAACTGTCACCTTGGAGTACTTTTGTTCCTGCCCTCCCAAGTTTGAGAACAAATGTCCCTCTTTGTGTTTGCAGCCTAAACTTCCAACTGTTTTCATGATTAGAGTGCCTCCAAAGTCTTTCCAGAATTTATTAATTATATGTGTTCTTTCTTCTTTAACTTCAAACCCAGTCTCCTCTATTCTCCTTTTAGAGTGCTCACGTGTTCACCTGCTGTGCTATAACATTTTGACATCTACAATATTAGTAGGTATTTACACAGCTTTTTTCACTGTTGTGACCAAAAGTCATGAAAAGAACAAATAGAGAAGGAAAAATTGATTTGGGAGTTCATGGTTTCAGAGGTCTCAGCCCATAGATACCTAGCTCCTTTCCTTGGGGCTTGAGGTGAGGCTGAACATCATTGTAGAAGAGTGTGGCAAAGTGAAGCAACTCACATCATGATCAGAAAGCAGAGAGAGACTCTGCTCTCCAGGATACAAAATACTCCAAAGCCACATCCCCAATTCTCACCTCCTGCAGCCACATTCTACCACAGTTACCACTCAGTTAATCCCTACTAGGGCATTAATTCACTGATTGGGTTAAGATTCTCATAACCCAATCATCTCACCTCAAAGTCTTCTTGCATCCTCTCATACATAAGGTTTTGGGGAACAAAACCTCATATCCAAACCATAATAGGAATTTTTAAATTCCATTGTAATCTGATAGGACCACTGTCACATATGTGTCCTATCATTGACCATAATGACACATGGAACGTGATAAACAATAAGATTATTTGATTTTATGTTTGATTTGAATTTTTGTTCCAATTCTTTTAATTGCTGTTAGAGAACCTTGAAGTTTCTAAATTTTTGCTTAACAAACACTAAAAGCTTTATTTAAAAGGAACCATATGTTCTGCTCCAATTTTTAATAGAATTTGTATGTATACTTTTGGATCAAAAACATTCATTAATGGAGATGAAACAACCTAGTGACAACTGAATAACTTGAAAGAGAATTTTTTACCTTACCTTACTAAACTAGAGCATGTCATTATCAGTGATCTTCATGTCACTCCAGCTGTCTCAGAAGGCAAGCTTTGTCCCTGATTTTAGTGATTTTCTCAGCTCTTTTCCATAACGACTGTTGCCTTTGCTCAATCTACCATCTGTTTGTTTTTTTTCTCTTTCATCTTATTAACAAGAATCGTTCAAAAGCATGTCAATAAACACTTAAGCTTATTCTTAATATTCATAACTCCATTCTTCAAATTCCCTCCAATGGGCTTACTATTTGCATTGCCTTTAATCTTTGTTCTTTTCTCCTGTCTGTTATGTTTGACTTTTAGTCACTGAAAGCTATTTACATTCTGGAAATATAGTCCTAAAAAATTAGAGCCAAACCTTCCCTAGAGGAAAGATATTGTCATAGAGTAACAAAGGCATATTTTTAGAGTACTAACATCAACATTTATTTCCTTTATTGGTTATTTTAAGATAGTATTGAAATAAATTTTTAGAGTCATAATTTGGAGCTTTTAGTTAGGATAACAGATTCATGTATTTTACTTAATTTCTCTACCCCAAATAATCTGAAAAAGATTAAATAATAAGAATCAGAAACTTTACTATGCCATAGACTGAAGAATGTCTACCAGAGTAAGATTAGGCATAGTGGCTGAGATTGGCAAGTAATTTCACATCTTGTTACTGTGTATTCCTCTGGAAGACATTGAGATCAGCCTGAACAAAACCATATATCATGAACAGATAAAAAGAGAAAAAAGTGTAAGGTCTGTGGAATTTATAGGTTATCAGACTGATAGCTTGTTGTAGATGTTGGGAGGCAGAAGAGACATAGGAATGGGCAATAGCTATGCAATCTCTAACTAGAGTTACCTAAACAGAAAACTTTTGAAAATCATAAAAAGCAAGCAAAGCCAAAACACACATAGCCAATGGGCTCCAATTGGCTCTAAGTGTGTAAGAATTAAATTCTAAGGTGATAACATAAGGTGAGGTGAGGACTGCATTCTTATGAGGACCACAGTCCAAATAAAAAGTATGAAATAATAATCTCATATTGAGGCTACTTAGTTCACAAATATACCAGTCATTCTTCTATCCCTAAGAAACTAAAAAAACGAAAAAGTGATTATAAACTGAGTATTCTTTCCTATAGTACAAATTCCAAATTTACAGTTAATACAACATCCACCCATAAAGTGAAGGACACTCTAGACTCACTTTTCTTAGGAAATATCAGATCTGGATCAAATCAATGTCATGCAAATAAAAGTAAATATTCAAGTCAAATATAGAAATTCTTTTAAGAAAGTAAAGAAAATGAATATTATTAATAAAAGATCTCAGAAAATAAAATTTTGGAAATATATTGCTTTTGTGAATCAGAGATATTATTGAAAAGAATATATTAAGACAATCTTAAAGAAATTTAAAATGGGGACATTCATAAATAGGAGATAAACTAGAGATAAAACAAAAAGATAAGGTGGAAAGATGAAACACTGGCAGAAAACAATGTAATATGAAAAAAAAAGAAAACTAACTAATTATAGGACTAAAATCTTTATTAGAAACATTGAAAAGCAAGATAAGCATCATGTACAACATCTGAAAATAAAAAGAAATTGACAGAAATGAACATAGAGAAAAGTTACTACAAAGAGGTTGGTAGAAGTAAAAGCTAGAAAATGACTAATCATTATAAGTATAATCAATGTTGTAAAGAAGAATACAGAACAAATGGAATAAACAAAATATAATTTATAGGATATTTTACACAAAGGAAGACATAGCACACTAAAAGTATTTATATGCTAACAAAATAATTAGAAAAATATTGAGATGATTATATATTCTGTAAAATGTACCAAACTTAAAGAATAAAGAATCCTAAAATCATGCAGGCAGAATTAAATCAATCTACAGTGGAAGGAAAACATCATGTTGGTCTTACATTTCTTTTCTGTAATGCTAAATACTGAAAGACAATGTTATATCTTCTCTCAAGTGTATAGGAAAAGCATATGATCCAGTGTATCTACTTTATATCAACATTATCATATACATATACATATGTACATATATTTATCCACCCAGTAAATAGAACTGACTTAAACATATAGTTCTGTGACTTTTGACAAGCATACATACTATTACTGCCATCTGAATCAACATATCAATATTGTATTCATGGTGAAGTTTTTATGGTCCTTTGCAAACATCTCTCTCCTTTCCTTGGCAAATAATGTCTGATTTCCACAATTCTACATTCGTAAATTATAGATTTAAAATATATAGGATGGTTTAGTATAAAGTCTTCTGTTTCTGACTTTCTTTTATTCATCTACTTTTTTTGAGATTGAAGTTGCTTATATAAGTAACTCCACATTACAGCTGAGTAATACCTACTATATAAACGTACCCTAATTTTTAAAATTTATTTTCCGGTTGATGACATTGGGGTACTTTAAGGTTTTGGTATTATGACAAAACTATTATAAACAGTCGGCATTTTATAGGACATTTTTTTTTAATCTTTCTGTGTAAGGAAATAAAGAATAATAAATAAATAGGCCTGGGGATGCAGCTCAGTGATAGAGTGCTCTGCCTGCAATTAAAAAAAAGAAAAAAAAAGTACCATGCTAAGTATTTTAAAGTATTTTCAATTCTACTAATTACATATCTTTTAGGAAAAAATATTTAGAAATAATAGCCCATCTGTAACCAGGCTCATACTTCTACTTTTTAATAATTTTGATTCTTTGCTGAGACTATAGGTCAACATCATCATTCTATCATCCAGAGCAATTTAAGCACCTATTTGTAAATGGCATTGTACTTGGTGCTATTCAGAGTAAGTTAAAACTTAATGGATCTTGCATTTGAGGAGTTTAAAACATAAGATGGAACAATAATCTAGACAGAAAGTATTAGAAATTTAAGAGGCTGACAGACCATTCAAATACAAAAAAAACTTCTTGCTTTTAACAAAATAAAATGTAAGTTTTCAGAACATTAGGCTACAGGTCTAAAGCTTCAAAGTGAGAAGAAAAAAAAAAGAAAGATTTAGAAAGCTTGTGTTCCTGAATGGAAGCCAAATTGAACTTGTATGGAACATTTTCTGTCTTATTTAACTTTGTCCTAAACTATTTCAATCAGTGGCAGATCTAGACAACTATTCATTAACTATTCTAAAGGCTGCAAAGATTTCTCAAGATATGATTAGTAGGTAGAATATGCCTATTATGGTCCCTGAGAGGGTAGATGTGACTCTGGGGAGCCTCACAGCTCTGGAGCTGCTGTTTACTTCTTTCACCCTGCCAAATTCATCCCTCTTCATGTGATCAGCAAATTGCCACTTGTGCTTTGCTCTGTACTTTACTAAATTTGATAATAAGACTCTTTCACTTCCAGCTGGGATTTTTGAAGATTACTCGCAAATATTATTTCCTGGGGAAAAAAATCTTGATATTTTTAGCCAGACAACTTTTTCTGTACTTAAATAATTGAGATTATTCAAAGATAATACTCTCATGTTTGCATTTAAAAATGCATTATAGGCAATGAATTTTCCTGAGATTGAATAGAAAAAGCAGATGTAATGATTGTTAACTAATTGCCATTTCCCTCCCCTTTACATTGCAACATTATACACGGAAGAGAATTCTCTAATCAGTAGTTTTATTTAGATATTAATTTCCTATTAGGTTTTGGATTGAGTTTAACCTACTTTTGTGAAATAATTCATAGGCTTTTAGGAAACTCTGGGCTAGAGTATCTGTGGATCACTGTGATTGTAAAGAACATGCTGACATGTTAAAGAATAAGGTCAAGGAATCCCAAAATAGAAATGAATACAAGCATATATTTTAAAACTGTGCCAGTCATTAACTATTTTTTCCCAAATACTCATTTATGTTTTCTTGAATCACCTTCCATTGATGCCTCTGCAGAATTATACAAAATATAGAATTAAAGCAATGCAGCATCAAAAGAAAATGTTTCAGTATTTTATGATCACTTCTAAATACACTAGAATTTTTGAAAATTTTAGGTTTGAATTTAGGACTCAATTATCAATTTATATATTTATTTATTGTGAATACTACTTAATATTAAAGGATGATTATGTCTCTAGAATTCAGATGTATGAGATGTCATCATCCTGGAAATCTATAGAGGGATTCAGTCTACAGCAATAGAGCTGGTAACTGGGACAATGTTACTCTCTTAGGTCTGGGCTGATGTAAAGCATACATTCTTAGTGAGAACAATAACACCCAGAGAATTAAAGTTGGTTCTCAGAGGAGGAAAAGGAAAAAACAAAACTTATTGTAATCATCTGTGTCCCTGTAAAGTTTAACCCTATCCTATAACATTTAATTTCTTACTATTAAGTTTCTCTTGTGATTTTCTTGGGTATCTAACAAGAAGTGTTGACATTGAATTCTTGAAAGATGTACAGAATGTGTGCAAAATTAATGCAACAAAATTATGATGAATAGATG
The DNA here is from genome assembly GCF_021218885.2 of Marmota monax. Lineage (NCBI taxonomy): Eukaryota > Metazoa > Chordata > Mammalia > Rodentia > Sciuridae > Marmota > Marmota monax. Next base: position 17,500,713 of record NW_026692781.1, read on the forward strand.
GTGGCAATCAGTGGGCTTCAACTTGGTCTTTTGCTGAATCTAGAAGTCATATCAGCAGAAATACCCAACACAGGCCTATTGGCTGTCATTGGCTGCCCAGTGGATCTGGTGGTTTTCGTTCAATCTTTAATGCTTTCATATGTACTTGGCTTTGAGGAGTAAAACTTGTTTATATTTCATTATTTCTACAGCCTTAGTCAACCTAGATTTAATTATGTTAAGTACTAAAAAGATTTTTAAAAGTCCACAATACCCAAATGACTATCGAACAGTTAAAAGTTATTTTCAAATATTAAGCAAAAGTTGAAAGTTGTAAAAGCAATTTTAAGCAGTTAATTTAATTTTCTGTTGTTTACTTTGGTGGAAAAAAGTTTTGATTTATTAATTTAAAAATTTGATTACACTGCTATTATTGTGTATTTATATATATTTCTAATTTGCATATATAATTCTATGCAATTTTTTGAGTCAATGAATTATATTAAAAGCTACTCAGGTAATATAAATTGTTATTAGCTTTTAATTTTTACTAGAAAATTTTATTTAGTCATTTTTGACCCTGGTTTGAAAAAAGTGAGTAAGCTTTCTATTTGTTGTTGTTGTTGTTGTTGTTGTTTTTTAATGTGAAAGCTGAGATAGATATATATCACAAAGCTTATAGTCTGTGTATGATAATAAAATTTCACGGTAGAAAATTAGTATAAATCATCCATCCATAAAGCCCCCGAAAGAAGGTTATAATGAAAAAAGGTTGGAAAACACAAATGTAAGAGTTTAGGCTTTAGGTATTGGTTCCAGGTACAGGGAATGTATTAGATAGTGAATTCTCAGGTCAGAATTAACAAAAGACTGTGTCAGATTCCAACCTTATCCTTATCCCAAGGCAGAGATAAGTTGGGAAAAAAGTCCCACTGAGTTCTAAGTAAAACAGTAAACAATAACAAAATTTTTAGATAAGCCCAATAATGGTGAGTAAAAACAGATTAAAGCCTTTATCAACACATTTGGCTTTATATTCTTTATGTGATGTCTCCAAAATGTATACATCTCAAGCCCTTTTCTATGTCCCAGGCTAATCTTAAAGACTTTGATGCCTCAGAGAAATTCAGACTTTGAGACTAAACTCTTGCTGTCCTTTCTTCTAATCCCTTCTTGCCTGACTTTCCAATCTCAGCATTTTGCACAGACATTCAATCAGTTGCTTGAGTCAAAGATTGGGTGCTTAAGTCATTTTTCATTCTTTTAGTTTAGTTTATTCTAGTATCAAATTCTTCAGCAGTATTTTTATTATCAAAATACTTTGTATCAAGCAGCAACACCTTTTTCCTGGATCCATAAAAGAACGAGTCTGGTCCCCATCTTTTCATTCTTACCTCCTTCCATTATTTCTCCAGGAGCAGAGTTACCCAATTATAGTTCAATACAAATTCAAATTTACTGTTTAAAACTTTTTAGGTTTTTTTCCCTGATTGCAATTAAGACATACTCTACACCGAAAATTCCTTCATGGTTTTGTCCTTTTGATGTCTCCAAGGTCTTTTCTTGGAACTTTCTCCTTTGCAGCCCAAGCAGATGTAAGCTCACAGATTTTCAGTTCCTTTCCTAAGCCCAGTTCTTTGCTACTGTAGGCCTTTTGCACAGGTTGTTTGCAATGCCTGGAGTGCACTTTTCTTGCCACCCTTGTTATAGATGTATTAATTTTTGTCTTTGAAGTCACAGCCAGAAAATCATGTTTTTTACTGGGACTCTTGTAGACTGTTCTATTAACAGAAGTCCCCATCTCCATCCTCTTTTTCTTTCCTCTCTATTGACATCCAGTTAGTTTATTTATTTTTAATTTGCTTACTACAATATGTAATTTTTATTTTTTACTTATTTTCCATATAACACAAAGCTTTGCATTTCTTCCATCTAGCAATGAGCTTTCAGGGAGCTGTATTCTTTTGTTTACTTTGTATCATCAGGGCTCAATTCCGAATGTGTTGCCTAGTGGGAAACCTATAAATAATTATCAGAAATTGTCTTCTCCAGATGGCTGAAGTGGTCAAATAATCCTGTTTCTAGAACTTGTAAATAGAAGAGTTTGAAGGTTTAAGGCTTTCATAACTTAGGTGGTTGAAATTGATGGTTTTAAATCAAGGAGTTCTTGAAAATCTATTTAAAATTTATGAGGGCATCATGCATGATTGAGACAAAAAGTTGTAATGAACTCTCCAGTTTTTCTTTTCCCCAAATTCAAAGATGTGATGGAGATATTATACAAAGTGTGATGCAATAAATTGGCTTCATTAAAACAAAATTTTTAAAAGACTTAGTTTGCATGTTACCAAGTAATGTGGATTATGGTAAAATGGACTTTTATGGATATCAAATCTAAATCTGTAGTGCTCTAAACTCAAATTTAGGATGTATGTTGTATATGATTAATGTGGAGCCTAGGACACTTTAATGATAGGTACTATTGTACTAGAACAACTGAAGGCAAAATCCACACAGAAGTTATTAGGAGATCTACACTTGACCAATGAAAGACAGTGGACAGAAGGGAAATGTGGCTTCAGCATGATGCTACATTAAGGATAATAAGGGCAAATGCTCCAAATAGCAGGTTTTGATTTGTAATCAAATTGTTTTTCACATAGACACAGGAAGTACTGATAGGGTTATATATTTAATCATTTTTACCTGGAACAATTTCAGGAGGCTGATTCATTCAAAACAAATACTGGAAAAATGTCCATGTTATTTTGGTATCTGTACTTTTATTATCTATCTTTATGATGCTATCATTAAATAGGAACTTTGGGATAATTTGTGTTCAAAAAAGACATTTTATACCAATAAGAGAATGTTTGACATATTTAGAGAAAGTAATGTTACTATTTTCAGAATTCTCAATTGAAAAAAATCAGAAAAACTAGAAACTTTCCTTAAGCTTGAACATTTGTGTACTAATTCATAAATGTCCATATCTAAATAAGTATTTTCTAATAAGTATTTTTTAAATCATCATCTATTGCCTGTATTTTTTAATATATCCAACACTGGTTTTTAATATATCCAACATTGGTTGCATTGGTTTAAACCATATCAACCTGACCTTTATTTTGTTTTAAAATATACATGATATTATCTGTCAATGACAGATAAAGATCTAAGGATAAAAGCAATCTCTCTCTCTCTCTCTCTCTCTCTCTCTCTCTCTCTCTCTCTCTTTTACTAATGACATTTAAAAAATTAAAGGAAACAGAATTATAGACTTTACATAGAAAATTTTTCTTGTAAAGGTTAGAATTGGAGGTTAGATTTTTATTTGAAAATACCTTTCCACAAAATAAAATTATCAGTTTTAAAATATCTGGAAAGAAAGAAATTTAATTCAATAATAATACTTTACATTTTATCATTAATTTAAAAATTAGAAGAATTTATCATTTGTAATCTAGACAAACTTATGTAGATATAAAAAATATAAATTCTACCATGATATATTACACATAACCAAATATTTATTAAATTTCCTGGGAACTGAGGAGTCTATGAATGAAACTAAGGTACTGCATGGTACTAAGAAAATTAAGAGATACCTAGCTTTAAAACAAATTTCCTATTGAGAGTGATATAATGTAGACACTATTACAGATATTACAGTTTATTTTATTCTCAGTAATAATTCATTTAAACTTGGTTGTAAACTTAGGCCCTTCAAGTCATCTTTTCTAAATGTTTCTTTCATCATGACCTTTTCTTAATCTCCTTGTCTCGTTTCATCTCTTAAAATCATATTTAGACTGTTTTGACTCTTGTTTTTATTTTTCATTTTTTATATTATTTTTTCAATAATAATTCATGAATTATGTCATGTTTAAATCATCTTCAATATCAAAGTTACTTTTGGATAGTTGATCTGTGAAGGGAAAGAGAGAAACAAGAGATGGGTAAGCGAGAAATGAAAGACAGAGACCAGGCAGAAATACACATGAGGGTTTATTTGTTAGAGCTGACAAATAAAGGCCATTTCTCTGTAGCAGAGAGAGGCAAAACAGGTTGGGTTCCAGGACTTTTATGGGGCAGGCTCAGGAATCAGAGGCGGGCTGGTCCTAATGGGGGTGGTTAGAGGTTGGGTTGATATGAGGGAGTGGTGAACCTTTCTCAGAAATGCTCTTGGGTGAGAAAGCAAAACTTTTTCCTTAAAATGGCAGCTCTTACTTAAGATGGCTGTCCAGATGCTAATCAAGGACCTTATAATCTGAATTCTTTATCACCTGGTTCTAAACAAAATGAAAACACCATCAGGTCTGATATTATCAACCTTTCATTATAGATGTTCCCGTTATTAGAAATGTACTCAACTATTCATCTCTAACTAATTTTTTTTTTAAAAAAACATAATTCAAATGTGACAACCATTTCAATAAAATAAGCTATTTTTAATAAATGCAGATTCACCCTGTTTTAGTCAGGGCTCTATAAACACACAGAACCAAGAGGAAAATATATCCTATATTAGGATATAGGATAATATATCCTAGTGGTTCTGTGTACATGTGTATATATGTGTGTCTCCATATATAGATGGAGTGGGGAGGAGGAAAATAAGAATATGAGAAGAGATTAATTAGGGAAATTGACTCACTCTGTGATGGTGATTAAGAGGTCCCAAGACAGGCCATCTGTGAGCTAGAGATGACAGGCCATCAGTAGTGTGGCTTAGTCTGTGTTTAAAGGCCTCAGACCAAAAAAAAAAAAAAATGATGATTCTTTGTCTGAGGCTGGAGTCTGGAGAGCCTGGTAAAGCCTACAGAACCTGCAGTTCTGATGTAAAGGACAAGAGAACAGCTTCCCTGCTTCATGAGAGAGAAGGCAAGAGTTTTCCCTTCCTCTGCCTTTTTTGTTCCATCTGAGTCCCTAGGAAATTTGATGGTACCTGCTCACACTGAGGGTAGATTTATTATCCCACTCTAATCATGTGTTAACTGGGTGATCTATGATGGCTGCCAGAGCGACCTTCAGGCAATCTCTAGCTTGATTATAATTCCATCTGCTTGCTAAAAGACACCCCCATCCTCAGTGCCATGACAATGCTGATTGCCATGATGACCTGAGAGAACCATATAAGGGATGAAAATAGGTAGCACCCAAATCCCTGGAATTTTTGCCCATTCCCAGAAAAGATATGACTATTATTCCCCTTCATTAGCCTATCCTTCCATCTCATTTAATATATATCACAGACTGTATACATTATATGATATGCGTGATATATATTATATGTATAATAAATTAAATAATGTCATATCATATAATATGTATATCATGTATATTGCATAGGATATGTATTTTATAAATATATATTTCTTCCCAAATATATGTTGGGTTGAGATGCTAATCTGTGTGCCTCTCTCCCTGCTTCTCCTGTTCTTCACTTGAAAAACCAGCCTCTATCTCAGAGCAAAGCTGTCCAAGGAAGGGACATGGCCTTTTTCCTTGGAAAAACCCACAGAGCACTCCTAGGCACATTCCCACCCTGCTAAGTTGTTTATCTACAGGAGAGATCTGCTGCGCCAGGTGTCCCTGACTCAGTCAGGCTAGGTGGGGATCCATAGCAGCCCCCTAGCAGCCACCAATCAGCATGAGACAGGGAAATACCTGGGATGCCAGATAACCCTCCCAGTAGTTTATGGTAGTTGATAACCTGTTAGGAAACCATGTAGTTCAGCACGTACACCCCTCTTGGCTTAAACCAATCAGTTCAAACGAATACCCCTTTTGTACTGACCAATCACCCCTACCTAACTTGTTCCCGCCAGTGAATGTGCTAATCATGTTTTAGAGTTGTTGTTTGATTTTCCCCGCTGCGTGAGGTGATTTGTTATGCTGTATGTGAAGTCCCTGCCCTTTTCAAAGAATGTATATAAGCTCTGCTCAAGCTGTTCTCTGGGCTCTTTGCTCTTTACCTCTTCAGGTAGGCTTGGAGCCCCAGCATGCTGGACCCCCAATAAACCCTTTGCTGTTGCATGAGACAGTCTCTTGGAAGTCTTTTCCTCTGATGTTCGCCCGACCTTTTCACACTAAGAATAAACCTTCCTTCATTGCTCAGGTCGAGTTTGTTCTTTATTGTTTCTGTGATTCCAAGAGGGAAAAGGGACTGGGGCCAAAAATTGGCAACAAATTTTACACACTCAGTCCACCAACTCACATTCAAATATTCCCTGGAAACTCTCTTAAACTCTCTTACGGGGGCAACCCAACCATTCTAATCAAACTCTAATGAAATGTCAAATCACCTTGGATTTCCCTTTCAGTGGAAGAAGGATGGGCTCAGTGCCTACTGAAGCATTGAGAATAAATAATGAATGATTTTGAGTTATCTGAGTATCCTTAATCCAGCCAAGTTCAAAACAAAAATCACTTATCACAAGTCCACCCATAGGAATCTCTTTAAATTCTATTTAATCTCCAAATAAAGACAATAACAACAACTCAGCCTATCATGCTACAACTGTCCTGTGTACAAATGAAAATGGTTGGGGAAGAACAGAGTCTGGGGAGGGGCCTAGAACTCCCATGAGAACTCAGGGTTCACTTCTCAGAGAAGCCTTTGCCACCGTTTGACACAGTTCCAGCTGTGGCTCAAATCACTAAGGCCAGTGTTCCTCATGTTCAAATAGTGAGCCTCAGCATAATGCACATGGTGCTGATTCTGCAATCATGCAGGAGGCAAGAGCTTCGCGGCATGGTTACCTCAACTTATAGTATAAAATATGATGCAGAGACATGCTACAGTTGGGAGTCACTGCAGTTTCCACTAGGACTATATCTAGGGAGGCCCTGAGGGTAAGACTATGCCTGAGACCCCAGAGTATAAGCAGTTGGGGAGCAGTTCCAGCTTGGAAGAGCCAAAGGCATGTGGCTCCAACACATGAGAGCTACAGTTTATAAAGGTATGGGGGTAGGGGGGTCACCAAGAGCTTTGTAGATACAAATTCCACCACAAAGAACACAGTTAACCATCAAGATTTCAGTATGCACTATTGGTTTTTCAATTTCCTTGGGACCTGTTTCTCCTTCTTGCCCACTTCTTTTTGGAATGGGAGTGTCTATCCTATTCCTCTTATTTTCTTTTTAAAGTAAAAAAAAAAAAAACAACAAAGCAAAACAAAAAAAAACAAAGACAAAACAAACTATCATCATCTTGCATAGTCAATAAAATTATTCCTCTAGAAAGGTACCTATGAAAGGAGACAAACCACTTTTCCTGTGATCCATTCCTGTCTCCCTAAATATCGGGCTTCTCCTGAGGAGAAAAAGAAGGCAGATGGCCTGGTCCACAAAAATTGAGCTTCTAGGGAAATTTTGACCATACAAGTTTGCTTTGACATTTGATAGATCAAGAGTCCTTATGAAAAAATGATAAATTATGTTCCTGATATAGGGTTTCTTAAGGTTAAAAAACACAATCAATGGCTATATGTTTAAGAACTCCCCCTCAAAAATCATAAAACTTTCTAGAGTATAAAAAGTAAATGTTTAATATAAACATTAACAACGATGTGTATTAATATGCCAACCTCACTTAAGACGTAATCTACAACACTGGGTGAGAAATAGACTGCTATAGGAATTAAGGGCTTGGTGACACATATAGGATATATCAAGTTTTTCTGCTTTGCCTGAGTTTCTCAATATTTAATATGTTTAGAATTATCAGGAAAGCTTGATATTTTATAAGATCTTTGATTTTGATTGAATGGTCTAATCATTTATGTTAGCTAAGCTGACATGTTGAACCAGGCTATCTTTAAGACTCATGAAAAATATGATTAAGGCATTTTTTTTTTGGCAAGAAAAATGCAGGGACGAGAAAATAAGGTAAAAATCGGATGCTTGAATATTTTCCTACCCTTTCTTAGCATAAAGAAGGAAAAAATTTAGCCAAATTATAAAGAAAAATCCTGCCAATGAAATTAGGAGGAAATGGACACAGAACTGCAGGAAGGGCTGGGTAGATTGACAGGGTGTGGCATGCTGTGGAAAAGACACCACAAGTTTTTATTCTTTGGCTCCTGCTGTAAATACTATTGGAAATGAAACCCTTCAAAGAGCAGGAGAAAATAGGAAAAGCTCTTGGAATGTATTCTCTAGATACTTTTCTTTTATGCCTGTGTGGTTGTATGATGCCATGCACTATTCATCACTAAGTAACACCAGTAAGGCACTATGTACCTGAAAGACATGGGTTACCTACAGAGAGCTGCAGGCTAAAACCATATGGCTAGAAATACTGGTGGTATTCTGTTAAAGATGTCATACATTTTCAGAGAAATGATGAAGTGTGGTGACTCATTATTGATATGAATTTTTACAATTAATAAGCATGGGAGGTCCTTGGTTTAAAAAAACAACAACAAAACTGTGTGTCCTCAATGGAAATGGGTCCTTAACCATTAAATGAAGTCTTACTGGATTAAAATAGGTTTTAATCCAGTGACTAGTATCTTCATAAAGAAAGGGAGATTTGGTTACAAACACAAAGGGGAACAGGCCAGGTGAAGATGGAGGTGAAGATTGGAGTACATCCATAAAACAGTTCACACCAAAAATTGCCAGCAAGCACTTAAAGTTAAGGAAAGGAAGGAAAGTACCCTCATATAGGGCCAAAGAGAGAGAGAGTGTGAGCTTGCCAATATCTCCAGACTTTTAGCTGTACTGTTTTTAAGACTATAAAAGAAAAATTTCTCTTGTGATAATAAGAGAAAGCAACAGTATGGAAAATTTACAGCCCCCCAAACTAATACAGTGGCTATGTTATGGCGAGACTGCAATAAATCACCGAGTTGGTTTTAAAGTGGGAGATGAAAACTTTATTCACCAGTTGGTGGTTCAGAGCCACCAGCTGGTGGGCCAAGGGGCAGGCTACAAGTCTATACCCTTTGACCCCCTCCTAGGATTTGAGTACACCATTAATAGTCAAAACCATATTAATCATAAGTGGCTATTGCTATGATTTAAAACCATAAACTAACGTCACGAGATCTAAAATAGTAAGCATCAGGAGAGTGGGTCAAAATATCCCTAGTTTATTACAAGTTAAAGAATGGTTACTAACATCTAGACAATCAATCTCTGACAATGTACTTTGTTCAAGAAAAATGGAAACAACAAAGAACAATTTTACATTGTATAAGAATTGCCATTTTGTGTTGCCAAATATACTCTGCTAAGCAACTATTGATGGGTACAGAAGTAGGTGTTACCATGGGAGAAGCATTTCTTATATGACATGTAGTCTCAGGGTAAAATCGAGTCTGTTTGGTCATTGCGCATATAGCCTGGCCCATAACAGCTTCATTGCTAATTTTAGATCCTACTAAATAGAAGGAACATTTTCCACTGAGCATTGATTTCTAAGTAGTTGCAAACTTCTGTAAGCAGGCATTTCTAGATGTTATTACAACAAATTTGCTTCAATGGTTTATGGCATGAGGGTGACAAAACTGTGAGAATGGTAACTGTTTCATCCATTTCCCCACCCACAAAAGGGATATTCCTTCTAAAGCAAAGCAGTTAGAATGCCTTCATGTACAGATGACACTACCTAGCAGTCATGATTGGAAAGACATCTAATTGAATTCCACTAATATAGATGATGTTAGATGCATGATTTGGGATCTGTTGAATCTTGGGTTCTTTAACTATCTAGTTTTTAGGAAACCAAGAGAATGTTCAGGAGAAAGTGAACATCTGGCTCTGTTACTATGCTGACTGTAGATAACTGTTAAAAAATAATGTACCTACATTTACAGCATACAGCACCATGAAAATCTCAATCTAGTTGTCATAGTCTAGATAAATTAAAATGCTATTATGAAAATTATAATTTAGATAAAAGTGCTTGGATTGGGGATGAATTTGTCCTCTGATAGAGTCATAAATCTTGAAAAATTGTCTTAGAAAGAAAGACCACCCAAATTGAGGAATCTTGGGCTTTTTGCAATGGTTTGGGTGAAGCAGTCTAAGGTTTGCATGAAAATGTTCATAGAATTTTTGGATAAAGATACTCAATAAATAGAAGCGGTTTTCAACTGGGAGATATTTGGCAGTTCTGAATACTTCATTTAACATTTTCTGGAGACTTTTTTGTTTGTCACAGTTGTAAAGTTTCTACCGACAATAATTTGGTAGAGTTTAGGCATACTGCTAAACCAGCCTATAATGCACAGGATGGTTCCCCATAAGAAAAGATTATCTACCCCAAAATGTCAATAGTGCTGACACTGAGAAAACATGATATTTAGTAATCTTCACTGAGTACATGGTTGGTTCTCTAAAAGACCTAAATGTGAAACTGGAAGAATATGAAATATGATAGTGGAGGTATTCAAGAGAAGAGTGAAGTTATGAATTAGAAAGTTGACCAGAGAGTTCATCTGATTTTTTTGAGTGCATAATTTAGTGCATGTTGCCTTTTCATTCTTCACAGGAGTTAGCAATTGAGTTTCTCTCTCTCAGGTTTTAATGGTCTCATCTATTAATATGGACTAGAGTGCACATGTCTCACATGGAAAGGAAAACCATGGGGAGCCAATGTCTTCCTTCTCTCTGCTTTGTGCCTCCTTCTGGTTTATGTCTTTGAAACTCCTAGTAAAGCTTGATATTGGTCAGAGCTTTAATGTGTCTAATTCTGATTTGCTTATATGATCCTTGACATTAGTTTGGCAACCATTATTATTTATTGAGTAGTCATAGAGACAATTATCAAGATGTTGGTTCTTTATCAATATGAGACAAAAATAAATTATCATTAGAGATGGAGGTGGCAATGCATGCTTATCTTTCTAAAAGAAATTTTGAATAATTTAAAAGCAAATATTTAATTGCATGTTAATGTACAGTAAGAACTTGAGAAAAATTCATGTTTTTCAGTACTAAATATCTTTCATCTAATTTTGATGTGATACTTTGTATAATACATAGTGCCCTCATTCTTTTGGATCCTTTGGGTCATTAAAAATAAAATGTATTCCAAAATATCAATAGACCATTATAAAACAAAATAGATCCCAAATTGTAAATCCAATTCTGAATCTATCTGTAGTTTGTGCGTGTTATTTTTGTTTAGAAGATCAGTGCTGCTACTTACCTTTCATAACTCCTGTCTTTTTGGTGAGACTTTATCTTTCCACTCTTGTTACTGAATAATGGTTAGGGATGAGAGTTTTGGGACAGCATCCTTATGTGTATCCTGCCTACAACAATTTTTTGGCTTTCATGGCTTTGCATTTAGCCTTCCCATTGGTGAATTGAATAGAGTTTAGGTTCTTTTGTTTTTTATTGTCTTGTTCTTTATTCAGAGAGAAAAAATTGTCTTGTGAGATGGAAAATAATTACCAATTTTACTATGTTCAAGAAAACCTTATGTAAAGTAAAACTTTAGAAGCTCATATAAATATTGGGTTGTATGGAATTTTTGCAAGATTGTTAAAAAGGTAGAATTATTTTCAGTAATTACTTGTGGCATATAATTTTAATAAGATTTTAAATTTGTATAGTGGATAATTAAGATTTAATTAAAGATTTAATTTCATTAGTACTAATAGTATAAATTTGATTTATGCATTCAAAAGATAGATTGAATTTAAAGCATTGAATTCCTTTCACATACATTTGATTAGAATTTAAAGTGATAACAATTTTTTTTTGCTTTTTAAAATTTTGTTCTAATTAGTTGTACATGAAAGTGGAAGACAGTTTGACATATTGTACACAAATGAAAGCAGAACAACTTCTCATTCCTCTGTACATGGCATAGAATCACACCAGTAGTGTAACCATACATGTATAAATGGTAATAATGTCTGTCTCATTCTACCATCCTTCCCATACCCACAGTCTCTCCCCTCCCTCACTCCACTATGCACATTCCAAAGTTCCTTCATTCTTCCCTACTCCCCTTACCCCTCACTGTGAATCAACATCCATTTATCAGAGAAGACATTCAGCCTTTGGTTTTTTGAGATTGGCTTATTTCACTTAGCATGATATTCTCTAGTTCCATTGATTTACCTTCAAATGCCATAATTTCATTATTATTTGTGGCTGAGTAATATTCCATTGTGTATATGTACCACATTTTCTTTATTCACTCATCTGTTGAAGGGCATCTAGGTTGGTTCCATAGTTTAGCTGTTACGAGTTGAGCTGCTACAAACATTGATGTGGGTACATCACTGTAATATGCTGATTTTAAGTCCTTTGGATATAAACTGAGGAGTGGGATAGCTGGGTCAAATGGTAGTTCCATTCCAAGTTTTCTGAGGAATCTCCATACTGCTTTCAGAGTGGTTGCGCCAATTTGCAGTCCCATCAGCAATGTATGAGTGTCCCTTTTCCCCCATATCGTCACCAACACTTCTTTTCACTCTTATAAAATACTGGAGGTAATCAACTTAAAAATAGGAAAGTTTTCTTTTGACTCTCACTTCATGGTTGGTTGTCTGCATTGCTTTTTGGAATGAGTGAAGAGGTATGTTATGGAATATGATGACAGAGGAAGCTGCTCACTTCAGAGTAGCCAGGACACAAAGAAAGAGAGAAGGGGCTGGGGTCCCAGTGTTCCCTTCAAGGCATGCCCCTTGATGTATCTTCCAGTGATGTATCTTCTTCCTACTAGGTTCATCTCTTAAAGCTTGCATCCACCTACTAAGAGTACCACAGGCTGGTGACCAAGCCTTGCACTATGGACCTTTGAGGATTCATTATACAAACCATAGTAGTTGCATATTATTCTTTTTGGCTCATTAAAAAAACTGCTAGTACTACATTATTGTTGAGCATTACAAAATGGTTTTCCTTGAAGGAGGGGTCCCTCCAATAAAACACATCATCAAAGGCAACATGGCCTATAAACTGGGGTTTTTATTTTGATACTAAGGAATGAACCCAGGGGTGCTTTACCACTCAAACCTCAGTCTTTTTATTTTTTTATTTTGGGTCAGGGTCTCACCAAGTTGGTTAGGACCTCACTAAGTTGCTGAGGCTGGCCTTGAACTCCCGCCTCATCCTCTTGAATCACTGGGATTACAGGTATAAACCTAGTTTATAAGCATTTTTTTCCCCAACAAGACTGTTTATTTAAAGTCAGAGAATAAGTATATGAAAGTGAATCTTCCACTATGTAGTTATTTTACGCTTACTTTGACCCATGATTAGTTTGAATTAAGTATTGCATAGCTTGTCTTAATTTTATGTTGAAAAATCTAAATGCAAAATGGACATGTTTTGTAAAACCAGTCACACAGATAAAGATTCCTCAGATTCATACAAGTATATACTCTCTGCCTGACTCTATTTTACATATATACAAGTATATACTTTCCTGACTCTATTTTACTGTGATCAAAATCTAAAGGGCAAAGAGATATTTATCTTTTAAAAAAATGAAATGAAAACAAAATGATGAATTCAAATAACAGTTGGTTTCAGAGAAAGGAAGATCAAAAAATGGAGAAGATTGTGGCAAGAAAACCAAACAAGCATGTTTTGTTTCCAAAGGGGGAGTTTACCATTGAGTTTATAAAAAAGAGTTCATTGCAAATATTTACTTTATAGAATCTGTAAACTAATAAAATTATTTTTTCTTTACCATTAGATCATTTCTCTATCATTTTCTGCTTAGCTTAGACTTGGGAAACTGACATCAGTGAATTGGGCCTACCGAGATCCCCTTCTCTCTGGTTCTAGTTGGGTTAGGCAACCAGAAAGCTGCTTTGTGGAGGAGAGACAGAGTAGTTATTTCTCCCTCCTTTCTTCCATGCTTTGGCAGTGACTGTATTTTTTGAGTGTCTATCTCCTGCACCCACAGTATTTGCTGGTATTATGGTTAGAACTGAAATATTCTTCAAAGGCTAACTTATTGAATAGTTGGTGCCTAAGATATCAATAGTCAGAGCTGGGGCCTTGGAAAGCAAGTTGGATCATGAAGATTAATCCGTTTATGAATTTATAGTTTAATGAACAATTGGGAGATAGTGGGAACTTAGCAGGTAAGGTCTACTGGGAGAGAGTGGACCCTTGGGTTGATAACCTTGAAGGCTATATCTGATCCTTGACCTCTCTTTTGTTCTCTTCCTTTCCTGCCTTGCTACTAAGGGGTGAGTATTGTCCTTGGTCACACACTTCCACAACCATGATATTCTTCCTCATCTCAGGCACAAAGCAATGGATCCAACAGCCCATGAACTGAAACTTCTGAAATTATGAGCCAAAATAAATATTTCCTTATTTAAGTTTATTTCTCTCAAGTATTTTGTCATAGCAAAAAAAAGCTTACTAACACAGTTGATATCTGGTGACTTCCTTCCCCATTCCCATTGGTGCTACTTTTTGAAAGTAGTAAAAGGATACATTCAGCAAGTACAGTTTAAAGCATGGTTTCTTTTCTCAATATTGAGTTTCTGAGCTTAACCCATATTGTTAAATACAATTGAACTCATTCATTCTCATTCAGCTTGTGATAATGGACAAATTATTGTTTTTTTGTTGTTGTTCTGTGTTGCTTTTGGCACCAGGGATTGAACCAGGGGCACTCAGCCACTGAGCTAAATCCCTAGCCCATATATATATATATATTTTATTTAGGGACAGAGTCTCATTAAGTTGCTTAGGGCTTAGCTAAATTGCTGAGGCTCTCTTTGAACCTGTGATCCTTCTGCCTCAGCCTCCCGAGCCACTGGGATTACAGGCATGTAACACCATACCTGGCAAGTTATCTTTTTGTTAAAATGTACTTGTCAGTTGCTCCCAGTTTGGTGTTATTGTGAATGAAACAGCTATGAATATTCCATGCTTATGTTTTTGTGAATACATATTCTTTTATTACTTGGGTATAAACATGGGATATAACAGTTGGGACATGGGACAGATTTATATTTAACTTAAGGAGATAAGGATAAAATGTTCTCCAAACTGATTTATTCTTTCAGCAAAAGGAATTAAAATGCCATTTACTCTACGGTCTAACCAATATTTGGAAGTCAGTCTTTATAATTAAGCTCTCCTGTGTGTGAGGTTGATAAAAATCTAATGTTTAAAGATCATCCAGAAAACATCTAGAGTCAAAAAATGATACTTGCTAACTTGCTAAAGAAGAGGAGATGGTTGTACAATGCAGGGTTTTATGTTGTTTCAGTAAGGATAGCATGACCTTATTGTAGAGGTCATAAGTGATTTTTGAGAAAGGTTAAGGAAAGGAGTTCTTTTTTTGTTTGGGATTATTAAAAAATGATAGCAAATGAGTGACTGTATGTTTTAATAATTTCTAAGAAAGAAAGATGCAAAATCAAAGCTAGAATTGTCAGAGGTAGAGGCAGCGCTTAGCTATTTGGTAAGGAGAGAATATTTAGTCATCGTCAAAACTGCCTTATACCCTTGTACTTAGTTTTCTTCCATTATGGTCATGCACTAATGCCATCAGATGTTTCTATGAACTCATTTATGTTCAGCAGGGAACACCATAAACTGCTGCTGTTTGCCAAATCAGCTACCAGTTGTCAGCTGTCAGGGCTGTTTTGTCATTTTTTTTACCATGTTGGCCAAGATAGATAAAGTCAGGCTCCATGATAATCTGTGGTGTTCAAAAATACCATTGCCAAAACCCTACTGACCAGCAGGTTGTTTAGAAGATATTGTTAGTATTTGGAGTTAGTCTCTCTTGCCACTTTTCATTTCAGAGTGAATTGTTGATTCATCTGATATTGTTATAACTAGGAACAATCATTTAAAATTCTGGACAGGATTTATTAATAAATTTCCAAATAGGGAAGAATCAGAAATAAATGATTTTTAGTTTTTACAACATGTTATAAAGATTAACTTGAATGTTCTAGAGATTCAGTTGTATGAGTCTTTTTCCATATCAACTTGTGACAAGGAAAAGCCTAGAAAAGGGGAAAAAATTTCTAAGCACATGGAAAAATTGATGGTTGGTAAATGATCTGATGAAAAGGCAAGGCTTTAAAAAATTTTACAATAACAGTTATAGGGAAATGCATATGTATAAAAATAAAATATTCAACCCATCTCTTTTATTCTTTTTAAACTACTCTGCTTAACTGAGGACAATTATTTCAGGTATTTGGGAACAGATTGTGAATTGAAATATGTGATGTGGTACAATAAGCTTAAAAATTTCCCGTTTCTGAACTTTGCAAAGAACTAAGTCAAAATTATCCAAGGTATTCAAGAGTCATCTATGAGGCATATGCTATTTCTTAAAAGAAGATAAACAGTAATGAGATTTTCCTTTTCTGAAGGAGGGGGATGAGAGTTGTTGGGTTTAGAATGTTGCAACAATAACATAAAATAATGTTTTTAAAAAATTTTTTAGTTGTTGATAGACCTTTTATTTATTGATATGTGGTGCTGAGAATTGAAACCAATGCCTCACACATGCCAGGCAAGTACACTACCACTGAGCCATAGCCCCAGCACTTGCATTTTATTTTTGATTAGTTAACTTATGACATTTTATTTTGAGGTAATGTTAGATTTACTTTCAGATGAAAAAATACTGAGAAAATTCATATACACTGTACTAAGTTTCCTCCATGGTACCTATTTGTATAAATAGAGTATAATATTACAGTCAGGAAATAGGGATTGGTACAGTCCATTGACTTTAGATTACATCAATTTTGTCTGCACTTATTAGTGTGTGCATGTATGTATTTAGATCTACACAATTTTATGATGTGTGTAGATTTATGTTACCACCATAGCCACAGTCAATACACAGAAGAGCAGTATCATTAAAAGAATCCCTTGTTCTACCATTTTATAGTCACAATCACTTCCTTGCTGAACTTTTTCCTTGTTGCAGCTAAAACTATGAAGTATAGAGCCTTGTATTTTTTTCACTTAGCATAATTATTTGTGATAAATCCAAGGTGTTGCATATATCTATGTTTTTTTTTTAATTGCTGAGTACCATTCTATTGTATGTATATACCATAGTCTGAAGGATATTTGAATTTTTTGAGTATTTTATGGACATGACTACTGATATCCAAGTGTTTGTATAAACATATATTTTTAATTTTTTTTTGGGGGGGGGGTAAATACTCAAGAGTACAATTGCTAGGTCATATAGAGAGTATGTGTTTAGTTCCATAGGACACTGCCATATTTTCCAGAGTATGTACATTCTCACCAGAAACTTGTGAATGAGTTCATTAGGATTTGCTACTAACATGCCTTTTTTTTTTCCTGTAGCCATTCTGATAGTTTTAGATTAAATTATTTATAGTTTTAATCTGAATTTCCCTTATGCTAAGGATGCTGAACTTTCCATCTGGTTATCTTATTTTTCAATAATATTCAATAGATATTTATCTAATAAAAATTTGTCACTGGCACTACTATATACCAAAATATAAATATTTTTAAAATCAGTTAAAAAACATTAAATGTTTTGCTTCTATTTTCATCCTGAAATTTAACAAACAAGGTCATTTTTGAAATTTGTAGTTGAATTATTTAATATTTGAATTCTTGCTCTAAGCAAGATGATGTTATACAGGTTTTTTCCTAGTAGTTATGATGGGATAGTTAATTTTCTTGTGACCTTCTTTTGAAATTATCAGTATAACCTTAAATATTAAAATTTTTAGAATTATACCAATAGACCATTTAACTTAGCTCTATTTTACTTTACAATTTCTTGGTCCCACTAAAAGATTGACAGATTTGTAGACATCAGGCAAGATGAAAGAATGTGTGCCAAAATAATCTGAAAATTTCACTAAAATTTTCCCTTTCCTGAGTGTTGTCACATTCTTAGTAAATCCACATAGATTCAGATATAAACAGTGTTAAAGTTTATTTTTGGGGGGCTGGGAATGTGGCTCAAGTGGTAGCGCGCTGGGTTCAATTCTCAGCACCACATAGAAATAAAGATATTGTGTCCACCTAAAACTAAAATATAAATGTTAAAAAAGTTTATTTTCAACCAGAACCTTCTCTACATGGTAGTGTCCTAAAATACATTGAGGTAAGACTAACAGACCAGGAAGAGAAGGTATGAAAGGAAGGAGATAGTTAAATAAGAAAAGTATGCTATGTTTGGGGAAGGTGTGCCCAAAGGATCATGTGCTTAATTAAGTCTTGGTCCCTATTCCTTGGCAATTTTTGGAGATGGTACAAAAATTAAGGGGCAGATCCTCTGGGAGGTCTTCCAGCATTTGAGGTATGACCATGAAGGAGATAGTGGGACTGTCAGTTCTTCCTTTTTCCTCTGGTTTTTGCCTCCTATCCATAAGGTGAATAGTTTTGCCCTGTCGTGCTGCCATAATGTGTTCCTTTACCAAAGGTCCAAAAGTAATAAGGCCAACCAATGAATTGAATGTATTGAAACCTATTAGCCAAATTAAAATTTCTCTAAATAAATTCCTTTTGCAGGTATTTGTTATAGTAATGTAAAGCTAGCTAACACAATGCTGAAACAGAACTTTAAGTATAGCAATGTAGTTGGACAAAGTTAGTAGACTGTCCTATGAATAATAATAAGATCAAGTTGTTTCATACTGTTGTCCAAGACTTCTCTATTATTAATTTTCTGTTTACTTGTCCAACATATTTTGAGAGGGAATTTTTGAAAAAAATAATGCTTTGTCTTTTCAGTTCTATAAATTTTTGCTTTGTGTTTCAGAAGTC
The DNA here is from genome assembly GCF_021218885.2 of Marmota monax. Lineage (NCBI taxonomy): Eukaryota > Metazoa > Chordata > Mammalia > Rodentia > Sciuridae > Marmota > Marmota monax. The sequence goes on from NW_026692781.1 coordinate 17,519,424, forward strand.
AATTGTTGATTCTTGATATATGGATTCATTTATAATCATAAAATGTATTTCTTCTTTTGATAGGAATTACATTAAATATGTATAATACTATTAGTAAACTGATTAGTTTAACAATATTAATTCTGCCTATCCATGAACATGGTAGATCTTTCCATCTTTTAGTGTCTTCTTAAATTTCTTTCTTTGGTGTTCTATAGTTTTCATTATAGAAGTCTTTCTTTCCCTAGGTTAAATTTATTTCCATGTATTATATTTTATTTTTTGAGATTGTTATAAATGGAATGGTTTTTCTGACTTCTTTCTCATCAAGCTCATTATTGGTGTATGGAAAAGCTACCTAGTTTTTTATGTTGAGTTGGTATCCTGAAGACAATGTTTGCCATGTGTTTTCTTCCTTTGTTATCCAACCCAGGTTCAAGAAGCTCATTTCATGGAAAACAAACACACAACAATGTTTGAAAAACAAGTGTTGGGGGAAAAGAAAGGCATTATTCAGTGGCCAAAGAAGAAAGAAGAAAGATCTTTGATCAAAAATTTGCTTTTTCATTTCAAGTGGTTGAGGGGTTATATTAATAGAATAGATATAATATGAAAGAGAAATAGCTAATAAGGGGTAACATTCTCAATTTTCCTGAGGAGAGGTAGAAAACTTCCAGATATTCATGTACCACCACTTTTATCTCTTTTCAAGCTCTGGCATTTGTGGTCATGGTGTCTGGTAAAAAGTTCTAGTCTTGACAGGACAAAGAAGAGACTAGGGAAGTCTAGGTCAAGTTAACCTTATATTATAGTTGATAAAAATGTTTCTCAAATGATAAACATGTCACCATGCAAAGCTGAGTAGAATGTAGCCAAAGTTTAAGGCAACAAAGGAAACAGACACAACATGGAGAGATGCCAAGCATTTTCATCCTATTCCAGTTACCTGTTTGACATTTGCAAGCCCACATGAAGAGTCAGTGTTTTCAGCAAAAACAATCTTATCCTAAAGAGAACTCAGGCAACAGTTATCATAATTACCCATGCATCACAAGTATTATCTACAGCAAAACTATCAGGAGACTAATAACATATTGCCCAGCTTTGTGAGTTCCCTGATCAGTGATTTTTAAGTCAAGTAAGAACAATTGAAGCTACTAGGTTTACTTAGGTTTTTCCCTGGTAACACCTTCACTTTTCTAAAACCTGCTGCTGCCTCTACCAGAATCCTCAGCCCCCTATTCATTTCTTAGGTTAGAAACTATATATATATATATTTTAACAATCTGACTCTTCTTTGAGTCTCATATTTAAGTGATTTCCATGCACTTGCATGTAATAAATATTTGTATATTCTTTTAACTTTTAATGTGTCTATTCTCAGTTTACTTCATAGACTCAAATATCAAACCTTTGGGAGTTGAAAGGAATATTCTCTTCACACCTAAACAGACTTCATCAATATTTCATTCAACTATGTATTTTAGTGAACCTTATGAATTTTCCTAAGAACTAATTGTTCAAATTCTATAAATATTTATTTACATTTTCAAACATACATCTATCTTACATTAAATCAAGTTTAATATCCTTTTGTATGTTTATGAGTCATTTTCTTTCTTTCATTTTTTGTAAACCATCTGTAACTTTTGGCAACATTTCTCTTAATTTTGAATATTTTATTTATATTAGCTCTTTGTATCTCAAAAAAGTATCCCTGGACTATGGTATTAGAAATATTTTAATATTTTATGTAAAAATATCAAATGTTATAATGCAAATATAAAATGTTTTATGTAAAGATAAAACTTACATAATATAAAAATAGGTTTTTGATATTAATTGCTATTTTAGACTATTCCTTGTTTGTTAATATTTAAAATATATCTATAATTAATGTAGGAAAAAAATGGAGGCAAATTCAAATATTTTAAGGCAAGGTACTGGGGAATGATAACTCAAAACTCAGAAATATATCTTGTGATAAATGGCTTTGGGATCAGACTATGTTTCAATTTTCCCTAAATTACCTTTGTGACTTTGGGCAATTTACTGAACTTTCCTTGCTTTGGTTTCTTCATCTATAAAATGAGAATACAATTGCGTAAACTCAAGGGGAAATCACTTAGGACTGCATTCACCACATTGCAAATGATGGTTAGCTATTTATGAATGCTAAGGTAAGAACCCTCTTGTACAGAAAAGCTTTGCTTAGGAGAAGATGTGGGAGGAATTAAGCCTTCCTTTTAAAAATTCTCAAAACATTGTTCAGTAAACATTTTTCAGGAGATTATTGACTTTAAATTGAGTCAAGGCTGCAAAAATACTTGGTACAAAGGGTATTTTAAAATTCAATTGGACCATTGTGTGATCTAATTTAAATTACCTGGCTCTTGTACCTCAGGGGTTTATTAGCATGGAAGAGAGCCTTATTATCATCAGTATCATTTTGTATTGGCATTGGCTGTGTCTGAATAGTCATTCTATTCTAGTGAAATAAAGAAAAACTTTTGAAGATCTCATTCTAATTTGGGGCTATTGAGAACTTATTAAAAAGTCATTTGGTTATTCTTTATAATACTTTTTTATAATCAAAACCTTGAAAATTAATTTTGGCCACTATATGGTATAAACATTAAATAGCATGTAATACATTTTATTTTACTTTGGATGGCTTTTTTATTTACAATTATGGATTGCAAAGAATGATATTTATCAAACTAAATGTCAGATGAATCACAAAGATTGGTCAGTGCTATTATTAATTTATGAATCATTCAACTTTTTTATAGTGTTACTTAATATTTTCACATGCAGTATTAGAAAATATTTTAAAACAAGAATAAGAACTATTCTTGGTAACACTTTTGATTATTGGTTAGTGTTCCTAACTCTGCCTAGGATGGGGAAGAAACGTAATCCTGTTTCCCCTGAGATTAGGGAGGAGATTAGGTACTACTGTTACGTTATTTCAGCCATAAGGTAACTTCTTTTTATTGTGAGAAACACTGGCAATTATATATTTGGTAGCCTACTATCGTCTTCTTGTTCCCTGCATATTTTACTTATTCATTTAAAATCATTCATTGTTTTTATCTATTATTTCAGATAATATGAAAGGTTACAAAGATTTTTTTTACTAAGTATAATCCATGTCTGTTTTTCTACATAAGACTAATTCTCTCAAGGATACTTTTCATTATTGGTTGCAGCTTGTAACCTCTGGTCTGTATCTTCATCAATGTGGACCTATAGAAAATAACACTGAGGGATAGATATGGGGTGGTGTTGCTGATGAATTTAGGTTAGAAATAACTCTTTGGTTTTAACTGTCACTTCATTCCACAAAACCTCAGCATAGTAAAGTTATTTTTCATAGTTTTGGGAAAAAGACAAAATGGTATTATAGGGGTACTGACATGAGCTCCTAGATTATGTGGACAAGGCCAGAAGTATACAGTCAACTGTAATCTCCTTGATCATTATCTCAGGATTCCTTAAGCAGGGCCTTGTAGGAAGAGATGAGTTGCTACTTCCTGGTGGTAGCTACACTCATGGAAAGATGTTTATCCATCAGACATGTTACTAGAATCCAAGGTGACTGACTCAGAGTAAAGGAGACAGATGGAAAATAGAGGCAGAGAAGCCAAGTTATTCATATTTGCAAGCTCAAATGAAGGGTTGGTGTTTTTAGCAAAAGGAGCCTCAATATACAATTGCATAAAAGTATGTAAAATTACCAAATATAGTGTATTAAAGGAAAGGAACTTGTAGTTAAAATCTTCCCACAAATAAATTTCCAGGTCCAGATTTCTGTGTTGGTTATTTCTACCAAATATTTAAGAGATTAGCATACTTGTTTAATACAAACTTTTCCAGAACATAGTGTAGAATAGAATAGTTTTAAACTCATTCTTTGATGCTACCATCTCCCTAATACCAAACACTGAGAGAACTACAGATACACACATACACACATACTCTCTCTCTCTCTCTTTCTCTCTCTCTCTCTCTCAAAAACTTAAGCTAAAATTTTCAGACAAAATTTTAACAAATTGATTCCAACAACATACAAAAATTGAATGAAAAAAAAATAAAAATCATAACAAAATTGGCTTATTAGAACTCTTTGGTCAGCAATAAAATATTGCATTCAATTATGTAATTCATCATGGTATTAGTTCAAAGAGAAAACTCATATGCTCATCCCAGTAGGTTCATAGAAAATATTTAATGCAATTCAACATATATATATTCATGGGGAAAACTCTCAGCAAAGTAGAAATGAAAGGAGACATAATGTGATAAAGGGTTTCTACTTAAAACTACAGATTGTGTCATACTTAGTGAAAAGCTAAATGCTTTCTCTCCAAAGTTGGGAACAGGACAACATATTTGTTCTCTTATTGGAGTTTTTATTAAATTTTATTTCTGTATGCATCTAATAACAAATTGGAAATTTAATTGAAAACATGTTATCAATATCATGTTGTTACATTGTTGCTATATTAATGTCAAAAAGTATGAAATATTTAAGGATAAATTTGAGAAAAGATGTTGAGACCTATACACTGAATTCTACATCGATATTATCTACAGAAATTAAATACTAAGTAAGTATATAGAAATGTATACCATACTTATAGTTTGGAAAATGTAGTAATTTTAAGATGCACATTTTCCCCAAATTAATATGAAAAATAAAAATAAACACATTCCCAATAAAAATCCAAGCAGATTTTTGGTAAATGTTAACAAAATGACTCTAAAATTTACATAGAATGTAAAGCATCAAAAATAGCCAAAACGTTTAAAATATAATAATAAATTTTGGGACTTACACATTGGACTTCAAGACATAGAATAAACCTGTTGTAGTTAAGACAGGATAATATTGACAAAGATAGATAATTGGATCAATAAAGTAATATATACTACAAAAGGAAACACACACACAAATATATATATGGCTAATTGACTTGGGGTAAAGATAAAATCACTAAATAAATTATCTGGAAAAATTTATTGCCATTAAAAAAATCCCTTCAATCTTTTCCTTAAACCACAAAAATTAACTTGACATAAATATAGACCTAAATCTAAACTTAAAACTATAAACTTCTTGAAGAAAACATGAAAAAAATCAGTAATATTTTGTTTGAAAGGTATTTTTTTAAAAAGACAACAAAAAAATAAATCAATAAACTGGACTTCAATGGAATCATAAATATTTGCTCTAAAAAAGTCTCTGCTAAGAATATAAAATACCAAGAAACACACTGGAGGAAATATTTTCAAAATATATATTTGATCAATAATTTATACCTAGATTATGTAAAGTACTCTTATGATGCAGCAATAAGTTCACAAACAGCTTAATTTAAGAGTGAGTAGAAGAGTCAAATATTAAACTTAAGAAGACATGTGAGTGGCAATAAATACATAAATAGTTGCTTTGCATTATTGATTTTTAGAAAAATTCACATTAATACAATAATTTATATTACTAAATGTTCACTGGAAAGACTAAATTTAAAAAGACTATTTTTTTTTTCAAATTGACTAATTAACCCCCAGGTTAGTTATGATATAAGATTCCAATGCCACCGTCATGTGCAGGGACTAAGAAAGTAAATTATACAATTCTTTTTTAAAAACAATTTTTCCCCTAAAATTTTATACAAGTTCTTACTATATGACACAGTAAACCAATCCTAGACCTTTAAGAGAAAGAAAACGTATTTCTAACAAAGACTTGAATCTAAGTGTTTTCAATAACTTTATTTGCAATACTGAAACCTGTAATTAACCAAAAATGCCCATTGAGAAGTGATAGATGAACAATTTCTACTACAACTAGATAATGTAATGCCACCCAATGATTAGAAAAATATTGATACATGTAGAAACATAAATGGGTCTTGAAATAAAGTGAGTGAAAAAAAGCCATAAAATTTTTAAAACTTTATATGCTGTTGTTGCCGAAAGCTCAGTCCTTGTCCCTGTTGCCAATCCAATAACAAGGACACAATTTTGAGACAAAGGAAAAAGAAGGTTTATTGCTTTGCTAGCACAGGAGAAGCACAGGGGACTACTGTCCCAGAGGCTGCGATTCTGCCCATCAGCAGAAACAGGGGGCTTTAAAAAAAAAGTCTTTATTTTGTTTATTTTTATGTAATGCGGTGAATAGAACCCACTGCCTCACATGGGGAGGCAAGGGCTCTACCACTGAGCTATAACCCCAGCCCCCAAACAGGGGATTTTTAAAAGAGGTGATTCAAAGGATACATTCCAGGTGTTCTCTGTGGGAGTTTGTAATTCACTTGTTAATTTGGGAGGTAGTAATTTCTGAGAGTTTTAGTAACATCCTCAAAGTCTGGATTACTTGGTTTCTATCTATGTATTCAGATAACTCTGCCTAGGATGGGGAAAACAGGTGATTCTGTTTCCCCATGAGGGAGAGGGAGAGATTAGGGAGGCACAAGGAGAGAAGAAGAGAAAAAATCATGTCCATTTTAAAAATTCGTGGCAGTGGCAGAGCAGCAAGTGTACCACTGTTACACTGTGATTCCAACCATGTAAAATTCTGAAAAATCTATACTAATTTATAGTCAGAAAGAGGCTAGTCCTTTTGCTAGGTCCTGGGGCTTAAGAAAAATATTTTGAAATATTGTGCCCGATAAGAACATATTTATATGTCTAAGATTTGGGGCCACACTGTTCCAGTTTTATTAAGAAAATAAAAATAAATAAATAAATAAAAATTTTAAAGCCAGCCCTCAAAGCAAGACTGAGGGCATATGCATGACTAAGGGCCAAAAAACTTTTGAGTGTGATGGAAATATTTGTCATCATGATTGTGGTGGTGGATTAAACGGTATATATTTACTTGTCAAACACAGAATTGAAACTTAAAATATATACAGTTATTATTACATGTCAGTTATTTCAAACTAAACTTGCTCAATTTATGTTAGCATTTTGTTTTGTGTTATGATGTATTCTTGGGACAACATACAGAGAATACATTATCATCATGTTACTCTTTCTACCCATAAACAGGACATATCTCTTGATTTATTTAGGTTTCCTTAATATTTTCAAGAAAACTCTTTATATAGTATATTTTCATATGGATGTAATCATATTTGAGTAGACTTATTTTTGGATATTATATCATTTAGAATGAAGGTTAAACTGTGATGCCAAAGAGACCAACACAAGTGATGTAAAATACAATCATTTTTTCTTGTAGTCTGTGGGGTAGGTCATTCATCAGGAAAGTATACTGAGCTGCTTACCTTCCATGGAGGCTAGATTAGTAATTCAAAAGTTATATATTTTGGTAAATGGGTTTATGATTGATTGAAGTAGCTCCCTCAAATAGTTAATAGTCTTCTGGGATATTGTTCTTCTCATAGATCTTTACCTAGCTTTTTTTTTTTTTTTTTGGCTTTTGTGCTTCACCTGTAGCAGTTGACCGTGTTTTCCTGTGGAGTGATATATTGGAAACGGTTAATTTAGCAGGACTGAGCTGCTCAAATCCTGTCCATTCCCAAGAAAGGATTACATTTGCCAACTCCTGAGAGATGAATTCTGTCTTTGAAATATTCTGCCTGATAAGAATATTTTTATATGTCTGAGATTTGGGGCCACACTGTTCCAGTTTTATCAGATAATTTATGCAAACGATGTTATTTATGGTGAACACCTGTTTCTCTATGCCAATGGCCTTAGGCAACTTTGTGGCACTTTGATCAGATATTTTTTGTTAACAATGTATTTTATGGTGAGCTCCTGCTTTTGCTCTGAGTCCACTGAAGTTAGCCACACATGTGCTATGTACCTACATGATTAACCCCAATAAAAACCATAGACCCCATGGCTTGGGTGATCGTCCCTGGTTGACAGTACTGCATGTTTGTCACACATCATTCCTGGAAAAATTAAGTTTATTCCATGCGGCTCCACTGGGTGAGCACACCTGCAAGCTTGTGCCTCCCTGTGGGAGGCTCTGCCTTTTCCTGTTCCAGTCTCCTCCCACTTTGACCCCAGGCTTGTTCATGTATATTCCTTTGGCCAATGAATGTTTAGCAAACATGATAAAAAGAGAAACTTATGAAAGCTCTCTGTTTGGAGTCATCCAGTCCAGTAACATAAAATCTATCATTGCAACATAAAATCTATCATTGCTTGTGAGAGGATGACATACCATGCAAACTTGAACTGATTTGCCCAGGAAAGGTCACCTTAGCCCAGGTTGTTACTTCCTGACACTCTAGCTAACTATGAATGCTTGAAATAACACCCCCACCAGCCTCCCTACAGATGCTTGATTAATAAAAACTTGTTTATGCGATTGGGAGTTTTTATGTGGCTTCTAAGTTAGCAGCATTATTATAGGAGTAGCTAAGAGATATAGGCCCTAGGTATGAATTTTCCCTATTCCCTTATTATAACTATTAATAACCCACACATGGTCTGTTTTCTGCATTACTAAACACTACAATTTTATTAAATGTTTTGCCATGATCTGTCCCCTACTCAGAGTACTTTAAACCTGACCACTTTACAAAAATTCCTCTGCTTATAACCTGCTCTGCACTACCATCATTTCTCAACTTGAGAATTCACAACCATGTTCTAATTTGGTTCCTTGTTTTTGCTCTGTTCTTTAAGGTTATTTCTACCACATAACTCCAAAGATTTTTTTTAAACAAATATTTACTCAAAAACCAAAACAAAACAAAGTTCCTTCATACTATGAATATAAGTCCTCAGTATGAATATCTATCTACTCCTACCCCCAATTTTCCTCTATGTTAGTTACTTTAGAATGATAAACCCAATAATAGATTATTCTGTGGTGTTCTTTGGCAGTCTAAGTCTAGTGTAATAGCCATAAACCCTACTAGTTTCATCTATCCTTCAATATCTTCCCACTTCCAAGAGTGGTGTGCATGTCTCTTTGTTTTTCTGAGTATCCCACATCACAGCATCATACCAAACCTGGGCATATCATACCCCATAACGCATGCATGCACACTCTTACCCTCTGAACAATAATTCTCAGTGATAGCATATTATAAACCCATAAGAAGGAAGAGAAATATAGTATTAATTGTCTTTGATTGTGAAGCACATTTCTCACATGGAATTAGGATGTTGAAGAGCTTTAATTCCTTTTTTTGTTTTCCCCTTTGCCATCCTTAACTAATAATCAGAGATTTTCTTCAGTTCTTATGACATACTTGAAAGCACTTGGCACACAAATGACAGAGGTAGGGTGGGCAGAAGCAGACCTAGGATCAGCAAGCTCTTCTTTATTTAGAGGCAGAGTCAATCTGTTAAACACCTGATGTGGTTCATTTTGGGTGGTGGGGTGGGGGGAATGGCTTCTGGCCACCACAAGGGTCTGGGTTTTTATAGGCAGCCTTAGCAGAGTCAGACCATGGAAGGAGTTAGTTACATTTGGCAGGGCCTTTGGTGGGCAGGGGGCAGGGGCGGGTGATTGGAGGAGTTTTGATGACAGGTAGGTAACCATATCCTTCAATACGTATTATACTTTATTGCCATGTGGAACACTTTGCCTTCACACATAGATCCCTTGGGCCTCTTAAAGATATTTCAAGATCAGATGCTTTGTGCTACTTTTCCCTGGAAAAACTTCCTTGACTATGAAATTGGAGTAAGGATTGTTCCACAAATAGACATTTCTCTTGGTTTTGCAGATACCATCAGCCTTGTATTTTTCTAGATATTTTTAGTAAAGTGTTGGGCATTAGACTGTCCTTCAAATCCAAGAGGCATATGCCATGTGGCTCCCTTCCTCTCATGTTTCCTTCCTTTGGAGATCACAGACCTGGGGCCTTCAGCTTAGCTGTGTGTACAGCACACAGTATCTGATGTGGGGATAATTGTCAACCCTGGTTCTAAGTTCACTGCAGGAGAAGACAGGAAACTTCCAATTTTACATCTCATTAAAATGATAATAAAGAGCAATTTTTAATTTGCAAACCCTTGAGTAATGACTTAGAAACAAATTGTCATTTCATTATAGCTTAAACCTTTAGAATTGATTACAACAAGCTGTATCACTGTAACTGAGCAAGCACAAGTTTGTGAAAGATTAATTTCTTTACATTATTCTTTTTTACATATTGTCAATGCTATTAGTTTTTTCTCTTTTAATTTCATTCTGTTTCTACCAAAGACTGTTGCATCATGTTGATGAATGCGATTATGATATTTTGAAAAGATGGGGATTTCCATGTTTTCTGGTACACTAGCTTTCATAAATATTCTTTCTAAATGTAGATTCTGTGTATGGCAATTTATTACATTGACAAATATTAATAAAAAATCCATCTCCCAACAGTCTTACTGTTAATTATTATGCACACTGCTGACAAAAAATATTTCATGAATGTTTGCTTCATGAAAGGCATTCTGTTAGGCATTCAAAAGTAGATAGTAGAAAATCAAACATAAGGTCTAGATAAAACAAAAGCATCATATAGAGTAACATACAGATAAGAATATAAGGCTATAATAAAAACAAAGGGTTTTAATATTAGAGGGTGAGTTAAGAGCAGGAAAATGTTACTCAGAAATATCCCTCCTATAAGTATGAATTCTGTATGAGTTATTTATACTTTTCTCCAATTAGGAAATTGAAGATCAAATTTTATGGCTAAACCAAACTAAACCAAACCAAACCAAACACATACTTGTCTTGTTTCTTGAGCTGTATACATAGAAATAATAATATCAACACTTTCCGCATGCAATGGTGCACGCCTGTAATCCCAGTGGCTTGGGAAAATCGTAAGTTCAAAGCCAGCCTCAGCAATTTAGTAAGGCCCTAAGAAACTCAGAAGGATCCTGTCTCTAAATAAAATATAAAATAGGGCTGAGGATGTGGCTCAGTGGTTGAGTGACCCTGAGTTCAATCCCCAGTACCAAAATAATAAATAATAATAATAATAATAATAATAATAATAATAATATCATCAACACTTATACTATATGTAATCATAGTATTTTCTACTGTTTAAGAGGTGGACATTTAATGAGAGTTTCAGAGTAAAGCATTATGTAACTATATTCTGCCCAACATATTTAGAAAATTAACAGATATTTTTTTCAACAAATTTCTATTGTTTAATTCCAAATGAAATCCTATTCTTGTCAATTTGGAGTGTATTTAATATATTCTTGGGAAGTATTTATTTATGTTTATTTGTTTTTTGGTACTGTGGGTTAAACCCAGGAACACTTTTTCACAGAGCTACATTTCCAGTGCTTTTCATTTTTTATTTTGAGGCAAGGTCTCACTGAGATGCTGAGGCTGACCTTAAACTTATGATCTTCTTGTCTCAGGCGCTTTGAATTATTAGGAATACAGGTGTTTGCCAGTGTGCTTAGTATATTCTTGGAAAATTTATTTTAAAACACTATATATTTTAATATATGTATTAACTCCATAGTTCAGAGAAAGAAGGTTTTAGCTTCTTACTATAATTTTCATGCTGGTAAATACAATTTTATATCATATCTGAACTATTTGAATGTTTTCTGAGGTTTTTCTATAGTTGTAATATTATATTAAGTTCCGATTTATAATAAAATGTGGCTATTTTTAATTTTTTAAAATAAATTATTTTTAAAAATATTATACCAAACTATATATATATATATATATATATATATATATACTTATTTATTTATTTATTTATTTTTGAGAGAGAGAAAATCTTTTTTGTAGATGGACACAACACAATGCCTTTATTTTTATGTGGTGCTGAGAATCGAACCCAGGTCCTGCCCATGCTAGGCAAACACTCTACTGCTGAGCCACAATCCCAGCCCCAACCAAAATATCTTTTTAAAAAATATTTTCAATTATTTTTAACTAGAGAGATCTGTCCCTTAGCTTAGGGACGTTTATTTATAGATGTGATACACTATACAACTTTATTATTTGAAATAGCCAGATTTTAAGTATATTTTTACATCATTGCTTTAAAGAGTAAAGGGATTTAAAGCTGAGCATAATTTTATGATAATTAGTGGATTTCCTTGAAATATTGATTAATTTTTAAATCTATACTTCTCTTAGAATTCAACCAAATAAATGTTTTTTAGTAAAAATTGATGACTAATTCTGTGTCACCAAAAGACAAAATTTCCAAAGAGCAAAAATAGAGAATTGAATATTAAGTTTCTTATTTTGCTTAAATAATCATATAGATCAGATAATAAGTCTGGATTTATAATATATAAAAGTGATCTAAGGTGTTGTCTAAATACTTTTGTTGTGTGGGGTGAAAGAAGAGGCTTTACTCTTTTAAGATTTGCTAGAATGAACCAACAATAGAGTAAAATAGGAGACTAGACATAAAAATTTATTATGTGTACAGGGGCAATCACAAAGTGTCATTACCACCATGCACAGTGATACAGGTCTATAGTGACTTGGGAGGCTGAGGTAGGAGGATTGCAAGTTCAAGGCTGGCTTCAGCAGTTTGGCAAGGCCCTAAAAAATGTGGTGAAACCCTATCTAAAAATAAAAAGGGCTAGCGATGTCACCCAGTGCTTAAGTGCCCTGAGTTAAATCTTCAGTACCAAAGGGGAAAAAAAAAAAGAAGAAAGAAAGAAAGGGGAAAAAAGTGTCGTCATCTTCTAGTCCAACATGATTCAAAACTTTTATGTAACTCTTTTTTCTAGGCAGGCACTCTACCACTGAACACATCCTCAGCCCCCTATATAACCCTTTTTCATAGTGGAAGGGGTGAATGAAAAAGTAGACAATTATTGAGGAATTGTAAATCATTTCAAGGGAAATTTAATGGACATGGAGAAACATATTATCTGACACAAACTCCACTGGGCACACAGAACACATAGAAGATTGTAAATGTCTTTCTTTAGAATATTGAGTGGGACTGAAATAGAAAACAATGCTGTGTTGACACACTTCTGTTATCTTTCCTCCTCTCCCATGAGTTTGGCTAAATGAAAACTCAGAGAAGGGACCAAGGTCATTGTTTTCTTCTTTGGCAGGTCCCAACTTCAAGCAGACAAGGACTATATCTTTGAATACCTTATAAAGTCTTTATATACTTTATCAAGTAAAGTCTCTCTAGTATTGGCTGCTCTCTAATTTCCTTTAAATTAAAATAATCAGCAACCAGGTGTCATGTGCTGGGGTAACAGTTCCTGGTTGGCTTTAGGTGTCCTCATTATCATGCTTGTGTTAGTTCAGGTCCTCTGAGCAACAGACATCAGGTGTATTTGTTGGGGAGAATTTCTGAGAGGCGCTTGAGGAAAAGAAAGTCTTGAGACTAGAATTTAGACTAAACTCTGTAAAGAAGATAGGATAGAAAGGAGGATTGAGGAAGAAAAATCTTAGGTTTCACACTCTTGTAAGGGAGTATTTACTAGGCTGGTAGAGAGTACTCCAGTCAAAATTGTTCACAGCAGTGAGCTTGCCTTAGTATACCTGTTAAATAGCCTGGAGCATCCTATGGAAAATGTGGCTTGGTCATAGAGGAGGAGTGAATTCAGTGTATAGCAGCCAGTTGAGCTACCTGAAATGAGCAATTGCAACAGCATAATTTCATGTCCAGCAAATGCCATTTTTAGTTTGTGAGAGGATTAAAAGAATCTTCTTAATTTCATAGGGCATCTGTAGAATCTGTCTATTTCTCAAGCATCTGTCCATTTTATCATTCCTTTGGAATGGAATTCAAAACATAGCAAGGCTTCCTGCATCTGAGGACATTATTAGGAAGAGACAGTATGAAAACCTATCATCAAAATTATATTTACCGGATAAAATAGCCAACTTCAGAAAAGAAGTCCAGATAGTAAGAATAGTAGCAAGAATAACTGGATCATGTTTCTCATTATGTTGGGCTCTAATTTCTTAGATCTTCTTACTTTAAGTTATCAATAAAGACTTGGCTAGACATGAACCACATTGAATTTAAAATTATTTGGATCAGTGTAGAGATTGAAACTGAGGAATGAGGGAGGAAGAGATGGCCACTTCTTCTAGTTGAGACAATTGCAACCTTATTGTTCATCCTGCTTCTGCTGCAGTCTACCACAGTGATGCTGGAAAATGTGGATGGATTGACATAGATATGCCTCCTCCTGTTCTGCAGATGGTCTATAAGATTGGCTAGAGTGTTTCCAATAATGTTAACGTTCTAGAAGCATCATTGCTCTTTCATTCAGCAGTATTTCAGTTGTGGGTGATCTGTTCTGCTGAATGTTATCCAGGGCTATTTAGGTTTTATATGTCAGCATTATTTCATAAGAGCCTTGTCTGGACTAATTCTGCAAATCTTCAATCAAGAAGTTTTCAGGTTTTCTTCACTGCTTATTTAATATCTAGAAAGATGAGGATCGATAGCTGTACTATGTTTGCATAAATCTTTCCACAAATACTTAGTTTATATAGCATAATTTAAAAACTTCTTTTCTATTTATGTTTGTGTGAGCTTATACCAAAAAATTAGGCAACAATAATATTAGAAAGTTATCAGTATGGTTATCAATGCAATTTTTTATTCATCTCATTACTTTAATTCTTCAAAAATGCTAATTTATTATTATAAATATGAGAATTCTAGGAATTTTGTTATTTTAGTATTTGCAAAACACTTTTAAAACTTAAGATAATGCCTATATCCTATTAATTATTCATCACTGTGGCACTGATTTAAATTATCCTCAAAAAATTGAATTAATCTTTAAAGACTCTTCTGATGCATCTATTAATTTGTTGATTTAAACACATTTAATAATAATCTGAACACCAAGTACTTGTTTTATAGTAACTGTAAGAAAAATAACACAATTTTTAAATATTTAAATATAATTTCTTTATCAGCTAATAACCACTTACATTTAGCCTTTCAAAAGTGTTATCTGATGAAGTGTGTAAAAGCTTTATCTTTTATTTTTCAAAATTCTTATTTTACAGTTAGCATAAATCATTTTCATCTTTAAAGTAATTTTCTAAGCTCAACACAACTTCTATTCTTACTACATTTTTACAAGTAAGTAGGAAATGATTTATGCTTTTTCGTTTCTAGCTTTACATAAAACATAGAATTTCAGTGAAAATTCATTATTCTGGAAATCACTCTGTACTGGAAAAGTTCCAGACCAATATCTCTCTAAAGGAGAAAAGGTTGTTTAATAATGAGCCCAATGTCATCATTGAATAACAAACCCTGTATTTGCTATGTGAAGAACAGCCCATTGGGTGCAATTGATTTAGTAGAATGTACTTGGATTGAGTTCTGGGCTCCCCATATGGAAGTTTTTGTTTAAAAAGTTTGGTGGATGGACTAAGAAGGAAGAGAAACACAATTTATTAAAGACACTTACTAGAGTTTGAAACTTTTTTGCAAGTTCATTTATTATCTTTTACTAACTCCCCAGGAAATAAGAAATTCTTGTACAATCTTTTATGATAACATGTAAAAACCTACTTAAGACTTGCAAGCAGAAAATAAGAAATTAAATAGCTTAGTTGTGAATTATTTTCTTTCATACAGCATTACACATTAATAGTATAATATTTCTATTTAGAACCAAGAAACAGTATCTAATTAATATAGTAACACATTTATTCATGTGATTCATAAAATGTATTAATAACATTTTTCTTGATCTCTAAAGAAAATGCTCTATTAACCATTATTTTCTATAAAAAGGCAACATTTACATTTGTGTAAGCTTGTGGTATTCTTCTTAGGAAATGTTTTATAAAACTAATGTTGCCACTTTAAGCTATTTCTTCCTTATATTCAAAAAGTATAATTTATTCAGGCCCCATTGATCACCTCCTCGGGGTGATTAGAAAGAAGGGCAGGAAGACTCATCTGTATACAGTAGGTGCTTAGGTTTCTGGGAACTAGTCAGTCCTCACAACATCAATGCAGGGAGCTTCTCCCACTTTCTGGTCTTGGTGAACTTACAGACATCAATGACTAGAGGGTAGAACAGGTGAGACGATAGAGATATTAACCACAGTATTTATTGCCCATGCTGAATTGGCCAGGGTTAGTGAAAGAAACAATTAGTCAACAATTCCAGATGTTCTTTAGAGCAGTGCTTCTCAGACTTTACTGTGCATGAAATCCCCTTGAGATCCTGTTAAATTGTGGATCCTGATTCAGTAGGTCAGGGCAGGGCCAAATTTCTGCAGCTTTAATATCCTCTTGTGGTGCCCATTCTGCGCTTGTGGAGACTGCTCTGGAGCATGGCAGGCTGTTTCCTGTGCCTGAGGCACAATCACCCATAACCACAAGATGGCGTTAACCAGACTCATTCGAAGTGTGCTTTCTCATTTTGACTTCAATGAGGTAAGGTGGAGGTCTTTCTGCAAAGGCAATACAGAAACATTTAAATCTGTTTGCTCAGAGAACTATATGTTCCTTCATCAGTTTCTACTGCAGTTTTTTATATTGGTTCTCTTTGACCATTCCTCTCTTTCTGATCAAAGTTTTGACAAACTTTACAATTATTCCAATGCCTTTTATTTCTAACTAGTTCTGATAACCTTCCCTTAAGCTAGTCAATAGATTTTCCTGCTTACGTTAGTCAATAGATTTTTCTGCTGATCAATACTTCAAGTGCAACTTAATCTTTTAAGAATTATGAAAAAGATTTTCTTCATTTTTAATGTAAACCATATACACTTTTTTCCTGAACAAAATTCAAAATTATAGAAGGGAATAAAAGATCTCAAAGACTTCTAAACTTAGTTACAAAATAAGCTGAATTTTATCCAAACAATAAGTCATTTGCTTACCCTCTGTGCTCCCCTGAAAGACTTCAAGATTGTTTTGTTGTGTATACCTTTGTTTATGCAGAGATGACAAATTAATACAATTTTTTCATATCACTATGACATATTTGAAGCTATTGTCTCTTCTATTTGAAATTATTACTCACTTGTTATTACAAGGAGTGTAGGGTCTACCATTGCCCAGCTGGTATACTTTGAATGATGTTAAAAGTTATATCTTCCTCCATACAATAGTGTTTTCTATTAACCTTGCAATAATGCATAAAATGACTATTAGGTTCTTGGGATAGGGAATAGAAATTTTGATAGTAAACTAAAAGGAACCATAGAGAATTTATCAAGTTAATTCTAGTTACCTTCTTCAGCTGGTGTCTTATGCTTCCTTGATATAATCTAGCTCATACATCCTCAATGTTTCTAGTCTACAGTGTTCTCTCCTTGATTTTTTTTTTCCTGCTATTATTCTAGCTGTTATTAGCTTAGGCTTATTTTCTTCAGCTAGAAATATATTTTTTTCCTTATTAAACTGAACACCAGAGATAGAATTCTTACGTAAGCTGAGATCATTTCCTTGAGCTCTAGAAATACATTTCTGCTGCATACCTCATATATATGAAGAGTAGGAAAAAATTGGGACTTAAGACCACAACAGTTATTATCATGTAGGCACAACAACACATTTAGGTAAATATGCTTGTTATTGTATAACTATGCAGGTTAAGTTACTGATGAGAATGTATTTATTACTACCAACAGCTTTTTCAAGTGCTCTGATAAACTCAATTGTTATTACTCAGAATATTCTTACAAGAGTGGAAAAATGTAACCGTAAGGAGAGGTCAGAAAGTACATACACTCTCATAAGAATAAAATTCTATTTTACATTTATAATTCCTGAGTTCTGGATTTATAAGAAAATTTTCATATGTAATTTGAATTTTCATTTGGTGACAAAAATTTGTCACATGATTTAAAATTTACTGTAAAATCAAATTAAATTTTGAAAATGGGGCTCTGTCTACATTGTCCGGCAGCCGCTTCTAGAGGTTGGAGCTGGGCTGCGTGCCGAGCCCTGTCCTCCGAAGGCTGGACCGCGGCCTCGAGTGCCTCGGTCGCCTGTTCGCCACTGCACCTTCGGGCAGAGCCTGCTCTGGGGTCGTTCTGCATCCCCCTGCGAAGGGACCCGTGCTCTGGAGGAGGGGGCCAGAGAGCTGTGGCGGCAGCCGCTTAGGCCCCAGGGGCCGGGCACCAGGCTGAGGAGCAGCGGAGGCCGCGGCGGCTCCGCTACGGTCGCAGACGAGCACGGCATCCGTGAGCGTGGTCCAGAGGCGGAGGCGACGGCGGCAGGGTTTCATTCCTAGAAATCTGGACTGGAAACAGAAGCAGCAGTTTGTATAATCCCAAGAACTTGCTTATGCCAGGAAGCTGTAAGGGCAACATGAATATCATTGAGGAGATCTAACATGGTGGCGGGCTTGGAGAGATCAAGTCTCTGACATCTTCAACTGCGCGGGCATAGGGAGCCGTAAACTGTCTAAATGCTGTTTGCTCAGGATCACTAGGCAATGCTGAGCTGACGTGGATCTGGGGCGTACAGTCTGGGCCCCTCAGAACACACACACCGAGCCCGGATCGGCTGCATTCAAGCTCCGGTTCGCCTGCTTCTCGTAACTCAGCACTAACAATCCCGCTGAAATAACTGGTCGGCCCGTCTGAACATACAGAGGTAAAAGCCAACCGAGCCTTCATAGGCAGTGGCCACAGGACTGAAAAGGGGCTTGGGAAAGTCTGTCAGGACTCACCCGTTGCATTGGTCACCCGGCAAAGGGAATGAACGGTCACCATTTGCACGAGATACCACCATGGCAGAGAACTGACGTCACGGGCGGAGGGGATAACTTCATTGAAACCAGCGCGACAGGTGTGTAATCCCCTAGTCATCTCTCTCCACACAGCAGGGAAACCTTAAGAGCCCCTCCCAGCTCTCCTGTGAGCGCAATAGCCAGACCGAGGGAATCAGGAGTGGCGCAGAACTCCCGGCTACTGCTCCCACCAGTGCTGACAACTGAGGTCTCTTGCACCAGCTACCAGGGGGTGGGGGTGGGGGGTGGCTACTGGAGGACAAGCAAATTCGCTGGGGGTTCTCAGCCCCAAGCTCTACAAACTTAGGGTCTGAGGGAGGCAAACAGGGAGAATGTGCCCAGGCGTTCATGAAAACAGGGCTCCCAGGAGCAGCAGACCTGGCATGTAACCAGTATTGTGGCGAGCGTCACAGGTGAGCGGGGCCTGGCTTGAGGAAACACAAGAGAAGGCCCTAGGCACTCAGGATTGGAGACCCGCCCAGTCTGGGACGAAGAGCTGCTGCACAGTGAATGGTTCCCACCTATTGAGAGGAGAAGCTTGGCCCAGTGGGCACAGCTCTACCTACTGGAAGAGAAGTTAATCGAACTCTATGACTGCATTTATTATTATTATTATTTTCTTTTTCTTTCATTTTCATTTTTTTGTTGGTGTTGTTGTTCTTTAACTTTTTTTAATGTTTTTAATTTTTTTTAAATTTTTTTATTTTATTATTATTAGTATTATTTCTTTAAATTTTAATTTTCATTTTTTTATTATCATTATTATTTTAAAAAAATTTTTTTTCTTTCTTTCTTTCTTTTCTATTTTTTTCTTTTTCTTTTGTCTTTTCATTTCTTTTCAATGTTCTTATTCCCCCTTCCTTGAATTCTACCTGCCTACTCTCATTCTCTTTAGTGACTTCTTCCCCTCCCTTCTAATATATTTCCTCCCAAGCATCAAATAAATTTATAAGAGTAAACAGTAACTCAGCAGTCAAACAGAACAAGAAGTAACATGAGCAGCATAAAAAAGCAAGGAAGAAAAGGAGTACAAACAATGAAGAACAGCCTAAATATTCAGGAGGATCTAGAGTCATTAGAAAAATGGTCATATAAAGAACTCAAGGAATACCTTAGACAGATGGAATGGAACCTTAAAGAGGATACGAGACAGCAAATCCAAACAGTGAAAGAACACTTTGAAAATGAATTACATAAACAGATAAAAGAAGAAGTTAAGCATCTTTATCAGGAGATAGAGATTATAAAAAAAAATCAAACAATAATTCTAGAAATGAAGGAAACGATAAACCAAATTAAAAACTCAATTGAGAGTATCACTAACAGAGTGGATCAAGTAGAAGAAAGAACGTCAGATAATGAAGACAAAATATATCATCTTGAAAATAGTCTAGCCAACTCAGAAAGGCTGGTAAAAAATCACGAGAAAAACATCCAAGAGATATGGGATAATATAAAAAAAACAAACTTACGAGTCATCGGGATAGAGGAAGGTACAGAGATTCAAACCAAGGGAATGAGTAACCTGCTGAATGAAATAATTACAGAAAACTTTCCAGAAATAAAAAAGGAAACGGATATACAAATTGTAGATGCATACAGGACACCGAGCACACAAAATCACAGTAGACCAACGCCAAGACACATTGTTATGAAGATATCCAATATACAGAACAGAGAGAAAATATTAAAAGCTACAAGAGAAAGGAGGCAGATTACATTCAGGGGTAAACCAATAAGGTTAACAACGGATTTTTCATCACAGACGCTGAAAGCGAGAAGATCCTGGAACAACGTATTTCAAACACTGAAAGACAATGGATGCCAACCAAGAATTCTGTATCCAGCAAAATTAAGCTTCAGGTACGACAACGAAATAAAAATCTTTCATGATAAACAAAAGCTAAAAGAATTTGCAGCCAGAAAACCAGCATTGCAAAGTATCTTGAGCAAAACACTACACGAGGAAGAAATGAAAAACAATAACCAAAACCATCAGTGGGAAGTGCCTCTGTAATGACAGAGGGCGGGGGGAAAGCTAATCATGGAGAAACAAACTAATTTTAAAAAAAAAGAAGATAAATAATCAAACATGGCTGGAAGTTCAAACCATATATCAATAGTAACTCTAAATGTTAATGGCTTAAACTCTCCAATAAAGCGACATAGGCTGGTAACATGGATTAAAAAAAACAAATCCAACAATATGCTGCCTCCAGGAGATACATCTGATTGGAAAAGACATACACAGGCTGAAGGTGAAAGGTTGGGAAAAAATATACCACGCACACGGTCCTCGTAAGCAAGCAGGGGTGGCCATCCTTATATCGAATAAAATTGACTTCAAGACTAAGTTAATCAAAAGGGATAAGGAAGGACATTATATACTGTTAAAAGGAACCATTCACCAACAAGACATAACAATTATCAATATTTATGCACCAAATAATGGTGCTGTGACGTTCATAAAACAAATTCTCCTCAAGTTCAAGAATCAAATAGACCACAACACAATAATTATGGGTGACTTCAACACACCTCTCTCACCATTGGACAGATCCTCCAAACAAAAGTTGAATAAAGAAACTATAGAACTCAATATCACAATCAATAACCTAGACTTAACTGACATATATAGAATATATCAACCATCATCAAGTGAATATACTTTTTTCTCAGTAGCACATGGATCCTTCTCAAAAATAGACCATATATTATGCCATAGGGCAACCCTCAGTAAATATACAGGGGTGGAGATAATACCATGAATTTTATCTGATCATAATGGAATGAAACTGGAAATCAATGATAAAAGAAGGAAGGAAAAATCCTACATCACATGGAAAATGAACAATATGTTACTGAATGATCAATGGGTTACAGAAGACATAAAGGAGGAAATCAAAAAATTCTTAGAGATAAATGAAAATACAGACACAACATATCGGAATCTATGGGACACAATGAAAGCAGTTTTAAGAGGGAAATTCATTGCCTGGAGGTCATTCCTCAAAAAAAGGAAAAACCAACAAATAAATGAGCTCACACTTCATCTCAAAGCCCTAGAAAAGGAAGAGGAAAACAACAGCAAATGTAGCAGAAGGCAAGAAATAATTAAAATCAGAGTGGAAATCAACGAAATTGAGACAAAAGAAACTATTGAAAAAATTAACAAAACTAAAAGTTGGTTCTTTGAAAAAATAAATAAGATCAACAGACCCTTAGCCATGCTAACAAAGAGAAGAAGAGAGAGAACTCAAATTACTAACATACGGGATGAAAAAGGCAATATCACAACAGACGCTACAGAAATACAGAAGACAATTAGAAATTATTTTGAAAACCTATATTCCAATAAAATAGAAGATAGTGAAGACATTGATAAATTCCTTAAGTCATATGATTTGCCCAGACTGAGTCAGGAGGATACTCACAACGTAAACAGACCAATATCAATAGATGAAATAGAAGAAGAAATCAAAAGACTTCCAACCAAGAAAAGCCCAGGACCGGATGGGTATACAGCGGAGTTTTACAAAACCTTTAAGGAAGAATTAATACCAATACTTTTCAAGTTATTTCAGGAAATAGAAAAAGAGGGAGCTCTGCCAAATTCATTCTATGAGGCCAACATCACCCTGATTCCGAAACCAGACAAAGACACCTCAAAGAAAGAAAATTACAGACCAATATCTCTGATGAACCTAGATGCAAAAATCCTCAATAAAATTCTGGTGAATCGGATACAAAGGCACATCAAAAAAATTGTGCACCATGATCAAGTAGGATTCATCCCTGGGATGCAAGGATGGTTCAATATATGGAAATCAATAAATGTTATTCACCACATCAATAGACTTAAATATAAGAACCATATGATCATCTCAATAGATGCAGAAAAAGCATTCGACAAAGTACAGCATCCCTTTATGTTCAAAACATTAGAAAAGCTAGGGATAACAGGAACTTACCTCGATATTGTAAAAGCTATCTATGCTAAGCCTCAGGCTAGCATCATTCTCAATGGAGAAAAAATGAAGGCATTCCCCCTAAAATCTGGAACAAGACAGGGATGCCCTCTATCACCACTTCTATTCAATATAGTTCTCGAAACACTGGCCAGAGCAATTAGACAAAAGAAATTAAAGGCATAAAAATAGGAAAGGAAGAACTTAAATTATCACTATTTGCAGTTGACATGATTCTATACCTAAAACACCCAAAAGGGTCTACAAAAAAACTACTAGAACTAATAAATGAATTCAGCAAAGTGGCAGGATATAAAATCAACACACATAATCAAAGGCATTTCTGTATATCAGCGACAAAACTTCTGAAACGGAAATGAGGATAAACACTCCATTCACAATATCCTCAAAAAAAATAAAATACTTGGGAATCAACCTAACAAAAGAGGTGAAAGATTTATACAATGAAAACTACAAAACCCTAAAAAGAGAAGTAGAAGAAGATCTTAGAAGATGGAAAAATATACCCTGTTCATGGATAGGCAGAACTAACATCATCAAAATGGCGATATTACCAAAAGTTCTCTATAGGTTTAATGCAATGCCAATCAAAATCCCAACAGCATTTCTTGTAGAAATAGATAAAGCAATCATGAAATTCATATGGAAAAATAAAAGACCCAGAATAGCAAAAGCAATTCTAAGCAGAAAGTCTGAATCAGGCGGTATAGTGATACCAGATTTAAAACTATACTACAGAGCAATAGTAACAAAAACAGCATGGTACTGGTACCAAAACAGGCGGGTGGGCAAATGGTACAGAATAGAGGACACAGAGACTAATCCATAAAGCTACAACTATCTTATATTTGATAAAGGAGCTAAAATCATGCAATGGAGGGAGGATAGCATCTTCAACAAATGGTGTTGGGAAAACTGGAAATCCATATGCAACAAAATGAAACTGAATCCCCTCCTTTCACCATGCACAAAAGTTAACTCAAAGTGGATCAAGGAGCTAGATATCAAATCAGAGACTCTGCGTCTGATAGAAGAAAAAGTTGGCTCCGATCTACATATTGTGGGGTTGGGCTCCAAATTCCTTAATAGGACACCCATAGCACAAAAGTTAATAACAAGAATCAACAAATGGGACTTACTTAAACTGAAAAGTTTTCTCTCAGCAAGATAAACAATAAGAGAGGTAAATAGGGAGCCTACATCCTGGGAACAAATTTTTACTCCTCACACTTCAGATAGAGCCCTAATATCCAGAGTATACAAAGAACTCAAAAAATTAAACAATAAGAAAACAAATAACCTAATCAACAAATGGGCCAAAGACCTGAACAGACACTTCTCAGAGGAGGACATACAATCAATCAACAAGTACATGAAAAAATGCTCACCATCTCTAGCAGTCAGAGAAATGCAAATCAAAACCACCCTAAGATACCATCTCACTCCAGTAAGATTGGCAGCCATTATGAAGTCAAACAACAACAAGTGCTGGCGAGGATGAGGCGAAAAGGGTACTCTTATACATTGCTGGTGGGACTGCAAACTGGAGCGGCCAATTTGGAAAGCAGTATGGAGATTCCTGGGAAAGCTGGGAATGGAACCACCATTTGACCCAGCTATTGCCCTTCAATAGATGAATGGATAAAAAAATGTGGCATTTATACACCATGGAGTATTATGCAGCACTAAAAAATGACAAAATCATGGAATTTGCAGGGAAATGGATGGCACTAGAGCAGATTATGTTTAGTGAAGCTAGCCAATCCCTAAAAAGCAAATACCAAATGTCTTCTTTGATATAATGAGATCAACTACGAACAGAGCAGGGAGGAAGAGCAGGAAGAAAAGATTAACATTAAACAGAGACATGAGTTGGGAGGGAAAGGGAGAGAAAAGGGAAATTGCATGGTAATGGAGGGAGACCCTCATTGTTATACAAAATTACATATAAGAGGGAAATGGGAAAATAAACAAGGAGAGAAATGAATTACAGTAGATGGGAGAGAGAGAGAATATGGGAGGGGAGGGGAGGGAGGATAGTAGAGGATAGGAAAGGTAGCAGAATACAACAGGTACTAATAGGGCATTATGTAAAAATGTAATGTGTAACCGATGTGATTCTGCAATCTGTATTTGGGGTAAAATTGGGAGTTCATAACCAACTTGAATCTAATGTATGAAATATGATATGTCAAGAGCTTTGTAATGTTTTGAACAACCAATAAAAAAAAAATTGAAAATGAACAAATAAATACTCATTTACTCAATAAAACTTTTGCTTATAACCTTACGGTGATATAGTCTTTTATTAATAGTAGTCTCTAATATTTAATAAAAATATTTTATAATATTTAATTTAAAACTTATTATTATAAAGAATGAATTCTATCTTGGTCTTAAGTGATTACATCATCTCACTTAGCAACTTGTTTCATTTACCATTAAAAATACCTGTTTTTGTTTCATCTAATCTATTTTTATCTTTACTCTTTAATTATTCATTTTTATTAATAGGCCTAAAGTAGAGGCAGGCTATTCTAGAAGGCTTCTAAAATAGTTGAATTCTTATTCTATAGATATTGTCATAATTTAAAAAGTCAGTGAAATTAAATGATTAAGTAAATATGAAGGAAAAATACTTAAAATCCCTCTATTATTTTGACTACTTGAAAAGATTGAGGTTAACTATGATCTATGAAATAAATAAATCTAAAAATATAAAGGATGGTAATGATTCAAACATATCTGAACTACAGCATCAAGGCTTATGGTCTATGGAATGAAAAATGAAACCTAGTCATTTTGTTGACCACAAAGGGAAACATGTTCATAGAAAAGAGTACAATTAGAAAAATTATATCTTAACTAGAAAGTTTTACTAATAAAATAATAAAAAGGAAACTTAGATTGCTGGGATTTTAGAAGCTTTGTAACTCCGTAAAATTGCCATTATATATCACATGATAGATACTTTCAATGTGCAACTCAAGACATTCTCTTCATACTTATTTCAGAAGCTGGGAGGCAGTTAAATTTTGGAGGTCAGGTCTATCAGATGTAGCAGCTAATATGCATTATCATTTAAGAGCCATGAAGCTGTCCTGATGTCTTCCCTAAGAAGTAAGCTGACATTCCTCAAGGGGATTCTTTCCAAGGAGCAGCCATAATGTAGGCAATTCTTGCTAATTTAATGACCATCTACAAGCTGTATATGGATATAATAATAAGGATGTCTTGAAGATGTCATTGCCATAAAATTACAGATGTCTGGATCTGAGACCTTTAAAGAAATCTTTACTTCTTAGGAATGGCTTACCAAGAAGTATTGAAACATTAGTAGTAAATAATAGATTTTTAAAAATACAAATTGCAACAAATCAAACAATTTTATGTTAAAAGACTTGTTATATGCAACATATAATAGCTAATATATGCTATTTTTTTAAAAAAATAGTTGTTAATGGATCTTTTATTTATTTATTTATTTGTGGTGCTGAGGCTCAAACCCAGGCCTCACACATGCCAGGAAAGTGCTCTACTGCTGTACCACAACTTCAGCCCATATATGCTGTTTAATATTTACTTTCTTCCTCAACTACACAAACTACTGCATTCCCATATCACTGGACTCTGAAAGATAAGGTGGGTGCTGACTATTAAGTCTAGTAATCAGATTCAGGACTGAATTAGAATTGCCAAATTCATGTTCCAAAGATTTGAAAAGAGCTCAATTCAGAAATAGATAATATTAGTTTCCATTTTAGCTGATGCTAATTATTGCCTGTTTTTCATTATAACCTTTATATAATGATATTCAATATTCTTTTGTTCATTGAAAACTAGCACCTTAGAACCTTAGACTCACCACGCACCTCTCTTCATTCTGGTTTTATCATGTAATTTTCTGCCAAATATCTAAGATGTGAGATGCACATAGCCAGTATTCTGAATGGGTACTTACCTGTATAATTAGTCTTGTATTATAGTCTAAGTGTAGATTTGATTTCATCAAATACATATGTCCTCATTTGATATCCAATTAGAAGAGATAAAAGGGAAAATACCATGCTAAGTAATTCTAATATATTTATAAGGGTGTGCCAACACTTTTAATGATCTGAAATTTTACTTCCTTTGTGAGCTAATATGTTAGATGGCCAAATTATTCATGGATATTGGCAGCAAAGATTATATTCCTGGATCAGAGATGAATAATTTTTATTATTCCCAGCTCAGCAGTGAGCATTAGTATTTTCACATCCATTCATCTAATCCAATCTCATGGAGGTGATGTAGGTGTTCCAGGCTGGATATCTACACACAAAGAGGGCTATGTTATGGGAAACCTTCATATTGGGATCCTGAATCTTTTGTAATAGATAATGAGAATGATTTCCTTTTGCTCCAAAGAAAGACAATATTCCATCTTCCAATGTAGAAACTGCATAGAAGGACAGTTAGTGTCTTATTTGTAAGACATGAAAAAATGCAAGAAACTTGTAGAAAATTGCCAACAAGATGAAGGCTATCTCCTAATTTGTTAAAGTTGTTAAATCCTTACTTCTTCCTTCTATTTTCTATGACCTCCTCTTTTTTTTTTCATGAACTTCAATGAATAGGCCAAAGAAAAAATGTATTTGGCCATATAGAAGTTAAAATGACATGTCTAAAATTTTGTAGGGATTTTGGGAAAATATGGAACAAAGAAAATGTGCCTATTAGTAAGTAAGAAAATAAAAATAAAATTGCCTGGTATTGTGATTCCAAAAGATAAACAACTTCAAGAATGTTAACAGTTGAATTTATTAGTGGTCTATTGCTAAACATTATTTTTCAAATTATACTGAACATAGTATCAATAGAGCTAAATTTATGCATTAAAGTATATTTAAATAACTATGTTGTAGCCTTTCATAATTTTTCTTTTATATTTAATACTTTGAATTTCTTAGTTGGTCTGTCCAAATTAGAAATAATATGATTGATTTTTACCAGTTTTTATTTGTCATGAAAAGTATAGCACAGCAGTTGATGAACTGTCTATAAAATATAAACAGGAAATTTAAAAAACATTAAAAATTGGATAGTTCAAAATTTACTAATCTAATATTTATAACAAAATTCTAATCCTTAATTTTGAGGAGAAAAACTTTTGACTAAATTACTTTTATTACTTTATCCATTACAAGATGATCAGGGCATTATGGTACCATTTTTCTTTGTTTTTTTTAAGGGTTTGAAAGCAATAGTATTAATATTGCATAGCTGTGAAAAATCATGATGAAAACTATAAGTAACTATCATACACAATAGCGAATAAACTTTTTGCAATTTTTATTTCTGAATCCTTTTTTTAGTGGAAGTAATTAGAAATTAAAGGTGTTATTTGAAGTTGTTAAATAAATAGGTGTGAAAATACAAGCTGTTAGGAACTCTGAAAATTGACAGAATATTTTTATGGTTTTCTGAGAAAGCAATTCCATGTGAAAGCAAGGAACAAAAGGACATCAAACATAATATTAGTATTATTAGGATCATTTTAATATTCTCCATAATATTTAATTTACTTTTTTTCTATAAGTTTTGCCATGAAACAAAGATATTGTTTTGATATATCTTTTTTTTTTCTTCTGTTAGTTTGGATTAAGTTGTGTACAAAGATTCTATTACAGAGAGAATTAATTAATGTTGAAAGATAATTCAACATGACTCTTTGGTGTTTTGACTCTTTGGTCACTTCTCTGCTCATTCACAACTTCCATTGTATATACTCTATAAACTAATCCTCCCCACACATTTTAAGTCCAGATTCCATCAAAGTATTAATTCAACCTCAAAGACCCAAATTTGTGACTCTATAATTCTATATTCTGGGTATGGATTTGTAATTCTGGAAGTTTAAACTAAAAGACATATTTCTTCTCTAACATAGCCAGTATACAATAGTGAAATTATACAAGTTTGCCTTCATAAAAAACACCATTTGGAAAAGGAGAGTGAAAAACAACGGATTTACTGGTGCATTGTAATTATCATAACCCCATACCTGGAAAAATGAAGATCATCTGCCGTGCAAATTGAATAGGTTTCTTAATAAGCTTATCTATCAAATCCTTATTTTATTTACAGAAAGACCACCTTTTTCATTTCCCTCACCACACTTGGTTTTAAACTTCAGGTAATTTGATATTTCTGTGTTTTTTTTTCTTGTTTATTTTTCTCCTATGCAAACTGAGGTCATCAGTGTGCAAGATCACCTCAAGAACCAAGAGGGCTACTGGTACTACAACCCTTTGATTCACCTTTTACATTGGAAGAAGTTTGAAGGTTGGGAAAGGCAGGAGAGCTCCTTCTCAGTTGCACTAGTCTCGTTTAAGGAGCTATCTAGGAGCTATCTTGCTATCTAGAATGACATCTGCTTAAGTTACAGGGAGCATGGATGGGTGGGTCTTTGTCTTATGAATTAGTGAAATTGGTTAGGAATGCTCTAGTGAGAGTGTTTAAATGCCAGGAAGAAACTCAAATAGCAAGCTGAGTCTTATATAGGAAAGATAAACACATGGAAAGATTTGTCAGGAGAAGGACTTACTGCAAGGGCCTCAAGCAACTGGTGGCCACTTTATTCTTGATTCATGAACTCAGAGTAGGCTTATCCCTTTGCTGTTCTCATCTTAACATTGTCCACAATTTAAACCTGAATCCAAATGAAGCCAATCAAAGAATATACAAATAAATGCATAAAACCTTTTTGTATTCAATATAAGTTTGAATAATCAAAACACACACCTAGTAATTTAGATTTATTAGAGAATTAAACAAAAAAGAAAAAAAAACCTAGCCCTTCAAATTTCTAGCTGCAATATTATAAATCCTCTTTGAGCATAGAGTCATGCTAATCAAACTTAGAAAATTCAGATTGTGAGTTAAAGGAGACTACCATCAAGGTGAAAAGCAGAATTAACTTTCTGGGTTATCAGATACAGGGATATCTCAAAATAGACAAGTAAAACAAAAGCTGAAAGACTTATAAAAGAGATCCAAGAGATTAAATACAAATAAATCCTCCTGAAGGAGAAAAAGAACCAGGAGGAAGACAATAAATAAACAAAACCAGAAAATTTTCTTGAGCTGCAGAGACCTGAATTTGCAGATTTGAAAGGTTTACTTAATTTATAGGCTGCACTGAAGGGAAAAAAGAAAATGCTCCTAGGCATATTCTGGTAAAAATCAAGAACTATAATGAGCAAGAGAAGAAATCTTAAAAGTCTCTAGAAAATTGAGGTTAGCAAAAGCCAATTTGGCTAGGGGAGGAAATCAGATTACTATCAAACTTTGTACCCACAACAATAAAATAGAAGCTGGAAGACCCTTGTTTGTAAATTAGTAAATGAAAATGTAACTTTGAAATTATTGAACAAGGGAAAATCTTTTCCTGCATTCAAGGGAAATAAAGTTATTCAAGGAATCAAAGAAGATACACCACCAAGTGCCTCTTAGATATTAAAAAAAAATGAAGAAAGCTTCAAATAATGTATATAGAATAGAAGGAAATGAAAAGGTAAAATAAAAATATCAAAAACACCAAAATGAACTTTAGTTCCTACCAAAGTATTGAGGCATAGCAAAAATTCTTCCTAGAGAAAATTTTGTAAGCCCAGATTAATGATATATATGGTGCTATGTATCAAAGTTTTCCAAAACTTACCTTCTTAAATAGGCCTAAATAGGAATTTTATTGCATAGTTTCTGTAGGAAAGAAATTTGATAGTTGCTGGGGTATAAGGTTTGCTTAGTGTCTCTTGTGGAGTTACTGTTACATGTCAGTCAGGAAAGATGTCCTCTTTTGTTTTGACTGAAGTTGGAACACCCACTTGCAAGGTAGCTCAACTAGCAACAAGGTCATTGATACTGACTTTTGTCAGGAGAACTCAGCTCCTCTCAGTGGCCTCTTCACCTGAAGCTGCTTGAGTTCTCATGACATAGCAGCTAGATGCCCCAGTGTGAGTGATCCAAGACACCAAGGCTGAATCTATTCTCCCTTTTATGACCTTCTGTCATCCTCTTGCTTGAATGGGACAGTGCTGATTCAATGTGTGACAGGACTACATAGGACACTGACATGAGGAGGAATATTCATTGGAACTATTGTAGAGGCCAATCATCCTATATTTTAAATGCTTTCCTTGTTAAATCTTTATGAATATTTTAAATGAAGGAACTTAGGACTCCTTGGAAGAAAAGGAAGTAAAAAAATAAATGAAGAAATCACAAAACAGGCATAATAAAAACAAAATTTGATATTTTATTTTTAATCATCAATTGCTAAATGAGTACAAAAGCTTTTAAAAAATACAAGTTTGAGAAAGTAGAAAAGAGAGAAAGCAAAAAAGAAGTATTAGCAATGGTAAAAAGATATAAGACTTTGAGTTTGTTTGTTTGTTTGTTTGTTTGTTTATTTATTTATGATACTAGGCGTTGAACCCAGGGGCATTTTACCACTAAGTGATATCCCTAGCCTTTCTAATTTTTATTTTTATTAAAAAATTTTATTTTATTTTTGGCACTGGGAATTGAGCCCAGAGGTGCTTTACCACTGAGCTATATTCCCAGCCCCTTTTGTTTTTCATTTTGAAGTAGTAGCATCTTGCTAAGTTGCTCAGGCTGGCTTCCAACTTGCCATCCTGCCTCAGCCTTCCTTATAACTGGAATTAAAGGTATGCACCACTGTGCCTGGCAAGACTTTGGGTAAATGAAAATGGAAATATTCAAATATTAAAATTAATTCTAATTAAAAAAATTCTGAAAGACTAATGATAAAATGAAAATAAATGAAATGAAATAATAAAAATAAATGAATAAACCACAAAAGAAGCAGGGAGAAAATCTTTGCAAAGGATATGTTTGATAAGGAGCTATTATTCAAAATCCACAAAAATTTAAAAGTCTTAAAAGTCAACAATAAGAAAATATACTTAATGGATGGGTTAATGACCTTAAGTAACATCTCACTAAAGGAGATACAGAGAAGGCTATCAGGGAAGTGTGAATTTAAACAATAATGAATTTAAACAATAATAATCACTGCCTTATTAGAATGCCCCAAATCTAGAACATAGACAACACCAAGTCCTGCTAAGGATGTGGAACAACATCTTGTTACAGTTAAGATTGTCTTTGATGGAGAGTAATAGAAACCTGACCATAATGGCTTCAACAAGTACAATGTTAGTTTTCTTACATTAGAAGGAGGCTGGAGGTCTATAACCTGACCTGGAATGGTGGCTTCATACCACCACAGGTATCCAGCATCCTTCCCTTTTATTTATTTATTGTCTCTCTCTCCTTAGTATGTGCCTTTAATCTTCATGCTCTCAAGATGCACAGAAGGCAACATAGTTATCTTCTAATAGTGAATAGTTTAACTTAAAAAGATTTCTCTAATTTAAATTTTGCCTATAATGGTAAACACAATCTTCTAAGATGACTCCTTTTATTTCATAGCTGTTAGAATAATAATATTCTGTTCAATATTTACTGTACTGCTTGTATTTAGTATCTATTTGCAACAGCATAGAGCTCCAAATCTGAAAGATTAACACCAACAAACATTTAATTCTCTCTGATATTAAATATCTATAGTTGTTTATTTGCTGCACATTTTTTTCTACTCTGGGAATCAGGTAAGAGTAGGAAATCATATTTTGTTTCTAACCAAATACTCAAGTCAGAGAGAAAAGAGCAAGTGGTGGAAAATTGCAGTATTTCTTAATGCTTCTGTTCGGACGTAACATACATCAAACATATTCACAGTCCCAGGAGGGAGGTAAATCACAAGTATAAGCCTGACATTGAGGAGGGAAGTCTATTTTTTTCTGCAAGGAGTTGTTGCAAGTCACATTACAAAGTGAAAAGATGTCTCATCATCTCAGGGAATGAAATAAATGATCGGGGAAAATAATTGTTCCCATCAGTATAAGTCTATAATTCAGAAACAATTTAGTAGAGTAAATAATACAGTGGAATTTGAAGTTGAACTTGATTCAATTCTGGCTTTGGTGATTACAGGTCATTTCTAATTGTTAGAGTTTTCTTATTGGCAAGATATGTTAATTTCTATGATAAATGCTGTGTTATAAAGCATTTATGCCTTAAATTGCTTTGAAAAAGATTGGCACATAGTAACTGCTCAACAATTTGTTATTATTTCTTAGACCATATGAAAATGATTAGTCTTGTTTTTCAATGTGAGCATCAACCAACTTGCTGATAAGATTGTGATAGATATACACTTAGATATTCTAATGACCTAGATTTTAATAGCACACTTTGTTTAGACAGGAAAAGGTGAAGAGTTTGCATTTGTATGGGAACTGAAAGTGAAATAAAATAAATGGCAGTGTAAACAAGTCATGTTAAATTCAAAAAGCAGAATATTTTATGCACTCATATTTAGCCTTACAGAAGTATATATAGCTTATGAATTTTCATGAAATGACTTTATTTCAATAATTCAAAGATTGATTGCTTTTTTCCAGATTGTGAATAATCAGTTAAATATATGTTAGCATATCTAGTCATTCTCTGATCTTGTAGAAGATATCCAAAACATATTTATAAATCTAAGAAAAAAGATGCTATTGATTATTCAGGATTTTGGCTCATTTATTCACTTCTATGGTAACAATCCTGTATAGTTTTCCAAATTACTCTTAAACAACTATTGACAAAAATGAGATGAGATTCAGTTTTGTGGCTTCTGGTTTCGGAAAGGAACTAGACTATTGATTTTTATGCTTTTAAGTTTCTTTCTTTATTGATTAGCTCATTTTGCCTTCACCCAATTTTTGGACATAGTTTCTTTAATTGAGAAAGGAAGTTTTAAGAAAGTGTAATGAGATTGAATTAAATCTTTGGTCAGAACTATTTTCATCATCTTTAATTTTTCACACACTGGTATAAACTTCTTTTATTCTCTTATTTTGCAATGCAAGAGACACTCAAAAGCTTGACCTTACCTCTCTAAATTAGGGTGGTCTAAAATTTCAGATGTAGTCCCAAATATCTACTTAAGGATATCTACCTGTACTAGAGTGGAATATAGAATTTTAGCTGGAAATTATTTTTTTCTGAGAATGCAAATATCTGGACTATTTAGATACTGATTTATGTTTATAAAACATAGAGAATTACAAAAAAGCATTTGGCATAAAAAATTTCTTTCACATTCTAATTAATATCCAAGGAGCCACAAGGTAGCTATTATATTTTTGACTGTTGAGTATAATTTTTCTCCTACCTTTTGTCTTCTGATAAGAGATACAATGTCCATAAGTACAGGCATGTGTTCTAGATCTGAACAGTTATAGGAACTCATTCTTTAGTGATTCCTCTAGAGGTAGGTTTCAGACCCAAGTAGGAACAAAGTCTGCTTTTCTGGAATGGCTATGCAGACATTAGAAAAGGAAGCCCTATTTCTTTTAGGATTGCAATGCTGAGACATTTGTGTCTGTAACTTTTGGCAGCTGACTAGATCATGGTTCTAGTTTTGATGTGCCGAAGTCTGCAACACTTTTTTAGATCTTGTGTGCTGCCATAAGATCTTTCCCAAAAAAAAAGAGTCTATATTTCTCCTTATCCTGTAAGTAACTTGAGACTCTGTTACTTGTAACCGCCATGTTCATTTCACATGTAAATAGTGAGGGTGCTTATGTTGATAAATTAAAATAAATAATAATAAGTATCCAGAATGTATGAGTCTTTTCTTCCTTTGGCAAATTGAGACTGGTTTTATCATAGACCTGATTTATGTTTATAAAGCATATTTTAGAGAATTACAAAAAAACATTTGCCATAAAAAAATTTCAAGACCTGATAGGTTGATAGTACATAACCCTGCTGTGTTGTGCATTACAAATGGAGAAGAAAGGAGACCGCCCATATACAGTCCCCAAAATTCTTTCAAAAATATTTTGTTGTTCAAGTAGCAATTGGAAAAATAACACAATAAATTTGTGTCATAGATTAATTTTCTCTGATTATGCTTCTTCTTTCTTCTACAAAACAATAATTAAGAAAAAAAAAAGGAAGCAAGGAGGAAGACAGGCAAGGAGATAGATTGATTGGAGCTTTGTTACTTGTGTGTGTGAAGACCAAAAATTAACCCTGAGTGAAACAAGAATATGGCTAATCTATGTAATGTTACAAATTCTTAGCTTTTTATCCTACCATTCTTCTATCTTTTCCCTTCCTTTCCTTTTCTATTATTTGATAAAATATACGCTGATATTTACTTTGTATATTTATAGACATTATTAGGCAAGATTACATTCTTTATGAAACTGAAGATTTACAGTAAAAATATTATCAAGGATAATTTTGACTCCATCATCTTTATTAATTATAAAATATAAGACTTCTGTAAAACATGACTGTACTATTTCTAAAGCTGTTACCATTTACCAAGTTTAGATTAAAAGAAGCATGGAGAAGGAAGGTAAAAAGTATGATTGAAACACTATCTTAGATTTTTATTGAGTTTAAACAAGTTTTTTTAATTGACAAAATATTTGTACATATATTGTTATGATACCTTGATTTATGTATGCAATGTTTAATGATCAAATCAGGGTATTTCTCATTTTTATCTCATCAAACACTGATCATTTCTATGTGTTCGGAAATTTTGTTACTGTTCTAGTTTTTTTTTTCTTTTTTTTTTTTTTTTGGTAGACTATAATTAACCTACCATGCTATGGAATATTGCAGCTTATTCTTTGCTATTACTGTACTTTAAAGCACCTTATTTAGCCTCTCTCCTCTTAATTGCATCAAAGTAGACAGGTCTGTAGGCCATCATGTTAAGTGAAATAAAACACACCTAACTGGTTGTACATTGCAACAGCAACCTAACAACCAATTAGGTTTCAATCACTATAACAAAATATTAGAGATATCCAACTAATAAGGTAAAAGATTTATTTTGGTTTGTGGTTTCAGTCTATGGTTACTTGGCCCTGTTGCTTTGGGACTGTAGTGGCCCAGTACATCACTGCTAGAGCATGTTGTGAAAAAAAGAAATCTTATTTACCCAATGGTAGTCAGAAAGCAAAAAAAAGACAAAGAGGAAGAGTCCTTTGTCCCAATATCCCTTGCTCCCAATGTCCTAGTTTTCTTCTACCAGCCCTAGTTCCTAAAGGTTTTTCCACCTCCCAATAGTGCTACAGGCTTGTAGCCAAACTTTTAACATGTGGGTATTTGGGAGACATTTGATATCCAAACTATAGCAGACAAAAATTGCATGTTTTCATTCACTAGTGAAAATTAAAAAAAAATTGATCAGAAGACAACAGTGGAATAGTGGTTACTGGAAAATGGAAAGGGAAACAAGAGAGGACTGAGAGAGGTTTGACACATTTTATATAAACAATTACTAACTTACTGCTTGTGTGTGCTCTCTTTTACATGTTTCAGAGTGGCAGGAAGATGTCTTACAATTTAGGAATATTTAATATGGCAGACTGATTAGGATGTTCTCTAATAGGTGTTCACATTGAAAAAGATATTATGTTTTCTTTTCTTATGAGCTTTTGCCCCTAAAATGTTTGTTTGGCAGAGATGGGAATGAATAACTAAATTAGCCATAAGTCGTATTATTCAAAACTTTCCTGGATTGATAATTTATCCAAATATGAAAATGTTTTTTTAAATAAAAACAGGTTTGAATAAAGCTTCTGGTAAATTATAAAGATGAGTAATAAACTACTCAGTCCTTTTTAAGAACACATTTTATAAAATTTCAAATGTTCACTAGAGAAAATGGTAAAATGACCCCTCATGAAGATATACCACTTACATAATGAAAAGCACTGTGCCAAGAGGGGAAAAGCCAGAGAAGTGGGGTACCCATATGTCAGTGGCAATTGTTGATGTTTTTAGCATAAACTTTGACCTCGTGGTCAGTTCTGATAGGCCTAATGAGAATCAGTAACTAGAGACTATCTGATTCATATTCAAGAATATTCTTGAGCATAGGTAAAGAATTAAGATTAAGATAGGACTAGAGACTAGGTAGGATTTTAGGCACTGTGCTGCATGTTGTGGA
The DNA here is from genome assembly GCF_021218885.2 of Marmota monax. NCBI lineage: Eukaryota > Metazoa > Chordata > Mammalia > Rodentia > Sciuridae > Marmota > Marmota monax. The sequence continues at coordinate 17,556,186 of NW_026692781.1, forward strand.
TAAAAGGCCAATTAGTCATTTAGGACAAAGTGACCTAATTCATATTACCATTTTGTCTCTGACATTAGATGCAAATCATTATGAAAGTTACCAGTAGGGAATAGAGTAAAGGAGAAACTCCAAGGGGAACTCAGAGAACACCAGTCATTAATTACAGAATATCATATGAAAGAAATCAGAACAGTGAAAGTTAGAATGTCATTTCCATACTTTTTTCCCCCTTTAGATTTCTCCCAGGTTTTTCTTTTCCTTCCTCTTTTCAAGCTTGAATTGCAATTTTGAATTGTATTAGAGAGTCTGGGCTATAAAAAGATTTTGCTTAAACTCATTAAACTGTAAAACTGCTTGTATGTTATATCTTTGTCAATTTTTAATCTGAAGGTCTAAAAGACAGCTCTGCAGCTATGAAAAATGAGTAAGATTCCTGATTGAAATTTGGGCACATGGTTCTTAGACCCAGAAAGAGTCTTTCGATGGCATCAAAATGAACAATAAATGCCTACTCTAAGTTTTTTTTTAATCATCTATACTTCTTCCTCTATGTGATTCACTCTGTTCAGTAGTTCTCGCTCATGACAGTTCTGCACAAGTTGTATCATAATAAAGCTTAGAGAATGTTCTGAAAGGAGGGAGTTACGATTCCATAAACAATTTTATGTTGGTATAAAGACACAAGCAGGAATTATAACTTACTTATGCCTCTTGATAGTCTTTTGGCTTAGGCCTTTATGTCATCTCTATATTTTATGTTATGGTTTTAAAAAAATAGTAATGTTTTACCATTTATTAAGGACCTATGTGTATGTGTCAGCAATATTCTAAGTGCTTCACATTTAGTAGTTTATTCAATCCTCACACCAGTCCCATAAGAACCACATTATTATTTTCCATCTTTTTACAAATAATAGAGGATTTCTGAAGCACAGAAATGTTAAAAGTGCATAGTCTCCCAGAGCACAGAACTAGTTAATGGCTGAGCAGGGATTCAAATTTGGAGAGTCTGTCTTCAAATGGTTCCTAACTGTTAGCCTATACAACACAAAGAAGCAATACAAGAGAAATAATCAAAATATAAAAATATTTTCAGTCAGTAGTCATTTATAAATATGACTACTGGTTTCTAATTGTTTCAAAGTTCAAGGTAATAAAAATGGGAATCAAAATTGTTCAAATGCAAAAATAATTTTTTTTTATTTTGGTAGAGAATGTAGTCTTTTGTTTAAGGATTTATAAAAGGTGATTAGAAAGACAATCAATAATAAAAAATATTTAGGTGAATAAAAATTCAAAGTATTCTTCCTTTGGTTTCTTTAAAGCACATAAAAATGAGTACCAAGGATGATTTCATGGTAGGTTTGGGGGACTCCACTAGACTCAGGATTAGGCAAAGTAGAACTTTGTTACCATAGAAAAGCAAAAGGAGACTATACATCTGCACAGTAAGGTGGCAGGTGCTTCACATTTTGGCGGATGCCATCAGGAAAGTATGAGTTAGGGAACCAACACTCCCAGCCCCAGCCAACAAGCTGATGTGTACCTCCTCCAGCTCTCCTACCTTCAGGTGGATGACCATAAGTTGTGTTTGACATTTCCCATAATTTCCCCATGGGACTAAACATTTTGATCTAGTGATAGCTGTCTTGGTGTGCTGTGTTCTGGCTTTGGTTTGTAATATTTATTCCTGCCTAATGAACTATGCCAAATTTTAGTGGCTTCAAACTACAACCGTTTGTACTACATTTCAGAGTTTTACAAATCACAAATTTTGGCAGAGCCCAGCTCTACATTTCATTTGATTCACATGACACCAACTGGGGACACTCAGTGGTGCTCATTTGGTGACTATGTTGGTGTGGAGGATCAAAATAATTTTGCTCACATTCCTAACACCTCTGGTGGGCAGCTGAAAGACTGAGCCTAGTGGGTTTTCCCTCCCTGTCCATGAATTAGCCCTCCACCTGGTCTCTCTAGCTAGGTCTTTCAATAGAAAAGAAGTGGGAGCTGCCAGTGTTTTTAGGCTTCATTCTAGAAGTTGCCATAATACCCTCTGCAATATTCTGTTGGTCAAAGAAATCATAAGTCTGTCTCCTTGCACCAGATTGGAGGAGAGGGAGATAGTCTTTCTCTTGATCTTAGGGTTTTTAACATTTCTGACCCTCTTTAAACTGTCACACAACTTTACTTCTCTTTCTCCTTCTAGTGTTTTTATCTATTTTAAATTTTTATCACCCCAAAACTACCTTCTCTGAAATCATTTTCTCTGTTAGTTGGGGAAACCAAACTAAGGAAATTTTACATTTGCCTCCAAAAAGTGCGGAACTTTTATATATAATTTTTATTTTGCTTCTTGTAATATCCTGTAGAAGTAGATGTCTCTACCTATTTCTCATTAAATGGGTCATGGGTGAGAGACATGAGCTGCTTTGTCAAGTAAGCAGGAAAATTGAAGCTTTTCAAGCTTTAACTATAGTGTTTTTGCCTCTGTATCTATAGATGAAATAAGGAGAATAACCTTGAAAAGAGTCATTTACTTAAAGCAAGATTGATTTGTAAATGTCAAGCAGGACAGTACAGAGAGTACTGTTTCTCTTCTTCTTTTTCCTCTTTTAACTCAGTTGAGAGATTCAGCTGGATTTAAGATACTTTCTTTTCTGATAATTCATCAAATGATCCTATCAGTATGAAGTCAAAGGGGGTGGTAATTGGCTTACTCAATCTCATGTCAATGAGTGCCACAGCTTCCCTGATCCCTAATTAGATTTCCCAGGCAGTAGGACAGAAGGGGCAGTAACTTTCACTGTTTTAGGCACCTTCCTGCTCACATTCACCCCTTGTTTTAGTCAGCTTTTTTTGCTGCTGTAACCAAAAGACAAGAACAATTTTAGGGGAGGAGAGGCGAGACCTCTGTTCATCAAGGACAGAATATATATCCCAAAGGCACAACCCCAGGGACCCCCTTCTCCACTCACCTCCTACTTGCCTTCAGTTACCACCTAGTTAATCTCTATCAGGAGATAAATTCACTGATCGCATGAAGGCTTTCATAACCCAATCATTTCACCTATAATCCCTCTTGCATTGTCTCAGACATGAGCTTTTGCGGGACACCTGGTATCTAAAACATAATACTGCTCTTTTATTTAATCCTCACTTCAAGATAATAATGGGATTCTTTAGATGAAGAAACTAAGGCTTGGAACTAAGGTAGCAAGCAGGGATTTTAATGCAGTCTGTCTGGCCATGGAGCAGATAGATTCAACTACACTTTTCTCTTTCCAATAAGAAGAAAATGCTTAGTGGCGATTTCCCTGTGGGTGAATTGAATTGCAGGCCTTGGGATACCATGAGGTTCTTTTGTACTGCAACTAGTCGTTTTAGTGCCCTGCTGGGGAAGTTGAAGCAATTTTCTCCTGCATGATAGGGCTCTAGATTTTATTATTATTTTTAAACAGCTCCTATTGAGGTCAAGTTTGACCTACTCCTGATATGATTGCTTTTCTACTTCTCCATGTTTTCTGAGGCTGCCTGTATTCTTGGCTGTTCATTCTTACAAATCACTGGTTTTTATTTTCTAAGTACTCACAATCTAGTTCTTGCTATCGTGTTTATTTTGTTCAAATGCCATTTTAGAACCCTTAGCATTTCCAGATAGTACAGTTGATGAAAAAGGTTTACAAGAAGAAGCACCTCATACCTTTGCTAACATGATGTTATCAATTTAAAAATTTCTTTGCCTGTATAATGCATGAAAAAATAGTATATCATTGCTTGAAATGCCATTTACCTAATTATATCTAAGCAACTCTCATATTTATTTTCTAAGTTTTCTTCTTTTTTTAATTGCATTATTTTGTTAATATTCTAAAATTGATTTGTAAACTTTCTATGTATATTAATACTTATATTTTGGGTGATGTAAGTGTACATTATTTTTTTGAAACAGAGATTGAACCCAGGAGCATATAACTCCTGAACCATATATCCAGCCCTTTTTATATTTTCTTTTGAGTCTGTACAGAGTCTTGCTAAGTTCTTAGGGTCTCCATAAATTTCTTAGGCTATCTTTAACTTTGTGATATTCCTGTCTCTCAAGTTGCTGGAATTACAGGCATACACCACCAAACCTGGTTAAATTTTTATTATAGTCTATAATTTCTATTTTAATTTTGTTTATGGCATATTTTTTATTCAGAAATATTTAATTTTTAGGCAATCAAATTTATAATATTTTCCTTTATGGATTCTGGTTTTGCTATTTTGTTTAAGAACCAATAACAGAATAATACAAATATTCTCTTAAATTTATTATTACATTTTAATATATAATCTTAGATGATACTGTGTGTATTTCTCCACCTAACTAATTTTCCCATCTATTGCTATCTTCTATCCTCAATAAAAATCAAAGTTTATTTAAAAATATATATCCTTAATGTTCCTATTTACAAGAATGTTTTCATATATTTCTCTTTATTTGGTTGCTAGTCTATTTTAATTAATTGTCTGCTCTAATACCATGAACTGTGTGTGTGTGTGTGTGTGAAAGAGAGAGAGGACGAAGACAGAGAGAGAAAGGGAGAGAGACATGACAGCCTTTTTCTTTTTAGTAGGGACATTTGCTGCTATAAGTTATTCAAAACACTACTTCTGACCTCAGAAATTTTGATGTTTTGTGTTTTCGTTATCATTTGGTTCTCACATTTAATAATTTCCACTGTAGTTTCTAATTTGATCCTGGAATTATTTAGAAGTGTGTGTTTTGATTTCTAAATGTTAAATTTGATTTAGTTAGAGAAATTACTCTGTGATTTTAATCCTTCTAATTATATCAAAGCATGTTTTATGGTTTGGTATGTGGTCCATCTAGATGAATGTGCTATACACACTTATTAAAAATGTTGTATTTTGTAGTTAGTTGCTCAGTATAATATTATATAAAAATAAGTTTATCAATTAGTTCAAGATAATAGAGGTGTTTATTTTATCTCTGACTTTTTACTTTTTATTTTGTTTAGTAATTCTATCAGTTTCTAAGGAAGGGATGGAAAATCTCCTCCTGTGTGTGCGGAACAATCTATTTCTCCTATTAATTTTGTCAGTTTTTGTTTTTGAAGTTTTGAAGATCTGTAATTTGGCATATAGACATTTATGATTGTTATATCTCCCTGATGAGTTTAGCTTTTATTATCAAGATACTCTTTTTATCTCTGGTAGAGTCTTTTAGGAAGGCTATTTAATATTAATATAACTGCACTAATGGTCTTATACATTCCATTTGCAAGTACATCATTTTTCTTTCATTTACTTTCAAATTACTGTTGTCATTATATTTAAAGTTGGTCTCTCTAGAGTTGCATCTTGCTATATTTTTCATTATGTTAATTATTGTTTTTTTAAATTGGAATGATTAGACCATTTAAAACAATGCACAATAGAAGTTCAGTCTCCATTTATTCTCTCCTTCTGTTTGTCCTCTATTTTTTAATTTCTCTGTTCCATCTTTCTTGCTTTCTTTTGGGTTTTTTTTGTTTTGTTTTGTTTTTTAAAGACTTTTAACCTACTTGCCTTTTAACTGTATTTCTTAGAATTAGTTTCTTAGTGTTTGTTCTACACATCTTTAATTTTTCCCCATCCTGCTTGGAGTTAATATTGTGCCACTATTCATAAAATTGTAAGAAGCTTGCCACCATATGGTGCCATTTTTCTCCACCTCCATTTTGTGTATATTTTTGTCAAATAAATTACATCTACAGATACAATAAACCCTGCACAATGCCACAATGCTGTTAAAAGTTTGACTTGAAACAGCTATATGCAAACTTCCCTCCATAAAGACAATTCCTAGTTGTGTTTATTTCTTCCTCAAAATGCATGATATCATTTCAATTCACTCTGAAGAATTCCTTTAGCATGTCTTGTAGAATGCATTTTCTGGTGACTAATCTCTTAATGTTCTGTTATCTTTATTTTGTATTTTATTTTAATTTCATCATCATTCTTGAAAGATTCTTTCAACACTTTAGGCTGTCATTCCACAGATTGAAATGTTCCCTGTATAGTGTATTGTTTTCTTCTAGCTGCTATCATGATTTGTCTTTTTATACTTGGTTGGTTTTCAGTGATTTGGCTATAATATGCCTATGTGTCATTTCTTTTGTATCCATATTTATCATAATTGTAGTTTATTATGCTCCTTAACTGTATGATTTTTGTCTTTTGTAAACATTCCTGTTTTTATCACTTTTTTCAAAAATGTTTTCTATTCCTTTTCCTATCTTCTTTCTGGGACTTTAATTACATCAATGTTAGCCCTATCACTATGGTCCTTTGGTACATTTTTTTTTCAGACAATGTGTTTTCTGTTGTAAGTTTCTATTGATCTGTGTTGGAGTTAGCTTGCTTTTTAAAAAAGTAATATATAATCAGCTATGAATATCCTCTGATTTTTAATTCAGTATTTTGTTTTTATTTCATAATTTTCAACTTGTTTCTCAGCTGAAATTGTTTTATGTTTTATTATGAACATATGTTTCATTCTGACTTTGAATATAGTAACAAGTTACTGATTCAAAATTCTTTTGAGCCTGTTTCAACTTCTTGGACTTCTCAGGGACAGGTTTTGTTTTTGTTTGTTTGTTTTTTCTTATACTTTACTCTTTCTGAATAAATCTAGTAATTTTGAATTGTATACTGAATATATTAGTGGTATACTATAGAGACTCAGATTCTGTTTCAGAAGGATTCTGATATTTTCTTTTGTCAGGCAGTTAATTTGGCTGAATCTGTGTCTTTCATGCATTGCATCAGAAGAAATCTCTGGTTTGTTTAGATTTAATTGGCAGCCTGAAATCTACCCCATATATGTGAGATAAGGGGTTAGCCAGAAATGAGGGTAGAATATACACATAGAATTTTGGACTTTTCCAATTTGAATTAATTTTCTGGGATTCCTACCCAGCCTTGTTTTCCTACTGCGGAAATTGCCTGACCTCTGTCCTCTAGGTGTTCTGAGTTTTTGTCCTCTTGCTTGGCATGGAATAGGAGCTAAACTTAGGTAAAAAGCTATGAAAAGTTCACTTGCCTAGTATCTAATAATAATTTTATAAATTTGTGATAGCTAGTAAGTATGAAATTCTTCTCTGCTTGTTTCTTGACAATTTTTCTGCATTTGTTATTTGGTATAGAAATTTCACTTACTTTGTCTAGTTTAAACACAACATATTACAGTCAAATAAAAAAATGCCTTAAATAAAAAAATTACATAAAGGAAGAGTTTATGAGAATATCATATCTCTTTTTATCTATTTTGATTTTATTTCTTGTAATCAATAAATTATGTTAATTTCTTTTTTCTTTATATGTATATATTAATTATTAAGCTTAGGCATTTTTACTGTCTTTTTATATGTTCTTTTTAAATACTTTTTTTGAAATATTTTAATGCCATTTTCAAGTGGCTTTTTCTGGTATGATGAGAAACAGGTTATTTATGTAACTATATTCAATACATAAGCATATTACCAATAAATTAATAATTCATATGTTTATAGTAGACCCTCTTGGGATTACTACTAATGTAACATGGTATAATAATATCAGGGCATTAAAATTTTTGTTCTGTTTCTTAAAAATAGTCTATCTCTTTTGCTATCTTATTACATTTACTAACGTCTCTAATATTTTGAATAATAAATTTATAATAATAAAATATGTGCTTACATCTCATTGGTAAAATAGTAAATTTTTAAAACCTTTTGGAAAATATTTGGTTTGGTAACATTTAATAATTACCCATAATATTTTTAAATCTGCATATCTATTGACTAAGTGATTTCTTCTTCAAAAATCTTTCTTCAATATAAATGAAGACTAGTACATGGTATATATGTTAAGTTGTAATCATTTCTTCACTATTTTAAATTGCAAAAAGACCCACTGGAGAATAGCATGAATGTCCATAAATATAGAAGTAGTTGAATAAATTGTGATAGGCACATAATGTGAAATATTATGTGGTCTTTAAAACAAATCAGTCTGTTTGTTCATGTGAAATGATGTATACTTTATATGATAAAACAAGTGGTAAGAGCAATCCTAATAGCTGTGGGGATTATCTCATTGTGTTTTGATTTGCATTTCCTTGATGGTTAGTGATTTTGAGCATCTTTTCATAAGGGTATTTATATGTCATTTTTAGCAATATCTATTCATGGCTTGTATTCATTTTTTAATGGGATTATTTGATGCTTTTGCAAGTGAATTGTAGGAATGCTTTATGTATTTTGAGTATTAGTTGTTTATCATATATATGATTTATAAATATTTTCTCCCATTCTGTAGATTATCTTTCATCTTACTGATTGCTTCCTTTGCTGTACAGAAAACGTCTTTGTTTCTTGTAATCCCACCTGTTTATTTTTGCTTCTGTTTTTTGCCTGTGATATCATATCCAACAAATCACTGCAAATGCCAGTGTCAAGTTTTCTCTTCATTTTCCATTGTAGTTTTGTGGCTTGAGATTTTACATTTTAGTTTTTAACCCATTTTGAATTGGTTTCTTCATATGATGTAAGATACACATTCAATTTCATGATCTTGCATGTGGGTATCCAGTTTTCCTATTTTCATTTGTTGAAGAGATTTTTTTTTCTCCATTGTGTATTCTCACCCACCACCATTTTGTGGGCTTAAATTAACCACTGATGGGTTTATTTCTAGGTTTTACTTTTTGTTCCATCCATAATATGTCTTTTGTGCTAGGACTGTACTGTTTTGATAGCTAAAGCTCTATAATATATTTTGAAAACAGCTACTATAATACCTCACTTTGTTCTTGTTGAAAATTACTTGGTCTATTTTGGTAGATTGGAATATAGAAAAGAGAGAGAGATCATATACATTATAGGAGGAAATGTAAATTGATATAGCCATGATGAACAGAATATTGTATTTTCTCAAGATGTAAGAACAGAACTACTGTATGATCCAGAAATCCCATTTCTGAGTGTATATCAAAAATGACTGAAATTAGACTCTCATAAAGATATGTGCATTCTCATGAACATTATAACTCTATATAACCTTTTTATAGTAGCAAAGACAGGGAAACAACATGGGTGTTGATTGACAGAATAACTGAAGAAAGAAAATGTGCTGTACACATTCTATGAAATATTGTTCATTACAAAAGAAGGAAATTCTAGTTTTGTAACAACCCAAATGAACTTGGAGAATAAATAAACTATACATGGGACATCAGATAATTCACTTATACTAAGAATCTATAGTATCAAACTCATAAAAAAAGAGTAGAATGGTGCCTAACAGAGGTTTGGGAAGAGGGAATTGAGGATATGTTAGTCAAAGGTCACAAAGTTTCAATTATGCAAAATGTATAAATACTTGGGATCTACAATATAGTTCCTGTGGTTAAGACATACCATATTTGTATGAAACTAGATATTATGTTCAGTGTTCTTACAACAACAAAAAGAAGAAAAAAGAGGAAAGAGGAAACTTTTAGAGTTAATAGGTTTATGGTGATGGTTGCACAGCAGTATACTTTCCTTCCAAGTTATCAAGGTGTGCTTATTAAGTATATCCACCTTTCGGTATGTGGATTTTACTTAATTTTAAAAAAGAAAAAAAAGAAAAGGAAATTAAAAAATAAAAACAAACCAACAAAATCCAGCTTTTATTTAAAGTTATGTATATATTTTCTCAGTGTTGAGAAGAAGAGAAAATTATATGAACATATTTCAAATGTTTACAGACATTGAGAGTAGGATATGGAAGAGTATATAACAACTTGTAAAGTTGGTAACATTTGACAGAATATGGACTTAAGGAGAAAAAGGAGAAATGATTTAATGCATTATATCCACTGTTTTATCCACCATTTGTCATCCAAGTATTGCTAAGATAAGTATAATGCTAAGAACCCTTGTTATAAAAATTTTAAAAAAACATAACAGCAGTGCTGTAATTAGATTGCATTCCTTTATTTTCATAGTTTCTTTTTTCTAATATTTATAAATGTGTTTCTAAATTAATCCTTGGTAAACCCCAACTAAAACAGCTTACATAAATATGTAAGAGTCCTTAAGACCTTCAAGGAATCTACACAAGACCATATTACCTAAAAATAGAATGCACTCAGAAATATTGGAAATTTATATGGGTATATTTAAAGTAAAAAACATTGTGTATTGGATTTTGAACTTTTGAATGATTAGCACTGATGGTTTATATATATATATATATATATATATATATATATATATATATAAGTTTAATATTTATCCACAGCATTTGTAGGAGATATTTGCTATCACCTTTAATTCAATATTGGATTGATTTTGAAACACTTCTTAGATATGCTCAAATGTTCCATTCACTTGACTAGGCTAATTTTTAATACTACCCAGACATCACTGGCTTCCTGGCTGTTTTTGCAATTAACCTCTAGCCTGCTGACAACAACACTTTTAATTATTATGCCCTTTATTTATGAAATAGAGTACGTCCTCTAAAATAACAGGCTATTGATTTCAATTGCCATTTTAAATGCAATTGAAAATCTAATCATTTTTTGTAAAGCTACTGAATATTCATTTACCATACTTCTGTGTTCCATCAATACAAAACTTGCTTCATCTTAAAAGATTTTGACAGTATTTTATTCAATAATATTCATTAAATAACAAACACTTGTGCCTGCCATTCTGTTGTTTCAACAGGAGTTAAAAGAGACCGCTTTTTTGAAATATGTGTATGGTCTTTCTTCCTTTTTGTATAATTTATATCAAATTATATTTTAAAATGCCATTTCATGGTAGAATATATGTCTAGTTTAATGACCTATTTTCTCCACTCTCAGTTTGACTCTAGTTAGAGGACTAGACATTAGTTACTTCATGTGATGCATTGACATATTTTCTTTGGGTAAATTAGTGGGAGGCTGTTTGAAGACAAATGCTTTCTTTTGTATCTTCTCTAAGTTTTATATAGAATGTTTAAGCTGTATGATTACATTTCACTGAATACAAAGTATGCCTGAATTCAATTTATATTTTAAGTTATTTATACACTAAACAATATTTCTGAGAGGTTATTATCTGCTAGAATTTGTGTTAAGCTTTTGTGAATTATTTTATTTAATCATAATTTAAATATGTGATTTTAAAAATGTAAGTTGAAATTTCCAGATACTTTGCTTCAGTTAATTAAAGGAATATACATTAAAACTAGAATAAAAGTCATGTTATTAAAGACATCATTGTTTTATTTTAAACAATGGTAAAAGTAACCATTTATGGTTATTTATGACAAGGGAACTGATTCAGATTCTATTTCTTCTTGCCTATATGTTGAAGTCTAAAATATGATCCTTCTTATCTATTTATTAGTAATTTATTTATTTATTCCATAAGAATTATCATATTGTATGCCAATCATGACGTTTGCAGGCACTGCTTAAATGAACATGAATCACAGTTTATGACCTGGAGGAGCTTTATATCCAGAAAAAGTAAACAAAAACATTACAAATTTATTTTGAGAAATGATGCAACAGTAGTACAGGTAATGATCATGAAGGAGTAACAGTACATAATGACCATGTGTAATTGCAGTCACTTCTAATGAACAAATGTTTAAAGAAAAGGATTAACAAGAATGCAGACACATGTTACAGTGTGCGCATCAAAAATTGAGAAATGTGAACTGAAAGATGAGATCTGGAGGATTTCTAGAAATCCAATGTGAGTGAAGTGTCAGATTCAAGAGCAGAATGGCAGCCAGGTGAAGTGGCTCATGTCTGTAATCCCAGCAGCTCGGGAGGCTGAGGTAAGAGGATCCTGAGTTCACCAATCCTCAGCAATTTAGCAAGGCCCTAAGCAACTCTGTGAGTTTCTGTCTCTAAATAAAATACAAAACAGGACTGGGAATGAGGATAAGTGGCCACGTGCCCCTGAGTTCAATTCCTGGTCCCCAACCCACAAAAAAAAAAAAAATGCAGAATGGCAGGCAAGAAATTACATTACATAAGTCAGAGGGGTGGGATCCTGATATGATTTATTTTCAAAAATGATGAGATTATATTTATCTTTTAGTTTTTAAGAAGATTTTTATGACTAATATTGAGTTCAAGGTAAATAACTCGGGAAGGTAAAAAGTATGTTAGGAAAACAATGGAAACAAGGGAAAGAAACAGGTCAAATTTGAGTCATTTAAGTGAGGTGAATCAGGAATGCTACTAAGACAATCTTGACTCACATAAAGAAAAAGCTAGGGTAAAGAGATATTGGGGAAACTAAGGAAAATGGAAGATTGAGAAGGTTACATTCCAAGCTGCTCCTGCTGAGAGACTGAGATAGTGGATAAGCAGCTTCTTAGTGAGGTGGGTAAAAAAAAGATTTTATTGGGATTTAATACTGAACACTCAAAGCAGCTTGGGGACTCAGAAGGTCAGATACAATGAAATAAGGAAGAAAGCCCACCACCAGCATTAGCTGCCAAAGCTGACTCATCACAGGCAAAGCAGGGAGGGGGACAAAGGAAGCCACATTTTAGGTGGCTCCATGGCATGTCTTATGGGGAAATATGAGATCAAGGACATTGCTGGATTAATATAGAGGCTGTATTGCACAATATCCTCTTGTAGGAAAGATGCCTTGTGTTTCCTGGTTGTCTTCAGAGAGCCAAGGCAAGACCCATCTTGTCACTGTGCTATGGTGGTCAGCAGTGGGACCAGTAGGGACCAGGAGCCAAGATCTGGGAAATCTGAACTGGATTCCAAAAATGGACCAGAAAGATGCCTGCTTCATGAACTAGACTGTGCCTAAGAGACCAGGAGAAAATCAGGTGTAGAAAGTGTTTTACCAAACACTTTCAAGGCGACCTGAGAGAGCCCAAGTTCCCTCTTCCCCTCTGCTTTGAGTTTAGTGGCTCATGCAACTAGCGGGCAGGTCAGGAATAGGAATTTGAATGGGCTGGCAAGAGTGACTGTGCACTTGGGAACTGAGCATGGGAGACCAGGAAGGGCATGTTCCACAGGCAGCATGGGGTTGGGGTGAGGCAAGAGATTGGCTCCTAGGCCTCATGAGTAAATCCCAGGGGAGTCTCCTGGGGTGAGTCTCCCAGCATGGATCAGCAGTTGCCAGGCCCTGGGTAGTGCTGATTTAATTTCTCCAAAACAATCATCACTCAACAAGCAAAGCAGGAGGCATCACAATTCCAGACCTTAAATTATACTATAGAAGTATAGTAACAAAAATGGAATAGTATTGTCACCAAAGCAGGCATGAACACAACAGTGGAACAGAATAGAAGAGACAGAGACAAACCCACATAAATACAGTTATCCCGTACTAGACAAAGGGACCCGAAAATATATATTAGAGAAAAGATAACTTCTTTAAGAAATGGTTCCAGGACAACTGTAAATCCATATGTAGTAGAATGAAATTTAACCCTTATTTCTCATCATGCACAAAACTCAAAGTGGATCAAAGACCTAGGAATTAGATGAGAAACCCTGCATGTACTTACTAGAAGAAGGTGTAGAGATAACACTCCGATGTGTTGCCTTAGGAACTCACTTCCTCAGCAAGACTCCTAAAGTGCAAGAAGTATAATAAAAAATCAACAGATGGGATGAAATAAAACTAAAAAGCTTCTTCACAGCAAAGGAAACAATCAAGAATGTGAATAGAGAGCTCAGAGAATGGGAGAAAATCTTTGCCAGCTATACCTCAGAGAGGGTTTTAATTTCCAGGATATACAAAGAACTCAAAAAGCTTACCACCAAAAAACAAACAAACAAAACAACAACACCAAAACAAACAAACAAACTCATGGTCCATGAGCATACAATGTCCTAGAAAGCAGTGGGAAAAAGTTTCAAATGAAAGGCAAAAGAGCGAACTGATGAGAAGAGGTGCCCTGGTGATAACATGCCTTGCCTCTAATTATAATTCACTGTGGTGTGATCTTGAGCAAGATGTCTCAGAATGTGAGGTTCCTCAGCTATAAAATGGGAATAATGGTTCCTACCTTTTATTAGTTGTTTTAAGGATTAATAAAAAGCAATACTGGAGACCTAATAGGTTGCCAGCAGCTGTTTCTCAATATTACTATCTGAAAAAGCTGGTCAAGCATTCCAAAATTTGCAACAGGCAAGTGAGAGACATTTTCCATCCAATTTGTCTTGCAAATGGACATAGGTGTTCATTTTATTATACTTTCTTCTCATCAGAGACACTCATGGTATAAAATAAAATTAAAAATGTAAAACTTAGAAATCCATCTGTTTCATTATTGGAAGAGAGGAAGCTAATCCAGCATAGTCAAAGACAAAAGTCACTTGCTTCTCTGAAAATGTAGTTACTTACGGGGTATATCAGTATAATATTGGAGAAAGTTTCCAAGATAAAAAATTCTCCTAATCTACTGAGAGCCACCATAACACATTGATATGGTTTTGATAACCATGTCAAAAATAACTGACTGCATTGAATAATGGTCCAAAGGGAATATAAGCCTATGGAAACTGTTTCTCTGATAATTGTATATTTTCCTATCATGTTTCTTACTGCTTTCCTCCTACTTTAAATTGAAGAAGACATGTAAAGAATGACTAAGCAAAGCTTGTATTGTTATTTATTTGTCACATGAAGACGATTGTCACTAGAAGCAGCATACAAGGTTTATTTCTCCCATCAAGGTTCAGGGCAAAAGTAAGCATTGGGCCTGTTTCATTGCAAGCATCATCCCACATGGGAACTTGAGAAGTGAATTCATCATTTCCAGACAACATTTGCTACATTTGATGAAGTTTGCCTCTGATGCACATGGATTACCCTTAAGGCATTATAAGTTTCATAAAATTAGAAAATATATAGTGTGTGTTCTATAATGGGCATGAATTATAAGCATCTTTTGCAAACCTGGTGAAACAGCATTTCTAAATTATTAGTACTTATCTGCCCCGTCAGTGTACCTGAATTTGAGGGCAAGTGTAAACTGATATTTTGCAAGTTTAGATGGCTATATAGAAACATACCTTTAATTCAAGACTTTTTAAATTAATAAAAAATTAAGAATGAATACATCCACTATATAGAAATAATAATATGCCATTTACATGAACACTATTATTTGCCTGATGAATTATAAGTAGTTCCCCTAGCACTCTTAAGCTAACTTTCAGTTTCTTCTAATTAAGTAGGCGCTGAAAATACCTATGCAGACATGGGTAAAAAGGTGATCTCTGTTCTCATCATTTCAATATTCATTTCTCTTGTTGTCTGGGTTATGGTGAGATATATATATATATATATATATATATATATATCTTTTTTTTTTTTGTAGCCCATGGCATGCTGCAGTGAAACATTGCCTTGTGGTTTCATAGTACCAGGGCACTAGCTTTGGTGTTGGGCAGATGTGTTCATATTTGCTGGCGTGCTACTCACTGATTTGGTGATGTGGTCAAGGCATCTCCCATGATAAGCCTTGGTTTTTGCAAAAGGAGAGAATAGTATGAGTTTACATGTTGTTTTGAAGATCAAATAAAACAATAGCTATAAGTTGACAGCCTCAATGTCTAACACATTGTAAAGTTTTTATCATTAGTATTGTTGTCACCAGCTTGGCCAATTTCTCAATTACATAATATTCTTACTCTCCAATGTAAGATGTGCGTAGACTTCATATTTTTATATAATTAAAGTCTTAATTGTTCCTATTAATATTAGGATTACTTCATTTAATAATGCTTTCTTAAAATGTTTATTGCCAACTTTTATAAATAAATTCTTTCCAAATTTAGATCCAGTCTTAGAGATAATTTTCTCTTTCTTCCCTGAAAATTGTTTGCATATTTATTTTCCAGATTCTCAGAAATATATCCTCTCTTCAATAGTATCCTTTAGTTCACAGATAAATCTGAATCTACTGGATAGAAATTAGAAAGAATGTACCTCAATTATACAAAGAATATCATTTAGCTTGCATTTGTTCTCAAAGTGAACTTTCACTTTAGAGAACCATGAGTGCTTTTTAAAAAAAAATTTGTCAACACAAAGTTTCATTATTCAATCATTTTATATTTATAATAAAATCTCTACACATATCTGCAGATACAGATCATGTATTTTTACCTATATGCTTTTTAAATTTTAGGGTTTTTTTCAATAATAGGGATTAAACTCATTGAGCTATTTTATTTTTATGTTGAAACAAGGTCTCCATAAGTTGCTGAAGCTGGCCTCAAACTTCCGATCCTCCTGCCTCAGCCTTCCAAGTCACTAGTGTTTCAGGAGTGTGTCCCTGTGCCTGGCTTATTTATTTTTCTTAATGCTTTTTATTTTTCAGAAACAATAGGAAAATCAGAGACAAAAATGTGAGAGAGATCACAGTGAGATCTTTGTCTCTCTTTTTCATCACTAAGTGGCAATCTTTTTTTATGGGACAGGGATTTTAATTCTGAATTTTTCTGGCAATGATACTGCTTAAAGTCTCCCTAAGGACAGTGGGCTATTTTATAAGATGATGCTTAAACTACAGCAAAGGAATAACTAGAGTCTTGCTCTAGACATGATTAATGATGGCCTTTTATGGAGTAACCAAATTATAAGTGACAAAGACAAAAGGGTGTGACTTTTCTCTAGCATCTGTAGCTGGATCAGCAGAATACTTGACAGGATGCATTGTTTAAGTTGTTTATTCTGATGTACAAAAAAATTAAGAATTTTGCCTGTTTCTTCATAAGTAAGTAAAATGGACATTCAAAAGTTTGTAAAATGAAAGAGGGGTTTGCTATTGGGAAATAGAGATTAAATTCTCAATGTAACACTAAATATGCATATGAATGTTTCATATTCAGTACTGTTAAATTGATTGCATTTGGATATAGGTTGCATTTGGATATAGGTTGCATAAACTGATTTCATGTGGATATATGTTGCATTCCATGTAGTCTGTATTATGTCACTGTAGTAATAGCATCGTATTTATATCTATTTCCCTTGGACACTACTTAATATGAGCACTAAAATACAATTTTATCAAATTAAATTTTTCATAGACCTTTTAAAAATATACTTTTCTTTGTGTGAAAGGTTTTTCTTTCAGTGATTCTCATTTCTCAAGAACACAGGTTATTGCAATCACAAAAAATAATGTACCTCAATGATTTACACAAATAACACATGTCATCTTGTTTATTGTTTATTCAATTTGAATTTTTAAATCCATTGATGTTATCTTGTTTATACTAGCAATCCAAGGCCTGCTCTTAATAAATTTATTTCCCTATCTATAAAACAGTAATCACTTGATCTTTTATTAATTGTTAATTAATACAAGTGCACCTGCAATCTTTATCCTTTTCATAATCATAGAGTAACACTTTGCAAAAAGATAATGTGCTTGAGTAAATTGCATTGTCTCAACAGAAGTTGCCTGGGGAAAAAAAACTGGTGGAAATATTTAATCCACAAAAGCAATGCTATTTGTGGAATACATATAATACAAGTTTTAAATTACATCTAGTTTTATTTTTAACCCTAAGAATACTGTTACACGTATTGCCTTGAGATTGTAATTAGAATATCATAGAACCTGTTTGTTGATAAACATTTTCATAATCCTTGCCATGTTCCACATACAGTCAATCCTCAGTATCCCTGGGGGGTTTGGTTTCAGGACCCCCATGGATACCAACTATGGATGCTCAAGTACCTTTTGTAAAATGTGATAGAATTTGCATATAAACTATGTGCATTTTCACATATCCTTTAAACTGTCTCTAGATTATTTTAATACCTACTACAATATAAATGCTGTATAAAACATTTAGAAGATAATACCAAGAAAAAAAGAGTCTGTGTATGTTTAGTACAGACATAATTTTAAAAGTATTTTTCTTGCATAGTTGGTTGAATCTCAGAGGCAGATACCACATAGAGGGTAACTGTAATAGTCTTTTATTTTATTTTATTTTAGTGGAGGTGGACATCGTACATTTATTTTATTTGTTTTTATTCTTATGTGGTGCTTGGGATAGAACCCAGTGCCTCACGCATGCTAGACAAGCACTCTACCACTGAGCCACAAACATGGCTCCTGTATTAGTCTTTATAAATATGTATTTAAGAATATTTTTTTAGAATACAAATATTAACTCATTGAAATAGTAATCCTAAGAGACCGTAATTTTCACTTTAGAGGTAAGGAAACAATGACACACAAAGGTGAAATAACTGCCTAAGTTCATGCACCTGGTAAATAGTAGATGTAGGAATAAAATTCTGTCAATCTTGTTATAGACTTTGTTTTTAATCACTATGTTTGATGCTAATATATAGTAGATTTTAAATAATATAGGTAATGTGTGTATATATGTGCATTATATACAGTACATAATATTATGTATATATTATGCTAGGCAGTAATAAATTTGGAGGAAACAGATTAGAAAGATGTTCTTTTAATTATGTATTAGGTGCTTCTTTGTTGAGATACTTGAAAACTGAATTGGTGAGAGAGGTTTAATTTCCTTAAGAACATTGTCAAATAGAGACTGAACATATGATTTCTATATTCCTTAACTAACTAGCAGGGTGGACATGTTCACCAATTTAACAATTTGAGGGATGGAAAATTCTTTAAATTTTTTTTTCCTCCTGTTTTCTGTTGAATTATTCTGCATTCACATTAGAGTTCAGGAATGTTTTTTTTAAAAAAACCCAAATCTGAAGCTGTGTCCCCCACACTGATCAGTATGCTGGGAGTTGACACCCACTGCTGGTTCTCTTTGAGGAATCGCACAGCACCCTCCACACTTCACAGTGAAATCCCCACAAGTGCTACCCAGTCTTCCTCCACCAGTGACCTATGTCCAGACTTTTACCAAGTGATTGAAGATTTATTTAAAATAGGTGCTTAATGGAGAGTAATGGTTTATTTTTGATGTTTATATTCTATCTTCACTTAAACTAGAAGAGACAGGGTACAACAGGGTTAAAGAGGGAGAGCAAAAGTTTCATGAATTAGAATCACAAAGAGGACCTGTTAAGATTTCTGGGTCCCATTCCCTGAGTTGATTTCTAAAAAGTTCCCAGGTGATGGCGACTCTTGTGTTTTGGGGGATTGAGCATTAAGAATTTCTAATGCAGAACTTCTATATTAGGACATAAAATGGGATCTGAACTTCCTTGTTATCAAGTTCGTGAATTTCAAGATTAGTTTCTATCATTCATCTCATATCTACCTAGTAGTAGCAAAGGCAAAATTCAGATTCCTCTAAATATGTGTTCCTGTTGAGTAGTTAATATGTGTACATATTAATGAGATAAAATGTGGTGTTTTGATCCATGTATATGTTGTGTAGTGATCAACTCAGGGTAATTAGCCTATCTATGACCTTAAGGTTTTATAATTTCTTCATGGTAGATAAATTTGAAATCCTCTATTTTGAGATGTATAATGAATTACTGCTAATTCACCCCACTGTGTTAAAAAACAACCAGAACTTATTCCTCTTGTCAAACTATATGATTTTTCCTGTTGAAAAATATGTTCCCATCCTTTCCTCCCTCCCACTCTCCCCAGTGTCTGGTAACCGCTATTCTACTGTTAAATTATATGAGACCTACCTTTTTTAGATTCTACATAGCAGACCATGGAGTGTTTTGTGCCTGACTTATTTATTTAATGGAAGTTCATTAAAAAAGAAAAGAAAACTCAGGTTTTGGGTATGAGGAAAAGTGAGTCAGAGGTAAAAATGTGGATAATGATGTCTTAGGGGTCTTTAGAAGTTCACTAGATTAAAATGCATTCAGTAAGTAGGAGGGTTACAGGCAGTGGAAAATATGACTTTTTAAGACTGGTTCATTAATATACTTTTATATAAATGACAATGTAGTAAAATCTAGGAAATATATGTATTTCAAAACATCTTTTGAGAAAAAGTAAAATAGGAGTGATGAAAATATTTAGAAAAAGAAATTAAACAGAGCAGGGAGGAAGAGCAGGAAGAAAAGATTAACATTAAACAGATACATGAGGTGGGATGGAAAGGGAGAGAAAAGGGAAATTGCATGGTAATGGAGGGAGACCCTCATTGTTATACAAAATTACATATAAGAGGTTGTGAGGGGAATGGGAAAATAAACAAGGAGAGATATGAATTACAGTGGATGGGGTAGAGAGAGAAGATGGGAGGGGAGGGAGGGGGGATGGTAGAGGATAGGAAAGGTAGCAGAATACAACAGTTACTAATAGGGCATTATGTAAAAATGTGGATGTGTAACCGATGTGATTCTGCAATCTGTATTTGGGGTAAAATTGGGAGTTCATAACCAACTTGAATCTAATGTATGAAATATGATATGTCAAGAGCTTTATAATGTTTTGAACAACCAATAAAAAAAATTAAAAAAAAAAAAACAAAAAAAAAAGAAAAAGAAATTAAAATGCTTTTCTCATAATAAAAGTAATTTTCCATATTTTCTATATTGAATGTAGCTCAGAAAGTAATTTGTCCTCTATTGTAAAGAGTCTGGTTTTGTTAAATATTGTTAAATTTTACTTTAAATGCATACTGTATATTCAATAAATAAATTTGAACGTTCACTCTTTCAGTAAACATGTTAAATTAAGGGCCAATAGCTTACAATATTTAGAATCAAACTGTTATATATTGAGCATCTATAATAGTGTCTGAACCCTGTTAGATATTCAATAAATGTTTTTGAATAAGGCAAAGAATACATAAACACAAAAACCATTTAAAGGACTACCCAATTTCTTAAAGGCAGCATATTAAAAAGAAATCTTCCTAAAATATTTATTTTCCTGGATACAAAGCATATCAGAGTAAATGGTGCTGTGTGCATAACAGGATAAAGATCTCTTGTCAGTGGCATATTTTACAAAGGTAGGCCATTCCAAGGGGGTTTTGTGATCCCTGGCTCTATCCAGCTTCAGTGAATGCCTGCATAAATTCACGTATCCTTGATTCTCAGACAGGAACTACATTCCCACTTCTGTGTCCAGGTAGCTGCTTATGTACCATTTCAAATTGGAAGCTAACCTTTTCAAAATGTCAGCACACTCACTTTACCATCTTTATAATCACCAGCAATTTACATTTATTCAGTAGCTTCACAGCTTGAGTACTGTGTAAAATTCTTTTATTCTCTGAGAACTTGTGTTCCAAGGAAGAACCATCCGCACCATATTACGGTATATCTTTCAACAGCTTCACTGCTTGGGATTGGAAAATTCCATCTTTTTTGTTGATAAGTGAGATTTTCAAAATGACCATCTACTCATAAGTTAATTGCAAACACATGGGGAGTTGAAGTTGATTGAATCTGTTGGGTGTGTGCCTTTTAAATTCTTTTTAAAAAAAATATTTTATTAGCTGTTGGTGGACCTTTATTTATTTTTATGTGGTTCTGAGAATCGAACCCAGTTCCTCACACATGCTAGACAAGTGCTCTACCACTAAGCCACAATCCCAGCCCTTAAATTCTTATTCTTAAAATGAAAGGCCCCCTGCAAAGATGCATGGAAAAAAGTTAGAGGACCAAGTTTCTAGAAAATTTTACAGGATGTGGCCATGTTATTCAACTTAATAATTCTACTGCATTATGTGATTGGACATTTGACTCTTAATTGTATAAATGTTGGAAAGCTAAATTACACAGGTTGCTCAGGCAGCAAGTCATTAGTGACTAATGTTGCTAATGTCTGCATTCTAAAAAAAATGAGTATCTCAGTTTTCTAAAGTATTCTGTTTTACAGAAGCAATGAAAGTCTTTAAATCCCTTAAAGCCATAAAATGAACAATTATATATGGCATCATTAAGACATATCTTCAAAAATGTTAAAAATGGAATTTCTATTTTAATCTTGTTATTATGTCCAGTGAGAGAAAACTTTGATTGTTTTCTTATTATATTGCTTGGAGGATAGAGTTCAGTGGGCAATATGGGTAGGGTCATTTTCTTCTACCTCTGTTCAAGATCCAATTTGGATAGATTCTAAATAGACAGACCTCACAGCTAAGCTGATCCGTTATCATTCTCTATACTTGTTTTCCCCAAATACTCTTCTTCTAGTCCAAGGGAAGTGTAAATGAGAGATAAAAGGCAAAATGATATGTTTTTCAGTATTACATGTCCTCTGTTCCTATGGTGTTCATGATAGCAACACTGTTGGCTTTATCAGATTGATAACTCCAGTAGCCCAGCAGAGAAAAAAATAACCACAGTACAAAAGAACCATATCATTGGTCTTTTCTGTACCCTGCAATACTGTTACACACACTTTAGAGACAATGTGATTTATTAATTTTATAAAGCTGGTGCAGTTATTTGGTTTATTGCTTATCTCCTTCTCCCTTGAGGTTTAAAATGCCAATTGGTTAAAAAATGACCAAAACATGACCATTCAGGTATTAATAATTCTGTAAGGCAGTCTGCAAAATTTGTGTACTCTCAGCTTTGCAAAAAGAATAATAGACAAAGATGCATTTTAATTATTTTGCAAACTAATTAACAAAAGAGGAATAAGTTGGTTATTTACACATTTTGCATAAACTAAAAGAAAAACAATGAAAATCATTATTCAGAATGCAGCCCAGGAGAATATCAGTCTGGTTCCTAAGGACAGACATCACTGTAGATATAACTATGAAGCATCTCATAATTCTAAGACATCTGCACCAGCAGTATCTGAGATTTTTATTACATTGATTGTTTTACCAATTTGTGCACAGCAAAATTTATTGTAATTAATCACTGAGTTTTAATTAGAAATATTCTGGTCTTATTTCAGATCACCATAATGACCCACATGCTGCTTTTTTTTTTTTTAACCAATCTTTGTGATTTCACTGACTTTTGCCTTTACTAGGTAAAAATAATGTCCTTGTGGGTCCAAACCCAGAAAGTATGGCAAGTAAATTTCTCAGTGATGGTTCTTATATGGACATATTAACCTATCATTACCATATTGTAATGGCATAAAATAATGGTCTTTAGACACCTATTTTATTGAAGCCCTTGGGACTGGAATGTTAGACTCTACTAAAGTTAGCCCCTGTCTCATTATCACTATGTTCAATTCTTAGGATGATAACTTTGATGCCACAGAAAGTAATTGCTTTCCATTCTTCCAATAATATGTGACATAAATATCATATTGTTTTTTAGAGCTGATTAAAGCCCCATTGACCTTATGGGTTAAGATAGAAGGAAGAGATTAGAAATATGTTTGTTACTCTCTGAAAAACTGCCTTGAGGAAGCTGAGAGACACGTAATACACACATATAGAGAGAGCAAGAGAAGGAGAGACAGGCAGAGATAAGACTGTAGGGAGCCCAAAAGACTCTTGCTTCCATTTTTGGATAAAACTGTCCCTGAGACATTTTTTAAACATGGTTGTCTCATTTACTTTAAAACGGACATCAGATCAAAACCTACTTTTAGTGCTAGATTTGTTCACTTCATAAATTAATAAAGTAACATACAAGAAATAACATTTCAAGCTTATGGGGGAAATTGCAACATATAACAATTTTTATCTGATTTTCAGGAAATAGCTGCATTTCTTTACCCTGGAGTTAAGCACAGAGGAACTTTAAAATGCTGGGTGATGACTCTTTTTCATTCATAACTCCTTAAAAAGATATAAGACTTTGATTTCATTCAATTCATTTTCATTGTTTCAAAAGTGAGTGCATAGGTACCAGGCATGGTGGCATATGCCTATAATCCCAGATTTTAGGAGGCTAAGGCAGGAGGATCACAAGTTCAAAGCCAGCCTCACCAACTTAGTGAGGCCTTCATCAACTTAGCAAGACTCTGTCTCAAAAATAAAAAATAAAAAAAAAAAAGGGCTGGAGATGTGGCTCAGTGACTAGTTGAGCACCTTTGGGTTCAATCCCCGATACCCCCGAAAAAAAAAGTGTGAAAATAGTAATAATTCTCCATAAACATTATGTATGCTTGTGTAAAAGCCAGTGCATTTGAGCTAGAGAGTCCTGTGGGCAATTATCTTTGCAATATGTATGTGTGTTTCATCTGTCAAATACATGGCATTTAAGGAAAACTGCCAACTTCCAGACAATACTCCTATCAGTTTGGGGTTAAAATGAAAACTTGAAAAAAGATTCAAGGTCATAATTTTGTTAATTGTTTACTAAGATATTTCCTTTTCTTTTTCAGTTCCATGAAAAGATCCTGAGTGGGTGAGCTCCTTCTTCAGAAGAGGTATAAGGTAAAGGACTGGAGAATGGCTGTTCTTGCAGTCATCTCACTGCCTTGCATCTTACTGAGATGAGCTTAGGGACATGATATATTCTTTTGCACATAGAAAATTCTCAAGTAGTCTGTCCTTCTCCAGAATGGTACTATGGGGCATGCCCTTTTTAACAGTAATATACCATTCTGCTTAAAGAAAATAGCATCCCCTGTACTGATAAATAATTGGAAAAAAATGAGCTATCCAAAATTGCTTTTCCTGTTATTAAATAGGATTTTGTATAAAAAATTATCAGTAAATATTCATATTATATTCTCATTAGGTTTAAGCCCTGTGTTATGGCTAGAGTTCATTTCTTAGTAAAAGACGTAATCATCTAGTATCAAATAATATGTTAAGAATGTTTAAGAAAATCAGATGAAAATGACCAATTATATGGTAACAGATCTGTTATAAAATTAGTGATAATCAAAGAACAGAGCCTATTTTTTCAATTTGGGAATTATTCTTTTCCAGTTTGAAATTCATACTCAAATTTCAAAATGGTATATTTGCACCACAAACATTCCCACCTAAGCATTGAATGTAAACACCCAAACAAAGCACCCGTAACACCTGAAATCACTCAGGCCCAGAGGACTGAATGATTTCAGGTACATCGTACCACAAAACTCTATTGACTCTATTTCCTCGTAGAGGGAATTAAATTTGAAAGAGGTGAAGAGTAATGGTGAAAGCTGGAGAAAGCTATGAAAGATTGTCTTATGTTTTCAATTTCATCTTGTTCTCCACTCTTGGTCTTAAAGGTGATTTATCCACATATAAAAAAAAAAAGTAACTCAGATTCGCATTTACTGCTGTCCAGTAGGATTTTAGGGCTCTTTTCCCATATTCTGATCATCACCATCAGGAGAGAATATCTAACTCTACAAAAATCAAGTAAATACTTGAGATTAAAAGTGTTTTTACATGTGAAAATATTCTTGTATTAATATTAGTAGGTTGTAACACATTTTTCAATTTTAAAATCAAAACTCTATACTGATTTTACATGGAAACACTGTATAAAAGATGTTCTTTATTCCTTGATGTAATGGTTGGGGCACATCATTTATATGCTCATGATCCTTTCCTCTTGCTTAGCTTCTGCTATAGTTATGCAACAAGAAAACAGAGGGGAGGGTTCACTTTGGCATCATAATTTGCATTAACAAAACAGATGTGTTGAATGACATTGCTTGACATTGGCGTCTAAGTCATTGTTTATCAGAGGAAGACACAAGGTGTAGCCACGTATGGTAAACATTGATGGTTCTCAGGGGAAAAAAATAACTGTCAGATAAGTTGAAAGGAACAGTGGGAACTCAGAAAGGACAAAAATTCAATGGCAGTACTGTAAAATAAAATGGAGACTAACAAAAGCAAAGCCAAAGTGAACAGCTGTTACATATAGGTGTGTACATATACATTTATAATTATAGTATCCCATTAGAAGAAATACTTCATTTTCATGTATAAAACCTGGCTATAAAATGACTCCTTGATTAGAAATCATAAGAGAATGAAAAAGTGTTAAAATGAATCTTGCCAGTTGCATTCTTTTTGAACAACATTCCAAATATCAAATACCACTGTGATGCTTCAGTGATGGCATACAATTATATTTAAGCCTCAAGGCACAATGAAAGCGAACAGTTTAATCAAGTAGACAGTATTAGAGCATGTTTCTCAGCAATATCTCCCTTTATGCTTGCACAGATCCCTACTGTGGTGTTTATCTAACTCATCTCCATTTCTAGAAAGCCCAGTGATTTTCTCTGAATAATCTTATTTAGGTTGACACTCTTTGGGGGCTGATTCTGCTCTCTCTGCATTGTTGTCAGGAGTGTCTACATGACAGAGACTATTACAGTCTTCTCTGGTAAATTTATTTTACATTAATTTTACTTGATTGAAATAATAATAATAATAATAATAATAATAACAACAATAATAGTTATTATTATAATTGTAATTCCTCAGCCTCTACTCATCATCAGCATCTCTCTAGAAAAGGGTAGCTATAATTTCTTCTTTCAATGTCTTGTAGAAATGTAGGGATTGGGGGAAAAAAAGAAACCATTGCTATTGCATATTAATAATTTCTATCTAAGTGACATAGTTGTGATAATTTTCTCATTAATGGAGAATTAATTTTGAAGGTTTGAACAATTTGGGGGCTCATATAGTAATTCAGTATATCTTATATGATCCTAAAATATTTAACAATTTAATTTAAAAAATGCCTGGTTGGAACTAAACAGTTTGGATATCATCTTTTTGCTGAATGATAATTTGAGCATTACTCAGAATTTGATTGAAGTTGTCTGTGGATATTATAAGATTAGACCACAGTAATTTCTATTAACTAAACTTTCCAAGATGTTAACAAGTTTTTACAATGTATACCTCCTCATCATCATAAAATTATAAAGAGCACAAAATCTAAAGAAAATTTTAAAGAACAAAAAATTTGCAAAATTGTCCGTTCTGACATTTTACCCCATGCAATTTTATGGGAGTCAGCATACAGTCTGTAATTGCATACCCTTAAAATCAAGTATAACAAGAAATAATTTCCACACAAGGTCATTTCTTATCCTGAGGTAGGTTGAACAAAATATGGGAACATATTACCCTGAAGTTTACAGAGTAGTCAAAAATTAGGATCCCAAAAGACATATAGAAAGAACAATAAATTCATTAGCAGTTAACAAAAAATGATTTAGGTTTTACTTACACTTATTTTTCTTAGTTTATAATGAAGTATTACCAAGTATACCTAATCAAGAATCAAACTGCTTTTAGTAATTACCACCTTGAGAATATCTATGCAGTTCTTGTGGGTCAGCTAATTCCAGGTCATAGTAATCTTAGCAGTGAATAATGGTGTACTATTATTATTTCATTTACTCAAGAATACAAGTGGTTGATTCAGTGTAATAAAAAAACTGTACCTTATTTAGGCTAGGGAAATAAATCCTGTGCTAGCTTCATTCCAGTTATAGTTTAACTTCCTAAGTTGAATCTGTTTCAAGACTATTATAAAGTATAAAAGATATTTAAATGTTGAATCAATTATCAAAGCTTCCATTCCCCCAACATGTTAAATTTGTGATAATTATTTTGTGAACCTTACCATTTTCAAATGTAATATCAAAACATCAGTCTTTTCATTTCCATTTTTGACATTACATTCTTAAAAAGTAGGATCTTCTAACTTTTACGAATAACCAAACATTATCACTGTTTTCTTCACTAACCTTGATCTAGCCATTTTCTTTTGTCTTAGCAGCCACATATTTTATTCAAGTCCTTGCTATCTTTTACTACAAATACAACAATGGCATTGCAGATATTTGCTATTGTTCATCCTATTCTCTTTAGTATCTAATTTTGTTCAAAATTTTTATAAAAAATTTTTGGCAACTTAAGAACAGAATGAGCCGATTCCTATAAAAAACTGCCATTTCTTTAAGATTTGCATTTAACAACCTTGGAGCTTATACATACTATTTTTTACAAATTAAACAGTTAATTTTGTTAGGATCAGATTGCCTATGAATACTTGCTTGACTAGACCCAAGTTTCAAGACTTTAGGCACAAAACTATTTGTAAAATAGACCTCTTTTGGGGTTGGGACTGTAGCTCAGTGGCAGAGTGCTTGCCTAGTATGTGTGAGGTGCTATGTTTGATCCTCAGAACCATATAAGAAATAAACAAATAAAATAAAGGCCTCCTGTCCATTCACAAATACAAGAAAAAGAAAGAAAGAAAGAAAGGAAGGAAGGAAGGAAGGAAGGAAGAAAGAAAGAGAAAGAAAGAAAGAAAGAAAAAGACCTCTTTCTGGTTCAAAACCATTTTATCATTTTTTCAACTAGACATATTCTACCATCTATATTAATTATTTTTCTAAATACAAATCCATTTCAGTCCACTTGCACTTCGTTATATCCCCATCTTTTCTTTCCTCCGAACCTTTTTTTGGTAGTTGTTCACTTTTTAGGTAGTCTCCAAACTCCCTCCCCATTAGAAGCACAGGGAAGCAACTTTTAATTCTGAAAGATCTTAAGTTCTTTTCTAATTCCAATTCTTTTAATGCTACTTAAGTCATAGTTCCTACATACATATTTGCAAATTAATTGATAGCTAATGTCCTTGAAATCAAAAAGAGAGAAGTAAGCAATGAAAAGGAACTTAAATATTTATATTCTAATTTATCTGGTCTTGAAGACAAGAATCTGTTTTAATTCCTATTGTATAATTGTTAGCCAGTGGTTCTCAAACATTTATTCTACATTAAAATCTACTCCTCCACATAAAGAGGACTATTTAAAATACAGAATCTCTGACCTTCATCCTGAGATTACTGTCTGCAAATCTTCATAGCTAATGCTACTGCAAGTACTATAGGATGAGATCACTCTTAGACACACTTAAAGACACTTCATATCTATTGGAGGAAAATGAGACTAAAAAACAAAAGAAACAAAAGAATTGAAGCCATATAAGTTCATGAATATATCTCAGAACAAATATTTCGTAAATGGTTATACCAAAAGTTCAAGTTTCACTCCTAATTCTATGGTTTTCTCCATGGTGTCAGGTTTGGTTGTATTTGGTTGACTGCTATATTATATAAATTATGAGTTTACATTAGCCACCTTTTTATAATGGAGTTAAGAATTTTTAAATCATTAAATCAGTCTATCTTGACCATTAGATGTCATAGCCAAGATAATCATGAATACCATAATTTTGTTTTATGATTATCAGACTTGAAGGTAACCCACCTGATCCCTGACTCCTGCTAATTATCCTTCTTGAGTGGGATGAGACCTATGAATCTAAGCAATGGTCTGCATAGATTATGCTTAGATGATTATAAAAGATTGGGTTGTCTATGTTGCTGGAGTTTCTCTCCAATTTGCTGGCTTTGAAAAAAATTTTCATGAATCCTATCTTTTCAAGGAATGGAATTCTGCCAGCAAACTCATGGACTTTGGATATAGATTGTTCCCCAGTCAAGCCTTCTGATGAGATTCCATCCCTGGTGAGCCCCTTAGTTGTAGTCATGTGAACCTCAAGCAGAGGACCCATTTAAGCCATGACTGACCTCATGACTCTCAGAAACTGTGAAATAACAAATGTGTGCCATTTAGAAGCATTAAGTTTGTGGTAATCTGTTATGCAGCAATAGAAAACTAATACAGCTTTGGTTTGTTTTTATCCGTTGGGTCCTATGATTGATTATCCAACCATATACTGAATTTTTCTGTTTCAAGAATATATAAACTGAAACAGCAATCTTTTTCCTAAGTCCTAAAACCATTATCTGAATGAATATGCCTGTGTTTTATTTGGCTGCCACTGGATATAACAAGCAATTAATTTTTCTGTCTTTTTGGTCCTTTTAGCCCCTATAAACCCTTCATTAATTGAACAGACTAAGCATTACTATATGCCTCAGTGAGCCTATTCTATATTAGCTGCTTTATTTACTTTATGTTCCCTGCAGTGTTTTTTAAAAACAGTTTTTCAACATCTAGTAAACATATTCATAATACTTTTTCCCCTCTTATTTAAACTTGCAAACATTCCCTCAAGTTCATTAAACTAGAACTCAGGAGAGCTCTTGTTTTTATTGCACTCTGTTTTATGATTATACTTTTCAAATGCCTGAGAAAAAAGAGGCTACTGCCAATGAAATTCCTGACCTATGCCAACCTTTCTCATGTTCCCGACATTTTTACCCAGTGAAATATAGTATTCACTATTCAAATAAAATGTAGGCTATTTTATGTATGTGAAGAGAAAGAGAGAGATGGATAGATGTTGAGATTTATTTTTAGTTATTAGTACTGGGGGTCTCAAGGAAGCTGGCAATGCAATTAAAAAGCTTGAAATCCAGAGACCCAATGGTGTGGATTCCAGGTTTTCCAGTTCTGACAACCAGGATCTCTGAGGGTAGGGGAAGATTCATGTTACAGCTCAACCAGTCAGGCAGAGATTAAATTCAACCCTTCTCTACCTTTTCGTATGATTCTTGCCCTCAACAGATGAAATTAAGTGTATGCACACACCGTGGCAGGTGTGGGGGGGGCATCTGTTTTACTGAGTCCACAAATCAAAGCCAGATGTCTTCTAGAAATACCCCCCATAGGCAAACCTAGAAATAATGTTTAATAATTATCTATCTTAGCATTCTGTGACTCAGGCAAGTTGATATATAAAATTAACCATTTATTAAGTAAATATGGATGCATGTGCTGCCCATAAACCCTATATATGCTCAGATAGTCAAGTTTCAGTCCTTAGAAAGGCTATTGAGTACAATTAAGTTGCCTAGCAAAGTAGAAAAAACACAATAATTCCTTAATATATTTTCCCTACTGTAAGTCCCTTTCTTTTGTTAATATGTACTCTATATAGCTTCTAAGTATTAGGTTTCTTGATTATAAAGTGACCATACTGATAGTCACATTCTGTCTCTATTATGGGCAAAATATATTAAGACTATATATGCTAATATATTAAGAATTTTAACCTAAGAACTGAAAGTAGCCAAAGGAAAGTAGGAGAGTATTTTGGCACTTCAGGGTTAGAAAGACCTTCCTGAGAATAGCTTAAGCTCAGATGTCCAAAATATATATTGATTTGACTGTTTAGTTAAAATGATGATAATGCACAACAAAAGTCAATAGAGAAAGGAAAACCACATGGCAAAAGGCTTACATTTTTAATAAATAAAAACATTCTATAAATTTATTGTTAAAGAGTCATATAGTCATAGGAAAGAAATCTGAACTTTTAAGTTGCAGAGGATAAAATACATGTGAGCAATACATACATGAAACCATGGTCTGTTTTTGCAGTACTCAGGGAAATTCAAGTTAAAAACAAAAATTAGATAATATTTCTTCATGATTGAGAAGCTATTAAAATAATTGAACACACATACTGAAGGAGATGTATAAAAGAGGACTCTTATTAATTATAATTAGAATTTTAATTGCTATACTCTTTTTGGTAGACAATCTGGTTATATTTTTGAAAATCTAACCAAATTTGATGAATTTCATCCACATATTTATCAATAAATAAAATACATGTACATCAATATATTTGCCATTTTTCTGCTTTGTGCTGATTCATTGCAATTAGAATGGTATGAGGATGTTGGTAGTGAAGATCTGTTGGACGTACGAAAGAATTGAGTCTAAGGATGGAGATGAGGATACAGGCAGGGAGTTATTTAAGCATTTCACAGTTTACTAGGACATATTTTAAAGTCATGAATGAAGCTGTTTTGTTGGTTGGTTTTTATTTTCAGGTTTGAGATGGATTTGAGATCCTTAAGACTTGCTGTTTAGTCTGGATCACCAGTCTCAATAACTCCCTTTCTAAATAGCAGACTTAATCTTAGATATCTCATTCTTTTCTACTTTGTTGTCCATCATCTGCTTTCCATCTTTCGTCTTACAGAATATATTTCTCTCTGATCATGATTCAAGTAAGACCAGGATCTAAGTTTAAAACTTATGAATAAATAATCTTTCTGAAAATAAGAAAAATTTTCTTGAAACAAGGATGCCTAATGTAATTTATTCCACTCAATATTGTCATAGAAGCTATATTCAATGAAACTGAGGTATCACAAATGATTAACAATTTTATAAATTGGGGAAAATTAAATGAAACCATTATTATCCACATGTGAATGGTTATATATCTAAAAGTGTCAAAAGCCTCTAGAACAAAACAATTGGAATTGCTAATGTATCTAATGTTAAAATCAATTATATACTTAGATAGCAGTAATATCCTATGGCAAATGAGAAAATAAGATATTATTTGCCATAGCATCAAAACAGAATACCAAAGAATAAGTCTAATTAAACATGTTAGAAAGCATCTTCATTACTTTGTGATTTAAAAAAAAAAAGGTTTCTTTAATGGACAGAAAAATCACTTATTGTAGAATAAATTAATTGTAAGTTAAACTACATGAGAATTACAAATTTATGCTTATCAAGAGATACCTTAGAGAGTGAAAAGTCGGGTAAGAGAGTAAAATAAGTCATCTTCAATAATTATATATAATGAAGATTTTCAATAAATATATCCAATGAAGTCTTGTATCCAAAAATAAAAAATAGAAACCT
Organism: Marmota monax; assembly: GCF_021218885.2. Lineage (NCBI taxonomy): Eukaryota > Metazoa > Chordata > Mammalia > Rodentia > Sciuridae > Marmota > Marmota monax. Next base: position 17,588,671 of record NW_026692781.1, read on the forward strand.
ATGTAAATTACTCCTACAAGACACACACACACACACACACACACACACACACACACACGACTGCCCAAAAGAAAATGATTTTAATAGTCTATAAGATGAAATAGGAAATATGCTTGAGGCACTTCTGCTATATACTGAAGTGTGACAGATGTCTCAAGTTAAAACCTGTGCTGGAATTTATAAGCTGAATGAGATGCTGCTTTTCATGGAATACAATTTTCATTTGAAAAATGAGTGACAAACCAGTTTTTTCCAATTTGGACATTTGTCATAAATTTTCTTGAAACAAATGGAAGTATTTTTGTCAATTGTAAAATTTAACTTTCAGGGAAGAATTAGAAGTTTTCAAACATTGCCACTGTAAGCTTGAAAGCTTACATTATTTAGCTTTTTGATGAGATTAGTCATGATATTAATAATAGATATTAATAATAGATCATGTAATGTATGTTTGAAAATTTGTAATGTCTGTGTAGTGCAGGGAACAAATATTTTACAAATTACCAAGGTGTGAAGTAACAAAATCTTGTAAGGGTAAAATTTATTTAAATTAAACATGGATCAAGAGACTTTTATATATGTGTAAAAAATTGCAATAATATGGTTTTAAATTTCACATTGCAGCTGTTTAAAAAACTACTACTGTGGTATAGCTTAGTGGTAGAATGCTTTCCTAGTATGAACAAGGCCTTGTTTTCTATCTAGAGCAGTACCAAAAATAAAGTAAAACAAACAAACAAAAAAAAAACAAAAAACAAAAACAGAAAGATGCTATTGTTTGTTTAGTTATGGGATATTATTGGAAAATATTTACAATTATCTGAAAAGACTTTGCCATTTTTCTAAGGACAGGCTCTTATCATATATTTCAACCAAAATGGTATTTTGCAATTTGCTGAATTCTGAAGCAGACATTAGAATCCATCTGTCTTCTTCAAGCCAGACAACCAAATTTGCAAAAATTTAAAACAGTCTCACTTTTTACTTTCCTCTCTGTTTTAGAGGATATTGTTCTTTTTTTTAAAAGAATAAAAATTATGTAAATATGTAATGACATTATTATTGCTATTTTAATGGATTAATAAACACATGTTTAAAATTTTCATACTTTTAAATTTGAATACAGTAAATACTGATAGATATAACCTGTGTTAGCAAAACTCTTTGGGGTTCTTACTGACTTATAAGATCATAAAAAGACTTGGAGACTCAAAAGCTTGAGAACCACTGTTAAGGAGCTGGGAAATTAATCTGTGATGGATGTGCACCTCAAAGATGGAGGCAGTAGAAGGCCAACAGAGAAAAGCCTGAGTTCTGGGATTGACAAAGCACCTTGGTGCTGATGGGCCTCCAGAGCTGGTTTGCTCTGTGACTGACATGATGGATTTCATCGACTTCTGACTATTGACTGATGAAATGCTTTCTTTTTTTTTTTTTTAGTAATGGTGATAGACAAAAGAGTAATGATTATTTATTTAAAGCAACCACCATCTGAAAGAAATACTGAATTACGTTATTTTCCACCTTGGATTCCTCAGTGATCCCCTGGGTACTGGCTAATGTGGGAACTTCTTGGCATGGCTCAGGATGCCTTCATGATCTGGTCCTGTACTATCTGTTCAGTCTTGCCTTCTTCCACTGACCTCACACATTTTTCATCCATTTATATCCATTACTTAAGTATTTTTCACTTTATCCCATTCTTTTTCATATGATGATGTGGTTCCTTCTGCTTGCATTTTTTCATGGTTGCCCTGTTGGCAATGAAACCCTTGTGTTCTTAACCAGACTCATCTAAATCAGCTCTCTTTGCTGAAGCTTCCTCACAAGGAATTAGACACTCTGCTATCTTTACACATCACATATTTCTTAAAAATAGCATTTACCTTAATATAACGTATTGATCTTTATCCTTGGACTATAACATCTAGCACACAATGGTAGTTATTTTTATGTTAGTATCTCTAATGACTAACTTTTTTTCCAGAACATATTAGAAAAAAAATAAATGACTAAACCAATTGTAGTAGATAAAAGAAGGAACTTATTTATATTATGCTTTGAGCTTTGTTGTTGCCTGGAAGAGTCTACAAAGGAAAGATGTAGGGGAAATAGAAATAGGAATTATAAGTTGAATTTTATCACTTTTCTACACTTAACAACATCTAGTGGAATCAGAGACAATGAAAGACTTGATTTAATAGTGAGTTCCTGCTGTCTGGTTAAGATAACAGAGCAAATTAAAGAAAGGAGGCAAAATTGGCATGCTATTAACAAAACAGTTCTTTCTGAATTATAAGGTCAGATAAGTCTATGAGAAGCAATATGTAGGTCATCAAAGTCTCCTCTCTGTGGTAATTTATTTGAGTTTTTTTCCCTTGTGAATTTTAGTGGTAAATGTTCACAACCCTTTCTTGATCTTCCTTTTTTTTTTCTTTCCTATTCTAGGCCTCAATGTCAGTTTTATTTTATTCTTACATGAGTTGCTATTCTTTGCCACTTCTCTGGGTTCTTCCTGTGTTAACACCCTTGTACATCTCAAGGCTCCACAGTTTGAGATGTGATTGATATGGAATGAGTCATTATCATCTCTCCCCTAGAACATTACAGCAGTCTTTGAAATAATCTCCCTTCTTTTCTCTTTCCTCCTTTGGAGAATTGAATAATTTAGAATACTTGCATGCCTATCTCTGGGCTTCCTTCCTTCCTGTGGGAGGTTTATATATCTCTGAATTTTTTAACCTTTATTTTACTTATTTACTTTTATATGGTACTGAGGATCAAACCCACTGCCTCACAAGTGCTAGGCAAGCACGCTACCACTGAGCTACAACTGCAGACCCACATCTCTGATTTTTTTTTAATTTATTAGTATCTTTCAGTTATCCATAATGTTAGGGTTCATTTAAGCATAATTATTCAAGCATAGAATAGAATTTGCTCTAATTCAGTCCCTAGTTCTTCTCCTTTCTCTTCCCTCTTCTTTCCCCGTTCCCTTCTCTCTATTCAATGGATTTTTTTAAACTTATTTATACTTTTTAAATTAAATTAGTGCCTAGTATATATGCATGAAGGTGAGATTTGCTGTGGTACATTTATATATACATAGGAAAGTTAGGTTATAGCTGTAATCATCTGATGTGAAACTTGACCCCTTGACTTGCTTTAGTCAACGAAATTTGGTTAGAAGTAACCCAGAGCACTTTTGAGCAGGTTGGAGAGTGAGAAGTTTGTACACCCTGGCTTTTTCCTAATCTGTGAGACTGGCTTAATTCCAGATAGCAAATGTTGTATATCTGCCTGTGTCCCAGAAAGAAGTTATTATGGAGCAGAGCTGCAGATGACCCACAGTGGTTATATAATGTGAGAAAAAAAAATAAAAAAACAAAACAACAACAATGACAACAACAACAACAAAAAAAACCTCTTTATTTCTTGCTTGCTTTTTAAATCTGAAATTTTAGTGTTATGTGCTACAACAGTATAATTTAATTTGATCTATCACCATATTACCCCTCCTATGCCCAGTATTTTCTCAATACAGTAGCCAGAGTAAGTCTTTTAAAGCTGTAAGTCAGATAATGCAACCTATCTCACTTAAACTCTGAAATGACCCCCTATTCGGCAAGAGAAAATACAAAGTTTTAGGATAGCAGACAAGCCCCTGTCTTAGCCCTCTGCACTCAGTCACGTAGCATTAAACACTTGGGCCTTCTTGCTCTTCCTTGAAGATATGTGTCTACCTTAGAAACTTTGCACTGATGATTCCTTTTATGCCCTAGCTAACCTCACCTGCTTCAAGTCTTTTTCAGAAGTTACTTTCTTAATGAGGCCTACCTTGACAACCTTGTTTAAATGATGACCCATTGCCTGCATACTCTATTGCTTCTCTTGCCTTTGAACTTACTTTCTAGTCTATGTAACTGGTTACAGGAACTATTGACTATTGGCTACCTCTCAACAGAGAGTTTTGTGAAATTAGAGATCTTTGTCTCTTTTGTTCACTCAACAGTGAACTAGAATAATGGCTGACATATAGTGGGAAGGAATTGGTAATAAACATTAGACAAAAAAAATCAGTTCTATTTTTGACTTCTATCGTATTTACCTCAGCTGATCTGTGAAATCTAATCTATGCATCTTTTAAAATATAAATTTGTTGAAAAAACTGAAGGTAAGGCCAAATATGTGGTACATGAGTGTGGTTGGTGCTGCTCTTTTAACAAGAGCCCTCTAAATGAAATGTGTGTTTGGCTTTATGCCTCCTTTTCTGGGGACTTTTTATTTTTATGTGAATAAAAGAGGAAAGAATTAGAATTACTCAGCTGACTAAATAGAGATTATCTATTTGATTTCTTTTATACATGGCAAAATAAAGGGACAAAAGTATTAAGTAATTTTCCTATTGCCTTTCTTCCCTCCACACTATTAGTCAGAGAGAAAGGGGGAAAGAGCAAAATAAGAAGCTTTCACTGAAGAACTTAATCATGGCTCTCCTGCTCTGAGGATTAGCCTGAGCAGGTCCAAGCATTGAGAGCAAGAAAGCTTAGAAGTAGATGAAAAACTACTTCATCTTGGTATTAGATCATACACCATTGTATTACTGGAAAAAAATTGATGGAGATGAAAATAGCATTGAAAAAAGGATCAAAAATTTGTACTTGAACCCTGTTGATTCCAAATCATTCTGTAATATGATTGTGTTGCTATTTTTAAAAAGTATTTTATATGTACTTGATTCTGTCTCAAGATGACTTCCTAAATTGTCTTTGCAAGTTCAACAGTCAATAAACTTTGCTTTTTATAGCCACTATTTGAATACCAAATGAATACCTGTGTAATTATAGGGCTATATTTTCTTAACATACTTGATGTCTGATAATACTACATGAGCCATTTAAAAGTATCTTAATTATTTATCATGTTTTATTTCATTTACTTTAAATATTACTTTTGGAGAGTAATTTCTCAGTCAAGTCATTTAACATTCTAGAGCACATGAAATGTTAGACTTTCCCCAAAACAGATGTAGTTTACAATATCAATTGCCACCATAGTGCCCAATGCCTTTAAGAGCTCATTTTTGAAGATTAAGAAATGCCTATGGGGGGTAAAAAACAACAACTTACATTTAAAGAGATGAATGTGCAATTATAAAAGCAATTATAAAAGCTTCTGACTGGATGTGGAAAGAAAATGTTATTTAGGAAGGTTTTTTTCAATGGCCCTTCTAGTCCTGAGGGAAAACAGTCATAGAGGATAGAAAAATTCAGAAAACTAATATTTTTATTCAAGAGAAGAACCTAAGGAGTTAGCCCTCCAAGGTATTCTTTTACATAGAATCAGGGACTCTTGATATTTAATCAGTTTTAATTCAGAAATAGGAATGTTGTCAGCAGGCTAATGAAATGATAGCCTTTTATATCTGTCAAGTAATTTATGATGCAAAGAAAACCTCTACAGCCATGACTGGGATTTGTTTTGGAAATACCAAATATATGATAGTTGTTCTGAAGTTTCCTTATGGTCTAACAGGAACTCAGATATTCTGCTTCATGCTATACTTCTTTATTTTCTTACTTTTGGAAAGTTAAGTGGTGGTCCCTCAGTGTACTGTATCTACAAAAAGACCACAAAATTTGGTTCTTTCAACCATGAAATTCAAGTGTATCTCAAAGATTAAAGTACACTTTACTTTGCTTTAGAAATTCTGCCATCTAACATTGGGCTAAAGGATAAAACCCAATTTGAATATTTCAATTACCTTAGGCCCTTGACTGACATAAAATGTTAAACTGTATTTGATTTTTAAAATATCTTCAACACAGAGTCATCTGTTTGTGTCTTTTCTACCATAAAGTTATAATTTAGACAAAGTTTGTCTTTGATTTACTCTATCTCCCTTTATGCATTTTCTATTCTAGTTAACTTAATACTTTTTGAATATTGCTGTTTAATTCATTTGCTTTTTCTACATTAAAAAAAACTTACTCTCATGCAGGATTTTACAAAAGTACTAAAAATAATATGTAAAAGTCTAATGAGACTTAGTGTGCTGCTCTCATAGTGATATTTGCAATTACTTTAAGACAAAGAAATGTCAGGTATCAGAAAGTAATTTAAGAGGGATTTGAAGAGATTATGAAGTCTTTCTGAATTCCCTGCCATCATACCACAGAGTGATTGCCTATTCCGCTCAATATTTTTGGCCTATGGATAGCATGCATGCACTTTGCCCCAGTGGTTTGTTGGGAGAGTCCAAAAGTTCAGAAACAATAAAGGAAAAGAATCAGAAGATCAAAGATCAAAACAGAAAATCCATCTTTTTATGATGTAAAACAGCACATATGGCAAATAATATAATGAACTCACAGAACTTATTCCTTCTCCATGTAAGATTACACAAACTAACTCCTTGAATTTTCTTTGCCATAGTAATCAGATAAAAAATAGAAATTATATAAATATTAATAAAAATATTGGTTAATTTGTGATAAATGCATAGCATAGAGTATTATATAGATATTGTTATTTAAAATGAGTTAAAATTAGATTTACTCAAAGAGAGGTCCTTTGTATATTATCGTATTGGAACAAAAGAGCACATCTTAAAGAGTATAACAGAATTCATATTATATATATAGTATACATATTTATATTATCTATATTATATTATATATTATATATATTCATATTTTATATACATAAAAGAAAATCCTGCTGTGTTTGCAGACACATAGGTGAATATTTCAAAGGATGTCCACTTAACAGTGGACACTGATTTTGTCAGATATATTTTATTGGAGGAGAGGACTTTAGGCTATTAACCATTTCTTTTTAAAACTTTGCATTGCTTAGTTTCTTATAATAAAACTACATTTCTTTTTATGATTAAACATTCAAAAAATAAAAGGGGAATGTTTTGAGATTTTTTTTCTTAAGGGACATCCTGACATGAACAGGATGAGGGGAGCAGAAATACCCCAGTACTGCCTATGACCGATCTCTTCCTCCCATGTAATCCCCAGGAAAGCCAATGAAAAAGTGGGGTAGTTTTCTCTCCCTGCCAACAAAATAGCACTCTGGCCTGCCCTCATCTGTTTTGTCCAGCTCTCCAGGGGAAATCCTCATATGCCTAGCCAGTGCATTGCTGTTTTGTCAGTTCAGTTAGAAAGGAAATCAAGTGTAGGATAAGAATTAAAGGCACTGGATTATGGTGAGGTGTGTGGGTCCAAAAAGAAGAATATTTGGTGTGAGAAATGTGAGGTCAGCTGTGTAATGTGAAGAAATGCCACAGTCTGGCTGGGCACAAAATCACAAGCCACTCAAGCAGGAACAAACTTTATTTCCAAAACTCCCGTGGATGCCATGCATGTGGCCTTCTCCCAGGACACACTACACCAACAGGAAATCCCTCCTCTGGAATTCCCTCCTACCGCACTTCCCCAACCAATGGGAACTCTCCGGGAGTCCCATGAGAGCTCCAAAGTAGCAGGCCCAGGCGGACAGCAGGGGTCTAATCTCCAATTGAATGCACATCTTAACATAATCATTATCATCTCAATGGTTTGCTGGTGTCACCTTTCAACCAAAAATGCCATGCATCATTCCTACTTGGCTATGGCTCTCATCAAGGAAAGAAGATAGAAGAGAAAGAGAGCCTATTAGAAATAACTCAATGATTACTATATCAACCTTAAAATACTGATAAGATGCAAGTACAGATCTTGTGGTGATTTGATCCAACATTGGCTTTCAGACTTGAAAATAATTTTTAAAAATACCCTAACAGTGGTCTGAATAGAGGCCATGTGAATTTATGGTTATAACTTTCTAAAATATTTTCATTAGATTTCTCTTTGACCAAAGTTGACAAGTTGTTGCAATACAGAAAACTTAAGCAGTATGTTGTTTAGTCAGATTTGGGTGATAAATCTGCCTAAGAAACAATCCAGCAATCCCAGTGACTTAAACAATTTTAGGACTCAGGCAAACTTTTCTGCTAACAAATAGCAGGAACACAAAAGCACAAGCCAAACATGCAGGCTAACTGAAAGTCCTTAAATAGATGTAGTTTACCTTTGTCCTCACATAACACTGGTGGAAGCAGGTGATATAGCCAAGCCCACACGTGGAGAGAGACAGGGGGTACATTCCACCCCAAGAGGGAGAAATTGAGAAATCACAAGGGAAAGGGTATGAATGCATTTTACTTCCCCCACCCCTTTTTTCTTCACACTGGGGATTGGATTCAGGGGCACATTGTCAATGAGCTACATCCTCAGCCCTTTTTATTTTTTGTTTTGAGACAGGGTCTATCTAAGTCCCTTAGGGCCTTACTAAATTGCTGAGACTGGCCTCAAACTTGCAGTCCTCCTGTCTCAGCCTTCCTAATTGCTGAGATAACGGGTGAGTGCTGCTGCACTGGGCTCACATCATTTTTTTTATAAGGAGGGACTGGATAGCTGATAACAGGAATCCAAGATGGGGCAGGATCACAGGGGTCACTCACTCCCTTTTATTAAGCCTAGAATGTTTCAGTCCTAACAAAGACTGTGCTCTGTTGTTCTTAAACTTCTCTTCCACTACAAAAATAAATCTTTAGTTGGTTCTTTTTTTAAAAATAGTTTTGTTTTAATTGCAGATGGACACAATACCTTTATTTTATTTATTTATTTTTTATGTGGTGCTGAGGATTGAACACAGTGCCTTGCATGTACAAGGCAAGCATTCTACCACTAAGCTACAACCCCAGCCCTTTACTTTATTCTTAACATTGTGATTTAAGGAAGCAACAGGAGAAATGGAATAGCAAAACACAGAAATCAGAGTCTTTTCCCACTTTCTAAAGCAAGTCTGCCACTTAAAATTTCTGTCCCATACATAGACAGAGGGATTTAAAGGAAATAGGGAGAGGAGTTTGTCTATGTGAAATCTAATACCACCTGTGATTGTCTGCTATCTGAGCGTGCTCTAATCTGTACCAGAAAATAATCAATGATTAGCAATTCAGGGACATGAAGAAAAAAAAGAGGCACCAAACATTTTTTCCTGCTCAGTGAGTACACTGCAGAAGTTGTGTTATTCTTGGCCTGTGCAGCATTCATTTTTATTTCTGGAAAAACCATTATTGCTTTACCTATTCATCATTGTGCATACTTTGTGTGAAGCAAATTTAAACCCTGCTCTGTGAGTGACCCTGTGACCAAGGCTTGAGTGATCAAATCATATCCCAGTGATGACTTTAAAGGTGTTCTAATAAGAGCTCAGAAGGCTGTATTCTAGGACTTTTATTAGGAATATTGAAAGAAAGCATTCCCTCCCCTGCCCCATGGGAACTGCTCTCAGAATGACATGTAAGTTGAAAAATGTAAGCAGCAATCTTTCTACCATGTGCTGGGACCTGAGACTTTGGCCAAGGCATAGCAATGCAGATCTACAAAAATCTGTTCTTGGTGGTATGAGTTCATTTTCTGTGTCTAGCAATGTCTGAAAATACCTCTAGACTTCCATAAGTCAAAAAAAAAAAATCATTAGTTGAGAAATTTCTAGTATTGACCAATTATTTTTGGTTGGATTTTCTTTTATTTGATAATAGACAACTTGCCAGTTAGTTAATATTAGCATCTGAATTTTGTCTAGTTTATATTAACACCTAGCCAAACATGCATATCATATACCACAATACATTTTAATCACATAAAATATTTGTTATATAATTACATTTACAAATTCTTTCAAAAATTCCTCTAAATGCTCAGTATCATTTAGCCATAAAGAAAATAATTTTTCACCATTAAAAAAAATGAAGTCACATACATTTGGAACAGAATTAAATTTCTTTTTAAAATATTTGTTTTTTATTTGTAGTTGGACACAATACCTTTATTTTATTTATTTTTATGTGGTGCTGAGGATTGAACTCAGGGCCTTGCACGTGCTGGGCATGTGCTCTACCGCTGAGCCACAACCCCAGCCCCAGGAATTAAATTTCTTACAAAATATATTATTTTTTATTTTTTCTCTTTTTGTAATTAATTCTTGCTTTTCCCTCCCCCCAATGTAATTTAAATTTTGAAAGATTCTTACATGGATAGAATTTTCATGATAACCTCTAATTAAATGTGGAAAATAATGCAAATACTGTCTCAAGAAGGTGCAAAATTATTTTCTTTATGGCTAAAGGATACTGAGCATTTCGAGGAATTTTTAAAAAGAATTTGTAAATATAATTATACAACAAAGATTTTATGTGATTTAAAGGTATTGTGAAAGATGATAAAAAAGCATTTTATTCTCAAAGAAGGAATGGTAATTTGCTTGAAGATTGAGACCAACAAAGGGACTACATTCTAACCTACTGCCAATTCCTTGTGACTTTGGGGGAAATAACTCCACTTCTTGGCCAAAAGAATTAACTATAAAATTAGGGTACTGAATGAAATCACTTCTAAAGATGTCTTTCCCTATTGAATGCTTTATGTGCTGTCATATTGCATACATCAGTTTCACTTTAAATAACATGCTTTCATAAATTAATGGAATATTACCTGTGTGTTTTTATAAATGCTTGTAAAATCCATAGAGCAAAACTATGCCCTCAATTTTACTTTTGGAGAAATAACTACATCCTTAAGCATATAGAACCAAGTAAGGGAATCCAAAGTGGTTTAATTTACATAATCTCAGCTTTGTCTCTTAAGCAGAACAAAGTGAAGATAATGCTGACCAATTCACTATGCATAACACATCCTGTGACTCTGTGGCTCATGCTGACACATTCATACTGTTTATCTGAGAGTAAAATAAAAAAAAAAAATATTATGCAGTATGTTGATGCTCCAGCAAGCATATTCTCAAGCATTCCAAGTGCTTAATTATAAGCTAAACACTGAAACTATGGTCTAGAGAGGTGACTTACTTTGGGACCAATACAAACTTACATTGCTATTGAACAATCTGGAGAGGTTTGAGAAGTGGATTACTAAGAGATTTTTTAAAAACTAATTTTCTATACTGGATTAGTAGAGGTTCTTACTTTTTATTAATTTGTATCACCTTTAGAAATCTTTTTATTTATCTTATTTCTTACATTTGCTTGAAAAATCCTTAAGAGTCTTTGAGCTAAAAGAAAAGAGAGTTTTAAAGAGATTTTTTGTTGCCTAATTCAATAGAATTTTCAGATAAGGGAAATGCTATTAAAATAGTATTAAGTGTGTCTTTATGCTGGTACAAACTTGATGAGTATTAAAATACACAAATACATATGGTTAAAGATTTAGATAAAAATAGATAAAAGTAGGAGCAAATTTCCCTTGGAAGTATTGCATACAAGATAGCATCCGGCTCACTCTGAAGTACAAAAGAAAATACATGCACTATAACTATGGAAGTAGAATATTATTTGGTTTGTTGTCTATAGCATAAACTATGGATCATTCAACAAAAATACCACTGTAATAATAGTAAATATTAGCCTGGAAGTAAACATTACTAATTTGTATGTATTTATTTTACAAAGGTGACAAAACTGCTTACAATTATAAATGCATTGCAAATGATTAAAATAAACAGCTGAGAAACTAAATGTAGGAAAATAAGGGTAGGAACGCAACAAACCCAGACATTTGTAGAACCCAGATAGAAATATTCATCAGATGTCCTACCAGTTCCTAGAATTAGCCACAATTAGTTCTAATTCTTTAAAGCCAGATAAAAGTGCAAATCATGATCCAGTAGAATATCATTTTTTAAAGATAAATATGAACCCATGTTAATGATAAGATAGAAGTTTCTAGAACTTGAAATTTTTCCTATGGAATCTTCTGAACAATGCATGATATAGAAAGACACTCTGATGTGCAATATAGTTTATTCAAGCCCTATAATAAATATAAAAATTATTTTGATATGTCTTTTTAAAGTAATGTTTCTTTGAGATGATTGATATAATTCAGTGGAGTCCAATTAAGAGTGATTCTATGTTATGCCAAAATAATGCAGTCCATTTGTATTGATATATCATCAGACTGTTAAACACAGTATTTTAAATTATTATTATGATGGCATTCTTGGAGAATGATCTATATTTTATGTTACAGAAAATAAGCTAAATAGCATTCTACTTCCTTAATTATAGTGCATGTATTATCATTTGTACTGCAAAGTGAGCTGGATGCTGTCTGGTATACAATTAATTTCATACAACACAAATAAGCAAATCTTCTGTTAGGTGGTAAGTTTTAAAGATGAAAACTTCCTGGATGCTTGCCTTGGGAACTCAAGTTCTAATAGAAAAAGCTCTCAAAAGCAGAGAGACCACTTTGTTCCCTTATCCATCAGTAGCTCTCCTAAGAAGCAGATGAATGAGATGGTCTATAAAACAATCTAGAAGATATTGCACTCTTTAGTGCTCTCCTAAGAACTGCGTTAGAAATTTTATTGACAGTGAATTAAATTGCACTCACATTTATATTCAATCTAATAATCATCAGTCTCTTTGAAAGATTTAGATTAAAATGGAGACATCAAGTTTTTTTCTGAAAGATGTAAATTAATCCAAGAATACTAAAAAGGAAATAAAGTTTTGCTTACAGACTTCACATAGGTAAAAAGCAGAAAATTTTAGAAGTAATGAAATATAATGATGGGTACCCAGTTCAACTCATTGGAAAAGTAGGTCCTTAAAATGGGTTTAAGAATAAAAAACAAAGTTGATAATATTTACATTAGCAATCTTTTTCAGGGTTTGTGGATTTAGAATATCCTTAGTGGTTGATTGTCAATTTTGTTTAATTTTGGTATCTTTTTAATATATTTTAATTTTCTATAATGAAGATGTATATGTTCCATAGTAGAAAACTGTGGGGAAAAAAATGTACATCTACCACAATTGGAGTATGATCTACATTTTATGTTACAGAAAATAAGCTAAATAGCATTTTGTTTTCTTAATTATAGTACATGTATTATCATTAGTATTGCAAAGTGAGCTGGATGCTGTCTGATATACAATTAATTTCATAAAACACAAGCCAGTCCTCTTTAGGTGGTAAGTTAGGTGGTAACTAATGTCAATTGCTCTTTAATTTGGTCCCCCTGAAAACCTTAATAACATAATCAGATTTAGTGAGGTCACTAAAAACTTTATGGTTGCCTCTAGACCTCTTAGTTAGAATATTATAGAGCTAGAATACATTTTACCTCAGATAAAATATCTTTTTTTAGTAAATAAGTAAAAAAAAATCCATTTCTCATAATGAGAGATAAACGCAGTATTATTTCTAATATTTATTAATATTCTGATTAATTAACTAATCTGATTCTAATCTGATTCTTTTACACTATGCTGGAAGAGGAAGGATTCGTAATTGTTTGCTTAGTAAAGTTAAACTCATGAGAAGTCAGAACTTTTATTAGGCCCTGGAGAATGTGTACAATTGAAAACTGGTCCCGATACTATCTCACTTTAAGAAGTGCCCAAGTGTGAAGTCACTTTTCCCATTTTGGCACATTCTGTCTTTTACTTTGATTTTGAGTGTCAACGTGACTGATACTCAGGTAGTTAGGAAATCATTACTTATGCTCCATGCTTCAACGGGTACTGAGTCCATTCCTCTTCCGTTGAAAAAAAATCCAGATCCAGGTGGCAGATAGATGATTGTGGAATTTCTGTCTTCATTATCACATGAGCCAATCTTCCTAATAAGCCCCCTTTTATTTATCTCTTTATATATTCTATCACTTTTGTCTCTGGAGAACCCTGACTAAAACTCTAAAATAACCTAACTAGATAGAGAAAATATTACTGGCTCCATTATTTCCTATTATGGTTTCAAGATGGTTCTTGCCTGAACTGTTACTGTTGTGACATTGTAAGAGGGATGAAAGCAAATTGGTAAGTAGCATTATTAACTATGGTAGTTCCATATAACACTTTAAGGTGATCACTTGACCTTTAAATATGGAGTTTACATTTTAAATTTCTGTAAAGTTAAAACAATTCATATGAAGGTGAAATTTTTTTAATATTTTGAGTTTTCTGAGTCTACATAATCACAATATTTCAAATCTGATTTTTTTAAGGCAAGAAATCATATTGCAAATATGTTTTTCTCAGAAATTTCATAATGTAACTGGTGAATCTCTGTAATTGGTGCTTACTATTTTCAGGGGAAAGATAGGCATAGCACAAATGTAACATAAAAATCTTGGTGATTTTGGTTAAAAACTTGAGTTATTTGGTAGTCAGCATAAGAGATCTTTGGATAGTTCATAGTGTAAAAAGAATCAAAAAACTTTTCACCAGGCAGGATTCCTCTGGGCCCAAGACCATGTTTAGTCACTTAACCATTTATTAGACATGCTAAGTTTCAAGGGATATGAAAATTTTATGTAAAATAAAGTGAATAAAAAGAAAATATTGAGAAATTTTGCATGTTTGTAATTAAAGTTTTCATGATATAAAAAGGAATAATACATAATCATGCAGCCACAGATCACAACTTTCCACTAGCCATGTTGGATGGCATCCATAAATTCCCAACTCATATTTGATGCTTGTGAATGGGGAAAAATTGTTTGACAAATCTTTATTCTATGTAGAATGCTATAGCTAAGAGAAGGATGTTTACACTGTCAGAGGTGTTTTCAAGACTCACTTCAATTCACACACTACTGGATCTTATTTCTAGTTGTGTTTAATTCATTAAGCTTGGGGGGAAATTACAGTATAACTTAGGTAGGGCATTGGACATCATAGGTATTCAGTAGGGATACAAATGAATGATGTTTAGATCTTATGGGGCAAACCAATTTCACTGGATATCTAGGTTACACAGAAACAATAGATTTGGGAAACAAGTAATCTCTAATGCCCAGCAGAATTCATATCATTGAGACAATTTCTGACTTGTATTAAATTACACAATCTTTTTTCTATCCCCATGCTTAGCGATTTATGGAAAGGGTTTACTTTTCAGTAACTGCCTTTAATACCTAAGAATTACTTGTATAAAATTGTTTTACCTTGAATTTCTTGTGGTTGACTCTGAACCATCCTATTACCACTGAACTTGTCTTTATGTTTTCTGCCTCTTAAAAAAGGCATTTTGTTTTCTGCAGGGCCACAGTTGTTCAGAAAGTTGACATGCATTAAATTCTTAGTATTCAGTCTACTGCAGTATAGGGAAATGTAATCAGACTTGGTTCTTCCTTTAAAATCTCATTATATAGTGGGTATGGTGGGGTAAAAACAAGCAGGAAACATAAACTATTCATAAAGATAATGGACAAAAGCTTAAATGAGACTTAGGAGACTAGATTCTCAGCTGTTTCATTAACTAGAACTGTAACATGAAATGAGTCAATAACGTTTGTTTCTTAGCTTCTTTATCTGAAAGGTACAAGAAAAAAAATACTTCGATGAATCTTTTTGTTTCTGCAAATTCTGTTTTGGTTGTAATTATTATATGTTCATGTTTTTTGACTTGAATCATAATTATGAAAATCAGTAAAGTTTTTACATATGAAAGGGAACAACACTTAAATTTTAAGGATTCTAATTTGCTTTATGAAATAATATTAAAATATAAAAAAAAGTATGTTCACATAGAATCCTTTGACAATATATTAACATATGAAACCAAAGTTTAAATTCCCCCCAAAGGAATCCAAACCTAGAGACACATCGCTAAACTGTGGGTACGCCCATAAAATAAATGATATAAAAAGAAATCTCAGTAGGCAGATACTTAAAATAGGCACAACAAATTATATCAGGGAAGAACAATATAGAGTTTTATTAACCATTTATATTCATTAAAAAAAATAGAAAGTGATGGAGCAGAGAGAGAAGGTGACATCTCCTCTAACAATAGAATTGAATAGGATTCTTATGCCCTGGGATCCTGATTCTATTTTCTTGCACCATTTTAAAGAAGGCACATAGTTACAACCTTATCATGTTATGCAGTCACCAAAGGAAGTCCTTGGGAAAAAAATCAGACTGAAATAATAGTTGACTCCAGGAGAATTTTAAGATAGTTAATAAGCAAAGTTAGCAGAATTGCTTGATCAATTTCCAGATGTATTAGTTTCAGGCCACATTTACCAAAAAATCTTCACCTTGCTTAGACAAAAGAATACTTCTAAGTAGCTATTATTATTAATCATGAGCAAACAGTGTGGAAATAAGAAAATGCAAATGACAACATAACCTTTGCTCATATGTTATGCATCTAAGTTTCTTGCCAACAGTTCCAGGCTTCCTGTCATGGGACATATGCTAAAGAGTAGTGTGGATTTTATTGTGGATAAAAATCTTAGAAACTATACTTAGTGCAAGGACAAGATTCCATGGAGATTGTTGTCAGTCAATCTGGATGTTCACAGTATTTCGTATCCACCCCTGGATTCAGGATGGGAAAAGAGGAACATTTGGTTTACTCTGTTTTTACCCAGTAGTCCTTACAAATGGAGTACGGGAGCAGACCTCCCTTGTCTCAAGTGACCAAGGGGACCTACAGGAAATAAAAGGAAGGTTAAGAGAATGTTGAATAGAAATTATATCAGGGATTTCCAGAGTTAGAACACTATGTTCCCAGATATTTTGACCATGTATAATTTTACGTGCCTCATAACAAAAACATATTTTTTAATTGTAGATGGACACAATACTTTGTTTAATTTACTTCTTTTTATGCGGTGCTGAGGATCACACCCAGTGTCTCACACATGCCAGGCAAGCACTTCACCACTGAGCTACAACCCCAGGCCCCCTCACTAACATTTATAATTGTGTATTCTCTTATTTTTTCTTGTTAATACCTACAAAAATTTTAGCTCTCATATGAGTACTGTACATCCCTTCCAAAAATATAGATTTTGTTTTTTAAATTTATTTTCCTTCCTCTAGTCTATTAAATTATTTATTAATATTCTATTTCCTTTGGGATTGTTGTTCTCTTGCTAGGTTTTTAAATGTAGTATCATAATTTATTTCTTATTTAATAAATATATTCAAGACTATTAAATGTATTCTTGAAGGCTTCATATAGATTTTCATACAAAGTTTATATTCGGCTCTAAGTTTTTTGTCATTCTGTTTTCCAGTCCTCATTATCACTAAAATTATTTAGGAATATTTAGTAGTTGATTTCTAAAAAAAAAAAAAAAAAAAAAAAAAAAAACAATGGAGCTATCTTTCAGTTTTTTTTTCTCATTTTACTGCTTTGCAGTCAGTGAATGAGGAATGAGGCCAATATAATAGGAGCTACTTGGAATTTGTTGATATTTCTTCTGTAGTCTAAAGCAGGATCAATATTGGTAGCATGCCATACATACAAGGGAAAATGTTAGAAATAAAAACCAAGGGTATGCTTTCATATGGTGAAGATCAAGCTTGAAAATTATGATATCTAAGACATATCACAGTATATTTTACTACTGATATTTTGATTTTCAGTGTATCTGTGTAATCAGGTTGTAAAAAATAAAAATATTTATTTTTTTAAAATAAATAAAAAATATTTATTGAGCATCTGCTGTGTTCTGGATACCATTCTGTCCTGCTTTCCTCCTTCCTTGCTTGATTGTTTATTTTCTTCTAGTTCTGCTTCCTTTCTTCACAGTAGGTTTGCTGGGTTCATGTAGTAAATTAACATTAGCATGCCCAAAAGGCTTCCTGAGCCTTTTGACTGCTTTCTCACTAGTCTGCTGAAGCAGCTGGGGTATTGTCACATAATTTTTTGAGGAAGGTTTTTTTTTTGTATGTGTGTCTGAGTTATGAAAGAATCACCCTGAAACCATGCTAGAACTGGTTACATGAAATCTTATCAAGATGTTTTATACTGAGTCAAAGGGATGAGCTCCTGTATAAACAAACTCCTGTTGTGTACATACTCTGTACTACTGTTCTAACCTTCAATATTCAATGCACTGTCTTCATCCAGGCATCACTAAACTATATTAGTAAGGTACTGTAGTGGTCCTTTTTCTGTAAATAATACATTATTTCATAATATGGCTATGCTGTGCTGAGCTATGTTAACTGACTGATTTATGCTGAGCCATGTTTCTAATTATTGATCTAGATCATAACAGAAGGAAGGAAAGTGTATTAAGGAGGATAAGCATCATTTCATGATGCATTTGGCTGTGGAGTGACATTTTGTAATCTCCTTTCAACAGCACACACAGTGCTATACTACAAAGAGGTTGCTTCTGATGGCCTAGGGTTTTAGGGAAATCTGGAAATTTAAGTTTGTTTAGGCACAAGCATCTAAATACTACCTTTCCAGATCTCAGATTCCAACTCTTTTCCTATTAAGGCCCAAACTTAATTATCAAAGAGTGGCTGGGCTGTGTATTCTATCTCTTTTGTGGCTTTACCACCCTTGGAATAAAATTTTACACCTGATTTCAACAAATCTGTCATATTCATGCAGGTAATGAGTATTCTTTAACTATTGCCATTAAGGTTGTCAGGTTTTCAATGGCATATCCCAGGTTCATAACAGTTTGACTTGAGCCTGCTATTTTCTTCTTCAAAGCTTCTGATGAAATCAATGCAAATTGGACAACTCGAGATCCTTATAATGACTTTTGCTCTCAAATTTTTAAGCTAGTACTTTTCCATCCACCTGGACTTCAGTCTAATCCACCATGGGTAAAAGTCAGAGTGATTATGATATTATAGTAAACCAGATGTCATTATCACTCTAATGCTGATAAGAAGTATCTTGGTTTGTTTCCAATAGTAACAGACCTTGAGAAAAGTGCTCAGGGGCTGGTGTGTTATATGGTGGGTGATCTCAGAAGGCATAAGGAATTTGGGAGAAAAATCAATCACAGAAAGAGAAAATGCCAATTAAAGAATGTGACAATGAGTAGGATACTACTGTGTACAATGAGCCTCGGTGTTGTGGGAATATTGTACGGAGCCTCATAATCATTTCACTCTGGAATGGGAAGTTGGGGTATCTAGGCACCAAATTCAGCTACTCACTGTTTAAGGCTGCCCCTGAAAACATGATATTCTGAACTACTCTTCTAAAGATACAGCCTGATAGAATTTCAGTGATGCTGGAAAAATCTTTTGGGACAGGAGAAGATGACTCAGGCACTTGATGACTGGAAGGGTATGCTGGGAATTGCCAACTGCAGTTAAATGGTTGACATGCTTAGTAAACTCTTATCCATAGGCAACATTTAGAAACATCTAGTATTTATATTCATTCTTTTGTATAAATATGAGAAAAGAGCTTTGTGTGTTTGGATTACATATTAGTTATCACTTGAAATTATATTTGCAAATTGATATTAAGAATTAGCACTCGAAATTTGTGATTATATTTTTTCTAATTTATTTGGTTACCTATGTATTTTCTGCTTTCCCTTGGATTCTTTTTTTTAATTGATGTCTTATGTCCTATAACAGTTTTTCAAAAGGGATTTATGAATTATAAATGTTTAAATACATAAAATGTCTTCATTTTCTTTATCCTTTGAATGCCATTTTGGCAAAATATAAAAATCAGAGTTGAAAAAGATCTTTCTTTAGGGAAGTCTATGTAAGTGTGTGTGTGTGTGTGTGTGTGTGTGTGTGTGTGTGTGTTGACATGTGCTGGCTCTCAGAATGAATGTCAGTCTGAGCACTTACACCTTTCAAAAAAATTTTGAAAGTTTTTTTTATTTTCTTTTCCCTCTCTCTCTCTCTCTCTTTCCTCCTCCTCCTCCTCCTCCCCCTCCTCCACCTCCTCCTCCCCCTCCTCCTCCTCCTCCTCCTCCTCCTCTTCTTCTATTGCTTTGTCTTCCTTCTTCCTATTATCACTCTCTGTACGTTTTCTGAAATGTCTTTGGTAACTTTCATATATGTCCTTTTGCACCCTCTCTTTGTGCTTAGTTTCATTTTGGAGAATTCTTTGCTTGCTTCAGCTTTGGTCATGCAGGTTTTAAGTCCCACTAAGGGCTTCTCTTTTTCTTTTCTTTTATTTTTTTTTAATATTTGAGTAAATTTACACTTTTAAATGCAATATGTTCTCACATTGCTTTAAAAAAACTTATATTTACCCACTCATTTTGTCTCCTATCTTAAATCTTTTTGCCCCACAAGTATCAGTCCTGCTTGTTGAATGGTTTGTCCCTAATGGACCGAATTTCTGCAAATATGTGCTGACTTCTTTATTGGGAAGTTATACTTGTATTTGAGATTTCCTGCTTGACTTTTAACTTGCATCTTTGTTGTTTGTGAGGATGAATGTGGTAGAGCCCGTAGTGCTTCATTTTTAAAGTGAGCACTCAGAAGACCTGTGTGGCTTTGCCTTAGTTACCCCAACTCCCAGCTCCATTATTGCCTAAAGGCAATCAGCCAGCTTCCTTGGCAAAGCTCAAGGGGAAAGGGAAATGCTAAAGGGCAACCACCTGTCTATTGTGTAGCTTTACCAGAGCAGTCACATGGCTGTTACCCCTGAATTACCTTCCTGTTCCTGGCATCTGCTATCTCCGGGGTAAAATATAACATGTGAAAATACAATATTCATATAAATCCTTCCTCTGTCCCCTATGAAATTTTATAAATAGTGTCTTTCTTTCATTCAATCTTATTTTCCATTTTTCTTCTCTGAAGAATCACTTTACTGAGATTTAGCAAATAAAATAATATAAAATGTTGAAAATACACCAAATGTACTAAGTATACTAAATATTAAAAATACTTCTTTGTAGATGTATCTTAAATATTTCTTGTAACCTACTTATATCAAAAAGACATCTGTTGTTTATCTGAAATTCAAATTTAACTAGGATATTTTGTGCTTCATATGGCAGCCCCTTTTATATATTTTGTTCAACTGAGCAGCTTCTTAAATTTTGATTTGTTTTGTGTGTTTGTGATATGTGTGCTAGGCAAGTGTTCTACCACTGAGCTACATTCTTAGCTCTTTTTGTTTTATTTCAAGATAGGGTTTTGCTAGGTTGGCCTTGAATTTGTGACCCTCCTGCCTTAGCCTTCTGAGTAGTTAGGATTACAGACATGTGCTGTACAATGCCCGGCTTGAGCAGCTTTCTTCTTATTTCAAACTTATTTTTGGAGATATATATATATGTCTATATATTTCCATGTATATAACATATGTATATATTTTATATTTATATATAAAATATATATCCATTTATAAAATAATATTCTTTTAGATCCTTATCTGTGTCTATTTATATGAATATTTATTCTATATTTTTATATATATATGTATGTGTGTGTGTGTATATATATTATTGTAAAGACCATAGTATAACTGCTCTTTTGTAGTCTTTCCTCCTTAAATAATGATGCCCATTATTTCATTTCAATACATTTTCATGGAATACCCAGTCCATATTCACATTTTACTGGATGTCAAAAGGTCCTGTATTGTTAATTTGATTAAATAAAGAAAAATACCTATTTGGCTATTTTTTTTCTCCAAGTATTTTTAAATCAGTTATGATGAAAACCTCTTCTCTCAATTTAGTCATCTTGGTAGTATGGTTTGAGTAGGGATATTCACCCTGGATTTTAACCACTTGAGGTACAATTCTGCTTCATTTACAAATTAGATGTTTTACTTCTGTAATCTTTTTATGTGTCAGTGTCTTCATATGTAAAATACAGAAAATATTAGTGCTTATCTAATTGGGTTAGGTGTTAAAAGAATATGAATAAGATACCTAGAATAGTATGTAATATGATCATCATAGTATTATTAACTATTAATATATCACTGTACTTGTTCTACTAACTCCATCAACTGCCAATACCATTACTTAAGTAACTCAAAAATCCATTTCTTGCCTAGACTCACTATTAATGCTTGCCTCACTGATGGATTCCTATGGTAGCTTCAAAAGTGGAATCCTTACATTCAGTATTTTCCCTCTTCAAATAATTCAACCTCGTGGCCAGAATGATTTTATTAGCACAATTATGACAATGATCTTTCCCTGGTTTAAATCTCTTCAATAAATTTATATTGTTATCCTTATTATAAAGTGTAAATTATGTGGCTAATCTCTGAAATCTTTCCAGATCTAATCAGTCTTCTGATCTAATCCTTCCATATTTCTAGGAACTCTTCTGTCCATTTTCAAAACTTTTCAAATTTCTCATGTATTTCTATGCCCTCTCTTGCCTTTGGAACCTGACTAATAGGATTGTCATTCCCCAAAACTACTGCTGTAATCAATGGAGTCTATATGCAAAATTATAAAAAAGATATTTTAACTCTCCTAAGCTCATTTAATATAAAATATTACTAAAGTTTTTGGTATAATCATGGAGTAGAAGTTTTAGTTTTCTGTATGCATGTATATCTTTATGTTTTATTGAGAAAAATTCAAAGTTTCTCATGTTAGAGAGACAGAGAGGGAGAAAGGAGGAAGAATATGCAGTTGTAAATTCAAACTTTGGTCCTAACATGCTAGACTATGTTGCCTTTTTAACTATAAGTTAAACGCTTGGACAGATTTTAATAAGTTATCAGTCAAATAAAACAATGATTTTGCTTGGTGACTTTTTTAAAAAATGATAATGTGCATGGTATTCTGGGGGCAGCACAGCAGTAGCTCCATTTTTCTGTCAGGTAATTACTCCTGTCAAATGAATTGACCATATTTGTTCACATTTTAAATAGTTACCTTCAGGAATTTACAGATGTATTCATTTGTGACTTTTTGGGGATTTATACACACATATACATGTATACTAAACCATAGACAAATGCACTTAGCCAATTATTTTGAGTATCACTCAAAGAAGTCTTAGATATAGTTCACATTTTCCTCCAAAAAAATCATAATGCAGTTTCTGCTTTGAATAGTGCTAATGCTGAATTTTATATAAAAAATAATAAACAATTCTTGTCCATTTCTAAAATGCCTGAGGCCCTGGGTTTAATTCCTAGCACCAAGAAGAAAGAAAGAAAGAGAGAAAGAGAGAGGGGGGAGGGAGGGAGGGAAGGAAGGAAGGAAGGAAGGAAGGAAGGAAGGAAGGAAGGAAGGAGTGATCTGGAGAGAATGATGTTTTAAAAAATTTTAACAATAGAAATCATGGTTAGAAGGAAGCTTAAACGCCAGTCATAGTTGGCTATTTTATTTCATTCCTGTCAATTGGTGGCCTGGTTTCTGCTCTTCCAGGACAAGAGTGATTTCTCCAAGTTTTGGATAGCTTTGAGATTAAAAAGCTTTTCCATCTTGAGCTAAAACTCTTCTGTATCTGTCTTTTTTATTTATTGGAAAAATTGTGACCAGAGGACTGTGCCTATACTCTTTCCTGGCCTTCTAGGATATTATCTCATAATGGAGAAGGCAGATGGATATATAGCAATCATTTTTGTCTTATATGAAGAGGGATTTCTTCCCCTGGAGACCCTTTCCTCACTCCTTTCACACACTGGTGCATGACATCCTTCATCTTACTACATGGAGGACAGATATTTTTCACTAGAGCTACAGCTGCATCTGCAGTTTGAGATTTACCCTTTATCATTGAGCTTTTAGGGAATCAATCAATAGCATCTATCTTCCATACTGAATTTAGAACCAGCTGAGAATCAGACAGTTGGCCATCAAAATGTCAGCTTTCTTGCTAATAAAGCAACTTATAGAGCTGGGTGCATACGTAACTAACATAATCTTTGAGCTGGTTTAGGTCTTGTGACCCCCTTCCTAAATGAAAGTTGGGTTATAGGAACACACATCATCAATCAGCAAAGACAGAAAATCTCTAAATACATAAAGATTAAAAAATGTTTAGTCCACATTATAGAAATGTGGACAAACCTATCTATCAGAAGTGCAAAAGGGTCAAGCAGGAGACTAATTTCTTGAAATACAAATATTGATATTCTGTTGGTCGCCAGATATAGAAGTGGTACCTACTGGACATCTTATTTTAATACAAATGTTATCATTCCTGTGGATTTGTGTCAAGCATTCTTTCATTTAAAACTTGGAAAGTTAGTTGTGATCACCTG
The DNA here is from genome assembly GCF_021218885.2 of Marmota monax. Classification (NCBI taxonomy): domain Eukaryota; kingdom Metazoa; phylum Chordata; class Mammalia; order Rodentia; family Sciuridae; genus Marmota; species Marmota monax. Next base: position 17,612,679 of record NW_026692781.1, read on the forward strand.
TGAAAAGGAAACCTACTGTCTACTAATGCTGTGGGAAGGTAATGTGAGGAGTACAAGATAAACATATCAAGATCCAGGATTCAACCATTGTCTGTCAGTTGTCATGTGTGTTCCAGACTCTAGGCATATTGCTTTCATATCTAATTTACCTGGCAGAGCTTGGAGATTTAACAAATATTTCAGATAAGACCTAAATATTTTCCTAAGTTCACACAAATATTAAAATCAGGATTTGAACAGATGATATTGGATATGTTTTCTCATATTCACCCCTCCCTTTTCCTTTCCTGTTCATAAAAGTTCTCACAGCTAGTATCCTGTTTTCTTTAAGGACTGAAATAATCGTTCTAGCTTGTGTTTTTATGCATAGTTTAATATTGATGACTACAAAAGCTAAGTTTAACTCCTAAAATTATGTTTGAAATGCTGCCAAAGCAACTTTTTTCACCCTCAACTCCTGTCATCTGAGACTTCAAAACATATAAAACAAGGTCACTTGTTTACTTGACTTAAGGATCACATTCTAGGTAAATGATGATTTTATATTTTTAAAAGGTAGTTACATATTCACAAGCTTCCAAAAATTCCTTGCAAGTATCCTTTGGAATAAATTCTGAAATGCTTTATACATATACAGTGGGTCTTCTTCTGCGGTGTATTCAAAATGAAATTCTCCAGTAAAGCTGTATAATTCACATGAAAAGGTGCTGTAGATATTTTACAAATTCAATCCATTGCAATCCTCTAAAACATTTAACTGCTTTAAAGAAAATCAGTCTTTCTGTCAGTCTTTGGCAGTTAAGCTATGTTCTGCTGAGATGGCAGTATTCAAGATCTTGCATCCTGCTCGGCAGCAGGCATTAAACTTTGGCTGTGACCATGCAATCCCATTTTAAACTCTGGTCTCTATACATGTCAGTTATAAGTTGGCAGCTGGCTGGAGCAAACATTTAAATCTTAGATCTGGGGATTTAATTAGACTCTGTAATGACATTAAACCCTGGATTGCATGGTTTATAAATATATTTTTAAAGATAAATGATTGCAAACATCTAAACTATTGTAAGTTTCCTTTGCTGTTCTAAATGTAAAATTAGAGTGTTTTTATACTATGAATTGAAGTTTGCAAGAGATTTAATACTCTAAGCCTGAGGTCTTAAGTGGCCTATGTCTTTCTCCAGTAAGGTCATTTGGCAGAGTACAAAATGCAGAGCTCAGAGGAACTAATTCACAGCTTTCTCTCCCACCTGGACACAAAGTTATGGCTCAGTCCTTCCCTGCTGGCTGGCTCAGCTTTGACCTTTCACACTATTCTAGTCCCTTAGAAATCACTCTGGAGAGTGGAGTAAAAATTTGCTGTTTAGCACTTTAAGGAAACAGGTAGTCCTGTGACCTCACGCCTTCTGGGACTTGCTTTTCTGAAGGTGCTCTAGACTTAGTAGGGCTTTTAGGGGACATTCTAAAAAAAAACATGTTATCAAAGGAAGGTTCTTCTGTGGTGTCAGCTTTCAGGGATAGTGGCTGCTCTTGCAGAATTATAGAACTATGGAATGTCAAGCAGTGACAGACCCAAGAGCTCATTTCCATTTGAGGAATCAGGGACAGAGAAGAGAACCAACTTGCCACAGTGACTAAGGCCCTTTAATATCCAGTCCAGTTCTTTACCAGCTCATAGAGCACTGCATTAAAACAAATATCACTGTTAATTTAAAAAGAAGTTGTCCCTGTTTATTGTGAACAACTTAATACTACTGTGTCCACATAGCTCAACCTGAGTTCAGTTTAAAAAAAATGTATGTAAATGAAGGTAAAATTTCAGTGTTCACATTTTAATACATAAGGAAAACAATGGGATATGTTGGGAGAAGTGGCAAGGTAATAACAAAGTGTTTACAAAAATGGATGGTAAAGCTGGATTCCCAAGGTTTCAGCACTTAATTTGCCATTATTACAGTTTGAGATTTGGGTACATTAATTACCCTTACTGTGCCTTTGTTTCCTCTGTGTAGAATGGGAAAAGTATTAGTAGATACCTGTAGAATTGAGGATGAAATTAATATATGTTGAATGCTCAGAACAGTACCTGATACTGGATAGATTTATATAAGGGTTAGGTATTTCTATTATTAGTTGGATAAGACTAGACATCTTAATCTCTGTGAATGTTTGTCATTTGGTAAATCAAGGGCATTACCTATCTTATAAAATTTTTATTAACATTTAAATGATATATAACATAAATTATATATTATATGTATTATATAATACAATACACACACTCCTAGCACAATGGTTGACAATTAGTAGTCAGAAATGTTGAAATTTTCTCACTAAAGAGAATATATTATGTTTCCTTTAAAGTATATATAATTAATTTGTTTTTATTTTTGAAAGTATGTATTTACATGGGTGAGGGATAAAAAAAATCAAAGTCTATAGTAGGAAGCCCAGTATTTAACCACTTTGTTTATTCAGTTTTCCTTACCCACTAGCATGGATAACATTTTTTTATGGTTGTGTATACATCTTTATAAACTTGTTTTATGCATATGTAAATGCATAGTTTTATTTTATTTTTTTAATTTGCCTCAAATGTGTAACATCTTACCAAAACTGTTCTGTATCTTTACTTTTTCCTTAAAATATCTTGGAGCATTTGACATAATGTAATATAGGGAGCCCTTTCCTTTTAAAAATTTACAGCTACATAACAGCCCATTGCTAAGCTATGCTATTATTTTATTATTAAGTAGTGCCCCATTGATGGTCTTCTAAATTGTTTACAAACGTTTGCTATTAGAAGCAATGCTACATTGAGTACATTTACAAAGATCGGTTTGCACCATGGAAGGCATCTGTAGAATAAATGCTAAGAAATGAAATTGTTGGATGAAGGGCATATATATTTAGTTTGTCCAGTTGTCCTCCAGGAAAATTGTATAGATTTACACTAAACATCAGGTATTGTATAACTTCTGAATTTTTCCAGGCCAGTCTGAATACATGAAAAATGCTACCGCTATGTATTCTTAATTTGCATATTTTTCTTACGATAGTGAATAAGCATTTTGCCATTGTTTAATGAAAATTGTGCTTTCTTTTTTGTGAGTCTTCTTTGTATTAGGACACCAGTCTTGATTTCTTAGGAACTACAGAAAATTTAAGGATGTGAACTCTTTATCTATATTATGATTAGCAACTGGTTTTCCCAGCTTAACTATATTTATTGATTCTGATTTTCCCCCATACAGACATACTAAAATGTTTTTATGTAGCTGAATTCTTAAATTTTCTCTAACATGAATTTTGAATTAGTGATGGAAAGACTTCTTATTCTAAGGATATATAAGAGCCCACCCATTTTTTAAAAATATTTTTATGATTTGATTTTTCATTTTTAAAATCAAAAGTAATTTTTATCTGTATTTTTATCACAGTTTATTGGGATTTATATTACCCACAGTTGTTCAAATGTTAATATCATCACTTACCAGCATATAGAAAATGCCAAATGTATATTTGTTGAATTAAATTGCATAAGTTCTTCTCGCTTAAAAATATTTTTTTATTCATTATTTAATACTGTGTAAAACAGTATCCCTTCATTAAAGGCTGTTTTTATGTCTTGAGTGTTGTATTCTACATAATTGCCACTCCCATTGTGAATGGTGCTATCCTCCATTAGGGCACATGTTACAACCTACTTACCTTCACATAGTTCCGTGATCTCCTTAAAGGCAGATACTTTGAAAATTTTATCTTTGAAATGCACAGTATAATAATACAGCTGCCTAGCTTTTATAGGTCATAAGTCACTGTGGAATGAATGACATGAATAATCATATTTTTATTTGTACTATTAAAGTTGAGATAAACTTTATTTAATTCAACTGGGATGGGATTTTTTATTTAAGTTAAAAATAAACTTTTTTATCATTTAAATGTGGTTAGTAGAGGGAACTTTTGATTCATCTGTGTTTTGAAAATAACTCACACAATGACAGCATTACTATGTTATAAGCACTATACTAAAATTCTGGCATATTTGCTCTTATTTAATTACTTACAACAATACTATCATCTCTATTTTATAAGTAGAGGAATTCCAATGTTTAATGTATTATATTGGAGATTAAAAAAAAAATCTCTTACTCAAAGTCATAGGTATTGATGAAGCCAGACGTTGAAGCCCAGTAGTAGTCTTCATTCAGGTCCTGGGGTGATCTCTAGGACTAACTTCCTCCTGACCTTGTTGAGTTCATCCTCCTAAAACAAATACTGTTTGGGACTTCAAGAAGAAAGAGAGTGAGGGTTTCCCACATTACTTGACTCCTAAAAACATTGGCATCTAAGGGGAAGTTACTGATTTTCATGCTAAAATTCAGAGAAGCCAGTGGAGTGCTTCATACTTATTGTTAACCTGAAAACCACAAAAGAATGTCTTGGTCATGTTATGACCACCAAAGCTCACTATTCCAATGCACTTCTACATTTTAGGCCTCCTAAGGGTTGACATATATACATGGCATTGCTTTATTACAAACCTGCAGGTTTAAGACTGATACTGCCTTTGAGGAAAAGTTATTATAATTAAATTCAGTTGAACGACCAAATTTATAATTTTCATTGCTTTTCTACATATAGAACAATTAAAATACCTCCTCATCCCCTTCTGTGTCCTGCCCTTACAGGTGTGTGTGTGTGTGTATGCGTGTGTGTGAAAAAGAGAGAGAGGGTGTGGAGTGATAAAACTAGTTGAAGTTCCTAAAGTAATTGTATGAAGAAAAAGGTTTTTTAGTTTTTCTCTTAATATTTTAATTTTGGAGGACATAAAATAATGAATTGCACGAGGAAGAAACATTGGACCAACATATGATTTGGACTAACTTCAAAATGGAAGTCATTTTCCTCATGTAGAAATGAATGCCACAAAAAAGCCTCAAAATTCTGTTATATGAAATCAGTGATACATGATACAGTGCAAGGAGAGAGACCAAAAACATGACACGAGGGAGTATGTGTTAAGTCAATTGAAAAATTGTTGGATAAATAATCACTATTTGTTTTAAAAAATACATGTAGCAAAAACATAATTCTATTCTGAAATTTTAACTTTTTTAGTTTTATATTTTGACATCTTATGAAACTTAGCATTTCATTAATTATCTATTCATAATTCACATATTGGTATGTTTAAACACATGGTAAACTAAAAAGTAATGTGGATTAAGAAAGTAAAAATCAACCCAAACATTGGTCAGGCTAGAAAAACAGACACAGATATAAGTAACAGATAATTTAACAGAAAATGATGGTTTCCCAGGCCAGAAGTGCTATAGCTACCCTCTTCAAACAGATGAGCAATTAAACATCTCATTCTTCCCTGGAGTATCTAAGTCACTCTTAAGTCGGAAAACAATATCTGGCATAGTTCTAGGGCTTCAAATATGGGGATTCTGAAAACTGTGCTCTACCCTTGTCTTGACTTTGGCCTTTCTTAGAAAACAGGATAGAGAATCTACTTTGCCGCCCATATACATTTCCACACAGCTCTGCTTTTATGTCTACAAAAACCCTACCTCATTTAAATTTCTCTTGCACTGTACCCTTCTTTTCACTCTTACAGAACTCTGTTTATCCTTTGTTTGATGAGACGCCCCAGATATTGCTAAGTATCAGTAAACCAACTATGTCCTTAGTGGTTATAAACTGATTGGGATGAAAAAGTGGCTAAAGACACCTGAAGCTAAAGATATGTCTAGTACAATGGGAAAATTAGTGATGCAGCGCATAGGGAAAAGGGTTTCAGTTTGGATGAAAACGTGTGTAGGATTAATTCACAAACTCAGTGGCATGTGATCCTTTTTTTTTCCATTTGCTCCAGGTGCACAGCAAACTTAGCTCTAAATATGCAAACAACCAAGAGAGAAAGCAAATCAGTTTCAAAGCTTACAGTCATTAAGACAAAAACAAGCCACTCACCTAGGAAAAGTCAATTCTCCCTGTCACTGGGATTTGGGAAAAAAAAAAAAAGTCCTCATCAAGAGAGTCTGTGATGAATGAACTATATTCTTAACTGTATCTCTAAGTTGAGTACAGATGCAATATGTTCCACAAAGCAACTACTGTTACTGAAATTCCTCAGGAGGAAAGAGCTCAGTCCTGCCTGTACCTAGAGTGATCACATCCCCTGTCCTACCCTAATGTTATCACTCTTGCCATTAGCTCTTCCTCTGTGAAGTGATAGAGGACCTGGTCTAAGAGTGTGCCCTTATCACTTGTACCTGCTAGATTTGTAGCAACATGGAAATTAAGGAAAAGTTCACAGGCAGTCCCCATTTTCCAACTTATTCCATTTTCCACGATTTCTCCCAGAGCCTTGGCATTGTTAGAGGGATAAAATTATAATAGAATAGTCTGTTCAAGCAACCCCTATTATATTCCTAATATGATTCAAGCAGTCAAAAAGTACCAACTCATTTTTTTCTCAAGGATGTATACAAATAAAAGCAGAAAACTTTACACTAAAGGACATAGGTGCTCTCCAAAAATTTATATAGAAAGTCAAATAAACCTTCAAAAGAGAATATGCTTGTAGTTAATTTGGGTATAATCTTGGGGCTCTTAAAATAATATTTCTATTTAAATCATAGTCATTTTGAAAGAGAAGAAAAAATTATATAATTCAAGGGATAAAACATGAAAAAATAGATGCATTGTAACCTTAGAATCTTGCCCTTAGAGGACACAGAAAAAAATTAAAGAGATTACAACAAGATAAATATGAATCATCTACATTTTTAATATAAAATTTGTTGTAATTCTTATCAAGTCTGAAGGGAAAAAATTGTCAGACTTATTAAAATATTTTCTGGTTTTTTTCTTATTTCATTTGAATCCTCATGGTTATTAAAATGAAAAAACATCGAATTATGCTAGTGACTTTAGCTTGCATTGATATTTTCAAAGTGTTTGAAAGTTTTGAGGAATTGTACACACTGTTATTTTCATCTGATAATGTTATTGTTCTTAGAAATTATTTGACTGCATTATCTATCAACCAACCAAACCATTTTTTTGATGTTAGGAACTTAAAAGATTAAGTCAAGAAAAAAGACCTGTAAGTTTCAAGCCTTAAGTCCCTGTCACAGAGGATCTTGTGACAAAATTGAGGAGACACTTAGTTTATTATTTATAATTATTTTATGTCAATACACACCTATTTAATGAGTGCCAACTATGGACAAGCAATTTCCTAGGTACCTAGTGACTTGATGGTGAATATATCTTTTAGAATATTGGCAAGGAAAAGATGGAATATTTAGATTGGATAATTGTAGAAGCTATTTACAAAACTGAGTGTAAAGGTTTTAAGGAAGTCATCAAAAGATTGTGCGGTACAAGGGTTAGCATTGAGAGCTCTGTGGGTGGAAGAAATTTGATGGATATAACAATGTGTGTCTGATTGGAAAGAAGGAAGTAAGAGACACATATGATGTGCCTGGAAAGGAAAGAAAAATTATGCTGTTTTCATTGTAGTATTTTAAATGTACATGCAAGGTCTTGATACATTTGTATTTGTATTTTTGGTAGGGAGAAATTAACAGATGTGCAGAAAAGACAGAGGATTAAAGTAGTTCTAACTGCCAATGCTATGTTTGTAGTACAAAAGAAAATAGATTGCACTAAATGTGTTAGCTTTCCACTGTGACAAATACCTGAGGTAATCAAGTGAGAAGAAGGAAAGGAAAGGTTTATTTCAGCTTAACAGTTTTGAAGGTTTTAGTTGGTGGTTGATTGACCTATTGCTTGAGGCCTGTGGTGAGGTAGAACATTGTGATAAGATTATGTGACAGAGGAGGCCTTGCCCTCATGGTAGCCAGGAAGAAAAGAGGGGAAGGAGACAAGGTTCCCAACATCCTTTTCAAAGGCATGCCTGCAATGACCTAGCTTCCTTTCACTAGTTGCCAGCTCCAAACTTTTCATGACTTCATTAGTATCATTGGCTGGGGCTCAGGATCCTAACATGGGCCTTTGGAGAACACTTATCCAAAATATAAGACCAAAAGATACTGAAAAAATTTTAATGGAAAACAGATTGAAATTAATGGTAGCTAAATAAGAAGAAGATGGAATTTTTTTTTTAAATAAAACTAAAGATATGTGATAGTATCCACTGGAATAATTAATAATGGAAGTAAAGTTACTTTATAGTTGGGATCAGAATGTCAATCCTTGAGATAATTTTTCTGATTCCCAGTTTAAAATTTTTTCATTGCACTATTTCATCCAAAGTAATTCATTGATTTTCATTTAGAATTTGTACTTTGTATCTTGAATCAATATACAACTAGTATAATTCCTAAAATTTGGAGAACTTACAATTTAATACAAATGAGAATGAGGCAAATAAGTGCTTGTTTTTGCTATTTAATCCTAACTTCAAAGAACAGGAAATAATGTGACCACATATTCATGTTTATGGCCCCATAGTCAAAATCATAAAATGAATGAAACTCAGCGCTATATAAATTATCACAAATGCATAGATTCAATGTAATTTTATATATTGAATTAGGCATGATTTAAAAAAAATGAGATGTCTTTTAGAACTTATAAATAACAGAGGCCCTTTCTTTGAATTAAAGAGCTTAAATTCATAACTTAATTATCTTAGTTTCCATTCCTCACTTGTCTTTACTAGGGGTAGACTTCATATTGCTTTTATACAATTAATTTCTCTGTGTCTTATGTTTTTGTGTTTATGGTTTGTATAAATATAATTAAAATATTTAATTGCAATTGTAGAATACACCTGAGCTAATTTAGGATTATCATGTGCACAGTGTTCCCTTACCATTAATTCACTTGGGAGCAAGAGGTATTCAGAAGTAATTATCCTTTTAAAATAGAAATACCCTTATTTGTAACTGAAATGTAGAATTATGATGTGAATGAAAACAGTATTAATGTTCCTTTAAAAAGTAAAAATAGAACCACTATATGATCCATTAATTTCACTTCTGGGTAAATAGCCACAGGAAATGAAATCACTGTTTTAAAGAGACACTTGTGATTCCATGTTCATTCCAAACATTAATCATAATACCCAAGAAATGGAAGCAAACTAAGTTGTCAGTCAACAATGAACTGACACAGCTCAGGTGTAGTCTACAATTGCAAAAGAATTTCCAAATTCTTGAGAAAGATATGGATGTCCAGATACAGAAGGCATTTAGAACTTGAAAATAACATGACCAGAAAAGAACCTATTCACAGTATATCATAATTGCCAAAAATAATAAAGAATAACAGTAAAATATATTAAAGGTACAAGAGAAAAATACCAAGTCACATTTAGAGGAAAACCATTTGGAATAACAGCAGATTTCTAGCAAAAACTCTACAGGCCAGGAGAGCATGAAATAGTATGCTTCAAGTTCTGGAAGAGAACTGCCAACCAAGATTACTATATCCAGTGTGATGATACTTCAGAATCAAAGAGAAATAAATACCTTCCAAGATAATAATATGCTAAAGGAATTCATGAATGCTATGTCAGCATTATAGAAGATGCTTGAAGTAACTCTCTATATCCAGAGAAGGAAGAAAAATAAGCACAATCATGAGAGAATAGGAAAGAATAAGTCCCTCTGGAACAGTAGATACACAAATAAAAAAAAGGAAATAATCAAATGTTATTAATATGCTAAACCATCACATTTCTAGAGTGAATAAAAGATCAAGAAATGAACATAGAATATTCAAAGCAACCAGAAGAAAACTAGGACCAATCACATAGCTTTCAGTAATAATTATATAAGCAAATGGTCTAAAATATTCAATTAAAAGTCACAGATGCACGAATGGATTAAAAACCAAGATCTAACAATGTGCTGCATACAAGAAACCCATCTCACCTGAAAAGACAAAAACAGACTGATAATGAAAAAGTAGGAAAAGATAATCCAATCAAATAGAATCACAAAGCAAGCAGGATTAGCAATTGTTATATCCAGGAAAAAAGATTTTATGACAAAAATCAGAAGGGGAAAAGGACATCATTAAATAGTGATCAAGGGGACAAATACATCAAGAAGATATAACAATTATATGTGCATCAAATGTCAGCAAATGCTATTGGAGATAAAGGGAGAGAGAGGAGCCAATATAGTGGGAGATTTCAATACCCCTACTTTCACCAATAGATCATCCAGAATCCGACCCCCGAATCAACAAAGAAACAACAGATTTAAATTACACTATAAATCAAATGGATTTAACCTACATACATCTATAGAATATTACATTTAATAATGGCAGAATACACATACTCTTCATCAGCACTGAAACTTTTTCCAAAACAGATCAAAACAAATCTTAACATATTTTTTTAAATGAAATAATTTCTCACATATTGTCAGGTTACAATAGAATAAAATTAGAAATCAACAGCAATGGGAACTGCAGGAATTATACAAACATGGATATTGAATAACATATTACCAACAGTGGGTCATTGAAAAAGTCAGAGAGGAAATTTAAAAATTCCTTGAATGAAACATAAGTGGAAATACAACATAACCAAATTTGTAATATATATCAAAAGCAGCACTGAGGAACTTTTATTGAAATGAGTTCCTACATCAAAAAATAGAGATTTCAAATAAATAACCTAATGATGCATCTCTAAATCTTAGAGAAACAAGAGCAAACCAACCCCCAAATCAGTAGAAGGAAATAAATAATTAACACCAGGGAAGAAAATAAATACAACAGAGAATAAAAGAACAACACAAGGGATCAATGAAACTGAGTTGCTTCTTTGAAATGGTAAATTAAATTGATGAACCTTAGCTAAATTAACCAAAAGAGAGAGATAGAAGACCCAAATAAATAAAATTAGAGATGAAAAGGAGACATTATGACAGATAATCACTAAAATTCAAGATCTCTAGGGAGTATATTTTATTTTATTTTATTTTATTTTTTAATTTTTTATTGTTGGCTGTTCAAAACATTACATAGTTCTTGATATATCATATTTCACAATTTGATTCAAGTGGGTTATGAGCTCCCATTTTTACCCCATATACAGATTGCAGAATCACATCAGTTACACATCCATTGATTTACATATTGCCATACTAGTGTCTGTTGTATTCTGCTGCCTTTCCTATCCTCTACTATCCCCCCTCCCCTCCCCTCCCCTCCCCTCCCCTCTTCTCTCTCTGCTCCCTCTACTGACATTCGTTTGTCCCCCTTATATTATTTTTCCCCTTCCCCTCACTTCCTCTTGTATGTGCTTTTGTATAACTCTGAGGGTCTCCTTCCATTTCCATGCATTTTCCCTTCTCTCTCCCTTTTCCTCCCACCTCTCATCCCTGTTTAATGTTAATCTTCTTCTCATGCTCTTCGACCCTACTCTGTTCTTAGTTACTCTCCTTATATCAAAGAAGACATTTGGCATTTGTTTTTTAGGGATTGGCTAGCTTCACTTAGCATAATCTGCTCTAATGCCATCCATTTCCCTGTAAATTCTATGATTTTATCATTTTTTAATGCAGAGTAATACTCCATTGTGTATAAATGCCACATTTTTTTTTATCCATTCATCCATTGAAGGGCATCTGGGTTGGTTCCACAGTCTAGCTATTGTGAATTGTGCTGCTATGAACATCGATGTAGCAGTGTCCCTGTAGCATGCTCTTTTTAGGTCTTTAGGGAATAGACCGAGAAGGGGAATAGCTGGGTCAAATGGTGGCTCCATTCCCAGCTTTCCAAGAAATCTCCATACTGCTTTCCAAATTGGCTGCACCAATTTGCAGTCCCACCAGCAATGTACAAGTGTACCCTTTTCCCCACATCCTCGCCAGCACTTGTTGTTGTTTCACTTCATAATGGCTGCCAATCTAACTGGAGTGAGATGGTATCTTAGGGTGGTTTTGATTTGCATTTCTCTGACTGCTAGAGATGGTGAGCATTTTTTCATGTACTTGTTGATTGATTGTATGTCCTCCTCTGAGAAGTGTCTGTTCAGGTCCTTGGCCCATTTGTTGATTGGGTTGTTTGTTCTCTTATTGTCTAATTTTTGGAGTTCTTTGTATACTCTGGATATTAGGGCTCTATCTGAAGTGTGAGGAGTAAAGATTTGTTCCCAGGATGTAGGCTCTCTATTTACCTCTCTTATTGTATCTTTTGCTGAGAAAAAAACTTTTTAGTTTGAGTAAGTCCCATTTGTTGATTCTAGTTATTAACTTTTGTGCTATGGGTGTCCTATTGAGGAATTTGGAGCCCGACCCCACAGTATGTAGATCGTAGCCAACTTTTTCTTCTATCAGACAGCGTGTCTCTGATTTGATATCAAGCTCCTTGATCCATTTTGAATTCACTTTTGTGCATGGCGAGAGAAAGGGATTCAGTTTCATTTTGTTGCATATGGATTTCCAGTTTTCCCAGCACCATTTGTTGAAGATGCTATCCTTCCTCCATTGCATGCTTTTAGCCCCTTTATCAAATATAAGGTAGTTGTAGTTTTGTGGATTGGTTTCTGTGTCCTCTATTCTGTACCATTGGTCCACCCGCCTGTTTTGGTACCAGTACCATGCTGTTTTTGTTACTATTGCTCTGTAGTATAGTTTGAAGTCTGGTATCGCTATACCGCCTGATTCACACTTCCTGCTTAGCATTGTTTTTGCTATTCTGGGTCTTTTGTTTTTCCATATGAATTTCATGATTGCTTTCTCTATTTCTACAAGAAATGCCGTTGGGATTTTGATTGGCATTGCATTAAACCTATAGAGAACTTTTGGTAATATCGCCATTTTGATGATGTTAGTTCTGCCTATCCATGAACAGGGTATATTTTTCCATCTTCTAAGATCTTCTTCTATTTCTCTCTTTAGGGTTCTGTAGTTTTCATTGTATAAGTCTTTCACATCTTTTGTTAGGTTGATTCCCAAGTATTTTATTTTTTTTTGAAGATATTGTGAATGGAGTGGTTGTCCTCATTTCCATTTCAGAGGATTTGTCGCTGATATACAGGAATGCCTTTGATTTATGCATGTTGATTTTATATCCTGCCACTTTTCTGAATTCATTTATTAGCTCTAATAGTTTCTTTGTAGACCCTTTTGGGTCTGCTAGGTATAGAATCATGTCATCTGCAAATAGTGATAATTTAAGTTCTTCTTTTCCTATTTTGATGCCTTTAATTTCTTTCGTCTGTCTAATTGCTCTGGCCAGTGTTTCGAGAACTATGTTGAACAGAAGTGGTGAGAGAGGGCATCCCTGTCTTGTTCCAGATTTTAGAGGGAATGCCTTCAATTTTTCTCCATTCAGAATGATGCTAGCCTGAGGCTTAGCATAGATTGCTTTTACAATATTGAGGTATGTTCCTGTTATCCCTAGTTTTTGTAGAGTTTTGAACATAAAGGGATGCTGTACTTTGTCGAATGCTTTTTCCGCATCTATCGAGATGATCATATGATTCTTATTTTTAAGTCTATTGATGTGGTGAATAACATTTATTGATTTCCGTATATTGACCCAGCCTTGCATCCCAGGGATGAATCCTACTTGATCATGGTGCACAATTTTTTTGATAAGTTTTTGTATCCGAGTGGCCAGAATTTTATTGAGGATTTTTGCATCTAGGTTCATTAGAGATATTGGTCTGTAGTTTTCTTTCTTTGAAGTGTCTTTGTCTGGTTTAGGTATCAGGGTGATGTTGGCCTCGTAGAATGAATTTGGAAGTTCTCCCTCTTTTTCTATTTCCCGAAGTAGCTTGAAAAGTATTGGTATTAGTTCCTCTTTAAAGGTTTTGTAAAACTCTGCTGTATACCCATCCGGTCCTGGGCTTTTCTTAGTTGGTAGTCTTTTGATGGTTTCTTCTATTTCCTCAATTGATATTGGTCTGTTTAGGTTGTCTATATCCTCCTGAGTCAATCTGGGCAGATCATATGACTTAAGAAATTTATCTATGCCTTCACTATCTTCTAATTTATTGGAGTATAAGGATTCAAAATAATTTTTGATTATCTTCTGTATTTCTGAAGTGTCTGTTGTGATATTGCCTCTTTCATCCCATATGTTAGTAATTTGAGTTCTCTCTCTTCTTCTCTTCGCTAGCATGGCTAAGGGTCTGTCGATTTTGTTTTTTTTTTCAAAGAACGAACTTTTAGTTTTGTCAATTTTTTCAATTGTTTCTTTTGTTTCGATTTCATTAATTTCAGCTCTGATTTTAATTATTTCTTGCCTTCTACTTCTTTTGCTGTTGTTTTGCTCTTCTTTTTCTAGGATTTTGAGATGAAGTATGAGATCATTTATTTGTTGGTTTTTTCTTTTTTTAAGGAATGAACTCCAAGCAATGAATTTTCCTCTTAGAACTGCTTTCAATGTGTCCCATAGATTCCGATATGTTGTGTCTGTGTTTTCATTAATCTCTAAGAATTTTTTAATTTCTTCCTTGATGTCTTCTATAACCCATTGATCATTCAGTAACCTATTGTTCATTCTCCAAGTGATGTATTCTTTTCCCTTCCTTCTTTTATCATTGATTTTCAGTTCCATTCCATTATGATCAGATAGGATGCATGGTATTATCTCTACTCCTTTATATTGTCTAAGAGTTTTAGGGAGTATATTTTAAAAGTACATGCCAATAAGTTAAAAAATCTAGAAGAAATGGAAAAATTCTGAGCATATATGACCTACTAAAATTCAACCAAGAAAATATAAACAAAATAGCTCAAACATAAGTAATAAGACTGAAGTAGTAATAAACATTTTCCCAAAAAGAATAGCCCTAGACAAGATATATTTACTGCTGAATTTTGTGAGTCTTTTTTTCTTTCTGTTCTTTTATTAGAAGTGCTAGAGATTGAAGTGGAGGCCTCATGTATGCCACACAAGTTATCCACCACTAAGCTTTATCAGGCATTTAAAGAACAGCTAACAAATACTTCTCAAACCTATTCCACAAAATATGAATGGAAGAAACCCTTCCAAACTCATTTTACAAAGTCAATATAATCTGGTTACCAAAACTCAACAAGGACACAACATAAAAACTCCAGAACAGCATACCCCATGAGCACAGATGCAAAAATCCTCATTAAAATTCAAAATACTTTCAAATAAAACTCAACAGCACATTAAAATGGTAATGCTCTATGATCAAGTTGGTTTCATTCCAGGGATGCAAGCTTGGTTCAACATATGCAAATCAATAAATGTAAAATAGCACATAAATAGAGTCAAAGATAAAAATTCACATGATCATCTCAACAGATGTAGAAAAAGTCTTTGATAAAATTTAACATCTCTTCATGATAAAATCTTTGAGTAAATAAAGTATAGTAAATAAGATGAGTAAATAACATAAGAAAAGCTGTATCCATAGCCAATATTGTAATGAATGGAGAAATACTAAAAGCATTTTCTTTGAAATCAGGAGCAAGATAGAGGTATTTAATCTCTCTAGTCTTATTCAAAATAGTAATAGAAATTCTAGCTAGAGAATTTTGTGAAGAAAAACAAATAAAAGTTGTACTAGTAGAAAGGGAGAAAGTCCAAATATTCCTGTTTGCGGGTGACATGACTTTATATATAGAAAAATCTGAAGGTTCCATCAAAAGGCTTTTAGAACTGACAAATTCAGCAAAGTAGAAGTTGATACAAAATCAACTACAACAGTTAGTACATTTTCCATACCCCAATGATGAATGAAAAAGAAATAAAATGAAAAAGAAATCAGGAGAGCAATCCCTTTCACAGTAACCAGGCAAACAAAACAAAACAAAACAAAAACTCTAGTAATAAACCTAAGCAAGAATTCAGAAGATGTCTACAATAAAAATTAAACATAAAAGAAGGAAATTAAATAGATGCTAGAAGGTGGAAAGACCATCCATGTTCACAGAATGGAAGAACAAATATTGTTAAAATGATCATGCTACCCAAATCCATCTACAGATTCAGTGCAATCCTTATCAAAGTATTGATGATATTCTTCACAGAACTATAGAAAGAAATCCTAAAATTTATATGGAAGCACAAAGTTACCCCCCAAACCAGAGTAATACTCATCAAAAAGAACAATGCTGGAGACACCACTATACCTGACTTCAAATTATACCACGGAGCCATAGTAACATACATAGCATCATATTAGCATAATGATAGACCCGAAGATCAATGGAAGAGAATAGAAGACCCTAGATAAATGCATACATCTTCAGCGAAGTGATTTTCAACAAAGGCGCCAAAAACATACATTGGAGAAAGAACAGCCTCTGTGACAAATGGTGCTGGCCAAACTAGATGTCTACATGCAGAAGATTGAAACTAATCCCATCTCTCATCTTGTCCAAAAATAATCTCAAAATGGATCAAAGACCTTAATGTTAGATTTTAAACTACTATAAGAACATTTAGGAAAACTCTTCTAGATATTGATATAAGCAATGATTTCCTGGATGGAACTCCAGTAGCCCAGGAAACAAAAAGTGATGGGGTTGCATCCAACTAACGAGCTTCTGCACAGCAAAGGCAGCAATAAACAAAATGAAATGACAAACTATAGAGTGAGAGAATGTCTTTGCCATCTATTCGTCTGCCAGGGGCTTAATATTCACAATATATAAAGAAACAAAAATCCTCAACAACAACAAAATAATCCAATCAATAAATGGGCAAATAATATGAATAGAACCTTCACAAAAGACCCAAGTACATATGAACATATGAGCCAAAAAACATATAAAAATGCTCAATATCTTTAGCCATTAGGGAAATGCAAATGAAAACTACATAAAGATTCCATCTCACCCAATTTAGAATAGTTGTGATTAAAAAACTGCTGGTGAGAATGTAGTCAAAAAGGAACCCTTATTCACCATTTGTGGGAGTGTAAATTAGTATGTCCACTATGGAAAACAATATGGAGGTTTCTAAGAAAAACTGAGAAACTAAAAATAGAGATACTAAACTATCTAGTCACTGTACTCCTGGGAAAATGAAGTCAGCTTACAAAACATGGACCTATGCATACTCATGTTTATTGCAGCCCTATTCTCAACAACCAAGATACGGAATCAGCCTAAGTGCCTCTCAATAGATATATGCAATATATATTATTTAAAGAAGACTGAAGTCCCATCATTTGCTGAATCATTTTAACAATGTAAGTCAGATACAGAAATTTAAGTGTCACATGTTTTCTCTCAAAACAAAATCAAAAACAAACAAAACAAAACCCAACCAGAAAATGATGAAATGAAAGTTGAAGGGGACTCTTTGGAAATGACAAAGGCTAGTGAAGTGTTGAAATCAGTGAGGAGAGACGAAGGTGTTCATGATCAGAGCTCAATATGTGCATGTATAAAAATGCCATAGTAATATCCATTTTTTGATTAATATGAGTTAGTAATTAGAAGAATAAAAATCTCTCTCTCAGGACCACATTGTAGTTAATATGATATTGGAGCCTAGCTGAAATGACTTTTATCCTGCTTCACTTAGCACTTTTCCAGCTTTATCATTAAAACTATTATAGCCCAGAAACCTATTCAGCTCTGGGAAAACCAGAAAGTTGGTCTCCTTTATAGGATAATATTTACATCTGTATGAATGCTCAAAAAAACTCATAATTTTTGACAACATGGATGAACTTGGAGGGCATTATGTTAAGTGAAATTAAATAGATATAGAAAGACAAGTACCACATGGTCCTATTAGATGTGGAATCTAAAAAAGTCAAACTCACAGGAATGGAGCAGAATGTTGGTGAACATGGCTTGGGGAGAGGGCATAATGGGGAGATGTGGATCAAAGGGCATAAACTATGGAAAAACAATATGGAGGCTTCTAAAAAAAAAAAACTGAAAAACTAAAAATAGAGATACTATACTATCCAGTAACTGCACAGGATTAAAGAAGAATGAAGTCCCATCAAGTCAGCCTACAAAACATGGACCAAGCATACTCATGTTTATTGCAGCCCTATTCTCAACAACCAAGATATGGAATCAGCCTAAGTGCTATAAATCCTGAAGATCTACTGCACAACATGGTGACTTGTTAATAATAATGTACTGTACACTGAAATTTTCTAATTAAAATTTTGGTTGTTGGTTGTTTGTTTTGTGATGGTACTGGATTTCAAATCCAGGGCCTTATCTCTGCTAGGCAAGTGCGCTACTATTGAACTACATCTCCAGCATAAGAGTACACCTAAAGTATTCTAATCACTTACAAAAAAGGTAAACACTATGAGATAATGGATTTGTTAATTAGTTTGATTATGGTAATAATTTCACAGTGTATGTGTATCTCAAATAATCACTTTATGTACTTTAAATTTATGCAATTTTATTTGATAATCATATATCAATAAAGTTGGAGGATAAAAAACTGCTTAACAAAGCAGAACATGCTATTCTGAGGTCTGCTAAATTTCAACTATTTTCTACTTCAGCTGCTAAAGACCTTATTGCCTAAGTTTCAGAGGGAAACATCTCACAGTTGTATCTTTTCACATAGATTAAAATGTTTAGGAGCTCTAGGATAAGATCTTTCCTGATTTGTCTCTACCTCACATTGTGATAAGTGCTTATATTACTTGGTATTGATTACATGTTTGTTTAACTAGCCCAGGGGAAAAAAGGAAAGCAATTGATGTTTCATGGGGTCTTAAAGCCGTCAAATTATTTACCTCAAGAAAAACAGTAATTTTTAGGAAAACTGTCACTAGAGTTTCTCTGGGAAACTTACACACACACTGGGGATGTTTATTTACCCCTTATATAGGCTCTGAGGAATCTATGGAGACTCATTACATTTATAAAGACATAAAAATGCTCTTTCCTAACATGTTTGCAGTGCTATTAAAGCAATATGTATAGTAAAACTGTGTGAGAACATTACAATGACATTTTAAAGAGGGTAGATTTTGACACAGGGCTATTTATTATAATAAAATATGTTTTCACTGAATTTTCTTTTTTTATTTTATTATTAACAATAGTTGTAAGGAAACTGATCAGGGCATCTTGGACATTGATAATCAGAACATACACTTAGATAATAGTACTTAAAAATGCTCAAATTTTAAATTTGTAGTAATTAAAATCTTTAAGCTGGCAGGTTTTTTTTTTCTGATTAATGTATGCATTTCTCTACACCAAATAGTCTGTCTTAAGGTTTAACAAAGTAATGCTTTGATCTCAGCCTATGTAAAAAAATGAGGAGCAAATTTAAAGATTTGGGTTATATTTCAGTGACAAAACTCTGCTTCAGTGAGATATAATGGTCTCTGAAAAAATAGATTTTCAAAGCATAGAAAATAAATCTTACTGTAAATAACTATATAGTGTAAAATACTCTTTCAATTAATTTTGAGTGCCAAAATATACTATGCTTGTGCTTGACTTTAAATTTTATTTTATTTCTTATTATAATTACAGTAAAATATCTCTTCACTATTTCAACCTAATGGATTTCCTAGATTTTGTGAGCAAGGTTTTTATTTATAGGGAAAATTTAACTGTGGGTTTCATTACATTGACTATTGACCATTCCTATTGTAGTGGATATTGTGATATTCCATATAGATTTCCTCTCCATAAATTAATGACTTCTCTTTCAAGTGTTGTGTATGTAGTACATTACTGTCTTCGTGAAGACCTTGATTGTAAAAAGCCACTTTCTTGGCTCTGCTTGTATCCAAAGAGTGGCCGATAGGGGTTATATAAAAATTAAATTTTCTCTTTCCCAACTCTGTGCAATTCACAAGGACCATCCCGGTGCCAGGGCTTCTTGAGGGTTGGCTATGGCTTTTCTTGAGATTGCAACAAAGCTCAGACTCTCCATGTGCCCTATCCTGCTTCCTGTTCCTATTTCCCTCTAAAAGTGTGGATCCTAAGAACAGTCCCCAGTGACCCCTCCTCCTGCTTACCTCTGTCTCAGCATTTTCTTTTGAGGAAATGGTCCTGCAACCCTCACTATAATCATGGCTTCAAGACTGTCCTCATGTGTATTCATGCATGTATTACTGCAAGTTAACCATGAATTATTTATTACCAGGAGTAAGGTGTGTTTTCTACAATCTCATCATTATAGTGATTTTTAATTACATAATTTAATTGAAAACTATCCAAAGTAGAAGCATGGAGATTTATTTCTTCTGGATAGTGTTTTTTATTGAAAATTTTATAATTAAATCACATATGAACAAAATATTATTAAAGTTTTTTTAATTAAAAAAATAAATAACATTTTTTTACAAACACTTTGATTCATTGAAATAAACATGCTCTTTCTCTCCACTTGAAGAAAATAAGATTAAGTGTTAGAAAAGATACATTTTGGATATGTTTAAAATATGAAAATCAATTTTAAAAAAATCTCTTGTCAACAAACCCATATTCACTTGAAAGATCTTAACTCTAATCAAAAGATTATTCAAAAGCACCTAAGCTTATCATTTAATATTTTAATTAAATAGTTCAGTTTTAAGTATGGGTCATTTTTTACACAAATTTTCCCATTCAGCTAATAAACTATTGTTCCCCTGCACCAGATCACAGGACTTAGTTACTGCATAATAAAAACAAATATTGTCCTGTTTTTAGTTTTAATCTATTTTTAAAAATATGTTACTAGTTGGGTTGACAATATCAAAAAGGGCTTTTAAACCATTCATAGCCTGGTGACTCAAGGAAGGTAGACAACATAGGAACATCTGATCTAGCTTAACATCTCCCATCCTGTACCAGGCAGACAAACAACATGAAACATTTGTTAAGATACAGATTTAAATTTTATTTTGCCTGTGAAGATGCTAGAGTCTCTAACAAGTTTTCTAGGAAAGCAGATATTGTTGCTACAAAAACCAGCAAGATCTGGACAATTAGACAATTAGTTCAGTCATCTCATTATCATTCTTATTTTTTGGTTCTGGTGCTAATTTGTACCTCACTTCTAACAAGAGGGAGCCTATTAGTTGTTATGAACCATTCCTTGTGTTAATTCTACTCTAGTTTTCCTGACCTGTTTCTTCATATAGAACTCCTCTGATTGGGTTTATTTTATCTCCATGCACACATGGTTAGAGCATAGTTCTGAAGTGATTTTTGATAATATCTGATGGAATAAATTTTCCTCCATTTTTACATTTTCTGAGTCATTGGAAATAAGTTCCTGTGGCAGAGTAACTAATTGTGCTGAAAAGTGAAATCCAGGTATTCAGGTGAATTGAATGAGTAGCAATGTTGAACAACAAAATCTTGCTGTAATAGGAAATATATGTTTTAGCCTAGTGCAACTAGTCACAGATAAAGTTCCTTTTTTTTTTTTTTTTCTTTTTGAGGAAACAGAAATGAATGTGTCTAACAGAAAAGGATTATAGAGGTAGTACTTCATCTTGGTCAAAAAGGAGTCTAGTTTCATTTTTGATATTTATTCTTTTTTCACATGTTGTAAAGCTAGTAATAGCAACTACTATGGAGAAAGCTGTCCTCTTTTTGTGACATCAGCACTTTTCTATTTTAGACATTAACATTGGTTGTTTTCATATTGTGTTATGAAATCTTTACACATGCTTATTTGGTGAACTTCTTATATCCAAAAGGATAGTTTTAAAATTTTCTAAAATCATTTTTCCCAAAGTAGCTTAGCATTTCCCATCCTGTACCAGGCAGACAAACAACGTGGAACACTTGTTTAAATGCTTAAACTAGAACGGTTTAAGCATTTTCTTTATTGATGGCCATTAATAACAATAGGTTTTCAAACTTTTATTGAAATTTTCCCACATTTTTAACTTTTTTCTAAACTCAAGAAAAATTACTGCTCTGATTTAACAGTATTAAAAATTAGAGAAAATTGTTATTAATATGTTTTAAAATAAAAAATATAAAAAGATTTGCATTAATTATTCAATTAGTGTTTGTCTCAAAGAAATATTCCTCATTCTTCTGTTTGCTCTACACTACTAACACTTCCTAAAAGAGACTCACCAAATTCTTGTTGATTATGAAAGTATTCTAGGGGTATTAAAGGGACATCTCATCTTCATTGAGGATATAATATCTAGATGATTTTGACTTAAATGATTTATCAAAATTGATAATATCAAATAATAATATTTTAGGCTGAAAAAATCTATAATAAATAAAAAACCTTTACTATGTCTGAAGGTATATGAGTTCATTACAATATTGACTCAGAGAATAGTTTTTGAGAATTTACTGTTGCATAAAAGACAAAAAGATAAAGTCTAATGATATCAACTATATAGATATTAATGAGATCATGGAAAAAATTTTTAAAAACCAAGATTTTTTTGAGCTGGTAATTCCTACTTTCATTCTATATGACATATCTACTTTACATAACTCAATTACGTGCTTGCACTTTTTTGTAAGTTCTAATATTCTTTCATTTTTTAAAGGAAATAAAGTGTAGCTGTGACACCATAGTTTATGATACCATTTGTTGGCCAATACTGTATGCAAACCTCCACTCTGATGATAAATTAAATAGTTTGAACCAGAATTTGCCCCCATAGGTTTACATGTTAAAACCTTGGTTGTCAGCCTGTGGCACTTTGGGGGAGGTGGTGGAACCTTTGGAGGCAGTTAAATCTGGGAGAATGCTTTTGAAGGGACCCTGACTTCTTCCTGGCCATTCTGATGAGTTGAAACACATCCTTCACCATTTGCTCCTGCCATTGCGTACTATCTTTCCAAAGACCCCAAGCAACTGGACCAACTGACTATAGACTGAAACCTCTGCAACCATGACACAAATAAGCCTTTCTTCCTTCTAAGTTTATTTATCTCAGGTATTTGTTATAGTTACAGAAAGTTGACACAATTAGGTGTAATGAAGAAAATAGGAATGGTAGCTTGTATAGGCAGGTTATACCCCTGGCTTATACACATAAGATCCTATTATTGGTCAAAATATTGCAGTTTTAAAGTGTAACCTGTAACGATTTCTTCCAAAGAAACCTCTCTGATTTAGTACCATTTCTATGCATGTGATTTAGACAGAATTCAACCTTGCTTTGACATCATTATAAGCATATCATGTTCCATAGAAAGGGAAAATTAAGAAAGAAAGAAAACAGAATTTCATAGCTACAGATAAAATAAGTTTATATAACATATTGTCCAGTTTTAGCTCCAAATAAATGCAGACTTGAACCATTTCTTTCAAGTTTTTAACTTCCCAGTGTAAAGAACTTTATTTCTGGCATTTGCAACACTGACCTCTACATATATGTAAATATCTTTAAAGATAGATATGATAATGCTGTTTAAAGGCCCTTGTTTTTTTCCCACTGTTAACTGAATGTCAAGAACCATTTGTTTTTTTAATCTTGATTCATCCTTTCATCAAGGAGCCAGTTCTTCTGAAGTCTGAACTCTCTTTCAAATATTTTGCAGGTAAAAATATAAATTTTATTCTCTTATTTTTTTTTTCTCTATAGGTTTTTCCTTACAAAGATGGAGGTCCACCAAATTACTCAATAGTCTTAATCTCTGGTGTTGAATAGACAGTCTTGTCCAATAAGTGTAGCTCAGGAACTCCTTATACCATGTCAGCCTTTTTCAGCTCCTGGGGAAAATTTCATCATTCAAGGATGCTTTGCTTGAGAATTTAAATTCAAATTTAAAATTTTCCAATTCTCTTGTTTATTTTATTCTTGTTTTATTTTCTGGTTCTGATGAAACCTAGTTCTCTTTTGTGCAAGGTTGTCATTCCATGACTTCTGTTAGTGATAGAACCTTGGGAGGATAGTTCTGATTATAGGATTTTATTAACTTGTCTTTCTCAGGTATCAATGACAACAAGTCTAGGTCTTTTAAAATAATTATCCTTTTCGTTAATCCCTTCATCTTGATGATTTAATCACCTCTCCTTTGGGACACTCATGCCTTTGCCATCAGGTTACAAGATATCACAGGACATAAATTTAATAGGAATGCTGGTCTTTATCATTTGTCAGGTTGAAAAGCTGCTCTTATCACTTTGTGTCTTCTGACTTTTGATAGCATACTCTTTGATGTTGAACTTATTTTTGTATCATTAAAAGCTCAAAGCATTTGAAGAATACAAACAAACATACATAAAGAGAAGGCTTTGTGTTCACTGGAGTGAAAAGCAAATAGGAATGGTCTCAAAGCCTTGTTTTTATGGTTGTTATGCCCCCCACTCAGTCAAAAAGCATAATAAGTGCATCTGGGATAAACTTTGAGTTTTCTTGAACTTCCTATCACAGAGTTGAATCAAGCAACAGATGAATTTCTGTTAACAGTAAATTATGTTTTTCCCCCATGTGCTAAATTTGCAAGACTGAATGTAACAGGTTTCTGTAAGTCTGTATGTGTTTAGATGTAAATAAAATCATAGTGTTTTTATAATTGTAGTTTTTCTTCCTTCTTTGTTGGAACTGTAATCATATGGGCAGGATTCAGAGATCAGAGCTCTCTGATTTTTGAAGAAAACTTAGGCACCCCACTTTGGTACTGAAGATTTAACCTAGAAGTTCTTTATCACTGAACTACAACCCCCGCCCTTTTTAATTTTCTTTTGAGACAGGGTCTCACTAAGTTGCTGAGGGCCTCACTTATTTGCTGAGACTGGCCTCAAACTTGTGATCCTTCTGCCTCAGTCTTCCAAGTTACTGGGATTAGAGGCATGCATCACCATGCCCAGCAAGAAAACATCAGTTTTTAGGAAAAATTATATTAATATTGCTGACTGGATTATAATTGTAATATTGATGAAATATGAAAGATCACTTCTAATTGTACAGCAATTTTAACCTAATGAAAGGTATTTTTATTCTTTTTTATTAAAAGAAATAGGGAAGTCTAGAAAATACATAAATAAGACAAAGATGGAAAGAAAATCTTTGATAAGAACAACAACAAAGTATAATAATAAATATAAAGTCTATAATAAACACCAAGTCAATAGCTGAATCTACAGTCTAATTAGATAAGCAATAGAAAAAATAATGGAGTGACATCCACTAAATACAAAATCCTATCCTTAATTTCCTCAGCAATGTCTTCTGGGCCTGAACTGTGATTCCTATACCATCATGGAGAAAGCAGCTGTCCCCAAATTTTCCTACCTTTCTGAGGGTTTGATAAAAAATTTCTATTCTATGAATGAAATGTTTCATGAACATATGGGTTGATATTTCTTTGTTTAGTTCTTGAAGTTAATGGATAAGATTATAGAGCCTCTTGGAGCTGCTATTCTGATTGATTTATAGAGACTAATAGCACTTACATAAATCAAAGTGAAGGTACAAAAACAAAAAGCACTCTAATTCCAAAAATGGGGAGGAGAAAAAGTCCAAATGTGTTAACAGTTCTGGGTCTTTAAGATTTAAAAGAATTAGCTCAGAGAAATGATCAAGTTGCAGACACAAATTTGTTGCCAGGTAACAATATAAGAATTAAAGAAACTAAAATTGATAACAATCTAGTGGATAAAAGAAAAATTGATAACTTTTAAATGTTAAGTAAAATTTAAGGTTCAAAAATTTTTATAAGATTTCTAATTAACATGAATGCTTGAACAAATTAATATAATTATGTGATTTATAAGTCAACCTGATTTTATCACAGTACAAAAATAAAGTTAGCATAATTTGTGAAAAGTTTGGGTTATTTTCAAGACAATATTAAATTAATTTGAATTTTCTAATTTCCTGTATTGGTTATTATATGCTAGTAAGTTATAATCATTTCCACAAATATTTAAAATACCAGAATTATAAAAATGTGTTTCATTAAATTTTATTATAATAAACTATTGTTTGATTTGCTACATAACAAATATGTAAAAACATTTATTTATTCCACTTACAATATATGAATGAAATATAAATTATTACCTTACAAACAAAATCATATCAATCACAAATGTGTTTCTCTAAGAAGATCAGTTTAACATAATTTCCAATATCAGTACCTGCTAAAATACTATGGAATAATATTTGCATTTATTAATGCATAAACTTTGTAAAATTTCCAAGCAGACTTCAATTCAGTAGAGTCCTTAAGTTCTTGCAAGACATGGTTGCAGCCACCTGGGATGACTACCTGATATATGGTGTAGGGCCTGTAAAGGGGATAGAATGGTCAACTTCAGGACCAGTAAACTGGATAGAGGGTGAGTACATAGGGGAAAAGTACCCTGCTCTCAGCCCTGTTGGCCTTGGGTATGGCAAACCAAAACTGTTAACAGTGAGGACTCCATTAAGTTATCCCATGCATGTGACTTGAACTCAGATTGAGAATGGACTGTATGTACCCCAGAGGTCTGAATTATAACTCATGTCCAGTGTGAACAAGAATCATTCCAAACACCATTTCCAATAGAGCACCATTTTGTTCCACTCCAGCTAGCTCCCGTGAAAGAAATACTAACTACATTGACCTGCAAGTGAGTCTACTACTAAGGCCAACACATGGAATCATGATCCATGGATTTGGAAACTATGTACAGGGTAGAGGATAGGAGAGTGTCCTTCAGGGTTTTATAAACCAGATGGAATCCATATATTGCATTTGCAGCTGATTACTGAGCAGATTGATCTTGGGTTGCTTTTCCTGAACAGCTCTGCCAATCTGTACTGGGCTGGACAAAAGAATAAAATCACTGAAAATGTGGTGTGGGAAAGGTGAAGGGCTGGTCCAAGGCCTAGGCCCAGAGGAGAAGTAGCACACTAGGGCCCAAATGTACTAGGTCCAATGATGGCAAAATACTGAACATATTTTTTGTCTATTTATTAAGGTAAATTTTTAATACGATAAATTCTCTATGGACATTGTCATTTATACTGTTAATACCTTTTAAATATTCTAAAAGTTTCATTAATTATATGTTGATGCCTAAAAGCATGCATACACATACACAGGAAGCCATCGATGAGCCTTATGCGAACTGAACTCTGACTTTTAAGCCATTAGGCAGGGAAGCCCACTATTGGGAACTCCCATGTGTAGTCCACTGGTTTGAGAAGGCCCAATTCACGTTGGCACCCTGTTCTAGCTCACCGCTCAGGTTTAAACACAGCTCTGGAGAGGAGTAACTTGCTAGAGCCCAACGTTCTCTCAGAGGTGGATTTAGCTTGTCAAACACCAATCAACCTGTTTACACCAAGACAGGTGCCACATGGAGAAGCAAGCACCAAAACAAGACTCCTCCCACTGCAACCTTATCCCTGCCTCTGATATACTCCCCCTTAAATAAAGAGTTGGGGCCTTTTTAAGTTGTTTAGTTCCAATTCCTATCAGAATTGGAAGACCCATCAGGCGCTCTGCTTTTCAAATCTAATCTTTGGCTTTGTCTTATTTCTTACTGATTGTTTCAGACACTTTATTTTCCCAGGTGGCTTATACCTCCTGAGCAGGAACCTGCTCTGTCAGGGTGCTGGGGACACCCCATCATACATGTATACATTAAATTTAATATATTTAATATGTACTATTAAAGTTATGAATCGAAACTTAAATAATAAAAAGGGAAAAGCTTAGTGTTTGAAGATATACTTTGTTCTTAATAAGACTAATACAACATTGTGCAAAGCTTCATAATATAGGTAGGTAAGTGTATAATCCATGTCTCATGCTCTACTTTTTTGGGAGAAACAAGCCAAGACAAAATTTATACAATAAGCCTTTGCTGAGTCACTCTTATTTTTTGTGGAAGTCTAGTTATTTACATATATTCAATAAGAATCTGTCTTCTGTTCCAACAAGATATAGCTGGATAAATCAAATTTGTATCCATGGCCTGACAGAAATGTATCATTCATTAGATTTAATAAGACTTCTATTAAAGAACAAGTATTAAATAAATGCTCTCAGGAAAATGTCCTCATACCTGTTCTGTGGCTTATCGCATCCAAGTCTTAAGCCTCATAGGTGGGCCTGGGAAACAACCACCCTTATATCATGTTGCTTCCTACAAAGTAGCCTAAAATTGTGGGGGGAAAAAAAAAATATATATATAAATATATATATATATATATATATATATATATATATATATATAAACACCATTTCTAATGCATAATGGATTGTGTCCTTCAGTTGTTTTTCAGTAAGTTATCTTTTCAGGCATTTTGATTAGTAGAACAATCATTTACAAAAATGATTTTTATAAGGATATTCATTTCAATATTGTTTATTATAATAGCAATATGGATACAACCTAAAACAATTATATACCTACACAAAACACACACACCCTAACACATTTATATGTTTTTATTTCATGTACATTTTATATTAATATAAAATAACATTCACTCCTGGGGATTACCAGCACCTGGTATAGCAGATTCCTGCTTGGAGGTGTGAGCCGCCTGGGAAAATAAAGAGTCTGAAAATAATCAGTAAGGAATAAAAGACAAAGGCAGAAGTTAGATTTAAAAGGAGGTCTCCTGGTGGGTCTTTCAGCCCTGATAGGAACTGGAACTGAACAGCTGAAAAAGGCTCCAATCCTTTATTTAAAGGGAAGTACATCAAAGGTTTCAGTGTGGCATGGATCTTGAAGTAAACAAGTTGTTTGGTGCTTGACAGGTTAAGCCCATCTCCTGGCAGCTGCATTTATAGGGCTGTGTGCTAAGGCAGGGCACCAGCATGATCTGAGCTTTCTCAAACTGGGGAATTTCACCCAGGAGTTCCCAGAAAAGCAGGTTCCCTGACTTATATTGGTTCAAACAAACCCATAATTTATACACAGCTTCCAACAATTCACAATTTAATTAATTTTTAGTGTTGTTAGATTTAATACACTAAAATCTAAAAGTACTGTTATTACTTATAAGGAGTAAAAAAGGATCAAGATAATACATATATATGTTATAGGATTTGTATTGAAAGTTATAATGAACTTACATACGTGCATAAAAAGGTCTTGAAGAAAATAGACAAAACTGTTCTAAGCATTTGGTATACATGTTGTTTTATTTTATCTTTTCATTATAGGCTGTATTGTTTGATTTTTTTTCTTCAGTGATCATGTTTGAATACCTTATCCTTATAAAAAGTGGTAAAGTAAATTCATTAAAAATGAATATAAAAAGTAGCATTCTGGAAATGTGTTTTCAGCAAGGTGATCCATTGTTACCGTATCATATAAATATATAATGCTGTCTGTCCCAACTACATAAACAGCTTAGGAAAAATAGTCACAAAAAAAGTAAATTCTTTGTGTGATATTCTGCCAATCTATGGTAACACTGAGCTCATCATTTTCCAAGAGTGATATCAAAGTTATATTAATAATCACACTATTTTTTCTGTCCCTTTTATAGATATTTATGGTCACTCTTCCTATGATACTAAGAGCTATTTAACAAAATAAAAAAATCTCATATGTTGGGATGTATCTTCGTCTATGTATTTTACCTTATTATATGAGTAAATTGAAAGTGGTTGATAGGTATGAGTTTTATGTTTGTTCCTGTCAAATAGCTAGCTCACATGAGAGTATACACATACTTATCCATGTACACATAAATATATACAAACATGCCACGACGCTCTGAATGTTATAAACAGATTTGCAGCAATGAACAACCATGTTCTTTCCCTTCCAGAAGATCTATTGTTAATTTTTCATTTTTCATGATAATTCATATTCTTGATATTATATATGTTGTATCTGGTTCATGCTTATCTCTCTGAACTTTTAAAATTGTTTTCACTTAAAAATGTCCACTCATTTTCAAAGAATGTTTTTTTCAGTTATTTAAAGCAAAGTGGCTGAGATGGCAGAATTAAGAACACAGGTTAATTAGGATACAGTTGTCTCACATGGGTCACTGACCATGTCCTTCATAGCAGTTGGTTAAAGCACACTGAACATCGGTCCATGCAAAGTGAACACTGAGGACAAATGGTTAGAATATGGTAATAGTCACATGTTCTCATTCAAGAGTGGAGGAATGGAGATGGACCTAATATCCATGATAATATTTATTATATTGACCTAATATTTACTTATATTTATAAATGTAATATTTATAATTTGGATGTTATTTACAAGTTTGACTCTTTATTTGTTTAACATGACAAAAGCTTAAAATTCTAATGCTCTGGCTCTCCCTTAGCCTCCAAGAGGCTTTTCTTTTTCCATTTTTCTGCTGTTCTTAAAAACATCGGAAATGCAAAACAACCAAAGTGGAACTCAACGATCTTGGTACATTAAAATTTGAAAGAGTCAAGAATATTGGTTATATTAAATAAAATTTTACTAAATACATGTGATGTAATAATACATTGCTTTAAAATATGATGAGTACAGTCATGTTTAATATTAGAAACGTATCCAGCATTTTCAGTATAAAATTCAGCATTTTTAGTTTAAGTTAAATATTAACAGTAAGAATGACTGTCTATATGCAAATGGGATTTTGTTAACTCATTTTTCTCTCTCCATTTTCCTCTTTCATACTGAAAAATGCATGAATTTATAAGATGGCACAAAGTACTAAAATAAATTCTAAAAACATGAAAAACCAAAAACAGGTATCTATTTTTAATAAGTAACTATGTCTGAAATAATTGTGGTTTAATATCAAATTTTATTTAAATTACAATTGAGACCTGCTATAAAGTAACTCAGCTGTAAAATTTTCTACGAATCAGTTGATGTTTTAATAAAATAGTAATATCCTAATTAATATGAAGTTTTTTATATATTAAATATAGAGTACTATATAGAATGGTTTATAAAAACAATTGGTTCTATTAAAGTACATTAATATGCTACCAAATAAATACATTTCTGAATTAATTTTGAAGTTTTGGTTAAGATAAATTAACTGGGTTAGAGAAATTTTAATTGTAATAGGCCTACTTTATGTTTATGCTAATATATATTTATCTGTAAAGACTATAACCTCTTATCAAAATTTGAACTCATGCTTTTTTTTTTTTTTTTAAATATCTAACATCCTGCCCCTTAGCTGTAATGTCTGGATGCTTCGTGAATGTTTCAGAGAAAAATAATGAACATAGATATGACTCAGAACACCAAAATGAATTGAAACAAGTAAAACCAAAGTTGAATTGAAACTAGTCATTGAGAGGTAGATTTTGAAAATATGTTTGATATTTTAAATGTTATGGGAGTCAAAGTGCAAATAGACAAGCAGAGTTCTATTTTTTATTGCATCATCTGGTGGAATTTTTATACAATTATTATAGGAAGACTATGGTAAAAGTAAGCAAAAACACATTTCTTTCTAGGATTGCTCTGTATATAGCAATCATTTTTGTGTGTGATTACTTTTCCCAAACCCTCACTCCCTGATTTTTTTTTATTAATTATTGTTTAGCTACTGGACTTGTTTTAGAGGACAAATGCTTCGTTATGATTGTTTGATTATTCCCATTCTTAAAGACACACTCCACTTTGAGATCAATTAGAGTAAATTCTAGTCTTCAAGGATCAGTCTCTAGTGTGTCTAAAAAACAGAGCATTATTATTGATTCAAACCAAAGCTGACATTGTCATTCAAAAAATTAAAAATTTAAAACAAAAGGATGGTTTTCTATACATTGTTATTTGGCTTTGTTATTTATTTATTTATTTATTCATTTTAGTTGTAGATGGACATAATTCCTTTATTTTATTTATTTATCTTTATGTGATGCTGAGGATTGAACCCAGGGCCTCATGCATGCTAGGCAAGCACTCTACCACTGAGCCACTATCCTAGCGCACCCCCACATTGCTATTTGAATGTTTCTTATTTATCATCTATGCATATGCTCATTTTATTCTTTTTTCAATGTAATCATTTGTTTTTTCTCAAGTCCAAAATGTTTGTTATCTTACTAAAATAAAATGTTTGTCTTGACTATAGAATGGTGTGATTTCAGTTGGTATTGACATCTAATTTTCTATGGGAGAGTGTATTTTCTTAATTGGAAAACTGGAACAAATTTAAGCAAGTGAAAACATATACTATAAAAGTATATTCCATGTTTTCATTAGTAACTGAAGCAGAGAGTTCATTTAATCTATATTGTTAATGGTTAAAATTATGGATTCTAGAATCTGCATTTCCTAATCCAATTCTGGTCTCCCACTTACTCTCTCTTTACCTAGGTTTTCTTATCTGTAATTGGTGCATCATAGGGTGCCTATTTCATAGTCTTAATTTGAATATTATATGAGTTATATATGAACACTTAGAACAATGTAGATGTAACTGGCCCTTGTTACACACTATAAAACTGTTCTCTTTATTATCATCATTATCATTACTATTGTTATAATATAATTTAATGAAATTGTTTTATAAGTAATCCTGGATTGTAACTTGACAATAGTCAACCATCTAGATTGGGTAATTAGGTTTTAATTTAAGAAGTAGAAAAAGAAGAATAAAAAGTATGTTCCTTAAGAATCAGATTCAAATATTCCTTCCCTCTCTCTCTTTTTTTTTTAATGTCACGACACAAAAGGGGTTTGGCATTCCCAATATTGCTTTTGCCCCATATTTTGCCTCTAATGGGGCAAAAGGTATTCACACATGCCTTGTTAAAGTTATGAGCAAACCTTGATCATTAGGTTTTCCAAAAATATCTAAATTATCTGGATGATGTGATATAGTGGATTACAATTTGAAAATAGTTTCCATCAAGAAGAAAATGATGACTCCAAAAACAGAGGTCTATGGACACCATAGGCCCTGGGAATCAAGCTAAGAGTTCATTAAATCTTAGTTAATTTTTCTACTTAAATACCATCACAAGTAGTAAAACACAATAAAGTCATAAACTTTTGCAGGTTTAAATCTTAGACTTATCATTCTTTTTAACCAGACAAATTATTTAAGCTTCATGATCTTCTGCTTCTTCATGTATAAATAGGGACAACTAGAGTACCATTCTCAAAGTTGAGTTGCAAGGACTAAATAATCTGAGGGAAATATGTAGTATAATGCCTAACATAGGATAATTTCTCAGTACTTTTTCTGTTAATATAACATGCTGATATCAATTGATAATAAATTTAGATATCACAGGTAAACATATATTTTTTAAAAGATAATCTCAGTTCAGTTTCAAAGCTAAAGGAAATTTTAGTACATGCAACTATATAATATCTATCTGTGTCACTACATTCTTACAATAATTTTTCTGGTTAATTAGGTTCAAGGAATATTGCTGAGTTTGCACATTACTGTCTTTAACAGTACTTTTGAGCATAATTAAGTACATCTCAGAGATGAGTTCTCTTACCACAGATTTATATTAATACATTAATTAACATAAAATATCATTCATTTAGTGTTTGCCAAATGACTCTGAGAACCCTCAATTTTACATACTACCATGTTTCTCATCTCCTGGGGATCTCTATTCCTTATCAGTGACTAGACATAGACCAGATCTTTTCTACCCTCCTTGAATCAGACTTCTGCTTCAAAGTAGCCTCACCTGGAGGCCTGAATTCCAAGATTCAGGTAGATAATTTTTTTTGTTTTTCCCTGGAAAGGAATGATTTTCCCTTATGGATTGTCTAAGTTTTCCTGTTTATTCCTGGACTCTATCTCTTTACCATTGGATCATGAGAAGAGCTTTTCTCTAACCATATACCAGACTGCTTTTGCTGTGGCACCTCCAACAATAGATCTTGCTTGTGAGTTTTCAGTTTTTTCTAGGGCATTTAATTTTATTAGTAACAGTGTTTTGTATACCTCTTTGAGAGTTAACCACTGAAATTCTCTTACTATGGTCAATGGATACTCCATTATAAATACAAATGACAGTTATAGTTAAAAGTATTGGGAGGCTGTGTGATAAATGGGATTAACTTTGGTCCTGGAATCTAGTTTTACAATTTTCTTCTTTTGGACTCAGGGATTAACCCAGGGGTGCTTAACCACTGAGCCACATCCCCCACCTTCCTGTAATATATAGTTTTTTTTTTTTTTTTTCTTTTTGAGACAGAGTCTCAGTAAGTTGCTTAGGACTTTGCTAAATTGCCAAGGCTGACTTTGAACTCAAGATCCTCTTGCTTCAGACTCCCAAACTCCTGGGATTACAGGCCTGAGCCACTGCACCCAGCATTTTCTCTGTCACCTTAATTAAGTTTTTTAATCTTACTTAGGTTCAGTTTACTTATTGGTCAACTGTGATAATAACATCTAGAAAAATGGTTATTCCAGGGTAAAGTTAGTTCTCCAAGTGTGGTCTAGATCTCTTTCTGACCTCAGAGACATTTTCACACAAGGTCTCTGAGGTCAAAACTGTTTTAATATTAATTCTATGATGTTATTTATCCATTTCCCTCCCATTATCTTCCAAATATACAGTGGAATTTTTCAATAGTTTTACAGCATGTGCTATCACAACAAATTGATCATAGATTCAGCTATGAGAATCTATCTAATCTTGGCCAGAAATTGAAGATATTTGTTAGAATGTGAACTAATGTTATTATTCTTAGTATTTCTTAAAAATAAGTTATTTTTGTATTTTTGTTAACCAATGTGATGTTAATATGCAATGAGTTTATTATTATTTTAAATGAATTAATAAATATTGTAGGCATTATAATTTCAGTGTATTTTACTTTTTTCTTTTCTTTTCTTTTGAATCCAGGGTTGTTTACCACTGAATAACATTCCCAGTCAATTTAATTTTTATTTTTTATTTTGAGACATTGTCTCACTAAGTTCCTCAGGGCCTTGCTAAGTTTCTGAGGCTGGCTGTGAACTTACAATCCTCCTGCATCAGCCTCCTGAGCTGCTTGGATTACAGGCATGCATCACTACATGCTGCAGTTTCAGTTTCCTACATTCTGAGCATGGATAGATCTAAAACCCACAAACAAAAGTTTTTTTTTTAAATTTTTCCCACAGATTATTAATAATGAGACCATGTTTGAGAGGTTTAAGAACTGCTGTTCTGGAAATTAAATGAGTTATTATTTTTTGGAATATGTCTACACAGATTAGGAATCTTATAATGGCATTGGCTATGATATGTCAATATAAACTCATTTTATTATGCTATATTTCCTATAATTATAATTTGGTAAGTGATGCAATGTAAATATACAATTTTTTTAAAAAAAGAAAAAGTGCAATTTTCTGTGTTGATTAGAGACAGGTCTGCATAAATGATTTGATGACAAATTGACCTGTTTTTAAAAAATGTTGGGAAAATGCAGATTTTGTTATTTCTTGGAAACAGTAAGCCATACTAAGATGACAGCTGTCTTTAGGATTTAATGTAGTCAATTTTTATACAGCTACAAAGGGATGCTCAGATATTTTATCAAATGAGAATGTTAATGTAATAGATATTTTTCATTTTCATTATTGGCATTTTACATCATTATTTAGGATTCTATTCATTCATGTAATCATCTGTTTATTTGTCCTTTCAATACAAAATACATGGCTTAATGGCCTACCACTGTATGCCAACCATGGTGATCAGTCCTGGATGCAGTGCTGCTCAGGACTTAACTATTGCCTTTATCAATATTATATTGAAGCTAAAAGCAATAATAACAACAAGAAAATGTTATAACCTAAGTATAAGTTATAAGTTTTCTAATGCACTGCCAAACTTTTAAAGGTAAAACTTTACAGCTTTTTTTTATAAGTTTATTTTTTTATTTACATCTCAGGAAACCATGAATATCATAGAAGAACTATTATAGAGTAAGGAGAATGGGAGTAGGTGAGGAAGAGCAGATGATAGAAGGCCAGCAAATGATGCAGCTTTGAAAAGCATGCACATGTGAAATGAAATTATGACTGCAAAGATTTTGTGTGTTTGCAATAATTAGCCAGGTGTGGCCCGGCTGATAGTGCTTGGCAGAATTATCTATAGAAAGTTTGCAGAGGGTTCTGATTTAAATAGAACAGCTACTCTGTGTAGAGAAAAGTGTAAATAGGGAAAAGTGTAAATAACAGCTGGCAGTAGTTATGTGTCTCAAAAATCCAAATAGTGTTCTACTTTTGAATATAGGTTAAAGTAGATCTGATATGCCAGTGCTTTTTTTAGGATCTGGAGTCCTAGAATTCTGTAGAAACAGAGACTGGTATGATTTTGTGCTCTGCAGAATGTAGGCGCTCTTGGTTTAATGATTTGATAAAACTATAATCTGCAGCAAAAGCTTTATTATTTCAAAGGAATTTAATAAATTTGGTGTCTTCCTATTGCTATATCAGCTTTTAAAAGTCTCTCCCTCTAGCTGTTAGTAGAAAAAAGTATATCTAAAAACCATGTATCAATCATACTAGTGATATTGACACCAGTTTTTCAACATAGAATGTTGGTGCTATGTGAAAAGCACTTGAAAATCCTGAGAATATTCTTTCATTTAAAAAAACATAGCATTACTGTACTAGCAAATTCTAGGCTATACAAGAGTATGATTCAACACATGCAACATTTTCATAAGGAATATGCAACTTGAAGCTCTCTATCTTGTCGTTTTCATGCATACTTATAGTTTCTGTTATTCCTATAAAATATGACAATTAGGGATAGATCTGTATTTTGATTTATCATTGATCAGTAAGTAAAGTTTAAAGAATATAAAATTAATTGGGGAGGCTGGTATGGTGGTGCACACCTGTCATCTCAGTAGCTCAGGAGGCTGAGGCAGGAGGATCATGATTTCAAAGCCAGCCTCAGCAAAAGCGAGGTGCTAAGCAATTCAGTGAGACCTTGTCTCTAAAGTAAAATTCAGAATAGGGCTGGGGATGTGGCTCAGTGGCTGAGTGCCCCTGAGTTTAATCCCTGGTACAAAAAAAAAATTACATTGCAGAAAATCTTCCTAGTTTAAAATATTGTGTACTTACCTGTGGAGTTTAATCATGCTTTTTTTTTTTTCCAGATTATAGTACTCCTATTATTTCAGAAAACCAAGTCAAGGAAGGGAGAGGGAATGGAAATAGGAAAGACAGTAGGATGAATGGGACATAACTTTCCTATGTTTATATATGAATACACCACCTATGTTTATGTATGAAAACTCCACATTATGTATAACCACAAGAATGGGATCCTAATTAGAAATGTATGTATAATATGTCAAAATATGCTCTACTGTCATGTATATCTAAAAAGAACAAAAAAGAAAGAAAGCAAGTCAAGTCAATAATCCAGTTCAAGTTATAGATTCTTAGCATTCAAATGGAATTCCAAGTCCCTAATTTCACAATCAACATTTTGCTGAATAAAATGTACTATGAATACTTTTGGTGACAATGAATTCATTAATTTCTAAGGCACTGAATTACATCCTGATATATCTCTAGTGTCTTACCTAACACTCTCAGGGGTGGGCAGTTTTTGTCTAACTACAGTGATGAGTGGTCCTTTCTCTTTGCCTTCTAGTGTTGGCATTTCATCAGCTCCCCAATAGCAGTCCAGAACATTCTTGTTCTTTCATAGTCACACAATAAAGAAAAGTTTCCTCTCTTTGACATTTGTTATTTTATTGACAAAAATAAATTTAGTTTTTAAATTTCTTGATATTGGTGTTTTATAAATCTGTGCTAGTCCTTCTTTAGTGGCTCCTAATTACATGAATTTATTTCAGTGTCCCTAAAAATCCCCCAGTTACTCTAGTGTACCTTTTCTAAAGTTTATGCTCCCTTAAAACATTTTAAATTTTAAATTTAAATATTTTTGTTAGTGCATTACAGTTATACATAACAGTGGGGTTCATTTTGACATATTCATAAATGCATAAAACATGGTTAACTCCATTTCAGTCACTAGTACTTCCTCTTTCCCTCTTTTTCTTCCTCCCTGATATCCTTCTTGTACTCTATTGATCTTCCTTCTATTAATTTATATAATTTAAATGGTGCATTGTAGTTATTTCTCTTTTTATTTCTCCTTGGAATATATAGTCATTTTGTATTTAGAATTATAGTTATTATTTTTCTTCTAGTCTCATACAATGGAATTAGGAATTTTTTAAATAAGTGTGTTCCCAAAGAATTGAAGTAAATAATTTACTCTGCTTTTATGTCTCCTCCTTCTCCTGTCCTCTCATAAAAAAGGATTTGCTGTTTTAAAAAAGAAAATTTATTGCATATATTTAAGATATACAACATATATACCATATATATATATATATATATATATATATATATATATATTAAAATGGCTAATACCATTTAACAAATTAACATATCCATCATCTCACATATTTATCCATTCCTCCACCCCTCAACCTCTGCCCCCGCAAGAGGTGCTATAATCAACTCACTTAGAAATCCTGAATATTGTTATTAATTATAGTTCTCATGTTGTACAGTAGATCTTTCAACTTTTTTTCTATATATTTGATATTTTATATCTTTTGATCTACATCTCTCCATTATTTTTACAGAACTTACTAGCCTAAACAATTTCCAATGAAAATATTTTTTCCTATTTGTAGGAAATTAAGAATATAGTAGTATTCATTTCATAATTATGACACACTTTGTCTGTGATTCTCCAACACGGTATACTTCATTTATTTTGCTACTTTAAGAGCCACTGGGGTTGTATCTTATGGCTGGATACTCAGATTTGCTGCAGTGTGATATCCACTGGGAACTTTGCTAGTTGGCTTTTGTGGTGGTGAAATTCAAGTAAATAAGGAATGTTTTAAAGTTAAAGTGTGTAGAATGTAATATTATTGCAAAGCAGTTATCTATCTAGGTTTGTTTGTTTTTGCAGATAATGTTTGTCAGGTGATGAGATTTGCTGATAAGAGACATATTATTAGGATAAATGACCTTTTTAAAGATAATTCGGCTCTCACTTTTTCTACCTCCTTTCTTTTGACATATGATAAAAGGACAGAGATTTCATTTTAGAATGTAGTCACTTCTAAGATGGTATTCAACATATCAATTTGTTAATTACTTTCTCATCTGTAGGTGTCATTCTAAATATTTTCATCTAAAATACAAAGTAATTACTTTGGCTTAAAAAATAAAATTAATGGAAAATTGTAGTTCCTTTTAGTAAAGCAATACAGCACATAAATTATAATCTTAAATTTATGAGTGTTTTAATAAGTTTTTGGGTTATTCAATGATTTAGTGAGTTCTGATTATGTAATTTAGAAAGGTTATTAACATACTTATGGCAATATGTTACCCTCTACCTGTTCTTCATTTATGTGACTGCTAATAGTCAGCTTTTCTTTGCATCTCCACTTTGGTTGTGTTGTTAAAAGAATAGCAACTGAAAATGACTATGTACTGAATTTTCCTGTAGCAACATAAAATAGTTAGTTTTGCTGTAGTCTCCAGAGAGAATGTAAGATGTACTTTTGGCTATCATCTTACAACTCAAACCTAGCTTTTCTATTTCTCATTGATGCTTTTTGCAATCTCATTGAACTTTACACAATATTCTAGTTCAATGCCAAAGAACCTATGAATAGGACAAGTGTTAAATGCATTTGTATATACAGTGAACACCTCAAGTAGCCTTCACTTCAAAGAAGGAAATGTTCCCTGTTACCCATCCCTTTGACATTATCCATTCCTAAGAGATAAAAGTTGATTCTGTTGTTTTCATAGGACATGGATTATTTCTGTAGCTGATGCTCTGGACTGCAAGGGTCATCTTCCTATTCTGAGATGAGCTAAACCAAAATGTGGAGAGTTCCAGGTAGAAAGAAATAACTGCATCCTTGATGACACATCCTTTGGGTTGTTCTACATAAGTACTTGTTTTATGAAATATTGTCACATCATTGTTTGAAACTATTTTTTTTTCTGGTACCAGGGATTAAAGCCAGTGGTGCTAAACCACTGAGCCACATTCTCAGCACATTTTTTTAAATTTATTTTTTAAATTTTAAGACAAGGTATTGCTAGTTACTTAGGGTCTTACTAAATGTTTGAAACTATTTTGATTCAGGTCGTCTTATAAGGAAACACAAACTCTTCATTCTATGATTAAAATGCTTTAATTTCTTAACAACTTTTATTTACCATGTTTGGAGTTTCCATTTCATGTTAATATTTTTCTTTATTTTTTATTTTAAATCTTTAATAATTGGGGTTTATTTTTCTTCTCTTCCTATTGTAAATAGGGAAGATGAGAGACACTATAATTAACAGAATGATTAATTGAAAGGAAGGATTTGAGGTGCATTTAATACCCTATTCCAATTATATTCGGTAATGTTAACTCTGAAGAATACTATATAAGCCAAGAAATAGAAAACTATGACATATTATTATGTTCCTATCACTGGCCAATATATTAACTGCATTTCACACTAAATACATATTCTTCTAAAATGAGCATATAATCTCCTAGAACTTTGCTAAATTTAAAAACTATAATACTAAAAGAGCATTTTAACAATATTATGGTCCACAAATTCAGCCATACAGAAATATTGCTCTTTAAACTTTTCTGAAAACC
This sequence comes from Marmota monax, assembly GCF_021218885.2. NCBI lineage: Eukaryota > Metazoa > Chordata > Mammalia > Rodentia > Sciuridae > Marmota > Marmota monax. Next base: position 17,653,148 of record NW_026692781.1, read on the forward strand.
AAGCTTGATCTCTATCTGAGGCCCATTCTGCTTGATAGCAGAAAACTTTCTAATATTTTCCAAGAAAATTCACTTCCAAGGACATTCACTAAGGACACAGTATATTATAGAGCTAAGCTTAGTCAAATTTAAACATTTTTCTCTTCATCTTTTATTTTTCGTTGTGTTCTGTGACTTTTGTGACATTTGATATTTCATGAAGAGATATGTTTATACTCAATTTGTGAAGGCATCCACCAAGAAATACACACTCCACCATGGAATTTAGTCATTGGTACTTATTTGAAGTGGCTCTTGTCTATCTATCTGTCATACTTTTGTGCTCTTAGTGATACTTGGCTGCATTTCCTTAATGTGATTTTCAGATACATTTGAACCAGTGACTAGCCATAACTACTTCCTGTATCTTCTAATAATCCAACAGACAGTTTACTGTGTTTCTTGCATGCCAAGTATTTTAGGATATCAATAAGACCTCTTTGTTTCTAACATTTCGTACCATGGCCTCATTCTAGGCTGAAACAACACAAAAAGGTGAGGCAGTCTCTTGTCCTTTTAAATACACACATAATTTTGAAAAAAGAAAAAGGTTTTCAGCATGCTACCAAATATTTATATAAAGCAAAGTAATTATGTCATGAGTGATAAGTTAAATGTCCTTGTTGATCATTGACATATTAGATAAAACTAAGTGGGAAATTTCAAAACTTTGCTGCTACTTAGAAGCATTCTTGGAATGAAATACATGTTTCCTGATAATTAAAATTACCAACAATAATTTATGGAAGAGATTTATTCTTCCTTTTTCCCCTCTGAGCAGATTCCAGTCTTAATCAGCTCATTTCCCAATTGCCTATACAAATACATCTGAGGATAACTTTTATTATAACTGGCTGTTCATGATGAAGTCCCACTTATAGAAAGCAGAATGTGACTGTATTATCATTATTCCCACCGATTTCTAAAAAAGAATCGTATATATAGTTTTCACAGTAAGTAAATCAAAACAGTACATCCTGTATTTAGTATTTATTGAGTAGTGCTTCAGAATTTGATTATCACCTGTTTTTAAAGTAAAATAATTTAGCATATTAGGAATGATATAAATCTTACCTCTTACCTTAATAAGAAGTCACTTTTCCAATATTCATAACAGAAGATTAGTCACGGTTATAGGATATCTTTGTCAGATTCTCTTTTACAGTCATATAGTTTCTTAAAACTTATAATATTTTTTATCTTATTGAAAAAATGCTTTAAAAAACTCTTTTTTATCCAGTAACATCATCAACTGTATGTACTTTTCAAGGAAATACTTATTTCTATTATTGCCCCAAATGCAGTTTTGCTAGTACTATGCATTCCTGGGAAAAATACTGGTACAAAAATTGTTCTAGCTAGATCTCTTTTTGTTACAATTGATCAGCTTTGACCCTTTCATGAAAGAGCTGGAATTGGACATCATGATTTCTAGTCATTTCTGTCCCAAGAGAGAAAATTTTAAAGATGAACTAGCTCTCTCCTTTTTGAAGCAGATATTTAATTTTAGGTAAAACCTGAATCTACCTGGTCATCTATAGTCAATTCTTTTTGTGTTAATATTTGAATATCAAATAGTAGCATTTTGCACACAATAGTCAACTTTCCTCTTAGCTTCTCTGTAAACTAATATTTCTACCCCATTGCTTATTAAAATCAGGCCTAGTACTGAAGACACTCTTTACTTTTGGCATGCACTAGTATTCTGAATTTCTAGGTACAGTTTATTGTTAGACTTCTCTGAATATTGAGTACTTCCTTGTAGTCTGTTGACATCTCACTCTACATAATGCACACCCACAGAGATTTGCCCCTATTCTGCTCTTTGGAGCAACAGAAGAAGCACACACAACACACATGCATGTAAGCACACATACACAATCTTTTCAACATAAATCTGTTCCTGGGAAACACATACCTCCTTGCTACATGCAAATCTCTTCCTTTCCTGGTAGCCATCCCTTTGTTCTTCAACCAATCCTTATCTGAAATATTTGCAGGTTCCTTTCCATGTTTAATACTGGGGAGTACCCTAAAATGTAGATATGTATATAAATATTAAGTAAGATCTATATTGTAAATGGAAACAAACCTTGGAAAATATGGAAAAGGTTTTATATTTTCTACCAGAAAAACTTTCTGTTTTTTCTATGTCAAAAGAAAAAAATGCATCTTAGTACCTATATGAGTAACCAATTGTCACAATAATGCTAAGTAACAAAGCAATGCAAAAATCTTATCAGCATAGAAAAATAAGCACTGATTGCTTACACATCTGTACTTAGCTTCGGATTGGTGCTGTGCTTCAGCTGATCAAGCCTGGGTTTAATCACAATTCTAGAGGTCGACCCTGCTATTGGATAATCTAGGTTGCCTTGGCTAGAGTGACTGGAATGGTCAGCTTTTTTTTCCCCCTAATTTTGTTTCTTTTGAGATAAGCAAGACTTGCTTTGGCTGTTGCTGGCATAGTCACAAAAGTATGGCAAATACCCAAGAGGATAAGAGGGAAAGTAAAAATAAGTAAGCACTTTCAAGCCACTGGTTGTGTGTTTGCTATTATCCCATTGTCTAAAGCTGTTCATATATGAGTTTGTATGTCAGAGTGCTACAAAAAGTTAGATAACAAAGAGAGAGGACACATGGAGGAATGAAAATCGGGGTCCATAGAAAAAGACCAATAGAGTTAAAGAAATGGGAACAGGAGGAGGAAATGGAAAGAGGCAGTATACTGGGGATTGAAATGGAGCAAACTGTATTTTTATAAAATTAACCCCAATATTATGTATAATGATAATGCACTAATAAAAATATTTTAAAAATTGAGGGACAATTTTGCAATCTACATGTAAATACTTAATTTGGTGATCATTTAAAGAAAATCTGTGAATCCAACTCTATGCCAGATTTTAAAAGAACAAACCTGGTTTCTTTAATAAATGAGCTCATGTTTATTGTTTATAGTGGTGATAACATTTTAAAAAATGGTTATTGACTATTTGCATAAAGTGCCTCTAATACTACATGCCTTTTAATAGTTGACTTAAATTTCAATTTGTTCTAATTGTGCAATAAGGGCATCATAAAAAAATAAAAAAAAGATTCAAAACTACTGGGCAAGCAGTAAGTAAAAACTGAAGTAAGGCATAAAAAACTTAACCACAGGAGTTAATGAACCTGAAATTATGTTATATGTCTTGAACATAGTTCTGAATCTGTTCCTGACTTTCTAGTTCTCTAGGCTTGAGGTATAAGGATATTTCTAAGATTGTAATAAATCTGGAAGCATGATAAATTTCCTCTGCCTCCCTTCCCTCTATCTGCTCTTGTTTTGTGGCAGAAGAAAGCATATCAGCTCATGGCAGCTGTGTAGCAGAGAGACAGAGACATGGATAGGATGGGAAGAAGTAGCCAGGAACAAGATATAGTCCGAAAAGGCATACCCCTAGAATCCCCAGTCACCTACTTTCTCCAACCATGCCCCACCTGCCTGTAGTTGTAGTTTACACCTACTACCAATAAATTATTGATCCATCAAGTGGATTAATCTACTGATGAAGTTAGAGCCCTTAGGATCAGATCACTTCCCCAAAACTCCACTTTTGGATTGAAGGACCCCAAGGCCCCAGGCCCAACATTAGGAAAACTAACCCCTGTGCCCTGAAGCTGCAAGATGTTCCATATAGATAACCCCGGAAGGGCCAAACTTGAGCAAACAGGGTAAAAACAGGAACTAAAAGGACAGGATGCAATTTTATGGTTTTTCTGAGAACTAAAGTGGGAAAACAAGTTTACCCCCCTAGGTGACTCAACTGCTGAATTCAGAGGGACCAATAGGAAGGCTGTTGCTGTGCTAAGCTAAGACCTAACCCACCTGTTCCCTATAAAAGATCTATACCCCAAAGTGTTGAGAGCCACAGCCAAAGGGGCCCCAGCAAACTTCCAGCTGCCAGCAAACTTCCAGCTGCTGGCTGATGATTGGCTCACAGCGGCCCCAGCAACATCTAGCTGATTGGCTCCTCGGCCCCAGCAACATCTAGCTGATTGGCTCCTCTGCGGTGATGCTCATTGGACTGTTTCCCTGCCCTTTCAGACCACGGAGCTGCTCATTGGGGGACTTTTTTGGCTCCGCCCACGTGACCCAGCCAATCGGCCTCAAGAGCAGGAGGATTGTGGGAGGTGGAGAGAAGTTGGTGGGGGAGAGAGAGGCTTGTGGAAAGCCGGTGGTGGCAGTTGAGGCTCTGAGGGTTTTTCCTGAGAGACTATTTTGTTTGTCGTGTGTGGTTCTAAAAATAAAGTTAGTTTCTTTTGACAAGTGGCTCCTGATTGTGCCCAGCCAGACTGCGGCATTTGGTGGCTCGCACGGGGAGCGACTGAGGGTAAGTGAACTGCTCGCCCCTGAGGGCAGGGCGAGAGGATGGGTAGCCATTTTAAGATTCTTCTTTTGTTATTTTGTTTCACTTTTGTTTTAAGTTGCCTGTCCCTGGAGATGAGTGAGACGGAAGAAAAACCGCTCACATCTGAGGAAAAACTATTTACGTCTGAGGAACAGATAGGGAGAAAGGACGGATGCCCATGTCAGGAGGATAGAAAGGCTATAATGACTTTTTGTTGTTCCCTTTTTATTTCATTCTGTCTCGGTTTTGTTTGGCGTCATCTTGTTGGGTTGTATTATAGTAGAAATATGGGATCAGAAATTAGTAAAAAACAAACTGAAAGAGTGTTAAGTAAATTGTTAGAGGAAGGAGGCATCTCAGTAAAATCAAGAACAATCAGGGCATACGTTGATACAATACAAAAATGTAGCCCATGGCTTTTTAAGGAGGAGTTGTTAAATATATCACAATGGAACCATCATGGTGAAGATTTAAAAAGAATAGAAAAGAAAAGCCCAGGGACTCTGCCAGTTGGCACATTGCCATTGTGGACGTTCATATCTTGTTTGCTTAGTCCAAAGCCTTCAGTTCAGACAATGGTAGAGGAAGAAGAAGACATAATGATTCAAGTAAAAGAGAAGGTCTCTCAAGTTAGTCAGACAGAGGAAAAGATTCAAGTAAAAGAGAAGGTCTCTCAAGTTAGTCAGACAGAGAAAGAAAGTGTAAAACAGAAAAAGCCATCAGGGGGAAAGGTACAACAGGAGACTGCTACTAACACCTTTCTATCACCAGAGGGTGTAAGTGTCCAACCAACAGCACCACCTCTACAGGAGACTGCTACTAACACCTTTCTATCACCAGAGGGCGAAAGTGTCCAACCAACAGCGCCACCTCCATATGCTGGGAGGCCCCCAACCCCCACAGTTGATAGTTGGGATCCTGAGACAAGGTCTCAAATATTAACATGCCCTGTATTTGAGGCAGGAGGGCAGCGATTTTACCAAGTTTTAAATTTCAAAACAGTGAAGCAGCTAAAAGAGGCTGTAACAACCTATGGTCCTCAAGCACCCTTCACTGTAAGCTTGGTCGAATCCATTAACAACTTGAACATGACGCCAGCAGATTGGGCTAATATGTGTAAAGCTGTGCTAAATGGAGGACAATACCTGTTATGGAAGGTTGCCAATGAGGAATTTTGCAAGGAGACGGCTAGGCGAAATGCAGCAGCTGGTTATCCTCAGAGAAATCTAGATATGTTGTTAGGAAAGGGACCTTATGAGGATCAGCAGCAACAAATTGCATATGATCCTGGCGTATACGCACAAATTGCTGCAGATGCAATTAAGGCATGGAAGACTTTACAAGGACATGGAGGTTTACAAGGTCAATTATCTAAGGTAATACAAGGAGCTAATGAACCTTATGCTGAATTTGTAGATAGGCTTATTCAAACAGCTACCAGAGTTTTTGGGAATACAGAACAAGCAATGCCATTACTAAAACACCTGGCTTATGAGCAAGCGAATCGTTGGTGCAGAGATATCATTAGACCATGGAAACATGAAGATTTAAACACATATATTAAATTATGTAGAGACATTAATGAACAAGAGCAAGTCGTGGCAGCTGCAGTAAAACAGGCTTTAGATGCCAGAGACATTAATGAACAAGGGCAAATTGTGGCAGCTGCAGTAAAACAGGCTTTAGATGCCAGGCCAAGAACATGCTACAATTGTGAACAAACAGGACATTTTAAAAGGAATTGCCCCATTGGAGGAGGGTTTAACAAAACTAGGTATCAAAGGAGTAGAATACCAGGTATTTGCCCACGATGCCGTAGAGGGAGACATTGGGCTAATGAATGCCGTTCTCAAACCACCATAGAGGGTACTCCATTATCAAAAAACGAACAAGGACCAGGTGTTTATCCACAATATCGTGGAGAAAGGCATCGGGCTCCATTGCCAAAAAACGGACAGGGGGGCCCAATGCTCCGGGGCCCAAAACCACAAATATACGGAGCACTGGAGGAACCCAGCAACCCCATCAGGGTAGTGCCCAGGACACATTGTCCATCAGATCCCTCATCAGACAAACCAGAGGGAGCGCAGGGTTGGACATCTGCGCCTCCGCCAGAGCAGTACTAACTCCAGAGATGGGAGTTCAAATCATTCCCACAGGGGTGAAAGGACCTCTTCCCAAAGGAACAGTAGGCTTATTATTGGGACGCAGCTCTTCTACTCTAAAAGGACTTATGATAAGTCCTGGGGTAATTGATCCCGATTATGAAGGTGAAATAAAAATTATAGCCAGTTCTCCAAAGGGTATATCAGTAATTTCACCAGGAGATAGAATAGCACAGTTACTAATAATACCCAGCCTACATGATAAATTTTCCAGTCGTACTGTAGAAAGAGGTTCCAAGGGATTAGGCTCCACAGGTGTAGATTGGGCTATGCTTTCTTTAAATTTAGATTCTCGCCCCATGCTAAAACTAAATATTCAAGGACATGAATTTAATGGGCTACTGGATACAGGTGCAGACCTTAGCATCATCTCTCGTCAAGAATGGCCAAAACATTGGCCATTACAACAAGCCACTCAAACGCTTCGAGGCCTAGGAGTGGCGACTAATCCCCATAGAAGTGCAATGGTATTAGATTGGAAGGATCCTGAAGGATGTGAAGGAACTATACAGCCATATGTATTGGATCATCTTCCCGTAAATTTATGGGGACGAGATGTCCTAGATCAATTAGGTTTGACATTAACAAATAACATCAACCAAAATGCACCCACTATTATGACTAGACAAGGTTTTAGGAAAGGAAAAAGATTAGAAAAACAAGAACAAGGTATAGCAGCACCAATACAAATAGATCAAGGAACAGACAGACATGGGTTGGATTTTCAGAAAGGGCCACTGAGACAATAAAAATTACTTGGAAATCAGAAAGACCAGTATGGGTTCCTCAGTGGCCCCTGACTAAAGAAAAGATACAAGCAGCCCATGACCTGGTCAAACAACAATTAGCAGAAGGACATATACAACCTTCTGTATCTCCCCATAATACTCCCATTTTTGTCATCAAAAAGAAATCTGGTAAATGGAGATTATTGCAAGATTTAAGAGCCATTAATAATGAGATGGTTATTATGGGACCTGCTCAATCAGGGATTCCTCAGTTGTCTGCTTTGCCAAAAACCTGGTATGTTTTAGTTATAGATATTAAAGATTGTTTTTTTTCAATTCCAATTCATCCTGAGGATAGTCCACGTTTTGCATTTACTATCCCTGCACTGAATCATGAAGGTCCTGATCAGAGATATGAATGGAAAGTACTCCCTCAAGGGATGGCTAACAGCCCAACTATGTGTCAAATTTATGTTAACAAAGTAATCCAGCCACTTAGAAATCAAAATCCTGAACTACAAATATTTCACTATATGGATGATGTATTATTAGCACACAAAGATAAAAACACATTGCTAGAATGTTATGCCACACTTACAAACTTATTAAAAAATTATAATCTAGAGATAGCAATAGATAAAGTACAATTAAATTTTCCAATTAATTATTTAGGAGTTCTATTATCCTCAACCATGGTCCGTCCACCAAAAATTCAAATACGAGTAGATCAACTCAAATCACTTAATGACTTTCAAAAGTTATTAGGAGACATAAATTGGATAAGGCCTTATTTAGGTATACCAACAGGAGAGTTGGGACCTTTATTTGATATCCTACAAGGTCCATCAGATCCAAATTCACCCCGAATGTTAACGCCTGAAGCAAGAAAGGCATTAAAAATCATTGAAACATATATGGAAAATATGCATTTGGATAGAATTGATATAAGTTTGCCTTTATTATTTATTGTACTACCAACAAAAAATATTCCTACAGGAGTATTTTGGCAAGAAGGTCCATTATTATGGATACATTTATCTTATTCTCCTAACACTATTCTTACTAGGTATCCTGAGGCTGTAGGACAATTAATACTCAAAGGAATAAAAGCAGCCAAGGGAGTGTTTGGAATTTCTCCCAATAAAATTATTACTCCATATACTATGAATCAAATTGATGAGTTAGCTAATGAGTTAAATACTTGGGCAATAATCATGTGTAAATCTAATGTTTCATTTGATAACCACTTACCATCTAATCCTTTATTGTCTTTTTGGTCATTGCATCCTGTAATTTTTCCAAAAATGACAAGAAAAACACCTATCATGAATGCTCCAAATATATTCACTGATGGGTCAAATAATGGTACAGCAGCAGTAGTTACCCCTGATCAAACTTTTACATTTTTAGTACCCAAACAATCAGCTCAAAAGGTAGAGCTTAATGCAGTTTTACAAGCTTTTGTGATGTTTAAAGATTCTGTATTTAATTTATTTTCTGATAGTCAGTATGTAGTTAATGCTATAGTATCTCTTGAAGATGCTGGTAGGATTTCCCCTTCTTCTACTGTTTTCTCTTTGCTTTCCACTATACAAAGTCTAATCTGGGACAGAAAAGATCCATTCTTTATAGGACATATCAGGGCACATACAGGATTGCCTGGAGCCCTTAGTTTGGGCAATGATTTAGCAGATAAAACTACACATGACATACATATTTTCTCTACACTAGAAGAAGCTATAAATTTTCATAAAAAGTTCCATGTCAATGCTAATACTTTACAAAAGCACTTTAAAATAACTAAGGAACAAGCTAGACAAATAATAAAACAATGTCAAAATTGTGTGACCTTTTTACCACAAGTTAATCTTGGAGTCAATCCTAGAGGATTGATACCTAACCATATTTGGCAGATGGACGTCACACACTTGCCAGAATTTGGAAAATTAAAATATTTGCATGTTACAGTTGATACTTCTTCTGGATTTTTGATGGGCTCCCTTCATGCCGGAGAAAAAACTAAAGATGTTATAGCTCATTGCTTACAAAATTTTGCCACTGTGGGTGTTCCAAAACAGTTAAAAACAGATAATGCCCCTGGTTATACTTCTACCTCTTTTAAACAATTTTGCTCAACATTTGGCATTACTCATATAACAGGAATCCCATACAATCCACAGGGACAAGGCATAGTTGAAAGAGCTCATCAAACTATTAAAATGTACTTATTAAAGCAAAAAGAAGGAATTGGGAAGGGGTATATATTCCCCAAAGATAAACTTAAAATAACCCTTTTTACTCTAAACTTTTTAAATTTGGATTCATCAGGACTTAGTGCTGCGGAAAGGCATATGTGTCCAAAAAATGTACATAAGCCCAAGGTACTTTGGAAGGATATTCTAACAGGACAATGGAAAGGTCCTGACCCAGCAATTGTCTGGAGTCGAGGGTCTGTTTGTGTGTTTCCACAGGGAGAACAGCAGCCGATTTGGATTCCAGAGAGATTAACCAAGGTCCTGACCCAGTGATTGTCTGGAGTCGGGGGTCTGTTTATGTGTTTCCACAGGGAGAACAGCAGCCGATTTGGATTCCAGAAAGATTAACTAAAGCGATTTCTACAGACCAAAAAGAAGATGATTTGGCTCAAATCCATAACAACTGATATCCAAAACTCCAGTTTGGCTATTCTTACATCTGCAACAGAACCAGGATGCTTTTTTCAATATCTATTTTATTATTGCCCTTTGCCATATCATGAAGTTCTATTTTGTTTTTTGAGCTCATACAAACCTAGGTTAATGTTTTGCTGATCAGTTCTATTTTTTGACTATAGAGTTTTTAAACATTGCAATGGAGATTTCACCTGTAAAAAGTTATAAGGCCTTTACTATAATGTTATGTGTTGTATGTATTATATTATGTGTGCACACTTGTGTTTTGTGTTATATGTTTGAATGTACGTATGTCCATATATCATATATGATGAGCGCTCATGATAAAATGGATCCAAATATTTTTTTTTTCACGTGATTTATATGGTTTAATTTAAATTGGGTAAACAACTGTTGAGGATTGTTTTAATATGTAAACAAAAAAGAAGGTTAACAGATCTGTTTGTTTACTTTCACCTTTCCTTTTCATTATATTTAATAATTCTCTTAAAGATAATGTAAATTGTTAAGAAAATTGTTTTCTTTTAGTGCCTTCTGTAATGTTACATAATTTTTTCTTTAGCCATTATTGCCAGAATTCCTATCTTCATCCCAGTGCCGGTGAAGACAATGTAAATTGTTAAGAAAATTGTTTTCTTTTAGTGCCTTCTGGAATGTTACATAATTTTTTCTTTAGCCATTATTGCCAGAATTCCTATCTTCATCCCAGTGCTGGTGAAGTCAAAGATAAAACCAATCTACAGCTTCTACAATAGCCATCACTGAACTGCTTGCAGAACTTGCCTGGACACATTGTGAGCTCACCTGTATGCATTGTGAACTATCTGTTGGTGCAGTGACTTGTGGTAGTGCTGGAGTATTTTTGCTGATGGTGTCACCGGTGGTACAATTTAGGAGCCCTCAATTGGCTTAATGTCATGGCATTTTGCATCCTCCTCTACTAGTGATGGTCTAAAATTTGGGGGCCAACAGAGGTGAGGCAAAGAACCTCACCCCCCCACAGGTGCAAAGGCCTATCCACAAGTATGGCTGTATGCTGGACCGGTAGTCAGTGACGGGTATGATCCAATTGCAGTGGTACCAACCTAAGACAGGAGGCTGACGCCTAGAGGTCAGTTCATCCGATGACGGGTAAGGACCATATGTTGAATTGGACTGCCTAACAGGCACGGTCCCTAAGCCACATGCTTGTTGTTTAAACAGAGAGGGGGAGATGTTGAGAGCCACAGCCAAAGGGGCCCCAGCAAACTTCCAGCTGCCAGCAAACTTCCAGCTGCTGGCTGATGATTGGCTCACAGCGGCCCCAGCAACATCTAGCTGATTGGCTCCTCGGCCCCAGCAACATCTAGCTGATTGGCTCCTCTGCGGTGATGCTCATTGGACTGTTTCCCTGCCCTTTCAGACCACGGAGCTGCTCATTGGGGGACTTTTTTGGCTCCGCCCACGTGACCCAGCCAATCGGCCTCAAGAGCAGGAGGATTGTGGGAGGTGGAGAGAAGTTGGTGGGGGAGAGAGAGGCTTGTGGAAAGCCGGTGGTGGCAGTTGAGGCTCTGAGGGTTTTTCCTGAGAGACTATTTTGTTTGTCGTGTGTGGTTCTAAAAATAAAGTTAGTTTCTTTTGACAAGTGGCTCCTGATTGTGCCCAGCCAGACTGCGGCACCAAAGCCTGGTGTGCCAGTTCACCGAAGCTCCGGCTGAGGTTTTGCTGTGCACCCGCAGGCGCCTGTGTGAGAATAAACGCCTCCTGCTTTTTGCAGCCAGTGTCTCGTGTGGTTCATTCCGGGTTTGGGATCTGTGGATATTTCATTGTGGAGGCCCCACCGAGATCCAAGATCCCGGTTCCGGTTCTGATCCCGGTCCCTATCCGGAGGACACCCGACATCACTGGGAGGTAAGCTGGCCAGCTCAAACTGACTGTCTTGTTGTCCTGTTGGTTATCTGTTCTTTGTTCCGCGCAGCGTCTGTAAGACTATATGATCCTAGGCATAGTCATTTAGTATTCTGAGTATTCTGAGGCAGTTCTGTCATTTAGTATTCTGAGGCAGCTTGAGAAGGAGTTGACGAACTCGGACTTCTCCCCTGCCACCCTGGGAGACGTCCCAGGGATCAGAAGGGTCCATTTCTTTGGGGCCCCCGGTGTTTCCGAGGGTTACACCATTTTTGTAGGCGACAAAGAAGTACAAACTTCTCCCAGGCCATCTGATTTGTTCGGTTTCCACCGAAGCCGCGCAGCGATCTCACTGTTTGGTTTCGTTTTTGTGTCATTGTGTCTGTCTCTCTATTTCCTCTCTGAGAATAACATGGGACAATCACTAACAACCCCTTTGAGCCTAACTCTAGATCATTGGCAAGACGTTCAAGATCGGGCAGACAACCTGTCCGTGGCAGTCAAAAAAAAAAAATGGGTAACACTCTGTACCATGGAGTGGCCAATATTGGCCCACCCTCGAAGTTAAATGGCCCCCAGGAGAGTCCCTCCATCTCTCTCTCTAATTTGCAAAGTCAGAGATTGTCTTTCAGCCGGGGCCGCATGGCCATCCAGATCATGGCTTTTAACCTTTCAGGACCTCTGCGAATCCCCTCCTGCATGGGTGGGATCCACGCAGTCCGCCGGGAGGATTCCACCCGGCGGTATGGCGGATCTGTCCCGTCCCTGTTCCTCCCGGCCCCTCCACCCCAGGAAGCGAACGGGTCTTCCTGGAGTCGGGCTGCTTGGAAATGTAGCCCAAGGCGGATGATAAATTCTATCTAAGGCTGAATACTGAGACTAGGGAAGCAATGTTTTCTTCCCCCCCCATAACCGGCTTGAGTGCAAATAGAGATGCCTGCTGGGGATTTAACAACTTTGACATCTCGCTTTGACTTTTCTCAAAGCCCTGTCCTCATTATTAAATTAATGTTAATTGGCTTTAGAGATGGGAACCAAATTTTCAGTCACAAATTTTGACACTCTCAAGGGGACTTTTAAGGAGTTCCCACTCTGCTTTCTTGGGGAAGCCTAGCACTCGAAACAACTGCAAGCAGAGGATGGACTTTTTGGGAGCTGGCTACTAACAAGTTAAAAAAAAAAAATACCTAAACTAGAGGAACTGATCCTGTGGGTGAAAGATAGGATTAAGGGACTCCCAGCAGCTGCCAGAGCCATTTAGCTCTGGGGAGTTCCCTGGGTCCTTATATACATCTTAAGGATCTGTTTACTTAACCTCTGTTTACTTAAAAAGAAGGGACACTGAATGCAGTAAAGCCAGTCACACTGAGACCCTTGATTTTACACCTATAGTTGCCCCTACGTGAAAACATCTGGTCCACTCATAGAAAAATCTATGGTGCCACTGATGGGAGTCATAATTAAATGAAAGTTCAAAACCTGGAGAGATATTTTCTTATCTGGTTGTCTAATTGTTTCTTAGGGATAATCTAGGTTAAATATGTGTCTAAAAAAATAAATAATAATAATTTTTTATTGTAATAATCTGGTATCTGAATGGGTTTCTAAAGCATTGCACTATCTTGCAGTTAAAAGTTGGGTTTAAGCAATTATTTAGTTTGATTTCAGATAGTTCATGCTAGAAAACTTAAATACTTGGGATAAAAAATTTTAAAAGTTTCAATTTTGAACTGGGTAGCCTAAAAAAAAAAAATTAAAAATAGATCCAAATATCTTTAATTCACGTGATTCAAACGGTTCAATTTAGATTGGGTAAACAGATAAAAGTAAAGATGTCCTCAAAATTAAGCTTATAAGTTTCTCTAGGTGTTCAAAAAGGCCCTAATAAAATGTTAACTCTGCTTAAATTTAAAAGTTTACAAGTATTGTTTCAAAATGTGAACAAAAGGAGGTTTATGTAATTATGGTGTTATTAATGTGTTCATATCTTCCAGGTATACAAGTCTGTAAGGTAAAAGCTTCAAAAGAACATTATATCAAGCTGGTGTTCTAAAGTTGTATGGTAATTTTAGGCTTAAAAAAAAAATGTTGAAAATTCGATTATATCATTTGTGTTCTATAACTGAACTTGTTATCAATAAGATATGTACAGTTCCATGTTACTTTCTACTCTAAGATACAATTTATGTATTTTTAAGTTAATAAGAGCCTAATCTGTGTAAAGGTTTAATTGCAAAACACAAAAGTACATTACTACTTTTCTACAAAAAGTTAAAAGCTTTCAGCCTTTAATTCATATTTTAGGTGTGATATTATGTTGTGTTAGCTAATGTTCATGTAAACTTGAACAACAATTTATGTAAACTTTGTAAAATGATCAGCTTCAGAACTATAGTACTTGAGATTTATAAAGAGCCCTGCCTTACTTGAGATAAGGCTCTGTCCCATCTCACTACATGTAAAAATGGCTATAAAAAAAGGTAAGCCAGATTTCAGTACAGTTAAAGTTGTGTCCAAAAGTAGGTTTTTGCCAAGATTACTAGGATCTCAAACAGGAAATTATGATGTATAACCCTGCCAGAATTCAAGGTAGCTATTATATAAGCTAAATATGTTTTTACCCTAGTTAGTTTTGTTTTATAGTTTGCTTATAGATGGTTTAAGGATTGCCTATTAATATTCTAAAGAGGTATTGCTTTAAGAACACAACCTGGGTCAACATAAGATAAAGAGTTATCACCTACAGGATAGAGAGATAGACATTAAAGCCCAGTGCTCTTAATATAAGGCTGTTAACTTATTTGCTGGATGTTTAAGATCAAGTTTTTAAAATTAGTTAAATTAAAAGGGCCAAGAAAACCAATATTTGGCTCTTGCCCTCTGAGTCAGTCTGAATCAGGGAATAGGGGACTTCTCCAAAGGGCTCAGCAACTCTAGGCCACATAACCTCCTGAGCAGGGAGATTAATGAGACCAGTGGAGGACAGAAAGCCAAATGGTGCATTTGCTGTAAAGAGGAGGGTCATTAAAAAAGGGAGACATCCCTGATGCTTCTGAGGGAAGCCATATGGTCAAACAAGGCCTGGACCCATCCTAGCGCAAATGACACTAGCAGAACTGAAAAGCTGCTATGAAGTTCCCGAGGACTCCCAGGATAACTCAGCTGACTGTAAACAATAGGTAGAAACAAAAGTCAGTTTGACTTGCTTCATCTTAAACACTTAGCAAAGACAGTCAAAGCCAAAGCACAGCTGTTCCTGGACATCTTAAATGATAATAATAATTAAATGTAACTTCCATAAATAAATAGACTGGAGGCTACAAGAGAGATTCTTAGACAGAAATGCCTGATAACTGTCAAAGGAACTACTAGAATAGTTTTAGTCTAAGGCTTTTATTTCTAGACAACACAGGTAGATTTGATGTTTGCTAATATGGTTATCCAGCCCTAAGTAGCAGAATTAAAGATTTCTCTATTAGACACAGAGGAAAAACAAAAGGCTCTTTTGGAAGCTCGCAAAAATGTGCCAGGGGACGACGGGCGCCCCACCCAACTCACAAATTTGATTAATGAAGCTTTTCCTTTAACCCGGCCAAACTGGGACTATGCGACTGAAGCAGGTGAGAACCACCTACATCTCTATCGCCAGTTACTCATAGCGGGTCTCCATGGAGCAGGGGGGTCTCCATGGAACAGGGCGACGGCCCACCAATTTGGCTCAGGTAAGACAGACTATCCAGGGGTCAGAGGAAACTCCGACAGCCTTCTTAGAGAAATTAAAAGAGGCTTATCGGAGGTTTACTCCCTTTGATCCTGATAATGAGGACCAAAAAGGAAACATTTAATGGGCCTGCCTTCGTCTCCCAGGTAAGTCAGGCGGTAGCCAATACATTGAAAATTAATTAAAAATTACATTATGGTTATAGACCCCAAAGTTCAGGACAGGTAAAAAAGATAAATAGAACCATTAAGGAGACTTTAACTAAATTGACACTTGAAACTGGCACTAGAGACTGGGTACAACTCCTACCTTTAGCCTTGTATGGGGCCCAAAACACCCCAGGCCCACATGGACTAACCCCATTTAAAATCCTGTACGGTGCCCCACCTCCCGCTATTAACTTTTATAAAACTAAAACCTATGCCTCCCTCACCCCATCTATGCAGACTCATTTGCATGCTTTGCAATTGGTCCAGAACGAGGTCTGGAAGCCTCTAGCCGCAGCATACAAAGAGGAACTTAAAACCCCCTTGCTGCCACATCCCTTCAAGGTCGGAGATACCGTCTGGGTACACAGGCACCAGAGCAGGAACCTCGAACCGCGGTGGAAAGGACCCTACACTATCCTGCTGACCACTCCTACTGCACTCAAAGTGGACGGCATCGCTGCTTAGATCCATGCTTCCCACGTGAAGACTGCACATCCACAGGAGTCCGCAGACACCTCTCCGGATCCAGAATGGAAGTTGCAACATACCCAAAATCCGCTAAAGATAAGACTCACTCGCTGTTAATTTTTCTTGCTTTGTGCTGTGTCTTCCCCATATCAGTTAACCCCAACCAATCTGTGAGCCAGACATGACAAGTATTATCGGGGACAAAAAATATAATTTAAAAAAAAAAAAAAACAAAACAGGATCCCCCACTTTCTGCCGACTCTTGCAGGAGCCTGAAATGGTACGGGGCAGGGCCATGTACCGCATTTGCCTGCAACCCCTTAAACATTACCTTTACTCAGGCAGGCAAAGCATCAAAAGATTGGATAAAAAAAAAAAAACAATGGGGCCTGAGAATATATCATAAAACTGCCTATGACCCTGGGGTCCTATTCAAAATTAGATTAATAGTAAATACCAACCCCCAACCAGTATGCTGAGCCGTCAGCTGAAATAATGCTGGAATCCGAGCAGATGGGTCAATGGATATAAGATTATATCCATGATATAAAAAAAGGGGGGAATGAAGGACCCCAAGGCCCCAGGCCCAACATTAGGAAAACTAACCCCTGTGCCCTGAAGCTGCAAGATGTTCCATATAGATAACCCCGGAAGGGCCAAACTTGAGCAAACAGGGTAAAAACAGGAACTAAAAGGACAGGATGCAATTTTATGGTTTTTCTGAGAACTAAAGTGGGAAAACAAGTTTACCCCCCTAGGTGACTCAACTGCTGAATTCAGAGGGACCAATAGGAAGGCTGTTGCTGTGCTAAGCTAAGACCTAACCCACCTGTTCCCTATAAAAGATCTATACCCCAAAGCCCGGTGTGCCAGTTCACCGAAGCTCCGGCTGAGGTTTTGCTGTGCACCCGCAGGCGCCTGTGTGAGAATAAACGCCTCCTGCTTTTTGCAGCCAGTGTCTCGTGTGGTTCATTCCGGGTTTGGGATCTGTGGATATTTCAGGATGTTGCTGCATTGGAGACCAAGACTTCAACACATGAGTTTTTGGGGGATATTTTTGATCTAAACCATAATGCTCCCTATATCTCTTTGCCCCATTTCCAGTTTTTCTACTAAATAAAGTCTTATTTGAAAAGTTGCTGACTTATAAAAACATTCAAATATGGTTAGTTGACTGATAAATTATCCAGAACTCTAAACAACAAGTATATAGCACAGTTTCCTTTATGTTCCAAAAGAGACATTTGATTATCATGTTTTGTTTGATTTCATTTCCAGCATACAACAGCATTGTCATAATGCTCCATATGACAATTGAAGTTAAAAGTTTAACATTTATGTAGAACAGATATAAGAGTACTAAAAATTATAAAATAGGTTATCTTTTTGCCATACATGGACACTATATAACACATTATTTACCAAATTAGCAATCATCTTGAGATCATACTATCATACTATGTCGGCCTCACTTTTGACAATTCTTTTTAAGGTTTTTACATCATATTTCAGTCCTGGTATATAACTCACCATTACTCAGATATGTTCTTTATCTGTCTTGGGACTTGACATAGGGAATTCTCTCTGAATAAAGTCTATTTCTCTTTAAAAATTCTCTTTCTCTTAAAATATGTCCTTACATATACTTTTCAAACTCTTAAATCAAGAATTATTTTGTGTTCCATGGAATCATGGATAATGCCTGTGTTACTTACTATGGAATCCCTAATGTCTTAGAATTAGAGGATTAGAAGATTTAACAAAAGGAAGGCCTGTAGTAAATATTGAAATAATAAAGGATGTTTGCTTTATAAATGGATAAATTTTGTTTCTTTAACTTATATTTTTCATTTGATGCCTTGGACAGATTTCATTCTGATTTTCATTTTATACCTAGATGATCATTTCTTACACTAAATTAAACTCTACTGTTTGAAACCTATGAGAATTACAGGAGTTCCTGCCCCATACTCCAATACCCAGGTCAGGGATCCTAGAACTCTTTAGCACATGAATTGTCTGCTTCTCCAAAACATTCCTTATTGATAAAAATGTAGATGAGCTTATGGGTCCCACAATATTTTTAGTAAGAATAATGTTTGTTATTTAATTAAGGAATTTTTATTTTAAGATCAAACATATAGAAAAAACATTCACTATAATTTCAAATATATTATTTACTGAAAAATTTCTTAAATAGTTGTGTTGGTTAGCTTTCTTTCTTGAGATAAAAACTTAAAAGAAAGGAAAGGTTTATTTTGGCTCATAGTTTCAGAGATTTCAATCCATGGTCTTTTGGCCTTGTTTCAAGGCAGAATATCATGTCAGGAAGCATATGGAAGAGCAAAAAATAATTACCTATTGGCATCAAGGAAGCAAAGAAAACTGGCTAGGGTTCTCACTGTACATTTGTAGGGCATGCCTCCAGTGACATATTTCCTCCGAGTAGGCTCCACCTCCTAAAATTTCCACCACCTTCCAATAGCACTGATAAGGAAGAGGTAGATATAAGTGGTGGGAACATGAAGATTAAGGGATTAATTCTACAAACTGAGACTGTATGACAATTCTCAACATGTTAAAGGAACATAAAGTCATCCTGGCCCTGCTATGACCTAAGATGATAGCCCCTCAATAAAATATTATTCATAGGGCTGAGTAATATTTTTCTAATTCCCCTTACTTTGATAAGAGAATGACAGATTACTCTGACTGGAGGCTGGAGAGTTCAATAGTTTATGAAAACAAGTAGCAAATAAAATCGGTCAATACAAACCAATATGACTAAAGTTGCTTTCCGGCCCTTGTCATATTATTTAATCTTATAAAATTATAAATTTTCACCCCCATGAATTTCACTTAGACACTCCTGAAAGAAATATTCAATAGGGACTTAAGCACAATTCATCTGTCAATCAAGAGCTAGAAGATGCTCTGGCAGGATGCTCTGAAAACTGCCCCTTAACTCCAAGGAAATCTGAACTCTCAAAGAAGTGACATCTGTCTCTCTAGTAATCAGGGAAATGCAAATCAAAGATTCTCATCTCACTCCTGTCAGAATGGCAATCATCAGGAATACGAATAATGATAAATGCTGGTAAGGATTTGGAGGAAAAAGGTATATTCATATATATTTTGGTGTGACTGCAAATTGTACAACCACTCTGGAAAAAATATGAAAATTCTTGAAAAAATTGAGAATGTACCCACCATATGACTCAGTAGCCTGCTTCTGGTATTTATCCAGCAGAACTTAAATTACCATATTATAGCAACACAGCCACATCAATGCTTATAGTAGCACAATTCACAATAGCAAAATTATGAAACCAGTCCAGATACCCATTACTAGAAGAATTGTTTAATGAAATAATAAAATGTGGTATATATACGTGCATGCACACACACACACACAGTGGAGTTTTACTCAGTCTTAAATAAGAATGAAATTGTGACATTTGTTGCTAAGTGGATGGAAATGGAGAATATCATGCTAAGTTAAATAAGCCAGACTTAGAAAAGCAAAGTTCAAATGTTTTGTCTCATTCATGGAAGCTAGAGCAAATAAGATAAAAAAGGGGAAAAGAAGGGGGAGATGTTGGATATTACAAAGATATGGGATAAATTAGTAAAGTAGAATAAATTGATCAAGAAAGAGGGAGGAGGGATGGGAAAGGGAAGTGTTAAGGTTTAGATATCAGGTATTGACTAAAAGCTCATGTTTAGGACAATGAAAGGCAGTTTAGAGGTGAAATGAATTTGTTAGGAGAGCCTTAACACAATTAGCACATTAATTCATTGATAGGGATTACACAGGTAGAAACTGTAGGCTGGAGGGGCGGTGGAGGAGGTGGGTCAGTGGGGACATGCCTGCCTTTGGCTTTTATATTTTATCCCTGTTGAGGGATCCCTCTGTCTTTCTTTGTGCTTTTTGATTGTTATGTCCTGAGCTGCTTTCTTCCACCAAACCTTCTGCCATGATATTCTCTCATCTTGGACACAGAGATATGGAGTTGGCTGTCTATGGACTAAGGCCTCTGTAACCATGTGACTGCAAATAAGTTTTTCCTTTTTTTCCTTCAGGTCTTTTGATCATAGCGAATGACAAGGTGACTAAAACTGGGAGAAAATATGGAATAAATTTAACAAAATCACATTATGTGCCTATATAAATATACCACAGGGAATTCTACCTTTATAGGTAGAAAGCACAAATTAAAAAAAATAAAAATAAATGAGCCAAAAGAAGATTAGTAGAGAAAGGATAAATGGGGGATGGCAGAGCCGGGTAGGGAGAAAGGGAGAACAGGGACCAAAATGGAGTAAATCAAAGTCCATGCTTGTATAATTTTGTCAGAATGAATGCAACTACTATATGTAACTATAATACTCTAAAAAGAAATGATCTTTTTCGATTTCCTCTTTGAGACAGCACTCTCTCCCTTGAGAGTATCTTCTCTCCTTCTTATTTCCCTTCTAATAAAGTTTGCTATGCTTTTACTATTCCTTGTATCTTGCTTGAAATTTTATCTTGCCAAGACATAAGAGATGAGAATGCAACATAACTTTCCAGTGTCAACACCACCAGCTGAGGAATGAGCCTCTAACACATGAAATTCGGGGGGACATTTAAAACAAAAATCATAATATGTTTTAATATGTTATTGTTTGTGAGGAATTTATTGTTTAATAATCATCTCAAACTTGCTTTACTATGAAGCCTTTGTGTGTGTGTGTGTGTGTGTGTGAATAACCTCCAATATTATCTGTGCTATGTTTTGAAAGTACTAAACAAATTAAGAATATAATCAAAAGATTGATTAAAATTTATGTAATGGAAAAAAGCAAGCTACAATTGAAACAAGTAACTAGGTTTCACTAAGTGCAAATGGTAGAATGTAATATTGAATTTATGAAATCCATAAATTCTTTATGGTGACTATGTGTAACCTTTATGAATATTATTTGGCAGCTTTTGCATAACCCTGCCCTCCATCTCCATGAAGAATATTTTCATTTGTTAATTCATTTTTTCATGAATAATGTATTAAGTGGTAGATACTGAGTTGGCTACTAATGCAATAATAAAATTCAAGAAGTGTTGCATACATGTTAAGCTCCACAATAAAAGAATCATGCCTTTAACTTAAAATGTAACCACCCTATAAGGAGAGCTTTTATAGGTTTGTAAATTATTTAAATTCTTGATTACATGAGAACCTTAGAGATTGAGTGTGTAGCTTAGTGAAAGAGAACTTTCCTAGTATTAATGAGCTCTGGGTTTAATCTCCAGCTGACAACACAAACAACAAAAACAAAACAAGGCAAAAAAAAAAGGATAATCTTAAAATGCAAGAAATTAATGAATAGGAATTTTGGACAATACAGAGCAGAAAAAAAATTTGTGGGAAAAAAATAAAATAAATTTTTACCAACTTCCTCCTACTTGCACTAGTTTCTCTACTAAAAGAAACATAACTTTCTACACATTTTCAATGCAAATATCTATTCAAATATGCAGCAATTTTAATGAACACAGATATTCATACAAAACTATTTTGAATGGTTAAAGAATGGGTAACTTTAAATAAACAACTAATTGACAATGGTTCTCATACAGTAGTAAGTAATAAATTAATAACTGTTGAACTAATTTGGACTAAAGATTTTGGTATCAATAAACAATAATGCTTTTAGAATGCCATAGCTTTGTAATAAAGCAGAGGAAGTAGAATAGTTTTACGTTTACACTGTTAAAATTCTTATATTTGCTACTTAAGCAGATTTTAACTCCCAACAAATACCAATTCTATTCCAAAAGCAGTGCTAACTGATGCTTTATGTATCAGCTATGAGCACATCAAACTTGTAGGGCAAAGAGGGCTATATATATTTCTCTCTTTTTTGTGTGAGGAATTTATTGTTTAATAATCATTTACTAACTGACCTTTAGAGGGTCAGTTACTAATATTCAGCAAAGACATAGAGCAAGTTGACCTCTAAGACAAAAACAAAATGTACCCTAGGATTCTGGTGTCTCATCAAAAATCTTTGAGGTAGACATCTAGTGTCATTACTATTCTCAAATGAAAAGTAAACCATATTTCATTTTTTATTTACATTAATACTAAATACATAATGTAACAAATGATTAACCTCAAAAGAAGCCATATTTCCGTAAAACTAGAAATAATTTGTCTACTCAGAGGCCTGCATTTTCCTAAAAAGTGTGAGAAAAATACTCATATTTGGATGCTTGATGAGTTCAAATTACAGGAAATATGGAAATATTTTCAGAACAAAGTGTTTAAAAGAGAACAAATTTTAGAAAAGTGTCAATAGGTGCCAAATAGTAAAATATGGATTGCAAATTGTTATAGCTTGGATATGAGATATCCCTAGGAAAGCTCATGTGTAAGGTAATGCAGGAATATTCAAAGGCAAGATGATTAGATTATGAGAGTTGTGACCTTATCAGTGGATTAATTCACTTGATGGTTTAATAATTTGAATAGATTGCTAGGAAATAATTGTAGACAGGTGAGGTATGGCTGGTGGAAGTAAGTCTAGGGATATGGACTACAGTTTATTTTGTCCCTGACTCCCTCACTCCCTCTGTCCCTCCCCCTCTCCTTCCTGGTTACATAAGCTGGACAGCTTTTCTTTATGACACCCTTGCACCATGATGTTCTGCCTTACCTTGGGCCCAGAGCAATGGAGTTGGCTGACCATGAAAACCATGAGCCTAAAATATATTTTTCCTCCTCTAATTTATGTTTAGGTGTTTTGATCACAGCAACAAAAAATTGATGAACACATAAATAAAAGTCCTTAATAATGATGCATTTAGTGGTGATTTTTCACTATTTATTTTTGTCTTGAACTGTAGCTTTGTTGTATTTCATAGATGATTTGAAATACATTAATTGGTATTTACTTGTAATGTTTGGCAGATAAAAGTTTTAAATATATGTTATTTCATATTTTTACTTTTTAATATTAAAAGCTATATATGTAATATAGTCAATAGTGGACAATAAAACAGTTTCAATTTGCAGTAAAAATTTTGCACCTAAATATTTCTATATTGGTGTATAATTTTGATATTATTATGTGCTTAAATTGAAATTTAGACAATATAGGCACTCATGTAATTATCATCAAAATCAGGACATAGAATATAGATTTAATCCCAGAAATTAATGTCCATTCACAGTGAACTCCTTACCTCCCCAAATCACAGATTTCTATTACATCTTAGAAATTTCATATGTAAATATACTCTCCTATGTTTTGTTTCTTTCAGTCAATATAATATTTTGGTATCAATCTATGTTATTTCTTGTATCAATGATTATGGAGTTATTTTCTAATTTATAAATATAAGATAAATTATTAATATTCAAGTTATAACAATAATTATTTTCAGTTTTTCTCTTATAAATAAGCTGCTTATAACATTCCTGTACAAGTTTTTGTGGATACGTATTTGTACTTTTCTTACTAAATAAGAGTGAAATTTGAGTATCTGAGTTTTATTTTTTTAAATTGTTTATACCATTATATATCTCCAGTAGTAATATGTGTGTGTTGCAGTGTCTTATTTATTTGGGGCTGTTATTTCAAAGTATTGCCGCTTTAGTGATTTATAAAGAACATTTATTTATTTATGGAAACTCTAGGAGTTGAAAATCTGAGATCAGAGTGGCAGCATGGTGCATTTCTAGGGAGAGTCCTATTCTAGTTTGTATCATGACCTAATTAAAAAAAAAAAGGTGAGCTACCTCTCTGGAATCTTGATGTCAGGGCACCAATCTCATTCATTAGGATTCTATCCTCATTGCCTAATTACTTCCCAAAGGCCCACTGTCAAATATCATCCTTGGGAATTAGATTTCAACAAATGAATTTTGAAGGGACATAAACATTCAATTCATTACATCCTGGTACTCTCCAAACCTTGGCATTACCAATTAAAAACCAAATGGATCAGAAGTAGTATTTCATGTGATTTTAATTTGAAATTCTATGATGACTAATAAAAGAGTTATCTGAACATTCTTGGTACAACTGCTTTGCCAGACATATGCATTGTGAATATTTTCCCTCAGGATGCAATTTCATTTTCATTTTCTTAATAGGTATCTTTTTAAGAACACATATGTTAAGTTTGAAGGAAATTTAATTTGTCATTTTTAAAATTTATTGGTTCATTTTTGTCTGAATCCTAAGCTTTCAACAATTTTTTTCTTACTTCTAACTTTCCAATATTAATTCTATTTTTCTCCTAAATGTTTTTTATCTTTTATGGTTTGGTCTGTGATCTCTTTTGACACAATTTTTGTGATTTTGTGTTTACTGAAAAATAAAGGTTGAAGTGCATTTTTTTAAAAAAAAATATGGATGTGTACTTGTTTTAGCACCATTTGCTAAAACAAATCTTTCTTAATAAATTACCTTGGCACCTTCATCAAAAATCCATTGATCATATATGTGTGGATCTACAAATAGGTATCTATTCTGTTCTACCTTTTGTTTTATAAATAACAGTATTTACTCACCTGACTCTAAAGTAACCCCCATCTCCAAAAAGAGCATTTATTCCTAACATGTTCTTTCTGGAAAAATTTCCATATAGATTCTAAAGTTAATTTATCAATACATGCAAAAAAGTTTGCTGATACTTCCATTTCCAGAGAAGTACAGGGTATAACAGAATACTTTTACACCAAAAATAAAAAAAAAATCAATTAGAAAATAGTTTGAAAGGCACTGGCTAAAAGTTAAGAATAACAATTCTGAAGAAATGGGAAAGAGATAACAGGATACTACAATTGACTCAGATTATAGACTTGGGAGATTTTTCCAGGTCTTGGTATAGGGGGTAGAGTGTGGGTAGAAAACAGTGGAGTTTCTAAACTGAGGGCATGGAGTTGAGAGTTTGGGAACAACAAAGAGACATATTGGAGAAGAGAGCTACAGTGAGGGAATTCTTGAAATCTGTAAATTACTTCCTCTGAGTACTCAGCCTCATATCTATTACTTAATTTAAGTGAGAAACTACTTGATGCTGGGCAAAAGCTACCTAGAGAATTAGAGGTAAAAAAATTCAACATTCCCATAGGACTGAGAATGATTCCTCTTCCCAACAGTCAGATTAGAAAATAAGTTTCTTAAGGATTTGGGTAGAGCACACCAAAGTGTCACCTCAAACTGAGCAACTTCACTACCACCTAACAAAGCTAAAAGCAAGACATGCAATAAAGCATTTTTAAATAACTTAATTGTGTTTAAGATGAACACTCACGAATATATTTTGGAAACCAAATGTCTCATATGCACAAGATGAAGTTCACAATGTTCAATATCTGATCAAAGTTCAAAAGGCACATAGGAGCAGGGAAAACATGTTTCATAATGCTAACATAATGCTATTCTGGAGTTGTCAGTCAAAGATGTTAAAACCATTATTATGACTGCATCCCACTAAAAAATTTACAAAGAACGTTGAAATAACATAAAGAATGACCAAATCAAAATTTCTAGAGACGAAATCTTCAGGTATATGATAACAAATACATTCGATGGTATTAAAGTCATATTAGATGTCAGAGAATATACTTTTGAATTTTAAGTAATAGCAATAGAAATTATCTACAGTGAAACACAAGGAAAATAATAACAAGTAATGAATGATGAATCTGTGAGCATTGGGAGAATTTCAAATAGCCCAATACATGTGTAAATGCAATGACTTAAAGGTAAGAAAAGGGGAGCAGAATAAAATATTTGAATAAATGTCACCTATGTTTATTCGAATTTGATGAATCATGAAGACTTATAACAGGGCATATATTAATTAAATTGTGATTGAAAAGGAGTATATCATAGGCATAAAAGAGATACATTGTGAAGTCAGCTATGAAACAGAGACAAAGATTACAGCTGGATTTGGAGAAAAATGAAAGTGGGATAACAATGGATTAACATATTTAAAGTACTAAAACATATTATCAATTGAGAATTTTATACAGATCACATTTATTTATTTATTTATTTATTTATTTATATTTTAGAATTGGGGATCAAAATTACAGCTTCTACATGCCAAGCAAGCATTACATCCCCAGTATGCACAATTTTATCTTAAAGAAGGTAAGATACTCTTTTGGACTAAAAAAACATTATCACCAGCATATCCACATTAGAAAAATACTTGAATGAATGTCTCCAGAAGATGGGAAATGATGCTACAGGGAAGTAAAAATGTACGCAAAGAATGAAGAACACTAAAAATGGTAGGTATGTGGTTGTATACATACGATATTTTTTTATACTTAAATATCATTAAAAAATTTTTGGAAGTTTAAACAAAGTAATAACAATGGATTTTGGAGTTAAAATATGAAAGATAAAATATAAAAATATGGAGTAAAATCAATGACAATAAGAAGACACAAATTGGGAACAGTAAAATCTAACCATAGTATTTTAATGTTTTTGCATATGAAGTTTTATCTATTACTTGAAGATGTATTCTAATACATTGATGCTATATAATATTGGCTCTGAAGCAACCAGTAAAATAACAGAAAACACACATGGCTTTATTTATTTAGTAAAAAAAAGGGAGGGGGGATAAATAAAAAATGGAAAAACTACCAGAGAAAATATATATGTAGCCATATCATTAATCAAATTAAGTATAAATGGTCTCAATATAACAATTAAAAAGCAAAGATTGCCAGATTATATATATATAATAACAAGCAAGTATATAAAGAAATAAACTTCAAATATGAATAAACAAATGAATAATTGTAAAAGGATAGAAAACAGTATAATGTGGTAAAATAAAATTATATTCATGGTAACTATATAAGTATTAGAAAAAGTAGATTGCAGACAAAAATATTAGTAGAGATAAAGAAATTTATTTCATAATGATAACAGAATTAGTTTCATAAGGAAATAAGAATTCTAAAGATTTATTCACCTAATATATGAGTTTCAAAATATATGACACACAAATGGATAGCTTTATAGGTAGAAATAGATAAATCTACAAATAGATGTTTCATTTCAGTATCACTCTTTTAATAATGAATGAAACAAGTACTTATTATTTGTACCATATCATTATATTATTTTTTAAAAATTTACAGTGAGGAAAAGTGTGTCCATACAACTATAATTTTGTTTTACTTTCTGTACATTATTTAATAAATTATAAGACATTTAGTATTGTAAAGTTAGGCTTTGTGTTAAATGATTTTCCCCAATTGTAGTCTAATATAAGTATTCTGAATCTATCAAAGGTAAGCTAGACTGAGATATGGTAGATGTTTATTAGGTTATGTGTATTAAATATATTTTTGACTTATGAGGTTACATTCATGTATGCCC
Organism: Marmota monax; assembly: GCF_021218885.2. NCBI lineage: Eukaryota > Metazoa > Chordata > Mammalia > Rodentia > Sciuridae > Marmota > Marmota monax. Next base: position 17,680,837 of record NW_026692781.1, read on the forward strand.
CCATTGTAAACTGACGAGCATCTATATTTTGTTGAGAAATTTGGGATCTTATTTCATGAGTGATATTGGTATTTTCTAGTACATCCATGTCAGGTTTTTTGTTAGTGTTTCTTGACACATAAGTTATTCTGAAATGTGTTTTTAAAGTGCCAAAAATATTGAGACTTCTACATAAAATGATGTTATTGATTTCTAATCTGTTATGGAAAGATTTACACATGCATTTACACATGTATTGGGTTATTTGAAATTCTCCCAATGCTCACAGATTCATCATTCATTACTTGTTATTATTTTCCTTGTGTTTCACTGTAGATAATTTCTATTGTTATTACTTAAAATTCAAAAGTATATTCTCTGACATCTAATATGGCTTTAATAGCATCCAGTGTATTTGTTATCATACACCTGAAGATTTCGTCTCTAGAAATTTTGATTTGATCATTCTTTATGTTATCTCAACATTCTTTTTAAAACTTGTTCTAAGTTCCCAGCACATAGTCTGTTTGGGGGTTGGCAAAGTAATGCTTATGGGCTGGCTGCTTGTTTTTTTTTTAAATTAATATTTATTAATTTATTAATTAAATATAGCCATGCCCATTTATGTATGTATTATTGATAGATGCCTTTCTACCAAGATGACAGAGCTGAGTAGCTTACAGATCTTAAAATACTTGTTATTTCTATTTTTTAAAAAATATTTCTTATTGCTTATATTTTATTGAATGTGGTATGGACATTTTGAAAGATTTATTTTCTTTCATTGGGATAGTATTTTATAACTCTCAATCAGCACAAGTGAATTTATCGTGTTGTTTCATCTTTAGTATCCTTATCAGATTATGGTGTTTGGTTCTATCAGCTTTTCAAATAGGAGAGTTTAAATATCTGTCAATGATAGTAGGGGTTTCTATTTTTCCCATTAGTTTGGTCAGTTTTCATATTATTATTATTATTTTTAAAAAATTGTTCATTAATGATTTTGAAATAATGCGCTTTATTTTTGTGTTACTCTTTTCTTTGCATGATGGATCTTATATTTGCCTTTTGTGTTCTTATGTGCAATGTAGCTCTTGTAAGGAACTAGACAGAAGAGAGTTAATGATTTCAATTTTATCCATTTTGAGTTTTTTACTTAATTAGAATATTTACTTCAGGGACATATAATTTGATTATTAATATGATATACTATATTATAGCTTGCTATTAGTTTTGTGTGCCTGTGAAAATTGAGAAATTTGGATTTTTAAACCTCTGATATTGGCTATATCTTATTATTTTTATTAATTAGCTATACTTATTGATTAGTTGTGATTTTTATATGATAATATCTATTTTATTCATATTATATACTGATATAATATTATACCTTTTTATATATAATGTAAAATCTTATTGTAATTTCATCTTTTTATTAATATTTATTAATAAATATTATTAATAATTTGCTGCCATATATTTTGGTATGACATATATTATAAATACATCAATTCCCTGTTGTATTCTATTTCACATAGATAGTGGATTTATACATTAAGAAAATAAGAAAAATTTCCTTTTATGTTTACTCCCTACCTTGAATTTGTGACACTCTTCATTGTTTTCCTTTGGCCCCAAGTTTGTTTTATACCTGTTTTTTTGTGGGACTGAAGTTTCCTTAGCATATTTGTTAGAGAATGTTAGGTTTTCTTTGCTAGCAAGTATTGTCTTAGAGAATGTTAGGTTTTCTTTGCTAGCAAGTATTGTCATTTATCTCTCATTTATGAAGAATATGCATAAAATTCTAGATTGTCAGTTTCCTTTATTCAGCTTTTAAAGATTTCTTTCTTTTTTCTGCTCCTCTGGCCTTCATCATTTTGGATGAGAAGTCAGCTTTCACTTTCACACTTATTGCTGCTTACATGTGTGTGTGTAACTCCCCTTCCTCCTTCCTCCATGTCCCTCAACCCTACTTTCCTTTCACATTCTGATCATATTATTTTTCTCTGGCAAGCATGCCTCTTGGATATCTTTCTACCAATTCTAGCAACTGGCTGCATATATAAAAGCATCTCCCATACCTTGGTTAACTAAGAAAGACTTGTTCTACTGGAGTTCATTAGATTATGTTATACCGACAGCAAAATGAGAACTTTAAAGAAAAGTATGGCTTTTCTTGTTCATTGTTGAATTCTGGTTTCAGTAGGTATGAGTACATTTTATGATCTTCTACATCCTAACTGAAAGAGGGTCCTCGTGCATATTTTTTAATCTAGTAGGTATTTTCTAAAAGTCTCCTTAAATTTATGCCAAATTTTTGAAGTCATTCTATTTGGAGATATAACATATTAGCTCAAAGGAGATTACATATTAATATAGATTAATTGATAATTAAGATACAAAATAGTTGAAAGACACTTGTTTTAGAAATTTAGAATAAAAATTCCAATTAGTCTTGTGTAGAATAAACTGAGAATTTTATCCCATATAGTTGAACATTATTATGACTAAAAGTGAGAAATACTGAGATAGACAATTATTTTGAAAAGAGTATGTCATCAAATGTTGGTGAATATGTGACTTGTGTCAAGGAAAATTTGTAAAAACTAAGTATAGAGATCTTATATATAAAATTCAAAGACCTTTTACAGTAAAATCATCCATGCCACTCCTCATACAAATCAAGATACGATTATTTGAATTCTAGAAGATTTCCATTCCCTCCCAGATATGCTTTTTCCTGAAGTTAATCATTATTGGAACTCCTAATGTCATAATGTTCCTTATCTTAAAATGCTTCACAAATAGAGTCATACAGTACATCACATTCTTTTCTGTCTGGCTTTTTTCAGTGGGTCACAAAATAGTTGCTATCTCTTTGAAGGGACTGCTAATTATTTGAAGGAATTGTATGGAAGAATAGAAATCAAGGGAGGAAAAATGTAATAATTATAGCAACAACCTTGAGTCTAATCCAAAAGTCAGTATAATGTAGACAGTGTCTCCCAAATTTACAATAGAGGGTACATTTTGGGTTCTTTATGTGTAGTCAAATTATTTATGATTGTTCAGTAATTATTTGCTTACTGATCTCATTGGTTCTTGGGGTAAGAGATGGAAATCCATAACACAGAAGTAACATAATTATTTTATGTGCTTCTAATGATATAAAGTCTGTGAATCATAAAAATTTTGGAGAACTTGATAGGGTGGAAAGTGTATTAAATGACAAGACATTACATAGAGGGCTGGGGGGACTGAGATAAAATAGATAACAGAAGGACTATTTTTTACTCACATTGATATGTGAGTACATGATACTTAATTTTATCTAAAATTTAGCAATGTAAAACAGTCAATTTGAAATTTAAATAACTGTCTTTGGAGAAAACCTAGTTTTAATCTGTCCTCTTTAGATCCTTCAGAGAAAAGAAAGGTTGGACTTGTACATGTTTTACTCCCTTTGCTCATTAATTTTTAAAGTCCTATCTTTGAACCGCCTGCCTTACGATGATGTTTCACCTGATTGGTTATGGCAGACACATTACTGTCATGTCACAAAACATGCTGCTTCAGAGAGCTGATTAATTTTGAATACTTGGTTATAGATGAGAAAACATTGGTAAGTTTGTTTTAGAATAAAGAATCTATGTGGAATTAATAATGTAATCTACAAGTTAAAGCAAAAAATTGTTTATGTGCAACATTTATGTTCATCATATAATCACTGGAGTGATTTGCCCAAAAGGCATATTGATAAGGTAGCTAAATTGTTTCAGGCATCAGGGACATAATAATTAATGTTTCACTTATTTTTACTACACGGAAAAAGATGTACTTGTTAGCCAAAATTTGGACAATGTGGAAAAGTTATTACTTTAGAAATAAATTGTAGATATTTAATACTTTTCGTTTAAATTTTAATCTCTTAACAAGAAAATAAGTACTAATGATTTATAGTTTTTAAAATTCTTTCCAAATAAATATTTGTCTGAGTATGCATCGATATCCCCCATAACCTTTACTCCATTTATGTGCTAAAATGGAGTTATACTTTGCATGCCTGTGAAGTTATGTTATGGATACCAAATTCATTAGCAGGAATTAGCAGGAACTAGGAAGTTCTTTGGATCACACTATTTAATTGCTTTGGGTCACACTATTTAAAACTCCACATTGAAGAAGAAAAAGAGAAAGTGAAAGAGAAGGGAGGTAAGAGGAACAGGAGCATTGAATTTAAAGGAAGTAAGGAGATACATGGAGAGAAAATTTTCATCAATATGATTTAGTGTGTAAGTCCTTTTCCTCCAAGTTTTGTCTTTCTTTTTTCAGTCACATTTTTTTTTGTATTAAACTTCACTTGTCAAATCATAGGCTGGGATTCAGAATTGGAAGTCTCTAATTTATATTTGAGGCTTAAAAATCTTGTGGTTCCCTCTAAGGTTTAAACCCACTCCTATTAAATCAATTGCTCCTAAACATCAGACAGAAAGAATTAGCTCCCTTTAGTGGCTATATGACTTTATTGAAAATACATGAATGGATGAGCCACATTTTTAAAAAAAAATTACTGTCCAACAAAAAGATAATAAGTGTTAATTGATAATAAAATATTAAGGTAGTGTAAGTATGTACAAAGCAATAAGGCCTTGTACCAAATTATCAATGAAACGGACTTTATTCAATAATGCAAATATATCCTAAAACTTATCACTTGTTCTTAAAAGCAATGATGTGAGAGAACATAGCCTGGACAGTATGTTTAATCAGAAAGATTTACAAAGCTGAGACAGTTTCACTACATGCCAACAATATCATTTTCTATTTGTTGTCAATATTCTCCAGACAAAGGCTAAGAAACAACTTACTTGGCCTTGGGAAAGTTGAGTTTATTACTCATCCCAGTGAGGGAGAATGCTCATCAGTGGAAACTGTGGAATATCTCAGTGAGAGAATGTTAGGGAAGACTTCTTAGAATTCAGGCTTTAGTGGAGACAGTTTAATAAAGCAAGGATTCCCTCTGAATTAGGAACTTTCAGAAAACAGGAGCCCGTTTATGATGGAATATTTTAATAAATCTTATCCATAGAGTGGGAAAATAGGGAGCAAAGCCAAATCTGTAATTGTAATAGGCCTCCATTATTCTTATTAGCCTGGGATAAGGATGTTTGGAATTTTGAAATTTGAACACTGTTCATGTTTTGTGTGTGTTTAGACATGATGTGGTGACAGAGCAAATGTGCCTGTTGTTAATGTTCTATTAAATTGTCAGGTTCAACAGAAGAATGTTGAGTTAGCTGTGATGCTAGGTCAAGGAATGGATGTCAGAAAGTAGATTTCTTTCTCCTTGTAAAGAGTCATGGTGCATAGTGTTGGAACTCAGTGCACAATTATTATTCCTTCTAGTAATGGCAAAGACAGATTTTCTCTCTTTTGTCTTTTGATGAAGTCTTTGAATTTTTCTATGTATTGAATCATTTCATCTGCAAACAGGAATAATTTGGCTTGATCTTTTCTTATTTGTATTCCCTTTCTTTCTTTATTTTTCCAAATTTCTCTGGTAAGAATTTCTAGTACATATTGACAAGAATGATGAAAATGGACATTCTAATATTGTTCCTGGTGTTAGAGGAATTATTTTCAGTTATTTTTCATTCAGCATTATGCTGTGAATTTGTCTTATACTGACTTCATTGTGTTGAGGTAATTTTTCTGTACTTATTTTGTTTACGGCTTTTATCATAAAGAGATGCTGATTTTCATCAAATATTCTTTTCACCTTTTGTGATAATTCTGTGATCTTAATCTTTCATTATTCTATATGTACTATAGCTATTGATTTATGTTTGTTGAACCATTTTTTCATCTGGAATGGTCATGGTGCATGATACTTTTTCTGAGCTTTGCATTTGATTTGCTGGTATTTTCTTGATAATTTTACATCTATGTTTGTTGGAATTATAGCTCTATAGTTTTTTTTATTATGTTATATTTTTAGATTAAATTTTATGGCAATGCTGGCCTCAAAGCGTGAGATTAGAAGGGATGCCTTTTTTTTAATTGTATGGAATAGTTTGATAAGCATTGGTATTATTGTTTTTTAAAAAGTTTGGTGAAATTTAGTCATAGAACTATCTGGTCCTTACGTTGTATTTGTTGGGAGAGTTTTTATTACCAATTAAAACTTGTTAATTGTATTTGTTCATTCATGCTTTTCATTGATTAAATTTTGGTAGGTAATATGTGTCCAGAAATATTTTTCATTTCTTACTTTTCAATTTGTCGGCATATAGTTTTTCAAAGAAATCTCTAATGATCCTATAAATTTCTGTAGTATCAATTGTAATGTCTCCTTTGTTATCTCCAATTTTATATATATGGGTTATTCTTTTATTTTCTTGGTTAGAATAAATAAAGGTTTGTCAGTTTTACTTATTTTTTCAAAGAACCAGCTGTTTGTTTCACAGATCTTTTACATTGTTTTTACTTTTGGCTCTATTTTATTTACTTCTGCTCCTTCTTATTTCTTTCTTTATACTAATTTTGGGTTTAGTTTACCCTTGCATTTTTAAGTCCTTGAGATGCATCATTAATTATTTATAGAAAATATTTATTTTTATTTATTTATGTAGATATGCATATATATATATATATATATATATATATATATATATATATATATATATATTCTTTATAATTTTCAGTGCTGGGGACTGAACTTGGGGCCTCATTCATATTAGCACTCTACCACTAATCCACATACCAAGCCCTGATTTTTTACTTTATATTTAAGCACTCGTTGCTATACACTTCCCTTTTCATACTGTCTTTGCTGAATCCCATAAGCTTTTCTATATTGTGTTTCCATTTTCACTTGTTTCAAGAAATGTTTAAGTTTCCCTTTTGATTTCTTCAATGCCTTGCTGTTTGTTCAAAAGTGTGTTGTTTGATCTCCATGTATTTGTATAATTTCTAAAATTTCTCTTCTCATTGATTTCTGGTTTTATTCTGTTGCAATCAGAAAAGATATAGGATATAATTTTTTTTTTGCATTTTTAAGACTAGTTTTGTGGGATGATATATTATCTATTCTAGAGAAAGTTTCATATGCTAATGAAAATGATGTATATTCTGCCTATTGGATACCGTCTTCTGAAATGTCTTTTAAGTCTTTTTGATCTCAGTGCAGTTTAACCCTGATTTTTTGTTGTTGCTGTTAATTTTTTGTCTGGATAATCTATCCACTATTGAGAGTGGAATATTATAAACCCAAAGTATTTATCATATTGGAATCTCTCTTTTCCTTTATTTATAAGAGCGCTTGTTTTATAAAATCGGTTATTTGGACATTAGGTATTTATAGATTTATACTTATATCTCCTTGATGAATTATTCCTTGCTCATTATTTAGTGACCCTTCTTACATTTTTTGGTTTATAATCTATTTTGTCAGATGTATGTATAGTTTTTCCTAATTTCTTTAGGATTCCATTTACTTGAAATATCAATTTCTATCATTTCATTTTCAGTCTCTGTGTATATGTAGTGGTGAAGTGAGTTTCTTGTAGGCAGCATGTTTTTTGGTCTTATTGTTTTTTAAATAAATCCTTTCTGTCAGTCTGTGTTTTTTATTTGGAGAATATAATCCATTTATATTCAAGGTTCTCAGAGAAAAGTATGGGCTTATGTCATGTAATGTAGATTTTCTTCAAGTGGTCTTAAATATTCCTTATTCTTCCTCTCTTATTTATCTTTGTGGTTTGATGGATTACTACATTATTTTTTTTTTATTTTTTCTGTTTAGAATTTGTATTTTCATATGCTATCATGATGGCAATAATTTTTATTTTACTTCCGGATATATATTTTTCCCTAAAGCATGTTTTGTAAGCCTATCTTATGATCATGAATTCTCTCAGTTTTTGCTTATCTTAGAGTGTTTTTTTTTCTCATTTGTTTTTGAAGGATAGCCTTTCTGTATGTAGTAACCTTGGTTGGCAATCATTTTCTTTCAGGAGTTGGCATATATCATTTCACTCTCTCCTGGACAATAGGGCCTCTAAGAAATCTGCTATTAGTTGAATGACAATCTTCTTCAATGTGGCTTGAATTTTTTCTTCCAGATTTTAATGTCTTCCATTGTCCTGCATTTTTGAGAGTTATTTTGTTATTTGTTGTGCTTAAGATCTTTTCTGGTCATGTTTATTTGTGGTTTTGTAAGCCTCCCTGTATATAGATGCCGATATTTTGCCCAAATTAGAAAATTTTTCTGTTTGTAATTTATTTACTAGGTTTTCTATGCCTGTAACTTTTATTTCATTGCCTTTGGACAGTCGGATGGATACAGATGTTTTCCTGATTAATGGTGTTCCAAAGATCTTAAAGGATGTCATTAGTCTGTCTTCTTTATTCCTTCCTGTCTCCCTTTCTTTCATCTCAACATATTATTTCAAAAAACTTGTCTTTAATCACTGATATTCTCTTCTGCTTAATCTAGTCTTTCATCAGGGCTTCCAACTGTATTTTTTATTTTCCTTATTGAAATCCTCAGCTCAAGAATTTCTGTTTGGCTTTTTTTCAAAATCTTTATTGTCTGCTGAATTTCTCGAACATATTCTGCATTGTCTTCCTAGTTTCACTTAACTGTTTATCTATATTTCCTTGTATCACTTTGAGCTTTTAAGAAAACATCATCATTTTGAATTTTTATGAAGCATTCCACCCATTTCTATTTCTTTGGAAATTGTTAGTAGAAAGTTATGATCTTTTGGAGGTTATGTATTTATATAGCAGGACTTTTGACATGTATGTGCAAAGCATTTTCTTTCCTTGTGGTCCTCCATTGAGATTTGTGCATTGGATGTTATCATATTTCTACTACTTTTATGGGTTGACCTCTTAATAAGCAGCTTTTCCTAAAAACATATCTTGAGTATTGGTTTGTTATGCAGAGTTTGCTTTATTTCCAGCTGGGCACCTTAGCATAGCCTTCCTATAGTTTCTTTGGATGTGATTAGTGAATCTGGGCACTGTGCATGCCATGTTGGTATTGGATATACTCACTGTCTCCTGTAGATTTTGTAAGAGTCAGGATACTCTACCAGTTCATTTAGGTGTGTTGTTGAAAGAAGAGAGTGTATGGTGTCCTCAGGGTATATACTCCTATAGTGGGAGTGTTGGATCCTATCAGGTGATGGAGTTTTCCTCAGGCATTGCTGATATTGGATCTCTTACCTGTAAGTTCTCTGGCACTGGTGATATCAGTAGTGCTAAAGGTACTAAAGCACTTGCCTTCTGACTAGACAGTGGTATGAGCCCAGGTGCTTTATAAGAAAAAATTAAGGCAGGAACCATAGCATCCTCTCTGTGTTGCTCATGCCCAGTCCTGTGAGTAGTGCATAATCAGACAATGTGTAGGGGTGATCAGTGAGGTCCTTCATTCTATGGTGGCAGCAAGAGTTTTGATGTTTCTGTCTGTACTACTGTGAGCATGTCCATCTCGGAATAGGACCTTGGTGCCCATCCCTAACTGTGCATACCCAGGAAAAGGGAGATGACTGAAGGTTTTATCCCCCAATTCTTTTAGCAATAATGCTCACTACTGAGTGAGAAGAGGAGGGTTGTAGCTGGAGCTGAGCAAAATTTGTCTTGGGGCTTACCTTGGTTGTATGTGTCTGCAGAGAGATGGATGGTTGGGACTTTTCTCCCCCAATTCTCTCAGCTATAGTTCCTGTCAGGGAGTGAGCAGGAGTGGGTCACAGCTGGACCTGAGAAAAATTCCTCCATGGACCTCCCTTGGCTGTGTACACTCAGAGGTGGGGTGACAGCTTCTATTTTCTCCCCGTCCACCATTTCTTTAGCTGAAGTGTCTGTGGGAACAAGTAAACACAGCAAGCACCAGGCAAAATTTCTTTCAAGATCTCTTTAAATCATGTGCCTCGTAGGATGGGGCATCCAGAACAGGAGTTTGTTCTAGACCTCCCCAGCATGTCACTATGGGAAGGATACTAGTGAAGTCATGGAGTTCTTTCCTCATCCTATCTGCAACAGGGCTATGGAAAGTTTAGGGTCAGGGAGGGTGGGAACAACATTGTGACTGCATTCAGTCCTGGCACTAGTGTGAATCTCCACATGACTGGTCATGCCCTTTATCTCAGGAGTAAGCTCCCCAATCTTCTGATTTATCCTTGAAGGACGCATCCTTTGTTTTCCCCGTTCCCCTCTATGTCACAACACCTGTTTCCCCACAGTATAGCACCCTCAATGGGTTTGAGTCCGTTACTCTGCTGAGCTTAGTTCACAAAGTAGCTACCCACTTATCCAGTGCAGTGGAATGTATCTGGGATCAAAGAGACAGGAATATGCAGGAGTTTCTGACCCTTAGAGCACTCCACATTCAGAAAATAACTCCCTTCTCAAGATGCTTCCTGGATCTACCACTATGGGCGTTTGCTGGGAGATGATGTGAAATACTTTTCCAAAGCACGGCTACTCTGCAGATTTCAGGTTACTTATCCAGTTAGGATGCAAGCCTCTGAGGCTTGTGAAACTTTGCAATAGCTAGAATTGCAGTATCCATGCTGATAGAGTTTATCAGGACTCTCTCTTGCATCCTTACTCCTGCAGAAGGATGATTCTGGCCATGGAGCTGGGTGGCAGGTATTGGGATATTTTGTTTCTCTTACTATGCTATTGTCCCAGGTCTCTGGCTTTTACAAGCTTTCTGTTTTTTTTTTTTTTTTCTCCTGTTGCTTTACAGTGTTCTCCCACAATAACTAGCCTCAAAATGCATTGTACACCTATTGCTTTGGTTCTTTGTGGAGGTACAGCTGAGTTCTCTCTATCAGTCGCCCTCAACTCCCTCCCATTACATTTTTCATTGATTTTAAGATGTTTAGTTAACCCAAAGTTTTAGAATTTTTCTTAACCTATTTATGTTCTTGACAAATATTGTGGAATTTATGAAAAAAAAACTACATGAGAAATCTGGAGTCACAGTGTCAATGGTATTTTAAAACATCTCTGAGTAGGTAGACAACCAATTACGTTCTTGTAGTTTTCGTCTACGGACTTGTGTACGTTATTATTTGGGGAGAGGATTGTCAATGATACAGAAGTCTCACTATTTTCAGTAACTCTTCTCAAAGCTTTAGATAGTTCAGACTCTAATCATTTGGAGAGTGAAACAACAATTTTTCTCTAAGTTGACAGGAAAACAACGTCTGTAACAGATGCAGAAATCAATACAGAAGTTATCGTATAAAACCTGAAGTTTATTTTTCTTTACTTACTTCAAAAACTTCATTTTGACTTACATGGTACTGGGTAATAAAAATAAAAACAAACCACAAAGACTTCAAAAATCCAAGGATCCAGGACTTCACAAAACATTTGTAATTGTCTTAAGTTTTCTTGGACAGAGATTCTAATATTTAGTTTTCACAAGATTATCTAGAAAAAAAATTGTAAAATACAAATCCTAGGGCCTCTTCTTATACCGAATGAATCTGAATTATCAGAGAGGATTCCTAAGAATTGTACGTAATTTCCCCCCATTTCAGTATTTCAAGCCCCTCTACAGAATGTTCTTTGAGCACTGCTGCCCTACTCTAACTCATTTAGGGTGAAAAACAATTGAGAAATCAAAAGAAAACATTCCACTCATAGTCAATGATCCCATAGGTCCTAGTAAGGAGAATATTTAGATATATTGAAACAAGAAAGTATTAAGCCTACTTAATCATTTTAAATTCTTTTCCCCAGAGAAGACATATTTGTTGTTATTCTCTGTCCATGACTGGAACTGTCTGTATTTGTGCTAAACCTATTTCATGGACTCCCAGCTGAGCTAGTTTTAAGGATCAGAAACTAAGTTGGCATCTGTCAGTGGTTCTTCAATATCACTCTGTTAGAGATAGAGATAGAGAAAATTAATCAAAACTCCTCTCAGAGGGTTCTGGGTGTATTTGGAAGTGACGTTTTTATAAATTGCTTGCTGGTTGTATGTGGGGTGAAGCAAGATGGATTGATGTCAGAGTACCTACAAGTAAGGGACAGTTTTCCACACTTACTTGATAACTGTCCCTCTGATAAATCTATAACCTGCATTATTGCTTCCTGCTGATAGCATGATATGCAAAAATCTAAGTAATCAAATTTCTCCTAAGTTGGAATTTAGAGTAAGAAAGAAAAGTTTATAAAAAGTTAGTTTGTCTTATTCAAAATGTGAATATTTAAATAGCTGAAGTAGGATTGTTTTTCTTAGTAGCCATCATGCATTATGTTTTCTTATTTTTTTTTTTGAGGAAACATATGATGCTTATAATATAATGTATTTACAGAAGTGAAAATCAGGGCTAGGGATATAGTTCAGTTGGTAGAGTGCTTGCATTGCATGCATGAGGCCCTGGGTTCAATGCCCAGCACCACAAAATAAATAAATAAATAAATAAATAAATAAATAAATAAATAAATAAAAAATCGTTGAAGAAAAAAAGTTCTCCAGCATTTCTAAGTACAAAAAAATCTTTAAAATTAATAGCATAAACTTCTGGCAAATAATTTCTATCCATTTGTTAGTCTATACTATTGAAGAATATAAGTCTATACTATTGAAGAATATAGGCTGAATATCATTTTCATAGCTTACATATTTGAGCTTCTCTTCATATTTGGAAATTTAAAAATTAAATTAAATATAAAATATTTAAATTACTAAAATATTTAAATCTTAAATTAAATATAAAATATCTTCCAAGTATTTATTGACTAGTTTTCCTATTTTTTAATTTCAAATATCAATTTCTTAGCCTCATACTTCTTAATATGAAAATATTTATAGCAAGTCTTAATATAAGTATCCATTAAGTATGTTTATTTATTTTCTGTGAATAGTTAATATTTTTACAAATTTTCACTAGTTTTTTGGAGTGTGGCAAATTGATGGTACTGATAAGAGAAATACACATAGATCCACCCAAGTATCATTGTAGTAAGTGATGAGAGAGTTTGTGATAGTTTATTGCTGTAATTTGTGCTTGAAATATTTCATTGCTCCCTCCTGTGATATTGGAGCACATCATATTAAGGTCAATAAACTTCCCAATGATTCTACAAACCAGACTAGCTCACTGTTACACTGAGACCAGAAGGACCTCATAATTAGTAAGTAATATATATTAAAGTCAACTTGTTCAAAATTTTATTGATAATTCTACTTCTTAGTGGTTGCTTTGGTAAAATTATAACCAAAACTAACTGAGCTAAATATTGAATAGAATAATATTTGTGCCAAATATATTCAAAATAGCACTTTATTAAAGTTTAAATTTATGTCTTAGGGTAATAATTACTACTGTTTTCATTAAATAACCATTTTCTATATAATGGGTGAATTATCACCCCAGGAATACACTCTGTTAGAATGTACTGCTACATTCAGGATATTGAATATGATGACACTTTCATGTTTATATTAAATTCTTGACACTCTTATGAGACAAAGCAGATGACCCAGCATTTATTTGCAGACACTTTTTTGTTCACTTATTTCACTCTAAGGCTGTTTGATCAGAGAATCAAATTTTGATCTTCCCTGACATACTTTATATTTATAAGAGTTATTTTTTCCAGTATTATAGCAGAAATTTTTAAAATGGGATTTACATTTAGTTCCATGCTTTGGAAGATGAAAACATGATATAGTTTTTATGGTCACTGTGACTATTTTGCTTAACCATTCATTGGAATCTACATTCAATGAGATTTTGCCCACCTCCTTTTGAATTATTATTAAATCAGTTTTATATACCAGATTATCTATGAAAATAAAAGTTTTTTTAAATTTTTGTAAAATGGCAGAAAAACTACTCTAATACAAGGGTTTGCTTCATAGTATATTTTTATGAAAGTTTGGAAAAAAACAGAGAGTAGCAGGAGTAAAGAAAAAGAAATAACTTTGAACAGAATGTTAGATATAACTTTTCAGAAATTCACTGCTTTGTCTCTGTAAAAAAATTTATATAAAATGTGAGCCTTCGGAGGCCCATGACCAATTACATTCCTTGGCCGTGCTTTCTTTTTCAGTCTTTCTCAGCTATTTTTCCTTACTCAAGCTGCGTTCAATTTTCTTTGATCCATAGTTAATAATAGAAAAATTAAAACAACCTTCCCTTGTTGATAGAGTGATAGTTTTTCTTTTTCATAGCTATATTGAAGTAAAATAAATAAATAAATAAAATGCACATATTTGAAGGATGCAATTGATCAGTTTTGACATGTGTGTAGCCAATACAATCAACATAAAAAGCATTTCCATTATTTTTTAAAATTGAGATCATGCAGAGTGTGTTTCTTGCAATGTCTATTAAATTAGAAATCAATCACCTTAAAATATATACAACCCCACCCCGACATGTCAACTCTTTCCAAATTAAATGTCACATTTACAAATATCTCAGAGGTCAAGGAGGAAAGCCCAAGAAAAGTAAATAAAATGTGCTTTGGACTACGTGATATAATAAAAGCTTAAGATATCAGGGTCTCTGGGATGAAACAGCACTCAGGTAAACATTAATAACTTAAAGTACTTGTATCAGAAAGAAGCTAGAATAACAATGAAATTACTTTCAAATTATGTGGTAGGAAGGAAAAAAAGTAGGAGTAGGAACAGATATATATGAAATACAGAAGAAATAATAGAGCTAAAATTTGATAAAAATCAAACAAGTCTAATCAAGCAAAAAGCAAGAACATAAAAATTAATATCAATGGAAAGGGAGCTATCAAAATAACCCTATAAATGCTAAAAATATGTTAAGGCAATATTGCAATTGTAAACAAACCTATGTGATAGCTTACACAACATGGTCTATATTAGAGAAAGATCCATGTGCTGCTGAAAGTGTATTCAGTTATTGATGGATGAAATATTCTATATATGTCTGTTAAGTCTAAATTATCAATTGTATTTTTTAGTTTTATAGCTTCTTTATTTAAATTTTCTCACCATCCAGTGATGGCAGAGGCATGTTAAAGATACCCAGATTTATTGTGTTGTGGTCTATTTGATTCTTGAAATTGAGAAGGGTTTTTTGATATACATAGATGCTCCATTATTTGTGACATAGATACTTAGGTTTGTTATGTCTTGTTGATGTAGAATTCCCTCAAGTAGTATGAAATGTCCTTCTTTATCCCTTCTGATTAATTTTGGTTCAAAATCCATTTTATCTGATATGAGGATAGAAACACCTACTTATTTATGTGATCCACGTGAGTGATGTTTTTTTCCCATCCTTTCACCTTCAATCTGTAGATGCCCCTTCCTATGAGGTGAGTCTCTTGGAGACAGCTTATTATTGGGTCTTGTTTTTTTAATTCAGTCTTCCAGTTTGTGTCTTTTGGTTGATGAGTTTAGGCCATTAATGTTCAAGGTTATTATTGAAATATGATTTGCGTTCCAGTCATTTGGGTTTATTTCTAGTTTTTAATTTGAATTAGTTTCCCCTTTGATTGACTATTCCTTTAGCGTAGTTCCTCCCTTTGCTGGTTCACTTTTGTTTATCTTCATGGAATATTTTGTTGAGAATGTTCTGCAGTGTAGGCTTTCAATATGCATTTTTTTTTCGGGGGGCAGGGGGAGGACCGGGGATTGAACTCAGGGACACTACCACTGAGCCACAACCCCAATTCTATTTTGTATTTTATTTATAGTCAGGGTCTCACTGAGTTGCTTAGTGCTTCACTTTTGCTGAGGCTGTTTGTGAACCCACATTCCTCCTGCCTCAGGCTCCCAAGCCACTGGGATTACTGGTGTGAGCTGCCACACCCGGCACAAATTATTTTAACTTTTGTTTATCATGGAAGGTTTTTATTTCATCTTCAAATCTGAAACTTAATTTCATTGGATATAGGATTCTTAGTTGGCATCTGTTTTCTTTCAGGACTTGTTATGTTATTCCAGGACCTCCTAGCTTTGAGATCAGTTGAGATCCAAATTGGTTTTTCCCTTATAGGTAATCTGATGTTTTACTCTCACTGCCTTTAAAATTATATCCTTATTGTGTATATTAGGCATTTTCATTATAATGTGTCTTCATGTGGGTCTGTTGTATTTTTGTACATTTGTAGTCTTATAAGCTTCTTATATTTGATTTTCCATTTTATTCTTTAGGTTTGGGAAATATTCTGATATTATTTCATTGAGAAGATTATGCATGCCTTTGGTTTGTATCTCCATGCTTTCCTCTATCCCAACAAATCTTAAATTTGGTCTTTTCATGTTATCCTATAATCCTTGGAAGTTCTGTTCATGGATTCTTAACATCTTCTTTTCGTGGTTAACTCGTTTTCAAGATTATATATTTTTGTCTTCATTCCTAAGGTTCTGTTTTCAATGTGGTCTCATCTGTTGGTAATGTTTTAATTCGGTTTATTTTTTTCCTTCATTTTGAGGGTTTCTGCTTGGATTTTTTTTTTTTTTTTTAAGAATCTGTCGCTTTGTTGAAGTGATCTTTCACTTCCTGTATTTTCTCTCTGATTTCATTTCTTATACCATCTTTTACTTCACAGAACAGTTAAACTATGTACATTCTAAACTCCTTCTCTGACATTCCTTTCACTGTGGTGTCAATGGGTTGCTTTAGTGAAATATCTTGGTTAGTTTGTGGCAATTTGTTCCCTTGCTTTTTCATGCTATTTGTTTTTCATTCAACAGTATGAATCTGAACCAGTAGAGTTTCTACCCTGTGGACTTACAGTGTCTCTGATGGTTTCTAGTACTTCACTGTTTAGGGGGAGACAGATAATAACAACAACCAATACAAACAATATTCAGCATTAAACCAAATACTTTCTCCTCTGATGTCTACAATGGTAATTATCACAATAAACATAAATGATGTAATCAGTTATTGGCTACAATAAAAACAGCAAGCTTGCAAAAAGGTTTACAATTTCAAATGGTAGACAGGGAGGGAACAGAAGTGATAAAGAATGTGATGATTATGAGAGAGGAGTAGAGAAGAAGTATAAAATTAAAGAAAGAATGAAAGAAAAATAACAGAGTTGGCTATCAGCAGAAGAAAGGAGAGAATCAAGGGAAACATGAGAAAAAAAAATTATGTATATACACATACACACAAATATATATATATATATATATATATATATATATATATATATATATATATTAAAATTTTTTATAAATAAAAAATAGAAATAAAAGAATACAAAATAAAACTAAAATATGCTACTCAAGCATCCTAGTTCACAAAAAAAAACACCTAATCCATGAATAATAACTGGCTTCAAAAATGCAAGAAATGAGGGAAAAAACAAATATGAATATGTACAAATGTCCATGTACCATTAAGGTCACAATTAAACACAGAAAAATAATTTTTAAAAAATCTTGATGAAAAAATTAAAGATTTATTTCCATTGGAGTGTAAAAGATTCTCAGTTTCTCTTCTTATTTGTTTTAGGTGGGATTGTCTGGAGCATGATGCTCTATCTCCTGGATTATGGAAGTTAGAGTGGTAATCCTATAGGCTGAGTTACTGGAGGCAGGGTTTAGGTTTAGATGGGCTCCAGGCTCTTCACCGAATGCCAGTTAGTCTGGTGATTTTAAATCTGTGCCTACAAGCACCCAGTATTTGCTGGTCCATGCTGGAAAACTGTACCCCAGTGATCTCCCCTGGATTCCACTTGTGTGGTTAGGAATCCAATTCTTAATCCTCTATGTCACCTTTGAACCCCATGTTTCCTGGTTTCAGGTTCAGTCTCCAAACAATCTCTCCTGCCCCAGCTCTATGGAATTTCTGACAGAGACATCTCTTTCAGCTAGTCCTGCAAGAAGTCTGATTGGAGGGGAAGGCATAGAGCTGGATGGGTTTCCATGACCAACTGTCCCCTGTAGAAACCTATCCCTATGTTTGATTTTCTCCTGGTCACTCAAGCACACTTTATGCCTTGCAGTATGTGTTTACTGATCCTGTATTTTGGGCCAAACTCGGGTTTGCCAGGAATTGGCCCCCTCAGCTGCCAATCCCATGCAGTAGCTGCAAAATTGTTCCTTCTTTTGTCCTCCAAATGCCACCTGGAGAGATGGTGGCTTCTTTTCCTGCATGCAGATATTGTACCGTGGATCTCTCAAGTTTGCCCAGGCAATGTCCTTGATCTCTAAGTCCTCCATACCCAGACATGCCTTATACCTCCCCAAAATATGTTCCCTTAATTCCCTTATCCCTCCACTATATTCATGAAGAGACAACTCCAGCTGGTGCTTCCATCCAGCCATGGCAGTGACTGTGCTTCTGGGGATTTCTTCCTTACTTTATTATACCCAACTTCCTAAGTCTCCAGTCTGCTTTGAATGTCCAGTTTTAAATTCTGTAAAGTCCCCACACTTTTTTGTTCCCCCACCTTGCTGAGAAGCTGCCTATCTTCTTTCTTGGTTTCACTCCACAGAGCAGCCAGGAAATTGACCTCCTCTATTCTGCCATCTTGAAAATCCCTGAATGATAGGTGTTGTTTTTGTACAAAACTGCTCCTTCCACACATTGGTGCGATCATTTGACTCATCATCCAAAACACATTTTCATGACTTGCAAACTGAGGAGACATCTACCATGGATACTAATACATTTATAACTGAAAAGACTTGGTAATCAATTGGATATAGGATTAGAGAATCAAAATTGATTTCATGTTCCTAGAACTGGTAAGTTTGATATTCTTTATGGAGAGAGAGATTATTTATCTTAGTTTTAGGGATAAAATGATGAAATTAGTGTTTAGCACATCTACTTTTGAAGTACTAAGTAAATCATTTTAGGGGAGGGATTCTACTTACCTATGCCACAGATGAAAATGGGCAAAGATTGATGTACTGACAAAAAAAAAAGAATCTTTCATTTAAATAATGTGCTTTAAGATCTGAGCTGTTTAGGGAAGGAAGTAAAAACTAGATAGAATTAATTTAGGAAATAAGGGTATATGAACTGAAGATTTAAGTATGGTTAAATAACAAATAGATGAAGTGAGAGTTGAAAGATGAATGGTATTATTTAGATTTTATAAGAATTGAGGGATGACTGCATGTAAGTGGATGACTAAATTAGGAGTGAAGTTATTGCTGGTAAAAGTGTGAAAGTATCTGATAATTTGAATGTATATTCCACATTATCAGAAGCCACTAGAATCACGGTGATATTTAAATTGGCAAATAATAATTTGACAATGAGGAGCCATGAAATTGACAGATTAAAATGATAATGAGAAAAGCAGTTATATTAATTAGATGGAATTGAATTTCATAGGAGAATGTTTTATCCAATGTTGTTGAAACACTGATAATCTGGAAGTGGCATTCAAGAGTCAGAGGCACACTAAGCCCATTTCAAATGAAAAGTTAATGGGATACAGAAAAATGAATTTGTATTTCTATTTAGAGGGTGAGTAGGTTTAGTGGCACTCCCTCCTCCTCCAGAGAATCTTAATTAAGCTTCTCCAGAGACCCTCACCGTAATAGTCTTATTAACAGAATACCAGAAAAAAATTCTGCAGAAAGCTCAATATACTTAGGACTTCCTATTTGTGAGGACTTCCTATACTTTGTCTTGCAAAAGCTAAGTTTGGCTACAGTCTTGGTGATGCCACTGCTGCTTTTGTGGTAAAACTTGTAAAACCTCAGACTAATCTAAAAAATGGGACAAAAATCACTTTATACGAACTCAAAAAATTATATAGACTTTTATGTAGACTCCTGTAAAAATATAAACCTCCAAGCTATACCCTTCACCCCACAACTGGGTATGAAGTTCCAAGAGTTTCCAGATTTAGGGTCCAGAGAAATTTTTTAAGCATGAGCCTCACTGAACCGCTGCAGAAAATAAACCTGCTTTCTGCTAATTCCTCGAGGTGTCCAGCCTTGTCTGTCCTACATCATAGGAACACAGTACCTAGAAAATAAACTAGGATTCCCTTATTGGGAAAAGGATAATAAACTGTATATAAACAGACAAATGGTTTACAAAATGTGTTCTCCAAGAGAATCAGAGACCACAGAAGAAAGATTGCAAAGGAAGTAGGGACTAAAATGTTTGAGCTATAGACAAGGATCACAGGTAATATGTGGATGAATGCAGGAGGCAATGAATGGGTCAGGGGTAGGAGAATTTACTTTTAGGCAATGCTCAACCATAATGTTGATGTGAAGTTCCTGTAGTGATCTGGCTTACAGGTAATTCTCTATCATTGTCCAAATTTTTAAACTCTACCTACCCTTGTTGGAAAAATGTCTGCTTAACTTGCTATGGGAAAATAATGGAACTACTTATTTTACATGGTCCTCACTATAATTTAAAAATGACTGCAGCACTAAAGAAATCTAGATTAAATTCCTTCAGTCATTATGAATATTTATATAGTATTTCCTTTCTTCCAACACCATTCTAGAGACTGAACTTAAATTAATGAACATTCAGATAAGATTCTTGCTCTCATGAAGCTAAGTCTATGGTGCTCAACTATGTAAAAAGAAGATCTCTGTTTAGAGGGAGTTGACACTAAGCCACTGGCAGAGTCCTTGAGTAATACTTTTTGTTTGTTTGTTTGTTTGTTTTTAAACTCCCTGAGTCCACTAAGGAGGAATCAGTAGCTAAACACTTTTGAATATTAAAATGAAATTATCCAGTTTCAGGGAATGGCAAGCCTGCTTCTTATTCCTAGAAAAGTGTACACAATTCCCCAACAGACTGAAGACTAATCACTTATGGTTTCTATAGCAATAATTATTTTATTAAAAAGAAGGAAAATAATTGCTTTCCTTATTTTGGAAGGTACTAGAATTTGATATTTTAGAGATATTGTTAACAATCAATTTTAGAAAAATAAAATTTTTCTACATTTCTTGTTCGGAGACGTACTGAGTATTGTGGTAGATAGGTATTTCAGTGAGTTTTAAGTGTGAATTTGTTATTATGTGTATGTCAACCTTTGTTTCCTTTAGCTAAATGTCTTTCTTTCCTATTTGTTTTTGTATCAGAATCCCCACAAAAATTTTTTAATAGAATATTGAGACACAATTTTGCTTTATGTCATTCCCACAAAATTCCTTTTAATTTTTTTTTTATATAAAATAGCTGACTCTTTGATACAGGAGCTTTCCGAGAACATGTTCTTTATTTATTTATTAAAGAACAAAAGGTTATATTTAGTAGGGATACTGGCTTTTTCATAATTTGTTTTGAAGATAACTATTTTGGATTTATCTTTACATCTCAGGTCTATTGTTTTTCACACACTCCTCTTTCTACTTCTTCTAAGTAGTCACCTGTGTAAATAGGAGTGGGCAGAGAAGGGAGAGGCATGTGTAAAAACTTACTACATCTTATGGTCAGTTGACAGTCTTGTGAAATTGCATTTAGAAGCATTAAATCTCTATTTGAAACACAAGGTTTAATTTGGAGCAGTCATACATGAATATCAATTTTGATTAATTATTTTTTTCTTTACAAAGACAGAAATTGTCATTTGCTAGGGGAGACACTATTCAAGGGCTTGAAAATTTTGCAAGGATAATATTTTTGTCTAAGAGACCCAAAGAACCATTAATGTAGCTCCATATTACACTTTTGCATATTTACTTATTAATTAAAGAACAAAATTCTCAAATATTGATGTACATGTATATTTACATGTGAGAAAAATGGGCAATGATTGCCGCAGTCTGGCTGGGCACAATTCAGGAGCCACCTGTCAAAAGAAATGAACTTTATTTTTAGAACACACACACCACACCACACAGCTCCTCAGGAAAAACCCTCAGAGCCTAACTGCCACCACCAGCTTCCGACAAGCCTCTCAACCTCCCCCACTCCTCCTGCTCTTGAGGCCGATTGGCTGGGTCGCATGGGTGGAGCCAAAAAAAGTCCCCCAATGAGCAGCTCCGTGGTCTGAAAGGGCAGGGAAACAGCCCAATGAGCATCACCACAGAGGAGCCAATCAGTTGGCAGCTAGAAGTTGCTGGGGCCGCTGTGAGCCAAACCTCAGCTGTCAGCTGGAAGTTTGCTGGCAGCTGGAAGTTTGCTGGGGCCCCTTTGGCTGTGGCTCTCAACAAATGATAGGTATAATTCTAAATTATGCATATTTCTGTTGCAGCTAATTTATTGCTAAAACTCAGTTTTGTATAAAACTCATTTATTTTCTCAATTCTCAGTTTGCAGAAATAGTCTCATTTTCTTTACAGGGCCATGTGTTTATAATCAACAAAATGGCATGGACTTCCCCAACTAAATCAATTTCTAAACTATGATTTCAATTATGAAACAAAATTTCAAAACCTTAGGCAACCATTTAGGAAAGGCAGAATGGATTTAAATGCTATAATTTTAATGGTTATTACTTAGAGAATGTAGGTAGAAGTACTTTAAAGGTAAAAAGGCTGAATCCCTCTGCTCTGAATCTGTTTGTTAATGTGAAATGTTACTATATGTGCATTTACTATCTCTATTATTGGAATTTATAGACTAAATATTTGAAAAAAAAATCTCTTACTGAACTTTATCTCAGGTAAAAAATCATGGTATATGAATTGCACCTCTATGATTTGATAGGTAGCATGTTGAAATATTTGATAAATTTAAATTATATAAAATTAGGTGACAACTCTCACAATCTATTTTTCCTCTGAATTTTCTTGCATTGTCTCACACATAACTTTTGGGGGACACCTCATATCCAAACTGTAACAAATATGAATAATAATAAGATGAATATTAATCAGACCATCTCTGATCCTGTGTCCTTTCTTCCACCTTGATCAGAATACATTACCATGTTTGAACTTACTTCCAAAATTGAAGATATTGTTATAGCTAATGTCTTTAATAATAATGTGAAAAAGTCATAATTACCAAATCCTAGCCTCTTATATTTGATCTACTCTCCTAACTAGAAATTAGGCTCATAATACATTGTATGAGTCTTTGCATTTTAAATGTCCTTCTCTGTAACTTGACCATGAAGAACTTAGGTGTGAAGGATGTTGAATAATTCATCTTTGCTTTCTATCACTTACTACAATTCTTTGCACATAATTATTCTACCTATAATTTACTGAGTACCTTCTCTGTGGTAAATACATTCATAGTTATCATATGAAACTTCAACTAATGCATTAATGAATGAAAGTTAACACTTTATGTTTGATGACTAGAGAAAAAGGGAAATAGAACCAATTTTGTATCCAATCTGAGTGTGAAAGGGATGGTGTGATAGAAAAATGGGTGCAGATAGTAGCAGAATCACAGTGGCTGGCATGATATTGTATCTCTGCTAATCTTCTATAGATGAGGAGGAAAGTTGCTATAAGACAGAGAAGTATTAGAAAAATACAAGTTGTGACAAAATAAATGACTACAATTTGAAATAAGTTTCATGGAATTTAAAGTATAAATATTATAGAGCAGAATATTTTTTTAAAAATAGAAAACAGCATTAGACTGTTGAGAAACATTTCTTCATGGGTATATCTTATTTATGCACATTTCAAGATTGAATTGCTATTATGAAGGCAGTCTCACGGGTGCAGTCTTCAGATCCTCAGTCAGGGATATGAGAATGGGCCTTGGGTGTGCAATACTTCCTTTCCAAGAGATATAGATCCCACGTAGCTTTTGGTTATTGCTTGTTGTGGGGATATCTTTCTCTATTTCAGACTCAATGAGCTCTTGTTTGTTCTGCTTAAGCATGTGTATTAATGGTCCTCAGACACACTCCCAACTTTCATTATTGCAGACTCCATAGAGGAGGGACAGGGGCTTGTCTATTGTGGCATAAGGCAGGTGCATGAATGTCCTTTACTCTACCTCCAGTGTCAGGGATAACTTGGCCAGGAGGGACCAACACACACTATCAGCAGATCTTGCTCTGTGTCTTCTGTATGTGAGTAAAAGTGTTCCAACCAGAACTTGAATATCATTATGTTTTCCTTAGTGATCCTGATACCAAGATGTAACTGGCAGAAATATTAGGACCTCTATCCTTGATGGTAGGAATAGTTACTATCTTTGTTGTTTTCTAGGTAGTTGGAGTCCTTCTCTGGCATTGATTAGCATGGTGTGCTGTTCAATAGGCAACTGATTACTCTTTCTTCTGGACTACCTTCAGAGGTTATTTGTAGAGTGAATGAGATTAAGAGAGACAGATCACATTTACCTGTGGAATGAAGTGCAGGCTTGTCACCATCCATGAAAGATAGAGATAATACCAACTTAAGGCAAACAAGTTGACAGTTCAGTTTGATAATTTATCTCTCCAGAACAAATTATAGGCATTGTAAAATATTCTTTTAAATAAAAGTTTTATTTTATACAAAACTGCCTTAATACAACTTCTTTTTTTTTCCTTTCTTTCTTTCTTTTTGGTTCTGGGGATTGAGCATGGGGTGCTCAACCACTGAAGCGATCCATAGCACCCCCTCACCCTTTTTTCATTTTTTATTTTTGAGACAGGGTCTTGCTAATTCCCTTGGGGCCTCACTAATTTGCTGAGGCTGGCTTTGAATTGGCAACCCTCCTGACTCAGCCTTGTGAGCTGCTGTTTAAACATAAAATGTTAACTTTCATGCATTAATTTGGGATTCAAAGCAATCCCAAATTGTTTTTTTAAAATTACCTTATAGCAGAAAGTATCGAGGGGTCTCAGGACCACTTTCAGGCTCAATGATATACTATTACAACAAAATAGGACTCAGAATGAGCTCAGAACTCATGGTTATGGTTTATTACAATGAAAGGAGGATAAAGATCTTAAGTAGCAAAGTGCATGGGGTAAAGTCCAAATGAAACAGGCATGTGCCACCACACCTGGCCCTTGCCTTAATAAAACTCATTATTTCATAAGCTAAAGGTCCCTAGGAAGTAGTCCCATCATGCAGCCCATGGTGTGTGTTATATGGACCTCTTCATGTCACTCTGTTTGAATTGGGAAAACAGAATCTATATAAGAAATCACTGATATGCTAGCTATTGCTTTTGATCAGGATAATCTGTCTCTAACCCAGGAATCTTGTGTCTTTACCAATATCTGGAAAGTGTGGCAGTTTATCATAATAATTTTCAAGTAAAGTAAAATCTCAGTTTGACAAAATCTCATGTTTGACAAAGCATTACCATTTTATATTATTATCTTTTCAAGTGTTGAGAATTTTTAGGGATGGATAAATGTAACAATTACCAATTTACAGTTCTTAATGAAGGCAAAATTTCCAGGAGAATTATTCACTTTGGTATCAATGTTTTATTCTCATAGAGAAATATAGGGCATGAAAATAGGTTGATGTAGAAATTTCACCATGGATTTAGATAATTGAGCAAGATGAGAATTTTCAAAGACTTAAGTAAGTCAGTCAATGACTGCAATGATCATTTTAAGTAGGTAATCTAGTGACTCTTTTGATACTGGCATGAGTTATTTTTAATATATTTGTTAAGATGAAAGGTTTTAAAACTATGTATAATTATATGTAGATTGATCTATCCATCTATCAATTGTATTTAAAAAAAACAATTTATAGGTTATGGGTTCAGGATGGCTTATTTAAATTTCCTTACTGAATTTTAAAAATTCTAAGAATGTGTATTCTGTGAAATGCGACGAAAGTTCCTTTCAAAGTGTCTATGCTGAACATGTTAAATCCTCACACATTACTGCAGTCTCTAGACCACAGATCATGACAGCTTCTCATGCTGAAATTGTGAAACTAAACATTGTTGTAAATTACGGCTGCTTAGCATAATATGTGACCTGGTCTCTCACCTCTAATAATAGTCTTGTTAAAGTTACACCATAGAATGTGTCGGTTTTAAGACACAAGATTATTAAGAGAAGTTGCAATTTTATATTTTAAAGTCTTTTTTAATACTTACAAGTATTTAAAAACTATCAAGTAGACTTTAAAATTTAAATATGTTTTAATTCCCTTAAAAATTTTCACTCTTCCTTCTTCTGAATATGTAAAATATTTTAGCAGCATATTTGGGGCAATTATTTTCCAGTACCTCTATTTAAATGTTCTTTTATATATATATAAAATAGAAGAGAATTATATATATATATATATATATATATAGAATAGATCTGTTATATAGAAAACTTTTAATCATAAATATATATATAAATATACATATATGTATATTTATTTATATTACATATAAAAATAGTCCATTTCTTTCAGAATTCAGGTTATATCATTTATATGTAATTAATACATAGTCTATATGAGGTCATTCATATAATAATAAACAGGATCAGTGTTGGTAGTCTGTTCTGTGTATTCAACCTATTTTTCCATTAGAATATAAAAATATGATCAGTCTAATGTTTATGGAACACTAGTTATGTTCCAAGCAATTCCAAATTGTTTTCTATAATTACCTTATAGCAGAAGGGTCTCAGGACCACCTTCAGGCATAGTGATATACTAGAACAACAAAACAGAAATCAGAATGAGCTCAGAACTCATGGTTATGGTTTATTACAATGAAAGGAGAATAAAGATCTAAATTATGCAAAGTGCATGGGGTGAAGTCCAAAGGAAACCAGGAGCAGGGTTCTTGGTGTCCCTTTTCAATGGAGTCACCCGTGTACGTGTTTTCTCTCCCAAAGATAAAATGTGGCAGCATGTGTAAGGTGTTGCCAATCTGGGAAGCTCATATGAATCTTTATCCGTGCTTTTTCCTAGGTTTCTGTCATGTGTCCATGGCTGACCTTAGCTATTCAAATCCCCCCCCACCAAAAAAGCATGCTCCTTAAATCACAATGTTAGGATAGAAACCACCACTGTGGGTTTTTTTTTTTTTTTTTTTTTTTTTGTGTGTGTGTGTGTGTTACTTGAAATTGAACCTGGGGGCACCATACCATTGAGCTACATCCCCAACCCTTTTTTATTTATCTTGAGAAAGAGTCAAGCTACATTGCTCAGGCTGGACTTAAACTTGGGATCCTCCTGCTTCAGCCTGCTGAGTTGCTGGGATTACAAGCGTATGCCACCATTCCAGGCTTAAAACTGCTGCCACTGAAAAGAAGAATTTAGTGAAGATAATGTTACTGACATAAGTGAGGAAAAGAGTTGTGACTGGAAGGATCAAGATGTTTTAGAAGCAATTATGCTGGTATAACCAAAACAAAAAGCAAAAATATCGCATTAAAAGAACTCATGAAGATTATTTTCTGACATTCAAACTGTAATGAATGAAGTGTTGTAATATTATACAAACTCATAAAGGAGTATGACAATTTTCCAAGGCATAGAAAGATTCTTACTTTATGTCATAGTTATATAGGCAAATAGAAGAAGGCAAACACTATTCAAACTGTTCTTAATAGTTGCTTTTTTAACAAAAGTTTAATTCTTAATAATAGATATTAGTTTTATTAATATGTTCATTTCCTATATATTTATAATTGAAATTTTGACAAAAACTTTTGGAAGGCATGAAACAATTATAATCTTCCCATTAATTTTTAAATATATCATGTTTTTATTATGGCAAGAAATACATAACATAAAATTTATCACCTTATCCATTTTTAAGTGCATAGTTGAGTAGTGTTAAGAATATTTCCATTGTTGAGAAGCAGATCTTCAGAACTTTTTTATAGTGCAAAATTGAGAATCGGCACTCATCAAATGACAACTCCTATTTCTCTCTTTCCTCTGTCTCTAAAAGCACCATTATCCCTTCTGTTTCTACAAATTTAACTGCACTAGATAACTCATAAATTGGAACTAATAGTATTTGACTTTTGTAGACTGATTTATTTCACTCTATGTAACATCTTCAAGGTTTGTCCATGTTGTAAGATGTGACAGAATTTTTTTCATTTCTAGGGCTGAATAATATTCCTTGGTTAACATATACCACATTGTGCATATCCATTCATCTGTAGATGGACATTGGGTTCATGTTTCCTGAAGAAAATCCTGGAAAAATAAATTCAATTGAATATTCACATGACCTGATATGAAGAATTTCACATTTAGACACACGCATACAAATGGCCAGATGATTATACACTCATATATATTTTGTGGATATTCCCTTTACTGACTTATAAATGCTTTATATTAATTTCAAGCATTATTAGTATGAATTTATTTATAACCCTTCATGTTCTAGGATTGATGTTTTAATCTACAGTTTTGACATTCATTCATCCACCAAATGTTTACTTGATTTTAAGTATCTTCCAGATGTTGTGCCAGGTGCTTTGAATACATTGGTGGACAAGGTCTCTGTCATCTTAGAAAGTACATTTTTAACATGAGGAGACAGCAAATAAGTAAGTACAATAAAAAAATTGGAGAGTATGTTAGATGTTGGGAAAAATGAAAATATAGAAGATAAAGCAGATTATATGTGCAGAGGAGTAGGTAAGTTGTAGTGCTTGATAGGATGGCCAGGGAAATTTTCATTAAATAAAACTTGAAGTTGGTGAGGGATTTGTCCATGTGCAAATTAGCATGAAGATAATCCAACCAGGGTAAATGGTCAGAGAAAAGCTGCTAAAGCAGGAGCAAGCCTCACATGTTTAAAGAAATAAGGAACCCCATGTGGCTAGAATAGAGGGAACAAAGTTATCAAATATAGTAGATGAGGTCAGAGAAGAAGCCAGATCAAGAGAGGACTTAAGATTTTACCCTGAGGCTATAGGGAGGAAGCTAAAGTAGGGTCTTGAAAACAGGGCTAAGTGAATGATCTCCTTTTATTAAATGACTCACTGCAACTACATAGTTCAGAAAAGTACTTGGGAATGGTATACTGAAGTACAGATGGAGGCCACATTTGAGCAATTATAACTATTAGATGAAAGATTGAGTTGGGAGTAGTGGAAAATAGGGAGGCTTTAGTATGTCCTGGGTTTCCTGAAGGAATGGATTTGAAGTGTAGGTTATGGTTTGATAAGCTTTGGCCTTCTTATTTGGATGTAGGGAATTGCCATCAGTTTAGATAGGTAAAGCTATTGGAGGATCAAGTCTCTGGGACAAAATAAATTAAGTTTGTCAGCTTGATTTTGAGAATTTCATATTACAAAACCAAACAGAGATACTGTGAAGTTGGTTGGATAAAGAAGCCTTGAATTCTGGACATAGTTCTGAGCTGAAGATTTATATTTGGAAGTTGAATGAATGTAGACAGCTTTGGAAACAGAGGTAACTATATAGATTACACAATTTGTAGGTCCCAAGGCAAGAAATGTGGGGTACCTTATTTCAAAGGCAGGAACAAATTTCTCCCTTTCTTTTGCAATCTCTTTCAACCTATCATGATAGTTTTTATTTGCTATTTGATGTTGTACTTCCTTGGGCATGGGATACTCATATAGTAAGTTCATATTCTCACAGATGCCCAGGGCCTCACCTTACTATTTAGTGCAAAGGGCACAAGTCCCCAACCCTTCTCATAACTGCACCCATTTCTCTCATAGCATGCAAAAAGTGGTAGTGATGACCAGGTAGGAGCAGTAGAACAAGAGGCAGGGTTCCCATCCTGGGGAAGTGGAGGTCAATTGGGAATAAGACACACTTATGAGCTGAAGCTTAAAGCACTTGGCACATGCTCCCTTTTCCTATCAGACTACATCTAAAAGCCAAAACTCAAATATAAACTTATTAAGAATGTCAATGTAAACAGTGCAGGTCACATCCTATGTATTTGCAATTGTCACAATCTCATGAAGGAGTCTCCATTTAAAAGCCATTCTACTGAATTAGGTAATTAGGGGACTTAGTGCAGAGAGAGCAGTGAAGAACTAACTAGCTGTGAAGCACCCCAACATGAGGAAACAAAACAGCAGGGACTAGACAGGAGATTGAAACGGAGGGGTCTGGGAGCTACAGGGTAAACTGAGAAAGTATGTCATTTTGGAATTTAAGTAAAGAAAGCTATTTGTGGAGAGGAATGTGGGTTGTCAAAATGCAGCAAGGCTGGGCATGAAGGAAAATGAAAATGAGCTTTTGGAGAAGCAGTGAGGGTAGAAAATCTTAATGGTGAGGATTTGAAAGTAACTAAGTGTTGTAGACAGTGAACATGGGCAACTGTCTCAAGTTTTCCTGAGAAAAAGAGCAAAAACATGGGCTATAGCTAAATGGGGAAGAGAGATCAATGTCCTTTCTTTCTTTTAATGAAGAAATGTTATTAGTAAATTACTGTTTACTAGAATAATTACTAATTTGGGCAAACTTGTAGCATCTCTCACATCTGCAAGTGAAAACTTGAGTCATTGAATGATTTATAAGTTGTGGGTAATTGATTATCTTATTCTTAAAGTGAGTTATGGATTTAAGGCAGTCAGGTTGTTTCAATTTAAAATCTTAGCTCCTCCCTTGAAATGTGAGTGTCATATTTTAAATGACCTTGAATTCCTTTGTGTAATGTTATATGGGAAATTATGAAATTATACAATGATGTAAACATATTAATATATTTTCTTAACATTTGAGAATGTAGCATTCTTAAAGATCTATGGACAGCATAAAGGTGGATAAATCAATGATGTACTAATTTTTGTTTTCCTCAAATATTTTTTCCATCATTTAATATAGTTTTTGTATATTTATGATAAAATTTATTTAATGATTCAGGAAAATATTATGATTGATATTTATTTTAAAATGAAGTATTTTTTTAAAAGTATTATTCATATAGTTATTTAAATATTAACCCTTTTATAGATAAATCAAATACCCTTTATAAAATTTCAGATCACTCTTTCAAGTTATTTCCTTGGTGTTTCTTTTAAAATAATCTTATTATAATATTAGCAGCCTTTCTAATTTTGTTTTACCACCTACATAACAGTTTATTAATGTGTAAATCCTGGGTTAAAATAAATCTAACACATAGCACATTTAGGCAATGATAATTATAATAGTGTTCTAAAAGGTCCCTTTCTAACCTTGCTTTATCACTATTGGCTTTAAAATGGAAGGCATACTTTTGTCTAAAAAGTGTACATGGAAATCATGATTAAAATCAGAAAGTAGCAAAACCTGCAGTTAGAATAAATTAAATGTAAAATAAAGAACAACTATTATAAGGATAAATGCTTTTTCAGGAAGTAGATTACATACCAAAGCAATTTGAAAATTAAATTTAATTATTTTAAACAATGTTAATAGTTAATTCTTCTGAGGTAAACACATTTCTCTACTTGAAATATTTACCATGTTCTCTTAGGTTGGAAGTGACTTGAAAAGGATATGAAATTTATGCAAAATCAATTGTTAGTTTTCACATAATTAATGGTTAATATTTCAGATATGATTATCATATATAAAGCTTTCATATAGTGATATGACAATACTGAAAATGCATTAGCCATTTTTTTCACATTTACTTCTTTTTAAAATATTTTTCTATTCCCCATTAATATATTCCAAAATCTAGTTCTGGTTTAGAAAATTTAAGCTATTAATTCACTTTAAAGCACAATTGTCATGGGGCTCCACTTATTTTAGCCCTAACCAAGAAGTCAAGAGGCTCCCTGCTCACTCTGGGACCCATCCAGCTGCAGATTTTCCCTCTATGTTGAGCCTTCCCAGGTTCTGACAAAGGTCTTTGGGTTGTTGCCCAAAACTCTGAAAGAAATGAGCTCCAGCTGAGCCAAATCATTTAAACCTCATATAAACACCACACCACAAACCCCTTGTTATGGACATAATTAGGTAGAACATCCCTTGTCCTACTGACCAGCAGAGCATTCACTGCATCCCCTCTCTGTAATTAACTTTCCTAATAAACACTTTGGATTGATAACCCTGATGTGTAGTACTCCTTTCTTTGGAACCCCAAATGGCCTCATCTCAGGACAATTTGGGGCACTGCTTTGTATGAATTCCCCACCTTTAGTTTTGGGGCAAAGTCTCACCTTTGGCAGGATGAAACAATTATGTTTCAGTGCTTGATTAAAATCAGATGTTTTGATTAAAAAAAAAACTATAACCAAGACCTTTTGCCATTATTTTCCCTTCCTCCTTCCTGCCTGCCTGTCTTTTCTTTCCTTCCTTCTTCTTTCACTTTACTTTACTTATTTCTCTTTCCACATTGTAACATCAAATTCCTGTAACATTTATTTTCTGAACGATCAGTTGATGCAATTGTATTTCTCTTGGTGGCACATGTGGTAAAGCATTAAATTTTATTTTTGTATTCATTTAAATTTTGAGGTTTTTACTTTTCTTAAACTTTAAGACCATCTTCAAGAGGCAAAATTTATTGCTCTTATTTTATCTTAATCTCCCAACAATTATTCAGTACAAAAATTGAACTGTCATTATGGTTTATCCAAAGGTGAGAAGACTACAGTAAAAATTATAATTTGAAGTCAGGTACTGTGGCACATACCTGTAATCCCAGCAGCTTGGGAGGCTGAAGCAGAAGGATTGAGAGTTCAAAGCCAGCCTCAGCAAAAGTGAGGCACTAAGCAACTCAGTGAGACCATGTCTCTAAATAAAATACAAAATTGGGGTGGAGATGTGGCTCAGTAGTGAAGCATCCCTGGGTTCAGTCTCCAGTACTAAAAAAGAAGAAGAAAAAATTATTATTTGATTATACACACTCTGACCAAATACTTCTCACTTAGAGATATGCTGCTCTGTAATATAGTTAATAATGTAAACAATGCATCATTTTGAAAACCTGAACTGAAATTTATAAGAGAACATTCTGTCTATATATATAAATATATACTGGTACATTTCTTAGTGACTCTCTCTGTAACTAGATTACAAATGTCCCTTTCGTCAGTACCAATAGCGGTCTCCAGATGTGCTTTACATGTTCACATGAAGACAGGTGCTTAAGAGTACTGTTTCTGGTGAAAAACTCATATTAACATACATGGAGTTATTACATCATGTGTCTTCATATGTATTTTACCTCTTTTCAACTTTAGGCATAAAGCATATGAATATGAATATGAATAATCAATCAGTGAGTAGGATTCAAGTCTCTTTAACAGCTCCATGTTATGTTAGAAGCAAAGATTTCTCTATAATGACACTTCTATATGTAACTAAAATATCCCAGATTCATGAGACTTATAATTTAGACTCATTTCCTCCATTTTTTTTACATTGAAAGTACTCTACCCTGTACATAAAATTATCTTCTTTCTTCAGAAATAAAATCAAAATCATGACTGTCTAAAAGAAGAAAATTTGGATATATTGTCAGTGTGACCCATTTAAGGCAGCTCTATTTTACGCCTTGCAGTTTTAAACAGACCACCTTATTTAAGTAACCAAACTTGGAGAGGCTCAGGAGGAAAACCTAACGGCTGGAACAGTATGATGATCTTATTTTGTACATTTCTTTCCTTTGCGATCCATTGGTCTGCCTACATTTCATTTTTTATTTTTAAATTCTTTCCGTTTATGGAGGTTATTTCTAATACAGACAGTAGGAAAGAATGAGGGTATTCTTATTTTCTTGCTATCGAAAAATAAATCTTTATTTCACATCCAGTGTGGTGTTCTGCTCTAAGTAAGTAACTTACATATTTTATAGTTGTTGCCTATGGCATGTAATAATATAAAACAGAATTAATGAAATGAGTGAAAAATACATCTTTTATTGCTATTTTAGAAGAAAATGTCCATGTTTATGAAAATAATAAGTTGACTGCAGTAGCTACCCTAGTTCAAGTTGTTTTTTTTCCTAACAGAATTGTTGCTGGGCTAAAATTCTGATTGGAGGCATCCTCTCTGGAGGTCTTTCAAAGGACAGCCTGCTAATGATGCAAGTTAAGAAGAACAGGCTCATGTTCTAGGACCGTTTGTATATGTAAACCAACAGTCCAGGCCCCAGTAAAGTGCTTGTCGTTGTCAGTGAGATGGGCTGTATAATGTTTGTCTGGCCAGCTTGTGAGATTAACCTTCCAACAGAGACAAGAAGGGTGGAGATGTTATTTAAATAAGCACCACAAGTACCCTCTGCTTAGTTATTCAGAGCCAAAAAATTAGCATAAAATATCCTAATTCTGTAAAGCTGTGTATTTCTTCAAACAGCATTAGGCAACACAGAATCTTTAGAACAGCAACTGGCACATTTTCTGACATGAAAAACGAACCCTGGCTCATATAATGGAAAACACAGACCAGCTAAAGTGCTTGTCTTCTCATCATGGATCACAGCCTTGGCCTGGGGTCTTCCATTCCTCTTCACAGAATTACCAGCAGTGAAAGAGGCCAGTATCTTGGGGCTTTTAGTTGTATCAGGTCTTAGTCATGATCCTATGTAGTCAAAAATATGTCAGAGTATTTGGCAATATAATGACCTAGAACTGTTATACCCATTGGCAGAAGGCAAGCTCACATAAGGTGGCTCCATATGTGCTTCCAACAAAACACTGATTTACCAGATTTGTGAAGCAGCCACACAGATTTGAGGGCCTATCCCTAACCATCGCTGGCCTTGGAAACTTATAATGATGGCAAATGAAATGGTAAAATTGCCTCCCTTTGCCACATATTTGAACTTAGGACAAAATTCTAGGTCATCCAAATGTCTTAATTTGAAATCCAGTCAAAGTCATTTATGATTTCAATGATTGGGTTTTAGGTCAGAAGGACACATTTAACATGCATTCATTTCAAGTTCCTCCCATTTGGGTGAGGAGACTAAAGTTCAGAGATATTAAGTATAATGTCAATAAAAATTTTTAAACAAAAACTTAAAATATAATCCAGATTCTCCAATTCCTGGGGAATAAATTTTCCTTACTGCACAAAAATTATTTACATAGCTGGTAGTTAAAATGAGTTCATTTATTTATTCAGTAAATACTTATTGTTACTAAATGTCTGTCAGATATTGACCTAGGAAGCAAAGATACAAAGGTAAACAGGACAGAATATTTCAAGGAATTTACTTACGTTCTAGAATAGAAAGGTAAATAATTGAGTACATAAATAAATTTAAAAAATAACTTTAGTCGTGGGTAAGTATTAAAAAATCTTTAGTAAGTCAAACTATCAAATAGCCAATGTTAGATATATTTTGGAGACAAATTTGAATGAATTATTGATGAATGAGATTTGAAGAATGAAAGAAACAGAGGTTTCAAAATAACTTCTGGGATTATTTGATTTGAATAGCTTGTTAAATGTAATGGCATTTCTTAAGATAGAGAAGGCACAGAGAGAAGTAGAAATTTTGTGGGAGGTGGGTGAATATAATCCAGAGTTCTATTTTATCCATAAAATAGATTGAGACAATCTCAGATTCATGGGAGAACATCAAGGAGGCAACAATACATAAAACTATGTAAGTCAGAGGAACACTTGGTGCTATTTGAGTTGTTGGCACTTGCTTGTCATGTCTCAAAGATCACCTCTAAGTGTATAGTACATGACAAGGGGATTGTTCTTTTCCATTGCTGATTGTGGAATATCCCATCTCTGTCGTCTTAAAAAGCGCCAAACTCTCAGAGCAAACTTGGCACATTCTTGGAGTTTACTCACACCATGATTGTCTGC
Organism: Marmota monax; assembly: GCF_021218885.2. Taxonomy (NCBI): domain Eukaryota; kingdom Metazoa; phylum Chordata; class Mammalia; order Rodentia; family Sciuridae; genus Marmota; species Marmota monax. The sequence continues at coordinate 17,716,364 of NW_026692781.1, forward strand.
CTCCATATCTCTCTTTTGTAATCAAAAACTATTATAATAATAAATGTTGTAACATTTCCAATGGAAAGTTATGCATACACTTCAATGTGTAATGTTAAATCATGGTGTTATTTATTTATTTATTTATTTAGTTAGTTAGTTAGTTCTAATTAGTTATACATAACAGTAGAAAGCTCCACTGTACACAAATGGAGCAGAATTTTTCACTTCTCTGGTTGTACATGAAGTAGAGGCATGCTATTCATGCAGTCATACATGTGCCTAGCATAATGATGTCCATCTTAGTCCATCATTTTTCCTATCCCTTTCCCCTCTCTTCTACCTTCACCCCATCCAAAGTTCTTCCACTTATCCCATGCCTCCATCCCATTATGGATTAGCATGAAGTCACCTGGTTTTTTGAACCTGGCTTATTTTGCTTAACATGATGTTCTCCAACTCCATCCATTTACCTGAAAATGCCATAATTTAATGCCATCTTTTAATGCTGAGTAATATTCCATTGTGTAATGAATATAAAATCACAATCATCTTAATAGCCAGATAATTTTATAAAATTGCTCTTTAGTATTTTTTTCATTTACTTGAGAGAAAATATTTCTCTCTGAATGTGATAACTGCAAGGGGAAGCCAAGGAAAAACAGTAAGGTGCTTGAAACAGATGACTGTCGAGCAGTTCTAATAAGATAGAAATACTAAAATAAGGACACAATGGGTTCATGGTGCATATATTTCAGGATCTAGAAAATAAACAGAAAGCTAGAAAAATGATAATGTAATTATGAATTAATGAAAAATGTCATTTTTCAAGGAAAAGTTCACTGAATTTTAACATCTTTAGACATGTGCTATACTAGGCTGATATGGGGAAGGATAATTCATTCATAAAAAACTAGTATCCAAAAGGATTATAAGGGAACAATTTTTATATCATAAAGGAAAATTCTAATTAGTAAGAATATTTTAAAAAGAATGTCTTAGCCCCTAACTTTTAAAAAAGTTTTGATCAAATTAAGTAATATTGTTAAACTTCTAGTTCACAAAACTATTTGATACTCTGCTAGGGGAAAAAAAAAGTCATATTATTTAAGGGCAGTGATTCTGTTACACAGATTAAATTGGATTACTTCGTAGAATATGACAACACTATGCCAGACACAGTTTAGGTTCACTATAAATATAGCTGAGAACTATGAAATGAATAAAAATATACTTAATATTAAAAAAATCCTCAAACTCTGAGCACACATTATAGATCATAACACCTGCTGTTGTTCCTCAACATAGTCCTGTACGGATTCTCAGACTTCTTTATTCCCTGAAAACTTTAGGACAGTTCACTTTCTCTCCAATACAACACTTGCCATAGGTATTAATTAATTGTGCATATCCACATGGACAATCTTTCCCATACACTAGCTTCAGAATTTCCAGACCTCAAATGATATTCTGCTCCAATATAACTGTGCTTGCTTAGCCAGTTTCCATCTAGATCTTTCAATCCCCTCCACACACTCAAATTTGAGCTTCCTATTTTCCAGACACCATCTTCTGTGTTTCTAGTGATCCCTCTTATACTTGGATTCCAGCAGTTCTTTCATTAATATTTGATTGTGCTTTTCTCCTTTCCTCTCCAAACCTTTGGTAATGAACCACCATGAATCTCAGTTTCTTCTGAATGTCTTTTATTTAATTTTTCTCTTATTCCTTCACCTTTTTCTTTGGGCTGAGAAACCTAAACACAAAGCATTTCACAGGAGTAAAGAAAGTATTTTTGGACCAAAGCGGTTCATAGCTTTTATCCTGCTCCTGGGTACGTGATTGTCACTCTAAATAAGCAATCATACATACAGATCTTAGTTTAAATTTCATAGTCACCCTTAGGCAACCTGTTGAATTGTTACTGCCACTTCACTCTTCCACAGACACAGACAGTTCTCTAACAGTCTTTTTCTTCCAACTCTCAACACCTCTGCCTTTCCTTCAATTTTAGCTTATAATCTTGCCTTTGGTTTTACTAAAGGGAAAAAATTGCTAAATGAAAATAACTTGAAACTCTTCACCACCAACTCTGCCAAACTTCTGAGCACCCATACATATTCTGTAGCAGTTCACCTCTCATGGAAAATTTTCCATGCTCATAGAAAAGACCAAACCACCCTTTTGGTAATTAAATCTCATCTTTCTCAGCCTATTCGAAGACAACGCCCCAGGAATAATATTCACTTTTTCCTGCCTCACTGTTTTTCCCTCATACTAAATAATCTTCACTAGCATATCACATTGAATTTACATCTGCTATCTTATTAAACTCCTCCTCTTAAAGTTTACACTTCATACTTCTGGTGATGTAGAAAGAAAGATTTTTTAACAACCTTCTGGATCCTACCTGTCTTTCTTTACTCCTTCTAACCATCACCCACATCTTTTGTACTGGTTGGTGGATTCTGCCTTCAAAATAGACTTCAAGTCCACTCTTAACTCACCATCCCCACCGACACTACCATGAATCTAGCTGGTCATCTTGAGTCTGGATTAGAGTTGTCAAATTTGTTCTCCCTGTACTCATTCCTGCTCAGTGGGAGTTAGTGATATTCTTAAAACCTAAGTCTGATTATGCTATTTTTTCTTCTTAAATCCCTCCATAATAGCTTGATATTGCATTGTAAAATGTAAATGCAATTCCTTTACTGTGGTCTGTGAGACCCTGCTTACCTTTCCATCTTTACCTTGAGTCCTTCTCCCTGTTGCTCTGGCCCCCTTCCCTATTTCCTATCATAACAATCTCTTTCCCTCCGTGGGGTCATGGCATGCACTGTTGCCTCTTCAGATCGCTGGCTCTTTTTCACTTGTCAAGGAACAAGAAGGCCTTTCCTGAATCAGATCCTCTTTTTATTACAGTCCTTTATTGGTTTCTTTTATAACATTTTTTTTCCGATTCATAAATACATATTTACTTTTTTATATATTTGTTTTATCTCTTATTATACTATAAATTCCTTAACAGTAGAAACTATGTTTCATTCATAACTGCCCCAATAATAAACATATTGCCTGCTACACACTGTCAATAAAATGTTTTTTATAAAAAGAGCTCTGTATACTCCCTTCTCTTTCATCCTCTTTGAACCAACTGCAGATGCCTTTTCCCATCCAAGTAAAGAGACAAGTCTTACCATTGTCACCTGAGACTTCCATATTATCAAATCATCCAGTAATTGGTCTCTTCCTCTGTCTCTCTTTCATATTTTTTTTAAACTTGACTTTTGGGATATCACTTTATTTTGAATCTCCTCATTCACCAGCGCCTCTTCTCTATTTCCTGTACCATTTCCTTCTAATTTCCACTTTCAAATTTGGAATATATTGAATTCAGTCCTAATCTTAAATGGCTTCTCTTGTTTAGCTACACTAATTTCGTATACCCTTAGTATGCTACAAACTGTAAATTCATATCTCAGGTGTGGAATTTCCAGAGCTCCTGATATGTACATATAGCTAAAAACTCAACCTCTTATATTTTGATAAATAATACAAATATAAAACTTAATAATTTGGAAATCAAATATCTTGTTTTATTGCACATTTTATCCACCTCAGAACACAGCAACATATACCTTCAATGCCTCTAATTAAGGGCTCTGAAGTTACTTCAACTGTCCTCCTTTTTTCATATTAGTCCAATGATCTGCAAATCATGTCTTCTGATTAGGCTGATACCCTGCCTCCCTTGTCCAAAGTCTTATATACATTTTCTGCCAATAGTATTTTTCAGTAGTCTCCTTAATTTCTACCTTTGCCCTCTATCTGTGTCCATTTTTAAAGTTGCAGACACGTTAGTCCTTTTCTAAAACTTAGGTCATGTCATTTCTTTTCACATAACCCTATTGTAAAACTAAAGTCCTTAAAATGTCCTACCAATGCTTCTATGATCTCTCTTTGGTGTGTTATGGTGACTCTTGCTCACTCTGCTCCAAACATCTGAACCTGCTTAGTATTCCCTGGACAAGTGAAGGATACCTTCTTCACCCAGCATATATGCATTTTCTAGTTCCTCTTCTTCAAACAGATTCCTGTGTGTTTCATGCTACCTTTTTCTTTCTTATCTTTTCTTTCTTTTCTTTTTTCTTTTTTTTTTTTGGTACTAGGCATTGAACTCAGGGGCATTTAACTACTGAAAAACATCCCCAGCCTTTTTTTGTATTTTATTTAGAGACAGGGTCTCACTGTGTTGCATAGGACCTTGCTAAGTTGCTGAAGCTGGCTTTGAACTCACGATCCTCCTGCCTCAGCCACCTAAGCCACTAGGAATATAGGCCATCATTTTCTTATTATCTTTTTTGAGTACCTTCTGTAGATGACCAACTCCAACACAGAAAGCCCTATTCTCATCAGTATATTTAATGCAACTTATAGCTATTAATATTATCTGGAATACTTTACATGTTTTTTTAAATTATTATTTGCTATCTTTATTTACAAATTAGAATGTTAATTTCTTCAGGAAAGGAATATTATTTTGTTCACTGACATATTCTTAGGGCCTACAAGAGTATCTGGCACAGTAGGCATTGCATAAATCTATCCTGAAAAATTGAATATAGTAGATATTAAAGGCATTAAGGTTGTTAAGTCACAGTTTTCCAACATTACTGTATCTTAAAAACTATGTGGTGCTATTTCTTAGGAATTCCAATTATGTGAGTTTTTAATGCAGCCAGAATTCCGCATTTATAATGACTATTACAGAATGACTATAGAATGATTCTTCTAGCTTGAAGACCTAAGCAGAGAAGGAAGATCTAACCATGCTGAAGGTTCCATTCTGTGACATTATTCAATAACTAGTATTATTTCGTATTCCCTGTCACTGAGGGCTTGTATAATTTGGTAAGCTGGACCCTCAAGCCCAAAATTTAGTTAATAGATATAACAATTTTTCACATTTAAGATAATTTTCATATTTTTATTAAATTAATGTTTTAATATCTATACATTTGTACAAATTAGTATTTTAGCAATGCATTAATATATTGCAATTTTATTTTTAATCAATAAATGGATTCAAATGAAGCAGTCAAAATTTTATCTAAAGTCAAAGAGCATAGAAATATTTACTTTATATACTTTTTCAGTGTTTTATTATTATATTTTGGTCTTTATTTTTATTTAAAAATATCATCTAGATATTCAACATATCATCCAGTCCAGGTTAATGAGCTTTTTATCCTAAGACAAAATGAGAAACCATATTTAAGGAAAGAAAAAAGTAATTATTTAACCTAACAAAACAGTCTTGTAGGTAGAAATAAAATAACTGTTACTCTGAATTTTTTTCTCCATTGATGGGAATATGATAGATACTGTTTAGATTTCTTTGCTAGGTTGTCTCTGTATATATACATACATACATCCTTTATGTAATTTATAATTTTACTTCTTGCCAACTGTTTAATTTATAAGTTATGAGAAAATGGTCTCAATTGCCTGAAAGTTGGGTTACAATAGTACTTATTCTGGGGCAAGAGTTATGGCATCAAGGACAGTATTTTTCTTCCAGATACTCAGAGATATTTTCTTTTTCCTACTTGTAAAAGCTTAAGCAGTACTCTCTTTATTGCCATAGCCCAACTGCTGATTGCATGTCAATTCAGAAAATATATTCAAGACCATTTAAAGTAATTCACTCACAGCTGCTAATCTTTTGTGTTATGAAGGTGATCAAAAAATATAAACCTTGCAAAGAACTTACAAATATCTTCTAAAAGAACTGTAGAAACATAAAACTTTTTTTAACAGATTCTCTTACTCTTAAAAAATTATAGTCTTATCAGTGTCTTTTATTTAAATTTGCATTTTTAAAATTTTATTTTAAAATACTGATCTCTCATACTTGAGTCCTCCAAGAATAATTTGTGGCAACTCTATTGGGTTAAATATTCTTGTGTAGAATATGATTACATTATTCATTTGGATGACTTTATATTAAGCTAGGGTTAATCTGGATAATGCTAATAATAATTGATTTGAGAAGATCTTTACATGGTAAATTCAATTTTAAATACATTTGCTAAATTTTGTTTTAATTTATTATCTATGGATTATAAATCTCATGACTTCATATAATGCATTAATATTGATTAAATGGCATTTGTAAAAGCAACTTTTTTTCCATTATATTCATCATATAGTATTTTTTCCCATTTACATTATATTACACATTGATGTGTGGTACTCCAAAGTTGTATTTGTTTGTTTGGTACTGGGGATTTAACTTGAGGGCACTTTACCACTAAGCTACACCCCTGTACTTTTTAAAAATTTTTATATATTTTTTGAGTTCATATATTTAATTTTTATTTCAAGAAAGGGTCTCACTAAGTTTATTAGGGCCTCGCTAAGTTGCTGAGGCTGGCATTGAATTTACAGTTCTCCTTCCAAGCCCCTGGGATTACAGGCATGGTCCAATGTGTTCAGCCTCCAAAGTATTTTTAATAATTCTTTTATACACTTAATTCATATTAATTCAATGTTTTTCTTAGTCTTTTAAATTTTGTTCTTTGCAAAATACATTTCTTAACATTTATAATTACAGATACACAAATAAAGATTACATATAAAACTACCTATAATTGTAGAGAGAGCAAACTTTATTTGAAGCATATTACTCCACATTTGATTTAGAGATTTAGGGATTAATCTAAATGAATGAAGTATGTTCCACTCATAGAATATTTCTTCGTAGAAACATACTCATTGATCTCTGATAGAATTTTTGCTATTCACATGAATTCAAGATCCTCAAAGTCATTTGGTCAAAATACTTGAAATGACAGTACCATGAAGTCCCTGGATATTATTAAATATGGATATTTGCTTAAGTCTCTTTATGAGATATGATTATAATCTTTTTCTTTACATATAGCTTACTTAAAAAGAAAAAAAATGCCTTGAATTCTCTATTGTATAGATAGGTTTATTTGAAAGTTGAAGTTATTCAAAATGATACTATTGCAATATTTATTTAATGGAAAAAATAGATTTCTGAAACTCTCTGAAAGGAAAAATATGGTGTATACACAATTTTAGATATTTATTGAAAGGTACCTGAACAGTAGGTATATAAAGAGAAAAACTGTAGCACAGGTTAAAGAGTGAACATTATAACACGCTTGGCCCATACCCTCTCGGTCCATTTACCATTTTTATATGCCTGCTATTATGTTTGTTCCCCATCCCCCATATAAAGCAAGCACCTGCATCTCTTTGTTAAAGAGCTGCCTTCAGGCTACCAAAAGCTGTTTTGCCTCCATGCATAGAGAGCTGTCCACAGACAACTGGAAGTGTTTTGCAAACTACCGTTGCCATGGTTGCTGTAAAGAGTGACTGGCTGGTGCTGCACTGACTTGTGCTGCCTCGACTCCCATGCTGTGTCCTATACTTTCAGAGGTGCCATGAAAGGTTGAGGCAAAGTAATCTACCCTTCAGAGGTTTTCATGTACATTTATCTCTAGTTCAAATATGCTGCGGTGTTAGCTTTGGAAACCCTAAAATAAAAAGAGGTCCGGTTTTTATAATGTACATATGCCAAAATTGCCTTGAAAGGACACTGAGGAAAGAAATGCAAAGACTAAGAAATGCATACATGTGACTGTATTATATACAAGCTATGAAATTCTTTCCAAAACCCATCACCAAGTGTGAGTGATCTCACAATGACCCTGGTCTGCTACAGTCCGGTTGCTCTCTGTTATTTAACTGGCCACTTATTTTACCTTTTCCCTAGAACAGACCAAAGTCACCCTGAACTTGACATTGTCCTAGGCCTGCCTCCAGGACAAGTCATTCCCTTAGAGGAATAACTCTCCTGGACAGTATCAGATATTTTACAGACTTGGCCTCTTTAATTTTAATGAGGATGATAGGATTCATAGCAGCTGGGGAAACATGGTGTCATTTAACAAGGAGGTAAGTGACAAGCAAAGTAGACAGAAATACCATAACGTACAGAAAGGATGGAACAGTGAGCAGGAAGTTTCAACCTTTAAGTGATCATGATGATGGTTCCTAGACCATAGTTTAATAAAGGTGATCAAGAAGGGTTTTGCTTCTATATAATAACCATATATACATAGCATGTATATTGTATCTATAAGAGAGTATATATAGTATCTATACGTTGTATGTATCTACCCAACTCCACCATACCACACACACTAAGAAAATCAATAGTGTTAACCAGAAGGTTTATGTCAGCCAACCCCAAAGCTATTTTCTCACTCATCTCCAGACAAAAGCTTATTCTCTGACTTAGAACTATTTTCTAGCAGAGGTAGAAGCTGGGTGCTTTTGAGAGAATTCCCTGAGGTGCCAAAGAAAGTATATGCAAAAGTGATTTCTCTAATCCATTCCCATGAATAACTTTATGCCAGAGCAAGAGCAATATCCAGATATTTGAAGAGATATTAGATATTATCTATGAGCAGATGCTGATCTGAGAAGGCCTCAAATGCAATCATAACATCTTTGTTCAGAGGAGAGGGAAAATAAGGTTCCATGGATACACAGATGTATCAAGAGTTCATTTCTCCTTCACTTTGAGTTTATACTTGAGATGGATATGCTTATCATTTGGAAGAACCTTTAACTTGGTTCCTTGACCTATGGTAAAAGTCATTATGATAGAAAAGGCCATGTATAAGACCTGCATGGTAAAAGTCATTATGATAGAAAAGGCCATGTATAAGATTGAGTAGCTACATGTAGTTATGCTCAAAAGCTTATTGTTTTTTTTGTCGTTGTTGTTGTTCTGGGGATTGAACCCAGGGCCTTGTGCTTGCACTCACTGAGGTATATCCCCAGCCCAAAAGCTTATTGTTTTCCAGGGCTGTTCTCAAAGAATTAAAAACTGCAGCAACAATGGTTTCCAGAACATACCCATTAATTTATTAATCTATCCCCTGATCAAAGAAACTGGGTTGCTCAAGTGGCAGTCAGATGGCAGTGGCTATAGAATGTTAAAAATCCCTTGCCAAGTTTCTGTATACAAACCAGATTTTTTTTAGACCTAGACTTCGATGCCTGAAGGACTGACTTCCTCATCAAAGAACAAAATAAAGTTCTGTTTATTTAGAGCCAATAGTATTTAATCAAGTAATTTTCCTACAGCTGACAATTAATTCTGATCCTTAGATCAATGAATGTTGTAAAATTTATTGAGCCTTTGCCTGGTATTTCATAAGTGTTTGGTAATATATGGATTTTGCTAAGATAATATTTATTTACTCTAATAATGTTTTGTGTTTAATATATTTTTGTATTATAAAAATTTGATATTACCAGATATATTTTTGGATTAAAAGTACACATATATCTTGGTATCTAAATTTAATGTATCTCATGCCTTAAATTTTCTATGTTTGTAAATAAAAACTCTCTCAATATCAGTTCTCTTTACAAGTTTTGCTTTTTACCTAAGGATGAGTGTTTTAAAAGACTAAGTTCATACATTGCCTATTATGTTTTACCAATTTGATGTCATGGTTTTGAGAACAACTCCCTTTTTAGGTGTGTTCCTTGAGACACTGACACTAATTTTTCATCATTGAAAAGTAGATATTTATGGGAATTTCAGGGTTGCACTTTTCACTCAGCCAGATGTTCATTCTAAAATAATACACTAACACTGAATAAACTTATTGCTATTTCCTTTCAGAGTTCCTACATATCAATAAGATGGAGATTTTGAATTAAGGTATCCAACCCATTAAATAAAAATATATGGTTAGAATTAAAGTTGTAAGGTTTTTAAAATAAATTATCAGGATTACTGTAATGAATTTACTCTATTTTCATGGGAAAAGGAAAATCTTTTTAAAAAAATATTTATTTTTTAGTTGTAGTTGGACATAATACCTTTATTTCATTTATTTATATGTGGTGCTGAGGATTGAACCCAGGGCCTTGCACATGCTAGGCGAGAGCTCTACCGCTGAGCCACACAATTCCAGCCCAGAAAAAGAAAATCTGCAGAAAAACTTAAAGTATGAAATTTTATAATATGTAAATGGAGAAGAATTATTTTTCCAGATTTGCAGTCCATGTGTAGATCTTTTTCTTGTTTTCTTCTGAATTCATTTTCTCCCATTCCATTCCTTACTATGATTATTAAGAGAGTAACACCTTCTGCATTGATTAAAAATATGTTATTTATACTTTCCATTTACATTTGCAGATTTTTTCTTAAAATTTCAGATTGCCTAAAAATATGATCCATATGCTGTTTCAGCTTAGTGGCATTAGAAAATCGTGTATTTGAAGTGGCTGCAAGTTTGTGACTAAAATTAGGCTCACATACTCCCTGTATCTTTGGTAAGGCATTTATAAATAAAGTAGCTCTTTTAAATTCCTCGTAAAAATTGCAATATTCTTCAATAGTACACATTACTTTGGACTGATAGACTATTCCTTTGGAACTGATGTTCACTGTCGAGATCAATAAACATCTTCATGTTTTTAGTGACAAAAGTGCAGATCTAAAATGTTGAACCAAAATGGTATGTCTTTCCTAGAAGACATGCTATGAAATCCATGTCTATGAAATCCAAAACTACTATGAAATCCCTTAAAACTGTATGTGTGCTTTTAAAGATCTATAAATCATTCTTTTAAATAAATAATTCAGTTCTGATTTTATTAAATTACAAAAGAGAATAACCCAAAGCATTAATAGGGTAATTACTTTTTCTTAATGAACTGATTCCAGAATGTCTTTAAAGCAATCCTTTTATAGTGAAATTTAAAGGTATGTATAATTAATAGTAAGTGAAGAGATACTTGAGATATCATGTGCTATTTTAGTAGGTGATTATACTGTTGAAAAGGTGAATATATGTGGCCAGGATAGCAGGTATCAGAGATGGTTACTGTCAAGCTTTAAATTATCACTTTCTTTATAAAACACAAATAAAAGTTATATTTAAGCCTGATATGAGAGAATTCAGGAGAAATTGCAAGTGCAATGAATGTTGTTTTTATTCTCAGTTCATTATTGGTATTTCAGTATTCTCTTCCTCTTCCTTTTAAAGCTAACCAATTCATTCATCAAAGCTCTTTAGTACTTGATTGTTTACCTTATTCTTTGTTTTTTCTGTTTTCATTTTTATTAGTCAAAACTACTATAATAAATTCTAGCCAAGTTCCCTGTTTTATCACTAAATATGGAATCATGGTGAATCATGATGAGGCAAGTTTAATGGAGATGGTTGGAATAAAATAATAATATTATGACTGCACAGAAATAGTAAGTGATTGATAACGAGGTCAATTTATAATTCATATGCTCTATCAAAAGAATGTGAAATGTAATTAGTTGTATTAAATTTACATTAGTCAAAATCAATATATAGGTAGTTCCTTCAGGTGGGAAAGACTAGGATTTTGGTATGTTAACTGCAGGGATCAGGAAGTAAATTCATAACAGTATTTTAGCAAAAGGCTAAGGGGTCTATATAGAGGAGAAATAACTTCCCAGTGAAATGATTTAACAGGAACAAATGAGAGTGGAATTGTTCCAGGTCACTAAATTGGCATTCAATGTAGTGTTCAAGCTCCAGAAAATTAGCATACTAAAAATGGGGAAATTAGGCCAATTGACAGTCAAAATGGACAAACTCAAAATTGGAAATTTGGGCAGGCATAATTAGAACACAGGTGACAAGTGCTTGCCTCTGGCAAGCAATATAAAAGATTTACAAATCAATACACATACAAACCCTAATATGCTTTCCAGGGAAGAAGAAGTGTTAGATCTTCACTGTTTGATAAAATAGCAACTAGTTACCTGTAGCTCACTGTTTGATAAAATAGCAACTAGTTACCTGTAGCTATCTATTTAAAATTTATATTAATTAAAACTAAAATGAAACTATGAATCTTCCCTACGCATCCCCAAGTTCTCAGTAGTCTCTTGTGGCTTTTGACTATCATATTGCTTCGTGTGTGTGTGTGTGTGTATGTATGTATATATATATATTTCCATCACTGAAGAAAATTAAATTGGTACCATTTTGGGTGAAATCCATTAGTGACTCAATTTTGAATAGTCTGGGACCATCAGGTACAATTTTTATGATGAAAAAAATAACATGTTAATGGAGATTTTAAGCTATTCAGAGCCTTCAGACAAAGCTGAAATAATAAAACAAAGTTATGAAAAACTACAAACAGGTTTGTTCATATTTCCAGGAAATCTGAGTATGTGATTTTTTCCCCCTCAAACTTCACTAAATAGAATTAAATTAAAAGTGCAGTAGTAAGACACCTATATTGAAGCCATACAATTTAAAAAATCTCAAAATTTTAAACAAACTAAGTTTGGAAGAGAGTATGCTCAAAGCTGATATATATATATATATATATATATATCCCATAAATGAAACTACAATGCTGTTTAGAACATCATCTTGTAGTTTCAGTTTGTTTGGGATATAGAAACAGCACATCACTGCTTCTTTAGTAGTAACTATAAAATAACTGAGACACAAGCAAAAAAAAAAACATATTTTAAGCAAAATATTTCCATATAAAAAGAAATTTTAAGGAAATAAACCTCAGTTCATAATGATTCCTTTCTAAGTGAACACTGATTGATGTGATGATCAATGGTAGGATATGCTGGGCCACTGGATAGATGACTAAAGAATCAGACATATTATTAAAGGGGGACTTTCCTGTGATTAAGGGAAACCAGCAGAAGTTTAAAACCCACATGAGCTAGTGTAGTGGATAAGAGGTTTTTTTTTGTATACCCAAAACAGTACTATTTAATTTACCTGCCAAGACTTCTCATGTGACTTTTGTTGAATGTACTAGAGGTAGTATGGCAGGCTGGGATCTGCTCTCTTCTGCAAAGGGACAGGTTGGGGTAGAAGAGTTTTGAACTATTACAATGCTTAGACACAAAAATTCGGCCAGAGGGGAAGTTCAGTAAGTACACACAATACAGGATTTGCTTCCAAGAATTTTTAAACTTTTATGGATTTAATTGTAGCACAGTTCTAAAGTACCAGGATTCCTAATTAAATGAAAATGATCACGATTTCCTACTATGTGATGAACAAAGGAAAGGGATTTTTCTCCTCTAGAAGAATAATATTTACATGAATTTATTTGGTTCTTTTTAATAAAAGTTTTCAACACAATTTTTTTTTTTAAAAATAAGTTGTGTAAATAATAATTAAAATCTGACTCATAACCAAGACAAAAAAAGAGTCAGTAGAAGTAGACTTAAAATCCAGTTGTTAAAACTAGTAATTGGACGTTAAAAAGCTATTGTAAATATATTTCAAGTATATTTAAAAATTAGAGAAAATTTATAAAAATAAATAAAATATGAAAATTTACAAAATAGATAAAAGGTCAATGATTTGAATAAATAAATGGACTTTCTAATAATGACTCAAAACAACTTTTAGAACTGAAAACATACTTAGATTCTATCCCAGTCCAGTCAGAATGGCAATTGTCAAGAATACAAGTGAAAATGTTGGTGATAATGTGGGGAAAGCATAGACTCATACATTTCTGGTAGGACTGCAAATTGGTACAAACCCCTGGAAAGCAGTATGGAGAATCCTCAAAAATCTATAAATGGCACAACAATTTGATCCAGTTATACAACTCCTTGGTATATATCCAAAATATTTAAGATCAGCATACTACAGTGACATAGCCACATCAATATTTATGGAAGCACAATTCACAATAGCTAAACTACTGAAACAACTTAGATGTCCATCAACATATGAATGGATAAAGAAATTGTGGTATATATATACACAATAGACTATTACTCAGCCTTAAAGAAGAATGACATTATGACATTTGCCAGTAAATGGATGGATTTGGAAAATAATATGGTAAGTGAAATAAACCAATCACAAGAAACCAAAGATTGAATATTTTTACTGAATTGTGGACGCTAAACCACAATAAACGTGGTGGGAGGGGAAAAAGAGAAGATCAGTAGATTAGACAAAGGGGAACAAAAGAATGGAATGGGGGAATAGGAATAGGAAAGATAGTGGAATAAATCTAACACAACTTTCCTATGTACACACATGAAATTACCTAAGTGAACTTACCATTGTGTCCACCCACAATAAGGTCTTAATCAGAATAAGATATAACCTATTCCTGTATAATTTTATCAAAATAGATTCTATAGTTATATATAATTAAGAAGAACCAATAAAATAAAATAGAGAATTAGTTTTAACAACATACTGGATAAAAGAAAGGACAATGAACATATAGAAAATTCATTGAAATTAAAAAAGTGAATAAAATGGAAACTTACAAATAACAGAACGCAATAGCTAATAAATTGAAGATAACATCAAATATTCTTACACAAATATAAATGGAATAAAAATTAAGAAAGAGAATCGGATATAAAAAAACCCAAAGATATAAAGTTGGAGAATTTCCTATGATTCAATAATTCAGAAAACTAAACAGGTGAATAAATATTAAAATAATCACAACTTTATACACAATAGATAAAATTTTAAAAACTGGAGAGAAAAATATTTAAAGCAAGAGAGATAACATGGGCATGTTTCATTCAGAAGGAAAATCTTAACAATCAACAATGCCAGAAATGAAAATAAATGGAAGACAATAGAAAAAATGTCTTAAGAGGTAGAAAAAAAGAAGCACTTTAATCTATAATTTGATGTAAGCAAGAAAATAAAAGTCTTTAAAGTTAAAAGAAAACTTTAATTTTTTTTTTTGTAAATGAAGGGCTGACATTTTTCACGAGTATACACCCAATATAGTATACTACAGTTTAATAGTCTTTTAAAATGAAGAAAGACAATCCACATAGAAACAAATCCACAAGACAGAATGAAAGAAAAAATTGACACATTGTATAAACCCATATAAAATACTATATTTTTATTCCTATTTATAATAAAATCTTTTTCTTTTATAGAATTTATGATTTCTATCTTAGCATTTGTACTGTCTGTCTTTCTTACCTGTAGCAAAATGAAAACAATTAAAATAAAATTGAGATATTTTGTCCAAAATTTCTGCATTAATTTCTGATGGTTATTATTTTCTTTTTAAAATTTAAATTAATTTTAACTGATATATAAACTATGAAAGTAATGTAGATTAATGGTGGGAACTCATTTTATGTCTTGAAGCATGCATAAATTGTATAATGTTTACTTCAGGTTAACTATATCTACCTCTTCAAGCATTTATCATTTTTCATACTAAAAACATTCAAATTTATTTATCCTAGGTTTTTGACATATGTCATACCTTGTGGTTGTTTATAGTCACTCTACTGTGTACAAACCAGAATTTCATTCTCCTAACTGTAACTTAGTTTCCACACATCAACCTTTTCCTGTCTGTCCATTCCCCCCATAAATAATATATAAATTTACTAAAAAATTATATATTGATATATTAAGAATAATGCCTCTTTATTGTGAGGCATATTATATATAAGGTACATATGAAAAATCTGCCTCTGAGAAAAATTTTCTATGTGTTTCAGTCCCAATTATATACATTTATAATGCATTGCCAGCATGCCTCATTTGGGAGTTGCCATCTGTACAGACATGGTGCACCTTCATTTAATTGATGTTTTCTCCAGTGAGGTCTAGTCAAAGACTTCTCCCCTAGCTAAAGCCCCTAGCCACATTCATATGCATATCTGCATTCCTAACCCATAAGCCTCAGTTTGGAGGCCTTCTGCTTAGGAGTCTAGACTCTCAGGCACTTTCTAGACCTCCTTATAAGGCAGACCTCACTTTGCCCCAGTATAGACTCCATACTTTTTTTCCTATTAGTGTTTTCCCTACTCCTTCCACATAGCCCCTCAGGCCCCAAACATGAGGAAGGTTTTTGGCAGGAGCTCTTCAGCTGTAAGTAATTTTCTTAACTTGTTTTCTTGTCCTCTGATCTTCACCTAGTGTTATTGCAAGGGAAATGTGAAACCCTGGAGCATGGTGCCTGTCTCTCTTGCCTCCTGTTGCAGTAAGTAAATAATGACCTTTTCATTTTGGCTTGTCTTAAAATATGACTTCAATACCTAGCACCCGTGCACACACACATGTGCGTGCATGCGCAAACACATATATATGCACATATATATGAAATATATGCATACATGCTATATATACTATTATAAGAATTTACATTTTTTGGCAAAGTGGCAAAGCACTAATCCAAAATAGATAGAATACTAATAAGAAAAAAATTCACATCAGCAATTTTGCACTTGGTTTAGCTCCAGACTACTCAGCTCAAGTAAAGAACAGATATTATTTAGAATAAAATAAAATAAAGCACCATCAAAGATCCAGCTGAGAGAGTAACACTTTAAAAAAAAAATTAAGACACAATATTTGTACATCTTTAGGGGTTACATTATGGTAATTTAATATATGTATACAGTGAGCAGTAATCAGCTCAAGGTAATAAACATTTCCAACTCTTTAATCATTAATCGTGTTTATGTGTTGAGAATTTCATACTCTTCATCTCTATTGATTTTGAAATATACCATATATTGTATTAACTAACAGCTACCTTACTGTGATAAAGAACCAGAAGTAATTCCTACACTGTGTTTTGGTGCCTCTCTTTAAATTTCTCTCCATCCCCCTCCCTGCTGCCATTTGCAGTCTCTGATTTACAAGATCTAAGAGTTACTTTACATAGGCAGACATGGACTTAAAGTAAAAGCACTGAAAAATAGGATAACAATCAGATGCTAACTGTATGTATTTTGGATATATATAAAAAAATTAGTCTAAATATTATTAAGGATCCTAAGCAGTATTTTATGATGATAAAAATATATTTTGCAAGAAAAGCCTAACAGTTTTAAATATCATGACCCTAATGATCTACCTTCAAAATAGGTGAAGCAAAAATAGACATTACTAAAGGCCATAGAGAGAAATATAAAATTATCATTGAAGCTTTTAAATCATTGGTGATGAACCAGTATATACATACATACATATATACACGTATAGGTGTGTATATATATATATACATATATATTATGAATAAATATATATATATATATAATACTTTGTATAATAAATTTTTAAATTCAAATATAATATATACATACAAAACATTGACAAATAGTAAAAGCATTGTGTATTTTCACGATCTAAACATATCTGTAACAAAAACAAAGAATGTATCCAAATTCTGGAAAATACATTTATATCCTTTTCAGTTATTATCTCATCCAATGATAAATAATACTCTGACATTTTAACAAGGACTTATTTTTTCTAGCATTTTCTGTATGATTTATTTAGCTCAGAGGCTATGTCTGTCAGATTTACACATGCTGTTACATGTAACAGTGGCTTTTTTGCTTCTTAGCATTTGATGGTATGGGTATACTCCGGTTTATTTTTCAATTCTACCATAGACATTGGATATGTGTGTCATAAGTAACCTTCACTGAATTATGGAATATACTTATAGTTTTAGTGATTTTAATGAACAGATATTCTTAATTTTAATTTTAAGATAGTTTACATAATTTAATTTTATATTTGGGAATTTTTGAGTCTCATTAAAATAAACCTCTGTATTTAAAATATGATTTTAAAAAAGTAAGAAATAATAGTGTTTCTGGATGGAGAGGCAAGGAAGTTTTTAAAAATTGTTTACCGTTTTTTGTACTTAAAATTTTAAAACAGTTTTTGTTAATATTCTTACCTGTTTGTTAAAATTATCATATTTTCAGTTCCTTTTCTATTTATGAGTACTGAGACATAAAAGACTCTATCTTGTATAGTCAATTAACTAATTTTTCTTTATCTTTCTAGATAAGGGACTAACTTCTAATCCTTTTCCCGTGGCCACTCTGGTCTATTTTTTCATTTTAAAATGTTCATCAAATCTGTTGGTTCTGTTACTTTATAATATCCCATGTCTAGAATTTATCATTTTATTTACCTTCTCTAAAGGTTAGATAACCTGGTTGCTGCCAGTTCTTAACCACACAAGTAATACCGTTATGTCTATTTTTCTATCTATTTAGCTATGTATGTCCCCAAATGGATCTATGTAAAAATTTTTCATGGAAATATAACTAGAATCAATTTTTTTCAGACATATGCTAATTTTAACTGACTCAGTTGTGCCGCATTTCTGTCCTGAAAGAGCTATGCCTACCTATATTATATCAGAGCATAAAGTTTGCTATATCTTTATATTTCCACTTCTTTTTATTATCTAATTTTCTATTTTTTTAAACAAACTGGCAAAAAATAAGTTCCAGTGTTGCTTTAATTTGTATTTCTATGGTAACTATTGATTTGGAGCATTTTTATATGCTTTTGAAATTCCACAGTTTACTTATTTCTAAATTGATTTTATGTCCTTTTTCAATTTTCTGCTGCAGTTGTTGCATGGTATCTTCTTGATATGATGAAATTTCTGTATACATTGGATATAGTCACTTTGAGTTTTTTGGCTCTTCAACTGTGTTCCATCATTTGTATCTCATTTCTACTGAGTTTTTCATGTTTTCCTTCTTTGCATAAACATACAAATAACAGCAACAGCAAAACACTTCATTCACCGGTTAGATGGTCATGGGTAATATCAAATGCAAATAAGGATTTTTTTCTCTACCCTCTCAATCCTTCTGATTTTTATTTCTTTTTCTTTGGTGAAATTAAGGGCTTGACCATGAACAATAACATGATATTCTAGTGGTAGTGAGGCTGAGAGGTTTAAAGCGTCTTCATAAAATTTATTGCTTTCTGTGGGTTACTTCTCAATTTAAAAATGTTTCCTGTTTGCTAAGGGTTCACTTGGCATCATGAATATTCAGAAATATATGTTGAATCTTAATATAGACTTCATGTTATGCATTCTTTGAGACGATTACTAAACATTGTTTGTTAAACAAGTGGTTTATTAGGTGCTGTGGTCTGCAAATGTCCCTCCCCCCAAATTTTTGGCACTTCAACTATTTCTATTGTGTACATATTACATAGTCTGGGTTTATTACAGTAGTCTAATCAGAGTAAGACACTTGGGAAAAACTTTATCACAATTTATATGATTTTCGTCAAATATTAGGTTCAACTAGGTAATACTTATGTAGAGTTTTGCTTTTAAACACTAGGTTAATAGTAAAACTCCTTGGTGTCCAATTTGTCTTTGTGAGGTTTAATAGGAGATGGAACCACTTGCATTAGCTGTACTGAAAATTATCCAGTTATAATGATTATATCTGTTTTGTTTTCAGTTTTATAATTTTTCCATTATTATAAGTTGCTGTCTGTTGTTTTCAGATATTTTTCTTACTAAGGCAATATTCTACTAAGCTTTGTAGCATTTTTATTTGTTTCCCACTCATTTTAAATATTTCTTCTAATTATTTCATGCATTTTTTCCTTTGAGCATGTGATCTAATGATTTATATTACCCAATTTTCTTAAAATATTAACTTATTCATGGAAATGGTTTACTCATGGTAATGTAGTATACTGTATATGTTTCAGATAACTTTATTTTGAATTTTTATTAGGTTTCTTTTGTGGTTATAACAATTATCACAAGCATAGTGGCTTAAACAACACAAATTTATCATGGTATAGCTCTCAAGTTTAGAATACTCACAAAGGTTTCAGTGGGCTAGAGTTAAGGCTTTGGCAGGACTGAGTTTCTTCCTGGAGCTGTAGGAGAGAATCTATTTCCTTGTCTTTTTTAGCCTTCAGAGGTCATCATGTGCATTGGCTCATGTCCCCTTTCCTCTATTTTCAAAGCCACAGACACATAACAGAGTCTAAGAGAGCTTTTTATATCATCATATCACTTTTTCTGTCCACAGCCAGGAACAGTCTTGCTTTTAGGACTTATGTAGATTAGTTTGGGAACAGTGGGATAGGGCAATTCAGTAATATTTCCTTTTCTTAGGATCTAAATATCTTTACTCACATCCTTTTGGTCATATAAGGCAATATTCTAAGGTTCCAGAGATTATGAATATGGACATCGTTGAAGTCCATTCCATTCTTCTGTCTACAAAAGTAATATTTATTTTATAACCTATTAATAAGTAACATTGGTTTAGGTAAATATTATTCATCTGTTTTGCTAGATTTGAGTATCCATATCACAATGCTTTGCAATATGATTTGGAGATAGTCTTTTCTTTTTACTCTAGAAGTAAAATATTTGAGTTTAAATACTTGAAATAAACATATGGCTTATCTTTTCTTTGAATATTGGAAATATATTTCTTATGAAACCATATGTGTACATCTCTTTGATAGTCTGGTTCATAAAATCTATATTCAGTTTCTTCCTAAAGTGTTAAGTGTTAGATGTTGTAAGCTTTTATTTTATCTTGAGAAAATGTTACTCAGGCAGATTAATAATTTGCACATTTTTTGTCTATTATGTACTATCTAATTCCATATCCATATTGACTCTGGGCTTGGGCATTTAACAACATAAGACCTGACACAAGTGGGGACTTAAAAAGCACTTGCAACATTCGTTTTCCCTCTCAGAACCCTTTGGAATAGAAACCTAGGTTGTACTGTGGAATAATGATGGGGTGCCTGGGAAGAGTACCCACAGTCTGCCAGTCTTCTCAAGCAGGCTGCAGGCTTATTTGTAAAGCCATTTAGAATCCTCAGCCCTGACAAATCCATCAAGTAGCTGTAGCCCTGTGGGTGACTCTAGCAAGGCTAGCAACGTATAGCCAGATTAAACCAGTCTGGAATTACTAACTTTATTAAATCATAAGAAATAATGAATGCGTCATTTTCTACTTGTTTGTTTGTTTTGCTTCAAGCCACTGTATTTGGGGGTGGCTTGATGCACAACAATGGATAACAGAAATGTACAGGGAAGAAGGCAATACCATAATAAGCAAAAAACAAAAACATATGCCATTGACAGTGAGACTGGGTAGTGGATAGAGGATGGTAGGACAATGAGTTTCTTGGTTTGAGGTTTAAAAAAAGGATGAGAAATTTGTTACGGGTGTCAGGAGAAAGGGCAGCCCATGTGATGAATCTGTAAAAAAAAGTTGGTAAAAATGTTTCCTTTAATAACTTAGAACACAGAAAATGTATCTAGTGAATATGAAAGGTTTAGCAAAATTTCCTGGCAGAATTTTTAAAGCACCAATTGGTTTCTTTAAGTAGCAATATGGGGTATTGCAAAAGAGAAATGAGCCAAAGAATAAAATATCCAGTTTGCAAAGAGAATTTAAGAAGTTAAAATGTAAAATTGTTTCACATCTCCAGCCACTCCAGAAGGCAAAAGATACTCGAAGTAAAAAAAAAAAAAAGTAAGAATAAAACCAAGGGTTTAACTGAAAGGTCCCTTATTAGACATTTTGAAATGTATAAGCCAATGCTGAAATGTTTCAGTTAGACAAATGATTTTTTAAGACAATTAAAGGCATTATCCCATAGTAGCCTCATATGTGGTAAAGATTGGCTAATCTCAAGGAAAACCTCCATAAAATTATGAATGTGACTTGTGAGTAAGTGATGAACCCCATTCATATTCATAGGAAACTCAGAAAGCTATCTAACAGTTGTGCCAGTATGGACTACCAGAAATAGGGAGTCCAAAATGAGAAGGGGCTTTGGGTCTCAGGCCAGACAAAAATCTTTGATCAGAGAGAGAATTATCTGCCATCTGACCCCAGAATTCTAAGTTTGCAGTAGCTTTACCCACTTTGAAACAATAGGAAAATAAATCCTTCAAAAAGGTGGCCAGGATATTGCCAATCAAGAAACAGAATTAAATCTGACAACTGTTATGGCTAAACAATAAAATTTGTTTCACAGAACACAGCCAAGTGCCCAGACAGTGCAGCAAGGAGCAGAGATGAATTGATTAGGACACCACTTCCAGGGAGCAGACTCAGAAAAAGATATTGCCCTTATCCTGTCCCTGTATAACCATTTTGTGTGTGTTATGTGTATGTGTGTATGTGTGTGTGTTTGTATGTGTGTGTGTGTGTGTAATAGATTGCCGAAGTCCGGCTGTAGCAAAATAACCGGGGGGTGAGGAGCAACTTGTGTAGATTGATACAGCAGGAGTGGGAGCCATTTGTAGGACAACAGAGGTATTTATACATTCCACAGAGCTTATCTTAATTAACATAAACTCCATACAGCAGTCAACCAATAAGAAATCTCCACACTTAATGGCTCCCTGGCGCCACCTCACAAACCACTCCCCCTGGCAAAATGCCAGGCACCATCCTGACTTGTTTACAGACTCTAACAATAGATTGCATTTTTTTTTTGCCTGTAGATCTATGCAAGATTAATTTCATTCAACAGATACCCAAAGAATTACATTGGAAAGTCCCATCCATTGGCACTTGGGTGTGATTTCGGTGATAAGATCCTGAAACTTTAAAACAAAGCTTGGTTTTATAATCAGAGGAGACTTCTGATGATCTTGGGAAGGCATGGAACATTTTATATGTTAAATGTAAATAATAGTAGCCAGTGGGTGTACTGTAAGTAAATTCAAAATGGCCAGGGACTCTTTGCCATTCCTCTGTTAAAGGTTGCATTGACACTGGACTTGGAAATAATGACAAGCTTTGATCAAAGAGATACCTTAAATGTAATAATACTAGATATTTGACAAATAGTTACATCTAGGGTTAGTCACATAAAGAAGCTTGGCCTAGCACACTGAATGATGTGAGGCCACAGGTAGAGAGACCTCGGCCCTTCAGTCATTCCTACCAAGATTCAACAAATATTGAGAGAAGTTCAAACTTCCAGATGACCACTGCCTCAGGAGTGTACCGATAACATCATGATAAACAGCCCAGCTGCCCAGCCCCAAATTAATAAAATAACAAATTCTAAGAATCAAGAAATAAATCTATGTTTTACCAAAACAAAATCATGGATTTATAGACTAATTCTTAAATTGATGGTATGGAATCACAAACAGTAATTACTCCTAATGTTTAGTTATTCAAGTTAAAATTGAATTACCTTCCACATTCCTAACATTGTAAACTTATATACTTTTTCTTTATTATAGTCTTGCTTTATTCATTTATCTCATTTATTATATAATTTTGCATCTGGTCTGTTTTATAATGCACCTTTATTTTTATTTAGTATTTTAAATATCTCTTGACTTTGTTTTGATATTCTGTTATACTTTAGAGCTGCTTTATTGAGATGTAATTGATACATAAAAAATTCCACACATAATGTGTATAATGTGATTGATTTGAACATATATATTTATTTATAAAGCCAATGTTTACAAAGCTTTCTTGAATTGTATGGCTATTTCTTTTTTTTATTCTTAATTTTTAATAATAAAAGTTTTAATATTCATTCATACTTCTCAGGGTATGGTTTAAGTTGCTTGCTATAAGTTATTTTTTCTTCTTAGTGATATTAGTAGGTTTTTTTTATCCTGTAGTTATTTAGAAAAGTGTTTTTAAAAATGGAAAGTATTTGGCTATCTCTTGTTTTTTGTACATTCTATTTCTCTTTCATAGGCCCATATATCCAACTGCTTACTTATTTATTCATGTTCCAATTTTAACTTGTCTAAAATTGAACCTTTGATTTTTAAGACTTCCAAATCAGAGAGTGGAAATTATCTAACATCTTTACCCAGAATTCTGTGCCCATAGCAGCTTTACTCATCTGAAATTGAATGTGAAATTAAAACTTTTAAAAGAAAGTTTGGAGTTCTCCAGTCATAAAATGAAAATAATCATGTAGCTACATTGAAGTAGACATTTGAGTTGAAGGTAAATAATCTATTCATTAATTCCACAACTGTATATTCTCTTCCTCTTCTGTATCAGGTATGGTGCTAGTTTAGAGAAGTTCAAGATTATACTTTAGTCTTTTGCTATCAGAGAATCACTGGCTTATGGAGACACATCAACACTGATGATAATAAAATATAGCAATAGCAATGAAAGGGACTCATAAGGAGTGACATTAAAGCAAAAGGAAAGAGACTATAACCAAGCCACTGTGCCGTAGCAAACAGGAAAAGCAAATCTTTTTTTTTTTTTTTTTAAAAACTAATAAACACACTGTGCTGTTCTTTAGGTGTAAAAAAATACTTTAACTTTTTTTTTCTTTTTACAATAAACCTTTGAATATTGGTTGCATATCTATAAAGGGAAACTATTTTGGTTTAAATCTTAAGTTTCACCAATTAACTAGCTTGGTGAGTATGATCAAGTTAATTAGATTCTTCAGCTTCGTTACCAGTTAAAGAATGCTAATAAAAATTAGAGGTCTGTAAAGAGGATTAAATGAGTTAGAATGTACCTGGAAAATAGTAAGTTCAATTTAAAGGATTGTTATTATTCTTAAATAAGTAACTAAATATTTGGATCAAGGAAAGAAATGAAAAATGACAGGAGCAAAGCTTTAAAAAATTATGCTGTTAAATTCTGAATTCTTCCAAAGTGTCTTCTCTTATTATATACTTGTTTCCTCATAGCTAGCCTTATTTGTTTGGAATGCTCTCTAAGCAGATGTGTATGGGAAATTTTACACAGAAAGAAGAAGCAAGAAACGACGTGTATTTTGTCACTTTATGATTAACACTGAATTGGTCATAAAAAGTTTTCTTTTAGTTAACTGCTGTCATTTTAGGATTTCTCTCTATTTGCCTACCAGTTAATAACTTGGGAGGATTTCTTTAATCATAGAGTGATTTTCTGACTTCCATGTAGCTCACTCAAATTTCTACATTGTGATTTTGATGATTTCATCTCAAGTTTTATATCTTACAAAAGTCTAGGGCAGCAGATTAGCACTTCTTTGAAATAAATCTTCTGAAAATTTTCTAAACTGGTATGCTCTTTTTTGTCCAGTTGTCTATTAAGATAGCATATGATGGGTGAAGGAGTACTTGGTTAATTAGTGCATTGTACTGAATCAAGCTCACTTCCCACATGGAGTCTCTTGGTTGTACTCCGATTCCCATCCACAGGTGGCAATCCAGCCCACTCAGAGTCAGATAAGCAGTGTATTACTGGTTAAAAGAAGAGGCTGGCCAGCTACCTGTGAGAGCATTTGTTTAAATCTGTCACTATCACTTAGAGGAGAAACATCAGTTCTCCTGGTTTGCTGCTGGTATATTACTACTATTATTTTTATTTATGAAAGATAGCACCATTTGACCCATACCAACAATTAAGGTTCTTTGCAATCTTATAATTCTTGCTCCGAAATAACAAAAAGGATGATTTCATTTGAAATAGCTGACTCACATCATAATAAACTTTGTCTTCACTATTCTAAAAAAAGGGGATTAAAAAAGTGAGTGTAAAGAGTCCTCTATTCAGTGATCAACATGGGGAAATGAACAGAATTTTGACTGACAATGAGGAAATATATTCTCCTTAATGCTTTGATTTTATAGTGAATACCAGATCTTGTAACAGATATTAAATTTACATTGGACAGACTTCTAATTTCCCAGGCCTATGACATATTCATTATAAGGAAAATATGTTTTGCTATCCTGTCTGATTATTTAGGATTCTCCATACATTATTCCTCCATTTTTTAATGTTATATACAACATAATATAAATGTAATGGTTAAGGAAATATATTTGAGGGAAACTGTCTTCTGTTAGCTGTATGGGTCCTATGGAGAGTAAGAAAACTTCAGTATTCATAAAATGTTTTAAAAATCTAAAAATTATTGTCCTGTATTGAGCTAACAATGCACATAAATAATATATAGAAACACAAGCTTCTCTAAAATCCATTTTTTAAAAAAAATTACATTATGAAAACTTATTGAAACTCACTTTATTCACACACATCATTGACATATTTTCATGATACTTGTTGGCATTAATATCACACCTGAAAGACAGCAACTTCCTTGAACTTTTACTGCTAAGCAGACACAAGCTTGTTAATGTCTCTCTAATGTAAATTAGTGAAAAGTGATAATGGCATCATTATTTAGACATACCATTTTATATTAGCATTCTTCAAAATAATAGTATTTAGACAGCCCTGTTTTAAGGAAAGTTCTTCAGTGACTTCATTTGAAACCTTTTCAGTGCATAAAAAAAAAAAACCTAGTTTATGGTCACATCAAGAGGTGTATTAACTCATATCTTGATCTGCAAGGATTAAATATAATGCTAGACTGTTCATCTAAAGCAAGTCCCTGCTTTACCCTGTGACCGGAGCTATGATTGGAGTGTTCAGCTAAATTACATCATCACCAGAGTCAAGATGAATCTGGCTTTGAATAATTGACTTCTATTGTCATGATCACTGAGGCTGCAATTCCATGATTAAGGCAGCTGTGCTACTTTTAAGTAGGTCATGCTGGGTGATTCACCGAACTCCTGAGCCTTAGTTACTGCATCTGTAAAGTGTTGTGTGTGTGTGTGTGTGTGTGTGTGTGTGTGTGTGTGTGTATCCTGTTTTGGCAAGAATGAATAAAGTGGTTATGAGCATGAATGCTGGAGCCAGATATTGGAGTTCAAAATCCAGAGTTGTAGTTTATCTATGGCCAACAAATGTATATTGAGGAAAAGTGGTAATCTTTCTGTGACTCACTTTGTTCATTTGTAAAGCAGAGGTAATAATAGTACCTATTATTATGTAAAGTTGTTGTCAGTGGATATACACATCCTCACACCTGCACACATACATACACAGTGCTTTGAACTGTATCCATTGTATACTAAACTCAACAAATACATTGAATAATATCATTCTGTTAGTTATAATTTGGAGGCTTCTAAATTAGGAAGTAACATAAATATCAAACTCTTAAGAAATAAAATTCTCTATTATTACCCTTTGTTTCTCACTGAATATGTCCCAATGCCTGACAAATAGTCATTAATAATGGAGAATTGATTGAAAATACTCTTACTTTCAGTTTGGCTATGAATATGTAAATTGGATTTACTTCATTTTCCTATGGCTTAAGCTAAAATTAATAATGAAAAATAATAGTCAACATTCATCAAGAGCCAAATTGGATCCCAGTCTTTCTTATGTTTATCGTACTGTTCCTTTTTATCTGTCTTTCCTATAACTCCACAGTATAGGAGTTTTCAACTCTTATTTTAAAGATTAAGAAATTGAGATTTAACTGTAAATTAGTTTACATATATTTATATTATATACTTTATATACATTGTTTTTACTTTATATGAAGTATCATTAGAAACTTATAGCCACTTTATTCATTCTTGCCAAAACAAATATAATGCTAGACTGTTCATCTAAAGCAAGTCCCATCTCTAGGTAATACAAAGAACTCAAAAAATTTAACACCAAAAAATTAAATAACCCAATTAATAAATGGTCAAAAGAACTGAACCAGCACTTCACAGAAGAAAACATTTGAATGGTCAACAAATATATAAAAAAGTGTTCAACATCTCTTAGCAATTAGAGAAAATGCAAATTAAAATTACACTGAGATTCCATTTTACTCTAGTCAGTATGGCAATTGTCAAGAATAGAAGTAACAATAAATATTGGTGAGGATATGGGGGAAATGTTCACTCATACATTGCCGGTAGGACTGCAAATTGTTGTAACCACTCTGGAAAACAGTATGGAGATTCCTCAGAAAACTTGGAATGGAACCATCATTTGACCTAGTTATCCCACTCCTTGGGTACCTACCCAAAGGTCTTAAAATTAGCATACAACTGTGACACAGCCACATTAATGTATAAAGCAGCTCAATTCACAGTAGCTAAGCTATGGAGCCAACCTAGTTGCCCTTCAATAGTTGAATGGATAAAGAAATTGTATGAATATACAATGTATGTATATGTATTGTGTGTGTGTGTGTGTGTATATACACATACCTACATACACACACAATGGACTATTAGTTAGCCATAAAGAAGAAAGAAACTACAGCATTTGTCGGTAAATGGATGGAACTGGAGACTATCATGCTAAGTGAAGTAAACCAGTCCTCAAAAACCAAAGGCTAAATATTCTCTCTGATATGCAGATGCTAAGACACAATAAAGAGAGGTGGGGAGGGGAGAATAAAATTTTATTGCATTAAATAAAGGGGAATAAAGAGGAGAGAGGGACATGGGAACAAGAAAGTTAGTAGAAAGAATTGGACATAACTTTCCTATATTCGTATATGAATATATGACTAGTGAAACTTCACATCCTGCACAACCACAAGAATAGATCCTAAGTTATACTCCATGTACGTGTAATATGTCAAAATATTCTCTATTCTCATGTATATCTAAACAGAACAAATTTAAAAAAGAAAAAAAAAAACAGAAAATAACTTAATTAGAAATGGACAAAAGACTTGAAGAGGCAGTTCTGTAAAGGAAATATACAAATGGCCAACAGGTATATAGAAAGGTATTAGAGGTCATTAATCATCAGGAAAAGCAAATCAAAACTACAATGGAGATGACACTAACAAAGTACATTAAAAAAAAAAAACAAGTGTTGGTGATGGTGTAGAGAATATGAAAACTTTTACCTTATATGCAAAATTTTTCAATTATTGTGGAAAAGAATATGGAGATTCCCCCAAATAGTTAAAAATAAAAATATTCTACCATGTTGTAATCCTATTTCTGGGTATTTACCCAAATGAATTAAAATCAAGGTCTTGAGGAGATATGAGCAATTCAGTGTTTGGGGGATATTATTCACAATAACCAAGATATGGAAACCACCCAATTGTCCATCAGTGAACATCCATGAGTGGATAAATAAGTAAAGAAAAGAGGTATATATAGAAATATTATTTGACCTTCAAAAGGGATTCCGAATATTTTGATAAAATACTCTCAAGTGATAAGCAAATTGGATCGAATTATATATTAATAAAAATGACATTCATACACATATATTATATATAACTACATTATCATGGGGGAATAACTGTAAGGTAACTGTGATGGTAGCAGACAGAAGAGAGAGGTAAAAATTAATTAAGTAAAAATTAAAGGTCAGATTAAATATTGCATTAAATATAAAATATGTGTGATAATTGAATTTATGTCCATGTACTCCATACACACGTGTGCATGTTTATGCATAGCTTTATGAATTTATTTCTTAAAAGTTAAATTAATTAAAGATCTTTCAAATTCTTGAGGGATATGGCCTTGGATCTTCTAGACACAATTATAACATTTTCCTTGTAAATTGCAGTTATAAATAAAAGAAAGAACAATCAAGTGTTCCCTAGAAGTCATAAAGGCAAATGTTGCAAATGTTAGAAAAGATCCACAAAACTGTGAGAAGATGTGGGTAAATGTACAGAAAGTGAAGTGTCTTCCTTTTCTGCTTATTTTGCAACAAAGTCTTTTCAAATGTTAACTTCCATTCACTAAAAACTAGCAAATGATCTGTGTTGAATTTGTGAGTATCTTAGACTTTAATTTACTTTTGAAAATGACTAATAATTTTTTTTACAAAAATTAATGAATAATTACAAACTTAATTATATGGGAACTAAAGGTCTTACCAAATATTATTATTTATTATTGTACCAGAAATGCATATGCTTTTACATATGCTAATTATTTTATAGAACAGATGTTTATCATGTTTCAAAACATATTATGAAACAATATTTGTATTCACTTTTCAAAATACCAAGCACCATTAATTCTAAAAGTGTCCGGATTTCATTACCACTTCTCTAATCTCCTACCTTACTGGAATGAAGAAAGAATTATGGGAATTACTGGAATTATGGGAGAATAACAGCAAAAGAAAATACAAAGAAAGAAATTATCAAAATTTCTTAATAACATTACAAAGGAATTAATTATGATTTCCCCCCAAAAAAAAATTAAAAAGAAAAACACAGCTTGCTTATTATCTTTTTAGGTATAATTAGTATTATATTTTTTCCTTCTTTTCAGTAAAATGCTTTTGACATGATTAATAGCTGCATGATGGGATTCCTCTCCTATTGTCTTTTTTTTGTTGTTGTTAATCCATTTTATGATTGTCTTTGGTTCGCTTAGTTATTCTCACATACTTTGCACCAGTTTTGGGTATGACACAACTCTTAAGCCACCAACCACCATGACATATGTCTGTCCACCTGCAAATTAAGAATGGTATCATTGCTCTTTTTATTTACCAAATGATTGTTAATCACTGGAGATGTCCCTACTCAGTGCCACACTCTCAAGAATCCATGATCCCAATTGTGAATGGTTTCTTGGAAATAAAGAATGAATATATACTTACTATGCAAACAAGAATTTATCCTTTTTTGAGTACAAAGAGCACAAAAACAACACAGCTGGTAATGTCAGGAGTGCTTATAAAAGCCATAGATATATCTACTTCTTCCTTTAACCTTTTGACTATAATCTCTGGATGTATGGTCTCATGTGTCTCCTGTGAAGTGGCAGCATCATAAACTAAGAGAAATGTACAGTCTCCTGGCTCTCAGGCTCTCACTACTTGTCACTGGTAATGTGTTTATTTGTGCTTAAACTCTGTTACAGTTTGAATCCACAATTTTACCCACAGTCCCATATGTTGAAGGCTTGTTCTGTAATGCAGCAATGTTCAAAGTGGAGATTTTGGGACATGACTGGATCATGAAGGCTCTGACCTCATCAATGAATTAATGCATTGAGGGATTCATAGCAGAATGGATTATTGGAAGGTGGTAAATCCTGTAGAAGGTACAATCTAGTTGGAAGAAGTGGGTCCTTAGGGAAGTGCCCTTGAGAACTATATCTGTATTAAGTCCTTTCCTCTCACTTTGCTTCTTGGCTACCACAAGGTGAACAGCTTTGCTCTACCACATCATTGTACCATGATGTTTTGCCTCACAATAGGGCCAAAAATAATGGGACCAGCCAACCATGAACTGAGACTACTGAACTGTGAGCCAAAATAAAATTTTCGTCCTTTAATTTTCTTTTCTCTGGTATTTTATCACAGCAATGGGAAGCTGACTAACACAGCCTCCCTTCCTATCCTTCTATGTTCTTTTTATGTCTATTAAGAGACTGCAAACTTCAAACTACATTTCCTAGAATTCGTTCCTGCTGATTTCTTGCTGACTTTTAGTTTTTTCTGCCACACAAGGCATTGGTTTTAGAAGTCAGAGATACAGGAAGAAAAGATTTGTTCTTTATGTGGCTTCTGTGGACATACTGTGGATAGGTCACAGTCTCTGAACTGGGAGGCCAGCAGCAGTAGGTAGCAATTGATTGCAACAACCTTTAGCAGTTCTTGAAAATGCAGGTCAGAGATTTACTTCAGTCCAAGACCTAGTTCTGGGTATCCCTTATAAAGTCTCAATATTCACTCTCTTCCTGAACAATTCTAGGACCAACTATGTGGCAACTCCAGGGGTCTAGTACCTACCATGTGGAGCTTCTATATGAAGTTGGAGCTTCATCCTCAGTATGTTCCCTTGGTGTTCTTCCCATTTCCTTCATCTTCTTATCTGACATGTTAAACTGTGATCTCAATAAGCCCAAATGTGCATTCCTTTATCCTGAGAGACATTAGCTGCTTACTATGGTTAATGATCTTGAGGTATTTCACTGTAGTCTTTTTGTTCTCTCAGTGCTTCTCTGCTTCTAGTGAAAACCTTACATCAAATTCCTTTGAAAAATCTGGAGCACTTTGTTGTCCTAACTAAAGAGAGAGGGGGAAGTGCTGTATAATCATTTAAACGAGTAAATATTTAAATACCTATTTTAACTACTATAGCATAGACACCCAATATCTGAATTTCCAAAACAAAATTTCTCCTAATGTTGCAGTACTAGAAACTTTACAAACTCACAACAAGAGGATTCAAAAATCATAGAGATTTTTTTTTCCAAAGGATTGAATCAGGCCACAATGCACAAAATACCCTTGAAAGAGTAACTATTCTTACGGCTCCACTCTGACAGTCCCTACTGCAACACAGCAAGTCCCCTTATTTCAGCCACACCAAACTACTTGTATTTCTCCAAATGCCATATGCTATAAATTTGTAGAAGGCATTTGTCTTCGTAGTTCACTCTTCCCACAATTCTCTTCACTGCTTATTTTATGCTATTTTTTAGATCAAAACTCACCTTCGTCCAGAATCTCCCCTACTCCAAAGATGTCTCTGCATCCGGTGTTTATCTGTCTACAGCATGAACACTAATTGTTGGCTTGTTTAGCTCTACCTCTTCCCTTTTATATCTCTTCTTCTAATTCTTAGTTTATTATAATGCACAGTGTTGGTCCCAATAATGAAAAACTTGAAGTGGACTTGTAGAATTAAGGATTTTAATGTCTGTGTTTATCAGGAATATTTGGTCTCTAGTTTTCTTTCCTTGATGTTTCTTTGGTTGGTTTTGGTATCAGGCTGATACTGGCTTTATAGAATGAATTTGGAAGTATTCTGTTCCTTGCTATTTCATGAAATAATTTGAGGAAAATTGGCATTAGTTCTTTAAAGGTCTGCTAAAATTCAGCTGAGAATCAATCTGGTTCTGGCTTTTCTATGTTGGAAAGCTTTTAATTGCTGCTTCAATCTCATTGCTTTTCATTTGTATAATCTCTTGCTTCAATTTGGGTAGTAAATCATATGTATCTAGAAATTTGGCAATAGCTTCTAGATTTTCTGGTTTATTAAAGTGTAAATTTTCAAAATAGTTTTTAATCATCCTTTGGATATTAGGAATGTCTATGGTGATATCTTTTAATCTGTAATTTTGTTATTTGGGTTTTCTCTCTTGATTAGTTTGGTTATGTATGGATATGTAGCAATAAATCCCTCTATTATGTATAAATATAATTCACTAATAAAAACATAATAAAAATATCTCTGGAATCTATTGATAGAGAGGAAGAGGTTAAAATATCATATTGCTTGCTTACTGATGATGAATGTGAATTATTAATAGCCATTTGGAGAAGAATTTGGTAATATTAATTAAAATTAAAAATACAAAAATCTTTGGTAGCTTTTCTTCTGCCACTAGATTAATATCCAGAATATATAAAGAACTCAAAAACTTAACACCAATAAAATCAATAAATTGGCAAATTAACTAAATCAACATTTGTCAAAAAAAAAAGAAACACAAATGGCCAAAAAATATGTGAATAAATGTTCAACATCTCTAGCAATCAAGGAAATGTAAATTAAAACTACACTGAGATTTTTTCTCAGTCCAATTGGAATGGCAGTCATCAAGAATACAAATAACATTAAATGCTTGTGAAGATGTAGGGAAAAAATACACTTCTGTGCTGTTGATGAGACAGCAAATTAATACAACCACTGTGGAAATCAGTATAAAGATTCCTCAAAAGACTACGGATGAACTCACCAATTGACCCAGTGATCTCACTTCTTGGTATTTATCCAAAGAACTAAAATCAATATATTAGAGTAATACATGCATTTCAATGTTTATAATAGTATAATTCACAGTAGCCAAATTATGGAACCAGATGAATGGATAAAGAAAATTTGGTACATATACACAGTGGAGTTTTACTCAACCATGAAGAAGAATAAAATTATGGCATTTGCTGGTAAGTGGATGGAACTGGAGAACACCATAGTAATGAAAAGTAAAGTAAGCTAGACTCAGAAAGTCAATGGTGAAATATTTTATAAGCAGAAGGTAGAGAGAAATAAGGAGGGGATGGTTTCATGAAAATAGGGAGAATAGTGAAGTTGAAGAAGAGGATTGAGGGTGAGAGGGCAGGGATAGAAAAGGGGAAGAATTGTAGAATGAGGTTAACCAAATTATGCTATGTGCATGTAAGAATATATCAATATTAATTCCACTTTCATGTATAATTATAATTCACCTAGTTTTAAATATTAATAGAAGGAAGATGAATACAGTAGAGGTAGGAGGATCAGAGAAAGGAGGATACAGAAGTGGATAGTACCAAGGATTGAAATGGAACAAATTATGCTATATGGATTCATAAATATATCAGAATGAATCTGACAAGTATGTAAATCTATAATGCACTAATAAAAAATAAATTTAAAAATATTGAATCAGTATTTCTGTAAAATTATCGCTCCAACAGTTACTACCTGTGTAACTTTGGCAAATATCCTAAGCCATCTTATCGTATTTCCTGAATATGAGGTTGCATAACAATAGAGTGAGTTCATATGTGTAAGGAATGTAATATTGTATCTGTCACATTGTAAGCAATGTGTAAAATGTTACTATTAGTGTTTCCAAATAACTATGCTTAACATGATGATTACCAAGTACAAATGTGGCAATGGATTACCACTGTAGTTCAAAGAATTTAGGGCTGGGTAAAAAGAAATATTTACTTATGAGAAATATAATCTGCATATAGGGATTTATGACTATAACTAAGAAATGCAAATCAAATAAAAATTTTAATTTAATTTATGAAAACCATGTAAATATCTGCATAGAAAACATAATATGTTGGACTTAATTGTACACAGTAAAATTTGGCATAACATTTCTTCTGTTTTATTATGTCATGGCTTTGGTGTAGCTGCTATGACACTTTGGACTTAGTTTATTTCATGAACATCCAGAGGGTAGAATGTCACCTAATGAATCATTAATATTGCTGTAGCAGCATGATTTTCCATTATATTTTCTTCCTGAATGGTAACCTGACTTGACCTTAATGAGTCTGGGAACTAATAGAATCATAGCTCATCTGGCTGTACATATGATAATAGGGACAGATGTACATAGACCTTCCTTTCCTTTTTGTCAGCAATGGAATGGATCCATTTAATAGTAATCATCAAGATGAGTAGATGATTGCTTTATTCTCTCATTCATGGGCCTCATGTAATTTTCTTCTTCAATTGCCTATAAGAAATGGATGATTTCTTCAGAATAGAAAAACTGAGGTAGACTTTTGCATTACTCAGAATAAAAAGACTTACAAATATGAAATAGGAGGAAAATATAAGTAAACTACTTTGTAAAAAAATAATTTTAAAAAAATCATAATTTTTAAAAAATCTTTTACATGAGATTTTCAGGAAATGGCTCCTGAGTCTGATTTGCTTACAGGAAGTTTATTTGGTGTCAGAACTATTACAATACCTGTAAGAGAGCAAAGGCAGGGGAATGGTCAGAAAAGGAGCCAACTCTAATGCAGTGTACACATGGTTCTGCTGATCCAAAATACAATTCTACTGGATACTCTTAGGCTGAGATGGCCTGTCAGAGATGTTACAAATTGAGGTAAGGTATCCAAGTTTGTAGTTTTGTGTCAACCCATCAGTGATGACAAGTTGCCCATGGAGACAACATAAACTTGAGTGAGGCCACTTAACACAGAGCTGTGTCAATAGCAGCTGAAGAAACAAATGTGGTGGCACACCGCTATATCCCTATAAACATGAAACTCCAGAGATCAGCCATGATGTGCTGAATCTTCTGAGTTGAACCATGACATCTCCCAAATGTTCCAAATCAAAACAAAAGAAATGTGTGTGTGTGTGTGTGTGTGTGTGTGTAGAGAAAAGGGGGGGGGCGGCGAGGGAGGGAGAGGGAGGAAGATTGAGAGAATGTCAATTAAATCATGTATATTTGGAGTATAAAGTATATATTTAATTATAGAATGTGAGAAAATAAGAAATATCTAAGCTATACTTAAGTAATCAATAGAATATTTGCTTTGGCTTTGGGATTGTCTACCAGGAATCTCTAAAGCAATATTATTCTGAAAAGTAATAAAAATTGTAAGTGGTTGCAAATTATTTATAGCTATGTAAAGAAAGTTAAAATACTCTTTTAAATAAAAAATAGTTCTTCATACACAGCAAGTATTATAGTGATTCATTTAGCTAAATGTTAAATAAAAATGTGATTGTGATAACTTGTAACTGTACTTTTTACAAGTATTTCAATATTAGTGTGAATTTGTCTTATTATTTTGGGAGAACGACACTTTTTCATCTGTTCCATAGTATTATAAAGTATTAGTAAATTTAAAATTGCTATTTATGCATTTCAATTAGTGACAAATCTGGTCCTTTCAAAGAATAGTTAATATAGACCATCATTAGGAAATAGTTTAGCCAATTAATTGGACATATCAATATAAGTGTCCCAATCTCAACAAAATTATGTTATGTACAAGTACAAACATGGCATAATGAATCACACTATTATGTATAAGAATAATGCACCAAGAATTAAAACCAAGAACCAATAAATGAATTCAAACTAAAAAGCTTCTTCTCAGCAAAAGAAACAATCAGTGAGGTGAATAGAAAGCCTACATTTTGGGAGCAAATTTTTACCACATGCACATCAGATAGAGCCTTAATCTATAAGAGCTCTTTATAATCTGTGCTCTCTATAATATATAAGGAACTAAAAATTTTTAACACCAAAAAAAAAAAAAATCAATAAATGGGCCAAAGAACTGAACAGACAATTCTCAGAAGATGATATAAAATAAATCAACAAGTATATGAAAAAAAGTTCTACATCTCAGAATGGCTGATATTATGAATACAAACAACAATAAGTGTTGGCAAGGATGTGGGGGGAAAGGCACATTCATACATGGCTGGTGAGACTGCAAATTTCCAATGTGGAAAGCAGTATGGAGATTCCTTGGAAAGCTGGGAATGGAACCACCATTTGACCCAGCTATCCCACTCATTGGTCTATACCGAAAGGACTTTAAAAAACGATAATACAGGGACACAGCCACATCAGTGTTTATAGCAGCACAATTCACAATAGCTAAACTGAAACCAACCTAGTTGCCCTTCAGTTGATGAATGGATAAAGAAAATGTAGTGTATATATACAGTGGAATATAGTTCAGCATTAAAAGAAATAAAGTCATGGCATTTGCAGGTAAATGTCTGGAGTTAGAGCATATAATGCTACATAAAGTTAGCCAATTCCCCAAAAAAAACAAATGCTGAATGTTTTTTTTTTTTGATAAAAGTATGCTAATTCATAATGGGGTTGGGAGGGGGTGAATGGGAGGATTAGATGAACTCTTGATAGGGCAAAGGGATGGGAGGGGAAGGATGGGAGCATGGGGATAAGAAAGACGATAGAATGAGATGGACATCATTACTCTAAGTACATGTATGAAGACACAAATGGTGTGACTCTACTTTGTGTATAACCAGAGATATGAAGAATTGTGTTCTATATGTGTAATATGAATTGTAATGCATTCTGCTGTCATCTACAACAAATTAGAATGAAAATGTATCTCAAATAAGAAAAAGTAATAAAATAAAATATGCATATTGGTTATAGCATCCAGGTTTTCCAACCCTGCTTATTAAATTTGGTTGAAAAATGTGAAGAGAGAAAAAACTTCTCTTTATAGTATAATTCAGTCTTTGACATATTTTAACAGGACTGATGGAGAGGCGTTAGAGAAAGGCACTTTGACCTGACAGAAACTTATGATGAGACTATGGGATGAAAGAGTAAAGTGACTTCAGGATAAAGTAGAAAAATAATACTTAGAGTCATTTCCTTCCTATATATTATTAACTATTTTTTATAATGGATTTAGTTTTCTCCAAAACTTAAATGTTTTTTTTTAATGTTACACTTTCTAAAATAATGTAAACATGATAAAATTAATATTTGATTATTGAAAAGAGAATTAAAAGTTAAGTGAAATGTAAACACAGCATGATAGTATATGTTATGTGATTCCAAAAAAAATAACCATTATTTGTTGAATTTAAACACTTCTAGTACAGTCAATTTCCCTTATGTTGGGGAATCTTATCCAAGTTACCAATGCATCATTTTTCTTTGTACGTATACACACATACACACATCTCTATGTCAAATATATATCCAAATAATGTGTGTGTATTTGATGTGTGATATGATCAACATGATCATATCAACAGTTCCTTAATTCTTCATCTTAGAATTTCAGACTCTTTCCCCAGTCAATAAATGGAAATAAAAACTTTTTAAAAATCACGTGTGCTCTAAGATACCCATTTCTAATTGTGTCTTTTAAAAAATATGATCATTGCCTAGGTTTACTATGAGTGCTATAACACACATGGATATATTTACATCTTACTTGATTATATATAGTTTTTCTCAGCAAGAATTTCTAAGGTATTTTTATTCCTTTATGTGTTTTAAACAATTATTTTGATTCACATTTTAATGTAACCTTTAGTAAACATTTACTATTTTTACCTTCACTGCTAGTGTAGAAGGGTGCCAACTTTGCTCTTCCTTTTTTTGTTTCTATTTCTTCTTAAATCTTCCTAGGATTCTGAGTGAAAAAAGTCAGGAAGAGGGACTCATTAATTTGCATTGCTTTGAATACTACTTCTGCTGAACATATTTTACATTTATGAGCCATTGCATTTCACCATTAGTAAATATAATTTGTCCACTTTTCAATTCTGGTTTTGTCTTTCTAATACTGTTTTAAAATTTCATTTACAATCACATCATTAAGGATATTCAATCATAAATCCATTGCCTCTGTAACTTTTACTTTCTGATAATTTGTATTTTAACTTTATTTAAAGACTTCATAATGTTTTTATTTTTTAATTGTATAAGAAAGAAATTTTTAAATTTTAGGTGATCAGATAGTATGTTTTTAAAATGATTTCTGCCATTGCTCTTTGGTTAGAAAGATTTTTGCTTTCTGGATTTTGTTTAATATTAATGCTAAAGCGCTTCAATGTTGCATGCCCTCTTTTAAAGTTTATTGGAAGTGCTAGAAGACTGTTGCATAAACATATTAAAACAGTGCAAAATGAGGAAAATCAACTACCTATAAGGATACTGAAGAACATTTTTAAATACCAAGATAATGATATTAGATTAATATGAGGTTACTTTGGGATAAGCATCCCCCAGCAAAATAAAGCTAAAGAACGGTATCCTACTCCTTTCAAAGAGTCTTCAAAGGAAATTCTTGGGATATTGACATTAACAAGAGCAGAGAATGGAAACAAAGTGTGGGTTTAAGAGTTAGGGGAAGAATTCATCAGATGTTCGCAGAGCAGCTGCCCTCTGCATAAAGGCTTCTAGTACAGTTAATTTCCCTTATGTTGAGGAATCTTATCCAAGTTACCAATGCTGCCAAATCACTGCCCTCTTATGAATCAGCAAAAATCATCAGCTTTTAAAGAAAACCAACACTACAGAAAAGCAAAACTAGGATGCCCAAACAGTGGGACTAAAGTTCAAACCATAAGAAATCTTTGAATTATTTATTATTTGATAGCTCACAGATGTGTTAAAGGATAATAAATCCCCAAACCAGCAATATAAAAGGAATCAAGGGATTAGACATCTCTATACTGATTGTTATTTTTTAAGTAACATTGCCTTATTGCTCTTTTTATAACATGTCAATTTTTAATAACTCTGATATTTGAGTTTAACATATGAGAAAGGAATTTAATTGTATTTTGTTTTGTTACTTAGCTTGTATAATAAAATCTATATCTATTCCATTTGCTTTTACCAATTTTTTGTTAGTACCATAGTGTTTTAAGTTTGTCCCTTATTATAAGTTATACTCTCCGCTACCAGAAATACTTTATCATTGCTCCTTTTTATTAATTATACCTTATATTTATTAAATTAAATTTTATGTGCAATTATTTTATCATTTTTTGAATCTATAACATCAAAAACATAAAATGTACTTTTTACAGATTTGATTCAACTCTGATGAATTTTTGATGAGTATCAACTGAGCAGACTTTTTAATATTTGATGTTTTCTATAATTTGGAGTTTAAATGTCCCCCAAAGGCCCATGTGTTAAAGACTTGATTCCCAGCCTACAGTGCTATTGGATATGATAGAACCTTAAGAGATGATACCTAGTGGGAGGAAATTGGGGCATGACCTTGACAGTGATACTAATGGACACTAATATCACTAATGGACAGTGACACTGTGGGACACTAATCTCTTGTTCTTTTTTACATTCAGCCATGAGGTGAATGGGCCTCCTTGTCCAGGCACTCCCACCATGATAAATTGTGCCACCACAAACACAAAGCAATGAGACCAATCATTCTTGGACTAAAATCTCCAATTTTCTAGCCAAAATAATCCTTTTTGGTTTTTTATTTTTATTTTATTTTATTTTTTTGCACTGGGGATTGAACCCAGGGATGCTTTACTACTGAGTCACCTCCACATCCATCCTTTTTATTATTATTATTATTATTATTTTTTAAGACAGAGTCTCACTAAGTTGGGGAGGCTGGCCTTGATCTAGTCATCCTCCTGTCTCAGCCTACCAAGTCACTGGGCTTGTAGTCCTGTGCCTCCATGTCCAACAATTTCCTTTTTCTAACTTGATATTTGTCACGTATTTATGCAGTAATGGAAAGCTAATACATATTCTAAATCAGTAATACGATTTCTCTCTATCAGATGTTCTATGCCTTCAGTAAAATGGTTTTTGTTCCTCAGGTATACAATAGTCTTATTTTAGGGCTATTGCTATCGTCAGATATTTAGTTTTGCTCTTTTACACAGATTATTTTCCCAATACTTCCAAAGACATATATATATATATATATATATATATATATATATATATATATATAGAGAGAGAGAGAGAGAGAGAGAGAGAGAGGGAGAGAGAGAGAGAGAGAGATGCACATTTGCACATTTTAGGAACAATAATGATTTTTTTTTAAAACCCAGCATATTGAAGAGATTATTTATCTTCTTTTGGAGGCATTATAGATTTTATCATGTCATCTACAAGTGTCTATAATGCAATCTTTTTCTTTCTTTCACATGAATATCCCAATACTGGTTTTAATATTTATAAATGCATATAACATGCTCCATTTCAATTTCCAGTACTTCCCCTTTCCCTACTCTCCTTCCTCCTCTGCCCTTTTCCTCTATTCTACTGATCTTCCTTTAATTC
This sequence comes from Marmota monax, assembly GCF_021218885.2. Classification (NCBI taxonomy): domain Eukaryota; kingdom Metazoa; phylum Chordata; class Mammalia; order Rodentia; family Sciuridae; genus Marmota; species Marmota monax. Next base: position 17,757,332 of record NW_026692781.1, read on the forward strand.
TTCTTTTTACTTATTGTTATTTTAATTGGTATATTATAATTATACATATGTATTTTCAATTTTCTCAGCACCATTTGTTGAAGAGGCTATTTTTTTCTCCAATGTAGGTTTTTGGCATCTTTGTCTAGTATGCAATAACTATATTTATGTGGGTTTGTCCCTGTGTCTTCTATTCTGTACCACTGGTCTATTTTGGTGCCAGTACCATGTTGTTATTGTTACTGTTGCTCTGTAATATAGTTTAAGTTCTGGTATTATGGTATCTTCTGCTTCACTCTTCTTGCTAAGGATTGCTTTGATTATCTGGGTCTCTTATTTTTCCAAATGAATTTCATGATTACTTTTTCTAGTTCTATGCTGGTGGGAATGCAAATTGGTGCAACCACTCTGGAAAGCAGTATGGAGATTACTCAGAAAACTTGGAATGGTACTGCCATTTACACAGGTATCCCACTCCTTGGTTTATACTCAAAGTACTTAAAATCACTACAGCAGTTCAATTCATAACAGCAAAACTATGGAACCAAACTAGATAACCTTCAGCAGATAAATGGATAAACAAAATGTGGTTCATATACTACAATTAAGTATTACTCAGTCTTAAGGAAGAATGAAATTATGGCATTTGCAGGTAAATGGATGGAGCTGGAGAATATTATGCTAAATATAGTAAGCCAAACCCCTCAAACCAAAGGTTGAATGTTTTCTCTGATAAGCAAATGCTAATCCATAATGGGAGGGGGTGTGTAGGGAAGAATGAAGAAACTTTAGATTATGCAGAATGGAGGAAGGTTGTGTGCCACAGTCTGGCTGGGCACAAAATCACAAGCCACTCAAACAGGAACAAACTTCATTTTTGAAACTCCTGCCAATGCCCTGTATGCTCCCGGGAAAATATGCCAACCCACACACGCAGTGTTCTCCCAGGCCACACTACTCCAACAGGAAATCCCTCCTCTGGAATTCCCTCCTACCACACTTTCCCAACCAATGGGAACTCTTTGGAGAGCTCCAAAGTAGCAGGCCAGGTGGACAGCAGGGGTCTATGTAACTAGTGTATGTTCTCAGTGTCATTCCTATATAGTACAATGGTTCTTTGGTTCAGTGAACTAAAATATGGTAAGTATGGTCTTTTTCCGTATAATAAACACATGAATGTCAGAGCTCATGGTCTTCATTAAATCAATATTAAGAAGACTGCCTTAGTGTTTCATTGCCAAAGACAATATTTGATCTTATGGGTACATCTTATCATATTTAGTGACTATCTTTATAATTCTTGTTTAAAAAATGAGCAAACTAGAACAAAAAAATACACTTCTATAAAATGACAATTTTTGATAATTACTGTGATTATAATAATTTTCTTCAACCTATGTTTTAATAAACATGATGCCATATTAATAGTTATCCAGGATTGATGTTTATATTTCCCATGTTAAAGCATATATAATTTTTACTGTATTGCTGGAACCAATATGCCATTACAAATTTAAGGATTTTCAGATTTGAATAATAGATTTACTACTATAGATCCCCCCCCAAAAAATAGGTTGAGTTTTTGTCTCTTTTTTTTTTCTTTTTTCCCTTTTTACTTACTAGATGCAACATGGATGTGTCAGTTTTTTGTTTCTGTGACCAAAATACCTGACAAAAACAAACTTAAATGAGTAAAGATTTATTTTGCCTCATAATTTCAGAGATTTCAGTCTGAAGTTGGCTGGCTCCAAAGTAGAAACATCATGGCAGAAGGGAGTGACAGAGGATAGCTGCTCAGTTCATGGTAGTGGAGAAGCAGGGAGAGAGAGAGAGAGAGAGAGAGAGAGAGAGAGAGAAAGAAAGAAAGTAAGTTAGGGAAAAGATATACCTCTCTGACAAGTCCTCAAAGAACTACTTCCTTTAACTATGTCCCACCTCCCACTAATCCATTTAGCCTTCAATGGATTAATCCCCTGATAAGGTCAGAGCCCTCATGATAAAATCATTGTCTAAAAACACTCTCTCTGAACCTCAGTGCTGGTGATCATGCTTTCAACACAAGAGCCTCTGGCAGGGAGATATTCTAGATCCAAACCATAATAATGACTTTTTGTTTCTTTTCTTTTCTTTTTTGGTAGATATTTTCCACCAAGCCATCTGTGTCCAACCCAACTCAGTGGGAAGGATCAGATAGTTCTTTGAAACTTTTATGATTTCTTACTTGATTACTAATTGATTCATATAGTAAGTATCTTTAACACAGTCCTTTTTTTTTTTTTAATGGGAGGGAGGAGGTACCAGGGATTGAACTCAGGGGCACTGAACCACTGAGCCACATCCCAGTCCTATTTCGTATTTTATTTAGTGACAGGGTCTTGCCATTGCTGAGGTTGGCTTTGAACTCTCAATCCTCCTGTCTCAACCTCCCAAGCAGCTGTTTTAACACAGTCCTGACCTTGAGGATTGTGATCAGCGGTGCCACCACAGGATCCTTTTTCACTTTAGTCCTCACTTTCAGAAGTCCTCACTCAGTCTTTGTGCAACGATGTTTCAGGGCTCCAAGGAAAGATTCTCTTTATTTACCTCTAGTCTGATTTCCTTCTAATTGTTACATGGTTCTCTTTTGTAGCAATTCCTCAGGAAAAAGATTCATTTTTAGCAAAGATATGAGGCCTCTCTAGTTTCCTGTAAGAGTGATAATTTTAACTATTATAATAGTTGATTTATCTTAGGAAGATACTGTGAGAGGGCCCATGAAAATCACACTTTAAGGATTGCCTTTATTCTTAAGTAGTCTTTATGCAATCTTTAAATAAAAATCAATCATATTTCAGCTTCATAAAATTTCTCCTAATTGTACCATGACATAAATGATGAACTACTTTCAGAATAAATAAATAGATATATGTAAACTAGCTTATAATCTTGCAGAATATTACAAGGGATAAAACTCTAATAAGAATACCAAAAAAAACTTTCAGTTAACAACTCTGAATTTTGTCTAGAGTCCTTTCTTCTGATAGAACACACTGTAAGACTGTATGATGGTGATGGTCTATTTCAGCTCTGGCATTGTTATGTTCCTGGAAAATTTTCTCCATTCTCAGTAACTTCTTCTAAAGCCTATTTTTTTTAATATTAACTAATGAGTTTAATGAAAATGATACCTTTAGAGTCAGAGAGTACAAATTTATTTTTAGGTGCTCTCTTTTAGTTGGTGAGTCACCTAATTTTATTTTTTAGTCTTTGAAATGATTAAATTGGCATTAGCTGTATGAACTACTTTCAGGAAAAAAAATTCACCACATCTATTTCATACTGCAGTTTTCATGTCTTGTTTTTGAATTAAAATTAAATTTCCAACATTTTTCAATTTGCGTCTATGAGCATTTGGCATCTTTTTGCATTTCTTGTTTACTTTTGACCATTGGATGGTAGAATCTTGCTGTGCTAATGATAATCTTTTCTTTTTATCAATTGTGCTATTATTGTGCAGATATGTATGCTTGCATATGTGCAAGAGGGAAAAGTCTGGGACCTTTTCCTTTTAATTTTCTAAGAAATATGAACATCAGTGAGGATGGTAACTTAGATTCTCCCCCTTCATCTTGTCAGCAGTATATTATATACATCCCTTTTGCTGAAATTTTAATGTTTAAGTGGGTTTTTTATTAGGATGAGGTCTCAGAGTTTCTAATTCAGATGTCAGAGGTTGGCAGCAATATCAATAAGAAGCCATCAGCAGGGCCCTTACTCCTAATTCTCATCCTGACATGTTACAAAAATAAGCATGATAATTTTATGGCCCCTTTTTCTGCCTAAAATGTAACTACATTAATCTGAAAGACAGCTGATTTTTCAAGGTCAAAAGTGCTTAGTTACAAATTGATGAGCTATTATGCGTGTCTGTGGTTTTCTTGATGGCACTGTATTAATAATATGCGTGCAGAACAGGCCATAAAAATTCCATTTAAAGGTATTAAGGCATACTGGGACATTTAATCAGGTTAAAATTCCTGTCAGTTGGCTCCAGGCACGATGCTATTCAGCCAATGATCAACAAAGTGCATGGAATATAAAGATGCATGCCTATTACATGAGTTCAGATTTCACTGAAATGACCTTTTTTGTTTTCTGCATCTAGCAAATGATTCAACTAAAATGCATTACAGTGATATTCATTGTTTTAAGTAGCTCCTACTGTCTCCCAGCCTGGATTGTTTTGATTAGAAAATCAGGAGATAATATACTTGTAAAGGTGCTGACATTCTTTCAAGGTAGGAGAAAAAAATCCCTCAGTGATGAAATGTTTTTAAAATATGAATCACATTGTAAGCTTTCTTTCGTGATTTACAAAAGCTCTCTCACCAGGTGTGCACTATGCTCTTAAAAAAGCAAGAAAGATTAAATGAGAAAAGGCTATTGAATGGTTTCTTTTGATAGCCTCTTTGAGTATACCTTGCAAGTTCACCGGGAATGCTATTTAAGAGATGGGTTATAACACAAGATAAATGAGAATTAGTCTGCACAAGTTTGTGCATATTATAAAAACAATGTCTTATTTTTCAGGTAAATGAAAGAATGAATAATTCCTAGCCTATGAAAGTCTCCTCTCTTTTATTTGTGGATTAATAATAAAATTACAGATGGACATGTTTTTAATAATACTTTTATGTAATAAGCAAATGTCCCAACATTCAAGTGGCAGCAATTACAAAGCTGTATGAAACTTATTTTTCTAATATATTTATTTATGAAGGTATTTATGCATTTATGTATGTTTATCTATTTTGTGTTACAGGAGATTGAACCCAGGGGTGCTCTATCACTGAGTTATATCCCCATCCCTTTTATTTTATTATTTTGAGACTAGGAGTTGCTAAGTTGCCCAGGCTGACCTCAAACTTGCAGTCCTCTACCTCAGCCTTTGGAGTTTCTGGGATTTTAGGCATGGGCCACTGTTATTAACCCTCTATTTTTAAATGGTGTAAGTTAGCTAAGATTCACACTTCTGTTTCATGCACATGTTTATATATCTGTATGAACATGAGAATATTTTAGTAATCTTCATGCTTGCCTACATGTTTATATATTTGAATGGGAGTGAAAATAGTTTGGGAAATACTATACTACATTGATTCTTTAAAATATCTTTCAGTAAACTGAATTACATTAGTTTTTTACACTGAGGACAATGTAGATTTAGTTCAGAGATACAAATAGTCTTTCCCATATCTTAAAAGTTTAAGTTCTTTCTAACATAATCTCACATATTGATTTTCTATTTAAATTAATACATTTTATTTATTTTCATACTTTTAGGTTAAAAAAAAGAACAGAAAGTGCTATATTTCCTTCTCTCACCCAGTTTTCCCTATTAACATCTTACTTTAGTGTGATACATTTGTTACAATTGATGAACAATTAGGATTAAATAAAGTCTATGGTTTAAATTAAAGTTTACTCATTGAGTTGTATGATCCCCAAAGTTTTACAAAGTACATAATATCATGCATCCACCATGGCAAGATCACACTTGTCATATAAATCCCCTATGCACCACGTAGTCAGCCATTTCTAACACTGCTTGTAAACCCTGGAAACCTCTGATCTTTTTACTATCTCTACTAGTTTTCCTTTTCCAGAATATTATATAATTGGAATCATACAATAAGTAGTTCTTTAAAACTGGCTTCTTTCACTTAATATATATTTAAGGTACTCTTATATTTTTTTTTATGGTTGGATGCTTCATTTATGTCCAAAGTTTATGCTTCTGTATGTAGCTGTACCACAGTTTACTTATCCATGGGTAAATGGAAGGAAAGATTGGTTGCCTTCAGGTCTGGAAATTTTGAATCAAGCTGTTCTAAACAATCATGTGCTGTTTTCTTGCAGCTCATTTGGGTAAATACAAAACAGTATATTTGCTGGATTGTCACCGAATCTTTTAAATTCTTGAGAGTAACACATTTTAGTTTGATAAATTTCACTGTCAATTTAAAATATAATTTTAAAATTCAGTGATTTCATTCTGATTGATTTTCAAACATCAAAAATAATTTACATTCTCAAATTACATATAATTCCTATAAAATATCTATTTTCAATCATAAAGGATATGATAATTTCTGAGGTTATTTCTTTCTGTAAATCTATGCTTCGTTTATTTTGATGTTTAATAAGAAATATTTAAAGCCTCCAAACTCCATCACTTAATCAATGGTTTACATCATTAATAGTGTCCTTTAATGAATTTTGTTATATCCATTAATGTATTAAAAGATTGGTAGCCCTTCTTGATCAATATTAAGAAATAATTTATGATTTTAAGTATCATATTTGCCCCTATATTTGGATTGATTATTATCTAAAATACAGGACAAATGTTATGTCTGTTATAAAATATCAGTAACATGTTAATGTTGAGCTCAAAGTTAACCAAAGTTATAAAATCTCAATACTTCATGAAAATTAAACAAGTTTATAAGTATATTAAAATCTTTTAAAAACACAGTTGTAATGGATTATTACCAGAAACTTTAAGTATATATTTTGAATCAGTAATAAAAATTGTGCATATATATGTACATATATAAACACATATACAACATATATGTACATATATATGTACATACACCATATATATGTGTGTGTGTGTATGCATAGTGCCGTGAAAATTGTTTTAAGCTATTTTATTTACCTCATTAACCTGTTGTACTTTATTGATTAAACCTTATGAATATTTTAAAATTCTGAAAAATAAACTCTGGCCAAGTACTTTTAGGCAAACTACTTGAGTTAAATTCACAAAGAATAAAATATGAGAAAGTAGAAGTTATTTGTGAAAAAAAATCAAACTCAAGTTTTCAGAGTAAGCAAGTAAAAAAGACAATTACATGATGTAGAAACTCAACATTTCTCTGTTCCAAATACCCATATTAAATTTTTACCTCAATATCTCTTCAGTGGATATGAACATATACATACAAATTTATACCTTCCATATTTCTGTGTATTATTTCTGAATTATATAATATCTGCATAATATTAGCATTTTGCTTTGTGTAATTTGATAGGTATGGTTTTTATAGGATACCAAATTAACTGTGTAAAGAGTGAAACTGTTTATTAATCAAATGGGCCTTGATTATATGTGGTATGCAGACACTACTCAAAGTCATCTGTAAAAGCCTAAGTCATGAGGAGGAGAACAGTACCAAAAGAAAGAACAGAAAATACAAAATAAACTATAGAGTGAGACCATTGCAGTCAAAATTAATACCCTCTCCAAATTATGAGAATAAAAGCTAATAATTGGTGAAAACTTACCAATGGGAAGACATTGTTCTAAGTAAGTATCTCATATGAGTTTTCTGTTTTATAATCACAAGAGTTGCGTGAGGTTGTAATGTTTAATGAGAAATATTTAAATATTTTTATTTTTAAAAATATTTTTACCATTTGTGGAAGAAACTGAGGCTAAAAGATTAAGTAATTTTCCAGGATCACTAAGATAGCAAATGCTGAAGTCATAACGCAATCCAAGAAGATCAATTCCAATGACCATGATACCCTATAAACAGTTCTCTCTGTGTCTTATTTGATACAATCTATATATCTTATATTGTGCATTGTCTTACATTCTGTACTCTCTCTTATATTCTGTAACATAAGATGCAAGAAGTGAGAACAATATGAGGATAATAGATATTAATTAGTATAACTCTAAACTGTTTCCTGTCTCTCTGCTTATAGTTAACCTATGTTGCAGTGTCTAAAATATCCAACTTTGATAAAGGTTGTAAGATTGTAAACATGGATTATTTGGGGCAAGGCACATTTTTGGCAGAATTACAGATAACTGAATTATGATTTTTAACAATGAGAATACAGAAGGAGAGAGAGTAAATAGTCTTTTAAACATGGAGTAGGTATAAAGGATCAAAACATGCTTCTCTCTAGTTTTTCTCCTTCATTCCTTCCTTGAATGTTTATTGAATATGTCTGACTATATTTCATATACTATGTAACATAACATTACAAACATGAATAGGACAGTTTCTAGTCTTGAAGTTTGACTAGTATAAAAATAATAGAAAGAGGCAGAAGTTCCATTTTATGTGTTAAAAAAAATGTTGTGGCCTTCTGAGCAGAGCTTTGTAATAGTACACAGGAAAGGGGTGTGATTTCCTGAGTGGAGAATAGGAGAAGACTAGAGAGAAGAAGAGTTTGATCTGAGTTTTTATGGGAAGGTAAAGCAGGCACAGGGGAGCGTATGCTCCAAGGACAGGATAGTGAACACATTCAAAGCACTACAAAATTTGTGGCCACTGGAGGAATGATGAATATTTATTGGTATGAGCAATTCCAGCATGGAAAGTTGAACTTAGAGTTGTGAACACAGATTGGAATTAGACTTTGAGGAACTCACAGTTTAATCTATTGAAGTACAGGATTCATAGATGTTGCAAAACAGAAGTCTTAGACAATCATAATTGTTTTAGCAGCACAATTCTCATAACTATCTAGAAGATGGTTTGAAGAGAAAGGGAGTTGGCTATTAGCAGACAATTAGAAGATAATTGTGGGATCCAGGAAAGAAATAAGGAAGCCTTACATTAGTGGATGTACAGAACAGAGACTGGGTTGAAACAAAATAAATAAGAAACCATTTCATAGATTGATTGAATTTAGGTCTCTTCCTACACTATTTGACCTGGAATTATTATTATGTTAAGGTTTTAACATTCCCCATTAACCCAAACTTAATGTTTTTATTACATTTGAAAACTCAAATTATAAAATATAAAACTCAGCATAATATTCAGATATAATATGATTTTATATAATTTATTTATAACTACCTACATTAAGTTTAAACCTTATTCAAACATAAGAGAATAAAATAATTTTAATGCCTTGATAATAAAGATAATATCATCCACATTCACTGATTGCTTCATAAGTATGAAAAGCTGTTCTAAGATTTTTGCAATAACTATTATATCTACCTGCAAGAACGCAAATTCAGAGAAGTTGTGTAAATTGATTAAGGTGCGGTTGTGAGTTATCCTTTACAGTTGTGTTTCAAATGCAGGTCTATCTGATCCAAGTGTATGCTCTTTAAAACTAGAAGATATGGTTTCCCTCAAAAAATTTTATTTATTGAAAATGCTTTTTATTTATTTTTGAAAATGCTTTTAATAATAATAATAACTTGGCTTTTAATGATAATTTTTTTGTATTTAGTTGATTCTGTATTTTTTGTTAGCCAGCCATAACTTGGCTTCATTGACATAAAACATAACCTCTTCAGAAAGGTATTTGATAGCTCATTAATAATGACTGAAATATCTTTGTTGCATTAACTTTGGCATTGGTTTTCCTTAATATAGAGGTGAAATTATTTTGCCTAACTGCACCCGTGGTTGTTGAGCAGGAAAACTCACTTGTAAAGGCTGCATTCGGACTTTTGTTTGGACTCAAGTTTGAGTTCAGATTATGAGCCTCCACTAATCTAGCTACAAGAGAAAATTGTAATATGGTAATATGTACCAACTGCATGTCTTTAATATTAATGTTCAGCTTTAAAAATTTATTAATAATTTCCAACAATTTTTGTATGTTTTCTATAATGCTTTTGTTCTTTTCATTTAGTGAAGGAATTTTGCTGAAGTTCTTTTCTTCCCTGAATTTGTAGCATTGACAAATATTATATGTGTCGTCAAAATTCAACCACTTATTTAGTGACATTTTCGCTTTAAGCTATGCCCACTTTCAGGCTCTGAGAAAATTTTAAGGAATATTTTTGAGTCTAATAGGTCAACGGTTTATGAAAGGAACAAAAAAGTACTTTGTGCAATTTATTTAAAAGCTATACAGGAAATGTCATGATAAAGTTTAGACAATTGTTTTGTTCAGTAAAAATGCAATTTTGACTTATATAATAAGACTTCACCAACTCAACATTTATGTTAAGTGTTATTAATTCTTTTTAAATAATTTAAAGATTGTTTGATGTCATTTAGTGATGGTGAAAACTGGTATAAATAATTCCAACATGTATTAATTTACAAATGCTTTAATTAAAAATTTGGGTCAGTAAAGGTATGAGGGGATAGCAGAGTTGATTTTATAGAATATCCTTTTATATTAATTAATGTTTATTTCAAGCAATTTTAGTGAGAAACTAGACTCCTGATTGAATTCCTCTTTTCCTTTTCTTCCCTCATAAATATTTAACACTTTGTGATTGTACCATCACTTAGCTTTACGTTTCCAAAAAAGGGCCTCTATGATGTATCTGAGGGATAATGGAGATTGAGGTCATGTAGTTTCAAATAGTACTTGCTGAAAGCAGCAACAAAGTGCAGGAGGAATAGATTAATTGACCTCATGGATCATTCTTCATTCCTTTTAAACCAACATGTAAAATTATGAAAAAAGAGCATTGTTTATGTATAGAAGACAATGTAAAAAATATTCTGTAAGCTTAAGTGATTATATTTCCATTATATATTTTATAATTTATCTTTTAATTGATTACAAATTTATTACAGGGAGACAACAATTTTGACCATTAAATTAATTATTCCTGGTAACCTGAAGTAGCTTCTTAAATTACAATGGGTCTTTACTAAAAATCTGTTCTCTATCCTTCTATGACATATGGTTATCTAACATTCCCTTAAAATAAAGTTTCACATTTAGCACCATTGGAATCACTATTGCACAAAATCCCATGAGAACTCATCGCACAACAGTATCAAGAGAGGGTAGAGTAATATAGTATCAGTGATCCTGTAAAACTGAAAAGCATATCTGAGTGTTTATTTTCAAAAGACCAAGAAGCTGCTGTTAGGCTGCCTTAGAACATTTTGTCTTTTGTTTTCAGATTTTAGTTGCAATTTGGATGTTGTGTCTTGAAAATTTTTTCTGTGTTTCAGTTCCTTGGAAGGTGCAAGTTTTTAAAAGCTTTTCTAAAACTATTTTTATGGACTATCCTTAGGTTAAAGAGAATGGAAGTTAATATGTGATCCAACTAATAGATGGCAAGAGTAGAATAAATACTATCAAACAAACCTGTCAACACCTAGGCATAAACATTATAGGATGATGCTGTATTTTGCTAAGGGGTGAGATTCCTCCAAGGGCTCTCTGAGGAGAACACCTCCACTAAGAGATGACTTAGACATGCCCACAGTTCATTCCATACTTCCAACATCTTGTTTTCTGTTGTCCAAACTGATGGGGCTAGGGAGTGAGGATGGGGAGCAGTGAAACAATGTTCAGCACAGCTTAAGATTTCTCACTAATCTGAAGAAGCAACAAGAAATTTTCAATCACATGGAGAGTATTTTCTCTGTAGATTTCATGTGTTCACCAAATTTAGGTTCTATGTGAGTTGTTATTAATGGTGATAATTGTATAGCTAAAGTTCAGACACAATATCCTTTATATCCAAGCTGTAGCTTTCTTGTAGGTCGATGTTCTTTGACTGTTACTACCTACCATAGTCTATGTTTCAAATTAAGATGCATATTTTTTAAACCCATTTCAGGATATTTCATACTCCAAATTTATGCATGGTACTAAGGGATTTTCCTTTTGATTTTTTTTAAGCCAAAAGGCTCTTAACATATCTGTGAGTCATGCATCTTACACATCTTTCTCAACAAGATGTGTATTTCTTCATTGTATTTTTTTTTGCATGTAGAAAGAGTCTCAAGATCTGAAAATAAATAGTAAATTGTTCTGAGTAAACACAGACCTCATGAAGTATCAGTTTATCATTTTATAATGAGAATACAGAAAGCATTTATTAATAATTATTTACTAAGCACTCATAAAGTATGTAAATAGGCACATAGGAAATAACAAAAAGACAAAAGCCTTTATCATTATATCTTTTTTGTAATGGCTTTATAATAATTAGGGAGACAATATATACGCATAAATATGACAGTAATTACATATATGTACATTGTGTATAAACACAATTCTGCTATTCAGAATAACTAATGGTTAGAGCTGAGAAAAAGTTCTATAAAATAATATACTTTGTAATACAGTGTGAACATAAACATAAAAGTAGAATAAATTTTGAAACTTTGAAATTTCAAATTCTTGGTTTTTTTTAAATTTTAATGTTATATTTGTTGCATTAAATTTTTGCTTTGCAATTAATATTGATCATATATAAAGAAGTATTACTGCTCACAATTATGATCTTTCAGAAAATGTTTTTCAATCCTTAAAGTGCTGTAAATAACTATCTTAACATCTTTTCATTGAAATATAGGTTAATTAAAAATACATAAATTAAATAGTTTCAGTGACATAACTGTATTAAAAATATAACAAAGATACCTTAATTATTTCTCTATAGCAGCAAATGTCCATCCTTTTATGACACTAAAAAAAAGCTATGATCACAATTAAAAAACAAAGAAGGTAAATTTCTGATCTGAATGGCAATATTAAAGAACCAACAGAAAGTTAATAAATAAAATTTCATATTATTTAATTATATTCTTCATATTGACTCCTTAGAGCATATTTTTCCTTGAGAAATATATCTCCATTTGAAATAAAAAGGCCAAATTTTAAATTTGTAGTAAAATATACTGTAATTTTCAAAACATAGATATATAATACAATTCACATAATCCAAACTGTATGTTACATGAATTTAAATATTGCATTAACAAAGATGACAAAATCTAGACAGAAAAATGTGCATCTCCCACAAAGGGAAAATAATTTAAAATCATGTCCTTCATTGATCTTCTCAAATACACGTTTAATTCCGATTTCCTTTGTTCACTATCTTGATGTTCTAAAGCTCATTTTCTGTGAAAAATATTCTAAGGATATTATAGTCTTTATTGATTGCAAACATTGCAGAAAATATAAGAGTTAGAATTTTAAGCTTGATATTTGAAATGTGATTGAAGTTCCAGAACTTTATAATGAGTTTCTGCAGGTTGGCCTTGAATTCCATTTTCTTGAAAATATTAATTATATTACTATTGCTTAGGCTTCTCTCCTGAATCTTTTCTTCTTTATCTTAGTATTTATACATCCTAGAAAAACTTTCTCCTATCTATTAAAATATTTGTGCAAATACTTATGAAAACTTGTCTTAGTATTATAAAAGTATCTCTGATGCTTCTGGTAATGAAGAAAAATATTGAGAAACAGATTTTGTAATCAAAATTTTAAAAAAAGTAAAATGAGGATAAAGTATAGACATTTATTTGTGAGTTCAGGCCTTCATTTTTATCATGTGCACTGTATTTAACAATACAGAAGTCATAACCAGGTAGCAGACAAGAGTTGAAATACAAAATTCACTCATATTTATAACATTGCATGATTTTTAACAAAAAATTTGATAAAATATGCTGCACTGAAAAAAACGGTTTAACCCTACATCTTTTCAATTGTCTTATAATTTAGAGGACTTTGGTAATACTATAACAGTAGAAAAGGCAATAGAGGGAGACCAGTTTGAAGAAGTCATGATATTTATGGGTCAGTCTTCACAACCCAGGCATAGGTTAGGTGAGCTTCCTTGAAACATATCATAGACTATATATTTTTTAAGCCATAAAAAAGACAACAATACTATATGGGTGTATTGGTGATATCATTTAAAAATATTTTTTTGTTGTAGATGGACAGAATGCCTTTAATTTATTTGTTTATTTTTATATGGTGTAAAGCATTGAACCCAGTGCCTTGCACATGCTAACCAAGCACTCTGCCACTGAGCTACAGCCTCAGCCCTGTTGATATCATTTATATAACTTATTAGTGTCTTATAATCTATCCTTGATTTATTTGTTTTTGTGGTAATTTTTAAAAAGCTACTTAAAACAGTAAATGCAATATATGCTTAAGAGTATAAATGAAAGATAGATTAAAATCAAAACAACACACGAAAATGAGATTGCACAAAACAGTTGTTTGTAAAATCAAAATTTAAAATTGTATATTTTATTAGAAAAAAGTGAAACTAAAGAAATTTTTGAAATTAAAATTGTATTGTCAACAAGAAACATTAGATTCTAATGAAATTCTCCTGAAGTTAAAAGATTATGAAAAAAGTATTTTAGTTAAGTTTTTATTTTTAATTTTTTTTCCAATTTTGTAATATCTCCTGATTTTCTGCTATAAAAAAGTAAATTAACATACTTTTGCTCTACTTCCATCTCCTTGTTGTTCTGCCAAATTTTTAACTCATATTTTTAATTTTACATATTTTGTATTTATAATTATGGCATACATTAGTGCTGTTCATAAATATTTCTCATGCTTCGCTTTTTAAACATATGGTAGAATTTTACTTTATATCCTATTCTCAATCTTTTCACGTTACCATGATAAAATATCACAAACTGGGTGGCTTAAATAACAGAAACCTAATTTTACACTTTGAAGGCTAGAAGTTCAAAATCAGAGTAACAGCATAATGAGGGCTCTCTCCCTGGCTTCCAGACAGCTGACTTCTTGCTGTGTCCTCACATGGGCTTTCTTTGATGATTTTGCATAGGATTAGGTGAGGAAAGGTGAGGGAAAAAAAGAGATAGTGAGCAAGAGAATCATCTCCTTATAAAGTTAACGATTGTATCAGAATCTTAATTGCCTTCTAAATGCCCTGTCTCCTAATACAGATACAGTTACATTGATGTATAGAGCTCCAAAATATGAATTTACAAAGGACAATCCCTGATAGAATTCAAGGTAGCTTTGTGAATTCCTTGGGGGGAAAAAGAATGTAGGAGATAATTTTAAACCCCTATCTGACTTGCCAGGTTCCATTCTTGCTGCTGCAATGAGGGTGGAAGTTCTGTAGAGAGGAGGCCTTTCCACAATCTGGTTATCTAGGGGTCTACCATAGACAGAGCTCATGCTGAAAAACAAGCAAGGAATAAATAATGTTTGTTGTACTAAGCCACTGAGATATTGTGGCATGCATTGCTATAGTGTAACTTAGCTCATCTGGATGCAAGTGCTAAACTGTATAATTTGATCTTCATCAGTAGTTCCACAAGTTTTAGTCCTGCAATCGCATGCTATTTATTTATTTATTTGCAGCACCACTTTACTTTCATCTAGTATTATATAATTCATTATTGAATAATTTTCTTTTAAAAATTTAATATTCACTGTTGTGTTATTTCTTTCCTAGGCAGTTCTATTCGCTTTTTTAAAAGTAGAAAATACAACAATATGGTTCATTATCTTATGGACATATCTCCATTCTCCTTTTATCATTGAATTCTCTTTAGAGAAGTCTGAGAAAAGTCTGATATTTCCCCCCTTACATCTCACCTGATTTTCTGTTGGAAAGAACATGAATGTTTAATTTATTTTCATTGAGAAGTATTATACACATATGGGTAAGTAAACACAACATAAATGATGACATAATGAATATTAAAAAGCCACCTTCCAGATAGAAAAATAGAATACTTCTAGAATCATAGCTTGCACTTCAAGAAGACTTTCAACGTCTTCCTCTTTCTGCTCCCCCTAGACTTGTAAAAATACTCTAACATCCTGGTTATTACTTCCATGCTTTGTTTATATTTTATCATCACTGTGTGAGTGTATGTATGTATGTATGCATGTATGTGTTTAGTGACACATATATATTATGCATATATAATTATATATATATATATATATATATATATATATATATATATATATATATGCACTGATTTAGTTTAATATTTAAAATTAGAAAACAAAATTGGGTAGCAATATATCAAGGAAGAGATAAAGAAAAAAAACCCTAAATATTAGAAAATTTATGTTGGGAAAAAAAACCTTTTTTTTTTTCTTCTTCTTGGTAGTGGGGATTGAGCCCAGGGGTACTTTACCACTGAACTGCATTCCTAGATGTTTTTATTTTTTATTTTGAGAAGGGTCTTGCTAAATTGCTTAGGGCTTTGCTAACTTGCTGAAACTGGCCTCAAACTTGAGATCCTTTCACCTGGCTAAAAACTGGTTACTTTTGATGAAAATCAGGATAAGTAGTAAAATTTAGATAGAATGCTTAAAATTGCTTTACAGTTTCATGTCAGTGATACTGGAGCATAATGATACTACTCAAGCCTGTTACTGTTTTAAAAGAATTTCATTCTACATTTTTGGTAAATTATAGTTATCCGTGCATTTGGATACCATGGGATAGATAGAAAGAAGAATATTGGTGTCTATAGTACATGAGGAGAGCTAGATTCTTTCATGGCAAATATGGAATCTTTCAACTTCTATAATATATTCTGGAAAAAATTATTTTGTGATGATTTAAATTGCTCAGGGAAACACTACTGTTAGACAAAAAATAATAGGTTTTTATTAGAAATAAAATTTGAAACTATTCCTTATTTTACGATTAAGGCATTTTTTAGCATATAGTTTACCTAACAGTTTATTTGGGGATGTGCAGAGAAGAGAAAAATAGAGAGCTACTTAATAGGTTGTCTCTGAAGAATCAGTACCATATGTTCATAAACAATTAATCTGAAAAAGGTTTTTCTATTTTTCTTCTTTGTGGCTTATTTATAGATTGTTTGGAAGCTTAAAACAGTTTATGATTACAAAGAGAAAAGGTTTTAGAATGTACTAATAAAAGTTTTTGGGCATATTGGCTTTTCTTCACTTGACAAAACACCAGATTAATAGTAGACATATTTAAATCCTTTGGCTATATTTGGGAAATAAAATTGCAAACCCAGAAATGGTGACAAAGGCTTTTAAGAGATATCTAATACTTTCTCTGTAATTAAATTTTGATTATAGATTCATATGTGACATAGATTTTTTTATGCATCAACATTAAGATGTTAACAAAGCATGTACATTCTTAATGGTTTAATTCTTCAGGAAAAGAGTAGATTTATTTTAAAAGAATCTTTCAAAAATTCACAAAGTTTTTCACCCATTACTCTACTTAGTGCCTTAAAGATTTTCTTTTCTCTCTGACCTTTACAAGAGCACAAATTTAAAGCTTTAAATACCGAATGTCAGAATACTTTCCTGGAGGCAGAAGGAGCGAACTTATAGCAGGGCTATTACACAGCTCACATACCTGTATATAGTTTCTGCTCTAGGAAATAAAAGGTTAAACACACTTTTCATAACACAAAAGCCAAACGGTGACAAATGGAAGGGCATGTTTTTTAACCTTTTTATTATCTGTAATGTTGAAAAAATACTAGAGTGAATAAGACATTTTAAATGGAAAATTAAATTCAAAAGAGTGTGTCTGACTGACATGCATGACATCTTATGTCCCAGTAGCACAGAAACAAATTTGGAAATCATTGTAACAGTTAAGACTATCACTATAGAATTTTAATTACAGGGCAATATTTTGATGTAAAGGATAAATGTGAAATTTCAGCTATTCATATTCAAAATCGACCTAGCAAAATCTTGCTAGGGATATGTGATTTACACTTACTGTATATATTAATGCATTTAAGTATTTTAAATTCTGCCTTCCACTTTGTAGTCCACAGTAGCTGAATTATTTCGTATTAACAATGACAACTTTCAATTCTAAATATTACAGGAAGCTTTTCCTACCTTTCATCTTTATTGAAAGAAGTATCTTTTACAGACAGAAAAGTGTTGACTTTGTTTTACTATTTCTTATATTTGGAGCCTTTAGATGTTGAAGAATCAACTTGAGAAACAAGTTTCTACACTGATAATGAAAAGATAGAATAAAATGTTAATAAATAAGATAATTAAACTGGATTTGAATACTGAAGGATCCTATGGGCTATCTGAGGATGTGAAGGACCAAAATCAGTTTGTCAAAATCAGAGATATCTAAACAAAGAGCATGATGCAAAAATATTTTATGAAAGGCTAAAAATTATGCAATGTTTAAAAGGTTGCATTTTCTAGGTCAGAGAACTTCAGATGCACATGTTATTTAACTTTCTGATATTGAAGTTACATTGCACATTATCATGCTACCTTGCCCAACAAAAATGTAGATAAATATTAAGTGTAAAATGTCACTAGATTTCAAAACTCAGTAGAGTTGAAAAAAATGTGATATACTTAATCAATAATTTTTTATCTTCACTAAACAGTAACATAATATTTTGAATATTAAACTTACTTTCATCTGCTTCTTTTTACCTTTATAAATATGCCTCTAGATAATATCAGATTACATATGGGGCTCAGAAAATTATTGTCAATTGATAAGACTGTACAAACTTGGAGAATCATTTTTATTTTACCTAAAAATTTCTAATCACTAAATTGATCAGGAAGATTGACCAGCACCATCTAGCAATGTTTATAACTTGAGAGGGTTTCAAAGACTTGATTAGTGAGAAAAGCACTTTCTCTTGCTATAAATCATAACCTTCTTTCCTTCAAGAGGGACATGGTTAAGTTAATTTGAGTTCTTTATTTCAACACTTTAACATTTAGATGAAAAATTTTATGTATTTTAAGGAATTTTTGAATTATGGTTATTTGAATTATTACTTATTTTAAGAACTAAGTTAAGAAGAATTGAGAAATGTCTAGACTTAAAGCAATTAAAACTTCAATGTAGCTGTGGCTTTCTCTCCAAATAAATATTTTCATGTAAAAAAAAATGCATTGAAATTCTCAAGTCTCAGCTTGAAAATCTGTACATAAGATTTTATAAGCCAAACCATTTGGTTACTGTTTTACCATTTTCTGAAAATATTCCATAATCAGAATCTGTATTTTACCTGAGTACTCCACAATTCTACTGCAAAGTATTAAATATATTTCATGTTATATATTTAGAACATATAAGATAACATATTTAAAAGGATCTTAAAACTTCTTTGGACTTCAGTTGAACTAGGGAGGTAAAAGACAATGTGAAAAAATGGCAAAACCTCTTTCAGCACTAGTAGTATTTGGTTTTGAATCAGATTTATAAAAATTAGCTGTAATCTTATAAATATACTAATGTGTTTTCATATTTTGGTTTTGTGTCTACAAATTATTTTGAAATACAAGGAAATATGAAGTCATTAGTGTTTTCCTTGATTTGACTTTTTCCTCCACAGAGTAGTTTCCAGGTTTTTCAGTAGTATAAGCATATAAATTTTCTCCTTATACTTTAATGATTATGAAAGTCTGTTTCTTCAGTATGAAATAGTCTTAATGTTATTAATTTTACTTGGCAACACACAACTAATATTTCATCCATAAAATATTGAGTAAACCTAAAATTTTAATATCTCCTGCATATGTCTTGAAATTACCCAATGATTTAAGAATTAAATGACAATATCTATATTACTATAAATTAGTCACAGAAATATCTATGTATATTTTAGATGCATTTTAAGTCAATTGACTCAAAGACTTCTATTTTTGTGAGTATAGTGCCTAGGTGCTTATATATGTGAGTACAGCATATTTATCTTTATTAGTTAAAATGTAATTGTCACATTATTTATAAGGTAAATGTACAATGAAAAACAATTAAAATAAAAACATAAAACAAAATCGCCTCTATTTTTGATAAAAATAGGAAATATCTCATCATTTTGGTTTCAGATATCCATCAAAAAAATCTCCTGTAGGGAAAAGCCTGATACAAATCCCTTCCTCTTACTTTTTCTGACATGTACAATGAGTCATTGATCATCTAATCTTCACTGTTCAATTGATATAATATGCTAATTAGGATTTAAGACCATAGCTTTTGCATCATTTTTATGATGTTATAATGAGAAGAAGCCTATGTGTTTTTCTTTTTATTGAAGATATTGCATTCAATTATGTGAATCTTGTATTTCTTGAAACATGCACAAATATAAATAACTACATCTCAAATAGTGTCTTTTCAGAGCAAACAAATGTTCTCTGCCATAAACTGGATCACATGGCTTGAAATCATTGAAAGAATGATTTCTGAACTTTATAGCTTACATAGTAGTAAAGAACATAGTTGAGAAGATAACTCAACCTTTATTATAAATACTGCACTTTACAAAATGTCCTGGAAATTTTCATTTGGATTTCAACTACTCCTATCATTCTTCATATAGAAGACTTTTTTTAACCAAAAATAAAAAGAAAACATAAGTAGATTAATCTCGCTGCAAGAATAAGCAATCTTAAATTTGATCATATGGATTTGATTTGTATATACTTTGCTGTACATTTATAGGATAATAAGAATGGGAAAGTTAGAAATGTAAATTGTTCTTTTATATGTATTTTTAAAATTTATGTATCTAATCCATATGAAACTGAAATTGAATAATGACAGTTCATGGTTGTAGGAGCAACATAAATTTTACAAATATTTTTTAATTACTGAGAGGATATTCAAAATGTGATCAATATTTTTCAGTTAATTTGATGTGATCTTTTAAGATTTATTTCAAATGATGTTGCTTCATTTTTTTATTACCATTTAGAATGCAATGGAATAAGAGAGATTAACATCAATTAGTACCATTTCAAATGGACCTCCCCTCTTTTGGTGACCTCTGAAATTTATAATTTTACATGCTGTTTCAGTCAGCTTTTCATTAGTATGACTAAAATAGCTGATCAAAACAACTTTAAGGAGGAAAAGTCTATTTTGGCTCACAGCCTCAGATGTTTAGTGCATGCTCTGGGCCCAAGGTGAGACTGAACATTTTGGCAAAATGGTGTGGTGAAGGAGAGCTTTTATACTCTTGATGCCAGAAAGCAGAAAGGAAAGAGCCTAGGTGACAAGGTATAATTCCCGAGGGCAAACCCTCCTGACCCACTTCTACAGCCACATCCCATCAGCACAGAGGTACCACACAGAACTGCAATCTTTTCAAATTAGTAATCTGTCAAGTGGATTAATTCACCAATTACCGTATAATTCTCATAAGATAGTCATTTCAACTCCAAATATTCCTGCATTAATACAGACATTTAAGAGGATACCTCCTAGTCAAACCCTAAGACATGACATGATTTTCTTAAATACATCAGATATATGATCAATTTTCAAAACAACAACAAAGTATGATAGTTATTTCCTAAGAAAAACAGAATCTAGTCCCTTCCCTTTAGGAAAGCTCTAGTAGATTTTGGCTTTCTCTTCATTTTGTTTAGGTGACATTTATCTATTATTATAAACTTAAACTTTAAGAGATGTCACAGAAACTCTTTTATTTCTTCACACTTCCATTTGTATTTAAAACCTACATAGTTAAGGACTAACCAGTTAAAATCACTGCAAAGGACAATTAAATGTTTTCTCAAAAATACATTTTAAATAGCTTTATTTGCCTTTTTGAATTCTCTAAAACTCCATCATGTATAGAAGTGTTAGAGATATTCTAGTAGAACCTCAAAATTAGAATGAAATTATGTTAATAAATCTCAACTGGAAGATAGCATTAACAGTCTCAAAGTTTTGTATTTCTTGCTATTCAACCTCTTTGCTATTGTGGTTCCATCTAATAATAAGATGTATCCTTCCCTAAGATATTGATATTGAGCTCAGAATAAGATATACTTTGTTCAATGAAATGCTAATGGACAGGAAACGAGTATGTTTTTGGTATGGACACAGGCAAATGGGCTTGCCCTCTTACATTTTGTGAGCTCATGTAAATATAAAAAAAAATCACATAGTTAAAATATCATTAATACATTTCCATATCAGATATAACTAAACAAACTATGTGTGGATTAAGACTAAGCACATGCATAATCAAATGCACTGAGAAAATTCAAAGATTCTTTTAACTTTTAGTAGTAAAAAAATAATATGGTTGAGGAATGGAGAAGAGGGAGCACAAAATCATATTATTTATAAATCTGGAAATTTGAGTATTATTCTCTTTTGAAAATAAATTTGTGTACAACTTCTGTAAGAGAGTCTTTACAAAACCAAACAGAATTACATTGTTTTATTCATCTTTTAATTCCCACACACTAAACATAGTAGTTTCTAAATACTACTTAAAAATATATATTGCATTGAAATACAAAGAACAGCATCTTATTTGGGGGTGTAGTCACAGTTCAAACAGATATGTAGGACACCCCTTGCATATACTGCTCACTATGGCTTCATGAAAAATTAGAAAATACAGAATAAACTTGTTATTTTTCTTCTTTCTTATTTTTTATGTTTTATTGTTTATAAAAAACTATAGCTTAGTTATAATTAAAATGGTTATTATGAAACATAGCAGTAAAATAATATCATAGATTTACTTCTGCAATATAAATCTGAAATGTATTAATAAAGCATTTAATAATAACTCTCTGTAACAGTTGATAAGAAACTATTGGCAAGAGTGCAAGAGGTAGAGCCAAGAAAAAGACAGGCTGGAAACAGCGTGCCCTGTGGGTGCTCATTAAAACTTATGGCTTGATTGATTGACTCACCTGAAAAATGTCTCAGAGAATTTTGATCTAAGTATTGAGTTCTTAGTAGGCATTCGTGACACTGAACTTAAAAGGTTCAGATGTTAATGGAGAAACTGAATCCTGTTGATAATTTTATTCAGTGAATTCTAGTTTTCTGGAGAGCAGGATGGCAAATATATTTGAAATTATCATATTTTCAGAGATGAGCCCTTTAGAAAAGCCATGTATGGTTCGTGACCACAATGATAGGCCTCCAACACTATGACAGTAGTTCCTACCTAGGCTTTGGTCCCAAACTTCTTTTAAGAAATCAGTGATTTATCTTTGGCTTTCAACATTGAGTGTTGACTACATTTTATAGTTTATAAAAGCTACCCTATTTATGGTCAAATTTGGAAACTTACATTCTGTTTTAAAATACAAATACCCTTTCAATTTTAAAATGTGTTATCCACATGAGATTTATTTTTAATATCTTCTAGGCTACGATTATAATTTTACTTTTCCCAACACTTTTTTTTCCCTCTTTGGCTATTAGAATTCCCAAATGTTTGTTTATACTATTTCTTTTCTTTTCTTTAGGATAGAATTCCACATTCTTTATTGTATTATATTTGCTTTGATTTTGTTAATTTAAAATTTACTTAATATGACCTATTTTCTTTTGATTTTTTATTCCTCTTCTAAGTTAAATTTAATACTTTTATTAATAATTTCCATTATTTATGTTATAGGTATTCAAACCAACTATGAAATATTACTTGGATATACTTTGATTATTTTAGCATTTAGTTTTTTACTTTTTTCACTACTAATTCCTTCATTTAAAAAAATTTCAGAGTTCTTTTCCCACTTTAACATGGAAATTATACTTTCCATTGTTTTAATTTCCAGGTTTTATTTATTTATTTATTTTCTGATTATTTTTGAAAGTTTTATTGTAAAGTTATGGCTAAGTTATAATTAATCATTGTACTAGACTTAACCGACATATATAGAATATATCAACCATCATCAAGTGGATACACGTTCTTCTCAACAGCACATGGATCTTACTCAAAGATAGATCATATATTATGCCATAGGGCAACTCTTAGTAAATATAAAGGCATGGAGATAATACCATGCATCATATCTGATCATAATGGAATAAAACTGGAAATCAATGATAAAAGAAGGAAGGAAAAAATCCTGCATCACATGGAAAATAAACAATATGTTACTGAATGATCAATGGGTTACAGAAGACATAACGGAGGAAATAAAAAAATTCTTAGAGATAAACGACAATACAGACACAACATACCGGAATCTATGGGACACAATGAAAGCAGTTTTAAGAGGGAAATTCATTTCCTGGAGTTCATTCCTCAAAAAAAGAAAAAAACAACAAATAAATGAACTCACACTACATCTCAAAACCCTAGAAAAGGAAGAGCAAAACAACAGCAAATATAGCAGAAGACAAGAAATAATTAAAATCAGAGTGGAAATCAACGAAATTGAAACAAAAAAAAAAAAACATTGAAAAAATTGGTAAAACTAAAAGTTGGTTCTTTGAAAAAATAAATAAGATCAACAGACCCTTAGCCATGCTAACGAAGAGAAGAGAGAAAACTCAAATTACTAACATATGGGATGAAAAAGGCAATATCACAACAGACACTACAGAAATACAGAAGATAATTAGAAAGTATTTTGAAACCCTATATTCTAATAAAATAGAAGATAGTGAAGATATTGATAAATTTCTTAAGTCATATGATCTGCCCAGATTGAGTCAGGAAGACACAACACAATTTAAACAGACCAATAACAAAGGAAGAAATAGAAGAAGCCATCAAAAGACTACCAACCAAGAAAAGCCCTGGACCAGATGGGTATACAGCGGAGTTTTACAAAACCTTCAAAGAAGAATTAATACCAATACTTTTCAAGCTATTTCAAGAAATAGAAAAAGAAGGAGCTCTTCCAAATTAATTCTATGAGTCCAACATCACCCTGATCCCGAAACCAGACAAAGACACTTCAAAGAAAGAAAACTACAGACCAATATCTCTAATGAACATAGATGCAAAAATTCTCAATAAAATCCTGGCGAATCAAATACAAAAGCATATCAAAAAAATTGTGCACCATGATCAAGTAGGATTCATCCCTGGGATGCAAGGCTGGTTCAATATATGGAAATCAATAAATGTTATTCACCACATCAATAGACTTAAAGATAAGAACCATATGATCGTCTCGATGGATGCAGAAAAAGCATTCAACAAAGTACAGCATCCTTTTATGTTCAAAACACTAGAAAAACTAGGGATAACAGGAAATTACCTCAACATTGTAAAAGCTATATATACTAAGCCTCAGGCTAGCATCATTCTAAATGGAGAAAAACTGAAGGCATTCCCTCTAAAATCTGGAACAAGACAGGGATGCCCTCTCTCACCACTTCTATTCAATTTAGTCCTTGAAATACTAGCCAGAGCAATTAGACAGACAAAAGAAATTAAAAGCATAAAAACAGGAAAAGAAGAACTTAAAATATCACTATTTGCGGCAGACATGATTCTATACCTAGCAGACCCAAAAGGGTCTACAAAGAAACTACTAGAACTAATAAATGAATTCAGCAAAGTGGCAGGATATAAAATCAACACGCAAAAATCAAAGGCATTCCTGTATATCAGCAACAAAACTTCTGAAATGGAAATGAGGAAAACCACCCCATTCACAATATCCTCAAAAAAAAATAAAATACTTGGGAATCAACCTAACAAAAGAGGTGAAAGATTTATACAATGAAAACTACAGAACCCTAAAGAGAGAGATAGAAGAAGATCTTAGAAGATGGAAAAATGTACCCTGTTCATGGATAGGCAGACCCAACATCATCAAAATGGCGATATTACCCAAAGTTCTCTACAGGTTCAACGCAATGCCAATCAAAATCCCAATGGCATTTCTTGTAGAAATAGATAAAGCTATCATGAAATTCATATGGAAAAACAAAAGACCCAGAATAGCAAAAGCAATTCTAAGCAGGAAGTGTGAATCTGGAGGTATAGCGATACCAGATTTCAAACTGTACTACAGAGCAATAGTAACAAAAACAGCATGGTACTGGTACCAAAACAGGCAGGTGGACCAATGGTACAGAATAGAGGACACAGAGACCAATCCACAAAATTACAACTTTCTTATATTTGATAAAGGGGCTAAAAGCATGCAATGGAGGAAGGATAGCATCTTCAACAAATGGTGCTGGGAAAACTGGAAATCCATATGCAACAAAATGAAGCTGAACCCCTTTCTCTCGCCATGCACAAAAGTTAATTCAAAATGGATCAAAGAGCTTGATATCAAATCAGAGACTCTGCACCTGATAGAAGAAAAAGTTGGCTCTGATCTACATATTGTGGGGTCAGGCTCCAAATTCCTTAATAGGAGGGCCCATAGTCCAAGAGTTAAATACAAGAATAAACAAATGGGACTTACTTAAACTAAAAAGTTTTTTCTCAGCAAGAGAAACAATAAGAGAGGTAAATAGGGAACCTACATCCTGGGAACAAATTTTACTCCTCACACTTCAGATAGAGCCCTAATATCCAGAATATACAAAGAACTCAAAAAATTAAACAATAAGATAACAAATAACCCTATCAACAAATGGGCCAAGGACCTGAACAGACACTTCTCAGAGGAGGACATACAATCAATCAATAAGTACATGAAAAAATGCTCACCATCTCTAGCAGTCAGAGAAATGCAAATCAAAACCACCCTAAGATACCATCTCACTCCAGTAAGATTGGCAGCCATTATGAAGTCAAACAACAATAAGTGCTGGTGAGGATGTGGGGAAAAGGGTACACTTGTACATTGCTGGTGGGACTGCAAATTGGTGTGGCCAATATGGAAAGCAGTATGGAGATTCCTGGGAAAGCTGGGAATGGAACCACCATTTGACCCAGCTATCGCCCTTCTTGGACTATTCCCTGAGGACCTTAAAAGAGCATACTATAGGGATACTGCCACATCAATGATCATAGCAGCACAATTCATAATAGCTAGACTCTGGAATCAACCTAGATGCCCTTCAATAGATGAATGGATAAAAAAAATGTGGCATTTATACACAATGGAGTATTAAGCAGCACTAAAAAAACGACAAAATCATGGAATTTGCAGGGAAATGGATGGCATTAGAGCAGATTATGCTAAGTGAAGCTAGCCAATCCTTAAAAAACAAATGGCAAATGTCTTCTTTGATATAAGGAGAGCAACTAAGAACAGGGCAGGGAGGAAAAGCATGAGGAAAAGACTAACATTAAACAGAGACGAGTGGTGGGAGGGAAAGGGAGAGAGAAGGGAAACTGTATGGAAATGGAAGGAGACCCTCATTGTTACACAAAATTACATATAAGAGTTTGTGAGGGGAAAGGGGAAAAAAAAAAGAGGGAGAGAATTGAATAACAACAGATGGGGTAGAGAGGGAAGATGGGAGGGAAGGGAAGGGGGGATAGTAGGGGATAGGAAAGGTAGCAGAATATAACAGTCACTAATATGGCATTATGTAAAAATGTGGATGTGTAACCGATGTGATTATGCAACTTGTATTTGGGGTAAAAATGGGAGTTCATAACCCACTTGAATCAAATGTATGAAAGATGATATGTCATGAGCTTTGTAATGTTTTGAACAATCAATAAAAAAATTAATCATTGTAAAGCAAATCAGTATAATTATATAGACATTTATATCTATTAAATATATATATAATTTTGTCTATATAGATAGATATTTATAAAATTATTCCTTTGGTTGAAACCTATAAGGGAAAATTTTAAAGATAGTATATTTTCATTAGAAATAAAAGAATGCTTATGGAGAATGCTTTCTCATGCTTTCCCAAGAATATTTTTTGACAAAGAATATTAGAAGGAATGATTAGTGTGGGTATAGTCTTGAGGATAAAACAAATTAAAAAAAAAGACACTTTTTACTTAGATCCACAATATTTTTTGCCAAGTGTCTATGCTCATCTGTCGAAACTACTACCCTTTTAAAAATGAGAATCCAAGGTCAACATTATTCTGAATGAAGAAAAACTGAAAGCATTTTCTCTAAAAACACAAACAAGACAAGGATTCCCACTTTCACCACTCCTATTCAACATAGTTCTTGAAATTCTAGCCAGAGTAATTAGGCAAGAGTAGGAAATTAAAGGAATACAAATAAGAAAAGAAGAGATCAATTCTCAGTTTACCAAGGATAGGATCATATATTTAGGAGACCCCCCCCCAACCAAAAAAAAAAAAAAAAAAAACTTCACCAGACAACTTCTAGAGCTCATAAATGAATTCAGCAAAGTAGACGGAGGATACAAAATCAACATTGATAAATCAATTATTGCAGACATATATACCGATAATGAATCTGTTGAAAAAGAAAATAGGAAAACTATCCCATTCACAATAGCATCAAAAAGCATATGGGAATCAATCTAACAAGAAGTGAAAGACCTCTACAATGAAAATCACTAAATACTAAAAAAAAGATATTGAAGAAAATTTTAGGAGATGGAGAGACCTCCCATGTCCTTGGATAGGCACAGTTGATATTGTCAAAATGGCCATGCTACCAAAAGTGTTATAAGGATTCAATGTATTCCCATCTAAATTCCAATGATGTTCTTCACAGAAATAAAAAAAAAATTAATCATGAATTTCTTTTGGAAAAATAAAAGACCCAGAATAGCCAATGCAATCATTGGTGAGAAAAGCAAACAGGAGGCATCACAACACCAGACCTCAAATTATAGTACAGAGCTATAAGTAACAAAAGCAGCATAGTACTGACACCAGAACAGGTATGAAGACCAATAAAATAGAAGACATGGAGACCAAGAAATACAATTATCTCATTTTAGACAAAAGTAATAAAAAAATATTCATTGCAGAAAAACTAGTCTCTTCAACAAATGGTGCCTGGAAAACTAGAAATCCATATGTTTAGTCGAATTAAATTTAACTCCTATCTCTCACCCTGCAGAAAACTCAAAATGGATCAGAGACCTAGGCGTTAGAAACCCAGTACTTACCAGAAGAACATGTAGGCCCAACATTCCAACATGTCAGCTCAAGAATTGATTTCATTAATAAGTTTCCTATAGTAAAAAAAGTAACATAAAAATATAAAAAAAAATGGATAGCATCAAATTAAATAAGCAACAAAAATATGAAAAGCATTAAGAGAGAACCTTACTGGTCGGACTGAAAATTAGTACAACCACTCTGGAAAGCAGTATGGACAATCTTCAAAAAGCTCAGAATGAAACCACCATTTGACCCAAATATCCCATTTTTCAGTGAATATCCAAAGGATTTAAAATCAGCATACTACAGTGATGCAGCACATCAATATTTATAGCAATGTCTAAGCTTTAGAGACAAACTAGTTGTCCTTCTGCAGATAAATAGATAAAGAAAATTTGTCATATATATGTAAAATATAGCATTACTCAGCTATTAAAATTATTTTTTTTTTTGTCATTTGTTGGTAAATGGTGGAACTGGAGACTATCATGCTAAGTGAATTAAGCCGTCCCCCAAAAATCAAAGGTTGAATCTTTGATAGTCACAAGCTAATCCAAAATAAGCAGGGAGGATAAAAAGATAGAAAAAAGGAATATAGTTGAGATCAGAGGAGTAGACAAAGGGGAATGAAAGTAAGAAAGGGGAAAGGGAATAGGGAAAGTCTCTAGAATAAATCTGACCTAGCTTTCCTATGTACACATACCATTATGTACATTCATAAGACAGTAATTTAAAAAAGAAAAACAATAGCAGAAAGATCAGTAGAGTAGAGGGAAAGAAACAGGTGGAGGAAGGAAGGGACAGAAAGGAAAGTACCGGGGACTGAATTAGAACACATGTATTCCATGTTTTTATAATTATGTCATAGTATATTCTATTGTCACATATAACTAAAATAAGCCAATAAAAATCAATAAATAAATAAATATAAATGACAAGGGAAGAAAGGAACAGAATAGATAGACACTTAAATGGTAATTGCTCCTAAATACAGCCAAATATATCAACATGCTTACCCTGATTTGAATATTACACAATGTATACATGCATAGATATGTGATGTCATACTCTAGAAATATGTATGATTATTGTGTATTTTAAAAAAGATAAGATTAAACAAAATTTTTAAAAATTGAAACAACCTGAGGAAAGGATAAGAGGAATGAAAGAAGGGGATTGGAGAGCTGCTCTGTGGTAGATTCACAGCAGTGGAATTGGTACCCCTAGTCCTGAGAATTTTGTGGTTTTTAGCTTCTCCCTTAGCTCTCCTCTTGCTCCCCTCTCCTCTTTCCCAGGTTATTTATTACAGAACTACATGGTATTATTATAACCATTCCCATTTTCATTACTACAACCAGTTAGAGAGACTATATTGTTTTATCAGGATTATAATTCTCTGACCTCTCATTAGAGCACTATTGCAATTTGATTCAGTAAGAACAGTGTTGGCAATTATCACAATTAACACTCTCTACATCAATTTTAAAAACATAGTCATACTATATATTGTAATTTGTCTGTAAAACCTATCAGTGAATATTTTATCATTTTCTTGAAAGTTAGAAATGTTATCATCTTAGAAAACAGTACAAAAGGATCATGGCTAGATGGAAAAATATTTTGCTGATTGCAAAACTTCCTTCAGCTCTAAGGGAGGAGAGAGATAACTGCTTTTCCTGAAAGTTTTTTTAAAAGAAATTATACATCTTTATTTTTCTGGGATGTTTTATATTGAGTCCTGACTATAGACAGGAAAATGTATGAATGTTTTCTAGACCTCGAAGTCTATGCGATTTTTTAATTACATTTAACATTTTTTTTTCTCAAAGTATTGCTTTTTCAGAGGTGAGTCTTCCAGGTTGATAAAGTAGAACCAAATTCATCAAGTTGTTCTCAGGATTAAATGAGATTCCCTGTTGAGAGCCACAGCCAAAGGGGCCCCAGCAAACTTCCAGCTGCCAGCAAATTTCCAGCTGCTGGCTGATGATTGGCTCACAGCGGCCCCAGCAACATCTAGCTGATTGGCTCCTCTGCGGTGATGCTCATTGGGCTATTTCCCTGCCCTTTCAGACCACGGAGCTGCTCATTGGGGGACTTTTTTGGCCCCGCCCATGTGACCCAGCCAATCGGCCTCAAGAGCAGGAGGATTGTGGGAGGTGGGGAGAAGCTTGTGTGGGAGAGAGAGGCTTGTGGAAAGCCGGTGGTGGCAGTTGAGGCTCTGAGGGTTTTTCCTGAGAGGCTGTTTTGTTTGGCGTGTGTGGTTCTAAAAATAAAGTTAGTTTCTTTTGACAAGTGGCTCCTGATTGTGCCCAGCCAGACTGCGGCATTTGGTGGCTCGCACGGGGAGCGACTGAGGGTAAGTGAAACTGCTCGCCCCTGAGGGCAGGGTGAGAGGATGGGTAGCCATTTTAAGATTCCTCTTTTATTTTGCTTCACTTTTGTTTTAAGTTGCCTGTCCCTGGAGATGAGTGAGACGGAAGAAAAACCGCTCACATCTGAGGAAAAACTATTTACGTCTGAGGAACAGATAGGGAGAAAGGACGGATGCACATGTCAGGAGGATAGAAAGGCTATAATGACTTTTTGTTGTTCCCTTTTTATTTCATTCTGTCTTGGTTTTGTTTGGCGTCATCTTGTTGGGTTGTATTATAGTAGAAATACGGGATCAGAAATTAGTAAAAAACAAACTGAAAGAGTGTTAAGTAAATTGTTAGAGGAAGGAGGCATCTCAGTAAAATCAAGAACAGTCAGGGCATACGTTGATACAATACAAAAATGTAGCCCATGGCTTTTTAAGGAGGAGTTGTTAAATATATCACAATGGAACCATCATGGTGAAGATTTAAAAAGAATAGAAAAGAAAAGCCCAGGGACTCTGCCAGTTGGCACATTGCCATTGTGGACGTTCATATCTTGTTTGCTTAGTCCAAAGCCTTCAGTTCAGACAATGGTAGAGGAAGAAGAAGACATAATGATTCAAGTAAAAGAGAAGGTCTCTCAAGTTAGTCAGACAGAGGAAAAGATTCAAGTAAAAGAGAAGGCCTCTCAAGCTAGTCAGACAGAGAAAGAAAGTGTAAAACAGAAAAAGCCATCAGGGGGAAAGTTACAACAGGAGACTGCTACTAACACCTTTCTATCACCAGAGGGTGTAAGTGTCCAACCAACAGCACCACCTCTACAGGAGACTGCTACTAACACCTTTCTATCACCAGAGGGCGTAAGTGTCCAACCAACAGCGCCACCTCCATATGCTGGGAGGCCCCCAACCCCCGCAGTTGATAGTTGGGATCCTGAGACAAGATCTCAAATATTAACATGCCCTGTATTTGAGGCAGGAGGGCAGCGATTTTACCAAGTTTTAAATTTCAAAACAGTGAAGCAGCTAAAAGAGGCTGTAACAACCTATGGTCCTCAAGCACCCTTCACTGTAAGCATGGTCGAATCCATTAACAACTTGAACATGACGCCAGCAGATTGGGCTAATATGTGTAAAGCTGTGCTAAATGGAGGACAATACCTGTTATGGAAGGTTGCCAATGAGGAATTTTGCAAGGAGACGGCTAGGCGAAATGCAGCAGCTGGTTATCCTCAGAGAAATCTAGATATGTTGTTAGGAAAGGGACCTTATGAGGATCAGCAGCAACAAATTGCATATGATCCTGGCGTATACGCACAAATTGCTGCAGATGCAACTAAGGCATGGAAGACTTTACAAGGACATGGAGGTTTACAAGGTCAATTATCTAAGGTAATACAAGGAGCTAATGAACCTTATGCTGAATTTGTAGATAGGCTTATTCAAACAGCTACCAGAGTTTTTGGGAATACAGAACAAGCAATGCCATTACTAAAACACCTGGCTTATGAGCAAGCGAATCGTTGGTGCAGAGATATCATTAGACCATGGAAACATGAAGATTTAAACACATATATTAAATTATGTAGAGACATTAATGAACAAGAGCAAGTCGTGGCAGCTGCAGTAAAACAGGCTTTAGATGCCAGAGACATTAATGAACAAGGGCAAATTGTGGCAGCTGCAGTAAAACAGGCTTTAGATGCCAGGCCAAGAACATGCTACAATTGTGAACAAACAGGACATTTTAAAAGGAATTGCCCCATTGGAGGAGGGTTTAACAAAACTAGGTATCAAAGGAGTAGAATACCAGGTATTTGCCCACGATGCCGTAGAGGGAGACATTGGGCTAATGAATGCCATTCTCAAACCACCATAGAGGGTACTCCATTATCAAAAAACGAACAAGGACCAGGTGTTTATCCACGATATCGTGGAGAAAGGCATCGGGCTCCATTGCCAAAAAATGGACAGGGGGGCCCAATGCTCCGGGGCCCAAAACCCCAAATATACGGAGCACTGGAGGAACCCAGCAACCCAATCAGGGTAGTGCCCAGGACACACTGTCCATCAGATCCCTCATCAGACAAACCAGAGGGAGCGCAGGGTTG
Source organism: Marmota monax (assembly GCF_021218885.2). NCBI lineage: Eukaryota > Metazoa > Chordata > Mammalia > Rodentia > Sciuridae > Marmota > Marmota monax. Next base: position 17,790,280 of record NW_026692781.1, read on the forward strand.
GACATCTGCGCCTCCGCCAGAGCAGTACTGACTCCAGAGATGGGAGTTCAAATCATTCCCACGGGGGTGAAAGGACCTCTTCCCAAAGGAACAGTAGGCTTATTATTGGGACGCAGCTCTTCTACTCTAAAAGGACTTATGATAAGTCCTGGGGTAATTGATCCCTATTATGAAGGCGAAATAAAAATTATAGCCAGTTATCCAAAGGGTATATCAGTAATTTCACCAGGAGACAGAATAGCACAGTTACTAATAATACCCAGCCTACATGATAAATTTTCCAGTCGTACTGTAGAAAGAGGTTCCAAGGGATTAGGCTCCACAGGTGTAGATTGGGCTATGCTTTCTTTAAATTTAGATTCTCGCCCCATGCTAAAACTAAATATTCAAGGACATGAATTTAATGGGCTACTGGATACAGGTGCAGACCTTAGCATCATCTCTCATCAAGAATGGCCAAAACATTGGCCATTACAACAAGCCACTCAAACGCTTCAAGGCCTAGGAGTGGTGACTAATCCCAATAGAAGTGCAATGGTATTAGATTGGAAGGATCCTGAAGGATGTGAAGGAACTATACAGCCATATGTATTGGATCATCTTCCCGTAAATTTATGGGGACGAGATGTCCTAGATCAATTAGGTTTGACATTAACAAATAACATCAACCAAAATGCACCCACTATTATGACTAGACAAGGTTTTAGGAAAGGAAAAAGATTAGAAAAACAAGAACAAGGTATAGCAGCACCAATACAAATAGATCAAGGAACAGAAAGACATGGGTTGGATTTTCAGAAAGGGCCACTGAGACAATAAAAATTACTTGGAAATCAGAAAGACCAGTATGGGTTCCTCAGTGGCCCCTGACTAAAGAAAAGATACAAGCAGCCCATGACCTGGTCAAACAACAATTAGCAGAAGGACATATACAACCTTCTGTATCTCCCCATAATACTCCCATTTTTGTCATCAAAAAGAAATCTGGTAAATGGAGATTATTGCAAGATTTAAGAGCCATTAATAATGAGATGGTTATTATGGGACCTGCTCAATCAGGGATTCCTCAGTTGTCTGCTTTGCCAAAAACCTGGTATGTTTTAGTTATAGATATTAAAGATTGTTTTTTTTCAATTCCAATTCATCCTGAGGATAGTCCACGTTTTGCATTTACTATCCCTGAACTGAATCATGAAGGTCCTGGTCAGAGATATGAATGGAAAGTACTCCCTCAAGGGATGGCTAACAGCCCAACTATGTGTCAAATTTATGTTAACAAAGTAATCCAGCCACTTAGAAATCAAAATCCTGAACTACAAATGTTTCACTATATGGATGATGTATTATTAGCACACAAAGATAAAAACACATTGCTAGAATGTTATGCCACACTTACAAACTTATTTAAAAATTATAATCTAGAGATAGCAATAGATAAAGTACAATTAAATTTTCCAATTAATTATTTAGGAGTTCTATTATCCTCAACCATGGTCCGTCCACCAAAAATTCAAATACGAGTAGATCAACTCAAATCACTTAATGACTTTCAAAAGTTATTAAGAGACATTAATTGGATAAGGCCTTATTTAGGTATACCAACAGGAGAGTTGGGACCTTTATTTGATATCCTAAAAGGTCCATCAGATCCAAATTCACCCCGAATGTTAACACCTGAAGCAAGAAAGGCATTAAAAATCATTGAAACATATATGAAAAATATGCATTTGGATAGAATTGATATAAGTTTGCCTTTATTATTTATTGTACTACCAACAAAAAATATTCCTACAGGAGTATTTTGGCAAGAAGGTCCATTATTATGGTACATTTATCTTATTCTCCTAACATTATTCTTACTAGGTATCCTGAGGCTGTAGGACAATTAATACTCAAAGGAATAAAAGCAGCAAAGGGAGTGTTTGGAATTTCTCCCAATAAAATTATTACTCCATATACTATGAATCAAATTGATGAGTTAGCTAATGAGTTAAATACTTGGGCAATAATCATGTGCAAATCTAATGTTTCATTTGATAACCACTTACCATCTAATCCTTTATTGTCTTTTTGGTCATTGCATCCTGTAATTTTTCCAAAAATGACAAGAAAAACACCTATCATGAATGCTCCAAATATATTCACTGATGGGTCAAATAATGGTACAGCAGCAGTAGTTACCCCTGATCAAACTTTTACATTTTTAGTACCCAAACAATCAGCTCAAAAGGTAGAGCTTAATGCAGTTTTACAAGCTTTTGTGATGTTTAAAGATTCTATATTTAATTTATTTTCTGATAGTCAGTATGTAGTTAATGCTATAGTATCTCTTGAAGATGCTGGTAGGATTTCCCCTTCTTCTACTGTTTTCTCTTTGCTTTCCACTATACAAAGTCTAATCTGGGACAGAAAAGATCCATTCTTTATAGGACATATCAGGGCACATACAGGATTGCCTGGAGCCCTTAGTTTGGGCAATGATTTAGCAGATAAAACTACACATGACATACATATTTTCTCTACACTAGAAGAAGCTATAAATTTTCATAAAAAGTTCCATGTCAATGCTAATACTTTACAAAAGCTTTTTAAAATAACTAAGGAACAAGCTAGACAAATAATAAAACAATGTCAAAATTGTGTGACCTTTTTACTACAAGTTAATCTTGGAGTCAATCCTAGAGGATTGATACCTAACCATATTTGGCAGATGGACGTCACACACTTGCCAGAATTTGGAAAATTAAAATATTTGCATGTTACAGTTGATACTTCTTCTGGATTTTTGATGGGCTCCCTTCATGCTGGAGAAAAAACTAAAGATGTTATAGCTCATTGCTTACAAAATTTTGCCACTGTGGGTGTTCCAAAACAGTTAAAAACAGATAATGCCCCTAGTTATATTTCTACCTCTTTTAAACAATTTTGCTCAACATTTGGCATTACTCATATAACAGGAATCCCATACAATCCACAGGGACAAGGCATAGTTGAAAGAGCTCATCAAACTATTAAAATGTACTTATTAAAGCAAAAAGAAGGAATTGGGAAGGGGTATATATTCCCCAAAGATAAACTTAAAATAACCCTTTTTACTCTAAACTTTTAAAATTTGGATTCATCAGGACTTAGTGCTGCGGAAAGGCATATGTGTCCAAAAAATGTGCATAAGCCCAAGGTACTTTGGAAGGATATTCTAACAGGACAATGGAAAGGTCCTGACCCAGTAATTGTCTGGAGTCGGGGGTCTGTTTGTGTGTTTCCACAGGGAGAACAGCAGCCGATTTGGATTCCAGAGAGATTAACCAAGGTCCTGACCCAGTGATTGTCTGGAGTCGGGGGTCTGTTTATGTGTTTCCACAGGGAGAACAGCAGCCGATTTGGATTCCAGAAAGATTAACTAAAGCGATTTCTACAGACCAAAAAGAAGATGATTTGGCTCAAATCCATAACAACTGATATCCAAAACTCCAGTTTGGCTATTCTTACATCTGCAACAGAACCAGGATGCTTTTTTCAATATCTATTTTATTATTGCCCTTTGCCATATCATGAAGTTCTATTTTGTTTTTTGAGCTCATACAGACCTAGGTTAATGTTTTGCTGATCAGTTCTATTTTTTTTGACTATATAGAGTTTTTAAACATTGCAATGGAGATTTCACCTGTAAAAAGTTATAAGGCCTTTACTATAATGTTATGTGTTGTATGTATTATATTATGTGTGCACACTTGTGTTTTGTGTTATATGTTTGAATGTACGTATGTCCATATATCATATATGATGAGCGCTCATGATAATATGGATCCAAATATTTTTTTTCACGTGATTTATATGGTTTAATTTAAATTGGGTAAACAACTGTTGAGGATTGTTTTAATATGTAAACAAAAAAGAAGGTTAACAGATCTGTTTGTTTACTTTCACCTTTCCTTTTCATTATATTTAATAATTCTCTTAAAGACAATGTAAATTGTTAAGAAAATTGTTTTCTTTTAGTGCCTTCTGTAATGTTACATAATTTTTTCTTTAGCCATTATTGCCAGAATTCCTATCTTCATCCCAGTGCCGGTGAAGACAATGTAAATTGTTAAGAAAATTGTTTTCTTTTAGTGCCTTCTGTAATGTTACATAATTTTTTCTTTAGCCATTATTGCCAGAATTCCTATCTTCATCCCAGTGCTGGTGAAGTCAAAGATAAAACCAATCTACAGGTTCTATAATAGCCATCACTGAACTGCTTGCAGAACTTGCCTGGACACATTGTGAGCTCACCTGTATGCATTGTGAACTATCTGTTGGTGCAGCGACTTGTGGTAGTGTTGGGGTATTTTTGCTGATGATGTCATTGGTGGTACAATTTTTCCAAAAGGAGCCGTCAATTGGCTTGGTGTATCTTCCTCCCTTCTGCTTGTCATGATCGTCCAGCTAAAATTTGGGGGCCAACAGAGGTGAGGCAAAGAACCTCACCCCCCCGCTTGTACAAAGACCTCTCCACAGGTGTGGCTGTATACTGGACCGGTAGTCAGTGACGGGTAAGATCCAATTGCAATGGTACCAACCTAAGGACCATATGTACTATTGGACAATCTAAGGCAGGCATGGTCCCTAAGCCACATGCTTGTTGTTTAAACAAAGAGGGGGAGATGTTGAGAGCCACAGCCGAAGGGGCCCCAGCAAACTTCCAGCTGCCAGCAAACTTCCAGCTGCCGGCTGATGATTGGCTCACAGCGGCCCCAGCAACATCTAGCTGATTGGCTCCTCTGCGGTGATGCTCATTGGGCTGTTTCCCTGCCCTTTCAGACCACGGAGCTGCTCATTGGGGGACTTTTTTGGCCCCACCCACGTGACCCAGCCAATCGGCCTCAAGAGCAGGAGGATTGTGGGAGGTGGGGAGAAGCTTGTGTGGGAGAAAGAGGCTTGTGGAAAGCCGGTGGTGGCAGTTGAGGCTCTGAGGGTTTTTCCTGAGAGGCTGTTTTGTTTGGCGTGTGTGGTTCTAAAAATAAAGTTAGTTTCTTTTGACAAGTGGCTCCTGATTGTGCCCAGCCAGACTGCGGCAATTCCCTTTATTAAATACCTAGCACAGTGCATGTCACATAATGTACACTCAGGAAATGTTTACTGTCATTACTCCTGCTTTTTAAAAAGTAAACTGAAATACAATTCTGAATATAATTTTAAATTATACTTACAATCACTTGACTATTTTATTTTTCTCCTGTGATAATTGTGGTGTAACACATTAGAGATACTCAGCAAAGAAATTTGATCAAGTGAGGTGAGGATGAAATTGGTAGCTGAAGTCTGTTTCTTTAGGGTCTGTCCTTCTCTATGCTTCCTCATGGGAATTTCTAATTTTAGTTTCTATGCTGACAACCCCAGAGGATCATTTTCTAATCTAGACCTGTGAAAAATTCAGTTACAGTGGAAACATGAAAGAGTGAGAAAATAGAAAATTTTTTTTGCTATAAAAAGTCATAAAATTTTAAATCTGGGAAAATATTTCTATAGACTCACTACAGTCTTATTTTGCAGATACATAAAGGAAGGCACACAGTAGTCAGATGATTCATCAAAGGTCACGTAGTAAGTTCTGAAAATTCTGAATAACGAGTTCAGATCTCTGTTTTCCCCTTCAAAACTATATCCACTGTAATGCACTAAAGACATAAAAAGTATTAACAGGTTATTAACAGGTAAAACATGGATTCTTTTATCTCATAGTTGCTCTGTACCCGGGTGATAAAAGAAAACTTCAGCAAATCCATGCATATTCATGGTCAGATACCTTTTGCAAATATAAAAATATACATATTGGAAATACATCCAAACATTAAACATGAACATTGGACTTAAGCACACATGCACTAAATGTTGAGAACTATTAGGATTAACATGAAACAATCTATGATATTAAATAATGGTAAATGTTTTGTTAAACAATGTCCTAAAACAGTTTTACCAAAAGGATGTTTATCTCTTGGTAGGATAAAATTTGTTTCCCTTCAATTTAAAACATATATCCACTTTCCTGGATTTTGGACATTTGATAGAATTCATATTTAGAAAGAATACATCATTATCTCAATTCTATCCCAGGATAGAATTGATAGTTAGCCATACTACCCATTGTCCATATACAATAAAGCATGTATGCCTCAAGTTTTATTTTCACTTCTACCCAAAATGTTCACCAAGAGAAGTATTAACTGAATAATTCAGGGAAGAAACACAAAAAAGCAAAAAATGTTATTGGCATAATTTAAGTTTTACGCAAATACATAAGATGCTAATACATACATCCATTATTCTTTTAAATTAAATTGTTTTTAATGTGGCAGGATTTTCATTTATATATGAAAATATACATGTATTTTTATATAACTAAATATACCCTTTATGGAAAATGATCCCTATGTGGTAAGTAGACTGTCCAATTATTACTTTCAGATCTTGTTTAGCCAATGAATTGGCTCCAACAACATAATTTTGTGTATTTTTGTCTTGAATGTAATTGATATAACATAAATAATCATTTTAATAAGAGTATTCTTTTTTATACAGTGAAAATTGTATAAAAGCAATGTGCTCTTAAATAATGTTTTACTAAAATTATCTAACAATTCTAATCACTCTTGTCAAATAATGAAAAAAGGAAACTATGTAATATTATGCCTTTTTTTCTGTTCTTTTAACATAAATACCAGAGGCTGGGTGATTTCATAAAAATACGGGTTTATTTGGTTCACAGTTCTGGAGATGACACTGGCTTGCACTTGACTATTTAGTGAATGGCATACCAATGGCAGGAGTACATGTGCATGCATGAGAGAGAGAGAGATATTTAACATCACCAGACAAGAAGTCAAAGAACAATTGTGGTCAGTCTCAGTCTATATAACAACTCCCTTTTACAAGAACTAACTCAGGGTCCCATGAGAACTACATCAATCCCTTCTTAGGACAGTGTCTCCAATAACTCATCCGCCTTTCTTTGTGCGCCTTCTCATAAGGTTTCATATGTTGGACCAAATATCCCACACATGAACCCTATGGAGAAAACTGTATCCGTACCATAGAAGATACAAAGTAAGATTTCTCAAAATACAATATAATTTCTGGGTTGTGCAGAGTATACCCATTTAATGGCTTACAGAAGAAAAGTTAAAGAAATTTTTAAAAAGACATAAGTTTGCCTATAGATAAAGTCATGTTGCTGGAGACAACTCATTAGCTAAAAGAGATCTGACAGTAACAAGTGGACAGTCCATTTATCACCTAGGGATTAGTTTCCATAAATGATATACTTAGTATATATTTGCTTGTTTACACTTTGTTTTATATTTTGCTTAAAAACAGTTAAAGAAAGTAAGATGTATCTGATAAAATAGAGGAAAGGCTGTGCCCAATTAAAAAAAAAAACATAATAAAGGAGGTTTGTCCTTTACCATACTCAGTCCTCTTCAGTGAAATTCTTTTATTTAAAAAAAAAAAAGTTCTAAATTTTTAGTAAGTAGAGAAAATGATGCTTCATTTAATTCTTTAACTTTGATACATAATGACTATCATGAGATGGCATTAGCTATTGGTGCTTGGCCTTTAATTAAGCACCACTTTATAAATAGCCAGTGTGGCCTCCATACATGTCTAGCTATCTATGAGTGAAAAATAAATGAACCTTATCTTTAAAAGCTCTTCAGGCAAGTTGTAAATATGAATCATCTACCCACCTATTTTAGTCAACATTTTGCTGCTGTGACCAAAAGACCAGATGAGAACAATTTTAGAGGAAGCAAAGTTTATTTGGCACTCAAGGTTTCAGAGGTCTCAATTCATAGATGGCTAACTCCATTGCTCTGGGCTGGAGGTGAGGCAGACATATTGGCAGAAGGGTATGGAGGAGAAAAGTAGCTCAAGACATGACTATTGGGAAGCAGAGAGAGCTTCAATCACAAGAACAAAATATAAACTCCAAAGGTATGCCTCAGTGACGAATTTCCTCCAGCCACAGACTACCAGCCTACAGTTACCACCCAGTTAATCCATAGTGGATTAGTACACTGATAAATTTACAACTCTAATAATCTTATTTCACCTCTGGATGTCTGTTCTGTGTTGTCTCACACATGAGCTTTTGGGGGACACCATATAGCACCACCTTAAAGTGAACGTGCAACATGCATTCTTTCACAAAAGTTTAAATGTTGTACTTTAAACTTTTAAAATGATAGGTTCTATATTGAATGCTAAATTGTATGGTTATAAAATTTTAAAATAATTTTTCTTTCATTCATCTGTACATCCATTCAATTTAGTTTAATACTTCCTAAAACCATTTAGAAAATCCACTCAAACAGTATTATTTCCTTGAATATTTTCCCAAATGGTGCTATAATTATGTAATAATAGAGTCCAATCAGTGAATAATATTTATCTAAATTTTCTGCTTTTCTTTTATTATAAATGTTAAACTCTTTGTATTTTGCTTCATGATATTTAGAATCCAAAATATTTTTTTCCTCTGGATTTAATTTCAACATTCCTTGGCTTGAAATTTTGCTGCAGTTAGCACAATGGTAGGAATCATTTCTAAATGCTTATCAGATATTTAGAATTGCATTAAAAAAGAGTCTCCATTCAGGTATTTAATCAATTCCAATTTGGGTGGTTTACAGTTTAATTATAATTTACTTAAAACTCTGAAAAATCTAAATCCCATGGTACTGAATAATAAATTTTTCAATAATGACTTTTCCTTTGATATGTAAGCACTTTTTTTCTTAATGTAAAACTAGAATGATTTGCTCAGGAAAAAAAAACTTTCCCTTTCTTTTAGATGTACTTGAGAATCTGTTAATTAAACTACAGCATATACAGGGACTTATCAGATGTTTCTTCAAAATGTTCAGAAGTGAAGAGATAAGACATATAGTTTTGAACAGAGCTGAGATCTTGTAGGAAAGTCAAAATTAGAGTAGAGCATATGCCTTACGTAGAGAACAAATTTACCTGAAGCAGTGCATAAAATGACTTTGGGAAACATTGTATCCTTCTCCATGGTGGGGAAATAAAATTAAAAGTGGATTATTTAGTATATTCCTGGATCAAGTAAGAATTTCTGGGGTTCTGATGGTATCAATGTATAGGGGACTGAAGAAGAGATACCCTGAATCCTATTCAAATATTATAGTAACCTGAACTGCCACTCGTCCAAGTTTTTGCAGAAAAGTCTGGATTTGTACTACTTTTCTCAACATCCTTAATGCTAATATTCTGTTTCATTCTTCCTGTTGCCCTGTTTGATTGATAAATTATATGGGCACTCTCTCAAACAGTCAAATGAGCCATTAGAAAGTGGTTTAGGTAAGGGATGAAAACAAACTAATATTATCCAAGCATTATGTTATGAGGAACTGGGGAACTCAGACAGAGGCATAGGCAACAGGGGATGATTCAGAATCTTTGTAGTACTAGAGCATTGATATTTTCAATCATATTGGGTGCAATTGCATCTTAAGGTATTTGGGTTTTGATTAAAATAATGTATATGAATGAATAGGCAAATTGAAAAAACATCTAGAGAATATGGTATACCTATGCTTTTTAGATACAAATGAATACAGTAAACATTCAAAGGGAAAATAATTTTTCCTTGAGAGAAGTAATGTATAGAAATTGCCATCTAGAAGAATATTGGGTTTAAAACAGAAATGACTCTCATACCAGACACTGAGTAGTGTTGTTATATCAAATAGTAGTCGTGGTCTCAGAAGTTCAATAAATGCTATGAGAACTGGTAATGACACACAGATAAAAAGATTATGATGACCTGAATTTAAATTTGCTTTCTCATCACATACTAATTAAATATCTACAACAAATAGTAATAATGAATGTTACTCTAAAAATGCTTTTAATAAAAGCACATGTACAAACATTATTTGGTAAGAATGTTTTCTTTTATATTCATCATAAGGCTTTTTCACTCAGTGAAGCCTAAAAAGAACATTTGTTGCCTAGAAAATATGAAGGAAAAATTTTGATGCAGAAGGGAATATGAATATTGTAAACACAAATCAGTGAAGGAATAGGGTTTAATTAACCAAGAAGCAATAACTTCTAAGCCAGGAAATATATTTTCAAATCAATAAATTATTCTATATTTGAAAAGAAATTATGGGTATATATGTATTTTAGGATGTATTTTCTTATTCAAGCATTTGGATGAAATTTATGCTATGCATTCTTAAATATTTTATTTTTCTTGGACCTAAAACAGAAAATGGTTATTTTATTTATATTTAAGTCCACTTTATCATGACAGATACACAAATGAATTGTATTACTCATAATACAATGAGTTACTATTTATTAAAAGTAGCTGGATTTTACTGTTAGAGATAGAAATAAGCATATTTTTATTTGTGTTTCATTTACTTATGTTGAAGATATGCAGGGGACTGATGCAGTGTGGTTTGAAAGGTGAACAGATGGGATTTTATTTTTAGTTCACATTAGCACACCCCATCAAACACTCATTTGCTTGATATACCAAACAGCATTATATAGCTTACAACTTTAATGTACAGCTCTGCCAGTCATGTAATATTTAAATAATAGAAGACAAATATGACTCCAATGACCACTGAGTTGCTAAACTGTTTATTGTAAACACATGGTGAAAAAGTCATTTATATTGCAAGAATATATCCATCTCTCAGTCGTGTAAAATTAACAAGAGCCTTTTTATTTAGGATTTTTTAAAAAGAAGATTTGCAGTGGAAGAAGAGGAAATAATTATGGGTACAGAGATACCTGGTGAAATAAATTAATGAAAAAATTTCTTGTATTACAAGATAACAAAATTCTCTTCCACTTTGTTAGAGGTATCATTTCTGATACAGTATAAACTCCCTGTGAATATATTCACAATATTTAATTGAGATGTCTACTGTAAGATAAAATTAATTATCTATTTTTGCCTACAAAAAGTTCAAGCATTATTTTATATTTAGTGTTTGTCCCCAAACTTTAAATGACATTTTAAATATTTACTTAGTTTTATTGCATCAATTTTAAGGAAATTAATTTTATTCTTCACTAAGTACTTTAATTACTGGCTCAATTTCTCATTTGGGAATCTGGATTATGGTGGTTGCAATCAATTTTAAAGTATCACTTTGATAATTCCTACAACCTACTGGGTTACCCACTTACTCTAGTCCATGCATTCTCAATAAGGGCAATATTACCTCAACCCAAGTTAAAATGAGTTTAAATCACAGATATTTGAGGAATATATAAAATATACATCTGTAGTATTAAAATTTCATGAACATAAGGTCAGAGATAAGGAAAATAAATGTCTAAAGTAGCCTTAGAGAGGTATATAATGAAAATAAAGAAGGTTGACTAAAGGAGAAACACCACTTCAGTATTCCTCCTTTTCTTGTATTCCCCTCCTTCTGAAATTGAGGTACATTTTTCCTATGCTACAATATATTGATCTTAAGTTAAATGGGTTTGAGAATTGTACTCACCCAAATTGAGAAAATAAAAAACTTTTATCCTGCTTAATAATTCCAGTCAGCCCCATTCCAAAAAATATCACACAGAGGCAAATTTGTGTGTGTTTGTTTAATTTCTACCACCTACAAATTAAATTTGCCTGTTTTTAAGCTTTATATGAGGCAATCATACAGTACCTACTCTGGTTACCATTTTGTATAATAAAGTTTCAGTGAAAATTATATGACATGAATTTGAAATAATTTGGTTATCCTTTCTTCTGATATTGATTCAAGATTGTCACGCTTTTTTGACTATTATTAAACTGCTGAGATATTTCAGTACATGAGAAGAATGAAGAGAAAGGAAATTATTGGTAAAATATATAATTTCAGAGGAATAAAAAAACATATTCTCTAAGACTATGATAGTATACCATAAGCCTTATCTATGTTGTCCAAAGGTTCATATTCATATAAAAATTAAGTTAAATTCATCTTGGATTAGGATAATTTTAAATAAAAATTATTAAATATATCACAATATAAATGTTATTTTAGAGGAGAAAGCTCATTAAAAGAATCAGAAAATGTCAGCATATTATATTCTTTATCTTACCCTTTAGACATATGCTTCCAATATTTAAAAAAAATTTCTAGACTAATAACAGTCAAGCAAATTGTACACATTTTTCTTCCATTATGTGCATGGTTGATTAGGAAATAAATCATCTAATTTATAAAGATTAAAAAATTTTATTCATGTATCTCATATCTGTCTTATACTTGCATATCTGAGAAATAAAGCATCTATTTAAATGTTTTCCTCCTCCATAGTTTAGTTATTTCATGATTAAAAGTTGATACAAATGCAATAATTAGGGACATTCTGTAACAATACAAATATGATGATTGCATTTGTAATTTAAGTCAATTTGGCAAAGTTAAATTTAAACAAAATTTGTTCCTTGTATAAAACAATAAACTAATCCAACTGACAAAACAAATTGTAGAGGTATTAGTATTGTTTCCTCAGAATTGTCTCTACTTTTTTTTCAGTAAATTATCTTCAAATGACTATGATTAAATCTATTTGATAATGGGTCATAGTTAGGGAAATGGAAAAACAATCTTTAAATTCCGCAGTTTTTTGTTACTATATTTACCTCTAAGAATCATCAATTTTAAATCTTTCCTAATGTATCACTCACAGTTGCAAATTTAATACTTAAATTTCACATTAAAATGCTATTCAATGATTCTTGATAATTACCACAGAGATAGACAACTCTAAAATAAAAATATGAAAGTGCTCTTATTTAGTGCCTACTTGTCTCTATTGAAAGCTGTAAGATGCAGGTGTACCATATGCCCTGTACCAATATCAATCATTTGATAGTTTCTTACAGTTGGCATTTATTGTCAGTTCATGCTTTGCAATTAATATTTATTTGCTATGATCCAAATGTTTGTTTCTCCCCGCCCCCATACATATGTTTAAATACCAGTTCCCAAGATGATGGAATAAAGAGGGGGACCTTTGGGAAGGAAACTAAAATTATATGGGTGGAGCCCTGATGAGGAAGAATTAGTGCCCAGATGAAGGAGAACACACAGCTACCTTGCCCCTTCCACCGTAAGCACAGTGATAAGATGCTGTCTATGAGGAACTGGTCTTCATCAGCCAAATCCACTGGTACCTCAAGAATTGTGAGAAATAAATGTTATATAAAACTACCTAGTTTATGGTATCATGTTATAGGAAGCCTAATGGAAAAGGATACATTTTAATCAAAATATTGTTTTACGTTTGAAATACAAAAAAAAATTTGAGAAGTAGATCATAAAAAAATAGTATCTGAAATATAAAATTTCTAGTAGAAAACTTTGTAACATTGGTTAGACAAGGGTTTCTGTGACACAATACTAAATAAATGCTTTATTAAATTGTTAAAGGTTGTATTTCATCAAAAGTAAGAACTTCTGCTCTTCAAAAGATACAGCTAAGATAATGACAAAAAAATGCCACAGATTAGGAGGGATGTGTTGCAGCCATCTGTGAATTGTGTGTGAATCAAATCGACATGGAAGCCATTGAACAGGAAAATCAGGTATCTGGGAAGTCACAGCAGCATTCCTGCTGATGAGACTGCTCAAATACACATGGGCATTGCTGCTATCCACCTCTGCCACAGGTTCCACACAGTACCTGAGATGGGGTGACCCACTGGAGCCACATAGACACAGCCTCTCAGAGATTGATGTGCCTTGTCAAGATGCCAATCGACCTGTTTTCTTCAAGTCCCCTGCCACACCAAGAAGCAAGACTCCTTCTACTGAAACCCTATCCCTGCCTTTGATGTACTCCCTTTAAATAAAAAACTGGAGACATTTTCTAGCTGTTCTGTTCCAGCTCCTATGTGGACTGGAGGAAGTTTCCTTCAGGCACTCCCTTAAAACCTATTTTCTGACTCTGACTATTCTTCACTTTTTCAGACTTTCATTCTCTCAGGTGGCTTATCATCCCCTGTGCAGGAAACTGCCCTGACAGAGTGCTGACTGCCCCAAGATAGAGGTGATTGAGGATTATGTATCTGTTGAAGTACTTGTATCCACAATACATAAGAAATTCTCAAAGTTTAATTCATAGCAAAGAAGAAAAATAGGCAAACATTTTACACAGATAATTGATCAAATAATATGTATGGGTGGCAAATATAAACACATGAAAAGATGGGCAACATTATTATTTGGAAAATGAAGTTGAATAATAATAAGGTATGATTACAGACCTACAAAAAATACTAAAGTTTTTAAATCAAGCAAAATGTTAAAACAGGAAGTGTTAGCAAGTATGTGAAATAAGTAGAAGTCTCATATTTCGATCAAAATAAAAAAACAACAGTCATTACAATTGAAGGATGAAAACAGTTACTGTTTCAATAATTTTGCTAAGAAATAAGAGTTCATAAAACCACAACTGGCAAAATGAATGTGAATATACATTTGACTTTAAGCATCAAATAATATTTCCATTTTTCAGTAAAAATAATTTTTTTCTCAGTAATTCTCAAGAGTCATTGAATCAATTTAGAATGAGCACCAAATTATTAGCCAGCCTTGGCTGAATATTTACCTTGACAGTTATTTAGATTAAGATATCCTGATGTTTTCAGGTCTTCAACACCCATGACTCCTGTTAAGCTGGTAGAGATATGAAAGCAGTTGTTTGATAAATAGAAAGTGAAAGCTGTGTATCTGGGCACAGAGACCCTCATCCACACACCTGGGAAAATTTCATCAGAGAATTCTTTTATAAAAATTGTGTATGTGTGTGTGTGTGTGTGTACTTCAAATATTTTTTTATTGTGGCTCAGACATTTACTGCCTTAAGAATTGAACAGATTATTTGTTTGATAATGGATAGTTTCCATATACCACTTATTTTATTTGTTCTATTCTTCCTTTCCTCTTTTTTTTCTCTCCATAATTTCTGCTGAACTGTGGTGTTCATTAATCAAATCCTTAAATTTCTAAAAGGTTTTTTGAAGATTCCCATATTTTGTGTACAAATATTGACTTCTGGAAAACTCAGCTGTATTTTCACATTTATTATTTCAATCTTAGTTGTGTGTTTTGTATTATATTTGGCCATGATTTTTCCCTAAATTTTGGCAATTGAATTTTTAATTTCCATTACTTGCAACAATTTCATTTCTACGTGACAGCATTTTTGAAGAGATATAATCCATATAGAATGAACTCAGTTGTTTCAGATGTTCACATCCTTCAATGTCTTCTGTTGATTTTTCAGTACTTAGTTGTTTTTATTCAGATGGATTTGATGTTAATCTTTTAATAGTTTGATATTCTTAAATGTTATCCACCCTTGTTATTATTATTTTGTTCTTAATATTTTCTTTTTGAAGCTCTAAAATGAAGATTATCTGTAATAAATGTATTTCCTAAAGCAAATATGAAATTTTTTCTCTTTCAGTGAATATCAGCTTCTGTTTAGAAACACCCGCCTCTGACAATTGCTATGTGTGGGGGTGGGGGTGAGGACTTGGGATGTGGCAGTGATGATTCTTGGCATTTATAAGTACTGGGCAAGCTAAATGATATCTGGATGCATGATGATGTCTCAATCAACTCTTTTGTGTTGTTTTTTTTTCTGTTTTTTTTTCCACCCCCCCCCCCCACATGGGAATAGGACCCTTATATTTCAGGTGTTGTAAGATGACAGTGAGACTGCCCTTTATTTTGACCCAATGAATATTGGGGTATATTCTCTCTCTCTCTCTCTCTCTCTCTCTCTCTCTCTCTCTCTCTCTCTCTCTTTCTCCCTCCCTCCCTCCCTCCCTCCCTCCATGTATATATGTATGTGTGTGTGTGTGTGTATATATATATATATATATATATATATATATATATATAGTTTTAAGGTGAAACTATCAGGGTCAATTGCTATTAATGTGTAGAAACTCTAGATGAATTGTTTCTTTTTTATTAATCACTTGCCAGGAGAAACTCTCTTCATTTAGCTTTCATTGGCTTTTATCTTGAGATTATTCCATGATTTTAGGAAAACTCACTATGTAAATCCTGTCACTTATCCTAAAAAAATTGGTGGAGAACTAAATACAATAATTCAGAAAGAAGACTCAGCCCATAAATACTGAATATTTTTGTTACTATAGTTGTGGCAGTTTTATATTATATACATAAGCACCAACATGCTAATTTCTGTTATTAATCAACTCATCCTTTCTTTTAGTAAACTGTTGGACAAAGATAGAACACCTCTACATGTGCTACAATAGTGCTGAGATGCTGAAACATAAATTACATAACTTGGCAAACAAAAGTATATGAAGTTGGGTTTAAACATTCACATTTTGTAGAGAAAACTGTTCAAGAAGTTATATACACATATTGTACTGGCATACAAACATAAAATTTTTTCTTTGAAATAAATGTAAAAAAGCAATCTTTGGTAACCAGAGTTTGACTTTAGTAGTCATTCTTTTTCTTATTAAAATTAATCTCCATTTTGGTAGATTCAGTGTTTGGATTATTTCTGTTTCAATAGATGGTGTTTTAAGTCTTGATTTTAGAAAAGATAGATTCTATAAAAATGTCTCTATTTTTCTTTCAGGAACTCCAAAATGTTTGTTCTTGGTATATGATTCATATTATTTTTTACTGAAGGCAGATGCAATAACCAAAGAAGGCGTTAGAGAAGAGAATTTAGCTCAATCTCTATTTTTAGTTTGAACTGCAGCTGTAATGGAAAAAAGAAACATAGAAATGTAACTTGGAAACATTGTTGACTAAGCTTCTGAATCTATTTTATATGTGAATTACTTTTAGTTAATGGAGTTTATCTGTCAACATAAATGCTCATATGAAGAGAACTTAAAATATTTCATTCAAATATCTTCATTTAACACTGGTTTTATTTTTACTTATATGAAAGATTGGTGAAATCAAATGTTCCTTCCAAATAGTATATAAAAAAAAAGCTCAACTACAACTGTTCTACATTCCCTTAACATTTTTTTACATTGTATTTGAAGTCTAATTTGCATTCAACTAAAATCATCAACTTTGTTTTTATAAAAATCAATGAGTTTCAGTAAATTTCTAAAGTTGTACAACTAAAACCATACCTATTTTAGAAAAATTCAATCACCTGCCCAGAAGTGCTCTCTAAACCTTTTATATTTGATCTCTTTGATCTCATGACTCATTCCAGATATATATTCATCTACTGTTGCTGTAGTTGTGCTTTTTACAAAAATTTATATAAATACAATTAAGCAAGTAGTAATTTGTCTCTATCTTCTTTCAATTAGCATATTTGTGTGTTTGTGTGTGGGGGGGTGTAAATCATTCATATTGGTGCATGCACTGATAGTTTATTTCTTCTTTAGGATAAGTAGTATTATAATGCATGAATATAGCATATTTTATTCAGTATTGGTTGAATATTTGGGTTATTTGCAGTTTGGGGCTATTTTAAATGCTGTTTCTTTAAACATTGTTTATATGAATTAATTTCTACATGGAAAATATATAAAAATGAAAAATCTGGGGCTATGGTAAGTGTATGTTTAATCATGAAAAAAAATTCCAAAGTGTTTTCCAAAATGTGATTCTAAATTCCCACCAGTGAAACATTTAGATTAGAGGAATACTTGCTAATACTTGCTAATGTCCCAATTGTTCCATGGCTTGGGACAAAAGCAACAAAAGTACTGCTTTTTAGCAAAGATAGGTGAAAGAGAGAAATCACTGAAATTCAGTACTAGACTATCAGAGGGTCTTAGAGCCTCAGACTTTTGGGTACATTGAACAATGAGAAAGAATGAATACATTGGGGATAAGTGGTTTGTAGTACCCTGTGGTGACCCATCATCATTTCTGATACTACAAACAGAAGAGAAATGCAATGGACAAATCTGGCATGGAAAATTCTTCAGATTAGAAAAGCATTTTAAACTTAGTGGATCCGGAGTCTTAACAGTGAACTGGTGTTTGAAAAGTGCCAGCGTTTTCAATTGTCAATCAGAGGTGAAGCAGGTTTCATCTTGAGGAGGTCAAACTGCAGATTGCTGCTGTGGGAGCTCAGGAGATTGTAGCAAACACCTATATACGGTCTCAGAAAGCACCTGTCCTGTGTTCTAGAGTGTACCTGGCAGAACATGAGTTAAATGGACACAAAGAAGATTGTACCCAGAGTGATTTGAATCAAAAATACAGATGGGAGGACAACTTGCTTTCCCTTTGATTCTGGAAGTTCAATGGAGAGGGTCAGAAAACTGAACAAACAAGTGTGAGTACACTCAGGGACTAAGCTTCAGAAGACAGTAGTCCTGGGCAACAGAGTGTGAGAAGCCTATGGAGGGTTGGTTCTCCTGCCACATGAGTAAAATTCTTGGGAGGTTTCAGAAATCTAGATTTCCAGAAGAGACAGCATCTGCCTGTCCCTAGGTGTGGATTGATTCAATGTTTCCACAGAAGATACCACCCAGAAAGTCCCTAAAGCTTGATTAGATCTAAGCCACAGACACTAGAATTTTTCTCTTAGAACTCTTCATCAGCCCCACCCTGGAAGTGCATCTTTCTGGTCTATCTGTACAAAATTCGAATTAACAGTACTTCCCATTCCATTCTACTTTTTACTGGTGAAAAGAGAAGTTGAGAGCTCTTTCAACCAGCTTTAGTCTTAGACGACTCAAACTGGATGAGCCACACAAATAGAGGAAGGGGTTAACAAACTCCAGCTCTTGACCATATGTACTCTTGTGCTTTCTCTATCAGTATGTAGCCCAATAAGAAATGGAAAGAAGAACATTTGGTTATAGGCAGTGACCACCCATCCTCATTTGCATTTTCTCAGTGGAGAAAAGTCTTTCCTTGTCTCCTTAAGAATCTTTGAGTGTGTGTGTGAGTGTGTGTGTGTGTGTGTGTTGTGTTCTGGCTATGCTAATTGGTTCATGGAGATACTATATGTGACATATTTCAGTTTTTCTTATTTTCAACATGTTTAATAATTGTTATCTTTTTTTCTTATCTTTCCAGGGCTACGGATTCATGTTTTCTTAATTTGGTTTTTGTTTTCTTGTATTTCTTTATCTTCCTGCTAATAGCCAAATTCTTTTATATCTCCTTTTAATTTCTTTTATTTTGATTTTTCTTCTCCCTATTTAGAGCTACTGCATCTCTGCTGCATCTCTTCTGTATTCACATTATTCACATTTTGAACATTTTAAACTTACTTTCCTATCAAAGTTTATTTTCTTTTAATGCAGTATATTTCAACCATCTGTTACAACTATTCAATTTATTTATCTTCTTACTGAACCATTAATGTTGTTGCAGTTATTAGTGCTATGAGTAGTATAGTTGACACCTACTGTTTATTTTAATGCTGTATTAGTTTACAGTCATTTATTGTTTTGGCTGTTTGCAATCCCTGACTCCATCATTCCTGTTTATGTGATAATTAGTGTTGTAGATATCATAGTAGGCATCAGGTATTTATTTTAATGCTATACATTGTTTGCTTATGACTATAAT
Organism: Marmota monax; assembly: GCF_021218885.2. NCBI lineage: Eukaryota > Metazoa > Chordata > Mammalia > Rodentia > Sciuridae > Marmota > Marmota monax. Next base: position 17,809,872 of record NW_026692781.1, read on the forward strand.
TTGTTTCCCCATTTTTTGTGAAGTGCTGCGTATCTAAAGGGGTGTTAAAGTTCACAGTGTAGAGACTCTGCTGCTGACCTAAACTGAGATAAAAACAGCTTACCTTGATCCACACACAAATTAACCACACTCAAACTTTAGTGATACTTTAATACAAAGAATAGAAGACACAAAAACCCTTCACAAATGATCAGGCCTCCAGTAGAAATGGCTGGAGGAAGCCTTGGGCCCCACTCATGTGATCTACTATTACAGTAAAAACAGACAACATTAACACAAAGCCTGTGATACCATACCCATGAGGTGTTTTATTCTAGATTACTGTAGAACAGTTTGGCAGGAGAATGTTGTGTTCTAAAGTGACCCACACAAAAGAGTGGAAGAAAAATCCATCTCAATATATACTTAAAACTAACACAGATATATAAGGAATATGAAACAAGGCAACATGATGCCTCCTAGTCAGTTGCTCGTAATTCATTAGTAACTGACTCCAAAGATAATGAAGTGGATGAAATATCAAATAAAGAAATTGAAAAGAATGAATATAAAAGTGATGAGTGAATTCCAAGAGAACACAGAAAAACAACTGAATGAATTAAGGAAATCAGTACCTGAAATGAATTAGTAACTCAATAAGGAGATAGAGATACAAAAAATGACCCAAACAGATATCTTGCAAATGAAAGACACAATAAATCAAATAAAAATTTTAGCTGAAAGTCTTACTAATGTTGAAGAAAGAATCTCAGAGCTAGAAGACAAAGTGGCCAGCCTTGGACACTCAGACACTATTAAAGAAAAGAAAAGCCAGGCATGGTGGTACACAACTGTAATCCCAGCAGCTTAGGAGGCTAAGACAGGAGGATCATGAGTTCAAAGACAGCCTCAGCAACAGTGAGGCACTGAGCAATTCAGTGATACCCTGTTTCTAAAAAAAAAAAAAAAATCAAAAAATAGGGCTGAGGATGTGGCTCAGTGGTTGAGTACCCCTGAGTTTAATCCCCAGTACCCTACCCCAAAAGAAAAGAAAGAACCATCACAAAAATAAACAAAAACTCTGGGACAACATATGGAGCCAATTTAGGAATCACTGGAATTTAAAAAAAGGTTGTGAGTTTTAGGCCAAAGGAAGACATAACTGCTCCACAGAAATAATAACAGATAGTTTTTCCAAACCATGATAATTATATATATATATCAGGATACAGAAAGTATTCTGAACCACATTTAGACAAGATCAAAAAGAACTTCTCTACAACACATTATAATTAAATTCCTCAGATACAAAGCAAGGATAGAATTCTCAGGAGAAAAATGTCATTTCACATTTAGAGGTAAGTCAATCAGAATTACTTCTCATTTCTCAGCACAAACTGTAAAATCCAGGAGGGCATGAAATGATGTCTTCCAAGACCTGAAAGTAAATAAGTATCAATGAAGATTGCTATATCCAGCAAAGATTTTTTTTTTCAGAAATGAAGAAACAAAAACCTTCCAAGATAAACAGATACTAAGATAATGCATGACTACTAAGCCAATACTATAAAAATACGTATAGAAATAATTTACACAGAAGAAATAAATCCCAGAGCTCACAAATGTACAAATTTCATTTGAAGAGTAAGTAAGGACATGAAAAACAGGAGCACATTAAGCATTAGAAATAGATTCACATGACAGTAATTAATAAACATCTCTTTATAATAACATTGAATATAAATGGTCTCAACTCTCCAATTAAAAGACACATGTTGAAAGTGAAAGGATGGTAATTGATATACCATGCAAATGGAGCCCCAAAATAAGCAGTCGGTACTCTCATAAAAGCATACTTCAACTCAAAATTAATCAAAAGAAACAAAGAAGGTCATTTCCTACTGTAAAGGATATACCAATAGTAAAATCTGTGCCCAAATGTCAATGCACCTAATTTACATAAAACAGACACTACTCAATTAATGTCTTTGATAGGTAAAAGTACAATTACAATGGGTAATTTTGACCTACTTTTCTAACCAACATATATACATACAAACATAAACTCTTCAGATCTAAAAATATTACAATTCAAATGAACTTAACAAACCTTTATAGAATATTTCATCCAAAAAATGGCTGATTTTTTTTTCTAGTTAGAGACAATTTATTCTGGCTCCTTTTTTCCCAAGTATGAGTCGCACTTCTTTTTTTAATTTTATTTTTTTAATTATTAGTTGTTCAAAACATTACAAAGCTCTTGACATGTCATATTTCATACATTTGATTCAAGTCGGTTAGCTGAATACACTTTCTTCTCAGCTGTTCATGGAACCTTCTTCAAAATAGACCATATTTTAGGTCACGAAGCAACTCAAATACAAAATAAACGATATAACTTCTTGTATCTTATCTGATCATAATGGTGTTAATTTAGAAAGACACAAAAAAAAAGAGCCCTACAGAAACTATATAAATACACACATACACACACACACACAGACAAAACCCTACAGAAATATGTAAACACATGGAGATTGAACAATATACTTGAATGATAAATGGATAATAGAAAAAACCAGAGGAGAAATTTAAAAAATTTTTAGAATCAAATAAGAATAGTGATACAACATACCCGAACCTCTGGCAAACCATGAAGGGAGTTCTAGGAGAACAGAAAATTTTATTGCTATGAATGCTGACATTAAAAAAAAAATCAGAAAGATCCCAAATAAACAACCTAATGATGCATCTCAAGTTCATTGATTAAAAGAAAAATACAATTACAAAACCAGAAGAAAGAAAGAAATGATTAAGAGCCAAAACCAATGAAATTGAGATAAAAAAAAAATCTAATGGTGGAATTAAACAGTTGGATGTTTTAAAAGATAAACAAAATTGTTAAGACCCTAGCAATGTTCATGGTTAGGCAGCATTTATATTGTTAAAACAGCTGTACTAACAAAATCATAAACAGATTCAATCCAATTCCCATCAAAATTCCAATGACATTCTTTACAGAACTGGAAAGATATCCTAAAGTTCATTTGTAAGATGAAAAGAATCCACGATTCTAAACCAAATCAATTCAAACTCAAAAAAGCAATGCTGGAGGAATTATTATACTGACTTCAAATTGTACTACAAAGTCATAGTAATAAAAACTGTTTGGTACATGTACAAAAATGGATAAATAGACCAATGGTACAGAATAGAAGACAGAGAGACAAACTCTTCCAGATAGAGCCATCTGATCCTTTAAAAATTTTTCAGAAACATACATTGCAAAAAGATAACCTTTTTAAATAAGTGATGCATGAAAAACTAGTTACCCATATGTAGAATTATGAGACTAGATCTTTATCTCTCTCACCCTGCACAAAAGTCAACTTAAAATGGATCAAAGACTTAGGAATTAGACCCAAAACTATGCAACTTATAGAGGAAAATGAAAGAACAATGGTTCAACACAGGGGTGCAGGCAACAACTTTCTCAATAGGACCCCTACAACTCAGAAAATCATGTCAAGTGTTAATAAAGGAGTGTCATTAATTTTTAAAGCATTTTCAGAACAAAAGAATATATTAAGAATGTGAAGAAAAAACAGGAGAAAACTTTATTAGCTACTCTTTGACAGAAGATTAATGTCCAGAATACATAAAAAAACTGAAATCTTTTTTTTTTTTTCTTTTGGTACCAGAGATTGAAGTCAAGGGCACTTTACTACTGAGCCACATTCCCAGGCCTATTTTGTATTTTATTTTGAGGCAAGGTGTTACTGAGTTACTTAGCACCTTGCTTTTGCTAAGGCTGGCTTTGAACTGTCGACCCTCCTGCCTCAGCCTCCAAAGCCACTGGGATTGCAGGCATGCGCTGCCATGCCTCACTAAAGAACTAAAAGCTTAACACCAAAAAAAAAAATAATAATAATAAAAGGATAAATGAACTAAATAAACACTTCTCAAAAGATGAAACAGAAATGACTAACAAATATATAAATGAATATTTAATATCATTAGTAATTAGGGAAATACAAATAAAATCTACTCTGAGATTTTTTTTGCACTCCAGTTAGAATGCCAGCCCTCAAAATTACAAATAATAATAAATGCGATAAATAATAAATGCTAGAGAGGATGTGGAGGAAAAGGAAAAAAATTATGTTGCTGGTGGGATTGTAAATTAGTGCAAACCACTATGGAGTTTTATTTAAAGACTAGGAATGAAACTACCATGTTACCCAGTTATACAACTCTTTGGTATTTATCTTAAAGAATAAAATCATCATACTTTAGTCATACATACATACCTATATTTATAATCGTACAATTCACAATAGTTAAACTTATGGAACCAACCTAGGTTTCCATCAATGGGTGAATGAATAAAGAAAATGGATAGATAGATAGATAGATAGATAGATAGATAGATAGATAGATATAGATATACACACACACAATAAAGTTTTATTCAGCCATAAAGAATGAAATTATCTCATTAGCAGAAAAATGGATGTAACTTGAGAGCATTATGTTAGGTGAATCAAGGCAAACTCAGAACGTCAAGGGCTGTATGTTTTCTCTCATGAGAGAGCTAAAGTGGAAAAGGAAAAGAAAGTCATTTGGAGGGAGGGAGAAAAAATTTCTACCAGACATAAGATTGCATTTATTTCATCCTTTTCAATATTCTATAGTTAATCATTTGTTCGTTCTCTATTCTATGGGATATGATTTTTCTCACTGTTTTTATTTGCATGTGCCTACTGAAATTAAACACTTTTCCATGTGCATATTTGCATCATGGGAATTTTATTTCCTGAGACATCAACTCATTTATACATTTTTTAAGCAATACCCATTTATTTTAAGTAAGTTGCTTATTGTTTACCTTCATTTTCTTCAATTGTGTTTTTAAATATATATTTTGTATAAATTTTAAAATTTTTGGTTAAAAGTACATATCTTTTTATGAATATCTATATAGATACATGTATATTTATCTATGAATTTCTTTCTATTTTCTATCATATTTTCTTGTTTTCTGTGGCTTACATTTTCATTTGTTTAACAAGGTTTTTAAAATGTTCAGTTCTTCAAATATATCTTTTGTCATTGTGCTTTTTGTGTCATATTGAATTTCTTTCTAACCTAAAATCACATTTTCTTTTATTGATTTCTCTATTTTAATAACTACTTTTAAGTTTGTTTCATATTGAATTAATTTGTTATTTATGATAGATGTTAAGATTAAATATTTATGCCTACAGATATCCAATGTGTCCACAGATTGTAAAAAGCTCCCTTTCTAATGTGTTTTTTGTTGTTGAAACTCAGTTGACCATATAGATGAGAGTCTATTTCTGAGATCTCTATTCTATTTCAGTAATCTATTTTTATATCTGTACAATACTGTCTCATTATTATTGATTTATAAACTTTCTATAATGAAGTAATAAAATCATTCAGCTTTATTTCTTACACATTTTTTCCCTGCTTACTATAGACACTTTGCGTTTTCACATAAATCTTAGGAAAATTTTGCCTATATCTATCAAAAACCTTGCTAAAACTGATAACAATTGCCTTGAATCTACAGATCAGTGTGGGGAAAATTGCCATCTTAGAAACATTCAATATTCAAGTTCATAAAAATTTCATTTCTCTCCATTTATTCAGGTCTTCTTTGTTTTCTCTGACAGTATTTTTTAGTTGCAAATATTTATGTCTTATACTAATTTTGTAAAATATACTCCTAAATATTATTTTCTTTCTCTTTTACTATTGTAATTTTTTTAAACTTCATTTTCTCATTGCTTATTCTAGCAGGCAGAAACACAATTGTTAGTGCTTATTGCCTCACATCCAGAAATATTAATTTGGTTTATTGTTGTGTTAGCTTTATTTTTTTGTTACTTTCTTGTAAATAATTAGTAATATAATAGAATTTTGTCATTTTCTAATAATGACTGTTTTGCTTCTTTTTAAATTTACATTCCTTTATTTTTTTCTTACTTTATTGAATAGGTTGTGGTTCAATAATATGGTATAATAATGGTAAAAATTGTGTGAGCATATATCATTGTCTTATTCCAATTTCACTTTAGAAAACCACTACATATGATGTTGCCTATAGATTTCTTTATTGATCCCTATATAAGGTAGAGATAGTGGACTTATATTTCTTGTTGGTGAAATATTTTATCACAAATGTTAGGTTTCATCAAATTCTGTCTATCTATTAGGGTTGTAATATGATTTTGTCTTTATTCTTTTATGTGGGGAATTATGATATTGATTACGAATATTAATACAATTTTCATTCCTAGGGTAAATCTCAGGTAGTTGTGATTTTTAATCCCTTTTATATTGGTTGTAATTTTTATCCTATTTTGTTTAGGCTTCTTGCATTTATGTTTATGAGGGAATTGTATTTTAGCTCCCTCCCCCCCTTAAAATAGGCCATCTGACTTTGGTATCTGGATAATATTGTCCCAATAGAAGAAACTGAGAAGTTTTCTGTACTTGTTTTTTTTTTTCCAAAGATCTGTGCAGAAATGGATTTTAGAGTGAACTTTTTGGTATTATAAGTTGACTATGTAATAAGAGTTTATTCACTTAATCCTGCCAAATGACAGATATCTATTTATCATTTTTGCTTTCTTTTGAGTCAGTTTTTCATATTGTGTGTTTCTAAGAGTTCATTCAATTTTACCCCTTTTATTTTTTTATGTTTGATTTACTGTTCTTTTAATAACTTTTATAAATTAAAATTACAGATAGCTAATTTTCATTTTTCTTTCCTATATATTTATTTAGAGCTGTTTCCCTCTGATTGCTACTATAATCGGATACATTAAAACTGTATTTTAATTTTTTCCAAGGTTCTTTTCAAATTTTCAAGTTTTCTTCATTGACACAGAATATTTAAGTATATTGCTTGCTTTCACATTTGTCATTTTCCATATTTATTAGTCATTTATTTCTAACTTAATTTCATAGTGCTCACAGATTTTGGGGACAAGTGCATGGAGTACTGTATACATGGCGTACATTAAGGGCATCTGAGTGGCAGGCCACTCCCCTCATGCTAGGTGTGTGAGCAGGCTACTTACCCAGTAGACACAGCCCTGGGCTTGAAGCCATGTGTTGCAGTCCCTGCTCCTGCGCTTCCTCCAAGGCCCACTCCTCCATTGGTTGCTGCAAGGACAGTTAGCAGACATTGTATTGGTGGCTGCCTATAATCTGCTTAGCTACTGCCTGAGTATATATACATGGTAACTGCACAATAAAATCAGATCTGCTTCCTGCTTGGTCTCCAGAGGCCTTGATTTGCAACACGGCAGCCGCCCTCTCCTCTACCCTGTTCCGTGGACTTCCTCCCTGTAGGAGAGAGAGCCCATGCAACAAATGACTGTTGAGGGTCTATACATGATGTAGCCTGGGGAAAGTATTAGGTAAACTTGAAAATACTGGGTACTTCATTATTTTCATATAGAGTTTTCTATAGAGATCATTTTCAACTGGATTTTTTCTCAAGTTTTCCATACTTTTATTGGATTTCTGTGTTTGAATTATGTCAAATTCCTAGCATTATTTTGCTTGTCTTTTGTAGTAATAATGTTAGTTTGTGATTTTTCTCTTTATTTCCTTTATTCCTTCTCTTAAATTCTGTGTTGTCTGTATTTGTATATCCTCCCCAGTTTCTATGGTTATGATTGAATGGAACATCTTTTCTATTACTCTACCTATTTGTGTCCCAGAAATTAATATAGCTTATAGTTTTTATCTTGACTTGTTAAAATGCAGTCTGACAATTTTTGTTTTTTATTTAGAGTATATATATAGTACATTTATATTCAAAATAGTTATGATACTTTTTGCAATAAGGTTTGTCCCTTTTGATGTGTTTTCTATATGTCTTTTTCTTCCTTACCTACATGCTGTTATTATTACATTATAGTTATACATAATAACAGGGTTAATTTTGACATAATTATACAAGCATGGAATATAATTTACTCCAATTAAGTCACCAGTACTCCCCCCTTTTCTTTCCCTCCTCCATTCATTGTTCCCTTTCCTCTGTTCTACTGGTCTTCCTTGGATTTATTTATATTTTTATTAAATTTTATATAAAAGTCAAATTCAATATGATATATTCACATATGTACAAAGTTTGGTCAATTTTATTCTGTATGGCTTAATGTGATTTCTACTGTTATAATATTCTTTCCAATTTGGTCCTAAAGTCTTTATTTTTAGAGTGCCTGTAAGGTCTAGACTTTCCCTAACTAGAAACTTAAGGGATTTTCTGTGGACATTTACATTGTGCCTATCCTAGAATATGGCCTAAGTATTCAACATATAACCAGCTGTCTCCTTCACAGAAAACTTGTATATTCTAGCAGATGCTCTTGTAACTCTTTTCTTTTCTACATCTGGTTTATTCTTGTCAAGAGTACTTTTCTAAAAGAGATTGCCAACCCTCTCCTGGTGGAAAAAGGTTAGGTTTGGCTCTATTAGTTAGGCTGAGATAAGTGAGTAGATAAAAATAAACATGCAACAGAAGAAACTTTTTACTTTCAGATCCCAGAGAGATTAGGATGCTGACAGGGAGCTGACAGGAAATCCCTAGCTGGTAGGGAGAAAGAGTGAAAACCTGTGGGATCATGCCTTCATTAAGTCCATGGGCATTAACCCTTAGGCTTCCCCATGAGAGTTGTAGATAAGCTAGTTGAAAGAAATCTCCAGCATGAAGGGAGAATTTGCATGATTATGACATTGAGGATTAGATTTTATCACTGTCAGCAATGTCACTGACAACCACTCTCAGGAGTGCTGGTTTAGGTCAAGTTGAGGAGCAAGGAGGCTGTATCTCAAACATGTGGGGAGGGGAAGTTTTAATTAGGTCAAAGGTGAGAGGGTATGACTGGGTTTTGAACTATTTATGTCAAACCTAAAAATAACTGCTAAGGCAGCAAAGACATTAAATTTATAACATGTCTCACAATGTTTTTATTCCTATTTCTTATATTCCTTTTACTTCTTTATTTTAAAATAATCTTTGTTAGCCAAATATACAATTTCATTTCTTTTGTTTAAATTCTACTCATATCTTTGAGTATTTTTTAGAGGTTGATCCAGGAACTGTAATATGCGTCTTTGACTTAATCACAGTTTATTTTAGGTATGTATTCCCTTAATGCTGATCAATTTTAGAAACTATGTTTAGCATAGTTCTATTTGTCCTTTTTTTCTTTGTGCTATTATTATCATGTATATTTCACCCAAAGTTTTTAAACACCCAAAATATTGTGATTTTTCTGCTTTATCTTATCATGTGTCATTTTAAAAAAATAATGAATGATGGTGTGTATTTATTTTTATTTATTTGAATAGTGATTCTGGTGGTATTTGTTGTTTTATATAATATATTGTAGTTGCTCTGTATTCTATTTTGTATTTGTAAGAGTAGTTGTTTCCTCTCCTTATTAATCTGTAAAATCTGCCTCCTTTAAAATATGCTATCATTAATATCTTTGCTCAGTTTTTGAAAATATTTTTAATCTTAGTTGCCAGTGATCACACAAATATTCAGTGATGAACCAGGAATATGGGCAGATTTTGATAAGACACTCACTCCTCTAAGACTTTCATTCTTATCAATTTCATTGTGTCTATGTGAAGAAATTTATTTATTTAAAGTTGCAGTCAGTTCTCAAGTTTCCATTGGCTCTTATTTTTAACTAGAATCTCTCAGATCTACCTCATGTTTATATAATTTAAAGTTAGTTGGGGATATATGGAGAGTTTATTTCAGAATTTCTATTGTACTCTCACTTCCAGGATCTTATTAATTTTTATTTGCTCTCCTACTTGTACTAACTTGAAGTACAGAGCTATGGGTTCTAAGCTTATTACTCCCTATAAGTTCCACAAATCCAAGGGTCACCCTACCTCTTCTCAAAACAAATTCTTTACCCCTAGTGATGAAGTTGCTGGCTTTGTAACCAGACACAATCCAGTGAAGCTACAGTATTCACAGAGGGATAGGAGTGGGGGATATGGGAGCTGTCAAGAAGTACCTAGATGTCACTGTGGTTGGATGGTGTAGTAGTGTGTCATAAGGAATTCTCTTCAATAGATTGCTGAGCTAGGTTTAATTTCCATGTTGTTTTTGACAGTAGCTGACATTCATGTCCTCATGAACTATTCAACAATGGCCATAGAACACTGTCGAATTAACAATGAGCCCCTGAAGGGAATTTTGACTTTTGGAATTTATAGGAGTTTTCTGTTGATATTTTGAGCAAGAATAATGTTATAGGTTTTATGACTTAGTTGTTTAAAATGACATCAAGGATAACCAACGGGTTCAAACATTAAGACAATGTAGAAAGCATTGCCAACAAAAATAAATGTAATGTCAATAACAATGAAGAATAAACATTGAAAACCTTAGTATCCAAAAGTGAGGGGCTCTGTTTTATCCTGTTTTCAACAGAGAACATACATAGAAGGTCTCCATTATCTAATTAATATAGAAATTAATACAAATTCTTGAAATTTAGGCTGTAATTTATAAATGTATGAAAATACCTTTAACAATGAAATTTGAAAGAATTTTTTAGTCTCAATTAAAAATACAAAAAGTTGGGGCTGGGGATGTGGCTCAAGTGGTAGTGCACTTGCTTGGCCTGCATGGGGCGCTGGGTTCCATCCTCAGAACCACATAAAAATAAAATAATAAAGATGTTGTGTCCACCAAAAACTAAAAAATAAATAAATAAATTCTCTCTCTCTCTCTCTCTCTCTCTCTCTCTCAAAATAAAAAAAAATACAAAAAGTCTAAAAACTAGAGATTTTTAGAGTAGTTGTGGCCCTGGGAGAAGAATTATGAAACAATTTTTAGACAAAAAGGAAAATTAACACTGGGGTTTGGTCTAGCTTTGCTCTGAGCTAGAACAGAGTTGGGGAAAAGAGATGTAAAAGGACGTGTATCTGATGATTGAAGGAAGAGGAAGTAGATCAGAGGAATATCAGTTCTTAGATAAATAATGTAAAAGAGAACTAACTAAAAATATTCAATTTGTCTAATGATCAAAACTTGCTTAGAATGAGCTGGCTAAGTCAGCTGTTTTAGAATTCTACTGAGAGTGGGCTCCCTGGAGTGATTTGTCTGATTCTTTAAAGCACCACCACCCTTTGCAAAACTGCAGGAAAATTATGTGCACAGTTGTTTTTTTTTTTAATTTTGTTAACAATTAAGATGGATATAAGATTATCATGTTGATAATTAAGCTTAATGTTTGTCCTATGTGCTCTACTATCTTTCCTCTTACTGTCCATCCAAAATTACTTCCTCTCTACTTACTACTAACCTTCTTTTTTAGATTTCTCTTTCACACTTCCTAAGATATAATAATTCTTAGGAAGATATCCTAACTCCTCAGCATATTGTCCTATGCTTTGCCCCTGCTTCTTTGTCCACCATCAGAAACTGTAAACCCTTTTATAAACCTATTGATTACATTATAGATAATAATTGAATTCACCGTTTCTGTTCATTATGACCAAACTGTAAACATCTATTAGCAAGTATTTGTTTTTAGGTGGCATATTGTTTATTTTGGGATCTGTTAACATTATCCTACCCCTCAAAGGAGAGGTATTGGAACCCTCCAGTGGCACTATAAGACTATAGGGTAAAAAATGGTAATGCCTTGGATCCACAGTGCTAGAAGTGAAGAAACACGAGCAACATGGAAAGACATTGGAAGAAAGTGCTGCAAACAAATCAAGATACCACATTATTAGAATCCATGGCCAGCACAGCAGATGAAATTACAGAGAAGTTCAAGATATACATAATTAAAATGTTCTGTGAATTAAAGGATGATATAAGAGAGCAAATACAGGCAGCAAAACATCATTTCAATGAAGAGCTACACAAACAAATTCAGGAAGCAAAAGATTACTTTAACAGGGAAATGGAAGTTTTAAAGAAAAAAATAAACAGAAATCTTCAAAATAAAAGAAACAATAAACCAAATTGAAAGCTCAATTGAAAGCATCACCAACATATTAGACCACTTGGAAGACAGGACTTTAGACAATGAAGACAAAATATATAATCTTGAAAAGAATGTAGACCACACAGTGAAAATGGTAAGAAACCATGAGCAGAACGTTCAAGAAATATGGGATAGCATAAAAGACCAAATTTAAGAGTTATTGAGATAGAGGAAGGCATAAAATGAACAATTTATTCAATGAAATAATATCTGAAAAATTTCAAAACTTGAAGAACTAATTGAAAAACAAAATACAAGAAGCTTATAGGACTGCAAAGATACAAAACCATAACAGATCCACACCAACACAAATTATAAAAAAATGCCTGACATACAAAATAAGGAGAGAATATTAAAAGCCACAAGAGAAGTGAATCAGATTACATATAGGGGGAAATCAATTAGGTGTTTTCAACCAGATTTTTCAACCCAGATCCTGAAAGCTAGAAGATCATGGAACAACATATATCAAGCTTTAAAAGAAAATGGGTGTCCACCAAGAATCTTGTATCCAGCAAAATTAAAGCTTTAGATTTGATGATAAAAACAATAACTTCCATGATAAACCAAAGTTAAGGAAATTATAGCTAGAAAATCTGCACTGCCGAGCATCCTTGGCAAAATATTCTCTGAAGAGGAAATGAAAAACAATAATAAAAATTAGCAGAGGGAGGTATTACACTAAGGAAAAATTAATCAAAGGAGAAACCAAGTCAAGTTAAATAACAAAAATGATTGAAAACACAAATCATGTCTCAATAATAACCTTGAATGTTAATGGCCTAAACTTCTCATCAATCAAAAGACAGACAGTAGCTGATTGAATCAAAAAATAAGAAAAAGAAAAAAGAAAAAAAAGGCTCAACAATATGTTGTTTCCAACAGATTTATTTAATAGAAAAAGACATACACAGACTGAAGGCGAAAGGTTGGGAAACATCATACCACTCACATGGACTGAGGAAGCAAGCAGGGGTTTCCATCCTCATATCAAAGTAGATTTTAAGCTAAAGTTAATCAAAAGGGATAAAGAAGGATATTTCATACTGCTCAAGGGAAACATACACCAAACAACATAGCAATTATAAATATATATGCCCCCAAACAATGAAGCATATTTGTGTATCAACAAACTCTTCTCAAATTCAAGAGTCAAACTGGCCACAACACAATAATTCTGGGTCGAATTTAACACATATTTTTCACCAGTATATAGATCTTCCAAACAAAAGCCAAACAAAGAAACTATAGAACTCAATAATACAATCAATAATTTATACTTAACTGACATATAGAGAATATTTTATCCTTCAATGAGTGAATACACTTTCTTCTCAGCCGCACATGGATCCTTCTCTAAAATAGACCATATATTATGCCTCAAAGCAACTCTTATCAAATACAAAAAAGTAAAGATACTGCCCTGCATTCTATCATATCACAATAGAATAAAATTAGAAATCCATGATAAAATAAAAAATAAAAACTACTCTAACACCTGAAAACTAAATAATATGCAACTGAATGAACAGTGAGTTGCAAAAGACATCAAAGAGGACATTTAAAAACTCTTATAGGTAAATGAGAACACTGATACAACATCTATCAAATTTTCTGGGACAGTATGAAGCAGCACTATGAGGAAAGTTCATTGCATGAACAATGAATGACCCTAACATTATATCTTATAGCCCTAGAAAAATAAAAACCAATCGACACCAAAAGTAGTAGAAGACAGAAATCAGAGCTGAAATCAATGAAATTAATACGAAAGAAACAATTGAAACAATTGACAAAACAAAGAGTTGCTTCTTCAAAAAAATAAATAAAATTGACAATCCTTCAACCACGCTAACAAAGAGAAGGAAAGAGAAAACTCAAATTACTATCATACTTGATGAAAAAGGAAATATAACAACAGATACTACAGAACACAGAAGATAATTAGAAATTATTTTAAAAACTTGTACTCCAATAAAATAGAGAATATTGAAGGCATCAACAAATTCCTAGAGTCATATGATTTGCCCACCTTGAATCAGGATGATATTCACAATTTAAACTGATTAGTTTCAAGCAATAAAATAGAAGACACTATCAGAAGCCTACCAACCAAGAAAAGCCCAGGATCAGATGTACGCACAGCTACTATCTAGGATATACAAGGAACTAAAAAAGCTAAACACCAAAAAATCAGATAACCTAATCAATAATTGGGGCAAGTAACTGAACAGACTCTTTTCACAAGATGATATACAATCAATCAGCAAATATATGAAAAAATGTTTAATATCGCTAGCAATTAGAGAAATGCAAATCAAAACATTCTAAGATTTTATCTCACTCCAGTGAGAATGGCAGGTATTAAGAACACAAACAACAACAATAAGTGTTGGTGAGGATGTGGGGGAAAAGGCACACTCATACATTGCTGGTAGAATGCAAATTGGTGTAGCCAATTGCTGAGAGCCATAGCCAAGTAGGAATGACATGGCATTTTGGGTTGAAAGGTGACCCTGCTCAGGGATTAGGGTGGCTCCGGGTTTAGGGTGGATCCTGCTAGGAATAGGGCGGCTCCAGGATTAGGATTAGGGCAGATCCTGCTGCCTCAGGCGCCCACTCCTTTGGAGTTCCCATTGAGTTCTCACAGGGTTCTGAGAGAATTGGTGCGCGGAGCCGGTAGAGGCAGTGTGTTCCCGGGAAGTGTGTGTAGTGTGTGTAGAGTGCCTGTGAGAGTTCAGGAATAAAGAGTTGCTGTTTGAATCTACAAGGCTTTGTGGTGGCTCGGTTATTTTGTGCCCAGCCAGACTGCGACAGCCAATATGGAAAGCAGTATGGAAAATCCTTAGAAAGCTGAGAATAGAACCACTATTTGACCCAGCTATCTCACTCCTTGGTCTATACCCAAAGGACTTAAGAAAAGTATACTACAGGGACACAGCCACATCAATGTTTATAGTAGCACAATTCACAATAGCTAAGCTATGGAACCAATCTAGATCCCCTTCAGTAGATGAATGAATAAAGAAAATGTGGGGGTTGGGATTGTGGCTCAGCGGTAGAGTGCTCGCCTAGCATGGGCGGGACCCGGGTTCGATCCTCAGCACCACATACAAATAAAGGCATTGTGTTGTGTCCATCTATACCTAAAAAATAAATATTAAAAAAACAAAATTTGGTATATATACACAATGAAGTATTACTCAGCAATAAAAGAGAATAAAATTGTGGTTTCTGCAGGTAAATGAATGGAGTTGGAAAATATAATGCTAAGTGAAGTTAGCCAATCCCAAAAAGACAAATGCCAATGTTTTCTCTGATATAAGGAGGCTGATTCATAGTGGAGGAGGGAGGAATATACAAACTCTAAATAGGGCAAAGGGGTAGGAGGGGAAGGAAGGGGACATGTAGGTGAACAAGATGGTGGAATGAGATGGATATCATTACCCTAAGTAGATGTATGAAGATATGAATGGTGTGAATATATTTTGTATACAACAAGAGATATGAAAATTATGCTATATATGCGTAATATGAATTGTAATGCGTTCTGCTGTCATATGCAACAAATTAGAATTTAAAAAACAAAAATAAAAAATAAATGTGAGTTCACTTTACCTTCCCTCTTTGCGCTAAGATTTTAGACCTATAAAGGAAGGTAGTCAAATATTTGATGAAATGATTTACTTTCAGCAATTACAAATGGGCAAGTAAGACAAAATTAAAGTAATTGACAGATTCTGCACAAGGTGAAAAGTTATTTATGCAAAATTACTCCAATCTGGAATGGTGTTAGATGATTGTAGTTATGAGTAGTAGCATATCAATTATGTTGCTTGTTCTAATACCAGTGGCTAGTGCATGAAAATTTTTATTTAAGCTTCATTGTATCTGATCATAGAATGATACCATTCTTTATTCTGGAATAATATAGTATAATATCCAAGTATGTTAATTTTAAATACTAAATAGTGATTCTAAACATATTAAATATTGATTCTAATAAAATAGAATATTATTACAAAGATATTGGAATATATACTGAAAGTTTATTAAAGATGGATATATTTGTAGCAGAAAAGGAGGGTACAGAGCAGAAAGGAAATTCAAATTTAATGCAGTTTTGTTCTTCTGAATCCCTTAGAGAACCTTAAAAGATGCCTACAACCATTTGTCTCTCACGAAAATGTGAACTGTGACAGAAAATAGCTCAGGGTCTCAGAGGTGATGAAGATAATTCCAATCCCCAATTTGCTGTGACATAGCCTCTTGGTATATATAGCATCAGTCTAAAACAGTGTCTCAAACTGAAGCTTAAAAAAAGAAACACACACACACACACACACACACACACCATAATTTAGGAATGTAGAAAATGCTACATTGTTGATCTAATTGTTCTGTGGAAAATGTCTGGTAATGGTTTATTAATTATACTGCTAATCTGATAAATGTAAAACACCAATCCTAATAATCAAATGATTTGGCAAAATAAAATGTCTGAGACAGCTAATATTGAAATACCTATTTTTCTACATTGCAAGATTAAATAGTGCCTCACATGTTTGTCTAACCAGAGTTGAAAAATAGTCACTGGATGTATTTTTCTCCTAACAGTGTTTGATTATCCATCAATAAAGATGAGTATGAAAAGGTATGTGTAATGAGCTTCCAAATGTAATTTTCAAGCTTGAACATTTTTTTTCTACAAATACAACTTTATGGCCTTAAGAATTTTTGAAATGTAATTTTGGATAAGCAGACACCCTTATGTTTTGAACTGAGAATTAAAGCTTATTATTCTGCAGCCTCTTTAAGTACTATCAATCAAACCGGCAAAATATATGTGAGAAAAGCACAGCAGGTAAAGGCATCATGCAAAATATGAAAACTATGGGTAGTAATATGTTATTGGAAACAAATTTTTCTCCTTCTACATTTTTCTTCAATACAACTAGGTTGTTGCACTGCAAATAATACTTATCCAAACCATAAGTAGTTTTCCTCATTCTTTGTAAGGGAAATTATTTTAATAAAGAGGAAGAAATAAATATTGATATTTGATTCAATATCATGGTTTAATAGGGTTTATTTTTCATTAATTACTGTTCATTTGACCTTTTCATAATCTTTCTTCATTAATGTTCTGTTTATCTACAATTTATTTTTTCTTATTTATCAGCCAATTATATTATGCACATATTACCCATTCCCCAAAACAAGTATCATATGCAATTCTGTTAATAGAAAAAAAATGTAGTGATGTCATCTGATGTTAGAATGAGAGAGATACGGATTTTAATCTATGCATTGAACTACTTTCTATATGCTGGCAAATTTGTTAAGCTTTTTAAAACACAGTTTTTTCTTCTTCACAATGAAGGTAGTAGAAATTACCTTCCTCACAGGGTTACCGTAAATATTATAAGATATAATGATCAGAAAGAACATATCCATTGGTTTCATAAATAATAGCTATTAAATAAATAACAGCTAATATTATACTCACAACATTCGTATTATTATACTTGAATACAGAATGTTTTGAAGACCATCTTCCACTAATTATGACCCTAAAAAAAGACAGAATATTGCCTCACTGCCTGCTGCTCTTTTGCAAACATAGTGCATTGTTTTCTTTCACAATCAATTAACAATTAACAGAAATATTTCTAGAAAAAAGGTTTGGAAGGCTAACAAAAGAGGACTTTGCCACATCTAAAATATAATTTTGCTGATTCACCTGTTCAAATATTTGTAAAATTTGTTTCTGATTACCTCCTAGGACATTGTGTCGAGAGCATATTTTATAAGGGTTTGTAAAGCTTTCGGGAACGTTAAATACCTTTCCTAAATAATTCCCTCACAAATTATATGAGAATGAGTGATAAGCAGAAAGACTGAGTTGTCTTGAGAAATGAAAGATTTCACATTATTAGAAAAGTTGTATAGCAATAACAAGAATAACAAAAAAATGAAAACAAGTTTGTGATATTTTTGTCACATGTAAGCTGTTAGCTTTCTCAATTCCTGTGGAGAAATTGTCATTAAGAACATAGTGTTCCCTATTATTAAAGAAAGATTGATTGACTGTGCATGGCAGAAATGAATTCTTCTTCAAAGCTATCTATTTATATACACAGAATTGCACTTAAAATTTTTATACTTTCACACACACGTACCTATGTGCATACATATGCATATGTGTCTATTTAAAGATTAATTTAAAGCATATAAGTCCAGTGGAATCTAACAATTTTCTACTTGTTTTTAAAACAACCATTGACTTGAAAATGTTCATTTACTTATGATTTATGTTAATCAGGAAAACAAAAAATCATGGTCATGTTTCTATTGTATCTGTAAATTGTTAGGATCTGAAAATTTTAGAAAGATATGAATTTTTGAAATTATTTCTCATTTTTATGAAAGTATTAATCAAAAATCCATGGAATTTTCAATTAGAAATAAAAAGAATTTTGGAGTCCCTCTGGTATATTCCATCAACAAATGTGTGCATTTTTGCTCTCTCACAGGTTTTGTTTTTTATTTCCTTTCTTTGATATATTAATTATTTAATATACAGAAGCAAAATCCATGCTTAATTTAACCATAATAACATATATAAATATTTGAAATAAATTAAATTAGTTACAAATTGAATAAGAACAATTGAATAATTTGTAGATTGATACATTTTTCATTACATATACTGTGTGGGTGTGTGTGTAATGAGAACGAGGAAAGTAAGAGATTCATGTGTTCTCTCTTGAACTCAGAACTTTCATATGGAGTTTCAATAATTTCTTTAAGCAGAAACAATAACTCTTCTCTATTTTTTAGAAAACATTATGTCCAATATAAATCCCATGACTTTTTCCCAAACTAGAGGCCATTTGAAATCATCTTAATATCTAAATTTTGTTCATTGTTTTAAAGTTGCATTGACAAATAATTTATAATTTGCCTGTAAAAGTTGATTAGCATCAGACATGCTATATTGAGGAGTCTGGACAGATATTTTATCACTATGGAGAAAAGCTGGATTTCAACAGTGATGTTGACTCTGAGCTCTTGGTTTTTTGAGGTTGTAGAGCTGAGGAACATGTTTCTTTGCTGTCATCCAGAAGCATTCTTAACAACAGGAGGCTCCTCACATTCTTTGGCTCATAGTTCCATCAATTTTTTTTATTTGTTTTAATTAGTTATACATGACAGTAGAATGCATTTATGTACTGTGATATATCATACATAGATGATATGTATGATATATCATACATATATATACACACACACACACACACACACATACACAGTAATAATGTTTGTTTCATTCTACTATCTTTCCTATCCCTACATCCCCTCATATTCCCTCCCATCTCTTCCCTCTACCTAATATTAGGTAATGCTATTCTTTTTTTTTTAATTATAAAAAAGAGATTTATTAGGTTGGCTTACATGACCAGAAGCTGGATAGTCCACAATAGCCGTCTACAAGCTGGAGAGCCGGAATAACCAGTAGCTGTGTAGTTCAAGAGGCTGAAACCCCAGAACTAGAGGGCTCAATTGTGCTACCCTAGTCTGAGACAGAAGGCGTCTGGAGAATGGCTGTCAGAGTCCGTTTTGGAAGAGTGAAGAAGCTAGTATGATATCCTCAGACAATCAGGGCAGCAATCAAGAACCCTTTTAAGAAGAATTGCTCTTGCATCTGCTGCTGCTTCCTAGTTCTTCTTTTATTGCATACAAGCCATCATCCTATTGGATGGTTCTGCCCATGAATAGGGAAGTTTATCATTTCAGTTGGCTATCCCACATACCCATCCTTCCTAAACACAGTCTTATTGATGCACCCATAAGCCTCTTAATCATAGTCATCTCTTAACCCAATCAAGTTGACAATTCAAATTAACCATTATACCATCCCATAAAGAAAAAAATTGCTTTACAATAAACAGTAGCAACATGTAGTAACAATTACACACAAACTTTTGTATAAAATTGAAAAGAACACATATCCCAATTCATTCCATGGAATACAGATTTCCCTGATACCAAAACTAGGCAAAGACATTATAAGCAAAGCAGAACACAAATTAACTTTCTTCACAGAGCTAGATGCAAACAATCTAAACATTTAGCAAATTGAAATGAACAATACATAACAAAAGATAATATGTCTTAAGCAAGGGAGTACACTCCCAGTAATGCAAAGTTGGCACAAAACAAAATCAATGTACTGTGATTTATTAATCAAGAAAAAGAAAATTCATTTATATCATAATAGATATAAAATAATATTTAATAAAACCTAACATCTTAAAACTATTGGTATAGTAGGCATAGAGAACGGTATTCCCAATTTATTTATTTATTTTTATTTTTTTATTGTTGGTTGTTCAAAACATTACATAGTTCTTGATATATCATATTTCACACTTTGATTCAAGTGGGTTATGAACTCCCATTTTTACCCCATATACAGACTGCAGAATCACATCAGTTACACATCCATTGATTTACATATTGCCATACTAGTGTCTGTTGTATTCTGCTGCCTTTCCTATCCTCTACTATCCTCCCTCTCCTCCCCTCCCCTCCCCTCTTCTCTCTCTACCCCCTCTACTGTCATTCATTTCTCCCTCTTGTATTATTTTCCCCTTTCCCCTCACTTCCTCTTGTATGTACTTTTGTATAACCCTGAGGGTCTCCTTCCATTTCCATGCAATTTCCCTTCTCTCTCCCTTTCCCTCCCACCTCCCATCCCAGTTTAATGTTAATCTTCTTCTCATGCTCTTCGTCCCTACTCTGTTCTTAGTTACTCTCCTTATATCAAAGAAGACATTTGGCATTTGTTTTTTAGGGATTGGCTAGCTTCACTTAGCATAATCTGCTCTAATGCCATCCATTTCCCTGCAAATTCTATGATTTTGTCATTTTTTAATGCAGAGTAATACTCCATTGTGTATAAATGCCACATTTTTTTTATCCATTCGTCTATTGAAGGGCATCTAGGTTGGTTCCACAGTCTTGCTATTGTGAATTGTGCTGCTATGAACATCCATGTAGCAGTGTCCCTGTAGCATGTTCTTTTTAGGTCTTTAGGGAATAGACCAAGAAGGGGAATAGCTGGGTCAAATGGTGGCTCCATTCCCAACTTTCCAAGAAATCTCCATACTGCTTTCCAAATTGGCTGCACCAATTTGCAGTCCCACCAGCAATGTACAAGTGTACCCTTTTCCCCACATCCTCGCCAGCACTTGTTGTTGTTTGACTTCATAATGGCTGCCAATCTTACTGGAGTGAGATGGTATCTTAGGGTGGTTTTGATTTTCATTTCTCTGACTGCTAGAGATGGTGAGCATTTTTTCATGTACTTGTTGATTGATTGTATGTCCTCCTCTGAGAAGTGTCTGTTCAGGTCCTTGGCCCATTTGTTGGTCGGGTTATTTGTTCTCATATTGTCTAATTTTTTGAGTTCTTTGTATACTCTGGATATTAGGGCTCTATCTGAAGTGTGAGGAGTAAAGATTTGTTCCCAGAATGTAGGCTCCCTATTTACCTCTCTTATTGTTTCTTTTGCTGAGTAAAAACTTTTTAGTTTGAGAAAGTCCCATTTGTTGATTCTAGTTATTAACTTTTGTGCTATGGGTGTCCTATTGAGGAATTTGGAGCCCGACCCCACCGAATGTAGATCATAGCCAACTTTTTCTTCTATCAGACGGCGTGTCTCTGATTTGATATCAAGCTCCTTGATCCATTTTGAATTCACTTTTGTGCATGGCGAGAGAAAGGGATTCAGTTTCATTTTGTTGCATATGGATTTCCAGTTTTCCCAGCACCATTTATTGAAGATGCTATCCTTCCTCCATTGCATGCTTTTAGCCACTTTATCAAATATAAGACAGTTGTAGTTTTGTGGATTGGTTTCTGTGTCCTCTATTCTGCACCATTGGTCCACCCACCTGTTTTGGTACCAGTACCATGCTGTTTTTGTTACTATTGCTCTGTAGTATAGTTTGAAGTCTGGTATCACTATACCACCTGATTCACACTTCCTGCTTAGCATTGTTTTTGCTATTCTGGGTCTTTTATTTTTCCATATGAATTTCATGATCGCTTTCTCTATTTCTACAAGAAATGCTGTTGGGATTTTGATTGGCATTGCATTAAACCTATAGAGAACTTTTGGTAATATCGCCATTTTGATGATGTTAGTTCTGCCTATCCATGAACAGGGTATATTTTTCCATCTTCTAAGATCTTCTTCTATTTCTCTCTTTAGGGTTCTGTAGTTTTCATTGTATAAGTCTTTCACCTCTTTTGTTAGGTTGATTCCCAAGTATTTTATTGTTTTTGAAGATATTGTGAATGGAGTGGTTGTCCTCATTTCCATTTCAGAGGATTTGTCGCTGATATACAGGAATGCCTTTGATTTATGCGTGTTGATTTTATATCCTGCCACTTTGCTGAATTCATTTATTAGCTCTAATAGTTTCTTTGTAGAGCCTTTTGGGTCTGCTAGGTATAGAATCATGTCACCTGCAAATAGTGATAATTTAAGTTCTTCTTTTCCTATTTTGATGCCTTTAATTTCTTTCGTCTGTCTAATTGCTCTGGCCAGTGTTTCGAGAACTATGTTGAACAGAAGTGGTGAGAGAGGGCATCCCTGTCTTGTTCCAGATTTTAGAGGGAATGCCTTCAATTTTTCTCCATTCAGAATGATGGTAGCCTGAGGCTTAGCATAGATTGCTTTTACAATATTGAGGTATGTTCCTGTTATCCCTTGTTTTTCTAGAGTTTTGAAGATAAAGGGATGCTGTACTTTGTCGAATGCTTTTTCCGCATCTATCGAGATGATCATATGGTTCTTATTTTTAAGTCTATTGATGTGGTGAATAACATTTATTGATTTCCGTATATTGAACCAGCCTTGCATCCCAGGGATGAAACCTACTTGATCATGGTGCACAATTTTTTCGATATGTTTTTGTATCCGATTCGCCAGAATTTTATTGAGGATTTTTGCATCTAGGTTCATTAGAGATACTGGTCTGTAGTTTTCTTTCTTTGAAGTGTCTTTGTCTGGTTTAGGAGTCAGGGTGATGTTGGCCTCGTAGAATGAATTTGGAAGTTCTCCCTCTTTTTCTATTTCCTGAAGTAGCTTGAAAAGTATTGGTATTAGTTCCTCTTTAAAGGTTTTGTAAAACTCTGCTGTATACCCATCCGGACCTGGGCTTTTCTTAGTTGGTAGTCTTTTGATGGTTTCTTCTATTTCCTCAATTGATATTGGTCTGTTTAGGTTGTCTATATCCTCCTGACTCAATCTGGGCAGATCATATGACTTAAGAAATTTATCGATGCCTTCACTATCTTCTAATTTATTGGAGTATAAGGATTCAAAATAATTTCTAATTATCTTCTGTATTTCTGAAGTGTCTGTTGTGATATTGCCTTTTTCATCCCATATGCTAGTAATTTGAGTTCTCTCTCTTCTTCTCTTTGTTAGCATGGCTAAGGGTCTGTCAATTTTATTTATTTTTTCAAAGAACCAAATTTTAGTTTTGTCAATTTTTTCAATTGTTTCTTTTGTTTCGATTTCATTAATTTCAGCTCTGATTTTCATTATTTCTTGCCTTCTACTTCTTTTGCTGTTGTTTTGCTCTTCTTTTTCTAGGATTTTGAGATAAAGTATGAGATCATTTATTTGTTGGTTTTTTCTTTTTTTTAAGGAATGAACTCCAAGCAATGAATTTTCCTCTTAGAACTGCTTTCAATGTGTCCCATAGATTCCGATATGTTGTGTCTGTGTTTTCATTTATCTCTAAGAATTTTTTAATTTCCTCCTTGATGTCTTCTATAACCCATTGATCATTCAGTAACCTATTGTTCATTCTCCAAGTGATGCAAGATTTTTCCTTTCTTCTTTTATCGTTGATTTTCAGTTTCATTCCATTATGATCAGATAAGATGCATGGTATTATCTCTACTCCTTTATATTGTCTAAGAGTTGCCCTGTGACATAATATATGATCTATTTTTGAGAATGATCCATGTGCTGCTGAGAAAAAAGTGTAACTGCTTGATGTTGGGTGGTATATTCTATATATGTCAATTAAGTGTAGGTTATTAATTGTGTTATTGTGTTCTATAGTTTCCTTATTCAACTTTTGTTTGGAAGATCTGTCCAGAGGTGAGAGAGGTGTGTTGAAGTCTCCCATGATTATTGTATGGTGGTCTATTAGACTCTTGAACTTGAGAAGAGTTTGTTTGATGAACATAGCTGCACCATTGTTTGGGGCATATATATTTATGATAGTTATGTCTTGTTGGTGTATGGTTCCCTTGAGCAGTATGTAGTGTCCCTCTTTATCCCTTTTGATTAACTTTGGCTTGAAATCTATTTTATTTGATATGAGTATGGACACTCCTGCTTGTTTCCGAAGTCCATATGAGTGATATGATTTTTCCCAACCTTTCACCTTCAGCCTATGTATGTCTTTTCCTATCAAATGCATCTCCTGTAGGCAGCATATTGTTGGGTCTTGTTTTGTGATCCATTCTACTAGCCTGTGTCTCTTAATTGGTGAGTTTAAGCCATTAACATTTAGGGTTATTATTGAGATATGGGTTGTTCTTCCAGCCATATTTGTTTATTTATGTTACTAAACATGGTTTGTTTTCCTCTTTGATTGTTTTCCCCCCCTTTACTGTCCTACCTCCCACTGTTGGTTTTCATTGTTATTTTCCATTTCCTCTTCCTGTAATGTTTTGCCAAGGATGTTTTGAAGAGATGGTTTTCTAGCTGCAAATTCTTTTAACTTTTGTTTGTCGTGGAAGGATTTAATTTCATCTTCCATCCTGAAGCTTAATTTCGCTGGATACACAATTCTTGGCTGGAACCCATTTTCTTTCAGTGTTTGAAATATGTTATTCCAGGATCTTCTAGCTTTCAGAGTCTGTGTTGAAAGATCAGCTGTTATCCTGATTGGCTTACCCCTAAATGTAATCTGCTTCCTTTCTCTTGTAGCTTTTAAAATTCTCTCCTTATTCTGTATGTTGGGCATCTTCATTATAATGTGTCTAGGTGTGGATCTCTTATGATTTTGCACATTTGGCATCCTGTAGGCTTTTAGGATTTGGGATTCTGTCTCATTCTTTAAGTCTGGGAAGTTTTCTCGTATTATTTCATTGAATATAATGTTCATTCCTTTGGTTTGGACCTCTATACCTTCCTGTATCCCAATGACTCTTAAGTTAGGTCTCTTAATGTTATCCCATATTTCTTGGATGTTCTGCTCATGGTTTCTTAACAGTCTTGCTGAGCTGTCTATGTTCTTTTCCAGTTGAAATACTTTGTCTTCATTGTCTGATGTTCTATCTTCCAAGTGTTCTACTCTGCTGGTAGTATTCTCAATTGAGTTTTTAAGTTGGTTTATTGCTTCCTGCATTCCTAGGATTTCTGTTTGTTTGTTTTTTATAACCTCTATCTCCCTATATAGTTGATCTTTTGCTTCCTGGATTTGTTTGTGTAATTCATTGTTGAAGTGATCTTTCATTGTCTGATTTTGCTGTCTAATGTCTTCCTTGAGACTCCAGATCATCTGAAGCATGTATATCCTGAATTCTTTATCTGACATTCCATCTGCTGCAGCTGTTACCTCTTCTAAAGTTGAATTGACCTGCATTGCTTGTGGTCCTTTCTTTCCTGTCTTTTCATACTGCTTGCGTTTCTTTCTGCTTGGTGAAACTGTTGGGTTTTTGAAAAATTTTTCCCCCTATATATTTATATTGCTCTTGTATAGTTGAAAAGTCTCTCGCTGGCCTTATTCCGGGCGCAGGAGGCGGCTCTGCTCTGCCCCTACTCCAATTGGGGTGACGAGACTACCGCGCTGGCGGGCCGCTGGGCCTGCTCGGGCGCGGGCGAAAGCTCTGCTCTACCCCTACTCCAATTGGGGTGACGTGTGTACCACGCCGGCAGGCCACCGGGCCTGATCCGCCGGTCGGTTGCAGGTCTGCCTACCTTGCAGGCACGGGCGGCGGCTCTGCTCTGCCCCCCTCCAATTGGTGTGACTTGTCTACCACACCCTCGGACCGCTGGGCCTGTTCCGGGTGCGGGCAAAGGCTCTGGTCTGCTCCTACTCCAATTGGGGTGACGTGCCTACCACCCCGGCCGGCTGCTGGCCCTGTTCCACCGGTTGGTCTCAGATCTGCCTACCTTGCGGGCACGGGTGGCGGCTCTGTTCTGCCCCTACTCCAAATGGGGTGACGTGTGTCTGTCACGCCGGCTGCCACTGGGCCTGTTCCGCTGGTCAGTCGCAGGTCTGCCTACCTTGCAGGCGCGGGCAGTGGCTCTGCCCTGCCCCTCCTACCATGCCCGCGGACCGCTGGGCCTCTTCTGCCGGTCGGTCGGGGATCTGCCTACCTTGCGGGCGCAGGCGGCGGCTCTGCTCTGCCCCTCTGGCTTGATGACAAAGTGAGAGAGACTCGGGTGTTTGTGACTCACTTTCTTTACCAGGAGACCAACTGTTTCTGTCGCCGCTGGTATTGATGAAGTTCTCTCCTCCGCCGCTTTCTGATGACATCAGATCTCTGCCATGTTGGTTTCCCATGCGAATGGCAGCATTTCGTTCCCTTTGCCGGGTGACCAAAGCAACGGGTGAGTCCTGACCGGCCCTCACAAGCCCCATCTCAGTCCTGTTGCCACTGCCTATGAAGGCTCGGTTGGTATTTACCAGGACCTGGACCGAGAAGCAGTTTCCGCGGGTTCTTTATCCCTGGGCCAGAGCAGTTCCGGGAGCTGGAATTCGGCCTCTCTGTGCTCGGTGTATGTTCTGATAGGAGCAGGCTCCAAGAAGTAGTTTCCGCGGGTTATTTAGCACTGAGCCTGAGTAATTTGTCTGCGAGCCGCAGGCGAATGGCAGCCTGAAATTACCTGTTTTATGGCTGAATGAGCTGCGATCAGTCGAAAACAGGGATGGTGACGTCAGCTCTCCAAGATGGTGGCCGCTGGTTTCCTCTGTGGTCTGACTGGTGTGGATAACCGAATTGGACCGCTTCCTCCCCCGTCTCAAACCCAGAATTCAGCACTGAGTAGGGTGATTGCACAGCTGGCAGAAGCCCACAGAAACTGCAGCACTGTATCTTTGCGTTGCTATCTCCTCGTTTCCCAGTGCACGCCGCAGACTCTAGCCGCGGGGTGATTTGCTGAATAAGCAGCGTGACCCTCCGTACGGACAAATCTCTCGCGTTTGAGCCCCCGTAGCTGATCCTCGTGCGATGGAAATCCTTCCTCTAGGTTTTGGAGCACCCCAATTTTGCTGGAAATTCCTAACAAGATAGCTTTTAGCCGTTCTAACTCGTCATTCTCCCTCACAGTGATGCGGTACACGGGGGTAATGCTCTCCCTTCGCCACCATCTTCCTTTGGTATTCAGGTAATGCTATTCTTCACAATTCCTGCCACCCCCACTCCCCGCCGCCTTATTGTGAATTAGCATCCGTGTATTAGAAAAAACATTTGGCCTTTGATTTTGTGGGATTGTCTTATTTTGCTTAGCATGATATTCTTCAGCTCCAACCATTTACATGAAGATGCAATAATTTCACTCTTCTTTAAAGCTGAGTAATATTCCATTGAGTATATATACTACATTTTCTTTATCCATTCATCTGTTAAGGACACCTAGGTTGTTTCCATAAGTCTAGCTATTGTGAATTCTGCTTTTATAAACATTGATGTGGCTGTGTCCCTGTAGTATGCTGTTTTTAAGTCCTTTGGGTATAGAACAAGGAGTGAGATAGTTGGATCAAATGGTATTTCCATTCACAGCTTTCCAAGGAATCTCCATACTGCTTTTCATATTGGCTATACCAATTTGCAGTCCCACCAGCAACATATGAGTGTACCTTTTCCCCCACGTCCTCGCCAGCATTTATTCTTGCCTGTGTTCTTGATGATTGCCATTCTGACAGGAGTGAGATGAAATCTTGGAGTAGTTTTGATTTGTATTTCTCTAGTTGCTAGAGATATTGAACACTTTTTTCATACATTTGTTGATCAATTGTATTTCTTCTCCTATGTACTGTCTGTTAAGTTTCTTAGCCCATTTATTGATTGGGTTATTTGTTTTTTTGGTGTTAAGTTTTTGAGTTCTTTATATATCCTAGAAATTAATGCTTTATTTGAGGTGCATGTGGTAAAGATTTTTCTCCCAATCTGTAGGCTCTCTCCTCACTTTATTGTTTCCTTTGCTGAAAGGAAGCTTTTAAATTTGAATCTATTCCATTTATTGATTCTTGATTTTACTTCTTGCATTTTAGGAGTCTTGTTAAGGGAGTCAGATCTTAGGCCAATATGGTGAAGATTTGGGCCTATTTTTTCTTCTAATAGGCATAGAGTCTCTGTTCCATGTCTTAAGTCTTCGATTCACTTTAAGTTGATATTTTGCAGGGTGAGAGATAGACATTTAATTTCATTTTGCTACATATGGATATTCAGTTTTGCCTATACAATTTGTTGAATAGTTTATCTTTTCTTCAGTGAATGTTTTTGTCACCATTGTCTAATATAACATAATCATGTTTATATGGGTTTGTCTCTGTTTCCTCTATTCTGTACCATTGTTCTACAAGTGTATTTTGGTGCCAATACCATTCTGTTTTTATTTTTGTAGTTCTGTAGTATAGTTTAAGGTCTGGTGTTGTGATGCCTCCTGCTTCACTTTTCTTGTTACAGATTGCTTTAGATATTCTGGGTCTCTTATTTTTCCAAATAAATTTTATGATTGCTTTTTCTATTTATGTGAAGAATGTCTTTGGGATTTTAATAGGAATCGCATTAAATCTGTATAACACTTTTGGTAGTATGGCCATTTTGACAATATTAATTCTGTCTATCCAGGAGCACAGGAGATCTTTCCATCTTCTGAGGTTTTCTTTCTTTAGTGTTCTGTTGTTTTCATTGTAAAGGTCTTTCACTTCTTTTGTTAGATTGATTTGCAAGTATTTTATTTATTTCTTTATTTAGAGGTTATTGTGAATGGAGTATTTTTCCTAATTTCTCTTTCAGTGGATTCATCACTGATGTATAGAAATGTGTTTGATTTATGGTTGTTGATTTTATATCCTGCTACTTTGCTGAATTAATTTATTAGATCTTGAAGTTTCCTGATGCAATTATTTTGATTTTCTAGATATAGAATCATGTCATCATTCTTCTTTACCTATTTGTATCCCTTTAATTTCTGTCTTTTGTCTAATTGCTCTAGCTAGAGTTTCAAAAATGATGCTAAATAGAAGTGGTGAAAGAGGACATCCTTGTCTTGTTCCAGTTTTTAGAGGGAATTCTTTCAATTTTTCTCTATTTAGAATGATGCTTGCCTTGAATTTAGCGTATATAGCTTTTACAATATTGAGGTATGTTACTATAATCCCTAGTTTTTTTTAGCGTCTTGAACATGAATGGGTGCTATATTTTGTCAAATGTTTTTCCTGTATCTATTAAGATGATCATATAATTATTGTTTTTAAGTCTATTAATATTATTTATTATGCTTATTGATTTACATATGTTGAACCAATCCTGCATCCCTCTGATGAATCCCACTTGAACATGGTGCACTATCTTTTCAAATATGTTTTTGTATGTGATTTCCCAGAATTTTATTGAGAACTTTTGCATCTATATTCATAAGAAATATTGGTCTGAAGTTTTCTTTCCTTGATGTGTCTGGTTTTGTTATGAGGGTGATATTAGCCTCATAGAATGAGTTTAGAAGGGTTCCCTCATTTTCTATTTCATGGAATACTTTGAGGAGTACTGGTGTTAATTCTTCTTTGAAAGTCTTATAAAACTCAGCTGAAAATCCATCTGGTCCTTAGTTTTCTTGGTTGGAAAGCTTTTGATGGCATTTTCTATTTTATTACTTGAAATCTATCTATTTAAATAATGTATGACTTTCTCTTTCAGTTTGGGTAAGTCACATGTCTCTAGAATTTGCCAATGTCTTTGATATTTTCTATTTTATTAAAGTATAGATTTTCAAAATAGTTTCTAATTATCTTCTGCATTTCAGATATGTCTGTTGTGAAATTTTCTTTTTTCACTTGTATTTTAGTAATTTGAGTTCTCTCTCTTTTTCTCTTTGTTAGCACGATCAGTGGTTTATCTATTTTATTTATTTTTTCAAAGAAATAACTTTTTGTTTTGTCAATTTTTTAATAGTTTTTTTAATGTTTTTGTTTCATTTTCATCTCTGACTTTAATTATTTTATGTCTTCTACTGCTTCTTATGTTGATTTTGTCTTCTTTTTCTATGGCTTTGAGATGTAGTGTTAGGTCGTTTATTTGTTGACTTTTTTTTTGGTTTCTAATTATCTTCTGCATTTCAGATGCAATGAACTTTCCTTAGTACTGCCTTCATAGTGTCCCCAAGATTTTGATATGTTATATAAGTGTTCTTATTTACCTCTAAGGATTTTTTATAAAAAAAAAAGTCTCTGCCCTGCCCAAAGATCTTTTCTCATTTAATTGTGTATTATTTAGTCTCGATTTGTTACAGTAGCTTGTATTTTTTAATTTTATCATTGATTTCTAACTTCATTCCCTTGTGGTCTGATAGAATGCAGGGTATTATCTCTGCTTTTTTCGTATATATTTACTAGGTGTTGTTTTGTGGCATAAGATATGGTCTGTTTTAGAGAAGGAGCCACACGCTGCTGAGATGAAAGTATATTTGCTCATTGATGGAATATTCTATATATGTCTGTTAATCTAAATTATTGATTATATCATTTAGTTCTATAGTTTCCTTATTTAGTTTTTGTTTAGATATGTCCAATAGTGAGATAGATGTGTTACAGTCACCCAGTATTATTGTATTGTGGTCTATTTGATTCTTGAAATTGAGAAGGGTTTGTTTGATGTACCTAGATGCTCCACTGTTTGGGGCATAAATATTTATAATTGTTATGTCCTGCCTATATATACTTCCCTTAAGAAGCATGAAATATCCTTCTTTGTCTCTTCTGGTTAACTTTGGTTTGAAGTCTACTTTATCTGAGATGAGAATGGAAACCCCTGCTTGTTTACACAATCCATATGAGTGATAAGTTTTTCCCCATTCTTTCACCTTCAGCCTGAGGATGTCTTTGTCCATGAGGTGAGTTGTTGGAAAAAGTATATTGTTGGGTCTTGCTTTTGAATTTAATCTGCCAGTCTATGTCTTTTGATTGATGAGTTTAGGCCATTAACATTCAAGGTTATTATTGAGATATGATTTGGATTCCCTGTCATTTTGATTTATTTTTGGTTTTTGATTTGTCTTAGTCTCTAATTTGGTTGAATGTCACTTTAGTGTAGATCCTCCCTTTGCTGGTCTTCACTTTTTCTTTTTTCACTTCATCCTCATGGAATATTTTGTTGAGAATGCTCTATAGTGTAGGCTTTCTAGTTGTGAATTCTTTTAATTTTTGTTTATCATGGAATGTTTTAATTTCATTTTCAAATGTAAACTTAATTTTGATGGATATAAAATTCTTTATTGGCATCTGTTTTCTTTCAGAACTTGAAATATATTATTCCAGGACCTCTTAGCTTTGAGGGCAGGTCTGGGCTGAGAAATCAGTTGAGATACAAATTGGTTTTCCCCTATATGTAATTTGATTTTTTATCTTACAGCCTTTAAGATTTAATCTTTATTCTCTGTGTTAGTCATTCTCATTATAATGTGCCTTGGTGTGGGTTTACTATAATTTTGTACTTTTGGGGTCCTGTAAGCCTCTTGTGTTTGATTTTCCATTCCATTCTTTAGGTTTGGGAAATTTTTGGCTATTATATCATTGAAAAGATTGTGCATTCCTTTGGTTATATCTCTGCTCCTTCATCTATTCCAATAACTCTTAAATTTGGTCTTTCATTTTATTCCATATTTCTTAAATGTTCTGTTCATAGTTCCATCTTCTCATGTTCAACTATACTTTCAAGGTTATATACTTTGTCTTCATTGTCTGTGGTTCTGTCTACCAATTGGTCTAATCTGTTAGTGATACTTTCTATTGAATTTATAATTTGGTTTACTGATTTATTTTGAGGATTTCTGCTTGTTTTGTTTCACAATCTCTCTTTTTTGGAGTTATCTTTCACACCTGTATTTTTTTACTTCACTCATTATACTCTTCTTTAACTCCTATACTATTCACATATCAGTTATCTATGTACAATCTGAACTCCTTCTTGGACATTTCTTCTACTGTGTTATCAGTGGCTTCTGTTGTTGACATATCTTGGTTTGTTTGGAGTGCTTTATTCCCTTGTTTGTTTATTGTATTTTCCCATCTAAAACTATGGATCTATGGCAGAATACATTATACCCTGTAGACCTATAGTGTCCCTGAAGGTTTCTAGTGCTTTGCCTTCACTGGTAAGACCAATATCAACAGCACCGATTGAACACAATATACAGTCTTAAATTTGATAACTCCCACTAAGTCATCTACTGCTTTCTTGCATTGAACCAAAATTATGAGTTCAATAACTAGCTATAGTATAAACAAAATATTTGTTAGAATTATTTACAATTTCAAATGGTGGATGAGAGAACAGAGGTAGTGTATTACACAATATTCCCAAGGGAGGAAGATAGAAGCTAGAAGTAAAAATTCACAGGAAGAGTGGAAGAGCAGCTTACAGAGATTGGCTGTTGATTGGAGAAAAGTTGGAAAGAAAATCCAAGAAAATAGATAAGAAAGAGGAAGAATATGAAGAAAGAGCAAAAAATTAAAGACATAATACAACAAAAATGCAAAACACTAATCATATATCATTGTCCTCCACACACTGATGCATAAAAAAAAAATCCTGCTCCAAATATGGTAGAGAGATTAGTGAATTAAAAAATAAAATAAGTCTTGCTGGAAAGTCGAAATGCTTTTGTCAGTGTTCAACAGTTTCTCAGCCCTGTCTCTGACATCTCTTGGGATAATCAATCCAGAGCAGCCCTCGCAAACCAAGTCTCTATCCCACAGATCTGGGCTTCAGATACTTCAGGATCAGCCATGCTACAGTCTCAGATCTCAATGCTGCTCCTACTTGCAGAGAGACCACTAGGGATACATACATGCCAAGGAGCAACCCCAAATGTAGCAGCAATACAGTGGTCACCAGCACTCTCAGGAGAAAGTCTCCAGGCTCCTCCAAACCTGCAAGCACCCCCAAAATGGACCTTCAGGTTGCAGCTGGAGTCCCCCACCCCCAAATTAGACCTGTAGGTTACAGCTGGAGTCCATAGACAGAGGCTTTTGTGCTGGCACCCACACCCTGGCCCTGACTGGTGTCCCAAAATGAGTGCAGTTACCTGCAACCAAACCTGGAGTCTCTGCAGGAGCTGTGGTAGCAGTAGTAGTGGCGGTGGTTGTTGGCCGCAGGCAGCAGGTCATCCGTAGTGGTAGCTGCAGTGGCAGCTACAACTGCAGACGTGGGGACATAGTCTCCAGGCGATCTCCAAGGGTCAGCAACAGTGCTGGCCTCAGTTGCATCCAGGGCAGTGGTTTCTTCTGGGGCAGCAGCACCCAGAAAGAAGACCTCCAGGGGATCTCAGGCTGTCAACAGCAGAATCAGAGGCAGCAGCAAAGGTGGCAGCAGTGCAGGCGATGTTTGATTGACAGGAGACCTCTAGTTCAGTGGCAATGACCACAGAGGTAATGACAGAATTCATGGAATTTATGTCTGAGGTTACTGAGGCCATGCTCAGAGAAAAGATCTTTGGGCAGGGCAGCGACTTTTGCAGCAGCTCAGAAAGAAGACCTTGAGGCAATCTCAGAGTGGCAGCAGCAGAATCAGAGGCTGCAATGAAGCAATGGTGGTAGCAGTGCAGATGGTGGTTGATTGTTCCATCAATATTTAATGTCAGCAACAGATTACTGATTCACACAACAACTTGGGTGAATATCAGGTAATTTAGGTGAATGAAAAAGCCAAGCTTTTCATTTCATTTTAAAGATCACACTCTTTATGTTTCCATTTACATAATATTCCCCAAATGGCAAAATTTTAGACAGAAGAAAACTGGCATTTGAAAGGATTAAAAATAGGGGGTAAGTATACAAGAAGGAAAATAAGGAGCTTATTAAAGTATTGGAAATATGTCCATTTTCCCCAAAATTTATCTAGAGAGTCAATAAATTCCAATCAAAAGTCAAGCAGATATTTTGGTGCACACTCACAAACTGTCCCCAAATTATGAGAAGGTATGAACTATTTAAACTATTCAAAACCACCTCAAACCAAACAAACAAATAAAAAACCCACACAGTGTAACCACCTAAAACTAATAAATAGTTTAAAAATAAATAAATAAATAGTTTATAAAAAATAAATAAATATTTTTTAAAAGATATTCAGTATATAGGATATATATCAATGGGAAAACATATAACTGAAAAATATAAATTATTGTTTTAATAATGACACCAAAAATTAAAGCAAAATAAAGTTTTTATTTTTAAAAAAATTGTGCTAAAAACTAGGAATATTCATGTTAATAAAAATGAGTTTCACCCTTCTTTCACATCATATAAAATAAGTGAAAATTAGTCATAAATGTAAATCTATGAGCTAAATCTATAAAACATTTAAAAAGCACCATACAAATTCTTATTTCCATGGGTTATTCAAAGATTTACTAGGTGAGACACAAAAACTAAGAATTAAGAAATAAAAGTGTTAGTTTGACTTCATGAAAATATTAAGCATATTCTCCTTAGCTAAGCAAAAAAAAAATCAGAAGTCACAGATTGTGAGAAAATATGTATATAAAAATGTCTGAAAATGTTGCTGTGAACTTTTAAAATACAGTGATATGAAATAGCTGTTGCTTAAAATGCACAAAAGAGTTGAACCACTTCACCAGAGAAAATAGAAAAATGGAAAATAATTATATTAAAAATACTCAACCTCATTAATTGTTGGAAAATTCAAATTAAAAAATGGGATAACTTTATATGCTTTATAGTAAAGATAAAATACAAAGGTTCAAAAGATCAAATTTGGCATGGATATGGAATAGCTGATACTGTCACAAATTGCATTTAGAAATCTAAATAGTAAAGCCCTTTTGAAATTAACTTTTCAAATATATATATATATATTCAAGAATTCAGCACTCTATACTTCCCTGGTTCTTTATACAAAAGTAATAAAACATATTTAGCCAAATTCTTGAACACACTAGCTTTATTTATAATAACCATAAACTCTTTACACAAATCCCATTAATTAGTTAATGACTGAGAAAATTTTAGCACATTCATACAGAAGTGTGCTATTTAGTGATAAAGAGGAATTGAATAGAAATATGCTTATAAACTTGGATTAATCTAAGTAACATAATACTAAGAAGCCAACCGCAGAAAACAACATGTTGCATGATTTCATTTATATGAAGTTCTAGATAAAGATAACTTAGAATGACAAAGTTAGTGGTTGTCAGTGGTGATGTTGGAGGAAGTTAGTTGACTATGAAGAGACATTATGAAAAATTTCAGGTGGATACAAAATTTTAGATTGTTGTAGTGGTTACTTAATGTATGTGTGTGTGTGTGTGTGTGTGTGTCAAAGAGAGAGAGAGAGAGAGAGAGAGAGAGAGAGAGCTTTAATAAATTATATATTTAAAATTAATGAACTTGATTTTATAACTTATACCCCAGCAAAGCTCATCAGTAGGGAGTCTATATGGGTAATTAATTTGAAATATAAAA
Organism: Marmota monax; assembly: GCF_021218885.2. Lineage (NCBI taxonomy): Eukaryota > Metazoa > Chordata > Mammalia > Rodentia > Sciuridae > Marmota > Marmota monax. The sequence continues at coordinate 17,845,678 of NW_026692781.1, forward strand.
ACAGAAAAACTCTCTACCTCTGGGAATTGAATTTCTTTATAATTTTTCAAAAGATAATGCAATTTCTAATCTAAAAGTGATGAATATACTACAGATCATCAATGTTTTTAACTCATTAACAAGTTGAAGATTTCCTAGATATAAAAATAAGTTAATTCCATAAGATGATTGGAATTTCTTAATAAATGAAAGTCAAAAATCTGTTTTTATGAATGGCAAAGTTGTGTGAGAAGAAGCAAATCCCTATGAAGTAGTACAGATATGACAAGGCCAGTCGTTTATATAGTCCCTCAGGGTTCAAAACTTTCCTCTCAAATTCCCTGTACCTGATGATTGGACATGGGTTGTTCATTTCTTGTGGGGAGGGTACCGGGGATTGAATTTAGGGGCACTCAAACACTGAGCCACATGCCCAGCCTGTTTTTTGTATTTTATTTGGAGACAGGGTCTCACTGAGTTGCTTACCTTCTCACTGTTGCTGAGGCTGGCTTTGAACTTGTGTTCCTCCTGCCTCAGCCTCCCAAGCAGCTGGGATTACAGGTTGTGCCACCATGCAGGGCAGGGTGTTCATTCTTGAGTGTTTGTTTGGCAAGCGCAGCATCAATTTCCCCAGACTTACCTTTCAGTCTTTATTTTAGCCTACAATGACTTTGCTATCTTACATGTTATGTCATAGATCTGTAATGTACCTTGTTTCTAACACCACTCACTATTCTCAACCAGTAGCAGGGGTTTCGAGTTCAGATTAAGACTTAATCTTATTGGACAATTTATGGCCCACTGCCAACAAACTTAATTTCAAGCAAGCAACAGGACAGATATTGCACAGATTTGTGTCAGTAGTGTAACAGGGGTCTCATAATTTTTAGGTGTATCCACTGATATTCTGCACTCAAAATGTACATGATCATATGAAAGCTCTTTCCATCATAGACACATCCACTATGGCTGCAGTCTCTATGTTATATACATTCCTGGTAGTCCTTTCTGGTCTAGTTCTCATTTTGTAGTGCAATTTGTTGTAACCTAATATATAGTGTTGGTAATGAAATATGCTTGCCTGGTACATAGTATTTTGGCAGAATTCTCACTTCTCTTGGACCTAATAAAGATCATATAAATCCTTGGAATTATTATTGCAGAGACATAACTAAACATCAAATTTATAAATATTTCTGAGGTTAGGAAACTACCTTATAAACATGTGTTAAAGCACCCCTTTTTATTTTCCAGATAGCATTTTTGTTACGTATCTGTCAAATGATAAATATCCCTTCAGGTATCTTTTGCCATTCAACAATTACAGTTTAGTCTCATCACTTCTATGCATATCATAGTTAGCAATAACATTAAAATGACTTTGAAGAAAATTCAAAGTTTTGCATAATTTAATAAATATTATCTCAAGTGTTCATGTATACTTCTTAAAAGAATGAAAAGTTTCACATTTTAATATAAATATTCTCCCCAATGACCCATCCTCTATTATTTTAAATATAACTGAGATCTACTTCATAAAAATTGAAAGAATAGACTATTTAGACTGCCACTAATTCGATTCTGGTCATGTTACATGTTCCTAACAGAATATTAACTTTGTTTTTGTTTTTTTTTCCAGAATGAGGCCAATGCAGCTCTTTTTAAAACAAATTTACCATCTAACAGATGTTGCAACATAGTATTCTTGTCAACATCTGCTGTTGTAATACCTATGTGTGCCTATACTGAGTATATCATTCAAAATAGGAATGTTTCAACAAAGATTAATATTTAAATTTAATACTCTAATGTTTCAATTCTAACAGTAGTTTTTCTTCACTTTAAAGCCCAAGTAAAAACACTAGGAGGTTGTAATAAATAGGATCCTTCTATAAATCATCAATGAACTTTATTTTCTCATTATGCAATGAACTGAATAATCTCTTGCTATCCTAAATATTCACAAAGAGATAAAATATAAACTTGAGAAACTATTGATAAAATTTGGATCAAAAAGAATAGAAATTAAAGTTCTAAATAGTTTAAAAGATAATATATATAGTCTACCAAAATAACAAAAATAAATGTGAGCAAATTTTTGATCACAAAATAAATATTGCACATATCTTAAACATCTAGTTTTATAATGTGATTAAAATAAATATTAAATGATTTTCTTTACAGATTTATTTAATTTTCATTATCATGTTGTCATGATTTTCCCATTAAAATAGACACTTCAGGTACATATGTGGATTTATATGAGTGCATAATATATAAAATAAACTCAGCTATACTGCAATGAGTATCATTAGAAAAATTGAATTTCAATTAATACAAGTCAAAATTAAACAAAATATGCCAGCTAAAATAAAGCAGGATCAGTTACTCTATCCTGAAATATCATGCAAGTACAGAATGACTGTGATTTTGCCAAAATATCAAGTCTTTTTGAGTTTCTACATCTGTCTTTTCAACTAAGAAACAAGTTATGGAATTAAATCTTCATTGCATTTCTGTTTAAAAGTTAGGTCTTATAATTTTTATGTTCCTTTTGTCATGGCCCATATGGAAATCTCATGAATCTGAATATTTACTCTTGGATTTTTCTGTTTTTATGTAGGTACCAAGCCTGCAGGTTGATTAATAGTTATTTAAAAATTTTAAAATATATCTCTTTAATAACTCATGATGATTGTTTATTTGTTATTTCTCCATCATAATTAATTTGATTACAAATATTCTACTATGTTATTAAATATTTACTTATCGTGGAGAAATTGCAATAGTTTGTACAAATAACATAGCAGTTTCCAGATGGTGTTACACATGCATGTCCAGATGAAGAGACCAAAACTTTTTATTTCATGAACATTAGTGAGATGAAGAAATGAATATAAAGTTCAGTGATTTTCATTGATACTTCCACTAACCAAAACATTACACCTATAATTTTTATGTTTAATTATCAACCAATACTTTTTATGTTTAATTAACAACCAATAATTTTGCATATTTCAGTAGTCATGATTAAGGATAATAAATAACATTGTAGTCTGTTTTGTGTTTGTTTTAAACAATGTAACTCCACATATTTGTTAGCAGAAAACATAGCAAACTCTCTTTAAAACACTTGGAATAACTACAAAATAGTTTATCTTAATTTTTGTAGGATTAAAAGTAACTTCCAATTAAATGTACAAGATATAAATTAAATACACAGAGAAATAAAATATACACGTACTACTGTCTCTGCATGTAGAGCAATTCTCCCTGGTGTGGGGTAGAAGTTTTAGTTATTCTGTATTTATAATAACAAAGTTGAGGAAAATATTGAACAAACTCACAACAATCTTCTATAGATTCAGAAGGGAAAAAAATCTTAGTGAAAAAATTCAAGATGTAGAAATTTTGACAAGAGAATAAATAGCTATATAAAAAAATTGAAAATAACTCATAAAAAGTAAATTGAAAAATAGCCTAAACTCCCATGATCATGAGTTATAAGAAGAAATGTATGCCCTCAATGGACAAACATCTTTGTAATGTTGTCTGGCTTTCAGTTACTGCAGGTATTTCCTGTGATTAAGCCAATACCTGCCAGGGTAGACAGACCCACTCTAGGCTATGAATTTTTTTTCAGAGTTAGAGTAATCCAAGTAAATAGTGCTGTGGCCTGCTCATAAGTCCACAAAACTGAAGGCCAGTTTTCATCATTTTGTCATCTTGTGAGCTTGTGACAATGTGGTGACTATATTGTTGCATTTTGCTTCAGTTTTAGAAGCCAAACCACTTTCTTATTTCTATTATTTTATTCTAATTGACTCATATTGCTCTCTTCTTGCAAAGTTCACTTTTTATTTTTTAATAAGATACCACCTGATTCCTTACTAAACTCCCCTTCCCAAGACACATATCACTCTAGTTCTCTCATAATGAGAACCTGCTATTCTAGATATCTGACTGCACTTGGTGCAAGAGTTCCACAGTGCTACTATCGCTTACTGCAATTCTATATTCTTGCCTAATACGGGGAGTTTTCCTACTGATTTACCATAATATCATGATGTCTTTCATCTTTTGTTTTTCCTTAATTTTCCTATTTTTTCCCAACAAATTTCAGGTTTTAAACTTATCAAAATAGGGAGAAGAAACAAGGAAATGTGTTATACATTCACTGGGTTGAGGATTGTGTTCTTCCAGTTAAACTACAAGAAACAATATTTACAGCTATTGGTGAGTGCATCCAAAAAGGGTTAAACTCTAACCCTTTAATTTTCTAATATTCCAGATGTAATGTTATCATATTACAGATTTGAGGTGGATCTGGTTAATTGAAGCTATTCTTCATTTTATTTAAAACAAAAGACATAGTGGTAAAGTAAGTTTACTTCTGAGAGGAAAAGGGAAAACCAAAAGATTGATCCTTAAAAAAAGTTATTTTTGAAAGAGAGCGGAAAAGGGAATGTGTGGGAGGAACTGTCTGACAATTAAAATTTCCTTGTGATAGACTAATGAAAAAGGTAATTAAAAGAGAATTAAGAAATTGTGAAACAAAAAGTAAGAGAGAGGAATCATGACTTACCTAGCTTTATAGAAAATTTGTTTTTTAACTTTTATAATAAAAACTGATTTTACATATATGTGGATACATATATATTTGTACCTCAAAAAATCCAAAATATAAAACAATTTATTCTTTAAAACTCACTAAAAATTATGTCAGTTTTCCAATAGTATCTCATTTATCCTTTTATTATATGAAAAGATCTCTCCTAAGAAAGCAGCTATAAATCGTGGTTGTTGTTTTGAACTTGGGTTCAGAAGTACTTGCCATGGTGCCTTACACTAATTATTGAATCCATAAAGATACAGCATTTAGAGACTAAAATGTTGTGATATTTATTTTCTGGGAAAATTTATAGAAAATCAGTCACATTGACTAATTTATAATGATGCAAAATGCTAATGCTGAATTGGTGAATGTAAAAATAGAAGAATGAAACAGAAGTGCATGTAATTATAAAGATATACAGAACATTTAAAAATAAAAATATTTTCAAGAGAAGGCTAATGTTTGAGTCAATGAGTATAGCTCTATAGAAGACATGCAGAAAAAAGGAAGATTTGTAAAGACAGTGTTCTGTCATGGATGTTCTGTAACGAAAACTATTTACCTGACATTCCAGCACACCTTTGAGAAGTATTGCTCGATGCGGAAGTATTGTTATTACTGCAGTAACAAACCCCTCAAAGAACATTTATATAAGTGTTCACAGGAGTAGTAATGAAGTTTGATCAAAACAGAATAAAAATTCATGAAAAAATAAATATTTATCACTTCATATTATTTCAAGAAGAAAGGATCTGACTAATGTTTTCTCATGAATTCGTAAGTCATTAGCTCAATGTCTTTTGGAAAGAACCATTAATTACTTTAAAGCCTGTCAGGAAGAGAGTCACCCCTGTTCTGTGGTCACAAGCTCCATAATATAACATGGTTACAAGAGGTTCCACAATATTTTTAGTTATAGTTATGTAGTTTCCCTTGATTTTTGTACTTATATTTTGAAAGGATTTTTGAATATTTGATAAAAATTAAAACTACATAAAGAGAAATCAGAATTATATACACACACTGTAGACACAGTTGTATACAGTGACTTATAAAGTAGAAATCTCATTTCTGCCCTGCTAAAGAGCTTGTAAGATTTTCCTTACCCAGAGGGTCTGGGAGGCTTTGGTGATTCTGGGTCAATTTTGGTGAGTAACCCAATGCTGCTTTCATTCAACTTAGTTATCACCATCTGCTTTAAGAATCTCATTAGTAAATATGAAGTCCTTAGCTTCATGAGCCTCAGCATTGTTTTCTTATGCTTATCTGCTTATTTTGTTTCTAACACCATTTTGTTTAGAGATATAGAGACAGTTTTGAGTAGCAATGGGAGATGAGAAAAGTAATATACTCTCGTGACAACCTCTTGTCTCCTTCACCCCTCCTAGTGTGTCCAGTCCTATCTATGACATGTGTTCTACTTATGCAGAAGAAGGAAGAATTAATTTTAAATTGAGCTTATGAGTTGACTGGTGACCCCAGTTTACCTGAGAAGAGATAAATCTAGAGGGGTGGAAGACAGCATTATTTGCTTTCTAAAGCACTTATTTTTTATTTTATTTTATTTATTCTAATTTGTTATATATGACAGCAGAATGCAATTTAATTCATATTACACACATATAGCACAATTTTTCATATCTCTGGTTGTACACAAAGTAGAGTCACACCATTCGTGTCCTTATTCATGTACTTAGGGTAATGATTTCCATCTCATTCCACCGTCTTTCCTACCCCTATGCTTCCTCCCTTCCCCTCCTTCCCCTTTGCCCTATCTAAATTTCATCTATTCCGCCCATGCTCCCCCAATCCCCATTATGAATCACCATCCTTATCTCAGAAAACATTTGGCATTTGGTTTTGGGGGATTGGCTAACTTCTCTTAGCATTATATTCTCCAACTCCATCCATTTACCTGAAAATGCCATGATTTTATTCTCTTTTATTGCTGAGTAATATTCTATTGTGTATATATACCACATTTTCTTTATCCATTCATCTACTGAGGGGCATCTAGGTTGGTTCTATAGTTAAGCTATTATGAATTGTGCTGCTATAAACATTGATGTGGCAGTGTCACAGTAGTATACTTTTTTAAAGTCCTTTGGGTATAGAGCAAGGAGTGAGATAGCTGGGTCAAATGGTGTTTCCATTCACAGCTTCCAAGGAATCTCAATACTATTTTCCATATTGGCTGTACCAATTTTCAGTCCCACCAGCAATGTATGAGTGTGCCTATTTCTCCACGTCCTTGTGAACAATTATTGCTGTTTGTGTTCTTAATAGCTGCCATTCTGACTGGAGTGAGATTAAATCTTGGAGTAGTTCTAATTTTCATTTCTTTAATTGCTAGTGATAATGAACATTTTTCATATATTTGTTGATTGATTATCATCTTCTGAGTCAGTTTCTTGGCCCATTTATTGATTGGGTTATTATTTTTTTGGTGTTAAGTTTTTTGAGTTATTAATATATCCTAGTGATTAGTGCTCTGACTTTTCTTTTTAGTAGTAAGATATTGAAAGAGGTTTAAAAAATTTCACTTAATAATTAACTTTCCAATTTATAGTTTTAAGACAACATGTGTTTTAACCGAGCATCCTGACATTTTTTTGCTGCCTCAGATTGAACCCTCCTCAGTGTAGACCCTGTTACTTATGAGTCACATAATGTTGACAGGTAGGAGGACATGCTTAAAGTACAGACATACACAGATCATATTTATGTTTTATGGATTATTATGAAATTTCCAAAGAGAATGTTGATGAATAATGTTTACTATTTGTGGGGGGGGGGATACATTATAGTATGAGCTGGCATTGATAACCACTGAAAAAACATTTTCTGGAACATATCCTATATCCCCAATAATACTTTATTTCTCCCCAAGAAGACTAAATCTCTGTACTTACACAAACAAGATTATCAGTAATATGGTTGCTATTTTATATATAATAACACATTTACACAAAGAATAGTGTATATTTTTGTTTTGTATGGTTTTACTTTTATTAAATGAACCTTTCATTTAATAAAGATAAAAATAAAGATAAACAATCTCTATGAATGTGATGGATTTGTAGCTTTTTATATATGTATGTAACTTGTCTTCTACACTTTGAACTGATATAGTCAATAAAACAAACTAAGAAAATTATGAGGTTAAAATAATAAACATGAATATACTAAAGGTATTAATAAATTATTTCAGTCATATAAATAAAAACATAAAGTTTAATTATTAAAATGAATCTACAAAATAACCTTTTGAAAAAGTAGAATTATAACACAATTATTGTCAAAATACTAGAAAGAATTAAAAGTCAATTTTTTTTGGATCTTTAATTTTTATATTGTCTTATGTTTTAATAGCTTAATAACAATGGTCTTCCTAGTGCCTCAGTGTGGAAATTAGGAAGTTAAATGGGGTAGACTCTCAACACACAGCTCTGTAGCAAATGAATTTATGGTAAATGGTGATATCTTAGGATTTGTGTTTGTATATTATAGAGCTGTGGACAATCATCAAATTTGATACAAGGAAACTTCAGGGAAGAAGTAAATAGGAAAATAGTGGCCTTAATAATGCAGTTGAAAACATGGGGAATTTGTCAGAAGGGGATCAGAATTAGCTCTACAGTACCTGATTCTTTGTATGTTTAAGAAATAGTTTTGTTATATATAGAAAAATAATAAGAGTAAAAAACATCAATTATAAAAAGTAAATTAAATGATAACTCATTATCATGAATCAGATTTAATCAACTGAAAGATGATCTCGTATCTCAAATGCTCTTGTCCGATTTGCTTTCAACTTCTTTACTTATATACTTACAGGTCTCTCTGCTTAGGAAGTTCAGTAAGGGCAAAGACCTTATCTATCCCACAACTCACTTTACTCCTAACACCCAGAAAATTATTGGGCATAGTGGTGGAGCTCAATGCTTATTAACTTAATGAAAAAATAAGGCTAGTACATCTCTTACACTTAGTATATCCAAAAGGAAACTTGAATGTTTTCTCTTCAGTTTACTTTCAAATTATTCTAATTCTCAAGACAAAATTCTTGGTTTTCCCTTAGGTAATTCTTTTTCACTCACATCTAATATTTATGCAGATGGTTTTGATTGTATCTTCCACTACATCTGCAGTTTAACCATCTTTATTGTTATCATAATTATATCCTTTACCTGGACGGTAGCAATTTTTGAAATGGTTTCCTTCCTCCCATTTTCTCCCTCCATTAGTAGTTGTCCAAACAACAGCTGTATAAATGTACAGAAAACCTTCAATGGTTAATCATCTCACAGTTTTATAGTGATTTTTAAAAGCTTATTTCTTTGAGTTTATACTGTTTAAAATGTGTGACAAGCCAGACACAGTTGCCTATGCTTGTAATCTCAGCAGCTCAGGAGGCTGAGTCAGGATGATTCCAAGTTCAAATCCAGTCTCAACAATGGGAGGTGCTTAGCAACTCAGTGAGACTCTGTCTAAATAAAAACAATACATAAGTAGGGCTGCAGATGTGGCTTAGTGGCTGAGTGACCCCAAGTTCAAACCACTGTGTAAAAAAAATAAATAAATAAAATGCGCAATAATCCTTAATTACTTGGCTTAAAGTACATTTGCAAGTCTCTTTGGAAGATCTAAGCTAAATATTTACAAAATTTTGCTTCATTTGTCTTTTCATTCTTTTTTTTTAAAGAGAGAGAGAGAGAGAGAGAGAGAGAGAATGAGAATTTAATATTTATTTTTTGGTTTTTCGGCAGACACAACATTTTGTTTGTATGTGGTGCTGAGGATCGAACCCGGGCTGCACACATGCCAGGCGAGCGCGCTAACGCTTGAACCACATCCCCAGCCCTCTTTTCATTCTTGAACTCTAATTTCCATGTATATTGGGCCATTTATTCATTTGTCACTTTTTTCCCTTTTATGTTTTTCATCTTTTAGAATTTTTATTTTATTGTATGTCAATTTGGTTATTTTTCTGAGCTCTTCCAATTCACTAATTTTCTCTTTTCCTATTTGTTATCAAACATACCTCCTAAATTCAAAATTTACGTCTATATGCCAGTTTTAGATTCTATTTGATTCCCTTTTATAGATTCACGTTTTCTAGTTAAATTTTCCATCTTATCAGCTTTCTTGAACATATCAAAATGGAGTATGTAGGGTTTTTTTGTTTATTTTGCATTGTAGGGATTAAACCCAGTTCTCTGCTCTTGCTAAGCATACCATAGAACTACATTCCCAGTCCTCATGCATAGTTATTTAAAACTACTGGAGTCTGATATAGAATATCAGCATCATCTATGGTTTTATTTCACTTTTTTCTACCTATTCTTTGGATTTTGGTTATTTTTTGTGATGGGATATTTTTTTCTAAGAAAGTATTTAAACTTTATATATGAAAAATTATTAAGGTGTTAAATGATGGTATTTTCTTCCAGAAAGAAATTTCTTATGGAGCTATATGTATTTTAATCCAATCAAGGCTAAGTTTAATTTTAATTTTTTTTTTTTGAGAGATATTCTTTCACTGGTTTGCCTTTATTTCTAAGACATAGGATTGAAGGGATCTCATTTCAAAGGATGGGATGCTAACTACAGCTATCTACTTTTTCAGACTCGACTTTGATTACAAGCTTTTTGGCATCTATGAATTTCCATTAAGACCCTTAGCTCCTCAACTCTCCTTTCTTATATTTGTTTCAGTTCACACAAAACATTAGCGTTGGCAATTACCACGAATTGCAGGCAGAATGTTCATGGATATTCTGTGACTTCTTCCTATAGAGTGTGTTGGCCACCAGGCCAACTGCTTTGGAATGCAGAAGTCTAATCCCTGTCTCTCCAGCCCAGAAAACTCTCAGTAACCTCTTTCTGCCTTGCCTCTGTCCCTAGTACAATGACTTAGAAAATGCCTTGAGTGGACAAGGTGTAAATGTAGTTTCACCTTAATGTTCTTCCTGTCTCTCCTGGGATGTAGACTTCATTTCTAGTAGTATTGTGTTTTCCTGACGTGTTCAAGTAGCTGTTTCTGTTTGGGTAGTTGATTTTGTGTTTTATTGAGTTTTATTATTGTTCTCTACAAGAGGGTTGGACTGATAAAAGTTATTCTGTTATTTCCAGAGGCAATTTCACTTTAAATAGCATTTTATATAGGCCATCAAATCTCCAGTCACATTTTTCTAGAAGAATAACTATGGTGTGATATAGCTCTGCTAACACAGGTTTCTTGAGAATTTAATCTGAACATTTCCATTCTTTTAAATGTTGAATTGTATTCCTCCCCCCAAAAAAACACATATAGAGATTAATTTTTATATTTGTGTTTTTTGAGAATCTAATATTGTGTTTTTCAAGATATATATAATAAATAAATTTTATAGACAGAGAAAGCTATATATAATATCAAATTAATATTTTTAACTTAGAGTTATCAAGATTTAAAAAATGCTAAGATTCTATTCCTATCCAAAGTGCATAAATTTGTATGTTTTTATCATACTATATAATCTGTATTTTCCTCTTCTTTTCATTGGTTTAATGTCCTCATGAAATTTAGTGGGGGAGCTTCCAAACTTATACAGTCACTTCCACTGTATTTTCCTTTATTTAAGGTCATCTCTTATTTTGCGACTAAGGTCAAGTTGGGAATGTAATATTAATCTTTAGTATGACTTCTCTCCACACAACTACCACATTGCTAGGGAGGAAAAAAGCCAAGCAACAAAGCAGGTCAATGGCATTAGGTATGAAAGGAAAATCCTCTTTGCCAGACTCCCAGAAAATCAGACACCATGTCAGGATTAACTTGATAGCTGATAAAGGAGAAAGTTATTGAAGTAAGTTTTACACATAATGTGTTTTTTCTCATCTTCTGAATTTATTTTTTCTCCTACAAATAAGAAAATAGAATTTCAGCTAAATGGGATTTTTTTACTATTAAGAATATCAAGGCAGAATTAATAAATATTAGTTAAGAATAGTAGAGCAAGTACTCATAATGATGTCTGACTTTAGAATCATATGCCTAAAATAAAATCCGAATTTACAACTTTTGTGTATTTAAGCAACCTTTCCTTCTAAGCCCAATATATTTCTCTCTAAAGTAGACATAACCACAGTGACCTACATAGAGTTTAATAGTATTTTAGTAATATAAATTTAGTCCTGAACAAAATACCTGGCATGTAATCAGCTTTCAATAAATGTTGTGTTACTATGTTCACAATCTACCTAATGTTCAGTATTAGGTATTACAAGGAAGTACTGTAATATTAATTCTGTATTTGCAAAAAAATTAAAGATGCTTCTTATAGCTTCAAACTCTTTTCATTCTATTTCCCAATTACTAACATTGCATTTGATTTAATTTATATATTCCTTCAAGCTTGTTTTTTTTTTTTTTTTGAAAACCATGTAAATAGAAGCAACATTTGATTTTGATTAAGGATGCAAGTCTATTAAAACTTTGTTTTCTCTTTGCTGATGCATTGATCATAATTATCTTGTCAGATGTCACTGAAGGCAGTGACAAGGTGGTAATAAAGCTTTGTAAATTTAAAATAAATTCAGGGTTGTTTTTTTTTTTAAAAATCAAGCCTGTGAATTCTAGAGCTTTCAGTCAAGTATGAGAAATTTTTTAAATGATAGAACAAATAAAATCTAATATTAAAAATGTTGAATCAAAGCATATTTCTTTGGAAATCATGGAGTTATTTATGTGCATATTAAGAATACCATCCAACACCCAGTACCAGGCACAGTAGATGGAATAATTCACTAAATTCTTAATTATAAATTTTAAATTAAAGAAGATTTCGGGGCAGTAAAGCTGGGACATGGTAGACTACAAAGAGATGGAGATGACAGGTTTCAGATCATGTGTATTTAAATAGGTTAACTTAGGTCAAAACAGATTTCAGTTGTACTATAGTCAATTAAAGAAAATAGAAGAAAAGTCACATAAAATTTCAGAAGTGGCATAGACTTAAAAAAATCAGATTATTCACATTTTGCCCTTTTCTCTTGTATCAGTGATGAATATGCAACATTCTGGATTCACAGTTATTTAGTTTGTATCAAAAAATACAAGTGTGAAGATTAATGCTAATTTTGATTTAAAAAAACACAGAAGTTCCTATGACCCCAAATATTGAAGCTTACCTATTATATGTGTGTGTGTGTGTGTGTGTGTGTGTAAGTATACATATTTTACATGTTTATCTATGTATTTGTATTTATACATACAAAATTTTTAGGTTTTTCATAATGATTTATGCAATAATAATTCTGTATATACTATGAGACATTAGTAAATAAGACTGCATTAAAATTTGGTTCAGAACACAAGAGAATAAAATACATTTGGAGAAAAATGTATTTATTTTGTAATAATTTAAAATAGAAATATAATCAAAATTGTTTAATTTCTTCAACAGCATTGACTAAAAACTAGATTTCTCATTGAAAATTATTCTTTATTCTGTATACTTCATATCCTTCTCTTTTATTCTGATAAAATTTTCCGTATTTTTCCCAGTACCTCTATTTGGTGATTAAACTATGGCTAACAAATTGATATTAATGAATGAATTAGTCAGATAACTCTACATATAATTATCTTAATTATGCATACATCATGAAAAATAATATTTCAAAAATGAATAAATGTGGTTGATAAAATGCACATTTCTTCTAATCTCATGTGATTCTTAGAATGACCTGTTGTACTTTTATGACATTCAGATGCCTGAACCACAGGAAAATTATTCACAATTTTCATATGCAGTTATCCAGTTTGTTCCTAGTTTCCTGGGAGAACTTTTTCATGTATCCTGGTACAAACGTCAGTATTTTCTTTGAAATCTCCGAATATGCCCCTGGGATTGAAACCTTTGATTTGATTGGTGCAACTCAGACAAATGCAATGGCATAAATATAGAAAGTAAATTTAGCATTATGGTAATCTAAGAAAAATGAAATAAATTTTTATTATAGGTTCCAAGATTAATAGTGAAGAATTCCTTAACTTTCAGGAGGAAAGTCTATCTGTTCAATACAAAAGGGAGAGCTAATTCGTTCTGGTCAAGGATATTAGAAAATGTCTACTGTTTTATTTTTCTTTCCTTTTGATATATGATTTAATAAAGGCTTTGAACATTAGAAGTTTTTTTTTTTCCTGTGTAAAAAAAGTAAGAATTATGAACTTGTGTTATAAGAAAGAGTCCAGTCAATTATGGGATGAAAACAATGTGTAACGTATAAATCTAATAACTTTAAAATTATAATAAAGCATGTACTCAGGGTATTGAGTGTTAAGTGATATATTTACTGTTTTATTGCAACTATATTAATAAAAATTAAAATTAGCAAAATTTTAAAAATGTAATTTTCTATACAACATTAAAAACAGATTGATACTAAATAAGAAAAATTAATTAAATTTTCTGATCTATTTATTATTAGACATCAGTTTTACTTTTAAAGTGACTTTAATATCAGGTAAATAATTATATTTTAATTAATAAAATTTTGAAAATTAACTATACAATACAATAAAAGACTATTTTTCTTAAAATTTTACCACTACAAAAGACTGGTATTTGTTTCTTGATATCTCCTATGCTATAAATCCTTTGAAAGAAACAAAATTAATATTTAAATAAAACAAATCTCAGGATTATAAATTCTAACTAAATTTTAGGAAATGTCCTCTTATATTTGAATGAGTTAAGGAACTTCAAAGCATCTAATTAATTTAAAAATATTTATTCCTATAACATTATCCTCAACTTAATAGGCAAAAGGAATATCTTTAACAAATTTGCACCTGCAACAAATTACCCACAGATTTTGTTGTATAAACAACACAAAGTTATTCTCTTATATTTCTGGAGATTAGTAGTCCAGATTGATTCTTATGGGGGATAAGTCAAAGAGCCAGGAAGGATACTTCCCTCTGGATATTCTAAGAGATAATCTATTTCCGTAACTTTTTATGTCTACAGTGCTTGACTCATGGCTGAACATCCGTTAAACCTCTTGCATCAGTAGTCTCATTTCTTACTTCTTACTGATTTCCTGCCTATATCTTATAAGGACCTGTGTTTACATTAGGTCTACCTAGACCTAATTCAGTAAAATATTCCCTTTTTAGGATCTATGTCTAGTGACTCTCACTGTTAACCTGAAGTTTTGCTCACATATGCTGCTATCCAGTTTTTTCCTAGTTTCCTAGGAGAATTTTTTCCCCAACTGTGATTTATGAAAATTGTTAGAATTGCCAAAGATAACAAAAATACATATTCCTGGAACTATAAGCCTGAATCATAAGTCGGGTGGGCATAGGACCTGATTTTTTTACCCAAATCATTTCTGTACTCTGCAAAAATTGAGAAAAACTATGCCAGTGAAAGAACTTGATTCATTCACCTTTTCCCATTATACTTGTTTAAGTAGAATTTGTTTTTAAACAACTAGCTAAAAGTTGGATGTCTGCCTAGTTTCTTTATCTTCTGTCCTTAAATCAGTAAGAGACTGGATCAATATACATAAAGACTCAAGAACATATTCTACAAGTACATTGTTTTAAAATTTCAGTCTATCATATAATATGTATAAACCTATCCTCTACTATGTTTTACCATTTATTTATTTATTTTTTTAATACTGGGAAATGATCCAGGCATTCTGTATCACTGAGCTATACCCCAGACCTTTCTGTTTTTTTGTTTTAAGTAGGATCTCACTAACTTGCTCAGGATGATCTAGAACTTTACCATCCTCCTGCTTCAGTCTCCCAAGTAGCTAGGATTACAGGTAGGCATCATTAAACCTGGCCCCATTTATTTTTGATATTTGGAAAATATCAAAGAATAAACTAATGGGAGAAAAAGTCCAACTTTAAGAAAGGTCTGTGAAATATTTGAGGAAAAACGAGCAGGGTACTAAAAAGCTCTTGTACCAACTTCCTTTAATCAAATAGGAAAGTTATTGGGAAAAAGTACTGCAGGAGTCAGTTTGTGGGTTCTAGGTTTTATCTAATG
This sequence comes from Marmota monax, assembly GCF_021218885.2. Classification (NCBI taxonomy): domain Eukaryota; kingdom Metazoa; phylum Chordata; class Mammalia; order Rodentia; family Sciuridae; genus Marmota; species Marmota monax. The sequence continues at coordinate 17,861,329 of NW_026692781.1, forward strand.
CAACCACCTCAGTATTAGTCCCAAGGAATTTTATCATATGATTAATTCCAGGGATTTGTAATGTTGGAAGAATTGGTTAGTTTTGTCATGGAACATGCTTTCCTGCCGGTTGATACTAAGGAAGAGGTCATTTCCCTCAGCCAAGAAGGAATGATTATGCCTAGAACCATATGGTATAAGAGATATTAAATACAGACTTGTATCCTGGTATCAGTGTGGAAAGTATTAGAGACTGGGTTTGGGATGTATGTATTTCAGCTGTTCCACAGGCTGTGTATTTATTACATAATTTATGTATTCATAAATATGTATATTTAGGTGTATATATAAAATTTCCATATATAAAATAGCCAATAAATAGTTGAATAATAATTGAATGAAAACTAATCCATTCCACTTAATTTTATTTCTTTTCTCCTCTAGTTGTGAAAAATTTTCTGATTGTCTTTGTGTACTCATTTTTTGTACATGGCATTTTATACTGTGTGACCACAGAATCAGAGCCTGCCTGTTACATCATCATTATATTAGTCAACTTTGCAGTACTCCAATAAATATCTGAAACACTATGTATGAAGTAAACTGAAGTTCTTTTTGGCTCAGTGTTCTACAAGTTCAAAGGCTTGGCACCTGCATCAGTCAGGGTCAGTGAGGGTGATGGATGGTGGTGTTGAGGAGTGCATATCAGAGGAAGCTGCTCATGTCTCAAACTGCAGCAGAGGGAGAGAAAAGACAAGACAGGCGTCATATAATCCACTTAGAGTTTACACCCCAATGACCAAAATCCTTCCCATAATGCCTACTTCTTAAAGGCCCATAGTATATCCCAATAGCATTACCCCAAAGACCAAGCCTTTAAAATATGGACCTTTGGAAGAAACTACGTTCATCCAATCCCTAGTAATCATGAATTGCCACGTAGAAGATATACAGTTAAAAGTAAAAAAATATGCAAACCAATCTGAAAACACAAATTTCACTAATTAAAACAATCTTCCTCATTTCTGAGTGCATATATTTATGTTAAGTCCACAACTTGTTTTACTTGTCATATCCTTAATATTTTAAGTGGACTAGTGTGAGAAACTGAACACCATTTCTGCTATTTATTATGTAATCAAGTTAATGTTTGTGAATGAACTAATAAAAACTTTAGGAATGCAGAAATAATGAAAATTAATATTTTTATTTAAAATTTTTTCTTTTCAGAAAAGACTAATAATTCTTTTGCTCTACTAAACTTTTAAAATAATTCCTTGTAAATACTAATGCATATGATGTTATATTGTGTTGTTTATTTGCAAATCGTAGCTTAGTTTCATTCAAGCTATTACCATAGAGAATTTTAAAGAATAGGTAAAATAAATGTTGAGGTCCAGAAATGTGATTATATGTTCTGTCATGGCAATATAATTAACAAATTTTTGGAAAACTTTATAATATCAAAGAGTAAACTCAATCTTAAATTAAAATTGTTATGATATTTCAAAATACATGTTTACTCATATAAAAATATTTTATAATATACTTAGCAAAAATATCTGAAATTAAAACAAACTTTTAATTACAGATGTTCCAGCTTGATTGCTTTAAGAAATTTTTATGACTGATTATATATTACAGACTCACACAAAATATAAAATGCCAAAATAAATTTTATAAAAGTGTCTCTACCTTTCTTATGAGAGTAATTCTGATTATTAGTAAATTTTATGAACTATTTATCAAGACTAACAAAAGAAAAAGTATCAATACTTTAGGTCCTACACGTTTATAAATGAGACATTAATCTCTAAGTCCTGACTTTACTCCAAGAAGCATGTGAAATCACATATCTATCTACAACTCTAAAATCCAGAAGTTCTGAAAGCTGAAAGCTTTTTGTAAATATGGAAAACACTTACTTGTTATCCTGATTTTACTATAGCAAGGCAAGACATTTATAGTCCATATTGATCCCTTCTAAAATAACTTTTTCATACTTTTCTACAGAAATATTATTATGTTGATTTTAGACTGCTATCTCAGATTCTACAGGGTTTCTATGTAATTTGGTATAAACATACTAAAACATTTCTAACTATCTGAGCAATTCTAAAGTTTGAATCACTGGTGGCCCTAAACTTTGTGGACATAAAGTAGATACCAAACAATTAATCAGTCTGTAAAACTTAACCATAACTCCTATAAGCAATAAGTTTTGTTATTGAACATCCTTTATTTTAAAATTTTATTTAAAAGAGTGAACAAAATACTAGTTTTAAACTACTAATTCATAACAATAAAACATAACCTAAATAATTTAATATGCTGAATTATCCAAAGATTACTAATTCTAGGAGAAAATTCAGTGCATGTGTGTGTATGAACAAAGGTGTTTGTGTGTATGCATGTGTGTGTATGCGTATGTGTATGTGATTATTCATCTGGATTAAAAGGTTGATGGAACAGGTTAAAATATGAAAAGTATTATGGATCTTTTAAATTGGTAAAAAGATAATTTGGAACAAATTGATAAAGGTAAATTAAAAAAAGAAATTGTTAAAATATTTGTATTATATTGCACAAAAAATTTTGAGACAGGGAAAGAATACCAAAAAATGATGGTAGTTTGTATACAGAGAGAAAACAATAAATTTTTTGTAGTAAAACTAACTCAATTATGTTCAGGGAATTGTTGTTGTTGTTGTTAATTATATGCTTGGGATTGAACCTTGGACCTTGAACATGGTAGGCAAGTAGTGTATCAATTACTTAGATTCCCAAAGGAAAATCAAAACATATGAAAAAAGAAATGTGACAATCACTTATATTTAATATAGCCTAATAACTTAAAATTAAGGATTAGTTAGCTTTCAGGGTGCAAAAGTGCACACTTAAGAATTTTAGTGAGAGAAGGAACTGTAGCCAATATTTTTCTTAATCCTTTGATAATGGATTTTAATATTCAATTTTAACATTTGGTTTCATTAGAATTTAATGTGTTGTCACAAGTAGAGCATCCACAGAAGTTTTCTTTATTCTTTTAATGTTTTTTACTACCCTTTAATTATAGGATAATTTAAGTGTTCTGAAGAAATAATCAACACATAATAATTTTATTTACTTGTCAAAGTTACTAGTTCTTTTCTCAGAAATTATTAATTACACTAACAGGGACCTTATAAATACATTCTGTTAGCTGAACATAGACAAATTTTATTGTAGCAGGAATCATTTGCAGTTGTCATGAAACTTCTGATTACAACCTTGATATTCTTTATTAAAAATGAATTACCTTTGTCCATTCTACTATTGCTTTTTGAACTAACGAATTATTTATTAAAGCTCATCAGATGGTCAGTTTTCTAATAACACAATCCAAAAGCTTATACATTTTTATTCCTCCAGCAGTTTTTTTTTAACACTTAAAATTAATGAGACCACCAAGAAAATGCACTTTTATTTAATCAGTCTTTCACATAGACAAATATTATGGATCCATCAGTCAGTCAGTCACCTTGGCTCTGTCTTATAGTTAAACGGATTTATCAATTATATGTTTTATGTACATATTGATGAGAACATGCCTCAGATAGGTAAGTAAAGTAAAAGGAGTATATTAGGCTTCGGGTGATGAAAAGAAAATTCATGCTTAAAATACAGAGTGTTAGTGGCTTAGAAATTGCCAATGGAGTATAAGTTATCTCTATATTCTGATAGTATCCCTAGAGATAAGTCAATGTCAAATCTTTCAGTTAGATCAAATCCCTTATAATCTGACAATATACTTTTTTATGTTAGAGAGTATTTGACCTTTCATGATATCTGAAAAATCTGAGCATTTCTAGCAAGTTGACTAAAGCAGTGAGCAAAATAAAATATTGAAAAATTTACTCTTATGTAAACAGAAACTGCTGTTTGAGGCATTCTGGTTACTCACATGAAGTCTTTGAATGAAATTGCTATATGATCCTCTAGTCTATATCTGGCCTCTTTATTTTTAATGTGCACATGAATCACTTGAGGACTTTATTAAAGAACAGATGCTAACTTAATATGTCTGGATAGAACCAGAGGGTCTTTATTTCCAAGTGACCTATGTGCTGCAAACCTGTGTGCCACACTTGTGTCTCAAGGATGTAGAGCATTGACTCTCAGATTCTGATGCATTGGCTTATGAATGCTGATGTGAAGCATCTAGTAATTCTGCTATAATAGGTTTGTGGAAAAGCTTGGTATTGGTATCTAAGGAAATTCTTCAGAAAAAGATATTTTCCCATTTTATAGGCTCTCTTTTCATACTCTTGTTTCCTTTGCTATGCAGAAACTTTTTTAATTTGATGCCATTCAATTTGTTGATTCTTGGTTTTATTTCTTAAGGTTTAGTGCTTGCACCAATATGTTACAGTGTTGACCCTATGTTTGTTTTTAGGAGTTGCAAACTTTCTGGTGTAAAATTCCTAGATCTTTGATCCACTTTGAGTTGACTTTTGTGGAAAGGTGAAAGATTTCAATCTAGTTTCATACTTCTACATGTGAATATCCAGTTTTCCTACCACCGTTTGTTAAAAAGATGATCTTTTCTTGAAGATATGTTTTTGGTGCTTTTCTTGAGTATCTGATGACTGTATCTATGTAGGGCTTTCCCTGTGTCTTTTAGTCTATTCCATTGGTCTTCATGTCTTTTTTTGATACCAATGTCAGTCTGTTTTTATTACTAAACCTCTATAGTATAATTTGAGATCAGGTATTGTGATACATCAAATGTGGCTCTTCTCATTATTGCACTGGGTGTTCATGGTCTTTTTTTTTTCCTTTCAAATGGATTTTAGTACTTTCTAGCTACTCATCTGATAGGAGATTAATATCCAGCTTATTTGAAAAATTTAAAAAAACTTATCTCCAAAAGAACAAATAACTGGATCAATAGATGTTTAAATGAAGTAAACAGATGTTTCTCAAAAGAAGAAATAGAAATGGGCAACAAATTTATGAAAAAATATTCAACATCCTTAGCAAGCAGAGAAATGCAAATGAAAACTACACTAAGATTTTATCTCCCTCCAGTTACAATGGCAATTATCAAGTATAAAAATAATACTAAATGTTGGCAAAGTTGTGATGAAAAGCACACTCCTTCATTGTTAGGACTGAAAACTGGTACAACCACTTGGTAAAGCAGTATGAAGATTCTTCGAAAGACTAGGAATGGATCCACCCATTGTCCCAGCTATCCCACTCTTTGGTATTTATCCAAAAGAACTAAAATTAACATTCCATAATGATACAGGCACATCAATTTTTATAGCAATGCAATTCACAATAGCCAAGATATGAAACCAATCCAGGTGTCAATAAACAGATGAATGGATAAAGAAAAGTGGTGTATAATGGCAGTGGAGTTTTACTCAGCCATAAAGAAGAATGAAATGACAGCATCTGCTTGTAAATAGATGGGAACTGGAAAATATCACAGTAAATGAAGTAAGCCAGACTCAGAAAGTCAAGGAGTTAGTGTTTTCTTTCAAATGTGAAAGCTAGAGCTAAACATGGGGGAACAATCAGTGTGGACACCATGAAATAGAAGAGCCCCATGATTAAGAGGAAGGGAATGGGGATGGGACTGCAGTGAAACTGATAAAATTATGAACATATGTGAATACACCACAGTGAATTCCACCTTCATGTACATCTATAAAGCACTGATTTTAAAAAATCGGTCAATAAATAGAAGGAATACCAGTGAAGTATAGGAAGGAGAACAAGGGAGAGGACGAGGTGAGAGAAAGACAAAGTACTGGGGAGTGAAATGAAGCAAGTTATGTTCTGTACTGTATAAATATATCAAAATGAAGCCCACTATTATGTATACCTATAATGCACTAATAAAAATATTCAAAAAAGTCTTCAGGTGATCTACTAGACAACCGAAGATTGAGAACCAGTGCTAAAAGGGAAGGAATGACTTGGAATATTTTAGAAAACTTCTGAGAAGTTCTGGTTGCTAAAACTATAAAAGATTGTCTACTTCAGGGCTCTGGAGGCCTGGAATTTATATACTTTTAATGGTTGCCATGCAAACAAGAACAACTGTACCTCTAAAGCCCAAGCACAGTCTCAAAATAAAAGCATGCTTTGGGCAAATAATACTTTTAATTGGGACAAATTGACCCTTAGGATCAAGCTATTTATGCTCATTGTCCCTTCTCTATCATTAACACATATCAGTGGGTGGATCAGCATAAGAGTAGCAAATGAATACTTTGTGTGGTAATAACTGTACTAAATCTGAATATTTCTTAAAACCATTTGCACAACTTTAATGTACCTGTGATCTAGTCATCTCCTTGGAGTGCAATTTTAAATTGTTGCTCCCTTGGTTTAGAAACCTGTATGTGGTTTATGACCCAGTTAGTTTAAATTGATTCTTTCCCTATGTACCCAATTAGCAATTATGGTTTTCAGAGCCCAAAGGGGGAAGTCATGTGTTGGTGGTAGACAAAGTCATTAAACAAAAAAACACAAACAAAAACAAAAATAAAAACCAAACCAACTTGTTATTATTCACTTCGAAAAAATTCATTGCAAACATTGGAAAAATTATTCTAACATTTATTTTGTGTTCAAAGTAATTTAATCTATGCTTACAACTTCTATGCTTGACAATGTCAGTCAACACAACATGTTTAATTTTGTTCTTAATACAAGTTCCTTTCCTTTCCCTTCACTTAGCTATACATTGATGCTTACATTCCATACCTTCTCTTCTGGGAATTGGAACTTCATCGTGCTTCTCATGTCTTAAGCCCAGTTTTCAGGTTAATTATAAAATCATTACATATAAAGAGTCTAATCTACAAATTGTTATACACTTTTGCATTATTTGGATTCTATACCTTTCAAATGTAAGCCAAAAAAATAATAATTTCAATGAGTAAGAATGAGCCATCACTAAAAGCTGTAGAATCCACTTGGCAATCAGTGAAATTTCAGTATTATTGACCCCATTCTTGATTTATAGACTTAGCCAGACAGTTCCTGTGTTCCATAATACCCTGTTATTTGGTGTAAAACATACGTACCACCATTCAGGCTGAACTATCCATTATATAGACCGTCTCTGAATATAGAAATGTGTGGCTGGGCAGCCAATGTCTCAGGATAGCTGGAACATCACTGAGAAAATGAACACTAAAGGGATGGGGAGATGAGATGGATTGGTTTGCTAGGGCTGCCGTCACAGAGTACCACATTCTTGTGCCTAACACAACAGGCATTTATTTTCTCTCAGTTTCAAACTTTAGAAGTCCAAGATTGAGGTGTTGACAAGGTTGGTTCCTCCTGGGTAAGGAGACTATCGGCCTCTTTTCTACCTTCTGGTGGCATGCCAGTAACTTTTGGTGTCTCAGGGCTTATAGAAGCTTAGTGCTGATCTCTGCTTTGATGTTCACATGGGGTTCTCCCTGTTTGTGTTTCTGTTTCCAAATTTTTCTCTTTTATGGGAACATGACTCTGAAGAAACTGTTTACAAAAAAGTTTATGCTCTGAGATAAAATCTGAGGAGATTAGCACTTCAACTTGTAAATTGGAGAGACATGGTTCAACATAGAGCACAAGCCAAATGAGTTAGGGTTCATCTGTTCCTAAAGATCACTGGTGGAGTGAAAATTCAACTCTGCCAGCAAAAGGCCTGACCAGGTCCCTCTTTTCATGAAGAGCATTAGGCTTTCCTACCTTTAACTTGGTTAAGAAGAGCTCTACTCTTAATATCTATCCAAACTTCAGAGTATGGTGGACCTTTACAAATTCACAACTGGAATCTGATCCTGGAGGCTGGATTCTTGGCCACAGTGGGAAACCAGGGGAACTGGGCTGCTGTCACAGTGGGGAGTTGATGGTGCAGGGAGTGGTTTTTTTCCTACAGGAGATCACAACCCATCACCTTTGCTATATTTAAAAGAAGACTTTTCTATTGTTTAACCAGGACTAAATATGAAAGGAAATAAAATCCTTTCATCTCAATGTATATGGTGCAGACTTTTTCTGATTTATTTAATATCCTTAATTAGATCAGTTAATTAATATGAAATTAAAATGTGAATGTGAACTTGAAGACTTCTGCAGAAACCGCAAAGTGAAGAAGTACTTAAAGGGTCCTTTTAAATTTAATATATTAAATTTAAAAATGTATTGAATTTGAGAAAGGAGAAAACAATGACATTTTACTATTTTAGAGATAATACAGGTATTTGGGAAAATAATTAATGGTGAATTTAAAACACTTTGTTATGCAGTGAGGGTGGCAGACATAAGGCAAGAATGTAGGTCTTTGCTGATTGTGAGAGAATTATTCTCCTTGCTGCAGTGACACTGTTTCCACCCCACCCCCAATGTCTGTAGTTCAATTGGAATCAGTCATGTAGAGATCAGTTAAAGGGGCCACTGCTCTCACGGTGAAGAGAGATTTGAAGACATTTCTTCAGAGGCAGGAAAACTCAAGACAGAATAACTGATGAGTTTCTAATGAAAGAGAGTTGGGAATTGCCTAATTATTGCCTTTCTGCAGAGGTAGCAAATGTGCCACCAGAGCCCTTTGGGAGTGCAAAAGGGAGATCATGTAGCTTTGGGTATCAAGCCTAATAAAAAGCCTGCAAAAATAAAATAGCAAAAACTAACCAAATAATACACATAAATGCAAAGAATAATAATAACACTTATTTTTCTCTGTCTTGTTCCAAGTGGTTTGTTAGTACCTCCTTTTCCTCAAACAATATTCGCTACAACATCAATGGTAGCTCCTGGATGTCAATGCTCTATTTATCACTTAACCAGGCTAAAGAACATGCATTAGATCCTGGCTTCATTTGATTTACAGGCATTTATAGGAAAAGTCAGAAGCATAGTCTGGGACAGAGAAACATATTTTGGTGGTGAAGTATGGGGGTCAGGGTAGAGACTGATGGGACTTAGAAAATCTGGTAACAAAATATGAAGAGAAAGGATCAATATAGGCAGAAGTTCATAAATCATCTAAGTGTATAAGAAGCATTTGTTGAAAATCCTGCAAATAAAGAAGACTGCCTTGTCAAGTGCTCAGGCAAACAGGAACCTGAAGATCTGCTAGCAATAAAGGAGGGAGGAAAATCAGTAGGAGAAAATAAGGGGTTCCCATTAACAGAGAACGACCTTGGTAAGTGTGGCAAGGACCTGTGCTAGCCTTAAACTTGCATTTGTTTCTTGTGGAAACTAATCTACAAGAACAGCTGCCTAAGGCTTATAGGTGGAGAGAATTAAGAACATTACATTAGTAAAGCACTTAAAGAAAAAAATATATATACCTGTTAGCAAAACATTTTTTTCTCATATCTTGTGCCATCTTAATTTTTGTTCAAAGGTCTGATTTGACAGTAGGGCAAAAGACTACATAGATTCAAAGGCTGTTTTTAATGAGAAGTCATGTGTAATTTAAGCATTTGTTTTGTAAGAAATATATTCTTAAAAAAAAAAACACAAAAAAACAAAAAATAGTAAAAAAAACACTGAAATGTACTGTGAGACTCCCCAGAGGGAGCAAGATACTTTGGTTTGCTCTTCTCAGCCTGAAACCCTCCTGTGGGGGTACAACTTGAGGTTTACTGAGGCTACACTTTTTTTCAGCTGTTTTATCTTCAGGTATGAAGATGTCTCACTAAAGTGCAAAACTAATTCATTGTAATCTGCTGGATTACCTGATGGCAAACTCATGATACAGTGTAGATAGATTCTGATTCTAATAATAGAAAATTATAAGGCATTTAGAGGGTGGGAATCTGGTTAGAATTTTCATAATTTACTGTCATCCTACCTCTTTGTTCTGATCACTGGTTATTCATTTTTTTAATACAAAAAAAAAAACAGTGCTCCCACAGAAACAAAACTGACATCCTGCCATGTTACAATTAAGAATAGGCATATAAATCATATCCGAAGGTTAGAATGAAGTGGCACTTTGTATCCTGAAATGAACAAGAACTACAAAAAAAAAAAAAGCAGGATCACTCTGTTTTAGTAAATAACACTTTGACATTTCTCATGGGTTGCTGACTTCCTCATAAAAACATATTTATCCCTGACTTTTAATTGTTACTGTCTAAAGAGAAATAATGATCCCTTTGAGTATAATAAGCATGTAAGAAAATTTCTATTTGTTCAACATAAACTGGCAAGCAGTAGACCCAGCAGCATTGATAATACAAGTTGAACTTCCCTAATCCAAATATACTAGACACAAAATGTTACAAAATTTAAAACTCTTTGAGCATCAGATCAGTACCACAAGTGGAAAATCTCACATCTGACCTTACATGACAGTCGAAACATAGACACACTAAAAATATGTGTTATCTCTAGCCTATATATGTAAGGAATATGTGAAACATAAATGAATTTTGTGTTTGGACTTTGTTCCCATCCCTAATATATCTTTATTATGTATGTGCAAAATTCCAAAATCCAACAATAATCCAGGACACTTCTTATTGCAAGCATTTTGCATAAAATACATTCGGGCTATATTGCATTTATTCATTAACTACTGCATTGGTTAGAAATGGACAAGTCATATTTTTCCTGCCTTGTCTCTTTTGAGCACCTCTTTTCTGAATGATATTTTGTTTCTCTGTCTGAGACTGTCTTGAACATTAGTCTCTTTCTCTTGGGCTTCCTGCCAATGATCCATACTTTCTTCTGCTAGGATTATACTATCCATTCTTTCTAGATACACACTTCCCACAACACCACTGGTCCCACTTTTCCATCTAGCAAACTCCTATCATTTCTTTATGGCCTGAATCAAATCCTGTCACTTCCATAAAAGATTCAGATTCTGTCTCATGTTAATCACTCCTTCCACTATGTTCCAATACATTTCACCAAAGTACATTATTTTATAAGTACTTAGATATTAATTTTTCCAATCTACTTCCTAAGACTGTGCTTGATTTACAGTAGATACTAATAAATGATGCGTGAGGGGATCATTGGCCATATGAGAGAGATTTAAGAACACTCCATCAAATTAAACAATTTAATAATGATCTATTTTGCCAACATATCAGTCTAGTCTTTCTCAAATATGTATAATTCACCTAAGATTATTCTGAAAGTAAAATATACAGCTATAACACAAATGTCTTAAATATATGTATATTGCTTTTGCTTAACCTGAAAATTACTCTTTAAAATATTGTAATGTCCTGAATATCCTATCATCTTTCACTCAATTAAAGAGATGCCTTCTGTTGTCTATAAGTTTTAATAATAAGAAGAATGCAATTAAATTGGATACAGTCTTTTTTTGCTTCATTGTGTTTTTTTGTGTGCACATGTAAGAGAGAGAAGAAATAGAAAGCCACTTATAAAACACAAATGACAGGAAAAACAATAGACAAATTTGGAATACGTCATTTTATTTTTGTAAAATAAAAACATTTTCCCATTTAAATGAGCATTTGACTAATATTCATTCTATAAGTTGCCTAATTATAAACACTATGTTTGCATTTTTGCAGAGAGAAAAATGAAACTATATATCACTCATAGTAAGAATTCAGTATTTAGTTAACAATTCACTTTGGCTCCAGGAAGTATCCAGTGGTAAGCATCTGAGTGTTGATGTCAGATTGGTTAGGTTCAAAAACTAATTTGACTTCTTGCAAGTTGCATAACCTTGGTCAGGTGATTGAAGTATCTAATGCTTTATTTTCCTCAGTTATTTTGGTAAAAACCTAAGGAAGTTTCTGACTAAAGAAACACCTCAATATTAGCTATTATTTCAATTCAATAAAAAGTCAAAGAATGGTCACAGATAAATGTTCAGAGAGATTTTTTATTGAAGATATTGTGGTACATATATCTCACACATTTTGAATCAGAAGTCATTTAAGGATGCTTCACAACTGGCAAATTTTTAGGCCAGATACTCTTGTCTCTGAGCATTTGATTTTAATATAATTATTTTGTAAATCTCCCTTTTAGTCACTGATTAATGTAATACTCATGATTAAAATTAGTTTTGATTCCTTTGGATACTTTTCTACAGTTTTAATTTAAAATTTTCCATAACATTAGTAGTAAATGGAATGATTTGTTTTTTTCCTTATTATCTCGATTTCATTGAGCAAATGGTAAATCCAGGCAACACTGTTTATTGCTTTTTAAATTTGGTGTAGCAATTTTGAGCAATTGGAGTCATAGATCAAGTGATGATTCGTATTCAATAGATTAATTTTCATATTTTATTCTTTTTAGCTACAAATAACTGAAAAACCCATTTTGATATAATAATACAAGCAAGATATAAAACTTGTTCTAATTTAGACCTGTTACCTCCCTTTTCCCTTCCATCTCCATACTCCCTGCTCCTTTCCCTTTATTGATCTTTCTGCCACTTACCCTTACTTTTATTTTTTTAATTAATTTCTTGTGGATGTACATGATATTCAGAATTATGGTTGTGTATTCATATATGTACATAGGAAAGTTCAGTCAGATTAATTCCAGTGTATTTCATTTTCCCATCCCCCCTACATTCCTTTCATTCCCCTTTGTCTACCACTGAACTTTCTATTCTTCCTTACCACCTTTTTTTGTGGGTTAGCTTCCAGGTATAGGAGAAAGCATTTGACCTTTGACTTTTAAAAGGACTGACTGAATTCACTTAGCAGAATATCCTCCAGTTCCATCCACTTACCAGCAAATTCTATTTTAACTCCTATGTCTTTGATCTACTTTGAATTAAATTTTGTGAAGGGTGACAGGTAGTGGTTAAATTTTATTCCACTACTTATAAATTTCCAGTTTTCCCAGCACCATTTGTTAAAGAGACTATCTTATTTCCAGTGTATGTTTTTGGCACCTTTGTCTAGTATGAAATAACTGTATTTGGTGGACTTGTCTCTGTGTCTTCTATTCTGTTCCATCAGTCTTCATATCTGTTTTGTTGCCAATGCCATGCCATTTTGTTACTATAGTTCTATAGAATAATTTAAGGTCAGTATTGTAATGCCACCTGCTTTTCTTTTCCCACTAAGTACTGCTTTGGCTATTCTGGGCCTCTTATTCTTGAAAATAAATTTCATGACTGCTTTTTCTATTTCTATGCAGAACATCACTGGAATTTTGAAGGAAATTGCACTTAATCTGTACAGTGCTTTTGGTAATATGGCCATTTTAACTATCAAGGACATGGGGTGGGGCTTTTCATCTTCTAAGGTCTTCTTCAATTACTTTCTTTAGTATTCTATAGTTTTCATCATAGAGATCCATCACCCCTTTTATTATATTGATTCCCAATGATTTTATTTTTTTGAAGCTCTTGTGAATGGAATAGTTTTCCTCATTTCTCATTCAGCAGATTCATCCTTGCAATATAAGAAAGCAATTGCTTTATGGGAGTTGATTTTGTATTTTGCTACTTTACTAAATTGATTTATGACTTCTAAAAGTTTTCTGGTGGAGTTTATTGAGTCTTCTAAATATAGGATCATGTCTTCAGCAAACAGAGTAAGTTTGAGCTCTTCTTTTCTTATTTGTATCCCTTTAATTTCTTTCCCTTGCTGTCAGGAACAGCAAATGAATTATATGGTCCTTGAACCATTTGAAGACAGAGGCAATACCTCTCCTGGGAACTGCTGCAGTCTGGCTGCAGCAAAATAATGGGGGGGGGGGGCGTGAAGAACAACTGTGTAGATTGATACAGCAGGAGTGGGAGCCATTTATTGTAGGACAGGAGGGGTATACATACATTCCACACAGCTTATCTTAATTAACATAAACTAGATACAGCAGTCAACCAATAAGGAATCTCCACACTTAATGGCTCACTGGCATTACTTCACAAACCACTACCTCTGGCAAAATGCCAGGCGCCATCTTGACTTGTTTACAGACCCTAACAGGGAACTTTTTGGTGTGAAGGCACAGATTGAAGATTTCCCACTTGCTAGGCTGAGGCCCTGTTCAAAGGGAAATTTCATGCCAGCCACAGATTTATCATTCTTAACCATAGAGGTAGAGAATTATGGAATTATGGGTGTAATCTGATAGTTCTAATTGGGCTGTTTGTACCCTGAACTTCACTCTGTTTATCTTGAAGAAACTTTCTAACAATAATTCCTTTTGATATCAAAACCTATATAATAAATGTTCATGGTCACTGTTTCCCTACCAGGATTGTAAGAGAACCAGTAGGACCCAGCTTTCTCTCTATTTTTGTGTCTGTTCATCTTTTCTTTATCCCCTTACCACCTGGTTCAATTACCTGAATTAACCACTGTGCAGGTCATGGCACCTTGCCTAATTGCTCTGGTTAGAATTTTAAGGACTATGTTGAATAGAAATTGTAAAGTGGGAATATTTGTCTGGTTCCTGTTTTTAGAGGGAAGGCTTTCTTCATTCAGAATGATGTTGCCATTGAATTTGTCAAATATAGCTTTTACAATGTTAAGATGTGGGCTAGGGATGTGGCTGAAGTGGTAGCACGCTCGCCTGGCATGCGTGTGGCCCAGGTTCGATCCTCAGCACCACATACAAACAGAGATGTTGTGTCCGCTGAAAACTAAAAAATAAATATTAAAATTCTCTCTCTCTCTCTCTTTAAAAAAAAAGTTAAGATAAATTCCTTCTTTCCCAGGTTTTTCTAGTGTTTTAAGCATGACTGGATGCTATATTTTGTCAAATTATTTTACTGCATCTATTGATGTAATCATGTGCTTCTTTTCTTTATGTCTATTTATGTGGTGAATTACATTTATTGATTTCAGTATATTGAATCAACCTTGTATTCCTGGGATGTAACCCTCTTAATCACGGTGCACTATTCTTTTAATGTGTTTTTCCAATATCAATTCACAAGAAGTTAGTAAATTTGGACATCTTTAATTTCTAAACTTGACAATATGGAATATGAAATATATTTACAATGTTACTTTCACTTATGCCTATTACAAAATACTGCACACTCATCTAGAATGCTACCAAAGTCAGTGTCTTGTCTTATGTTTTCCTATTTATTTAGTTATGATAGTTTTCCTTTATGAAAAGTAAAACAACAATAACAATAAAAAATTACAAAACTGTTAGTCAAGCTCATAGTAGTTGGAACAGTAAAATACAAGGTGATTATATGAACAGAGGAACAATGGAAAACAATAATTGATAGTTTGTGCTTCTACTAAGTTTGTAGTTGTCTACATAGAAATATGATTTCATGTTTCCATGAGTGATTGTGAATCACTTGTAACCATTTGCCTCAACTACAAAATAGACCACTGATTATTCTAATAGTCACAACCACAGTTCCATTTCCTATGTACCATTTGCACACACAACACACTCAACAGGCAATTTCCACTACTGTGGTTATTCATCAAACTACACAGTGAACACATCATTCATTTCTATCTCCAATGTAACTATTTCCTTATTTTAAAATGAACCCATTACTTTGGTTTCAATTGCCAGTATTTAATTTTACCTAGTGGAATGACTTTTTGGCAAACACACCAACTCATGAGAATTTTCTGCTGTATGTCTCCCACAGCTGATTAATTTTTTATAGTAATGAGTTTGTTTTTATGATTACCTGAAAATGCTTTTCAAAAATTGTATATAGAAAATACATCTGGAGAAAAATTAGCAACCATAGCAAAAGTTCTTTATTTACTAACTATATATTTAATTGAATTTTGTTCTATTTTATTTTTATGCTCAGGGAAAAACTTTTAAAAATTTAAAAACTCAAACCTAAATTCAAGAAAGGTCCTAGTAATTCTCACATGCATCCATATTAATTTTAATGGTTAAAATCAAGGGTTGCCTTAGAAGCCATTGAAATATTTCCTATATGATAATGTTTTCCCTATTTAGATTCCACATTTTACGGAATTTACTCATAGAGATTTCTTTGACCAAAACATTGTCATTAATTTTTGGAAGAAAAATTGTTATTTTGAAAGACATACCCCAGTGCCATTCCACAGAGATCACTACTGTTTAAAAACTTGGAATTTAAATGTTTAGATGGAAATTATATATTTCTACATAATAATACTTTCATAATTTTTCTATCTTGACTTTTTGTGATATTGTCCTAATGGGGGAAGACAATAAAAAATATAATGACAGTATAAAATGAGATAAAAATCTGAAAATGAAACATAGAATTTTGATTAAAGATTTAAAAAGAGAAAGATGTCCCGAAAACGATATTGAAAATATATCTGATGAAAAACAGATACAAGGCAATGAGAAAACAAAAATTTGTCAGGCATATTCAGGATGTTTAGTATGTAAATATTTGGCCTTTCCAAAGAACAAAAACTGATGAGTCATGTGATATAATAAAAGAAATTAACAAAAGATATTTTTCCTACAGAAATGTTAAAGTCTACAGGATCAAAACAGTGAAATATTCTTTAAAATTTGATTTTACAAAGACTAACAACCCAGATCCACACTCTTTTGTACTGATTCTAGTGATAATTATAAAATGTGCAATAAACATCTAGAAAGAATGAAACACTAACCAATATAGGAAATATAGTAAAATATGTCACAATTCTCATCAGTTATATTGAAATCTGCCAGGCAGTAGGATATCTATAGAATAAAAAGAGAAAAAAACAAGATGGATTCAGCAAAGAGCATTCTTCGTTAGGGCAAAAGATGTTTTGATATATTAAAGAATTCTGGATGTCTATAACTAAAAAGTATCTGAGTAAAGTAATTTAGAAACTGCCTATACCAGAACAGAATCCCAGGGCAGCAGATTTGGGGATGGATATTTATCTGCATGAAGTATGTTGAGGCATGTTTCCAGGACCAACATGTATGCAGAATGAAGTAATTATGAATGGGCAAAGTAGGACATTCAACTGTAATATTTTTTTTCTGCATCACATTTTCATTCTTTATAGTCTTGAGCTTCTGATAACCATTTTTCCACTCTGGGAATTTATGAAATTAAACATTTTAGGTTCTAAATATGATTGGAATCATGTGGTACTTGTCTTTCTATGCCTGGTTTATTCCACTTAACATAGTGATCTTCAGTTCTAGCCCTGTTGAAAATGACAGGATTTAATTCTTTATTTTGGCTGACTAGTACTCTGTTGTGTATATTTACAACATTTTCTTCATCTATTCATTCATCCATGGCTACTTATTTGTCACCAGCTGGCCAGACTAGTAACTGAAAAAAACACACAAACATAGAAATACCTTTTGTGGAGTGGTGGGGGTGGGCAGCTCTGAGACCTCAGATATCAGCTACCATGCTAGCCAGCAAGGTAAGAAAGACAGGCAAAGGGAAAAAGGGAGGCAAGAGGCAAGAGAGAAAGCGTACCTTAAACCCCACTTTTTATTGGGGGGGGGGGGAGAAGCTATTCATAGAATATTCCACCCAAATAAGACAAGGCATTGGATTTCAAAGGGTGGAGTCTTGCTTGGTGATGTCTTGTGGTCAGCAGGTTGATTGATATCTTGGAAAGCCACACCCATCTCAGGTGCTATGTGGGATCTCAGGTAGAGTGAGAGAAAAGGCACACATGTATCCACAGCCCAAAAAGCATGTAATGCCAGAGAAGTTTCCTCCTACGCTCAATGAGCAAAGCTCACACACACAGCGCATGGATGGCTCATAACACTTCCATTCCTTGGCTGTAGTGAATAGTGCCTCAGGTGATCCTATAGGGAGCTCTGGTGCTAGAATAACCTTTTTTGTTGTAAGTTGGGAAAGGGAACCCTACTTTTAAACTCTCCCATTGAACAGTTATTAGAAAGAGATATGAATAAAACCTTATAATGAATTCAAAGCGCAGATTGATTACAAGAGCACTTATCTTCTAGGATTTTAACCCAAAACTAACTTCATTAATCATATTATGTTCCAGTAAGGCATGTTTGTGTGTATAAAAAGGTGCATATGTGTATGCATACTATTTTTGTATGTGTATGCACACATGTATATGTGAGTGATATTGTGCAGGAGCAGACAAATAGACATACGGCTTAGAATAGTACCTGGCAATATATCTTAATATTTATAGAAAGTTAATTTATGACTAAAGTGATCATATATTGTCAAGCTTGCAATAAAGTATTAAAGGATAATAGCTAATTAATTATAGGTGTATTTAAATAAAACGACAATTTTAGAAAAATATTAGATATTGAATTTCAAAAAAAATCAAGAAACCTAAAACTATGAAAGTAGTGATCAAAATTTAAAAAAAAAATTAAATATAAACAGAAGCAAAAAAATTAAGAGAAGTTGCATGCTAGTATAATATTTATAGCACAAAAGATAGAACAAAATAATGGCTATAATACTATAAATATATTTTTTCAAATAAAAAAAAAACTAAGAAAAGGTGGAAAAGTCTGTTAGTAGGCAATTTTTTAAAAAATGGAAATCCAAAGCAGAAAAGTGTAATAAGATATTAAATTTTATAGTAAAGAAATGAGGTATCATTTCTGCAAAAAGATTACTATATAAAAATAAATAAATAAATAAATAAATAAATAAATAAGGAAGGTGGTTTGGTAGCTACTATTGTATGATATTGAGGAAAATGGATATATAAGCATTACATTGCTAATGAAAATGTAATTTTAAAAATATTTTTTTAAAAGTCAATCTAATAATAGGTAGTAAAATTGAAATTAGGGCAAGATTTTTTTGAGTAAATGTTTTGTAAAAAAAACTACAGGTAATAAAAACCCAGGAAAATAAGAATGTTATTGAATAGAGATTATAGAAATAAATATCAATCTATCTATTTATTGGTTTCATTTCTGAGTATTGGCTTGTGTATCTGTACACCTGAGTGCATGTATGAGAGAAAGAGAGAAACTGAGAAAGAGTATTAACATCTACATTTCAGTGTACCATACAAAAAAAGTGAGATGTATGAAATGATAAGTATAATGTGCCAATAATTAAGAAATGAAATTTCAAACATTTTTTTCTTTTCTTCCACATAGTAAGAACATTAAAATATACACTTATTTTTATATTTAATCAAAAAATATATGCATGATACACTTTTCATAAAAAATGCCTTCTGAAACAGAAAGTACAAAAATCTTTATTTTGTTCTCCGGGGTTCTAATGTGCTAATTCTTGTTCTATTTTTCTTACATTTTATCAATTTCTTATAATCTTGCTGTTCCAGTTTGCTGCATTTGGGGACCATACGTTTTTGTATAGATTTTACACTGATATATATTTCTTTGATTTTTCTACATTTTTTATTCTAGATCTTTATAATCATAATAGACAAATAAACTATTAAGAATCTAATACCATCATATAATTTGATCATTTTAGTCCCAGAAAAATTCAGATTACATTGGGGATCTGGAATTATTTGGGGCAGGGTTTTGCATACATATTTCTTTTTGTCAAAGACAAATATTAGACTACATATTAGTTTTGCAGTCTGGCCACACTGATGCAGGCATATCTACTTGACCAGGCTTATTGAGGAATAAACAAAACAGGAAAAACTCTCAGAAAAACATTTAGGATTTTTCTCTTCCAAAAACAGATTAAAAGGCAGAACTCAGAGAATTCTGAAATGCATTGCAATCCCATCAATCTAAATACTTTTCTTAAATTAGGTGGCAATTTGAGTTAAAAAAAAATGACTTCTCTAGTCTTTATTTTTGCTTCTTGAGTAGATACTTTATGTGCACCATTATTCTCCCAGAATTCAATACCTTGCATACCTAGACTTATTGCAATCCAGGGATAACTGTTCCTACACTGTCCATTGTATATTCCAATAAACGTTCTATTCTATTCCATATTCCAGAGCACTAATGTGGATTCACTTTCTATTTCATTTTCTGTCTAAATTAATTATCCCTTGAGGCTTTTATTGGCAAGTAGTTAAGTATTTTTCAAAGTCCTTTTGTGTGTTTTTTTTTTTTTTTCTGAGTCCGAATATAGAGAGAAATGTTCTAATAGTTTATTTGTTGTGCTTGGACAAAGAGCAATGCCAAATTTGAAAACAGCATTAATATATGTATATGCAAGCCTTTTGGCATACCTGGGATGACCATGGCCTCAAACTTGGTTAAATAAATCAAACTGGTTAGAATAAATAGGTAGATATCCCTGCAAGATGTCATATTCTTTCTCAGGTAACACTAACATGAAAAGGGTCCTATTAAACTCAGCTGAACTGAAATAGATTCTCCTTATGAACAGGCATCATAGAATTTGATGTAAAAAATAAGTAATAAAAGGGGCTTTGAATAAGATGAATCCTTTATGAACTTCTACTTCCACATTTATGAAATAGAATAATAATATTAACAACCTAAGGTGGTTGTATTAAAAAACCTTTTTCTAATTTTAATTTTTTGAAAGAAACAGCCATAATATTAAGGATTATATTTAGTTGTATTAAATCTTTTAGTACAAAGATTTTTAGTATAAAAGTTAGAAATTTTTCTTTAGTACAAAAAGTTCTTTAGCATAAAGGTTTTATAACTTTTAGTACAAGAAAAAAATTAATAAATGCTTTTTTTCTATTTTATGCTGTTTAGTTGTAATCAATTTTGGATTTGATGACTTTTAATAGTAAGAAAAAGAGGTATCTAGGACTTCTTGAATCCTATCTGTCTGGCAATCTTCTCTTTAGTAAAATGGCAATCAGTGTGCTACTAATATGTGACCTTATATCCTAAATTTCTCTTAACAACTTAGGGTTAAGGCCAAAGCAAAATAATAATAATAACAATAATAATAATAATATCTCATTTCCCCTCCCCCAATTTAAAATTTGCTACTAGTTTCTTTGGTTGTATTAAAAGAATAGAGTAAGATAACACCTGTGTCTGAGAGACTATAGTGTTTTCATTATCCTGAATATACCATGGAAGCTTCTTAATCTGTTGGAATTGGGTTCCCCAGAAACAGACTCTGAGATGGTGATTAATGTACATAAAATTAAGCAGAATGTGGAAGGAAGCAGAGTTATGCAGAGAGAGAATCTGGCTTGTGGTGTAGACTTTAAAAAGAACACAGTCAACCTAACAATGGGTTCTGTAACTTGGATATCTCTTTGGTGTTGGGTCAAGTTAGGGAAAGAAAATGAGCACTTATACTAATTTATTGATTATTCACTGGGTACCAACCCATCCTGGAAAAAAAAAGTGTGAATAGTGGGAAAAACTAGATATCTTCAACTACAATAACTGCTAACAGCTGAGTGCAATGTCCTGGAAGAACTTCTGACTCCTGAGGAATGACATTATTCCTGAAAGAAGATTTGATCGACACATCAGCATAGTTTATATCTTGTGTGACTAAGATCCAAATATTCAAATAGGTAATGCAAGCAGCAATTTTAGACTTTAGGCAGTGTTTTTTTCCCCCCAAGGGAGAAAGTTTGAAGAGAAAGGTTGTTGTGGTCCAACCACAACCCAGTGCCACTAAAGTTAGTCTTAGGGATACAAAACTTCTATCCATCCTAGTTCCCCTCAGCCTCAGCAAGTACTGTGCTCATCTCAGTGTCACTGGGAGGCCAAGCCAGACCCTCATCCTTGAGATATCTGAGCCATTGCCAGATTCCGATCAGGTCTGGGTTGCCCTCACTTGTCAATGTGAAGTAAAAAATCAACAGGGTGCTAAAAATATTTGTCCCTCCACCACTTATAATGATAGTCAATTACTTAACTGCTAATGATAGGGTCAAATACCCTTCTTATTAGTGCTGCTGTCTTGGCATGAGGAGTCTAAAGTGTCCAGGCAGATTATGTAGTTTCTGATTCAAGAGGACTCTTGTCAGCTCCCCTAACAGAAGTGTTTCTCCTTTAAGAGCCAACAGAAATGTTCATTCTACAAGCAGGTCACTTGGGATAATAAGAAGAACTATTCTTTCTTCAACTATTTAATTTGTGTTTTCTTCCTATTGGGGGATACAACATCATGTATATTTTTTAATATATGTTCTGGGATATCCTAGAGAATGATGTAAATATAAAGTTATTTCTGATCATTAGTTAGAGAAATTGTGGAGGTCACCAACCATGTATCCTCTAGGTCATTAAGAATAATTTTTCCTTAGCTGGATTTCTGCTTGGCTTGTCCCACATGCCAAGGATCCAACTGAGTACTTAAAATGACTTTCAAGAATATCTATTTCAAGTATCTAATCAGAGAACGGCGAAGTGATGACTGGGTTCCTCTTCAGGTGCAGATGCAGTGGCTCCAGTTTAGCTGGATGCAGATCAGCATCATCGTTACTACCTGGCTGTGTAAGCTTTTAGTCCAGAGGGAGAGGAAAGGGAGAGCATGGTTAGGCTTTAGTTCTTGGATTATCAATTTCATTTCAGAGCCTGAGTCAGATACTCTTTGAAAAATTAGGTTTTCCCTTTCTTTGGTGTATAGTTAGAGTACAGAATAGTACCACAGAGATTTAAAAAGACAACAAACAGAAAAGGAGAGAGGCAGCCAAGAGAAGTATCTCTAGTTTTACATGGGGATGAGAGATCTTGTAAACAAATGGATGTTCTTTCTTTCGGAGCTGGAACTAGTTGACAGCAAAAGAGGTCTCTTTCCCAAAAGGAAGAAGGGATTGCAGCTGCACCTAAATTAACCCATGTCTTAGCCAGTTTGGGGCTGCTATAATATAGTACCATGAACTGGTTTACTTACAAACAATAAATTTTCTTTTTTTCTCACAGTCTGGAAGTGGAAGTCCAAGATCAGGATGCCAACATGATAGGGTTCTGGTGAGGGCCTTTTCCAAGTCACAGACTGCTGACTTCTTTTTGAATCCTTACACAGCAGAACAAGAGCTATCTAGCTCTCTGGATTCTTCTTATAATGATACTAAGTCATGAAGGATCCACCCTCATGACATAATAACTTCCCAAAGACCCCAACTTCAAAGAGCATTACATTGCAATTTGGGACTCATCCTATTGATTTGGGGACAGATATGATTATTCCGTCTAGAGCAGTCCAGCAAAATCAGGTTGTAGCAAAAGCAGGAAAAAAATAAAACAAAATGAAGCAAAAATGTCAAAGCCAGCATGGAATGGGAAAACGGAGAACAAGCTGAAATTGGACCTGAAAAGTGGAGGCAAGATCTGAAAAATGGAGAACCTGAAAAGAAGGTAATAAAACTCAGTTGCTTCTCTCAGGAACCATGTGGTCATTTTTGTATTGCAACAGAAATTTTGTCTCCTCTCCTGTCTGTCCTATATCCCAATATCAAATAAGATGAACATTTTGTAGAGCAGTTTCTTATTTTTTATGCTTCCTACTAAATGACACTGCATGGTCTCTGAGATCAGTAGATTTTATTTATATTCTGAGAAAACCTAGGTCCTTTCAAGCAGTTGAAGGAGCATGAGTAAATCTGTTATATGAAACTTTTCTCTTATTAGACCACTCAAGACAAATAAACAAATAATATACATAAATTGTATTATTTTTCTAACCTGAAGGAGATATCCGAAAAAGTAGGAGTGTTGTTATGGACTATTCATCTCAGTTCGTCTTAAAATTCCTAAAAAAACTAAATGCACTTTCTTTCTTTCTTTACCACAGAAAAGTAGTGGGAATAGAAAATAAATTGTATTATTACAGAAATAAGTAACTTTTGCTAGATTTTCTTCTTCATTAAAAGTTGTGGAAGTACAAATTTTAGATGACAACTACTATTCTTTTATCCTTTTAAAGGTTTGGGATTGGGTGAGAAGTTGAATGTGAGAGGAAAAGTATTACAATCTTTTGAGTGAGAAAAACTAATACAAACAAGTCTAGTACTTCAAACTCAGGGAAGAACATTTGTGTATAAAACAAAGGAATAAAACTTTCAGTAGAGATATTTTATTATATTGAAAGAAACACTTAGAAAATACTTAACAGTTGTGTTGGACACACTGCATGCTATTATTTAATCAATTAAATGTTATTTCTAATATTAAAAGACATAATTTACCTTTTTTTTTCATAATTTCCAAGGGAAATTTGTGTCTTTGAATGTGCATGTACCACAGTTTATCTCAAAAGTACTTAGTAGTTAAACAAATAAACAAAGAAACCCCACAATAATCCTTAGATCCTGGGCTATCAGACAGCTTTGTATTCACCAAGAGACTTACAAAATATTTTTGGAATTATCTGTGCTGTGCAGATGCTCTTAAGCCACAGAGAAAATTCTTTAATGGGGAATTTGTATCCCATAAAGGATTGTGCAGCTGAGAAACTGGATAGCATGACTGACCATGAGGGAGGAAAAATCCAAACAAAACCGCATAAACCGCATTTGTGTGAGATCATCTGCCAGTCTCTGCGTAATAAGGCATTTCACTCAAATTTCCCTCCATGTTAGCTGCAGTGTTCCATGTCAGAGTCCATTGTAGGTCCCATGGGGTCACCCTATGACTCTGGCTGGAGGCAAATATAAAAACAAAATGAATATTTAAATATTGGGAAACTTTTTAATTTGGGTTTCTGACATGTGACTAAAAGGCATAAATATTTATAAAGTATTTCTCAGAAAATTAACATTTTCACTTTATTTCTGAGATTTCTGAAATTAATGTAAACATAATTATTCCTATCAGAGTACACAGAAAGGGAACAGAAAATATTTTCTAAAACCCCAGTAGGTCAATATTTTTTTCTAAATGTGGTCTGTAGTTATAATTAGGGTATAACAAGTTTTCCTACAAAACTAAGAAAATATGTTTTCATTAAAACAGGTACTTTTATATTTGAAAAATTAAAAACATACAAAATAAACAATGAAATGAATCTTTGATAGATTTTGGTTAAAATATTCTTGATAACACTTTATTTTAAATATGTGAAATTTAAATAGCAATAATTATACTAATTTATAGTTGTGGGGAACAAAACTACATAAGTAAGAAAAAATAGAACAACAAGTATGTTTACAGCAAAGTAATTTTAAGTACTTAACAAATTTTAATATATGAATCAACACTTATTAATTTTCAATGTACTCATTATTTTATGATTGTGATTATCTAAAATAATGTTTTAATATGCCTCGAAACTAACTCAGGCAGAGAGAGAAAAAAAAATATCCACAGCATTTTTAAGATCTTTGATCTTTATGTGTCAAGAAACTTGTGGGAAGTAAGTGATGAGAATAAGGAATAATATCATATAACAAATATACAGTACAAATTGAACCCTTTAGCCTTAGTCTAAAAAATCAAATAAGAAGGTAGCTTATTAAAAGAAAAAGTTGGTTTCCTTCATGTGATTCTCATTTCGCTAATTTCTTGTTAATTTTCCCCTTCATCCTCTTCTTTCTTTTTTTGTCAGCAATTTTTTCAAAAATAAAAATTCATACCTCAACTTTTTTTCCATTATATTTTCAATTCTATTTTTTAACTTGGTAAGCATGTTTTACTTTACTGGTGGCACAAATTAAGTAACATTTTTCATAATTTCTATTACTAATCACGCACATTGCTATTGCCACATTATTATGCAATGTTTCTAGTCCTGGGAAGAGCGGCTTTGTGTCCTGTAAGATCCCAGTAGAAAACAGCACACTCAAAATAGCATTATTAGATGAGGGTTTATTATCAAAGGATCATTCACAAAGGCGCGGCCTCAGGAGAACCTGGAAGAGAGCAAGAAAAGCCTGATCTGTCACCACCTCCGTGCCCAGCAGGAGTGGGAAAGAGGAGTTGCAGGAAACTAGACAGACTTTTGGGTAGCCGAGGACACCTCAGAGAGGCCAAATCATTCTGTCAAGGGCAAAGTCAATCCCAGGTGACATCACAGAGAGGAACAGAGAAGATAAATAAACTGTCCTCGCTTTAGTTTATTTACCTATTTCTTGTTCTTCCTCTTAAGAGAAATTACCCAAACTTTCAATTAATTGAGAGGAAAACTGCAGATCTTTTCAACATCCTATAGGGCAATTATTTAACAAGCACCCCCCTTGCCCCCCGAATAGTTTCTTTCACTGGGACCACAGATCTATGTTTGACCTTGCTATTTATTACTACTATCAGCATCCGCCTAGCTGAGCTTAAATATTGCACACTTTTGTGTGCTGGACATCAAGTTGTTTGTATCTAGTAGCAAAGACAACCTATACTTATATCATCACTCTGTAGGACATTTTTCCTAGTTTTTCATTCATTTAACTAATGAATTGGAAAATATCATTAGATTTTTTTCTTTCCATTTTTGTAGGAGAGTTGTATTTTTAACTGAACCTGATCAGAAATCAGAAGACACAGATGCCCTGTTAATACACAGGTCAGTCTTAGGCAGAAAGTAGTATGTAGAAGATGGATAATATATCTGAAGGAGAAAGTGAAAGATATTCTACCCAGTTACAATTTTTGTTGTAACATATCTTATATATTTCTTTCTCAATATAACTATCAAATAATTAATACATTTTAAATTAGTGTGGTTATATATGTAAGTTTTTTTTTAACAATGAGAGTACTTTTGTACCCTGTGGACACTAGCACTTTGAAGTCATGTGAGGCAGCAAAAATATTTTATTGGTTGAAAACTTTCAAAATAAATAATAGAAGCTCTACTGAAGGTTATACATATTTTAATGTAGTATCTAGCATATATTAATAGAAATAAGTCATGTAATTTATTAATCCCCATTATTCAATATGTGCAACATGCCCAATATTTCAGGATACAGTAGCTCCCACCATGTAGAGTTCTATATTTTTATGTTTAATAGAAAAAGATGGCAGGGAACATTTTTGTGACTTTCAACTATACAAGTTTCTTGATTAGAAATCTGACCTTATTAGAAGTAAGAACTTCCAGAGCCTATAACTGATATCATCCTGTTCTGCTGAAAGAACTCTGACCTTCCAAGTCACTCTGACCTGCCAAGCCACATCCCAGTTTAGGTACTGAAAGGAGGGATGGCAGCAGTGATGGAGAATGAGCTTCAAGAGCCTCCCACATTTCTTTTTTATTAAATAGGAGTATGTGAATAATTTGATTGAATCCTGTTCTGGAAATGGGGTATCAGTCAGATTCTATTCATTTGGTTCACTTGGAAAGTTATATGTTCAGTTGTGAGAAATTGACATTATAAGCCACTTCTCAGGGAAGCTGTAAAAATCTTCTTGTAAGATGTTTGTCGATAACAAAATCTGGTTAGATCTACACCTTTGTCCTTGATTTGGTTCTAGGATTCAAATGACTGGCTTATTGAACATAAGTCAGGCTATCTATTATATTTCTAGAGTTCATAAATAGCAAATATGATTCCAGCTTCAAATAAGGTTTTTTGATGGACAGTGTATATGATTTCCTGCATGGATCCTAGGATTATTTTTTTATAATACTGAGCAACACCTTAGTAGAGTTGGGTAGACCTAGAATGACCTGGCATAATATTTTGTTCATTTCTCTCCCTGTGTCCCCTTTCTGAACAATATGTTCATCCATATGTGAAATCAAATACACTGTCCATCAATGACATTCATTATTTGAAGCTGGAATCATGTTTACTGTTCATGTTTATACATTCATGAAACCAAAGCATGCAGCAAAATAGCAGGCAAATATAATGCTACTTTCTGAGAAAAAGGAGTAAGAAAAAGATTTCTTCTTCATTTTTTTTTCAATTTCACAACTCCTGGGAATGCGGAAACTCAGCTAAGCCAGAGGTAGTTATTTCCAGGTAATTTTTTTAAATTTTAAAAGAGGCATTTATGTGCATTTTTTTTTATCAGGCAGCCCAATCCTTTTTTTGTAATTCCTTAGCACTGAGTAATTGAACATGATTATAGCAGACTATAGTAAAAGTTATAGCTTTCTTCATGGAGTTCATTTGTTTTACTAGTCTAGATGTATCTCTTCAGATATACTTGTCTATATGTGATATAATATTTAATAATTTAATATTAGCTTATTTAACTGTTTTAATAAATTATCGAGCTAGTTTTACATTTTTTCCTTAAGAATGTGCCCTACAAGGATGCATATATAGAATTTATCCATAGAAAGCCCAAAAGTTTGTCCTTAGAGCAAGGATAATGTAGTGCTGGTTTCTGAGTCTGTGTTAAAAAAATTATATATATATATATATATATATATATATATATATAATATGTATATATATATATTATATAATATGTATATATATATTATAATGTATATATATACATACATACACACATATGTGTATCTAATATATATATGCATATATGTATGTATTCCCAGAAATGCCACCATTAAACATCAAATATTCTGCATTATCATCAATTTTTTATAATCATGATTAATTAATGTAGCATTTTATTGTATTTGTCCACTTTGGAGGCAAGTAAATTTACTACTAGACCAAGATATTTGTAGCAGTGCCAAGTTTTGTGTGTGAGGCCCTCTTAGGGTCATTAGTTTGGGTCAAACAATAGATAAGACTTTCACTGTCTAATAGATGAATGTATGAAAGGGATTAAAACATTGTATCCAGGACCTGTGCTGAGCTCTACTTAATTGAGGGTGCTATTCTCCTTTTTCAGTGAAATTTATTGAGTTGTCCCTTTTCATAACATTTTAAGTAAAAAAATGACTCATTTTTGAATAAGATTGTCAGGCTGGAGGTCATGACTTCGTTTTTAATGAAATAACCTGTTTTCATTACGACTCATCAGTAGTTCACAAAAAGTCCAGAGGGCAAGGAACACTTACAAAGTTTTAACCCAATGTTTCTGATCACTTGTGAGTTTTTCTGTACATTATTTGTAATTATTGGGACATGCAGGAAAAAGAAAACTCTAGTGCAAGGCTTGATTTAATATTGTCTGGATAGATATTAGCCCATCTTACAACAGATGTTCTCATGTCAACTTTAGACATCTCTAAGGTTATTTGATAACAGTGCCTATTTAACATTCCCAGATACTGAATGTTCTGTCTAAACTAACCAAAAGGGCCAGTAAAATGTTGAGATTATTTTTGTTTGATTTTTGTCTTTAAAATCTGAAGTTCATTTCTAGCAGTTCTTTAGCTTATATCCCAAATTTCCATGTTAATTAGCTCAATTTAATCATTCCACATTATATACACATGGTAAAACACATTGCACTCAATAAAACATGCAATTAATATTTGTCCATTAGAAAAGATTTATAAAAATCCAAACAATAAGAACAATAAAATAAAACAAATCTATCTTGTACCAGTGTATTCTATTCCCAGGTTTCTGAAGTCTGATCTGAGCTTTTTCATCAGCTTTTTTTTCACGTCTTGACCACTATTTTGAGAAACTACTAAAGGCTAAAAATTGGCTAAAATATTTTATGTTTTTAATATAATCATTCCACCAATTTTGTTTATTTTTCTTTGCTCCAGAAAGTGTGGTCTCCTTTCTTTTAGGTAGATTCCTATATTACTAGTTAATCTACTATTTTAATTATCTGCAGTAGTTGACACACTTCCAGTTCCTTTAAATGGCTTAATTATGCATGTTTCAGGTGGCCAATAGACTCCTATCTTGTCACCTACATCCTCTAGTAGTAGTAAAAACATTCTTAGGGTCTTTGAAATCTGTCCTTTTGTATTCCATAGCTACTCCTCACTCTTGTGGGATCCAAGAGAAACTTCAAGAATCCTATGGCAGGACTCTGAGAGTTACACAATCACACTGCCAATCTTGTGTTAATGGACACTTGGTTCTAGCAATACTCATGCCTTGTTATCACCCATAGCAGTGAAGTTTCTTAATTTCAGTGTAGCCCAATCCAACTTTGTTACTACATTAAAAATGGATCTAAATGAAATAATTGCCCTAATTACAACTAACTCTCAATGTAAGACAAACTATCAGTAAAATATAAGTTAAGAATTATTAGAAAGAAAACATAAGAAAAACTTAAGCAATACTTCAAAGTCTTTTTAAGTCTACAACTTAGGTTGGATAAGGGTGTGTATGTCCAAAGTCAAATGTTCAAGGAAGCATAGTAACAATTCAGAGTGCTCTAATATTGACCTTGTATACTTTCTTTAGTGTTTAAATTTTATAGTCATATTTTCACTAAAATCACCATTTATATCATAATTAGCCTTAGTGATACAACTGTTCTAACTACTTTCAAATAATAAGCACTTTAAGTCAAATAGCATTGTCAATGTACTTCAAGGGTGCTTCCTTCCACATAAAGTGTAAAAAAGGAAACTGGATTACTAGCTTCACATTTTAAGACACTGGAGAGCACTGGGAACAAAAAAGACAAAATAAGCTGAAATTCAAGAAAGAAAAGAGTACTTAACTTTCTTAGATTGCAGCTATATTTCCTTGTGTTATTTTCATATGCGTGCTTTAAAGTTTCTATAACTTGAAAAGTTACTTAACATTTAAAAGATAGAAATCTTGCATTTACTGTTCAAATTCTTTATGATACAGTTGTAATTTGTTGCCATGGATTTTTAAGGAAATTAAGAAAGAAAGTTTTTTTTTGTAAACTTACCTAGATATTCTTTTTTTTTAAGTTTTTCATTCTTCTTTAGATACCAGAACTTGATTACAGTATCATTTTACTTCAGTGTGAAAAAATTGCTTCAGTATATTTTGTAGTGCAAGTGTGTTGACAGCAAATTCCCTTAGATCATTTATCTGAAAGTGCATTTTCTTCACCTTTTGTTAGAGTCTGTAAATAAGTCTGGATGGCGCCTGGCATTTTGCCAGAGGTAGTGGTTTGTGAAGTAATGCCAGTGAGCCATTAAGTGTGGAGATTCCTTATTGGTTGACTGCTGTATCTAGTTTATATTGATTAAGATAAGCTGTGTAGAATGTATATATACCCCTCCTGTCCTACAATAAACGGCTTCCACTCCTGCTGTATCAACCTACACAAGTTGTTCGTCACCCCCCGGCTATTTTGCTGAAGCTGGACTGCGGCAGACCTTTATTTTTGAAAAATTCTTTCACAGAATAAAGGATTTTTCTTTTTATTTCAGCACTTTAAAGGTGTCATTCCACTGTCTTATACCTCTCATAGTTTCTGGTGAAAATTTTTTGGTTATTTGAATTATTGTTTCCTTGCATGTAAAATGCCATTTTCCTCCAGTTACTTTCAAGAGTTTTCCTTGATCTATGATTTGTAGCCATTGGACTTTGATCTACTTTTGCATAGTTTTCTTAAAGTTATGTTTGGAGATTTTAGAATTTTCAATTGTAACTTTTACCTTATTTAGGAAATTATATGCCATTAGTTAGTTTTGTTTTGTACCAGGAATTGAACCCAGAGGCACTTAACCAGTGAGCCACATCCCCAGCACCTACCCCCACCCCCATCCTGCCCTTTTTGTTTATTTGTTTGAGTCAGAGTCTCACTAAGTTGAGTAGGGCCTTGCTAAATTGCCGAGACTGACTTTGAATTTGTGATCGTCCTGCTTTAGCCTCCTGAATCCCATGGATTCCAGATATGTACAGCCACACCATTAGTTTTTAACTACTTTTTGTTTCTTATTCTCTCTTATTCTTTCTGGGACTTTGACTAAATATATGTCAGGTTTTTTATTATGGCTCACAATCACTAAGTGCCAGGACACACAGCTGAATCAGTCAAGGTCATGACACACAGCTGAATCAGTCAGGGTCACTCCGGGTGAATTGGGCTAGCTACTAAATAACCACACAGAGACAGAACCCTTTTTTTTGGGTTCAGTGATGGCTCCTCAATCTCAGTTCCCACAAGGGAGGCCAGAGAGGTAGGCAAAAAAGAGAGTGACCATGCACAGAATCCTGTTTTTTACTGGGGAGAGCCGTTGATAGAACATTCTATCTTAATAGGGCAAAGGATTTGGTTTCAGAGGGTGGAGTCTTGTTTGGTGATGTCTTGTGGTCAGCAGTTTGACTCACATCTTGGAAAGTCACACCTGTGTCAGGTACTGTGTGGGGATCTTAGGCAAAGCAAGTGAAAAGGACACATATCACACAGCCCAGTCAGACCAGCAACACCAGTCCAGTTCCCGCATATGCTCAAATGTGCATAGCTCACACACAAAGCCCATGGCTGGCTCACAACAACTAAGTTCTACACATCTGTTTACTAGCTCTTCTCAGTTGAATAGTACACATCTACTTTCAAATCTCCTGTCATTTCTATTGTACTATTATACTTATCCAGTAATTTCTTTTATTTCAGAAGTTTTATGTTTTTCATTTTCTATTTATTCCAAAATTTATCCAATAATATTATGAGCATGTCTTTATCTCATTGAGATTCATTATAATAACAAGTTAATATTCTTGCCTGATAATCCAACATTTAAGTCATGTTAGGTATGATGTTGAGCTCTGTTGATTTTTTCCTTGATAATGAAAAACATGTTCATATTATTTACATAGTGATTTGTTTGAATATCAATCACACTAAATGTTGTAAATTTTATGTTGGGAAAACTCTGGATGTTGTTTTGAGGAGTTTTTATACTTTTGTCACTAGGCAGTTAACTTTGATAGAATCAGTTTGCAAACTTTATCTTTTCTCTGATGGATGGCAGCTCAAATCCCATTTCAGTGTTTTAAATTAAAACTTCAGGCTGATTTTAGTCTGCCCTGTGCATGCATGGTTGAGGAATCAACTAGAGATTGGAAAGACCTCATACATTGAATTTAAATAATCATATCCCTTGTTTTCTTCTTTTTGGTACTTCAACCTCATTAATGGCTGTTGATACCTAGGTTTCTATCATCTGAATTTTTCAGTCCAAAAGGAGATAGTTTGTGTAAGTATTATAGCTGCTCCAGGACTACCCATGACTATGGCTTATCTTCAGTTATATTTTTATAATATGCTTATGAAAGCTGTGTTTTCTAATTTTCAGTATCTATGATTAACACCTCATTGATTTAGATTTATAAATATATTCTACTTTTAATTATTTTCCTCAATCAACTTTGCATTATTGAATAACATTTTAACTGTTCTGATTAAACAAATGTGAAAAAAGAATAAGACAAGTATTAAGCATTGCTTTTTTCTCTTCATTTCCTTTTGGACTGCTTTTCCCCAAACTCTCCAGCTATTACCCCACACCCACCCACAAACATGCAACCCTTGCCAGGTACACTTCAGCCTTATATTTTTGTAGTTTTGTTTTGTTTTGGCTTGGGAATTTTCTCTTTTTACTTTTTAATTTTTTATGTGAAAGGCATTAACACTATTTTTCCCATATGACAATATAGTTTTATAAGTTATCAACTTAAAATACTTCATAGAATCCCCTTGATATTTTTTTCTTTTATAAAAGAGAACTGCTAATTGAAGGTTTCAGTTTGATAAAGCCTTTGAATGTGTATAAGCTTTGGAATACATTTAATATAAATTGCTAATTATATTATAATTTAGATAGGTATAAAAGTCTAATTCCAAAGTTATTGTACTTTATAACTTCTTCATATTTTATTTGTTTCTTTATTCTAATGTTATTTTTATAAATTTTGATGTCAGTCAGATTCTTATTTTTTGTAGGTAACACATACTTTCTCTCAAAGATATTTTTTTAAATTTCTTATCTTTTGAGCCTGGGGATGTGGCTCAAGTGGTAACGCACTTGCCTGGCATGTGCGGGGTGCTGGGTTCAATCCTCAGCACCACATAAAATAAAATAAAGCTATTGTGTCCACCGAAAACTGAAAAATAAATATTAAAAATTCTCTCTCTCTCTCTCTCTTTCTCTCTCTCTTTAAAGCAAAAAACAAACAAAAAAAAACTTCTTATCTTTCATGTCTGTAAAAACATAAACTATAAACTCTATAGGCCTAGAAGTTTTGACTATTTTTTGATTTTTTTTGTTTTTGTCTTTGCTATTAAGTTTGAGATTCCATTGCCCTTTTATTCTGTCATTCTATCAAATATTTATTTCTACTATTTATTTTTACATTTTATTTTAATATTTAATTATAATATAATTGTATATAACTGCTTCTATTCTTTATATTTCTTAATTTTTCTTTTATATTATCTGTCACCTTGTTAACTTGCAGTGACTTATGCTTCCCAACTGAGGTAGTAAAGTAAGCATTTCCTTGATTAGTCCTACCTTCTGACTGTTCTCTGTGCTCCAGAGTCCCAGTATATAGGCCCTCTGCATACCTTTCTTCAGAAAAGCATGATGCCTTATTATGTTAGCAATAAATAAGTTCTACTATGGCTCCTTTCTCCATATTAGACATATTTTCTTCTGCTGCATCATTGATGTGAATTCAAACTACACTCATTAAATTTAAATGATTCATTCAGATTATTTTGAAAGTTGTGTGACTGAATACACAGCTTAACTTAACCATCATCATCTCAATGGCTCGCTGGCATCACCTCTCAACCACTCCCTTCTGGTAAAATGCCATGTGTCATTCCAACTCGGCTGTGGCTCTCAGCAACACATGACTACCATTCTTTGTTGTAGGTATGTCATTATTTATAATGTTTGCAAAACATTAGATAGCATATTTTGGGTATGAAAGAAGGACTGGTAATAGAGATCAGAAAGCCTGCGTAGTAATTTAATTCAGAAGGGACTTACATTTTTCTAAAATTATAGTCTAAATATCATTCTCATAAAAACTATGGGAACGAAATGCATTTGAGTTTGTATTTCAATTGTTATTTTTAAAGTTTATTTTAATTTCATTTCGATGGATTTTATCATTTGGTGAAATGTGTAATCTGACAAATCTGCTATACCTTCCCGACTCACACAATGCCATTCATCCAGTAAAATGAGCATGCCTTCTACTTGTAATGAATACAATGGCCTTAAGCTTTGGAATAGAATTCACCATAAAATATTGTTAAGACTTTGTGATAGACACACTTACTCATCCTGAATATATGATTAAATATAATAACATGAAAAACATATTTGAATGAAACTAAAATGGCTCCATATATTTTAAAATTATTTAAAATCAACAACAGAGTCCACTTTTGCTTTTTGTTTTTCAGAACAAACTAGTTTTATTCAAAATCACTTCAAAATATTTTAGTAATATTTATTTTCTTTTAATAAAGTGTGAATTTTTGCAAAACTGGACGTGAAGTCAACTATTGTCTGTGGTTCCCTGGAACATTTTTCAGTCAAGGAGAGTTAGAGATCGATATGTGGATTTTGGTCTTACAGAGAAGAATAGACAGTTAATTTTTTCTCATGCACACACTCTGTAATCCAGTAGATTTTTAATGCAATTTATTCTTAGTTTGCTTTATGCATTTCTCTGATGTAATTTGCATAAATTATATTCTATAACCAATACCTTGGGAATAGTTCTAAAAAGGAGCTGAAACTCTAATACATTTCACATGTAAGCAATTTATTTTTAATATCCTTCTATTATGTCATGTGGACTATTTCATATTAGAGCATAGGTATATGGCCATATACATTTTGTATAATAAGATTTTTCTTTACTACAAACTTTTTATAACATTCTGAGTACTTATATTATGAAAATTATCTTACATTCGACAGAAAGCCCCTGTGCACAGCTAGGTTTATAAAACTCATCCCTTTCCACATTATCAACCCTCCTCACAAAGATTCTGTGAAACATAAAATATAGATCATTAGAGTGCCTGTCACAGAATATTAGAAAAGAGCACTATAGACCTATAAATTATCTAAATATTTGGAAAGTTGGATAGAGGGTAGAAGCAATGAAAGGTCACTAGACTTGAGCAGTTAAGATTTTTAAGTACTTTCTAATGGCACACATTTATCATTGAAGGACATTGTATATGTTTCATAGGTGATATATTATACTGAGAAGAATATTTCCAGTGTTTCCCATAGAATAATGTATAGCCTATATGAGAAACTTACAAATAATGCAAAAAAGGAAATCGATGAAAATATCAGGTTAAAGATTTATGCATAAAGTTTATAAAAGAAAGAATATAAACTAAAAGAAAATGAGTAGCTATATTCATTGTAATACTTAGTTTTCAAAGAAATGCTAACGAAAATATCTAAATCCTTTTACTGAAACTAAAAGACAGATTATCACTAAATCAGGGCAGAGAAGAGGAAAGACTTTCAAAACTTCATATTTTTCTTCTTGTACGTGGATGTAATCACTGTGTATAATTTTTAACCTCTTGGGAAAACTAATCTACACATGTCTTGTGTTATAGTATCCCAAATCTACATAGAAATATTAAGAAAAGAACTTATTTGAATTTTTAAAGGTATATACACAAGAGTATTTACTGGAGTTGAATCAAAGGCTCCAATTTGGAGACAACCTTATTAAACTGGGACTATGGGCAGGTAAAATACAGTGGATGTACACATGACACATTTTGATTTACATGTTTCTAGAAGTCATGGACTAGAACTACGGAGATAAATATAAATGGATATTTAAATATGGCATTTATTATAGCAGTAATATGCACCAAAACCTAGAAATATAACAAAATATGTTCAAGAGCTCTACACAGGAAAAAAAATCATTGAGATGAACTAAGATTGAGATGAATTAGATTCAGGCATATACTATGTTTTGGGGGGGGGCTTGAAATTAATAATAAAAATGTAAAATGGATTTATATAATAAAACAACTTCAATAGAAGTCTAGAAATATTCAGAAAATTTCTAAACTGATTCTAAATATATATATATATATATATATATATATATATATATATATATATATATATAAATGATTAGGATCAATGATAGGTAAGATGATCTATAATGAGCACTTTTTATGTTAAGACAATAAAAAGTGCAATAATGAAAACAGTATGGTATTATTGCAATGATAAATACTGAATAAGGAGTCCAAAAGAGAACTTATAGACATATGCTATTCTCACTTATGATGAGGTTAGAACTGCTGTGCCATGGAAAGAGAAGAAACTCTATTCAATTCACTTTGCTAGATCAGCTGTATATCCACATAGGAGAGAAATGTGTTTAATTCTTATGGCATATAAAAAACATGGGAAACACACACACACTCATGCACACAAAATACTTTTTCCCCTAGAATCTGTAGAAATCTATTATGTGAACTTCTGTAAGAGAAGATTTGTCAAATAGAATGGAAAATTCACTAAATCTTTCATCATAAAAAATGTATATGTTATTCCAACTCCCTCCCCGCCGCCCCCCCCCAAAAAAAAAAAAAAATATCTGTTACTCAAAAGATACAGTTAAGAGTGGGAAAACATAAATTGTAGAAGCTAGTGAACACAAAAGGATTGATATTCACAAAAAATTCAAGTAATAAGACGTTACTTATTAATGATCAGGGAACTGATATTTACTCCAAAAAGAGAGTAAATGGATACATTCAAAAGATTTCATACTTCATTTGTCATCTGAGAAATTAAATTATAAACAAAATTACATAAATAACACCTTGTATTGTCAAAGATCTAGAATAACTGCAACACTAACATATCTTAAGAACAAAGTTGGCACAACTATCTGTTTTGTAAAGCTCTTCAAAGTATAAAGCTCAACATTTGCCTACTTAGACATTTTCTAAGATAAATTATTTGCATAAATAAATATACAATAATTGATGGTAGAAAACTCATGTATATGTTCAACAAAGGAGGAATTAAGAATGTTCATAGTTGCCACAAAGTGTAAATAAAGCAAATATTTAGATTACCTTAGAACGAGTGAACATATTTTGATATACTCCTAAAATTGTGTGTATATGTATGTATGTGCACGCATAGCTTTATCCATTGATATATAGAATAAATATGTAAAATATTATACATGTGTATATGTGTATATCAACACAAATAAAGAGGTTACTATGACATTCAACCAAATAAGTGAACACCACAACCATAATTTCCAACAAAATAAATAAGATATAAATGAGTATATTCTGCAAAAATCCTAAAGAGAAAATAAATATATGCAAGTAGTTTTTGTGATAAAGTTTCCTCCAGGGAGAGACCAGTGGCTGGGAGGACATACCAGATAGGCTTCTGGAGAAGGACAATAGCCTGTCTTCATCTG
Source organism: Marmota monax (assembly GCF_021218885.2). Lineage (NCBI taxonomy): Eukaryota > Metazoa > Chordata > Mammalia > Rodentia > Sciuridae > Marmota > Marmota monax. Next base: position 17,899,347 of record NW_026692781.1, read on the forward strand.
CATACTGATTATAGCACTGTGTTCATTTTGTGAAAATTTAGCAAAATGTCCACTTACACTACATATAGCTTTCTAAAGGTATACTGAATTTGTTTTAAAAAGAAAAAAGTGTTGAATTGTAAGATGTGCTTAGGAAAATCAGAATACTTGTGTATGTCTCTGGTGGAAATGTGAAATAATGCAGCTGCTGTGGCAAATGGTATGGTGCCTACTCAAAAAATTAAGTATAGAACTATCAAGTGATCTAGAAATTGTACTTCTAGGTGTGTACTAAAAAAAGAAACAAAAACAGGAACTTGAAACGACACATGTGCACCCATGTTCTTAGCAGCATTATTTACAACAAGTGAAGGTGGAAGGAACTCAAGTGTTCATTGATGGATGAAAGGATGAATAAACTGTGAACTAGGCACACAATGTAATATGGTTACCAAATCAGGGATAAAAGGACCTCAAAACAAAAAAAATTCAACACAAATGTAAATCATTGTAATCGAACTAACAAAACTTTACTATGTGGTAAGGATAAAGATTTTAGAGACATTAAATAGTCCTGCCTTATAGTTCTCCAAAACACATCAAAGTACATGCCCAGGAATATTGTTGAGTTTTATTTTATGAATTGATCTAAAATAGTCTAGTAATTGGATGATTTACCTTGAAGGACAGAGACTCTCTATTTCAGGGCCGATAACTTCAGTTTGGATATTTACAAAGTATATTTATAAAAAGCCTAATCTAAACAAAGTAAAAAATATAAAAATAAAGTTGTCAGCGCTTTATTCATTTTCTTATTTAGTCTGTTAGGTTTTCAGCTATTATTTATTCAACATTAAATATGAAAGCTGGGTTAATATCTTTTTAAAAACATTTTAAATTTCTAAATTTGTCATATTAAATCTGAAAATATGTGTTTAGCACGTTCTCTATAATCAGAAGTTTGGTTTGCATGCTGAATTATAAAAAGCATCAGAAGAGAGTCTTTGCAGTGAAGGAGTTTTTCATATTCCTGAGATAACAGTTTAGTGAAAAAATTAAAAGTAGAGATGACCTTTATAGAAGGATATGTCAAAAGTTTCTTCATCAGTTTGTCTTTTTCTTTCCTGTGAACTTTTGTTTTTTGGTTGGGGAGAGACACAGTGACTAAAAAAGTAATTTGATGGTGTTACCTTCTTTTTTGGTGGGGGATGGCACATGGTGCAGCATTTCTTTCTTTTATGATTTTTTAAAAAATAAACATTCAGCACTCTGATAAACAGTAGCAAAGCTTGCATTGACAAAAAGTGTTTTATAGGTGCATAGCACATTGTAAACATTTGGCAATTAAGTGGAAACGGTTGGATAGGTGCTTTTCAGAGCTATCTAACTTAGAAGAAGGAATAGAGATGTGAAGCATGAAGGAACGAAAAGAGAAGTGAAGCACTTCTGTGGGAATAGTCATTCAGGTTGACTGTGGAAATATAACAACTGTGTGTGAAGGAGAACGGTTTGAACTTTGATGCTGTGTAATTTCAAATAGGTTTATTTCTTTAATTATTATTGAATCTATCTATCTATCTATAATAATTCTTTCAAATAAAATGAATATATACATATGTATTTTTTATTTTAAAAAATTGTTATTTCTACATATATACCAACCTACATAGGCATTTATTTTTATTTCCAGAGGTCTATGTACTTGCTTATTTCTGAGTATTAAATTATTGGTAAAGTGAAAAAAAAGTTATAGTTGGATTCTGTGCCTTTAAAGTAGTGGTACAAGCTCAAATATGTTCCTAACTAATCAACAGTAAAATTAGTTTCCACCCAGAAGGTATTAAGCAAAGATGCAGCAAGCTGTTTGCCTGAGATTAAAACTCTGGTGAGCCAAATCCAGTAAATGTGAATGTAGGAACACAGCTTTCCTTGCTAGTCTTTAAAACTCTAATCTGGTTTTTTTCCCCCGTGGCTTTAAGAAAACTTGCTCAGTTGCTTATAGTCCACATGTTTCCACTAAAGTTAATTCCACACTGTATTTTTTTTTAATTCTGTGCTTGATTATTGGTAGGGATGGGGTTTATGAGATGCAAACATACCATGTAGTTGAGAATTAGACTCAATAATGACACCACACACTTTATTAAGAAACATTTCAATCAAGCTCTGAATCCTCATTTATTGTCTGCCACAGCAAATTATCCTGGAATTTAAGGTGGAATCTGGGAAGTGGAGATGGCAATAACTTAATTTAAGAATTTTTTCCACTTTGAAAGTATACAGATATGAGAGGGTTCACTGAGACTTCTGATTTGGGGTTGCCAATTAATTGCTATTCCTCTTGTTTCTTTTCCCACTCCTAGCCTTCAGTTTCATAATTTCATCCTAAGGTTATTAAAACAAGCCTTCCAATAGAACTTTCTGAGGCTAATTTATCTGAAGCCGCTAGCAAAACATTCTTCTTAAAACATACTTTAATCCTATCATTTTCTTTTTAAAGATAGATGAACCCACTGCTTGGCTTTTAAGACTCTATAAATTTATTCCTTGGCATTTATTCCCCTGTATTCATTGTTGCATTGGAATGGCCTTTTTGGAAAGCCATTACTCAGGAACTCATCTCTTTTTTTCGGTATATAGTTTTCTCATTTACAGGACATTTGCATTTTTTATTATTAAGCCGGTAGATGTTTTCTTTCTAAGACTGAAACATTATTCATTCTCTAAATCCCTGATTAATCTCTACCTGCATGTGATACTTCTCAAGATCAGTGTTCTTTATGTTTTTGAAACCCTCTTTGTACTCAGAATCAGTACAAAATTGTGTGATTTTGTCATTCTTTCCCATTTGACAACATTTCATCAGAATGATAACTACATCAAAATAGAAGCCACTTAATTTCTTCATTTGGTTCTTCCAAAGCATATATTATGTGCTGTATATAGAGACTCTTAAAATACTTTTTAGCAGATTAATGATTGGATTAGTTATGTGGGCTTCATTTGTATAAACCAGCAACCTGCAATCAATTTTAATACATTTTTAAATTATAGCACTATTGGTAGAGCAATAGTCCTCAACTAGCAATTGAGTATGCTTAATAGTAACTCTGAGGTCTCCACGTTACTGTTAAGGGTCAAGAATAATTATGTATGAGTAGTTTTCAGAAGATATGAGGAATAATAAAATTTATTGCTGTATAAATGACAAATTTAATGTAAAAATATCCCTAAGTTTTTAGTTGAATTTTTGAAACTGAAGGGCAACCAGGTGATTGGACACATAAGGAAAGGGGGATTTTAACTTTAACTTTCTTGTTACAAATGCAATCTTGGACTTCAAACTAATTATAATTTTCAATACTACTCTTTAATAAGGTAAATTTCATAAATACATGCATGTGTATAAATAATACTTGAGTCAGTGTCATGGCTACCCCCAGATTAATAACATATTGGATAAGGATGGAATATGAGTAGAATTTTCTATTGAATACTTGGTGTCTGCCAGAATTGATGTGGTTTCTACAACACTATTTTAATTTATGACCAATTGTGGCACATTATTTTCAAATCCTCCCAAGGGCTTATTAGTAAGTCTGTCACTCCACAGAGGAAACCAAGAAAACAATATGAGAAGGGAATTGCTGTCTGCTACAATTTATCATGTGGATTGGAAATAGAGAAGGTTTTCATATAAATTCTAGAGAGTGCTTCTTGTTGTGAAGGTAAAATTGAAATTTCTAACAATTGAAGCAAAATTGTGCAAAAAACATCTCCTCAACAAAGTTATTCCAGTATATTATTGCCACCTTCCCTGGATATAGGAAGCTTCTTGCCCCTGAATATTGTTGGGTTTATGTAAGTAGTTGCTGGCTATATGCTGGAGATTCAGACACAAAAGAACTGAAGATGGATTGTATGGCTTCCTTAACCAACATTACTTTAGTGTTGTATGTCTGGCACATAAGTATGTATAAATAGAGCTAAAAATAAAATATTTTCCTGCCTTTTTACTTGCAAAGAATTTGGGAAAAAATGTATATGTGTACATATGAGAAAGGATTAAATACTATATTTGTGCCTCCATCCCTTAAAAGAGATCCAGTTCTGTTATTTTATGAAAAAGGAATCTTTCATCACCAGAAACCAACATTCTGGTTCTGCAGCAACATAAATAAGCAGGATCAGCTGTGTGATGGTATCCCTTAAATGTAAAGTGAAAACATCACTGACCATATCAGGTACCACTTAGGCCAATTTCCAGCTGTATGCAGAAATTATCTTAACTGTAACTCGCTTAGCTGTATGATTATCTCTAACTTCTGGTATGGAAGTTCTGTTCGCTGCCCTATGAGGTTACCACAGGAAGATGCAAGCAGTTCTGCTGTATATACAAGTCAAGAACAGTGAAAGTGTCAATATCTCATGGGGTTGCCTTGGACTATTAGATCTAGAGGGTACTCACTTCTTTTGTTCTTTGGGCAGATAATTCTGAGCCTGTGTAAAGATTCTCAGAGTTCCCTTAGTGGGAATGAGCTCTTTTCCTAAATGGTGGCCAACTTGAAAATCTTTTGAGTAAACTTTTTGTTCTTTCTGTTTTAGACTTCCCAATAACCCACATAGTTCCTCAAGATCACTTCCTGAAATAGCTTAGTTGTGTCTAGCTCTTGCCTTAGTCTGTTTTTAGAATGAAGCAAAGATACACATTTCTAATAAAAATGGCCATATTGAGAAGCTATGAATGAATTTAAAAGTTTATTTAGACAAGTGAAAAAAAAATCTCATGATTGTTCTTAGGTATTACTTTGCATGACTAATTATGGAAAAACACTTTCTAAAAATTTAGCAAAACTAACCTAAGAGCTTAGAGAAGGAATAAATGTACAGAATAAGTTATTTGGGTTTTTTTCAAACATGTCTTGTTTATTGCAATAAGAAAAAACATAATGACATTCTTAACATACTGTAATACTGCACTTTAATACTATACTAATGACTATGGTAAATTATTTGTTCCAAGGTTGATAATTCGCTGCAGGTTACTGAATTTAGCCCCTTGTGCTCTCAGCTCAGGAAACAGCACAAAACAAACACTTGTTGAATCAGTCCCTGCAAATAAACTCCACTTATATAAATAAGTTCTAGTTAGGTTAGCCATAACAAAAACAATGCCAACTCCTTTGGACATCCATCTGCTGAACCTGGTAATTGAATATCCACAAGGTAAACTCTAGTGCTGCCAGTCTTCTGTGAAGGAAACTTGCCATTCACTTCACAAGTGTGTTCAATGATCTGGGTGAGACGACCCCAGGAATTAATTTACCCACTTAAAAAATATAATTGGTCTTGGGTTTTCAACTACCAACTTTAAAGCTTAAACTCAGTAGGAGAACAATTTATTATTTCTAGGATGCAATAGAGACCTTGAAATGGTGCCATTTCACTCTTACAGCAGCATAAACACAGCTAGAAAAGTTACTTTTAAAATTAATCTTGCCATACTCTAAGATCTTATATTATAAATCACACATATGTTTTTGAAAGAGATACATTCATGCATTTTTTAAAGCAATGCACTCCTTAATTTATCCAAAAGTATTTATTTAATGCCTAATTATATACTGTCACTATACCAGAAACTTGTGACACAGAAATGAATAAAATATAGCACTTGCCCTCTTGAGGCTCGTTATCGAGAGAGCGATGCTGTAAGGATAATTACAATAAAAATGATGATCGCTTTAATAGTTGTAAGAAGTGTGCTGTGGGAGCATAGAAGAGGGAATGACATTTTGCAAAATTTTCTTATTTTCTTTGTTAACTTTTATTTTATGTTTAATTGAAATTTATTTTTCTGCTACTGTTTTTAAAAGACCCAGAGTACATTCTGTAAAATATGCAATATCAGAGGAAGAAAAAAATACATTATTATTCATTTCTTAGTTTATCTGTTCTGCTCTTTACATTAGCGTTTATCCTAGTGTGCTTACTCTTGGTTTTTTGTTGTTGTTGTTGTTTTTGTTTTCTGTTTTTTTTTTTTTTAGAATTTGTTATTTTTGCGGCATGTGGTGAATACATTGGGTTTTGAAAATCTCAAAATATTAACATACCTTCATATAAAGGGGATGATTAAAATTCAGAAATTTTGCAGGGCACAGTGGCGAGCACCTGTAATCCCAGTGGGGAAGCTCAGGCAGAAGAACCACAGGTTCAAAGCCACCCTCAGCAACCAGCAAGATGCTAAGCAACTCAGTGAGACCCTGTCTCTAAATAAAATACAAAATATGGCTGGGGATGTGGCTCAATGATCCAGTGCCCCTGAGTTCAATCCTTCCCACCCCCATCCCACAAAAAATTAAGAACATTCAACCTCTTGTAATGGTTCTGCAACTAACCCCAATTCACAATCTCTCTGGGTTTAAATTTTTCCATCCTTAAAATAAAAAACACTTATTTTCAGTAGTTTTGTCAAGACTAAGTTCAGGGTTATACAGGGTTTTGGCAGAGTTCAGTAAGAGGCATTTTACCCAATTTTATTATAACGTTGATAGGATTTTAAAGACATTTTTGTACTTCATAAAAACATTCAGTCTCCACTAAGAATAGCTTATGTAATACATTTTTATCTATAATATGATACAGATTTTGAACATTCATAAATTCACTTGGAATGCTGGTTTAAGCTTTGAATAGTTTCTATTTTCACCTTTAGTTTCCTTTCTGAATCTACCACTCATTTTATTTTCTTTTAGCCTTTTTTTGCAGCACATCTAACATCTGAAAAAAATTCATAGAAAAGAAATTAGCTACAATGTTCTCCTCAACTAAAATGTTTACATAAGTTTAACAAAATAATGTAATATCCTTAGAATAAAAAATAAGAACAAGAACAGTACTAATTGATTACATTTCAGTTCTGACCAGTTATGTCTAGAATATTAATCAAAATGATTAATTATTTTCTACTATACAAAAGTATAACAAGAAATTATTTCTTGAGAATTTAAATGTCTGTTTTCACCTCAAAAAATTTGTATTTATTTTCTCAAGAAAAAGATAATAAATTTATACAATATTATATCCTCTTAAATATGCAATTAGAGAAAATTAATGATTTTAATGTTAACATGAATTAAGACATATTTAGAAAAGTTTGGCAAATTTACCTTTGTAAATTAATAAACAAACCTTTTTATACACAAAAGTACATTTTAATGAAAATATACCCTAGGAATTTATAATCTGTAACAGTAGTTAAATAGTTCAAATTAATTATTTTATTCTCTTGGTACAAATATAATTTATAAAGTTATTAACATTATTCAAACACTTTTAAGTTGTGAATAAGTTTAACCAAATGCAAGATTCATGGGTTAATACCGATTAATCAAGGAAAAATAGACAAATTTACCAATGATAAAAATTCAATGAAATTTGTGGAACATATGTTTATTTTTAACTATATAGATGTATAAATAGAAAACTATGGTTTATATTTAAGAAAGAAAAATAATACCATATCCTGAACTTAAGCAGAGAAAACTGGAAAATGGTGGAAAGAGGACAATGTACCTGCATTTTTAAAAATTGCAAAGTTTTTATTTGTTGTTTCATCCAAAGAATAGTCCCAAGTGCATAAATATTTGCTCAAAGAATGAATAGACAGAGATCATTGGAAGAGTGAGTTCAGGATAATTTGACATAAGGCTAATTAACTGCTTTCACTAAGTGAGTTGTGTTGATTTACAACTGACACCCAGCTCAGTTCTTTAACTAATTCATGACGAAGTTCCTGGTATCTTATGACATCTTTTTCAGATAGGCTTGCAGAATGGGCTGCCATATTATTCTTTGATGATGCTTCTTAAAATCAGTTTCTGAGAGAGTGTCAATGAGCAAGCTTGCTTTCTGAGGGTAGAATTGGGGTCAATTATTCTCTTACCACATTATTGAGATTTAATATGTGTGAGGTAATAGTTTGGAACAAAGGTATCACTTTACACCCTACCTTTTTTCCAATGCCTAGAATTGGGTCTGGTTTCTAGTTTTGGTCTGATTCCAAATTCAAAGGTTTAGATAATTATCACCATAGAAATCCAAGTAGAAAATAAATTGATTCAATGAAGTAAAAAGAAAAAAAAGGGAGATTTTCAATTAATAAAGACTATGTTGTTTATGTAACTTAATAGCTTAATAAAGACTATGTTGTTTATGTAACTTAATAGCTGTTTCTATTATAAAATATGTTCACCTACAGATACATTGTTTGAATCTTTGAAAAAAATAAATTATGCTATGTATATTTGATCAAATTGGCTAGTTTAGAATCTTGTGGACAAAAATCCTTATGGGAAAAAAGAAGGAAACCATTTCATAAATAAATACTTTTTAGAGGATAGTATCTTATGTGCTTTCAGCAGGCAATGAATGAAGATACGGAAGGCTAGAAAATGGAATACAACAGATCCATTTTAATTCTATTGATGTATTTTTACTATGGGACATGAGTAATCTTTTCATCAACATCATCTCTAGAATAAGAAAAAATAATACTTCTCTCACAGGATTTTGATTAGGGTTAAATGAAGTAAGATATGAAAAGTTCATAACACATAATATACACTCCACAAATTATAGCTAATGCAAAACCAGAGTAGTTCAAACCATAGAGGCTTTGGAAAAAACTAGAAATGAACTTCTCAAGGGGATCACAAAATTCATATGTAAAATATGATTATTTTGCATATGACAATAGTTTTTGGTCCATATTCTGATTACAATATAAAAATGCAAATAATACTGTAAATTTAACAAATAATTTATAAATTTCCTATTCCTTAATTATCATATGCTATCATAGCAGCAAAATTTATGACTAAAGCAGGAAGACTCTTTCTGATCAACGTATGTGTGTAGAATTATTCTTTACTTACCTTTTGACATGCATACATGCATTTTAACATCTCTTTGGTACATTTACGTGAAAAGAGAATCTAACAAAGGAAGTAGAGTTTTCATCTGTTCATGTAATTCCTCATGTTCAAGTCTTTGTGCACAATAGGAGAGAAAATAAAACTTTGAATATAAAAAAATCTTCCTTAATTGTAATTATTTAAAATAAATTTAATTTTTGAGTTTGAATTTGTAAAGCTCAGAAGCACAATATTCTTGATGCTAATTTAATGAAGTTGAGTAGTTCTTTGAACACAAAAATGTATGCTTGTGGTTTTCCTGGTATGGTTTCATATTCCTTTTTATAGCAGTAATATTAACTTGGCTCACCAAGTCTTTTAGAAAAAATATAGATAATACATGAAATTACTTTAAATGATACATTTCATTCCAGTGTCAAGTAATTTAAAGTGACCTCCACTCATTCACATTTTTAAGAGAACAAAAATATTTCATTGGCTGAAACAAAAGGGTTCCTTCTCACTATGATTATTACATCCCTAAATTTATCTTTCTCAGCCAAAGTAAATGGAGATAAAAATAGAATAGGATTCCATCATAAAATTATACCACTGTATGGAAGTTAGGAGCTGATTCTGACAGTCCTGGCATAGAATTCCATATATGCTATTTATTAGCTCTTTGACTTTTACAAAGTATTTTGATCTTTTTAATGATTAGTTTCTTTGTCTTTATAGTGGGGTGATGATGTTACTTCAAAGTTGATAAGTATTAAACTAGAAAATTCAAAATTCATATCATATTCTATACATAGTTATTGACTTAAAATAAGTATGCAGTAATTATATTCTCATGTGTATACATATGACATTTTTTAGAATTCAAAATGAGTTTAATTTTGGAGTAACATAATTATTGGAAATGTCAAGTCTAAGATATCTTATAACCTGGCCTCCAGGAATGGGTAATCTAAAAGTGAGGATCCAACATGCTACCATTTTTTAAAATATAAGTTTGACATTCTGCCATACGTTCTGACCAGTTCTGCATGATTCCTTTGATCTATCTGGCACACTCCTACACCATGTAGCTGACAAATCTAAAAATGGACCTCTGACATTTTCCTTGTGCTTACTCATAAACCACTTGCTTAACCTTTTTCTTACAGTTCATCCTGAATTGTTCTCCACATTCAGAGTCCCTGTCTTCTTGATTTATATTTTAGTGTCAATTTTTTCAGCCCATGCTTCTGACATTTAGGTTCACTTTACCACTTATGACCTATATTACTCATGGTATGCAATATAGAATTTTCACTCAATTCTCCTGACTTTACTAGTCTGAGGATAGTTTCATTAGTCTTGGGATGATACACTACAATTTATCCCATATTAGGAAATAATTCTGCTGAGCCAACCTTAGATTTATAAACAGTCTTAAATATATTTCCATTATTTATATTTTATCAAAATGATATTTAAACAACTAAACATCACAGCTTGACTCATAGGTGGAAATCAGGAAACTACTATGAATGGCCAATAGATTAGCAAATTTCCAACTTCCATTCTGTGATATTTACCTAGCAGGCATGCCCATTGTCAATAATTATATTCCCACTTCTACTATAACCATGGTTCTGGAAATCTTGAAGAGATTATGTAATAATCTCCTGCTTCAAGAGACATCAATGAAGTTTCAAAAACCATTCCTTTTCCTGCATCTTGTGCCTGATAGCTGCATCTTTGGAAAAAGTTTCTTATTATCCCATGATTCATCTTCTTTAAAGAAGATATGTATATATGAAATTAATGTGGGCTTATTATGTTTAAGTATAGTTATAATCCTAGCACTAAAGACAGAATATTGCATTTCCAAATCTTCTTATCAACTCTCTCTGTTTCTGGATAAAAGCTATAAAGCTTGACTATAATGTTTACCCTTCACCTTGTGCACTTCTGTCTAGAGTTTCTTACATGGAAAGCTACTATATCTTTGGCTTTTCAAACTTCCACTGCTATTAAAAATTCTTACTTGGTCTGAGTACTTCAAATATACCTGTTTGTTTGGGTCTGGCCCACTTTACTGACTCCTTGAATTTGCACAGTCTTTCCATTTGTATTTGTGTTGATACAGCCTATTTCTCACCTGATCAGCTATATTAAACTATCTCTATCATCAACCATCTATAAATTTGTTCTTTAACAGAATGTTGGGCTTGCTTCTTTCCTGATGACCTGATCATGTTATCATTCATTACTGCAACATGATTTTGCTTGGAAATAGTTATTTGCAGCACATACACCTTAGAAACTGGAACAAAATGTTTACCACTGAAACTTATCATTTTCCCTCTTTTTTTCTAAAAACAGGATATTTCTTGATGGATGTAGATTAACAAAACCCTATTGAATAGTCTAGTTATTCAATTAATGATGTTGTTAGATAATTTTGTTTTTCATGTTTAATTGTTTTCTTTTTTTTGGTACTGGTGCTAAATGGAAATTTATTTTTTGCCACATATTTATTATTATTCTTTAGACATCAGATGATAAAATTGGTACTGTTTACCAAAGTAGGAAGAAAATTATTGAAGTCTTTTTATAGCTTTCTTTCCCTTCATTAAGAAATTCTTATATCTAACTATTAAGCATAAAATGAACGTGAAGATCAACATATGTAAATTCTATCTAACATTTGAATGTTTCTTCAAAGTCTCCGAGCTACAAGGTAGCAGATGTATTTCCTACTTAACATTATTGAAGATATTTCAAAATGTATTTGCACATTTTTCTGTATTAGCTGAAGTCATTTTTTTGCTGTAGCATGTAATCAAAGCTCAAAATACTTAGAGTGCTACAACAACATTATTTGTCTTAAAGGCTGCATGGATATTGTGAAGAAAATCTGGCCTGCAGAATTTACATGAAGAGACTTTGTGTTTTATTGCACATTGAGAAAATAATGAAATTGTCCTTCTACTACCAGTAACTTCAATAACAATATAAATTGGCAAGAAGATTTTATGTAATATGCCAACTTGGAAAACACTGAAGACTTTGTAAATCAAAAATTAGAGTGGAGAGATATTATTAAATGATATAATTCTTCAGCATTGGATACTACAGTTTCCTATTACTAAAGATGAAGTGAAAGAAATACAGAATTCTGCAATACATTTTTCTCAAAGTTTGAATTTTATGTACATGAATTGGGTGGGCAGTTATAAAAAGATTTGGTAAAAGCAGTTCAATTAATCATTTAAAACCCTTTAAAATTTACATCAGTTTAATTGAAACAAAAGTAACTGAGTTGTGTGCATTTACTTATTATTTATATATATATGTGTTATATATACATATATATAATTTATATATATATATATATATATATATATATATATATATATATATATATATATTATGCTTTATAATATGCTTCAGATGGGAGGATGCCAGAAGTTTAGGATCTTGGAAGAAATCCGGATAATTAGAGTTATTTAATAAGAAAATATTTTTCTTAATTAAGGCAAACAGTGCCTGAAAATAAGGCTAATATGGTCAGTCCATTTTGAAAAATTATTGTCACATCCAATGAAATTTTTCATTTGTTCATAGAAATTTATTTTTGAGCAAAAAATTGGAGCAAATAGTAAAGTCATGTTGACATATGTTGTCTTGATTTTTAGTACTGACTGTTAAACAGTATTGATGCAAGAAATTTAATTTCACAGTACTCTTGTTTATTTAGGCTGAACTGGAATATATATCATTTTATCAGAAAATTGTCAAGAGGTATAAAAGTTCTGGGATTATATGATACTAATAATCAAAAATTTTAGCCATGACTGCTTCACAGATGTGGCAAAAGATATGAGATTCCTGGGTCAGAGGCCAAGGAATTTATACTCATGAAACATGACATAACTAAACCTGTTCCCCAGGCCTTCCAAGTCTATAGAGGAGAGTAGGATAGAGGGTGACATAGGTTAGCTGAGATGGAAGTTTGTTCATTCAGTGGATTGCAATGTATGCAAAGAATATAGAGCTTGGGAGATTTTACAACTATTATACCAAGAGAAAGAAAGATTTCTTTTTATTTAACAATCCATTCTTCAACCTAACATTCAACAACCCGACATCCTTCAACTCTTGGCCAAATTCAAATTTTCAAACGAGAATGTAACTTTGTTAATCAATGTGATTTTTAATCTAACCAACAGATGTTAGGATCAAAGTCACTTAATTTGTCTCATACAGTATTTAAAGACAGTATCAGTAGAATTTAAATAGCATTAACAGGTCAAAATGTAGCAATCTGATCCTACATGCCCCCAATGTTCCAGATTCAGCCAGGTGTGAAGAAATTTCAGGTGAAATGGATAAGTCTCATTTTAGAAAGCCCAAATCAAGTCTACAGTTGTTTAATCCTGTTTAATCCAATGGACTAAGAAAAAATCATTCAGATTATCTAATTTCATTTTTCAACTCCAATCAATATCAATATATGTTTTGAGAACTCTTATAGAAGTACACTGAGAAAAAGTAGAGGATACATTTTGTAAGACATATTATTAACATAAGTTTTAAAATCTGTACATATGATGGAATTAATTTAATAACTAATAATTTTTTATTAATTTTAAAGGCTATGAAGCATAAAATAATGTTGCTCCTCATAATTTCTGATAAATAAAATTAAAAACTAAAGCTATTATTTCCTCAATTAGGAGTAAATGGAAGTAAGGGTATTCTTTGATAAACCCATGTGTATGTATATGACTCTGGTGTTTGAATTTTACTCATAACTGAAAAAGACAAATATATGTAAACAACGTAAGTATTTAACTCTAATTTTGCTAAATATCACAACTAAATTATTTTTGTCAATTTAATGATAAAAGTTATAAAGTGATACAAATCAATTGGTCTAGAATTTAATATATTTAAGCATTTCAAAAGATAAACTAATTTGAGATTTTATTATTTGAATATTTTCTAGTATTGTTGGATTAACTTGATGTATATATACTTTAAAATTTGCATACACAATCATAAGAACACATGCATTTCATATCTGCAAGTTTTACTCAGTATGTCTTGAAAAATAGGACAGTCTTTCCCAAATTCCAGTTATATTTTAAAACAGGATCATAACCAATACGGCTTTAGGAAGTTTAAGGATCCAATTGTCGGATTAATTCCCTCTACTTTTCTTTAAAATAACTATTTCTCATGAACAACATGTTGTCTGGACATTACCATATGCAGGAGCAAAGGGTTACCTTTCCACATGTCTACCACACAAGCTGAAATCAGAATATTCCACCTGAGCCTCATTGTGTTGTGTCAATGCTTACATTTCCTCCTCCTTGGAAAATTTACTAGACAGAGAGGTGGGACTTTCATGCCCTTTTATGGAATTTTGAATAATCTTATTAATAATCTAAAAAGCCTATTGAATTGTTTTTTGAACAATTTGCATAGAGTTGATAACATGATATTTTTTTTTCCACTAAGCTCTTCTCTGACAATCTGAAAATACTAAGGAAACTCAGATATATAACAAGATGGCTAAATATCATGACATTACATGTGCTGGATGGGGAATAAATGCTTCATCAAAGAATTGACTAAGCCTGAGATAAGACTAGAATTCTAGTGTAAGGAAATAATAGGAGATAAATCTTTTGAGTATTGCATTATGGAAATGTTTCTTCTACAGAAACAGAAAGTATGATTTATATAAGAAGTAAAGTGTCAATTCAACTTTTTTGAAACTAAAATCTTTTAAAGGTCACTGTTAATTAAAAGGAAAGCTGTGTTCTGGAAGAACCATTTGCAAAATCTATGATATATAACTTGTAAGGAAGGTAAAAAAAAGTAATCTTTCAGTTCAATAAGGCATTTAAGGCAAAGAATTTGTTTATTGATTTTAGTATTGTTTTATGAATTTTGAGTTAATTTTTATGTGTGATGCAAAGGTTATTTTGCAGATAAAAATTCTTACTGTTATCCTATTCTGTTGAAAAGAATAACTCCCTCCTCCTTACTCATTGCCTGTAAAACATCATTGAATAAGTAATCAAATGAATATATGTGGGTGTATAGTATTTAGATGAAAAGTTTTGAGTTCATATCATGAGTGCATTATTTTTTACTTTTATAATGTCTTTTGTTTAAGAACAAATGCTTTTTCTTAAGTTACTTTGGTGGTATTCTCCCATCTTCGTTTGATTTGAAAAATATTATATAATTCCTATTGTTTCTTCATTTCATGTAGTGTTCTTTATGGAAATGATTTTACTACAGATTTATTTAAGTGTTCTTTGAAGAAATGATTTTAATTCAGATTCATTTGTTAAATAGATGTAGAATAACTGACACTTCTTTTTAAGTGAGCTTTGGTAGTTTTGTGACTCATTGCCACTGAGCTCTTTAATACGTTGGCATTTTAAAGTCAGTAAGGTCTGTCTGGGCACTGTGGCACATGCTTGTAATTGCAGCTTTTGGGGAGGCTGAGGCAAGTGAATTGCAAGTTCAAAGCCAGCCTGAACAACTTAGCAAGTCCGTAGACTCTGTCTCTGAATAAAATGTTAAAAGGGGGGGGGGGGCTTAGGATATGGCTCAGTTGGGAAATGCCCCTGGATTCAATTCCTGGTAACAACAACAACAAAAGGTCTGTAATTTGTACCTTTTTGTCTTGAAAAGTCAGGTTAAAAGTTTATGATTTTATTGGTCTTTTTAAAAGCTTGAAATCACTTTACTTCTCATATCCATTTTCATTGACTTTTTTTCCTTTGTTCTTTTTAGATACACATGACGATAGAGTGTATTTTGACATATTATACATACATGGAGTATAATTTATTCTAATTAGAATCCCATATTTATAGTTGTACATGATGTGGATGCAAAGGTCATGTATTCATATGTAAATAAGTTATGTCTGATTCATTCTACTGTCTTTCCTATTCCCACCTTCCTTGCCTTCATTCCCCTTTGTCAAACCCAATGAATTTCTATTATCCCCCTCTGCCCTTATTGTGTATTAGCAACCACATATCAAAGAAAACATTTGACCTTTGGGTTTTTGGGATTGGCTTATGTCACTTAGCATGATAGTCTCCAGATCCATCCATTTACTGGCAAATCATAAAGTCATTCTTTTTTATGGCTGAGTAATACTTCATTGTGTATATATATATCACCTTTTCTATATCCATTCATTTGTTGAAGGGCACCTATGTTAATACTATAGCTTATTTATTGTTCATTGAGTTTCTATAAACCTTGATGTGGCTTTGTCACTGTTGTATGCTGATTTTATGGCCTTTGGATATATACTGAGAAGTGGGATAACTGGGTCAAATGGTGGGGCCACTCCAAGTTTACTGAGGAATCTCCATACTGCTTTCCAGAGTGGTTGTGCCAATTTGCAGACTCAGTAGCAATGCATGTGTGTACTTTCCCCCACACATCCGTGCAAACATTTATTGTTACTTGTATTCTTGATAATCACCATTCTGACTCGAATGAGATAAAATCTCAGTGTAATTTTAATTTGCATTTCTCTAATTGCTAAACATGTTGAATATTATTGATTTCTAATCTTATTATTTTCTTCTTTTTTGCAAAAGTTTAATTTGTTCTTCTGGTTGGGGAAACTTCAATCATTTCCTGGAGACTTTTCTTCCATTGTAAATATGATATGATATATGTTTCTGTTTTTATCACGCTTTAGTGATATTGCGTAAGTTCTAGATGTTATGTATTTATTCTCTTTCAACTTAAAATCATTTCTAAATTACTTTACAATTTTCTATTTGATCCATGGTGTCTTAGATGTTGCTTAATTTTCAAATATTTGATAATTTTTAATCTTTCTGTTGTTGATAGTTATTGCTCATTAATGTACTTTGTATGTTATTAATTATTTGTTGAAATTTATCCATTATTGACTGATTTTAATCTTTCCTTTTTAAAATTTTGATTTGTCTTATTTTATGTCCCATGATTAATTTTTCCCATAAGCCTAAACATACAAACATAAATGGATTTAAAACTTAAAACTTAAACTTAAAATTTAAAATCAAACTTAAAATTAAATATATACTACAGATAAAATATTTTCTTTCTGTTTACATATATTGTTTTTGAAAATTCACACAAATAATAGATTCCTTATGTATAACATGGTTCTATGCCCCTTTCCTGCAGTGTTTCTGAAGATCTTTTTTTTTAGTTTAGAGATATTCTATAGCATCGTGGAATAGTTCTCATAGTAGGAAAACTGGTGAAACATGACATGCCTGTATATTTCTCCTAGGAAGTGATATAAGGAAACTCTTGAAGGTAAATTTCTTTTTTCAAGAAAACTCTATGATTGACTAGTATATACTCTGGGAACAATTTTTAGAAAGGTGTCTCTTTCCAGAAGATTTATAGTTGTCTATAACAAAAAGTGACCTAAGAGGCTCATGGTGACTCAAGCAATTGTCCTTTCACTGAGAAGGTTTTTGACACTAAGGTCCAATATAAAAAAAAATAATATAATAAACCTCTTTTTTTCTCCTTCTCTCCACTCTTTATGTTCTCCTCTCTGTTTAAGCAAGTAAAATACAGATAAAATTATGAGGTTCATTAGAGCATGATTTCCAGAACATTGCGATCATGAAATTTTATTTGAATTGTAATAAATTAAGCTATGAATGCAAAATGCACAAGTAAAGATGTGATTAGAAGATAACAGCAGGTGACAATAAGTATACTGAACATCTGTCATTAATATTGAAGTCTACCATCACACATACCCTCAAAATACTAAAGTCGAACTTAGGCAAAGGACACAGGCCAGGAACTGTGAGGTATCATAATCAGAGTTGGGAGATTGGTTATCTGGTGGATGATTCTAAAGGCACAATACTTTGTAGATTTAAAGGCACAATACTTCGTTGTAGTCAGGGAGTATAGTAATTCACTGAATGGGTATCCTTTTTTTTTTTTTTAATCTAGAAGTTTGGAAGACAAAAGCAAGTTTCTAGTGGACATTAGTAAAAGAATATTTATTCACTTATGTGTAAATAAAGATTTTTTTATAATTTTGTGCTTTCAAAGTTTCTTGATTTACTTTTTTTGATACTTACCCATAGTAATATATTGGCCATCTATACACATTGTTATTATATTGTGGAAGTTGTTTACACTTATTTGAAATAATTATAGCCTAGTTCTCAACTGCTACCTACCAAGACCTTTTCAAGTTCCCTTGTGAATAATGATAAGACTATGTAAATATAATTGTTATTTTTATAGAAGCAATGAATGTGTAAGCATTATTCAAATTCAACTAATAATTTGACAGGAAATTATGACTTCTCATTTACCATATTTAGAATAACATCATATTCTTAGCTAGTGATTCACCAAAAGCATATGCATAATCATAACATACCACACATTTACGGATATCTTTTTGAGCGAACTTGTATGAAATATAATAAAAGTCTAACTTCAAAATAACATTTATGAAGCATAACATATGATCAGAACCCCATACTTTTCTGTAGCACTTTTAGGAGCCTTACATAATAAACATAGAGGAAAATTTCCTGCATAACTGTATAATATCCTGAAATCATTAGGCTTCATCATAAGTGGTCAACAAAAGTTATACTGTAATAAACACTGTGCGAGTCCACATTTGTTTTAAAAACAAAAGCACAAATTCCATGCTTCTTAAAATAAAAAAAATGTTTTATATATATTAAGAAATGAACTTGGGAGAATATAAAAGTAATTACTTTAATGTTTTTTATAGTTAGTGTCAAAATAGAGTCTCACATACCTAGTTGTTAGAGAAGTTGAGATAATCAAACAGTAATATTTAAAGCAAAGAATAATATGAATAGATTTCTAAAATGAAATATAATAATATAACATCAACAACATAACTACTTAATTGTCAGTTGTGGATGATGGTCTATAAATGGCCAGAATAACGTGGGGAAACTATTAGGTGGCTATTTTATAGAAGTTAATTATGGGCTGTGAGTGTGGCTCAGTGAAAGAACACTTGTCTAGCATGTGTGAGTCACTGGGTTACATCCTCAGCACCACAGAAAAATACATAAATAGATTAGATAGATAGATAAAACAAAGGTATTGTGTTCATCTACAACTAAAATAGGTAAAAAAAAATACAGATGAATTTAACCAAAATAGAAGTTGAAGGAATGATGAAGAAAAACAAATCTAAATAATAAGTAGGTAACAGAAATATGTAGGCTATAGAAATGTGTATGTATTCCTGAAACAAAATTAATTTAGAAATGAATAGGTTGAATCTTGAAAACACTGCACTGAGTGAAATAAGCCAGTCACAAAAAGGAAAATGACCATAAAATTATACCTAGGTAAGGCTTCTAGAGAAGTTAAATTCATACAAACAGAAAGTACAATGGTGGTTACAATGGATTATGCAAAGGAAAAGATGGAGAGCCAGTGTTTATTGGTACAATTTCAGTTTTGCAAGAAGAGTAAAGTTCTGGAGGTGGATGGTAGTGATGGTTGAAAAAAAGTCTGAATATATTAATATTACTGAACTGTGCACCTAAAAATAATTAAGATGGCATTTTATCTTCTGATTTTTCCTGCCATAAAAATATTTATTAATGTCTTTAAAAAACACTTTATATGAGTTGAGCTAACATGTTTAAAAATCAGAAAATGATACGTATGTATCTATATCCAATCAATTTTGTTAAATGTCAAGTAGTTTAGTTTCAGAGAATAGAAATTTATATAGTTTTTCTTAAAAGCAATGTATAGGAACAGTAAGAAATCTATAGATGGCTTGATCTTTTTGAAGTATAAGGTGTAATTATTTCTCCAGCTTAGGAAAGGTGAGACAGAGTTCTCAGAATAGTTAATAATTATGAACAAGAAGCTGGGCATAGTGGCAAACACCCAGCAACCCATGAGGCTGAGACAGGAGGATTGTAAATTCAAAGTCAGCCCAGCACTTAACGAGACCCTCAACAACTTAGCAAGGTTGTGTTTCAAAATAAAAATAAAAAGAACTGGAATGTGACTCAGTGGTAAAGAGACCCTGGGTTCAATCCCCAGTACCAAGTGAGAAAGAAACTCAAGCATAGAATTCCATAAACTAAATGTGACAATTTCCATAGTAAGTTGTAACATATTTTATAAAAAACCAGAATGAAAAGAACACCAATGTAAAAATCATGAATAAACAAAAAACATTATCCTTTAGATGACTAAAAATAAGTCAATGTAAATTAACAGATTCTTGGACTCTGCCTAGAAAAGACATATTAGAAGTTTCATGATCTTTTATATTTGCAAAAAACAGCAAAAAAAAAAAAAAGACAATTAAGAATGTTAGTTACAGAAATGACTGCAAGTGAGGGATGAACAGATTGCAAAGATGTTAACTGGAGAAAACTATAAACAGGGAAAGGAGCAGCAATTTCCCTCTTTGGTGTCACCTGCTGATCACAGTGTAGTAAGCAACCTCACACCAGCTGTGAGCAGAGGAGTCCTGACTAGTCTAACAAGTGCTGCCAAGGTATTTGTGATGTGTACCACTTAAATATCAGGAAAGAGAAAAGACTGAGCTAGAGGACTTGGCTTTTGAAAGTAGCAAAGTGTAATAAAAGCAAATTAGGGGATAGATATTATGAGGACTGTTCATTTTATATGTCAATTTGGCTGGGCCATAGTACAAAGTGTTTAGCCTAACTCCAATCTAGATGTTGCTGTGATGTTACTTTTAAGACGGAATTAGTATTTAAAACAGTGGACAGAATATATTCTGATTATTCTTCATAATTCAGGTAGGCTTCATCCAGTCAGTTGAAGGTATTAAGAGAAATGTCCAAGGTCCCCAAAAGAAGGAATTACACCTTCAGACAGTCTTTGGATTAGAGATAAAATTTTCTCTGGGTCCCTAGCCTGCCAGTGTGCCATTTCCTTAAAATCTCTCTCTCTCTCTCTCTCTCTCTCTCTCTCTCTCTCTCTCTCTCTATATATATATATATATATATATATATATATATATACATACACACACATATATATTGTGTATATATGTGTGTATATATACATCTATATGCATATTTATAAATATATTTATAAATTATATATACACATATTTACACACACATATATATTTATGTATAAATATATATTTACAAACAGATTTTATTGGCAATTTCTCTGAAAATTTAATGTAGGGGCCCAAAGTAATAATCTAAACAATTGTGTAAAGTTCTAATACAAAAGGAAGCAATTAAAATTACTTCAGTCAATAAGAAGAATAAACACTGTTTCCAATAATGAAGTATCATTAATTAACATAAGTTACATAGGATGATACTTGAAAATAGTCTTCCCATATGATAGTGCTCAAATAAATAAACAAAAGATATTGAAAAAGAAATAAAACATTTGGCCTATGAAGCTGGAAAATGTTGCATTGAATAACCTTCACATCAGATTCATGATGCATATTAAAATACTACAAGTATGGGGAATCTTTCAGTAAAGTCAGTTGTTTGACTTTAACCCTTGCAGTGAAGATGACTGTTTTGATTTTACTTGATTCAGGGGTTCATAAGCTCATTGGACTATGAAATCTTTTATGGTACATCTCTCTTTCTCTCTCTCTCTCTCTCTCTCTCTCTCTCTCTCTCTCGGTGTGTGTGTGTGTATGTGTGTGTGTTTAGTAAATACTGATATAAATCACTGAATGACAATAAGAAGTGTATTAGTCAATTTGGGCTGTCATAGAGAAATACCACAGATTGGGTGGCTTAAACCACAGAAATTTGGTTTGTCTTCTGGTGTCTGGTAGTGCACCACCCAAGTGCCAACAGAATTTCTCCTTAAGCCTCTCTCCCGGGCTTTTAGATCATCATTTTTTCTCTGGGCTCCACAAGGCCTTTTTATTTTTGCACACATATTATTGGTGTTTTTTACTCTTCTAAAGGATACCAGTTTCACTGGATTGGAACATTGCCCTTATGACACCATTAAACTAATTATCTCCTTAAAGGCCTTATTTCCAAATACATGCACATTAGAGGTTAGAGGTTTTGAGGACACAAATCAGTCCATAACAAAGAGTGATGTTTTTTTAGTCTAGTTTGGTGATTTACATTGATTAAATTGCTTAATTTCAGCTGACCAATTTGTGAACATCAGATAGCTTTTTCACCTAATTAAATTAACATGATAAATCATTACGTCAATCCTTGAGAAATATGAAAACACAATTTAACCATCAGAAAATATTATATGTTCCAAGAAAATTAAATGCTTGCTTATACATCATAGTGAGATCTTGTAATCAGCTAAGTGGATAAAGTATTGAATCATAGTTTTATTACTCATTTGAATGCCTATTTATTTCTGTGCTTATGGAGAACAGACTATTCAAAACGTTTTCCTCATTTCATGAAGAAACGCTACTATTTACTTTTTCTATTCTTGTCATTTTCTTTTTGTTTTGTTTTTGACAAAATGAACCAGAGGCCAGTATTCTCAGGGAAATTCAATCTGATTTCTGAAGTACCCATATATTCCATCTGGTAGAGAAGATGTCTATGTTGGAACCCATTTTGAGAATGGTTGCATTCTTCTGAGAAATTTCTATGAGGTATCCCTACATAATATTAATTTTATATCTAATGAAAGCAGAGAAACCTGAGGGTCCTTGAGTTCACACTACCTTCAGATTATTTAGCATGGCCAGGTAAATTTAGTTTTCTGGACAATAAGTTTAAAGGATTTATGCAAACAGTGTATGCTACTCTGCACCATGAGCCTCTCCAGGCTCATGAGTATGCAACTGATTTAAAGACTAAACAATTAGTTTCACTCACTGATTTCTGCAAGTACTATAACAGTGGGGTTCCAAAGCCATTCAGGAACCAGTATTATCAGTATCACCAGGGAACTGCTAGAGATGAAAATTCTTGGAACCTACCACTTCTTAAATCAGAAACTCTGAGAATAGGATCTGGAAATCTGTGTTAACATAAGCTGTCCAGGTGATTCTAACCCACACTCAGTGCTTCCTAAATGATTGTGCCTCATTTCTTCTCTTATCTAAATGTCAACTGAAGCTTTTTCCGAGAGTAAAAGTGGGAGTGCTCTATATAAAGGACTCTTTTTCATTTCTACTTTTTCTTTAAATGAGGAATTTCTCAAAATAAGTTCCCACATGCAGTCCTGGAATCCAGTTCGGTGAACACATATTAAAAACATGGATGAAAGTCCTGAAATGCTATTGAAGAAACATGTTTATCTAATCCAGTATGTATTGAAAATATTTGATTAAAAAGATTTTTTCATCAACTAGTAACATTTACTAACTTCTTCAGGGTCAAGTATTCCTTTGAGGAGTTACCTGTTCTTCTTGCTTGATGCCCAATCCTCTTGAGCCAGTCAGTCAAGAGTGAACAAGTAGGCTCATGAGAAAACACAGACTAGTCAGACTGTCATCCTGGCAATTTGCATACTGAGCCAAGTAAGACAAGAATGTAG
The DNA here is from genome assembly GCF_021218885.2 of Marmota monax. Lineage (NCBI taxonomy): Eukaryota > Metazoa > Chordata > Mammalia > Rodentia > Sciuridae > Marmota > Marmota monax. The sequence goes on from NW_026692781.1 coordinate 17,922,812, forward strand.
ATTAGTTATGTTTTCACTGTTTTATTATAAGACTTATTACTTCTAAGTGAACAAAAAATAAAATATTCTATTAAATAGGCTCTAGATTATGAGTGTTTTCTTAAGTAATACAAATACCCAGAAACTGTCTCCTATTCTTCTTGGAGTCTGATTGTTAAGCTTCTCTTTTGATTTATGGACAGCCCAATATTCTTTCAAATGATTCCTTTAAAAAGCTTTGTGTAAATATAATTTATTTATTTTTTGATTCAAAGATTATTAATTGATACACAAGTACAATTTATGGATTAAGGTTGCAGGCCTTCAGAAAAGTACTCTAAGTGGCTTTTATAGGCTTCTTCATTTTCCTAAGATAGAGCCAAAGTTAAGGAACTCTTTTATATTTTTTTTCCATGATGGTACATTATCATCTTGGTTTCTGTATATAAATCAGCTTGTTAAATTTTGTGTATGGTCATCTGAAACCATACAACACTAACGATAGAGAACTGGGTAATAGTATGGCTATTGATCCCTGCACAATTAGATTCAATGTTACTTTTCTTATGGAGAAAAAGTAAAGTTACCATCACAGATTTCTTGTAAAATGTCATAAATGAAATAGACACTTTTTAGAAACATGATGCTTTAAAAATCTCTACTATTCTGGTGCCAAAATCATGCCTTCTTTTTTCAAAACTACTCTAAGATATCATCTCACTCCAGTCAGAATGGCAGCTATTATGAATACAAACAACAATAGTGTTGATGAGAATGTAGGGAAAAAGGTACACTCATACACTGCTGGTGGTACTGCAAATTGGTTCAGCCAATAATGGAAAGCAGTATGGAGATTTCTTGGAAAATTGGGAATGGAACTACCATTTGACCCAACTATCCCTTTCCTCAATCCATACCCAAAAGACTTAAAAACAGCATACTACAGGGACACAGCCACATCAGTTTATAGCAGCACAATTCACAATAGCTAAACTATGGAAACAACCTAAATGCCCTTCAACAGATGAACGAATAAAACAATGTGGCATATATACACAATGGAATATTACTCAGCAATAAAAGAGAATAAAATCATGGGATTTGCAGGTAAATGAATGGAGTTGGAGAATATAATGCTAAGTGAAGTTAGCTAATCCCCCCAAAAAACAAATCCCGAATGTTTTCTCTAATATAAGGAGGCTGATTCATAGTGGAATAGGGAGAGGGAGTATAGGAGGAATAGATGAACTCTAGATAGGGCAGAGGGGTGGAAAGGGAAGGGAGGAGGTATGGGATTAGAAATCATGGTGGGATGTCATGGACATTATTATCAAAAGTACAGGTATGAAGACATGAATTGGTGTGAATATACTATGTATACAACCAGAGATATGAAAACAAAAAATGATATGTAACAAAAATTGTAATGCATTCTGCTGTCATATGTAAATTTAAAAAATTAATTAAAAAATATCTACTATTTAAAACCTGTGGATTAATATCCAAAATTTGCAAGGTATTCCTACAAATCAATGGCAAAAATAAAAACAATAACACCAAAAAAAAAAACGAAAAACTTTATAAAAACTTGAAAAGATGCTCAACATCACTGAACATCAGGGAACTGCAAATCGAAACTGCAGTAAGGTATCACCTCCTATCAGGTAGGATAGAGAGATGGATACTAAAGAAAACTAAAAAGGAAACCCAACCAAATAAAACTGTTTTAGTCAGCTTTTTTGCTGCTGTGAACAAAAGACCTGCTAAGAACAATTTTAAAGGAGGAAAACTTTATCTGGTGCTTACAGTTTCATAGGCATCAGTCCATAGATGTCAAACTCCATTGCTTTGGGCTAGAAGTCAGGGAGAACATAGTGGCATAAGGGTATGGCAGGACATGGAATCAGGAAACAGAATTCTACCCCTCACACACACATACATGTATATTATATATAATAATATACATAATATATATAGTTGTTCTTCAATGGATATAGTTTCAGTCATGCAATATATATATTATATAATATATATGATATATATGTGTGTATACATATATATATTCTACCATATATATTTCATATATATACTTCAAAAGCAAACCCCCAATTACCCAACTCCTTCAGCCATACCCTACCTATCCATAATTACCACCCAGTTAGGCCCTAATGGGGATTAATTCACTGATTAGGTTAATGTTGTTCTCATAACCCAATCATTTCACCTCTAAACTTTTTTGTATTTTCTGACACATGACCTTTTGGGGGACACCTCTTATCTAAACCATAGCAAAGAGCAACAAAAATATTAGCTATTTCAATTATTGAGAAATCTAAAATCATCATACTCATAGAAACAGAAAGTAGAATAGCAATTTCCAGGAACTGGGTTGAGGGACTAATGTGAAGCTCTTCTTCAATGGATATAGTTTAAGTTATGCAAGATGATAAACTTCTATAGGTTTGCCACACAACATTTTGCTCATAGTAAATTCTGTACTTCCTTTACATTAAAAATGGGTTAAAAAAGGTAGATTTCATATTGCTTGCTTTCTAACACCAGCCCAATCACAATAAAAATTCTTAATTCATGTAGCGAAAATAATAAGATTAATTATACATTTAGTATTATTTTATTTTATAAAATATTTTAAGAAAACTGAGCATGGTGGTGCTTGTCCTTAATCCCATCTACACAGAAGCCTGAGGCAGAAGGATCACTTGAGCCCAGGAATTAAATACAAATCTGGGAAACATAGTGAGACCCTTTTTAGAAAAGGAAGACATTATTATATTATTGTTGTTTTTTCCTCTTTGTGATGAAAATATTTGTCATTAGGAGATCTATTTGAACTACAAACAATATTAAAGGATTTTCTTCAGTCAGAAGGACAATTATGTCTCAGAAAATTTGACTTACCCAAAGAAATCTAAAATGTAATTTTCTCATCTTTTTCTTAAACTTTTTAAAATAATACCAACATACTGGGGTGTTTATAACATTTGTAGAAGTAAAATGTATTACAACACTGCAATGTCCAAGCATCCAAATTAGTACTGCACACACTGTAATTGTTTCTGAAAAAGTTTCCAAAAGTTTATTGGAAGTTGCAGTGGAGGATGAACTACTTAGTTGGAAATGTGTAATTTTCTCCATGTGTATTTGAATTTTTTAAAAAAAAAATGGTACCCAGATTGAACCCTGTTACTTTCCTTCAGTTCTTTCTTTTTTATGTTTTATTTTGAGACAGGGCCTCCCTAAATTGTTGAAGGTCTTACGCACTAAATTATTGAGACTGGCCTGAATCTTGTAATCCTTCTACCTCTGCCTCTGGAGTCATTGGGATTATAGGCATGTGCTACCATGCTGGGCTATATTTATTTATTTGATAGATAAAGGTACATGAGTTTATCATATTCAATATGATATATTGAGGTATATTATGTGTGTGTGTGTTTGTGTGTGTGTGTATACTGGAATGGATAACTAGAATTGATATATGTATGACTTTACACAGTAATTTTTCTGTGGTGAGAACACCACAAATATCTACTTGATATTTTATTTAGTATATAATATTTTAAATAATTATTTAATTAATTTATTTATTTTTATGAGATGCTAAGGATCAAACCCAGTGCCTCACATGTTCTAGCCACTGAGCTATACAGCCACAGCCCTACAATATATTTTTACTAATTAAGTTCATCATATTTTACAATAATTCTCTTAAATTTATTTACCCTGATATTTTATCTCTTGAATGACTTATTCCTACCACCCTCACCTGCAGCCCAGACTCATAAATGTCATTCTACCCTCTAATTTTATGACATTAATATATTTTAGGTTCCACATATGAATGTAACCTATTTATATTGCAAAGTATTGGTTGAGTGAAGAATTAAAATCATAGGGCTTAATAAAATATAATTTAAAAATTATTCTGTCTCAAAAATCTTTCATGGTTATTTTCAATATTCATGGTTATTTTTAAAGCTACTGCTCTGTACTGAAATTAGGAAAATGAAAGGTGAAGTTTTAAAGGTTATGAAGTAGACAATAAAAATGACTTATTAGATTTAAGGATCAAATTATCTGAAAAGTCAAAACTTTTTCTTAATTATTGTGACTTTTTTGTTTAATTGATAAAGACCCTATTCAACAAATATATTTCCACATTTACTTTATACACTTTAAAATGTATTTTATATAAATTTCTCTATATACTTAAATTGTCTTTTAAGTTTCTCTTTTACTATTTCTTGTAAAAACAGTGTTTAATATAATACATATATTTTATATATAAAAACATGTATCAGAGGATGATCCAAGTATTATAAGCATTGTTTTTACGGAAGCGTAAGACTTTAAAGTGTGAAAAGGACTTAATATCAGCATACTACAGTGACACAGCCACATCATTGTTTATAGAAACTCAATTCACAATAGCAAAGCTATGGAATCAACCTAGGTGCCCTTCAACAGATGAATGGATAAAGAAAATGTGGTATATATACACAATGGAATGTTACTTAACCACAAAGAAGAATAAAATTATGGCATTCGCCAGTAAATGGATGAATCTGGAGACTAGCATGCTAAGTGAAATAAGCCAATTTTCTAAAACCAAAGGCCAAATGTTCTCTCTGATATGGGGATGCTGATGCACAATAAGGGAGACAGGTGGAGGGAAGAATATACGGTTATTGGATTATACAAAGGGGAACTAAGGGAAGGGAGGGGAGGTGGGAATAGGAAAGATAGTAGAATGAATCAGACATAAATATATATCCTATATTTCTATATAAATATATTATGAGTGAAACTCCACATCATATACAACCACAAGAATGGGAATCTAATTAGAATAAGCTATATTCCATGTCATGTGTATCTAAAAAAGAATAAATTTTTTAAAAAGTTAGATAAAAAATTGAGTCTTATTTGAACCTTAAGAAAATCAGATATTTAAAGGCATTGCTATACATAACACACAGATTGCAATATTTTCTTTTATTGTGCTAATGAAATTCATACTTCTAGTTTCTAACATGCCAGTTTAAGAATGGGTCATACAATTAATGTAAAATGTCATGGGGGTGATTAGTGTTTATATTAAGGATTTAATTGACCCTAAAAGTTATGGTTATGATACAGTGATTTATCAAAAATAAAACCTGAATGGTTTAATTTTATAATTATTAAAAAAGAATCTACTCCTATTTTAAACACTAATATTTCCCTTTTTCTGACATGAGTAATTAGTTTATAATTGATATTTTAGGTAGTGCTACCAAAAAAGTATTGAAAGAAGTTAATAATGTGAAATGTATAAAACTATTCTTTTAAATAACAGCCAGAGGACAGGGAATGATTCAACACACTAAAATCAGGTGATGTAGTACCTCCATTAACAATAAATTGAAATAATGACACTTTTTAATTTCCTTTTTATATATTCTTTGAAAATTCAGGAAATTGCATCTAAAGTCTATGAGTTGTAGATATCTTGGGGCAATGGTGTCACAATAAAATTTATGTTAGATCGTTGTGCAAACACTTCTAGGTATTTGAAATTTCAAATTAGATGTTTTAGAGGTTGCTTGACTACTAGGAATTTTGGAATAGCCACCTACCTCCAAACACATACACCAGGTTTACTGATGAATACCCTGTCCATTTAAGCAATTAGTGGTTCTCTTTACAAAACAACAACAACAACAACAACAAAAAAGAACACCTTTATGTAGTAATTAAGACAAAAAAATTAAGACAATTATGGCATCTTTAGCAGAAAAACTAGACCAGTCTATCTGCAGTTATATATTTAATTACTTCTTTTTTTCTAATTATTCTAGATCTAATAATAAATTGGCATAAAAATGGATGCAAAGCATTTATACATTAGTCAATCCACGTACTAATAATACAGGGATATTATTTTAAAATCATAGGTTCAGTAAATTACTATTTGAGATGATTTGATTTTCATACCCATTTTGGGCAAATTTTATTTTCATCATAATAATTTACTGCATATAACATCCATTACTTAAAAAGGCAACTCTTCTGGGCTGTGTGTTTAGCTCAGTGCTAGAACACCTACCTACATGGGCAAGATCCTGGGTTGGATCCCCAGCAACACACTTTTAAATAATAGCAAGAGGACAGGGAACCTATTAAATAATAGCAAGAACACAGGGAATCCATCCTGGGTGGGGAAGGAACAAGTGAACTTGATGGAGGTGTGGGCCAGCTTGATATTAATGTCTGAAAAAGTAGCATTAACAAATAAAAACAAAAGATGCAAGAAATGTAGTTTAAGCAGGGGCTTGACTGGTGGAAAAGACCTGATGGGTCTGATCCCTAGCAAAGAGAGAAAGCTCACCAACCTTTATTTAATACGGGAACACATCAAAGGGATTCATTGTTAGGAAGAGTTCTTTAAGATAACAAGAGGCCAGAGTCTGTGGGAAATTGGCCTGGTCTGGGCCTCTCACATGTAAAAAGGATAGATGCCAAATAGTTATCCCTCCTCCAGGAAGCTGGCACCTCAAAGCCGATTAGTGCACTGCTATCTCTTTCACCCAAGGCTAGTAGTCATCTAAATTCAAAGCCATAGAACTCATAAATTCCATGCCCGGCATAGAAGCAGCTCCATCAATAGCGGCTGCCTGCAAATGGGTGTGTCTTTCCACACACTGCATGGAAAGATTCCCAGATGCAGCAGTCATGCTGTCCAAGGCTATGGATTTCAAAGCAATCTTTTATTTGCCCCTCCCAACACAAACACACTCACTCTCTCTGTCTCTGTCTCTCTCTCTGTATCTCTCTCTTTCTGTCTCTCTCTCTCTCTCTCTCTCTCTCTCTCTCTCACACACACACACACACACACACACACACACACACGGAAGATTTTCTAGCTTCAAAAAATTTCAATCTAGTTGGTAAGATAAACACTTAAAAGTAACTAGAATATAATGTAAAGGTTGTAAAACAGTCCATACAGAGGACTCTGAGAACACAGGACAAGCCAAACCCAGTGTCAATAGGGATGGCTTCTAAAATAAGAGAAATTAAGCCGTGTCTTGATAATCATACAGATATTAAACTTGGAAAAAAATTGGAAAAATAATGGTAAGAAAAATATTTCTGCTAATAGAATTGTTCGACCTTGTATAGTAGTGATTACACAACGATATATATGAAATAAAAATGTACAGAATTATGCTCATAAATAGACACACAATTGAGTACATGTAAAAATGGTAGATGCTAAATAAGTTGTGTGAATTATACTGATTTTTATTTCTTGGTATTGGTATGATATTTTGACAGTTATGTAAGATACTATAGAAAGAAACTAGATGTCAGATACATGGGGCTTCTCTGTACTATTTTTAAAATTTCTAGTGAGTCTGCAACTATTTCACAATGCATTATTTTAAAAGGTGTTATAAGACAATTATAGAAAGAACATTGCAAGTGAACACAATCATGTGGGAAAATATAAATATTTTAAATAAATTTGTGTCATGGGAATGTAAGGAGAGGAGATGTTACTTAAAAAGGTAGATTGTGTCAGGTTCCATAAGGCATTATACAGTGTGCTAACAAATTTAGAGTTTCTCTTGAAACATGAATATGATATTAGTCTGTCTGGGAAACAGAAATAAACAGTGACATGTAACTCTATGTGCAAAGTACTCAATCAGGGCTATTAGAATCTCTGCTGTTTTTTTCTAATAAAGAAACACTCAGGAGATTTGAGGTACCTGAGGTACCTTTATAGTACTAATTTTGCTTACAAATGAATGAATATAATATATTTAATTCAGTGATAACAAGACATTATAATACATAAGACACTATTGAGGGTTTTCTTTTTATTAGTACATGTTAATAATACAGATTAATAATTTTCACTGTGTTATTTTCATGCATGCAGGTGCAGTGGCTTGGATACCTTCGCTCTCAATTCTCACCTCCTTTACCTCTCTCAGGTATACTCCAAGTCTCTTGTGTAATAGTCCCTCTTCTACTTTCAGGTCATCTTCTTGTCTTTCTGTGTCTGGCTTATTTCATTTAAAATGATGTCCTGTAGTTCTATCATTTTCCCTGCAAATGATATAATTTTATTGCTTATGGCTGAATAATACTCCATTATCTGTGTGTACAATTTTTCTTTGTTGACAGGCATCGCTTAGGCTGATTGCATATCTTAGCTATTGTGAATAATGCTACAATATGCAATAAATATGCATGTGTAGGTTTCTCTTGTATACTGACTTCATTTTCTTTGAATATATACACAGGAACTGGTATTGTTGAATCCGAAGGTATTTCCTGTTTTAGTTTTTTGCGGAATCTCCATAATGTTTTCCAGAGTAAATGTACAAATGTACATTCCCATGAACAGTGTCTAGGGGTCCTTTTTCAATATATCTTTGCCATCATTTGCTACTTTTATATATTTGATAATAGACACTTTAACTGGAGGTGGGATGGAATCTCAAGGTAGTTTTGATTTTAATTTTTCTGATGGTGAATGATAGTGAGTATTTAGGCATATATTTCTTGGCCACTTGTATCTTCTTTTGAGGAGTATTGACTCAGATCATTTTCCCATGATAGGATTACTTGTTTTGTTGTTGTTGTCATTGAGATATTATAGTTCTGTATATATTCTGTACATTAATACTGTGAGATAGATATCTGACAAAGATTCTCTCCCATTCTTTAGGCTGCCATTTCTTCACTGTGTTGATTGTTTCCTTTACTGTGCAGAGAGCTTTTAGTTTGATATAATCCGTTTTTTAATACTTGCTTTTGTTTCCTGGGATATTTCTATTGTATTTCTATTCAGGAAATAATTTCCTAAATTATTTCCATAGGTTTTTTCTAGAAGTTTCTACATTTAATTGCTTTTTAAATTTTTTTTTTAATTTTTTTTTGTTGTAGTTGGACACAACACCTTTATTTGTTTTTATGTGGTGCTGAGGATCGAACCCAGGGCCTTGCGCTTGCTAGGCGAGCTCGCTACCACTGAGCCATAACGCCAGCCCTAATTGCTTTTTTTTGTAAAAGGTAAAGTATAGGTGTCTACTTCCAGTCTTCTATATGTGAATATCCATTATCTTTTATTGCAGAATCTGTCTTTCCTCTGTGAATTTTTTTGTCAAAAATCATTTGTTTGTAGAAGTGCAGAACTTTGGGGATTCTCAGTTATGATCCATTGGTCTGTGTGTCTGTTTTTATGCCAGTACCATCTTTTTTTTTTTTTTCGTTATTGTGGCTCAGTAGTGTGTTTTGAAATCAAGTATTTTAATACTTCTAGTACTATTATTTTTGCTCAGATTTTGTCTACCCTTAGGTTTTAGTTTGATATAATCCATTAGATAAAGCATTAACAAATGGATTATATCAAACTAAAATTTTTGTTTTGCTTTGCTTTTGAAGCTATCTTGAATGGACCACTGTCCAGTTTTCTTTTTCAATTATATATCATTATTGGTGTCTAGAAAAACTACTGACTTTGTATGACTTTTGTATCTTGCTAATATACTGAATTTATCAGTTCTGCATCTTTTCTTGGAGTCTTTAGATATTACAAAAAAGGATAATTTTACTTCTTCCTTTCCTATTTGTATCCCTTTTATTTCTCTTGCCTGACCAATCTGGCTTCTGGTACCATATTAAATATGAGTTATAAAAGTAGACATGTTTGTCTTGTTTCTAATTTTAGAGGAAATGCTTCTAGATTTTCCCCAACATGTATGATGCTGGCTATAGATTTATCTTCTAAATGTTTTACGTGTTGTGGTATGATCCTTCTATGCCAAATATATTCAGTGCTTTAACCATGAAAGGATGTTAAATTATATTGAGGGCTTTTGCTGTACCTACTGTGATGACCATATGATGTTTATTCTTTACTGATTTGCATGTTTTGAATCCTCCTTGCATTGTCTAAATGAAATAAAGTTGATAATGTTGTTTGATATTTTTAATGTGCTCTTAAATTTTATTTGTAATTATTTAATTGAGGATCATTGTATCTATATTTTTTAGGGATATTGGTATATATTATACCAATATTGGTATTGGTATTTTCTTTCTGTTTATTCTTTTTCTTTTCTTTATCTTTTGTGCTACTGTTGTTTTTGTGTCCTTATAAGATTTTGGTAGTAGTGACCTGAAGGATATCATTACTTTCTATTTTTTGGAATAGTGTGTGTGTAACATTGGTGTTAGTTCTTTGAAGTCTGATATAATTTGGTACTGAGTCCATCTGGTCCTGGATTTTTTCATTGTTTGGAGAAGTTTTACTACTCAATAAATATAATTACTTATTATTGATCTATTTAGGCTTTTTGTATCCCCTTGTTTCAATGTTGATAGACTATATGTGTCCAGAATTTTTCATTTAGTCTAGATTTTTACAATTTAGTAGCATGTAATTTTTCAAAATATTACATAGTGACCCTTCAAACTTCAGTTCAATATGTGGTACAATCTTCTTTTTTTGGCTCTAATTTTATTTATTTGGGTTTTCTCTGTTTTTCTTTTGGTTAATTTAAGTAGAGATTCATCTTCTCAGAGAACTATTTGTTTCACTAAACCTGTCTCTTGATTATTTTCTCTATTTCATTTATATATATTTGATCTTTATTATTATTTTCTGTCAATTGATTTTGGATTTTGTTTGTTCTTGTTTTATTAGACCTTGAGATGTATCATTAAGTTATTTGAGATCACCTTCTGTCTCTTTCTCCATTCCCCCTTCTTTCTCTCTCATTCTTTTATATATTAACTCATTGTTAAAGATTTACTTCTTACTACTGTTTTTACTGTATCCCTCAGATTCAGGTATTTTAGTTATCTTTTTCACTACTGTGACTAAAAAAATCTGACCAGAACAATTTTAAAGGAGAAAAAGTTTATTTGAGGGCTCACAGTTTCAGAGGTCTTAGTCCATAGAATGTTGGCTCTATTCCTCAGGACTTGAAGTGAGACAACAACACCACAGAAGAGTGTGACAGAGTGAAGTGGCTCATATGATGATCAGTAATCAGAAAGAGGTCTCCACTTGTTGCCAAATACAAATATACACTCCAAAGCCATGTCCCCAATTCTCACCTCCTCCAGCCACATCCTACCACTTCAGTTACCAACTCAGTTAATCCCTATCAGGGGATTAATTCACTGATTTGGTTAAGACTCTCACTACCCAAATCATTTCCCCTCTGAACTTTCTTGAATTAACTCATATGTGAGATTTTGCAGGAAACCTTACATCCAAACCACAACATCATATAAACTGTATTTCCATTTTTATTCTACTCCATGAATATTTAAAATTTTCTGCTGATTTCTTTAATGACCCAGGGTCTAATTTCTGTGGTTTCTCTTGCTATTGGTTTGTGGTTTCATTTTATTGTGATTAGATAAACTACAATAAATCATTTAAAGTTTTTGTTTAAATTGTTAAGACTTGCTTTATGGCCTAACATATGGTCTATTTTGAAAAACTTCCCATGCTGTGATAAAAAGTGTGTATTCTGCAGCTGTTATATGGAATATTTTGTGAATGTTTGCTAAGTCTATTTGATCTGGTATGGAATTTAACTCTCGTGTTTCTTTGTTAATATTTTTTTGTCTGAATTTTCCATCTATTGGTTAGAATGGTATATTAAAACCACCCATTATTGTTGCATTGGATCCTAACTATCCCATTATACCTAGTAGTGTTTGTTTTATAAAATTGGGTGCTATGATGTTTGGTGAATGTGTACTTATAGTATTCTCAATAACATTTCCCCTTGATCAATATATTGACCTTTAACTTTTCTTGCTGATTTTGTATTAAAATCTATTTTACTGGAAGTATAAACATTTCTGTTTGTTTTTTTTTTATTCCATTCGTTTAACACATCATTTTTCATCTGTTCACTTTTAGTCTATATATGTCTTTGCCAATCAAGTAAGTCTCTTGCAAGTAGATGATTGTTGGGTTTTATTTTTTATCTAATAAGCTACTCTTTATCTTTCAACTAAAGAATTAAGATCATTTACATTCTGGGATATTACTGAAGGATGTGTAGTTTTTCATATCATTTTGATTTTTTACAGGTTATTTTGAATGATCTATATTTATTTTTCTCTTATTTAATCTCAGGCATTTGGTAGTTTACTGTGTTGATAATGTTTCGTTCTTTCCAGTTTCTTATCTGAAATTTATTATTTCTTATTCTCTCACAATTATATTATCTCTTCTTTTCTTATGGGTATAGGACTGGCTTAAGTATTTTTGGTAATACTGTTCAAGTGGTTAGAAATTTTCTTAGTTTATGCTTATGTTAGAAGGTCTGTATTTCTTATTTGATTCTGAAGGATGACTTTGCTGTGCATAGCTATTTCTTTCAGGACTTGAAATACTTTATTGCATGCCTTTGAGGCTTTTAAAGTTTCTACAGAGCTATCTTCTGTTACTCTAATTGATTTGCCTTTAATTGTAACCTGGCACTTCTCTTTTGAAACTTTTAATATTCTTTCCTTGTTTTATACTTCTAGTATTTTTAACTTCAATATGCTGTGGAGAAATTCTTTTCTGGTCATTTCTATTTGGAGTTCTAAATGCCTCCTGTACTTGAATATCCAGATCTTTCTCAATATTTGGGTAATTTTTTTTTTCATTTATTTCACTGGAGAAATATATATATTAACCTGTATAAACTGTTAATGATTTCCAGAGATCTTGTACATTCTCTTAATTCTCTCTATCCCCTTTTTTTCTCTATTGCTCTCTGAATGCAATATTTGGTAGAGTCATCTTCAAGATCAGACTGTCATTTTCCTGCTTAGTATACTCTGTTGTTGAGACTTTCCAATGACTAATTTATCTGATCTATTTAAGTTTTCATTTCAATATGTTTATACAGTATTTTTTCAAAATCTTTTTATTGAAATGCTCATTTATATCCTACATTGTCTTCCTTAATTCATTTAAATGTTTGTGTTCTAGATGTCATTGACCTTTATAAATGTTGTTGTTTTGATATTTTTGTTCAGCTTTTCATCATCTTTAATATGTTATAAATCTGCTTCTATGGAGTTATTAAATTTAAGGGGTGTCATGTTGCCTTTTTCATATTTTTATTTATACGTTGAGATTCGTGCATCTATTGGAATGGATAATTCTTCCTTTTTTATATGAAGAATTACTTAATAACTTGTCTTGTCCTAATGATGCTGCTTGAGGTATTGGTTTGTTCTGTAATGCCATTTAGTTCTAATTGGAGTTTATAATGCAGTACCCTCTGAAGTTCTAATGTGGGGGGGTGCACTTTCTGTTGTTACTCCTACAGTGATTGAGGAAACACCTGATAAGAGGCTCCTTAAGTGGTTAATATTGGTTTTATTATTACTTGAAAGTAGTGCTGGTACTAGCTGTTCTATTCATGGTGAATAATCTAGAGCTTTTATCCTCTGTTTAGTCATTGGTGAAGACCCTGATATTTCACAGGGAGATATATTGGGCCAGGGTCCTCTATTGCACTCCCCACCAGGCTTGTCATCATTGTGCAGCCTAATAGGGTAACATATCCACCCTCCTGTCTTGAAGTTGAAGTTTCTGCCAATGTTTGAATGGGATTAGTTTGTGACTGTTGGCAGGTCCAGTTCCTTTCAGTTAAGCTGGGAGTGTAATTCATTGGCAGAGAACCCTCACAACCTGCAAGAAATCCTGGGAGTGATCTCCAGGTTACAAAGAAAGGAAAAAATACAAATAAGAAAATAAAAGTGAAATACAACCAATAACAGTTATTGGAACAATAGTGGAAAAAGTAATATAGATTAAAACAAAAGTTAAAAAGATAATTGAAACAAAAAGTTTTGAAAAGGGTAAAAGAATAAAATGAATTTAAAATAAAATAGGAAAAAAAGGAAAGCAGATGTAAGAGAAAAAGACAGATTAAAAATTAATATATTATAGGGCTGAGGATATAGTTCAGTTGGTAGAGTATTTTCCTTGCATTCACAAGGCCCTGGGTTCAATCCCCAGCACCACAAAAAAAAGAAATAATATATTGAGCTAGGCATGGTCGCACATACTTTTAATATCAGCAGTTTAGGAAGCTGAGGCAGTAAGATTCTAAATTCAAAGCCAGCCTCAGCAGCTTAGCAAGGTCCAAAGCAATTTAGTGAGACTGAGTATATGGAAAATGAGAACCCCTGGGACAGAGAAATGACAACCCCTCAAAACTATCTGACCCAGTGGAAGAGGGAGGAGGAAGGCAGTCATTACTCCTCTCCCATTAAATCCTTTCCCAGTAACAATGGTCCTCTATGGAAAGAAATCAAACTTTCATCCCTTCCCAGATTAATTTCCAGCACCTCCAACAAAAGCAAACTTCCATCCCTTCCCAACAGTGGTTCCCAAAGGGTGGAGGCAGATACTGAAATGCTTGAGACTGGACTTTTACCCTTTCCCATTGCCAATGAGTTCTGGAAGGAGAAAAGCAAATAGTGACGCTCTTGATAACAATGTGTCCCAGAGGAAGAAGATAAGCAGTGAACACTGAGTTCTGAGCTTTTCCCAGTGACAATGAGTTTCAGACTTTTTACAACGTTTTTTCCTGACTGTCCAAACAGATATATTCTGCCTCAGTCTCGAATAATTAAACCACCCTCATTATAAACTATAAAACTCAAGACTCTTTCTGTAACCAGCAGCCATCTTCCTACTCAGGAAATGAGCACCCCCCCCCCCCCCCCAGTGCCTGAGTGATTGTCTCCACTGCAGAATAAAGGAAAACTTTCTGATCTGTTTAAGGTCCGCTTCCATCCTAGTTGTTTGTGTTTTCATGATGGGGCCAAAACCATGTTAGTTATTTTAGCTTACAGAGACCCTGTCTGAAATAAAAAATAAAAAGGGCTAGGAATGTGGCTCAGGGGTTAAGTACCTCTAGGTTCAATCCCCGGTAGAGAGAAAGAAAGAAAGAAAGAAAGAAAGAAAGAAAGAAAGAAAGAAAGAAAGAAAGAGAGAGAGAGAGAGAGAGAGAGAGAGAGAGAGAGAGAGAAAGAGAGAAAGGGAGGGAGGGAGGGAGGAAGGAAGGAAGGAAGGAAGGAAGGAAGGAAGGAAGGAAGGAAGGAAGGAAGGAAGGAAGGAAAGAAGGAAAGAAAGAAACTGCTATTACTAGGGGATGGGAATTTTCTCCCCTCCAAGCTACTCCAATAAAGGTGAGAGAGTGAATGCTCACAACCTATGCTTATCAAATCTTCTCTCTGAATCTTCTCAGATTATGTGTCCCATGGATAACAGGAAAGGCTGGGTATTATTTACCCCACCTTTATTCTGGAGAATTTGGGGTTCCATGCTCCAAATCAGAGCTAACACCAGAGTTGTGACTTTTCAAGACCTAGCACAAAAGGTGGACCACCACATAGATTTTCTCTGGAGCTCTGTGGACTGCCCATTCTGAGGGTGGGGCTTACAAAACTCCAATGACCCAGAGGGCAGGGAGAGGCAATGAAGTTCCAAAATAATCATGCATGGGGGAAGAAAGTCCCATGTAACATGATGCTCACGATTGTGGTGTTCCCAGACTTGACTCCCACACAAAATCACATATGATTGACTGTTTACTCCCATAGGATCTGATAACTGATTTTTCTGACCTATTGATTTTGAATGGAAGTGCCTTCTGTTCTTTTGTTTCAGTCTGGTTTCCTCCTCACATAGAGGTCTCGGGAGGATTGTGTCCGTCTCCCTCAGGTTGAACTGACTCTGGAGGTTACTGCCCCCTGAGTTAGTGTTATTATGGTTTAAAGATGAGGTCTCCCCCTCAATGCTCATATATGAGACAATGCAAGAATGTTCAGAGGCAGGGTGATTAGATTATGGAAACTTTGACATAATCAGAGGGTTTATTTGTTTATATAATTAACTGGGTGAAAGTTATAGGAAAATAGGATATAAAGAGAGTAAGTAGGTCAGTGGGGGTATGCTTTTAGGGTTTGTATTTTGTCTCTGGTGAGTGGAGCTCTCTCTGCTTTCTGGTTGCCATGTCCTGAGTTGCTTTCCTGTGCCAGGAACTTCTGCCATGAAGTTCTGCCTCAACTTGGGCCTAGAGCTACGGTGTTGGCTGACCATGAACAGAACCTTTGAAACCATGAGTCAAAATAAATTTTTCCTCTTCTGGATGTTCTTGCCAGGTGTTTTGGTCCAGAGATTAAAAAGCTGACTAACATATCCCATGCAGTGGTATTATCTCAGGAGTAAGCTAGACAATAGTACTATTCTTGAGATGGCTTCTGGTTATAGCACTGTGAGAATATGCTGGGAAGTGTAGGTAATTTCTTCAGAGGCAGATCACTATGCAGATTCCATGCATGTCTCTTATCTGTTTTGACTTTATGTCCCTAGTGCTAAATCCCCCACTAGTGGAGTTCACTAGAGCTCTGGGTCTATCACTTATATATCTACTGTAACTGGCTGTGCTGTGCTGCCATGCATTCAATGATGGGGTGCTCTGTTTCCCTAGTTATCCCACTCTCCAATATCACTGGATTTATACAAGATTCTATCTCTCTGATTACCCACCTCAATAAGTAGCTGCACTCATACTGTTTGGTTCTATCCCATGGACTAAGCACGTGAGTGCTGGGTGCTTTTAATTAACCATTTTGGAATCTTCCTCATCCCAACATTCAGCTATTATTGGTTTTCCTTAAATATCAATTTTGTCTTTGGTCAATAGCCTATATATAAGGTAATGCTGAATGTTCTGAATAAAAATATAAGTGACTGTGACCAGCCATTGTAGTACACGCTTATAATCCAAAGATTCAGAAAGTTGAGGCATGAGGATTGCAAGTTTGAGGACTGTCTCAGAAACTAAGGGAGGGCTTCAATAACTTAGTAAGAACTTCTTTCCCTCAAGAAAAAAAAAAGCTGGGAACTGGGTATGTAGGTCAGTTGTAAAGCACCCCTGGGTTCAATTCCCAGTACCCTCACATGCCCCCAAAATATGGATGTGTAAAAAATTCCAAATAACATAAAATAAAATTTTTAAATAGTAAAGTTTCCTTAAATTTTACTATAATATTTGGAAATACAATATGTACCTTATATACTTGCAAGCCAACTTTACAACTTGATGCTGAGTTAAGTATCACTGTATTAGTCATTGGGTGCTTCAGTATCAGAGAACAAGAAAGTAGCACTTATTTAGAGTTATCAAAGACATAGTGCGTAGGAGTCAGATCAAGCAAGGCTTATGACTGATTCAAATCTAAAAATACCTAGGATTGTTTGACAAGTTCTATGAGATGTTTTCAACATATATCATTTCTCTTATATTTCATAACAAACATCAGTTAATATATCCAAGTCATATAAAATGTAAGAAAATAAAATAGACTAAATCTTGCAGTGAAAAAGAATTTTAGTTTTCTATTTGACAACCACTGCACATCCTATTTCCAGAAAAACAAGTGTGCATACACAAACACTCCACTTGAATTGTGACAGATATTATGAAGGCAGAGTGGATATTTGCATTTTAATATTTTTAATTTTGCTCATTGATGCTCAAATCTTATTGCATTAGATTTACAATAGGGTTTTACATACAAAACTATGGACATCTTATTTTGTCTGTGTTTACAATATTAATTTTAATATCTAAAATGCTTACTTATAGGCTGGCTTCATCAAATAACCTTGCATCAAATGTGTCCGCTTTAACTTCATAATTGTTTTATTGCATGAGAACATGACTGATAAGACACAATCCCATCTTCCAAAATTTGCCATTTCTACAGTGTTCATGGGGCTGAAAATTGAATATCTAGCACTGATATGAATACAACTATTACACTGTACAAAATTTTGTTGATTTCCACTTTAATGTAATGAAAGGACTGATTCAGTATTTTGGTTTTAAATATGCCTGATGAACAGATGACAAGGCAATTCTTTGTTAATAACCTATCTGTAAAAAGAACTGTTTATGTGAAATAGCATGCCACTGCTGTATGTACCATTGTTGTATATGATCAAAATAAGGATTTTATGAAAATTTGAGGAAAGATTGTTCAAGTTATGGTCTGATTGTGACCTGTCACTTCTCTTCTCTGTCTTCTTATTAGTCATCTAAACATCTAACTGAGAGTATGGTAACATAAGATCACTCAAAAATAAGGCCACACATAAGAATTTGATTTTCCATTATAAATAAAACAAAGGTATTGATTTATTACCATGTATTTCACTTCTCTATATCCTTCTTCAATTGCTGAAAATTTGGATTAACATACTTGTCACATTGACAAAAATTGCTATAACTTTTAGTTTAATAAAATCATGGTATATATAATAAGTGTTTAACATATAAAAATTGACAGTTATGTAAATCAAAGTATATTTTGTTTTTATAATGTTCTTATAAGTTGAGATACAGTAGACAGCTGGATTAAATTATATTCTGCTTTTTAAAAATATGGTCATCAAAATGTTTTTATTTCTATTAAGCACTTTTTATTCAATATTAGTTTCTCCCAAAACTCATCCTGCTATTACTTTATATTTATTGCTATTTGTGGGAAAGAAACACATTGGAGAATATACAGAATCTTGAATTTTAGATCTATCAAGCCACTAAAAGTTCAAAGTGGTAAGTTACTCACCCTGTTTGAGCCTCAGTTCTTTTGTCCTTACATTGTCTCAGTCTAAATGATCCTTAAGATGTCTCTACTTCCAAAACTACTCCTCTATTATGCAGATCACAATCTGAGATCATCTTGAGATACAGAATAACATGCAAGAAATTTAAGATAGTCAGGAAGAAAACAACTATTGGTTGGCAGGAGAAGTGCCACATATTGTTCTCAGGGCTTTGTACCTGTTTGGCAAGTTCTCTACTACTGAGCTACATTTCTAGACCTGAAAAATAAAAGATCTAAAAATTATGTAAAAACCAAAATTATACTATGTAACATCTATTATCCATATTAAAATGTCTTTATCAAAAGGTTAATCAAGACTCTTAAAGCACAAGAAGTAAAATCAAGAATCAAAGATGGAATGGATTCAAATTAAAAATCTTCTTCTCAGCAAAGGAAACAATCAGTAATGTGAGGATCAAACCCAGAGAGCCTACAGATTGGGAGAAAATCTTATCTTTACCTCTGATAAAGCATTAATCTCTAGGATATATAAAGAATTCAAAATACTTAACATTAAACAAACAAACAAATAACCCAATCAATAAATGGGCTAAGGAACTAAACAGATACTTAACAGAAGAAATACAATTTATCAATAAATATATGAAAAAATATGTATGTACCGCTGTTGTATGTGTTCAACATCTCTAGCAATTAGAGAAATGCAAATCAAAACCACTCTAAGATTTCATCTCACTCCTGTCAGAATGGCAATCATCAAGAATACAGGCAAAATCACATATGGGGTAAAAATGGGAGTTCATAACCCACTTGAATCAAAGTGTGAAATATGATATATCAAGAAATTTGTAATGTTTTGAACAACCAACAATAAAAAAATTAAAAATAATAATAATAATAATAAAACTACTATGTGGTATACACTGTGCAAGGTATTGGAAATAAAATAATAAACCATGTTTAAAAAAAAAAGAATACAGGCAACAATAAGTATTGGCAAGAATGTGGTGAAAAATGTACACTCATACATTGCTGGTGGGACTGCTAATTGGTGCAACCACTATGGAAAGCAGTATGGAGATTCCTTAGAAAATTGGGAATGGAACCACCATTTGACCCAGCTATCCATTCCTTGGTTTATAACCAAAGGACTTAAAATCAGTATACTATAATGACACAGCCACATAAATGTTTATAGCAGCTCAATTCACAATAGCTAGACTATGGAACCAACCTAGGTGTCCCTCAATAGATGAATGGATAAAGAAAATGTGGCATATATACTCAATGTAATATTACTCAGCTTTAAAGAAGAATGAAATTATGGCATTTGCCAGTTAATGGTTGGAGTTGGAGAATATCATGCTAAGTAAAACAAGCCAATCCCACAAAACCAAAGGCCAAATGTTTTTTTTCTAATATGAGGATGCTAATTCACAATAAGGCAGTGGGGGGGGGGCACTAGGGAAGAATAATGTTACCTTAGATTAGGTAGAGGGAAGTGATGGGAGAGGAAGGGAGAGGATGTGGGAATAGGAAAGATAGTAGAATGAAACAGACACTATTACTGTATGTATATATGTGTCTACATCACCAATATAATTCTGCAACATGTACACTCAGAGAAATGAGGAATTATATCCCATTGATGTATGATATATCAAAGTGCATAAATGCATTCTACCGTCATGTATAACTAATTAAAACAAATAAAAAAATTTAAAAAGTTTAATCTGCAATGTCATTTTAGTTTTCTTGTTTTAAATATATATTTCAAACATGACTTTTAATATGTATTTTTTGTTATTGGTGTAGGTGGACACAATACCTTTATTTTATTTTTATGTGGTGCTGGGGATCAAACCCAGTGCCTCACAGTGCCAGGTGAGACTCTACTGAGCCACAGCTCCAGCCCTCAAACATAATTTTTATTACCATGTATTTCACTTCTCTATTCTCCTTCCCTAGAAAACTGAAACCTTCTCATTACATTTAAGTCATTCGTCATTTGGCAATAAAATTACAAACTGGTTTAGTAAGAAATTTCCTTGGAAACAAAATGATTTTAGATTAATGTAAGAGCTAGATAATTATTGATTCTAAGTTACATAGCATATGCAGCACATTAAACACAGACAAAGAAGGAATAATCAATAATTTTGGCTATACATGGAACAAAATAATTAGCAATATGAACATACAAAAAGAATAAACACAGAGACATGATCATTTATCTCTGATTAAGGAATTAGGTCTTTTGGGGATCTTATCAACAGAATACTACCTCTTTCCCTAAGAGTTTCATTAAGTATAAGAAAAACCTGCAGGGAGTAAAATCAGGAGGAATCTGCTATTTCAGCTTTTCCAAGCTTAGATAGTGATGACCAAGTAGAAAAGTTGGAATGAGTGCCAGCAGTAAGTAATGTGTTCCTACATTCACTTAGTCTAGATGACTGTACCCCAGTGGGAAACCACACGTTCAGGTAGGAGATGGGTTTTAAATGATCGAGGTGTCAGGTTGAGTTTGAATAGGCAGACTTTTTAAGTTGTAAGTAGCATTAAACAATAAGTAAAACCATATAAAATTTTAATCAGCTCAAATTTTAATCATATCAAATGAATCAAACCCTGAGACATATTTAATCATCTAGAAACAGAAGGTGTATGTTTACCAATTGCCAAGAGTATAATTAATAAATTTATGCCTAGTGTTACCAACATAATACTATTCTAAAATGCCTCTCTTTCCTATTTTGTTGAAAATCATTTATAGACTAAAGAAAATATCTATTAAAACATCCAGGTTATGATATGAGTGTTTATGGATCTTGAGTGTTCCCCCAAAGACCCATGTGTTAAAGCTTGATCCCCTGGGTAGTGAGTGATGTTGGGATATGAAGGAACCTTTAAGAAGTGGGGCCTCTGAGACTTTCTCAAGTCTGAGGAGGTGTGCCCCTGCACAGGGGGGACCCGGCCTCCTCCATGCTCTCTTTTAGTCTGTGTTAAGGAGATGAATGGTTTTGCTGTGTCATGCACTCTGACCATGATGTGCTACCTCATCTCAGGGCCCAAATCAATCATGGAATAGAACATCCTAAACTTATGAGCCCGAATAAATGTATATAAATAGATGATGACTTCAGGTATTTGTTATAATAACAGAAAGCTAACACAGGAGAGTTATCTCCAATTTAGTCTCATACAAAGGGATAATAACATCATATGTCAAATAATAGAAGGTAAAATAGTCTTAGAGTTTCTTAATTCTTATTTTATTTAAAATTAAATGTCAAGCCAGAAAAAAATATATATATATATGTATTAAATTCAGAGCCAGCACCTCTATACCAGTCATGATTAATGATGAATCTGCTCATTTGATAGTCTTCCCACAGAGATAGTGAAGCATTCAAGCAAAATGCTGATGACACACCCGCAAGGGCCTCTCAACTTGTAGGCTCCTGCTGAAGTGTTCATGGTCACAGCCATGGTAATCATTGCTTCCTGTTAGAGGAAAGTAGAGCAGCTAGTGTTGGTAAAATACTAGTTACTTCAACCCCTTCACCAACAAGATCCTGTTTATACCCTTCTCATTGACTAAGTGTGGTACAATTGCCATTTTTATTAATGGAAGCAAGATTTAGGTGGATAAATTTATTTATGGTATGACAGATGAATAAGAGCCAAGAGAAGGCGTCAACATTGTTTCAAATTTCTATATATCTTAAAAGCTATCAAGAATTCAATTGCATTTGAGTCCAAGAATGTGTTGGTTTTATTTAAAGATATCACTACTACATGTTTTAATCTTGCACAGTTATACCATTTTAGTGAGGCAACAAAAGGGCATCACCACTTAGGAATAAAAAAAAAAAAACATGTTATAGGAAAAGGAGATGATGTATGACTGAAAAAGAATGTAAAAATCAAGCATGAGAAGTTAGAAGACACACAAGGAGAAAACAATGTATTCTATTATTCACAGTAGAGAAGTAATTAATTTGTAATGCCCTTCACTTAATTTTTTTAATCATTCCCTTAAAAATAATTTGAAAAAAAAATGTGCTATTTTAAAACAATTTGGTTAAATCCCTCCCTGGCATATTTACAGGGGAGGGGGATTAATGTCTATTAATGTCAGATAATAACAATATTCTATATTTTATTCTAAGTTTGCTATCTGCACGACTCACTTAAATGTGTCAACAACGCTATAGAAAATTGGCAAAACTAAAACTAATTTATTATTCTTAGATTAAGACCCTGCTTCCTATTGCAGTGAAGTAATCAAAAAACGGTGGTACACATTAACCAATATATCAGCTTTCATCTCTTTAAACGAATTTTCCCCACTGGTGTTCATAGAAAAACCCTCTATTCTTCTTAAAAGTATCACAGCCTTCCAAGTGTGACTAAGGCTTTGCAGTCCTGTCTCTTCTTTTGTCCCAGTTTTTGTGCTCTGTCAGCTAACATTTGCACTAACATCCAGCCACACTGCTGCTGTTTTCCTCCTCTTTATCCCAATTATCCAGCAAGGTAGTTTTCCATTTATTTACTTCATTTTCAAACAAAAGTTAATCAAATCCACACTGTCTAGCCCTTTTATCTGTCCTAATTCTAACTTTCTCAAAACATTCTGGTTAAATATTAGCAATAATCTCCATGTTGCTGATTTAATGATCATGTTATTTGGAGCATCATCTGTCACGGTTAATCACTCTCATCTCCTTTTCAAACTCTTTTACTTGACTTGATGGAATGCAGAAAGTATTCTCAGAAAAAGAAAACCTTAAAAGATGGAATCAAGTGTCCAGTATATGGCATGTAATTTTCAGATGATGTAATTAGACATATGTAAAAACCTAGGTATTCAGGGGCACCCTTAGAATGTGTAATGCCTAGAAGAAAAATATCAATGGGGCCACTTAGCATAGGCCTCAATATTCAAAAGTTTTAAATGAAGGTAATAAATGTTAAATAAAAGCCTGTCTATCTTAGCTTGTGTGATTTTATAACAACAATATTTCTTTTCTTATTTTTTTCTTTCCTAAATTGTGTTTTTGTGTTTTCAGTTTCTATTTTTAGTTTCTATCTATAGTGATATTGATTTTTACTTATTCTTAATTATTAGAAGGATTATCCTAATAGAAAATTCGATGGTACTTAAAATGTGTAAAACTTAGTATATTACTTTTTCTAAAAAGTTTATTTTTTGAAGAAAGTTGGATATGTTGTAAAAGTAAAATTATTTATATACATTTTTCAAAACTTATTTCATTGTAAGCTTCAATATTCATTATTTTCCTAATTTATATATTGCAATTAAGAATAAATAAATGAAATAAGAATTAAAATAGCGAATGTTAAATTTAAATCAAACATGTAAATACATTTGGATTATACATTAGATTTTGAGAAAAAGTAATATGTCTTAAGAAATATATATAAATATTATTCAATTCCATTGCCTTGTCAATGTAGAAAGCTATTACTACTTTGTAGGTCTCTTTTTAAAAATTATTTATTTATTCTAACTTGTTATACATGATGGCAGAATGCAATTCATTTCAAAATACACATATATAAAGCACATTTTTTCAAGTCACTGATTGTACACAAAGTATTTTCACACCACTCATGTCATTATACATGTACTTAGGGTAATGATGTCTAACTCATTCCACCATCATGTACATGTCTTTTAAACTAGACCTAATTATTGTAAATATGAGAATACTTTAGAATTGATTGATATACAATCCTACAAATGCCATATGAATTCTTGATTTCATCTAGAACTACCACTTGGTCATGAACAGACATAAGCAAAAATATTATATTTATTATTAAGAAACAATACTTTCTTATGGAAGAGTCTATTGCAATCTCATTAAGAAGGATTTGACCAAATATTTTGACTTCTCATTTACTAAATTCTCCTAATTAAATTATGTTTCCCTTTGCCCCTAATTCTTGCCTGTTTCAATGTCAGTGCAGGTTCAACCCACAAAACACCACCTTAACCCCAACCACCCTGCTTTCCAAGGAAATAGAACAAAGGATAGGAAATGAAGTACAGTGGAAAATGAAAGTTATTAGCAACAAGGAATATGTTTGGGATTATGAGTACTGTTGTGCCTGTTTTTGTACCAGGAGTAACAAAGGTTTCTGTACATTCCTTAGTTAATTTATTTTTGTATATTTGCAAAGGCAAAGATATCTGAAGAGATTAAGGCAGAGGATATTTGTGTCAGGATCACACATAAAATTCTGAGAATTATTATGTTATTATTGCGTTAGAGTTATTACTTATGCCAATAGTGCATCAAGCATGACTGTGTATTATGAGAACTTTCATGGATGAGACTGAGGAATTACAGAAGAAGACAGTGCAGATCAGAATATATACATTCTCATCCAATTAGTAGCACAGCTCTGTTTTCATCTGATTTATAGATGGGACTTTTACTCAGGTTTTGTTGCTTCCTGTTTTTGTTTTATAGGTGCATTGTTACATGTAATAGTTGGATTCATTATGCCATATTTGTACATGCACATAACATAATTTGATCAACCTCATTCTCTTTTACCTTCCCTTTTTTCTCATCTTCTCCTTTGGTTTTTAAGAATGTTTTTGAAAAATTTTCACAAAACCATTGGACTATTAAAAATAGAATGCAGCTTGAAATTAAATAGAGATTCGTTGACTGAAATGCCTCTTACAGAAAATGTCAGGTGTATATTCACATTGTTCATATTATGCATTTTTAAAATATTACATTTACTACTTTAACTTTTTAAAATAACATTTTTTGATGTTTCAGGTTTTGGGCATTTAAATTTTAATCATAGTTTTAATGGATAACATGAGGTATCATTTAATTCCTTATCTCTTGTAGCAGCTGTAACTTTCTGAGCTCTAAAAATTGAGTTGGCATTTGAATGTGAATATAAACCTTAAATTTCTTAGCCTTTCTCCTTGTTCTTTGCTCCCCTAGAAATCACAGTTTAATAAAACGTTAAGAAAGAGAACTGGGTACAAGTGAACTGCTAGATAAACAAACAAACAAAAAACCCCAAAGCATCTCTCCAAACTAAAATATTGTCTATTCATATTAAAATATATCAACAATAAAAAGAAATTCTTAGCTTTTATTATTTAGTTTTAAAGGGTAGATCTTCAAATGACTTATTTACATTTAAAATAAACTTAGCATGTCTAAATGAAATGCCTATAAAAATTAGGGGAAGATTGCTTCTGATATACCTGGGTACCATTGGTGCAGGACTTAATTAGAAAGAGCACAAAACCTTGAAAGGGCATTTAATTAGTGATAGTCTAGTTAGGTTGGAAACATTTAAGTCTCATGATTAATCAAGAAATAGATTATCCCACATAAATTATCACCGCAAATATCCTGGGTGAGATTTGAGAATCTGGCGAAATATAAAAAAGGGAGTAAGACAATGTCATAGCACTTATGGAAAAAGATTGCCATTAAGAATACAATCAAGTTCTCTCTATATGTTTTACTTAATTTCCATATAAATACAGCCAAGTTTGCTGTGAACTGTAGTATTTTAGATAGTTAAATTTTCCTTTTTCATTTAAGACTCAAAATCATGTTTGTTGCTCTTGTTTTGATTTACGTTTTTCTCTTTCCAGCTATACTTTTACTAAACAGAGCAATCAGTGATGTTCCTTCCTTCTTTCCCTTTCTCCTTTATTTTCACATAAGAAAATATCAAGAAACAGGAATCTAGGAAAAATGGGATTGGACCATTGGAATGAATTTGAAAAATATTTTTGTATAACATCCTCATTTTGTGTAAGAGAAATGAAATCCAGAGCTATAGTAATAAGTGATTTGCACATACTATGGCTATTGCTCCAGAATCTTTTCAGCAGCTTTAGTTACTAGCATTAGGGACTAAGTTTTAATTATAAGTCAAATGATAATGATCAAGAAGGTTTACTGTTTCTTTCAGTTGAGCCAAACTTCAGAAGGCCTTCTTGCTCTCTCTAGACCCTTAACCTCTGTTTTCTTAGAGCATTGATTTTAGAAACCCTGTGATTGTAAATTAGTGCTCTAATCTTTTGGGGATGTAATTAGTTTACAGCCCAGAAATGCCTTTCTCAAAGACCTGGAGTCATCCCTTTGAAATGCGAACATCTAGATTGTTAGCCTTCCACTCCTTATTCCTCTGAGAAGATAGGGACCTAGCTTCTACAGGCTGTTGCCTCCAAATTATAAAACTGCCTTTTGTTATCCAAAGAAAGTTTAGGTAAACTTGCTGGCCCACACCTGTTTTTCCCACAAATGGGAAGGCTGAGGCAGAAAGATCACAAGTTTGAGGCCAGCCTCAGCCACTTAGCCAAGCCATAAGCTACTTAGCGAGAACTGGCTTCAAAATAAAATATTAAAAAAGAAAAGGGGCTGAGAATGTCACTTAGCACCCCCTGGGATCATTCCCCAGTACTAAAAAAAAAAAAAAAAAAGAAAAAGAAAAGGAAATTTTAGTCTTTGCTTGGGTAAAGGCAGTAAGAAAACACTGATGGTGGTCATAACCTTACACCCCACTCTAGCTCTTAAAAACTCTTTAGCTTTCTATTTAAGCAGAGTGAGTTCAGACTGAGTTTTGGCCTCTCACCCCTGTTGTAATAACCTGAAATAAAGTCATTTTGTTTGTTTTAACTTTGTCTGAGGCAATTTTTACTTTGACAATAGCTATGTGCATTTGGCTGAAAACAATGTTTGAGCAATGCACACCTAGAAGAATTAAGTAATTTGATGAAATACTAATGTAGATGTGTAGGGTTTATGGGAAAGTCTAAAATGAACTGTTGGAAAATTTTGTTTTGTTTTAGGATGTTAGAGCAGACGAAAAAGGATTAAGAACAAGTCTCAGCACTTATGGAAATAGAGTATCATTAACAATGCATCTAAAATTTCTCAGCATGGTTGTCTTTATTTTCACACAAAACAATCCACTTTGTTTTGGATACCCTTGCTATAGATACATAGATTCTCTTCTTTTGAATGATTACAAATAGCTATCTTGATATACCTACAATTCTGACATAATTTATATTCCTAAAGTAATAAAGTGTAATTGGGTGTGACATTTTTCATAATGTTTGCTTTTTCCTTTTGCGAAGAATTCATCTTACTGAGATGAATAAGTTGCTTTCTAAGTATTTTCAGTTGTGGCAAAATACTACGTATCAGTGCTGGGAAAGGTGTATAGTTACAATATTTGCTATGACAACTTTTTTATAAGATATTCCTTAGACCAGGCACTATTCTTAGATGGTACAAGTGTAAATTTCAGACACTTATAATTTTAAAACATTAGTAATATGACTGAAACATAGTTATATTACACACATAGATTTGGTCTTCATGAGTATGCTAAGAAACAAAATTAAGAGAACAAAGATGGTAAAGATAGAAGACATGGTAAATTAGACTTGTAAACTGTTGCAAATCGGTTTATCTTTAAACAGTGATATTTAGGCTACTATTACCTACACATGTTGCATTACTCTCAGTGTTACATAATTATCCCACATTAAAAAATTGGTTTGTTGCTTAAAGGTTTGGTGATAGCCATGTTTTGTTCTCCCCTGTTTCTTATAGAGATAGCATGTCTACTAGTTGCAAAAGATTTGATTTAAAATTATTAATGTAGGCTAATTCCTGTTACCTTTCAACAAGGAATATTCAACCCCTTTCATGCAAAGCCACATATTGACTTCAAATCTTCAAATCAGATGTAACATGATCACACTATTTATCTTTTTGAGTTGTAAAATAGAAACTTTTACATATCTACAGAAACCATTCTAGAGATGTCCAGAGCTGCTTCTTATTCTAATTCAATATTAGGAGAGATATAGAAAGTTTGTGGATAAAAAAGCTGGAACTTCAGAGTTGTGTGGTTAAATATGGAAGAATACTATTTTTTCACTTAATTTTCTGATATTTTATTATGTGTAAGTAGATAAAACTAAAGAAGCATTAACTCAGCACCTAGATTCCCAGAAATGATTTTCTGAAAAGAACTCAATTACTATAAAGATTAAAATGACAAAAATAAAAGAACTATAGTTGTTTTTTAAGTAAGATTGTGATACTGGCCATCATTTTCATATCCTTATTTAGAACATTATCTTAACACATATTCATTTTGTTGTATTAAAGTTTTCAAACAAGATTTTAGTTTCCAAATTTTCCATTGTGTTATTTTAAAATATTCTTCAAAGCAAAGGAATTGAATTAAATTCTAAAAAAAAAAAAAACAAAAAAAAACATAATAGCTTTTTCCCAGTACTTTATGTTTGGTAAAACATTTATACTTTAAATTTTATTTTCATTGCATATATTTAAGATATAGAACTTGAAGTTTTGATACACATACGTAGTGAAATGACTATAACAGTCAAACAAATTAATGTGTTCATTGTGTTCAATAGGTCCGTTTCCTGGCAAACACCCAAAATCTACTCTTTTAGCTAGTTTTCAATATATAATACAAATTATTCACTCATGCTGAATGTTAGATGTATTGACTTACTCATATTTACAGAACTGCAAACTTGTATCTTTGGAAGAGCTTTGCCACATTCCATCTCTATCCTTTCCCCTTTTAAAACACTGATATCTTCAAATTAATCATTTTATAAGAAACATTTGTTTCTTATATAAACATTTTTCCTATAATCACTGGAAATTGCCTTTTGATATTTAGTGTTAATACATATTAAGCCCCAAAATAAAAGTATGCTTTATAACATATTGCTAAGGACTTGGTGTGCCAAACAAGTTACTTGCTTAAAATAAGATTTATATATTTTTTAAAAAGCTACCTTGGGCTGGGGATGTGGCTCAAGCGGTAGCGCGCTTGCCTGGCATGCGTGCGGCCCTGGTTCGATCCTCAGCACCACATACAGACAAAGACGTTGTGTCCGCCGAAAATTAAAAAATAAATATTAAAAAAATTCTCTCTCTCTCTCACTCTCTCTCACTCTCTCACTCTTTCTTAAAAAAAAAAAAAGCTACCTGAAAAAACTCATTGTTGTGGATTACATATACATTTAGTTATTGAAAATATATAAAAAGTAAACTTATTTGCCTTTATAATTATAAACATATTTGCCTTTCCCTACATATAGTAAAATGTTTCTAATTGGTAAATATTGTACAAATAAAGCCATTTTATGATAAATTCATAAGAGACTTTTTTCAAAATAGGGTTCTCATAATTATGTTTAGTTATCTACACCTATGGCCTTAAAATAATCTTCACTGTATTTAGAAATAGACTGGGATTTAAATCTTAGAGTAGCGCTGGCTTTTGTCAGTAAATATATCATTAGGATGTGAGGCTTTGCTTTGTTTTAAAGCTCTTGGTGTGGCTGTTGTTACTCATCCAACCATGTGTATATGGTGTGGTGGGTGTGGCTGGGGTGCTGAGACAGCCTGACCTGCCCACTTACTTTGCTTACAAAATGAATTCTCTGAGATTCTTGGCCACTGGTTAAAATTCCCTGTACACAAGAGAAGAGGAAGAGTGTTACATGTTCTAGTAAAGCATGATATAGAAAAGCTTCATTACAACAGTAAAAATTATTTCAAAAGAAAAAAAAAAGGATGTTGTGTGATGTGAACATTGTTAGCTTCTTGAAACAGCACAAGTGTAATGTGGAGAATTTAGAAGCAGAAAATTGAGCCTCCAAACATGATATAACGTGATGGTGTACATCTTCTGTATGCTTTGAGGCCAGATACCAGAATCAAGGCAGGGCAGCAGGCCAAATTGAGATCTACCAGTCCTGAATGGACAGGACCCTCAATGGAGGTGCCCTCATCCCTAACAGATGCTCTATCACCAACACATTCCCTTCCTGACTCTGGCAAGAAACTTTCCCATTTTCCTTTCTGTGTAATTTGGCTCTCTTCTATATGGAACATTTTGGGTGAGAAATCTTAGGGCACATGAAAGTATAATAAATTTTAAAATGTTGAAATATTTGTTTTCAGGTTTCTATCAAGATTTATGAAAGGTAGTAAAACTGATTTCTGGCACTCTCTGTGCTTGACTGAGGAGCCTATTTAATGTGTGATAGTCTCTGGTTACAAAGATCCACAAAGAAGTTAATGAGAAGAGAATTAAATTTACCATCTAAGAACAGGACAATCTTGTACATTCTCTGTGACCTGCCTATACATCCATAGATATCAGCCCTGATACAGAATGACCATACCTAGAAATGCCAAGAGAAGGATTTAAAATTCAACTTTTTAAGGGCCCTCTTTAGACCTTGTTATGACAAAAGCCCCATGTCCCGGTAAGACTTCCTGTATAATCAGTGAGTCAGCTTTGCACATCATAAAAGTAAATGCTACTAATATAAAAGCAATAAAATAATTTAAGAGATAATTACAAAGCTTAATCTTTTAATAACTTTTTATATAATTTTGCTAGGTGATAGTTTAACATTTTTACTTTCTAATTTGACATAATTAAAAAAAAAACATGAAAATTCCACACAGTTATCCAAACAGTTCTGTAAGTCTCAGTAAATATATTCTATGTTTAATATTGTGTAAAATGTGTTTAGCTTCATTTTGATTAATATACCATGCATATGGGAAATATTTCCTAAACTGAATTTACTTAAAGGTGCGCTATGTTGACCCATTTCTAGGCATCCTCTCATATGTTCAGGAGGTCCAGGTTTCTGGACTACATAGGTGCTGAAAGAACCATAGTGAGAATCATGAGTACCTTGAAAGTCAGGAAATAAACTTTACTACAAGTTTGTTCCTGGATTAGAGGTACTATAGAGAATAGTATCAACAAGTTTTCACTTTTCATAAGGTTGAAAAGTACATGATTTTGTTCTGAAATGATTGTAGTCAACAGGGTTTAGTGTTGTCTCTCAAAGTAGTGTTGATACTGGGAACAGCAGAGATTACACACTGAGTTAAAATATCATTACCTGAATATCCATTCATCCAGCCTAGGACTCTTAAGAGAAAGAAGCTCACAAAGTAGTCTCTTGGATAAAAGAGAAAACAATAACCATTCTAATGGTTGCGTAGAGCAATTTGAAAAAGCAAGTAAACAAAGCAAGAATCATTTCATCAGCAAACAAGATAGTTTGAGCTCTTTTTTCCTGTTTATATCTCTTTCATTTTTTTCTTTAGCCTAATTGCTCTGGGTAGAGTTTCAAGGACTGTATTGCATAGAAATGGTGACAGTGGGATTCCCTGGCTTGCAAACAGCCCATAACACTTCAACAACTGACTTCATTGATACCAGTAAAAGAATGTGAGAAACAGAATTTAGAAAATTCATTGTTAAGATGTTTAATAAGACACACACACACACACATACACACACGCACACACACAGGAGTGAAATTAGAAAACACAGGAATTTAAATATTGTTTCAATAAAGAGAGATTCTGAAAAAGAAACAAAGGTAAATCACAGAAATGAAAGACTCAATAAACCAAATTAAAGTTTAAAAGGAGCTGGGTTTGGTGGCACATGCCTATAATCCCAGCAGCTCAGGAAGCTAATATAGGAAGATCACAAGTTCAAAGCCAGACTCAACAATTTAGTGACACCTTGTCTCCAAATTAAACAACAACAACAACATACCTTAAAAATGGCTAGGTATGTGGCTCAGTTGTTTAGCATCCTTGGTTTTAATCCCTAGTACAAAAAATAATTGAAAAGGAAAACATCAGCAATGGATTAGACCACTATGAAGATAGATTTTCAGTCCTCAAAGTGCATAAACTTGACCATTAAGAAAATATGTTAAGAGAGCATGACCCAATATGTTAGAGTGTTGGGCATTCATTTTCTTCTGGTATGTGCAGAATTTCTGGTCTAGTTCCTAGGTATTCAATCCACTTTGTGTTGAGTTTTTGGTGCAGAGTGTGAGAGTTAAATTTTGTCCTACTACATATGAATTCACTTTTTCCAGAGCCATTTAAAGAGCCACTCTTTTTTCCTGTGTGTTTTTTTGCACATTTGTCTAGTATGAGATAACTGTATTTATGTGGGTTTGTCTCTGTGTTTTCTGTTCTGTTCATTCTATTAGATTTCTTGCCTGTTTTGGTGCCAATAAATGCTGTTTTAGTTACTATCACTCTGTAGCATCAGTTAAAGTCTGTATTGTGATGCCTGCTGCTTCATTTGTCTTGCTAAGAATTTCTTTGGGTATTGTGGATTTCTTACTTTTTAAATAAATTTCAGGATTGCTTTTTCTATTTCTATGAATATCTTTGGAATTCTTGTGGGAATTGAGTAGCCCATTATTAGTATGGCCATTTTCACAATATTAATTCTGTGTATCTAAGTACATGGGACATTTTTCCATCTTCTAAAGTCTTCCTCAATTTCTTTGTTTAGTTTTTTTTTTTTTTGTTTGTGTGTTTTGTTTTTAATTGTAGAGGTCTTTTACCCCATTTGGTAAATTAATTTCAAAGTATTTTATTTTGTTTTTTGAGGCTATTGAAAATGGAAAGGTCTGACTAATTTCTCCTTAAGATGATATGTCATTGGAGTATAGGAACACAATTGATTTCTGGGTATTAATTTTGTATTTTGCTACTTTGTCAAATTCATTTATGAGTTCTAGAAATGTTCTGGTGGATTTTTTGGGGGTCTTATAAATACAGAATCATTTCATCAGCAAACAAGATAGTTTGAGCTCTTTTTTCCTGTTTATATCTCTTTAATTTTTTTCTTTAGCCTAATTGCTCTGGGTAGAGTTTCAAGGACTGTATTGCATAGAAATGGTGACAGTGGAATTCCCTGGCTTGCAAAGATTTTTCACAGCGAATTAAATGATCAAGAGTATGAAGAGAGAGCCTGCAGAATGGGATAAAATCTTTGCCACTTCCACCTCAGCATGTTAACTTCTAAGATATATAAAGAACTAAAAGAACTTAACACTAAATAAAATAAATAATGCAATTAATAAATGGGCAAAATAAGTGAACAGACACTTCTCAAAAGAAGAAATAAAAATGGTTAGCCAATACATGAAAAAAATGTTCAATATCTATAGCAATTAGAGAATGCAAATTAAAAATACACCGCGATTTCAGTTCACTCCAATCAGAATGTCAATTATTAAGAATATAAGTAATAATAAATGTTGGCAAGGATGTGGGTGAAAGGGTACACTCATACATTGCTGGTGGAACTGCAAATTGGTGCAACCACTTTAAATTTAATTGTGCAACCAAAATTAAAGCAGTATGTAGATTCTTCAAAAAAACTAGGAGTGGAATCACTTTATGACTGAGTAATCCTACTCCTCATATGTATCCAATGGATTTTAAATCAATATATTATACTGACACAGCCCTATCAAAGTTGGTGAAAACACAATTGATGATAGCCAACCTAGGTGCCCTTTAACAGATGAATGGATAAAGAAAATGTAATATGTTTATACAATGGAGTATTATTCAGCGATTAAGAAAGATGACTTTATGATATTTGCCAGTAAATGCATGAATCTGGAACCTATGAGGCTATGTGAAATAATCCCAGAAAACCAAAGGTAGAATATTTTTCCTGATCTGTGGAAGCTAATTTATAATGGGGGATATAAAAGTTCAATAGATTAGACAAACTGGAATGAAGGAAAGTGTGAAACTGAAATGGAAAGACAGTTTAATGATTCTGACATAATTTTCCTATGTACACATATGAATAAACCACAGATAATCCAACCATCATGTACATCCACAAGGAGTCTTAATTTGAATAAGATATACTCCATGCTTGTATAATTATGGCTCAATGGATTCTATTGTCAAGTATAAGTAAACAGAACCAATAAAAATTACGGAGAGAGCATGGCCAGAATATCCCAGAAATTTGGGATGACATCAAGATTCAAAATTAAAAATCATTAGCATAGTGATGGCTCTAAAATTTAAACTAAATGAAAGCTCAATATTTTCAATAAAATAATATTAGAAAATGTACAAATTTTTAGAAATGAGATGAAAATTTAAATGCAAGATGTATATAGAACATAATTTTTGATTCTCTGTGTAGACAGGATAAAAAAATTATCCAATACACATTATAAATAAAATGACTAATGTAGAGAAGGATAGAATTTTAAAACTGCAAGAGAAAGATAACAGGTCATATATGGAAGTAAACTAATTTGAATTTAAACTAATTTCTAATTCAGGCCTTAAATGCCAAAAGGGCTTGAAATAATATATACTAAGCTCTGAAACAAAATATATGTCAACCAATAATACTGTACCCAGCAAAGATAGCCTTCAGAATTGAAGATGAAATGAAAATCATCAATAATAATCAGAATTGAAAAGAATCATAACCACAAGTCCTGCACTATAAAACATACTTGACGAAATGTTTCATGCAGAAGAAATAAAAAATAAAGATGAAAGCAGCACATGTTTGAATTACACTATAAGGAGTAGTCAATTAAAGGAGAATCAAGTCTGAGTAAATCCTTAGGATAAATAAAAATGGCAAGAAATAAAAATAATATTTTTATAATAACATTGAATATAAATGATCTAAACTCTTTAATTAAAAGTTATAGATTGGCAGATTGAATTAAAAAACAAGACCCAAAAATATATTGTCCACAAAAGAGTCACCTTAGAGACAAAGAAATTTTCCACACTCAAGGGGAAAGCATGGGAAAAGGCATACCATGCAAATGGTAATGAAAAGCAAGGAAGGGTAGCTACGCTCTTATCAGACAAAGTGGACTTCAAGCCAAAATCAATCAGAAGAGACAAAGAAGGTCACTTCATACTGGTAAAGGGAATTACCCAATACCAACATACAATAATTGTAAATATTTTTGTTCCAAACAATAGTATATCTACATACATTAAAAAAACAAATTCTCAATATTAAAAATCAAATACATCACAACAATAAAATATTGAGTGATTTAAAGCTACCTCTCTTATATGATAGATTATCAGACATCAACTCAAGTTTCTTCAGAATTAAAACTACTATTAATCAAGTAAACATAACAGACATTCATAGTATAGTTAATCCATTGACTACTGAATTCACTTTCTTCTCAGCATCATATAGAACTCTTTTGTTTTAGTCAGATTTTACTCACTGCTCTGACTAAAGGACCTGACCAGCACAATTGTAGAGGAGGAATGGTTTCAGACGTCCTAGTCCATAGAAGTCTGGCTCCATTCCTCAGGGCTCCAGGTGAGGCTAAACATTATGATGAGAGAGTGTGACAGAGGGAAGCATCTCACAGCATGATCAGAGAGCATAGAGAGGTCTCCACTTGCCAAATACAAATATATGCCCAAACCCACATCCCAGTTCCCAACTCTTCCATCCACACCCTACCACTTCAGTTACCACTCAGTTAATCCCTATCAGGTGATTAATTCACTAATTGGGTTAAGACTCTCACAGATCAATCATTTCTCCTTTGAAACTTCTTGCATCATCTCACACATGAGCTTTTGTGGGATACCTCAACCTCATCCAAACCATAACAACTTTCTATTGTAGATAATATTTTAGGTCATAACACAAATATTAGCAAGAACAAACGATTGTAGAGAATGCCTTGGATCCTGTTAGATTATAATGGAATTAAATTAGAAATTAATGATAAGATTTAAAAAACCACTCTATAAACCTAGAGATTAAATAAATAATACACTTGTGAATGCTGAATTGATAGCAGAATAAATTGGGGAAGAAATGAAAAAAATCTTAGAAACAATGAGATTAGTGATAAAACATCAAAATTCTCTGGGAAAGGGTGAAGGCATTTCTAAGAGAAAATTTATAGCACTGACTTATAAAATTAAACAGTAAAAAAATACAAAATAAAAAATATATAATATTACACTTCAAAGCTCTAGAAAAAGAACAAACTAACACCAAAATTATTAGAAGACAAAAATCATTAAAATCAGAGGCAAAAAATCAACAAAATTAAAAATTAAAAAACAATTCAAAGGACAAATAAAAAAAATAGTTTGTGTTTTGAAAGGACAAACATTTGGCCAAACTAAGCAAAAGACAGAGGGAGAAGACACAAATTAACAAAATTAGAGATCAAAAAGAAAATATCACTACAGACACTACTGAAATACAGAGGATAATTAGAAATTATTTTGAAAATTTATACTGTAATAAGCTAGAAAATCTTGATAATATTGACAAATTTCTAGAGACTTTTGATCTATTCAAATTGAATCATGAGTAGATAGAAATTTTAAACAGATCAATATTAAGTAATAAAATTGTAGCTGCTAACAAAGCTTTACAACCAAGAAAAGCCAAGGACTGAATGGATTCTCACTGAGTTCTATCAGACCCTTAAAGAAGAACAAACATAAATCTTCCTCAAATTATTCCATAAAATAGAAAAGGAGGTAACTCTGCCAAACTCATTCTACAAAGCAAGTATAACCCTGATACCAAAACCAGACAAAGATACATCAAGCAAACTTACAAAACCAGACAAAAATACATCAAGAAAACTTCAGACCAATATATTTGATGAAAAATTCTTGATAAAATATTGGCTAACTGCATACTAAAACATATTTAAAAGATAGTGTACAATAATCAAGTAGGTTTCATCCCAAGGATCCAAGATTTGTTCAACATATGGAAATCAATAAATGTAATTTGCCACATAAATAGACTTAAAAGAATCATAAGATTATCCCAATAGATAAAGAAAAAGCATTTGACAAAGTGTAGCCCCCATTTATGTTCAAAACATTAGAAAAACTGGTATAAAAGGAATGTATCTCAACATTGTAAAGGCTATATATGATAAACACAAGGTCAATATTATTCTGAATGGAGAAAAAAAGTTTTTCCTCTAAGAACAAGAACAAGAAAACAATTTCCACTTTCACTATTCGTATTCAATATAGTCCTTAAAACTCTAGCCAGAGCAATTAGGCAAGGAAAGGAAATTATAGGGATACAATTGCAAAAAGAAAGCTCAAATCATCTGTTTGATGATGACATGATCTTATATTTAGAAGACCCAAAAAATCCCTACTAGAAGTCTTCTAGAGCTCATAAATGAATTCAGGAAGGATAAGAGATCAACATACATAAATCAATTACTTTCTTATAGTCCAATAATGCCACTGCTGAGAAAGAAATTATGGCATTTGCCAGCAAATTGATGGAAGTAGAAACCATTAGGCTAAATGAAATAAGGTAGATGCAGAAATTCAAAGGTTAAATATTTTCCCTGATTTGCTGAAACTTTTTCAAAATAAAGGAAAAAAGAAGAAAATAAAAGAATGGGAAGGTTTCTGTGGAGTAGAGGAAGGGAATTGAAGGGGATCTAGGAGGGATAGGATAAGGGAAGAACACTGAAATCATCTCAGTTCACTTTTCTGTGTGCATATATACTATAGTGAGTCTCACATTTATATATATCCACAAACCACTGATTAAAAAACATCATAAGTAAATAGCAGAAAGATCAGTAGACTAAAGGGATTGGAAAGAGGTGGGGAGAAGAGGGAAAGAGGAGGTATTAGGGACTGAATTAGAGCAAATTATATTCTATGCTTTTATAATTAGGTCAAAATGAATCCTAATGTAATGCATAACTGAAAAGCACTAATAATATTTGCTGTTTTAAAATTGAAAGTTATATAAAAGTTGCAAGAACTGTCCATTGGATATCGTGCATTTGCTGATTTTCATCATTTTGACATGTTTACTATATTTTATCCTTTTTTGTCTCTTCCTTTCTCCCTCCATCAGTCTCTCCCACTCTCCCTATCTTCCACCCTCTTAATTTTATTCTCTTTCTTCCTCATCTGTCTGATACATTCATACTTTGGCTAAACCATATTGACAGTTACAGACATATTGTTCCACTATTTTTAAATAATCAATCCAGCTTGTGTCTCCAAAGAACAAGAACATTCTATCACAGTTCCATGGTAAAATAAATGTATTAAGAAAATTTATCATGGGTTTAATAATTACATCTAATATACAATCTCTAATTTTTCAATTGTTCTAATAGTACACTTTAAATATTCTTTTAATTCAATGATAAAATTCGGGATCATTTATTTTATTTAGTTGCATGTGTCTTTAGCCACAAACTGTTCCTATGCTTTTTCTTTTTTGTATCTCATGATGGTGTTATTTTTTGAATTCTGCATGGATTTGTCTTATTATTTTCTCATTATGAGATTTAGATTGTGCATTTCTTTAAGAATCCCATATAACTAATATTTTGTTTTGCCAAGTACAAAATTCCAGAAGGTCACAATGTCTATGAGGCCCACAATTTGGGGGTGTTATTTTGAAATATTTGAGTAAGGTGGTATCCTCCTTATCAACACATTAAGCAGCATGTAGAAATGCTCTGTGAATATGTACATATCATATCCTCATCAAATTTTACTTAGAATTATTATTTCTTACCTTAGTCAAGAATGAATAATGGCACAAGGAATTTTTAAAATCTACTATTCTCATACTTTATTTATTTATTTATTTATTTACTTACTTACTTGTAATCATTATGGGTGCACTGTTATGGTTTCTATGTAAGGTGTCCCTCAAAACCTCATGTGTGAGACAATGCAAAAGGTTTCAGAGGTGAAATAATTAGGTTGTGAGAGCCTTAAACTAATCAGTGAATTGATCCCTGATGGGGATAATTGAGTGGTAACTGGAGGCAGGTGGGGTGTATCTGGAGGAGGTGCAGCATTGGGGTTATGTCTTTGGAGCATATATTTGTATCTGACAAGTGAAGTGTCTCTCTCTCTCTCTCTCTCTCTCTCTCTCTCTCTCTCTCTCTCTCTGTCTTCCCCTCCTTCCCTCCCTTCCTCTCTCCCTCCCTCTTTTCCTCCTTCTGATCATCATGTGAGCTGCTTTCCTTTGCCACACTCTTCCACCGTGATATAATGCCTCAAATTGAGCCCAAAGGAATGAAGGCTATGGACTGAGACCTCTGAAACTATGAGCCCTTGAATAAACTTTTCCTGCTCCACAGTTGTTTTGGTTAGGTTTTTAGTTACTGCAGTGAACTGTCTAAAACATGCACATTCAGTGGACTATAACCCGTTTTTTTGTTATAACTTTCATGCCAAAATTGCCCCTAAATAGGTCAGTTTGAGCAGCTTCAAAGTGACTCTGGCCTGTTTATAATAGTTAATAAATACCCTCAGGTTTATTTAGTATATTCTCTGCCCAGTCTTTAAATTGATGATTTCTTTAAAAATTTCTTGTTCTTTTAAGTGACAATGGTTTTGATAAGTAAAATATAATTGCTTGATGTGTTCCTTACTGTTGGGGTGGGAGGGTAGCATTGCACTTAGATCTTTATAGCAAAGAAACTGTTGTTAGGAAGGTTTGTAGGAAAATAGGTATATAGGTACGTAGGTAGGATTGCTAAATAGAAAGAGAGATAAATCGATTGATAAATAGAGATAGGCTTTGAAAAATCGCATGTTTATACTGATATCTTTAATTGCACACTTACATATTTTACTTGATCCTATATTTGTGTCTGTTTTTTGTATCTCTTTTCTCATAAAAGGATTACTGATCTATCATAATATCATATCTTTATTTAGCATATATTAACTTGTCTGCTTAATTTAAATTACGCAAAATCCTACTATATAAAAAGAATTCACATCACAGGTCTCAACTGCTATCATCATAAGGTCTGTTTACAAGCTTAGCCCTTGTCTAGTGTTTGGGAACTTCCATTTTGAAAGCATTCTAATCCCCCTAACTGATATGTTTCTCATTGTGTTTATACCATGGGGAAGGCAATATGGCTGAGACTAAACATGTTCTTTTTCTTGTAGGAGTCTGAAATTTTTGTACATATACCAGATTTAGGCTGTCTATGTAATAATTCTCAATGAAAACTGTTTGCAATGATTCTGCTACAAGTTTACTGATTGAAAGCATTTTACATGTTTCATAAGCATATCCTCTGTCATTCTATTGGTAAAGGACCCTTAGAAAATTATGTCACATTTCCCCAGATTTTACTCCAGATTTTTCTCTGTTGATTTTGTTCTATATCCCTTCTTTGTGTAAGAGATGATAGTTGTGGATATAACTATGTGTTGTGTCTGTGGTTACCTTTAAGAATTATCAAAACTGCAGGGAGTCCTGAGGACCTCCAACACAACTATAATAAAAAATAAATCTAAGGAGAATTTAATAGTTACATTTTTTTTCTCTCATTAGACTGAAAGTAATTAGTTAGAAAGTATTTTTTTTTTAACTTTTCATTTCAAAATTACAAAGAGTAAAGATAGTTCCATACATCTTGTACCAAATTTCTTCCAGTGGTTTTTTATTTTACAGAAC
The DNA here is from genome assembly GCF_021218885.2 of Marmota monax. Lineage (NCBI taxonomy): Eukaryota > Metazoa > Chordata > Mammalia > Rodentia > Sciuridae > Marmota > Marmota monax. The sequence continues at coordinate 17,963,891 of NW_026692781.1, forward strand.
TATCATACAATGTAAATAGAAGGAAACTGACATTAGCATAATGTGAGTAAAATTCTGTACTATTTCATTACATACTTGGATTCATGTAATCATGATGACAATATTCATATAAAGCGCTATTTCCCCAACACAAAGGTTCACTACAGGCTGCACATTTGTAGCCATATCCAACGTTCTCCTTACCATCATCCCTATCACTGCAAGCAATGGTGTTTCCATCTCTGTGATATTTTCATTATAAGAATGTTATGTAGTTGGAGTCATACAGTAAGTGACCTTGTAAATTGACTTTTTTACACGGAATAATTCAGATGAGATTAAATAAGTTATTGCCTATATTAACAGCCCACTCCTTTTTAAAAATAATAACCTTTATTTTTATGTAGTTTTATGTTCACAGAAAAATTATGAAGAATGTATGGAGAATTTCCATATACCACTAATTTAGTCAGACTTATTTATTTATTTTTTTCCTGCTGTGACCAATAGACCTGACAAGAACAATTTTAGATGAGGAAAAGATATTTTGAGACTCATAATTTTAGAAGTCTCTGTCCATAAACAGCCAGCTCCATACCTAAGGTCTTGAGGTGAGACAGAACATCATGGTAGAAGAGTGTGTTGGAGGGAAGCATCTAGGAATATGACAAAAGAAAGTAGATATAGGGAGCCTCCACTCAACAGATACAAAACATACTCCAAATGGATTTACCTCATGACTCACATTATTCAGCCACACCCTACCTGCCTTCAGTTACCACTCAATTAATCCCTATCAGATTAATTTACTGATTAGGGGGCTGGGATGTGGCTCAAGCGATAACATGCTCGCCTAGCATGCGCCGGGCGCTTGGTTCGGTCCTCAGCACCACATAAAAATAAAATAAAGATGTTGTGTCCACCGAAAACTGAAAAGTAAATATTAAAAAGTTTCTCTCTCTCTCTCTCTCTATCTCTTCTCTCTCTCTCTCTTAAAAAATTACTGGTTGGATTAGGTCTCTTATAACCCAATCATTTCACCTCCAAATCTTCTTGATTGTGTCACACATGGGAATTTGGGGGATACCTCACATCCAAACTATAGCAACCCGTTTCCCCCAAAACTCTCAAAAATTCCCCACTATCAATATCATGAGCCACAGGGTATATTTATAAAAAATAAATAAACCTACATTGACAAATTATTATTATCCAAAGTATGCATTTCACATTAGGGCTCACTCTTCATATTGTACATTCTGTGTTTTAACAATGGTATAATAATAAGTGCCATCATTGTGCTATCATATGAATAGTTTTACTGCCCTAAAAATTCTCTATGCTCTTCCTATTCATCCCTTTTTCACCCCTAGCTCATGGCAACTACTGATCTTTTTATTCTCTCCATATTTGTAAATTTTACAGAATATCATGTAGATGAAGTTGTATAGATGTGACTTATTGCATTGAATTCTTTCACTTAGTATTAGGCATATAAGTTTCCTGCATGTCTTTTCATGGCTTGTTTGCTTATTTTACTTTATCGCTGATGTCTGTAAGTATTTATTTTCCATTTACCTACTGCAGCATACCTTGGTTGCTAATAAGTATTGGTAGTCATGCATAAAGCTGCTTTATCCATGTGCAGGTTTTGGGAAATAAAATTCGAGTTCATTTGAGTAAAATATCAAGCAGTGTCTTTTGATAAGAGTATGTGTAGTTTTGTAGGAATAGTCAAACCATCTTCAGAAGGCACTGTACCATTTTGCCTTCCCATTTATTAGCAATCAATGAGAGACCTTTTTGCTCCAAATTCTTGCTGTCATTTAGTGTAGTCAGTGTTCTGGATTTTGTCCACATAGTTGTGTAGTTGTATCTCATCATTAGAATTTGCTATTCCATAAGTTGTTGAGCATTTCATATCTTACTTACAATATCTATATCTTCTTTTGTGAGGTATTTACTCATGTCTCTGGATCATTTTTCAAAAAAAATGGACTGTATATTTATTTATAACAAGGGAACATCATGAATGTAGAAGGCAGACTGTTAGTGTAGAGGAAGGGGACCAGAAAGAGGGATGTGGGGGGAAATAATGTGGAGTGAAATTGGTCAAAATATGTTATATGCATGTATGCATATGCCCAATGAAATTCACTATACTGAATGGTTAAAATGCACCAATAAGCAGAAGATAAAAATGAGTTATATTTTAAGAGTTCTTTGTATTTTTTGGATAAGTCTCCTTTACCAGGTATATTTTTTCAAATATTTTCCAAGTCTGTGGCTCATCATTTTTATTTTCTTACAATGTGAATGTCCAGTTGTCCCTGCTCTCTGTGTTCAAAAGACTGTCCATTTCCACTGTATTGCCTTTTCTCTTTCATTAAAGATCAGTTGACTATATTTATGTGGTCTGTTGCCACAGTCTTTATTCTCTTTCACTGACCTCTTGGTTCTATTGCCAGTACCTGTTACAATTTAGATTTGAGGTGTCCCCCAAAACCACATGTGTGTGACAATGAAAGAAGGTTTAGAGCTGAAATGATTAGATTATGAGAGCATTAACTTAATCAGTGCATTAATCCCCTGGTAGGGGTTAACTAGGTGGCAACTGAGAGCAGGTAGGATGTAGCTAGAGTAGGTTGGTCCCTGGGGTCTTGACTTTGGGATATATATTTGGTGACCTGAGCTTAGCTTTCTGCTTCTTGGCACCCTGTCTTCAGTCGCTTTCCTCTGCTCCACTCTTCCACTCTGATATTCTGCCTCACCTTGGCCCCGAGGAGTGGAGCCAGCTTCTATGAACTGAGATGTCAGAAACTGTGAGCTCCAAAATAAACCTTTCCTCCTCTAATTGTTCTTGTCAGGTGATAACACACACACACACAAAAAAAAAAAAAAAGAAAAAAGAAAGACAGAAAAGAAAAGAAAAACTGACTAAAAACATAGCATACTGTCTTAATTAGTATATATTTACATGAAGGACTTAAATCAGATAGTGTCATTGTTCCAATTTTGTTCTTTTCTGTCAATTTTGAGTGTACTACTCTGGCTGGGTCTTTTGCCAGTCTGTAAACACTGTAGAATCAGTTTTTTTTTTTGATATATGCAAAATAACTCATTGGAAAATGGGTTGAAATTGTGTCAAATCTACAGATCAAATTGGAAATAACTGACATCTTGATAATACTGAATCTACCTTTCCGTAAAGGTAGAATATTTCTCCTTTTATTTAGTTCCTTTTGACATTTTTATCATAGTTTCATAGTTTTTCTCATATTGCTGCCATACTTATTTTGTTTTTCACAAAATATAATTATGCCTTAGCTCTGTACCTAGGTATTTCATTGGGAAGATTTGCTAATACAAAAAATAATTAGATAATTAATTTTTATATATTAACCTTTTATCAAGCAGCTTTGTCATAATTACTTATTAATTCAAGGAGTTTTTCATCTATATTTTACAGAGATGTACAGAGAAATGATCATGTCTAAAGCTTCTTTACCAATCATTAAGCCCCAAATAATTTCTCCTAATTTTTTTCTTAAAGTATTATAGTTGTTGCTTTCCACTTAAGTCTGTTATCCAGTTAGAGTTAGTTTGTGTATAAAGTATAAGCACAGGTTGAGGTTTATTTTCTTCCTAGCAGATATTCAATTTTTTTAGGACTATTTGTTGAAAAAGCTACACCTACTTTATTGAATTGTATTTGCACCTTTCTTACGAATCAGTTTGCTCTTAATGTACTGGTGGCATCTCTTTCTAGGCTCTCCATTCTCCTTCACTGATATGTCTATCCTTCCCCATTAACAGGTAGTCTTGAGTACAATTGTTATATAATGTCTTAAAACCAGGGAAGATGTTTACTATTTTGTTCTTTTCCACTCTTTTTAAATATTATATTTCCTTTTCTTTTTCACATAAATTTTGGAGTAGACCTGTAAATACAATACACAAATATTACATTTTTCATAGGAATTACTATGAATTTTGCCATTTTCAAGCACACATGAAAGCGCGCGCACACACACACACATGTATATATGTATTTCTTAAGTCATTCTCAATCATTCTTTTATCCAGACCTCAAACATAAACTTAAATGCTTTTCAGATGTGGGATGATTGGAATCAAGAATGAATATCCTCTATAATGAAACTACAGAACACTAAAGAAAGAAATTGAAGAAGACCTTAGTAGATGAAAAGATCTCAGATAGGCAGAATTAATAGTCAAAATGGCCATACTACCAAAAGCGTTATTCCTATTAAAATCCCAATGACATTTCTTCATAGAAATAGAAAAGGCAACCATGAAATTTATTTGGAAAAATAAAAGACCCAGAATAGCCAAAGCAATCCTTAGTAAGAAAAGTGAAGTAGGAGGCATCACAATACCAGACCTTAAATTATACTACAGAACCATAGTCACAAAAATGGCATGGTACTGGCACCAAAACCAATATGTAGACCAATGGTACAGAATAGAAGACACAGAGAAAAACCCATATAAATACAATTATCTCATACTAACATCCTCAACAAATGGTGCTAGAAAAACTGGAAATCCATATGTAGCAAAATGAAACTAAACCTCTATCTTTCATGCCTCACAAAAATTAACTCAAAGTTGATCAAAGACTTAGGCACTAGAACAGAGACCCTGTGCTTAATAGAAGAAAAATAGGTCCAACTCTTCATCATGTTGACTTAGGACATGACTTCCTTAACAAGATTCCTAAAGCTCAAGAAGTAAAATTAAGAATCAATAAATGGGATGGAATCAAACCAAAAATCTTCTTTACAGCAAAGGAAACAATAATGTGAGGAGAACCTACAAAATGGGAGAAAATTTTTACCACACACACCTCAGATAGAGCATTAATCTCCAGGCTATATGAAGAACTCAAAAAACATCTCTCTTTCTCACACACACACACACAATCAATAAACGGGCTAAGGAACTGAACAGACATTTCAGAAAATAAGAAATACAATTGATCAACAAATATATGAAAAAAATGTTCAACATCTCTAGCAATTGGAGAAATGCAAATCACTGAGATTGAATTTCACTCCAGCTGGAATGGCACTTATCAAGAACACAAGTGATGATAAATTTTGCTGAGGATGTATATTGCTGTTGGGATTGCAACTTGGGGCAAAGGCTCTGGAAAGCAGTATAGTAATTCCTCAGAAAACTTATAATGGAATCATAATTTGACTCAGCTATCCCACTCCTCAGTTTATACCCAAAGGCTTTAAAATCAGCATACTACAGTGACGCAGCCACATCATGTTCATAACAGCTCAACTCACAGTAGCTACACTATGGTACCAACCTAGGTGTCCTTCAACAGATGAATGGATAAAGAAAATGTGGTATATATACCTAACAGAATATTGCTCGGCCTTAAAGAAGAAGAAAATTATGGCATTTGCCAGTAAGTGGATGGAACTGGAGAATATTATTCTATGTAAAATAAGTCAATCACAAAGAACCAAAGGCTGAATGTTTTATCTGATATGCAGAGGCTAATTTACAATGAAGTGGGGGTGAATAGAGGTATTTTGGACTAGACAGAGCGAGTGAAGGGAAGGGAAGAAACATAGGAGTAGGAACGATAGTAGAATGAATTGGAATTATTACCCTATGTGCATATATAATTACACAACCTGTGTAACTCTTCAATGTACAACCAGGAGAATGAAAGGTTACACTCTATTTATGTATTACATGTCAAAATTCATTCTACTGTCATGTATAACTACTTAGAACGAATAAAATAATTAAAAGTAAAAAAAATGATAATTTATATATATGACTTGTAAAAAGCCCATTAAGAGGGAATTCTTTCTCTTTTAACTTCCATGTAACAGAAGCACCTCAGCCTTTTGTAAGAAAATGTAGAATCAAATAGAAAAACACTTGATGGTGGGATACAACATGAAGAAAGACCTTGAATGATAATTGGGTATCTGCTTGAAAATCCATGTGTTTTAATCTGGCTGATTAGAATGTCCAAATTAAGTTTAAGTGATTGATAAATAAATAATTAGGCATGTTATGGTTTTGGTGTGGTGTCCCAAAAAAGCTTACATGTGAGACAATGCAAGAAGGTTTGGAGGAGAAATAATTGGGTTATAGCCTTAACCTTATCAGTGGATTATCCTATGGGATTAACAAAGTGTTAAGTGGAGGCAGGTGGGTGTGGCTGGAGGAAGTGGTTTGTTGGTGGTGTGGCTTGATATATATATTTATATCTGTAAAGTGTAGACTTCTCTCTCTCTGCTTTCTGATCATCATGTGAGCTGCTTCCCTCTCCCACACTCTTCCGCCATGAAGTTCAGCCTAACCTTGAGCCTGGAGGAATGAAGTCAGCTGTCTATGGATTGAGATCTCTGAAATAGTGAATCCCCCCCAAAAAATCTTTCCTTCTCAACAATTTGTGCTGGTCTGGTGTTTTAGTCACAGCAGTGAAAAAGCTGACTAAAACAAGGCAGAAGCAATGTGTGTGCTCTGTATGAAGTTATCTGGGTGGCAATATGGTTAATATTGATCAGGCAGGAAAATTTCATGTACCCAGATTGAGACATGAAAGGTGAGAACAAAAATATAGGAACCTGATACAGAACAGGGCTTTCTGTTGAAGGATTTAAAATTAAGTGTATCTGGAAGATAATTTTAAAAGGAAGGAGTTATCTGGTATGAAATTTGGAGTGTAGGAAAAAACGAGATGAAAATTTCAAATTAATAATTATGACAGTGAAATAAATGACATTTTTCAGTTTCTTGAATATGATGATAATACTTCTATTGTGTTTTTAAATCTGATGATAATTTGGGGGATAAAACACATACGTTTAATAAAATTAATAAAATGTCAATGTTGGATTAATGAAAAAAAGCTATCCTTTCCCATTATATAAAGACATAATTTCAGAAATTGTTCTTGAGGTTTTCCAGAGCTATTCAGAATCTGTTGGAAAATTTTATTTATTTTCCATTTTGATCCACTAATATATAAACTTGTATATAATTACAAATATACACGTTAAGTGTGTGTGTGTGTGTGTGTGTGTATTCAGATATTCCCACATATCACTGAAGTTTAACATTCTTTCCTGGTATATATTTTTGTAAATCCACACTCTTAGGCATTTCAATTTGAACCATCTTATCGTGTGATATCTTATTTTCTTCCTCTGCTTCCTTGTGCTTCTTAAATACCAAAATTAATTTTTTTCTAAAAGCTTAATCTCTCATTTCAATACTTCTGCATTCTATGTTATATAATCTTCCAAAACTTAAAAAATATCAATGTCTGGATTTTTATTATTTCTTATTAGTTTATATTGGAAACAAATTCTTTGGGTTATTCTCCTTAAAGCCAAATACATTCCTGGCTCTCAAACCAGGTTACTCAATAGCCTAATAAGTGTTTGAATGTCCCTGAAGATGATACCTTGTGTATTTCCTCAACAGTGGTGGGAACAAAGTAATATAGAATTCATCCTACTGTTAATTTTTTTAAAGATTTTTATCCATGAATATTTAGAGATACTGTGTTTCTCTACAACAAATAATTTCTACAAAAATGTGACTAAAGCTTTTACCAGTAATAATACTATGAATATATTTTTATTGTATCATGCCTAATTGTGTTTATAAATGTACAAAATGTACATTTTTATATCCTTTTCAAGGGGTGAGGTCAATTTCAACAAAATGGGTGGCACTGATTGTTCTTAGACATTTTCTGAGTAACTCGAACCATTCTGGACTTCTGAGAAACCACTGCAATATAGCCTAACAATTGCCTGAAATATGAGGCCCAGGACAGTACAAGTTCTCACATGGAACTGAGATTGGAATTCTTTTAACATCTAGAAAGAAAAGTTTAACAGAAGATAACACAAGATCATGATAACAAATAATTTAAAAAAAAAAGCTATATCTGTTTGTTGGTTTGTTTATATATTTTTTTCTTATACAATGAGTATATCATCTAACCCCCCATTTATTCCAAGGAAAAAAGGTTAAACCCACTGAAAAAATATTTATGTCTCCAAGGAGTAGAACTAGTGCATACTTTATTGCACCAGTGCAGAATTTCTGGTTTTAAAAATGTACTGTATTTAAAATATAAGGAATGAGGGAAAACTGGGTGAAGGGTACACACAAGCTCTCTGCACTATTTCTGAGTTTCCTCTGAATCAATAGTTATTTCAAAAGAAAAATTATATTCCTCTTTTTACTTAAACATTTTATCAGGATAACTATTTAAAAACATATATTTTTGTGTATATTTCTTTGTGATCCATGCTAAGTTATATAAAACTTTTTTACAGTAATTTTTACTTTGCATAAGATTTTTTTAAATTAAAAATTTCTGGAATTTTAATTAGAATTTGTTATTATTACATAAGAAAGGTAAAAAATTAAAAAAAAAAAAAAAACTAGTTACCTTAAAAGCATTGGAACTGTTTTGAAAATAATCTTACTCATGGATCAATATGAGATTCAATAAGGCTTACATAAGACAAATAAATCAGAAGTTACTTCTCTCATTCTTTATGTCTTTGTTTATTATGATTCTAAAACAAAGGTACTATAAAATTCATTAAGTGCTAATATTTAGCTTTTCTATGTTTTGCCCATATTATTAAACTATTTTAGGAACTTCTCAAAAAGTTATATTATGTAAATTTCTAATTATCTCCAGTATAAAGAATATAAATATTTTCTTTTCTTTTAATATTTTTAGTTATAGATGGACACAATACCTGTATTTTATTTATTTTTTATGTGGTGCTGAGGATGAAACCCAGTGCCTCACATGTGCCATGTGCGGGGCAAGTATATTAGTTTATATAGACTAATATATACATTTAATATATAATTTATATATATTTATATATATTTAAACTAATTCAGAATGTGGAAGCTCTATATGTGTAAGACTATATTCAAACATATCCCTCACTCTATTTCAGGTTTTCAAAATATGATTGGTGATAAAATCCAATCAGTGATAAAATATGAATCTTTTAAAATATACCATGGAACTTTATAAATTCCAAATATACCTCATAAGATAATGAATTTTACTGAAGTGTGATAATTATGCATTCAGTTATAAAAATGCATCTTTCCCCTCTAATAAGATGATTAATATGTTAAATTTTACTATCTTTCTAATTGTAATAGTGGTCAAATATACTATGTTTGAAAAATCAAAGAATAGAGAATGAAATACACCTATGAACTTTATTTTTTTTGAAATTATATTAGTATTATAATAAAAATAAAAGTCAAAAAATTTAACATTTATTAAATGTCAGGATCACTGCTAAATGTTTAACTTGCATTAACTTATTTTATTCTCCTTATACTTCCTAGGGCATGTATTCTTATAGTTCTTTTTAATAAGTGGGTAATCATTGATGTAAAAAAGGAAATATTCCATTTTTTAAATATTTAGGCTACAATAAGTAGCTGAAGTCAAATATTAGGTTTTAATTCACTGTACACTGCTATGTTACAAAACAAAATTTAAAAATAGAAAACTGAACTCTAAGTGCAGAATATCAAAGGTTTAAAAAAAGGCAATTCATGGTTACATGTGTATGCAGAGAGAAACAACCTTATCTCTTTCACCTAGAGGACAAGTAAGTCACTTTAAGTAAATTTGTTAATTTTGCATCATTGTTTTCCAGTGAATGGTGATACTACATCATCTTTTTTTCCTTACAGAGTTTTTCCATAACCATACATTTTTTAATAAAGTGAAGGTTAAAGTTTACCTCTTACTAAAGAGGTAAGTTGATTAATTATACTAAAGTATGCTATTCACCCTATATGTTATATTTAAATTTTAAAGTTTATATGATGGGGAAAATTGCCGATTTTACACCTAGGCAAGTTGATGCATTAATTAAATGAAAGCATTTGTTTGTTTAATCATTTTGACTCATATTTTCTATTTTTCCTAGCACACTTATTTTATAGGTCTTTGCAACATGTAAACAAACAAGACCAAAATTTTCTGTCTTCATAGAGGTCACATTTCTGTGGGGCATGGTAGATGGACCAAATAATAAAATTCAAAAGTATATTAGTAGGTACTAATTTACAAGGAGAAAAGTAAAATTAGAGCAACTTAAGAGAACTTAAGGATGCAGAGGATGCTGGAGGCAGTGATACATGCCTGTAATCCCAGCATCTATGGAGGCTGAGGCAGGAGGATTGGAATTTTAAAAACAGCATCATTACTTGAGCTAGTCCCTAAGCAACTTAGTGACACCCTGCCTGAAAATAACACACAAAAAAGGGCTGGAGATATGTCTCAGTAGTTAAGTGCCCTAGAGTTCAATCCCCAGTACCCCAAAATAAATAAACAAATAAGCAATCGATGTAGGGGAAGCCCAGGTTGCAGTACTTAATATTGTGGTCAGATTAAACCTCTTTGAAAGAGTACATTCAAGCAAGACATATGGAAATGGGCAAATTAGCCAAGTAGATGTGTAAGGGAAGACCATTCTAGAAGAAGAAACAGATATAGCAAGCCTGAAAGTGGGAGTTTCCTGGTTTATTTGAAATACAACAAGGAGGGTGGTATGCCAAGAGCTGGGAACAGGGCCTAATACAAATGCAATAGGTGATTAACGGAAAACTTTATTATATAAGGTCTTATAAAGCATGTTGAGGACAAATGCTTTTAGCTTTGATATAAATGGGGAGTCACTACAGCACTGTGAATAGAGGGGTGGCAAGATCATTTTAGGTTTAAAGGGATTATTCTCCCTGCTCTCTTGGTACCAGGTGTGTGTGGAGTGGAGATGCTGTGCACAGAGTGGTGAAGGACTTGCATTAATTCAGGTGAGAGATGTCAATGGCTAAAATGCACAGAGAAGTTAAGATAAATGTGCGTAGAAGAGCAAGATAGTTGTGTTAAATGCTGGGGCTTAAGATTATAAAACATGATGAGGATAGCTAACTGATCTTAGTCGTATTTGCATATCATTAATACTCAAACTTTTAAGCTTAAATTAGTTTGAATTTTTCATTTTAAAAAAGAATGTAATGGTTTAGAGAACACTTTATCTGATTATACATTTTGTAGAATCACATTGGTCATACAGTCACATACATACATAAAGTAATAATATATGTTTCATTCTAATATCTTTCTTATTCCCACATACCCTGCCTTCCCCTCCTTTCACCTCCTCTACCTAATCTAAGGTAATGATATTCTTTTTTTAATTTGCATTACAACTCTTAATACACATATATACCACAATTTTTGTATCTATGTTTGTATATAAATTATGTTGACACCCAATGCAAGTCTTCATACATGTACATGCAATTATATCCCATCTATGTATGATATATCAAAGTATATAAGTGCATTGTACTGCATGTATAACTAATTAAAACAAATAAATTTTTTTAAAAAAATAATACTTTATCAAACTAAAAATCATACTTGTAGGGCTGCTCAGTGGTAGAGGGCTTGCCTAGCATCCATGGGGCCCTGGGTTTGATTCATTGAAAAAAAAAATCCAACACACACACACAAAACACTTATGAAAAGAAAATATTTGCAATGTCCTATTTCTGCACATAGAATATTTTTTGAAGTTATACCCTCCAATATATAAAAATTTTAATACAGGGCATTTACTTTGGAACATGAAAAATAGTTCCTAGGACCAGTGATTTCATGACATATAAAAAAGTATAAATGATAGTCATTGCTAACAATATCCCTAATTGAATGAGGTAATTTCCAGGATTTATTTTCATATTAAATAAAATATATATTGTACCATGTTTTATTTTTATCATATACACAGAATTTTCAGATTATGTTCCATGATTCTAAGACAGCATGACTCTTTGTTCTCAGATTGATAGAGTAAATAAAACACCTGGAAATACAATTCAAATTTGACATCAAGTATGGAAAAATATTCCATATTAAATATCTTTTCTGTTAAACTTTTATAAAGGCCAAGTAGAGAATGAGGCAAATATAATTAGATTGGAGTCACTAAATCAATAACAATTCATTGGCAAATGTAATAATGTGAGAAAATTTTAATGTAAAAATTTTCATTAGAAAGACTTTTTATTTGGGGAGCCATAATACACACATTTAAAATAAGATTTAAAAACATCAAATGACTAATGGAGTAATGATGAAAAATGTAGTTACATTTGAATGCATTCATTATGCTGCAGGTGTGGATTTCAGAGTATACTAGAATCACTAAAGTGACACTTCTGTTCCTTCTGAAGTCAATAAGAAAAAGCTATTTAACTTGACAAAAATATTTGTCAATATTCAAAGAATAGGATAAAACTGTAGAGTCACAGCTTCCTCTTTTGAAACAAATATTATTTCAGTATGTTCAGATCCACAGGATAAATCTCTCCAAGATCTCCATTCAAACTATATTTAGATGTTAAAACGGCCAGTTATGTCCAAGAAACTTCAGTAAACTCTCTTCCATTAACCATGCAAAGCACTGTGGTTTCAGAAGAGAGGATAAAACCCAAAAGCATATTTTTATTAACCAGTGCTGCATAATCTTTTTGTTAATAGTAAAACATTTTCAGTATACAGTGTTTTATGCTTATTATATGCATCTTCAATTTTTGGATAGAAATGTTTATTTTATTGCTATTTCTAACAGAATTTGTGCTCAGGTTTGTTTTTTGTTTTTTGTTTTTTTCCTGGCCAAAGCTTTCACTGTTGTTGATTCTTTGTTATTTGAGATTTTTTTTAATTTAATTGTTTTTGTGTCCTATGTTAGTCTACACCATCTTTTCCCCAGCAGAATATACTTAATATCTTAGAATATGCTTATTTCATGGGCCAAGGTAACATTTACAATAGACATCCACTTGAAGAGTTAAAAATTCACTTTAATTGAAGAGACAAATGATAGGAAATTTTATTCCAGATCTGTACCTGTACTTCTCAATGATACAGTTTACTTAAATCTTTATTTTTCTCCCTGGGAGTCATTTATAAATTGCATGTATCAATAACAGAAGCCAGAATAATGGAAGCCACCTCGTGTATACCTGCAACCTTCACAATCAGTCACCCTCTCCTTCCCTTTCACCTGTGACCTCTCACTTTTTCCTTCCTCTTTATCTGCTCTTAATGAAAATGTGAAATATTAATTCTTCCTAACCTTCCTTTCAAACCTGATTTCTACCAATCAGGCTCTTCGTATAGTTCATATTTTGTTAATTCTCATTCACTCTTTAGTTCAACATGCTCATGTTTACTCATTTGAAATAATTCTTATTAAAATAATAATAAGCATCTTTTTTGATGTGTATAAAATGTTTCCATTGGATTTCAATTCAATGTAGATACAAGGAGGGAAGCAAGTATCTGGTGTTTCCTTTGGCAGTTAATGACTGCTCTGTGAAAAACAATCAATTAGAGCACTCAGGGGCAAGACTAGGAGCAGAAGGCTGAAGTGTCAAAGCACAACAGGAGGGAGTGATAGTGCCTTTGACTTGTGTAATAGGTATGGTTATTTTTAACAATCAGATTGATGCTGTATTTTGGAAAAAGCACGATCATGATTTGATAAACTGAGCAGTATGGGTGGAAGGACAAATCACCGCTATTCTTTTTTTCTACTTTTTGACATGTATAAGGAAATGTAAAACAAATGGCTGGATATGAGTATGAAATACCAGAGTGGACAGTAGAAATGTAGCTGTATAGTCAGCAAACAAAGATATGCCAAGAAATGTGACTGAGGGAGCTCACCTAAGGAGAGACTGCAGTGTGTTCCACAAGATGTAAATCATAGATATTCTTGGTAAGACATATTTTAGGAGAGTACAAAGATGGAGCCTCCTTGGTATGAGTTAAGGAAATCATGAGAAGAGGGAAATTGATGAGAGCAAAATATAGATGTGGAATCATGTATAAGAAATGTAAGTTTCCTTTTAAAATGCAACTTTTATTCTATTTGAGGAAAAAGGACACCAATAATTGATTAAATACTTTTAAATTATTGTAAGTGTTATTTAAAAAAAAAACAGTGGAACGAAACTGAAGGAAATTAGCATTTGAAATGGGAGAAAGCATCAATGAAGATGTGACATTTAAGCTAGCAACAGACTAAGCGAGAGGGAACTGACCTTGGCCATATGTTTCCTTGATCACATTCCTTGCCAGTTGCTGTATGTATCCTGCCCAGGGGAATAATTTTAAGCATATTCAGATGAAGTATAATTGGGAAGAGTAAATACACTTTCTTGAATAAACCTTTCCTATATTCAAGATGAAAAACTGTAAAATAATTTTAATTTAATTTTTTTTCTGATAGAACTATTCATGTCTTATGAAACTGATAACTTGAGAACACATACTGTTTCAGAACACATGTAACAGTGTGTATAAAGTGTTGGACACTCAGAGATTACTAATATAGAATGTTTAATTACACATTATGTTTAGAATTCTTAACAGTAGTTTACTCCTTGCACAATATGTTCACTCAAGCACCTGGGAATGACTATTGAGAAAAGGGCATAAAGCATATTTTTTTTTGCCAGGCTATAATATTTTCTTTAACAGGGAAATTGAATACCCTGTGTCACCATTGCAATGGCCAAACTAAATTTGTCCCTGACCTCAACTGTTCAACAGAGATGATCAAAAGTTGCCTTGTGAAGTTATACAAAGTTGTAATAAGGCCTTTCAGATGATACTATCTTATCTCTTATGCTAGTAATAATTGTATGCCTCTTTTGCCATAAGTATTTTTATAAAGGACATAAAAACTTCACCATTAAAAACACATGATTTTACTTCTAAGCTACTAACTAATATGTGAAAGCTGCATCAAAATTCCTATGTGAGTCATCAATTCCCACTAATAGGATAAGAAATTAAAAGTAGAGTTAGGGCATATTGTAATGAATAAACCTAATGGATAGTTTATATAGTTTATTTCTCAATCATGAATATTCCAGATTGGTAGTTGTTTTTCTCTAAGGGATAATTAATTTTGTTATATATTGTGATTTGCCATAATGTGTCTTCTAATATCATAATATTGATCTGCACCCAGATGGCAGTTAGGGAAAGAGATGGTGTAGAAGCACATCTGCTTAATAGTGTCACCCATTGGTTCTGTTCATGGTCCAAGACTGCCTCATGCCTCGTGGACTAACCCTTTAGAAGAGGGCTGGGAATTGAGAAACCTACCTTTTACTGTATACGAAAAATCATTCATAATGAGCCATAAATGACAAAGCCCTTAAAAGTAAATATTGAAGACTCTCGCCATGACTTGATGTTTGCAAAAATTTTAAAAACCAAAGATAGGTCACAGAAAAAATAATCATACAAAACTTATAAAGACTTCTTAAATATTGTATACTTCTGTCCATTAAAATGCATCATGAAAAAATGAATTTGCAAAGCACAGTCTGAAATAAAATATTTCCAAAATACATATCTGAGTAAGTATTGGAATCCAGGATATATAAAGAATTTCTATAAATTAATTTTAAAAATTGAAAATGAGGAAAATGTGTGAACAGACACTTAAGAAATAAATTTAAAAAGAAAAAGCAACCCTTGGTTGGGTGGAGCTCAGTGGTAGAGCACTTACCTAGCAGGCACATGCCCTGGGTTCAGTCCCCAACAAAACTTTCTCTCTCTCTCTCTCTCTCTCTCTCTCTCTCTCTCTCTCTCTCTCTCTCTCTCAATAAAAATGAAATAAATAAAAACATGCACTTCAAAAAAATTTCCAACATTAACAATCCTCAGGGAATTATAATTCAAAACCTTGGTAAGATAAAACTACCTAACCCCTAAAACAAGTATAATATAAAAAGTCCTAAAGCACCCAATGTTGCAAAGGATTGGAGAATATGAACTCTTATCCACATTCTATGGGACTGTAAGTAACATCATGCACTTTTTTTGTAACAGAAATTTGACAGTTTCTTATAAAACTAGTCATGCATGTACTCTGTGACCCAGAAATTATCCTTATTAGTTTATTTACCAAAGAGAACTTAAAATATACAGAAAAAACCTTATATAAAAATGTCTGTAGCTATGTTTATGGTAAATAGCCAAAACTAAAAGGAGTCCAGGTGACCATCAAAAGAAATGGCTACACAACATTTTTTATTGATAAAAATGAATTTTGCTGACAGGAGGAGGAAAATGCTGATATATACAAAAACATGAAAAGATCTCTGAATGTGGTTTTTGAAAGAATGCATAATGACTGTATCCTATATAATTCAAAAAAATATGATTTTCTAAAATCAGCAAATCTAGCCAATGGTGAAAGATCAGAAGCTGTGATCTGAAAGATAGGGGAAAGACTGAAGGAGCTCACTGATGCCTCACTGAGGATAATATTTTATATCTCAGTAAAGATTTGTGGTTACAAAATTGAATGTACCTGTCAAAACTCAGTGAATTTATGCATTTGCTTATATGCAAGTTTTACATACAAAGGAAAAATACCTTAAAATTTTTACCATTTCCATTTTAATGATTTCCATGTAGATATTTAATTGGTTGATTCCTTGATAAATATAACTTGTTAGAAAAAAATCATGCATCAATAAGGGCAATATAAGATCAAATATTTGATCAATATATGATTAAACAAATATTAAAATAATGCAAAGTAATAATGATTGTGAATATATAAGTAATCAATACAAAACTCTTTCAACTGTGCTATACATTTAAAAATTTTCGTAATAAAATATTAGAAATAATTCCCTATATACATTTATAGCCTCATGCTTGCTTGTTTAAACATAACTTTCAGTTAAAATGAGAATTTTTGCATAAATTAGAAGTCTTTGTATCCAGTTACACCTTCATATTTGTATTAATGAGAAAAAATGACATAAAAACATTGTTGATATTAGGTTTTTGTGCTTGTTAGATAATTTTTTAAAAGAGTCTATTTTACTTGCACCTTTTATTATTCTTTTAAAATGTTTTTCTCATGTCATTTTCTAATTGAATCTCCAAGGCACTGAATAGATACTTAATATCTTAGGCTCTAAGGTCTTTAATTTGCTTCTTTATATCCATAAATATTCATAATATGATTATTTCATAAGTTCACCTAATGTTATTGAATTTTCCAAATTTTCCATTAGAACAATACAGATGTGGGAAATCACTATGATAAAAGTATTTTCTTCTTAAATACTAAAGCATTTGCAAGGAAATCAGCATCACTATTCAGTAAACCAGAATTTATACATTCCTGTTTTGTAGGAAGAAAGTTGAGGTTCAATGTTATCAGGGGACTTTGTCCAGTAAGTATATGTCTCATTGAATGAGTGTTTCTCTCTCAAGTGAGGGGCAAAGTGATAGATCAAGTTTCAAAGACCAATACTCAGGAGCATGGTCTGTCTTGTGACAATCTTTTTAGTAAAGATAGAGAAAGGTCCCATTGTTCTAGCATTGTAAAGTAAGAGGTTAACAATAACAGAGAATATTCACCATAGCTATTAAGCCTTTAAAAGAAAGATCACATGTACTGTGCAACTATAAACAAAATTCCCAGGATAAAGGAGGGAAGTGCAGCCTATTGAGTTTCACCTCGACCATACTTAGGATGGGATATATATAATACCCTAAAAGAAAATTGTTATGATATTCAGAATTGGATGCAGAATTAGGCAATAAGAGGGAAATAAAAATACATATATTTCATTGGGGAGCTAAAACATTCTTTAGAGCAACTATTTCTTAAAAGATGAATTTAGGGCATTATTAGTATCTATGATTATTAGTTTTAACACAAAGAAGAGTCTTTTTTTTTTTTCTTTTTGGTTAAGGCTAGACTGAATTACATGCAACATATTTAAAATACACAGAACAGCACAGTCCTAGAGAATTAATAAATGCAATTGATTATGATGTGGGAGAATTGCACATTGATTTCTCTGATAGTAATTTAAGGCAGACTAAATCCTCATCTGGCAGGAGTAGTTTTATGTAGTGCAGGTAGGTAGAATAGACAGCCATTTAAAAGTCTTGATGTTCTGTACTTAAAGATTCCCCAAAATCAGTACAATGAATTAGCAATGTACATTGTAGTCTATTCTGAAATAATTAATAATAAGATAATTTGAAGTTTTACTTAAGTTCCTTTAATACAAGTGAAAGTAAGAATCCCTAGATTGTTATTTGTAGTCTATATTCTTTAAAATGTTAGTTTATATCAAATATTTTCTTACTGGTCCATAGTATGAAAATAAGTCATAATTGACATTTCCACTAAAAAATATTACTTTAGAATTATATTACCAATTCCATAGAGTGAAATAAAACAATACAATATAACACATACCCACAAATATGTTACTGCTTACTAAAACATTGCTAGTCATTTTGCCATCTTTGATTTGTTTTTGTTTCTAAGAGATGTAGGAAACTCCACATGTTAATCCCAGGACAATTTATTTTTAAAAAGACTGGCTTTTACAAAAACTTTATAAGGTCAAATTATGATTATGGACATTTTATGAACAAGTAAAATTAATGATAAAACTAGTAAAGCTGAAATCATTTCCTATGAATCAAAATTTAGAAAGTATGTGTTATATGTTTGTTTATATATGTTAATTGGACTACGTTTTACAGTTACAACTTTTAGAATGTCAAAAGGTTATTATCTCCACTGACATGTTTTCAGTTTTATCCAAAAGCAGGTGCTGGAGTTTTCCCTTATTCAACTCCAACTCCAAAAATCTTTCTTACTCTTCCGCATGTGAATAATCATAATTAAGCTTTAAAGTATACTAATGTTAAAACACATTATACCAGATCCATTAGAAAAAAATCTACAAGAGAGAATTGGGGTCTGTTGTTTTTAGTTTATTACCGTTTGTGCCTGAAGTGGATTCAGAGTTGAGACTTATGTGACCTTCTAGGGCAAAGTTTAGACCTCACACTGAGTACTGCAATGAACAGGTGGCCTTAGAAAGACAGAATCCAAGTCTGCACTATGGAGAATCAGAATTTCAATTTTTACAATCTTCCCAGGGAGTAAATTTGCCTACCAGAGTCTGAGGAGAACTCAATGGCACACATACTAACTTATCCTTCTACATGTGAAGGGTTTTTCCATTTAGTGAAATTAGGTAGAGCTGAGCTTAGTGCACTGATTATTAAAAAAGCATCAGGGAGCATAAGGCTCTCTTTGAGAAATCCTCTAAATATGACAAACAGAGGGACTGCCATTGTCTCTCCAAGACATATGTCTCTCCTACAGCACATATGGACTATAGATGTTGAAAACTTCTCATGATTTCTTCTTAGTTCATTAAATATTTGCTTCTTGATCTGGAATACACTGGATACCAACTCTGCACACCATTATCTACAGGATAGTACTCAGCCCTCCTGAGATCAACCCTTTCTCATTGGTAGAACTAGCCATCCCAATGGAGATTGTTGGGTTGGAATTATCTGACCCCTCAAATTCTATCTTATTTCATTCTCAGTTTTAGTGCTTTTAATTTCCACCTCAAAATGCCCAACTCTTCTTACCAACCAAGACTTTGGTCTTTGAACTATTTTCATGGTTATGATTTTGAAATGTTACTTGTATTCTAAAGAAGAACATTCGATATTTTTCTTTGCGTAATTTTTCTATGACATTTTGAATCTTCTCTGAAAAAATAAACACTTCCAAGTTAAGGTAAATAAGGAGACAGTAAAGACAACTTTGAGGGAAACTATGGTGGAGCCTTATATTTGCAATGAATGATATGAGTAGCTGTGGATAGTTATGTGTTGAGAGCCAAGGCCAAGTCAAGATGGTGCCTGGCATTTTGCCAGAAGGAGCGGTTCTTGCTGCCTCCGGTGCCTGCTATTTTTGAGCTCTCACGGAGTTCCTAGAGAGAGTTCGCCTGGGTAGAGTTCGAGGGTTCAGTTCTGTTGAGTGGTGGCAAAGTTCCCCAAGTTCTGGTGGAGCTCTTGGGGAGTTCCTGGAGGGTTAGTGTGGTGCAGCGTGGGTTCTAAAAATAAAGTTCGTTCTGCTTGAATCTTCAAGTGGCTCATGATTTGTGCCCAGCCAGACTGGGGCAGTTATGATTAGAATATTAGTTCTAAGATCACTTATTATTTCGCTTGATGCTTTGATAAAAAAGAATTTTTATATTTCTTTTGAACTCTAAGGTACAATACTTTTAGCCATATTTGACTTTAACACTGTGAGGAATATTAGAATACAATATAATAATATGGATTACATTGTTGATGGTATACACAAACATTGCTTACTGGTCTTCAAGTACTCAGAGCTAAAATACTATGTTTTCTGAGGATATTTGATATCTAAAAGATGCTTCCCAATAAGGAAATTTCATGATCAGAGTTCATTATAGTACATCGGAAATGATGTCTTTTCTCCCTGTAGTATGACAACTAGCTCATATAGGCAAATGCATAGTACAGTATGATTATCGAGTATTATATTCTCAGAGTGCATATACATAAAATTAAATGAAATATTAATTTAATTCTAGCTCACAACATACATTCAGTGCCAATAATGAAAATCAATATTAAGCTGTGTCTACATGAAGACCTATTATTCAAAATATGATGTTTCTTTCCAATCACAGGCATATGCTCAAATATTCAATTGAATTTAATAGGTTAAACAGAATAAGTCATTTAAAGAACAATATTACCAAGTATATTAGTAAAGCACTGAGTGGTATGATACCTCCCAGGCATGGGGGTATGAGTACCAATATGGGTTGGTTAGGGTTCTTCTATGTCTAAATACTTAGAGAGACAAGCATTTTTCATCTTGAATGTCATCACACGATCTCAGACCTGATGTTCAACTTTGTCAAGATAGGCAATATGTTTTACTATCAAACTATAAACTGGAAAAGAATGTCCATGCTTTGTTACTGAAAGTAATAAGTGCATATAGTGTTTATATCAAATATATCAGAATATAAATCACAAGTCATTATATATGTGTGTATATATATAATATATATATATACACACATATACAAATTCTTGAGATTTAAAATGTGTACAAATGTATATATACATGTGCATGTATGTATACAATATACGTATTTATCATACATATATGACATTTACACATGCACATAACACATTTATAATGTACTTATGTCCTTTTCCATTTTCATAGCAACTACACACCTTCTACCTTCATTCCTTTAATTAAAATATGTATTAATAACCACTATAGGTGAGGATCTATAGTTATATATCTACTTGCTATGAAAGTAATCTGATAATTGAAGTTATTTATTTATTATTAACACAGTGCAGGTCGAGAGCACTTAGCTATATTTCTATTTGCATTGTGTTACTGTAGTATGTCTGCTGAAACATGTATGTAGACCACAGGTTTCTTGCTTCTAACATTCTATTTCTTTCCTCTGTAAATGTTTCAGAGGGAAATATTAGAAACATATATAAATAGACAGCAAAGGATTACTCGAGTAAGTCAAAACACTCCTGCTTCAGCAACTCTATTTGAATCTCTTTTATGTTTGTTGTTTACAATAACGCTGGATAAAATGTAAATTTTCGCACAGGTTCTTAAAATAGATGTGTTTAAAAAAATCTCAGGAGGAACATATGAGTTGAATGACAACAAGCTTTCCTTTTAAAAAGCCTCCTTAGCATATTTTTTTCTTGGGGCAATTCAGACTAAACAATAAGAACTGCCTAAATTGCAATTTAAAAGAAGCCTTGAAATAGGTATGTCTCCTCTTGAGAAGAACTGATGTGCACATAGTATAAAAACTCATTCCCAAGTGATAATTGGAGAATTTTTATTTTATCTGTGAACTAATTTTTAATGAGCAGAAAATATTCTAATTTTAAAGAGAAAGGAAATAAAAAGGGAAAATAACCTAAAGTAAGTAAAAAAGCAAATGGTAGAATGAACAGCAAATAGCACTCTCTAGAAATTTTTTATTCTTCTAAAATACATATTGCTACTGTCTTTAAAATGACCGTTTATGTTTTCAAAAAGATATAAGGTAACCCCAAAGGATTTCAGCAAGTGCTCAAACATATTACAAAATTTTAAACAAGGGATCCTATTTGTTTTAAGATAAAAGGAACTATAAACTATATGTTTTAGTTAGTTTGGGTTACTATAAAATATATAGTATATTGGGTATCTTAAACAGCAGAAACTTATTTTATCACTCTTGTGGATGCTAGAAGTCCAAGATCAAGGTGCCAGCATGGTGGTCACATTCTGATAAGGATGCATTTCTGGAATGTAGATGAATACCTTTTCACTGTTTCCCTACATGACATTGGGGGGGGGGGTAGCTTCCTGGTGTCTCTTTCTATAAGTACACCAATTCAATTATGATGACTTTACTGATGATATCATCTATATCCAGCTATCTCCCAAAGGCCCCATCTCCAAATACCCTTCCTCTGGGGTGTGGGGGGTTTAAAATTGGAACATACAATTTTAGGTGAATAAAATTCAGTCTATAGTACTATGTTCATAAAAAATGTCAAAGAGAAAATAACATTTACAAAATTAATTTTAAATCCACACAAAATAATTAAGACTTTGTCAAAATTTGAGGGGATAATAAAAAGTAAAAATAAAAAATTCATAATTGCATTTCCCAAAGAGTACTACTGTGAATATCTATGACTTGCTATCCATCCATCGACCCATATAATACAAAATTCAATTAAAAAATGGGGAAATATATAATTGGATTATTTCTGGGTGATGGTTCCTGATAAGTGTGTGTTTATGTGTGTGTGTGTGTGTGTGTGTGTGTGTACAACCAGAAGAATGAGGAGTTATACTCCATTTATATATGATGTGTCAGAATGCATTCTACTGTCATGAATAACTATATTTATGAATCAAAATGATAAAATTTTAGAAAAGACAAAAACATGGAAGAAAAACTTTGAGACCACAGTTTTGATAATTAATTTTGCTAACAACACCAACAATACAATACATTAAAGGAGAAAAATTGATAAATTTGACTGTGCTAATATTAAAATGTATCCAATAAAGACATTCTGAGAGAATCAACAAAGTCTAACATAAGAGAAAATATTTTCAAAACTCATGTCTCATAAAGAATATATATGTACATATATATCAAATAGACAAAGAATGCTAAAACTCAATAAAAAAATGCAGTGAAAAACTGGCATAGGATCCAACCAAACACCTTATTAAAGAAGATGCACAGGTAGAACTAAGACTCTGAAAGGATAGTCAGCATCACATGCTGATAGGCAATGCAAATATATGAGTTATTGTTCACATTCCTAGATAGTTACTCAAACGATAATAAAACTTATCTTCAAATAAAAACTTCCTTACATAACATATACTTCAGTCATAAAACCACAAACTAGAAGCAATAATGGAATTCTTTGATAAATGAACTGATAAATTGTGCTGTCACCAAACAATAAAATATTATTTAGTGCCAAAAGTTACTGATCAATTGTCATCAAAAGTCATGGATAAATTTTAACTACATATTTATAAATAAAAGAAGCCTGCTTGAAAAAGGCTACATACAATATAATTTTAATTATATTGCATTCTTTTTTAAAAAAAAATATTTTTCAGTTGTAGTTGGACAAAATACCTTTATTTTTATTTATTTTAATGTGGTGCTGAGGATCAAACCCAGGGCCTCACAGGTGCTAACAAGCATTATATCACTGAGCCACAACCCCAGAACTATATGGCATTCTTGAAAAGGCAAAATTACAGACAAATTATGAACAGGTTAGTAATTGAAAGGCATTCAGATGGAGAAGGATTGAATAAGTAAAGCAGAGGAAATCTAAAGGGTAGTGAACCTAGTCTGTTTAATGCTACAATAGTGGACACATAAATGTGGTTATTGTAATCCAACAACATTTATAGGACAAAGAAGAAAATTTAATGTATACAAATAAATACCAAATATTTTAGGAGGTCAAGGGATCACAGGAATGTGACAGAATTTAATCTTGTTGCAGTGTATGAAAAAAAAGTTCACTGAGGATGATGAGGAATGTATATAAATCCACATTATTTTGGAAATGTAGCCCATAAGTAAATAAATAAATCCATGGAATCAACAGAAAACATGCAAATCTCATAATATTAAGAATTTGGGGTCAGACATTTAAGAAGCTTACTAGTCATCTCTCCCTTCCTCTCAAGAAAATGGAAAAACTTGAATATCAATAACTTTTGTTAGATTCTCCAAACACAAATTGCTATCTTCCTAACTGGGGATATATGCAAATACATAGAATTACAGGTTACTATAAGGAAGCCAAGCAGCAGGGTTCTGCTGCTGGAGATGGTATAAGAGTAGGAAAACTTAAACTGTAAGCATTGCTGGAAGCACGCTGCGCAAAAGCTAGAGAATTAAAAACTATCAGGGAGGAGGCAGTTCAGCCTTGTAGGTAATCATCCTTACCATGTGTTTGACCTTCAGGAGCTTCACCAAGTTCTCAGGATAAAGATCTGAGAAAATTCCCCCTTGTGTTTCTGGAAGAGAAAAAGTAACCACTTTGAAATAGCAGACCATTCTATTCTTCAAAACCTCTTTCCTCAAAGCAAACTGTTTGACCAGAACCTAACATCCTTGAGTTTTGCTAGAGCCTGATACTGGGGAATAAAAACATCCAATTCCAGCTCCTAGTACATGTTCTGTCTTACATAGGGTGAAAACCCTTCTGAAGCACAGGGAACAGGCAGCAAGCTTACTTAAAGACTGCAATCAAACCATAGATGCAGCAAGCTCAAAGAATATTAAGTGTGATAAAAAGTAAACCTTACTTAGATAGGGCATTTGTATCATAACAGGAGATCACAACTGAACAACTCTAAGTTTCAAGCATTATTTATGAAGTGTCTAGGGAAACCCAAATATAGCAGAGGAGACAAATACAAAGGAATCTGAGTTAATTTTAATCTCTTATCTATAGCCATGACCAACACAGCCCATCTCTTACCCAGAATAAAGCAAAAGACTAAAGGACTATGTACTTATTTCTTTTAATGGCCACAGAATGTTAATCTTTAAACAAAAGTTTAAATCATACTAAAAACGGAAAAATTCAGTTTGAAGAGACAGAGCAAACAACACCAGACTCAGATATGACATAATTGTTGGAAATATCAAATAAGAAATTTAAAATAACTATGATTAACTTACTATATGCTGTAATGGGAAAAAGTGACAATACAGAAGAACAAATGAATAGTGTAAGAAGAGAGAGAGAAATTCTAAGAAAAAAATTAAAAAGTGCTAAACAATAATATACTGTGAGACAAAAGTATAGTGCATGGGTTTACCAGAAGACTAGTTCCGACTAAGGAAAGAACCAATGAGTTTGAAGAAATGTTAATAGAAATTTTCCAAACTGAGAAACTAACATTAAAAAAATTCAGAATACTCATAAATATTATACATAATATATAACAGGTTTCATGACAACATGGGAAGATGAAGACAATAGAAGAAAGGAACAGAATAATTATATGAAGTTATAGGGACTAAGAAACAGATTCAGCAAACTCAAAGAATTTTAAGTGTGATGAAAAGCAACAATAACAAAATATCTACACCTAATATGTGGTTTGGATCTGATTTGTTCCCCAATGATCTATGTGCTGGAAGCTTCTTCAACAATGTTATGGTATTGAGAGGTAGGAGATCTTTCAGAGGCAAAGCCTAGTGAAGGGTGATTGAATCACAACGGTCCTCATGAAAAAAGACTTAAAGTGTTGAAAGAAAAAGAAAAAAGCTCACACCAGATCAGATCTATACCAAATAAAGAAAGATTGTTAGACAATGAAGGTGTGTTAGTCAACTTTTTGTTACTATGGCCAATATATATCCAACAAAGGTTAGAAGAAGAAAAGTTTATTTAGGATTCATGGTTTCAGAGGTCTTAGTTCATAGTTGACTGATTCCATTTACATGAAGTAAAACATCATGCTTAGAAGGGTGTGGTGGAGGAACGCCATGGCAGCCAGGAAGAAGGAAGATGGTGTGTGTGTGTGTGTGTGTGTGTGTGTGTGTGTTTGTGCATGTGTGTGTGTGAGAGAGAGAGAGAGAAAGAGAGAGAGTGAGTGAGACAGAGAGAGTGCACATGTGAATGCAACGGACAAAATGTAATTCCCAAAGGCATACCCCCAGTCACCTACTTCCTTCAGCCATACCCCACCTGCCAACATTTACCATCCAGGAAATTGATTGATTATTTGAGTAGAGTACTGATTAGGTTACAGCTATCATAATCTAATTGTTTCATCTCTGAACATTACTGCATCATCACACATGTTTTTGATAGGCACCTCATGTCTAAATCATAACAAAAGGTAAAATAAAATATTTTACATTTTCTATTTTAAATTCATTTCACTGAAAACATTATATTAAAAACAATAATGATAATAATGTATTTGGTGATTTAGCTTATGGATAAGTAAAAGGAATGATGGCAGTGTTAAAAAGAATAAGAGGGAGACTCTGAAATGCTTCAACATTCTAGCACTACCTATGAAGGGGCATAGTGTTATTTGTAAGTGGATGTAGATTAGTTATAATTGCCTACTGCAAACACAAAGGCTATGACTAAGAAAGTATATAAAGTATAACTGCTATGCTAAGAGATAAAATGAATTAATGTAAAATATCTCAATATCACTATACTGTAAAGCATTTTTGTTGCTTTTTATGGTTTTAATTTCTGGAAACACTATTTAACACACTAAATTGCTCATTTTCATTCAAATTTTATAATGTTTTAATCATAATACCTATGAAAAGATGCTTGAATATCACAACAATCATGAATAGGTAAATTTAAACAACTAAATGCTATAGTTTTTTAATTTGAAAAATATTAAAATGAATCATAATTTTCAATCTTTACAAAACTTGTGAAGAAAACACCATTGAGGCATGGTAGTAGGATGTCTAAATTTTTGAAAGATTTTTCTCAATCAATTTGGCAGCAGCCATCATATTAAAAGTTAAAAATGTGTTTTTATGTAAGCCTATAGTGGGGCTATAAAACAACTCTGAAAATATTCAGAATATATATATTTGAAGCAAATTTCAAGTTCAATAGTACCATGATGCAAGTATGCACCTACTTATGTAAATTTACATATAAAAATGGTCTAGAGGGTTACATAATACATGGTTAATAATGATTACTGCTGGTGAGAGTATAGACAGAGCGTCTCCTGAAATCAAATCATTCTCCTGTCTCTGCCTTCTGAGTAGCTTGGACTGTCAACATCTATAGGAATGCCCCACCTTGCTGGGCTTTATAAAAGGCAATTTACAGCTTATGAGTAGGAAGATTATTGGATTATCTGTGGGGGTCATGTGTTATCACAAAAGTCCTCAAATTTGTGAATCAGGGAGATAGAAGAGGTATTATGAGTATAGAAAGAGAGGTCCAAGCTGGGTATGGTAGCGCACAGCTGTAGTATCAGCAACTTTGAAGGCTGAGGCAGAAGGCTCTCATTCAAAGCCAGCCTCATCTGGCTCAGAGGTCAGTAAATTATATATGCATTTCAAGATAGGTTTATCAAACACCAGAGACTACAATCTAAATTTTAAATATAGAAGATCTGAGCAATCCCTTTTAATTAAATGTTTGTGAGATGATCAAATAAGTAATAATTTTTTACATTTTTATCATTTGCCAAATTAAAAAAAAAAGATGAAATCTAGAGAAGTTAGGAGGCTAGTCAAGAAGTTATGACTACCAAAGGTGGTATTGGTCCAAGAATCCAACAATATTGATTTTCAGCTTGACACATCTTTTTTGTATATCATGTTAGAACTCAAATCTTGAGTGTTGAAAAAGAACATATTATGAAGAATAATGTGATAAATTGGAGAAAGTAACTAAATTTATAACAATATGATTTGTGCATACCAATTTTATATACTTGAAAATTATGTAGGCCTATTTTATTTATTGAGAGGAATAGTGATTGTACAATTAAGTGCTTTTTGAGATGGAGTGTGGTTCCAATATTGCCCTATGGTGCATATTTTCAATAATAAAGTTGTGAGATTTTTATATAGCCAAAGTCTCTTGTTAATCAATAAATACCTTTGACTAGTAAATGAATATAATACAATATAATACAATCCTGAATAAGCATATATAAAAAGTGTTTGGATTTTGGCACAAAACACATATCTAAAGCTCATTATTTTTCTTCCTTTTATTTCTTTATTGCTTTAAAGATTAAGGTAGGATAGGATGATTCCTGCAATTCTGAAACACAATGTTTAGAGGAACCAAGGTCCCCATTTTGTTTCTTGCTGACAGCTGAGGGCCATTCCCAGCTTCTAATGGCCTCCACATTTCTTGATTCATGGTACCCTTCCTCCATCTTCAAAGCTATGTGGGACTGAGTCCTCTGCCTTGACTGCTACCTAATAATGGAGTCTCTGTGTTTATGCATGTGTGTTTCTTTTTTGATGTATCTTTACAGCTTATAATAGTGCTTGGGATATTACACTGAATAAATAGGGGATGTCTAAATTATCCTAGGCAGGATCATATTCTAAACAGACAGAATTATTTTATGGTGTTATTAAAAACTGTAAATAGTAGTGCTAGATGGTTTTATTTTTTCATGCATGGTAACATTAAGTAAATTAAATTGTGTTTTTAAGAGGAAAGAAATGTGTCATTTATTTTCATAAAAGTTTCTACCACAATGACTAAAATTAAAGAAAAAGTAGTTCTGTCATTCACAGGTTATGTCCAATATGTGGAAATTATATGAAATAGTCCTATCAGCCTCATGGAGGCCCTGAGTCTCTCAGTCATGCAAGACACAGCAATGAGACTTCTAATGCTAAAATCTAAGATTATTCATAAAATCAGTGTATTTTTATGTGTTAAAAGTAGCAAATGGCTGACTGTGATAATTTATCATTTAAAATCTATCCTGATTTTAACAAACTTGCTTTTCTATTTTATCATTTATAATGTATTGGGAATCTCAAAGATTAAAATGTCCTTGGCCATCTTCAACCTCTGAGAAACCGATGAGAAACATCTGAAATTGCCAGATGCCCCGAGAAATTTTCTTTTTTTAAATGCTTGTTGTAAAAAGTTATTTATAAATTGTGACAAAATGAGACACTTAGCCTCTAAGTGTTAGTTCCTGATGTGTGTTATTATTTTCTCTATTTATCATATTTTATGTAGACACTGTTAAATTTAGCCTTTCAACTCTAAATTTAATATTCTTTCTCTCTTTGCTCCTCTGTCCCTCATTCTCCCCTTCTCCTCTATTTCCATTCTTCCTCCCCCATATCTCCATCTTTCCTTTGCTTCCATTAGATCCCTTTGAGGATCCCGAAATCATAAGATGATGAGTTTTTCCCCCCAATACCTTTTCTGCACCAATACAGATGATTATGTGGTGTTTTCTTTATTCTACTAATGCAGTGTACTATACTGATTGGTTTTCTTTGATTTAACCGTACTTGTATTCCCCAGATGTATTTCATTTGGTACTGAATATAAATTCTTTTACTATACTGTTAGATTTGGTTTACTAGTAGGTCTATTTTGCAAAGGTTTTTGATTATGATTTAATTTCTAAAATAGCTATATTTGTCTAGGGTTAAATATTTTTCCAAAATATTAAGAAAATATTTAGTGTCACCCACTACTATCAGATGCTGTGATAAATACAGTGTGTAAAATTCTGTGTGTAGATGGAAGATATAGATCTTGTCATCTGTACTTTTCTGTAGTTTACAGTCTAGTCATCTGTAAAGTTTAGAGATTTAAGAGTCTATATGTCTTCCTTCTTCTATTACTACTTTTTTTTTAAAAGGACTAGAATATCATAGTGTGAAGTAAAATAATATTTACAAGAACATCCTCCAAGGGATGTATGATTCAGTTTTGCAATCTGAATCATTTGTGGGCTTTGAGTCTATTTTCTGGGTAACACTTCATATCTAAAAATGATATTTAATATGATATGTCAAGAACTATGTAATGTTTTGAAAAACCAATAATAAAAATTAAAAAAAATAAAAATGATATTTACTTAAATTAAAACTTGGTTCAATTTAAATAAAATCAAAAGTAGCATAAATCTACAAACTTTTGTTCTGATGTCTTCCTGGATTATCCAGAGACTGCTAGGAGTTAAGGACCAGATTAAAAAAATTCTATCATTTAGTGTGTGATAGATATATATATATATATACACAGGTATTTTCTTTTAATTTTCTCATGTCTTTGAATGAACATATCACAGTCTTTGGAAAATTTATTTATAATTTTTGCACACATTATTAATAATTGCTAACTGAAGGATATTTTCAAAAACAACATATTATACAAGCTAAAATATAATGAATTTTCATGTTTTGATTATATGAAAAATTCAAGATTTAGAAGATGAATTTTTTAATGTAATAATAGATTATCTACTGCTCATGAAACCTTACAGGTATAAACCCAAATACACATACTTTATATGATTGAAAATTATCTAGAACATGTATCAATAACTGTCTATATATGTCTACAACATATTCATACATTTATGTATACAATTGTACAGATTTAAATTCCTGAATTAACAGGCTTTTTAAGATTTGGTAGAAAAATATTAACAGAGTTTTAAACAGTGAACTTTTGGTGGAATTTCAGAAACTTATTGGCATATTCTTTAATGCCAGTTTTTTTTTTTTTATTAAACAGTAGTACACAATGATTGCTTTAATATTATTAAAGTCAGTAAAGAATCTATGGAATTAAATTGGTTGGTGAAATTTTAAAATAATACTTGGTTAAAAGGAGAGATTGTGGTAGGCTCAGTACTCATTTAACTTGTGCCTTTTCCTGTGTGTTTGGAAAGAAAAAGAAACGGCACAACATTAGCATACACCAACTGAAAATAAAAGAATAATGAGATTGCTTCATAGGGAGATTGAGACTTTTTCAAATTTCTAAATAAATGAGATAAAATTCTCCAGTTTACTAGAAGCATTAAAGATTCACTTGAGAACTTTTCTTCTCTGAAGTATTAAAGTATAATGCATTAATAAAATGCATAGGTGAGCTCAACAGAAATAAATTAGTTCACCCCATGCAAAAAGTGAAACATTGAAATGAAACCACCAAAATAATTCAATCCATTATGAATTGTCATAGGTGTGAGATGGTAAAAGAATCTTACTTATTGCCTCTGTGGATTAAGATGTATAAAATTAAATCTCACCAGAACACACTAAACGTGATCTTTTGTTTGCATGATATATACTGATGAAACAGAATTCTGCATAAAGCTAGCATTTTGGAAGTTTGGTGTTCTCCATTAAAGAAGGAGATGGAGTAGGTAGAAGAGGAAGACCGGCACAAAGAGGAGGAGAAAAGGGAGGAAGAGAAATCATCCACTGTTTCCAGAAAATAAGTTGTTTTAAGAGTTTAAAACAACAAAAAATATAATCTTTAAAGTGGAATACATAATTGAAAAAAAAAGAAAATTAAATCCACAGTTTTTTAAATTCTGTAATATATATTGATAATTACCTATACATGTATACAAACATTCACACATTTTTCTTGATGTAATATACATTATTATGGAGAGTGAGATCCTGAAGACTGTGGGATAGACCAAGTTACCAACCTTGGCGAAGCAAAAGTGAAATGATTTGTGTATAGAAAAATACATTGTCTTTCAGAATCCGAGGAGATATCGGTTATGAAATATTGTCAACTGGCTTACTGTTTCGCATGGTATTAGCCTCATGTTAAGGATTGAAATGACAATTACTAACATTGAAATGTGTCAGACTGATCATAAAATGAGACTATGGAAAGAAGGAGAAGGCTCAAAGTTCAGCTTATTACCTTCATTCTGAAAGGGAAAACAACCTATGATATCCACAACCTGTGTTGGTTCAAGTTCACCTAGAACACTTCCAGTGACAGAAGTTGATCACTTTGAGAGACAGTCCATTCCCTGTCTAGCTCTAATTGTTAAGGGGGCATATCACTGTGAATTGAACTGAAAAATTCCTCTGGAATTGCTTTTGTCATGTACAACAATCCACTGAACTCTAATCCCTAGTTCTCATCATATTATGATGAGATGAAGGTACATCTGTATTTCTTAAGTCTTGCCTTATATAATTGGAATATTTCAACTTTTTTTTTTTACTATTTCTTCATATCATACAGTTTCAAGACCCTTTTATCTTAAGGCCAATCTTATGTTTCACATATTATAGCTTATAAATATTAACTTTAAATTGATTTCAAGGAGAACAAATTGATACATTTCACATTTAATTGGGCCAAGATAGAGTATCATAGAGAAAATAACTGTATCTGAACATAATTTTTCTATAAATTCTGCTTTTTATTAAATTGGATTTATTTTCTTATAAGTATATAATATATCCAAATTCATGGCAAGCTTAGACATTTTTTTACTGCTATTTTTATTGTTCTTTCTTATTAACAGATTTTAGGCATTCCACAGCATTTAACATTCCAGTTGTTTCTTTAAGTATAACTAAATAATTACATACTTATTATCATTAATCTCAAGATATTGGAAAAGTCTATTTGGATCAATTATTAATAGCATTAACAATAATTTATTCTGGAGAATTCCAAATGTGATAATTCTTGCACTAGCTTTATAGTAATCTTAGGTTTGTATATTATGCATCATTTAAGTAAGATTCCCCTTATTTGTGTTCAGTATGTTCACAATATGTTCCTGAGTTCATCTTTATCTCATGGGTTCAATCATCCTTGTTCTTTACATCCTGTGTCTTTTCCCAGTATTGTGTCATAGTTATTATAAAATATTTTCTTACTATCACTCTGTTCCAGTTATACAATTGATTCAAAGATTTAATTATTAATACATAAGACAGAAAAGTTCAGCATACTTCTAATGATAATACAGACATCAACATTTATTGATAGTTATCTTAATATTTTCCTAAATGTGTCAACATCTATGTAAAGTTTTTCATCCACACCTATCAATAATGAAAGGTTCTCAAATGCCTGAGTGAAGTAAAGAACATGCTTAACAAATGCTTCATAACTAACTGCATCTAAGATTCATATTTATAATAAATTTTTTAAAAAGCATTAAGTACAAATTGGTACAATTTGTACTTAATTTCTTTAATTTCAAAGTTGTTGGTGAAATTCTTGCAAAATGTAGCTGTGCTAGGGTATATTTCCTCCATCCTTGCTTTCTTTGTGTTATGTTGGTTGGAATTCCTTAAGAAACAGGATATTTTTATCTTTGTTTTCTTGATATGTATAAAAAAGTGTCATACCACAGAAAAGTTATTCATGGGACAAGATATAACACGGTAACACCCCAAATGTTAACCTGCTTGGCAGTTAAGCATATTAAATATTTCCTTTAAATGCAATGCCAAACTAAACAGACAAGGATAAAAAAGTAAATTCCCTCCAGAACACAATCTTACAGAAATGCTTCTTGGCATTAACTAATGTAGATATTTATCTGGATTCCTTAGGGTCCGTGGAAGAGTTGGACCCAGAATTCTACTTTAGTTTTAGCACTTTTTATAATTCAGTTCCTTGCTTTTAATAGCTGTCAAATAATAGTTACGTTCCATGTTTTCTAGAGATTTCAAGTAACCATGGAAAAGATTCTTACTATTTTCAATGATGACATAACTAGAATGCGCTTTCATGCAAAAATGTGAAGCAGTACCATAATTTTTATCTATATGTGTGTCTGTCTATCTATCTATCTATCTATCTATAATGACATTATGCTATTTTCACATAAATGTATGCAGTTCTTTTATAAAGAAGATTTTTATTCTTTGAAATAGAAATTAAATCCTAAGGTGTAAAAATCAAGAAGTACAGGCAGAGCATATTCAGTGGATTTCAATTTTTCTCTTTGGAGCTTCTGATTTTCTTATTCTGTTTTGTTAGATATCCAGTTATATACAAAAACTAATTCCAAATGGATCAGAGACCTAACTAAATGAGCAACAGTTACAAAATTCATAGAAAACATAGGTACAAATTTTCATGGTAATGAGTTTGGAAGTAAGTTTTTAAATATAATATCAAAAACAAAAGTGTTAAAATTTAAAAACCTTTATTCTTAAAAAAATTTTAAAAATTTAAAAGTGAAAAGATAATTCACAACAGAAGAAAATATGAAAAAAGAGGAGAAATATGTATGATAAAGAATTTGTATACAGAATTTAATGAAGAATAAATGTAGGCCAAGTAGAAAATTGGCTAAAGTTTTGAATAGAAATTTCTCCAAAGTTTAAAGACAGACAGGAAACACATGGAAAGGTGTTCTGTATTGTTTTATTAAAGAAATTCAGATTAAAATCACAATGAACTATTACTTCAGACCTACTAGAATGTCTGTCTTTAAAAAAACAACAACAGGGTTATGCATAGACACTGGAACATTCAAATATTTTCAGTATGAATGTTCAATACTGTTGACCACTTCACATACAATTTGGCAACTTTTTAATAAGTTACACATAAATGTACAGTATAATCCAACAACTCTAATTCTAGGTATTTACCCGAAGTGCTATAAATGTGTATCTACACAAAGATTTGTACACAAATGTCTAGAGCAGAATTTATTTAAAAAGCTCTAAAGTGGAATCAATTCAAAGGCCCATCCATTTGTGCATGAAAACATGCAAATATTTAGTAGAGTACATATTTTATGATTGTGTTTACAGAAAAGATCCCCAAAGGACAATTATACAGTGAAAGAAATTATATTGAAAATAGTGGTTATACAAGACTATGATTACAAACAGATTTGCTGCAAATGACTTTTAGGCATCTTGTTGAAAAGATGCCGACATTCTAAAAGTGTATTGTAATAATGGCAGTATAACTACAAATTTGTTAAAATTTAGATCATACCTTTTAAAAAAAGATTAATTTTATGTTATGTAAATTATATCTCAATAAAGTTTTTTTTTAAAAAATTAACATCTTCAACATCATATATACCATATGTGTATATATAACAGATTTATCATATATATATATATATATATATATATATATATATATATATATATATATATATATCAGTATTATATATATTCACATGCCATTTTTAATACCCCAAATTTAGAAGTGATAAAATAGATTTTGTTATCACCATACCATGAAATGCGATAGTCAATTATATGTTTATAAAATAGGTATTTATTTGCATGAAAATATATTCAACATATTTTAAAATAGAAAACTTACATAGTACAAAGAATCTATTTTGTGAAATAACATGTACATATTTTCATATGATACTCATACCTTTCATAGGAGCAAGTCTAAAATATATGCTTTAGCATTTTAACAGTATTACTTGTAGGGATAATTTCTGATAATTAAATGTTTCACATATTTTGTATTCTTACTATTTATTTTTCTATATTGAATATGTAGAGCCATACTTGAAATAAAGAGGAAAAATAAAAATCAGTATTGGTACATTTTCTTTAAAAATTAAAAAGATGAAAATGTGTTCTTAATTTGATTTGAAGTTTCTAGTTAATTAAACTTTTATGAATACTCACTATATTTTTACAAGAAGGTACTTATCAACTACATAAAAATGAAGTGCATAACATATTACTTCAAAAATCAGTTAATTAAATATTCAAATCCATGTCTGAAGTTAAAATATGACTGATTAGAAGCAATCCATTTTTAAAGCTATTTGAAAAGCACTACTGGTTGATTCTTTATAAAAATTGACCTGGATCACTAAGTTATACACTTTTAATTACAGCAACAAGCATATTTCTGCTACATTATTTTGTACAATCATTTATTAATTTCTTCCACTATCTTTCAAATGTCATTTGAACTGCTACATAAGCGACAAAGTCTAAATCATTTTAATTGCTAAATTTCCTTCTCAGGATGGCTTAAAAATAAAAAGGCAATTTAAGCAATTAATCTGTCAGTGAGAAAACAACATAGATAAAAGTCTGATTAGCTTAAAGCCACCTTATCAGAGACTTCAGTTAACAGTAATTTGGGGAACAAATTATCTTCAGTAAGAGAAAAAAGGCAAATTTTAGATTTAGAAACAAAGCAAAAAAAGAAAAAAAATCTCCGAAACAAAGTTTTAGAAATGATTAACTTTTTTTTATAAAACAAAGCTTATTATTTAAGTCTTTATTTCCTTTTCCCAAGCTCAGGAGAAGAATTAAACTCTCCTTCCACCACTACTAGTGAAGGTTGATGCTTCCACTTCCTGGCTTTGATCCTTTGTCTTGCCTGATGCATGTACTAGGTGTAGTACAGCTTCATTAATTTTATTATTTCTTCTTATTCATTTAATTCTTTAACAATATAAACATTACTTATTACTTTCATCTGTAAAAATATTCATTTAATAACCAAACTTCTCAAACTATTCAACCCTAAATCACTATTATCCTTTTACTTCAATCAGCCTTCTCTCAGACATTCTCCTGAAATATTTATCAGGTCCTGTCTTAGTTTGCTTTCCTTTCTTACAACAAAGTACTTGTGAGTATATAATTTAAAGAATAGAATTTCATTTGGCTCATGATTTTGAAGACTGGAAAATCTGAAAGTATGATGTTGATGTCCTCTCTGCATCTGAGGAAAGTCTTTTTGATGCATCGCAATATGGCAGAGGATTATACCTATCACAGAGTGAGACAAATGTGCTTCTAACTCAGGTCTTCCTCTTCTTTTAAAGTCATCAATTCCAAAATGGGGGGCCCTACTGTCATTAATTTAATCCTAATTATCTCTTGAAGGCTTCATCTCCAATATCGGCAACATATGAGTTTGGAGATTATATTTCAACAAGTTAACTTTTAGAGATATATTTAAACCATGGCAGATTATGGATGACTTCTCAGTGGTTACAGTCAAAGCAAAATGTATGAATTCTATACTGGAAATACTGACTTCTCTAATGACATTCATATGAGTTCAGATAAACTGCTTCTCTCCCTCTTTTCTTTATCATCTTTAAGATAATTATTGTAGATCTCATAGCTATTGTATAAAGAAGTTTTGAAAAAATTAAATGGAAAGTAGGTAAAATAAATGTTTTTGCTTTATTAATATGTATAGACAATTTTAGCACCTCTTAAATACCTCCCTTAATTTTTCAAAACTTGTCTACTCATATAAGTGATTAATAAGCTCATAAAAATATACTCAACCTCATTAACCACAGAAAAATGGAAATCCAGACCATAATGTGATACCACCACATAACACTTAAGTAGTAGTCATTGAAAATTCAGTTCATAGCAAATGTTGGTGAGGATACAAAGAAATAAAAATATGCATATAATGCCAATGAGAATATAAAAAGTAACATTCACTCTGGAAAAAACAGCTAGTAGTTCCTCTAAAGGTTAAACACTCTGGAAAAAACAGCTAGTAGTTCCTCTAAAGGTTAAACATAGAAGTATCATGATATAAACATGAACTTGTATCAATACCACTTAAGAGATTATTTTTGTGCTCTATTATTTATAATAATTCGTTTCTTCTTCATCCTTCTGTATCTTGGAGTGGTCATGGAGAAGATGAAATTAGATGAATTGGAAGAAATTATAATTTCATTTCTCTCTTTTTTTCTGTAGCAAACCCTAGTATTAGGAGAGGATGGGTTCACTTACAAATTTAAAACACATTCATAGTTTTGATTATTACACAGGAGTAAATGTTCTAATTTGATAAATGAAGTTGTTTTCTTGAAATTAAATTATTGTAGAAATTCTATTATCTTAAAATGATCAAGCCAATCTTCCAGAAGTAGAGGAATTATTTCTTCCAATGGACATCTTAAAGTTACATTGAGGCACAAAACCGAAATATTATTCGAATTACTGAAAAGCAAAACAATGTGTATGAAATATAATTACATAAAAGTTGGAGTGTCATAAGTTATAAAATAGAAAATTAAAATATCATTTCCTCTTTTCAAATCAATTAAGTTTAATGTGGAATATGCAGTTATTTAATATATTTGTGCTATGGGTTGTTGTCTTGGAAAATCAGAATGACTGTAGAGGTCTTAAAGTCTTAACTATACAAGTATAATCTTGCCTGAGAATACAGAAGACTTTCAGAAACCAAAATTTAAAGAAAATATTCAGACATAAGTTATGTGCTCTGGCCACTAAAGCTTACCTTTAATCAATGCCTTAAAGTAAAATACACATTTACATTATTCCTGATATAAAATCATACATAGAATTTTCATTTCTCTGAATCTTTATGATCCCTCACCTCTGATCTGAGTAATATTACAGTTTCCTAAAGGTTGTCCTCTTTTTTCCTTATTTTTCTCTACTCAGGTTGAGTTTTGTTTCTAAAACTCTATGCTACATTGACTAAATTATATAATACAGTGTGTGCACATATAAACTTTTACTTTGTTATTCAGAGCAACATGACAGGTAAATGGTAAATTGGTCAATGAAAAATAATGTTATTTAGTCAACATTGATTTATTTGATCTATTGTTTTATACTACTTTCAGAAAACAATGACATGTCTGCTGCAATTGCTACCTATCATCTCTAGTATACTCTGTGGATATTATGTTCTGCCTGCTCATGCAGATTTCCTCCAAGGGGGTAAAAAATCTGTAGATGGGTCAACCACTTGGTGTTTGCCCCACATCATTAGGTAGATTAGGTTCCAGACCCCTTCCATCAATGGTGAAATGGGTCATGCCTCAATGTGTCTCAAGATATGTCATATTTCATCAAACTACACTCTTGAAGACATTTTTAAATTATCTTTTCATAGTCAACATAAGATAGCAGATGGATAATCTGCTTGAAGGAAGTGGAGGTCATATATCATTAGGCATCAGGGAAATTCTATATGTAACCAAACATCTGCATTTGCAAAATAGAGCTGAAAGCTTTCCAAAAAAATTCTCAAACTTTAATTTCTTGCCAATTTAACATCTGAAAAATGTAGAAAAGGTAATCATGAAAATAGAGTCAGTGAATTTTTGACTGAAAGGGCCCATAGAGATCATGTTTTCCAACTCAGTAATTTCACAGATGGAAAATTGAGCCAAAAGAAGTTAAATATTTCACCTAAGCTCACATTGCTAGTTACTGACAAAAGTGGGACTGAAATGTAAGCCTTTCACCAATATTTTATTACCATGTTGCCACTCTCACCCTAGTCAATTTTTAAAATCCTGTGTATGTATTGCAGACATTAAGACTGCACTCTTAATATAATACCAGAGTCCCCAATCATTTTTAACAAAGTTTCTGTAATTGTATTGGAACAATGACTGTCAAAATTGTCTTTCATGTATGCCCAGAGAATACTTTCTCCTGAAGGAAATACTCAATATCAGATTAGGATAACAAGATCTTTAGAAAATGAATGGTTCCATTTGCTGAATTAAATATTTAGAGCTTCCCAGAAATGTGTTGGCATGAGTTCACATGTTTGAATATTTCCTTTCCAGTTTATAAGAAATAGTCTAAGAATGGGGAAATGTGAAATGGGATTTAAGCTGTATCATTCCTGGGAGGTAGGATAAGTCACTTTCTAAATACCGGACACTGAAGAATGTTTGATAAATACAGGTTAGTTGAGGCTCTGGACAGATGGCTAAATCATCTTCCTGTAAGAGTGTGGCTTAATGGGAAGGCCACTTGGGGATGAGGTAAAATGGGGAAAGGACTGACATGATGGGTAAATTTCATTAACACTTTTTTGGTCCAATATTTTTTTTAACATGTGTGTTCCAGTGTGAGGGCATTATTGATTAAAAAATGCTATCGATAACTACCAGATTTTACCAGAGATTGTAGAAATTTCACAGTGTTCTCAACAAACCTGCATAAAAAAGATTTGTCTTATATCCTGCATCCTCCATAAGTTGAATGATTAATTGATTCATGTGTGTAAAAATCAGTTTGACAGTAACTGAAAGCAGAATTTTAACTATATTTTTCATATGAATAAAAAGTATTTTTGAAACATTATAAATCTTAATAAATTTAATGTAATGTTTGGATAGATCAAGAAAAGACCAGAGCTTTTCGAGGTACAGAATGAGTCATTCTCCATTTTAGAGATTTTTGTGTATGTGTGTGTGATATTTCAATGGGTTCTCCCACATAATGGCTCTCCCACATAATTACATTCATTATAGTTTTCTACATTCACATGTAAGTATCCGGCTCCTTCAGTATTTCCATTGGGAGAACTGTCTTCAAGTTCTTAGGTATAAAAATGCATTATTTTAGTATAAATTATCTTTTATTTCACTTTTACAATACACATAGGGCAACATAATTCAGAATTTTTTTTAGGATGGTTAAGGGAAATCATAATATATAAGTTTAAAAATGGTAAATTGTTCTGTGTTTAAATTACTGGCTTTTTAGATATTTTGAAGAATTTATAAGCATTGTTGTATTGGCAAAACTGTTATCACAAAAGAGGCTAAGGAACAAAGTATCTATTTGGAAATGCTGACATAGTACAGCTCTAGATCAGAGATACATGGTCCAAATGCATATAGAAATTAAGCAGTT
Organism: Marmota monax; assembly: GCF_021218885.2. Taxonomy (NCBI): domain Eukaryota; kingdom Metazoa; phylum Chordata; class Mammalia; order Rodentia; family Sciuridae; genus Marmota; species Marmota monax. The sequence goes on from NW_026692781.1 coordinate 18,004,580, forward strand.
AGTAGGCAGGGATAATCTGAGCTAATAGAAAATATTGGAAACGCTGTCTGATAAAATGGATGAAGCTCTTTCCCTCTCCATTTGGTGTTGTTCTGAAAGATAAAAGTTCATCGTCGTGAGCACATTGATACCACCAAGATGCCATATCAAGAAATTAGTATCCAGCTCTGGTAACTTCAACAATCAGCCCCTTCAAGAGCAGCTTCCATTGCACACTGCTGCCTTCCCCAGTGTGATCTCTTCCTAGGCACTGCTTAACCGATGCCAGGTTGAGGGAAAGTGTTAATATGAATACTATCACGAGCTGTTTGAAATCTAGAGTGCCTCCTGATGTCAGCCCAGGCTATCATTGGGATCGCCTTCCTTTGACCTCCTTGCTGGCCTCCCCCATCAACAGGTGTTTATCCTAAGTGTGCTGTGCTTTCTAGTTAACATTCTGCCCACTAAAGTCAAAAAGTCTGTTTCCCTGAGAGCTAAACCTATGACATTCAGTGTTATATCACATGATGATTTTTCAAGAGAAACCAGCAATGTGAATTCTTATGTGAGCTCTGCTTATTTTTAATTGTTGCCAGCAAATTTAAATACTCTTTCCATCGACATAGCTGCAGGCTACATTTAGATCACAGACCATAATTCACAACTTTCCTGAGACATGTGCCCTGGAGTAAGCACTAATAGAATCTCTTTCCCTCTTGAATGTATGCCAGTTTAGATAGTAAATGAATTTTATGATCACTCTTCTCTTAAAACATCAATTTGCCACCTATGCTTGAGAAAAAAGAGGCAAATTTCTGCCAAGCTCAATTAGGCCAATTTGTTAAAGAATGGGCCACCAATTTCCACAAGGCATGTAGAGCATATTTGTTCTTACACTGTGGTTGGCAGTCTGGTGAAGTTGGATGGAAAAGGGAAAGCCATTTCAGTGTCAGAAATGGCAGCCAACCAATCCAAGTCTGGCACAATATTTTGCCAAAACCACTTTCTCAACAGGAGAAAAATCCGTATCTCCCTGCTGGGTTATTTTCATGTTTTTGGCCTCTTTGCAAGTCTATTTAGGCAACTGTAAATCCTTTAATGAAACTGGTAAAAACTCTTCATTTTGACATCTTAAGTGATGTGTCTACTTGCCTTTAAATATCTGGAAATTATGAACAAAAATTAGTATACAGTAGGCCTCCAAATAAATATAAATAAGTCTAAAAAACAAGTGAAGGAGCTGGGCAGGGTGGTGCACGCCTGTAATCCCATATCTTAGGAGGCTGAGACAGGAGAAATTCGAGTTTGAAGCTAGCATCAGCAATAGCGAGGTGCTAAGCAACTCAGTTGGACCCTGTCTATAAATAAAATACAAAATAGAGCTGGGGATGTGGCTCAGTGGTCAGGTGCCCTTCTAAATTCAATCCCTGGTACAAAAAAAAAAAATCGAAGGAAAAGGAGAATGCATCACTAAGATGTAAATATTACAGATATTCATAAATCCATAAGCCAATAAGAAGTTATTTGATGGTTAGTCAACTAATTAGTCAATTAACATAAGCTGAAAAAATCTACTAATTAATTTTTTGAGTCAGAGAACAAGTAGTATTGCTGTGAGATAATGCCTAGAAAATAATGATATTGAGACTATTCCATATCATAAAGTGTGAGAGGAAGTCAAAGTAGAAATTAAAGTCAAATCCATAGCATGAGGTGAATTTGTTTAATTAAAAAGTAAAAATAAAAAAGGATTTAGAAAAAAATAAAAAGAAAATAGTAACGCATTAATTAAAAATGTAGAATTATTTATTTTGAAGCCCAAGAGTTGCTTCTTTGAATACATAAAAAATGCTTATTCTATATCTTGTATTAGAGTTATCTATCTATATAATTCTTATGACCTAATATTAAGTGAAAGAGCAAGGAAAATATAAAGTATAATACAATCTATCTAAAGAAAATATTTTAAGATTATTTATAAAATATACAGAAATTTTAATATATTAAAATAATATGTAGTATTATTTAGTAATCTTATTTACATACATTGGTTCATGTATATATATATATATATATATATATATATATATATATATAGAGAGAGAGAGAGAGAGAGAGAGAGAGGGAGGGTATGTGTGTGAGTAAATTCATACAGTGAGAAATCAAATTTAATCTAGCTTTTTTTGAGTCATCTTGAAGTAAGTAATCATTAGAAACAATTGAGGTACTTAAAATATTTTTGAAGAACAAAACATGACAGTAAACCTGCTTTAAAAAATAGAATATGAGAGTAATTCAATGTAACTATTTGGCAGTAACTGAATAGCTATTTACTAAAACTAGGATATATGATAACTCTAACTTTTGTGTAAACGAAACTGAAAATCCTTTAGACTTTGTAGCTACTTGCTGGCTACCTGAATGCATGTATTAAGGATATATTTTTAATAAGCTAAATTATCTTAACAAACAATATACTACAGTATACATGTTTTGGATAATCTTGTATAAAAATTTGGGTTTACTGTATCTCTTAGAAATTTCCATTTGGGAACTTTTTTTTTAAATCAATTTAAGTTTCTGTCTTCTCTAATAGTCAATGTTAATGATTTGTTCTAAATAAAATTATCTATTTCAAAACAACTTTATTAGGGAATCATAAGTAACTATTTTTTAACAATAATACTATTAATGACATTTCCTCCTCCCCTCTTGAACAAAAAGGCAATCAAAATGAAAAGGTATAAGATCAAATATAGAATTAGCTAATTTAGAAAGTTTTACCTGACTAGGAAATTTCATAGGTTAATAAGTACCTCATAGGTTTTAGTATTACTAGGAAAGAAATTAACATAATTCATATCAATATGTCAAAGAAGAAAAACCATTGGATTATTTTTGCAGATGCTAAAATGTGAATTGTGTAACAATTGTTATTTAGACTTGATGAAGGCATTTAGTAAGACCTAAATATTCTGAACAACAAATATATGCTGAACCACACACAGAGCTCTTGGTATATTGTCTCTCTTAATTTTTAAAAACAATCAGTTGAACCCTTTGTTTAGTATTATAGCTCTTTCTTTCTACACACCAAAAAAACAAACAAACAAACAAACCTAAAAAACCCCTTAGACTTAAAGAGGGCAATTTATTTGTTCAGAGTCACATAGTAATTTATCTGACTTGGAAATGATGGAATAAAAATAGAGCAAGAGACCTAGATTATGTTTTTTTAATTATGTATTTTGCTACCATTACATATTGTAAACCAAATCTACGAATTGCATATTTGTATGTATGTGTGTGTGTATATATATATATCAACTACACAAACTGACATGAAACCTCCTTATGATCTAGTATTAAGTGAAAGAGCAAGAATATATAAATTATGATACAATTTATATAAAGAAAATATTTTAAGATTATTTACTAAAATGTACAGAAGTTTCAATACATTAAAAAGAATATGTAGTATATTTAATAATGTTAATTAGAGTATGTTACATAACTAAAATTATGTGGTGACATTCATTATATGGCAAAATTTTATGTAGCTTATTTTATTTTCTGTTATATTCGAATTGTATTATCTATTTTTCTTCCATAAGAATTAACATTACTAATACAATAAAAGGTTTGTATTAAAAATCTGTTATCCGAAACTAATGTTTTTTTTTTTTATAATTTATAAAATTTGTCAGTTTGTCTATAAAATGTAGTCATCAGCCTGCAAACACCGATTTGGGAACTACATTTACAATAAAGAGTTCATTATAATGATAGTAGGTAACTGATGACAGTTTATTTTACTCTTTTGATTTTGTAGAACAATTGGTTCCAACCTTATTTCTTTTATAGTTGGAAATCCTGTATCCTATCCAATGCCTGCCAGAGATATTAGGGGACTTTCATTTTATCTGGTCATTTTTTGAGTGGATTTTTGGCTTGTCCCACCTTCTAGAACTTTCTCACATCTTGCTACCTAAACTTATTTTTTATTTGCAACTCAAATGTGAAAGAAAAATTATCAATTGTCTTCAGTTCCTCTAGGCATCACTTACAAAATGATCCCTAGTTTAAAAACAGAAATAGTGACTACTAGACCTATTACAGCCCAGCATATAAGACAAAAATAAATTTAGATATATTGACCTTCGTTTTTTTAAAAGTAATTTGACAATCTTCACTTTCTCATGTGAGAATTTCCAGTTTTCAAATCTTTTTTTTTTTAAAGAGAGAGTGAAAGAGAATTTTAATATTTATTTTCCAGTTATCGTCGGACACAACATCTTTGTTCTGCACGTGGCGCTGAGGATCGAACCTGGGCCGCACGCATGCCAGGCGAGCGTGCTACCGCTTGAACCACATCCCCAGGCCAGTTTTCAAATCTTTTACCCTGATTCAAGCCACCTATTATGTGTTTGATCTCCTGCTACATCCTCCACTCTCCTCTCTTCTCACACCTAAATTCTTTTTCCCTCCAGAGATAATTAAATTTTTTTGATTTTTTTGAACTTAACCTAAGAAAATTCTTCCCACAATCAAAATGAATGATCATATATATATATATATATATATATATATATATATATATATATATATATATATATTCAACTGATTCCAGCCCCCATGGCCTTCTCCACATGAAATCATGAGGCCATCTCTTAGTTTTGCTTCCCATATTTGCGTAAGAACAGTATAATAATTAAATAATTATTTTTTTTAACAACTTAACCACATTTATATCTTATTAACGTCAGTATTATGTAGTCATCCAAATTCTATTGGTATGAGTGTAAAGTTGTCTCCTCATCTTTTCAGTCACTGGTACTCCGCATTTAGAAAGGCCAGCTCCTATCAGACTAGTTACCATTGTAAAGACTTGATCTTCACAAACATTTAAGCTTATAAGACAGTTTGACTGTAGGCTTTCTGAGAATATTTTCAGTTTAAGTAACACAGGGTGTTTTTACATGCATCTATTAAGCAAGGCAAAAGGAAATTTACCAAGCTAATACATTTATTTCGTTTCCTAATACAATCTTATGATTTGAAATATAAATCTCCAAGCCCACAAAAAAAGCACTACTAATTATATTTTAAGAAGTATCTATTATCATATTTCCTCCTTGGATTGTAATAAAAACACGCTTTTAATTTTCAGTTACATCTTTATAAGATTGTTTTATTTGAAGAAGTAACAATAATTCAAGAATAATTATTTTTCCATACCAAATCTCATGAACATAAAATCTAATTTATAGTTCTAGTTGGGATTTCTCCAGGGATAATTGGGATGGTGGTGTTATTTCACTAAATGCTGTATCAAAGAAAAATTACAGTTATTTGAACAAACCCAAGATAGAAGATTAAAAAGCAAACAAAGATAATGATTTAATATTGTTAAAAGAAAAACTATGGAAACTTCAGTGGAAAAGAAATAGGACTTTAAAAACAGTAGACAGTGAAATCATAGACTTTAAAATGTTGTTTTGGTTCAAGTATCAACATGACAAATGCAAAAAGATAAATACGGAAAGAAGAACTAAAACTATCCAAAGTATTGGGGAAATTTCATTGAAAGGGTGGAAGATTGGAAGGAAAAAAAACAGGGACAAACCGAAAATACAATAATTCATAAGACTTTTCTTCCCAACTTAACTTTCTTATATGACTATTTAAAGAAGTTTAAATTTCTCTACCCTGAAATAGCTTATACACTAAAGTTCAATCTCACTCAATCATTTAAAAACAGAATTTCCATTTTATCTTTCAAAACTTTTGCTTATATAGATGATGAATTTTACTTCAAATCTCTTAGACACATGATTTTTTTTCTTTGACACGGAACCTTTTAGCTCTAAAAAAAAAAAATGTATTCCCAAGAGAATTTACTTCCACCTTATAATAAGGATGTTTGTTGAATTTTTTATATTTAACTGCAACAAACTTCAATTTTACTTCTCTCTTGCCTTTGTGCTCCTTTGGTCATGGTTATAAGAAAGTCCAGTGTACTTGTCACTTTGGGTGCCAGAAATTTAAGCCAAACAAGTCCTGCCAAGCTTGTGTGTGGGAATTGGGGCCACAGTCTACTCTCTTATAAAAGCCAAACCAATCAATTTTCTGAATGCTCTGAAGCTATTTTTGGACCTGTTTCCTGCTTGTCCTGCACTTCAAGAAATTCTCATTTTGTGAGTAATAAACTATTCCATAAACTCTTGAGGTGTGTGTGTAGAATCATCAGTCTTGACATCCAAACAAAATTTTGAGTGATAGGTCTATTCTGTTTCAATGTAATAATAACAAAACATCTGTACTATGTAGATAAATCCTCACTCCTCCCATGGGGATGCAACAAATAAAGGGACTACTTATTAATTATTTCAGATGTATAGCTTTGTTAGAAAAGGATTTTATTGTCAGGAACCTATGGAACAAGAGGGAACTGATCAATCCATACAGCTGCCTCTTTCTTTGTATTCTTAACCATTGGGCATAAAAGGTCAATGACTCCAGTGCATGCATGGTCTTTAGGGAAGGTGAATGTAAATTTATTACTATTGTGTAATTCTTGTTGTCTGATTTAATATGTATTCTTTTAGGAACAATATATTTAATTTTTTTGACCCAGAAATACTTGAAATGGCTTAGGCAGATATATTAGTAATAGGTATTAGTAATAGGAATCCAACATGTTATTTCCTATTTCAAAATCATCAATTTTTCTATTCACATCTTGGCTATTTTACTCAAAACAGCATCAATTATAATTCACTGGACATTACATAGTAATTAATAAAAACCTTACAAAATTGATCTTAATGATATGTCAAAATACTATGCCAAATATTGGGCCACTATAAAAATTATTCCATTATTAAATCTCCAGCAAGAAATTAATAAAATATAGTTTAAAATCTATTAAACATTAAAAAGCCATACAATTGTTCAGACTTTATATTAGAGGTATTGTCTCAACAAGATCATACCAAAACAAAAATGAAGCTCCTTCCTCTTCTTACATTCATTTCAGACCCCCAAATGCAAGCATAAAAAGCATATTTGAGAGAAGACTAGAGGTCAGAATTTGACAAGGCAACATGTCATGTGGATAAAGCAATTCTATAAAACTAAGATGTTCATCCCCTAGAATACCATTATGTCAGGGTGTCATGCTGTTACTCTGACACTGTAACCCAGGGGAGGTTGAGCAACGTCTGCGACTTAGGTAATGTCTTGGTTCTGAAAGCTCAGAGGACCTATGCCCTCTGTGTTCATCTCAACACTAAATCTTTGGAATAAACAGATTTGTTTTTATTATCAACCCAGTAGTTCTGAAGAAACATTATTTAGATTAAAAATAAGTCTTAACTTTGTTTTTATGATTTTATAATTATTAGCATATTTGAATTGTACGAAATGATGTATTTCATTGTGAAATTTCCATACATGCAAGTAACATGCTTTGTATCTTCTCTCCTAGTTTCTTAATTTTTTTCCTTGTAATTTCTACAAATGCAAAGTGCAGGTGACATATCATATCCAAGGCTCCCAAAACCTCCTGTAACAATGTCCCCACCCAAAGTGCTTCCAGTTTCTCTAGAATTATGTTAAAGAAGCTTTACATATTCTGGCACCATCTTAACACTGGAGCAAGGCACAAAAACCTTGGAAAGAGTTAACATAGCATCAGTAGGTTTAATTGATTGATGTATTATTAGGAAATTTTCAATGAGATGATCAGTTTTTTCCAAAATGAAATAGTACTTTTCTAGTGTGTAAGCAAAAGGCAGTTTGGTAAATTTGCATTACTTTTTGGTCAATTCATCCAATAAACTTTGTTCCTCCTTGTAATTTCTACAAGTCAGAAAACTATATAAATTTAGTATAAGTATATAGGTCATCTCATTCACTCTTACTACTTAGAAGATTACCAATACTATAATTTTGAAGAGTCAATGTCATCTTCAAATCTTCCTTTTTGAATCAGGATATGATTCCCATAATTCTCTACACCTTTTGAGTTGGTGTGTGAACCCTAGTGGGCTTGGCTTATGCCAACATCAATTTTAACTATTGCAATCTTTCTTATAATATCCTTAGTTAATTTATAGCAAGGATTTACATATTACAATCTTATCCTTGGTCCTATTTTGCTACAGTTTGCCTACATACCAGTATTTAAATTTTTTTCAATATTACCAGAAAATTGTCTTACTTTGTTATTTCACAACAACAGTGCCCTTGGATAGACTAACTCTGTCAAGGAGAATGAAATATTATACTGGAAGTTAGCATACATTGAATTATACAATTAAAATATTAATTAAAATATAGGACCAAAAAAGGTGGATATATTTCTTTATTAATAAAATCTCAGTGTCAAAGAGTATTAGACTATTGAATTCTTCCTTCTGTTTTGAGAGAATTAATTTGATTGTACTAATCTTATAAGTAAGATTTTTGTCTTGAAACACCTCTTTCAAAATAAGACTATAGCAAAACTAATTCTGGAAAAAATAACTGTACCTCTGTCACAGGCTAGTTAGACTTGATGGATATTTATGACAGCTATATTCAAGATCTTACCAAGATTAACACCTCAGGAAAAAACCAAAACAAAACAAAACATTTGTTCCAAAGATACTCTAATCTCCCCAGGATCCCTTGCTGTTATTTATGTCTTACTCTGGGAATGTCCATGAAAATGACTTCTTCAGATATATTATGGTCACTAATACCTATACTATAGGTATTCTAGTCCTAGGTAGTTTTGAACTTTAGTCACTTACTCAAAAATTTCAGATAATTTAATGATTCTACTTCTAAAGTCTAGCACATATTACAATATGTAAGTTAAATATTAGAAGCATCTAGTCTAAAATAAAATTTAATACTAATAATTTAATTTATTTTAAATGATACCAAATGATTTAATGATGGAATGAAGCAGAATCATTGTAATAGTATGTTTGTTAAAACTGCTTTTCTAAATAATTATAGATAATGAACTTAAAGATCCCATATCACATTATAAAGAGTAACATGTAAGCTTTATAACAAATTTTAGAGATCTATATAAAACATCAATCATTTAGTTTCCATTATAATCCTAAGATTGACACTGATACTTTTTTTTTCAATTTCAGCTAGTTCATATTTTAAGAAAAATAGTTTAGTGTTTGGATCCTTTTTCCATATTATGAGATTTTAAGTTCATTGTTGAAAGATAATCATTTAAGCTTCAAAGTGCAAACATGCTCTCAGAAAAATGTCAAATATATGCCTTTTAGTCACCACTGGATAAAATATGATCCATCATCTTTGAATATATTTTGTTTTCTCTAAGTTCAATGGGGTTATTTTTGTCCTATTGAAGGGTAGTTCTAGAATGCATTGATTACTACTAGTAACCACTGGGGCGGGGGTGGGGTGAGGTGGGGTGAGGTGAAGCTTAAATGTAGAACTAAGTACCTAAGAAGTTACAGGATAATTATATTATAATTTGAACTCCAAAATATCATGAACAGTTCATTTAAATGTAGATACAAAACCTACTACAGATTGATGCTGATTATTTTGTTCATAATTTACCCAAGCATTTTACCATTCCTTTTGTTTAGTATGACCATGTGAAATAACAGAAATCATTCTGCGTTTGATTTACAAATTGATCTATTTAGTATGTATGGTCAAGCTGGAAAGCAATAATAGTTACATTAGAGCTATATTTGTGATTTCCCTGAAAGCCACAGAGTATCTATTGGAGAGAAAAAGATGAGTACCAGCTGTTGTCCCAGGGTCAGAAATCAGCTGCAGCAAGTTAGTTGTTTATTGATGTATTTCTGTTTTTCTTAAAAAAGAGAGAGAGAGAGAGAGAGAGAGAGAGAGATCTAGCAGAACCGTACAGGACTGGCTTTCTAAACTTGTATGGGGAAATAGGTCTGTGTGATTCAAAGAATAAATTTTAGTGATCATTGAATGAGCTCCTCAAGTCTCTGACTCCAGGGAATGTAATTGATCAAGAATTTCCACAGATGTGCTCTGAAATCCATTGATTTTCTTCCTATACTTCCTACAATATATTCCTAGCAAATGACTGAGTGTGGCACGGTACTGAGACAAATCTGTTCCTGGGACATTGAGGTCTCCTCTCATGGGCATCTGGAATCAAGAATTCCCAGATAGCCTTATGAACCCCTCCATAGAAATGCAATCTAGATTATTACACCAGTTGTCCCCTGAGTCTCATTAGAGTGTCATATAACCATGTTATTACCATTCATTTTTGTATTTACATTTATTTTTTCCACAACTGGGGATTCAACCCAGGGCCTCACATATACTAGGTAAGTTGTCTACCACCGAGCCACAACCTCAGCTATCATTTGCTTGTAAGGACACATAAGCTTGAAGATCTTAGGATCATTTCCTAAGGTCACAAAGTTGGAAGTGTTATTGCTTGAATTTTCCAATCTGTAAATGTGACTGTAGAGTCTGTTTAACACAAATTAGCTAAAATAACATTTTCCCAATACGGTTTTTTTTTTTTGAATCATGAATCATATTTTTGTCAATTACTATGAAAGTAACAGTCTGAATCCTGGGCAGAGCCCAGAAAAGTTAAACCTGTTATGGTTGTGCTATTGTAAATAGGATGCACATTGGAGGTAATTTATTTCAATACTTTGTCAATAACTCAACAGATAAATTCTAGTATGTCAGAAGCAAATAGGCCACAGTATAATGAAGCAAACCAAACAGATTTTAGAAAGAAGATTTTAGAAAACATGTGTGAAATATTTTCATTTTTGGATTGCACATTTTAATTTGCATAAAAATTTTTGACCTGAATAAATCAGTAAATCTATCAGTTTCCATTGTTTTAACATTTACAAAGTTCAGAATACTGACCTTGTTATTCAATCTTGCTGGCATGGCCACAAGCAATTAATTAGCCACAGATAATGTCCATTCTTCCTAGCATAACTAAATTCATTTCTATGTATTTTAACTTTAATATAATGCATAGGTGATATAACTTTCCAATTTACCAGACATAGACTTATGAGATTATACTATCAAAATCTTTCCAGTAATATAGAAAATTTGTATTTTGGGAAAATATATTCTTGTAAGTTTGGCACGTCAATTGTAGCTGGGAAATTCAAGGCTTCAAGAGGAATTATTTAAAATTAAATTAATTGGAGGTTTCATTTTAATTAGTGCTCTGAGAAGATTGTTGCAGGAAATTAAAATTCAGTAGGTTTTTTTCTTAATGAGAAGTGTCTTCAGGCAAAGAGTTTTTATTTTTAACCATTAAGTCTTAAGTGAATCATCACAAGAAGTTTCTGCTAGTGACCTACCATTTTCCTCAATATGCTTTCAACTTTGATATCTTTTTTCTTTATGTATTTTTTTTATTTGTGCTAATGGTATTTATCTTTATTCTAAAAAACTTAATATGTCTATCAGATATAAATAGTCCAATATTTAATAGTTTTTCTAAGTGAAAGCTGAATATTTAAAAATTAGAAATATTTCTTGGAAAAACTAATAAAGTATACAAATATTGATATACCATGGCAGAGTTATGAAAATTCTAATAGCAGATGTGTGACACTAACAAAGGCTTAAAAACACACACACATATAATACACACAGGATATAGTTTATGAAACAATAATTATGATTTGTGAATTTAAATGAAAAGAAAAACATAATATCTAATTGTATGTTATTAGAAAGCCATGTTTTATCATCTCATATGTTAGCAACATTAATACCTAAATATTATAAATAGGACTGCAACTTCAAAATGATACATTTGAATATATATATATATATATATATATATATATATATATATATATATATATATATATTTGAATGATTGTAATTATTAAACCTAAGCATTCATAAATAGGATTACTATCACAATTCCAACCCCAGCTCTGCAAATTTGTATTTGAGCTTCTTTTAGACAAATCGAATAAAAAATAATAATGATCAAACCTTTGATCCTTATTGCCTAGTAGGGAAAAACACCAGATCATGAAAGAGAGTAAACCTTTATTTGAGTGTTAACAAAAATATGTCAGGAACTGGGGTTATGAAACAAAGAAAAATATCTTCTAGAACCTGTTAAATTGCATGTTTTTGTAGCAATCATACACAGAATTTGGGAGAAGACACCAGAATAATTTTCAGTGTATACAATTTTGTAAGGAAGTCATGAATAAAATCTAGGTGAGAACTAGATTGTATGGCCTTCAAAATGCTCTGAAAAATCATTTAATCTCTTAGAATTTTTTAAAATGAGAAATAAAATGTTTAAATTACATTATATATTAAAGTTAATATTGTTATTAAATGTTAGCCTTATATGCTAATCAGTAAATATGCACATGAACATGTTCTCTGAAATTTCAATATTTTGGAAACTTACAAACCTAACTGAAAAGTTCAAATTAAGATACACACACACACACACACACATATACACATATATTATACATAACCTATAATAAAAACTAATACATTTTTTCTTCCCCATAAACTTATGATAAACTTTATTATTAAAAATCACATGTATGAATGTACAAATGGTATAACTCTACTTCATGTATAACCAGAGAAATGAAAACTTCTGCCCCATTTGTATACAATGATTCGAAGTACTTTCTACTGTCATGTAAAACTAATAAGAAAAAAATTCAACAAAAAGTCAGGTAAATACTTAATAGTCTATTATGTAGCACTATTGGAAGGTAGTAGATCCTTTAAGAGGTGGGGTCTAGTGCGATAGAGTTAGGTCATTGGGGGCATGCTCTTGAGAGGGATATTTGGACCTCAGGCCCTTATTTTCTCCGTTTGTTTCCCACATGCAATGAAGTGAGCATATTGATCTATCAGAAGCTCCCTAATTCCATGTAGTGCTCTCTTGCCAAAGGCCCAAAGGTAACAAAGCAACCAACTGTGGACTGAAATATCTCAAAATGAGCTAACCAGAAGTCTCTCCTGCTGATAAGTTTATTATCTCATGTGTTTTGTCACTATGATAAAATCTGACTAACAGTGTGCAAAAGCCTCAAGGTGTGATCATAATTGTACATTGTAGCAGGAAGAGAATGAACATGAGGAATGGAAATGACTGTAAGCCATTTTAAGGCTCTGGCCCTCACTTTGCCTGACACAAAAAGATTGGAGAGTTTCTGAACAGAGGCAGCATACAGTTATCATTTAAGGACATAAAATTGTTGGGGGGGTGAAGGATGGTACCAGGGATTAAACCTAGTCATGCTCAACCACTGAGCCGCATCCCCAGCCCTTTATTTATATTTTATTTTGAGACAGGATCTCATTAAATTGATGAGGTACCTTTGGACTGGCAATCCTCTTACCTCAGCCTCCAGAGCCACAGGGATTACATGCATGGTCCACCTGGCTCCTGACTGGAATTATTTGAAGATCCAGAAATTGTTGACTACCGAAAAAAAACACTGAGATCTGGGACACTACAACTTTTAGAAGTCAGTGAAGGCACTATCAAAAGAGACTAAGGTAGATACAGTGAGAATAATGTAAGATAAATGTCAAAAGACACAGCCATCCCAAGATACCAAGCAAGAAAAGTGCTTCAGGGAGGAAATAGTTGAAATGTTTCCAATTACTTTGATGACTTAATAGAATAAGGTCCTGGACCAGCACTGTGGCCCACACCTGTAATCCCAGCTGCTCTGGAGCCTGAGGCAGAAGGATCTCTAGTTCAAAGCCAGCCTCTGTAAAAGTGAGGCTGTAAGCAACTCAGTGAGACCCTGTGTCTACAAACTAGGGCTGGGGATGTGGCCCAGCAGTTGAGTTCCTCTGAGTTGAATCCCAGGTCACCCCCCTCCCCCCCAAAATGTCCAGAATAAAGTCTGCAAAAGGAATACGAAATTTGATAATTTGGAAATTGATAGTTCTTTTCCTAAGAACTATGTGAAAGTAATGTGAGAATAAGAGCCTTATTGGGGTAGGAGATCTGGAAGCGTACAAGAGCAAGAGCACTAGAGATTGCTGTTATTTTATTTTTGGTGGGGGAGGGAGATGGAGGTCAGGTTAGGAGGGGAGAAGAGCCCCTGTTATGAAAGAAGTAAAGGAATAAAGGGATAGTTAAAGATAATTGGGTATGAAAGGAAATATTTTCTTAAGAAAGGACTGATTATTGTCATTCATATAAAAATGTTCCCATAGCTGCAATAAATATAAAATGGAGGACAAAAAAAATTATGACCCAAGGGATAGTGGGGACAATTATTGGATCAACTTTCTTAAGGAGGCAAGAAGGGAGGGGAAGCGATGCACAAGCAGATTAGCTTTATATAGGAAATAAGGCAAAAATCATCCATAACATCTGCTTCAAGGTCCCTACAGGAAACAGATGGCACACACCTAAAATATAATCATTCAAGTAGCACATATTCATATAGCTGGGAATATGGGAAAATTATTTTAAAAACTAAATTATTACTAACCCTGAACTGAAACTGGTAAAAAGAGTAAGGTCTGTCAAGTTGCTGACTAATTGAGAGGTAATCTATTCATTAATGACTAAATCATAGTGAGTGCATGTACACTTTACTCCTTTTAAAATTTAATGTATTTGCTCTATATCAAGTTTTTTTTTAACATTGTCTATGCACAGACTCACTTGTAAAAATACTTACAGTGATAACTTCTGTATTACCATCAAGATTCTGACTTAATTTACCTGGGTCTAATCAGGACATATAGATTTGGAAAAGCTCTCATGTATATCCAACTTGCTACCAAGTTTTTGTGAACAGAACCTATGGAAAAAGTTTTGACCTGGAAAAATGTCTTTAGTATGTTAATCAAAAACCAAGTTGCAAATTAACTATGTGTATAGTTTGATTAATTTTTATAAATCATAGAAAAAGAAATGTCATCTCTACATATCTATTTCATCACACATGTGACATATAGGGTTTTATGGGTGAAATCATGATAAAAATGTGAAAGCAGCATTTTGTATTTCATCCTATTTTTGGTCATTGAAATTAATATGAAATATTTTTGTAGTTTAGAAGAAATTTGCTAATAATATGCAAATGATATATATCATATTACAAAAGAAAATGAAACAATTATACCATCATTATATTCTTTTGTTTTTTATTTGAAAACATAAAATATTTTATTCACTAGCTATTTATCTGTTTAGTAGTGTAAGATCTAATTTCTGACTCTTTTCACTTCATTGTAAATGGAATTATACCTTTTCCTTCCCCATTACTGTAAATATTTTTAGGAGTGGTTATTTAGCCTTTTATTTATTTAAAAGCAAAATCACTTTGGCCTTGCAGCCTATGTTGTATTCAACATTCTGTTTTATTTCAATTTTCTATTTTAATCTATTTTTTCCTCTCTTTTTCAAAGTGCATTCCATTGGTTTTATTGAATTTTTATAAAATAGAAAAGATACCATTTCTGTAATGCTATTCTGCTTTTACTAATACATACACATTTTCTCCTGTATTATGTATTATCTTCCCCTTCTGCTGCAATTTTGTACAGGTACATCATATATATGTGTATATATATATATATATGTATGCATATATATATATATATATATATATATATATATGCATATATATATATATGTATATATATATATAAGCATATATATAAGCATACACACATACACATAGATATGTGTTTGTTCTTATGTGTGTACATGTTTACTTATTCATATTTGAGAACTGGTTGCTTTCTGAAAACTGTATAAATTCTCCTCGCTTCTTTTTCCTCACTAACCAACTTTTTATTTTTCTGTTTCTATCCAGATAACTTAAGCTGGAGCTCAGTTTATGAAAAATGTCTACTTCTAGTCCAGCAATTATGAAGGATTCCATATTTATGGCAATCCTTGTTTACGAATGTCCTTACTGTGCTATTCCTCATGGATGATTGGTATAGTTGGCCTGTCAGTGGCCAACTTTCTAATTTGATTTACTTTTGGCCAGTTTCCACGTAAATATTACAGCAGGTACTGGTCTTTTTTGATGCTGCTGTCCTCTTCAATTTTTTTTTTATTATTTTAGCCACTGACTTTATCCTGGACATCATAAATCCTAATATGTATAAGTTCTGTTCACCAGCTGTGGTAAAATATGTTGTGAGGGTAATGAGTATTATCCAGGGTTTCTTGATTGTATTTTCCTATAATAATTTAGTTAGCTTTTTCACTGTTGTAACTAAAAGACCTAACAAGAACAAATAGGGGAGGAAATGTTTATTTGGGACTCATGACTTATCTATCAGAGGTCTCAGTCCATAGATGGCTGGCTCCATTCCTCAGGGCCTGAGATGAGGCAGAACATTCTGGTAGAAGTGTGTGGCAAAGGAAAGAAGCTGGGAAGAGGCACCAGAAAGCAGAGAGAGAATTCCGATCAACATGGACAAAATGTATACCCCAAAGACATGCCCCACCCCTAGGGACCCACTTCCTTGAGCCACACCCTACCTGCCTACAGTTATAACCAAATTAATCCCTATCAGTGTATTAATTCACTGATTAGGTTAAGGCTCTCTTAACTCAAATCATTTTTCTTCTAAATGTCTTGCATTGTCTCACCGAGGAGCTTGTGAGGGACACCTCACATCTAAACCATAACAATAAATAATTGTCTTTTTTTTGTATTTTGTTGTTTTATCCAAAATTTTTCTCTTGGGCTGTTCTATTGACATCAATTATTGTCAATGTTTCAAACCTATCCTTTCTTTTGAAAGGACCAGGTTAATATCTGCAAATATTTTACACTTACTTTCTATCAAAGACAAACCTTTTAGGGCTGGGGCTGTAGCTCAGTGGTAGAGCGCCTGCCTCGCACATGTGAGGTACTGGGTTTGATCCTCAGCACCACATAAAAATAAATAAAGATATTGTGTCCAACTACAACTAAGAAATATTTTTTAAAAAGACAAACCTTTTACACTTAGCATACATATGCTTGTTTAGCTACCGTAATATCCCCTCATACATACCACTGTTTTAAAACTATACTTGTAGAAGATGCAAACAAACAAAGTCGTGTCCTTAATGGCTACTTCCACCTCCATCTTCACTGCTGAAGGGTCAGCTCAGATTCACTAACCTTTTTACTGATCACAGGTTTCACAGAGAAGTAAAAGTTATGAGTCAGACTTCCCTAACTTCTTCTGGCTTAAAGACAATACATATTCTAATTATGTTGAGCATTATTGATTTTTCTGATACAATCCTCTATTTTCTAAGAATTATACAATTTTCTAGAATTTCTATATTCCCTTGGCTATTTCAACAAAATTCTAAAGGAAAATACTGAGACAAACACTATTCGTATTTTATCATATAATTTGGAAGTCTAAGTTATCATCACAAAATTAGGCTGTTATTTAAAATTTTAAATATGAGCTATATTTTGAGACATTGATGCTTAAATACTTGCTATATTCTCAGTTGAACATCTGCATTAAGTTGTTTATAACCTGCTTGCTCTTTTCATAATTTGATTGCATATGAATTAACAACTCTATTCAGGTCACACACCAGAAGTAAATAGTTTTATTTTGATTTAATCAAACTTCCTTAAATTGTGAAAGTGATTTAGACTTCCTTTCCACATTCAATAAAAGTTCCTCCTAATGCTGCTATCAGCCAAGTGATCATGTCTATTTTAATGCATCTATACATTGATTGACTAATGATATAGTGAGGATACAGCTGCTGCCACCATTTCAGTGGCTTCAAACATTAGATGCATTTTCTCATTAGAGAAATGGACCAATATACTTGTTATGGTTGGTGGGAGGCCCTGTGGTTGTTAATATAGACAAGGACGTCTCAGCTTGTGGTTTTACCAGTCCTTGGGTTCTCTTTATTATCTCTTTTCAACAGTAGACAAGTAAAGAGGATGTGGAACTAACACAGTGCATGTCATAGCAGCTCTGCTCAGATTCCACTGTTGACAACAACTTATGGAATTGCAAATTGTCATCCATGGTTACAAAGAAAAGTGAAAATAAAAGGGATGATGTGTTTGTATATAAGTTATTAGATCATTAATGGTAATAATGCACTGAGTTGTTTCCTTCTGGGAGGATAAAATTTAACCACATCAAAGAATAGTACAGCTGTGGTACTCTGTAAAACTAAAACTCACTACAAAGAGAAAGTAGGAAGAACTCTTGTGATAGAGACAGGTCTTGACAGGCAAGGTGTACACCATCAGATATTTTCATCTAGCACTTAATAGGTATTAACTATGATTCAGAAAGGGAGATTATCCATGCCATTAAAGAACTGTCCATATGGCCAGACATGTGTATTTCAGTGGACACTGGTTTCTCAAGAAGAAAATACCTTGATTCAAACTTATTTCTCTCCTCTAATTAAGATTCTAAGGGCTGTAAAATTTTGCCTCTTATTTAATGTAACCTATTAGAAATAAGATTCAAATAAATAAAATTTCAGTGAAGAAATTGGAAAAAAATAGCCCTCAGTTTGCTTCTGTAACATTTTCTGTCACAGTATTTCCTTGATATTTCTTAAAATTCTGCGGAGCATGAAAGGTTAGAAA
Organism: Marmota monax; assembly: GCF_021218885.2. Taxonomy (NCBI): domain Eukaryota; kingdom Metazoa; phylum Chordata; class Mammalia; order Rodentia; family Sciuridae; genus Marmota; species Marmota monax. Next base: position 18,023,191 of record NW_026692781.1, read on the forward strand.
CTCTAAAACTTGGTTCTAGAATGTACTGCATGCTGAAAACAGACTGAAGAAACTGAATCAAATATGGAGTTCAACATTACCTGCATTTCCAGATTCAGACATGTAGTGTTTAATTTATCCTAGTTGGTAAAGCGTCAATCAGTGTTTGATGAGTAACTTAAAAATATTGTCATTTTTAATTTTTACTCATTATTAAGTTTTGGCATAGATTAAAGAGGGAAAGGGTTAATAACAGGTATTAAGAAGAATAAAATAGCTTAAGCAATATATTATTGTGAAATAAACTATATTTCATTAGATGTTATAAATAATTATCCTAACATATTTATAAGTATTTTCTAGATTGTAAATAACTTAATGATCTTTTATTTTAAACAATATACTTTAGGATATCTATGTTTAATAACTTCATGTTTTAAAAGTAATTTTTAGCTGTTTTTCTTAACTAAAGGCAAAACTAACCAAAGATAAATTGAGAAAAAGAAGTTCTGCCTTTTTACCTAGAAACAAGTTTTGTAATTATTTCAGAAATAATTTATACCTATATTAACACTTGTGAATTTTAAATGTGCCATTTAAAGTTACTGGTTCACTCTTTCAAATACTCCTTAAGATTCCATTCTATGTCAATACTATTAAACTTTGCATTGGTTATTTCTTGATGTGTTATTTTTGTTTTTATTTTTTCAGGCTTTATTTAATATTTATTTTAACAAATGTCACTTAACCCATGTGCATGAACATTTGTAAGGCAGATTTATTATAGCACAATTGTTGATCTGGAGAGTTTATGCATTTTGAAATTTTATGTTTCATCATACTGTTTTTATCAACATTGTCTTATAAATATAGTGATGAGTTAAATAAACCAAATGTGGAAGAATGCTTATCTCATTCCATTTAATTCCTGTAATATTCAAAACAAGAAAAAATGTATTACACTGTCAGAGGAGAGAAAACTGAATGGGTTAATTTGGGGCCTTTAAGGAGGCTGTTAATGTTCTGTCTCATTTGAGTAAAGTTACGTAGGGTTGTTTCCATGAAAATCACATTTAAAAATTATTTACTTTTTCATGTATTCTGTACTTCAAATTTTTTATTAACATGCAAATCACATAACATAATGAATTCCATTAATTTGATAAGACAAAATTCTTTTTGCATGCTTCAGAGCCATTTCATTTAGTTCATTTCTTGAGAACTGTATGCCAATTTTTTTGTCAAATATTTTGTTATTGCTACCTTGTCATCTAATAGTTTGTGATGTTTATATTTTTAGAGTTCATTGAAATATAATATATATGATGCTGTAAGTTTAATTTGAAAATATGATAAGCCCTATGTGTACACACATTTAAACAACTAGTTACTATATATTCACCACTCTCAAATGTTCCCTGAGGGCCTCATGATCCCCCCTCTCCCTGCCACACACATTGTACATTTCTGCACATCACTGGCAATCATTGATATGCTCTCTATCATTATAAATGAGTTGGTATGTTCTAAATTTTATATAAAGGGAAATATATGTATTTTGTTTTGTTTTGTTTTTTGTCAACAAAAGTGTGTTGAAATTCATAAATATTGTGGCACATACTGATAATTCATTCCTTTTTATTGGTAGGTAGTATTCCACAGTGTAGCTGTGTTGCAGTGTGTTCACATATTGGTACATTTTTTTCAATGTGATTTCTAGTTATTGACTTTTAAATGTAAAATTTCTATGAAAATTAATGAACAAGTATTTTTATGGAAAATTATTTCTCTTGGGTGAATTCTTAGAAGTGAATTGTTTCTTTAAATGATATATGTATGTTTAACACAGCCAAACTGTTTTCTAAAGTGATTGTAATAGTGTACATTCCCCACAGTGGTCCAAGGGTAATCCAGATGCTTCATATGCTTGCCAGCACTTTGTACATTTAGGTATATCATTCATTTGGGGAAGTTCTGCAATAAATATGAATCATAATTGACATCACCTTTTTATATCGATGCCCAATTATTTCATCAATACTTAAAGCATCACCTTATCTTTACTGAACTGCCTTTTCATCTTGTTAAAATCAATTTTGTTTTTATAAGTAAGTTTCTATTTCTGAACTCTATTCTCTGGTATATTGACTTGTGTGGCCATATTTAGGTTGAAGCAACACTGTTTTGATTGCTATAGTTTCTTCTAATATTTAAAATAGGTTATTCAGAATCTTTCATGTGTGCTTTTTCATCAGAATTTTTGGGGTATTTTTGTTTCTTTGCTATATCATATAGATTTTTAAAATCTTTCTGTTGATATCTGAAGAATTTTCATTAGGATTAAATTGAATTTAAATATAAGTCTATAGAGAATTGACATTATAGAAATATTGAATGTTCTAATTTGTTCAAAACGTATGATTCCAGATGTTTAGTAATTCTTTGTTTTATAACGTTTTGTAGTTTACCAGTCATACCAAAGTAGATTTCTTTCTAGGAATCTTTTTCTTTTTTTTTAAGTACTGTTATGGGTGATATTATTTTTAGAATTTCAAATCTAAATTGTTTATTGCTAATGTGTAGGCATATGATTGCTGTGTATATTTACCTTATATGCTAGACTCACTTATCAGTTCACTTAACTTTTATGTAGATTTCTTAAGAGTTTTCTAAGTAGAGAATTCTGTCACCTACACAGAAAAACAGTTGTATTTTTCCTGTTCCAACTGTATGTCGTTTTTAAAAAAATGTTATCAAACCAGCTAAATTTCTAGTACAATGTTGAATATGAGTGGTAAGAGTCCATATCATTTCACTTCATTATTCCCAATTAAGAAGAAAAGCACTCAGAAAGCCAGCATTAATGTCTTTGATATGAGCATAAAACACAATAATTCTACATATAATTTTAAATCTCACAATTTACAAATTATTTTTAGTCTATAGCTTACTCTGTTCATCTTTTTTATGTCTTTCATAAAATTTAGGTTCATAAACAATATAAAAGAAAGTCAGCATTAAACACAATGATAGCAGTAGTGGTTATTTTTAATTTCGTTTTGTTCTTTGTTAAGACACTTCTAGTTAGCTGACAGATTATTTTTCCTTCATTTCTATTCTTATTTTTTCAATTATAAATCATGAAGGGTTGTTAATTTTGACAAAGGTTTTATACAACGTATTGAAATAACCTCAGAGCATTTGTCTCTTGTGTGTTAATATAGTGAACTACATTGTTGGGAGAATTTTCATAATGCATATTTTTAATTATAAATTTTAACACATATTAATAGTAGAAATTAATGGGTTTCACATACATCATGTCTTGGTCATGTATACCCCAGCTTCTGTTGGCTCTTGCCCTACCCTCTCCTCCTTCCTACAATACCCTTCCTACTGTTTACCCTTCTTTTCTTTCCACTTCCCTTAAAGAAGCCTGTCTTCCACTTTTGAGTTGTCTTTTATTTTATTTTTTCACATGCCACTCATGAGAGAAAAAATGAGCTACCTGTTTATCTCAGTCTAGCTTAGTTCATTTAAAATGAAGTCCTCCAGTTCAATCCATTTTTCCTGCAAATGATATTATTACATTTTTCTTTATATCTGAATATTACTGCATTGTGTATAAACTATATTTTCTTCATCCATTCATCTGTTGACAGGTACCTAGTTGGATTCCATATCTTAGTTGTTGTGGACAGGAAACATTTGTACACAGTATCTCTTTTGAACCCATTTCCTTCAGATGTATACACAGGAATGTTATAGTGGGATCCTAAAATAGGTCTAGTTTTAGTTTTTAAAAAAAGCCTCCATTGTTTTCCATAGTGAATGTACTAATGTACCTTACCACTAGCAGTGTATAATGGTCACTTTCTCTGTACTTGCTCACCAGCATTTGTTATTTTTTTGTTTTATTGTTTTACAGTATAGCTAATCTGACTGGGTGAGATGGAATCTCAATGTAGTTTTGATTTGCATTTTCCTGATAGTTAAAAATGTTGAGTATTTTTCATATATTTATTGACCACTTATGCTTTTTCTTTTTGACATTTCTTTTTTTAATTTTGAGACAGGGTCTCAGTAAGTTGCATAGGGCCTCTCTTAAGTTTCTGAGGCTGGCTTCAAACTCACAATCCTCCTGCATCAGCCTCCTGAGCTGCTGAGTGTGCTGCTTTTTTGAAAAGTATACTTGCAGATCACTTGCCCATTTTGATTGGATTTCTTGTTCTTATATTGTTGAGATTTTGGGGTTCTTTATACATTGTGGACAGTGTTCTTCTGTACAATGAGTAACTGGCAGATTTCACCCCATTCTGTAGGTTATCTCTTCACTCTGCATCCTTTACCGCACAGAAGCTTTTTAATTTGAAGAAATAACATTTTTCAGTTCTTGTTTTTTATTCCCTGAACTATTGCAATCCTGTTCAGGAAATCATCATCCCTGCCAATAGTAGGGGGTGTATCCCCTACATTTTCTTATAGTAGTTTCTGTGTTTCAGGTATTAGATCAAGGTTTTTGAGGTGGTTTGGGTAGAATATTGCCCAGGGTGAGAGATGTGGGTCTAATTTCAATCTTCTTCATTTTGATACCTGGTTTTCCCAGAACCATATGTTGCAAAGGCTGTTTTGCTCCAGTGTAATTCTGGCACCTTTGTTGAAAAATCCATTGACTATAAATGCATGAGTTTATTTCTAAGTCCTTGTTTTAGGCAGCTTTGTATCTCTGTGATGAAAATATCTGGCAAAAATAATGTAGAGTAGGCAGTTCATGTGGGCAATTCTGCATGGGGCTTACAGTTTTAGAGGTCTCAGTCCATAAATGGCCAACTCCATTGCTCTGGGATCAAGATCAGACAGAACATCACAGGGAGGGGCCTGGCGGAGGGAAGCTGCCTCCTAATGGCAGCCAGGAAGTGGGGTGCCTGGACGAAGGGTTGAGGAGAGGCTACTCTGCTGAAAATTTTTTTTTTATCTCTTCTTAAAAGTCTTTAGGTGGAGCTTTAGGGTTTTATAAGTATAATATGTCATCAGAAAACAAGGTTAATTTGACTTCCTTTATTTTTTACCTAAATAGTGCCTAATTATCCTTTGATTTCTAGAATTAATCTGCAAGAAATTATTTCAAGATTTTTCAGCATGCGTTATGTCCTCACATATGATCTATTTGTGTATTCTAAAGCTGTCATATGGAATATTCTCTAGATGTATGTTAAGTCCATTTGATATATAATGAAATTTAAATCTGATGTTTCATTATAAGATTTTTGGTCTGGATGATACACATATTGTTGAGAGTGATATATTTGTCACCCAATGTTATAGTTTGGCATCTATCTCTCCTAATATATCTGGTAGTGTTTATTAACTGTTAAACATATTGCATATACACACACACACACACGTAATCAGTCTATCTTCTTGCAGAACTTTTTCTTGATCATTATATTATTACCCTCTTTGTGTCTCTTCTAACTAATATTTGCTTAAAATATATGTGTATATATATATATATATATATATATATATATATATATATATATATATTGCAGGGGGTATAAGCACCAGTATTCCTGCTTGATTTCAGATTCCCTTTGCTTGAAATATTTCATCCTTTCACTTTCCATCTGTTTATGTCTTTGCCAGTGAGGCAAGTTTCTTGCAGACAGCATATTCCTGAATCTTGTTTTTCAATACAACCACCTAGTCTTCATCTATAAATTGAAGATTCGACTGCTTACATTTAGAGTCATTATTGTAATTATCCATTTCTTCCTGTTGTTTTGTTAATTTTCTTCAGGTTGTTTAATATTCTGTGCTCATTTCTTCCTTTCCTATTTATCTGTGATATTTGATGGTTTACCATATTGATAAAGTTCTTTTCTCTTTTTCATGTGTGTGCCTATTCTTCCAGTGGGGTTTATTCTTTTCCAAGTTCTTGTGATTAGGTTAATTTTTATTCCTACTCTGAGTGTAGAATTTTCTTTAGCATCTTCTGTACTTCTTTAGTAGACATAAATTCCCTTAGTTCATGAATATCTGGAAAGCCTTTATTCACCTTTTGATTCTGAAGAACTTTTGTTGGAGTATAGTAATATGGATAGGCAGTTATTTTCTTTCCACACTTGAAATACATCATTCTACAGCCTCTTGGCAGTTAGATTTTCCTGTTGAGAAACATGATATTATTTTGAATGCTTTTACCTTTAAATACAACTTGGCACTTTTCTCTAGTCCCTATTAACATTCTTTGTTTGTTCTGTATTTTGGCACTTTAGCTTTGTGTCCTGGAGAGGTTCTTTTCAGGGTCTGTCCATTGCCTTTCTAAATGCCTCCTGCACCTGAATTGTCACACCTGAAGATATGTGACATGTTATGCTATTATTTCACTGAGTAGGTTTTCTATGCCCTCAGCATATAGCTATTTTCCCTCTAATGTGATGATTATTTGAGTGTTTGAACTCTTAAATATGTCCCAGAGATCTGCATATTCTCTTCATTCTCTCTCTTTCTCTTTTTAAATTTCCTTTCATTGTTTTTCCTTTATTCCTGTCGGAAGGTACTATTTTGGCTGAATTGTATCCTAGCTTCAATACTCTCTCTTCTGCTTCATTGTATCTGTTTTTGAAGCTTTCAATTGAGATTTTCATCTGAATTATTCATCTTTTTGTTTCTAGGATTTCAATTTATTTCTTATTTGAAATCTCTCTCCCTTAGAGAAGTGTTCATTTATATCTTGTTTTGTCTTCCTTTATTTATTCAGCTATTGTTGGCATTCTCTGGATTCTATGGAAATTTTCCATCCTTCCTTACCTTTGACATCCTCCTGCACTCTTACCAGCTTTGACAGTTGTGTTGCCTTACTCTTTCATATTTCCCTTGTCTCTATATTGGAGTTTTCACATTTGTTGGGATGGATATTTCTTCCATGCTTACAAAGGGTCTTGCTACTAAATAGCTTTCTCTTGACATTGTATCCTGTAATACTAGGTGGATTTCATCCTGTAGTGTCCCTGTGGCTCTTTGGCTGTGATTAATGACTTTTTACATAGAACATACTGTGTTGCAGAGTGAGGGACCCATTTTCTCTGCAGGTTTCAAAAGAATGGAGTCCCTCTGGCAGTTAAGGCTGGCATGATGTAGACAACAGTGCATGTAGGAGTGTGCACCCTCTGTGCTTACTGCTACATTGGGATTGGAAGCCCCTATCAGGTTTTTGAGGTTTCCTGGGGTATATACAGGATTTTCTACAGGATTTTCTAATTGTGTTGCTGGTTCTGTTTTTATCTTCTTTTATCCTCTATGTAGACACTGGTACAGTACCAGATTCACAGATAGAGGCAGGAATCAGGTTGACAGCTTTCATTCTCTGACTCTCACTTGCACTCTTGCCATCAGATTACGATCTGATAGGTATGGGAACACCTAATGCTGAAGGCCCTCCTGGGTGTGGGACCTCCAACAATTGTTTTATTTCTCTGTGCCGTTGCTAGGGAGGTGAGTGTCCAAGAGCAGAATTTCAGAATCCCCTTTTTCCATGTCTGTGATGGGTCATGTCATTGTCTGGGAGTTTTTATCCTCTCAATTTTTTAAATTGATATATTTGTGAGGGTTTGAGTGGGACTAGGTCATAACTTGAGCAAATTTCAATTCCTCTCAGCTAAGATTGTAGTTCAGTAGCAGAGAATTTAGTGAATGTTCTCAGAGAGCAAGGCTCTCTCCTTTTCATATGCAAAGAAAGATGAGAAAAAAATTAATAAAGGCAGAAACCAAATAAAAACAACAACCACAACAATACCATCATCAACCAAAGAGAAAGGGAAAATATAGAATGAAATAAAATGTTATAAATAATTTTTAAAAATTAATAAGTGAAAAAAGTAGGAATAATGTAAAAAGAGTGAGAAAATTAAAAAAGAAACAAAAAAAGATATTGATCAATTTGTTAATGTTGAGCAAACACTTTCATCCTTGAAATGAACTCCATTTGCTCATTATGTGCTGTCATTGTTATTTAATAGTATTTCCTAGGGATTTCATAACATTTTATAGAATTTTCCAGTGAAAATAAGTGAATATGAGTTTTTTCTCTTTTGAAAAACATTTTATTAGAAATCTAATTTCTTTAGTAAATATCAGACTGAATATGTTCCATATAGTGAATTTTGATACTGCCTTTCAAGAAATTTTTGGTTCACTTATATTGAATTGTAAACTTTTTGGTCAAGAGCTTTTTACAGTAGTCTCTGCTTACACTCACAATTTTCTGTGCTCAGTTGTGATATTTTCACTTTTATTCCTGCATTGGTTATTTTTGTCTTAACTTAAGCTTTTTCTTTTTTCAATAAATTACCTTTTAACTTGATGGATTTTTTATTTTTATTATAAATTTCATTGATAATTTCTTCAATAATTTCTTCTGTGTGCTTCATGTCTTTGTTTTTTTTTTTTACTCATTTTTTCTTTCAACATAGTAACTTTAATTTTAATATAGAGGTCTTTTTTCTTATCCTACAAACATTTAAAGCTACAAATTTCCCTCTAAGCTGTGCTTTAGTAATGTCCCATAGATTTTGTAAGATCTTAAAATTCATTAATGTAAAAATATTGTTTTTAATTTTTTAAAAATTTATGATGGAATATTATAACAACATATAATTTACAAAATAATATGATAATTATGATATAAAGTGTAACATTACTAATGCTACATATCTGCCTCTTAACCTAAAGTATTAATATCTTGAATTTTGTGTTTTCATTGTTTTGACTACCAATATTCCTCTCTAGTTCTTAGTTTAGCAATCATAGGAATTCACCTCGTATAGAATAACACCTAGTTTACTCTAATAAACATTCAACATTAAAACTAAGTTGCTATCTAATATTAAATTGTTAAGAAATAAATATTTATTAAGCTTTGACTATTTTACTAACACTATGGTAACACTTTTAACTTTATCTAACTTATTCTCAAAATTTTATGAAAAGGTGCTATTTTATAAATGACAGAATTATGATTCAGACTGTTTTAACTTTGCTCAGCTTATGAGGTAGGTAATTTGAGGAACTGCTATTGAAAGCTAATTTAGTGAGACAACTTTGTCCATGTTTTCATTACACTAGAGTGCTACAAAATTTTCCCTTTTCATCTTTTCAGCAGTATATATTAATGGTATTTTTAATATCTCTATTTACCTAATAAACAAAAATGGTTCCTTAATAACCATTAAAGTCTATTTTCTCAGCACTCTTCTTCACTTTTATGTATCCCTTAATACACATTTACATGTATTCAATTTTAAAGAGTTCATTAGTACATAAAATACTTATATAATTATTTGGTGAGATTTTGTATTGCAGGAAGTCATAGTTTTATTGAGTGTATAATGACTTTCAAGTTACAACTTAGGAACACTAGACTCAATGTTGCAGTTTAAATTGCTTTCCTTCAAAGTCAATAGTCCCAGATTTTCAAATAATTCTATTTAGAGGTTATCACAAGACCACTTTAAAAAGACCTCAAGTATCTTATTAATATTTCATATATAATTAATCTTAACCTACAAAAATCTTGATTATTGACATCAAAGTCTAAAACTTACGATAGGTCTTGACTAAATTTATCTGTTATCTTCAGTTCTATTATAAATTAAATTATATTAAATTAATTCCAACTTATTTTTTCTAAGTAACTATTTAACACATATTAGTATGAAATGAACATTCTTTATAATGAAATAATTACTAGAATCAATAAGCTTGTGTTTTCATATTTTTCTTTCATTTCTTGGAACAAGTATATAGATATTACCTATCAACATATAAACTTTATTCCACAGTACAAGAATTAACTGAATTGTATTTAAAGAACTATTCTTATTTCAAGACATGATTAAATAAGAAGGATCTCATAAATATGTTAGACTCATAGCTATGATTGACTTCAGAAGACTTTTCTTGGAGTCAAATCACTCCATATATAGTTATGACAACTGCCTAAAATAAAGGTTAAATTCCCGAAATGCAAGCCAAAGTAATTCATATTTTTCTGGGCAAGTAGTATATGATAGTTTAAAATATGGTGGCTAAAGACCAAGTCTCAGATGAGCAAACTACTTTGTAACTAAGTACTTACAATACTAAACAAAGAGCTTTACTTGATAAGATCAATTAGTGAAAGTACAGTAAGAAGAAATAAAGTTTCTTTCACTTCTTGGTCTACCTGGTTTCTACAGGAATACAACCTCTAAAGTATTGTCCCATATTTTAGTAATTAAAAATGTTCATAATAAGTAGAAAGTATATTCTGTGACTTCCTAAGTAGTGATACCAGAACAGCAGGGAAACAAATTTAGCCATGTATTTTAGTCAGCTTTTTTGCTGCCCTGACTAAAAGACCTGATCAGAACAACTGTAGAGAAGGAAAAGTTTGAGAGCTCACGGTTTGAGAGGTCTTAATCCATAGAAGGCTGGCTCCATTCCTGGGCCCTCAAGGTGAGGCAGAACATCATGGCAGAATAGTGTGGCAGAAGGAAGTGTCTCACATGATGATCAGAAAGCAGAGATACTCCACTTGCCAAATACAAATGTATATCCCAAAGCCACACCCCCAATGCCCCATCTCCTCCAGCCACTCCCCACCAGCCTTCAGTCACCCAAAAATTAATCCCATGAGGTGATTGATTCTTTAATTTTCTTAAAGCTCTTGTAAACCAATCATTTCTTTTCTGAACTTCTTGCACGGTCTCACATGCGAGCTTTTAGGGAGCATCTCACTTATAAACCATACTACCATGTCCTTTAAAAATATAAATTACTTCAATAAAATTAATACAAATAAATTTATAAAATAAGACCTCCAAGTCTAGCTTTTGACATTTAGTATAGGATTGTTTGAGCCATTTGTAGGAATGACTATTCTTTTAAAATACTTTTAAACAGTAGTATATTATTTTTATGTGTATATTGAAAGTCTTTATTAATATAATTGTTAGGTTTTATAATTCATACTTTATAATGAAAATTATTTTGATGTCTTATAAGTTTATGTGATGGGCATATAAGACTAATCTTGAGAAAACTAAACACAAATAAATTTCCATAATGTTTACTTAAATAAATTATTTATATATGTCAGTAATTAAAGATAAGTATATAGTATAAAAATATGATGAACACAGGTCAATCATACAACAAATAGCCTCTATAAACATTTGAAATGTTGAGAAATCATACCTTTTTCTCAGAATGCAAGTAACATAAGGGGAGAATTAAGGCCTAAAAATGGTGGTGATAGTGGTGGTGGTAGGTATTTGCAGAAGGAGGGAGGACAAATATAAAGGAAATAGGCCGTAATCATCTGTATGAGAAATTAAGAAAGTGATGTTTTGCCTAATGGGCTTATGGAGCTTGTTTTTCTTGAATCCAGTCCAATTTTTATTGCAAATTTCTCTTTCATTGAATTGGAAAGTTTCCTTCCTTCTAAGTAGGGATATAATGTCTTCATGTATATTCTTATATCATTCCCACAGATATTTAGGATATGGACTATATTTAGGCCATTTATAAATAGACTTAATCAACAAGGTAAACATTTATGTAGCAATTACTGCAAATTAACTACTTTGATGTTAATCATTTCTATTTGTGTTATTTCAGACTTGATTTCTTATATCTTTAAAAAAAAGACATAACTTTACTAACTTCCTAAGATGCCAACTTTCTGAATCATCGAGAGCCATCAAAATTAAAAGGGGATCACCTTGAGCTCCCCCAAAATGCAAATCAACTGGAAAAACACCAGCTGGCCTTAATCTTCCAACATTGCAGTTTAGTCTGCCTCATGTCAGCAGGCTAGCAGGTATTCTTTTTATAGAAACAGAAACTTAGCAGATGTAGCTGCTGTTTCTTTCTTGTCAAAGTGAAATTCTCCCCTTCCCTGCTGTACCCAAACACAGAGAGACACTCACAGACTCCAGTTGCACACAAATATACATTTGAAGAACAGTGTTAATGAAAGTTACTAATAATATAGAAGTTTAGGTCAAAGGCCAAGTCATTAATTTTGTACTGAATAGCTTTAAAGTCCAATGTTCCAAGAGCTATCTTTATTTCCAGGCATGATTCAAACATCGTGAGCTTTGCTCTGTTTTTTTTTTTTTTTTTTTTTTTTTTACAAATCATCATTAACCAAATTTAAAATAAAATATAAACAGACAAAGAGAATTCATCAATATACTCTTTCTTTAAGAGACATGAATGCTAGGAAATGGTCAGGCAAGTTAATCTGAGGTGATGTTCCAGTTTAAAAATATGCACCTGCAATTCGCTCTGTGTTAAATCTCAGAATGTTCTGATTCAGTCTCTCTATCCATTCTTTTGTGCTCTTATTTTTAAAGCACATAAGTCACTGTCTCCTTTTCTATGTTACCGTGTCCCAAAAAAGATGAAGAGGTAATATATGCAACCCAAAATAACCATTTCTTATAATAAGTAAAGGTTAAAACCATTTGTACAGTGAGTCATGTAGGTATCAAGTGCTGCACACAGATTGGGGTACGATGGCATCCATGTACAGTCAAGCAGATTACAGGGAAGTGATGTGCCCACACCTCAGTTTGGAAAGTATATCCATCCCATCTTTTTCCTCATGAAATGGAACATCTTATGAAATTTAACATTTCAAAACATGAAATATACTTGTCATCCCTAAGTACTTCTATTATCTATTTATACAGTCACCTCTCCTTATTTTATGCCATTTTTATATCATCAGAGGTGATAAAGCAGACAATAAGTTTGATTACTCCCCACATTGTTCCTCTCCATCACAATCTACAGTTGCCCCTTTTTACTCTGTAATATGTAATGTGAACTATTTTGTTGAGTTCTGAAATTTTTCTTTATAAAGCAACTACTTTTAGGTAAGGAATATTTCTGACAAACTACATGATTTATACCACCTCTGAGAACACAGGAAATATTAATTAATTTATTTTTTTACCCTCATTGTATACCAGACACTGTTCTGAGTGCAATAGAAAATACTAGGAATTCAGGCCAGCTCTCATGGGGTTTATGTATCACACTTTATTATTATTACTGTGTCTGCTTATTATAAAAGAGTAAAATGTGTTCACTAGTCTGTAAGTGCAAGGATATAAAGAATTTGGAATATGAATCATTGTTTATATCATGCATGTACTAATAATTATGATATAGCTTTATATCAAATGGAAATAAGAGATACCATTAGCAAATATTATGTAATTATAACAACCATATAGGAATAAATCACATAAAGAAGTATGGAAATTAGATGTCCTGTATATTTTACTACATATGTTTCAAATTTTTTTTTTGGTACTAAAGAATACAAATGTAACTATAATTTCTCAATTCTTTCTGGCTTGGCTTGATGGAGCATGCCTATAATCCCAGCAGCTTGGGAGGCTGAGACAGGAGGATCATGAGTTTAAAGCCAGCCTCAGCAAGAGTGAGATTCTAAGCAACTCAGTGAGACCCTGTCTCTAAACAAATACAAAATAGAGCTGAGTGTGTTGCTCAGTGGATGAGTCCCTGAGTTCAATCCCTGGTACTTCCCCACGCCCCCCAAAAAACTTTCTTTCCTGGATCTAAGTTCTTACTTGAGGTAAATATAAATTTCTCCCATATATTTATAAAACTTTCTTATATGTATATGCATGTATAGACATATGAAAATATCACTTTAGGCTTTACAATTTAATAGATAGCATAACAGTAAATGTGTCATTTTTCAGTTCAGTTTTCACCCAAATAGTTTGATATTTATTTATGGCTTCACATATGCTACGATTTCAGTGATTTTAAATGATTGGTAATAGTTCTCCAAGATGTGAATAAACCATAGTTTAGTTGTTCATAGGAAATAATAATCAAGAATTTATTTATTTTCAATTACAAATAATTCCAAAAGAATTATTTTATGTGTCAGAGTATAAACAGCTTCAATTTTACTAGCTGTGGCCAAACTTTCTACAAATTTGTATATCAAATTACATTCTCAAAAACATGTATAAATAATTATTTTCTAAACCTTCAACCACTGATACGATACCATTGTGTAAATTTTAATTTTGCTAAGGTAATTGGTGAGAAGACAGATGTTTTTTATTTTAAATATATTTCTCTAGTTTCTAGTGACATTGAGTACATTTCATGTTTACTAGTTTTAAATATATTTTCCATAAATTGATTGTTCATATCATTTGCCTGTTTTTTTTAATTTTTTATACCTTTATTTTATTTATTTATTTTGATGTGGGGCTGAGTATCGAATCCAGCGCCTTGCACGTGCAAGGTGAGCGCTTTATCACTGAACCACAACCCTAGTCCCTTGCCTGGTTCTTATAGATTATTTGATTTTTCTCTTTTGCTTCATAGAAGTCATTTAATAGCCAAATACTTACTTCATCTTTTTAAGAAGATCCCCCCTCTTCTCTCTCTGGCTTTTCTTTTCACTTTGTATGCTTTAATATAAAGCAGACGTTTTTATTTTTCATGTTATTAAATGTATCTGTTTTTTCCTTTATAGTATGACATTTTGAGACTTGTGTAATTTTTACAGCAGATATATTTGTACATATTGTGTATGCACTCATTCCAGTTTTTATTCTCTTTTAGATCTTCAATCCATACCCATTTTGTTAATATGCTGAAGTAAGGTATTCTTGATGCTACACTGAACCTTATGAATTTCAAACTTTCTTTGTCATTTCCATGAATCATATAAATTGGATGAAATGATAAATTTTAAATTACTTTATAAAATTTTATATGTACCATGTGTATTCATTTAATATTTTCTTTGACTACTTAACAAGTTGATTATTATTTTTTCTTTATGTGGTACTGGGAATTGAACTCAGGTGTGCTTTACCACTGAGTTACATCCCCATTCCTTTTAATTTTTTAGTTGGCGACAGAGTTTTGCTATGTTACTTAGGACCTTGCCAAGATGCTGTGGCTGGTCTCAAACTTACAATCCTCCTTCCTCAGCCTCCTTAATTGCTGGGGTTATAGGCATGTCTTACTGTACTGGGTTCAAATTAATTAGTTTCTTACTTTAAAAGTTTAGTGTTTTATGAGCTTAACTCAGTGGATGAACAAAAATGTAATTAATAATGTTACTATTGGGAATGTATGAAGTATTATAATGAATTTTTATAACTTCTTGTGTGCCCATATATATTTATGGAAAAGTCCTTTGCATCTAGAAATTTTAAGAGAATTCACTCATATTTTTTACATAATTTCTCTGTAAGGGGTTTAAAAATAGCATTATTTAAATCACTAAGTATACATTTTCATATGTAATATAAATATAGAAGTATGCATACTATTTCTTTCATGAAATGACCAAGTTATGCAAATATAATTGAATAATTTATTTCCTTTGTATTTTGATTCTCTCTTTTAAACTCCACATATTCTTTATAATAACTTTCAAATTTGTTGAAAATTAAATGTTTATCATTACATCAAAATTATCATTTTGATATCATTTTATCATTTAATAAAATTCACCTTTTATCGTTTCATCAGAATTGTAGTATGGTTTCCTCACTACACCAACAAAACTCTGGTAGTTGTAATATTTTTTCCATAATTGTGGCTTGTCTGTGTGTAAAAATGTATGTACACATTTTTGAGTGTTGAAAAAGGCTGGGTCAGTGCCATGACAGTCTTACTGGCCTATGATAATAGACAAATAAAGACCTTCATGACTTTTGTATTAACAAGAAAAAACCTTCTTTTATTCCTCATATTGTTTTTATCTCACTAGACTATAAGATATTTGGATGTTCTTGACTACTTTTTTGAATCTTTCTTATTTCTCAGAATTGGTAAAACATTTCCACCTTGATTCCCCTATTTCTCTGAGAGACTAGAGCTATCACTGTACATTTTTCTTTCAATGTCCACCAATGGGATTTCTATGAGTTTTTGTTCTCATTTATCCTTTCTTCACATGTAAATATTTTGCTGTCTTAAACTACAATCTATATGCTAATGATTCTCAAATCTGTAGCTTCAGGTGTCTTACATGCAATGGCTTATTGGACACAGCTTCTCAAAAATAACCAGAGTGCTTCAAAACCTAACAAGACTGAAAATTAAAAATTGTATCTGTCTTGTATCCTGCTTCATGTCCTGTCATCTATTTCCTATTGCCCACCTCAATCTCAGTCACTGTCAATTCTACTTGTTTATTCTTCTACATATCCCATCGTGGTGAGTGACTCCACAATTCACCTTGTTTCTCAAATTAGAAACTTGAAAGTCAAACTCAATGATAATTTCTCTTGCATAGCCATATTCATTTCCACCTACAGTCTTTTCTATATCCTAAATATCTCTTGTTCCTTTCTGTTCAAAACTAGTAGATAAAATTAGGTCTTAAATTTCCTCTTTTTATTTATATAATATACTAATCTTTCTTTTTATATGTAATTTTATGCTCTGCTACATCCATCTTAATTCTATAAGCGTGATCTCAAAAACTCCAACTTGATAATGTTTCCTTTTCTCTTCAAGGATTCTTTAGCCAGCTCTATCATGAACTTCTTTATGATCCTTTCACTGCCTTTTCTGAATACACCTTTATTACAAATTCATTCTATAAAACATGTAACTTCTTAACTATTCAAAATTTTTGTTTAAATAGGTAATAGTTAATCTTTGTTTGCACATGGTTGACTATTTAAATTGTCCAGTATGATACCACCTATCTCATTAATTCATATGCTTGAAGACACAACTATACAATCTATAGACTCTTTGATGTAAAAAAGAGGTACATGTTTAATTTAGTTCATATTTGAAAAAAATAATAAATGATATGGTGATTTGAGGGGATATTTTCTAAAATCAAATATATATATATATATATATATACACATATACATATATGTTTGTATATACATATGCATATAATGTACATATGTATTCATTTAATGATATAATGGTTTATGACACATAGCCTTTTTATTCTAGTTATGAGGCTTTTTTATTATTTCCAGTATCAATTCAGTACTTATAATTGAATTTATATATAATCTCTTATTTTTCCTTGAGAAAATTTAGTTTTTCAACTAAATTTAGCCTCTGCTTTATTTGAGGGTTCAACTAAAAGTTAGCATTTATTGGAAAAAAATATCTTCTTCTGCTACTACCCAACACAAAAGAAAGTCCTCACTGAATTGGTCAATATCATCTAATTTATTAATATTAGATAAAGTCAGTAAGACTGAATTCTCCATATCTTAATTAAACTTGTATCTTTTTCTAATAATGCAATATTGGTTATATATTCACAATAAAAACACTCCAAGATACAGATTGTTTTTATTTGATTTTACAAGTATGCTGAATTTTGAACCTCTTGTACAGCTTGTTAATTTAATGTTAACTAATGTATTGCTGAACAATCAAGTGGGTGATAGAGTCCCTGAAGTATGTGTAATCATGAAGATTTTGTCTCCCCCACCCCACCCTCCCAGTGTTTAATTTTGGCAGGTCCCATTTAATTATATTGTCATACTAACAATTAGGTACTTAAGTAGCATTCATTAGCTATTTAATAGGTACTGCTTTGCTCAAAATTAGGGAATAAACAATGAATGACTAGAAGCCAATCAAATAAAAGTAAATAAATTAAAATTAGGGGTCAATTGCTGGAGATAAGAATATGAGTTTAAGCATATACAATGGAGAATAATTATTATTCTAAATTTTAATGTTCATTTCTTTTTGCCATTATACAATATTTAAAAGTGTCTTATGTTTATATTAATCTATATATTGCATGCAATATTTTATTTGCCAATGAACTGTACTTTGTTTATATGGAAGTAATGTGCCTATGAGCAATTTCATTTATTCAGAATAATAGATTTTATTTTTAGAGCAGTTTTAGGTTTACAGAAACATTTAGCAGAAAGTAGAGAATTCTCATATAGATGAAAAGTAGATTAATGGTTGCCAAGCATTTGGATACAGAGGAGTGAGGAATGATTTCTAAGGTGTGTAAGTTTTTTTTTTTTTTTAATTTTGAAAAGATGAAAATGTAATAAATAGTTTTATAACTCTACAACTATATTAAAAATCACTGTTACACACTTTGCATGAGTAAATTTTATATTCTGTGAGCTGTATATTAATAATGCTTTAAGATATAAAGACAAGAAAAAAAATCATCTGAAATTCACCAGCAAGAGAAAAATTGTCAATAATCTATACAAGGCAAAATATCTCCACAAGTGTTTCTTAATTGACACAAATATCTTATACTATATGTAGTTTTAGAAATTGTTTTCCTGTCATGTAACAGTGTTGACAGACTTATTTTTACTGATGAATTTAATTCTAGATAATCTTAATATTCAAAGAGTATTTTTCCAAAAATATACTTGACTGTATTTTATTTAATAAATATTTAAGTAAGTTGTTTTAAATTTTATTTATTATACATTTTAATCCAAATTAAAATTTTAGTCAAGTAATTTTGAAAGATATGAACTTACCTCCTCAGGAAAAATTTGAGAAGATATAAGTACTAAAAATCACAAAATATAAAAACTTGACTTTTCAATATAAATTCTGCAATTGATAATCTGAAGATTGTATTAAGATGCACTTCAATAAATATCATCATAATTCCATATCCTATAAAAATAATTGTATCACACCAATCTTTTCAATTTCATCATTCCTCCTTGTACGAATCTATAGTATTATATTTTGGTATCTTTTATAAGCTTATTTATATTTTACATGTATTTTATTTAGCTGTTGATGTACTTGCTTTAAAACAAATATGACATAGATATGTACAGTGCATGCTCTTAGTTTTTGAGCTTCTGTTTTAAATCATTAAAATTCACAAATGATATTCTTAGTCATGCCAAAAATGTTTGGATTTTATACATACAATTAAAGATACTTAGAACCATTATAAGCAGCTATGTTTGTCTTTCTACAAACATGAAGTTTATTTTTAAACAAATGAAACTGTGTTTTACAAATCCATAACCCATTTTATTACTCCATGTGGGAGAAAGCATACCAAATGTCTTTCTGTATCTTTCTAAGATGTAATTTATTTCACATGACATCATTAAATAATATTTGTAGACAGTGTAGCCATGCTGACTCATCACTCAAACATTTACATGCAAATACCCAAAATATATTTAAACAATTTATATTAGAATAACATATGTTTCACTTTATGGGTGTATATTTGTATTCAAGATTTAAGATTCAAATGTATGTTTTCATCTCAACTACTGAGATAAGTTCCTTGAAATATAATTAAATGTATGAAGGCATAAATACTTATCTTTCAGTGTTAGAAAAAACATTTTTAACAGAAAATGAAAACTTTTCTGTTTTTAGAAATAAGTATGACTTAAAGTGTCTATAGTAAAAACTTACACAGTAACTCATCAACATGTTTTTCTCTTTTAAGTGTCCTGATTCACCTTTTTTTTCTTTGATCTGTCTCTGGTTCTATCTCTACTCCATTACTATGATTCTTCCTTACATTTTAATTTCTGACTGTATACCAGCGATTATCTTTTAGTAGTAATCTATTGAATATTTTACATTCCTCTGACCAAGTCATTATAAAAATTTCAAGTTTTCATAACTCAAGGTCTTATACATCTCAAAACTTTGTTTAAAATATTGTGTACATATATTTTTCCCATGAGCAAAGATTCCGTTTATCAAATTATCAAAAATGTCAAAGGTTTCCAAATAGAGGTCATTATTTTCACTCTGATACATAAAGAGCTTGGGTTTTATGACTTCTATTTTAATAATAGGAAAAAGTTATGATTCAATTATTTATCTTAGATTCATCGGAGAAATAAGACATAGGTCAAATTGCCTACAACTTGAAATCTAGAGAGAGAGAAGAAAATCTAGCTACGGCTAAGATCTGCTTACCTGGAACAAATGCCACTGGGAATATGAATTGGTAGGAGCATTTATTAAGGAATAATTTTGATGAATTTTGGGGGGCTGACTAGGAATTTGTGTGTGAGAGAAAATCTCCGAGAGGCTAAAATCATAGTGGGACCCTGACATTCTTTCATTAGTTTTTCTCTTTTCAATTTCATGAAATTCTTGTTGTTAGGAACTGAGAATAATTATCTTTCAGTTCTGACACAGAGAGAGAAAGAGTAATTAAAGTGATACATGCCCCCAAACTTTCTACATAAAGAAAGCATACATTCTGGAGAATATGACTTTGTCATAACTAAATCATGGCCCCTTATAAGAATTCCTCCTAGGCCATCCCTCTCCTTTCTGTTTTACATAGTAGATAGAGTACCATCAGCAAGTGCCAACTTTTAAAGAATCATATTAATAATTCTGTTGTCAGGAAAAGGAGAATGGAAACTAAAGGGGAAAACACTTGTGAAGGTAGCATCCCTCTCATACATGTTCACTAAAAGTTTGAGATGTAATCAGATGATTATAAAACATCCCATTTCCCCACTATTTTTCAGACTCCAACAGTGCTGTGATATAATAGCAGTAGAATACAGATAATAGAGCTGGAAGGCACAAAATCTCTTTGAGGGTAGTCCACAGTCCAAAGTCAAAAGTGGAAAGAAAAATAGAACACTAAAGAAAGTAGAAGGGAGATCCAAGATGGTGGACTAGAGGAAGACTGCATTCCTTGTCACTCCCATCAACTGGGACAACTCTCCTCCTGAGACACCAGCTGGGGCCTAGAAGCAAAATCAGGGTACCTAAGTCCACCAACTCTAACCTCCAAACACACACACACACACACACACACAGTTACTAACCAACCACAGCACTTGC
Source organism: Marmota monax (assembly GCF_021218885.2). Taxonomy (NCBI): domain Eukaryota; kingdom Metazoa; phylum Chordata; class Mammalia; order Rodentia; family Sciuridae; genus Marmota; species Marmota monax. Next base: position 18,044,056 of record NW_026692781.1, read on the forward strand.
AGCTATGTAGCCATCCCTTAGCTTGCAAAGCCAGGTCCTGATCTACCCAATACAAAACAGCTCTCTGCAACAGGTGCAGAGGCCCCAGACTGCAGTGCCCAGGACTTCCATAGAGAGAGGTTTTTGATTGGGAAGTAGAAAAGGAGGGGGTAAGTGAGATACAGTTTAGAGACTAAATGAGAGTCCAGGAATTATGGGATCTACAGGCAATAAAAGGGAATAAGACCAGGTACCCACATCACATGAGCAGGCCCTAAATAAGATCCTTGGTGTGCCATCTACCAAGTGGGACCAGCAAGTGCTATACTTCATCTCCAGGAGTTCCGCCTCCAGGACAAACCCTCCCACCCTAATAACCTTCACCATACTGAGGGTGGAGATAACAACAAACAGACAACCTCATCTACATGATGAGAAGGGAAGCAGGAAAAATACTGAACTGCGAAGAAACAATCTTTCAATTTGCCTTTGAGATTTTTTTCTCTCTCTTTTTAAAAATTCCTTCCTCTGTCTCTCTTTTTTTGCCCTTACATCCCCAACATTTGTAAAACCAAGTATGTTTTGTGCATTAGGCTACTGAGGACTGGGATGTCTGAATAGTATGTTACAGTTGTGTTGCATATTCTTGTATCTTTTATGTTTACATTATTTTATTTTTCTTAATAATTTATATATATATATATATATATATATATATATATATATATATATATATATATATATTTGTGTGTGTGTGCTCTCTCTCTCTCTTAAGTTTCTTCTCACTTACCTGTCTCTGCAAAGGTTTTCTCTTTCCTGCGGCTACCAGCCAACAAGTTTTGAATCCTCTTTCATCTTCCTAAGATCTAATAATGCTTTACTCTCACCTCTTACCTCCTTAACATTTCATCATATACCCCACTCCCAGTTCTCTCTTTGTCCACTATCAGAAACTGTAGACTCTTTTGCAAACCTATTGTTTGTATTATAGATAGTAATTGAAATGTAGAGACTGAAAAATTGAAAGCAGTACATGATATCCAAGAAATGTGAGATGGCCTCCAAATGTCTAACAAGTGTAATTAGAAAACCAACAGGACAGGAAAGATTAAATGGGGCAGAAGAAAAAACATAATAATGTCTCAAGGTTTCCATAATTAGTCACAAATATTAACAGATTTAGGAACATCAGAGAACATGAAGCAGTTTAAAAATGAAAATTCACCATCATATACACACTCCAAGGCATATAATATTTAAACTGCAGAAAACCAAAGACAAATAGAAACTCTTGAAAAGAGACACACAGACCTAAATCCAATACTGAGACACATTTTTCCCATTATCTAAATATGTATGTGTTAATTTATGTGTAAACGCTGTGGATACAGACACATATATTTCCAAATTTCTTTGAATATAAAATGCATGATAATTCACTTGCATGAAGAGCTTCATCAAGAAGAAGTAAATTTTTTTTTGTATATATTTTTTAGTTGTCAATGGACCTTTATTTACTTATATGTAGGGCTGAGACTCAAAACCAGTGCCTCACACATACTAGGCATGGGCTCCACCATTAAGCCACCAACATAGCCCCAAGAACAAGTAAATTTTTGAATTATAGTTTAAGGTGTATACATTTACCTGAAGAAGAAATAGGCCTGGAAAATAAGTGCTTTTGAAATGTGGGAATACTGAATTATATGCTTCTCTGGTTGACCAAATTCATTTTTTATTTATGAATAACATACCATACTTCTTTCAAATTTTAACTTAAATATATATTTTTATTATTCATGGAAATTAACATACAGATGGAATTACCTCACTTCTAAATTTAAAATGTTATTCTTGAAATGTGACAAATATTTTTCCTTAAGAAAAAAGAAGTTTTTTCCAACATCAACATACAACATGATAAAACTTGCATACCCACAGTCATGGAAACACAACTAATTCTCTTTCCTTTATAGCAATGAGGATAAAGCCAATACAATCTTATTAGAGCATATCAGTTTTCAGTAAGCAATATCTCATAGTAATCAAATTACAAAAATGAGTTTTTAGTAGTTAAAATGTTACAGAATTTCTTCAGAATAAGTAGACAATTTAATGAATAGAGTATATAGTTAAAAAATAGCCTGAAATATATAGAGTATGATTATGTTGCCATTTCTAATCATGTGTGAGAATAATACCTTTTAATCATTGGTGATGATAAAACTGAGTAGTTATTTGTTGTTACTTGTAAAATACCAAGACACTAATTGTGTTCTTATAAAAAAGAAAAAAAATCAATGTTATAAAATAAATAAAAACATTAAATATATGTTCTAATTTTATAATTTTGAACTTATTATGTGTATGTTCAAAATAAAATGAGAAAAAGGAAAAAAATGATAAAAGTTACCACACAAAAGTTTAAAATGTTTGTATATATTTTTTTATCTCAAAATTACAAAAAAAATTATCTGGTCCAAACATTGGTAGTGTTAAAATTAAGAAATCCTGGTCTTAAGAATTAGCTAAAAAGAATAACGATGAGTGTAGAGTAAAATTGGCACACTATACACCCTTTTTTGAGGACTGAACTCATAAATTTCTTTAGTAATACAGTTTAATAACACACTATCACTAAATATACATATGCATTAAATGTACACATTTTGATTTTTGCCAATTCCATTTAAAGAAGTTACTCTAATTTTATAATTGAGTAAGAGCTGAATATTATATGTGTACATTTTTCATCACAATGTTGAATACAATACTGCTAAAACATATAAGCTAATTATCTAAATATGGGAATATTTATTTAATGCACACAATGGTGTTCTGTGTAATATTAGAAAACAATGTATATCACCACTGGGAGTATAGCTCGGTGATAGAGTCATTCTGTTGTAGAGTGCATACCTAGCATTCATAAGGCCCTGGGTACAATCCCTAGCACCACAAAAATGAGGAAAGAATGTGTATCCCTTATCAAGCACACAAAGAGAACCCTAGTAAATTAAGGAATAATCAAAAAGAACCTTTAACTAATGTGTATGTCATGAGTTTATTCATCATAAATAAGCACATAGTATAGATACATGAAATAGACAACATCAATGAACATGTCATATTTAAATAATAAAAATAAATGATATGGTTCTTTTTTAATCAATAGCTTCTACTTAATTTTTATAATAATTTAACAGAATTATAGTAAAATTATGTTTAACAGAGGTATTGTTAAAGTAGTTGGAAAATCCAAAGAAAATCTTTACTAATTAAGTAACCCAAGAATGAAATTTTAGTTTCTTCAAAATGCACTTAATTTATTTCATCATGTGTTTTTGTATCTTTTTTTTCCCTTTCTACTCATTCATCCATTTACCCTGAGGAATATTAGATAAAGGTTTTTACTGACAATTTGGGCAAAAATTGATTAAAATATATAACACTGGGACTATTGCTGAACTATAGAAGAAATAAAATGATGTACAAGTGATCAGTAAATTGACATAGGCAAGAATGGTCACCACTTTAATTTTTTTTTGTAAACTCAGGTATAGCCTTTTTTTTTTTACAAAGGAGTTCCAAATATGCATATTTGAAAAAGATTTATCACCATTCTTCATATTTCCTAAGACATCAAAAACAACCTATTTATTTCCTCAGTTTTTCATAGGACAAAGTGGGGAATGTGAGCAGCATCTGAGGACTGATATCTTCAAGTATGCAAATTAACACAAAAGCTGTCAATTAAACGTATGAAGCCACTGTGATGAAAAGCCAACACTATTTCAAAAGTATTTCTTTGAATATTTAGTTCAATAATTATATAAAACCATTTTCAGTTTAGTGTTTAGGATATATTTTAAAGCATATTTTGGTCTATTAAGTAAACTAGGAATGAAATAACCATATAATCCAGCTATCCCACTCCATTGTATTTACCCATCAGATCTAATATCAGCATACTATGGGGATAGATCCATTTTAATGTTTATAGCAGCACAATTTACAATATCGAGACTATGGAAACCAACCCAAATGCCAGTCAATAGATGAATGGATCAAGAAAATGTTGTATATATACTAAATGAAGTTTTACTCAGCCAGTAAATAGAATGAAATAATGGCATTTGCAAGTCAATAGATGAAAATGTAGAAAATCATGCTAAGTGAAATAAGCCATACTCAGAAAATCAAGGGTCAAATGTTTTCTCTGTTATGTGGAAGCTAGAGCAAAATAAGGGAAAGAAGATAGTGGGGGCAGGAACAGGTTACCATGGGGAAGATCAATGGAATAGAAGAAGGAGAACAGAGTGAAGGAAGAGGGAAGGGAAAGGGGAAGATATATGGAATAAATTTGACAAAACCATGTTAAATACACATATAAAGGTACCAAAGATATTTTCATCTTTATGTATGAAAACAAGTATCAATCAAAAGTTAAAAAAATAAAGGAGTTAAAGGAAGATTAATAGAGTAAAAGAGGAATAATAAGACCAACCAACAAGGAAGAGAAAAAAAAGGGGAGACGGAGATTGAAATCAAATTCCTTGCATGTATGATTTTGTCAAATTGTATTCAAATACTATGTATAATTGTAATTCTCTAATAAAAAATAAAACCTACTGCAATACTATGATAAAAACCTTATAGTTGAATTAATTTGCATATATTTAATGATATGTCTTTCAAATTGAGATGATTAATAAGACATTTCCATCAGAAGATCATAGAAACATAATTTCTTATTTATTTAAATACATTTATATATTTCTATCTCTTGTAACAATTTTCAACATGCAAATATTTTTATATAGGATACCTGCTATTAGACTCTGCAGGAAAAGAATAAATGGGTATTGATCTTGATATAGTAGATGAACTTCCACTTTCTCTAGTTCTCCAAAAGAGCCTAAAATGAATGTGATGAACTAGCAAGTCTTTCTGCTCTTGAAGAAACTTACAAGAAGTAAATATTTTGTGGTATCCACTTTCTCCTGACAGTAGAAGAGTGTTTACCTTTTAGCCATTGAAATAAGCCATACTCAGAAAATCAAGGCTCAAATGTTTTCTCTGATATGTGGAAGCTAGAGCAAACAAACAAACAAAAAACCCTGCAGTCTTTCTAGTTTTTGATGGTCATTTTATTTCAGTGTATTGTTTCTTAGTCCCAGACCTAACTTTCAAAAGTGCTTCACATGTTGAGGCTAGAGACTGTCAAACAAACAGTGGAGTAGACTCCCTTACCATCTTGTTTTTAGTTCTGATCCACTACCATGTTTGAAGAAGGTAAGAGTGACACTGTCCCCATTTCTGATTCTTTTCCACATTAGTAGTACATTATACATGTAAGGATTCAGTACCCATTAATTCTGCCATATTAGCTGCTAGAAACTATCGACTCAGCCATCCCACCCATGGCAGACTCAAAGTTGTTACTCTGAATTATTTCACTGTCTTTTGGATCTTTCAGCCTCCTCTCACCAGTGAATAAATTGTTTTAAATAACTTATTTTGAAATAAGTCGTGTGATTGTTACTATACTAAACAGTTTCTGACTAATGCATAGCCTTTGAAGCATTTGCAGTGAAGAAGTTGGAGACAAAGCCCTCTCCCTACATATAGTGTGAGGACCACAGCTCACACTCTGCATCACTATTGACCTACATTGGCAGAGAGACTGTTAACCAAACTGCCCAGATAGAAGATACCCTGATCACCAGTGAGCAAACATTTAGGAAAGTAAAAGTCATCTATGGGACTCAATAACTACTGTGGAAAGATCAAATGGACCACACAGAGAATTGTCATTAATATGACATGAACTGCTAGGAAAACAAAACAAAACAAAACAATGAATCCTTGATTGTATATAACATAGGAATTTAAGAGATAGAAACAAAGCATACATACATGCACACACACACACACACACACACACACACACACACACAGGCATTCATGCAAGCTCAAGATTTTCTGAATTTCAACCTAATGATTTATAATCTTAATATTTTTGTAATCAGTATTTTAGTTGATATGGAAGTAGGTTACAGTGGATTTGAATTAGCAACTTGGAAGACAAAATTAATTTACTCAAACTACAGTGTAAAGGAAAAAAATCTCTGCATTTAAAACAAATCTGACAACTAACATTGTGATAATTGTAGCTTTAAAATAAATTGGAGTAAATAATACTGATTTTTTAGAGTTAAGTAAAGAATAACGTATATTATAAGTTCATATTAGTAAAAACTTTCCTGCATTCAGAAAATATGCTGTGGAAAGCACATTTTCAGGCAAGATACACATGCTCATGCCTGAATATGATGTATGTATTCATTAACTCCTGGAACAAAAAAGAGTAGGCTTATTTATAACCATTTAGAAGTTCATAACAAGTTACTTAAATAAGAGTCAGCTTGGCATCATCTGAAACTGACTTGAATTTAGATTTGCTGATTCTTTATCTAAAAATTGAAAATAAGATGATGAGGAAGAAAATCTATAGATTAGAAAGGAAAAAAATATATATGCAAGAACCTCATGCCCATCTAAAGCATCATTCGTCCATCTAGATGATGAAGTTATTTGGGTAAATATGAAGATTCTAAGAGTAAGTTTGTTATGTAGTCTCCTTGAGAAAGAAACTTAAAGAAATTTTACTGAACTGATAAAGATGAAGAGAACTAAAGTTTATTGCTACATATACATAATTTTGAATTCGATTATGTTAGTATAAATGAAAATGTATAATTGAAGAGGTAAAAATGACCCTTGAAGAGATATTAAAATAATTTTCATCTGCTATTCACTAGTATGTAATACAAACAGAGCAGTAAAAATATAAGTATTCATTTTTACATATGTATCATTGTAGGAATGAAAAAGAATATCAATCCCAAATTTAAAAAAAATCTGAAGAGAAGGCAAAAGGGGATCAACTTACCATTGACCAAACAAGCTAAATAGAAGGAAATAAAACAGGTGGATTTTCAAAAATAAAATAATAATAAAATTAAATTTGTTAATGTTGCATCAAATGTGAATAGACAGAATTTTCCTTTTATATTATATTTTAGTTTTTACCTTGAGAAAATATTAAAAGAGTAATAAGATCAACTATGAGGTTGGGTCTAGGAGTTCCTGCTGCTATTGATGCAGCTAGAGGATTAGTATAAGAATAATTGTACATGAGTACTGATAAGTATTTTAAAACTTCTGGATGGTGAAGTGTGAGTTTGCAGAATGAGAAAAAAAAAAGAATACTGCAGACTTGTTAGAGTGTGCTTTTTTTTTCTCATTTCAGGCAGAATATGTATGAAGATTTTGGTATAGAAAGTGAATTGTAAGGTTCTTTTCTATTATTATGACTTCCAAAAGAGATAAATTATTTTCTGGAGGGTAACAACACCAGTCAAAGGAGCTTTAACCTCACAATGAACATATCTGAACTATTCAGAGCTGGCATTTATGAGCTCCACTTAAAATTTGACTAAAGCAAGTACAACATATGCAGCCTTTATCAGTAAGGGAGGAAAGAAAGGAATAGTATTGGGTTGATTTCTTAGGTTAATTAATAAGAGGAGCTAGGCATTCGATCTACATCTGTTATTATTAACAGTACCAGTTGGAAGAAAGAGATTTGTTTCAGGAATTAAATGTCCTGACCAATTCTTGTAGTCATTGGAAAAGGCAAAGAGCACCCCACCTCTTGAGAACTTTAGAAACCAGCTGGGAAGATGAAGCAACTCTATTAATATGCTAACCAATAAACATATGCCATTCTTGAGTTCATATAAAAGAAATTGACTCTGGAAAAATCTTTTTTTAGCAATATTGTTAATATTTATTGACTAATCAACAACCAGGGAAATTCATTCAATTTACCGTAATTGACTAATGACATTGGGCCTAACATGCTCAACAATTCCAGCAATTGTTTTCTACTAAGTGTTAATCGTCTATTTGTTTGTTTGTTGTCTATTAGACATTTTTTTATATTTGTTCTTTCTAGATATAAAAGACACTAGAGTGTATTTTAACATACATACATAGAATAAGTATAACTTCTTCCAATTAGAATCCCATGGAAAATCTCTTAACAACACTGGAAACTGAATTGCCCAATATCAGATTGAAACATTTCTTCCCCAGCAGGAATTTTGGAATGCACATGTTCTCTTTTGCCATGTCTCTATGAAAAATAAAAATGTCATAATGAACTGAACACACTGGGAAATGTTCTGCAAATTGTAGAGCACAAATTGTGATATGTTTGAAGATTCTTTGGAATTAATGAGCAATGAGGAGTGAAGATTTTCTAGATCTATGATGCTCTGTAGGCATTCATTGACAATCACCCTGTGTTTTCTACAATAATTCACTGCATCTAGCTTCCTGTAAGTCAGACATCTGTTCTTTACTAATATAAGAATAACTCATTTTAGGCTTATTCTATCTTAGTTAAATTTCTGATATACTCATGACTAAGTTTCTGGGATTAAGGGACAGTGCTATAAGGGAGTCTTCAGGCAATAGAAAATAATTCCAGACCATTGGAGATTATGATGAGGGTCATAAAAATGAATAACATGCTGATTTATGCCTTACTCATCTATGGAAAGTACGAGAATGCCAGAGATATCTGCAAGGTATTTTAGAGGTTAGAAACACTTGGAAAATAGGCCAACTTTGTTTGCAGGAATGTGAAGATTCTAGTAGGGTTAATACAGCATTGTCGTGACCCCTTGCCCACAAGGAAGACGCAACTCAGGAATCTTCTTTCAGCAGTTTATTCAGGCCTTTGATATTTCTTCTTCTCCCTCTCGGATGCCCCTCCCAGCCTTAATAAAGCATCTCAAGCCCCAATGCGAAGCTGCCACGTGGAGCTTTCTCATAGGGTGATGAAAAACCATGCGCCAACTCTCCCAAATAAGGAGTTGTTTGTCACAGACCACAGCGGAGCCAGCGCCATCTTGTAATGGCGACCATAGTCTGCAGAAACGGCAGAAGCGGCTCACCACAGTTCCCCCTTTCTGTTTTCTTAAAACAATACAGGCGAGAGTAGAGGTCCTATCCCACTGTGCAGAAGTGGCTGCATAGTATGGCTCAGTCCTAAGGAGGGCCCTTCCCCAGATCTGAGGCCATATCAGCCGACGCCTTTTTTCGTGGGGCGGGGCTTGGACGCGTCTAACCCGCATGCAATAGGACATGCTCTCCTTGAGGTCCACGTCAAGGATCACTCAAGTGCAGTGCCTTGCCTCGCATCCTGTATCGTGACGATGGTGGACGAAGGGGGATAGCTGAGGCTGAACTGTGGCTGTTTATAATGACAAACAAGTTGACAGCACCCTGAAAGAAAGGCACGGACTTTAAGGCGATAGAAAAGCACTAGTGTGGAAACCCATCTGCGTGCAATGGCAGTAATACCGGCAGAGTGCAAGGGCTTTCCAACACTAAGAGAATAACAAGGAAAGTCATGTCGATCCCAGTGCAATGTTATAATAACTTGGGGTGTAACGACCATGTCAAAGGTTTACTGTTTAAGATGCGCAAGCCAGACTTGAGGTGAGTTGCCATTTTCTAAAGCTGCAAGAGCTTGTATGATCATAGCCTTATCGTGAGCACTGCGGGCCTTAAGGCGACAGAGAAACCACAAACAGAGGAACATACCAAAGCAACACATTGCACCAAAAATGCCTACCCCCACCCACTCCTTAAAAAAGGAAAAGGCAGAGGATAGCCAACTGGTGAATTGACCCAAAGTCACTGGTTCGACACGGGTGCTATTCAGAACAGCAATCTGAGTTAGTTGAGACTGGATCAAGTTTTCTGCTTCCATGGACCAGGTTCCGGATAGATATTCCCCGATGATGCGGGAGGCATTTCTGGAATCATTAAATCTGACAGAGGTTATACATAAATGTGCACGTTGGTCAACACAACCCAAAAGCACCAAGTCAGCCAATTCTTCTACCTGAGCTTGGAGTAAATCTATTCTTTGGTTGGCAGCTAAAATCCCTGACAAAATATGTTGATTAATTGTATTTTGGGATTCAAGTATGGTGGAAGTTTGTTGAACAACTTGATTAATGGTGGCAGCAGTTTGTACTTGACTGGTCATGGCCACTCCGGCCATAACCGCTGCAGCAGCAGACACTGCCACAGCTGTCACTATAGCTGCCGTAATTCCAAAATCCCTGCGGACTCTAAGTAGCTCAACAATGGGGAATTTATCTCGGTCCGCAATGACTGGGATTGGGACAAAAGTTGGAATCTTCATAACCACTGCCGTAGTCCAGGAGCCATTCCAACACTCAGACAAATAACAGGTAATATTAGAACAATTAAGCATCCCCTGTGATGTATCATTAGCCAAAAGAAACAGGAACGGAGATTGGAGTCAGACTGCTGCGGAGGGTAATGTAGCATTAGATAATTGTGAATTATTTGCAGAAATTTTAAGCCCCCTACCTCGCTCCGAGTCTTGGGTACTGCCAGAAACATTAAACAGCCAACTTTGGACTCCTAATATTTCCCTGGGGAAACACAAGCGCGGACTAGACTAGCCCAATCTGAGGGAGTCATGCAAAATCTAGTAAGTCCCTCCACCTGAGTGAGAGTGAAAGCGGCATCTATCCCATAAGTGCGCACAGACTCCGCCAGGGTCTTCATAATTTTAAAATCTAAGGGTTCATGGAATCTTCCCCTATTGTCATCCTGAAAAACTGGATAAGCAAGACCCATCTCAGCGTTAACAGCCCTCCATGTTTGGGCATGGAAAGCTCTCCCCGAAACACCCCCACCATACGACGGTGGATCCGGGGGATCGCTTTTCTTGAGCCCCTGTTTATTTCTGTTCCCTTCTCCTATAGCTAAACTCTCTAGCTGACGAGACAGCCTCCCGAGCTCTTCCTCCTCATCCTCCTCTTCCTCTGACCCACTTTCACATGGGGGTGTGCGCAGCGTACTGAGATCTGGATACAATCGTCTCCACCCCTGTTTCACGCTCCACACACTCCCATCCTTTTGAGATACCTCACTTCTTGCCGGAGACAATCGTCTCCTCCCCTGTTTCACGCTCCGCACACTCCCATCCTCCTGAGGCACCTCACTTCCTGCCGTCTCCGATTTCTCCTCATGTAATTGCTCTAGAACTTCCTGTCCTTTAGTAAGTGCTTCCTGACATCTGCCATCTGTAAGGCAACTACGGACCATTTTCCAAAGGGGTATCACCCCACCCTCTAATATGCCCTGCTCAGAAGCAAAGTCAAGATCTTTGCCTAATTTATCCCAACTAGGTACAGTAAGGCTGCCCGAAAATGCAAACCACGGTGCAGCGATATCTATCTTCTGTAAAAATCTCTGTAAAGTACTATGTTTCACTTCCAGGCCCTTGGAACGTAACAGGCCATCTAGGGCCAGGAGAAGCGGACTTGAAGATGCGGCACCCATGACACAACAACAAAAGAAGCACAAAAAACAAAAGCGAAATGACACAACAAAAGAAACACAGAAAACAAAAGCGAAAGTAGAAGCGAAAGTACACAGTGCAGCTGCAATAAAATGTAATGCTCTCTCTTTCTTTACAGAGGAGCTGCCCCGCTTTGATCGCGGATCCCACTTATTGGGACTAACCCCGCTTTGGTCGCGGATCCCACTTACCTGGGACTAACCGGTGCACCACCCCTGACTGCTGAAAGTTCTGATTCCGGGGTTTCGGCACCACTTGTCGCGACCCCTTGACCGCAAGGAAGACGCAACTCAGGAATCTTCTTTCAGCAGTTTATTCAGGCCCTTGATATTTCTTCTTCTCCTCCTCGGATGCCCCTCCCAGCCTTAATAAAGCATCTCAAGCCCCAATGCGAAGCTGCCACGTGGAGCTTTCTCATAGGGTGATGAAAAACCATGCGCCAACTCTCCCAAATAAGGAGTTGTTTGTCACAGACCACAGCGGAGCCAGCGCCATCTTGTAATGGCGACCATAGTCTGCAGAAACGGCAGAAGCGGCTCACCACACAGCATCATGTTCTAAAATGTTATTCTATACACTTTATGTTCTCAGTGTCATAATCTACTCTGTGTGGCATGAAACAGGAGGGAATTCGGTCTTAAAATGAAGTCATAGGTGTCTCCACTATTGACATAAGCAACCAATGAACAAAGGATTTCCTACCACAGCTCTATACCACCCCTGACTATGTTTCCAACTGGGGGAGAAAAGTCACAAAAATAGTAATATGTTTTCTGTATTCCAACAGAAAAAGAATTTAAATAAATGTGGCATTTCTTGTACACTTGATTTTGTAGCCTGAGATTCATATTCACTACATGTATGTATTTTGAATAGTGTCCAAGGGACAACACTGGAGACAGTATTTCCTCTAAATTGTATATGGTGTTCACATAGATTTCCTATGTAAATGCCATAATAATGTATTACTTTTTGAAAAACAGGAATCATAGTATCCATATAATCTGACAAGAGTGCAGTAAAAATAAAAATTGGAAGCAAAAATATTCAGAGCATGCTTCGTTGCTTAAAATATTATCATTTGGAAATTGTTATGTATATGTCTAAGTAATGATTTTTGTTATAAAGGAAATAGCAAAAGAAATATTAAAATGTGTTGGAAAGGTAAAACTAAGTAGAACACAAATCTAAGAGTTTAAGAGTTAGCTTCAAATAGTAAACAGAAAAAAAATATAGACTTTGAAGCATTTTCTAGAATATAGACATATAGCATGGGAACTTAACATCCAAGCAGCTCCAATGGATATGATTGTGCCTCAGACACACCTGCACATCATCAGTTTTTATATATGCTGACTTGTGTGTTTTCACACAAATTTAGCTAATATTTCATTGTTAATTAAGCTAATTGAATACTTTAAGCACAGTAAAGTTATCAGTTTACCTAAAATATCATATGGCTTTTGTATATTGTGAGTTAGAAATGCAACAGTCATACCTGGAGCCAGATGTTACTTAAAAAAAAAAATTACAAACTCATGCACATTCTTTTTCTACTAGTACTGTTCTCTGTTTGCAGAAAGGATGTATATATTTTCTCCTCATCTTTATTTTTGCTTCTCTTATGCATAATCTATCTTCATGTACACTATTTCCTCTCTAAGACAAAACTCATGTCTGTCTCTAAATCCTTATAGATTTTTAGAAAGAGTGGTAATATTTAATATTACACTCAAAGTCCAGATTTAAGTTTAAGTGCCAAAATATAAAGAGCTTCCCTATTCATGCCATATTGTGTGATTGGTAGTGACAAAAAATTCAGAGCACAGTGCCCTGAATTTGTGTTATAAATACACAATATTTATAATAAATAAGCTAACCAAATATTTGCATGTATCTCAACTATGTCTTACTATAATTTTTTTTTTAATTCAGATTTTTAGAAACACCATTCAATTTGCATACTTGTTTTAGCCACTATTCAGGAAAGTTTCTTAATATTACCCTAATTTTTTCTCCCCATCATTTGATACTAAGAGTACATATTAAATTACTTAATGTCATAATTAGCAATTGCCTGGGTGGCTCCAATGGCTGGATCCTGAATTTTGCTTTTAGGTTTTGTTTTTTATTGTTGTTAAATTTGTATGCAAATATTCAACTGCAGTTCCACTCATAGTAGCCCTAAAGTAGAAACAATCAGACATCATTAACTTTTAAAAGTATAAAACAAGAATGCCTGCATAAGTACATAAAGTAACATGGACTACAGTGGAATGCTACACAACAATGATAATGAAAGAAATACCAGAGCATTAAGGATCAGGAACATCTCAAAACACTTATGCTAGTGAAATAAATCAGATACAAAAGACCACATACTAAATAATTCCATTGATATGACGCTTCAGAAACCCCCAAATAAGACAGTGGTTTTGAATGCAAATGGAAACACAGAAGCTTTGGGGTTGATGATATAGTCTACATCATATGTGATGATCTTTGTTACATAACTAATTTCTGTACATTTGTGAAAACTCACCAAACTCTGCATTTAAAGGAGATTAATTTTTCTGTGTATTACTCTACGATAAATACAACTTTTCATAAAGATAATAAGGTGAATAGAGGCCCAGACACTAGACTCAACTGAAACACTTAGGATGGAAATCCAGGATAGAAGTTTCCTGTGATTGTTTTTTCTGATGTAATGTCTTTACAATATGCTACTGTATAATAATTAAGGATCTATCTATTTATCTATGTATATATCCACACATTTTACCATAACAAATAATATCTTTTTATATGTATTTGAGTTAAAAAAATTAGAATTGTAATTCTAATATGTATGAATATTTGAGTATATACATGTGTCTATATGTAATACAATGACATCATAATATAAATCCTCAAACATGTAAATGTTAATTTCATTTTATTATGACCTAAATAATATGATCTATTACTTCACTAGTGTATGAATTAAGGATGCATTCAACTTTATAAATGGAAAGCAAAAAAAGTCCTGAGTTTGTTGGTTGAAGCTTGCAATTCTTATTCACAGTTGTCAGTGTAGATCAATTCTTTCTCTTCCATCTCCCTTGTAGTTTAGACTTTGTCTTCATGCTTTTCACCTCATGGGTATGAGGTGGCTGTTCCCGAATCCAGGCATCATGCCTGTTTTCCAAGAAGGACGACTTGAATGGGAAATGGCTTTTTCATCATGACCTGTTTTCCCTAGACAAAGAGTGAGGACAGGAGCTGAGTCATCTATCTGGGCAGTAAGGTTCTGTGTTAGCCTGTAGAATTGCACTGCCAGGACTATCACCACAACTGCACAAGGTAGACAAGGCAGTTATTAATGTGACTTGAGACTGGACAGACTATGGAGGAGAGCAGAGGGCAGGAAAATGGTAGAGAATTGTTCAGGGTAGGTGGTAGGACAACCTGACCACCCTTATTTTTATTCAAAACGAAGTCTTTCAGGGACCTAAATTTATGTGGTGTGACAACTTTTCATGTTTGATTCTAAGATGTTAACTTATGTATATAGGAAAACAACACCAAAATTAACTTAAGAGAATTTTGAGAAATTTATTGATTTCTTTGAAAGCAAAATGTAATGTAATAGGAAACCAGTATGCTGTGGTCATGGAGATGTACCTCAGTGATCTGTGGCTGCCTTGCCAGAAGTTGAACGTTCAGTGGCCCCATTGCTTCTCTTTGAAATCCACATTCCTGCAGAAGTCATGCTTTGCAGGGGCTGCTCTTAATGGCCTAGTATGACTGGGACACTAAGGCAGACCTGTTCCTGTGGGAGATGGTCTTGCCTGAGGGGTAGCTTTGGTTCCAAGAACTTAAAATCTTTTTATTGACTTTCCTCTCTGACATTCTTGTTGAATCTTCCTTAGAATTGCAGGCAGCCTATCCAAAACACTTGAACCCAAGCTTCCTCTTTACATTTTGTTCTTCCTTTGCAATTGAATCTCTATGGTGGTTTGATGGCTTTCCTGGACTACTCTTTTACTCCCTTTCATTTCCTCTCATGGGCTCTGTCTTAATAAATCTTTTGTAGAGTTCCTCTTGTTTTCAAGTCTATTCTCTATGTATCCAAACTAACACAAATATTCAGAAATTTCCAATATATAAAGCAATAAACAACAACAAAAAAAACCATGAAAGGTCAATAAAATAAACATATTTGCTAAGTTTAGCCTAGAGAAAAAAGAAAAAGATTACTGACAATCTAAGTTACAGAAAAAAATAATTGCAGACACCAAGGAGATTAAAAATAAGTTCAGAAACAATTTTATAATGAATTTGAAAATCCACATACTCATTCAATTGTTAATATTGTATTTTCATTTGTTTATGCATTTATTCATTTATTTTTGTGTTTGTGTGTATGTGTATATATTTATAGTGTGTGTGTGTGTGTGTGTGTGTGTATCTGAGTGGGAAACAGAAAATGAACATGGGAAACAGAAAATGAACACAATGAATATATATGTATAAATTTATAAATTGTTTTTTGCACAATATTATGGTTTACATATGAGGTATCCCCAAAAAGTTCATGTGTGAGATAATACAAGAAGGTTCAGAAGTGAAATGATTGGGTTATTATAGCCTTAACCTAAACAGTGCATTTATCCCTTGATAGGGATTAACTGGGCAGTAACTATAGGCAGGTAGAGTGTGGGTGGAAGAGATAGGTCACTGGGTGTGAACCTCCGGGATTTATATTTTGTTTGTGGTGGGCAGTGCTCTCTGCTACCTGACTCTCTCTTGAGCTTATTTTCTCTGCCATAGTCTTATATCATAATATGCTGCTTCACTTGGGGCCTAGAGCTTTAGAGTCAGCCCTTACGGATTGAGACCTCTGAATCTGTAAGCCTTATAATTTTTTCCTCCTCTAATTGTCCTTGTCGGGTCTTTTGGTCACAGTGGTGAATAAGCAGACTAAAACACATGGTAAATAGCAGTAAGTGTGAAGGAGTAAAACATAGTACAAAACGATGGTTGTATTGGTGAATGGGTGGAGGCTCCGGAATTTCAGCTGAAATGACTAGGAAGGACTCATTGAAAAAGTAATATTTAAGCATTGACCTCAAAAAAGGGGGGGGGAACGGCCCTATAAATATATTAATTTAACAGAAAGTACATTTGAGACAAAGAGAACTGCAATGCCAAAAGCCTGGGGCAGAAGCACACCCAATGTGCTTGAAAAAAAGCCAGGAAGTTAGCATTGTCACCAGAGAAAACCAGGAGATAGTGTGTTGTGAAGCGTAAGTCGGAGAATCACATTTAGGCCTTGAAGGTGCCAGGAGACTTTTGGAAAAAAAAAATTAGCAATACAAAATGTTTTATATTTAGCAGGGTGCATCTGACTTCTGTGTTGAAACTAGATTGCAGGAGAGGAGAGGTTAAAGCAGAGAAACCCCTTAGAAACCTGCCTAATATCCTTGAGGAGGTTAGTGTGGATTGCAGTAAATCGATAGCAGTGCAGGTTTTGATAAGTTATCCTATCTTAATATATTGTAAATTCAAATTTGATGCAGTCTGCCAACACCTTAGATGTGACTTTTGAGAAAACATAATCAAATTTGCCCTTTTTGTCATCTGAGCAATTAAACACTAGATTTTTTATTCATTGATGTGAAAAAGGAGAGACAGAGTGTGTGAAAGAGAGAAAGAATGGTTGGGAAAGGGGCTTTACAAATTTAAATTTGGCAGGTGAAATTTGAGATCCTTTTTGTAGACATTCAACTGAATTGGACAAGTAAGACTTTACTTCTTTTTTTAATTTTTTTCTTTCTTTTAGATATACATGTGAGTAGTTTATTTTGAGATATTGTACATACATGGTGTATGATTTATCCTAATTATGATCCCAATCTTGTGGTAGTACATGATGTGGAGTTTCACAATATCTGTATTCATATTTGAACATAGGAAAGTTATGCCTGATTCATTCTACTACCTTTTCTTTCCCCTCCTTTTCCCTTCATTACTCTTTGTCTATTCCAAAGAACTTCTATCCCAGCCACCCCATCTTGTGTGTTAGCCTCCACATACCAGAGAGAACGGTAGACCTTTGGTTTATAGGACTCGTTTATTTTACTCAGCATGACAGTTTACAGTTCCACCTATTTACTGGTAAGTGCCATATTTTCATTCTTCTTTATAGTTGAATAATATTCCATTGCAAATATATACCACATTTATTTATCCATTCATCTGTTGAAGGGCACATACGATGGTTCCATAGCTTTGCTATTGAGAATTGAGCTGCTATAAACATTGATGTGTTTGCATCACTGTGGTATGCTGATTTTAAGTACTTTGGAGTCCAAGGATTGATTGGATAACTGGGTCAAATGGTGGTTCCATTCCCAATTTTCTGAGGAATCTCCATACTGCTTTCCAGAGAGGATGCACCAATTTGCAGTCCCACTAGCAAAGTATGAATGTACCTTTTCCCCACATTCTTATCAACATTTATTGTTAAGTATATTCTTGATAATTACTATTCTGATTGCAATTAATGGAATCTCAGTGTAGTTTTAATTTGCATTTATCTAATTTCTAGAGATGTTGAATGTTTTTTTCATATATTTTTTAAACCTCTTGTATTTCTTCTTCTGTGTTGTGCCTGTTCAGTTCCTTTAACCATTCATTGATTGGGTTATTTGTTTTGGGGGTTTTTTTGGGTGTTAAGTTTTCAAGTTCTTTATATATCCTGGATATTAACGTTCTATCTTGGGTATAGATGGCAAAGATTTTCTCTCACTCTGTATGTTTATTCTTTACATAGTTGATGTTACCTTTGCTGTAAAGAAGCTTTTTATAGTTTGATACCCTACCATTTATTGATTCATGATTTTACTTATTGTGCTTTAGGAGTTTTGCTGAGCAAGTCAATTCCTAGGCTGACATGATAGGGAGTTGGGTTAACATTTTCTTCTAGTAGGCACAGGGTCTTTGGTTGAAAAAATAGTTCCTTGATGCACTTTGAGTTGAGTTTTGTGCAGGGTGAGAGATAGGTGTCAAATTTCATTCTACTACATATGGATTTCCAATTTTTCCAGCACCACTTGTTGAAGAGAATATATTTTCTCCAATGTATGTTTATAGTGCTTATGTCTATATGAAATAACTCTATTTGTGTGTGTTGGTCTATGTGTCTTCCATTCTGTTCCTCCTGCCTCAATTTTCTTGCTAAGTATTTCTTTGTCTATTTTGGGTCTCTTATTTTTCCAAATGAATTTCATGACTACTTTTTTCTATGAAGAACATACTTGGGATTTTAATTCGAACTGCATTAAATCTATATAGACGATTGGTATTGTGGACATTTGGGCAACATTAATTCTGCCTATCTAAGAACATAGAGGATCTTTCCATTTTCTGAGGTCTTCTTTAATTTCTTTCTTTACTATTCAGAAGTTTTTATTGTAGAGTTCTTTCATCTCTTTTGGTAGATTGATTTCCAAGATTTATTTTTTTTAAGGCTAATGTGAATGGAATCATTTCCCCAATTTCTTTTTCAGATGATTCATCATTAGTGTATAGGACTGCAATTGTTTATGGGTGCTACTTTTATATCCTGCTACTTTGCTGGATTCATTTATGAGTTCTAGCAGCTTTCTTGTGGAGCTTTTTGAGTCTTCTAGATGTAGAAATACATCATCAGCAAATAGAAATATTTTGAGCTCTTCTTTTCCTATTCATATTCTCTTATTTTTTTCTTTTGTCTAATTCCTCTGGCTAGGGTTTTAAAAATTATATTGAATGGAAGTGATGAAAGAGGGCATCCTTGTCTTGTTATAGTTTTTAGAGGGAATTCTTCCATTTTTCTCCACTTAAAATGTCATTGTCCTTGAATTTAACATTGATAGTTTTTCCAATATTGAGGTATGTTCTTACTATTTCTATTTTTTTCTAATGCTGAAGTTTTCAAATGCTTTTTCTGAATCTATCGAGATATTATGTGATTCTTTTCTTTAAGCCTATTGATATGCTGAATTTCAGTGATTGATTTCCTTATGTTGAACCACCTTTGTATTCCCCTACTTAATCATTGTTCACTCTTTTTAATGTGTGTGTGTGTGTGTGTGTGTGAGAGAGAGAGAGAGAGAGAGAGAGAGAGAGAGAGAGAGAGAGAGAGAGAGAGAGATTTGTCAGTATTTTATTAAGAACTTTTGTATCTATGTTCATCAGGGATATTTGTCTGAAGTTTTCTTTCCCTGAGGTATCTTTGTCTGGTTTTGGTGATTCTCACTTCACAAAATGAGTTTGGAAGGATTCCCTCCTTTTCTATTTAGAGACAGGGTCTCACTTAGTTGCTTAGCGCCTCGCTGTTGCTGAGATGCCTTTGAATTGACGATCCTTCTGTTTCAGCCTCTAGAGCTGCTGGGATTACAGGTATGCACCACTGCAACCAGCCGATTCTTTCCTTTTCTTTTATTTATATATGACAGCAGAATGCATTATGACTTTTATTACATATATAGAGCACAATTTTTCATATCTCTGGTTGTACACATAGTATATTCACACCAATTCGTGTCTTCATACCTGTACTTTGGATAATAATGATCATCACATTCTGCCATCTTTAATAACCCCATGCCCCCTCCCTTCCCTCTAACCCCTCTGCCTTATCTAGAGTTCTTCTATTCCTCCCGTGCTCCCGTTTCCTATCCCACTATGAATCAGCCTCCTTCCTCTTCTATTTCATGAAATAATTTTCAGAGTATTGATGTAAGTTCTTCTTTGAAGGTCTGCTTAAACTTTGCTGAGAATCTGTCTGGTCCCGGGCTTTTCTTTGTTGGTGGGCTTTTGATGGTGCCTTCAATTTTATTGCTTGAAATTGATTTGTTTAAATTTTCTATGATTCAATTTGGGTAGGTCATATATCTCTAGAAATTTGTCACTGTCTTCATGATTTTCTATTTTATTGGAATATAGGTTTTCAAAATATTTTCTGATTATTGTTTGTAATCTGTAGTGTCTGTGGTAATATTTTCTTTTTCATCATGAATTTTAGTAATCTGACTTTTTTCTCTTTCTCTTCATTAGCTTGTCTCAGGGCTTATCAACTTTATGTATTTTTTCAAAGAACCAAGTTTTATTTGATTGACTGTTTTGAATTACTTTTTTTTTCCTTATTGGTTTGTTCCAGTTTCTTTTATTTTGGTCCTGATTTTAGTTTGATACCCTTCCATTTATTTTAATTAGTTACTGCATTCTACTGTTTGAGGTATTGATTTATTTTTCTTTTTTTATAGGGCATTGAGATATTAGGTTATTTGTTTGCCAAATTTCTATTTTTTTATTGAATAAGCTCAATGAAAAAAAATTTCTTTTTAGAATTGCCTACATAGTGTCCCAGTGTAGCATTGTTTTCTTTTACCTCCAAGTATCTATTTCTCCCTGATTTCTTCTGCTGTTGGTCATTCAATAGGTATTATTTGGTCTCCAAGTGTTAGAGTAACTTCTATTTTTTATTTTTTCCTTGATTTCTAATTTTAGTCATGTATGATCTGATAGAATGTAAGGTATTATTTCTAATATATATATATATATATATATATATATATATATATATATATATATTAGAGTTGCTTAGGAAACTAAGCAACTAAGATATGATCTATTTTAGATAAGGATCCATGTAGTGCTGAGAATAAAGTGTATTCAGTCATTGATGGATTATGGATTAAATATTCTTTATATGTCTGTTAGTTCTAAATTATTAATTGTATCTTTTAGTTTCTATAGCTTCTTTATTTAGTTTTTGTTTGGAGGATTTAACCAGTGATGAGAGATGCATATTAATGTTACCCAGTATTATTGTGTTTTGCTCTACTTTATTAACATTTAGAGGAGTTCATTTGATGTATATAGATACTTCATTGTTTGGGGCATAAATATTTATGATTATTATGTCTAGTTGATATATAATTCCATTAAGCAGTAGTTAAATGACCTTTTTGATCCTTTCTGATTAACTTTAGCTTGAAGTCCACTTTATCAGATAAGAGGATAAAAAACACTGCTTGTCTATTTTCTTGTCTATTTGTTCCATATGAATGATATGTTTTTTTCCCATCCTTTCACCTCAGTCTATTAATGTCTTTGCCTATGAGATGATTTTCTTGAGACAGCATATTGTTAGGTCTTGTTTTTTAATCCAGTCTGCTAATTTATGTCTTTTGAAGGATGAATTTAGGCAATTTACATTCAATGTTACTATTAAGATATGATTTTTATTCCCTGCCATTTTGATTTATTTCTTTTTTTTAATTAGAGTTAGTTTCTCTTTTGATTCACTATTTTTTCTAGTGTAGTTTCTCCTTCTGCTGATTTTTACTTTTATTTTTAATTTTTTCTTCATAAAATATATTGAAGAGTGTTGATGTAAGTTCTTCTTTTGTAGTGTAGGCTTTCTAGTTGTGAATTCTTTTAACTTTTGTTTATCATGGGAATTTTTTACTTCATTGTCAATTCTTAAACTTAATTTTTCTGGATATAGTATTCTTGATTGGCATCCATGTTATTTCAGAGCTTGGTATATATAATTCCAGGGTCTCCTAGCTTTGAGAATCTGGGTTAAGAAATCACCTGAGATCCAGATTGTCTTCCTCTAATGTGACTTTTCATTTTTCTCTGGTAGCATTTAAACTTCTATCCTTATTCTGTAAGTTAGGCATTTTTGTAATAATGTGCCTTGATGTGGGTCTGTTGTAATATTTTTATATTTGGGGTACTGTAAGCCTCTATTGTATTTGATTTTACATTTTATTCTGAAGGTTTAGACATTTTCAGTTATTATTTCATTGAAAAGATAATGAAAGTATGTGCATTCCTTTGTTTTGTATCTCTGAGCCAACATCTATCCCAGTAAACCTTAAATTTGGTCTTTTCCTGTTAACTCATATTTGATAGAAGTTCTCTTCATGATATTTTGACATCTTTTCTCTGTGGTTAACTTTATTTTCAAGATTATATATTTTGTATTCATTGCCTGAAACTCTGTCTTCCAAGTGCTCTAATCTTCTGGTAATGCTTTCCAATGAGTTTTTAACTTGGTTTATTGATTCCTTTTTTTTTTTTTTTTTTTTTTTTTTTTTTTTTTTAGGATTTCTGGCTGATTCTTCTTCAGGATCTCCACTTTTTGTATTTTCTCTCTGATTTCATTTTCTTATATCATCTTTTACCTTATATATCAGTTTAACTATGAACTTTCTGAATTGCATCTCTGATATTTCCTCCACTGTGGTGTCAACGGGATATATTATTGTCTATTTTTGTGTTGTTTGGGATGGTTTGTTTCTTGATTTTTTCACATTGTTTGTGGGTCTACCCATCTAACTGGATGGATCTGAAACTATAGAGTTTCTGCCTTATGATTTATAGTGTCTCTCTGTGTTACTCGTACCTCACAGATGCGGGGAGCCCAATGATTGCAACAATCTAAGCAAATAATATATAGCAATAGACTAAGTACATAGTTCCTATTTTGAAGCAGCTGGTTGGGCAGAGAGTGCAGCAGCCTATTAGGTGTACCCAGCTGCCTCAGGCCAGCTGGCCAAGCAGCAAAGCAGTGAGCTGAATGTGGTGGGCTGGCCCCACAGTTGTGGACCAGTCAGGCTGGGCTGAAGCTGAGTGGAGAAGCAGCTGGCCATGTCTAGTGGTTCTAGCTGGCCTAAGCCAGGTGTATCAGGCCTGAGTGATGGGTCCTGCAGTTGGGTGGCAAAGCTGTGTGCTGAGCCAGTCAGGCTTGGTGGTTAAGTGTCAACCTGGCAAGCTAGGCTATGGACCTAGTGGGCAGAACAATAGGCCTGGTCAGGAGCTAGGGACTTGGGGAACAGTGTCTAGGGGCCTGGGCATATGATGGATTAATGTCACTGGCTGGATGGGCATGCTGAGTGCCAAATGCTCTCACAACCACCCTTCCAACCACTCAAACTGCTTTAGCTAGCCCTATCAGCCCCCACAGCTGCAAGACTCACAGGGCTTGGGAGAGCTCAGCTCTCTCCAGCTTCTCTAATCTGTGTTCTCTAAGTGAAATACTCCCAGTTTCTGATTTTCCATGGGTTTGCTAGGCTGAGCCATGTCCTTCCTAGGCTCAGACAGGGCCACCCAGACCTAGCCACAAATTCACAGATCTGAGTTTCTAGTTCCCATTTGTTCTACCGTGTAACAGTTCCAAGATGGTTCTTGCATTGGCTCTCCAGGGATGATTGATAAACTCAGGGGACTTTTTTTTTTTCTTTTTAAGATTTATTTAATGAATCCAATAGTCTCCGGTTCATCTAGGGGAGATTGCCCCTCAAGTCTCAGGAGTTTTCATCTAATCCTTGGGCCAATGCAGTATTCCTGCTACTGAATTTTGGGTTGTGGAACTAGGAGAAATGTTGCCACACCCTAATCCTCTGTGTTGCCCACTCACAAATAAGCTTTAAATAACCATGTCTAGAGTTCACAGGAGAAGTTTGAATATTTATATTTGGGAGTCATTTTAATTTTGATGTTATTTAATTAAATAATTCTGATGTTATTTAATTAAAGTGAGATAACTACATACATTTAAAAAATGAACACACATTTTAAAAAATGAAAATAAAAGGAGTCTAGGAAAAGAGACTCTGTTTGCAGAAAATGTGATCTGGGTGGGGAGAAGGAAGAAGGAACATGGAAAGAAGGAAGAACTTGAAAATTGTGGAATCTAAGGAAACATAGAAATTATTTTGTCAATGAGAGTCTTGGTATATGTTAAGCACTGGTGAGTCAAATAAAGGGAACAGAGGGAACTAATACTGAAAGTGGCCAATGATAAATGACTTAGAGCATTTCTGGTGACAGAATTTAGTTTTTGTTTATGTTATAGCTGACTGTGTCACATTTAAATTTATAATATATCAAGATAGGATTACTTATCAAAACCTGAACTGCCACCAACTTGCCACCATCCACACTACCTCCTCGAGAATATTGGAGCAGCTTCCAATGGTTTTCTCTGCTTTAGCCTCTGGTCCCATTCAATCCAGTTTCAAGACAGAAGTCAGAAGCATCTGCTAAATTTTTGGTAAAGCGATTTCCTGTTTAGAAAAATTGGGAGGAAAGAAACTGAAGACAACACATATGTGAAAGGGCTTTAAGCAGTCTTCCTTAACATTGGAGGCAGTCATAGAGTCCAGTCGCTATAGAGGAAAGTCAGGGAAAGGAAAAAAATTTTGAGGGAGAATTATACTAGCTAATTGTAAATTGATAAATGATTAAATGAATTGAAAATTAAGGAGTTTCTATAGCAGTGTTTTTGAGTAGCCAGGCAGGAACAGGAGGAAGATACAAACAGATGCTGGAGCAGAGCATTGACTGCTCATCTTTATCCTTCCAAATACTGAGTTTGTGCACAGATATAGTAGACCCTGCATGTTCTTCCTCAAACTTTTCTGGTGCTGTAGAAGATTCTCTGCTAAAACAAGGCATGACCTGCAGGTGTTGAGATAGTGGGAATGAAACAAGGTGCAAGAGTGATATATCAGGAGATAAACTTGGATGGACCGAATATGGGTCAATGCTCCATCTTCTATTGTTACTGTTAAACAGTTCTGAGACACCTCACACAAACTTTTGAAAGAATGGCCAGCGGATTGATCCCGTATGTCCAGAGCAGTAACAAGCTCCTCTAAATGCTTTTGTTAACATTGCTCTTTCCCTGTTCTTTACTTTCTCGTTTCTTTACTTTTTTTCCTAAGAACATTTCCAAACAGACTGCCAAGAAGTCTACTGTTTTAAGGTCTGTTTTGGGGAAAAAAGGTGAAATAAGACAGTGGCTTCGTCTTAAGAATAAGGACAGGTAATATCTAATTCTGGAAATGATGAAAAATGTAGGCACAGACAAAGGTCTGAGGTTGGTATGAAAGTCAGAATTTGTGTACTTTTAATGTTCCTTTGTTCTCATTGAGACAGAAAGAAACTGATATGCTGAGCATGAAGATGTGTTGCAGTTTAGAAGAAAAAAAAAAAAAAAAAAATATATATATATATATATATATATATATATATATAAAGTGATCACTGGAACAGTGGTAGAAAGAATGCATTAGCAAAATGTGGTATAATTTCTGGATGCTATAGAGGACCCACTCGAATCAGTGATCATGAACCATAAAAATATTCTGATTTATATTTTTATTATGTACCAGCTGCTTACTCTGCCTACAGCACATATCATTCAATCTCTTTCTAATATCCGCCTTTATATAGACAGCATTTTAGAACTTATTTCAATTGTGGTATTTACAACTAATATAGAATGATTCCTCACATCCACAAATCTCCGATTGAAGAAACAGAAGAAACTGCTTAAAGTGTTGTTTAAATCAACCACCTATCATTTTGATATAGCTAGTATGAAAGAAAGAATGTCAAAAAGTAAAATATTTAAAATAGTCAAAAGGTAAACTATAAACAATTATTGTATACTTAATATAAACCACGTTCACTCTTAATTTTAAATTACTATTATTATTATTATTAGTAGTAGTAGTAGTAGTAGTAGTAGTAGCAAGGATTGAACCCAGGGATATTTAACCACTGAGTGACATCCCCAGTCCTTTTTATTTTTTATTTTGAGACAAGGTTTTGCTAAGTTATTGAGGTTGACTTTGAACTTACAATCCTCTTTCCTTAAAGGTGTGCACTGCCATGCCTGACTTTGATGCAAGTATCTTTTCATGAGGAACACTCAAATGATAGATTACATTTTCTCCATGTGTATAATAAAAACATGGAGTTGATATAAAAATAGGCGAATTGTCATTGTTAAAATGAGTAAACATTTGTTATCATGTTTACAAATCTTTGACTATCTTGGGATAAGTTTAATTCAGTGAGAATACTGAAGTCCGAGAAGACATCTTTATGAAATCTCTTGTTGCACTTGACAAAGACACCTCCCAATACAATTCCTTCCTAGGGAAGAAGCTGGAGAAAGGAATGAAAAGACGTCTGACCTACCCTTTAAGGCATTAGTTTGGAACTGACACACTTCACATTCCTCTGGCCAAAGTAAGTGGAGACAGAGACAAGGGGTATAAGAAGGGAAGAAAAAATGGTAACTGCAACTATTTGGTCCACTATCCCTTACATGTTACCACCCCTTATAAAATTTATTTTAACTTATTCACAATAACAAGAAAACCTCTGTGCAACTATTTGCGTGATGATGTTTCTCTTGATAGGCTGCCTGTAATGGCTTTCCAATCACACCTACCTCAGAGCCTAAGGTAAGATTCAAATTTAGCAAATATATTTTGTTTTACTACCAATAGTTACCAAAGTAATTTTTGATCAAAGCACAGTTAACTGAGATAATTGAACTGGGGTATTGTAAAATGAAAGGAAGAAATAAAGACCTAGCAGATATAAAATTATAGCTCAGTAGTATTTGTGAAGATAGATGGAAAAAGGTAATTTTTGGTGTGCAACATGTTTAAGGATATGCAGAAGCAAAGAACAATTACAATAAAGTAAGAATATACTTGACAGTATGATTTTACAAAACAAAACAAAAAGAAAAGGAAAAAGGAACATAGGAAAGAAGGAAGGAAAGAAGGCAAAGGGGGATGTACAGAGGGAGGAAGACGGTATAGTAAGGGTGTAGTAATTGTGTTCTAAGGATGTGTGTTTTGTTAAATGAACACTTCCAATTTTCCACATACATTTAGTTCAAAAAAGGTATTAAGTTTTACTTTAAGAGATCTGGGGACATGTTAGGTCTTTGACATTTTTCATGTATTGTACTATACAGTTATGTTTATATATTTAACTACATGATTTTTCTTTGTATTTTGATCTACTTTCCTAAATAGTTTTCTGAGTTAAGCAAAAAATAGTTTTCCCTTTCTGTTACAACTCTTATTGTCTGTATTTTGTGTTGCTTTTAAAATATTGTTTTAGTAATGCACATCAGCCTCTTGCAATGATTGAGCCCATCTTTGAAAATACATTAAAAAAAAAAAAAGCTGAAAAACTGACACTTCTGAAACTTGATTGTTGACACACAAACTCTGGGTTACACGAAATTTACCCAGAAAATAGATGTCTCAATTTTGCTTTGGTTGGAAATTATGCTTTGATTTCATTGTGTCTTGACTGGTCATTTTCCTTAAATTTCCACTAATTCTTTTAAAACTCTGTACTCTATTTATGTTCTTTTCCTATATTTATGTTATATAATACATATTTTATCATAATTTCAGGAGGAAAATCAATGTGTTTGTGATTTTAAAATGCAAAAATATTAACATGCACAGATTTTCCTCTTCTGGATTTTTCTCTTTATAAAAGGCAAATAAGATCCCTTGACATTAATTAAGTTGTTAAATTTCTCAAGGGCATTTCTGTCAAAACTGGTAATAACTTCACAGGTACATAATTATATTAAGTTCTCTCTCAATCTAGTGCCTACCAGGGACTTGTTCATTTTGGAAATGTAAAAATCCAAAGGAGATGGCTAAGGTAAGCTTTACTTCCTGTTATTGAATCCTTAATCTTATCCTCCTTGGCTCCTTAATCTTATCCTCAGTTTGTGGAAAAATCTATCTACTTGATTTTGTTATTAAATTATTATGTGGTATCTTACCACATCTAAAGCACCTACTAAGAAAATAGCATGTATATTTCAAGACAATTTCAAGTATTAATTCAACATAATGTGAGAAGTAATTTATAAGAATGCTCCAGAAGCAGCTGAATCAACAAGCAATGTTTTTACCTATTATTTCAGCATGATGAAAAGCAATATCTTCAAATATTTAGTAGTTTAAAGAAATGATTTCCCTGGTGTTCATTTTCAAAACAAAATTCCAAAACTGTTAGAAGCTGAGCCAACCATAAAATAGTCAGTTGCCCTCACGGCATTTAGATAAATGGTAGCAAGACACATATAAAGGTCATTTTATGTGCGTGAAGGCCAAGGCATTTTTATTTTCTCTCATAAATCAAAAACTGTTTGATATCTCAGCTATGTACACTCACAATGTTAAGAAGCATATTGTAATACAGACTGTTGTTTTATTTTTCAACATTAGCTGGATACGCAAGTGAGGAGAGAGAGAAAAAGAGAGAGAAGGTTGGGGGCAGAGAGAGAAATTACTTTTGCATAGCAACCTCTTGTGCATTAGACAATGTAGATTCAATAAAAGGAGTGAGTAGGGTGTAGCACTGGCAATCCATTGTTAGCATGATGTTGAATTCCATGGAGGCATGCTGCATTGCAATAGATGAACTTTAGTCTACCTGTTAGACACAAGTCAGTGCAAGTGAGGATTTCTGTAACAAAACTGAAGCAACAACCTCCTTGTCCCATCTCAGGGCATAGCCCCTCTCCTCTTGGTAATGCCATCTCAAGAAATTAGAGGAAACTCAGTATCACTGACAAATTACTGTATGCAGTACAAAGTGCAGAGACCCCAAAGAAAACACTATGAACATTCCAGATCATACTTTCATGGCCCTATTTTTCTAAAGATACTTAAGTGATTCAATTTCTGCTGGAAATCACAACAGTCAAGATCAAAGTCATTATTTATCATTTAGCATATTATATGACTTGAACCTAGACTCCATAGTTTCTTATAAATCCATGTGTTCTCTATGCCAATTCTCTTTTTTTCTCTCTCTAAAACTTCTGCACCATGGCTTCTTGGACTTACCCACTTCTCTTTTCCAGCACCAGCACTTTTATCCTTGACCCTGTCAGAGCATCTCCATGTAGTCTCACCTAAACTAACTCTCATTATCCTCTGCAAAAATTCTTCAGTAACCTTCTAGAGCTAGCCTTTTTCTTCTCGAATGAAACAAAAAAGAAAAAAAAAAAAAAGAGAAAAGTTTTCCCTTTTCACTTTCACTGATACTTCCAGAGAGTCACATTTACTTTTCCTACCCTGAATTAAAAAAATAAAAATGAAAATCACCATATGGATCTGGATTATAAGCCAACATTGTCTGATTGATGTTAGAAAACAGGTCTTATGCCAAATGACTGTAAGATTCCTCAGCAAACAACACCTAAACAGAACATGATTATGAGGATGAAGGATGGCACACTTATGAAGTCATAAATGTGCCAAATATTATGAAAAAGTCAAAAAATACAGGGAAAACAGGGTATTTCCTTACTATGTTTATGATAAAAGTTTGGCTTTATCTAATCAAATTTGCAGGGAATGAACCACTAACTTAAGCAAAATGCAAAAAAAAAAAATCAACTTAATTTATAGAGTGGAATACAACATGTATACAGATAAATATATAATGAAACCAAATTCTGTAAGGATGCCATGTGTCTTTAATTATTCGGTAATTGGTATACTTTTAAAACTTAAAATAAAAGAAACCTCATTAAGCTAAACAATTAGAGCCAAGATGTTAGAAAGTTGTTTCAATTTATGTAAATCTTAAGAAATCTTATGTTAATACGCTTTGAGAAAAAATTATTACTTGCCTTTAAAGGTCTTAAAATAGTTAATTAATATTTAACAGTGTGAAACTGGGCAAAAACAATAACTGGTTATAGTAAGCATAATATATACTAATATTTATTATATTCATAGCCACCAAAGGAAGTAAGTTTCAAAATATATTCCGAGTCATTATAGGTTTATATTATACATGTAAAATATTATATCTATATATACATGTGTAATTCATTGTCAATAATAAATGTGCTATTATAATTACTTTGAGGATAATATCATTACTTTTGTTGCCTTATTATCTGATTTTCTTTTTTTCTAACTTCTTAATTTTCTTCATAATTTCCTCAGACTCAAACACCCTCTCATATATTTTACTGTTATAAATAGTAGGCTGAAATATCTCCAACTATTAACCAAGCACCTACTACCAAAGTGTGTGACTTAACAATCTTCATGATTGGAAATGCATGGAGAAAGTATTTTTAAAACATAAATGAATAAGGTATCTTCCTCCATATATTAAAAAAAATTCAAATCGTTTGTTAAAATTCAGCATTTTTTTTGACCAGGTTATTCTGGAGAATGACACCAATGTCCACTAGGAATCAGCACATAAAGAGATAGAAGGTAAGTGGGAAGAAAATATGCCCCATCATTAATGGAGGAAGAGAATCTAATGAGAAATATGACCTGATTGAAGTTGATCTTAGGTTCATTTTTTTAACTTTGAAACCTTGAATTATAAATAATTAATAGCAAACTTCCTTCTGAGGTCTTTCTGTCTGCTAAAGTCAGTAAGATGCTGAAATCAGTCGCCAGTGACCATTTCTGTTTCCTTCATGTTTTTCTTCAGCACCTGCTCCAATTATTGAGTTTTTAAGTTTATGAAAATATTTTTTAAAATCCTCTGAAATTGCAATGTTGTTGCAATTAAAGCCACATGCAATTTAAATGAGTTGCTCATCACTGATGGAATTTTTAAAATATTGGATGAACTCATGATTAGATATCTTTGGGGTTATTACTTATATAAAGGAAATTTTTAAAAAAGCAGTCTGTTATGCTCAGCTTCATAGTTTATGCATTTTGAGTAGCAAATGAAACATTTAGAAAATATTGACTTTAAATATTTTTCTTTGTATTTTTTATGATTATAGTTATACAATATTCAATTTCAGAGTTACAAAATATTATAAGAATATGCTCTTTACCTAGGTTTTCCAAAGGTCAATATTTTTACTTAACATATTCTTGAATAATTTTGAAAAAGCATTTGAAAATAATATTGACAGGGTCCTTATTTATCTTAAATATTCTATTTTTTGTTTTCTAAAATCAAGACACTACTTAACTTAATTTTCATCCAGTTATCATAATCATAAAATTAACAAAGATGGAATAATTTATAATCCTCAGCACTTAACAGAGTTGGCAATTACTCCAATAGTGTTTGTACTAGAAAAAAGAAACTTCCAGATTATGAATTTCATATTAAGTTGCTGTGTTTTTCAGTTTTCTTAATGAACAAACATGTTTCTTTTATGAGTGTCATGAAATTGTCATTTTCAAAGAGGGCCAGTTATTTTATAAAATTTTCTTTAGATATGACCTTATTTATTCTTTTCCAATGATCAGATTATGCCTATAAGTGTTTTTGAAAAGTATCACACATTTAGGATGCTTCCTGTTGGTTCATGCATTTATAGTCACTGACTAGTTGTGATTACTTCATTAAGGCAGTGTATCATTCTCTTCATTGTAAGGACACAATTTTTCTTATTGTAATTAATAAACATTTTATGTCAGGGTGTTTGTAGAGCCTATATAAATATCTCATTATTCTCCCAAATTTAAGCACTAGTTTTGGCTCTCATTCATAATGTTTCCTGAATCAATATTATTATGAGAATCAGGTGATTCTAGTAGTGGGGCAAGAAAAGTAAAAACTATGCCTTTAATATATTTATTGTGCCAGAAGGAAACAAGAGTATCCTAGATTGATGAGTATATATCAGAGAATGCAAAGACCACTTAAAGGGGTTCTCACAAGGCAAACTTGGGACAATTTGGGCATTGAAATAGTGCTATTAAATAATTCTAATTCATTGAATAGAATAAGAATCAATAACATTCTTGAATAGAATAAGAATCAATGAGATTCTAATTCATTTTGAGATTAAGAAGGGCTTTTTAAAATGGAAGATATTCAATCAATAAGTATAGAAAGAATGATGGGTTCTAAAAGTAGGCATATGAAATGAGTTTTATTAAAGAGCAACACCCATACTGGGGTTTCAGAGAAAAGGAGTTTCATGAGAGAATGCAAATTTTGCATATCTTGGTTTATAGGGACACTAAAGAAGAATTTTGCATGCTTTAAAATTTCGTTGAATAATAATCTTTCAATTATTATTAATCAATTAGGTATTGATGTAACTTGGCACGATATTCCTGGTGTATTTGAAGTCAAGTAAGAAGTAAGGCATGGAGTGTCATAACCAGGAATACCAGAGAATGGACTTTAATGAGAAGCCATCAAAGATGATGCAGTTTACTGTTTTCCCACTAGCATGATGTTATAACCCTACTAGAATTCAGAATTATTTCCACATTTCTCCAAGTGATGCTAAAAATACAAATATAAGAGTACAGGACTATCCATCTCCCTCTTTATTCCCATCATGGTTTAGAGAATACTGCCTCTAAGGAAAACAGGGACCTATTGGTTTTCACTTGAAACCTACTGGTTTCAAGGGCCTAATCAACTTTACTATAAGTAACAATATATCAGACTTAGGGAGGTTTCCTATAGTTGTATTGACTGTGTCTACACAAAAGCAAAACACACTTAGTGAACTGTAGCAAATACAGGCAAAAATGTTCATTATTTTCTTGGATTGACAGGTCTATCTTCCTTGAAAAAAAAAACATAAAAAGAAAGCTTTATTGCATTTAAGAAATGAATTTTGCCAGGCATAAAGATACTCTCACTAGCAGGAGTTGGGCCAAATAATATTTAAATGGAGTTTCATACACTGGCATTGAAGTAGGAAAGAGGAGAAAAAACTGTGACTAGGCCATTGCCTCTTATCTTGACCCAAACATTATGAAAGGCACAAAGGATCTAGTCCTATCGGGTGACCGTATGTTACCTAGATGAAACATTATTTTTCCAAAAAATGATGCTGAGTGGCTGATGGAAAATGAGTGACTAGCAGAAATTGTGGTGTAGAATTAGGATAAAGGATTTTGCATGCTTCAAAATTTTATTGAATAATAATTTGTCAATTATTATTAATTGACTAGGGTAAAACATTCTCCCTTTGTACCTTTCCTCTTTCTGTTCCAGCCACAGTTATCTTCAGTTCATCACAACACAGCTCAGCTCAAGGATAGTGCATGCCAAAAGTTAATAACTAGAATCAACAAATGGGACTTACTCAAACTAAAAAGTTTTTTCTCAGCAAAGAAACAATAAGAGAGGTAAATAGGGAGCCTATATCCTGGGAACAAATCTTTACTCCTCACACTTCAGATAGAGCCCTAATATCCAGAGTATAGAAAGAACTCAAAAAATTAGACAATAAGATAACAAAAAACCCAATCAACAAATGGGCCAAGGACCTGAACAGACACTTCTCAGAGGAGGACATACAATCAATCAACAAGTACATGAAAAAATGCTCACCATCTCTAGCAGTCAGAGAAATGCAAATCAAAACCACCCTAAGATACCATCTCACTCCAGTAAGATTGGCAGCCATTATGAAGTCAAACAACAACAAGTGCTGGCGAGGATGTGGGGAAAAGGGTACACTTGTACATTGCTGGTGGGACTGCAGATTGGTGCAGCCAATTTGGAAAGCAGTATGGAGATTTCTTGGAAAGTTGGGAATGGAACCACCATTTGACCCAGCTATTCCCCTTCTCGGTCTATTCCCTAAAGACCTAAAAAGAGCATGCTACAGGGACACTGCTACATCGATGTTCATAGCGGCACAATTCACAATAGCAAGACTGTGGAACCAACCTAGATGCCCTTCAATAGACGAATGGTTAAAAAAAAATGTGGCATTTATACACAATGGAGTATTACTCTGCATTAAAAACTGACAAAATCATAGAATTTGCAGGGAAATGGATGGCATTAGAGCAGATTATGCTAAGTGAAGCTAGCCAATCCCTAAAAAACAAATGCCAAATGTCTTCTTTGATATAAGGAGAGTAACTAAGAACAGAGTAGGGACGAAGAGCATGAGAAGAAGATTAACATTAAACAGGGATGAGAGGTGGGAGGGAAAGGGAGAGAGAAGGGAAATTGCATGGAAATGGAAGGAGACCCTCAGGGTTATACAAAAGTACATACAAGAGGAAGTGAGGGGAAAGGGAAAAATAATACAAGGGGGAGAAATGAATGACAGTAGAGGGGGTAGAGAGAGAAGAGGGGAGGGGAGGGGAGGGGAGGGGAGATAGTAGAGGATAGGAAAGGCAGCAGAACACAACAGACACTAGTATGGCAATATGTAAATCAATGGATGTGTAACTGATGTGATTCTGCAATCTGTATATGGGGTAAAAATGGGAGTTCATAAACCACTTGAATCAAAGTGTGAAATATGATATATCAAGAACTATGTAATGTTTTGAACAACCAACAATAATATATATATATATATAGAGAGAGAGAGAGAGAGAGATATCTAGCAAAAAAAAAAAAAAAAAGG
Source organism: Marmota monax (assembly GCF_021218885.2). Lineage (NCBI taxonomy): Eukaryota > Metazoa > Chordata > Mammalia > Rodentia > Sciuridae > Marmota > Marmota monax. Next base: position 18,078,741 of record NW_026692781.1, read on the forward strand.
ATAGTGCATGCTATTGGTTCCCGGAACACTAAGCCTCCTTTTGCCCACCCTTCCTTTTCACCTATGTGGTTACTGTTACTGATTTTAAAAATCTCAGTTTTTTATAAATTATATATTATTTTATTTTTAAGACTTCTCTAATCTTCATAACCAGGTCATATTTCATTTGAAACAAGATGTCATTTAATAGTTACATTCATATATTGATTATCACTGCATTTTATGATTAATGAGGTTTCTTTTGTTGTTTGTTTTTATGAATGGTTATCTCATCACTGCCCCATAAATTCCAGAAAATTATTTTGTATGTGTGCCTGTGTGTGTGTGTGTATGTGTGTGTGTTCTGTTTTTCCCCCTTCACTTTCTTGCTCTTCTCTGGTACCTAGAGTATTTCCCAGCATACAATATATCCTAATTAATGACTAGTTGAATAAAACCTAGTTGGAGGATGATTATCATGGATATAGAAATAAAAGCTGATGATGCATAATTAGGAAGAAGAGTTAAGAAAATAACTGCTAAGGCAATTCCATTCATTTTCCAGATGATATCTATCATGTGTACAATATCTCTTAAGGAGCCAACTATGGCACTATAATCTATGTAAATAACAAGACATGAAAATGTTTTAAAATTTATCAAAATGAAACAATCTTTTATTTATTATTATAATACTTTTACAGTTATTCATATGTTTGTGTTACTTCTTCTAATGTGACCTTTTAAGGTATAAGTTTTAATTCCATTATGGATGAAGAATTTCTGTTTTGGAAACACCAAGTATTTTATTCAAAATCACACTATTAATTCATCATTAGCTCAAACCCAGGTGCTTCTGATGCCCACGGGTGATTTTGGTGCTGGATAGATATTGAAGCAAGGTCCATCAGTGTTTTGGTTTATGTAATTTATTAATGATATATTGGCATATGGAATTTTTAATAACTAATTGTTGCTTAAATTGTAATTTGTTCCATTCTCCTAACTCTGCCAAAGAATAACTTTTTCGCTTTGATTTCAAAATGGAAACATGGAAATAAAAAAAAATTGTAAAATTATTTTCATGTAAGTTCTGCTTGTCATTAACTGTCATATTAAAATTTTGCTATCATGACAAACATCACTGATTCACATATTATCATGAAGACCAGATTATATTTTTAAGAATCAATTTATGTTTTCTAACGTCAAAAGAAAATGATTATTGATTCTGGAGACTAAATAATAAGTAAAAAGTAATGTTTGCTAGCCAAATTGTAACTTCATACTGACAATGCATAAATATATTCTATTATATTCTTGATTCCTTTTTATCTTTTCTGTACTTACCATATGGTCCTTAATTATTTCAAATATATTGCAGTGAATGTGCTTATTATATGTTTATATATGGTATGTAGTGACTAAAGTTTAAAAATAAACATTTATAGAAAGTTGTTTGTTCCTAAGCAAGACTATTATCAACTGAAGCAACAATTATATTTCACAATATCCAAGTGATTTTTAAAATAAGCAATATGGTAATATAAAATCTCCATATTTCCAGCCAACTGATTAGTGCTGAATATTGTAATAGGTCTTTATAGTAATTCAAATTGTACATATACCCAGAAATGCTTTTCTAATATTCACAACAAGTAAAATTTCCACAAAACAATTGTTAAACATTCATTATATCTCCAAATTTAATGCTTAGAAAACTTCTGTTTTATCATTATGTTGTTAAAATACATTGATTCTCCCCTATCTTCATGCATTTGATATATTTTATATCTTTTTTTCCCTAAGAAGCCTGAGAAACCAGGCCATTTCTTTGTTTGATACATTTATAGTATATTAAATTTCTACCTTCATAATTTATTAATATCCTACATTTGTATAATTCTCTTTAGATTGCCCAGTGACTTCACTACATCTATCTCTTTCTATCACAATAATCCTATTGTAAGTAGGACAGAAATCTTTTCCTTTTTACCATTTAGGAAATTAATACTTAGAAAGATTAAAAGATTGCCCAAGGTCAGATGAGTAGTAATGTTGGTAATCTTAACCTTGAATCCAGTTTCTCTTCTTTTGAATCCAGGGATTTTGCCTGTTATCACAAGCTGCTTTTTATTAAATTTTGTAAGGTCAAATCTTCCTTCTATCTTAATCTCACAGAAATCCCCTTTATCCAAATAAGCATTCAATTTTAATTTCATGATTCATTTAGAATCCAGTGCAAGTTATTTTATTAGACAGTTAGGCCTTTATACAGTTGTTTAATTTATTCAGTTTATTTTTAAATATCCATTAAGTGCTAGAAGAAAGGATAAATAAACTCAACCCATGTTTGCAATCATCACACAGCTATAGAAATGATTACTGTTACGAGAAGAATATGCAAAGTGCACTGGGAGCCTGTAGAGCTGCAGTACATGTACAAGTACCTGGGGAAAAGAGGAGTGTTCTCCAGAGCTCTTTGGGTGGGGAGCTATTCATCAGATGGATATACGGGTTAATATGGGGGCTTCATAAACAGAATGAGCCACTCCTGCAAAAGCACAGATTAATGAAGAGCAAAGGGGAAGATTTTAACATAGTTTCACTATGATTTAAGTGATAGCAAGAGTGAGCTGTAAGCAAAAGGCTTGACCCATTGGCATGAAATTTTATGGGCGCGTGAGTCTCACGCACTGTTACCTTACAGACAATGTATTGCATGCACTGAGGAGGATGCTGTGCAAGGTGTTAGCAACAGTGGAGTAAGAAGGCTAAACAATCAGAGAAATGGTGCAGAATTTGAAGATATTTAAGATTTAGAATTTATGATTAATTGGATGTATTTTTAAAGATGTTTAAGTGACATGTTCAAAAAACCCAATTTCTGGCAGTGCAAGAAATAAGAGTCTTTTACTAGTGCATTTTACTTGCATTTCCAAAGGCTGACTTTGACTTTCAGATGAGATGAAACCCATTACCATGACTCTATTGGAATGCTGCGCTCTGTTCTCAAAGTCTGGGCTTTATTTTCAAGTAATAACACGAGGTTATTGCTGTGACTCTAGCATGAAAATTATGATGCTTTATCCTATGATATCGCTGAAATAGGGACATTTTTCCCATTCTGGACTAACCACTAGATCTGAAATAGCCTTCAATAACCCTAGATCACATCTCTCCTCATAATGACAATGTGGGATCACTCGATTTTCAGGCCTACCACAGTTATAGTGAGCATGGAATTGTGGTTCCTTACCTCATTAACTCTTGAATTTTCAATTCATCCAATATTACAATGAAATTGATATATGTCAATTAAAGTAGGATTGAAAATCACAATCTAGAGCTTATTTATCTTTATATGTTTGTTCATTTATATATACACACATTTTCAAATGCTCTAATTATTCATCGTTACTTTTATCAAAAGAATATAATTTTAATAAAACATAATACTTATTTCAAAATTACCCTAAGTGTAGAAGTTGTGGCTCAATTTAAGTTTTTGCAGGTGTTCTGCATCTGGAACATTGAGGCTTAATGAACTAAAAGAAGAGGTGCAGACTGAAAATGGCAGGCTTGAGGCAAAAGCTTAGAAAGACTTCTGAGTTTTGGGATTACTAAGCAACCAGGAAGATTATACATTGTACATAAAAACAGGTATGCAAGAAGATACCCATGTGCCCATGGAACACTTGAATGGTAATGTTTTAGGAAGCATATTGCTGCATTTTGAACACAGAAGAGAAATCCATGATAGTGAAACTCTGAAGACTACATGATTGTTGAAATCATGGATACAAGTGAGATTTCCAGGTACATTGTGTAGAGTGAAAAGACACTTCCATAAAAATCAATAGCATAATATCTTTGCTTTTATATTTTTTCCAAACTCTTCATAGAAAGCCAAGACAAAAGCTCTTCCCCATATATTTTATAAGTAGCACCAAGCTTCAAAACCATAATATACTCCAGTATCAGTATATATAAGGAATCATTTTTAAACAAAATCAAGATTACTTATACTTGGAAAATGAAATCCTACATTCTCATAAATATGATGCCTGATTTGTGTGTGTGTGTGTGTATACACCTGCCTTCCTTTTCAAAAACACTCAACAAACTGTTAATAGTAGAGAAAATACAATGAAGAAGGAGGTAATCTTGTTTTTCATTTAATACTTCTATACACTTCAAAATTATTTTCTTTCTTTCTTAAAGAACAGGGTTTGTTTCCCTTTTTTATTTTTGAATTATAATCATTCCAAATAATGGGATTTGTTGTGATATATTCACATGTGCCCACAATTTGGTTAATTTCTTTGGCTCTGCTTTCCCTGTATTCCTCCCTCCACATAATCACCATTCTTTATACTAATGGTCTCCCTTTTATTTTCATGAATCTCATACCCCCACTCTCCTTTAGAAGCTTCATTCCTAGACCTTTTTTTTTTTTTTTTTGAGACACAGTCTTCCTAAATTGCTGAGGCTGATCTCAAACCTGTGATCCTGCTGCCTCAGCCACCTGAATCTCTGGGATTACAGGAGAGCTACCAAGCCTTGCTATGAAAATCCCCTTTCAAACCCTATTTTTCTCTCTGCTTCCAATGAAAACATGCGAATGTTGAATTTCTGACAATAGCTTATTTTACTTGACATGATGCTCTCCAGTTTCATTTATTTTCCTGCAACTGTCATAATTTTATTCTTCTTTATAAGTAAGGCTTTCTTGTGTAGATTGTAGACATACCAAATTTTCTTTGTCTATTCATCTGTTGACAGTCTCCTAACCTGGTTTCACAACTTGGCTATCATGAATTACACTGCTATAAACATGGATATGCACATATTGCTATAGCAGGCTGACTTTAGTTCTTTTGTATGAACACTAAGGAGTGCCATAGCTAGTCTTTGGGGAGACCCCCAGAAGGATTTCCATAGATGTTGTATTAATTATAATTATTATGTTAATTATAATCTGCTCAACAGCATATAAATGTTCTATTTTCTCCACATCCTCTCTGGCATTTTTTATTTGTATTCTTGATGATTATAGTTTGAACAGGAGTGAAACAATTGATGTGAACTTTACTTGATTTAGGACAAACAAATTAAAAGAAAATATTAGAATAAAAATATTTGGGGGAATTAAATTATGAATTGATTTCTACTTTGAGATAATTCTAAGAAAAATTATAGTTATAATAAAAATGGACATTTATCTAATAGCTCTTGTTAATTAGCACTAACACCAATGTCACAGTCAGAGAGATGCTGTAGAAAAGGAAAGCAAAAGAGAACTGAGACAAAAAGGGAGATCAGAGAGATTCCAGGTATGAGACATACTTGACATACTTGATCCACTATTGCTGGCTGGCTTTGGATTTGGGGACCATAAGCCAAGTAATGTAAATATATATATATATATATATATATATATATATATATATATATATATATATATATATATTAGAATATTATAGAAAACACACAGAAACTGAGAACAAGCCCCAGCCAACAATTCCAAGCTGAATTTCACAAAAACCCTGAATGAATCTGAGAGTGGGTTCTTCCACCTATTCTTCAGTGAGGAATGCAGACTCACTCACATAATTTAAACCCACTGAGGCATATGTTAAGAGTCTAACTTACAGAACTCCAAGATATATTTGTGTTATGTAAGCCTTTAATATGGTACTTTTTTTGGACAATGGTGATGACTTACTACAATAAATATAAGTGGATTCATCTATGCCTCCTATGGAAAGTGGATAAAACACTTTGTTCACACTAAATGAGCCATCAAGAAATCTGGTTTTGACAGTTACATTGGATCATATCTGTTATCTCAGTGACTCCAGTGGCTAAGGCAGGATGACCACAAGTAGGAGGCCAGCCTAAGCCATCTAGCTAGGACCTAAGCAACTTAGTGAGACCCTGTCTCAAAATAAAAAATAAATAATTTTTTAAAAGGCCCTGGGGATGTGGCTCAGTCAGTGGTAAAGTACCCCTGGATTAAATTACCAGTTAAAAAATAATTGGTTTTACATCCAACTTTGTCATTTTTCTAAAAAATATCTTTTTTAGTTGTCAATGGACACAATACCTTTTGTTTTATTTATTTCTTTTTATGTGGTGCTAAGACTCGAACCCTATACCCCTAGCCCCAACATTGCCAATTTTTTAAACTCTCTGGACTTACCTTATTTTCTTCATTAGAAAGAATATGTTTTATTGAAGTTTTAGGTTAAAATGATTGTAAGTACTCATATTTGTAGTACATTTAGAAATGTCCATTAAAATAATCTTGAGAATTTAGAAGAGAGGAAAAATATCAGTTGTCCTGAATCTTTTTAAAAATTTGTTTAAACTTTTTCTTAATCTTTTCCTTTACTTATAATTTTAGTGTATATTAAAAACCCAGTTATAAATTCTCCAGTTCTTTACCCTTGCACTGAATTAGAACAACAACAACAAAATGATCCTAAAAACACAAGAGAACACTTTGAAATCCTCACCCTGTCTCACTTCTAGTCTCCTCTACCATATTGCCTACAACTATGTTCAGAATTATGCCAATAAACACCTTCCAAATATGTATTCATGTATACATGCAAATACACACACATGTCCATTATTTTCAATGTAAGCATGTTTAAAAACTCAGTCAATACAAAATTTTATATATATATATATATATATATATATATATATATATATATATATAGATAGATAGTTTGTCAATCCAGTAACTTATTTCATATCTGTATAATTAATTAAAATTGTAATAGAGACTAGAAAATCAGCCCTGTATATGTTAATTGTGAAAAAAAAAGAGAGAGAGAAAAACATCTCATTGCATCTCTTCATTTTTTTTATCAGAATCTATTATGAAACTCATAGAAGTCCACAGGAAATCTTGCTTTATTAGAATTTTTTTTAATGTATTTGCTGTTTCCAAGCACTTTATGTCCTCTGAATCACTTACTAGAGTGAGGTTGTTCATTAAAAACAATGGCTGTGGGTGTAATTGGTTTCATGAACTAAGTATTCTTCATTTTTAAATGCCAAACTATTCATCTAAAGCTGTAGTTAAACACTTGTAGAAGAGACATTCTATTAGGAGAACTCCTTTAAAATGTTATTTAAAATTTTTATTTTGCAAGATAATTGATAACTTGAATTGTCTAAAATAGTGTGTTTTTGTAAGAAGGTTGTACATTTCTCTATATTAGTAACATGTTTATTTCTGTCATAAATACTTAAAAGTTTTAACTTCAGATTTGCTCTTACTTAGTTGTTGTTAATGTTGTTTTTCAGCCATAGATTTAAGCTAGACTTTTCAGGACTGGGAACATGATAGTCAAGATGGAGACGGTAGTCACTCTAGGAAAAGTAGCCTCCCCAACATTCTGATGGAGCAAAATCTACTGGTGGTGTATTAAGAACAGAAATCTGTACTGGAGACACATAGTATAGGGCCAGGAAGATGCGCACTAGGAAGGCTTCTGTGTCATAGTAGTAATTCTCTTTTGAGAAGGAGACATAATTTTCACTTTCTTGAGAACAAAGTTTGAAATACAACAATCATCTATCTTGTATTGCTTTAATTAGTCTGCATTTATACATGTATGCATTAATTCTTTAAAAATATTTTTATGTAGAACACAGATTCTCCTTGACTTATCATGGAGTATATGTCCTGATAAATGGATAAGTTGGGAATATTTTTAGTTGAAAATGCACTTAGTTTACCTAACCCGAATACACAGCTTAACAATAGAGTATACTGTGGATTATCATTTGTTTATCCTTGTTATCACATGGCTGGATCCTAACTGGTGCTGATCACCACTGCCTAATATCTCAAAAGTGTCACACCACATATTGTTAGCCCAGGAAAAGATTAAACTTCTAAATATGTTTCCTACTGAATGCCTTTGACACCATCCTAAAGTAAATAATAATAATAATAATAATAATAATAATAATAATAATAATAATGAGTCAAGCAATCTGGGACAATCTGTATATTGAACATATCAAATATTTATATTTGATTTAAAGAAGACTCTAAGAAAATTATCATATTTACTTTCCCACATGAGAAAATAAGAATTATGAATATTTCATGTAAGTTTACCATATTTGTCATGTTCCATTCTCCATGTTGTTCCCTTTTCTCCCTCTTCGGAAGTAACCAATATAATTGCATTTACTATTCCTTTCCTTTATTCAAAACTTTGTCACACATACACTACTCATTTTTTATTATTTTAACATATATGTTTAGAATAATTTGGTATTTCTTCACAGTTCGCTTGAAAATATTTAAATTCCTCCTCTGGCCAAGATGATGCCTATACCTTACCTGTCATTGCTGGAAAGTATTCCATAGTAAAAAGTCACAGTGTGTTTATCTATTTTCCTATCTGTGCACATTTGTGTATTTAGGTGCCTAACAGTTGCTGCTATTTTGAACACCATAATAGTATGATCTTTAAATATCTCAAACTAAACAAGTGAATGGAATTCTTTTAAATGAAGAGACTGGAGTTGATAAGCCATTAGGTATATTCATTCCCCATTTTGTTAGACAATTCCCAATTGTTTTCCAAGTAGAGGTATCAATCTTTTTCATCACCAAAGCCCTGAATTTTCAGAAATAATCCTTCAGACCACATTATGTTGTTGATGAAATTTTAGCAAGAGAAGGGTTTATGGAGCACTTATTTTACTGTAGTTTAACTTTGTATTTTTCTGATTACTAAAATATTTTCATGTTTTGATTGATCTTTTACAATTAATTTTTTTTAATTTTTTATTGTTGGTTGTTCAAAACATTACATAGTTCTTGATATATCATATTTCACACTTTGATTCAAGTGGGTTATGAACTCCCATTTTTACCCCATATACAGATTGCAGAATCACATCGGTTACACATCCACATTTTTACATAATGCCATATTAGTAACTGTTGTATTCTGCTACCTTTCCTATCCTCAACTATCCCCCCCTCCCCTCCCCTCCCATCTTCTCTCTCTACCCCATCTACTGTAATTCATTTCTCTCTTTGTTTATTTTCCCATTCCCCTCACAACCTCTTATATGTAATTTTGTATAACAATGAGGGTCTCCCTCCATTACAATTTTCCTTTTCTCTCCCTTTCCCTCCCACCTCATGTCTCTATTTAATGTTAATCTTTTCTTCCTGTTCTTCCTCCCTGCTCTGTTCTTACTTGCTCTCATTATATCAAAGAAGACATTTGGTATTTGTTTTTTAGGGATTGGCTAGCTTCACTAAGCATAATCTGCTCTAGTGCCATCCATTTCCCTGCAAATTCCATGATTTTGTCATTTTTTAGTGCTGCATAATGCTCCATGGTGTATAAATGCCACATTTTTTTTATCCATTCATCTATTGAAGGGCATCTGGGTTGGTTCCACAGTCTAGCAATTGTGAATTGTGCTGCTATGAACATCGATGTGGCAGTATCCCTGTAGTACGCTATTTTAAGGTATTCAGGGAATAGTCCGAGAAGGGCAATAGCTAGGTCAAATGGTGGTTCCATTCCCAGCTTTCCCAGAAATCTCCATACTGCTTTCCAAATTGGCCACACCAGTTTGCAGTCCCACCAACAATGTACAAGAGTACCCTTTTCACCACATCCTCGCCAGCACTTGTTGTTGTTTGACTTCCTAATGGCTGCCAATCTTACTGGATTGAGATGGTATCTTAGGGTGGTTTTGATTTGCATTTCTCTGACTGCTAGAGATGGTGAGCATTTTTTCATGTAGTTGTTGATTGACTGTATGTCCTCCTCTGAGAAGTGTCTGTTCAGGTCCTTGGCCCATTTGTTGATTGGGTTGTTTGTTCTCTTACTGTCTAATTTTTTGAGTTCTTTGTATACTCTGGATATTAGGGCTCTATCTGAAGTGTGAGGAGTAAAGATTTGTTCCCAGAATGTAGGCTCCCTATTTACCTCTCTTATTGTTTCTTTTGCTGAGTAAAAACTTTTTAGTTTGAGTAAGTCCCATTTGTTGATTCTAGTTATTAACTTTTGTGCTATGGGTGTCCTATTGAGGAATTTGTAGCCCGACCCGACAGTATGTAGATCATAGCCAACTTTTTCTTCTATCAGATGCCGTGTCTCTGATTTGATATCAAGCTCCTTGATCCATTTTGAATTAACTTTTGTTCATGGCAAGAGAAAGGGATTCAGTTTCATTTTGTTGCATATGGATTTCCAGTTTTCCCAGCACCATTTGTTGAAGATGCTATCCTTCCTCCATTGCATGCTTTTAGCCCCTTTATCAAATATAAGATAGTTGTAGTTTTGTGGATTGGTTTCTGTGTCCTCTATTCTGTACCATTGGTCCACCTGCCTGTTTTGGTACTAGTACCATGCTGTTTTTGTTACTATTGCTCTGTAGTATAGTTTGAAGTCTGGTATTGCTATACCGCCTGATTCACACTTCCTGCTTAGCATTGTTTTTGCTATTCTGGGTCTTTTATTTTTCCATATGAATTTCATGATTGCTTTCTCTATTTCTACAAGAAATGCCATTGGGATTTTGATTGGCATTGCATTAAACCTATAGAGAACTTTTGGTAATATCGCCATTTTGATGATGTTAGTTCTGCCTATCCATGAACAGGGTATATTTTTCCATCTTCTAAGATCTTCTTCTATTTCTCTCTTTAGGGTTCTGTAGTTTTCATTGTATAAGTTTTTCACCTCTTTTGTTAGGTTGATTCCCAAGTATTTTATTTTTTTTGAAGATATTGTGAATGGAGTGGTTGTCCTCATTTCCATTTCAGAGGAGTTGTCGCTGATATACAGGAATACCTTTGATTTATGCGTGTTGATTTTATAGCCTGCCACTTTGCTGAATTCATTTATTAGCTCTAATAGTTTCTTTGTAGAGCCTTTTGGGTCTGCTAAGTATAGAATCATATCATCTGCAAATAGTGATAATTTAAGTTCTTCTTTTCCTATTTTTATGCCTTTAATTTCTTTCGTCTTTCTAATTGCTCTGGCCAGTGTTTCGAGAACTATGTTGAACAGAAGTGGTGAGAGAGGGCATCCCTGTCTTGTTCCAGATTTTAGAGGGAATGCCTTCAGTTTTTCTCCATTCAGAATGATGCTAGCCTGAGGCTTAGCATAGATTGCTTTTACAATATTGAGGTATGTTCCTGTTATCCCTAGTTTTTCTAGAGTTTTGAAGATAAAGGGATGCTGTACTTTGTCGAATGCTTTTTCCGCATCTATCGAGATGATCATATGGTTCTTATTTTTAAGTCTATTGATGTGGTGAATAACATTTATTGATTTCCGTATATTGAACCAGCCTTGCATCCCAGGGATGAATCCTACTTGATCATGGTGCACAATTTTTTTGATATGTTTTTGTATCCGATTCGCCAGAATTTTATTGAGGATTTTTGCATCTAGGTTCATTGGAGATATTGGTCTGTAGTTTTCTTTCTTTGAAGTTTCTTTGTCTGGTTTAGGTATCAGGGTGATGTTGGCCTCATAGAATGAATTTGGAAGTTCTCCCTCTTTTTCTATTTCCTGAAGTAGCTTGAAAAGTATTGGTATTAGTTCTTCTTTAAAGGTTTTGTAAAATTCTGCTGTATACCAATGTGGTCCTGGGATTTTCTTAGTTGGTAGTCTTTTTATGGTTTCTTCTATTTCCTCAATTGATATTGGTCTGTTTAGGTTGTCTATATCCTCCTGACTCAATCTGGGCAGATCATATGACTTAAGAAATTTATCTATGCCTTCACTATCTTCTAATTTATTGGAGTATAAGGATTCAAAATAGTTTTTGATTGTCTTCTGTATTTCTGAAGTGTCTGTTGTGATATTGCCTTTTTCATCCTGTATGCTAGTAATTTGAGTTCTCTCTCTTCTTCTCTTCGCTAGCATCGCTAAGGGTCTGTTGATTTTGTTTATTTTTTCAAAGAACCAACTTTTAGTTTTGTCAATTTTTTCAATTGTTTCTTTTGTTTCGATTTCATTCATTTCAGCTCTGATTTTAATTATTTCTTGCCTTCTACTTCTTTTGCTGTTGTTTTGCTCTTCTTTTTCTAGGATTTTGAGATGAAGTATGAGATCATTTATTTGTTGGTTTTTTCTTTTTTTAAGGAATGAACTCCAAGCAATGAATTTTCCTCTTAGAACTGCTTTCAATGTGTCCTATAGATTCCGATATGTTGTGTCTGTGTTTTCATTTATCTCTAAGAATTTTTTAATTTCCTCCTTGATGTCTTCTATAACCCATTGATCATTCAGTAACCTATTGTTCATTCTCCAAGTGATGTATGCTTTTTCCTTCCTTCTTTAATCGTTGATTTTCATTTTCATTCCATTATGATCAGATAAGATGCATGGTATTATCTCTACGCCTTTATATTGTCTAAGAGTTGCCCTGTGACATAATATATGATCTATTTTGAGAAGGATCCATGTGCTGCTGAGAAAAAAGTATAACTGCTTGATGTTGGGTGGTATACTCTATATATGTCAATTAAGTCTAGGTTATTAATTGTGTTATTGAGTTCTATAGTTTCCTTATTCAACTTTTGTTTGAAAGATCTGTCCAGTGGTGAGAGAGGTGTGTTGAAGTCTCCCATGATTATGGTATGGTGGTCTATTAGACTCTTGAACTTGAGAAGAGTTTGTTTGACGAACATAGCTGTACCATTGTTTGGGGCATAAATATTTATGATTGTTATGTCTTGTTGGTGTATGGTTCCCTTAAGCAGTATGTAGTGTCTCTCTTTATCCCTTTTGATTAACTTTGGCTTGAAATCTATTTTATTTGATATGAGTATGGACACACCTGCTTGTTTCCGAAGTCCATATGAGTGATACAATTTTTCCCAACCTTTCACCTTCAGCCTATGTATGTCTTTTCCTATCAAATGCGTCTCCTGTAGGCAGCATATTGTTGGGTCTTGTTTTGTGATCCATTCTATTAGCCTGTGTCTCTTAATTGGTGAGTTTATGCCATTAACATTTAGGGTTATTATTGAGATATGGGTTGTTCTTCCAGCCATATTTGTTTATTTCTGTTACTAAACATGGTTTGTTTTCCTCTTTGATTATTTTCCCCCCCTTTACTGTCCTATCTCCCACTGTTGGTTTTCATTGTTATTTTCCATTTCCTCTTCCTGTAACGTTTTGGCGAGGATATTTTGAAGAGATGGTTTTCTAGCTGCGAATTCTTTAAACTTTTGTTTATCGTGGAAGGTTTTAATTTCATCTTCCATCCTGAAGCTTAATTTCGCTGGATACACAATTCTTGGTTGGAACCCATTTTCTTTCAGTGTTTGAAATATGGTATTCCAGGATCTTCTAGCTTTCAGAGTCTGTGTTGAAAGATCAGCTGTTATCCTGATTGGCTTACCCCTAAATGTAATCTGCTTCCTTTCTCTTGTAGCTTTTAAAATTCTCTCCTTATTCTGTATGTTGGGCATCTTCATTATAATGTGCCTAGGTGTGGATCTCTTATGATTTTGCACATTCGGCGTCCTGTAGGCTTCTAGGATTTGGGATTCTGTCACATTCTTCAAGTCTGGGAAGTTTTCTCGTATTATTTCCTTGAATAGACTGCTCATTCCTTTGGTTTGGAGCTCTGTACCTTCCTGTATCCCAATGACTCTTAAGTTTGGTCTCTTAATGTTATCCCATATTTCTTGGATGTTCTGCTCATGGTTTCTTAACAGTCTTGCTGAGCTGTCTATGTTCTTTTCCAGTTGAAATACTTTGTCTTCATTGTCTGATGTTCTATCTTCTAAGTGTCCTACTCTGCTGGTAGTATTCTCCATTGAGTTTTTAAGTTGTTTTATTGCTTCCTGCATTTCTAGGATTTCTGTTTGTTTGTTTTTTATAACCTCTATCTCCCTGTATAGTTGATCCTTTGCTTCCTGGATTTGTTTGTGTAATTCATTGTCGAAGTGATTTTTCATTGTCTGATTTTGCTGTCTAATGTCTTCCTTGATACTCCAGATTGTCTGAAGCATGTATATCCTGAATTCTTTATCTGACATTCCATCTGCTGCAGCTGTTACCTCTTCTAACGTTGAGTTTACCTGCATTGCTTGTGGTCCTTTCTTTCCTTGTCTTTTCATACTGCTTGCGTATCTTTCCTGCAGGCACGGGCGGCGGCTCTGCTGTCTCCTTATTCCAATTGGGGTGTCGTGGCTACCACGCCGGCAGGTCACTGGGCCTGTTCTGGGCGCTGGCGGCAGATCTGTTCTGCCCCTACTCCAATTGGGGTGACGAGTGTACCACGCCGGCAGGCCACCGGGCCTGATCCGCTGGTCGGTTGCAGGTTTGCCTACCCTGCAGGCGCGGGCGGCGGCTCTACTCTGCCCCTACTCCAAATGGGGTGATGTGTCTGTCATACCGGCAGGCCACTGGGCCTGTCCCGCTGGTCGGTCACAGATCTGCCCACCTTTCGGGCACGGGTGGCGGCTCTGCTCTGCCCCTACTCCAATTAGGGTGGTGTGTGTACCACGCTGGCAGGCTCCTGGGCCTGATTCGCCGGTCTGTCACAGGTCTGCCTACCTTGGAGGTGCAGGCGGCGGATCTGCCCTGCCCCTCCTACCACGCCTGCGGACCCCTGGGCCTGATCTGCAGGATGGTCACAGGTCTGCTCACCCTGCGGGCACGGGTGGCAGTTCCGCTCCGCCCCCACTCCAATTGGGGTCACGTGGCCACCACACCGGCAGGGCCTGATCCGGGCGTGGGAGAAGGATCTGCTCTGCCCCTACTCCAGTTGGGGTGACGTGTGTACCACACTGGCAGTCCACTGGGCCTGACCCGCCAGTCTGTGACAGGTCTGTTTACCTTGCAAGCGCGGGCGGAGGCTCTGCCCTGCCCCTCCTACCACGCCCATGTACCACTGGGTCGCGGGTCTGCCCACCTTGCGGGTGCGGGTGGTGGCTCCGCTCCTCCCCCTCTCCAATTGGGGTCACGCGGTCACCACGCTGGCGAGCCGCTGGGCCTGCTCCGGGCGCTGGCGGCGGCCCGGCTCCTCCCCTCTGGCTCGACGACAAATTGAGGAGACTCGGGTGTCTGTGTCTCACCCCCCCTACCAGGAGACCAACTGTTTCTGTCGCCGCTGGTATTGATGAAGTTCTCTCCTCCGCCACTTTCTGATGACATCAGATCTCTGCCATGTTGGTATCCTATGCGAATGGCAGCATTTCGTTCCCCTTGCTGGGCAACCAAAGCACCGTGTGAGTCCTGACCGGCCCTCAGCAGGACCCGGACCGAGAAGCAGTTTCCGTGGGCTCCTAGCCCTGGGCCAGGGCAGTTCCGGGAGCCGGAACTCGGCCGCTCCGTGCTCGGTGTAAGCTCCGATAAGAGTAGGCTCCAAGAAGCAGTCCCCGCGGGCTCAGTTCCAGGAGCCGGAATTCGGTCGCTTAGTGCTTGGTGTATGGTCTGATAGGAGCAGGGTCCAAGAAGCAGCCTCTGCAGGCTCCCCAGCCCTGGGCCAGGGCGGTTCCGGGAGCAGGAACTCGGCCTCCCCGCCCTCGGTGTTCGCTCCGATAAGATCAGGTTCTAAGAAGCACCCAGGCACTGAACCCTAGCAATCTGTCTGCAAGCCGCAGGCGAATTGCAGCCTGAAATTACCTGTTCTATGGCTGAATGAGCTGCGGTCAGTCGAAAACTGGGATGGTGACGTCAGCTTTCCAACATGGTGGCTGCTGGCCTCCTCTGTGGTCTCTGGTCTTTTATTTTTCCACATGAATTTCATGATTGCTTTCTCTATTTCTACAAGAAATGCCGTTGGGATTTTGATTGGCATTGCATTAAACCTATAGAGAACTTTTGGTAATATCGCCATTTTGATGATGTTAGTTCTGCCTATCCATGAACAGGGTGTATTTTTCCAACTTCTAAGATCTTCTTCTATTTCTCTCTTTAGGGTTCTGTATTTTTCATTGTATAAGTCTTTCACCTCTTTTGTTAGGTTGATTCCCAAGTATTTTTTTTTTGAAGATATTGTGAATGGAATAGTTGTCCTCATTTCCATTTCAGAGGATTTGTCACTGATATACAGGAATGCCTTTGATTTATGCGTGTTGATTTTATATCCTGCCACTTTGCTGAATTCATTTATTAGCTCTAATAGTTTCTTTGTAGAGCCTTTTGGGTCTGCTAGGTATAGAATCATGTCACTGCAAATAGTGATAATTTAAGTTCTTTTCCTATTTTTATGCCTTTAATTTCTTTCATCTGTCTAATTGCTCTGGCCAGTGTTTCGAGAACTATGTTGAACAGAAGTGGTTAGAGAGGGCATCCCTGTCTTGTTCCAGATTTTAGAGGGAATGCCTTCAATTTTTCTCCATTCAGAATGATGCTAGCCTGAGGCTTAGCATAGATTGCTTTTACAATATTGAGGTATGTTCCTGTTATCCCTAGTTTTTCTAGAGTTTTGAAGATAAAGGGATGCTGTACTTTGTCGAATGCTTTTTCCGCATCTATCGAGATGATCATATGGTTCTTGTTTTTAAGTCTATTGATGTGGTGAATAACATTTATTGATTTCCGTATATTGAACCAGCCTTGCATCCCAGGGATGAATCCTACTTGATCATGGTGCACAATTTTTTTGATATGTTTTTGTATCCGATTCGCCAGAATTTTATTGAGAATTTTTGCATCTAGGTTCATTAGAGATATTGGTCTGTAGTTTTCTTTCTTTGAAGTTTCTTTGTCTGGTTTAGGTATCAGGGTGATGTTGGCCTCATAGAATGAATTTGGAAGTTCTCCCTCTTTTTCTATTTCCTGAAGTAGCTTGAAAAGTATTGGTATTAGTTCTTCTTTAAAGGTTTTGTAAAACTCTGCTGTATACCCATCCGGTCCTGGGCTTTTCTTAGTTGGTAGTCTTTTTATGGTTTCTTCTATTTCCTCAATTGATATTGGTCTGTTTAGGTTGTCTAAATCCTCCTGACTCAATCTGGGCAGATCATATGACTTAAGAAATTTATTGATGCCTTCACTATCTTCTAATTTATTGGAGTATATGGATTCAAAATAATTTCTGATTATCTTCTGTATTTCTGAAGTGTCTGTTATGATATTGCCTTTTTCATCCCATATGCTAATAATTTGAGTTCTCTCTCTTCTTCTCTTCGCTAGCATGGCTAAGGGTCTGTCGATTTTATTTATTTTTTCAAAGAACCAACTTTTAGTTTTGTCAATTTTTTCAATTGTTTCTTTTGTTTCGATTTCATTCATTTCAGCTCTGATTTTAATTATTTCTTGCCTTCTACTTCTTTTGCTGTTGTTTTGCTCTTCTTTTTCTAGGATTTTGAGATGAAGTATGAGATCATTTATTTGTTGGTTTTTTCTTTTTTTAAGGAATGAACTCCAAGCAATGAATTTTCCTCTTAGAACTGCTTTCAGTGTGTCCCATAGATTCTAATATGTTGTGTCTGTGTTTTCATTTATCTCTAAGAATTTTTTAATTTCCTCCTTGATGTCTTCTATAACCCATTGATCATTCAGTAACCTATTGTTCATTCTCCAAGTGATGCATGATTTTTCCTTCCTTCTTTTATCGTTGATTTTCATTTTCATTCCATTATGATCAGATAAGATGCATGGTATTATCTCTACTCCTTTATATTGTCTAAGAGTTGCCCTGTGACATAATATATGATCTATTTTTGAGAAGGATCCATGTGCTGCTGATAAAAAAGTGTAACTGCTTGATGTTGGGTGGTATATTCTATATATGTCAATTAAGTCTAGGTTATTAATTGTGTTATTGAGTTCTATAGTTTCCTTATTCAACTTTTGTTTGAAAGATCTGTCCATTGGTGAGAGAGGTGTGTTGAAGTCTCCCATGATTATTGTATGGTGGTCTATTAGACTCTTGAACTTGAGAAGAGTTTGTTTGATGAACATAGCTGTACCATTGTTTGGGGCATAAATATTTATGATTGTTATGTCTTGTTGGTGTATGGTTCCCTTGAGCAGTATCCCATATCTAGTAATGTTACCATAAAACTTAGTTTTCCCAAAAGTTTAAGTTGTCTAATATTGATATAATTATAAGGTGTTTAACATATTTATATTAGCATTGTATATGCAATCTATAATTTTAGATTCTTTTTTATTAATACTTCAAATATGTCTGTCATGAATAGGAGATGCATGAATGTTTTCCATTCTTTGTCTTTTAAAGAATTTAACTTATTAAATTACATTACTTGAGTATTTGCATTTATCTATACTATTTTCTTTCTTTTTTTTAAAGAGAGAGAGAGAGAGAGAGAGAGAGAGAACTTTTTAATATTTATTTTTCAGTTTTTGGTGGATACAACATCTTTATTTTATTTTTATGAGGATCGAACCCAGAGCCCCTCGCATGTCAGGCAAGTGTGTTACCACTTGAGCCACATCTCCAGCCCCTTTTTTTTTTTTTTTTTTTTTTTGGTTCTCTGACCTCATGTTCATTGTGTTGGTGGTGTTCAGTTTTACTTTCTGGTTGTTTTTTTTTTTTTTTTTTTTTTGGATTGATTTCTTTTCAATGCATTTTTCCAAGTTGTTGCTGTTTTTTAAGTTTTACATTGTGTCTGCATTACTTGATGGTTACTCAGGGAATGTGAATACATACATTTAACAATTCAACATCTAAACATTTTCCACTTCTTTTAAATCCAATTGCCCTCTCTGTTTTATGCTGCCATTATTATCAGGTACCTTAAACAAATCTTTTAAAAACAAAAATTAAATACTTTCTTATGCAGTCTTTATGTTTATATGTTCAACATTGTTTATTATTTGTATAGTTCATCAGTTTTTTCTTGTGCATTATGTATTCTTTCTTTCCAAAGTAACTCTTTACAACTGTGGGTAAGAAGTTACCTTTTTATTTAAATAGGTCTTTATGTCATAGTCACTACTGAATTAACATTGTGGGGCAGGATTAAAATTTCTAAGTTGATAATTATTGTGTCTTATCACATTAGATATATTTGTCTCATTGTTTTCTGGTTCAGGCTATTGATGTAGAGAGGTTAGCCATCATTTTAATATTTAATATTATAGAACATTCCTTTGAATAGTTTATCATTTTCATATAATTGTTTTAGATCTTTATTTGTGTTTGGGGCTGCCTAGTTTCATTCAGTTAATCCATATGCAGCTTTGTTTTTACTCACTAAATTTAGAATTGATTTCCCAAAGATACGGTTTCCAAATGTATCTTTCATTAATTCTGAAAAAAAGTTTCAGCAATTATTTTAAATTTCATCCCTTCTATAATGTCTCTAATTTCTTCTGAATTTCACTTAAAATTATTTTACATATGTCATCCTGTCATTCATATGTCATAACCTCTCTTCCACAGAGTCCATCTCTTTGCCTCCCTCTTTTGCATTTTGGATAATTTCATCAATCCTGGAGTTTTATATTTTTACTCAATCCACAGAATGTCTAATTTCAGTTGTTATAGTTTTCAGTTATGGAAGTTCTATTTAGTTCTTTATAAATATGCATGGATATATTTTTTGTTAAATATACTATATATGATATTATATATAGCATATATTAAATTAGTTAAGTATAAATATTTTATATTATGTGTCTGAGATGCATAATATTAATGGTATTTGATGGAATGATGTTTTTTTTAAAACTCTTCCTCTGGAGGTGTTTTTCCTTTTATGCTTTCATTCCTTACTGTAAACGTAAACTTGTGGTCATTGGAAATTTGACTGCAGGAACTTTTTCAAGCCTAGATTTAACATGTATTCCTCAGAGAGAAGTTGTATCTCTTTTTTTTTTCATGCATATGAATGAAGAAACTAACATGATTAACTTAATTATTATTTCAATTTGAGCTTGCTTATGTCTTAGCAGTACTGAGTGCTTCTATATGACACACATGCATATAGTTAAAATTTTATTTTTATTTCATATATCTAGAACACCGAGTAAGAGTGATAAAACAAAATGTCTCTTTTTGGAACATTTTAAAAAATCTTTTGTACTTTACTCCTTAATAAGGTCTTATTTTTGTATCTGAATTCTGGCCTGGCATGACATAATTTCTGTCATAATGTGTTTCCTAAGAAGCAAAGGACTGGGTTGTTAGACATCCATAGATATCACAAGGAAGTTGCTGACTTAGTCTTCAGGTTACTCATATATTTAATTTACCAGATCAGCTATGCATTTTAAAATATCTTACAACATATCTTATTCATATGGTTAGGTCTTTTGTACTTGGTGCTTTTTCTTAGAATAGATTTGAATAATAGATTAGATAAAATAAAAATAGAGAATAGATACAATAACTTACTGTAACAAAAAAGCTTAATACACACTGGTTGAGAGAACATTGAAAGTTATATATCTTACACCCAATGAATGTGCATGAAAATTCCAGGTTTCAGGCTACTATTTAGAGAATCTTCTATAAGCTTATCTTGTTTGATAGAATCAGTGAACAATAATACATAGTCTAAGATGAATTCTGAGAGTTAATACATTAGGAACTATTTTATTTTAGCTTTCCAAAGATCATGAATGAGTTTCTCACAGAACTTATTCATTACTTCCAGTTTTATCATCATAAGCTTTTTAATCACTTTGTCACTCTGTTCTTGAATATATATTGACTTCTGCTATAACTGCATTTTTCTCCTAATAGTAACTGTTTTCTTATTTATTTAATTTCTTATTTTAACTTTCATTGATCATCCTTATTTATAGCTTTATTATTTTCTTAATGTATATGAACTTCATGTATTCTTATGTTCAAAATATTTGACAACAATGGTCTGGGGATGTGGCTCAAGCAGTAGCGCGCTCGCCTGGCATGCGTGTGGCCCGGGTTCGATCCTCAGCACCACATACAAACAAAGATGTTGTGTCCACCAAAAACTAAAAAAATAAATAAATATTAAAATTCTCTCTCTCTCTCTCTTTAAAAAAAAATTTGACAACCAATGTGGGCTTATACTCATCAGTGAACCTGAAATGTTTTATCTTGGCTGCCCCAAACCGGAATACATTTTTAAAATAAAAATGCCTCTTTGAAAACAAGTCTGTTTCCTTACCAAATTCCATTACTGGTGTTTTATTTCACTCTTTTATTCTCTTCTCCATTAATAAGGCAGAACTCTCCATTGCTTATAGATTTATTTCTTTCTCCCTGTAGATACATCTACATTTCTGGCCTCACTCAGTTCAAAATTATCTCTGAGAAAAAATTATACAAATCGTAAATTTTTGAAAACATTATTTCTGTGGCTCAACTCTTTCTCACTGAGTGTGACCAACTGATCTACTCCACCTTAAATAATTCCTAAGACATGTTTAGAGTATACAAAACTGGCTTCCATTCATTCCCTCAGTTAGACTTCTTCATAGTTTCTGATCCTCTGCGATTCTTCTTCACTTCTTTTCTGCTTGCTGCAAATGCTTCTTGGAACTGCCATGGTCAACACAGAAGTTAGGTCACTAACAAGGATGTTGGTGCAAATGGCCTTATTTCTGACACCAAAGGCCCTTGCATCCATGCCTAAGGTTCTTACTCATGTTGTATGAATCAAAGTTCTCCATAGAAGCAGAGTGCAAGATGATCTTGTGATTTATCTCCTCCTGTTGTGCACGTCTACTATACTCAGTCCCTAAGCAATAGATTCCAGAAGTTCCCCACAGCTATTTGTTGCAGCTCTTGACAGGGAACAGATTGGGTAGTATCAGTGTTTCTAGTAGGTGGTTAAAAATTTTAGCAATCGTGACCTCCTTTCAGAGTGAATTCTTCCTTTAGGGAATTTTTAAATGTGTATATTAATTTATAGATTAATTCAGGCGTTCCTTTGACTATTTCCAATTTCACTGTTCCATCTTATTATCCAAGTAGAGTTTTTCTTACTTGATCCATTGTAGACCAGAAACAGTTCCACATTTCCCATCTTTCAATAAAGTAAGTGCTACAGACATAGAGATACAGAGAGTCATAGATGTTGGGGTAGATGCAAGTCTAGATGCACACACATGCACAAACATGCACACACAACTCTATAGTGTATGGGTTTGCAACCATTTTATTTTAACTCATATCATTATATTCTCATTTGTATTTAGATCCTGTTCTTTCATGCCTGCATTCTCAGTTTCCGGTCCTCGGTACATACCTGTAAATACCTTTGGAACAAATGAGAAAAACTGTATCGATTGATTTCTCTTTCATGAAATAGTTTGTGATAATAACTGACGTCACTGCCCTGGGAAAAAATCCTGGTATGAACAAGGTTATGAAGAAAAAGAGGAAAATCCCCAACTGTTCACATTTCCTGATAGAGTATGCCTTTCATGAGGATGTTTGTAAAAATAGGTACAAAGCTTTAAAAAGTTAAATTTTATCCTCAGTTTTGTAAAATTGCATTGAACAAAAGCAGTTTTGAATTACAGAACTGGTATTATTTACATATATTTCTATTTAGTTTTATTGGATAAACATACTAAAACATACTTTCTGCATTTTTTAATCTCAACAATTCCCATTCTTGTTCTTATAGTCATTTTTCTTTCTTAATTTTCTTATTTTGACTTATAAATTAAGTTGAATTTATTTTACATGTTTTTTCTTCAAGAAATACCAGTATTAGTTCCTCTTATCCTGCCTAAATTTAAGGTAAAATTAAGACTTTATAGAGAAAATTTTCTTAAAATTTCAATATTTATTTTCCCCCAAATTCCCTAAATTTTTGAATGATTAGATATGAGCTTTGGATCTTTTATAACCACATTTAAATTGCCTTTTATGATCACTTTTCTTATAAAATATTTAAACTGAGTTTATATACCATTCTCTTGAAGTTGTCACTTTCTTGAAATTAAGATGCATTCTCAATCCAGAGATAAAATAATAGAAAATCATTCCATTTCTTGTGCTTTCTAGATTTCTGTTTCTCCAACTATCTTTTAAACCTCAAATCTTTAGTATTTCACTCTAAACGCCCAAACCACTGAAGCAATTTTATTTATGCTTTTAACAAATAGTGATTAAATGTCTTATATAACTTTTTTATGATCATGTGAAGGATATAATTGAAGATAAAGCAAGCATAAGACCTCCAAGAGTTTACATTTGAATTGGAGACACACATTACTGCAGCAATTCAAACACGTTTCAAATTGCATGGTGTGAAAGTACACATAACCATGTAACACATGTCCTTATCTGGTGTGAAAGACAAGCAAAAATAAGGTACTAAACGGGAAGAAGATAGACAGTAGAAAGAGACATCCAGAAAGTAGGAGCTATACCAAGGGGAAATGAGTTCAGTGAAATTCAAAAAGCAAATGCAACTGGGCTGGGGATGTGGCTCAAGCGGTAGCGCCCTGGCCGGGCATGCGTGTGGCCTGGGTTCGATCCTCAGCACCACATACAAACAAAGATGTTGTGTCCGCCAAATACTAAAAAATAAATATTAAAATTCTCCCTCTCTCTCCCTCTCTCTTTAACAACAACAACAACAACAACAACAACAACAAATGTTAAAAAAAAGTAAATGCAACTAAAAGGAAAGAACCTCTGCACCAGAGAGTGTCTGAACATCTCCAGGGATGTTCTAAATCCAGAGCCCTGCTACCTCTGTTTCTGTCCTCACTTCTCCTGCTCCTAATCTCAGAACTGGAAGCTGCAGGTCTTATCCAGACTTTCCTGAGAGAGACTAAGGACCATAACCTTGCCAGATTGACTAAATCGAGTGTGGTGCACCCAAGACTGTCTCCCTCCTACATTTGCAAAATATTTGACAAAGGTTTTGAAACAAAACAGAAGCAAATTGAATCTCTTCAAATGAAACTGAAAAAAAAAATAAAACTTAAGGTCATATTACCAATTTTAACTAGACATAGGCATAGAAATTTTGAACATATGTGATATTTCCCAAAGTCTAAAATTTTTATGATGCGTTTTTATTAATTTTTTTTCATTTGTTTTCAGTGGATATTAACTGATTCACCACAGTACCTATAGATTTACAGATTGTGTTTTATGAATGATTGTAGCATATATTATGCTTCTTTCAGCCTTTTGTCTTCCTATTTTTTTTCTTCTCCTTCTCTTTCTTCTTCTTCTTCTTTAACTATGCTTACTTCTTCATCATATTATGTAAAATAATTCACCCTATTTTTCAGGGACAGTATAATTACATCCAAGGAGAGTTTTGTTTGTAAGTGTATAATTTTTTTATATATTTAGTGAAAGCCTGAATTGACCCTGACAAAAGGGACCATTATATATATATCCATGAACTTATTTTTATGAGTGTAGGCTGGGAACTACTTACTAATCTTTGGTAAGTTCCAAACTTAAAAAATAAGCCAAATATACATGCTTAGATGTTTTTTGATCTTAGAGTTAATTAATGGGTTCAATAATGAAGTAAATTTTCATTATTGAAGGCAGCATTTAAATCTACAAAAATCATTATACTGTGAAAATACTAATTCTACTAATAGTGGAAGATGGATGAAGGTATAGGACTCTGAACTTCAGAGAGGATAAAGAAACATTTTTGCTTCTATGGAGAAAAAAACACATACACCATGGTGGAAGATTGATTTCTAAAGAAAGACGTGCAGTAGGAAATTTCTGTGAATGGTACTGCTAATAAAGTCTGAGAACCACAGAGTATCATATTTGTAAATTATAATAAATTTGAGAGCTGAGCTATTGGGAATAAATACAGCGAATATCAATGATCTTAAGAGGAAGCAGTGAACACAGATTTTGAGATATTTTTATGTAATCATTTTTTAAAGAGTGACAAATAATTTGGAGACACTCATTGAAAAATTGTAGTTTTGTATTATCTTGTGCTAATTTTCTCTACGTTTTCTGCTCTAGAACTTATTTCTATCTGGTTTCATCCGCTACAGTCCTGCCCTTTTTTAGCCCCTGCGTGGATGTTTCAAAAATTTATGTCTTTTGCAGATTTTCTCTGGTTTATTAAAATACAAATCAAGTTTCTTATTAAAACGTGCAATCAACACTGCAATTTACAAGTGTTTTTTCATAAAATCCCAGTTAAATTCCAATTTTATTCAATAAAAAGTATAGCTCTTTCTTAAGAAAGACACTCTGCTTTTAATATTAACTTGTTAAAGGCCATGCTTAATTCTAATAAAGGATCCTACTGTAGTAGGCTCCTTAAGAGCAGCCCAAATGCAATTTCACTACATCATCCAAGTCTGATCCAATTCCATCTGCAGGAATCTTGTCCAAGTTTTTCAGGAACACATCTTCTGTCTTCATACTTATACACTTTCCTTTTTAAATTTCTCTTATTCTCTTAATAAAGGGAAAGAAGGAAAGAAGGAAGGAAAGATGGAAGAAAGAAAGAAAAGATACAATTCTTGTGAACAGAAAATGCCTGAGTGTCATATATATATATATATATATATATATAAACATTTCTATACATAAAATTATGTACATATATGCATATGTATACAAATTTATATATATAATTATTGAGTATTTTTATTGAATGTATAAATCTATATCTTATATTTGATGTAATATATGCATAATATATACAGAATTTATATATTATGCATATATTATATCACATATAACATATACATAAATTTATATATATGTGATTGGGAAATGTAGTTTGAAACAGCTTTAAAATTTAAGGTAAAGTAAATGGGAATCTGTAGTATTATTTACATTTAATCTCCATTTAACATATCTCCTGGTTCCTGGAGTCCACAATTTTCAGTTTACAATTTTCTAGCTTATTGTGATAGAGTAAAAGAGAATATTAATTAAAAAATTCAAAGGAGAGATTGCATGAAGTTAATAATAAAAGCGTATAATAATCCTGAAATACATAGGTTAATATATATATAACATATGTTTTGTGTAGCATATATTAGAAATGTGTTATAAAATTTTAGGATATATTTCACTTGATCTCCTGATTAGCCTGAGATAAAAGACTTCTTGTTGCTGCTATTGTTAACAGTACTTATTACAATCTTAAATCCAACTAAATCCTGTAGGACTCAGCATTCTTTCTTTTAAAAATTTGTTATGATATCTGTTTCAAAAATGGAGATATGTCCTTTTTCTTTCCCTTCAGTATAAATTTGAAATTGTTCATGTTGAATCATCTCTGCTACTGTTAGGGAGGAGTGAGAGAAATGAGCTTCTGTAGGCAAACACCTTACATTGTGAAACTCACTTTCTTATGAATTATGCCAAAGGAATAGAAATAATTAACTAAGAGAAAACACATCCAAAATGTGATGAGGAGTTCTGCAAAACTGCAATAGCAAAAATATTTATTTTCGTATTTTACCAGAATGATGGAAAAATAAAGATATTTTACAGATATTTTTCACTTAAAAACATAAAAATTAAGTAAGTTTATTCAATATATCAGGGGAAAAACCTATTGAAAATATAAAGCTTCTTATTCAGGTTAAATGTTTTAAAAAGTGTTGAAAAGAAAGAATTGCCATCTTAGTAAGGTATAGAGATATTTGGACCAAATGAAGAGATCTGCATTTGGATTTAATTTATCTGATAAAAAACTACATGCTCTTCTGAAAAACATATCACCTTCTCCTTGTTAGTTTGTCACATGGAAAAATAAACTTGCCCTATTCAACTCTCACATTTTACAATTTTGGAATATTTCTATATGTTCCATACATTTATATTTACATCATGTATATTTTAATGTTTAACTATAGTAAAATAAAGAACATCAAATTTACCATCTTAGCCATTTTTAAATGTCATGATGTATAAGATAGTCACATTGTTGACTAACATATCTCCCTCCAAAGCATTTTAATCTAAATGAAGTGAAACTCTATACCCATTAATGAATAGTTTCCCATTTTGCTTCTTGCCTGTGTCTGGTAACCATCAATCTGTTTTCTTTGTTTGAATTCTACTAATTCAGATGCTTATTATAAGTAACCTCATACCATATTTTTCCTTTTCATGATTGGTTCATTTAACTTAGCATAACGTTTTCAAGTTGTATCCATATGGTAAGAAGCAATATAATTTTTCTACATTTTTAACATTTTGAAAATGAGTACTCTCTCACTGTATGTATATGTTGCATTTTGTTTAACATTTAGTTTGCAGTCATTTCTTGTCTATTACAAGTAATGTTGCTATGAACATAAGTATGCAAATATATCTTCAAATTATGATTTCAATTATTTTAGAAATATGCTCAGAAATTGCATTCCTGATTCAGAAGACAAGTTCATTTTTAATTTTGGGGGGAAAACCACAATATTTTCCCATAATGGTGGCCTCCTTATATTTTTAAAATTAATGTTAATTTCTTGTAATTATCCCTATTATGATTTTATTCCTTAAACCCTTAATAAATTCAGAAGAAATTCAATAAATACTATGAATTGTTGTACCCAGAAATCACACATATCCTGTAAAAATACCAAGTCCCACCATGAGGTATTTATCTTGTGAATACTGGAAAAGTCAAGAGAACTAATAAAGTTGTTTACGTAAAATTACCTGCAAAGCATTACTTTATAAGCAGATGGGACTAAAAGACAGTTAACTAGATAAGTTAGTAAAGACAAAAAAAAGTATAGAAATTAAAACAATTTGCATGTGCTATGATACATAAATGCTCATATTTTCATGAAAAATCTATAAAAATTATTTACATTTTCCATTTTTCTAAGTTTATTTAGGTCAGGATGTAACACAGTGAAGGGGATTTAAGTATTTACATATGAAGGTAGAAGAAGCATACAGAACTGAGTGTGACCTTTCACTTTTCAAAATATAATTTTAGAATTCTGAAAGAACACTGTGACTTTAGAAGATGGAGAGCATGTAACATGAGACTACATAGCTCAGAGCTGCTTTATTCTTCCCTTATTTAGAAGTTGTACTACTGTGGATAGAAGAAGCTTAGGAAGTGTCTTTTCCTTATATCAAAATTCTATTGCAGTTACAAAATTCTGTCTAGGGACTTAGTCCTATGCTACAGTCCTTCAGGAGCCATGAGGTAAATTAATCTGCAGGCTAGAATCGGGTAAGAATGTGTGTTTTTAAAGCCATGTTCAAGGAATAAGATTGTTTAAAAATGATGTTACCCCTATTTTTTCTCTTAAAAGATTAGATGAAGATTAAATGAGGTATTTATTTATTTATTCATTTATTTTTTAACATTTTTTATTCTAATTTGTTATATATGATAGCAGAATGCATTAAAGATCATATTACACATATAGAGCACAATTTGTCATATCTCTGGTTGTATACAAAGTATGTTCACACTGTTCATGTCATCATACGTGTACTTAGGGTAATGATGTCCATTTCATGATATCCCTCTCATCCCCCATATATTTATAACACAAAATTGTATTAAGGTATACAGACTGTTAAATATTGTATGAAAAGATAAATTTATAAAATATTTGACTTTAAAATTTTATTAAATCAAGTTTATCATTTCATAAAAATAATTTAATCAATCTGTGTTATTTATTATGCCATGTAGGAAAAAAAAAACATTCCTTCAGGTTTTTATATACTCAAATATTCAGTTCTCCAATAATAATGCACTGTTACCTGCTAGACATTGCTATAAATCAATAAGCTAGCACTAAAACATAGCCAAGTAGATAAGCTGGAAAAGACAAAAATGTACAGAAATTAAAATAATTTAGAAATGTTATACTGCTTGTATTTCCATGATGATATGAAGCAAGATGGGGTGATAAAGGACTTTGTGTGTTTGGATACTTACTCTGAATCATATGATAAACTACTGAAAGGCTTTAATTAGGCATTCAATATATTCAGACTAATTTTGTAAAAATCACTTTGAAATCTCTCAGGATGATTCAACTATGTTGAAGCCAAATTGAAAGTACAATAATCCTACTTAAGAAGGCACTGTATTTATAGGTAAGAAGTGATCGTATGCTCGGTGTGCAAATGAAAAGACAAATAGTAAGTACAATTAGTACTTACCAAAATGGAAGTAAATGGTGGTCATGTGGATGAGGGATAAAAGACAAAGGAAATATCAAGCGTGATTAAAATTTTCCTAAATAACAAGAAATTAGTATTTGATGTTCTGTTATGAGAGTTCTACAGTTCCTTGTCTATATTATTAAATTTACTTATTACAGAGTTATTCATGTTTATAAGTTTAACTTCTCAAAAAAGTGAGTCTTTTATGGGCAATATAACAGTACATAAAATAACCTGGTATAAATATTAACCAGTAATACAAATAGTGTTCTCATTAGAATATAAACTTCCTCTTGATTGCAAAACAAAAAGTTCCCTTTATTTTCCTTTTGGACATCACAGTCCTGTGTCTCATACAAACAAATCTTTAGGAATAAGATCCATACTCCAAATTCTAAAAACAATCCTATTTATGAAAACATGAGATCAGGGAGGTGGTATGTGAAAGGAGATGAGACCCTGATAGGAATAATTTCTCTTAGGTATCAAATGTAATCAAAGGACTCCTCTATTCAGATGTTCAGATTGCATAGATAACCTTTATTCATAAAGAATCCTCCATATACCATTATATTGACTCAAAAGTAAATTTTCTTCCATCATACAAGTTTATCCTTTGGTTCTTTAATCTTTCATTTGCTCCTGAGATGTATAACTATTTCTGTTTTCACAGAAGATTTCTATTCACATGAAGAATGCACAGGATGTCTATACAGTCCGAATATATTAGTGAACATCATTTTTATGGTTTGGGTCTTAAATATCCTCCTATTACTCATGTATTGAAGGATTGATGCCCAGATGATGGTGCTATTGGAAGGTAATAGAACCTTTAGGAGATAGGACCTGTGGAAGGAAATTAGGCCACTGGGGGCAAAAACTTGAAGGAGATATTGGAATGCTGGCTCCTCATGTCTATTTGCTTCCTGCCCACCATGAGGTGAGCAACTCTGCTTCATCTTTTGCTCCATGCCATGATGTTCTATCTTGCAAAAGGCCAAAGTTACAGGGCCAAATGACCATGAATGAGATCTCTGAAGCTGGGAGCTTAAATAAAATTTTCATCCTTTAAAGCTGACGATCTCAGGTACTTTTCCATGGTGACAGAAAGGTAACACAATATTTTGTTATTCTATTTATTACAGTTGTCCTTAAGGATACTATATAAATTTGTCAGGAGTTACAAATTCCCTGCATATTACAGAAAGAGAACCTCTAGTAGCTTGACATTGTTTAGTAAGATGAATACTAGTCAGAAACCAGATTCATGAAATAATAATATCAGATCTGGAAAGTACCTTAAAAGTCAATCAATTCTTATATTGCTTGTTTATTCCTTGAACAACTCAATAGCTTTATTTTCTCATGAAAAGATAATTAAAACCTTAAAATTATATTCAGTGTATAAACTTTTCCATAATGTATTTCTTTTGGTATTAATTCTTTTTCAAGTTATATGGATAACATTTAATGCCTTTTCTACCTAGTCATCACTAAACTTTCAGAAGGCAGCAGAATACTACCAAATAGAGTTCTAACAATTCTGCATTTCTGTCATGTTTTAAAATTCCATATTGAGAGAATTCACCAAATGCCCTCAGAGCTGCCAATATATGCAAAATTCTTTGTCTTATTCTTACAGTACCACAAAATTATGTCAGTCTCCTTATTCCTAATATTAACTATCTTTTTTTGACATTTTTTTTCTGCTTTCAACTGGACTCACCAAATGTTATTGGTCTTTTCAATTCCAGCATTAGGTTTTATTTATGCATTCAAATCTTTGCATATTTTACTTTGTTTGGATTTATACTTTTATTAATTATTTTCCTTTTTCATAATAAAACCTTACCTGTTAGTACATAATCCTTAATGCCTTTCAAGGCTTTATATTTGTCCTACATAACTTTATATTTATAATTTTGTATATTTTTGTGTTTGTGTTTCCATAGTCAAGTATAACTTGTTTTTATATCTTATCATTATATTTTTCAATATTTGTATGTTGATAGTTATTATGATATAGTAAATAATAAGTATATCATAATGTAAAATTATTATATAACCTTCCTTTTTCTTTTCTTTTTTGGCTATGGAAAAAGAGCAGTGCTAAAGAGTGAATCATGGTGTTTGCATTCATGTTCACTGGAGTAAAAGACTCTTTGGAGCAGGTTCACAGTAATGGAATCATCTTATTGCACAGTACTTACACTTATTAGTTTACTTGGTGTTGTATATCTCTCAAGAGTGAGTACAATAATTTTCTCTCACTATTTATTCATGAAATTCTTCTTTTTCCCCCAAATCCTTTCCTATCCTTAAAAACTGCCAACCTTTTTCTTTTACATATAAATAATAAGATAGTCCTGTTTTACTTTATATTTCTCTGATTACTAATAAAGTAGAGCATCTCATATTTGAAGTCATTCTGGCTCTTTCAACATGCCTAATTATAACTTTGCCCCACACTTCATTGTATTCTTCCTTTTTTTTTTTTGGTTTTCCTATAAAAACACTAAAATTATTTACTTATTCTAATGCTAAGTCTTTGCACTGGTATGTTGTTTATTCATAAATATATTTGCTTGGATTGTACTTGGAATTCCATTTTTATTATACAATGCTGTATCCAACAACTGTGAGAGTAATTTCATCAGATTGCTTCCTGAGTTTGGGTACGGTGGGGTCTATCACTCCTGATATTCACTAAGCCAGGCAAGATTTTGCATGCATTGGCTCTCGGTAAAAGAAAAGGTAGTGGTTAGCATGTCCAACTCCTATTAATCATTACTTTAAACTTTTAAACACTCCCATTATGTGTTATCAGTAAGCAACATGTTTTTATCTTAAACTAATATCACTTAAAAAGTAACAATTGTTAATATTTTGTTTTTTATAATAAAATAGTATTATTTAGAATGTTACAATTGTTAGTCTAGTGGGGTGGTGTACAACCTGTAATCCCAGCTGCTTGGGAAGCTGAGGCAGGAGGATCTCAAGTTCAAAGTCAGCCTCAGCAATTTAGTGAGGACTTGTACAAGTTTAAAAGCAAAAAAAAAAAAAAAAAAAAAAAAAAGTGCTGGAGCTGTGGCTCAGTGCTTGAATGCCCCCAGGTAAAATTCTTAGCATCCAAAAAAAAAAAAAAACGGTACGATTGTTAACATTTTGTCTTTTTGATGGTTCCCAGACCCATAGACACAGAAGGACAAATATTGCTTGATTCCATTTATCTAAAGTATCAAAAACAAGCAAATTTACAGAAAGAGAATGGAATGGTAGTTACCCTTGGTTAGGGAAAGGAGAAGATGAATTATATTCAGTGGGTATGATGTTTCATTTATGCAAGATGAGTAATTTCTAAAGATCTGTTTCACAAAGTAGTTCATATATTTAGCAATACCATATTGTTCAACTAAAATTTTAAGGGGATATGTTTCACATTACATAGTCTTACCCCAAATAGAGTGGGGAGCCACAATGAGATTTTGTAGGTTATGGACTCCCATTATCTTGGCATTGTTCATGGTTTTACAGGTGTATACATATGTTCTAAGACAACAGATTGCATATATTAAATATGTCCAACTTTTTATGTCAATTAGACCTTCAAAAAGTGATTCTAAGTGATAAAATCAAAACTGAATAATGAATATTTTAGTGTTATTTTCATAAATCACATTCTACAATTTAGAAAATAGTATCTTATTTTCACATAAAATTATGACATCATTTTATTCTATCTCTCCACCTTTCTATTCTTTCTAATATTTCTAAGAAAACTGGCAGCTATTCAGAATTTTCATTTTCAATTTCTTTCTTAGTATTCATGAATGGATGTCATCTTGGCCAAGAGATTAACATTTTTATAGAGCAACAAAGTTTTCTCTAAAAATATCTGTCCAAAAATTTTTCTCTAGGGGCCTGGAGTTGTGGCTCAGTGATAAAGTCCTTGCCTGGCATGTGTGAGGCCCTGGGTTCAATCCTTAGCACCATAAATAAATAAACAAACAAATAAAATATCCATTGACAACTAAAAATATATTAAAAAGAAAAATTTTCTCTATCCTTGGCTTCAATACACTTTACCAATCTTGAATCTAGTTTTTATGGTCTGGGTAGACTTTCACCACGTCAGAATGTCATGCTTATGTGCTATAATAAAACATTAGTTTAAAGTAAACTGGGGTTTGTTACAAGCATTTTGGCTTATAGCAAATATAATTTAAAGTGTCATTTTATCAACATTTTAACGTTTTTAGAAGGAGAATTTCATACTAGTTTTCCTTTGAAAATTTCTGTTTATAGCTTCAGGTCCATTTGTTAAAATTACCTTGAATTTTATGCTTTCTTCTATATTTTATATACTTTTTTGTTGTTGCATATTCAGAAATTTGTTTCTGAAAGCAGCCTATTATTATTACTAAAACTTCCTATTAACGAATCCTGAACTACCCAATAAATGCACAAAATTTCCGTAAACATTTTTGTTCTTGTTTATCTGTTATCATTAGTAAAGCCTGTCCTTGTGAAAGGTGTATATTTGTCTAGGCCCAAATAGACAACCTTGACAATAATAAATTCCAATAGTTCAAACTGAATTTCTTCCAGATTTTGTCATTTCAATTTCCCTGCCAGTCAGTTACTTTTTGTTGGTTAGAATTTAGTACAAAATAAAAATCCCTCTCATCATTCTCTCTAGCTGCTAAGAGATTAAATTAACTATAAAGCAAGCCAAGACAGGCTTTTAATAGAATAAGTTTTGTGGAATGTCTAGAAAGATTAATTCTTTTTTATTATACTTGCAGTTTTTGAAACTCTGTGAGCTTTTGCTTTTTTATCTACAGTATTAAAGTAGTAATACTTCTTTTGTTTGTCCATTTTACATATTTTCCAAAGACTAAATGAAACAAAGAATGTTGAAGTGTTTTCAAAAGTCTTCAAAAATTGTTTATTACCACTACCACCATCACTGCTGCCTCTGATTCTGCTGCTGCCAGCCTGAGGTCCATTGAAGGTCTTCTTTCTGGGTGCTGCTGCCCTTGCAGCTGCAACTGCCTGCTGCTGCCACAGAAAATACTGCTGCCCCAAATGCAACTGAAGCTGACGCTGCTACTGACCCCCGGAGAGTACCTGGTGATGCTGCCCTTATAGCTACAGTTGCCACTGCTGTTGACCATCTGCCTGCTGCCAACAACCACTGCTACTACCACTGCTACCAGGACCTAGAGGACTGCTGTGGGGGACACTCCAGGTTTGGTTGCACATAGGTGAACCCATTTTGGGACACCAGCCAGGGCCTAGGATCCAGGCACCACCAGGCTTACCAACACAAGACACTCTGTCTGGGGACTCTAGCTGGGACCTGCAGGTCCAGTGTACGGGTGCCTGAGGTCTTCCTTTTAAGAGTACTGGTGGCCCTTGTCTTGCTGCTGTATCTCAAAGTTGCTCCTTTGTATGAGTGCATCCCTTGTGGTCTCTCTGCAAGTAGGAGCAGCATTGAGATATTGTGACTTAGCAAGGCCTAGCCTGAGGTATCTGAAGCCCAGATGGATCTGTGGGATAGTGACTGGATTTGTGAGGGCTGATCTGGGTTTGGTGGTCCCAAGAGACATCAGAGACAGGGCTGAGAAACTGTTGAACACTGATGGAGACATTTTGACTTTCCATAAAGATTTATTTTCTTTTATTTTATTTTTCCATCCGCTAATCTCTCTACCATATTTGGAACAAGATGTGTTTTATGCATCAGTGTGTGGAGGACAATGAAATATGAAGGGTGTTTTGCATTTTTGTTATATTCTTATGTCTTTAATTTTTTCTATTTGTTTGTATTCTTCCTCTTTCTTGTCTGTTTTCTTGGATTTTCTTTCCAACTTTTCTCCAACCAACAGGCAATCGCTGTCAGCTCCTCTTCCACAGTTCCTGTAATTTTTTACTTCTTGCTTCTCTCCTCCTCCCTCAAGAACATTGCATACTACCCTACCTCTCTTCTCTCATCCACCATTTGAAATTGTAAGCCGTTTTAACAAGTTCTCTGTTTATATTATAGTTATTCAACTCATCATTTTGGTTTAATGCAAGAAAGCAGTAGATGCTTTAGTAGGAACTTTTAGGTTTAAGGCTACATATTGTATACCCTGGGTGCTGTTGGTATTGATCTCACCATTAAAGATGAAGTGCTGGAAACCTTCAGGGACACTATAGGTCTACAGTGTAGAATTTATGCTACCTTAGATCCATACTTCTAGATGGGAAAACACACTAACAACATAAAAAAAGCAAGGGAATAAAGTGCCCCAAACAAACCAAAATGCTTCAACAACAGAAGCCACTAATAACACAGTAGAAGAAATGTCCAAGAAGGAAATGTACATAGATAAATTGGTATGTGAAGTAAAGGATAGTATAAGGAGTGAAATAAAAGAAAAATTATAGGAAGTGAAAGATCACTTCAATAAAGTGTTAGAGATTGTGAAAAAGAAAAAACAAGCAGAAATCCTTGAGATGAAGGAATTAGTAAGCCAAATTATAAAGTCAATAGAAAGCATCACCAACAAACTAGACCACTTGGAAGACAGAATCTCAGACAATGAAGGCAAAATATATAATGTTGACAGTAGAGTTGACCATGCAGAGAAGAAAAGAAATCATGAACAGAACAGCCAAGAATTATGGGATAACATGAAAAGACAAAACTTAAAAATAATTAGAATAGATGAAGGAGTAGAGATAAAAACCAAAGGAATGCACAATCTTTTCAATGATATAATAGCAGAAAATTTCCAAAACCTAAAGAATGGAATGGAAAATAAAATACAAGAGGCTTACAGGACCCAAATGTACAAAATTACAGCAGACCCACACCAAGACACATTATAATGAAAATTACTAACACAGAGAATAAAATAAAATTTTAAAGGCTGTGAGAGAAAAAAAATCAAATTATATATAGGGGGAAACAAATTTGGATCTCAACTGATTTCTCAACCCAGACCCTCAAAGCTAGGAGTTCCTGGAATAATATTTCAAGCTCTAAAAGAAAATAAATGCCAACAAAGAATTTTATATCCAGCAAAACTAAGTTTCATATTTGAAGATGAAATTAAAACCTTCCATGATAACAAAAATTAAAAGAATTCACAACTAGAAAGTCTACACTACATAGCAATCTCAACAAAATATTCCATGAGGATGCAGTGAAAAATAGAAGTGAAAACTAGCAAAGGGAGGGTCTACACTAAACTAATATTCAACCAAATGGGAAACTAAGACAAATTAATATCCAGAAACAAATCAAAATCACAGGGAATACACATCATATCTCAATAATAACCTTAAGTGTTAATGGCCTAAATTGGTCAATCAAAATACACATATTGGCAGATTGGATTAAAAATCAAGACTCAACAATAGGCTCTCTGTAAGAGAATTACTTTATGGGCAAAGACAACCACAGGTTAAAGGTGAAAGGATGGGGAAAATCATATCTCTCATATGAATTGCATAACCAAGCAGGGGCTTCAATTCTCCTCTCAGATAAAATAGACCTCAAACCAAAGTTAGTCAGAAGAGACAAAGAAGGACATTTTGTACTTCTTAAGGGAAGTATATATAAGTAGGACATAACAGTTATAAATATTTATGCCCCAAACAATGGGATATCTATGTGTATCAAACAAATCCTTCTCAATTTCAAGAGTCAAATAGACCACAATACAATGATAATGGGTGACTTTAATACACTTCTCTCACTAATGGACAGATCTTTCAAAGAAAAATGATAAAGGTGCCAAAATCATTCACTGGAGAAAAGATAGCCTGTTCAACAAATTGTGCTGGCAAAACCGGAAATCCATATGTAGCAAAATTAAATTAAACCTCTCTCACTCTGCACAAGAATCAACTCAAAGTGGCAAAGACTTAGGCACTAGAAGAGTGACCCTGCACCTAATAGAAGAAAAATAAGACCCAAATCTTCACCATGTATGCCTAGGAACTGACTTTCTTAAGAAGACTCCTAAAATGCAAGAAGTAAAATCAAGAATCAATAAATGGAATGGATTAAAATTAAAAAGATTCTTATCACCAAAAGAAACAATCAATAATGTGAGGAGAGAGCCTGCAGATTGGGAGAAAATCTTTACCACATGAATCTCTGATAAAGCATTAATCTCTAGGATATATAAAAAACTCAAAAACTTAACACTAAAAAATAATAATCCAATCAATAAATGGGCTAAGGAACTGAACAGACACTTCAGAGAAGAAGAAATACAATTAATCCACAAATATGTTACAAAGTGTACAACTTCTCAAGCAATTAGAGAAATGCAAATCAAAACTACTCTTAAGATTTCATCTCACTCCTGTCGGAATGGCAATAATCAAGAATACAGGCAACAATAAATGTCGGCAAGGATGTGGTGA
Organism: Marmota monax; assembly: GCF_021218885.2. Taxonomy (NCBI): domain Eukaryota; kingdom Metazoa; phylum Chordata; class Mammalia; order Rodentia; family Sciuridae; genus Marmota; species Marmota monax. The sequence continues at coordinate 18,116,196 of NW_026692781.1, forward strand.
AAAAGGTACACTCATACATTGCTGGTGGGACTGCAAATTGGTGCAACCACTATGGAAAGCAGTATGGAGATTCCTCAGAAAATTGGGAATGGAACCACCATTTGACCCAGTTATCCCACTCCTTGGTTTATACCCAAAGGACTTACAGTAATGCAGCCACATTGATGTTTATAGCAGCTCAATCACAATAGCTAAACTAACTAGGAACCAACCTAGGTATCCTTCCCTAGATGAATGGATAAAGAAAATGTGATATATATACTCAATGGAATATTATTTAGCTTTAAAAAAGAGAGAAATTATGGCATTTGCCAGTAAATGAATGGAGTTGGAGAATATCATGTTAAGCAAAATAAGCCAATAACAAAAGACCAAAGGCCCTATGTTTAATATGCAGATGCTAATTCACAATAAGGAGGGGGGCACTAGAGAAGAATAGTATTACCTTAGTTTAAGAAGATAAATGAAGAGAGGGGAGTGGAGGGGACATGGGGATAAGAAAGACAGTAGAATGAAACAGACATTATTGCTTTATGTATATGTGTGATTGCATGACCAATATGATTCTACAACATGTACACTCAAAAAAATGAGAAATTATATCCCATCTATGTATGATATATCAAAATGCATAAATGCATTCTACTGTCATGTATAACAAATAAAAAATAAATATAAAAATTGTTTATACATGCGCTATGGAGTTTTTTATGTAAACATTTTGAAAAAAAATTTTGTTAATTTTGGCCACAAATTATGTAGAATCAGCAATCCCTTAACTTCTTCTATCATGTGAAACACACTAAATAGAAAGGTCATCAAACAAATAAGTTGGTTTAATATCTATCATTTAACTACTAGACCAACTAGTAAATAGTTGATCAAAGGATACATTGAATTAATCTGAATGAGTCCTTTGGGATTTGAGCATTATTCTATTATTATTGGCACAATAAAGTCCCCCAAAGACTCCCATTTCCTAATGCCTGAAATCTGTGATAATGTTAGGTATATGGAAAAGGAGAATTACAGTTATAGTTGATATTAAGGTTGATCAGCAGCTGATCTTAAAATAGGGACTTTATCCTGAATTATTCAATGGACTCAATGTAATGTTCTTCAAAGTGGATCAGGACATAGATGGGAATTTAGAGAGAGGAGCTATGAAAACAGCCTCATGTACTTTGCTGACAAGAGGAGCCATGTTGGATGGTGCAAGAGAGTTCACAAGTCAGGGAATGCCACCACTCTCCAGAAACTCAAACTGACTGGGAACTGAAATCTAGAATCTGCAGAAAACTGAAACCTTAACACCAGCTTCATTTTGGCCCAGAGAGACCATTTCCTGTTTCTGATGTCCTGGATTGTGTGATAATCTTGTGTTGCTTTAAGCCACCATATCTGTGAGGTTTTTTTTTTTTCCCCCACAACAGTTTCAGGAAATTAATAATCAGCATTATTTGTATTATTAGCACAATAAAATAAAATAAATGTGTCTTCAAACAAAAGCATTATTGACAACTACACGAATTGGGAAGCCATAATGATAGGATTGTGGAAACATACTTCTCACTATTGTATTTTAAGTGTATTCACTTTTGTAGAATGCCTAAATGGGAAAGAGGCAAAATAATACCTTTATGTCTTTTCCAAGACAGTTATTAAGATGATTTACTTCTTGGCAAGTCTCTTTCTAATAAATATAAAGCACTTTGTATGTTATGAAAATGCCAGATATTCAATAATTGAATATTGAAAGTGAGAACATTCAAGATCCCCCTTCATTTTCATTAGGTGAATCTCTAAGGTACACTTCACCTGAATAGCACTACTAACAAATAGAAAACTAAAAAAAAGTTAGATGTAATAATAATAGCATAAAATATTTCCATCACAAAATTACATGCATAATTACTTGTATACACTCACACACACATACACCCACACATACACACGCACGCTCAAGGTGAGTTGAAGTGGTTTCATTAAAAAAATTGCAGATATTATGCAAATAATATTTCCAGAAAGTGTGAACCTAAAATATGGGATAAGCTTTCTTTTAAGACCAAAAACTAGACAGTCTTTGACAAAATATTTTCATCATTTAATCAGTCTGCATTTGTTTTTGATGTGTACTTAAGACAATATTTCCAGTTAAGTTATTCAATCTTTTGAGAGCATTTACAAAAAAAAAAAAAAAAAAAAAAACATGTAGTGGCCTAATGCAAAACAAACATTATCACACAGTTCAGGACATCAGAAATATGAAATGAGTATCATTGGGCATTTTTTGTTAGTTGATTTATATCTGTGTTCCTCAGTATAAACTCATAAACTCCCATAAACTCAATGGGAACAGTGTTCATTAGTGTTTTTCTTCATTATTTTATATCCAGAGCTTAGGATTTCTACTAGGGCTTCAATGAATATTTGTTTAATGGACAGTTTTTGTTACAGAATAAAGTCTTAATATTATTAAGATCCTTCTTCATTTTCTAAATGTTCTGGATAGATAAATTTCTATTAAAAAATACCCAACTAGCTTCTTCTATGCCATTTGACAAAGAAGCTGAAGACTAATATCATCTGTCTGGATGTTTTCCAGGAATACATGCCAATCATCAGGAGAGAAAATATCTGTTTTTAAACTCCAAATTAGAGACTTCAAAATGTCACTGGATGCCAGAAGTTTTCATCTGAGATACAGATATCTAAAACTCCTGAGACTCTTAAAGCATTAGGAATTGCTCAAAAAAAAAAAGGTAAAATTTGCCATTTTAGAATTTATACTAAAATAGTATCTCTATAATAAAGTGATAATTTAAGTTGATTTCTAAGTTTGTAAAAGTTTTGGAACAGTATGTTTTTATGTTATCAACAAAGATATTATAATGAGTTAGAACTAGAAAATTATGAATAAATGCAATGATTTTCCAACTGGATCTTAAATACATTTATTGTTTACATTCTAGTAACTAAATAAAATCTTCAAAATGCTTATATTCCAAAGAATTTACTCTATTTAGAGGAAATGAATAAACACAAAGGCATGCCCATGTAGTGTGATTATCTCCTGACAACAATGAAGTTTTTTTTTTTTTTTTTTTTTAAGCATTACTAACAAAGAAAAGTTGTTTCTAAATTCAAGGACACCAATTGAGTAGAAGAAATTAGAAGAACAAAATAACATAGATATTTTGAAATGGAAGAAATTATAACTATTAAGTTCCTAAAATATGTTCTCATCAGAGATAATATTTAAATATGACACATCTTTCCAGGAGCTAGGTAGTATATAATGATTAAAAGTGACCCAGGGAAACAGTTCAAGAGAAAAAAAAACAGCAATTCTCCTTTGATTACATTTTATATAGCTTATCTTCTTCTTAATGTCCTATAACTAAAAACTATAATTTCTTTTTTTTTGTCAAATGTATGTATAATTATAATTGATAAATACACATAAAGTATATGAGTATGTATAGGGAAATAATAGAGTAGAATACACATTAAAATCAAGATGAAGTAGTGCATTTGTGTTTGTGGTTGTTAGGCCAGAAACAGAAAGTAAATTCAAAATAAAAAAACATGAAATTGTGCATGTACAACAGGAGTAGTTTGAGATGTATATACCTACTTTCAAATAAAATAATCTAATTTTGAAGAAACTGTAAAAGGTCTTACTATACCAGTCATGAAAATAGATTTTCAGCTGAAATATGAGGTAATATTATATTCATATTCACTATATTTTGATAATTAGTAAGGATATGAAATAATATTATATTTAGGTCCTTTCTCATTCCCTACTGCTGAATAAGTTTGTAGGTTAAGTAGATTATCCTAGGGACCTTACATCTAAAAGGAAGATAATTCATACCCTACACATTTTGGGAGAAGTTATCTGTAAACTGCCTCAAACAATATATGATACAAAGCATATTTGGAGCTTATGTAAAATTGATGCCAGTTATAAGAATAAACAAGAGCTGAGTTCCATTTCCCCAGATATTGAAGACTGAACATCTGAGAAACACCAAGGCAAGCATAGAAAGCAAGTTTTATTTAAAGGATAGAACAGGGATAGACTTCTCAGCAGAGAAGGGGTCCAAGAGCTGGGCATGCAAGGAAGCAGGGTGTCTTGCTCCTTTTATACTTTATAGTTTTCCTTTGTTCTCAAGCTCTCTCCTCTCTCCATCCTGCCCACATGATTAGTGGCCAGAAGGTGGGCCAAAGGTGGAATGATCCAGGCAGAAAGGGTGCAGACCAGGAGGCATTGATTAACAACCCCTACAACTCCCTGCAGAGAGGAACAATTCCCTGAGGCAGGTCATTTTGGCAACAGGTGGAGGAGAGGGGAAGTCTCCTGAAGGTATTAATATTGTATTTCCTCCTGAATCAGTCCCCATCTTTCTGACACAATCATTTATTACCTACACTGACTGCCTTTTGTCCTGAAACTTCAAAATAGCAAGATGTTGGTCAGATGTGATTTATTCCAATTTGAAGATTATCAATTCTATAAACAACCTGGATTTTATGGTTAAATAATAAAGATATTTCTTTATTGGATAGAAAGCATCTCAGAGCAAAGATACTGTTAACTTGACTTTATTTCAAGCAGCAAAAGGCTTAGCAACACCAGGGTGAAATTTATCTAGATAAAATATATCCTTAGATTCTCTAGCCATCAATGTTTAAAGTTCATACTTGGTTATCTACTTGGAATATACAAAATGGGTCATTGCTTCTGTTGATTAATAGAGTTTTAAAGAAAAGAAGTAGAAATAATGTTTTCTGACTCTAATAGCTGTAGCAAATATATCAACAGGAAAAAGCCTTTCCATAAAAGTGGAATAAAATAATAATATCCTTTTGTATCCCTGGAGTAATAAAATTACTCAGGTACCCTTGGCCTAAACTCATTCTGAGAATAACAACATTGTTCAGGAGCAATATTTTGCTTTTTAATTTTCATGATTACTGGGGTTTTATTATTCAAATGTAAAGTACATTTTTTAAATAGCTTTGACAGTTGGCTCTTAGTTTCACATTGTTTTATGCCAACTCCATTTTATTATGTGAAAATCATTATTCTTATCTGTAGTTCTCTTGAGATTTTAAAGTAAACTTGCTATATCACATTGTAGTCCATTTTTAGAAGTAGTTTTAGTTTATAGGCCATTGTAGTTCAGAAAGAAATAAAAATAAAAATAGAGGTTACAAGCAACACAAAGTAAACAGATTAACTTTTTGTTTGTTTTTCTTTCAGCCTGGTCATTCTCTGAATTCAAATGACCAAGTTTTTATTAAATGGTAGTCCTTAAGAATATTTTTAGGATGGTTTACCAAGTATGCAAAGTACTTTAGATGAGTTATTGCTATTTGTATTAATTTTATATATACATACATATATTGATATATATATATATGCATATACATATACTAATATTATATATACACACACACACACACACACATATACTGATAGTGCATAAATTCTGGAAAGAGGAAAACATGCATAATAATTAGTCAGGAATGTGTGTTCACATATATTTATATATTTTTTCATGGTACTATTAACCTCATACATTTCCCAAGAAAATAAAAGTGCATAAAATTTGTTGATTATCTGTACTAGTCTACAAGGGTTTCATAACAAAATGCCAGAGTCTGGGTGACTAAGTCAACAGAAATTTATTTTCTATTAGTTCTGGAGGCTGAAAGTCCAAGATCAATTTCAGAGTTTATTTCTTTAAGGCTTCTCTTCCTAGCTTCTACATTTATTCTTTATTCTCAATCTGTCTTCACGTCATCTTTTTTTCATGTGGTCATTGAGATAGATACTTGTATTTCTCTTATTACAAAACCTGAGTCCCACGAGGCCCCCTTCATGATTTCATTTAACTAGTTGTTTCCATAAAGGCCTTATGTCTAAATAAAGTCACTTAAGGGTTAGGCATACAACATATGAATCTGGAGGCAGAGAAAACAATTTGGTCCATAACAATAACATTTGATTTTATTTGTGTATTACTTACTGATGATATATGAGACAGATGCTCTTTTGAGCTATGGAATACTATACTAAAGAGCACTGACATGGAACCTATAGCACAGCTAAAAAGATGCATATTGAATGAGATGATATTTATTCAAGGGGGTACATGGTAAAAGATAAAAAATGTATAAAAGGAGTTCCAAATAAAGTAAGTTAATGAGAAAGATAATCCTGCTCTGATAAACTGTCAGTCTAGAGAAGATAGAAAGACTTCTTGTATATAAGTGAAATTTATTTCAAAAATTTTCAGTTTATATATTTTATTGATATATATTTTTCACTTTCATTAGAATCATCACTTTAATGAAATGGTGAAATATGTAAATATGCAGGGGCTGGAGTTGAGGCTCAGCAGTAGAGCGCTCAAGGAGCATGGGTGAGGCACTGGGTTCCATCCTCCGCACCACATAAAAAATAAATAAATAAATGAAAATAAAGGTACTGTGATCAACTACAACTCATGTATATAAATACATACACACACATACATGTATATATATAAATACATACACATATAAAGAAATATGAAAATACGCATCAATTTTTAATGTATATGGTAAGTACTACCGTTCACATTTGAGAGACAGTTTTTAATCACCTTATACTATTAATATCTATATAATATTACTAGGTGGTTGATGTAGGTATTCAAAAGAGGTAGTTTCACTCAAATGAAACTTATACTTAACACAAGTAGCTCATAGGAGATAAGTTGGTAGTACAATGACTTACCTCTTGATTGATTAAAATCGTAGGTTATTTGTTACATCATGCTGATTAATTCTTGTTTAGCTGACAGAGAATTCTTAAATTTTTATAAATATGTTTTATTTTATATTTTTCTATAAAATTTTGTGATATCTCATTTTGATTGCATTTCTTAACAAAAACAGGTAAATAAACAAATAAAAGTGTAAAAAGTCATACAATGAACATGACACTAACTTTTTAAGAGGAAAATAATTTCAGCCTGAGCCCACTTGCTATTTCAAGGAGAATTTATCATCAGTTTCATTCTCATTAAATACCTAAACAACACACAACGTCTTAAAGCACTGGGAATTACTGCTTTACTTTGCAACTAGCAGAGAATTAAAATAAGGAAGCTATTTAAATGAAGTGATGGATATGTGCCTAAATTAATATATAACAATTATTTCACATGTTCCTTTTGTAAAACATTAACCAGGAAATATTAAAGTTTTTCTGGGCAAAAAGAAATAAAAGAGAGGATGATAACATTACAGAGACCCAGGAATAAGGGAAAACATGAACACTAAAGGGACTATGTAGTGTATGGTTTAATCATAAAATGTAAGGTAGGAAAGACCAGAGATGGCAAGAAGCACATCAAAATAACTAACATAGTAACTGATATTTCTTGAGCACTAGGTGCTAGGCCCGTCTTCTAAGTCTTTTATATGGATTATCTCAGATATTCCTCAAAAAACCTCCAGGTGTTTTTACCATACATTATAATTGGTAAGACATGTGCTTGAGTCGGATTGCTTATTACCAATTATCAATGTAAACTTTGAGGAATTTATGTAATCTCTCTATGCCTTAGTTTCTACATCTATAAAATAGGGTAATGCTAGCACATCTTTTTATATTTTGATTGTAAAGACTACATGAATTAACACATGGAAAGTATTTACTATGTATTTAGCACATAGTAAACACATTGCCAAGTAAGGACGTTTCAGTTATTAATAGTATCGCTGTCCACGGTTCATATTTGCACAAATTTTCAGAATAGTTTTTTAAAATAACAAGTCATAACTGGTAAGTATGCCAGTCACAAGTATGGAGAGGGTTAATAGCTCACAAAAAACAAGAACAAAATTCTGGACCCTTTATACATACCTTTTACCACCTATCCTTCCTCCATCCCCAAGAATTTCATCAGACACCTAACTGCTTGTCAAGCATCCTACTTTAAAACAATTACCTCACAATTCCTTCTAACCAAACAATTATTTTTCCAGCTAGGAAGTGCATCTTCATTTCTTTCAGATTTCCTATAAAAGAAGTTTTGCTAACTATGTTACCTTCCCACATTGGGGGATGTCTAGTAGACATGCAGACGATTGTGTCACATGAATCAATTATTCAACTTCAAGCTCCAGGTCTCCAAGAGTGTTTTCCCTTCCAACTTTAGCAACTGGAAAAGAGAACAACATACCTAAAATAACTTTTTATAGAAACAGCACAACAGACAGCACAGAACTGTGATCCCTAAAATAAGGGAAATAATTGAAATGAGAAGTACGATTACCATGGTTTTCTGCCTAGAGGAAAATTCCAAACTGAGGGTCCAGAAGGGAAAATTCAATCAAGGAATCAGCAGACTTTCTAATTTGAGACAGAAGTTAGTGTTTGGAAAGGCCAAAGTGGCTGGAAATTTTGAGGAAAAGTAAAAAAAGAAGAGGGAACTACAAAGAGAAATAAATCCAGAGGGTTGTACATAGGATCCCTCATAGAGTTTGTAGTGCCTGCCAAGAGTGACACCTCAAAAAAGACTCTAGAACTAATTGCTAAGTTGTGGTCACAGAATATGGATCTCTTAGTACTTCTGTATTGATAATAAAAAAGTGACTATTGAAATGTAAAAAGAGTTATTTACATAACATGTTTATAATAAAACTTTTAAAATGTACGCAAAAGACCTGGATACTAAAATGTATAGATTATATATCAAGTTCATGGAATTAGGGATACATCATTCTGAGACCCTGAAGCACCAGATTCAACAAAATTCCACCCCGTTCCTCATGCACAGAAAATACAAGAGAAGAGTTATGTGTTGTCTTAAGGAACTACATTTAGGTAATGTACAGTGAGTGCTTATCATGCATAAGGCACAGATTTTGATTCCCAGCATCTTTCCACACACACACAACAAATTACATTTTGGGAAACTAAAAGAAAAATTACAAGGGAATTTTTTCCAATCCTAATACTACCTTACAAGGGTACACTCTCATAATTCCTAACTGCATAAATAAATTTCACCTATTTTATACCTTTGCATTTAATTTAAATAGATTATACAAGATGTGTACTTACTTATACCTGACTTACTATATTCAAAATTGTGTTTAGGAAATATGTTCTTAATTATTTATAATAAAGGTCATTTATTCTCTTCAGCATATAATTGTCGATTGCATGCAAAGAACATAAATTATTTATTGATTTTAAACTTAATGGGAGTTTGAGTAGTTTTCTCAGATTTTGTTTTGTTGTTTTTGTCTTTGAACTGCTATAAGCAATATAACACATTTCATTTTTAGAGCAGACATATTCATTACTTTTAGTTATGTTTCTGGATAGCAATTGATAGGATATAGAATATACATTTACCTTTATCAGGTTTGACCAAAATATTTTTCAAAGTTCACTGATAGATATAATATTTGTTGTGTAGTCTTAAATGTTAATTTTATAGAAGACAAAACTATTTTTTTTCCTTGGAAACATGCAAAATTTATTTAGTAAATATTTTGATGAATTGAAAATAAAGAATTTATTTCATTTCTATTAAATATAAATAGGGTACCATAAATCTAATAAGTTATACATTGGAACATTTATTCCAGTTAGATTACAGCACATGTTCATATGAGAAACTGTACTTGAATATTCAAAATATTCACCTCTCTGTGCTATATCCATACCATGGAATAGTACTCTGAAATTACAATTGATTCAATTTGGATATATCTCCAGAGAATTATGCTGAGTGAAAACAAGTTGAAAAGCTAATTCTATAAAGATATATACTATATGGTTCCATTTATATAACATTTCTCAAACTGCAGGATTATAGAAATAAAGAACAAATTAATGATTGTGAGGGCTTAAGGACAAGTGAGTCAAGGAAGAAGTGTCTATGGTCATAAAAGGGTGAAAGGAAAGATGCTTATGATGATGGAAATACACTTACTGACTTTGTCCTACTGCTGACCTCCTGGTTGGATACTAAAATAAATTTTCCTCACCATTGGAAGAAACTAAATAAAGGGCACATAGAGTCTCTCTGTGCTATTTTAAATCTGTGATTTTCTCAGAACAAATCATTATATATATATATCCCAGTATTTTAGCATGCTGATTTGCTGATTAGTGGAGAGCAGTGTTACAATTTCATAAATAAATGAGGGATTAGAACAAAGTTTCAAAGTCTATAACCACATTTGTCTGAAAAGAAAATTACATCAGTCATTTTCTTATCTGTAATTTACCATTTCAACAGTTCATAAATGAAGAGGATTATTTAAAATAATTTTAAGTCAAAAGAAAAAACTCAAAAGTACTCTGAAGCAAAACTACAACAATCCTCCAAGAACAAGAAAATCATCTGTCTGTGGAAAAATACGATAAAATTTATTTTATTTTAGGAGCCACCTCTCCCAAAAGACTTTTACTGATTCCCATTCCTTTCTCCCCCTTCACTATCCTCCCACTCCCATTCCCAGAGAAATGGTACACATATCTAGAATCTTCGTGACAATAAAATTGCTAAAAGTAAATTCTTGAAGCCTCGGTGTACTCTAGAATTTGAGACCACATTACATTTTGTTCAAAACCATTAAATAACTTGGTATTTATTTTACATTTACTCTTTTTTAGAAAGTGACGTTGTAAGACTTTTCATGACCATTTTTTGGCTCTTAGCAAATTTGAGAGAAATGGCATATATTTTCTACATGCTCCTTGCCTTCACACGTATGTAGGCTTCACCATTATCAACAGTTGGAACCAAAGTGGTACATGTGTATAAGCCTTCCAGAATTGTGTGTAGACACATATCAATACATTTTTTACATTGTCTTTCTTTTTTTAAGGGACACTTAACCATTATTTAGGTTAGGGATATGGACTTGCCAATAGTGTGGACCTTTCTCAGAATAATGTTTTAAGTGGATAAAATAAAGTTCATATTATTTCATAGGGAAAACAATTTTAAAGGAATTTAACAAAATGTTATTTTAAAACATTGTAATATAGCCATTTATGTGTTTCCTGTATTAATTCATTAAATTATAAATTGAATCCATAAATTGCCATGATTTTGTATGTGAAGAAAGAAAATATTTGCTATCTGTAAAAATTATGGGGTGGTGTGAAATTATCTCTTATTTTTATTGGTGAACAGGTAGTTCTGATTCCATTGTAGTACTTTCTCTATGTAAGTGAATTTTTTAAAAAACAATTTCAGATAGAGTTAATGAACATGTAAATGTAATGCTCTTTTTCTTTCCCATTTCCCTCTTCTTTTTCCTCCCACTCCCACTACTGGAGAAAGAATATACATATCTAGGATCTTCGTGACAATAAAATAGCTAAAAGTAAATCTGGAAGTTTATATAACATCTCAATTCTCTTTAGAGACCCCATTTGCTATGGTTTGAATATAAATCCCAAATTTCATGTTATTAGAAATATAATATGCAGTGCAACAGTGTCTTCAGGTAGGAACTTTAAGGGGTCATGAGGGCTCTATTCTCATAACTGGATTAATGTGCTATGGAGAAAGTGTATTTATTATAAAAGTGAGTTCAATTCTCTGTCAACCATGTAATGTGTTCCATCATGTAATGATATAATGTGACCACCAGAAACCAGCATGATGATCCTAGACTTCTTAGGCAATAAAGCCATGAGGTAAATAAATTTCTGTTCATTATAAATTACCCTATCTTTGGCATTCTGCTATATATACCAGTATGATCATACAGAGATACCATGTGTTATCATTTAGATATGAAGTGTCATCCTAAATCTCATGAATGTTCAGAGGTGAAGTAATTAGGTTATGAGAGCTATAACCTAATCAGTGGATTAATCCACTGATATCAATTAACTGGGTATTAACTCTAGACCATTAAGGTATGACTAGAAGTTCATTTCATGGCCATGAAATGAACTACTGAAACTGGGAGACAAAATAAACTTTTCTTCTTCTAATTTGTTCTTGACAGATCACAGTCTTTTGGTCACAATCACACAAAGCTGAATAAAACTCCATGGAAATCTGTGGATCCCTGAATAAAAACACATAAGGCATTCAGAGAGTACATATTATTCTTTATCCCAACATATCTATGCTAATTTTAGTTAGAATCTAAGAAATAATTTTGTGAAAACTTCAATTATTTTGTTTAGCATTTTGAACGTTATTTTCCAGATTTTCTGAGATACTTAAAGATCAGTTTTCTAAACATTTGTTTTAGTATATTTATCTCCCTTAGGTAAATCTTATTTCATGTTAGCTTACTGTTTCAAATACGTTCAGCCTTACAAAATATATTTGTCAGAGAAGCTGTGGAAGTCTACTGAAAATAGAGAAAAGGGACTTGCAAGCCTCAGTTTTTGCAGAATGAAAATAAAATATGGAGTTAAAGATGGGTGTGCAAGAAATGTCCATGCGTCTCTCTATTTGTGAAGATTCTGGATTTTTGCCCTGGATTAGTAGTATATAATTACCCTTGTATTGAGGATGCCTATGTTTAAAGTCCAATTGATTTTAGTATGACTTTATTTTATGATAAAAATAGTGCTTTTAATGCTCAATGTATTTTTTAAGTATTTAGTTTTTAAAACTTAATTTAATTTATTTATTTATATGTGGTGCTCAGAATTGAACCCAGTCTCTCACACATACAAGGCAAGTGCTCCACTGCTGAGCCAGAACCCCAACCCTTAATGCTCAATATTGAAATATCAGTTGGACTTTACCATGGTGCAAGAAACACATTTCGGTTGTTAGGATGAAACAGATAACAGTTTTTCTCATTTGTTGTATTCTACACTTACTCTTCATCTCTAATTTAATGTACTTTTGTATAATGAATCCTAAGTAACATTATTAGAATACCAGGAGACTTTACTTGCTTAAAATAATTATAGAACATTTAGTTTATCTGACCAGACTGAAGTGAACTTGATAAAAAATGACTTATGCAAAACAAGGAATGTGCTTCTTGTGTGAGAAGAACCTATGTGGATTGGATCAAATCTATCCAAAGACTTATATATTGTCACCAAAGGCTTACATATTATCATCAACTTTTTCTTTTTCTATTTCCTCATTTGCTTTCTATTCCTCTTCCTTTTTTTTTTTTTGCTCAGTCTTATCATGCTATATGGCTCACAGAATTTGTCTTATAGTACTATGACTGCAAAATGTCCAAGATTTCATAATACCAAAACGTTTTAAATTATAATATGACTGTATGTTCCAAAAAAAAAAAACTCTCTATGATATTCAATAGATTAAGAGATAAGTATAGTATGACTTGATTCATAAGCTTGCTTCCTTGTAAAGAAAGCAGGCAGGGTGGGTGTATACCTTGATGGGCTTCCCCCAAAACGTAAGAATCATTAAAAGAAAGATCTGAAGTAAGTGTTGTTTGAGGAGGTGAAAAAATATATACTGGTACTAAAACAGACATATACACTACAGACTATATATGATCTCTCCCTCACTTTAAATTATGTGAGCATATATTTCCTCTGTTTTTGAATGTCTCTATTGATTTAGTGGCAGTATGGAACCCATTTTAGTACATTTATGTAATATTTTGCTGGATTCTATCTTTAGATATTTTGAATCTCAAAATTCCTTGGAAATTTTTATACAACAGATGCAATGCCATATAATTTTGGTTCACAGTTCTTAAAGTAAGAGAGTCAGATATCAATCATTCCTATTTACATTGTTAGCTTAATAAGAAGTATAAATGTCTCAAACATGTTTCCTTCTGCGGAAGAAAAATCGCAGGGAATTTTAATTAAAGCACATAAAATCTTACAATTTAGTTGACTTTTTCTTTTCTTCTTAAACATAATGCCTCAGCTCTGTTCACTGCAGTTTCTCTTTTGATATGATGGCATTGTCTATGGAAAGTATTAGAAGCTCAACAATATCCTAAAATACAATCACTGAAGATAGCAGAGCATTCCATTATTAGAAGCAAAAAGGGAAATCAGATTATTTCAACAACTTATTTTTAATTATTAGCAGGTCCTGAAACCTCTACTATATTTTCCCTATTCATTTTGATTTTGTCCCAGCCTCTCAAACTAGTGAGATCAGAATTCTATATGGACAAAAACAATATTTTTTAAGTATCATTTCATTCTAACACTGAAACAACTCTTCTCAAAATTGAAATGTAACAATAAACACAAAACTTTTCCAAAAGCTTGCAAAGATTTCCATAACAAATTCAAGAAATCCCATCAGCAATCAGAAAATTTAAATTTGTTTAAAAATTTAAAAAAACATAGGTACACAAGTTACTGACTGGTCCAATTACATTTGGCTATAGATTCACCTCCTAGTTCCTGACAACTAATGGGAGACAAAAAATTGAAACATTTTTGTTTAACTAAAAAAAAAAGCTTGAATTGTTTGTAGTTAAAAATATAAATAATTGAAATTTAACTCTACAAATGTTTACTGATGGATAAATATATAAGTAATATCAAACTAAGCAAAAAGCCTCTTTCAATCTTTCTTATCAAGATATTATATTTATTAATTATTAATTTTTTAGTTAAATATAATTATAATATTTCCCTTGGATAATTTATTAATTTACTTCCATTTCAGAAATACTATGAAAAGAAGAATATTGTTAAAATCCAGAAAATGCATCTCTTCAGGGAATTGGAAGTATGTAATTAAAAAGTGATCTAAATTAGTTTATTAGAGAAGTTTAGATATTTCTGGTAGTACAGGTATCCAGTGTGTCTCTGGAAAAGACTCTCATTACTGTGTGTTATTTAAAGACCCTTGTGCAGGCAGTTATGCTGTAGCCATTGACTTGAGGCTTAGCTTCCAGAGTGTTAGTATTTTTTGCTGTCATAAAAGAGGAGACATTATAATTATATTTTGTAGTTTTTATATTCTTGTCTAGAATCTCACAAGATTATATAACACATAGTTAATAAGATTTTTAATAAAAAATAATAAGAGGAAAACTAACATCTGTAGCAAGACACAAGGTAGACCTCAAAGTTACTAATAAGTAAAGCAATTTAATCTATAACATAATTTTGGAGCACCTTATATGCAGAAACAAATATTTACCTATTTTTTTCAAGTTAAAAGATACAGAATTTTTTTAAAAAGATAAAAAATGCTTATTAAGTTTATGGAGAAGGTGAAGTCAATTGGAAGCCAAGAGATACAGAAATCTGAACAATGTATCATGAACATTCCTCTCAGCACCAAAATCAGGGTAGAGCTTCGTGCAGAGTGGATTTAAACATGCAGACATGAGATATGACTTAACTATATGATTAACTATGATTTGAAAGATAAATAAAAGGTAATTTATTTAACAATATTCCAAATGCTGCCTCCTTCTAAAACAAAATGGCATTAATTATCCTATAAGAATTAAGCCTTATTCCTCAGATTAAGAAAAAAAAATCAATGAGAAGTCCATGAATTTTATGAAATAACATTAAAGAGATGAATCAAGAATTAAACATCCCTTATTCTGATCTGAGAGGGAGGAGAAGTGTGGAAGATAAACATCCTGAGGCATATTACCAAACTGGGCTCTGAACTTGCAGGTGAGTACCTTGACATGGAATGTTTTTATAATGTACTGAAGCCCAAATCAATATCCTTATTTCGAAACTTCGGGTAAGCAATTACATTGAGATCCTAGTGATAAAACTTCAGCCTTGCTGTCTTTCCATTTTCAGGTTTACTCACCTTAGATTACACATTATGGATATCTGGGATAAGATATTTCTATTGTCTTAGTTCTGTTAGCTTTCATAGGAACTAATAAATGAAAGAAGAAAAATTCTGATTAGAGATATACAATAGTAATATATATTGGACTATTGATTAATATTTTTAATGATTTTTAAATATCTCCATGGAAAGGAAACATGATTTCCGTGTTAAGTGAGAAGGGTAATCTATACAAAATCATGTATGCGAGTATCCATGAGTGTATTGTTGTGTGAGTATGTGTGTAGTAGCGAAGTGGGAGAATTGAAACGAGTACTGAAAGTACTAGAATGTTAACAGCATTAGTGTCCGGTGAAATTGAGATTTTTTTTTGTCTTGAGTATTTTTACAAATTTTCAAACTTTCCTATCATAAATCATGAATGCATATTATTTTCATGAAATGTGGTAGAAGGAAATTAAAAATTAAAGACAAAAGAAAGAAATGTGCTTGCTTTCATGTTTCCCAGACTTACCTGTGTTGTTCTGGATCAGAGTGTATTAAATGTAGTCCAATCTATTTATAACTTTAGTAAGTGGAATCTCTTCCCTAGAATACCAAGTCCTTGTTCTATCCTAATATTAATTAGTTGCATATAGGAGAAAAATGTGACCCAAATTTTTAGAAAAATAAGGATAGGGGAGGAAATCGATTCCATAATTACCTTGGTAAGGAATTTAGAAGTTTTGATGCCACACCTGATATAAAAAATAGGATAGAGTCTAGTCATGAGCAACTTGACAAAGACTACTTCCAGGGACAGATTCTAACTGTGAAGGATGAAGTTTTGGAAACCTGCTTATCATAGAAGACTTGTGTCTATGAAAACATGCATTAGAGAAAGATCCAAAGAAACATGAACAATCCATAATTTTTGTTTTGATAAAACCTACATGTGTAATTTTTTTAAAAAAATTGGATCTTAACTAACTATGATATTGAGTCATAAAATTCTTTGGAGAAATAAAATGATGCTGAACAAATGAGTAATACAATAATGCTAGTTTGGTTATATTACATCATATAAAATGTTACTTCAGTAGTGGTAACTTCATGATTCTTTTTTCTTTGACTTTTGAGAGCCTTTTGGTACATAACTGTTCACAGTACTCCCTTATAATTCTTTTAATTTCTGTAACATCATCAGTAGTGTCCCCCATTATGCTTCTTATTTTAGTAATTTGAATCTTCTTTCTGTTTTTCTCGATCACTCTGAATTTTCCATTGCACTGATCTTTATAAAGAACCAACTCAGTATTGTTAATTTTTCTCTGTTGTATTTCTATACTCTATTTCATGAACTCCACACTAATCTATATTATTTCCTTCTCTCTGCTTGATTCGGGTTTAGTTGACTCTTCTTTTTCAAGTGTCATAATGTGGAAGTTTATGTAACTGACTTGAGATTTTTTTTTTTTTAATGTGGGGATTTACAGCTTCACATTTCCCTCTGAGCACTGTTTTAATTGCATCCCATTAGTTTGGGTATGTTTGCCTTCGTTTTCATTGACATCAAAGTATTTTCTCATTTCCTTTGTGATTTCTTCTTTGAACCTTGGACTAATTAGGAATTTATTACTTAATTTCCGTGTATTTATAAATTTCCCCAATTTTTTTTCCTGTTATTTCTACTTTCATTTCTGTGTGAAGAAGAAAAGTATTTTGTTTGACAAAAACAACTTTTTTAAATTTTATTGGGGCCTTTTTGATGGCCTCATACATGAACTATCCTGGGAAATATTCCAAATGTACTTGAAAAGTATCTGTAATCTGTGTTTCTGTGGAGTGTTTTGTAGGTCTGTTTGATTTCCTGTTAATTTTCTAGGGCTGCCATAACAAAATACCACAAATTGATTGGCTTAAAACACAGAAATTTATTCCTCACAGTTCTGAAGGTCAGAGGTCCATAAGAAAGTATTAGCAGGTGGTGTTGTCTTGAAGTATTTTGGGGAGAAGCAGTTTTGTGTCTTTCTGTCAACTTCCCATGGTGCTGGCAACCCTTCCTTTTTCTTGTTTTGCAGCTCTGTAACTTCCACCTCTTCTTCCATTGCAGCATGGAGTTCTCTTTTTGTATCTGAGTATCAATTTCCCTCTTCCTACAAGACAGTAATTACATGAGATTAGGACTGGCTTCAACCTCATTTTAACTTGATTATGTCTGCAAAGACACTTTCTATGTGTACTTACACCCACCGGTACTGGGGATTAGATAGTAAACATTTTTTATGGGGACAAAAATTCAGCTAATAGCAGTTGTTATTATTATATTTTACTTGTTTACAGGAAACAGTCCTTTGACTTTAGGATCAAAGTGAGTTTTATAGTCTTTGAGGACATTTTCAAACTCAGTGAATTCAGTCAAAATTAAAGAAACCAAATCAACCTTCAACTTTCACAAATTATGTGCCTGTGAGCTTGTTGTTTAACTTCATACATTTAGTGAAATACAGTTTAGTCTAAGTTCAGTAAATGCCATTCTGTAATAACTGAGAGTATCATCACTTTTTTTAAAATTTTCTTTACTGTGTGTGTGTGTATGTGTGAGTGTGTGTGTGTGTGTGTGTGTGTGTGTGTGTGTGTTGAGGACTGAAACCATGAATGCTCTACCATTGAGCTGAGCTGCATCTCCAGTCCTTTTAATTTTTTTTGAGAGTGTCTCGCTAAATTGCTCATTCTGGCCTCAAACTTGTAATCCTCCCGTGAGCCTCCAGAGTCACTGGTATTACAGGTATGCACACCACATCCAACATACCACAATTTAATTTAGGTGATATACTGACAAAAATTATTGAAATAAAACTTGGCTTCATGCTTCACTTCGTTATTTTGAAGCTAAAAATCTAATGCCAACAAATTAACAACTGATACTTCTACCTGAAAAAAATTTTGAGATGATTCTATCAATCTGTGATCAAAAACTACTAATCCTAGATACTATAATATCTTTTTATAATATATTTTATTTTGCTTTAGTCTAGTTTTGTGTAACTTCTCATTCTAGACCTCCTGACTTTAAATGATTAAGAAACCATTTTTCTTGAATGAAAATGTTAAGACTTATAAATGCTAAAAAATCTATGCTGAAAGTGATTATTTCTGTTATAAAACATAATAATAAGTTGTTTTAATAGTATTATTCAAACCAATATTGCTGCTTTAGAAATGTTTAAGATCTATGAATGATATTTACCTTATAGACATTCTTAATTTATTATTACTTATAGTTTTAGAATGAATTTTTGTCATCTAATTTTTTTTTTGCCAGTGAAAACTTTTTATATACATTGTGAATATTGATCTGAAACCTAACGATAGGAAAAATATTGTAAGGATGATTAATTTTTACTATATATAATTATATATATTTAGCCATTATAACTGAGATTATTTTGTGTATTTGTATATATATAAGCTGTATTTGTACACAAGATAATATACAAGCTATATTTGTATAAAATAGGAAGATAATACTTCTTGTTATTATGTGTGTATGTCTGCTTTAAATATTGTTTCTTTGAAAAAATATATAAATGAAAATGATCATAATATCAACAATTTTGTACTTCTAGCTGCTAAAGCAAGATTTTTCTGATTAATAGTCTATACATAAATATTAAGCATTATATTTTCTTTATGAAAAAATAATTAGTAATATTAACAACATAGGAAACTATAAGTTTATTTGTAATTGAATTTATTTAATGAAAATATGATTTTTGTGTTTCTAAATATCTCCATAAATATAAAAAATAACAACTACAGATTAATGTTACAAATTTTTAAGAAATAAATAGAATTTTGTTTTTTTAGTTTTTATACTTATTTAGTAGTACTTTGTATCTGGATTCCTACTCTCACTAATATCATGTTTTTTAACAGTTCTTTTATTTTATACCAATTATAATATACTTCTAGCTTAGGTAAATTAAATTTAAAAGTCTCTCACAGGAATATTTTTTACCTTTCTATTTTTATACTACATCATCCAATACACTGTTGTATTTATAAATTTAAATAGTTTATATATGTAACTGTGTTGTGTAGGAATATATTGTACACTACATATATATTCATAAAATTTTATACAATATACAGTGAAAACTTAAAGAATTTAGGTGACATTACTTAAGCAATCCATCAGAAAAAAAATAGGAGTAGTGTTTTAAAAATATTTAGTATAGTTTATTGCTTCCACACATATTTCTGTTTATTATCTCAAATCAATATAAATAATTGGAATTTACATGTTACCAATAAGGTCATTTCATCTAATTATTTAGTCTGTTAGCACTCATGACTTCTTTCATGAAGTGCAACACATGTTGTATATTATTAAATAAGTTAAATTGAGTGACATTGACCGTATTGATGTTGTTAAACCATACTATTGACACAGATAAAGCAGATTAGGCTTATACTCAAAATTTATTTTTAAAAATAATAATGATAAGAAATGATATGTGTAATGGAGAAAATTCTTTTTCATAAGTTATCCATTCATATGTGTTTCTTTAATATGTGACAGTGTTTCACAGTTCATTTGTTGTTCAGTACACCTGGGTGAAATGATGGATAATAATTTTGGAATTAGCAAGTCTTGACAAGTGATTCATAATTATTTTTGATGTATCTCATTGAAGTTACCTTTTAAAAATTAATTTTTCTAAGATACTTACTTCTGACTTCCTCAATGAAAAGAGGTATCAGTGCCTAGGGTATTATCTTATTTATTTATTCTTGTTTACAGATGCTCTTAAACCTTATACTCTGGGAACTTCTTTATGAATACTGGGGTTGTTGAAGGAAAATATTAATTTCTAAATTTTCTTTATTATTAAAATGTTCAGTACCATACAAAAGTAAGCTCTAATTTAGTATATGTTTAATTTACTAACAACAAAGTTGGCATTTACCAAAGTAGGAAAAAAATAAACACAGAGAGAAGTAGCATATAATAATTAAAGGGTCAATTAACTAAAGAGATGTTAAAAAAAAAAAAAAGCCCTAAAACTTAAATAGGTGGGTAGTACAAAAGAAAGTCAATTTACATGAGGAAAGACTGATGACTCTTAGTGAGCAACAACATCCCTCTCTCAGAATTGAAGGATCAAAAAGTTGAAAAATCAGTGAAGGCATAGTTGATTTAAATAATATGTTACCTGATGTCCTTGACATTTACATAATAACCCATCTTACAACAGAATGCACAGGTTTCTCAAGATCAAATGTAATATTCACCATGATAGACAATATTCTAGGCTGAAATATATCCTAAGAAATTCAGAAGACCAGGAACAATATATGTTTTCAGACTGCAATGGGACTAAGCTGAAATTTTAAAAAGTGAAAAAAGAGCTTGAAAATATTTCAATACTAAAGATTGTTTTTTAAATAATACGCAGGTTAAAGGAGAAGTCTTGAGAGAAATTTTAAAATATTCAAAGTAAAGACAAGACCAGGGACAAGATACAGACCCCTAGGGTATTACCCAAGTGACCTACTTCCACCAACCATGCCCCACCTGCCTACAGATTCCACTACCTCCCAGTAGTCCATCAGATTATTACTATAGCAAATAGATTAATCCCCTTATGAAGTTAGAGCCCTCATAATGCACACTCTTTTCAAAAAAAACACCTCTGATCATTGCTCACAGTCTTCAAACTGTGAGCTTCTCAGGGATATTTCAGATCCAAACCAAAATAGTTGACATCATTTTCCATAAAGATTGAAAAATTCATGTACATGCTCTTTTAACACTCTTATTCTTCATCATACTAGAATTTTTTCTAGTGTAAAAAATACAAGAGAAGACAACTGGATAAGCCCATTAGAAAGTAAAAAATAAAACTGTTTTGTTCACATATTACATGATTTTCAACATAGGGGAGAAAACAGAACAACTACTGACATGAATAAATATGTCTAAGTAGCAAAGTATAAGGACACAAGATTAATATACACAAGTTAGTTGCTTTCTTATATCCCAGAAAAATACAGTTTTGATTTTGTTTGTTTGTTTGTTTTGTACTAGAGATTGAACTTAGAGGTGCTATAACCCTAAACTACACTCTCAGGCATTTTTATTTCATTTATTTTTAGACAGGGTCTAAGTTGTACAGGTTGGCCTAGAACTTGTGATCATTCTGCCTCAACTTCCCACATTTCTGGGATGACAGGAGTTACCACAGTGCTTTGCTTATTTTTATATATATACAACATGATGTTTTGAAAGATGTATCTCTGCCTTCATTTTCTGTAAGAGATTGTGGATAACCAATATTGTTTTTCCTTTAAGTGTTTGGTAGCATTTACCAATAAAACCACTAGGCAGTATGTTTTGATTTTCAAAGGTTATAAATTATTGTCACAAATGCTCTAACAGGCATTAGCTATTAAGATTATAAGATCTTGTGAGACTTTTGGTAGTTTGTATCTCTTAAGAAATTGGCCTATTTTACCTAAGTAATGAAAAAATAATTGATATATTTATATGTGTATATATATAATATTTATATAGCATTAACAAATTAAATACTTATAATCCTAATTCTAACAGAGTATGTTCAGGACCTAGATGCATAAATGTAATAAACTCTAATGAACAAAATCAATAATTTTTTCCATATTCATGAATTAGAAGACTTAGTATTGATAAGATGTCAATCATTTATTTTCTGAGGCGCAGGGAGGTGGGTAATCAGGAATAGAACCCAGAGGCACTTAACCACTGAGCTACATCCTCAGTCCTATTTATTTATTTATTTATTTATTTTGAGGTAGGTTCTCGCTAAGTTGCTTAGGGCCTGGCTGAGTTGCTGTGGCTGGCTTTGAATTTGTGATTCTCCTACCTCAAACACCCAAGCCACTGGAATTACAGGCATGTGCCACTGTGCCTGGCAGCTCTTGTCAGCTTAATGTACAGATTTTACCAATCAAAATCTCAGAAAATTATTTTGCTAGTACTGTAAAACTAATTCTAAAGATTTCATGGAAAATCAAAAAGACTTTGAATAGTCACATACTAAAGAACAATGTTGGAAGTTTTGCACTACTGACTTTAGTCCTTATTATGAAACTATAATAATCAAGTCACATGGTGTTGAAAAAGAATAGATACAGATCTATGGATCTGTGAGCATGAAACAAACCCACACATATCACATCATCTGATTTTCAACAAAGAAGCAAAGGCAATTTAATGTTTGATCTTAGCTCAAGGCTCAATAAATCTGAAATACTAATTATATTAATTTTGATGGATTTCTGTCTTCTGTCAATAGTTCAATTGGTACCCTTTTCTTCCTAATGTAGGTACTTGTTAAAGAACATTTAGTTCATTGTATATGTGAAGATATTCCTCAGCAAAAACACAGAAGGCAGTATTCTTCTTCTGGACTCAGGGTTTTAAAAGTTTATCCTTCCAGAATACTAAGAACTAATGGCTTAGAATAAAAATCTAGAAAAAATGTTCATTAGAGATGAACAAACTTTCTACCCACCATGATCCTATATCATACATGTTTGCAGTGAAAAAAAAAATCCACAAGAGAAAGGAGATGTGGATATTCAAAAAGCAGAAATTGTTGTATAAATGCTGGTAGGTCCATTTTTAGGTACTAGGCCTATGGATACATACTACTTGTTCAAGATAGGATTATGAGCTATCAACACAAACCTTTTCATGCCCAAAGGACATCAGCCTGCAACACAATAAAGGGGATGTCCCCTCAGGTGGCTAAGCAACTGAGGTGCTTGAAAATTGTTTTTTTGTGTGTTTCCACATGGAGGAAGAACTAAAAGGTCAGACTCCCAAGAGTGGGCTTGGGAAGTGATATTAAACCATGAGATCTGAGGGAATTCTGTGGATAGGAATAGAGATAAGTAAGCAGCTATTTATGGAGACCATCAATAAAATGATGTAAATCCCTGAAGCTAGCTTCAGAATGGTATGAAATTAAGAACAAATAGTAATTCACAACTACCACCATGTATATCTTGTCCCTTGATCTCAGTTTAATTGAGTTTATAGCATTTAAGTCAAAAAGCCTTCAGAGTAAATTAAGTTTAAAAAAAAAAAAGAAAAAGGAAATCAATTATACATTCCCTATACCAAGCTTTTGGACTGAGATACATGCCCACCAAATAAGTGGAAACTTGTTTTCAACCTCAGCCCTGCCATTTACTATCAAAAATTAATCATTAAATCAGAATTTAAGTCTGAATCAAACAAAATATTAGCCTCCACTTGCCTACCTTCTTGGAAACTACAAGTAAACTGAGGTGAAATATGTGCAACTACTTCATAAATAGGAAAATAATTTTAATATTTGTAAAAGTGTATAAATTGTACTTTTTCTATAATCATTTGCAATGTATATGAAACTATTTATAGGGTGATGTAGAAATAAGTTCCATTATTTCTCCCCGTAATAAGCTTTCAGTTGACATGGAAATAAGACATACTCTCTCAAAAACATTTAATGGCAGAAGAAGTTATTACAGTGCATTTTTCCAAGAAATAATATATGTGATTCATTGGAAAATACAGAATAAAAACTATCTATGTTAGCATAGGAAAAGTCTGAATATTCAAATTGAGGTGGTAGAGGATGGGAACTTAGATTTCTAGCATGGCATTAAGCATAGACATTGAGATAGGAAATAAATATACTTTTTACCTACAGCAGTGGAGAACTTGATGGATCTAGGTAAAATAAAATAATTTTAAGGAAAAAAAATCATGTTATTACTCATATAAATCAAGAGGAGAGTTTAAGGAGTAAAGGAACATTCAACCATATAAGGGTATGAATTACTGATTATACTACAATTTGGGTGAACCTCTAAAACATTAATCTCCACTAAAAGAAGATATAAAATGACACATAATGTATTATTCCATTCATATGAAGTATGCAGAAAAGATAAATCCATGAAGAAAGAATCAGATTGGTAATTTGCAGCTGTTAAGGGATGAAAATTTGGGAGTGAATGTTGAATCACTATGGGGATTTATTTTGGAATAAGAAAGATATTTTATTTTTTATTTTTGGCAGTGCTGGGGATTAAACCGAGGGCCTCATGCATGCAAAGCAAGCATTCTACCAACTGAGCTATATTCCCAACCCTTAGAGCTAGATAGATGTTGGGGGCAGTGAATGAATTAAGGGTTTGTTTGAGGCATCCCAAGGCAGAGGGACACCTTTTCTGTGAACTCTCAGTGAATCCACTGAGTGGAGACCGCTCAGATTATGCTGACACCCTGCCCATTGGCTCAGGCAGCCCTACATTCAAATGTAGCTGCCTGGAGGTGAAGTAATTTGCTAAGCCCCAAACAAATTGTTTTTGCCATATTCATCTTCTTTTCTTGAAGAAATTCTTCACACTGACTCCCCTTGATGTACCAACCCATACAGTTACCTAACTGTGAGGCCCCCATTTGGTTGTTAGATCCAGTCTCCATCGGCGCTAGTTCATCTGACTGAGCCCCTGTTTTTCACTAATAAATGAGCCTTTTTTCTTATTTTTATAGTTTCTAATTAATTTTTTTCAATCCGGCTCATCGCCTGTCAGTTAACTGTCCATCCATAGCACTGGTCGCAACAGATTATATTGATAGAGTAGATGATTGTACAGCATTGTGAATGTACCAAATGCAACTGAATTTTTCACTTCAATGTAGTTAATTTTATGCCATGTGAATTTAACCTCAATAAAAAAGAACCTAAAAAATACAGAAGCAGTTTCTCAAGAGGGCTAGTGAGCACGGTTTTACCAGGCAGGGTATTTATCTAGACTAAACTCCTCTTTATATTGCTGGTCAAAAATCTTTGGGAAAAGTTGTCATGAACTGACATGCCATGTTTAGTAGGTTCTAGCATTCCAAATGCAAATGTAGAATATCTTCATTTGTCAATCCACATTTATTTTTGTTAGGGTCTGTAACAAGTCAAGATGGCGCCTGGCATTTTGCCAGAGGGAGTGGTTTGTGAAGTAACACCAGTGAGCCATTAAGTGTGGAGATTCCTTATTGGTTGACTGCTGTATCTAGTTTATGTTAATTAAGATAAGCTGTGTGTAATGTATATATACACCTCCTGTCCTACAATAAACGGCTCCCACTCCAGCTGTATCAATCTACACAAGTTGCTCTTCCCCCCCCCCCCCCGTTATTTTGCTGCAGCCGGACTGCGGCATATTTTAATTTCAATATATTTTAAAAGCTTCATATTTATCCAAAAAGTGTATATCCTTAGAAGTCTGTAACACTGTAGTGATTCTCTTAGAAAACAATACAATTAATGAGTCCCTCAATGCTTTCACAAGTTGACAAATTGTATTGTATTTTTGATCATTTCTTCATGAAGCTCTTGTAGTTAGCACATCTTTCTTTACTAATCTAGAAAATTATTAAATCACTACTTGACTCTTTAAAATATCCCCTTACTGGTTTCTCCTCCATCATTTTTTTCCTATTACAGGGTATATATTCATTTAAACTGAATTAAGTTTATTAATATCAGTCTAGGTTTATTTCTCACATAAATAATTACTAAAGTAGAAGGAGGGATTCTGGTAAAATGACTCTCAGGATCTACAAGGTCCAGTTTCTTTGTATCGTTTTGTTGTAAAATTCTGACCTATGGCTCCTATTCTTATGGATACTTCATAATCCAAAATAAGTTAGAACATACTGTGCAAATTTTAAGTAGCTCTAAAGAAAAAGCATGAGGAGGAACATAAAAATAAATAAATAAATAAAGACTACTCAGCTGACTCAGCTGCCTTTAAGAAACTTTCCAGGAAATCTCAGCCAACACACTTATATATCCTGCGTTACAAGCAAATGCAAGAAAGACAAAAGAATAAAATATTTTAATCAGACAATCACTACCCTCAATAAAATTAGAGTTTTTTTCTAAAATAATGAAACTGAAATATAAATATCTATCATGTAGGTTGTGAAAAATCTTTTCCTTTTGCATATTAAATAGCATATACATACTAAATATATTAAATATTTTACATTATGCGTTTTGTGTTATGTATTATGTGTGCATGAACTGGACCAGACACTATATCAGAAACTATAATTTTATTCTTTAAGCAAATGTTCATTGAGTGCTCACTCTGTTTTTGCCTCCAGATTAAAAAACTAAAGAGCAAAATCAGACTTGGCACTGGTTCTCAGGGAGCTCATCCTCTAGTGAGGAAATTATTCTTGTATGAAATAAACATGAAGAGAATATTCAACTATAAGTGAAAGAATACCCTTCTGTGAGATCATATAATAAATGTGACACTGGGAAGAGAATTATCTGAATATTCACTGTGAAACTGGGCACTGGAGCTGAGATCTGAAGGACAATGCTTTAAGTAAGTGGCAGGGAGGTTT
The DNA here is from genome assembly GCF_021218885.2 of Marmota monax. NCBI lineage: Eukaryota > Metazoa > Chordata > Mammalia > Rodentia > Sciuridae > Marmota > Marmota monax. The sequence goes on from NW_026692781.1 coordinate 18,143,418, forward strand.
TGGGGTGGAGGGGACACAATGGACAAAAACCCAGTGTAGGGAAAAGGTAACTGAATATGATTGATGAGACCAAAGTTAAAAGATAGAGGGTACTGAAGCATAGGAGATTGAGCTGCAGACAATACAAGATTCTTGTCAATGCTAAGGTATTGAAGTATAACCCAGTAGACACCAAGTGCCACCCCTCCCTGCTTCACACTTCATCATTGCTCCAGAGGCACTTTTTATAATTTGACACATATAATGCTTTTCTTGCTTTCCTGTCCACTGTACTTCTTGCTCTCTTCCCGGCCAGTTCAGGCACTGCCCATGTCTACTCTACAGATTTCACCCGTCTCAGCAACTTGCATCTTTTGATAGAACACAAATAGAACCTTCCTCAAGAAGTCTTCACCAGAGCAGATGCAAAGCATGCCCTTAGCCGTGGTTAGAAAAATACCGTATCACAAACTGTACATAATTTCACTTTGCTTCTTTCCTCATTATTTTACAGCTTCTGTTTTATATCGGCCTCTTAAATGAATCTCTGAGCCTCTTGATTCAGGGATATGACTTCCTCCAGTTGGTTTTTCTAGAACCCTGCAAAAAGCTTGACACAAGTGATAATATAATAATTAGTTACTGGGTGAACAAATGAATGAATGTTACTTGTACTGATGTATTTTACTCTGTAAATTCAATTCCAAGACTCGCATTACATTATGTACAAATCTGTCCCGGACTTCAAATACCTAAGAAGAAAAATAGAAAATAAAATTGTATTTCTGGACCTGTAAATGTAGTATTCTGGCTTACGAACACTATAGGGATAGTTTATAAAACCATTCTGACATTAGTACTGAATCACTTTAACTCTAATGAAAGCAAAGTGTTTTTTTTTTATCTTAGGAGCAGAATTATTAGGAATTTCTGCTGAAGATGCTTTCAATTGCTTAATAACCACTTTATTTATTACTCCTCGTATTTACTAACAACTATTTTATGCTCAGACTCCCTTCATTAGAGAAATTGTTCCTATCTGCACTGTGTGTGTGTGTGCACACCTGTACATAAGCACACTGTGAAACCATAAATATTGAGTATTGAGATGATGGCAAACAAAACACTGTTATTTTGGCTATGATCAATATGTTCACTTGGAAGGAACCCAAATATACACATTTTTGCCAGAATTTCTATCTGTTTGCTTTAGTATCAAAGTCTTACTCTAAAGAGAGTCTTCACCTGAAAGATGAAAAGAAGGGTGATGCTGGTACATATATTGTTCCTATCACTTGTGCATCTTAGAGAAATTTCATGTCTGGACTTCTGTGCTGGGAGTTCAAGCTTTTATATTCTATTAATTTCTTTTTTCCCTCAATATCTGAGAATGCTTTGCAAAATTGTGATGCTGAGACACCTTGATTGTCTGTTTCTCTCTGAAGATTGAAGCTGTGTTATAGGATATATATATATATATATATATATATATATATATACCCTATATATAAATTCATGAACATGACGAGTGTTCAGGAGATGAAAAGGGAAGCAGGAGGAGAAAGAAGATTATTTTTCTTTTGTGATGTTTGTGTTATATCCTGGTCCTGAAAGAACATTTTTCATTTACATCAATAAAATCTGTTTCCTCTGCAATTCTAAAGAGTATAAGAGGTTTATTATTATTATTATTATTATTATTATTATGTGTGTGAGTATGTGTGTGTGTGTGTGTGGTGCATGATTTGAACCCACAGCTTTGTGCATGTGAGGCAAGCACTCTACTAACTGAGCTATATTCCCAGACCCTAAGGCAGGTATTCTTATCTCATTTACTCATTTAGAAAATATAGACATAATAATTTCAGTCTTTTAGTTGTCATGAGTTTAAGTAATACAATACATGTAAATTGTTTAGAATAGACCTAAAATATATTTTATATGTTATCGATTATTTTATAGTCCCTATTTCAAATATCTTAAGGCTTAAGAAATGCTTATATATTTGTCCAAAGTAATTAGAGTTAAAGCTAGTATTCACATTAATTCCTCGGCTGTCCCAGCATATTGTTGTCCCCCTTGAATGACTTAAGTGAGATTGTATTTCTTAAAAAAGCCTTTTAGCCAGGTGCAGTGGTGCATGCTTATAATGCCAGCAGCTCAAGAGGCTGAGGCAGGAGAATCTCAAATTCAAAGCAAGCCTCAGCAATGGCAAGGTGCAAAGCAACTCAGTGACACCCTGTCTCCAATTAAAATACAAAAAAAAAGAGAGAGAGAGAGAGAGAGCAGGGGATGAAGTTCAGTGGTTAAGCGCCTTTGAATTCAATCCATGGTAACCCCTCCCCACCCAAATAAAAACCCTTTTGCAGGCATCTATCTTAATGAAATTCACTATAATTTTTATGACAGATTTGTTCATAACTTGGAAAGGATAGTTGACAACATGTGAATCCAATAAGGGCAATGCAGAAGAGATAGAATCTAAGAGGAATAGATTTCAGCAATTAAGGTTAATTGAAACAGATATAATTTAGTTTGGACTGTATGTCAATGTTTTAAATCTCAAAACTTGATTTTAATTAAAGCATCAACTCAACTATAAACTATGGTATTGTTTCCCAGAAAAAGACAGCCTGCTTGAAAAATATAATGTGATTCATTAAATTCCAGTGATCAGGAGCAAGGATAAAATACAGTTATGTGTATTAGGCAGGCAGGAGCAGAGCATGATGTTAACAGGATGTAATAAAGAGCAGATAAAGGCTTCTGAAGCTTGGTATGTACTAGAACTTATTTTAGCTTATCAATTGTGACTGCATTGTTACATGAAAAAAATTGCATGCTTATATTCTTCTTTTATTATTTAAAATGTTCCCAATATACTCATATTTTGTAATGTGCCTGGTGGGAAAACACTCATTTAGGAGCAAATTGGTAATCCTATCATTTCTACAGCAAATATGAAAAGGAGATAGAAGTGAGCTTTAGCAATAACTAACTGAGAAATTTTTCAGTTAGCGCTTATTAGGATGTCTTAAACACTGAATATCAGAAAAGATGCAGTTTTTAGCCAAGAGATGACAGAGAATACAATGAGACTAGTAAGTGAATGCCTCCAATTCAGTCTAGAAATATATTAGCCAGCATTACGACAGGGTCTTTCAGTGTAAGATTTAAAAGTGTGCTTTGGGAAAGTATACTATTATCATATTAGTATAATAATGATAAATTGTATGCAAATTAGGTTCTAAATAATATGTATATATGTGAAATATATAAAGGAATTTAAAAGAAAGCTTGTGTTCATGTGTTTAATGAATGAATCTGCAAAAAGCTACATACTTAAAGAAAATAACCTACAAGAACATACTATAATGTAATTCCAATGCACTGTCATGTATACTTTTACTAAATGTGTGTATACATATAAGTAAAATTTTTAAAGTTAAAAAATAAACTTCAACAATTAGCTGTCTTAAGCTATTTACAATGGAATTCATTAATATGTTTGGTTATTTTGAACATGTAATTTCCTAAATAGCAGAGAAGAAATAAAGAAAGGTAATTCTTACATGGCATGTTACTATAACCTATTCTAAAATATCTATCTTTTTAAGACATTCTCAGTATTTATATAGTCTCATTTATAACTTCTTCGGTATCTAAAGATATTTATTTTGATACTTTATAGTAATATTCCAAGAAAATGTAGACTTATGAGCAGCCAGCTTTATAGGACATGGATTATCAATCCACTGATTTTTATTCTGGGCCCAGGACCTCATTAATTTTTTCTCAAAGCAATTTACAATTAAAAAAAGACATTTATAATTAGACTGAGGTTATGCTAACTTTTTCAACATTATACTTTATTTGTTATATCAGACTTTTAAAATCATTCTTGACTTAGGTTTAATTATATTTTTATTATTTATTATTGTATTACATTTGAATGTATTTATTAACTATAAATGTATCTATACAATTAAAGCATAGTTTTTATTATATATCTACACTTTATTTCATCCTTAAATGGTGAAATTAGTTTAAACCAGAATGCCAACTTTATACAACCCATAATCTTTCATGAGGATATTTTCACTTTTGTTTTTTATCATTATTAAATATTACATATGTTTAATTTGTACCTTATTAAAATTAGAAGACTGATTTGGATAATTATCTGATAGATGATAAAGGTTTTATTCTTTTTTGTAAGGTCTCCTTTAAAAGCATTTGGATAAACTACTGTTTAAAATGTACTCTTGAATGTTACTTCTATGTTTTGTAACACTGATAAATAGCTGCTCAACTCCCTATTATGTTATAAAGTGAGTCTACTGATAGTGATTGGTTCATGCTATTCTTGGTAGTGACTACTACATTTTTTGTTCTATGGGGCTATTTTGTTAACTTACAGCTCCTGTGTGTGTTATTTTTTCCTGCCTTCAAATATGGTTTATTTGAGAGAATAATAATAGGAAGTCAAAATACACATAGTACCAGTGTTGTTTAATATTGGCAATTGCTGTATTTTAGGTTCAGGTTTCCATCAAAAAGATTGAAATACAGATTTAAGTTTAAGAATTCACTGTACAATGATCTCAATATTATATCAATATATATGAGAAGGGGTTACAAACTGAATTGGACAAAGGGAGATGATGGGTTGCAAACTACTCAAACAAACCCTCAGTCAATTTCTAGTGACATTTTGGATCTTTGATGGCTTTGCAGTGTTGTCCCAGTTGGGAAAAAGAAACCCCATATCCACAAAACTTTGGAAGAAACCAAGGAGTTATTCCTGAGGAGTTGACCTGAGCACAGGCACGGTAGATTTGTCAATAGTGGTCAACTGAAAAAAACAAATTAAAAAAGATATTAGCTGAAAGCTGCCAGCAGCCAACATTCTCAGGGCATGGAAGAATACATGCTTAAATTCTAAAATTGTTTTTTGTTAAATAATCTAACAAAGATACATTCATTAAGAAATTGTAGAGCACTGGAGGTATATTTCAAAGGTAGAGAACTTGCTAGTATGCCTGAGACACCAGGTTCAATACCCAGTCGCAAATTTAAAAATTATAGAATATAATTTAAATTTTTGATCCTATTTTTAAAGCAACTTTTAAAATTTATTTTTAAAATTATTTAGATGATTAGGGACTTTAGTAAAGATGATGACTTGAATACATCTCAGTAAATGGATCTGAATTTGGGGAAGTAGTTTAATCATTAAAGATGACTGGTTATTTTAGAAAGGCTGGGAAGATTAGGAACACAGATGACACAACCTTATTGTACTGGCAGATACACACATTGGTTGTTTAGTGGACAGAGGATGAAGAGATAATTAGTACCTGAGAATTTAAAGAAGGAATCTCATGTCTCTAGTGATACTTAGAGATAGGTTTTCTGGTGGCACTGCTGCCCTGGAATGGTCTGGGGGTGAACCTGTGTTATTGTTTTCCCGACTAGTGAGGAGGGTTCATGCACAGGGAGGAAGACTGCTCTGGATAGTTAATTGTCTACAGACTTACAGAGAATTTTTAAAAAGCTTCACATGTTGATAAACAAGGATTTAAAATTTGTGACATAGCTACAGACTCCAATATGGCAATAAAATAGAACGATTTGGTGAAAATTTACATTTAAAGTATAAAAAGGGCATTCAACAGAAGATGTAACAAAATAAAGCTTTGGGGAAAAAAATCTCAAAATACTGGAAATCAAGAGATTAATTCCTTTCCCTAGAATTCAAAAACAATAAAAAAATAAAACACTATGATACACTCTCTTTTCCCATAGACATTAGGAAAAAAAATTAAATCTTTAAAATAGAAAAGCACAATAATCTGGAATATGAAGTTCCATTTCTGCCAATGATAGTATAAAATATCTTCCCTAATAGTATTTGAAATATTGGTTTTAAAATTCTATGATTTTATAAATTCACTAATATTCAAAAAACAATGTGTACATGTATAATAACCTGACAAAATATCAGGTACAATATGAGACACATTCGTTTACTTATAACAATAGACACTAAAAATTGTTGAATTTATCCTACATTATTATAAGTTAGGTTATTGGTAGGTTATTGTGATAACCTTGTTTGACCAGACACTTAATTTCTGATTACCTCTGACATCTAATGACTGAAAAATAAGGGTTAAATCTTCTATAAAGTGTTACATTATTATTATTGAAATGTATAACATAAAATATATTACAATTAACCTAAAATATTCACCTATGTAAAAGTTAACTTTAAATTTTATAAAATATTTTTTTCACTGTGTATCAGTGAATTTTTTGATAGAAGTAGAGATAACATTTATACATTGAACAACTTAATGGAAGAATTTCCTTTTGAATGTTTTCTCAAAATTCTATTTTTATTTTTTATTAAGTTGATGCTAAGGTTGTTCATTTGCTAAAAATGTATAGAATTTAGCAGTATTTAAAAATTGGTAATATAAGTCAAGAACACTGAGGTTTTTTTTCACATCCAGAATATTTAATTCCCCCTCGATCTGATAATAATTTTGCATGTAAAAAATAACACAAAACTATGTCAATTTGAAATAACCACCCACACACCTTATGGAATTAAAATATTGTGTGGGTTTGAAATCATGAGTATGTTCTGCAAGCATGATCTCCAAAACCATATTTTTCTGAAAAAAATATAATAATGACAGTTGTTAAACCAAATGATTTGATATTTTAACGTCAGTAACTTGCTCAATAGTTTCTGGATCTTGATTTATAGTGTTAACTAGAACATTTGGATTTCAAGGACATAAAGTCTCATGATAGTAAAATATAGTAACACAAAATTTTAGAATGAAGAAGGAACAGACAGTCCATTAAGAGCTATCATTTTTTAGCATTGCCTTGAATAATTTTTTTAGGTGCAAATTTTTGTTGTGAATGGAAGAGTTATGTTCTATATCCATTGAAACAGCCCTTTACTAGCATATGGATACAATCAAAGGTGTAGGGTACACACTTTGAGGGTACCTCTGAGAGCAATGTTTAATTCCTGAGCAGACTTGGCACTGTGAAAACGGAATGTAAGGAAAGATTTACAATTCACACAACTGATTGGTACTTAAAGCACAAAAGAAATATGGGAATTTCTTTCACCCTTGTTATCCATTAAATGAGTAAAATTGTTTACTGCACATGCATGGGCCACTTGGAACAATTTTAAGGGTAATTTTTCTATTCAAAACCCCAGCACACTAACTGTTTATTTTATATCTGGCTTAAAATTATAGACTAGAGAGTAGTATTTTTATAAACATGTTCTCATTTTATAAACATTTTTCTCATTAGGATAATTTTCATATTTAAAATAATATTATAAGAAATAGACAAAAGAAACTGTTTCATTAACTGAAAATTAAATGCATACAACTAAAAAAGTCAAAGATAATAATATAAACATTTTTGACAGGATTGCTCCTCTAGTATCCTTATTAAAATTTAATTAACCAGGTTTATATGTTAATGAATAAACGGGAATTTGTAATTTTTAAATATATATTACAATCTACAGTCATTCTGAAACTTTATGGCTTCAGTCATTATTGTGGGAAAACTCTATCTCCTTTTGTTCTAAAAAAATTAATTGGATTAACTAGAATCTGTTTTTTATTTTAGTATTCTTAAACTCTGATAAGCAGAATTGACTTACTTTATCTCTCAATCAACAGCCACTATTTCTTTTATTTAAAATATTGAGAATTTATGTGTTTTTTAAAGGTAACTGTTGAACTAGTTTGATGGTGTTTTCCAGATACCTAGTGCCAGATATATTATAGGATTCTTCCACATAATATTAAATTATATCATTAAAAGATAAATGACTTTAGCATCATGAGAAATTCTCAAATAAGACAAAGGGAAATAATTTCAAGTCATTAAACCAAATATTTGCAAATTAATAAAGTGAAGATCTATGCTTCATTTAAGAGTTGGTTAAATATAATTTTAGAACTACAAGATCTATATTTAGGGTTAGTAAGCATTGAGAATTCATGTTTACAGACAAGTTTCTCAATTATTCGTCACTCTAAAGTAAGTTTTTGTTTATTTTTTTAACGAATAAATTTGTGTTTTACTTTGTATTTGATCTGTTGAATAAATCATAAAATTGACCTGGTTTCTTTGTATTATTGAGGCTTAGTTCTGGGGTAAAAGAAAATTACTTAAGTGTGCCATTTGCAAAATACTATCATGATATTGGCCTCTTAACATATAAAACTATTCAGAGTTTTATATGTATACATTGAATAACTGTATACTTATTCAATACTTGTCACTAGTATGGAATCATTTTTGTAATATCATAAGAAAGTCCAGAGTACATGTTCAATGACTACCTCTGCCTTGGAAAAAGAAGTGCAGCAGCTCATTGCTATTTGACCCCAAGTTAAATTGAATTCCACTAACACATTGAACACTTTTTATGTGGGAGTCATTAGATACACATTAGATGGGAAAGATATGGATACTCTTTTGTACAGTTCAGAAATCTTATAAGCCATACTGAATAAAATTTTAAGTGTGGTGTATATGGTTCTACATAGTGTGCAAGCCCAGTAGCTCGGAGTTCAAATTCAAGCTCTATAACTTAATATTACAAAATTAGTAGAGCTTACTAATTTTGTAATATTGGAAAAGTCACTCAAACTCTCTTAGCTTCAGCCTTTTCACATGTAAAATGGGTATTTACATATCCACACATTATATTGTAGTTCCAATGACTGGCTTATGGTATTTGTTCAATAGAAGCTACCTGTTATTACTTTGATATAGTTAACATCATTTAAAATGAGATAGATAAATATCACCAAAGAACAAATTTGTAATTCTGAGGCTCAATTACTGTGTATAATATTTTATGTATTATGCTAATTACTTGAGATCATATGGTAAATTATGTCCAATGTAATTCTTAGAGATAAACATTATATTCTCCTCCATAGCTCAGAAGAATAAGGCTTATGGATGCTAACTTGGCACTTGAAACTAGGAATGTTTGTAAAATTGCTACCATTGAAATAATCAGCAGACAAGGGAAAATGAGGAGCACCCTTCATGGAGAGAATATGATGTGTAAAGATATTGGCTCAGTTAAGTTACTTAAAATCTTAAAATTTACAGTAATTTGCAAGTCCCAGAATTCTTTGTGTTCAGTCACTTGTCAAATATTACATATTTATAATCACCTATGTATTTAACCAATCATGCTTTGACTACAGCCAGCCTCTACTGGAATTGTTCTCTGCTCAGTCTCCAAAGGGATATTTGATCCATCTCATTTACTTCAGAACCAAATCAAATTCTCCACATTGGGATTCTATGTTGTCCTATCTGTTGTTACCTTCATTGTCTAAATTGCTGTCCTATTACTCTAAAAAATAATCTGTTAGCTTTAATTAAGCTGAAGTTTTACTGATTTTTCTTTCTCCTACTTTTGAATAGAAAAATTTTTCTATTTTCTTCTACTTACTTAAAATGCCTCCAAATTCTCCAATATCTAGTTTGAGTCCCTCCCACCCCAAGAGACACTCATTAATAATATTAGCTCTGAATCTGAGACAAAACTTCTTGAAGAACACACCACCTCCAAAACTTCAAGTTATTCTGTAGTGCTAAGAGATCAAATTAAGGTGGAGAAAAAAACTCCTGACAGATTTTCTGATATTTACTGAGAAGACTTTTCTTCTGAGCCTGAGTTGGTTGCATCTCACTACTCTTTATATATTATACTTTGTTTTAGTTAAATACATTGTAAATTTTCATTATAATGTTAATACAATAGTTATTTATAATCAAATTCTGTTATTAATTTTCTGATTTTCTATTATTAGTAACTAGTTTATATCCAATGAGTGAGAAAGTATGTATTACACACATACTTGGAAATAAAATCTATGTATATCTTGAAGTTATTTTTGGTAATTTCATATATATGTATATGTATATACATATATATGCACATACATACATATATACACACACAACACAGGTGTTTATATGTATATGCACTTAATAAATGCATATAATTAATTATAGTTTATTAGTTTTGTTGTTCAAGGCAGACATAGTGTCCAAAACCTGTGCTTGCTGAGGAGACACAGAATGAAATGTTTTTGTTTGATACTGTGTATTAAAAAAAAACTTAACATAGTATCCAAAGAAAATGAGTTTTAAGTTCTAAGAAAATATTTTAAAATGGCTGTTTAAGCACAAACAATGAACAAAATTGTAAAGAAATTTATTAGTAAGACCTTGAGGATTTTAATTAATAGGGAACTAAAAAAATGATCTGAAGACCAGTGTATATTTCTTATCTTCAAATTTTATTTAAATTATGTATGCATATTCAGGTTTATTTTAAAATGTGCATTTTAAATTATAATACATTTCAATTTCAAATTTATTATATTCATAAACTACAATATACGCATTTTTAAATTTCATGCAAGCAATATTTTTAATGTAATTGAGTACAGGATATGTATCATATAATTTACAGATACCCTCGTAGACACATTATAATGTAAGTTCTGACTGAGAATTTCCTTTGTTCCTACCTAATTTTTTTTCCTTGAAGCTTGGCTTGCAAAGAAGCTTCTGAAAAAATATATTTGTCAGAAATAGAGAAAAAATATGCTATTAAAGGATGAAAATTGCTAGACAAGAATTAATTGCTCCTGAAAAATGTATTCTTTTCTTCTGGATCCTATAGAGTTTGAAGGCCATGTCACAATTGTTTTACATGGAATGCTTCTATACATTAGTTTATGGCAAAGTCAATATTTAAAAATGTGATTCCTCACACACAAAATAGACAGACTCTGCACTTTGCCTGCCTCAAAATTTGATTCAGAATGTATTTTAAGGCTTGTACTAATTTTTTGTTCCCTGAAAAGACATTCTTAAAAGTTTAGAAAATGAATTATCCCCAAATACTTACATGTATGCATCTATAAAAAAAGTCATCTGTGAACTATACTGAGAGACAAGGATTTAAATGTTGATCTCAGTTCAAAGTTCTGTATCAACAACATCCTACAATTGAATTTTATAATGATCCTGTTACTTCTATAGTATTCTTTTAAGATTCTGGAAAATTTGCACTATTTGTTTTCTTATTAACAAAAGTCCTTTGAATTTACTTTCATTCAATTGATTACCTGGACCCATCATAACAGAGTAGAAAATATAAACATTTAGTGCTATGAAAAGAACTATAGAATTTATGTTATCCAACATTTTCCTTTTACAAGTGAGAAAACTGAGATTTAGTAAGCTTCAAGACTTGACAAAATGTTATGTGTCATGGCCAAGAATAGAACTTTTTTTTTTTTTTGGTTTTTAAGATTTGTGTTCTTATTTCTTGGACATCAACTAAAAGGTCACATAATCAGAAATTATTCCCTGAATCTGCAAGCTACACTTAGTGTTGTGGCTATGTGATCCTCACATACCCTATGCCGCAGTCTGCTGGGCACAATTCAGGAGCCACTTGTCAAAAGAAACTAACTTTATTTTTAGAATCACACCCGCCAAACAAAACAGCTCCTCAGGAAAACCTTCAGAGCCCAACTGCCACCACCAGCTTCCCACAAGCCTCTCAACCTCTCCCACTCCTCCTGCTCTTGAGGAGGATTGGCTGGGTCACGTGGGCGGAGCCAAAAAAAGTCCCCCAATGAGCAGCTCCTTAGTCTGAAAGGGCGGGGAAACAGCCCAATGAGCATCACTGCAGAGGAGCCAATCAGCTAGAAGTTGCTGGGGCTGCTGTGAGCCAATCATCAGCTGGCAGTCTGAAAGTTTGCTGGGGCCCCTTCAGCTGTGGCTCTCAACAACCCTATGCATTCGCCACCTCCAGAATTATTGTTTATTTATCCATATTTACCACAAGTTCTTGTTGAGCTGTAACTTCTTTACACATCTCTATAAACCCAGTGCCATAAAACTACTCAAAAAACCAGGAGCATGGGAAATGTTTTATAAATGAATATGGTCAAGAGACAATGGGGAAAAGCCTGTTTATAAGGGCTAATTTGTGCTCATAAAACATATGGAACAACTTGGGGCTGGGTCTGTGGCTCAGTGGTAGCACACTTGCCTTGCATGTGTGAGGCACTGGGTCAATTCTTAGCACCACATATAAATAAATAAAATAAAGGTCCATCAACATCTAAAAAAATATTGCAAAAACATATGGAACAATTTAAATTGTTTTCATCTGGAAATGTCTAGACAAACCATCCATGCAATGGAAGACTATTCTACACTAAAATACAAAGAACTGATGTTCTAACAATATGATTGAACCAAGATCAAATTCTTCTAACATAATTTAGACATAAAAGGTAATATTGTACAATGTTATTTATATGGCATTTCTGGAAAAGACTAAACTATGATAACAGAAAATAAATCAATGCTTTTTAATTGCTAGTAATGGAGGTAATGTTTGATGGAGAAAGGACAAGGGGAAATATCTTAATGTATTTTAGCAATTTTATAGGTTGATCATAATGGCATAAAGTGGCTATCTGGAGTAGAATTTCTTTTTCAGCAGGGCAGCCTTAGTTCTGCATTTCAGGTATTAAAACTGATTGAATCAGGTCTAAATTACTGAGGTAATTTCTTTTTTTTTTCCTACAAATTATGGCCTTCAGTCTCATGTACACTAGCCAAATACATCAAAAGACAGTTTTAGCATTCTGCTAAAGTCAATGTAATGATTGCAAAGACAACTTACCATTTTTATCTTATCTCCCAAGTCTTTAAAGAAATAATTCCAGGATTTTGTTTTTTCTCTGGATATAATGTATTGTATGTTTAGATTCACTTGTACTTTCTCCGTGTTATTTATTGCTAGGTGTTTCCCCAAACTGTTTTACTTTTTATGACTCTTTAACTTAATTAATTTACTGTTGACCAAATCTTGGCCTAATTTGCCCTGTGATTCTTCTACCATTATGCCTATCATAATCTCAGAACAAAACTTCAGTATCTATAAAATGCAAAAGAAGCAGAAATTGATACTGTACAATTGCTACAGGTAAACTCAAATAGTTCACCTTGTTATAATGTGATAATAATACCCATTCTTTTCTATTTAAATGAAGGCAATGAGCCTCAATCATTTGAGCTTAATCATTTCAGGGTATATGTCGACAAGCATGTATCTTCTAGAGCTTTATTTCAGACATGTTTGTCCAATACCAGGACTGTTAGGCCAGGTAACTTATGTAAACTACTTTTCTTAAATACATATGAATGAAGAAAAATGGTCCTTTTTCTAGGTAAGGTAAATAAGTTGTTCTATATATTTTAATATTATGCCCCAAATCACTCTAATGTGTATAGAGACTTCTGTAGAACTGAAAATTATTCATTACAGTTTTAAAAGTTTATCATAAAAACTAAATGAAAAAGTAAAAAGAAATTAAATGAAGTATAAAGTCCACATAGGTTGATAAAAGCTAACATAATTCATAATTTATTTGAAGCTTTGGATAAAATTATATTTGTAAAGTGTGTTTCCTTCTCAGATTCTGTCAATAACAAGAAACCACAAATAAGCAGAAACATTTCAAGAATTGAGTCTATTTGGAAAGTACATCAATACCAGGGAAAGAATGTCTTGTTCTTATTCCTGTCTCTAATCTCTTTGCTTGTTGTTCCTAACTAGGTAAAATTAAAGAAAGTTTTTGTTACACTTTGTATTCAAAAAGTTTGAGGACTCTATTCGAAATATCAAACAAAGTGGAAAGATATTTTCAGAATAAGGACAAATGAAAATCTAATTTAAAATATCCCTGGATATAGTTGTGCAATGTTGCGTTATAGCAAGGAAAAAAATTGAAAAGTGAAAAATAAATACATAATAAAAATACTGTTTACCTCTTTAAGATCCTGATATGAAATGAACTATAAATAAAATATTTGATCAAAAATTTCAATAGGTCTATCTGGCAAGAAGTGAAGCATGCATATATGAATATTTTTGGTTTTCATAACTGTGATAATGGAGTAATTTTATAAATCCTACTCTCTTCCAGAGTAAAATTAATAGTGTCACAATGCAGACTATATTGGAGTAAGGAAGAGAGTAATTGGGGAGATTAACGTGATTCCATCACTTAACAATTTTTCTATTTTATTTCATGGGCTAATACTTCACAAAATTTCTATCAAAATATTCTTAAGAACACAGGTGAAATAATCAGTACATATCAAGGCAAACAACTTACCTAGATTTTATTTTCAACGTTCACATTACTGTTTGCATTCCTTCTACACATAATATTTACACAGTTAATTTAAAAATAGAAAGTTACCAAAATTTTAAGAGAAACTGATGCTCAAGGATGATGTGTTAATTTTATTCACTGGGTTTCCTTACCCCTAGAGGTTCTCATTATATTTTTCAGAAACAGAGAGAGACAAAGATAGAAACAAAGCTTTGTGAACTTTTGTTTATTTTTTAATGAGTGAGCTCCTTAAAGATAAAACATCTTGTGTAAAATTGTATGTTCCATTATGGTATGTGTTTTCAATGATGTTTTTTTGACATCCTGTGGTTTCAGAATGGCTATTATCTAAGACTAGTGTCAAATATTTCAAATTCAATGAAAATAAGTATCAAATTACTTACTCCTGTGCTCACAACCATTACCTCCAGGTCCTAACTCATTGTCACAACACAAATACACATACTTTAACCACTCCTGTAAAATGACATCAACTCTTACAAGAAAAAAAGGGGGCTTCTTATCATGGCTCCAACCAAGTATGGAACTTGACACATCCAACTTTACCATAAATGTTTTCATACTGAATTTGAGAAAGACCTTCATGTTGATACTTCATAAAGAAGAAAAGAATAATAGGTGCAAAATATGTTCCTATGTTAAAATGTCTGGTCTACAACAAAAGCCTGCCCTCTAGTAGAAAATATTTACCAAAGAATTGTCCTCTCTGGGAAAAGGAAGCCTCTCACTGCAACTTGTTCTTTCTTCCCATCCACTGTCACATAAAAGTAGGAATGGAAAAAAATGTCAGTACTAACAAATGTCAGTACTAACTATTTCAAGTAAATAGTTTGAAAACATTATAGCCAAGTAAGGGAGTAGGGGCAAAGAGAGGGAAGATAGTTAGATCACTTGAGAAACATTGATCAGGGTCCAACCTCTGAAACATTAGTCCCACAAAAGACTGGGATTTGACTGCAATGTTATCCAATTATGCTTTTCCCTCAGCTCTTACCACTATACCTACAACAAATGCTCCAGCTAAATAAGAGTGATTATAGCTGAGATAACAACAGGATACAGTCTTTATCTGAGGAAAAGTACTTAGGGAAGCCTAAAATGAAGAGGGGAAATAAAATCAAGAGCTATAAAGGAATTTCAAGTTGCTATTTGCAACAGCAAACAAAGACAGCTGGACTCCTGGCCACATTAACATAAATCTTCACACTAAAATCTGTTTCCCTCAATTTTCACCATTTCCTGACATTACTTATTACTAGATTTCATGCCTGGGATTTCAACAACAATGAAACCTTACAGCATGCAAAAAAAAAAAAAAAAAAAAAAAGAGAGAGAGAGAGAGAGAAGAAAACACATTCTGAAGAAATGAAATAATTCTCAGAAACAAACTTAGATGTGACACAGATGTTGGAATAATTAAAAAGATAATTTAAAAAACATGATAATGCATTAATGGGCATAGAAAAAAAGGGGATAGCATTTATTGAGTGATATAAGAGGTGGAAGCACTAAGAAAGAATGAAAAGGAAAGACTATAGATGAAAAAGACTAATAACTGAAGAATGCCTATAAGGGGATCATCAGCAGACTTGACAAACTCACAGAATAATCAGTGAACACAAAAGTAGATTAAAGAAGCTCCTCAAACTAAAATGCATGTGGAAAAATGAATGAAAAAAATAGAGAGCATTCAAGAACAATATATATTATAAAATATATTGTAATATATTATGCACAAAACATTATGCAACTGAAATATAATATATTGTAATATGTTATAAACTCAATATAAATGTAATTGGAATACCAGAGAAAGAGTGAACAAAGAGACAATAAAGCATAAGAAATATTGGAAGTAATAGTAACTGAGAATATTCCAAAATCAATGACAGACACAAAATCAGGTCCCAGGTCCATGAAGCTCATGACCATGACCAGAGAACAAGACCATACAGAATCAAGAAACCAAGTCTAACAAACTAATGAACTGAAGCATATTGTATTCACACTACAGTAAACCAATGACAAAAAAAAAGCTTAATGAATAAGTTGAGAAGTCAGCTTACACGTTACAAGGATCAGTGAACTTCTAGAGAAAAATTATGCAAGCAGGATGAAAGTGAAGTGAAAAAAGATCAATGATCTAGAATTACATATACTGAAATAGTATCTTTCAAACTAAGAGAGAAATAAAGATTCCGTGCTGAACCAAAACTGCAGAAACTCATGGCAGGTAGATCATTCCTACAAAAGATGGTGAGAGGAAATTTTAGAAGGACAATGACGTAGGTCAGAAATATGGGTCTAAACCAAGGATGGAAGAATTAATTTTACCATTGGAGTTGTAACCACTGGGATATTATTTTGAAAGAGGTATATTTGTTTTATTAAAAGAGGAGGTAAAATTCAATAATATATAATGCTTAATTAAAACCAAGGAAGACAGAACAAAGAGGGGACTAAATAAAGAACACAGCAAAAGAGAAAGCAAAAAGTGTTATAAATTAAAACAAGTATGTGAAATTTTAAATGTAAATGAACTAAATATAGCAATTTAAAAAATATCACCAAAATTTATCTTTAAAAATCCAAAAAGACACTGTATGTTGCCTACAAGAAACCTACTTTAAATAAAGTTTATAGGTAAAACGTGAAGAGATGGAAAATGAAGTAATGGTAACACAACTCAAAAGAATGCTGGTGTGTCCATAATCATTACAAAGATGACTTCTAAGGAAGGAAAATTATCAGGTACAAAAGGGACATTGCACAATAAGAAAGAAATATATTTCCCAAAAAGGCAAAATAACCCTAAACATATATGTAACTAGCATCCAAATGTCCAATAATGTGAGGTGAATAAAGTAATGATTGAACTATAAGGAGACATGGACAAATATACTCTACAATTGAAGATTTTAAAACCCCTCTTCCATTAATTGATATATCAAGCAGACAGAAAATCAGTAAGAATATAGAAGACTAAAACAGCACTATCAATCAACTTGAATTAATTGACATTTATAGAACAGTCCTACATAGTTACCCAGTAGAGTTGAACACTTGTGTCCCCACAAAGACCTGCATATGATTTTTATTATAGCTTCATTCATGATTATCAGAAACTGAAAATGACCAAGATGTCCTTTGATGGTAAATAGACAAACTGATTATCCATATAATGGAATACCATCCAGTTTTAACAAAGACATGAATTAATCTTTAGTGCATATTGCTAAGAGAAAGACGCTAGTCTAAAAAGGTTATATATACTTCCGTTTCAATTATCTGAATTCTGTATAAGATAACACATGTCTCTTGTATATATTCTGTATAAGACAATACATAGGTTTGTGGTTTTCAGGTATTTGAGTAGAAGGTAATTTGGTCAGATGAAGCACAGGGGATTCTTTACAATGATGAAATTTCTGTATGACAACAATTGAATACATGGCACTGTTTGCCTTATTGAGTATTGTAGATAATTTAATACCTGAAATTTTAGAAGTCATTAAGGAGGTCTGAGATTCTAAAATGGAATGCAGAATGTGAAAAGGGAATATATTTGTATTATAAATGCATGAAAAGGCTTACTCATGTGGGGAAATAGGTGTTTACCTTAGTAGCTTTGGAAATGGATTGATTTTGTAAGGCTACAGGCAAAATTAACTGAACATGAATGCTGTATTATAGTTAATAAAGTTATTTCCCAATTGAGTAAGAGTTAACAAATTTGAAACAACAAACTATACAAAATGAAATTAGACAAGTAAGTAAATGAATGACAAATGTTAGAGACTAGGTTTCTTACTGTTGATGTAGAGATTATATACATAAGCAAAAGGGCAATGTGGCACTAGATTGGAACTGAAGTCATCGGTATAAAACCAAGTTTAATTCAATATAGGTAATCATGGTGACATACAAAAATCTTCATAAACATGTGAGTACACAGATGTTTGTATACACACATGTATTCCCTTGCTCTTCCAGCTGGGAAGACATACAAGCAACAATATTTCAGTAGCAATGAGCACAACTGGTGTCCAGATACAAATTTTTGTTAATTTACTTGTTCTATTTTAACTAATATATAAAACATGAAAATTGTACATAGTCATGTGAATTTTCAATATATGTGAAACATCATATAGTATGGTATTTAAACCAGGTTAATTAAATCTGTCTCCTCAAATATTGATCATTTCTTCATGGTGAAAACATTTAAAATCCTTTTTGTCTAGGATATTTATAACATTTTTAAAATATGCAATTGGTTATTTTTATCTATAATCACCCTACTGAGCAACAGAACATAAGAACTTACTTGCTCTCTTACCTAACTAAATATTAATATCCATTCTGAAACAAAAGGAATCAGGGCTCAGGCAGGAATAGATAATTCTGAGGTTGCTGTACCATATGCTCATGATAAACCTGAAAATTTTTGAAATGCCATTAAGAAAAAACAGGCAATAAAAAACCCAAACTTCACAACTATGAACCTCTTTCAAAGTGACAGAAGAGCTAATTGAAAGTACTTCCCAATGGCCATTGCTGAAGCAATATACAACATAGTATTGCATAAATCAAAATGCAGAGTAAATATCCACAATGATACAAAACAGAATTAAATAAATTCATGGAAGAGAATGATTTCCCCACACCAAAGATTTCTAAATAATTGGTGTAGATACTTCCTGGTTAAGGATATGCAGCATAATTTCCACTCCTAAAGTGTGGTTGCTCACAGAGACATCTTTCAAAAAAAAAAAAAAAACAGTGTGGAAAAGGCAAGAAAAGAGTAGTTTACTGTGCAGACTATGAGACGCATTATTACTTCTATCAGGTGATCAGGGTCAATATTAATAGTGATAATTCAAGTTGACAGCACATAACTTAATAAATTATGATGAGAGGAGAACTTGCCTCTGTGGTCTTCCTCACCAAACTTATATTCTCACTCTACTCTTCATGAACACATCAAACAAATCCTGAATAGGAACATTGTACTTAAATGTGACCAGAATGAGTTAACAGGCATAGACAAAAGGAATCTAAGGAAACATGATAAGTAAGTTCAATGTGGTACCCTTGAGTAAAATTTTGGAATAGTAGAAGGACATTAGGTATAAATTAAAGAAGTCAGGATGCAGCATAAACTTTTTAAATAATAATGCATCAACATGTGTTTATTCTTCAAGACAGAAGGATCATTGAATCTAAAATATTAACATATATATGGAATATGTTGTCTATGAAAAGTCACAACTTTTGTGTAAATTAAAATTTATTCTAAAATATAAAAGTGTAATTAAAGTTATGAAGTTTCCTACTTGCCTATGAGAGTCATTATTTTTTTTAAGAGTGAGAGAGAAAGAGAGAGAGAGGGGAGAGAGAGAAAGAGAGAGAGAGAGAGAGAGAGAGAGAGAGAGAGAGAGAGAGAATTTTAATATTTATTTTTTAGTTTTTGTCAGACACAACATCTTTGTTTGTATGTGGTGATGAGGATCGAACCCAGAACCTGGGCCTTAGGCATGCCAGGCGAATGCGCTACTGCTTGAGTCACATCCCCAGCCCAAGAGAGTCATTAATTTTGATCTCTTGGAATTAGAACTGAGGAAACAACACAAACATATGCACTTGAAATGACAGTGGAACAAGGAGCAACATAGAAGAAAGGGTAGCCTCACCTAACATCAACTATACTTTTCCCATCCTTTTTTTCAAATTGTTTTGTTCTGGGGCTGGGGATGTGGCAAGTGGTATCGTGCTCGCCCCGCATGCACGGGGCCCGGGTTCGAGCCTTAGCACCACAAACAAAGATGTTGTGTCGCCGAAAACTAAAAAATGAATATTAAAATTCTCTCTCTCTCTCTCTCTCTCTCTCTAAAAAAAAAAAAAAAAATGTTTTGTCCTGCAGAGTCGTTAATGATTGGGTTCAGAAAAAACAGACCAAAGTTTTTATTGTAATAGAGCATGGCAATCAATATTCAAAATGACAAATCTAAATTTATAGGCACATCAAATTTTATTAAAATACTCTGTTTACTAAGTCAGTGAAGTATGTAATATGTTTAAAATTAATAAGTTTTTTAAAAATTTAAGGGTATTGAAAATTTACTTATCTAGGACGCTTAAATCCCTAATAAAATTATTTCTTAACTAGATGGTAAATTATGTCTAGAATGTCATACAATAGTTAGACTATATATAAATGATGTTTCCATTAGCAAGTTTCCTAGGATAAGTTATATTATATGAAAAGTGTATTCTAATTTCACTTTTAATTCAATAGATTGTTTGATTCCTAATATTAATCTATCTTGTAATTCTGAATAAATAAGTGGATTATTTTGCTCTGGCATAAATTAAAATTGTAGTCTCTTGAAAATGGCAAGAGACAACTATGGAATGTTTTGAATACCATAAATGAGATTTTGTATTGATATGGAAATAATATGCATTTTTTTTCTTTTAAGAAACCAATAACTTCTAAAGAGTTTATGAAGCTTTGAAAAAAAAAAGTAAATTCTCCCTCCAGGTTTTTGTGGAATGATATTAACTACTGGATATTTGTAGACACTGTCTTTTTTCATACTGGAAATTTCAAAATGGCCATTCAACATTAATTGTAGGTTTATGTATCTATTTATACTATATCATAGGGAATATAATTGAACATTTTTAATTCAAACCAAACCAAGGATGTAGAATGAAATTGAATTGAGTGAATAACTTTTGGTCAACCCTGTGATTCAATATTTGATGCACTGCTAATTTGACTCAATTTGTGCTTTTTTGGTTATTTTCTAATGACAATGTTGAAAGAATGTTTAAATGAGAAGTTGTAAGAAGATATTCAAGAAATTCTAACATGCTTATAAGCATTAATTTCTTACTATCTTAAATATCCACAATCATCTAGGACTTTCTTTGTTACTCTAGAAGAGAATGTAGGCAATTGGCTGGACTCTCCAAAGAATTATCTCTGGAATTTGGGTTTCCAGAACTGTTTTTAACAAATGAATGCCTGGACTTTTCTACTGTTTTTGCATCTACTGTGTTTTCATGGTAAATCAGGTTGGATTTCAGCTACCTCTCCTATTTTTGCCTTTACTCTTTCTACGTGTGCTTTTGGTGCTGTGTTTTTGTGCATGTGTATGTTATCTGACATTATTCGACACTGACAGTATTTAATTAGTTTTTAATTTTATTGAATTTCTTTTGGTTGTCATTCTGGAATATTTCTATGTGATTCTTTATATTTTTAATAAATGTCTGTCCTAACTCAGATATGTGAGATGACAACATTTTCCTCACTAGAAACAACAATATGTGTAGAGGTAATAGCATCAATGTAAGTAACACTTTCTAGTTTATCATCACAAGTGTTTATTTTTTATTTATGTTAAAAAAGTTTATTTATGTTAAAAAAGTTACTTTTATCAAATTATCATACTACCCACTACTACAATTGATTCTTGAGACCCTTTTCTCTGTTCTTTAGCAATATTTTATTTTACTCTAATTTTTTGACATTTTTGGAAGGTCTACCATTCCTTTACTTTAAGTCTGGTTACTATTTTAGTATATTTCTGCCTTGGTTCAAAAAAGTCTGGCTACTAATTTCAAAAGTCAATAATGACAAACAAAACTATGTAGGACCATCTAGAATTCTTAAAACATTGAATTGCTTGAAATGTTTTAGTTCAGGAATAATTTCTTGATGGCTCTTGATTTCTCAGGCCATTGGAATGGTGAGCCTTTTCTTTGAGCAGCTTTGAGTCTTACCTCCAAGCTTTAGCTGAATCAGCTGGTAATACAGGGCATCATGAGAACAATGCTTTGTTGCTAAAATTTATGTCTATCCTTTTCCTCCTCATGTTGCCAAATAGTCTAATATAGATGCTTGAGAAATGCCTAAAGTACTTATTAGAAATATAACAGACAAGCTGATCTAAGTTTGTAAATAACATCACTATATCTCAAGATAACAAAATCATAGATGTGCACTTAAATTCATCACCCACTACAGCCCTCTCCACATGTATTACCATGTTATAGTGAATATACTATGTATTTCTATATAAAAAGAGAAGTCTTATATTATGTAGCCCTCCATATTTTACTCAATAGCTTAGAGAATTTATGTAAATTTTAAAGAAACCAGCCCCTCTGTTAACCTTTACTTATAAACTTTTGAGGATTTTATTCTCATTGAATTTTAAATAGCACTATTATAACTACCAGAAACAAAACAAAACAATCCCAATTTCCCTCAAAGGAGCCTAATTCAATTTGTAACATCACTGATATGGATTTACTTTTTCTTCTGTCCCTTCCTCTTTCCTCTTTTGTTTTTTTTTCACCCCTCAGCTTTGGTCTCTTTTCTCCCACATCAACCACCCACCCATCCCATTACCATTCTAAATGTTTGCACTCACCTAACTAGACATCCCAGGACTATCTATTCCTTTATACTGAGGATTTCTGGTCCTTGATGGTATCTTAAACAGCCATGAGACCTAATTTTCTGGCAAATTAAATTTCCTACATTTCCTGTATCATTGAAATCAAATCTGCGGACTGCTTATATTTGTGATCCTCAATCAAATTCCTCTTGAATAAGTATCTCCCCCCCACACATTTTTATCCTCTGACCTACAAATGTTATATTTGATTGTATATTGCATTTTATTTAATATGATCATATAATTTCATGTCATGTGTCATAGTTAATGTTGTATATAATAATATATCTTTTGGATTATCTATGTGATTCATTTTTTAGTTGTTTCAATTTCAGTTCATTTATACTGTTTGTCTCTCATACATCATCAAAAATAAAATCTGATTTATTCCTAAATGTGTGTAACCATAGTTCAGATGCTATAAACAAGTTTAAAAGTTGAGTGTTATAGGTTCAATAAATTATATATATCCAATTTATAATAATTTAAATAAGTATTTTTATTAAAAGGAGACATAGGTATCACATGCAAACAACATGTAAAAGCAAGTCGACCTTAAGAATATGTCTGTAGGAATATTCTCCATCTTTGACCTAAGTGGAAGAGTACATTATAGGAATAGCTCAGTTTCTCCTGAGCTTCTAAAAGCCCAAGCCCATGTCATATCCTAAAATGCAGAATAAGCCACTTTGACTTGGTGGGTTCTGGGGCACTCCACAGATAAAACAAATTAGAAGGAAATTGTGTGATTTGACAAATAAAAGTTATGTGGATTGTAAATGGGAATGGAATTTATTATGCATAATTTCAAATTTGTTTTCATAAAATCCCTATCTGAATTTTATGAGGTGTCCATTTCACATTACCTCCTAAGCCCTGATAAATCCCTGAGAAACATGTTTTTCTAATTTCTAATCTATGAACTAAATGTTTATGTCCCCTAAAATTCATATTTTGAAATCATAATCCCTAATATAGAGGTATTATGAAGTGGGGCCTCCATAAGTAATTAGGTCATGATGTCAAAGTCCTCATGAATGGAATTAGTGCCCTTCTGAGAAAAGAGGGAAGGGATGATCTCTTGGCTGTGTGAAACAGCAAAACACAGAGACTGGACAGCCAAAGGCATCAGACTGCCAACCAGGAGGGGCCTCATCAGATTTTCAATCAGTGTGAATGAACCTTGGTCTTATACTTCCTAGGTTTTAGAACTGAAAGGAGTTGTTTAAGATACTCAGTCTACGATATTTTATAATAGCAGTTTAAAGTTACTAAGACATGCACCACTTTGATGAGTAATATAATTTATATGGTTTTAATTTGCACTTATTTGGTTCTAAGTCAATATAAATAAACATAAGCTTGAAGTCTCATGGAAAGCATCCATGTCCTCTAGTTCATACCACAAAGAGATGTGCTAGAAAAGAGAGGTGTGAAATACATATTATGTTAGGTGAGAGTATTCAGTACTGATCTTTTACATTTTTTCTTAAACCCGGTCACATCTGCAATATATGTAGAATCTTTGCCACAAAATTTATCTCATTTGAACAGTGTGAAAACCTGGATTCTTAGTTGTATTGTAGTTTAATTTTGTAAATTCTCTACAGTGTTTATTCTATATTCTAAAGATTGCTTTCTCAAATCACTTTCAAGATTGCCAACTTGAGATCATTTTTCTGATTCATCTAATTTGAGCCACTAACATTCCTTACCTTTGAACACCGTCTCCTTAAAATCAATCCTTATTTTGGAGGGAATGATTTCTGATACATTCCAATGTCTCAGTTTTATTATTTTTATTTAATTATTTATTCATATTTCATGGTACTGAAGATCAAACCAGGGACTTTTTACCAAGAAGTTACACTCCCTAGGCCTCTTTTTTTTTTTTTTAATTCTTTTTATTTTGAGACAGGATCTCATTAAGTTGTCCAGGATGGTCTCAAAATTGCAATTCTCCTATTCAGCCTCCCCCACTAGATAAAATTATAGGCATGCAGCACCACACCCAGCTTTAAACTCTTGGTTCTAAAATCTTCTTTGGCTTCTCATTTTTTGTGTTCTGTGGTAAACCTTGAGCTGAGAGTTTTTATCCAAATGAAGGCTCATCGACCTCATCCAGCTCTAGTTTTTAAATGGAATTGATATGCCCCTCACTTTGAAATGAGTATCTGTTCCTGACTCCAGACTGGCCATCTCCACTGTCTCTATTTACATGTATAAAAGGAATCCAAATATTACTAAAAAAAAAAAAATCTAAATGTTAGTTTTTCCCCAGTTTACTTTTGTCCGTACTTTCCCATCTCAAAAAACTCCATCAGCAACCCCTCTTTTGCAAGGGTCAAGATTCTCAGAAATATTTCATTAGTCTATCATGTAACACCCTATTTATCAGTCAATCCCATCAATTGTAGCTCAGAAGTATTTCCCTAAGTTGTTCCTACTTCCCCTTTCCTCTTCCATCTTAGACCAATTGCTTTCATTTCAATATTTCTAAATATTCTGCTTGCTCTAACATATAATCAGTTATTCACATACTGAGAAGTAGAGAAGGTATCTGAATCTTCCTTTCTCCTTCCCAAGTACATCTCCGTCTTTCTTTTACTTTTCTTTGCTTTTATCCAGATACGTGTTTGTATGTTTCTGCAAGCCAGGCTTATCTTTTTTCTTCCCCCTCTTCCAGCTTTCTCTTTCTTTTTTGTTTCTTTTATGGAGCTCATTATCTGACACTAAAAATCCCATGTAAACAACATGTGTTTTCCTATCTATATTTACGCCTGTTAGTTCTTTTACAAAATATATACTTGCTCTTGTTTTTATACAAACCAACCAAATCATATTTTATACTCTTTGTTCTGTCAACCTTACCATTTTATATAATAAAACAACTAGATAATTCTACCAAATCAATAAGTATGGATTTGCTTTATTATTTACCAGATGCATCAAAGGATATAACACAATTTTTGTATCTTTTGTCTTATTGATGATCATTTCCCTTGTTCTCAATTTTTATAACTATGCACAATTGAATGCTGATGTATAAAACGGGCTTATAAATATCATTATATACTAGTACTTCTCTGTACCATGTCCCAGGAATACAATGACTAAGTAAAAATTTATATGCAATTTTAATTTTGATTTATATTGCCAGATTGCTTTCAAAAAGCTGTAAAACAGGAATGTGATAATTGTTTGTTCTTTTAGTATTTATAATAGTATATTTCAATGTTTTTTCTTTTGTTAATTTAGTTATGTGTCATCCAATTACATTAATTTCTTTGGCAACATATTAGAAATACAATTTTGGCTCTTAAATTTGCACTATTTTGGAACTTATCCCAAAACTACTTACTAGAATTGAAAAGTAAGAGAGGAAAAAGATATTTTGAAAATATCAATATCCACATCAGCTAAATATATTTTATAGAACAACAGGCAATCATTTTTTTAAGATGTGAAATAGCTGCATAATATAAATTCTTTCATTCACTTAAGATTGAACCAAAGAAAATTTTGAAATTTCTCTCATGATTTTTATATTTCATTAATTTATCTATTTTCATAGTTCCCCTATTTCTACCAGCTATCAAGACTTACATTCTCAAGTAGTGTTAAGTTATTGTTCTCCTCTGTCAAGTCTGATCAATTTCAGCTGTAAGCATATTGTCTCAAAATCAGAAATTAAAGCTTGAAAACATACAGGATAAGGTCTTGCTTATGCCCTTTCTTTTAGAGGTTAATTAAGTGAATTTAAGAGAGTTTAAGTCATTATTAATCTCTAACAAAGTTGCTTTAGTTGGAGATGCCTTAAAGTGGTTTGGAATAAGGTGCTAATTGTGATAGTATTTACCCAAGTACAGTTTCTAAACTTCATTGATATTAAGATGCCTTTGAGTTGGTAAGATCTCTAATTTTATGATTGGTGCCTCATGATGGATTATTTCATGCAGCTAATTGGCAGTGTGTTTTCGTTCATAGTGGAGGCTTTTTTAAAAGCACTTATTAAAATGTATAGGGCATTGCATTTGTAAAGTATAGTCTTCATTTGTAACAAGTCCCACATTTCAACACAGTAGAATTATAGTACAGAAACAGAAACATGGATATAGGGTTACTTTTAGGTAACAGTAATCTAATAAATACCTTACAAATTGCCATAGTCCCTTAAATTATACATTACCATTATCACCTGAAGGTAAGATTAGTACTAGTTATTCAATACATTTTTCATAACTAGTATATACCAGTGTTTCTCATACTTGAATACATATAGATCCTTTTTAAAAGATTCCCTAGCACAGAATATGTTTACTTGTGGCATAATTTTACTTAAATATGCTAGCATCAAACTAATTATACCACCCCATATGCTTATAGCACTATGTAAACACAAAACAAACAAAAAAAATAGAAATCAAATGAAAATACAACAGGCAGAATATCCAAATTTACGATCTTAATTTAATACAACAGATGATGTTGCATTACTGAAATCAAACTCTATCTCAAACATGAATTTGTTTATGAGTGTTTGTGTGTCAATACTGATCTCAGCATGCATTAAGTTTATGGTTACTGGTTCTATGGTGAAGCATTCTATAACTCTGCTCCAGTTTAACTATGCAACACCGTCAAATTAGCATGCCTTAATATTTCTTGACCTTATCTTAGAGCAAACTAATCTCTTATATATTAAACTCTAAGATTTTTTCTCATTAGCACAAAATAATATAAATTAATACTTAGTACCAATATGACAATAAACATAAATGGAAACCAAAAATATAGACAAGTAGAATTTAGTTACAAATTATCTAGCCTTATGGGCATATAGAGGATCTAAAATATCCATTTTTAACTTAAAGATTACTATAGTATTGAAAAGAAAAATTTTGAATCTCAATATTGAACTCAATGACAACTAAAAATGCATCACAAACACATTTTAAAAACACCAGGATATGCATTTTACTTGGTTGGTTGTTTTTCTAAGATAGAATAGATTAAAAACTTAGTTCACACAAGCTCAGTGAATGCCGAGTCACTGGAACCTATAAGTCCTTCTAATTTTGGGGTCATTCAGTGAATGTTGGGGAGTTATATGGACAAACATAACAAAAGTAACAAGAGATTGCTATGACAGGGAGTAGAAAGTCCAGACATCTGAAGGTTATAGCATGTGGAATCACACATCATAGGCAAACTCAGGGAAGATTTACCTCACTCTGAAAGAACTGGCCTGAATGGATTAGGGTTAGGATTCAAGACCGTATGAACTTGGTTTTACATATTAAAACCACATTGTCCTGAAATCTTGTGTGATTCCAGAACAGATGAGGAGCGATGCTTAATTACTGAGCATGAACATAATGTCCATATTTGGTTAAGCAAAGCAAAATGAGGAGCAAAGAGTGGAGTTTACAAATATAAACACAAAGCAAAGGATCTTTATTTGAAATACAATTGTATAAAGGACAAAATTGAAGTGAGTGGTGGCAAAAATGAACTGTAAATTTTTAGACTGATGACACTTTTATACTTCAAATTTTAATCATATTTTCAGTTGTAGAGTTACAAATTGAGCATGTGATCTATCATTATTCTATAAAAATATTAAATGGCTGATTAAAAATATTGATTCTACATATTTATAATAAAAAGTTATATATTAAACGATTTCCAAATTACACATATAAAAACTTTATTCATGAAATTAAGATGGCATGATTTATAGAAATAATTCATATCAAAACATTTATCAACAGTCTTAAAGATATCAGAATTATGTAATAGGAATGGATCATGGATATCAGAAAAGCTTATGACACAATAAGAAATTTAAAGATGCTTATTCATGTGTTTAATCTCTTGAAAAAAGAAAGAAATGAAAACAAGATGGAAGGGCACAATGGTTTATCACTGGCTACTGATTTTAACTTATTGCTGCAGAAAAAATAATCTCTTCTCTGAGATGATTAGAAAGTCCTCATTTCCTACTTTTTTCTTTTTATTTTTACAAAAATACTTTCAAAAGAGTACTTTTTGTATTTAAATATAAGAATTCTATTGTCTGTATTAGTTGTTAGTTAAAGTTAAAAACCAGATTCCACATGGTGGTGGCTTATTGTTCTGAATATTAAGGTTGATGTGATGAAGAGTCTATTAGCAACAGAGCTCACTTGGTAATAGCATAATGATTATCATTTAGCATAATCAGTAATTTAATTTTAATGACCATTATTGCTGTGACCTCTAAATTTGAATAAGGGTGCACAAAATAAGTCTCTTCCAAAATATGTCTTTGTTCAAGGTTTAGACATAGACTATTGCAGATCACATTTAGTGTTAGTTAATTTTAAAGTAGATTGCCTTATATAGAGAGAAAAATGACAAATTTTATGCAAAAATTCCTCTTTTCTTTTTTAATTAGTAGCATAGATTAATAGCAGATTTATGTTATATTTGTTACCATTTATGTATAGGATTAGATATGACCAAAAACCACCCTTTATCATTAAAGTAATAAGTAAAATAGGTATATTTTTCTCTAACTTTTTAATTTTATCAGAGATTGCTAAGGGATTTCATTAAAGTGTATTTTTATCTGGTATGTGTATGTACACACACAGACAGGATACACAGATAAAAACTTTGGCACTAGAAACACAATATGGATTTCCACATAAGTGATTATGACTGTGTTCCCTGTTTCCTGAATTGGAAGTTGAGATTTCATGCTACAAAGATTTGAATATCTAGTCATAAGTATTCAGAAATACTTCAAAAAATCCCTTTAGATTATTCGAACTAACACACTCATAAAACAACATTATCTCATCCTTTCACATAGGATACTTCTTCGATTTTCTTATGAACCTCCTTGGTGTGGCTCAGTAGTAGTAAAGATGTTTTCTCCTGTCTAATAAATGAGTTTTCAAAATTTCAAAAGACATAAAATCATGCAGTTCTTCCCAAAGTGATGTTTGCAGATAATGCTTGTGTGTTCAATATATAAAGAGAAAAAAATCTGTAATGATAAGAGCCAGGAATTGATTTAATTTCCATGCAATATTTAGTGGGGATCAATTGAAATTTTTTTCCCAGTAGAATTGTGTTCATACTGAATTCTAACAAATCATTGGGTGAGCTCTTCTACAGAGTATAGAAGTTTTGTAAATTATCACTTCTCTCTCAAGACTTCCAGACTCCCCCAAGTGGATATCTGAAAAATTAAGCCAAGTAAGTCTAAATAACTCTGGCACTTTATAATGAGCTTTAATCAATCCACATCAACTTTTTTTTAGATTAAAGCATGATGCATGTAGAATTTTTCTTTTGATGAATCTAGCATTCCCCTGTTCTATCACCTATAATTTATAATTTACAGGAATACTGGTTCTCTTATTAAGACTCTTTCTCTTCTCTATTTCCTTCTTCAAAAAGTGAAATCAAACTGTTACCTTCATTAAGGACCATATTATGGTTTGCAGGGTCAATGCTACATAAAATTATCCCCATATGGGATGCACAAAATGGACTGTATTGCATTTTGACCTCCAAATAAATAAGATAAACACAGTTTGTAACAAACTGCAGTTTACTCTGACATAGGGGCATCAGAATGTCTGGAATCTGCTTTAACCAATTAAGCGTTTCAAGGCAAAAGGAAAATAAAGCCTTAGGTAAATCCATTGAAGGCACCATCTCCCAGCCTCCCACCGACCATTATCGATCTTTTTAAGTGCCGCTTAATGAGTCGTATAGTAGTAGCAGATCTATGGTGTTTGTACCTGATGGGATGCCCTCACTCCACCACCTCAGAGGAGCTAAACTTACACAAAGAGAGAATCCACTGGGTGGGAGGACACGACCAGGCTGATGGCTGCCTTGACCCCTTTAAGCTCAGCCCAATAGTCTTGTCTCCAAGGAAAGCAGCAGACCCCATTTCCTGCTTTCCATGACAAACCCATTAGTTCCTGTGCGGGAGATTTTTCCATTCAGGTCGCTTCTAGGGCGAACGCTTTTGTTCACTAGCACTGTCTGTAGTGGGAGAAGAACTAGAGAGAAATGCAAAGCAAGCTTGTGGCTGCAGCTTCGTGTGCCGCAAAGCATCCCTTTCCTCTCAGCTTTGGCAATTTAGGAAGAACCAACGTTCCCAGAGGAGGTGGATGAAGGGAAAGCCAGGACAGGGAACATATAAATCAGGAGTCCCTGTTTTTACCTTCTATCCACTTCCACTCACATTGCTACAACTCCCCTCCCCCAGACTATCAGCACTTATGATTTCTATAAATGGGTGGGGGTGGTGGGTAGGGGACATTTTCTTCCCTCTCCTTTTTCTAAGATTCTGAACAGGATACCAATCTTCTGAACAGGATACCAATATATATACACAAATAGAATCGTATAAACCAACCCCAGTGGGTAGCAATCATCTTGAGGGAGATAGAAGCCGCGGCTGGATTCGCTGCAGTTGGAAGCGATTGGCTTTGGTATTGAATTATTAATTTATTTATTTCCCCTCGCCCCCACCCCCACCCCAACTGGCAGACAAGAAACCACGGTCTCTTCATTTTCCCCTCCGCCCGCACCTTACAGGAGTCTCCCACTTCTCGGCGGCGGGCCGCTGTGCCGCCCGCCTGCGGTGGCCGTCGCCTCCCCGGCCGCAGCCCTCTGTGGCCGCGGCGCTGTGCGGGGCGCTCCCACTCGCGCCAGGGCTGGCGCGGCCGTGGGTCCCGGCGGCGGCGGGGGAGGGCGGGGGGAGGCAGAGGGTGACAGATGTACTCCTTTGACAGCTCTCAGTATCAGCCCAGTGGCTCCCTGCCATTGGCTCAGTGCAATGGACCGGCAACGCCGCTCACTATAATAACACTCATGCCTGCCAGCAGCAGCAACTCCAAGTGCGGGCGCCGAGCGCGGGGGATGCTGCCACCGCCGCCGCTGCTACTGCCGCGCGGGCGGCTCCCGCTGCCCAGCTCCGCTCGGCAGCCGCGCGGGCACTGACTTCTCCTGGGCTTCGTCCTGCCTCTTCGGACCCCTCCCCTCCCAGGATCCTCCCGTGGGGCTCATAGTCCCACCGCGAATTAGAAGAGAAACACTCACAGAGACTGAGAGGGAGAGCGCAGCGAGCATGCGGAGGCGGAGGAGCCTCCGCGCGCACGGCAGAGGGGTGTAGTGATCCTGTCTCCCCAGGGCAGGCAAGAGAGGCGGCCGTTTGCCCTCCTGGAGGGTCCCCAGCCCACCCTCCCCGGGCTCTGACGCGCTGCGGCTGCGGGCGCGGGGTGCATGGAAGCGGCGGCTGCGGTGGAGGAGGCGGCGGCTGCCCCATGGAGTGTTACTACATTGTCATCAGCTCCACGCATCTCAGCAACGGACACTTTCGCAACATCAAGGGAGTTTTCCGGGGCCCTCTCAGCAAGAACGGGAACAAAACTCTGGTAATCGCTTTCTCTCTCTCTCTCTCTCTCTCTCTCTCTCTCTCTCTCTCTCTCTCTCTCTCTCTTTCTCTCTCTCTCTCTCTCATCTAAGAGGACATTTGGAGGATTGAGACTACTGAGAGGTTTTGGAAGTGCTGCTATTCAATTTGGTTTATAATATATTAATTTGTTTATCTGATGGGAGTGGGGTGATGATTAGAGATAGAAAGAGAAAGGAATCTCAGTAAAGCTATGATCCATGGCTTTGATTGACACTTCCATAACGCTCTAGACTCTCTCCACCTCATTCCATAATGCTGAAGATGATCACAATCTTTCCTTATTTGAAGCATGTTTTGTCAACAGGATCTTTTTGAAAAGAAAGGAGCCCTAACCCTAAGTGACCCCATAACATCTTTTGATTTAGGAAGCTGAAGGTGAATGAGGATGTGTGTTTCTGATGGAGGCAGGGAGCCATGTGGCTGGTAGCATAGAGGAAGTGGAGGGACTGAGTGATGGTCTCAGAAAGAGTTTGTATTGGGGCTCTTCCCTGAAGGACCAACTGTCAGCAAACTTCTCTCATGAGAAGTTGTCAGTACTAAGCTAACACTAAAAATGATTCCAAAACCCATGCTGTCAGCTTTCAGCTTGTTATTCTAAACAGGTTGGGGATAAGCATGAAGGGCAATCGCTATATCACGATTAGAATCATTAGAAAACATGTTAGACAAACAGAATCCATGCAGTGGCTGGAAGGTTCTCACTAGACCACAGCGCTTCATCTTTCAGCATCCTTAGTAGAAAGAGCACTCCTGATTGGTGGGAGAAGATGTGCTGAGCACTGAAATAGTGCTGGGTGATATCTCCTTCATTCCTTCCAAATTCCAGTGGCTACAAAACCTGCCTGCAGACAACTCTCATGTACTTGTATGTCTGGAGAAATATACACATCCATAAAGAAAAAAAAAAAAGAAGTACACTATAGAGAATAAAATAAGGTGCAGTATACAAAGGTCTGATTCACTAAAGTCTGGACCCATTAGCAAGCAGCCTCCCCTCCACTTTTCACACAGTGGTTACTTAGCCTGAATGTGCAGAATAGAAGTTTAAGGATCAAATAGATAAAAAGTAAATACAGTATTCTTAATATATTTTCTAAATATATCTCAAAATGTGTTACTACATGAATTAAAAAAAAATTGTGGTGGGTTTTTTCCAAGGATAAAAAATTCTCATCTAAAATTTTAAGTAAACTTTGACATTAATTGATATATTCTTTTCCCCTTGAATTTATTATCTACCTCTTTTCAGTTCATTTAAGTCTCAAAAAGCCAGGGCAAGTTTGATGCTTTTGTTGTTCTGGATGTGGCCTGTTGTTGTTTTTGTTGCTGAACAAAAGAAAGTAAATAGCACTCTTCTGGTGACTTCATTATTGGAGTATCATATAAAGTAGGCAGAGGTTAAAGAGAGTATTAATATTGTTCTGGCCAGAGAGCTCAACTAGGAGGGAAGGCAGAATTGGGAGGGGAAAGACTTTCATTTTGGATAAAGTAAACACAAGTTTGTTTTTTAAATAGAGTTTCACTGAGGGAAAAGGCAAACTTACTGAATGAGACTTCATTTTCATAGATACTGTGATGGTGCAGGTGATAAGGCATACCTTAGAGTTCATAGAAAAATAGTTATTCTCCCAACCTCCTCTTGTTAAGATGCTATTAATCTTGATTATAAGTCAACTTGTGGTTTCTAACAATGGTTGAGTTTGCATATTCTGACTTCTTTGTCATATGCTTGAAGTTGACTAGTTCTTTTTATCACTCATATTGACAAAAGATGAGTTAAAGTCTAATTTTGCCAGTGTAACCTTGTTAAAATAGATGATAATAGCAGTCAGTTATATGATATGAATACATTGAAATGTAGGTAAATGTCAGAATTAATAGATATAGATAATATACTTGATCATATTTATCTTAGTTATAATGAAAGAGACTTACAGGAACTTTCATGATAGTCCTTCCAAGTTGTTTATGAACTGCCCAAGTTTGTATTTCTTCTGTGTAAGACTTTATACTGACTGAAATTATATAGATTTTTATATTCTGATCCAATTGTGTTTGAAATTATTTTTTCCTTGATAATATATATGTATGTTTTCTAGATTTTTTATGAGTTTTGTTATTGAAGACAATAAGATTTATGCCGAACATTAAGGATTATAGAACATATTGGGAAATATTCATCAAGGAATAATTTTACGTATGAAAAAGAGCTGTCCATACTTACCTGAAAATGTACTATTTTAAAGCACATAGGGTGTTGTGAGGATTTGCTGAAAGTTAAAACTTGCTAGCAGTTAAAAATAGAAAATTGAAGCTCAAATGTCTGAATTAACAACTTAATAAGAACAAATATTAACTTAAAATAGATACATGTCACGTTTTTTAAAAATTAAGTAAGGATTTATGCATGTCATGTTTTTAATTTGTATTTTCAAATTTTAAAATTGACACACAAAATCACATGTGCAATTGTTCTAACCTCTGATTTGTGGAGTAATAATATGAGACTTTTTCACTTTATTTTATATTTGATTTTGACATACTTGAATTTTACCTTTAAAAAATCTTCACATTTCTGCATTTTTAAATATACACTAAATTCAAAAGAATTTAACATATTTAAGTGTTTTTTTCTTATTTCAGGAAAGCACAACTTAACAAAACTATTTTATCCTAAGAAACTGAATTATTTTCAATTACTAGATAATTAATGAATATTTTACTTATTTTAAAATTCACATTAATAAGTATTTTATAAAATTTCACAAATTTATAAGATTAATTTAAGATAATATATATCTATTAGTACAGTATTCTGTCATGAATAAAATGTTACTTGCATAAATAACCAGTGTAACTCAGGTTTCAGTGACATTGATTAATTGTTAAGTCCTAAATTCAGAATGCAATCCTGCCACTCATATTAAGGAGATTATCAAACTATGCAGTCCTTTCCATCTATCACCCATACATAAAATCTTGAAAAAAAGAAGCACATTTAAAGATTAAGACTGTTATTAATTTTGAACTTATTCATGAACTTTTAAATATATTCCACTTGGCCATTTTAAGCAAAAATATATAAATCTCCATTTAGAAATGTCTTATCCTGATTTCTATTACAAATTGTATCATATCTATGATATAGCTTTACTGTTATGAAACAAAGTAGCCCCAGGATTTCTGGATAAGTTATAAGGTTTAATGACTATGAAAAAAGTTTATGTTCCATGTATTCTTATTATTTTTCTTTAAGTTTTTTCAATCCACTGCTGTGTAAGCAACTGCTGTTTGGATAGACCCATTAAGTTATAGTTTTTCTTGCAATTGAGCCAAAAAGCTTGTTTTCCTTATTTATAGAGTTTAAAAAAGCTATCCAGATATGCAATATATATTTAACATGGAATAAGTTATTTCTAATCACTATCACTTGTAATATAGAATTTGGGGTTTGCCCTTGGACTTTTGGAAGTTACTATTAATTTTCTTAATTCTGTTTGTTGATCAGCATTTTGGTTTCTCATATAATAGCATTACATTTATTTCACTGAATGGTAGTTTTGAGGTCACAGAATGAGTCAATAGTATAATACAAATTTCCTGACATAATCCAAATTTTGAAATCCATAAGGATAAGTATCATAATACGATTAAGAGATAGTATTTGTTAATCTATTTGTCAAAAGAATTTTACTTTTCTATTTGCCTCCAGGTAAGGAAGAATAGTACCAGAGTTATAGAATAATTTGAATTTAAATTTGTTTTACTTCTTATCTTCAAATATGTAAACATCACTAAGTTCTGTCTGACATAGGCCCCGTTTCTCCAATTTCAGTATAGGAACTACCAGATTTAGGAAGAAAAAAGTGTTATTAGTTGGTTCTCAACCTATTTGTAATTTAGTTCATTTGATTTTGTTGAGGTGCCTCAGTTGTAAGGCACTATTATGGGCACCACAGGTGCTATATATTATATACTAAATATTACGTGCTAAGATTTATTCAGTGATGCTCCTGTTCATTTTGATTCTGTTGAAAATATATTTGACATGCTTGTAGGGTTTCTTGTCACTCAGGATATTTTCTTATGTATTAATTTTAGAAAGTAGGAAAATCGTTTTCCTTTGTGTATACAGGAAATCACAATTTTATTTAGGTAGGCCTTTGAAATATACTATATGGCTTTTTGTTTTAATTATCATTATAGAATGTTATATTATTCATGCTTTTCAATCATACATAGTCTTTCCTAAAAAAATGTAATTTAAAAGGTTTCTCCACTTACCCAAACTCAATTATGATTGGTAAAAGACCTATTGTTGATCGTTGTTAAAAAATTAATGTTATTGGATAAACAGCCTCAAGGGAGTTTAGGAGAGATGGTGAATTATTAATGTGCTATCTTAATATATCCCCCAAATTCCCCACTTTATGAACTTGTGCATATAATATCTTGTTATATATTCTTCCAGGTTTCTTTCAAACTCTTACTTCAGTATTAAAAGTTATCTTCTGTCTCATTTTTCTGAACTTAATGTGCCATTTCTTCTTTGCTCTATTTGTTTTTTAGTGAAGTGAAATTTTACAGCATATGCATTTTTAGAACATGTTATTCAAGTTAAAGAAACTCTGAAAGAGTTGGACTTTTATAATCATGACTCAAAAATGTAGGCAATATTTTAAAGAGGAATGTTGTTAATTAATACCCATGATTCCTACATACCTTTGATAGCTTGTTAAATATTTATTCTAGACAGCTGAAATTCAAATAGTGACATTATCTTGTCTTATTAGATCTGCACTGGTGTCTTCTTGGTTGTTGGTGGGTACAATTATGTTTGTACTCAAAATACAGATGGGCAAAATCTTCAAGGCCCATTTAATCCAGAGGTTTCAGAAGGTCCTATTCTGGATCAAACACAGCTTGGGGAAGAGTTCAGTATTTACAGTGTTTTATAATACTTGGGGTTAGATGCCATTGAAGGAATTATCCTCATAATTTACCACTATTCTACTCTGCTTTTTCTTGCTATGTAGATATTTAAATTTTTTTTATGTTGCCTTCTCAACCAATGAGGAAACTTAAAGTTACTATTCCTGGCTTAAAGTCAAAGTCAAAGTTTACCTATGAGAATATAGAAGTATTTTTTATTTTTTAAAATATACCCTTCATGTACCAACTTTCAAAACAGTAACGGTCTTCAAAAGTTTTCAGCATATTCACACTTTCCTTAACTGTTTACTATATATTAGTTTAACTCATTAACAGTATTCTCCAAATCAAATATCTAGAAATGCTAGCATAAGAAGAACCACTTAGAGATTTGAGGGTAATAGATTTTTTTTTTTTCATTTAAAATTGCAAATTTGGGACTGGAGTACATGTCAGTGGTAGAGTGAATGTGCTTAGGATGTGCCAGGATCTGGATCCAATTCCCACCACCAAAAATAAATAAATAAACTAATAAATAACAAAATAAAAATAAAATTGCAGACTTTTTATTCAAGCCATTGGTGGTTTGGGTATTTTCTTAGTGTTTTTGTCTTTTTCAAGACTAATTCTAAATTTTTGAATATAATTTTAATTTATATTGAAATATGTGTAGGTCACAAAAAGTATTTTTAAAATGCTTTATTGAAAGTATCATAGGTGAAAAAGTATTATGGGTAGCAGAAATCTTATTTTAAGGTAATGATATAAATAATTATATCTGTGATAATAGTACAATGTTGAAGTAATTTCTCAAGTGACCCTGTTGACTGTGATAGTTCTTTTGAAGAAGATTTCTCTGTGTTAAGAATTTAAGTAATCCTTTGAGAAAAAAAAAATAGCAAGTATCCTCTGTGGTATACTGCAGCCAAAATTCATAAAATTATTCCTAATTATTACATTTTTATATTGCTAACTATTAAAAGTAAGATGTGTAATTTTGTTATTTTTAGTTTCTAAAACTTTTAGTCTGATATCGCTTGATGTGTTTTATTTTAAATTATCCATTGCATCTGAGAAAACCTTGCAATATATATTTATGACAATGTTTCCAGCTAGCAAGGATTCATTAATTTTTATAAATGTATTGTAGTACACTTCCTAGCACAATGTAAGGTAAAGTGGGGGTAATAAATAATTAAAATTTAATCCTAGTTGTCAAAGTAAACAAAGTCCATTACCTGATGTACTACTCTGAACTCTTTCATAATGGTTTGGCACCACTGTAGGAAAGTTACATACTTTTCTCAATGAATGAAAATAGTTCTCATATACTAATAACTTATGATCGTATTCCTGTGTCCAAACTATAAGATAACATTTTTGTTCTTAATAGCTTTAGAAAATTGAGCTAAGTTGAGTCTGAGGGCTGCTTTCATGTCTTAACTGGAATAGTAACTGTTTATTTCATCAAATACTAATCTCGGTGCTGCTTTGAAGGTATTTGAATGAGATGCAGCTAACCACTAGAATCAGGTGACTTTAACTTTAAAGACCATTACCCTCTATAATATGAGTTGACCCCACTCAAGCAGCTGAAAGTTCTTTCAGCAATAATTAGAATTTCTTGAAGAAGAAATTTTTCCTGAAGACTACTGTCTCAACTCCTGAGTTTCCAACTTGCCAACTGCCTTTCATATTTCAAATTTACTAGGGCCTACAGTTACTGAGTTAATTCCTAAAAATAAATACACACATACACACACTATTGGTTCTGTTTATTTGGAAAACTCTGATACAGAGCATCAGTTCATAATACCATTTTTACAGTAAGACAGGTAACTGTTGGAAATATGAATCCTATTTGGATTTAATAGGAAATAGGTGAGTTGATGTTGATAACTATATAGATTTAAAAATGATGGAGCTTATTGTAAACATTTTCTGTTTTTCTTCATAATCAAATTGACAATTATTTGAAATATTTGCCTTGATTACAATCTATCTCTAATTCAATCTCGCTTCCGCAAAATTCGATGTTATACACTGCTATAACTATACAAAATCATAATTATTCTTATCAGTTCTACTTCAGTATGCATTAATTGTACTTGAAGAAAGTTAGTATATCACTAAATGAGAGAAATATTTCAATACAATTTCAGAAGTGTACATTTTGGTATCTTAAATTTAAGAAAATGGGCTTTACATGAAGTTATGTAGAATAAAGAATTTACATTTTATGAACAGAATATTCTCATGAAAAACATACAGTATTATGTTAATGTCCAGTAGCCAACATCGCCAGGACTGCAACTCTAATTGAACCTAATTAGTATGTTGCTATTTGTGGAATAAGGTAAATTGTTCATCATGGGGAACCTTGCAACATCTCATGAAGAAGACATGAAGAATAGTTTTACAGGATTTGGGATTTTGTGAGGTAATTCTGTGGGTAAATTATTAAATCATTATTTCTGGATTTTGTACTATGATAAAGAAAGGCCACTTCTACTCTTGGTTTCTTAGTACGTTTTAAATAGAAGGCAAAAGGAACAGAGAGGATATAAAGTTGTTATCGGTAGAAAATCTACTTTTGCTCATGTTGGCTGGTAGATGGGGATGTTGGGTAACAAAAACAGTTGGTATCAAAAACAGATGTTATATTTTGTCTGTGATCAGTCATGATTGAGGCATAGTCTTTTTTGTCTCTATCACTATCATACAATGACCTCATTTGATGTTAGTGTACCCTGAAACTGTTCATGTGTAATAAGAGAACACTGTTTCTCTCGTTTTCAATACAGACAGTTCTCAGCAGCTGCTCTTTTCTCTCTCAGATATGACCATGGAATGGATGGCTGCTAATGGAAAGGACAGGCAGGTTACAGATGATCAGAGAACGGAGGTGATCAGAGGATAAGAGAATGGGGAATTTAGGGAAATGACGTTCAAAGCTAGGGACTTAGGGATGAGTGAGGTAGGCGAATGATTGAGAAGCATCAAGGTGGAACATGGAGGATGCATGCCCCATATTACCACATTAATAGAGGATTTTGGAAAAATAAACACCTCCATCTCCTGAGACAGATACAGAGGAACCATGTTTCCAAGAGAAACAAACTTTCAGTCGAAGCAAAGAGGTTAAGTAAAAAACTTAAAGCTGTGGAAATTGATTGATTATAGGCACTTATGAATTCAAGTGGAAACAGACCAAAAGTTTTAGAATATGTGGAAACAGAGAGAGTTATGTCAGAAAAGAGGGTGAAACCTAGACATATGGGTATTGAAGTTTAGGAAATGAAGGATAATTTGGGAGTTCTGGGCTTCTTTGTGATCAACATCATTGAGGGTACAGAATACGATATGCCTGATTCTGGTAAGCCTATAGCTTCACATGTTAGAGAACAGAGGAGATAAGTTCTCCTGTCTCTTGTAAGAGCATAGACCCCCTTCATGAGAGTTGCACTCTCATGACCATTACCTTCTCAAGGCCCCCGTCTTCTAACACAGCATATTGGGGGTTAGAATTTTAGCATATGCATTTGGAAGACACAAACATGAAATCCCATCACCCATCCATATCAGCTTACATGTGTCCCTTAGTCAGAAAACACCTAAAGAATATTAATGTGGAGTAGTTAAATTTTGTCTGGAGAAAATTTAGAAATAAAGTGTGGTACTCTTGAGAGTTTCTAAGTACTTTAACTAGGTTATGGGAAGCAGGAAAATTTTGGATAATAAGTTACTCAGGAGACTAGTTGAAGAAAAGAAAGGCTGTAGTGGTCAGAATTTTCTTTTTCTAGTGCTGGTCAAGGACAGAATAGCAGGATCATGATATTTAGGGCTGGACACATAGCTCCATGATAGAGGGCTGGCCTAGTATGTATTTAGTGTGTATGAGGTCCTGGGTTCAATCCTCAGTATCACCAGCG
The DNA here is from genome assembly GCF_021218885.2 of Marmota monax. Lineage (NCBI taxonomy): Eukaryota > Metazoa > Chordata > Mammalia > Rodentia > Sciuridae > Marmota > Marmota monax. Next base: position 18,184,537 of record NW_026692781.1, read on the forward strand.
CGCGCGCGCACACACACACACACACACACACACACACAGATATAAATGATAAGCATTTCAACACTTGATGCTGAGCAAATCTCTGCTTTTTGTTGAAGACACTCAATGTATGGACAAAGTGATTTCACTGTAGAGAGTACTTTCACTACAGAATTGTGCTCTTGCATCCAACTTAGATGTCTAAAGTACTTTCCTTTTTATTTACAAAATGATTGAAAATCCAAATACTCTATCACAGATAGATCTGAACTCAAATCCTATCTCTACCTCTATATTAGTAAATAGTGAAGATCACTGCCTGTAATCCAAACCCAGAATAAAAATTATGCGTCTTAGTCACATATATATATTTTCATATAAGAATTCTGCAGTTAGATATATTAAGTGGTTTGATAATGTCAAGGCTAAAGATTCTCTGATTTTATTTGCATTTTTCCTTTAGTTACAGTGTGGTCACTATTTTAGCCATCACATCTACACTATTAAATGAGGGGGGGGGGGAAAGGAATACGGAGGAAGGACAAAAAGTAATGTTTGCTTTGCATGATTTTTTCCCAACAATGTTGGCTTATATCTCTTTGTCCAGAACTGTTTTATAAAACCATTCCTAAGTAGAGAAAAAGAATAAAATATGGTTTATTAAGCTAACACAATACTAATTCCAATAAATCAATGTTAGGTTAGTAAGAAAAAGAAGGAATTAATTAGACAAGAGACATCTACCATGATTAGTCCCTAGCTTTAAGACCTTGGTAAGATTCACTTATTTCATTATCAGTTATGTTAACATTGATAAAACATGTGGTGATACCTATGTAGAAAACTAATTTGCAAATCAAATGTGATAATAAATATATATTGGATTGCACAATATTTGCCACAGAAGACTGCAATAAGTTGTGGTAACTACTGCAAGTATTTCTTGCTGTATCATTTATTTTCTTTAACTGGAATTTCTATCATTCAATTCAATATATCTGGACTTGACATAATTCTAACACCTTTAATATTGAACCATATTAGTTTTTCTGTTTTTTTTTCTCAGTGTCTTAGTCTATTTGTGCTGCTGTAACAAAATATCATTGATTGGGTGTCTTATATAAAACGTGAAATTATTTCTCACAGACCCTGAGGTTGGAAGGTTCAAGGACAGGCTGCCAGCCAATCTGGTATCTGGTGAGGGCTTGTTTCCTCACAGTTGGGCTTTTCTAACCTCAAAAGGAAAGGGCAAAGGGATTTTCTTAGCCCTTCATTTCAAGGGCACTAATCTGCTCCTGAGGTTACATCATCTCCCAGTGGCCTCCCCCTCTGAGACCATCACATTGGCATTAAGGTTGCTACATGTGCATTCTGGGTGGTTGAAAACAATTTGTGCCACAGCACCCAGTTTACTCATGACACCCTTATACCTATCTTATACTTATCTCAGTAATGTACCAGGTCTCCTCTCTTTGGCTGGCCCCTAAATATTTTAGAAGATAAAGAGATGAAAATCACAAGAAAACGTTCAGAACTAGTAATTTATTTGTCTTTTAGAACTCATAAAACTATAGGAAACGGAAACTTTAAGAAAGATTAGAATTTCTTTTAACTATCTATAATAGTAATTCCTATGTGATTCCCTTGCAATGTTCTTTGACCACTGCAGTTCTGATACTACAAAAGTAATATTTACACTAGGGGGCAGCATAACATTTCTTGTTTCTCCCATATAGATAGGCAGATCAAATAACCATAGATAATAAATTTATCAAACATAGTTACCACAGTCTTATTTGTTAAAAGTCTCTCTAAAACTTCATTATCTAAAAAGTCAGTTTGGAAATGTGATGTTGGTCTGTTGTGATTGCTACAAACTCAGTTCCTATACTTTACCAAGTAATCATTTTTGATCCTACTCTTCCTCATTCACATCATTCACTTGGGAAGTATGTGGACATGCTGGCATAGAGTTGGTGACCTATTACATCTTTGTAGACTGTGATCTTGGTTGAAAAAAATATCAGTTTTCCCTATTGAGGATGTTGCTTCTAGGTGCTCAGTAGTAACTCCAGTCTACTAGTTTCATAACTCTTAATGCCAAATTTACTTTTCATTTCATAATTGATTTATAATTAAATTTGACATTTCCATGAACACTATTAAACAAAATAAAGGTGAACTGTGATAATCATTATTTGTTGATAGAACAGCTAAAATATGAAATGAAGTTTATGTAAAATTTTGAAACCCATCCTATATTTTCTTGATTGTCACAAGTGATAACTATTGAAAAAAATATTTGGTATTTAAATATCTAAGTTTTATTATCTTATAGTGATGTTTCCTCCATAACAATTGACAATAAATTTATTAGGGAAAACGTCTAGTTTGTATAAAATAGCTTAAACTGCTTTATTCGTATTACCAATTACGGGATATATTAATTCAACATAAAAGATGCGTTTTTATGAATTAGACAGAAAAGTTGATATTAATGATACATGTTGTTTTTCAAAACCATATTAAGCTATTTTTCAAGTACACTGATCTTAATAGAATTTCAGATGTATGTATTACATATTGCTGCTCTGGTGAGTTGTATTTAAGGCAGTCTATTCCCATTATTCTTCAGCAAAAGTTAGTGAAGTAAACAATAATAGTAAATCTAAGCAAATTGATTCTCTTTCTATTGTGCTTAGCATATTGTAAGCATAATTTCATGATGTAAGAGAAACTGAGGATATTTTCTTAAGATATCCAATCACTTTAATTAAAATATGCCAATGTTCAATTCACATATGCTCTTGGATAAATACTTAGTTGCATTTCAGAATCCAAATATACTTACTATCTTAAATTATTTTTAAAGTGAAAATACAATTCTAGCAACTATAAAAACCATAGTTTCAGGTCTGTGGAGAGACTCCTGATTTCTCTCGGTACCCTACATAAAATAAGGACAGTACCTACTTGTGGGCTCAAGGCAAAACAGATAAGCAAACATATAGCAAAATCATTCATGTTTTCTCTCTCTGCCTCTGCCACCCTCACTGTTCCCTGAATTTCTTCTCTCTCCATCTCTCTCTATATCCCATAGTGGTAGAGGGTATTGCTTTCACCTTCAGCCTGAGTATATAGTGTCAGAAATTCCATAGCACTCTACTAGCTTTGTCCAAGGACCAGAAATCAAAACAATGATTTATGTATCCACCTGATATAGTATCAGAGATCTAAAAATAATAGTGGTAAGGTTTGGGGAAAATATGAAGTAACTCAATAGCCAAAATTACACTGGAGGATCATAATCCTAGAAATTGAGAAAGAAAAAGAGTAGGAGGGAGAAAAGGAAGAGAGGGAGAGAAAAAAGAGGGAGAGAGGGAGAGATTGTTATTAACTCTTCTTTTGCAATTAAGAAGATTGTCAGCTAAGAAGGTATATAGACTTAAATAATTGCATTATGATACATACAAACTTACCTGAGTCAGTATCATTTTAAGCTGTTTTCCTGAATGTAGTTGCATTTCTTTTAACTTTTTAATTCTCAAAATTATTCAAATTTGTATGAAAACTTACTCCATTACACTGTAAAATACAGAAACCTCCACAGTGACAGGAACCTGCCAAAACTGATTCCCCATTCTCTGACCCAGTTGGAATTCTGCATTCTGTGAGGATTTGTAGATTTCACATGAGAATGCTATGAATGGTGACTTTAATATGATATCTGGTTATTTTTTTTCAACAACCTCAAGCCCTGTAGTAGGCAGTAAAGCAAGGAATGTAGTTTTCGTTCTCCCTACCTTCTGGCATGTTTTAGCCATGTAATGGAAGAAGAGACATTCAAAGACAGGATGATGCTGATGCACAGTGTCAATGGGCATCACTCCAGGCAGATGCATTTCATCCTAGGAAGATGAAACATAGTAAAGAGAGCACCACAATGAGTGTCCAGTGGCTTCACAATAACTCCATCAGTAAGAGGTTCCTGGGGCTGAAAAGCCAACTGTTAATTCAGGCTATATCAATGGCCAAATTTTGCCCAAATATGGACGGTTCTGTTTCCCCAATAAACCTGGATCAACAGGATCACCTTTGAATCTGCCAGCTGCCTAATATTTTTCCAATAAGTATTTTTTATGCTTCACTTAATAAGCTAATTTTGGAGAGAATTAGGATAACTATAGAATTTTTTGTTTCAAAAATTTCTGGTTTTATGTAGAATTTTCACAGTGTTTCACTTCTTCCTTTGCTTCCTGCCATTTTCCTTTTTATTTTTTCTTTAATAAAAAGTATTAAAGCCTTTGAAACTAGAAAGAGCAAGGTTTAAATTTTGGCTTTCCAACCTGGATCAGTCATTTGACTTTAGTTTCTGTTCCTTTATCAATAACAGAACTTCAACTGATTTAATCCCTGCTGTATACTAAATTATCAAGCATTTTATTTAAATCATATACAATTACGACTGAAATGCTTTGAGCTGAGTAAGTTGGGTGAATAGGATTGTTGTAAAGATTATTAAGGGAGGTGTCCATTTCAGTGTCTGGTACATAATCAATGCTATTGAAATTTTTACAAATATAGTTATCTAGAAAGGAGATTTGTCCTTCCTTCTTTCCAAAGCTAATGCATAAATGTGTGCTTGTCAAATAGAACATGAGATGCCAAAGAATAGGAAATAGGTGGTTAAGGGAGTCCAATGAAATTAAGGTCCTAGAGTTGATTGGAAAATTCAGTGTGTGTGTGTGTGTGTGTATATATATATATATATATATATATATATATATATATATATATATACACACTCACACACACACACATACATACACTGTAAGTAGACACTCTTGTTTATTCTATGCAGGAATACTAAAATCCTATAGAGCACAGATTCAAACCTAGATAGATAATTATTACCTGAAGGTACAGAAAATGCATTTTAAAATTTACATCACAGGCACTGAATCTTAATGTCTGTGGATTCAGTCCAGGAATTTAGCTTTGTAAAAGTTCCCAGATGACTTTCACTTTTCTAGGATGAAATGCATCTGGCCGAGTTTCAATGGATGTGTTCCAGAAGAATGTTTGGACATCACATATTTGTATTTAGAATGAGAGATGAAGCCTTGTTCTCATGCTTTCTTAAGTTCTCTGCCCACCACTTCTTACCCTCTATAACAGAACCTCAGAAAGCTAAAAAGGCTAGGTGCAGTGGCATATGCCTATAATCCCAGCAGCTTGGAGGCTGAGGCAGGAGGATCACAAGTTCACAGCCAGCCTCAGCAAAGGTGAGGCACTAAGCAACTCAGTGAGATCATGTCTCTAAATAAAATACAAAATAGGGCTGGGGATGTGGCTCAGTTGTCGAGTGCCCCTGAGTCATCCCCAATACCCCCACCAAAAACAGAGCTAGAAGTAATATATTTGTTTCATTGTTGTTGTTTTTTTTAAAGAAAAAGAAAAGGAAAGAAAGAAAGAAAAAATTGTTTAATTAGAACATAAAAGACATAATTTTAAAATTTCATATTCTAAATGTACAGAAGTGATAAAAATGTCAGACTGCACTTTGTAAAAAGAAAAAAATAATCTATTTGTAGTTTTAGCTTTCCAAAGAAAATTTAGTTAGCTTGTTCAAATTCATTTTCATCCATGCCTTGGAATGTATGAATTCATGTAGAAATTAGATAACATAATGCATTTCACAATTTTAATAATTTTCAGCATATGCTGTTTTGTAAAATCATTGTGTGGAATAAGAAAGCAAAAGATTGACAGAATTAATTGAGATAAATATCAGGTAATCTGAATATGAATAGTTTTATGAATGTATAGTAATACATTAGGTACTTTGTGAAAAATTTATCAAAGATTCAGCAATTGACATCTGGATTTGTAAATAAAATGATGCTTATTAATAATATTTTAAAAATCAAATGATTTCACATTTCAATTATCCTTTCTAATTTGAATAAAATTATTTTATTTAAAAAATTTTTATTGATACTCTAAAGTAATTGTTTGAATATAGGGACTCATTTCATCATTGTTTAGAATTTTTATGATTGCAATTCTAATAAGTTCTACATTAATAATTTTTTTGGTTGAGCCAGCTATTTGATGTACTTTTTTAAATCTTTGAAATGGCTGTACTAATCTTATCTCAAGCTCGGGTTTAAACTATATTTTTGAGTCCTATAAATAAACCAATTAATATATATTTTTATTTATTTAGTATTTATTCTTCATTAGGTTTAGGACTAAACATTTACTTAATTGTGTAATTTAATCATAATAGCTGTTTAATTTTGTATTGTAACAATTGCTGTTTTATAAATAAGAAAACTTCGATTTTAGAAGTTACATCTTATAAATGTTTGTCTTTGTTATTAAATCTGTCTTGTGGACACTACAAAGAATACATATGAATATAAGATTTTAACATATATATGTCCATTTTTATTTAATTTTGTTTTGTTTTGTACACAAGTAATATCATTCTAAACTAAAAAAAATGACTATATACAACTATAAATATTTAGAATTTAGAAATATATGTGCATACATATTTTTATATAGAACATATATAAGAAATATGTATACACATATATTATTAATAATTAAATATTTTCTTCAAATATCAGGACTTTATTTGTAAACATTTTTTCTTTAATTTCTCCCTTTGTTTTCCTGTTTTTATTATCAAATTTGGATACTGATTTAAAATTGCAATTTTTACTCATTTATTAGCTTATCAAAATGTATTTATGAAATACATTTTCATGCTTTAATTTTTTCTCAGTATTGAAAATTGAAGAGAAGCTAGTGAATTAGATTAAGTCAAGTACCAAATGGTATGTTGTATGGCCATTATATATCTCTATGATATAGAATAACTAAATATTATTTAATAAAAGATGATACACTTTCAGGGAAATTCAGGGGTTAAAAGGTTAAAAGGTTTTTCTAGTACTTTCAATTCATTTTGCCATTTTCTTTCAGCATTTTATTTTCTTGGTGTTTGCAGTATTGTATTTACTATTTAGAGTCATAAATGTTTTCTTCCTAAAGGAGAGAATTATTTGTAAGCTGTTTATAGCTGTAAGTGCAACATCATTTTCTCGAATATATTATTGGGTTAGCCATTTGTAGGAATAAAATAAAAGAAACTGTTCATTTTCTAATCACTGAGCTTGGCAGCACACATTTATAGAAGGATGACTTTCAAATTGAGACAGTTCATAATGTACAGGTTACCCTTCCATCTTTCTTAGAAGATTATTTTCAGGGAGAGTACCAGAAAGGTGACTGTCTCAAGCCTTTTCATATGGGTTTTTGGTAAGATGATGGTGCTTCTAAATTTACTTTCTCCTAATTGCTGCTTGTGCTGCAGAGGAAAGGAATAGGGAATGAGAAGAGGGAGGAAGAAAGCACCTTGTGATGTGTGAACAGGGAGGAATCAGGAAGAAGCCTTTGAGCAGCCCTTTGACGAGATTTGTAAAGAGGATTCTTATCATCTCTGTCCTCATCCATCTTCTCCAAGACTAATTTAGCCATAGCAAAATCTTTAAATGTTGTTAGATATATTTATTTTATTTTTTAAAAAAACACGTTATAGACTTTTTTCTTGCTTTTACTTAGGGTATTTCTATGGTCTAGAATGTTCTTAGCTTGTAAAATAGGATCATTTTCCAGAGTTAAGGATCTTTATGCAAATAAAATATTGTAATAACTTTTGAGAAAGAGAATGAAAGAAGTCAACATAGTTCATTGCAAAAGAGAAGGTAGAAACACTGCATGATAAAAAAATAAAATTAATTGTAAATATCTATAAAAATATAAACTCAGAAGATAATATCAAGTCTCTCAATCATATACTTGTAAATTTACATTTTATATAAATATGTGTTCATAATACAAAAGGCTCGTGATTTTTAATCAGGCAGATATTGTTATAACCAACATCTTACTGACGAGGAACTGTGTTCAGTAAACTACTTCTTGGTTATGAAGTGCCATAAAGATTTTCTACTGAATTTGTCTTAAGTTATATTCTCATCATAACTACAATAAGGGTAAGCTATTTATATTGATTTTATAAAAATAATAAATCTGTGCATACTACCACTTTTCATAGAAAAATAAAATTGACGGAGGTCAGTCATACAATACAAATTTAATATATTATTTGAAAAACACAGTCTACATTCTACTCTTAAAAACAACTTATGATTAGATAGATGAATCACAAAAACATCTCAAATCATATATATATATATATATATATATATATATATATATATATACATGTGTGTGTTTGTGTATATATATATATATTTTCCAAGTAATAGGGGTGTAAGTTGAACCTTGAAGTATATAAAGCTTTTCAACAAATTTTATGTTAAAATTATATGGGATTATCAAATAATTAATAATGAATTATTCCATTAAATTTAAAATACAACCTATTAAAAAGAGTTTGGAAACATTTAAAAATTAGGGAGTAATCATGCTTAATGATAACTTGTTAAATATTTGTCTATAAATTCATCTAAACTGTTTTTTCCAACTATTGCATTAAAATTCATTAACTTTCTTTTATACAAGTTATAAGAAATGAAGAGTATAATTGAGTTTCCTACATAGATATAAGTAAAATATATTGTTTAATTTTAAATAAATTAAACTGTATAATAACATGAACTGATAGTCTCCCTTTCTCCTCTGCAGTTGCTTAATCATCAGGGTGTACAATTACACATTTCCTCTTTGCTTGAGTCTGTCGAAAGTCATGCTCAAGGAGAACATAATATTGCAATAAATGGAGAGATACAGGAAGAGAGAATTTAAGATAGGAGACAAAATAGTAAATGAAATGAGAGATAATAAATATTATGTAGAGAAGTGTTACAATTATTGTTAGGATAAAAAGTATAATATGATAATTATTTGATCTATTTCTTCAATTATAAACTTAACTTTCCTACAAATATCTTTATTATTTCAGTATCCATGAAGAATGTACACTGAGTTTTCAGTTGTAGTAGATGTTTAATAAGAACATAGAGGTTTTGTGCTTCACAATTGGGTTTTTTGAATATTCAGTGGCATTTATTTATCTTTAATTTCTTATCATCAAGTATGATAGATAACAAAAGAGACAGAAGTAATAGACAAATATAACAGATATTCTCTTCTGCCAATTTTGTAATTTCAGAAAGCTAGAAAGAAAATACTGTGTACATGTAATATAATGTAAAAAATACTACTATAGTCTGTCTTTCACGAGTCAAGTTCATCATATTAGGAAATCAATATGGTGTTAGAACCTTTAATCTGTTTTTCATTATTTGCGTCTTTACATTGTACAAAGACACAGGCAGTCTCTCTATCTGTGAAGTACACATTTCCCACACTATTAGTTTATAATTTTCTGATTACATTCTTTTACAGTGTTGTTTGATTTACGATCAAACATTGAGTCAAATTTGAACCTTCCAATAACTTTCCTATCTTCATATATGAACATACCACCAGTGAAATTCTACATTATGTACAACCAAAAGAATAGAACATAATTAGAATAAGTTATACTACATGTATGTATAATATCAAAATACACTCTACTGTCATGTATATCTTAAAAGAATAAAAATTAAAAAACAAATTCAAACTTTTCCATAAGCTAAGAACTGCAACAAAACTTGGCAAAATGGAGTCCAGTGAGAAAAATTATTTACACCAATAAGAACCTCATCTTTTCAATGAAAATTAATGTACTATCATAAAATACATATATTATGCCAAATTAAAAATTCTTACCTACTTTCTTCAATAGAAATTTACTCTGTTGAAACCAATTCATATCTTTTATATTTGGGGAAATATTAAATTATTTATTTCAGGTCTTTTGTCAATTTTAATAATATGAATTAATCGCCAGTTTTAAGTGGATTTTATAAAACACAATGAAATAAAGAGTATAGGAACAAACAAAAACACTGAAAACAAAACAATTGATTTGTAGAGAACATGTGTGCATGTGTGTTTTTATGTACATGTGTGTTTTTATGTACATGTGTGTGTGCTAAGGTCAATTAAGAGTGTCTCTTTAAATTACTCCTGGAGAGTCATTTAGGTAAATAAGCATAAAAAAAAACTAAGGAAGATAAAGCAACTGGAACTGAGAAACATGGAGAGTCATTTAGGTAAATAAGCATAAAAGAAAACTAAGGAAGATAAAGCAACTGGAACTGAGAAACAGATTTAATAAAAAGATCTTCAGTGAATGGAATGTCATTTGATTACTGCCTATATATAAACCAGAAAATAGAATTTTGAAGAAGAGGTGCTCATATTACAGAAAGTGTGGCATTGCACTGAAAAACGTGGAAATAGAATAATCCATCCCACCTATCAATGGCATTACTATGTAAGTAAGAAGTCTTATACATTAGGCCGTAGAGAAATTTATTCTGTATATTTGGTGGAAGTGAGCAACAGGTGTTTTGAACAACAATGACTTTGAAGTACACTTTTTCTTATTCCAGTCTGGGAAGAGGTAAAGAAATGTTATCTTTGTTCTTTAATTAAAATCTTCAATAATAGTTAATACTTAAAAGTTTCATAGTCAAAATTCAAAATGTATTGAGAATTTAATATCTTTAAGATATTACATAATAAAATACAAAATTTATTGGAAATAAACTTTATGAAAATGAAAAACTGACATGAAATAAAAATGAATGCTCATTTTGAGGTTTGCATGAAATAAAAACAAACTCTCCAATGCAAAATAAATAGAAATATTTCCTAACTATATATCTATAACATTTAGAGAAAAGTGTTGTATGTAAGATGGATGGTTGACAGGATTTGGAAAAAATACAGAAATTATTGAAGGCTTCTTAATTATTTTGTGGAACTCTATTAAATTCATAAAAAATGTAAACAAGGAAAAGTCACTTTTTCATATTTCTCATTATGTTTATTCTAAGAATCATTTCTTTTTATTGACTTAGTATCAGATTAATGGCTATCAAAATCATTCCAAGTGTGCATAATGACAAGTGCTGAATATTACAAAAATCATGTTTGTGAAAGATGACATCCATGCCAGCATTTAACACTGAAGGAAGTTCACTCACTACATTTAAAATGTGATTGTTACTTCACTGTTCATGGTCTTAAACAAAGAACCACATTTATAAACACACACACATATACATTCCGCATGTAGTATATATAGCAAATATCAATATCAATATTATTAATTAAGGTGTTTGAATAAATGCAAATCGTCCTTACTCAGTTTAAAACATTTTCACTAAACCTCAAAATTTTAATAAACAGCCTCATTTTTAAGGGGAAAGCACAGTCAAAATATACTTGTATAATAGTATGAAGAAATTGGTATTTATTGAACATTGGTCATTTGGACTGAGAAATTTTAGGTAAATCTGTCAAAGTCTTACAGCATGTTAAGCTTCCCTTTCATTGATTGACAAGGGTAGTTAGAATATTGCTGAGTCATTGATCCATTTGTAATTGCCAATATATTAAAGCTGAATTAGTATCCTCATTTGCAGATATTCTTTCATGTAATGTTCACTAAAAATACTGCTAATATGATTGTACAATGCAAATATTCTTAATGTCAATGTGTTGTACACTTAAAATCATTAAAATGGCAATTTTTGTGTTATATATTTTACCACAATAACAAAACCAAAAATTAATATAGAAAACTACAGGTTACCTGTTCAAAATCTATCTAGCCTTCTGCAAATGTCTTTCATCTTACTTCAGTAAAAACATAATTTTAGGTATATAAATTCCAGTGCTCCTGTGAATATGCACATGTGTGGCTGCATGTGAAGGATTCAGTGATTCTGTGTCATATTTTTTTTTTTTCAGAGCAGCAGTAATGATTATATTGTAGAAGATTCTGACTGAGTTTATGTGCCAACTTGGATCGCTTACAATCTGAAGAAAACACATTTTCATAAACTTGAATTATTCATAACACAGGTTCCAGGTTGTAGCTAAAAAACGGTGCTCCATCTGTAGTAAAATTCTAACTTCCACAATAGTAGAGTACATTTCTTTCTTTATTTGAGGGATACTATTCTCTTTTCTACACAAACTTCTAAACACTTATTTCACATTTGTTTTAATAATGCAGATTTCTTTTCATGAAAACTGGTTTCCATTCAGAATTGATTTCTGTGTAATTTTTGACATTTATATGCAAGAAAAATAGCAGCATTAATAGTGATAATAACTGATACCATATTACAGAATACATTTTGTAAATATACTTTTTTGGTGAGTGAGCGGCATGCAAACTGCACCTACATAATGAATTCTACTATTATGTTACTTCCATCAGTAAGTAATTATGCTGTCTATGATGGAGACATTCTCCTATTACTTCTATCCTACCCAAACAGGATTCTTTGATTACAACTAAAAGGCCTTCATGGTGTTACTGAAACAATTCAATTTTTTTTAAGAGAATTTTTTTAATATTTACTTTTTAGTTTTTGGCGGACACAACATCTTTGTTTGTATGTGGTGCTGAGGATCGAACCTGGGCCGCACGCATGCCAGGCGAGTGCGCTACCGCTTGAGCCACATCCCCAGCCCCAAACAATTCAATTTTTAATTCAAGAGCACTCCAGTGTTAAGGTTTGGGGGGAGGGGAGGGGAAAGGTAATAAATTTGTTTTAATTCCTTTTGTTAAACATCAATCCTAATACTAAAATATTTAAGGGATATAATTCTACATGTTGTATTAAAATTTATAAAATCTTCATCCATGAGCTTATAAAATCTTCATCCATGAGTTTATCAAAACTTTCATTTAAATTGTACAAAAGCTTACACGGTTTGTTATTGCTTTTCTACCTAATTGTTCTCACAGTCATATTTGCTAAATTCATTTGAAAATTATAACCAACCCAAAAATTTAAAAATTATTATGTAATATTTTATATCCAGATTGATAAAGAGTAGAAATCATCTGCATCTGGGATTATTATTGGTGTTTACTGCTATAATGTCAATATAGATGGACAACCCACATACTCCTTAACTACCTGTATTCTTAATTCTTCAAGTCATAATGATGCTTTATGCAAAATAATCTAGAAAAATTAGTATTTTTCATTAAATGATGGGGAATGTAGTATAAATTTTTATTGACAGTGGTCAGCAGAATATATATGGATAGATATATCAGGTGGTTAAATAACTACCTGAAAGATGCAATTTTTTCTTCAAGAGATTTTTGTAAATCTTGTTTCAAGCCATTTTGGTTTTGTAATATGGGGGTAAATGGAATGAATTATTTATACTATATTGTATCCTTTACTAGTTCTTCAGTGAATAGTGTTTATTCATCAATTTATTATGAGCAATATTATTAGTATTGTACTACTTAAAATTTCCTAGAGATGAATTTAAGTGAATATTTTATTTTATTTATTAATAAAATAAAATATTTTATTATTTATTTATTGTTTATTAATATTTTAAATAAACTTCATTATACTTAAAATTTAGTCCAAGTAAATATCAATAAACAGTCTGAACTTTGAAAATTTCTTAATGTATAATAAATGGAGAGCAGGGTAGTTTTTCACTTTTCTTATAATAGCCTAACCTTCATTGATTTGATTAAGTTGTGTGTTTAGAGCAGCCTGAGTAGTGTATTTCTAGAACTGTGGGGGGAGTTAAATTTGCTTTTTAAATACATTTTAGTATGCCATCCTTTTTAAAAGCTCTTTTAAAGATTGCATAAAAACTATTGAGAGAATTCATGTTTCTGAAAAATTGAACATAATTTTTTTAGCCAGGTAGATATATACTTTTTACCATATATTAGTATTGCTCTATCTGAATTACATAGAAATATACTATCTGTTAATGTTTAGAATATGTGCTCAATAAAAAAATGACGGTGTTTATCTATTCATGCTATACTCTTAATAGTTTTTGTAATACCAAATCCATAAATTATATAGTGTTATATCTGAGAACACAGTCCTCAGCCCCTGTGTCTACTAGAGTGTTGTGTTTACAAGACACAACTGTATAATTAGCAATTAGTGCACATTAGAAATATTTTTTATAGAATCAAATTAGAATACCCAGAACTATTTTTCTTTTCTTCTAAATGTCCATTGTTAGAAATGAACAGTTCATACCCCTATGCCCTCTCTAAATCTTCAAGGCTGAAAAAAAACAATAAACAATTTAAATTAAAAAAAATAAAAAGAAAGAAAGAAAGAAGTGAACAGTTGGAAGAAGTGATCAGTTTAGTTTCTTGAAAATTAAGGTGAATATCAGAAGAAAAAATATTCAATCCATGATGTTATGTGGTATATAAGATCAGGAAAGGAGAATTAATACCAATTAACAATAATTGCATACTATTTTACCATAGATAAAACTATAGTATCTTAGGTTTCTAAGTAAAATTTATTCAATATCTAATTTAGATCCTACTACAGAGGATAAACATATAGCTTTATTCTGAAACAAAACATGCATTTTAAGATGTTACTTAATGCAATCTAGTCTGGAATAGTGCCAATACCAGAGAAGGCTAAATAGGAAATTCATTAATTATGCTCTGTTTACCACTTTATTGTCATCTCTGATCATTATGATGATCTGTCTTGACTACATTCATTAGTACATAAAGTGAATCATAATAAAATTGAGTTTAACCAGTATATCAAAATTTTGTATTTAGGCCTTTTTAAGAAAAAAAAAATTGCCTTATTGTGAACTAGATGAAGATGAGTTTATATTTCATTTAGTTATTTAGCTCTCTAATTGATTTGCTTCTGAAGAGCTCCAGTGTTATTCAGAAATGTTTTTACTTGAGCACTTTGTCTTTTTCCTGAAAACTTTCATATCTATGTTTCATTCTTTTCTTCTAACCAAACTGTATTATTTGGCAAAGATCTTGCCTTGAAATGAAGTGCATCTACAGTTGCCTACACTGAATCTGTCTAATTATTATGAGCTTGGCATTTGTTAGGTATTATTAAGTTCATTAACAAATAAATTATTCATTTGTATGTGCATCCTGAATGTATAAAGTTAGGGGAAAATATTCTATTTAAATAATTTACATAAACCACTGTGATTTCAAATTTTGCCATGATTATTAAACATCCCTTAAATTGCATTGGTGTCTAAGAGAAATTAGGAGCAGGTTTGTTCTAAGAAGCTCTTCAAATTAGTGTCTCATTTAAGTTAAAAATCCAAGTCTTGGAACTACCAGTTTTAGGATTCCTAATTCATTGAACTAATATGGTTGTAAAATGATCTTCAACTTTCTAGGAGAGTTTAGAGGGAATTAGTCAACAGAGGAAGGATAATCAGGTCACTTAATAGTTATTAAATACAGAATTTCTCATGTCTACCTGTCACAGGCTCTGAGAACAAAATAATGAACACAAATAGCCCCTACTCCTGCCTATCCTGTGGTATTTGGATCTGCTGAATTATTTTAATTGTTGAAAATAATTACCAAAGCAAACTTATAATTTCTGTTGTTATAGAGCTCCAGAAAGGAAGATCTTTGGTATAAGATCTTAGAATAGGATTCCCTATAGCAAGGAGATCATTAAATTCTGTTGAAGATATACTACATACAATAGCACAAGGATAAGTGGTAGTAAAGGTAGAATGAAGAATAGCTGGAAAATGGAAGGAATGAAGCATCATTGAAAATACCTGAGCAGGAAGAAAGCATGCTTTATTTGAGAAAGTGAAAAGAAAAAGTCTGTGTCATTGAAGCAAATAAAAACAGAGTCTTATTGAATCTGAAGCCCCCTCCTCCCATAGGTTAAGAGACACATAAACAAAATCACATACAAATGACTCTATAATTTTACTTTTCCCTAACAATGTTTTTGATAAAGTCATTCATTCCTCAGTTATTATGAGCATCAGAATGAAACAATTATTTTGGTGTTGTTAAAGCATCATTTTATTTGCAGAATGAAGAATACATGGCAGTTAAGGAGTATGTGGGTTGTCCATATATGTCTGTTATAGCGGTGCACACCAATAATGAGGACAGTTTGAACTTGAATAGAGATGTTTTAGAAGGTATAGAGATGGCAATGAATAGAGATGGTAATGAATGCCCTGGAATTCTGAGAGTCATCCTGATTTGGAGATAACTTGCACTGAAGTGTAAAGCATAAAGTGTGTCAAGGACTGTTTAGTGACACAGAAACCTTATGTTTTCTCTTCTGGATGGCTGGGCTCTGTTCTCGAGAGCAAGCTGTCATGGTTTGGGCTAATTTTTGTTTAAGCTTCATGGCTGCCTGGGATTAGGCTAATCTATTGTGCTTCCTCCATCTCTTGCTCTTGTGCTTTTTCAATACCTAGAAATAGAATGGTTGGGTTGTATGTTATGTGCACATTCAAATTTATTAGGTAGAAAATGTTTTCCAAAGAGATAATACTATTTGCTCTGTCAGTAGAGAGTGAAAGGGTCTGTCCTGTTACATACAAAATAATGTATTTAAAGTTTTGCTTATTTGATGCCTGTGATTGGAATCTTGTTAAGGCTATGATTTTCCTTTTTCCTATTTTCATTCTGTAATTTTTGACATTCAGTTTTATTGAGTATTTAAGTTTTTCTAATTGGAAGAATGTTACAAAGATCTTTTGCTTGTTGGTGTTCTTCACTTGGTTTTTGCTACATTGAATAATATGTCCTATTCTTACTGATTCATAGACATTATTGAAAATTTTTACATTACCAATTGCTTTATTGTGTCCCTTGTCAAACAGTAGTTTAAAACATAATGTACCTGTATTTAGCAATAATTTTCCTGTATTCCTTATGGAATGCAGCAAAAGCAGTTCTGAGAGGGAAGTTCATAGCATTGATAAATATCATCTGAAAAATACAACTTCAGGTTCAGGCCTATTGGTCAAATCAAATTTCCAAAACTGAAAGTCTAGGGAGGATTCCTTCCTTCCTTCCTTCCTTCCTTCCTTCCTTCCTTCCTTCCTTCCTCTCCTCCTCCTCCTCCTCCTCCTCCTTCTTCTTCTTCCTCTTCTTCCTCTGTGTGTGGTGTTGAAGATTGAACCCATGGCCTTGTGCATGTGAAGCAAGCACTCTACCAACTGAGCTATATCCTCAGCCTCTTGCCTTTTTAAAAGTTGAATACCACAATTTGATAGTAAACTAGACAGATGAGAAAAATATGAGTGACTTCAGGATACTAAGATTTGTTAGAGGAGCAAATAAGAGAATATAGTTACGTATATATGTACAATGGATACTTCAAAGTAAAGCAAATTTTGAATTATATGAGGTATTAAAATGGAAAGCTTATTGATGTTAGTTAGTCAAAGATATAATATTAAAACCAATAAGTGTAGGATGATAATCTATCTATTGGTAACAAATGCATTAAATATTCTTAAATTGTTTGCTGGACAAAATATAAAATGGCTTTATTAAACATGCATGTTATTGTGGGCACAGAAGGAAAGACTATGAGAGAGTATGCAGTGTAATAATTTGTTCTGGCTTACTGAATACTTATGATATCCCTATTATTATGACTGATAAGGACTGTT
Source organism: Marmota monax (assembly GCF_021218885.2). Taxonomy (NCBI): domain Eukaryota; kingdom Metazoa; phylum Chordata; class Mammalia; order Rodentia; family Sciuridae; genus Marmota; species Marmota monax. Next base: position 18,202,132 of record NW_026692781.1, read on the forward strand.
ACGTGTGGTCCTGGGAGATTTTCTACTTTTCCTAATCATTTAAACCTAGATAAGAACTTAGTGATAATTTTCAACCTCTATTCAGAAATTTAAATACTAATGTCCAGAGAGAGGCTCTGACTGTCCAAGTACATTAGTTAGTAAGTCTTAGGGTCAAGACACCTCCAATCTCCTTTCAGATTATTTTAATAATGAGGAGGAAATCTACACTAAAGGCTCCCTTTGAGTTTTGACAAGAACTTCTTAATGCATAGCACTTTAACCTCTTATTTCCATTTAGTAGTGATATGTAGATATATAAGAATGTCTATAATATGCTTTATGTGTTTTGTCATTCCAAATTTTTAAAAGTGTTCCAAAATTCTTTCATTTAAAAAAAGAATTGCTTTTAAATGCAATCCCACACAAAAGTGACATAAAAAGAAATTCTAAGGGCTATAAAAGCCCAAGGTTTAGTCTACTCATCTATCACATATAATGGAAGCTATGCAACTAATGATCCATTCGTCATCTTGAAATTCTATTTCCAATGAATGTATTGGGCTGCTAAGTGCCTGGAGATCCAGAGAATTGCAATATAAAGCTATTACAATAAAATAAAATACTTTAAATTTGGAAAATGACAAAATAAACTTTAAATATCACAAGAGCTGCTGAGTAGCTCAGAAATTCACTTTTAAACATATAATGCATTCACAATATCAGTCATTTTAAACAAAAATAAATTTAAAAATATTTCATTGTTAAATGTTGACTAAATCTGAAAGACACAATTTATGGTCTTCATCAGAGATCAGATTTAAGAACTATGTGATAAAAGTAAAGAAAATGTTTCGGTCTGTGAAAACATTCTAATAACTGTTGAAGTGAATAATACTGACATTTAGTATAACTGGATAATTTTTAAAATAGTTCTAGATTATAAACTATGGATTGTCTACACATTTTATAAAACATTAGCCGATATTAAGCACCCCAAACTGACTGTATGCCTTGTATATTTCTAGGCTTTGAATTAAGTGTGTCTCCAGTCAGTGAAAATAAATTTTACCTTTTACAAAGGTAAAGCAAAGCATGGATAGAAAATCTGCACCTCCATTCACTCTCCAGTCCCCTAGTAAAAGCAAAAGCAATAGTGAAAAAAAAACCAAAACAAAAAACAAAAAAAAAACCCCAAAAAAACAAAAACAGGAAGTTCATCCCAAAACTTATTATAGCAGTTTGGAGTTACTCATTATTGCATTAAATTTCTATTCCATGAGAGCTGTAAACTGCAAACTGTTATGCCTACTTCATTAATGTTATGCTAACTAATAAGACTACAAGTTATTCACAAAGCATCTTTACCTATAATTGATGCTGAACATTTAGTTGGGCTCATTTAATGCTAAATTTGAGAGAATTTTTAGTATATTGGTCAAGAGCAATTGACAGTGCTGGTACTGACCAAATACTGTGGATACAGATAACTTGTAACCTATACTTGAAATACAGTTCATTTCAGGATTGAAGATAAAGATTCGTTCACTATTTTCAAGATGGATTACATGAAATGTTGGGGGAAAATCTCATTAGTAAATTGATCTTTAGTTTTAATCCATACATTTCTTGTTTTCCCTTCCAAGAAAATTGATAATTGATTTATGAAATACAAACCATCAAAAAATGTATTGCCTGCATTTAAATATAGGATGGGGCACTAAACTAGAACTCAACTTTTGCTAATCACTAAGAAAGGACACTTGATTTTGGAGAATGTCAATATAAATTATTTGGATTCAACAAAAAATTTGCCATGAAAAGGGTTAAAGTATACAAAGAACTAACATGTAGAAGCAGTAGAAGCAGGTGTACAAAGTAAAATAAAATATAAAGATGTAAAACACTAACCACTTGCCTTAAATAATCATGGAATATCAGACATAAAAACCTAATTTCCATTTTGGTGTTAAGAACTAGATACTATTAAAAATGTGTAGTAGAAGTAAATGAGAATACTGCTTTTTTGGCAAGTAAAAAAAGATGTATCTGTGAAATTTTTTGAATATTTAACATTGTAACTCAGAAATAATAGTTATAAAAAATTGAGTAGTATGTTTCCACTGAGATATAAATACTATATAATTGTCCACTTTCAATTAATGAGTTTAACCATTACTTTCAATTGTCTTTTGTTTACCTTTAATGACCACTTTGGCAGATTCTACTACGTTTGGTAACTTTTAGTTATTATTTTAAGTACCACTGGATTTTAACTGTCAATATAGTTTTCAAATTAAATTTGTATCGTACATTTCCCATTTAAATCTCTGCTGTCCGATTTTATTAGGTATGAGAACAGGGAAAAGCAAAAGAGTCAGTGTCCCTTTCCTTATGTGGCCAGACGTGTGGTCTTATGGTCACATGTAAAAGGTTTTCAGTCTAACATTGACCACCGACATTTGCCTCTGGGTAGCAAATAGACTGATGTTGAAATTGAATTCTTAGATAATGCTTGATAGTTTTAATAGATGATTCTATAATAAATCAGATAAAATTTTGTCTTTTTAACTCAACCTCAGTTTTACTGACCAGGAGCTATAGAATATCTTGTTTCTGGAAGTCCTTTTCCCTATAGACAGATCTTTATGACAGGATTTCAGAAAGATGCTCCAAGTTGTGGTTATTACCATGGTGTTTGCTTCACAGACAGGAAGCTCATAGCCATTGCCACCAGTGAGCTTGTAAACTACAGCAGTTCTATTTTCTTTCTGTCCAGCTTTATCTGTTAATACTTTCTGTTATCAAGGACATTGAAACATGTCCACTGTTTGAGCAAGAATCTCATCTGGGAATTGAATGCCAGTTATTACACATGGTAAATATCTCCAATCTTGATGTTTTGTCTGGGTTTCTCCTTCAAAGTAGATTGGTGCTGAAGTGCTAAATAAAAAACAAAACAAAACTGAATTTCCCACCAAGCACAGGAAATACAACATTACTTTTTTTCCAGATATGAACCTAAACTAGACAATGAGAAAGGGGTAAGATTAATCTGGGTAATGAAATTCGTGGTCTTGAGAGGAGTTAAGTAGCCCTAAATGTTGGTTATTCTCTAGATTACAGGATTCTTATGTTACTTGTTTTACAGACAATACATTATATTTAATATCTTGATACAGTTCTTGAAATCTAACTTAAATATGTAATCACCATTGTGCTCAAAGGTACTAGTACAAATTTCTATGTTTTGGCATTTTTGTAAGAACAAAATAAGCAATATAAAGTAAAAACAACTTGAATATTTAATGTTAGATTTACTCTGAAGCTGAATTTAGAAATTCCCCAACCCCTATTTGAATAAGCCCTTCCCAAGTCCTAGGATGGACCCCAACAATGTATTTATATGGCCATGTGCTTGTAAATATTTGGAAATATAAGATATTTTGACTGCAATTAATTAAATATGTTTTTCACAGTTCTCATCAAATATAAGGTATATCTTAGCATATACAACACTTCTTGTACTGTATGGAGTCTGATGGTTCCAAACAGAACATGAACAATTATCATTAAGTGGACTGAAGGAAAACACTGAAGTCAAAAATTTGATGTTTTCAAGTTCCTGAATTTTTCAGTAAATCAGTTGATGTATCCTAAGAGCAGATTGCTTACAGAATTTTAAAGCCCAATACAAAGTAGTAATATGTCACCAATTCATTTTAGTTGTTCTTTATGGAAAAAAGAACAACTTTATTTATGATTAATTTTGTACAAAGAATTATCAACAATACCCAAGTTTAATTATGTTAGAAAGGTCTTAGAAAAAAACAAATCCTGAAAACTTCTTGTCGGCTGCCACCCTCAAATGTCCATATATCAATACCTGAAACTTGTGCATATATTACTTTAAATGGGAATATCAACCTTTTGTGTGTGTTTAATTTAATGGTTTTTGGATGAGGAAGTTATCCTAGGATATACAAATGGGTTTAATGTAATCACATAGGTCCTTATAAGAAGAGTGGGGCAGAGGAGTCATAGTCAAAGGTGATATGAGGAGAGAAGCAAAGGTATAGAAGTGTGGTGGGAATCCCCTAGGGCAAAGGTAGGGGAAGGGAGTGGAAAGGGCTGTATTGTTGACTTTGAAAACAGAGATGAAGAACGCTGGTAGTCTTTAACAGCAGGAAACACAAAGAAATGGTTTCTCCAGAAGAGCTCTTAAAAAGAAGGCAGCCCTGTTAACACCTTGATTTAAGCTAAATACAACCGGTTTTGGCTTTCTGATTGCTATAACTGTGTTGTTGGTGGGTTTTTCTTTTCTCTTTTTTAAAAATTTTTCTTAGTTGTAGGTGGACACAATACCTTTTACTTTATGAACTTATTTTCATGTGGAACCTAGGACCTTGTGCATGCTAAGCAAGTGCTCTTCCACTCAGCTACCACCCAAGCCCTGCGTGTTTGTTTTAAGCCAACACATTTGTGATAATATGTATCAATAACAATAGGAAACTAATAGGAACCTAAAAAAAGCTATGGTATTTGTCAGCCTTAAATTTCCATTTAATATTGGTGTTCTTAATTGAAATCAATATCATTTAGTTTGAAACTTTGAACTAGCAATTTTGTGATCTCTCTCTTTAGAAAGATGTATTTGCAGCAAGACTTATAGAGGTTGTATCTTTCCTTGCATAGAAGACTGGTTAAATTTTGCATCCTTTTTTTTCCTTTTAAAATGATTACAATATTATACTTGTAAAGCAGATATAATTCTTTTGGGAAATACTTTTTCAAAGATGAAAATCAGAGTGTAAATCACTCTCTTCTTTAATTGTATGTACACATTGGGCAAATAATAAAGTACATTCAACAAAATAGTTATTTCACACAAGAAAATAGTTCCTTTCTATCTGAAATAACTACATATTGGTTTTTAACACCAGAAAGGATTTCCTATGGAAGTTTAACAATTAAGTCTAACCAAATGTTCCACTTTACGAATAAGGAGTTGCTTAGCAGTAACATTATAAACCTGTCTACTTGCTTTTATTTAGAAGTCATTAAGCACTACAGTAAAGTAACTAATTACTGCTGTTCAGGTACTATAATCACCTTGCATAGAGAGCCAGTATGGGAGATAATATAATAACAATGAATCTTATATTTATAGAGTGAAAGTATTATTAAAGAAGCAAGTAAAATATATTCTCAACAATCTTACCCCTTATATTTTAGTAAATCTGAATTAGTTAATATTGATGGAATAAAATGGGGTCTGGCTAATTTAAATAATTCAATATTTTATTCTTAATTGCGGAAGTATTATAACGGAATTTAATTTTTAAATATCTTGTTATCTTTATCAAAACGCCTTGAGTAAAATATGCAAATAGGTTACTTCATGTCACACACATAGTATACACTCATTGAGATCATTAATAAATAATGACATGTTAATGGGATACCAAAAATTTAATTCTCAGTTTTTATGCTTGGTCATAAATGAAAAAAAATATGTATAATGAAAGGAATGGGTTTTTTATTTCTTTCTTTTTTCTCCTCCTCCTCCTCCTCCTCCTTCTTTTTTGTTGTATTTTTGTACCAGAGATTGAATCCAGGGTGTTTACCCACTGAGACACAACTTCAACCCATTTAGATCTTTTATAGACAAAGTGTCTAAGTTTCTTAGGACCTCACCAATTGCTGAGGCTGTTTTTGAACTGTGATCCTCCAGCTTCAGCCTCCCTACTGCTGGGATTAGGCTTGTGCCACTGCATCTGGTTAACACTGTTAACTTCACTGTAGTAAAATTTCACTGTAGTTAAACTTCACTGTAGTAAAAGCCACTGAAATACTTGAGTTCGTATTTGAAGCTGTTTTACTTTCTTTATCCAATTTATAATTTTGAAAGGAAACTATTTCTTTATGGAAGAATCTATTCATACTTTGTAATCATGAATTGGACAATTTAATTATATTATCTTTTCTTCAGCTAAGTTATATTGTTCACATTTGCAACTGGCATTGGCAACATAAGAACAATAACGATTCAAGGAATTTGTGTGCAGCAGTCAATTTTTATTTAGAGGACAAATAGCAAGAGTGAAGGAGAAAGTTTTCTGTGACCAGGAAGCTGTCTTCATGGGAGTGAAGGTATAGAATTAGAGGCCTACACTGCCACTCTGAGATATCAGGAAATTTTCTTAGAGTTTACTATAGAATTATAATCATTTTGAAAAGTATAATAGTTTCTGTATGTGCTCTTTTTTCTCTTTTTAAAGTAGTGATTTTCTAAATAGAGGAAATTTAGTTATTTTTTTTTCTAGGCTTCTGATCCATGAGATTAGGAAACTTGTGTTACCAATGTTTATATGATTTGATCAAGATCTAACAAACATTTGAGGACAGATTGAGAAATTGAGATGCTTTCTTCAATTTGAAATCTGGCTTTTTCCACTAAACCAGATTTTCCAATTTGCCTTGGTATACCTTGTATAACATATTTTCAAAAGCTGTCATGTATATGACAGTATCAGAAAGCTAGGTATTGAGATATGTTTATGATGAATGTATCTTTTCTCTGATTCCCAAGTAAGTGCTTGTGGAAGAGCAGAATAAAGATGAGTTCCAGAGGTGAAAGACTGTTTCTCCAAACACAATGAAAACTGTACCTGAAGTATCTTCCATTTAACCTCTTCTTTTATCTATTATTTATTCTAGATTATTTTCTGTATGCAGTGTATTCAATGCTTCTAATTATGAAGACAATTGTTAAGCTTATATAGAGTGAAATATCATTATTACCCAGCCTGCATTATTTTCAGTAAGTTTTACCATTGGTGTTCTGTTATATGGGTTTAGGCTAGTGTACTGCCTTGTAAAACTTTATTCTAAGACACATTCTGAGAAATGCTTGTTAGGTGATTTTGCCATTGTATGAACATCATAGAGTGTACTTACACAAACCCCAGTGATATAAGTCAATCACTTAACCTGGCATTTTGATACAATCAAGAGATACAGTAAACCAAATGTATGAGGCAACTTCTGGCATAACATGGAACACTGTTTTACAGAAAACTCATTTTTATATATAGAATTACACTATAAAGCAATGATAAAGTTTATTGTAATAAATGCATAAACCATTAGCATATTCATTTGTTATCAGTATCAAATATCATTACTGTATATAATTGTATGTTAAACTTTTATATGACTAACAGCATGGTAAGTTTATGTATACAAGCATTACCACAAACACAAGTAAGGCATAGCATGGAGTTATAATAGCTATGACATCCTAGGCAACAGGAATTTTTCAGCTCTACTATTGCTAAAGGGATTGGACTTTCTGCGAAATTGAAGCAGCATGGGCTCACCCCCACCTTCAAACCCCAGTTCTTGAGATCAAGTCATAAAAATTTAAGACATGTCACTCAGAGTAATATGCATGGGATTATTAGATGGGATAGGAAAGGAGGAAAGGGAACACTCTCAAGGGAGAGAATCTTCTCAGAAAGGAGAGAAAAGTGTGCTTCTGCTGGCTTCCAATTTGATTGGGGGTCCTAGGAAAATTCCCAGAGTGTTTTACCCAGGTTCACCTATTGACTTTTTACTGTCAACAGGATGATATCAGCCTTTCAGGTTCCCACTGCCATGGAAATTCTAGGTCACTTTGGCCCCTGATGACCAGGTCTAACTGAAACATGTTCTTATGAATTTTATGGTTAAGAGGAATCAATCTTATGTCCCTTAGTTCTGGGATCTGATCTGCGTATAAATCACCTGAGTCTCGCCTTCAGGGTAACTGTGTTACATTTATTGGAATTATTTTGGGCTTGCATTTCTCCAGCAAATAACAGGCACTGAGAAATGTTACATATTCTGTTCACTTAAGTCAGTTAGGGATGCAGATAAATTATTTTTTAAATATTTTTGTAGTTGTAGATGGATAGAATGCCTTTATTTTATTTGTTTATTTTTATTTGGTTTTAATTATTTTTTTAAAAAACAAAAACATGTGCGGTCAGGACAATGAGCTAATTTTATAGAATTATCCTCTCAACTTCAGTTCCCATCACTCACAACTCTCTGTGCCCCATCATTATCATCTATGGGACCACTGTCATATATGCCATCTGCTATAATGTCCTCATGTGGTGTTTGACGTATAATGATGTAGAGCCATTCTTATGTATTCATAGTCTTTTCACTATCATAACAATCTCCTGATTTATCTACTCATTATGGATATTACTTTTCAGAAATTATAATACTTCAGATCAGAATTACCATTCTCCTTAATAAACACTATTGCTATTTGACTTTAATTGCATTTTAAAATAACGTTTAAAATATTTTTAAACTGCTTCATAATGATGTAACAAAGTGATTTCAATAGTTTCTGAAACAATATCAGTTATTTAACCTACCAATTATTCAAGCATGTCTTGTTTTGTTATTAATCAGATTGGATGGAGTTCTAAATTAAGATCTAGTTTTAGAAGCATGGGCATTTTTTTGTTTGTTTGTTTGTTTAAGAGACCAATTTTCATCTACTGTAGGTGGTTCTTTTAGAATAAATAATTAGATAGAAGTGAGGAATGGATAATATATGAATTTTTCATGTTACATTTTACTTAATTTTAATAGGGTACCAGGTGATTTTTTTATTGATGATTTTTAGATATATAAAACATTAGGATGTATTTTGACATATTCACAAAAGCATGGAAAATAATTTGCTCTAATGTAGACCCCAGGACTTCCCCTTTGCTCCTCCCTTTTTCCCACCCCCGGCTCCCTTCTGTCTACTCTACTGACCTTTCTTAGTATTTTTAAAATTAGTGTCTTCTGTACATACTTGAGTTGGGATTCACTATGCTATATTCTTGTATGTTCATACAAAAAGTTCGATCAGATTCATCCCACTGTTCTTCTCTTTTCCCATCCTCCTTCCTCCTCTTCAATCCCCTTCCTTTACTGATCCTTCGTCTATTTTGATGAGATCTCCATTCCTTTTTTCTTCCCTTTCTCCACCCCCACCCTCCTTATTTTGGATGTTTCTGTATATCAGAGAAAACATCTGTCCTTTGACATTTTGGGCCTGGCTTATTTAATTTAGCATAATAATCTTCGGTTCCATCCATTTATTGGCAAATGCCATAATTTCACTCTTCTTTATGGCTGAATAATACTCGACTGTATACATTCCACATATTCATTATTCATTCATCAGTTAAAAGGCTCCTAGGTTGCCTCCATAATTTGGATATTGTGAATTGTGCTTCTATAAACACTGATGTGGCTGCATTACTGTAGTGTGCTAGTTTTAAATCTTTTGGGCATATACTAAGGTGTAGGATAGTTGGGTTGTATGGTGGTTCCATTCCTAGTTTTTTGAGCTAGGGATGTAGCTCATTTGGTAGAGTGCTTGCCTAGAATGCAGAGGCCCTGAGTTCAGGCTTAGTGCCACACACACACACACACACACACACACATAAAGACATAATTTTATTTTTGTTTTGGGGGTACTGGGGATTGGACTCAGGGGCACCTGACCACTGAACCATATCTCCAGCCCTATTTTGTATTTTATTTAGAGACAGGGTGTCACTGAGTTGCTTAACACCTCGCTTTTGCTGAAGCTGGCTTTGAACTTAGAATCCTCCTGCCTCAGCCTCCTGAGCTGCTGGGATTACAGGCTGGTGTGAATTTTTTAATGAAGTGTTTTTCACAACCTTGCAACATAGTTTAGGCAGAAAGAAACTTGGAACTACAGTAAAAACTACTGTACTACTTTATAGTCTGTAGAGACAGAAACTTAGAAGAACATTTCTAATAAAGGCTGAATGATTATATTTAAAACTTTTCCATATTTGCTAAAAAAGATTGTTCCTGTTTAATAACTTTTTAACATTTTATTATGGTATTCTTAATATAAAAAATGGGATAATATAGGGCTCTCGTCTGAAATGAGTTATGGCCAGGATCCTAATGTACTAGTAATTCTGTTCAGAGAAGAAATGGGAGCAGAGCAATAACTTTGATCAGATTTATGTTATGTCCATTTCTACACAGAATTAATGTCTTATAAAATACTCTGCAGGCATAATACAGCCTTCTATTTTTAGAAAGGAATATGTTGAATAGATTTTAGAATAATGGTGCTTAACAATAATTAAGCTATATAGTTTGAACTATTTTAATCTAAACTTATAAAATTCACATTCAGTTTTTTCTCTGGGCCACAGTATCCTGAGTCTGCAACAAAATTATAAAGCAGAAATCAAACATTCTTATTTAGTGCTCACACAGAAAAAATGAAGAACCCCTCTTCTATACTAATCCATGGTATTTCATTTTGAACACCTGGTAACTGGAGAATGGTGTCCTCCTTCTTTTCTACTTCCAGGGGTGGTCATTTGACTTCTCAGTCCATTAAGGTCCTGAGTGTTGTAGAGAACCTATCTTTTATCTAGAATTTGCTCATGCAGAATTTGCTGCTCCTCAATTTGCTGTGTGCTAATTATTTTCTCCCCTGCTGTCAAATGTTCTCTGATCATTTTTTTGATACAATATTGTAGAACTTAAGGTTAAAGAGATTTTGACACTTTTCATTTTACTTATTTATTATATTCTCTCAATCCATACTTATAAATTTATTTGGATATGATTAGCAAACAATTTGAATGACAAATTGTAGCTCCAAAAATCATCCCTATATACTTGGCATGGTGGTGCACACCTGTCATCCCAGCTACTTAGGAGATTGAGGCAGAAACATTACAAAGTTGGAGGGCATCTTGGATAATTTAGGGGCACCCTGTCTAAAACTAAATATTATATATATTTATATATATAATATTATATAATATAATATTAATATAATATTATATTATATATATAATTTATATATATATAAATATATTATATATATATTATGTATATATAATATAATATTATATAATATAATATAATATTAATATTAATATAATATAATATAATATATATAATTTATATATATATATAAATATATATAATATTTAGTTTTAGACATATAAAGACTGGGTGTAGGTCAGTGGTAGAGCACTCCTGGGTGCAATCCTCATTACTGGAAAAAATAATCATATGTACTTGACAATGAGCAGATTTTATTGTGTGGCTTAAGCTTGCACAAAGGCTCATTGATGCTTTTATGACTCATTAGTCCTGGACAAACTTCCAGAGGATTTAAATTTGGGTCTCTTATTCTTCGAGACTATAATGGGCCACATGTGAAATATCTTAGATCTTTGGAGAAGTTTCTGATCATTTTATGGGTATTCTTTTAAGTTAATATGATCTTTAGGATTTGAAGTTTAAAAGAATTTCCCTGAAATTTTAGCTGTATTTTCATAACTGTTGAATACAGCAAACTATATAATAACATATAATTTATTAGCTCAATTAAATAGATAGTTAATTAACTACCTTATATATAATCTCATGGATTTCTATCATATATTGCCACTGAGTATGGTTTATCAAACTCATCTCCAATGCCCTCTTTCTCTTTTGCTCATTATGTGAAGAAAAGAAATAATTGATGTTTGAATCATATAACAAGATAGATATTTCTATCTTCATCTCATCATTGAGGCTCAGCATCCACCATTCATATTCCTGGAGGCTACATGCTCATATTCATCTTCCTTCACTTCTCTTCGGGAGTCCTTAATTCCAGCAAGGCCAATACAGAAAAAGCAGATCTAGTCACAGAAACCTCATTGTATCTCAAAGTTATGCATCACAGGTATTTTAATTTGGATCTTCCTAGAATAGGAATCATAATACTAGCTTGAATGATCTGATAATAAAATAATTATTGTTTTTGTTTCAACACATATTTCTTTCCAATAAATGCTATCTATATATGTTTTAGTCAGCTTTTTTTGCTGCTGTAACTTAAAGACAGGGCCAGAACAACTATAGAGTAGGAAAAGTTTATATGAGGGATCACGGTATCAGAGGTCTTAGTCTATAGAAGGCTGGTTCCATTTCTAGGTGCTCAAGACAAGGCTGAACATCTTGACAGAAGAGTATGCCAGAGGGAAGCAGCTCACATGAGGAACAGGAAGCAGAGGGAGAGACTTCTCTTGCCAGATATAAATAGACATACCAAAGCTATGCCCCAATTCTCACCTCCTCCAGCTACACCCTACCAGTTCAGTTAATCCCATTAATTGGGGGGGTAAGGCTATAACCTAATCATTTCTCCTTCAAACTTTCTTGCATTTTCTCATGCATGAGCTTTCAGGGGATACCTCATATCCAAACAGTGATAATATATCTTCATTATAATCAAGTGTTTGAATTTTAAAATTACTAATGAGCCAAAGGGAAGCTTCATGGTGCTGGTTGAAGGTTCAAGTTATATAAAATAGACTTTCAGGAAATCTTGGGGAAGATGAATAATCATTTTGTCTGAATTATTTAAGTCAGAAGATTTTTTTTAATGTGCACATTTTTTATGACCAAGATCATTAGAAGATGAAGTACTTGAAGGGAAATGAATTGTGCACAATGAAAATTTCTCTTTTATAGTCTCCAAACAGGAAGACATGTAGATATGTTCATTGTGTTGAGTTGTATATTAAAAAATCTGGAGAGCTTTTTATTTTCTGGAGAGAAAATGGTCTTAAATAGCATTCCTGCCTCTAATGATTCCCAAATGAAACAACGTTCAACTGGGAACTCAAATTGAAAAGTATTCAATTTTTCACTTTTGTTATAAAAAAAATCCAAGCTTTATTATACAAATTACAAGCTCTTTCACAATTTGGAAATTGCTTATTTCTTTAGCCCACTCTGCCTTCTCCCTCTCACACTCTTGCTTCATGCTTCTTAGCGGACAGACTACCTTCAGCCCATTTGTACCTATAATACTTCAATTTTTATGTGTTTTGTATAAATTTGCAAAATATAATACATTTTAAATGCATACTTGAGTAAATGCATTCTTGAGACTCTAGGATATGTTACTGCATTAAATGACTATCCCAGAGGCTCCAACCCTATCAGGCCCCTGAAGAAACCTCAAGGCTGGAGAAATTGTTTCGTTTACTTTTCAGATGGAACCTAACCCCAGAATTATATGATGCTTTTGAAGGACAGAGCTTTGAACATTTTCTGTCAGCTCTGAGCCACATCATCGACACTCTGGGTGTTTTTATCTTGCTTCCCATTTTTTCCCCTTCATATGCATATGTTTATGTTCCTTCTTATCAAAACAAATTTCCACAAGCTTTATTTCAATCTCTTTGTTAAGTATCTTCTTTAACTAACCACATGTATCATGTTCTCTAGGAAGTCTTGAAGCTTTAAAAATTCAGAGAATGAACCGCCCCTTGTCACCGAAATATGCTTTGGAAAAGTTTACTACTGTTATAAACATGCACTTTTAATTGTTCAGCTCCTTGATTCATTAATATTGATATTCTTGAAAGAGGGCAATTTGTCATTGGATTTCTAGTAACATCACATTTATCAAAAAGTGGCTTTTAAATAAACTAATGAAAAAAAGAGGAGAGGAAATATTTTAAAACTAATAAGTAGTGAGAATTAAGATATTTTAAAAAATGCATCTGTATTCTGAGTGTTGAAGTTGTTGAATTTTTTATCTTTGGGCAGCATAGAAAAGTATGGATCAAGATAACAGAGTACAACATACAAATTTAGCTGTGGTAATTTCATAGATCTGAACTCCAATATATATCAAAATACAAATGAATTAACCTTATTCTAGAAAAGAGATATTGTTAACATTTTTACCAAAAAGGAGAAGAAATGGTAGATTTTACTTCATATGACCTTACTAAAAACTTTTCCTTTTGCATAAAGTGCTTTGGTTTAGGGATTCCTTTTGTTTTTAAATCTGAAAAAGATATTTTTCAGATGACTTAAGAAGAATTCTATCATCATTTAACAAATAAATAATACAAATCAGTGCCACACAACTTCTTTCAGAAAATAAAGGAGGAAATGTTTTATTAAGTCAGTAATTCCTTGATGTAAAAAACAAACAAAGAAATAGACAAAAATATTACAAGAAAACTACAGACCAATGTCCCTTATTAGCACTGTTATGAAAATTTTTAATAAAATATAAACAATTGAACACATCAATAACTAAAAAAGATAACGTAATGACATTGTTGACTACTTTGGGTCATCACATGATTGATTTAACATCCAAAAATTACTTAATACTTCCTTTATAATAAGCAGATAGATAGGTTAGCACTAAATTCATTAATGATAATGGCTTTGAAATAGCTTTGGCTGTAGCTCAATTATAGAGTGCTAGCCTAGTGTGCACATGAGGCACTGAGTTTGATCGTAAGCACCACATAAAAATAGATAAATAAAATAAAGGTAGTGTGTCCTTCTACAACAAAAAATATTTTAAAAAAATTACACTGAGCAAAAGTGTTTACAAATAGAAGTAAAAGATAGAAAGCACATCAGTGATTGCTTGGAGATGAAGATGAAATTGAATAGGAAGAGAAATAAATGAACTATATGAAATCAAGGAAATGTTTTACATCTTAATTATGGTGATGATTGAGTAGGTGTACAAATTTGTCAAAATGCCTAGAAATGTATGCTTAGAACAACTGTATTTTTTATATTAAATTACACTTCAGAATGTTTAAAAAAGAAATTACATTGTTTTTTCTACTATAGAAGAATATGTCCACTTATATATCATCCTATTTGATAAGCAAATTATTTCTGAAAGAGCATATCCAAATGTTTCTTAAATATTAAAGATTTGTAATAGCATGACTCATCTTACACAGTATTTTACAGCTTTCTAGAATTCAGTTGCAATATACAAAATAAATGAGGAGATGTTTTCTTCATCATAGAGATAAGTTATTTTCAATGGGTTTCCTGCCTTTGATGAATATGTGGAATTAGAAATTACATATTCCCGTATTATGTAAAGTGGATCTCTTGTCTAATGGGTTTTTTTGGAACATTGAGAGCAAAATCAAAATTCCTTCTGGCTGATTTTATAATCGGAGTGATTTCTCTTCTAATTCTTAATGTCTGTCTTCTCGATATATACATGTTTGTGCATGCACACTTACACTCTTAATGTGCTTCCCACTTCAATGACTAAGGATTTTCTTCCATTATAGAAAGATTTAAAAAAATCTACCAATTGAAATGTCTGTAGGTACTATTGTTTTTCTGATACTAAGTTTAATTATATAATCCCACATTTGTGTTTTGTTTTTCTTACTGATGTTTTTATGGTATTAAAATGTTTTATTGAGTCCCCTAACTTCGTTACTAAGAGGGATGTTGTTTCTTTTTAGTTATTCCTAATGTGTTCTCAAGTGGCCATCATTCAACATCTTTGACTTTCATTCAAACCTTACCTCCATTTTCTTTTCTTTCCATTCAATGGATACTATCTTATTTATTGAATTTTTGTACTGGCTTGGCTGTATAACTATTCTTTGTAACAAAAGGATGGTGCTTTATATTTGCTTTAAAACATCTTTTTAAAAGTGCAGCTTGCTTGTTTTTTTTTTTTAGGTGAAAATCTTCTAAAACAAACTATAATAGTTTTCAAAAGTCATCACAGAATATAACAGAAAAAAGAACTGTAGAAGTAAGGTGTTATATTCACTTCTTTCCCATTCCATTCTATTTCTTTTTTCCCTCTTTCATCATTATCTTTTCTGAGCATATGGCAACCAGGTACTTGCCAAGCCAAGAGTCATTAGTGCCTCTGGCAATATCTTAAATTCATCTTTAAAGTTTTGTTGCTGTTGTTGTGCCAAGGGTGGAAGAAGTTGAACACATACCTGAGACCATGCTTAATTCTTGTTCCTACATTCTAAGAAAGTTAGATTCTTATTAGTTAAAGCCAAGATCCTTTAGAATGATGGCTTCCACATTTTCTTAATATGGTGGTGGGTGATGTCAAGATATAATATATAAGAAAATATATATTTCCTCATATGAAATTAACATAAACATAAAACAATTATAGTCTTGTTCATCTCCAGGTTCCACAATGAACACATTTTTGTAGAATAATTACTCTAAATGAAAGTTTGTGGACTCAGAAATTTACATTAGAAAATTACTTTAGTTATTTTGACAATTCATGGAGAATGGAATTCTGATTATAAAATGCCTTATTGTTTATTTTCTTTTTGGTATTGAGCATTTACTTATTATTTTTATTTTCTTTCTCTAATGAAGATCAGCAAGTTGTAACACAATGAATAGAATGGAAAGTAGAAAATCCAGGTCCAACCTTGGTTTTGTCTCTTATTAGTTATAAGATCTTGGTCAAGTCATCTAAACATATGAAAACTCAGATTACTTTTCCCACATAAAACAATAAAAATATTTTCTAGTCTTCCCAGTCAGAGTGATTTGATGAAACACATGAAATATATTCCTGATAAATTTATTTTGAAAAATTACAAAAGACACAATTTAGATGCTGCTAATTTTTTGATTTGAAATTCTTTTTATAGTATACTTGGGATAATTAACTCAGATGTAACGATATATTTACTGGACATTTTAAATAAAATTATGTTGACAAATTTTTTGCCTTTCCCATAGTGAAAAATATAAAATCAATAATAATAATTTTATTGTTCTTTCCTCTAATCTTAATATTTCATATTGAGTAAATATTCATCTTGTAGACAGCAAAATAATCCCATAAGTTTTGTTATGTACATATTATATATGTATGTAAATATGTACATATATCTACATATAGATAGATAAGAATTAAAAATAAATAATAATTTAAAAAAGAAAGGAAAACAACACAGGGAAACTAAACACAACTCATTTTCAATATGTGTCCCCAGGGGTCAAAAATAGTTCATGCCAAATAATTCACAAAGCTAGCGTGATTCAAACACTACTTTAACATAATGTTCTAAGACTACTAAATGTCTTGAAGGTGTATCATATAAATTTGTCTGTTTATTTTTATTGGATAATAAAATTCCCTTCCTTACCTTCTAAAAACAAACATTGAAGCAAATAGGTACAAATTTAACACTCAGAGTCAAGATTATTTTAATCATTGGCAGAAAGAATCTACAAAGGATAATAAAACTAAAATACAATTAAATATGTATTTATATATAATATTTAACATACATTTTATAATATATAAAATAACGCCTGATAAATTTTATAAAGTTTAATCAAATGATAGTAATCAAATATATTATGTAATTAGTATTTATAATATATATAATACATACTAATGCAAAAGCAAAAGTGTATATTTTCATTTTTTATGTTCAAGCATTTTTTCAAACCCATATTTCTTAAATGTAAATTAACTAATTGCAAAATGAAATATTAAAATACATAAAACTTCATCTTATTTATTAATAAAACAACTAAATATATACATATATGTTTCACAACTTCAAATTCTGTCTTTGAAAAAATTCTGCGTTAACATACTATGCCCTGTAATGACATCTTCATTTATTCTTACACAAATATTTAATATTTGCACCTAAGGTAGGAAAATGTGTTCCTTTTTAGCATGACATGTGAATGGAGTAATACTTCCTCTTATATTATTTGAAAGCTTTTAAGTGATGTGAAAACATAAAAAAATATGCAGGTGTCTCAAAGAGCTTTAAAACTTGACTTCTTAGTTTGCTTTCCATTTCTTATATTATCTAAAAGTACCATGGAAGAGAAAGGTGTCAGATACATGCTTTTTTTTTCTTTTTTAATATTCAAATCTCTGATGTTTAATATTGCACCACACTGGGGCAGCAGTCAGCAAGATTAGTTTTCTTAAATAAAAGTCTATCACTAGTACCTGGTGTTTGGCTTTAACTTAAAAGGTTAGTTAGTAATAGGGCTGGGATTGTGGCTGAGTGGCAGAGTGCTTGCCTCGAATGTGTGAGACACTGGGTTCAATCCTCAGCACCATATAAAAATAATTAAATAAAAGTATTGTGTCCATCTGCAACTGAAAAAGAGAGGCTAGCAATCAATGTGTTTTACCTTTCTTCCTATATTTGACTTCAAAACCATTACTCATGTAAAATTTAAGTGTAAGACGCTAATACATAGCTCCTTCTGATTTATGAACATCCCATAAATAACATTCTTTAAATAATATAAACACATTAATATATCTCTTTCATATTTATTTTAAAATCAAAGTTGAAAGGCAATATGATGGTTTCTATAGTTTTACTTGTACTAATTTCTACATTTTTTTCTGTTAAAACAATTTCTACGTATCAGTATTCGATATTCTTTCCTTTTAAAATAAAACATTACTTCTGTTTTCAGTGAATGTATCAGCAATTATTTGGGAGTCTAAAGAAAAGAATTCTTAAGGCAACATTCATTATATTAATACAATTATATTAACCCTAACTTTTTTTCTGTCCCATATAGATGTCTTGGCCTTTTATGCTAAAAGCAACACTATCCGTATAGGAAAAACATGGTTTTAGATATGATTTTCTTAAACACCATTGATACTTTTGACATAATTTTGTATTTTACATTGAAGACAGTTTGAAATCATTAATACTATAAACATCAACAGGACAAAAAGTTCTCTCTGGCATAGTATTAAGGATATGGTGACCAAATAAACCAGTGAATTATCAAGACAAACTGGCTGTTTCTTTTCCATAGATGGAGAAGCCAATTGCTTTTAAATATCAATTTTTTTGCTATAGCTGTTTATGATTTAGAAAATAAAGATCTAGAGTGAAAGTAGTTGGGAAAATGTAAGCTGAATTAGAAAAATTCTTAGTCTATTAAGAGTATTGCAAATAAGTAGATGTTATGAGTTATCATAGTAAAACACTAAAATAATATTTGGAACATTTTAATTATTTAATTTATCAGAGATTGAGAACACAGGGTTTTGCTCAAATTTTACGATTGGTTAAATCTTAAGTCAGTTAAAATAAAGGATCTCTGAAGAGGGGTCTTTGTATTTCTCTGTTAAATTTTATGCTAACGCAGTATTTATCCAAGCACTTTTCTACCTGTTTTTGTTTAATCTATTTTCTGATCTGTTTCTGTAACTCTACCTTTTTATCTAATGTTTGAATATATCAGTACAATGGCAAATGAAATAATTTTGCTTGATTGGAATCTCAGTACTCAGGTGTTTTTATTTAATGATCTTTGAATTAAACTGAAAATTGAATATTCATATGCACACATTTCCTGAGCACTTAAATATGTACATTTTACTGAATACTACACAGTCATTGAGGATCAGCAAAAATAAAGTAGAAATAAATATAGCAGATTCCCTCAGCTTTTGCTAGAGCCATTGATTCAGATATCATCATTAGTATTTGACAGAAATGCAAAGAAAGGCAGACAAACAAAAAAGTGGGAAACATTTATAGTGAAAAAAAAAGGCAAGGTCTTGTGTTGTTGCTGGAGGTTGATGGTACAGGGAAGCTGGAGGCACATTAATGGTAAGAAGAGAACCGGACAAAACTTGTTTGGGGATTTTATTTGGCTTTTCCTGCTTGGTCCTGAGTTGGAATAGGGAGAGGAAAAGGGAAATTTGACTGTCATGGACAAGTCCTGTCCATTCTGGGTCAATTATTGTCGAGATTGTGATTTGTTTTCCTGTGCTCTTCAATGCAGAGATTATGGTCTAATTCTATTGCCATGTTTGATCTGGATATTATTCATTTGTATGTACAGTGTCATTGCTTTTCCTTGATCAATTCAAGGAAATCTATGTATACAGATTATTGCTGGTTAGGCATTCAGTTGCCTCTATTGAAAAATATCATGAGAACTTTGTGATGAATTTCTTTTTGCATTCTCCTCATTATAATCATTTGAAAACAGCTGCAAAGAAGCATGTTGATTCTGGACAGAATGAAGTGAAGCAGAGTCACAATCACTATGTCAAAACAAGAACAATTATCATCCCTGTAAAGCGCTTTGGAGTAGGAATCTAAATGGTCAAGAGAACAAATTTCACAGATTGTGAGGACCAATCCTAGTGTGACAGCTAACTTTATTCTCAAGGTGATCTACCTTGCCTATTTCATTTAGCTAAGTTCAACAAAGAAGTATTTGCAATGGCACAAATGCCATCACTAGCCAACAGGAAATCTAGAGCAATATGACTGTATATCTCTATTATTCCGCTAAGCTGAGAGTAAATCAGATTCTACCTGTGGCAAAGGTGGTACTATTAATAGCTTCTGTAAGAGATAATGAAATATAGTTGGGGGGGTGGCATATGTCTATAATCTCAGCTACTTGGAGTCCTAGGCAGAATGATCACAAGTTCAAGGATAGCCTGGGCAACTTAGGGAGACCCCATCTCACAAAAGAAAATAAACGCACACCCAAAGAGTTAGTGTTATAATTCTTATAGATTTCCCTATTTATATGAGTCTCACATTTGGACTGTTCCTCTGCTTGTATGCATAAACAAGTCACTTATTCTTCCAAGAACAGTAAAATCAAGAGTATCTCAATTTGGAGCTCATTTTTGCTTGACCAATTTCAGTCTTACTAAATTGTAGTTCTGTGCACCTGTCTCAGAATGCAGTTGCTAAAGACCATGAGGTGTTACCCTGAGGAAAACAAGGTTAGATTGCCAAAGGAGTACAGGACAGGAGAATATGAAGATACAGAAAAAGAGAATGGTTCACAGCATGAGGTCTCATCCAAATCTTTAGAGTGGCTTGGTTATCTATCTGAATCTCTATTAATGTGTACCAGGTGGAAAGGTTTTGGCGAATGTCGGTGAAATTTTTTTGAATTTAGCATTATTTACGGGTCTGATTAATATTCTAGAATTGGTTGTTTTTTTTTTTTTTTTTCTGGAAGAAAGTGTCCAATTGATTGATTTATTCAATCTAATCTGTAGATGTAAGTTCAAGCAGATGCAATTCCCTCTGGTTTCATTTGATGAGAATGGGGTTTTCCAGAGGATTTTGTTGTTGTTGTTATTGTTGTATTTAATCACAGAAATCAGGCTTTGTATGGCATCAAGCAGGCAGCATGATTAAGGGCAGTTTTTACTATTTGTGACAGTCTAAGAATATCATTAGAGTAAGCATGTTTTGTCCTAATAGTTATCATAAAGATGAACAAAAATAGAAAAAGAACCATGAAGGGTGGATAATAAGTGTTGGTTTGTGGAAAACTTGAAGGTAAAATTTTCATAGATGAAAAGCAATTTAAAAAAAATCACACTAGGAATTAGATATATATTGCTATCCTACAAATAATTAAATATTTATTAGTTAATTATTTAGATTTCTGAACTTTAGTGGGTTCTTTTGTAATTAATTTTTCCTATATTAGTAGTATTTTTTTTACCCATAAAGTGAAAGTTATGATGTCAAGATCAATAACTGTGGAATGTATTAAATATAATGGCAAAGGTAAAAATATATGCACAGCACACACAAATTATACTTATATATTCCTTTTGGAACCTTAACAAACCTTGCAGGAGGCATATAATGTTACAATTCCATTTGCAAAGTAAAACATTTCCTATTTGATTTATAGAAGTAGTATCACACAGCTTGGAAGAATATTTTCTTATTTTGAGCCCTAAGATTACAAATAAGGAAGAATTGTGGGATATTTAAAATACCTACCATCTCACAAAAGCAAACAAACACACACCCAAAGAGCTTCATGATTACTTCTAGGATGATTCTGAGCAAGGGTGACTGACTTTAATTGAGAAGGAGTAGTGTTCCCACATCTACCAGGAATTTATAAGGTTGAACATCAATATTTATAGTTAGTTCATGTTAAGTGTTCAAGTTAAGGCACATATCACATTTGTTTTCTTTTCTTAAAACATGCTTACCATTCTAAATTGAGACATTTCTCTCCATCTTGATCTTTGTTTTATTGATATAGGATGATGTCTTTTATTCAGTGTCCCTTCAGTCTTCATTATCTATAGGTGTCCTGGATGATCTATTGGGGGAAGGAATATAAATTTATTAGGGGTCTTGTTCTGCTTTTGTAGAGTCCTTTCAAAATATTATGTCAAGTGTTGTAGCTGAGGTAAAGAAGCAGATTCTCATTCTAATTTTCATATTCTAATCAGATCTCTGATTTCAGGTTTGAGTTCATTTAAAAAATAAGATGAGACGCTGACATTAAACATTGAGGCCTTTAATTCCTGAATGCCATTGAAAAGCATTTTTTAATCTACCCTGAAAATCTTCATAAGTTTCATACTTTCTTTCCATATGTGATTGAATTTGATTCATTTGTTTTTCATTGTAAATGTTTAAGCCATTTCTGTAAAGAGACTTTGCACCCCTCCCTCCCTTCTTTCCTTCATTCTTTCACTAGGAAGGAGTGATTCTGGAGATCCCTTTGAGGGTAACTTCATTTGGCTTTTTGTAATACAGGATTTACCACCTGAGATTTCTAACAATGTGTACCATTTCTAGGTCACACAGGCCCAAATGAATTATATCTTTTGTGAATAGACTGAGACCAAATAGGTGAAGAAAGTTTAGATTTGCTCTGTAAGAACTGACAATGGTTGGTTGAAATTAATGCTATTGCACTTCATAAACTGACTCACTAACCTGGCATCTAACTCTGTCCAAGAGCAAACCTGACAATCTGTATTTCCTAGAAGTTGAAAAGTAAGAGTTAATGCTCTCTGAGGATTGAAACCTAAATTTCAGGGCAGGAAGAGAGGCAAGGTGAGGGGTGAGGCAAGGAGAGGAAAGTGAGGAGAGGAGAATATAATTGTATTATGAGTGATCTACAGCAAAATTCATCTGAATGGACACTGGTCCTATAAGAACTTCAAACTAGTTTCTCTCTGAAAGCCCAGAGAGCAGGTGCAGAGGTTCTTTGCTTGAATTCTTAGACATTTCCTTATGAAAATCAGCACTTTCAGACAGCCATACAGCTGGGGATACAGCTTGTAGTAAGTGCTTGTGCAGCTTGAGTAAGTACTTTGGTTCAATTCCCAGCACTCCCCCAAAACAAATGTCCTCCAGATAGTATAACACAAACTATCCCAAAAGAATGAGATAAAGTAATGATCTGATAATACCAATACTGCTAAACACATAGGAACCGATAATCAGGTTCAAATTAAGAAACTATGTTTCTTTGGGGGAGAGTATTTGGCTTTTCCTGGTTTCTCCTGAGTTGGAAACAAAGGCAAAACCTAAGGAAATTGGCAATCATTGATTCAGCCCTGCATATATTGGGCTGATTGTTGCAGAGCTGGAGGTATGGCTTGCTGGACTGGCTGTTGCAGAGATTGCATTTAGAATTCTGTTGTCTTATAGGGTTTAGCCATTGTTCATTTGTATATGTTTTTCTCAGTACTAATACCAATAATAATAATAATATTTGACATTTATCAAACAACTACTATATGGTTGGAGACTTTATAAAATACATTATGATATAAATCTTATTGTAATATGAATCTTATTATTCTCAGTTAATTGAGATTTTAAATATATCCATCAAGGCATATATGTGTGTTTGTATATAAATTTCTGAAAGCAAAGTTATAAATCAGGAGGTGATATAATAACAAAACCCAGGACTGGCTGGCTATAAGGTGTCTTCCTTGATAACCTGTGGAAAAAAATATATTCTTTACATACATACAGCTTAACATTACCACCTTTTAGCATTTAATCATCATATTACATATATATGTAGTTGAGCATAAAACTGAATGAATAGATAACACATAGAAAGTACATAAAGAAACACCTCCAGGTTACCAAGTGCTTAATTAGTAATTTGCAGGTCTAATGTCTTTCCAGGAACAGAAATGAGCAGGAGAAAATGTATCCACTTCAGAATCTTTAAAAATGAGTAAGTCAGTGAGGTATGATATCATACACATGTAATCCCAGTGACTCAGGAGGCTGAGGCAGAAGAATAGCAAGTTCAAGCCCAGTTTCCACAACTTAGTGAGATCCCATCTCAAAATAAAAACAGGACTGAGAATGTCTCTTAGAAGCATGTTCTTGGGTTTGATCACCAGTACCACAAAAAATAAAAACAAAAGTAAATGGGAGGGGTGAGGGTGAGGGTGATTAGGTCAATTTCTTTGTTGACTTGTAAATTCAATTTGTTTAAGAATTTTTTAAATTCAGTATACATTTAGTCTACATGTGGCAAATAGGTAAATTATTTCCAAATTTACATAGTCAGAGTCTAAATGTCCCTACTTGTAAACAGAATGTTAAACCAGGCATTCTTTATCTAATCTGTTCTATATGATTTCTGAAAGTTGTTTTTAAAGATATTGAGAAATGTTAGATAAAGATCTATCTACCTATAATCAATCATAGATTTGTCTTATTAAACTTTCTGGAAACAAAACAAGTCCACAGGTTCTTCCACTCTTTCAATATTTGATGAAAATTTTACAATGACTCTTTTCTCCTTTCCGTCCCCATACTACAAACTTAGTGAACGGACTAAGTCCCAAACACAATTATTCTATTTTAAATAATCTTCTACTAATCTCTTACAACATGCCAAATGTCCTAGAAAGAACAACCAACCTATTTGTGTTCTCAAACACAAGTAAAAGATACAAGCATAAAATGTGTAATACACAAGAATAATTGTTACACCTGAGCTGTCCAGAAAAAGCCTCTTGAGACACCTTGAATTCTTGTTAAAGAGTGAGTAAACAGAGGCACCAGAATCTAGCAAGTCCTTAATAGATACTGAGTTTAAACTGATATCACCTTGGCATGATTTTTAGAGCTATCACTTTGATTACTCTATTTTGAGTAATATTTATATGGTAGAATTTCTTCCACATGTATGCAAGGGATCCTATGTCCTCTATTAAAAATCAGTTAAATCTTCCATTCAAGTTTAGAATGAATCAGTAGACAACAAGTAAAAGCAGCTATTTAATTTTAAATCAAAGATGGAACAAAATTATTATTTTTTTATGAAACATACTTATTAGGTGTTCTAACTAATCAGTATTGCTTCAACATAATATGTTGAAACCATTGTTCAACCAGTATGTTTTAACTCTCTTCTGTAGTCCTGCATGTAATTTGAAATTACTTGAAAGATGAATGGATAAAGAAAAGGTGGTATATATACACAATGAACTATTACTCAGCCTAAATAAGAATGAAATTATGGCATTTGCCAGAAAATGGAGGGAGCTGGCAAATATCATGCTAAGCAAAATAAGCCAATCCCATAAAACCAAAGGCCAAATATTTTCTCGGAAATGCAGAGGCTAATTCACAATAAAGTAATGGGGTGGGGGGGTCTAGGGAAGGATAGAGTTACTTTGGATTAAGTAGAAGGGAGTGAAATGAAGGAAGGGGATATGGAGGTAAGAAGGAAAATCGAATGAATGTGACATTATTAGCTTGTGTACATATGTGACTACAAGACCAGTGTGATTCTACATCATGTACAACCAGAAGAATTATAAATTATACTTCATTTAAGTATAATGTATCAAAGTATATTCTACTTTCATGTATAACTAATTAGAACAAATGAAAAAATACAATAAAATTTTTAAAAAATATTTAAAAAATTAACTCTGTTGTATACTTATTTAAAACAAATACTAAAAATTTAAGAACTGAACACATTTAATAATTCATTCTTGAGGCAGAACCCTGGAGAACTTTCAGTTAGATAATAAACCATTAGTTGACTCCTATGTACTTCAAGCATTTTAATGAGGATATATTTACTTAAATGTGTGATTGTGGTACTTTTTTGAAATAATTCTGAAAATCTAGGGAATCTATCACTCTGAGTATGGTATCTCTAATCTGTTCTATGGATCTGTGTATGCTTTTATGGCAGTATCATGCTGTTTTGGTGACTGTGATTCTGTAGTGCGTCTTTCCCCTCCCCCCAACTATTATTTTATTTATATCACTATGCTTAAGTTACATGGAAAAAGATAACCCATCAGTTCTGCCTCATTTCAGAAAATGTTTCCAATCAACACCAGTTATGTGGTGACAAGTGAGTAGGAATGGTGACATCTTCAGGTCAAGACTGACAAGGAAGAATGGCTTCTGGTGCTAGGGTTCATCTCCAACACATGGGCCAGAACAAGCCAGGCTAACCCTGAGTCTTTAATGCTGAGCTTAGATTTCGCATCTCTGAAGCCAGCAAATCAATTGAAATCACTGAGTTAAAAAAAAAAAAGTTTTAAAATGAAACCCAAATAAGTTTTAAAAACATGCTCTTGATATATTCTCCATTCAAAATTTACATAAAACACACTTTTTCAACTCTAATAGCCCAGATTTTTTTCTCCACATAGCCCACCATATAGCTGCAGAGACTCTTCAGCCTCAAGATGTAAACACAGGAGGAAAAAACTAAAAGCAACTGCATAGTATTCTCTGTACACACTGCTGGTTGGAAAATACAAAATTAAAAAGAAGGAAGGAAGGAAAGAAGGAAGGAAGGAAGGAAGGAAGGAAGGAAGGAAGGAAGGAAGGAAAGAAGGAAGGACAGGTTCCAACTTAACGTTCTCACAACTTCTGTTCTGCAGTTCACGAATCCAACTCTGATGCTAAGAAGACAGTGTGTGTAAGTAGATTTTTGTTTTCAGTGAAGGGGACCTGAGAACAGATGGATTTATCTCTTTTTCTTCAAGAGTTATCAGATGGTACCTTCTCCTCAAAGCTCTCAATCTCTGGAACTAGAACGTGTTCCAGGATCACATGGCCTTTCTTATAATGCTGGCTGTCTTCAGTAGCAAACTCAGATCCATCCGAGTTTGCTCTTGCAGTTTTTGCAGATCACATTACAAATCATGTGTCACCCATTGAGCCTGACCCAATCTTGAACTTCACTGTACTGTAGGTTAACTACCTTGTTAAAAAGAAACATTCTACCCACGGCGCCTGTGAACCAAGTGAAGATGAGATCTGAGCTGTTAGTCAGGATTGTGTTACAGTTTGCACAAGAAAACAGAGAGGGTACCAACAATATGATCAAGGAAAATTCTGCCTATTTTGATAGCCAAAGTTCTAAAAACCCCTGAATTGTTGGTGAGATTTAGGCTGCCAGCAGATCTTTGCTCTTCAGCTAGGACGGAACTGTAGTATCTAATCTTGAAATCAGGCGTTGGAATTCCTCCAACTTTGTGCTCTTTTTGCTCCAGATTGATTTGGTATTTGGGATTCTTTACTTCCATGTGAATTTTAGTATTACATTGAATAATGCCATGGTTATTTTGGTAAGGATTACATTGATTCCGTGAATTCCTTCAGGTAGGGTGGACATTTAAAAATATTAATTTTTCTGATTCATGAACATAGGAGGTCTTTCTGATATTTTTATGTGTTTTCAATTTATTTTATCATTTTAGAGGCATTTGTAATTTTCATTGTAGATTTCTTTTGCTTTCTTGGTTAAATTTATTCTAAGATATTTTATTATAGTCATTATGGTTCAATGACTTTTATTGTTGATTTCTCAGAGAGTTTACTACTAGTATAAAAAATTACTAATTTTTGTGTACTGATTTGTGTCCTGAAGCTTTACTGAATTAATTTACTGAAAACAAAACAATGGAGAAAATATGTTCCATGCAAATGGAGACTTCAAGGAAGTAAGGATAGCTAGACTTATATCAGACAAAATGAACTTCAAGATAAGACAATGTTTACTATATATTACTCCAGGAATCAATTCAATAAGAAGATATAATTATTAATATTGTTCTCATATACTGAAAACTTATATGGGAATAATATCAGAGAACCCAATGTTATAAAGAAAATGCTATTAAATCTACAGTAAGTGATAGGCTGAAATATGATAATAGTGACCTAGTTCAGTACCCAACTTTCATCAATGAACACATAATCCAGACAAAAAAAAAAAACAAATGCCAGAGTTAAACTCTACTACAGATCAAATGAACTTCACATGCATTTTATAGAACATTTCATCAATGTAGAATATACATACATTCCTTCCTTCAACATATAGATTCTCTTCAATAGACCATCTACTGGACCATAAAAAAAGTGTGAACAGATAAAAAATTAACCACATATTGTATGTTTTCTGGCCAAATTGGAACAAAATTAGAAATTGAAACAGGAAATAGAGACAAAAATATTTTATATATTATACAAATACAGGGAGACTGAATAACCCACTTTTGAAAGTAAATGGATTATTGCAGAAATCAAAAAAAAAGAAACTTTAAAAAAAATCCAGCAATTGAAAATGGAAGACCATAATATGAAAATTTAAGGATACAGGAAAAAACTGCCCTAGGAAGTAAATTCAAAGCAATACATACTCACATTAAAAAAAAAAAAGGAAAGATTTTTAAACAAGTAACAATGATACAACTGAAGGGCCTAGAAAATCATGAACCAACCAAACTCCAAATTAGTAGAAGGAAAGAAATAATGATGATTAGAACAAAAATAAATAAAGTAGAAATATATAAAGTAGAATTGGCATTCTGAAAAAATGAAAAATTATCAAAAGAGTCTTAGCTGGTCTATGAGGGAAAAAGGAGAGAAGATCTAATTAAATGGAATCAGACATGAAAAATACGTTATAACTAATGTCACAGAATCAAATATCTCAAAAGATATTTGAAGGCTAATTTGGACAACTATACCCTAACAAATTAGAAAATGTAGAAGAAATGGATAAAATAGATGCAATATAACCTATTAAAACTAAACTCTGAGTATATAACATGTCTGAATAGACCAATAAACAAGCAATAAGTTTGTTGGATCAGTAACAACAATAACAACAACAAAAGGCTCCCAGCAAAAGAGAGACTCAGGACTAATGCCCCCACTGCTGAATTTTACCAAGATTTTCAAGAAGACATACATGGCAATTCTTGAACTATACCAAAGAATTAAGGGAAGGAACCCTTCCCAAATTCATTCTGTGAAACCAACATTACTTTGATATCACCACTAGGGAAGGACAACATGAAAGAAAGAAAAAAAGAAAGAAAGAAAAGAAAGACAATCATGGGCCAATACCTCTGATGAACATAAATGTAAATTTTCTTAATAAAATATTAATAATCTACATTTAAAAATATATTAAGAAGATCGCACAACATAATCAACTTGGTTACGTTCCAGGAATGCAAGTTGGTTCAACATATGCAAATCAATACATGCAATTCATCACATAAATATAATTAAGAATAAAAGTCAGATGTTCATCTCCATAGATGCAGAAAAGTGACATAACTCACTACATATTTCTGCTAAAACAATGATGAAAAAGGGATGCAAAAAACTTATCTCAATATAATAAAGCCATGTGACAAACCAAGCCAATAATCATACTGAATGAGGAATGCTTAAAGCATTTTCCTTAAAATAAGAAACAAGACCAGAATATCCACTCACCATTCTTATTTAATATAATTCTTAAAATTTTAGCCAGAGAAATTAGTCATGAGAAAGAAATTAAAGGTATACAAGTAAAAGAAATTGAAGGTATACAAGTAAAAAGAGGAGTCAAATTATCTATGTTTGCAAATGATATGTTTCTGTACTTAGAAGACCCATGAAACTCTACCAGAAAAGTAGCAGCACAAGATATCAACATACAGAAGTGAATAACTTCTCTGTAAACTAGTACCAAACCCACCAGGGGAAAAAACATACATGGGAAAACATTTAATTCATAATCGTTTCAATTCATTTTTAATATTATAACATTTAAAAACATTATGACAACGATTTAGAATGATACACGTAGAAAATTTGTCTAGTATATATTTTATTCATTTCCGAAAGTTTTATTTTGAAAAGCTTTGAAGTTACCAATAAAGTTACCTGATTAATACAAGAGACTTTCACATACCTTAACCTAGATCATCCAGTCATTAATATTTTCCTACCTTTGTTCAAATTCTCTCTCTCTCTCTCTCTCTCTCTCTCTCTCTCTCTCAGAGAGAGAGGATTTGAACAAAGGTAGGAAAATATTAATGAATATATATTATATATTATAAAATATATATTATATATATGTATAATCTATATGTGTTTATGGGCAGAACCATTTGAAAAAAACTTCATATACTTCATCCTTATTTATTTATTTATTTATTTTTGGCACTGGGGATTGAACTCAGGAGCACTCAACACTGAGTCACTGAGTCACATCGCCGGCCCTATTTTTTATTTTATTTAGAGACAGGGTCTCACTGGATTGCTTAGAACCTCACTTTTGCTGAGGCTGGCTTTGAACTTGCAATCTTCCTGTCTCAGCCTCCCCAGTCACTGAGATTACAGGCTTCTTCCACCACACCTGGCTCATCCTTAAATATTATAATATCTATCCCCAAAATTGTGATCATTCAGAGAAGTAACTGTAAATGAACGCATTGTAAGTATTTAACATTGATGTAGTATTTGTTCTAATATACCATCTTTATGTATCATCTGTGTATGTAATTATGATCGATTATCTACCTATATCTCAATGGTTCCAAATTTTTCTTTTTTTGTGCTTTCCTTCCCTTTGTTTTGTTTGATATTGATTTCAATAACAAGTTACATTTTTTTAATACTTATTTTTTAGTTGTAATTGGACACAATACCTTTATTTATTTATTTATTTTACTGCTGAACCACAACCATAGCCCAAAAGATCACATTTTATGTTCAGGTTTTTTTTTTTTTGTGTGTGTGTGTGCTGTTTATTCTCAAAACATTTTCAGATCCTGAATAAGATTGTAGGTATTTTTTAGATTTAATGTGTTTCCTTTCTTCTTTTGATACCAACCATTGGTAATGTATTTATCACATGAGTCTCAAAACTCTGGTTGGAGGCTTTTCTTAAAATGGTGAAGGTTACTCAAATAGATTAAAATACTGATATACTTTATTAGATATGTTTATTAAAATAGATGTCAAAAAATAGGATCTTGATAAAATGAGGTTCAAAATAAGTATATTTGGAAGGACAAGGCATTAAGTCCAATTGTTTTCAGGAAAAAGTACCTGGATCCTGAGAATATAGGGATACATTCCATCTTTATTAGTCTGCCTACACTTCTTTACCTATATATGTCTTTATTTTCACTTCTCCTCTTTGTAGTATAGCCTCCCAGCTCTTTTCTAATGAAAACAGGAACAAATCATCTTTCATGAGTTCAGACTACTTGCAACATATTTTAAACTAAATAGTAACAGTTGCCCAAATTCAGTATTATTTTTGATGCTACAACCTAGGTGAGGCACATATAAGGTGTCTTTTAATACCAGGTAAAGTTAGGGATTGCTGTCTGCCTTATGTCCTCCAACGTCTTGTCATGATGACTTCTGCCACACAGTAGACACAACACAGTGATGGCTGTCCTCATTCACTGCATATCATAATTGAACTGGTAGAAAACAAAGCATCAGAATGTTGTTTTTGAAAAAGAAAATAATGAATGAAATGAATGAAACTCAGACATTAGGTAAGGAAAATTACTGTTTATCTTCTGGCTTGAATCTGTTTTTTTAATGAACTCTCAAAACCCCAAGCTTTTCTTTGAATCTTTCTCAGATCTTAGTGGAAAAAGAGAATATATATGTATGTATGTGTATATATATATGTAATATATGAATATATATATATTAAAAGTATATATATATGTGTGTATATATATTCATATAGAGATGTACAATTAATACTTCACATGTATTGAATATAAAATATTACTTGTTAACTGGAAACTACATTGAGTTTGAATGAAGATCAGTGGTTAAGGCACAACTCCATGGGTATTTTGATGCATGCATTTCTTTGTCAGGTGGCAAATGCATACATGTTACTACTCCTTTGTTCTCTGCCTTAGATAGACATCACACACTATAAAATGGAGATGAAAGGGTGTTTTATCTTGGAGGCGTTAATCTCAGTATCCTTCACTACTTAATTCAACAATCTTCAACATACAGAGAATACATATGGAACTAGAGAATGTGTAAGACATTGCCAAGAAAACTTTTTCCAGAAGATTTAGAAATAGCTAAAGAGGTCACAAAGCAGTTTGACAAATTTGAAGATATATTTTGTCTCAAGGAACATATTTAAAGATCTTTGTGTAGGGCATGTTTTTTTTTTTCTTGTCTACCTCATTTTTTAGGATGTTCATTTAGGTTTGAAAAATGCTAATGAAATAAATCAGAGATGAATAACAATATTTCTATCGGTGTTTGAATTTTTAAAATATTCAATGATTCATAAAGCCTAAGTAAATCAATTAAAATACAAGCAAATCAATACAGTTACATGGCAAGTGAATCTAAATAGTCTTCCTATTTCTAAATGTAATTTCATTTTTTTTTATTTTTTAGTTGTATTGGGACATAATACCTTCAATATTTATTTATTTATTTTTATGTGGTGCTGAGGATTGAACCCTCACAAATGTTTGGTGAGCACTCTACCACTGAGCCACAACCTCAGCCCTCTAAATATAAATTTAAATAATAATTCTGATCTGAAATTGTTTGGAAGATTGATAAACTTATTCCCAATCCATTACGCATACTTTTAATCCTCTAATATTTCATTATATTGACTGATTTTAAATAACAAACTTACTTTCAGCACAAAGAAAATTATCTAAAATATTTCTTTTTTATTATTTTGTATGAATAACATTAAATGTTCAGTTTATTTTCATTTTATGCTTGCTGCTTTTATGTAATATGTTATGATCACAAAGCTTACTATGAGGAAACTATAATGCATAGGAATCTACCTCTTGTGTGGAATCTGATACCTCTGTACTTCCATCTCAAGTTTCTTTGAAGAAAAAGAAATTCACTCTCTTGACCTAAACAGCTCACCAATAGAAAGAACTCAAAGATGGATTTGGGGATATTGACTTGAGTTACTATATTAGTTTTCTCTTACTGTACAGCAATACATTTGGCAACTTGAAATGATTCACATTTATTACACAATTTCCATAGTTCTACATTCTGATGCTGCATAGCTATATTCTCTCTTTAGTGTCTCACAGAACCAGAGTCAATCAGAAGTGCTCATCTCTTAGTGGAGAATTTGAGATTGAAAAATCTGCTTGCAAGCATTTTCAAGTTGTTCACTGATTTAGATTCTTTGAGTCAGTAGGATTGAGATCCTTATTTCCTTGTTGACAGTGCTCCAGGGGCCACTCTCTGCTCTGAGAGCTGACTTGTATTCTTGTATTTGTTTCTCAGATGTCCAGTCTCCATTTTCAAACCAGATAAAGCAATCTGCATGATTCCCTCCTGTGCTATGAATTTCTCTGATTTCTACCTCTATCACATTTCTTTCACTTTCTATTTTGCCTCTCTCTTGTATATATAAAATTTCATTTTGCATCATGGAATTACACTGTTAACACCCAGATAATCCATAATAATTTTGCTATTTTTAATAGATGGGTATAATTAGTTACATCTGCAACCTCGCTTTGCCATGTAACATAAGCATGGGAGTAATACCAAGAAGTGGAAATCACAGGGGCCAAAATCCTGCCTATTGTGATTATTTTCCCAAGGGAATGTGTACATTTGAAACAGCATACTGTTTATTTTCAATTGTTTCCTTTATCCAATTAAAATCATACATAGAGCAATTTTAGTGCATGAGTAAACATAATTCAATGCAAATATTGATTTTATTAGCGATTTAATACTTTATGTCAATTGATTTCCTCAAAATAGTTATTTTAACTAGTGTCAAAATACATCAGAAGCTAGGAAGACAGGTTCATTTCAAAGCACACAAAATTTACTAAGAAGTATATCACATCTTGTGTCCATCATGCTAATGGATTACACCAGATTCAAAATCCATGTATTCTAAATCTTTAGCTAGTAAGATTCATTAGAAACAACATGTGCAAACAAACATAATGAATAACCAAGATAAAATATTTCCTTACACTCTCTATTGTAATCATAATGTGTAATACTTTTAAATACTGCTAAAATGATTTTGTGGTAATTTTGTATTTGCACCACTTGTATGAATATGTTTTCTCATGATCACCAAAAATTCTCAGTTTCCAAATTGTATATACCTTCTCATGCAGATTAGCACAAAGTTTAATTTTTGCTAATTAGCTAGAGGTGAGGGAGGCAAATTAACTTAAGACATTAATTTTGCATTTACAGTAGGCTTATCATTTTGTGCATGTGCATGGGGAATGTAGTCATAATTCTCTTTGCATCAGTATCAGAATTTAATTTTTAGGGTATCTTAACTGAGCAAAGTGTTTGTTTACAAAACACATTGCTACAAAAATTGAATTGCAGAAAACTGGTCATCTAGAAAATAGTCCTACACAATAATTTCATGGAACATAATTTTTGTTAACTACATATGAATTTTGGTTTTAGTTATAAAGAAAATGCATTTACCTTTCGCATGTTTATTACGTTGAAGATATAGAAAGGCAAATAATCCAAAGAGCAATTTAAACTCTTTTGTAAAAGTATTTACCATAAAATGCGTGATATCAGGGTGGGAAATTAAAAGTTTAACTGTAATTTGAATCTTAGTGCTTTATATTGTATTTTTAATAAGTGTTGCTTATTAACTTAGTTATCTTTTACTATTATTATTCATCCATTAAAATTGTCTTTACTTGTTAAAACACATTCTAAAGTTTTCTTGACTGTTTTTTAGATATGGCATAGAGACTTTTATTAACATTCTGTAACTTTATTTCTTCTACTTAATGGACATTCAACACTTCTGAAACATTATTGAGTAATTCATAGTTTAAAAAAATAACATTCTTCTTTTGACCTGGTTAGTCAGAACATTAGATTTTATGTTGTGTAAAGCTCACTACACATATACGGGCATATAATGATTTATTTCATGTGAAATTTTGGGTTCTACTATGTAGAAAATACTGATCTAGAAACAAAAGGAGTATATAAATGCATCACACAGTGGAAATTTGCCCTTTAGGAGGATTGCATAATAAAGCTGACCATCAATTATTTTTATACAAATAGAAAAACAGGAATAGTTATTTGAATTAATATCAACCATTTATGTGAATTAAATAAGGTTTTTTAAAGATTTCATCTGTAACTTGATCAAGGTAGCAAAAACAATTAAATCTCAACTTATTTGTTGTATATGTAATTCATATGTTAATTCACATATCAGAAAATTCTAGTGAGGAGGGTAAAATTAAATGTTTCATGTGAAAATTCTTTAACATTTTTAAAGAGCTATTGCATAATGTACCCAACCAATTTTTTAAAATAAAATGTCTTTAACTTATTTTTAAATCTTTCATAATATCAAGAGACTAAGCATTCTACAACCAATACTCATTTTTGAAGCAATGTGCTTTCTGGGAATGTCAACTCATTTTTAGTATTATCTAGTTCAAATTTTATTTAAAAAGCAACAGATTCAGCTTTAAAAAATAAATGTCTTTCAGTTATCTCAGACATAAATTTAAAAAGATTAATAATCAAAACATCTGTAAGATCCAGAAACATCTCAGGAGACTTGTTATTTTCTATGATTATAAAAAGTTATAAAGACAATGAAATAACCTTTTGCTTATTTTTTCTTCTTTACCACTTCACCAAAATGGAACACTAACCCTTTAGTTGATTATATAATTGAAATAACATTATTATTTCTCTCCACCCACCAATTTTTAAAAGAAATCTATGATTTTCTTTTTCTTCACAGTAAAACCTTGGCAGGAAATTTAGTTGCTAGAAGCAACATGAGGTACTCACATTTGAAAAATCACGAGATATTCTATTGTGGATCCTTGAGGAAAGTAAATATAGTTATTTTAACAGCTCTTTGGAAAGTTATACTTCTTCACTAAAATGACCAAGAGTGCAGAGTACCAACCAAAGGTCAAATGTCCTTCCTAAGTTCATTATCAAAAACAGAAAGGGAGAACAATAATTTATCTACAAACTCAAGAGGACATAACATACCAACATTAATGTAATTTGAGAATTTAATTCACTAATATTGTAAGTAATTTTGCCCTAGAATTGATTGGTTTTGAGACTAGATTATGGATTTGTCTTTCTGGGTAAGTGGAACACTTAAGAGACACCATTGCCTCATCTGTTTTGCTAAAGAGATGCTGAGCCCCATGTCTGGTTTATGGCATATAAGTACCTTGCTCAGTTTTTCCTCCTTTGGTTGCAGAAAATTATATAGCCACATTAGCCTCTTCCTGTATTTTATGAACAAAGAGGATTATGAAACATAAAATAAACTATACAACAATTCATGCAAAAATAATTATGATGGAGTAACTACAAGTTAAATAACCATTACTATGTTTATTAAAATGCAGCTAGATGAGATGCTGGGTCTTTATTAGTTAGCAAGTACATAAAATGTTCCATAGAAAATGGAATTCTTTCAGATTGTAGAATTATTTGCTGTTGAAGTGTCTATATTTTTCTTTTCTTGATTGTGGCTTCTAAAAAAAATCTAGACATCATTTCAAATCACATTCTACCTCTTTCTGGTAGTAGTTCCTTTTCTGAGCTTCAGTTTCCTTCCTATGGAATCACATTAATAATGTAGAGTTCTTAAGATAAACTATATAGAACAAGGAAGGCTGACAAAAAGAATTCTAATATATCTTAAGTTCCTTCTTTGTCATTCTTTTATTTCCATTATCA
Organism: Marmota monax; assembly: GCF_021218885.2. Taxonomy (NCBI): domain Eukaryota; kingdom Metazoa; phylum Chordata; class Mammalia; order Rodentia; family Sciuridae; genus Marmota; species Marmota monax. The sequence continues at coordinate 18,238,839 of NW_026692781.1, forward strand.
GCACTGAAATATTGAAAATGGCTAACAATTAGCCACAGAATAACTGAGTAGATTAATAAGCACAAGAATAGAATTATTTTCAAACTCTTCTATAACAAGATTTTAAATTCATATTAATAGTCTTCAAACTGTATCTATGGTCTTCTTAGATGACTTTGTTCCTACTGCTGGTTCCATATATTAGGATATTTATCAATGAAACTAGACATGATTCTTGAAGATCAAAAAGCAAATATATAGTAAAGCAATCTTGTGTAAAGTTGGTAATGCATTCTAATCCATGTTTCCAGTGGAAATGGATGCTTCTTCAGCCAGTGGAATATATGGGATTGTTTTTAAAATTATTAGAGTGTGTCAGAAATTGTTCTAAACATGGAAACTATATTTTGTAATTTAACACAAAAAGTTTATGGAGATTGTTATACGGGTAATTATCACACTAGTCATAAGTTACAGAGAAGGAACCTGACTTCTTAATGAATCATGGACGTACAGTCACACACAGAGAGTCAGTCACACTCAGAATGATTTATTATTGCCTAAAGTAGTTTTGAGATTTTTAGGACAAATCAATTTGTGTTACTGTTATATTTGTGTTACATTTCTGTGACAAATATAAGTACTTTTTAGCCCCACAATATTTTTTCTTGATCTATCTTTGTGCTGTTAGATTCTTTGTTAATTATTTTAGTGATGGTTTGTCACTTTCAGACTAGTCTACTGTGTGTTCACATGGAAACTTATTTATTTTCCACTAATTTTTGAAAGACAGTAGAGCAGGATTAAAATTATAGCTTAATATTTAGTTTCCTGAAGCGTTTTAAAGATTTTACTGCATAATTTTCTGGCATTGTCTCTATGGCAAGAGTAGTCTATTCTCAGCATAATTGATATTTCTTTCTAAATAAATACACACTTTCTATCTTCTAGCATAATATATTTTTTTCATTTCAGAATGTATGCATGATCAGCTGAATGCATTCAATGGTTAGATCGTTTTAATTTTCCTTCCCAGTACATGGTGTTGCATTCAAAATACTCTACTTATATTTCTAGAAAATTCTTAACATTTTTTTAATAGAAGGACTTCTCTCTTGCTTCTTTCTTTTTCTTTTTTTGAAATTCTGTTAAGGCTTATGCTATAGTTTGTCTACTTAACTTCAATGCTCACACATTTTCATAGTTTATTCCTTTATTCATGTACCTTGCATTGTGGGTATTATTCTGTATTTTATTTCTCTAATTGCTGTTTTGACTATGGTAGTCTTAGATATTATAGGGTTGGTATGGAAGTCCTGAAATGACAGAGGAAGAGCAGAAGAACGAGCATAAATATAGGATATCTTGTAATATCCTTAATGGTTGCATAGTGAGTTACTAAAGTGATTTCATGTTTTATATACTAATAATTAAATTTTCACATATTAATTTATAAACTGTTAAGTATAATTCAAATTTTCCTTATTTGTATGGAAGAACATACATTGATAGATTTACTTATAAGCCATTTAATATTACACTTTAGTGTCTTCCAGAGTAGAAATATTTATTGTCTTTTTATTGGTTATCTTTTTATTTTATTTATTATTAATTTTTAAAATTTATATGTGACAGCAGAATACATAACAATTCATATTACACATATAGAGCACAAATTTTTTTGTATCTCTGGTTATATACAAAGTATATTCACACAAATTTCTGTCTTCATACATGTACTTTGGATGATAATGTCCATCACATTCCACCATCATTTCTAACCCCATGCCCCTAACCTTTCCCTTCCTACCCCTCTGCCCTATCTAGAGTTCGTCTATTCTTCCCATGCTCCCCCTCCCTACCCCACTATGAATCAGCCCCCTTATATCAGAGAAAACCTATGTTTTTCTTTTTTTTTTTTTTGAGATTGGCTAACTTCACTTAGCATTATCCTCTCTAACTCCATCCATTTACCTGCAAATGCCATTCTCTTTTAGATTCAAACTAAAAAGTTTCTTCTTGGCAAAAGAAACAATCTGTGAGGTGAATAGAGAGCCTACATCTTGGGAGCAAATTTTTAACCCTCACACATCAGGTAGAGCACTAATCTCTAGGGTATATAAAGAACTCAAAAAGCTAAACACCAAAATAATAATAATAATAATAATCCAGTCAATAAATGGGCCAAGGATCTGAACAGACACTTCTCAGAAGATGATATACAATCCATCAACAAATATATGAAAAAAATGTTCATTATCACTAACAATTGGAGAAATGCAAATCAAAACTACTCTAAAATTTTATCTCATTCCAGTCAGAATGGCAGCTATTGATTATCTTTTTTCAATTTTAATTGTTCTTATTGTATTTTAGGATTCCAGTTATAGATGCATCTTAGCTGTGTGAGTGTGTGTGTGTGTGCATTTCTCTTTTCTTTCTCAAGTCTCTTCTGCTTTGCCTGGTGGATTTGTATTTACATTCTCTGAACCCCTATGGAGCTCAATAAAGCCAGGTGCAGCAAACAAGATACTGCACCTGTGATAAGTGATGAAAAATACATTCCAATTATCCAAATGTTACTTACAAGTATGAAAATTAAGCTAATGTCACTAAAGACAGACTCAGTGATGTGACTGAAGTTCTTGAATAACATGAGAAGTGTCACAGTATGAAGATAAATGTAGGCAGTTTTGTTAAATTCGTGCTTGTTCCATAGAGTATTTCACATGCTATGATCCTAATAGATGCAGAAACAGAATAACAAATTAGTGTGAGAAATCACAGATGAATTGGACCATGAATCTGAAATCAGAGTGAAGAAACTGGAGAGATCTTGCAAAGAGATAGCTCATCAATTAGCAACTCTTAAAGTTATTTCCATATTTGCTTGCTGCGATTACACTGTGCTCTAAATCCTAACAGATAATTATTTAAAATTGTTAATTATAGACCTGCACCCAGATACACATAGATCCTAGAAACACCAATCACCAATTCTATGGATATATTTTGTGCTAATATTATAAAATACGAATATACTGTTATAATTATTTTATTAATTTTATGATACTATTTTCATATAATATCAATATATTATTAATCATAAAATTTCTGAATTCTAGATTATGGCTACAAATTTAAGCATTATAGTTTATTATATTTATTTCTTAAATGTCAGTTCTGTGCTAGTTTTGTACGAATAAGGATGCTACTTTTAAAAATAACATTAAAGGCAGCTATAGTAACTTGTCAAATGAAAACTTTCTATAGGTATTCATTAAATTTAATTATACGAAAAAAGGAAAAATGTAGAAAGGAAAACAAAGAAGTAAAAGAGAAAATAAAGAGGAAAGAAAAGAAGAAGGCAAAAAGGAGGAGTGAATGAATGAGGAAGAAATAGGGAGGGAAGGACGAAGGAAAAGAAAGTCGGAACATAAAAAACAAAGAAGATAATTTTTTATTCAATTCTCAAATGCATTTTAAATCATTTTGTGTACTTCCCATTAAAATATTGAACAACAAAGTTAACTTTGTTGGAAACAAAAATAATGTAAAGTTAACTTCATTGCTTAAGATTTTACGTATCCTATATATGTGGCAGGTAGACATGGTTGTAAATAGTCACAATTTTGTTGCTAAATTTCTTTTTATAGGTATCCTATATATGAGATTCTGGGGCATAGTGGGTTAAATTAGATTCATCTGTGATGAAATCGTTGCAGAATAAATATTGCTCATGAGAGCAACTAGCTTTCCAAGGCCTATGAGATGTGACAGATCCTGTTTACTGATAAATTGCATGTAGCAGGAAAGATGCTACAATAAGTATTGATTATATTGTGCATAGAACTCATTTTGCTACAGCATGTGAATTGCCTTCATGAGCTGACAATCCATTAAGTATCACTTTGTGTGTCTCTTACTCCATTATTGCTTCTTTTACTGCTTTATGCTTTACTACCTTTAAAACAGATTGCCAAAGAAAAATGGATAAAGGGAAAACTCTAAAGATAACTTCACAATTTGGAGGAAAATAAATGACTTTATTAGGGTAAACTGGATTTCTGCCACTACTTCCAAATACATACTTTTAAAAAAAGTAAATGCATTGCACTAAAATGTTACAGCAAAATAGGTAATATAGTGACAAACTCTATTTTAAAATCAATAGTTTTACTTTGACAGTTTATGTTACTCACACCAACACAAAATATGTTACCTCTAGTGACACGATTGTAGTTTTACTGATTTCTTCATGTCAGATCTGATTTTGTTTTGTTTAAATGCAAGGAAGATACTTGAGAGTTTAAATTCTGCTCTTCTCAGCTGTCACATAATATTTTTGTTATGAACTTGAAGGTTTAAAATAATTTATTATGATTGGTGTGTTTCCTTAATTTCTCTATATTTTTCATCTCAGGGCAACAGTTTAAAGCTAAAAGTGTGGTAAAATAATATATTGTCAAAATTTAGTATTTGTATATTTTATTATCTATTACTTTTTATAATTAATTGGCTTAAATTGTATCTTGCCATAGCATAGTAACCTTCTTTTTTTTAAAGAGAGAGAGAGAGAGAGAGAGAGAATTTAATATTTATTTTTTAGTTTTCAGTGGACACAACTTCTTTGTATGTGGTGCTGAGGATGAACCTGGCACACATGCCAGGCGAGCGCGCTACGTCTTGAGCCACATCCCCAGCTGTTGGATAGTAATCTTCAAGCATAATAGAAACAGTGTAGTTTTCAAAAAAAACTACAACACATACTTCTGTAATGTGTATAGACTTGAAAATGAAGAAAGCGAACAGAAAACCATAAATAAAAGGAGGAGACAGTAAACTGTAAATGGATTAAAGGGGAATAGTGGAGAGAGGGAGGGGAGCGGTGGCAGGGAGTGCTGGGTACTGAATTGGGTTGTGTTTCATGCTTTAGATCAGGATTAGATCAGGTATCTCCTGGTATTATGAACAACTAAAAAGAATAAAAAATACATTAGAAAAAAGAAAAAATCTAAAATTAACATTATTAGATAAGTATTTTTTTTCCTCTTCGTTCAGTTTCCTGTCTGTAATCTAGAATGAGATTATTTCCCTTTCATTCATAGTTTAGAAGAGAGATTAATGGACATATAAAATATGACTTAGAGCTATAAAAGGGTATACATAGGATAGTTTGGCCAGTTTCATTCCACCACTCCTCTCTTTTCCTCTCCTCCTCTCTCCCCATTGTTTCCCTTCCTTTCCTCCATTGATCTGTATCCTGTTTTTATGGAATCCCTTTGCTTTTTTGTAACCCTCAGTTTGCTCTGTCTTCTGCATGAGATAAAATATTTGACCCTTGATTTTCTGAGTCTAGCTTATTTCACTTTGCATGATGTTCTGCTGCTCTATCCATCGACCTGCCGATGTCTTAATTACATTTTTCTTTATGGCTGAGTAAAGCCTCATTGTATATTTAAATACAACATTTTCTTTATTCATTCATCTGTTGATAGACACTTGGACTTGTTCCATAACTTGGCTTTTGTGAATTGCAGTATTATAAATATTGGTATGATTATACCTCTATAATATATTGATTTTAGTTCTTTTAGCTAGAGTGGAAGAGGATAACTGGGTCTATTCTTAGTTTTTGAGGAATCTCCATACTGCTTTCCAGACTGCTTGTAGTAACTAGCAGTCCTACCAACAGTGTATAATTTAATCTTTCTGCCACATCTTCACCAGCATTTATTACTATTGTATTCTTTTTTAATATTTTTATAGTTGTAGATGGACACAATACCTTCATTTATCACTATGTGGTACTGAGGATCGAACCCCGGGCCTCCCACATGCTAGGCGAGTGCTCTAACACAGAGCCAAAACCCTGGCCCCTATTAGTATTGTATTCTTGATCGTCATTCTAATAGAAGATGAGATGTTGAACACTTTTTCTTATATTTGTTGGTCAGTTGTATTTCTTCTTTTGAGAGGTGTCTGTTTAGATCATTTTCCAATTTATTAATTTTTTCAGTTTTGTTTTGAGTTTTAAACTAAATATATTTTAGCTTTATGCATATTTATAATGCACTAATTATATATGTATGTATGTGTGTATATGTGTGTGTATATATGTGTGTGTGTGTGTCTGTGTGTGTGTGTGTCTGTGTGTGTGTGTGTATGAACACATGAAAGACTGGTAGAATAGAGGAAAGAGAAGGGAGAGGGAGGAGAAAAGGGTAAGAGGAAATACTGGGGACTGAATTAGAGCACATGAAATTATATATTGTATAATATGTTCAAATGAACCCCAATACACATATGACTATAATGCATTCATAAAAGTTTTTAAAAGAATGAATTCTAATGTTAATTTTGGACTTTTGATAAGGATGTCAACCTGGGCTCATTAGTTGTATATGTACATAGGATAGTTTGGCCAGAAGATGTTCTGGCAGAAGATGTTCTGCCACAATCAGTGAGAAGGCTTGTGTGGAGGAAGGCACAGCACAATAAGTAAATCTCTGTACCTTTCTTTCTATTTTTTTGTGATAATAAGGTTGCTCAAAAAAAAAAACTGTTACTTTTTTTAAATAGTCACAAAAAAACAAAGAAGCAAGAAACAAAATTTGAAAGAGAAAATCAAAGCTGCATTGGTAATAATAGGAAACTCCAAATTTTGTGAAACTTGTTTTGGTAAGTCAAGGAGGAATGAGAGGATTTCACTACATACAAGTGTAAGATGAAGAGAATGAGGGGGTGGAGCAGGACCATGAGGATAGAGGATGGGCTGTGGGATGGACATGACCGTGAAATGTCATGAATGTGAAGAAAAGAAGACACCGATTCTACATAAAAATGACATATTTTTATTCCAAGTTAATTCTGAAAATATAGGAATAGGAACAGATATTGTAAAAGAAAATTATAGACAATTTTCTAAATGTAAAATAAATTAAAAAAAAACAAAGACTATGACATATGTGCTTTAAAAAAATAAACCCTATGTCAGCATTTTCTTTTTTAAAAACTTAGTAATTTATTTATTTTTAAAATTTATTCTAATTTGTTATATATGACAGCAGAATGCATTGTAATTCATATTACACATGTATAGCACAATTTTTCATGTCTCTGGTTGCACACAATGTAGAGTCACACCATTTGTGTCTTCATACATGTACTTAAAGTAACAATGTCCATCTCATTCCATGCCTTTCCTCCCCCCATGTCCTCTTCTTTCTCCTCTCCTCCCCTTGCCCTATCTAAATTTTCTCCATTCCTCCTGCCCCATATCCCCATTATAAATCAGCATCCTTATATCATTTGGCATTTGTTTTTAGGGATTGGCTTACTTCACTTAGTATGATGTTCTCCAACTCCATCCATTAACCTGCAAATGACATGATTTTATTATCTTTAAACGCTGAGTAATATCACATTGTGTATATATACCACACTTTCTTTATCCATTCATCTACTGAAGGCAAACATTTTCTTAACTCAAGAAATTAAGGAAAATAAATTAAGAAAATGTCTTATCTGTCTACCTAAAGTTGAGTCAATGATAAATATAGAATATCAATGGTCGGTGGAAACCCACCAGGTAAAGTCACACATTATTTATATTTACCCACCTATGTGTGGATGTGTGGGGCTACAACTGATATCTGCATATCTTAGTAATATGGTCGTCTTGGCAAGTTACTTGCTTTCTACTGTTTCAATTTTCTCATCTCTAAATTAGGAAAAAAATCATAATATAATGAAGATTCAAAATAATTTTGATATTGAAAGTAATAAATACATGTATTTGTTGTTATTGTTAACATTAATTCATGTTATTATCATTGTACGCTTTATTTAGTTACCTTTAAAATCACTACGAGGAAAAGAGCTGGCAAGAACAATTTTAGAGGAGAAAAAGTTTCTTTGGCACTGGCAGTTTCAGAAGTTTCAGTTCATAGATGGTTTACTCAATTCCTCAGGGCCCCAGGTGAGGCAGGAGCATCACACAGAAGGGTATGGAGAAGGAAAGCAGCTCAGGACATGACAACAAAAAAGCAGAGAGAGACTTCCATTAATCAGGGACAAAGTATAAGCCTTAAAGGAGTACCCCCAGTGATTCACCTCTTCCAGGCACACCCTGTCTTTCTGCAGTTAACTCCCAGTTAATCCAATCAACAACAATTAACATGCCCATTGGGTTAAAGTTCTCATTATCCAATCAATGTACCTCTAAATATTTTTGCCTTCTCTCAAACAACATTTCAGAGGATACTTCAAATCCAATCTATGACAATCTTCTTCTTTTACTATAACAACTGCTATGTTGTCTCTCCACAGTATAAAACAATATATTTGTGTTTTTTAACACTTGTGTATACACACATACACACACACACATCAAGCCTAACATTATTAAAGATTACAATTTTTTCTCTGTGTGATCATATACATATATATGTGTATATATATATATATATATATATATATATATATATATATATAACATATATGTAACACTATATCTGTATTGGTTATATACATTGTATTATATATATCATATATATTATATTATATGTATTTAGTATATATATATATACATTGTGTGTGTGTGTCTGTGTGTGTGTGTGTGTGTGTGTGATGGGTTTGAATGGGATTGGACCCGAAGGGTACTTTATTACTGAGCTACATCTAGTCCCTTTAATTTTTTCATTTTGAGACAGTGTCATGGTAAATTGCTTAGGGTCTCACTAGGTAGCTGAGGCTGGTCTCAAAAGTTCAATACTTTTGCCTCAGCCTCTGGAATTTCTGGGATTACAGGTATGTTTCACAATGCCCATTTTTTTCTGATAATGTTTTATAATAAGTTAACTCACTTCTTATAGAACAGAAATTAGATATCTACACTATTGTTGATATCATTTTAAAATATAAAAATGTTTGGACCTTACTGTGTGCTGGACACTATGGGGGTTATTTTTCACTTGTATTAAGTCTCTTAATCCTCGCAGTGACTACTAGATGAGTACATACTTTACTCTTCATTTCTCAAAATAAGAAAATGAGGTATAGGCATATTTAATAATATACTGATAGACACCTAAGAGAAAGTAAAATCTGTCTCCAACCAGTTACTTTGTTTTCATTATCAGTTTTCTGCCTTGGTGATTTCTGTCATTTATCCTTTAACTGGATGAGTTTATTTCTCTCTATAAAAAAGTGAACAAACTTAAAAATTTTATTATTGAATTTTATAAGGAAATGTATTAATGTATATATTAGCCTTAATTGCTATTATATGTCATTAAAATGTTCAGAAATTTATGAAATACAATGTATTTGTTATTCTTTTAATAATGAAAGACCAGGAAGAGTAATAATATGCACATGACTTATGCTTACACCACATATATTCTTATTTGCATATTTATTTAACAATAGCTGGATCCAGCTGACTATACCATTATAAATATTCCTTATTAATAATTTACATTATTAGATTAAAACTTATATAATTTTATCCCCTGAGGTTGTTTGGAAGTTTTATTTTACTAAAAATATGCTAAGAAAATATACCAAATGAAGTTTACTGTTGCATTAAATATTCTACAATGACTTATATGAATTATTTAGTAAGAATACCTTATTTTACCCTTTTTCAAGTCTGAAAGGTCAAATATTCAAAATATTTAAAAACATTTAGAAGCATAAATCTCTACCATATACAATACAATCTATTCTACATTCTTGAAAAAAATGTTTAAAAGAAAAAGTTGAACATATTTTCAACTCTTGAAACATTTGTTTAATCACACATATCAACTATACTATAAATTATGATGTATTATTTAATATAAAAGTTAAAAATATAGTAATCTGAAAAAATAAATGATTAAAGCAAAATAATTGGGACAATAGGATAATAATTTTAAAATAAATAATACTCTATACAATAGAAAATAGATCTAAATGAAACATGGTAATTGGAATGCTTTCTCCAATGAGTCAGTTCCGTAATCTATTAAATAAAAATACCAGTTGCATTCTCCCATGACTGATTTTTCCAGTAAACTTGCAACCAAAACCTCTAGATCCATGCTATGTTGAAACTTCACTGGGACACTCCTGTTTGTACTTTAGAGAGTACTGAAGCATGGAAGTGGAATTATAATACTTTTATGTTCAGCAAATCTTACACTATAAATAAACAAGTTGTTAAATGTCTACCATAAAGATAAATTTAAATGGGTTTTACACTTAACTAATATTATTAACAACTGTTATTTATTTAACCGTACTCTTCCACTGAGTTGCTAAACCATGCTGAGAGTCCAGTATTGAAACCTACTAGGATTTCTTTTATTTTCCTTTTGACTTTTTTTTAATGACCTCAAAGAGAAGCTGTTTGTCCACTTTCCTGGTCTCACACCAAGCAGTTGAGAAATTAAACTCTACTGTGCTCTCTTGACCCCCATAGAAAATCAATTTCTTAAGTGTAAGACATTTAAATTGTTAAGGATTACAATGCTAAAACAGATGAGTTTTATGTGATGTAAAATAATTTTAAATTAATGAATTTATTTGAGTCCTCAGAATTGCAAGCATTCTGAAAACCAGACTACATGCTACATTGGTATTTTCAGTGTTGATATACAAAACCATTAAATTTAATGACAGGTTGGCTTTATATAGTTCTCATTTATATCTCAAATCCTTTTTCTACTGTTCACTTTTTCTGGTTAACAAAAAATATTGTCATCTAACACTCACGATAATAACTTTGTATGATTTGAAAAGTACCCAAAGGACATGAAAGAACAAGGAGCACAATGCATGTCTTCTTCAAGATAAAGATCCTGGTTTCGGAACAGATTGGAAATGAATAGCTAACCAAAAGATATGTACATGATGTTAGAAAAGAACATTTCATTATCTTTCTTGACTGAAACCACAGTTACCAACGATCCCTCTCTAAATAATCAGCCCACCTCTCAAAGTCAGATATTAAAGAACTGTCAGGAGACACAATCCAATATTAACATGAGCTAAAATGGGTGGGTGAATGCTATGGATTAACCAATAGCAATGGATAACCCTGGAATGGAAACAGTTCAGGAAGATCCAGGGATATTCTGGAGAATGCAAGCAGGCAGACTGTTGTAATATATTTTTATAGACCCAGATATGTATGCAGATGTGATAAACACACTGTAAATTCAAAATATGCAAGCAAAGTTATGCATATAATTTTAAACTTAATGTGCCTAGGTACTAAAAATTCTGGCTACAATATAATAATAGAAAATTGAATTAAAACAAAAATGTCTAGCAGCAATGGAATGTAGTGAAACTCTGTAAGCAGAAATTTATGCCCAATTGTCATTCCAATAATCTCTTAGAAGAAAATATAGATGAAGATATAGCTGTGGATTAACACTAAAAATAAATGAAATGAAAAGTATTTACTTGGAGGGATGTGCAACAGTCACCTGGCTAGGTGGAGTGATTTCCTAACACTAACTAGAAAATCCAGTCATGCCTTACTTAATTAACAATGGGGGTATATTCTGATAAATTTATCATTGGCTAAGTCCACAGTGATTTAATCATTATGTAAAGATCAAGAAATATACTTAACACAAACCTAGACGGTATGGTGTTATGCATTTATACTGTAAGTTATAGCCTATTGTTCTGACAAGTTTTCTCTGTCAGATTGCTTTGATTTGCTCTGCCATATCGCTCTTGCCAGATTTGTTCTGACAGGTAATTTTTCCTTCACAATCAGCTTATGTAGCATTTCAAAAATTCTTCACCTACCCTTACATCAGCACTTATAGTCTCACTACTCACTTTCACATATGTAATGAAAAACAATTCCCGGGTTATTTAAATCACTCAGTGCTTTAACAATGCAATCAAACTTTTTGCTTTGGTGTCAAAAAAGATAAGCGTACATGTCTGTTTTTCAATATATTTCAATAACAGTTTCTCTGTATCTGATATAGTCTCTTCTCAATTGTTGTACTTCTTCTTCAAGGTCTTAGGTATGGTGGAGTGGAGCTTGCACCACTAGTGAGCAATAATAATCACTAGTTCTCCTGCAATCTTTAATCATGTATGATTTCATTCCCAGGTCAATCATTTGATGTGACTTCTTTTTGGCAATACTAGCAGTGGCTTTTGTAAGCAGAGGGGTCATGATAAATAAAATGAAATGTCACAAAAGAAAATGATGCATTGAAAAAGTTCATGAAGCTTCTATTGGCTGGCATCACATGGTGTAATATTTTACACTAACCTTTACATTAATTTTTTAAAAATATAGGCAGAAGATATCCACTCTAATAAAATGATTGAAAGTATATTATAGTTAACATACAAACTTGTAACATAGTCATATATTCTCATTATCAAATATTATGTAGTTTACATAGTTGTATGTGTTGTATCCTTATACGACTGGCAGCACAGTTTCTTTACATCATCATCATCATCATCATCATCATCACAAACACTTTAGTAAAGCATTGCACTATGACTGTACAATCTCTATGATTTTTCAGCTCCATTATAGTCTTATTGGAGCAGTGAAACATACGTACTCCAGTTTTGACTGAGTCTTCATAAGGCAGCACTTGACTGTAAAACACACACAAAAATAACTCATGATCAAGATTTAAGGGCCTTGAAAGGCTTCAAACAGTACTGTATGCAAGAAAGAAAATGCTGTTACATGCAGACTCTGTGGAAAAAATATTGAAATGTCATTCTCATGTCACCATGCAGAAATTGAAGAGAGTCCAAATGATGCTAGGAGTCTAAATTGAATTCTGTCCACCAAGAAAGAGCTGATAATAAAGTGACTTTATTTTTATCCAACATTTGTGTTCTATGGATGAGTCTGAGGGAATGAATTACCTGTGATACAAGGATAAGGAAATGCATAGTCTTAGGAGAATACTAGTAATAATTAAAGCCAAAAGATACAATTGTTTTACTGTGCCCATATGCCAGAAGTTCTTCACTCCTCCTAGTATCTTTTATTGTTTTAAGTTTTAAGAAATTACTATTGTGATGTTTGAGTGTTGATAATATCATTTATTACGAATGTATTGTATGTGAATGTAAATTTGAAGAACTCCCAAAGTATAGCCTACATATAACTAGTTGACTCCGATTCTTTTTGTTGTGTATTTTCTTTTGAGAATTAATTCATGTGGGTGGAAGTATTTCAAGACTCAGATAATGCCTACAGGCCTAGTGACATTGCATTCTCTTTTATTAAAATAGATTCTAAATAGGCAATGGCAGAGCAGTGGGAAAAAAAGAACATGAATTATTCAAACTCACTCATTCTACCTTTAAATTACCTTCTAAATTGTGTGGAGTTAATTCATACAGAAACATTTTCTTTTCTTAAGCTTTTTTTTCTGTATCCATTTGTTTATGTAATTTTTTCTTATTTGAGCTAAAATATATATTTTAGCCTTTATTCATTATTTTTTTGCCATTTTTATGGCATGATATTATGCCTATCTGTTATACTCATCATGTGCCTGTGTCCACACAGTGATGGAGATATTATCGGAAACTAAAATGACTGTGTATTTCAGTAAAATTAACAATGCAATATCTATATTTTATCCACATTAGTATTTCATTTTATGATTACTACTAGATTTAATTTAGTTGTATATGAGGTGTTAAAATTATTTGTTTTCTTTTTAAATATGCCAATTGAACTTCTGTTATCCAATCCAAATTTCAAGTAAGGTTATTCACTACATAACACAGAATTTTAGGGCTTTTTTCCACTTAAGCGATGTATACCTGATGCTTGGAGACAAAAGAAAATTCATTTTCAACCCATTTTTATAATAATTTCATTCCACATTTGTTTGTGCTTAATTTCCTACATCATTGCCTCAGACTTTGATTTTTTTTTTCACAATGTTACATAGCCTACCCTCTACCCTTAGCTTCAATGGCGAGACCAGTTTCTAAATTGGAGTTACTGATTGGAAACATGTATAAAAATAAAAACAGGTAGGGGTGAAAAAAACCATAAAATTGCAGAATTCTAGGTTTAAGAGCATTATAAGCACATGCAAGGATATGAGCCTGTAGACCAACATTTTAATTATATAAGGTAAATAACCTATAATGTTTCTCCTTTACATAGCAACATCTTAGTTTATGTCACTTCCAATCTTATCATATGGAACTCTTATTATATGTTCCACTTAGTGTCATCAATAACATCTAATTGGGCCTCGTCATTGTCCTTTGCTCTGGATAACATCCTGTACTAGTCAGTTTCTTTTGTAGCATGTGTGAATATTTTTCCTTGGTAACCTTTTATTGTCTGCCAGAAATGTCTATTAGCTTGATCCTCATTCAGTTAGATATTCCTTTAAAACATAAGTCTGACCAGATGTAAGTATAAGCAGGCAGACGGCTCTTGAGTGATTCTTTTGTGATAAGGAATTGACTTCCTCTGAACAGGGCTTTCCAGTTATTCTGGCCCAAGGAAGTATGAATGACCTGTAGGCTTCACCTGGATACCTTCAGTCCCATGCAAAAACAAACAAACAAACAAACAAAAAACAATTTAGCAAAGACACTGACATTGAAGAACAAAGAGCCTTAATTTCTATGTGAATACTGGGTTTACTGGCAGAGGAATTCATAAACAAGATTTTATGAGTAGAAAGTTGAGTTTATGTGAGGTATTATATGTTAACTTAAGTAATATAGCAATTAGCATGACTGAAAATTTTAAATAAACTAAATTTATGTAGTTAAATAGTTAATGGAGTTTAACTGATTTTATTTGGAACCTTTAACTCATTGCAAATAAACTCTACAGTCTGTTATACATATGAACTCTGGAATTTATTGAAGGAATATTTTGTGCTCACAAATAGAGGAATATTATTGCATATACTGCAGGAAGTTATGAAAAGTCAACACTAAGTTTTTTTTTTATTTATTTAGTGGTTGTGATCATTGTTAAATATTTATTGAGTCTAGTAAATACAACAGGTAAAGCAATAGTGAATCTGAAATATGTGAATATGCTGTGGTTTTGAGGAAATAGAATATAAACTGGGATTTGTATTTCTTTTTTAAAAAAGACATAGTACAATGACTAAATTTCCCTACTTGTTTAAAAATGAAATTGTAAAATTCAGTCATCAGCATTTGTTGAGAGCTATGAGGAAGGACAAGTGGGTAAAGATATTGCTTAATGGCTACAGTTGCTCTTCAGAGTAAGGAAAAAGACTTGGAAATAATGATATGAACATAGAATATTATTGATGTAATTAATGTCACTAAATTGCATATTTAAAGCGGTTTAAATCATAAATTATATACTACATATATTTTTCCCCAATAAAAATATTCAGACAGCCATTTACATGTGAAGAAAATTTTGTGAATACATAATAAAAAAGCACTAAGCACTTCTAGGTCACAACATACATTATATCCCTACCCCAACACATTTCTGTTGAGGATGCTAGGCAGGATTTGTATGCAAAATTTATGTACCAGTGGAGAATTATCCTTTCTCTCTAAAGCACAGCAATATGTGTTAATACTTGGCATACATTATTCATTGTATTTTGAAGAATAAACTCAAAAATTCTACTAAACATGATTTAAGGATACTAAATTGCTTTCTTTGGATACCCTCTTAGAACAACAGCAGTTCTCAAGGTGAAAGTTAGGATTGCTTTACACTTCTTCCCTTTTTCACTATTTTTATGACTTTCCACAAACTCATGCTTCAAACTTTCCCCAGTATATATTGCATTAAAATATTTTTTATGTTTGCATCTTTAGGGGTATAAAATTCTTTTTATTCTCTACAATAACTCATTTTAATGGATTAAGCGTCAGTGACAAGTACATAAAATAATGATGTCTTTGTGTTAAAAGAAATATTTTTACAAGTTTAAAAGTAAAATATACTTAATAATCCTCTTAAACTAATTTTGAAAATCTCAATTCGAATAAAGCTAGATATTTGACTATTTTTAGTAAAAAGAAGAGATATGAGTTATAGACTATAGCATATACCTGATGCCACTGAAATACTTAGGATTTATACAGAGAGATCTAGAACTTTGGTCCATAATAACCAATAAATTTATAGAGTTATACAAGTATTATTATTAATATACAGAATGTAGACTATGACAAAATAATGAAATAACTTTTCATAATATGTGTATACCTTATAGATTATAAAGAACACAATTCCTGTAAGGTTTTTTTGTCGTTCTATCAAACTTGCATTAAGTATGTTGCTTTATAGTTTTAATTCTTCTAAAAGTCAAATACTTCTCCATTTCATTCCATTCCAACTATTGCAAAAATAAATATCTTACCTTAAAACATTCATATAATATACAATCCTCCAAAAACAGGATTTCTCATACAATTCTATTCCATATTATTTGCTTCCAACTGACAATGATTTGATATTTCTCACAATAAAAAGAAAAATAGAACTGATATTAGCAATCTGGTGTTGAGGTTTGAACTTATTCTTTAATAATTATGTAACCAATGGATACACAATGACTTTACAAACTATAGTTACTATTAAATATGTATGTTAATAGCATAATAAGAAAATGTATTTAGAAGAAAATAGTGATAAGTAGTTTATTTTAAGAAGATAGAATTATTTGCTGGGCATGGTGGTGTATGCCTATAATCCCAGCAGCTCAAGAGGCTGAGACAGAAAGATCAAGAGTTCAAAGCTAGCCTAAGCAAAAGTGAGGTGCTAAGCAACTAAGTGAGACCCTATCTCTAAATAAAATACAAAAGAGGGGTGGGGATGTAGTTCAGTGGTCAAGTGCTCCTGAGTTCAATTCCTAGTACCAAAAATATTAATAATGACAGAATTACTTAAAAATTACTAAATATAACATTAGGACATACTTTAGAACAACAGGAAAGTATTTAATTGTAGAAGTTGGTGATTTAATCTTTGCTCTAATTGGATATGTGATATAGTTTGATATATTTAATGAGATTTTTGTGAACACAAAATCTTCAGCTCCTCATTAGTCATTATTTTTTGAACTAAAGTTATGCCCTTCAACCTGAGTGCCAAAATTGAAATTGGATATTTGGAAATATTCCTTAGAATTTTGTTAACATCTGATCCTTTCCTCCTAAACTGTGTGGCCTTGGAAGATATCTTGTGATGCTCCAAGTAAAACTACATGTAATTAAAGAATAAAAGAATGAAGTAGTTAGCCAATAGATGACATAATTTTCCTTTTTCTAAGAATTATATGTAAAAGTTAAATACCTCTGATTTTTATATAAAATTCTAATAAGATAATCCATATCAATGTACTTATCTTTTAAAATAACTAAAATCAAAAAATATATAGACATTCTAATTAATAACACGAATTTCAGTTGAATTTATAACTGAGTTATGAGCTCTTCAAATTGTAAATATGTAATGCTTCATGTTTTAGGGTTTGGTAAGCATAAAGCTTATATATTCATATATCTATATACAAATATGAAATTTTATGTATGTGTATATGGGTATATGTATATGAAAAACTAGGAATTGAAAAGCAAAGGAGTAAAGCTATCATGAAATAAAACTTTCTATAGAATTAATAGTATGTACACACATATGTATGTGTATCTTAAAAAGTATACATTTTCTTTTCTCTTCTTTTCTTTTTGTACTGTGGATTGAACTCAGGCACACAACCACTGAGCCACATCCCCGGCCTTATTCTGTATTTTATTTAGAGACAGGGTATCACTGAGTTACTTAGTGACTCACCATTGCTGAGGCTGGGTTTGAACTAGCAATCCTACTGCCTCAGCCTCCCAAGCCACTGGGATTAAGATGTGTACCACTGCTAGATGTGTACCACTGCATCCAGCTAGAAGCATACACTTTCTTAAGCAATATCCATAGGAAGATGTTGAAAAAAAATAATATGTCTATACTTAATGTACCTTAGGTTAAGCATCTCTCAATGTAAAAAAATATTCTATAATGAATAATTTAAATCTATCATGAATCTTTGAGGAGCACATGATTCCAAGCTATTGTATAGTTGCTGTTTTCTTGGGCCCAGAATTTGATTATCAAAGAAGTATGCAGTTTGCAATGACATAAGGAATTTTTGATTATTTAGTATGTTTGCTATTACTTTCTACTCATCCATAAATTCCTACATGCATTGTATTCTACTCATTCAATTACAGGTTCATATGGAAATATGTGAATAATCAATAACTGTTTAGTAAGTTCAAGTACACAGTAAGTATCTGTAGTTCAGAAACAAACTAACAACTAGTTTTTTGGTTAAACATTTTAATTCTAAATAGAAATTTTGAGGTTGGAAATTGTTTTTCCCTCAATCATCAATGAAGAAATCTAAGTCCATTCTATCACCAAATGTAGCCATCTGCTGAAACAAGAACATTTGTTTGGAAATATGACTAATTTTAATCTGAGAGACTTATAAAAATATTACTCCTATTACCTTTAGTGTTTACTTCTGTGACCTTATGTGGTAAACTATATTGGGTAAACAGGTACAAAAAGGTAAATCTAATCAAGTTTTTCGTTGAAAATTTTGGAAAAAATATGATGCAGATTTTGTGAAGCAAACAAGAAAAAAATTCCTCAATAATTTATTAAGGTAAAAGATATTTGTTGGCATATTAAAATATGCTAATTAAAAGATACTTTGTGAGATTAACTTGTGAAAATAATGTATGTTTAGTGAGTCCCACTCCACCTGTATGACACATTCTTGCAAGCCACTTTTGTGTCAGCACTTTGGAAGGGATGCTGATGATTTCCCATAGGGTAACTTTGAATAGGTAATATTTTAGAGCCCATGTTTTTATCTCCAAGTATGTGTCAAAGAAGAAGTTGTGAGACCTTCATTCTAATTATACAAATTTTGCTCAGTATAGAACTTCAAGCAATTCATTCATCTTTATTACTAGAAGTGCCCCTTTATCAAAACCTTAAAAAGCTGCCAATACTTTAAGAAATCCATGTGCTACATGGTTTAGGTTCATTTTGTCCTGAGATAATTTCTTTGAAATACACAATCATATATAGTATACATAAATATATATTACCAAATTTCATATTTAAGATAAAGAATCATATTTTATTTACTATTAAATTTCTATTTAGGAAATGTCTTCTCTAGACTAGTTTCCAAAAGTGAACCTACACATAAACACATATGCAAATATACAAAGTATAAACTAATATGTTTTTGTCTCTAAAAATAAATTCTGTTTTTTTCCCCTTTCCCCTCACTTCCTCTTATATGTAATTTTGTATAACAATGAGGGTCTCCTTCCTTTACAATGCAATTTCCCTTCTCTTTCTTTTTCCCTCCCCTCTCTCATGAATTACAGTAGATGGGGTAGAGAGAGAAGATGGGAGGAGAGGGGAGGGGAGGGGAGGGGGTATAGTAGAGGATAGGAAAGGCAGCAGAATACAACAAACACTAGTATGGCAGTATGTAAAAAAGTGGATGTGGAACCGATGTGAATCTGCAATATGTATACGGGATAAAAATGGGAGTTCATAATCTGCTGGAATCAAATGTATGAAATATGATATGTCAAGAGCTTTGCAATGTTTTGAACAACTGATAATAAAAAAAGAAAAAAATAAATTAAAAAAAGAATCTATAAATAAATAAATAAATAAATGAAAATAAATTCTGGTACTCTAATTGCATATAATAATAATATAGACTTTTATTTTTAATTTAATTAAACTATTTGAAGGAGTACTTGTTCTTGTCTCAATAAAAATAAGGGAAAATTAGGAAAGATTTGCTTATTTCTAACATTGATTAAATATTTTATTTTGTATTGTATTTATTTGCATTTCAGAATACACTTTTTCTTTCTGTATATTTCTCCAACAACTGTGAGAGTACCATGATTTCTATACTGTCATAAATACCAGTTGGAGATGGTAGAACAGAAAAGAACTCAGAAAAGTGATCCATAGTTTCTGATAAAAGAAGAAATCAGAGGCTTTCGTACCTTCTCCATTAGATAACATGCAGGCAAACTGATTTATAAGAATGACAGTTGCTAACAGTAGGTATTACATTTTGCCTTCTCTTAAAAAGGAATGTAATGTAGATAACTAAAAACTTGATATTCAATTAAATATATTTATCTAGGAAAAAAATGGCATAGAATTGTACTTTAGGAGACAAAAGCAGACAAGTGACAGTTGTTCCACAATATGTGTCTCTATAAACATTAACTTTGTGTGTGTTTCTGTGTGTGTGTGTGTGTGTGTTGTGTGTGTGTATGCATTTTCATGTGTATTTAAACTCAGGGCATAGCAATTAGTAGCAGCAGCACTTCACATACTGATTCAGCACTTAATTTTTATTAGAGAAACCTAATTGTGTTCTGTCATGGTGTGAATGTGGTTGCCCCCAGGATTAGCATCATGTGTTGAATTCATTACAGTCTTTCATAAGATCCCAAGAGAGTTTATTCATAGATGAAGATTTACTGCCAACCACCCATAATGGTCTGTCTGGCCTTGGTTGTGAGCACAAATATAAGAAATTATCCAGTGGAAATAACTCATAGCAGTGCATTAAAAATAATAAGCATTCATCCTAGTCAGTAAAGCCGGAGGTTTACAGTTACTGACACTTGACTCTGGTTTTGTGACAACCCCCAGGATTTATGTGTAGTATCCTATGTCCTTTTAATGTCTCACAGTAGAACCTGAGATTTTACAGCTTCAGAGAAAGTTGAAGGATGCTGGCATTAGAAATCTGTCTATTTTATTGATTTTCTCGTAAGTGTATTTAATTATTCATTGAAGGTTCCATTTAACAATCTCATCTATTTTTAACCAATTAAATTCACATTAAAGATTTACCAATATCATTCTAATAATAAATGGTGATTGATGACATTTAGCCATAAATACCCAATACCAGAAATCTCTAGGCCATAGTGGTTATAAGATCCAAATAAGTATGTTTGCAGAAAAATGATTAATATATATATTAATATATATAAATATATATTTATATATATTAATATATATAAATATATATTTATATATATTTAAATATATATTTATATATATAAAATCTTACATTAAATGAAGGATTTAATTATTGAGTTATTATTGCTTATAAAATTATATGACATTCTAACATTCATAAAATATTAATAAATGAAAATACCTGTGCTATTATTTTTCCTATAAGAGTAGAAACCTTCACATATGATACCACAGTCTTAGAATAAGGACAATCATGTAAGATTAGAGGAGGAAGTGGAATAAGTCACCCTCTCATTAGACATTGTTATTATTTCTACTAATCTTACAAACACTTTTACTAAAATGTAAAGTTTTTTTTGATATTATTATATTTGCTTTATTACTAGAGGAAACTCCAGTACTAAAATAATTTATTGAAATGAGACTTTCTCAGCTATACATTATGAGTTGGAGGGTCTTCAAAAAACATATATTACAAACACCAAATAAATATTCACAAAGGATTGTCCAAAATCACCTGATGTAGATAGTAGGAGAGCCAGATCTCATACCATTTATCTCTCAGTCTAGGATTATGTCTATTTATGTTGTGTTTTAGAAATTCATACTCATAATTTTATCTGTTTTCATGTTACATGCACATGTTGTTTTTTTCTGAAGTTCAATTTCAAACCAAATATTCACACATGCAAGATATGATACTGTTAGATCGTACTACTTATCTATTTCCCAGGAGAAAAATTTAAGATTAATTTCCCAATGTTGACTTCCTGTGAATTCATGGCTTAGCACTGACATATATTTTAAATCTACCTTAAAATCAATAGTTCCCATTTATGTATATACATTTCTCTTCTTTACCTTTTTCCCTTTTTCTAAAATGTGCCTATAAATATCTGGTGTTTCTTTATTGATAAATTATTTTTTCTGTACCTGTTTATCTTCATGGACTTCTCACTACATAAATATTAGTTGGAGTTAATAAATAACATAAAAGTAACAAAATAAGAAAATCAAAATTTGACCTGTTCTCAACAACTATGAGAACAAAATCAATGGTCCAAGTAACTACAATTAAGATGTTCTCTTATTAAGTAAATACAAATGACAGATAAAATGGAGGCCACCAAAAATAATTCTTTCACAAATCCTTTTTCTTTGATTAGAGTTAACTTATTCTAGCAAATTGGTATTGACTATTCCCAAATTTATTTTTTCTATCCTGTATTTTATATATATATATATATATATATATATATATATATATATATATATATATATATATTCATATATTTTATATATATATATATATTCATATATGTTTGGTATATAACATATATTTTTTCTTTTATATAAACTGATGAGAATATATATGTATGTACATACATATATATATAGTAAAATAGTTTGAAATATACTTTAAAAATAACCGAATAATATATAATTGGCATTATTTAAGGTTGGATTCCCTAGAAGTAGATCCTGAGATAAGAATGCAAGAAAATATAGTCTTTTAAAAATTTCCTTAAGGAATAAGATTCTCACATTTAAAAATGGCACATATAATAAAATTTGAAATTCAAATATCTTCACTGTATTTATACTGAAGCAACATGCATTTTTTTTTTCTGAAATCCAAATTAATGACAGAGCCCTTTATCTAGCAAAATTACTCCTCCTCATGGGAGAAAAGAAAAGATACAGGAGGAAAAGGAGCTAAGCAAAGATTCATGCTCATTATATGAATGCTCTTTTTCTGTTGGAAATACTAATTACACTATAAAGTTAGTCCACCTTAGGCTGCCCTTGGTACCATTGTCACTCAGTTATTTTCTGCAGACTCTGAGGCACAGGGTGGGATTGGCATGTTGGGGGAATAATCTTCAATTCACATTCAGCAAATGGTAATTCTCCAGAGAAGGTGGTAGCTTTGAATGATTAGTGGATAATAATTACTATATACAAACCTATTTATGTGCTCTTGCATGCATATTTGCAAAATATGCTTGCTTTTCCATGTATTGAAAATAACTTGTTTTATCATTCTCTATATATGTAAAGATATAGATAATCAAGAAAACATAAAGAACATGTTCTTTAGTAAGCATCCAGGAATATTTTAACCAAAAGACAGGTTTTGTCTTGTTCCTGTTTTCATGATATTATCTCTTTTTCTTTTAGTATTTTTCTATTTTTTGCTGATAATTGAGACAGTTGCCTCCTCCACTTGTTATTCCTATAGAAATTATACTGTGCCATTTGCTGAACAGGGTAAGATGACCATTATCTGCTCCCAGTCTTTGTGTACTCTATAAATCAATGGTAATTTTAAGCAAAATATGAAATTTAACTGGAGTAACCAATTACATTTTTATATCGATTGGGTTGTTATATTACTATTGATAAAGAAATTTCATTTCTACATATCCATAATAATGATAATTTCACAGAAAATTCTTCTTTTATCAGAATATGAGACATACATGAGTCTCCCATGCTAGGAATATGGAATTAGTTTTTAAGAGGCAAAATTAAAAAATAAATAAATAAAACACACACACACAAAAAAAAATCAAAAAATACTTTCTAATACAGGTTGCAAAAAAGTCAAAAGTGAAATGTTAGCAAACCCAGCAAAAAAACATCAAATTCTTCTTAGTATTGAAGTCTTATGCATATAGAATCAAAGTTTGGAATCTAAGAGGGACAAATGCACAGTGATGAGAACAGGTTAGAAATAAGTAAATAAATGGCTGATCACTGAGATCTGCAGAAAGGTTTGAGACTTGCCTCTGTATTGGAATCCTGGGTCTTGTTAGGTTGTTCTAAAGGGCTAGATGTTCTGGGGATGCCTCCTCACACATAAAGAAATTGCTTATTTTTTCAATTAATCAAATGTCATTCAACACACTTTTCATTGAAATAATGTTTTATATTATTCAAGCAAATCAATGAACCCATCTCTAAACTTATTTATATTGCAAGTTTATTATAGATGAATACATATTTTTTCACAGAAATTTGAAATATGAATATACACAGGAAAACCTTTTTTATTTAATCACTCCAAAATAATAATTGTTAATCATTTTTTATTCCCTCTTTTGTGCATATTATTTTCATAATTGCAATCAAATGGCTTGTATAAAATTAATTATATTGATAATCTATCTGTTTTTTCTGGCTATAAAAAAAGTTTGTTTTTCACAAGTAATTTAAAAACTATAGAAACAAATGTAAAAAACAAAGATAACCTGGAAACTCACAACCTAGAAATAACTATTGATATTGTGGTAATTCAGGATATGTATTATTATTCAACATTTAAAAATCAGTGGTGTTTCCAGTAATCAAGTATGAACTTTATTGATATGAAATATTACTATATTTTACAATGGAAATTAAATATGATAATCCCTGCAAGTGTGAATGGAGGCTACATTTTAAAAGTTGCAAATTTCTCTTATTATTTAATATAGTATTAAAAGCACATGACATTGATTTAAGAGATCATTAACAAATGACAAAAATCTATGAGATTTGAGAAGGGGAAAATTAAACTTGAGAAAATAATTTTCTGTTAGAGAAGGAATGAAGAAGTAAAAAAGCAGTGGAATCACTCCCTGCAGTTTCCTCCTTATTTTTAGGTATATAATCTGTATGACACAATAGCAAAATCCCATGAATCAAGTGATAATTAACAACCTCCACTTCTGTTAAATTTTGGAAAATCAGAACATATTAATTCTATAATTTTATTTAATCTGCTAATATATAAATCTAAGTTCAGAGTTAGAACAAGAAAATATTATATTAAAACAGTTGCTGGATATTGTTTTCATAAATCGGCTAATGTAGGTTATTAGAAAGATGAGAGGAGCTAATAGTTATTAAAACCAAACTGAGCATTTACTTGTTCTTCTAGAATTAAATGATGTGAGAAATTATCACTAAAAAATAACAAATATACATAAACTGTCAAGCTCGCATTGCAATTTATAGTGTTTTAAAGGTTAGTTTATCATTTGACTGCTAGAACTTGACAATTGAAAGCTCCAAGAGGGATTTGAGATCATCTGGATCAGTGGTTTTTAAACTTTCCTTAGTGAAGCAGAAAGTTTCACCTTGGAGACATCAGAGTTTGATGGTGATATTCACTGAGTGGCTCTGGGTGGCCAGCTTTCTCTGGAATCAAGCAAATCTTTTTTGTATTTCATATATGTGTACGATTGAATGGTATGGTATTCAGAAAAAAATGAAATGTTTTAGCTGGATTGAAAAGGAGGTGAAAAATGTGAATTTAATTTGAACCTATTCAGTGTTGTATGTGAAGAATGCATGCTACATTTAGAGCCTTAGAGGTTTGTCCAAGTCAATATCATACCCTGGCTAATTTTAAACTGACACTAGAACCTGAATCCTCAAAAAATGTAGGGCAGTATTTTCCCCATTAAGTCCTAATGTATATGTTAGCAGAGTCTGGTTTGATACATGGAGAGCACAAGCTGTTCAACTAGTATAAAATATTGACATTCTTAAAGTTTTCAAGTTACAGTTTTAATCACCTAAATTCATTTCTATAGATGGGAGAAATTATAGACTTAGATAGATTTTCTTATAGAACTAAAGGAAATTTCAATTATATTGCTGAAAAAAAGAAATCTACTACTACTACTACTACCATTTAAATCTTATAATCTCTCAGTTAAAAATAAAGATTCTTGTTGGTAGAGGTAACTTATTCTGCCTGAATCTCTCTGTATTATGAGGGAAGGACTAGATTGGATGATTTAAATATATATATATATATATATATATATATATATATATATATATATATATATATATATATATAATTTATATTTTTTTAAAAAAATATCATTTTATTTATTTCTACATGGTGCTGAGCTTTGAACCAAGGCCCTCACACATGTTAGGCGAGCACTCTACCTCTAAGCCACAACCCCAGCCCTGGATGATCTTTAACTTGTTCTCCATCCTAAGTTGTTTCGGATGCTTTGCCTTGCTAATGACAGAAACCTTTGTATAAATGGGATAAATCAATGAGGAAGTTTATTATTATACATATTATAACTCTGCAGTGGGTGGACTTCACAGCTCATATATGTCATGTGTGACCCCAAATCTTTCCATCTCTACATTTGGCACTCAAGGGTTGGCTAGATTCTTGGATGGTAATAAGAAATCTGAAAATTTTAGGTGTCTCATAAGTTCAATAGGTAGAAAAAAATATGTTTTCTTATAATTTTCTCAGAGAAGATAAAGAATATTTTTGTAAGAAGCAGTCCAGCTAACTTGCTGTCATATTTGATTGGTTAGAGTTGGTTTACATGTACATTCACGTACCTGTCAATGACAAGGAAGATTGATTAACTGAGTCAGCCATGTCATATCTTGGTACTGGCTCTTGGTTCACATTGCAATGAAGCACACTGTTATATGTGTGCTGCATGGGAAATGGATGGAGGCAGCATGGTAACTAAAGAGAGATGAGGAATAGTTGATGATTAAGTAATCATCCTGTCCACTACACACTGCTAGCAACATACCTCTAGATTTATAATCAGAGATTATGAAAGATAATGAGATCAGACAAAGGAAATCTAATTAGAAGCCAAATGAGTTCTTAAATATCATTCTGGCCATTTTTACCTACATTTTTTTCTAACAATTAAAACTTTTCTTGGAATCAACTTAAAAAAATATGGAAGATTTGCATTGTATCAATAATCTAACTGTATTCAGTGAATTAAATATTATAAATCATTATACTAAATGGTTTATTGCTTAGAGAGAAAAATAAGGTCTGAATCCAGGTAACCAAATGACCTCAGGAAATTTTGCATAGAAGATAGCTAATGTTGCTGCCAAAATACATGCCTTCACTGTCAATATGGACCTGTTCCTTTGAGTCAGCTCTGGTATTTCCCATAGTGATTCTATCAGAGAACTGTACGTTAACTGAGAGACACATCAGGATAACCAATAATGTAATTCTGAAAATTAAACTACTGTTGCTATGGTCATCATACAAAATAATTCTACTGCAGAGGTTGGTGAAAGCAACTGAAATACAAAATAGAGGTATACAAAATGAAAGACATTATTTAATGCATCTTTGTCGTTTATTGTTGGGCAGTATTCTAAGTGAACAAAAGGTTTGCAAAATAGAAGGTACATGCTGTTAACATTATCAACCTTTTGTAGACGTGAAAACTGGAGTCATGTGGTTCTGGGAACTACATACTCATTAATACGGTGCTACTTTGTCCCTGTCACCCAAAAAAAGGAGAAGAAACATGGGGTTTTAATAAGAATAACTGGTTTCATTAATGAGAGGGACTTTAAGCACTCAAGAAAGACTCTCACAAATACTGCATCATTTTATTCTTCAAGAAGATATAAAATGAATTTATATTAAATATTTTAGTATGAAATTTAAATAGTGAATATTTTCTGTTCAAAGAACAGCATCTGCTTATTTATACCACTAAATAAAACCTTTTTAAACCATGCTGCCTCCATCCATTTCCAGATTACATAGTTTTATAGAACATGCAAAAGTTTATGGGGTATTGGCATTCACAATGGCAATATTCCAAAATAAAATTTTGTAAAATTTATTTTAAACATGGGCCATTAATTTTCTCCTAAAAGTATTGGCAAGCATTTTGTCAGACATTTAATTGGCAAATTGAATGTATGAGTTGCTGAATGTATGTTTGACTAAAGAAATGTGTTATGGTTTAGATGCAAATTGTCACCCACAAGCTTCTCTACAGTCAATGCAAGAAAGCTTAAAGGTGAAATGATTGGGTTATAAGACCCTTCACCTAATCAGTGTGTTAATCCACTGTTAGGGATTTGGGTGGCAACTAGAGGCAGGAAGAGTGTGGCTGGGGGAGGTGGGTCATTGGTGGCATAATTCTGGGGAATGTATTTTGTCCTTGTTGAGCTGACCTTCCTCTCTGCTGCTGGGGCTATATCTCCAGCTGCTTTCGTCTTCCACACCCTCTGCCATGTTGTTATGCCTCCCCTGGGTCCCTGAGAAACAAAGCCATCTGTCTATGCCCCGAGACCTCTGAAACTATGAGCCCCCAAATCAACTTTCCCTCCTATAAAATTGTTCTTGTCAGGTATTTTGGTTGCAGCAGAAAAGAAGTTGACTAAAACAAAATGTAACAAATCCTTTCTAGGCAAACTTCTATCAGTACTATGGTATCTAATGACAAAATTTTCTGTGTGAAAGTTCGTTTTCAGGACAATTTCATCTCACAAAAGTCCTCTGTATTCCAAGCCTCTAGGCATTCCATAGTCAAATTCAGAGAGTAGAAAACATGGTAACTTGAAAGTGATGAAAATATAAATAAAATATTGACAATTGAAAAATTAGCACCACGTATTTGATAGAAGATTAAATCACAAAGAGTTATGAAATGTCATCAGGGCAGCCTTGAGCTTTATCTTATAAATCCATTGGAAGACAGCCTGGAATGATATAAAGACAGCCAGAAGATAGCAATTTCTGAAAAAATACAATAAACAACAACAACAACAACACACACACACAAACCCTGATAGAAAGTGATATCAGAAATGTATTAAACATGGGGAAAAGGTGATTCTCACAACATGGGGCATGGTTATCTGAACCTACTTAACAAAGCATTAGCAAATAACATGCAGAAATTATAAACAGTGGGTAAATTATGTATACATAATTTGAAAAGCTGTCTCCATCATTGTTCAGATGGAAAAGTGATAAAAAGGGAATATTTTTACTTTTTATAACTATATGTTTTAATGTAAACTAATGATTAATCCTTTTAAAATCACTAGAGCTATTGTGAATGTACTATCAAGAAGCTTGAAAATAAGATTACAATAGAATATAGCCAAAGGCATGAAGCATTTCTATGGTAAAATTTTAGAGAATAGCTAAAAACTCGTTGCATATAAGACAACAGAAAAAGGCAGTGAAGCTCTTGTTATTCTGTTCAAATAAATGTTCTATTTCTTTTAATCGCAAAATGTTTTCTAAACTAAGTTTGGGAAAATATACATACATATATATGAATTTTTATTTAAATTGTTTTAGTCTTGTTATATTGGTGTCTAAGATTGTTGGGAAGACTCAAAATTAACATGTACTTTGATTCAAATGAAATTAGTACCTTTGCCTGTCAGTCCTTTGCATCATTTTATAATGCTAAGGAAACATTTAATCTGTGGAGTTTGGGGAGGGAAAAAAAAAAAAAACGCTGTACCACTAGATTTCTAGAATAATCAAGTGGGCATTAAAAACTTCATTTTCTTCAAAATCAAGAACATTTTTTTTCTCTAACTTAATATCTTAAAACTTTGAAGGCAAATGAAACGTTATAAATTCGTAGAACAGTCTCCCTGGGAAAACTCTATTAGTGCAGAATTGCTAACCACGAACAAATTACTGCAATCAGAGTTACCTGAGTGGTATTGTAAGGCCACTCTACCTAACTAAAGGCATCTGATCCCAGGATTTGCATTCCTTGCTTTAATATTAAGACTCTCTGAGGGGGGGGAAAGGGATGTACTTAATGATCTTTCATTTGATAAAGCACATTGGTGTCAAAAGAAGTTCTTCGGAGTTTAGATTCTCATAAATCCAGAGTAATTATAGGTCCTTTGGGGAATTCATCAGCATTTCTATCGTAAGAGCTTTAAGAAAAATCACTCTCTATAAGCTAATTATAGAATAAAAATAAATTCTGTATTTTTTACCAAAAAAAAAACAAACTTCATCTTTTTCACTGCTTATATGTCTGCATAAAAATTAAGTATGTAGATGTATGGATATACTTATTTAATTAATATACTTATTTAATTAATATACTTATTTAATTTAATAACTTCAAAGACATAATTGTGATCCATGACAATCCCCCTCATTAGTCTTTGTCAAATTTTGACTTAAGAAGATAATTGGGATGAAAATATTTAAAAACTGTTACATACTACAGAAATATGACTTCACATGTGAAATGGAAAAAAAAAATGAAACACTTCACAAGAACAAATCAAAAACTACTGCAAAACTCTGAAGCTTCAGGGTCCAGTAAAGATAAAAGAATGGGTGCATTTGTTAAGATTTATATGTTTCTCTTTCTCTTTGTATGTGTGTGTGTGTGTGTGTGTTTCATTTCAGTTAAACCTCAGAAATGAATCTTGTGCTAAAGTTTTAAAAAGTATATTTATAAATACCTGAGAAAAAACTACATTTTTAAACAATAATCTTTTTTTATTTTTAAACAGTTTTTTTTAAAGAGAGAGAGAAGAGAGAGAGAGAATTTTTAATATTTATTTTTCAGTTTTCGATGGACACAACATCTTTATTTTATTTTTATGTGGCGCTGAAGAACGAACCCAGCGCCCCGTGCATGCCAGGAGAGCATGTTACTGCTTGAGCCACATCCCCAGCCTTAAATATAGTTTTTAGTTGTAAATGTCCACAAAGCACTTATTTATTTATTTATTTTTATATGGTGTTGAGAATTGAATCAGTGCCTCACATGTGCTAGGCAAACTCTCTACAACTGAACGGCAGCCCCAGCCCAATATTTTTATTTTTAAAAACTTTTTATTTTCTAATATTAGTTGATATCTTCTCAAATCTATGGCCTTGACATTTTCTTTTTACACTTGAGTTAGTACTATGGACAAAGGCCTGTGAACAACTTTCATCAAAGTTTACAAGTAGTGATATAATTAATATCATGAGTATCCCTAGAGATAAAATGTAATTGAAATAATGTGAATTTTAACAAGAATAATAAATATAATATCTAGTATTTTGCCTCAATTAATCAGATTTATGACTATGGTTACTATAAATTCAATATAATCAAGAAATTTCTTTTAAATTCAGGAGATATTACCAACATTTATAGGAGGCAAATTATATAATTATCATTGATAAATTTAATACTTTGTATATGTGAGTCACTAACCATTTCTTTAATTAGCTTATATTCCATTTGAAAAACAGATCTAGATAATAATGATACAATGTCGTATGGTCATAGTTGTGATATGATGAAAGTTTGAAGTAGAGAAAAAAATCTCTTAACCTTCATTGGCAGGAAATGCCTTCTGGGAAGATGACACCTAACCCCGTGTTTTATAGTGCTTTGAAACAGTATATGAGACAGACAAGTGACAGTTACTGTTGAGAAAATAGATAAGTTTTTGATCATCAGGGTCATAGTATGAAATGTTGACAATGTTGGCTTTTATTCTGTGAATGATAAAAAAAGCCATTGTAATATTTATGTTGGGAAATGCTAAGCTGCCATGTTAGAAAGATCATTTTAGAAACAGGGTAGAGTACAATGAAGGATATAGAGAGGTTCTGGGATTAGTAAGGAAGTCCATCAGGTAAGAGACTAGAAACAAGACTTTCAACTTAATCTATGCAGTTATTGTACACTGTCACTCATCTCTGTGTTGTAATGTCACTTTTTTAAAAATATTTTTTAGTAGATGGACACAATACCTTTTATTTTATTTTTATGTGGTGCTGAAGATCGAACCCAGTGCCTCACATATGCAAGGCTAGTGCTCTACCAACTGAGCTCTACCAACTCAGCTCCTGTAATGTCACTTTTATTCACAGAAAATAAATCATATCTCTTCTGCTTCAAAGAAGTAATCTTAAGACATACACCAGTGCTTTTCAAACAAATTTTTAGTGGCTCCTTCTAAGTGTTGGAGATCCTAATCCAGTGAACTCAGAAAAGGCTTAGCTACCAAATCTTTGGGTTTTTCCCAGTCACAATTATTTTTAACTAGAATAAATAACATTTAGAAGTCCATGTAGTATATCACTGTGTTTCAGTTTTTGAACAAAATTACACTGTGCTTTTAAGCTTAGAAATCTGTCTTGCTTCCAAAATGTCCAGGCTCTCATTCTGGTATAAATTCATAATTTGATAGTAATTTAATAAATTAGCCAGGCACAGTGCACACCTGCAATCTCATAAACAGGAAGGTGAGGCAGGAGCATCACAAGTTTAGGCCAGCCTGAAGCAGACTAGTGAGACCTTGTCTCAAAATAAATAAATAAATAACAAGAACTGGGGATATAGTTCAGTGACAAAATGCCCCTGGGTTCAAATGTCAGTACCAAAAAATAAAATAAAATAAATTAAAGGAAAGTCTCTAACAGATTTGCATTTACTACCATTAGCTGTATTGTGATATATATGGTACATATTAAGTATGCATATAAAATACTCATGACCATGCATATGCTACAAATGTAAATATTTATACTTATGTAGATTTATATTTTGTATATATTTATGTACTTACATAAACATATATGTCATCATATATCACATGATGATATTTCTGTCAATGATAGACCATATAAGATAGTGGTACCATAAGATGGTATTGTCTTCCTGGTTGATAAGTGCACTCTATGATGTTTACATGTGATAAAATTGCTTAATATTTTATTTCTCTTAACATTCCCCTGATGCTGACAGGATGAGAGGGATTGTGTTTTTAAGTCACTTTCCAACAATAGGAGGTATA
Organism: Marmota monax; assembly: GCF_021218885.2. Taxonomy (NCBI): domain Eukaryota; kingdom Metazoa; phylum Chordata; class Mammalia; order Rodentia; family Sciuridae; genus Marmota; species Marmota monax. The sequence continues at coordinate 18,271,489 of NW_026692781.1, forward strand.
TACCTCTCCCTTAGTCCTCTACTCAAACAAAATAAATACTTCTATAGAGGGGGAAAAATGTGCAGGAATCTGGATTAGCTATGCACTTGAGTTTTTATGAGGAAAGACTTTTATTGGAAGTGGTTCTCAACCAATATTTTATTATTCTGGAAATGGAAATGTTTGGATTTTCAGCGAGTGGGGGTTACTATGGGCATTTAGTGGGAAGGACATGAAATTCTACACGCCCAACGATGCTCAGCACATTCTCATACAACAAAAAATTTCCCACTTAAATTTTCAACAATATTAAGAAATGCTGGTACTTAGGTTCAAGAACTTGTATTGGTGGTGGGAGGTATATGCATTTTCATATACTAGGTCTTCTAGCAACCATCTCTAGGTATCTAAGTTATTGCATAGACTGATCAGGGTGAATTTAACTTATGGAAGGAAATGTCAACTATAAAATAATGTATATAAAATCCAGAATCCAAGTTAACTTTCTAGATTTTAAACAAAATTAGATGTTTAATATGATGAAGTTCAGAAGTGTGTACTTATTTTTTAAAAATTCAAAAAAATTTGGCATAACTTAGTCTTATATCAAATATGACTGAATTATAAAACATGATTCCTCACATTAAGGAACTTAAAGAGAGTTGTAAAGGTGACAACATATACTAGATTTTTCTACATTTAATATAAGATCATAGCCTATAAGCAAATCCACAAATAATTATTGGAATTTAGAGAAGAGAGAATATGTCAAGATTGGATTTTATAAAAATCTTTTAAAAGAGGTGGTCTCTGATATTATGTATGACTATAATGCATCAATAAAAGCACTTTTAAAAGGACATGCAAATGAGTCCTTCTAAGATAGATCAGAGTCCTAAAAAAGAAATAGAGAGTAAGAACATTGGTGGATCAATATAGATTGTGTTGAAAAATGCTCAAAATAATAGGGTAAGTTGTTAACATGGAGGAATAAGGGAAAAGTTAAGTAAAAATATTGAGTCCTTAGTTGATGAAATTTGTTGAATTAAATAATTAGGGGACTTGATTTTTTCTTAATATAACGTTTTGAAAATATAATGAAAAACTCCAAAGAAAAATATCTTAGCCTGAGTTCCTAAGAAAGCAAAGACAGGGAAAAAGCTTAAGTGTTATTATTCTTAGTGGCTGCATCTAAAACAAGGGAAACGGGGGGCAAGGCATTGATGCTAGAGAAGGCAACTAGAATTAAGCAGATCACTACTAAAGGTAAATACTTGGTTTAACCTTGAGGGAATTCCTGAGAGTCCATGAGAATTACATTAGGACTTTTCTCACAGAGAGGAAAGATAACAATGATTTAACCAATTCTCAAATTGCATTGGTTAAACAGTAGGTTAAAAATTCATTTGTGAGTTGATAACACCCCTGCTCCTCTAGACTCTAAGTTCCACAAGATCCTAGGCAAAGTCAGATTGTGCATTCATCATCATAGTGGTATTTGCAATGGTAAGAAAAAAACTACCACACAATGGTATAGAAACAATTTCTGAGTCTAACAGGAGAATAGATATGAGAAGATAAAAAGGAATCAAATATACATCACACTATTTATACCTGATTTGAGTAGTGATACTGTTTCAGTAAAGAAATTATTTTTATGGTTGAGACTTTTTATTTCCTGAGTAGATGTTAAATGCTAAATTTTTTAGGTTTTTTTTTTTTAATTAAATGTTCTGATTTTGATAGTAAAGTGTTTAACTATACATATAGAAAGACTAGAAAATCAGATAATATAGAATGTATTCTCATTTCCACATATGCTAAATATATTTTCTGCTTCTTTTAACAGAATACAATCACCATTACAACTTCAGCCGTATGCAACAATAACCCAAGGGGTCAGGGGATGATTTTTCTCTGAAAGCATAATGACCTCTATTATTTCTGCTTTTCAGAATTGTAGGATTGTGTTGCATGATCAAAAGTTCATTTCAAAGAACTTACATGTTTATTCAGAATATTAAAAATAAAGCAAATCCCCTCCACACACAAATATACACCTTATGCACACAGAATCACACAAATTCAATATTAATTCAATTTGGCACATGACTACTTTATGTCTGGTGTGAGACAAAATGTGGTTAAGAGCTTAAAAACAAAAGATGGTGGCTATTTTTGCATGGAATTTAACTGAGCAATGAACAAAAGACTGACGACCTTAATCCCTGCCACCATGGCCATTTTTTTTTTAAACAAACCTGTGGGCAATAACAGGGGTGTCATGGGAAAGTGGCTGATTGGCTTCCACAAATGAGGTCATTCCATCCACTTGATTACTTAAATTCTCCTCAGTTCATCCTTTGGTGAGTATTCACATGGGAATAATATCTTCATGTTTTCACCCACGTAGAAAGATTTATACATAAACCTTTTCCCTACACTTACTCATCACCATTTTTCAGCCATGTGCCTTCCAATTCTCTGGCGGTTCAGCTAAACCACTGGATAAAGCCCCCAAATTGGTATATAATTGCATATCAGGGTATTTCTATTTCCAAGAAAAATTAACAACTGCTCTACTTTGGTGATATCCCAGAAGGAGCTGGCACTGCTGCAGCTCTCCACTTCTAGAAGTTTCCTTCATATTGTCCAGAAACATCTATAAACCAAGTCCCAGTCTCCTCTCCCTCTGTTAATTGATTTTTGAGGCTGTGGATATAGGTTTGAAGAAGAAAACAGTGTAGCAGCTGTGTGAGCTATGCATTTGGGCCTTTCTTCATGTAACATACTTGTTCCTTCAGTGTCTGCTTAAGCCTGATCATGTATATAGTTCTTCCATTTCATATGATGGGCTGCTGTTCATTTCCAATTTTATGGCTTAGTGGGTTGGATTACAGCATCCTGCTTTAATGACATTCAGGTGAAAGAGTTTCCTTTCCTGACATTTCAATGAGAGGTCAGGGGAGCTTCAGATGATCATTTTCTTTTTTTCTTTTTTAACACCTGACCTTATGGACAACTATGTTTTAGAGCCATATGTGGAGGCAAAAATTATTTTGTTTACAATGTGTGTTTTTGATTTGATTGGAGATCTTGTCTTCACTGCATCCAACTTTTGTGTGAATACATTTTCTATTTAATGATTTGGATCTTTTCCAAGAATGTGCCACAATCTTCTGCACACTTACTGTTTTCCTTTACAAAATGGAACTAGAAATATTTGGCAGGAAACCAAGCAGAGTTAAATGTGTCTTTCAATTGTTTTAGTAAAACATCTCTGTTGACCATATCATTATATACTACCTCTTCTGTTAGAATTCTTTACCTCAGTGCCAGATTTGTTAAGCAATAATAGATTGAGGATTACTAATATTCTACTCATTTTAACCCCAATTTCCTCATTAGGAATGATCTTTATATCCAAATCTTATACGGAAATTTTAACTTAAAAGTATTTTAACATTTCTGGGATGGAGGCTTTCTTGCCTTATCTGAAGATTATCAATCTGAATACTTTTAACACATCTACACAGAGAATTTTTTTATACATCATTTCCTAAGTGTGTAGTTTTATGATTTATTACAAGGAAATATTTAGCTATCTAAATGCATAAATCATACAAAAGAAGTCTCTGTGTATTCAGTAAAAGGCCCAGTGGGATTTTAGCATGCACCCTTAGGTTTCCTTCCTGCTTTAAGTTCTCCCAGTGCAGTTGAAATGGCACTGATACTTTTGTTTCATGACTATACACATGCATCACTCCAATCTGCTTACTACTGCTGTCCCACCACCCGCTTCACACCCTCTAAACTACAGTCTTCCACTGTGAGCCTGCATGTGCCTGGACTCTTCTTGTTGTTCAGTTCTCTATGCTATGTCATCTCCCCAGTCAAGGTTTTCCTGGCTACAAAATCTAATCACCAAACACCCAGTTTCTATTATGTCACTTATTCTACTTTTTTTAGGAATGTATCATCAGATGATATTACTTTGGTATTTTTTGTTGTTATTAGGAAAGTTTGGAAAAACTTTGTGTTAACCTTTGGTATACAGTCCAATCTTCCCCTCCAACTAGAATGGGCCTCAAGTATCAGTGCCTGCCTTCTTTCTGAGACTAAAGCATTGACCTCGAAACTAAGTTCTTTAGGAACTTCTTTTAATTTCATAAAGCAAATGTATACAGGTAGATATGCATTAATTGTTATGCTATGTTGAGAATATTCTTGGGCTTCATTATCTGAGCATGTACATATTTACATCTGGTTTTCCTGTAATTTTGTTGTTATTTGGAAGGCAGTTCTAGAAAGGAAAGACTTAATTCTTTTCTATGTTTTAAAAACTTTTAAATGATACTGAATACATTTGAGTGAACATTACACTACTAATGTGTTTTTAAAATACTACTGATGCTCTTTATTAAATGCAGATGAAAAATAATTATTTTTAAGAGGTAAGAAGTTATAATAAAAGATCCCTAAATGTGACTTTCAAAAAAACTAAAAGTTTATGTGTTGAAGGGAACTTTCATTTTTAACTCTTGGTTCTGAACATAAACTTTATAGTACATAACACTTTTCTTAAAAGTTTCCTTTTTTAAATATTACACATTTTAATACATATTTTTACCCTAAAAGCCTACACAAAAAACAATATTCTAAGAAGTAAAAATTTTATGAATTTTTGTTCATTTTACATTTATTTGCATAATTCATTCTCTTCAAATATACAATATTTATATCATCTTAGAGGTTTCATATCAGAAGTTCAAACAGCATTTATTAAAAGAAGTTCCACAAATATAGCTATTATATATTTGTTGTTCCATCTTCATTTTTTAATATGGAGGGAGAATCCTTAAGTCACTATCTTCAAAGTGTTCTTTTCTTTAATATTTTATTGAAATATAATTGATACCCAGTAAATGCAGCATATCTGGTATATAGAATAAATCAAATTTTGAAATACATACACATTGGTGAATCCATCACTCAAATCATAATAATGAACACATCCACCACCCTCACATGTACCTAGTACCCCTTTACAAGGACTTCCCTCAAATGCTGTCAGCCCCAAATTCTCAAGAAACCACTCATTTAATTTTACTATTTAGTTGTTTGCATCTTCTGAAATTGTGAAGAATTTAGCCTTTGTATCTGATTTTAGCCTTTTGTATCTGATTTTAGCCTTTTGTGTCTAAATTTTGTATCTGAATTTAGCCTTTTGTATCTTCAACACAACATGAAATCTACCTTTTAAAAATTTTGACTGCAATACCATATTGAGAACTATGAGCAAAACATTGTACAGAAGAAATCTAGAATTTATTCCTCTTGTAAACTGAAACTTTATATCATTTGAAGAGCAACTCTCCATTTTCCCCTCAACATAATCCTTGACAAGCAACATACTGCCCTGTATTTCTTTGAATTCAACTATTTTCGATTTCTGCTAGAGGTGAGATCACATAATATTTGTCTTTCTATGACATGCTAAATTCACTCAGCATAATCTCCTCCAGCAACCATGTTGCTGCATATGGCATTGTTTCTTTCTGTGTTAATACTTAATAATATCCCATTGCATGAATATACTCTTTCCTTTATTTATGTATCAATGGACATGTAGTTTGATTTCATATCTAGACTTTTGTGAATAATGCTACATTAATAAGGAAGTGAAGGTATTGTAGGTCTGACACATAATTTTTATAAGTATTTTGAGGTACAATATGATGTTTTTTTCATGTATACATTGAATAATAACACAGGATAATTACTGTAGCTATAATCTTAAATTCTTATTTCCACATAGGGAATACATTTAAAATCTTTCATTCTAACTACTTTGAGATGTATATTACTGTTAATTATACTTACTTTGTCATGCTATAGAATACCAAAAGTTATTTCTTCTAACTGTAATTTAGTACCTCCTGATGAATCTCTTCCTGTTCTCTGTGTCTTCTATTTTTGCAAGTAACTACTATTTTACTCTTAAATTCTATGACATCAAAAATTATATCTGTACATATAAGTGAGATTATGTGGTACTTGTCTTTCTGCTCCCAATAAAATATTAGTTTGAAAACCACACATTTATTTGAATTTGTACCCAGGAGTAGGATTGTTGGATTAGTTTGGTAGAATGGTTGATGTTATATGTTGATTTATTGGAGGCTCTTTATTCTTTTCCCTTGGTACATATGTCAGTTTTTATGATATTATCTAATTGTTTTTATTACTATATCTTCAATGTAGTTTGAAATCAGGAATTGTGATACCGTCTTATTCATTTCAGTGCACCTACTCTAAGTGTTGTAATATCTGTAATCAAGGGCTGCCATTTCCCATTCTGCCATTTTGTTCATGTAACTTTATTCAAAATTAGGTTCTTATGGTTTGAGGTGGTATGGTATTGTGTCTGTAGTTGGGATACTGCAACATGACTTCCCAGGTTTTTGCTTGTGACCAGAATGGCTCTTTTCCCCAACTCTATATGTTGTTTTGGGAACCATTTCCCAATAAGCTAATCCTTCCTACTCTCATTGATTTAATATGCACCTATGTCCCTCTCCTAAAACTTCCTATTTGCTTTATATATTTAGATTTTTTTTGTTTAGCAACTGATGTTAACTACTCAAATTATCTAACTTACCCTTCAAGTCTCATCATTATGTAGGACTTTAGATGAAATGTCTAAAAAGCCTCTTCCATTAGTGACAGTAGATTATATATGGCTTATATGGACCCTAATGGTATCTAGTCACACATAAATTTTATTTTTTTCTTCTCTAGATTATAAATATCTCAAACACAGCAATAATGTCCTATACAGTGTTGTACACCATACAGTGTATTTTGATAATGCTTTTGAATAATATTTTAAGAGAAAATGCAAGTGTGAGGTTGCCTTACAAGACTATTACAAAATAGCTTAGATAATGAAAATGTCAATTATGCATTTTTTGATATATCATTGTGAACTGTGTGGTCTTTAAGAATCAAGTGTTAAGTACTAACTTTTATAGTGTTATTTTCCCCTTTCCATTTGTATAAAATATGTTCAGTTCAAAGCAACGAAAAATGTGTCATAATGCAAAAAGGAGATAATGTGTCATTTCAAGTGAAAATTAAATTTTTATTTGGGTCATCGCATATTCAAGGTAATACACATGGGAAATTAAATAAGGTCATTTAAAGATGTTTTAGTAATATGCAGATGCTTACTTAATAGGCTAAGTAAATAGTATTTTGCTTAAAATTTCTGGTGCAGAGATTAAATGAATTAAATTTTTAAGTGTTGTAATAAATATTCAACTTTAGTTTAACATTTTAATTTTAAACACCTCTGATTAACTAGAATTACTTATATACTACAGGGTGTCTAATTGTTAAATTGTGTTGGAAAATGGTTTATCTGATCAGAATGGTAGCCTAGTCTGAGTTAAAATATTAAAATCACCCAGAAAGTTTCAAAAGCATTCCTCCTACATGTCCATATTATTCCCTGACACTCACACATTGACAGAAACAAGTTACACAAGCACAATTACTTGCTGCTAGCATTTAAATATGTCTATTTTATTTTAATGATTGTAAATATTAAATACACATTACTATTTATATAGAGAGTGAAGCAGGAGTTCTAAGTTTTATAATTTCTACTATATTTTCCTCCAAAGCCAATGCTTCTCTGCAAGGTACTGAATGTTGTGGACCTGTAGAATGAGTGTAACCTGAAGAGCTTCTTATTTTTAGGTAATGGAGACTACGTGATACAGACACAGTTGATGAATCTCTGTGATGCTTCAGGAGAAATCAAAGTGTTCACCTCATCTCTGGAAATATGTCCAAATTTGCCCCTGAGATTTGTAGCTCCTTATATTGACTATAAGAATAAATTATATAAGTACAATGTTTTCTAAAAGGCAATTATATCATATTCTTAAATAAGTGTGCCAAGATGTTACATGTGTCTTGATAAACATTTGTGTTTATAAAAGAAACATTGGATATATATATATATATATATATATATATATATATATATATATGATTTGGACGAATATGTAACCAGAAGGTTTTCACATTGGTAGTTCTTCACTGAATCTGCTTTGTGTCACACAGGTTTGGGCACTTAAGAGGCAATAAAAATATACAAGTTTACTGAATGAATATATTTAAGCAGTTACTCATACTTTGCTCCATTCCAAGAGGAATATAAGGGTAACATTTGTGCAAACAGGCCCATCAAAATTCTGTGATTTCTATTAGATCTGTAACTTTTAAGTTGTTGCCTGTGTTGAATTAAAATTATTTTATTGGGAAAATTTCAGAAAGGATTATGTTATTATTAAATTTAGTGAATGGGATTACAACCATTTTGAAAAACAAGGAAATATGACTCTGGAATAGCTAAAGTTTAACTCAGAAATATAACTATTATCATAAATTCTACCAATACTTATGATTACTAATATTTGATAGTATTACTTTCAAGGATTTCCCTCACATTTTTGTGTGTGGGCTCTCTCTCATCCAGCGAGGAGGTCCACGGAACAGGTTAGAGGAGAGTGTGGCTGCAGAGTCACTATTCAAGACCTTCAGAGACCAAGCAGGAAGCAGGTCTGATTTTATTGTGCAGTTACCATGTATATATAATCAGGCAGTAGCTAAGCAGATTACAGCAGCTACCAATGCAATGTCTGCTAACTGTCCTTGCAACAACCAATCTAAGAGTGGGCCGTGGAGCAATTGCAGGGACTGCAACACATGGCTTCAAGCCCAGGGCTGTGCCTACTGGGTAAGTGGCCTGCCGCTCACATGCCTAGCATGAGGGAAGTAGCCTGCCACTTAGACAACCTTAACGTATGCCATGTATTCAGTACTCCATGCACTTGTCCCCACATTTTTGTAATGGTCTTAAAAATGCAAATTTATATTGTTTTCTACCTAATGTTTTAATATAAGAATTTTAGTCATTATGTATTTAAATAATACCATAATATCTTAATAATATAATAGTTGCATATTTTTTCATAAATTATGGATCACGAAAATTACAAGCAACAAAAAAAAATTTGTACTCCATATAAAATATCTCTGATGTAGTAGGGGTTAAAATAATTTCTCTTTCAGTGACCCCTGATGGCAATATTATGCTCATAGTTTGTAGGGTTGTATAAAACAGAGGAAAAATGGAATTGAGATCTCAGATATAAGGGAAGAATATCATCATTTTAAAATACATTAGTTTTTTTAATTGCATCTTTTTAGTTATACCTAACAGTAAATTCCATTTTGACATGATTATACAAGCCTGTAATATATCTTACTTTAATTAAGACCCAGTACCTCCCTTCCCCTTTTCTTTTCCTACCCCTTGCTTGCTCTTTCTGCCATTTACCCATAGTCATTATTATTTTTAAATTAATTTCTTATGGATGTACATAATGTTGAGATTCACTGGGGCATATTCACATATGTACATAAAAAAGTTATATCAGGTTCCTCTCAACATCTGTCCTTTTTATATCTGCCCTCCCTTCCCTTCATCTGCCTTTGTCTAATCCACTGAGCTTCTATTCTTCATCCCCTGACCCCTTATTGTGTATTAGTTTTTGAATACTTGCATAGTGTAAAGATGGAGTCATTCAATGCTTGTTACCTAGTCACCCAGTAGATTGAGTTTAATAAAAAATGTGGTTGACTTGTGTGCATGTATACATGTGTGACTGCATACACATATAAAAATATTTAGTGTGTTAACTAGTGTGACTGGAAAGAGTGAAGTAGAAATTTAAAATGAGTGTTAAATATCAGATATATTTATTATACATTATTATAGTTTATTTCAATGTTCCCCAAATTAAATGGCTATTTTTTATCTTTACAATGGTGTAATAACAATAGGCATTTAGTAATAACTGAATTTAGAATTTTGAATTTTTATATTGTCCTAAACTAATGATATATGTTACGATGCTCTCTCACAATGCTGGGCACAGTAATGAGTCATACCTCCCAACAAGCTGTGATATCTTGAGGGTAAACAACCAATTATTCTACAGTTTACAGTGTTGCTAAGCTATGCTGTTTGTTAGGTTAGGAATATAAAATGCATTTTTGATTTACAATTTTGCAGAATAGTTTTACTTGAATGTAGCCCTATCAAGTCAAGGAACATTTGTACCCCTACCCATCTTTCTATTCTACACACAATATGGGATGTTCTGGAAAAGCCTATGAGGAAAACCTCCCATAATTCTTCTAAAATCAAAGCACAGCAAACCACAAACACTGTAGTTATCTGAGCCAGGCAGGGTTTTAGATAAAATGGCAAACCAGGGTTTAGACACTGATGGTTTAATCCGCTCTTTCTCTACTGTGACCAAATGACCTCATAAGAGAATTTTAGAGACTGGAAAGTTTATTTGTGAGCTCATAGTTTCAGAGGTCTCAGTCCAAAAATGGCTGACTCCATTTTCCTGGGCCTGAGGTAAGGCAGAACATCATAGCAGAAGGGTGTGGTGGAAGAAATTCACTCAGGACATGGCCAGGAAGCAAAGAGAGAAACTTCTCCTCTCACCAGGCACAAAATATATACCCCAAAGGCATGCCCCAATGATCCACCTCCTCCAGCCATACTCATCTGTCTGCAGTAACCACCCAGTTAATCCCTATCAGGGGATTAATGCACTGATTAGGTAAAGACTCTCATTACCCAGTCATTTCACACCTAAACTTTCATTGTCTCACACATGAGTTTTTGGAGGACACCACATTTAGCTATACCATAATACCAAGAAATCATTGAAATAATTGTTTACTGGGATTTGTTGAAAAATGGTAAAAGGGAATCCCATATATTATGCTAAAGCTTCTTAACTTTTTCTGTTTCTTTCTTAAGATGTTTCTTATGTTGCAGATGTCCTGAAATCTTTCCATTTATTTCCAAATTTCTCCCAACTATTTTGACTTCTCTTACCTTTCTCTATATCAACTTTCTTTTCTGATGTTATTATTGTTGTTTGCTCTTCTCACCAGTAATCCTTTAATGCCTTTCCAAATTAAATCAGGAAAGAAACTTTTAGGGCATTACAGTGCCCTTTAGAGATTCACAGTAGATGCCAAGGCCCCAACTTGGCAAAGCTAGAATTCTTAGTAGAAGAAAATGAGACAGGGGAGAAAAGGAATTCTCTGAATTCACACAAATAAATTTCTCTTTTGCTGCCATACATCTCAGGAACTGCTGAAAATCAGTCATCACATTACATGTAAGTTGACAAAGGAACCCATGATCCTTTTTAGTTATATACTCATGAATGTGTGTATTTTGTGTATTTTAGTATTTTGTGAAGTAACCTGAAAGTTAAGCAACAGCCTAAGATTTTCTTAATAGTAAAGTGCAACTGCATTGGTCCCTGACCCTTAAAGTGATGTTTCTAAGAAAAAAGTCAAAAGTTCAAATATAATGTGTTATAAAAATGCTTGTATGAAAATCAATCCAGTTTTGTCACTGCTGTCCCAGTCATACTGTGCTTAAGTGATATGTATTTAATACCTGTGACTGTGGGTGAATAGTTTAAACTCCATCTAGTAATGAGTAGTTAGAACAATGCAAACTCAATACTGACATATGAAATGACTAAATGTGTGTTTTAGAGGTTAAATGACGCCATTGATATGTATTAAATATGAAAATTATCACTTTTGATTTGTTTGTCCATAACTTTGATGATACAAATGACTCTTCACAGAGAAGTGAAATGCTCCTTTATTTTTCCTAGATTGATCGTCAGTTTAGAACTAAATTGATGTTCTACAAAAAGATTTCCCCCTCCAAAAAAGTTTCATCAGAGTGTGAAACTGAGCACTGATGGAGATCATAGTGTAGTTGTAAAATTGCTCCATGTTAATAGTATTTACCCTACAGGAAAGTTTAAGCTTCATTTACAGTGTGCAACCATTCAAAGCAGTGTTCCTTTGCAGAGGCTATTAAAGAAATTATCCAATTTAAGAACATATTACTGTGAAGATACCATCTGGCATTACATAGAATCTAGGGGGCAGGGTTTGTTTTATTATGAATTTTTAGAAAAAAAACATCAAATAACAAATAATCTCTTAACTAACACTGTATAATATTAAAAATTATGACAAACTTAAGAAATAAAGTAGATATATAAGCACATTAGAAAATATTTCTTTTTAAATAGGAAGTCATTTCAAAAATCTCTGTTTAAAACAATAATACATTTAAATATAAAAAGATTTACAAGATAAGAATTTCAAAATACTGAATTACTGATACATATCACATGCTTGGTAACCTATCTACTACTTACTTTATTGTGATTGGTATATAAGGAGAAATAGTCATTTTATCATTCAACATTAGCATATAATTATTTGCAAATTGTATAAATTTAAAAGAAAACAAAGAAATGAAACAGGTCTATTTGTATTAAAATTTAATTTTTTTCTTAGACCATAGAAGTTACTTTAGGGCATAATAAAATGACAAATATTGGAATTTATGAATATCAATCTCATTAACTTACAGATGTACCTTTCAATGATTTTCTATTGATATTTAAATTGAAATCATAAGAATAAAGATCTACTTTAATGAAAACATTTCTTAAATAAGTTGTTTCTTTTGAATACATTTTTCTTATTGCTTTTAGTCCACACATTTTGCTCTGTTAAGTGCACATTTTAATAACTGTGAAAACAGCAACTGCTTTCCATACGGTTAAGTGGCAATATTGTATTATTCATAGGCAAACTATAATGATTAGCATTAATGCTTACAGTGTTTCCAAGAATATCTTGATCACGAGGTTGGCCTGCAATAATCTAGGTGCTTGGGGATTTCTCCATTCAAGAAAATGTTTATTTTGCTTTTGTTCATTCATAAATGATTGATAGATTATAAAGATAACCTCTATTTTATCTATGAATCCTCATATGCCACATCACAATGAAATAGTTGCTTAGCATGTAATATATATCAGTAATTCATTATTTTAAAATTCCTACAATGTAAAGATTTTTATACTTAAATATATACAGCTAGCTATCTTGTTAGCTAGATGATGAATTTTAAAAATTTATTCTTCAAAAGTTTTGTTGACATACTGACTTAAAAACTATCACAATTTGATGTATAACATTAAAAATTGATGAAATTCCTTATCTAATGTGGCACCTGGGAGATTGAATATATTTTGGTCAGTCATTATATATCCTTTCCAATTTCTCATATTCTTTTAATTTAACTTCTCTTCTTCGAAATATCTTAGCAATTATATATGAACAAAATTTTTCTAAGCTATGTTCCAGATAAACTTCATTGTGTTATTGCAGTAAGCAACATGTAGTCAAAGAAACACATTAATAAAATTATGTGCAAACATTCTTTAAAGACTAAGAAATGTCTTGGTAATATATTTATTACTTTGTGTAAGTAAATGAAGTAATTAAAATATATGTATCACTGTACTCTTAAATGATTGTGTGTTTTCTATGTGCATTTATTAAGATGAGATTACAGATGCTGAAATTTTTAAAGATGACATTGAAATCATGACATTTCTCCTAGAAAGCAGAAAAAGAACATCATGGATATGGTGAAATTACAGAATAATGAATTCAAGCAAATAATCACAGTCTTCTGATCCAGTAATGCATGGAAGCATGAGACAACATGAGAGGATATGTGCTATATAACGAACTCAGAAAAGAGACTGATACCAATGTTAGTAGATTAAGTGAATAATGGTAATCTGGAGAAATCTTGCTAAACATATACCTGTGCTGATTTCTGATTTTACAAACATGAATAGGAAGTAATTACACCCCTGAAGGAGTTTACCACCTAACTGTAAGAGGGACATGTAGGAAATGAATCATAACACAATTTGAGCAACATTAAAAATGTGTAACTTCTACAAATATAACACAGATAAAGAAAAGGTGGAGGATGGAAAGAAGCTTATCAAATAGGAAAGTAATTTTCAAGTAGTAATGAAGATATCAGAAAAGGCTTAGTTAGAGATATGGAATAATGTCTAAATATGTCTAAATTATGATATTAGTATGAAAGAATCACATTTCTTTTTCGTGTAATAGAGTATTTTCTAAAAAAATATTTAATATGTAGAGTTATGCCTAGGGATATCTAGAATTATTTTTAAGAATTAAAATGTTTATCATCAAATGTGAGAATTTCATAAAATAATTGGATACTGTAACTATAGAATAAGATATTTCTGCATTTCAGTCCTAGATTTACCTATTAAAAACAGAATGACCTTTGGATATTCTTTAGCTTGTCTAAATTCATTTTTATCTTCTACATGACAAAAATGCTACTTATATGTATTCAACTATACAAAGTACTGCTCTGTATACAATTAATAGAATTGGAAAACTTATGTCCACACAAGTTGTGTGTGTGTGTGTGTGTGTAATTATATAAGTTATGTAAGTATGTAAGAGTTGATGATTGTTACAAAATAACTTATATAATTAATTTTGAAGTACATATTAAGATCATTTTGTTTATCTGTAAGATGAGCATTATCTTCTCTAATTGATAAAACTAATTATCATTAGTTTATCATTAAATATAATTTTATATGTTTTATGTGTTTTTCATTAAGTATAATAATATTTCATTATATAAAGTAAATTTAAATATAGATTGATTATAATAACATCAATATTAGCAAGCTTTCTCATTTCCAAAAATAGTCTTCCACTACACAACATATTTTTCCTTCTGTGATACTGGGGATTGGACCCAAAGGTGTTTGGTACAACATCTTAGTACCTGCCTGTTCTTAAATGTTGAGATAGGGTCTGAATAATAGAGTCTGTGGTATGGATGTACCACAATATGCTGAATCATCCATCTATTGCAGGAAATAGTGGGTGTTCCTATTTCAGGAATACTGTAAATGAATTGCTAAGACATATATATATATATATACAAACATATATATTACACACACACACACACACACACACAGTTTTCCGTTTCTATTGATAAATGCCGAGAAGTGCAATTGCTGAGTTGTGTATTTTTGAGGTATTGAAAAGTCTTGCCAACTATTTTTGAATCATTTTAAATTCCTACCCAGCGACATAAGTGTCTCAAAATCCTTGCTAGAATTTTGTACTGTCACCTTTTTTAAAAAATTTTACATTCCAAACAGGTGTCCAGTGATACTTCATTGTAAGATATTTTATATCAAATGAAAATATTCAATTTCATAATAACATTTATGAATGGGCATAAAACCTTTAGTCTTCTTAAAATTGATTATTAAGTTGAAATCTAGAAAAATATATATAATTCTACTCTGAATTATTGAAGAACTGAGGAAATAGGAAGAAAACATATACATTTCAAGTGATAAAATTGAAACAAGACTCTTGGAATAAAGTTGATGTATTTAATATTCCCATGAGAAAAATAATATTATATTCTCTTTTAGACAACTTTTTTCAAAGTTGGGCTAGCAACAGTGTTTTCTGTATCAAAATACATTTGTTTTCCATCTTCTCACCATACTACTACTTCCAGAAGTTATACTGTGAACACAGATCTTAAAAAGATTTTTATAAGCTTACACAGTTATATTCCTTGGGTGAATATTTTAAGTCTTAGGAAAATAGACAAGTGGTAGCAGTATTGAATTCCAAAGATTCAAATTCTGCAGTTCATATATTTCTTTTTAATGGTGACTGTGCAAGACATGTTAAAAGAACAGCTCTGTTTAATATAGAATGTATTAATATAAAATAAGAGCAATAGGACTTAGAAACTGAGTGCTCTAGCATTACTAACCCAGTGGAATTACATGGAAGTAGAAAATAGTTTCCTTGGTGATTTCACCAAAGTAAATCTTATCTATAATCGAAATAACACAAGAAAACATAACATTTATTTTGCATTTTCTTAATAGGAACTTTTTTTCATAACATATGTTAGCATTTCATCTAGGGTCTTATTAAAAATGCCCTGGCATTTCTGTTGTCTGAATAGAATTTCACTATCTCACACATTTTGAGCATTATAAAATATCACATTAACCATTCTAGCAGAGTTTGGCATAACATGGAAGATATATTTTTTCCTAAGAGAATGTATTATTCATTAAATAAATAGTAGGAGCAATATGAAAGAATTGTATGAGTACTAAAATTTAATCAAAGCAATTAAAGTCAAAGGTCTTGGTATATTGCTAGACATATTAAAATCATTAAATATTGTTGGACTCTTCCCTCAGGAATGAAGGGACTCCTACAGTCAGTAATAATCTGACCATTACTATGCTTCATCATTTTGAACTAATTCATAATGCTTAATTTATTTGATGTTCTTGTGTAGTTGTGTATAAGATACTTTTAAGTTTATTTTCCTATTTGTGTACATTTGATAAATAACACCTAACGATTATTTTAGATTTACGAATCCACTGATAATTTACAAATCTAGTGATAATATCCCAGAAGAAATATTTTTAATATAAATTGAAAGTAATTTCTATACCAAGAAATAAATGATTTTTAGAACAAAAACAATTTTTGCAATGCTGTGTGTTTTAAGAGTGAATATTTGAATGCCAAATCCTATTCATAAAATACTACTAAACACTTTTACTTATCATCAAATACAATGATAGAAATTATTGGTTTATGATCATCTATAATGTGTCAGAGCCATCTTAGATGATTTCTATTCAGAATCTCTTTGTTATTGCAGAATGCTGAAAAACAAAACCTTAGGGAATTACATGCCCAAGAATATTCTTTTGGTAAATGGCAAACATGATCTGTAAATTGGGAATATATTCAGTACGCTCAGTGGTCATCAACAACCAGATGCAGTGACAGGAAATGACCAATATTTGGCAGTTAGAGTGTGCAAACCTAATAATAAGCTAGTTGAGTAAATGCTGAGAAGTGCAATTGTCCTCAAATAAAATAATTAGGAGTTAGACAAAATCAAGAAAGAATTATAGTATGTGTTTTTTATGAAAAGGATAGACATAATACTTAAAATCATCAGAATTTACAAAAAAAAAAACCCTCAATCTTTTTCAAATGCCTAATATGAACAAGACTTTATAGGATATAAATAATAATAAAATGTTATTGGATGGTACACTTAAATTACAGCATATTCCCCAACTTTGAGCTATGCCATATTTTGATGCTTTTAATCACAATAGGTGGGATATTCATATTATTAAATTATAAATTATATATTGGTTTTATACCTTATGAAACTAGGTTCTGCCAAGAGCCAGAAAATATCAACATTGTTTTGATATTTAAGCCTATTTGAAAAAAGATTTCGAAGTTGGTAATAAAGGAGGTTTTAGGACTTTGCACCTGCAGTTTTGTTCCATTGTGACAAGTATCTGAAATTGGGTGTATTCTAATTCTTCAGTGAAGATTTGAGAAGTGTGTAACTGCTGTAATTATTTTATTTTTGTGACACTGAGAAAGCTTTTCTCTTCTGAAATAAATAACATGAAAATAAGACAGCAAAATTTCCAATGAGAGATTGATCTAGCTTGCTTTAGGAAAAAAGAAAATAATAACAGTTTGTTAATCTCTTTTGCTTCCCTTTAAAAGTAAAATGTTATATATACCACATTTTCTTTATACACCATATTATATAATCAAGTCTTTAAAAAGAAAGAAATCTTGTTATTTGCTACAACATGAATGAACCTGGAGAACATTAAATTAAGTAAAATAAACCAGACACAAAATGACAAATACCACATGATCTTACTTATATGTGAAATGAGAAAGTTGAATTCATAGAAGCAGAGGAGAGAATGACAACTACTGGGGATTGGAAGTGAGAGGGGGGTGGGAATATGAAAGCAAAGGATATAAAATTTCAGTTATGAGGAAAATTTTCAAGTACTCTCTTGTGCATCTTGTTGAGCACAAACAATAAAAATATATTATATCCATGAAAATTTCCAAGTCAATTTTAAGCGTTCTCACTTGAAAATATTTAAGTGTGTAATGCATATTTCAAATAGTTTTCTTTACTCATTGTGTAGTGTATATATATACTAAAACATCAAGTTGTACACTATAAATATATAAATGTACGTATATACATATACATAAATATCTTACTTGTCACAAAATAAATGAATTTTTTAAGGAAAGCAATATGTTATTTTATAGAATATGGGGTTTTAGCCCAAGTAGGAATACTTCATGATCTCTCAGGAAAACATATGAGTATATATAAATAATGAATCCATCAATAAAAATAGACCAATCAAAATGGAACCCATGATTCTAAATCAGTCTGTTGGTTCATACTTAGTTTTCTCTTCTCATAATTAAGGATTTTAATATACTTGGTATTAATTTTTATAAACCAATGTATTTGTCCCATCTAAAAATTAATGTTGCTGTATAAATCAGTGAATGTGAAACTAAAAAAAAATAGATTTATTCAGCTGATGGAACTGATATATTTAGTCAAATATTGAACATATACTGTAGAAATAATTTTCTTGCAACACATTTTTCCTTAACTCTATGTATTTATATAACACCTATTAGTATAATCTGTTATATCTTGACAAGTGTGTTATGCCAACATAAAACACTATATTTTCTGGCCAAGACTATAGAAAACCGTATGGCACATAGAGCTATTCAAAGCAAACACAAAAATAAATTACCCTGTGATCAGACATTGGATATTATTATTAGATTATCATAATGTGATTTTCTCTTTACATTTCTTTTTTATGTACCCACTTAGTTAAAATATGTAATGGAAATTACTACCTTTAGCCCAAACTCATAGTGATTAAGAAAGGATAACTATTACTATTAGTGTAAATAGTAATAGTGAGCTGCACAAACTCCTAAAGATCTTTGATAAAATTCAGAAATTCTGAATGAAGATATCCTTCATTCTTCAAATTTAGTATGTTAGTAATTACAGAAGCTTTAAAAAGTGCTCTAGGTATTTGACTATAATATAAGACAATTTTCACTAACTTGGTTACTACTTTATATAGATTTTATAATTAGAGCAGTTTTATATTCACAGCAATATTGAGCAGATGGAATAGAAAATTACCATGCAGCCCTGTCACCATATACACATAGCCTTCTTCATTATCAACATGTCCCACCAGAGTAGCGTCTTTGCAACTGTTGCTGAGCTTAAATGTGTCATCACCACCTGGACTACATAGTTTGCATTTAAGTTCACTCTTGACTTCAGCATTCTATGGCTTCATACAAATTTATGTTGAAAATCATGTAGCATTATAAAATCACATAAAGTAGTTCTAGTGCCATAAAATTCTCTGTTCTGTGTTTATTAATCCCTCCCTTCTAACTCCTGAGAAATATTGGTATTTGTTATGTGTTATGGTCTCCAAGTCTTCCTGCAAAGACACATAGTTTAAATCATAGAATATGTAGACTTTTCAGATTGACTTCTTTAACTTAGTGATGCATATTTAAGCTTCCTCCTTTTCTTTTTGTGCTTTGATATCTCATTACTTTTTAGCACTGAATAATATTATATTGTCTGGATGGGCTGTGGTTTATTTATCCATTAACCAACTGAATATCTTGGTTGCTTTTGTCAAAGATCAGTCAGTTATGTGTGTCTACATCTGGACTTTGTAGTTTGTCCCATTGGTCTATTCAGCTATTATTTCACTGATACTTACTGTCTCATTACTATAGATTTATAATGAGCCTTGAAGTCAGGGAGTATAAGTCTGCTAACTTTGCTCTTTGCAATTTTTTTTTTTAATTTTTGCCTATTCAAGATTGCTTTTCACTCTTTATTAATTTAAGCTTGCTGAGACCGTTAAAAAACTTGCAGGGATTATTTTATTAAATCTGTAGATCAAGTTGGGATTAAATAGCATCTTGGCAATATTGAACCTTCCTATACACAAGCATGGAATATCATTCCATTTACTTGCCATTGAATTTTCAGAGCATCTTGTACTTTCTGAACATCAAAGCCCCATTAGAAATGTACACAACAAATATTTTCTCACATTTTGTAAGTTGTCTCTGCACTCTGTGAAATGTTTCTTTTGTCTCGCAGAAGCTTTTTAGCTTTTTATAATCACATTTAACCATTTTTTTCTTTTTATTGTAGTTTTTTTTTTCTTTTTTCTCTTTGGTCATTCCAATATCCTGAATCATTTCCACTATGTTTTATTCCAGTATGTTCACAGTTGATTAAGTATTTAATTTATTTTGAGTTGATCTTTGTAACAGGTAACAGGGGTCTAGCTTCATTCTTTTGCATGTGGATATCAAATTATTCCAACCCCATTTATTGTAAAGACTGTCCTTTTTCAAAATAAGATCTTAGAATCTTAGTAAAGAACAATTGACCACATATGTTGTGGTTTACTGATAATTTTCTGCCTTGCTATTTTTGCTCAAAATGGCTTGTATATTTGGGATTGTTTGTACTTCCGTGTGAATTTTGTGATTTTTTTCCTATTACTGTTAATAATACCATTGATATTTTGGTAGGTATTGCATTCAGTCTGTAAATCGTTCTGGGTAGTATGGACATTTTAACAAAATTGATTTTTCCAATGCATGAACATGGAATATCACTCCATGTTAGTAATTACAGAAACTTTGCATCCTTTTTAATTTGGTTAATTAACGTTCTATAATTTTCATTGTAAGGTCTTCCATCACTTTGACTAAATTTATTCCTAGGTATTATTTATTTATTTTGTAGCTGCAGCAAACTAAATTACTTGCTTAATTTTTATTTCATATAATGTGCTATTAGCATATAGAAAAACTACTGATTTTACATATTGATTTTTGTGTCCTTCAACTCTCCTGAATTCATTTATTACAAGTAATAGTTTTGGTGAATTTGGGGTCTTTTCTAGATATAAAATCATGTGATCTACTAACAGTGACAAATTTGACTTGTTTTCCAATTTGGATATCTCCATTTCTTTCTCTCATCTAATTGCTTTAGCTAGGACTTCCAGCACTGTGTTGAGTAAAAACAGTCTCAGGAGACATCCTTATCTTATTCCAGATATTAGAGACAAACCTTGAAGCATACCCCCACTCAATATAATACTAGATGTTAGTTTATTATAAATGGCCATTATTATTTGATGTATATTCTTTATATACCTAATTTATTCAGTGTTCTTATCATGCAGTGATAATGAATTTTATTAGACAGTTTTTCTGCATAAGTAGAGATGACCATATGTTTTTTTGTTCTTAATTCTGTTGATGTGGTGCATTGCATTTATTTACTGGCATATATTGAACACTCTTTGCATCCCTGGAATGAATCATACTTATCATGGTGACTTATCTTTTTGATATGTTGTTGGAGTCAGTTAGTTGTTATATTGTTGAATATTTTTGCAAAAATGTTCATCAAAAGTATTAGCCTTTTGTTTTACTTTTGTGAGTGTATGTCCTTATCTGGTTTTTGTCTAAGATTAAAAATGCCACCACAAAATGCATTTAGAAGAATTCCTTCTCCTCTTTTCCTTCCTCCTCCTCCTCCTTCTGGAATAACATAAGGAGAATTTGATATTACCACTTTGATGTTTGGTAGAATTCAGCAGTGAAGCCATCTGGTATGGACTTTTCTTTGATGTTAGACTTTTAATTATTGATTAAATATCATGACTTATAATTGGTGTGTTCAGAGTCAGTATTGGTAATACATGTGTCTAAGAATTTGTCCATTTTTTCTATATTTTCAATATTTTTGACATGTAGTTGTTCATAATAATTTCAAATGGTCTTTTATTTTTCTGTGGCATTAGTTATAATGTTCCCTTTTTCACCTGTGATTTTATTTATTTGAGATTTCTCTCCTTTTCTTAGTTATATAAAGAGTTTGTCCGTTTAGTTTATATTTTCAAGGGACTAGTTCTTTTTTGTTGTTGTTGTTGTCTTTGTTGTTTTGTTTTAGTCTCTCTTCCATTTACTTCTGCCCTTATATTTATTATTTTTCTAATTTTACTTTTGGGGTTTAATTTATCTTTATTTTCTTAGTTTGTTGAGATGAAGTTATAGATTTCTTATCTGAGATCTTTGTACATTTTGATATGAGTATTGATTGCTAGAAACTTTCCTCTTCGTGCTGCTAATGAATTGGATTTATCTTTCCTATCCTCACATATAAAAACACGACCAATGTAACTCCACATCATGTACAACCACAATAATGGGATCCTAATTAGAACAAGTTATAATTATTTTATGTATTTATAATATTTCAAAATATACTCTATTCTCAAGTTAAAAAATAATTAAAAAATAAAATACAGTGATTGCTGATATGGTTAGAGTAATATATTCTACATCATTTTTTTTTCAGTTCATTTCTAAAAGTTATTATTTCTACTTGTTGTACAGGTTCAGTCAAGCTATAAGAACAATTAAGGAGCTGATCAATAAAATGAATAATTATATTACACATGAAAATATTACTTGCAATGTATGTGCTACTATATTAGTTTTCTACTGCTTGGTGTTGAAGGTAAAATACATTGATATTTGAGAATCAGTGCTGAAGAAATTGCTCTCTATCATGACAGTATATGAAAAAAAATAGTGGTTATCCAAAAGCTATACTTAGATCAGTATTAATCCATATTTCCTTTTATAAATCAATTGAATAACATAATATAAATATATACATAGTTTACTAGTAGGAAATACTGAATATAGAAGAAGTTTGTGGGAAATAGGAAAGCAAAAATTTATAAAGAAAAGCATTATCCATGTCTCTGAGGTTAGAGACACTGTTAAGTTAAATAAAAAATTTAAAGCCTTTTATCTGAACATGCTTATTCATCAATTTATCAAAACTTATTCAATATTTGTTTTAACATTCCTTGTTATTAAAATATATTTCCCAAAGCATAAGATTTATTTCATTACCTTGCATTTCTTCTGGATCTAATACCTATGCATGGATACAATGAAAATTTCATTCTTTTTTATTTTAGTTTATTGTAATATGATGTGAAAAACATAAATATCCACTAACTTGGGTAATACAGCAAACCTTGAATGAAATCTTGGTTGTGTGAATACATAAAACTTTTCATGCTCCTTCCATTCTGACATTTATTATACTCATTTTACCCTGAGATTTATTCCAAAACATGCATATGACTCTTATTTTTAGGCTACATGTTCAGCTCTTTATGGATTGCTTATTTCATGAAAAAAATTAAAATAAAATAAAAATAGCCTAGGACAAAGTGATTGAGATGCAATTCCAACCACACAGATCTCTTAGTCTAGTGAGATAATTTTGTCAGCAGCACTTTCTTGATAACTTTTGCTTGAAATTATATTTTGTTATTTGTGACATTTAAATGATTATCCCTTTATGCAGTTATAGAGATAAGAATAAGTATTGTAGTCCTTTTCATATTTGAAATCTTACATTGATTAAATCATTTTCAAGTTAGATGATTTCATAATTTACAAATGAAGAGTTTTCTCTTTTCTTTCTTTTTTCTTTTTTCCCCATAAAGTGATTACCTGGACCCCATCACTACACTAAACAGTAGTGTTAATAAAAATGTTCATCTTCTTCTCAGTTTTAAAGAGAATACTTCACACAGATGTTTATTAAACCTGATGTTTGGCAAAGGTTTTGGTATTAATTTATATAGAATTAGAATAAATTCCCTTTACCTTTAGTTAAAAATTACCTATTTTTAAAAATCATGAAACAATAATAACATTTGTCATGTTATTTAATTAATTTCCTCCTTTATGATATCATGATAGCTGCTTTTAGAAATTATTATTTTGATTTTGGCATACTTTTATATGTTTATCATTAGTGAGCCTTTAAGATAAATAAATATATGCTCCAAGGATTTGGTTTTACTTAATTTTAATTAATAGATATACTTACTGTTCTCAACATTTGTTTGAAACTTTATTGGTCCATGACGTTCATATGAAAAACAATGCAATAAATATTCACTCATGATCTGTGTTTTAACAGTGGTAATGCCCATTTGACTAGCCTAGGTAAATTAACTATTTGGCCAAAATAAATATTAACTGGATTTGAGACTAGAGTTGCTTTTGAAAAGAAAAAATGTCAGGCCAATGGTGATGCACACCTGTAATCCCAGTGACTCAGGAGGTTGAGGAAGGGAGAGTGCAAGTTAGAGACCAGCCTCAGCAACTTATTGAGGTCCTGAGCAACTTAGGGGGAGCCTATATCAAAAATAAAAAGGATTTGGGATGTAGCTGAGTGGAAAAAATACTACCCCTGTATTTAACCCCTCGTTCAAAAGAAAAAGAAAGAAAGAGAAAATAAAACTAAAAAATAAATGTATTTTCTTAAAGAAAAGGACATATCAGATGAAACAAGAAGTGGAAGATAATGAAGTGAAACACATAGCAGGTAAATGTGTAATAAAGATTAGTAGCAAGGAAAATTAACAGAAAGATAAAATCAGTTTTGAGATATTGATGGATAAACAGTTCTCAGAACAGAGTCTTCATATGTGTAAGTGTGGATTTGTCATTCTAGGGTTTCCAGATTCAGAAGTGGTTGTAGAGGTTTATAGGAACTTTGGGGAACTAAAAATTCATGGACTATGTTGAATTCAAATTATCTCTGATGTCTTTCTACAAATAATTCTATTATCTAAGGACAATGAACTAGTTACTGTACAAAGGAATTTTAGTAGTTCAGCATATACTTCATTTTGCACCAGTGACCATCCTATCATAAAGGTATTTTTTTTCCCCATTTGCTCCATTTGTTGCATTTTTTCCTTCGTGCATCTAAAAACTGATTTCCAATAACTTCACCTTTGGTGACTATCTCAAAGACCATAAAGTGAAATTCAGGAAAATACTCATTCTAAAATTTTATAGTAATTGAAATATAATTTGTTCATGAAAAATTGGGCAAACACAAGATGTAGAACTATATACTAAAAATATTGAAGAAATAATTTTTGAAAAAATTATGGGTAAAAGGAATCACTAAGCCTATTATAACTTTATCTATGTTGTGTAGATATAAGAAGACTAATTTCCACAGAGATAGAACAAAGAAAATCAGTATACATTAAACTTCAATTAACCCTTCCGTTATTATTTGCCGCAGTCTGGCTGGGCACACAATCACGAGCCACCACACAGCTTGTAGATTCAAACAGCAACTCTTTATTCCCGAACTCACACCAGCCGTCTACAATCACGTTCTGGGGAAATCCACGTTCTCTTCCCAAATCCACCTCCACTGGGCTTCTGTCTCCCAAAATATACTGTCTGAATCCCGTGAGAACTCAAGGGGAACTCAGGCAGCAGGATACGCCCTATTCCCAGCAGGAATAATCTTAAACCTTAAACCTGGAACCTAAACTGGGAACGCCCTAAACACGATTATCTTAAAACCGGGAACACCCTAATCTGCCTTGGTCCTTGAGCAAGGTCACCTACATTCAATGTCACTGCAACATGTCAGCAACATGGGGTACGCTGGCAAGGAAATTGTCATACCTACTTGGCTAATGGCTCCCAGCAATTATTAGAACATTTCATTTATCGGTTATATTTAGTTCAATTGATAATTAATTATAATTAGCAAATAAATATAAGGTTGTCATTTCACCCATGATTCTGTTATTTGATTGTAACTACATGGTAAGAACAGTGACCCAATAAACCTTTTACTGTAGTGAACAACCTCAGAGATTGAGACCTTATTTTAACCAACATAATTATTTTGAAATATAGTTATATGAACAAAGATTGTAAGCTTTACATCAATTTTATTTGATTGCGTTTGATCCCTTATTGCATGCATTATGTATATAATCAATTACACACTTGGAGTGAAAAAAAGGCATTTACTCACCAAATATAAATAAAATATTAATTTGTACTCTAGTTATGTGCTATCTTGAAAGGCATAGGAAATTATTATCTGTTATTAATTCTTTCCTATTTTGTGTGATTACCAAATAAGATCCATGTTTGCATGACTTTTCTTTGAAGTATTATTGTAAAATGCAAAAGTACAAGTTTCCCCTATACACACAACCACTTAATGTCCCAATACTTAAATCTCCACCTTTTTTTTGTTTTTTTTTTTTAACTTTTTATATTTTATCCTTTTATCTCTACCTATATGTTTCAGCCCTTTCTTTTATGTGAAGCATAATCAAATATCTCAAATTTGACTATTAGTCAATGCAAATATTCCTCACCATACATGGCTATATCCGGACACATTTTCTTTAATTAACTCAATTGTTGAATTGGTTAATTAGTTGAAATAAAATGTAACTTAATTCCTTTCTTACATGTGTCACTAATTATTTTTCTGTACTTTAGTCAATGATCACTAGTGATTTTGTTTATAACTTGGAAATGAGGCCTGACACTCATTCTACACTGTTTTAAAATCAATATTGCAAGGATTTGTAATCTCAAGCTGCACTGCAACGTTGTCCCAGTCAAACTGGGAAAATGGGATTGCATACTTGCTGTAGATGCCCAAGACTCTCCAGGTTACCTTCAACCAGAATAAGGCTTATATGCATTCTGTTGGAGATATTAAGTGTGATTAACATCAGATTAGTGTTTTCTAGAAATGTTCAATTGACTCAGTGGTTTCCTTAAGCAAGGGAGATCTGGGAATTGAGATCTGGGCTAACTGAACTTTATACAAAGGCTGCACTCTGACTTTCTGATGACTCTGGAGAATGTCTCAAAACAGAGCATTTCAGAAGCCAACTTTTTGGCTAATCAAACTATCCTTTTTTTTCTCAAATTATATTTCCTTATTATTAAAAACCTCGGGAAACTTTTTTGAAAGACATTTTTCATAAAGAGTTGGTTCAGCTGTTAGTTTGTTTATTTCAATAAGCGATTGTAATTTATGTTGTAAATTTAAAATTTTAGTAATACTAACATACTATACCTATGCCTAACTCAATAATTTTATTGTGCACAAAATTAAATAGCATCACTAAATTGGTATGGGTCATTTTAACTACAAAGTTTAATAATTAATTCATATTGAACTAAATATTCATTTTTGAGCCAGGTAGCATGGCACACACTTGTAATCCCAGTGTTCAGGAGGCTGAGGCAGGAGGATTGCAAGTGCAAGGGCAGTCTGGGCAACTTAGGAAGACTATGTCTGAAAATTAAAAATAAAAACAATTGGGAATGTCACTTAGTAGTCAAGTGCCCATGGGTTCAATCCCCAGTATCAAAGAATATATACATACATGCACACATGCATAAATAATTTTTCTCAACTATTATGAGACTTATAGAAAATTATTCAGCTATTTCAATTGTGTCATCTGTATAATAGACTTAATAAGAAAACTTAACTCAGAAGTGTATTATAAGGACTAAATTATTAATGAACATATTTAATCTTAGTAATAGAAATAGAAAGATTAGAAATAAAGTAATATTAATATTTGAAAAGTTAGTGTACAATCTTACTCTGACACCAATTGTAAACTCAATTTACACAAGATTACTACTTGTGAGACAAAGTGCTACTTTAAGAGTCCCTCATGACCACCTTCAGTTTCAATAATGGACAAGGACTCACTGAACGAAAATAAAGCTGTTCTATTTAGTTACATTTATTTCATTGAAAGGATATATTATAATCAGTCAAGGAAAGCAATACAGGCACATTGGTACACACCTGTAATCCCAGTGGCTCAGGAATCTGAGGCAGGAGGATCTCAAGTTCAAAGCCATCCTCGGCAACTCAGCAAGGCCCTAAGCAAATTAGTGACACCCTGAGTCAAAATAATCATACAAAAAAAAAAATTAAAGAACTGGGGATGTGGCTCTGTGATAAAGCACTCTTAGATTCAATCCCTGATACAAAAAAAAGTTTATATAGGGCTGAGTACAAGAAAGTAACACACATGCATCTCTCAGTTGTTCTTTCCTACTACAATCACAGATAGTATTAACATTCCAGGCAATAATGTGTGATAATATTCAAGAAATATTGTCAGGCAGAAAAGCTTAACTGCACCTTGGTTTCTATGTCCTTTACTATAGATGTGTCACATAAACATGACTGATTACTGGAATGGCTAACCCCAGACTCCAGCCCCTCAGGTGGTACAGCTGATGCAGGTTGACTCAAAGACTCTATCATAACTCACATTATCAGAATACCAGAATGAAGTCTACCCAAACAAAGGTATTTTTACAAGGCAGTGTGTTTCAAAGCTTATGGATCACCTTACAGAAGACCATGACAAAGACAAGATCTCTCTTTGAGTCAGGATAAAAAATTCTTCATACTATTAAGTATTTGAATGCTAATATCAGCATCTCAATATGGAAATTTAAATCTATAGTCAAAAATAAAATCACTAAATTTCTGCTGCCTATTCTGTTAGGTAGTTAGTAGACTGCATTTGTCATAGATGTTTGATTGAGATAAATTGGTCAGTTTTAGAAGTAAAATATTAGTTGTGCATTAATAGTTTTTGCTATGGTGTATAATGAATTAGAATTTTATTTGCTTTCTGGATACCAAATGACATTCTTCAAATTACAGAGAAACGATATATCTGCCATTTTGTACTTGCATAACACACATTTTAGCATTGTGATTGATATGTTCAGTTTAATCTTTATTTTTTATTCTATGTTGAGTTTCAGTATTGATTTTTATCTATAGGTTTTAAAGGGTACTTTTTAAAAAGTAGCACTGTTGGTGTAAAGGCAAAGTACTAATTTACATATCATTTTGAAAGAAATAACCTTTCTTTTTAATCATTTAGTCTTAGATATGGTGTGTAACTATACAGACAAGTGTTTTTGCACATTCATTTCAATCACTATGATAATAGGCTTAAAGAGATAAAAGCTGTTCTATTTCTTATTCTGTATTGTTAAACCTGTGCAAGTATTTCAATTACCATAATTCTGAAAAAGTTTTATGGCTTAAAATTCTAAGGTAATATATTCCCTTTCTTGTATTCAATTTCATTTTTTGTATTCAGACAAAAGTACCTGACAGCTGCCTTTGAATATGTTTTGTAGGTATTTGAAAAGAGTAAAGTATGGGGTAGAAATGAAAAAAAAAAAAAAGGATGGAACAAAGTTGATTCTGACAACCTATCATGTGACAAGAAAGAATAAGATATTTTTGTGTATTATATGGTACTTAGATAAAAATAGCATGAAACTGCAGTAGCTACTTTATTTTTTAAGCTTTTTATTTTTTAACTATCACATTGAATTCACCTGCTTCTGCACATGTTTTCTATCCATTTGGTTAATGGACATTTAGAAACATTTACTGTTCTCTTACTAGATCCTAGGAAAAAAATATATAGGGTTCTGAAAAAACAATAGATACTATTCCCAGCTTCTGAGATGTTTCTAGTAGGAACATATCTCACACAATATGGTGTGAGTGAGCCATATCATGTATAAATAAAAACTTCTTATAGGTCCTAGTTTCAGATTTGAGGGATGTTACTGTATGATGTTCTAACAGTAAACCTATTTTGGAGACTGTTGCCTTTTAGTCACTTATAATCAGAAGTTATATTTCTTTACCATTTTGTTTAAATCAGTAGTACCATTTCATTCAACATAAACACTAAGTCAGCAAATTCTGTCAACTCTGTGTTTAGAGCTTATTTCAGATGCATCTAAAATATGTACTCTTCTTCACTCTCTTATCAATATTGCTCATAAACAATGTCTTATTGAACAGTTTTAAACATTAAGGTCTGGATGTAAATTAAAATCTACTATTCTTTTCTACTCTTGGGACTTTCCTAGTGACAGATCTAACCATGCATACCACACATTATTTTTTTTTTCTTAAAGGGCAATAAAATTTGAAATAAATGAAAGATGAAGAATATTAAGATCAAACTGTAAAAAAAACCTTGAAAATTCAAAAAAATATGAACAGAATTCATTGCATGATAACACAGTTAACAGGCTCTATAAATGTCAAATTTTGGAAAAGAATGTTTCACAATTTTGAATGTGTACAGAATACTAAAATTTTAACTTGGGAGAATCAGAGACTCTCAGATCTTAAAAATATTTAATGGTGTCCTAATATGCATATGTCATTAATTTATTCTTAACTGATATTTTTTTCTAGTTTATAGCAGAAGAAATTTGAAAACACTATGAATTAGAAAAAGTGTATTGAGGAGATCTGAATGATGCTATCACCGCAAATTCTTACATTGAATTCCTTACCACAAAGGTGATGGAATTAGGAGGGGTAAACTTTGGAAGGTGTTTAGAGATGAGAGTAAAGCACTCCTAAGTGGGATTAGTGTTCTTATAAAAGACACCCAAGAGGGGCTTTTGACCCTTGTCCCATATATGGACACAGAAACACCATCTATGGATAAGAAGCTATTTTTAAAAAATAATATGGTTTCTTCAACAAAGTAGTAACAACCCAAGTAATTCTTAGTTTACTATTGTGTAAAACATTGAATTAAGTAGATCCAAGACAGAAGTGATCTTCATTCCAAACATAATCTATCCAGCTAATAAGTTTCCTTATAAATATGAACTTAACATGTTTTATAATTAACTATCAATTATTACTTTAGGTTTATTTGCATTGTATGGCCCCATGGATAAACATAATCATCTGGGAGTAAGAAAACAACAGTATTAATATCTCAGGCAATACATTCAGAAAGTCATGGATTGCAATATTGTCTGCTATGAAGTCTTTTGAGCATAAGAAAAATGTTATCAAATATATTCAATAAAAAAATACTTTTACATAAATGTTGTTTGAAGGGTTGGGTTTTATATAACACTGTTACTTTTCATTGTTTCATGTGCATAAAAAACATGCTTACTATATTATAACTATTTTTTATGTCAGTGCAGTACAAAATAGAAATAGCATATATTATGCTCAGTATTTACTGAAGAATATTAGCTTTAATATTATATTACAGTTGAATATAAAGCTATCAAATTTTAAGTGATTTCCAAGATTTTAAGAAGAGTAAGCCTGCTCTAAAGAATAATGCAGGAATAATTGTTTGTATGGATTGACTCCATAAATACAAGTTTTGCTTACCATTTGCTTTAATACTAGCTAATATATTCAGTATTAAAGAACAATTAGAAGTTTCATAACTTTTTCAGAAACAATTATTTACTTGTTTTCAATATGCCTAAGTCAATGTTCTACTGACATGTTTTTTTTAATGTAATTATCACAACCCCTCAGGAATCATATTTAAGCTATTTGTGTGGGATATCAAGAACAAAAGCCTAAAGTCCTATTTATATGAAAAAAAATGTCCTTCAGCCAAAGAATTCGATACAGGGAAACAAAGCGACATTGCATTTTTAGGAAATGTTTGAAATGGAAAACAAGTTTGAAAATGTAAATATTATAAAATTAGAATAAAAAGTTTTCTTTCAGTATTTGAAATATATTTTTGCAGACTTTAGATTTTGTTTCTAAAGTATACTTTGTACATGTGAAATAAACTGATTATACCTTTACATAGCTTGTAAACAACTTAAGCTCTTTTATCTAAAATACACAGACATAAAAAGAGGGATATATTTTAATAGTTTTAAATTTAATGAGATAATTTCTTATTTATTTTAAGCACAAATTACTGATCTTTCAGATAATGTATAACATTAGGAATTCTACTGTGATTATTAGTATTTACGTCTTAAAAATATATACCTATGTGGTATTTTGACATGATAATAAATAAGGATAGGTCACAATTTTACAGATTTATTATTAACCTTTGGAATATATCAACTACATTTTAGAAGGAGAAATAATTTCTCTAATTATGGCTTTATGACATCTCTGTACTTCATTGACTTCTTAAGTTCTACTGAAGTTAAAATAATATTATTTTCAACTAAAACTGCCATTGATTTTTTTCTAGATTTCGCTAGAGATACTTATTCATTGATTTACCTTGATATTAAATAACTTGCAAAATATTGAGGTTCTCACAAAAGTATAAAAGTGATGATAATTTTCATTGTTGTTACAGCATCTTATTAAGGTTTCTCTAAACATACCAAATATTTTTATGTTATTTAGCTCTGAATTTATTTCTAAAGCACTATGTTTTCTAAGAAATTTAAAATTTGCAAATTACTGAAATTAGGATAAACACAGTGTGCAATGTGCTGTTCTTTCTTTGTATTTCACTTTTATGGTTTATGGTTGTGTGTGTTCATTTTTAAGATTTTTCATTTTCAATTCATAGAGGACTGAAAACTTCACTTTATTAATATCTTTAGATGAGCCTGTAAATCAACAAGTATGCATAACAATGACAACAAAAAATTATCATTATTAAAATGCTACAGGGCACAGCCCAGTGACCAGTTTTACTTTAGCTATCATTGACTAAGCACCAGAAATTATTGAAATCTTAAGTGTAAAAATATTATGTGTCCAATATTGTGTCCATATGCTATACTATGCCAATCACTGTTTTACATCTCATTGTAAAAAATCATTTGATTTTTACATGAAATAAATTGACAATGGGACATGATTTAGAGAGTTAAACCTGGCAACATACATAAATGTTTATTCTAATTCTTTAAGAAAAAGCTTTATTGAGGTATGAATAATATATAAAACATGCATTTTTTAAATGTATACAACTTCATGAGTTTAGAGATAAGTACATAACCATGAAACCATGATCCTCAATGTCATAAAATAATTCAATAACCTCCCAAAGTTTCTTCCTGTTCTTTTTAATATTTAATTATTGTTATTATTTTTGATAAAAACACAATGTAACATTTTAGAAAATCTTAAGCATACATTGAAATATTTTTAACTATAGGAGTAAATAGTTGATCTCTAGAAATTGCTCCTCTGGTATGATGGAAGCTTTATAAACTTTTACTAATAAGTTCCTGTTTCTTCCTCCTACCAGCTATTGGCAACCAACATTCTACAACTCTCAGCCTCTACGAGTTTGCCTATTTTAGATTCCATATGTAAGTGATTTTATATATTATTGGACTTTCTTATTTTTTAAAATATTTTTATTAGTTGTCAATAACCTTTATTTTACTTATTTATATGTGGTGCTGAGAATCGAACCCAGTGCCTCACGCATGCTAGGCAAGCACTGTACCACTGAGCCACAACCCCAGCCCTGGACTTTCTTATTTTACTTTATATTGTCCTACAGATTAATTGATGTCACAAATCGAAGGACTGAATAGCATTTTATTATACGTATATGCATGCCAATATTTTATGCATTCATCCATTAGTGGATATCTAAGTTGCTTCCAATGTCTTGGCTTGTCTTGCTGTAATGAATTTGGAAGGGCATCTCTTGAAAGCCTTTGAATTTAAATACTTTTGAACACATAACAAAATTTTAAAGGATTGTTAAACCATATGTTCCAATTTTTACTTGTTGATATTATTTCAGAAGGTCACCAAAAGTGAAGAACATAGAAAGGCTAGTCTCTTCACAAAATCATGATGGGAAAACCAGATATCACATTTAAAGCCAAACACTATGTACAAGTATCAATTAAAAAAAAAAAAAGATTAGCCCATACAATCTGAATCTGAAAATTCCTGGAAGAAACATAAGGATAAATCTTCTTGACATTGAGTTTTCAATGATTTCTTGAAACAGCACCAAAACCACAGGGAATAAAAAACAAAAATAGACAAGTGGGACTATATCAGACTAAAGGTTATATACAGTAAAAAAAAATCAACAAAATGAAAAATTAATCAACAGAATGGAAGAAAATATTTGCAAATCATTTGAAATAGTCAGCTTTGTGCCACTACAATGAAACACCTGACATAGGTTACTTATGAAGTAAACAGAAGTTTATTTTAGCTCATGGTTATGGAGATTCAAGTACAAGACTAGATGGCCATATTGGTTTGACTCTTTGACAAGGGCAGCATATTGTATTGAAAGTGAACGTGAGAATGTGTGCTCACATTACAGACCAGGTTACAGAAAGAGAAAAGCCAAGTGGGGTCCCGCAGTTTATTTCAAAAGCACAATCCCAATGATCTAAGAACCTTTAAGTCAGCCCCATCCCCTAAAGTTCATAGTACCTTCCAATATTGCCATTCTAGGGATGAAGGCTCTTCATATTGACCTTTGGGGACCCTTATACAAACTATAGCATCATATATCTGACAAAGTTTTATTATTCAAAATATATAAAGAATTTATTGACTAAATAGCAAAGAAATATTCTAAATAAAATTTTATTTTGTTGATTGGACAAAGCAACCAAATAGACATTTCTCTAAGAAAGATACAAAATGATACAGAAATGGTTAGGGAAAGTTGTTTCATGTCACTAGTCATCAGAGAAATAGAAAACAAAAGCATAATGACATTACACCTAAAACCTATTAAATGCATATTATTAGAAAAAACAAACAAACAAAAAACCCAAAACCAAACAGTAAAAAGAAGGGAAAAAAAGATAAAAATTAGCAAAGATGTGAAGGCAAGACAACCCTTGTAAACTGTTGGTGGGTATATAAGTTGGTATAACTACTATGAAAATAGCATAATTGCACTAATATAATAAAAATGATGACTTGGAACATTGTAGGCTACATTGATAATGTAGAGATAATGACTCCATGTCTGTTGGAATGAGACTAATTGATGGTGAGATGATGATTTGTTTGGAGCTGTGGTATTTACCTTTATGATTAAATAATTTTGAATGTCAAGTTTTCTTATTTTGAGAAAAAATATTTTAAAATTGAAGCTAATTTTATTTTTTATCTGTATTTTTTATTTATTCTAACTAGTTATACATGACAGTAGAATGCATTTTGCCACATCATATATAATTGGATTATAACTTCTCATTCATCTGGTGGTACATGATGTAGACTTCTACAGATCATGTAATCATATATGCACATAGGGTAATAATGTCCAATTAATTGTACTATAATTCCTATCCTCATGCTCCCTCCCCTCCCTTGGCTCCCCTCTGTCTAGTCTAAATTACCTCTACACCCTCCCCCACCACCCCTTATTGGGAATTAGTATCTGCATATCAAAGAAAACATTCAGCCTTTGGTTTGGGGGATTGGCTTTTTTCACTTAGCATAATATTCTCCAATTACATTCATTTACTGGCAAATGTCATGACTTCATTCTTTTTAAGGCCGAGTAATATTCCATTGTGTATACATATACCACAGTTTCTTTATCCATCCATCTATTGAAGGGCACGTAGATTGGTTCCATAGTTTGGCTATTGTGAGTTGAAATGCTATAAATATTGATGTAGCTGCATCACTGTAATATGCTGATTTTAAGTCCTTTGGGTATAAACCCAGGAGTGGGATAATTGGGTCAAATGGGGGATCTATTCCAAGTTTTCTGAGAAATTTCCATATTTCTTTCTATAATGATTGCACCAATTTGAAGTCCTACCAGCAATGTATGAGCATAACTTTTTCCCCACATCTTTACCTTATTTATTGTTGCTTATATTCTTATTGATGGCCATTCTGACTGGAGTGAGAAAAAAGAGATCAGGAATAGTGAAAACAATTCTTATCAAGAAAAATTAAGTAAGAGACATCATAATACTAGACCTTAAACTAAACTACAGAGCCATAGTCACAAAAACAACATGGTATTGGAACCAAAACAGATACATAGATCAATGTTATATAATAGAAGATTAAGAGAAATATGCACATAAATACAGCTATCTCATTCTAGACAAAAACACCAAAAATATACACTGTAGAAAATATTGCCTCCTAAACAAATGGTGCTAGGAAAACTGTAAATCCATATGTAGCATATATGCACAAAAGTCAATTCAAAATGAACCAAAGACTTAGGCACTAGAACAGAGACCCTTTGCCTAATCAAAACATAGGCTCAAATCTCCACCATGTCACTTAGGAACTGACTTTCTAACAAGAAAGTCCTAAAGCACAAGAAGTAAAATTAAGAATCAATAAATGTGATAGAATCAAACTAAAAGCTTCTTCACAGCAAAGGAAACAATAAATAATGTGAAGAGAGAGCCTACAGAAAGGAAGAAAATCTTTATCACATGCACTGCAGATAGAGCATTAATCTCCAGGATATAGAAAGAACTCAAAAACCTTAACACACACACACACAAACACACACACACACACACAAATACCATCGATAAATGGGCAAAGGAACTGAACAGATACATCACAGAAGAAGAAATAAAATTGATCAACAAATATATGAACAAGTGAAGCTAATTTTAAATTTGTCAATTGAACCTGAGAAAGTTTTCTTCTCAAAAAAAAAATATCCCAGAGGGCTCTTTCTTACATAACCTCCTAGAATGCATACAAACTTAAACATAACAATATGTAATTGCTGAATGCATATCATACTACTTTTCTCTACTCAATGCACTGCGAAGCTCCACATTAACTTACAAAAATGCACCGCTGTTCATCATTTTTAAAATGTAGTGAAATAGATAATTAGTGAAAGTTGGGACTAGAATTACCCATCTTTGACTGTATATACTTTATGACCTCCATAATATTCTCTCCAGCATATGACAAAAAGGTCTCTCAACCTTCTGTTATTACCTGTAACCATCTAACTCAGCAATGTCAGTACGTTCTATTTAAATCCAACTTGTAATTCCAATATTAGTTTGAAAAAAATTCAAAGCTGTGGAAGATGCTTACAGAAGATATTATTACAGATGTTTGCTTGAAGTCTATGGCTTCAAGCTAACATATACAAGAAGAATAAATCTCATCATTCTTCCTTGCTAAGTATTATGAGGGTATGGTTGCCAGATTACCAAATTAAAACTTCAAAATATCCAGTTAAATTTGAATGGTAGGTATACATACTTTTTAGTGTAAATATACGCCAAAGATTACTAACTTGCTTTCCTGCTTCCCCGTCCCTCTCTCTTTTTACATTTCTTTATACTTATATTTATAATTTGAAATTTCAGTTTAGTTCAACATCCTGTATTTGTCTGGGAACCTTACTTGAGACATAAGCTTGATCCATTTAAGAATGTCCTCAATACTCCTTACCTTAAGTCTTGTCGATAGAATGTGTCCATGACTTACTTCAACAAGTTTGGTTATTTCTTCTTCTCCAGAAAAAAAAAAATCAGCCTTGAGGGGGTATTGTACAGTTCAGTTACAATCTTCCAAATTACCAATTTTAAATTCAGCAATAAATTATATTCAGTTACATATTAATACTAATCAGCAAATATATATGGGAGTGATAAATATTAATTTCTAAAAAGTCTGTGATTTGAAAAATTTATCTAATTTCTGTACTCATCTGTACAACCTTCTTCAACCTTTCTCTTTTAAGTGTCTGGTGCCTACCTCATGTTAATTATTTCTGTTCTGATATGTGTTACTTCTTGTCATTTATTCATAATTTCAGGTAATTTTCTGTTTAAGCTATTCATTTCTCGCTCTTTTTTTAATGTTTAGAAAGTATAGATGACTATTTTATTTATTATAAACGTAGAGGTGGGCTGGGGATATGGCTCAAGCCATAGCGCACTCACCTGGCATGCGTGCGGCCCGGGTTCGATCCTCAGTACCACATACAAACAAAGATGTTGTGTCCGCTGAAAACTAAAATATAAATATTAAAAAAAAAATTCTCTCTCTCTCTCTCTCTTAAAAAAAAAGTAAAGGTGGATATCTTGGATTGAAAAATGTCAAAGTAAAAATTTTGTTCTTTGACATCACTTTGAATTATATATTTATCATTTCATTTAGCATGCAATATATGTGCATTTATTTGTATGTTCCTCTCTTCATCCATCACACTATGAGGTTCTTGGCTATAATATCTACTCTTATTTATTTATGTAAAGTTGAAAAACAGAATGATCTCATTGTTAAAAAGACCCTCAATTTACATTAGTACAATTTAGGAAGATGAGTCAAACTTTGGGCTTTGAGGTTTACTTCAAATACTACAAAATGATCCTGCATTCTCTGGAGAATATGACCTATTACATAAGATGGATGATCATGTTCAACATTGGCCTAACACTGAAAAAACTGTTGCCTACTAAGAAATATCAAGACTTCTCCTGAGGAGGTAAAGTCAATTTTCAGCAACTTCCTCTAGTGAGAATCTTTCCCTTTCAATTTCTAGAGACATGCGATATAATATGAACATAGGGTCACATCCTCAATATTGTAATATTCCTACTCTCATAATTTAGTGGAGAATCAAAGAAAAGATTTTCTGAAGAGAGTAAAAATTCATATAAATTTCAATTCCAGGTTTTCTTCCTTGAATCAAAGGTGAGACCTGATTCAAATCTTGCACTCTGTGTTTTTCTTTTTCTCACACTAAAAGTTCTAGTCACTGTGTCTCACTTTTAAAACATATCCAGCTTCTACTTCTCCATCATTTGTTATTTGAAGTATTGCAATTACCTTCACTTTGTTCTCTCTGGTACTTCTAAAATCAGTGTCCCATTTTTACTGTGAAGTTTGACTTTGGCTTTTTGTTTATATCCCACAAAATTAATCCTTACATTTTATGCTCATCATATTTTTCTCTATTGAAGTCTTACAAATTTTATCTAAATATAAATACATAGGTAGAAAATTATATGTGTGTGTGGAAAACAGTAACACTTTGTAATCAAAATGTTTTAAAGTTGTTTATCTAGTATTTGTCATATTTTGAAGAGAACATTTAAAAAATTAGACTTTTGTGAAATTATTCATGAATTGCACAAGACAGTGAGGATGGTATACTTTTTTGTCATCATTGTCATGAATTTCACAGTGAACATGTGTAGACACAGAAAAGAACAAAAAAAGTAAATAATAGAATCAAATGTAAGCCGACCTCTCTAGATAATGAGTACGTAAATATGTAAGTCTTTGCTTTCATATAGGGTTTTCCTGATTTTCTTGGGAAAACTTTTGAAGATTCTCCATAGTTCTTTTTAATTTATAAATTGGCTTTTCCTACTTCAAACATTGCAAAGCTGGGTATGAGTCATTGTTCAACATTGTGAAGGAAAATTTATCAAAATATTGAATTTTCAAAGAAAACATTACAAGTTGTTTTAGACAGAAGTATGGGGAGATTTGATATCTCTTTTGCATATTGTCATGTTTCTTGTGATTCTTAAGGAATTGCATGGAGATTAATATTATGTGCCAGTTAAATATATCAATTTTGTTTCCATTTTATTTTGTGACATAGAAATTAAAAATAATGTGATGTGTGGGTCAAAGGAAGTAATATAAAAGTATACTTATGAAATATGTAGTATTTTCTATTGAGATAATAGAACTAAGATGGATTTCAGATAATTGTATTAAAAACAATTTATTTTTTCATCAATGCATTATACTTATATGTAATACTGGGTTTCATATTGAAATAATTATACAAGCATGGAATATAATGTGCTCTAATTCAGTCTGAGAATTTTACCCTTCCTCAACCCCCTTTTATCCTCTCCTTCTTCCTTTTCCTCCACTGATGGTCTTTCTAATTATTGTTTTTTTTTTTTTTTTTTTTTTTAATTTGGGCATTGTAGCTGTACACAGATATGAAAACCTAATTTCTAAATAGTTTCTCTACTCTGTTGCCAAGATTATTTTAAAAGAATAGTAGGTGTTAAAGGGAGTGTTTAAGTGGCCATAAAGTAAGAATTTCAAGGTACCATATCTTACACTAGCCAAATATATTCTTCGAATATTGTACCAGGAAAATGCATCCCAAAGCCATGACATAGTCTTCTGCTTCAAAAGAGAGATGCTATTTCAAGTGTTGACTGCTTTTAATAACACAGGTGAAAGAAAGATGTCTTAAGCTAAATGAGTCTCATAACAAAGACCCTAGAAAGTTTGTTTGCTTCTCTTCGGGTTTCTTAGACTACTTAAACATATGTTCCCACTATAACATATTAATAGCCTGACTTCAAAACCCAAGACCTTTTCACATGCATGAGACCTTTAACTTTGTGTTCCCACCTATAAAGGGATTAATTTACTGCCTGGCAAACAGAATGTGCATAAATTTTAGCTACTATTGTAAATTTGGCTTGCATTTAATTTACTTTTTTCTTTATTGTTTAACTACAGCTGTATTTTTATGTTAATATCAGGCTAGATAGTATGTTGAAAAGCCAGGTTATGTTTTGCTTTTTGAAATCTTAATAGAAATACTTTTCATAGAACTTGAATTAGGTTTACTACCTCAGCATATTTTTCTCAAGCTAGGTTGGAAAGTCAGGAGATAAAGCTGGTTTGTGATTTCTTCAGAAATCTTGACAAACATAAAAGTAATATAAAGGCATTATTCACACAGGCAAGCACAGTTGAGGTATTTTCAGTCTGTCAAGTTTGCATTTTTAAAAATGGAGTAAAGCTTTATGAAAAAAAAAAATTGCTTTCCCCCTGTTCTGTTATCTGTTTCTTTGAATTTCAG
This sequence comes from Marmota monax, assembly GCF_021218885.2. Classification (NCBI taxonomy): domain Eukaryota; kingdom Metazoa; phylum Chordata; class Mammalia; order Rodentia; family Sciuridae; genus Marmota; species Marmota monax. The sequence goes on from NW_026692781.1 coordinate 18,312,042, forward strand.
GATACATTTGTAAATCAAATTGTGTTCAAGCAGATCCTGCTCAAACCAGAAGCTTAAAGCTTTAAAGAGTACTTTGAGGCATGCACAGGTTGGTTTGATGTACAAAAAGTGATTAAAATAGCAATGCAAGTTTTTTTTAAGGAAATTTTGTCAATACAATTTAGTACTAATAACAGTCTATCCTGGTACATATTTTAAAATATAATGGAAAAATCAATTCAGCAATTAGTTATTGAATCTTTTAGGCACTAGTCACTTTCAAGGCCTTAGAGGGCAAGTGAGAAATAACAACAACAACAACAACAAAAAAAAAAAAAACCCTAAACAAAATAAGTTTTCAGTTCTCTATATATCACATAGATGTGAGAATAAATTTATAATAGTATTTTTAAACACTGAAGAAAGTATATATGTGTATACATTGGAAGTTTCTGAGACTGGCTCAGGAATGTTTAGGTAGCCTCTATGACCTAGAAGTGAGGTGGACCTGGGATGTTGGAGGAATGTGATATTATTCCTGTAGTTCGTTATGTTAGGCTCCTGATGAGGTTTGGGGACTGGAATACTAGTCTTCTGACACTACCTTCTCAAGGAGGCTGTCTCCTCAATCTTTCCATCCAATGAAAGCAAAATCTTTAGCTTAGGTCTTCCTTCAAACCACTGATACATAGTGTGGATACTGAAGGAAGAATGGAGGAAGACGTTTCTGTCACAGTTAATGAACTCTTCTTTTCCAGATTGTCTTCTTCAGTACCTCTCTTTCACTCTTCTCATTACACTCAAACCCACAGTCTATCTTAGTCTCATCTCTCTGCTTTGTATAGTAATGTTGAAATGGTATTTTTGTACATTGACTCATTTATTCATTTAACAAATATTTACTTAACATTTACTATTATTAATGATCGGGATATAGTAGTATGCAAAACAGACTATTTATTTTATACTCCTGCATCTAAATGAATTTAATACACTACATAAGGTAATACGTGTTAAAAAGTTTAACAAGGATTAAGAATGATATTTTCCTGGCTGATATTCTTTGTTTTATAGGATTCCATGTATTTCTAATATATCGGAAGAGTCTGATTCTCAAGGAAAATTAACTTATTCCATCAACTACTTCTTTTGTCACACATAATTATCATTTAACTGGATATAAGTGTTTTGAGGTATCTTGAGATTAAAGTCTAGTTTTTGTTTTGTTTTGTTTTTGGTAAAAAAAAAAATTGCTCTTTGAATAGTCTCTATCACTTGTATCCAAAATCATCCTCAGACATTGACACAGTCAATGAACTCCTAAATACATGATTAATGAGATGACTGAATTGTCTATAAGATGAGCATTCTAAAGAGAATACAAAATTTGGGGAACATGTATGACCTTAATTGTATCAAAAAATCTAAAGAAGTGCAATGATCAAATAAAACAATAATTGTGTAAATGTATTTGTCATAAATAAACCATTACCATTCAGTTTTGCTCAATTTCAATATTGCAGTTACTTCTAAGCAAAAAGGAAATAAACTTTAAAACAAATATTCAAAAGAGACTAATACATCAATTGATCCAAGAGTATATAGTCTCAAGGTAAAAAGCTCCAAGTACGTCTTTTAAATTAGTATGAAGGAAATCCTGAATCTTTTGACTCCTTTTAAAATTATAAATATTCTGTGTTACCATTTTATCATTAAGAAGTGTTGAAAATACATCATATAATTTTAAAAATTGTCTTTATTGTCATATGTATGAAGACTTCTTCCTAACAGCTTCTCAAATTTTCCTCTTTGACTCAATTCTCAGAGATTCCATCCAGAGCTAAGATGGTATTAGTTAAATTGTACCCTCTCCTAAATATATTGAAGTCTGAATCCCTAATGCCTCAAAATGTGAGTTAGAAAGAAGTCAGAACACAGGATCTCAAACACAGAGGGAAAATATCAATACTTCCTGAGAAAGTAAAATTGCTTGAGGAGATAGAGTTTATCTATTATTTGCTTATAACTCAGTGCTAATATAAAGCAGATAATGTAATAAAATTATGAACTGGCCATCTCAAAATTGAAATAATTAACTGTTTTTATAGTTATAATGATTTATTTTTTTCAAATACATACAATAGTTGTGCATGTTAATTGTCCAAAACAGCATGATAATCAATAATAATTTAATCTATCAAAGTAAGCATATTGGCTTCTAACTAAAAGTTAATGATAAGGTAAGATTGGCAAAATTTTAAATCATATGCAACTAAGTTAAACAACTTTCAAACAGAATCTGGAAAATGAATGAAATGGTAATGTGTTGGTACATGCTTAAATTTATGTTTGATCTCATAAGGGCTATGATTTATTTTATAATCCTGCACACTTTTCAGTGCTGCACAATTAATGAGGAAATAGGTGAAGAAAGCAAGTTTTACTACCCTGACTCAGTATAGCCTCTGTTGATTGTTTTATTTCTCTCTCTCTCTCATGCAAAGCACATTTTTCTCTGTATATCACTGTTATGACTGCCTCCCCTCACATCTTGCCAAGTATGCACAAATTAGTCTTCCAAGAACAGCTCAGATGAACCCTAGACTACTAGGGACTGCAATTTACTTCCCTGATATCTCATGTTGGGTGCCTCTCCACCACTGCCTATTATTTTAGTCTCTTTTCAAAGTACTTTCTTCTTTGGTGGTATACATCTTTAAATGATGCTCATACTCACCCCCACCACATAAAAACATTATCTGGTTTTCCCTATGTTGAATCCTTTACCTGAAACACATAATTATTGCTCAATTATTTTTTATTGGTTGAATTCTATGGATCCATGATACAAATCCCAAGAGAATTCAGAAGTCCTTTGTTAGAGTCAAAACAACCTTGTAAAATTCACGTCACCATATTTTTAAATGAAGCATTTGAATTTTATTAAGTTTTTTACTCTTTAATGATAGTCTAGAATTGTCCAAAATCTTGAGATATTTGAATATTAGTCACAATATTTCTTGATTTTGTGGGGGTTAAAAATTAAAAACAACGAGAAAAGTAATTTGTAAATTTGAGGCTACTATACTGCAAGGCTTCACATGTTACTTCTGGGAAATCCTAAATGAATTATTTCAAAACAACTTTTTAGTAAAGACAAACATAGAAACTATATCTTTTATCTTATAGGTTAATGGCAGCATAATAAATAGAATTTTATGAAAATAACCATAAATCCATCTTAACATAAGTTTGTATAAATACTTTGATAGGTAGATTTATAGCCAAAAATGTATCAAAATTGATGCTTTGCATTAAAAGATTTAAAAGAAACTGGAGAGATTTTGATATGTTTTAGTCTGTTCCTTATTGATTCCTATAAATATGCCTCAATTTTCTGAAGTCATTAACCATAAAATATACACACAGGAAAAAGTGTGACCTTGGAGATTCAAACTGCACATATAAAAATGGTCATTACCTGGGCTTTGCCCCTACTGAGACACCAAGTGCCATACTTCATCAGCTGAATGTTTGTGACTGACATGAACAAGCCATTGCTGTCGTTCAGAGTTCATGCAAAAAAAGCCATTGATACAGACACATTTTCATCACAAGTAAGAAATGCCAATGTTAATAAATGGTTTATCCATGAAATAAAGGCATAAAACAGTAAAATTATTTTCATAGTAATAAATCATTCACTAAACAGTGTCAATTGCAAATTTAACAGCTAAAATTTAAATCGGCATATTTACCTATGCAAGAAATAATGTATGTGCAAAATATAGTGTTTTGGTTTTCTGAATGTTGTAGTTAATACAATTTATGCCATTCCTTTTTAAAGAAAAAAATCTAACTAAAGAAAATTTAAAGCTACTAGAGTAAATTGCTAAATCATTTTTATTCAGAAAAAATAAATCTTTTTAAAAAGTCTGTTTCTTTGCCTTAAGAAAATGTGTATGAGGGCTGGGGATGTGGCTCAAGCGGTAGCGTGCTCTCCTGGCATGCGTACAGCCCGGGTTCGATCCTCAGCACCACATACAAAGATGTTGTGTCCGCCAAAAACTAAAAAAATAAATAAATATTAAAAATTCTCTCTCTCCCTCTCTCACTCTCTCTTTAAAAAAAAAAAGAAAATGTGTATGAATTCACTTTGATATGGGACAAGTCCACAAATAAATAGTTCTAAGTCAGATTTTGAAATGTTCTTTTAATCAGAATGAAAGATAGTTTTGGTGAAGTCATTTTTTACTGATTTTTTTTTAGTAGATAATCATTAAATTTTTGTAAAAGAGTAAACTTTTTATCTTCAACTTCAGTAGCATATTTAAAGACAGTTTTACCAAATAAACATTCAAGAGTACATTGGACCATGACTGAACACACAACTTCAGATAGAAACTGACACTGAAAGTCATTTCATTTCATTTCCATTACTTGACGTACCATTGAAAAGAACAGAAGTATTTGCCACAGTGAACAGTATCTGTAGGACTTAGTGAATTTACAGTTTCAAACAGAGTTCTGTATCCATTATATTTTCTACTGAAACATTAGTTAGAAAACTCAGTATAACACTTGCCTCTTTTTTATTTGGCTAAAGTAGGAAAACAAGTTTTTGTTGTAGGAATGAAGTGCCATTTTATTTGAAGAAAATGGCCAGTATTTTGCTCCAAACTATTGATCACACAACATACCATGTAAAAAGTATTTGCATATCCTAAGTTGCCTATTAATTTATTTTTAAGTTTAAATTACTGGAATTCTTATGTTACTGAACATACTTATTAATTGGTACATTATTATTTTTATGGTTTCATATCAAGATTATTTTTTATGAGAGAAGGATTATTTAGGTAATTTAATTTTAATAAATAAAAACATTAATTGGTAAAAGTTATACTCTTAAACTTTTGTAGGAAATCACTTAAATGACAATTCCTTGTTTCTAGAGCTAAGCAAGGGAGTCACAAATATACTCATAACATCAGCTGAAATGAAAAGCCGTAATTCTTCTCTTTTTTCTATATTCAATCCAGTTCACAGACCAGAGCCCACTAACTGAATAGAATGTGGGATATCCTTAAGGAAAGTATCCTGCAATCCTTCCCCAAACATGTGCCATAGTTATTCTTCTATTTTTTTTAACACAGGGAACATGCAAAAAAGCCACTTATACAGACTCATTTTCATCATCAGTAAGAAATGCCAATGTTTATAAATAGTTATTAGTGGCTACAGGTAAATATTAGTTATGGAGTGGCCACAGATAAATATAGTTATGAAGTGGCCACAGGTAAATATAAATTCACAGGGAGCAAGTTATATCTTGATATTCAGGGCTAAAAAATGAAGTACCTTAGCTGAAACTGATATAGGAGCTCTGAAGTCCCATCATTTTTTCTTATTGGTGTTGAGGCTTATGAAGATGAGTGAGTAAAGTGTTTGTGGCTCAGTTCCTTCTCAGAATGAGCCTGATGAATTCACAACCCTGAAAAGTGATTATTTTCCTTATTCTTGGATGCAAAATTAGGATGAATATTTATCATCTGGTAGAACCCTCATATGACCTGACATTTGGAGTAAGAGTCATGTAGTAGGGACCTAAGCGAGTACATCATTAGACTTAAATTTTGAAAGAAATGTCCTACGTAGTTAAACTAGCTTGTTAGTATGAATCTTTACTTGACTCTAACATTGGACCTAGGTTTTATGTTGATCTTTCTGGTAACATCTGAATGCTATATTGTGGCCAACAAAAGTACATATATTTCCTGGGATAGAACTTATTTGATATTTGATAGAAAAAGGGATTATATCATGAGTTGGTACTCATTAAAATAAAGTAATACTTTTGATTCCAAAACAAAACAAAAAAAAACAAATTTAACCAAATATATTTATAAGGTTTCTAAGATTTTTTTATGATACATTTTTGATTATGAAGCATAAGTATTGGTGAAGAAGCGAATAGGGGATTCTCTTTTAGAGTGCATAACCCACCTGTTCTTTGAGTACTTGGGACTCAGTAAGATTATCCAACAAAGTGTACAGCATAGTATCTATTAAATACCCCAACTATGTGGCCTTAATTGCTGTGGAAATGTAAATTACTCAGTGAAAATTTAATTTACTTTATCTTTATTCTACCCTTAGAGATTATTCTATGATTTATAGAAGCATTGTGAAATAACAGTTAGGAAAAAAGGCATAATCTGAAACAAGCCATGACAGCTATTTGGACATTGAAGATTTATAGAATAAAGCTGCAAACAGATTCTTTCAGATGAAACCTGCTGTACATATCCTGTAATTATAAGCCCTATATTTTTATTAATTAAATGAAATGATAATGTTGATTTTACTATTGTCTCATCCCCACAGAGACATACAAACAGATACACACAAAAATCCAAAAAGATATATAATGAGGTATTATGGTGACTGAACATAAGAAAAGTATAAAAAACTCACTATTAATGATATCACTCCTTTGCTTTCCTTTTTAATTGGAATCATTTTATTAATTAGCTAAATTAAAATAAATTATATTTTTAAGTCCTTACCATATAGTTCAAATCAGCAAACATTTTTCTCAAATGGCTATTACCATAATTACATGTCTTCGTTTAGAAAAAAGATGATTGAAATATGCATCACAAACTTTATAATACGATTAAATAGCACTAAAGCACAATAATTAAATATATTTTTAAAACTGTATTGCAATTAAAATTTCTAGTTAAAACACTTCACTAAAGTACAATATTCAACATATTTAACAATGCATTATCTATAGTTGCTTAGTTATTATGTTAGTCATCTATTATTGTAACAGAATACCTGAGATAATCTAAGAAACAGAATGCTAATTTTGGCTTATACTTTGGAGGTCCAATATTGATTGTTCCTATTGCTTTTAGGCATGTGGAGAGTCAGTACATAATGGCAAGAGCACATGACAAAGGAAGCTACTTACCCATGGCAGGCAGGAAGCAAAGAGGGAAATAGGAAGGGGCAAGGATCTCAATACTGCCTTCAATGACTTAACGTCTTTCCACTAGGTCCTGTCTCTTAAATGTTCCAAATAGAGCTACAGACTGGGTAAAAAGCCTTCAACGCCTGGGCATTTGGGTAACATTCAAGATCCAAACCATAGAAGTTTTTAATCTAGAAATTGATCTTTAATCACTAATTTATAAATATGGGCTATAAGTGAGAAATGATTTGCTATATTAACATGCTCACTTTTCTTAATTGTAACTCAAAAATTTCTGAAATTCTAAAGAAATCAAAGTCTACTTAAGATGAGTCGCAGTATTGGGGTGAAGTTTGCAGTAATTAACAATTATGCTTCCCTCTCAAGCCAGAGAGGGGAAACATTCAGGGACTACCAAAACTTCTTGGTAATCAAGCTATATATAATGAACAAATAATGTGAGTTTTGCAGGGGAGGAGGTTGTGAGATGAAGGCTGTTGACAGCATTCTAGAACAGTTTCTATTAAATTCACCACCTGCCCTAATCAATAGACTCAATCTATAGTGAATTGCATAAGATATTCAGTTTTAACTCAAAGTATTTATCTTTCTGTATTTTAAACAGTGACATGAAATCATTTTCACTCAATACTAAATAAAATATTTAAAAAAACACTTCATTAGGGAAGCAAAAATCAAAACACAACAATAAAATAGCACCTCCAACTCACTAGGATGGCTCTCACCATAAAAAAAAAAAAAAAAAAAAAGTATTGTCAGTATACGGAAAAATTGGAAACTTGAGAAATTGAGTTGGTAGGAATAAAAAATGGTGTAACTGCTATGGGAAATAATGTGATCATTCCACAAAAACATAAAAAAGACATTGCCCATATGATTCAGTAATATCAGGCCTGGGTACATATCCAAGGGAATTTGAAACAGTGCCTGAAAAAGATACTTGTATACCCATGTTGATAGATGCATTATTCACAGTGGCCAAAGACTGAAAGCAACTTATATGGGATGAATTGTATACTCTTAAAATGTATTGGTTCTAATACCTAAACGAGACCTACTTAGAGATGGGGTATCTAAGGAATAATAAGGTTCAATGAACTCATAAGAATAGGGCCCTAATCCATTGGGTTCCTATATAAAAAAAGAAAAGACTCCAAAAGTGCATGCACACATTGAAAAAAGGCCAGATAAAGTCACAGTGAGGAGTCCCCTGTCTCCAAGCAGGAACAGGAGCCTAATAGCACATTGGTTTTGGATTTCCAACCTCCAAAACTGATTCAAAACAAAACAAAAACTCTGTTGTTTGCTCTACCCAGTCACCGACTAACACACTACACAGGTATCCTCCGATGAATGAATAGACAAAATGTAGCATATACACACTGTAGAATATTATTTAGCCTTAAAAAGGACAAAAAAGCTAATATACACTACAATATGGTTCAACCTTAAGGAAATTGTGCAGAGTGAAATAAGCCTGTAATAAAAATAAAATACCACAGAATTTCACTTACATGAATTATTTAAAATTGTCAAAATCAGAAACAGAGGTTTGTGAAAGGGGAAATGGAGAGCTGGTTAATCCATATAAAATATCAGTTTTGCAAGATGAGAAAGTTCTGGAGATTGCCCAGTGACATAAGTGTTTTGAACAATATTGAATTATTTACTTCAAAGTGGTCAAGATAGTAAATTTTATGACATTTGTATTTATCAAAAAGCAAGAAATGTAAGCATTTACATTATAAAAATTATCATTCTACTTATTGATGAGCCTTTAAAGTATTGCTCTTCTCACTTTCGTTTTGGTGTTTAAAATTACATAATAATTTCAGTCTTTAGAGTCAAAAACAGCTCAAATAAAATGTAAAAACCTATTGTGTGCCTCTTTTGTCCAGAAGTTCAACCCTTAAAGAATATCAAAGTGAAAGAACATAAGTGGAAACTGTAATTCAAGATTGTTACAAATAAATAAGGTGATTGGTGGTAGTTTCAAATCTGTTCACCAATAAAACAACCTTAATTCCTTTTGTCACATGTCACAAGTTGTTGTATTTCTAAAATTAAACATTAAAAAATGCATTTCCTAGTTATATCAATATAAATAGTAAAACAAATATAGAGCTAGTATAAAGTGATCAATATTACTAGTGCATTTTAATCAAAACTAGTACACAACTCCTAGTGAATTTTATGGAATATTGAAAATACATCCTTCAAAGATAAGCAGTTGAGAGTTTCTGGCACATGTAAAGATGATTTTTTTTTTTCAAATAATAGTTTACTTGTCTGTTTGGTTGCTTTAACATTATCTAGAGAATATGTTAAAGCAAAACTCACAGGACCAACTTCCTCAGTTTCTATTTCATTAGGCCTGTAGTGGGGGTTAAAACTACTTTTGGGAGTTTCTAAGTGATACTGATGCTATTAGTTGAGGAAGCACAGTTTTAGGCTACTTTCATAGAAAAGAGAAACAGATACTAAGGGGGTAAGTTTTCAGTCATAAAAATTCAAACATATCTTACTGAAGTAAAATGCTCTCATTCTTGAATTTTTTTTATAGAATTTTTTTTATATTTACCAAAATAATTAAATTTATATTCACACATGAATTTAGTCATTTTAAAAATGGATGATTTCCAATTGAGGATATCAAAATAGCTACATTGTAGATGTTTACATATTTTCTAATAAATGTATCTATCATGTAAATATTCTTAATCACCCTCTTTTAACTGCATGTATACAAGTGCAAAAATAAAATCATCACCATAATTTACAAAATGAATAATACCTCAATTTTATGTTGATATATCAAATTTCAGGTATCATACTTTTCTTCTGATCGTGTTTTTATTCAAATATTTTATACAGCCCCCAGGTCTTGTGTACAGGATAGGGTACTGTCTTCAATTACCTTGTCTATGCTCCTTCTGGTTGCTAAGTGATGACACATGTTCTCTTTGCAACACTTCTTTCTGCTTTCTTTAAGGAAAGAATACACTACTATAAGTCAGTACTGCAGGATGTAGGTACTGGCAACAGGCTCCCAGAAACCTGTCCACCCTTTTTAGCATGGTCTCAACTTTGTTCAGACCAGTGTCTTGAGGACAATTTATGCATAATCCTGTCAAAAAAAAAAAAAGAGCCATGGTAGCCCAGGATTGAGAGAGGGAAAATGTTTTCTGTTCCTGGAACCAAAATGAATTAACTGAAAATGCAACAGGAGCACAACAGATGTCCTACCATGGCAGTGTTGAATAACAGAGTTTGAAAGGACTTGGGAAGCCCCATGGAATGATCTTTTTATTTTTCTTTCATTCTATTTCTTTTTCACTCTTCATTGCTCCTTCTTTCTTTTCTATTTATTTACATGAAGAAATTGAAGACATGATATATCTAAGGCAATATTTAGGATAGTGGTCAAGATCATTCGTCCATTTGGCAAATAATAAAGGAGAGAATAGCACCTAAATTCAATGACATTTCCGTCTTGTAAAGTAATGCAACCGGTTAAGTCGGAGGAGAGCAAGAAAAGCTAGCATACCCAGCAGACCTGGACACTTCTCAGAAATATGAAACTAATAGAAAGGAGGATACATAGTTAAATTTGAATTACACTGATATTAATGAGGCCTGCTATTCAGTGCTCAGAGAGTGATCAAGACAAGAATGGGATCCTTATTGGAACAAGATATATTCCATGCCTTTATAATTTTATCAAAATGGATTCTATTGTCATGTATAACTAAAAAGAATTGAAAAAAATATATATTATTAATTACCTTCAAAATGGCATTTTTTCAGAAGCCAGGTTTAAGAGAACATGTACATGTTGTTGGAAAACTAGAGACATGATTCTTCCTTTAGAGGAAGCAAAGAGGACAGACATAAAGTAATGCGCACGTGTGTTATTTTCAAGTGACAACATATCTAATTAGTGAAATGCATACAATTTATAATTAGGTAAATAAACATATATATTTACACATACATACATATATGTGTTTTAGTATTTCCTGTATCATCAACCTATGTAGTACCATGCCACTCAATAATTAAAGACAGAGAGGACAATTGAAAGAAATGTTAGAAATTACCTTGTTTAAGAACCAGCCACACAATTTTATTACTCAGAAATATGTGACACAAATGTTTGAGGAAACTTACAATGATAACATGTCTGAGGATTTTGTTCCTTCTCTTGCCTGCTAAATATATATATATATATATATATATATATATATATATATATATATATATATATATATATATAATGTACCACTTTTCAAGTACAAAGTACCCAGAACAATATAATACACATATTTTAGTATATCAGTTCTTTAAATTTTAAGTTTCATGAGACTGAATTTGTTATAAAATTTGACAAAATTGACTGGAAATTTCAGCAATTTAAGCTGGTAAAGCATTAATATGCAAATGTTTTTATTACTTTGCCTGTAGAAGTACTTTTAAAAACTGCATAAGGGGGGAGGGAATGACTAATTATGTATTAGTGACTAATTTTTTCATTTAACAACTATCAGTTGTTTATGAAGCTATGGTATGAAATGCTGAACAATAAGTGTAAGAAAAGCAGACAGAATTAATATTCTGATGAGAATATGTTGTTTAAGTAGAGAAAGATAAATTATAAACAAATAAGTAAACATAAAAATGTGTTATTTTGTAGCAGTTATTTTGTGGAAACTATAGATTAACACTGTGAATGTAGAAAATTAAAAGTAGCTAACAACTCAAATATAAGCAGCAGCTCAAATTTTCATATCCTGCTGAGAAGAGTTGAAATACTAGAGAAAAATCATTGGCCATGTTAGCAATGCTGAATGTGTAAATGCTCTCTGTTCTTTGACTCAAAATTTCCATTGATAGGTGTATCAAAAAGAAGTGTGTGCGTTTTTGCATGTATTTCAAAAAAGCCATAGATATGGATGAGAATATTCAGAGGAATATAATGAATATGATGGAAGACCTCATGGGAATCAACAATAAAGCAAACAAAAAATTTGGTGTATTAATTCAAATGATGAACACACAAACTAATACTTTAAACATTAAAAAAACTCTATTTGTGTAATGTGAATTTTGCATTCTGCTGTCATATGTAACAAATGAGAATAAATAAAGTTTAAAAATTAAAAAAGATTGTGATACATGTTAATGTTGAATATTTTTGTGATGGCTAGATTCACCAGCATATATATATGCTGGTGAATATATATATATATGAAGATTGTGATACATGTTAATTTTGAATATTTTTGTGATGGCTAGATTCACCAGCATATATATACATATATATATATATATATATATATATATATATATATATACATACATATATATATATACATATACATATATATACATATATACATATATATATATATATATGTATATATATATATGTAAGTTTTGTCTATTCCCCTTAATATCTACATATCTACTGTATAAAATACTAGGATTATTTTCCCAACATTTATCTACCTAATATCCAAATACCTCAAAGATGCAGGATTTCAGAGAAGTTGATAGGGCGAACAAACTTGCTTAAGAACCAGCCACACATTTTTCTCATGGAGGATGTTGTTGTGTTCCTAAGTGGTTTATCTTCCTAAGAGAAATCACATCTCATGGTGTTTGGCCCTGGAAATCAGTTATATCAGTATTTATTATGCTCTATAAATACAACTGTACAATGTGTTATCTCTTGCCATTTGTCTCTTCCATTTAGTGTATTTACAAGGCTTATCCATGCTTTAGCCAGGATATGTTATTCATGGGTAAATAATATTATACTATATAGATATATACAGTAAGTATTTTTCCAATCATTAGAGTGGGTTAATTCCACATTTTAGCTATTACAAAAAATGCTGCTTTGACCATGTGTGTACAACATTTCTGTGGATGTGTTTTTGGCTCTTGGGCATAGACCTATAAAAGAAATTGCTAGGTCTTATGTTAATATTTTTACACTTTTAATGAATTGTCAGATTCCTTCCATATTAGTGTATGAGGGTTCTAGTGTACAAATCCTTGTGAATATTTGTTATTATCCATCTTTTTTACAAGCATTCTAGTGGACATGAAATCGTATGTCACTATGATTAGTGGATGTGAATGGTATCTCACTGTGGTTATCTAATATGGTATCTCATGTTAGACTGATGACTGATTAAAAAATGAACATGCTGCGTGAAAATGTGTAGCATTACTTGTGATTTGTATGCATTGATGTGGTGTTATGATTCATTAGACTATTTTTAAAACAGTGTCATGGTTGAGGCACTCTTTTGTGCAGGGAGGGATAGAAAAATACTGTTCCTCAGATCCACACCATATGAATACTATAGTTTTTTTCAACTTTTTTTTTTTTTTACTTTTTCTTGTCATCTCCCTCTAACCAGTAGCTTCATCTCACCTCTGCTGTGTGAATACACTAGCATGAATTAGAGAGTAATTGCTTCTGGTCTCTCTTCCACTTGATGCTTCACTAAAATCAAAAGGAGAAGAAATGGGAGAGAAAAGAACAAACCTACGAGTGTTAATCAGGAAGGAAATCAAAATAAGGGATTAAGACTAATAGCACTAACAATTTAGTATGAAATAGGAAAATGGAAGAGTAAACAGAAAACACAATATGGCACTTTAACATTGGAGTAAACATAAAGCCAGGAGAAAGGTGTCAGAATTCAGGAAGCATCTGTTTACTCAGTTTATCTGAACACATTGAATCTCCATCAAGAGCTGTGTTCTATAAAAGTGAGGAAAATATAGAATCGATTATCTTTAACAGTATTTATTCAAGTTTGTTTGCCCTATCAACTTCTCTGAAATCCTGAATCTTTGAGGTATTTGGATATTAGGTAGATAAATGTTGGGGGAAAATCCTAGTATTTTATTATACAATAGATATTAAGAGTAATAGACAAAATTTCACTATTATATATATATATAATGGTGAATCTAACCATCACAAAAATATACAAAGTTAGCATGTATCACAATGTTCCTGTATATGTGTACTTTAAATAAAATAGTGGTAACAATAATGGTTGGAAAATGAAAATCATGCACAGATAAGGTGTATCTTATTCCTGTCAATTTAAGGGAAAAGCATACAGTGTTGCAATGTATTTCTTTACTCCAAGATCATATAGGATTATATCCTATATCATTTTTTCCTTATGAATAGTTTTCAGAAGTAAGAAGCTAAAAAACAAAATCTTGTCATGGAAGAATTGAAGAAAGTGAAACCTCTTGTTTTCCTTTGTTTTTTTTTTTTTTTTTTTTGGTTTGGCAAGAGATTGTGAAAAGGGATCCTTCCTTTCCAAAGAGGAACTTTGATTTCAGCATATTTTCACTGTGGCAGAACTGATTGTTTTTTGTAACATTAATAGCTCTTTCAAGGTCCAAGGTCCATTTTTGCAGTTTATGAAGGTTTGAATTTTGCATGTTAAGATGAAAAGATGGCATGTATTATCTCATCAATGATAGAGGTTATTGGAGGATTGATTGCACTTTTTAACTCTTTTATTAAGAGTATTGACCCTGTGTAAGTGCATTTAATCTCAGAAATATATTTTTGCCTTATTTGAGGTAGTGCTAATGAAAGAAGAAAGAATCAATGACTATGAAAATGTGTGAAGAAAATCAGTAGGAGTTAAAAGCCTTGTGGTTATGTCCTCTGGATGTCAATAGCATTATTGATGTCTTGAAACATACCATAAATTCAAAAAGGAAATGTCTACACATTGTGAGGAAAAAAAATGATCCCTCTCTTTTTCCTTTTTCCTCTTTATCAATTTTGTTTATTTGTATTTTATATGGAAATAAAATTTAAAAATACTCTATTTTATGATACAGTTGCCTTATAATTTATGAAAGAATAATTTTGAGATAGCTATTTTAATTTGCATTCCCTAGCATTTCTTTATGAGTTATTTTAAATTATAATGTAAACATGTAATTATGGCCATGATTAATTTTTATAATTTTCTAAATATTATATAAAATATTTTGAATTTATAATGAACATTAAATATTTACTTAGGCAGTAATTTTATATCAATTAATACATATGAATATCTCACTGAACGTCATAGAATTTTTTGAAAACTGACTTAACTGAAGAAGACCCAGTTTAGAAAGACATGATATGAAATCATGTGCAAAAAATATCTAAGTTAGCAGACTGCAATTTTTCATAAAAGAAAGTTATTCTGAAGGAAAACCCTACTGCATACAATGAGCACATGTTATTCTATACATGGGTCTCTTAGCTGCATACTGTGCAGTTAGAAAGTGGAAGCTGACATTTCTGGGTTCTATGCCCCTAACTTAGAGAACACAACAACATCGTACATGAACATAATACAAACCTCTGAGTTCATTTTAATAAACGTTCATAGAAAGGACTTTTCTTCTTGAAAATTAGGAAGATGAGTTTTAAAAATATTATTATTTTCTTATTCTTGGACATCTGGCTTCCAGCTATTTCCTGCAGTTAATTCTCCACAGATGCTTGAATTCTTGGTGTCTATAATGCCATGGTGAATGCCATTCTGAACCAGGAAACAAGATGGCTTAATGAAGTGGAGCACTAGATGTTTGGGTGTGAAGATAAATGTTCGCTCAGTTTGATATATAAGTATTTTACAACTACAAAGTTTTAGCATTTCTATAGTCTTCCACAAGAATTTTATTTAGAAATAGTATTGTATTTTATTATAGTTATTGATGGTGTTCATAATACTGATAGGACTAGAATCATTCATTTTTCTACAAATATTTATTTACTAAGGATCTTCTCTTTGCTAGGCACCATTCTAAAATAACACTGAAAGAGAGACAGTATTGATACAGTCAGGTAATTTAATTTTTCTTCAGAAAGGGAACAGATAAACAGTAACAAGTAAATATACACATGAATGAATAGATTATAGTATACTTGTGGTGACATATGAAACAGAGTATTGTGATAGGAAGTGCTTAGTGGAAATATAATGATTCAGGGAAGGTTTATTTGAGGAAGAATCAGAAGTGTGGCATTGAAACAAATATTGGGATGACGAGAAGAAAATATGTAGAATGGCAGTGGCTTGGACTAAAATGATGACAGTGCAGAAAAACCAGTCTAAAAATGTGTTCTCAGTTTTATTAAAAAATTTTCCTTTCTACTGAGTGAATAAATGGCACTTTTGAAATCAATATTTGGTTCGTTGTTTGGTATAAGCCACAATATATTTTTCATATGTAAAAGCTAATCTCAAGAATCTTAGTCATTTGTGGAAAAACAATCATAAAGTCATTTTTGGTAACAAATTCTTATCCTTTAATGTCTGCATCTATACAGCCACTATACCTGTTTCTGTTCCTAGAAAGATTTGAAGTCTATTTTTTTTCAGATTATTATCTTTATTTTAACCCTCTGCTATTTCTTTTTCTGTGTGATCTGCATGGCATGATAAAATATCTGAGTTTCTCTCTCAGCATCACCATGATATTTTGCATTTCTCTCTTGATCTGTACAGCCTAAAATATCCTAACTTGGAATAATTACTATATTCACTTTCTTTACTAATATATAAAGAAGACTAATTACTATTTTAAAAACAAAACAAGTACATGCAACCATTCAGAATCCCCAAAAGGTTGATGTTGAAATGTTTCTTAACTCATTAATCTAATGTTTCACTTTAATTTATTTTTTATCACTCTCTGAATATTGGATGATTTTATATAAAGTGTTCATTTGGGGGGTTATTTGTCCTATAGAACTTCCTGTAGTCTTTTTGTCTTTCTTGTTTTCTAGCCAGATGTTGTCCTGTGGTTTGAGGAACCACATTGTTAATCAGCATCAAAAAAATGATTTTGATGAGTTAACTAAAATATCAGCTAAATTCAGGGAGCATTAAAATGTAATAGACTGAACAGCATATTGTAATGTAATAAATTAATAATTAATTTACAAAATAATAGTTGAAGTGATGTTTTTAAGATTATTTTACCTTTTTTTCTTGTAAATGTCCCCTTGAGTTTTAGAGGAATCTATATCCAAATAAGAATGTATACACTGCTTTAGCCTGTTGCTAACATTATGCTATAGAACAACTGTGGTAAAGTTCCTAACTCTTGAGTATTTCTTGCTTTGGGTTAAGTTAGGAAGCTTTTGCTATGCACAGAATAGCAGCAGGTTGTTTTGATTATAATGTTTTTTTCTATCATATATAACTTTATCATTCTTTGAGTAACTGTCATTAAGGAGGCACTGTTGTAGAGGCATGGCAAACAGTAAAGATGCTTAATAATATCTGCTTTTTCTTTCATTTCATTATAGCAGTGAGGGAGTTTATAAACAAACTGACACATGTGTCAAGTGTTTATAAAAAATAAAGGAGGACAAAGGGACTGAGAAAGGGAGGGTATAGGTTTTAATATGGACGAAGCTTTCAGGGTATGCCTGCTTTTGTACCAGCTTCATGATTCACAGGTGATTTTTAAAATATCAACATTGACAGGAATTTGTCTGGATTCCTGGGATCTGAAAATAGTTAACCATACTCAGAAATTACCTTTTAATATGTAACCCTTTTTCAAGGCCATGCCAGGCGCTCTATAATAATGTACTTTTATACGTAGTCATTAGGCTAACACTGGTGAGTACTTATAATGTGCTGGGTTCTGTGGTTGATGTTGAAAGTTCAGAGTAAAATGAATCTGACCTTGAACTAAAGATGCTCAAGAACTAAATGATTAGATGGCACTTGTCAAATGTGGCATCTTACATCTCAGCATCCCACAACTACTAAATCATCACCATCAGGAAAGGGGTTGAATCTTTTATATTTTCTAAGTCCATGAATGTTATTTGACTGCAGAACCAATGGAAAGAATAAATGATCAGGAGAAGTAAGAAATAGTAAATTTCTATTTCAGCATTCACCAACAAAACTTCCTTAGTGTTTCTCATTTGTAGTCTCTCTAACCTGCCATATGATATCATTCTTCTTTCTTCTAAAAATATCCTTGAATTTTTCAGGTCACTTTGCCTTCTGAAACTGAAAATGGATGTTGTGTAGGCTTCCCAGGTGTGAACATTATAGCCAGTGTGGGCTTGAATTTGGGTTGGTCTCTCATCTGTTATAACTGAGTCCCAAACAACTTCGACCTTCAGTCTCCTTTTATTTTTCTTGGACTTTTGTTTCTTGCTAGCAAAATATTTACTATTGTGGCTATTCTATTAATTTTTGTTGCTTTAGAGTTGTTTTTACTAAATAGCCTACAATAAGTTTGAGGAAAAGTGACCATTTCTGATGCCCACAACATAATTTACAGACCTATGAATATGTTAGGTTTCATAAAAAAGGGAAATTAAAGTTGTTAATCAGCTGTATTAAGATAGGAAAATTATACTGGGATTAGCTACACAGATCCAATTTACTCACTGAGTTTCCTAACTGCGAAAGAGGTAGAAAATACAGCAGTAGATAGTATACTCCTCAAGGTTTTAAGAGTCTTCATTTTGGAATACAGTATTCACTAAAAATAAATTTTGCAGTTATTTTTGCAATTAGATATAATGGTTTCCTGGGTTTTGGAACCTCAGATGCTCGTCTCCATTTTAGACATTCTGAATGTTCAGGGATAGCTCAGGATATGACTTCTCCAATAAAATATAAAATATCTGAGCTTCTTTTAAAGTAGTTTAATACTGATTGACAATATGCTCTGCAAAACATTCCCCTACAGTGTGTCAGGTGTCAACTGGTCATGTTAAATGGTACCTAATCGAGCCAGGCACAGTGGCGCATGTCTGTAATCCCACAGGCTTGGGAGGCTGAGACAGGAGGATCAAGAGTTTAAAGCCTTAGCAAGAGAGAGATGCTAAGCAACTCAGTGAGACCCTATCTCTAAATAAAATACAAAATAGGGCTGGGGATGTGGTTCAGTTATCAAGTGCCCCAAATCCAATCCCCAGCACTCTCTGCTCCTTCAAATAATGGTACTTGAGTGAAAATGCCAGGAGGCTTGTGGGGCTATTAAGGATAACTGATTGTTAAATAATCATTAACAATAAGCTAAACAAAAGGAGCTAGCAAGGTTAAGTCTAAATCACCATGGAAAAAAAAATAATTTTCAGTGAATTAAGAATATAATAGTTTATATGTGGTATTTCTGAAAAAAAAATTTTTATTTAAAACTAAAATGAGAAGATGATTAGGATATAAATTATTCCTCTCTTTTATAGATAAGAAACTTAAGAAATAATTTATAGGAGTCTTTCCCAGTTTTTTTTTTTTTTTTTTTTTTTGTCATTTGTTTGTGAATAGACATTCACAGATTGGGTTAAATGGAACAAAGGAAAAATGAAAAGTGATGTAAAATTCAGAGACTAACCCTTGTGGGAGTCAAGGCAAACTCTGGAGTCAGTTTTTGACACTAGTTTCATGCACTAACTGAAGGGGGGGAACAAAGAGAAGCTTTTCTATCTTGGGGAAATTATTCCTTTCTTTGTTATCCTGAAACCAGGAATGTTAAATCTTAAAATTCCTGGTTAATCTTTAAAAATTTTCTTCAAACGAGGATTAAGCATTTAGAAAATATCATGTGTAGAGAACTAAAGGGCTAGACGCTTGGATTTTAGTCACAATCTGTCCTTTAACACTATCAGTTAACTTCCCCCCCCCCCAAATCTTGAATTTCTATCTAGGTGAGGGGTTGCCTTCCGAAATTCTGAAAGTTTAGTAAGTTATGTCCTTTTCAGATTAATAGTAACAACTCAGATATAAATTACATGGAATTTACACTGGAAGATGTTTTCTAAGTCCTTGTCCTTCTCTTCATGAGAATATTAGATATGTGCAGTTGCTCATCCTTAGAGATGAACAGAAGCCCTGCTCACTGATATTTAAATCTTGCCAATCAAATTATACATTTTGTTCACTCCGGAACTCTAGATATTCTGAAGAAACAGGGATGTCATTTCAGGAAGCAACCCAATGCATATGATTGCATGCAAATTTATCTTAATTGACTGACATTTTCTGTTTTATTTTGGCTTTTTAATGAGCCAAGTACATGCTGCTTTATTTTTTCCCCCTAGATCCTAAACTTATATAACCATGCTGTGTTTGGACAATAAAGAAAAACTTGCTACACTTTTCCACAGGGAAGAATAACTGTTCAATAATATTTAACATATATTTAATTTGTTTATCTCTTCTATCAAATCACATTTTTAAAAAATAAGATGAAGTAATATTTCATTAGTTATTTCTCAATAATACAATATTGGTTTAAATGCTCTTTCTTCTTTAAGAAAAATCTTGAAAATATTCTTTGGATGAAGTTCTTGTTTTTTAAATTCCCATGGTTACCTCATTATACTTTGGGTAACGTCAAAGATGCTCTATGTACATGTTTTCTGATACTGACTCTACTTACCTTATAGAAGTTTGATTGGCTTGAGACTAACCCTGGATTATTATGCAAAGGCTTTTGCTCACTGTATCTTCTTGCATCATCTAAGAACAAGAGAAAACATGTTTCTAAAAAATTGCCTTTGCAATAACAGAGCACGGAGAAAGAACATGAAGGAGTTTTTGTTAGTTTTCTAGGAATGTTATAACACAATGTTATCAGTGGAGTAGCCTAAACCCAGAAATTTATTATCTCAGTTTCTAAGGTTAGAAGTACAAAGTCAAGGTGTCAATGAAATGGCTTCAATCTTCTGAGACCTATCTTCTCAGCATCTAGGTTGTTGTTTCTTCCTCCTCCTCCTCCTCCTCCTCCTCCTCCTCCTCCTCCTCCTCCTCTTCTTCTTCTTCTTCTTCTTCTTCTTCTTCTTCTTCTCTCTCTCTCTCATTTATTTATTTTTTTAGATATACATGACAGTATATTGTATTTTGACATATACATACACGGGGTATAACATTCTAATTAGTATCCCATTGCATTATCTGCATTCTGTATGTATCTCTGTTCAAATCTTTTATTAAAAGGAAACCAGTCATTAGATGAGGATGCACTCTAGTGACCTCATGTAACCTTAATTCCCTTTTAAAAAAATGTCTCCAAATACAGTCATGTTCTGAGGTTCTAAGTATGAGGATTTCGAAGTATTAATTTTGGGAGACACATAATTTACCTCACGGTAGAGGGCATTTAAAACAAGACTTTGATATTTTGTTCTACAACATGAAGATTTTTTCCCCACTGAGTTCTTTTTCTCCAATTTCTTGGCCTATGAAATTTATAATGGCCATAAGTTTGACTTGTACTGATTACATTCGGATAACCTAGAGTGTTCTCCACTTTGCCTCTACTCTGCTTTATTTTTCATGTTGTTTCTAGTAGTGATACTCTCTTTTCCACTGGACTATAGGTACAGATGTGTGTTCAAAACCTTTAGGAAAAAAAGTAATTTATTCAATATTTTAAAAAATGATTTATAAGAAGAAGAATAAATAGTATTTTCTTAATGTAATACTTTTCAAGGCAATCATTTTATACTTTAAGTTGCTTTGTAGGGGTACAGGAAAGGATGTGGCAGGAAATTAACCCAAAAGTGATGTAGAAAAATGAGGTTACTGATTACCACATGGTTCCAGGCTTTTAATACAAAATAGGAAGATGTCTTGATTGTGTTCTCTTTAGGTACTTTCAAAAATACAATGACCATGGAAATTAAAGATAAGACATTTCTATGGGATATGTTTTTAAAAAAAGTACAAATATACATTGAATAATCATTATAAATAAATTGTAAGTTTGGTTATTTCAATTCTTCTCCCTTTTAGAACAGAACATAGTTCTATATAACTATGAGTTCATGTTACATAATGCATTTAAACTGGGAAAACGGTCTTTTTCATCTCTATTACCTTTCATCTTTTCTTTCTCTTGTTATATTTTCTTTATGATTTTCTGGTTTATCTTAAATAGGAAACCTCTCATGAGTCAGATTCTCTTGTTTTTCTTTGTAAGACTCTGAGATCTTGTCCTAAAATTGTATCATCACTTCTGACAGAGCCACCTCTTCCACAGTGCCCTCTGCCCAACACGTGTAGCCACTGAGACTCTCTCCTTGCTTGCTGCACCAGTAGCTCCCTAAGAGATGGCATCGCTGTTGTCCCTTCTTTGTTTAGGCATGAAGCTGTCGTTGTTTGAACTATACAAGGTGGTTTGTCAGTTTCTAAAGAAACAGGCTTCCTCTTCAGCAGTATTGTATGGCCATATGAAAACAATTCAAAGCAATCATCATATTTTCATTGAATAAAATGTTAAATATTCTATATTATTGCCAGAATTAGATCATCAATTTTCTAGTGTTTTTCTGAGATATTTTTTATTGGTAAACTTATTATTATGAAAACATCTAATATGGTTATCAGAGAGTAACTACTACACAGGTGACAGAGAAACTCAAATGAAAAGGTGCTCCTCAGAAATCATTGTTTCATGTCTTAGGTGGAGTTCCATAGAGTTTTGGTAAGGTGAGGTCTATTGCATTTTAAGCATTGAAGACAATCTTAGATTAAGTGTTCTGAGATAATTCTAGTATAGTACTGGATTTCAAACATTTTCAGTAGCAAGACATTTTTGACACATGAAAGCTTATATAAGTACATCTGTATTTTTACATCTATTTACCCACCTACCTAGATATCCCACAGTTACAGGAATATGAATTAAATAATAGGTATCATGAAGTCAATTATACAAAAGCAAGATTATTCTTGATGGAGGACTGATCGGCACATATTTTATTTCCCATTACTTCATTTTCCTTTGCAGTCTGTGAAAAAGTTTTTTGTTATTTGTTTTGTTTTTAATATGTAGGCCTGTGAAGAATACTCTTCTATTTCAGCAACTAAAGGTGCTGGAACAGCTGCAAAAGTAAACAAATCTTAAGGAACTTAGGATGATCTTCCAAGTTTTCATTTGGACAAAACTATAGGGTAGGAGAAAGTGTCTTAATATACCAGTTTCCCCTTTGGGGGGAATATATTGTGGTTTCCTATACATTTTGTTTTTCTGACACAGTGTTATTACTGACTTTTGCTCAAATATTTAAGCTTAGTTAAAATGTCTTAATTCTCCATATATAACAAATATCTTCTTAAATATGACACATTTTAGCAAAAATAATGATGGTATAATTTGTAAGAAAGAAACAGTTAAGTCCTACATCAATGGAGTGTAAATTTAGAGTTGTGTATTAAGTGGGAACTTTTTGGTGCCTTTAAAATCAAATGAGAGGTAGGCTTCCTTATCTATTCATAATATGCCCCCTGAGTCAAAGGCAGCAAAACAGGCAGGTCAGGGTGATTATTTTTCTATTTTTAATATTATATATAAATATATTTTATATTATATATATTACATTTTATGTAATATATGTGTATAAATATTCATTGGCAAAAGTTTGTCTTCACGTAACGATTGTTATCGCACATGAAAATTTATGTAGCTTTGGGCCGGTATTCCCCAAGGTTGCTATTTTAGGATTTTTCTCTCAAGTATTAATCCCCCCCATATACCAAATATCTATAAGTGAACTGTTTTCTTCATCTATTATTTACATATTTACAAATCTAATTTCAATGGGAATGTAATTACTGGCCAGCAATATACCATAAAGTATTTAACACATGAATTTATATAAATTAATATAAATTTATTTTAAAAATTTAAAAAGCAGTCCAATCATGAGGACTCTGTGATTATTTTAAGTGCTCTTAAGTGTAATTAATATAATGAAGTACTAATGAAATCCAACCACATATTGGGTAGTATAATATGCCTTGAATAACTACAATCTATCATCAGTTAAAACCACCTTATTATCAACACCTTTGATTCCCATGTATTATTGTGGAGGTATAATGCACATTAATTTTGTTAAAAATTCTAACATGGCTGGACAGGTCAGGCATGCCTGTAATCCTAGCCACTCAGGAGGCTGAAGCATGAGGGTTGCAATTTTGAGGTGAGCCTCTGCAACTTAGGCCCTAAGCAACTTAAGGAGAATTGGTCTCAAAATTAAAAATATATAAATAAAAAATAAAAAGGACTGGGAATGTGACTGAGTGGTAAAGCACCCTGGGCTAAATACTTAGTATCCATAAAACATTTTTTTAAACCTGAAAATAGTCTATTCTTTCCATTTTAAGTTCTATATTAACTTTGAATGGCCAAACTACATAGCCCGGTTATTTGTCATTAAATGAAAATCAAATTAAAGTCTGGCTGAAACTAAAGAGCAAGGAGGTTACAAAAGGCAAAATAAATATATATACATTACATATATATATATTTACATACACAGTACAGTCATATGCACAAAACTTATATACACACATAAACATGTAGATGCATATATGAAGGTACTTGTAGGCACATATACACTTTAATTGGCACAAAAGCTTTTAAAATATATAGAATTCATTAAAATGAACTTAGGCAATTCACCTCTTTTAGATTTGTATCACCTTGTCATCTCAGAGAGAAGGGATGCTTCATGTCGGGAACAGTCAGCAAAATTTGGAGTACAAATGATCAATACTTGTTATGTTGTAATCTGGTTGATGTCAGAGGTGGATCTATCTGAGGTCAGCAGTATCTCATATTTGAAATGTATGAAAATTCAGCAAAAGTGTTTGATTTGAAATTCAGAAAATCCATGAAATAGTACCTCTATGATTCCAGAGAAAATTCTAACTCAGGAGGTATTAAAAGGCTGTAGCTCTTTATAAAGTTCATATAAGGTAGTGTTTTAACTTTCTACATTGAATATTTTTTTCCTACACATCATTTCTAAACATTAAAGAACTGAAGAAAAAAATTTGAAATCTTGCTTTTCTTTGGAATTCTCAATCCCATTAAGTTCTTTCATCCAGGTTCTTGTGTTCTTCTGTTAACAGTTATAAAGAACACTTCATAGGGAGGGGGATCATGGGAGGAATAGATGAATTCTAGATAGGGCAGAGGGGTGGGAGGGGAAAGGAGGGGCATGGGTTAGAAATGATGGTAGAATGTCAAGGACATCATTATGCAAAGTTCATGTATGGAGGCACAAACTGGTGTGAATATACTTTGTATACAATCAGAGATATGAAATATGTGTGCTCTATATGTGTAATATGAATTGTAATGCATTCTGCTGTCATATATAAAGTTTAAAAATTAATAAAAAAACATTTCATAGACAATTACCTATGATTTTTTTCTATATTTATAAGGCAAATAACATAAGTTAAAGTGAATACTTATGCCAACTTTGGACAGATATTTTGAATAAGTGCTAAGCATTTAAAAATTCATGATTAAACATTTTAAAAATGTATATAACTAAATAGCCACCATAATCCCACAAAGGAAAATGACCATCTTCTCCTTTGCATTGGGTAAAAATAGTGAATTTAAAAAAAAATTGTTTAATTTAGCTCAGAGATTGCAGTTCAAATTGGAATATAGGTTGATAGAAATCCAAAAATTGGTCCTTTCCCCTATCTATTTATCTATCATATTTTGACTATTCACTAGAACAGAAAAAATCATCAGGAATTTCCTAAGGATCAATCATTTCCTTTTTCATTGTTCTTTCAAAAGTAATAGTATTGATTACTCTCCCATATGATTTTTACTAATCAAATTTTATCTTTTTATTCTTATTTGAAATTCAAATTTCATCATAACTTTAATATGTTTCCTTATTTTAAATAATTTCATATTTAGAACACTGGTAGATTTTTGGAAATATTGTGATGATAGTAGAGTCTTCATATACAGCACAGCCAATTTCTACTATCTAACATTAATATGGTTAACATATACACAATTACTGAACTGATATTAATGTGGTGTTACAGACTAAATTCTATACTTATTCTAGTTTCTGAAGCTTTAACTAAAATTCTTCTTCTATTATATGATCTCAATGAATAATGCATCATGTTTAATTTTTATGTTTCCCTAAGCTCCTCTTGGCTGTGGCAGTTTCCCAAACTTCTTTTTTTTTTCATAATCTTTCCAGTTTTGGGGAGTGATAATCAACTATGTTATAGACTACACCTCCACTGGGATTTGTCTGGGATTTTGTTTATTTATTTATTTTTGTCATGATTAGACTGAGATAAATAGTTAGGTCTGTCTGGTATCATTTTCATCACATCAACACAAAGCAACATACAATCTTCATGATCAGTCTTTGCTGATTTTGACCTTGTTCAACTGGCTGAAGTAGTAATTTCCAGGTTTAGCCACTGCACTGTTAATTCCCCTCCTTCCTTATTCATTCAGGATTGTTCTCCCCAGTAAAATATTTACTGTATATGGTCCACACATAAAAAGTTGGTAGTGATAATCTCTATTTTGGAGGGCAGAATATCCATGCAAAACATTTGGGATTATTCTGTGCCAAAATGTTTGCTTCTGAATAAGACATTTGTATTTATCGTGGAGAACACAATACATATGTAGTTTCGTTTCCTTTTGATCTTTAAGACTGCAGTCAATTCAAAGCATCTTTTCTCTCACTTCCTTCAGTGAGGTTCTTATATACATTCATATTGCAGTTAGATTTTGATTTATTTTGCATTCTACATTCTGTGCTGTGATTCTGCTATGGTACAAATACATTTTTGAATTGCACACATTAAGTTTCAATCTTTGTGCTGTAAAGTTGAATACTTATGCATGTATTTAGGCAAATACTTACTGTTAAATATCCCCAATCACACTCTCATAGAAAATAGTTTTACTGTCATAGAAATTTCTCTGTTTCACTTACTCAGCCCTCTCACCCTTCCCTTGAACCCTAGCAACCATTGATGGTCTTACTGCCCTTACAGTTTTGTGAATTCCATAATGTTATATAATAGGGATAAAATGGTAAGAGCTTTTGTTGACTTGCTTTCTTCCTTCCACTTAGCAAAGACTGTTTAAGACTACCCAGTGTCTTTTTGTGGCTTGATAACTACTTTTTTCATTGCTTTATACTATTCCTTTAGGTGTATGCATCAACAACATCCATTCACCTTCGGTTGCTTCAAATTTGAGCTATTTGAATAATGCTTCTGTAAGCACTCACAGGCAGGTTATTGGAGACAAGTTTTCAAGCCAGTTAAGTAAATATCTAAGAGTGTGATAACTATATTACATCTTAAAATTATATGAAACTTTGAAATAAACTTTCAGATTGATTTCTGAAGTAGCTATACTATTTTGCATTTTCACAGAAACTTGTGAGTTCTGTTATTTTTTCCTGTATCCTTCTAGCAATAGATACTGTCTGTGGTTAGCATTTTAGCTATTCTAATGGAAGTATACTAGTATGTCACTATTGTTGTATTTTGTAATTTTCTAATGGCAACTTATATTAGCTGAATTTTCACATGCTTATTTGCCATCTGTATATTTTCTTTGGTAGCAATCTGTACAAACATTTTGTTCACTTTTAATTGGGTTGTTTTCTCATTATTGAATTTTTAAGGATTCTTTGTATATTTTGGAAATAAGAATTTTGTAAAATATGTGTTTTTAGACTATATTCTTTAATTATGGCTCATTCTTTTAGTCTCTACCAGAGTTTCTCAGAGAAAAAGTTTTTAATTTTGGAAAGTCTAATTTATCACTTTTCTTTTATGCATTATGCTTTTGAGGTAGTGTCTAAACACTCATTAGATACCCAAGGTCACATAAATTTTTTCTTGATTTCTTCTAAAGTCTCGATAGCTTTGCATTTTATACATTGGAGTTTGATATATTTTGAGTAAATTTTCATGACAGATGTGAGATCTATATTTAGCTTCATTTTATTGTATGTATTTGTATAATTTTTGCAGCAGAATTTCTTGGAAAAGTAATCCTTTGCTCAATTGACAAAGATCAGATGACAATATGTATTTGTACTGATTTATGGGTTCTCTATTATGTTCAATTAATGTACATGTTTATTTTGCTATAATTCTTGGATGTTTGTTGTATTTTTTCATTTGTTTTCCCTCTTTGCAACTAAGGATTTATCTTCAAGCACACTGATTCTTGCCTTAGATATTTCCTGTCTACCATTAATCTGACCAGTTATTCTTTATTTTTTGTAATTTCCTTGTAATTCTTACAGTTATTTTAACTCTCTGTTTTTTTCATGTTGTCTACTTTTTCCAGTAGTTTTACTAACAGCTTAATTATAGTTATTTCAGATTCCTTGTTTGATAAATCCAAACTCTATCTCATGTTAGTATGCTTCTGAGGTTTGTTCTCTGTCTTCAGAGTATAGATTTTCTTGATTTATTGTATGCATTGTAATTTCTTGAAGACATCTAGGCATAATGTTAGAAACATGTCTTTAGCGTGAGGTTTTATGTGAATCTTGCTAGTTGGGTTGTGCTTTTTATTTGATGTTGTTGTATCAAAATCTTAATCATTTCCTTGATTTATTATTATTATTTCTCTCTGTTGTCTTTGGGATTCCTTGACAACTACTCCAAAGGTAGACTGAGTTCTGTAGCTCTTTCAGCTGCAATCTATTTTTAGTATTCAGGAAACCCATTGTCATGTGTAAAGTACAGAAAAGGAGCTATATAATATAATCTCCCATTCAATCTTTGTAATTTAATTGTCCCTTGACCCTATTATTTGATTTTTACAAGTTTTTCACCCCTTACCTCTTCTACCCAATTTAGATGAGACTTGAAGATAGATGGGGCTAAAATTAGAGAAATGCTCTTTCTCCAGTGAGATTAGGCCCAAGTAGACCTTTGTTATGCAAAATGTCTTCAGTTGACTCAACATTCTTTCCTGCTCCTTTATTTTGAGAATCTGGTTGAGTACCTTTAAATAAAACACACAAAAATGGTGGGGACACTCTTAAGAGTGTCTTAAGAAAGCCTGCAGAAATTTTGCATTCATGTGTTATTTCACATGCAAGCTCTAGCAATTTATCAAAATTACCACTGAAGTGAGCATCCCAGTTTATGGTTCTAGTGTCAGGTGCTCCTGGTAATATCTGGAGTGTGGCTCTTCAATTCATTTCTGTCTCCAGATTTCAGGTTGGCAGTTTGCATTGAAACTCCAGTTCTCTGATGAGTCCAAGGAAAGTAGTTATTTTTAGTTTGTTCCATTTTTTTCCCCTTCTTGAACACTGTCTCTCAAGATCTTTACCTGACAGAGCTAAAACAGAAATTCTCTGGTCATACATTTTAATTGATTACTCACTCTGAAGTACTTGCCAGCCACTCATATTCCAAATAAATTTTATTTCTTGACTTCATCCAATTTGGAGTAACCAATGTATCCTGATCCGCAAGATGGGCTCTATGATCCATTTTGATTAAAAAATGATTCACACAATTGTTGTTAGTCATCTGGTTTTAAGAAGTGATTTTTCTTCCTCAGTTCCAATCATCAGATGAGTGTAAATAAGTCTTTAGTGTGTAGAGTAAGATTCAATAAAATAATGTACATGGATCATCTAGCAGATATGCCAAATAGGTATTAGCTATTAATATTTGTTCCTAAGATTAATTTTATTATTAATCTCACTCTCGAAATCTCATTGATCCCTATTGTTTGTTGAATATACCAGGGACCTTTGAAAATATCACCAGATATCAGAATGAATATTTCCTCCACCTGAGTTATCTTCACAAGATAATGCTATTAATAACTTCATCATCTCCTTCAAGTCCTATTCCAGTGTTCTTCAAATGTCATATTCTCATGGAAGCTGACCTGAATGCTTTTTGTAAAGCTGAAAGGAGTACTCATCATCCTTTCTTGGACATTTGATATCCCCTATTGCTAATATGCCATTTTCCCATAGCATTTGTTTTTGTCTAACATTCTTCATTATTTATCTTATTATGTTTAATGTCTTTATGCTTCTTTTTAAATTAAAATACATGAACACAGGGTAATATCTGTAAACATTGTCTAGGACAGTATCTGACTTATCATATGTGCTGGATAACTTGTTGATGCAAACTTGAATACTGCTGGACAATAATATGCATACAAAAGAAGTATTTACAGAACATGGATATGTGATAGTGTATTAATTTCCTTAGATTATCATAAAATGACTGCTATACACTTTTGACTGAACACAATCATATTTGTCCCGTCAGTTCTGAATGCTAAAGCTCCAAAATCAAGTTGTCATAGTGCCATGCTCTTCTGCAGTCTCTAGGAGAGAACACTGCCTTGCTTTTCCAGCTTCATTGAACTCCAAGGGTTAGTGGGTTTGAAGCTCTAATCTCTGCTTCTCTGTGTCCACATGGCTTTCTTCTTCATGCCTGTCTTCATCACTTTACTCTCTAATAAAGATATTTGTCACTCTATTTAGGACCTGATCGGGTAATCCCAGATGATCTCATTTCATTATCTTTAAAATGACCTCAATTTGTGGGCAACAAGAACTATTTTGCAAAATACAGTCACATTTGGAAGCTTTGGGTAGACATGTCCTTTGGATGTGGGGGTGAGCATTCAATCCACCACAGAGAGTATATTTGACATCATTGTTTAAGCACTTGCTGGATTGTGTCTGGACATAATTGACATACTTGGTTTGCCACTGACAGTCTGATCTCTGCATCTGCAGCCTGAACATCATCTGGGAACATTCTTGAAATGTGGAATTTCAGGTTTCATAGTCATGCAGTTGATTTAAATATTAAATATGCAATTTCTCAAGATCCTTATTTGCTTCATGTGCACATTAAAGTTGGAGAAGTCCAAATGTAGAATTGAGTGGATAACAAATTAAGCAACATGAAAATGAAGGAGCGAGAATGAATTGGAATCTAAACAACAAATACTGCAAGATTTATGAAAACAGGTGGCAGGCAACTGACAAAAATGGAAAATGTGAACAGAGTGGGAAGTTTAATGAATCCAGAAAACACAAATCAGATAATTTATAGTGGGGGGGGGGCTTTGACTGTGAGAATCATGTAGTTACAGGAATAAGAAAATAACCTTAGAACAGATAACAGAACAAGCAAAATGTGACAGCTTTGTTTGAATGAGCTATGTCTGTCTTTGATTCTTGAGAGATCTGGAATGACTAAGACTCACTTGGAGGTCTTATGAAAACACATATTTCTATGTGGACCTTCAGAATTTCTGGTTTAGGAGGGGTGGGGCAGGCCCCACAGGATTCATACCTAACATGTCCCCGGGCAAAACTGATACTGGTTGTATGGTGATAATATTTAGAGAATGTTTTGCTTATAGTTATTTAGAATAAGCATATAGATATACTAATAAAAAGGAATTTTAGATATGAAAGATTTGGTATTTGGTATTCATAACTTCCTTGAGAAATATTAAGCTTCCTAATAGTCTAACAGTATTTTCAAATTTTCTTTTTTTCTTTTTGGTGCTAAGGCTTTAAGTTGGTGGTGTTTTATCACTGAGGTATATCCCAGACCTTTTCAATTTGAGATATGGTCTCACTATGTGACTGTAGGTCTCCCCAAATTGCAGAGGTTGACCTTGAACTTGTCTTGCTTCAGCCTCCCAAGTCATTGGGGTTACAGGCATAGTAGGCATGTGCTATCATGCCCTGCTATGTCTTTCATTTTAAGAAATGTTGTATCTTGGTATGTACTTAACTGTCAATGTCAGATACTTAGGCTAGAGACCTGCTCTTGGAAAAGGATTGTTAAATGAATGCTACTCAATGCAATCTTAGACTACCTATCATAATTTAATTGGAAATAGTAGATTATCCAATCAGAAATATTTTCTGAATATTTCCGCACCTTCCTGTAGGATGTCACTGAAAGAAAAGTAAAAAGATTTCAGGAGATAAAATATAAGCACTTCATTATGTTGGTCAAAATGTTTGAATTAGTTTGAAATAAAATGAAACATAGTTTTACTAAAAAGATTTTATGCTTTAACAATAGATGCTTCAAGCTTAAAGGCTGGAAATCATTAGCAATTAAAAAAAGATGTTCAAATATTTGAGGAGTTTGAGATTTTGACAATTATTCACAAGTGGAAAGGGATTAAATATAGATAGATGGAGAATTGAAAGAGAGAGAGAGAGAGAGAGAGAGAGAGAGAGAGAGAGACTGAGTTAGTGAGTATCAAAGATAGAGTTTGTCATTCCAAAACATTCAGGAAATAATAAGTCTATTATAAGAAATAATGAGTCTAACCAAAAGAGATGTTTATTATGTTAATTATTAGGAAGTGTAGCACTTGCACTTATCTTTTACAATAATGTGGAGAATCACAAAACTGAACTAAGGCTGAAAATGTTTAATCACTTGTGAACCATACAAACAAAGAAGATAAGTTCACATCAAAAGGAATAAGAAAACACCCACTTTGGATCCCTGGGATGCAAAGAAGTAATTATGTTTTGTATCCTTACTACTGACTTTAGAAGGCATTTAATAAATAACATTAAATAAGTAAATGGACAAGCCCTGACAAACTGACCAACAATGAGTTTTTCAGTGAAGGACAGGGGAAAAAATGAACTTATAATTGCTGTTGGCAGAGGAGTCATATTTTTTTAATCTATTTTTAGATATATATATATTTGATATGGCTTTATCTTTAACAACTAAGAGATCATAAGTATAAATATTGAAATTCAGTATAATTATCCCTCAAAATGCACACAACTTTAGATATAAAAATCGTGTGTTATTTATGTTATTTAATTTGCATGAAAACATTTCATTAACATTTTTAAAGTAAGGAATCTTATCAATTTCCTTACAAGAATATATTCAGTGATGATTGTTCTATATCCTACTAATTTATCATCACAATCAAGAATGATGAGCACAATCTTTTTTCAAGCAAGCTAAACTAGAACAAGTTGTCATGACAGTGTAATAATACATATTGTTTACACTCATATGTGACATATAACATCTACACAATTATGTACACTTAGGCCAAAGTATTTTTTTACAAAAGTACTAAAAGGTCATCTATGACATTGTACAAAACTGAAGTTCTAATAAGATTATTATATCCTTAATAAAAAATAAATTTTCTCACAAGATCATTAGTAGCTAAAAAGGGAAATAAAGGTTAAATATATTAAATCATTTAAATATAAGAGTAGTTGCATTGTCATATTTGTGTGAAATTCTTCTCAGTTGTCAAAGGCCATCAATAAATGACATGTTTATATATTTTATTTTTAATAAAGAAAAAATTATGGAGTGAATTGTCTTTAACATACAATGCCTGTGCTTTTTCCACATAGTCCCCAACCAACCTAACATAAATTTTACTTTGAATATTAAAAAGTATGCTAACTATGTATATCAGATCTAAATCAGAAGCAAATAAAACATTTTATCCTTCAGTCTAGTCATATTACTATTCCTGTAGTGTAACAATAGAATGGTAGAAAATAAAATTGCAGGACACAAACCTCAGGTGTCAGCTTGTCACCATGTTACATTTAAAGTGGTTATTAAAATCATTATGCTATCAACTTGTGAAGTTTGGATGCACCAAATATAGCAACCTGGTTTAATTGCTCGCCATTTCATTTTGAGTGAAAGAAGGAAGAGGAGGGGGAAAAAGGGTGGATAAAGCTGCTTGTTTGAAAGACACATCTAAAGGCTTTTTTTTTTCCTATCAAAATGCAATGAGAAAATAATCTCAGCACGGTGAATAAATGAATGCTTGTTTGTTGAAGTCAGATTTCTTATTGTCCTCAAAATTGGGGGTAAAAGCATCCAATTTCAACTTTAAGCTAAGAAAATGCTATTATATAAAGTGCAAGAAAGTCCACCTGACATTGCATAAAAATTCTTCTTTTTGAAATTATACACAACCAGTCCCACAGAGTCTTTTCTCCCAATCTATTTGAATGATGAACTGATGAGTAGGATTGTCACTGTGGAGTGTAACTTGTGTTGTTTATAATTAAGTTTCCACTATAGCAATGTAGCCTACAAAAAGCACTCATTAAGTCACACAATTTTCTAGCTACTCTTTTTGGCCTTGCATATTTGTACACAGATCGATATTACCTAATGAGAAAGAGCAAGAAATGGACATGAATTCAATATTAACTTAGAACAAGAATAAATTTGGGATTCGAGTACTGTGCTATGGGATTATTATTATTTGTTTATATTTTTAAAATATATTTCCTTCAAATTTCAGAAGTAGCAATGAAAAGCTAATGTTTGTTAACTTGATGAGATGAATGTAATAACTAAATGTATACTGACAATATGAGTCTATCAAATACTTCTGTATAGACTTTTATATTTTTCACTTATCTAAATATTATGAGAATATTAATAATATTTTATATTAATTAATGTTAATTTACATTAATTAGTTAATATATAAGATCATTATGTACAATTAAATACTTTATTTTTTTATTTATCACACTTTATTATATAATACAGATTTAATTTCTATTTCATAGCATAGTATATTTTAGAATTATATAAATATATTTTACTCTGCTCATTAAAAGTCAAAATTGTTATTTAAAAAAAAATACTATTTATTTTTTGTCTAGTTTTCATTGGATGGTGTTTTAGTCAGATTTTTCGCTGCTGTGACTAAATGACCCAATCAGCATAGCTGTAGAGAAGAGGTTTATTTGAGGACTTACAGTTTCAGAGGTCTTAGGGCATAGAAGGTCGGCGCCATTTCTCAGCGTTCAAGGAGAGGCTGAACATCACGGCAGGAGAGTATGGTGGAGAAAAGCAACTCATATCATGGTGATCAGGCAACAGAGAAAGAGTCTCTTCCCCAGATACAGATATATACCCAAAGCCAGGCCCTAATTCCTACCTTCTGCAGCTATACTCTTCCACTTAAATTACCACTGCTGCACTTTGTTTGTCAGTTAATCCCTATCAGAGAGTTAAATCACTGATTGGGTTAAGACTCTTACAACCAATCATTTCTAATCTGAATCTTCTTAAGTTGTCTCACACTTTAGCTTTGGGGGGACATTTTACATCCAAACCATAACATTCCACCCCTGGTCCCCCAAATCTCACAACCATCTCACAATGCCAAAATTATTATTTTTTTCTCATTTCTGAGTGTCCCGATAGTCAACAGTTCTGAGATTACTCAAATTTGAAGTCCAGATTCCTCTTTGAGGGTTAAGGTAATCTCATTGTGAGCTCCTGTGAAACTGAAAACAAAACAAAACAAAATAAAACTTCTATAGCTCCAAGTCTGGCATTTGCAGCACAGAGCTTAATGATGTTCTCTCCAAAGGACTAGTTTAGTTCAACCCCTGTGCCCTTGTTGGTTGCTGCCCAAGTGACCTTTCGGTTGGTTCCTCTGGCTCAATTCCCACAGCTTTCCTAGGACAATGTCCCAAGTTACTGGAATTTCTTAGTCTCGGGGTCTCCACTGCAGCTTCAGCTTCCTCCTCAAATCTTCACACCTTGCCTTCTCAAGGAGTGCCCACAGGGACTCTGACCCTGCTCCACTTTGTCTGGTTTCCAAGACCTTTCTTTGAAATCTTGGTTGAAGTCTCCATGAGCCCCTAACTACAGGATCCTGCATTCCTGCAGAATTAGCACCACATGGTTGACACCAAGGTCTTCCACCATCTGGAGCAGTAGCCAAACCACCAGGGACCCTGGCTGTAGCAGCCTCTGAGTGACTGGGTGCTCCACTAGTCTCTTCTAAGAGAATTTCCATTTTACTCCCAGGAGCTTGAGATGGGTGTGGTCTTGCCAGCTTTTGAGATGCCCTCAAGCCATCTTTCTTATTATCTCTTGGATAAATTTTTAGCATTTCTTTAGTGGCAATAATGTCTTTAACTGCAACTTCCTTAGCCTTATTTCATTCCTGCCTTTCAAGTCCACATTCTCCACATCTTTCTGCTCTGCTTTCTACTCCTGAACATCACAATAAATGATGTTTGGCTAAAAGCTGCCATCAATACCCATGCCACTTCCTGAATGCTATGCTGCCTAGAAACTTCTTTGGCCAGATTAAAACATCCATCACTTTTAAAATCAGCCTCACAGAAAGTCTCAGGACCTGGACATAATGCAGACAACTTCTTAGCCAGAACATAAAAGGAATGGCCTTTACTCCAAATTCCAATAGAGTCCTCCTTTTAGAAACCCTTTTGAGCCCTGTCTTCACTGACCACGGTCCTATTGACATTCTGCTCTTCTGAGCTCCCACCAGAATTGGCCATTAATTTTTACTTAAAACAATCTAAAGCATTTCTAGCTTGCACTGCTACACACCTCAAAATTTCTCCCACCAATTCCAAAAGCTCAAAAGCTTCTGAACCACATGGTCAAGTTAGGCACAGTAACAGCCCCATTTTTTGGTAACAGTTTCTGTTTTAGTCAGCTTTTTTGACACTGTGAATTAAAGACCCAACCTAGACAACTGTAGATGAGGAAAAGCTTATTTGAGGGCTCACTGTTTCAGAGATCTTAGTCAATAGAAGGTTAGCTCTATTTCTTAGGTTCCAAGGTTAGGCAGAAGACCATGGTAAAAAGTGTAGCAGAGGGTGGCAGCTTTTGTGAAGATCAGGAAACAAAGAAATACTCCACTCTCCAAATACAAAATATACATCCCAAAGCCTTGCCTCCAATGCCTGGTCTCCTCCAGCCACACCCCACCTGCCTTTAGTTACTGCTTAATTAATCACATCAGGTGATTAATACATCAATTAGGTTAAAGCTCTCACAACCCAATAATTTATTCTCTGAACCTTCTTGCATTGTATCATGCATGAGCTTTGGAGGGACACTCACATTCAAACCATAATGGATGGAAGATTGGATTTATATCTACACAATTCTATGATTTGGGGTGAAGTGATACTAAATAATTAACTTTAAACAGCTAAATTATTTTTGGAAATGCAAACCACATTAGTAGCATGACACTGACTTGAATTCAATATTTAGATTCATGGGTTAGGGATATCATTCAGAATAATGCATATATGAAATTTTAGATTAAATCTTAATTCTTAGACATA
Organism: Marmota monax; assembly: GCF_021218885.2. Lineage (NCBI taxonomy): Eukaryota > Metazoa > Chordata > Mammalia > Rodentia > Sciuridae > Marmota > Marmota monax. Next base: position 18,349,034 of record NW_026692781.1, read on the forward strand.
TAATTTATTTTTCATTTTAAATAGATTACATTTAAAAACTCTTAATTTTTGCACTAGTATATTCTATAGATAAGACATATTGAATCCTTAATGTTGGAAGAACTAGAATGTAGTTCAAGGGAAATGTGAAGCCCACATGTTCAATAAAGACAGGTTGTAGAATTCAGAAATAAACATGAACTTTAAGAAGAATGCTTTACAAAATAGAGCAAAATAGTGAATTTTGATGTTTAAATGATTATCTATTTGTAATAATTAATTTTGTTTTCCATCTCTAGCACATATGTCCATAAACATATTTCTAACAGTTCATTTTAGACATATGTCTTTCTCTTAGAAAAACACACAAGAAAAACTTGTGTTCTGATTTCCTAAAATTTTACTTCTTAAAATATTGTAAAACATTGTATTAGCTATTTTTTTATAAACTCAAACTCAGTGCAATCAAACCTCTATAGAATATTTTGGATACCCATATCAAGAATTGAAGTAGTTTATCACTAAGAGAGCATCTGTTACACAATGTTTTATGAAAAACTACACAGAAGAAATATCCCATGCAAGCTATGGTTTGACAGATATAAAGGATAGAATTTTATAAGGACAAAATATGGATACTTCCTTGGTTATAAAATATTTTAATAGTACTTTCTCCCAAATTAAGGAGTATAGTTAGGTATTTTTTTCTCTATTACTATTTCCTTACAAGATGGCTTGCCCTTAAAAATTAAATTTTTAAACATTTTTGTATAAGTCCAAGTGATCCAACAAAAGAAAGAGGAAGTAGAATATGAACGCAGGGAAAAAAAACTGCTTAGTATTTTCTGGTACAAACCAATATAAAACAATTTGAACTAAAAATAAACTATTTTGAACTTCCTGGTAGGTATGAAGATTAGAAATGTGGAAAATGTGGTCAACGTATGTGTTTAGAAGATTCGGTTTTTCTGGCTCTATTCATTTGGTAATGAAGATGTCATGTTGAAATATTTTATGAATCATCAATGATCAGTCTTTTTGTTATTTTCACATGCCAATATTTTACCTGCAAATACTATATTAGTCTTTATAAAATATGTATGATTTAGTGCATATATTGCACATTTCATAGTAATATAGTCAATATCAGTATTTACTTTCTAGTGTAGGCATTCAATATGTCATAATAAAACATCCCTGTGTGTATATAGGTATGTGTATATATATTTATAATGATAATTTATGCATGTAGTTTATAAAATGTTCAGATGACATCAATATTTCAACCATTTAGATATTCTTGCATACATTTCATTTTAAAACCTCTAATTTTCCAAAGAGCAGATAGAGTTTTTATTTATGATAACTGCCCTATTAAACATTCCAATGAATTAAAAAGTTAAAATGCATACAAAAACATTAAAAAAATAGTGTACCATGATCAAGTGGTATTCATTCCAGGGATGCAATATTGGTTTAAAGTATGGAAATCAATAAATATAATTCATCACATCAATAGACTTAAAGATAAGAATCACAGGATTTCATCAATTGATGCAGAGAAAGCATTTGAAAAAATACAGCACCTTTTTATGTTCCAAACACTAGAAAAACTAGGGATAGTAGAAACATACTTCAATATAGCTCTCTATGCTAAACCCAAGGCCAACATCATTCTAAATGGAGAAAAATTGGAAGCATTCCCTCTAAAGACTAGAACAAGACAGGGATGCCCTCGTTCAGCACTTCTATTCAACATACTCCTTGAAACACTATCCAGAGCAACTATACAGACAAAAGAAATTAAAGGGATACAAATAGGAAAATAAGAACTCAAGCTATCATTATTTGCTAATGACATGATTCTATACTTAGAGGATCCAAAAAAAAAAAAAAATCCACCAGAACACTTCCAGAATTAATTTATGAATTCAGCAAAGTAGCAGGGTATAAAATCAATAATCATAAATCAAATGCATTTCTTTAAATCAGTGATGAATCCTTTGAAAGAGAAATTAGGAAAACTACCCATTCATAATAGCCTCAAAATATAAAATAAAATAAAATACTTGGGAATCAACTTAATAAAATAGGTGAAAGACCTCTACAATAAAAACTACAGAACACTAAAGAAATAAATTGACAAAGACCTTAGAAGATAGAAATATCTCCCATGCTCTTGGATAGGCAAATTAATATTGTCAAAATGGCCATCCTTTCCAAAGTACTATACCGATTCAATGCATTCCAATTAAAATCCCAATATTATTCCCTTATAGAAATAGAAAAAGCAATCACGAAATTCATTTGGAAAAATAAGTGTCCCAGAATGGCCAAAGCATTTCTTAGCAAGAAGAGTGAATAAGGAAATATTACAATATCAGAGCTTAAACTATACTACAAAGAAATAGTATTAAAATAGATTAAGGCAATTAATTCTCACTAGATGTTTGACCTCCTTAAGTAGAAAACACATTTCCTTTTTGTGTATAGATCAAGCATAAGAAACCTATAATCTAGAGCTACCCAGATTTTTTTTTAAATAAAGTTTTATTGAAATATAGTCATACCTTTTATTTTGTCTCCCTGTGTACTGCCTATGGCTGATTTTTCTCTGACCATAGCAAATTTACTGTTTTGCAACAAATATCATATGTTCTGCAAAGTGTAAAATATTTTTTATCTTTATAAAGAGTTTGCTAGTTCTTGCTATTGGTGATTTTCATACCCAGTGATACAAATTATTTGTATTTTAGATTATTAACAAATCAATTATGTGTTCACAGCTGTTACTTCCATTAATGCATGTAATTGTTGCATATATAGTAAAAATATGTTCACAGCAACAACAGCAAAACACATACTCCCTTTTTGTATATTTAACATTCAACCTGAGAAGGATAGTTGATTTATATTTATGATTATTTCTTTCTAATATTAGAGATATTGTTACTCCCATAAAATAGATCCGGTACAATGATAACCAATCTACTGTGTGAATTTCCACCAGAATTAGAAAGGTAGAAAGTGTTTATATGCAAAAATATCTCTGAAAATGTGTATTTACTAGTAAAGGAAATGTTCATTAAATATCTAATGTTACCAATACTTCCTTTACAATGTAATTTTCCCCCATTCAAACTTTATTTTTTTACAGACTCTTTCAAAGCATAGAATAATAATAAGATATCGGATCTGCAGATAAATTTTTCAATAACAGGCACTGAGGTGTTACAAATTTGCAGTAAAAAATCTGTTTGCACATTTGTCAGATGTTTCACTTTGGGGATGGCACACTGTGGAAGTGGCAAATTATGTTTACAATGAAATGCCAGTATTCAGCCTAGCCCATCAGGTGTGTAACATCAAAATCATTGACAAGAAAATGATACAAGAGCATCAGTTGGGCTGCATACCAATGACATAGTCGTCATTCCCTTGGCATGTCGGAAGTCTCAAATAGCAATTAACTTTGAAATTTTTTTACATATAAAATCAGCTTAAATTTATTATGTCAGATTAAATTAATTGTAACAGATTACTTTTTATTGCAAATTAAATCAAGGAAATTCATAATCACTTATTTTCAGTTTTATCCTAAAACTGATCAATAAATGTTATTAAGAGTATTAGTATCATAGTTTTCTACACACTTAATATACAACTGGCTTTCTTTCCTTATTTTGAATTACAATATGTTAATCATAACAATAAATCAATCATAATATTAAGATTGAGTTAGAGATTAAGTATCAAAATTTAGTTTGAATTAATCCATATAAAATTCCAGTCTCTACCTAATTGATATTTTGATAATACAAAATTTACACCATAACAGACAAAAATCATTTAAAAAGTTTGTTTCCTAGTTTTACAGCTTAATTTAACAGAGAACTAACATTACAAAAAATGTTATTTATTTATTTTTTGAAGAGATGAGAACGCTCTTGCCATCACTGGAGTTCTCTTGTACTTGGACCAACTTACCACTCATTTTATGTAATTGGAGTCATTCATGGCCTAACTCAAATATCTAAATAAAATGCAAATCAAGACCCCTGAAGGATAACAGGTGCTAATGGTAAAGATTAGCTGCTTCTTGAAGTCTGTTTGGGAAGCCAGTCACTTTCATGCAAATTTGAAATTCAGTCACCTGCCTACCAGCTTCATAATACATCCAATAAAAAGGGAAAATGGCCTATCAATGAACCATACAACATTCTAGTTCTGCTGACTCCAGTTTCCCAACAGAACACTGTAGGTGGGATTTTCTTTGAATTCTGGAAGGAGTCCTAGAAGGAAGAAAATAGATGGATATCTCTGGGCCTTAAGGAAGAAGGAGAGCCGAAAGCAATTATTGTTGTTTTCTTTCCCTACCCTCCTAATAGTTCCAGAATTAGAAACTATTAAATAATGATAAAGATTTAAAAAATTGGAGTAAAGTATCTTTTATTATTTTTCTCCGCTTAATTTGACAAATTTGACCTTGGAAGATCACTAAGCAGAAATGAGGGGGAAGGATTCTCATTAGGAAGTATGTAGGCAGTGTCCAGCAAAGTCTTCATATATGAGAGCCAAAGAGACAAAATTCCTAATAGTGTCCTCTAAAATAGAGGCAAACTCATGGCTTTACATGAGGCAATGTAAGCAACCTTTGGAATTTTTAAGTATTTTTCTTTATAGGAAAAAGAGCGAATATGCTATTAAGAAAACATAAGAATATTATTTTTGACGATGAGGCTGTTGACCGATTTGGAGAATGAAATACAATTTCCTCTGCTCTCCAGAACATGTGAACATCAATTTAATAGGTTTTTTAAATTGATAACAGTAGTAAATATAAAATCAAATAAATAATAAAATAATAATTTAAGTAAAATGTGGCACCAGTATGCAAGTGACCTAATCTCATCACTATTGCTAAAATAAACATTCTATCATATAAACTTCTTGTTTGTGTTATTGTGATATGACTAACATCATGGAAAGTAAACAGAATATCCATATCTGAGAGTCCACTGTGACAGAATAATGTCAAAGTCACAAGATAGTTGAATTTTACACTTATTTGTACATTTCTATCAAAACTACTGATTCATAAAGTTTTAAATATTTTATTTTGCATATTATAGGTACTGTACCATGGCAGGCTTTGTGAAAATAAAAAGATGTGTGAGGTTGGTCTTTAACTTTAAGCTCTTATAAACTATTTGTGGAATAAGTGTTTGTCACATAGAGAGTACTAATGTGAGGAAACCTGTAACAATACATTGCTCATTTCTGAATGGTCAGCACAGAAGTTTTGGGGAGAATTAGGATTTGAGCTGGGTGTTAAAAATTTGGTAAGACTGAATTAATAGAAAATAGGAAAATTAATAGAAAAATATTTTTCCTGGAAAGAAAAAAAATATTGTGATGAATATTCTTTGACAATTTCCTTGGCCAACTTACGAAAGATTTTGTCTAACTTGACAACTTTTTTTTTTTTATAAGGAATGAAAATTAGAGTTGAAGAGCTAGTCAAAGATCTTTTTTGGTTCTGATTGAAACAGAAATTTAATAAGTGAATGATAATCTGTGATTTTACTTTGTTATTTATTTGCTATTTTATTTAACCACCTGCCATCTAAGGCAAGATTTAAAGTTACGACAACTGCCTGATTCTATATGTGTGTCTCCTGGAATTCTCAATGTCTCATTCTGATAATCACTCAAAATATATTATGGTTGCCCAAACACACCTTGCTCTTTCTCCTTGGTACTTCTTTCCTGAGGTTACCTTCTTGCTTTGGCCTCTATCTTTGGTCCTGTCAAGATGAAGCTCTTCTCTGACCTTCTTCCCTCTCATGCATTCAGTATATGTCTTAAATTCTTTAACCTCTAAGTGAGTGAAACACTTAGTGGATACTTTAAATAAAGCATGTTTTGCAAACTTATATACTTATTGGTTAGCTCAATTAGACAGTTATGCTGTTTCTTTTTTTCTCACTGCTCTATCCCATTACTTATAGACAGTACTGGCCTACGTACAATTTTTTTTTTTTTCAAAAGTCTATCTATTGACTGAGGACTGACCTCCTTGAGTGTAGAGAGTTTACTTTATTAATCTCTTGAAAGCTAGAAATGCCATGAGCTTCCTTTAATCTCCATACTCTCATATATATTAAATGATCATTAAGCGAATGTTTGGTTGGATAGAAAAATGGCAAATTTGGAAGCACTTAAAATTACAAACCTATCATGTTGATAAAAAAGTCTCCAGCTTCAGAATTTAATTGTGAATTTCAGAGCTACTCAGATTCATAATCGCTGTGTTGCTCTCATCAACTTGGTGACATTATTTAGACATCAGTTTTCTCATTTGTTAAATTAAGGAACTGGACACTGTACAACTATATTACTTGTTAGGAGCTATTTTTACACATCCACCCAGTACATTCTGCAGTGAAACCTCTGCTTCAAAGGTTGCTGCTTTGCTCCACAAACACGTAATTTAACACCTAATTGTCTCCACATTATAGGAAATGAGAAAGTTGTCATGGAAAGGTCATTCAGGAGAATTTATTCAGCACAGCATGGCAGTTTCTGGCTTTCAAGAGCTGCCTGGGTTGTAATCACTTGTCTGGTAGCTGAGAGGCCTTTCTAAACTTGAGTAGATTTTTCTGACCTATTTAAAACCCACTTAAATTTCTGGCATCTTTTTGGAACATGGGGACTTAATTTGACATATGTAAATGAGATCCCTTTCACCTGTGTAGTTGTTCTTGCATATCTGTTGGGTTAATAAATATGGTTTTGAGCATGTCCTTTGTTTAGGTAGGATTTTAAGTACAAGAAAAAATCATATCTATGGAATCCCTCGCATTTTCAAAGTCCTATAGCCTCATAGGAAGCCTTTTTTTAGAATCTTAAAATTATGCTAGAGGAAATTATCCAATGTAAACAATGTAAAATTTATAAGTACTTTAATACTAATGTTAGTGCTTGATCAGCGGTTACCAATTTCTAGAATATGCTAATACTTATATAAATCGTACCATGTAACAGAGTCAATACCTTACAGTGAATGCATTGCTATCAAATTGGCATTGCCAATATGAGGAAATGAGAACTGTGTGCATGTTTTAAAAAAAATAAAAAGACTGCAAACTTTTTTTTGTATTCATGTCACTTTGGCATGTTAGTTTACAGCCTCTTGTCAGTTTTTCTTGTTTTGATACATATAAACACCAAGTGCCTTAAATCTCTAAAATGTCATTTTTAAAACGTACAAGTGCCATACAGAAGCTGCCCTTTGACAAGTGCATTGGGAACACAGCCAAGAGCACATCTCTAACCATCTCACTCTCCTGGCTCCTGATTCCAGGTCCCCTCAGGCAATAAGACTCTAGAGATGCCTTAATGGCACACAGCTTCAGGCTACAGCTTTATTAGCTTAAACAAAGAACATGGCAATTGTTCCCAGATGGATTCAGCAAACTGCTAAACAGCAATCATGCATAATCTCCCCAGTGACTTGTGTCTCTTTAGCACCAAATTGCCCTTTAGGATGGGTACTTGTTTCTTGCACTGGCCTGATGATTACATTCGGAATTTACCTTTACCTTTGGAGGGCAGCAACTATCATTTGTCATTTTCACCATTGGAAAATTTTAAGGTTTAAAAGAAGTGGGTTCTGCCTTTTTTAGGCACTTACAAGATTGTGAAAGATTGTTCTACTTCAAATTAGGTTCAGGAATTTCTTCTTTACTGGGTGTTTATTTTTACAACTATTCAATGGCTTTTTTACCCCAATCTTCATGATTCCTTTACAATTTGATCTTTAGTACTAATTAATGACAACTTTTAACATGTTCAATGTAGGAAGGTGAATGGAGAGGTATTAAGTAGGCTGAGTGCATGACATTGAATTTAAGAGGTGAGTGAAGGAACTGTCTAGGAATGCCTCTTGATATTCATTTTAATATTGGACTAACTTAATTGATCTTCACTTAAAAGCTACTCTAGAAGATGGGATAGATCTTTGGGTAAGGAAAGTTGATGAATTTCTCAGTTGTAGAATTCTCGTTTGATAATCCTGTAGAACACAAGTCTAAATAAGCAAGTAGACATATGGTATATGTAGTGATAAATATAATTCATTCCTGCTCTATTAAACCATTTTATTTGGATATTCAATAGCCACAATAGTTTTAAAATAAAGTTTATTTAGGGTAATTCAGTTTGATTCAAAGAAAGTATGTTCTTTATGATGTGTATGTATGTGTGTGTTTGTGTGTGTGTGTGTGTGCATGTTTGTGTATTCTTTAGAATATGTCAAAATTGCACCTGTATTTCAGAAAAGCAAAATAACAGTCTTTATTTCAGTTACCAGGTTGTGAGGGAAAGTCTCATTCAATGTTCTAGCAGATGGTTCTTACTAAACCTCTGGCTGCCAGGCACCCTCACATGAGAGAGGTATGAATGAATAAGCACTCAGAGAAGTCCTACCAGCAATTTTTGATTCATCCCAAGATTATCATGGAGCAGAGACAGCCGTCCCCACCATATTCTTACTGAATATGTGACCATCAGAGTTCAGAATCATAATAAAAGGTGATGTTTTATGTTACTAATATGAGATGGTTTAATTTTAGGAAGAAATAGCAATAAGAATATTATAAACATAAGCACAATAGCTTAGCAAAATAAATATTCTTAAAAAGGAATCATTTAGTACCAAGTATTCCTCACATATAAAGACTTAATAATAAGTGTACCAACCTATACCCTTATACTTAATCTGACTGCCTCTTTACACACTTTATTCAAAATCCAAAGATAAGCACTTGCTACGTGTAGAGTCAAAGTTCCAACATAATTGTGATGTGAATTTAACTGAAATGTAAAATAATTCTATTGTCATTCAATTTGGTTTAGAACAAAACAAAGTATCCTTTATTTAAATCAGTGAAAGGAATATTATGGCAATAGAGGAAAGTTATAGATATGAATGCAACCATGTTTGTTCTCATTCTGTACTTGGTAACCATAGAGGGTCCACTTGTGTACAGTAACTAGTTTGAAAATGACACATATTCTTTTTTTCTTGAAATGTGTAGTTTATTCAGAGAGACAGACATAATTCAAATATAAAAATTAATGTACATATAACATGAATAATCAGCAGAGTTATAAAAGAAATGATTGACATATTATTTTATCTCAAAATGATTAATATTTTAATGAAAGGACTTTGAAAAAGCCATTCTTGACTAGGTAACTCAGACAAAGAAGAGTAGAGGCTTGGTGGCATACAATTATAATATAATAACAAAAGAATAAGAACATAAAACAAAAGAAATAGATGCTATAAGTAAAAAACAAATCTCCTATTTCATATTGCCTCTCTGATTCCAGAGGGAACAAACTTCTACTCTTCCAATTTTTTATTATTTTGATTGCAAAAATTATAAATAATATCTTATTCAAATAGGTCTTTATTTGTCAATGGATTTAAAATTTCCCGTATTTAAAAAGTTTGGATAGGCAAAATTAATATTGTCATCTCACCCCAGTCAGAATGGCAGTTATCAAGAATACAAGCAACAATAAATGTTGGCAAGGTGAAAATTGCTGGTGGAAATGCAAATTGGTGCAAACGTTATAGAGAGCAATAAGGAGATTCCTCAGAAAACTTGAAATGAAAACATCATTTGACCCATGAAAGACTTAAAATCAGCATATTTCAGTGATGAAGCCACATCAGAGTTTATAGCAGCTCACCTCAAAACAGCTAAACCATGAAAATAACCTAGATGTCCTTCAATAGATGAATGGATTTAAAAATACAGTATATATACACAATGGAATATTACTCAGCCTTAAAGAAGAATGAAGTTATGGAATTTGCTGGTAAATGGATGGAACCGGAGAATATCATACTAAGTGAATTAAACCAGTCCCAAATAATCAAAGAGCAATGTTTGTCTCTGATGCATGGAAGTTATTTCACAATAAGGATGTGGGGTAGGGAAAAAGAGAGTTATTTTAGATTAAGTAGATGGGAGTGACGGGAGGAGAGGATAGTACGGGGTAAGAAGGATAGTAGAGTGAATCAGACATTATTACCCTATGTACATATATAACTACACAACCAATGGTATTCTACATCATGTACCAAAAGAATAATGAGAATTATAATCCATTTATATATGATTTATCAACCTGCATTTTACTGTCATGTATAATTAATTAGAACAAATTTTTTAAAAAAATTTAAAAAGGTTGGATAGGAATTGTAGATCAATGGTAGAGTGATCGTCTATATGCACGAGGCCCTGGGTTAAATCAAACATACTGCAACATTAATTAATTGATTAATTAAAACAAAAAAAAAATAAAAAAGGATTTGTATATCTTCTTCCCAAATTTTGTGCTCTTTATTTTAGTATTTTCTGTTATTTATGCTTTGTTTATTGGTTTCTTTTATAAATTTAAATACAATACTTCAATACTTATTTCCTAATACATAAATTTTTATTGACTACCTTGACATTTTGCTGTGTAAAATGAGAAAATTATGTTCAATTCCTTGTCTCCTCCATTTTTTCTCAGTTTCTATTTGTACTCCTTTTTTTATTTAGAGTGGCTATTCTATTATAGAGTGGTTCTATTGTATTGTATGTTTAGAGTGGTTTACCATTTCTGTCTAAAATTGATTATAGCTTTTATTATTATGAAAATGTTTAATATAGAGCCAACTAATAGACCTATAAAGAAAAACATGCAACCTTAGGTCACTAAAAACGTTCATCTTTAAGAAGAATTTTGCACATATTAGATTCAAATCAATTTGGTCTTCTTAAATATGGTCAATTATACATAATGCATCTCAGTGTACTTTAAATACTTCCTGTCAATTAAAATTTAGTGATCGTAATTTTTTTTCATAGATACTTGAAAACAACAATGGAGATAATTAAACTTGAATTCATTAAATCAAATATCGTATGTATTATATAACATTATAATATGGTATTATAATAATGAATTATCTTTTATACTTAATATATTACTATATTCTATCACAATTCTTTATTAATATGATAGCTTATATGCAGTAGATTTAGAATTAGATTGTATGTGTATGAGCATTATTTATACAATTAATTAGCTACTATAAGAAATAACAACCTCGTGTGTTGGTGCACGCCTGTAATCCCAGCTTCTCAGAGGCTGGAGAATTGCAAGTTCAAAACCAGTCTCAGCAAAAATGAGGCAGTAAGCAGCTCAGTGAGAGGCCTGGAGATGTAGCTCAGTGGCTGAGTGCCTCTGCGTTCAATCCCTGGTACACCCCCCAAAAAGAAATAACATAATCTTTTATGTAGTACTTCTATAATGTGAATTATTTTTAGAGCAATATTTAAGGATTAAGTGTTGTAACATATAATATTAATAAAATAGAAAACTTTGGATTATCTTCTTAAATTTTCTACTGAGCTGGCCACTGTCATTACAAAGATAAGAGAAAAAGAATTCTCTTATTGGCTACTTGAAACAGCATTATCTATATATGAAAGGATATTTTATTATATGAACAGGATGCCTTACAAAATGTGTAATCTCCCCTCCTAGATGATACTTACTTTAGACTGTTTCCAAAAAGTCTTCAGTGAAGTATCAATTTGCAGGTAAAAGAAAATCTTTATATAAATCTGTATATATTTATATAAATCAATATAGACTAATAGGTTATAGAGAAAATGAAAAATTATTTTACATAAATTATTAGTTGTATTAGGCAATTTATATATATTTTATCTCTGGAAACTCAAATGATCAAAATTATTATTCAGTGGTTAAATAGGATTGTTCTGAAGGAGGAATAGAATAATCCTATTTAACCACTGAATAATAATTTTTTATTTTATAAATATTAATTACATAAAGCACAAATGTAATGTGAAAATATATATTTATTTTCAGATTCAGCCTATTAATAAATATGGTAATTAATGAATCTGTCACTTAATATTTGTTTTGAAATTCGCCTGATTTATTTACTGTGAGATGTCTAGATTGAAACAATTTCAAAATGATATAAACCAATAATTTACCTGAAGATGTAATATGTGATCTGCTTGGTGAATTTCCAGTCCCAGATTTAATAACAGAGATGTTTTCTTCAGTGATAAGGTTTGGGGATTTCTTTGATATACTGTTGGTTCGATTTTAATTGTTACTGGTATTAAAGATGGAAGTGATTGCAATGATGTTTACCAGAATATTTTGTTGTTTGATACAGATTTCTTTCTTGTGAGGTGATTAAAGTGAGGAATGCATGTGCAGCAATATCTTAATTGAATGTTAAGATAGGACTTTGCATTTTAGTAAATGGTCAAATAGCTGAGTTATCTGGTTGTTCATGAGTGGGAAGTAAATTTAAATCTCTTAGTACACAATGGAGAGTACTTTGCAGTATCTCATCACCAAACTTTAATATCAGTACTTCATGGTGAGTCACCTTCCAGGATCCTAAAGAACTATATTGGTTCTCTGAAGCACTGAAAAGTTTTCTATGAGAATAAACCTTTTTACTAGATGATGGAATTCTGCTTGGATGTACAAATGGCTATAATTTTTACCAGATACTCCTGAAAAACTAACATGACACAATAAAATGTAAATTCTCTTTTAACTGTAGCCCAAATTTGTAGGAATAAGCTGGGGGAAAAGAAACACAAATACAGTTATTTGCTGGAATAAAACTCTGCAACAAAGTATGCTTTGAAATATCTAGAATATACTGACAGAAAACAGTGCTACCTTCCATAAATTTTTAAACCTGTTTTCAGAATAAGAAAGCATACTTGGTTTTTTAAAACAAGATAGAAAGGCAAGATTTTCCTTTAAAGGCACAGCATCACGCATTTATACACCTGCATAGATGTGCCTGCATATTACAGAAAAGTAATTTTTATTCACCTTAATATTTAGAGCTAACGTTAATAAACCCTTGTCTTGGGAGACTTTGAAAAGTGATTTTTTTCCTCAATTTTTCCTTTAAGTTTCTGTATGTGTCTACACACACACACACACACACATGCGTGCACACAAATAGAACACACACATACACCTGAATTTCTTTTTTTTTTAATTATTATTAGTTGTTCAAAACATTACAAAGCTCTTGAAATACCATATTTCATACATTTGATTAAAGTGGGTTATGAACTCCCATTTTTAACCCGTATACAGATTGCAGAATCACATCGGTTACACATCCATGTTTTTACATACTGCCATACTAGTGACTGTTGTATTCTGCTACCTTTCCTATCCTCTACTATCCCCCCTCCCCTCCCCTCCCATCTTCTCTTTCTACCCCATCTACTGTAATTCATTTCTCTCCCTTGTTCTGTTTTGTTTTTTCCCTTTCCCCTCACATCCTCTTATATGTAATTTTGTATAACAATGAGGGTCTCCTTCCATTTCCATGCAATTTCCTTTCTCTCTCCCTTTCCCTTCCACCTCTCATAGCTGTTTAATGTTAATCTTTTTGTCATGCTCTTCCTCCATGCTCTGTTCTTAGTTGCTCTCCTTATATCAAAGAAGACATTTGGCATTTGTTTTTTAGGGATTGGCTAGCTTCACTTAGCATAATCTGCTCTAATGCCATCCATTTCCCTGCAAATGCCATGATTTTGTCATTTTTTAGTGCTGAATAATCTCCATTGTGTATAAATGTCACATTTTTTAAATCCATTCATCTATTGAAGGGCATCTAGGTTGGTTCCACAGTCTAGCTATTGTGAATTGTGCTGCTATGAACATCGATGTAGCAGTATCCCTATAGTATGCTCTTTTAAGGTCTTCAGGGAATAGTCAGAGAAGGGCAATAGCTGGGTCAAATGGTGGTTCCATTCCCAGCTTTCCCAGGAATCTCCATACTGCTTTCCAAATTGGCTGCACCAATTTGCAGTCCCACCAGCAATGTACAAGTGTACCCTTTTCCCCACATCCTCACCAGCACTTGTTGTTGTTTGACTTCATAATGGCAGCCAATCTTACTGGAGTGAGATGATGTCTTAGGGTGGTTTTGATTTGCATTTCTCTGACTGCTAGAGATGGTGAGCATTTTTTCATGTACTTGTTGATTGATTGTATGTCCTCCTCTGAGAAGTGTCTGTTCAGGTCCTTGGCCCATTTGTTGATTGGGTTGTTTGTTCTCTTATTGTCTAATTTTTTGAGTTCTTTGTATACTCTGGATATTAGGGCTCTATCTGAAGTGTGAGGAGTAAAGATTTGTTCCCAGGATGTAGGCTCCCTATTTACCTCTCTTATTGTTTCTCTTGCTGAGAAAAAAACTGCTTTGAATAAGTCCCATTTGTTGATTCTTGTTTTTAACTCTTGTGCTATGGGTGTTCTATTAAAGAATTTGGAACCTGACCCCACAATATGTAGATTGGAGCCAACTTTTTCTTCTATCAGATGCAGAGTTTCTGATTTGATATCAAGCTCCTTGGTCCATTTTGAATTAACTTTTGTACATGGTGAGAGAAAGGGATTCAGTTTCATTTTGTTGCATATGGATTTCCAGTTTTCCCAGCACCATTTGTTGAAGATGCTATCCTTCCTCCATTGCATGCTTTTAGCCCCTTTATCAAATATAAGGTAGTTGTAATTTTGTGGATTGGTCTCTGTGTCCTCTATTCTGTACCATTGGTCCACCCACCTGTTTTGGTACCAGTACCATGCTGTTTTTGTTACTATTGCTCTGTAGTACAGTTTGAAATCTGGTATCGCTATACCTCCTGATTCACACTTCTTGCTTAGAATTGCTTTTGCTATTCTGGGTCTTTTATTTTTCCATATGAATTTCATGATGGCTTTATCTATTTATACAAGAAATGTTGTTGGGATTTTGATTGGCATTGCATTGAACCTATAGAGAATTTTTGGTAATATCGCCATTTTGATGATGTTAGTTCTGCCTATCCATGAACAGGGTATATTTTTCCATCTTCTAAGATCTTCTTCTATTTCTCTCTTTAGGGTTCTGTAGTTTTCATTGTATAAATCTTTTACCTCTTTTGTTAGGTTGATTCCCAAGTACTTTATTTTTTTTGAGGATATTGTGAATGGGGTGGTTTTCCTCATTTCCATTTCAGAAGATTTGTCGCTGATATGCAGGAATGCCTTTGACTTATGCGTGTTGATTTTGCCACTTTGCTGAATTCATTTATTAGCTCTAGTAGTTTCTTTGTAGACCCTTTTGTGTCTTCTAGGTATAAGATCATGTCACCCACAAATAGTGATAATTTAAGTTCTTTTATTCCTATCTTAATGCCTTTAATTTCTTTTGTCTAATTGCTCTGGCCAGTATTTCGAGAACTATATTGAATACAAGTGGTGAGAGAAGGCATCCCTGTCTTGTTCCAGATTTTAGAGGGAATGACTTCAGTTTTTCTCCATTTAGAATGATTCTAGATATGCAGGAAACCATAAACCAAATCAAAAACTCAAATGAGAATATTACAAATAGACTAGATCAAATAGAAGTCAGAACATCAGATAATGAAGACAAAGTTTATCAATTCGAAAAGACTATAGCCAACGCATTAAGGCTGGTAAGAAACCACGAGCAAAACATCCAAGAGATATGGGATGTCATAAAAAAACCAAACTTAGAGTCATTGGGATAGAAGAAGGTATAGAGGTCCAAACCAAAGGAATGAGCAACCTATTGAATGAAATAATCTTAGAAAACTTTCCAGAACTGAAAGATGGAATGGACTGCCAAATTTTGGAAGCCTACAGGACCCCAAACATACAAAACCGTAATAGAACAACTACAAGACACATTATTATGAAGATTTCCAACATACAGAACAAGGAGAGAATATTAAAAGCTACAAGAGAAAGGAGGCAGATTACATTCAGGGGTAAACCAGTTAGGTTAACAGCTGATTTTTCATCACAGACATTGAAAGCGAGAAGATCCTGGAACAAGGTATTTCAAATGCTGAAAAATAATGGATTCCAACCATGAATTTCTTTTTAGAACAAATAACACCTGCTCATGTAATTCAATTGCAATTTTCTGAATGGAACTGATTATTAATTGTGCTAGTTAGAAGTTTTACCCAGAAACATAATAATGTTTTTTATTATATATAAATACTTTCTGAAAATTTTTAATTGTTTGACATATTAGATGTCTGAGTGATTTCAATTTCCCCATCAAATTGCATTTTAGTAGTATGAGTGTTGATTGAGAATATGTTAGAAATTCAGAGTCTCAGGTCCCAGGCCAGGCTTTATGAATCATAATCTACATGTTGAGAGCTAATTCTTGGGCATATTCAGATTTGAAATATAATATAGATAGTCACCAGTTGGTTTAATAACTCATCTGTGAAGAAAAGGAATTTCCTCATATGGCAAGTTGGCTTCACGGGAAACAGCAAAACAAGGACTACAACTACAAAAAAAGTCATTAAGAGGAATAGAAAGGGCTGGGGATGTGGCTCAAGCGGTAGTGCGCTTGCCTGGTGTGCATGCTGCCAGGGTTCGATCCTCAGCACCACAAACAAAGATGTTGTGTCCGCCGAGAACTAAAAAATAAATATTAAAAAAATTCTCTCTCTCTCTCTCTCTCTCAAAAAAAAAAAAAAAGAGGAATAGAAAGAGGGAAGTTTTGGAAAGAATTTCATCCTCCACTGAAAATATTCCATCAGGTTCAAATTCCTGGGCCATGACATGAGCATAAATGGAATGCTGAATTTCTTGTTATAGAAGTTAGAAATTCTTTCTGAGATTTTAAAATCAGAAGCTACACTTGACTGGAGAGAAAACTCAGTTTTACCATCATCATATATAGAAAATAATCAGGCTCAAATATGAAAAGTTAATCAAGAATTTTTTATTCTCTGTAGGGCTTTTGTGAAGCCTCTCTCACTTTAATCATCTATAAATTCATCAAACTGTTCTGGGCTTTCCTAAAACTTTATGCAAATTGTCATTCTCTTGCATCCACACCATAATCAAGCATCCTTTCCTTCAGTCTATAAAACCTATTGAAGGCCTATCAAAACTTGTTTCTTTGGCCAGTTGGTGGTCCTGTATATCCACAGAGCTACTGTTTTGTCAATTATGGACACAGCAGGGATTTTCTGTGTGGTAAAAGAATGTGGACTTATGTGGCTCCTTTATGATTCAACTTTTATTTTAAGTCTGTGTAGTATAAAAGATCAGTGGGAAGACTATAATTAGAACTTACTTTATAGAAAAGTTAAGTTCTTTCCAGAAGTTATTATACCATGTCACGTTTTAAATGCATATTCTTAATGGGTATTTCTGCCGGCCTAACTTTTTTTTTTTGTTATTTTTAATGTGTCACAAAATCCTTTATAATAAAATCAGTTAATGCCAACCAGAATGATTAATCATCAGTCTTAAAAACTACTCTCTTAGATGTTGGTTTCAGTTATTTTCCCCTTTTATTCTGAGACCTAGATGTCAATAGATAAGTTAATCATATTCCCAGTGCACAGTGCATTATCATTCATTTATGCAAGATCTCACACTTGTTTAGTTCTATATTTTTCATCCTTGATCTTCACTACCATTTCCCCCCCCCAATAGACATCTATTATAACTTGCTCAATAAATGTTCCTAAATATACATGAGTGTTTTACAATGTGCATTTTTGATACATGCTTTTCATATTTAAGGTATATAAACACCACTGTGCCAAATTTTATTATTTATACTTTTTCTATATAACTAGTTCATGCTTCCTGCTTCTGCATATTATCAATAGAATTCATTCATATTTTACTTAGATTGCCTCCAATTTCATGCTATCATAAACAACCCCAAAATTTTATAGGGCTCCTGTCAGACATATCTGAAATGTTCCCACAGCAATGCAACTCCAAAGTTGCAGTACAAATGCATAATTAACTTAGCTAAATGCTCTTGGAGAATTGTTTTTCAGTGCAACTCTCATAATTTATAAACAACCCAACAGTGTGCAAGAGTTTTGTATTTCCACATTTGTCATAACACTGACATGGCCAGTTCCTTTTTCAAATATTTACTTGCTATGTTGTATTATTTTTGTTAATTTGTACTATATTCCATGTTAGTCATCAGGACCTCCCACTTTTGTAGTC
The DNA here is from genome assembly GCF_021218885.2 of Marmota monax. NCBI lineage: Eukaryota > Metazoa > Chordata > Mammalia > Rodentia > Sciuridae > Marmota > Marmota monax. Next base: position 18,367,175 of record NW_026692781.1, read on the forward strand.
CACCTATTATTCTTTATTGACATTTATTTTCTGTTCAGCTTTAAGTGATTTTGCATTCCTGGGTTTTTTGGATGGAGTTGTAGATCACAGCTGTTCAACAGTATTTATGCAACAATACTGAAAATGTTCTGTCTGTGCTATCCCATACTGTCACCGCAGCCACATTGAGCTGTTTTGTATTTGAAATGCAGACATTGTGACCTAAAGTGTATATATTTTAATTTAAAATATATATTATTTGTTTTAAATGAATAATAGATTAAAACATCCCTAGTCATGTTTTGTTAGTAACTATAGAATATTTTATATGCAGTTCTGAATCTTGATGCTTGTTGGTTTTGGATAATATTTTTTTATCATCTGTTAATTTCAACCATTTTATTTTCAATGCAATTTATTTATTTTGATCTGATCTTGACTCCTTCACATGAATATCATTGAAGCAATAAAATTTCCTTTTCCCTGGGGACGCATGGTGTTGCTTTGTCTCACTAGTTCTTTCACTAATTTTGATCATATATTAGGTGTTACCTGCCAAAGATCTATACTATAAAATGTGTATAGTTCCCTTGTATGTATGAGTATTTTCTGGACAGTTATTTTGAAACCACGTAAAATCCTGTTTTTTAATTAACATTCACTCATTTGTGTTACTACTATTAATGACTACTATTGTGACGCTGGTGAAATGGTAATTTTTTTTTTTTTTCTGCTAGTACTGGAGATTGAATCTAGGGGTGTTTTCCCACTGACTACATTTCCAATCATTTCTCATCTTTATTTTGAGACAAGGTTTCCCAAAGTTGTGGAAGCTGGTCTCAAATTTGCAATTATGCTGCATCAGCATTCCAAGTTGCTGGGATTATAGGTGCGCACCACCACAACTAACAATGAAATAGTAATTTTTTCCCAGGTCCAAAATCCTTCCTTCATTTACTAGCTTGCATCATATTATGTTTAAAAGGTACTGGTTTCATCTACAATATATATTTATTCACTTATATATTTATGTTAATATAGTCATACATTTCTATTTTGGCTAATATTCTACATCAAATATAATTGTTTATTTGATAATAAATGCATCTATCATTTAATCAGTGGGAGATCCTTCAAGCTGAATTCTATAAATTCCTGACATGTCACTTCATTCTTCAGATATTCTCTTTCTTGCTGTCACACATGATATTTCAGATCCATGTTTCCTATTAGCCCTAGAAACAGCAATTTTTCCAAGGTGCCCTGGTTCTTGATATAGGAACAAAAAATTTAGAGGTAGGCTGTTTTCTGCCAGAACACCTTTTTTATAAGCTCTCATTGAACAGGCAGAGATAGATTATATGTCTATCCTGTACACTATGTTCTCACTTGCATTTTCCCCCCTTCCTCTCTCCTCACCCAATTTGGCTCTCTCTTGAAAAGATTCATGCAGATGTATTCAATTCTAGCCTATTTTCCAAGAAGACATAGTATTTGCTATTTTCTTGTTTTTAATTTGAGAAACTCTATTTCTCTTGGTAATAATTTGAAGAATTTATATGAGTCCTGAGGTAATGTTATCTATCTCTAAACAAGAATTATCATTGCTTTTGTGAGGAACCTGGGGGTACTAATAAAGGATCTGTAAAGGTGGTTTCTCGTTAAGATTTTATGCTCTCTGATAAGGAAAATTTTCTTGCAGTACTCTTGAGTTGCTGACAAGTCTTGTTTATTTTTATCCAGATGGTAAAGCTTTTTTTCTTTCTTTTTATTTTTTTAATATATATTTTTTAGTTGTTGATAGACCTTTATTTTATTTATTCTATGTGGTGCTGAAAATTGAACCCAGTACCTCACACATGCCAGGCAAGTGCACTACTGCTGAGCCCCAGCCCCAGTCCCAAAGCTTTTTATCCTGGTTGAGTCTTTGTAGACAGAGGGTCCCCTATGAGACTATCACCTGGGCATGCCTAGGCATGTGATTTCTGATGGCACATCTTGCTGTGGAGACACCAAGTCTTAGTTCTTGAGATATCGAGGATGCACTCATGGCAAAATAGCTTTTATACTCTCATTTATTTTTTTTCTTTTTAAGTCTTTTTAAAATTTATTTTCTAAATGTTTCTCATCATCTTATCACCTCTGCAATGCTTTATAGAGGAGGTTTTGATATTTTATCCAGCATTTCTATTATTTCCAGTAGGATTCCCAATCTCAATAATTTGACAGTATTGTTTTTCTCACAGAAACGGAGGGTTTTTTTTTTTTTTTTTGGGGGGGGGGCGGAGGGTTACTAAGATTGAACCCAGGGACATTTTACCACTGAGCTTCAGCTATATCCCTTATTATTTTATTTTTATTTATTTTGACACTAGACATAAATAATTGCTTAGGACCCTTTAAGTTGGTGAGTCTAGCCTTGAATTAGTGATCCTCCTGCCTTAGCCTACCGTGTTGCTGGGATTACAAGTGTGTACCGCTATGTCCAGCAGAAATGGAGTTTTTAAACTGAACTCTCTCATATTTTTTGTAAGAAATTTTATCTCTAAAGGCAACATTTTTAAGCTACTTCTCAATGAAACAGAATTCATATGCAATATGAGGCAATAGTTAGGTATTTCTCTATTCTGAATGTTTGTGTTCCACAAATTCACATATTGGAACCTAATTACCAATAGGACGGTATTAGGAGCTGGTATGTTGGGAGTTAATTAGGCTTTGAAAAATGCATCAGCTTCATGATTGGGAGTAGAGCTCCTATGTAAAGTAGGCTCCAGTTATTACCTTGCCCCTTTCGCCATGGGAGAACTCAAGAAGAGCCACCTATGAACCAGGGAATGGGCACTCAAGTCTGTTGGCATCTTGATCTTGGAATGTCCAACCATCAGAAGTATAAAAAAAACTTTTATTTAAAGGATATCTAGTTTGTGGTATTTTGTTATAGCAGCCTGAATAACTGAATAACAGTAGTGCTTTAATTTTCATTTTATACAATAAAGTTTCTATCAGCAGCACCAAAATGATACTTTAAATTTATATTGTCATTTTAACAGCTTCTCAGGGCTATGATTCATATGCAATGTAACTCATGCATTTATGGTTTACAGCGGGATTTTTTTTAGTATATTCTCACAGAGCTCTGCAACCATTACCATTATCTAGTTTTAGAATTTTTCATTCACTTTTCAAAAAACAAACATATTAGCAGTTATTCCCTCCCATTATTTATCCATCCCCAACAAAGCACATCCCAATTTCTTTCTTTAAAGATTTGTGTATTCTGTATTTTTCAAGTAAATGAAATTGTAAAATCGATTTGTGTGTGTGTGTGTGTGTATGTTTGTGGCTGGCTTATTTCACTTATAATGTTTTCAAGGTTTTTCTTCATTGTAATATGTATAAGTACTGACTTTTTATGGTTGAATAACATTTCATTATGGATCCATCACATTTTGAACATCTATATATTAGTTTATAGATATATGCATTTTTCCACTTGGGGTTATTATAAATAATGCTGCTATGGACATCTATATACAAGTTTATGTGTGGGCATGTTCTCATTTCTCTTAGATAAAATTGCTGGGTCACTTGGTAACTGTATGGTTAACAATATCTATGTAGATCTACAAATATCTATGGAGAACTTCTACTCCTATGTTTGGATTATTTGTCTTTGTCTTAATGAATTCTAAGGATTCTTTATATATTGTGGTTGCAAGTTCCCTAGCAGAAAAAAATGATTTGCAAATATTTTTCTCATATTCTGTGTGCTGTCTTTTCACATTTTCATTTACGATGATATTTATTGAACAGAAGTTTGTTCTACTTTTAAAATTATGATGATGTTCATCTTGTTTTTTTTTCTCTCTTATCATTTGTGCTTTTGGGTTATATAAACCCAGGTCACAGAGATTTATTTCAATATTTTTCCTGGTCTTTATATAGTTTTACCTCTTACAGTACTAGCTAGACTCCATTTTTAGTTGATTATCATGTATGATGTAAGTAAGTCAAACTATTTCAATTATTTGCATATGACTCCTGGTGGTTCCATTTCTTGAAAAGATGTTTTTCTTTTTTCCTCTATTGGATTAGCTTGAAATGCTTATAGAAAGTCAGCTAACCATAAATGAATACATTTATTTTTGGACTCATTCTCATTCCATAGGTGTGTATGTCTATTCTCATGATAGTACCACACTGTCTTCATTGCTACTGTAGTGTATAGGAAGTTCTAGACGAGCCATATGTGATTCCTTCATTATTTACTTCTCAATTTCAAGACTGTTTTAATTCTTTTGGTGCCTTCCCTTTCCATGTAATTAGCTCATCAATTTCTGCAAAATAGTATTATTCTTATTTCTTTACTATTTAATTAGTTCTACATGACAGTAGAATGCATTTTGAGACATGATACATAAAAAGTAGTAAAAGTTCTCATTTGTTTGGTTGCACATGATGTAAAGTTACACAGGTCACATAATCATATATACACATAAGGTAATAATGTCCAATTCATTCTATCGTTCCTACACTCATGCTCCCTCCTTTCCCTTCCTTCCCCTCTGTCTAGTCCAAAATATCTCTATTTTCCCACCCACTCCTTATTGTGAATTAGTATCTGCATATCAGATAATACATTTTGCCTTTGGTTCTTTGAGATTGACTTATTTTGCTTAGCATGATATTCTCCAGTTCCATCCGTTTATACACAAAAGCCATAATTTTATTCTTGTATTTTTTTCTATTTTAAATTATTCCTGGGCTGGGGTTGTAGCTCAGAGGTAGAGCGTTCACCTAGCATTTGTGAGGCACTGGGTTTGATCCTCAGCACCACATAAAAGTAAAATAAAGATATTGTGTCCACCTATAACTAAAAAATAAATGTTAAAAAATTATTCCTATTTTAAGTAATTCCTATTTAAAGTATTCTAATTCATAAACATGACACTTATTTCCACCTACTTAGGTCCTATTTATTTCAATATTTTTGTAATTTTAAGTGTAAAAGTCCTTCACTTACTTTGCTAAATTTATTCTTAAGTATTTTATACATTTTGATGCAATTGTAGATGGAATTATATTCTTGATTTTATTTTGGAATTTTTGTGTGTTTGGTGCTTAGAAATAAAATAGATTTTTGCATATTGATATTTTATTCTAAAAACTTATTTGCGTGTATAATATTTCTAATAGTATTATTTTACTTTTAATGAATCTATTAAAAACTTTCCATATATAAAATCATTCTATGAAAATGTAAGCACTTTTAATTATTTTTTTCTAATATGCATGACTCTATGCCTTTTTATTGTATAGCTGCCCTGCCTAGAACCTTCATCATAGCTGGAGAATAGGAGCCAAGATCCGGGATCCTTGTTCGTGCATTATTTTTCTGGGAGGCTTTTAGCATTTTGCCCATCAGTAAGATATTGGCTGTGAGATTTGTATGATGCCTTTCCTCAAATTGTGGAATTCCCATTTTCATCTCAAACTGTGGAATGTACTTACAATGAAAAGTATATAGTTTTGTCAAATGCATTTTATGCTTTTATTAAAATGATGAATTACCTTCCGTCCTTGGTTCTATAATGATGGCATATTACATTCAATGGTTTTAAGATGTTAAGAGACTTTGCATTCTAGAGATATATCCTGTTTGGTCATAGTGTCTAGTGCATTTCACCTGTGGCTTATAGTTACATGTGGCTGGTAGATTCTGTTTAGTTATAGTTATCTGTGGAATTTTGTGCATATTTCTAAGAGATGTTGTTCTGTGGTTTTATTTTCTTTTATATCTTTGGTTAGAATGAGTTGGAAATTTTAGCTCCTCTTCTATTTTGGGGAAAAATTTGTTATGAGTTAGTGTTAATTTTTTAATATTTGGTAGAAATCAGCAGTAGAGCCATGTGAGCCTGGTTGTTTTCATGTGTTATTAGTTTAAATCTTACTTGCTAGTCTATTTTTGTACATAAATGCATCTATTCCATTTCTTTTTCAGATATTTTTCTCTGTCTTTGTGGGATATATTCAATTCAGCTAAGTTATATACATAATTGTTTATATTATTTGCATGTAATTGTTTATAGTATTCCCTTGTCAATCTTTATATTTCTGTAAGCTCAGCAGTGTTATCTTCTTTCAATTCTGATTTTAGCAATTTGATGCTCTTCTCTATTTCTTTGGTAAGTCTAGATAAAAATTTGGCAATCTTGTTAAATTAAAAAATATGACATTTTCATGTTTTGATTTATCTATTCATTTCTATTTTATTTCATAAATTGAAAATATAATATTTGCTGTTGCTTCCCATCTGTTTGATATAGATTTGGTTGATATACTTTATCCATTTCTTAAGGTGAAATGTTAGGTATTGATTTGAGATATTTCTTACTTTATAAAATTATCTATCTATTTATTTATTTATTCATTCATTTATTCATCATGGTTCTGGGGATTGAGCAGAAGTCCTTGTGCATGCTAGGCAAGCACTCTATACCTGAGCTGCATCCCCAGTACCCTCACTTTTGAATATATTTTATATGCACACATTTCCCTCTAATAACTGCTTTAACAGCATTTTCACTCATCTATAAATATTTACTTGTAATTTACTTTAGGATCTACTTTTTTATTTTGAATTTTACTAATTAACTTATAAGCATTTGTGAATTTCCTGCATTTCTATCTGATTTATTTTTAAATTTTATTCTGTTATGGCACAGTAATATAACTAATATAATTTCAATCCTATTTATTAAGTTATTTCTTAGGGCCTATTGATGATTTTTCATGGATAATATTCCATGTCTGCATGATACACGTTCTACTGTTGTTGAGTCAGGTGATCTACAATTATCCATGATATTGAGTTGATTTACATGGTTATTCAAATATTATATGAATGTGTTAATCTTCTTCTTACATACTCTATACATTATTTCAAATGGTATTGAGATCTTCCAACATTATATTGAATTTTCTATTTTTTTGCCAACCTTGTCAGTTTTTACTTCATATATTTTGAGGCTTTTCTGCTATGTGCATGGTGTGTTTTATTATTAAATCTTTCTAAGATTAGGTTTTTAAAATGTACATGCTTCTATTTCTTGCGACATAGATTTGTGTTAAACTGAATTTGTCTGACATTAGTATGGTCACCCTGGCTTGGCTATGGGTTACATTTCGCATGGTGTTTTCCCCCATGGTTTTATTTCAACCTCTTTTCCTCTTTGAAGTTAAATCATGTCTCTTGTAGAAAGAATATAGTCAGATTTTTAAAATGTATTCTGATATTTCCTGCTTTTTGATTAAATATTATTTTAATATTTAATATTATTATTGATATAGTTGTGTTTACATCTGCCATTTTATTTCTGTTTTATTTTGTCTTGTGTCCGCTTTGTTCTCCTACTCCTTCCCTTCTTTCCTTTCAGTAAGTGAACATATCTACAGTAATCATAATAATTCTTCCCTAAGATTTAAAGTTATTTTCTAAGGGCTGTTCTAGGACTTACAATATATGTTGTATATCTACTTTTATTTAAAAATTCTGCACAATACTATTTTATATTTCTCTATTTAATTATCTCCATTTTTGTGTTGTTAGTGCTATACATATTAGCTCTCTCTCTTCCCCCAATATATTTTATATATATATAATCCAAATTGTATTATTTGAATGATTATACTATATACTGTATAATTTTATGTATTTTTAAAAGCTGAGCGAAACTAGAACAGGGAAGTATACATTTAAAATGCTTGTTTTATTAATTTGTACTTACCATTTCCTATTCTCTTCATTTTTTCTTCCATTTTAAGATGTCATATGATGGCATATCTTACTGTAGTTCCCATATGCTTCTATTTGTCTCCTTTGTGCTGTTATTGTCAAACATATAGGCTTTGCATGTGTCATTGGTCTAGCAATACAATTGTACACATCTTGATTTGTGCATTTTATATTTAAATTAGCTAAAGGGAAAAAAAGGAAAGAAATATGCAATTGAATGCCTTGTGTGTTATGGATAATCACCTTGGTTTTGCTTTTCTCTATGGCATGTGTGGGGGATTTGAACCACTGTGTAGTGTAGTATCACTTGTTTTCATCCTGAAGAGTTTTAATGTAGTATTTCCAGTGAGTCAACAATGCTAGGAACAAATCCTCAGTTTCTTATTTTTTGGCAATACTGTAATGTTGCCTTTCCTTTTGACATTATTCCTGGATGCAAGGTATTTTAAGTTGTTATTTTTTAAGTTTCCATACTTTGAATATAATTTTACTTTGAAATCTTTACTGCTTCTGATGAGAAACCAAATGTTAAATTATTAGGATTTCCTTTCAAGAATTTTTTTGTGGGTTCTTGAACATAATATCCAAATTGAAATCACTTAGCTTTATTCTTATTGGAGTTGGTTCAGATTCTTAGATGCATACATTGCTTTTCATTAAAATTGGTGATTTTTATGCCACTATTTCTTTGAATGCTTTGTCTAGCAGCATCTTTCCTTTTTTTTCTCTTGCTTCAATAACTCATACTTTGGTGAGACTAATGATGTCCCACATTTCTCTCAATGTCTGCCAGTTTTACTGCATTCTTTATTTTTGCAGTATAGAATACTATATGTGTCTGTTTTTATATTCACTGATTCTGAAATCTACATTTGAGTCATTTTCTGAATTTAAACTTTGTTACTTATACTGGTAAACTCTAAAATTTCCAATTTTTATGATTTCCTTTTAATTTATATTTCGCATTTCAGGAAATGTTGCTAGCATACTTTTGTCTATATTGTTTAATAATGCTGTCCTTTCGTTCTTTGAACACAGTAATAATCTGTTGGCTTTGTCTTATAAGTCCAATAGCTAGAACCCAGAGACAAATTCTATTGCCTTTTTATTTTTCACTCTGAGTGAGTCACGCTTTCCTGTTTTTTGGAATTTCTTGAAATGTTGAAAAATGGATATTTTACATAATATATTGGTAGTGATTCTGGTTCCTATTCCTTCACCTTGGGATTTGTTTGATTTTCTTGTTCTTTGTTTTAGTGACTTCGCTTGTCTAATTCAATAAAGTCTTTTTCATTAGCAGTATATAATATCTGAAGTTGCTTTTCAGAGGACATAACCTGGGACATGTGCACACTTTACTACACGTCCCTTACAATCATAGAGGACAGAGGAGTTACCTTCTTTACCATATATTCCTATGATTTCCCTGTTAAGATTTACAGTACTAGGTCTTTGTTATTACAACCATTGTTAATTTCAACCAAAGATAGGTGATTATTCTGTGGTTTCTACAATGCCCTAGAATATAAAGTGCTACAATATGATCTGATTAAAGTTTTTTTTCTTTTTAAAGGAGAAGCTTTTTAGTTGAGTCCTTGAAAACTTGCTGTGACACAAGGAGGGTCTTTCTTGATAGGCTCTTTCCTGAATTCCCTCTGCTAAACTATTATCTGGTCTACCATTTGAAATTGTTGCTATAATGCAACTACTGGCCTTAAGCTCTTAATGATCACTACCAAAACATTATTTAGAAATTGGCTTTAGACTTGATTTCATCATACTCTGTTCAAAGTAATCATTTTTTGCCTTGGGAAAATTATCTATTCTTAAAGTTTGGCTCCCCCTCTGTGCAGAAATTTTGTGCTACTGCTCTGGAATAATACACTTTGAATGACATCCTTATTCTGTGATCAGAGTGACGGTCTGGTGCAGTAATCACTGGCCTTCTTGGTACATTTCTACCCGCATAGAATCTTTGCCCTACTGGTAAGCTAGGGGCAGGGTGGGTAGGGCCCAGTATCATTGACCTGTCTTGCCTATAGGAGAGTTGCCCCCTATGAATTGGAGTTGAGAAGAAGAAGAGAGTCTCATTTTGTGTATACATGTTCAGAATAGAAATTCTGTAACACAGGACTGGTGGATGACTATGCTAGTGGTCTGCTTGTTCCTGGGGAAAAACTTGCACCCTACACTGGACACTAGGGGCAAAGAAAAGAGCCATCTTGTCATCCATACTCCCTGAAATAGATTGTATCACACTGAGCTGTGGTGGAGTTCATGGCTAAAATGTCACACACTTTTGCTCTTGCTGGCCTTACTAATTTTAACAGGCTTTCTAGGATAAATGTTTCTCCATTCTTGTATACACTTTGCACAATTTCCAGAGACTTTAAATGATTGTTTATTTTAAAAACCACTTTACCCATATGATTGTTTGACCAAAAAGAGGATCTGCAGAGCTTTTCATACCACTGTTAAGGACTTGCTTCACATCTCCCATATAAATGTTAACTTGTGATTGTTATAGAAATGTTATTTTTAAGTTCATCAAAAAGGATCTTTAGGATTTTGAGATTCTATTGAATGTATAATTCAAATTATATAAAAATGACAGCTTTATTATGCTGCTAATAATGAGCACTGATAATCTACTTTTTCCATTTGTTCAAATATTCCTTTGTATATATTAACAAGATATAAATTTCCTGCAGCAAGCACTATAAGATTGATTCAGAGATAGTCTGTTGTTTGAATTAAAATTATAAATGGTATCTTACTATAGTTTGCAAGTTGCTTTGCTGATGTTGCAAACAATGTGAAATTTTGAAAAATTACACTGTATTTCAAACTGAAATTTCTTTGTAATTCCAAGAGTTTAATTTATCATATATTTATTATGTTAATTTAAAATATAAAAGCATTTATATGGTTCCTCTATGCATAGCTACATATTTTCAAGTAAAAAAAAATTTAAATTAAATTAATTTGTAAATTAAAAATTCCCCAATTTTTAATCTGATAGATTGCTATTTCTTGAAGAAAGGGTTCTTACAATATCTTTGATATATAGATAAAGGAGGCACTGGACTCATGTTTTTCTCCTATTCCTTAAGTCTGTAAGACAAAGCAATTATAGCATACACAGCTAATATGATAGTCTGATAATACAATTTTGTTAGCCAAATTAGGGCCTGATGCACTTAATTAGATGATTACCTCACCCCAACACTCAAGGGTATACAATTTTTGAGTCTCTGCAATATCACCAACTGGCTCCTTTGATACAGGCTTCATATTCTACAACCTCTGTTGTTTGTCTTGCCCTCCACCCTTGCCTGTGCAGTCTTAGGACAGCCTACTGATTCTCAATTGAGCTGCAAACTTCATTTTTCTTCCAACATCTGCATAATTCTAATTAATAGCAATAAAAGAAGAGAGTGAAATGTGGAAGTGCAAACCTTGCAATACTACTACCAAGTTTGTCTTATTTGTTCAGCAGATACTTACAGAGCATCTGACTCATGCATTGAATTTCTCTGGTCCACAAAAAGAAGAAATAGTGTTTTAAAAGAAAGTACTATGCTGAAGAAGTAGCTCAGATGTAGAACATTTGCCTAGTATGCATAAGGCCCTGGGTTCAAATTCCAATACCTACCCCACCCCACCCCACCCTCAAAAAAAAAAAAAAAAAGAAAAAGAAAAAGAAAGACAGTACTTATAAAGTATGCATTCTGAATTAATTTATGTGTTCATCATTAGTTATTTCAACAGCTACTAGGCAATATTCAGAGTCCATGCAAAATATTCCACCTTTGTATTCTAATATCAACCTGCATATATCAGTTTTGAAGCCCTGATTATTAACTTAGATCCCAATTAAATACCCCAAATCAACCATCTATCTGCTGTGAATCAGTCATAGTCGTAGTGTTGGAAATGTAACATGAAAATTAAATTGCTTCTGCCTCAACAAACTAACAAAGTTAGAAGAAGACCAAGTGAGATAGCTACAAAATTCAGATAAGAGAGAATTAATTAATTAAACTTTAAAAGGCACAGAAATGTCAAAGAAAGATGAAACAATGAAAACATTAAGTGGAACCCTAGGGTATTAGCAGACACTAACACGGGTGAAGAGCATTTGGTGAGGGAAATAGCATCATTGAAGCATGGAGTTGAAAGATCATAAGTCTGGGAACAAGGGGGTTAGTGATTCCAGAAGGTCTGTGAAGTGCTTGAAAACTAAAATTGGGAGGGCCTGATGCACTTAATTATATGATTAAGTGATAATACATATGATTGTCATCTTATAGTGTAAGAGTCTGTAAACAAGTCAAGATGGTGCTATAGTCAGTGGGAAACTGAGAAAGTTTTAAATTGGAAAATAAAAGTGAAATAGAATTATTGGGCAGATTGAAATACTAAGTCTGCCACTCATTATCTCTGAAACTTGGAAGAATTACTCTATCTGCCTGGGTCTTCTTTTATGATCTATTAATTAAAAGTAGAAGTAGTTAAAGTGCTGTTGTAAGGATTAAATTAGAAATGCCTAGCATGGTGCTTGGCACATTTTAGTTGCTCTTTAAAATTATGTTGTTCCACAAACATGTTTGAGGGAAAGGGATTGTGTTAGTTTTCTGCCACTATAACAACCATTTGAGATAAACAACTTATGAAGACAAAGTTTTATTCTAGCTCACAGTTTTGGAGGTTTTCATTCAAGGTTGGGCTGGCCCCTTTGCTTTTGGGCCTGTGGTAAGATAGCATACCATGGCAGGAGTGTGCGGCAGGACAAATCACTCACCTCATGGCCAGAATGTGAAAGTAACAGAAAAAGTGGCTTGAGTGCCACAATCCTCTTGAGAGTATGTCCCCAGTTACCTAAACTCTGACACAAGGCCCAACCTCTTCAAAGTTTCCAACACCTCTCAATGATACCAAGCTGAGGAGTAAGAATTTAACATCTGGGCCTTGGGGGGACATTTCACAACCAAACAATACTAGAGGCCAAGGAGGAACAATGAGTGACAGCATGGCAGAGTCTGAACTCCACTGAATGCTTGTTACTAAAAATAAGAAGCTTCCTAAACAGAGACAGGCACCTAGGAATGAACCATGTCCATGTTCACAAACCTGAGGCCCCTGTTTGTGCACCCATTCAACTGGGATCAGCTCACTGGGATGGAGACTCTGTGCCTTAGAGAGAAAAACAATAGCGTTAAGCTGCAGTGGGACCATATGTTTAAAATGGGTAATTGTAACATTTGTTCCATGAAACTTTGAATAGAACTCTCAAAGTAAGTTTTGATAAACTTATCCTTTGTAAATTATTTAAACTTAATATATCATAGAATTGTGCTCTTAAAAATCAACATAAATACTGATCTTTGCAATGAAAAAGAAGAATTTTTTTCTATAGGTTTTGCAGTATGGCCATATTTCTTTTCTTTTCTTTTTTTTTTTTGCTATTAGGAATTGAACACAGGGGTGCTCTATTGTATCACTGAACTACAGCCCAAGCCCTTTTTACTTTTTATTTTGAAACAGAGTCTTGCTAAGTGGCTGAGGATTTCACTAATTTACACAGGCTGACCTAGAACTTATGATCCTCCTGCCTCAACCTCCAGAGTTGCTGGTTTTATAAGTGTGTGCCTCCATTGTCTGTTGCGTGAATGACTCTAAAACAGTCTCTTCTTGTTAACCTCTCTTCTTTATTATATTGAAATCAATAACCTGAATAACTATAAAACCCTCAGTGTGCTGTTCACATTGTGACTGTATCTTTATCCATCTCTCTACCCTTCTCCTGCATACCTGCCCTAGTACTTTAAGCACTAATAAAATCAAACTGGTTTTGTTTGCTGACCTCATCAAAATTTTTCAAGCCTCCTTAACTATGTACATGGCTTATTTACTTGCAGAAAACCTATTCAACATCATTTTTCTTGGGTAATTACTACTGATTCTTCACAGTTCAGTTTTGTTGTCACTTTCTCCAGAACCCCTCTTGACCCCACAGGTCTCACTGAATCCTGTGAAATCTTTACCATGGTGCCTTTGCCACTGGGTTGACAACCTCTATTTATGCTATTATCTCACTTACTCCTATGTTCCTGTATGCAAGGGACACTCTTTATTGCCTCTTGGTAAACCTAGAATCTTAATAGATTACTTGGTAAACAGTAGGTTAACCTCAGAACAAGTTAGACATCTCTTTTCTGGATAATTTTATTCCCAAACTATGTCATAATCTCTGTCCTCAATTTGATATATTTTAATTTTTTATGGTTACATTAAATATTAGAACAGCTTTTCTTTTAGATAAATTATTTACCTCAAGTTTCTTGTTGAATGAAATTTTCATGTGTGTTTTTCAGACATTGATTTTATGTCTCCTTATCTGGTTTTTAATATCTTGATTTTTAAAAAGTGAAAATAAAAATCAGTTGTGGCACATACCGATGCAATAAAAGGTATAATGCTAGTAGCGATTTGTTCCTAAAGACAGAGAGATGAAGTGGGAGAGTGAGAAGGAAAGAGACTTTATAGTAAGTTTTTATGGAAAGATTAACAATACTGTAATCTGTAAGTCTGAAAGGTCAAAATTATTTTTTTTGTGATTTTTATGAAATTTTTACTTACAAGTGCCTATTTGATTTGAATGTGATTTCTTCATGGGAAAATCCTGCATATAAAGTCTGAGAATATTTCAGAAAATGTAAAACCATTCCTGCACTTAGGAGTTGCCAGAATCCCTGGCTCTGCTCTATTCCACAACTAGTGGAGGCCTTCATGTTCACTTTGGTCATGACAAGAGATGTTTGCCTTAGTATGATCACCAAGGACCTTGGGAACTGCCCCAGGAGACACAGAAGGAGAAAACTGGTCACAGATCTCAGTGGACAAAGACGCCCTGGCAGCAAACATTTCTGGAGGCAGGGATTGGTAGCCCCCAAAATGAGAGATCACACATGAGTACATATCTGATATTTCATGGAGGTATTTGCAAGGATCATGGGCTATTAAATTAGCAGGTATGATACATTTTTTTTATTATTGTTCTTGTGATCCCATATTGAATTATAGAGTACAGTGTTACAGGCAATCATGGTTTGTGTTGATTTTTATTATTGTAATCCATTCATTATTGTCAGTTTTAATCACAGCCTTGAAATCAGACTGCTGGTGTTCAAATCCAGATTCTGCCACCAAAGAGCTGTTTGATCTTGGGCAAATTATTTAAACTCCATGTGCTTCATTTGTTATAAAAATAAGACCAATGTCATAAAGCCATTCATAAAGAGAATTATGTGATGTGAAGCTCTTAAACATGAGTCAGGCAATTAGTAAGTGCTATATAAATATTCATTATTAATAATATTACTTGTTTTCTACAGAGGTATCTAGGAAGCTTCTCTGGCTAATTAATTTTCTTTCAGAAAGTCATATTATCATTCTTATTAAATGCAACCTATAGTATTTTGATTTTTTCTGCATATGTCTTATGGTAAAATGTTTACCGAGAATGAATGAGAACAATACAGACACCTGTATCATAAAAGTAACAAAAGCTGTGGAACATTTTCATATTAAAATAATAAAGCATTGTACACGTTTAAAAATGAGAATTTATACCCTATTTGAATCAAATGTATGATATGTCAAGATCATTGTATTGTCTTGAGCAACTAATACAAATAATAATAAAGCATTATTAGAGAGAAGTTGTTGACTAGGCAAATACATGATTTGTTCTTAAAATGCAGATATAAAATATTTCATATAAATTGATTTTATAGATAACATTGTTTTTATAGTTTTTTTTTTTTTTTTCCTGTTTGAGGAGAAGGAAGTTGACTCCTTTGCCTAGCAATGTGAGTCAATTTAAAGGATATATGATGGTCACATGATACATTTTCCAGTGGTCAGAGCTTTGATCACTGAAGTCCATACCATCTTTGTTATATTATTCAATCTAGCTTTCTCATATTGTTGCTACATGTATTCACTGAATAAGAAGTATTCTAAAAGACAGAAAAAAAATAAGCCTAATCTAAATTGTTACAACTCTAAGGCACAAATATAGCCCTAGAAACAAATTGCATGCATACATAGATACATGCAAATAATTTAAGTAAATAAAGTCATACTACATCTATACATCCAAATAAATAAAAGTACTTTATCATTTTTATAGCTGCACAATATTGCATTGTACAAAGATATAATGGCATTTTTTAAAAATGAAGTTTTTAGTGATTCATATGCAATTTAAGATTCTGAATACAAATTTAAAATGAAATTTGCTATATTACACATTATACATTTTCAAAATTTGAAAAACTATTTTTAATTTAAAATGTATTTCCTAAAGTAAAATATAAATCCATAACCAAAAAATTATATTTCCTTATTAATAGCCTACCTCACTGCTGACTTCTACTGATTCACAGAACAGAATCTAAAAATAGTTTAACCTATCTTTCAAAAAAGATTATAGCATAGAATAATTTTGCAGACTAAAGGACAAAAAACTAGTGACCAGAATCGAATATATAGTTAAAAATGTGCATGCATGTAATGCTCTGTGCAATGAATCCATTATATTATTGAATAATACTTGTTCTAACCTAGGGCACTTCATATAAATAAGTAATATTCTCCAGGAAAAGCATCCAATTGGTTGAAAATTTTATGCAGTGACAGTTGTAAAAATTGAGATTTTTTTCCAATTTTAAATAATTATTACTTATCAGGGTTTTTTTGTTTGTTTTTAGAAAATGGTCTGATTGAAATTTTAAATGAAAAAAATATCGAGTTGAGGAACCATACCCAACCTTTTAAGCTGGGATTTAGGAGTCCCCTGAATGCATAGCTCAGTTGCTTTCACAGTTGCTAATCCACCCTGATGACAATTTTGTAGTAATTGCATGGACTTTATCAATCTATTGAAACTTATTTGCCTAACCTATGAGTTAAAAATAGATTCTGTGATTATTAAGTCAATGAGACTCGAGTTTCAAGTACTTTTCTGTGCTTCTCTGATAAATTAGGTGAAACTCCAACTTTTCATGACCAATAATTCTGAAAATAGCATATTGAAAGCTGAATTGAAAGTGATATTCTAAAACAGAAACATTATCTATAGTTCATGTACCAAATGCTGGTTATTTGGCAAGTCCCCCAATATCTTGGAATAATTCTTACTTTCAGAAAACCCAACAAAAATCTTTATTGACCTGTTATTTTCATAACAACAGGAAACCCTGTAAAGAAATCCCCCTCATAACATGCACACACACATGCAAACATATCTCAGAAAAAGAAGGAATTTGTTATTTTCAGCAATCTCTTTTTCAGCTTCTAGTCTTCTGAATTATTAATTATGTGCTTTCTATGCAATAGTTCTTGTTTCTGACCTTACATCTATTCACACTTACGCCATAGTTGTCCACTCTTGTTTTTATTTTCCTGGAAATACAATAATTTTTGACCGTATGTCTCTAGCTGAATTTTACTGTGACCTGGCATAAATTAAGAGAAGTTGCATTCCAGTGCCACAAGTGAACAATTGAAAATTCAATATGAGAATTTCCATTTATGAAGGTTTTCAGTTATCTTTAGCTCGATGAGTCTCTTTCTGTACATGGTATTCCTAGGAATCCTGTCATAATCATCTCAGTAGAATTTCTGCCCTTTCTTCCAAGCTTTTTTTTTTTTTTAATTTATTCCTGTTTTCTTTACTCAAGCCATAGAAATGTAATGACTCTCTTCTTCTTGAGGAAGAGTAATTCATTCCTGCCTTTTCCTCAGCCTCGTTCATTCCAGCAACACTAGGGAAAGGAATAGTGGGAAAATATCTGCTTTCACCACAGAGGTTTTCAGTGTCTGTTCTCAGTAAATATCCTTATTAAACAGAATCCTAATTCCATAGTTTAAAATGTTGTTTCCTTAGTACATTTTGATTAGTGTTTAATTACAGCTAAATTTTATAAATGTCTTCTACCCCTATCGTGTTTCTATTATCTAATTGATATTATATAATTTATGATCCTTATATTCATGAATGAATTTTTTTAGTTGCTCAAAACATTACAATGATCTTGACATTCATATATCATACATTTGATTCAAATGGGGTATGAATTCTTATTTTTCCACGTGTACAGATTGCAGGATCACATTGTTTATACAGCCTCGTTTATTTTAACAACTTGATAAATCTAGGAAAAACTGCATGCCTTACATATTTATCAGGCTTAGTAGTTTTATTGTACTATATAGATAACTTAATTTTATATAAGTGTTATTAAAATGTCGTTTTTCTAAAATTTACTGTCTGACCAGTTGCAACTCATTTAAGACAGGATTAAGTGTTTTATATTTCAAACATTTAAATTTTAACTAAATTTGCATTTACCAAAGTAAATTTTTCTTAAAATTTTAGTTTCCTTTAAAATCTATGATATTTATGTTATGTATGTGTGTATATATATGTTTATATATATGTTATATATTTGTAAATATTTTCCCCTATCTTTGCTAATCTTTTTGGCCAATATTGATTTTCTCAATGGAGAAACAATGTCAGGCATGGGAAGAGGGTTAGTGAGTGGGTCAGCAATTGTCAGCTTAGGTCATAGTCCACCGTAACATAGTATAAGTTTTTGAGCAAATTATCCTCCTCCTTCTTTTCTTGTTTTCATCAAGTGTTGTACAGAGCTAAAAATATTCACCCAAGGGTTCACATTTTCAGAGCTGAGATAGTTGAAGTGTATTTGTCATTTATAGCAATCAATGAATGTTAATGTCCTTCTCCTCACTGAGTCTTCTCTACTCAAATCTTAGTTGCAAGTTTTTTGAGTTCAAATGTTTCCCTTTCCAAAATATCCCTTTTCTTTTGGATATCTGAAATATATGGTTATTTTCAAATGGGCTTTCCCTGCTGAGCTAACAATGTATCAGATGCACAGACTGTCACTCCCATTTGGAGTTCAAGACAAAGCAGAATTAACCACAGGGACAGAGCCTGCAGGCGTTAATGGGAGGGACAGCAGGTTTCCATATATTGTTCCTCTTATAATGGGAGCTGTGGTTGCTTGATGATCTTTATAAGGCATCTGGGAAACCTCTGTGATATGACACCGACAGTGTCATGTTTGTTTTTTGATAATATATTTTCTAAAAATCCATAAAGCTAAAAGTTTTGAGGACTATTATTTTATCTTATTTTATTCTCAGCAAGACAGTTTCACTTCATAGACAGGAAATGGGGAGAAAAGAAAATTTATGGTTCTAGGAAGCAGTAGAACTAGTCTCAAATTAATTTGGAATCCATCTTTTTATTTTCATGATAGACAATTGCTGTATATCTGCATTTGATGTTTTGTTCAGCTGCTTTCTGCTCCATTTTCACATAACTATCTTTTAGATTAACATATAATTTGACAAATATATAAAACTTTGTAGATTTTCCCTTCCCAAAAGGCAGTATTGGAAAATATACAAATTTCTCATCCAATTCAAAAGTATCCATCATACAATGTTGACCTGCAAGTAATCCTTGCTGAAATGAGTCATGGATGAGTCCAGACCAAGGATCAAAGTAAGACTAGCTAGATCCTTCTTGAGAGAGAAAATATCTTTATTGAATAGGTATAACAAGTTTCAGGGTACTTAGAGTTTTAAGAAATATTTGTTATGTCTTTTAAGCATTTTGTTGTTATTGTTGTGCTGGGGATCAAACTCAAGGCCTCATATGTGCTAGGCAAGTTCTCTACCACTTAACTACAACCCCAGCCCTAAACTTTTTTTTAAATATGGTAATTAAGTAACAGTTCCAGACTTTTAAAACTATCTTAGCTATCCTAAAATATCTAATAATTTAATAATTTCAAAAAGCAATAAATAGCTTATAAACATTATAATTGAATGAAACGATATGAGTAAGGGTTAGAAAAGATTAAATAGCTCATATCTAAATACTGGAAAGTTTAAATCTTGATAAAGAATAAAACTTATAGATTGATTTTATGAATTCAGTAGGGTGGTCCCCCCAGAAATGAGTTGCTACAATCTCATATTTTTCATTCGCTTTTAAAGGTAGATACTTTAGATAGCACATCTACTATCTCACCTCCCAATCACTCTTCATTGTGAAAGAAATTGTCCCCATCAATCAACTGGAGCTGTTCTCCTCTGAAACCTTTATTTTATCAGTCACACTCTCATGTCATGTTGTCTCTCAGATCCCCAGTACCTTTCCATGATCTTTGTCCTGATTGATCCTCTTTCCATTAAGTATTTTATTTTTTGGCACCTGGAAAATATTGTCCTTACTAGTCTCTTTGCTTCCAGTCTTAACTCTTGTTTCATTTTCTACTCTGCAGTTATATATATATATATATATATATATATATATATATATATATATATATATATATATATATATATTTTTTTTTATTTTTTTTTTTTGCCTAAAATGCCAATCTGTTCCTTTCTTACTCAAAATTCTTTAGAGTTTTCTTATCAGCTTTGATTATACTTATCATACTTCATAGCATAGATATGAACACCTCCAGGGTCTGACTTGGCCTCTGCTATCATTGTCACCAATAGCAGTCCTTCACCATGCTCTAGAATATGCACCAAGTCTACTAACCACATCAAATGCCTTGTAACTTTTCAAAACTCTAATATTTCATGGTTCTACACATACTATTCATTTTTCTGGAATATAAAATCCACTATACCCTTCTTTCATCTTCTGATACTTTCTCAATTTTCAATGAATAAGTCATTATTTGAAAAGAATCTTGTGATTCCCTCAACTGGAATTATTTGCCTTATTCCAGGCACCAAGGATCACTTCATCCTCCTGGAACACAAAAAATTCCAAGTGCTGAAATGCTAATGCCCTATGGACATTGATCAAGTAATGTTTAAGGAGTTTGTTGGATGTAGAGCATAGCTGCCTTACTCTGTAGATTGAAAAGCACAAGGTTTATGTCCTCTGCTAGGTTCCAGAGCTTCCTGAGGGGAAAGCTCCATTTGCCCTTTGTAGTAATTTCCTTGATAACACAATCTTATTGGCTTCCATCCTTTTTACCTTCAACCTATCTGTTTTCTTAACATTTAAGGTGGTTTCTTGTGGATAACAGGTAGTTACATTGGCTTTTTCATCTACTTTAACCACCTTTGTCTTTTAATCAGTATAATTAGAACATTCATTTTTAAATGCAATTATTGAAATGTTGGAGTAATATCTGCTGTTTGTAATGCTTTCTATTTATTATGGTTGCTGTTTCTCTCCCCATTCCCAACTTTTTCTGATTTTTTTCTGTTTTCTTTGAGCAATTAATGATTTAATTTTATCTCTTAGTTTATCAATTATACTTCTTAATACAACTTAATGGCTAGTGTTGAATTTACATTGTAAATTTCATTAATTTAAATCTAACTTCTCATAATACTATAAATACATATAATGCACTTCCCTATAAGAAAGTATTATTGATTTTTCCTCCAGTCACTTATTACATGCTGTGATTCATTTCACTTTTTCATATGCTATAACCACCTACTTAATTGTTAAAATTGTTGTTTACAAAAAAATTATTCTCTTGGATAAATTAAAAGTTTTTAAAATAAAATGAGTCACTTTAGTTTCACTTATTTAATTTCAAAAACTTTGTGAATCTAATTTCCTCAATAAAGATTTTTTTTCTCTCTCTCTCCATTTCTTGAAGGGCAGATTTATTGGAAATGTATTTCAGGAATTTTGTTGCTGTGGGAAAAGTCTATTTCTGCTTCAATTTTGAAGAATACTTCTACTGGATATAGAATTATAGGTTGTTGCTTTTTCTTTCAATCCTTTGAATATTTCATTCCACTGTCTTCTTTCTGTCATGATTTTTAATGAGAAGTATATTTTTATAATTCTTATCCTTGTTTCTCCTCAGTAAGGTTTTACTTCTTTTTTATTTTTATTTTTTAAAATATACATTTGTGATTTTCTCTTTGGGTTTTAGCAATTTGAATATGATGTGCTATGTGTTTTCCATTCCTGGTGTTGTATTGTTATTTATCTTTTAAGGTTTCCTCTGAGATTCCTGGATTTGTGGTTTGGTGTCTGTTACTAATTTTCATAAGTTCTCACCCATAATTATTTCATATTTGTTCTATTCCATTTTCTCTCTCTCTTCTGGTTTTGATATTATAAATGCATACTATCAAATTTGCAGATTTTGATATTATCCCATAGTTTCTGGATGATTTCTTCTGCTGGTTTTATTGCTTGCTTGCTTCCTTCTCTACTTCCTTATTACATTTCAGTTTGATAAGAATCTATTGACACACTTTAGTTCACTGATCACTCCTCAGTCATAATATGTTTACTGAAGAGTCCATTTTTTATTTCAGTGCAGTTGCTTCAATTTCTAACATTTTCTTTTTATTCTTTCTTGAGTTTCTATCTCTGTTTACATAGTCCTTCTATTCTTGCAAGTTACTCTATTCTTTTTCCTTTAAAGACCTTAGCACATTAAATTCACTCTCTGAATCCCAATATCTTTGGATTATCAAAGCTTGACACATGATTTTTCTCTTTAGACTCTTATTTTTTTTTAACATTTATCATGGTTTTTGATTAGGTCTTGACATATGTTAGGCAATAGAAACTGAGGTAAGACAGACTTTAGTGTAAGCATTTGTGCTCATCTGGCTACTTCTTGGATTGTGTTTAAAGTCTTCTATAGTTAGAACTGCAGAAGGCTTTAAATCCCTTTTGTTTTCTTGATTTTGAGCACCTTTTAATTTTGTGTTTTCCCACATCTATTTCTTACATTCTATAATGCATTAATAAAACATACCAGAGCTCTGTTGCTTGATTGTAAGTTGTGTAGGACAGGGGGAAATTCTATAACCTTTTGATCAAGATTAATACTAATCTTGCCTCAGTGTCAGAACTCTTACAGTTGTTGCTTTTAATGTAGTAAAACTTTTTATTGTTTTCCCAGACTCCTACTTCAATTTTTAGCTGCAGAATCACAATCTATGTCCTTGAATCTCTGATCTCTGTTGACAGTGTTGCACCCCCACCCCTCATCCCAACATAGGAGAGATAGAAAGCCTACATGGTCTCAATGGATATAAATCCTCTCTTCTGGCTGGTATATGGTCTTTGAAAGGATATGTGGAAGTCCCTATCATTTAGAAGGAGGTTTCTATCAGATAAGAGCCTATTACTGGTTTATTTGACAGCACTTAATCTTACATCCATCTGCCAAGGACACAAAAATCTCTTTCTTTGATCACCATTAGGAGAACATGGTGGGATTTATTAATATAAATAAATAAATAAATGCCACAAAATATTGGGCATTCCCCTAAGATATGGCTTTAAAGAATTTGTCTCACCTACACAGTCTGCCTACAGCAATTTTCAGTTAACATTCAAGAGACCCTACCATTTCTTGGCTGTAGTCACTACTGATCCAAATAATTAGATCTTATTTTCTATATTTCTTTGATTGTGATTTTTTCTCCAGTGTTTGAAGTAGAGTTATACCTTATGGTCTCTGTTCTATGGTCATTCAAATTTTAAAAAAGTATTTTAGAATTCTTTGTGTTAACATAGGAATGGTGATTTTCAAGCTCTGCACAGAGATGGAATCACAGGTCTTTATCTGCTTCCTACTCTAGCTCACTTTACATTCTCTTACCAATATTTCCTGAGATTCCAAATAAACCACTTAAACTCACATGGTTAAAATACTTAAGCTCATTATCTCAGTCTCTATTTTTGAAAGAAGTTAATCTAGTATCAACATGAGACAATTTACTCAGAGAAACAACTCTATCTTACCCTAGACCACTGCTGCAGCTAAGAAAGCAACAGATACACATTACATCCTTACATGCCTATCTTCTACCTTTCAGAGAAAATGGATGCTGCCTAGAAATTAAGAGGTTTTGTTTTGTTTTTCCAGTACTAAAATTTGAAACAAGGGTTCTTGCTCAGAAAGAGCTCTACCACTGAGCTACATCCCCAGAGTTTTTTAAAATTTATTTTGAGACAGGGGCTGCCTAAATTGCCCAGGCTGACCTTGAAAGTGTTGTCAGGATTCCTAACTTTCAAGGAGGTAAGATTAGAGGTGTGTGTGACCACACCAGATGTCATTTAAGAGACTCCTATAGTGAAAGAAGTACCCTTGATTACTGTCACTCATATTTCATAGTGTGACTCTAGAAGGTCTGTTTCTATGCAATTCTAATTTTGGGAATGTTATTTATGGTATTTTATATGTGTGAACTAGAACTGTAAGACACATCAGCTGGCATTCAGAGTTGAAAATCTAATATGATTTTTCTTATTTTCCTTGAAGGATGAGACCCCCTTTCAACCTTGGTACTGCAGGACAGTTTCAAATTTGAGCATCTTCTTAAAATAATTTGTCTAAACATGAGAGTAAAAGTCTAATTCAAATAAATCTGACATAATTTTCCTATGTACATGTATGAAAACATCACAGTGAATCCCACTCTCATGTGCATCTACAAGAATGGGGTCTTAACTAAAATAAGATATATTACATTCTTGTATAATTATATCAAAATAAATTCTACTATTATGTATAACTAAAAGAACCAATAAAAAGTCTAATTTGGTATTCCCATCCATTCCTGAGTTGCAGTAATTACTGGTTTAAATTGATCAGAGAGTTCAACAAGTACTGGTCACAGGTTAGGACTCAAGTGATCAAAGGGAAAAAAATTAAACAGATGCCTCCAAGGGTCGAGGGGACTTCTTGCTCCATTTCTCAGAAATGTGAACATTTAGGTATGCTTCTTCCTTGATGTTGGGTTGTACTTAATTGAGCTCATCAGAGTTGTCCATAGGCATATTATATTCAATGTACAGCCCTTCCAGAATTCACTCTCTGCTTTCACTTTGATCATGGTCAGAGGAGTTTGCCTTTATGTGGAATCTTAAAAAAAAAAAAAGGTTAAAATTGAAATGTAACCACCATTTGACCTAGCTATCCCATTCCTCAGTTTACACCCAAAGGACTTAAAATCAGTATATTCCTGTGACGCAGCCACATCAATATTTATAGCAGCTCAACTCACAAGAGCAAAACTATGGAACCAACCTAGGTGCCCTTCAACAGATGAATGGATAAAGAAAATGATACACACACACACATAATATATTACTCAGCTTTAAAGAACAATGAAATTATGGCATTAAATGGTAAATGGATGGAGCTGGAGAATATCATGCTAAGCGAAATAAGCCAATCCCAAGAAACGAAAAGCCAAATGTTCTCTCTGATATGTGAATGCCAATTCACAATAAAGAGGGAGGCTAGGCAAGAATAGACTTACTTTAGATTAAGTAGAGAGGAGTGAAGTGGGGAGAGGAGTATAGTAAGAATAGTAAAATGAAACAAACATTACCTTATGTACATGTATGACTACATAACTGATGTGATACAAAATGTACAAGCAGAAAAATGAGAAATTATACTCAGTGTGTAAAAAACTCAAAAGGAGACAGAGGCAAGGTGCAGAGGAAAAATGGTTAAATAGCAAAATGACTGCTAATCTGAGCTGCTGGCTTTATTTATATCAATAGGTTTCATTAGGTCACAATGTAAGATGTTTTGCTTATGATTAGATATGTGATCCAGCTAAGCATACATGGTTATTTTAAGAGTTCCTGGGAAAAACTGCAGAGTGTTCCAGCAGTGGGAAACAGGGTGTCTATTTTTCTACAGGAGTCTGCTCACCAGAGAAACACTGTTCTGAATATTCCCACAGTCAGAACCCTTACATCCATTTATGTATGATATATCAAAGTACATTAATGTTTTCTACTGCCATGTATAACTCATTAGAATAAATTTTAAAAAGGACAAAAAATGTTTAAAAGCATATCTCTGGTATAATCCTTTAAGTGAATCTGTGATTTTTAATAAAATTGTGATTTTCTGCCTCAAGAATTAGACTTCCCTCCTGAACTCCCCCAAAGTGTTTTGTGATTCATTACATAGTCTTTGTGGCAACAGAACCTGGCATTTTGAAGCAAAATGACATGTATATTAAGATAATAATTAGGCTTTTAGTACCCAGAAATGGTTACTTTCTGCCAAATTGGGCAATTATTTAAACCAGATAGAGACTAACATCAGTACTAGTAGGATTCATTTCTACTTCCAAAACTTCAGACATCAAATACAAATAAATTCTTCCTCACACTAATTAATATAACTCTTTGGGCATCACCTGTGTGTCCTACAGTTCAATTCGGTTTTGATACTAACTGTATCCAGAGTTAGCATCAGACCTTACAGGTCAAAGGCTCATTCTGCAAGACTGTCCCTTCTTCAGATGCTAGTCCAAATCCATGTCACCTGTATAGTTGAAATTCATGGGTTACCTAGACCTTGTCTTCAGGTTTAATAATTTGCTAGGATGGTTCACAGGACTCTGGAAAACGATGGGTTGTGGAGCTTCAATGATTTCTGTGGTTGATGCAGTACTTTGAGGTGTTTATTAGACCAGAAGCTCTCTGATCTCTGTAGGGTTTTTTATGGAGGTATATATATATATATATATATATATATATATATATATATATATACACATACACTTGATCAAGTCATCGGCCATGGGTGATTGATTCAATCTTTAGCCCCCTCACAGCTCCTTAGCGCTTGGGGAGTGGGGTTGAAAGTTTTGATCCTCTAATCATGTCTTGGTCTTTCCAGAGATCAGCCCCCATCTTGAAGCTTTCTAGGGACTCCCAGCCACCAGTCATATGTGTTGCTTACTACAAGACACTCATCACTCTGGAGATACCAAGGATTTTAGAAGCTCTGCAAGGAGCTAGGGCCAAAGACTAAATATGTATTTCTTACAATACCACAGTACAATAATCACTTTTCCTCATCCCTTCTTTAGCACTATCTCTTTTATTTTTAATATGGTTTTGAAACTTGAACACTCAAATATCTTCTATCATTGTTTTCTTCCTGAATAAATATTCACATCTTTTTATTGTAAGAAAAGATAAAAGAAAAGACAAAGAACAAAAAGTATTTCTCTTTTAGAAGAATGATAAGGAAAGTAATCATAGAACAAATAACATTTTAGCAGATCTGTGCAAGAACCAAATGAGTGTTTAATGCAAACATCTGGAATAAGAACATGTTAAGAAAAAACATCAATTCCAGATGTGAAAGTGGAAATATGGTTAGGAAAGTTTCAGAAATGTTATTTTAAGTGGGTGGCTTAATCTATAAGATGATGATAAAAAACAATGACAACTCTGTGTTCAGGAACCAGATTTGTTCCTTTTTTCCTGTTCTCCCATCTTTTTGATTTAATAATTTTCTATAATAATATTCTTTGATTTCTAACTTTATATGCTTTATATTTACTATAAAAGTTTTGCTTTGCGGTTACTTTTGAGTTTTAAAAAGTACAGATTATACTAATAATAGGATATCTTTAGATAATGATGACTTAACTTTGGTTCCATAAGAAACCTTTATACTTTCATGCCATCACCTGTGATACTTTTGATGTCATAATTTATATCTATTTTGTATATTTCTTAACCTATTTTTATAATTATATTTGTAATTATATATTTTATGTACATTATAGTTATTATATTTTACTGTGCCTTTTACCTTCCTACTAAATTTATAAGTGATTAACGCCTGAACATGATGGTATTAGTGTATTCTGAGTTTGTGCTTACTTTTACAGTACTTAATTTTATCAATATTATATATTCTCATATTTTTCTTTACTAATTAGCATCCCTTTTTTCAGTTTAGAGAACTCTCATTAGCATTCCTATAAGATACTCTCTTAGGGCTTTGTTTTTCTAGGAAAATGTTTAGTTTTTCTTCTATTACAAATGACAGCAGTGCTGGGCACAACATTATTGATTTCTTGTTATTGTTTGTTTTCTTCAACATCCTAAAAAATTCACTCCACTCTCTAGGCCTGAAAGAAATTCATTGCTTACCTTATTCAAACTATCTTATGTAGTTTTCGCTTCTTTTTCCTCTGCTGTTAGGATCCTTTTTCAGTCTTATTTTGACAGATTATAATTTGTGTGGTTGTAGGTTGTTGAGATTGAATCTCATTGGAGACTCTTGACCTTCCTTTACCTGGATATTTATATCTTTCTTCAGATTTGTAATATTTTTGTTATTATTTATTTAAAAATATTTTCTACTGCTCTTTTTCCAGTCCTTCACAAAATTCTTTGGCTAATATTCCCTCTTTGGTGCCAATCTCTAAATTCCAACAACATTCTTCATTCTTTCCATTGTTTTCATTGTTTTTTTTTCACCCAGTCTTTGAGATCACACATTTCCCCTAATTGCTCAATTCTGCTACTTATGTTGTATAATATATTTTTACTTTCATTCTGTGTATTTTAAACTGAGAATTTTTCTCTCTATATATTTATAAACATGAATATATGTATTTATGCATAATTTTTGTGGTTTGATATGTACATATAATTTTCTGTTTATATATGTTAGTCTGGTACTGGGGTCTATTGTGGGTCTGATCTTACTTGAGTTTGCTGGAGCAGCTCTGGTCTCCTAGTTCTTTGAGGTTTGAGGCTATGGAGACCAGTATATAGCCTGTGTCCACTGATGTTGGTTTGTAGGATGAGTGCACAGGTGCTGGTTTAGAGGATAAAGCCCCATGGACTGGCATGGGTCCTGAGACCTCAGAGAACACCACATGACCAGGGTATACGGCATGGTTCTGAAGTCAAGGTTCATGAGAGCCCTCCGGAAATAAAATTTACTGGGACAGATCTAGATCTGGAGAATCCAGCTTCTGAGGCTGGCCTGAAAGTTTTTAAGGTTCAGTTCTGTAGTGCGTAACCCTGTGATTCCCAAGTGCCTATTTGGTGTTTTAAGCAAGGAATACCAAGCTGGTGATAGGGAAGACCTAAGACTATTTCCCCATGGGCCTGTGTAGACCTAATTCCTGTATCTCTAAGGGCAGACCTAGAGGTTGAATCTGCAGGGACTAGTCTGATAACTAGGATCATGTATGTCCTGAAGTCTGATTGTATAGGAATTGGGTTGGTGCTGAGTTGAGCCAAAAGTGTGGAGCTGCTAGGTACTGTCCGGTGTTGGGTATGGACTGGAGCCTGGGGCATCCATATTTGGCCCAGCATTGGGGTAGCTTTGAAGATACAGTTCATCAGAGAGTCCTGTAGCCTAAGGTTTTGAGACCCATCCTTGCACCAGGTTGAGCCTGGAAACTCAGTCTGTAGGTACTAACCTGGAGTTTAGGGTAATGGGGGTCTTCCCTGTACTAGATTTTACTTGGACAAGATAAAGCTGGTGATGATATCTGAGGCAAAGTTTGATATTCACACTCCCTCTCCACTTCTAAGAATATTTCTCTCCATACTTTGTGCTTGGAACTGGTGGAAAAGTGACATGAGTAATGTAAAACTGTCTTTTCTACACTTTTAAAGCAGCACTTTCTATTTCTGTGCTATACTCATATTCTGAAATCTTTTGCCTCATTTATTTAGAACTTGTGAAGGTATTTTTAATGGTAGCTATTTGTTTAAATTAATGTTTCTCTGGAGGATGAACACTGGAGTGTCCTATTCCACCATCTTTCTGAAATCATCCTTGCAGTGGAATCGTTTTGTCAAATTGTGGAATGGTTGTGTTAATATGTTAATGTATTTATAGTCATTCAATGGCTGTTTCAATATTCATAATAAAGAAGGAGAGTGGCTATGGGGTATCTCAGCCCAGCTAGGACTGGTTTTGTCCACACAAATGCACGATTAATTGTACACATGACTCCTTTCCCTCATAGTACACATACAATAACAAAGTCACTGTAAGTGTTCTTCAATATGAATTATACTGAGGAATCAGAATTTCATTTGAAAGAGCATTTACTATGCCATTACTAATATTTTTGAAGAATACAAGTTACTTAAGAATGAGGTTTTTAAAATATTTATTCTTAAATTTTAGGTGGACACAATATCATTATTATACATTTATGTGGTGTTAAGGATCAAACCCAGGGCCTCATGCATGCTAGGCGAGTGCTCTACCACTGAACCACAACCCCAGATCCCCCCCTTTCTTAGTTTGTTTTTTAATTATTATTTTTTAGATGTAGTTGGACACAATACCTTTATTTTATTTATTTTTGTGTGGTGTTGAGGATCGAACCCAGGACCTTGCACATGCTAGGAGAGCACTCTACCACTGAGCTACAACCCCAGCCCTGAATCAGTTTCTTTTCCACTTAAATTTTTCCTACTTTTCTAGGTAGAACAATTAAGAAACAATTACTACTTCTTTGAAGGACTGCCAATATTACAAAGAAAAAAAAAGCCCTTATGCCATAAGAAGTAATCAAATATTTAGTCAGAGGAAGTAAGCTTTAATGACTTTACAGAAATTATAATTAATGAGGAGGATCAACTAGTTTATCAAGAAATTTCTGTTCTTTCAAAATCATTCTGAGCCCTAATTCAGCTTTGAAATGAAATTTTTTGTCATTCTAGCATAATTCCAATACTGGTTGGAATGCTATCTCTGTTTCACACACTTCAGCCATGAAATTGTATTACTTAATTTTTGTTTCACTCTGATTGACTCTTCCACAAAGTGTTATTTTGAAAATTGAATGAAAATTCAGTAAGCAGTTTAGATCTACAGGACTCATTTTCATCATTTAAACTATTTTCAAAGTAATGAAATTGAATAATTAATAATAGTTTAAAAATCTACTGAGAAATGGTAAATTAATTTTTGAAATTGATGGGATCAGACATAAATAATTTACATTTATCATCTCTTTCTCATAAAACTTAACAATGGGAAACTGTCTTAAATTAGAAATAGACTAGGTATATATAGCTTATGAAAAATGGTTGATTACTCTAAAGCATGCACCCTAAATTGTGGTAAATTTATTATTATATGTGTTGTCTGCACAAATATATATTATAACACAATATGAAAATATCAGTCATTCATCAAATTACTAGCAAACCACTTTCAGACTTTATGGAAACATGTAAGTTAAACATTCAAACTATGAGTCCCTTCCAGCCTGTATATTAGAGAAGACAGTTATCATTGCCACAATCAGAATAACATCATTTCATATCCAAGTCCCAGTGCCTAAAAGTGTCTTGTGGAAGCATATGAGGACTGAATATATAGTTATTTTGAATTTTAAAGGAGGTGTATATAAGAGAATTTGCAAGTGAGAAACATAATATATTCCTGTGTTGCAGACTGCAGTTTACATCTTCCTCACATCAGCAATTTAGTGAAAAAAATCAGCCAGTGTTTCAACATGTAAAATTTATTTGTGCCTGGCAACATTAACAGTTAAGCAGGCATGAAATAGCAAGTAAATTCGAATTTAGGAAAATCTGAAAGCCACAAACACTTTGCTATTTTATGGTTCTTATACAAAAGCTAATGATGACTGATCATATTTTTCCTCTTTTCAGGGGTATGGTTGTATAGTTGTCTTTATTTACTATAACCATCATGAATGCATGTGCTATACAGATTATTTCTATTTAGTTTAGGTAAATAACTTACATGACTTGCAGAAAAGTGCTTTTTTCCACAAAGACTAGAAGACATTTTAAATTTCAATCAAAGTTTATATGGGCAAAGATGAAAATGTTAGTCAAGTGAAATCTAGTTTAGATGAATAAGTTATTATATAGATATTAAAGGAAACATTCTAAAATTAAATATATACACACCAATATACACTACTTTGAAAAGGATACATTTTAGATGTTCAGCATAGGAAAGTTTTATATTAACTAAGCTGTTGCCAGAAATCTACACTAAAATCAAAACAGCTGTATGAGTTTCATTTTTTATCCTAACATCCAATACAAACTTTCAAATCAACAGTTTCTATTTCTTCCTAAGATTTTCTTTTATTGTCCATGTTTCTGCTGTTTTTTTACAATGAATATTTTGTCTTTGTCTTTTAATATGCAAGTTTTAAGCTCATAATTTCTTTTAATTTCAATTGCTTTATTTTTCTCTTTGTTATATTCTGTTTCTATTTCTCATGAGTATACTGAAGTTGACAACTGTCAAAATACAGTAAACTTCAGGGGAGAGAGTTAACTTCCCTGAAATTTTATTTTTTAGGACTATGCTGAGAAGGAGAATACCATAGCAAAAGCTCTGGAAGATCTGAAGGCTAATTTTTACTGTGAACTCTGTGATAAGCAGTACTATAAGCATCAGGAATTTGACAACCACATTAATTCATATGACCATGCTCACAAACAGGTAAGAAATTTTTTTTTCATAAAAAGCTGACATTTCTTAACTTGAATAGTAGAATGTAAAATATGAATATATATTTTATAATTTTTCTCTGATCTCTAGTTTTTAAAGATGTTATTCTGGGATGAGGTTTTGATGATACTTAGCAAAATATATTTAAAAAGCATCATAAACAAAGTTTGAAACCAATGACTGATGTAAAACAATTTCATTTAATTGCCTTTTCATGAGTGTTGGTGTCTTGAAAACAATATTATACAAGTGATGATTGTCTAAATGTCCTCAAATGTATTAAGTGTTAAATATTTAAATCAATGTTATATTCATCAAATGTAAATACATTTTTATACATACATGCTTGCATTGCTTAGTGATGAGGGACACATTCTGAAAAATGAGTCCTTCTGCAATTTCATCATCAGACAAACAGCCTCATGTACTTACACAGGCAAAGACATCTACAAAGTCACTGGGCAATATAATCTTTTGGGACGGCCATCATTTCGTATGCCATTCATCACTGACAAATTTGTACAGCTCCTGATTGTAGCTCATTATAGAAAGCAGTTTAGATTTCAACTACCATGGAAACATAAAGAAATAGAAATCTGTGTGTTACAAATGGTCCAGGGTTATGGATTAAATAAGTATATAATGTGTATAATGTAGTTTGTTTTAATGTTCTTGCATTTTACTGTCAATTGTAAATCTAAGATTGATTTTGTAACACTGTATAAAGATGCATTTAAAATAGTGATTATGTTAGACATGAAGTTAATATAGATTTCATTTTTCTAGTGTGCTTTATGTTTACCAATTCAACTTTGATTTTTTTGTTGTTGTTTGTTTTTTTGCTAGTGATATGATAGCCTTTTTTGCTTTACTTTAAAGCATTTTCTAATTTAAGCATCACCTACAAAGACTGACTGAAGAACTCATTTGGATATAAATGAAAGGCATAGCTTTGACCGTCCCATAAAATCAGATTTATTTAACATAAGAAAAAGTAGGGGGAAATGATCACATTTTTCAATGCTTATAAATGAATTGTGGGTATTTTATTTTGCTATCAATTTTTCATAATAATTAAACTGTGCTTTGGGGAGGATGTTGAAGGGAGAAACTAGCCTTTAATTATGTAGGGATTAATTAATGAACATTTAGCTTAATGATCAGCCCTTGGCTTTTTCTCCTGGTATGTACTAGATCTACTAGCACTCTGGTAATGTCTAAATAAATAGAAATATAAAAAATATTCCTTTCTTACTAAAAAGGCACACATATAAATTTACCATTGTTTGGTTTGAACATTAACATCCATCAGGAATAGTATTGATTTTTTTCTAAATTTGTTGGCATTAATTTTATAAACACACAAAATAATTCTGCAATGTGTTGCTAGGGTGGCAAATCTGAGAAAGTAGTTCTCTTGTTTTTTTCCTAGGAATCTGAGAGCACAAGATTTGTTGTTACACATATGTTTCATTAAGTAAAGTAAGTATTTAGAAATGTATATGTTTGTTTAAGAGTGTTTTAATAGCTATTAATATGGTTTTCAATAGATTATAACATTTTAGTTATAGGGTTTCATAAAGGTCAAACTCATTTAGGTTATTCTGAGGATCTTTATATTTCCTTATTCTTTTAAACTTGGCCTACTATATATTCTATACAAATAAGCTAAGGGAATTTAGGGGGATCCATCTTGTTATTTTGAAGGGCCAGAGGTTCACATTTGAAAACACTCTGAGGCATCAGGCCAGATAGAGAGATACACTTCCAAAATGTTCTGGTAGATAGCATTGTTACAATTGATCAATTTGTCATGAGATGATATTATAGTAGCTTAAAATGTGTAAAATCTATATATTCATTATGTCCCTTCTCTTCAGGATAGGGGTACATCTTTGAGGGGGTTTGGCTAGGGAATTCTCTCCCTTTAAGGAAAAAATGTGTCACCCAATGACAGCTATCCATATTGTTAACACCTGATTCCAAAATCCTTGGATACTTTCAAGAAGCAGAAACTGGCTGAGGGTGGACAATTTAGAGTATTATTTATTAAAAGCCTAAGGTTGGGATACTTTAAAAACAAATAAACATAGAAAAGTTTACCTACTGTCTGATAATGGCTTGACATAACTCTTGAAAATTAGGTTTTATTTGGATTAAGTTCACTAAACAACCTGTCTGCATATGAAACAGCAACAACAACAATAAAAGAAATGCACAAGAGAAATAAATGTAAAGTCACTCTGTGAAAGTTGATGGAGAGAGCATAGAAATAGCAATTTTGATTTCTATATATGTTTATTTGTCTCTTTTTCTAGCTTTGGGAAAGTTTCTGTAATGATTCCTTTGAATAAGCTTTCTATCCCTTTGACATTCTCAATTCCTCCTTAAATCCCTATAATGCAAAGTTTTTGTAAGCTTCCTTCAATCCTATATATTACATTTTTTCTCCTTCAAGGCTGCATTCACAAATAGCTGGTCTTTGAGATCACTAATTCTTTCTTCTATGCAATCTATTGCATTTTTAAATTTTGCTTAGCATATTTTTCATCTCAAGGATTTCTGTTTTTAAATTGCTTCCATCTCTTTTTTAAAGTTTCTTTTTTGGAATGTGAACTATTTCTCTGTGTTTTCTTCAGGCTCATTGTATTTCCTTAAAACAGCTGACTTAAACTGAGTTTCAGCATACTGTTTGATATCTGATCTCTCTATGATCCTTTATTTTGAACTTTGGCTGAGGTCATGATTTCCTCAAATCTCTTGATATGTCTTGGTGTGTGAAGTCAACTGGGCACTAAATGATTAAATTTTTATTCCAGTCATCATAATCTGGCTTTGTTTATCCTGCCTTTCAAAAATTCTAAGCAGGCTGCTCTGCTTGTTTTCTTTGAGCATGTATTCACTTCAGCATGGGATGATGACTTATATACAGTTTTGTTGGGAGTTCACCATTGATGAGTGGTCACTGTTTCAGCACTAGAGGAAACTCCAAGATCAATTTGTCCCAAATCCACCATCAGTGTCTTGTTTAACATGAACTTGGGAATTACCTAAAAAGTGCAATCTATTTCTATAAGCCTCTTAAGGTAATTACTGGTATGGTTAAGCAGTACAGGATTTGTTTTCTGCCAGCATTTGGCAGACTCAATATGGAGGGATGTACTCCATGCCCCTATGTCATGTCTGTGGCCACTGATTACACAATGCTGTGTTTTGCACTGAGCCTACTATAGTCTACCAAGTCCAGTGCAATACCAGCTGGAACAACCCACAGTCTATGGGATTGCCTACAGTTAATATGGACTCAAGACCCAGGAACACTGCCATCAGTTAGGGGAACCTGGCACCACACCTGTTCCAAAGACTTTGTCCGCAGACACTGATCTGAGGATAGGAGCCATTAAAAGCTGATCAGTGTTAGATTTTGCCAGCTAAGCACTGAATTCCAAAGCAAGTCCTAGGCTTACTATACTGTCCAACTCCTAGCAAATCGAGTCTTGCTCTACAGTATGATGTCTGAGATTGGTAAAGACCACCAAAGACCATGCTAAGCTGGATTACACCTGGATCTAAGTCTCAAGGATGTGCATAGTCTTAGGAATACATCTTTGCCCATGCTATAGATATTGATGATGCAGGCTAAACCCCAAGTACATCCTATTATGGTGAAGAAGTCTGTCTGGTTCCAGAGCAGTTCTAAAGGCTTTGTCAATATAAGTATTGGCTTGGGATAGCTGTGCTGTCTAAGGTTTTTAGATGGTACTTCACGACAGTCCTTTGGCTACCATGGCTGACACTAGCTGGATGATCCTTGAGTCTCACAGTCACAAGGATGTGCACAGTCTCTGAGATTTGAGGGCTCCCATGACCACTCATGGCTGGCAATGATGCAGGTCAAAACCTGAGTCTGTCTTGACATCATGCAAGGCCCTTTGATTTCTTTTTGTTTCAAGGTCTTACTGTGCTAGGACCAAACACGGAATTGCAAGGCAAATTTCTGTGCTATCTTTCATGCCCTTCTCCTCCATAGGTGGAGTCTTATTCTACTCTGTGCTGCCTGCTGCTGTGGGAGGAGTGGTGAGGTTTACTTTGCTCTTTAGCTAACAGTTCCAACAGCTCAGGCCACAGGCATTGGCACAGAAAAGCAAATAATATTATTAACACATGTAAAATTCAATACTCTGCAAAAAAATGACAGTTTAAATGCAATCATTATTTTCTCTATGTACACAAAAAGTTGATTTATTATTTTAAAACATAGTTTTACATAATAATAAACTCAGTATTTTAACGTAACCATATCTCCCCTTACCTAGAACAGTATCACATTATACCCACTGACCTGGTTTAATTTTTATGTGTCCTCCCTTTGGGTAATTAATAATATGGTTAGAATATGTATGTTTATTGGAAAGTAGCAATATTTTTGGACATTTGATGAATGTGGACGTTTAAAGGCAATTAACTAGCATGCCTCATTTTTCTTGCTAGTTATATATTTATCCAATCTCTGGAATGTTAAAGGAAATGTTATTTTAAATATAAAAGAACATATTGTTACTATATTTATATGTATCCATGAGGAAATTAAAGAAATATATCTTTGCATGTGGAACAAATTCATCTGAAGAGTCCAGACACCTATGTATCTCACAGTAGCTCCATCAGTAACTGCTTTATGGACAGAGCTTTTTATTTAAGTTCTTCAGAGCTCTATTTTTGTGTCTATACACATAGGATTTTGTTGAGGTGGTTTTCTTTGGCCTGTCTGGATCACAATTTCTAGAATTCAAAATTGTCAAGTGTAATAATAAGTCCTATGCATCATTGTAAATTATCCATATATTCTCAATTGCACACCTTACAATTGATTCTCTCATGTGAAAAGATGAATAAAATAGTTTCTAGTAAAGTTATATCATTCTGAATTCTAGTCACTGAGATTATAAAAAAAAAAGATCAGAGAATCAGCATCAGGTAAAAGAAAAGATTTTCCTCTAAACCATTTCACCTGTTCATCTGCCTTAAAGTAAAGCCACACAGTGTCTGTCCTCTCACCTGGCAGCCTGTGGGCAATTCAGAGCTATTTTCGCTGTAAGAGATTTGTCATACTGGTGCTGTGAAGAGATA
Source organism: Marmota monax (assembly GCF_021218885.2). Lineage (NCBI taxonomy): Eukaryota > Metazoa > Chordata > Mammalia > Rodentia > Sciuridae > Marmota > Marmota monax. Next base: position 18,404,453 of record NW_026692781.1, read on the forward strand.
GAAAAGGGAATGATTGCCTTATTGCTACTGTCCCTCAAACATCTTGATTTTTGCTTTAGTGGCTGCAATGTGGCTGAAATACTTCCCAAAAGGCACTGAATTGCCCTCCACCTCAGCAAGTCAGGATTCAGTACCTTGCTGCTTGCTGTTTTGTTCTGCCCCAGAGGAAGTCAAGGTCAGGCTGGGTTGTTGGAATGTGTTATTCCTGCAGGGACTTCTACTGCTATAGAAATGAAATAGCTTTATTCCTCAATTTGAACATTTACTAATAATTTAAACTGCTGTTCAGCGATAGGACACTGGAGAAATGAATTACTTTTTGATATTTTTGTGTAAATATTCACCTGTGGAATAAAAGCACATATCAATTAATGGTTAATTTAAAATGAATACACCACGCACACACACACACACACAATAAAGTCACTTCAGATATCTTCTATGAGATATTCATTTATTTGTGCTTGTGTGCTGTGTAGTTCAGTTTAATTGTGCTTTTTTTCTTACTGTTTTAACAAATTACTTTGAATTTTTTTTCTTAGAATAAAGGAAGAACATATCATTCGCTCCTCTAGAACCTCCAAAACCTCAAATGATTGTCCCAAGTATGCATATATCTATATCATAAAACATAAGTCATCATTCTATTGTTCTCTTTTGACATTTCTTATTTAAAGCCACTCATGATTCATACAGCACTAAACTTCAGGTTTTGTCTTGAGTTTTCACCAAACTTTGGATAAAAATAATAATTTCTACTATCTGAATGGTTGTCATTTTTATAAATTTTCTCCCAATCAATTTCAAGTCTTCTTGCTTCCTTTCTAATATCCATCATTTATCAGGCTGAGATAATGTAAGATGAACTCAGTCAATCAGTGTTGAGTACAAGAAAAAAAATAAAACAAACTGAAAGCAAATGTTTCTGACCTATATTACCTAAATGTAACTGCGCATTAGAAAAACACTTGAAAACAATCATAAGAGAAAAATACAGCTAATTATAGGGATTTCATTTTATAAATGTCAATTAGCCATTATAATTCATTAAAAACATTCAACGTTTTGGTGACAATTTCTCTCTCTCTCTCTCTCTCTCTCTCTCTCTCTCTCTCTCTCTCTATATATATATATATATATATATATATATATATATATATATAATTTTGGAATCCAAGATTTAACTCACGGTAACATGACCACTGAGTCACATCACCAGCCCTATTTTGTATTTAGAGACATGTTCTCATGGAATTGCTTAGTGCCTTACTTTTGCTAAGGCTGACTTTGAACTAGAGATCCTCAAGCCTCAGCCTCCTCAGCTGCTGGGATTATATGCTTGTGCCACCATATATGGCAAATTTATCCTTCTTATTGTGTTTGACAACTTGGTTGGTGTTATCAATGAGATTGCATGTTTTACTTTTATCGTACTATTTTATAATACTTTGTTAATAAATACATTTGGTGTGATTACATCTATTTTGAGAAACAATTTACAAATTTATTATATATTTTTACTGTGTGCAAAGATTTATCTTTCTTTATTATTATTATTTTTAAGAAATTGAGAAACTTTCTGGGTGTTTGTTTCTTTGTTTTTTTGTTTTTGTACTGGGAATTGAGCCCAGATCCTGTGCATGCTGAGTAAGTGCTCTACTACTGAGTTATATTCCCAGTCCAGGAATTATTTTTAATACAATTAGATTTCTTAGAAGAAAATTCATCTGGTAAAAAAAAAAAAGAAATATATAAATCTAAGATTAACATAATGTGAGGATTCCAGAGCAGCACCTCTCGAATATAATTTTTTTTTCTCTAAAATTTTCATCTGCTAATCCTATCAAGAGTCAAACTTTACATGATCTGCTGAAAGGATTATCTCAAAATATATTTCAAGATCCTCCTTGCATTTTTAGCAACTAAGACTTCAGTATTTCTGCTTCTGTGGTAGGAGGCAGTCATGGTATAGAACAACAACAACAAAAAAAAATCTTTAATTCTAGTTGAAAGTTAAAATCACCAGAGTTTTAAAAATAGAATTCCAGAGTCTGGTATAGATCCATGGCTCATGCTCATGTTGGAAGATTTCCAGATAGTTATAATATGAGGCTACTGTTGAGAAATAGAATGGGGATAGCCAGGGTGGTAAAGTTAATATTATATGGAAATCTGATAACATGTTTGTGTCCTTCTGTGGTCTAGAGGATATAGAATAGCTAAATTGCAATCTTTTTGGTTACAAAACAATTATTTAAAACAATGTAAAGAAGATGGAGTGAGAAACAAAGAGGGTGAAGACAGGCAGTTAAACAACTAGATTTAGATTTTCTCTCTTAAACAATGAGCTATAGAGGAATAAATGTACTACAAAGAAATAGAGAAAGTAGAAACCCTGGAAAGAGAATGCCTTTGGGGCTACTTGATCCACATCTATTTGAAACTCAGCCAATATCAAATACATTTTAGCAGCAGAATGAATTTAAGAAACAAATTGTTTGGTTGAGCTTTTTAGGATATTACTTTAAACATGCAATAAAGTCACCTCAAATTTTCCTGCTGCCCTCTTGAAGGTTTCCGAAGGAAACTATTTGGAAACTGGTGATCCTGCCACAGATGGGGGTGAGATGCAGGTAGATTCCTTTGTCAATGAGAAGGACGGAAAGCATGGCTAACTGAGAGATGTCTGACTTGCTAAAGGAAACTAATTTGGAACAGAATTTGAATCATCAGAAGAAGACTGATGAGTCTTCAAATAGAGGTATAAAAAACATACAGTGGGACACCCTAGGCCTTGACTTTAGAAATGGAGGCAGTAGTATTCTCTATGATTACAGAAAACAGATAATCTCTATGGAGAATGTGTGAATTTCAGCTGTCTAAACAATATGTAAGACGACTCCACCTGTCACCCAACACACACATATATACCCAGTAACTAAGAATATCTGTATTGGAGTAAGTAAAATAAATAGGAAGCAACTATACTATAAAAATGTCATTAACAATCTATTTCTATATAGGTTGAAATACTGTTCATTTTCTACTACACATTTGGGATAGCTCAGGTAGATGGGAATGTAATTTGTTTAGAAAATAAGAAAGCAAAAATGTCTTTTCCGCAGCTAAGATACAACACATAGTAATATTTCACTCTCTTACATATTTTACCAATCAGCATTTCACTGTTAACAATATAAACAATAATTCTATTTTGCTTTGTAAGTTATGACAATACCCAAATTTCCAGAATGTACTAAAATATATCATACTTGATCATGAATATATAAAAAATAAACAGGCTATGAATAGTTAATAATGCTTAGTAATTAACATTATGTTTGCTTATTTTAGAATTGCCTATGTTTAGCCATTAGATGAATTATTACCTTTTGAGATCACCAGCTATTATTTCTAAAAGAAAAACATTACTCATGGAGGACTAGAAACAGAATAAGAAGATGAATGTATAAATATGTATTCATATTACATTTATAATCACTTAAGTATGTAGTACATATATATGTACATATTTTGAGTATAAACATATATGTAATTAGTTTACATTCTTCCTTAACCCAGGAATAAAAATATTTGCAGTCTTAGTAATTTGGTATTGGAAGTGTTATAAATACATATTATCTTTGCAAACAGTGCTGACAAAGGAAAATTCTGGAAATATTTAACATACAATAATTTCATGAAATTGGCTACATGATTATTATCATAACTTCTGGCAAAAGAACACAGTGAAGTTTGAAATCCCATTTGTAATAACTATTTTCTTTCTTGAAATAAATGACTTTTGTTTTTACTGAACATTTGGCTCATCAATGCTTTCAGAGGCAGCCATAGGTATAAACCTTTTTAAAATTTAATCTGGACTTCAGAGAAGTTATGAAATTAGCAAACACAAGCTATTGTGTTGACATGCTGTCATCAATTCTTTATGTGCTGAAATTTTATTTTATCGCAGTGATCATATTCTGTGGACAGACAAATTTGAGATGCCATATGTCTTAATCCATTTTATGCTAAAACAACAGAATACCTAAATCTGGGTGATTAATAATGAACAGAATTTTTTTGGCTAAAAGTGGAGAAATCCAGGAAACAAAAGGCCAGTATCTGTTGAGTATATCCTTGCTGCTCTTCTGGTGATGGAAGGCAATAAAGCAAGAAGGAGCAAGAGGGGACTGGAATCTTCCTCTAGCACAGAGTCAATCCCACTCAGCCTAATCGCCTTTTAAATGGACCAACTCATCATACTGTTACAATAGCAATTAAAATTCACCTTGAGTTTTGGAGGAGACAAACACTCAAACCAAGAACAGTGTGCAATTAATATAATATTGTTACATAGACCTCAAGGTGATTCTGTTAGAATTTTTTTTCTAAAATGTAAGAAATAAGCTTAATACTATGAATTATTCTTAGCTGCAAAACATAATCTCAACAATTCTCAAATGACCATCCCTAGAAATAGTAGTAACTCCCTTTTTACTCCTTAAGCTAAGGTTCTAGTTTTTGCTTACTATGTTATTCTAACCCTTTGATGTCATATCTACCTCATGATGATCTTTAATGAGTGTTCATTGAAGAGATATGTTAATGAGTAAATGAAGGGATTCTGGTTTCTTTGTAAAATGAATGTTAGATGATGGAAAACGAAGAGGAATAGATCTTCAATGATGCCTCAGATTGTTATGGTAACAGTAGAGAGAGATATAGGTGAATATCCAGCAGAAATATTCTATATGTAGAAGCAACACTACTACAAATGAATTGAGCATTAAAGACAGAAAAAAGCAAGTACAATCTAGTGCCTAGATTGCTGTCATGAATATCTGGGAAGATAAATTGCATAGGTCCCATCCTGGACAGGAAGGAATCAGGGTAATTGGGTAGATAGAGTTCTCTTTCTCTTGGTTCCCTCCAAGTGGTTTTCAGAACAGTGTGACTTCATGCTCCACATTTGAAATTCTTAGACCCTTAGAAGATATATATCAGATTTTAGTGTATCTTTTAAATAAATTGTTTTACTGAATTATTTTATTTTATCTGAATCTGTAACATATACAATCTCTATATGTTTTTAGAAACATGATAAAGAAAACATGTCAAATCTTTCTTTTGTTATTGCTTGGTCATTGAAACACTGATTCTCAAGCTGTACTCCAAAAATCAGGGGTGCTTGTAATATGTGTGAACTTGTCAGAAAGTTAGATTTTTTTTTTCAGGCCATAGTATAAGCCTTTTGAGTCTAAGAGAACCAATATTTTTCTGTGTAAAAATTACATATAATGTACCTAGGTATATATTCAAATGTCATTACTTAGTATTAAATTATGATAATTAGCACATAAAAGTAACGATAAAGTTTATCCTTAGAATTAAAGCAGAATTTCAAATGAAACTGTCCTTGAATTTTCTCTAACCAACATTCTACCTCTCATATTCATCCTTGCCTGGTTGGTGAAAAGTAAATGTGTAGAAACACATGTATGTGCCCACTGAAAAGCCTATGCAGGCCCATTACCAAGACAGATCTCTTGCTTAGCTGATCCTGATTTCTCTGATTTTGATGTGTATTCTCACCATAGGAACCTAATTCCCAGAGGAAATGTATAAACTTTGAATAATCTAACCCAAATATCTGCTGCACTACTGTAAAAATCAAACATCTCTGTTACAGTCATGCAGTCCAGAATCTCTCCCAGTCCTGCCAGATGCCTACCAAAAGAAAGCAGTGTTTTAGGCACTGAAACATTAAAGGCTTTGTTATTGTTTATTTGATTGCTTTATTGGAGGATTTTTGAAATGAAAAAAAAAACCAGCAGAAAATATAGACTGTGAGTAGGGAATGCTGTGTAATATAACAAAGTGTCCTACTTAGTGGAAATTGTATGAAGATAATAATCTATATTTAAAGATATTTATTTTCACAGTTTTTTAATTTAATGTATTTTGTATGCATTCTATGGTGCCTACTGGATAAAATACATTTAATTCGGTGTACAAATGAATAAGAAACAACATTAAATTACAGTTTCAATGGTTTTCTCATCAATACAAACACACATCTTAAATATAGTATATATAGTGTATATATATATATATATATATATATATATATATATATATATACACATAGGTATTTAAAATGTATTCATGCTAACATGCATATGTTTAATGCACTATAAATATGATATACAAGTATGAAATCAATTTAAAGTGTTATTTACATTTTAGCAATTAAATTTCACACCAATTTATTCATGTGATTTATGCCATATATAATAATTAAATTACTAATTAAAGTATTCTCCCATCTTTACACTTGCTTAAAATGTTCCTTCAGGTTTTTGTACCAATTTTGAAAATATTGCCTAAGTATGCATTTCAGGAGTACATGCTGCTTGTATTTTTGCAATAAAGAGATATTAATGTGAAAAGGTTGATGCTTCTGTAGTGATATTCCTCAGAGCTAAAGGTGAAGTCAAATCATCAGAATGATGTGTTCCAACCAAGAAGGTGTGATTCATTTCACAAAATTCCTAACAAAATTCTCTGCAGAATAGTAACAACTTCTTTTTTTAGCATATTGATAATTTCTTTTTAATTTAAAAATGTCACTGTGCTGTCTCATTTTAACAAAGATGAATGCTGAGTGTTTAACTGAAATGTCTCATAAAGAAATGATTTGTTAAACGTTAAATCCAATTTTGTTTCACCCCAAATATTGTTTTGGGCTGCAGAAGCTGTTTCACTCTGGAGTCCATAAGAAATTTTCATAAATGTTTTAATCCAAATATAGTTTACACAGGAGAAAAAAAATAAGAGAAAAAATAAATCATTATTATTAAAAGGCAAAAAAACATAATGTTTTAAAGAAAATATTACACACAGTTTATTTAGTTTATGTTCAGCCACAATATCTTTATGGAAAAATAATAAAAAAAGAGAACAAACATTTTTTTTTCTGGAGTACCTCTCAGAAATATATATATATACATATATGTGTATATGTATTGTATATATTACATTTCTTCAGCATATGAAATCATGACTCTCATGAAGTATGAAATTATGTGATTTGGAGAAAGATGAATGGAATTTGAGACCATTATGTTAAGTGAAATAAGCCAAATAGAAAAGGCTAAGGGTTTCCATCCTCATATCAAATAAAGTAGACTTCATGCCAAAGTTAATCAAAAGGGATAAAGAAGACATTTCATACTGCTCAAGGGAAACATACACCAACAACACATAACAATTATAAACATATATGTCCCAAACAATGGAGCAGCTATGTTCATCAAACAAATTCTTCTCAAGTTCAAGAGTCAAATTGACCACAATACAATCATCTTGGGTGACTTTAACTCACCTCTCTCAGCACTGGATAGATCTTCCAAACAAAGGTTTAAAATATAAACTATAGATCTTAATAATGCAATCAATATCTTTGACTTAACTGACATATATGCAATATTTCATCCTTTATTAAGAGAATACACTTTCTTCTCAGCAGGACATGGATTATTCTCTAAAATATACCATATAATTAATGTGCCATAAAGCAACTCTTAGCAAATACAAAATAGCAGAAACACTACTCTGCATTTTATCAGATCATAATGGAATAAAATTAGAAATTTTATAAATAAAAATAAAAATTATTCCAACACCTGAAGACTAAGCAATATGCTTCTGAATGAACAATGGGTTACAAAAGACATCAAGGAGGAGGTTAAAAAATTCTTAGAGGTAAATGAGAACATGGACACAACATATCAAAATCTCTGGGACACTATGAAAGCAGTACTAAGAGGAAAGTTCATTTCTTGGAGTTCATTCTTCAAAAGCAGAAAAGTCAACAAATAAATGACTTAACACTACATCTCAAAGTCCTAGAAAAAAAAAGAACAAATCAACACCAAGAGAAGTAGAAAGCAAGAAATAATTAAAATTAGAGTTAAAATCAATGAAATCAAAACAAAAGAAATAATTGAAAAAATTGACAAAACACAAAGCTGATTCATTGAAAAAATAAATAAATTTGACAGACTCTTAGCTACATTAACAGAGAAGGAAAGAGAAAACTCAAATTACTAACATACATGATGAAAAAGTATCACAATAGACACTACAGAAATACAGTGGATAATTAGAAATTTTTTTGAAAACTTGTACTCCAATGAAATAGAAGATATTGAAGACATCAACAAATTTCTTAAGTCATATGATTTGCCCAAATTAATCAGGATGATATATACAATTTAAACAGACCAATGTTAAGAGATAAAATAGAAGATGCCATCAGAAGCCTACCAACCAAGAAAAGCCCAGGACTGGGTGGATACACAGCTGAGTTCTACAAGAACTTTAAGAAAAACTAATACCAATACTCTTCAATTTATTTCAGAAAATAGAAACAGAAGGAGCACTTCCAAACTCATTCTACGAGGCCAATATAACTCTGATTCCCAAACAAGGAAAATACATATCAAAGAAAGAAAATTTCAGACCAATATGTCTAATGAACATAGATGCAAAAATTCCCAATAAAATTCTGGCAAATCAAATACAAAAACATATCGAAAAGAAATTGCACCATGATCAAGTGGGATTCATCCCAGATATGCAAGGTTGGCTCAACATATGGAAAACAAGAAATGTAATTCATCACATCAATAGACTTAAAGATAAGAATCATATTATCATCTGAATAGATGCAGAAAAAGCATTTGACAAAATACAGCACCCCTTCATGTTCAAAACACTAGAAAAATTAGGGACAACAGGAACATATCTCAACATCATAAAGACTATCTATGCTAAGCCTAAGACCAACATCATTCTAAATGGAGAAAAATTGAAGGCATTCCTTCTAAAAACTGGCACAAGACTGGGACGCCCTCTTTCACCACTTCTATTTAACATAGTTCTTGAAACACTGGCCAATTAGACAGATGAAAGAAACGAAAAGGGATATACATAGGAAAAGAAGAGCTTAAATTAGCACTATTTGCTGACAATATGATTCTATACCTAGAAGAACCAAAATGTTCCACCAGAAAATTTCAAAACTACTAAATGAATTCAGCAAACTAGTAGGATATAAAATCAACACCCATAAATCCAAGGCATTTCTGTATATACATAACAAATCCTCAAAAAGGAAAACTACCTGTTTTCAATAAAATAAAATACTTGTGAATCAATTTAACAAAAGAGGTGAAAGATCTATGTAATGAAATTACAGAACCCCAAAGAAAGAAATCAAAGAAGAGCTTAGAAGATGGAATTAAACCAGAGACCCTGCATCTAATAGAAGAAAAAATAGACCCTAATTTTCATCATGTCATATTAGGTCCCAACTTCTTTAATAAGATGACTGTAGTACAAGAATTAAAATCAAGAATCAATAAATTGGATGGATTCAAACTAAAAAGTTTCTTCCTAGCAAAAGAAACAATCTGTGAGGTGAACAGAGAGCCTACATTTTGGGAGCAAATTTTTACCCCTCACACATCATAAAGCACTAATCTCTAGGGTATATAAAGAACTCAAAAAAGCTAAACACTAAAAACACAAATAACTTAATCAGTAAATGGGCCAAAGAACTGAACAGACTCTTCTCAGAAGAGGATATGCAATCAATCAACAAATATATGAAAAAAAATGTTCATAATCTCTAGCAATTAGAGAAATACAAATCAAAATTGCTCTGAGATTTCATCTCACTCCAGTCAGAATGGCAGCTATTATGAATACAAATAACAATAAGTGTTGGTGACGATGTGGGGGAAAAGGTACACTCATACATTGCTGGTGGGACTGCAAATTGGTGCAGCCAATAGGGAAAGCAGTATGGAGATTCCTTGGAAAATTGGGAATGGAGCCACCATTTGACCTAGCTGTCCTTCTCCTGGGTATATACCCTAAGGATTTAAATACAGCATACTACAGGAATACAGCCACATCAATGTTTATAGCAGCACAATTCACAATAACTAAACTGTGGAACCCATCTAGATGCCCTTCAGTAGATTAATGGATAAAAAATGTGGCATATATACACAATGGAATATTACTCTGCAATAGAATAGAATAAAATCATGGCATTTGCAGGTAAATTGATGGAGTTGGAGAAGATTATGCTAAGTGGAGTTAGCCAATCCCAAGAAAACAAATGCTGAATGATTTCTCTGATAGAAGGAGGCTGATTCATAGTGGGGTAGGGATGGAAAGCATGGGAGGAATAGATGAACTCTAGATAGGGCAGAGGGGCGGAAGGGAAAGCAGGGGCAGGAGGCTAGAAATGATGGTGGAATGTGATGGACATCATTATCCAAAGTACATGTATGAAGAGACAAATTGGTGTGAATATATTCTGTATACAACCAGAGATACGAAAAATTGTGTTTTATACGTATAAGGTGAATTGTAATTCATTCCGCTGTCATATATAAAAATCAATTAAAAATAAGGAAATATGTAATCAATTATTAGAACTGGTGCATATTATAAATATATTCAAAAAATATGGACATAAATATCATATTAATATGGTATATAGTTTCTGAAACATATTTTTTACACAGAAAAGATGTGTTCTTTAAAATGACTCAATTTTATTATGATTAAATAAAATAGGAGCAAAAAGCTGTCCATCGCAGTGCTATCATCTTAAAACTCACTTTCTCCCTAATTCTCATTGAGAAAACTAGGAAAGAAAATGAAAACATTTTAAAATAATACACATAGATTAAAAAAAAGTGAAGAGAAAATAAACCAGGCAGAGTTTGGCTTAGATAGGCTCTCTCTCTCTCTCTCTCTCTCTCTCTCTCTCTCTCTCTCTCTCTCTCTCTCTCTCTCTCTTTCTTTCTCTCCCCACATACATATGTATGCATACATACATTAGACATACATAGATATGCCTGTACACATATACCATCTGCCCATACACCTGCAGTCTACAAATTGTGAATAAACTTAAGTTTATAATTGTTTTTATGTGAATAAACATAAGTTTACATATACTCATTGCTAATAAAAATAAGAATGTAACATAGGTGATATCAATAGTGAACAAATTAAAAGGTTTCCTTTCAAAAAACTTACATTTGGTGGCATGAAGATAGTCAAAAACCAATTCAGTGTCTCAATATATAAGTTTATATATTATTAACATTGAAAAAAAGATGATAGAAATTGAATGAAAGGCAGGGCAAGTTTAGGTGAAATAGTTAAAACCACTGGGATGATGTGGCAGAAACTTCAAGTGAATGAGTGATAAAAAATATCTAAAGGAATACTTCCTGGATGCTGTAGAATGTCCTGGAGCAGGATTGTGCCTAGATTCTTTCAAAAAGATGCCTATTCAGGCTGCCATTTGTGACAAAATGGATGAGCCTGGAGGAAATAAACCAATCAAAATACTCCATTATTCTACTTATGATTATATTCATAGAAGCCCAGGATACAATAGAAATCAATAGAATCTAAATGATGTGGAGAAATAGAGAATTATTTTATGAGAGATGAATAGGGTCTTCAGATCCAATACATATGACAGGACATATAATTAAGAATATGTTATGTTTATTTAAAAATTTTTAAGAAGACAAACCTTTGTTAATTATTCTTATCACAAAAAGTAGAAGAAAGGCACAAGGACACTTTGGGACATATTGGATGTGTCTATAATCTGACTGGAGTAATGGGTATCACAGGCGTTTGCAAATGTTTAAACACATAGAATTGTATACATTAAATAAATACATCTATCTGTATAAGCCACCCTTTGGTACCTGAGGAGAATTGGTTCCATATCTGCCCTACAGATGTCATAATCTAGGGGTAATTATGACCCTTCCATAAAATGGTATAGTATTTCCAGTAACCTGGGCACATCTTTTCCCATATTTTAAATCATCTCTAGATTTGTCATAATACCTAATTTTCCACAAATGTTGTGCAAATTGTAGTCATGCTGTATTATATTTAGAGAATAATGAGAAGTAAAAGTCTATTCATGTTCAGTGCATATGCAGTTCTTTAAAATGGTTTTGATATGTAACTGGTTGAATACATGAATGCATAATCCACAGATTTGGAGGAGCGACTGTCCTTCCATTATACCTCAGTAAAGCTAGTTAACAAACAAAGAGCAGGGAGGGGGCTTAGGTGGTAGCCAATATGAGCAAAATGTACAGGCCAGGGAAACCAATAGGAATGAATTTGTAAAAAGAAAATTCAGCCCAGATTAATGAACTTTTAGTAGTCCATAATAATGATTTGAGAATTTATTTTTAAATGCCCTTAGATAATATAAAAGTTCTGTCTCAGAAGTAACACCATTTAAATTGCTTTTCAGAAAAAAAAAAATCACACTAGTTGTTATGTGCAGAATAGACTGGAAAGAGGGGATTTTAGGGCAGAAACAAGATCAGTGGGAGGCTATTGCTATAATCCAGGGCAGGGCGCAGGTGACATTTGTTTGAGTTACATAATCGTGATTTCCATGATAGTGATGGAGTGGACTCTGGATGTAAAAGAAAGAAAGTTCATCAAAGTTTTTGTTACAGCATTTGATTGAAGGGTGCTGAAGAAAAATTACAAGGGATTCAGAGTCAGGCATCAGGTTGCAGACTTGTCACATTTGAGTTTTCCTATATAGACGTTATGAGTATGCAATTAAATATAGTAATCAGGTGTTTAAAGTCATAAAATTGATGGCTATCCAGAGAATTCAATGATACAGAGATGTGTAAGAGGGATGAATTCTTAAAACTTCACATATTGATAATTTGGGAGAGTGAAGAAGGCATAACTATGGGACTTGAATGGGCAGGACAGTAGGGTGGAAGGAAAACAAGACAACTGTCAAGTAGAAGGGGTGAAGAGCTGGATTAAAGATAAAGGTGATTACTTGATTTTGGATTCAAAAATGTGAAGAAATTGAGAGGAGAGTTTTTGTGAAATGATGGAGATGAATGCTTAACTACAGGTTCAAGTAAGTATAGTAGGTTCATACAAGGATGCAAAAGTGAAGTGAGTTCAATTTCTGCTACTCAGAAGCAAGTGCTTCTTACAATTGAATGGCTCTTGAGAACATATAATAAAAAATGCAAGCACATAGAGGATTTAGATGTCTCTGGCAAGAGGCCATTCTTACACAACCATAAATATGCTAAGTATTTATTTTCTAATTTGTATTTGCTGCTGTAACTAATCACGATAATTAATTCTGGCTTTAATTCTAATTTAAATATCTCCACCTTTTTTCTTGTGAGAAGTTTTCTCCAAAACACAGCTAGTTAGTTCAGGAACTAAAACAGTAATCAATAAACATTCAGAAAATTGGTTAAGTCATCATACTAAGACAATGAAAAACTATCTGATAACATGCTGACATTTTATTTTACCTTGGATAGAACTATAAATAATGGTCAATAGCAATCATCAATAATAGTCCATCACTCTTGAAAATTTAGTTTTGTTGATTTCTTTAAAAACTAATACTTTCTTAAATTCTCATTAGTTAAAAAGGTTGATATTTACTATAATCCTTAATATATTTTATTATATACATCTTATATTCTATACATTATTATACTCTATAGCATATACTATATAACAATAATATTATTTTAATATCATATATGTGTGATTTATATATTACATAATATGTCTATGTTACTCTTATATATTCTATGTTTACATACACACAGACGTACATAATAAGAGAGATTATGTACTACGGATGCCATAAGAACAGTAAATTATTAAATAGCATATGCTATTACTATAATCTTTGTTTATATTTTATCTTTTCTATAATTAGACCTTATATTGAAATTTCAAATCAATATAACTAAGAAATCTGTTTCTACATCTTTAGAAATCACTGTCTTCAATGCCCAGTTGACATTCTTCATAGGTCCCAAGTGCTTGACTACTGTTTTCCTGCTGCTGACTAAAGTATTTTAGTGAGTTCTAAATATAACTTTTCAATATTTATGCATCTATTTTGATTGTACCTTCTCTTTTCAGGCTTGGTCTAAACTACACATTTACTCTTACAATCTAAATTAAGAATGGCTTCCTTTGACTGTAAAATTTTCTCCATTGCCCATCTATACCAAAGGTGGCAGAGGGCCCTGCTGAAGTCTCCTACAATTAGCTAAAAGTAGACTGCAATGCTTAATAAAACTTTCTGAATTCTGTTATTTAAGAATTATAAAAATGAATTACAAACCAGAATATAGTTGAAATTTATTTAGCACATTATTCCTGATAGCTCCTGTGTAGGGACTCACCTATTATTGTTGTTTTTCTTAGTGTCTCCTTGTAGGGAAAGGGTCCACTTTCTTGCCCATCTTCTTTCTACCCAGACTCTACTAAAGTAATAGTAAAAACTGTCTTAATATTATTAAATCCTATCCATATATTCTTCATATACCTAATAACCAGCAAAAATAAAGATATTCATGATGAACATTATTTACATTGTTATGATGAATGGTGTCCCTCCTAGTGATCTTGAAATCAGTAATTCTAAATTATACATTGATATGACTTTGACCAAAGTATTTTTATCATTACAATGTTTTCCTAAATCAAAAAATGACTTCAGCTAACTTTTCTGAGAAAATCCAAACTGCTTGCAGTTTAAAACAAAATAAATAAAAATAGTTCAATTGCAGAAAATAATTACAATGGGGAAAAATCTTACTTGACAGATGATGGCTGACCTCTATACGTTATCTTCCTCTGCAAGAAGTCACCTTACATGTCCTCATCAGTTAACTTTTGTATATTGGTTTTAAAAATCAAGGCAACATTTTTAAATGGATTTTGATTTTTTTCAGTGAGATTGTTTTACAAATAACATTGATATTTCACATATAAAATAATTTGCTCTCAAATTTACAACACATAAAAATTATTTAGTGGAAAAAGTATTGTGAAATGACTGATCCTCACTCAGTAATTTCAGGGGAGGCAAGCCATATGATGTGCCAGGAGCTAAAGTCAGAAAAATACAAGGTTAATGCACAGTTCTTGCATTATTAAAAGGCTGCATGGGGTAAATGAGAGAAGGAGAAATGATAGAAAAGTTACCATCAAGCCATTTCCTCCACTTTCTTTTCCTCATATTGTTGTGTTGTTTCTTTGGGAATAAACATGAAAACCTACCTGAAGTTCTTGGCACTGTCTACTACAATAATAAGGGGACTTAAATCCTGCCTGATTGTGTTTCTGATTATACTTAGTCCACTATTAACTGTTATAATCAATATTGACAGTTTCATTTTTACTTCTTTGTTTTTTGCAGTGCTAAGGATTGAATCCAAGGCTTTGAGCATGCCAGGCAAACAATCACTGAATCACATCTCCAGTGTTTCCTTTTAATTGAATTTTTATATTTTTACACATGCATATTAATTGTGCAGAATAGTCAGTTTCCTTGTGGCATATTCACACACACACACACGCACACACACACGACATAACATGATTAATTTCAATCTTTATCACCTCACCTTGTCTTCCCCTCCTCCCACCACTTACCTCCTTCCCCTACACTTGATCTCCCTTCTATTTTCATGAGATTCCTTATTTTTTTCCATTTTTTTCTCCATAGCTTCCAAATGTGAAAAGAAGTATATAATCATGACTGCCTGAGTATGTCTTTTTGCTTAACATGTTGTGCTCCAGGTCCATTCATTTTCCTGCAAATGACATGATTTTTGTCTTCTTTATTGCCAAAAAATCTCTACTATGTATACGTGCCACATTTAAAAAAAATCTATTCATATGTTGACAGACACCTAGGCTGGTTTCATAACTTGGTGATTGTGAATTGTGTTGCTATAAACATGAGCATGCATATGTCTGTACAGTAAGCTACTTTTATGTTTCTTTTTTTTTACTTTTTTTTATTGTTGGTTGTTCAAAACATTACATAGTTCTTGATATATCATCTTTTACACTTTGCTTCAAGTGGGATATGAACTCCCATTTTTAGCCCATATACAGATTGCAGAATCACATCAATTACACATCCATTGATTTACATATTGCCATACTAGTGACTGTCGTGTTCTGCTACCTTTCCTATCCTCTACTATCCCCCCTCCCCTCCCCTCCCCTCTCTTCTCTCTCTACCCCCTCTACTGACCTTCATTTCTCCCCCTTGTATTATTTTTCCCTTTCCCCTCATTTCCTCTTGTATGTTCTTTTGTATAACCCTGAGGGTCTCCTTCCATTTCCATGCAATTTCCCTTTTCTCTCCCTTTCCCTCCCACCTCTCATCTCTGTTTAATGTTAATCTTCTTCTCATGCTCTTTGTCCCTACTCTGTTCTTAGTTACTCTCCTTATATCAAAGAAGACATTTGGCATTTGTTTTTTAGGGATTGGCTAGCTTCACTTAGCATAATCTGCTCTAGTGCCATCCATTTCCCTGCAAATTCTATGATTTTGTCATTTTTAAATGCAGAGTAATAGTCCATTGTGTATAAATGCCACATTTTTTTAATCCATTCGTCTATTGAAGGGCATCTGGGTTGGTTCCACAGTCTTGCTATTGTGAATTGAGCTGCTATGAACATCAATGTAGCAGTGTCCCTGTAGCATGCTCTTTTTAGGTCTTTAGGGAATAGAAAAAGAAGGGGAAAAGCTGGGTCAAATGGTGGCTCCATTCCCAGCTTTCCAAGAAATCTCCATACTACTTTCCAAATTGGCTGTACCAATTTGCAGTCCCACCAGCAATGTACAAGTGTACCTTTTCCCCACATCCTCGCCAGCACTTGTTGTTGTTTGACTTCATAATAGCTGCCAATCTTACTGGAGTGAGATGGTATCTTAGGGTGGTTGTGATTTGCATTTCTCTGATGTACTTGTTGATTGATTGTATGTCCTCCTCTGAGAAGTGTCTGTTCAGGTCCTTGGCCCATTTGTTGATTGGGTTGTTTGTTATCTTATTGTCTAATTTTTTGAGTTCTTTGTATACTCTGGATATTAGGGCTCTATCTGAAGTGTGAGGAGTAAAGATTTGTTCCCAGGATGTAGACTCTCTATTTACCTCTCTTATTGTTTCTTTAGCTGAGAAAAAAACTTTTTAGTTTGAGTAAGTCCCATTTGTTGATTCTAGTTATTAACTTTTGTGCTATGGGTGTCCTATTGAGGAATTTGGAGCCCGACCCCACAGTATGTAGATCGTAGCCAACTTTTTCTTCTATCAGACGGTGTGTCTCTGATTTGATATCAAGCTCCTTGATCCATTTTGAATTTACTTTTGTGCATGGCGAGAGAAAGGGGTTCAGCTTCATTTTGTTGCATATGGATTTCCAGTTTTCCCAGCACTATTTGTTGAAGATGCTATCCTTCCTCCATTGCATGCTTTTAGCCCCTTTATTAAATATAAGATAGTTGTAGTTTTGTGGATTGGTTTCTGTGTCCTCTATTCTGTACCATTGGTCCACCTGCCTGTTTTGGTACCAGTACCATGCTGTTTTTGTTACTATTGCTCTGTAGTATAGTTTGAAGTCTGGTATCGCTATACCGCCTGATTCACACTTCCTGCTTAGCATTGTTTTTGCTATTCTGGGTCTTTTATTTTTCCATATGAATTTCATGATTGCTTTCTCTATTTCTACAAGAAATGCCGTTGGGATTTTGATTGGCAGAAATGCAGGAAGCAATAAACCAACTTAAAAACTCAATTGAGAATACTACCAGCAGAGTAGAACACTTAGAAGATAGGACATCAGACAATGAAGACAAAGTATTTCAACTTGAAAAGAACATAGACAGCTCAGCTAGACTGTTAAGAAACCATGAGCAGAACATCCAAGAAATATGGGATAACATTAAGAGACCAAACTTAAGAGTCATTGGGATACAGGAAGGTATAGAACTCCATACCAAAGGAATGAGCAATTTATTCAATGAAATAATATGAGAAAACTTCCCAGACTTGAAGAATGAGACAGAATCCCAAATTCTAGAAGCCTACAGGACGCCGAATGTGCAAAATTATAAGAGATCCACACCTAGACACATTATAATGAAGATGCCCAACATACAGAATAAGGAGAGAATTTTAAAAGCTACAAGAGAAAGGAAGCAGATTACATTTAGGGGCAAGCCAATCAGGATAACAGCTGATCTCTCAACACAGACTCTGAAAGCTAGAAGATCCTGGAATAACATATTTCAAACACTGAAAGAAAATGGGTTCCAACCAAGAATTGTGTATCCAGCGAAATTAAGCTTCAGGATGGAAGATGAAATTAAAACCTTCCATGACAAACAAAAGTTAAAAGAATATGCAGCTAGAAAACCATCTCTTCAAAACATCCTCGGCAAAACATTACAGGAAGAGGAAATGGAAAATAACAATGAAAACCAACAGTGGGAGGTAGGACAGTAAAGGGGGGGGAATAATCAAAGAGGAAAACAAACCATGTTTAGTAACATAAATAAACAAATATGGCTGGAACAACAACCCATATCTCAATAATAACCCTAAATGTTAATGGCTTAAACTCACCAATTAAGAGACACAGGCTAGTAAAATGGATCACAAAACAAGACCAAACAATATGCTGCCTACAGGAGATGCATTTGATAGGAAAAGACATACATAGGCAGAAGGTGAAAGGTTGGGAAAAATCATATCACTCATATGGACTTTGGAAACAAGCAGGAGTGTCCATACTCATATCAAATAAAATAGATTTCAAGCCAAAGTTAATCAAAAGGGATAAAGAGGGACACTACATACTGATTAAGGGAACCATACACCAACAAGGCATAACAATCATAAATATATATGCCCCAAACAATGGTGCAGCTATGTTCATCAAACAAACTCTTCTCAACTTCAAGAATCTAATAGACCACCATACAATAATCATGGGAGACTTCAACACACCTCTCTCTCCACTGGACAGATCTTCCAAACAAAAGTTGAATAAGGAAACTATAGAACTCAATAACACAATTAATAACCTAGACTTAATTGACATATATAGAATATACCACCCAACATCAAGCAGTTACACTTTTTTCTCAGCAGCACATGGATCCTTCTCAAAAATAGATCATATATTATGTCACAGGGCAACTCTTAGACAACATAAAGGAGTAGAGATAATACCATGCATCCTATCTGATCATAATGGAATGAAACTGAAAATCAACGATAAAAGAAGGAAGGAAAAAGCATACATCACTTGGAGAATGAACAATAGGTTACTGAATGATCAGTGGGTTATAGAAGACATCAAGGAGGAAATTAAAAAATTCTTAGAGATTAATGAAAACACAGACACAACATATCGGAATCTATGGGACACATTGAAAGCAGTTCTAAGAGGAAAATTCATTGCTTGGAGTTCATTCCTTAAAAAAAGAAAAAACCAACAAAGAAATGATCTCATACTTCATCTCAAAATCCTAGAAAAAGAAGAGCAAAACAACAGCAAAAGAAGTAGAAGGCAAGAAATAATTAAAATCAGAGCTGAAATTAATGAAATCGAAACAAAAGAAACAATTGAAAAAATTGACAAAACTAAAAGTTGGTTCTTTGAAAAAATAAACAAAATCGACAGACCCTTAGCCATGCTAGCAAAGAGAAGAAGAGAGAGAACTCAAATTACTAGCATACTGGATGAAAAAGGCAATATCACAACAGACACTTCAGAAATACAGAAGATAATCAAAAATTATTTTGAATCCTTATACTCCAATAAATTAGAAGATAGTGAAGGCATAGATAAATTTCTTAAGTCATATGATCTGCCCAGATTGAGTCAGGAGGATATAGACAACCTAAACAGACCAATATCAATTGAGGAAATAGAAGAAACCATCAAAAGACTACCAACTAAGAAAAGCCCAGGACCGGATGGGTATACAGCAGAATTTTACAAAACCTTTAAAGAGGAACTAATACCAATACTTTTCAAGCTACTTCAGGAAATAGAAAAAGAGGGAGAACTTCCAAATTCATTCTACGAGGCCAACATCACCCTGATACCTAAACCAGACAAAGACACTTCAAAGAAAGAAAACTTCAGACCAATATCTCTAATGAACCTAGATGCAAAAATCCTCAATAAAATTCTGGCGAATCGGATACAAAAACATATCCAAAAAATTGTGCACCATGATCAAGTAGGATTCATCCCTGGGATGCAAGGCTGGTTCAATATACGGAAATCAATAAATGTTATTCACCACATCAATAGACTTAAAAATAAGAACCATATGATCATCTCGATAGATGCGGAAAAAGCATTCGACAAAGTACAGCATCCCTTTATGTTCAAAACTCTAGAAAAACTAGGGATAACAGGAACATACCTCAATATTGTAAAAGCAATCTATGCTAAGCCTCAGGCTAGCATCATTCTGAATGGAGAAAAAATGAAGGCATTCCCTCTAAAATCTCGAACAAGACATGGATGCCCTCTTTCACCACTTCTGTTCAACATAGTTCTCGAAACTCTGGCCAGAGCAATTAGACAGACGAAAGAAATTAAAGGTATAAAAATAGGAAAAGAAGAACTTAAATTATCACTATTTGCAGATGATATGATTCTATACCTAGCAGACCTAAAAGGCTCTACAAAGAAACTATTAGAGCTAATAAATGAATTCAGCAAAGTGGCAGGATATAAAATCAACACGCATAAATCAAAGACATTCCTGTATATCAGCGACAAATCCTCTGAAATGGAAATGAGGACAACCACTCCATTCACAATATCTTCAAAACAAATAAAATACTTGGGAATCAACCTAACAAAAGAAGTGAAAGACTTATACAATGAAAACTACAGAACCCTAAAGAGAGAAATAGAAGAAGATCTTAGAAGATGGAAAAATATACCCTGTTCATGGATAGGCAGAACTAACATCATCAAAATGGCGATATTACCAAAAGTTCTCTATAGGTTTTATGTTTCTTTATAAAATAAAAGTGATCTAAAGAAGGCAACCTTTTGAGTTAACAAAGTTATCATTTTTTTCAGTTATAACTAGACAAGTGTAAATTTTCATATATCAGTTTCGTAAAATTTAAAATATTTTTCAGTACACATTTAAACATATTTTTATTGCTTTTTTCTTTGTTAAATTTAGTAATCACAAGGGATATTATCAATATATATATATTAAAACATTCAACATTCTAATAAATAAAAATAAATAAAAAACTCTGTATTAACTAAGAAATAGATATACTTCTCTGTTGATATTTTCAAAATGTATTCACTCCTGGCTATGTGAGAAATTTGTAATAGATAACATATTTTATCATTGGAAATACTGTACTTAGACCTCAAAGTAAATTGCTAATTGTTTATGTATTTAATTTTTTGCTGTTTAATATTTAGATGATTTCTTATGATGTTTTCTGAAGATCATTTCTTAATTTGAATTTTAAATTTGCAAATACTGAATTTATATGCTTATCATATTCATTTATCTTGGTGTAGATGTACATTGAATAATCATTATTAAGTTTGTAATTTGCTGAGATAATTTAAGACCTAGGACTATTGCAAGAGATAAATATGCATGGATTGTTACATTTTCAATTGTAAATTTTAAAAATTATTATTTATCAGTTAAATTCATAGTTTCCCATTCCTTGCCCTGGCATGACCTGTAATTTTCCCTGAGGAACCAAATTTTACCATACAGTTTTAAGTGTTTAATAAATTCATTACATTTTTAATTTTAAAAGAGGTAAATTCCCTGTAAATTATACAACATTAAAAGTTATTAAATTGTAAATCACATATTGAATAAGCCTTAATACATACCTGAAGATCATATTTTGAAAAGAATTTGATGAGAATGTATTCATTTTTAAGTATTTACTCTTCTTTGCATTTTATAGGATGTTTTCAATATTGTTTCATTTTATTCTTTGGAGTAGTATATAATTGAAGCTTGATGACTTATTCTATAACTTCATGTTTCTAAAAGATTAGATAATCTTTTGAATATGAAAAAAATAGATTCACAAAGATTAGTAAGATTTCAGAATATATTATGTAAATAGAACTCTTCCATAAACAAAATGGTCTAGCTATAGATAGATAACCCTTTGTTATGGTTTAGATATAAGATATCCACTAAAAGCTCATGTGTAAGACAATGCAAGAAAACTTAGAGGTAAAATGGTTGGGTTATGAGAGTCTAAATCAAATCAGGGCGTTAATCCACTTGAATGGATCAACTGGGTGGTAATGGTAGGTAGGTAGGCTGTGGATGAAGGAAGCAGGCCACTGTGGGCTTGCCTCTGGAGGTGTATATTTTGTCCCTGGTGAAGACAGCTATCTCTATATCCTGATAGAGAAGCTCATATCCTGAGCTGCTTTCCTCTGCTATATTCTTCTGAGATGTTCTGCTACACTCAGACACAGAACAATGGAATTGGCCATCTATGAATTAAGACCTTTGATACAGTAAGCCAATTTAACTTTTCCTCCTCTAAAATTGTTCTTGTTAGTTTTTTTTGGTTGTACCAACAATAACAACAACAACAACAAAAGTTCATTCAAACATTCTTCCTCTTTCTTTTAATTTTTATGGCACTTAATTTGTAGACTAAATTGCAATAATATACTTTCTCTTTCCTCTGAGTTCAAATCAAGGTCTTTACATCAGGTACTTCTGATAGGACACTATACAATCTCACACCTACTTGTCTGTGTTGCCTAGAATTTGAGTTCTTCCTCTTTATAAAACAAACAAACAGCAACAACAACAACAACAACAACAAAAAACATGTTCACTTGATGTTTTAATCCAACAATCAGAAGTATCAGACTGTGTGTGTGTGTGTGTGTGCATGTATACCTGTGAATCGTATGTTTTTTATATTCACCTTCTCCTACTAATTTTTAAAAATTTCTCTGTATTTGAGCAGTCAAAAATAAATGCCTTCAAAGCATAGGTAGGCAGTTATTTAATAAGTGACCTGTGAATCTATGAGAAGCCTTTTTAAATGGAAATAATTGGTATTAATAAGATCATCTCACCCTCTGGGTATTCACATGTTTAACAAAGCAGAGAGATTGCACAAACATAGAAAGTCAGGCAACTAGATGCTCAATAAAACATAAATGAATAAACAGCAAGATACATTACTTCTGAGGAAACTGTGTCATTTTCTCACTCTATACTACTCTGAAAGCACAGTTTTAACTGTGGCTAATGTTTCCCAGAAGACTGTCAGGTCATTTAATTAAAGTGATTCTGAACTAGGAGAAGGAAATGTACTTGAAATTCTCAACCTTAGCAAAGAAACACAATGGGGCTTCATTTACACCTTCATTTTCTTGTGTGTCCAGTTTAAGTGTTTGTTTTAGCAAGCTCACTGTGATAAATTTAAAATTGTGATCTTTAGTTCAATTCCTTAATAAAATTTCTCTTACAAAATGTATTGTTTTTCCTATGCATAGACTACATGGACTTCACATTTCTTTCTAAAAGCATATAGCTTTTTTCTTTAGACATGTAACAACAAAGATAAATTCTAGCCAGGCATGGTAGTGCACACCTGTAATCCCAGCAGCTTGGAAGGATGAGGCAGGAGGATCGCCAGTTCAAAGCAGCCTCAGCAAAAACGAGGTGCTAAGCAACTCAATGAGACCCTGTCTCTAAATAAAATGCAAAGTAGGTCTGAGATGTGGCTCAGTGGATGAATGCCTCTAAGTTCAATTCCTTGTACCCAGAAAAAAAAATTTAAAAATAAATTCTAAACATGTATGTGTTAAAATAAAAAACATTGTATTATTGATATTGTAAACAGTGTGATAAAATACTGAAAAATTCTAGTTTATTAAAATCATGAGGACCTTGTGAAAAATCACTAGCAATCCCCTAGAGCTTTGCTTTTATTAGTATATTATATATAACAGTTGACAAAGTCATATATGCATGGAATTTCATTTACTCTATTTCAGTCTTGGTTCTCCATCCCCTTTCCTTTCACCCCTTTTCCATTCTTCTTCCTCTACTATACTGGTCTTTCTTTCATATATATATATATTCTTGATTGGTGTTATTATATATACATAACTGTGGAATTCTGGTGTTTTATCTATACATGCACAAAGTATGATTTTGTTAAGTTCATTTCTCATTTCCTCCCCTTTCTTATCCCTCTGAGTCTCATTTTTCTATTCCGATGATCTTCCCTATACCTTTATGTTGTCTGATTCTCTGCTCCTTTTTTTCTGTTGATATTGCTATAGCGTCTGCATATGAGCAAAAACATTTGACCCTTGAATTTCTGAGTCTGGCTTGCTTCATTTAACATGATATTCTCTAGTTTTAATCATTTACTGGCAAATATAATTTTGTTCTTCTTTATGGCAAAGTAAAACTCTATTGTATATATAACACATTTTTAAATCCATTCATCTATTAATGGACATTTGGAGGGGTATCATAATTTGGCTATTGGAAATTATGCTGCCAAAAATATTGAAGTGACTGTGCTGGTATTGAATGCTGACTTTAGTTCTTTTGGATAAATATCAAGGAGTGGGAGAGCTGAGTCATGATGGTTCCAGTTCTACTTTTATTTTTTTAGGCATCTCCATATTGTTTCCAGAGTGGTTGCATTAATTTAATAGTCCCACCAAAAATGTATCAGTGTACCTTTCTCACCACATCCTCAACAGAAATTATTATTAAATCTATTCTTGATAATTTCCATTCGGATTGGAGTAAGGTGAATCTCAATGTAGTTTTAATTTGCATTTCCCTGATTGCTAGAGATGTTGGATTTTTTCTTATATCTGTTGGTCATTTGTGTTTATTATTTTGAGAAATACCTTTATCTCTTTTTCCCATTTTGTCATTAAATTATTTACATTTTAGTATTAAGCTTTTTAGATTATATGTTTCATGGAATTAATCCCATCCAAGGAGTAGATGGCAAAGATTTTCTCCCATTCTGTAGGCTCTCTCCTTACAATCTTAATCATTTGCTTTACTGTGCAGAAACTTTTTAATTTGATGGTATCCCACTTATTGATTTTTTTATTTTATTTCTGAGCTTTAGGAGTCTTGATGAGAAATTTGGTGCATGCACCAATATGATTGATTGTTGACATATTCTTTTAGCAGTTCTAAAGTTTCTTGTCTAATTCCCAAGTCTTTAATACACTTTGAGTTGACTTTTGTGCAGGGTGAGAGATATTAGTCAACTTTTATTCTTTTATATATTACTATCCAATTTTCGTCAGCATCATTTGCTAAAAAGGCTTACTTTTCTCCAACAAATACTTTTTGCACTTTTGTCAAGTATCACATAGCTGTAAATATGTGGGTTTGTCCATGTTTCTTCTATTCTATTCCACTGATCTTCATACCTATTTTGATAACAATACAATGCTATTTTTGTTACTACAGTTCTGTAGTATAACTTGAGATGCCTCTTTCATTGCTCTTCTTGCTCAGGATTGTTTTGGTTATTCTGGATCTCTTATCTTTTTCAAATGAAATCCTGAATGAAGAAAAATG
Source organism: Marmota monax (assembly GCF_021218885.2). NCBI lineage: Eukaryota > Metazoa > Chordata > Mammalia > Rodentia > Sciuridae > Marmota > Marmota monax. Next base: position 18,430,023 of record NW_026692781.1, read on the forward strand.
GAAAGTATTTCCTTTAAAATCAGGAACAAAAAGCAAGGATGCTCACTCTCATCAATCCTATTCAACATAGGTCTTTTATCCAAAGCAATCAGACAAGAGATGAAAATTAAAGGGAAATAAATAGATAAAGAATAAATCAAATTATCTGTTTGTTGATAATATGATCCTATATTTGGAATACACAAAACTTTTTACCCAAAGACTTTTACATCTGATAAATGAATTCAGCAAAGTACCAGGATAAAAGATCAGACTCAGTACATAATTGCTTTCCTAAACTTCCACTGTGTTCGTCTGAAAAGGAAATCAGAATAAATATCCCATTTGCAATAACCATAAAAACAAAAAACAAAATATCAACAGCAACAAAAAATAATTTGGTAATTACTTTAACCACGGAATGAAAGATAGAACACGAAAAAATTGAAGATGAGCTTAGAAGGTGGAAAGACCTGTAATGTTCTTGGATAAACAGAATCGATATTCTCAAAATGTCATACTACCAAAAACACTATACAGATTTAATACAATCTCCATCAAAATAACAATAACATTTTTCACATAACTATCTGCCTATTGTCTATAATTTAATGAATATTTTTGAGTGTTTCAGATTTTTTAAAATGGCTAGTTTAAGTCTGACTCACACAAAACATAGCAAATTTAGATTTAGTGAGAGCTTATCTAATTCATAAATTTTACCTTCTTTCTGTCTTCCTGTGTTGAGAGGGAATTAGGCAGCTCTCTAGAGTCTCTTTTATAAGGGCACTAATTTCAATCAGGACACCTCAACCCCCATGATCTAGTCACCTCTCTAAACACCACATCTTTTAATATGGCTGCCTTAGAAATTAGGATTTACACATATAAATTTGGTGGGGATGAAATATTCAGACCATAACAAACACCTTTTCCTTTTCTAATACCAATTAAGTAGATTTTTTATATGTGTATAATGCTGTTAGATTTTCTAGACATAGTCTGCATTCTTTTCTTCAATCCTTTAATTTCCTAAATGAACTTTTAAAGTTTTTATACTTAAATGGTCATTCTTAGTATTGTGAATTTATTTGGGTTTTGGAAAATTCATAATGTCAGCATTACAATTATAATACCATGCAAAATTGTTTCACTGCACTAAAAATTACCTGTGTTTCATTTACTCATTCTTTTCTCACTTGCTTCAAATGCCTCATGACAACTTCTTTTACTGTCTCTATGGTTTTATCCTTTACATATGGTCTTGTAATTGGAATCATACACTATGTAACTTTTCAGACCAGCTTCATTCATTTACCAACGTGTATTTAATGTTCATCCATATATTTTTGTGTCTTGATGATTGATTTATTTTTATTTTTATTGTGAAATAATGTTCTACTATATGAACGCACTACAAGTTTGTGTGCGGGTGGGTACTGTGATTGAATGCAGTTTTCTAGAGAACATTTTAGTTGCTGCACATTTGGGGCAGATATGACCAAAAAAAAAGCCTTATAAAAATCTGTGGGCAGAATTTTGAATAGACATTTTCAATTGATTTGATAAATATCTAGGAATGTGAATGTTAAATTTTATGTTAAGTTGTTATTTGTTTCTGTAAGAAACCACAAATTATATTCCAAAGCGCTGCACCACGTTACATTTCCCACAGGAGTGAAGAGGTCTTTTTGTTTTTCTGTGTCCTCATTACTATTTGGTTTTGTCAGATTTTAGGATTTGAGTTCTAACTGTATACAGAGGTATCTAACTGTTTTATTTTGCTGTTCCCTAATGACAAAAGATGTTGAGCACATTTTCAAATAATTGTCATTTGAATTCACTTGTTGTCTTTTTAGATCATTGCTCATTTATTAATTGTTTGTTTTTGTATTATTTTTTGATTTTCTTTTGTTTTGAGTACTGGGGATGTAACACAGGGGAACTTTAGCATTGAGCTACATCCTCAGAAATTTTGATTCTCATCTTTCAGCCTTGCTGGTAGCTGAGAGATAGGAGTGCATCAGCATGCTTGTTCTTTTGCCAGTTTTTAAATTCTGGGGTTTGTTTTCTTACTGAAGAAGTTTAAGTGTTCACTGTATATTGTGGATGAAATCATAAACCATTTTAAAGTTTTGTTATTTTAATTTAACAGCTTAAAAGATCAATGTTTATGCTTGAAAAAATACTACAGTTAATCTTACATAAAAGATGGTTAATGAAGATCATTATAATAAAAAAATAAGGATGGTAGAGCATTAGAAAATGTTTATATGTGCTTTTGTGATAATATCTGAATATGGGTGAATTATATTTTCAGACATTGTATAACCTGCAGAAAGAATACAAAGTTACTTTCATAGTGAATACAGCTGTAATGAACAATAAGAATTTTTTTTTAACCATTCTCTAGTTCAATAGCTCTTTACTTTGGAAAACTACTGTTAAAAATTACTCTTTCACCTCATAATTTAATACAGAATATCAGCTGCAAAGTACCAGTTTTCTTACCTGAATTTATTGTCTTTCCATTCATAACTAAAGTAGACCTGGAAAGATGATAACGATTTCCTTATTCAGTTGCTTGTTATGTCACAAAGTACAAGCAATCTTTATATATAATAAAAGCACAAAAAGATTGCAGAAGATTTTAAAAATCTTTTCAGTATGTCTATATTTCACAATCTTCCAGATTTAAGTGGCATAGAAGTGCAGAGTTTGAAAATGATTGATAGTTCATTTCTGTATAGGATATAATTTGCTTAGATAGAGATATAATTTGCTTAGATATGATTTTCTTGCCCCCTAACTCTTCTTAAGATAAAAATTCTTAAGGAAAGTACCTCCATGTTGAGACATTTCAATTGACAAATTTGAAAATATTGCTGTCACCAATATAAGTTTTTCATGAAAATTGACCAAGTTCTTATTGCATACTTATTTTTAAATAATGTCTATGATTCATGGTAATAATAAGGTAATTAATCTTATATTATAAATGTAATTAAACATTATACTTTTTATCTAAATATATATGTTTAATTTTACATTTATTAATATTTCTATGGTAAAATTATTCAACATTTGCATATAATGACAATCACTATTTCAAATGATTTCACTTAACACATTGTTCATTGTTAACATTTTAATTAATCTATTAGAAGTTTGTATTTCTTTTTTATTTAATATTTTGTTTTAGTTTCAGTTGGACACAATACCTTTATTTTATTTTTATGTGTTGCTGAGGATCTAACCCAGCACCATGCATGTGCCTAGGAGAGTGCTCTACCATTGAGCCACAACCCCAGAGGCTGTAACTTCTTAACAACCTCTTTTATAGTCTATTAAATATAAGATAAGTGTACATTTTGAGTATATATGTTTGTGTATGTGTGCATGTTTGTGTCTATGTATGAATATGTGACTATATGTAGAAATCAAATGTTGTCTTTGGTATTTGTATCATATACAGATATCACTTATTGAGGTCAGTGTGAGTTCCACAGATTTGAGAGGCATGAGAGTGTATATGTAGTTTTTAAAATTTCTTTCTCATAAGATAGATTTTATGTACATGTATTTTGGGTGTGTGGGTGTGTGGTGTGGGTGTGTGTTTAAATCATTTTTGTGTTATGCAGTTTTGTGAGTATTTGTCCTATCCTGTATACTTAGAGTCTGCAGTTATTGGCATAAACCAATTGGCCTCTCCAGTCTTCTTTATGTGATTTTCAATTTAGGGTTTGCTTTAGAGCATCCCTTCTTATATATAACTTGTATGGCAGTGGATCTAAACATCCAATAACATGTTAATTTTAAATACTTTTTATTTTTAAATATGTTTTTTTTAAAGAAGTGGAAACAAATATTTTCCAATACACACAAATAAGAAAATGCTTTGCAAACGTAAGAAGTAACTTTTAGAATATGAAACAGGGTATAGAATTTGGACTTGGGAAAGAAAGAGAAACAAAATGAGAAAACATTGAAGAGTCCATGGAATCTTCTGTCTGATGTAGCTCTGGCAATTCTTCCACAGCAAGAGATAAAACTTGGTCTTTGTAGTACAAAATACACCTTCTGGCTTGAGCATTTAGCCTGTAACTGCTTGGTTTTTTTTGTTTTTTTTTTTGTTTTGTTTTTGTTTTTTTTTTAGTGTTTCAAAAGACCTTTTTTATTAAAATAATACTTATTTAATATAGAAATTTTAAAAATACAAAAGAACTAAAAATTTAAACTTATCCATAATACTACTGCTCAGGGTTTCTGGTTTTCTTTCAGTGTGCAGCTAGATCAACATTAACATACTGTTATCAAGATCATATTCTAAATTCTATTTTATTTCCTGCTCACATTACATAGTGAATAATTTTTCTATTAATTGTGTTAATATAAGGCTATGGACTGGTAAATTTGATCCTGAATATAATAATCATGGGTGTTTTTGATATAAAAGCCTTATTATGTTTTTTTTTTAATTTTTTTATTGTGGGTTGTTCAAAACATTACAAATTTCTTGACATATCATATTCCACACTTTGATTCAAGTGGGTTATGAACTCCCACCTTCACCCCATACACAGATTGCAGAATCACATCAGTTACACATCCATTGATTTACATATTGCCATACTAGTGTCTGTTGTGCTCCACTGCCTTTCCCATCCTCCACCCTCCCCCCTCCCCACCTCTCCCCTACCCTCCCCTCCTCTCTCTCTACCCCCTCCACTGTATAACCCTGAGGGTCTCCTTCCATTACCATGCAATTTCCCTTCTCTCTCCCTTTCCCTCCCACCTCTCATCCTGTTAAATGTGTAACTGCTTGTTAATGACCCTCGTTTTTTTTTTCATTATCCTTCCAGAGGACTTCAAAACAACTTAGTTGCAACTGGCTGGTGATTCTGTCCTTGCAGGGGTCTTTCAGTCCATCTCCAAAAGCTTGAAGCATTCTAGTGAGAAGAACATTCTGTTCTAGCAGAATATTCTGTCTTTGGCAATTAAGCTCCCCTCTTATGCCAAGAATTTTCTATACCCCCTAAACTTTTTAAGATGACATGTTCTTTATCCATTGAGCAGTGTGACGAAACTCTATTTTACTACCTTTTTCTCAGAACACTCCTAAAATAACTTTTAGTTTTACCTGAATCTCACTCTAAGAATGATTTAGAACTGAAATATATGCATTTGAGCAAAGAGGAACTGAACAAAGGTTGGGGTCTACAGATAATTATGCAGAACTAAAACCTGTTTGAAAGAAAGCAGTGGTAAGGAGATACATTGGAAAGTTTAGACCAGACACATGTGGGACTTCTGCCTCAAGATCATTTCCAACAGGAGTCACAGGTGTTAAAGGAATGTACCTACACTGGTGCAGATAGGATGTTTAGTCATTGGCTCAGAAAAGTAGGGGAAAAGTAGGGGGCAGGGAATATGTCCTTAGCATGAACATGGCAAAGTTCTCGAAGGCAAGCAACTGGGGCCATTGGTAAATTATGTTTTCCTCAACTACAGATTTGAATAGTGAATTTTCATTATCACTATTGTGAATTATAATTTCTCATGTGATTGATAGGTTGTTATGATAAGAAAGGCTTATTTGAATAATAAAATATCAATGATATTAATGGTCTAAGAATTTTTGTGAACTCTAGAAAACTATTCATATGCACCAATAATCTTGGATGCAATGACGATTTTCCCTCTTTTGTACTTTTTTGGTATGTTTTGCTGATTGTGCATCTTATCATGGAAATTGTTAGATAAGAGTGGCATATTGCCACATAGAAATGAGATTCTAAAAAATTAATCCATCCATGTCTGTGTTATGTATAGATGTGTGTGTGTGTGTGTATATATATACACACACATATATATTCATACCACTTTTTCCATATGTATACATATATTGATTTTTTAAAAATTTCTAAATGATACCACACATTTAGCTACATTCACACAAAAATGCACTTAAGAACATGCCAGGAGACAAGGGAAGATGGCGGCGAGGGGAGTGCATTACCCCTGTGTGCTGCTTCACTGTGTGGGAGTATGACAAGTCAGGACGGCTAAAGGATATCTTGTTAGGAATTTCCAGCAATAGTGGGGTGCGCCGGAACCTGGAGGAAGGATTTCCATCGCATGAGGATCGGCTACGGGGACTCAAACGCGAGAGGTTTGTCGCACGGAGGGTAACACTGCTTATTAAGCAAATCGCCCCGCGGCTAGAGTCTGCAAGGCGCGCTGGGATAGAGACGCAGGGTTACAGCGCTGCAGTTTCTGCCAGACGCGCAAGCACCGCACTCAGGGCTGAATTCTGGGTTCGAGACGGGGGAAGGAAGCGGTCCATCTCGGTTCTCCACACCGGTCAGACCACAGAGGAGGCCAGCAGCCACCATGTTGGTAAACTGACGTCACCACACCTGTTTTTGACTGACCGCAGCTCATTCAGCCATAGAACAGGTAATTTCAGGCTGCAATTCGCCTGCGGCTTGCAGACAGATTGCTAGGGTTCAGCGCCTGGGGGCTTCTTAAAATCTGATCTTATCGGAGTGAACACGGAGCGCGGGGCGGCCGAGTTCCGGCTCCCGGAACCGTCCCGGAACCGCCCTGGCTCAGGGCTGCGGAGCCTGCGGAGGCTGCTTCTTGGACCCTGCTACTATCAGAGCATACACCAAGCACTAAGCGGCCGAATTCCGGCTCCCAGAACTGAGCCCGCGGGGGCTGCTTCTTGGAGCTTACACTTATAGGAGCTTACACCGAGCACAGAGCGGCCGAGTTCCGGCTCCCGGAACCGTCCCGGAACCGCCCTGGCTCAGGGCTGCGGAGCCCGCGGAGGCTGCTTCTTGGACCCTGCTACTATCAGAGCATACACCAAGCACTAAGCGGCCGAATTCCGGCTCCCGGAACTGAGCCCGCGGGGGCTGCTTCTTGGAGCTTACACTTATAGGAGCTTACACCGAGCACGGAGCGGCCGAGTTCCGGCTCCCGGAACTTCCCTGGACCGGGGCTAGGAGCCCGCGGAAACTGTGTCTCGGTCGGGGTCCTGCTGAGGGCAGGTCAGGACTCACCCATTGCTTGGGTTGCCTGGCAAGGGGAACGAAATGCTGCCATTCGCATAGGATACCAACATGGCAGAGATCTGATGTCAGCAGAAAGCGGTGGAGGAGAGATCTTCATCAATACCAGCGGTGACATAAGCAGTTGGTCTCCTGGTAAGGGGGGTGAGGCTCAGTCACCCGAGTCTCCTCAATTTGTCCTCGAGCCAGAGGGAAGGAGCCGGGCCGCCGCCAGCCCCCGGAGCAGGCCCAGCGGCTCGCCAGCGTGGTGACCGCGTGACCCCAATTGGAGAGGGGGCGGAGCGGAGCCGCCACCCACACCCGCCAGGTGGGCAGACCCACGACCCAGTAGTACATGGGCGTGGTAGGAGGGGCAGGGCAGAGCCGCCCTTCGCGCTTGCAAGGTAAACAGACCTGTGACAGCCTGGCGGGTCAGGCCCAGTGGCCTGCCAGTGTGGTACACACGTCACCCCAACTCGAGTAGGGGCAGAGCAGATCCTTATCCCACGCCCGGATCAGGCCCTGCCGGTGTGGTGGTCACGTGACCCCAATTGGAGTGGGGGTGGAGCGGAACCGCCACCCGTGCCCGCAGGGTGAGCAGACCAGTGATCAACCTGCAGATCAGGCCCAGGGGTCCGCAGGTGTGGTAGGAGGGGCAGGGCAGATCCGCCGCCCGCGCCTTCAAGGTAGGCAGACCTACAACAGACCGGCGGATCAGGCCCAGGAGCCTGCCGGCGTGGTACAAACACCACCCTAATTGGAGTAGTGACAGAGCAGAGTCGCCTCCCTTGCCAGGAACAGACCCAGCATCCTGCAGGCGGGGTAGTCACGACACCCCAATTGGAGTAGGGGCAAAGCAGAGCCTCCACCCGTGCCCGAAAGGTGGGCAGATCTGCGACCGACCAGCGGGACAGGCCCAGTGGCCTGCTGGTACGACAGACACGTCACCCCAATTGGAGTAGGGGCAGAACAGAGCCGCCACCAGCTCCCAGAACAGGCCCAGTGACCTGCCGGCGTGGTAGCCACGACACCCCAATTGGAATAAGGAGAGAGCAGAGCCGCCGCCCGCACCTGCAGGAAAGATACGCAAGCAGTATGAAAAGACAAGGAAAGAAAGGACCACAAGCAATGCAGGTCAACGCAACTTTAGAAGAGGTAACAGCTGCAGCAGATGGAATGTCAGATAAAGAATTCAGGATATACATGCTTCAGATGATCTGGAGTATCAAGGAAGACATTAAACAGCAAAATCAGACAATAAAAGATCACTTCGACAACGAATTACGCAAACAAATCCAGGAAGCAAAGGATCAACTATACAGGGAGATAGAGGTTATAAAAAACAAGCAATCAGAAATCCTAGAAATGCAGGAAGCAATAAACCAACTTAAAAACTCAATGGAGAATACTACCAACAGAGTAGAACACTTAGAAGATAGAACATCAGACAATGAAGACAAAGTATTTCAACTGGAAAAGAACATAGACAGCTCAGCAAGACTGTTAAGAAACCATGAGCAGAACATCCAAGAAATATGGGATAACATTAAGAGACCAAACTTAAGAGTCATTGGGATACAGGAAGGTACAGAGTTTCAAACCAAAGGAATGAGCAGTCTATTCAATGAAATAATACAAGAAAACTTCCCAGACTTGAAGAATGAGACAGAATCCCAAATCCTAGAAGCCTACAGGACGCCGAATGTGCAAAATCATAAGAGATCCACACCTAGACACATTATAATGAAGATGCCCAACATACAGAATAAGGAGAGAATTTTAAAAGCTACAAGAGAAAGGAAGCAGATTACATTTAGGGGCAAGCCAATCAGGATAACAGCTGATCTTTCAACACAGACTCTGAAAGCTAGAAGATCCTGGAATAACATATTTCAAACACTGAAAGATAATGGGTTCCAACCAAGAATTGTGTATCCAGCGAAATTAAGCTTCAGGATGGAGAATGAAATTAAAACCTTCCACGATAAACAAAAGTTTAAAGAATTCACAGCTAGAAAACCATCTCTTCAAAACATCCTAGCCAAAGTATTACAGGAAGAGGAAATGGAAAATAACAATGAAAACCAACAGTGGGAGGTAGGAGAGTAAAGGGGGGGGGAAACAATCAAAGAGGAAAACAAACAATGTTTAGTAACAGAAATAAACAAATATGGCTGCAAGAACAACCCATATCTCAATAATAACCCTAAATGTTAATGGCTTAAACTCACCAATTAAGAGACACAAGCTAGTAGAATGGATCACAAAACAAGACCCAACAATATGCTGCCTACAGGAGACGCATTTGATAGGAAAAGACATACATAGGCTGAAGGTGAAAGGTTGGGAAAAATCATATCACTCATATGGACTTCGGAAACAAGCAGGCGTGTCCATACTCATATCAAATAAAATAGATTTCAAGCCAAAGTTAATCAAAAGAGATAAAGAGGGACACTACATACTGCTTAAGGGAACCATACACCAACAAGACATAACAATCATAAATATTTATGCCCCAAACAATGGTGCAGCTATGTTCGTCAAACAAACTCTTCTCAAGTTCAAGAGTCTAATAGACCACCACACCATAATCATGGGAGACTTCAACACACCTCTCTCGCCACTGGACAGATCTTCCAAACAAAAGTTGAATAAGGAAACTATAGAACTCAATAACACTATTAATAACCTAGACCTAATTGACATATATAGAGTATACCACCCAACATCAAGCAGTTACACTTTTTTCTCAGCAGCACATGGATCCTTCTCAAAAATAGATCATATATTATGTCACAGGGCAACTCTTAGACAATATAAAGGAGTAGAGATATTACCATGCATCTTATCTGATCATAATGGAATGAAACTGAAAATCAACAATAAAAGAAGGAAGGAAAAAGCATACATCAATTGGAGAATGAACAATAGGTTACTGAATGATCAATGGGTTATAGAAGACATCAAGGAGGAAATTAAAAAATTCTTAGAGATAAATGAAAACACAGACACAACATATCGGAATCTATGGGACACATTGAAAGCAGTTCTAAGAGGAAAATTCATTGCTTGGAGTTCATTCCTTAAAAAAAGAAAAAACCAACAAATAAATGATCTCATACTTCATCTCAAAATCCTTGAAAAAGAAGAGCAAAACAACAGCAAAAGAAGTAGAAGGCAAGAAATAATTAAAATCAGAGCTGAAATTAATGAAATCGAAACAAAAGAAACAATTGAAAAAATTGACAAAACTAAAAGTTGGTTCTTTGAAAAAATAAACAAAATCGACAGACCCTTAGCGATGCTAGTGAAGAGAAGAAGAGAGAGAACTCAAATTACTAGCATACGGGATGAAAAAGGCAATATCACAACAGACACTTCAGAAATACAGAAGATAATCAAAAACTATTTTGAATCCTTATACTCCAATAAAGTAGAAGATAGTGAAGGCATAGATAAATTTCTTAAGTCATATGATCTGCCCAGATTGAGTCAGGAGGATATAGAAAACCTAAACAGACCAATATCAATTGAGGAGATAGAAGAAACCATAAAAAGACTACCAACTAAGAAAAGCCCAGGTCCCGATGGGTATACAGCAGAATTTTACAAAACCTTTAAAGAAGAACTAATACCAATACTTTTCAAGCTACTTCAGGAAATAGAAAAGGAGGGAGAACTTCCAAATTCATTCTATGAGGCCAACATCACCCTGATACCTAAACCAGACAAAGACACTTCAAAGAAAGAAAACTACAGACCAATATCTCTAATGAACCTAGATGCAAAAATCCTCAATAAAATTCTGGCGAATCGGATACAAAAACATATAAAAAAATTGTACACCATGATCAAGTAGGATTCATCCCTGGGATGCAAGGCTGGTTCAATATACGGAAATCAATAAATGTTATTCACCACATCAATAGACTTAAAAATAAGAACCATATGATCATCTCGATAGATGCGGAAAAAGCATTTGACAAAGTACAGCATCCCTTTATGTTCAAAACTCTAGAAAAACTAGGGATAACAGGAACATACCTCAATATTGTAAAAGCAATCTATGCTAAGCCTCAGGCTAGCATTATTCTGAATGGAGAAAAACTGAAGGCATTCCCTCTAAAATCCGGAACAAGACAGGGATGCCCTCTCTCTCCACTTCTCTTCAACATAGTTCTCGAAACACTGGCCAGAGCAATTAGACAGACGAAAGAAATTAAAGGCATAAAAATAGGAAAAGAAGAAATTAAATTATCACTATTTGCAGATGATATGATTCTATATCTAGCAGACCCAAAAGGCTCTACAAAGAAACTATTAGAGCTAATAAATGAATTCAGCAAAGTGGCAGGATTTAAAATCAACACGCATAAATCAAAGGCATTCCTGTATATCAGCGACAAATCCTCTGAAATGGAAATGAGGACAACCACTCCATTCAAAATATCTTCAAAAAAAATAAAATACTTGGGAATCAACCTAACAAAAGAGGTGAAAGACTTATACAATGAAAACTACAGAACCCTAAAGAGAGAAATAGAAGAAGATCTTAGAAGATGGAAAAATATACCCTGTTCATGGATAGGCAGAACTAACATCATCAAAATGGTGATATTACCAAAAGTTCTCTATAGGTTTAATGCAATGCCAATCAAAATCCCAATGGCATTTCTTGTAGAAATAGAGAAAGCAATCATGAAATTCATATGGAAAAATAAAAGACCCAGAATAGCAAAAACAATGCTAAGCAAGAAGTGTGAATCAGGCGGTATAGCGATACCAGACTTCAAACTATACTACAGAGCAATAGTAACAAAAACAGCATGGTACTGGTACCAAAACAGGCGTGTGGACCAATGGTACAGAATAGAGGACACAGAAACCAATCCACAAAACTACAACTATCTTATATTTGATAAAGGGGCTAAAAGCATGCAATGGAGGAAGGATAGCATCTTCAACAAATGGTGCTGGGAAAACTGGAAATCCATATGCAACAAAATGAAACTGAATCCCTTTCTCTCGCCATGCACAAAAGTTAATTCAAAATGGATCAAGGAGCTTGATATCAAATCAGAGACGCGCCGTCTGATAGAAGAAAAAGTTGGCTACGATCTACAGTCGGTGGGGTCGGGCTCCAAATTCCTCAATAGGACACCCATAGCACAAAAGTTAATAACTAGAATCAACAAATGGGACTTACTCAAACTAAGAAGTTTTTTCTCAGCAAAAGAAACAATAAGAGAGGTAAATAGGGAGCCTACATCCTGGGAACAAATCTTTACTCCTCACACTTCAGATAGAGCCCTAATATCCAGAGTATACAAAGAACTCAAAAAATTAGACAATAAGAGAACAAACAACCCAATCAACAAATGGGCCAAGGACCTGAACAGACACTTCACAGAGGAGGACATACAGTCAATCAACAAGTACATGAAAAAATGCTCAACATCTCTAGCTGTCAGAGAAATGCAAATCAAAACCACCCTAAGATACCATCTCACTCCAGTAAGATTGGCAGCCATTAGGAAGTCAAACAACAACAAGTGCTGGCGAGGATGTGGGGAAAAGGGTACACTTGTACATTGCTTGTGGGACTGCAGATTGGTGCAGCCAATTTGGAAAGCAGTATGGAGATTTCTTGGAAAGCTGGGAATGGAGCCACCATTTGACCCAGCTATTCCCCTTCTTGGTCTATTCCCTAAAGACCTAAAAAGAGCATGCTACAGGGACACTGCTACATCGATGTTCATAGCAGCACAGTTCACAATAGCAAGACTGTGGAACCAACCTAGATGCCCTTCAATAGACGAATGGATAAAAAAAATGTGGCATTTATACACAATGGAGTATTACTCTGCATTAAAAAATGACAAAATCATAGAATTTACAGGGAAATGGATGGCATTAGAGCAGATTATGCTAAGTGAAGCTAGCCAATCCCTAAAAAACAAATGCCAAATGTCTTCTTTGATATAAGGAAAGTAACTAAGAACAGAGTAGGGACGAAGAACAGGAGAAGAAGATTAACATTTAACAGGGATGAGAGGTGGGAGGGAAAGGGAGAGAGAAGGTAAATTGCACGGTAATGGAAGGAGACCCTCAGGGTTATACAGTGGAGGGGGTAGAGAGAGAGGAGGGGAGGGGAGGGGAGAGGTGGGGAGGGGGGAGGGTGGATGATGGGAAAGGCAGCGGAGCACAACAGACACTAGTATGGCAATTTGTAAATCAATGGATGTGTAACTGATGTGAATCTGCAATCTGTGTATGGGGTGAAGGTGGGAGTTCATAACCCACTAGAATCAAAGTGTGGAATATGATATGTCAAGAAATTTGTAATGTTTTGAACAACCCACAATAAAAAATTAAAAAAAAAAAAAAAGAACATGCCAGAATGCAACTCATATAAAAAATTTCTGAGCAAGTTTCTGAAAGCTTATTAATACTTTTTTGATTAAATAGTTGTATATAGAATTAGCCAGTTGGACTTAGTGTGGATCATCCCAGTTTTGTTGACAATATTTATGTGTCATAGTCCTGAGTGAGTTGAATGAATCTTAACTCCATTAGGCCTGATCAGGGTGTTGACCTTGACCAGCTTAGTGTCACAGACCTTTTTCACCACCTGTTTGATCTGATGCTTGTTGGACTCTGAATTGGCAATAGCACAGTGTGTGATTGTCCTTATCTTCATCATGGCTGAACCTGTTGATGGCACATCAAGCTTCTCTTTCCTGGGAGCACTCTTTGTCAGATGCATTTGGATTCCTATAGGAGCTTTAGGGTGGAAGGTGGGTGAGAAGTTGATCTTGTGAGTGTGTGTGTCTGTGTATGCATTCTGGAGCGCATGACTGTGGACACCTGTCAGTGTTAGAAGGCTTTGCTTTAGCTGTTGTGGCTTGGACAGAGCTTTTGTCTTTGCTTTCAGTCCCATCGTGGAATTAAGTTTCCTTTGGTTTTGTCGTGTCTAGGATATATTCAGTTATGCTCTTCTGGGCCATTTTTGTGGCAATCCAAGCAGGGAAAAAATCTCTGGTCTCAGGCTCAGATGGAGTTGTCCTTTTGAATATTTTTGTCTTGCCTTACAGAGACCATAAATGTTGCATGTGATATTGTTTCCTACCTCACTGGTTATATTATAGACTTAAAGCCAATTTCATGAGCAACCTGAAACTCATTTGATATAATTTATTTTATTGTTTTTGATCAGTTTGTGCTAGTGTAGTACTCTGGATCTGACTTCTAATCTCAGCTAAGGAATGAAGTTACAGGATTTAAAAAATTGTACATAGTCATATCAGATTAAAAATACTGTGCATTACACATTCCCCACTGAGTAAGCAGTAGAAGGAACTATGAGAAACTTTAGTGCCAACTATTTTCTTAAGAGAAGTTATAGACTGTCACCAGCTACAGCTTGGCCATGTCTCAATGACATAGTAAAAGGCTGGTTTCCCTACAACACATATTTATACTGTTATACTTTTAACAGCCTTTATGTCTTTATTATTCTCCACCATTCCCCAACAATTCATGTGTCTGATTTAATGCTCTCAAATATGAGTTATTAGAAATCCATGCATGAAGAATGAAGGTAACTTTAAAAATAGTGTTAAGTTTTCACATTTCTGTGTTCTTATTCTCCACCAGAAACTGTGCTAAATGTTTTTGAATAGTTTAGTATATACTGTGTAACCACCAACCCAACCTGTGAGGCAAACATATCCATCCCCTCCAAAATTTCCATCTGCCCTCCTTATTTATTATCTTCTGATGTGTGATAAGAGTATACATCATCAGATCTAACTTTAGGATGTGATATGGTATTATTAACTGTACACACTATTCTTTGTCTCCCCTTTTTACACCAGTCCAGAATAACAACCACTGTACTCTCTGCTTTTGAGTTTGGTTATTTTAGATTCCTCATAAAATGGTATCTTGTAGTATTTATGCTTCTCAATCTATCTTCTTTCACTTAGCATACTAGCCACCAGACTCATCCAGATTGTTACAAATGGCACAATTTCCTTTACTTAAAACAAAACAAAACAAAAAGCCAGAAAAACATTTTGAGGTATTATTGACATATAAAGCCATAAATATTACGTGTGTGTGGGTTTGTGGTGTGTGTGTGTGTGTGTGTATTCATCTTATATAACTGAAAGTAGATTCTTTAACTAATGCCTCCCCCATTTCCTCCTCCACTACAATCCCTGACAACAACCTTACTATTTTCTGCTTTTATTTTTTTTCATATACATAAACAAGTTTATAGTTGTTTATTATCATTATCAGAAATACAGAATGTTATATATGTAAAACAGTTACATTTGTACTTACTTATTTTTTTATTTTTTTTCACCATTGCTGATTTCTTTATTGCATACAGTTTAGTTCCAGTGCCTCACCTACATTCTTTTTTTTTATTTTTTTTTTATTGGTTGTTCAAAACATTACAAAGCTCTTGACATATCATATTTCATACATTTGATTCAGGTGGGTTTTGAACTCCCAGTTTTACCCCAAATACAGATTGCAGAATCACGTCGGTTACACATCTACATTTTTACATAATGCCCTATTAGTAACTGTTGTATTCTGCTACCTTTCCTATCCTCTACTATCTCCCCTCCCCTCCCATCCCATCCTCTCTCTCTACCCCATCTACTGTAATTCATTTCTCTCCTTGTTTCTGCTTTTATGAATGTATGATTCTTCATACAAACAGTATTATATACTCTTAGTCCTTCTGAATCTAGCTTATTTGCCTTAACATAAAATCCTCCATATATATCTGTGCTGTTGAAAGTGGTGGTATTTTCTTAATTTTTAAAGGCAGAATAATATTTCATTATGTACATGTACCATTATTTAGTCCTCCAATTATTCATGGACATTAACTGTTTTCATATCTTAGCTCTTATAAATAATGCTGCAATGAACTTTTGAACCTATACATTTCTTTCAGTTCCTGATATATTTTTATATGGATACATATTCAGAACTTAGACTTGCTGAATCAAATGGTTCTGTATTTGATGTTTAAAGGAATCTCCATATCAATTTCCATAATGAATGCACTAACTTATATATTCACTAGCAGAGTAAGATTTCCCATTTATCTACATCCTCACAAGGAGAATAGCCATCCTAACAGGTTTTTGGTAATACATCATTTTGATTTACATTTCCCAGATAATTATTAATATGGAGCACTTTTCATATACCTGTTGGATATTTGTATGTCTTCTTTGGAGAATTATGTGTTTAATTCCTTTGCTTATTTTTTATTTATTTTTTGTTATTGAGTTGTAGGATTTTTTTCAACATTTTTAATATTAACTGTTTATCATATATATGCTTTGCAAATATTTTCTCTTGTTCTGTAAGTTACCTTTTCATTTTGTTGATTGTTTTCCTTTGCAGTGCAGAAACTTTTTAGGAGATATTACAACTGATGCCACAGAAATAAAAATGATCATAAGGGACAATTACTAGTAAGTATTTGCTAACAAAATGAACAAACTAGAAGAAACAGACTATTGTTGAGCATCATATTACCTATCAAAACTTAAATATGAGAAAATAGAAAACCTGAACAAACCAATAACCAATACTGAGATTGAATGGGTAATGAAAAGCTCCCCAAAAAGAAAAGCTAGGAGATAAATATCTTCACACGTGAATTATGACAACATTATGGGAGAATTAATATCAATCCTTCTTAAATTATTCTAAAAAAAATTTAAAAAGAGAGAATACTCATTTTCCAAGACCAATATCACACTGATACCAGAGTCAGACACAGGCTACACAAAAAGAAAGCTAAAGACCAATAACCCTGAAGGACATGGATGCAAAAGTCCTCAGTGAAAGATTAGCAAATTGAATTCAACAGCACATTAAAAGAATCACACACTACAACCAAGTAGGATTTATCCATATGATGAAAGAATGATTCAACATAAATGAATCCATCAGTGGTGATCACCATTGACAATAAATTAAAAATAAACTTAAAAACAATTTCAGCAGCAATATCATTAAAAATAATAATGATTTATATACTGAAAATAATAAAACACCAATGAAATAAATTAAAGCAGATAAATAAGTGATAATAGTAAAGGAGACAATGAACAAAATTGAGAGTTCATTAATTTTATTCTGTCTTTTGTTAAGTAGATATAAAATTTTCTCTTAGAGATAAGGGAAATAGTTAAAAAGTTAAAATCTTACAGATGAGGGTTTGAACAACGGTTTACTAGGATCTAGTCATACATTGTTTACCATTGTCAGATGACAATTTAGAGCTGTGGATTCTAGCTAACCATCTGGTTAAATTTTTTGACCATAGCATTAAATTTGAATGTAAATATGCATTTGGATTCACAAGCATGATTACAGCATTATCTTTGTCATGGCACAATACCCAGGGTATAAAATCTATTTATTTGAGTCAATGAAGGAAGTCTGTCAGGAAGAGTTCAAATATTCTAACCATATCTAAATGCCTTTAAAAGGATGACAACATTATCTTGAGTTTCTTGTAAATCTATCAAATCATGATTAATTGAGTCAAGATTTGGTCTTAGCACTGGTCCTATGGTAAGACTAAATGGCAGGCTTCTTACAGTATTAGTTCATTAGTTTTCTTTGAAACTGAGAAATAAAACTCCATCAATTTTTATCAGGTTTTAAAATAGGTAGTAAAAACAGCTAGTATTCCACAGGAATAATTAAACTCTACCATATCATATCTCCTAATTTATTTTTTTATGTTCCAAAACTTTTCCTGGACCATCTTTGAAATTGTGGAGGGTTAGTTTTTGTATGCAAAACAGACTTTAAAGTTGTAGATGTGTAAAACAAATTTTAAAATATATAAATATTTACAAATATGTAGAGTGACCCACAATAATATATAAGTCTGGCCCTTTTTTTCTCAAGTCCATTTTCAGTTTCAAGTGGTAACAAGTTTAATGATTTCTAAAAATGCTTGTCTTAATATACTTAGGTGTATACATGTGTGTGTACATATACACTATATAATCTCATTAACTTAATTTCAAACTTCTTCTTGATGTACCATTATGAAAATGAAGAATTACTTTTCTTACCTAGTAACTTTTTCTGCAACCACCTATGATTTTTTTCATTAAATATATTATCTCTATTGTTTCTAGTAATCTTTGATTCTTTTTTTTTTAACTTCAGGATTCATCAGTATCACACATTATATATTGATCTATTGATATAAAAAGATAAAGTCTCAGTATGCCTGCATTTAAAATTCCTAGTTCTTCAGAGATTTGTGTTATACAATTTGAAAATGTTAAAAAATACCATTACATTTATTATATTCTGCAACTGTAATTAAGTCATCAATGCACTGTCTCTATGTTGAATCATTTTACATCCAACAGCAGTATATATGTCACGATGACTAAGTCAGTTCTTTTTACAGAACCAAGCCAGTAACAGAACACATAAAGAGGGAAATGTAGTCTTTTGTCACTAAGTCCTCCTGCTTGAAAGAGACTAATGCTGCATTCAAGAGTCAAACGACTTCCTTTGCACTTTGTATGAGCTTTATTTGATTCTTTTTGACAATGATTAAGCCACTGATTCATATATTTCATGCTTTTTTTTCTTATGTTTCTATTTTTTTTTAATTTTTTTACTGTGATCTTCCCTGCCAAGAGATGCCATATTTAGAATAATCATATGACATGTTTTAGTTCTGGCATATTTCAAAATAATTTCTTTGCTTTTACCTTTGCTTGAATATGGAATTCTGGATTATAATGGTTTTTACCTTCCTGATGATGGGGATTCAACCAAGGGCCTGGCACACATAGGACATGTTCTTCTACTGAGCCACACCTCAGTCCAGCTAGACTTTTGGATTTAAATGTTATCTCTTCACCTATTTGAATATGTAGGATTTTTGTTTTCTTTTGTTCTGGTTGGATTGTATCATTCAGTGATACTGATTATCTCAGTTTCATTCTCACTTCTTTTAGATATGTTTTCCTTTGGAAGAATTGGTGTTACTTGTACAGAAATGTGGAATATCTATTTCCCAGGTATCTCTTCCTTGAAAAGCAGTTCAGACTCTGGCTTTTCCAAAGAGGCACAAAGTATTCATAGGCACGTTTCCATGAGGGGTGAATTTATGGTGAGGAGCTAGAGGGAAACGGCCCCTCTACTATTACTAAATTAGCATGTTTTGCTTTAGCAAGAGGAGAACCACTGCTCTAGTATTCAAAGTTTCATTTTAAATTTTACATAATTACATTTATGTCCATTGCCCATTTTTTTAATGTATTGATCCAGCAGGTAGATTCTCTGGATTTTCCTTTGGAATTACACACTTAACTCAGAATTCCAGACTGCTGTGTTCCTTATCTGTATTTCTAATCTATCCAATCTCATATCTGGATTTCTTCCAACATTTAGGTCCCCTTCTGGCTAAATTCCTTAGTTTGAAGAACATATTTATAATTTATATTTTTTCATCTTATTTGATAATTTGAAAAAAGGAAAATATAAAATGTTTGTGTGACATATTTTTGAGGTCATTTGATATTGCCAGTGTCCTCAAAAAGATTCAGAAAATAATATAGAAGAGGGTTTATTGCCCCAAATGTCTACTCATAGAATAGAATCCAAGCATTGGAATATAATATTCAAGGCTGTCTTTCAGAGAAAAGCATTTATTTTTATAAAGAACACATGTTTTCTTTATTCCCCATAGTAGCTGGGATTCCAGATTGGCCTTCTTGTCCCTGTTGTACACATGTCTTCAGTTACTTACCAATTCATATTCCACCATGAAGTTATTTTGCAGATACCACTAAGATCAGAGATCAGCAAACTTTAAGATTATCCCTTCAGGTCTGTGTTAATCCCATGTGCCCTTTAAAAACAGAGTTTTCCCCTGGTTTATCTAAACAGAAAGTCAGAGATTTGAAGCATGAAGGGAATTTGACACATGCAAAGCTCCCATTTCAAGCTTTACAGAGCAGAGAACTACATGATAAGGCTTGAGGCAATCTGGTCTGACTGGTAACCAACAGTGGAACAGGTATCACAGTCCTAAACCACAAAGACCAGAACACTTCCAGCAGCAAAAATTAGCTTGGGAGCAGGTTTCCCTCAGAGCCTCCAGAGGAGAAGTCAGTCTGCCTGACACTCTGACTTCACATTTGTGTACCCTAGAGAGAGCACAGTCATTCTGTATCTCACTTGTAATTTGTGGAACTGTGACTAATAATGTGTGTCACTTTAAGCTATTTAGTTTGCAGTGATTATTTTTATACAGCAATATAAAACTGATACATTCCCTCACCATAGTAAATTTATCATGTTAAACTCTAAGCATTCCTTCTCCTTTTTCATGTCTTTGTTTCTAACTTAGAAACTACTTACAGTGTCCCTTCTATCTTTCCATTGTTTTGTTTTGTTTTTGACAGTTTACCCAAAGCTTATTTACAATTTTCATATTTTTTTCATTTCTTGGAAAAAATGATTTTAAATTCTTCTCAAAAAATATCACTTCATATCCACATATGAAATATTTTGTTCTATGAAATTTTATGTTGCTGAGAGCATTCCTTTTCCATCTCTTTGCTTTCATAGCACCTTCAATAGTGCTATATACCTAGGAAATAAACAATCGTACTATTCAATTAAACCATGACACCATAGAGACAAAAATGATAGCAAGTTAAAATTAATCCTTTAAATGGGTGGAAGATTTGAATAAAAACATTACACTGTTGACTGAAAAGTAAATACTGGTAGTAGTTTAGGCTTGTGGATTCAAATTATCAAAGGTCTAACCATCTAAATAATGGCAATAGCAATAGTTATAATGTAAAATTGCACATTGTATAGTTTGATAAATATTATCATGCTAATCATTTTTGATATGCAAAAAAATTATAAAACATAATAATCTCACTTTAAATAAATGAGGACAAAGACTTCTTTACAATGTATTCTATAAGATCATATTGGCCTCATGAAGTTGTTGAGGCTAGCTTTGAATTTGCAGTCCTCCTGCCTCAAGCTTCCTGAGTAGCTGGGATCACAGGAGTTCACTACCTGGCAGACATTTGAAGTCACAAAGAAAAAATTTAAAATCCTCTCAGAAGCTAACAAAGGAATTAAGTTATCTCCTTAATTTATCTGCTAATTGCTTCATTTTCCTTAATGAAATGGGATGAAGTCATTCTTATTACTGCTTTCTGTTGAAAACAGGTCAGTTACTAATAGAACAGTACAATTGTCCACAAATGAGTTATATAAAGGCTTAATGAAAAAGTAGCTTATAATTTGATCAGATTATGAGTTAGAACAGTTCTCAAAGGATCTATTGTATAAAAATTTCAAGTTACAGGATTGTAAATTTTTTTAAATGTGATATTGCACCTTTAACATTTAAATTTGTTATAAATTTGTTCAAAGTCATAGACTATGGGAGAGTATTACTTTTTGTCTTTATATTTAGGACTCCAGTGCTAATCCTATTGCTTATTTTTTATTAGATATCTAATGAAACATACTAACATTGAACTCAAATTGGGAGTCACAACCTGTATTTTGGATAAGCCAGTTTTGCAGAATTATGGTAAATAGTAGGGCTGATTGTCAATTAAAAATATGTATTACCTCAATGAACAAAATACATTCAATAAAGCACATTTTTTATGCAATTTCATCTTTTAAGTATAATATATTCTGCTGTTTAAATGTAGTGCTTCTGATGAAGAGTTCTTTATCAAAGTTCTCTAATGTTAATACTTGATAAAACCTATTGAGTTAGCTAACTTATAGTTCTAATCAGAGTTACTCATGATTGAAAAAATAATGACCCCACCAAAATGTTCATGTTCTAATAATACTCAGAACATATACATATGTCACTTTACATGGCAAAGGGACTTTGTAGATGTGATTAATTTAAGGACTTTGAAAAGGGACAGTCTTCTGGATGTCTCTGCATTATATTCTGAACTATATGTAATCTCAAGTGTCCTTATAAATGAAAGAAGCATGCAAGAGAGTCATAGCCAAAGCTTATGAGTGAGAGAGAGACTGCTGGCTTTGAGGACTGCAAAGGTCAAGCTCCAAGGAATGAAGGTGACTTTTGAAAACTGAAAAATAACAAAGAGATCTGATAACTGTTACAGAAGCAATAGGAAACTCATACAGTACCTAAGATATATTTATTTATAGCAGAAACTTAGCATAACAAAAAGGTGCAGGATGTTTTGGAAAAAGAATAGATTTAACCCATAAGATTTACCTGGACTTTCTAGGCACAGGGGTGTATACCTGTAATCCCAATAACTTTGGAGGCTGAGGCAGGAGTATAAAATTTTATAGCCAGACTCAGCAACTTAGTGCGGCCCTAAGCAACTTAAAGAAACCCTATTTCAAAATAAAAAAATAATATAAAATAAAAAGTGCCAGTGACATAGCTCAGTTGTACCAAAAACAAAACAAAACAAAAAACACTTAATAAATATTTTAAATTTCTTAAAATGTAAATGTATGAACTATTGCTACAAAACAGACGTAAAAATCAAATTGAAAAAGTAACACAGATATGATATTGATTTTCTAAAAGGAATTAAGTACATTCGACAATGTCGTCTACCTTCAGAAATCTTTTGATATCTGTTACTCAATGAAATGTCATCATATATAAATAAAGAAATGTTTAGGCTTTGTACTCTGTAAATCAATGGACTCTGCATTTTCTTCTCCCTGGAACAGTGCAATAGCACTGAGTTGGCCTATGGCATGGCAGACTGATACAAAATCCTTTCAAGTTCTATGTTGTGAGAGAATAGGCAGGGGCACATAGGCTCATGGGATACAAAAAAAGTGCTTTTCTTTGGAATCAAAGCTTTGACTAGTTATCAGGGACCAGCAAAGCGAGTAGTGATGTATGACTGCCCATGGAAGCCAAGGATGGAAACGGCATAATCATGTGCAACAAATAGTGGAGAACATGCTCCAATCCCCCAGCACAGATACTTAAGGTTACATAGACTCTGTTTGTCCTGGGAGTGAAAAGGATCATGATGCAGAGCTCATGTTGCTTCTGCCCTCTGAGAAAACAGCACAAAAAGCTCCACAGAGAATATTTCGGGACACCTGCATTTTGCCCCAGCTTGCTGACTTCCTGTGATATCAATGTCTATGATGTTCTTGCAGTATGCAGCCCAAATAGCTCCAGGAAGAATATTTATCAGTTGGGCATTCTGCCCAAGCTCATTCCACCATGCAAAGAGGCTAAAAGGTATTCTACTCTACTCCAGCCACAAATCACTCCTGCTAGTGACCTGAAGACCACAACAACAACAACAACAACAAAAAGAGGATGGTAAATGACCCCAGCCTTTGCTGTGTCCAGGGAATGTACAGACTAAGAAGACATGGAGAGAAGCTTTGATAGGCATAGGTTTGAAATATCCACTCTTGCCCAGTCATTGAAGCTCCACAGCAAGGAGGAAATTTTAATATTTATTAATATTTTTTGCCATTTTGTGTTTCTTTCTCTTTATTTTCTTCTCTTTAATATTTAACTATTCTCTTATGCTTTTTGCTTTTTCCTGCTTTATTGCTTTTCTTCACCATTCCTTTTTTGGACCTCATTTCTTCTCTAATTTTTTATGCTTTCTCTTGCTATCTTCTTTTATTTTAAAAAAAATGTTTTTAGTTTTTATTACTATTTTACTTTTTTTAATCCTTTTTTTCTGTTGTTGATCATATCAACGCTGTTGTTGTTTTACTTAGTTTTTATTTATTTATTTTTTCTTGTTTCTTGTTTGACCTTTTTTCTTTGTTGCAATGAGAGCTGAGCCTGGCACCTCACTCACATTGGGCAGGTGCTATGCTGAAGGGCTCCATTCCCAGCCAGCTGAGAGAAGGTGCACCTTGCTCCAACTGCAATGTAGTCCTTTGTGATTCTTTGTGGATAATTCAACTTAAAGAATCAGGGTTACAAAAGGCCCCAGCCAATAACATGTTCTCAATTAAGCACAGTTGGGGGGTTGACTAAAGGTTTGCTCCTGGATTGTGACCCCCATAGCAACATTAAAAATAAATAGTATAACTCTTGTGGGTAATTCACCTACCAGGGACCTCAGCCATCAAGTGTACCCATACTGCATTAGCCATACATTGCTGAATAGTCCAGAAGTATATGGCACAGAGAGGGAACTGTGGCCTTAACCCCTGCCTATTCACATGACACAACTGCACTATACCAGTAACTAAACCGAGGATAAAATCTTCAGGCCCATCAACAAATCAATAGCAAGTAAAGAGATTGAGTAATAAAAAATCTGTCAACAAACAAATACCTAGGTCTAGATGGATTCACTACTAAATTTTAGCAGACTTTTAAAAAATAACAAACATTAATGCTCCCTAAACTGTTTTCTATAAATCAACCCATTTAAATTCATTCTACAAAGCCAGTGTTACGCTGCTTGCATAACCTGATGAGGCCACATAACAAAGAGAGAGAGAGAGAGAGAAAGAAAGAAAGTTAGCTATAGATTAATACATCTAATGAATATAGATACAGAAATCTTCAATAAAATACTTGGAAATTCAATTTAGCATCACATTAAAAAACGAACACCATAATGAAGTTGGTTTTCTTCTAGGGACACAAGAATGGTTCAATATATGCAAAAGAGTGGAGAATTCATCATATAAACAGAATTGAGGATAAGAATCACATGATTATCTTAACAGATGCAGAACAAAAACACTTTGATGAAATTCAACAGCTCTTCATGATAAAACCCTGAATGAATTAGGTATATAAGGATCATACTTCAGGATTGGGGTTGTAGCTCAGTGGTAGAGTACTTACCTGGCACATGTGAAGCACTGGGTTTGATCCTCAGCACCACATAAAAATAAGTAAATAAAATAAAGGTATTATGTGCATTTACAGCTAAAAAATTTTTAAAAAAAGAATTATACTTCAACATAATAAAGGGTATGATAACCAGCCCAAAGTCAATGAATAAATGTGGAAAACTGAAAGTATCTCTTCTTAATACCAGGAGCAAGAAATGGGTGTCCATTCTCAATATTCAATAGAGTACTAAAAATTTTAGCTATATCAATGAGGCAAGAAAAAGATATAAAAGGAATGCAAGTAAGAAAAGAGGAAGTCAAATTATCCCTGATTGCTGATAACATAATTCTATACTTAGAAAACACTAGAGGCTCCATGAAACGATTCTGTGATTTGATAAAAAAAAAATTAGCAAAGTAGCAGAAAACAATATCAATATACAAAAATCAGTAACTTTTCTACACACTCATACATGATGAGACAGAAATTACCTCATTCACAGTGCCTCAAAAACAAAATAAGAAAAAACAAAACCAAACAAAAAGAACAAAACAATACAGAAGAATGAAAACAAGGCAAAACCCAGGAAAAACTCTAACAAAGCAGGTGAAAGACCTCATTATAAAATAAAAATATGAAAGAAAATAATTGAAGAACACATTACAAGATGGATTTATGAATTTGGAAAATTAATGTTGTTAATTTGGAAAATTAATGTTGTTAATGTTAATATATACTAACAAAAGCAATCTAAACATCAAAATTCCAAAGACATTACTCCCAAAAGTAGAAAAAAAGTAACCCTTCTAAAATGCATACTGAAACACTAAAGACTCTGAATAAACAAAGGAATCATGATCAAAACAATCAATGTTGAAGGATCACAACATCTGATTTCAAAACATACTACAAAGCCAAAGTAGCAACACCAGGGTATTATTAGCATAAAAACAGAAATGGCCACTAATAGAATGAGAAAGAACACACAAAAGAAAATTCAATTATCTACAACCAAATGATTCCTAATAAGGTATGAAAAATATACATTGGACCAAAGACAGACTTTTCCTCCACTGGTTTTATCTGTATAAGACTGAAACTAGGTCCCTATCTCTCACCTGTATAAACATCAGCTCCAAATGGATGAAAAATATTAATACAAAATCTGAAGCATAAAAACTTCTAAAAGAAAACATACAGGAAACATCTCAAGATATTGGGCTAGGCCATGATTTCCTAAATAGGACTCTAAGAGCTCAGGAAACAAATGTGAGAACTAATGAATGGAGTTACATCAAATTTAAAAGCTTTTGTGCGACAAAGGAAACAATCAGCAGAGTGAAGAGATGACCTGTAGAACTGGAAAATGTCTTTACCAAATATTCATCTGACAGAGGCTCGATATCATTTACAGTTAAATGAATAACTCAAAAAACAGCATCAAAAATAAATAATCAAATCAAAATATGAGTAAATGTTCTCAGCAGATCTAAAAAAAATCTACAAACTACCAATAAATGAAAATGCTTGTACCTTAGTCATCAGAGAACTATAAATCAAAAAACTGCAGTAGATTCCATCTCACTTCCATCAGAATGCCTGTTATAAAAAGAATAACAGGGTGGCATTAGACCAGATTATGCTAAGTGAAGCTAGCCAATCCCTAAAAAACAAATGCCAAATGTCTTCTTTGATATAAGGAGAGTAACTAAGAACAGAGTAGGGACGAAGAGCAGGAGAAGAAGATTAACATTAAACAGGGATGAGAGGTGGGAGGGAAAGGGAGAGAGAAGGGAAATTGCATGGAAATGGAAGGAGACCCTCGGGGTTGTACAAAAGTACATACAAGAGGAAGTGAGGGGAAAGGTAAAAATAATACAAGGGGGAGAAATGAATGACAGTAGAGGGGGTAAAGAGAGAAGAGGGGAGGGGAGGGGAGGGGGGTTAGTAGAGGATAGGAAAGGCAGCAGAACACAACAGACACTAGTATGGCAATATGTAAATCAATGGATGTGTAACTGATGTGATTCTGCAATCTGTATATGGGGTAAAAATGGGAGTTCATAACCCACTTGAATCAAAGTGTGAAATATGATATGTCAAGAACTATGTAATGTTTTGAACAACCAACAATAAAAAATTAAAAAAAAAAAGAATAACAGGGCTGGGGCTATGGCTCAGCAGTGGAGCACTCATCTCACATTGTGAAGCCCTTGGTTCAATCCTCAGTACTACATAAAGATGCATAAAATAAAGGTTTTGTGTCCATCTAAATAGATAGGTAGGTAGGTAGATAAATAGATATTTAAAAAAAAATAACAAATACTGGCAAAGATATGGTAAGTATTTATAGCCACTATGAAAGATGTGGAGAGAATTATTACAGACACTATGAAAAAGAGTATGAAGATACTCTTTTAAAAAACCTAAAAATTAAAATACTATATAATTTAGCCATACCACCCTAAGCATATATCCAGTGGAAATGAAATCAGCATACAAAAAAGAAATTCATACCATTATTATTGCAGCACAATTCATGCTACCTAATATGTAGAACCAGCTGAGGTACCTTTTAACAAATGAAAGGATAAATCATACACATTCAATGGAATATCAGTCTTAAAGAAGAATGAAATCTTGTCATTTGTATGAAAAGAAGGGCCTCATGTTGAGCTTAATAAGCCAGACATGGACAAGTACTATGTGTATTCTTTCACATATGGAAACTAAAAAGAAACACACACATTCACACTCACACACTTGAATGTAAAAGAGTGATTATTTAGAAAGGAGAAGGGGTTCTAGGTAGAAGTGGGAGAAAGGGAAGAGAAAATAGAGCAGAAACAAAGGTAAACAGGCATGATCTATGCATATATGTAAATGTCACAGTGAAGCCTATTAATTTGGACAACTAATATATGTAAATAATAATGAACAGAGATATGTATTCATACTTAAGCTGCTTTAATTCAAAATATTATTGATATCTATTTCTTCAAGCAATTATGCAACATGACTGAAGAATATTTTCATAAGAGTTTTTGTAAAAGTTTAGAAGATAAAGTCACTCCACCTCAGCATACTAAATTTACTGAGTGGGTAGTGTATTTGCTTTACACAGGTATTTTCTTGCCCATTTGATGGATGAAGAAATGATTACTATGGATCACAAACACAGAAAATGGTGGGATCAAATTTTATCTCTTGAAATATTCCCAAACACATAAGTTTTCCATAATACCATTAAAAATTCTTTTTTAAATAGATTCAATTTTAGAGACACAAGTTTATAGGGAAAGCTAAGATGAATAATATATCATCTTGGATATAGGTTGCAGAATTGAGGCCATTTTCTGGATATATCCCCAATTTCAATTTTATCTGGGGCAGTATCATTTACAGTTAAATGCTAAACATCTCAGCCTTCTGGAGATATCCTACATTTTCATGAGGAAAAGTGGCAGTAAATATAGATTTTTAAATATGTCTGGAATTCCTAGCAGTCTTCTGAAGCCCCTGTGAAAGCTGTGTTGTTAGTAGATTACATATTATCTTAGCCTCAGGTACAGTAAATGGCACTGTTCATGAGCCTTTTCCTCTCCAAGAAATTGAAGAGCATGTAATTTAGCCTTAGCTTATTACTAGATGGGACTACACAGAGAAACTATATGACCTTGGCAATTGTTCAGGTCAAACCAGTTTTCTGCAATGTAAAATGTCTCTTTATTTAAAAAGAAAGAGAGAGAAAACAACGTAGTAGTTTTAATGCTAATGTTTCTGCAAAGATCAGATACAAATAAACGAATTGGTAAGTAAAAAAAAAAAAAGATTTAAAAGGTCATTGTTGTTGTTTTTGTTTTGTATTCTGCTTTTTTTTTTTTTTTTTTTTTTTGCTTTTTCACATGCTTTTCCTCCTTTAATTCTGTATTCTCCCCACTGGAAATTTTGTTTGATGGTCTTGAAATCATATTTATTCATTTTGATTAACTAATTAATAATACTTATATAAAATCATAATTATATTAGAAAATGTGAGAAAAATTAATGCATTTTCTTCTTATAACATAAAATTAACCATAATCAAGTGTACAATTCAGTGGCACCTAGTACATATAACATGGTATAACCAACATTTTTATCAACTTACAAAACTTTTAATTACCCCAGAAATAACTTGGATTTTTCAATAGTCACTCCCCATTTTCTTACCCTCAGTCCCAAGAGACTACTAATCTTCTCTCTGTATCTATTCTTCAGTTATCGTGCCAATTTCATATAAATTGAATTGTACAATATGCAATCTTTTGTATCTAGCTTGTGTCCCACAGTATAATATTTTTGAGTTATATTACAATATACACTGCTTTTTATGTCCTTATTAATAATAGCCAAGTGTTTAAATATACCATAGTTTTGTTTCTTCATTATTAATAGGGATTTGGTTTGTTTCCACACTTTGTCTATGGAAAGTGGTACTGCTCTGGTCATTTGTGTACAAATGTTTGTTTGAATATCTATTTTTCAAACAGTTTTGGTACAAATATAGGAATAGAATTGCTGGGTCATATGGCAATTCTGTGTTTAAATTTTGAGGACCTTCCAAAATATTTTCAATAATTTCTATACTATTGTACATTTTCAAAAGTAATTAAAAGCCACTCAAAAAAGTGGTATGGGGGAATCTCATGAAAACAGAAGGGAGACCAGTACATTAAAGAGACTGGGGAAGAGAGGAGAGGAGAGAAAAGAGGAGTACTGGGGAATGAAAGTGACCAAATCATATAATTATATTTGTGTGTATGTACAAATATGTACAATAAATTCCACTATTTTGTATAAATATAATGCACCATTTTAAAAAGTTTAAAAAATTTCAGTTTCTCCATATTATTGCCAACATTTATTGCCCTGTATTTTTAAATTTTAGGCATCATAGTGAGTTTGAAATGGTATTCACTTGTGGCTTCAATTTACATTTACTTAATTACTAATTATGCTGAGCAGGTTTTACTCTATTTTTTCACCACTTGCATAACTTTTTAGAAAAATAGTTGTCCAAGTCTTTTTCCAAATTTAAAAAAATTGGATTGTTTGTATTTTGTTTATATATTGAGAACATTTTCTTTAAATTATATTATTTGCAAACAATTCTTCCATTATCTTGGTTGTATTTTCATTTAACTTGGTGATGTCCTTTGATGCACAAAATTTCTTAATTTTGATGAAGTCCCATTTACCTGTTTTTTTTCTTTTCTTTCAGACTTTAGTGTTCTGGGCTCAGAAACATTGCTATATCTGAGGTCATGAAATTCTAGGCCTATGATTTCCTCTGAGAGTTTTATAGATTGAGCTCTTAGTTTTAGTCTTTCAATCTATTTTTATCTGAGTTTTCTTGACAGTATGAGGTAGGTGTTCTAATAGCATTCTTTTGCAAATATCCTTTAGTTTTATTTTAAAAAGCTGCTCTGGCACGGGTTTACACCTCCCTGTTTATGAAGTTATCACTATAAATTATAATTTATGTATCACATGTACATTAGAAGTTTTATAATTTTGGTTTATATATTTGTTTTCAAATTACATAGGCGTCATAGAGGAGTTGCAAAAGAAATGCCATTATTTTGATTTTATATTTACCTGTGCACTTCTCTTTACCACTGTACTTTTTTTCTTTGTATGACTTCACATTACACCCTGTGTCCTTTAATTTCAGTCTTAAGGGCTTCCTGTAGCATTTCTCATAGGTTAGTTTACTTGAAACAAATCACCTGGCTTTGTTTATATGAACTATCCAAATTTTCCTTTATTTTCAAAAGATAGTATTTTTAAGTAGAGTATTTTGTGTTGGTATTCATTTTCCAGGTCTGGCACTGTAACAAGGGAGAATTAATATCCCATAAAGCTATCCTATTGTGTTTGGTGTGTGTGTATGTGGGTGTATTGGGAGTTTGTGTGTGTGTGTTCTTTGTTTGTGTGTATATGTGTGTGTGTGTGTACCCATGCATGCAAATACAAGGGCATGTTTCTGTGGAGGTGCCATACAGGCCTTTGGAAATTCCACTTCATCATTTTCACTCATGTCACTGAATAATAATTTCTAAACATTTAAAAAGAGGTTCAACTTCACTCTTAAGGCGAATTTGTTTCCAACAGTATATCCCTCTACAGCTTCCTCAGACCATCTGTAATTGTGGTCAAGATTCTGTTCTAGAATCATGGATTCAGACGCCATTTTGTCTACTATAAAAGAACATCACAGTCTAGGTAATTTATAATAAACAAAAACATATTGCCTACAGTTCTGGAGACCTGGGAAGTCCAAATTCCAGGAGCTGACACTTGACAAAAGCTTTTCTTGCTGCTTTGCCCCATGGTAGAAGTGTATAGAGAAGATGAGAGATAAGATAGAAGGGGGACAAACTCCCAGCTTTATTACAGAGCCACCTCTGAGTTAACAAATTCATGCCCATTACAATAACATTTATCTATTCAGTTTGCCCTCATAACCTAAACACCTCTGATTAGTGTCTGTTTTCCAACACTGTTGTAGTGGGAATTAAAATTCCAATGAATGTTTTTGGGGAGACACATTGAAATCATAGTACATGTTTTCCCTACCTTTAGACTCCTCAGGCTAATTTTATCCCAAATGTTCAAGCATCACCTTTGAGTTCCATCTCTGTGGCAGCCTGTGTCAGAATATCTGTTTCCTCAAAAGCTGTGAGACATAATTTGAAATAGCTATTGTATAAAGGTTAGCATGATAACCAAGCAAGCACTGCTCTCATTTCAGTGCCCAGAGGACACAGCTTTCTTTGGCATGGGCCATTCTGTCATGCATGCATTTTTGAATGATTACTCAACATTAGATTCTCTTAGAAGAATATAAGCAAACATCTCACATCCTGTCTAGCAAGATTTTTTGTTTTCCCATAGCAGTTCTGGGTTTTTAACATTCCAGTTATAATTTAATTACAGAGAGATGTGATCACATGAATGGATGTGGTAGTCTTTATGTCTCAGAAGCCCCATCTCACAAATAAGAACCAAATATCTTATAAAAGACTCTGAGGTCCTGGCCAAGTAATAATCCTAGTTTTCTCAAGTCTCACTTATCACTGCCTACCAAAAATTAATAAAGTCTTCACATTCTTCCCAGTCCAAATGCAATTTGAAGTTATTTGTAATGATAATTAAAGTTTTCTATTATAGAGTTGGTATTTCGCCTTTATTATATATTTAAGAAACAGAGCTCTTATTTTATACAGGGTGAAAATTCCTCTATAGATGACAAAACATCTGTTAATAGTTTACTCACAATGTCTTTAATAAATTATAACTGTACAAATTATTTTAAGAGTCAAAAAAATAAAAATAGATTTAAATTTATATAGTATATTTCCCACATACCAGTATTTCTACAGGATACATATATTATTTTCCCTTTATACTAAAGAAATAATAAAAATGTTAACCAATTCAGGTATATTTCACACTCTTAAAAATAAAATACATAAAAAATTTGCCAGATCAGTTTTATCCATTTTATTGAACATATTGACTTACTTGTGAATGTTCAAAGTTCTTGGAAATCTTTGGAACAATCTAGTTACTTATTAAGACAAATATATATGTTTGAAGATTTCACATAAGAGTAATTGTTGCTTCAGTTTTAAAATACATCACATTCTTATATTTCAAAGTTAAATTTAAGAATTCTTATCCAATTAATACATAATAGTAAGAGAAAAATGGAAAATGTTATATAAGGGAAAATAAAAGTAAAATATTCAGATTTTTCTTACAGAGAGAAAAAGGATTAGCAACTTGCATATTTTCCATCATTTTAATACTATTAATATAAATGAAGATACTTTTTATTATATTGTAAAAATATTGGCATATTCTTTTAAAAATAATAGCAGAATCCAAACATATCACAAATATTTGGTAACTTTTAACATTATTTGTAATAATGATAGCGTATCCTTATAAAGTTAGCTGTGATTCAACCATTCTTCAATTTCTGCCCATTCAAGTTGCTCAGACATTTCTAAAATAATAGTGTCAATATCTCTTACAATCAAGTTTCCATTGCTCTCCCTATACTGCTGAAGATCTTATTCAGATTTTTGTTAGCAAATTTTCAAAGCCTCCTATTGTAAAAAGAAGTTAATCACTGCCATCCTGTGCCAATTCAATTTGACAAGCATTCATGAGCACTTACAATGCACAAGATACTTCTGATCCAGCACTTAAGAAAATGAACTCAATGGTCGGAAAATCAGTTTTATACATAACACATACTGATTGCAAAAACTTTTATATTAGAAGGAGAATGAGGGTTTTGTCCACAAAAGGAACCTTGAGTTAATGGAATCTAAAGAATGAGAGGCCTTGGGGAAAGATATTGTTCAGATCTGATATGCCATTAAGAGATTAGATGCTTTTAAAGCCGCCAGGAGAAAAGTCCAAATGATACATATCCATCCGTGATAGTAATAGGAGAAGAACTTTAAAAAAAAAAAAAAAGAGTCTTCTACAGGATCACTCAGCATAATGCCATTGATTAAATAATGACTAGAAAGAAATTACACCTTGAAATGTGATAACATCCACTAGAATATTTTAACCTTCTTTGAAGAAGTATATTTGCTAACATTCTAATAGAACACTCTGCAGAGGCTCTTTCAAAGAGAGCTAAATTGATTCAGGAAATGGAGGTGGTGATTGAGTTGTAATATTTTGAGGGTATTATTCCTCTATAAGGTAAAAAGCATACTTAGATTTTTCAAGAGCCAATGAAAATAGTTCTTGATAGAAAAAACTCTCTAGGATTGAAAGGGAGTTTTATATTTGAGGAAACAATCATAATGAATATTATATTCATAGTGGATAACATTAATAGTGGATAATGTATTAAGTACAAAATATGAAACTATTAGAAGAATTAAAACAAAAATTAATATAGTTACTTATAATAGGAAACACACAATATAATTCTTATTACTCTAAATATATTTTATTTTGATACCAATTAACTTCATTTTAAAAGATGGCATTGGAAACATTTTTCTTAGAGTGTTAAGTATAGGAAGGAACTTTCAATATTATCTGAGAAGACAGAGGTCTCTTAATATGAAGAAAATTATCCAGGGATATGTCTACTAACCAGATATATAAGTTAAGAGTATTTTCAACTATAAATAAGAGAAATCTCAAAGTCTCTTTTGTTTTCAAACTATATAAATAATTACCTCAAGGCTGGTGCTGTAATTCAATGATGCTATTATGGACTGTGAACATTTTTATTTTTCTGTATTAGCACCTTGGCCTCTTCAAACTAATAGCATTCCATTATCTGCTACCTGTCTAGACTTACAATTATACATGGAAGGAACAGGATATCATGTTTAAAAAAAAATCAGAAAGTTTTTCTTCTCGTGAGATATTTTTAAAGGGATATCTACTTCAGAGACATCTGTTTACAATTCTATTAGTGGGGACTGTGTGACTTATCCACTTTTATTTACAAGGGAGGCTAGGACTTTTATTACTTTAATTCAGTGCCTTTTTGTCCTCACAAAAGGAATTTTGTTAATGAAATAGAACAATATAATTAATAATATGATAGGAACTTATAGTGTTAATTGCAAACATCATGAGTGGAGTACTCATCTTCTATTAGGGTTCTCCAGAGAAACAAAATCATTAGGATATATGTGTGTATGAGAGGGAGAGAGAGAGAGAGAGAGAGAGAGAGAGAGTTAGTTTAAGGAATTGCTGTGCACACTTGTAGGGGCTGACAAGTTCAGAATCTGCAGGAGAGGGTGTCAGGTACATACTCAGGGCGGAAATCTGAAGGTTGTCTAGAGATACAAGTTCTTCCTTTTTCAGAGGATCTTGCTGTTTTCTCTTACACCTTTCAATTGATTGAAAGAGGCTCACAAACATTATTACAAGTACTCTATCAACTTTCCTCAAAGTCATTTCATTGTTAGCCTCATCTAAAAAATACCTTCACAACAAAATCTAGCATTTGACTTTCTGGATCCCATGGTCTTCTCAAGGTGACACATAAAATGAACCATCACAAGTCTACCTTTGTTAACTTGGCACCTATATGCATCCCCTTAAACTATACTTCATTGCTAAAGAAACATAGTAATAAGGTGACACTGCCTAACATGGCACATTACCTTATGTACAACAGAAAACACATTAAGCCTTTCCTAAGAATAGTAGGCAAAGGTATCAGGTGATGTTCATTCTTGTCTTTAATATCATGTAACTTAAATATTATCATGCAAAATTAGCAATAACAAAACACTTATATTATTCAATAATCCTTTATGATAATGGGAAAATAAAAAAAGAGGATAAAATATATAAAAGTGACATAGATACAGTAGATATAGATAGATACAGGCACACACATACAAACACACCCACACACACATACCCACAGAGTTTGCCCTCTTTATCCATAGGCTACACAAAGCTGATATTTGTAACATCCTTCCTCCACTATCCATTTCTTTTTCCCTCCGAATGTACCTCAGCTGATCACAGCTCTGTATTAGATGAAGTGACCTGAACCTTTGTCCTAAAAGAACTGGGCCATTATTAGTCCTGCCTGAATAGAGTTGTAGTTTTCCTTTACTTCAATCACAGATTGAAGTAAATACGAAGAGATGCCCTCAGAGGTTACCTGTGTTTCACATATACTTCTCCTCCTTCTATTGTGGGGTAACAAGCCAATGTCTCTTGGAAATCAGAACCAGTATCTCCATCCAGCACAGTGATTCCCTCGTTTGTCTATCAATTCAGAGGCAGGAGGGGACAAAGTGACCAGATACATTCTTAACTTCTCATTCATTGGGATCATTAATAAGTCTCCTTGGAGAGTATTTCTCCTTTTGAAATCAAGAGCTCTAGGCCAGCAGAGAATAGAGTGTGGGATAGAGAGCATGGATTTTACTAGTTGATCACTAGGAGTAATAGGGAGTGGTGCCACTCTCAGGTTCACCCACAAACTGATCTCTTGAACCATGAGTCCCAGCTATGGAATTCATAGCACCATAGATTGGCCACTGATTCACAGCATCTACAGCCTTTTGGAGAATTTTGCTGCAATCCTGAAAGGTATCGCCATGTAGCCGGAGCTGTCCTGCATTTTCAAAACACTGTTCTGCTCTCTATCAAATTAACTACTTCAGGATGATGGGAAACATAGCAAGACCCAAGAATCCAATGAGTCTGGGCTCAATGCTGAGCATTATTTACTATGAAATGAGTTCTTTGATCAGGGAAATTCTAAGTGGAATATCACAATTTCGCATAAAGCATTCTGTTAAATGTGGATGGTAGGTTATTGAGCAGCATTGTGGACAGTGAGTGCAAATTCATACCCAGAGTAAATGTCTACTCCAGGAAAAACATAATATTACTCCTTCCATGATAGAAACTAGTTCAAAGCAATCTATCTGCAGCCAGGTAGCTGATTGATCATCCCATGGAGCTACATGATTAGTGGTGGTCTCTGCTGCTGGCCAAGGGCACACTCAGCAGTGATGGAGTCAGATCAGCTTTGGTGAGTGGAAGTCCATGTTGCTGAGCTCCTGCATAACATCTATCTCTACGACTGTGACTACTTTATTCAGAAGCCCATTAGGCAATGACATGTGTGACTGGAGAAGGAGACTGACCTGGCTCCATAGAACAGTCTCCTTTTCCTTTGATTGTTAAAATCTTCTCATCTGAGGTCATCCTTTGAGGAACACTCAGATAGGACATAAATATGTATAAATTTCTTTCTCAGAGAAGTCAGTGCACATACTCAGCCCTCCTTTTCACCAACGTTTCAATCATGTTCCTTCTGAGTCCCTACTTGTCCCGCAGGACACATCAACGTGGGCAGCGAACCTAGGTGGGGAGGAATGAAGGGACAAGAGACAGGAGAGATGACAGCAAGACAGGAGATCTGATGAAGCTGCAAACTTTTATTGTTCACACAGGGGTATTTATATGCTGGGGATGGGGAAGCTCTCTAATCAGCAATTGCTGGATGTGGGTGGTAAAACTGCCAGCTGCAGGGTGTCTGATGATCCTGATTACCGCAGGATGTTCCAGGGAGATAGGTAGCTGCAGGATGTCTCCCAGGGGGCTGTCAGGCTATTCTTTGAAGGAGAATTTCCTTCTAGTCCCTGACACCTACTAGCCACCTAGCATGTTGGTCTTGGCTCATGAATTGATGTATAATTTCATATCTGGCTATTTCTCATTTCAGGAGAAATGAATAATCAGATTCACTGTTTGAGATTCCACCCATTGGGAGGATTCACCTCCATTGTCCTTCAGGGATGTCCTAGAAAGGAGTTGTAGCACCCTTAGACAGTGCTTGCATCTCTTCTAGAACCATCTATAAACTATGTCCATGTTTCCCCTCCCTCTGTCAACTGTCACCTGCCCAGTGTTGTAATTTGGATAACTCTTCTTTCTCCACCCTTTATAAACTAGCATCTCTAGAGCATCAATGCAACCAACTAGGCATAAAACCACCAGGAGCAGTGATCAAAAATAAATGGCCTGCAATTCATATTACTTTTGCCCTGGTTATTATCTCTGGAGGTTTTCTTTTCCCTCCCTCCCTCCCTCCCTCCCTCCCTCCCTCCCTCTCTCTCCCTCTCTCTCTCTCTCTCTTTCTTTTTTTTTTCTCTATCTCCTTCCCTTCCTCCCTCCCTCCCCTCTTCTCCCCCCCTTTTCTCTCTCTTTTTCCTTGAAATATCATAATAGTTCATTCCTTACCTCCTACAAATTTTTGCTCAAATTTTCCCATCGCAATGTGATCTCCACTGGTGAAAATATCCAAAGCTGATTTCCAGTGTGCCTTGTCTTTTAAATGTAAACTGCTTCTCTTAAGTATAAACAAAACTCATGACTTGTTACTAACTAGATAAAATATGGAAAAGTAAGAGACGGTCTCACCATTGACTATGTTGCTTTATATACAATATTTTATGAATTCATCTTAACAAAATGGGAAAGGAGCTCTTCCTGCTGACTTTGAAGCCTCTGTTCCGGTGTAAGAGCTTGTGAAAAGTTCCTTAAGCAAGAGACTGTTGGCAGCCTCTAGTTGCTGAGTGTCCCTGAATGGTGGTCAGTAGGCAGTCCAGGCTCTCTGTCCTGCAATAAGGACCCAAATAAATTCTGTCAGAAACTCTAGGATTTTTTTTTCCTTGACAAGTTTTTAGATAAAAATATAGGCCAAAACCTTTATTGATCAAAGGATAGACATACTAACCCAGAGAAAATAAATGTGGATTATTTTAAGATAATGAATTTGTGCTAATTTGTTACACATACACACAAAAAACAAAACAAAACAACAAAAAAATACACCTTTTTCAATCACTATATTTGAAAATGCTGTCTCTTCCCTTACTGAGTTCCTAGTGGCTGTCTCTGCTTAACTTTGTTCTATCCACATCACTTTTCATTATGATTCATTCAACTAACATATTTATGTGGTTTTTATCTCTCTCTCCGTCAACTATGATGAAACTATCATGAAAAAGAGCAGAACATTTTTTCATCTTTGTCACAGCAACCGTGCTAGCATAGCACTTGACAAATAAATGGAGGCTACTCAATGAAGGGTAAATGAATACATGCATCA
This sequence comes from Marmota monax, assembly GCF_021218885.2. Lineage (NCBI taxonomy): Eukaryota > Metazoa > Chordata > Mammalia > Rodentia > Sciuridae > Marmota > Marmota monax. Next base: position 18,468,646 of record NW_026692781.1, read on the forward strand.
CAGACAAACCATTCAGAGCTGCAGACAGCTTGAATAACATATAGCAGAGTAAATATAGAAGATCAAGGGCATGATTCAGGACATCCCAATTCCAATGTGACTCTACCACTTACAGTGACTCTGGACAACTTTGCTTGCCTTCAATTTTCTCAATTCTAAATACGAGTACTGTTATGTTTTGGATCTGAGTATCCCCCCAAAGCTCATGTGTTAGTCAATTCAGCCATGTTCAAAGGTGAGAAGATTGGATCACAAGGGTTCTGATCTCTTCAGGGGATTAATCTTTTTGATGGATTAATAATTTGAATGAACCATTGGAAGGTGGTAGAAACTACAGGTTGATGAGTGGCTGGGGGAAGTAGATCACTAGGGAAGTTACCTTGGGGACTGTGTCTGTCCCTGGACTTTTTTTTTTTTTTTCTGTTTCTCTTTTTCTCTGTTTTCTGGATGCCATGAGCTGAGCACCTTTCTTCCGCCGTACCCTTCCACCATGATTCTGCCTTACAGCCAGCTGACCATGGACTGAATCCTCTGAAACCATGACCCCCAAATAAATATTTTCTCCTGTAAGTTGTTTTTATCAAGTTATTTTGGATATAGTGACAAAAAAACTGAGGAACATAATATAAGCTTTGTCTACTTACATATTTATTTTCAGAATAAAACAAAGTAATGTATACAATAGTGCATAATCCATTTTAAGGAGCAATATTAATTCAAAATGAAGAAATACAGAAGATATTTTTTAGTGTCCCCATTAAACACAGGAATTATAGGCAAGAAGTTAACAATATAGCACTTAAGAAAAATGAGAGTTGTTTCTCAGGTTTGGGGATGATACATAGACTTCCATATGTTAGGAGGAATGTAAAAATGGTGTAAAATTATGGGCAACGGTTTGGAAAACAATACAAGTTTCAAAAACAGCACATGCACATATTTTATCCCAGAATTTTTACTTGTAGGAACCTGTCTTGTGACTGGGCAGGGTTAAAAAGCATAAATACAAGAATGTTTATGGAAGTTTAGTTTGTGGTTTTAACACAACATGGTTGACTTGACTGTTTAAGCACAAACTGGTGATCTAACATAAAGTTTTATGTTTTCTCGTTTGTTGGTTGGAATCTATGCTACTGCTCACCTTCACTCTTTCTCCTCGCATTGAATAACATTTTGGCCAGTCTCTCAACTTTATCTGCTACCCTGAAACCAGGATCTTCACAACACTTCCACTTCCTGGGTTTGCTGAGAACATATTTGAGGACTAATGTTGACATCCTGTGTTGCCCTGGTGACCTTAGGCTCTCTAAAGAACCCATCATGGGGCTGGGGATGTGGCTCAAGCGGTAGCGCGCTCACCTGGCATGCGTGCGGCCCGGGTTGGAACCTCAGCACCACATACAAATATGTTGTGTCTGCCGAAAACTAAAAAATAAATATTAAAAAATTTTCTCGATCTCTAAAAAAAAAAAAAAATTATAAAAAAATAATTAAAAAAGAACCAATCCTAGTAACTCAGGGAAAAAATAGAGTAGGCCCTCTGAGAAGATATCATATCAAAGAATATTGATCTACTATGCTTTGCCATTTTCTCATTGAATATATACAATACATATATTAAATTATATGTCATGGTTCATTACACTTTGTTTTGGAGTAGGATACTTAGACTATTTCTTCACATGATTTCTTTTTAATAATTTTTCTTATTTTAAAATTCTACTTAACTGAGATTCCTGTCTTGATATATATCACTAAGAATTTCTTTTGAGTTATTTTCAATAAATTGCTGGGGAACTTTTTGTAATATTGGTATTCCATAGACCTCACTCCATAAACCTCATGGGTATTGTCTTGTGTATTTATTTGCATGAAACTTAAATTATACTATTTCCATTTTGAATTCTTAAAAGAATTTATTTAGTTTCTATTATGTGTATTTCAGAATTAATCTCTATATAAAATATGATTTGGATTTTGGTTTTGCTATAAAAACTTATATGAAAGTATATCAACGCTGGCAAATTATGACCATAACACTCTCCAAATTGTTTGTTCAGGTCTCTAAGCTCTGCAATTGAATATTACCAAAATGTCACATGAGCTGGTTAATCCTAATATCAAGAAGTGTCAAGTTCAGAGAAGTATGTGTCTAGATATGATAAAGATTAGCAGTATCAAGTGGATGTAGCTCTGCACTTCTGGACAAGCTCTGCAATCCTGACACAGGAACACTTTAAACACACACCATTTTCAAAATCAGCATTTGGGCAGAGGCCTCAGTTATGTCTATAAGCCAATCATACTAATGCTAAGATAACAGTATTGACATTTCAAAATGGCACCCTGGTAGTCATCACTGTGTCAATGCAACTAGATTAATTCAAATCACAGTGATTAATTTGAAAGAGTAATTCATAAAAGTCTTGGCACTTCCTATAATTGCTTCAGAATGGAAGCTTTGCTTTTCGTTAGAAACATTTTACTTTTATTAATAAAATGTAAACCCACTAATTGTAACATTATATTATTACGTGTATCTTATTTATTATACATGTATATATGTGTGTGTGTATATATACATGTATATATATGTGTATATATATATATATATATGAAATTAACTTTTATTAAAAACTCTAAAGTCTACCTTCCTTGTTTGTTGCTTGCAGCTTCCCAATAAAATACTATTTTATAAAAGATTCTTTGTTGATTCACTCTTCCATTAGTATTGCAACTTTTTGACTCTGTGCCACTTAGCACATTTCATGCAATGACAGAGAGTATTTCTCAGTAAAGGAAATATAATAGAAACATATAACAAATAAGATCTCCCATGATTTGACTAGACAATTATTTATCCATTCTTATCACTTCTGCACATATACTCCACTCTAGCCATATTTCCCTACATAGATATGTTTTAGAAAATGCATGTTCTTGTTTCTGTTTGTACAAAACAGTTTATTTTTCCTGGTAATACCCTTCCATCTCCAATGTCTAACCTTTCTTCCTCAGGCTATTGCTGCGAATTGTTCAAGACAGAACTCAGGCATCACCTTTCCTTAGTAGCCCTCCTTGTTATTTTTAGGACATGCCTGTCTGTTTTTAGGCACAGTAACACTGTAAGAATATCCCAAAAAGGGATTGCTAACATTTTCAGGGTATGATCTCTTCTTATTTCTGCATCGTATACATAAACACATTCACACACTTGCCCTCAGGTACTTTTAAAGATTTAAAGACATATTCTATGATCATAAAAATATTATTTAAAAAATCCTAAACATTTAACAGAGTAACTGTTGCTAATGCTCAATAATTGTTTATTGAGTCTATGTAAAGTTTTAACAAATATAAATGACCAAAACTATAAATTCTTAAAACTGAGAAGTAAACTTTTCTTGAGTTATTATGCTTTAAATCCAGATCCGGTTTTAAGATAAAAATAATTTATGTACATTATAAAGTTGTAGCTAGTTTTATTAGTCATATTGATATAATGATATCAATGCTCTACTTTATATGACATATTTGTTCAATTTACACATTTATGACATGGTTTATCCTTTGTCAAATTCTACTTTGCAAAATCTCCTTTTGTACTGATGTGTCAGTGTAAATGAATGTAAAAGTCTCAAAATTAACTTTGTATAATTAAAAATAATTCAACAATAATCACACAGATGTAGATAAATAATAGATACTTAAATATATATACACATGTATCTTCTATAAATTTAAATATTAGAAATTATTTGAAACTGAAGTTGTGTTTATGCTCGATGTAAGTGGTACAGTCAGAATCCAGTTATAATCCAGGATCACCAGGAGTCTAATGTTATTTAATCAGAATGACTAAATTTTTCTTAAGATTAATAGAAAATTCCTAATTTTGAGGATATAATAAATTCACTTAATAACAAATATTTATTTAATAGGCATTTTAATATATTTGGCATTATTCTAAGTCCCTGATACACATCAGTGTATATGTACAAGACATTTATTAAAACTGTATTCATAATTTCATCAAAATGTGACAAGTGTATTTTTTAATTTTCTTAGAATGCTGGTCTTAGACTGACATATCACAATTAACATAGGAACATAAAACATCAGGGGAAAATACTCCTTTAATAATTTTAAAAACTGTACATCATCTCCATGAAAGATCATAGTGAAAATATCTGGGGTGGAAGACCACTTTGATTTCCCTTAAATCATACTACATATATGTCTTGTCTATCAACTGTGTTCAACTCTGTATGCTCTTTTTCTAACATTCAACAAAGAAAATAAGCTCCTTTAATATAGATGAAGAACACTGCCCAAGGGAACAAGAACCCTTAGAAAACAATATTAATTTTCTTCCAAGGTCTTGAGTTATTTGGGAAATGTGTCTGATATTTGAGAGAAGGTACTCGTTTATATCATATCATAATTTGCCTTATGAACTAATATAAGACATTCACTCTTAGAAAATATGAGAAGGACCAGATGACTTTTTAGTATAGAGCACATCAAAATATAAGGGATTTTATTATATATAATTGAAATATACAGTGAATTGAAGTTGTATGAAACTTAAGAGTTTGTAAGACTATAAAATGCTTCATCTAAATTTGGCAGAGAAACTTAGCAAACAATAATCAATATGAAGAGAAGAAAATTACATTTCATATTTACCTAAGCTACAGATATACTTTTTGTTGTAATGTAGCAATAAGCTTGTACACTTTCACAAGCCAAGGTGGAAGAAAATATTTTTTTAAAAAAATGGGTTGTGATGATTATTGTTTTCCTTTGATGAGGTAAAAAAATGTTACATTGGGAAATTCCAACAGCACTAGAACTTTAAAATTGCCATAGACTCAAATACTATTAATCATTTCCATTTTTTTAATAGAGACTCAAAGAACTGAAACAAAGGGAATTTGCTCGAAATGTAGCATCTAAATCCAGAAAAGATGAAAGAAAACAGGAAAAGGCACTCCAACGTCTGCACAAGCTGGCCGAGCTAAGAAAGGAAACTGTATGGTGCGTATGAAATGAAATGTGAAGTTTTCTTAAAACATGACCAAAAACCCCCCCCAAAAACTTGGGGGAGTTAGAAATAAAGGGCACAGTCTATTTATTTCTGTACCCAGAATAAAACACACATGTTTTCATGGACTTCTGTAGGCTGTAAACAGTCATTTGAATTTGAATTTTATGCAAACACCTGTTTAATGCACATTTCGATAAAAATGCCAAAGTTACTATAATTTTTGTTTATAAAAAAGTAGATTCATATTATGTTGCAATTTAAGCTATCTGGATTGAAAGCTATCCTATTTCTTGGTGAAATTCAAAACATTTGATTGAAGAAGAGAGTAAGAGACTGTCTATGACCTTTTTTGCAAAGGGAGTTTTGGAGGATCTTATTTTTTAAACAAAATTTTGGAGAACTTTTATTTGAAATTTTCTTTGACATTTAAAAAAAAAGGTCAGGAAGATGCTCTGCACATCAAAAGCAGATCAAAATTAGTTTCACTGTGAATAAACTATAACTGGACTGTTAGAAGTTTGCAACTCTTAAACTTTGGCCTGCTTCTCACAGTGAACAACTATAAGATGTCAAAAGTATCATTATATAGACCTCACAATCCCAGCCAGGGCAATGTTATTAAAAGAAGACCACTTTTAAAAGTGTGCTTTTTTCCCCTCCTGATAAATAAAACTTCTCTTGTTACTGTCTATAACAAAGTTATTTTATAACAAATGTATTTTATACTGAATGAAATTTGCTGATGTACCAAAACATTTTCAGGCATGCCAGAATTTGGAAAAAAAATCATTAAAATAAAATTTGAACATATTTAGAATCCTATATGAATCCTATATACATGGGCACATGTATATATTTTATATATATATATATATATATATATATATATATATATATATATATATATACACACACACACACACACACACACACTAACCAAATATGTGCTTTTTACCAAAATATATATACATATATATCATAAGTTAACCAGATAGCTTTTACTAATATATATTTATTAATACACATACACACATGTATATATATGTGCATATATATATGTATATATATATACATATACATATACTAACCAGATATATGTTTTTAATCTATGAGAGGATAAATGGAAAATTATAACATTTGAAGTAAATATTATAGAGAACCATGGAACTTATGTGATTTAATGTTCTAGAAATAATATTTGCAAACAGGCATAATTTTATCATTAACTCTGTGCTTCTAAAGATGTGCAAATAGAAGCTGCTACTGCTGTTACTTAGTAGCAGATAAGGAAGAGTACATTATATTGGTAATTACAGAAAATATCCCAATAAAAATGTTTGGTCATTTATAACTTCCCCAAAACTAAATTTTTAAAATAGCCAGGAAGATTCTGCACAAGATGGAAGGATTTCTAATATTTATGTGCTGACCACATAGATTTTTTAAAATCAATGTTCACTATTTATGGCATACTGTAATGCCAAATAAATACAATTCACATCTTTAAAAAGTGGTCTTTTGTCCTGCATTACTGTATACTATGATGTAACTTACAATTTCATGATAATTTTAATATTGAGCCTAGCAACAAGCTATCATTAAGACAGTAATATTTCTTAGATATCTTTGCATGACAGCAAACCACTTGGACCATGGTAGGTTCTGAGTGAATGCTGTTGAACTGAATTGTTAAATCAAATTCTCAGCGTTTCTAAGGTCATGATTGTGTGATTTTTCAATTTCTTTCATATTTTTCATAAAATATCAATAAAGTCAACTATATAACATCAATAAATTCAACTATTTGTGAATTAAAAATAATTTTACTTTAAGGAGTTTTGTAACACTCCAAAATGTCACTGAATAGGATGTGGAGGTGGAAAATCTTGGACAAGAAGCAATGCTCTGAGAGCACAGGAGTGTCTGAGACATTGCTCTTTTTACTGTAAGAGTTTATAAGACATATTTCCTAGTTATCCCAAACAATAACCAATAGCTAAGAGCTACTGTGACAGTGTGGAAAGCAATTGCAGCATATGAAAATAATTCTTGCAATAATTTAAAAATAAAATTATATATATTTTAATGACATTTCTAAGATTTAAGAGTCTGAGTGTTTTTCCTTCGAAGTGTCCTATTTAACGTACATTTGGTTTCTTTTTGTAGTGCTCCTGGAAGTGGCCCCATGTTCAAGTCAACAACTGTTACTGTGAAAGAAAACTGTAATGAAATTGCTAAAAGAGTTGTGGATTCAGCTAACAACCAGCAAGATTTCAAATATACTTTGATCCACAATGAAGAAAATACTAAAGATGTTACCACTGTTGCTGCAGATCCAGAAAGCACAAATAATTATACAGCAAAAAATAACCAAGTTGGGGATCAAGTCCAGGGAATTCACAGACACAAAATCGGCTTCTCTTTTGCATTTCCAAAGAAAGCATCTGTAAAGCTGGAGTCCTCAGCTGCAGCCTTCTCTGAATACAATGATGATGCCTCTGTGGAGAAAGAATTTAGCAGAAAAAGTAGATTTGTCCCCAGCACTTGTCATCTTCAACTATCTTTACCAACAGATGCGCTTTTGAGTTCTGGGGAAAAAGCTAACTCTTTTCATCCACCAGAGGCAATGAGCACTGAGAAAGAAATTGCTCAAACTCAAGAGATGAAAGAAGTTTCTAATGAAAAAGACACATTATTATTACCTTCATTTTGCCAGCTTCAACTCCCTTTTACTTCCAATGCAGATGATTGCCAAAATTCAGTTCCATTAACAGATCAAATATCACTCGAAGATGTTAGTATTAATGAAGGCATACCTGTGAGTGACAATAGTTCTGAGTTGTTAGGAAATCAATCCACAGTTTTCGAAATGTCTAAGGATTGTATATCTGTGCAAGCTATTACAGAAGAAAACATTAAGGATAATGGTTCACCCTCTATTGAAATTGAAAATAAAAATGGCTCTGAGATACTGGACCCTTCAAATACTGAAGAGGGTAATACAATCTTACATAAAAAAGTAGATCTATATAAGAGACCATGTGAGCCCTTTGTACCTGTACTCAACAAATGTGGATCAACAGTTCTTCAGTGGCCATCAGAAATGCTGGTTTACACAAATACTGAGCCATCGATTTCTTATAGCTGCAATCCTCTCTGTTTTGACTTTAAGTCCACCAAATTAAAAAATAATCTAGATAAGAATAAGGTAACCTTAAATGACCTTTCTTCTCAGCAGAAGGGAGAAGACTTTTGCAAGAGGTCAGTTTCTGATTGCAAGGATACATCGCTTACAGAAATCACAGATTGTGAAATTGGTGACAGCAAAACTGAATACACACAAGTCACTCCTCTTTTAGCTGATGATACTCTTCCCAATAGTTGTGAGTCTGGAAAACATGAGAATATGGGTCAGATGTCTAAAAATATTTCCTGTGGGACAAGGAAAACAGAAAAATATCATTTTACTAGAAATCAAATAAAGCATGACACTATGAATGAGAAATGCAATAAAATACGGTTGAAAGACACTCATGAACATTGGTTCCATAAAAGTAAAAGAAAGAAAAAAAGGAGAAAATTATGTCAGCATCATCATGGGCAGAAAACCAAAGAATCAGAAAGTCACTGCAAAATGGAAATGGAAAATAGTTATCCTGATAGAACTAGGAAAAATCCACTGGAACCAATTTCAGAAAGACAGTATTTAGCTGCAGGGCAATTATTAGACTCACATAAGTTACCTGAAAAAAAGCCTAAGTCATCATCTACATACTTAAATGAAAATGAAGAAATATGTAAAACCTGGAATATCGAATATAGTAACAGTGATACCATCAGTTCTAAAAACCATTGCAAAAAGAACACAATACTTTTAAAAGGACAATCACATCCAACAATGATATATTCTGGGAAGCATAATTTAACATACTCCAGAACTTACTGCTGTTGGAAATCCAGACTGTCAAGCTGTAGTCAGGACCACAGATGCATAGCTCTTCAGAAAAACACAGAGTGCGTGAGTCAGAATCAGCCTGTTAAGAGAGGTTACAATTCTCTCATGAATGAATCAGAAAGATTCCATCGAAAACGTAGACAACATTCGTACTGTTATTCTTCAGATGAAAGTTTAAATCGACAGAATTATTTACCAGAAGAATTTTTGAAGCCAGCAAGAGCTTCAATTGCTCCCTGTAAGCCTAAAAAGAAAAGAAGGAGAAAAAGAAGCAGATTATACACTGGAGGTGAACCTTTGGAAATCAAAGAAAATACAGATTATTCCATGAAAAGGAGCTCTTCTTTAAGTCATCCAGATGGGATAATGAGTGAGGGGAAAAATGAAGAAATAAAACCACAAGAAGTTGCAAATATTGAAAGGAACTCAGAACAACCAGACCAAGGAACAAACAAATTGATTTTTCATCCTAGCAATCTCTTGCCTTCTGAAACCAATGATGAAACTGACCAGTTAGTAGCAGAGGCCACTTCTATTGAACTGTCAGGGGTTTCCAATGCTCCTACCACATCTGTCTATGTAGATAGTGCCCCAACAAAAGAAGCAATTGGCAATGCTTTGCCTGAACACAAAGAAAGAAGTGAGACTACAAATATTAATGAAAAGCAAATTCCTTTCAAGGTGCCTAATATCGAAAGGAACTTTAGACAGTCACAGCCTAAATCATACCTTTGTCATTATGAATTGGCTGAGGCCCTTCCACAAGGAAAAATGAATGAGGCATCAACAGAGTGGCTGTGTTATAATTCAGGAATACTTAACACACAACCACCACTACCATTCAAGGAAGCACATGTCAATGGTCATACCTTTGTAACAACAGAGCAAATCCTGGCTCCATTAGCTTTACCAGAACAAGCATTATTGATCCCACTAGAAAACCATGACAAATTCAAAAATCTACCGTGTGAGGTCTACCAGCACATTATACAGCCAAACATGCTGGCCAACAAGGTCAAATTTACTTTTCCTCCAGCTCCTCTCCCTCCCCCGAGCACACCTCTGCAGCCTTTGCCTTTGCAGCAGCCCTTATGTTCTACCTCTGTAACCACAATCCATCACACTGTTTTGCAGCAGCGTGCTGCAGCTGCTGCAGCTGCCGCTGCCGCAGCAGCTGCAGGAACCTTTAAAGTGCTTCAACCACATCAACAGTTTCTTTCCCAAGTCCCAGCTCTCGCCAGAACATCTATACCTCAGATCTCAGTAGGAACAGTAGGACCCAGGCTTTGTCCTGGGAACCAACCAACTTTTGTTGCTCCTCCTCAGATGCCAATCATTCCAGCTTCAGTTCTTCATCCTAGCCATCTGGCTTTCCCGCCTTTGCCTCATGCGCTCTTTCCTTCACTGCTTTCCCCACACCCAGCTGTCATCCCTCTGCAACCCCTCTTCTAGTCATTACCATAAACAGGAAAATAAAATACATTAAAACCATGACTATATGCGTGGGAATTCATCTCAATGAATAATTGGATGTATAACTGATGATAAAAACCTGGCCAAAATATGGCCTTATTGATTTCAATTCATTTACTGTAAGTGTAATGATGCAAATAAATTCTTAAGTTTCTGATATATAACATTATTAAAGCACTGAATAGTTTGAAAATCAATACAATATATGCTGTATATTAAAATGATGTCTTAAGAGTATGTATAATGTACATAAAATATATTTATAGTACTGTAATTTATGTTATAAAGTATGCTCTCCAGTTTTTATTTCTAATCTTTGTGTATTTGCACCTATTTAACATTTAGACAAAGCTGATGGCACTATGTTTTGTACCATGTTCCTTGAAACTGTAAATTCAGTGAAAAATACTCTTGCAATAAATTTTTGTTAACTATTTAAGTAAATCCAACTTTGGTTTTTAGGTGGTTTTCACTATTTTCAGAGTGTGAGTAACAGGTCGTATTCTATTTACATTGTTTCTTCAGTCCAGTTACATCACTGAATCTCCAAGGCCCAACAAAATATCTTTGGAGCTCTGTCAATTCTTGACATCCAGTTCTTGGATGTCACCATCTATCTGATTAAGTATAACAGAGGGACCACTTGTTTTTCTCTTTGTTCTGATATTTTTTTATAATTTGCTATATTTCTGGGCCCTCTAATTAGACAATAAGCCATGAAAATATATGCTCAGGTAATATTAGTATTTGAAAGGTTAATAATTCAAAAACTTGCAAAATAGGTTGTATCCACCCAGGAATTCTCATATAGAAGTGGCAAATAACCAAATAAGTGTGCATATAACATTTTGAATATTAAAATTCTCAAACATATCATGCTCATTTTCAAATGTAACAGGAGACGTGAGAATACTGCATGGATTGTTTCAATTTTAACAATTTACTATTTATTACATAACTTCCTGAATAGAATGACATAAACATAATATATATTTGATATGCTCTTAATTGGGAATCTGGAAGTGGAATAGAGGAAAAAAAAATAATCCTTCCTTCTGCAAAGCTTTCTACAGCTCGTGTTTTAATCCCATTTCCAAATCAGCCAAGAATAATTAGAATTTTCATCAACTTTCCAAATCCTGCTTCATTATTTCTGCAGTATTCTTTATTCAATTGCTCAACACTTTAATAATTTTTCAATAGAAAACCAGGAAATATTATACTATTCCTAAGGACATTACTAGTATTTGCCTTTTCCAGACCATGCAATCCCATAAAACAAAAATCTCCATCCCTTCTTGAATGGGATCACCTCATGAGGTGCAAATGTTAGAGGATTAGAGTAGCTGGGTAATGAACATTAGGTAGCTCAAGAGAGCTCCTTGTAAGGAAGAGCAATTTTGTAATGGAGTTGATCTGAGGAAATGTTATTATGAGGAAACATTAATCTATATGAAATGAAATATATTAATAATTTGGAACATAAAATTATATTCCATATCATAAAACTCAGTATTGAGTTTCATTTTAGCAGAAGATAGGGAAAAATCTGGGCCATTTACTTTCATGATAATCTGTCATAATGATCATTGATTTATATATTCTTTTGAAAAATGCTTGTGAAAAACTGAATTCACCAGTTTATGATTGATAAATAAGAAGATAAAAATAGTAAGGAAGTAATTCCATTTCAAGTGCTTTATGATAATACATTCCAAAAATGGAAACTTAAATTGGAACAGATAATTTTTCCTCAAGCACAATATTTGAAACTTTCTTTGAAGATAAAGTAGAAGGAATATCTACTGGGAAATGCTGACCCAGTTTGTTTTTAATCTGTCAAAGCAGAATTGTTCTTTCTGCCATTAAAAAATCAAACCAAGATACTACATTTAAAATATGCAGATTTCCTCTTTTTTTCATCATCTTCTGACTATTATCCTGATTGTTCATTTCTTATCTCTTATTTTTATCCTATAATTTTTTTCTTTATCCATTTTATTTTTAATTTCATTGTAGACATCATTTGGGTATATGTTGTGTTTTCTCGTTTTTCTCTCTATTATTATTTTTTCCCTCAAATTATGTGGATAACTTATTTTTTGATGCTGTTAAATAATATGGCTAGACATGCTTTTTAGTTGTAACATAATATGTTTGATTTCGAGTTATACAATGGAAATCTCAAGAAACTATGAGGAAGAAAGTTCTTAGTTAAGATTAATTGAAACTGAGCTTGTTAGATAAAGTAATTGTTTCCTCATGGATATCAATGTCTGAACAAGAAACTTGTTAATTATCAAAGCCATTCTGGTCATAAATTTTTCTAGATATTTTACACCTTCCTAAGATATTATTCACATGGTCTGGACATTCCCTATGTGTTAGAAACTCAAAATGAATGGACGATGAAGCACTTATTCATCTATTCTGATAACACTAACCCCAGAATCATGGGAATTAGGTCAATGAGCTACAGGCCAACAATGAACACAATAATGAATAGGGGGGTCAGGAAGGAGTCATCAGAAAACTGGGCTGTTAGAGGACCACTGGTCAAGCACATTAGTGGCAGCAGGAGTCAAAGCAGTAGGGCAGGCATATTCTGGAAGCTCACTGGGACACAGGCTGATGGCTTCTCCATAAGTTATATCTGAAACCTAATATACTAGTTCTTTCCAGGCATAAAGTATTATATAACCTATAAGCCAGGTGAATTTAAATGATTGTCACACATCTTTAGTCTTCTAGTTCCAGACATTACTATAGCATGTGTTACAATGTAGATAGAAGAACAAAAACAAATTGGAATATAGAATAAAATATGAATATGAAAAGTAACTGTATGCAACTAACAGAAACATTGACTTTAGATAATAGGTAGGGAACATTCATAATTTCATCTATTATGCATATGTCAGTGATGTATTTTCTCCAGGTTCTTTTATGGGTTGAAATAGTTACATTTAACAGTTCTCATGACATCTCAACTTGAATATCTTAAAATTACTTTGTGCTTAGAGCTCAAAATCACCTTCTGACTTTATAAGTACCACTAAAACCTGTTCTTTGTTCTGTGCATAACTTTATAATAAAATCTATTATTCAATTCAGAAACCAAGGTTTTATGCCCACATTAAAAAAAATACATGAAACATTTTGGCTCTGTTTTCTTAAAATCCTTTCCCACTAGTTCCACTTTTTTCAACTGCATTCTTTCTACAGTTCTTCTCCTAGTAGTTCATAAAGAATGCTGCTTTAAATTGAAGTCTTCATTCTCTCCAATACCCCATCTCTGTAAGTCATCTTCCTCACTGCTGCCAGGGCCACAATTGTAAAAATATAATCTTAATATGACAGGTCCCCCACTTTAAAACCTACTATGAATTATGTTATTTTCAAGATAAATACCAAAGTCCTGAGCATGTCATAGAAAATCTGTGATGAAGTAGATGCCAGCCTCCATCCACTTGATGGATCACCCATTCTAATGTATGTAGTTCCAATCCTCTTTGAGCTTGCTAGAGCATCTAAAACCTTCCTTTCCAAATCTGTTTTCCACTTGAATGAGCCAAAACTCAACTAGATTGTAGCTTTCTTTTAGGAATTCTGTCCCCCAAGTTCCCCCTTCTCAGATAAGATAGCTTTCCATAATTTATCTTCATATGACATGCTGTGCACAAATTTTGCTATAGAATATTCTCTGTGTTGAAATATTGTCCCATATGTCTCATTCACTAGATTAAGAGCTCCTTAAGTCAATGTAGTATGTGACACATAGTGAAACTCAGTAAAAATTTATTGAATGAAGGAATAAAATAAGTTGGGAAAATATAATTAAAATCTATGCAGATAACTTCCAGAACTGTTATCCATTTCTGTACTAAACTAGTCCTAAATTAACCTAAATTAAAATCTGATTTTCCAATAACTCAGGGCTTCAAAAAGCTGCTAAGCACAATGAACTTATTTTCTAATGAAATTTTGAAGTATTTAAAATAGAACTCCAGAAATAAAATCAAAGGATAACTTGAACCTTTCCCCTGTCCTAGGGAGAAGTCAAAACCTAAATGCATCTCTCTCGCACTTTGTCTGTTTATCTACCAATTTACCTATGTATTTACCTATCATCTATCTAAACTTTCATTTTTCAATCTCCCTGTTAGTGCCTGTCACCATTCATTGGAATCATGCATTAGACACTAAACCAGTTTTTAGGGCTAGAATGATGAATAGAGCACAACTGCTATTCATAACTGAAGGAGATAAGAGTAGCAGACATGCAGAATTTTATATTTGTTTATACCATTTTGCTATTTAATTAATAAATAGTTAAATATATATTGAGTTTCTGTTCACCATTGATATTTCCTCACTATCCTGGGTTCTCCATGCTTCATCCTCTTGTCTTTCTGCCCCACCTCTAATTTCTTGCCTGGCAAAGCCATTGTCACCTCTCTATCCTTGGAAGACAATGTTGCCCCCAAGAAGCTTTCCCTTAAGCTGTTTGCATTCTTGTATATAAAACTGAATGAAGTCTTAGGACTTATGTCATAAGTTGAGGTCCACAGTCCTGCTATAAAGGCAGCAGTATGTGCAGCTTGTTCCGAAGTGTTGAGTATGGTTAAAATAAAGGCCACCATCTACTGTCCTTGTGGATTGTGAGCACTTCTCTCCATCAGGGACTGACTATGTTGTCACAGAGGAAGAGACAACGTTTTTCTTTTCACAAAGGTACAATTGTTTGTTAAATCCAACGCCCAGAGCAAGATCTTTTTACTTATTTACACAGGCATTTTGTAGAATAGCAGCTGCCTTCAGTTTTCAACATTTGAAAACATGAGTTACATTAATAACCAGTTATTATTGCCATTTAATTTCTTAGATCCTTACTTATAAATAACCAAAAGACATGTTTGATTGGATCTTTTTGTGGTAATAGTTTGAATATATATGTCTACATATTTACTTAATGTGTTAGTGTTTTATTTTGTTTTTTGTTACTGTGACCTGAATACCTGATAAACACATTTAGAGGAAGGAGGGTTTATTTTGGCTTCAGGTTCTAGAGCTTTAGTCCATGGTCATCTGAGTCCATTGCTTTGGGCCCAAGAGAGGCAGTATATCATGGTAGAAGGGAGTGGTGGTATGGTAGAGGATTGCTGCTCATCCCATGGTGACCAGGAAGCAGAGAGAGAGAAAGGGGAAGGGGCCCTGTCCAGAGAACATGCCAATTGCCCACCTCCACCAGCCAAACCTCACCTGCCTACGCTTATCACCCTATCACTCCATTCAAACTGAGATAGACAGAATAGGGTACAACTCTCATAATCTAATGATTTCACCTCTGGATATTTCTGCATTAACACAGGAGCATTGGGGGAATACTTCATATCCAAATCATAACACCTAATATTTTCCTTCTTAAAATCGTGGTTTTACCTGTTTTTTTTTTTTTTTTTTTGTAAATTACTTCCTAACATAGTATGATTTTTATTACTTTACCATTTTCACTCTATTGAGAATATTATGTAGCATATTTTACATTTTTAAAAAAACACATTTTGTCATATTTCAATTTAACTAAAAAATTCTGTTTACTACTGTCACATTTTATCTAGTTATTATTCATTGTTATTAAGACTATCTTGATAATTTCATTGATTATTAATTTTTTATTCTTTTATATGTTTTTCAATACTGTAAAAATGAAACAAATTCTTTGGGAAATGCCCACATATTATGAAAGGATTTGTCATGAGAAGCCTAACATTAACTCTTCAGGTTTCTCCAAATAAGTTTGCTTCTCTTTAATGTTCAATTTTCGTAATCAGCAACCAACCAAACCTGAATTTATGTCATGCCCTACAGGAACTATGACATAGTAAACTAGAGACAAAATTTGTATGAGAGTGTACAACACAATTCATTTTTTTCTTGCTTCTTTGGGTTAGTTCAGTGACTGGGCTTTAACTGAAAAAACCTTGTCATTGCATAAGTCCCCGAGCCGCCCTGCTTATTCCCTCTTCATGTGCAGAATTCACCTGCTGCCTGGTTTGACCTGGTTTTGTTGCCCCAGTAGATCTGACCTCTTGCTGTTACCTAAATTTGCCACCCCTTTTGATCCTTTTATTTGTACTTGCTGAATCTTACATCTGTATCTGAGTTAATTATATAGCTGCTTGGGTACTTACTGTCTTCTATTATACTTCCCCCTATTTTTAGCAATTTTTTTTTTTAATGTGGTGCTAAGGATCCAACCCCCGGTCCCGCCCGTGCTAGGGGAGAGCTCTACCACTGAGCCACAATCCCAGCCCATTTTTAGCAAATTCTTATTGTATCTCTAATTTGAACCGTCATGAGTTACAACATCTTAAATGCAAAAAGAATGAATATTTTAAATTCTCATATTCGAGTGCCCTTAATTTTGAATCTTATATTAAAATTCCTATACATTTTAAAAACAACTACGTTTGAAATTAATGCCTTGGGTTTCAACTAATCTTCTTAACTTATTCAGCTTATTTTTTAATCCAATGATTTTACAAGTGGCTATTACTTTAACTTATGTGAGTTGGCAGGGAATCAATCTTCACATTAAAATGATAAGCCTAAAAGAGATTATAGGTTTCACTAAATAGCTGCCCATTTCAAGAACAGCTGTACTTAGAACAAAAATGATAGAAATATTAGCGTATTCTATAGAGATGAAAAATCTTTTGTTTTCTGTCCTACACTGCATCTGTCCAGAACATGACCTTGGTAAATAAATCCATACCATTTATTAGATAGCATGAAACATTAATTAGTATTTTAAATACAATTCAGATATTAATAATTACCATTGACTTTCCTGCTATCCAAGTTTTAATTATGCACTTTCTAATTTGTTGTGCTATTGTATAACACTACTTTGCACTATTCTTTTTAATTGTTAAACAAAGATTTATTTGCAAAATAGAGAATCAGAATGCTTTTCCAGGATTCATATGATATAACAGTATTGTTTCATATGGACATTTTTGCCTCAATGTGTCAGCACAGAATGGACTGTATATAAATGCATTTGCTTGTGGATAAATGTATCTACAGTTAGATGTAGCAATTAAAGTTCATTGTAGTTGTACTGACAAGCTATTTCAGTACCCATTGATACTAAGAGCTGGTTTATCCATTTTGAGTCAAATGACAGTTTACCAAGAGTAAAAAATATTTAAAATTTGACTATGAATATAGATTTTTAGACAGAGTATAAAATAAAATTTTCTACATGAAAAAAATGATATATTATTTTTACACACAATTTACGCTTAAATTCAACTACAAACTTTGAATTCAGTGACAGAAAATGAATATTTTAAACATTTATTTCATGAGTTGGTTGCGTGGAAGTTCCTTTGCAGTACTGAATACTCTTTCCCTTTTGTCCCAAGAACCAGTGTTCACTGTTCTGCTTGCTAGTAATCCCCTGCAACTGGTAGATAGTGTCATCTTGGCAATGATGCTGTCTGTCTTCACAATCAATAAAGAGGTCACATTGCTTCTATGCCACCTTGCCTGTAATGACCCCCAAGAAAAAGAATGTGACTTTACAGACCAGCTGGGGCAATTTGAGGGAGGAAGAGTGATTATAAAGGGTGAGTATGTTAAAATCAGGCACTGAGTACTTCTAACTTTCTCTGGTAATATACACAGCCATTTGCAAGGAGGTAGTTTTAGTTCCTAACCCGGCCACTTACCCTCAGTTATGTTGCAAACTTCTCAAGTTGTCTTCAAATTTTCTTCGTATTTTGACAAATAATTATTTCAACAAATAATAAAATTTGAAACCTGAATCATCCAGTTAGGGTTAGGTTAGTACTCAAGGAGGTTAGCAGGCTGCCCATTGGTTTTTACTATTTCCATTTCCATGAGTCCAGAGCTAGACACATACTTCCAGACTTCACAGTGACCAGGATAACTTGTTCCCTCTGGAAAAACTTTGTAAACACAGACACACACATGCACACACACACACACACATGCACATACACACACACACACACACACTCATACAGCTGTACACACACCCTTCCCAAGGACTTCCTGATGGTTCTGACTGGAATTCCTGGACATTGTGTTCTTAACAGCATGCTCCCCTTTGTGTGTATACAGACTCAGGCAAGAGGTACAGTGGACTGTACTCTCAAGTCCACCACAGTCTAAAATAGTTTTTTTTTTAAATAATCTGTAACAGCACAGAAAACTGTAAGACCTCTCCCCTTTCCATACTATTACTAAATATCATGTTTTCTTAGATTTTTGAAAATAAAGAAAGCAAACATATTTACTCCATAACTACTTTACGAATTATTGAACACACGTTTATTCAAAGTCATTTCTCCATGTTTTGATTAGCAGTGAGAGGAAAGAGATAAAGCATGCCTGATAATATCATAAGGCATTTTAATCTTATAGGCATCCATTTGATTTAATAATTTCTTTAGGCAGAGCTGTCTCTTATGATCATTCATGTCCAATATGTATCAGACCAAGAGATAAGCAGGGTAAAAGTGAGCTCATTCTGACTTTTTGGGTAAGATGCTAGTCATTGACAATTTTTACATAATGAGGTGAACAGCCCCTATCAGAGGAGCTGATTAGAAATATCACTAGGATTAAAAAAGAAAGAGTAGATTAATGTGTGCATTTCTCAGTGAGTGTTGATGAAAATTTTAAGCAGTAACTAACAATTAGGATGAAAAGTCATTAGATTATCTAAAGGTTAAATAATTAAACATACATAGGAGTCGACTTTATAGGAGAAGTTTTGGAAGAGGGATAGGGAGAAATTAAAAATTAAATTTAGGATTCTGGCCAGAGTAATAAGATCTATGTGGTGTTTTGCAATTAATGGAATCACTTAAGACAGAAATGGTAGTCAGTATGCAACATAGTGGGGAAAAGTGAGCAAAGAGTACATGGTATATCTTCATATTATTTCTTACAAATGCATGTGAATGTACAATAATCTCAATACAATAAGATTATTAAAAGAAACGTTTGAGATGCCTAGATTATATCCAAATAGAGCACTCTTTAAAACTGTTCCATAGGGAGTAGAAATGGTCTTTTCTGAAACAAGAAGTCTAATTTGCTGTCAATATTTGATTAAAATGGGAAAGCACAAAGCCAGAGTTCAAGCACTGTATATTAATTCACATTATCTTCTTGTATTTTATGTGCATTTCACCAACATTGTGTTACAGGTCTGACTCTTTTGCTTTGAATTTGTGTTTTAACTTTTTAAATTATTGGCCTTCTTTTCTTAAATAACACATACTTATAGACATGTGCCACCCAACTCAGCTAGGTCTAAAATTCAAAATGGGTATGTACTAAAAAATATTTTGTAATTATCAACCTGCTCATTATATGATCCAGGTGTTGGAAGGCCTGAGATTTCCCCCTGGGAAAATATACAGAATCAAGAGAGAAGTGGATTCTGGATATAGCAACCAACATTTAATCTTAGAAAGAAGAAACTAATAAAAAACACAGAAGAGTTTTCATAGAACAAGTGTGTAAACTAGAGAATTATGGCAAAATTGATATAATTCCAGGAAATAATTATAAATAAAAACATATGTTAAGATTTACTAATATTGTTAGTCAGATAAATACAAATCATGCATTTTTTTCATATTATTACCCGTAATTGCTGATGAGTTATTTTCATAGAAGGGAAGGCCTAGAAAAGTCAGGCATAGTGGTACATGCCTGTAACCCCAGAGGCTGTTAAAGCTGAGATAGAAATAAGGAGAGTTCAAAGCCAGCCTAGCAATGGAGAGGTGCTAAGCAGCTCAGTGAGACCTTGTCTCTAAATAAAATACAAAATAGGCCTGGGGATGTGGCTCAGTGGTGTCTCTGAGTGTCTCGAGTTTAACCCCAAGTACAAAAAAAAAAAGAAAAAACAAGGGAAGACCTAGCAGCGATGTTAATGTTACACTGAGTTTAAAGGAGAATTTTTGGGCAAGAAAGCATATGCAAACCATTTTAGAATTTCTATTAAGAGGCAAAAATAAGTGGAATTATGTTTGTAAAGAGAACAAAAAAAAGTTTAAATTTTAAAATGATGTCCAAGGTCTCAGTTAAAATAAAGGAAGACTTGACTAGATGCAAAGCCATTTATGTTTATGTGCAACTTAGATCTTACACATGCTAATTAAGTCTTTTGAATATATACTTGCAGGATCCTCTGTACTCAAATACTGTAATGCAGTTTGATGTTGTACATTAGTGTCTTTCAAGTTCAATGAATTTTAGGGAAATTTTTTGTCAAAACAAAGGTAATTTATTGAATATTTTTTTCTTTGTATTATTTTTTCTTTTTAGATTATAGTTGAATATGAGGAAAGAGCCTCATATAAAAAAACCTGAGAATGGAACTATAAAATATTCATATACAAAAGCATTGTTTGAATAATATGAAAATAAAGACAAGAAAATCTGAGAATTTTTTAAAGTTCTGTATTTAAAATTTAGATGAATAGCTCTTATTCTACAATTCACATAGAACCTAAATTCAATATACTAAAATTATTTTGCATAGTAGCATATTATGAGAATCAATATTATAGACCCTTTATCACTTAAGATTACTCAATTGAGATCATCTGTTAGACTAAAATCAGTCATGATCTATAAAGCAAAATCCTTTTTTTCATTTTCAGTTTTCTATAACATATTCCATTTAATGGTAACTAAAAAATTTCCTTTACTATTTATTGACCAATGATAATAATAAGACAGATTCCTGTGGCAGGATTAAGTTTGTGCCATATTTCTTAGAAAACAGGAACTTTCAATTTTTACCTGTGTTCTTGTTGCAATTTTAATTTTTTTAAATTAGTGACCTAAAATTTAAAACACTTTTATGTTATAAAATCATTTGTAATTGATTTTTTTATTAAAAATAATTTTAATTTTACATAAATATTGTTAGTCATGAGATTCAATGAAGCAGTTTGCACTTTCTAAACCTTTGTGGAATGGTTGCAGTAGCACTAGATTTGTGTTTCTTCTGTTCCTGTCCTCAAAGTAAAGAGAACCTATAAGATTCATTCATTCATAAATCAATAAAGTAATTTTAGTTATTTGAGGATGATACAAATATATCAAGAAATTGGCTTCTGCGTCAATTAGAACAGTGAGCTGAAATTAACCAAAAATTCCATTGAGATAAAGTAATTCTCCAGATACTAAGACAGACTGAGTCTCTCAGCCTTGCTTCTGAAAATGTATACTTTCTTTGGTAAGACTGTGTTTGGGAACACTTCAGTGTATCTTATCTCAGTGGCCTGCAGTTCAGATTAGAAATTGAAGCAAAGTTTCTAAACTGTGTGTGAGGAAACAGAAGAGATTTATCTCCCTTAGAACTTGCCATCTATATTTAGGGGCACATTCACATTGTTGGGTTTGGCAGCCTGAGAATAATGCTATGATTCAGATGGGATTTGAATATGTCCTCATAGACTCTGTGGGATGAAACTTAACCCCTCCTGTGAGGTATTGAGAGTGGAAACTTAATTTGACTAGTGTGTTTAGAGGTGGGGAATTTTGTATTTGACTAGGATGAGGTAAGTTCATCAGAGTGGAACTGCCATGTTTAAATCTTGGTGACTTTACCAGACGAGGAGGAAACACCAGAAGATTTACATACTCTCACATACACACAAACACACCCTCCCTGTTTTTGCCATGTGATGCCATGTACCACCTCAGGACTCTACCAGAAAGCTGACAATTATTAGAAAACACTTCTCATTCCAGCACCCATAAAGGATGAAATAAAATAGATCTCTTTTCTATGCAATTCACCCAGTCAGTAGCATTATGTGACGGGCAACAGAAAACAAGCTAATTTGCAGACTGAACATTTACTAGCCATTGTACTAAATAAATCAGTTAACCTCTCTGAACCCAGCTGTCCATAAGTAAAATGGAATAATAATGATAAGTATTTCATAGTCTTGTTATTAGGATGAGATAAAATTCTGACACACTGCTGGCATATTATAAGCACTCATAAGGATTAGCGATCGTTTTCATTAATCTTTCCTGCCTGTCTTCGCATGACTAACCACAAGCAGAATCAGAGATAGACATTTTGTGTGCAAATGACTTACTAAAAACATGCTCCCAGAAAATATTAAGAAGATAATAGAAAAAACAAGAAAGGAAATGGGAGACATCAAGGAGGTTGTCATTTATGGAAAGTTGCAAGGAAGGTGACTTTAGCCTGACCCCTCAGAAGAACTTGGAGTTGCAAGTTCCATTTGAGTATTGGTCTTGATTAGAAGCATAGTGAGCTTTCAACACAAATCTAGATCAACATTGGCTCAGAGCAGTCTTGAGAACATGAGCGAGCCCTCATCTTCTTTCTACTCTTTGCAAGTGTAAGAAAAGTGAGTGGTACCACTATCCCAATGAAATGTCTCTGAAGACAGTTACTATTGCAGGCCCTTAGAAATAAAATTGCAAAAAAGCCAGAGAATTCCAGTGTCTGATACACTAGCTTTTCTTTTTACTGTATTAACACTTTTACATCATTACAATCTTGTAACACTTTTGTTTTCAAATGGGATTTATTTAAATTTTCTTCTGCTTTCAAAAGCTTCCACAAATTATTCTACTGTAGAAGGAGATCCTGAGAAAACATTTTATAAGGTAGATGTCAAGAGGTAACTCTCCATGTGGCTCTCACATTTCTGCATGCCGTATGAGACACTGAAAGCTTTTTGCTCTAATTTATGTTTCAAGAATGTTTTAATAGTGAACAATCTTGGAAGAGAGTTTCTTTCTCCAGGAAGGCATGTTGACTGTCCATTATTTTAAAAATGTTTTAAATCACATGTGGTAAAATGAGTATTCCTCTTCTCTAATGCAACTAACTGTGTGCAGGTGTCACCTGGCTTTTTTTACATTGCCCTCGCAGAATTGAGGCTCAGAGAATCTGTACAAAAATGATGATAAATCTAAGCAACAAATATTGCTCTTCATCTTGAATCAAAGTTTCATACTTCTGTCAGAATCCAGGCAACTGTGGCATGCTGAGTAGGGTAAAATCTCAGACCCTTCTCTCCTTTTGATTCAAAAGGATTTGTCATAAAATTGCTTATGTCATTTATTCTTGGTCACATTGTTCTTATTTTTTAGTCACTTTCTCCAACAGTCTTCAGTCTCTTTCCCATGAACAAAACACAAGCAAACAAAGAAAATAGTAACTTAAAAATATTTGATCACATTTTTTTCTATCTTAAAATATGTTGTTTAATCACAACAAAAAATACTTTATTGAATGCAACTTTTTATTTAATTGCATGTATGTTTATAGATGACAAGCATAAGGCACCTCAAGGTATCAAGGAATGTCAAGTCCACAGCAAGGTACTAACTCACATGGATAAGAATGTGGCATTCAACGGTACAGAGAAGGCTAAAGAAGAACACCAGAATAGGTTGTAATCCTTTCCACTAAGCCATGCTGGGGAAATTTATTGGGAAGCATTCATTTTGAAAATATCAACAAAGATGATTAGAGAAAGATAGAGAAATTGGCACATAAGATGAAAGGAAGGACTAACGTCTTATAGATTGAAATTCTCCAAACAAATGAACAAAAATAGTTTATAATTTTGAAAGGTCCCTTACATGCACTGACCATAAACTAACATGTGTTGTTTATTCATTTATCAGGATAGTAGAATAGACTGTCATTTTGTAGAGGGGGAAAAAAAGACTCAGAGTAGGTCAGGAAGGAAATTTTTATATTCTAGCTATTATAATAACTAAGTACATGATCTTTAACAAAGCAACCTCCCTGTGGTTTAGGGATTTCCCTCATTATAAGCAGGAACTGAATTAAATGATCCCTAATTAAATGAATGGACCACATTTTACAAGAAATTACAGTTGTTCCAAATTATATCTCCATCCATCACTTTGTGTCCTGATTCTTAAACTCTCAATGAGAAATTGTGATATATATATATATGACAGTATTTTGTTTAAAATAATTAACTCAAGTCTCCTAAAAGAGAACACATACCCAGAATGGTAAATGGAATATAATGCATGTTACATTCTGGCACAGTCTTGGTTAAGAACATAGGGGATTTTAGTTGCTTTATAGACTGATTACTTGTACCTGATGTGTATTAAGTGAGTCTCTGTTGGTCGTTATAATTTACAAATGGGAATATAGGATTTAACAGTTGTTCAGCTTATCTGAAATATAAATATAAATTTTCCAAAATCCTAATTTATTTCCTTTCACCTGGGGCAATTTCTTTCTCTGACAGTCTAGGAATAAAAATCTATTGTAAATGAATGGAGAATAACAGCATTGGTCATAATCATTTAGAAAAAGAAATGTGTGTAAGAAAAGCAATATAGCTTTACTCTTTTTAGCTCTAGTCCCATGATTCTCTTAGAAAACTGTAGCAGATTTAATAATAGTGTTTTGACTTTGCTATAAATCTCTGGCACCCCCAACTGAGCCACTGCAAGAAATAATATGATTGAAAATCAGTACACCTGTGTGTCAACAGAAAACCTGCTCTTTCTCTGGAGTCAGAAACAGATGAAGAGATTAAAATAAAGAGCATTATAGACACTGTGACTGTGAAGATTTGTAAAGGAAAGGGCAAACATATATTAATTATTGAAGTAGTTTTGCAATAAATCATAACAAGAGGACTATATTTCACATAACACCAAAGCATTGAATAAAACCAAATTTATTATAGAACACTTCCTAGATGCCTACCCAACAGTCATTTTTTTTTTTTCAAGGGACCACTCCTTGTGAAACTCCTAGGGTAGGAGACAATAATCTTCCTTACTGTTTCTATATTCTGAGATCAGAGTTTTACATTTTGACACATTTCAGCAGAAACAAATCTTCCTTTACAGAGTTTGGCCTATATAATGAGGATTTGGACATATTTTACAGGGTAAGCAAACATTAGCTGAGGATAAATATTTTTTATTAAAAAGTTAACAATTTTAACATTCTTACATTTAATGTTTATCTTCATAATAAATAATATAAGAAATATTTAACATCACATTTTACTAATGAGTAAACTGTGGGTAAGTAATTTTTTCAAGATAATCTGCTAAATAAGTAGTAGATAGGGTATATGTTTGTATTTGATTGTCGTACATCTATATAATGGAGTACTATTCAGCATTAAAAAGCAATGAGCTATGAAGGAATAAAAATTCACCAAACAATTTAAATGCATATTTCTATATGAAGAAGCCAGTATGAAAAGGCTCCATACTGTATCATTAAAATAATATGGCATTCTGGAAGGCAAAAACTACACAGAAAGTAAAAAGATCCAGGGGTTCACTGGGAGGAGGGAGAGAAAAATCTAAAATATAAGGAATTTTTTTGAGTTCTCTCCAGGGATAGAACTCAGGGCACTCAACCACTTAGCCACATTCCCAGCCCTATTTTATATTTTAATTATACACAGGATCTCACTGAGTTGCTTAGCACCTTGCTTTTGCTGAGGTTGGCTTTGAACTAGCAATCCTCCTGCCTCAGTCTCCATTGGGATTACAGGCATGTGTCACTGCACCTGGAAGGAAGTTTTTAAAGTAGTGAAACTATTCTGAAAATACTGTACTAGTGGATACATAGAATTTTACATTTACCAAAATTCACAGAATTATATAAGACACAGTTAAACTTATGGAAGTAATGACTTCATTTAATGATAATGTATTAATAGTGGATCATTAATTGTAACTAATATACCACAATAATGTAAGATGTTAATAAAAGCAGAAATTGCGTATAGCAAAGGGGTACATTTAGGAGCTCTTTGTACTATGTGCTCAATTTATCTTTAAATGAAAACCTGTCTGTAGAGATCTTTTTTATGATATAATGTCCAATTATTAAAGTTCCATTTGTTGTAAGACATGCTTTTGAAAGAAGGATTGAATCCTGACATACGTTGTAAAGTCCTCTTCTTTGATTTCCTTAACAAATTTGTTAAATATCAGTTGATTATATTTGCATGCATCTATCTTTGGGCTTTCTAATCTGTTTAGATGGTTGAATTTTTTACAAGTCTTAATTACTATAAATCTAGTAATTCTTAAAGTCAGGTAGTATCACTTCTCCAGTCTTTCTTCCTTCAATATTGTGCTGGCTATTCTGGATCTTTTGATTTCTATATAAACTTTAGAGTAAATGTGTCAACTTCTACAAAATAGCTTACTGAGATTTTGATTAGAATTTTGTTTAATATATAGATCAAGTTTGAAAATAAGCATCTTAACAAATGTTGTCTTCTTATACACAAACATAACATTTGTCCATTAATTTAGGTCATCTGTGGTTTCTTTCAACAGGGTTTTGTGATTCTTTTTATAGATCCTATATATATTTTGTTAGATTTATATATAAATGTTTTATTTTTATTTTGCATACTATGGAATAAATAGCACCTTCCTAAATTCATTTCAATCCCTAACTCTCAACATCATTATACTTGACCTTTAAGGAGGTAGCTAAAGTTGAATGAGGTTATAATCTAGGAGGACCAGTGCTTGTGTAAAAAGAGAAAAGAGATTGCTGGAGTGTGTTCACACAGAGCAAAGGCCATGAAAAAACGAAGTGAGAACATGGGCATCTTACAGTCAAGTGGAGAGGCCTCAAGAGAAAATAAATCTTTCAGCATATTGATCTTGGACCTCTAGCCTCTAGTACTATGAAAAAACATAAACATTTGATGTCTAAGCCACCTACTCTGTAGTGTCTTGTGTTGTGTTTTAAATTTCAAATTATAACTATTTACGACTGGCACATAGAAAAGCTGTTGGCTTTTATGTATTAGTCTTGGACCCTGAACTTTTTTGTAGTCATGTATTAGATCCAGGAATCTTTTTTTAGTTGATTCATTTGGATATTCTACTTAAATAATCATGTCACATATGAGCAAAGATGATTTCAGTATTGTGTATACCTGTATGCATTGTTTCAGTCTTGAAGCTTTGTATGCTGTAACCAAAATAAATTGATAAAATTTCTATATAGTAAAGTATTACATTTCCTATTTTATCACAATTTTAACCAAATTTCAGAAATGTTAATATTTTCATGTTGATAATTATTTGCTGTGTTGGACATTATGAGGCGATTACTTTAGAAATTAGATTGTAACCCAAACTGGGTCACTTCCTGACTGGATTAAGCGATTAACCTCAATACATGCTCTGTTAAATTGCAAGAAGCTTTGCCTGAATCCTTTAAAAAAAATAATGAGGAAATTCTTAGCCTCAATTATTCAAGGAAAAGCCACTCTGTGAAAAGACTGTGAATAGATTTTCTTTCTTCCCCATATCCATAAGTTGTAGAGTAAGAATTTCTGGACTTTTGATCATATAGTCTTACAGAAATAATCAAGTTCCATGATACGGTTTCATGAAATATTGGTAAAACTGGCTATAATGGATTGTGTGGGCAACTGAAAGTGATTCTCTCACTCATAGCTCTTGGTGCAGAATGTCTGCTCCAAGACATTTTCTCACTGTTACCCAAATTTCTGCAATTATCTTGCCAAGTGTCACCAGGATTACTTACAATTTCAGTGGTCATTCTGAAAGCTTTTGACTTCTCAAGTCAATATAATTAATAGAAGCCCAGAAAATAAGGAAGGGGCATTATCAAACAATCAGAAACAACTACCTTTTAATTCATCTCCCACATATTTCTTGTGCCCCAAATGTTAAATCCTCCTTTAACTATCACCATTTTTTGTAGTTTCTGCCTACTCCCCTGCTCTCCTCATTCTGTAGAGAAACTACTCTTTTCCAAAGGTCATCTCCAACAGGTAACTATTTTAATAAGTGGCTCCCAGAAATTTTCAAAACATGTTTTGAAGTAACCCCAACTACTAATGTAAAAGATTCATTGACTTCTGTTTTCATAATGAAAGATTAGAGATAATTTATTTAATAAATACAAATCAGTTAGAATGGGAATCTGCAGGCTTTGACATATCTAACATAAGTTCAATATTTTCAGAGAACCTTAGAAAATTGACAAGCTATGAAAAAAAAAAAAACAAACATAAATTTTCAGAACCATCACTGCACTCTGAAATAGAAACTATACCAAAAGAACATCTGCTAAGAATCAAAGTTCTTAATACAAAGTTCTACTATTAAGAATGTTTGTAGGGGCTGAGACTGTGGCTCAGCAGTAGCGCGCTTGTCTGGAATGTGTGAGTCACTGGATTCGATCCTCAGTACCACATATAAATAAATAAATAAATGTCCATTGACAACTAAAAAAATATGGGCCTTGAAAGAGCAAATATCCATATGAATTGAATTAAAAAACTAAATTAATCTAAAATAAAATAAAGGGCTATAATGACATAAAAATCTACCTAATGTTGCTGTTTTAATGGAAAATCCAGCATTCAGGCATTCCCTGCCCTTTCATTACATTCTCAAGGAGAACTACATATAAATATAAATATGGTGATTACATTTCCTTTTAGAAAAAATGTCATTATTTATTCCAAAATCTCATTAATATAAAACAAAAGATTTCTCAGAACATTAAAGATCCTTGGATTATATGAATCTCTAAAGTTCCAGCTCTTCCTTCATTTTTCTATACAAAACTGTCACCTTGAAACCATTATCAACAGAACACTCTGAACAGAGGGGAGAGAGAGAGAGAGAGAGAGAGAGAGAGAGAGAGAGAGAGAGAGAGAGAGAGATAAAGAGACAGAGATATAAAGAGACAGAGACAGACAGAGAGTGAAAGTCTCTTCTCCCACCATTTCAGGGATTTAAGATTATTCTAGATAGTTTCTATGTGAATAAATCATTGAGGCATGTGTTAGTCAGCTTTTTCATCACTTTGAACAAAAGACCTGACAGGAGAATTTAAGGAGTAAAAGTTTATTTTGAATCACAGTTTTAGAGACCTCAGTTCATAGATGGCCACCTTTATAGCTTTGGGCTCAAGATGAGACAGATCATTATGGTGAAAGGGCACTTCAGAGAAAAGCAGCTCAAGATAAGACAATAAGGAAGCAGAGAGAACTCCACTCACCAGGGACAAAATATAAACTCAAAACCCATGTCCCCATTGACCTACCTTCCCTAGACACACCCTATCTACAATTGCCATACAGTTAATCCATATCCATGGATTAATTTAATGACTATGTAATACATCATAATCTAATCATTTCACCTGTGAACATTCTTGCTTTGTATTACACATGAGCTTTAGGGGGACACCTTAGAGATAAGGCATAACAAGGAGGTTTAGTATCTACTATCCTAAAATATAGAACCTTGGTATTTGAGGAAAAAACAGAAATAAAAGGTCAGTCTTATTTTCTCCTCCCACCATTACCCTGAAGCAAACCACTACAAAACCTGGATAATTCTTAATGTGTGTCCCTGTGTCTTCAGAGAGAAGCATATTCCTTTCCTTCTGATATAGGGAGGAAACTTCTGGAATGAGAGTCTTCCAACCTATTTCAGAGAATGTTCAACTATGAATTTACCATGCAAAAGCGGTTGTAAGACAATTGTCCAGCAGCTAACATTGTTTCCCATTACCTTCCCATTTGTGAAGCAAATCAGACAAAATAATGTGTTAAAGTTTTGGTATATTTAGTATGAAACTCACAATTCATCTGTGTCCTCTGTTTACATTAACTAATTAGAAATTTTAATGTTCATATTATAAATATGAAAGGTGATTTTTTATAAATATTTGATCATTTTTATAGGTATGATACTTTCAGAAATCAGGCTGTACATCCAAAGACAGCATTTCTCTGATTACAGTTGAAATGTTAACTTTTATTTGTTCCTGCTTCTATTTTTGAAATATGCTGAGAGAGAGAGAGAGAGAGAGAGAGAGAGAGAGAGAGAGAAAAGAGAGAGACTAGTACTATAGCTCTAATTTGCCTTTCTTTTCTTCTTTTTTTTCTTGTGTGTGAATAAAAGTGGTGATAATTAAGTTTAAGTTGTACCTCACCTCCTTTTATGTGTGCACCTTCTCAGGTGCTCCATTACTGGTTAACCACTTAATGCTGGAGGATGGGAACTCCTGACACCATGTAACATCTCATTAGCATGAACAGCTGGAGCCTGAAATAGATGGCACCATAGGGACTAATTATCTGAAAAGACTTAAATAGCAAATACCTACCAGGATCTTTTTTTTTTTTTTTTTTTTTTTTTGTCACAGAAAGCAAAGCTCGCAATGTAGTAAAGCTCTTATATGCCTAAGACCAATATTTATTTGAAATTTAAATTTTAAAAGCTCTCAACTGTAATGCTGCTTGTTAACAAAATGTATCCATGACAGTTACCCCATTCATTTGTGTCTTATCCTGTGTTTTGTGAGCTTAACCCGGTTGGTGTATTGATGTGATTGATCTCAGGGATATTTCAATGGTGACCCCAGAGAGGCACAGGCATTCTTTTTTTTTCATCATCCCTGTTGGGAGGCCCAAAGAAGCCATTTGAATGTATTTGAATATAAGATAATTAAACATTTGTCAGCCATGTTTTAACAAGGTCCCTGGACTCCAAAGGATCTATGAAGATCACTGAAATTATAGTGGATGATTTGTGAATTCTTTTGAACAGTAGATATATGTAAACATGTATTTTTATCAAAAGGTGTAGATTCTCTTGGAATATTCCATGTTTTGAAATATGTTCCAATGTTTCAAGGAGCCCCAAAGCATTACTGCCACATACCCTTCCTTCCCCCAAGTATTAAGGGTCACTTACCTAAATGTTTCTGATTCTTAGGAATTATAGAAATATTAGCAATACTATGAATTTTAAAGAAGAATATGTGACATATATCCCCAAGGGGAAAGGGCCAGCTCATCTGAGAAGGAGAAAAGACAGAAATTATTAGTTATATAAGGCAGAATTCACAAATATTTTGGAAAATTTTTAGCCATTTGTGATAAAATGAAAAAATACAGTTTTCACAATTGCAAATATCATATTTTAATCTATTATATTTTGCTATATTTAAATATTAAACTCTGATGTCTTTTATTAACTTACAGTGGTTACATTATTGTGAGATTTTTGTTTGCTTCGTTGCAATCTTTCATGACAAAATCCCAAAGAAAGGCTCGATCTTTTCCTTCAAAGGTTGAGAAACCTGAAATTTGGCTACTTCAGCTTCTTGTTCTCCCTACTCTCCTCCTTATAAGCTCTTCCACAATGAGAGCCACTAGCCCACTAGCTAGTTACTGTTTCTATGGTGATGGCCTCTCTGGGTTGCTCATAACCAAATTATTTTCTGGAACTTGGAAATTACATTACCAAAAGAAATATGTTTTAAAATCACTGAAATTTTACTGACATCATAAATATAATTTAATAATTGAAAAAAAATATCTGAGAAGTTGAGGTATGTGTGTATATATATATATACACACACACACACACACACACATACTGCCATATTGCATAAAGATGTTTTTAAACTTCTAAACTATAACTTTATCCAAGACCATTTCTATCAATTATTTTACTGAATGCTCAAATCACATTACTTCCTATATATTCATCTAGGCTAAATATTGGCCTTATTGGAAAAATGTAAAGTAGCAACAGTTTATAAATGCATCATAATGTAGATTCAAATGGTGCAAATTTCCTTGACTTGTCTTGAAATAACTTTCAAACAGTAGATGATAATATTTGAAGCCTTTTCTTGAAAAGAGATAGAAAATAGATTGGTATAACTACAATCTCTCATGTGTGGCATTATGTGTTACCTGCACACCCATTTAATTGGTGTCTAATTGAAACCAGATTTAAAAATAGGTAGTTAGTGCATATAGGTAAATAAGGTCTAATATCCGGTCTAATAAAGAAAATGGAGTCCATAAAGAAAATGGAGTTCATCTGAGTCCAAGAAACCAGAACAACACCTGGGGAACTGAAATGTTAATATCCCCAAAGCCCCTGGGCAGTCCTAAAGAACTGTTAATGAATTAGCTCCCAGCAAAACAGAGAGATGCTAGTCAAAGCACCTGAGGCCCTTCCTGCCCAGTCCACCTGTTTCCCAACTTTTGGTCTTCGCACCTGCATCCTCCATCACATGCAAGATAGAGGGAAATAAAGGACAGGAATGTGGGAGAACAAAAGAAGACCTTAGATATAAAAGAGGGAAAACCTTCCCTTTCCAAGGATTCTGCCTTTCAGGTCCCCTTATTACTGGGGGGGGGGGGGAGCGCAGTCTTTTTGCTATTCTTTAATAAAGCCTTCCATATTCCAGGCTACACTTGTGCTTTTCTGATGTTATACTTCAACATTGGGAAGCAAGGACTCAGGGTAAACAGCAGTAACAGAATCTAGCACATGTAAATAATGTTTGCAAAACAACTTCATACTTTCTGCAAAGTAGAACTGTGAACAAAAGGCCTTTGTTATTGAAAGGTTGTAAAGAAAAGCTAACTTGTCATTATAGATTTCACTATTTAAACCAAAAAAAATTTAAAAAAAGAAGTGAAGATATATATGATTATAATTATATACAAAGTAATCTTTATAGCTCTTATTAAAGGTGCAAAGTGTTTCAGAACAGTGTGATTGTAATGGTGTATTAGTCAGCTTTGTATCTCTGTGACCAAAATGCCTCACTAAAACAACTTAGGAGGAAAAGTTTATTTTAGATTCATGTTTTCAGAGGTCTCAGTCCACGGTCAGTTAACTCCATTGCTCTGGGCCTAAGATAAGAAAAAATACCATGGCAGAAGGGCATGATACAGGAAAACCACTCAGCTCATGGCAGCCCAGAGAGGAAATGACCAGCCAGTGACAAAGTATAATCCCTAAGGACTTGTCCCCAGTGACCTACTTCCTCAAGCCATGCCCCACTGATCTACAATTATTGCAAAGTAATCAAATTATTAATCCTTAAAATTGATTAATCCACTGATTATGTTACAGCTCTCAGAGTTGAATCATTGTACTTCTGAACATTCCTGCATTTCCACATGAGTTTTTCAGAGGTTATCTCATACCAAGCTTAAAGAAATGTTCATTTTATATGTCAAGTCATTGTGCCCAGATATTTTGTCAAACATTTTAAAAAATATTCCTGTAAAGGTGTTTTTGAATTATGTTAGTATGTAAATATGTAGACAATATTGTGAAGGTAGATTACCTTCTACAATGTGGTGACACTCACACAATCCATTGAAGTTCTTAATACAATAAAAATGGAGCAAGAGGGAATTTGGTCAGCAGCAGACTGCTTTCATTTGTTTTCTTTTGAATATTTGATTTAAAAAAAAATCTAGACTGTGTTTAGATTTGAAATGAAATTCTTCTGTGAGTATTCTGCCTACTGGTCTATTCTGCATAGTTTTTACAGATTTTCTATTTGCACCTCAGCAAGTCTGCGAACCAATTCCTTAAAATAAATCTCTCTACATATACACATCCCATTAATTTTGCTTCTCTGGAGAACTCTGCTGAATACAGTGAGTATATAAGTCATACTAGTCTCCGAACTGTTTGTCTTATCAGCATTTTTTATTTTTGTAATTCATACAATATTAAAGGGTAGGAGAATTTGAGTATTGTACCAAAATGTACACCATTATAATTAAGAAATGTTTTAGATTTTCTGGCTGTAAGTTAACAGGAAATATTTATTGTCTATTAAGAATGGTGCTTGAATAGCATTTATTAATTTGAGAAAATTATGATTAAAGTAAATTATACTAAGATGGGAATCCTAGGATGAACATGCAGCTGTTTGCTTCATATTAATAGAAGAATATTTTTGTGAACTGATCAGACGTATGATTATTGAGCCACACCAAAAACTAAACATGATTTCAATCCATATGAAGCCATAGCAATGTGAAAAAAAGCTGAGAACAAGAAAAAAAAAATTAAAAAATTGAGATATAGCAAAGCATCATAGAACTCTGTATTCATTAGTTGTAAAAATAAAGAATGGTCATTTTAGTCGGCTTTCTTAACGATCTGACCAGAACAACCATAGAGGAAAAAAGATTTATTAGAGGGCTCATGGTTTTCAGGGGTCTTAGTCCACAGAAGGCTGGCTGTATTTCTGCAGGATCGAGGTGAGGAGGGACATTGTGGTGGAAGATTGTGGGAGAAGGATCCACCTTAGCTGATGATCAGGAAGGAGAGAGAGAGAGAGAGAGAGAGAGAGAGAGAGAGAGAGAGAGAGAGAGAGAGAGGCCACATTCCAGATTCAAATTATATACTCCATAGCCATTCCTTCAATGAACCACTTCCTCTAGCCACACCCATCTGCTTCCAGTTACCACAGTTAATCCTACCAAGGATTAATTCATTGATTAGATCAAGGCTGTAATCCGATCATTTATCCTCCAAACCTTCTTGCATTGTCTCACATGTGAGCTTTGTGGGTACACCATATCTAAACCGTAACAATTGTTATATTTGAATTTTGAGAATTTTTAATAGTTATTCTTAAAGAATGCAGGAACTAAAAACTACTAGAAGAGAAATTCCTGCTAAAATATAAAATGAAGACGTAGCAACAAAGAATTTTGGATAATTTGAATAATAATCTGCTCATTTATCACCAAATCATTTTATAGAATAAGAATAGTGTCTTTTTAAAAAAATTGAATCTTTTAACTTTCATTCACCTCCACTGTGAATTTCATTTCTCTTACTTTGTACATTATTTGGAATGAGGCCTAGGTGTCCTAGTCATAAGAAAACATGTACACAACCTATCTAGCAGGATATTCAGTTAGAGAATAGTTATCACTGGATAGAAAGGAGGAGGAGAAGATTTTTTGGAATACAAAAAAAAGGAAATACTTAAAAATAATTTTCCTCTTTTCTCTTACAGTCCTTTTATTTTGGCATTGATTATGGAGGATGTGACTTTTATGGAGGAAGATAATAGCAGAGAAAAAGTAAAAGCAAAAGCAGGGAGAACCTTGTCCAGTGTTTAATGGGCCATGGATATTGAATGTTTGTCATGTTTTGACTTAAAAAAAATCTAGGAGACATCAAAAACTGCAGGAAGGTCTGATCTATTTGGTAAGACGATCAAGATTCCTGGAAGCACCATGGGGGAGAACATGCCTTGGACTGTGTTAGACACAAAATTGAGCAATTTAGTTTGTTCTTAATGGAAATAAGGAAGGGAGAGGGGGAGGAGAAGGAAAGAAGGGGATGGGAAAGAAGAGATAGAATGAGAATCTGATATATATTATTTGTGTATTTATAATGAAGAAATTAAAATTTCTTGCTCTACCTAGACACTAGTGGGAAAGGGATACCCATGAAGGGAAAAATAAACCTAGAAAATTATTTAATATTAGAAGACATTGTGATAGATTATTAGCCAATTTAAAGTTCTTCTCATCTACTGATCCTATCACACTTTTTAACCCTAGACTTTCAGTTGGATTTGAAAACAATTAGGAAATTTAGATCAGTTACAATAACAAACACAAGAATATAGATTACTTTGTACATTTGAATTTCTAGTATAAGATACATTTAAATCCTTGAAAAGTTAGTCCATGTTCTGAGAAACCCCACTCTCTTCTTAGTACCTTTTCTAACATTTAGTATGATATTTAATATGTTTTAGATTGTGGATATGAGAAAGCATAGTTTTGTATAGATGGATTTGTTTAATTATAGAAGTCAATGTATCTCATAATCTCAATGATTAGAAACTCAATGGAAATATCACAGACTACAATTTCAGGTTGTTTTTACCATCTGACAATGAAGAGGATAGGTTATTGTGGATCTGAGAGATGAGCGCTAATTTAGATAGGGTAATTAAAGAAGATCAGAGAAAAGGTAAAAGAAAAAAATCATGATTTGTTGGAAGAAGAGTGTTCTAGCCCAGGTGCACACAACAGATGCCCTGATGCAAGACCACACTTTCTGTTTCAAAAATAATTTTTGGAACAGAGTAAAGAGGCAGAGATGCCATCAGACAGGATGGGAAAAGGAAAATTGATGTGGGACTTTGTTCACATTTTAAAGAACTTTTACAGTTAATGAAGTGGGATACAAAGGAGGTTTTAAGCATAGGTGTTCTATCATTTTCTTTTCTTTTTAACATTTTCAAATATATGTAAGAGTAGTGAATAAGTAGAGAACCATTTGGAATATATAACTTGACTTTTTAAAATTTTTAACTTCCAGTTTTTACTTCTATATAGAGAAATAATTATTTTTATCTAGACTCTGTGTTCTGTGAATGTGCTCACCTCTTCTCTGGTTTTAATAGTTTTTCCATAACTTCTGCATTTATAAACAGTAATTCATATTGTATGTGAGTAGAGACAGCTTAAGTTTTTGTTATAATCTGAATGAAATTTATTTATTTATTTTCCTTGCCTTGAAGAGTACCTGAGACACTCTAATACAATGCTGAATAGTAGTGATGAGATGAAATACTTTCCCCTTGTTACTGATTTTAGGGGATTTACTGATTTTAAGTCTAGAATAATCCATATATTTCCTGATGAAGTATTCTGTTTTATGTGCTACTGGATTTGATTAGGTCCTATTTTGCAAGCATGTTTTTATAATGGATATGTGTCTATATATATATATATATTTTTTTTTTTTTCTTTTTTCCTTGCAATGTCTTTGTCTTTTGTTTGTACAGGACTGCTCTGGCTTTATAAAATAAATTTGAAAGAGTTCCCTCCATCTTTTCTAAGATAGCATTCATAAACTAGGTATTATTTCTTTCTGAAATTTTTAATATAATTCTCTTATGAAACCATCTAGGACATGAGCTTTCTGTATTGTAAGAATGTTTGACATAATTTTTCTAAAAAAAATATTCCAGTCATGTGTTTCTGAGTAAGCTCTGATAGTTTGTGACTTGCAAGGAATTGTTCACTTCACATGGATTGTCATATTTTTGGAATATACTTGTTTATGAAACTCTACTATTATCCTTTTAAGTTGGTGTTTTTTTAGTGATGTCTATTTCCTTTTTCATATTGATAATGTTTGTTTTATTCATTTCTATTCAACTATCTAGTTTGATAAATGCATTCAATGTAAAATCTCAAGGGGGTAAATCCATATTTTTGATAGCCATGTATCAGATTGACAAAATGTGCAAGTTTAAAGTTTCTAAAATAAGGAACTGTTTTTGGAAAGATTAAACTTTTCTCTTCAAGCTATATTAATTGTTTTAGGGATTTTTTAGAGTGATCATGCTCACACATATTAGGGCCCAATTTTAATTTCTACACATCATACAGAAGCATTCATATTCATCAAAATGTATCTATGTGGTATTTATTTGTCTTATGTTATTTAAATGTTCAGATAATAGAATTATGCTCTTTTTCATTATCAGTGAAAAAGTGAAAAATGAATAATTTTCCTTTCTGATTTCTCTCTTTCAACAATGACAAGTATCCCAAGAGAAATATTGAACATTTTTATGAAGATTATAATTCTCTATAATTCTTGTCAAGGACAAACTTTCTAGGGAACATACAAAAAATTCAAAAAATCAGAACTCCTTACCAAGTAACTTCAAATATGAACATATGGGAAAATAGCAGAAATGTGTTCTTGTGAATTTTCTGTCTGAGGAAATGCAAGACTGTTTCTACTACAGCATATCTGTTGGGAGATTTGCAGATAGAATAGTTCCTACCATTATATCTCTTGCCAAATGGGACGTGTATTGGATTCATTAGTCTATCTTTAAATTATTCCTTTATTACTTGTAAAGAAGTTGAAACAGATTGAAAAAAGACTATTCATGATGTAGAATATTATTCCTGGTCTCGATTCCAAGCAAACTCAGAATAATCTGACATACAAGTAAGAGAGTACAAGCTCAGTATAATTACACACCTTGGGTATCACTTTCACCATGGCAGGTTTGGTACACTGAGGCGTCATGACAGGTTTTTGCAGTATTTTCCTATCTAAAGTCCATCACACATGTATTTTCTGAGCAGTTTATATTTTCTCCTAAATCAAAATACCTGACCTAAAGTAAGTAGTAGTGTTATTCCCATTATTTTCTGTTTTTACTTCAACTATATATAAATCCTAAAATTTTTGAAACTAATTATTTATAGTTTGTTTCCAGTATTTTGCTGCTCTTGGTATATCAGGTTTATATTTAATATCACGTGTGCATTATGAATACTTGTATTCCCAGGATAAAAGTAGATGGTTTGGCATAAAAAAATGGCCAACAATGTGAGCAATGAAGCTGTGTAGGGAACACTGATCTTGAGGCCCTGCAGTCAGAAGCAGTTTTTCATTCCCCACAATAAACCACTTCACATATGCTCACAGAAAGCGAAGGTCAGACATCTCTAACTCACATAAAATTCCTAAGTGGTACATCACACATATTAGCAAACACATTTTCTTTGGTTGAATACTTTATATGTTGGGCATTGTTTTTATTTTTTATTAACCCATTAATTTCTTTCTAAAAAATATAAGTAATGGGTAGCATTCAATAGTGAGTTCTAGCAAGCTAAAATTTGGTCTATAGGAAGAGTTTTGAGATGAATTCTCATGGATTGACTGAATATTTTCTTAAATTTTCTTTACTTTAAGAGTCCACGTTCTACTCACCTCTCTCTTCCTTCTTCTCCCTGGTCCACTCACTTGTCTTTCTCTTTCTGCATAGTACTTTGCCATTCAACTGTGACAAACACATCTGTAATCAAATCAATCACAACAGCTGATTCTTCAAGTTGCCTTTTTTTCTTTTCTATACACAGTAGAATCTTTCATACTAGTGTCTGGGTCTTGCAGACAGTGATTGCAGCATCTGTTTTATTCTTTTCATAACTTTAATACTAACATAAAATTAAAAATTTTATCTTATTTGAGTTCTGTATTTACAACTCATGTTTTTTTTTTTTTTACTCAAACTATCATTCCAAGATTTTATCATTATTAAATATATCAGCTATTCCTATTAAAGTATTTACCAAGAAGGGATGGTACATAACACTAAATATTAGAATAAAAATCCTAATTTAAATACAACTCTGAGCTAAAGTATGATCTCTCTCTAGATCAAATAATTTCACTATCTTAAAAAAAGTGTAGTCATAGGGTCCAGCATAAGATATAGTTTTGTTTAAATCAGACATTTGGTTTTCCTTAAGGTTTCATGATGAAATAATAATAATTTTAGTCTTTACAAATACCCTATTATGAACACTCTCTAGGAGGGACACGTATTGTTATCTTTCTTTTGCAATCTGTAGAATTTATTATATTGATAATTACTGAAGTATAACAGAGGCTTTTATGATAGTATTTCACTTGTTTTCATAAAGTTTCTTTAATAAGTCTTCTTAAATTAAGTTAATTTTACTTCATATAGAGAAAAATAGGATTTCCTTTTTATCATTCTTCTTTAATATTACCAAATTATTGAACAAATATAACACAGAAAATGCAAACATCATATTAAAATGTGTATGTCCACTTGCTCTCTGCTGTCCAGAAGCCTGTCAAGCTTACATTAAGAGATAGTTTGTGGACTGGGGATATAGCTCAGTTGGTAGATGCTTGCCTTGCATGCACAGGCCCTGGGTTCAATTCTAGCAACACACACACACAAAATATACCTTGTTGTGGCTTTACATGAAATGAATGATTATTTCAGGATTTCTGTTATAAATCTGCCCTTTATGACTAAAAGTCTTTACCTAATCAATTGGAAAATATGTTTCCAAATATGCATTTTTACCCTTGTATAAGTCAGTCAAAGAAAAAGAAGACAAGTAATTTTTTTCCTTATGAAAGATTCAAGTATGATTGAGAATGGCTATATGCCAACCTGAGCCAGATGTTTGTCAAATAGTAGTAGCATCATGCACTCATCCCAGTTAGTATCAAGGAGTAACCCTGTATTTCAGAAAGGATTGTTTATCTTCCTTGTTCTATAAGCAGAGTATTTATGTGATGTTCAAAATCATACTAGGAATTATAGTGCAGTTTTAAACTAAATGAAACCTGAATCTAGATCCTGAAGAAATTTTTATAATTATGTGAATTTCTCTTAATATTTCAAGAGATTGAGAATACCTTAAAAATATGAACAGGCCATATTTCTTTGTGGCTCCTTTGTTTGTCATATATATATATATATATATATATATATATATATATATATATATATAATATTATATTATATATATATATATATATATATATATATAATATTATATTATACATATAATATTGAAGGTTTTAGTACTGTATTATTTTTTTTACTCAAAACTATCATTTTTATCATTTTTAGTACTGTATTATTTTTATGAATGTATAAAATGAAAGCAATTTAATTTAGGGATGTATTGTTATGCTTAAGTTGCCATAATTAATAGACTATGTGATTTAAATAACAAATGTGTGTTTTTTCATACTACTGAAGTTTTGGGTTTCCAATGAGGACTCTCTTCTTGACTTGTAGAGGGCTGCTTTTCTTTAGACCTCACATAGATTTTCCTGGAGAAAATTTCAAGTGAGAGAACAAGGAGAGGGAGAAACAAGTTCTCCAGTATTCTCATAAGGATACTAACTCTTAAGGCTTCATTTAGTTACCTTATCTTTATGTAGGTCCTATCTCCAAATACATTCATACACTGGGGGTCAGGATATAAAGTTAGGGAGGCAATTCATTCTATGACAGGTAGATTTGACCCAAGGAAAACAAAAATAATAGAAATATTTAAAATTTTGTTCCCCCCCCCCTACCTCACAGAACTTTTTACTGTTAAAGAGCTTTTATGAATTTTTACCTTAAAACTACTATATAAGGTTGGGGGCGGTGGTGCACATATAATCCCCGTGGTTGGGGATGCTGAGGCAGGAGGATTGCAGGTTTGAAGTCAGCCTCAGCAATATAGTGAAGCCCTAGGCAACTTAGTGAGACCCTGTCTCAAAATAAAAAAAAAATAAAAATGGGCTGGGGATGTGGATAAGGGGTTAAACACCTCTGGGTTCAATCCCTGGCACCCTCCCACCAAAATACCATCTATGCTGTATTCAAACTGAGTGTCAAGTAAATATGAGTTTGATTTGTGCATATTTTCATCAAGTTGGTATGAAATCTTTAAAAACTCAAAGCTATCTATTGAATCAACATTGCATGTAAGTTCAAATGAAATTATTTATATGCTAAAAGAATAAGGTGTTGTTATATACTTGGTTCAAATGGAGTTAGTTCTTCAAGGCATCCCAAATTTCTTGCAGTTAAAAAAAATATTAAATGTCAAGAGAATTTCAATAGGTTTGTATTAATTTAATAAGCAGTGATAGATTTACCTGAGTTTCAAATCCACTATCCCTTGTATGTCCTGTGATAATAGAGATGATTCATGTAAGTATTTCTCCCTTACTTGCATGTATGCCTATGTCAAAATGAAATCTGCTATTATGTATATTCATAATACACTAATAACCATTAAAATATGTTTTCCTTGTTTCTTGGCCCAATATTCAGCAATATCAGTAGAAAATTATAATGATATCAGGGGAAAAGAGGATACTGAAGAAGCAGAGACTTCTATTTCTGTTTTTGACATGCTTATCTGCTTGGGCTCCTGGAGAGTGTATGACTGTTTTTCCACATCCCTCAACTCCTACCCCTGGTGGGTATAGCAAGTCCTACCTCTCTGTGAAAGACTTATGGGGAGGGCTGAGTGAGTAGCTCAGTGGAGCACTTGCCTAGTATGTATGAGGTCTTAGCTTTGATTCCAGTACCATAAATACATACATGATAAATAAATATAACAAAATAAAATATCTATTGGCAGCTCTCTGTGATTCACAGTGAAGTGCTTGTAGATGCTTTACTATAGCACATTTCTTTTCTCAGGCGGGTTTGTTGATGGTGGTAATTTGCAATTTGTACTAGGCATCTCTCCTTGAGTACATTCCCAACTGTGAGTTTAGTTGTACCCTGCAAGTAGCTATTAAGTTTGTGTGCCAGATTGCTTCCAATGAGGGCTTTCTGGTGAGTGCAAAACAATTCACATTTCTTATAACTTTCCAGTAAGCAAGGTTGACAGTAAGCAACTCCTTTTCCTACTTTTGCCATCCTGATCCTAGCCTCATTAGCTTCCATCAGATTCCCTTGTCCTCACAACAGCCTTTTCTTGACCTATCCACCTTGGCTTTTTCACTGTAAGTCACTTGTGTCTAGGGACAACCCCACAAACTTCTCTGGCATTGTGTGGGGTGCAACCACGCTGTTCCCAGTTAAAAGTGAGAAAGGAATTAGAGACCCTTACCCTTACTGGCAGTGGGCTTGTTCAATAATGTGTAGTTCAGGAACACTGTAAGTGAATTTTGTATTCCAGTCTCTGCAGTTCTGACTGTGGTGGAAGTCATGCTTCGTTTGTTGGATGACCAAATAATTTTTGCTTTTGTGTTTCCTCTGCTTTGCATGTACCTGTGTAATCATGAAATTATAGAAGTCAAACTTTGTCTTATAGGACATATCTTAACAACTAGAAGAATTATATGGAAAGGAAAGATATCTCAAACTCTGATGACAAAATAGTCAAAAAATTAGAGAACAATTTGATTTATGATGCATGTCAAACATCATTAAACAATCATCAAACATCATTAAAGATTTAATGGATGCTTAATACTTCTAAATACCCAAAATGAAAAACAATAGAATGTTTCAAAACTAAAATTATTGTATTACAAGTGAATCTATATATTAATGCATATAATCATAAACACAAATGTACCAATCCCTTGCTGAGTGCCACTTCTGTGCAGGTCTGGTATTATACATGATTTTATGTAATCACCATAACAAATTATAGACAAGGAAT
Source organism: Marmota monax (assembly GCF_021218885.2). Lineage (NCBI taxonomy): Eukaryota > Metazoa > Chordata > Mammalia > Rodentia > Sciuridae > Marmota > Marmota monax. The sequence goes on from NW_026692781.1 coordinate 18,512,051, forward strand.
TATCATTCTCATTTTATAGATGATAAAACCAAGATTTAAATAATTGGTCTTGGATTATGCAAAATCCAATCATGAAAATAATTACTTTGTGATTATGTTTTAAATTATAAGTAACAAGCAGGGATTATTAGAATATATTTTAAAATAGTATATAGTATTGTATTACTTCAAAGACTGTGAGCCTATCTACTAAGGTATATCTGGAGTAATATAGTGTAGATGAGGCTGCTATATTTTATCCAGTTATTAAATCATTACTGTTATGGTTTAGATCTGGACTGTCCTGCAAAGAGGATTGTTCCCCAATGTAGCAATATTCAAAGTTGGGGCCTTTGCAAATGACTGGATCAGAAGGACTCTACACTCATTAGAAGATTATTCCATTTATAACAGAATAAACAACTGGGGGATGGTGAAAACTTTAGGCAGGTGAAGCATGTCAGGAGGAAGTAGATGACTAGGGACATTATCTTGGGGACTATATTTTCTCCCTACCCACTTCCTTTCTCTCCGCTTTCTGACTCTTATGAGCTTTATAAGCTTTTCTTCCCCATACTCTTCAGCCATGATATTTCTATCATGGAATCAGCTGACCATGGACTGAAACATTTGATAACATGAGCCCAAATAAATCCTTCCTCCTTTAAATTGTTTTCTCAGGTATTTGTCACAATGAAGAAGAGTCCTCACACAGTTATCTAGAAGAGTTTTTCCAAGGGAGCATAATTAAATATCTTTGGATTTCTATTTAAAATATTATTTGAAAATAACTTTAAGGTGGAAGTTTCAAAATAGTACAGAATCATTGTGTACACTTCACTTGTTATTGTTTTTCTTCATTATTAGAGAATAAATTGTAGAAAAGGTGTCACATTGCCTTTTAATACTTCAGTTTGTATTTCTTCAATGCAATATAGCACTCAAAGTTGGGAAATCAGCATTGATTCTATAATATAATTCAATCTAAATCTCATCCATTGTACAGATAATTTCTTTACAGTTCAAGGATCCAATGTAGGTCACATGTTACATTTTGTTGTCACTTTGTTTTAATCTTTCTTATAGTTTGGCTCTGGAATGTTGCCAAAGGCTCATTTGTTGGAGGCTTGCTCTTTTGCTGGTAGCACTATTGAGCAGTTGTAGAAACTTTAGGAGCCAGGAGCTACTTGGATGAAGCAGGTCATTAGGGGCATGTTTTGAAGGGTTTATTTTGTACCTGGCACCTTGTGTGTGCCCTCTTTTTTCCTGTCTCTCCGCTCCCCCTTTTCTGACTGCTGTAAGGTAAGCCACTTTGTTTTAACATACCCTCCCCCACTGTGATGTTTGCCTCACCACAGGCTGGTATCAATGAAGTCTAGTGACCATCTACTGAAACTTCTGAAGTGAGACAAACCAAATCTTGACTCTTTCAAGTTGTTTATGTCCAATGTTTCATAATGATGAAAAGCTTACTTTTTTTTTTAATCGGCAGCAGTTTCTTATGTATCTTGCATGATCTTGATAGAGTTGCAGATCCAGGACAATGACTTCTTCTTTTAACAGATTTAATTTTTAAGCCAGTTTTATGTTCATAGTAAAATTAAATGGAAGTTACAGAGATTTCCCCTATACCCTCTGCCCTAACACATGGGTAACTCTCCTAATTATCAGCTGATAAACTTTGCTTCACTTGTTTTCTAATTCATTTGTTCATTAAACATTAAAGTCCACCAAATTCAGCTGAAATAAAAAAGACAGTATCATAATCTAATTTAAACAAAATAATTTAAATTCACATATCATTATTATATAGGTATCTTTACTTCTTTCAAAAATATTCAAAATGTCCTACATGTAATATGACACAATTAAGCTTGCATTTTTTTTGGAAAGTTTATATGAGAACAATTAAAGAATGATTTTTCTCATTGAAAGTTATGGGTAACTTTTGTTCCTAAATAAAAAGTTATGAAAATGTTTGAAAAGGAAAAGAAGATGCATAATGTACAAGGATAGAATATTTTCTTGGTATATAGTAAGGAATACATATGTGTATTTGATTTCTTAAGCACTTGGACAAATCAGTACATTCTTTTGGTGAAGTAAGGAATGACAAATCCTATTAGAAACAGGATACCTATAACATCGCAATACGTTTTTGCACATATAATGAAGACATTATATTTATAATTAATATTTGCCCTCATATATTTTACTATTACATAAGCGAGACACTAAAGCAACAGAAATATAAAGATAAAAAACACTTAGAAGAATGAGTCCCTACATAGCAATCATGTATTTAATTGCATGTTAAAAGTTAGGAGCTGTGTTATAACTGAGTTTTAAAATATACGATTGTATGGAGCAAGGGAATAGAATCTAAGAGATAATTCTAGAAGTCATTATTAAATTAATTACTTAACTTCATATAAGGTGATGTTAAAAGTAGAATGAGATCACAGAAATTTGCTGCAACAAAGAATAAGCAGTCATTGCTCTAAAATAGGGGAAAGAATTGACCCATGGTGAGTGTGATAGCTGATTTAGGTTGGGCTTCTGTGGTTAATAACCATCAGGTTTTTCATAGGTCTATGTTTGTGTTCTGCAATTCCAAATGTATTACTGCCATAATTTTTATTTTTATTTTTGGATGTGTGCCACAGTCTGGCTGGGCACAATTCGGGAGCCACTTGTCAAAAGAAATGAACTTTATTTTTACAACACACACGCCACACTACACAGCTCTTCAGGAAAAACCCTCAGAGTCCAACTGCCACCACCAGCTTCCCACAAGCCTCTCAACCTCCCCCACTCCTCCTGCTCTTGAGGCCGATTGGCTGGGTCGGTGGGCAGAGCCAAAAAAAGTCCCCCAATGAGCAGCTCTGTGGTCTGAAAGGGCAGGGAAACAGCCCAATGAGCATCACCACAGAGGAGCCAATCAGTTGGCAGCTAGAAGTTTGCTGTGAGCCAATCATCAGCTGGCAGCTGGAAGTTTGCTGGCAGCTGGAATTTTGCTGGGGCCCCTTCAGCTGTGGCTCTCAACATCTCTCCCTCTCTGTTTAAACAACAAGCATGTGGCTCAGGGACCGTGCCTGCCTTAGGTTGTCCAATAGTACACATGGTCCTTACCCGTCATTGGATGAGCTGACCTCAAGGCATCAGCCTCCTGTCTTAGGTTGGTACCACATTGCAATTGGATCTTACCCGTCATTGACTACAGGTCCAGCATACAGCCACACCTGTGGATAGGTCTTTGTACCAGTGTGGGGGGGTGAGGTTCTTTGCCTCACCTCTGTTGGCCCCCAAATTTTAGCTGAACGACCATGACAAGCAGAAGGGAGGAAGATACACCAAGCCAATTGACGGCTCATTTGGGAAAAAATGTACCACAGATGACACCATCAGCAAAAATACCCCAACACTACCACAAGTCGCTGCACCAACAGATCGTTCACAATTCATACAAGTGAGTTCACAATGCATACAAGTGATACATAGTCCAGGCAAGTTCTGCAAGCAGTTCAGTGATGGCTATTGCAGAAGCTGTAGATTGGTTTTATCTTTGTCTTCACCAGCACTGGGATGAAGATAGGAATTCTGGCAATTATGGCTAAAGAAAAAAATTATGTAACATTCCAGAAGGCACTAAAAGAAAACAATTTTCTGAACAATTTACATTATCTTGAACAGAATTATTAAATATAATGAAAAGGAAAGGTGAAAGTAAACAAATAGATCTGTTAACCTCTTTTTTGTTCACATATTAAAACAATCCTCAACAGCTGTTTACCCAATTTAAATTAAACCATTTAAATCACGTGAATAAAAAAAAATATATATTTGGATCCATTTTTCATGAGCGCTCATCATATATGATATATGGACATACATACATACAAACATACAACATAAAACACAAGTGTGCACACATAATATAATACATACAACACATAACATAATAGTAAAGGCCTTATAACTTTTCACAGGTGAAATCTCCATTGCAATGTTTAAAAACTCTATAGTCAAAAAATAGAACTGATCAGCAAAACATTAACCTAGGTCTGTATGAGCTCAAAAAACAAAATAGAACTTCATGATATGGGAAAGGGTAATAATAAAATAGATATAGAAAAAAGCATTCTGGTTCTGTCGCAGAAGTAAGGATAGCCAAACTGGAGTTTTGGATATCAGCTGTTATGGATTTGAGCCAAATCATCTTCTTTTTGGTTTGTAGAAATCGCTTTAGTTAATCTCTCTGGAATCCAAATCGGCTGCTGTTCTCCCTGTGGAAACACACAAACAGACCCCCGACTCCAGAGAATTACTGGGTCAGGACCTTTAGAGTAAAAAGGGTTATTTTAAGTTTATCTTTGGGGAATATATACCCCTTCCCAATTCCTTCTTTTTGCTTTAATAAGTACATTTTAATAGTTTGATGAGCTCTTTCAACTATGCCTTGTCCCTGTGGATTGTATGGGATTCCTGTTGTATGAGTAATGCCAAATGATGAGCAAAATTGTTTAAAAGAGGTAGAAGTATAAGCAGGGGCATTATCTGTTTTTAACTGTTTTGGAATGCTCACAGTGGCAAAATTTTGTAAGCAATGAGCTATAATATCTTTAGTTTTTTCTCCGGCATGAAGGGAGCCCATCAAAAATCCAAAAGAAGTATCAACTGTAACATGCAAATATTTTAATTTTCCAAATTCTGGCAAGTGTGTGACGTCCATCTGCCAAATATGGTTAGGTATCAATCCTCTAGGATTGACTCCAAGATTAACTTGTGGTAAAAAGGTCACACAATTTTGACATTGTTTTATTGTTTGTCTAGCTTGTTCCTTAGTTATTTTAAAATGCTTTTGTAAAGTATTAACATTGACATGGAACTTTTTATGAAAATTTGTAGCTTCTTCTAGTGTAGAGAAAATATGTATGTCATGTGTAGTTTTATCTGCTAAATCATTGCCCAAACTAAGGGCTCCAGGCAATCCTGTATGTGCCCTGATATGTCCTATAAAGAATGGCTCTTTTCTGTCCCAGATTAGACTTTGTATAGTGGAAAGCAAAGAGAAAACAGTAGAGGAAGGGGAAATCCTACCAGCATCTTCAAGGGATACTATAGCATTAATTATATACTGACTATGGGAAAATAAATTAAATATAGAATCTTTAAACATCACAAAAGCTTGTCATACTGCATTAAGCTCTACCTTTTGAGCTGGTTGTTTGGGTACTAAAAATGTAAAAGTTTGATCAGGTGTAACTATTGCTGCTGTACCATTATTTGACCCATCAGTGAATATATTTGGAGCATTCATGATAGGTGTTTTTCTTGTCATTTCTGGAAAAATAACAGGATGAAATGACCAAAAAGACAATAAAAGATTAGATGGTAAGTGGTTATCAAATGAAATATTAGATTTGCACATAATTATTGCCCAAGTATTTAACTCATTAGCTAACTCATCAATTTGATCCATAGTATATGGATTAATAATTTTATTGGGAGAAATTCCAAACACTCCCTTTGCTGCTTTTATTCCTTTGAGTATTAATTGTCCTACAGCCTCAGGATACCTAGGAAGAATAGTGTTAGGAGAATAAAATAAATTTATCCCCAATAATGGACCCTCTTGCCAAAATATTCCTGTAGGAATATTTTTTTGTTGGTAGTACAATAAATAATAAATGCAAACTTATATCAATTGTATCCCAATGCATATTTTCCATATATGTTTCAATGATTTTTAATGCCTTTCTTGCTTCAGGAGTTAACATTCAGGGTGAATTTGGATCTGATGGACATTTTAGGATATCAAATAAAGGTCCCAACTCTCCTGTTGGTATGCCTAGATAAGGCCTTATCCAATTTATGTCTCCTAATAACTTTTGAAAGTTGTTAAGTGATTTGAGTTGATCTACTCGTATTTGAATTTTTGGTGAACGGACCATGATTGAGGATAATAGAACTCCTAAATAATTAATTGGAAAATTTAATTGTACTTTATCTATTGCTATCTCTAGATTATAATTTTTTAAAAAGTTTGTAAGTGTGGCACAACATTCTAGCAATGTGTTTTTATCTTTGTGTGCTAATAATACATAATCCATATAGTGAAATATTTGTAGTTCAGGATTTTGATTTCTAAGTGGCTGGATTACTTTGTTAACATAAATTTGACACAGAATTGGGCTGTTAGCCATCCCTTTAGGGAGTACTTTCCATTCATATCTCTAATCAGGACCTTCATGATTCAGTGCAGGGATAGTAAAGGCAAAACATGGACTATCCTCAGGATGAATTGGAATTGAAAAAAACAATCTTTAATATCTATAACTAAAACATACCAGGTTTTTGGCAAAGCAGACAATTGAGGAATCCCCGATTGAGCAGGTCCCATAATAACCATCTCATTATTAATGGCTCTTAAATCTTGCAATAATCTCCATTTACCAGATTTCATTTTGATGACAAAAATGGGAGTATTATGGGGAGATACAGAAAGTTGTATATGTCCTTCCGCTAATTGTTGTTTGACCAGGTCATGGGCTGCTTGTATCTTTTCTTTAGTCAGGGGCCACTGAGGAACCCATACTGGTCTTTCTGATTTCCAAGTAATTTTTATTGTCTCAGTGGCCCTTTCTGAAAATCCAACCCATGTCTGTCCGTTCATTGATATATTTGTATTGGTGCTGCTATACCTTGTTCTTGTTTTTCTAATCTTTTTCCTTTCCTAAAGCCTTGTCTAGTCATAATAGTGGGTGCATTTTGGTTGATGTTATTTGTTGATGTCAAACCTAATTGATCTAGGACATCTTGTCCCCATAAATTTACGGGAAGATGATCCAATACATATGGCTGTATAGTTCCTTCACATCCTTCAGGATCCTTCCAATCTAATACCATTGCACTTCTATGGGGATTAGTCGCCACTCCTAGGCCTCGAAGCGTTTGAGTGGATTGTTGTAATGGCCAATGTTTTGGCCATTCTTGACAAGAGATGATGCTAAGGTCTGCACCTGTATCCAGTAGCCCACTAAATTCATGTCCTTGAATATTTAGTTTTAGCATGGGGCGAGAATCTAAATTTAAAGAAAGCATAGCCCAATCTACACCTGTGGAGCCTAATCCCTTAGAACCTCTTTTTACAGTACGACTGGAAAATTTATCATGTAGGCTGGGTATTATTAGTAACTGTACTATTCTATCTCCTGGTGAAATTACTGATATACCTCTTGGAGAACTGGTTATAATTTTTATTTCATCTTCATAATCAGGATCAATTACCCCAACTTATCATAAGTCCTTTTAGAGTAGAAGAACTGTGTCTCAATAATAAGCCTACTGTTCCTTTGGGAAGAGGTCCTTTTACCCCTGTGGGAATGATTTGAGCTCCCATCTCGGGAGTTAGTACTGCTCTGGCGGAGGCACAGATGTCCAACCCTGCACTCCCTCTGGTTTGTCTGATGAGGGATCTAATGGACAATGTGTCCTGGGCACTACCTTGATGGGATTGCTGGGTTCCTCCTGTGCTCTGTATATTTGTGGTCTTGGGCCCCAGAGCATTGGGCCCCCCTGTCCATTTTTTTGGCAAGGGAGCCTGATGCCTTTCTCCACGATATCGTGAATAAACACCTGGTCCTTGTTCGTTTATTGATAATGGAGTACCCTCTATGGTGGTTTGAGAACGGCATTCATTAGCCCAATGTCTCCCTCTAAGGCATCGTGGGCAAATACCCGGTATTCTACCCCTTTGATACCTAGTTTTGTTAAGCCCTCCTCCTATGGGGCAATTCCTTTTAAAATGTCCTGTTTGTTCACAATTGTAGCATGTTCTTGGCCTGGCATCTAAAACCTGTTGTACTGCAGCTGCCACGACTTGCCCTTGTTCATTAATGTCTCTACATAATTTAATATATGTGTTTAAATCTTCATATTTCCATGGTCTAATGACTTCTCTGCACCAACGATTTGCTTGGTCATAAGCCAGTTGTTTTATTAATGACATTGCTTGTTCTGTATTCCCAAAAACTCTGGTAGCTGTTTGAATAAGCCTATCTACAAATTCAGAGTAAGGTTCATTAGCTCCTTGTATTACCTTAGATAATTGACATTGTAAACCTCCATGTCCTTGTAAAGTCTTCCATGCCCTACCGCATCTACAGCAATTTGTGCGTATACGCCAGGATCATATGAAATTTGTTGCTGCTGATCCTCATAAGGTCCCTTTCCTAACAACATATCTAGATTTCTCTGATGATAACCAGCTGGTGCATTTCACCTAGCTGTCTCCTTGCAAAATTCCTCATTGGCAACCTTCCATAACAGGTATTGTCCTCCATTTAGCACAGCTTTACACATATTAGCCCAATCTGCTGGCGTCATGTTCAAGTTGTTAATGGATTCAACCATGCTTACAATGAAGGGTGCTTGAGGACCATAGGTTGTTATAGCCTCTTTTACCTGCTTCACTGTTTTGAAATTTAAAGCATTATGAATTCGCTGCCCTCCTGCCTCAAATACAGGGCATGTTAATATTTGAGATCCTGTCTCAGGATCCCATCTATCAACTGTGGGGGTTGGGGGCCTCCCAGCATATGGAGGTGGCCTTGTTGGTTGGACACTTACGTCCTCTGGTGATAGAAAGGTGTTAGTAGCAGTCTCCTGTAGAGGTGGCGCTGTTGGTTGGATACTATCGCTCTCTGGTGATAGAAAGGTGTTAGTAGCAGTCTCCTGTTGTAACTTTCTCCCTGATGGCTTTTTCTGCTCTAAACTTTCTTTCTCTGTCTGACTAGCTTGAGAGGCCTTCTCTTTTACTTGAATTTTTTCCTCAGTCTGACTAGCTCGAGAGGCCTTCTCTTTTACTTGAATTTTTTCCTCTGTCTGACTAGCTTGAGAGACCTTCTTTTTTACTTGAATTTTTTTCTCTGTCTGACTAGCTAGAGAGACCTTCTCTTTTACTTGAATATTTCTACTATAACTATAATACAACCCAACAAGACAACGCCAAACAAAACTGAAACAGAATGAAACAAAATTGGAACAACAGAAAATCATTATAGCCTTTCTATCCTCCTGAAATGTCCATCCGTCCTTTCTCCCTATCTGTTCCTCAGATGTGAGCGGTTTTTCTTCCATCTTACACATCTCCAGGGACAGGCAACTTAAAACAAAAGTGAAGCAAAACAAAAGAAGAATCTTAAAATGGCTACCCATCCTCTCGCCCTTCCCTCAGGGGCGAGCAGTTTACCTTATCACTTACCCTCAGTCATTCCCCGTAGGAGCCACCAAATGCTGCAGTCTGGCTGGGCACAATTTGGGAGCCACTTGTCAAAAGAAACGAACTTTATTTTTAGAACACACACACCACACTACACAGCTCCTCAGGAAAAACCCTCAGAGCCCAACTGCCACCACCGGCTTCCCACAAGCCTCTCAACCTCCCCCACTCCTCCTGCTCTTGAGGCTGATTGGCTGGGTCGTGTGGGCAGAGCCAAAAAAAGTCCCCCAATGAGCAGCTCTGTGGTCTGAAAGGGCGAGGAAACAGCCCAATGAGCATCACCACAGGGGAGCCAATCAGTTGGCAGCTAGAAGATGCTGGGGCCGCTGTGAGCCAATCATCAGCTGGCAGCTGGAAGTTTGCTGGCAGCTGGAAGTTTGCTGGCAGCTGGAATTTTGCTGGGGCCCCTTCAGCTGTGGCTCTCAACAGATGTGTTTACATTCCCTTTGTGTATCATTACATCTTTGACATTATATTATTCTGAGCTATGCTATAATGAAATGTGAAAAAATAAAATTCCTTTTTAAATCAATGGCATACTTAATTTCCCTAATAAATTGACAAAAGATATTTAAACTTTCAATTAAATTGCTAGATGTGTCAAGTAAGACCCATTCCTTTCCATTAAAGTAAATAATAATACAATATTAAATCTGTATGAGCCAATAGACAAAACTTTTCTTATCTGGAAAAGTTATATGAGTAACAGTTATATGAGTAACTTATATGAGTTACCAGTTGATTATTTACTGAAAGATATTGTAAAGTTATTGGTAAAATGATCCAGAGTCTATATAACAAGAACCTTCAAATACCAACTTAGCTATAAAATAAATGATGTGCTTATTTGTTACATGAAAGACATATGTTACTGTGATTTTAAAATGGCTCATTAAATCTGAAAACACAAAATGCAATCATTTTACTATAAATATGAATCTGCAAACCAAGATGTAATGTATATACAGAATATTCCAACAATGAGTAACCGTAATAGTTGACAATAAGACATTCCCAATCATACATGATACTTAACAAAAATTTATAAGGTCACATGTGATAATGCTTAGTAATTTTATATGTAGTGTGATTTTTTCTTAGAAAAGCAATTGGATAAGAATTAAACATGTAAATCAACTCACGATGAGATATCACCTTACTTTATTAAGAATGACTATTATCAAAAAGATTGAAAGTACTGTGGAGGATATGGAAAAATGGAAACACTGCAGACAGTTGTTGTGAGTGGAAATTAGTCCAGTCATTGTGAAAGACGGAAAGGATAACTCTCAAAAGATTAAAAATAGAACTGTCTTATGATCCAGTATTTCAACTGCCTGGTATGTACAATGGTAAGGAAATCAACGTTTCTGAACAGACACTTCTCAGAGGAGGATATACAATCAATCAACAAATACAAGAAAAAATGCTCACCATCTCTTGCAATCAGAGAAATGCAAATTAAAACCACTCTAAGATACCATCTCACTCCCTTAAGAATGACAGCCATTATGAAGTCAAACAATAACAAGTGCTGGCGACTATGTGGGGAAAGGGGTACACTTGTACATTGCTGGTGGGACTGCAAACTGGTTCAGCCAATTTGGAAAGCAGTATGGAGATTCCTTGGAAAGCTGGGAATGAAACCACCATTTGACCCAGCTATTCCCCTTCTCAGACTATACCCAAAAGACCTAAAAAGAGCATACAACAGGGACACAGCTACATCAATGTTCATAGCAGCACAATTCATAATAGCTAGACTGTGGAACCAACCCAGATGCCCTTCAATAGATGAATGGATAAAAAAAAATGTGGCAATTATACACAATGGAATATTACTCAGCACTAAAAAAATAACAAGATCATGGCATTTGCAGGGAAATGGATGGCATTAGAGCAGATTATGCTAAGTGAAGCTAGCCAATCCCTAAAAAACAAATGCAGAATGTCTTCTTTGATATAAGGGGGGCGACTCAAAACAGAGCAGGGAGGAAGAGCATGAGAAGAAGGTTTCCATTAAATAGGGACAAGAGGTGCATGGGAATGGGAGAGAGAAGGGGAATTGCACAGAAGATGGGTAGGAGACCCTCATGGTTATTCAAAATTACATATAAGATGGTGTGAGGGGGAAGAAAAAAGAGAGAGAAACATGTCACAGTAGATTGGGTAGAAAGAGGTGATGGGAGGGGAGGGGAGGGGGGATAAGAAGGGTAGCAGAATACAATAGACACTAGTATGGCCCTATGTATAAACGTGGCTGTATAACCAATGTGATCCTGCAATCTGTACATGTGGAAAAATAAGATTATGTACTCCATTTGAATCAAATGTATGATATATCAAGATCATTGTGATGTTTTGAGTAACTAATAAAAAATTAAAAAAAAAAGAAATCAACGTTTCGAAGAGACTCCCACTCTCATGTTTACTGCAACACTATCCACCATACCTAAGAAATGAGAACAACCCAAGTGCCCAACCTACATGTTTCTGTATGTGTGTAACACATACACACACACACACACACACACACACACCATTGAACACTACTCAGTCATAAATATAAAAAAATAAAATTGCATCATTTGCAACACGGATGGAGGTAGAGATCATTACATTAATTGAAACAAGTTAGGCACAGAATAGGCACAGAAAGACAAGTACCACGTGATCTTAATCACATGAGGAATCATTTTTAAAAACTTCATCTCAAAGAAATTGAAAGTAGAATTGCCATTAGTAAAGACTGGGAAGAACAAGAAGGAGTGAGGAATGAACAGGTCGAGCAATAGTTTCTAAGAGTTAGATAGGAGTAAGAAGCTTTGGTGTGCTCTGCACAGTGTGGCAATTTTAGGTAATAATGTACTTCCATTTTAAATAGCTAGAAGAAAGGATTTTGAATGTTTTAATTAAAAAAATGCTTAATATGTGAACAGGCAATATGTTTGCCCTAATTTAACTTTGTGCTAAGTACACATGAAATGAAAAATCACATGGTACACCACAAATATAAACAATTTTATGCTTTTTTATGTATCAGATAAAATTATTTTAAGAGAAGAAAAATTTAAAAAATAAAAAGGAACTATTCATGTTTATTCATAACAAAAGCAGAATTAATTATTATTTTTGTATAATTTTTAAAAGTGTTAATATTCTAACATAACAGTAAGGTGCATGAAAGTATTTTTGCAGAGTCTTAAAAGCCCTTTCAATAATAATTATGCTTCAATTGACAGGACCAAATGACTTTTCCTTATTTTATGTTCTTTTTACATTTTTTTGTGCTTCTATCTTTTGTGCCTCTTTACTTTTCTTCTTTCTTCTTTATTAACCTTTCATAATTTTCTTTTTTAAGCTTTCCTATACTTGCAAAATTTTTTTCATCACTGTAATATAAAATTTTGTATGACTTTCATAGTACATATTCATTTTCAAAATAGTGTGTTCATTGTGGCATATTCATACATGTATATATAGATAATTTGATGATTTCGTTACCCAGCACCTCCCCTTGACCTCCCTTCATATCTTTTAACATGACCCTCTCCAATTCCATCCATTTTCTGAAAATGCATATTTTCATTGTTATTTATGTCTGAATAAAAATATATTGTACACCATGTTTTCCTTACTCATTTATCTGTTGATGGACACCTTGATTGATTCAGTATCTGAGTTGTTGTGAATTTTGCTTCAATTATAATGGTAAGTTTGTGTTTCTAAAGTATGTTGAATTTAATCATTTTGTTTATTTAAATTACAAACACTGACTGATATACCTATATTACATGGTAATTCTACTTTTCATTTTTGAAGGAGCTCCAAACTATTTTCCACTGTGGCTCTATTGATTTATATTATCCTCCATCAGTGTATAAGAGTATATTTCTTTTCATATCCTTACCTTTATTGTTCTTTGTATTTTTGATCATTGCCATTCTGACTGGAGTAAACTGGAATTTAACTGTAGTTTTGACTCATTTCCCTGATGGCTAATGGCTAAAACTGTTGAACATTGTTTTTTTTTTGTTGTTGTTTTTTTTTTAGTTATGAGCCAATTTTACTTCCTCTTTTGAGAAGTGTCAGTTTTCAGTACATTTGCACATTTATTGAGTGAATTATTTGGTTTTATTTTATTGTTATTGTAGTCCAAATTTTTTTGAGTTTTTATATATTCTCAAGAACATCAAAAGTCTTATTGTTCATGAATGTGCAAAATTAATATTGTTAAATGGCCATATTACTATAAGTACTCCACAGACAGATTCAATGTAATTCCCATCAAAATACCAATGACATTTCTCATAGAACTAGAAAAAACTCCTAAAATTCATGTGGGGAAAAAAAAAAAAAAAAACAAGAAACAGAATAGCTAAAGCAAACCAGAGCAATGCTGAAGTCATCACAATACATGATATCAAATTATACTACAGAATCAGAGTAACAAAAACAGCACAATCTTGGAAGTAAAACAGACATAGACCAGTGGAATAGAATAGAAGACTGAAACAAATCCACACATAATTGAGTCATCTGATTCATGACAAAGGTGCCAAAGGCATACATCAGAGAAAAAGCAGGCTGTTCAAAAATGGGTGCTGAGGGGCTGGGGATGTGGCTCAAGTGGTAGCGTGCTCGCCTGGCATGCGTGTGGCCCGGGTTCGATCCTCAGCACCACATACAAACAAAGATGTTGTGTCCGCCGATAATTAAAAAATAAATATTAAAATTCTTTCTCTCTCTCTCTCTCTCTCTCTCTCTCTCTCTCTCTCTAAAAAAAAAGGGTGCTGATAAAACTGGATATCCATATATAGGACATTGAAATTAGATCTCTTTATCTCATCTTGCACAAAGGTAGTTCATAATTGATCAAAGACTTAGGTATAATCCTAGAAAATTTGCAATCACTAGATGAAAACATAGTGGAAGTATAGGCACAGGCCTTAACTTCTTGAATAGGATTCCTACAGTTCAGGAAATAATATCAAGCATCAATACATGGAATAGCATCAAATTTGAAAGTTTCTGCACATCAATTAATGAATTATTTGGTGTGAAGAAAGAGAGCCCACAGAACGGACACAATCTTTGTCAGTTCCTCTTCCAACCCTTGCTTTTTTTTCATGGAATCTCCTAAATTTTTCAAAGTGATTTTTAATTTTTCGTTCAGTATTTTGTTTTTAGCAATGAATAAAGATAGACTGCTTTGCAAATTCAAATGTGATTAAATGAAAGCAATACAGTTTACATATAAACTTAGACATACACTGAACAGCTGAATAGCAGCTATCTTAATTTATAATTTTGGCATACATTTGTGAATAGAACTTTTTTTAAAAAAAATAGAATATTTAATAGCTGGCACAGTAACTGCTCTATGTAGGTATATTTGAAAGGTATAATTAACTTTCTACTTACAGAAAATAAATTTAGGGCACTGGTTTTATTCGTTTATTTTGTTCATCTTTCATGATATGATTTTATTGGTAATAAAACAAGTAATGCTAACTTAAACCTTCTAATCTAAAAATAACTTTTATTCTTAAATATGTAGCAAACAATTTTAGTGAAAGAAGGTGGTCATGATGATGATTCCATTGAAACCAAATATGAGAAATTGGTGAAATCAGATTGTCTTAAGTGTGAGAGTATGTTCTCTAAGTTTCTGTGGTATTTACCTGCTTTACCTATGCTGAGGGCCATTGCTAAGTAAGAATGACGCATGGCATGACCCAGGTCATTTGCAGTGTCATTGCATGTAAGGTGACCTTGCTCAAGGACCAGGGCGGATCCGGGTTTAGGGCGTTCCCGGTTTAGGACAATCTGGGTTTAGGGCGGTTCCAGGTTTAAGATGTACCCTGCTGGGAATAGGGCATATCCTGCTGCCTCAGGTGCACCCGCTCCTTGAGTTCCCATTGAGTTCTCGTGGGATTCAGAGAGAGTATTTGGGATTTCGCCCAGAACGTGAATTGGGCCCAGAACGTGAATTGCCCCAGAACGTGTTTGTAGAGTGCCGGGGTGAGTTCGGGAATAAAGAATTGCTGTTTGAATCTACAAGGCTGTGTGGTGGCTCGTGATTTTGTGTCCAGCCAGACTGCGGCATACCTACACCACTTTATATGGAAGTATTTTATTAATTTTGGCAGAAAAATCATATACTTGGTGGTTTTAAATGTTTTCTATTTTCTTAATGTAGCAATACACAGCAAATATGAGAATTATAATTGTAGTAAAATCTAGTGTCTTGGAGAACTTATTCATTCTTCTCATCTAAGACACCTGTACAACATCCCATCTATATATGTTCCCTAGTAGCTCTACTTTAGGTGAACAGCCAGGAATTGAGGAGGTCTTTTTATTTCATATTGCACATTATGCAATTTAAAAAAAAAAACAAATGCAATCAACTCCTCTTATGATAGCTGATATATTACTAAGATTTTTATCTAGCAGGTTCCATTTATGTTACTTAAGTCAAGGCTGCTGTTTCATTTGTTTGTTTATTTGGGTATTGGGGATTGAACCACAGGAGGGCTTAATCACTGAGCCATGTTTCCAGCCCTTTTGTTTTTCTATTTAGAGACAGGGTCTTACTAAATTACTCAGAGACTCCCTAATTTGCTGAGGCAGAATGAATTTGTGATCTTCCTGCTTCTGCTCTAGAGCTGCTGGGATTATTGGCTTGTGCCACTATGCCTGGCCTTGCTTGCTGGATTTTGATTCATCTTGCTGCCATATTTAAAGCTAAAAACTTCTCTTTCCATGTAAAGTGTCAGGGAACTTTCAATCAGATAATTTAAATTCCAGGAATATAATTAAAATATAAAACACAGTATTTGAATAATATGTCCTAAATTTCCAAAACTCTTTGCAAAAATAGTACTTCCAAAATTTACAAGTACCATATTTAATGTGATTCTGAGGTACAAAACCATGCTTAGTTCATATTGATGTCATCTACATTAATGCAAAGCTTGGTCCACTTCTGTGAAAATCATTTAAATACTTATTCCATTGCTAATTTCTTGGCACTGCTGTAGTCTTATGACACAGAGTTTAGGGGGTAAATACTTGGCAACATGAATTAGAGAGAAACACACTCATAGATTGTAATGTACATCAACATTTGGAATTCAATGTTTGATTTCAAACATATTCAGTAACAAAAGATGTGAGACATAGTCATACATACAGAGAGGAGAAATCTAATGTACTCTATAGGAAGCAGGCTACTTAAATTATGAACTTCATCATCATAGACACAGGAAGCATGGACACAGGAAGCCTTAGCCTTTCCTGATTGAGCTCTCCAACACTCATTAGCTGAACCTGAATGATTTTTGCAAATCTTTGCTCTACTCAAGACTACCTTGTGGACTCACAGACTATTCTGACTCTCTGGATTCTGCATGTCTCACCTGGATTCTAAGCACTGTATGGCATGCCGTGAGAGAAAGAAAGAATGAAAAAGCTTTACTTCGCATAAAAAGTACTGAGAGGAGATTCATTTTGTTAAATATATTTCTGGTCTTATTTTATTTATATAATACTAAAAGATACAACAAGTAAACCTTATTTTCAAATTAAAAAGCTTGTGTATCTGTGAATGTCAAAAGGAAATAATCACTTTAAATAATGTCATGTTTAGGAAAGTCATTTATTAATAAGTTAAACTAAAAGTTTAAGACTGTATTAAAATAAATTCTATTTTTTTTTCCTTTATGCTATTTTTCTTGGTCAGAACCTCATTGGGACTGCTTCTTCAATTTCACTAGCTTTAGTTTTATTTCTCAATTGTCATGCTTGCATCTTTGACAATGATACAGCTGAGCCCTTTAAGTTAACACTGAATGTGTTAAAGATGGTATTATTTTTCTGTGATTCAGAGTATGAACATAAGGTATAATAATAGAGATATGTGGAGATACTTATCATACCTTATTTTATTTTTTCTTATTATTTCAACTTCATAATTATGATATGTGAAAACATTACTTGTCCTGTGTTACTTAGCATAATATCTACAAAATAGCAAATGCACAATAAATCTAAAAATTAATGGCAAGCTGTAGAGAAACAGAATAATAATAACAATGAATTTTTTTGTGAAATGTCTTTAAAAACAACACATTTTCCTAATAATATCATTTATTTTGGCCTTTGAATAATGCTTTGTTTATAAAAACAGTGACCAAAAGTTATCTTGATCTGCTAAAATTTTATAGTTATTCTAAAATAATTCAGATAATTTAAGATATTTTAAATATGATTTAATCATCCACCTTTCCTCTCTAGAATGTCTTCAGGGAATAGATGTATAAGGGATTGTGGCAAAACTTGCCAAATAACACTTTATTACTACATTATGAAACATTTCATAATATAATCCTAGAACTCTATAAAATTCTCTGAACAATTTAAAGAAAATATACTGAAATTAGCTAAATCAGTTTGAAAGTCATAAAATAAAAGTAATAGTTAAAATGTTCGATTTGTAAATTTACCCAAGTCCAAATATGAGACTTCAAACTTTTCCTTCAATGAAATTAAAAACATATCTATTCCTCATTCCTTAAGGATACAATAGCAAAATAACATGAAAGTTGATTTCCCATAGCGTTGAGGTTGCAAATTCCAAGATCAAGGCTTTGGCCAATTCCTCATCACTGTCTAGATGTCATTTCAATGACCTTCTCAGTCCACGTTTCTACCAACATTCTGTTCAGGACCACTTGGTTATTATTTAAACAGCCTGAGGTTCTTTCTATCCCTCTTTTCTTCTGAGATCTCAACAGAACCACTCTTAACAGTCAATTCACAGAAACACAGACTTTTTGTAGCATGTATTTCCAAATATTTTCAGCATGTGCCCATTATCTAGATCAATTTTTTTTTCCCAAAATTGTTGTAGTTGTTACAATAGCACCGCATTTCTCCATGCTAAATTTTCTTTCTTATTGCACTCAGGTTCATACTTAAAAGGAATCTTAGAATGGAAAGATGATGAAAACAGAAATTTTTTTTTCTTATACTTCTAGAGGCTGGAAGTCCAAGATTAAGACTTTACTACTTTCAGTGTCTCTTGAGGGCTCAATTTCTGGTTCCTTGCTGTTTCCTTACATGGTAGAAAGAAGAAGGAAGCTTTGAGTCCTGTTCTATAAGGATGCTAATCCCATTTGCAAGGGTCCATCCCTTACAACCCAATTCCCTTCCAAAGGCCTCACTTCCTAATACTAGAAGATTAGTCATTAGATTTCAACACATGAATTTGGGGGTCACAAACATTCAAACCATTGTACACATCTATTCATAAAAAGATGGTGAAATAGAAAAAGCTAGAGGATGAAACTGAGCAAGGTACTTTCAGTGCCCCCAAATGTTTAACTTAGATGGCAGCTCCAACATTCAACCAAGTACAGGTAGCAGTCATGTATCACTTTTCTTTATGGATGAAAGAGAATTCAAAGAGGAAAAAGGAGACTTCTGGGAATGAGCCAAGATCTTGCTACCGTGGATATGTAGAAGGAAGAGCTAAAAAAGGAAAAAAAAAAAGGCATTTTATTAATACATGCTGACTTTACAAAAATTTCAAGAAACCTACCTTTTAAAATTGGCCTGGTCCCTGCACTTAAATCATATTAGTTGAGGTTAGGCCATTTTCACTATTCTTACTTTATAACAGAGATGACTTGCATTTCTTCACTTATAATAGGGTCAGTTCATGAGGAGTGCAAACAGTTAAAAAGAGAGAAGATTTAAATGCCCTTTAAAATATGTCATCTATTTATTTGATAACATAATGCCTAGCTGACATTGGAACTTATTTGTATGTCAGGATAGACTAGGATGGATTTGAAAAAATAGCCACTAATATCAATAAAATGATCTAATTTAAAACTTTATTTAATTTTTTAGACATATGTGAAAAATTTTATTCAAAATTATTATAATTTGGATAACTAATATTTCAATATTATCAATTTCTTTTGAATTCTCACCTTAAGGAAGATAAGTATTTTTCTTTGTGCAACATTGTTTTACTTGTAGATAATAAGGCATTTATAAATTTTATAAAGAACATTAGCATTAAATTATATTTAATTTCAAATTGAATGAATCATAGTAAAGCCAGATTTAAAGTTAGGTAGTCAGTGTAGTTAGGTAAATCGGGTCTAATATTGAGTGAAATCTAAAATGGAGGCCATACATTCCAGAGAAACTCAGGACAACTCATGGAATGTTAATGAAGTCCAGGAAAAGCCCTAGGCCCAAAGTCCAACCCAAAGGAATGTTAATGGAGCCCAGGAAACAGCCCCTGACAGATTTGGAGATAGTCCATCCCAAAGAAGTGTTAATGAAGTCCTTCCTGCCCAGATTACTTCTTTGACCCACCTGTGTCCCACCCCTAGGGCCTTCCAACCTACATTCCATCACTGAAAGAACTATAAAAAGGGGAAACAACCACACTTCCACGGATTCCACCTCTTGGGTCCTCTTCTTCCTCCAGGAGAAGTCTTTTCTGCTGTCCTTTAATAAACTTCTAATTTCTACTCTGACCTTGCCTCAGCGTGCTTCTCTGGTGTTATTCTTCAACATTGGGGAAGCAAGGACTCGTCACCAGTCAACAGTGGTCAAAAGTGGTAACAATAGTATTGAAGAATTTTTATGTTTACAAATAATTTAATGTATTATTCAGGCATGGTTACAAGTCTTGGTTCAATTGCCTGAGTTTCAAATTTGATTAAATTCCCATCAAATAATTTTATTTGCTTGTGACAATTGAGACTTCTTACTACAAACAGCTATGTAAGAATACAGAACTTATCATTCAACTAACAATGTATATTGAATATTAATTCTATCAATAATATTAGTTATATCACTAATATTCAATATACATTGTTAGTTGAAAGATAAGCTCTGCATTCTTACATAGCTGTTTGCAGTGAGAAGTCTCAATGATAGCAGAGCAGCTATCAATTAGCTCTTTTTTAATAACTTAGTTTTTATTTTTAAAGAATGGTTTAAGTGCTTTTCCTATGACAACTTTTCTAAAGACTTGATATTTTACTCTAGTTTTTTAGTCTTTTATAATCTCTGTGTAATATTAGAACTTCAACAAACCATGAATTTATAAATAACCAAAAATATCATACAAAGAATATGGTATATAAAACTCATTTTTATGTGTATTTGAACTAATTTGCTCATTTCTCTTAGATTATTACTTTATTATATTTATTTTAAATAATTAGAAATATTGTATTAACATTGCATTATTTCTTGGACATTAATTTTTAATCCACAATTATTTATACTTGCTGTTTTGAAGATGTGATTAAAATTTGTGTCAATGAATTTTCTGCGCTTTTTTTTTCTACAATTTTTCTACATTTTAGAAGTGTTATTCCAAAGGTTTTATGCAACAATGTCTGAGTATTATTGCCTCAGAAAATTGGGGGTGGGTTGTATTTTTTGTTTTTAGTTTAGTTTTGGTTCAGGGATTTAATCCAGGCACGTTTAATCACTGAGCCATATCCCTAGCCTCTTTTTTCTATTTTATTTTGCTGAGGCTGGCTTTATCTCTAGATTCTCCTGCCTCAGACTTCTGAACTGCTGAGATTACAGGACTACACCACCAAAGATTCAGCTTTTGACAATCACTTCCATATACCAATAATTAAGCAACAACATAGAATTGGATAACCAAAATCATTCTCCCTTATGCTGTAATACTTTTCAAAAAAGACTCCTCATTCACTAAGGATACCTTGTTTAACACCTGGGGTGGGGGGGGTGGGTTATGGCTTCCTTAGGGTGTCTCATGGGTTTGCTCAATTGTGAGGAGAAACATTTACAACTCACACAAGCATACAACTCAAAAAATCATTCATGGAAATAAAACTCATACAGGTATAGTTAAAAGAAATAATATCTATTCTCTACTAGCAAATTTCTAAGAACTAGATTAGTGTCAAGTTAATTTCTTACCAATTTCTTGTTTTTATTTCTAGGCACAGAGTTCCTCTCCCCCGCTTTGTTGACCAAAATAATCCACATTGAGTAAAAGAAAATCTGTCATTTAGTCTTCTCCTTCTTTAATTTATAAGATTGCAATTTTTAAAAACCTAGAGTAAAAGAAATCTTATGTGGAAGGTCAGGAATGTTCTATCTGCAGTCTTCTTAATTTAAACGAGTTACTACAAACATAAACCACAAATCACTGAATTTTTTTTTTAAAAACTGGTTTATAATACAACACATTAAAGAAATATTTCACAATATAAATTTTATTACCAAATATTTTATATTGCTTCAGCTTTATTAGTATGAATCCAGCACCAAATATGAACTCAGAACATAGCCTAAAAGTCTTAAGGCTGTATACCAAGGAGACTCTCATCTCCTGTAACTGCAGAGCAGAACACTGGTTGAAAATATGATTGTGAGGATATTAGAAACAAGCAAACAAACAAACAAACAAACAAACAAAAAAACTGTATTTGAAGATTCAATATATGTTCTCCGTGAAAGTAATGGAACTGAAAGTAAAGAAGAGATACTTGGAATAGGGAGCCTTCTGTGTCTTCTATGGAGAATTTTGAGCATTAAACCCTGCAGAGATGACAATTTGGGTTACCCTGCAAGGAAAGATAAATGGGCAGTAACTGATGTTAAGCCAAGGAATACATAGAGTAGGTGGCAAAAGATACACAGTAAATATCACTTGCATTCTCAGGACCAAAAGAGCAGAATTTTCTGTAGCTTCTTCTATGATACTTTTTAATGTAAACATTTTTTTAGAGAATGTCACCAGAAGTCACCTTGAAAAATTAGTAAGATAGAATAAACTTAATGTAGGCTATGAATATATTTGGATAGTTCATGGATTCTACCAATGTTCCATTTATCCTCTTGACACATCATCTCTGTGTACATCAGCCCAATCTCTAATTGCCATCAACTGAATCTTTTGCTTCATTGTCAAAGAAAACATCAGTCAGGATACAATCAAAGAAATATATATATATGAATGCATGTATACATACGTATCACTATATATGTGTATGTATACGGAATTGGCATTTGCATGGCTTAACAATTGCAGGTTTTAGCTAGGCAACTCTGAAATCCGTAGGACAGGCAGATATAGAAAGAGAACATGGCAGGTTGGAACATACTAGAGGACTCAAAAGCTCTTGTTCAGGTAGAATATTTTCATTGTCAGGGAAGTCTCAGGCACATGTGCAAAGCCTTCCAACAGATTGAGTCAGGATTAGTCAGATAATCCGGGATAATCATTACTTAAAGTCAACTAAGAGTTGTACAGATTTCATCTGCAAAATCCCTTAATATCAGTATTACATGAATGTTAAACTGAATAACTGAGGACTGAAGTCTAACATAATGAGACATTGAAAAGAGTCATCACACAGGGCTTTCTCTGAAAAATACAGGACATGCTGCTTGTATATGGGTCAAGCTGCAAAAGCTAGGGGAAAACTGTTCTCTCCCAAATAGCACTCAAACAAGAATGAATGGGTGTTGATAATATAAGTATAAGGGAAAAAAACATATTATAGGCTAAGCAGGATATTTTTGCTAAAAGTTTTACACTTATACATTTATATGACCAATTTAATTCATTAAGTGCTGTCATATTTATTTAAATATTATTCTATGTGTAAGAATAAATTAGAAAGGAGAGTAAAAGGAGGAATTCAAAGATATGAGTAATTTGGCTGATTTTTAGAAATTGGTTTGGTTTTGTACTAATAAGTAAGAAACTTCTCTAAGAAACTTGCAAATAACTATTCTTATTTCTGCTCTTTTAATGTATTTTAATCTGTAATGTGGATTTAATGTCAAAAGCTTAAGTGTACTTTTTCTAAAAGTATCTTAAAATTGCTGAAGACATTCTTTGCATTATAAAGACATTTTTGTTTCTTTAAACTTTGAATCTAGTCTATGTTTTCTGAAAATTGCTCTCACCCTCAATCTACTGCTTTGATAAAATGGAATTTATTGCTATGTATAAATTGAAGATTATAGAAAAATTCAAGACATTTTCTTAATTATACTCTCATTATTGTGTCTGCCAAGGTAGCACTAAGCCAGTATGACTACAGGTTAGGATATTAAAATGGTGCATGTTCAAAGATTATTAAAGTATTTGCAGTAAAATGTAGCAATTTCCCTGCATTTACCTCAGTAAATTATGGGTTGTTTAATGGATTGTTTCAGAGTAGGAAATGAAACTATTTCTTGAAGCAATTTAATTTGTTCAATAGATTAGTATTCTTCATGATATTATGTTTAGAAAAAAGAGCATATAACAAAGTTAGAGAAAAGATACCATAAGCCACTGTTACAGGTTTCTAGACTTTTTTCAAGCAGCTTTATAGCCTTTGAAATCCAATGCAACTGTTCTTATGTCTACATATTTTTATTAAAACAACATCTGCTTTGTGAAAATAATAACCTACATTTGAAAATAATTCAATAGAACACTGTGTCTGAGAGTCTTAAGGACAAGTGTGAAATTGTTTTATCTTCATGTTCAAAGCACTCTGGACAGATGATAGAGACAGGACAGAGAGCATCTGCTGTAGGGGTAACTCATGGGATGTGTGTCAAATTGATTGTGCTCAGAAATCACTGAGGCACAAAAAGAAAGAGAGTTTCTAATCACATTGCATTCAGAATGTTTTTGTTCAAGCCTAGAAACTACGTAATTTAGAATTCAATAATCCTTTTGGTTATTTTAGAATTTTTAATTAATGGATTATTCTATTAAATCATAGATTTATCTCCAGCTGACTAAAATGGATTTCCACCTGGGCTCCATTTCCATATGTCAAGCAATTTCTAACTAAATAAGCAACACTCTGATGTATTAATTCTGATATTATGAGTAGACTGCTATACCAAGGACAGGAAAATAAAAAACCCTTCTATTATATTTCATTCTCCTTTTGAAAGTTCATAGCAAGCTTTTATTTTCATACCATTACTCTATTTTCAGTGACTAAAACTCAGGGCTGTCTTATTTGGTGACTGATGTTTTCAGTGAATGGTACAAATGATTAAAGCACTATAAAATTACTGATAAATGCAAGGATATTCAAGCATGCACTTCAAGTTTATGTATATTTTATAAACTTGTACCATTGTTATTAATGCTATTGTTATCATTTTCTTCTGTTAATCAGAATTATTTTTTCACATAAATGTTTGAAAATAAAGGCCCATAAACTATTAGTAGAAATATAGATTGCTAGATTAAGAATCTTTTTTTTTTTAATTGGTTTTTCTGTTGACAAAATGTCTGGAAAGTGAAAGAGGTCCATGTAAAAAAATGTAATAAATTTAAAAGATAACTAACAGATATGATTAGCAATCCCTACAGGAATACAATTAATATGAATGCCAAGCATCCCAGATTAATAACAGGAAGGAGTATGATCAGGACTTCTTTCCCTTCTTTTTTACTGTACCTAGTGCAAGTTGGCACTCCACTGACAAGAAGATACAGTGATGGAGGGACCCAACATACACCCCTCTGGTGAAAAATCATTTTAAACTAAAGACATTTCAGAATCAACAGACATAAAAAGAGATTGTCTGCCCCTCTTGCCCTACACTAAAATCTGCCTAAAAGCAGATCCTTTAGGGGAAAGAAAGTCAAATGACATAAATTCACTTTCTAAGAAGTCTCCATCACTGGTGCTGCAGGATGAGAAGCAGAATGAATACAGATGAATACAAAGATCTTACATCCTGTCTTACTTCCTAAAGATTCATTTTTCTGCCCTGAAGTCATCTGTTGTTCTGCAGCTCTTTTCCCTTTCCCCTTCCCCTATGAAGAAGTTATATAAACTAAATTCTAGCCATTTCTTTGGGCCACTTTCTTTGTGAGCTTCCACAAACGTGAATAAATTGTGTCCTTTGTTCTGATAATCCACCTTTCAGATCACAAGCTTCCATCACATAGCCTAAGTGGGCAGAGGGATAATTTTTAGTTCACTTCAGTTAGAAAATTTTCTTTTTATCTAACAATAACAATGAAATAATTAGAACTCTAGTTTCTATATAAAACTCAGGCTTTTATTCATTCACCTTTCTTTATATTTTATGCTCCTTCCATTTTCCCCATTTAAAAGGTTTTAAAGATCAAGGTGGTTTCTTTGTCTCTTTTGTTTGGTTTGCTTTCTTTATGCTTTGCTTGCTTTCTCTTTATTCTAAAATCAGCCACAGTGATATATAAAGTATTGTGAATTGTAAATTTTTGAAAATCTGATATAAACTTGCTTTTTACTTACATCACCTGCAGTGAAATAAACTTCTCTGTAGGACTGTATTCCACAGATTGCCAAGGCAGCCACATCAGTAGATCAGCCTGCCAATGATAAGAACAAAGGACCAAGTCAACTAAGTTCACACATATACTCCTTTAGGACACATTCTCATCTTGCCACAGAAGTGAAAGCCTTGAAAATATTTTATGGTCACTCGAATTTGCATTCATACTTTGTATATACACACCCAGGGTGATATATTCTATATTAGGATGAGAGGTAAAGCAAATAATTTCTCAAACTCTACCAAATAGTCCCAAATAGACTCAATGTATAAAATAGTATCCTGTGCTTCTTGATTTCATCAATGTGCATATGCTTTCTTAAATATTCTTCAACATTATCACAAGTACCATGAGAAATATACCTTTATATTTACATTGCAGATATTTCATATTCATTTTTAAAATAATGTTTTCACTTTTGGCTAACTAATCCTTACGATGTGTCTGCAAAAATCATTGCCACATTATTGGTGCTACAATTCAGAATAGGATAGCATACAATTAGTTCAAACTTCCGTTACAAATGAATGTCCCATTTATTTTGATTATATAAAAATAGGACTTGTTGCTAATATTTTATGGTTTTTGTGCTCTTTGCTGAAAGATACCCTCCATGGCTTTGGCAACTTTCTGTGTGGCCAGGTGTAAAAGCAACTAGTCAGTACATTTTGAGGAAAAAAACCTTCTTTAAAAATTGACAAAATATATATGAAGGATGGGCTAATATCTGGCCTATTCCATTTGTAGCATGTGTCTATATCTTTTTTTAGACAAATCTTCCCAAGTTCAAATTAAATTTGTCTTATGCTGAGGGTTTTCAGATATTACCTAAATGACAATAAATTGCTATTTTTCGCTTTCCATGGATTTGTGAAAGTAGATGGCTATATTACAACCTAATATATTATTAAGTGGTTAAGAGTCAGTTAATACATTAAGTAGTATTGAGAAAAAAAAACCTCTCATTTGATAATAAACAGTGAAACAAAGTTCAAATTTTGATGCAAATATCCTTAACTGTGCCAGTAAATATAAAAATATGGAAAAATATTTCTTGTTATATGAAAAAATGAGTCAAGGGGCTGGGATTGTAGCTCAGGGGTAGAGTGCTCACCTAGCATGCACAGGGCCCTCAGCACCACATAAAAATAAATGAATGGAATAAAGGTATTGTGTCCCACTACAACTAAAAAATAAATATTTTTTTTAAAAAATGAGTCAAATGGTTAAGACATTTGAAAAACCCGTTTTGTAGATTGGTATATCAGAATCACATGGAAGATCCCTTTAGAAAGTTGTCATATCTGGGGTTGGGGAATGGCAGAGGGCAATGGTTCCCATATGTTCATGGGCACAAGACAAATATACAGAGGTCTATAAAATAATGATCTTGTAATTCATTAACAGAAATTCTCTTGCAGCAAGTCTACTCCATGGACCCACAAATTGGCATTTCTAACCAATACCCAAGGAATGCTTAGACTGCTGGTCTGGAGTCAACAATTTGAAAATTCCTGGCATTGAGAAAAACATGTTCACAGATGTTTCTCATTTGATTACCTCTCCAATAGATGAGGTTAACTTACATTTATAGGAAGCAATAGAGAATGAGACAGTTCTATCTATCTATCTATCTATCTATCTCTTTCGCAATATTCAGTTTGAAGTAATAAAACTGAGAAAACTTTGATCATTCTTATTATGTCCTAAAGCATTTGAAGAAGTATAAGAATTATTAACTTATAATATAATTTACCTTACATATGCTTAGACTTCATATTATAATAAATTTATTATCGAATGACTTCATAATGGTCAAGTAGATTTTGAAATGTGAAATGTTATATATCATTTGCATATTTTCTGTTTGCAATAGAAAGCTGACATTATCCACCTGATTATGACTCTGCCATAACAATGATAATGTTGACAAGCCTTCAGCAAAGATAATGAGCTGATTATATTATAGAAATTATTGTGAAAGGAAAAACACATTTGCATGTTTAATTAAATATGACTGTATGAAACTAAAAGAAACTAGATTATTACTGTTAAAACTTTGCAAATACTTAAATCACAATAAACACTGAATTCTACACCTTCTTAATAATTGGATATCTACAATCACTGTGCTTAACCTTCAGTGAGTATTTATGAACAAAATTAAGAACCAAATAAAAAAGTTTTGATGTTATAAACGTGTAACAATATTACAAGCTGCTTTTCATCTTTTCTTGTTATTTTTCTGTAATCATTAAATGGGACTCCTTTACTAGTCACCAAATAGGGTTTAAAATAGGTTATCAGCATGCTAATAGATATATATTTCCCCTGTAGCAACAAAATTTTCTTCTTATTTCAAAAAATACTAACTCAGTGTGGAGTTTTGTGTGGTAGACATTTAACTATGGATCACTTAGACTAAGCAGAAAATTAATAAGCCTAAGCAACAAATGAATTTTAAAATGTCATCAAAGTGACAAAAATTTTAATGCCAAAATACCTCTGGTTTGCAATCTGTGGTTCTTTTGTTAAAGGCATTATTTTTACTTCACTTCGTTTATTTTGTGTTTGGATTTATTTTGTTTTTATTATTCAGGTAGATGTTCCATATTTAAGGACACACACGTGCTCTTGCCATTTGACACTTCATGCAATGTGAAAAATTGTATGTATATTTAGAATCTATTTTAGCAACAAAATCATACTTTGAATCATGTGTTTCTTCACCCCAAAGTATAATATATTAATTTCTTCAGAATCTGCAGATACAAACAAGTTGAAAGAGCTTCAGCCATTGAAAAAGTTTAAACCCTGTTTCAAAAATGTTACTCCTGGTGTGATATAAACTGCCAAAATGTAAATCCATTTTGTTTAACATATTAGCCACTTAATAGATGACATTCCTCTGAGGCATGTAAGAGAACATATATAAGCATTAAGATAGGAAAGGTAGCAGAATACAACAATTACTAATAGGGCATTATGCAAAAATGTGGATGTATAACCGATGTGATTCTGCAATCTGTATCTGGGGTAAAATTGGGAGTTCATAACCCACTTGAATCAAATGTATGAAATATGATATGTCAAGCGCTTTGTAATGTTTTGAACAACCAATAAAAAAAAAAGAGTGTATATCTGAATGAAACTTCAGGCCAAGAACTTTACTTTTTGAATATACACATCTCGGTTATCAGTGAATTTTTCAAATCAGGAGCAATAACAAAGTGGACAACATTCTTCAAAATAAGCCTTACAACACAGAAACTTTGTCATTGATCTCATAAACATACTTTTAAATTTAAAGACATTTTAACACCTTGATACAAAAACCTCTTTAAAAATGAATTTTATTTTTCATAAAAAACCCAAATGCTTATATGAAGAAGGAAACTGAATAACATCTCATCTGTGTCATGTTGGAGTTGTAGGACAATTTTCAAAGAAAATATAATAATGCTGCATTTTGTTGACTGTACATGATACTTGTAAATTATAAATTTTATTTATAAAAACAGCAGAGAACATACAACATGTAGATTTTTAAATGAAAACACATATAAAATTATTGAACATATTAAACTAGCTTAAAAATGAAAATTTTCAACTATTACTTTTTAAAACTGAGAAAATCTGAAACTCATAATTACTAAGAAAATTTCTCAAAATCTTTTGTGAATTAGTGTAGGACACCCAAAGTAATAGGTACTCCATTGTTGTATGAATTACTAAAAAGTACTTCATGGACCTATACTTTCATAGTTTCTGCAGACAGGCAGCACTAAAATGATTCATTTTTAAATAAAGAAATTAAACACAAGGTACAAAAGACACAATTTCTCAGTGGATTAAGAGTTATGGCCATAGATCTAGAATTCCTTGGATCATATTCTACCTCTTTCATATGGTAACTTTGTAACTTTCAGGAATTTGTTTCTATATACTTCCATTTCCTTATCTATTCAATGGGATTTTTGATGCAATTGTTTCATAAAGTTCTTAAAGACTTAAATGAATGCATGCATTAAAAACATATACTGCAGTGCTTGGAATGCATGAATATTTAATTCATATTGTTTATTATTGTCACTTGCCACTGGATAAATTTAAAACCCTTATTCCTATATCATAGAATTGAGGTAAAATTATTTACACAAGGTCACACAAATAATAATTGCCAGAGCTATAATTTGAACCATGAAATATTTAAGTGCAAAAAATCATACTATACTATCTACACTGTCAGTTACAAGATTGTACTTCTGCCAGTACCCCTTAGGTTTTTTGCAACTTATTAAATCTTAATTTACAAGTCATTCTTAGTGTTTGCCTAGCTCATATTCCACATTGTGCTGGATGCAGGCATTCAAGGCCAGAAGTTACACAAAAACATTTGTGAAATCATACCACTTTTGTTTCCTGTTGTAAAATCCTTTTACTTGTCTACTCAATGCCTAGCTTAACATAAAGTTGATAATCTAGTATGCAAGGATATAAAAATACAAAACTATTCAAAAGGACTGTGAAAATTAATAACCCTTTATGCTTTCACAACCACAAATTTAGAACAATTAGGACTCTTAAAGATTTGTATTTCCTAAATGCATATTTCTACAACTATATAGAATATTGTAGAAACGTATTAAGTTATAATAATTTCTGGTTAAATAAATATGTAACTCAACTTATATAAAGCACACTCCTGAACTCATATTAAAAGCTACAATACATGTGGCTGGGGTTGTGGCTCAGCAGTAGATCCAATAGCCTAGCATGTGTGAGGCCCTGGGTTCAATCCTCAGCACCACACACAAAAAAATAAATAAATAAAAATAAAATAAAATAAAAGGTGCAATACCTTTGTGTCCAACTACAACTAAAAAATAAATATTTAAAAAATGTTTTCGTAAAAATATGTTTCAGGATTTATTTGATTAATACAATTGCAAAAGTTAGAAAAATTCTGTTGCAGTATTATCTATAGTGACAATATTTTGGTGCCACTTTCCTATCAAGGATATACTGAATGGACAAAGAAATTCATTATAGCTATCTGTATTGATGAAAATAAATGCACCAAAGCAAACGTATCTCTACGTCTGTCATATAGGAGAATATTGAATAAATAAACTAATTTTATTGCCCCTCAAAATTTTAAAATACCAAACATACTATGGATTTTATAGATATATAAATGTAAAAATTACATATACAATGCTATTATCATGAATAATATACAACAAACTTCAAAATACTGTTTTTTGGTTTGTTTAGATTTTTGTTTTGCAGTACTGGGGATTGAATCCAGGGATGATCTGCCATTGAGCTACATCCCTATCCTTTTTTAGTTTTTAATTTTTTAACTTTTGAGAGCTTGCTAAATTTGCCAGACTGGTCTTGAATTTGACATCCTTTTGCCTGAGCCTCCTGAGTGGCTGGGATTACAGGTGTGTACCACCACACCCAGTTTAAAACAGCCTTAAATTTTAAGAGACAGAAATGAGATAAGATTCAGGCTAAACAGCTTGGGGAAAGAATTGTTAGTAATATTGTAGACTTTAATGTAAACTAATGTGAAGTAAACATGACAAAATGTAAATATGAATCACATAGAAATGTAACATGAATGTATAGTATTGCCTTGCTTTCTATACTTTAACATTTTTATTACTTCTAATACAATGCAAAAATATTATTTACAACCTACGTAATGCATATCTCACTGAAATATTTCAATAAATATATCGCATGCTATTTCATTTCAGCATTTTTTTTAAACTTGCCTTGTAAAGTTTCCTCCTAAACTTTCCCTGATTTTCTGTCTCTGAAAAATGTAAGAAGAATTTTGTATGAATCCCCTGAAGAATTGTATTTTCTTAGGTAGCCAGAATTCCTTTTAGTTTGAATTCCCCAGATAATTTCCCCTGCATTTGATTTTGTGTTTTCTATGTACCAGTCATTTTTATAGCACCAGTATTCATTATGTTGATCCCTGACCATGTTACAGCAGATTTTTTTTTTTTATTAAAAAGTGCTTTATATTGGCATGCAGGCAAACAACAGAAAAAAAAAATTCCCTTGGGCACTTCTCTGTATTCCCTTACAGCACAAGAAAATAAAAATTTAGACTTTTTAATAAACACTTTTATTAGAATCATGTGGTAGAGGGATTAGATTGTTTTCTTAACTCTATAGGGCAGAATTAGGGCCAATGGCTATAACTTCTAGCAAAACACATTTTTGTTCATTATAAGAAAAACTTTTTGCAATTTGATAACTGAAGGTTATAATTGTTTTTTATTTGATGTGTTAAAGTTTCTTTTATTAAGAAAGAGATAGAATGACAACACCTTCCCTCACTCTACTTCCCACCCACAACACACACATATAGCAAAGATATACTCCTGGAATGTTGTAGAAGTAACATACATTGTGTTAGGAACTGGGCAAAATAATGTCTAACGTACCCCTAAATACACAATTTATTCTGCAGATGCAAACATTATATTAGGTACCAATGCAATAGTTAATTTGCAGAAATTGAAGGGGAAACCTACTATATTATATTAATAAAGAAATTGAAGGGGAAACCTATTATATTAATAAACAATAACTTTGCCACATGCTATCATGTATTAATTATAAAAATATTTCTGCATATGACTTATTTTTCAATTTTGTGGTTTCTACAATATATATCATTACTATTTATGGTTGTGAAAAAAATTACCAATGGTATATCTTATAATAATTGTTACTTTACTATTTAAACTTGTTAATATTCTAAATATTAATCACTATTAAAATTTTATTTTATTTTTTATTATTTTTATATGTATATTGTTCGTTTTAGATATATATGAGAGTAGAGTGTATTTTAACATATTATACATACATGGAGCATAATTTTCCATGCTAGTGGTTGTACATGATGTGGAGTTTCACTGTTATGTATTCATTTGAACCCAGGAAAGTTATGTCCAATTCATTCTACAGTCTTTCTTATTACCAACCTCCCTCCCTTCCTTTCATTCCCCTTTGTCTAATATAATGATTAGATTAGATCTCCCTCCCCACCCCATCTCACCCTTATTAAGTGTTAGCAACCACATATCAGAGAGAATATTTAGCCTTTGGTTTTGGGGGAATGGCTTATTTCACTTAGCATGATAGTCTCCAGTTCTATCCATTAACAAATTTTAAATCAAATTGCTAAGACAACTTGGAAGGAAAAGCATCATGGGGTTTCTTT
This sequence comes from Marmota monax, assembly GCF_021218885.2. Taxonomy (NCBI): domain Eukaryota; kingdom Metazoa; phylum Chordata; class Mammalia; order Rodentia; family Sciuridae; genus Marmota; species Marmota monax. The sequence goes on from NW_026692781.1 coordinate 18,544,937, forward strand.
TCTTTTTTCCTCTCCCATATCATTGGCAATACACATTTATCCTGACTAAGATTTAATGCCTTCTTAGAATGCACTTACTTCTAATCCACTTTTGCATATTGAATAGTATATCAAATAGTATTATTACTTTAGGGCATTCAGATGTATAAACGCACATATAAAGAAAACCTCTCCTTTTTAGATGCAAAACTCTGATGTTTTCTTTAAAAACTATTGCATTAAAGATTACTATAAAGTTTTTAACCTCCTCATAATTTATATTTCTTTCCTTTCCATTAAACATTAATTAGTAAAATTCACTGTGTAAGGATCTAGCACAAAAACAGCCAAAGAGAGTAGACTTGCATTTAGCACAACAGAAATTTATCTTATGGAAATTATTTCACTGAATTACATTTACACATACACTTGACTGTGTACCTCAATATTAAGATTTACTTCTGGGCTTGATTAATAATTACTCAGAGTCCCAGTACAATGAAATCCCATAAGCAAATCTTTTAGTAAGTCGCAAAGTATGATATTGGTGCTTTCTAATGAATTTGGAATTAACCATCCCTCCCTGACCAAAAGCTCACGATCATCTCTAGCTCATCCAAGTCTTTATATATGTTTCTCATTTAACAACAAGTTTAAGAGTGACCTTTTATTTTCTTGGTTCTTTATTATCAAGCATATTTTAAACTCAAAAGTCACTAATAATTCAATTGCATAGATATTCTTGCTAGGGCTGCCTTTAAAAATGAACATTCACCGAGGAACCTTTACAAATTTGTTTCTCCCTTAACATCCCAAGAAATTTGTTTTTTAGCATGTATATTTAAGTGCTGGAAATTCTTATGTATCTCATATAATTTACTTCCTTAACTCAACCTTGATGCCTCGGTCCCATTTTTTTATTGTCCTGCAGAGTGCTCATGACATTGAGTTTGAGTTCCAACTCATCTGTGTTGAGCCTTTAGTCAGGTATTTGAACTAAGACCCGCTTGATCTCCGGTTCTCTCCTTTCCTCTCACTTTAGTTTATCTTTCCTCCGAACACATATTCTCAATGTCACCTCACATAGTGTGAAATATATGCTTGCATTATGAATTACCAGTGTAGAGTGTCACGGTATAAAAATATCAGTTCCTGTGTGTCCAACATAGTTCAAGTAATTTTAACATACTTTATTTATGTATGAAGGCATGTTACATGCAAACATGGTTACCTGATTTTGCCACCTACTCATTGAAACACAGTAAAGATCTTACTGTTAATTTTATATGAATTCATTATTCTGTTATCCTTTCACTCCTGTAGGCCACAAAGAAAAATCTTCCTTAAACCACAATTGTAATAATACACTAAAACTGTAAATAATGATTTGTAATTTGCCTCACAAAAGTTTACTAATCCTAAATTATTTTCTAATGTTTGTGTTTTGCAAATATTCCCATAAATTTGCCCATTGAACTTAAACACTGAAAATTTGCTAGTGTTTCTCTTTTCTGAATTGAAGATACATAAGTAAACTTCACACAAAACTTGATCTTCACAATATTTGGGCACCCTACTTTATTTTCATTATTTTTAATGTATACACTAGAAGAAACTTTTATTAACCGCCTCAATTTTAAAATATGAATTCTAGAAGAGACCTTTATTAGCTGCCTCAATTTTAAAAAATGAATTCTTTTGATTCTTGTTACCATTTTAAAAATAACATTTTCTTATCTATTATGTGATGTTTTAAAGGTGTTTATCATGGCAAGCAATCACTTTATTGGTACTATTGTTGTGAACTGTATACACATACTATTTGGGGAAAATACATTTCTTTTAACTGCCATAATTTCAGAGTATAGAATATAAATGTTTATGATGGTAGTAATGGCGATAATTTCAGTAATAATCATCTAGGTCATTAATGATTTCCTTAAACACTGAAGTATTCATGCACTGCTTCACAGCCATAAAATTAAAGTAAATCACAGAATGAAAAAAAATCTATAAAACCCTAAGTTAAATATTGTAAATAATATAAATGGTGACCAATTGATTAGAAATATTCACTGCCTTTATTTTAAAAATAGCCTTTCTGAAAATTTACATGATATTTATTTTTAACAAAAATATATAGTTTTGTCTTCTGCTTATTCTAGTTCTGATCATTTGTTTTATTACTTATATCCGAGAAGGAAAAGAGACAACTACATAGAAAGCTCTAAATTACTGCAGAAATACATATGACTTTGGAGATGGAAATGATAAATACCTGGCCTAAATTAGGCAATTTAATATTTCTGAACTTCACACTCTAATTTTGAATCATCATATTTTCCTAATTTAAAAAATGAGCTTTAATACTAAATAAATCAGCAGAATAGAAAAGTTTGAAAAAAAATCCCCCAAACTTTTATTCAATGGTAATTATTTTAAAAATGTTTTCCTATATTTTTTCTAAGATTCCTCACATTTTCCACACAAATCATATAACATTAAAATATTGTCTCATAAATACTCTTGAAAACATTACTAATATATCATGAAACATGACCCAAATTTGGTAAAAAAAAAATGTATAGTATATAGTAATTACTTCACATCCCTTGAATTGTCTTCATATTTCTAACTATCATTATTTTAAACAATACACTAGTGGAAATTATTTATCCACACTTTATTCACCTTTGTGTACCTTTGTGTACATGGATGTCCTAAAAGTACATTCCTGGAATTTTAAGTGCTGTATGAGCAATATTTTTATGGCTTTACCACATTTTCTTTTCTCTTTTCCTTTTACTTCTCACTCCCAACACTAATCTTTCTTTCTTATCCCTTCCTCTTTTTCCTTCCTTCTTTCTTTTTCTCCTTCTCTTTTTATCTCTTGACTCTCTTCTTCCCTTCTTCTGTCTTCAAGTCTATCATTTTTAATCTTTCATACACAAATACCTAACAAGTACTTCTCAGGTACTAGTGTCATAATAGATGGTATGAATACAAAATTAAAATACACTCAATTTTAGGTTCTTCCTCTCAACTAAGGAGACAGATAAGTGATCAGTATAATACAATGCATGCTATAGATACTATGTAACCATTTTGGGAAGGCTAATAACTCAGCTATGGAAAGGAGAACAGGACAAAGTAAATGTGTCTATGATGAGGCGGAAGACTTACTCTAAAAAATATATTAAAAACCAAAGAAAGGTACTCTAGATGAGGTAACAACATGTACAAAATCATGAAAGAAGGAACCAAATATATTTCCTAGATTTGTTTTTAGCAATGGATTGATGGTTGCATATTCACTTTTCAAGATTCCTATATAACTAATGGTTAATATATTAGAAAGAACACATAGCATTTCTATCATCATAGAAAGTCCTTCTAGAAATTTTGCCTTAAAGTTTTTCATTGAAAAATATGGGTAATTTCAATGAACCCATGTCTTAATTGGTTCATACTCTATTATCTGGTGATCCTTCTATTTCATTGGGACCTATAATGTTTTTATCTGCTCTACTTTTTACAATCTCTCACTTCCCTCATGATCTCTCTCTCTCTTTCTTTTTTATCTTTTTGGATCTAAATATTGTAGTCAGTTACAATTCCATCTTCAATATGCACTTAATTTCCTTATATCCATTTATTTCTTCTTTGCTTCTCATATTTGCTTGAAAAAATCAAAATTATGACTGTCTATGCCTATGTATATGCACACATACATATATAAACATATATACACATGTATATTATATGTATATATATAAATAAAACTTGACCTCTGTAACATATCAAACTTCAGAAAACTGAACAATTAATGTGACACTTTATATGTTAATTCCAAAATCATTAATTTCATGTGGATCTTTCATGATGGCTTATAATTGTACACTATTTCTTTAGTGTAGTCACTTTCTTATTGTCTTGGGTAAGTGTTTCATGTTTTCCAAATACTTCTGTTTACCTCTTGACTGATTTTACTCTGAGGTTTTTTTAAAAATTAAAAAGTATTTTTAAAAAGTTTCTCTAGTATCTAAGAATCTACCTGCCTCTAAATTCCATTTCTTTTTCTGTTACTTTGGGTAAGTTGTGTTTATTCACAACTAAATATCAGACTTTCTCCATGGCTATGAGATCCCATTCTAGAAAGGACCTGTACAAATCTATTTCCACTTCTCTCTGAAACATCAACTTTCCTTCTCAATCAGAACTTTCACATAATTATATGGGAAACTATCATACTTTAGGGAAAAGATAAATTAAAACAATTCAGTTAATTCCATCTTCTTGTATTACTACCACAATATTTTTGAATTCTGTTTGTAGAAAATCTCCTCAAAAGAATTTTCACATTCACACTTTTCAATTATTCTTCCATTTTCTCCTAAACCCACTGTAAATACCTATTGATGCAATGCTGCTGAAATTGAACTTGTTAAAATCATCAAAAACCCACAGGTTTCTAAATCCAAGTCAATTATCAATGTTCTAATTAGTAAATCCTATTAACAGAATTTGTTACAATTGATTAGCCTCCTTCCCTCCCTCTCTCTCTCTGAAGATTTTTTTTTTTTGGCTTTAGGCAAAAATAAATAAATAAATAAAGGCTTTGTTGTCTTCTCTTTTCCATAACTGTTCCTCAATCTTCTTTCATGCTTATTTTTCATCTCTTAAACATTTCAAACTCTGTAATATTTTCTCAATAAATCATTAGACCTTTTCTATTTTCCTCCTCCCACTTTCTTAATGATATCATTCTATTTCTTGAATTTAAATAGCATCTGTACACTGACAGCTTCCAAATCTATATTCTAGCAAAGAACCATCCAACTTTCCACTTGACATGTCCACTTGCATATCTAATAGATATCCTGAGCCTTTCTTCCCCATTAAAATATGCTTTTGCCTTGAAATATTAGATCTCATACTCTATTTTTTCTCTTACTATTTTCTATCAGACTGGAATCATTATTCCTTTAATATAACCACTGTGATTTTACCCTCTGTCTGGAATATACTTTTTTGTAGACTTACTGTCTTCTTTCTTACTCACCTATATCTCTATCTTAAATAAGATCTTTCCTAATGTTACTCCCTCCATGATGCTCCTAGACATTTCCTTGTTTTTTTCTATAGTATTTATCAACATATCAAACAATTTTAATATTTAGTTTTTTTTAATATTGTAAATGGAGAAGTTAATATAAAGACTATGATTGTTATAGCATATTTTGTACATTTTGTCATCTGAGTTTGAGGAGAGGAATGTGGGTAGATATTGCTTGGCTGAGAATTGACCTACTATGCTTTTTTGTTCTGGGCTCATGTTGTTGAGATAGCTTTTAATTTCTGCCTTTGCAACATCTCTAAATTTTCATTATAGATCAGAGGTATGAAAACCACAAGTACTATGCAAATAGTAGTGCCCTATGAACCTAGATAAATGTTAAGATTAAAAACTTAAAAAATGTTTTAACCATAGCACAAAAGTTAATAACTAGAATCAACAAATGGGACTTACTCAAACTAAAAAGTTTTTTCTCAGCAAAAGAAACAATAAGAGAGGTAAATAGGGAGCCTACATCCTGGGAACAAATCTTTACTCCTCACACTTCAGATAGAGCCCTAATATCCAGAGTATACAAAGAACTCAAAAAATTTGACAATAAGATAACAAATAACCCAATCAACAAATGGGCCAAGGACCTGAACAGACACTTCTCAGAGGAGGACATACAATCAATCAACAAGTACATGAAAAAATGCTCACCATCTCTAGCAGTCAGAGAAATGCAAATCAAAACCACCCTAAGATACCATCTCACTCCAGTAAGATTGGCAGCCATTATGAAGTCAAACAACAACAAGTGCTGGCGAGGATGTGGGGAAAAGGGTACACTTGTACATTGCTGGTGGGACTGCAGATTGGTGCAGCCAATTTGGAAAGCAGTATGGAGATTTCTTGGAAAGCTGGGAATGGAGCCACCATTTGACCCACTATTCCCCTTCTTGGTCTATTCCCTAAAGACCTAAAAAGAGCATGCTACAGGGACACTGCTACATCGATGTTCATAGCAGCACAATTCACTATAGCAAGACTGTGGAACCAACCCAGATGCCCTTCAATAGACGAATGGATTAAAAAAATGTGGCGTTTATACACAATGGAGTATTACTCTGCATTAAAAAATGACAAAATCATAGAATTTGCAGGGAAATGGACGACATTAGAGCAGATTATGCTAAGTGAAGCTAGCCAATCCCTAAAAAACAAATGCCAAATGTCTTCTTTGATATAAGGAGAATAACTAAGAACAGAGTAGGGACGAAGAGCATGAGAAGAAGATTAACATTAAACAGGGATGAGAGGTGGGAGGGAAAGGGAGAGAGAAGGGAAATTGCATGGAAATGGAAGGAGACCCTCAGGGTTATACAAAATTTCATACAAGAGGAAGTGAGGGGAAAGGGGAAAATAATACAAGGGGGAGAAATGAATGACAGTAGAGGGGGTAGAGAGAGAAGAGGGGAGGGGAGGGGAGGGGAGGGGGGATAGTAGAGGATAGGAAAGGCAGCAGAATACAACAGACACTAGTATGGCAATATTTAAATCGATGGATGTGTAACTGATGTGATTCTGCAATTTGTATACGGGGTAAAATTGGGAGTTCATAACCCACTTGAATCAAAGTGTGAAATATGATATATCAAGAACTATGAAATATTTTGAACAACCAACAATAAAAAAATTAAAAAATAAAATAAAATAAAATGTTTTAAAAAAATAGGAGGAAACTAAACCATTCTTCAAGAATCTAAGAAAAAAAATGTGACATAAAGATGAAGAGAGGTGGGACATTTTTTTTAACAACAACAACATAAATTATGAGGGAAATAAAAACAAAAACCTATAGATTAACCAAGTCTTAAGAGATGAACCAATAAGTCAAAAATTGCACCCATTTTTGAATTCTGATTCTAAACATTTTTATTTATGCAATAAAATTTGAACTTATGTTTGTAAACTAGGATTCCTTTTGTCTTAGAGATACTTGTGGAAGTATTTGCTCAAAAAAAGACAATATGTCTATAATTTGCATTAAAAAAATTGAATGGAAGGAAATAGCATGTGATGATATAAACGAAACAAGAATGACCATGAAGTGGTCATTGTTGAAACTGGCTAAAAATAATTATACTGTTATATTTTCACATATAAGGACAATTTTTCATCATACAAATTTTAAAAACATGGAGGGAATATTAATGAACTTTCAACTGAAATATATTCAAGAACATTGAAAGACATCCATTGTACTTCATGTCATTATATTGTAGTTATGAAATGGAATGGAAAAATGTTTGTATCAAGTTAATACCAAGTGAGTGGCAAATGAGAAAAAAAAACAGAAATGATCAGATAAATGGGGTAACAGCGCCTCAAAAACATACCTCAAAGTGTTTTTGTTCCTACAATCAGTATCCTTCTAAAACATAAAGCATGTGTTCAGTTGAGTTGAGATATACAGTTGTTAAAGACAAGAAAACAAGTTTGCTGGCATGTTGCCTTTTGAGACAGTTAATTGTTAATAAATTGGTTTACAGGCAGGAAATACTGTACATCAGTGTGAGCCAAATGAATGGATTTCATTTTCAAGTTTATTCTTTACTTTCAGCTAGAGAGAACAGAACACAATTTTAAAAAAAAAAAATTCCAGATGAGCAGTTTTATTTTTTTCACACACCTGCTTTATAATATTTAGCATACCTAGAGTAAAAAGGTAACCTGCCATCATTACCATGATAACCATTATATGAACATCACATCAATATATTTAGGGACAAAAGAGATGCTAGAATGGTGAACTTGGACCTAAGAAGTTCCTGATGCTAGGAGATCAAATTAAAAGATTTTTAGGGTTTAATGGGCTACAAGAAGGCTTACAGATCAAAATGTCATGCAGTAAGCCTGTTGGGGACAGGGAGTGCTATGGATATCTATGAGATGTTCTGAACCAGAAGACCACCTGGAACTCTTTTTTGTTTGGGTACTGGGGATTGAAATTAGGGGCACTCAACAACTGAGCCACATCCCCAGCCTTATTTTGTGTTTTATTTAGAGACAGGATCTCTCTGAATTGCTTAATGCCTTGCTTTTGCTGAGGCTGGCTTTGAACTCTGGATCTTCCTGCCTCAGACTCCCAAGGGATTACAGGTGTGGACCACACCTGGCTTACATGGAACCGGCATTCTCCAGACTGCTTCAGAACCTTTTCTGTTTTTGAATAGGAAGACATCCACAGTAGACTACAGCAAATAAAATAGGTAAAATATTTTCCAGACACTATGCTAGTGTTAGCAGTAGGTACATGACTTCCTTTCCCACTCACTTCCCTCACTTCTGAAAATAAAGCCCGAGATCTGAGGTAGAGAATAAAAATGGAAAGTTTTAACTAGACTGTGACTAATTTATACATCTCAAATTGATTCATTAATCACTGGTTTGGACTAAATTTAACTGAAAGCAGTGAAGTTATCTATCATTAGACAGACTTGGAAATCCAGGTCAGAAATTAGAAGCCCATTCTAAAAATAAAGAATAGCCTGCCTCCTAAATTTGAATTAGTAATTGAGCAAGTTACACCTCTTTCAGTCAACTGTGGAAAAAAAAAATTGAGTGGAACTCAAGAAATAAAGTGGTATCTATAAGGCAAGGCTAGGATCTATATCAAGACAAATATTTTACTTAATTCAGGAAAGAATTAACCATGATTAAGAGTTACTGGGAAAGATATAATTGAGAAAGAGTTCTTGAATATTCAGGAGGAATAAAAAATGTTTATTATACTGAAGTTTCTGAGAAACCTTGAGGGGGGGTGGGGAATTCAGGAAACAATCATTTACTGTCTTTATAGGAGATGGTAGGGTGGGTTTAAATATAGTTTTGCAGAAACAATAAGCAAATGATATATTTAAAATCTCAAAAAAGTATTTGATTTTGTGGTGTTCAGGAAATACAGAAGTCACTCAATCCATCTTAGGAAACTGAGACTATTTTAATAATACATTATCTGTAATGATTTGCTGTTAATTATCATTAGAATATTTTCCAGCTTAAAACAAACGTTGAGTGACCGAATAGTGAAATATATTACTTAATATACAAGGAGTATTTTCAAGGTGCGCTTATTTTTCATATTTTACTGTCTATCACATGTAAATAATATATATATATAAAATAGATGCATTTTGGAAATTTCTGTAAATATAAAGGAACATTAATCCATTCTTGATTATACAGATGTATTCCATTTGTAAATTTATTAAGGAAGGTACTTATAATTGGCCAATTATGGATGGCATTGGAAAAGATAATGCTAAGTGATACTAGCCAATCCCCAAAAAACAAATGCTGAATATTTTCTCTGATATAAGGAGTCTGACTCATAGTGGGGTAGGGATGGGGAGCATGGGAGAATTAGATGAATCCTAGATAGGGAAAAGGTGGGAGGGAAAGGGAGGGGACAGGGGATTAGCAAGGATGGTGGAATGTGAGGGACATCATTATCCAAAGTACAGTATGAGGACTCGAATTTAGGGTCAACATACTTTATATACAAACAGAGATATGAAAACTTGTGCTGTATATGTGTATAAGAATTGTAATGCATTCCACTGTTGTGTATTTAAAAAATAAAATCAATAGAAATATTTAAAAAGTGTGTTATATGTTAATATAACATTTAAAAATCAAAACTAACTTCACAGCACAGAGAAATCACAATTGTTATTTAGACTTTTCTCAGTATATTTTTATTATACAAATAATTTTTATCAGAAATTGGAAACTATGTACACTGGAGCTAAAACCAGTCACTATTTCTATTTGGAACACTTCCATGTTTATTTGTCTATACATTAGTTTTAGTTTATTTTACTGCACAACAGAAGAGTAGAGTAGATGGGAAAGATAATTGCATGGTCCACAGAGCAAGAATGTAATTATTATCTGACCTTTATAGAAAATTTTCACCAATCAGTGTTCTACCTACTTATGCATTATGCCCAATATAATAGGGACCTAAGTAATTTTAACCTCACTTTTATAATCTATCCTTCTGTAAGCTGTTATGTTTTCCAAAGTATGATGTTTATATTTATCTCTTTGAAAGTTTTCAATCTAAAATATATTCTGCTGATACTAGACTATTATTCAATCTGATATTAGAATAAAGATAATTAAATAAAATTCTATCTGATATTATATTTAACCACAATAAGATATTAGAAATAGAAGTTGGTGTCTTCTTATTTCATTTTCTTGTGTATCTTTATTGCATTACACTTCTTTTGGTCTAATTTCAGAATTTCTTTGCAAAGTATCATATTGAATTTTAATTTTATATAAACTAAATACCTCTGCCTGTAATAGACAAATTTAACTCACTCAAATTTATTCTGGTTACTGATAATTTTGAATTTAATATTGATAGTTTGGATCCTTTTACAAATACTTTTAAATGAATTGATCTTGCTTTGTCTATGTAATGCTGTTTTTTTCAAGTTGTTCAAATACTGTGTGTGTACACTTTTGACAGTTGTTTTTAATGTAGCAAGACATGTATTTTAGCTTACATTTCTTTATAAATTTCTAGAGTTTGTGTGTATCCTCAATACATAAACTTCTAATCATGAACAATAGCAAGATTTTAGAAAAAATATTTTCCCCTTTAACTTTCTTATTCCCACTTTGAGGTCATCTGGTGTTTTATTTTCAAATTATTATTTTAAAAATGATCAATAATTGGGCTCAATTAATTTTATTTTCTTTTCAACATTATTTCTCCTATTTCAGGGTTGGTTCTTTTTGGTAAATTTTCCTAAATAGGTTCTTCAATCATAGAAGAATGTGATGAATGTATGTGACACAAAATTATTTGTAAAATACAATAATTAACATATGATTGTTTCTTAACTGGCAAAGCTAATAACACTTGGGGTTTGACTGAGTATTATGTGTATGTTCACATATGTATTTGTTTGCCACATTTATAAGTATTTTAAAATAATAAATGTACAATGATATATACTTTAAAATGTTATAATGGTGATATTTGCCTTCACAACATTTATCAAGAATGTTAGTTAAATCTTTAACTAAAGACAGTGACATGTAATGAATGATATTTTCTTCATTATTCAAAATTCCCAAAGTTCTTCCAGATAAACATGAAGGTTTTGTTTTCACTTGATGCCTTTGAGTATTATCATACATAATCTAGATTTATTTTAAAAATCTGTTTTTTATTCCAATTTATAAAAGATGATGTAATTGCTTGGAAATTTTGTAAACATGATCAATATTGATGGTTTAATCTGAATATGTATGCACACTAATTATTATCTTTAACATGAAACCACATTAGGTCAAACATTAACCTATTGAACGTACTGAGAAATCTAATAAAATGTCTGTATCAGGGAAGATATTTGAAATGTTTTATTTTAATTTCTATTTTAAATAGAAATATGAGCACATTAAAAAGAAATTTAAGCCATTTACATTAAATTCTCTATATTTATATTGAAAGTTAAAACATGAAATTTTCACAAAGTACAAATCTCTCTCTTTTTACATTATTGTGAGATATAAAAACTGAGGAAATACAATTTTTCTAAACACTTTTATATTTCTGACTGGGTAAAGTGTAAGGTAATGTCAATTAAAGGGATGGCCTAAGTAAGAGATAAGTGACAGTAGAATTTCCATAGTACTCTTTTAGTAGCAGAATCATTAAACATAATCATGTGTTGTATGAGATAATCATCATTATGAACCAAAATTATCTTTATAAATTACTATATTTGATCATTAGTAAATTTCAATATATATAATATGAAACAAGTAGGAAATATTTATGAGGTCTATATTTATATTTATAACTTTTGCAAAGGACATCTTATAACAAAAGAAATTTCAGTCAGTAACCATCCTCACCCTCTGAAACTATGGGTGAGATCTATCCCCTGTAAAAGTTGATACCCATGAAAATAGAGAGAAAATGGGCTTTTGTGAATTAGAAATTAATAGGCATTGCAACTAATGTATGCCATTATATAATAAACTAATTGATGAACATACAAGATTATGTATAAAGCCTAGGAATTATTTTTACTCAGAGGAAAGTATCCCCTATTGTATTATGGAGAATACCAGGTATCTGTGTTCAGAACAATAAGAACTTTGTTCCATTGACATTTTTGCCAGGAGAATTTTCAAAGTAATTAGAGCAAGTATACAAGCATACAGAACTACTTTTACAGTAGTGGCACTTTGCTGGTTTTCATGTGATAAAACAGGTTATGACACCATATTTAGTAACTAAATAAAACATGCACAGTACATTTGAAATTTAACAGCTATTGAGAGTTTAATTATCTAAACAATATGGAACTGGTCTTGAGATTTCAAATGAATTCTAAATCATGTCCCCAGAAATCACATTTGAACAGGAAGATGCTGATTATCCACTGGTGGTAATCAATCTTTTTGTGTTCTCGACAAAATTGTGAATACAAGAATTTGAGTGGCATAATTGAAGGAATTAAAAGATTCAAAATGCAACACAAAAGAAGTCAGCATTAATTATAGTAAAATTAACTACCAAAGTATAGAAATGTCTTTTCCTGTCCATCAAACCATCTAAGTTAATGTACTATTATGTGCTTGGTTGCCCTTCAACAATTTTATGTTACTGTTTGAATTAAGCCATTAAGTTACCTAACTTCCTTAATGTGAAACTTGAATTCATGTTGAGAAAGTTTGTTTCCTGATTAAGTAGACTTTCTAAATGACAGCGAAGAAAGAAAGCTATAACCCTAAACCGGTTGCTTTATTTTTTTTCTCATATTTTTCTTGAACATCTTCTAAGAATTAATATGAATGTCAGTGCAGGCAGCAGTACCTGTCTGATTGAGTGATTTGACATGAAATGATACATCTGCCCCCTACCATGCCCCATCCTTGCATTTCTGATAATTTTTTTTTGTTTAGTTATACTCTCAAGATGAGAGAAAACTATAATAAAGTAAATCTAAAATATTAGATCAGAAAAAATCCTTGAGAGAAGGTAGGAGTTGACTGTTTTTGTTGAAGTCATGTTAAAGAAAAACTAGCCTGCAGGAATAGATGAGAGAAAAGAGGGCTTGCCAAATGGTCTTGAGAGGAGTGAAGATAGCCACTACATGTGGCAGAATGAGTATGCACTCCCAGTGCAAGATTATGGATCATAGGAATGCATACAATGTACAAAGAGCTTCGGTCTCAGAGTGGGTATTTCAAGTGTGAAAATCTTTTAACACTTAGACTCTGACTAATCTTGACTTTATATTTTTTTAAAAGAAATATACTGAAGTATATCAGTAAAATATTTTTTAAATATAATTTCTGTATTAAAAAACACAGAACCACAAAAATTTTCAGAAATAAAAATTCCTCATCACTAAGAAGTGATTAATAAAAAAATAGCTTATTTAATTTAAATTTCTCTTAGTTTTATATATAAATATGCTATATATGACTTAAGGTTATAATAAAACCAATAGATAATTTAAAAAAAATCTCTAACCCTCACTCTCATCCACCATCACACAATTATATCTTCTGTGTCTTTTGTAAAAGGTTTAATTGTATATACCTTATCATAGCTTATATATAAGTACTGGCATAATATGCACAAGACAAAATGGTCTTTGAGTTGTATTTTATAAATTAAAAATATAGCTTAGCTTAAATATCTTTGTTTCTATATGTGCATGATTTTTTTTTTCAAATAGGACCATGTTTGAAGGTAACAAAATCTACTTAACCAGTCCAATGTATATGATTATTTTGGGAAAAAAATATGATGGGCAAAATCAGTAGGAATTATCAAGTGAACATTATAAGACAAAGTGAGCCAAGTGAAGGATTTGGGGTCAATGGACTCTGTGTAATACCTGTTTTTCTGGCATTTGATATATTCAGCCATGTAAGTGTTTTGCATTCAACTGCTGGTTCCCCACTCCATAAAATGTTAACAGCATGTGAACTACTGTGACTTCTGCATTATTTTGATATTTTTCTAATATAAATTGAGTATGAGGAATTCAACTGGCATCATATCAGCATTGACTATATGATTTAGTTCTAGGAATTAGTCATGGTCAAGAGGCATAAGTGTTTATAATTCTAATAAATAATGCCAAATTCTGTCTGTTTGTACCAAATTTCACTCTGCGACAAAATATAAAAATGCTATTTTTAAATCTTTAGCTAGAATGTGTTACCAAGTTTTTTATGCTTTTAAAATAACTTTGGCTGACTGTGTAACACACAAAGTCCTCAAGTTGGGCTTTTTTCTGTTAATAATCCAATGGGTGTTCTTCACTAAGTTCTGAAGGTGGATACTCCCTAGCAGAAAGCAAAAATAAGACTGTTTCCCTTGGTAAGAGACTTCATATTTATGATTTTTTGGTTCTCCCAGAAATTCATTTCTCTAAATCTCTCAGTTTTGAGTGTTCTGGATATCTTTTCACAGGAAAAAAAATGCCATTTCAATATGCAAATTCAAACCTTTAATTTCAGAAAATATTCCAAAAGTTATGTTCTTGAAATTTTTTTTCTTTTACCAGAAAGTATAATTAATGCATTTTTAGGGTTTCTTTTAGGGTTTCTTTTTAGGGTTTCTTTTCTTGTCTATTATTTTTGTGAAGAAATTTTTAACACTTTTTATAAATGTATCTGTATATACACATATGTTGAATATCATTTGGTTTCCAATTTTTTGAAATAACATATAAAGCTTCTGTGAATATTTGTATAAGTCTTTTGACCTATATGCAGGTATGTAGTGTTAGCTCCATTATGGTCCAAACTGGTAGTTTGACCATGACTATTGACTAGTACTCCAACGTATTTTTGAGAAGTAATTTCTTCCCAAGGGGATTTTTCATGTTTCTGCCTATTGATTTGAGGAATTTGTTTATCTATTGTGCACAGTTTCATCCACTCACCGAAGCTTCACGACAGGCACAGGGTTATCACCACTTGGCCAGGCTGGTGATATGGCCTGGTTTCAAAGGAGCTAGCTGTATCAATAACTAAGAAAACAGCAAAGAAACCACGCAGCACACAAACATAAGCTTCTAAGGCAGACGGCGTGGTGACCCAAGAGTCAGCTCCAACGCTGGAAAGAGCAAGAGAGTGAGAATGCCTGAAACCTTCTATTTATTGGGAAAAAGGCATTTGAGAAAGTTCCACCCAAATAAGGCAGGGGATTGGGTTTCAAAGGGTGTAGTCTTGCTTGGTGATGTCTTTTGGACAGCAGATTGACTGACAACTTGGAAAGCCATACCCATCTCAGGTGCTGTGTGGGATCAAAGGCAGAACGAGACAAAAGGCACACATAACCTACACCACATAGCCCAATCAGGAAGTAAGGTCAGGTCAGTCTCCTCATATACTCAAATGCGCATAGCTCACACACACAGGCCATGGCTGGTTCGAGACCCAGGGTAGCACAGGAAACTGGAGAAGGATTTGATTATGACGCAGACTTCAAACGGGCAGCATCCTCCACCTTGGGAAAGTCATTAAGGCCTGCTTGAATTCCTTTCTACTCACCTCATCTCTCTATGGAATAACATCTTTCAACTACCAAGGGAACGGTAGGAATATTTGTCTCTCTCAGGGAACAGGTAAATTCTCACTGCAACTGATGAGAAAATATAAGCAGAGAGACAGACAGACAATTACACAAACAAAAAGTACTCTCTACCCCATATGAGAGGCACAGAAAAAAAAGTTCTGACCCCAATCATTTGTGATTGTCTATCATGTGTCAAGAAAGGTGGAATTCCTGAGAATTCCTCTACCCTGAAACCTGGAGACATTTCAGTTTCCAAAGACAGACAACCAGTGCAGGCCCCCAGCTAGCAAGCACTGGATGACAGCTACAGAAGCACAAATAGTGAGAGAAAGAGTAGTAAAATGATTTTCTTTACAAACACAATCACAAAGGGAAGATCTACAGCTGAAGGTGGAACAGATATTGAGAAAACTGCCCCAGTAATTCAGCCTCCACCATAAACTACAAGGTAGGAAGAGAGGAATTTGAAACCTACAAAACACTGAAAGTAACCATGGCAACAACAGGGGGAAAAAAATCTGCTTGATTCCTTGTAAAATTGACTCAAGCCCCATATTAAATTTCTAGAAAAAGAAGAAATTTGAAAATTTCCAGTGGTGAATGCTTTTGTTTTGTTTTGTTTACCTCAGCCTCTACAATTTATACAAATGTCTTACTTTCAACCAAACATAACAAGATCCATAGAGAAGTAAGGAAATAAAACTCCACAGTGTCGATACATAAAGCAAACAACTGTATCAAACTTAATGTTTAAAAGATCCGTATGAACAAGGGAATTCAGATTGGCTAGATTCATATGCTAAAGATAAGAGGCACAGATGAACAATATGTATAAACATAAGGGGAGTATAAACAAGGCTTGGAAAATTTCCATAAAAACAACTAATAGAGATGCTAGAAATGAAACATTCTGTTACAGAGAGCACTTAAGTAAAAAAAAGAGTTAATCAAGGAGCAGTGAACATAAGAAGAGGTGATATAACTTGATAAAATGTAGAGAAAATGTTGAAAAACAATCAAACCCAGAACATCTAAAAGCTGAACTACAATATGAAGTGATCTAGCATATGTGTATCTGGAATTCCACAGTAAAAAGAGAGATAGTGGGACAGCAGTTATATTTAAAGAGATAATGACTGATTATATTTTATAACTAAAGACACTGAACCAGTTTCACATATTGGAAATGGAGAAATAATTTAGTGCCTATATTCATAGTCTGTGTGTTCATGTAGAACCTCCCAAAATAGTTACAAAAAAGCTGCTAGACCTAGTAAAGTGATTTAAGCAAGGTGGCAAGATATAAGATTAACATATAAAATTAAGTCATATTCTATTTACTAGCAACACACAATTCGAAATTGAAATAGGAATGCAATGTATAGAATAAAAATCTAAAATATTAAGGGTGAACTTATTTAATTTCCTTAGTGAGAAACTGGACTTCACATTGAAAAGATTTGTCTAACTTCCCTAATGCAATAATAGGCTTCACAATGAGAAAATTTTAACTTCCTACCTAGAAGAAAATTCTAAAGCATTATAAAAAACAAAAAAAATTAAAAGTCAGTTGCTGTATTTTCACATATTTCATATATTCTGGAGTACTCTTTTGAACTGTTGATCATAAAGACAATCAATAGTGCAGTCCACAATGCCAGTCCAAAGAGCATGATGAAATGATGTCCACTAAAGATAGCCTGGAAAATAACCTACCTAGCTACATGTCACAACCTTGACTTTCTCAGAGTCTCACTACTGATGGGTTATTCAAGTTTGACAATGAATGTCTTTGTTAAATGAGAATATGTATGTTAGGAAGTAAATTGTGAGAAAATAACTGCAAACTGAATAAAATAGAATAAAAACCTAAGAGGAAACAGGGTTTGATGATTTTCAGTAATGAGAAATTGAAAAATTCAAATGCATTAAACATTATGGAATGTATAAATGTATTAAATCATGGCACCCCCATTAATGTGTACTATTCTTATGTTTTATCATCTATCAGTTATAAATAAATGTAATTTTAAATTATAAATAAAATTAATTTAACTAATTTTTAAATAAATTTAATGAATTTATAATAGGAAAAACAAAAACAAAAATGTCTATAGAGTGAGATAACATTAGGTATTATAAAAGTGTATGGAAAGGGAGTATGATGACAGGATTTGATGACAGAGAGATGTGTTCATAGTTGTTTCCAAGCCAGTCTTTTTCTCTGCTGTCTTACTGCTGTAGTCTTCCTTTTTTTTTTGTTAACCTCTATGTTTCATACTTAGGGACACTCAGGGGAGGCAAGGAAAGCTGTCAAAAGGTCCAACACATTTTAATGTCATTTTTTATGTTAATGAAGTTAGTTTCTCTATATCTGACTTTCTTACTTGCTTAAATGTTTACAAAGAGGCAGGGTTTTGATTTCATATTGTGGTTTGATTTTTATAATTTATTCATAGCTGTTGCTATTGTAACTTATCAAGTTTTCTATGGTCGTTTATGCAGTTGGGTTAGTTTATTACCTACAAATATAGATAGGAACATAATTCAATTGACCATTTTGAATTAAAGAAAAATATCATGTGATCATATGCTTATCTGTTAGTTGGTAAGTATTTCTCATTGATTCATAGTCTTTGATGTTATTCAATTCACTTCTTAATATTTGTATTAGTTCATTGTAGTTATACATACTGCTGAGGTTCATTTTGACATAATCGTACATGCATGGAACATAAGTTATTCCACTACAATTCACTTTTTCATGTTTATTTCCTTATACTACACCACTGCCTTTTATTATTATTATTAACAAACATAGTTGGATTTTTCTGAATAACTTTTGCAATAATATTCCAATTTAGGTAAGGTAACAAAACATTGTCTTAAGATGATTCATTTTCAGAATCTCAGTGTTACCTGGAACCACATATTAGTGCTTTCTTCAGGTATGGTTTGTCTATGTTCTTTGATAACCTTGTTTCCTATAATTTTTTGAAGCCTAACATGTCTGTGGAGTACTGATATCAGTCCTATATACCCCACTAACAAAACCAACTGTGGTATGTATATTTTCTGTTTAGGTTATACACATTTTCTGAAATCTGACACTGAGCAACATTTTCATAAGGAAAATTAAATAAGGCTCTCGGAGGCTACTTGTTTTTTGTTGTTGTTGCATTCTTTTTTTCCTGATCTTGCTTCTCTTAGGAAGAACATGCATACTCTCTGCAATCCAGGGCAACATCTATTCCTAATTTTGTTGCAAAGCATGTCAAGAATATTTGTTAATCTCATGTCCCTCTTAGTATGCTGTGATTATGATAGGAAGTGAGCCTGTGGATTTGTGCAGCATTGACATTATAAAGCCCAATACATTCCCTTTTTATTTTCTTTGTCTGTTTGCTTTACATATTTTCACACCATATATAGAATTTAACACTTCTATATCTACTTTTTAAAATTAGAGGTTTGAGTAATTTTCTTGTTTTAAAAACTTTATTACAAAATAAACTATCTTGCAAAACTCTTTTTTTAATCAATGAAGTTTCCTTAGTCTTAAGGAAACATTACAGTAAACCTTTAGGTTTAAAAGAGAAACAGCTTACCTGGAAACATTAAGATGGAAATTAATTTTACTTAATCTATGAAAAATATTTTGATACAAATATATAATTTTTAGTGTGTGTGATTTAACTTCACATATTTAAAGAAATCTTGCAAATGTCCATATATAGTTGAAAAATGTGGCAAGACATTTCAAGAATAAAAGATATTATGGTCAAATATGTGGGAAAAATGTTGGAGATTTTGGTCTCCTTGCATACATAAGATGCTATGTAAAGTAAAACTCTTTAAACTGGTTAAAATACTATTTTCTTATTTCCTAAATTTAAAAGAAAAATATTTGTTGCTTGCCACTACTATTTGGAAAATAATAAGTTCAAAATATTTGAAATTGGTTTCAAGAAGTGTCTGATAGGACCATAGTAAACATCCCTAGTATAGTATAGGGAATTTCATGATTCTAAATGACTGTAATCTTGATATTTAATATAAGTAAATTGAAATCACTAATATGTGCAAATGATATATTTATATTTTGATTGAAAGTTTTTATAATTCAAAAGAAAAGTGATAATATAACAATTGTGAATAATGAAGGGAATAATATATTTGCAGAATTTTGGGTTGTGCAATGAAGAATTTTATTTGTTTCACTCATATTAAATAACTGTTTGGAAATCACCAATCTTAACAATTAATTTTAATATTTTTTGCTAAGTATTTGAACTTCCTCTTACTCCTGAATAATAATCTTGATCATACATTATCAATCACTTCTTGTTATATCTCTTTCATTTATTGACTTTACATCTTCATTTTAATATGTGTCCTGTTTTACAAATGGGGTATTAAACATGCAAAGCACAAAATCTGTATCATTTTGTTCTCTCACAGGATCATATAGGAACATCTGTAAATCATTAACCAATTAGCCATATATCTATATTTGCAGTTCTATTTGGAGTAAAGAGCTCCAATCTTGCTCATATTGGCAGTTTGGCTCCTTGGAGGAGGTGGTATACTGAGATTTCTTAAATGAAATCTCTATTTATTATTGCTTTCTGTAGGATTGTTCTAAAGCTGAAAGTTTATATTGATAACCTTGCCAATGTGACTTCAAAACTTGCTATTTTAGGTCCTTATTATTTGTTTTCTAATAGTAAATTTCAACTATTTCTAGCTATAATCTATTTTTCAAATAACTAAAAATAAACTGATTTCTAAGTTTATGATCATTAGATTCATCATATATTAAAACTAGTATTACTAAAAAGAATTTAACAATGTTTGTCATTCATGAAGGATAAATATTAACAAAAGCAATATTCCTTAAAGTTATGATAAATTTCTTTTCCTTAAGTCAGTAACCTAATTATTTTAGTGGCATGGTCAGCTTTGGCCTGTTGTTGTAAAAGGTTGGACTAGATTTATGCTTTATGTTTAATATCACCTTTTGAGACAAAAATGCTGCTTTTTTGTTTGGAACACAAAACCTCTTAATTTTTCATTAAAATTCTTCTTTTTAGAATCACTCCTTATGGGAATGGTAAAAATATAATAGAACATAGTCCAATAAATAGTGGATTAGGGATGACACATCTTAAGAAGAAACTGACAGACATTTGATTTTTTATATCTGAAAATCCTGTCAACACTGGCATTTTTGGCCTATACATGGTCTCTGGGCTGCAGTCAGAGCCATCTGTCTGAGTGGCAAACTGCCTATTCATAAATTAGTTGGACCATTTCATCAAGGCTGAAATGCCAAGGAATAATAACTACAAAAGACAAGATTATATATTTCACCAAATGCTGCTACTTCTATAGGTAACTCACATTCATGGTAAGAGTATTGTCATAGATTAAAATGCCATCTAGCCTGCCTGAAGTTTGGACCAATTGAGGGGCATGGAGGGGAAATGTTGGATACAAAATATTTTTTAAACGTTTTAATCCAGAACTAAAAGGAATAAATAGGTATGATTTGTGAAGCACACAAATTAGCAAGTTCAAGACACATTAAAAATAAGTTTACACATATAAAATAATTTTAATGTGATGTTCATTGTCTTTGTACAATGGTAATCTCTTACCACATGGAGAAAATCCAAGAATTATTGTACTTATTTTGAAAGTAATAAGAAAAAAAATGACAGAACTCCATGTGTTTGTGTGTGTGCACACATATCTCTTTTTTTGGAAATCAGTACGTTTGTGTTTTCATATCAATAGCAGACCTAAAGTAGAAAACTTCATTAAGCTTTAGTAAGATAATATTATATAATCTAAGATAATGTACCTACAGTTTATAGTTTATTTTTCATTCTTCTAAATATTACCTAGCTTAATTCACTTAAAATTTTATTTCTCTTTCATGTGTCTTCATACTAAATAAAAATTAGCTGATCTTTTATTTCAAGTAGTAATCATGCCAACCTTCTAATAGGTTCATTCATTTTAATTATGCATTTAATTTCACAAACAAAATATTTCTAGAAGTTGTACAAGTTAATTGACTACTTTGACTATTTTGGTTCTTATTTTATAATAGGTTGATGTTACGCTGAAAACATTTTGAGAATGGCACTTTTTTGTCAATTTTATACACAGAGACATAATCAGTGTTTTCAAACACTCAGGCCATCTTGATGTACAAAAAATTTACCTAATACTGTATAATAATGTAGAATATAAAATTGATTGTGAAAAGAGATATAAGCAAATTTTTGCATCTTCCAAAAATTTATCACTAACAACAAAATTTTTAAGTTACATTTACCATGAGCAATGGAACAGCAAGTAAATGCTAATGGAAAGGAACAAAGAAAGTAGACATAATTTATAATACACTGTGTGCAATTCTGGCATCAGTCCATAATGAAAGTGCTCAATTCTTCCAATTATGAAAGATTCAATGTCCCTCCAACACCAGTCCAATTTCTATGTTATATTATCTTTTTCATTGTTGTTGAAAAGAGTGTCCTATGAAGAAATAAAATATGTTAGTGTTGCAGAGTCAGCCAAACTGTGTGCGGCTGTATCTTTTAAAAGGTTAGATCCTTACCCTATATTGAGTGACCCAAGAGTTTTAATTTAATGAAATAATTAGCCTGAAATATGAAGCCAATAACTTATGAAAGGAATTTATGGCTCAATCTTCAGCCTCTTCTCCATCTAATAATTTTATTCTTATTATCATGAGCATATTCATTTTTGAAATAGTATTTTAAGCCATAAACTAATAGTACTGAGCTCTACATGCAAATACCTCAGATATGCATCACACAATTGGTTATTTAAAAGATGACTTCATTCTTTCGGCATTTATTAGTAATTCATTGTGTTCGCCTCTTTTAGGAATTTTATGGTATGCAGGACAATATTGTAAGATCTTAAAGTCTCAATAATAGATAGAACTTATTAATATTAATCACAAAATAAAATGTGAGACTCACCAATAATAAGATAAATCAAGTTCTATGAGATCCAGAAAAGAGAAAGTAGATACCTAGGAGGAATAAAAAGAACTTCTTAATAAGGAGGAATTTGTATTTGATTTTAATCTTAAATATCCATTTGTATATGTAGACAGGGATTGCCTGAAAAGGAGGATAGGAATGGACAACAGGAAAACATAGCTATGTTCCTTCAATAGCTCATCAAGGACAGTCACACAGGATGTCATTCTACTGCTGCATGGGTTTAAAAGGATGAACCAAGGCTCAGTCTTAGACATAGGTGGCAACCCTGAGGGTTGAGAAGGAATGCTAATTTTCAAAAACTCATCTTAACATCTTTAGCTACAGAAGGTAACTCTGAAAGAATTTTCTCTGCATGTTGCTTTGAAAGGAATCTTAACAACAAAACCCAGGAGTTCAGTTCAACTCTGGACTGGATTGACTGCATCCCCACAAAATCCATCAAGCAGAGAAGCATGCCTTTTCCAGGCATGAATGCTGCTTACCTGAGAACAGCCTCTGCTGTTCTGTGTCCAGGACTCAATGTCTAACATTCAATGTGAATTTACAAGAAATTAAAAAGGGCAAATAATTTCAATTTTCTTTCAGGATATAAAGCATATGACAAAACCAGACTTGTATGTTTAGGTACTATAAAAGAGAATCTTAAATAACTATTGTTGATATGTTAAATACTCTACTAGAAAAGACAGAAAATATTCATAGATTGATTGGGAATTTTAGAGAGAGATGGAAATAAGTAAGATCAAATAGAAATGCACAAATTAAAATGATTTCAACAAAGATGAGGAATTATTTTGAAAGTCTCATAAGAGTATGCACCATAGTTCAAGAAATAACCATGGAACTTAAAGATACTTCATTGGAAATGAACTGCATTTAAATACATATAGGAGAAGAAATGAAGAAAAACAGAAGAGGCATTCAAAAGCTTTGGGATAATAAAAAAGAAGAAGGAGAAGGAGGAGGAGGAGGAAGAGGAGGAGGAGGAGGAGGAAGGAAGAGGAGGAGGAGGAGGAGGAGAAGGAGAAACATTTTAACAAGTAAATAAGTGGGATCCTGTGGTGAGCCGCTTCTGCCGTTTCTGCAGACTATGGTCGCCATTACAAGATGGCGCTGGCTCCACTGTGGTCTGTGACAAACAACTCCTTATTTGGGAGAGTTGGCACATGGTTTTTCACGACCCTATGAGAAAGCTCCACGTGGCAGCTTCGCATTGGGGCTTGAAATGCTTTATTAAGGCTGGGAGGGGCATCCGAGGGAAGAAGAAGAAATATCAAGGGCCTGAATAAACTGCTGAAAGAAGATTCCTGAGTTGCGTCTTCCTTGTGGGCAAGGGGTCGCGACAGGATCCTAAAAAAAGAAGAGGTGAAAAATATCTAAAGATATAATAGTTGAGAATTTTCCATTTTATAAAAACAACGAAAAACCCATCAAACTAACAGATCTTGGAATCATGGTGAACCTCACTGAGTTCAGTGACACATGCCTATAATCCCAACAGCTCAGGAAGAGGAGGCAAGAGGATCTCTAGTTCAAAGCCAGCCTCAGCAATTTAGTGAGGCCCCAGGCAACTTAGCAAAACCCTGTCTCAAAATTAAAAATTTAAAAAAAGGGCTGGGGATGTGGCTCAGTGGTGTAGTGTGCCTGGGTTCAATCAATTCCTGATAACAAAATTTTAAAAATTAAAAAACTAATGATCACAGGGAATTTGAAATAAGACACACACACACACACACACAGAGAGAGAGAGAGAGAGAGAGAGAGAGAGAGAGAGAGAGAGATCTATTCCAGCTAAGTATTTCTCATTTAAATTACTAAAAATCAAAAGTATGGAGAAGTATGAAAGACAGACAGAAATGAAAAGTTGCCTATAGAAAATCACCAGAGATTTGTATCAACTCTGAATAGACTTGACTCTACTTTATAGGAATGGCCGCTTGTTTGTTTATTTAGAAATTTGGCTGAACTGTACTTGTGAAGTTCACTTTCCCCAGTGTGCTCCCTGTAATGGTCCTAAATGCAGTCTTGGGCTACACAAAGTCTCCCTGACCACCATAATATGACTGTGACTGTGGTCTGGGTCTTTTCAATTGTGCTTTCCCTCACTCCCAGTTAAACCTAATTGCTCTTCTGCCTCTGTTGTTTCATATTCTGTGGTTAATCTCCTCTAATAGCTAGCAGATGCCTTCTTATTTCTGACAACATCATGGATCATAAATTGCTCTACAGTTGGATCTAGTAAAATTTGTGCCCCTTTGTAGGGGCAAATTGTTGAGACAAGTTTCATTTTAGTTCTGCTGAGTTTTTTTTCTATTTTGCATTTTTACCTAATCTATCATTGGCCTGGTATTTGTGTCATAGAGCTACCAGCCTCTTCTTAGTTCCCATTAGTGATGACTCCAAGGCTATGTTGCAAATAAAGGAAATGTCCTTCAGCAGCCTACAGCTCATCTATCTCACTGCAATGGAGATGAAGTTGACATTCTTACTCTCTGAGCAAGGAGTAGTAATAATAAGAGCTCTGTTGTGTATAAAATTGAGAATAACATCTATCTCTGTAAATATTACTAATCTGAACCTATAACCATATCTGGGTGGAAATAGGAAATAATGATAAAAGCAAAGAAACTCAACGAAGTTGAAGAGAGGATTCTTTTGGAGCGACATGTGGGAAATACAAAAGGAACATAACTATCTGTGGACTACATACATATAAATACTTATAAAACTATATTAGGTATCATCTATTACTTTTTGTGTGTATGTATAATATAACAGTAGATACAGAAATAAACAGAGAAGTTTACATTTGTTGAAGCTGAATTGCTGTCAAATATGTGAGCATTTAAATTTTGTGAACTATTGACAAATTGCCATAAATAGGTTAGCTACTGCTTCATAGAGATGAATACATCTCACCTCCACCCTGCCTTCCCCTCCACTTCTGGGGATAATCTCATCACTGTCAGCTAATTCTTTCCAGCTCACACAGGACTGCTGAATGCTTTCTTCAAAGAGCAACTCAGAAAGTAACTTCTCACAGTCAGGAAAACCATTGCTCTCACTGTTTCACAAGTTGAGGAATGCCTACAACTGATTACATGAAAGATCATTTTAGGTGAAGTGTAAATTCATATTTTTATTTTCTGAGTCATGTTCCTACTTTCACATGCATATGAGACAATTATAATAAAAACAAAATCATTAATATTAAGTCTATATATTAAAAAATTCAAAGGGAAATCAATTGAAGAAGATCTAATTGTAGTTTTGGTATGTAGACATGGAAAAAAGATGCAGACTATGCAGTTTGATCACCCCAAGTCTGAAAATCCAAAATTCAAAATGCTCCAAAATTAAAAAACTTTTAAGCCCTGATAAGATGCCACAAGTGGGAATCCCAGACCTCACCTCATGTGCCAGGTACAGTCAAAAGACAGGGGCACTAAAATTATTGCATAAATTTACTAATTTCAGTTTATATGTATAAAGTGCTTATGAAACATAATCAAATTTTACATTGGGACAGTTTTGATACCTAAATATTTCATTATGCATTGTAATTATTCAAAAACACAAAAAATTTCCAAATATAAAACACTTCTGACATCTACCATTTCTGAAAAGGAACACTCAACCTCTACAAGAATAATGATAGATTGGAACATACTGGCCTTCAGAATCATGTTTCAGTTCAAGACCCTCCCTGATCCAGCCAAATTCTTCCTTTCCAACTACAACTGTAAGTACTACTATTATAGCAATGAGGGAGCAAATGAGCAATTCAGAGACCCAAAAATGAAACTTGATGTAGAAAGATGATGATATTTGTGTGAATTGACTACAACTGACGAAGCCCCACTAAATAAATAGCCCTATCAAATAAATCTATTATCTCACAGATTCAATCCCCAAAACAACATCCTATGATAGCTAGGGCAGCTATTTTATTCATTACTTGTGGCAATTACAGACTAAAAGATGCTGAGAGATTTGTTCCAGTCTGCATAGCTCCAGGAAGTTTTGTTAAAACCTGAACCCAAGGCTTCCATAAGCTAGTAATATTAACAATAATAATTACAGAAAACTTTCATTGTAGAAAACAAGAAAATTTAAAAACAAAAAGAATACATGGGAAATTTAGGTAAGCATGAATACAGTTTTGGTATATTTTCCACTTTTCAACACATAGCTTTTACACAACCAAGATAATTGTTTACATTCTTTTTTTACATTCTAGATTTTTTTCACTTAATAATAGGCATAGTTATTTTTCCATGTCATTAAAAGTGATTTTAATGGATAAATAGTATGTCATAATTTTTCAGAAATTTGTTTATTTTTAAAAGTCAGGATAGCATGAAAACTTAAAAAAAAAGAGTCTGGTGCAGTCTCAAGTCATATATGTCAAACTCAGGCTACCATGAGGATCAGTAAAAAAAATTGGTAGGCAGTTAAAGATATGCAACTAGAGACACATGGCAATTGGAGAGCATGCTTACCAAATAACTGATGAATTTGATTATTTTCTTTCACTAGTTGGAACTAATAGCTCATAATGAATACATAACAAATGTCAGATTTAAAATAATGATAATAATAATAATAAGAAGAAGAAGAAGAAGAAGAAGAAGAAGAAGAAAAGAAAGATGTCCAATTTAAGAAAATAAATCATTTAGACTTAAGCATGTTACATAAGATATTGACTTTATTTCAATTCAAAATGTTTATAATGCATGTTAAAAATGTACAGAGTTAGGCTTAGCATGTTGGTGCATACCTGTAATCTTGGTGACTCAAGAGGCTATGGCAGGAGGATTGCAAGTTTGAGAGTAGGCTAGCCTCAGTGACTTAATGAGGCCCTAAGCAATTTAGGGAGACCCTGTCTCAAAAAATAAGAAGGGCTGAGGATTGACTTGATGGTAAAGCATCTATTGGTTAAATTCCTGGTACCAAAAAAATTTTTCAAATATTAAATTAAAAAAGTGCACCTGATGAGATTTTTTTAATAACTAACCCTGGTGCCCCTTATCAATATGCATTCAGGAATGAAGATTATGTATTGTTTTTTTTCAATATTAAAATGGGTTATTAAAATTAAGCATTTTATTTAATTTGAACCTTCTAAAGATATGCATTGACTTTTTTTAAAGAATAGTTCTGACTTCAGCAGTGTTTTGGAGAGATATAGTCATTGAGGGTGCATCAAAATCAAATATGAAATAACTGTGAAGAACAAGTAAGTTTATGAAGAATTCAGTAAATTAGCATCAAATGAACAGTATTTCCTCTGCTATCATTTTCTCCACAACATTTTACAATTCATATTTTGGGGGATAATCCCAATTCGTTGTTTTTACTGAGTATCTTCAGCTACTGGTAAGAGAACAGATGAATCATTTCTGTGCCAGAATGAAATTCTTTAAATAATTTATATATGAACACACAAAAAGTCACTGAGTGGGCGAAAACTGATATCTCTACCACTTTGTGATATGTTTCCCTCTCCTACAAATTCCCAGAAAAAGACAAAAATGAAATTGTGATTGAGGAAAATTTAATACTTGGTATTCTTTTAATAGAGAGAATTTCATGATTTTGTGACATTTTTTGGAGACCAAGGGAACAGTAAAAGGGAAGTAGAGAACTTAACTACGAGTTCTAAGCTCCAATAAAATTTACTGCAAACTAGGTAAGAGAAATATTGGAAAAAAAATAGTCATTTGGAAAAGATCAATTTGTGGGCGTATATTCACCAATGAATAAAATTACTTAGAAGTTTCAGAAGGAAACTTAGCTCATTCTGATCCATTCTCTGTTAGTGATTTATGTTAGCAATTTAATTCTAGTAAGATGATCTGACTTAATGATTTAAAATTGACTTATGTCCTTGAAATTTTGGCCCTATATGGAAAAAAATCATTTGGTTATCTTCATACACCAATGGTTTTTGTGATGGAAAACATTCCTCTTTTCCAACTCTCTGTTCTCCTTACCATCTGCTGGAGAATTTTGATCACAGCATACTATTGAAAAGATGCTCAAGAATTACTTTATAATTTCATGTATTACCAGCACACACAAATATATGATTAAATTATTGTGAGGATTATCTAAAGACATTCCTATGTAATCCTGTTTATTTTTTATGGCTGAATTTTCTTCTTCTTAACCGCTATTGAAACATCTAAACATTTCGTCAGTATTTCTATTATCTTGATCAAATCTTTAGGAGAACTTATCAAGCAGATCTTTTCTACAAGCTGTCTACTACATTATTTTTATCCTTAATCTTGTAAACATTTATGAAACTGGATCCTTTTTGCCAACTCTCTTCTTGAAATTTTGACTTAGATATATGTTTGACACCAGTAGTTCAAGTCCTAGTGTTTTTTATATGCAGGTGATTTCTCAATTCTTAGGAGTAAGTTTTCTGTAGACTAGAATTATCCAAAGGCTCAGGGGTACACATAAGGTTTCTTTAATACCATTGGTTCAATTTTACTTCTATTAGATTAATATCTTTTTAAAAATTAGTTGCTTACATTTTCAGAAGAAAACTTTAGGAGATAGACATTTCCCTCACTGATATTTTGCACTATGTCTTTATACAAAATAAGGAAACAATAAATTTAATGTTAAATGATTCTGCATGTTTCCAACTTTTATAATCTATCAACTAAAATTCTGAAGAGATTTTTTTTCCTTCCAGAAAATCACAGAAGGAAAAAGATAATTTTACTGATGAACACAAAAGTGTAGTTCATGCAATTGTACCATCCATGTTTTCTTCACACTTTATGTTCTCTGGATAACTTCTAGACTTGGGTCACTCCACCTAGAATTAAAGCTTCTCTGTGGCCCAAGTGTACGAGAACTGCATGTATCACCAAAACACAATGCAGAATATCTATCAAGAGGTAAGTCTTTAATTAAAACAGAGCTTTTGTTTTGTTGATTTTTTCCTGGTTCTCATCCTTGGACCCATTCTTCCTTTCCTGACTTGTTCCACATATGTGGTACAATGAGAATAGACATCTCCTTTCACATTAAGAAAATATGTTAGCTGGCTCTGGCTGTGTGAGTCAACACCACAGACTGCTTGACTTTATTAAATGCCACTCATTTATTTTCTCACAGCTATGGAAACTAAGATTCCAAAATTAAGGTGCTTCAGGGTTGGAAGTGAGGCCTTTTGATCCCTCACAGATGGCCACCTTCTCTCTGTGACTTCACAGGACCAGTTCACTGCACATGAGAAGACACATTTGACTCTGGTGTCTCTTCCTCTTATTTCTAAGTACGATAGTCTTGTCAGACTAGGACCACTCTTGTATGACATCATTGAATCATCATTACCTACAAATACTTTCTTTTAGTCGCATTGCAGATTATGGTTTCAGTACATGAACTTTTTGTTAAAGACACAATCCAAAAAAAAAAGTTCTAATACCAATGCATAATTGATTCAGTATTTGCCTATCTCTTCTCATTTGGTGAGTCATTTTGTTTATTTATTTATTTATTTTTATTTTTTAACATTCTTATAGATTATACAATAACATCTAACTTAATTTGTATTCAGTTTTGACTCTCAGTTGTTTAATGGCTAATGTGCTAAGTGTTCTTTTGAGTTCTTATCTGCTTAATGTATGTCCTCTTTGGTGGAATGTGTCATATTCATTTTCTAACTGGATAATTTTAAATGCTGAGTTTTGAGAATTCTCCTTATATTTCATACATAAGCTATTTTTCAGATATGTGATTTTTAAACTCCCCCCCATAATTTGTTTTCATTATCTATTTGACAGACTCTTTTGCAGAGGAAAGGTTTTTACCTGTAATAAGGCCCAGTTTCTCACTTTTTTTATTTAATCATTCTTTTAAGTTTTTGCCTAGTGCTAGGTTCCTAAAATTTTCAATTTTTTTAACAGTTTTATATGAGTTCAGTCATTCTGGAGAACAGTTTTACTATGCCATTTTAGACTAAATGTAGACTTTCCATGTTACCCAGCAATTACATTATTTCATGTACATGGGGAAATTAAGGTCTATTTTCATTTTAAAAAATGCATAAACAAAAGTTTCCTTTGTCAAATTTTATCTTTAATAGCCCAGAATTGGAAACTTCACAAATAACCTCCAATGGATAAATGATTAACCACACTGTAATGCATTCGAACCATGAAATAGTGCTAAACAAAAAGGGATGAACTACTTATTCACACAACTTCAATGAATCAAATTTTAAAGGAGGAAATTATGCTGAGTGAACAAAATCAATCACATGGTCTCAATTAACTAACATTTGTGAATAATTATAAAGATACCAAATAAATTCTTGTTTCTGAGAGTAATGGTTGGGATGAAGGGTAACCATGGCAACGAAGGGGAGAGCACATGAGGATCTTTTGATAATGGTGCAGTTAAGAATCTAAGAAGACTTTTAGATCAGATAAACAAATTCAACAAACAGCAGGATATAAAATCAGCACCCAAAATCAATGCATTTTCTTTACACAATAACAAACTCTCTTAGAAATCAGGAAAACAATTCTATTCGCAATAGCTAAAAAAACATATAGGAATAAACCTACCTAAGGAAGTGAAAGAACTATACAAAGAAGATTTCCAACACCAAGGAAAGAAATGAAGAAAACACTAAGAGATGGAAAGGCTTTCCATGTTCATGAATTGAAAGTATTAACATTGTGAAAATGTCCACGCTATAGAAGGCTATCTACAGCTTCAGTGAAATCCCTGTCAAAATATCTATGATAGTCTTCACAGAACTAAAGAAAATAATTCTAAAATTTATATAAATAAACAACAAAACAAAACAAAACAACATCCAAAATAACCAAAGCAATTCTGAGCAAAAATAAATAAATAAGTAAATAAATAATAAATAAATAAAATAAAAAGAACAATAATCCTGGAGGTACAACAATATCTGATTTCAAAATTTAGTACAGAACCATTGTAACAAAAATCACATGCTACTAGCATTAAAACAGGTACATAGCCAAACAGAATAAAATAAAGGACATAAAAAAAGGTTCACACAGCTATACCCATCTGATTCTTAAAAGTTGTTAAAAACATATGTTGGAGAAAAAAAATATACTTTTGAAAAGATAGTGCAGGGAAAACTGGATATCCATATGTATAAGAATAAAACCATATTCCTTTCTCTCACATGGTACTAAAATCAATTCAGAATCAAACATCAAACATCACAGCCGAAGGGGCCCCAGCAAACTTCCAGCTGCCAGCAAACTTCCAGCTGCCGGCTGATGATTGGCTCACAGCGGCCCCAGCAACATCTAGCTGATTGGCTCCTCGGCCCCAGCAACATCTAGCTGATTGGCTCCTCTGCGGTGATGCTCATTGGGCTGTTTCCCTGCCCTTTCAGACCACGGAGCTGCTCACTGGGGGACTTTTTTGGCTCCGCCCACGTGACCCAGCCAATCCGCCTCAAGAGCAGGAGGATTGTGGGAGGGGGAGAGAAGCTTGTGTGGGAGAGAGAGGCTTGTGGAAAGCCCGTGGTGGCAGTTGACGCTCTGAGGGTTTTTCCTGAGAGGCTGTTTTGTTTGGCGTGTGTGGTTCTAAAAATAAAGTTAGTTTCTTTTGACAAGTGGCTCCTGATTGTGCCCAGCCAGACTGCGGCAACCATATTTCTTTCTCTCACATGGTACTAAAATCAATTCAAAATCAAACAAAAACCTAAGGCCTGAAACATTGAAACTGCTAGAAGAAAATAAAAGGAAACACTTTAAGATATAGAACCAGGCAAAAACTTCCAGAATAAGATTCCTATAACTCAGAAAATAGTAACATGAATTGAAAATTAACAAATGAGACAGCAAGTATCAAATTAAAATAATACAAATTAGCCTACTTTTTTTTCCTAGAAAGTGCAGGGTCTCTGGTCTAATGCCTAGGTCCTTGATTCACTTTGAGTTGAATTATTTGCAGGATTTGAGATAGGGCTTCAATTTCATTCTAATACATATGGATTTCCAGTTTTTCCTGCACCATTTGTTGAAGAATCTATCTTTTCTTCAATGTATGATTCTGGCTCCTTTGTCCAGTGTAAGTGTATTTATGTGGGTATGTCTCTGTGTCTTCTGTTCTGCTCTACTGTTGTTCATGTCTGTTTTTATGCCAATACAATGCCGGCCTTGTAAGTGTCCATCATGTTGGTTTAGGAACCTACTTCCTCAATAATACTCCTAAAGCAAAAGAAGTAAAATCAAGAATCAATAAATGGTATGGTATCAGACTACAAAGCTTTTTCACTGCAAAGGAAACAATTGAGAATGTGAATGTTGGAGAAAATCTTTACTACTTGAATATTTATTATTTGAATCTCAGTTTCTAGCACTGATCTCCAGGATAAGAAAGAACTCAAAAAACTTAACACTAAAAAAGAAAATAACCCAATCAATAAATGGGCAAAGAAACTGAACAGACATTTCATAGAAGGAGAAATACAAATGGTTAACAAATATATGAAAAAGTATTCAAGAATCTCTAGTAGTTAAACAAATGCAAATTAAACTACACTAAGATTCTCTATCACTCGAATCAGAATGGCAGTTATAAATAACATAAGTAACAATAAACACTGGTGAGGATGTGGGGAGAAATGTACTCTCATATATTGCTGGTGGTACTACAAATTGGTGCATCCACTATGGAATGTAGTATGGAGATTCCTTAGAAAACTTGGAATGGAACCATCATTTGATCCAGTTATCCCACTCATTGGCATATACCCAAAGGACTTAAAATCAGTGTACTACAGTAATGCTGCCACATCAATATTTATAGCCATCTCAATTTACAATAGCTAAACTATGCTAATAAGAGAGGGTGGGGAGGGTAAGAATAGAAGTCCATTGGATCAGAGCACGGGAAATTAATGGAAGGGAGGAAGAAGAGAATAGGAAGGATAGTAGAATTAATCAGACATAACTTTCCTATCCTTGTATTTGTATACAAGACTAGGGTAACTCTGCATCATGTACAACCTCAAGATTAGGATCCTAATTAAAATAAATTATACTTCATGTATGTATGGTATGCCAAAGTAAATTTACTATTATGTATATCTAAAAGGAACAAATAAAAAAATTAAAAAGTTTTATCATGGCAAAGAAACCAATAAACATAGTGTAGAGAAAATCTTCATAATTTGAGTAAAATCTTTGCTAACTCTCCTTCTTACCAAGAATTTACATTCAGAATATGTAAAGACTCAAAACACACACACACACACACACAAAACCAATAAATGTCAAATGAACTGAAATTTGTATTTCTCAAAAGAAATACAAATGACCAATAATTATGTGAAAAAAATGATTTTCAACAACTTTAGATATCAGGGAAATGCAAATCAAAACTCCATTGATATTTCATCTTATCACAGTCAGAATGGCATCATCAAAAAATAGTAACAACAAATACTGGCAAGTATGCAGAGAAAAGGAACCCTCATATACTACTGGTAAGGAATGTTAATACTAGGGAAATCAGTATTGAAGTTCCTCTAAATATTAAAAGTAGAACTACTATATGATCCAGCTATACCCCTTTCAGTATATATACAAAATTCTAAGTCAGCATACAATAGAGATACTTGCATATTATGTTTATTGGGTCATAATTTGCAAAAGCCAAGTTATGCAATCAACCTGGGTGCCTATCAATAAATTAATGGGTGAAAAAATGTGTATATACAAAGTGGAATGTTATTTAGCCAATAAATAGGAACAGAATCATATCAGTTGCAGGAAAATGGATGGAACTAGAGATCATTGTGTTTAGCAGAATAAGCCATATTTAGAAAGATAAGTACATCTTTTCTCTCATATGTGAAAGCTGGAGCAGTGTAGAGAGGAGTGATAGGAATGTAGAAAAGAGGCAGTGAAGAGGAAGAGATTCAGGGGGTAATAGTGGGTAGTAGAGGGTGTAAATGATAAAATATGTTTTGTATGCATATACAAATATGACACAAAGATACACACTATTCTGTGTAAATGAATATGCACTAATAAAAAATGAATCTTTAGTGGTATTCATATAAAACCATAGATAAGACAAAATGCCAACATTGTATAGTACTACAGCTCAGGGACTCATATAAAAATAATATGCCTATCCTCAAAAAACAAGTTCATGTAAAAATCTTGAAATCTGAATAATCTCTGGGGTTTTTAGCAGTGTCAATTTTCTAGATTTGATTTTATAGTATAATTGT
Organism: Marmota monax; assembly: GCF_021218885.2. Classification (NCBI taxonomy): domain Eukaryota; kingdom Metazoa; phylum Chordata; class Mammalia; order Rodentia; family Sciuridae; genus Marmota; species Marmota monax. The sequence continues at coordinate 18,579,928 of NW_026692781.1, forward strand.
ACAAGATGATAACATTTGAGGAAAGGAGAAGATAGGTTGATGAGACCTATCTGCAGATTTCTTTGCAACTCTTGTGAACCTATACTTAGCTAAAAAAAAAAAAAAAACTTAAAAGAAATTGTCATAATTACTGGATGCTACATTTAAGTAAATGACAATAGGCTCTGATAGATTAGTACTTAACTCTTAACTCTGCCTTTGTAGTTTTGGAGGATTGTTGCTGTTGTTTTTCCATCTAGTCAATAATAAATGTAATCTGAAAACTGCAGCTTTTAGCTGTGACAAGGAGGAGTCTTCTAACACACTTCTACACTTTCACTGCTTTGCTCTACCTCACTGTCACACTTGTGCCAGCTTGTCAGAACAATAAATGTACTATTTGAACTTTTTCTCTAAGAAATTATGTAATTTAGCATATATACAACTACCTTTTCTTGTTACTACCAGGGACTGAACCCAGAGATGCTTAACCACTGAGCCATATACCTAGCCTTTTTTAAAAACAAATTAAGACAACATCTTGCTAAGTTGCTTATGGCCTGGCTAAATTGCCCAGGCTGGCTTTGAACTTGCAATCTTCTTGCCTCAACCTCCCAAGTCACTGGGATTACAGGTGTGCACCACAGCACCTGTGAGGATTACTGTGATTCCAAGATCTTGAGTGTGATTGGGTTTTTGTTGTTTTAATCTTATTCTCATTGTTTTTATTCTATTTATTCCAAAAATCCACAAACAAAAAAGGAAAGATGCTAGATACTATTCTACTTTGAATGCAGATGCTAACTGAAAAGTATTCTACCATACTGTGCCTTTGTAGAGCAAACTCCAATATATATATTTAATACCATCCACACACACACACACACACACACACACATACACACACACATTATATGTTCCAATCAAAATCATTCTCAAAATGTGGACTAAATATCTTAATTATAACTTTTAGTATGCCTATCCTCAAAGTGAAATAAATACAGTGATGTATAGAAATTCCTCATGTCAAAACAAAAATTTATATTACAGGATGAGATGATCAGTCTTCCAAATTTAAATTTCTGTATATAATAATGCAAAATAAAATGGTTATAGAAACTCAAAACAAATATAAGTTAAATAGAAAAAAAACGGCTATTGTGTGGGAAGTTAATAGTGAGAGAAGGTGATTGATTATAGTATTAGTTAGATTAGTCAGTTTGGGTTTTATAACTGAAGTAATATTTGGGACACTTTGGTTGGGCAAATATATAAAAAAAGACTAAAATTGGTAAGTACTTTAACCCAACTCAATAAGCAGGAATAGAAACTCCATGTAATGAATATTTCCCAGAGACAACTGGTAACCGCAGAATTATAAAATCAGTGATTCTGTTTTCCTTTTTATAAATATTTTGTTCATTGTTTGTTATTTTTGTTAGATAAAAATAATGGCATTATTTGCCATGTCTAGGTCCAAGTAATGACTTGCTTTCTTGAGACATCTGAATACTTGTTAGTCATTAACCACATCTAATCAGTTACAAAATCTCACTATAAAAAATAGAAAAAGAGAGAGAGAGCAGTTTTTAATTATTTTAAATTAAGACAAAATATTGTTGAAAACAAGTTGATTCCACAAAATCCACACATATTTTATCCTGAATATTTCAATCTATTTCCTATGTACATCTAGGTAATTGGGCATGAGACAGGAATTCAGAAACTAAATTTTGAAAAAAGTAGAGGACAAAGATTAAAGTGCAGATTTTAAGAATTCAGTGTGACATATTTCTTCATCATCAATTGAGAAGTCATGTGGTCATTTGGTTATAAAATTCTATGTTTTGGAAGGAAGTATAAACATGGGGCACCATTACCATAGAGATGGTATTTAAAGCTAGGTGATTGGATGGTATTTTCAAAGGAGTAATAATAGAAAACTGAATACTAAGGAAATAAAAAGAGAACCAAATTTAAAGAATTCCCAAAGTAAGCATCCCCTTATCCCCGCTCTTTCTGTCTTACACACACACACACACACACATACACACACATACACACACACAAATAGATATAGCCCTGAAGTCTAAGATTAAACTTACTATAGATATCATCATTTTTTAAGAGACATACATGACTACATTATACCTAATTTACAGGACAAAGATCAATTGTCTGCAGTAGAATTATCCCAGTAGTCAGGTCTAGTTGGGTAAAAATAGTCACTATTTGCCATATCCAAGTCCAAATGATGATTTGTATTCCTTGAGACATTTCAAATACTTACTAACAACTACCCTTAATTAGCTATTAATAGCATACTTCAACAGGTTATAGAATTCCTCATAGATCCCTGAGACAGGGTTTGTAATACATCTCTAACTACAGTTGATAATAATTTAAACCCAAGTCAATCACTAGGAATTGGTACTCAATGTGATGAGAAGTTTCTAGACACTACTGACAATCACAAAACTCTAAAATCAACTATTTTCTTTTCTTCATATTTTTAGAAGCCTAAATTAATGCCTCATATTTGATTCCCAATGACAGAAACAGTTAAAATGAAGACAAACCCAACAAGCACACAATTATTCTATGTATACTTCTCTATAAGAAAAAGCCACACACAACATTTATTTAAACAGAGGGTTCTTGAAGAAGTAAGTAAAAGTAAAATTAAAATTTTCCTTGGAAATCAAATCCCTGATCTGATTCAGACATTTGAGAATCAGTCTTTTTTTTTTATTTAATTTTTTTAAAATTTTTTATTGTTGGCTGTTCAAAACATTACATAGTTCTTGATATATCATATTTCACAATTTGATTCAAGTGGGTTATGAGCTCCCATTTTTACCCCATATACAGATTGCAGAATCACATCAGTTACACATCCATTGATTTACATATTGCCATACTAGTGTCTGTTGTATTCTGCTGCCTTTCCTATCCTCTACTATCCCCCCTCCCCTCCCCTCCCCTCCCCTCCCCTCCCCTCTTCTCTCTCTGCTCCCTCTACTGACATTCGTTTGTCCCCCTTATGTTATTTTTCCCCTTCCCCTCACTTCCTCTTGTATGTACTTTTGTATAACTCTGAGGGTCTCCTTCCGTTTCCATGCATTTTCCATTCTCTCTCCCTTTCCCTCCCACCTCTCATCCCTGTTTAATGTTAATCTTCTTCTCATGCTCTTCGACCCTACTCTGTTCTTAGTTACTCTCCTTATATCAAAGAAGACATTTGGCATTTGTTTTTTAGGGATTGGCTAGCTTCACTTAGCATAATCTGCTCTAATGCCATCCATTTCCCTGTAAATTCTATGATTTTGTCATTTTTTAATGCAGAGTAATACTCCATTGTGTATAAATGCCACATTTTTTTTATCCATTCATCCATTGAAGGGCATCTAGGTTGGTTCCACAGTCTAGCTATTGTGAATTGTGCTGCTATGAACATCGATGTAGCAGTGTCCCTGTAGCATGCTCTTTTTAGGTCTTTAGGGAATAGACCGAGAAGGGGAATAGCTGGGTCAAATGGTGGCTCCATTCCCAGCTTTCCAAGAAATCTCCATACTGCTTTCCAAATTGGCTGCACCAATCTGCAGTCCCACCAGCAATGTACAAGTGTACCCTTTTCCCCACATCCTCGCCAGCACTTGTTGTTGTTTGAGTTCATAATGGCTGCCAATTTAACTGGAGTGAGATGGTATCTTAGGGTGGTTTTGATTTGCATTTCTCTGACTGCTAGAGATGGTGAGCATTTTTTCATGTACTTGTTGATTGATTGTATGTCCTCCTCTGAGAAGTGTCTGTTCAGGTCCTTGGCCCATTTGTTGATTGGGTTGTTTGTTCTCTTATTGTCTAATTTTTGGAGTTCTTTGTATACTCTGGATATTAGGGCTCTATCTGAAGTGTGAGGAGTAAAGATTTGTTCCCAGGATGTAGGCTCCCTATTTACCTCTCTTATTGTATCTTTTGCTGAGAAAAAACTTTTTAGTTTGAGTAAGTCCCATTTGTTGATTCTAGTTATTAACTTTTGTGCTATGGGTGTCCTATTGAGGAATTTGGAGCCCGACCCCACACTATGTAGATCGTAGCCAACTTTTTCTTCTATCAGACGGCGTGTCTCTGATTTGATATCAAGCTCCTTGATCCATTTTGAATTAACTTTTGTGCATGGCGAGAAAAAGGGATTCAGTTTCATTTTGTTGAATATGGATTTCCAGTTTTCCCAGCACCATTTGTTGAAGATGCTATCCTTCCTCCATTGCATGCTTTTAGCCCCTTTATCAAATATAAGGTAGTTGTAGTTTTGTGGATTGGTTTCTGTGTCCTCTATTCTGTACCATTGGTCCACCCGCCTGTTTTGGTACCAGTACCATGCTGTTTTTGTTACTATTGCTCTGTAGTATAGTTTGAAGTCTGGTATCGCTATGCCGCCTGATTCACACTTCCTGCTTAGCATTGTTTTTGCTATTCTGGGTCTTTTGTTTTTCCATATGAATTTCATGATTGCTTTCTCTATTTCTACAAGAAATGCTGTTGGGATTCTGATTGGCATTGCATTAAACCTATAGAGAACTTTTGGTAATATCGCCATTTTGATGATGTTAGTTCTGCCTATCCATGAACAGGGTATATTTTTCCATCTTCTAAGATCTTCTTCTATTTCTCTCTTTAGGGTTCTGTAGTTTTCATTGTATAAGTCTTTCACTTCTTTTGTTAGGTTGATTCCCAAGTATTTTTTTTTTTTGAAGATATTGTGAATGGAGTGGTTGTCCTCATTTCCATTTCAGAGGATTTGTCGCTGATATACAGGAATGCCTTTGATTTATGCGTGTTGATTTTATATCCTGCCACTTTGCTGAATTCATTTATTAGCTCTAATAGTTTCTTTGTAGACCCTTTTGGGTCTGCTAGGTACAGAATCATGTCATCTGCAAATAGTGATAATTTAAGTTCTTCTTTTCCTATTTTGATGCCTTTAATTTCTTTCGTCTGTCTAATTGCTCTGGCCAGTGTTTCGAGAACTGTGTTGAACAGAAGTAGTGAGAGAGGGCATCCCTGTCTTGTTCCAGATTTTAGAGGGAATGCCTTCAATTTTTCTCCATTCAGAATGATGCTAGCCTGAGGCTTAGCATAGATTGCTTTTACAATATTGAAGTATGTTCCTGTTATCCCTAGTTTTTCTAGAGTTTTGAACATAAAGGGATGCTGTACTTTGTCAAATGCTTTTTCCGCATCTATCGAGATGATCATATGGTTCTTATTTTTAAGTCTATTGATGTGGTGAATAACATTTATTGATTTCCGTATATTGAACCAGCCTTGCATCCCAGGGATGAATCCTACTTGATCATGGTGCACAATTTTTTTGATAAGTTTTTGTATCCGAGTGGCCAGAATTTTATTGAGGATTTTTGCATCTAGGTTCATTAGAGATATTGGTCTGAAGTTTTCTTTCTTTGAAGTGTCTTTGTCTGGTTTAGGTATCAGGGTGATGTTGGCCTCGTAGAATGAATTTGGAAGTTCTCCCTCTTTTTCTATTTCCCGAAGTAGCTTGAAAAGTATTGGTATTAGTTCCTCTTTAAAGGTTTTGTAAAACTCTGCTGTATACCCATCCGGTCCTGGGCTTTTCTTAGTTGGTAGTCTTTTGATGGTTTCTTCTATTTCCTCAATTGATATTGGTCTGTTTAGGTTGTCTATATCCTCCTGACTCAATCTGGGCAGATCATATGACTTAAGAAATTTATCTATGCCTTCACTATCTTCTAATTTATTGGAGTATAAGGATTCAAAATAATTTTTGATTATCTTCTGTATTTCTGAAGTGTCTGTTGTGATATTGCCTCTTTCATCCCATATGTTAGTAATTTGAGTTCTCTCTCTTCTTCTCTTCGCTAGCATGGCTAAGGGTCTGTGGATTTTGTTTATTTTTTCAAAGAACCAACTTTTAGTTTTGTCAATTTTTTCAATTGTTTCTTTTGTTTCGATTTCATTAATTTCAGCTCTGATTTTAATTATTTCTTGCCTTCTACTTCTTTTGCTGTTGTTTTGCTCTTCTTTTTCTAGGATTTTGAGATGAAGTATGAGATCATTTATTTGTTGGTTTTTTCTCTTTTTAAGGAATGAACTCCAAGCAATGAATTTTCCTCTTAGAACCGCTTTCAATGTGTCCCATAGATTCCAATATGTTGTGTCTGTGTTTTCATTAATCTCTAAGAATTTTTTAATTTCTTCCTTGATGTCTTCTATAACCCATTGATCGTTCAGTAACCTATTGTTCATTCTCCAAGTGATGTATTCTTTTCCCCTCCTTCTTTTATCATTGATTTTCAGTTCCATTCCATTATGATCAGATACGATGCATGGTATTATCTCTACTCCTTTATATTGTCTAAGAGTTTCCCTGATAATATATGATCTATTTTTGAGAAGGATCCATGTGCTGCTGAGAAAAAAGTGTAACTGTTTGATGTTGGGTGGTATATTCTATATATGTCAATTAAGTCTGGGTTATTAATTGTGTTATTGAGTTCTATAGTTTCCTTATTCAACTTTTGTTTGGAAGATCTGTCCAGTGGTGATAGAGGTGTGTTGAAGTCTCCCATGATTATTGTATGGTGGTCTATTAGACTCTTGAACTTGAGAAGAGTTTGTTTGATGAACATAGCTGCACCATTGTTTGGGGCATATATATTTATGATTGTTATCTCTTGTTGGTGTATGGTTCCCTTGAGCAGTATGTAGTGTCCCTCTTTGTCCCTTTTGATTAACTTTGGCTTGAAATCTATTTTATTTGATATGAGTATGGATACTCCTGCTTGTTTCCGAAGTCCATATGAGTGATATGATTTTTCCCAACCTTTCACCTTCAGCCTATGTATGTCTTTTCCTATCAAATGTGTCTCCTGTAGGCAGCATATTGTTGGGTCTTGTTTTGTGATCCATTCTACTAGCCTGTGTCTCTTGATTGGTGAGTTTAAGCCATTAACATTTAGGGTTATTATTGAGATATGGGTTGTTGTTCCAGCCATATTTGTTTATTTATGTTACTAAACATGGTTTGTTTTCCTCTTTGATTATTTTCCCCCCTTTAGTGTCCTACCTCCCACTGTTGGTTTTCATTGTTATTTTCCATTTCCTCTTCCTGTAATGTTTTGTCAAGGATGTTTTGAAGAGATGGTTTTCTAGCTGCAAATTCTTTTAACTTTTGTTTATTGTGGAAGGTTTTAATTTCATCTTCCATCCTGAAGCTTAATTTCGCTGGAAACACAATTCTTGGTTGGAACCCATTTTCTTTCAGTGTTTGAAATATGTTATTCCAGGATCTTCTAGCTTTCAGAGTCTGTGTTGAAAGATCAGCTGTTATCCTGATTGGCTTACCCCTAAATGTGATCTGCTTCCTTTCTCTTGTAGCTTTTAAAATTCTCTCCTTATTCTGTATGTTGGGCATCTTCATTATAATGTGTCTAGGTGTGGGTCTCTTATGGTTTTGCACATTCGGCGTCCTGTAGGCTTCTAGGATTTGGGGTTCTGTCTCATTCTTCAAGTCTGGGAAGTTTTCTCGTATTATTTCATTGAATAGATTGCTCATTCCTTTGGTTTGAAACTCTGTCCCTTCCTGTATCCCAATGACTCTTAAATTTGGTCTCTTGATGTTATCCCATATTTCTTGGATGTTCTGCTCATGGTTTCTTAACAGTCTTGCTGAGCTGTCTATGTTCTTTTCAAGTTGAAATACTTTATCTTCATTGTCTGATGTTCTGTCTTCTAAGTGTTCTACTCTGCTGGTAGTATTCTCAATTGAGTTTTTAAGTTGGCTTATTGCTTCCTGCATTTCTAGGATTTCTGTTTGTTTGTTTTTTATAACCTCTATTTCCCTGTATAGTTGATCTTTTGCTTCTTGGATTTGTTTATGTAATTCATTGTTGAAGTGATCTTTCATTGTCTGATTTTGCTGTCTGATGTCTTCCTTGAGACTCCAGATCATCTGAAGCATGTATATCCTGAATTCTTTATCTGACATTCCATCTGCTGCAGCTATTACCTCTTCTAACATTGAGTTGACCTGCAATGCTTGTGGTCCTTTCTTTCCTTGTCTCTTCATACTGTTCGCGTTCCTTTCTACTTGGTGAAACTGTTGTGCTATTGAATTTTCCCCCTATATATTTATATTGGTCTTGTATAATTGCAAAGTCTCCCTCGCAGGTGCGGGCGGCGGCTCTGTCCCTCTGCGGGCCGCTAGGCTTGTTCTGTCGGTGGTCACAGTTCTGTCTACTTTGCAGGCTCAGGCAGCGGCAGTGCCGGTCTGCAGGCCTCTGGGGCTGTACTGCCAGTGGGTCGCAGGTCCGCCTACCTTGCAGGCATGGGGGGGGGCGGCTCTACCCTTCCTCAGGCCACTGGGCCTGTTCTGTCTCTCAGTTGCAGGTCTGGCCTTTTCTGATGGTGGTCACAGTTCCGTCTACCTTGCAGGCGCTGGGGGGAGGGGGCGGCTCTGCCTCTCAGCAGGCCGCTGCTCCTCTTCTGCCAGTGGGTCGCAGGCCCGCCTACCTTGCAGGAGTGATTGGAAGCTCTGCCACTCCGCGGGCCACTGGGCCTTTTCTGTCAGTGGTCACAGTTCCGCCTACCTGACAGGCGCGGGGGGTGGGGGGCTGCTCTGCCCCTCAGCAGGCCGCTGGGCCTGCTCTGTGCGTGGTCACAGTTCCCTCTACTTTGCCGGCGCAGGGGGAGGGGGCGGCTCAGCCTCTCAGCAGGACGCTGCTCCTCTTCTGCCGGTGGGTCGCAGGCCCGCCTACCTTGCAGGAGTGATTGGAAGCTCTGTCCCACCGCGGGCCACTGGGCCTTTTCTGTCGGTGGTCACCTGGCAGGCGCGGGGGGTGGGGGGTGGCTCTGCCCCTCAGCATGCCCCTGGGTCTGCTCTGTGCGTGGTCACAGTTCCCTCTACCTTGCTGGTGCAGGGGGAGGGGGCGGCTCTGCCTCTCAGCAGGTCGCTGCTCCTCTTCTGCCGGTGGGTCGCAGGCCCGCCTACCTTGCGGGAGTGATTGGAAGCTCTGTCCCGCCGCGGGCCACTGGGCCTTTTCTGTCCGTGGTCACAGTTCCCCTACCTGGCAGGCGCGGGGGCTGGGGGGCGGCTCTGCCCCTCAGCAGGCTGCTGGGCCTGCTCTGTGCGTGGTCACAGTTCCCTCTACCTTGCCGGTGCAGGGGGAGGGGGCGGCTCTGCCTCTCAGCAGGCCTCTGCTCCTCTTCTGCTGGTGGGTCGCAGGCCCGCCTACCTTGCAGGAGTGATTGGAAGCTCTGTCCCGCCGTGAGCCACTGGGCCTTTTCTGTCCGTGGTCACAGTTCCACCTACCTGGCAGGCGTGGGGGGTGGGGGGCGGCTCTGCCCCTCAGCAGGCCGCTGGGCCTGCTCTGTGCGTGGTCACAGTTCCCTCTACTTTCGAGAATCAGTCTTGATGCTGATGATTGAACTTGAGGGTGATAGTTCTCATCAGTTTTGTCTGGCTACAGAGTGAAGGCTTTTTACTTTAGACTTTTCATTTCCAACTTATAGGGGAGTTGAAGGTGTTTTAATTTGTGCTGCATTATACTAACTAGTTGTTCAAAATTTCAGTTACTAGTTCTCTCTTAAAAGTTGTTATTGAAAAATTATTTGACAATAAAGTGGAAGGTACAAGAACAGGCATGCTTATCAGAGTAAAACAAGTAAAGCTGGCTGGAGACCCCTACCCAGAAGACCCTAACCATAATTGTTCTTGTTAACAAAATATAAGCAAAGATTTTTGCAAAAATGCTCAGTGTAGTTTGAAGTTCCTATTTCATGTGTCTCTGTCTTGCAAGGCCTAAGTTTAACCGTGGACTTGGTGATATGTGGATCTCTTTAAGCTCATTGAGTTTCATATTTGGGCACAGAGAAGCATCAGGGCTTTGGAATTCATTGTAGTAGCATTCACCACCAAAGAAGCATAATCCAAACTCTCAGGTCAGCAAGAATACAAATCAGGTAAGCCAAGCATTAGTTGTCAATTATGCTAAGTGATAGATTCTCAGATTTAATAATCAACAAATGCTATTAGAGTATATGATTTAAATGTCAAAGTTCTTGGACATCCAAAGCCCCTCCGTCTCCCTGCAGTAGTTATTCATTTCTACAGATACTTTGGAATTGAACAAGAATGTGGCCTAGACTAGAAGGAAAGCACTCTAGGGACACAAATTATTTATGTGTCTTATTAAAATAATAATTAGAATAAAGGAAGTTAATCTGTAGCCTTTTGGCCCATGTTAGGATTATTAAGTATTGGGATAATTAACTAAAAATATTTTCACCATTTCTTTTCCTTATTCTGCTACTACTGACAGTATATAATATTTTCTTCAAATGAAAACATAGTAAAAAGTGAAAATATAAAATTGTTAAAAGCAGTTTGGTTCAATTTAAATTGGGGGAATTGAGGAGTAGGGTATTTGTGCTTGCTCAGGCCCCATTCTGTCCCACACTTCAGAGAAACGATTAAGCTTAAGGACTTACACAGTACAATTTGGAACCTCTGTATGATGTTAGTGCCAAGAAAATGTGTTATAAGAAAACAATGGTAATGTTTCAGAATGGAAAGAATACTAAACTGCTAATTTTTTTTGGCTGTATTATCAGAGAAAGTGTTTACCTCATTATTAACTTAAAGTAACTATTGGATAAATAGACATAAAAGAAAGAAATTAAGATGAAACAAATCGCTGAAACAAACAAGCCAACAAACAAACCTAAACCTCAGATCTGGGAAGAGAGTCATGGCAGAGATAAACCATTAGTTAAAGAAAATTGCCTCTATCTGCACAGACTAATGTGGTGGTTCAACTGCAAGAGCTTCCATAATTCACCTAGGTTACAGAAACACATGAGTCCTAGACTCCCAGATCTACAACTTACTAAATATGTAATGGTGAGTAAGATACTTAAACCTGGATGCTTCAAATGCTGAAATTGTAATATTAACAATATTTCCCGCTTCCAATGATCAGTTTGTTTATTCAAAAACTGTTTATGACCAAATGCTTTGTGACAGTCATATTATTGTGAATTTTCCCAAGAACAATATAAATGCATGTCAAGAAGACCTTTAATATGCAGCTACGCATTAAGTGGAAGAAATAGAAAGTAAGCCTATGCATTCAAACATGTGTTTCTCTTCATAAATAAGAGAAAAGAGAAACAAAGTCTCATGGTGGAATAAAGTAGAATTATTGTGAAGAACAAATAGGAGAGCATAGACAATGACAAAGGATATTACTGCTCATGCTTTGGAGATAAATAGGACAAGTCAAGTCTGATAAAAGTTTGAGTGATTCCAAATTAGACAGAACCACAAATTACCCATTTTTCTGATTCACAAGGAGAAAGCTTTCAAAGAATTAATAAGTTCTGATTATTCATATTTTGTTTGAGAATATGATAAAACATCATACAAAATGAGAAATGCTAAAACTATAGATATAGAACTGTATGAGTTTTCAAGATAGATATATATCATATTAGTATATGTATTATGAAAGAATTATAATGTTAATAGACAAGTTAAAAATAGCCATAAAATATCAAGACAAAGAAAGAAGTGTAAAAGGAAGAAAATGAGTTCTGGGTAATGTAGTAGGTTAGAAATTCTAGAATCTGTTAAAGTGGTTGAACATTTCCATTTAAGAATGCTGCTGTATTTTGTCATTGTTGCAAAGGAAAGATTAAAATGAACAGAGATTTGATAATGTTCATTTGATTATATAACAAAGAAAGTTTTCTGTGGCCCACTTAAGTTATCAAAATAGGTTACTTTTAGTAAATTTTGTCTAAATGCAAGGGAGTGTCAGAATGTGAAAATAGAATAATACCTGGTTAACTGAATTTTTTTGAGGGGGGTGCTGGAGGAATTAAACTCAGGAACACTAACCACTGAGTCATATCCTGGTCCTTTTTATTTTATTTTATTAATTTTGAGTCTCACTAAGTTGTGTAGCAGCTTGCTAAGTTGTTGAGGTTGACTTGTGATCCTCCTGTCTGAGCCTCCTTACCCTCTGGGATTACAGATGTGTGGTTAGATGTGTGGTTAGTCAATATTACTTTTGTTATCCTTTTTATTCATACTGTAATGACAATTATTTTTTCATTTATTTGTTATTTTGTTGGGTGACTTGTTTTCACTTATTTTTATTCTAATTTGTTATATATAACAGCAGAATGCATTACAATTCATATTACACACATAGAGCACAACTTTTTATACCTCTGGTTATAAACAAGGTATACTTTCAATATTTTTAATATTTAATATTGTAGTTGGACATAAGACCTCTATTTTTATTTATTTATTTTTGTGTGGTGCTGAGGATCCAACCCAGTGCCTCGCAAGTGCTAGGGGAGCCGTCTACTACTGAGCCACAACCTCATCCCTACTGTTGTGTGATATTGAATGATCTTAAAGTTATACTGTTTTTTTTTACTTTTTATAAGTGCATCTGGTATGGAAATAAAAGAATGTATGCAAACAAAACATGCAAGTAACTTATAGCATTTTATATTTTTTATTTTCTCTATCTTGTATTTGGCCTACAGATAGCTATTTTTACCAAAGTATATTTAAGAAATAAAAACCATTTTTAGATATTTGTAATTAAATAACAAAAGCACAAGTTATTAAAGCCAATATTTTTATTATTTAAATCTACATTTAAAATAAGATGGAATTCTCCAGGTTGTAGCCTTTCATGCTTTGAGCACTTCAAGCCCAATTCTCCATATCCTTAGGGAAAAAAGAATAAAAAATCAGGCAAAAATCAAATGAATAAATAAAAACTAGCTATATTTTACTATGGAGAATCAATGATGTATGAAGTTAGGATTTCTTATATTCTATAAAAGTAAAAGGACTATAATCATTTGAACTGGATGTTTATTATTTGCTTTTTATCACACATATGGAAAAAATGACTTACATAGGATCTGGATTCCCTGCAGGCAAGAAGGCATCACGGAGTGAAGAATCAATATGCAAAATGTCTCAGAATGGTATGGCACATCTCTCAAGCCTTCTGCATTTATGTCCTCACGCAGTTTCTTTTTAAACATCTGATCTATTCCTTTATGGAGTAGGGGAATCTTCTGATTAATATGCACTGGGGCACCACATGGTTGCCCATCTGTGTGGGTCAGTTTCAAATCACTGATCAGGGCTGAAATTGAGTTGATATTTAGCCAAATAGCCAGCAACAATGACCTTCAAACCTGTCCTGGCTGGCTGATGGGCAGCTCTAGAGAATTTAATGTGCTTTGCAGCTTGTATTTCACATTCAGGTCTGATTTCTAAAATGAATTTGTTTTTCTTATTAATCTTTGCTTTTCTGATATTTGCATTAATTTATAAAGACTCCTTTTAGGTTTTCAATAACAAACTTATTTAGATAATATTCTCTAAAAAAGGTTACTTCAGGAATTAATAAATCAATCAAATAATTTATATATTTATGCAGTTTCGGGTAAAATAAATACTGTCCATTTTTCCTTTCTTAGGTAAAGGAAATTATTCTATTTTCCTCCCTCTGAAAGCAGCTGACATATACCAATTAACAACTAGGTACTTTATATTATCTAGATAGACAAACACGAATAAATAATGTGAACCTATTGAAGAAGCAGGATAGATGACCTTTTAAAAATAAATTAAATTTGGTAAAATATGTACATTTTGTAAGTAATCTAAGAGCTAACATTTTCATATCCATTCATTTGCTTTCTAACCTTCTGTATTGAGAAATAGATCTACAAAATACCCTAAGGCATAACAAAGTTAATTGTCTTTTCATGTTCCTGTAAAGAACATTTATATTTTTTATGAAATTGAAAGGAATACATTTATATCTCTAGAACTGCTGTGCATGCAAACAGAATAAGTTGTGTATTGTCAAGTATCAGATTATCTGCATACAAGGAAAGACAATTCTGACACTTTCTTACATAGAAAGGTCATCAGAATCACCGATATTTTCTGCATTCCTTACCTCACTTTTCTTTCCTCAACTTGGTTATCTAGAATGTGTTACTAACTCTTAGTATACCATAGGAGTCGGTCAATTAAAGAAGAGACATCAGAGTTAAGGGAGATTCTGGCTAAACTTGCCTAAGAAGGTTATTGCTCAAGAGGGGCCCTGTGATCAGACATTATCCTTGGAATGGTGGAGGACGGGGAACCTCATCAGATATTGAGGATAGGGGTTCTTGCTAAAGTGACCAAGCAAGTTTCTTTGCTAAAATTGGGTATTGTATGGAAGTGCACATATGGGTTTAGGAGACGATTCAGAAGCCTGACTGCAGTTTGGTCCAACAGGAATATTTTTCATAGGCAACATGATTAACAAGGATGGGAGGCAAAATGTGTAGTCACTTTTCAAGCTTATGCTTGCATGTGGCAAAGATAATGCCCATTCATATTACATTAATCAAACAGTCAAGCTCAAAATTCAAGAGGAAGGGGAAGGTATATTACCCTTATATGTGGCATGGCCATGGGTAGGAAAGAAAATAGTTGAGGTCTAAAATAAAATACCACAGACATTTGTTCTGATTAGATATATTTTCTTCCCTTTTATAAAAGTAAACAAAGTTAGATTGAAAATTCTTAAATTCTAGGAACTAAGTGGCATTTTGTTCTTCTTTCCAGAGGTGAAGTTTGTTTATAGTATTTCATGTCTACTTTCAGACACTTACCTAAGAATGTACAAACTACCTCTGTATATAAATGATTGCCTACATTTTACCAAGGCATAATTATGCTAATTCTCAACACACTAGTCAAAATTAATCTGTTACGATTAATTGGATTATTACATCCTTGTGATCAAAATGCTCTAGTTACTGCTGCTGGTTTAATGACACATTTTAATGTAAATTGTACCAGTAGTTTGTATGATCTCTTTCTTAAGAGATTCCTTTAAATTTTTGCCAAACTTTTTATAATCAAACATATCTGTCAGTTTATAAATACTTTGCACATTATTGTATTTTCATTATCTTTGTATCACCTTTACCTTCAAAAATACCCAATTTTGATAGAGGAATATGCTGTGGAAACAGGATTTTCAGACTCTGCTGTAATAGTCTTGCAGCAGACCCTACCTGCCTGCGAGGGCCTTCTTTCTTTCTTCTTATCTTGCAGATTCCAAGAATGAAACCCACAGATGAGGCAGAGTGAATGTAAAAGAGTGGGATTTATTCAAGTGAGAAGAAAAGAGACAGAGTTCCCACAGGTCAGGAGAGGATCCAGTAGGCATTGCTACCTAAGTCTAGCGGCTTATATAGCAACTGGGTAGGGGCATGGATCAATATCTCTGCTAGTCAGGTCTTGGAAAAGTGCCAAGGCTATTGCTCAAAATCTGTGCAAAACAGGTATTATGAAAATGTTAAGGCTATTGGTTAGCCCTTGTATCTATAGCCTTCACTCAGATCTGACCCAGCTTGCTTTTCCTGATGCTCCAGAACAAAGCAGTTGCCTGGAATGGTTGGAATATTTCTAATTTCCCAAAGTAGCTTATTTATTTAGAGCTCTCTCTCTCTCTCTCTCTCTCTCTCTCTCTCTCTCTCTCTGAGGGGTGGAGCGGGGCATTTCCTTAACTGTCTGCCTGTTTTACTGTCAATCCTGTCTTATTCAGTGTCAATCTACACTTATTATTGGTGTAATATAATTACACATAGTAATGGGATTTGTTATGGCATATTCATACATACTCATAAGATGATATCAATCTTATTCCTCAGAACTTTCCCTTTCCCTCCCCACTTCCTTTCCACAATGGCTCCTATTATTAATCTACAAAACTCTGGACAATCTGATTTCTACTTCTGTACTGATTTCTTCTCTTACTACTTTCTTTTCCCCACTGGCTCTGCTGCAGCTGCATCTCTCCTCCTCATCTTTCACTTGACTAGGCACACAACATGCTTCAGAGTTTTTATACTGCTATTCATCCAGCAGCAAAACAACAACAACAAAAAATCCACATTATTTAAGTATTTTTTTTTTATCTCTTTTGGTACCAGGGATTGAACCCAGAAGTGCTTAACAACTGAGCAACATTCCCAGCACTGATTTTTTTGAAACAGGATCTTGCTAAGTTGCTTAGGGCCTTGCTAACTGCCTAAGGCTGGCCTTGAACTTAGGAGTCTCTTGTTTCAGTCTCCAGAGCCACTACTAGCATTATAGGCTGCACTACCTTGCCCAGTTTCCAAGTATTTGTTTAAATACTAATTTCTCAGTGACATTTGCCCTGCACCCCATCCAAATTGCAATCAATCCCACCACTGCACACAGGTTTTATTTTTTTTTTCATAACACTTGTCATCATCTTACATACAGTTCATTATTTACAATGTTTATTTTTTAATATTCTCAAAAAATAGCAGTTTTGTCCATGATATTTGGCACTTGTTTGCCGTGTAAGCACATTATAAATATTTGTTGTTGAATATTTTAATTGCTTGGCAATTCCTTTTGGTTTTAACATAACAGCACATATTGATATGTTTTAATGCTAGGAAATAAACTACATTTTAGTATGTGTACTGTAGAATGAAATTAATTGAAAACAATTTATTATGTATTATGTTGATGACGTGTGTTATCAAAGAGAACACACTAGCCAAAATTATTCTGTTACAATTAATTGGATTATTACATCCTTGTGATCAACATGCTCCAATTACTGCTGTCTCTTTAATGACATTGGCATTTTAATGTAAAGTACCAGTTAAGTTGTAGAATTTCTTTCTTAAGAGATTCCTTTAAATTTTTAACAAACTTTGTATAATCAAACACATTTGTCAGTTTATGAATACAACATGTGGTTGTTTTCTATTTTAATTTTAGAAACTGAACTACAATTAAAATCTTCACGAATCCCTGTATATATCTGCATTTATATAATAGATATCTAGAAATGGATTAGTTGAGTGTTTTTGCATATCCACTGATACCTTTCAAAAATACTTCTTGGATTTTGTATATTAACACTGCAAAATAAATATTTCATATTTTTAACCATATCAAGTTTAGATATGTAAAATCAGGTTGTTTTAATAAACATAAATTTTCCTGCTGCCTACTTAGCATTTCTCTGAATACAAGTACAATAAAATCCTTTTTCACATGTATTCTAAACATTTTTCTATTTTTCCTCTGATTTCATGTTTATACCTTTGGACATTATGAGGGCCTAGATAAACCATTGGGCACATTTGGGCCAGTTAGTAACTGAAGTCTTCCTTCTTTATTTTATCTATTCTGCCAGTAATATTATTCTGGTGACATAACTCCATGATCCGATTTAAGTGGGACTGAAATCTTAAAGATATTGATTTATTGACATTCATTAACATGACATTTTATGCAAATTTTTAGGGGTGGTTTTTATTTTTATTTTTTTGTGAAAGTATAAATCTTTTTTTTTAATTAGTTGCTCAAGACAATACAATGATCTTGACATATCATACATTTGATTCAAATAGGGTATGAATTCTCATTTTTCCACGTGTACAGATTGCAGGATCACATTGGTTATACATCCATGTGTATACATACAGCAATCCTAGTGTCAGTTGTATTCTTGCCCTCCCTATCCCCCCTTCCCCCCAATCCCCTCCCATCACCTCTATCTATTCTACTGTGACACTTATCTCTCTCTCTCTTTTTTTTCTTCCCTTCCCCCTCACACCATTGTATATGTATTTTGTGAAACCATGAGGGTCTCCTTCCATCTTCCGTGCAATTCCCCTTCTCCCTCCCATTCCCTCCCATCTCTCTTCCTTGTTTCGTGGTAATTTTCTTCTCATGCTCTTCCTCCCTACTCTGTTTTGAGTCACCTCCCTTATATCAGAGAAGACATTCGGCATTTGTTTTTTAGGGATTGGCTAACTTCACTTAGCATAATCTGCTCTAATGCTATCCATTTCCCTGCCAATGCCATGATTTTGTTATTTTTTAGTGCTGAGTAATATTCCATTGTGTATAAATGCCACATTTTTTTTTAATTTATTCATCTGTTGGAGGGCATCTAGGTTGGTTCCACAATCTAGCTATTGTGAATTGTGCTGCTATGAACATTGATGTAACTGTGTCCCTGTAGTAAGATCTTTTTTAGGTCTTTTGAGTATAGTCTGAGAAGGGGAATAGCTGGGTCAAATAGTGGTTCCATTATCAGCTTTCCAAGGTATCTCCATACTGCCCTCCAAATGGCTGCACCAATTTGCAGTCCCACCAGCAATGTACAAGTGTACCTTTTCCCCCCCATCCTCGCCAGCACTTGTTATTGTTTGACTTCATAATGGCTGCCATTCTTACTGGAGTGAGATGGTATCTTAGAGTGGTTTTAATTTGCATTTCTCTGATTGGTAGAGATGGTGAGCACTTTTTTTTGTGTGTGTAATTGTTGATTGATTGTATATCCTCCTCTCTGAAGTGTCTGTTTAGATCCTTGGCCCATTTGTTGATTGGGTTATTTGTTTTTTTGTTGTTTAATTTTTTGAGTTCTTTGTATACTATGGAGATTAGTACTCTATCGAAGTGTGAGGGGTAAAAATTTGTTCCCAGGATGTAGGCTCCCTATTTACCTCACTTATTATTTCTTTTGCTGAGAAAAAAAAAACATTTTAGTTTGAATATATCTCATTTGTTTATTCTTGATTTTAACTCTTGTGCTATAGGTGTCCTATTAAGAAATTTGGAGCCAGACCCCATGAGATAGAGATTAGGGCCAACTTTTTCTTCTATTAGACTCAGAGTTTCTGGTTTGATCCCTAGCTGCTTGATGCATTTTGAATTAACTTTTGTGCATGGTGAGAGAAAGGGATTCAATTTCATGTTATTGCATATGGATTTCCAGTTCTCCCAGCTCCATTTGTTGAAGATGCTATCTCTTCTTCATTGCATGCTTTTAGCACTTTTGTCTAATATAAGGTAGTTGTAATTTTGTGGATTGGTCTCTGTGTCCTCTATTCTGTACCATTGGTCTACCCACCTGTTTTGGTACCAGTACCATGCAGTTTTTGTTACTATTGCTCTGTAGTATAGTTTAAAATCTGGTATCACTATGCCACCTGTTTCACTCTTCCTGCTTAGAATTGCTTTAGCTATCCTGGGTCTTTTATTTCTCCAGATGAATTTCATGATTGCTTTTTTTATTTCTGCGAGGAATGCCATTGGGATTTTGATTGGCATTGCATTAAACCTATTTTAATAAATGTACATCACCTTCCTCATAGAGATTTTGCACATATCTTAATAACTTCCTTCCTAAACTTGGTGTAGTTTTTTTTTTTTTTCCCTCTATCTGGTTAGCAAATTATTCACATGAAAGATATTTCTAATCAATTGAAAAAATACTGGTTGGCATAGAGTTGTGTAGCATGCCACCTTGCTGTGCTTTAATATTAATTCCAGTAGTGTTTCAGCTAATTTTTCACCTTTCATATGTTCTCTTGGTCTGAACATTCTTCTTATTAAGATAACCTGCTGCATGATGACTTAATTCCTTAGCTTCTTCAAAGAGGCAAATGAAGACAGCTATTAAATATTGATCAATTTATGATTCATGTGAACTCAATAATACTACCAGGATCATCAGGTACAACCATCGACATGTTGAACATACAGTCCATGAGAATGACCACCCCTGGGGCAAACATGACTTAAGGAGAATGACAATTTTGTATGATTTTTCCTATTACAGCAATGCGATTTTTTTAAAAAATAAAAGTATCTATAATCTATTCTTTTGAATGCTCAATATGATTAGAAAATATGAGCTGGATAAGGAAGAGAATTTTGAAAATATATTTTAAACTTTCACCAAATTCTTACTCCCTATAGTGCCAGCTAGAATTCATGTGCATGGAATAACCCACACCATTTCTTGCACTCTAATATAAAATAATATTAATTTATTCAAGTGAACAAAAATACTCCCAAACTAATATATCCAATTGAAAGTATGCTAGTTGCATAAAAAAATCTAAGTTTCACATTCATCTCATTTTCCTTCCTTTCTATTTACTGACACTATTTGCTAGCAATTCTTTGGGAAAAAAATACAAAAACAAGAACAAGAACAACAACAAAACTTTTCTTTATTGTTTCATAAGTCCCAGCTTTTCACTGGGTAAACTGTTTGTCCTTAAAATATATAAACGTAATATATTCTATTTGTCATGCTTTTCTTGTTCACTTTCCCAGATCTGCCCTTTAGCAACATAATGCTCTAAGTTATTGAAGTAAATAAGAAAAAATATGCTATATTCACCCAAGTGGAAATATTTCTTTTCCCTGAAATTGCCTACACTGGTTCTTCATTCCTTACCTTCTCTACCCAACACCATCATATAAGAAAATAAACGTTATTTTTTTTCTTTAAGGTTTCATCATACATTCTTTATTTTTAATTATCTCCACACAGGGCATAGCTGTTGGCTCCTGTGACTCACTGTGTATACTATATGTAGTAAGGGATAGATGCAGCTATGATATATCACACCAAAGAAAGAGAGAAAGAAATTGAAACAGAAAGACACCTTAACATACTGATAATTACATTTAAAAATAATAATTTGGGGTATTCAAAATTAATTTTCAGTAAAAACAGAAAAAATGAGCCTAATCATTCTCATAATGACCCATTATCATTCAAAAAGCAACTAAATGCACAAGCACATACTCTGGAGTAGAGTAGGCATAATATAATCAGAAAGTATCTAAAATATCATACCTGTCTAAAAAAATGTAATGATGAATGTATGATGAACAATTTCAGAGCAAAGGAACTCCTAAAGTTGTTTATTCAATAGCATACACCATTCTTCTCATGCATGATCTCTCACACAACATCTCACCTTCAATATCCCTTTCTCAGACCATTCTGTTTGAGGCAGATGGCATCCTGTAACAGTTTCCTATGCATCACTGTAGCCATTAAATACTTATTTATTTTATTTTCTTAGTCTTTACTCTTCTACCTCATTAGAAAAGAGAAAAGATGCATAAGAGCAGACAACGTAGTGTTATTTTATCAGTTCTCAACACAATGACAGGCACATATTAACAACTAAAATTTGCAGGATTGAAGAGAGAGGAAAATAAATTTTACTCTTAAATATATTAATTATGATGAGTTATTAAACTTAATGACGTAAATTAGATGTTCTGTGTTTCTGGTGCTCATTGTTACTGTGATTGTACATGTTTAAAATATGAAATCCATGATCAGATTTGTTTTTATGATTTTTAGTCTTGACCAAGTACAAAGAGTGCTCAAATTCAGAACAAATGAATATGTCAGGCTCTTATAACCTTACATAAACAGAAATATTCTTTCTAATGGAAGTTCATCTTTTAAAATCACCAGTTTTTTAAAATTAACAATTTTGTAAGCATTTCAAAAAGAAAAGTACTAGAATTATAAAAAATATACCCACTAAGATTTCAGGTTTTAAATTATAAGTCAGCACAACTTCTAACCATTCATTTTAATATACATGTTTTAGAGTGCATTAAATCATAATATTTACTTATTTTATTTTCTGAATTTAATTTCTGAATTCTGCTCTAAAAGATGGATTCCAGAAGAAGGAGCGTCATGGTGTTGAACATGTGCCTGTGCTGTTTTTATTAGGTATGTGTATGTTAATTCTATTTAGAAAAGGATTGTTAAATTCTAAATATGTTGGTATAAAACAGACTTTGGGGGTTAAAAAAAACAAGTCCATACACTACACAAACAAATTTTTATAAGTTATACTATAGTTTAAATTTATTGATAATTTGATCAGCATTTTAAATGTACTTTGAAACATTCTAAGAATAAGAAAATGCTGATATCCACTTGATAATCATGCTTGATTTAGATATGTATATCACCTTTAGTTTTTCAGAGTAGATGACCTAATACAGATTGATTATTTTCATTAAACAATGAGACAATTGTTTTTTCCATTCAAAACATGTCATCTCCTTCACCTACATATATTAATACTACTGACATATGTATAACATTGTATATAAAATAAATGTGATTCAAAGTATGAATCTCTCAGCATCTGGTAAGCCATTGAGATGAAGAATCAATAAGTAAATACTGTGCATAATCTATACCCACATCTAATTATAATATAGAAAATAAATATTATAACTATCCCAAAGCTAGATAAAATTTATTTAAAAAATCATAAAAAGGACTAAATGTACTCATATACATATTCCAAGAATATATATATATATATATATATATATATATATATACACACATATATATGTTTATTATTTCTGTTTTATATATATATATATATATATATATTTATATATGTATACATACACACACACATATTTCCAGAGAAAATCTCAGGATTTATATAATATCTATATAAATCATTTTGGTTGAAAATAGTCTATCTCTATTAGAATAAATAAGAATAAAAACCATGAATAAATAAGTAATTCTACAGAAAAACAGGCAAAAAACATTAACAGGGTTTTCATCCAAGAAAAATAAACATAAATAGGCAATAATAATTGGTAATGAAGTAGCTGTATTGATATACAAAAATCGTAAAAGACAACCAAAATGAGACATTCTTTATCCTCCTGGTAGGTCCTATTAAAAAAAAAAGAACAATGCTTCATTACTTTATACCTTACTTTATTTCACAACTTAATTAACCTTTCCCTTAATCTTTTTAAAAATAAACAGGTAATAGGAATCTCTTCATCTCAGGATTAAAAAAAAAAATGTTTGCTCATATACCTGGTTAGCTTGTCTTTTATATCTCTTAATTCATGTATTCTCCTCTTCACTTATTCCTCCTTCAAATATATATGGGCAACTTGTCCATGGGAGCGGTAAATCTCTTGCACTCTGGATTTTATTGATTATGTCCTGGTGGTTTATCTTCATATATTTATCTCTTCCTGAAATTAATCACAATATGGTAGTTAGATCTACAGATTTAATCATAATCAAGACCAATTTTTTTGGCAAAATATATTTGATAATTAATGATGTATTCTTCAATTAGTGGTACATTCCTGTAATCTTGCTGCTCAGGAGGCTGAGACAGAGGATTATAAATTTGAGGCCATCCTCAGCATCTTAGTGAGACCCTCAAAATAAAAAATAAAAATGGGCTTGGAATGAGGCTCAGTAGATAATGCCCCCAAATTCAGTCCTTAGTACCAAAATTAGGTAGGTAAGTAGACAGATAGATAGAAACAGAATAATTTCTGGCTACCTGTGATACTAAAATTAATGCACAAATTGATTGAACAGAGAAAAGCCTAATCAGTCCCTGGGTGTTCTGGCTGCCCTAGTGGAGACTCCAGACATGAGTAAAGAAGTCTTTGCTTCAGCACCAGTGACTATGGAATTTCAATTAGATAAGAGACCTTAAGTTAGAACTGCCAAGCTGATCCCACTCAACTCACAGAACTGTGAGACACAATCACATAATGTTGTCTTAATAAAAGATAATAATGTTATTGTTGATAAACAACTTCTAAATTAAACACACAGTAATAGAGCCCAACTTTCTGTGTTGAAATTTTTCTTAAATATCCTGGGTGTACCTGGAACAATCAACCATTTTTTTTAAGGGTAAAATAGTCTCACAAACTTCATGTTTAGAAAAATTAAATAAACTCATGTGTGTAAACTCCTTCTAATAAAACCTGCCAAAACGTAAGTCCATAAGTGTTACCAATGAATGCTACTATATCTTTTAATTTTTTTTCACCTATACACAACATGTACAAATTTGAGCATTCTTGTAGAATTGTAGCAGGCCCTTAACAATAAGGAATAGTAAATATACATTATGAATATTCACTTCCATATAGTTTATTTATATAATAGAATCATGCAACATCAAAGGTCATGTGAAAATTGAATGACAATATAGTAGAAAAAAATGTAAAATGATAGCAATAAATGAAACATCTCATTACAAACACCACAGCTAATGCTATTATAAAATTTATTTTGTTTGTAGAATGCCAGTTATATTGATCTTATTTATGACTGTATTAAATATGTACATGTTGCATGATTTCAATGATAATGTCTGTTTCTCACTTCAGTGCCCAATTGTTACTTTTTGTGGTCATAAATGATAGACTTTTCTGCTTTTTCTCAGCTTCATCTGTTGTCTCTCCCAGAGACATTGCACAAGGTAATTTGTGTAAGAGATAGTAGGCCTGGTTAGTAGGTTGTTTACCCTCATTTCCTCATTTACATTTTTATTATATTGATTAAAATTTATTTACTATGCACCACAAGAGAAAATGTTTTACAATGATTCATTAGTTAAGTGGAAAACTTGTTAGAAAAAGTTCTACTTCAATTTCTTTTATGGTGCTTTGTTCTTCTAGATGGAGAACCAGCATGGAGTAATTACTATTACCAATTTATAATATAATTCACAATCACTATTGTATTGTTAGCAACTCATTACAGATGGGAAAAATTTGATCACTTGTCACTTTGAATTTTCTCTTATGCTATTACTCTTAATATTCAAATTTCTATTTTTGTGTATTTGGAAAACTTTCAATAGAGAGGAAGCACCTTTTCTTCTGTTTACTCTTTGAGTACAATTATTTATAATGCATCTCTCACTGCTGTTAGTATCTATCTATCTACTCACATTTTGGGGGTTTTAGTGGGACAATTTGATTCAGTGCTATGAAAAGTTTGTGGATCTATTAATAGTGGTAATAATAGTTTTTGCTGTTTCACTTGCTTCCCTTTCATATAGAGTCTAGTGTCTGGAAGGTGAAAAATTTCTACAAGTAAAGATACTTCCCACATCCCCATATATCTATGTATAAATGTTATATTAGTCTGGGTTATGAGCCAAAGTTCTAGTTAGGTAAAATTCTTGTAATTATAAATTGGAATTAATCTGGGTTTCTGAGTCAAAACTTGCATGAATTCTGCCACAAAAAGCAATTAGAAGTGCTCTAAGTGGATACTCCTAGGAGTGAGAAATATTTATGTTAAACTATTGGAATTTCACAATATGTGGAAGAATAAAAGATGTTCATTAATATCCAACAGTAAACTTTAGAAGTTTTCTCCATCTGTATCTATCATAGTACTGGTAGGTAGGAAGTAGTTGCCCTAATATGTGTGATTTGAATTAGGTCAGTTTGTTGAACATTTTCAAATTAGAAGAGGTTGTTAATTGTTTAATGATTAATTTTATTGACTCTTTGTGTAGATGATTTTTATGTAAAAAAACATCAGATGATGTTCATATACACAGAGATCCAGTAAGATTAATGACAGTTTTAGCTCTTATTTTCCAATAAAACTTATATTTTTGTCTTTTATTATTATAGTATCCAGAAATTCTTGAATAGATTTACTGTTAGCATATATTCTTAATTGTGACTTTTGTGGGTAAAATTATGTGTTATTTCTTCATTTAGAACACAAAATCACAATGTTATTTACTTTTTAAATACAGAATTTTATTATTTTTTTAATTTATGTTTTAGTTGTAGGTGGGTACAATGTCTTT
Source organism: Marmota monax (assembly GCF_021218885.2). Lineage (NCBI taxonomy): Eukaryota > Metazoa > Chordata > Mammalia > Rodentia > Sciuridae > Marmota > Marmota monax. Next base: position 18,605,506 of record NW_026692781.1, read on the forward strand.
ATTTCATTTTTCTGTGGTGCTGAGCATTGAACCCAGGGCCTCACACATGCTAGGCAAGCGCTCTACCACTGAGACACAACCCCAGCCCCAAATCACAGTAGTTACAATGTCTGGATAAGTATTATCATATTTTAAATGATGAGACATGTATTGAATGATTAAATAAAGGAAAGAATAAACTAAGAAATTAGGCCAATTTATTGACCCATATTCTCTATGAAGTTCTTTGTTCAGAATTAGTTTGTTCAATTTTCCTTCCTTGAAGATTTTCATTATTTGAGAATTTTATCCAGCTTGTCATGATTTATCTAGTTTCTTGATCTTTAAGAAACAAGAAACACTGATACATAATTTAGGTGATCTAGTTCTAACCTCAAATACATCATACACTGATGCTATATTTTCTACTTTTTTCATTAATGAAGAGTGATTAAAAAATGTTAAGATATAAAATTGCATTGTTATAATGTCACTAATAAAGAAGACATTTATTTCCCAAACTTCAAATTTTAATCTTTAGTATTAAGAAGATAATAGAAGGAAATACTGTGTTTTGCATTATAAATGTTTTAAAAACTGTATTTCTTTCTTCAGAGGAGTATCATAAATTCTCTTAAAAATTACTGTAATAAAAATCCTCAGAAAGAACACAGGTCAGGTTGCTATGTGAACAGTAGACACCATCTGTGCATACACTTAGTGCCCCAGGCAATGGATTTGGAGGGAAACTGTAAAAGCCAAGAGAAGCACATGGATTCAGTGACATGGCGACATGGTGCAGTTTTGATCTTGCATATGGAGAAATTAGTTGTTTTTTTCTAACCCATTGCAAAGAACAGTGGGGCATCCAATGCCCCTTTTTGACAGCTTGCTTTCTCCTCAAAGGCGAAAGATAATTGGGCTCATGGAGTCATACATCTGCCCATTCTTGCCATTTTACAAAGTTCATAGTCATTGGGCCTACGTTCATAGAACTGATGTGAAAAATTGGATTGCTGTAAAAGGATTTATGCAAATTTATATTAGGAAAATAAAATACAATATACATATCTGTCAGCCAAAACCACTTGGATTTTGTTCACAAATATTAATAAAACTCAACTTTCTTTGTCAGGCACTATGTTAAGTATTGAGAGAAGAGGATTATGTATCTTTGAGGATCAAATATATAAGTGATTAAAGTAGTCTCAGGAACAGATGGTTTAACAAAATTATTTCAAAACTATAATAAATATTACATGTATGCACAAGGGTTTATGAGAGAGAAAAGAGAGCTAGCTCAGTCAAACATGGGTATTCTAAGAATGTGTACTTGTGGATTCTTAAAGGATGCCTAAGTGATAATGAGATAAACATGTTAAGGTAGTTGATCTATTATATCATTAAAATTCCATGTTGCATAGATGTGAATGTATGACATGTAGCAAGGAGTTACATGTTATTGAAAGATAAACTATAAGACACAGATTCAGAAAAAGATGAGGTACAGAAGTAGATGTTTGTAGATATAGCAGAATATTGTAATTTGGGGATAGTGTCAAAGTTCCTATCAAGTATTTAATCAAGGATGTATCATGGTTATATTTACATATTCATCAGATTAAATGATGGCAACAAGATGTAACATTGTTTTGAGATCAAGAAGGCAGATCATTTAGGATAGATTATACTTTTCTAAAATGAGGAGGTAGGGAATGAACTGACATAATTGAAGAACATTTAGTAATTAATTAAATTTAAATGCTAAGAAAAGAAGAAAATAAAACAGGTATTTTATTTAAATACTTCTTTTTTAATGAACTTCCTAACTTCAAGGGATGGAATATCCTATACATTTTAGGGCAAAGAATTGTGGATTTAGAAAGCAATGTAAAATAGGAAGAATTAGGGCTTTCAGAATGGGTACAGGAGAAGCTTTAGTAACATTAATTCTATCCCCCAAGAAGTGATAAGACTTAACAAAGTTGTGAAAAACAGTTAACTGTAATAGTTTAAAAATTAAGAATCATTATTTATCCAAGAAAACCTGTTGAGTCTTGGAAAGATTGAGTCCATTGTATTTTTCATCCAAGGACTGCTAATCTCTCCCCAACATATAGAAAAAAATTAAGGACCAGAAGAAGCTCTTCTGCAGCTACAAGAGAATTAATTTTATTTGGAGTATAGTGAGGAAAAAAATCCATGCCAAGCACTGTGAAAAACAATAGAGGTCTCAGTTGCAAATAAACAGGGAAATTTAGCACAGGAGAACTTGACATCATAGTTCCAACGGGATCAAATAACACCATGGCTTACCAGTTTTTCATCCCAGACATTCAGTCAGAGGGCCTTTCTCAAGTTCCACTTGACCTGTGTGGTATAGAATGTTGTGCACAAGGCTAAGCCAGAACGGAATGATCAGCAAGGTTCCAGTGAGCAACTCATACCTGGTTGGAAATGAAATGAATGTTAAAAATTAAAAAAAAAAAAAACAAATAGGGAGTAAATATAAATTCTCTCAACTTAAATAAAATAACTATTGAGGAAGAGTTGACCATTGGCCAAGATGACTTAGTTTACCTTCCATGTGAGTAAACGTTAGTCAGATCTCTTCCTGCCCTATCACTTATTCTTCATTTCATGTCAGCCTTCAAATAATCTAGATGCTCTAACCTTTTGTTAGAATATTTACTTTCAAAAGCTTGTAATTAAAAAGCATTTACCTGTTCCTTTGGGATCTACAACTTTCAAAAAGATACTGGTGGGTTGTTGAACCCAAAGCAATCTTTCTCAAGGACCCAAGAGCCATCCTGAGAAATGTAATAATCAAAGAAGATAATGGCCCTATTTTCCAGTTTCCCTAAGAGGGTACCAAATTTACTCCAACCTGTAAAACTAACTTCCTGTCATAAATATAGAAGAAAATCTACTTTTACTTTGGGTAAAGTCAATTAATAAACACACATGACCTAAAATCTCACTCATTCTAACTCTAAAGATTCTCCTGCCTAGTGTTAGTTGGGTCAGTTCAGCCGCTCTCTGGGTTCTCTTTACCTATTTCATTAATCTTGGTTTAAATCTTCATTAACTGTGTAACCTTGGATGGTGCAGTATTTGCTGTGACACAAACACTTTCAAAATTTTTCACAAATATTGTCACTCTTGTTTACAAATTTGCAGTGAATATGACAATTAACAAAACCTTTCAATTATTTTTATAACACTCTAGCAGATGTCATCTATTTCCGTTCTCCTTGTCTCAGTAACAGGTCTGTATGGACTGTATCATCTGTTTCCTTGAGGCAGGATTATGTTTGAGTTCAATGTGGAGCCCTAGAATGGTATTGAAGGAGGAATCAGAGAGTGATCAGAATACTTATCCCTTGCATTCCTCCTGGAAGCCTCCTTGATTAGCTATGCATGTTTAGAGGTGAACTTCTTGGGCTTTTGGCACCACCTCTATCATCTAATCTCTAATTTTTAATATGGTAGCAACTTGTGGTTCCTATGCATCCTCTCCACATATTTATAGACTTTTTATTTTTAAACAGTTACTTTCTTAATTTTTTTCTTGCTCAAAATTTGAGTGCTACTGGTTTCCGATATGATAATGAAGCAAAAGTATTAAAAGTAAACACAAAAGAAAAATAGATTGGAATGAGTTAGGGGGTATAAACCAATGTGGAGGATAAACTAAAAATTTTCATTGTTGAGTTTCAAATTTACAAAGGTGTAAGAATATTGAATCTGTAAATACATGTTTTAATTATACCACGAGATTATGCATGTATCATTTGTTTGATTCAGTAGGAGTGATTCTCTCAATGTAATTCTAAGTATTTTACTGAGTGAAGAGAAAAAAAGTGGTCATTTAAATAAATATCAAAAGTCACCATTTCAATTGAAGATCATTAAAGAAAACCTTCCAATAAAATGGGAATAATTGTGTAGGCTCAGTTTTGTTACAATAAAAGTTAGGTGCTATTTGCTTTGTACTAAACTAAGTGTGGTAGAATATTTTTTCTGCCTTTTGTTTCATTCATATTTTTTTGAATTTAATAATATAAAGTTTGACACTATAAATTAGTTATTAATTAAGAATCAAAACTCAAAATTACAATCATGACAGCTAACAAATGTACAAAAAAAAAGTTTTACTTTTAGTTGATGCCTATTTGAGTTAGCTTTCTTACCACTATGACTAAAAGATCTGACAAGAACAACTTTAGAGAAGGAAAAGTTTATTTGGGGCTCACAGTTTCAGTGGTCTCAATCCACAGACCATCAACTCCACTGATCTGAATGGAAGGTGAGGTAGAAGATCTTGGGAGAGGAAAACACTCAGAACTTGGCCACCAGGAAACAGAGAGGGAGACATTAAAGACCACTGACACAATATAAAACCCAAAGGCATACCTCCTATGATCCACCTCCTCCACTCACATCCTACCTGCCTACAGTTACCACCTAGTTAATCCCTATCAAGTTATTAAGATGCTGATTGAGTTAGGATTCTCATAACCCATCATTTCTCCTCTGAACTTTCTTGTGTGGTCTTGCACATGAGCATTTGGGGAAGAACTTATATCTAAATTAAAACAAGCCTAAAATGAAAAAAAGCAGAATATACAGTTCATACAAAATTTTGTTTAATATCCAGTTATAATCCACAATTTAAAGACCCTCATTAGAATTCATTTAATCATTGTATAGGTGCAGTAAGTTCTCATTTTGGAGCAAATTTGGGGCATTTTTTTTTAAATTGGCTAAAGTTAATACATAAAGAAAAATAAATAAATTAATGAATTAATTTTTATATTCTTGTATAGAAGATTGATTACAAATTTAACATAGCAGGAATATTTACACTTGAAAAGTTAAGAGATTTGAAATTAAAATATATGAATTGAATTCCAGGATTGAGTTATAGTTTTTATTTTAAACACACACACACACACACACACGTGTGCAACTCTGTAAGCATGGAGAATGCACATACATATATACAAACTGAAATAAAATATTAACCATTAAATATCTGTTATTATGCATTACAATGTATATGATGTTATATATATTACAATATTTTCAACATTAACTTAGAAATATCTTGTGCTATGGTTTCAATATGTGTAATGACTGCAAAGGCCCATGCACGAAAGAATTGATCCACAGAGTTGCATTATTGGGAGATGCTGTGGATCTTTAGAAGGTGGGGCCTCCTAGAAGGTGATTAAGTCACTGGGGTTGTGCACTTGAAGAAAGCTATGGAATTCTGGCCTTTCCCCTCTCTCTCTGTTTTCTGGAACATGAGAAGAATTGTTTATACAATCATGAGCTCCTGATATAATTTGCTGTTTCATATGAGGCCAGTAGTCATGAGACCACTTGAGGGGAACCTCCAGATCCATCAGTCAAAATAATGTTTTTCATGTATAAGTTACTTTCATGGATATTTATGTCATGTTATAGTGAAAGAAAGCTGAATAATATAATTTTGTATTTTTATTTATTTATAACTTAAAATTTTTAAAATATGTTAAACAATCTAATTATTATTTGTTAAAATACATTAGAAAGGCAATTATGCATGGTAAACTTATCTGTATATACAATTAAAATGAAACTCTGTATGACTTTCTATAACAAAACTCCATTCACTCTGTTGAGTATATACATTTTGCATACAAGTACTCTGATACACTCCAGCACTGAAAACAAGGCAAATTATGACAGTATCAAAAAAAAAAGTAAAACACTTAACCCAGTAAACAAAATAGAAAGAAAGCCTGTGTTCACCAATCAGAAGAATTAGTATTAAACTGTCCATATTGCCCATACAGATTCAACACAACCCATATCGGAATTCTTATGATAATTTTCACAGAAATGGAAAAAGCAACTAAAAATTTCATGTAGACACACACCCCTGAATCCCAAGACCCCAAAATAACTTGAAAATCCAAAACAATTTAAGAAAGTAAAATGAAATTGAAGGCATCAAACTTTGTGATTATAAATGATATTATAATGTTATAATCAACACGGTATGGTGCTGACATAAAATTGAGCATATGGATCAATGAAACTGAATAGACATGCCAGATATGAACCCAGGTCATACAGTCAACCATGTTTTACTAGCTCTCCAAGAAGATACAGTAGGGAAAGTATAACTCTCCAATAAATGGTGTTGAGATATTAAAATTTCCACATGCAAAAGAAAGAAGTTAGGCCTTTGTATTACATCACACAGAAAAAATCTCAAATGGATTAAATCCCTAAATGTAAGACACAAAACCATAAAACCCAAGAAACAAACAGGACCTTCACTTGTTTTGGATATCACACTAAAAAAGATTAGGCAACAAAGTAAAAATAAACAAGTGGCACTACATCAAACTAAAAAGCTTCTGCACAGAAGAACAAACAAAAGAAATTTTTAAAAAATAAAAAAAAAAACATCTTATGGATTGTGAGAAAACACTTGGAAACCTTATACCTAATAAGAGTTAATATCCAAAATGCATAAGGAACTCTCCCAACTCAAGAGCTGAGCAAAAACAACAAAAAACATGGTTAAAAAATGACCACAGAAAATAGACATGTTTTCCAAGCAAGATATAAAAATGGTCAACATGTACATGAAGAAGTGCTGAACATCACTAACCATCAGGAAAATGCAAATGAAAATCATGATAAGATACCACCTGACACCTGTTAGGTTGGCTATTATCAAAAATATAAAAACACCTATTGTTGGAGAAGGTGTGGAGAAAAAAAAAACATATACACTATCAGGGAAATGTTAAGTTAGTACAGACATTAAGGAAAACAGTATGGAGAAATGATAAACCTTCTTCATATAGAAATATAAAAGTGCCATGGTAAATGCTAGAGATTAAAGATGCTGATGCAAGAAACTTACAAGTTCTAGGTCAGCTTCAAAAATTTAGTGAGACCCTGTCTCGAAAGAAAGAAAGAAAGAAAGAAAGAAAGAAAGAAAGAAAGAAAGAAAGAAAGAAAGAAAGAAAGAGAAAGAAAGAGAACTGGGTATGTAGTTCAGTAGTAAAGCATGCCTGCATTCAATCTCCAGTACTAAAGGCAAAAAAAAAAAAAAAAAAGGAAAAAAAAATGAATATAAACCTGTCATATTACCCAACAAAGTATCTGTTGAGTAAATACCCAGAGGACATGAAATCAGAATCTCATAGAGACTTCTATGTCCCCTTGTTAATTAGAGTATTATTCCTAATAGCCAAGATATGCAAATGACCATATCCATTAATGGATGAATTGATAAAGAAGTTATGGTACACACACACAGTGAAATATCATTTAAACTCACGAAAGAAGGAGATGTTGCCAATTGCAACAATTTAATTATTCTGGAGGATTTTATACTGAATGCAGTAAGGCAGACACAAATAGAAAAATACTATCTGATCTCACTTATATGTGGACTCTAAAGAAAAAATGTCAAATAAACAGAGAGTAGAGTGGTGATTACCGGTGGCTGGGAAGAAGAAGAAATATGGGAGAAGTTAATGAAACGGTAGAAATGTACAGTTAGAAAATGAAAAAAAATCTCGAGATACAGTGTACTACATGAAGACTGCAAATAGCATTATTGTATTGTATCCTGAAAATTGCTAAGAGAGTAAGTTTAAGTGTCCTTGCCACAAAAATAACAATAACTATGGGATGTAATGGGTAATGTAATATATTTTATTATAGTCATCATTTCATTATGAATATGTCATGGTATGTATAAAAACATTACATTGTGTGACTTAAAAATATATAATAAAAGTAAATTAAAGAAACACTTAAAACAAATATTTCAATTAAGTTATTATCCTCTAGATATTTCAACTAATTAATTCATATTTTAGAGAACACAATGATCAGTTCCTGAACTAATTAACTCATTATTCTTTTGAACTTGAGCAAGGTGAAGCAAGACAAAAGAGAAATGGATCTTCCATAATGCATTTCCTGAGTTCCAAATTTCTTGTCACAATATCTATTTTTCCCTAACTGTGGCCAGTATCTGATAATATGAGGAAAAATGGCCTGTGACAGGCTTTACACAGCAGTAACTTCTAGTAATGTGCTTTTTTGGGATGTTCGCTGTGAAACTGATTTTATGAAAGAAAACCAGTGAAGATTACTATCCTTCTGTAATGTGTCTAAAGGCTTAATTTCTTCTTTAAATAAAAAATAATCAGGCATATTTTTAAACTCCCCCTTTTAAAAAATATTGATCAAGAGAATGCTTTGAAGTGCCACAATTTGTCTTAACACAATTTCCTACATGCATTTCCAATTTGTGAAAAATTATGTATATATTTACATTGACAGCTTACTATGAAAAACACAGTCTACTACAGACAGGAAAGAAATCCACAAATTTTTATCTGAATTAAAATGTTCACTATTAACTAGAATAATAAATTGTATCATTTCTCAAGTGAAAATAGGTTATTGTCTAAGATATACCAGCACCATAATAAAATAGTGAAAATAGAGCATATCAAAACCCCCAAATAAAGTAATTTGAAAATAATGTATTTTGGAATACATCAGACAAAACTTTCTATGTTTATTTATAAATAAACCACAGTGAATCTTCATATCACATACAATCATAAGAATGATATCTTAATTAGAATAAGATATACTACATGTATATATTATATGTCAAAATATACTCTATCATCATGTATGTCTAAAAAGAGCAAATAAAAAAAATTAAAATTAATCATAAAATTATTTCTAATCTGTGAATTCAATAAATAAGCTGATTTAAAATAAAGTTGTTGTTTCATAGTATTTGTGTGTGTGTGTGTGTGTGTGTGTGTGTGACTTTTTTTAAGTCAAACCAAACACTGGCAAGGTATAGGAAAAATATTTGTGGGACAAGTTCTAGAAAAACTTGTTTTTATGTCTATAAAATACAGCTTTTTGTTTAAATTTTCTAAAAGTAAAAGTTAGCACTTTACTTTTCATACATTGCTAAAATTAATAAATCATGGCTCTCATTGTATTAGTCTTCTACCCTCCTTAAAGAAAAACAGAAGAATTTATTGTTCTGCTTGCCTTTTACTTAGATTTACTGGGCTAAATGTTTTTCAGTAAGAATTTGGATTCAAAAAGGCTAGGCTAAGATTGACTCATTTGTAAAACTCTCTAGCATATAATTTGTTTCACAAGTTTTGATTAGGTTTTTTTGCTAGCCATGATTAATTGGTTGTAATCAAGTAATGATATTGAAAAATTGCTTTATTATTTGTTTTTACTTTGGCTGTTTTAGTGTGCCTGTTGAAGTTCTCTAAACCCTTAGCTTAAACTAAAACTACAGGCGATCCCTGGAATCCAAAGTCTCCCAATGAAAATACATAGAGAATAACTCCTTTCTATAATCAACAAAAATTACATAAAGTAAAATCAAATAAATTCAAAAAATAACTTTCATTGTGTTTTTTTTCCTTGTCTTCATTTCTGAGGAGAACAAGTAAGAGTATTATGATATGAAGGTATGTTTAATTTGCATTATATATCTGAATGTTTTCATTTATGTGCTTTTGTGGAATGATGCAAATTCATAAGCATTTATTACATTAAAGAATTTTAATTCATTCTAGCAGATGTCTTGATGCACTGGATCACATTTCTTCAGCACATGTAATCTAAGCATAATATGTGTGGACGGTGGACAGAAATCTAAGATGGCCCACAATAGCACTATTGCGTAGTGTTCATAACTTTCTATATTTTTACCACTTGAGTATGAATTGGACCTAGTACCTTCTTTAAACTATGAAAAATTATAAAGTGGTAGGTTGTTAATTCTTCAGTTAGTTTACAAAAGACATTCACATCCATCTTGTTTGTAGACTCTCTTTATCGCCTTTTTGTCTTAGATGTTTTGATGATACAAACTACCACACTGAAAAGTGGTCATAGTGAGAAACCAAGGAAAGCCTGTAGCTATTACTCATATAAGAACTGAGGCATTTTGTTCAGTTAGACCTTTAGTTCAATTATCTCATAAGGAACTTTATTGTACCCACAACCATATGAGTCAATACATAAACACAGCATTCTTCTGTGAGCTTCAAGATGACTTAGGCTCTGGCTAGTTTCTTGATATAAGACTTTAGAGAAACCCTGAAGCAGAGGGCCAAGGTAAGCTAAGTCCAAATTTCTAGCCCATAAATAACATGAAATAATGAATGTGTTGTTTTAAATGAGTAAGTTTGGGATAACATGTTACATTGTAATAGTTGAATCCTATAGCAGAGCTGATAGTTGCATACCTTGCTGACTTCCACAAGCTGTAAAGAACATCTAAACTGCATATAGCTACATCCCATAAACACTTTCCTTAGCCAAATGAGATCTTACTTAATGGATAACTGCTCTGGTCTTTCCATCCCACAGTGGGACTATTTAAAGTGTTCTTTGTGGGTTTGTCAGAAGGTCTGCAGTGTGATTAATTAAGAAAAAAAAACTCACACTTAACAAAATAGACCACAGTGCCTCCAGGAAAAATGGGTAGTGGAAAATTTTGCCTTGGGTAAACAGCAGCAAACAATAGCAATACAATTAGTATGCCAGAATAAAATATTAGCACTCTTATATACTACTGATAAATATACTTACATACTACAAAAGATAAATAATCAACTGTGGTCATCTGAAACCATAAGTTTACTGAGGTCTATGCGCTAGTAGATTTTGCTACTCAGTGTGATAAGTAACTGGGGAAGTAGTGACTGGTGACAATACTTATAAATCCAGTGAATAATGCACTTAAATTTCCATATTGTTTTTAACAGACTATAACTCTGAATTTTTATGAAACTATTAAAATAATCTCATATCTTATGTAGACATGGTCCCCAAATTCCTGTAAAACAAACTCTGAGCTTAATTCTGAGTTAATTATACTGTAATTCCAGCAAATTTTATAAATTTGTATATGGCATTCTATGTTTATATAAAAAATAAGCAAAATGTTTATAAGAATAAGTAGTATTATCAATTATTAAAAAAATAAAATTTTAAATCCCCTTTTAAAGTGGACAATATGAAACAAAAGGACTTCACTATGCCAAGGATCATGGGTTATTAAGCTCTTCATTGTTATTTCAAAGGAATAATATCAGGGCCTTGGTTGAAGACAGATAAAAATGTCACAGGTATAAGGGTTTTATCACAATGTAGAGGAAGATAATGGACTCAGATAAAAGTAACAGAGAAGGACACAAAAAGTGGAACATTTAAGAAATTCTGTCCCATACACGGCAGTGGTGGTAAAGGTGAGTTCCCTACTTAACAGGGATCAATAGTATTTGGGAAATTGCTAGCCATGCAAATGATTTGGCCCCCCCACGCCAGAGTTACGGGACTGGAACTTATGAGGGTGATATTTAACAATGTGAGTACTAATTAGCCCTTCAAATGATTTTAATTTATGCTCAAATTTGAGAATCACTGTCATATAGAAAATTAGAAGTCCATTTCAAGAAGAATACAGAGAGAAAATATAGCTTGCAGTTTGTTTTATCAGCATTACACCTCTACTGTGAATGGAGATTTCAGCAGATGAATTTGATGAAAGAGACAACAGTCAGACTTTGAAGCACAATCCATATCATGTGAGAGAAACAGAATGGCAATAAACGAACACAGACTAAGAAAAAAAGTACACAAGTTTCAGTTCAAACATAACAATTAGAACATGTCTTTTTTCCAAACCTACATAAGTTAAGATATTAGCAGATGAATATGAATGATTCTTCCTCCTATAAAAATTAACATTTTGAGTTACTACTCTTTTCCATTATGATATGCAAGTTTGATTTATGTAATAGTGTAATTACAAAATTATTAGCAAATAGATAAGGGAGTAACCGATTAAACTAGGGTGCATTAGTAAGCTAGTGTGAACCACTTTATTCAACCCCTTTTATTTGAAATATTTTTTCATTTGATTTCTATTTGGGGATTTCCTGTTCATGTCATTGGCTCATGTTTCTTTTACATTTATTAGACTGAATAGATTTAAGATTAAGAAATTATGGATTATGTAATATAGTTTCATGATATATTATAGATTATGTTGTATCTATGATATAATAGACTATAGCATATAGTTCAAACTATTTTTTCAATTTGTTTGAATGTTAAGAAGATAGACAAATGTGAATTTCTCATTACTAACCTCATTCTCCAAAACTTTCCCCACACATTTTATCTCTGGATTCCTAAAATTAAAATGTTAAGTTGCTCACATTATACATCATTTTAATTGCCTTTCTTTTTTCTTTCTTTCTTTTTTTTTCTGAAGTGGCTTGACTCAGGCAAGATTTTTAGTGTAGCTTGTGGAAAAGAGGAGCAAATTGCAGTCTGCTTTACAACTGCTTCTAATTTCATTTACATTCTCCATTGCCACAGTTGACTTACTTCAAATTGCTCAGGAAGATGAGGTATCATTTTTTATATCTGGACTTATGTATTCCTAAATCTGTCTTTTAGCATTAAAAGTAATTTTGTCTTTTAAAGATGAAAGAGAAGACACCTGGAAATGGGAGGTGTACTCAACCTCTAATGGTAAGAATTTTTATTTCCAGGGTGATGAACCTATGTAACTTTATGGATACATAAAGAGCTGAACAATTAGAATAATATTACACTCTACTTTATGCCTTTCCAAAGCAGTCTATTCCAAAAGCTTTCAGATAGCAATGAACTTAGAGCATGTGTTTTCTGTAATAGGAGAAGTGTAAAGGTACAGGGGAAAAGAAGAAACTAAGACATACATCCATTTTTAGTTCTTACTCCAAAATTTATCACACAAATAAACCATTCACTTTTCATGGCAGTAGTGAGGGATTCTAGTGTGAAGTCAGGCATGATTTTCCTAAAAGATAGTCCCCAAATCAGAACCATAAATCAAGGAGAATGGCGCATTCCATTCCAGCTTTACCTCAATATGTGCCATGTGCCAGGTCCTGATTAGGTCTGCATCTTAAAATTATATCATTGTCTTCTGGATATTTACAATATGAAATAAAACATATACATATATAAAAAAAGAACATAGTAATAGAAGTGTTATAACAGAGATGTATAGACCCTGAGGTAATTAAGTGGAAAGATGGAAAAGTATTTCTCCCTCAGTTGGTAGAGAAGGAGAACAAAGTCAGATTCACAGGATATGATATTAAAACACTCAAATACCATACTGTGACAGAAAGAAATATCTAAGCTATAATTCATTGATATGACTAATAAGTGGTAAATACTTCACTTTTTACCTCATTTTCCATTTTATTTTTTCTTTATATATTTAAAATAAATTTTATAATGTATGTTTAAAGACTACAACATGATATTATGATATATATGTACATATATATGTACAGATACATATATGATATATATATATTGATTGCATAAGGTTACTATACTAAATTAAATTAGTATATTCATCAACTCATATATTTACCTTGCCATTTTTGTATCAGAAGCATAAATCCCAAAAGCAACATAATTATGTTACCTGTAGTACATATGTTGCATATTAAAAGTTTAGATATGTTTATCCTACATATCAACTGCATTGTAGCCTCTGACATACATCTCCCCATTTCTCTGCACCCTGGTAACCACTGTTTTAATGTCTGCATATGTTTGCTTTATTTTATATATTTAATTTTTACTCATCAGATAAGCAAAATCATGCAATGTGCCTCATTTTAATTCTGGCTTATTTCATTTAGCATCATGTTCCTCCAGGCTCGTTCAAGTTGCAGCAAATATCAAGAACTCATTAATTTGGGGGCTAGATGATATTTCATTGTGCATATGTACCACTGTTTCTTTATTCATTCATATGCTGATAGATACTTAAGTTGTTTCCATATATTGGTTATTACAAATAACATTGCAATGAGAATGAAGGTACAGATGACTGTACAAGGTAGTGATTTAACTCTCTTTGGGTAAATGCCCAGAAGGATTTCTGAATCTTTTGATAGAACTTTTGGACTATTTTCCTTAGTGACTATATCAGTCTATATTCCCAACAACAATGTACAAAATTCTCTTTTCTGTATACTCTTATTGTTATATACTTTGTTGTTGTTAATAGCCATTTTAATGGCTTTGATGTGGTATCTCATCGTGGTTTTGATTTACATTATCATGATAGTTATGGTGGTCATCCCTCATCCATTGTTTTCCTTTTCATAGTTTCATTTACCTAAGGTCAACTATGATCTGAAACGTTTAAATTAAAAAAAATACAAAAAATAATGGTTTTTAAATTTTAAATAGCATGCCATTCTGAATAGAATGATAAATTCTTGCACCACCCCACTCAGTGCAACCTAGGTTGAGACTTTCCCTTTGTTCAATGTATCCGTGCAGTATACTCTGTCCAAAAATTAATCACTTAATGGCCATCCATTATCAGATTGGCTATTACAGTACCAATGTTTGTGTCCCAAATCCTTTATTTTATTTAATAATTACCCCTAAGTGCTAAATAAGAATGCTGACAATTTGAATGTGCCAAAAAGAAATCATAAAATGTTTCATTCTGTCATTATTTCACATTATCACAAGAAGGGTAAGTACAGTACAATTAAGTTTTTTGAGAGCAAAGGTGACCAAACTTATATAACTTTTAATATAGTCTATTGTTAAATTGTTATATTTTATTACTTATTATTAATGTATTCATTGTTGATCCCTTACAGCATCCAATTTATAAATTAAATTTTATCTTGGGTATGTATGTAAAGAAAGAACCAACCACAGCCTATCTAAAATTTGTTAATATCTGGGTTCTAGTCACTGAGGGTCTTGGAGCAATTCTTCATGAAGTAGGGGAAATTACTATAATGATGTTAAGCATCTTTTCATAAATATGTCAGACATTTTCACATCTTCTTTAAGGGAATAACTTTTCAGGTCTTTGTCAATTTTCTAATCAAATTATGTGATTTTTCCAACAAATAGTTGAGTTTTTGTTAATTTTAGATATTGATACCTTATCAGATAAATGATTTGCAAATACTTTCCCAATCTGTATACTTCCATTTAATTTTGTGGATTGTTTCCTTTATTGTACAGAAGTGTTTTTGTTTTGTTTTGTTTTGTTTTTTAAATGTGGTCTAATATATTTGTTTTTGCTTTTTTAGCCTGAGTTTTAGATGTGATATCCAAACAGTTATTGCCAAGGTCAATGTCCAGAAATTTTACCCCTTTATTCTCATTTAGGAGTTTTATAATTTCTGGTCTTTAGCCCATTTTAGGTTGACTTATGTGTGTGATGAAAAATAAGGGTCCACTTTCTTTCTTTTGCATATGAAAATCCAGTTTTCCCAGCAGCATTTGAGATTCATTCTGGTTTAGATGTGATATACCCCCAAAACTCACGTGTGAGACCATGCAAGGTTTGGAAAAGAAATAATTAGGCTACTTCCTTAACCTAATCAGTGAATTAATCCCTAATGATATTCACTGACTGGTGACTCAGGGCAGGTAGGGTGTGGCTGAAGGAAGTGGTTCATTGGGGGGCATGGCTTTGGGGTATATGTTTATATCTGGCAAGTGAGAACTCTCTCTCTGTGTGTGTCTTGATTATTATGTGAGTTGCTTCCCTGTGCCACACTCTTCCACCATAATGTTTAGCCTCACCTTGAGCCCCAAGGAATGGAGCCAGCTATCTGTGGATTGAGACCTCTGAAACCAGGAGTCCTAAAATAATTTTTTCTCCTCTATGATTGTTCTGCGTCTTTTAGTTACAGTGGTGAAACAGCTGACTAAAACAAGACTAAAATCTTTCTATTTTATCCTTTTGGTGATTTGTTAAATATTAACCAACTGCATATGTTTGGATTTATTTTGGGATATCTAGTCTATCCCACTATTATGTGTCTTTTTTTATGCAATAGCATATCCTTTAAATTGCTATAGTTTTGTAATATCATTTAAATCATGAAATATAAGGCCATCAGTTTTTTATTTCTCAAAAGCATTTTGCCTATTCAGGGATTTTTATGGTTTCACAGGACTTTTATAATTGTTTTTATATTTCTATGAAGAATGCTATTGGGAGTCTAATAAGAATTTTATTGAATATATATGTTGCTTTGAATAATATTGACATTTTAACAATATTAGTTTTTTTCATTCCAAGATCAGAAGGTTTTTTTTTCCATTTGTTTTTGTCCCCTTTAATTTCTTCATTAATATCTTACAATTTTTAGTGTGTCTTTCACTTTTTGATTGTTTATACCTAACCTTGATGACTTTGTAAATGACAATTTTTTTTTTAATCAGGCAGGTTACTATTGGTATATAAAAATGGTACTATTTTGTGTTAATTTGTATCTTGCAACTTACTAAATTAATTTATTAGTTCTTACAGTTCATGCATGAGTGTGTGTGTGCTTGTGTTTGAAATCATTAGGGTATCTTGATATACAACATCATTTCATATGCAAATGTAAATGACTTTTCTTCTTCTTTTCTGATTTTGGTATGCTTTTTCAATTTGTTTCCTCTTTCCTTCCTTCCTTTCTCTCTCCCTCCCTCCCTCCCTCCCTCCCTCTCTCTCTCTCTCTCCCTTTCTTTCTTTCTTTCTTTCTTTCTTTCTTTCTTTCTTTCTTTCTTTCTTTCTTTTTCTTTCTAGTACTGTGGTCAAGACAAGAGACAAGAGTGGGAATTCTTGCCTTATACTGAATATTCATGGAATAGCTTTCAGTTCTTACTCACTGGTGATACTGCTAGCTCTGAGTTTTCGTAAAAACTCTATAATGTTATGCTAGAAGCCCAGAGTTCCCATGGTGCTGAGTGCTTCCTTGCAGGTGGTGCTGGGGGAGTGACTTCTGGGGTAGTTACAGGTTCCAGATGTCTAGGATACAGGCCAACACTTCAGCTTAGGTCCTAATTGAAGGGTGCACTTGTGACTGGAATGGGGATCATAGAGATGCTAACAATAGCTTGGCTTCATTCCTTGGGTAAAGTACAGCAGTAAGCTGATCACAGATGGCAGACAACTGAATGGGCATGGTGCAATGGTGTTGAAGCCTCAGGAGTGGAGGGGTGCTATGGTGACTCAGTTCCAGAGCAGGATATGCCCTGTGGCTCCAGATGCAAGATGGTTCGCGTAGTAGAAGCATAGATCAGGGACAGTAGTGGGGAGAGTGCAAGGTCTTTGGGAACAGGGCAGCTTATGCATTCTTGGAAGGTCAATCTTTGGTCTTCTCTCAGGAGCTGTGAGGACTGCTGGGGACTAACATAGTGAATATTGCAGGGGTATGTGATACTGGGGCTCCTACAATCTTCTTTCTTAACTTTTTCCTTCAGGAGGAAGACCCTCTTGGTTTTGACTAGGAAAGTGATGACAGATGTGAGATCCACCCCCCACTTCTTCATATAGCCATCCTGGGTTTCTGTGTTGTACACAATTTTTGCTACTTCACTGCTATTGCTTAGTGTTTTAAATTATTTTGGCAGAAAAATAGTTATTTATTCATTGCTTTATTTTATATTAGAGTTTACTTAACTAATAAAAATTGTAAAAAGCCTCTGGAGGAATAGATTTAAAAATTAAAAGGAGATAGCACAAGTAACCAATATCAGCAATTAAAAGAGGAGTATCTTTATTAAAACAACAGACATTATGAGGATATTAAATTTATATTGATATGAAAATTTGTTAACAAACAATTTGAAAAGAAAAAGCAATAAAACCAAAAAGTATTTAAAACGTGCTTATATCTTAAAGTAAAAATATAAATAAACTCAAGTTTACAGCAAAATGACGTTCTACAACTATGAAAGAATATTAGTAATCAAATATTATCTTCTCTTTAAATAAAAAATGTTGAGCTTAATATAGAACAAACTTTAAGAGCAAAATGACATGACAATTTGAGATTTTCTAGGATTAACAACAGTATTAAATTAACCATTTATTTGACCCTCTATTGCTGAAAATTTTTCCTAAGCAAACATGCCAAGTGTTGTGTAATCAAAGATTTTGACCACTCATTATAATTTTTGAAACTAGCCATCTCTAAAAGCACAGGGAAAGGAAATGGTTGAAAAAAAAATGAGATAAATGTATACACTGGAATAGCATTCAGCTATTGTGAATGTAAAAAAATGTAATGCAATGTTCTTATATGGATGGAAACAAAATAAAAATGTAAATTATTTATAGTTTTCCTTTTGTGCTCAAATGTTTTTCCATTTATCACATCATCTACTAATTTATATGTAAAATTTCATATATTAAAAGCTATGAAGAAATTCACAGAAACATACATAAACAGAGTCTATCTGGTGGGATTATAGGTATTAAGATTTTAGTTTTTTACTCTTTTTATCTATTCAGTAAGCTCCTTTCATATATTAGTCTTTCTTTTATATTTTTACCAGGTGATTAATAAACATTAAAGATTATAAGTGGTAAATCTAGATGTAAAGTTTTTGTTAATATTGTGTTTGTCCCATTATTTTTTATTATTTTCACCTTAAACAGTCGTCTTTAAATGAATGTGTGCATATACAAATAAAATAAACAGATTTTTATATATTTATCCACATACTTATGTTTACTTTAAAAAAAATTTAGTTGTTGATGGACACAATACCTTTATTTAATTAATTTATTTTTATGTGGTACTGAGGATCAAACCCAGTGCTTCACACATGTGAGGCAGGCGAGTGCTCTACCAATGAGCCACAACCCCAGACCTAATTTTGTTTTTTAAAGTTTTTTTTTTTGGGGGGGAGTGTATACTGGGGTTTGAATTCAGTGGGACTTGACCACTGAGCCACATGTAGGGACAGGGTCTCACTCAGTTGTTTAGCACCTCTCTGTTGCTAAGGCTGGCTTTGAACTCTCAATCCTCCTGTCTCAGACTAACAAGCCTCTGGGATTACAGTCATGCACCACTTAGCCCAGAAAGTTTTATTTTTAATTGGCATATAATAACTGTACAGATTTATGGGGTACAGTATGATATTTTGATATTTGTATATTAATCTATAATGTGTATATTATATAATGATCAAATATAGATAAAGACAAGTCCATGACCTCTAATGTTTATTATGTCTTTGTTGTGAGAACAAAAATCTGCCCTTTCAGCCACCTTGAAATATATATTACCATTAGCCGATATTAGCTTACTGCATTAGAGCATAAGAAAGGTTCTTCCTTCTAACTATAATTTCGTACCCACTGAGGAAATTCTCTCAATCCTACTGCCCATAATATTTTAACCACTATCCTACTCTTAACTTCAATGAGACAAACAGTTTTAGGTGCCATAGACAAATGAGAGGATGCTGTGTTTTGTCTTTCTGTGCCTGGCTTATATGACATGTTTTGTTTGTCCCACATTTTTATCAGTACAATACAGAAGTACATAATGATGGGATTCATTGTTACATATTTGTACATGCTCACAATATAATAATATAATCTGGTCAGTATCAATCCCCCATTTTAAATTAAAAAATACTAATTTCATTATCATCATAAGTCTAAGGATGAAATAATTTCATCTGGAAAGGTAGATCTCATAATTTGAATGCCAAAATTATTGAAATCAAGAGTCTTAATAAGTAATCATATCAGATGACCAAGAAAGAAAGATTTTTTTGAAGTCAATCATTAGCTGTAGTATATTGTATTTAATGCATATTCATTCAACTTTTTTTATTGCCTATCATTTCTAAAAGTTTTCCTTTAACATAATAGAATATCAGAAGAAAATTTTACTATAAATTGCATTAAGTGAAAATTAAAAGTGTCAGGTGTTTTTAGCTTGCTGTATTCCAGACTCCTTCACAACTCCAGGTCAGCCTTGAACAAGCAGTTTTAGTAAAGGTAGCTATGCAAACTAGTGTCCCAGGGGAGTAGACTGGGATTGAGTTTTCACAAAAGCCCATCTCACGGAAATTAAAACTGGAATAATGTGAATTATCGTAGCCCCTCAAGACACATCAGATAATTCAGATGAAAAGAACACATTCCAAGAGTGAAACTTTTGGAACTTATTCAAGAACAAATAATATCTGAATAGTTCTATACAGGTAAATAGATGGAATTTGGTAAATTTGAGACTTCCCACAAAGAAAATTCCAGGTCCCTATGTCTACACTGGTGAATTCTACCCAACACCTAAGGAATATTTAATTCGATTGTTAAGATACTTTCCAGAAGTATTAATAGGAAAGAAACTATTATAATTTATTCTATGAGGTTTTGCCATAATTCAATAATTCAAAGACATATTAATTAGATTATACCACAGATTAATCTTCTTTATGAATATAGATGTAAAAATCTTTATCAAAATAATAGCAACCTAAATTCAGTCATGTATGAAAGACCTATGCATTAGGGTCAGGGGCTTTAATTCCTGATATATAAGTTTGACTTAACACATAAAAAGCATTCTCTTTCATGTAAGATATTGAGACCAAGGGGAAAATCAATGAATCCTATCAATAGGTTCAGGAGAAGCAATAGTCATTTATAATAAGGATACTTGAAATATTAGAAATTAAAGAAAACTTTCTCAACCTAAGAAAGGGCATCTGTAATACTGATGCAAATATTAAATATTTTCACAAAGTAGAATATTATTTGAAAACAAAAAGGTATAGAATACTCTTGTCACAGTAATGGGTTGAAACCTCAAAATATTGTGCTATATGAAAGAACACAGTCTCAAATTATACATATTCAGGGACGTCACTGATGTGATATTTCTAGAAGATGTGAATCTATAGAGACAGAAAATAGGTGAATAGTACCAGGGACCAAGGGAAGTAAGGGATAAAAGCTAAAGGACTGGTAATGTTTCAGGATATCTTTTGGGACTGAATAAAACATTCTAAATTTAGTGGCAACAGTTACTCAATAATATGACTACAAGTGAAAGTTATTATCATTACAAGGGTAAATTTGGGGAAAGAAAATTGTATCTTAACAAACTGATTATTTAAAAAAGTTAGAAGGGAAAAGTAAGCAATTATTATATCTACCTGGATAAGTTATCCCAACACTTGAGATACTACATTGGAATACTTGGTGGTACAAATACTGGGAATGTGTAATGCCCAAAATTAATATGTTATTCTAAATATGTCACAATAAAAATGCTCTTAATAATTAATATAACATTAACTTTAACTATAATTAATATTAATTAATTTGTTTATAGGAGTTCCTCAACTGACACTGAGCAGAGCAAGAAAAACAGAATAACTGGACAGTTTGTAAAATTTGTCACTATCATATTAAAAGTTCTAATTAAAAGATTTGTTGATGAACATTAATACTCACACATTAGATATTTAACATGCACTATATTTGATTTACCAAAATCTGAATTTTCAAAATTATTATTTTCTTTAACACTTAACCTGTCTTCACGCTCTTTAAAGTCAAATTTTAGTTTACATATCTAAATTGAAATAATGCCTACAAAATATCTAATTATAAGACATAACAAATGCCAAGTTTTTTAGTTAGCTTTTTTGCTCCTGTGACTAAAGACTCAACAAAAACAATTTTAGAGGAGGAAAAATATTTTGGCCTATAGTCCAATTATCAATAGTGTCCTCCTTTTGCTCCAAACCCTTTTGAACCTTGTCTTCACTGCCCACAGTCCTATTGGCATTCTAGTCTTCTGAGCTTCCATCAGAATTGGCCATTAAGCTCCACTTAAAATCTAAAGCATTTCTAGCTTTCACTTTTATTTCTAGCATCTCAAAATTCCTCCCACCAGTCCAAAGAGCTCAGAAAGCTTCTGAACCATATGCTCAGGTTAGTCACAGCAATGACCCCACTTCTTGGTACCCATTTCTATTTAGTCAGCTTTTTCGCTGCTGTGACCAAAAGATCTCACAAACACAATTGTAGAGGAGGAAAAGTTTATTTTAGGACTCAGGGTTTCAGAAGTTTTAATCTATTGACATTAGACTCCTTTCCTTGGGGCTCAAGGTGAGGCTCAACATCATGGAGGAAGAGTGTGGCACAGGGAAGCAGCTCACATGATGATCAGGAAGTGGAGAGAGACTCCACTCACCAGATGCCAAATATCTATCCCATAGTCATACCCCTAATAAACCCCTCTTCTAGCTACACCCTACCCACCTTCAGTTACCAGTTAATTCCTATCAGGGGATTAGTTCACTGATAGGGTTAAGTCTGTCACAAACCAATCATTTCTCCTCTGAACCCCTTGTATTGTCTCACACAAGAGCTTTTGGAAGATGCTTCACATACAAACTATACCGCCAAGATAGTAAAAATAATCTTGGTTAATTTAGTAGATTGCAGCTACAAATACTACCTTTATTGTGTAGTACAAGTGTAAGAAAAACCTCCTTTTTTCTTTTTTTTTAAATTTTTTATTGTTGGTTGTTCAAAACATTACAAATTTCTTGACATATCATATTCCACACTTTGATTCAAGTGGGTTATGAACTCCCACCTTCACCCCATACACAGATTGCAGAATCACATCAGTTACACATCCAATGATTTACATATTGCCATACTAGTGTCTGTTGTGCTCCGCTGTCTTTCCCATCCTCCACCATCCCCCCTCCCCTCCTCTCCCCTCCCCTCCTCTCTCTCTACCCCCTCCACTGTATAACCCTGAGGGTCTCCTTCCATTTCCATGCAATTTCCCTTCTCTCTCCCTTTCCCTCCCACCTCTCTTCCCTGTTTAATGTTAATCTTCTTCTCATGCTCTTCCTCCCTACTCTGTTCTTAGTTACTCTCCTTGTATCAAAGAAGACATTTGGCATTTGTTTTTTAGGGATTGGCTAGCTTCACTTAGCATAATCTGCTCTAATGCCATCCATTTCCCTGCAAATTCTATGATTTTGTCATTTTTTAATGCAGAGTAATAATCCATTGTGTATAAATGCCACATTTTTTTTTTATCCATTCGTCTATTGAAGGGCATCTAGGTTGGTTCCACAGTCTTGCTATTGTGAATTGTGCTGCTATGAATATCGATGTAGCAGTGTCCCTGTAGCATGCTCTTTATAGGTCTTTAGGGAATAGACCAAGAAGGGGAATAGCTGGGTCAAATGGTGGCTCCATTCCCAGCTTTCCAAGAAATCTCCATACTGCTTTCCAAATTGGCTGCACCAATCTGCAGTCCCACAAGCAATGTACAAGTGTACCCTTTTTCCCACATCCTCTCCAGCACTTGTTGTTGTTTGACTTCATAATGGCTGCCAATCTTACTGGAGTGAGATGGTATCTTAGGGTGGTTTTGATTTGCATTTCTCTGACAGCTAGAGATGGTGAGCATTTTTTCATGTACTTGTTAATTGACTGTATGTCCTCTGAGAAGTGTCTGTTCAGGTCCTTGGCCCATTTGTTGATTGGGTTGTTTGTTCTCTTATTGTCTAATTTTTTGAGTTCTTTGTATACTCTGGATATTAGGGCTCTGTCTGAAGTGTGAGGAGTAAAGATTTGTTCCCAGGGTGTAGGCTCCCTATTTACCTCTCTTATTGTTTCTTTTGCTGAGAAAAAACTTTTTAGTTTGAGTAAGTCCCATTTGTTGATTCTAGTTATTAACTTTTGTGCTATGGGTGTCCTATTGAGGAATTTGGAGCCCGACCCCACACTATGTAGATCGTAGCCAACTTTTTCTTCTATCAGATGGCATGTCTCTGATTTGATATCAAGCTCCTTGATCCATTTTGAATTAACTTTTATGCATGGCGAGAGAAAGGGATTCAGTTTCATTTTGTTGCATATGGATTTCCAGTTTTCCCAGCACCATTTGTTGAAGATACTATCCTTCCTCCATTGCATGCTTTTAGCCCCTTTATCAAATATAAGATAGTTGTAGTTTTGTGGTTTGGTTTCTGTGTCCTCTATTCTGTACCATTGGTCCACCCGCCTGTTTTGGTACCAATACCATGCTGTTTTTGTTACTATTGCTCTGTAGTATAGTTTGAAGTCTGGTATTGCTATACAGCCTGATTCACACTTCCTGCTTAGCATTGTTTTTGCTATTCTGGGTCTTTTATTTTTCCATATGAATTTCATGATTGCTTTCTCTATTTCTACAAGAAATGCCGTTGGGATTTTGATTGGCATTGCATTAAACCTATAGAGAACTTTTGGTAATATCGCCATTTTGATGATGTTAGTTCTGCCTATCCATGAACAGGGTATATTTTTCCATCTTCTAAGATCTTCTTCTATTTCTCTCTTTAGGGTTCTGTAGTTTTCATTGTATAAGTCTTTCACTTCTTTTGTTAGGTTGATTCCCAAGTATTTTATTTTTTTGAAGATATTGTGAATGGAGTGGTTGTCCTCATTTCCATTTCAGAGGATTTGTTGCTGATATACAGGAATGCCTTTGATTTATGCGTGTTGATTTTATATCCTGCCACTTTGCTGAATTCATTTATTAGCTCTAATAGTTTCTTTGTTGAGCCTCTTGGGTCTGCTAGGTATAGAATCATGTCACCTGCAAATAGTGATAATTTAATTTCTTCTTTTCCTATTTTTATGCCTTTAATTTCTTTCATCTGTCTAATTGCTCTGGCCAGTGTTTCGAGAACTATGTTGAAGAGAAGTGGAGAGAGAGGGCATCCCTGTCTTGTTCCAGATTTTAGAGGGAATGCCTTCAATTTTTCTCCATTCGGAATGATGCTAGCCTGAGGCTTAGCATAGATTGCTTTTACAATATTGAGGTATGTTCCTGTTATCCCTAGTTTTTCTAGAGTTTTGAACATAAAGGGATGCTGTACTTTGTCGAATGCTTTTTCCGCATCTATCGAGATGATCATATGGTTCTTATTTTTAAGCCTATTGATGTGGTGAATAACATTTATTGATTTCCGTATATTGAACCAGCCTTGCATCCCAGGGATGAATCCTACTTGATCATGGTGCACAATTTTTTGGATATGTTTTTGTATCCGATTCGCCAGAATTTTATTGAGGATTTTTGCATCTAGGTTCATTAGAGATATTGGTCTGAAGTTTTCTTTCTTTGAAGTGTCTTTGTCTGGTTTAGGTATCAGGGTGATGTTGGCCTCATAGAATGAATTTGGAAGTTCTCCGTCTTTTTCTATTTCCTGAAGTAGCTTGAAAAGTATTGGTATTAGTTCTTCTTTAAAGGTTTTCTAAAATTCTGCTGTATACCCATCCGGTCCTGGGCTTTTCTTAGTTGGTAGTCTTTTTATGGTTTCTTCTATTTCCTCAATTGATATTGGTCTGTTTAGGTTGTCTATCCTCCTGACTCAATCTGGGCAGATCATATGACTTAAGAAATTTATCTATGCCTTCACTATCTTCTAATTTATTGGAGTATAAGGATTCAAAATAATTTTTGATTATCTTCTGTATTTCTGAAGTTTCTGTTGTGATATTGCCTTTTTCATCCCGTATGCTAGTAATTTGAGTTCTCTCTCTTCTTCTCCTTTTTTTTTCTTTTGGAGGCAGTTCTATGGACGATCTGGGTTCAAGTCTTAGATTTGCCATTACTTTGTTCTCATAATTAAAAACATACTCCCAAGTGAGAGTTGGGCATCATGATTATTGAAGCTTTGATTTATTTATCTAGTTTTAAATTCTTACTTTTCACAATCCTAACTTGAAATTGTATCAGCACAGTATTATATTAACACTACAAATCTGGGAGCATACTGTGACTTAAAATATTTCATCATGAATAAAGCATCCCAGAGTACTGTTGAATAAGAAACATTATTCTTTTTGAGCTGAGCATAGTGGCACATGCCTGTAACTTCTGTGTCTTGGGAGACTGAGGCAGGAAGATAGCAAGTTCAAGACCAGCCTCAGCAACTTAGAAAGATCCTGTCTAAAAGTAAAGAATAAAAAGGAGTGGTGGATTGTGGCTCTGGAGACTGAGACAGGAGGATCGCAAGTTCAAAGCCAGTCTCAGCAAAAACGAGGTGCTAAGCAACTCAGTGAGACCCTATCTCTAAATAAATACAAAATGGGGCTGGGATGTGGCTCAGTGGCCAAGTGCCCCTGAGTTCAATATCCCCAGGACACACACACACACACAAAAAGGAGTGGGAGATTTATCCCAGTTGTAAAGTATCCCAGGGTTCAGTCCTTAGTGCTGCAAAATAAATCTAAATAAATACATACGTATGTATATATTATTCTTTCTGAATAGATAAAATATTACTTTAACATATCTACTTATGAAAAAATCTAAATATTCATAATTGGGCCAATTTAAATTTAAGGGACTAGACCATTGAAAAAATGTAGTAAACATTCTAATATTTCTACTTTAAACATTTTGTTTGTTTAATAACTTCCAGGACAAACAATCTATGTCTAATGCACACATAATCTTCTTCTTATATACGTTTTTGCATAATTTCTTCATTTTTTGCTTTGTTATATAACAAATGACTTGAGAATATTTTAGTATATTTTCATGCTGATTATTTGAATTATTATATTTAAACCATCCAATATAGCAAGAGGTAATTTTAGGGGGATGTTTATATTTAACAAATAAAAGGACTACTCACATATATAATGATATACATGAGGATGTATTTGAGAGATATTCAAGAGATACTATAGAATATAAAAAAGTTGTTTCAATAAATCTGTGAAGAGAGAGGATTAAGTACTTCTGCCAAATTAGGTTTACAGAAACTTAACACTGGAAATAAAAAAGCATTGGAACAAAGAGATGAGCATAAAAGGTTCTTAATACAAAATATGGATTGTGCAAAATATAAAATTAATCTCCAGGGTAAACAATATAACTAAACTATAAATTTGAATTCTGTATGCTAGTTATTTGAGGATGAAGCTGCTCCTCATTGTGTATTTCTCCCCTTCTGATGGTCCACATTTTACACCTTCATGGAACACGTTGCTGGGGCTGTGAAGGATGTCTCCATTTCTTCACTTTGTTGCATTATTTATGAGAAAAAAAAAACACACACACACTCTTGTCAAACTTTTGCTAAATAACTTCTAACAAATTTTTGACAATGTGAGTGGGTTCAAAGTAGCCATAAAAATAACTTTTGGAAAAAATAGCCAGAAGCAAGATAACCCATGGGATAGGCCCTGTTATGACTTTAGACAAGTTATATAATGGTATTCCAGAATTTAATGAAGTCTGAAGGATTAAATTAAATAAAAAATGATGTAAAACAGTTTTCTGGTAAAAAGAAAAGGATTAGAAGAAGACAAAGTCATCAACAAATTTCTAATTTAATATAATTAATATTGATTTAATGAAATAAGAGTATGGTCAAATTTTAATAATACTTAACAAAAATGTATTTGTAATCGAATTTAGATTACTAAATTTATTATGGATTTTAATTTCTCTAAATGTAAAAATTTTAGTTTTTATAAAGTTGTGCTCATTGACTATTTAATAATTGTGATTTATATTTAAATTCAATGTAGACATTATTCTACATATAAACATTTTCAGTAGTATATACAAAGAATAATCCATAACTTTCAGTTTTTGCATTGCAAGATAATTATTAGAACATGAGTACTGCTGAAACACAAAGAATATACAAAAATAAGTTCAGCTAAGTAAGAAAACTTGAGTGGGCCAAACAGTATATGCCAGTAGTCCCAGCTACTCAGGAGGCCAAGGCAGTAGGATCATTTGAGCCCAAGAGTTAAGCTAGAGCCAAGGCTGGGCAACAGGGTGATAGCCTGTCTTTAAAAAGATAAGAGAGAGGGGAAAAAAGTAAGAAAGGGAGGATATAAAAAGAAAAGAAAAAGAAACTTTGAAGTTTTTAAAAACTCAAGCATAATTTGATTTAAATTAAGATGTAAACCTTTTTGTTTATTTAATCAAAATATACATAACGGTCTTTTCATTTATGTATTATTTTTATCATTGATTTAAATTAATTTGAAAATATCTGCTAAATATTATATATATATATATATATATATATATATATATATATATAATATTGTTTACTGTGTGCCACTTGATATAAAATATGTATATACAATTTTCTTGTACATGAGTATTAACATTTATTACTGCAGGGTATATCTTGTAAAAAGAAAAACAGATATAAGCAATATAAAATATTTTATTTTTTATTATGACAAAATATTTCAAATATTAATATCATATTGTGAGTTTTTACCCAAAATTCGTAAAGGTATTTTGACTTTTGGCTGTCAGTTATCACACATTTTTTACATAATGGGTTGAGAAAGTCATCTTCAACAGAACTTTAAGATTTTTTAGGACAATTGGGAGCAAATAAAACATATATTTTACATACTTTTGTTTTAAATATATCTTATCCATTGTAATTTTGAATTGAACAAATCTGTTACTATTGCAAGTAACAGAAAGAATATCCATAATTTTATAGGATTTTGTCCATTATTGATTCTTTACATAAATTTAATGTACTATTTTTTTCATAGAAATACATGGAGAAGGGAAGGAAGATGGCAGCGAGGGGAGTGCATTACCCCTGTGTGCTGCTTCACTGTGTGGGAGTATGACAAGTCAGGACGGCTAAAGGATATCTTGTTAGGAATTTCCAGCAATAGTGGGGTGCGCCGGAACCTGGAGGAAGGATTTCCATCGCACGAGGATCGGCTACGGGGACTCAAACGCGAGAGGTTTGTCGCACGGAGGGTAAAACTGCTTATTCAGCAAATCGCCCCGTGGCTAGAGTCTGCAACGCGCGCTGGGATAGAGACGCAGGGTTACAGTGCTGCAGTTTCTGCCAGACGCGCAAGCACCGCACTCAGGGCTGAATTCTGGGTTAGAGACGGGGGAAGAAAGCGGTCCATCTCGGTTCTCCACACCGGTCAGACCACAGAGGAGGCCAGCAGCCACCATGTTGGTAAACTGACGTCACCATACCTGTTTTTGACTGACCGCAGCTCATTCAGCCATAGAACAGGTAATTTCAGGCTGCAATTCGCCTGCGGCTTGCAGACAGATTGCTAGGGTTCAGAGCCTGGGTGCTTCTTAAAATCTGATCTTATCGGAGTGAACACCGAGCGCGGGGCGGCCGAGTTCCGGCTCCCGGAACCGTCCCGGAACCGCCCTGGCTCAGGGCTGCGGAGTCTGCGGAGGCTGCTTCGCGGAGGCTGCTTCTTGGACCCTGCTACTATCAGAGCAAACACCAAGCACTAAGAAGCCGAATTCCAGCTCCCGGAACTGAGCCCGCGGGGACTGCTTCTTGGAGCTTACACTTATAGGAGCTTACACCGAGCACGGAGCGGCCGAGTTCCGGCTCCCGGAACTTCCCTGGACCAGGGCTAGGAGCCCGCGGAAACTGCGTCTCGGTCCGGGTCCTGCTGAGGGCCGGTCAGGACTCACCCATTGCTTGGGTTGCCCGGCAAGGGGAACGAAATGCTGCCATTTGCATAGGATACCAACATGGCAGAGATCTGATGTCAGCAGAAAGCGGTGGAGGAGAGATCTTCATCAATACCAGCGGTGACATAAGCAGTTGGTCTCCTGGTAAGGGGGGTGAGGCTCAGTCACCCGAGTCTCCTCAATTTGTCCTCGAGCCAGAGGGAAGGAGCCGGGCCGCCGCCAGCCCCCGGAGCAGGCCCAGCGGCTCGCCAGCGTGGTGACCGCATGACCCCAATTGGAGAGGGGGCGGAGCGGAGCCGCCACCCACACCCGCCAGGTGGGCAGACCCACGACCCAGTAGTACATGGGTGTGGTAGGAGGGGCAGGGCAGAGCCGCCCTTCGCGCTTGCAAGGTAAACAGACCTGTGACAGCCTGGCGGGTCAGGCCCAGTGACCTGCCAGTGTGGTACACACATCATCCCAACTCGAGTAGGGGCAGAGCAGATCCTTCTCCCACGCCCGGATCAGGCCCTGCCGGTGTGGTGGTCACGTGACCCCAATTGGAGTGGGGGCGGAGCGGAACCGCCACCCGTGCCCGCAGGGTGAGCAGACCAGTGATCAACCTGCAGATCAGGCCCAGGGGTCCGCAGGCGTGGTAGGAGGGGCAGGGCAGATCCGCCGCCCGCGCCTTCAAGGTAGGCAGACCTACAACAGACCGGCGGATGAGGCCCAGGAGCCTGCCGGCGTGGTACAAACACCACCCTAATTGGAGTAGTGACAGAGCAGAGTCGCCTCCCTTGCCAGGAACAGGCCCAGCGTCCTGCAGGCGGGGTAGTCACGACACCCCAATTGGAGTAGGGGCAGAGCAGAGCCTCCACCCGTGCCCGAAATGTGGGCAGATCTGCAACCGACCAGCGGGACAGGCCCAGTGGCCTGCTGGTACGACAGACACGTCACCCCATTTGGAGTAGGGGCAGAGTAGAGCTGCTGCCCGCGCCTGCAGGGTAGGCAAACCTGCAACCGACTGGCGGATCAGGCCCGGTGGCCTGCCGGCGTGGTACACTCGTCACCCCAATTGGAGTAGGGGCAGAACAGAGCTGCCACCAGCGCCCAGAACAGGCCCAGTGACCTGCTGGCGTGGTAGCCACGACACCCCAAGTGGAATAAGGAGAGAGCAGAGCCGCCGCCCGCACCTGCAGGAAAGTTACGCAAGCAGTATGAAAAGACAAGGAAAGAAAGGACCACAAGCAATGCAGGTCAACGCAACTTTAGAAGAGGTAACAGCTGCAGCAGATGGAATGTCAGATAAAGAATTCAGGATATACATGCTTCAGATGATCTGGAGTATCAAGGAAGACATTAAACAGCAAAATCAGACAATGAAAGATCACTTCGACAACGAATTACGCAAACAAATCCAGGAAGCAAAGGATCAACTATACAGGGAGATAGAGGTTATAAAAAACAAGCAATCAGAAATCCTAGAAGTGCAGGAAGCAATAAACCAACTTAAAAACTCAATGGAGAATACTACCAGTAGAGTAGAACACTTAGAAGATAGAACATCAGACAATGAAGACAAAGTATTTCAACTGGAAAAGAACATAGACAGCTCAGCAAGACTGTTAAGAAACCATGAGCAGAACATCCAAGAAATATGGGATAACATTAAGAGACCAAACTTAAGAGTCATTGGGATACAGGAAGGTACAGAGCTCCAAACCAAAGGAATGAGCAGTCTATTCAATGAAATAATACAAGAAAACTTCCCAGACTTGAAGAATGAGACAGAATCCCAAATCCTAGAAGCCTACAGGACGCCGAATGTGCAAAATCATAAGAGATCCACACCTAGATACATTATAATGAAGATGCCCAACATACAGAATAAGGAGAGAATTTTAAAAGCTACAAGAGAAAGGAAGCAGATTACATTTAGGGGTAAGCCAATCAGGATAACAGCTGATCTTTCAACACAGACTCTGAAAGCTAGAAGATCCTGGAATAACATATTTCAAACACTGAAAGAAAATGGGTTCCAACCAAGACTTGTGTATCCAGCGAAATTAAGCTTCAGGATGGAGAATGAAATTAAAACCTTCCACGATAAACAAAAGTTTAAAGAATTCGCAGCTAGAAAACCATCTCTTCAAAACATCCTCGCCAAAGCATTACAGGAAGAGGAAATGGAAAATAACAATGAAAACCAACAGTGGGAGGTAGGACAGTAAAGGGGGGGGGAAATAATCAAAGAGGAAAACAAACAATGTTTAGTAACAGAAATAAACAAATATGGCTGGAAGAACAACCCATATCTCAATAATAACCCTAAATGTTAATGGCTTAAACTCACCAATTAAGAGACACAGGCTAGTAGAATGGATCACAAAACAAGACCCAACAATATGCTGCCTACAGGAGATGCATTTGATAGGAAAAGACATACATAGGCTGAAGGTGAAAGGTTGGGAAAAATCATATCACTCATATGGACTTCGGAAACAAGCAGGCGTGTCCATACTCATATCAAATAAAATAGATTTCAAGCCAAAGTTAATCAAAATAGATAAAGAGGGACAGTACATACTGCTTAAGGGAACCATACACCAACAAGACATAACAATCATAAATATTTATGCCCCAAACAATGGTGCAGCTATGTTCGTCAAACAAACTCTTCTCAAGTTCAAGAGTCTAATAGACCACCACACCATAATCATGGGAGACTTCAACACACCTCTCTCGCCACTGGACAGATCTTCCAAACAAAAGTTGAATAAGGAAACTATAGAACTCAATAACACAATTAATAACCTAGACCTAATTGACATATATAGAGTATACCACCCAACATCAAGCAGTTACACTTTTTTCTCAGCAGCACATGGATCCTTCTCAAAAATAGATCATATATTATGTCACAGGGCAACTCTTAGACAATATAAAGGAGTACAGATAATACCATGCATCTTATCTGATCATTGTGGAATGAAACTGAAAATCAAAGATAAAAGAAGGAAGGAAAAAGCATACATCAATTGGAGAATGAACAATAGGTTACTGAATGATCAATGGGTTATAGAAGACATCAAGGAGGAAATTAAAAAATTCTTAGAGATAAATGAAAACACAGACACAACATATCGGAATCTATGGGACACATTGAAAGCAGTTCTAAGAGGAAAATTCATTGCTTGGAGATCATTCCTTAAAAAAAGAAAAAACCAACAAATAAATGATCTCATACTTCATCTCAAAATCCTTGAAAAAGAAGAGCAAAACAGCAGCAAAAGAAGTAGAAGGCAAGAAATAATTAAAATCAGAGCTGAAATTAATGAAATCGAAACAAAAGAAACAATTGAAAAAATTGACAAAACTAAAAGTTGGTTCTTTGAAAAAATAAACAAAATCGACAGACCCTTAGCGATGCTAGCAAAGAGAAGAAGAGAGAGAACTCAAATTACTAGCATATGGGATGAAAGAGGCAATATCACAACAGACACTTCAGAAATACAGAAGATAATCAAAAATTATTTTGAATCCTTATACTCCAATAAATTAGAAGATAGTGAAGGCATAGATAAATTTCTTAAGTCATATGATCTGCCCAGGTTGAGTCAGGAGGATATAGAAAACCTAAACAGACCAATATCAATTGAGGAAATAGAAGAAACCATAAAAAGACTACCAACTAAGAAAAGCCCAGGTCCGGATGGGTATACAGCAGAATTTTACAAAACCTTTAAAGAAGAACTAATACCAATACTTTTCAAGCTACTTCAGGAAATAGAAAAGAAGGGAGAACTTCCAAATTCATTCTATGAGGCCAACATCACCCTGATACCTAAACCAGACAAAGACACTTCAAAGAAAGAAAACTTCAGACCAATATCTCTAATGAACCTAGATGCAAAAATCCTCAATAAAATTCTGGCGAATCGGATACAAAAACATATAAAAAAAATTGTACACCATGATCAAGTAGGATTCATCCCTGGGATGCAAGGCTGGTTCAATATACGGAAATCAATAAATGTTATTCACCACATCAATAGGCTTAAAAATAAGAACCATATGATCATCTCGATAGATGCGGAAAAAGCATTCGACAAAGTACAGCATCCCTTTATGTTCAAAACTCTAGAAAAACTAGGGATAACAGGAACATACCTCAATATTGTAAAAGCAATCTATGCTAAGCCTCAGGCTAGCATCATTCTGAATGGAGAAAAACTGAAGGCATTCCCTCTAAAAGACAAGACAGGGATGCCCTCTCTCTCCACTTCTCTTCAACATAGTTCTCGAAACACTGGCCAGAGCAATTAGACAGACGAAAGAAATTACAGGCATAAAATTAGGAAAAGAAGAAATTAAATTATCACTATTTGCAGATGATATGATTCTATATCTAGCAGACCCAAAAGGCTCTACAAAGAAACTATTAGAGCTAATAAATGAATTCAGCAA
This sequence comes from Marmota monax, assembly GCF_021218885.2. NCBI lineage: Eukaryota > Metazoa > Chordata > Mammalia > Rodentia > Sciuridae > Marmota > Marmota monax. The sequence goes on from NW_026692781.1 coordinate 18,639,345, forward strand.
AGTGGCAGGATTTAAAACCAACATGCATAAATCAAAGGCATTCCTGTATATCAGCGACAAATCCTCTGAAATGGAAATGAGGACAACCACTCCATTCAAAATATCTTCAAAAAAAATAAAATACTTGGGAATCAACCTAACAAAAGAGGTGAAAGACTTATACAATGAAAACTACAGAACCCTAAAGAGAGAAATAGAAGAAGATCTTAGAAGATGGAAAAATATACCCTGTTCATGGATAGGCAGAACTAACATCATCAAAATGGCGATATTACCAAAAGTTCTCTATAGGTTTAATGCAATGCCAATCAAAATCCCAACGGCATTTCTTGTAGAAATAGAGAAAGCAATCATGAAATTCATATGGAAAAATAAAAGACCCAGAATAGCAAAAACAATGCTAAGCAAGAAGTGTGAATCAGGCGGTATAGCGATACCAGACTTCAAACTATACTACAGAGCAATAGTAACAAAAACAGCATGGTACTGGTACCAAAACAGGCGGGTGGACCAATGGTACAGAATAGAGGACACAGAAACCAATCCACAAAACTACAACTATCTTATATCTGATAAAGGGGCTAAAAGCATGCAATGGAGGAAGGATAGCATCTTCAACAAATGGTGCTGGGAAAACTGGAAATCCATATGCAACAAAATGAAACTGAATCCCTTTCTCTGGCCATGCACAAAAGTGAATTCAAAATGGATCAAGGAGCTTGATATCAAATCAGAGACGCGCCGTCTGATAGAAGAAAAAGTTGGCTACGATCTACAGTCGGTGGGGTCGGGCTCCAAATTCCTCAATAGGACACCCATAGCACAAAAGTTAATAACTAGAATCAATAAATGGGACTTACTCAAACTAAAAAGTTTTTTATCAGCAAAAGAAACAATAAGAGAGGTAAATAGGGAGCCTACATCCTGGGAACAAATCTTTACTCCTCACACTTCAGATAGAGCCCTAATATCCAGAGTATACAAAGAACTCAAAAAATTAGACAATAAGAGAACAAACAACCCAATCAACAAATGGGCCAAGGACCTGAACAGACACTTCTCAGAGGAGGACATACAGTCAATCAACAAGTACATGAAAAAATGCTCAACATCTCTAGCTGTCAGAGAAATGCAAATCAAAACCACCCTAAGATACCATCTCACTCCAGTAAGATTGGCAGCCATTAGGAAGTCAAACAACAACAAGTGCTGGCGAGGATGTGGGGAAAAGGGTTCACTTGTACATTGCTGGTGGGACTGCAGATTGGTGCAGCCAATTTGGAAAGCAGTATGGAGATTTCTTGGAAAGCTGGGAATGGAGCCACCATTTGACCCAGCTATTCCCCTTCTTGGTCTATTCCCTAAAGACCTAAAAAGAGCATGCTACAGGGACACTGCTACATCGATGTTCATAGCAGCACAGTTCACAATAGCAAGACTGTGGAACCAACCTAGATGCCCTTCAATAGACGAATGGATAAAAAAAATGTGGCATTTATACACAATGGAGTATTACTCTGCATTAAAAAATGACAAAATCATAGAATTTACAGGGAAATGGATGGCATTAGAGCAGATTATGCTAAGTGAAGCTAGCCAATCCCTAAAAAACAAATGCCAAATGTCTTCTTTGATATAAGGAAAGTAACTAAGAACAGAGTAGGGACGAAGAACAGGAGAAGAAGATTAACATTTAACAGGGATGAGAGGTGGGAGGGAAAGGGAGAGAGAAGGGAAATTGCATGGTAATGGAAGGAGACCCTCAGGGTTATACAGTGGAGGGGGTAGAGAGAGGGGAGGGGAGGGGAGGGGAGAGGTGGGGAGGGGGAGGGTGGATGATGGGAAAGGCAGCGGAGCACAACAGACACTAGTATGGCAATTTGTAAATCAATGGATGTGTAACTGATGTGAATCTGCAATCTGTGTATGGGGTGAAGGTGGGAGTTCATAACCCACTTGAATCAAAGTGTGGAATATGATATGTCAAGAAATTTGTAATGTTTTGAACAACCCACAATAAAAAATTAAAAAAAAAAAGAAATACATGGAGAACTATGTATGGTATTTTTGAACACATGCTCAGTATGTTGAATCTAGATATCAAGTAAGATTTCTTCATTGTGATGGAACAGAGTAGTTTGGAACTTGGATTTGGATGTGAAGTTGGAAGATAGATAGAACACCAATCGTAATGAAATGTATGCTTCTGTATCAAAAACTGCATCATGGACCATTTTCCTTATATCAATAAGTGTTCTTGATTTCTATGAATAGATGAATGGCAGTTATAGAGGAAATGTTTGTTAATTTAGCTGGACTATTTTGTGCACTATGAAATAACAATTCAACTGAATATGTACATAACATCAGTTTGTATCAGTAATGAAAAATAAGTTATATAGGAAGTTCAAAAAGAACTTTTATATTATCTGCACAAAAGCCTAGGCTTAGTGTTAATGGACAAACTAATTAAGTTAAACACCTTTAATTTTTTTCTCTGATCTGATTACATGACATTTGGTACAATAAACTCCATTAAGAATAGTGATTATAAAGCAATAGATCTTCTTCAGCTGTCTAACAAGCAATACATGAATAAATGTTAATAAAATAGCAATCTGGTCTATACACTTAAGTAGGTCAAGTTGGAATTTATATAAGGCCAATTTGGTGTGTTTGTGAAATTATTGTTTTTTTATAGATAATTGGAGAATTCAAGGAAAATAGCATTTCTCATATGTACAATAATAATAAAGGAGGGTAAGTCTACTACCCCAAACTCATGCTCATATTTTTACCCCACCTGCCTTTACCTTTCTCAAGAACTTTACTCTGACAGTTATTTTATTTTTGCCACTGAATCTTTAATGACAAAAACTACATCATGGACCATTTTCCTTATATCACAGTGTTTCTTGATTTCTATGAATAGATGAATGCCAGTTATAGAGGAAATGTTTATTAATTTAACTGGTCTACTTTCTGCACTTTGAAATAACAATTCAGTTGAATATATATGTAGCATCCCTGCTACTCAAGAGTAGTCATAACATCAGTTTGTAAAAATAATTTTTCTCAAATTACATATTTTAATTTATTTTTAGTTAAAGATAAAATTGTATATCTATATTGTGTACAGTATGTAATAGTTTTAATATGCATGTATTGTAGAATGGTCACATTGAGCTAATTATCATATGTATTATCTCATACTTATTTTTGAGAGCAGTTAAAATCTACTCTCAGCTTTTGTAAAGAATATGCTATGGTGTTTTTAACTATAGTCACCATCTTGTAAATAGAGCTCTTGGATTGTTATACAATAGAACTCTTCACTCTTACACCCTGTACACCACTATTCTATTTTCTACTTCTGAGTTTCCATACATGAGATCCTGCAGTATTTTTCTTTCTATGTCTGACTGATTTAATTTGTTATGATGTCCACCAAATTAATGCTGGCTGTTACAAATGGTGGGATTTCCTTTCAAATTATATATTTTAAAGAACAACTGAAAACATTGTTACTACTTCCTCAACTAGCTTATGGTTTTAATTTAACCTCAAATTACTTCCCCTTCAAGTACTCCAATGAAATTAATCCTATCAGGAGCAGGCGCTTCCATTATGACAAAATCTAGGAGGATTTTGTTTGGGGGGGTATACTCCTTAACCTTACATAATTTTCTGTATTTCTCATTTCATCTACTTTGAAACACATTTTTTCTTTATATATGTTAACGTGACAATACTTTGTATTTCTTTTGTTTTGCACTCCATGACCACTAATAAATTCTTTTTTGCAGTGTTCTGTTTCCAAAATAAAATGTTGAGATGCTCCAGAACATGATTCTAGGTCCACTTTCCTCCATTTCTTAAAATTAATAATGTATTTATCTTCAGCATATGTAACATTTCATAAGGCCTTCTATTATATTTCAAAATAACTTTTTCCCCCTATCTACTCCTTAATACCATCAATTGTTTGGTTTTAACCTCATCATAGTACACTTTAGATAGCCCTCCCCAAAAACCTGCTTTTCCCTATATTTTTCCTATTTTTATAAATGGCTTTACCGTCAACACAAATGTTGAAACAAAAACTCAAAAAATCTGGATTCCATTTTTTTTTCAATTAACTGCTGCTTAAGTTTGGGTTTTCATATGACTTTGTATTCTTTTACTCATACAATATAATCAAAAAAGACTTCTCTGACCATTCAATATAGAATATCCATCAAGTCACTGTGTTGCATCATTAAGCTCCCAGACAGCTTACTTATTCTTTTAAATTAGAATTTTGGCATATTTTAAAATATTTTTTGATGTCTCCTACTACAATATAAGATCTACGATATCAAGATTATCTGATTTCTCTATTACCATGTACTTAGTGGCTAAAAAAGAAATTTATGTGGTATTCCTAAATAGATTTTTATTAAGCAAATAGATGAATATATATAGCATAATAATTTGAACACCACGTATAAAATAGCTTTATTAATGTTATAAAAATATTTATTTTTAGCAATTTTTTAGAATGCCCATATTACCACTGTAGTCATGTGTAAATGGAAGGCATATAATGTATGTGTGTGAATTATTAGTTTTTTAAAAATATATTTTATCTGGGCTGGGGATGTGGCTCAAGTGGTAGCACACTCGCCTGGCATGTGTGCGGCCCGGGTTCGATCCTCAGCACCACACACAAACAAAGACGATGTGTCCGCCGATAACTAGAAAATAAATATTAATCTCTCTTTAAAAAATATATTTTATCTAAAATGGAGGATTTAGTAAAAAAAAATGTATGAAAAAGAAAGAAAAATATTGAACAAGGCCAACGAAGATAGTTAGATACTTGAAGAAAATGCTTAAAACACGAAAGCATAAGACATTTGCTTATTGAATATATGCATTGTGTCTTCTGAAGTTTTCTGAATTATTCAACATAAATACAAAGATACACAGACAATGAAAAATGTCAGGCTTATCTATAGAACATGTAGGTGAACATTCTTAATGATGTCTCTTTGGAAACACCATAAAACAAAACTAAATTATATTAACATTTTAAAATTAAAAAGTAAATTTAGATCTTTTGTATTTTTTCCACTTTTTTACATATAAAGAAGCTCTGATTAAATTTCTGTTTTTTTTAAATAAATTTCTGTGATAAAAATATCATGTCTCTGTCTCTTTGTATGTATATATCTAAATATCTAATATATCTCTCTATCATGTATGCTCATGTTTGTCCGTGTATTTTTTTATGTTTTAGTGTTATAATAAATAACACAGGATATATATTTTGGGGAGAGGAAAAAAACAGTGGTTTATTATTAACAATAATAATCAATTTTTATTTTGTTCCCCTTTCTTTACAAATAAACTTCCAATTTCCTTTGGGAAATTATCACGTGCTTCCTCACTTCATGTACTTTTATGTGAAAATAAGTCTAGAGTGTACTCAGTCTGTCTATCCCATCACTACAACACATTCTCTGAGCCAAAATCATTAAAAATCAATTCAAATATAATCAAGAAATGTTACCCTTATGGAAAATATTTTTTTTCCCTCAGGAAATTGAAGAAATAGGCAGAAAAAAATGAGTAATAATGTTAGGCTCAGGGATACCTTCCAGAGTATTTTTTCTTCTTCAAATTATTATTCTCTCTTCTAGTAAGAGGGCAGAGCCTCCCATAGCATTGATTGTCTTACATTCTTACCTCAATGACACTGGTTTATCCATATCAGGGAGCAGATATAAAAACTTATACCACATCTGAACAGATAATTTAATAGTCATTGTGTGTTTCTACCAGTTCTTTTGCTCTTTTTCCTACATTGTGAAATTTTATTGTGGAAAGTATATACTCCTAGATTCTAGATAAAAGATACATGAAGAAGGCAAACAACTGATTCAAGGTAATTTTTAGTTGACATGTAACATTTTTCAATATAAACAGCTGATAATTTTAGTGTTATGCTATATCATAACACTAATGAACATATATAGAGATTAGGAGAGCTTTTGATATAGACAGTCATTCTTTTGCAGGGCGAGAGGTAATGATGATGGTAGATAGACAGATAACAAAAGATAAAACTAAAAATATTTCTGAGTGAAATACATTGCTCCCTGTCATTTTATTTTTATTGGGATTGTTAATCAGTCCTCACTAGCCATTTATGTTATCATAAATAGCCCAGTGAATCTCTCAACTTGGCATTTTGAAAAAATACATTAAACACAAGGTATAATTTATACTCTAAATAGGTCCTATTTTTTATATACCTGCATTATTTACAGAGTGCGTTAGATGCAAGAGTGAGACGTTAGATAAATTTGTTGAAAATAATTTATGAAAAGATTTAGAAGAATTTGGAAAAACAATCATTGTGATTTAACTAGAAACTTCACCATGATGTTTTTCCAAGAGAAGAATAAATACTATGTTCAATGCTTCTGAGATTTTTCAATAAGGACTCCATTGATGATCTTGTTAATAAATATTTCAAAAGAAGGGAGAAGGTAGGTGAGAAGACAGATTGCAATGGGTAGAAGATTCTGCCAATTGCCAAAAATTCTTAAACGTTCTTTCATTTACTTGAGCTCTTTTTCTTCTATAGCCACAAGTATGATTTGCTGCTTACACTCCAACATTACTCTTAACAGCCATCCATTTCTCTACTTTTGAACATTGTAAAAGTCATATTACTACCTGGAATTTTATTCATTATTTACTTACATGTTACCTTCATATCACTGTTCTGTCTAATGTACATTGGATTTGTTTAGGTTTATACAGTTTAACCTGAAAAATTTCATCAGTCCTTTTGGTCATAAGTAAATACAGTCAGCCCAGAGCCTAGACCCAGGACTATCTCTGTAGACCCACATGGGATCCTAGGATCAGTCAGACCCAGGACCAACTGTGCTGACATGTGTGAGAGCCCAGGCCCAGGTCCACCTCTGTGCAGAGCGGAGGACCATTGGGACTCCCCACTTACCACATGTTGCTCCCCCAGCCTGCCTCCATCTCGGGACACTGCAGCCATTGCCATAGCCCTCCCCACATCCTAGCCTCTATCTTGAGGACAAAAGACAGGGCCTAGAGGCAGCTGCCCACAGCACAGCAGTCCCCAGCACTGTATCTCTGAATAGGCAGCATAAAGCCATTGTAAAGTCTGCCCTTTCAGCCCCATCTCTGAAATGGTTGCATTCATCTTGGGGCATACCCACTGCTATCTTAAGTTACCTCCACTACTGCCCCCATCATCTTCAGTTGCAGTAGCATCCATCATGGGACACCGGCCTAGATACTGGAAGCCCTATATTAAGGTGAGGTACACGTAATCTGCAGGGACACTATAAGATTATAGGGTAGACACTACAATATCTCAGATCCACACTGCAAGAAAGAAAGACACATAGACAACATGAAAAAATAAGGGAAGAAAGTGCCCCAAACTAAGATACTACAGTAATAGAATCCATTGACAGTGAAGTTGATGAAATTTCAGAAGAGGAGTTCAGAATGAACATAATGAAAATGACCTCTGAATTAAAGAATGACATAAGAGAGCAAATACAGGAAAAATTGATCACTCCAACAAAGAGATAAGAGAGCAAATACAGGCAATCATGCATCACACCAACAAAGAGATAAGATAGCAAATACAGGTAGCAAAAGATTACTTCAAGAAAAAGATAAAGGTTTTAAAAAATAATAAGAAAAAAAAAACAAATAAAAACTCACTAGAAAGCATCACCAACAGACTAGATCAATTGGAAGACAGAACATTAGATAATGAAGACAAAATATACAATCTTGAAAATAAAGTTGACCACACAGTGAAGATGGTAAGAAACCATGAACAGAACATCCAAGAATTATGGTAAAACATCAAAAGATGAAATCCAAGATTTATTGGGATAGAGGAAATCACAGAGATTCAAATCAAAGGAATGCTCAGTCTCTTCAATGAAATAATATCACAAAATTTCCCAAATATGAAGAATGAATTGGAAAATCAAATACAAAAGACTTAAAGGACACAAAATGTATAAAAATACAACAAATGTACACCAAGTCACATTATAATGAAAATGCCTAGTATATGGAATAAAGATAGAATCTAAGAGGCCACAAGACAGAGGAATCAGATTACATACAGGGGGAGACCAATTTGCATCTCAGCCAATTTTTCAACCAGACCCTCAAAGCCAGGAGATCTTGGAACAACATATACCAAGCTGTGAAAGAAAATGGATGGCAACCAAGAGTCTTATATCGAGCAAAATTAAGCTTCAGATTTGATGAAAAAATGAAAACCTCTCCTGATAAAGAAAACTTGAAATAATTTACAGCAAGAAAGCCCACACTACAGAGCATTCTCTTCAAAAGAAAATGAAAAATAACAATGAAAATCAGCAAAGGGAGGGACTACACTAAAGGAAAGGCCAATCAAAGAAGAAATCAAGTAAAGTTAAAACCAAAAATAAACAAAATGTCCAGAAATACATATTTCAATACTAACTGTGAATGGGAAAGGCCTAAACACATGAATTAAAATATATAGACTGACAGATTGGATCAGAGAGAGAGAGAAAGAGAGAGAGAGAGAGAGAGAGAGAGAGAGAGAGAGAGAGAGAGAGAGAACAATATGCTCTCTTCAAGAGACTCACCTCACAAGAAAAGACATCCACAGACTGAAAGTGAAAGGGTGAGAAAAAACATGACACTCACATGGAGCACGTAAAAAATCAAGGATTTCCATCCTCACATCAGATAAAGTGGACTTCAAACCAAAGCTATTGAAAAGGGAAAAAAAGGACATTTCCTAGTGCTTAATGGATTTATACATCAACAAGACATAACAATTATAAATATCTATGCCCCAAATAGTGGGGTATCTATGTATATCAAACAAATCCTTCCAACTACAATAATCAAATAGACCACAACACAGAAATTCTGGATGACTTTAAAGCACCTCTCTTACCACTGGATAGATCTTCCAAACAAAAACTAAAGAAACTATAGAACTATTAAAATAATGAATAATTTAGACTTAACAGACATATATAGAATATTCCATCCACCAATGAACAAATACCCTTTTTCTCAGCACATGAGTTCTTCTCCAAAATAGACCATATGTTATACTACAAAGCAAGTGTTAGCAAATACAGAAAAATAGAGATACTACCCTGTATTCTATCTGACCATAAAAGAATAAAATCAGAAATCAATGATAAAATAAAAAATAGAAGCTACTCCAAGACCTGGAAACAAAATAATACGCTATTGAATGATGCATGGTTAAGAGAAGACATTAGGGAGAAGATTAAAAAAAAAAAAACATTCATAGAGGTAAATGAGAACTCCAATACAACTCATCAAAATCTCTGGGACACCATGAAGGCAGGGCTAAGAAGAAAGTTCATTGCATTAAGTTTATTCATTAAAATAACGAAAAGTTAACAAATAAACGACCTAGAATTATATCTTATATCTTAGATACATTATATTGTATCTTAGAAAAAGAAAAATAAACCAATGCCAAAAGCAGTAGAAGACATGAAATATGAAATTGAAACAAAAGAGACAATTCAAAAAATTGACAAAACTAAAAGCTAGTTTTATAAAAAAGTAAATAAATTTGACAAATCCTTAGACACCCCAATGAAAAGAAATAGAAAACTCAGATTACTAAAATTCATGATGAAAAGGAAATATCATGACACACACTACAATAACAAGAAATACATAAATACAGAAGACAATTAGAAACTATTTTGAAAATTTATGCTCCAATAAAATAGAAAAACTCAAAAACACTAACAAATTTCTAGAGGCATATAATCAACCCAAACTGAGTCAAGAGGGCATATACAATTTAAACAGACCAATTTCAAGGAAGGAAATAGATGATGCCATCAAAAGCCTCCCAACCAAGAAAATCCCAGGACCAGAAGAATTCAAAGCCAAGTTCTTCAGGACCTACAAACAAGAATTAATACAAATACTCTTATTATTCCATGAAATAGAAAAGAAGGGGACCCATCCAAACTCTTCTATGAAGCTAGTATCATCCTGATACCAAAATCAGGCAGAGACACATCAAGGAAATAAAATATCAAACCAATATCCCTGATGAACATTGATGCAAAAACTCTCAATAAAATTCTGAATAATGTCATATAAAAAATATATTTAAAATGTAGTTCACGATGATCAAGTAGGGCTTATTCCCTACTTGAGATGCAAGGTTGGTTCAAAATAAAGAAATCAATAAATATGATTCATCACATCAATAGACTTAAAGACGAAAATCATATGATTATATCAATTGATGCCGAGAAAGCATTTGACAAAATACACCACCCTTTCATGTTCAAAACACTAGAGAAACTGGGAATAGTAGGAATATTTCTTAACATTGTAAAAGCTATCTATGTTAAACGCAAGGCCAATATCATTCTAAATGGAGGAAAATTGGAAGCTTTCCCTCTAAATACTGGAACAAGACAGGGATGCCCTCTTTCACCACTTCTATTCAACAGAGTCCTTGAAACTCTAGTCAGAGCAATTAGACAGAGAAAATAAATTTATACAAATAGGAAAAGAAGTACTAAAACTATAATTATTTGCTGATGACATGATTCTATATTTACAAGATTCAAAAAACTTTACCAAAAAAACCTCCTAGAATTAATAAATGAATTCATCAAAGTAGCAGGATATAAAATCAATTCCCATAAACCAAATGCATTTCTATACATCAGAGATGAATCCTCTGAAAGAGAAATTAGGGAAACTCTCCCATTTGCAATAGCCTCAAAAAACAAAAAAAAAAAAAAAAAAAAAAAACAAAACCTGGGAAGCAAATTTAACAGAAGGGATGAAAGACCTCTAAAATGAAAACTACCAAACACTAAAAAAGAAATTGAAAAAAGATGCTAGAAGATGGAAAGATCTCCCATGCTCTTGGATAGGCAAAATTAATATAGTCAAAATGGCCATACTACCCAAAGCACTGTAAAGAATCAGAGCAATCCAAATTAAAATTCCAACATCATTTCTTATAGAAAGAGTAAAAGTAATCATGAAATTCATTTGGAATAAAAAGAGACACAAAATAGCCAAAGAAATCCTTTAGCAAGAAGAGTGAAGCAGGAGGCATCAAAATACCAGAAAGTAAACTATACTACAAAGCTATAGTAACAAAAGCTTCATGGTACTGGCATCAAAATAGACACGTAGAACAATGGTACTTAATAGAAGACAGAGACCAAAAGCCACAAAAAGTCAGTTATCTCATACTAGACAAAGGTGCTAAAATATACATTGGAGAAAAGATAGTCTCTTTAACAAATGGTGCTGGGAAAACTGGAAAGCCATATGCAGCAAAATGAAAATAAACCCCTATCTCTCACCATGCACAAAACTCATCTCAATGTAGATCAAAGACCTAGGAATTAGACCCTGCACCTAACCGAGGAAAAATTAGGCCCAGATCAATCAATGAGGTGAAGAGAGAACCTATATTTTGGGAGCACATTTTTTTTTTTTTGCCACAGGCATGTCAGATATAGCACTAATTTCCAGGATACATAAAGAACTCAAAAAACTTAACACCCAAAAAACAAAAAACAAATCCAATCAATAAATGGGTTAAGGAGCTGAACAGATACTTCTCAAAAGAAGATAAACATTAGATCAAAAAATATGAAAAAAAAATGTTCAACATCTCTAGTAATTAGGGAACTGCAAATCAAAACTACTTTAACATTTCATCTCACTCCAGTCAGAATGGCAGTTATCAAGAATAAAAACAACAATAATTGTGGGAGAGGATGTGGAGGAAAAGCACATTCCAACATTGCTGGCAGGACTGCAAATTGGTGCAACCAATATAGAAAGCATGAAATGGAAAACTTGAACTTAGAAAACTTGAAATGGAACCACCATTTGTTCCAGCTGTCCCATTCCTGGTTCTATACCCAGAGGACTTAAAATCAGCATACTATAGTAATGCAGCTACATCAATGTTAATAGCAGCTCGATTAACAATAGCTAAACTGTGGAAACAACCTAGATGCCCTTCAATAGATGAATGGATAAAAAATGTGGCATAAATACACAGTAGAATATTAGCAATAAAAGAGGATAAAATCATGGCATTTGCAGGTAAATGGGTGGAGTTGTAGAATATCATGCTAAGTGAAGTAAGTCAATCACAAAAAACCAAAGGCTGAATGTTCTCTATGATAAGTAGATGCTGATCCATAATTCGGTTGGGGGTCATGGGAAGAATGAAGGAAATGTGATTGGGCAAAGAGGAGGATGCATGTGGGCAGGAAGGATGGTGAAATGAGATTGACATCAATACTCTAGTTACATAGGTGACTGCCCATAAGGCATGATGCTACATCATGCACATTCAAAGAAATAGAAAGTTTTTCAGCATTTGTATACAATGAGTCAAAATGCATTCTGTTGTCATATATATCTAATTAGAATAAAATAAATAAATAAATTTTTAAAAATAAGTATGTACAAGTTATTTTGATAGCTTAATCCAATTTCTTCATTTATGTTTTTGCGGTCAAAATGTATTTGTTGTCATGGCATTTTATTGCAAATTTTAAGTGTTCTTTAAAATTCAAAGCTACACAAACAATGTAAATGTAAAGCTACAAAAACAATGTAAACTAAAGAATAACATTGCTTAAGCAATGCATACATGTGTATTTGTTTATACATATGCATATAGTTTAAAACCAGTTACAATTAATTTAATTACTATGAAATAGAAATGCATAACTGTTATCTCAATGAATATATAGTATCCAATTCATGAAAGGAAGAACTAGCTAATTCATTGTATTAAAATAACCTTAATATTTAAGTATAAAGTACAATGAAGAGATACTTCCAGGCAAAACTTTATTGCTAATTTTTTTAATTTTAAACTTTTGAAGGAACGACATTTCCCCAGAGTAATTTTATGTTTTTAAATATCTATATTAAATCTTCTAGTTTATCTCTCTATACAAAAGTTCTACCCAACTCTCATAGGAAGAATCTCATTAAGAAAAATGTAATTGCCCCTAATTCTATCACTATAGATAGCTCTGGATGACATAAAATTAATGCTGTCCCAGAACATATCTAAAATACAAACCAATCAAGATTTTTGCTGGTGAGGCACATTTAATTGACAATATTCAGCTAAAGACAGAATGAATGATTTTGACATTTTCAATGTGGTAATTAGATATCCTTCAAGCTAGGAAGTAACTCAGATGGTTTCTTTCAATGTGAAACATATCTCAGATATTTACAACATATAAAACTCTGCACCGTGACTTCTATATGATTGGTAAAGTGTATTCTGTCAATATCTTTGCATTATTCTTTCAGCTACATAATCATAGTTTCAAATATTAATAAAACACATTTTATAGAGAAACTTTTATAAATTTTATACCTTGCTAGTTACATAGGTTAGGGTTGTGGGATGTTATTTTTTTCATTTCTAATTGCTATAGTCTAGACTTGAATGTTCCCCCAAATCTCATGTGTTAAAAGTGTGTACTGCAGCCAGTGGTGCTATTGGGAGGTGACAGAACTTTTAAAATCACAGGTCTAGTGAAAGGAAGTTAGACCACTAGAGCCATTCCTTGAGGATGTTATTGGGACCTTGGTCCCTCCTTTTCTCTCCCTTTGCTTCACAACGGCCATGAAATGAGCAACTTTGCCACACATTTCTCTATCATGCAGTACTCTCTCAACACAGACAAAAATGATGGGATCAATTTACCATGGGCTGAAGCCTATAAAACTGTGAGTTAAAATAAGCCATTCCTTCTTTTAAGTTTATTTTCTCAGCCATTTTGTATAGTAACAGAAATATAACTAACAACCAAATCACCAATCCTCCAATGACTGAGAGAAGAAGTGGAGAGGAATTCCCAAATTTAACAGTTTATTTTTTAAGATACACACATGTTCATATTAACCTATGTATATAAAATATGTAATTCTACTTTGACAATCATTTAAACATTCATATGAATATTTTCTGAGTTATCTGGATGACCAATTTAAATCAACTCTACATAGCAATTTCTATTGCTGTGCTGTTTTTAATTAATAGGTATATTAGTTTTTATTCCTATCATCATAGTGTGTATGGTAAAATATACATGGCAGCATAGATGACAAAATGTCAGAAGTGCTATTTTGAGGAAAATAATATAGTCTAAATTAATATGGCCAAAATGTGCCACAATTTGCTTGACAGCATTTTGATTTTGCAAGAGATCAGTAGTGAGAAAACTGAATCATCACTAATGTTATAATTTGGATGTGGTTTACTTCCAAAGTTTTCCTGTGATGCAGGCATGTTTCCTAAGAAAATTGAGAGGTGGATCTTTAAGAGGTAGAGACTGGAGGTATCTGGGTCTTGACCACCCTCAAGAATGAATGCTGAAAGTGAAAAGTGAGTTACAGATCAGAGGAATGGAAAATTTCCTATAAGAACTGGTTGAACCAAAAGAGTTCCAGCCCCTCTATGCTCTCTTGCTTCCTTTTTTCCATGTAAGTTCTCTCTTCCTCACTTTCTTATGCTCCTACCATGGGTCACTGTACTCTCTGAGGACTTCCCCAAGGCCAATGCCAACACCCTGCTCTTTAACATCCAGAACTAAGAGCTAAACAAACCTCTTTCTTTATACAGCTTCCAGGCACATGTATTTTGCTGTAGCAAAACAAACTGGACTAAGGCAATAAATATGACTTGTATATCATTTGGTTTCATGTTCAATTTGTGCCATTTTGAATTTTTAGACCTTTTATTTATTTATTTATTTTTAATATTTGTTTTTTATGTGTTGATGGACACAACGCAATTCATTTATTTTTTATGTGGTGCTGAGGATTGAACCCAGGTCCCACCTGTGCTAGACAAGCGCTATACCGCTGAGCCACAATCCCAGCCCTTTTAGTTTGTTTTAATATCAAGTAAACTAATCTTTGTCTAATATTTCTGTGCAATAAAGCATGTTATAATGAAAATAATTTAAAATAATAGTAGATAAATGATGAAATAATTTCTCTTTAATGAATTTTCACATATAACTTAATGAAGTCATCATGGAGAAGTTTATTGAGAGACCCTGACCTACCCATTGGTGATGAATGAGTTAACTTGATTATGAAAGTAATGTTGTAATTTATATTTTATCAAATAATAATGTTGTTCACCTTAAATATGTATGCTTTTATTTATTAATTGTACATCAATAAAGATCAAAAGTGCAAATCTCAAAAAAGCAACAAAACCAATAATATAACAAAGGTTAGGGACAGTATTTTTCAAATCGGATACTCATTCTCCATATTATGTGTAGAAACTGATTGAAATAAGTTATCAGTGACCATTCCTTTACCTTCAGAGCAAATTCTCCTCCTTGTGAAAAGTTATATGAATGTTTGAGTTTTGCTAGAGGACACATAAGCAGAAAAAGCAAAGAGACTGTCTAATGAATAAAACAATGTGAAGAATTTCATATTTATGTTTCACTTATATACATTTTTTGATAGCACTTTAGCAGTGCATTGCTATTTCATGTAATGCTCAAGCTGAGATAAAATATCTCTTTTGTTTTACTTTGTTCCATGCTATACCAATTTATTCTAAAGATAACTTCTGTCTCTGGGTTATATATCAGGCCAGAAGAACTCATTCTAAGTCAAATATATTGAAATTTTATATAGATATCAGATTATGATAGATAGAAGGAAATTAGATTTCAAGCAATTTCACAAATTATTCTCCTAGAGATTTATTATTTGTAGTTCAACCAAAATCTTCATGAATACCTTAACTCCACCCAAGAATCCTATTTTAATGTAGAGAAAGAAAAACAATAACATGACAATACCAAAAGAAAAAAGTAAGTATGCTGCTGGTAGAAGAGGAAATTTAAGGAACTTGTGGAAAATGCCAAAAAGATTTTTTCATGATTGGAAGAGAAATCAGGACATAAGGAGTTATAGCTAATATTAGCCAGGAAAGAGGGAAGAATGCTCTTGTCTGGAAAGCCCTAAAGAAATTCAGTGCTCAGCATGAGCTCACTTGACTATGGAATCTAAGAAAGCTGATCGATCTCATAGAAAT
The DNA here is from genome assembly GCF_021218885.2 of Marmota monax. Taxonomy (NCBI): domain Eukaryota; kingdom Metazoa; phylum Chordata; class Mammalia; order Rodentia; family Sciuridae; genus Marmota; species Marmota monax. The sequence continues at coordinate 18,655,543 of NW_026692781.1, forward strand.
TGAAAGTAGATGGTATTTATCAGAGGTGAGGAAGATAGTGGAAAAGGAAGAAGGGGGAGAATTGACCAGTGGGCTCAAAATTACCATTAGGAGTAAATATTGCACAGTAGAGTGACTATAGATAATATTTAGGTCCTGTATATTTCAAAAAGCTAGAAGAATGAATTTTGATAGTTTTCACCATAAAGAAATGATTCACGTTTGAAGACATAGACATGTTTAACTCACTTTTAACATTGTACAATATATACATGTATTAAGACATCACATAGTACCCCATACGTTTGTAAAAATTATATATTTTATGTATCATTTGAAAAGAAATTTCATTAAAAAGAGAAGAGAAGCTGGTGAACAGAATCAGCCTTAGTCATTATCAAAAAGAACATGAATGGAATGGAATGTCTGAAAAACAAGACAGGGTATCTATCTATCCTTCACACTCAGGTCTCCAATCAATGCAAGGAAGGAAAGGGAGGTGTTGGGCAGTAGAAAGGATTGTGTAAGCTTTGAGAGAAAACTGTAATTAAGACTGGGTTGAGTTGATTTTCTAAATGAAAGTGGAATATGAAAGGAAAAAAAAGAGCATTTCTGAACATAGGTCAAGTCACAAATGAGTCTTTGGGGACATTCATTTTCCATTTACCTACGAAACCTCCTAAAGAATGACTTCTTAATCAGACTATCCTGTTTCCTCCTAAGCAGATCCTCTGTTCACATACAAGCCTTAACCTATGCGTATTAAAACCTTTATTTTAGTGGGTTAGAGGATCTCAGTTTGTAACGCAGGATATAATAATAGAATCTAAATGCTTATAAATACTCCACTGAGTACATATAATGTTGAACATTTTTTTCAAATGCTTTTTGTTATATTATTCCTTCAATGGAGAGGCAATTTTTCTGATCTTTTGTTTTCTTTTTAATTGGATTTTTGTGTCTTATTGCTGAATTTAAAATTTACTCTATTTTAAAAGTAGAAAGGTTTCCCCACTCTAACATTGAAGAAAGAAGGGGAAAAAAAGGGGGGAATATGTTTTGTAGATTTAGCATTATGTAATACATGGAGTTTCTGCCTGGTTGCTTCTGTTTCATTAAAAGACTCAATATATGTAAAGCTCTTAGAGCAGAGTCTGGCCCAAGTAAGGATAATGTGTTAGCTATTTATATTTCTCAATGAAGTATGAAGCAAAGTCATCAGCTGAAAAATAACAGGGTGGGTAGAAAAGTGTGGGAAGAAGAAAATGTGAAGTAATCATCGGAAGCAGCACTTCTTACTCTTAGAGTTTGTTTTTTTCCTTCTCCTTTTCTTTTTTTTTTTTCATGTGAAGAATCTTATTTCACATGACTCCATTGATTCATCTCTGATTCTGTACTCATTCTACTCCTAGAGAGGTAGCCAAGCATTGTGTAATGCCAAATTTTGAAGTAAGTCACTAGGTATATGTACTCCGGTTAGACCTGAACTTCTTCCTGAGGGTAATCTTTTTGAAGTGAATAGATGATCTCTTTTGTTTGCCCAGTCATGGCATTAATTAATTGGATTAAATCTCCTTCCAAGTTTATCTGTCCTGGTCCCTCACTGCCATCCTTCATGTGTAGAACCATCCCACACTGGAGTTTATTGTGAACAATACTGCTTCTAAATATAGGCCATGTTCTTTTAGTCAGCTTTCCATCTGTGTGAACAAACATCTGGGGTAATCAATTTACAAGGAGGAAAGCTTTATTTTGGCTCATGGATTCAGAGGTTGCAGTCTGCAGTTGTGTGGCTCTGACATTCTGGTCCTCTAGTGAGACAGAATACCATGGGGCAAAGTAAATGGTAGATCAAAGCTTTTTACCTTATAGTGGCCAGGAATCAAAGGGAGAAAGGGACCTGGGTCCTAATATATGCCGAAGAGTGTGTGTATAATAACCTACTTCCTCCAACAAGAGCCTGCTTCCTAATTTTTCCACCACCCACCAATAGCACCATCAGCTAAGATTAAGCCTTCAATACATGAGTTTTAGGAAACCTTTATGATTGAAACCAAACACATGTCCTTCACCTTATGCTTCGTAAACTTTATCATTAACAAAGATGGTGTCTACCGTCCCTTTATCTTATTGGTCACTTGGTTTATAATAGAATTCAGAAACAAAATAAAATGTCCTTTATTCTCCTGAGAGACTACCACTACTACCTTCATAAAGATTACAAACAGTGTGATCTGGGGAAATTAATTGACATATCTTTAAGTCAATTCCACATCAATTAAGTATGGGTAATAAAAGAAATGATCTTTTGAGATAGTTTGGGGAACTTATAATAATGATTAGAAGTATTCTTCAAGTTAGTAAATTCTTTATAAATGTGAGCCCTTTTTTGCATTGTAAACTCATAGTGAGAATAGCAGTTAATTGAGTGAAACTGAAGACCAAGGGCAGAAAAATAGTAACACAGGAAATGGGTGGAGAATGAGGAAGAAATTATATTATGCATACATTGAAAATCTCAATTAGTTCATGGACAATTTTAGATGGTACTTCCTCAAGTGTCACATCAAAAATAAAAATCTGTTCTCTACTTCATTTCCCAAGTTGTTTACAGGGAAAATGACAAGTTAAATGTGGGAACTATAAATAGATTTTCAGTCCAAGCTGGCAACTTCATACCACAAAAAAATAACAAGATGATCTCCTAGGATCCAAGATGGATTCTATTGTGTTATTTGCTAAGCATAGTACTAAATGTTCATTGATATAAGCACTCATTCAACACTATTTATTGATAGAGGTCATTGATTTGCTTGGATTTAATGATGCCATGCCTGACAGTGACTGGATGGCAAGAAGGTGGTCACTAAAAGAACATTTGTCTTGGTTTTGAAATTTATTTTTTTCATCCTCTTCTAGTCCCTTGAAAATAACAGAAGGAGTTGACATGAAAAAGATATTTCTGGCAGAGGGAACTATATATGTAAAGGCTTGGAGATAAAATAAATACAAAGTATTTAGATGATAGAATCTACATATGAATATTATCAACAGGTCAAATTAAGTAAACTGGAGGATTTTTTCCTACAATAAGTTGAATTTTAATTATAAGGTGATTATGAAGCTGAATAAGATATTAAATTGGAGTGGTATAGAAATATTTGTGTTCTAGAAAAGTCATTCTTCCTCTTTGTATCTTATGTTTCTTTTGGGGAGAACAGAATTAAAACCCAAATTAGTAAAGACATGGAGTACTGTAAAGAGGTCATTGCTATAAATCAGATGAGTCTTGATTGGCACCTTATTTTGGCAGATTATGTTATTCTACACTCTAGGAAAGTAGTATTTTCCTGTACATTGCTATATGAGTCACAGTGATTTCATGTCAGCAAAGTATACTACCCTGGGATGCTGACTGGCTTTGTTATATTAATGTGAAATGTGAGCAAAGGAATAATGGGTTACTTCTGTCAGATATTTTAAGAGTCATTGGATTATATTCTCTTTACACTCATTTCTTTCTACAACAAGAACAGTGTGTACCAAACAAAGGCTGCTTAAACAATCTGGAATGTGTGAATACTACCATGAAGATGTATGTAGCAGAAGATGCAGCCATATAACAACAGCTACTGGTATCTACCAGGAGAGGAAAAAAGAAATGTTTGCTTTGAAGGCCACTTTAATTTTGGTTTCTTGCTACTCCTATAACATAATGAAAAAAATCACATACTTGAAGTTGCATCAGTAGGAGTGAAGAAATCTTGGGTTAAAAGAGATATAAACATAAATGATTAAAAAGAATGGATGACAAAAAAAAAATCAAAGGTGACTCTCTGTCACTGATTGAATAACTCAGTGCTATTGAAAATGCAAGGACTAAACTTATTTTATTTTCCAAGGGCTGTAATTCAAATATAGCACTTCCACTTTTATAAATAAGCAAAGTACCTTACACTCTGAGAGACTGTCCTAGATTATACAAGCATTCAGTAAGAAAAACTAGAATGGCAATATTAAATTCCATATTAATGAAGGAGAAGAAATAAGTTTGTGGACAAAATGAGTAGTAAATCATATTAAATAGGATTTTCTCGGTTTCAAAAAAAAAGACCCGCTCACTTTAGCATAGTCAGTTTTCCATATCTCTGGTACATACAAAGACTTAATCAAATACGATCACTCATGAACCAGTATCCCAATATCCTCAAATTACTGTCTCTCTTTCTTTGTAACTTGGATTGAAGTTCTTTTCCATAGTTTAGTTCTCAGTTTCAATTAATGAATAAAAATAGTTTTTTGGGCAATTTAGAGATGATGAACATACAGGAAGATATCAAAACTAAAATAAATTTATTGAGGAAAATCATATTGGATTTGTTCAGGCCAAATGTCCGTCTCCTGAAATAATTACTGTGGACTGAGGAATGACTGATAGGCCTGCAGCTATGTGCTGGATAATGAGATAGAGCATCCCCTGGAGAACTAGTTAAAACTGTAAAAGGTTGGTTACTATGCAAAGTAAGCAGGGACTAGGTATAATAAAGCACAAAAAGGTGTCAGTATATACAGTAGCTTAAGATTTATTCTGAACTTTGTGTGGTATATCCAATAATGGATGTATTGTTGGGCATCCAAAGAGATCCCTAGGGTTATACTATATATTTTTAAACTGATGGCAACCAAAAATGTTTTTCTTTCTGTACTTTTCCTCTCTCTTTTTTTTCAGTGAATTTTATATTCATTTGCAATATTAAACAATATTAAAGAATATTTAAGTAAATTTCATTACTTGAAAATACTTAAGTAAACTTCATTACTTGAAAATTAAAGAATTAATCAGTAATTGGTAAATTATACTGATTTCAATTCCTTGGGAAATAGATCCAGAGGTGAGATTAATGCATCACATGGTAATTTTCCTTCTACTTAAAAAGCATTAATTAATATATTTTATTAGAAATAGATTTTTTCCTGCATTTTCCTTCCTGATTCTAATTTTTTAAAAATTTGTTCTTTTTAGGTATACATAAAAGTAGAATGCATTTTTTCTAACTTATATATAAAAACATAAAAATTAAAGAATATGTAAAATACCATGGGGCATTGTGATATTTCAATAAATGTATACATTATATAGTGTTAAAACAATCAAATATATTTGTTTTCTTAAACAATTATTACATATGGGGGGGTACTGGGGATTGAACTCAGGGGCATTCAAAAATCTCTTGAGCCACATCCTTAGCCCTATTTTTTTTATTTTATTAGAGCAGGGTCTCACTGAGATGCTTAGTGCCTCACTGAATTGCTGAGGCTGGCTTTGAACTTGCTATCCTCTGGAGCCCCTGGGATTACAGGTTTGCACCACTGAGCCAGCCCAATTATTACTTCCTTATGGTGAAATGAACACTTTATTTTTGTTTTCTATAGTTATCGTATTGTACAATAGCACACAGAAGTTCTTGCTCCAGTTTCACTGTTTCTTAGTACTCATTGATCAATCTTTCTCCATATTTCCCCCTCCCCTTTTGTCCCCAGTCTCTGGTAACCACAAATTTTACTCTCAATTATTGTAAGATTGACTACTTTAGATTACACATATGAATGAGATCATGCAGCACTTCATGTTTCTGTATCTGGCTTGTTTCACTTCCCATGATGTTGTTGCACTTGACCTATTTTCATTATTTTATAAGGTTGAATATTATCCCTTTTTGTTTTGTTTTAGTCATATTTTTCATAGCTGTGACCAGGAGACCTGACAAAAACCACATAGAGGAGCAATGGTTTAGGAGGTCTCAGTCCAGAGATGCCTGACACCATAGCTGTGGACCTAGGTGAAGAGGAAAATCGTGGTGGAAGAGTATGGTGGAAAAAAACAGTTCAGATCATGGAAATCAGGAAGACAGGAGCTCTCCACTCACCAGGGATAAAACCTCAATGGCACAACCCTGGTGACCTACATCTTCCAGCCATACCTTACTTGCCTACTAGTTAATCCATAAGTGTATTAAGCCTTTGACTAGGTTACACATCTCAAAACCTAATCGTTTCTACTCGTAATGTACTTGCATTGTTTCACACATGAACTTTTGGGGGACACCACATTTGCAAACAATACCATGTTTATTAAAACACTTTCTTTATGTAGTCATTGCTTGATGGACACAAAGTTTCTTTACATTTCTTAATTATTGTGAATAGTGCTGCAATAAACATGGGACTCCAGATGTCTCTTTGACAAACTGATATCATTTCCTCTTAATATATACCTTGTAGTGAAATTACTGTATCATATTATAGCTTTAATTTTAATTCTAATTTTAATAGAATTTTATTCTAATTAGGATCACATTCATGTGGTTGTACATGATGTGGAGTTTCATTGGTGGTATATTTATGTATAAACATAGGAGAGTTATGTCTGACACATTACACTGTCTTTCCTATTCTTATCTCCCCTTCCTTCCCTTTATGCCAGTTTATCTACTCCATTGAACTTCTATTCTTCTCCTCTCCTGCTTCGTGTCTGTTAGCATTCACATAGCAGAGAGAATATTCAAACTTTGTCTTTTTGGGATTGGCTTATTTTATTTAGCACAATCATCTCCAAATACATTAATTTATCAGCAAAAGTCATAAAGTTATTCTTTTTATAGTTGAATAATATTCAATTGTTTATATATACCACATTTTATTCATCCATCCATCCCTCCATTGAAGGACACCTTAGTTGGTTCCATAGCTTAGCTAATGTGAGTTGAGCTGCTATAAATATTGATGTGGCTGTGTCACTGTAGTATGATAATTTTAATTCCTTTGGATATATATCAAAGGATGTTATACATCCAAAGTGGTATAACCAAGTCAAATGGCTATTCCATTACTGCTTTTTTGAAAAATCTCCATACTGCTTTCCAGAGTAGTTGTACCAATTTGCAATTCCACCAACAATGCGTGAGTGTACCTTTTCCCCCATATCCTCCCTATTATGGTTTGAATGTGAGGTGCCCCTGAAAAGCTCTGCATGAGACAATGAAAGAAGGTTTACAGGATAAATGATTGGGTTATGAGAGTGTTAAGGCAATCAGCAAATTAATCCCCTGATGGGATTAACTAAGTGTTAACTGAAGGTGGGTAGGGTGTGGCTGGAAGAGGTGGGTCATTGAGGACATAGATTTGAGTTCTATGTTTGGTGAGCTGAGCTTACTCTCCCTGCTTTCTGATCATCATGTGACCTGCTTCCCTAAGCTCCACTCTTCTGCCATGATGTTCAGGCTGACCTCAGCCCTAAGGAATGGAGCTGTTGTCTATGGACAGAGACCTCTGAAACCTTGAGCCCTCAAATAAATTTTTCCTCTCTACAATTCTTCTGATTGGGTCTTTTAGTCATAGCAGTGAAAAAAGCTGTCTAAAACACTCAAAAACATTTATTGTTACTTGTATTCTTGGTTATTGCCATTTTAACTGGAGTGAGATGAAATCTCAGTGTGGTTTTAATCAGCATTTCTCTAATTTCTGGAGATGTTGAACATTTTTTCATACATTTGCTGGCCATTTATATTTCCTCTGTGAATTATCTGTTCAATTCCTTTACCCATTTATTGATTGGGTGGTTTTTTTTTTTGTTTGTTTTTTGATTTTGTTATTGTTTTTTGTTTGTTGTTAATCTTTTGAGTTCTTTGTATATCCTAGTGATTAATGCTCTATCTGAAGTGTAGGTGGGCAAAAATTTTCTCCTGTCTTTAGGCTCTTTCATCATGCCCTTGATTGTTTTTATTTTTTTGCTGACAAGGAAGCTATTTAGTTTGCTACTATGCTATTTAGTGATGCTTGAAATTTGTTTCCTAAGCCAACATGATAGAGAGTTGGGCTTGCTTGTTCTTCCAGTAGGTCAGTGTTTCTGGTCTAAAGCCTAGGTCCTTGATCCATTTTGAGATGAGTTTTTTACAGAGTGAGAGAGTTAAATTTCATTCTGCTAAATATGGACTTCTAGTTTTTCTTGTGCCATCTGTTGGAGGCCAAATTTTCTCCAATTTATGTTTATGATTCCTTTGTCTAGTAAGAGATAACTGTATTTACATGGTTTTGTCTCTGTGTCTTGTGTTCTGTTCTATTGGTTTTCATGTCTGTTTTGATGCCAGTACCATACTGTTTTTGTTACTATAGTTCTGTAGTGTAATTTAAGGTCTGGTATTGTGATGCCTCCCACTTTACTTTTCACATTAAGGATTGTTTTTTCTTTTCTAGTTCTCTTATTTTTGCAAATGATTTAATGACTGCTTTTTCTATTTCTATGATGAACATCATTGTAATTTTGTTGGGAATTTCAATTAATTTGTCTAGAGCTTTTGGTAGCATTGCCATTTCAACAATATCAATGCTGCCTATGCAAGAACATGGGAGATCCTTCCTTCTTCTAAGATTTTCCTCAGTTTGATTCCTTGGCATTCAGTAGCTTTCCTTGCAGATTTCTTTCACTTCTTTTGTTAGATTTATTCTCAAGTAATTTTTTGATGCTATTATGAATAGTTTTTTTCCCTAATTTCATTCAGTTGATTCATCATTCTTGTATATGAACATAATTAATTTACACGTGTTAATTTTATATCCTGCTACTTTGCTGAATTTGTTTATGATTTCTATAAATTTTACTGGTGGAGCTTTTGAGTCTCTATATAAAGGACCTTGTCATCAGCTCAAATCACATCTTGACAACTAAATCAGTGTGTTTAATCACTGATATTAAGAAAAAATAAAATAATTTCAAGCAATCATCTTCAAATTGGATATATCTAGGTATTTGCTTAAATGCTTTTTATGAGCTATTGTGGAGGAAAATGTCAAGAAAAACTACCCACTTGTTATGTAATTGAGAGAGTTAATAAGCATTTTAAATAAGCATTTAAAAAATTGAAAAAAAAGTCAAGTTTTGCACCCAAACAACTTGACAAGTGTTCCTACTATAAGATTTAGTAGAACAAATGCTTGTTTCCTTTGAGTCTAAGTTGCAGGGAGCATCTTGTTACAATAGGTGCATGCTGTTTTAAACAAAAGTGATATTATCTTGAAATGCTCTAATAGAATTAATGCAAGTAAAATTCATTGTATGAGATCTTCAAATGGCAAAAATAAAATAATTTAGTAATGCAGTAAACACCATCTGTGTTCTAGAATAGGCACATTTTAAAAGAAAAATCATATTACCTGTTTGTAATTATTCTGAACCATCTGAATTAATGCTAATAAAAAAATCACTTTCCAAGTACCCTATAGAAAATAAGGATTAGTATAAATATTAATTCAAAGTTGATAGAAGAATTTGTTCCAAAAGCTCATTTGACAAAACATTTAATGTTCAAAATAAACTTCAGCCCTGTGGCTTTCCTTCTAATAATAAAGGATCCCTTCATTCTGGCCAAGTCTCATTAATGTACTTACATATCATTCTTTACTTACAAACCCAGTTTTATTCCTGTTTAAATTTGTTTCTCACAGGTGACTTTAAAAATTTCATATAAGATCATCAATTTTTAGGAAGTATTCATTTTAATTAAAATATATTTTAATTGACATAATAAATATACATGTTTATTCAATACAGTATAATACTTTGCTACATATATACAATGCATAAAGATATAATCAGGGTAATTAGCATATCCCTCTCCTTAAATATGTATAATTTCATTGTATTGGCAATTTTAATGCTTTTTTAATAGTTCTTTGTGATATATTTTATGGTATTTGTATTTTTTATAATAAAAATTTATACTAATTCATTTAACTATAGTTACCCTACTGTTCTATAAAAAATGAATACTTGCTACTTTTATTTGACTACGTTTTGGTACTCATTATTCATCCTCCTGTCCTCTCTCAAACTTTCCCTTGCCTCCAGTGACAACTATCCTATTCTCTTCTTCTATGGACTTAACGTTTTTTTTAGGTTCTCCGTATGAGGAAGAACAATGGGACTATTATTATTTTATAAATAAACATGAGAGAGAATGGGTTATAAACATCTACATGAATGATGCATTATCTGTATTAACCTAAGGTACATAGACATTATGTATGGATTGGGAGGTAACATGTACCACACAGATTTACAAACCCAATTATTTTCACCGAGTAGCACTTTCTTAACATTGAACTTGAGAGTGTGTGAGAATTATGCTGTTACAATGGCATTTTTTGTTGCTTCCCTCTGTCTGTCTCTCCCCACTGCCCCCTGCATGCTGTGGATGGACACAGGGCCTTTCCCATGATAGGCAAACATTCTACTACTGAACTATACTACCAGCAGTGTTGTTGTTTTTTTTTTTTGTTTGTTTTGTTCATTTTTTTGTTTTGTTTTTTGGTGTTGTTGTCGTCAAAATTTTAAGGGAGGCTGAAGAAAACTTGCAGGTGGGTTCCTTCATTTACTAATAAGAAACTTCCAATAAAATGACTGTATTATAAACCTTGATGGCAGGATGTCCATTAAAAAATTTTATAATATATGACATTCTATCATGGGAGAAAATCAGTTTAAATGGAAGATTTTCCATACTCAGCTGGAAGCAGGTTAACAAATATTGATTATATAATACAAGTATATATTTTAACACTATTCTTCAAACAATTTAGTTTATGCACACCAATCCCCATCACTTAGTCCATTTTACATCTAATAATTGACTCCCTCTTTTTATCTTCTGGGTTTTCTCTATGAGTTTCTGGTGTCTCATATGCTGCAATATATCTTTTGAACTCATACAACTGAAGCAGTAGTAAGTTTTACTTTTCTGAATATATTACTAACTTTGTTTTTTATAATTAAATTTTGAATTAAAACAGAATGACATTATTGAGAAGACAATGTAAATATTAGGACAAATTTGATGCTTTTGTAGTCAAATGGTGTCCTGCTGTGCTCCAAGTATTAACTGAAGTAAATAACATAAAGGATTAAAAGCTGTTTACAAATTAATAACTATCAGATTGGTAGTTAATGGCTCTATAAAGAAATAAACCTATGCATATGCTCTGTTTGATATTGATGTGTCTTAATATTGGTCCCTTCAAACACATTTTATGTTGGGAAAGATTCATCATTGACTACTTAAGCCCAATAGTAGAACTTAGACCTGATTGCTAAACTGGCTCATTGTTCCAAGAATCTAAATGTAATTTCAGATGAGGTGTCTCCTAGAAGAGCACTCACACCAGGAAATAAGGACACAAGCCCTGAGCCAATCAGTAATTCAGCAAACAAGTACAAGCACTCTGAGATGAAGGAATGTATTAAAAAAAAAATCAACTTCAAAGGATTAGGAAAACAATGCAAAACTAAAAACTTTGAGCTGAAAAATGCACTTTGTTGGTACAGCATAAGAAATAAAGGAAGAAAGAAAAAAGAAGAAAGAAGAAAGAAAGAAAGAAGGGAAGAAAGAAAGAAAGAAGATACATTCTCTCTCATTTCACCAAACACAAGCATGCAATTTAGACACCACAGTATCATATGGATGAAAGTGAAATAACTTTGGAAACCAATGGAGAACTCAATCGTTCAATAAGAGAGAGCAGTGAAACCTCTACTCCTGAGGGAAGAATGTAAGGTCAGGGAGAAACAGAGAAAAGAGGAGGGGCAGGGGAGGAAGAAAAAGGAAGTGTGAGGGAGGAAGAGAAGGGGGAGAGACAGAGATAGAGGGGAGAAAGAGAGAAGACACATGATAACTAGATCACCTAACAGAGGTACCTGCCCTGTAGCAAGACCCACAATAACAATAATGGAGAAGCAGAAGCCTACAGCAGTAGATTGGAATTATAAAGGAAAGAACAGAAGTATCCCATAGAGAAAGTTTTTTTTTTTTTTTTTGGTGGGCAGCAAGTTCTTCTGGCCATTCCTAGATTATCTGTTAATTTCTTTTCTTATGGCTGGGCTAATGTTGTGGTGGACATTGTTGAGACTATACATTTTTCATCAACATGGTTAGGCTATAGACAGTGAACTTGAGTGACAAAAATTGCTAATATTTAAATTGTGCACATAGGTATAAAGTAGGTTCACTGTGCTTTGATTACCAACGTGGCTGAACCTGGTGAGAGAGAATACCATCATACAAACAGCTCCATAAAATAGATTTATCAGTCATGGATAGCCAGCAAGAGACATATAACTCAGATTTATAAATCTGAGTCTTCAAAAGCTCAGGACAGATGTCCAGGGCAGATGGAGTCTCGTTGCTTGTGTAACCACTCTTGAAGCTGTGAGGCCCCAGAAAGCATCTCATCCTGAGTCTAAAACCCTGGAGAAATGTGACTTCAGGGCTGCTGCATTAAAAGACATCCAGTTTCTAGGAGGAAATGGAGCAGAGCCCTTGCTTTTCTGGTCATATACAGGTATCACAGGATGCTATAATCACAACACAGTCTGCAATTATTTGAAAACTACAAGCAAGAAAACAGGAGAACTGGATTAGTACAAAATCACTTGGGAAACTGTCTTGCATTAAAAAAAAATAAATTTCTGAGAAGCAGAGATTACATTTAATTCCTAAAGAAAAACAGTTCTTGTTCTTTATCATCAAATATGGAATTGGGGTCCAGTGGAGTAGGAGATACCTTATGTATAATATTGACATATCTAAGAATGTTTTTAATGGTTACAGGATAATTGGCTTAAACAGCAGCTATGATTGATGTTTGGGGGTAATAGATTATATTAACAGTATATTTGTAGGCAGTTATCAACAAATACCAATATTTGAACAAATAATTTGTAAAAAATCATGGTTACAACAGTGAACAAAAGACATTTATGAAAATTATGATGACAATAGTTTCTTAAACTATTTTATTTCTATGTTCATGTATGTTCCAGAAAGGTTTAGTTACAAAGTTTATTATACTTTCAACCAAAAAATTCATAAGATTTTTATACTTTGAAATGTCTCCAAGTTGTTTCTGGCAAAAAAATTAAATACATAAATAAAATTAAAAATAAAAAGCACCCTAGTTTGTAATTCTTGTCTCCTGCATTTTCCATTAAAATTACACAAAATGTATGTAAAAATAACATACAATGAGTAAAATGAGTAGTTTTCACAACTAAAAGAAACTGCTTGCTTCATTTTAAATCTATCTGTAGAATTCTATGATGCATGTAAACAATAAGCTTGTCTTCTGTTCGTCTTTGTGCTTTTCACAATGTCTAGTTCAGTAATTTACTGTATTAGAGGCTTCCTAATGTATTAGTTTTTTGATGTCCTTGAGATATAGATAGATACATAATGATTTCTATACCTGTGCACATTTCTTGAAATGATAATAACTTCATGAGTTTGTTCTCTTTTTATAGTGGAGTGAATTTTGAATATTATACATACATAGGGTATAAATTATTCTAATTAGGTTCATATTCTTGTGGTTGTACATGGTATAGAGATTCACTGTGGTGTATTCATATATGTACATAGAAAAGTTAAGTCAGATTCATTCTACTGTCTTTCCTATTCCTATCTCCCCTCTCTTTCATTCCCTTTTGTCTAACCACTGAACTTCTATTCTTCCCCTGTCAGCTTTACTGTATTTTATCATCTTCATAGCAGAGAGAACATTTGACCTTTGGTTATGGGGGATTGGCTTATTTCACTTAGCTTGATAAGAGTTTGTTCTTTACTGTGGAGTTGAGGCATGAGGTCTAGTGACAGTAAATTCCAGAGTACTCATATGAGACTTAGTAAGAATCAGAGAATATTAGTAAATATAATTCACAAATAACACTGAAAGAAGGACAAGCAAAGAGAAAATGAAGTAAAATACAAGTAATACAAAGATCAGAAATATGTAGATAATGGATTGGATACATAATACTGTAATTTTTAAACAGCAAAAAAAAATTGAAATGCTAAAGACATGGAGATTTGTATAATTAGGAAGCCACAAGTTCATACTGTGTGTTTTAATTTTGCTTTGTAAATCATTCATCTATGTTGGCTTGATACAGGAAGTGTTATAACATTGAGGAAAAAAATGATAAAAGACTTCGAAGGAGGCTTATGCTCAAATCAGCAATTCCCAAGGAGTTCTAAGCTGAAAAAGGAAGCATCTTGATTTATTTTGTACACAGGGCAAATAAAGGATTACACGGAGATAAAAGTAGTGCCCAAGAAGAGGTTACTTATTTTTAGTGTTAGAGTAAATCAAACTATGTGGCTCAAGCCACTCCCCACAGGATATATTTTTAATTGAAATCGTGTTAAAAGTGTACTTAGGGGAGATTTAGCATCTTAAAGTTATGTAATCTTCTTACCCATGAACAAAACTGTATTTGTTTTTAGTGAAGACCTTTTATCCTAACTCAGCATAGTTTTATACATATTTTAGTACATATTATGTATATTTGGTTTTATTCACTTTATCTAATGCAATTTTAAAAATGCTACCTGTTTCAGTGGCATATCTAGCACAGTTGATGCTATAGGTAATCATTTGGGGCATTCCCCTCATTTCTTTATGGTAAAGAAATTTAATAATTCTATGATAAAATGAGTATTATAATTTTCACATGCAGAGAAAATATTTTCAAATGAAGATAGAATTTACAATGTTAAATCATGACATAGAGAATATAACACTAAGAAATCTTTTAAGAATGCTCTTCTAAAAACTTGATGAAGACACTATGAATGTTTCAGTTTCACACTTAATTTAAAATGCATGTCCATTTCCAAGGCATTACTTTCCTTATGTTCTTTATATGATTATGGATTAACTTTTTATGTAAACCTTGCTTTTATGAATATGGACCTTATTTGAAATTAATGCTCAATGTTATGGCTTAATCCCACCACTTAGAAACTATGAAGGTGATACTCTGAAATAGAAGCAAAGCTATCCGTCCTGGATTTATTTACTTAAGCAGGAATATCTGAGCTGATCATCTTACATTGAAAACATAGAGTCTTAAAATAGATATACTTTGAGAAATCTTCAGGAAAGGAAAGACCTCAGTCTGTATTTTGTGAAAAGGGTATAGACAGTTCCCTACTTAACTCAGAGCTCAATTGTTCAGTGAGGCAACTGGTAGTATCAAGGAAATAGAATAGCATGTTTATACCCCAGCTGGAAGAGGTCATGTCAGTGGAATAAATATTTTGAAAAAACACAGTGAAAAGAAAATATTAAAAAAATAATAATTCCAAATATATGTTTTTAAAAATTCTGCATATTTTAATGAAAACTGGAAGAGACCAAAGCAATAATTAAAAATAAATGCTTAACCTGTCTTATTTGAAACAAAACCTATATTTGTTGATAAATTCAAGATCCCCTTAGATCTATCTCTTACATATAAGTATGTAAAAGTACTTTATTAGATGTATAAAAGACATGTAATTGAATTGGTGAGTTTTGAAGGCTAAGAAAGTGTTTACATGTGTAGATATTAACTCAGTAGTGCCCCTACAAAGAAAACACACACTCAAAAATCTTCTAACTTATGAAGGCATTTTATTGTCTTTAGTAGAATAGTCTTATATAAAATAGTAAAATTATGCAATGAAAACAAGAGGTTTAATAAAGCATGTACATTTGAAATATATTTAACTAAGTATTTATTTCTGTTCTGTTTTTCAAAAATACTTAACTCTTGCAATGTTACACTATAGACCTATCTTGAAATGTTCATTGTCTCTCATGACAAACTTTAAGTTCAATCTCTTTTAACACCATTTCTTATCCCTTACAATTATTTCTCATCAATTTTTATTGCTTCAGGATACCTACATTTGTGTCCCTAGCTCAATATCTCTCTTGTAAAATGTTTCATATTACCAATTTTCTTTGATTTCAATATGGAACCAATTCTATTTTATTCTTTTTATTATTTTACTTTAATAATTTCATGAGAATGAAAAGGAAAAATAATGATCTTCATCAATTATTTGTATACATAAACACTGTATTTATGGGTGAGTCTGGGTTCCCATATCTTAACTTTCTGTTCATTTCTGAGATTCTAAAATGAAATGTAAACAAAGGTGACAAAACCCAAACGACTTTATTAATGGTTGTGTAACATTCTACATATTTCAAAGGAACTCAGAATTCAGCTTAAACTACATAAACAAGATTTCCAACCAAATTTCTGTTAAAATTAAGGTGTTCAACTCTACAGAATTGTAACTTGAAAAAAACAGTCAATCCAGCACAAAGATGCTTAAAGAGAAGGACAGAATGTCTGACCCTTCCTCAGAGTTTTAAGTGTCAAAAGTATGGCATGGTTATAGCAGCCAAGTCCACCAGCATGGCTGGAAAAGAGTGAAGGAGACAGAGAATAGTTAAAAATTATGTCACAGAGACAATGAATAACATCTATCCAATTGTCATAACTTATGAATTTACTTTTCTAAATATTGTTTATACCTGCTCTCTTCCACACTTTTACTGTAACTGTTGTGCATAAATTCGTATTATCTATTGTTTGGATTATTATAATTGTACCCTAATGTATATTCAAGCCTCACTATACCAATTAGAAGCTTTGTAGAGTCCTTCAAATGTGTAAAATTCAAATTCCACATCCTGATGGGCTTCCATGTTTCTAACCAAATTAGTTTAATTGATCTTTCAAAATTCAGGTAAAAAGCACCCTTAAATAAAGATACCTGATGGGTACAAATGTCAGATCTCAGGAAGTATTCCTAACTCTGTTAAGGCCTTGCTCTGCCTCTGCAGCCTTCTGTTGTTGCACAAGCTCATCCTCATTTTTCTACTACACTACTGTCTTTCTTCCAAGGTCTTAGCACCCCCATCTCTTTTCTATCCTCTAGCATTTCTGTTGAATGGCATCTATGTTTTATTTTCTTCTTACTCTTTAGGGAACTGCTTAGAATGTCACCTACTGAAGTTATTTCCTGTGATTCCTTTTTCCTATACATTCTAAATTAGATATAGCTTCCTTATTTCTTCTCAGAACATACTGTGTTTTCTTTACTGCTTATTTATTAGAATTTGCAATTTTTCATTTATTTTTATTTCTATGGCTACTTTTCTGTAAAAGAAAAGTGTATTTATCTTGAGGAAAACTACCCCCTACATTTTGCTTACCTCTTTGTTTTCAGAGCCTAACATAATATAGAGAGAATAAGTAATTAATAAATTTTTGTTCAAAGATTATTTAATAATATATTACTAACAAATTAATTTCCTGCTTACCTACTAAGATTACAAAATGAATCAAATACATAGATAAATATTGTGTATTATAGTACCAATTTGTAAAATTATAATTGTAAAATTTAGATTTAGAATTTTACAACATATTTAAAAATCACAAAATTAACAGTTTGAAACTAAAATACAAATTCTGTGCCCTCTCCTTATATTTCTCTGTCATTCTCTGAATTCAGAATTATATTTCTTCTCAAAAGTATGTCTGTATTTCTCTTTACTCCAAAAATAGTCAAGTATTTTTTAAAAGTGGTTTTAATATAGTTGATTCTTGTTATATTACTGGCTCCTTCACTCTGTGTAAAATTTAAAATGCTGGAGATCTCTGCAGATATCCCAAGAGATGCATGTCACAGAAAACACCAAGAATCTCTTGTAAATAATCAGGTTACCATTAAGTTTTATTGGTTCCCTTAGTAACATATCTATTTCTGACACAGAAACCTAGAGACAGGTTACTTCTCCTGAAAATGATGATGTATTTCATTGCCTTCAAAACCTTTTCTGCTTCTTTGATGACAAAACATTCCAAGACTTGCTGGAATAGTATGAATTGATTGTTCATATTATTGCATCTTTCGAAAATGAAACTTTAGGTCATATCTATCTCAGGTCCACTAAGACATCTCTGTTCTTATTATAAAAAAAGAATATATTTCCATTTATTAAAATTGCAAATTTCATGACTTTTCTTTAAGCAATCTACTTTTTCCTGAAAAAAAAGATTATGGAGTATTTGTTCCTTGTAGATTGATAGGCTTTTATTATTAATGGTGTGGTATCTTTTTTTTTTCCTATAAAAGAAGACATTTTAAACCTCCCACATTAAAACTTGCTTTTTAAAGATTTGTAGTTACACCATTACTTTTTCCTTTTTTGAATCTTTATTTCATGAAGCTGTTGAATCATTTTAATCTTTATTTTATTACTGTTTTAACTATAAAATTACAAGTATTATAAAAAATTGCTATTGTCAGCATTGTAGATACTATAGACCTATTTAAATCCTACAGTTTAGTGTTGTGTGTGTGTGTGTGTGTGTGTAAGAGAGAGAGAGAGAGAGAGAGAGAGAGAGAGAGAGAGAATTCACTAGAGCATGATAATAGAAGGGCAACAAAATGTGATGTCATTCCATATCATATGCTTCTTTAGCTTGAAATGATTTGTATGTGTTTAGATGTGGATGGATACTAGGTTAACATCCCACATTCTTTAGGTATTCAAACCCATCTTATTCATGCATGGATCCCTTGCCTTGTGGTAGAGTACCTGACTCACATACTTTCATATATATTTAGCATTGACCTGAAGTATAGCATGATAAAGGATGGATCAGAGTCAGAAAAGAGTGTCGTATTGTGAATCACTTACAGGGAATGTAGGTTTTCATCCCTGACAGTCACACTTGTCTCTATTTTATGTTAGTACATGCCTTAGACAGACTGCAAGGAAAATTGTAAGACATAAGCCTCATGGATAAACGATTTTTGCTGATGAGAGCTTCTTACCTGGTTGCCCATCTTGACCACTATAACCTTTAATGCAATAGTTAGGCAAAATACAACCATTTCAAATAGCTATTTGAAACAAGGCCAAGAATTTAAACCCAAATCCAGCAATTCTCAGGAGATGCTTAATTACTCACAGGTGATGTTGCTAGGCAACCACTTCACCTTCTGATTCTGCTGCTTCACCTAAGTATGGTACTCAGTTTGCTCTATTGTTACTGAATGCTAAAAGAGATGGAGAAGTACTGTATAAAGAATTTATTTTAAACCAGGTAAAAAAAATAGGCTCAGAAAAAGACTTTAAAACAGTTTTGAATTAGAAAATATGCAAGCATATTTTTAAACATTTTCCCCCTATCTAGTTTGAAAGAGTATTTTTAATCAACAAAAAATTAGGATGGAAGTTAAATAAGAATGAAAGGATTATTTGAAGAAAAATTGTGATATTTGAATTCATAAATGGCTGAAAGCAGACGTGCCAGACAGCAGGATCAAAAGACTGTGCCTCTGCACAGACACAGTAGTCCCTACAGTTGCAGATCCCTACTGTTATAATAGAATTGTCCAGGAAATTACCCAAAAATATAACCTCAAACTTTCTAAAATTGAATTACTATTCTCACATTATTTTTAATTTTCAGTTATTAGTTTTTGACTATAGATTTAGAATCTTGAAGTGTTCCCATTAAGAACTTCTCTTGCTTGAATTATGACTAATTTATTCATGTGCTTGCTTGTGATTTTGCTTTCATACAACAAGTGAACTCTCAGTATCATTCCTATGTTTTCTCATCATTTCCTTTCACAAAACCACTTTCCATTTCCCCGGATCTTCAAAGGATTAACATTCATGGGGATACTGTTCTTTGAAAAGGCCTGGATGAAATAAGCTTCCTACATATTTGATGCCAATGCATAGATTCATCACTGCCCCATATCAGTTTGATAATTGCACTTCAATGTACCTCTGAATTCCTGTCCTTAAGATAGCTAGGTCAGTGAGCATTCTAAATATGAGCATTGATCCTTTGTGCTAATAATATTCATAAATTGGCAAAAAGAGTTCAACCATTCACTCATTAAATTACTTAACAAATACTAATTGTCAACTGTGAGTCAAAAATCATCTGTATTCCATACAGAATTTATTAACAAATAAGAATTGTTCTGCCTTTATGAATTATAGAAGAGAATGTGCCTATATATTTCCTCATCTTCTGATTGTTTGCTTCTTAATTAAGATGTAACATTATTTTCATATTAACTAAAATTGTGACCTAATATGTAAAATAGTTTATAAACTTCCAATTGCCTAATTTTTTCAGATTATCCAGTATTTTTTGTCTTGTAATAGTTCTGTGCTATGACCATTTCACACTAAAAGTTTGTCGATAATTAATTAACCTGTGCATTTTCACCAACCAATTGGGATGCACATTTGCTAAAAATCACAACCTGATTTTATTTTGGATTAGTTTTTGCATATCAGAAAATATCCAACTTTTGACTTCTTGGGATTGGCTTATTTCACTTAGCATAATAGTCTCCAGTTCCATCAATTTATCTGCAAATACCATGAAGTCATTCTTATTTATGGCTGAGTAATAATAATTATATATATATATATATCTCACATTTCTTATCTGTTGAAGGCCTCCTAGTTTGGTTCCACAGCTTGGCTATTGTGAATAGTGCTGCTATAAATATTGATGTGGCTGTGTGACTGTAGTATACTGATTTTAAATCTTTTGGGTATATAAGGAGAAGTAGGATAGCTGGGTCATATGGTGGTTTTATTTCTAGTTTTGTGAGGAATCTTTATACTGCTTTCCAGAGTGGTTGCACTAATTTAAGGTCCCACCAACAATGTATGATTGTACCTTTTCTCCCACATCCTTACCAACATTTATTGTTTCTTGTATTCTTGAAAACTGACATTCTGACTGAAGTGAAGATATCTTTTTCAATGGAAAAAATAGGATTCATTATGTCATGGTTTAAGATAAATAGAATAAAGAATTACACAATACCTGTAAAAGATTAATTTAAAACATGGAAAATGATTTTGGAAAAACTTGGATTGTTTCTCAAATATTTCTAGACCTATAACCTACATTATGAAATAGGGAAAGCAAATCTAACACAATGAATTCTGTATGACATTTTTTTTCTGAAAGTATTACATCATCATGATGTATGATGTAATGTTAATTTATAAATTGTTATATTATAATTTGAAATTTAATAACAAAAATTCATTTCTAAGTAACTTACCATTAACTTGGACTATATGAGTAATTTTCGTGAATATTTCAATTGGTAGAAAAGTATATTTAAAGATAATTTTAAGTTGTTCAATCAGGTTTAAAAAGAAAACAAAATAGTAGTCAAATAAATTTGGGAAATAGCACATAGAGAAGTCTTCTCTTTGCTTTGTAACATGGATGTTTATTGTTCATAAAAGTTCTAAAGTAAAAGAAATTCTTACATTTTATTTATAACTCAACATTCCCTATGATTTTAGTCATACTTCTTGGTTTTTACATAGAAACTAATAACATTTCAAGATCTAGTGACTATCAAATATCATTTTAAAAATGCTGAGCTACAAAATACTTTTTTGTGAATCTATGCATTTTACTTTTCTATGTGAAACTCATTCATATCACTGTGGATTGAATATGCCAGCTGTAAATGAAAATGTGTTATTGGAGTAATTTGAAAGTCACCATACACTATTAAGAACATCCTTTACAAAATGCGAATCTCAAAACTTTCAAGATTTTTCTAAAATGTTCTTACACTGAGTAAGTACAGCTTGGGGCACATATTTTATTAAATGATGTTTTAAATTATTTAGTTTTATTCTCCTATTCCTCAATTTTGTGTTTTAAAGATACAAACAAAATAGTGGTAGGTATAGAGAAAAAAAAAAAAAATATATATATATATAAAACCAGGTGTAAACCTGGTAAGATTTTATTGTTAAAAAATGGTGAAAACTCAAAAGGCATTAGAAAGGATTTAGGATGGTGAGAGTAAATGTAGATGAGATGAGGCTTTAGAATATAAAGCACTAAGAGAAGTATATGCAGTGTATTCAGACAGGGATCAGGCACATACATAAATCTTTGCACCCTTCTATGCATGCAAATGCAATTAATAAATGTAATGTGCACCAGAATAAAAGCATGCCTTTCGCACTATAAATATTATATTATCAGTATTCAACAAAGAGAATATAAATATGCCCACTCATATGTCAGGCAGATCCAGTTGATGTAAAGTGCTTGCCAGAATATGCATCCCCTTGAACATAACTGCAGCTCCTATCACATAATTCATATTCTTAATGCAAGACTTGGCACAGATTTTTTTTTTCATTTTGCAGGAAGGGGGTGAGAACTTAAATTCTAGGCAATCTTTTGTGATGTATAGTATAAAATGAATTACCCTTTGCACTATGGTGCATCACTTAAAAGTCCAGGATGGACAGGTAATTTATCCACATATATCTCACTGCAGATATTGTTTAATTATTTGGCAATAGGCCTGAATAATATGACTGATCACATTAATATGTATATTTTCAGATTAAAGTTTATTTTATGAGGAAAAATATGAAGCAATATCATTTCCCATCTCATAATTTTGTTTTTTATTATATTAAGATACATTAATATGTAATCATTGCTTTAAACTCTACCTTAAAAATTATAAAAATATATTTGTATTTATATGTATATATATGTGTACATGTAAATGTATCAACACATATGCACATGTTCATATGAATCTTCCTTTTTGTCTAACATTAACAAATTAGAAAATTCATCAATAATATTCTTTATGATATTACCATAAACTCTCAACACTGCTTTTTTATTAATTAACACAATATAATCTATATTGTAAAATAGTCTATGTAGAAGAAGCTAGGCAATTCAAGAAACCTTAGTGACTCAGAAACAAGAGACGTGACCTGTAAGGAAGTTATAGAGGTCTAGCAAAATGAATCCACAAATTCAAGCTTAGCTTTCATCACAGACATGAATGCATTGCTCTATTATTTGTGAATTTCTTTCAGTTTTCCTACTAGATGATTTATTTTTATCCTGCTGTTATATGTTTTTATACCTTCTAGGTACTGATTATTTTACCTTAGTTTCTGATTCTCCATAACTTCAGCATAAAAATTGCCATACCAGGACATTTTCTAGCTTATGCATATTTTCAGCTTCAACTCCTGCTAGTGCCTGATTAAATTTATATTTCTTTTTTTTATTTTTTTATATTTTTTAAAGAGAGAGAGAGAGAGAGAGAGAGAGAGAGAGAGAGAGAGAGAGAGAATTTTTTAATATTTATTTTTCAGTTTTCGGTGGACATAGCATCTTTATTTTATTTTATGTGGTGCTGAAGATCGAACTCAGCGCCCTGCGCATGCCAAGGGAGGGCATTACTGCTTGAGCCACATCCCCAGCCCAAAATTTATATTTCTAACTTCTTCCTGGGAATGAAAATATATAACTTCCAGCTTATGTGTTCAAAGGATACAGTATCACAAAATGACTACCTACTTGTGCTTTAGATGTGGGATGATCCCCAAAAGCTCCTGTGCAGAAAGTGTTGTGCTCAGTGCAGCAAAGTTCAGAGGCAGGGCTTTTTAGGCAATGTTTGGATTATAAGGACTTTGACTTCATCAGTGGAATAATCTATCAAATGATGAATCCATTGAATGAATGAGTGGGACCTATTTGAAGGAAGTAGGTTTCTGGGGTCATACCATGGAAGAGTTTAATCCTTTCTCAGAAAATCCTTCTGGGCCTTTTCTTTCTCTTTCTAATTTCCGGCTGCCAAAAGCTGAGCATATTTTCTTTTTCATGTGCTTCTACAATAAAGAGCTACCTCACTTCAAGCCCAGAGCTATGGAGCCAGCCATGCATGCACTGAGACTTCTGAAATTAAAAGCCAAAATCAATCTTTCTACCTCTAAGTTGTTTATGCCAGTTATTTTAGTCATAGCAACACAAGGTTGAATAACCTAGTGTGGTTTGAGTTACCTGTATTTCCCAGGTCCATGTCCATGTCCAAATATTAATTGTGGAATGATGACCTTGTCCCTACAGGATTACCTTATACAAGGATCAACATGCAGACCTTCATAGAGCTCCACGTGGTGTGTCATGTTTCATGAATATCATGTGGACTATAAAACCTGTTTTCTGCTTTAATTAGGTTCTGAATTAATGCATCTATATTTACCAAAATATTGCTACTTGCTATGCAACAACATATTAAATGTTCCTCCTGTGAAGTAAAGATGCACAGGCAAAAGAATTATAAATTCATATACACATTTTATTTAACATTTAAATATTTTCATATTAAATATTGACTAGATACAACAGTTTTTTATAAAGTCATGTAGGTTAAAAGAATTATAAGAATGTGGCATATATAGATATACCAAGGTTATCAAAACAAATGATAAATAAATATCTCCATTGGCTCTCATGTTCCTTTAACTGATCTCATTCTTTCTCTCCTACCTAAGTGGTAAACAGTAGCCTAAATTTATAATATTTAATATTTTTCTGTTTTCCTTCATAGTTTGTTTTACATGTTTAATATAAAGGCATAATACATTGTACCAGATTTTTGTTATTTGTAAAATTATAATAGTACCATATGTATATTTTATGCCTTGCTTTTTGAACTTTTAACTATATTATATGAGATAAATTTATGTTTTTGAATGTAATTAAAATAATTAACTTATTTTAATGACTGAGATTAATAATTAAGAACTTTATTAATTTATTATGACATTGATGAATATTTGAGTAAGTTTCTATATGCTGCTATCAGACAGAGTTTTTCTATACATAATCATGTGTGTAGTTTTTCATGGATTTGTGTGAGCTTTTGTCTAGGACACATATCCAGGAGTGGAATTGTTAAGTCTTGAAGTGTATATAGTAAAAACTTTGCAACATAATGTGAGCTTCTTTGCCCAATTTTTGTACTAATTCATATTCATGCTAGCAGCTTTAAGGATTCTAGTCTTCTACTTTATTGTCAACATCTGATTTTACTGGATTTTCATTTTGTCTGTATTTCATACCACTAACGTGGGTAAAAATAGGTACCTTAGGATTTTGTTTCTTTTCTTTTTGACATTTTTATGATTAATAATTTGATAGATAATCTTTAGTGCCCCCCCCCACTCCACTTAGCCAGTTAGTGCTTTCTGATGATGAAGTTAAGGAGTTAATTTGAGGTCATTAGGTGAGACCTCATCCTATGAGACTGATCTTATAAAAAGGAGACATTCACAGAGGGAAGATATGAGGACCCAGGGAAAAAGCCATGTATAGGAACATAACATGTGTGGCTAAGAGAAGCTAGAAAAGAGGCGGGGAGAAAATTATCAGTGCAGAAAGAAGCTACCTATGAGCATCTTGATCCTGGACTTCTATCATCCAGAAATATGGGACAATAAATTTCAGTGATTCAAGTGACACAATTTATAATACTTTGCTACAGCAACCCCAGGAAATTAATATAGTGCCTGATTTAGAGTGTCTCAAAAAAATCAATCTCTATCTATGTGCATTTTTGCTTGTATATTGTACAAACACACACACTTATTTTTCTTTTCTTTCTTTCTTTTTTTTTTTTTTTTTACTGTTAAGCAGTATTGTAACTCTGGGCCTATTTAATATGTACTGACCAAAAGTAGGGTATTTTATCCACAAAGTTTTAATTCTATTCTTCATCTTTCATCTTTTCATCTATTGCTTTAAATATAGTTTAAAGTTAAAGTTCATAACTATTTTAAAGCTGATGTTTGAAAATTTTAATTCCTGAGTATTTTATTATATTTTTTTTCTTTTTTTTTTTTTAGAGAGAGAGAGGGGGGGGGAGAGAGAGAGAGAGAGATTGAGAGAGAGAGAGAGAGAGAGAGAGAGAGAGAGAGAGAGAGAGAGAGAATTTTAATATTTATTTTTAGTTTTTCGGCAGACACAACATCTTTATTTGTATGTGGTGCTGAGAATCGAACCCGGGTCGCACGCATGCCAGGCGAGCGCGCTACCGCTTGAGCCACATCCCCAGCCCTTATTCTATTTTTCTATAGTGTTTTTCTGTTTATTTCAGTATACTTTTCACCATGGAAAGTTTCATTATGTTCCATTTACATTTAAAATACACTTACTTATTACATGTTTTATCCATTCAATATGACCTTCTTTTTGCCATCTTCACACTTTTGCAATTTAAAACTTTTAAGAACAATTAGTAATGTTATACGTTTGTGCATTAATATAACGACTTTATGCAAAAATAAATGTATCAAGTTTTAAAAACAAGATCCATAAAAATGATATTAACATAGAAGTTAAAAACTTGATTATAAAATAAATAAGGATATATACCTTATCTATATTATAACCTCAGTTCATCAAGGAAATGCAAGTATTGCCTGAAAGCTCTTCATTTATTGTTGTTGTTTTCTCTACCTATATTTCCCTTCCTTAACAGCTAACAGGTTGATCACATAACTATTCTTTAAGCTTACACAATGGGTACAGAATTCAAGAATCCCTTTTCAAAACTTTGTTAAAAGATACCTCTTCCTTCTTTGATGCCATGCCATTATTTTGACTATGTTTAATAAAAGGGATTATATCCCCCCCTTCCACTCTAGTTGTCTGTGCACATTGTTCTTCTAGTAGACTTTAAATAGAATGTATTTTGTGCATATTTTTATCTAAAACGATATACAAGGCCCTTTAAAATTCTTAATGAAATGCACTGATTATCATCAAACATCGAGATATATTACACACTTCACCTGTGCATCACAATAGTTATGATTTCCTTGGAAGCTAGGAAGAATGTGTTTAGGAACCTTTTTCATGAAGCCAGCAATCAAATCATTTCACTCTTAGTAGCTTCAAAATAGACATACAAACAGCATGCTGTTAAAACAGAAAAACCAGACAAACAAGACATTCAGACCACCTATTTTGGGAAAAGGGAGTGATACTATGTATGCACTTTTTATATTTGTTTATTGTTTTATTCTGCCCTAGGTTTCTGATACTGGAAAAGGTTAAACAAGCAAAATTATGCATGCTATTTTCTTATACACATTTTTAACAAATAAAGTGATGATATTTAACAATTTTTTAACTTCAATGAAATAACATGCTCTCTGGTTTTTGTACAAATAAATCATGATGAAATCCTTCCAGATGATTCATATTAATATGGCTTGTAACAAAAGCAAAAGGAGACAGAAACAAGGTGCAGAGGCAGAACTGCAAAATGGCAGAAAGTCTCCTTGTCCAAGCTGCCAGCTTTATTTATATCAATAGGTTACATTAGGTCACTGGAACTAGTACTACATTATTGTTCATTGTGTCATTAGGTAGCTTTCAGAGTTAGGAACATTATGCAGCTTATCCCTCATTTACATAGTACAGTTGCATTGTGCAATATTAGGAGCTTTGTGTAGCTCTCAAGAAAGTCCATTGTTAAAGTTACTGTTATGTGGACAGGTTCAGGAGCAGCAAAGCTTGGTGAAACATTGTGGCTGTCTAACAACAGAGTTTCTTTATTCCTTGCAGCTGTGTGCCTGAGATCAAGGTTGAGGCTGAGAGTCTCCTCATGCAGGGCATTGCCACAGCATCTTGTTTCTAATGAGTCATGCAAGTCACATATTATAAATGCTACCACAATTTTTCAAAATTTTATTACATATGCATTTTGATTTATAGGATTTCATAAATTCAGCACTGAGTAGAATATTCAAAATAAATTATACTATTTATTGCTAAAAATTGAAAATATAATTATTTTTAAGCAAGAAAAATGAATACAAATGTCTTAAAAGCAAATGACTTATGCCTACTACACACTACATACTCAAACTAACTAAACATTTGTTATCTTTCCTATTAGTCTCAGATAGTAACCAGAAGAGAAAGTTGTGCTTGTCTTTACTGTATAGAGTTGGTGAGTCAATAAAAACCCCCACAATTCCCTAGATCTCAAAATGATGAAATAAACTATAATAACAACTGAGTATTTATCATTTTGAAAAGTCATGAGATCATATCAATGCACCTAAAGTTTACACCAATTGGCATTTTGGCTCATTAGTTCCTTTTCAGAGAATTTGTAGCTTTTTGAAAAAAAAAAATGAACACTGGCAAACCACTATAATAAGTTAAGCTTCTAAAAGCTTAAAATTTAATGGTAAAAATATTGATGTAGAAACTTTTTATATGAAGGCTTTCTTTTTATTTCACTTAAAAAAATTTGTTTATACTGAAGCAAAACTAATTCATTATTGTGAACCATATTATCAAAGAACAACTTGGCCATCTGGTTTTGTAGCAGATGGTAAATATTTAATAAGGGAATACCCCATACAGTCTCTAGTTATTAAATATAAACCATTACTTTTTTTCAATATACTCCCTGCTTATTCTCAGTGTGGATGTTCAGGTAGCTTTCTATGACACAGATAAAAAAATAATACTGTTATTTTCATGTAAAAGTCAAGAAGATATATTCCAGAATAGGATGATTTCATTAGCTAAACAGGATGTTAAATACAGAGAAATTGGATTTAGGATTGGGTTATTTTTCTTTGTATGTCAAAAACTTGTTTATATATGATCTATTTGTTTAAGTAAATATGGATAAATTGCATATTTTCCATATTTTTTAAAATCAGGAGATGCTGATAATGGAGTTATCCAATTCAAGAAAGCTCTGTAGTTCTAAATAATAATACATATCAGAAGACATTTTTCAAAGAAAGAAGTGTCAGCAATTAATTATTTGGTACAATTCAAGGACACCATGTTTTATCTCACCTTTAAGTTCTCTTAATAATGGTTGATAAATGCTGATGAAGCAAGAATTAATCATGTTCCAAATCATGCTGGATCACTAGACATAAGATTTTCCAATGCATTGGAATTCAAGTGTCTACTATCAAAATGTTTAGCATAAATGTCAATTAGAACTTTGTGCAACCAATATTACTGAAGTGTTCTTACCTACACTTCAGGAAGATAAATTATGGCTAACTTAATTACAGAGTAGCAAAATGATTAGTTGGTAGTATATTGAGCAGAGTATTAGGGGTAATATGAAGAAGTCATACTAGTATTATTTGGCCTTACTAATATCCAGCTTGACTTCTTAGTTAATCATTGCATATTAATGTTGTCTTGTGAAGAAAATGATAGAGAAGACATGAAGACATTGTGTGTGTTTGTGTATATGTGTGTGTTCATTTAGGCAGCAAGTAAGTATGTTTTAACTGTTTCTATCAGGAAAAACTTGTGTGTTTCTAGTACAATTCTCTCTAGGAACATGCTGTAAAATCGTTCCTGTTTCATCAAAATTGGGGTCTTTATTGCTTAAGAAATAATAATTTGCTTCATGCTAATATCTGTTAATATTCCTCATCTCAAAAAATGTGGATTTTTAATATTTTTGAAATGCTTCTAATTAAAAGTTGTATTTTTGGTGTTGAGTTTTGGAGTGAAAGAAACTGGAGTTTTTCAGCACAATATCTTCAGATTTTATTTTCATGGACTGGTCCTAAAGGGAACTGTGTCTCCCCATTCTCGTTGTGTAAACTGCACTTCTGGAAATAGATACCATACACTAATCACTCCTTTATCTAATAAATATTACTCAAGAAAATATGTATCTATTGAAAGAGTTTTCTTCACATATAATTATAGCTTATTCTAAAAACTATATTTATTGATGATATGGGATTAATATTTTTACTTCACTAGCATTTCAGAAGTGCTATTGTAAATCAATTAAAATCTCTTTTGTGAATAAGGACATACTTATTTAAAATTCTAATAATGATGGATTAGTTGATCGATATATTACACTGATCATTCAAACAAGTTTTTCTAGACCTTCAGAATAAATAGTTAGAATATTGATTTGTTGTGTATTCAAATTTTTGTTTACCAAGAGGTACAAATGATGCTCAAAGTTTGCTTGAAATGAAGGGGATACTTGAATAATAACTCTTTAGGTGAGATAATTCTGAGATATTTCTTCAATAGAATTTGTATATCTGTCCATTTAAAGGGAATTCTCTATTCCTATTTTTTGTTCTTAATTTTCTATAATTCAGAACAGCTTAATTGGAAATTTTATTGTTTTTCTTTTACTCATTGCACATTAACAAGGATTCCAAGGTAATATGAAGCTAATATATAAGATGTAATCTGTAGATAACCTGCCTGTAACAATTCAGGAAGTTTGACATCTACTTTCAAATCTTAGTGCTTCATTACAAAATACACTTTTTAAGTTTTTTTGCTTTATTGAATTTTAGTTAAAATGCTATAAATCAAGTTAGGATTTTGTAATATATACAATGTTATCTTAAAGAGAGAGCTTGCTAATAACATCAATGTAAAACTTACCTAGATCTATATTATCCTCTTGTTAGTGGCATAAAATATGACTTGAGAACTGTTGGCAAAAAACAAAATATCAAAGCACAGTCAGCAATAGGATGTGTTACTTAAGAATGTAATATCCATGATTCATTTTTCCTTATCCATCTCATATCCTGATGGAAAACGTTAATTTTAATGTAATTTGGGTGACTCTGTTTTGTGTTTCCTCTCAATTTTATGTTCCAATTAGATTTAAAAATGATTTACTATTCATTTTAAAATATTATTGTACAAATGGAATTTGTAATAAGAAAAAGTGTCTAGTTTCATAATAAGTCCAAATGTCAAACATCTTGAATTTATGACAAAATTGGTGACATGGACTTCAGAGTATTATTTATTTGAATCAAGTAGATTTTACCTTGAGTAGGGAAAAGCCCTCAATCCTATTTCCTACCAGGAGGAAGTAGGCCCTTCTCCCCAAAGCCAAGGAAGATGGTGATGACTTAGAGTGCTAAATCTTAAAAGAAATGAACTAAGGTTGAGAAGATATATTATGCACGATAATTAAAAATTGTGGGACAAACACCAATGCAAAGAGGTTCAAAAGATATGCCATTGCTTGATGTAAGAGAGAAATAAGGGGTGGGACTGGCAGGAGGCACATTGGTACTCTTTATTTTTCATGTGTAGTATTAATATATAATTTACCAATATAAATTGATTTGAAAAATATGAATTTTATACACATACATATTTAAAAGAAGTGGATCTATGAAGAATATTTAATACACCATAAATTACTGATTAATGAAACAGGGTCTTAGAAGTAAACTCACCTCTAAGGACATTTTTTTTTACTATGATGACATAGATGACTTTACAAAGTATACCTGATGTTCTCAAAACTTATAGTTGCAGAAAGTAGATCTTCTTCAGATATCTGTATGTAATCTGACTTTAGATGATTGATTGTCATCCCTTAATTCTTAAAACAAAGTTACACTTGAAGCTGAATATCAAATTTCCTTACTTAAAAGTATGAATCAATCACTGTTTTTGTTCAACTATAAAAATATGCTCACACTCAGTGAGTATTTAATCTGAAATAATTTTATGTTTCTTAAATTTAAAAATATAACCAGAACTCACATTTGAGGAAGAGACCACACGAGACAGTCTTTAAAAATAGAGATCTCAAAATTCAGTTGTTGATGTTAGTCAACCATGAAGGAAAAAACAAACAAGCATAGCACATTTAAATTGCTTTCTGAGTTTCTATCAACCCAATTCTAAGGATGAATCTATTCTAGTATAATAAAATGCAGTGGTTGATTGGTACTTTGTCATTTTTTTCATCATTTTAAACAACACCAATTTAAATTATATGATTGTGGCAATGTAAGTACCTGACATGTCTAAATGATAGAACATTGATCCCTGACACAGATGATAAAGGACCACATTCTCCTTATCACATGAGAAAGCCATTGAAGTTCAGAGGTCACAGTCTTTTCTAATCTGAAAAGGTAAGAACAAGTGGAGGACACGTTCATCTAAAAGCTTGAATTTGCTCCTGAAATGTTTTTCACAGCCTGAAGATGGGAATGATGCAACTCTGCTTTTACCATTTAAAATAATATTTTCTTTTATCTTAGAACTTTTGTATTCCTACATAATGGCCTTTGTCAATACTTCAAGTCCCCTAAAAGAACTGACAAATTCACCTGGAAAAATAATACTAATTATATTTATGGAAAAACAGGGGTTCTATAACTGAATGTTTGATACGTATTCAAATGACACATTATCAGCTGACAAAGAACAGGCATGTAGATAGCACTTTGGTATAATGGGTAGCACTGGGAGCTGCCTGCATTCGTATGTTCTGTGACTACGGTAGATCAGGATTGGGCTTCAGATGGCACTTTTAAAGGAGAATTTCTTTCTTACTCTTTGAAATAGTATTGGTTGTTGAACCACTGACCTACAACCCCAGGCATTTTTATTTATTATTTTATTTTAAATTTTATTTATTTATTTATTTTGGTACCAGGGATTGAACTCAGGGGCACTCAACCACTGAGCCACATCCTCAGACCTAATTTGTGTTTTATATAGAGAAACAGGGTCTCACTGCATTTGTTTAGCTCCTCGCTTTTGCTTAGCCTGTCTTTGAACTCATGATCCTCCTGCATCAGCCTTCTGAGCTGCTGGGATTACAGCCATGTGCCATCACACTCGGATTTATTTATTTATTTATTTTTATTTTTGAGCAGTGCCTTGCTACATTGCTAAAGCTGCCCACTAGTTTGTGATGCCCCGGCCTCAGCCTCTCTAATTTCTTGGATCACAAGTGTGTGCCACTATGCCCAGTTACGGTAGATGATTTTAATTTCAATATCTTAATCTGTAAAAGAAATAATAAATTTGCTTATTTTATAACAATATAATTAAAATTAACATGCTGATAAAAGGATAGTAGAAATAAATAGTTTTCTACAGTGGCAAGGGGAGAATTCACATGGTCTGAAAAAATAATAAATGCATTATTTACATAAATGAATGCTACTTTGTTCCTTTGGATATTTGTTATTTATAGTAATTTGTAGTTTACAAGCTATTTTAACTTAACATATATCTAAGTATGTTTGTACATACACACATATATACATCTATATGTATGCCCTTAAGGTGTTTATTTTAAAGACTAATATTAAACTATACTAATATATAGTGGTATTAAGCTAATGCCAGTGAAAATATAATAAACATATTTTGATATATATGGTATTAATATATGAGGAAAATTTTCTGCCTAGATTTAATCTAGACCAAGAATGCTTGTAAAGTTACAAAAATACTTGCTGGTTTTATATGTATTTGATCTTCCAGTGTCATCCTATAGTGACAAATTTATCTGATTTAAAAATCTAAAGCTTCTTATACCCTAGGCATAAAAATGATACATTTGTTATTTGAAAGCAAAGCAATATATGAAAAGTTATATACCTGGGATTTTCTGCATTAAATCAATGCAGCACATCCACTATTTATTTTATTTTCTCCATATGTTAATGCTATCTATAGAAAAATGTGTCTGTGTAAAAATAAGTGTACCCCTTCCTGCCCCACATAATATAATTTTAAAACCTTGACAAAGTATGTGAAATGACATTTGAGGACTGGAAACAAATAGCACCAGACAGGTGAAGACATATTACCTTAAATCAAAGTACCTCCAAAAAGGCAGCATCCCTTTGACATACTCTTGGGTAAAACTTGACTTATTTGGGAACCTCATACTAGGCTGTTGAGCAAAAAACAAAATACGACAAAAATAAATAAAAGCCTTCGGAAAAAGAAACAAACACACAAACAAACAAACAAAAAAGGTAAGAGAATTCTTAAAGCACATAGAGAGGAAAAACAATATTTTATTCCCATTTTCTCTCTGTCTCTCTTTTTTTTTTTCCTACTACAGATCCCAGACAATACTGTAGTGAAGGTTGACAGTATGATGAAGACAATCACAATGATGGCAGACCTGCAGGAGTGGGAACCTCTGGGTATCATCTCTGGGACTGCAGATTCAGAGGGTAGGTCAAACCTCTTTCTCTCTCCCACTCTTTGTCTCTCTCTCTTTTTCTCCCCTTGTGTTCTAATAGTTATAAGTAACCTATCATTCTATATCTACATCCATTACTATCTGTACTATATCTATATATCTATATCTATGTCTGTATCTATCTTTATACAAACCTATAGATTTCCCCGAACTTTTGACCACAGACAAGGCTTAATTGCCCAAATAATTGCTTTCTGCCAGAAATATCAAAATGGAGTCTAGCTGAGGAGATTGTGGAGAGAAGGAGTTTGAAAAACCAATCCCATAAAAGTAGTATATGAACCACTGGGCCCATTTGTGGCTAATGCCTGTAGGGATCTAATTCTAATTAGCATATGAAAACCTTTAAGAACTCAGCCAATAGACTTCTGCCCCAGTCACTCTCTAAACATCATGCTGCACACTCATCACATAAGTATAGCAAGGTAAATGATCTGAAAAATGAACCAACCTTGAAAAGTGAACTAACCTTGGCACTAAGTCCCAGAGAATGTGGATTATTCTTGCTGCCTGAACCAAACCAAATTAATTTCATTCAAAAATATAAAATTTGGAATTTTTCATGTGATGTGAACCAGACTCAGTGTCTTGTAATGTAAAATTTAAAATGTCAAATATACAATATGAAATTACAAAGAGTTAATGAACCATGATAATGTTAATTTTCCAGGGAAAGACAAATATAAAATGATAAAGATATTGGAATTTTCTGACAAATACATGAAAGCAACTCTTACAACAATGTTCAAGTTAGCAATGAAAAAACTTTTAAAAGAAATGTTAAAATATAATGTGCAAAACAAATAGAAAATATGAAGAACAGAGTGGAAGTTTTGGAACTGAAAACTCCACCGAACACACTCAATAGCAAAATCAAAATGAAAGAGTGAGTTAAAATGACAACTTAAACATGGATCAACAGCTTTTGTTCAATCTGAATGGGATGGATGGAGGGAAAGAGAGAAACCAAAGGAAAATAATGAACAGAACCTTAGGAACCTGTGAGACAACAACAATTTTGGAAACTTTGGACTTTCACAAGGAAAGGAAAAATACTGATGCTCAAAAAATGTTGGAAAAAATAGTGCATCTGAAGTCCCATATTTCTGGAAATACATAGACATATATATTTTAGATTTATAGACTAAATAGACTTATAGATTCATCTAGCCTATGAATCCAAAGCTGAATAAACACAAGAAAGTTTACTTCAAATATAATCAGATAGCTATAAACTCAAAACAAAAATCTTAAAAACAGCCAGATAAAAATGTGTCATTGCCTGTAGGGGAACAATGATTTGAATGACCACAGGCATCTCACTGCAAATCTTGGAGGCCAGAAGCCAGGGCACAGTACTTTTTGTTTTTGATTTTATTTTGAGTAGTAAAAGAAAAGAGCTGTTAACCCAGAATGTCTTATTGAGTAAAAATATTTTCTGGGATGATATTGGAATAAAGATATTTTTGGATGCAATAAAATAGTTTTTAGTCTGTAAAATGTTCTCAAGTAATTGTTGAAGGAAATTCTTCACACAGAAGAGAAATTATAGAAGGAAATATGGAAAATTAGGAATAAAGTACAACATAAACTGTAAATATATGGTAAATATAATGGACATTATTTCTTGTCTTTATTTCTTTTGTGTGTGCACATGTGTGTATGTGTGTTCGTGTGTGTATGTGTGTTTTACCCACGGCCTTACACAAGCTTAGCAAATGCTCTACCACTGAACTACATTTTTGTTCCTTAAAAGTATTTTCAAAAGTTCAAAGCAAAAACTACAAAAATTCAGTCTTTTAGAAAAGTTTCAAAATATATAGATTAAAAATTTTTTTTAAAAAAACAGCCATGTGAAAAAGAAAGACAGTAAAAGGGGCTAGGTGGAGTGATAGAATATTGATTATGAGAAAACTGGTCAAATATATGAGTACATTTTGCAAGCTCTGAAGGAAAAGATGATCAATTGGTGAATAAACAAATTAAGGAATATCCATGAAGTAGAATATTAGTCACCAATATATGCAGCAATTTGAATCCACATTGATAAATGCAACCACTT
Source organism: Marmota monax (assembly GCF_021218885.2). NCBI lineage: Eukaryota > Metazoa > Chordata > Mammalia > Rodentia > Sciuridae > Marmota > Marmota monax. Next base: position 18,691,399 of record NW_026692781.1, read on the forward strand.
TGGATTTATCTTCAAATGTCTTCTACTGAGTCAAGTCATTCTGAAAAGGTTATGTAAAGTATGACTCCATATATGTGATCTTAAAAACAAACCAACCAATCTACAATGAGAACATCGGTGTTTGTCAGAAGTCGCAGGAAGTTATGACTAAAAAGAGATAGCATGAGGATTTTGGGGATGATGAAAATGTTCTCTACCAGTATTAAGTTGGTGGCACAGTAAATTATACATGTGTTATAATTTATAGAATTATACACTGAAAGAAAAAGAGGTTTATCTTATAATTTAAAAACAATCTGAAAAATCAAACATTTTATAACTGAGAAAGTGATAATTTTCTATTTTTTCTAGGTGCACTCTCTAGTCAACAACAAAAGTTAGCATTTTCAACCATGTGCTATTCATAATTTTAATATAAAAATCAACATATCTAAAGATCCTATTTTATAAAATATTAACTTTTCTTTTCAATGAGTTAAATAATCAATTTCAATGTATTTTTATTGTTTATACATGCTTTACCCCTTTCATTATCCCAAGAATAACTAAAACTATGAAAAAAATGCCACTTCCAATGTCTCTAATTCTACATTAAAAATTGTTATGCTTATTGGCCAAATTTTATTTTTAATGCATAAAATATTGCATTTCAATCTAATTTGTCTCTAAACAAATGGATCATATTAATGTATAATTTGATGTTATTACAGGAAACTTGAATTTTAATGAGCCTTGCTTGATTTGAATGAGTCAAGACAGGCATAACACAATTGAGTCAATTAGCAAGAATTTTGTAATCAATGTTGATTAAGAAAATGGGATGATGGTATGTGCATAATTTGGAGGCATTCCCTGGCTTAAACATTAATATAATGAGATAAACATTGGCATTTAAAGGTAGTATATTGCTCTAAAATAAAATAACACATATATTTTATATTTTTAGATATCAATCTCTATATTGTTTATCATGCATAACTAGATACCATTTAAAGTATGTCTAAGGAGAAACAATACATTTTTCTGCTTCTGTCTTCCAGGATATCATAACCATTAAACCTGCTATTGCTAAACATGCAATGAAATAAATCTAGGATAATGGCATATGATTATCATGATTGGATTTTTATCCTATACATCAATGATGGGTATAGACTTTTACCTTACAATTTTGTTTTATGAAATTTATACATTATAAATATTTGTTGTTCTATCACTGTTACATTGCCTTTCTCATAGAGAAATGAATATTTTTAACTGATTTATGTACAAAGATGAAATATAAACAAATGTTTTTTTTATGTTTTAATTCTATTAGATAATTCTATTACCTAATAGTGAATCAACTGTTGATTTTAACATATTATTTTATTTACTTTTTTTTAGGAAGAATTGTATTTTGCTTCCTCTTATGTTCTTTTAAAGTATACTTTAGCTATTCATTAACCTGTGTCATTTAGTATTCTTTTATTAATGATTTGGGGACATTATATTATTTCTTGATATAAAGCTCAATATTTAATATGAATTTCTCTGATAATAAATCATATAAATAAATAATATCATAGTGTTTATAATTAGAAATCATGTCAAACCTGAGAGCAAAATAAGTTTATAAGAAAGTTTTAACTAATGGAAATATATCCATATTATCAGATTGAGAGAATGAGCTAAAAATTAAATACATAAAATAAAACTAATACCTACTGGTCAGGATAATAAAATACTCTGAGGGAGGACAAACTTCTATTTAATAAATTTTGTATCTATCAAACTTCGAGTGTGTTCTTGAGTAATTGTTCTTGATCTGATTTCATTTTACAGGTAATTTAGAGTTCATCAGCCAAAGGAAAAAAAAAACATTAAAATATTCTAATTTTTATTTGCAATCATATTTGCTTTTCCAAATGTTATAAAGTATTTTCATTGTTTTCCATGTGAATTTTTATTGATTTGTTTGTATTATCTTTGTTATATAAAATTTAAATGCTATCATATTTTCATGACTTTACAGAGGGGTTAAGATTTTCTTTTCATTTATCAATTAAATGAGGAATTGTAGCATTTTCCATTCTGCATTTAAATAAATATTTTTGCAAAGATAAGTAAACCATAGGAGATAAATTCTTCTGTGGTATACTTTTTTCCCAAGCTACTTTTAGAGAATTCTTTCGTATAATCACATTTTTATATGACTTTTCTGTTTGATTATAGTACATTTTTGACACTGAGAGCTTACAAAAGGGGATTTGTTCAGTATTATGATATGCACTAGGATTCTTTTGTGAAAAACAAAAACACTTCATGTTGTAGCATAGAAAATAATCTCTAAGTAATTTGCAGCATGCTGAGTATCATAAAAGGGGGACTAGAGTGCTATTATGGAAACATACAAAAAGGAAATCCGATATGATTTTGTGAAGTTCTCTCTGAAGAATGTTTAATCTTATAAACAACTATAGCTGCATCTAGTTTTTTGATTCTGAAAATGTACCTGACAAATGTTGTGTTTTAACTGATGTAGAACATTCAAATCTAAAACAATTACTGATGTGGCAAAATTGAAATGTCACCATGTTATGTATTTAAACATTTTATACTGTCCTTTTTTTCTCCTGCCTCTTATGGGTTTAACAAAGCATGTTTTATAATTCTGTGTTATATCCCAAATTACCCCTACCTTTTTAAAACAAAAACAAACAAACAAAAAAACACAGTGATTTCTCTGATTTTATTTTATATGTGATAAAATAATACATTTATTTCCAAGAAATTTATAGCTCTTCACGTATATGAAACATTTCAGTTGTGATAGCAGTCATTTCCAGCTTCTCCTTCCTATTCTCTGTGCCAATATTGCCATATTTTTCATTTTACATATATTTAAAAAAACAATATTTTTATCATTTTTCTTTTAAAGTTATCTTAAAAAATAATTAAAAACATTAAAATACTTTCATTTTAGCTTCGTTTATTTCCTTTCAACCAGCACAAGACAGAGATACCCACTTTTACCACTTTTATTCAACACAGTCCTTGAATCTCTACCCAGATCTATTAGAAAAGAGAAAGAAATTACAGGATAGTAATAGAAAAAGAAGAGCTCAAACTATCTCCTTGTTGATGACATGATTCTATATTTAGAAGATCCAAAAAACTCCACCGGAAAATTTCTAGAACTTATACATGAATTCAACAAAGTAGCAGTATACAAAATTAACACTCATAAATCAATCACATTCTTAAACTTCAATGACAAATTAGATGAAAGGGAAATTAGGAAAACCATCTCCTTCATGATAGTCTAAAAAGTAACAACAACAACAACCACAACAACAACAACAAAAATCTTGGAAATAAGCCAAACAAAAGTTTTCCTTTTTCTACAAAGAAAACTACAGAAAACTAACAAGTAAAATTGAAAAAGAAGATAAAAGACCACCCATGTACTTGGATAAGCAGTATTAATATTGTTAAAATGGTGATACTAGCAAAAGCATCACACAGATTCAATGAAATTCCAGTGACAATCTTCTTAAGATAGAAAAAGCAGTTATGAAATTCCTTTGGGATTGCTTTTGTTCTCCTGCCCTGCTCTCCAGTCCCAGCTACACAGCTTCTTTGCTTTTGCCACCAGACTACAAACTATATTGTCCTTCTCTTCATAGAATAAGAACTTTTAGTCCTTGGTGGAGACAGGTGAGATTGGTCTGGTGGGTTTTAGTTGTGGCTCCTGCCCTCCTTTCCCAATAAACTCTTTCTTAATTCCCCCTGAGAGTGAATGGCTAGTAATATATTTTGATAAGAACCCATAAAATATGACAATTCCTCCTGTATGTCTGTGGATCTCAAGAATCTTCATACTTTACCCTGGCTCACACCCAACCTTTGGCAATATAATACTGCAGATCGATCTTTCTATTGTGTTTTGAAATTTAGACTTCTGTTTGAGGGCAGTACATGCTTGGGGTGTATCTCTCCCTGAAAGTATCTAGCTGTCCCTAAATTTTCAGTTAGCTGCTGATATCAGTGATGAGAATCAATTAGGGTCTAGTTCTGTTACCCCCAATGTTGAACACCTGAGAAAGGCTGAGGTAAGCATAGAAAGCAAGTTTTATTTAATGGATAGAACAGAGATAGACATCTCCACCAAAAAAGGGGCCCCAGAGCTGGGTGTCCAAAGAAGTTGGGGTGTCCTGCCCCTTTTTTGCATTTTAGAATTCTTTTGTTATTGTGGCCTCTCCTCCTCCATCCTGTGTACTTGACTAGTGACCAGAAGGTGGCCAAATGTAGAGTGATTGTGAGCAAGAAAGGTAGGGAGCAGCCCAGGAGGCATTCATTCATTAAGAGCTCCTTGGAAACAGGAACAACCCATTGAGGCAGGTTAATCTAGCAACAGTGGAGGAGGAGGAAGTGTCCTGAAGTTATTAACAATTTATTTTTTTCCTGAATCAGCTCCCATATTTCTGACTCAATTATTCATTACCTACTGCCGTTTGTCCCCCATCCTCACTGTTTAAATTATGATTTCAGAACTCTAGTAAGCTTAAGAAATGCCATCAATGGCAGTTTGTCCATGTTTTATTCAGAGAGAAGTAAGGACAATGTTCTGGCCAGATCTTGATACCTTTGGGCTGAAATGAAACTTGTATAATGTGAAAATTATATTTTGCAATGTAGTAATTTACAACTAATAACTAGTCTTTTGTTTTGGAAAGTTTTTGAAGTGATAGAAAAGTTATAAGTTGTTTGATAACATATATATTTGCACTGTATGCAGAACTTCTCTTTTCTAAATTTCATGTGCAACTATTTAGCTCATTTAACCAAGTATTATCTACAGTAGATATTGTGCATAACAAATTGTAATTCCTCATTCATCAGAAAAAAAATACAATATGCTTTATTGGTTATAATGAATGGTACATTTATCTGCATTTACTCTTGTTTCACGTATTTTATCTTAGAGAAATATGTTGTGTGCAGGAAAATTATATTAGCCATAGATTAAATTTTATTAATATAACTTGAAACCCTTTAATCAATTTGCATTTCATTTTGCAAAGGTCAATGAATTAACCATAATCAACAGATAAATTGTTTTTATTGAAAAGTCTATAATTTATTATTGTAGCAAATATCAGACTGACATTTTTAGAATTATAATGAAGAGAAATTACTTAGACTCAGATTAAATGTACTACCATATGAGAATATGGTATAAGCTAATTTACTTTTAATTTTGCTTAGTATTTTTATAAATTTAACATAAAGCCCTAGGTTTTAAAAATACTTTAAAAAATTCTAAATAATACTAATGAAATTAATTTACATATAAATCCAGGGAGAGGTTGTTTTACACTGAAAGGCTCATTTATTTATAATTATTGTAGTTAATCATAAGAAAAAAAAGAAATTTAGTATCAATGTTTAGCAATTATTACTAAAGAAACTAACATCCATAAGGCTAGTGTTTCTACCTTTTAAAGAATACACTAAAAGGTAGTAATTTGACAGAGTACTATGATGATTAACTATGGGGATAATAAAGCCTTATATTTCTGGGTTCACATATTTTATCTCTACCTGTATATTTCAATATCGGTATATCTTTATCTAGAACCAACATATAGGTATACTATTCTAAAATATTTTCAATATTTAAATTATTTTTGCCTACAACAAAAATTGTCTTTCAATCAAAACCCTGTGCTACATTTATATTTTTCAGACCTGTCTTGATTGATATCCAGTCTCTGTTGATCTGTGTGCTTGCAAATCTAAACCTCCAATTTCTGTAGCTCCCACCTTGGTTCCTTGAGATTGTACAAACTCATAATCTTTCCAACTTGGGCCCAATAGCTATACCATAAGTTTATTTGTTTGATTTAGCTATAAATTTATATTTAAACATTACATATTTATAATTTCTATGTATTTGGATTGTTTGACTGTGAGAAGAGAGATTTGAAGTTGGGCACCATTCAAAAGTATTTTTCTGTGGCGCTTGAAGGATATATTTAATATAAATGCTTATCTTTTAAATGCAAGAAATAAAAATTTTGTTAATAAAAATTACAATATTTACTCAATATGGCAGTACACATCCGGAAGTTCCAGCTAATAAGGGGCTAAATAAAGCAGGAGGATCCCAAGCTCAAGGCCAGCCCCTTCGCAAACATAAACAATGAATTGGAAAAAACAAATAGAAGAGGTTTACAGAACACCAAATGTACAAAAATACAACAGATGTACACCAAGACACATTATAATAAAAATGCCTAACATACAGAATAAGCATATAAATCTTCAAGGATGTAAGAGAGAGGAATCAGATTACATACAGAGGGAGACAAATTTGCATCTCAACAGATTTTTCAACCCAGATCCTCAAAGCCAGGAGATCCTGGAACAACATATACCAATCTGAAAGAAATTGGATGCCAAACAAGAATCTGATATCAAGCAAAATTAAGCATCAAATTGGATGATGAAATGAAAACCTTTCATGATAAAAAAAAAAAAAAGTTAAAAGAATTTACAGTGAGAAAGCCTGTACTACAGAGCATTCTCAGAAAAATATTCCAGGAGGAGAAAATGAAAAACAACAATGAAAATCAGCAAAGTGAGGAACTACACTAAAGGAAAGGCCATCAAAGGAGAAACCAAGATGAGTTAAATATCAAAAAGAAACCAAAATGTCCAGGAATACAAATCATATTTCAATAATAAACTTTAACTGGAATGGCCTAAACTAATTAATTAAAAAACATAGACTGTAGATTGGATTTTTTTAAAAAAGGCACAAGAATATGCTGTCTTCAAGAGACTCATCTCACAGGAAAAGACATCCACAGACTGAAGGTGAAAGGGTGGGGAAAAACATGACACTCGCATGGGCCACATAAACAGGCAGGAGTTTCCATTCTCACATCAGATACAGTGGTCTTCAAACCAAAGCTAGTGAAAAGGATAAAGAAGAACATTTCATATTGCTTAAAGGATTCATACATCAACAAGTCATACCAACCATAAATATCTATGCCCCAAACAATGGGCCATCTATGTATATCAAACAAACCCTTCCAACTACAATAATCAAATATATCACAACAATAATTCTGGGTGACTTTAAAGCACCTACCTTACCACTGGATAGATCTTCCAAACAAAATCTAAAGAAATTATAGAACTCATTAAAAATAATGAATAATTTAGACTTAACAGACATATATAGAATATTCCATGCATTAATGAGCGAATACACCTTTTTTCTCAGCAGTACATGGATCCTTCTCCAAAATAGACCATATGTTATACCACAAAGCAAGTCTTGGCAAATACAGAAAAATAGAGATACTACCCTGAATTCTATCTGACCATAATGGAATGAAATTAGAAATAAATGATAAAATAAAAAATAAAAGTTACTCCAATACCTGAAGAATAAATAATACACTATTGAATAACATATGTAATAGACACATCAGGGAGGACATAAAAAATTTCTTAGAGATAAATGAGAACTCTGATACAATTCATCAAAATCTCTGGAACACTATGAAGGCAAGGCTAAGAGGAAAGTTCATTGCATTAAGCTCAGTCATTAAAAAAATAAAAGTCAACAAATAAACTACCTAACATTACATCTCAAAGCCCTAGAAAAAGGAACAAACCAACACCAAAAGTAGTAGAAGACAGCAAATAATTAAAATCAGGGCAGAAATAAATGAAACTGAAACAAAAAAGAATTCAAAAAATTGACAAAACTAAAAGCTGGTTTTATGAAAAACTAAATAAAATTGACAAGCCCTTACCTATTCTAAAAAAAAAAAGGAAAGAAAACTCGCATTACTAAAATTTGTGATGAAAAAGGAAATATCATGACAGACAGTATTGAAATAGAGAAGACAATTAGAAACTGAAATAAAAATATAAAGTACTGGGAATGTAGCTCAATGGTAGAATGCTCCTTGGTTTAAACCCCAGTACAACAAAAGACAAAATAAAATGGGAAAAAGAAAGAAAATTAAGATTATTTACGTATATGTCCTTTTCCAAATAAGTGGATTTCATGATTCTAAAGAATGAATATTGTAAAAAGGACTACTTTATTAGCAAGAAGATCTCTTTATAGGGAAATCAGACATGCTTGGAAAAACATTTGATTCAAGCTCCAGAAGTGAAGGGAATGTGGCTTTCCTACACATGGAATTATCATAGAAATAGATTTTTAATATACTATGTAATTTTCACATAGAAAATATTATGCTCTCAATATAATGCAGGGAAAAATACAAAAAGGATTAGAGCTTCAACAACTATGCTTAATGTTAGATTCAGTGACAAAAGTTTTAGTTTCCTTATCAAAGTATGTAAAAATAAATAAATAAAAGATCAACTATATACTGCTTATCCTGCTATTGACATTTCAGTTAATGATGAAACATGTGTTTGATGGTGGTGTCATAAGATTATAATGGACTAGGGAGGTTCTATAGAGGTATAGGATATAAATTATGCATGGTACATGATATTTGGTAATGATAAGATGTGTCTGTTTTTCTTTTGTATTCACTATATTATACTTATTATTACTTCTTGAGTGTACTCCTACTTAAAAAGAAGGAGACAATTAAATAACCTCAGACAGGTCATTCTGGAGGTATCCAGAGGCAGTGTTATTGTGACAGAGGCCAGCTCCTTGAACACCATTGTCCCTGAATTCCCCAGTGGGATAGGTGTGGAGGTAGCATATAGTGATATTAATAATCTTGATGCTGTATAGGGCTAGGTTAATGAGGATGTTTGTGTCTTATTTTTTTTTTACCAAAAAGCTTAAAAATCAAAATTTAAAATTTAAAAGCAGAGAAGCTTGTAGAATGAAGATTTAAAGAAATAAAATACTGTTTTTTATCTATAGAATGTTTAAGTGTTACTATATGAACCAAAATGTTTAAAAAATATAGTTGATTAAGCATAAAGTTAGAGCTAACTAAATTTAATTTATTGTTGAAGGAAAGTTAATTTTTTTTTCAGATTTTATTTAAAGTTTACAGTAATGTACAGCAATATTCTAGGCCGTTGGATTCACCCGGTATTCACTCACCGACTCACCCAGAGCAACAGGCAGTCCTGAAAGCTCCATTCCTGGTAACATTTCACACAAGTGTACCGTGTTTCATCATTTATGCCATATTTTTACTGTTCACTTATGTATTTAGATAAAAATCATAATCATTGTGTACTAATTGCTTATAAGCTTCAGTACAGTAACATGCTGTACAGGTTTATACCCTAGGGACAGTTAACTGTACCATACACTCTAGAGGAGGAGTAGTTACACCACCTCAACAAGTAGGAGTAAACTATAAGGTTCACAGCACAACCAAGTGCCATAACATAACTTATCATTTTAAGAGCATAATCATATCATTAAATGATGCATGGCTGTTTAAATCATTTAGAAAATACTACAGAAAATACAACAATACTAATTTTATAACTTCAGAAAAAAATCACTGCATCTTATGATTGAATCATAATATAGAGAGATGATTCATTTTGCATTTAAAATGTTTCTCTCTGGGATTTTAAAAATTTAAGTAAACCAATATATAAACATAAAGGGGTATGTTTACAGAATTCATATTTTATTTTATGATACTGTTGTGTGGCTTCACCATGAAATATTAGTTAAGAAGATTAAGTAGAAGAAGAAAGTATATAGTCCATTGTTCCCCATACTTAGTAATCTTTTATCTTCATAATGTCATGTTTTTTATGTAATGCATGAAAAAAATCATCTTGCATTTTCCTATTATCATATAGTTTACATAGACATTATTTTATACTTTTTGTTTTTCCTCAATACATATTCACAGAAATGATATTACTGGCCAAGAATTTATCATTGTGTTCTTGTGGCAGGAGGAGCTTAAATTTTTGCAACTAATACTTTCACCAGCTCTACTATAATAGAGAACATATTTTGTTACAGACCACCTAATTGTAATTAATTTTATGTTTACTGGATTAGTAGTAAGCTTGAACAACCTCTCTATCCTGCCCTATTCACTCTTGGCTACTTAATTTTTGTTCAAATAGAGACTTTACCTGTGAGCCTGGTAACTTAGTTATATAATGAAGTGCATGGTTATAAAATGTACATGTCAAGTCAAATTTACTAATTAAATGTCAAATTCTTAAATTTTGAAAAGAGTTTTCAGATATGTTGAGTACAAATTCATTTTAGTGGCTATTCAGTACACATCCTCTTTTGTGGCATTATGAAAACATGAAAATATTATGAAGTTTATATTTAAATACAAATACATACTCAAGTAAAAGCATAGTTTTAAAGTATTTACTTTTTACTATAGCCTTTATTTCTATATTCTGGTCCCCTAACTTTGTTATATGGTCTCATATTATCACTAATGTTTTGAACTAATAACCAGACAATTATAATATCAATAAAGAAAAGAAAAAGGCAAAAACAAAACCAAACATAGGCCTGTATATCAGTACAAATTATATTACTACACAAATCAGTAAACTGTATGGCAATCTATTTTTTGCTAAGAAATTGCTACTAGGTGTTTACTAATGATTAGCATAAAAAGTGGCTGTAATTTTTCAGGTTGTAATTAGTTATGGTAACTGACTCAGATCAAGGAGTGGGCCATCATCTGTCTTAGATTATAAATGCAAGACATTACTTGCTCTCTTCCAGTCAAGGCAATTCATTAGTTATGCTGTTTGAGAGCAGCTGTACCCTTTGAGATGTGATTTATTCAGATTCTCTCAATATTACTGCAGAAGCATGGGGAGATAAGTGATTTGATGAGGCTATGTATTTACTGTCAAATGCCATTATGTTTTGAATGTGCAATACCAGTGATAGGAAGTTTGGTTTTCAAAGGCAAAGGATTAAATCAAATGAGGAAAAGCCCAGAAAATCCCAAAGTACAAAATTATATATCCTATAGGCATAAACTATTTTTTAAATTACAGAGCTCATTAAATTTTGACTTCTAATTCTGTTCATCATTGTGAAGAGTAGATGCATTTTTAAAATGTAAACATAGAAAACACAATTGTTACAAATAAAATTGTTTAAAACCTAAGCATAGAAAGCACAATTATTACAAATATAAACTGTCAAATATTTACCAAAGGAATCTAATTATAATTGTCCTATATGTGTTTTTTTATAATTTAACTCATGTAAGCCTACTTCTTAAAACAAATAAATAAAAGAAATTTGACGTGAAATGGACTATGTGTCTGTACAACTCAATTTAAAATATGTTCTTGAAGTTCTGTTACATTGGATTAACAAATCAAATGTTTGCTTCCAGTGATTTCCCAATACCTCTTATAAGGTCATTGAAAAAAAAAACATTATTATATTTATACATATTGTAGTAGCTGGAGGCACTGAGAGAAAATATTACTTTGATTTTTCAAAATCTTTGTCCTTATAACCTTTGTTATCAGTCTAGAGTTTAAAGAATATATATATATTGCGTGTGGTATAAATGTATATTTTTATAGTTACAGATGCATATTATATATGCTATTAGATAGAACTTGTCTAGTTTAAGGGAGCTTCTGAGGTCCCACTCTGCATCTCTTCTTCAGCCTCTCCTGTCCTTGAGGTCCTGCTGAGTAACAACTAATGCCTAAGTCCTGATTGGTCACTTTTTAAAATATTTTTTGAATTTTGATTGTGTTAAGACACTTAAAATGAGATCCAACATTTTAACAAATATTAAGTGCATAGTACATTATTGCTGATTATGAACAGAATGTTTATAACACATTTCTTTTTATTTTGTTTATTTATTTATTTATTATTATAGTAACAATTTATTAGTATACAAAAGAAATAACACCTCTGGACCTCAATACACATAATCTTACATTAAAAAAAATGTAAACATCCTTCCAGCAGAAAAAGACCTTTCTATTAACCAACTTCCCTCCTTTCCAATAGGCTATAATACTTTATTGACTCATCCTTGTCCCATAAGGTGAGTAAACAATGACTTATGAGGAATAACATCAAGGCACACACTTCAATTAAAAAATATATAGTATAAACATATTCCTAAAAGTCATCAGTCTTAATATAATTAAAGGAAACAAAGTGTACTTTTTTGGTGAATAGACAAGATGGAGTTCATTCACCTGTTAAACTGATTTTAGTGCAGTATAATTATGAATAATAATGGGATTCATTTTGACATATTCACAAATGTATACAATGTAATTTCCTCCATTTCAATCCTTAGTACTATACAATTCCCTCCTTTCTCCCTCCCCTGATTTCTTTCATCTATTTTATTGATCCTCCTCCTATTTGTTATTTATTTATCTATTTATTTTTCATTGATTATAGTTATATATAAAATTGGAATACAGTATGCTATATTCATACATGAAAGTAGCACTGATTCGGTCAACTTCATTCCCCAGTTCTTCCTCTTTCCCTCCCTCCTGCCTCCTCCTTTATTTCTATCTTCTACTTGACTGATCTCCTTTCTATTTTCATGATATTCCCATTTCTTATTACTTTTTTTCTTTCCAGCTTCTGTATAAGAGATAAAACATTTGACCTTGAATTTCTAGGTCTGGCTTATTTCACTTAGCATGACGTGCTCCAGATTCATCCATTTTTCCAGCTAATGACACAAATTCGTTCTTCTTTATGGCTGAGTAGCACTCCATTGTGTTGCAGATTTCATTTTCAGCCACCAATTTAGCCCAATGCACATATAGCAGAACTGGAAAGATAGTGTCAAGAAATTGTAATGTCACATAATAGATGAACACATTCAGGCAATGCTTCAATACGTTTCTACCTCTGTGCCCTAAGTTCATGACATTCTTGTAGATTCCTTGAAGGGAGTAAAGATATGCTCCAATGGCCATTTTTTCTCAAATGTATTAAGGCATGCAACCTGAAGACTCGGCAATGGTTATATATTAAATGATTTACCATTTATTTCTTTTTTTTAATGAAATGTGACCATCTTTTATTTTTACATGGATTAATATGTCAAGCACTTGCAATAGTTCTTGGTGTATAAAAATTGAGTGTGTATTTTTATGCATTAATAGCTTTTGCTTTTTACTTTTATATATATTTTTGAAATGTATTCTAATTAATTATACATGACAGTAGAATGCATTTTGACATATCATACATAAATGGAGTATAACTTCTCATTCATCTGGTTGTACATGATGTAAAGTTACACAGGTCATGTAATCATGTGCACATAGGATAATAATGTCCAATTCATTCTACTGTCATTCTTAGTCCACAAGGTAGAGTTCACTAAAATCAACATCAACAAACTCAAAACCACAATCTAAAAATGTAAACTTCTACAAACACTAATTATAGACTTTTCTGTATTCTAACTAATAAGCCAAGAAATTTGAATGCAATATAATCCTTTTGTGTATTTTCTGGAAGAGGAAATATACATAAATATTTATAGAATATTAAAAAAATGTAAGATGATAAGAATGAGAAAATGGGAAATACTTGAGTCTGAGACTAGAGAGTAAGAGAAATTGAACTAGGCCTTAAGGAAGGAATAAACAGAAATAAACATTTAATAAAAAGAGTTGGGATGAGGGGACAATGAAATGATCCAAGGAATAGGACAGGTTTTCTCAATTAGTTATTAAAGACCTATATTTTTAGAAAGTGACCATGATAATAACTGACAATGAAAACCTCACCCTGAGCCATACACCATAAGTCCCTTACATTTGAGAGACTTAAGGTATTATGTAGTCACTAATTCATAGAAATTTTATTAACTCATCTAATATTTCAATATCCCATTATAAATTCGGTGTGATTATGCAACTCCTTATAGGAAAAGAAACTGACACAAAGGGCAGATAAGGAAGCTTCCCATGATTCACAGAGCAAAGCAAATGGTAGAGCCTGTACTTAGATCCTGTCAAGTTTACTTCAGACCTGTGTCTCATTGGCGACCCTGTCAAGATGAGCTGGGTTCAAAAGAGCTGGCTGCAACATTAAGCAAAGAAAACCTCCAGAAAGCACAGGACATGGAAGTAATTTTCATATCGCGGGTGGGATGGCTCTGTGACCTTAAGGGTCAGCTTCCACACTGAAAGGAAAAGAGAGTGTGCACCTGGAATCTCTTTATTTTCATAGGGGGCAGGGAGGGAACACACAAGGTGTTTCAATAGAATGTTCTTCACCAAATAAGGCAGGGGATAAGGGTTTCAAAGAGGGGAGGGTTGTCCAATCCCATTTAAGTAAAGCCCAAGTCCAGAGCTGAACAAACTTCTGTGCCCAGCGAAGGTGAAGGCCACTTCCTTCACACAGTGCATGGCATGTGATGCCAGACCGAATCCAACAGGACAGGGAAGTAATTTTAATATTGAGGATGGGGTGGCTCTGTGACCTTAAGGGGATGCTTAGCTCATAGGCAGGCAGCCTCCCACACCTATGGTTTTAACCTCAACAACAACATTCTTCCCCTTTTCAGGGAGTAAATTATAGCTGACTGTTGAACAAAATGATGTATGCATCTCAGCATCAACAGAGTAAAATGCAAAATATAGAATGAGGTTTCTTAAGTCATTATCAATACACAGTAATTCACAATTAGAAACTCAAGAATTTCAAATAAACCTTATTGAAAGAGAGGAGCAAAATATGTTACAAATATGTTAAAACTGAACACAGTACTTTGCAAATACACTCACTTAAAAAATAGAGAGCCTTTTAGTAGTCATTGACATGAAAGTACTAAGCTAATTAGAGAATTTCAAAGAAAATGGTGAAAAACACATACTGATTATTATGCACATTTGCTTTGTATAGTTTAAGGGAAATTTTTCTCCTCATTAAAGATCTTATAAATATATTATAAAAAGTAAAATTGAAAATTAGCAGTAATAACTCAGTGTCTTTAGTCACAAGTGACCAAATTTTTTTCCCACCAGTACATTAGATTATAATAACACCATGCAATAGTATTAATTATATTCTATTCAGTCTAAGAATGCTGATAATGTAATTTTTTTTAAATTTGATGATTCTAATGTTTTCATGATGGCTCTAAATTTCAAAAAAGGAAAAGATCACAAAATAAAATGGGAGCCATGATTTTTATCAGTTTTTTCATTTATGTATGAAAAAAAACATAAATACTATTCTTTAATAAGTACAGAAATTTTTAAAAAGTATTTGTTATTTATGTTCATAGCAGATATTTTTGCCCAAACTGTATATACTTAGGCAAATTTTGACAAATACATTTTTAATTTCAGCTAAATTAAATTTATTTTATTTGTGCTCTTTGTGTCCTATTTAAACATTTTAAAGCACTTTTTAAGAGAGATTTATTTTTCTTATGGAACTGCACTGGCATCTTTGTGATAAGTAAGATGATTATAGAGTAAGATAATAATACATATAGCAGTTACTGGAGTTTGTTCCATAAATCTATTTTTCTTGTCATAGAACTAGTTTTCTAAAATTTCTCCGAACTTCAAATAAAAATATTGCTCCCAATTTACCCTTCTTAAACTTTGGTGTTAATGTAAATGTTTTTCTAGGTATATTTTAATATTATTGTAAGCAAAATTTTTAAAAAAATTACTATATTTATTGATGGCACATTTAAGTATAACTAAATTTATTCTATAAAGGTATTGCTGGGAGCCATTAGCCAAGTAGGTATGACAATTTCCTTGCCAGCGTACCCCATGTTGCAGTGACATTGAATGTAGGTGACCTTGCTCAAGGACCAAGGCGGATTAGGGTGTTCCCAGTTTAAGATAATCGTGTTTAGGGCGTCCCCAGTTTAGGTTCCAGGTTTAAGGTTTAAGATTATTCCTGCTGGGAATAGGGCATATCCTGCTGCCTGAGTTCCCCTTGAGTTCTCACGGGATTTAGACAGTATATTTTGGAGATAGAAGCCCAGTGGAGGTGGATTTGGGAAGAGAACGTGGATTTCCCCAGAACGTGATTGTAGACGGCTGGTGTGAGTTCGGGAATAAAGAGTTGCTGTTTGAATCTACAAGCTGTGTGGTGGCTCGTGATTTTGTGCCCAGCCAGACTGCGGCATTTGGCGGCTCGTACGGGGAACTTCTGAAGCTTGGAGGTAAGTGAAATTGCTCGCCCCTGAGGAAGAGCGAAAGAGTGGGTGACCAACTCAAAAAACAATGTGTTATTGTTCTGATTTATCTTGTTTTTGTTTCAAGCTGCCTATCCCTAGAAATTTCTCAGGCAAACTGGAAAAAATGGTTGACTAAAGGTTTGAAGTTTGTCGGCCCTGAGGAAGAGAAAATTGATACAACGATTTTTTATTCAGTTTTTGTTTCATTCAGTTTCGGCTTTGTTTTGTGCTATCTTATTGGGTTGCGTTATCTTTATAGTAGATTAGAAATTAGTAAAAAACAAACCGAAAAGATGTTAAGTAAATTGTTAGAGGTTCAGACCATGGAGAAAGACATTTTAGATCAAACAAAAGAGAAGGTCTCTCGAGCTAGTCAGACAGAGGAAGAAAATTTAAAGGAAAAGGGGTTGTTAGGAAAAAGGCCACAACAGGAGGCTGTTACTAACTCCATTTTATCACAAGAGGGCGTAATTCAACCAACAGCCCCACCGATGGAGACAGCTGAGTGGCCCTCAAACCCCGTAGTTGATAAATGGGATCCTGAGACAGGACCTCAAAGATTAGCATGCCCTGTACTTGAACAGGCAGGAGGGCAGCGAATTCACCGTGCTTTAGATTTTAAAACAGTGAAGCAGTTAAAGGAGGCTGTAACAACCTATGGTCCCCAAGCTCCCTTCATGGTAAGCATGGTCAAGTCCATTACTAACTTGGACATGACGCCAGCAGATTGGGCTAGCATGTGTAAATCTGTACTAAATGGAGGACAATATTTGTTATGGAAGGTTGCCAATGAGGAATTTTGCAAGGAGACAGCTAGGCGAAATGCAGCAGCCGGTTACCCTCAAAGAAATCTAGATATGTTGTTAGGAAAAGGACCTTATGAGGGTCAACAGCAACAAATTGAATATGATCCTGCTATATATGCACAAATTGCTGCAGACGCAGTTAGGGCATGGAAGACTTTACAAGGACATGGAGATTTACAAGGTCAGCTATCTAAGGTAATACAGAGAGCTAATGAACCTTACGCTGACTTTGTAGATAGGCTAATTCAAACGGCTGCCAAAATTTTTGGGGATACAGAACAAGCAATGCCATTAATAAAACAACTGGCTTATGACCAAGCAAATCGTTGCTGCAGAGAGGTTATTAGACCATGGAGACATGAAGATTTAAACACATATATTAAATTATGTAGAGATATTAATGAACAAGGGCAAGTCTTGGCAGCTGCAGTACAACAGGCTTTAGATGCCAGGCCAAAAACATGCTATGATTGTGAACAAACAGGACATTTTAAAAGGAATTGCCCCATAGGAGGAGGGTTTAACAAAAGTAGGTATCAAAGGAATAGAATACTGGGTATTTGCCCACGATGCCGTAGAGGGAGACATTGGGCTAATGAATGCCGTTCTCAAACCACCATAGAGGGTACTCCCTTATCAAAAAACGGACAAAGACCAGGTATTTATCCACGATATCGTGGAGAAAGGCATCAGGCTCCATTGCCAAAAAACGGACAGGGGGGCCCAATGCTCCGGGGCCCACAACCACAAATATACGGGGCAGTGGAGGATCCCAGCAACACCATCAGGGTAGTGCCCAGGACACATTGTCCATTAAATCCCTCATCAGACAAACCCGAGGGAGCGCAGGGTTGGACATCTGTGCCTCTGCCAGAGCAGTATTAACTCCAGAGATGGGAGTTCAAATCATTCCCACAGGAGTAAAAGGACCTCTTCCCCAAGGAACAGTAGGCTTATTATTGGGACGTAGTTCATCTACATTAAAAGGACTTATGATAAGTCCTGGGGTAATTGATCCCGATTATGTAGGTTAAATAAAAATTATAGCTAGTTCTCCAAGAGGTATATCAGTAATTTCACCTGGAGATAGAATAGCACAGTTGTTAATAATACCCAGCCTACATAATAAATTTCCTAGTCATAGTGTAGAAAGAGGTTCCAGGGGATTAGGCTCCACAGGTGTAGATTGGGCTATGTTGTCTTTAAATTTAGATTCTCGTCCAATGCTAAAACTAAATATTCAAGGTCATGAGTTTAATGGACTACTGGACACAGGAGCTGACCTTAGCATCATCTCTCGTCAAGAATGGCCAAAACATTGGCCATTACAACAAGCCACTCAAACGCTTCGAGGCCTAGGAGTGGCGACTAATCCCCATAGAAGTTCTATGATATTAGATTGGAAGGATCCTGAAGGATGTGAAGGAACTATACAGCCATATGTATTGGATCATCTTCCTATAAATTTATGGGGACGAGATGTCCTAGATCAATTAGGTTTGACGTTAACAAATAACATCAATCCTAATGCGCCCACTACTAGGGCTAGACAAGGCTTTAGGAAAGAAAAAAGATTAGGAAAACAAGGGCAAGTTATAGCAGCACCAGTACAAATAGATCAAGGAACAGACAGACATGGGTTGGATTTTCAGAAAGGGCCACTGAGACAATCAAAATTACTTGGAAATCAGAAAGACCAGTGTGGGTTCCTCAGTGGCCCCTGACTAAAGAAAAGACACAAGTAGCCCATGATCTGGTCAAACAACAATTAGCGGAAGGACATATACAACCTTCCATATCTCCCCATAATACTCCCATTTTTGTCATCAAAAAGAAGTCTGGTAAATGGAGATTATTGCAAGATTTAAGAGCCATTAATAATGAGATGGTTATTATGGGACCTGCTCAATCAGGGATTCCTCAATTGTCTGCTTTGCCAAAAACTTGGCATGTTTTAGCTATAGATATTAAAGATTGTTTTTTTTCAATTCCAATTCATCCCGAGGATAGTCCACGTTTTGCATTTACTATCCCTGCATTAAATCATGAAGGTCCTGATCAGAGATATGAATGGAAAGTACTCCCTCAAGGGATGGCTAACAGTCCAACTATGTGTCAAATATATGTTAACAAAGCAATCCAGCCACTTAGAAATCAAAATCCTGAACTACAAATATTTCACTATATGGATGATGTATTATTGGCACATAAAGATAAAAACATATTGCTGGAATGTTATGCCACACTTACAAACTTATTAAAAAATTATAATCTAGAGATAGCAATAGATAAAGTACAATTAAATTTTCCAATTAATTATTTAGGAGTTCTACTATCCTCAACCATGGTCCGTCCACCAAAAATTCAAATACGAGTAGATCAACTCAAATCACTTAACGACTTTCAAAAGTTATTGGGAGACATAAATTGGATAAGGCCTTATCTAGGTATACCAACAGGAGAGTTGGGACCTTTATTTGATATTCTAAAAGGTCCATCAGATCCAAATTCACCCCGCATGTTAACTCCTAAAGCAAGAAAGGCATTAAAAATTATTGAAACATATATGGAAAACATACATTTGGATAGAATTGATATAAGTTTGCCTTTATTATTTATTGTACTACCAACAAAAAATATTCCTACAGGAGTATTTTGGCAAGAAGGTCCATTATTGTGGATACATTTATCTTATTCTCCTAACACTATTCTTACTGGGTATCCTGAGGCTGTAGGACAATTAATACTCAAAGGAATAAAAGCAGCGAAGGGAGTGTTTGGAATTTCTCCCAATAAAATTATTACTCCATATACTATGGATCAAATTGATGAGTTAGCTAATGAGTTAAATACTTGGGCAATAATCATGTGTAAATCTAATGTTTCATTTGATAATCATTTACCATCTAATCCTTTGTTGTCTTTTTGGTCTAAACATCCTGTAGCTTTTCCTAAAATGACAAGAAAAACACCTATCATGAATGCTCCAAATATATTCACTGATGGGTCTAATAATGGTACAGCAGCAGTAGTTACCCCAGATCAAACTTTTACATTTTTAGTACCCAAACAATCAGCTCAAAAGGTAGAGCTTAATGCAGTTTTACAAGCTTTTTTGATGTTTAAAGATTCTGTATTTAATTTATTTTCTGATAGTCAGTATGTAGTTAATGCTATAGTATCTCTTGAAGATGCTGGTAGGATTTCCCCTTCTTCTACTGTTTTCTCTTTGTTTTCCACTATACAAAGTCTAATCTGGGACAGAAAAGATCCATTCTTTATAGGACATATTAGGGCACATACAGGATTGCCTGGAGCCCTTAGTTTAGGCAATGATTTAGCAGATAAAACTACACATGACATACATATTTTCTCTACATTTGAAGAAGCTACAAATTTTCATAAAAGGTTTCATGTTAATGCTAATACTTTACAAAAGCGTTTTAAAATAACTAAGGAACAAGCCAGACATATAATAAAACAATGTCAAAATTGTGTGACATTTTTACCACAAGTTAATCTTGGAGTCAATCCTAGAGGACTGATACCTAACCATATTTGGCAGATGGACGTCACACACTTGCCAGAATTTGGAAAATTAAAATATTTACACGTTACAGTCGATACTTCTTCTGGATTTTTGATGGGCTCCCTTCATGCCGGAGAAAAAAACTAAAGATGTTATAGCTCATTGCTTACAAAATTTTGCCACTTTGGGCGTTCCTAAACAGTTAAAAACTGATAATGGTCCTGGCTATACCTCTACCTCTTTTAAACAATTTTGCTCATCATTTGGTATTACTCATATAACAGGAATCCCATACAATGCACAGGGACAAGGCATAGTTGAAAGAGCTCATCAAACTATTAAAACATACTTATTAAAGCAAAAAGAGGGAATTGGAAGGGGGTATATATCCCCCAAAGATAAACTTAAAATAACGCTTTTTACTCTAAACTTTTTAAATTTGGATTCTTCAGGACTTAGTGCTGCGGAAAGGCATATGTATCCAAAAAATGTACATAAGCCTAAAGTACTTTGGAAAGATATTCTAACAGGACAATGGAAAGGTCCTGACCCAGTGATTGTCTGGAGTCGGGGGTCTGGTAAGATAATAATACATATAGAAGTTACCGGAGTTTGTTCCATAAATCTATTTTTCTTGTCATAGAACTAGTTTTCTAAAATTTCTCCGAACTTCAAATAAAAATATTGCTCCCAATTTACCCTTCTTAAACTTTGGTGTTAATGTAAATATTTTTCTAGGTATATTTTAATATTATTGTAAGCAAAATTTAAAAAAAATTACTATATTTATTGATGGCACATTTAAGTATAATTAAATTTATTCTATAAAGGTATTAATCCCCAAAATCATGTTGAACTAACATGTTAGTTACAATTGTTTTTCTTTTGGTTTTACTTATTTTAGCATATACAATCTTGTCATCTGCAAGTATTCATTATCATATTTCTTATTTGCTTTTATTTTTTTTTCCCTGCCTTACTAAACTGGAAACTTAGAATAAAACCGTTAAACTAAGTTGGTAATAATGGGATTTCTTGCCTTGTTCTGGAACTCAGGGGAAATTTTTTTTTTTTTTATTACTTCACAATTTGTTTTTTTCTGAAATACCTCTATCAGAAAAAGAAAACATTGTATTTCTACGTTGTTCACAGTGGAGTTTTGTTTTATTTTATGATAAATATGAATCAATCATATCAAATGCTCTTAATGTAGTCATGCTCTGCTTATAATTATTAAAATATTTTAATAGCTAGAATAGATTGATTTTTGTAGATTTAAGCAAATGTTGCACTGATGGAATAAAACCTCCTTACCAATTATGTAGAATGCTTCAAAATATTGCTCTATTAATGTTTCATGTACTTTATTTGTGATTTCTTTTTCTCCATTTGAGAGAGAGATGGATCTGGAATTTTCCTTTCTTGTTCTGGCTGTAAATGATGAATTCAAAATTGCTCCCCCTTTTTCTATTCTCTGATAATTTGTGTATGAGATATGTTCCATTTACTCTGGAGTTCGCTCCATAGGTAGGCTTCAAACCCATGTTAACTTTCTTTATTAGGAGCCACATTGTGTTTCAGGAAACAGCTGATTCCCACAGGGGAGGAGACAATAAAGAAAGTCCAGCACATCCACCTGCCCACTTCCCTTCTCTCTGTAATCTTAACTTCCTAAGCAATTGCTGCCATTTCTTATTCTCTGATGCCTTTAGACATCATTTTTTTTTGTTGTTGTTGTTCATTTAGTTCCCTTTTAAAAAACCCGGTATTTTAATTTTTTTAATTTTTTTTTAAATTTTAATTTGTTATATATGACAGCCGAATGCATTACAGTTCATATTACACATATAGATCACAAATTTTCATATCTCTGGTTGTACGCAATGTAGAGTCACATCATTCATGTCTTCATACATGTACTTAGGGTACTGATGTCAATCTCATACCACCATCTTTTCTACCCTCATGCCCCATCCCTTCTTCTCTCTCCCCTTTGCCTTATCTAGAGTTCATATAATCTTCCCATGCCCTCCAGCCAAACCCATTAAGAATCAGCATCCTTAAATAAGAGAAAACATTCAGCATTTGGTTTTTTGGGACTGGCTAACTTCATTTAGCATGATATTCTTCAACCCTATCCATTTACCTGCAAATGCTATGATTTTATCCTCTTTCAATGGTGAATAATATTCCATTGTGTATATAAAACACATTTTCTGTATTCATTCATCTACTGAAGGGCATCTAGTTTGGTTCCACAGTTTAGCTGTTGTGAATTGTGCTTCTATAAACACTGATGTGGCTGTGTCCCTGTAGTATGCTTTTTTTAAGTCCTTTGGGTATAGACTGAGGAGTGGGGTAGCTGGGTCAAATGGTGGTTCCATTCCCAGTTTTGCAAGGATTCTACATACTGCTTTCCATATTGGCTGCACCAATTTGCAGTTCCATCAGCAATGTAGGAGTGTGCCTTTTTTCCTCACATTCTCACCAACACTTATTGTTGTTTGTATTCTTAACAGCTGCCATTCTGACTGGAATGAACTGAAATTTTAGAGTAGTTTTGATTTGCATTTCTCTAATGTCTAGAAATGCTGAACATTTTTTCATATGTTTGTTGATTGATTGCATATCATATTCTGAGAAGTGTCTTCTCCATTCCTTGACTACAGTAATCTTATATTAGATAAAAGCTCCAAAAGCATACATTTTAGAAAAGATAGCCTCTTCAACAAATGGTGCTGTAAATCCACATGCCACAAAATGAAATTAAACCCTATCTCTCACCATGCACAAAACTCAATTCAAAGTGGATCAAGGACCTAGGAATTAAACCAGAGACATTGCGCCTATTAGAAGAAAAAAACAGGCCCAAATCTCCATCATGTCAGATTCAGCCCTTAATTCCTTAATAAGACTCCTATAATGCAAGACTTAAAATCAAGAATCAATAAATGGGATGGATTCAAACTAAAATGCTTCTCAGCAAAAGAAACAATCAGTGAGGTG
Organism: Marmota monax; assembly: GCF_021218885.2. NCBI lineage: Eukaryota > Metazoa > Chordata > Mammalia > Rodentia > Sciuridae > Marmota > Marmota monax. The sequence continues at coordinate 18,714,921 of NW_026692781.1, forward strand.
AATACAGAGCCTACATTTCGGGAGCAAATTTTTATCACATGAACATCAGATAGAGAACTAATCTCTAAGATATATAAAGAACTCAAAAATCTTAACACACACACAACCCCCCCCCCCAAATAACCCAATAAATAAATAGGCCCTAAAATCCCAGTTTTATAGACATGTTTTGGGGATGTTTGTCTTTATTAATGACAGGTGACACTTTTTATTTCTTTATGAATTCAAAAATACATAAAGATAAATATTTATGGTATGTTTTCATATGTATCTCAAACTTAACACTTTTATTTCATTTGGTAAAAGTAGTGAAAAAAGACAAATATTTATGAGGTATTCTTGCAAACAAAACATTTATCTTATTTTTTTTACATAAAACATGAAAATAGCATAACTGAAATTATTGGAAATATGACAGAATCAAAAGAAACCTGGGGAATTAGCTGTTGTAAAGCAAACAGCAGGAAGGTCCCTTGGGGTGACCTGCTGTTACCATAGTGTACTCACAAGGTTTTGTTGGACAAGGAACTTCACCATTTCTCTAAATTGTATTTGACTTTCTGAGTTTCATTGAGACACTCCCTTCAAATTCAAAGACCAAAAGTTCCAATTTGCCAGAACTATCAAGACTCTTGAAGTGCAAGAAACAAAATGAAAAGTCAATAAGTGGGATACCATCAAATTAAAAACCTTCTGCATAGCAAAAGAAAAAAAAAAGCATGAAGAGAAAGCCTACAGAATGAGAGAAAATCTTTGTCACCTGCTTCTCAGGATATTAATATCCAGAATATACAAATATCTCAAAAAATTTAACATCAAAAAACCCCCAAATAACCCAATCAATAAATGGGCGAAGGAACTACACAAACACTTCTCAAAAGAAGAAATAAATATATGAAAAAACAAATATATGAAAAAATGTTCAACATCTCTAGCAATTATAGAAATGCAAATCAAAACTACATTGAGATTTCATGTCCTTCCAGTCAGAATGGCAATTATCAAGAATACAAAAAAATAATAAATCTTGGTATGGAAGTGGGGGAAATTTTACACTCATACATTGCTGGTGGGACTGCAAATTAGTGCAACCACTCTGGTATGCTGTATGGGAATTCCTCAAAAAACTAGAAATGGAACCACCATATGACACAGTTATCCCAATTCTCAGTATATATCGTAAAGGATTTTAAATCAGTATACTATAATGACACAGCCACATAAATGTTCATAGCTGCACAATTCACCATAGCTAAGCTATGGAGTCCAACTAGGTGCCCTTCAACAGATGAATGGCTAAAGAAAATGGTAGTATATATAAACACTGGAGTATTACTCAGTTATAAAGAATAGCGGCATTATAATGTTTGCTGGAAAATGGATGAAACTGGAGATTATCATGATAAGTGAAATAAGCCAGTTCTAAAGAGTCAAAGGTCAAATGTTTTTTCTGATGTATGGAAGTTAATCCAAATAAGGGAGGGTGACCAAAGGAAAAGAAGAAGAGACAGAAGGTGGGGGAAGGGACACAAAGAAAGGGGGAACTTCATCAAAATACAGGAAAGATCATTGGGTAAAAAAAGGGGATTGAGAAGGAAAAAGGGAATGAATCTGACCAAACTTTGGTGTATGCATTCATGGATGTGGCACAGTGGATGCCAGCATGGTGGGTCCTGGAATTGGATATTTTAAAACAAGACACTAATTTAAACAACAACAACAGCAACAACAAAATATAAACTATAAATGGATTGGAGAAGAGATCAGTGGTAAAGAGGGGAGGGAGCAGGAGACAATGGGCTAAAGACTGGGGGTTGAATTTGGACAAACTTTGTGAAAATGTCAGGTTGTGTCCTGGTGTTGTATATAACTGAAAAGAATAATAAATTTTTAAAAATCTATGCCTTAACTTTTAGAAAGAGATAGGAATGCTGAGGTTTACTTCATTACCAACATTGGAGAAGAGGTTCTGCTTTTCAAAGACTTGTTCACTGATGAGTTTGGGTGCTAGATCAACAAAGGATCATGTACATATTCCATATGTCCTCATTAAACATAGATGTGTAGTACACTAAGACCACATAGCAGCAAATCCATTGCCCCTCACTGGACTATGTATCCTTTTCTGTCAAAATTGAACAAATATTCAAGCCTCAGAAATTATACCACAAGAAATATCAACTACCACATATTATTATGGTCATTCGATTGATGTTAAAGGAGAATGTCAAAGTTCCTAAGGCAGAAAAATGTTTATTGAAAGTTTTGAGCAGGTCTTTTGAGGTCCATTAAGAGACAGCAAACATGGTGTAAACCCTGGGCTTTACTGTATCTGCTCTAATGTACTGAAGAACTTATTTTTTTTTTCTATTTTTTTAAATTTGTTCTAATTAGTTACACAAGATAACAGAATGTATTTCGATTCATTGTACACAAGCGGTGCTCAACTTTTCATTTCTCTGTACACGACAGAGTTGCACCACACGTGCAAAATTTATTTTTAATAGTTATTTTTCTTTTCTTTTTATCTTCTTTTATTATGATTTTCTAAGATTATTCCATCTGAAATATCTATGCTAATATGCTAATATTTACTGAGTACTAAATATATGCTGAATGATATTCTAAATCCTTTGCATGTAGTAAATTATCTGAAAATCATCAATTTTAATTGTATCTCCATTTTACATATGAATATCTGAACCATAGAGAAGTTATGTATGTGCATATATTTTAGCTGCATAGAGCAAGAGTAAGAGAGACAGAGGCAGAGACACAGAGAGATCCAGGGAAACTCCAACAATTGTGTTTCTGATGTATTTATTTACAACAGAAAAGGGCAGCTCAATATTGTTAAAATCACATTTGCTTTAGAAGACACCAATACCAACTCTTTTGTTGAAGGAACCACTGTGGAAAGAGGATAGCATATGTTTGCATACCCCAACACTTAAATGTTTAATTGTCCCACCTGAAAAAAATTTTAATAATATCAAAACAACCAAAAGTGGAACCCTGACATCTTTTAAGTATACAGCAAAGAAATACTTCACAGAATTAATTAGATTAGGGGAAACTGTTATAGAAAATTATTGATGAATGGATTTTATACTAAGAGGACTGGTTTCTCTGGCTTTCCTTGCAGGATGATTCATTGGTTGGCTGCTCACATCAGGTATTTTAGAGCACAATGTTCTCTCATTGGGGAACATTCTTTTTTGTGAAAGCAGAAATAATAGACACTTGGCAAATGTTTTAAATTTGCCTCTATTTTTGCCACTGAAATTGTGCTTGGCAGGACATTTAGAAAATTTGGATGCAGTTGCTCCCTGGGGAATTTGTCATTCCCTTGGACTACACGTTCAGCCTATCTAGATGTCTCTGAGTAGAGGGACCAATTAACTGACATTCAAATTATATGTTGACAATAAATTCCTGTCTAACTTGTAATATTTGCTTTTCAAAAAACTATAAATACAAGTTTGCTTTAAATTAGATTCTCTTACTTTTTCCACAACAGGGAATTACTTGCTAAGAATTATTTTGAAATATAAAATACATATAGGCAAGTAGATAGCTAATACAAATTTAATCTATTATGGTCTATATTTTGTAAAATGTTATTTGGTAGAAATTAATTTTAACAAATGACTGTTTTTTTTTTTTTAATTTAATGATAGCTAAGTTCTCCTAGAGATAATGGGGATTAATATTATCTATGTCTGAAAGAAAAGCCATGAATTCCCTTGTAAAGAAAATTATAAAATTACTGTTTGTTGATTGAATAATTAATTAATCCATCTATTTAAAGACTTCTTTGTGACCCAATGGATTTTATAATTTCTATTACATAACTAGAAATATATTATTAAATTATGAAAACTTTAATCTAATGAACTGCCATACTGCTTATGTGATTTTGCCTTTATGTTAAATATAAGCTCTCACATGTTTAAGAAGCTACAAACCAAAAATTTATATAGGTAATCCTTAGAGAAATGATTCACCACATGATAGATATTCACATAGTTTTTAAAGCATTAGGCAAATTCTGAATGTATCATGGAGGCATTTATTGTCATTATAAAAGGTTTGATTATATCTGTATTATGTATGCTAAGAAGGGATGATGACAAAATGCATATTTTGTTAAACAATAGGTCCCAAAGAAACTTGATCCCCAAAAGATCAAATCAAAAGATGTATAAAATAAAAAATCTTCCTTAAATATATTTATTTAGTTTTAATATATACAATTAAGGTGTAAAATAAGTTGTTTTGATGGGCATTATGCATAATGAAATGATTACTACAATCAAGGAAAATATTAATTATTCCCTCACAGTTTCCTTTTGTTTCCTCCCAGGTGAGAGCACCTGATACATATTCTCTTAGCAAATGTTCGATACCTAATACAATATTAACTATGATTATCAGGCTGTGTCTTAGATCTCTGGACTTAACCTACACAATTGTAGCTTTGTACTCTTGGGCCAATATCTCCCATTTCCTAGTAATCACTTTTCTACTCTTTCCTTTTTTGTATTTTATTTTATAAGGTTTGACATATAAGTCAGATCAGGCAGTGTTTTCCTTTCTATGCCTGCTTTTTGTCACTTAACAAGTAGTTATAGCCATTATAGAAAACAGGAAGAAGGCTTCACAATTAAAATAGAGCTATTATATATATGAACAGCAGATAACTACTGAGTATACACCCAAAGGAAGTGGAATTAGTACTGCAAAGAGATATTTGCATTCTCATGTTCATTATATGTGTGTGTATATATATGCATATTATAAATACATAAATATAGAATATATATACAAAATATTATTTATATTGTATACATATATACATATGTATTTGTTTATTAAAGGAATATAATTCACCATTAAAAAAGAATAATGTTATGCCATTTACAACAATATGGAGGCAAGTAGAGGAGAGTATGCTCTTTATATTAACAAAAATTCATTGAATAAGTAAAAAACGTGTCTTATCCCTGAACTGGAAATCTCTATTGTGCAGTAGCCAACAATTTTCTATAAATTTTATATAAGTAAAATTAACTCAAGAGTAATAAAAATGTAGGTAGGGCTGTGATAATTAAGCAATATAAGTTCAAAGATCATCTAGAATGAAATAACAATTAAGAATGTTAATTGTAAAAACTGGGTTTTTTTTTTTTTTTTACAATTTTTTACCCTGAAAATGTAAAACTAGTGGAGGAAAAAATAATTATATTAAAATATTTATTTCATCTACTGAACAAGCACTCTCAAAGTGTCAAGACCAAAACTATAAAATACAGGGATAATTTTGGCTGTTTTTGCTTATAAAATATGCAGGTATACAATGTCTTTCAAAAAAAGCAAAATAATAACCTAGTTGAAATTTTATTGACAATGTTTGTACCTGTGTGTGTGCATATAAATACAAGTTTTGTGTGTATATATACAAATGTTCAATACGAATTTTACACTCAAATATGTAATTTACAAATCTACAAATATATGAAGACAGTTAAAATTACACAACAGATAAGTATGCCTATTTGCTGTTTATATATTTTCCCTAGAATGTAATGATTTTCCTTTTAAAATTTCATCTGTTTACTGAATAAAGTTCTTACATTCTCACTATTCTTAGAGGAAAGACAGTTTGCAATATCTGAAAATGGCACTTTAATAGAAAACATTAAATCATACTCATTGTGTATTACTATAATTCTCTAATTTACACAAATTTGGAGATTTAGAAGCTAAGAAATTTTGCTATTCAATACTGTTTAAAGTATTCAAAAGATACCCTCTTTGTGTCAAGTCGTTTTCCCAAAGCTTTAATGTCAGCTTCAATTCCAGCAGAGTTATTTTGAGTTGCTCAAGCTCAGCATTTCCTACTCTCTCTCTCTTTTAGACAACACACGTAATTTGTGTTTTAAATACCACAGGGAAAAAAATTATGAAAACTAGAACGAACTAATATATACAGAAATGCATTGTTAATTTTATCTACAAACAGGCCACTCCATCTGTTCAAACATAATGCTCCAAACCAAGGAATATGTTCCAAACCAAAGAGCATGATATTTGACAGATGGAGAGGTCTGTAAGCCTGTCTGGAGCATGGAATACTATATAGTTTGTAGCAGGGTCCAATTTTCCACACGAAATGAAATCTAATAGAAATTTCTCCCCAATAAACATCAAAATCAGCACCAATTTTCCCAATTGATATGCACCACAGAACAACTCATTTTTTATATTTCTTTCTCAAACAAAGGAAATTCATATTTATTTTCTTTCAGTTCATTCTCTATTTTTATAGCTGTTCTTCTATATAAATAAGTATACATGTCAAATATATTTCAGATGATAAAAACCACTAGTGAGTCAAATTTAGTATGCTTTACTATTTAACATAAATATATGAGTGCTATTTTTAGAATAATTAAACATTTAAAGATTGTATCATTGTATATAAAATTCAAAAAAATCTATGACAGGTTGTTATTAATCTCTTTAACTTATTAAATTAAATATCATAACAAGATGTTTGTCTTCCCTAAAAGCATGTAGCAAGTATGAAGCTGAATTAGATTTCTCAGCTCTTATCTAGGCCTCCTTGGTAAAACCCAGTTCAGATGTGTGATTAAGTCATGGGAGATCATCTCATCGTTATTAACATTTCATCACAATTAAACAAAAACTTTGCTGAAAATATCTTTATCATATGGGCTGCTAGGAAGTTAGAACAGGATTTAAATCTGTGAAAATTAATTGCAGTCTTATCAAATAGAGTATAAGGTGTCCAGTGAGGCATGTGCTGATAAAATATATTAACATTGATGGGTGTCATATGAGATCTCAGTCCTGAAAAAGTGGGACATAGTTCAATATCTAATTCTAACGCTTCAAAATTCAGAGCCACTTATGACTTTGCATCTGAGTAAATTTGAATCAGTTAAACCTTGCTTCTTGTCCCTCTCAGTTCCAAACCTGGGTAGTAATGATGATGCCCTATCACCTTGGTTGTCCTTAGTACAAGTAAGAACATTCAGATTTAGCAGAAATTTTCACTGGAAACCCTGAAGTAAGCACACTTCTACTGCCTTCCTTAGAAGTACTATAATTGTAAAGACCTTTACAACAGTGGTTGCAGAAAAAAAAAAAAAAAAAGAGAGAGATTTTCTTTTGCTTCACCTCAAACAATTTAAACATTCATCATCTTGACCATAAATCTAAAGACTGGAATACTTATTTTTCATTTTGGGGATAATAGTTTTAAATATTATGTAAAATTCAGGTAAAATCAATATTTGATATGTATATTTGAGCTCTTGCAATCTACTTTTATTCTCTATCCACGAAATACATTATTCTTGATTTTAAATCAGTTATTCAACAGTGAATGGTTATATTATCATTTTGGTAGTCAATTATTTGGCCATGTCATTCCCACATAAAATGCTCTGAACATTCTCTCTCTCAAATTTAGGTGATTCTATTAAATGCTATTTTGTGTTACCAGGAACTGCCTACTGAATGCTCTCAAATTTTGTTTCAGAGCCTATTTCTCAATTATACAAAGTTTTACTGGACCTGAATCTGTCTACATCAATAAAGATTAATTGAGAGGCTTTTTGCAGTGCCGAAGTACCTCTTAAGATTTCAATGTAAATTCATCTTGTGTTTCTAGCACTTGCTTAATAGTATGGCACCACACTCTTTAATCATATTTCTTTTCATATTTCTTATCATTTCTAATCCAGCATGTGATATATATATATATATATATATATATATATATATATTCAGTATCACTTGTAACTGCTATAGCTAGATTGTGTGTGTGTATGTTTGTGTGTGTGTGTGTGTGTGTGTGTGTGTTGCACTTCAATTTTACCCACCATTTTGAGAAAATAAAGCATATTTAGAAAGAGAAGATAATTCCTGGCCAAGAAAAAGATCTGATTTTCAGATGCATCACCAGTTTACCCCAAAGTGGAGCTCTCAAGTTCTAGATTCATACACAGCTTCCTACTTGACTATTAACTTGTAAATTTAGTAGGCATCTGAATCTTAATAAATCCATAATGAAATCATGGATTCTTCCCACCTCAATGAAAACTGAATAATGTATCTCATTATATTCCCACCTACATAATGATAGTAAATCCAATTTAATTTTCTAGAAAAATTTATGAGCCATCATTCATTAATTCCTCTTTCTTCTCCAGTGCTCTTCACATTAAATTCATTGGCAAGTTCTCTCAGTTTTGGTTTGGGAGCAGAATTCTAATTGATCCAAATCTCTATCACCAGTGTCCTAAACCAAGGCAATGATGTTCTCTTTTCTGGGCTAATGCAATGGATTCTTTCCATTCCTGATCCTACAGCTAATTTTCCAAACTACAGTAAGCATGCTAGATTATTTTCTGTATTATTTCTTGCTTATTTTCCTTCCTCCCATCCTTTCCTCATTCCTCTATTCTTGTTTGCTCCTTTCCTCCCTCCTTGCTTTCACTCTTTCTTTCCTTCCTTTCCCTCTTATTATATTTTTCTCCCTTTCAAATGAATCAGATTTCAAGTCTCCTTTGTTTAAATGTGTCTTATTGATTTCAGTTATACATGACAAAAAATCCAACCTCTCTGCCTCACTTCCCAAGTTCAATCATGCACCTCCCTGTCCTTCCTCAGTGTACTTCTGCTGTAGTTTAGTGTGTCTTAAGTTTCAGTCTCATCTTTTCCTCTGCCCTGGAACATTCTTTCAAAGGTTCATGGCATGAAAATCTTTACATCATTCACTTCTCATATGTTAACCACTTTCAGAGACTGGGATTGTTTGGCCACTCTATCTACAATTTTTCACTATTCTGCATGCACAATTACCCTCTAAAATTGTTAATTTTATATGTCAACTCATCATCCATGGGGCGTCCAGATATATAGTTAAACATTATTTCTGGTTGTATCTGTGAGGTTTTTCTGTGTGCAATTAACATTTCAATGACTAAACTTAAGTAAATAGGCCACCTGAGTGTGTGGGGGCCTCATCTGATCATTGGAGGTCTGAATAAAATAAAAAAGCCAAAGGATAATTCATTCTGTCTCCCTGACAGTCTTGGACTTTGAACATAGTTTTTCTGTTGCTTTTGAATTTGGTCTCAGAGTGGAACTTGCAGCATAAATTCTCCTGCTTCTCAGGCCTTTGGAATCAGGAAGTATACCATTTAGTCTCCTACATCTAGACTTCTCATCTTCCATAATCACATGAACCAATCTCCTCATATTTATCTCAGCTTCCTTCAGCATATACTTCAAAACTCTTCCAGCCTCTTTTAATTATTGAGTTCCTGGAGTACTTGCATATTTTTAAGTATTTTTTTTTTTGTAGCAGCAACTGACTAATCAGTGCCAAAATATAAATTAGTATGCTTGGCTTGCCATTATAAAATACCATAGACTAGATAACTTAAACAATTATTGATCACCATTCTGGAGGCCAGAAATCCAAGATAGAGATGAGTTTTCTGGTAAGAATTCCTTTTTGGGGGCTGGGATTGTGGCTCAGAGGTAGAGTGCTCGCCTAGCACGCATGAGGCACTGCGTCCAATCCTCAGCACCACATAAAAATAAAATAAAGATATGTGTCCACCTATAACTAAAAAATAAATATTTTTTAGAAATTCTTTTCTTGGTTGGAGATGTTATTACTCTGTGATATTTTGTTATAACAGGTAGAGCTGACTAACACCTTTTTGGGGTGGGCAGGGGTTCTGGGAATTGAACCCAGAGGTACTTCATCACTGAACTACATCTTAGCTCTTTTTAATTTTTTATATGAAGATAGGATCTCACTAAGTTCCTTACAGCCTCCCTAAATTGGTTAGGCTGGCCTCACACTTGAGATCATCCTGCATCAGCTTCCCAAGCTTCTAGGATTACACATGTGCACCTTGACACCCCACTTAACACACTCATACTTGTAAATAATAAAATATGTTTGAATATTAATTTTATATACATTATATAGATATACATTATATATATATATATATATATATAACTTCTGAATAAATTTCTCCATATAATTTCAAGTTACTAGTCACAGTTTCATTTAGAATTTCTGGCAGTTAGTCTTTTTCCAAGCCAATGAGTTCATTAAGCAGTTCTAATATTCATCCTGACTTCTCATTCTAGACAGGCAAGAGTAGTATGGCAAGGGGATAAATAAATTCTTTTGCCTCAAATGTCTAAATATTTTGAAGTATAAATCAATAAAATAATATATTAAATAAAATTTGTTCTGTAGACTATCCCAAAAAATCTAATTGTATTATTCCGTGTTCTTCAAGACAAATAGGATCTTTCTTACAGACTGGAAATTCAGGTAAGAATTGATATTTCAGAGATTATAAACTCAAGCAAAATTTTCCATTCTTTAGTCTAAAAGAAAAATTTAATTATCTTTAAGAAGTTTTAATCTTTGCTCTTAAGGCCGGCATTAGATTGGTTGAGGCCTACCCATGTTATGATCAATTACCCGCTTTATTTACAGTAACATCAATAAATACCTTTACAGTAGCATCTAGACTATGTCTGACCAAACAACTTTCTGCCATAGTATGGCAAACTTAAAACACAAAATTAACCTTGACAATAAAAATCATTTTAAATGCAGTATTTTTAAATGTATAAGATTTTCTTCTGGAAAAGGGAAAAATATCAAAGATGATTGAATTGTATTATTATCATATATAATGAATGTTGTAATAATAAGTCAATGTGTTTTTAAATAAGAAATGCTTTAAGAATATGTAAAATGGGGCTGGGATTGTGGCTCAGTGGTAGAGTGCTCGCATAGCACAGGTGGGACCCGGGTTTGATTCTCAGCACCACATAAAAATAAAGCATTGTGTTGTGTCCATCTACAAAAAAGATTCTCTCTCTCTCTCTGTCTCTCTCTGTCTCTCTCTCTTTTAAAAAAGAATATATAAAGCATAAGTCACTATATTTTTAACCAAATGTATTTTACTATAAATTTTATAAAATCATTAACTATTCATTATAATAAATACCTTTATATAATACATATCCCATTTTAGGTATGATCTTAAATAATAAAATAAACAATTTTATTTAAAGTATCAAAAATTAGATATATTTTAAAGTGTTACATTAAAATCAAATTTATGTTGATGCATTTATACATCTTTTAAAAAGTTATTTTTTCTTTAAAAATAATAGGTAAGATGTGTATCAGTTACACCTCCAAAAGCAATTATAATGGTTCTTCCCCATAATCTTACTGACTCTTCCCAACATTCTTACTTTTCTTAGGTTCCCCTATAAAAAAAGATCTTACCAGAAATCTGGAAGGATCCTGAAAAGATGTATTTTATAAATATATATAAAGAAATTGACTTCAACAGACATAAAGGACAGCACCAACCGTTAGGAAGCACCAAATACCCAGTCCATGTACCTACAAAGGAAGGAAGTCTTTCTACAGCTGTAAGACATGTCATCAGCAGAAGCTTCCATGCCTCTGTCCTTCAGTCTACCCCAGCTGCTGCTCATGCCTGTCTGAGAGTAGCTCAAATCCAACGACCAAAGAAGGTAGGACTATAAAAGTCTGGACATTTTAGATAATACAGGAAACCACAGGATCATATTTAGCTCTATTTGACCAACAAGAAAGTCAAATTTTCATACTTCCCCTTCCTGCCTTTTATTTTTTTAACCTTCCCTTCCACATTTGTTGGTTGAAAGAACACTCCTCAATATACAATGTGGGAACTAAACTCTCAGAGTCAACTTCCTAAATAGCGCTAGCTGCCACTCTGCATTAATCTTGACGTTGACCTGAACATACTGTTGTATATGCTCCAGGAGAGCAGTGATCATATTATACTCACATTCTCTTCGATTCTTAATTATACCTTTTTTGTATACCTAGCATCAGAATTAATTCTTCACATTTCTGTGAACTGTATCTATTTTTGAATTCTAAGGTATCTCATTTCAATATATAACTTTGCTTAGTATGTTGACTAATTTAGCTATTTCTAGACAAATATAGCTATGATTTCTTTATGTTAATATAAGCACAAGAAAGACAGAAGAATCTAGGTCTGTTGATAAATGTCCATAGTCCCAGTTACTTGAGAGGCTAAGACAAAGGATTTCTTGAACATACAAATTTGAGACCAGTCTGGGCAACACAGTGAGACCTCACCTTTAAATAAAAAAAAAAAAAATAACAATGGTAAAAAAAAAAAAAAAAAAAAAAAGCAAAGGATATTTCATCCATAGGGAATACTTAACTATAACATAAGTTTGGGAATTACTTTAATCTATTAGGTGTTCTAAAAATGATTTTGACAGTAATACAAGTAAATCAAACTTCAAGTAAACATTGAATTTCTACTATACCTGTTTTGATACATCTGGGGGGAAAAGGCTAGTCCTTGACTACTAAGGAAATAAATTGAAATTTTTCTAAAATTATAATTTCTAATTCAGTTAGAAAGGATAAAATACAGGATGTTGACTATTCTTTGAATATACTCAGGAACATTGTCTAGGTCTAGTACACTTGTTTAATTGGGAACTAGATTTAATGTGTCCTAAATGTGCATATGTTCCCATAGTCACTGAATATTGTTTTTGAATTTTTTTTTTAAACTGTAGGTGCCTAGTCTATAATCAGTATCAGCCTGTTTCAGGGTTTTAAGTATGCAATTTAGAATTTGTTTAACTGAACTATTTTATACAGTGAAATTCTTGATTCTACCCAGAAAATTTGGGTTTTGTCAAATAAGAATCACTGATAGCATGCTGTCTTGGAAAGAAAAATAACTTGCATCTAGAATGGAAAATGATCTGGAAGACAAAAGCACTCAAGGAACCTATGGAAGGCCAATAAGTCAGATTTTAAAGACAACTTTCCTATGTACATATGTGAATATACCACAGTGAATCTCAACATTGTATACAGCACAAGACTGGGACACTAATAAGATATATTCCATGCTTGTATAAATATATCAAAATAGACTCTACTGTTACATATAACTAGGACGAATAAAAGTAAAAATAAAGAACATGGATAGTATAACAAATGTAGAAGAGCCTGAGATTTAGGGGATGAGCTGTCCAGTCAGAGAAGAAAATAGCATGATGAGCTAGGTTCCAGGTTGGTACATGAGACAGAAGGTCTGCATTGAGTCAAATTAGAAAATGATACTTACAAAAGTATTCAACAGAAAAGATTCTATGTGTGTACCATTGCTTATCAAGATGATTTTAAAACAAAGAATGAAACTTAGGAGAAGGGATTATGACTCAGATAAATGTAGAAAGTCCCCAATCAGAACCGCCAGCTCTTGGCAACCTTTGATTGTTTCCTCTCTCTGTATTTTCTAGAAGTGTAGTTTCCAAGTGTCTTTAAGTGGAACCCTTCAGTGTACAGCCTTTCAAGATTGGCTTGCTTCTCTCAGACTTTTAGGATTCACACTGATTGTTATATATGTCAGTGTTTCATCCTTTTCCTGGGCTATGTGCCATTTTATGGATAGATGACAATTTTTAGTTCATTTACCCATTGATGAATGTTTGGGTTGTTTCTTGTTTTTGGTGATTATGAATAAATCTGCTATAAATATTCACAAACAGATGTTTGAATATGTCTTCTCTCTTTGGTGAAAACTTAGGATTAAGTATGTTGGACAACATGGAAATTCTGTTATCTTTATAGGAAATTGCCTTTCATTTTTTTGAAATGTGTGTATTATTTGCATCTACACCAGCAATATATAAAAGCTCCTTTTGCTCCATATTAACAAGTTTTTTTAAGTGATCAAATACATAGAAAGTACTGTCTTATTTTGTTTAAATTATATTTCTTAATTTACTTTTTCTCTTCATTCTCTTCACAGTAAGTTTGACAAAATAGAATTTTTTCAATTTAATTAATTGCAACTTATCCATATTTTATTCACTTTTTTGACATTTTTTTTTAATCAAACATAATAAATATTTGCTTAATCTAAGGACCCAGTTATAAAAAGTATTTTTCTATGCTTTTTTTAAGTTATTTTATTGGTTTACTTCTATGATTCATTTTGAGCTAATTTTGTGTATAATATAATTAATGGTAGAGATGCACAGTTTTGTATATATAAGTTCTGTTTTTCTAGTTTTAATGAAAATGATATCCATTCTTAGACAAATTCCCTTTTATCAAGCATCAAATGACCATATTGGTTTGGATATATTTCTTTTTCTATTATGTTTTATTGATTTACATATTGCTTTTTACAATAATACACTATCTTGATAATTATTGTTTTAGAATAATTCTTAGAATCAGATAGTGTAAATTCTTGAAATTTGCTCTTCTTTCAAAAAACATTGTATGTTATTCTGGATTCTTCTTTACCATGTAAATTCCAGAATCAGCTTGTTAACTTTCATACAAAAAGTGAGCTGGATTTTGGTTATGATTACTCTGACTCTGTAGACAATTTGGAGAACTGATCTTTTAGTCATTGTTTATAATCTTCTAAGCCTTGTATACATGTATCTACCCATAAATTTAAGGCTTATTTAATTTTTCTCATCCACTGTTTTCTATGGTTTTCACTTCAAAATAAATCTTGCACATATTTTGGTGAAATTCTTTATAAATTCACTTGTATATTTGTGATTCTTTTTTAAAATGTAAATTACTGATTGCTACAAGGTAGAAATACAGTTGATTTCTTATATCAACTTTGTATTTGGTGACCAAGCTAAACACACTTATTCAATCTAGCAGTTCTTGCTTGGATTCTTTCAGATTTTTCCCATAGACTATTAAGGCATCTGTGAATAGAGAAAGCTTATTTCTTTTTTCCAACATATGTTTTCTTTTTTTATTTCATATTCTTTCTGAGTTTCACCAGCTAGAATCTGTATTATTAATTTTCAAGAGAATGGCTAAAATAAATATCCTTTTCCTGTTTCTGGTTTTAAGGGGAGACATTTAATCAGTGAGCATTTAGTATCATACAAGCTGTAAGTTTTTATGAAATGTCCTTTATCAACGCTGTAAGATTTTATGAAAAGTCCTTTATCAAGTTGACAAAGTTAGCATTTATTAGTTTGTGAATATATTTTATAATATATGTAATCTGAATTTAGGCAAATATATTGCTTCGTTTATTAGGATAATCCCGTGCTACTGTTATTTAGTGGTGTTATTTTAGCTTACATTACATTAATTCATTTTGAAACTGAATAAATTTCCTAAGGTATATTATAGTCTGACATGGTTTCCTTTAGAGAGAGATCAAGACAGAGAGAGAGAGAGAGTGAGAGGGAGAAAGGGAGAGATGATGATGATGATGATGATGATGATGATGGTGATGATAATGAAAGTTATGATGATGACAATAAGACTTTTTTCCATCTCTATGAGGAAAATACTATATACTTGTAAGTTTTTCTGTTTTGGCACCAGTATTATGCTGGACTTATAAAATGAGTTAGGAAGGTCCTCTTTTATTTTCTGGAAATCACTTTATTGAATGAATCTGATTTGTTTGCTTTGGTAATTTTCTCCAGTGACGCCATCTGTGCCTGGGACTTAGATTGTATGATTATTAACTATGAATTCAATATTGTTAGTCATTACAATACTATTTTGATAATCCACTTCTTAGGTGAGCTTTGGTAGTTTTTTTGTCTTTCATAGAATATATCTGTTTTATGTAACATGTCTATTTATTTGTGATAAAGTAGTTCATAACATGCCACTGTTATGTTAATGTGTATAAAATCTGTGGTGAGTCCTCTCTTCATTTATTCAATTTCATGGACAAATTGTGTCTTTGTTTGTCCTGATAAAATTGGCTAAAAGTTTGTAAATTTTAATGTTTTTTCCTAAGAAACAACATTTGGTTTTATAGATTTTCTCTACTGTTTTTCTCATTACATTTTCAATTGTTTCTGCTCCTATTGCTATTTCCTTCCTTTGTATTTAATTGAGTTAAATTTACACCTAAATTTCTGTATCTGTGTATTGTGATTTTTCTTTTATTTCAATTGTGGAAATTAGGCAGAATTTCAGGTATCAGAGCTTGAATGTAGATTCTATAACGAATTCCCCTCACGCTAAATGTTAAGGGCCAATTTGTTTCCTCTAAATTCTCCCAAACCAATTATTCCAGACTCTACAGAAGGTAGATCTGTCCTAAACATGCCTGGTGACATGAAAATGTCTTTAGCCATACATAAGAAACAAGGAGCCCAGTACTAAATTATCAGATGGTCCCTGAATTTAGGATTATTCAACTTTTGATTTTTTTTTTTACATGCCAATGGTGCAAAAGCCCTATGCAAAAGCCTGAGTTTATTTATTTATTTATTTATTTAGCTTTTTTAAAAGCCTTACTTTAGATTTTAATTCTGATATTTTTTGGGGTCAGCATCAGGTGGTATGATACTTTTTCACAATGCAGGACAGGGACAGTAAGCTGCATCTCTTAGCCATGTGATCACCTGAGGGAAAACAAGGAGTGTGCTACTATGCTATGATGTTTGGCAGGGAAAGTATATTAAATGAGTTTTCAATTTACTATATTTTTAACTTAGGATTAATAGACCATAGCCCCATCATAAGTTGAGGGGCATCTATATATTCCACTCAATAGGTATACATTTATTAACTTAATAATTGTTCTGAAAGTAATTTGGGTTTAAGAGTATATTATGTTTGAGGATATAAATGATTTTGTCATCTTATATATGTGCAATTAAAATATTTTCTTTCCAGAAGCAGAAGTAATCGTTTCCTAAAAGACCCTCAATCAATGAAAATCCTAACAGACTGACATGGCTTAAGAACCCAAGCCTTCATAGCCATGCTGCTGTGCACCTCTTAATTCATCAGTGTGTACCTGCACTCACTGTTGACCTTTGGACTGATATTATAAAGATAATGTATAGCGAGAGATACTTGAAGATAAATTTTGAGCCACTTACATTCTAAACCCGATGAGTGGGTTGTTCAATAACTTCCTAGAAATGTTGCTTTAATCTGAAGCAAAAACATAAAAAGTTTTTCCATGTGAAGTGAATTGGCTCAGATGGGATAGTGCTGTTGTTTTTGCCATGAGTAACACTCAGCAGTTATCAAGGAAACAAGAGATACTCTGCCTACATAGTATTTCTAATGGCAAGTAAAATGTAGACTGAAAGATAGTTTCCCACTTTGCAATTGTTAACTGAGAAGAACAAGTAAAAGACTCCTATACATTCTTTCTTAAATCAATTCTGTCAGAGGGTCAGTGGCAGAGTTGTGTAATTAGACACACCATTATACTCTTGATTTTGTCTCTATTATCTGAGATCAGACTATAAGAATTCATACCCCAGCATTATAATTTACTCTTGGTAAAATGAGAACTTTGTAAAGCTGTGTATTATGCCTAATCTTTGTATACACAGATGAAGGTCAAAAACAGTATTATTTTATGGAATAACTTTTTATTATTATTTACCTGATTACTTCTGATGAAGTGAAGCTTTATGCATCCCATTTTATAAATTGAAAACAACAATATGTTTATATAATTCCCCAGGATTTTTGATATTGTCAACTTAAAACTGACCCTGATGTATACGGATAGGAAAGACTAAAGGTGACAATACTAATCACAAAGCAGCATTTGAAAGGTGGAGTTCTGATTTTTTTAATCAAAAGTCACTACTGAGAAAGGTACAAAGAAATCAGGCTTTGTTTTTCATAATGTGCAACCATGATTTGCTAACTGTGATTAAAGTTGTCTAAGTCCACCTACAATTGCATTAATATTACTGCTAATTCTGACATGATGCTTTCTGTCAGTCTTGATTTTCAGCATTATGAGTCTGGTTGTATTTCATTTTATTTTTCTTTGCTTTAGTGTTATGAAGAAGTTGGAAGAAGAAGCATTAGAGATTCCTAACCAAATCCATTTCAAAACAGCCCATTTGAGTATTTTTAAATCACATTTTTTTCTTTAGTAAGCTAAAAATAGACCAAATATTAGTGACTACGAAAATTTCAAAATGCCACTCAAACATCATTTATTCAGCATAGTTTTAATATACTCTAAATTTAATTAAGCTTGTATACAAACTCAAGGCTTGCAATTCTGCCATCAAATATTAATCCAAAATGTTATGTAAGGCAACATTTTTTAAATTATAGTATTTAAAGGTAAAATGATCAGTATTAATATTCAAAAATGAATATAATTTTTATGTGGGGAAAACATGTTTTTATTCAATCAATGAAATGAAATAGAAAAAAATCACTGCCGTACATGACCTAGGCTTACTTTTTATTCAGAGGATATTCTAAACATACTTGATGATTTTGTTGTGAGAATGTGCTGGATGAAGCTGGTCAAAGGTGCTAAGGAAGGCTACTTAACCTTCCTGGGGAAGGTAATATCTGATTTGTACACATGTCACATCCAGCTTCACTTTGCGTAGCTGCTGCTGAGCTCACATCTGCCACATCTCAACAGACAGAACATAGATTTGTGTAATTCACGAACCATCTTTTTGCTAGCTGGCAAGAGAAATAAAATCAGGAGCCAGTGACTTCCTGTGGCATGTTATTGATGTGTATTCTACCTGGACATACCACATTAACATAAAATTCTTCCAACTACTTCCTGTCAAAATTAGCTTATTTCTAAAAAATTTACATATATTTATATATTATATACAATATATTTAATATATTTATATATTATATGTATTATATATTATACTTATATTGTATTTTATTTATTTATATATATATATATATATTTCAAATATATACTATGATTGGTACTCATTTGACAATATGCATTATCAGTATAACATCTATGAATCTTCAGTAAAATTGTATTTAGCCATGAAGGGGAATTATTTGGTAGAGAACTGAGTATCAGTTTTCAATACTTGCTCTAAAAGAAGAAGAATGGGTTTTTATAAAGCTATGATTTAATTTAATATTTTATAGGCATTGCATGACAAATCAAGCCTTTCACTCTGAAAGTGTCCTTAGAAAGAATTCAGCAAAATAGATATCTCTGAAATTAAGCAGAAAAAAATTCATTCAGTTCCAAGAAGATAAATAATAATGTGCCACAGATATTCAAATTCTACATTTTATCTTCTAGTGTCAGCTCATCTAACAGTGGGCCAATAAGTAGCATAGAAATCTTGTATCTTTAATACATTTTTTTCCTGACAGTTAAAGTTACATTGATTTACTTCTAAATCACATGTGAGCACTTGAAGTGTTTATACAACGCATACTTTAAGATTGAATATAAAGGAGATGTTTTGACATAAATGGAACTAAAACCATAAAAAATTTTCACACAGAAAATGAATAGACCTTTGAGTTATGGCCCATTGTGCTCTAAAAAGTATCTTGCTTAGATTGAATTATGCTTCTACATATGAGACTCCAAGAAGTTGATGTTTTATTCAGTAAGTATGAAGAACTTGCTGTCTGTCAGACACTTAGCCACATACTAGGACTGCAAAAAAAAAAAAAATAACAAATAAGAAAGAGATAAACTTTCTTCCACAAGAAGTCCAAAGTCATGTAAAGGTAAAAGAAAGAAGTATAGATAAATTTACTCTAATCATATAGGTGGATAAAAACACATATTACCTGACTGTGGTATTGCTATTGAAGGATAAAATGATACCTATTTCAATCTTGTGGTTTTTACTTTTATATTATGAAGTGGGTAATTCTTCATCTGTATCATGAATAATAATTATGGGTGAGTTAAAAGGTGAGCATTGAGAATACTTACACTGAAAAGAATTGCTAATTATCGGAACTCCTAATTTAATCTGGTGTACTGTATTTTAATTTGGAATCTGGTGACATATGTATTCTACCTACCAGGGCAACAGCACCATATATCTTTCTAATAATTTATCTTCTCTGCTGCAGCTGAGATAGTGATAAAAGTGGAATCAAGCATTAATATCAATAGGGAGTAAATCCCATGTTCAGGAAGGCAGTATATATGAAGACTACAATGAGGTGAGAGGTTTTTTGTTTTTTTTCTTAATCTAGAGAAAAGAGATTTGAGATTTGAATTTTTTCTTTTTTTTTTTTTTTTTTTTTTGCTATCAGGGATTGAACACAGGGGCATTGGACCACTGAGCCACATCCCAAGCCCTATTTTTCATTTTATTTAGAGAGAGGGTTTCACTGAATAGCTTAGTGCCTCCCTTTTGCTGAGGCTGATTTTGAATTTGGGATTTCCATGCTTCAGCCTCCTGAGCCTCTGGGATTACAAGTGTGTGCCACCACCGGGCCTGGCTGAGAATGCCTCTTTTGAAAATAAGGAAAAAAACAAATTTTCTCTCAATCTCAAAAAAAATATGGTAGCTGAGCGATTTAGCACCCTATACTCTTCTTATGGAAGAAATTCAGTATTAATTTACATCTAGGTTTCCTTTGAATGATTTGATATTCTAGATGACTGCTTAACCTGGGAATAAAGGTTGCAGAGAATCATTTGGAAAATATTGGAAGTAGTATCTTGGATTAAGTTAGCAACCTCAGAATGCCATGCGTATGATAAAATAAATCAATGGGACTTTTATTCTGGGGCATTAACCAGAACGAAAGTAATATTAGGCAACACATAAGACTTGGACCTAAAAATTCCAGAACTCTGATAGAATAGCAAATTGCACCATTGGTGATGATATAAATTGATTTCAGAGAAGATAGTCTCAGAGCTGGTGGAACTATATATTTTTTTGTTGTTGTTCAGGCATACTGTTGATATAGATTATCTTAGAGAATCATCAAAGGTGCTCAGGGAAGTGAATGGATAGTTCCCACATTTGTAGAAAACATGTCTATTAGAATTACAATGAACCAGGCTGTGGTGAGCCGCTTCTGCCATTTCTGCAGACTATGGTCGCCATTACAAGATGGCGCTGGCTCCGCTGTGGTCTGTGACAAACAACTCCTTATTTGGGAGAGTTGGCGCATGGTTTTTCACCACCCTATGAGAAAGCTCCACGTGGCAGCTTCGCATTGGGGCTTGAGATGCTTTATTAAGGCTGGGAGGGGCATCCGGGAAAAAGAAGAAATATCAAGGGCCTGAATAAACTGCTGAAAGAAGATTCCTGAGTTGTGTCTTCCTTGCGGGCAAGGGGTCGCGACACCAGGCTCCAACTTTAATAATCAAATGAAAAAAAATATTGTAGCATATGCTTACATTTTTACTGAACTATTTTCACTACTCCCATTGATTAATGAGGCATTAAAATAATTTCTGTTTGTATAACCTCCTTTGACATTCTGCTCTTTTCCTTTCAATATAAAAATATGTATATTTTGGGTTAGCCTAAAATATTTCCTAATTCTATAGTGTCCTGATATCCAAGAATTAAAAAAAAGAAGGAAATTATAAAAACTTGGATAACAATTCATTACATCATTCAAATGTTCAGATGAAGAAAGAGAAACTCAATTAATGCATTTTTTCAGAGTACAACAAAGCTCCTGAACAGTTGTATCTCCTAAAATACTAATTTACTAGATCTCAAATATAGCCTTCTTTCTTTACCTATCAACTCCTCCTGTTCCTCAACCTCTACTTTGTACTAGATTGCTAGATTGTACTAGATATACAGGTTAAGAATTTGCATTTAGTAGCAGTATTAATAACACATTCTCTGAGGTTAAAATCCTAACCATACTTACTAAATTAAGCAACTTGGAAAGTTACATTACTCTTCTGAGGGGAACAAAGGGACTTTTATACAAGCCAAACTCAATAAATATTTCATATAAGAATTCTAATAATAGTATAGGGGGAAAGAATATTAAATTTAATCAAAGAAGTTAGAGAAATATTTACATTATATGTGACAATTTAGCTGATACTTCAAAGACAATTTGGAACAGGAGTTAGCAAATTAATTTTTATGCTCACAAGCTAGGAATGATTTTAAATGGTTAAATGCTTAGAAAAAATAATAATGTTTTGTGACATGGAAAAACGTGATATTCAAATTTCAGTGACCATAAATAAAATTTTATTAGAACACAGCCAGACACATTCACTTAAATATTGTCTATAGCTACCTTCATGCTATACAGCAGAATTGATGATTTGCAGTGAAA
The DNA here is from genome assembly GCF_021218885.2 of Marmota monax. Taxonomy (NCBI): domain Eukaryota; kingdom Metazoa; phylum Chordata; class Mammalia; order Rodentia; family Sciuridae; genus Marmota; species Marmota monax. The sequence continues at coordinate 18,737,125 of NW_026692781.1, forward strand.
CCGAATGGCCCACTAAATCTAAAATATGTACTTTCTGACCCTTTACAGAAAAATCTTTACAGAAGAATTTACTGAACCCTGGCTTAGAGAAATGCTACATGTAGTGCTGGACTGCAAAGAGTTAAGGAGATTGTGACAAGATGTGACTGAAAGAACAACGTCCTATATTAAAAATGTCTTCTTATAAAAAGGGATTGAGAACCAAACTAAATCATGTGGTAGATTTATATTTTGACTCAAGTTCCTTCTTTTGTCACAGACAGAAAGCTAATAGTTAGAGGTCCTCTTGTTAGTCCACAGATAACATTTTGAGTGCCACCATTTCAAAGCTTGCTTCCCAGATGTAACAACGGTGAATATCCAGTGAGAAGGGATTGTGTACAGAATAAAGATATGAATCTTAACATTAGATGAGGAATGACTTAATTTCATTTCTTGTCATTACACATAAATATTTCCATGTTTAAATGCAGGAATAAAGTGTGGAATATTTAAGGCATGTAAATGTTGAAAACTTATAAGAGCCAGACTCAAAGAGGAAAATAAAGTAATTAAATAAGCAATATCACTAAACAACCTGAATGCCAATCAAAGAAAGATTTAATTTGAAGACTAATTGTTCAGAGAGGAAGGAAGCAAGCAAACTGCAGATTTCAAAATAACATATAGAGCTTGGTATTTCCAATTATCTTCAAAGAATTTGTAATTATCTCAGAAACATCAGCTTGTTCTAACATGACTTTTAAAATCATCCTGATGAGTTTTTCAAAAATCAAGCATTGACCCCGTTCGTATTTTGAATCCTATTGTCTTATATTACAGAGCACTATTAATTTCATGGACTTGATAATCCCTTTTACCTTTGTTAAGAGTGTTTCTACTATCTTCCTCTACACTGAAAAGAGAAGCATGTACACATTAGGAAAACAGTTAATTAACTGGAAAATGATAATAACTTTGAAAAAATTGAAAAATAATCTAATAAAAATTATAATTATTATATAGAGAGACCCCTGATTCTGAACAAAAGAGAAGGCCACATTAAATACCAATTTTTTAACTTTAACGCTATCAAACATTCTTTAGTTTTTAAAGTCTCAATTTTGACAAATAAAATTATTGTTTTTTTTCAAATAAACATTTCCAGTATTATTTTTCCTACTTACTTCCTCTTGTATAAATAAGCAAAATTTCATTCTATTTAAACTTTTAAACTAGAAAGTTCAAACGATAAATTAATGTAAACTCTAGCCATGCTTTTTACTTTTCTGTCTTTTGCAGAAATTAGATCCATATTATTACGTCCTTGGAAGTAAAGTATTTTCAAAATTGTGTGTTTTGCAATATTAAGTATATCCCCATTATATTATCCTTCATTGTATCTATGTTATTAGTCTTCCTATGACTAAATGAATATGCTTTAATCCTCTAGTTACAAAATGTCCTTAGAATACAGAAGGCTTATCATTTGAAAGATGAATATTGTGGAGCCAGATTAACAAATGTATTTGCTAAATGTAGAAAGAAATATGAAATATGAAAGGAACTGCACTACTGCACGAAGACTTGTGAACCAAGTTAAAAGAAAGAGGGCAAGGGAGTCAGCAGAGCACTGTCTGTTCCAAGAGACAGTTTCATAATGTGACTTCTGGAAATAGATACCAAACATGACCTTTTGCTATTTCTTTTTACACATATTTTGTGAATAATGTAACTTTTAAAAGACATTAACTGTTAAAAGATGTCTGTGAACACAAGCCTGAGTGTCAAAATATAGACCCAGAAGAACACACAATGCATGATTCCGGTTATCTATTATATATATACACACATATCTATATCTTTTTTATTCAAATAGCTTCCAGAGCATTAAATTGGGAAAATGAGAACACTTTCTGAGCAGGTAAAAACATTCTATATACCAATAAAGGTCTGGTATAAAACTGAATGTATAAGTTTGTCCAAATGTATCATTTTCTAAGCTTAAAGCACAATTCACAATAGCAAGACTGTGGAACCAACCTAGATGCCCTTCAATAGACGAATGGATAAAAAAATGTGGCATTTATACACAATGGAGTATTACTCTGCATTAAAAAATGACAAAATCATGGAATTTGCAGGGAAATGGATGGCATTAGAGCAGATTATGCTAAGTGAAGCTAGCCAATCCCTAAAAAACAAATGCCAAATGTCTTCTTTGATATAAGGAGAGTAACTAAGAACAGAGTAGGGAGGAAGAGCATGAGAAGAAGATTAACATTAAACAGGGAAGAGAGGTGGGAGGGAAAGGGAGAGAGAAGGGAAATTGCATGGAAATGGAAGGAGACCCTCATGGTTATACAAAATTACATACAAGAGGAAGTGAGGGGAAAGGGAAAAAAGAGAAAAAAACAAGGGGGAGAAATGAATTACAGTAGATGGGGTAGAGAGAGAAGATGGGAGGGGAGGGGAGGGGAGGGGGGATAGTAGAGGATAGGAAAGGCAGCAGAATACAACAGACACTAGTATGGCAATATGTAAATTAGTGGATGTGTAACCGATGTGATTCTGCAATCTGTATAAGGGGTAAAAATGGGAGTTCATAACCCACTTGAATCAAAGTGTGAAATATGATATGTCAAGAACTATGTAATGTTTTGAACAACCAACAATAAAAATTTTAAAAAAATAAAAATAAATAAATAAATCAGAATCCAAACCTTAAAAAAAAAAAAAATTCTGTGCGTTTCATTCTATGTAAATTTTTAAACTGCAAAGTTCAAACTAAATCAATGCAAACTCTAGCTATAAGCTCTGATTTTTTTTTTTGGGGGGGGGTACTGGGGATTGAAACCAAGGGTGCTTAACCAGTGAGCAACATCCTCAGTTCTTTTTTAAAAATTTTTAGTTAGAGCAGTGTCTCCCTAAATTGCATAGAGCCTTGCTAAGTTGCTGAGACTACTTTTGATCTTGCCATCCTCCTGTCTGAGCCTCCCATGTGGTAAAGGCATGTACCACTACACCCAGCAATTTGCTTTTTTTTCTAAATGATAAAGTTTCATAATTTTTACACTAATATCTACACATTGTATGCTTGAAAAACAAAAGTACACGTTGAAGAAAGTGACAGATTTCTCACTGCTGTCAAAGGTAAAGTTAAGTGTGGCTATTGAAAAGGTCTGTCTGCAGTATATGGTATTGGCTCCAAAATTGAACAGACGCAATGACATACTGGTAGCAACAGGCATAAAAACACCCAGTTATTGGCTTCTATGTATCATTTTCCACTAAAAAAATCAGAGATTTATTTGTTGAAAGGTGAAAGACTGATTCCGGAGATACAGAAGGAAGAAAATTTTAAATTGGGTGCTGAAGGAGATCTCAACTAGAAGATGATAATTAATCTGAGAAATTAAATATGGAAAGAAATTAAATAGATATCCAATAAGAATAACATGCCACAACTACAGGCAGTCACATTCAAGGAACTCTGTTTTGGGATACTTTTTTTCTTAATAAAGAGTTCTTTGCTTTGAGTTGTAGCTCTACTGACTTGGAATAGGGGGTGGGACCCATGGCTGATCCAGAATTCAGCTAGGTCACAGTCCAACATTATCCTTTTGTGGTAGGACATTTTTAAAATATCTGCTTTAGACACATACCATGTATAGCTATGCTTTTTAACCAAATAGACATGATAATGATGATAACATTACCCATACATATATGCCAAGCACTGTGCTTAGCAAAATTTTGTCCATTAAGGAATATTTGATTCTCAAAACAGACTCATGAATCAGGTGCTAGTATTCTAAATTTATAAATGAAAATTTGAAATATATAAATGTTAATTAGCTTATTCATAGTCATGCAGGAAATGATTTATATAGGATGTGAATCCAGATGCTCTAGTATATTGTCTATACACTTTTTTCCTCATTTTTTATTGATGTATAATTGTTGTACATCTTGATGGGAATTGTTATTACATATTCATACATACACACAATAACCAATTTATTACAATGCCTATCTGCCATAAGAATTAAATACATAGATTTATTTTACTTGCTATTGATTGGCAATTATATATATATAAACTTCTACTTAATTGGTTCCCTTTCAACTTTCATATGCTTTCCTTTATAGATTTTATATCTTCTATTTAATTGGAACTCCAAACCAGCACTGGCATGAACCAGCACTGCTATTATAATGCACAGGAGAAAGTGGTTTTTGTTTTCTGGTACTGGGGATTGAACCAAGCGTTGCTTAACCACTGAGCCACATCCCCAGATTTTTTTTTTTTTTTTAATTTGAGACAGGGTCTCAATAAGTTGCTTAGGGACTCATTAAGTTGCTGAGACTGGCTTAGAACTTGCAGTCCTCCTGCCTCAACCTCCTGAGCTGCAGGAATTACAGGTGTGTGTGACCACCCCCAGCAAGGAACTGTATGATATAAAGTGTATTAAGAATTGTAATGTAATAATAATAATAATAATAATAATAATAATAATACTGCTCATGTATAATGGCATAATTTGGTGTGAACATATTTTATAAGAGTTACAAAAAATGGTGTTGTGAATGGATAATTATGATTGTAATGCATTCCACTATTGTCATGTATGTAAGAATTTTAAAAAAAAGAAGACTAAATTAAAATTTAACAGATTTCTAATGTTATAAAGGCAAACTTTCATTTTAGTAAAAAAGGCCACAAAATAAGTCTTTAAGAATCACACAAAATCATAACTGCTTTTTTCACCTTGGAGGATTTTTATATTTCAGTTATACTGATATACAAACAGAATCTTTCCCTGTTATGTATACAATTAATAAAACAATTTCCATCATGTTGGTTTATGATCATTAATATAAATGAATGAAATACAATTAGGATAGATGATTGATTTTGGAAGCTGATAATTACAAAAACACTGGTAGTTTCATTTCATGCAATAAAAAGTGGAAAAAATAAACAGGATCCATGATAAAGAAAATTTTTAAAAAAATATATGGGATTATATGGAAAAGTTTTTTTTTTCTTGTCCTACAGTTGCATTACTATAAACACATGAATACTATATGGCAGTGTTCAATAAACAAGAAACTCCAAAATGTAAACATCAATGGAATAATTTTTTCCTATAAAAATTGAGCCTGTTCCTGGACTTTTTTGCCCTCAGCATCGCTCGCAATAGTTAGGAAGCCACTATACATTTTCTTAATTAATCTCCTCAGCATTGATTTTAGAACTTGTGTAAACATGTGATCTAAAATAATGTTTATTCCAATAGTACACAGTTTTTATTTTTTCTCTTACATTTTTAATATATACCTAATGTTTGTTTATTAGGGAAAATATACTTTAGTTCTTTTCATGAATGTAATGCTGTGGCAACATTTGATTGTGAAGAAACTAATTTTTCAGTCTATTTTCCATATACAGTTTTTTGAGGGTGGTTAACTGATCACTTCTCAGCTGTAATTTTGAGCTCCACTGAACTGTTATGGATGTTCCATTTTAAAACAGAACATATGTGAACAGAACTGTTCCCGTTATGCTTGACTGATGCCCCTGATTGTGTTCTAAATTCACAACTGTGCCTCTAGTTATGAACTAATAACTTTGATTATTTAGGTAAAGTCAAATCTTCAAATCCAATTCTGTTAGTCTAATTGAAAAACAACTAAAATGCAATTGCCTCTATGCAATATATTCCCCCCCCCCCAGTCTTGAAAGATCTCATAGTTACAGCTGTATGAAATTCTTGACATTAAACTACATTATAACCAGGCCACTTTTAAGTCAGTAAGCAATTGTCCATTGAAATGAGAAAATATGAGGTTGGTTTCATGAAATGCTAACATAATTTGAATAAACTTGAAGTTGTTTAGAAATAGTTTTATTGTAATTAGAGGATATATCTTAAAAATATAGCACAAATCAAACTTATGATTGATACAGTTTCCTTTGTGCTTCTCGTAACCACAAACACCTTCTTATGAAAAAATGCAATATGAAAAACAGTACAGAAGCTAATTTTTCAGGACCCGAGTTTAAGCTTTACCTCAGTTACCTATTTGGCAAATCTATTTGGCATGTATTTTAATCTTTTGTAAAAGCATATAATAACTGGAAACCATATCTCATACCAAGTTATACAACATTTAATAAAGACATATATGTGAAAAATATTTCATATTATAAAAATCAGTAAGAGTGTTAATGTTACTTAATTCTGAAAGATGTCTCCTTGCTCAGAGAAGTTTAGGATACTAGCCAAATTCAACCTTTAAAAATTCCCTGGGACTATCTGTTCAGGAACTATCTCAGAAATACCTGCAGTTTGATCATCCTTATCTTAGGATTTAAATTTCCTCACAGATGCTTCTGTTTTTATAAGTACATGAAGAATTTCATTGCCATATCCATTGACTGTTACTCAAAGAGCTACCACTTACTTGCCAGTTAAGTTTGCATCGTATTTTTAATAAATCTCATCAGCCTAACTAATCATACTTGCAACTAGAAATAAAAACATGAAATAATGACCATAAGCTTTTCTAATCTGTTGCTGTCTATTTGTCTGGATATATATTGAAGCACACATTTCTCTAATTCTAAAAGATTCTATGTAGCCTCTTTGTTTTTAATCTTATATAGAAATCAATTTTGTATGTGTGCATTATGAGTAAATGAATATATTACTTATATTATCCTCATTTTATATATGTATATTCTTTCCTCTTATTATGCTATGTCTTGAGTATGTTCTATCTTGCCTTTCCAGATAGACTACATTATTCTCTTCACTAAGGTCCCTTTGTGAATTCTGGGCCTGTATTTTTGTCATCTTTCTTCTTTCTCTTACTTAGCAAATCTCCCTTATTAGACTCATTTGTCTATCATTTCTGTAGTCTATCCCCAAAATTATATGTTCTAAGTTTTGGATATTGAGGCCTTATTGGGATCTTTTCAATTTTACAATTAAAAAAAAATGGACTGGGTTGGAGAATATCATGCTAAGCTAAATAAGCCAATCTCAAAAGCCAAAGGCCGAATGTTTTCTCTGATATAATGATACTAATTCACAATAAGTGGGGGACTGTGCTAGGGAGGAAAGTTACTTTTGATTAGGTAGAGGGCAGTGGAAGGAAAGGGGTGGATGTGGGGATAGGAAATATAGTAGAATGAAACAGACATTACCTTATGTACATATATGACTACATGACCAATGTGATTCTACAACATGTACAATCAGAGAAATTATACCCTAATTATAAATTATATAGCAAAGTGTGTAAATGCATTCTTATGTCATGTATAACTAATTAAGACAAATAAAAAATTTAAAAGTCTCTAATTTCATAAATACTTTAAAAAATAATTTAAATTGCTTAATATTTTAAAACAGGCCACTGATTCAACCCAGGTCCTATCTATAAATATATACACGATTTAAATTAGGAGACAAAGAGAGGGGTTTATTTTCAAAGGGTGCTTGTGTGAAAGTGTGAGCAGGATGAGGGTAAAATTTAGTATAACAGTGATCCAGGACTAACAGAAGCAGAGCTCTTTGTTCAGACTTGAAGGCTTAAGTGGAGGGAGTGACTAGCAGAAAAGAGAGTTATATAGGACAGGCCTCTTTGAGAGGGTTAAACAGCCTGTGTGAAAAGACAAAATAAGCCCATGCTGATATCACAGGAAAGAAACTAGGGGGATTAATTCTTGACTTCACTCTTCTCACTTCCTCTTATTGTCTACACAGATTCCCCATGAGCCCACTCAACTGTGAGCTGGACACAGGTGTCATTATTGTGATCCATAAAAACCAGCCTCCTAGAGCAGAGGGCAAGGGTAAAAGGACAAACAAAAGATACCTGCCATGGCTCTCTTCTGCTTTCCCTCACCCATTTGTCCCAACATACACAATTTCCCATTATCTACCATATAATTGCGAGATACAATTTACTAAGTCATCTACCCACTAAAATCTAAAATAGTACTTATCACTAGTGTTCTTTAAATATAGGGGGAGAGAAGAGAAAATTGATTAAAATATAGTAAATATATTGCAGTTAACCATCACAATATCAGTCTTATGGCTTACAATAGTTAATATGGATGTCTTTTCTCAGTGATCATTCTGTAGTCCCTCTATTCTATGCCAGGCTCTCAGCTGCATGGGGCTTTTGGTTCAAATCTTAAAACTTTCACAAGCTGAGTCCTTCAGCCCAATCTCATTTACTGCAATTTGTCATTCACCAGCACATTTGAGAAAGATATTATAATAAAAGCACACCAATTAAACCTTTTGGTTCTGATCAGTGTCCTCTTTACTCTCATTGTGAGACAGCAAACCAATTTACCACTTGTATTTAGGATTCATCACTTGAAATAGTTTAGTGGCAGTCCTTCCCCCATTGGATCAATGCAAAAGGAACATAAAATCATCCAGTAACAGATTGTGTTGCCTAGTGCCATCATCTGTGTCCCTTGGACAACACCACAGTCCTGAGTGAGGCATTATATAAATCTATAAATAATAGGGCTAGCATTCTGCACAGGGAATAAAAACCTATATTTGGAATACATGACTAATTCTATGAAGACAAAAGTTTTCCTGCTGCACTATGGAAAGGCTAAGCCTGCCACCAGGTACCTAAGTGGGCCTCAGGAAATAGTATATTGTTAGCATTAATTGACAAAATTAAACAGTCACAGTTTGGGGAAAAGCAGGTGGTTGAACCTATTCTTATCAAACATTTCTACTATGGCCATTTTGTAGATTTTCTCACTAAGTAAACACTGGGACAACTGAGAAGGAGATAAATGTTCCTAGATTTGTTGATATAAATATTAAGAATCTATTTTTATGGAAGTAACTTAGGCAGAATAACTTAGCCTAGTCTTAAATATACAAATTCCCTTTTAGGATAGAATGATTATGTGTCAATCTAATATTATAGTTCAGTGGTCAAGGTTTCAGATTCTTAAAGATTCTCCCATGTTCTAGCAGAAACTCAGAACTAATCTTCAATAGTTTTAAGCAGAGAATTGTATATATTTCTCCAAAATTTTAATATACTGTAAAAGGATTTCTCAGCAAAGTGAGACTTCCCTGGGGATCTCTGCAGAGATTCAGTATGCCATGGCCACATCAACTGATACTGAAAAATATATGAGAGGAATGCAAAGCAATGGAGATATAGAAGTACCTTTCACAGGACACTGCAAGAGAAAGGAATCAGGGTAACAAATGAGGAATGAGATTTTTGGAGAGAGAGAGAGAGAGAGAGAGAGAGAGAGAGAGAGAGAGAGAGAGAGAGAGAGAGAGAATTCTGGGAACAAATTAAAAAGTGAAAGGAACCCTGTTTGTTATGAGCCATTGGGAAGGAAACCCAGAAGAAAAAACAAAGCCTTTCACAACTGCATCCCCTGGCTTCCAGACTGGGGACAGGGAACCAGAAACTGCAAAAATAAATTTAAACAGGAAAGTGCAAACAATCTTGAGAATAACAGTATATGGGCTGTTCTAAGTGCATGATGAATCCAGGCTTCATACATATTTTAAGTCCAGTTTAGGAATTTGGAGTAAAATGGACTCCTCTGCCCAAAGAAGGTATTACTCAGGACCTGTCCAAACCCCAGGGCTCAAAACCCCACAGCAGCCACTCTTAGATATAATCTTGGCTTAGCAGTGTGTGAGCTGAACAATGAGCACCTCACTGGGTAGAAAACCGCTCCATCATCCTGCAGCTTCAGAACCAGAGGCTGCTGTGGCCACAAGCCTGACTCCAACTTGCACAACCCCATGAAATTTTGCAGGATCTTCTTCTCAGACCACAGTTTTTGGATTGTAACCACTACTATAAAATAAAAATTTCACACACACGCACACACACACATACACACACACACACACACGTATCCAGAGTAGGAAAAGTAGGAAAATTCCTAGCTGAGTCCTATGCAAGCTTACACTCCTTCAGCAAAACTGAGGTGCCATCTCCAATTCTCCTCCCAGCCGTGGAATGGCAGACACTCCTGCAAGGACCAGTCTCCCTAGTTTTGTGTATCCAGAGTTGAAAAAATTACTGGTCATGCCCTGTAGCTTTGAACCTCCACCAATGTCTGTGTTCACCATCACCCTCACCAACCACCTGCACATAAGTAGTGGGTTTTTGGGAAGGTATCTTAACCAGACCACCACCTTGGGTCTTCAGCTGCTGGCACAAAACCCCTTGGCATCACTAAAGCTTGTCCCTGCTGACTAGGAAAAGAGCCCATTCATGCTCCTCATATGCAAGACTCCATTTCATAAAAGTGGAAAAAAAATGTTATAGTGGAAGCACAGATACCAAAATGAGGACACAAGAAACAGGAAAGAAGGCATGGTACTACAAAGGATAGAAATTATTCTTCAGAAATAGATCTCAATTTGAAAGAAATCAATGCAATGCCTAAATTTTTTTTAAAAGAAAAAACAAATTTTTTTAAAGAAAAAACAAATTGAAAAGAATGTAGAAAACATATGAGACTTATGGGACATAGCCAAGCCACAAAATATATGCATTATGAGAATTCCAGGAGGCAAAGAAAAAAAGAAAGATATTATTTCATAAAACAATAGATGAAAACTTCCCAAATCTAAAAGACATGAACATCTGGATTCAAGAATTAAAGAGGACCCCACCTAAATCCAACCAATTAGATGGTCGGTGGCAAAGACATATTGCCAAAAGTCCAAGACAAAGAATCTAAAAAAAAGAAGAGAAAAAAAAATCAAGGCAAAAGCTTCAAGTCACACATAAGGAAAGGTCCCTCAGAGTAAGAGAAAATCTGACAGCAGAAACCTTACAGACTAGAAAAAAAATGGGAAGATATATTCAAAACACTAAAATGAAATGTTACCAACCAAGAGTAGTATCAGGCAAGATTATCCATCAAAACCAAAAAAGAAATAAAGTATTTCTGGGTTAACAGAAACTGAGGGATTCATCACTCTCAAATCAGTGTTATATATGCTTGTATGAAAATACCACAGTGAATACTGTTAATTTAGATAGTTAATATGTATTAATATAATGATAATAATACAAATAAAATGTTATCAAACAAATATTTGGTATTTTTAAATCTTCACTATAAAGAAAAATTTTCTCTATTAAGCAAAATAATATTTTTTTCTAAATGATTATTCTTATATAAATGAGACCCAGTATTTCCCCTTGAGATTGTTTTTGTCATATTATGTTCTCAAGTCTCTTATAAAACAATATTGGTTATATGATTTTATTTTCCAAAATGGCTACAGCAAATCTTAAATAATCATAACCTTAAGAGGAAAAAAAAAACAGGAATGATAATTCAAAAACAAGTGTCAGAAGACAACACTAATTTTCCGGTGAAGAATCCATTAGAGGATCCCTGAAAAACAGTCAAAAGCAAAAGTATTCCTTGTGCATATTCTTGATTTTCAACTTAAAGTCAAGCTGTCTCTGCCTACTGACCTGAGAAATCACCATTTTCCATGGCAAGTGGAATTTGTTAGGATAAGATATCCTTAAAAGCCAATTTTGTGTATGTAAACAAGACCAAAAAGTTGTTGATGAATGACACAACCAAGTTTACCCTAAGAAGATAATATCTAAAAGGGCTTTCACTCTTCAGATACACCTTGAAAGACATTTGTCTTAACTATACAGCTCTTGTTCTGGGAGTATAGCTCAGTAGTAGAGCACTTGCCTAACATGGGCAAGGCCCTGGGTAAATCTCCAGCATTGGGGGGGGGTGGGGTGGGGTGGCAGTGCTACACATTTCTTGAAATTCTTCTGATAAACACAGTAGTTTTACCAAAAGCAAACATGATGACTGTCAAAGTCTACTAACAAAAGCTGTCAGGAATTTATATTTATCTAGGTAAAATAAAAAAATAAAAACATAAAAAAAAACCTAACAACAACAAAAAAAAACAAAAAATACAAAGAGAATGGCTAATGGCTAATAAATGACTTGCCAGACCAAAAAGAGTACAAACATCAGATGAGAAAAAGAGAACTGGGACTTCTATTATTTTCCTTTTCTATTTCTTTTTTTGGCAGTGCTGGGGAGTGAACACAGCGCCTTACACACGCAAGGCAAATGTTCTACCTCTGAACTACATCCCCAGCCTTCTATTCCCCCCCGCCCCCCCAGACTGGCTTTGAACTCATGATCCTCCTGCCTCAGCTTCCCTAGTTGCTGGGATTATAGGCCTGTGCCACTGTGCTCAGCTCAGTTTTCTACTTTAAAGGGGGAAACATAAAAGAATTCTGGAGAGTTGGTCAAATATTTGGAACACAAATTCAGTATTAACTTACTTTACTCTCATTGGCAAGTTTGCCTCTACGAGGTATAGGCACAAGGTGTATTACACTGTGGCAACAAAATTCCCAGCAAGATCACAGTGAAAGTTGTGATGACTGTCAAAGCCTACCAACAAAAGCTGTCAGGAATTTATTTTTTATCTAGACAAAGTAAAAATAAATACATACAGAAATAAATAAACTGTTCATTTATCTTTGTGTACTGAAGGAGAAAGTGCCCAAGAGGAACATTTCAAGCAATTCAGTCTGGGGAATATAAGGAGTTTTCTTAAAAGGTTTAGGTTTCCTTTGGATGATTCTGAGGGAAAATAGGTAAATGGGTATCAGTTCTCAATTCACTGATAATTAGAATAGGTGGAAAATCTGGAGTTTGTACATATACATGGGATTCACTATGCCTTAGGTATATCCCTGTGTTTATCCCATGTTTCATTAGACCACCATTATCTCCATCTTTCAGGAAGTTTTTATAATATAGGGAAATATGCTACTTCTTTTAATTCATAAGCTAAATTAACCTAATGAAGTGAAAGCAATATAATTTTTTATTTAATCTACAAATAAATGGCTTCAAATAGAAATAAAAGTTCATTATATCATTACTTTCTTTGCAAGGCATGTTTAATAAGGATGCAACCATATCCTGGTGGAAAACCTTGCAGTATTAGCCAATGATGAGAGCCAATAGTGTGTGAAGTTTTCTCCCTCCAGAGATTGGGTTGGTTTCTGCAGGGTGCTGCACTCCACTAATGTTCCATATCAAGCCATAGATTAACCTGCAGGGTAAAGAAAGGCCAGACTTATAATAAAGTACAGAAAATAATTACAGAAGAGTCACCAAAATTGTGAGGAAAAACAGAAGTATATATTTTTTCCCCTCAATGTTGAAGTCTCGTGGGAAATACAGCTGAAAAGAATAACACATACATGGCTTCTATAACACTGCAGAAATAAATTCTTGTACACATTAACACAGCATATAACTCTCATAAAAATCATATTATATATGATATTGCAGCATGATAGATTTTCAACACATCACATGGGATTTATGCTACTGGACTATTATGATTTTTTTAAAAAAATATACACTAAATATATTGCTTTGTCCATATATTTAAATAACTTATTTGAAGTTTGTACATTTAGGAAGAGTCAAAGTATGAAACTGGGAAAATAATCTGTTTAATTATGTCATTACTAGCTTCTTATATTGTGCCAGCACTGATTTCAGAGAAAAACTAAAATTACCTAGTACATATGCTCAGCAATAAATTTTGATGTTTAAAATTATGGACAGATTTTACAGGCACTTTTGCTTCAATATACCAACATTAAAACCTAAATATATACAAAATTGTGCTTTGCACAAACCATGTCCTACCTAGAGAATACTAAAAAATCAGCTAAAGACATGAGGATTCATTTTATTTATCTCTAAATCAAAGTCAGACATGAATTTAAATAATTTGTAAATAAAATATGCATAAAAATGTAAACCCTTGAGCCAAATTTTAATCTGAAGCAACATGAAGTAAACAAGATTACATCTTGAAAGTTCCTATAAACAAAATGTGGATGAATATATTATTTCCAAACTAAGATCATAATATTTCACTACTGGTTCATAATAAGGATTTTCAATTGGTTTTGCATTAGAAACTGATAGAATATATGCATAATAAGAAATATTTGCTAATAGAAATACTATAGTTTTGAAATGATTTTTTTTCCTTTACCTACTATCTTGGTCCAAAAGATTTAAATGCATCTTCTTTACGTTACAAATTATTTTTCATCACATTGCTATGTGGTGTTAAATGAATTATCAAACATTAGAAACATGTATACATAATGATTCACAATCTCTACCACATAGATAATTTCACCTCTGTGTTGTAAGGATTTTCATGTCCACCAAAAACATGTGGTATGTCTGTCTTCTTAAATGGACATAACACCTCCCTTTAGGTTGATGACTCAACATGTTTCTAAATCACAATACTTGTTGTTACTGAATGCATAGAACTTGTAATTTTTTTTTTTTTGGTTTTAGAATAAAAATAAATGTTTTATATTTTATAATATATTAGCATGAATTTTATGTACACATTTGCATACCTATCTGGAGACAAATATATTACATATACTCCAGAATACATGAGTTTCCTAAAGCTGCTGTGATTAAGTAGAATCCACAGACAAGGAAATGAAGAATAGAAGCACTAAGAATGTAGAGAAGACCAATTTGTGGAAGAGCTCAAAAAAGGTAGCAGGAATTCAAACACAATACAAACACCTTTCATTTCTAATGGTGAGTTTATGGATGGAGCTTAGAAGGACTGGCAAGTATAGCTTCCCTAGATCTTGCCTGATTCAAAAATAATGAACTATATTTGCATGAAGAGCTATATCTTCAGGCTAATAGATAAAAAGAGGCTCTGAGTGAAAATCAGCATGTCTGCAGAAATACACCCACTTCAAATCTTGTTCACTTAAAAGTAAATTAAAAGAAAGAAAAAATGGGTATGAGTCAATCAATAGATTTGGCAAATAGTGAGATACTAAAACAAAGGAAACCAATTGACTAGGAAGGAAAATTTGTAAGAAAAATATTGCCAGGTACTGTGTGTTTAATCATATGTAAAAATTTAAAAAAAGGAAAAAAAAACTGGTGATTATTAGAAATCGGGAAGGGTACAAAGAATGGGTAGGTAAAAAAAGAATAGTTCGAGAGGATCAGTGCAATTGTATGCCTGTATAGAAATATCCCTCTGATACATTAATATGTACAATTAATGTGTTACTAAAAATATTGCCAAAGAATACAGAAGATTTTGCCATGAATTGAAATGCTTAAAAAGATCATTTTATTGAATAGAAAAACAGAGACATTTTAACAATTCATAAAAGTAATGTAAAACCTAACTTTAATATGATAAGATGAAATAAATGCAAAACAAAAACAAAATATATAAATATAAAAATGTAGGATTTTCAATGAAGAATTGATTATATGGTGAATACATTAACAAATATAGGTGTACGTAAAAATGAGTAAAGCTAAGAAAATTAAACAGATTTGAAAAATTGTTTCCAAAAAAGAGTTTAAAAAGGAATTCATAATTTCAGATTAGTGACTGAGAAAGCTGGAAAGAATGTTTTTCCTGCACTTACAAGAAAAAAAAAATCTAGGAAAACTGAAAATTGATGATGCTCTTGAATGTTTCAAAAAACAGAGGTCTCAGGGCAAAAACAATAACAAATCAAGACAGCAAAAAAGAAAACTAACCTGACATAAGGAAAATGAGGTACTCGAGGGAAAAAACAGGACCCCAAATGTCATAAGCACGTGCATGTGGCAGAAAGAAGAAGGGAGGATTGAGGGGAAGAGGAGAGGAAGCGGATTTTTAATATATAGCAACAAGATATTCAGTACACATTTGGAACAAATTATTTAGCCTAGCATGAGACTGCCAAGCCCCTGAGACTCCAGACATAAAGGGGTCTACACCTCACATAGATGTTTTCTAAGAACTTATTGGACACTCACAGAAAGTTATGCATCCTAAAGTTCAGAGAAAAAGGAGAATGGCAGCCATTTCTGAATCCCATCAAAGACATTTTCTCCCATCCCTTCTACTGAACAAAATCCTTAATGTATTTTCTAGGGGATAGAAACTGTAAGCTTAGTAAACTGGTGAAAAACTATTGCACCTGGGAGAAGGGAATGGCAGCCACTGTACAAAATCTACTCAAACCCATCTTCCTTATCACACATAGGGGAGAAGGGTATAGTCAGGCTGCAGACAGAGGAGTATATCTATTTTCTGAGAGAATTGGTGGAAACCCACAAGAATTAGGGACACAAAAAGAGGAAGGGGAAAAAACCCAGAAAAGACAAAGCTTTATAGGAATAGTAGAACACACAATAATCAATGGTTCAACATATACATAGATAAAATTTAAATATCAGTAAGAGAAAAAAACAGAGGAACTATTTTAAGAAATATTCACTGGAAATTTTCCAAAATCAGTATTAGGTATCAAATCTCATATGCAAGAAGCTCAAAGAATGTTAGTTACATAAAGGCTTCCACACTGCCCCCACCACCACCACCACTGAAAGAAAAATTGGGCATATCATAGTCAAATAGATGCAATAAAAGAGAATGTCATGAAGGCAGTCAGAGAACAGACAGTTTACCTCAGAGGAACAAAAATAATTACAACACATATCTCATTGGAAACATACAAGCAAGATGACAGCATTAAATGTGCTGAAAGGAAATAACTTTTCCAGTCAGAATTCTATACCAAGTAAAAATATCCTTCCAAGTGAAAAAGAAACAAGTATCCCAGACAAAAACTGTGGCGGATATACCTATAGCAAAACTAAGCTATAAGAAAATTTAAAGAGCATAGTTCATGTAGAGGTATATACTATAGGCTGGGAACTGGTTACACAAAAGCAATAAACATGTAAAGATGGAATAAGTGTAAGTATTTTTTCTTATTCTTAATTTCTCTAAAAGATAATTTCTTTAGACAAAAATGTAACCGTGCACTGTATTTACAGCATATGTAAAAGTGAAATGTATGGCACAATCAGTGAGAATGAAGAATCAGTACTTCAGTGTTCATAAGTTCTTATTCCATATGTGAAATTATAATATGTGAAAGGGGACTCGGATGTTTGATATCATAAAAATGCATATCACAATCCCTTTAGTAACCATTTTATAATTTTAAATCAATACAGATAAAATATTTTAAATGTTCAATTATACTTAGAGAAGGCAAAAACGATAAGGAAGAAGAAAAAAGAACAAATGAAAACAGTTTTGAATATCTAGCAAGATGAGAGGTTTTAATCCAACCACATTAATAAACACATTAAATGTGAATTTTCTATGGCTTCTGATTAAAAGGAAGATCATCAGATACAATGAACAACACAGATCTGTGATAAACACAAGAAGTACATTTTAAATGCAACGTCACTTACAAGTTAAAAAAAAAGATGAAAAACAGTTGCACTAACTATAACCTAAAGAAATCTGGAAAGGTATACAATAATAGTTTGTGTTTTATGGCCAAATGTATTTTCACACACTTAAAAAAATAGAAATTGTTCAAGTATGTTCTCAGAATATAGCAAAAGTAAACTGAAAATCAGGAGCAGGATGGTATGTTGAAACATATCCCTAATAATTCTTTAAAGAGAATGGTAAAGACTTTGGTCAATAATGAATAAACCATTAAATTTTAAACTCAGAAATTTAAAAAGAAAACAACTAGCAAAGGTTTTGAACATTCACTTTATCAAAGCTATAAGGATGACAATTTACACATGAAACTTCATTATTGAAACAAAGTCAAATGAAATATCATAATTGCCATTAAGATTGGCTGAAAGTTTTTTAAAAACTACCAAATGTTATAAGGATATGAAAGAAATAAATTCTTAAAATATTGCTGATATGGATGTAACCCAGTATGGTTTAGAATAGAATTTGGCTATTACTTATAAAATTGAATATGCACTTACCTTATGGCCTAGCAATCCCATTCCTGCTGAAGTATTCATTTATATTCACACAAAAGTCTATACATTAATGCTCATGACAGTTTTATTGATAATCATAAAAACCTATAAACAAGGAAAATGATTAAAAATGTGACATAAGTATTTAATGGAATATTAGTCAAGAACAAAAAGTAATGAGATTTTTAATACATACATATATATCATAGATGAATCACTAAAATATTAACTGAAAAAAGCCAGAGATGAGTGAATATTTCATTTCTGATTTTATTTATGCAAACTTGTAAAAATTCCTAACTAATCCATAGGTACAGAATGCAGATCAGTTGTTGTAGGGTAGATAGGGTTAGGGAAGAACATACACAAAGAGGCAAGAGATAACTTGAAGATGATTAAAGTGATTGTATGACAATTATACGTTAGTTTCATAGGTATAAACATATATCAACATGCAAACATGCATCCTATTATCTGCTTTAATTATGTACAGCTTAAATTTTACTTCATTGAAAACATATTTTTAAATAATTATAACATGAATCTTTTTTTTTGTTTGTTTGGTTTTTTTGGTGTTTGGATTGAACCCAGGACACTTACCATTAAACCATTTCCCCAGCCCCTTTTTAATAGTTTTTACTTTTTGAGTCAGAGCTCATTAAGTTGCTCAGTGTCTCACTAAGTTGCTGAGCCTGGCTTTGTACTCACTTTTTTACTCAGGTAAAACCTTTGGTTCAACGACTCTCATTATTTTAGAACTATTTATAGGTACTATACATGCCAATATTACTACATTTTTTAACCAAATCACTTGATGCAGTCACATAATGCACCCCATTTAAAAAAATTGCTATCTTGATACTAGATATTAATGGAAACTGACCTCAAACATATATCAGGTGATGATCAGCCTAAAAATGACTATATGTCTTTGATGGGACTAAAGAAACATGCAGATATAAAAGAAACTGTTCCATGAATCTCATTAAATAAGCACAAATGATAACTAAGTAAGCATAAATAATATAAATGGAAGAACACAATGTGAGAGGTTCAGATGAGTTTGAGTGTAATCCATACATCTATAGTACGCTTTTGTGACTGTAGCTCCAACAGTATTTGGCAGTCATTGCTATATGATTTGAACTCTGTGATCCCCTCCACATCAAAGGAAAACAAAAGGCATGCTTGCATTTTTTTAAAATTAAGGATAGCAATGCTGATTGAACATGGGATATAATGTGCTTTGCAGATTATAAAACCCTGAAAAACAAGGTAAGGTGACTGATGGAAGAGCATAAAGGTATATCTGTACCATCACTGGACTGAGACTACTAATTAGGCTTCTGACCTCAGAGAAGTGTTTGTATACTTGTAGATTTTAGTACCATAACAATTATGAGGTATGAACATGTAAGTGTGCTCTAGGTGATAGTGCAATAAAAGCACCCCAATATGTGTTTGCTCAATTCTGGAAACTACCTACAGTATTTTAGAGGAACAAATTAAGGTCAATGATAAAGATTCATACCAGCAAAACTTGGTAGCCATTTTAGAAATGGGCTGGAATACTTAAACAGTTGTCTGAGTTGGATCATTACAATTCGATTTCTGGGTTCATAAAAGAGGTAATCTTAAGGAATGCAAAAATGGATTAAATTATGACTTATTTAATTACACATGTTGAAGTAACAAATGTGTTAATTGACTATCTTTCCTTATCAATAAGAAAGGAGTTGCCTCAAGATGGTTTAAGCACAATTTCTAGAGGAAATGTATTCATTCATAGCTGGCAAGTAGGTTGCATTGAATCCCACCATTAGCTGGGTAATGGTTGAGGTGGGGACTAGGACAAAAATGTATTAACTGAAATTGACAACTATTGTATACTAGGTTTTTCAGAATCGATCATAGTGAAAATTATTGAAAGATTGAAGTTATAATCTCTCTATTTGTTCACATAAATATATTTCCTGTGATTAAATGAAGCACTTTACTATTTACTAGCATACAATAGCAAGTGTGCATTGGCAAAATGATCTAATATTGCATAAATACATCACAAGCCTTATCACTCTCAAACTTTGGTCTCATTGGTCTTATTGGAATTGAAATGACAAATATTTACAAATTAAAATAGGTGATTCAAAAAGGATGAAATGATGCTGAAACTAAGTGAATGTTTTCACAAATGTAAGACATTATAGAGGAATTCCATTAAAACACTTTTAGAATAAATTGGGAATTTGAGAATGAGAAGGTAGGAAATCACAAAATCTCACAACTGTATAACTTGCACTTACCAAAATGTTTCTTTCATTATTACCTCATTCAAATACCAATAGAGACAAAAGTCAATGCATAAGACAGAGTATTCAAACTATCAGATTCAGCAGCATACATGTATTTCATGAGGTTATCAGGGTGGATTAAAACTTCCCCATGTACTTAAATTAGAGCTAAATTTAAATATGACCTTGTTACTAAGTGGCAAGATCAAACTTCTGATTATTATCTGATCACATCCTACAGCATCTTCTTCAGGTTAAGCTGAAGAGAAAGCCATATGCTTAACAGTATTTGGAAACCAGCAAATGCTAACAGAGAAGGAAGGATATGAGTTAAAGCAAGAAAGTAAATGGTCATAAAAACAAGAAGATGTCACAAAAATTGGGTTATGAACACCAGCAAAAAGGAAGCATGATAACTTATTTCAAAAATGAATCTCTTAGGGCAAGAAAACAACACTCCCAGCTATTTTTCCCAGTCTGCTGCAGATAGTTAATATAAGTAGAAGGGCAAGAGCCTCCTGTAGATTTATGGGCTCTGCCCAAAAACTACATGGAGATAATTTGTAGAGAATACTTGGCACAGAATCTCCTGAAAACTCAAATAGCAAGGAGCAAATGTAATCTATTATTTGGTTTACAATTTTTGGACTATATTTGCTGATTTGTTTCTTTTTCTTGTAGCCTGCAAATGAGAAAATATTACCTTTAATTTGCATGGTTGGAAATTGCTAAACGGCCAAGCATCTACTGTTTGTGACTGTGAATCAAGAGGTCACATTGCTAAGACAGCTGTCTGAATGTGATTGAAGCAGATTTCTACCACATACCTGAAATGTCATTTGTTTTTCTCTTGCATCTAGACTAAATATAAATTGAGTGGACTGCTTTTAAGGCAAGTGGCAGTGGGATCTGAATAGTCTGAACTGAGTTGACACAGGGTGATATAGTTGCCTCATTCCAGCACCTTTTGTCATTTGATACTTCAGAGCACTCACTCATGAGAAGAATTATGGCACACCCAAACTGAGCAGGATTAAGGATAGATTTAATTGGTAATTTTATGGAGCACACATCACTCTGGTCTTTAGTGTATACCTAATCTGTGCTTGTACCATGAGTGCCCAATGTCAACAGTATGTGAGGGGGCATGAAATGCAGTGGTCCACCGGGTCAGATTTAACACATGGAAATTTTATAAGAACATCTAAAATTTCTCAGTTAAGAAGTCACCACCATAATGAAAAAAAACTTGTTAATGCTTATTTATGATACCATGTTGGAAATGATACTTTGAAATCTATAGTGCCCTCTTAAAATATATGTCTTATGCTTTGAACCAGTGACTGTTATATAAGGGCATCATTTTCCTACAGTCAGACTATGCAGTTTTAGAAATCAGGATACCGCAGCAGCCCTTCTGAGTAATACACAAAAAGATTCACTGAATTATTTTTTATTCCTTTACCTGAAACTTTGAGTCTGTCTGAGAAGAATGTTTTCACCAAAGGATATAATCACATTGAATTGGAAGGTGAGATTTACTACATGGCTATTTTGGACAACTTATACCAATGAAACAGGATACAGAATGGAGTTACTGTAATGGCTGCAGTGATTGATTCCAAGCACTAAGTGGAAATGGGCTTGCTGTCTGCTATACAACTGGGGCAAACAGTTCTGTGTCTGGAACTTAGAGGATTTACTGGATGTCTCCAAATATCCAGTCACGAGTGGTCTCCCATTTTGTTAGAGATAAGATAATTGTAGGCTAAGAATCTTGCAATATGGAATACAGGCTCAAGAAAATGAAAAGAAAAAAGAAGCAACTTTTTCTTATTTGAAATGACACAGACTTAATGAGGGGGAGTTAGATTTCACAAACAACTGTAAAATCTGAAGCAAAATCTTGTCTGTCAAGTGCAAATAATGATTTCAATATACGGTAGTGTCAAAGGGAATGGTCTTTCAAATCTTACAGTATGTGTATTGGACAGATTCTTAAAAAATTGTTTTCAAATTATCTAACTTGCATATTAACCGATATGGTTGTAAAAAGATTATAGAGGTAAATACAAAGTGTCGGATACTTAAGTACTTAGTGCATAATAGTTTTTATGCATATTACTATTAAAAAATTATCAGATGACCTTTAATTTGAATATGAAATATAGAATGCTAGAGATGGAAGAAGACAATTACAATTCATTTTTAATCTTTAATTTTACAGAAAAGGAAATTGAACTAGACATTAAATAAAACTTATATCAGGTCAGAATATTAAATAGAGGCATAAAAATATGGAAAACTAATTATTGGAGAATAAATAGCAGCTTCATGAAATTGGTAATGTGAAAATTAGTAGGCAGAAACTTGTAGGCTGGAGACAAATATGTTAAGACTACTATAATTAAATTTAAGCCCCAAGTTTAAAAAAATTGGTAAATCCACATACATCTTATCAGAAACTTACTTAGTATGCAAAAATTAAGATTGGCATTACCTCTTCAATTTGAATCCACGAGTTTGGAAACTAGTGATTGGCTTGTTAGATTATACTATTACTCAATTCAAAGGAATCCTGAGTAAATATGATTTTGCACACGGAAGTCCCAGATACAGTTCTTATAAAGAATTGGTTTAAATTATCTTTTCACAAATATTTAAAAAATGCATAAATAACTGTAAATATCTCTTTGTGTGTGTGTTTGTGTGTGTGTGTGTGTGTGTGTGGTCTTTCTGAGAATTAAATAGTAAGTTGCTTAATCAGACATTTCTTAGGAATATAAGCATGTAATCCTAAAATGTAAATCATAAAAGAGATTGTGTTTCTTTCTTGAAACAGCTTGAATCACTGACATTTGTACTGATTTGTATTTAGCCCCTCTATCTTGCATAATCCTATGGTAATCCCTTGCTGATTAGAATATTTTATCGTCACATTTAGAAACTAATGTATGAATTTTAGGGAGAAACATAATTAGAACGGAAGAAGAGAAATAGTCCATGGATTTAGAACAAGAAAGGGAATTTCAGACTTTGGAAAAATAGGGATAAAACCTAATATTAATTAAGCAATATTAGAATAAATTAATTAAAATTAATGTGAAAATGAGATGGTACTTAGAGGTATAGGAGTCATTACTTAGTTAAAATAACCCCCAGTACATTTCAAACTTAAAAAAACCTACATCAATCTTATGCAATAAAAGATTGAGAAGCTCAAGAAGGATTTTTGTTTAATTTTTATTTCTTCAAGAACTTCTTTATTCAGAAAGATATTATATATTTTTTTAATATGACTATTGCCATGCCATTCCTTTAAAAAGGAAATTTGTCTGTCTCAGCTTTGTCCTCTGGAAACACCTTCATAATAAGCCTTAAGACCTAGATCTGAATTGAGTCTTTGTAACAGGAGTGTCCTCAGTGTGGTGGAAAGTCACAGGGTGATTTATTGAAGAGCAAGGACTCTCTCTTTTATGAATTCTTGAACTCTTTTGCTTGAGTTTGAAAGTTTAAATATGATAGAATTCCTAATCTATGAGTTTTATTATTGTACTTCTTGAAATAGACTCTTTTTCTCATTACAAGTTAAGTTATTGATCCTCTAAAGGGCATGTACACATGCCCTCTCTACTGGATCTCAAAAGCCCAGTGCTGTTGCTCCTCTTTTGCAGTCAGATAAACCTTTGCTTAAGAAAGAATTATCAAGAAACTTAATACTTGCTGTCTTAAAAGAAAGTTCCTCTGAATTTATACTAACAACTTCTGCAAAGTCACAGCATACAATATTTACTTTTGAAGAGTTTTTTTTTCCCCTCCAATTTCTATTTGTAGATTTTTGTTACCTCTATTGACGCAGACAAAATCTAAATACAGCTCTGGGTAGAAGTACTTTATAAAAGTGTTGTGCACAGAAATCTTCTATGAAATTTAAATTTCAAAATTCCAACTTCATTCCAATCTCTAAATGATGAGTTCATTTCTTCTGCTTGTAGAAGGAGGCAGAAAGTATAATACACTAATTACTAAATCCATATAAATTTTAAAAATCCAAGAAAAGACAGAAGAGAAAAGAATCAAGTATCACTGCTAAGTGACCCAACAAGTAAAACCAATGCCTACTCCTTGTAGGCACATAGACTGTATATTTCTGGAGGCCATTCTAGTAAGAATGGAATAAATCTTAGCAAATGTCAAAGTGAGGGACAAAAAAGTTGAAAAAAAAGGGGGGGGTAAAAATGACAGGATTCAGTAAATTTGACTTAATTTTATATATAAAAGAGGGGAAGAATCAATAATGATGGTGAAGCTTCCCAGATGTAACCACTACAATGATGCCAACACAAAGCGGTCATAGAAACACACAGCAACAAGATGTGCAGATAAAAAAAATAAATAAATAAAGGTCATTGGGATAACCATACTGTTACACAAGAGCAGAAAATGTGCGATCCTAACAATACTCATTAGCCCCCAGTTTAGCCATTCTTCATGCAACATGACCTAAATTTGTCTCTATTTCTGGGATTTTTAACATTTGATATTGGACATCGGAAGTATTTCTTGACTTTCATGATACTGTCTGTATTATTTCCCATGTTTCCCTTCCCTTAGTAAGAATGTTTCAACTTTCTGCTCAAAAACTGAATTTTTAAAAGAATGTATCTGCTATGGTATGTTTTATTTTAAAAAAAAACTTTCATTTTGTTCCTTGAATTTTTTTTTCATAGCAATATCTTCTTATCTCTGAGAAAATTACCTTTGGTTGTCCAAGTTTATTTTTTCCTGTAGGTTTGTATCAACAGCTGCTTTTTCCCTTTGGAGCTATCTTCAAATATTTGGTAATCTTTGGATATATGTTCATGTGTTAAAAGGAAGCACCAAAAAATAAGCAGGTGCTCTGTGTCTTTAGGCAATACTTATAAAGTGAGCCTTAATAGTTTAATCAGTCAGCATCTTCAGGGATTTTTTTTCAGGCTGGTTATACTATTCAGATAAAAATCTTCTTATTCCCTCCCTAGGCTATGAGCCTGGATGCTGATGATATAAAATTAGGCTGGTAAGGGGTTTGGGGATTTTTTCAGTCACTATGTGGATTCCCAACTCATCACCTTATTTCCAATATTGCATCCCTGTAGCTGAATATTTTCAGTGTCATCTATTTAGATGTTTCTAGAAAACTCTTTTCAAAGGCCAACTTTTTGAATCTACCCATTCTTAAAAAATAATTCAACAAATTATTTTGCTCTCTAGCCTACTTTGTGCCACCCTCCCTCCATCTTTATTTGCCAACTTTTAAGGATTTTTATTGCTTCTGCTGTGGAAATCATGTTACTTTGGGGCTTTTCTTGCAATAGCCCAAATATCTTGTTTCTCAAGTGTGCTCATTAGGTTCCACTAATCCATATGCTTTTAAACTTCCAAAATTGTGTTGCTATAGATTTCTCTTTTATCGTTTTTGTACTTAAGGATATATCATTTATTTATTTGAATACATCATTTTCACTTTGGTAAAATTTTAAAAGGAACTTTAGGAAAATACATGTGCTCAATGTGTCATCATTAATAGAAAATCAATCAAAATATCTATTGAGTTTTCAACTACAAATGTTAAAAATAATGTTTGTTTTAGGCATTGTGTAGCATACCTATAATCTCTAAGACTCTGGAGGTTGAGGCAGGAGGCCTTCAAGGCCAGCCACAGCAATTTAGCAAGATCCTAAGCAACTTAGTGAGAACTTGTCTCTAAATAAACAAACAAATAAATAGACAGATAAAAATTTTAAAAAGGCTAGAGGTGTGACTTAGTGGGAAAGTTCCCCTGGGTTCAATTCCCAATACCAGAAATAAGTAAATAAGTAAGTAAATAATAAAGTTTGTACAAAGTGAACACCTTTATGTATTTAAAACTTTGTCATGCTTACCTGGTGAAGTGCAGTATACCATTTCTCAGGAGGCAGCATGATAAATTATAGAGTTCCATGTGTGAAGTTATAATTTAACTCAAAACATGTTAATAATATGTAATAGTTGTACAAACTTGTAAGGAATAGTTTCATATCTGATACCATTGTTTTACATACCTGTAACATGAGTTTGTTCCTTTTATCTCATTTTTTTTCAAATAGAAAAAGAAAAAAAGTTACCTTTATAATCTGAATTGCTTCACAACTATTGTACTTTATGATAATACATTATTATAAATGATACAAACTGCATAATACTATCTTATGAGCATGTTATAAATCTGCTATATGACATTTTCTCAAAATGCACTGTTTTATTTAAATTTATTTGAAACTGATACACAGAAACAAAAAAATTCTACATATTATTGGGGCACCACATGATGTTTAGATACATGTATACATTGTATAATCTTTAAATCAGGTTAAACATATCTATCTTAAACATTAATCGTTCTTTGTGAGAAAAACTTTCAAAATCCTTTCTTCAAGCATTTTGAAATGTACAACACATTATTATTACCTGTAGTTAACCTAGTATTTAAGAGCACACAGAATGTCCTGCTCCTATCTAACAAAGATATCCTTAATTTTAGACATATATTTAGGGAATTGCTTTCAATAAACTTCAACATATTTTGTTGATTGTAAGAATGTCTCATTGTGAAATGCATGATTGCATTATAGTATAATAGGTAATGGCTTCAAAGAGTTGATCTGTATAAATTAATTTCATTTGTCTCTTCTAAAGCTTACCAAAAACTTTCTATACAGTTCAAAGAGTTGTTTAAACCCACTAAATAATTTGTTAAGAATAGACTAATTGGAATAAATTTTACTGCATGTATGCATAATATGTCAAAATACACTCCATTATCATGTATATCTATAAAGAACATATAAACAATAGAATAGACTAGTACAAATACCAGTTTTCCTCAACAATATTTTGAAAAGGAAAATAAAATTTCCCACTATAGCACTTTCCCTTTTAATCCAGCCACACATGATTTGCATTATAAATATACCTCTAATTTCAATCTGCATTATCAGATGTTGCATGCAGTTCACTTTAATAAAGAGGAGAAAACTGGATTAATGTATCAATTGAAACAGTTCCACTTTAAACAGAATAATTTACTTGGGATAAATACTTTAATTGCTTGAGCTAGTAATAGTGTCTCTGTATGAATTATTGAGAGCAAAAGTGTGCACAGTTGTAAGTCAGAACTTCACTGGGCAAAGCAAGATATATGCTGCCATAGTTAAAGGGAACTCACTTGCCAAATGCCCACTGGTGGCAAGAGTTCAAAGGAGCAGAAATGTGGCTATGTAAAATTTAGTAGGCTATTGAAACCTTGGGACAGAGCAATACAGAAACACACATTTGAAAGGAAAACAGAAGGAAGCAAAAAAGATAGGGTAATTAATAATGTAGGCTTTTCATTATGACCTTGATTTGGTACACCTTGCATAAATTAACTACCAAAACCCATAGAAAATCATGCCTTGTGTTAACTGACAGAAGGCTATTTATTTATCATATTTAGTTTGAATTTTTAAGAATTTCTATGCTGGAATTTGAAGTGTAGGAAAGTATATTATAAAATTATGATCTCTTTAGCCATCTCCCCAAATCAGAAATCCTAAGCTGATGTATCCCAAGGATTTCAGATTTGAGATCAGAGCTATATCACCACGGTATAGCAGCTGCTTTCCTCTCCTAATTGTTATGGTTTATTTTATTTTATTTGTCAACTTTCCTAGGATCTGTTGTCCAGGCATTTGATCATATGCAAATTCAGAAACTGCTAGAAAGGTATCTTTAGACATGATTAAAAATTAATCAGTAGACTCCATAAAGCACATTATTCTCTATATTAGGGGGTGTAAGGCCTTAAAAGGGAAAAAAAAGGAACTCGGGTCCTTCAAGTGGAAAGGAACTGTCTCCAAAATGTCTTCAGACTCAGTCTGCCACATCTGATCTTCCCTGGGTCTTCTATCAGTACACCCTGCAAAATTCAGGTTTCTTTCAATTTCTCTCTCTCTCTCTCTCTCTCTCTCTCTCTCTCTGTATGTATATCTCATAAATGACTTTAAAAATATTACTTATTTGTCAGTTTTTACAGTTTGGATGTGAGGTATCCCTAAAAAAAAAAAAAAAAAAAAAACTCCTGTTAATGAAGGAAAATTCAGAAATGAAATGATTAGGTTGTGAGACCTATAACCTATAATCAGTTCATGGTTTAAATGTACTTACTGGGTAGTGATAGTGTGCAGGTAAGGCATGACCCAAGGAGGTGTGTCACTGAGGGGCATACCTTGGAAGGGTGCATCTTCCATGTGGCCTCTTTCCCCTCCTGGTCTCTGCTTCCTGACCACCATGAACTGAGTGAGCAGCTTTCCTCCACTGGGCTCTTCTCCCAGGATACTGTGCCTCACCTTGGGCCAAGAGAAACGGAGTCCAACATCTATGGATTGAGACCTCTGAAATACTGAGCAACAAATAAGGTTTTTCTTCTCTATGTTGTTCTTGTATGCTTGGATCACAGCAACAAAAAGTTAACTAAAACACCGGTACCCTTCAAATGGGGGTTTCTCCACATCTCTCTTGATATCTCCTTGTTGGGCTCATTGTTTTGCATGCCTTGGCTAGTTCTGCTTTGTTGTTTTTCTCTGTCTCTAAAATGCACTGCTCTACCTACATGCTTTCTTCCAAACTTCTTTCTCTCTCAGGAGCACACTTTTCCTTCCTGACTTCTGTTCCTATTGTATTCAACATACATATTTTGGCCCTAATGAAATTGTTATTAGTGAAGTTCCCAACCCCCATATAATTAAGACCATTTATTCAGTTAGACACCGCCACATATTATTGATCTTCCTTTTCCATGTGTAGCACAGTTGTTATTTTAGGAAATTCTTACCAATTATGGAAAAACATTACTTGAAAAAGTTAAAGACTTCAGTATGGGGTCAAATCGCATTACAATTAATAAAGCCAACAAACAAAAGTTTGAGTTATGTTTAAGTGAAATTAAGTATTATGAAAATCATTTCAGAAAATTCATGAAGTTTATATAATGCTCTCAATATGGTGATTACATACTGAATATATAAATGAATGTATACAATGACCTCAGTTGATTTTTTGTGGATAATTTTCAGAAATATTGCATAATTGTAAACAAGCCATTTTAACTTACAATAGGCTCTATTGATATAAAAATAAATTTCCTTTGAAACATATCTTCCATCATCTTTGCCCTTTTCTCTTTTTCAATTTATAATTAACCTACATCTGCCAGATTTCCAGGGGCTAATAACTTTGATATGATGATATGGTTTTGTGCAAACTTATTCAACTTGTATTCCATGATGACTGGCCCACAGAAATGCAGTCAAACCAAGCAGATACTGAAGCAGTGAATGTAAGCTGATTATTGGCTTTGAACTGGCAGATAAGTAGAGCTGTTGTTTTTTTTTTTTTTTTTTTTCAAAAACATTGCAATTGTCTTTATAAAATATTTCATCTGTTGAAAAAACATTGTTTCAGTTGGTAATTGATTTTCATTCTTTTGCACTTGGCAGGATACTGAATTTTTAATTGCCCTGAGATATGTGAAAAAAGCACTATGCTAAATAAAGTTTAAATGGAAACAAGCCTAATTAGCGGTCAGTTAGTTAATATGGTTTGTCTTGATGAAGTTTTCTTCCCTATGTGAACTTATAACTGGAAACAAATCTGATTATTAAGACCTGAATTATGTATATGCACTATATTAATTACCTATTTGGTATGTTAAAAGTATCTCACCCAAAAGTGAGAAAGACAAAGATAAAATTTAATGTATATTAGCCATTCAAAATAAGCATCAGCTATTAGTTCAATAAAATTTAATTTGGGGGGGGGTGGTCAGGCATAATGGTGCACACCTGTAATCCTAGCAATTTGAGAGTCTGAGGTAGCAAGATTGCAAATTCCAGTACAGCCTCAGCAATTTAGGGAGAATATATCTCAAAGTTAAAATTAAAAGAGACTGGGGATGTATCTCAGTGTTAAAATGTCTCTGAGTTCAGTCCCCAGTAATATAACAAGCAAACAAAAAGATTTTTGCCAAATGATGTGAATAGTGTGTTACAAGACTAGAGATTTGGAAATATAGATATTGATATGAATAATATAAATCTAGATACAGATACTGATATATGTGCATAAATGTGTACATATGTACATACATTTTTGCATGCATACATACACATATCTCTATTCTAAGGGCTATTATAAAAACATCATAATCAAACTAAACTTATTTTTAGTAAAAAAGAAATCTGTCACCACTTAACATTTTTGAAAGTTAATTTTGTAGTTTGATTAATGAGAGATCTTCTAATGCATTAAAATTATTTTTAAACATGATGACTAACAATAAAACTTTTAAAAACTTTATGTGTTTTGCCTCTGTTGCTGAAGACTATATTTTTAATGACAGAAATAATTTAAATAAAGTAATTAAAATTGAAAAAAATGAATGTTAACAGTTCTTATAACAAAAAACAGATGACTATGTGAGGTACCTCATTGTTAATTAGCCAGATTTATCTATCTGAAAATATGAAAATGCTTCAAATATCATGTTTCACAAGATAAATACACACAGATTCACCTGTCAATTTGAAAATAATAAGAAAAAGCAGTTAACACTTGAGAATGTATTTTTTTTTCACATCATTGAAAGATCAAAGAGAAGAAAGAGAAAGAATAATATATTGAAGAAAGAGGAGACAGTGAAAAATATAACTTTGGTTATCAAATTTAAGAAACGTAAAAAACTTTAATTAATGCTCTCACAATAAAGCAAGTATATTTTTAACAAAATTTTATAAGCATTATTTTGTTAAATATGAACAACCTCGTATGTACCTCTTATATTCAAACATCTTAACATTCTCTTCTTAGTCCTTGAGTGAAGGTTGTAATACTAGAAAAGGAAAAACAATAAAATAAACTGCTTTCAACCTTTGAGAATCAAATGGCTATCTCTGTAGTGATATTTGGGGCTATGACTCTGAACATGTACAATGAATTGGAGCAAGTACCTAAAGAGAGAAAGCAATGTTTCTTTTGCTTCCTGGAAACAATAGAATAGGTAAAGATTTTTACAAGAGTTAAACTGTGAACAATCTTATGGGTTATTTTAGAAATGAGCTAGTCTCCTCTCCTCAGCATTCCAAGCTCCAAAGTAGATAGAAATAACAAAGAATTCTGAATGCACAGAGAATGTTTGTCTTACTACCCTGGTAGAGCCCACCTTCAAGTTGGTATGACCACATAGGTTAGAAAGAACAACATTGTGTCTAAGAAGAGTGCGCCTTAGGAAAAATATGAATTAGAAAAATCACAATTAGAATTTTAGTGCATTGGTTTTCTATTGTTTTACATTGACATAAAGAATCACCACAAACTTCATAAAGTAAGATAAATGTATTATCTTACAATTGTGTAGGTCAGAGTCTGAAATAGGTCTCACTGGGCTGACACTAAGATTTTTGACAAGATTGCAGTTCAGGATTTAGTTAAAGACTCTGCTTCCTGCCTTTTCCCATCTTTAGAAGCTACCTTTGTTCATTGGTTTCTGGCTCTTTTTCACTTTCAAAGGTAGCAATTGCTAGGCAAGACTTTCTTAGACAGAATCACTCTGATTCTGATGTTCCTTTTCCCTACTTTTTAAAAATCAGGACCTATTTGATAAAACTGAGCCTACCATAATAAGACATGACAATCTCCCATTGCCGATGAACCTAACTTCATCACAATCGCAAAGACCCTGATACCATGTAAGGTAACATACTAACTAGTTCTAGGGATTAGTACCTGGACATTGACAGGAATGTAATTTTTCCACAAACCAAAGGTAGAGACAAAATTTTAATTATCTTCATTGGTGCCAGTCCTTCAATAAAGAAAATAAATTATTAAAAACCAATCTAAGAATTCAGCAGTATTTCCAGAGGAAAAAAAACCTATTATACAATAAGTAGCATTCTTCTATTCTAGAGATTAATAAATAGAAATCAGGAAGTCAACTCACCGTTTTTCCTCCACACAAAGAAATCAACATGAAATTTGTTTGTTATGAGCAGAATCTCATTAAAAAACTTCAGGAGAAGGAAACCATCATTGATGGATTGTTGAGAGCCATGGCCAGGTCAAGATGGTGCCTGGCATTTTGCCAGAAGGAGTGGTTCCTGCTGCCTCAGGTGCCCGCTATTTTTGAGCTCTCTTGTGGAGTTCCTAGAGAGTTATCATTGGTTGGTTGAGTTCTGGTTGGGCTCTCCCAGACTTCCTGGAGAGTTCACGTGGGTGGAGTTCCCAGTTTGCTGGTTGAGTTCCGGTTGATTGCTCGCGAGGTTCCTGAATTTCCAGTGGAGCTCTCTCAGAGGGTTCCTGGAGAGCTCCTGGGGATGTGAGGCATGGATTCTAAAAATAAAGTTGGTTCCTGCTTGAATCTTCAAGTGGCCCTTGATTTGTGCCCAGCCAGACTGTGGCAATGGATGAATAATCTGAAGTGCAGGAGGGCAAAGAAATGTGTAAACCTGTGGAAATATTTATGAACACTGTCTAATTGCATGTCTAGAATGATTAAAATATACCCCAAAAGAGTGACTTAAAATTTCAAATATTATGTAAGGAGAACAAAGTCAAATTACATTAAAAATGTCCTTATATAATCTGGAAGAAGGATCAAATATCATCAAATTGTAGCCTAGTATTAGTTAATTGTATATTTTGTGATTTATAAGCTAACCATTAATAATATTAAAAATATACAATTTATAATTTTGTAGAGAAATGACATTAAAATATCCATTTTCAATATAATGGATAAAGGGAAAAAGTAAAACAAAGAGCAGAATGGACAAATAGGAAATTTAAAATAAAATACTGTAATTAAACCTAACTATATATAACAACAATATTAATGGTAAAGTGAAAAATATGATCATAATGCATAAACATACAAAATCCAGTCTTTGGTACTTTAAAGGAAGTTTATTTTTATTTTATTTCTATTTTTTAACTTTTTTTACTATGGATTTCACCCAGAAGTACTTTACAACCAAACTATATCTCCTGAACCTCAACTACTACTACTACTACTATTTCTTCTTCTTCTTCTTCTTCTTCTTCTTCTTCTTCTTCTTCTTCTTCTTCTTCTTCTTCTCCTTCTCCTTCTCCTTCTCCTCCTCCTCCTCCTCCTCCTCCTCCTCCCTCCTCCCCCCTCCTCCCTCCTCCCTCCTCCCTCCTCCCCCTCCCCCTCCCCCTCCCCTCCCCCTCCCCCTCCTCCTCCTCCTTCTTGTTCTTCCAGACAGGGTTTTGTTAAATTGCTGGCCTGGCCTCCTTCTGCTTTAACCTCCCAAGTCACTGGTATTATAAGCATATACCAAATGCCCAATTAAAGGGACATTACTTAGAAGTGACAATATATTATATTTGAAGTTAATAAGGTTGAAAATATATACTAACAAAGAAAACAGTTTGTTATATTAATATAAGCTATAACATAAATTTGAAGGTCGAATACACTGCTATAGATAAACAGGGTTTAACATATTGATTACAGGCTCAATTCATTTTGGCAGTTAGTAGCATTAATAGTAGAAAACTAACAAATACATGGTAATTAAGAGAGATTTTTAACACACGTATTTTGTAATTTATGCTAAAGTTCAATGAAAAGTCATTAAAGATATAGTTATTTGAAAGTGATTGACAAAATTGACCTATAGATTTCTATAATAAAAATTATTTATTGCTCTCTTAAAAATATTTACCAAAAATGTTTGGTATATTGTTATAACTAAAGTTTTGTAGCATTTCAAAATACTACAATGACATTCAGAATAGTCTCTTGCCTCAATGCAAATAAGTTAGGAATCAATGATAATGGATAAGTATAAAATCCTCCAATATTAAGAATTAAAAAAAAAAAACCTAGTCTAAGTACCTTGTCTTAAAAATCTTAATGGAAAATGTATTTCGGATACAACATAAAGTATGAGATTTTACAGACAAACTTTCCAGAAAAATCAGTATTTGAATTAAAAGTTATAGCTACATATGAACATTAGAAAAAAAATTTAAATGATTAAATTATTTGGGCATGGCAGTACATACCTGTAAACCCAGCATTTTGGGGAGCTGAAGCAGAAGGATTATAAATTCAAAGCCAGCCTTCATAACTCATTGAGGCCCTAGTAACTCAATAAGACCCTGTCTCTAAGTAAAATATAAAAAGGACTGGGGATGTGTCTCAGTGTTTAGACCCTCATGGGTTCAACCCTCTGTACAAAAAAAAAAAAAAAAGAAAAACCACAATTAAACATATATTTCAAAAAGGTACAATGTACAAAATAACCTATGCAAAATTGCAGAATCAAACATCATACAAGACACAGTTTGGAAAAAAAAAGGATATATAAACAAATGGACAAATTCTTAGAAAATATCCATTAAAATATGAAAGAAGAAATAAAAATCTAAATTTTTCTAAAATTATTTAAAAATGGAATAAATGGATTCTTATAAAATTAGGAATATTGTGAAAGATAAACAATTCATAAATCCATAGAAAGATACAATTTTACCAAATTTGCCTAAG
This sequence comes from Marmota monax, assembly GCF_021218885.2. Classification (NCBI taxonomy): domain Eukaryota; kingdom Metazoa; phylum Chordata; class Mammalia; order Rodentia; family Sciuridae; genus Marmota; species Marmota monax. Next base: position 18,771,950 of record NW_026692781.1, read on the forward strand.
AAGAAATAGAATCATGAACTGATCTATAATCATTACTAAAATTAAATAAATAATCAAAATCTTCCCACATGGCCAGATATCTTTTAAATGGTTATTTCTAACTAGAACAAAGAGATAATTCTAATAATACACATCTTTTTCTAAAAATCTGGTACAGATTCCCACATGCATGTATTAAGACTTAGTACAGTCTTGACCCATATGTGAGATAGAAAAGTACAGGACAAAGGGAATTATGGACTGATAAAATTTGCAAACCTCAAAGACAAATTCTAATCCGAACATCAAACTGAATCAAAAACCAAACAAACAAAAAACATATTGGAGAATTTACTGCTTGATTCCTTTTGGAAAACCTCCCACCGTTTTTCTGTTAACCTCATTTATGGTAAAATATATTCCCCACTGTGTATTAAAATATAATGTTTTGGTCGAATGCCTTACACCATAAAAGTATTTGTTTGTAGACAGGGATAAGGACCAAGGAGGAATTTCTGGTGCTCTATTATGAGTTTGAAGCTGTAGATAGACCTCCCAGACTTGTTTTATCTAAGGGGCAATTACCACCCTGCCTTTCCATCACTCTGCAGTTCTGATGCTCTTTCAAAGTCAAATTTCAGGAAGCAATAGGATTAGTCAGCAGGAGATCTCAGCCATGATTCAAGTTCCTATTATAGGAGAATGTTGGCATAGGAGGCAGAGCCTAAAACAATGAAGCTGGCAAATTAGCTTTGCATTAATTTTTTATTAGTTTTGATTCAAATCCAATTACCCATGGCTGGGAGGTATCTCCTTCTCTGCTGCCTCCTTTTAACCAGAAAGTGAAGTCATCCCAGATGTGGCTGAAAGCAGATTGCCAGTTCTTGCTCTAAAAACCCTCTGGAGTTTTCCTCTTCCACATCCTGGATTGTCTATGAGATAATAATGAAGATCAACAGCGTGTGCAAAGTCTTGCAATCTGCAAAAGTCTCACACTGAGTGGAACTATGAAAACAGGAAGAAGTCAAGTTCTGAATGTGGCTACTTAGAAATTATGGCACTCTATTATCTCCCACAAGAGGGACCTAACTTGGAATCCATTCCTTTCTTTAATGCAGTCCCAATATCTACCAGAAAAAAAATTTCTGCCTACTCTGTATCATATTCTTCGCTTTTTGAACATGTCCTAAAAAAGGACCATAATGAACAGTCACCATTCCACATGTTTTCGTCTTTTAATTATATCATAAATATCGCAAATGTCATTTCTCAATACAAAAGAAATGATATTTCTTTATATTGTAATTGTATAATTGATAAACACAGTATTAACATCTTTATTTTCGCCAAATATCAACATCAGTATTATTATTTGATAAATTCTACTTGGACAAATAAGGGTGTGTTAAATAGTTTCATTAATCTGCAAACAAATTATTTTAAAAAGTATCCATTTGTTTCTAATTGCAAATTGAATTTGTAAAATTTGCTTAAAATAGAAATACTTCATAAAAATAATAATGTGTTTAAAATCAACATTAACTGCATTTTTATTATTTGATGCTCAAACTTTTCAAAGAATATATTAAAATCCATAGAGTTTACAAAAATTATTAATAAACCGTTTTTCTTAAGCAAACACTATAATGACATCAAAAATGTTTTCTTTTTTGTGGGGGTGGGGTACTCAGGGGCACTCTACCACTGAGCCACATCCTCCCCAACACTATTTTGTATTTTATTAGAGACAGGGTCTCACTGAGTTGCTTAGTGCCTTGCTTATGCTAAGGCTAGATTTGAATGAGTTTCTCCTGCCTCAGCCTCCCAACCTGCTGGGATTACAAGTGTGCCACCATTTTAAAAGGTGAATAAATTGTTTGAATATAAAAGGGAGAATTGTGTTTCAAAAATGATTATTAAATGAACTAATACATGTATGAGTTAAAATAACCCTTATCCAAATACACTTTGTTCAGATAAATTACTGATATTTCCCATCCTTGATTTTAACATTTTAGTTTGGAAGAGATTATAACCAAAATATGTGTGTCCATTGTTCTCCTGTTCCCAGAGCAATTTATTTTTTTTTTTTTTCTTTTTTTTTTTTTTTTATTGTTGGTTGTTCAAAACATTACATAGTTCTTGATATATCATCTTTCACACTTTGCTTCAAGTGAGTTATGAACTCCCATTTTTAGCCCATATACAGATTGCAGAATCACATCAATTACACATCCATTGATTTACATATTGCCATACTAGTGTCTGTTGTGTTCTGCTGCCTTTCCTATCCTCTACTATCCCCCCTCCTCCCTCCCCTCCCCTCCCCACCCTTCTTCTCTCTCTACCCCCCCTATTGACCTTCATTTCTCCCCCTTGTATTATTTTTCCCTTTCCCCTCATTCCCTCTTGTATGTTCTTTTGTATAACCCTGAGGGTCTCCTTCCATTTCCATGCAATTTCCCTTTTCTCTCCCTTTCCCTCCCACCTCTCATCTCTGTTTAATGTTAATCTTCTTCTCATGCTCTTCGTCCCTACTCTGTTCTTAGTTACTCTCCTTATATCAAAGGAGACATTTGGCATTTGCTTTTTAGGGATTGGCTAGCTTCACTTAGCATAATCTGCTCTAGTGCCATCCATTTCCCTGCAAATTCTATGATTTTGTCATTTTTTAATGCAGAGTAATACTCCATTGTGTATAAATGCCACAATTTTTTAATCCATTCGTCTATTGAAGGGCATCTGGGTTGGTTCCAAAGTCTTGCTATTGTGAATTGAGCTGCTATGAACATCGATGTAGCAGTGTCCCTGTAGCATGCTCTTTTTAGGTCTTTAGGGAATAGACCAAGAAGGGGAATAGCTGGGTCAAATGGTGGCTCCATTCCCAGCTTTCCAAGAAATCTCCATACTGCTTTCCAAATTGGCTGCACCAATTTGCAGTCCCACCAGCAATGTACAAGTGTACCCTTTTCCCCACATCCTCGCCAGCACTTGTTGTTGTTTGACTTCATGATGGCTGCCAATCTTACTGGAGTGAGATGGTATCTTAGGGTGGTTTTGATTTGCATTTCTCTGACTGCTAGAGATGGTGAGCATTTTTTCATGTACTTGTTGATTGATTGTATGTCCTCCTCTGAGAAGTGTCTGTTCAGGTCCTTGGCCCATTTGTTGATTGGGTTGTTTGTTCTCTTATTGTCTAATTTTTGGAGTTCTTTGTATACTCTGGATATTAGGGCTCTGTCTGAAGTGTGAGGAGTAAAGATTTGTTCCCAGGATGTAGGCTCTCTATTTACCTCTCTTATTGTTTCTTTAGCTGAGAAAAAACTTTTTAGTTTGAGTAAGTCCCATTTGTTGATTCTAGTTATTAACTTTTGTGCTATGGGTGTCCTATTGAGGAATTTGGAGCCAGACCCCACAGTATGTAGATCGTAGCCAACTTTTTCTTCTATCAGACGGCGTGTCTCTGATTTGATATCAAGCTCCTTGATCCATTTTGAATTCACTTTTGTGCATGGCGAGAGAAAGGGATTCAGTTTCATTTTGTTGCATATGGATTTCCAGTTTTCCCAGCACCATTTGTTGAAGATGCTATCCTTCCTCCATTGCATGCTTTTAGCCCCTTTATCAAATATAAGATAGTTGTAGTTTTGTGGATTGGTTTCTGTGTCCTCTATTCTGTACCATTGGTCCACCCGCCTGTTTTGGTACCAGTACCATGCTGTTTTTGTTACTATTGCTCTGTAGTATAGTTTGAAGTCTGGTATCGCTATACCGCCTGATTCACACTTCCTGCTTAGCATTGTTTTTGCTATTCTAGGTCTTTTATTTTTCCATATGAATTTCATGATTGCTTTCTCTATTTCTACAAGAAATGCCTTTGGGATTTTGATTGGCATTGCATTAAACCTATAGAGAACTTTTGGTAATATCGCCATTTTGATGATGTTAGTTCTGCCTATCCATGAACAGGGTATATTTTTCCATCTTCTAAGATCTTCTTCTATTTCTCTCTTTAGGGTTCTGTAGTTTTCATTGTATAAGTCTTTCACCTCTTTTGTTAGGTTGATTCCCAAGTATTTTATTTTTTTTGAAGATATTTTGAATGGAGTGGTTGTCCTCACTTCCATTTCAGAGGATTTGTCGCTGATATACAGGAATGCCTTTGATTTATGCGTGTTGATTTTATATCCTGCCACTTTGCTGAATTCATTTATTAGCTCTAATAGTTTCTTTGTAGAGCCTTTTGGGTCTGCTAGGTATAGAATCATATCATCTGCAAATAGTGATAATTTAAGTTCTTCTTTTCCTATTTTTATGCCTTTAATTTCTTTCGTCTGTCTAATTGCTGTGGCCAGTGTTTCGAGAACTATGTTGAACAGAAGTGGTGAGAGAGGGCATCCCTGTCTTGTTCCAGATTTTAGAGGGAATGCCTTCAATTTTTCTCCATTCAGAGTGATGCTAGCCTGAGGCTTAGCATAGATTGCTTTTACAATATTGAGGTATGTTCCTGTTATCCCTAGTTTTTCTAGAGTTTTGAACATAAAGGGATGCTGTACTTTGTCGAATGCTTTTTCCGCATCTATCGAGATGATCATATGGTTCTTATTTTTAAGTCTATTGATGTGGTGAATAACATTTATTGATTTCCGTATATTGAACCAGCCTTGCATCCCAGGGATGAATCCTACTTGATCATGGTGCACAATTTTTTTGATATGTTTTTGTATCCGATTCGCCAGAATTTTATTGAGGATTTTTGCATCTAGGTTCATTAGAGATATTGGTCTGAAGTTTTCTTTCTTTGAAGTGTCTTTGTCTGGTTTAGGTATCAGGGTGATGTTGGCCTCGTAGAATGAATTTGGAAGTTCTCCCTCTTTTTCTATTTCCTGAAGTAGCTTGAAAAGTATTGGTATTAGTTCCTCTTTAAAGGTTTTGTAAAATTCTGCTGTATACCCATCCGGTCCTGGGCTTTTCTTAGTTGGTAGTCTTTTGATGGTTTCTTCTATTTCCTTGATTGATATTGGTCTGTTTAGGTTGTCTATATCCTCCTGACTCAATCTGGGCAGATCATATGACTTCAGAAATTTATCGATGCCTTCACTATCTTCTAATTTATTGGAGTATAAGGATTCAAAATAATTTTTGATTATCTTCTGTATTTCTGAAGTGTCTGTTGTGATATTGCCTTTTTCATCCCGTATGCTAGTAATTTGAGTTCTCTCTCTTCTTCTCTTCGCTAGCATCGCTAAGGGTCTGTCGATTTTGTTTATTTTTTCAAAGAACCAACTTTTAGTTTTGTCAATTTTTTCAATTGTTTCTTTTGTTTCGATTTCATTAATTTCAGCTCTGATTTTAATTATTTCTTGCCTTCTACTTCTTTTGCTGTTGTTTTGCTCTTCTTTTTCTAGGATTTTGAGATGAAGCATGAGATCATTTATTTGTTGGTTTTTTCTTTTTTTAAGGAATGAACTCCAAGCAATGAATTTTCCTCTTAGAACTGCTTTCAATGTGTCCCACAGATTCCGATATGTTGTGTCTGTGTTTTCATTAATCTCTAAGAATTTTTTAATTTCCTCCTTGATGTCTTCTATAACCCATTGATCATTCAGTAACCTATTGTTCATTCTCCAAGTGATGTATGCTTTTTCCTTCCTTCTTTTATCGTTGATTTTCAGTTTCATTCCATTATGGTCAGATAGGATGCATGGTATTATCTCTACTCCTTTATATTGTCTAAGCGTTGCCCTGTGACATAATATATGATCTATTTTTGAGAAGGATCCATGTGCTGCTGAGAAAAAAGTGTAACTGCTTGATGTTGGGTGGTATATTCTATATATGTCAATTAAGTCTAGGTTATTAATTGTGTTATTGAGTTCTATAGTTTCCTTATTCAACTTTTGTTTGGAAGATCTGTCCAGTGGCGAGAGAGGTGTGTTGAAGTCTCCCATGATTATTGTATGGTGGTCTATTAGACTCTTGAACTTGAGAAGAGTTTGTTTGATGAACATAGCTGCGCCATTGTTTGGGGCATATATATTTATGATTGTTATGTCTTGTTGGTGTATGGTTCCCTTAAGCAGTATGTAGTGTCCCTCTTTATCCCTTTTGATTAACTTTGGCTTGAAATCTATTTTATTTGATATGAGTATGGACACTCCTGCTTTTTTCCGAAGTCCATATGAGTGATATGATTTTTCCCAACCTTTCACCTTCAGCCTATGTATGTCTTTTCCTATCAAATGCGTCTCCTGTAGGCAGCATATTGTTGGGTCTTGTTTTGAGATCCATTCTACTAGCCTGTGTCTCTTAATTGGTGAGTTTAAGCCATTAACATTTAGGGTTATTATTGAGATATGGGTTGTTGTTCCAGCCATATTTGTTTATTTATGTTACTAAACATGGTTTGTTTTCCTCTTTGATTATTCCCCCCCCTTTACTGTCCTACCTCCCACTGTTGGTTTTCATTGTTATTTTCCATTTCCTCTTCCTGTAATGTTTTGCTGAGGATGTTTTGAAGAGATGGTTTTCTAGCTGCATATTCTTTTAACTTTTGTTTGTCGTGGAAGGTTTTAATTTCATCTTCCATCCTGAAGCTTAATTTCGCTGGATACACAATTCTTGGTTGGAACCCATTTTCTTTCAGTGTTTGAAATATGTTATTCCAGGATCTTCTAGCTTTCAGAGTCTGTGTTGAAAGATCAGCTGTTATCCTGATTGGCTTGCCCCTAAATGTAATCTGCTTCCTTTCTCTTGTAGCTTTTAAAATTCTCTCCTTATTCTGTATGTTGGGCATCTTCATTATAATGTGTCTAGGTGTGGATCTCTTATAATTTTGCACATTCGGCGTCCTGTAGGCTTCTAGAATTTGGGATTCTGTCTCATTCTTCAAGTCTGGGAAGTTTTCTCGTATTATTTCATTAAATAAATTGCTCATTCCTTTGGTATGGAGTTCTATACCTTCCTGTATCCCAATGACTCTTAAGTTTGGTCTCTTAATGTTATCCCATATTTCTTGGATGTTCTGCTCATGGTTTCTTAACAGTCTTGCTGAGCTGTCTATGTTCTTTTCAAGTTGAAATACTTTGTCTTCATTGTCTGATGTTCTATCTTCTAAGTGTTCTACTCTGCTGGTAGTACTCTCAATTGAGTTTTTAAGTTGGTTTATTGCTTCCTGCATTTCTAGGATTTCTGTTTGTTTGTTTTTTATAACCTCTATCTCCCTGTATAGTTGATCCTTTGCTTCCTGGATTTGTTTGTGTAATTCCTTGTCGAAGTGATCTTTCATTGTCTGATTTTGCTGTCTAATTTCTTCCTTGATACTCCAGATCATCTGAAGCATATATATCCTGAATTCTTTATCTGACATTCCATCTGCTGCAGCTGTTACCTCTTCTAAAGTTGAGCTGACCTGCATTGCTTGTAATCCTTTCTTTCCTTGTCTTTTCATACTGCTTGCGTTTCTTTCTTCTTGGTGAAACTGTTGTGTTTTTGAAATTTTTCCCCCCCCTATATATTTATGTTGCTCTTGTATAGTTGAAAATTCTCCCTTGCAGGTGCGGGCAGGGGCTCTGCTCTGCCCCTCCTCCAATTGGTGTGAGGTGTCTACCACGCCCGCGGACCCCTGGGCCTGATCCGCTGTTCTGTCGCAGGTCTGCCTACCTTGCAGGTGGGGGCGAAGGCTCTGCCCTGCCCCTCCTACCACGCCCGGGGACCGCTAGGCCTGATCTGCAGGTTGGTCGCAGGTCTGCCCACCTTGTGGGCAAGGGTGTCAGTTCCGCTCCGCCCCCACTCCAATTGGGGTCACTTGACCACCACACAGGCGAGCCGCTGGGCCTGATCTGGGCGCGGGCTAAGGCTCTGCTCTGCCCCTACTCCAGTTGGGGTGGAGTGTGTACCACGCTGGCAGGCCGCTGGGCCTGATCCACAGGTCTGTCGCAGGTCTGCTTACCTTGCCAGCGCGGGCGGTGGCTCTGCCCTGCCCCTCTTACCACGCCTGCAGACCGCTGGGCCTGATCTGCAGGTTGGTCGCAGGTCTTCCTACCTTGCGGGAGTGGGCGGCGGCCCCTCTCCTCGCCTCTGGCTCAACGACAAAGCGAGAGAGACTCGGGTATCTGTGACTCACCCTCCCTACCAGGGGACCAACTGTTTCCGTCGCCGCTGGCACCGATGAAGTTTTCTCCTCGGCCGCTCTCCGATGACATCAGATCTCTGCCATGCTGGCATCCCCTGCTCTATGGCTGAATCCCATTTTCTTCTCTTCCAATAGGCGGAGCTGTGCCCTCTGAGCTGAGCTTCTGCCCTCTATGTGCTGACAGAAATCCCTGTACGGTGGCTCCTGGGAGTCTCTCAATCCTGTTAGTCCAGAGCCCTTTCACTTATCCGGCCCCTCCCCCTGTTCCTCCTCCCAGCCAGCCAGCCAGGTCCTGTTCACCAGAGGCGGTTCCCCAAGGATCTGATTACACTTGCAGCCCCACCGCGTGTCCTATATCCCGAACGATGAACACCCTCTCTGTCATTCAATTAAGCCCCAGTGCTGTGGTGGGGTGATCTGGGAACCAACAGTTAAATTTTTCAGGACCCCTTTGGTGGGCACGCCCCCAGAAACTGGCGGCTAAGATCTTGGGTGTCGCCGCTGGTGTTAAGGCGAGGTGGGGATCTGGAATCCCCTCTGCTTCCCTACAGACACGCCCCCGGTGGTTTCCTGGCTGCTTGTATCTGGAGGGGGTGGGAGTCACACACCTGCTAATGTGGATTCCGCTGGGAAGGAATTCTGTCGGCGGAACTCTGGTGATGTCACCACTCTGCTATGGCAGGCCCCAGGCTCCTTGCCAGAGTGTCCGAAGGGAGGGGTGGGACTGGTCTGTCTCTGGTTGGTTTCAGCTCCCGGTTTGCTATTTCATGAAGGCTTGGCGAGAGACCTCTTCCTAGAGTCCCTGCACCACTCCTGCTGCGCTGCGCCTCGGAGGCTATCCGCCCTGACGCAGGGGCGGCGTGCAGGCAGCCGACAGTCGCCGAGTCGCGCGGGCAGCGGCTGGCGGGTCTGGACCTCTGCGCTGCGTGGCGGGGAGGCTATCCGCCCTGACGCAGGGGCGGCGTGCAGGCAGCCGACAGTCGCCGAGTCGCGCGGGCAGCGGCTGGCGGGTCTGGACCTCTGCGCTGCGTGGCGGAGATTCACTCGTCTAGCGCAGACTGTCACCTCCAAAAATCCTTCCAATTCCCGGCCGGTCTCTCTTTAGTGGAATTTTGCTAGGAGTTTCTCAGCAGGTCATATCTAAGCGTATCCATGCGTCTCTCTGACCCCTTTGTTGAGGAGGTACTGAAAGCGCTGCCTCCCCTCTCGCCGCCATGTTGGATCCCAGAGCAATTTATTAAAGAGTGCTTTTATTTTTGTTTTATTCTAAAAGATTTATTGTTTTACTTAAATTTAAGGTCTACAAAGTACTTTGCATTGATTTTTGGGTGTGGTGTAACAGGAGTCAGGGTTAACTTTTCTATACATTTAATCAGTTGCTCCATAAAAATTTGTCGAGTTTTTCCTTAATGTATGGAAGGCTCAGGGTGGCCATTGTCTAAAACTTAATTGGATATATGTGGATAGCTCTATTTCTAGATTCTGTCTTCAGTTCTATGGACCAAGTCATGCAAATATTATAGTAGTTTTGAAACTATTTAGAATGAGTCTCCAATATTTTCCTTCTTTAATAAGAATATTTTATCTCATATAAAATTCAAAATAAATTTCTACATTTCTATAAAAATCATAAAAGAATTTTGGGGGATTTTTAAATCAACTTTCGTGAAAATATTGAATCTCATTTTTGTATATATGTTCTTCTAAAATGAGTTCTTATATACTAGTGTTTTATCTATTTTTGTATCCAATTTTTTAAATAAACTTTCTCCTGTATGCAATGATCTTTTTACTTTGACTGACTTAAGATATTTTCTATTTATTCTGTTATTTTTATCAAATTTCTTTGTATTAATCCTGGTTGGCATCTGAGAAGCTCCCACAGGTTGCTATTCTAGATTTGAAAAATTTTCAGCCATTATTTCTCCAAATATTTTTCTGTCACATTATCTCTGTCTTGTCTCTCTGAGAAACTCTAATTTCATGCTTATGAGTCCACTTGCATTGTCTCAGTTACTGAAGCTTAGCTTATTTTTTTCTATTTTTTCTTCTATTCTTTAGCTAACATAAGTCTATCTTCAAGTTCACTATTTCTTGTGACATTTTTTAAGCCTCTAAGTCAAGAATTATTCCTTTTCCTTTTTTTTTTTTTAGCTTTTTTGTTTGTTTGTTTTTACAAACTACATACAATCATGTATGGTGAGTTTTTATATAAAATTAGTAATCTACATCACAATCAAGATAAAAACATTTTAATTTTGTCTCAGATTTTGCTGATACCATGTTGTGATAAATTAGTTAGCATTTTCTCAAATTCTACATAAATAGAATGATTTAGTATATATTCTTTTTGTTGCAATTTCTTTTACTCAACACATTGATTTTCAGAATCACTGTTAAGTGTATTGATAGCTAATTCTTTTTATAGCTGAATAAAACTGCTTTTGTTTGTTTATTATTACTGGAAGTTGAACACATGGGACCTAGACAACTGAGCCATATCATTTTGTTTAGAGACAGGGTTTCACTGAGTTGCTTAGTGCCTCACTTTTGCTGAGGCTTGCTTTGAACTTGCAATCTTTCTGCCTTAGCAGCAACCCCCCCCCCCCCCCGCGCCCCAAGTCACTCAGAATACATATGTGCGCCACCATGCCTGGTTAAAACAACTTTTTATTAATACAACACAAAATGTTTTATTCATGTGTTATTGGACATTAGAATTTTTTTCCAATTTGGAACTATTTTAAATAAACTATTTTAGATAAAGCATCTAAGAATATTTATGCACAAATACCTTTGTTGTATAAATTAATTTTCAGTTTTTTGGGGTAGGTATCTAAAAGTAATCTAGGAAGAGAATTGATAGATAGTACATAGTTTAACTTTTCAAAAAAAAAAATCTACCAAACTTTCCAAAGTGGTTGTACTAATCAACTTCTTATGAAAATTTGTTTCAAAACTTGGCCAACATTTGAAAAAAAATAACCTTTTAATTTTAACTTTTAACTATTATAATTTTTGGTTCTGGGATTTCTATTTTGTATCCTTTATTATTTTTTATTATTTCCATTTCTCTTCCTAGATTCCCATTTGTTCGCTCATTTTATCAATACTTTTCCTTAAGTGTTTAAGCATTTTTGTAAGGAAAATAAAAAGAGACAAGATGCAGAGACAGGAAAGAAAGATGACAGAATGGCAGAGGGGCCAAGCTGTCAAGCTTTATTTATATCAATAGGTTACCTTAGGTCATTGTCATCATTAGTGCATATTGTTCATTGTATCAGTAGACAGTTTACAGACTTAGCAACCTTATGCAGTTTATTCCTCAGTTACATACTAACTTGCAATGTGCAATGTGAAGAGCTTTGTGTAGCTCTCAATAAAGTACATTGTATAAAGTTACTGTTATGTGGGCAGGTTTAGGCTCAGTGAAACACTGAGTTTGTCCAAGATAGAGTTCCTTTATTCCCAGGATCTATGTGCCTGAGATCAATGCAGGGGATGATAAGATTCTTAACACAGAGCCTCCTCGTGAAGAACATGGCTATAGTAGCCAGACATCCTGTATCTTTGCACCTTTGCACCGAAGTTTTTCCAGCAACCAGGAACTTCCTAGCAGCCAGGCATTCTGTGTCTTTGCACAGAAACTTCAAACTTCAAACATGCTACAATCATGAAGTTATCAGAGACCCCAATCCCAAACACAGAACCCCTACACATATTTAAAGTAGTTGGGTGGGGGTGAATGGGTACTAGAGATTGAACTCAGGGGCACTTAACCACTGAGCCACATCCCCAGCCCTATTTTGTATTTTGTTTAGAGACAGGGTCACACTGAGTTGCTTGTTGCCTCACTTTTACTGAGACTGGCTTTGAACTATCTATCTTCCTGCCTCAGCCTCCCAAGCTGCTGGGATTACAGGCATATGCCCATGCCAAGCTGTTCTAATATACTTTTTTTTAAATTTTTTTAAATTTTTTTATTTTTAATTTTTTATTGTTGGTTGTTCAAAACATTACAAATTTCTTGATATATCATATTTCACACTTTGATTCAAGTGGGTTATGAACTCCCATTTTTACCCCATATACAGATTGCAGAATCACATCAGTTACACATCCATTGATTTACATATTGCCATACTAGTGTCTGTTGTGTTCTGCTGCCTTTTATGTTAACCCCAGCATCTGGTTCTTTGGTATTTATTCTTATTTTACAATTGATATTGTGAATCATTGCAGGAAGTCTGGTTATGAGTTCTTTTCTAACAGTTATATTGTTGACGTACCATTTTGACTCCATCAGGCTTGAGTTCTTTGTTAAAAGTTTTAACCTTTGTCTTAGACCATGGCAAAGCATAGGGAGTACTTCTGCACCTGACCTATCTTCTGAATGACTGAATTGTTTAGTGGTTTCTCACCACCCCGTCTGTACTGCAACTCCAAAGTCCTCTGGTCTTGCCAAATCTATGGCATCTATGCTCAAGGACATCCCTTTCTTCTAGGCTCTGTGATATTGTGCATTTTCTGCTTATCCCATAGATGAGGAACCTTTCTGTTTTACATCTATCTCCTTTTCATTATTCTCACCAAGCACTTAAACAAACCTAAGTTCTGTTCTGTGCTTCTTCATCCTGGTGAGCCTGTCAAACACTGCTTGATTTCAAATTTCTGCTGTTGTGTGAAAAGTGTTCAAGAACTTGAGGAGAATATAGTCTTTATTTCTTCCTCCATTTTCTTATGGATCATTTTCTTGACTTTCCTGTATATAAATAACTGAAAAAATACTTTCTTTATTTGTTGCTTTGTACTAAACTGCATGAATTTAGGAGAAAAAGTTCAGAACCAGTTATTTTACTATGACAGACCACAGAAATTCCTCTTCTATTGTATTTCCAAGATTTCTGTGTGGACTTCTTATTTCTTCCCTGTAGTACTCCTATTATATACACAATAGATATGTATACTCTACCTTCTATATTATAAAGTATATATGCAGACAGACATGTACATATATGTATGTGTATATGTATAGACCCATATTTTCATATACATATTCAAGATTTTATGCCTTGATGTTGCATTTTAAGTGATTTCATTAAATTCTCTTTCAAACATTTTCTACTTATCTGTGGATAAGTTGCTCTGTAATCCACTTATTAATAATAGTTTTATCTTTTTTATACAACAAATGTATCTTTAAGTCCTAAAATTACTTTTTGAGAGAAGATTCAGGTCAGCCAGATGGTAGAGTAGGAAACCTACTTCCCCATTACACAAAGTTGAACTAGAAATTATCCACAGACCAGAACTTGTTTTTGATTTTTTAAAATACTTTTTTAGTTTTAGATGGGCACAATATCTTTATTTTATTTATTTATATGTGGTGATGAAGATTGAATCCAGGGCCTCACACATGCTAGGCAAGTGCTCTAGCACTGAGCAACAACCCCAGTACATGTCAAAAAAAAAAAAAAAAAAAAAAGACTGACAGACCCACATGGTTCTCGGAACTAAATGAAAATAAAATTAAAACAATACCATTAATGTAGAGGATATTGTATTTAATGAAATAATACTGACATGGGACAATTGTATGATCTCACTTTGTTGTAGAATCTTAAAAAAAAGTCAGACTCATAGAAGCAGAGAGAATCTTTTTGTTACTCACTACCTAAGGGTGGTTTTGGGAAAAATAGGCAGATGTGGGGAAAGGATATAAAGTTTTAATATTGCAGGATGAGTAACTTCTGGAGATATAATATTCCACATGATTATAATAGTTAAGACCAATTTATATTTAAAATTTAATAGGAGAGTAGATCTTAAACATTCTTACCATACACCCAAAGGTTCACTATGTTAGGAAATGGAAGAAACAAACAGAAAGAGAAGAAGGAGGGATGAGGGAAAAGAAAAAAAGAAAGAAGAAACTAGAGGGAGAAAGAGATAAAGAAAATGAATAGAAAGAAAATGAAAATAATAAGATTTTTTAAAAAATTTAGATTACCCTGATATTAACATTCTATATTCTTGTCTCTATGTCATGGTCAAACTGAATAGATCTTCTAAATTTACAAGTCTTTCACACCTCAACCAACTAAAAAATCTATTGTGACTTTCTGAATGCTTTTGTTCAATTTACTTGGAAAATTCTTATCATTATCCTACTCTTGATATCAGAGTATACCTTAGCATCTTGCTAGTGAGTTGTTTGAGCTCCTTATACATTTTGGATGTTATCCCTTTATCCAATATGTTTTACAAATATTTCCTTCCATCATTTCAGTATGTTGACTGCTTCCTTTGCTGTGTAGAAACTCTATAAATTCAAACCTGTTTGCCTCTTTCTCCTGTGCTTTGTGGTTATAACCAGAAACAATGCCCAGTGTGAAGAAGGTCTTTCTTATGTTTTTTTTTTTTCTGGTAATGTGGTAATGTCCTGGTATGTTGTTCAGTGTTAAAGTGCTTGGCTTGGCTATCTTGAACAAGGCCCTGGGTTCAACACTAGTATTGCCCACCCCCCCCCCAAAACAAAACAAAACAAAACAAAAACAAAAAAACACCTAAACCCAAACCAAACTTTTTGGGAAGTCATTTTATTGCTTCAGGATTCATGTCTTAGTTTAAAGGCATTCATTCATTCTAAAATAATTTTGAATCTGGAGTATCTGTCCAATTTTATTCTTCTGTACGTGGATACTGTTTTCCCTAGCTTCATTTTTGAAGAGAATATTTGTTCCCTATGTACATAAGAAAATATTACGTTTTGTCAGAAAATGAGAATTTAACAACTAGGTACATTGAATTCTAAGGACAGTACGTCAACTTTAATTTAAAAAGAAAGTAAATAGTCTTTCTCTTCCATATGTAGGAATAATATTTTAAATTTCAAAACACAATGGCTTATCAAATATCCTATACATATTTTTAACTTTGTTGTAGAATGTTAAATTTATCAAAGAAAGCAACTATTGTAAATAAAACACAAGAGTTATCTTATAAATTGCTTATGTAAGGAAATTCTCTACTCTAGAGAACAAAGAAATCCCTAATGAGCTATATTATTTTTGTATCTGTGTATTCCCATAAATTTAATTATTTTGCATAAAGTGAGAAATGTAATAAATCAAATATGCATAATTAATGTTATGTCTCACTTTTAAAAATAACTTTTCCAGACTTTCTATTTAAATCATAGTCTTAGTTAAGAATTGGGGTTTTATTATTTTAATATATTATTTCATTATAGTATCTTTTCAAAGTAGTATACAATATTACTAGTCAAAGAGTATTAGTGACTAAAATATCGAATGTTCTTTTATTGGAAATTATACTTGTGTTTTAAACCAAACTTTAAAAACACAGTCACTATGGAAGTCAGCATGGAGATTCCTCAAAAACACTAAAACTTTAACTACATGTGATCCAGGTGTTCCTTGGTATTTAACCAAAGAATTAAAGTCATCATAATATAATGAGTGATATATGCATGCCCTGTTTATGGTAGCACAATTCCCAATAGTCAAACTATGGAACCAGTCTAGGTGTCCAAAGATGGATGAATAAATAAAGAAAATATATATATAGATAATGAAGTACTATTCAGTCATATGGAAGAATGAAATTATTTGCAAGAAAATAAACTGGAGAATATCATATTAAGTGAAATAATTCAGTATCAGAAAGACAAGATTTCTATGTTTTATCTCTCTGGAATCTTGAGAGGAAAAAGGAAAAAACAAATTTCATGAAAGTGAAAGGGAGGCAAGTAGGGTAGATGAAGGGAAACTGGGGTAGGAGGAAAAGAGGATAGGGGAGGTATTAATAAGTAAAAATGATCAAATATGTTATAAGCCTATAGAAACATGTTATAATAAAACTATTCTATATAATATGTACAAATAAATAACACTAAAATATAATAATAAAATGTATGTTTTACCATTCAGAAATAAGAATGTTTTTGTCAAAATCATACTTCTTTTTATCATAAGAACTGAGAAATAAAGGGTCCAATTAGACTACTTGGTTATTTTTCCCTGTTATATTTCTTTCATGGAAGTAACTACATATGACTATGTATTTTTTATTTTTATTTTTACATTTTATTCTTTGAATTCCATCCCTTATTTATGGTTTTAATGCAAATAGTACTGTGCAATACATCTTTTTTTTGTTTGTTTGTTCCTTATGTTTTACTTTTCCCAACCATAGTTTGTACTATGTCAAAACAAAGAACAAGTACTATTTGCTAAGTGAATAACAAGTATGTTTATTGCCTGAGAAATTTGATAGGACATAAAACTGAGATTTCTTAAAGGAAACTTATCATTTATTGTTTGTTTCCCAGACATTAGAAAGGGTATATCATATGACAGGTATGATTGAGGGTGGACTTATGATCAAATTACCACATTGGATCAAAGATCTAGTAAGGAGTACTTCTTTGCAGATGGATCCTGTTATTTCCAGCAGGATGATGATATATTGTTTTTCTAGGCATTATTGTAATCCACTTGATGCTGCTTATTGAGGCAGCCTATAAATAAAAAACTGATAAATCTAATTTATTTATTTAGAATTAGGTCTCTTAGCATGAGAACAATTAAAACTTAGCATCATTCAGGAAGGAGGTGGTACACTATGGAGTAAAAAAAAAAGATGTAAAGAAAAAAGAAAATCAGAAGATTAAGAAAACGAACCAGAAAATTTTAGAGCAGCTAAAACCTGGAAAGATGAATCCAAAAAATAAATAAAGAAAGAAGAGACAGCAAGTTGCGACTATGACAAAAACTTACTCAAATATCATATGCAATTTTTTTACTTTTAGAACTCAAAAAATTAGACTATAAGAGAACAAACAACCCAGTCAACAAATGGGCCAAGGACCTGAACAGACACTTCTCAGAGGAGGACATACAGTCAATCAACAAGTACATGAAAAAATGCTCAACATCTCTAGCTGTCAGAGAAATGCAAATCAAAACCACCCTAAGATACCATCTCACTCCAGTAAGATTGGCAGCCATTAGGAAGTCAAACAACAACAAGTGCTGGCGAGGATGTGGGGAAAAGGGTACACTTGTACATTGTTGGTGGGACTGCAGATTGGTGCAGCCAATTTGGAAAGCAGTATGGAGATTTCTTGGAAAGCTGGGAATGGAGCCACCATTTGACCCAGCTATTCCCCTTCTTGGTCTATTCCCTAAAGACCTAAAAAGAGCATGCTACAGGGACACTGCTACATCGATGTTCATAGCAGCACAGTTCACAATAGCAAGACTGTGGAACCAACCTAGATGCCCTTCAACAGATGAATGGATAAAAAAAAATGTGGCATTTATACACAATGGAGTATTACTCTGCATTAAAAAATGACAAAATCATAGAATTTACAGGGAAATGGATGGCATTAGAGCAGATTATGCTAAGTGAAGCTAGCCAATCCCTAAAAAACAAATGCCAAATGTCTTCTTTGATATAAGGAGAGTAACTAAGAACAGAGTAGGGATGAAGAGCAGGAGAAGAAGATTAACATTTAACAGGGATGAGAGGTGGGAGGGAAAGGGAGAGAGAAGGGAAATTGCATGGCAATGGAAGGAGACCCTCAGGGTTATACAGTGGAGGGGGTAGAGAGAGAGGAGGGGAGGGGAGGGGAGAGGTGGGGAGGGGGGAGGGTGGAGGATGGGAAAGGCAGTGGAGCACAACAGACACTAGTATGGCAATTTGTAAATCAATGGATGTGTAACTGATGTGATTCTGCAATCTGTGTATGGGGTGAAGGTGGGAGTTCATAACCCACTTGAATCAAAGTGTGGAATATGATATGTCAAGAAATTTGTAATGTTTTGAACAACCCACAATAAAAAATTAAAAAAAATAAAAAAAATTTTACTTTTATTTGTTTTTTTTAGTTATACCTCACAGTATAACTTTTGATATATTTATACAAACATGGACTATATCAAATCGTCTCTGTATAATGAAGAGATATAACTGAATTTAGTTCTGTAAAGTTCTCTGTGTTTTGAAACCTGTGGAAGACACTGTAGGGATTCTCGAACTGTTAATTTTCTCTGTTTGATTTCCCAGAGCACCATTTGGAGAGGGAGGACTGTGTGACTGTCGTTCTTACTAGTGACCTGTAGTTTTTAACCCTCCAAGGTGATGCAGGAAGAATTCATGCATGTTTCTTCATTTCCCCTTTCCTGCTGCAAATACTGAAGCAGTTTTGTGTTCTAATGTTCCAATGTATGTTGCTGTAGCACAATAGGTCAAGACAATATCTACTATCAGCTGGATTCCTGAGTAACTCTGTATAGCACAACACTGCAGACCACAGGAAGGAATGCTATGTTTGTTTTAAAAGATTGTAAAAATTTTCAGCATGAAGCTTTCCCTATACTTTTATGGGTTCATTATATTCATACATATTGGTGGAATTTGTTGTTACATAAACATACAGGTATACAATATAACATCATAATTTAGCCAATATCATTCCCCAGTATTTTCCCTTTCCCTTCCCTCTTCCCTCCTTAGTCTTACTCCTGTGCTCTATTGATCTCCATTTGATTTTCATGAAACTTCCCCTTCCCCACCTTTGTTTTTCTTTTTCCTCTCTAGCTTCCACATAAGAAAGAAAAATATATGACCCCTGACTTTCTGAATTTGGTTTATTTTGCTTAATATAATGCTCTCAATTTCCACCCACTTTCCTGAAAATGACAGTTTTGTTCTTTATGGTTGAATAAAACTGATCTGTGTATATATACCATACTTTATTTATCCATGCATCCATTGATAGACCCCTATGGATAGTTCCATAGTTTGGCTATTGTGAATTGTGCTGCTATAAACATGGTATGCATGCATAGCTATAGAGTGCTCGTTTTAATTCTTTATGAGTGGTATACAACTAGTATTATCTAGCCTATCATGTATAATGTCACACCTACAATATATTCTTTCTAGCATAATTTTATAACTATATTTTAAATATATTTTTTGATTTTCCTATATCAATATTTAATCAATCACATGTATCAAAGGTCATTGATGACCTTCTAATTGACTTCTCTGCTTTTTTGAATTACTGACGTCCTTTTATGGAATTTTCAATATACTTGGTGCTATAAAACCTAGTTCTCCCTCTCACATCAGAGATACGTTAAGTTCCCCAACACTTTAGTCTCTTTGAGATTTTACCACCTATTGGGAGCAATAGACATATATTAGGATACAATTTATTTTTCTCTGTGGAACATTATCTATTTTTGGTTACATTACTGTAAATGAGAAGAAATTAACATTTGACTTGAGTATGATAATGAAGCTGATACTTTTACTTATATACTTCTCTCCTCAAACTTCATATAGATGAATTTAAAAAGACTCCAATCTAAATTTAGATTTGTCACTTTGTACACTTTCTGAATCATTCTTTTTATATCAGAATATCCACTGCTTGTTTTGGAAAATAACAGATGCCCTTAATATGACATTTCATATTGAAGCAGACATAATGTAAACCTTATTTAAAATTTAATAAGGAGTTTTATTTTGTTTTGTAAGCATTGAAATTTTAAACACTCAACAATGCAAAAAGCCCCCAAAAAACTAACCAGGGCTTCTATACATATAGATCAGAATTCCACAGAAAGAACAGCTTCAAGAAGGTACTTAGCTAGCGTTCAGCTGGGTTTTAAGTACATTCAGCCCATAGTCCACAGTGCCAAGTGATTCATATATGGTATTTAGTCAGGTGTGTCCAGTTCAGCCACCTCCACTCTGCTCCTTGTAATCCCTAGGGCTTTCACACTAGGGAACTCGAACTGGCACAAGTGCAAAATAGAGTGGGAAATAGATATAAGTGCTAATAAAACTTTTTAACTTTAGCTATATAGCACTTACTCATATTAAATTATATAAATGCAAAGCTATGAGTGAAATCATCCAGGTCTAGTTAGTAAGAAATGAGGAGTAATTCCAGGGAATACTAAAACTTAAGAAAGATCAGCAAGAATTGCTCAATGAAGTTGGCAGAACACCTAAATTCACTAGAAAATGGAACATTAGGGGGGTTAAATTGGTTGATATATTCACTTTATTCCAAAATTTCAAACAGGAAAAATAACTGGAGTGTATCCATTGTCCCTATTATAAGGAACCATTCATGGTGACCTTATGAAGATTTAATAGATATGTGGGAACTAAAGCCAGATTACTTAGGTTAAAAAAACAAAACAAACAAACAAAAAGAAAATAGTAAAATAAAGACAATGAGTTCATAAACTTTCAAGAAGAGGTGGTTAAGAAATAGACTCATGTATGTCTTTTGAGGCTAGATATGGGTAATTATTTATTTCTATAACATAATAGATTCATTCTTAATAATCTTTAAATAGAATCAGATGCAGTGGCACATGCCTGTAATCCCAGAGGCTCAGGAGGTGAGGTAGGAGGATTTCAAGTTCAAAGCCAGACCCAGCAAAACTGAGATGCTAAGCAACTCAGTGAGACACTGTCTCTAAAGAAAATACAAAATAGGGCTGAGGATGTGGCTCAATGGTTAAGTGCCCCTGAGTTCAATCTCCTTTATTCCCCTCCAAATAATAATAATCATCTTTAAATAGCATTGGAAATATAAAATAGCAGAACAAAAAATTAATATGTAGGTAAGAGTGGAAGAAATAAGAGAAAGTCTCTTGAGATGATTATATTTCTTTCTTTAATTCTGACATCTGCTTGTTGCAATTTTAGTCTTCATTCGTAACTCTCCCCAAAGATTTCATAGAGTCTGTGCTTCACAATCACCTTTCTGCAACTGATTTTAAAATCCACATCTCCAGCTCTAATCTGTCTACTTTAAATTTCAACCCTGTATATCTAATTGCCTGCTGGGCATTTCCATTTCAAATTGTACACATCTAAAAGCTAGGTTTTCATTCTTCAGAGAAATCAACTTTGCTTTCCTGTCTCTTTAATGTATAGTCTGACACCTCTTCTCTATTTCCTTAAACTCATTTCTTATACAGTATTCAAATATTGTGTCTACCTGTAACTGCAGTCTTCGATTAAATGCTAAAGCACACAGAATGTTTTCTTAACTGTTTGGCTTACATGACCTTTCAATTTTCTTCCAAAACTAATTCTGCCAGATTCTAGAAATTGACACAAGTATAAAGCTCACTTGAAACATTGCAATAAAGAGTGTCTAATTTTGTAGATCTACTTTATGGATGTAAAAAAGACGTAATGAAATTGGCCACTGCTTTCTCCCTTAGGGAACCTAAAAGAAGTTTCATTTTCCTTTAGCTCTTTTGAATTGTTGAATATAGTACATACAGATTACATTTGATACCCACCACTCCAAAAAAAAAATTACTGGTAATTTTTCCATGTTCAGTCAGAGAATAGTCAGCAAATCATGCAAGATGAGTTCCCTTAAGGATGGGTTTTCTGCTGAATTAACTCATTTGATAAAGTATCCTAAAGCAATTAAATATAAATATATTGATATTATGAAGTTAACTGAGATTACAACTAAAAATTCCTCAAAGCTATTTTCATTTAATTAAGGAAAGGATGTCAATTATGTCAGTAATGAAGTAAAAGATGTGACCTAGTCTCAAATTCATTCTCTTGGACTCTTGGTCACCTAGTGGTAGCCTAAGATATTGGGCTGAAATTGTAATTGTCAGCTGTTGTCACAAGATTATACTAGAAATGAAGTGGTCAATATATTTTAGATTTTAGGAAGGCACATTTAACACAGAGAGATGAACACCTGAGCATATGCTACTCTAAACTTGCCAAGCGAGGAGAAAAGAATCAGTGATCAGAAATAATTAAAATATGACCAGAACTTCCACCGCGGACTTCAATAATCTTTACTAGAAGGGAACTTCAGCAGTAATAAGTGGCTCTGAGCAGGGACTAAGTCAATTGTGCAGTTTAATTTGTTATTTAGGTCATTTTACATAAACTCATATTAGTTCAGCACATTCTTTAATACAAACATTAAAAGCAAGTGAGAGTCTTAGTCAAATTTATAACTTCTACAATATTTTATCTAAATTATAACCTCTACAATATTTTTTATCTAAATTTGCACTTTAAGTATCAATAGCCATTTTTTAACTAATAAAATCATTTTCTATAGTTCAATCTTATGAAAGATGCATGGTTAATATCCATGGGTAGTATAATTGGCAGAAATAGGCATACACAGAATGCAATGACCACTAGTTGATGACAATTAAGTTTATAATCTCTTACCCTTATTCTAAAAAAGGCTTACATTTTATTAAGGGATATATAACTAATGAGTGGTAAAATGAAATTCCTTGGTTTGATTTCAGTATATTTTTTCATTACATGTTACCTTACTATATCATGGTTTATTATTGGCCAACTCT
This sequence comes from Marmota monax, assembly GCF_021218885.2. NCBI lineage: Eukaryota > Metazoa > Chordata > Mammalia > Rodentia > Sciuridae > Marmota > Marmota monax. Next base: position 18,794,486 of record NW_026692781.1, read on the forward strand.
TACAAATTAAAATAAAATAAAACAAATCCTACATTTTTGAAATAACTCAGTATCAATCTGTATAAGGAAATATGTTCAAAATTATTAATTTATTCATTCTTACATTCACCTTTTCATCTTTATACTTATTTAAACTCAGAGCCTAAATTCTGCTATCCATAAAATATATTTAGACAGAATATTTAATATAATAAGCCAACAACATATTTTCTAAGTTTTCTATAAGAAGCAAATGACACATAAAATATTACCTCAAGAGTTCTAAAAATACTGTATTATTTGCATTGCTTATGCATATTTTTATTAACTACATTAATTAAACATTTTTTTATTGAGTTTCTACTATGCTTCATTGTTTTTCTAGGCATTAGGGACACAAGGATAAACTATTTTCTTTATCTCATTGAGTTTATGTTCTGGCAAAGTAGGAAATTCCACATATAAGAAATAAATAATATAATATTTTATTACATATAAAGTGATTTTTCCTTATGAACATGCAATAGGTAATAATTGAATACAATATTCTCTGTGCATCTGCACACTGCTACTTTTCATATTATAGCAAGCAATAAAGTAATATAAGGAGGTGGGAAGTACAAATGCTTTTTCTCCAAAATCATAAACTATCTGGAAATACTAAACTACTCACCTGATAACAGAAACAAATACTCATCTAAGCGAAATAAATGTCTGTCTCACCTAACAAGGACCACGATTAGGCTGCAGCTTTCTTTCTTTCTATTTTTTTTTCTTTTCTGTGACTCAATAAATTCAAGACTAAAATTTTGAGAGATTTTGACTATATGAAAGTTGCTAAATTGAACATTTTGCTTTTAGAATATAAAAAAGGTAGATAGTAGGAAGCTGTGGGAAACTGTGATTGTTTTAGAATGGGTTCCTTAGAACCAGTTCTTGAAATTTGAGTTTAATATGACTTTTTTAAAAAGGAAAATTCAGTAGAGAGATGGGGTGAGGAAAGAAAAACAGAAAGGAAGGAAGGAAGGAAGGAAGGAAGGAAGGAAGGAAGGAAATAAAAAAGAAGGAAGGCAGGAAGGAAACAGCCAAGCAGAGGCACACCAGCACAGCTGGTATCCCAGGAGATAATTATAACTCCATCCCACTAGAAGCTTTACATTCAGTGAATGAGTCACACCCTTTCCTTGATTAGGGCAGAAGAGCAAAAGTTCTTAAAGTGCCATATTCACCCGTGGTTGTTTCAAAGCAGCTTCCTAGTGGAAATTTTTATTCCATCAATTCTGGTATTTATTTCATCAGTCTTACCCTGGAGCAGCCCTTGGAAATGTGAGATGCATTCTCTAGCTACTGGGAATAAGCACACTAAGATAATGGCAAAGGGACTTAAGGGGATAGTGGCAGAGCACTACATCATCTGCTACCAGTGCTGAATGAGCTAAACGATGTTCTGCTACCTGGGGTCAAAAGATGAAAATACAAAAAGATAAATAGTAGTAAGAGTAAGAAGACTAGAGATAAAACTAATATAACTGAGTCAATATATTAATGTCACAAATATGGTGAAAAATTTCTGAGGGTCAAGTTCATTAGGAAAACATTGCTTATATTCACTTACATATTTGTTCCCTATCAATTTCATTTAATTCATAACGTAAAATGTGGTAAAAATTCTGCATAATCATTTCAAGAAATAATAATTCCTCTAAGTAAGTCCCTGGGATAGAATCATCTAAGTAGAATTATAGAAGGTCTTGTCCTGCTGAACAATTAATGCCTATGTTTGGACTTAAGGAAGTAAAATATTATTATTTTTAAAAGAATTCAAACAATGTTTTTGATTACATGCCTGTTTTAATGACTTTGGAAAATGCAATTGATAAAACTGAAAAAAATATTAAAAGATTCTAGCTTATTAATTCTGTTCAATAGCTTGTAAAGCAAATAAACAGAAAATAAATTAATGAAGATGTTATTAATAATTTACCATAAAAGTTTATTTTATAAACTATTTTATGCAATCTACTTTAAAGATAATCCTCCATATATATGCCTTATAAATCAATAGGTCCCACTTAAGAGGAGAGAGTGGTTCTCAAGAAGGCAGAAATTAACTCCTTTATATAATCAGTTAATTTGTTCTCACTATTGACTTTTTGAATCCCTTTGAACAATTTTTAGTTCTGTCTTTCATCTTGTTAATCATGTTCACTTGAGATGAAAGAAGCAGCCTAATCTATTAAAGGAGAAAACCGTTGCAGCTACCCTCTGAGCTGTGATGCAGTATAACTCAGTCAACATTGGCTGCCATTTTATTCTAAGGAAGATCTCAATTTAGAGCACAAAATTCAGTCTTTAATTGAGCTTTATCTTTCACATTATGACCTTTCATCTTGATCCTAAGAATATTACACTATGAAACAATTAAAAGCGATAACTTTGCTATTGTTGAAAAGGATGAACTGTTTAGTGTCACTTGAAAAATAATCTTTTAAATGAATAAAGAACACTCTTTCCAAATACTTATGTAAAGATATTAATCTTCAGAAGATACCTTACATCTCTAAAAAGTTATTCTCATTACTTTATAAGAAGTGGTAAGCAACTTTATAAATTATATTGATATTTATGTGTGTTGAAGTGAAAAAAAATTAGAATTTTTCACTAGAAAGTAGGATGTTTTCCCTTTTGCTCTCACTATTCAATTAGTATAGCAACTTCTCCTTAACTTTCTATCAATATCTAACTTAAATCCAGTTTTTCCAGTCAGTTATTTGATGGTTAAAATATGCCAAAGCTCATGGAATAGAATTAATTAAAAAGAATATTTCTCGCCAGAGCAAATAGACAGACGAAAGAAATTAAAGGCATAAAAATAGGAAAAGAAGAACTTAAATTATCACTATTTGCGGATGATATTATATTATATATAACAGACCCAAAAGGGTCTACAAAGAAACTACTAGAACTAATAAGTGAATTCAGCAAAGTGGCAGGATATAAAATCAACACACATAAAACAAAGGCATTCCTGTATATCAGTGACAAATCTTCTGAAATGGAAATGAGGACAACCACCCCATTCACAATATCTTCAAAAAAAAAAAATACTTGGGAATCAACCTAACATAAGAGGTGAAAGATTTATACAGTGAAAACTACAGAACCCTAAAGAGAGACATAGAAGAAGACCTTAGAAGATGGAAAAATATACAATGTTCATGGATAGGAAGAACTAACATCATCAAAATGGCGATATTACCAAAAGTTCTCTATAGGTTTAATGCAATGCCAATCAAAATCCCAAAGGCATTTCTTGTAGAAATAGATAAAGCAATCATGAAATTCATATGGAAAAACAAAAGACCCAGAATAGCAAAAGCAGTTCTAAGCAGGAAGTGTGAATCAGGAGGTATAGCGATACCAGATTTCAAACTGTACTACAGAGCAATAGTAACAAAAACAGCATGGTACTGGTACCAAAACAGGCGGGTGGACCAATGGTACAGAATAAAGGACACAGAGACCAATCCACAAAATTACAACTTTCTTATATTTGATAAAGGGGCTAAAAGCATGCAATGGAGGAAGGATAGCATCTTCAACAAATGGTGCTGGGAAAACTGGAAATCCATATGCAACAAAATGAAACTGAATCCCTTTCTCTCGCCATGCACAAAAGTTAACTCAAAATGGATCAAGGAGCTTGATATCAAATCAGAGACTCTGCATCTGATAGAAGAAAAAGTTGGCTCCGATCTACATATTGTGGGGTCGGGCTCCAAATTCCTTAATAGGACACCCATAGGACAAGAGTTAATAACTAGAATCAACAAATGGGACTTACTCAAACTAAATTTTTTTTTTCCCTCAGCAAGAGAAACAATAAGAGAGGTAAATAGAGAGCCTACATCCTGAGAACAAATTTTTACTCCTCACACTTCAGATAGAGCCCTAATATCCAGAGTATACAAAGAACTCAAAAAATTAAACAATAAGATAACAAATAACCCAATCAACAAATGGGCCAAGGACCTGAACAGACACTTCTCAGAGGAGGACATACAGTCAATCAACAAGTACATGAAAAAATGCTCACCATCTCTAGCTGTCAGAGAAATGCAAATCAAAACCACCCTAAGATACCATCTCACTCCAGTAAGATTGGCAGCCATTATGAAGTCAAACAACAACAAGTGCTGTCGAGGATGTGGGGAAAAGGGTTCTCTTGTACATTGCTGGTGGGACTGCAAATTGGTGTGGCCAATTTGGAAAGCATTATGGAGATTCCTGGGAAAGCTGGGAATGGAACCACCATTTGACCCAGCTATTGCCCTTCTCAGACTATTCCCTGAAGACCTTAAAAGAGCGTACTACAGGGATACTGCCACATCGATGTTCATAGCAGCACAATCCACAATAGCTAGACTGTGGAACCAACCCAGATGCCCTTCAATAGATGAATGGATAAAAAAAAAAAAATGACATTTATACACAATGGAGTATTACGCAGCACTAAAAAATGACAAAATCATGGAATTTGCAGGAAAATGGATGGCATTAGAGCAGATTATGCTAAGTGAAGCTAGCCAATCCCTAAAAAACAAATGCCAAATGTCTTCTTTGATATAATGAGAGCAACTAAGAACAGAGCAGGGAGGAAGAGCAAGAGGAAAAGATTAACATTAAACAGAGACATGAGGTGGGAGGGAAAGGGAGAGAGAAGGGAAATTGCATGGAAATGGAAGGAGACCCTCATTGTTATACAAAATTACATATAAGAGGTTGTGAGGGGAATGGGAAAAAAACAAGGAGAGAAATGAATTACAGTAGATGGGGTAGAGAGAGAAGATGGGAGGGGAGGGGAGGGGGGATAGTAGAGGATAGGAAAGGTAGCAGAATACAACAGTTACTAATATGGCATTATGTAAAAATGTGGATATGTAATCGATGTGATTCTGCAATCTGTATTTGGGGTAAAAATGGGAGTTCATAACCCACTTGAATCGAATGTATGAAATATGATATGTCAAGAGCTTTGTAATGTTTTGAATAACCAATAAAAAAGAATATTTCTCATGAGAAATAGATTTGAAATATTTTAGAAGGAATGGGGAAAGTGCAATTATCTTTACATGATGATTGTTTGCCAAATCTTATTTAGGTATGTTAATTAACAATATTTCACTTTGTTTCTTGAACCAGTTGTTGAATGTATTCAGCAATCATGACAAAATGATTGGTGATTATGAGTTTCAAATTAAGATCTATTTGTTTGAAATAACATATATCTGAGAATCAGGCCATAAATCATGAAAACAGAATGATTTATATTGGAAACTACAGATATAACTGAATGTCATTTAAATAACTTTTCAGCTTTTTTATTTTTTAATTTCATTTTTTAACTTGCGAGTCGTCACTGAAGTCAATGTTAGCTTGAGTAATTGCACTTTGAAAAGTCAGTGTAAGAAATTGGAGACCCCTAGTGTGACTCTGAAAAATAATAATAATATTTACCTTGGGTCTGTTGAGGTCCTATTATTTTAAGTACTTTGTATTTTTTATATCAGATAAACTTCACAACAACTCTTATAAAGGGACACGGAAATTGTGTTCCTTACATTTTCAGATGAGGAAACTGATACTCTCAGAGGAAAAGTAAGTTGGCAAGGCCATAAATACATGTTGAATACCTTAAATACCAGCACTTAAAACTATTTAGATACACACCTTTTCTCAGACCCTCCAAACTTTATATCCTTCTGGAGACACAAAAACATATTTTGAAAAGCAATAGCATAGCAAAATTGCTTTCATGGCAAAAAAGTAGCTGCTGCAGACACGCTTGAGCCTTGAAAGATCATTAATGTTCAGCTGTAGCAGGTGAAGTGGGATTATTCTGAGCAGGAATAATGATGGGATAAATCAGGGAATTGAAAGATTTGAACAATTTTTAAGGAATTGTGAATTATTTTAAATTTATTTTTTTAGTTGTAGTTGGACACAATACCTTTATTTATATGTTGTGCTGAGGATTGAACCCAGGGCCTTGCATGTGTTAGGCGAGAGCTCTATCCCTGAGCCACAACCCCAGGCCCAAGGAATTGTGAATTTTAAGGCAAGTGCTGTGTGATTTGAAATTAAGAACAGAAATGATGCTGTAATATCCTGAGGAAACTGAACCAAACAGGATCATGAGTTATTTGGTACACAGAAATTTCTAATTTTATTTCTTCCCAAAGAAAATAATATCTAAACAATTGTTGTGCTCAGAGTTGTACTTGTCTTCAGGAACTGTCTTTTGGAGTGTACATAACCAATAGTTTTCAACTTCAAGACATTACTTCCATAGACCTTGCTCAAGATGGCAGACAGCAAAACTCGGCAAAGTTTTCAATATTCAAAGACATATTAACTTAGTTGAGTTTGACATCATGATTATAAGAACTTTAAAAATATAAAATGCTTATTAATTTTATTGTCTTAAGAATAATCATGAACCAGTTTGTGTAAGCTTATTTCACACATCTGCTAAAACACCTGGAAGCAATCTATTGTACAAATGCTTAATAATACATTGTTGCATGACAATGATGCAAAAAGTGCTTAATTTAGAAAAAGGTAATCAGATAGCAAGTTGAAATTACTACTTAAAAGTTTTCTGATATGAATACATTCGAGTGTCATTGTATTGATGATAACAATTGAACAGCACAAAATGAAACTGATCTTCAATAGCTAATAATTACTGATGTTTATGGTTATCAGGTACTCAAAACTGTGGTACATAAATAAACTGATATTATTGAAAGAGGCAAAAAAACTTTTTAAGACATTTATCCAATAGTGTTTAGCTGAGAATAATGTTTTATGTGCTTGACTTTTTATTCAAAAAATTAATATGACTCCTCTGGATAGAAATATAATATTTACTGACAGTAAGACTTGAACTTAGGCATTGGACCACACAGTCTTTTCATTTGTTAAATTGATCATTTTTTTTAAAGCATAAAACAGAACAAGTTATGAGGAAGAATTTTTTTTTTTTTTTTGGGGGGGGGGAACACAAACAGTGAAAGATTTTGATGTCTACCAGAATATAATGGAGCAGCATCCTGGAAGTGCTAAAAGAAAAATCTATCCAATTATAATTCATTCCGAGATAGAAATTCTTGCTAAAAATCAAGACAAAATAAAGGCATGATAGCAGCCTATAGAGAAGAAAGGAGGGTAAAAGGAGAAACCTTAGTATACTTTTTCCCACAATGAGTTAGTACCAATACTTTTGCATTCCTAGATCATCACTCTAATCTCCCTAAACCTACCTCTGCAGCTACTGGAACCTTTTGTTCAAGGTATCCTCAACAGTAAGAAAAACTCTGTATTTTTTTTTTTTTTTTTGATCCACTGACCCTCAAACAGAATGCTATTTTCTGGGGAAATGGGACACACACAGAGAACCCAATTGGTGCTTTCTATAGTTTTTTGTTTGTTTGTTTATACTATACCAGTAAGAGATAAAAGGCTTCAATTTTTATTTTTTACTTGTTTCTTTACTCAGATACTTGAATACCTGAGAGCCCAAGTTCTTTCTCTTTTACCTCAACTATTCTCTTGAATTTTTGTAAATAGCAGAAAGCCCAAAATGAAAAATGTCCACATCAAAACATGGTGAGGATTTGTAGCAACAAGAACTCTTAGAATCTGTGAATTGTAAAATGGTACTACTAAATTAGAAAATGGCTTGGAAATTGTTTCTTTTTGTTTATTTTTAATAAAGTTAAATATTTACCTACACTCTGGTGTAGTAATTGCATATCTAGGTATTGGCCCAAGAGAAATAAAAACAGAAGCTCATAAAACGACTCATATAAAAAATTTACTAGAAGGCTAAAAATGGAAGCCTACAAATTTTCATTAGCTGTAAGATATATAAGCTCATAGTGATAAATATATATATATATATATATATATATATATATATATATATATATATATATATATAGTGACATTTTAGCACTATAAAATGTAACATACATAATATGAATTAATATTTTTTAAATTATGCTGAGAGAAAGAAACCAGATATCAAAGACTACATATGTCATTGATATATTGTACTGCTGGATCTGACAAATCTAATGGTTGAAAACAATTAGAATGTTCCTTACCTCTGATGAGTGGGTTCTGATTGATGAGAAAGTCACAGTAAGGACTCTTTGGGGTGATGGAAATGTTATGCTTCTCAGCATGTTCTTGTGATATTTAAGCTCTGTGAAATTCATTTATGTAAATTGAAACTTAATAAAATATAAATGATTGTTTGAATCAGATACATTCCTTAATCCAAGAAACTTTATAAACCCTGAATCTAAAAAGTTCAAACTAACAGTTAATTATGTTTCCTTACAAAGAATTATAGTCCATGCAAAATTATGTTCATGGACTAATGAATTATAGCTTCATAACTATTCATACTAAATTTTAACTTTACACATCAAATACACAAGAAAAATATTTTTTTCATTCAAAGAATTTGGTAAAAAGATGTGGATGTTACTGTTAATTATTTAAAAAAAAAAACTACAGAATAAGGGTTTTTAGATGACCTTGACTAAGTTTTTAGGCTTCCTATTTGCAGTTGCTATCTTATAATATCTGGTGTCTGTGCACTAAAGTTTGTATTCCTTCATTGGTAGATCTTCAAACTGACTTTTGTCATCTCCCATTAAATGAAAAACTATTATCTAAACCTACAGTTTTAAATATGCAATCAATTAATTTTTTAACTTCTTAAGAATTTATTTATTATTAATTGACGTAAAATTGTATGTATAATGTACAGCATGGGGTTTTGAAGAATATATATATTGCAAAATGCTTAAATCTAGCTGACAAATGCATTAACTCACATAGATATTATTTTTTTGTAATGAGATCACATAACTTTCATTTAGAATGCAATATATCACTATGTTCACATGCTGCACAATGGATCTCTTAAGCTTATTACCCTTATAGAACTATAAAAACTGTCTTTTGATTAACATCTTCCCACACTTTTCTCCTTCCAAACCAGAAAGGCCTCTGGTAACAATCATCTACCATCAACTTCCAAGATCAGTTTTTTAGATTCTACATGTATCTCAGTATTACTTCTTAGACTTGATCTTGAGCATATTTCCAACTTATTTGCTGTCTGTTTATATTCTTGGTTTGCTCTTATCCTTGACTATCTTTTTATTATAGTTTTTGGTTTATTGTTGTTCAGTTTTAATAACTAATTTTATATTTGGATACAACTCCTTTATCAGTTTATCCCAAAATCAAACCCAGATAAAAATATTACAAGTAGGGAGAACTAGAATAATATTTGTAAATATTTTCTCCCAGTCTCTCTTTATTATCATAAAAATGGTTTTTCACAGAGAAGAAATTTTAATACACATAAAATTCGCTATCAGTTTTTTCCTTCAGTTATTTCATGGATTGTGGTCATGGTGTTATATTTAAATACTCACTGAAAACAAAGAATATAGATTTTCTCTTATGCTATCTTCTAGATGTTAATTTTTTAAATTTTATACTTTTCACCAGATGCAACCTGAATTATTTTTTTCTGAAAGGTATAATATGCTCTGTATCTAGAGTAATTGTTTGCATATCATATCCAAATCTCTCAGCATTAAATGTTGAAAAGGTATTGAAACAGTAAAATGACCTTGTATTTTCTCAAAGACCAGTAGTTGATTATATTTGTGAGTCTGTTTTGGAATCCTCTTCTCTCCCATGGATCTATTTGTATATTTTTGCATCAATACCAAGCTTTCCTGTGCACTATACATTCATAGTACCATTGAATTAAGATTGAGTTGGGCCTCTAATTTTGCTCCTCTTCATTTAAGTATTCAATTTTCTAGGTCTTTTGCCTTGTTGTATAAACTTGAAAATCAATAAGCCAATATCTATGAAATCATTTTCTTGAATTTTGATAAGAATTTCAATAAACATAAAGATTACATTAGGAAGAATTTACTTCATAACATTGAATATTCTTATCCATGAATATGAAATAAGTTTCCATGTTTTTACATCTCCCTTGATTTCTTCTGTTAGTGTTTTGTAGTTTTCCTTATAGTGATTCTGAAAATATTTTTATAGATTTATGATTATGTGTTTTATTGCTTTGGATACTAGTATAAATAGTATTGTTTTAAATTTCAAATAATAGTTTTCATTGAAGTTACCAAAAAAAATGTTTGTTTGTCTATTTACCTTGTACTCTTTAATTATGCTATAATCACTTATTCGTTTCAAATGTTTTCCATTGATTTATGTTTTATTTCCATATCCTGAGGGAAAAGAAGCTTAATTTTGTTGATTCAATATATAATTTTATTTTGTTCTTTAACTAGACTTCAAGCAAATTATTAATTAGGAAGAGTAAAAAATGTTGTTCTTGCCTCATTCTCAATTTTAGGAGAAAATACATATCTTATCACCTTTAAATATAATCTTGGAGACAGCAGCATTGCACATATCAATAATTTCAGTGACTTGGGACACTGAGGCAGGAGGATTGCAAGTTCAAAGCCAGGCTTGGCAACTTAGCAAGACCCTAAGCAACTTAGGGAAACCCTATCTCAAGATGAACAATGGAAATAACTGGGAATGTGGTTCAGGGGTTGAGTGACCCTTGGTTCAACCCTTGGTACCAAGAAAGAAAGAAAAACAAATGCAATCTTGACACATTGTTATATGGAGAGTCTCTTTATCAAGGTGAGGAAATTAGCCTCTATTTTAGAGAATTTCTATCATCACAAAACTATTGCATTATGTCAAATGCTTATTATGAATCCTCTAATAGGTGATTTGTCTTCTTAAGTCTGTTGATGTGATGAATTTCATTAATTTTTTTTAAAAGTCTTACAGACATGGAATATGTGGTCAAAATGTCTAATGTTTATACATTATTTGATGTGACTTACTAATATTTTGTTGAGGATTTTTAGAATTGTGTTCCTAGTTTTCTGTTTTTGTAATGTCTTTATATAGTTCACTTATTAGGGTACTGGTATCCTCAAAGAATAAGGTAAAATTGTCCCCTTTGACTTTATTTTCTTCAAGATATTGTATAGAATTGATAAAATCTCCTGTATATTTAGGATAAACTACCTAGTGTCTTTCTTCTCATGTATATATTTCACTTCATGATTTCAATTGTCCTGTAAGTGGTGAGTTTGCTGCAAGCTAGAAAATAGAATCCATGAAACCATATGTATATGAATATACACTCACATTGTGTACTTTGCTTCTGTGCATTTTACAGTATGTCAATAATAACAATATATCTGGTTAAAATAATCATTATATGAAATTACTGAACAACACATTGAAATTTAAATGAAATGCTTTTCTATGCATTTATAGAATGATCATGCTATTCCCCATAAATATGTAAAATTAAAACAATAATAATAAAAATAAACCATAAGAATAAATAAAATAGTGTTTTGCAAATTTTTCAAGAAATACTGTGTGTTATAAAATTATAAAGGACAATACTGGGTAGAGATAAAGGGGTTTGTGAGAAAAAAACACCTTGGCAAAGACTATAAAACAATTGAAAGATGGGATTATATCTGTGTGTTATGGTGAGTATGAAATTTATAGAGAAAATTACAGGTTATTTAGATTCATACATGACCTTAAAATAACATGAAACCACATGCTTACTATATATTATTAGCAGTTTAGGACAGAATAAAATAAAGTAGCATAATAATTTCTGAGGACGCTTGTTCTACTCACTGTTATAATGCAATGATTAAAACAAATCAAATTGTGTGAAGTCTGGTGACTTGGTTGTAAATCATGTGGGACATTCTTATCTCTCTTATTTTAGAAATGTCGTTTAATCTCTTTAAGCTACAGGTTTGTTATTTGTAAAGTACGAAAGACAGCAGCATATACTTTTGAGATTTGTGGGGAGATTTCAATGACACAAAATATATAAACTGTTTTAGCACTGGGGTTTTTGTAGAACAGGACATAATTTTTCAATAGAAATTAATATTGAAAGAAATGTTTACTACTGTAGTCTTCAAAGCAAGAATATGAAGCTGTATTTTAAAGCATATTTTATCACAATATTTTGCTAGTAATCTTTATTTAGCAAGTGACACATTTAACAATGGGGAAAAGAAGGGGAAAATTCCTATTAAATAAAATTCGTATCAACATAAGTGGAAACACCAATTATGTTTCCAAGGCATCTCCAAACTGCATGTATGTTCAGAGGTATGTAGAACTCTTCTTGATGAATGACATCTGAGCCGTCTTCATCAAAGTGCCTCTGAATAAGCTAATTATGACAGTAATAACAAAGAATTTCAAGCTATTATGAAAAATAAGAATGATGAAGAAAACAGGAGCTTTAAATGTACTTTTACTTAAATTGCACATAGAAAATAATTTGACATCAATATGTGGGAACGTTGATACATGGGAAAACAAAACAGCCAGGGGCCACACTGAATTGGCACAAAGGTTCAGACACAGGGATAAAAGATTCAAAAAAAATTAGCTTTAGGAAGAAAAAAAAAAGGTCAATGAAGAAATTGGTAATTTATTTTAGAAAAAGGAAGAAGGCAGCAAATATTGCAAACAAAAAGCATGATATACTGATTCTTCACAAACAGGAAAGCTAAAGCAGGAAGTATAATCATGCTTTAATAAGTAAGTTTTCCTACAAAATGTCGGCCAATGTAAAGTGATTCCTTGTCACAAATTATTGAGGGACATAGTTTGATATAATAGAACCTGTCTTTCTTCCAACTGTTTGCATGTTGATTCTCAAAACAGATTGTTGAATGGATTTACTCGTTAACAAAAATCTCCATAGGCCATCTTCACAAAATAACAGATACACAAAGAAAATATTGCAGAGTAAATTGAATTTAAATTTTTAATGATATGCATATAAAACGTAGAAGATAGTTAACCATATGCCAAAAAATCTGTGGTTTCTTGATAACATTAATAAAGTCACATTCAAATAACATTATCTCACTAAAATTGTCACTTAAGCTGTCTTTTCTTTTCATCATTATATTCTGGTACCCACCAGGGACCACCTGAATATCCTCATTAATATCCACATTGTATATATTATAGCTATTGTGAACAGTTTATATGGCCAGTGGAAGACCATGTACTATATACCAGCCACACTTGCCTTATTTTATTAATAATATGTAGACTAGGTCAGTTCCAATGCATTAGCAGGCTCTCTGAGAAACCTAGGTTACTACCAGGTAATCTTCTAATTTAGAGACTCTTCTAAAAAATCCAAATCTTCTCTTTACAGACAACTCTTCCAAGTTGTCTTTCATAATCATTTCTGGGAACTCAAAAGAGACTTTGATAGAAACATAATGGTTGAACTAAATCTTATCAATGTTGATTAAGATTTGTTTACACTTGAAAAACTTCTTTGTCATAAATAATCTCCCCATATTTCCATAAATTTCAGTACTATGCATACACACAATATTTCATGGGGTAAATATTGCTTCTCCTGCCTGAGGCAAGAACTCTACCACTAGAAGCCCTACTCCAGGACTCAGTATATCAGCCAAGATGGAGCCTATCACACCTGCCATTCATGTTATTTGGAAAGTTATTTTGCCAGGTTATTTGGAAGGCACTGAAAACTCCACACTACTTTTTGAGGATGTACATACTTTAAAAAGCATGGGCAAGATGGTTGCAATATAGCATATCAGTAGTCCCAGAAATTCAGAAAATGAAAATGGAAGAACTACTGAGCACAAGAGTTCCAGACCAGGTTGGACAACATAATGAAAACATCTCTCTAAACAAACACACACACATATATCAAGGACAATCTGTACCTCCTCTTAAGTGAGTACTGTTTGCAGTTGGTGGCATTAGACATTTTGAGACAGGTACAAGAACAGAAGAATTCTTCCTTCAGCTGTCAGACATCCATAGTAGATGCCAACCCCATAGTTTTCTGAAACAAAACAAAACAAAAACAAACAAACAAACAAAAAAACCTTTGTGCCTTTTTTTTCTCAGCTCTCTCTTTTCTTCCTGAATTACCTTCTACTTCAGTTGACGTAGTTTATATATTCTGTCTCTACATTTGTTTTGCTTTGCTATCACATTTTAAATGGCCTATTTTACCGGATATCGAAATTCACTGTTCCAATTTGGAACTGTGTAATGTACTTAGATCTTGACACTATCAGTTCCATCTTCCTTTGCTTATAATCAATGCCCACCATTTACAAACATGGCTGATTTTATCCATGTTTAGAGGAATGGTAGCAGATTACAATTCATGGAGAAAATACAAGTATGAAAGACAATTCCTTACGTAGTCCACTAGGGCATACAAAGTCTGAAAAGACTAGGCTTTTGATCACAAATATATTTATATTTAGAAAATTTCCTGAAGCATACCCAATGTAGATTAAGAATTTTAGATTTCATCTGAACCTATGAAGGGATTCCCTAGGAGCAAATAACAATGAGCTCACTCTAGATTTTAAATCGAAACACAGCCAGATTTCCACTAAGAATGGAATACTCAGATACCATGCATAGACCAGGCACAAAATAGTTGGCATAAGCTATTAATTTCCCACCTCTATCTCCTTAGCTACCCAGGAAGTAGTTTGCAGAGCTGCCTTATACTTGCTAAGAATTTTGTGCACCTCTATCCTAAGGATTTCTCTAGGCATGGGAGCCTGCTAAGCAGTCACAGAAGGCATGTTCCCAGTTCAGCAAGTCAATGCCCACAGTTTCTCAGAGTAACAGATAAATTCTTCAGGTTCCTGCTACTCCTTAGAAAAGTTTTGTGGCATGCTTCATATAGAATTTCAGAGGGTTATAGTGACATTAAGTTCCATTACCAAGGATAAAAACTTGCTTTTGAGCATGTTTGACTGATTTTACTGGCGTAACTTTCTCACTTCCTTATTTTCTGTGTGCTTCTAGGACTCAGTTCACAAAGAGATATCTTGTATCCAAATTCTTGTCATAGTATCAGTTTACATTAGAATCTGAATTCAGCCAAAGCATAAACTATTGCTTCTAGGTTTGACCATGTGTCTGTTTTGTGTAGCCTATATCTGTTATCTGTGCATTTTGTTGTTTTGGCCTCTGGCTCCAGTTGTTAGAAAAGTAGAACAAATATACTTATTTAAATTATCATTACCAGGGATATCATATCCATTATTTAACTATATTTTGTTTAAAGCCATAACTTTATTTTTCTTAGTGGCTTACAAATAAAGTGATGTCAGATAGTTTTCCCACTCTGATGACTTATTAGTTAACACAATGGATTAGCTTCTCAAGTCAGACTTGCACAAATCAAATATCTTATTTGTTATTAAAGGTTGAATAGTTGCCCCTCCAAAAAGAAAGCAAAATCATAACCCTACGATCTCAGAATGTGAATTTATTTCAAAATGGGATCATTGCAGAAGTGATGAGTTAAACTTATATGGGAATAAAATGGGCTGGCTCCTAAACCAACATGACTTGTGCCCTTTTAAGAAGATGGCTTTATGAAGACAAACATTGATAGGGAAAATGTCACCCAAGGACAGAGACAAAGATTAGAGTTATGCAGCTTCAAGCTAAGGGACCATGAAAATTGCCTAGAAATAACTGGAAGCTAGAAGAGGCAAGTCCTGTGGTCTCCAGACTGTGAGAAATTAAATTTTAATGTTTTTACAGCTGTCTGTTTGTGCTACTTTATTCCACTAGCCCTGGGTAACAAATATACTTGGAATCAAGATTATTAAAATAGTCAAGTATGCAGGTCTTCACAAGAATATGTCCAGATAAGCCACCACAGCACTCTAGATCCTTCCTTTCCATATAAGACAGACAATGTGTTAGACTAATATAAAAGAACACAAGTAATGTCAACAGGAATCTTTATGATATAGAAGTGAGCCACTCCATCATCTCTATTTTACACTCAAATATTGAAGTAGCTAATAGGTCATTTTCAAAGTATGTTGCTAAAGTCCATGTACCCCAGGTGTATTTATTACACGTATCTAGAAAAATTAGATAAGCCTTACTAAAAGCATTAATTGGTAAGTACTCTCCTATTTATCATATCACTATTAACTGGTTTACTTGGAAATTGACCATTAGCATTTCTACAGATTTTATTAGGGCATTTCAACAGGAAATGTAGAAAATAAGATTGCAGGCCTACTGCTAAACCATTTTCTTTCTACAGAGCAAAATGTATTTATTCATCTTAAATTTATTGTTTAGATCTCCATGTATTTTTAATCATGAATATCAGTTAATTAAGGTAAGGGTGCCTTATGTAAGGCAGTATGTCTTAGCTTTTTCACTGCTGTAACTAAAAGATCTGAACAGAACAATTTTAGGGAGGAAAAGGTTTTTTAGGGGCTTACAGTTTCATAAGTCTCAATCCATAGACAGCTGGCTCCATTTCTTGGCATTCGAGGTGAGGCTAAACATCATGGCAGAGCAGGGTGGCAGAAGGAAGTGGCTCACATGATGATCAGGAAGCAGAGAAAGTCTCCAATGACCAGATATCCACAAAGATATCTTAACACTATCAGTTCCATCTTCCTTTGTACCTGTCTCAAAATGTCTAATGCCCCCCAATGAATACCTCCTCCAGCCACACCCTACCTATATTCAGTTTCCACTCAGTTAAACCCATCAGGGAGATTAATTCACTGATTGGGTTAAGGCTATTATAACCCAGTCATTTCTCCTCTAAACTTCTTGCATTGTCTCACACATGAGTTTTGGGGGGCATCTCACATTCAAACTGTAGCACAGCATTTTTTGATTCATATTCTTTTAAATATTATAGTCACTCAATGCTTTCTTTTTATTCTTAGAAACACATTAGGCAAACATGATTTTGATACTTCTAGGTTATATCATCTTGAGTAAGTTACCTAATCTTTCTAAAATAAACATCTTTATAAAACTGAAATGAGAATCCCTAGTGGACCATTAAATTTTAATTGAGTCTGATTCTGTGAATCCCACTACATATACTCCATAAGTGATTTTCTTCTTTCTCACCTGAGTCTCACCTTCATAATGTCTAGTGTGTCCCTTCCAACTTTCTTACATCAATTCTCTTGTCTGAATGTATGACTGCCAGATTATACACAGTATCCTTAGTTTAAATGCTTCAAACTTTGGTGGAAGTCTGCTTTTTTTTTTTTTTCAGGAATAGAATTTCATCCTTTAAGTTTTAACAAGTAATTTTGAGTGTCTTCTTTACAAACACAGTATATTTAAAAAGTAGAAATAGGTAGACAGAGCTACAATTAACATATTTAATCCATGTTTAACTCTATGTTATAAAGATGCAAAACAATGTAATTCTTATTTTAATATTGAGGGATCACAGACACCTATATGTTAAACATTTAATATTGAGAATAAAAAAACAAGCAAGTAAACAAAAATAGAATGGCTTTCACTGTTAAGAAAAGCAAGTAGCCATCTCCTCTTACGAATGGATTCACTTTCCATAGTTTTATTTACTTAGTTAACCATCATCCAAAGCTCTTTCATTGAAAATTCCAGAAGTAAAAAATTCATGTTTTAAATCTCCCAATGTTCTGAGTAGTATGCCAAAATTTCATGCCATCCTGTTTAACTGTCCCACTTGGGAAGTGAAGCATTCTTTTGTCCAGTATATCCACACTGCATAAGCTACTGGACTGTTACTACTTCTTAATAGCTGTCTCAGTTATTGGATTGAGTACAGTAGTATTGCAGGCCTTGTACAGGTTTCAATATCACCCAGGGATTAAGACATCCACTGAGAGTCTTAGACCATGTCCTCCATAGATAAAGGAAGACTACTATATTAAAAGTTGATAAGTATTATGCATGTATTTAGAAGCTGCAAATTTTAGTTCTATGTCAGAAGTGGGATATTACTTCTTAACAAAAATTAGCTCTTGGGAAAATGTCTAAACTAAAGATAAGATCTATTTCTTATGATTAGCATAACTTTTAAATTTTAAATTATAGCCTATACTACATCTTTATAAACACATTGCACTAAAATTATAATTGTGTGATTCTTGGCACTTTCAGTAATATAATATACCTGGACAACCAGCACCTAAATCAAAAACATTGACAGAAAACAAGAAGATTCCCTTGTCCCTTAGAATCCCAGAGGTCTCCCCTATCCCCTTACCAGTCTCTACCTCCAAATCCCCAGGGTCAAATATTCTCTCAACTTCCAACAATGGATATTAATTTCAGTCCTTTTTAGACTTTGTGAATAACAAGTTGTGCATAAATCCTCTTTTAGCCTGGCTGCTTTAACTCAAGTTGATGTTTGTGAGTGCCCTTTCATATGTCACTGTCCTCTGGGTTTTAAATGGTTTTCTACCTTTGTTCCTTCTGGGTTTCTTATGGAAAAATAGCACTTCCTCTAAGAATATATATATATATATATATTTTTCCTTCTGTTTAACTACTTAATTGTGTCTATTACTATTGAAATCATCTTGTATATTTATGTTTAACAAAAATTTTTGAGGTATAACCGACATAAAATTCACACATTTCAATTTTAAGTTTTATCATAAACATACACACCAATAAAAATGACAAAATGCCTCCATCATTGTTATGGTTTGGATGTGAGGTGTCCTCCCAAAACTCACATATGTGACAATAAGAAAGAGTTCAGAGTGGAGAGGAGAGGAGAGGATTGTGTTGAGAGAGCCTTAAATCAATCAGTGAATTAATCACTTGGTGGGGTTAATTGACTGGTAATTAAAGGCAGGTAGGGTGTGGCTGGAAGAGGTGGGCCATTTGGGGTGGGGTTTTGAGGTATATATTAATATATGGCAAGTGGAGTCTCTCTCTCTCTCTCTCTCTCTCTCTCTCTCTCTCTCTCTCTCTCTCCTTTCATATCATCATGTGAGTTGCTTCTTTCTGCTACATTCTTCCACCATGATGTTCTGCCTCATCTTGAGCCCAGAGGAAAGGGAGCTTACTGTCCATAGATTGAGACCTCTAAAAACATGACCGGCCAAATAAATATTTTCTCCTTTACAATTATTCTGGTCAGATCTTTTAGTTACAGCAGTGAAAAAAGATGACTATAACAATTATTTTTTAGGGGAGTTAGAAACACAGAAAGAACATGAGGAAATATCCAAGGTATGAGTAAAAATTTGGTGATTTTATTTCATCTCAGTGCTAACTACACACTTCAGTATGTAGAATTTCATTGAGCTGTAATATGGATGGTTTGTGCAATTTTTCTTGAGTGTACATATTCAACATTTTTTAAAAGGATTCTATTTTGTATCAAATTCCTGTAATTTCCTTTGTTTGGTTGTAATGTCTTTATATACAATTCTTTTCTCAACAAAGTTATATTTTTCATACATTATAAATAAAGATTTAAATTTCTTAAACACTCTTATGATACTATTTATTCAACTAACTAAAGAACTAAATTTTTATATTTGCATAATTACATTTGAGAATATTGAAATTGTTAAAAGATTTTACCTTGATTCATAATCTGAAGATTTTAATGGACTAAAATTCACATATCATCTAATCCTGGCATTTTTTTTCTTTAAAAAACATACTAATTAGATCTCTAAAAAGAACTAAAATACGGGTTATATTTTTCTAGCAAAATTCCTTATGTCTTGTGAAGACTAGCTTATGTTGCAGCATCTACTGGTTCATAAACAGCCTCTGAATGTTTTCACACTACGTAATTTTGTTATGTGAAGAAAGCAGTTCCTTTTCACCCTTAATTGTCTTCTAATGTATGTTTACCATATGGCAAGCTGCTGAGTACAACAAAACAGAGCTGCTAATGTTCTTTTATTTCATATAAATTTCATAGTAAGTAAATCAATAATCTTAAACTTTTTCTTTTTTTTTTTTTTTTTAAGTAGTGGTGGTGTGTGCTGCCACCTCCTTGGAAAGACTATGAAATAACACATTGATTAAGTGGAGACAGATTTATTGCTTACTGCAGTAAAGACATTAACTACCTGGACAGAATCTTAGTGGTTTCTTGAAACTAGAAGATCAAGGACAAGATACTTAGAAGATTTTCTGATTTAAGGCAGGCCATCCCATGAAAAGGCTTGTTTGGAACTGGATCACATTTGTGAAATAATCATTTATCACTGAAGGACTCCCTGAGGTGGCAGTGACATAAGCATTGACAATCCTATTTGAGCAGCTTAAG
Organism: Marmota monax; assembly: GCF_021218885.2. Taxonomy (NCBI): domain Eukaryota; kingdom Metazoa; phylum Chordata; class Mammalia; order Rodentia; family Sciuridae; genus Marmota; species Marmota monax. Next base: position 18,814,761 of record NW_026692781.1, read on the forward strand.
GTTGGGAAGAGAGAGTAGCACTCCAGGGCCAAAAAGCTAGTATACTACTGTTTGGATAACTGGATTTTCATGCAGTTCCTGGAACCAAGTAATTTATAATTTCATTTTCATGGTAAAAATTTCCTGGTAGAGCATTAATGCAGAATTTTAAATAGTACAGTTGTTAATACAGCCACTAACTTTGGCATTCTCAAATATTTTAAAGAACTTAACCCTGAGAAATAACCTCACCAATTATTGTGAACATATCAACTTATTAGGAGTAAGTCATATATTTTCTAGAAATGCCATATTTGTGATAATGGGGACACTAAAAAATAGTCAATTAAACAGTAATTCAGGCAATTTAATAATTTAGTAGTTAGAAATATAAAAGCAGTACTAAGTAGGATGCAGTGGAAAAACATAAAAATATACAAAATATTTCTTATAATTATGTTCATAAATTGCTCCTTACATCATTTCAAAAATATTGAGATATTTATTAATTTTAAAATATAGTTCTTATCTTCAGAAGATCATTTCTCAGACTAACTTTTGTCCATGCATTCCTATGGTTTACTTCAGAGGCACAAATTTTCACAATTATTTTCCCTTAAATAATCATGCATGTTACAAAAGGTGGCATTTTAGGATTAATGTCAATTAGATGCCATGTGTGAAAACTTTGTAACTGGTGTCAGAGTCAGTGGTATTAAATTCATGGAGATATTACTATGTAGATATATTTTAATAGTGAATATTCAATAAATCAATAATCAATATTTTGAGGAAAATTTGGGATTTTTAGCCAGTGCTTATTAGATGAATAATTTCCAATACAAATTGCTACCTATAGTTTAAGTAGTATAAAATATACTTATTAAGTATATTTTATTTTTACTTAAGTAAAATTATTTTAAAATTTATAGCACAAATGTTTTATTACAAAAAGTATCTGGTTACTCTATTGAAATTTTATTAAATTTTTCCATGAATTCTAGAAGAAAATTTTATTATGGGATCTCAGTGGGCTGATATTAACCTCAAATTTTAAAGAAGTTTTAACATTTAATTGATTAATGTAAATTAGACCACTAAAGCATGTAATATTTTCTTTCTGATAAATGATGACTTCTAGTTTTCTACAAGAAAATTTTTTCAAGGCATTTCATTTTATAAATTATTTATACTTTATATTTACTAAGTTAAACTAATTAATGGGTTTACAGTCTTTGCCTATTCTTGCAGTTCATTTAAAAGGAAATCACTCAAAAGAAAAATGTTTAATTATACTTCAGGAGAGCAGTTGTCTAACTTGGTTCTCTGAGTTGTATGTTCTGCATGAGGCTGAGAGATAAACCTCTCCAATATTAGTAAAAAATGACTTTTATACATTAGCAAATACAATTCAATATATTTCGGGTTTTCTTTAGTTTGATTTCCTCACAAAATGACCTTACTTCTTAGAACACTTATACTTATGTGTAAAAATGAGGTTTTATCACATTCCACCATGAATGTAGGTAGTTGCATTGAAAATATTGACATTGACACCAGATCTCATTTGAAGGTTCTAGTCTTGTACAATTCTTCTTGGCTCAAAATGCAAATTCTAGAAACATCTGTTTTCCTCTTCAGAGTTAACAAAGTATTATAAAAAAAAATAGAAGAAAGATTGTAGGCTAGAGGAAGGGGGCTGAGGAAAAGTGAGGAGGGACCTGATAAGGGAAGAATAGTGGAATGAATCTGACCTGACCAACTTTCCTATGTACATACACGAATCTATACCACAGTGACCTTTACCATCATGTATATTCACAAGACAATAAGGACAAAAAAAAAATACAAGTAAGTAGCAGAAAGATCAGTAGAGTAGAGGGAAAGAAATAAAGGAAGGGAGGAAGGGAGGAAGGTCAAGTACTGAGGACTGAATTAGAGCAAATTAAATTACATGCTTTTATAATTATGTCAAAATGAATCTTAATGTTATGTATAACTAAAAAGAACCAATAAAAAAAAGAAAAGCAAAATCCAAAAAAGTAAATCATAAATTTTTCTTACAGTTGACCTAATGTATTTTGCAACATTAAAACTTCTTTTTAAGTAGAAGTAAAGCTTTTCTTTTAAACCCCATAGCTTCTATAATTTTTCATAGAGGGAAGGGGAAATCTAAGACATGAAGAACTATAATAACCAAGCAGAATACATATGTAAACATGTAATTTAACCAAGACAACTTGAGATTTGCCTTAGCTCACTTTCAGTAGGTTTCTTCTTGAATGTTCAGGTTTCTGACCTAGAATACTTAGAGTATTTAATTTAGAAAGGTTGTAATTGTACATTCCTTCTCTGCCACCTTGAGGTGGGAACCTTTTTGAATGCATCTTGAGTTTCACAACCAGGAGTGTCTTTCTTAAGAATCTGCCACCTTCCATTTGAAGTGCGCTCATCAAGAAAGATAGCACTGCATTTCTCAGTTTTTCTTGGAGAATAGCAGTTTATCTTCTGCCTGAGAAGCAAGCATATGATTGAGTTTTGTCACTAGGGAAATAAAATCTGGCATTCATGGCACTGACTTATTCCACTCTGGTAGCTTTTAATATTGACATAATTCAATTATTTTAGTATCTAGGTCCATTGTCATGTGATTTTGTAATTAGTGGAATATATTTTCACACCACTTGAATTTGGATAAGTTATATGACTTGCATTTGGCAAAGGAATGTTCCCCTGATACCATGGTCAGGAGAAGGGCATACCTGGACTATTCTCCTAAACCAGGAAAATGAATGGGACATGTGATCTGTGGCTATCCCACACAGATGTGACCTAGACTAGCTGACCTGTACTAACGATTGAGTATGAAGCCTATCTCAACCGAAATCACCAGAGCTGTTTACCTTAACTCAGACTAGATCAGTGGACTTTCAGCTATTCAGCAAAGACATGGTAAATAACTGTTTATTACTATGTACCACTGAGATGTTAATGAAACAAAAATGGGTGGATCCAGCAAAAATTAATGACCAAAATTAGTGCAGTGACACAAGATTCTCAGAGGAATAAAGAATTTGATATTTGGACAATTTAGTTCTTTTTAAGTGCAACAACTAGACAAATAATTTTAAATACAATAAGAAAGTGGCTATTGTAATCTTGAATCCTTCTTATAAAAAACAGCAGGAATATTGCAAACATTCAAGGAAGATTATGGAAATTTTAGAAAAAAGCAATTTCTTTGAGAATTTAATATAATTTTTGAAGACATTTAGCTCCAAAACAAGGTAAAATAAGGAGACTAAAATGTAATATACATAGTACATATGTTGAAAATATAGAAATAATGTGCTTAATGAAGGAAAAATAGGTAATAACATAGAAAAAACTAAAAATGCTTAAAGCATGCCTTATCTGTAATTATTATGAGTCAAAGCTGGCAAAATAAGTAATACAAATCAAAGGTTACTCAAGAATAAAAGTAAACTCCAGGAAATATAATAATAATAGTTATTAAAGGTTAAATTTATTTTATTGTTCTTATAGCAAGGATAAATAGCTACTGTAATAAAAAAATAGGAAATTAGGTTTATTATAAAGTTTAAATTTATAGAGGATGTCTGCCTTGTCTTGTCTCATACTTCCTTATTTTAACTCTATTCATTGCTGTGAAAACTACTTTCATGCAGTTGTGACATGATAGGGCCTTTCCTAAACTTCACAACTACTACTTCCTTTTGGTTCTAGAATTTCTCTGACACCTATGAGTAGGACTCCTGACAAAACCACAGTCTCCACTCATAGACAACCTGGAAATGTTGAGGTGTTAATGTGCCAAGGGCTACATCTTCAGAATATGCTGGTTGAACTGGGCTTCACTCTTCCCAGTCCCCCACACTTGTTCCCTGGGATCACTTCTCACAAAAGATTGTCATCACAGCCTTTTCTTGCTTTTTTTGTTTCCTGGGGAAAAATTATGCTTAAAAAAAGTTAAGCACCAGAACAAATATATAAAACTGAAAAGTTCATAAGAACTATAGTAAAAATATGAAAATATCAGTGATTTTTATAGGAAAAATGTGTCACAGTTATTGCTTCTACTACTATGGTTTATTGCATACATTTATAATGGAAGAAAATGCTAAATTTAAGTTAGATGTTATGCAAAACTAAAGATGAAATTTTATTTCTACCCAATTTCATAGGCCTGCTAAATTTCACTTATAGACCCTTGAGTTAAAAACACATGGTATAATAACTGTTTGATTTTCATAGCAAACACGTGAATTGATATGAATGTTAATATTATTAAAGGAGTAGCACTAGTCATTCCAAGGCATTTATTTATTTAACGTAGAGAATTTTTAAAGGACTCTGATCTTTTTAATGTCAGTGATCATGTACAAAGTGTACCTATGTATATTCTTAACCATATAGAATGCAAAAATTTTGTCGTTCACTATTCACAGAGGATGAAAAAAAATTATCAACTAAATTCAACTCTGGCCTAAATTAACTGGACTAATAAGTACAGAAAGATGGGATAGACACAAATTAGCAGAAGGTATCCTTGTTAGGAGTCGGATGCAGTAGGTTTATGAATTTATTATATATTAGAGGATCCACTTAACCATTGTATTACTCAGTTTGGGAAGTCATAACACAATGCCATAGACTAGGTGCCTTAAGCAACAGATGTTTATTTTCCTATAGTTCTGGAGGCTGGAGGTACAAGGTTAATGTTCCAACAAGTTTCTTTTCTGGTGAGGCATCTACTCTTAGCTGTCTTTTCACTACATCCTCATATCTTCTTCACTGAGAGTGAGATCTCTGGTGTCTTGCTCTTCATAAAACAATACACATCATAGAAGACTAGGGCTCCAACTACATGACCTGCTTTAATCTTAATTATCACCTAAAAGCCCTATTTCCCAAAAGTCATTTGGGAGTTAGGCTTCAACCAATGAATTTGGGAGGACACAATTCAGTCTAAGCTAACATATCCATTCATTGAAACTTATCTGCAAATTAAGGGTGATTGGACATTTTTTCAAAATGTTGTGAAGTTCAAATGAAAGGAGGGGTTTATCTGACTACTCATTCACTGAGGTTGTAGGGATAGTGGAAAAAGCTTTGTCACTATTTTAAATAAGTTATTTTATTGGCGAGTTGAGAAATTTTCCTGCATGGCAAATGAAGAACTAGAATTTGTATAACAACTGCATGTGAAACATAAGGTTGTGTGTACCATCTGAACTACTAGATCCCAGTGCAGGAAAAGGTTAAGGTTGCAGAGGGCTCACTTCTTACCATGCCCTGCCCCCCCATGTTCAGAGTAAAAGAGAAGTAGTGCTTAGTCCATGACCACTCTCAGTAGACATCAAAATATACTTATGACTGACAGGTTTTTAAACAAGTGGGCTTAAATAATACAAGATCCACATGTTAGAAAGACTTATGTATCTAGGCATAGTGTAAGCAAGGAAGACTAACTTCACTTCCCCCAATCCAAACAACTAAAGTAGCCTAAAGAATGTCACTGCTGGAGAAAAGAAGGTATATCCTCTTCTCCAAGCACAAAGAAAGGGGAACAGGGCCCAATACAGCCAGCATTCTTCCATTCTGCATAATCAGAAAAGTGGTTCCTCATCCTGAGAAAAAGTTTGCAGGAATTGCACACTCCCCAGTGGGAAAGAAATGCTGCAATGTGGAATAAGAGCATCATCTATTAAAAGATGAGAATTGCCTGACATTTTACATCTGTAAGACTTCAGTATCACAAAAGTAAATAAAACATATTGGTACATATTAAGTGGCAGAGTGAAATAGGAAATGAGAAGGAATGGAAAGAATTGTTAGGATACCAGTGTCCAATCAAGATCTAAGCAAAACACAAGTTCCATATGTCAATCCAGTCATGGGTAGAAAAAGAAGATAGAAACTAAAGAACAAAGTCATTTGACAAAGGACATGTGAACGACTTTGTGATGTTGAGTTCCTAAATGAGGACATGTGTCTCCTAATGGAATAGTGATATCACAATTGGTCCTAGTTGGTGGATGATTTTAGCATGCAAAAGGAATGATACTTTATTAGAAATTAAATGTCAAATCTAGGTAATGTTTCTATCTAGGCAATGAATTCAGATTCTAGATGACAAATGTCCTAAATCCACCCTCTGAGAATTTAAAATAAAAGATTCTGATGAGAATACCAGCAAACTGAGTGGATTCAGAGAAGTAGGAAGAAAGGTGACCTGTAAATTACCTTCAAGAGCTGGAATTTGAGTCAGGTATCTGTGCTGCTGGGTTTTTGTGTAAGAATTAAATGTTACACTTTTTAAGATAGGTTGAGCACAGAGAAACAGGCAGTTCTGACACTAAATAACACTACATATATATTTTAAATTCAAAGAACTTCAAGGTTGAAAGTGTCTTTAAAGGGCATATTCAGTTCTTGCATTATGCAGGACTGACTCTAAGTTAAAAGACAATCATTGTGAACTGAAGTCCAGAAGGGAGGCAAGAAATGACTTTTTAAATACAAAAAACCTTCAGCTACATTAAAATAGCTTCTGAGTTATTTTTATATTATGCCTTAGCCACAGAATTTCCAAAGTCAATAAATGAAAAGGACTCATGTTAACCTCTAACATTTTTAATCAATTTAATATTCTATAATAAATTTTATTTTGATTAAAAAGGGAAGACCGATTCTTCATTAAATATAATCTTACTAATCAACTAAACACTAAAATATTCCCATCAATCTATGCCATTTACATCAACTGCCCTCTGGAAAAGGGACATTTTATTTCGATATGTGTTTCTTTACCACTGTTTCTTGGCACAGAGTTAAGAATTTCCTAAGTGATGGGAGTGTTTTTTATTATTCATAATGAGCCCCTTTACAGTATACCTGAATTTATGCTAATGAGGTAACTCTTGGTGCTGTCCAATCTTAGTCTTCAGAGAGCAACAGGCTCTGTCCCATAGGCCAAGGCACTAAATTATGATTGGAAGTTTCTTCCTCATCCTTCAACCTCTGGGGATGGGAGAAGAATGGGAGAACAATAATGGTCACATAATGAAACAAGATAAAATCTCTGAACAGTGGACCTGAGTGTAGGTGTAAATTGGTAAACGTATTAATATGCTGGGTGGTGGCAAGGCCTAATTCCCAAGAGGTCATGGAGGGTCTATCTTCCCTCTTCCCATCAGAACTTAACTTTTTCATCTCATTCTTTTGACTGTTCCAAATTGTTTATTTTACAATAAAACTGTAATGATAAATATAGTACTTTCACTAAGCTGTGTGAGTTGTTTTAGGAAATTATTAAACCTGAAATGGGGTTCTGACCATGGGAATCTCAAAGTTTATAACCAAGTTGAAGAGAAATAAAGGAAGCCTGGGGATTCCACCTGTAAGTAGAAGAAGGGAAATCTCACTGGGTGCTTTGTTCTTTAATTTATGGGATCTGATATTAATGCTAAGAATTTAGTGTTGAGGTGGATTTAATTATGAAACAGTTGGTGCCAAAAGGCATTCATAAATGTTGAACTGAAAATCAATATATTTATTTTGGGCAAATCAATATACCTTATAAACATGAAACACCTTTAAAAGTAAATTTGTTAGGAAATTTAAATTGTAAAGAAATTAACACTATGCTTGATATAAGATCATAGTAAATGATAATATGTAATCATGACAATGAAAGTATAAAGACCTCAGTGATTTATCAAAGTGACTTGAGTTTTCCTCTTTTAAATTAGTGTTAAAGGCTGAATTTTCCACAGTTTTTAATTGTGGTAGTGTTCATATCCACCATATGGAAAAAATTACTTTTTATAAGTGTGATAACTAGTATTGTAAAATGGTCCCAGTGACTCTAAACTTTTGGTATTCACTATCTTGTGTTGTTTCCTTCCATATTAAACAAGCCTGATCTTTTTAACTAACAGACTGTTGAAGAAGTAATAGAGTGTGACTTATGAAAAATTGAAGGTTATGTCTTATTCCTTGGAATTTCTTATTCTTAAAGGGGGGGGGACAGGTCCATGTCTTGCACATATTTAAGTATTTTTGTGAAGAAATCCGTGAGAGAAAAATCAAATCCTGCCAACAATATGTATCAATTCAGTGACCAAGTGAGTAAGCCACTTTAAAGTAGATTCTCCAGTTCCAATCTTCAGCTGATACCTTGATTACAATGTCATCAAAGATCACAGACCAGCTCCCTCCATGTAGGTCAGTTAATATGTGGAGTAATATATAACAGACCAATAGATAAGCAGTAAACAAATAAGTGTACATGCACAGACGCACAGAAACACACACACACCTTAAAAACTAAAATTGTGGAAATGTCTCTGGGACCAGTTATCAGGAATATAGTGAGAGAGTGAGATTGATTGGTTGATTCTGAATGAAATTTGAAGAAAGAGTTCCTGGAATTTTAAAGTGATTTGAATGTCATATCAGTGGAAGCTTGATGATATTAGAGGTCTTGACTGGGAGGAACTAAAGCAAGGTGTTAAACATTTGGGGAGAGAGTTTGAGTCACGAGGACACTTTGTTGATGCAAAACCACTCTCTGAGGTAACACAAAAGGTACAAAATGTACCTATTAAAATGGGTGATCAAGTTAGAAAATATCCAGGCAGAAAATTGGAGTTGCAAAATCAATTCTCTAAATTGTTCTATGTACTTTGTTTAAAGGAACACCTGCCAGGAAGTCACCCCTTGAACATCATTCATCCTTACTACATTCTCTGCCTTACTACATTCATACATCCATGCATTTTCATCAGCTTTTTTGGTGCAATGACTGAAGACTTCCACACGACCAATTTTAGAGGAGGAAAAGTTTATTTGGGGGCTCAAGGACTCAGAGCTTAGTCCATAGACAACTGGCTGCAGTCCTCAGAGCTCAAGGTGAGACAGAACACCATGGTAAAAGAGTGTGGCAGAGGCAAGCAGCTCATATGATGTACAGAGAGCAAAGAGACTCCACTCAGTCAGATACAAAACATGTATCCCAAAGGGACCCACTTCCATCAGCCACATCCTACCTGCCTTCCGTTACCACTCAGTTAATCCTATCAGGAAAAATTCACTGATTGATTAACTCACTGTTATGATTCACATCACCCAATCATTTCTTGTTTAAGCCTTCTTGCATTGGCTCACGCATGAGCTTTTGGGGGACCCCTCACATTCAACATGAGCACGTGCCATGTTTTTTCACTTCTCTATCTCCTACTTGTCCATGTATCCAATTTAGAGCATGTGTATTTAAGAAAGCCTATGGGAGTCTTAAAATGAATCTTGTAAACCCTGCAATAACTCTGAATTCTTGTTTCCATTTAATTTCTCTACATCAAAATATTAATAGGAGTAGTAGCAAATATTATAATAAATGAAAACTTTTTCAAGTCAGGGGCAATTTTAATTAATTTTATTATATGAATTAGTGAAGATCCTTGAGGAGTTCACTGATTATTTGATTTTTCATTTATTCATTTTGTCATACTCCTTTGAGGTACCTGAAGATGTGGCAGATACAAGAAAACTATAAAAATGATACCTATGTATATTTTGAAACACCCACTTCTGGTTTGGTGTGTGTGTGTGTGTGTGTGTATGTAAGCATGCACATACACATGCATTTATATACAGTGAAGCGATCCTTAAGGCAGGAGAGGAAGGCATTTTAAATCTGGATGGGGGATAGATACTTTCTTCTTGATTATATTGAATCTAACCTCATGCTGGAAAATCACAGCTGTCAAAACTGATTAACAATCCAATAGCATGAATATTTGATATTCAATGGATTTTATTATTTACAAAATTCCATTTCATGCCTACAAGTAGGCAGGCATACCTACCTCCCATACTTCTCCCATAGACTAGTTTATCTTAATCTTCTGTTGTAGTCAGCTTTGCTATAAGTAAGGCAATGTAAATAAAACTTACAAACTAAACAATACAAATGACAACTAAAAAAAAATATATTAGTCTTTCTCATTTCTTCTCATCGTAATCTTTTCAATTGAGATATGCTTTATCAGTTTTTAAAATTAAATTATTTTTAACTGATACATAAAAACATATACTGCCCATATTTGTAGGATGGTATTTAATATTTCCATATATACATATATTGTCTTATGTTTATTTAAGATGAACATTTCCATGTACTTCATCATTTTTTTCATGGTGAAGACATTAAAAATCATTTATTCTCATTTTCAAATTCACACTATATTAGTATTGTCAATAGTCACCCTGGTATACAATAATGCACCAGAATTTCTTCCGTCTGTAACATAGTACCCACTGATCAACTTTTCCCCTCCTTTCCCTAGCTATTCTGGCAGGCCTTTGGTAACCACTGTTCCATTCTCAACTTATATCTATGAGATCAACTTTTTTAGATTCCAAATATACACGAGATCATATATATTAACTTTATGAGCCTGACATATTTTATTTGGCATGATGATCCCTAGTTCAAATCATGTTGTTGCAATTGATAGGCTTTCATGTTTTTTTTTTTTTTTTTTTAAGACTAAATAGTATTCCACAGTGTATACAAGTCACATTTTTTTCATTCATTCACCAGTTAATGACCACCATTGTTTTCTATTTCCTGGCTCCTGTGAAGAGAGCCACAATGAACATGGGAGTGCAGTTTTCTCTTCACGTATTTCTCATTGTAATTTATTTCCATCTTCCCTTCTACACTACTTTGTCTTCTTTTCTCCTCTGCTCCCAAGTCCCCTTCACATTCTCTAATAATTTCTCTTCTACTTTCAAGTAATATTTATTTGTTTATTTGGGATTTTTTGTTTGTGCCTCTCAGTGTCTGTCTTATCTAGCTTCCTACAAAGTTTTCCATATTCATCCAGTTTCCTGCAATGACTTAATAATTCTTTATGGATGAAATAATATTCCACCTTTTTTTTCAATTGGTTCAGGTTTTATTTGGTGTACTATAGTTATATATAAAAGTGCAATTCATTGGAATATGTTCATTCGTGCACATAATCTAGCTTACTTAATTTCATTCTGCTGTTCCTCTCCTTTCCCATTTCTCCTCCCTCTCCCTTAGTCCCCTTCCTCTATTCTGCTGTTCTCCTTTCTATTTTTATTAATTTCTCCCCTTACCTTTCTAAACTTTTATTTTAGTTGCAGATGGACACAATACCTTTATTTTATTTATTTATTTTTATGTGGTACTGAGTATCAAACCTAGTGCCTCCTATATGCCAGATGAGCACACTACCACTGAGCCACAATCCCAGCCCCAGAGATCCCCCATTTTTGACTCCTTATTTCTGTCTAGCTTCTGCACATAAGAAAAAACATTTGACCCTTGACTTTCTGAGATTGGCTTATTTCACTCAGCATTATGTTCTCCAGTTCCACCCTTGAAAATTAGTACAATTGCTTTGCAAAACAATATGGATATTCCTCAAAAGATGAGGACTGGTCCACCATATGATCCATCTGTTTCATTCCTTAGTGTTTATTCAAAAGAATTTAAATCAGCACACTATTTTGATACATGCCTGCCAATGTTTATAGCAGCACAATATACAAAAGCCAGGTTATGGAACAAGCTTAGGTGAATCTCAGTAGAAAATCGTTTTTTTTTTTTCTAGTTCTGTGAAGAATGTCATTAATATTTTCATGGGGATTGCACTGAATCTGTATATTGCTTTTGGGATTGTAGCTGATATCATATCCTAGCTATTGCAAATACTGGTGCATTAAACATGATGCATTCATGTATCTCTTTTGGATGTGGAATCCATTTCCTTCAGTCACACGCCTAGGAGTGAAACAAGTGAATCACTTGGTAGTTTTATATTTCATTTATTGAGGAACCTCCACATGGTTTTCTAAGGTAACTGGACTAATTTAATTCCCACCAACAGTGTATATGAATTACTTTTGTCCACATCCTCACCACCATTTATTTACTTATTGTTTTTGATTATGGTCATTCTAACTTAGGTGAAAATTAATATCACATACTTTTGCATTTCCCTGATCACTAAAGATAATCAGCATTTTTTATGTATTTATTGGTCATTTGTATTTCTTCTTTTAAGAAATGTCTATTTACGGGCTGTGGATGTGGCTCAAGCGGTAGCGCACTCGCCTGGCATGCGTGCGGCCCGGGTTCAATCCTCAGCACCACATACAAACAAAGATGTTGTGTCTGCCGATAACTAAAAAATAAATAAATATTAAAATTCTCTCTCTCTCTCTTAAAAAAAAAGAAAGAAAGAAATGTCTATTTAGTCAGTTGCAGTGGAACACACCTGTAATCCCAGCAGCTTGGTATGCTGAGGCAGGAGGATGGAAATTTCAAAGCCAGCCTCAGCAATGGCAAGGAGCTAAGCAACTCAGTGAGACCCTGTCTCTAAATCAAATCCAAAATAGGACTGGCAACGTGGCTCAGTGGTTGAGTGCCCTTGAGTTCAATCCCTAATACTCAGGGGGAAAAAAAAAAAGTCTGCTCAGATCTCAGATCATTTGCTGACTTTTTGAATGGTTTCTCTGTTTTTTGTTTTTTTTTTTTTGGTTTTTTTTTTGTTGTTGTTGTTTGTTTGTTTTGTGTGTGTGTGTCAAGTGTTTTGAGTTTTTCATATATCACACAGTTTTACTTACAACAACTTTATAGTGTATTTTGAAGTTAGGTAATGGCTCTTATTTTTGTTTGTTTTGTTTGTTTGTTTTTATACAAGATTGCTTTGGCTATTTGTTGTTTTTTATGGTTCCATATAAATTTTAGTATTGTTTCATCTGTTTCTGAGAAGGATGTTATTAATATTTTGATAAGGATTACATTGAATCTGTAGATTGCTTTAAGTCACGTGGGCATGTTAATGACTTTGATTCTTCTAATCTATAAATAACAGATGTCTTTCCATAATTTTGTATGTCCTCTTCAGTTTTTTTCATTAATATTTTGCAATTCTTGTTGTAAAGATCTTTCACCTCTTTGGTTAAATTGGCTTTTTGTAGCTATTGTAAATAGTATTGCTTTCTTTTTTTCTGTTTCAGATAATTAAGTACTGGCATATTGCAAAATATGATCTTACAAGTTCCACAAAAAGGCATTATAACTAAAAAAATTAGCGAAGTTGCAGAATATAGTATTAACATGTAAAAATCAACAGCATTATTATATATTAAAATGATAACTTTTCACAAATATTAGTAAGTAAATTCTATTCTAAGCACTTAATGTTACTGTAAAAAATAACTCACAGTAAATTTTTTATTTATTTTAGATTTTAAATAGGAGGAGGTTTAGCAATTTTCTATAGATAACCATTGTAGAACGCGTTAGAGACAGGATTCTGACCCAAACAATCTCTTTTGAGCTTTCAAAACTAAAAACAGCATTATGCTGCCTCCTGTAAGGAAAAGCAGAGCTGAGAACAAGTCTCTGCATCCTTAATGAATAGTGAACATTTAACAGCATGAAAGAGGATGCATTTTCAATGGTGTTTCCAATTGAATGGGTGCCATACAACAATTTTCATGGCTCATTTGATAAGACATCCTAGCTGATTTAATTATCTACTCTTTAATCATTTATTTTTTTTTCAGACATGTTTTCACCAGAAGAGAATATAGTTGATCTTGGATGAATGAACCATCACATCAATAGCTTGTACTAAAAATGAAGGTTTAGTTCTAGAAATGTTGCACTTATTAGGATGTTAAATTGTATCTAAGTTTGTCTTCATCTAAAACCATGAAAAACAGGATTCATAGATACTCTTTGCATATATTTCATCTGAATTCATCTATCAAAAATTCTATGCATTTACTATGTTCTTTTACTTGATACATTTTAACCAAATTGCTAGAGGAAGTACAACAGATTAGCTGTTAAAAGAAATGGAAATATTAATATATAATTATAAGATAGTATAATGGCAACCATAAGATAATGAACACAAAAAAATTAGTAACTAAAAAGATTTGCTGGAGAGTAGAATGTAGGTCAGTAGTCCTTTCTGAAATAAATTATAAAATGTTTTGGTGAAATATAACACACCTGCCTGATTTCCTATTAACTCCCAGTTGACCAGAAATTAAACTAGTAAAAATAAAACATCTGGTAACACAGAAAACATTCAATAAAATTTGGACTAATAAGAGAGTTATAAAGATTGAATTTGCTATTAATTCTGACTCATTCCCCCCCTAACACACTTGTAAATTTTATTTATAAAAGGGGTAAGTCAAACATTGTTTTGCCTTCCTCTAAAGGTAGTCTAAAGGTAGTAAGGAAGTATTAATTTTTAGTTTTCTAATGACTGAGTTAGAATTACTTTCTGTTTATTTGAGGTGTGAGTTCAATAATTGTAAGTTTTAAGTCCAAAAGAAAAGGTCATTTTGATGTGGTGTGTAATACTGATTGATTTTCCTATAGAATGAGATAATATGGGTACTGTTGTCTTATTGAAGCTAAGTTGTACTAATTGAAGTAAAATATTCTGGCATCAATTGCATAGTTGAATGATTATAGATAATGATCTGTACTGTATATTTTGAAAAGCAAAGAAAGAATTTTGAATGTCTTACCATATAAAAATAATAAATGAGGACAAAGAAATGTTTAACTTGATTTAAATATAACAGGACTATTTATGTATCAAAATATCACATAATACTCTCTCAATATATATGTATAATTATTATGTATTGGTTGAAAATAAACTTAATATAAAAATAAAATGATTTGGCAGAAAACATGGGAAGTAATTAGTATAACTTTTCTTTAAGTTAATAAAATTAAAGGCCACAAGTCTGTATGAAAGATGTTTCTTCATTGATACCTGAAGACTTTCATTGGAAATATGCAATAAGTAATTGATCAATATATACATATTTCAGTACATATCAAATATGGAGTTTTTCTTGCTAGTTTGCCTTTTTGTTGTAAATTTGAATTGTAGACCCTTTAGAAAGCTATATAAATAGCTTTCTGATTAAACCGTCGTATGTACATTTTGCAGTTGAAATTATATTAATGCAGTACTATATACTAAACAACATTTAAACAAATATTATTCAATAATCATAATACTTTTATTTATTAATATAATTGTACTTCTCTCATAATATGCTTATGATTAAAATATTATGCTTAAAGAATAAATCAATATTATTTTATCGTTTTTATATGTAGCAGTGATAATTTTCAGATAACTTCAGTCATATGTCATACTTTTGTGACATATTTGTGTATATATTTTATACATTTTCATAAATAATCCTTAATAAAGGATTATTTACTGATTCTTTTTAATATTCACTTTTTCTGTTCCTGTACACTTTACTATTTACCATTTCAATAATCTACATGACATTTAAACTTCAGATGATTTATTTAACAGTCTTTTATTTTGGAATGTTTATTAATTCTTAACAAGTAATATATCATTCCATAGTTGAAATTTTACCAATATTATTTTCATATTTTAAATTTATATTAGACACTTAAGCTGTTTAAATTGATATTAAGCACTTAAAATTGTTAAAGATTAACAATTTTAGAGTTTGGGCATGTTGAGAATATCAAAATAAGAGTTCTCAAACTTTATAATTCAATACCTTAAAAATATTTTTATTTTACTCTCATTTCCAACCCACTATAACTGTGTTAGCTCTTCCTCATATCCCTTTCCATTTTTAACTTCCAAACTGCTCTCTTGATAAGAATTTGCTTATACCATGTTCATTTCTCACACTGTGGAGTTAACTTCATAAGAAAGCTGGTCTGATCATTTACTACTTCTTAGGTCAATAGCACCACCATTGGCTCTGCATAGGATAAAAACATGTATATGCAAAGTGCAAATCCTTTGCAGTTTCTTTTCTGGAATCATACATAATTACTTGTTTCTTGTTCCCTATATAACAAGCATGGCATATATACCTCCATTTCAAAAATGTATTTCATGTTTTGAACATGGTCTTCCCTCTGCTTAAAATATGTGCGTCTTCCCACCTATATCTTTCACTTCTGTTTGAAAAAAAAAAACCCAAATATTTCAAACTCAAATAAAATATTACCTCTTTGTTAAAACCAGTACTTTTATGTCTAAATTATTAAGTAACTGATTTCCATTATTTCAACTAATATGTGTTTAGCACATCATGCTATGTATCTGACATTTTGATAATAAATATATAATCTTTAAAGTGTACAATTTTTGAAAATGACATTCATGGAGCATAAATAGATCATTCTTTTTTACAAAATCTTTTCCTTCTGTAAGAGGTATTTTTTTCAAAGTATCATTAAAATAAAATATGTCTCTGACCTCTTTTAAATTGAAACATTTTTTTGTGACTGTAGGCATGTAAATTTATTTTACAGAAAAATAATTTGCTATTACCCTGTTGATTTCTTTTATAACTTTGATCACTAGAAATTATATATTTTTTTCATTGACCTATTTAAGTATTTTGAACATTATTTTATTAGCCTATACAATATGATACACACTATATTGACAGATAAAGTTCTCATGATTATCTAAATAAATGCAAAAGAAAATATATGACAAATTCAACACCTGTTCTTGGCAAAAAAAAAAAAAAAAACTTCAACCAATTAGGTATAATAATAATAAACACATTCAGTAAAAATCTCTGTACACTAACAATGAGCCATTGATAAGAAAATTAGAAACATAATTCAATTTGAATAGCATCAAAACTAAATAAACTACTCAGGAATAAACTTAACCAAGGAGGCGAAAGATCTGTGCACTAAAGATTATAAAAAATTAATGAAAGAAATTGAAGAGGGCACAAATAAATGAACATACATCCTGTGTTCATGGATTAGAAGCTCTAAAATTGTTAAAATACCTATAATACCCAAAGCCTATAATTAAAACATGAATTGCTTAGAAATAGTGATTGCAATTTCTTATGAAAATTCTGTACCTCAAGAATGCCCTTGGATACTGTTCACAAAATTTTTCTTTCTATGTCGCTAGGCAGACAACATACTAATTAGTTTATTTGTTCATAATCTCTTATTGGCTTGTATATTTTGAAGACACAATAAAGTCAACATTCTCAAAGCTGAATTAGGTAATTTTGAACTGAATTTCCAACTTTTTTTCTTGATTGCTTAAAGTTTTTCATATTTTATGTTTTTTTTTTTTTCCTATTGTACCTCACATGGCACATCCAGTTAATCATCAAATCCTGACATTTTCTCCTTTTTAATTTTACCAGACTTTTTTGCTGGTAATACTACCAGTATAGATTACCCCCTCCCTCATTCAGCATCTTCCTGAATGATTTTCTTGCTTTCCATATACACTCTTGTATAATTATCCTCTGAATAACCAGGGTTACTTTCTTACATGATTTATACTAGTAGTTATTATTACTCGTAGTAGTTAGAACTAGGTCTTCACTATCTTCCTATGCCTTGCACAGGATCTGTGACATAGATGTAGTTTACAAATGATATTTTTTCTTGGGGTTGTAGTTGAATTAAAGAAAGAAAACATTTTATGAAAATCAAGAGTTAGCATGAATTCTGGGGACCTCCCCCAAACACTGGCTGTTATAAAGTTGAAACTCTGAGTAAGTAATCATCTAAATGTGTCCTATCATTGTTAAATTAGACCAGAATTTAAAAGCACATGATCAGTACTTTGAAAACTTCTTTTGTCATCAAAAGAAATCCTTGCTTTCTTTAATTCTGGATTCAAGGTAATTTTGGTATAGTGATGCTATCATCTCTTGTCAAATGTGGTATTATTTCAAATACCATAACCCCTAAATTTAAATGAATTGCTAAAGTAATACAAAGGTTTCCTTGGTGTATTGCTTTTATTTAGAAATCATGGATATATTCTCTTTTGCATACCTGTTGTTAGAAAGAATACATTTTTCAATTTTAATGGCTTTTTACCTTTTGTTTTCCTTTATTTCAGCTGTACCATTTAGTTATATTCATAGGCCAATCACAGATAATATTAAGTTAAATTTGAAGTGTGAACAGAAAAAGCATTTTAAAGTGCTACTTGGGGAATTAATTCAAACTGCCTTTGTTTTTCTCTCTAGTTCTTTTATGTTTGAAGATATAAGAATAGCTAATGGATGAAAATTGAAGCTTAGCTTATGATTCCCAGACATTCACTGTGACCTCCTTCAACTTTCTTTGATCCTTAAGAATGGAAAATTTACTTAAATTGCTCTTTTTGGAATTTATTTCATCTTTCTGATTTACAGACATTGTTTATATATTTTAATATCTTCTTAAAATTAGATTCAAGTTCATGTTTATAGCAATGTACTTTGAATACCATCACGAATTCATAAAATTTTAGACCTTGTGTAGTAAAGTAAAAACCTCCAAACTTATTTTAAAAAAAATAGTAAGCCCATGTTCAGGGTTTATGATGAACTATTTGGGATTTCACCTTCATAGGTTTGCTTATGACAGTGTACTCATAAGGAGCAAGTCTGCCCTGTCAATAAGACAATCTTTAATGGGATGACCTTTAACTTGTGGACAGCCACAACTGAAATCCAACAGGCTACTTTTAATTAGTTAAGATGTCATTCCAAAGAACAGATAGTGAAACAAAGTCATAATTCTGGAAGACATTTCATTCAGTAGGGATTTAGGAAAAGCTGACAGGAGGCAATGCTGTCAAGCTTTAATGACTTTTTGAGCCTGAGTGACAGTACAACATTTCATTCTAAGTAGGTCAAGGTTAGTTTGTCACTCAGTGGCAACACAAATACAGACCACAATTCCTGGCACACATAACAGAAAAATGAGAAAAGCTAAGGAGAAAGTATTGGTGTTATTTGTTTCCTATCAAGAGTTTGTAAAATTATCAAAAGAATAGTAGCATGTATGCTGAAAAAAGAAAAAGCAATATAACAAGAAATGCATTTTTATATATGCTATCTGATCAAATGACTGAGTTGACAAATTCGAACAATGGACAGATTATTTTCTGAACTGTGTGAGAGATCCTAATTAGTTTTTTTTTTAATTTTGTTAGCAAATTCACTAACATTTACAAAGGAAGAAAATTTAAAATTTTACATGATAAAACAAATTATATTTTATTGCTATAGTAATTGGAAATATGTTTTTCTCATGAAATACATTGCCCAATTTTATGTCTTCACTAAATTTCTCATCAAAGACCAAGAATGAAATATTTAGTCTTTATCTTATTTTATACAAAATTATCTTTTAAGTTCATTCATATTCAGCTTGGTTTTGTCCTAAAAAATGTTTTCCATTTACTATAAGAAAATAAAATTAAGATACAAAATTAAAAAAAAATAACTGAAATTAAATCTGTGTACATATATGTGTGTGTGTGTGTATATATATATATATATATATATATATATATATATGTGTGTGTGTGTGTGTATATATATATGTATATATATATATATATACATATATGCAAATATATGTATAAATGTACATGTAGCTGTGCCTGTGTATAATAACCCAAGACTGCCAAAACGAAGATTAGTCAATACAGAGGACATTTATTTATTTTCTGTCTTACAGTGAAATAAAATAAATCAACATAGAGTACATTTATTTATTTTCTGTTTTCTACCTGTAGTGATATTGCTTTATTTTTGTGACTTTTTTTAATTTAAAAAGAATAAATATTTTTTATCATTGGTGAGGAAATCACAAAGTTCTAGGGAGCAATGTGGTCACTTACACTCAACTGCTGTAAATATTTTCTTGTGTGTCTGTCAATATTTATCACACACATTCACTGGATTCTTTGAAATTGCTTTGATATCTGTTTGCTGACACTTAGGAGACAGCCTTATGGGTAAATTCAACTTTGTGTAAAAGTTTTTGAACTTGAATTTTCTTTGTTTGAGTTTTAGGTACACTACTGATCAAATAGTATTAGATTTGAAATAATCAAACTGAAGAGGTGTTAGATGTGTGTTAATTGATTTTACTGAGTTTTAGATTGACAATATCTATGCTTAACGGATAAAGCAATTGATATCTATTATGTAGGTACATTTTAAAAGTGAAATGTTACGTGTTTCCTAAAAGCAATACTTCCTTTTGCCCAAATTGTAAGCCAATAGTAGGTTTACTTTGTACACTAATATAGTTAACTATATATAGTTAACTATATAGCCCAGTGGCTCCTAGAGCTTTATCAATATAATACAGTCATCTGATTTATTTTTTAATGCTATTTTACATATGTTTTGTTTAGGTTTTAGGGTATTGAAACTCTGTGTCAAAAGAAATTAGTGATGTAGAGTTACAGACTACTATGTTGCAAAATAATATAATGTGTTAACGTTTTATCCAATATCATTGGAATTATTCCTAATTTTTTAGAAACAAAATGAGAAAAGAGAGTTGTTCAGGATCATGCATACCTATTGAAAGGAAAATAGACTCTACCTCATAGATGGTAACATGCTTATGCTCAGATGGAAGGTCTCACATCTTCTCCTTTAAAGAGACTGACACAGGTTCTTCTGACCTGTGTGCCTCAATATTTGTAAATGTTTTATAAATATTGATTAATTTAATCTTCCTGAAGACAATAGGTGTATATGTAAATATATTAAAAATGTAAGTGATGTGGTAATTATGAACACTAAACACTTTTTCACCATGTCCCATCTTGGAATTGACTACCCCATACCTAATCCTAGTACAATCCAAACATTATTATTGGCTAGGAGAGGTAAAGAGAAATGTAAGTGCTTTTATCTTGTGAAGAAAGAATAATAACAGAACAATAATTGTGGAGAGAAATAGGCCTCTGAGATTTATTTAAAATTCTTATCCATCATTTATTTATAAGTCAAAATATAGTATTCATTTATCTGCTATTCATTAATTGAACAAATATTTGTTATATCTCAGTTTATAAAAAGTTAATTGTTGTTGTAAGACTTTTTAAAAATTTCAAACAATATGTTATCAGGGTTATTAATCATATAGTTGTCACATGCACAATTATTATTAAAATTTAACCTGAAAAATAATATCTTTGTGCCTTTTTTTTCAGGATTTGTTCTTGCTTTTTATTAAGGTTTTAGTGCGTCCTTTTGTAGAAATCGCTTTTCAATGAACAGTTTGCCACAGGACAAGGACTGAAGGGCGGAATCCCAGCTGGAATGAAGAACTGGAACTTCCGTTTAGGTAAGCATATATTCCTCTTTAAAGAATTATAGCATATTTTGAAAACATGCAAAGGAAACAGAGACCCAGCAAGAAAAGACTAAGGCAAAAATTTGTAGCTGGTGAGTTCCAGATGCCAAGTGCCACGGTTTTCCTTTGGGGCCTACAGTTGACTGCATTGAAGAATAAAATTGGAAAGATGTCTGAGTTTGGAAAACTGGGGTCATTGTTAGGACAAACTACTTCCCTCCAGGATCTGGCTTCTTTTTTTAATTAATATTTTTAAAAAGTTTATATGTGACAGTGGAATGCATTATAATTCTTATCACACATATAGAGCACAATTTTTCATATCTCTGGTTGTATACAAAGTATATTCACACTAATTCGTATCTTCATACATGTACTTTGGATAATAATGTCCATCACATTCCACCATTATTTCTAATCCCATGCCCCCTTCCTTGCCTTTGCACCCCTCTGCCCTATTTGGAGTTTCTCTAATCCTCCCATGCTCCACTTCGGTACCCCACTATGAATCAGCCTCCTTATATCAAAACACCAGCAGTGTATGAGTGTACCCTTTTCACCACAGCCTCTTCAACACATATTGTTGTTTTTCGTCATAATAGCTGCCATTCTGACTGGAATGAGATGAAATCTTAGAGTAGTTTTGATTTGCATTTATCTAATTGCTAGTGATGATGAACATTTTTTTTATATATTTGTTGATTGTATATAATCTTCTAAGTGTCTGCTCAGGTCCTTGGCCCATTTATTGATTGGGTTATTTGTTTTTCTAGGGTTTAGTTTTTTGAGCTCTTTATATACCCTAGAGATTAGTGCTCTATTTGATGTGTGAGGGGTAAAGGTTTGCTCCCAAGATGTAGGCTCTCTATTCACCTCACAGATTGTTTCTTTTGCCGGGAAGAAACTTTTTAGTATGAGTCCCTCCCATTTATTGGTTCTTCATTTTAATTCTTGCACCAAAGAAGTCTTACTAAGGAAGTTAGGGCTTAATTTCACATGATGGGGATTAGGGCCTACTTTTTTTTTTAATTAGACACAGGGTCTCTGGCTGTATTTCTAAGTCCTTGATCCATTTTGAGTTGAGTTTTGTGCATGATGAGAGATAGGGGTTTAATTTCATTTTGTTGCATATGCAATTCCAGTTTTCCCAGCACCATTTGTTGAAGAGGCTATTTTTTCTCCAATGCATGTTTTGGGCAGCTTTGTTTAATATAAGATAATTGTAGTTTTGTGGTTAGTCTCTGTGTCCTGTATTCTGTACCACTGGTCTACCAGTCTGTTTTGGTGCTAATATCATGCTTTTTTTGTTATAGTGATGCCAACTGCTTCACTCTTCCTGCTAAGGAATTCTTTAGCTATTCTGCATGTCTTATTTTTCCAGGTAAATTTCATGAGTGCTTTTTCTATTTTTATGAAGAATGTCATTGGGATTTTGATTGGAATTGCATTAAATCTGTATAGTGCTTTTGGAAATATGACCATTTTGCTAATATTAATTCTGCCTATCCAAGAGCAAGGTAGATCTTTCCATCTTCAAAGGTCTTCTTTGACTTCTTTCTTTAGGGTTCTGTAATTTTCATTATATAGATCTTTCATCTCTTTTGTTAAGTTGATTCCCAAGGGGGTTTTTTTTTGTTTTTTTTTTTTGTTTGTTTGTTTGTTTTTTTGAGGCTGTTGTAAATGGGGTAGTTTTCCTCATTTCCCTTTCTGAGGATTTGTCACTATATACAGAAATGCCTTTGATTTTTGGATGTTGATTTTATATCCTGATACTTTGCTGAATTTATTTACTAGGTCTAGAAGTTTTCTTACGGAACTTTTAGTGTCTTCTAGGTACAGAATCATATCATCAGTAAATAGTGCCAATTTGAGTTCTCCTTTTCCTACGTGTATCCCTTTAATTTCTTTCATCTGTCTAATTGCTCTGGCCAGTGTTTCCAGAACTATGTTAAATAGAAGTCGTGAAAGAGGGCATCCCTGTCTTGTTCCAGTTTTTAGTGTGAATGCCTTCAATTTTTCTCCCTTTAGAATGATGTTGGCCTGGGGCTCAGCATAGATAGCCTTTATGATGTTGAGACATGTTCCTGTTATCCCTAGTTTTTGTAGTGTTTTGAACATAAAAGAGTGCTGTATTTTGTCAAATGCTTTTTTTGTGTCTATTGAGACATTCATATGATTCTTATCTATAAGTCTATTGATGTGATGAATTACATTTATTGATTTTCTTATATTGAACCCTGGGATAAATCCCACTTGATTGTGGTGCATGATCTTTTTGATACGTTTTTGTATTTGATTTGCCAGAATTTTATTGAGAATTTTTACATCTATGCTCATTAGAGATATTGGTCTAAAGTTTTATCTTTTTTTTTTTTTTTGATGTGTCTTTGCCTGGTTTTGAAATCAGGGTGATATGGGCTCATAGAAGGAGTTTGGAAGTGCTTCTGCTTTTTTTTATTTCCTGAAATAAATTGAAGAGTATTAGTGTTAGTTCTTCTTTAAGGGTCTTGTAGAACTAGTCATTGTATCCATGCGGACCTGGTCTTTTCATGGTTGGTAGACTTTTGATGGCGTATGCTAATTTTTTTCACTTGAAATTGATCTGTTTAAATTGTGTATATCATCCTGAATCAATATTGGCAAATTATATGACTCTAGAAATTTGTTGATACCTTCGATATTTTCTATTTTATTGGAGTACCAGTTTTTAAAATAATTTTTAATTATCTTCTGTATTACTGTAATATCTGTTGTGATATTTCCTTTTTCATCAAATCTAAATTAGTGATTTGAGTTTTCTCTCTTCTTCTCTTCATTAGCATGACTAAAGGTCTGTCAATTTTTGTTTGTTTTTCAAAGAACCAACTTTTTGTTCTGTCAATTTTTTAAAATGTTTCTTTTGTTTTAGTTTCATTGATTTTGCCTCTGATTTTAATTATTTCTTATCTTCTACTGCTTTTGGTGTTGATTTGCTCTTTATTTTCTAAGACTTCATTTAAAATGTAGTGTTAAGTCATTTACTTGTTGACTTTTTCTTCTTTTAAGGAATGAACTCCATGAAATGAACTTTTCTCTTAGAAATGCTTTCATAGTGTTCCAGAGATTTTGATATGTTTTATCTGTGTTTTGATTCATCTCTAAAATTTTTTTGATCTTTTTGATCTCCTCCTTTATGTATTCTGCAACCCATTGTTCATTCAGTAACATATTATTTAGTCTCCAGGTGTCAGAGTGGATTTTATTTATTATTTTATCATTGATTTCTAATTTCATTCAACTATGATCTGATAGAATGCAGGGTAGCATCTCTTCATGCTTGGGAAATTTTCTGATATTATCTCATCGAAAAGATTGTGCTTTCTTTTGGTTTGAAACTCTGTGCCTTCCTCTATCCCAATAACTCTTATATTTGGTCTTCTGATGCTATTCCATAATTCATGGATGTTCTGTTCATGGTTTCTTACCATCTTCACTGTGTGATCAACTTTATTTTTCAGATTGCATACTTTGTCTTCATTATCTGACTTTTTTTCTTCCAAGTGATCCAATGTTTTCTTTTGAGTTTTGTATTTGATTTATTGTACCCTTCATTTCAAGGATTCCAGACTTTTTTTTTTCCAAAGTCTCTATCTCTCTCTTGAAATAATCTTTTGCTACTTGTATTTGCTCTCTTATCTCTTGGAGTGATCAATTTTGGCCTGTATTTGCTCATTTAGGTCATTCTTTAATT
This sequence comes from Marmota monax, assembly GCF_021218885.2. Lineage (NCBI taxonomy): Eukaryota > Metazoa > Chordata > Mammalia > Rodentia > Sciuridae > Marmota > Marmota monax. The sequence goes on from NW_026692781.1 coordinate 18,839,723, forward strand.
CACAGATCATTTTAACTATGAACCTTCTGAACTCCTTTTCTGATATTTCATCACCTTTGCTGTCCATGGGTTCTGTTATTATAGTGTCCTGGTTTGTTTGGGGCACTTTTGTCCCTTGGTTTCTCATGTTGTTTATGTGTCTTTCTTTCTTGCAGTGTGAAACTAAGATATTACAGTTTGTTCCCTATATTCTTGTAGTACCTATGCGGATTGTCTATACCTTACCTTAATGTTGGGCTTCCAGACCCTGCTGGTGTCCCTCAATGTATGCTACTGCATGTAAACATAGTGGCTGCAATACCAGAAGTAACTCTAGATAATAGTTAAGGTGCCCCAAGATGGAAGCAATGTCTTACAGAGATGGGGCTGAAAGGGTGGGCCTCACACTCCCTTTGGGATGCCTGCTCTAAGATGCAGCTCTTTCTAGGCCCTGTCTGCTGTCAAAAAGTTAGGGGTTAATGTGTGGGGAAGGCTATGGAGATGACTACAGTGTCCCAAGATGGAGGTAGGTTTAGGCTTAGGCTCCCAGGTTAGAGGGGGGCAAACTCAGACCAACTCTGGACCTGGGTCTGGAGTAAGACAATGTGAATGGCTCTCGGCCACTGGGCTTGACCTTCTGCGGTAGTCTGGTGGTCAGAATGGGTACTCCTGTGCCAGAGGCTTGACTCCAGCAGGTGTCTGCCCAGCTGGTAGACCCGGGCCTACTATCTCTTATTGCATTTTTTTAAACTGTGTATTATTATTAATTAATTAGTAAAAAAAAAGAACTTGATCAGGAGTACATTTCAAGTACTAGTCTGTGATTTTTCATTTCCCTTAAATAGATTCTAACATTTACCTAGGGAAAAAAAAGAAATAGAATTTCTACTAAAACGAGTAGAGCAACATTTTTAAGTAGACAAACATTTGATTATTGCTTAGAAAAAAATCCTGATTAATATAGTAAAATATGTTATGTTTTTAATTTGATTTTGCACTTCATTATATTTTTTTTAATTTTTTTATTAGTTGCTCAAGACAATACAATGATCTTGACATATCATACATTTGATTCAAATAGGTTATGAATTCTCATTTTTCCACATGTACAGATTGCAGGATCACATTGGTTATGCATCCATGTGTATAGATACAGCAATCCTAGTGTCAGTTGTATTCTGCTGCCCTACCTATCCCCCCTTCCTTCCCCTCCCCTCCCATCCCTATTGTCTACCCATACTACTGTGACACTTATCTCTCTCTCTCTCTCTCTCTCTTTTTCCCCTTCCCTTCCCCCTCACACCATCGTATATGTATTTTGTGAACCCATGAGGGTCTCCTTCCATCTTCCGTGCAGAAATGCAAATTAAAACAACTCTAAGATAACATCTCACTCCAGTAAGAAAGGCAGCCATTATGAAGTCAAACAATAACAAGTGCTGGCGAGGATGTGGAGAAAAAAGTACACTTGTACATTGCTGGTGGGACTGCAAACTGGTGCAGCCAATTTGGAGAGCAGTATGGAGATTACTTCATTATATTTACCTGTTATAAAGCAGAATAATCAGTTTTAAAGATGTATTTGTATAAAATCTAATTCATTTTTCAATTTTAACTTATAAAAAATTGAGTCCACACTATACTGATTAATTTCACAATAAGTTTACACTATGTAATTTTAATAAATTTTACTTTTAAAATTATTTAATATGAGTTTTTAATTTCTCCAAAGTGAACATGTATCAAAAATACTAGCCTTCCTAGAGTTGTTTCACAGATTAGGATTGTGTAGGCATAAAAAAAGTCCCTAATACATCAAAAGTTACTCTATACTTATTTAAGAAAATAAACAGAGCTGTCTCCTCCCTCCTTTTCCTGTTGATGATAAAATTCACATTCTCTGAAATCTATCAAAGTGTGCAATGTACATGTATGACATAGTACACGATCCTGACTATACACAAAATTACAGTGCACAGACTAAAATAATATCAATCACAATCATAATGATAATGATAACAACAGAATATCAGTAGAGTATCACAAGAAGGATGGGAGAGAGCAGAGGTAAGGAAAGGTGAAGGTACTGAGGAAAGATTGATCAAATTATGTTATGCACATGTACAAATACGGCAAAATAAATCCCATTATTACAAATAATAATACACCACTATGAAATAAATAACAATTTTTAAAGCCATGATTCCAGTACAGAAGGTTAAAAATTCTTGGAAATTTTGACTAGTTTATAATATTTTGTTTTACTCTACAGTTCCCAAAAGTTTTCATCTAATTTGTGCATGCCACCATATATTTGTATTTACCTCTTGGTTAATATGTGTGTGTGTGTGTGTGTGTACACACACACACACACACACACATATATATATATATATATATATATATATATATATATATATATAAATTTTACCTTAAGAAACATTATCCCCTTTTCTATGACAAATTCATAACAAATGCATAAAAAATAATTTTTTCACTTATATCATCCCTTTCTCCCCCGAAATTGAGAGAATTTATTTCTACTGGACATATCTTATAAGATGTGCAGAAAGGGAATTGTCTAAACTGTAAGAGAAAAACAGTACTGAGTAAGAACAAAATTTCAAAAGATATAAAAGCAACTGTACAAAATCAGAATGCTTTGATATTATAAGCAGGGTACATAAACCTCCATATTTTTATTATAAAGATAAAAATAAAACAAAGATAAAAATGACTACATTGATATGTTAAGAGATAAAAACAGAAATATGTAAAACAGGACATCAAAAACTCAAAATATGAGAAGAAATGGAGTGGAATTGTAGAGTTTATTACTAGTATATTTTCATTGTGTTATTGTTTCTTGTCTTTATAACCTTAAATTGCTATATTTTCAAAATAATTTGTTACAACCAAAAGAAGTTTTCATAAGCCTCCTGGTAAGCACAAAGCAAAAATCTATAATAGAAAATATAAAAATTATGAACAAGGCGTCAAGGCACACTATTAAGAATAAATTACTTAACCAAAAGGAAAGCAAGAGAGTGAAAAAGAAAGAAAGGTACTTCAAGAAATGTAGAAAGAAAGTTACAAGTTTGGTGTAGTAAGACCTTATATATAATTACCCTCAATGCCAATGTCAATGACTTTTGTTCTCTGCATAATTACTTCACATAGAGTGGCTGAATGGATAATATAAAACGTATGTGCTGCTTACAAGAGAGTAGATTCACCTTTAAAGCCACAGGTATAGTGAATGAATATATAGATGAATGCATGGAATAAAATAGTACACAAAAATGGAATCCCATAACAAGCAGAAGTAGCAATAAAATAATTTTACATTAAAACCTCCACAAAAATAAAGTGGTGAAGAAACATAAGGAAGGTCATTATAAAAAATAATTGTAATGATTCAGCAAGAGGAAATAATAATTCTAAATCCATATCCACCCAATATTGGAGCATCCAAATATTTAAAGTGAAATTTAATACAAAGTGCAGCACACTTTAACACAATCACTAAAATCATTTCAATTAGATGTTGAGATATTAAATAGGAAGATGCATGTTATTGGTAGAAAATTTTCCAATATTTTGAACACATTTGATGCTTCTTTATCTGTAACTGTGTTCAAAGCTATTTTTACTGTTTCCTGAACTCCTTTTTTTCTTAAAATGGAATAGTTCTGATTTCTCTTTTCTAAACACAGATTATTTTTAATAAGAATAGACATTATTAATTAAGCTATTTAACTAAGCTAACTAATGTAAAGTGGATAATATCTCAGGGTTGGCAAGGAGCTGTCCCAAACTTGTCTGTCTCTAGATCCCATGATCTTTACTACTATTTTGTGAAACTACCTTGCTTCACCTGTTCTGAAATGAACAAATTTGCTTCACCTGTTCTAGTATTATCAGAATCTATAAACACTTCAATCTGCATGACCAAATACTTGAAACTCTGATGCCATAATTAAAGTTCATTGCTAACAAAGCTGCATCTCCTTATTGGTTATGATAGTATATGTTGCTATAATTTATCTTCCAAATGAAGCTAACAGTAATTATTGCTCTCTCTGATATGTGGATAATAACACACAAGTTGGAGGGAGGGAGAATAGAAGTTCATCGAATTGGACAAAGGGGAGTGAAGGGAAGGGAGGAAGAATAGGAATAGAAAAGACAGGTCAGTGAATTGGACAAAACTTTGTTATGTTCATGTATGAACATATGAAACTCCACATCACATGCAACCACAAAAATGGGATCCTAATTAGATGTTATATTCCATGTATGTATAATATGTCAAAATCCACTCCATTGTCATGTGTATCTAAAAAAGAACAAATAAAAAGGCAAAGAACACAAAAGAAATTTCTACCAGATACAAATTGAACACAACAAAGATTTACAAATTGATATACAAAGTCTGTCTGACTATGCATCCACTAGAGTTAGAATTTTGGACCCCAATATTCAGAACAGAAATGTCATAGAATAACCATAGTGGATTGAGAGAAGAATTATTAAAAAAATCATTTAATAGAAATTGTTTGTTTTAGCCCCCAGAATATAAGGCTTTGAAGTTTAATAATGGCTTTATATTATTTTTTAAAAAACATGTTTTAGAAACATAGCAGCAATAGTTATTAATTGCCATAGGCATTTCTGAAACTTCTTTTCCCACATTGATCTACTGTTATTTTTCATCAACCTATAAAGCACATTTATTAAGTAATACTTACTAAATTGCATAGACTCAGAACCATGGAATTCAAACATTCTGAAACACTGGAAGGAGGTTAGTTAGCCTCTGGCTGCAAAAAAGGTCCTATTTTTCAAATGATAAACTGTCTTCTATACTAGGCAACTGGTTTAAGATAAAAGATGCCACAGCAGTAACAGCAGTAATCTAAACCTTTTTTTTTTTTTTTTTTTATCTTGGGAAATGGGTTTGTCTTTGTGATTGTTCATTTTACATGTGGTAACTTGGCTAGCCTATTGGTGCCAGTTCTTTGGTAAAATACTAATCAGGATGTCACTGTGAAGATATTCTTTTTACATGTGATTAACATTTATGTTAGTAGACTTTTGATTAAAGCAAACTGGTCTCCATAATGTGAATAGGTCTCATCCAATCAGTCAATGGTCTTATGGCAAGAGAGGGAAGTCCCTTGAGAAACAAGGCAGTGTCTTCAGACTGCCTTTGAAGCTGAGACTTCAACAGGAATTTTTCCCTGGGACTCTCAATCCCACTCTTTCCTGGAGATTTTGGACTTCCCAGCCCCAATAATTATGTCAACCAATTTTTAAAGTAAACACATCTCTCTCTCTCTCTCCTTTTTTCTCTTATTGATTTATGTTTCTTAACAGAACCCTAATATAAACTTTCTGGCTAAGATGCATGTATGGATGCTCAGATTGGGGTAATTTCTTTATTTTTCCCTTTCCTCTTTTTCATTTTAAAATTAAAATAAATAAATTTCTAAAGGATACATGAATATATATATATATATATATATATATATATATATTTATTTATTTATTTATTTATTTATAGAGTACTATGGTATTTTGATACATGTACAAATTGAGTAATATTTAAATCAAGGTGTTGACACATCTAATGGGATTTCTAAGAAATGTTTATAAGTGGTTGCTTAAATATCAGACAAGGAGATGTTTAGCTGTCTTGCTGCATTGTAGAAAACAATATTATAAAGACTTTTAACTTCCCTGAACCACAATCTTGTTAAATATAAATTGACTGAGTTGAAGAACACAAAATGAAATAAAAGACAATCTTTTAAAATAAAATGAAATAAAAAATTATCTTTTCCGCTGGGTATCCTAACACATGCCTGTAATCCCAGTGACTTGGGATGGTGAGATAGGAGGATCATGAGTTGAAGTCCAGTCTGGGAAATTTAGTGAGATCCTGCCTCAGAATAAAAAGGATTGAGGATATAACTCAGTGGTTATAGCGCCCTTGGGTTTAATCCAAGTAATGAACAAACATTATATTTATTATCCAATAAAAAAGAAGACAAGTTATTTTACAATATACTTTATATATAAAAGGCCAATTTTAAGTTAACCAACAAATAATTTACATATACTAATAAATAAAAATGAACTTTATAATTCCTTTTTTGAACAATATTGTTTTATAAAATATTACAGCAGGGATTGCATAAAATAAGAAGTAATGGTTTTCCTATTAAAATATGAGTGGGAAGGAAGAAAAATACAATAATGATACACATCTTTTAGTTGAACAAAAAATTAGCAGTGATGGAAACATAACATATTATTAGTTTCAATTAATATATGTACCTATTTGTTTTGGGGATTGGTATATAGGCCATGTTTAGTATGTCATTTGCTAAGATTGTTCCTGCTCTTACTAATAACCTTCTGTATTACATTATTATATTCTTCAATAAAATAAATGGATATATCTTAGTTTGTTTGTTTGTTTGTTTTGTTTTGTACCAAGGATTGAATCCAGGGGTGTTTAGTCACTGAGCTACATCCCCTGCTCCCCCTTTTTAAGTTTTTTTATTTTGAGAAGAGTCTCACTAAGTTGCTGAGGATGGCTTTGAATTCAGAAAATTCCTGCCTCAGCTTCTCAAGCTGCTGGGATTATAGTTATGTTCCACTACACCCTGCCATCGTTAAGTTTTCTAACCAAAGATGTTTCAAGTTTTGACAAAATGTGAAAGCTTCTGATCTTGCAATTTGAAAGACATAGTTGTACAATCATTTTAAGAAGGGTAAAAAATTTTGGCAAATTATTAACTGATTTTTTTCTTTTGTGAAGTAATAACAAACACATTTTTATAAAATGTTAAACATATATAGATATATTTATCTAGAAACTCTAATTTTGTTGTTTTAATCTAATGTATACTTTTGAGTTGTGAAAGACAATGAGAGATTATCACTAAGTTCTCTATTATAGGTGAAATATAAAATAAAATTAACATTACACTTGAAGAAAATCAGGGAAAGCAAAATAAGTTTTTAAAGCTGTTTCTTGGTTGATGGCTTTTATGGAGTACTCCCAGTCATAATTTCTTACAGTTGTAGGATAAGCAAAATTTAATTATGACAAGGAATTACTTAATTATTTTTAAAATATTGTTGAACTGAAACTCTCTACTAGTACTTGTGTTATTTTCATGTAATTTGTGAATTTTTGCTTAAATTTTATTTTGCTAACTAAATTAAATGTTGGGCTTGGTCTTCTGTTAGGTCAATACTACCTTTAATAAAATTCTGTACTGTATACATGTTATATTTACTATAGGTAAACCAGCTCATCATTTCATCTCTGGAGATCATGTGGATCCTGCATTTGCTCCCCTAGTATCTTATCACCTGAAAACGTGGTAAACATTAGCTTTAAGGTTTTCCATGTAACTTATAATACAGATAATGTGCTCTGTGGTAGATATATTGTAAAAGGCATGCCTTCATAAAGTTTGTCATAATTTCCTAAACCCTTTAGAACATGTTTGACTCTTTTCCTGTAACCCATATATACCACATTTCTTGCTCACTAGGTATTTTGCCATAATAATTTGTTCTCAAAAATATTTTTGTATATTATTCTCCTTCATAAGCCTTCCAAGAATCTTGTATTATCAGTTTGTTTATTTAATTATTTTTAGCAAGACCCTGTGTCTAAAGCTTGGGACATATAACTTTTTATTCATTTTGGAAGCATTTGGTCAGTGCCATTTTTAGCCCTTTCTCCACCCACAGTGATACCATACTAAGCTTCACCAACATTCTCTGTAACAATCTTGCTTGGGAAATTAGTATTATTTAAAGAAATCCAAGACTCCTGCTTTTATATACTTTCATATGTACATACCAATGAGAAATTACAAAATCTACTCCACCATTGGGATGGGACCTAAGAGTGAACATTCTTTTTAGCCTGCTTGTGTGGTTCTTACAATCCAGGTTCCTCACCTGCCCCTAGCACCACTCTAAAATCAACAATATTAAAAAAAAAAAAAGATGGATAGGCACATGCCAGTATTTATCTTTGAAAACTGATTATGATTATTTCTAGATGCAAACCAACTAAGATCAATTGCCTCATTTCTCTCTTACCCATTAGAGTAATCAACTTCTCTCTGTTGTTTTATACGTGCACTTTCTGTGGCAAGTAGAAAGCCCTGTGATGGCAAAAATGATCAAACATACATCATTATTCTGAGCATAGCAGAAGAAAAAATGGTGGTTTTACTTTATTGTCTACTTATATTCTTAGGCAAGTAAGCAGAATTATTTTAAAATTAATGGTGGACTTCTTAATAAAAACTTTAAATCAAATATCATGAGTCCTCAAATTTAAACTCTTTAAAGTTAACACTAACCTTCCTAAATCAGTATCCTACTAGCTTTAATTTTTCAAACAATTTTGTTTGATAATATTTTTGAAAGTTAACATTCTTTAATATATATGATTAATATAAATCATTTCCTATGGCAATTTCATTACAGTATTTTTTAAATACCAAAGCATCAGAGCCTCTCCATAGCCAAGTAAGTTGACATAATGCTTGTTTTCCTTTCTATGATAATCATTATTAGCATAATTAATTTAAATTATATAGTGAGTATGTATTATTTTTGAGATGTCAAATGGCCAGTTGAAAAGAAAGAATATTTTAAGTAACTTAACAATATTATATTAATGTCAATAGATATTATATATTTAACTTTTCTAGATTTTCTGAGGTTATTCTGATTTATCCATGGTTCACAATAATAAATTTATTAGCTTAATTGAAATTGTGCAATGGAATTACTTGAAGTTTTAATTAGTGATATGTACCACCATTTTTTGATTTTCATATTAAATATTTTCAGTCTGAAGCATATATTGTTATAAGAATGTTTGAAATAATTACTTAGATAATGTATAAATTTAGAAACTGAGTGCTTGGCTTTTATGTTATTATTTGCTTTTGAGATATTTACCAGGAGGTAACTTAGAGGCATCATATAAAATATTCTGAATATTATAATAATATATACATAAGTGTGCATATAAACATATACATATATGTACATGTAAAACACATATTTAAGCCCCATTTGTTGGCTATTATATATACTAACTTTAAGATTGTTTTAATAATTGTAAGCTTTTCTTTAATAACAATTTTGTTTTTGCTATTCTGGGTCTTTTATTTTTCCATATGAATTTCATGATTGCTTTCTCTATTTCTACAAGAAATGCCGTTGGGATTTTGATTGGCATTGCATTAAACCTATAGAGAACTTTTGGTAATATCGCCATTTTGATGATGTTAGTTCTGCCTCTCCATGAACAGGGTATATTTTTCCATCTTCTAAGATCTTCTTCTATTTCTCTCTTTAGGGTTCTGTAGTTTTCATTGTATAAGTCTTTCACCTCTTTTGTTAGGTTGATTCTCAAGTATTTTATTTTTTTTGAAGATATTGTGAATGGAGTGGTTGTCCTCATTTCCATTTTAGAGGATTTGTCGCTGATATACAGGAATGCCTTTGATTTATGCGTGTTGATTTTATATCCTGCCACTTTGCTGAATTCATTTATTAGCTCTAATAGTTTCTTTGTAGAGCCTTTTGGGTCTGCTAGGTATAGAATCATATCGTCTGCAAATAGTGATAATTTAAGTTCTTCTTTTCCTATTTTTATGCCTTTAATTTCTTTCGTCTGTCTAATTGCTCTGGCCAGTGTTTCAAGAACTATGTTGAACAGAAGTGGAGAGAGAGGGCATCCCTGTCTTGTTCCAGATTTTAGAGGGAATGCCTTCAGTTTTTCTCCATTCAGAATGATGCTAAGCAGGAAGTGTGAATCAGGCGGTATAGCGATACCAGACTTCAAACTATACTACAGAGCAATAGTAACAAAAACAGCATGGTACTGGTACCAAAACAGGCGGGTGGACCAATGGTACAGAATAGAGGACACAGAAACCAATCCACAAAACTACAACTATCTTATATTTGATAAAGGGGCTAAAAGCATGCAATGGAGGAAGGATAGCATCTTCAACAAATGGTGCTGGGAAAACTGGAAATCCATATGCAACAAAATGAAACTGAATCCCTTTCTCTCGCCATGCACAAAAGTTAATTCAAAATGGATCAAGGAGCTTGATATCAAATCAGAGACACGCCGTCTGATAGAAGAAAAAGTTGGCTACGATCTACAGTCGGTGGGGTCGGGCTCCAAATTCCTCAATAGGACACCCATAGCACAAAAGTTAATAACTAGAATTAACAAATGGGACTTACTCAAACTAAAAAGTTTTTTCTCAGCAAAAGAAACAATAAGAGAGGTAAATAGGGAGCCGACACCCTGGGAACAAATCTTTACTCCTCACACTTCAGATAGAGCCCTAATATCCAGAGTATACAAAGAACTCAAAAAATTAGACAATAAGAGAACAAACAACCCAATCAACAAATGGGCCAAGGACCTGAACAGACACTTCACAGAGGAGGACATACAGTCAATCAACAAGTACATGAAAAAATGCTCAACATCTCTAGCTGTCAGAAATGCAAATCAAAACCACCCTAAGATACCATCTCACTCCAGTAAGATTGGCAGCCATTAGGAAGTCAAACAACAACAAGTGCTGGCAAGGATGTGGGGAAAAGGGTACACTTGTACATTGCTGGTGGGACTGCAGATTGGTGCAGCCAATTTGGAAAGCAGTATGGAGATTTCTTGGAAAGCTGGGAATGGAGCCACCATTTGACCCAGCTATTCCCCTTCTTGGTCTATTCCCTAAAGACCTAAAAAGAGCATGCTACAGGGACACTGCTACATCGATGTTCATAGCAGCACAGTTCACAATAGCAAGACTGTGGAACCAACCCAGATGCCCTTCAATAGACGAATGGATAAAAAAATGTGGCATTTATACACAATGGAGTATTACTCTGCATTAAAAAATGACAAAATCATAGAATTTACAGGGAAATGGATGGCATTAGAGCAGATTATGCTAAGTGAAGCTAGCCAATCCCTAAAAAACAAATGCCAAATGTCTTCTTTGATATAAGGAGAGTAACTAAGAACAGAGTAGGGATGAAGAGCAGGAGAAGAAGATTAACATTTAACAGGGATGAGAGGTGGGAGGGAAAGGGAGAGAGAAGGGAAATTGCATGGTAATGGAAGGAGACCCTCAGGGTTATACAGTGGAGGAGGTAGAGAGAGAGGAGGGGAGGGGAGGGGAGAGGTGGGGAGGGGGTAGGGTGGAGGATGGGAAAGGCAGTGGAGCACAACAGACACTAGTATGGCAATTTGTAAATCAATGGATGTGTAACTGATGTGATTCTGCAATCTGTGTATGGGGTGAAGGTGGGAGTTCATAACCCACTTGAATCAAAGTGTGGAATATGATATGTCAAGAAATTTGTAATGTTTTGAACAACCCACAATAAAAAATTTAAAAAAAAAATTACAATAAAAAAAATAACAATTTTGTCAAAGATTAACAATAATGTTAATAAATTCTAGGAAAGAAAAGCAAATTTTAAAACAATGAGTTTTGTAAGACCATATTTAATCAGCTTGAGAAGCATCAAAGCATCATTACTTCACTATTTTGGCCTAACACATATCAGAGGCTTCCACTGATGCAGAGATAGATGAGATTACAATAGAGATAGATGAGGATACAGTAGTCTATATTTTTATTATATAACTATTTTATTCTATATAACATATATATATATATATATATATATATATATATATTTTTTTAATGTTAAACCTTGATTCCTATAGCTACTGAAGCTACTATAGTTGCTGCCATTTATTGGTTTTGTTATATTTTATTTTTATTTTCACATTCTTATATCAATTAAATTGATAAAATTGGTGATGGAATAATTGCATGCATTTTTCCCTAAATATAATTAAGTTTGGAAGTCAATATATATTTCAGGTTGTAACTGAAAAATATTTTTAAAATTAACAATGAAAGAAAATCAGTTAATCTGGTCTAGTTCATTAAATTTTAAATACATATTTGAAAGCCTTAATATGAAACATACTTCACATAATTGCAAGACAATCTGTGAGCACTACAGGAAATTTTCTGTAGTAATAGAATGCAATATCATAATTCATTAATTGTTGCTACAACAAGGTCAATTATGCCACTAGTTTATTATTAATTAAATTTATTTCTTTTTAACAATAAATTTAATTATATGACTGTTTCAAATACTGACATTTCAGAGTCATAGACACACTTTCCCTACTCAATCATAGTTTTATTTTGGTGGAAGAGAGAATAGAAAACATTTTTCTTTTATCACAGGCTGGCAAAAGACAGGTAAACTATATTACAAAGTGAGTGGAACTTAAGTAAGCAAATTTGGAAGAATATTATATTCATATACATAAATTGAGGATTGATAATTTGCTAGGACAGGAAAACACGGAGAAAATTTAGAGAATACAGCACTTGTTAATGACCACCAAGTACACGTTTCTGAAAGCTCCACCTTACCACAAGGAGTATTTTCAACCCACTAATTCTGTGCTGGCGATGGTGTGAAGGACTATTCCTTGTAGGTCTTCAGAGGAACTCCCAGACTCTACCTCTAATTGTAAGTTCCAACCTCCTTCTCAAAATGAACAAAATTCTGCAGATATTGGCAAAATATACAGTTGATAACTACCAAAGTATTCAATTGCAAACTTATTTATGAGCTCTGTATTTTGCACAATTAAAAATTACCAACTTATTATACCAGATAAATTATTTAGAAAATGATGTTAAAAACACCATGTAAATTATGTACATAAATGAATATTTATAAAGAAAATTTATATTTTTCAGTAATTGTAATTGCTAGCAAGCATGCAGTTATATAAATTAATCAACACTGATAGACTGATCAGTGTTTTAAATATGAAAGGAAATAATATCTGTTGAAAAATATTTTCTCTTTGGTGACTCTTAAAATAAAAACAATACATTAATATTATTTGTTTAAGCAACTTTAATTAATTGTATTCAATTAATTTAGAAAGAATGCTTCTATGTATGTTAAGGTAATTTATTTTTAAAAGATGAGCAGTCATATTTACCTGTAAAAGTAAAATGGTTTAACTGAAATTAGATTATTGAAGAAGAGCCAGTTTTACCTTTATTAACCAAGTAAATAAATTCATTCTGTCTCTCACTTTTATGTGTGTTTCTCTATTTAGGACGATACATGTGCATATTTTTTAATACATCTACAATCACGTATTCACTTAATAGGTTAAGAAATGGCGATCAAATGGTTCTGCACAAATGTCATGCACAAATGTCACTGATAATTCTGTTGAGGAAACAAAAGCCTGACAAAAAAATGGAAATCAAGAATCTGATTCAGTGTTTAGATGACCACTGAGGCACACTTTGAAAAGCAGATTTGAATAGTGAAAATATATCTGCCTTACTATGCCTTAAAAGTAAATTGCATGCTGAAGATATGAACACTTTATTTTACCAAACTATTTTCTTTATTCAACATATTTTTGATCATTGTGGATACCTTCATGCATTCCTCCCTCAATTTTTCACCACATTGAATGCCTTCTATGTTGCTGGCATTGTGCAAATATATTCCAATAATATGGGTTTTTTATTCTAATGCTATATAATTTCTCCAAAACTCCATGTCTTTTAAACATAACAACTTTATTATCATCAACACATCTGTGGGATGTCTGGATGCAGCTGGGTATTACTTCTGCTACAATTTCAGTTGGGACTGGTGCAATCTGTTTTAGGGCTACAGTGGGCTAGAGTATCCGCTTATGCCCTCAAAAGGAAACATCATTAATGGAGGGGGTTAAACAACAGAATTTTATTTTTCACCATTCGGTGGTTGGAAATGGAACACCAAGGTGCCAGCATGCTTGGGTACTAGTGAGGGATCTCTTCCTGGCTTACAATAGTCACCTTCTAACTGCACTGATCTGGCTGTATTCTCACATGGGGAGGGGGGAAAGAGAGATCTTTTTCTTTTCCTCTTAAAAAGTGGCAGCCCTATTGGATTAGGGCCTCAATTTTATGACCTTATTTAAAGTTAAGTTGGTCCTAAAATCTTTATCTTCATCACTGTCACATGGTGATTAGGTCTTCAACATGAATTTCAGGGAGACACAATTCAGCCCATAGTAATTTGTACATCTAAGATGGTTTATTTAAATATTTAGCACCTTATTGGATTCCAGCTAATAATCTGGGATTTTGGAATAAAAGATTCTGTATTTTTCTATGTAGTCTTTGTGCTTCTCCCTCTTCACACTGCATTTTCACAGTCTTTCCCACAGAGCACATAGATGTTTACATAGTAGGTCAGATTCCCAAAGTGGAAAATAACGAGTGATCAAAGCTTAAGGTTTTTGACTTTGTCTGACCAGCATCCTCTCCATTTTTTTTTCATTTACATGTTTCATACAGTAAGCCCAGGATTAAAGAAGGAGGAAAAAAACTATACACACACACACACACACACTCTCACACATGTATATATACTTATATGTGTGTATATACACAAGTGTTTGTCATATTGTTTATTGTTGAATAATTATAAAGTGTTTTAGTGCTATAAAAGAAAACTGATATTATAATAAACAAGAAGAGCCTTACCTTATATCATTAAATACAACTATTGATGGAAACAGTCTTTAATTTGAGACACAAATATGAAAATAAACTAGTCATCAAGAACAGGTAAAAGTGTGTAGACAGAGGAATCAGTAAACACAAGGTCTCTCTGGTGATAAGTAATTATTTGTGAGACACACTGTAAGCCTCTGAAACCCAGTAGTAAATGAAAGAGGCTAGCTTTTGAATTCATGGAGTTTAAATCTAGTGGTTATGACATATATTAAGAAAAATTATGCATTAGTATTTAATTATATTTATGAAACAATAGGTTGTTTTATCCCATAAAGCATGATGGTACCCTACGCCATCACAGGAATGTAATTAACAAGAGACAATGTATGTCAACTATAATTTCAAAACCTAAAATGCTTAGATGCAAATGTTCATGAATTCCAAAAATTTGAGGTTATTAATTTAGCAGCAAAATTCTATTTGAAATTATATGAAGCTTCATATAACCTTTATTCATCTCACTTAGTATGAATATTTACATATATTTCTGGAATCAAATGATGTATTTGAATATGTATGTTGACTCAGATTCTATTGGGATTGTTAGATAAAAATCGAAAAAATCCTACATTAAAAAGAAACATACAAAATCTTAAGATTTTCCAATAATAAGATGTAAACTTATATTTTCAGATTTTCCTGAAAGACACTTTGATAATATGTTACCAAACTTAACCAAAACAAAAATAGAATACATAGGAAATTGAAAAAATTAGAAGATGTGAGCAAAATAGAATGAGAAGTCCCACCCCTCCTCACTTCAAAGAAACAACGATTAGTAACCATATACAGATGCAGATGCATTTGTGATCCTCAGAATCCAGTTAAGAAATTTCCACAGCACTGGAGGAACATACAACTAAGAGCAACTGCATTAACATGGGTAAGAAGAATAGTTGTATTTTTCAGCACATCCACTTCTCCCAAGTTTGCAAAGCAGAGCTCTAAGAAAGATCCCCTCATACTGCAGTTTTCTTATAATGAAAAAACAGAGGAAGTAAAACATTCAACATCCTCAGCCTTTTGGAGTATGACAATGGTAACATAATGCCACAGCCCGGCTGGCTGGGCAAAACAACCGGTGGGTGACGAATAACTTGTGTATGTTGATACAGCAGGAGTGGAAGCCGTTTATTGTAGGACAACAGAGGTATTTATACATTTTACACAGCTTATTTAAATTAGCATAAACTAGATACATCAGTCAACCAATAAGAAATCTCCACACTTAATGGCTTGCTGGCGTTACTTCACAAACCACTCCCTCTGGCATTTTGCCAGGCGCCATCCAGACTTGTTTACAGACTCTAACATTTGCCATTCCCTCTGGCAAAATGCCAGGCGCCATCCTGACTTGTTTACAGACCTTAACAACATAAGTTATGTCTGAGGGGAGTAAAAGTGTATATGCAATTGAAATAAGATGTTATCAGCTTAAAATTGACTTTTAAAACTATAAAATATTTTTTGTAAGCATTTTGGCAAATGTAACCTTACCCCCACCCCCCAAAGACATACACCTTTGGAAGATACACATGGGGGAAAAAAAAAGGAATCAAAGTATACCCCTACAAAACATCAAGAAAACAAGGAGGAAGAGAGGATTGCTTCTTCTGTTTCATGCAATGTAAACTACAGTTGTGGCAATCTGGTGCTTTAGGGCTTGAGTATGCTGGTGCATTAGTCATCTCATGCTGTCATAAAGGAATGCCATAGATAGAGTGGCTTACAAAATAGTAATTTCTTTCTCATGATTCTGGAGAGAGGATAAGAATAACAAGAGAGAAACAATTAACAAAATGGCAGTAGAAAGTCCTTCCCTGTCAACATTTTCTTTAAACTTAAGTGGATTAAACTCCCATTTGGAAGGCATAGAGTGACAGAACAGAGCTAATAAAATCAAAACTGAACTATAGGCTGTGTATAAGAGACTCATGTTACATATAAGAAAACACATTAGCAGAAAATGAAAGGATTGAAAAAGACATTCTGGTGAAATGACAAACAAAAGAAAGCATGTAGCAATACTTGTATTGCTACAAGTAAACTTAATAGTTATAGGACAACAGGACATGTACAATGATAAAAGTATCAACTCAGGAGGAAGATATAATAATTATACATAAATATGTATTGAACATCTGAGCACCTAAATATATCAAGTAAATATTAAAAGAGCAGAAGAGAGAAAAGGAAAGCAATACAATAAGATTAGACTTTTATATCCCAGTTTCAGGAATGGATAGAACATCCTGATAGAAAAAATTGACAAGAAACCAGCTGACTTCAAGTACACTGTGGGCCAAATGGACCCAAGAGATGTATGCTGAACGTTCTGTTTAATAGCAGCCCAAAATACAGTCTACTCAAGTGCAAACAGAACATGCTATAGGACAGATCAAATGGTGTTACATTGCATGTGTTGGTTTGTTTCCAAAAAACATGTTAAACTAACAAATTTAAGAAGAATGAAAAAATAGCAGGCATTTATTCTGACTACAACATTATGACATTAGAAATATAGGGTATATGAAAAATTCAAAAATACATGTAAGTGCAACAGCACACTCCTAAACAAGCAATGGGTCAGAGAAGAAATCAATGGGGAAATCAGAAAATATGTTGAGACAAATGAAAGTGAAAACAGGATGCTGAAAAAGTAATATGAAGAAGGACGTGTAGCAATAAGCACATTTAAAAAAATCTCAAAAAGTACTCTGACTTTGCAACTCAAGAAAGTAGAAGAACTAAGCTTAAAGTTGACAGAAGGAAAGAAGTTATAAAGATTAGAAAAGAAATATATGAAATAGCACTGAGAAAACAATAGAAAAAAAATTAAATGAAGAGATTTTGTTTGATAATGCAAATGAAATTGGCCAATGCTTAGTTAAGCTAAGAAAAAGGAGGGGTAACACAAATAAAATTAGAAAAAAAGAAAGTATATTACCTGATACCAAAGAAGTAAAAAAGATCATAAGAGGCCACTATAAAGAATTTTATGCAAAAAAATAGATAACTTAAAAGACATAAAGAAATTCCCCACAGCATATAAACTACTAAAACTGAACAATAAAGAAAAATATCTGAAAAGACTAATAATGAGTAAGGATATTGAATCAGTATTCAAAAATCTCATAGTAAAAAGAAATTCCAGAACAAGATGGCTTCATAATTGAATTCTTTTTCACCATTTAGAGAAGAATTAACACCGATCCTTTTCAAATTTTTTAAATATTCGAAGAAAGAGGAAAATCTAAACTCATTTTAAAAAGACACTATTACCCTTATGACAAAGTTAGACAAGGACAATATGAGGATATATTTAGGCAAATATCACTAATAAATACAAATATGCTCATTAAAGTACTAGCAAACCAAATTCTACAGCATATTAAGAAGGCTCATTTACAATGATCATGTGAGCTTAATTCTGGGATACAAGGAAGTTTCAACATATACAAATCAATAATTGTGATATGCCATATTAACAGAATGATCATTTCAATAGTTGTTGAAAAAAGCCTTTGACAAAACTTTGGTATTTGTGTGTTCTTGGAACCAGACCCTTCTGCGTATCATAGGACAATTCTGTGTGTGTGTGTGTGTGTGTGTGTGTGTATCTTTGATTTGGTTCCTCTAGAGAATTCATCAACAGCAAACTTTTTACTTTAAATATAAAAATGCAAAACAAAAGGATGGAAAAGCCATACCATACTACCATGCACCAAAATAATGCTAGAACTGTTATGATAATTTCAAACAAAGCATAACAAGATAGACTATCATGGATAAAGAAGACCATTAAAGAGTTATTGAGAAGCCAATTCTCCAGTGGACAAAACAGTCATAAACAGGCATGTGCCTAAGAACAATATATCAAAATAATCAAGTAAATACTGAAAAATTGGAGAGGTGCTGTAATCTAATCTTTGCTGATTTCAGCACCCCAACCAGAACTTCCCGACATGTCTGGGGAATGAAAAACAATGCAAAACTGAGAAACTGTCATAATCAAAAGTTGCCAGAGGTAAAACAATGACTTATATGTAATGTGATATACTGGATAAGATTCTGGAACAGAATAAGTATATTAGGCAAAACTTTTAGAAATGAGATTTGTGTGGGCTTTAAATTAATAACAATTTATCAGTATTGGTCTATTAGTTCTGACAAACATAAAAATCTAATGTAAGATATTGACAAGAAGGAAAACTGTATGTAGCACTGTTTCATACAAGTGTCACAACCTTTCTGCAAATCCAAAATTATTTTTAAATGATAATATTATTAAAATAATAACAGTGAAAATTAAAATGTAGACATCACTGGGGCTGGGGATGTGGCTCAAGCGGTAGCGCGCTCGCCTGGCATGCGTGTGGCCCAGGTTCGATCCTCAGCACCACATACAAACAAAGATGTTGTGTCCGCCGAAAACTAAAAAATAAATATTAAAAATATTCTCTCTCTCTCTCACTCTCTCTTTTAAAAAATGTAGACATCACTAACTTTGGAAAATAATAAAAGATAAATTGAAGAGTTCAAATATTATTGCATCATTAAGAAAGAAGCTAGTGGTAGAGATGGTAGTTCAATGTGTCTTTTGTTAAGTGTATTATGTTAGACTTTATTCTGTTTTTTCCCCCCAACAAATGAAGTAGTATGTATATTACTGAGGAAAGCAAACTCCACAGTTGTCATCAGCATGCACCAGGGTTATTTCAGTTAGTTTCTGAATAATGCCTCTGGAGTTTCTGCTCAATGAAATATTTGCCATACTAAATCAACAGGTCAGTAAGATGCTCTTGCAGCTCAATTCATATAAGCTTTTAAAGTCAGAAAAAAACAGAAATTGGCAAATGGGCAATACTTCATAATAATGAGGATTACTTGTGCTAAGTGACCCTGATCACATCACAATTATTTTTCAAGGTTTTGATCCTTTAGCAGTGAATGACTTGTAATGGAATGGAGATAAGCATAAACATAAAAAGACTTCTTGCTAAACCATTTATAATAAAATTAAAAACTTGGATGAAATACAAACCATATATAAAAGCAAGATATAATGTTCTAGAAACTGTTTAATGACACATTTATATATTAATCATGATTAATATAAATGCTTAATATTATAGAAGTTGGAAATTATATTTTTTAAATATTCATCTATATAAAGTATTCATTTTAAATATGTAGAAATAGTACTTTATTTTATTCAACAAAATATACAATTGTACTAGACAAAATACAGTATTGAAACCATATAAAACACTAAGCATAACTTTCCAGCTATTGCATGGTATACAGAAATAGATGAGTAAATTACCTTTCTATAGTAAATATCTATGCTCTCTTATGCTACAGAAATGCTGTAGAACAATCAACAGGATGATTTATTTCAGATGAGATAGATTGTTTCCTATTGTTTTATCAAACTTGTTTATAAGACAGCTTTAGTGACAGCAAACAAAAAAAAATATTAAAGTGTCTGTTTTAGAACTTTTTTCTTCCATATATATGAAGAAAACATTTATATAGTGTTACTTAAGTCTTTGAAAAGACAGTAAATATATCAAGATAAATGTTTTCAAAAATATCTTTAGAATTATTATAAATTCTATTTATTTTTACTTCTATATATATGTATGTGTGTGCATATATATGCCCTCCCACATATTTATATGTGAATAAATAAATCAAAAGAAGCTTATAATATATATGAAATGACATATCATAAAAATTTTATTAAAACGTTTCATATTTTCCATATTACTTCTTTTTTACAATAATCCCAAATATTTATATATGTTTAACATTATAAGATTTTTATCCAGATCAGTCCAAAATGTCTTGTTGCTATATTATTAATGTCAAAGAAATATAAATTTCTCCATTTTACAAATAGATAAAACCAATATTAATATTTAATATTTTTCTTTCCCTTTTGAATATTGCTGTCATTTCAGTTTTCATAGAAGACATGCCAGAATAAATAATAAAATAAACATATCAATATTTAATATTATAATACAATGCAAAAAATATATTAAACTAGGTATGAAAATTCACATCAGATTTTATCTTTTTTCATTTGAATAATCTGGTACTAATAGTCATATTGCTTGAACCAATGAAATGATCAGTTCAGAGACAAAATTTGATTTCTGTATTAAATTTGAGATCCATTTATCTATTTAAAGTAAAAACCTGATAAACAGGTTTTCACCTTGAAACAACCCTAACAACCAACCACAGGACACAGTTAAGACTTCGATCATATAGGGATTTCTATTTCAGTAGCAGTCCATTCTCAGAAGATGGCTTGTCAACTATCAATAATGATAGTAGAGTTGGGTGTCAACATATGCATCACTTCCATAAGAAAAGTAAACCCTGTAAAATGTGTGCTGAGTATTGAGCTGGCACTTACATCTCTGAACCTTCACCATATTTTCATCTTTTATCCTGACTTTCCCACCCACACTCTACTAATTAAAAGGATAAATACATCTTAATTGGACCATTTTAATTTATTTCTTATACTACACTTTTATAATGTTACTTTTAACTTTCTCTGGCAAGTCAATAACTCAATATATGGAAAATCACATTATGATCAAAAGTATCTTTGGGATTATTTTAGATTCTTTGTGAAAAGAATTGCAATTGTGGCTTGTAATTATGGCTCATTTCTGAAAGCAGTTGTTTGCTAAACAGGTTGCACTTTATATTCTTCTTAGTGTAAAATAAAATAATAGAAAAGAATTCAAAAATGCCTTAGCCCAATCTCAGAAATTTTGAATTATTTGGCTTAATGTGGAGCCCACATAATGTTATTTTCTAAAATCTCCTATCACATGATTCTAGTCAGGAGACAGGCTAAAGAAGGACTTGATTAGAGACTGAAGTCTAAAATCTTTTGAGATATGTCATTTCCGAGTCTTAAGAATTTAATTGCATCTTATGTGCTATAAAAATCCCAAAGTCTCAACTATGACAGCTACTGTCATATAATTACAGAGTCCATTCTTCTGTTTTCTTTAAACCAATTGTTTTTTTCAATTACTTAAATAACAACACAAATCATTCTAATATCCAAAGAATCAGTTTAAGACACACTGGGAAAATATGATTTAAACCAGATATAAGTACTGGCCAAGATATGGAAAAAACAAAATGCTCACTTACTATCAATGAGAATCTAAGTATGTATAGACATTATAATACATAGTATGATAATTCCTTAAAAAGTTAAACTAAAACTACCAAAATGACCAGCATTTACATTACTGGGTATATGTCCAAAGGATATGAAATCAATATCTAACAAACATCTCCAATACCATGTTCACTACAGCACTAGTCAACATAGACACCTACAATACCATGTTCACTGCAGCACTAGTCAACATAGACAAGTCAATCATATAAACATCCATCAACTGAAAAATACATAAAGAAAATGTGGTACATATTTACAGTGGTATACTATTCAGCTTTTCAGCCATAAAAAGGTGAAATTCTAGTACCTGGAATTTAGTTTCCTAAATGAAATCATCCAGGCAAAGAAAGAGGCAAGTACCATAAGATTTCACTTATATGTGGAATCTAAAAAAGCTGACTTCACAGAACTTAAGAGTACAATGGTGGTTCTTAGAGGTGGGAGGAAGACATGAGAAAAGATTGGTCAACAGGTAATGAATTCCAGTTACACAGGAGAAACAAGTTCTGTGTAATAATACATAGTAAGGTAACTATACATTTCATAAAAGCTAAAAGAAAGGATTTTCAATATTTTAATCATAAAGAAATCATAAATGTTTGAGCAAATAAGATATGCTTACCTTGTTTTGAACAGGCTTTGATATAAGTGTCCCGAAAAATCTCATTTATGAGGCAATACAAGAAAGTTTAGAGGTGAAATGATTGGCTTATGAAAGCCTTAACTTATTTGGTGGGATAATCCACTGATGATTTCTCTAATTGCTAGCTATGGTGAACATTTTTTCATGTGTTTATTGAAGTGAAAGATCTATATAATGAAAATTACAGAACCCTAAAGAAAGAATTCAAAGAAATCTTTAGAAGATGGAAAGATCTACCTTGCTCTTGGATAGGCAGAATTAATATTATCAAAATGGTCATACTTCCAAAAGCACTATACAGATTTAATGCAATTCCAATCAAAATCCCAATGATATTCCTCATAGAAACAGAAAAGGTAGTCATGAAATTCATCTGGAAAAATAAGACACCCAAAATAGCTAAAGCAATCCTTAGCAGGAAGAGTGAAACATGTGGCATCAAGATACCAGACCTTGAACTATACTACACAGCAATAGTAACAAAAATAGCATGGTATTGGCACCAAAAAGACTCGTGGACTAATGGTACAGAATACAGGACACAGAAACTAACCACAAAACTACAATTATCTTATATTAGACAAAGCTGCCAAAAACATGCATTGGAGAAAAAATAGCCTGTTCAACAAATTGTGCTGGGAAAACTGGAATTGCATATGCAACAAAATGAAATTAAATCCCTATCTCTCACCATGCACAAAACTCAATTCAAAATGGATCAAGGACTTAGGAATACAGCCAGAGACCCTGCGTCTACTACAAGAAAAAGTAGGCCCTAATCTCCATCATGTAAAAATTAGGCCCCTACTTCCTTAATAAGACTTCTTTGGTGCAAGAATTAAAATGAAGAATCAATAAATGGGAGGGACTCATACTAAAAAACTTTCTTAGCAAAAGAAACAATCTGTGAGGTGAATAGAGAGCCTACATCTTTGGAGCATATTTTTACCCCTCACACATCAGATAGAGCACTAATCTCTAGGGTATATAAAGACCTCAAAAGTTAAACACCAAAACAAAACAAAACAAAAAAATAACCCAATCAATAAATGGGCCAAGGACCATTTTGACAATATTAATTCTGCCTATCCAAGAGCATCGCAGATCTTTCCATCTTCTAAGGTCTTCTTTAATTTATTTCTTTAGTGTTTTGTAGTTTTCATTATAGAGGTCTTTCACCTCTTTTGTTAAGTTGATTCCAAGTTTTGTTTTTTTTTTTTTTTTGAGGCTATTGTGAATGGGGTATATTTCCTAATTTCTCTTTCAGAGGATTCATCACTGATGTACAGAAAATCATTTGATTTATAGGTATTGATTTTATATCTTGCTGCCTTGCTTAATTCATTAATTCTAGAAGTTTTCTGGTGGAGTTTTTTGGATATTCTAAATGTAGAATCATGTCATCAGTAAATAATGACAGTTTGAGTTCTTTTTTCCCTATTTGTTTCCTTATGATTTATTTCATCTGTCTAATTGCTCTGGTTAGAGTTTCAAGAACTATGTTGAATAGAAGTGGTGAAACAGGACATCCCTGACTTGTTCTAGTTTTTATAGGGAATGCTTCCAATTGTTCTCCATTTACAATGATGTTGGCCTTGGGTTTAGTATAGATAGCTTTTACAATGTTGAAGTATGTTCCTACTATCCCTAGTTTTACTAGTGTTTTCCACATGAAAGGGTGCTGTATTTTGTCAAATGCTTTCTCTGAATCAATTCATATAATCATATGATTCTTATCTTTAATTGTACTAATGTGATGAATTATATTTATATATTTCTGTATGTTGAGCCAACCTTGCATCCCAGGAATGAACCCCACTTGATCATGGTAAATTATTTTTTAATATGTAATTTTCCAGAATTTAATTGAGAATTTTTGCATCAGTGTTCATCAGAGATATTGGTCTGGAAAATTCTTTCCTTGATGTATCTCTGTCGCCTTTTGAAGTGAGGCTATTATATGTACTTGTAAATGATAATGCTTACACATTTTGTTTTAACAACAGGTATCTAGTGATATAGAACTTGCAAAATAAAAGCTCCTATAAACATTTTTATCATATAAATTGTAGAACTGATGGAAAAACATGATCAATGTTGCAATAATAATACATTTTATTCAATTAATTAATGTTTATTTTAGAATCTTTTTTTTCTCAGCACTCTGGTAAAAGCAGAAGGAGATAAGTATAAAAATAATGTTGTTTATGTTTCCATTTGCAAATGGTTTGGAAAATGGAAAATTATGTTTTCAGGTTACCTTGTATTTTGTGTGAGATGGTTCTGCCATATGTTGCTGCCGTTTGTAGTTTAGTATTAAGATACAATGAAGTAAGTTTTATGGACTCATATAATGCGTGGCACATTCTCTTCAAAATGAAAAAAAAAAAGAGTTTTCACTTTCCTCCAAATTATGATTCTTTCCAGTGCCTTCAAGAAATAGTCATTTTACAAAATAGAAAAAAAGCCACATATTTGTGTATTTTAAAATGATTAGTATTAATTTCATCCACTTCTTGTGTGCACACATTTCCCAATCAATTAGAAACTCTTGTAACTTACATAATTTTCTTGAGTTGTTCAGTGAACTTATCATATTACTTCATTTTATTTTACAGTTTTTATTGGATTTAGCACAAACCTATCAGTGTTATAGAAATCCACCAGGTCTGATTTCTTTAACTTGTATCACAAGCATTCATTGCTACCTCAACACATGCATTACATAATTTATGCATACATGATTTAAGTTTTTACTTAAAATCTTTTATTTAAGTATATTTTAAAATTCCAAGAATGAGAAACTAATTTCTGAATATAAAAACAATGACAATGAGAAATATTATCAATTATGTTTGACCTTATATAATTTTCTTCTTTTGAAAAGGAAATCATCTAAGGTTATATGGTTGATTCTAAGGTAATAACATAAGCCTAATCATGTCTCATTGATTTAATCATAAAAATTAAGTGAGATTTAATAAGGAAGTCAATTTACTTACAATTCTTTATAATGTAATTTATACTGTTATTTAATGCTTTATCAATATGCTATTTAAAATAATTCAATGTGCTAAGGAGCTGTGATATGCTTTCAATTATTAATTTTAAAATTGTAGAACTGATGGTTAATACTCTCTTTCTAATATACACACTTACAACCCACCACACACATACACACACATATCCCAAAATAAAATTTTAGAAGGAAATTATTTCAACTTTGCTGCATTTTTAGTATCTATGAGTATATCAAACAAATATCTTTTAAAAGGAAACCTTGACTTTTTCCACTGGTCCTGGATTTTTGTTTAATCTTCCACCTATTTATATTATACCAAATCTGTTACTTGTTTCCGGGGAGAGAGAAGAATAAAAAATAGTAGTAAAATATTGGAAATACGTTAGACTGAAATATATTTTATATTTTTTGTGTGTTCTCTGGATACTTACAGATTTAAAGAAAAGCTTTCTCAAGAAAGCAGTTTAACTGCATCTGTTGAGAAATAGTATTTTATAGAGACTACATATAAAATCAATATGTTTTTTTAATTGTATAGTTTTCTTTCTTTCTTTCTTTTTTGAAGAAAGAGAAAGAGAGAGAGAGAGAATTTTTTTAATATTTATTTATTTATTTATTTTTTTTAGTTTTCGGCAGACACAACAACTTTCTTTGTATGTGGTGCTGAGGATCGAACCTGGGCCGCACGCGTGCCAGGCAAGCGTGCTACCACTTGAGCCACATCCCCAGCCCATCAACATGGTTTTAAGTGATCAACATACAAAATAATGCATTAGTTTCAACATGAGAAGTTAATTGAAAATGGTTGAGATAGTCCTAAAACTCCAAGCTTTAAATGTGGAAGGAGAAGACACATTATTGTCAATGCAATAGTTCTGATCTTTCATATAGAAATATTTTTGTTCTTTGAGGACATGTATTAATGTACTAATTTTT
Organism: Marmota monax; assembly: GCF_021218885.2. Taxonomy (NCBI): domain Eukaryota; kingdom Metazoa; phylum Chordata; class Mammalia; order Rodentia; family Sciuridae; genus Marmota; species Marmota monax. The sequence goes on from NW_026692781.1 coordinate 18,866,242, forward strand.
AAAAATATTCTTTTCTCTTTGTGCAATTAGTATTTTCTATTGATTTTGTTTACAAAATGTCTAAAAACCTATACTTCTAAATTTATTTTAATATCTCTAGTTACTGGAGATCATCTGTAAGCAGGAAATATTTGTATATTATTTCCATTTGCTTCAAAAAATTGGAAGTTATAGTACTAATTTCCTCTCTGTGTGCAAAACTATAATATCACTACTTAAACCAATGTTATGTAGGACTTTAAAAGAAACATAAAGAATCTTCAAATGTGTGATATAATAAAATTTATTGAAATTATTACTTTAGGTAAACAAAAAAATTGACACTAAAATAAATGTTGGAGTAAAATAAAAAATATGAAATCAATCTAAAAACCATATGTTGGTGATATTTTCTAGCTTTCACTGCACAGTGAATGGGGACTCTAACTCCTAACAGCAGTGGCACTTAGTGTGGAAAGCATACCCTTTAAACAGAAGTAACACCAACACACTGGGTTAGGTTTGTAGATTTTGTTATTAAGATAATTCTTGAACTGCCTAACATTTATACTTAGCATGTCTTTAAATTTCACTTACGTTGTCACAAATGACAATATAGTCAACCTTTAATTGTCAATCATACCTTAATTTTACAAAGAACAAAATAGTTTAAAATTCACCAATAAAATAGCAAAAAGAAAGAAAAATTCTTTCAATTAAATTCCTGTTCTGAATGTTTATGTTCTTTATTTGTCACCTATATTTATCTTCTTCCATAAATACACGGAAGAACAGGAAAAAGAAAACACAGGAAATTGTAAAGAAGTCAAAATTTTTTTACATATACTTCAGCAGTGTCCTGTACCATAACACAGAACACACATGGCTTTGACTTATAGACCATGAAGCTACATATAATATTTCTGAGTTCCACAAATATTTGTTTTACTGAGTGGTCTTTTATACCTCACTTGTCAGTATGCTAAAGTCAGGCTTGTATCTCATAAGCCAGAAACAATCAATTGATGACTACTTCTCTAATCAGAGGAGACAAGTAAGAAACTGGTGTCTTTTGGTCACAGAGACCATTTTGCTTGGAGTAATACAGATCAGAGAGGCCAGAGAAAGAGCCTTGCTCTGTTCCCTGCTCCATGAACTGGTAGGGCACAGGACCAGGGGCAGGGAGAAACTCACAGGGCAGAGTGATTGAGCTCAGGGCACAAAAACAGTCCTTGAGAGACCAAAATGTTTTAATTTTAAACATATTATATAAATTATTAGCCACCACAGTTTATTCCTTTCTTGAACAATGGTCAGAACCAGACTTCTGGGACAGACAAGATGGTGGATTAGGGAGAAGTGACTTTTCTCACAGCTCCATGACTCAGGACTCAAACAGCAAGAAAAGTACTTCTCTGGGAGGTGAGTGAAAATAAACAAAACAGAACAAAAAAGACTCTACTGATACCCAATATTAGACAGAGAGACTTGAAGATTGGGAAATTTGGGATACATTAGACAAGGCTAAGGATCAGAATTGCAGGTGGGCTCTGGAGCAGGAAAAATACACAAAGTCAGAAAAAAAAAACTATTAAGTCCTGGGAAAATATTGGCATGGGGAACACCAGGATCAGAGGGCCAGCCAACCCTGGGCTGAGCTGAAAGCTATTTGGCCCAATAAACTGATACATGAAAGCCATGGCCTGCCAGTCACATATAGGGAGCCCAACTAGAAACACTTTAATACCTTCATAAGACTATGGTGCCAACTCCAAAAGGGAACTTAGATCTGTGAGTTCAGGGATGAAACCAATACATTAATCTCACAGACTCCAACCTCAAGATCTAAAGTGAGCCCAGGAAATTAGAAGAATCTCTGGCACACCAAATTTTGGTCACAGAGACCATTATGCCTGGGGTAATACACATCAGAGAGGCCAGAGAAAGAGCCTTGCTTTATTCCCTGCTCTGTTGAACTGGTAGGGCACAGGACTAGGGGCAGGGAGAGACTGACAGGGCAGAGTGACTGAGCTCAGTGCCCGGGAAACAGTTCTTGAGAAAACAAAATAGAGCAGTATCCCCAGTCAACACAGCTGGCAAAGGACAGTCTTCCATTCCCACAAGAGGTGCCCTGGGAAGAGTAGTGGGGTATAGTCCTTGAAGTGTTTTGATTCATTAACACTGGAAAACTACCCACATAATAAAACACCTGGGGCAAACCAGACCAGATTCCCACTTCTGAGAGCTTCACTTGCAACAACTCATCACACAGAACCCAAAGACAATACCCAGAAAGCCAAGCTTCCAGCATCTTTCACAGCTTCTCACATCTTCCTGCTAAGTTGGGAAGATGAGAAACAGAAAGGCAGATTGGCACAGACAGCGGGCAAAAACTCCCATTGACCATTATGTAATTTTCCTTAGGTTTTTATTTTGTTTTCTTTTGGTTTTGAATGTGTACTGATTGATACGGATGGACATTTATACGTTTGTACACATCCATATTTGTTTCTGCTTTTTTTTTCAGTTTTAGCATTTCTTGAAGGTAGCGATTTTTTCATGCTCTGATTTTCTGAGGATTAGATTTTTGATTAGTATATTTTGGACTGTTTTCTATTGTCCCTTTCACAACTCTGTTTTTCTTTGTTTCTATTTTGTTTTTCTTACTAAAAGCCAAACTCTATTCCTTTCTCTTTTACTCTTTGTTTAAATCTTTTTCTATTTTTTCCTTCCCTCTTATAAACACATCCTACCTCACTTTGCATTTCTTCTACTCACTTCTTGAATCTAGAAACCTTTTTCTACTACTTCATCTCTTTTTCTTTTCCTCTCAAAGAACTCTATCTTTAATTGGATACTTATGCATATTCATATATCTTGAATTTTTCTCATTTTTACAATTTTATTTGAAGGCAGTTATTTTTTATGATCAATATTTTGAGGATTAAGATGTTTGATTAACATATATTAATTTTTGCTTGTAATCTTTTATTACTTTTTGTATTTTATATCTTACAGTTTTAATTTTTATCTTATAATTTTTTCATTATTAATTTATACATTTTATTCTCTCATTTATTGGTTTCCCTCAACTCTCTTTCTCTCTTTTTTTTCATGAATAGTCAATGTTTATTGTTTTCTCTTTCACTCTTCCTTTAATTTTTTACTTCAATTTTTTCTCCTTCTCCCTCATAATTACCATGTCCTACATTATGTCTGCTCTATCCCTGATCACCATGTAAAATTGTAAACCCTTATGTAATCTTTCTGTTTTCACCATGGGTAATAATCAGATCTTTTTTATTTATTGTGATGATCAACACTGTAGATTTCATTATAAGAGCTATTTGGTTTAATGCTGTAAATTGTTTGCATTGGTTGTTATCTGTTTCCTCCTAAACTGGGAGATAATAGAAACCTTCAAGGACATTATAAGTCCATAAGGTAGAAACTCTACTGCCTCAAAATCAACAGTTAGATGTATAGACAAACAAACAATATGAAAAAGCAGAGGAACAATTTGCCTCAAACAAACAAAAATACATGAAAAATAGAATCTATTGACACCACAGTGAAAGAAATGTCAGAGAAGGAGTTTAAAATGTTCATAGTTAAATTCTTCTGTGAGGTAAAGGACAAGGTAAGTGTAAAAATACAGGAAGCAAAAGATCATGTAAATAAAGTCTGGAAAAAAAACCCAAAAAGACATCCTTGAAATGAATAAATCAATAAATGAAATAAAAAATTCATTGAAAAGCGTCACCAGCAGACTAGACTACATGGAAACTTGAGACTCAGGCAATGAAGACAAAATATATCATCTACTGTCATGTATAACTAATCAAAACAAATTTTAAAAAATTTTTTAAAAGATAGTGCACCATGACCAAGTGGGGTTCATTCCAGGGATTCAAGGTTGGTTCAACATATGGAAATCAATAAATATAATTCACCACATCAATAAACGTAAACACAAGAATCACATTATTATTTCAGTAGATGCAGAAAAAGCTTTTTAAAAAATACAGCATATATTCATGCTCATAACACTAGAAAAACTAGGAATAGTAGGAACATACCTCAACATAGTAAAAGCTATATATCCCATACCCAAGTCCAACATCATTTTGAATGAAGAAAAATTGAAAGCATTCCTTTTAAGAACTGGAACAAGACAGGAAAGCCCTCTTTCACCACTTTTATTCAACATAATCATAGAAACACTAGCTAGAGCAGTTAGACCAAAAAAAAAAAAAAAAGAAATTAAATGGATATGAATAGGTAAAGAAGAGCTCAAAATATCCCTATTTGCCAATAACATAATTCTTTATTTAGAAACCCCAAACATACTTTCACAGAAAGCTTCTAGAATTTATAATTCATCATAGTAGCAGTGTATATAATCAACATCCATAAATCAATTGTATTCCTATACAGCAGTGGCATAACAGCTGAAAGAAAAATCAGGAAAACTATCCCTTTTAAAATAGCCTCAAAAAATGAAATACTTGGGAATCAACCTAATAAAAGAAGTGAAAGACCTCTATAATGAAAACTACAGAATACTAAAGAAAGAAATTGAAGAAGACCTAAGAAAATGGAAAGATCTCCCATGTTTTGGCATAGGAAGAATTTATATTGTCAAAATGGACATACTACCAAAAAAGGCTATGCAGACTTAATGCAATTCCTTTCAAAATTCCAATAACGTTCTTCTCAGAAGAGAAAAAATAGTAATGAAATTCATTTGGAAAAATAAGCGGACCACAAGAGTCAAAGTAATCCTTAGTGAGAAAAGTGATGCAGGAGGCATCCCAATACCAGACTTTAAATAACACTACAGATCTATAGTAATAAAATGGTACAAAAACAGACATGAAGAACAAAGGAAGAGAATAGAAGACACAGAGACAAACCCAGATAAATCCAGTTATTTCATACTAGACAAAGGCACCATAAACTGATATTGGAGAAAAGACAGCCTCTTCTACAAATGGTGCTGGGAAAACTGGAAATCTATATGTAGTAGAATGAAATTAAACCCCTTCTCTCACCCTGAACAAAATTCAAATCAAAGTGGATCCAGAATCTAGGTAGTCATTGGACCAGAGACCCTGTATGGACTAGAAGGATAAAAGTAGGCCTGACTCTCCTTCATATCAGCTTAGGAAACAACTTCCTCAACAAGACTCCAAAAGCAAAAGAAATAAAATCAAGAATCAAAAAATCAGATGGTATTAAACGAAAAATTTCTTTTGCACCAGAGGAAATGATCAAGAACATGAACAGAGAGCCTACAAGATGGAAGAAAATCTTTATCACTTGCTCCTCAGAGGAAGCATTAATCTCCAGGATATATAAAGAACTTAAAAAATGGAACACCAAAAGTAAAACCTAAAAACCCCAATCAATAAATGGGCAAAGGAACTTAACAGGCACTTCACAGAAGAAGAAATATGAATGGTCAAAAAATATATTAAAAAATGTTCAACATCTCTAGCAATTAGAGATATGTAAATTAAAACGATACTGAGATTCCATCTCACTCCAATCAGAATGGCAATTATCAAGAATACAAGTAACAATAAAGGTTGGCAAACCTGTGGAAGAGAAATATACTCTCTTGCATTGCTGGTGGAACAGCAAATTGGTGCAATCACTATATAAAACTGTATAGAGATTCCTCAGAAAATGTGGAATCTAACCACCATTTAATCCTGTCCTCCCACTTCTCAGTCTTTACACAAAAATCTTAAAATCAGTATACTACAGTGACACATCCAAATCAACATTTATAGCAGCTTAATTCTCAATAGCCAAGCTGTGGAACCAATTTAGGTGTCCTTCAACAGATAAATGGAAAAAGAAAATGTAGTATATATACACAATGGAATATTATTCAGCCATACAGAAGAATAAAATTATGGCATTTGCTGGTAAATGGATAGAACCAGAGACTATCATGCTAAGCCCATCCGAAAAATCTGAAGGCCAATGTGTTCTCTCTGATATTTGGATACTATCCCACAAAGAGGTTGAGGAGGTGAAAAATCAAAGTCCTTTGGACTAGACAAAGGGGAATGAAGGGAAGGGGGTGGGAAGGGGAATAGGAAAGACAGTTGAATTAATCAAACTTAACTTTCCTATCCTTGTATTTGAATGTACCACCAAGGTAACTTCACATCATGTAAAACCACAAGAATAGGATCCTAGTTAGAATAAGTTATTCTCTATATATGTATAGTATGCTGAAATACATTCTATTGTCATTCATATCTAAAAATAAAAAAACAAATTAAAAAAATAAAGAACCATACTTCTTATCTTCCCTAAAGATAAGTATAGAGAGACTTCAGTCCAGATATAAGGTAATCCTTTCTTTGAAAACTCAAAAAACGGTCAACCAATGAAAATCTAGATGAATACCTACCTTAAGCTTTAGTTTGCATTTATTTTATAGGACCTGTGGCTCTTGTCATGATCATGTTGAGACCTCCTAAAAAAAATCACTGATATCCCTTCTGTTGAGATACAATTAATACAAAAAGCTGTTAAGTAATACCAATAAAAAGAAAAAAGATTATGATTGAATTACAATTGACTAAAAAAGCTAGTCATGAACATGCAAATGGTATCTTGAAAATGAAAATATTTTCTTGAAATAAATAAATAAATATTACCTACAACTTAGTACCAACCACTTCTAAACATCTCCAACACATGGTAACAAAGCAATATTATTCAGTAGTAGTTTTTTTTACCTTGACTAGGAGTGAGGGTCATGGCAGTATTTTTTCACAGCGGCTTAGCCAATTTCAAGTTTACTAAAATTAACCTTCACACCACACAATTCAGAGTGTCTAAAAACAATAACAATTAAGTAAAATAAAGGATTTGTAAAATAATGACAATAAGTATCAAACAATATCCTGGATCCTTCTGCTAAGTGTTTTTATTTATTTCCCTTTTAATATTATTGAAGTACTGTATTACCAATCCCTATATTTTATCCCAATTTCCTTTAAGAACAATTCGTGTACAATAAAATTCAAAAACTTTAAGTGCACATTTTCATGAGTTTATAATTAGACATTTTCCTATAAACCACTCACATTAAAATCTAGAACATTTTCTGTACCCTAAAAATTTACTTTATGCTTTCCCCAGTCTTGGAATATACAACAATTGACCTGCTTTTCTGTCATAATTCTTTATTCTTTCTAGATTTTTATTCAAATGCTTTTATAGCAAATTTAATCTTTCATGTATAGCTTCTTTCATTTACCATAATGTTGTGGGGATTATTCTATGTTGTTTCATGCATATGTGTTCATTCTGTTTTATTAGTAGTAATATTATTTGATATATATGTATATATCTATATCTATATATATCTATATCTATCTATCTATATCTATATCTATATTATATAACAGATGGTTTACCTATTCACCCATTGATAGAAATTTGGGTCATTTTCAGTTTCAGGCTGTTATCTATAAAGTTGCTGCAAATATTTTTGTAAAAGTGTTTTCATGGAAAGTTTCATGGAAAGTTTCAACTTTCTTTTTGATGAATATTTGTGAGTGGACTTGCAGGACTGTATGGTAGGTATAAATTTAGCTTTAAAAGACATTCATTGTTCAGTTGTCTTTAGAGTGAATGTACCATTTAGCATTCCTGCCACATCCACACCAATACTTGGTATTCCCATTCTTTTTATTTTTAGCCATTATGCGGAATGCATAGTGCTACTCTGGTGTATTAGTCAGGGTTCTCTGGAGGAATAGAATCAATAGGAAGTATGATTTTTAAAAAGGGAATTTATTGGCTTAACCAAGCAGAAGCTGGATAGTCCACAATGGCCATTTGCAGGCTGGATAGCCAGAGAAATTTGTAGCTGTTCAGCACAAGATGCTGACAGAACAAGAGGAATCAATGATGCTACTGCAGTCCAAGAAGGAAGGCTTCTAGAAACTCCCTGGAGAATCACTGGCAGAGTCTTCTTTGGAAGAGTGAAGAAGCAATAATCTGATATCCTCGGACAATTGCAGCAGAAATCAAGAACTCCCCTTCAAGAAGAATCAAGCTTGCAGCTGCTGCAGCTTCCTTGTTCTTCCAGCTTTTATTCCATGCAAGACTCCAGCCTGTGGATGGTGCTGCCCATGCTTAGGGAGGGTCTCCACTTCCATTCATTATCCCACATGTCAATCATTCCTAGGCACACCCTCATTGATGCACCTGTAGTCCTCTTAGTCTCTTGCATCTATCAATCTAATAAAGTTGAAAATTCAAATTAACCATTTACACCTAGTTTCAACAAGAATAAATTTTGAAGAGAGATTAAAAAAAAGTAGTTCATTTAGATTATATTTCACTTTGATATTATGAAAAAAGTCCATCACTCCAATATTACTCCTATAAATTTTCTGGAGTAAAATGTGTAACACCACTTGTATTAATTAAGACTTTCAGAATAAGCAATAAAAGTGCAAAATTAATTTATAAAATGAGTTTTGAATTAATGTATAAACATTATAAATATGAGTTAAATTTCCTCAGGACACTTGAATATGTTTGGGTATGTGTGAAATAGAGAGATAGGGAGATAGAGAGAGAAGGAAAATGTTAGAGTGAATATTTATATCATTATTTTAACAATACTTTCAGAATTGATATAAAAATCTCTTTATAGCTAATAAAAAGCAGGAAAAATGACTAAATTACAATGTTAATAAAAAGCTAACCATGAACATGAAAATGGTATCATGAACATGAAAATAATTTTATGAAAATACTTAAAATATATACATTCAAATATTTTTTCATGAAATGCCTAACCTAGAACATGTTAAATTTATAATTACTTCTAAATATCAATCTATATTATCACTAATTATCACCTTATTATTTAGTATCTGAAAATGCATACAATTTAAAAGCTATATATTTGATATTTAAAGAACATTTTCTTTAAGTCACCCATTGATGGTATATAAACACAATGGAACATCACTCAGCAATAAAGAAGAATGAAATTATGGCATTTACCATTAAGTGGGTGGAACTGGAGACTATCATGCTAAGTGAAATAAGCCAATCCCCCCCAAAAAATAAAGGCCAAATGTACTCTTTGATATGCGGATGCTAACACAATTAAGATTTGGGGATAGAAGACTAGCCTTTCACTGGATTAGACAAAGTAGAAGGGAGGGAAGGAAGGGAGGAGGGGAATGGGAATAGGAAAGAAGGTAGAATTAATTGGACATAACTTTTCTATCCTTTTTTAAAGTTCATATATAAATACATGACCAGTTTAACTCCACAGCATATACAATCACAAGAATGAGAAGTTATACTCCATGTACATATAATATATCAAAACATACTTTACTGTCATGTATATCTAAAAAGAACAAATAAAATAAAATCACACATTGAGATCTTAGGAATCATTACTGTAAGAATTAATTTTCATTAAAAGTTTTTAAAATAAATGAAAAGATATCTTAATATTTTAAGAAATATATTTTAATATTAAAACATATAAAAAGGTTTTTCAGCCCAGGAGCACATCTAAAATCTCAGCTACTCAGGAAGCTGACACGGGAGGATTGCAAGTTCAGGTTCAATCACAGCAACTTAGCAAGGCTCTAAGGGACTTAGCAAAATCTTGTCTCAAAATTTATAAATAAATAAATAAATAAATAAATAAATAAATAAATAAATAAATAAATAAAGCTGAGGATGTGACTCAGTAGTTAAGTGCCTCTAGGTTCAATCCATGGTACAGAAAAAAAATTCAGAAAAATATTCTTAATTGCTCAGTTAAATAATGCATATACATTATTTCATTAAAAAGCAAAAACAATCTTATTTAGTAATATAAAAAATAACCAGTTTTCTTCCAACAGTTGTAGGTTGTATTTACTTAAATTCAATCTATGAATGTCCAGAATCAGGCAATGAATTGGAAGGCATTCCTACGTTTCTTTAAAAAGTTAAGTAACTTTTTAAAGAAATTTGTGGCTGGGGTTGTGGCTCAGTGTTAGAGAGCTTGCCTAGCATATGTGAGGCACTGTGTTCAATTCTCAGCATCACACACAAATAAATAAAATAAAGGTCCATCAATAACTAAAAAATATATTTTTTTAAAAAGTTACTTAATATAATCAACAAAAGCTATGAACAAGAATTGCACAGTTATAAACCAGTTATACACTGGTTTTATACACTATAACATAATAAAACCAGTGACTTAAGGGAAGAAGGTATTACTAAAGATATACCTAATGACAACAGCAAAATGACACATCATAGACTGACAATTTTCATTCTGGTTTCTCTATAGGAGAAATCATGACTAGGATTGTCAGTATAGGGATAACCATAGTGGCCATGGGTATTACCAAAACTTCTTTGTATTTATCAAAACAAAGAAGTTGGTGGGGTGCAGTAGTGTATATCTGTAATCCCAGCAACTCTTGAGGCTGAGGCAGGAGGACTGTGAGTTCAAAGCCAGCCTCAGAAAAAGCAAGGTGCTAAGCAACTCACTGAGACCCTGTCTCTAATTAAATTCAAAATAGGGCTGGGATGTGGCTCAGTGGTTTGGTGTCCCTGAGTTCAATCCCTCGTATCAAAAATGACGACAACAAAAACAACAAAAAGTTTTGCCTAATAGGTCCAGCTTCAGTTATACAGCACTTAGAGTATTTGAAATATTATATAAAATTAGTGTTACTGTTATGTAACATTTTCCTAGAGTAACCAGGCTGTATAAGCTAACATTTAAATAAAGTATAATTTTAATATAAATATAATTTGTTTCTATTAACCATGAAATAATACAATCATTATTTTATCCACCCAGAAATTGGCTGGTCATCTTTCTTGGGTAGAAGTTTTAAATTTGAAAAGACTTGCATTGTAAATTTGGTAAAATGTTTACAAGATTTTGAATCATTAGGAATACTCTGAATGAGAAATATTCTATGAAGAATCTTCTGCTCCCATGCAAAGTCATGGGCCATGGTCTACTAGGATGGTGAGCAGACACATCTAAAAGTAAATATATTATAAGTGAACAGATTATTTGCCCAATGTACAACCACTATAATGACTATTGCATTGTTTCTTGCCTCATTTCATATTTGCTCTTTTCTTTCCTTACTCCAGTTTTATTTTTATGGCATTCAGATGATGTTTTATATAATTAGCAAATTTATAAATATTAATTAATTTAATCCTCACAACTTTGTGAGGCAGATATTTAAATTATCTCCACAACAAATATTTGGAAGTTGATGCACAATAGTAAGTAACTAGATCAATGAGTATAATAAGAAATTGGTTGGTCAGGATTAAGAAAAAAAGTGGTTACCCCCAGAGTTTATACTCTTGACTTGAAAATATACTGTCTCAATTTTTTAAAAATTTACAAACTACTTTAGAGATTCTACTTTTATCACCAAATAAGTGACAAAAACAAACAAGTAATGTAAGAGAAACAAAAACATATATTTAGAAATTTCTATTGCATATTAATAATGGCACTTTTTAAATCTTCTCTGCTATAGAGATTATTAATTTATTTTCACATGGAAATACATAAAAAATGTGCTTTTAAAAATACAAGAAATGACTAAATTATTTCATTCTTAAAGGAAAGAAATAAGCTGGGTGTGGTGGCACATGCCTACACTCCCACAGAAGGATCTCAAGTCAAAGTCAGCCTCAGCATTAGCAAAGTACTAAGCAACTCAGTGAGACAAAAAAGGGATGGGGGTGTGGCTCAGTGGTTGAGTGACCATGAGTTCAATCGTTGCCCCCCCCCCCCAAAAAAAAAGAAAGAAACAATCTACGGTTATAATTTTAATTTATCTAAGTATCTGAAATTATAGCATGATTGCTCTAAAAATGTTACATAACAGTAATACTGAATGTAATATTTCAAATATATTAATTTCCATATAATCAAAAGATAATTGTTTTCAATACTCTCACAATGTTTATAAGATTTTTTTGTTTGTTTGTATGCCAGATGATTGGGGGAAATATAACTCCATTTCATAGAGCTATGATGTAGGTATCCAGGAAATCTGAAAATACTGACCAAAATCTGAAGTCTATTTTCTGGCGGTGAAGAGTTCTTAACTGATTAAAGACCCATTAGGAAGAATAAAAAGGAAAGCAAAAACATGATTTGCTGTTGACCTTGAGCTTGACATTTCAATCAAGAAATCTGGTAACATAGAAAAGCATGACAAGCAAAATCCATGTTTCTTTCTTCCTATGCTCAAATTTGAACCGTGGAATTTTACAACACTTCAGTGATCCATGTAGGGAGAAAGTATTTGATCACATGAAAACAAAAAAAAAAAAAAAAGAAAGAAAGAAAAAGAAAAGTGGTAGAATGTCATGCTCAGTTATTTCCTGGGAACACCAGAAAACACATTATATTCAATATTCTGGGATATGCTTGACTGGATTGGTTGCCTTAAGTTGCTGGAAAACAGAACAAAACAAAACATATATTTCCTCATTCTTTGCAGCCTGGATCTGAGATGGGCCATTTTTTTACTGCTTCAACCAAGCCACCTACAAGTCAGCTTCAGTTTTCCCCACTTGCTTATGCAGAACCCACAGATTTGCCTTAGGTGGGCACCTATGTCATATTTTTGAGCATGTGCTTGGTTGAGGGCACACACATTCATTTTCTCTCATAGGCACCGCAAGAAGCTTACAGCATAGCCACCCTCTACCTGGGCTTTTGGAATTATCTTGACCTAGATAGGCATTGGTAGTGTATGTCTTTAAATTTTTCCAGATACCCAGTAAACCACTCCAGTCTAAGAGGGAAACAAAGATTCTTCTCTGTTCAGTCCTTCAGAAAGCCAGCAAACACCTCAAAGTCATGACCATGGATTTAGGACCAGATGAACTCTGTGGCACCAGCAAAACACACCAAGGATACAGATCCTGTCTTCAGATCAATACTGTTGCTGAGTTGTAGAGTGGAGAATGCTAGGCTGGTAGGTGACTTCCTACCAAAGTGCAGCTGTTCTCTTCCTCTTTAAGCAAGTCCTTGGGTTCTATAAGTTCAGATTAGATTCCAGAGTTCCAAAAAAGTTAATTATCTCAGTCTTTTCCAACTGATATTGGTTTTAGTGGAGGGAACTTTTTTTTCAAACCTTTACTATTGAATACACTTGTGTTCTAATTCCACTTGTACTAATTATTTTCAAAATACCATTTTGATATATAGTGCACCTTATTTTCAATTTGTTTTTTTTTTTTTTGGAGGGGGAGAGAGAGAGAGAGAATTTTTTAATATTTATTTTTTAGTTTTCGGTGGACACACATCTTTATTTTATTTTTATGTGGTGCTGAGGACCGAACCCAGCGCCCTGTGCATGCCAGGCAAGCGCATTACCGCTTGACCCACATTCCCAGCCCTTCAATTTGTTTTTAATGTGTTCTTTTGAATATATTTTTTAGTTTAATTTCATTTTGAAAATCGCTTTCTTTCATTCCAAGTAATTAGGTTGAGGAGGTAGATCAGTTGTAAAGCACTCGGCTAGCATATGTAAGGCCCTGGGTTCAATCCCTAGTACCTAGTTAAAAAAAAAAAAAATATATATATATATATATATATTATATATATATATATATATATATATATATATATATTATATATACACACACACATACATATAAAAACATTAAAATGTATAAATGTATTAAATATCTGCAAAGTTTATTTTACCATGCAAGGCAACATTCAAAGGTTATGGGATTAGGACATGGGTAACTTTGTGGAATGGTATTCAGCCTACTACAGAAACTATTTATAAAGAAAACAAAATCAAGAAAATAAGTATTAAATATAAGTTATAAAAGTAATTATAAATAACACTAAAAGATTAGAGTGCTAGAAATCATGTATTTGTTTATAACCTTTTATTTTGTACATTAATATTTTTCATAATTAAGAAAATGTTCATAGATATCCTCCAGACCAAATAAAACATGTTTGTCTTTCATAGTTTAATATGATTATTCCGTGACAGAATAATAAGTTAACACCAGAAAAATTGGATGGCCTTAATTCAGAAGAGTCAGCCAATTACTTATGATAAAATAATTTATGGATATTCTAGGCTAACTTATCTGAGTAAAACATGTTTGAGCAACTCATATTTGCATTTATTTTTAAATAAAACTGAAATAGCTTCTTATTCTTTTCCTTTGATAGAATTTAGTTTAAACTCAGTGGCTGAAATATAAAAACAAAAATTGCTTCATGTCATCTTTCCTGGCCTAAGAATTATATCAAAAAATTGTAAAAGACAAAATGCCAGTTATATAATCATGGAGTCAGAGGTTATTAGATTAACAGAAAGGTAAACGCAAGAGAAGAAAATGCTAAACCATTTAGCATACAGGTCATATTCTGATTCATTTTCACTGCCATACTTTATTTTTAGTTCTCAACAGGCATCCAGAGATAAAAATCAGATAACCTTTAAAAAGCAGTTTCTCAAGAAAGAGTGCACATGTGTACACACACACACACACACAATTCTCTTTCTGAAAAAAAAGTAGAACTTTTAAACAATGAATATTTCATATTAATCCCTCTACCTTTCACTATCCTCAAAGGTATATCATCATTTGATATTTGTAGAATTCTATTAAGAAAACACTATGCGTCATAACACTATGCATGTTCTATATTCCATGGTCACACATTTAGGGGAACTTCAACTTAAAATAGTAAACATGATTACAGATTATAGTGTTAATGACATACTCCAAATATTCAGAACATATATGTATGTGTGTTTTCATGTGTATGTGTGTGTGTGTCTAGGTGTATGAAAAATATATATGTATGTATAATATGAAAATATATATACATACAATATATATGACATATTCATTTTTTTCACCTACACCTACATACAATAGAGAATTTGAGAAACTGCCAGATCTTTCATGGAAACTCTGCAGTAGGCTAACTCGACTTGATTATGATATAATCTCACTTCCTTAATAAATCTGTGATAAATCTATGACTGGGAAAGTTACTCATTTCCTTTTGTCTTGTTTTTCTTATCCCATATTTAAAGAATATGCTCATCCTATTACTTTAACATTTAAGGAGAAAAATTGTGTAAAAAATATGTTTAGAAAAAAATGTACAATATTGAAAGTCTCTGACTTATAATGGTTTGACTTATGATCTTTCACAATGGTATGATAGTAAATCATATACAGTAGAAACTGTATTTTGAATTTTTTAAAAAATTTCTTTTCCAGGCCAGTTATACAGTCTTGTGATGCTAGTCAGTTACAGCAATCTTAAGTTCTCAGTCAGCCAGGTGGTCACAGGGGAAACAATCCCAACTCAGTAGCATATTGTGTTGCTAAGATATGGTGTTCAATAAGTTAGGTATATTACTTGCACTTTGAATTTATAATATGTTCAGTTTATGGTGGGTGTATTGGGATGTAACTCTATGGAAATGAGGAGTAGCTGTAATATTATGGGTGTTTTCCATTCCTTCTCTCTTCTCCTATGCTTCTATGTCTGCATCATGAGGTTGATCTGCACACATTACATAAAGGCCCTTGTTGTGCAGCTTCCAGTTGTGGTGAAGTAATGAGAAGTGCCAGCCAAAGACTGAAGTGTAGAAGGTAAGGGATGCTGGGGTAATTTTCTTCATTCCCTACCAGGTTAACAAGAATTGAAATGTTAGTCTACTAAAAGACACAATTGCTCTCCTATGGCCATCTCTCCGCAGATTGATCGATCCAGAGCCATCCATCCATCTAGCTATCTATCTATTTACTTTTTAGTTATAGATGGATGTAATACCTTTATTTTATTTATTTTATTTTTATGTGGTGCTGAGGATCGAACCCAGTGTCTCACACGTGCTAGGCAAGTGCTCTACCACTGAGCCACAATTCCAGCCCTCTCCATGGGTTTGAGTAATAACTTCCTTGCATTGACCCCATTGTCCAAGAGGTGGCGATAGCTCCTAATTTTGTTCCTCTTACTATTATCACATTTCTTGTAGATGTCCTTAACCTTGACTACATTTTTGTTAATAATTCTTTAAGAATTAATTTTTTTCAGTCGCTAAAAAGGCAAGGCACTCTGGCTTGTGCATGTTCAATAAAGTTCCAGTTTATGCCTCTTGCTCTGGCCTACTTATTAACAGAAGATTGGCAGAAGTGAACACTATGTTCACCTTCTGAGTATGCCATTTTTTTTCCTTGTGTAATCCTGACATATATAAATATTTATAAAAATATGAGCCATAATTAATAATTATTCAGCAAATAATATGTGAACTTATTTTAGCTTTTAATAGACAGATAAATATCTTTATATCCAGAAGTCAATGAGAAAATAGATCTGAATAAAGTTTTATATCCACAAATATCAGTAACTTGGTATTAAAATGATGAGAGGTCAAACTTGCTTTCTTGTTTAGTTTGTACTTAATTGTGGAAGAAGAAGTGCTGTGTAAATTATTCCATTCAGCATATGAGTTAACCTTGTCACTGCAAAAAGTGTCTGATCAATGAGAATTTTTAATATTCTTTCATAGGCAAATTTCTAGTAGTGTCCTGGTACTATTAAATTATTTTCCCGTGGTTTATGTTATGCTTCCATCGTGAAAGATATAATGATAAGAATGACCAAGGAAAACATACCTCATTTTATGGTATGGGATTTGACAATAATCATCTAGATTTTCACAATTTAGGACAGTAGAATCAATAGGTTTACTGATGTCCCAGCATTATTAATCCAATTGTGAAGAGGATTTGCCTAGGAAGAGCTAATAGCAAACTCCATTTGTTTTGTTAGGAGACTCTAAGGATAACTAACCTCAGCTTATTTTTCCTAATACTGTTTTCTTCTTTAGGCTGCTTACTATGAAGTGGTTTCCTGGAGTTAATCTTTTACATACCAGCAATGCATCAGTTGTTGACTTTTCAAAAAGTCACTTTTTCCAAAGTACATACTTATATATGTTTTTAAAATACTAAATTTATTTCTTATTTATAAATTGAATTTTATATTCCCCCCAAAGATGTGCTAGAGTCCTACTCCCCCCTATAACTTAAAATGTTAGCATATTTGAAGTAGTGGATCTTTAGGAAGGTAATGAAATATAATAAAGCCATCAGGGAAGATCCTAATTCAATATGATGGGTGTCCTTATGAAAGGAGAAATTTAGACAGATAGAGACACACAGAGAATACATGTGGAGAGATACAAGGAGAAGGCAGCCTCCTTAGGACAAAGGCCTGGAACGGATTTATTTCTCACAGCCCTAAGAAGGAACATACCAAACTGACACCTTGAGAATATACTGCTAAAATCTACAACTGTAAGAGTAAATTTTTGTTGTATAAATAACCCAGTTTATGGTACTTTGTTGTGGCAGCTTTATAAACTATGACACTAACAAAGGGACTAAATATTTCCATTAACTCTGTCTCTGAGCTTTCAAGTAGGCAAAACAAAGAAATGGAGAATAGTTATAGATCTCATCTTCTGTTAAAAGACAGATATGACTACAGATTTTTCTAGTCACTTTATTCTATAATGGCTGTTACTTAAATAATATTAAAAATAAAGGCCAGTTAATGTATTAACAAAAATCATTATAGTGGAAAATTAGGAATGGTAGTCTATAAACATTTTACTAATGTCAAAGGTCATTTTCTGTATCTTCTCATGAAAATATAACTTTCTGATATCCCTGTTTATCATCAAGGTTATCTTAAAAATCTGAAAAACATTCTAAATAAATATCTGGTTGAAGACATTGTAAAGCTACCAAAGAACCTGACAGTTCAGGGACAGAAATCCTCAATTAAAAACAAACAAACAAACCAAACATCCCACAAGCCAAAACAAAGAAAGCACTGAAGCAAGCCTGATTTTCTACAGTAGTTCTCTCCTTGAGACATTCGCTGACTGGTAAGTATCTTAGGATAAAGAGACCAAGGAATCAAGCAAGAAGAGGGATTTTAATACCTGAAACACAAAATGCTTAATTGCAGGGTATGCAAAGGAAAAGTTCCTTGGAAATATTCCATATAGCAGGTACAATTCCAGATAAATTATACCCTATTATCATAAAAAAAAATAAAACAGTTCTTTAGAAATACTCAGTTCAGTCTCATTGGTCTCAACACCACCTCAGACTGAACAAAGAGATGTATCTTGATTTAAACTATAGCCCAGAAAGTAAGTCAGAGTTGATCTTCAGTGAATGAAGTCTTAAAACAAAGCAGGAGGTCTGTTGGTATTTAAGTACTTAATAAAAAATGAAATAATGCACAATTACTTAGGAAATAACTGAAGAGGAATTCTCTAGGGATGGATAATTCCCTACCAGGTATTAAAAAATATATATAAATAATGAAACAAATGTGATACTAGCTTTAAAGTAGGCAAACAATAGAATAGAAAATCAATAAGCAGACTCAAGTAAGTATGAATATTTAGGTTCTGTTGAAAACTGCCATCTGAAGTCATTAGGGAATAGAATTATTTTCTTTATAAGCATAAAGGGAAGAGATAAGTATATAAGCCATCTTCAAAGAATGCATTCATACTTATTTTTACATGCACAAATGAACTCAAACCAGATTGAAGATATAAACATAAAAAATTAAGCCATACAATCAGTAGAACATAACATGGTTTGTATATATTACCACAAGCAAAATAAAAATAATATTAAAGCTGAAAATGTATTATAAATAATAGGTAAACAGTAAACGTTGTTAATCTAAAGCATCTCTTAAAATTGAGGAAAATGAAACAAAATGTAAAAGAAAAATAAGGAAAAGATATACACACATATGCACACTCATATAACATATACATGTCTTCTAAATATATTAAAAAGTATTTGTCTTCACTTAATGTAAAAGAGAAATAAAAATTAAAACTAAACTGGGATAAACATATCATCGGTCATGTAGGCAAAATGGTAACATATAAAAGGCTTGACAATACCCACAGAGGGTATTGGGAAAGGCTCCCATAAAACAGATCTTCTCATTTTTGATGCTGGGATATAAAATTTTACAATTCTTGAGGGAAATTAGTCACTATTTTTTTTAAAAAAATTGCATGTGAATTTACCTTCTAAACACCAACAATGCCTCTTTCTAAGAATTTACCCTGAAGGTGCATTTCCTACAATGTAAAAATGCATCTGCACAGTTATTCCTTATAGCGTTATTGACTATCATAAATATTTAGGAATGGCGAAAATGCCCCTGCCCAGTTAAACTATGAACCACTCACAATTGTAATAATTGTAGTAATATTCACACATCTTATTTAAAAAGGCACAAAAGAGTTTCTGTATTTTACTATATTTTGTGCAAAACCTGTGAAGCAGAGCATGACAAAATACGCAGGTATCTGCAGATTTTTGCAAAAAGAAACACAGGGAGGGAAAATCTAAAGCCTATGAATATTTTTTTTTTCTGTAGGAGAGATTTATAATGAGAAAGGATAGAGAAGGGAATAATAACCTCTTGGTCTCATTGAGCTGTAGGTTTGCTGGAGGTCATGAGCTCCAGGAAACAGTTACCTCTCAGATCTCAGGCCCAGGTATATAGTGGTCTTTACTATCTCCAGATATTTCAACTTTTTTGCTTCCATTTTAGGAAATGCTCTCTTAATTAAGCATTCTTTAGTCAATATTTTGGAGTAGAGCATCTGTTAATTTACAGAACTCAAATTAACATAAATGTCTCATGTATAAAAATATATTTGAATATGCAATCCCTCCTGTATTCTTTCCATATTTGAGTGGCTATATTGTAGTCTTCCTTCCCTAGTATTTGCTGAATTGGTGATACATTGAGACTGATACCTCATTCTCCCCTCAGTTCAAAAATGATTTAATGATATAACATTGACATTGTATTCTGCAAATGGACTTTGTCTTTTTAATTTAATTTTAATTTAA
This sequence comes from Marmota monax, assembly GCF_021218885.2. Classification (NCBI taxonomy): domain Eukaryota; kingdom Metazoa; phylum Chordata; class Mammalia; order Rodentia; family Sciuridae; genus Marmota; species Marmota monax. Next base: position 18,886,243 of record NW_026692781.1, read on the forward strand.
AGGAACTTAAAATTCTAGGAGACATACATGGGTAGAAAACGGTCTGAAAATCTTTAAGAGATCTGTTTGATCTAAATGTATGGTAAGACAGTAATAAAGAAAAAAGAATACTAACAAAAAAAGGGAAAATGCAAGAAAATGTAAATAATCATGTTTTCAGCACTTTCTATGCCTTTTGGTGCTTGGCCTTAGAATACTTATATATTAACAATTCTGTGATAGTCACTGTACTAAATTTATCAAATTTTAAGTCCACATGTAGTATTCGTTACATTTTTATCTAAGTCATCATTTTTTCCACTTTGTTTTACATGATGTATGTTTAGTTTAATTATTCCTGTGCATTTGAAGGAAATGCCTTATTTATATATCCAATCATCAAAGTATAAATGACCACAAATAATGGAAGATTATTGAACACTAGTTAGCCACAAATCTAATGTTCTTGAACTCATTTTCATCTGATCTAAATCTAATTTTTTAATACAGAAGTGAAATGACATAATCTATATGGGATAAGAATTGATAGCCGATATCAACTCTAGTCTGATTAAATGTATTTTAAAAGGTTCATATATTCAATTATATTCTTGAAATAAGCATTCCAGGTTTCAAAGCTTGTTCTGGAAAAAAGAGTTTGGCATGTTGGCAAAATAATAATATTACAACATTCTTTACAAACAGTCAGTACCCTCTAGTGTACATTATCAATAAAACTCTGAAATAAAATGAACAACGTTGCCTTTATCTTTAACGATTACCATTTCTCTACAATCTCTGTTTGTTTTGATATCTGAAAATGTGTAATCAAGCAACAATTACCTGGGCGAATGATGAAGTGTGCTGATTATAAATGCTTCATAACAATGATACAATCCATAGGAGTCTATACCTTGGTCCAGAGCTATAATTCCTATTCATGTTCATGTCACTTAAACTTATACTGATGGAGGAATTAGACCTCATAGTGGTTCTTGTTCTAAAACTCTGCGATGGGTTATTGATTTCACTGACATTTAAACTATCATAGCATATCACAAACATACACAAATACTTACATGTTCTTGTCAAAATTAATAAAATTGCAGGTACCAAAAAGCAATTTTTTAAAAAAAGAAATATGAAGTAGAACATCATATTAAGTTAGCTGCTTTCAGAAATCATCTGGATTAACCAGAATTCCTATCACTTCTGGCATGAAGCCTAGAAATCTAATTGTGCACATTGGGACATCTTTCTCACCACGAATGCTACAGCTACTGCATAATAAAACGTTTATCTAACTTCCATATTAAGCAATGCTCTGAAGTTCACACTGGCCTTTCTATAAAAACTAGCACAAGGCAATCAAAAAATATAAAAGCTGTGCATATTTGAGACAAGAAAAAAGATAGATGCAATCCAGTACCAATCCTCACTTTCTTCATTTATTTTGAGAGTCAAGAATTATTGGTCTTGAAATCATTGTTTTGGAAAACTAAAGTCCCCACAGTGTTGAAATAGTTCACTATTTAATATGCTTGGCTATTTGTACTTTACTGTAACAATTACATTTTCTGGTTATAATGGAGAGACGGTAATATTTCAAAAGCAAATTGGTTGTCAGAGGAAATTAAGCATTCTTAAGGATGTAGATTTATCACCTGAAGGAAATGACTATTTATTTCTTGCATATAAACAGATAACCATACAAAAGAGTGCTTTCATAAAAGAAAGTCATCTGTTCCTACTTTTCATTTGCAAATGAATAAATGCCAGTTTTTAAAGTAAAAATCTGATAAGTTACAAGCCATTGTTTAGAGACTCTGAGCATTAGATTGAGTAGAGAAAAATAAGCTAAAAATTAATTAGAAGACTATATTGGTGAAGATTCTGGTATTTTTGAACAATAAAAAGCTAAAATGATATATTAAGGTTCTATCATGGTCCTTAGTTAAAGAATTTTTCTATAAAGCATGAAGATTTGGAAGAATGCAATTTTTAACTTTGAACAATTGTTGGAATATGCATCAGAGCTGAAACACACACACACACACACACACACACAGCACTCTAGTTATTAAGCAGCTAGCCAAATAAGAATACTGACTATTTGACAAATAAATAGGAAAACAAACAATTGGAAATGGGAATAGGTTTCTCTTTAATCATGTCCAAGAGGCTTATCAGATGATAATAGAAATGAAAAAATAAAAATGAATTAATCTTTATGACTAGATAATATTTATTTTTAGAGGTCTCCAAATAAGTCAGAAAAATATTATAATCAAACAATCATAACACTTTATATAATGAAGAAATATTTTAATTTCACTTTATTTCCTCTATTTGGCCTTCCGATAATTCTCATTCAAAGGTGCATATCTCTCAAAATTTATTTTAAGGAAATAATGAACTTATATGAATATGAAATATATTACAGTGGATATAAATATATCCACTGGATATAAATGTCAACTTCTATCAAAATTGATTCGTGATTTCCATATTTTTATGATCATAAACCTCTATAAGATGATTTATTTCATGGCTTGAGGCAATTTTATTCTCATCTAATGCTGAAGCAAAAGATACAATAAGATTTTTGAATGAAAAAATACTTTCCAGTAGTTAAATCTCAAGATTGAACAACAAATAATTTGAAGTAATAAAAATTATTATACTTATTAAAAATTCATTTGTCCCCCATTTTCCTGATAATTACTTGACTCAATACAGAAAAAGGGTAAGGACCAGATTAAAAAAAAAAAAAAAACTTAAAATATTAGTAGTACTTTCATTTCAACTATGAATTTTAATTTCACTTACATTGATTTGAAATTGAAATATTCAATGTTTTTGATCCCAGAAAAATAGCAATTTTATAGAGCTCAATCTAATAATTATATATCATCTAAGTATAAAATAACTATAAAGTTGTTCTGTCTAGTGTTCTTATGATATTTAGTAATTAAACTTGAAATTTTAATTATTTCAGGAATTCTGTGAACTCACTGATAAAGAACAAATAAGCATAAAGAACAAATAGTTACAACTACTTGGACTGCTGTGGATACTTCAGCAGGGACCACAGCTGTTGCACTTGCCCAGACACCAGAGCTTTACACCTATTATTTATTCTGACCTAAACTGGCCTTTGAGAGTGAAGGGGTGATGCAGTATATGGATGGTTAGATGTGTTCTTTCTACTCACTGTCAGGCCACATGACAGTTAAGTGCAAAACAGATTATTTTCAGGAAAGCTCTGATATATATTATTTATAGATAAATAATTTTCTTTCATTTTAAAGCTTTTGAAAATGGCTTTTAAAATCCTAAGCCAAATCTAATGGTGAATATTAAATGAGTAAATATTTACTTATCACTTCAAATTATACTTTACCTGTTCAACATTCAGATAATAATAAAAAAATATATTTTGTCCTAAGGAAAGGTCATAAAGGCTACCAGAACAGTATACATTGTTTTTCATGGGCTTTAAATTCTTTATCATTTATGTCCTTTAAAAAGATGGAAAGAAACATCATTCTAGCACATCAAAGATCAGAGATAATAAAAGTATAAAATAAAAACTGTTAATTATATTTACTTGAGTCAGGTTTTTCTATGCTGTGACCAAAAAAAAAAACCAACAAGAAGAATTTTAGGAAGAAAAGTTTTTTTTTTGTGGGAAGCTTACGGTTTTAGGGGGCTCAGTTCACAGAGAGTTGGCTCCATTCCTCAGATTTCCCAATGAGGGAGAACATTGTAGCAGAAACTGTGTTGGAGGACAGTGGTTCAGGACACGATCACAAGAAGCAGAGAGAGAATACTACACTAAACAAGAACAAAATATAAACCCCAAACGCATTCCCAGAGTGATCCACCTCCTCCACTCATATCCTCCCTACCCAGAGTTACCATCTAATTAATTCTTATTAGTGGATTAACACACTGATATGGTTAAGGTCTCATAACCCAATCATTTCACTTTGAACTTTCTGGCATTGTCTCACATGTAAATTTTGGGGGGCACATCTTATCTAAACCATAACAATAAAATAAATAAAATGTATTTAAAATAAAAGTTTTAATGAATGTCTTAAAATCATAATAAAAAAGAATAAAACACTGTATAGTGATATTTATAATTTCAAGGAATACTAAAAATGATTCTTAACTAAAGGGATACAAATTTTGGAATGACTAGTATATTTTTGCTAATATATATTGACTGCATGATTTACAAAACAGGCAATGTAATTATTTGTGTAAGAATATATTTTATTGTACAATTCCCTTTACATTGCCAGCTGATTACTTAATAACATCTACATAAATTTTATTGCAAATTAAGGAAACTTGTTTTTTTCTTGTAGAACTCACCATCACCATATGAACTATATTTTCTTAAGAACCTGGTATATAATATTTTTGTGTGTGATATGTGTTATATGAAACCAGAAATTAAAAGTATATTTAGAACCATCTTTACACCAGGTTAAATGATGAGGCAATTTTTAAAATATTATAGAATATTAAACAAATAAGATAGGTTTAGAGAAAAGCAAAAACACAGCAATTATATTCTATTTTATAGAAATGTTCAGAAGGTATGCAAATGTGTTTGCTGATTTTTAAAATAACCACTAAAAATGGAATAAAATCATTATCTACTAACAGAAAAACAATATGTAAATATGAACTCACTGATAATATATAGTGTTGTTCAGCCATTTAAGGAATGGAGTAACTTAATACATTTTATTGGTAAAGAATGGGTAACAATTAATGTCCAGTGAAGAGAGCTTATAGTAAATATTCATTAAGTAAATATTCATGCATATATTCTATGTTCCAGGTGTTGTTCTAGGCCCTAGTGATTCATTTAGTTTAGAGCTGAAACCAAACAAAAATTAATTTTGGGCTTTTATCTTTGTGTGTATACGTGTTTTAAGTAGGTTGAAAAAAATCTGGAAGGAAGCAATGATAATTTAAGACACAGAAAGACTGATATTGTAGTAAGAGAAAACAAATAAAATTATAAGTATAGTGCTTAATTGTTTAACTTTCAATTTTCAGAGTTTTAAATCTCAGTTACCATGTTATGAAAAAGTAATATGAATGCCCCACCAAATACTTTTTAGTTGTCATGTTATATTGAGTGTGAGTAAAAGCATAATGTATAAACTTCACTGCTAGCTCTTCAGTCCACACAGGAATCATTCAGTGAACAAAAGACACACATAACAATTGTGATTAATCCTGTTACTCTGTTAATGTCTGCTAGTGACAGGCCCCTGATTCTGATATTCAATTCAGGAACAGACAGCAAAGCTTGAAGTTGTACTGACTGCTTGTGTCATAGTGATAAACCCATATGACAGTGAGCATGGGTAACAAACGGAAGCAATTTCTCAACAAAAGTGAAAATGCAGCAAAGGAATGAAAAGCGACAAAGCTAAAAGGAAGAGCAATGTGATTGGAAGGTAAACAGAGACAGCACTGTGGAGGTGCTGCCCTTGCAGTATTCGGTATTCTAGAGACTCTAGGAATGAAGCAGAGGACCTGAGTGAAGGCACACTTAGAAACATAAGGGAAAAAAAATGTTAAAGAAAAAGATGGATATACCCCAGAGGAAACATCTGGACTTTAAGGAAATCTTGGCAATATTTCACAATATTGAAGGGTTCAGATTGAACCATAGTTCTGTTTTTATGAAGTTTCTGAGCCAATAATTTATTTATTTTTCTTACATTTTTGAAGAATTGTGTAAGATGTAAAAGAAAGAAGAGGTACTCTGCAAACCCTAAAATATTTACTACTGACCATTTCCAGTTAAAGTTTTAAAGTTCCTTCACTAAAATACTAGACATCAAAAGTAAAGTAAAAATAAAATAATTGGTTAATATCACTTAAGGATAATGTTGCAAAATGATTGCAATGCAAATAGTTTGCATATTTCTTAGACAGCAATACATTACTGTTGGATTAGCCCCTTGAAGGGAAAATCATGGAGGAAGTATGTAGAGGCACTGAATAACAGGGCACCTAGATGCACACAGGGCATGACCATTTAAAACTCAGAAACATTGCTCAAAGGTTGAGATTTTAATCTCACTCTGCCTAAAGATAGGTGTTTGTCTCAATTTGAAACTCCTGAATTTCATAATTTAAGTACATTGCAGAGGTGATATATTGTTTTCATGGATATGGACTCTACATGTAACAGAAGTACTGTTTATGGTCCAGACACATAAAGTTTAGTATGGTAAACTGTTTGTAAGCTTCAAAAATAATTTAATACAAGTGATATACTGGATAAGACACACAGACATGCATTATGTTCCTAATATTTTAGAAGATTATTTTGTCTTCAGAAAAACTAGCATAAATTATAAAGGAAACCCTAAGCTTACCTGTTAGAACTAACCTCATAGATTCAGGGGTATAGATTTTCCCAGTTAGGTCACTCATCAAAAGCAAAACATGAGTATTATTCACATATTCTAATTTGTTAGTATCTTTTATCCTTTAAGATAAAGTTCATGCTTTATATTGGCAGCATTCTCTTACAGATCTTTTTAACATTCTATAAAGAAGGGTAACCTTAAAACTGTGAAAAGTATCATGTGTTTTGCATGGGCTCTCTCTTGTCCAGAGAGGAGGTCCACGGAACAGGGTAGAGGAGAAGGTGGCTTCAGAGTCACTAATCAAGACCTCTGAAGACCAATCAGGAAGCAGGCCTGATTTAATTGCTCATTTACCATGTATATACACTCAGGCAGTAGCTAAGCAGATTACAGGCAGCCACCAATGCCATTTCTGCTAACTGTTCTTGCAGCAACCAATCCAGGAGTGGGCCATGGAGCAAGCAGAGGGACTGCAACACATGGCCTCATGCCCAGGGCTGTGCTTCTGCTTCATTCCTGGCTTGCTGCTCACACGCCAGAGGCCCTTAATGTATGCCAAGTATGCAGTACTCCATGCACTTGTCCCCACAATGTGTACCAGAGAATAACTTAAACTCTGTCCTGAAGGTCAGTCCTTAAACACAGATCAACTACTGACTTGCCTAACCTCTTCAGGTAACTCTCTTTTCATAGAACTAAGTGGGGACACTCATGTTTTGAAGTGCCAGTGTTTTATTTTTCTGAAAGAAAGAAATAAACATTTGATTTACTAAGATTCCCTACATAAGCATTTGAGTGACAAGATCAGGGCTGCATTTTAAGAATTTCAAGCTGGCAGCAGATTATCGAATAGGAAAGGAAGGTGTGTGCAGAAGGCCATAAGTGCAGAGATGAGGAGGCCCAAGCCACAATTGTCTCAGACATATAGGGTTCTAAATTATTGAAGCAACTTTGAAGAGGGAAATAAGGATATGGAAAAACAATAAAAACAACAATCATAATTCTTTCAGGGAGTAGGAATATAAAATAGACCTTTTAACCAATTGACATAAAACACACACACACAAAAGTACACAGAAATAAAACCAATAATTTTAAATGTCTCAATAATTAGTGCTACCTTTTGTCATAAATTGACATTATGGAGGTAATACCACATTATAACAGAAAACATATTTAGTGTAATCAATCTCATTTTAAAACAATTGCAATTCTTTGAGTTTTCAAATATTATCAAAACAAATTCTCTCTTCTTAATAATTAAATTTTTGTAACATTAAACAGATGTAATAACATCTTGTTAGGATTATTATGATGGTGTTTGGTTTGTCATTGATAATTCTGAAGGGGCACTTGCTCTTTTCTGAGACTAGAAGTAGTTTAAATGAGTACCTTAAAAGAATATAAGAAAATGGTCACTTTTCAACCATGAGAGATATACAGACATCATGGATACTATGAATTCCAAAACAAACTATCAGAAGAAATTTAGTAAAATATTTTTGAAAATATGGAGAAATTAATCTCATTTGGAATTTTTTACTTACCTGAAATTTACACAAATGGATCCTTTATCAACAGTATGTCCTGTCAAGACAACTAAGGATTTTTATCTTGGTGAAAATGTAAGAATCAAAGAGGCTCAGTCTAATCTTTAATCTAAAATGGAATTTTAGGGAGTATCCTATTAAAGTCATTCAAAAGGATGAAAGTGTTGTGAGATTAGTGAAAGCTGTTTCTGAAAGGTAGGCAATAAGTAAACAAAGCATTTGAGTGACAGAATTGAGTTTGGGTCAAATTTTAAAGGGTAGAGAAGCCCAGATAAGAAAAGGAATCCTTATACACTGTTAATGGGAATGCAAATAAGAATAGTTACTATGGAAAATAATATAGTTTCCTCAAAAGACTGAAAATAAAGCTAACATATGATCTAGTTATTCCACCTCTGGGAATACATACATAGGAAATGAAATCAGCATACGAAAGAGATACCTGCATACCAAGATTACTTTGTTTATATTCATCATAGCCAAGTTATGGAATCAGCCTTGATATCCATCTAAAGATGAATGGATAAAAAAGATAAAGAAAATACCAATGGATAATGTAAACTCCGTATGTGGGGTGTGTGTGTGTGTGTGTGTGTATGTGTGTGTGAGACACATATACACCTATGCATATATATGTATGTATACACCTATATATGTACACACACACACACACACACACAATTGGGTATTATTCAGCCTTAAAAAAAATGAAATTTGTTTTTTCAAGAAAATGGACTAACTGGAAGTAATCATGTTAAGCAAAATAAGCCAGACATAAAAAGATAAGTATCATATGTCTTCCCTCATATATGAAATATGAAAAAAAATCATATATGTGTGTATGTGTGTGTGTGTGTGTGTATATATATATATATATATATATATATATATATATATATATATCTTAAAATAGATGAGGGAGTGTTAAGATTGTATATATAATATCAAACAACATATTACAGTATGAAAATATCACAATCATAATATTGAATCTGTAGAATTCATATGCATTAATAATAATAATAGTAAAAAAATAAGAATGAAAAATCAAAAAGGAAACAAGTTCTATTTCACTAACTCTATTTCAGAAGTAGTGTCCCATGATTGGAATTGGCAAGGTCTCCCAAACAATAAAATAGAATAAAAATGATAAGAGATAAGCTATTTTTTTCCTCTCCTGGATACATATATTTAGTTATACATAAGAAGATGCATAATATATACAGTATAGCTTGGTATAAATTGGGAACCAGATGATTATTTCAATGGTGAATTATTATTATCTACCACTGAATGGTTCCTTTGTGGTTAGTGGTAGTACTTCACACATATCTAAGATCATATATTAGTTTAGTAGAGAGCACAAAGATCCCAAACAATGTAATTTAAATAAAGTAAAGGATTCCTGAATCACATAATGAAAATTTCATATAACTAAAATGAATACTGCAACTTGGTGAAAATGGGAAGACAATAAGTTTTCTTGCATCTTAGCCCACAGATTCTCCTTTGGCATGATTCTTGCAATAATTTCAGTCCCTTCTTTGCCCTCAGCTTCTTTTTAACCTAGAAAATTAGGACCACAAAGCATATATTTGGCAATTTGTATTCTTTCTTTGATAACTTAAATAAATATTTTTGGAGGTTCTATGTTCTGAAGCTGCAGAAATGGGGTACAAGAGGACAACAGCACAATAATTATTGAATTAGACATTTAAGGTGCCTTTCTGTATGTATACACTGAAGCTATTTTAGTGGTAGAGCTGGCATTGTCTACCATTGAATGATTCATTTTAAATAAATGAACATATTTCACACATCTCTAAGATCACATATCAGTTTAGTAGTAAGTGAGAAGATTCCAACCAGTCTAAGATAAGCAAATAAAGGATTCCTGAAGTATGTAATGAAAATTTCATGTAATCAAAATGAAAACTGTAGCTTTCCAGTTTATTTCAAGCTGACTTAAGAAAGAGAAGAGGTGTTACACTTTAAGGTTGGACATTTTTTAAATGTAACAGGTGCTCCTAATCTAACTCATCCAATCAAAGTCAGAAAATCTATCAGCTCCTGCTTCTTAGAACTTGAGACCACTTTAAATTTCTTCTAAATAATTTTGACTGTGAACCGGACATTTTCATCTCATGTAAAATCTACCTTTTTGTTTTTCTTATTCCAATTCACTTTAGTTAACCTTGGTTGAAATTCAGTGTTAGCTGTAGGGACAATAGTATCAATATCACATAGGTACATTTTCAAATACAGAATGTCAAGACTTACTCTAGGCCCACTAAGTGAATATCTTCAATTTCAATAAGATTTACTGGTGATTCATACAAAAGTTAGATTGTAAATAACTTAAAGACCAAAGTGAATTCTGTGTAGATGAGAACTGATAATCATAACACTAGAGCTAGAGCATCCATTAGTACCTCACAGTTGGCTCCTTTCCATCTCCACCCTAAAGCTGCTCTTGTCCAGTGTCCATAGTCTGACATTTGGTCCAAGGATATTGTCCTGAAACTGCTATAGGAACTATAGCACTGTCTCTTATCACACTGTAGATACTACTTATATCCATACTCTTCATGGTGTGTGTTAAAGCAGCGTTAGTGTGTTTGCACTATTAATATCTTACTGATATTTCCTTACCCTAGGCTTGAAAACCATGAATCCAAAGTCACTAGTCTGAGCACAGTCTGAGACAAACATTGTACTTGAATTAAAATTGTTTCTCCTTTCAGATATTGGCCAAGTTGCCTCCAATCAAACTTTCTTTAATGGATGATTTCTTTCTTTATAAATCTCACTATTGTAAAAACCAAATTCCGAACTAATATATTTACTACTGATGTAACAATGCATACCTGAATCATAAATTGACACATCTTACCAGAAGCTAACATCCTTAAGTAACTTAAGTATCTAAACTTTTCTTTAAATAGGACTGGAAATATTCAGAATCACCACACTGGCTGTTTACTCTCTGTTTTAAGAAGAGAGATTATTTTGACAGACTGATGGAGAATTTCTAGTTTCAGAATGATAGTGTGTAATTTTCCACAATTTGGGTAAATGGTTTATTTAAAAATGTCATCTGCACTATTTTGAAAGGTAACTTTTTAATAGAAATCCTAAAACCATTATGTTGCCAATTATATAAAAGTAAAGTGTTAATTTTTTATATCTCATAGCAAAAATATTTATTACACTTATAGTTATAGTATCAGAGGTTAATCAACATGAATATTTGAATTGTGTAAAAATTATATGCACTATAATGTTTATGGTGACAGAAAATTTGAGAAAAAAAGGAGTTCAATGTAATAAATTATAAGAGAAGCATTGGTCAAGTTTTAAGTTATGACTTCAGTGTCATTATTAAAGATATGCAAATCAATTGGGGTGCAAAGGAGCTTTTACATGAATATTCTAGGACCCTGGTTATACAAATCCTAAATTTCTTCTCTATTGCTTCATCCTATTTAGATCCTCTCTTTTGTTGACATACTGTCACAGCAGTAACTAATGGTAGTTACTAAAATGTGTTCAAATTGTAGAAAATCTGCTATAGTAACATGATTCTAAGGGATTTTTAATAATTGATGAGGCAGCACATTTTTCGGGCTCTTGGAATAATCTGGCTGCATTTCAAATAGAAAATTATATTCTGTCTATATTCCTTAATATTTCTATTTGTCAAACTCTTTTAAATCAAAATTAAAACAAATGAAATAAGAATAAAATATCACAAATCCAACAACTAAAATAAATGTACAACATACTTCTCTATGATATTATTTTTGGCTTCACAGAGAATATGCAGGTCTCTGTTGATTATGTGTACCTCAATGAAAAAGTGAATGAGGAGGTGTCTGACAGTCTTGAAATTTTTGTTATGTTATAAAAATAATAGAATCTAGGTAATATGAGTAAATGTATGAGCAAATTCCTCTTTAGACTCTTTTACTAATACTTGAGGGAAAAAAAAACAGAATGAACTTGGCATTGGGTAAAATCATCCCTCCTCTCTATACAAATTATTAGTAAGGTGAACCCTGGAAGTCCACCCCTGCTGCCAGTATTGTTCTCTTACCAATTCTGCCCTGCTTAGTTTGTGTTGTGTTTTTAAACATTACTTCTATGAACAGGAAGACAAAAAGGTGGTGTTTACTGAGAAAATATTGAGATACATTTCTTTTTGACACTTAATCTCATATCCACTTCCTTTTATTTTTTCAATTTAAGCAGACACTTTAATAAAAACTAGAATCACAGGCAAATACAATGTTTTAATAGAAAGTAAAAAAGACATTCTATGTCTGTCTCAGCATACTATTGAATTCAGTTGTACCGTTTCCTTGTGCTCACTCAGAAATACTCTCTAACTATCAAGTATAGTTAAACAGATTCTATATGTAACAACAAATATGAAACCTTTAAAAACATCTAGCCTCATTTGTGAATGCTTCTATGCTTTGATACTGACAGAATATCAGAAAATTATAAAGGGTTGTTTTGGAGACCCCAAGGGAGAGTGAGGGAACATTTATATATTAAGAACTATTACCTCTAATGGTTTACATGTCCTGTGTAAAAAGAAAAAAATTGCTTTTGCTTTATAGCAATACAGTAGAGCATCTTTTTTCATTGCATTTGAGGAATATTTTTAAGAGATATATCACCAAGCTGTGGAAAATAAGCTCTATTACCTCCCTGTTGAAAAGATGAGGGATAGTGAAATTGCAAGGTTAAATGGTTTGCTCACCATCTCATGCTAAGTTATTGGCAGAGGAAATATAGGAGAATAGCCTCTGGACTTTAAATCTGTTGCTTAGCTACTGATCCACAATAGCTCCCAATTGACTTGAACTACAGAGTAGTAGAGAATTTGAAGATTTAAAAAAGATCATGCCTCCACTGAAATGAAAAGTAGGAAATTCTATCAACATATTGTTCTAGGCATCAGCCAGTCAATCACCCTCCTCAAACAGAGTCTTGTAATAGTATATTCAATTTATTTTTGAATTTTCATGATATCATAAATTTCCAGATGATATTGTGTTATACATATAAACTAGAGAATAACTGTGTTAGCTCACCTTAATCTATTCAAAATACACATAGCTAGAATAATATTTTTGCAGAAATCTTCATAGTCACTTGACCTTAGCTGTGATAAAGTTAGAACAACTGTCAGATGATATAGGTTGTTATGCATGCTTCTCCATCACAATAAAAATTTGAAGCAGAGTAAATATTTTTTAAAAATTTAAGTATATTTCATTTTAAAATAAAAATTGTAAAAAATTGTATTTTGTCAAAACAATGAACAGAAAAATATTTTGAATTCTATCAACTTTTAATAAAAAATAAAGATAATTTTAATTGATTTGTAGATATTTGCTTTCTTGTTTTAATGACCATATTGTAAAAGAAATGTCTCTATCCCTTCCCGTCTCATGTTGGTGAATAAGAACTACTGGCGGAGAGTGGAGATCTTTCCCATTTCCAACTGTACATCTTGCTTATGCAGATGATGTTTTGATCACCACTATGACTTTTTTTGATTACCTCTTATGCCTTCCTCTTCCATTAATCTCCATAGACATGCATAAGCCTCCTGGATGGTTATTGATAGGAAGAACACTTAAAGCTTCAGACTGTGGGCTTTCTCAGCTCCATGTCTGAGGTAGAGAGAGAGATGCTTTTATCATCACTCAGAGCTAGCAGCCGGTAGAACATGTAAGATAACATGAATATGCAACTATATGATTTATTACTGGTACTACATTGTCTATAGTCAGTACTTAAGAAATTGGGAGTAGTCAAGGAGCCCTCTAGAGCTTGCAGACTCAAAGTAATATATTTATACCTCAATCAAATGATCTCCCTCACGATTACAATTTTAATTAAGCTACAAATAGAAAAAAGCAACTCCCAATCTTTGCCTTAACACTTTTCCAGGATCACAATTAGAATATGTTTCTTCATTTGTGAGCATATTTCTCCGTAAAATGTCAGTAATGTGAAGTGGGAGCCCTTTATCCCAAGCATTCTCTCCTTAAAAAACAAACAAACAAACAAAAAAAAAACAACCCTCCACTTTTGTCAAACTCTTCTGGAATTTCCATCATTTCAAATCAATGTTTTCAAACACATAAATAATCTACAGACTTCTTTATGTATGTTTGTTTCTCACCAAACTTTGACAATCTACATTTTATGAATTATCTGGCTTTTAAGCATGTATGCATGTATTTCTACCAGTTTACCCTGGTGACTTCTGATGTTATGTATATGCTTTAACCTTTATTTTTCCTGAGATAAAAACATCCCTGCCAGTATGATACCCATATAAAAATGAACAAAATGACTAGAAACAAAGACCAAGTATTGCATCATGCACAGTAAAACAATTGTAAAAAGAGAAAAATAATCTATGGCAAGTGCCTTGTACTTTGGAAATAGGAGTTTATAATTAAATGGAATATTGATTGGTTTCTTTATGATTTATTATTTGTGTACAACAAATTGTACTCTGTGTGTGTGTGTTGTTTTAATCAATGGAAATATAAAGATGGATTAGGTAAAGTTATCTTAACTTGGCTCAAGAAGCCATTCTGTACTATAGACAGAGACCTACATTTTTAAGTAACATCATATTACATATTTTACTAAATAATGCTATGTTGTATTTTAAGAGTGTACTGAACAAAAGTAATAGTAATATACTGACTTATCAACCTTTTTGATAATTCACAAAATAACACTTCAAATTAATGCCTTATTAAGCTGTAGAAATGTGCTCAAATTTCAAATAACTTAGGAATAACATAATTACATAATTTCTTATAACCAGATGAAAATGTAATTTCTTCATTTAAGGATGCTTTGTACATTTATTTAAAAAGCATAAATACCTGAAATAAATGGGATATAGTCAAGGCAGTTTGCCAAGATTACAGCAGTACATGTATCATCTCAAAACCCATTAAAATATGCTGCTAGCTTGATGCTTTGTCAATCAAAAGGTTAAATATGCAAAAGGGAAATAAAACATACATGAATCACTTTTAAAAATAAATCTTCACATTTATTTTCATTATCAATGAGAGAAAAATGATCATTTTCTAAGTCTATACCTTGTGCTGTTTTCAAAAACTAGAGCTGGTAGGTCTTTGAATAATATGGATATTTTATTCTTTGTTAGTTGGCTTTAGTTCTGAGGAGTTGACATTTCTCAATCTCTCACCATTAATATTTTTTTTTCTCCCTTGTGACTGGCCTGCCTGTGTTTCAGGGCTTAGTCACTCTCTAATATACTCTAACTCCTGAAGATGAAATGGCCTAGGGACAAACAGCTTTTTCTTTTTTTTCTTTACTGATAAAATTGAGAGTTCTGGTGTATGAATGTAAATATTGTAAAGAAATAAAAACACAGTATGATTTATAATCTGTCTTTTAAGAACAAGTCATTAAAACTTATATCTTAGTTATAGGTAAAACATAATTTTAATATTATAGTTATACTATATAAAATTATGCTATGATCTATGTTTATCATGGGTTTAGAGTATTTTTATTCTGGGATTTAAAAAGGAAAGCTGCAACTCTATATATTGGGCTTAATTTTTTTAATATTTATTTTTTTATAAGTAGTTGGACACAATACGCTTAATTACCTTGCTACACGAAATTGCCAGTTCCTATTTATTTTTTATTTTTAATCACCAATTTATTTCAGAGAACTTCATGAAAACATTAGAGTGTGAAAAGTTTTTGAGAAACAATATTGCATTGTCTTACATATCATTTTCAAAGACATGAACACCTAAATCATATATCCCCCTCACTAGAGTGGGAAAAAAAAAAAAAAACAGAAACAACTAGCATTAGTTGACAGAATCTTGTATTACAGACTTATATCAGATAAAATGCACCAGTGTGGATATTCTCGTTTAAAGATTATTAAAATAACACTGTACTGGATGGTAGACAACTGCAGTTTTCTCCCCAGACAGTTCTCTCCAAATTTTCCCCATTAACAAATAAGAGTTAATTATTGGCTTAGCATGGGGGTCCCAGAACCAGGACTCTAGTGCAAGGCCAGAATCATCCTGCTTGACCCTCTGCCATTTCACTGAAAGGCAGTATCTATCTGTAACCAAGCAATTTAAAATCTGCAACTATTAATCTTATATGGAATAGTTATGAGAAATCATTCTTTCTTTCCTAATAAAGTCAATTTTATCTCACAATAATATCCCTAAGTGCAAGTCTCTTTCAAATTATTACTAATCAACTTGGAAGATTATGGAGTACAACAATAAGTTAGGATGTTGGAGAAAGCCGAAATTGTTGATGAAAAACGTTATACATTATTTGTAGTATGTAGAGTATCTTGTACTCTCAACTAGCTTCCCTAAGAGTCATCTTTTAAGGTAACTTAGTATAGTATCAAACCAGGAATGTGGCATTATAAATGGCATTGTGTTTTAATTTCAGTTTCCACATTTTCATGGCTGGTATATAAAACATAACTTGTTTTTTGTTTGGTTTAAGCTTGTGGCTGGTGACCTTAAAAACTTACTGTTAGGGTCTGTAAACAAGTCAGGATGGCGCCTGGCATTTTGCCAGAGGGAGTGGTTTGTGAAGTAACGCCAGCGAGCCATTAAGTGTGGAGATTCCTTATTGGTTGACTGCTGTATCTAGTTTATGTTAATTAAGATAAGCTGTGTGGAATGTATATATACCCCTCCTGTCCTACAATAAACGGCTCCCACTCCTGCTGTATCAATCTACACAAGTTGCTCATCACCCCCCGTTTATTTTGCTGCAGCCAGACTGCGGCAACTTACTAATTAGTTATATATGTTTTGTTGCAGATTCCTTGGAATTTTCTCTGACTGTGCAACTGTCCATCTACCTATCTCACCTGAAAATTTGGAGTTTTAAAAATTTCTAATTTGCATGTATTTTATTTACTCCTTTTTCATGCCTTGATTTATCTGGTTAAGAATTCCACTACGGTGAAATAGAGTGGTGTGAATGGGCATCATTAATTTGTTTCATATGTTAACAAAAAATAATTCCGTTTTCACCACTATATACAGTGTTAGGTGAATAAGCAAACTGTAAGGTTGGTAAACATAAGTGAGCTCCAATTTTGTATACAATAAAGAAATTGTAGGTTTATGCCATTAAAAATCATATTGAGTGAATTGTTTTCTTCATCAAGTATTAACTTTCAGCTTTGACAGTACTGTCATAGCTTTTTTTTTCTTACAGTCATTACAGTTCAAACCCCAAAGTCCTTTAATAAATAAGGGGAGTACAAAATAGGTATACATTTTATATTTCACAAAAATTTCCAGACATTTTAGTGTGTATAGCTACAATATTATTAAGAAAATATTGTTCTTCTGGTAATATACAGTTAGTTCATAAAGTGAAAATCTCAAAAAACACACATTTTTTTTCTTTTATAGGCAGAGCATAGATTTTTTTGATGAAGGTACACTTGGTAAAGTAGACCAGAATGAACCAAGTGAGAGAAAGTGGCTCAAGACCCTGATATCTGGGCAAGTTTTGTCTTATATGCTAAACTGTGCCTCCCTCTCCTCCCCACAGATCTTACTGAGGAACAAGCCCTATTTTTTCCCATTGGTTATGTTTTTGGCACTTTGGCAAGGATCAGATAATTGTCTCTGTGATGCTTTGTCTCTGTGTCTTTTCAGTCCCATTGATCTATGTGTCTGTCTTTATGCCAGTACCATGAAGGTTGGCTTTTTTTTTTTTTTTTTTTTTTTTTGCTATAGCTCTTTGAAGTCAAATATTGTGATGCATCCAGCATTACTTTTTTGCTTTGAATTGCTTTGGCTATTCTGGGTCTTTTATTCTTACAAATGATTTTTTTAAATTTGTATTTGACAGCAAAATGCATTACAATTCTTATCACACATAAATAGAACAATTTTTCATATCTCCAGTTGTATACAAAGTATATTCACACCAATTTGTGTCTTCATACCAGTACTTTGCATAATAATGATCATCACATTCCACTATCATTAATAACTCCATGCCCCCCACTTCCCCTCCAAGCCCTCTCCCCTATCTAGAGTTCATCTATTGTTATCTTCCCATAATCCCTCTCCCTATCCCCCTATGAATCAGACTCCTTATATGAAAGAAAACATTCAGCATTTGGGTTTTTAGGATTGGCAAACTTCAGTTAGCATAATCTCCTTTAACTCAATCCATTTGCCTGCAAATGACATGATTTTATTCTCTTTTATTGCTGAGTAATATTCCATTGTGTATATATTCCACATTTTTTATCCATTCATCTATTGAAGGGCATATAGGTTTGTTGACAAATCCTCAGAAAGGAAAACTACCCCATTTTCAATAGCATCAAAATAAATAAAATACAGAATCAACATAACAAAAAAGGTGAAAAATCTATATGATGAAAATTACAGAACACTAAAGAAAGAAATCAAAGAATACCTTAGAAGATAGAAAGATCTAACTTGCTCTTGGTTAGGAAGAATTAATATTATCAAAATGAGCATACTTCCAAAAGCACTACACAGATTTAATGCAATTCCAATCAAAATCCTATTGAAATTCCTCATAGAAACAGAAAAACCAGTCATGAAATTCATCTGGAAAAATAAGACACCCAAAATAGTTAATCAATCCTTAGTAGGAAAAGTAAAGCAGGTGGCATCACTATACCAGACCTTGAACTATACTACAGAGCAATAGTAACAATAACAGCATGGTATTGGCATCAAAACAGACTGGTAGACCAATGGTACAGAATAGAACACACAGAGACTAACCCACAAAACTACAATTATCTTATATTAGACAAAGGTGCCAAAAACATGCATTGGAAAAATATATCTTTTTCAACAAATGGTGCTGGGAACAGTGGAATTGCAAATCCAACAAAATGAAATTAAACCTCTATCTCTCACCATGCACAAAACTCAACTCAAAATAGATCAAGGACTTAGGAATACAACCAGAGACTCTGCATCTAATAGAAGAAAAAGTAGGCCCTAATATTCATCATGTGGGATTATGCCCCAACTTCCTTAATAAGACTCCTGTGGTGCAATAATTAAAATCAAGAATGAATAAATGGGATGGACTCAAACTAAAATGTTTCTTCTCAGCAAAAGAAACAATCTGTGAGGTGAATAGAGAGCCTACATCTTGGGAGCAAATCTTTACCTCTCGAACATCAGATCTAGCACTAATCTCTAGGGTATATAAAGAACTCAAAAAGCTAAGCACCCAAGAAACAAATAACCTATCAATAAATGGGCTAAGGACCTGAACACTTGTCAGAAGATGATATACACTCAATCAACAAATACATGAAAAAATGTTCATCATCGCTAGCAATTAGAGAAATGCAAATCAAAACCACTCTAAGATTTCATCTCACTCCAGTTAGAATGGCAGCTATTATGCATACAAACAACAATACATGTTGGTGAGGATGCGGGGAAAAAGACACACTCATACATTGCTGGTAGGAGTGCAAATTGGTGCAGCCAATATCGAAAGTAGTATGGATATTTCTTAGAAAATTGGGAATAGAACCACCATTTGACCCAGCTATCCTTCTCCTTGGCTTATACCCAAAGGACTTTAAAAACAGCATACTACAGGGACACAGCTACATCAATGTTTATAGCAGCACAATATAAAATTAAAAAATGCACTTTTGAGAGAGAGACAAATTATTTGAAGGGCTAAACCTGTTTTCCCTAGCTTTGTATTCAGTGATATTCATTTTGTTTTCCTGGAAGTCTACTTGCTAGATAGCTGTATCTTCTTAATCCTGCTACATCAATAGACATCACTGAGCATGCACAGATCAAAGCAAAACTGGAAAATATAATGGATTAGATCAGATAGAAAACCGAGTTGTAATACTATGAAGACATGTGAAGTCATGGGACTTTATACAAACTGGAAAAAAATCAGTGATGCAAATGTTCATTGATGAAAACCTTTTCTGCAAATTTTAATATTTACTTGGGGTTTATTTTTACAAAATTTAAATTGTAAAAGATATTGAATTTAAGGCATGAATAGCATTGTTAACTCCCATGAAACAATGTCAGTTGTTTCATTCTGAGGCTTGATTTTGGATCATTTCATAGGCTTATGTATGTTGCATTTTTAAAAGAAATCAAAATAGCACAATATATACATAGAACATTCAAAATAATTTATGTACAGTGTAGAAAACAACCAGAAGAGAGAACATTATCAGGGAATAGATGAGATTAACTCCACAGAGTTGTCAATTTAGGACTAGATTGCATGGTTGTCAGGTTTTTTTTTGTTTGTTTGTTTTAATAGCATTGGCAAATAACTGATACCAGTATAAATTTCATTCCAATACAAGATTTAAGTCACAAAGTAATCAGTTACAACAAGATAGTCATTGAGTGGATTTATGGCTTTTGATACTTAAATTGCATTCTGGCAATAAAGAAAGCAATTTAATCTAGGTGAATGCTTTTGTTCTAGGCCATGATAATGCTTTTGTTCTAGGCCAGTTTGTATAAAGTCCCATGACTTCACATGTCTTCATAGTATTACAACTCGGTTTTCTATCTGGTCTAATTCCTAGTACATGTTTAGGAAGAAGAAATGTTGTGATACCTCACTAATCATATTACATGGAATTCCATGTATACATACCTGCTAGCTGATACAATCTTATTGATCCTAAAGTCTACTGACCTGAAAGAAATCTTACCTTTGTCTTTCCTTTTTAAGTTATTAATGATCATCTGTATTTAGTTTCCTATCCTTCCACATTGTTCTGTCTCCTGTATGGTTATGTTAATTATTTCCATGCTATAATAAAGATGGATGTATGACACCTTACACGTATGTCAATACTTAGGTAATACCAAGTCTTTCTTTTAAAATTTTCTTTATTACCAGAATGCAATTTAAATATCAAAAGCCATAAATACACTCAACAGCGATCTTGGTGTAACTGACTACTTGGTAACTCAAATCTTGTATTGGAATGAAATTTATACTGGTATCAATCATGTGCCTATGCTGTTTAAAAAAAACAAACTGATAACCATGCAATCCAGTCCTAAATTGACAACACTGTGGAGTAATCTTATCTATTCCCTGATAATGTTCTATCTTCTGGTTGTGCTTATTTCTAATTTTTCATTATCCTCTCTATATCACTCTAATATAGTATAGAAAAATCACGTTTCCTAGACTACATTATGCAATTCTATTAGAAACAGGCCCATATCTGTGGCATGAAGAAATAAATGACAATCCCAAACCACAAGAAACTAAAGCAATTTTAAAATTCTACTATATTATAAATATCTTCTCTCTCAACCTCACAAGAACAGTACTCTATAAACCCTAGTTTTCCTTCCTCAACTTTGTGTACTTATCACAAATGTACTCTTCTACTGGCATTATTACACTAATATACTCTATAAAATTCAATTTGATATTGTTGCAACAGAGATAATATGAGAAAATAAAACTTGTGGGTTATTTTAATGATATTCATAAACCATTTAATAATTATTAAGATACATATTATGTTACTTCATCCACTTAGTAGAAGTAAAGACACAGTTTTTATACCCACAGTTTCTTTGTAATGCAATTCTTTGAATAAAATCCCTTGCCTTCAATTTCTGTTACCTCCTTATTTGTTGATTTTTCATAAATTGCACAATGCTATTATTTTAACCTTTATTAGCTTTCTTTTGTTATAAGAAAAACTAAAGAAGTATAATGGGATAGAAAGTAAGCTGTGAAACAGTTTTTCTATTAAAAGAAGAGTTGTGGCTGGAAATATAGTTCAGAGGTAGAGTGCTTGGGTAGCAAGTTTCAACACAAGAAAACAGGCTCTAATTTTCAGTTGCTATAATTTAAAAGAGTAAATCAGTTATCGGGCAAGTTAATTACAGGGATATTCAGATGAAGAAATTCTATGGGTATTAGAAAAATTGTCTGAAGCTATTTTACAGAAGCAAAGAAAAGATAAACCTAGACCAGAAGCAATGATAATAAAGTGAACAAAATGTAACTAGCATCACACAGAAAACAAAGGCATGGAATTAGCAGTTTTTAATTGCATTAATGTATTCCTAGAAATATAGATAAAGCTTATTCCTAGAGCCTATACTGTTATAACAATAAAAATTAAGATATAGTATCTATTTTAAGATTTAACTTCTGTAAAACCTAAAAAATATATATTTTTTCAAGTGACCCACACAGAAGGACAAAAGTGAAGTAACATAGTTCCATTATTGGTAAATTCAAATTAGTGTTTAATTTGAGGAATACATAGTGCCAAAGGGGTTAGAGAAAAATTTTGTCCTAAATGAGCTCTAATTATTCCAAACTATCATGAATTTCTGTTTGAATAAATAGGTGTGACTGAGTAGTATGATTTACTATATAACTGGAAGTTCTTTAAAATAACTTCCATGTAAAATATAATGCTCTTATAGAAAAAACCCTGCTAAGTAGATGGTTGGTTGTATAGTAAAATCTGCCCTCAGTGTGCATAGTGTTTCAGACTGTAGAAATTAACTTTGCAAGCTGAAACCATGGAAAGAAATTTTAATAATCAATTAGAAAGTGTATTTATGTTTATTAATTTTAAGATAAGTATTTTTTCAACATTACTAATTTTGTGTTATTTTGTTTGTGTCAAAATATTGGAAACTTTTCTATTGTTGATTTAAATGTATAGAGAAAGAAAAATGTAAAACTGATGTGTAACTGTAACAAAACTATTGAAATCCAAGGGTTATATTTCCTAATTTGAAAAAAAAAAACTGACTTTCTTGTTGTCTTTGTGATAGAGTAAGAATCTTCTCTATGCATTAAGAGTTATTTTATTCCATTCTATTTGGAAAATCTTCCAATATTTTTATTGGTGTTCTCTCAAAATTGTGAAATATCTTCAAAGTTTTCTTTAGTGTGAAGGCTTTGCCAGTATTTCTTCCTCGGGGATATATTTGTCTTTTTCTGTGAAAACATTTTCTCCTTGTGTTTCTAAGTGTGCCTTCACTCAGGTCGACTGCTGCATTCCTAGAGTCTTTAGAATACAGTAAGGGTAGCATCTCCACAGTCCTGTCTCCTTTTACCTTCCACTCACATTGCTCTTCCTTTCAGCTTTGTTGCTTCTCGTTTCATTGCTGCATTTTCACTTTTGTTGAGCAATTGCCTCAGTCTGTTACCCATGTTAACTGTCATGTGGGTTTATCACTGTGACACAAGCAGTCAGTACAACTTCAAGCTTTGCTGTCTGTTCTTGAACTGAATATCAGAATCAGGGGCCGGTCACTAGTTCACGTAATGATTCCTGTGTGAACTAAAGAGCTAGCAGTGAGGTTTATACTTTATGTTACTACTCACACTTATTATAATAACTAAAGTTTTAAAATGTTTTTAAAACACAAGCATTGTTATGCGAAAATGTGGTAATTGAAAGTTGTGCATAAAAGAAACCTGCAAAGGATAGACTGTCTGTATTAAAAACCAGTGACTCCTACAATTGTTTAGAATTGAGGTCATCAATTATTTTTCAGGGAGAAATATGTTATTAGTAAAATTCTTTAAGATTGCATGCATTTTACTTGCATGTTTAAAAAAATTCTTTACAGAAAAAGCATGCGTTTATTGGCTTCGGTTAAGGCAAACAGGTCTCACCTCCTGGTCATCCTTAAGTCGCTTAGGGAAAACCATTATGAATGGAAGTCCGTTGTTATGAATGGAAGTCCTTTGTAAACTACAGCCGACACTTCCCAAACCATTTAAAGATGGCTTGAATGCAGAAAGAAATGGCTGGATGATTATATTAAGCAGGGAGGTTATAAGTCTCATTTAAAATTCTCTTATACCAACTACAAAAAGGAGCACAAATGAACTACTAGAGTTGTGGGAAGAATTTGACAAAAGCAGTATATATGTCACTGTTAACCTTGTCTTTTTCATATGAATAAATATCTTACAGAAAAATTAAGCAAAATATTCAGTTCTTTGCTTTTTTACACTGATCAAAAAGCACTTTCAACTAAATTTCTTAATATATAATTTCTATTACTAAGACCTATTCAAAATATTTTTAGAAATATCAGAAATTAAAATTATTTTATATTTATTGAGTATATTTATAGACTTAAACTGATTTTCAAGCTACAGTGAATTCTATTGTTAATGTCTTATTAAATAAGTTTTTTTTTCAAGGACCTTATTAAGTCTGTACTTTGTACCCTTATTATCAGACTGATTTTGCACCAATGTCATGTTCACTTATTTTGTTTAATATATATTTAACAAATGTTTCCTCTTACACTCAGAAAAAAGGACAGCGAATTCAAAATCCCCAGTGTTCTGCCCTCTCTCTCCCCCAGAAAATTCTTCCTTTATACAGTGGCTCTTCCTCTGTCCCTACATTTAACTTTACCCTTTAAAATAAGCTGTTATTTCATTTGTCTTTATGTCTCTATAGCATTGTCTATTCTTTCACCAAATTTGGGCCTGTATTTTAAGGTTTTCTTCCTGAAATCTTAACTCTGAACAAATCCAAACATTGACTTTCTCTGTCCTATAATAGCAGTGATGAATATTTTGGAGGAAATTGTCCAGATGGTTGTAGTGATGCTATACAAAATCCACTGCTGCAAATCTCATTTATGTTTGAACAATGCCCAGAATCTTTCTCCTATTATTATACTCAAGCATTTTACAATTTTCATAATTATCACTTAAAAATGTTTTCCCTTCTGAAAATTCCTGAGAGGCCTCAACAGTCCCATTGTTCTTTAGCAAATGACCTTGCTTTTGTTTTACAGGGAAAATGTGCCATCCAAGGCTTACTAACACAATTTCCTTATACCAAATACAAAAAGAAAAAAAAGAAAGAAAAAAAGAAAGAAAGAAATGTGTTTGTACCTATACACACAAAACACATGCATACACATGTAAGTACACATGTGTGTGCATGCACATATATGCTAGACTTTTTTATTTCTTCATAAGGAAAATTCCATCACATTCTAATTAGTTATCTTTTAACTGTATAATCAGTCTCACTATTTCTCAATGAAGTTTCATTATCAATTGTTCTCCTCGTTTATGTCTTCAACATTTCCCTCTCATATGAGCCCTTAAATATAGAAAAATTTGTTTTATACTTCAAAACATTCTGTTTTGTTGATTTTTCTTTCATTCACTGCCTGATCTTTTTGTTTTCTTTCTCTCTTCTTCACAGCCTAATTCCATGCATGTAAATGTGAGAGTATACACATTGCCTGTTTTCCCACTTCCCGTTGCTGCTCAAATGAGCATAATCTGGATTTTCCAGACTCTGTTAATTAACATGATGACACTGGACCAAATATACCCAACTCTGTAAATTTTTCTTTCAACCAATACTGTTCAAAGTTTTTGACAACTATCTTTCAAAGCACATGATTATTTTAAAATCTTTTGTCATTATAGGATATCATACTCATCTCCTGAAAGCAGGTAGACAAATACATGCATTTAAAGAAACAGAGAAAGCTATGATAAGTTCAAAGAAAGCCACATTTGGCTACACCTTTTGTTTTTTAATATTTATTTTTTAGCTGTAGTTGGACACAATACCTTTATTTTTATTTATTTATTTATTTATTTTTATATGGTGCTGAGGATCAAACTCAGGGCCTTGCATGTGCTAGATGAGCACTTTATCACTAAGCCACAACCTCAGCCCCTTGGCTACACCTTAATAGAACTAAGTTACATTAAAAATTATTGGAAATGGAAGGATATCATTAATGCTAATGTTTGTTAGAATTCATGCTACGAATATGGAAAAATAACAAAATCATGTATGACTAAAAACTATTACAAAGAATGCAAAGTATATTAATACTCTTTAAAAGGGAAACATGATACAGGTGGGTCATAAAAATGAATAGATGGCAGACTTAACATAAGATTTATTAGTCACTATATTATAGGTTAATGAATAAAACATTTCAAACAAAATATAAAGGTTTCATTCTGCTTAAAAATTTAAAATTGTAGATTATACAAAAGTTTTGGAGTGTTCCAAATGCAATAATAGGCAACAGATACCATTAGTTATCATAGTAATATAAATAAAATCATGATGCACTGCAAACACACCAAAAGCAAAATGAGTAAAATTAAGGGGGGCGGGGGGTGTAACAAGTGGTGGCTGGCAGAAATGTAAATTCTTACAATCATTCTACAAGTCTTTGGCAGAACTACTAAAGCTGTCCATATGTGTATATTGTGACTCACTTACTCCCATTCTCAGTGTACACCTGCCAAAAATTCATAAATGCACTTGCCATGTATGTATACTAGAACATTCAAACAAGCACTATTCATAATAATAAAAACTGGTACTACCCTAATTTCTATCAATGATAGATAGCTATGACATAATTACACAATAGTGTACACTAATAAAAAGAAAAAAGATATAGCTCTGCTAAACAGAATGGATGACTCAAGAATATGCTGTGAATTAAAGAAGCCAGACACAAAAGAGTAGTATGTATTGTGTGATAGTGTTCATTAAGAATACAAATTCAAAATTAGTATGTGTTATTAGAACAGAATAGTAGTTAACCATGATGGGTAGAATGGACAGGAAATGACACAAACGGGGATCCCAGGTTATAGGTATTTTTGTTGTTGTTTCTAAACATGATCGCTTTTTAAAACTGTAAACAACCTAAGAAGTTTTTGGTTTTAATCAACAGGTCATAATAACTAATGATATTCAGAATTCTTCATGTACTTATTTGCCATAATTCTCTTTATGTCGGTTCAAATCTCATGCCCATTTTAGAAGGTTATTTGTCTTAATATTAGCATATAAAGTTTCATTTTATATTCTGGATATTAATTCATTACCAAATAAAAGTTTTAATCAGCTATTATTGTCCAGTCATTCCCTTAATAAGGTCTTTAAAAAAGAAGTTCTTAAATGAGACTGCCACCAGTTTTCAAAAATAAAGTTTTACTAGAACAAATCCACACTTAATGTTTTATATCATCTATGGTAAGTTTTGTACTACCATGGCAGAGCAGATTAGTTGCAAGAAAGATCATATGGCTATAATGTTGACTATCTGAACTTTTGTAAATAAAGTTTACAATCTCCAACCAAGCTATATATATATAATTATTATTAATTTTGCTTTAAAGATTCAGTTATTTCTTGCAGTAATTAAGAACTGTTAATATCTCTTCATTCCATTTTTAAATATTTATTATTGCATTGCAAAGATCTAAGAAATGTGCCTGAAGAACTTCAACATAATGAAAGAGGTTTGATGTTGTTAAATTACTCTGTTCTCATTTTAGAGTCATTAATTTTTCTTTCCTCTTAAGATTATGTTTGTGGTAGATTATGAGCTGACTATTTTTTATCCTTATAAAAATATCACACATTGCATCTTTATTGTTCTTGCTCCCATTGTTTCTAAGACACACTGTCATGCTTATCCTTATTCCCCTGTATATAATGTATTATTTTTCTTCTGGATTCCTTTAGGATTTTTCTCTGGACTTCAGCCTTAGAAATGTGAATATAATATAGATGTATGTGCACATGAGTGTGTGTGTGTGTGTGTGTGTGTGTGTGTGTGTATGTACACATGTGGCCACAGATGCTGTTTTATTATATATACTGACTAGTTTTCACAACGGTATTTGAATCTGTGGAATATCATCTGTTTTATGCCCATTCTTATTTTTTATGTACTTGTTTAATACAAAAAAAGTCTTATATTTCATTCCAAATATTTCAATATGTGATATTAATATTCAGTTGTGAACATTAATAAAATTTCATTATTACTTATTAATAGTAAATTTTTAAAAGTGATAGTTTTTAAAATTTAATAAAAATGCCACTATGAGTTATTTTAATCAGCATACAAATTAATTTCATATTGGTTGTATTATACTAATTACATAAATTTTGTGATAAAATTCCAAATCGTGCAGTGGAACATAATGTGAATGTTTCTCTGATCTATGTGGTAGGAATTATTTCTTAAATAATACCAAGTGTAACAACAAAAATTTACATTTACCAAATAAGACAAACACACAAAAAAATGAATTGAGTGAATATATGTACCACCCAGGTGAGAGAGAAGAGGAATAATTTAAAAAATAGTATCTACATACATTTATACACATGTGTATGTGCACACACGTCTACACATTTCCCTATAAAACAATTAATGAAGGTAAATCACTCAATAGAAATGTGGACAAATTCAAGCCAAAATTACACAAAATTTACAAGCAATGATTAAAGTTTAGTAGAGATCTAGAAATACCAAATCTTGCAATAGATGTAGAACTGTGGGGGTTTTTTTAATGACTGGTAGAATGTAAATGAGTAAAATCATTTTTGGAAAATAAGATGGAATTATTTTTAGTTCTGATAAATTCTTTCTTTCTCTCTGTATCTTTGCCTCTGTCTCTCTTCTCTATCTTCCTAAATTAAGAAATTCAGGATGATAAATTGTAATAAAGGGAAAGACATCCATGCATTCACATTGATGAATTATTTTCAATATTATGTTTTGCCATTATGTTCATGGATAGATCAATAAAGCAAGATAGACAAATTTAAGTAAAAATACTATTATTATGAATCACTAGTTTCCATTCCTATTATTTTTCTCTTCTTTGAATTATACCAAGAGAAATATCTAATGATTTTTAAATTCTGTTTCAGCAAAGACAAAAAAGGTATTAATATCAATAGCTTAGGCAGTCCAACAGATCTATGAAAATATTTTTTCACTCTGTATTTTTAAAGTTAGTTTTGTATGTGGTAAGTGACATTGATTTTCCTTTTTTCATAGTGAGTACCTTTTAACTTAAACTATTACATAGAATAATGAGCATCCATAAAGAAAATAATTTAAAAATAATTTAATTTTAAAATGACATAATGTATGAACAGCTGTGATTATACAAGCCATTTGACTGATATTAGGGAACAAAGAAATTAAAAATGGATTTTAGGCAGATCCCCATATTAAAGTGTATACACTCCTAAATGTATTAGCATGTGAAACAATAACAAAGTACTAACCATAATGGTAGAAAAACAAGAATATTTTATGAGGACATTTGTGTTAAATATCCATTACCTTTCTGTATTTAGATCATTAAAATATATTTTTTCAGTATCTACCAATACATCATCTTTCTTTTCTTAAAAAGATGCACTCATAATTATTATATCATTAACTATGTACACTATTAAGAATTTTATTAATCAACATGAAAATTTGTTTTATTATCATTGTGTAAGTTTTATAACCAGAAATATACCAACTTTAATTTTTGGTATTTATAATAAGCCAACATTTCTGACTTACAATAATTAAAATTTTTCCTGTTATAACTGTAATTTTTCAAGGAGATCTCTAGTCCAATGCCACAATGCACATGGATCTCTCTCTTGCCATTAGTGAAATGCAGATTTTTACTCCTCCAGGGAAGACTCCTGTTACACTCTCAGTATAGCATTAATTAAAGTCTCCTCTGCCACAGCTAGAACTTTTATAAAATGAGCACTACCTTAATATTAAAATGAAATAATTAGACAATTCTGAACAGTTAATTTGAATATCAAATGATGGAATGTTTGGGTATCTGTGTATTGCAGGATTAGAAATATTTAGTCTTACTTGCAATCATCAGTTTCAGTTCAAAGCCAATCCTACTGTTGGACAAAAGTAAATTCAAATACTATGTGGACTCATCCTGAATAAAATATGGAGTGAATTTGTTTATTCTTTCTTTTTTTCTCCCAACTTAAATTTTCAGAGATCCTGAATTACTAGTGATAAAGAGGTGGTGGAGAAAAAAAAATATTCTATTTACATATACTTACATACTTTGGTAAATAACCCATGACTCCTATATATCCTTTTTTTAGTTTCCACAAATATTTCCAATGTTTATATTGCATGACATAATCTATTTAACAATAATAAATAAAATGTATTTGTAAAAATCGTGCTTATCAATTCAAATATAGGGTATATCAAATGTGTTATTTTACTAAGCAATAGTAACATGAAAATTATTCCAAAATGGCATATCTGTCTATCTAGCTATCTTCTACCTACCTACTTACCTACCTACATTTGGGCTGATCAAAATAAATGTTACACAGTCATGAACCACATGACAGTGTTTCAAAGATGAAATTGAGACATGATGGTGGTTCCATAAGATTACAATCAAAGTGAAAGCTTTCTATCTAGTGATAGCACAGCAATTTTAATTACATATCACAATACATTGCTCATGTGTTTGTGGTGATGCTAGTGTGAATGAAGCTACTGCATTGTCAGTCATAAAATACAGCATATGCAATGTAGTATTATATTTTTTCATTATTAGAGAGTGCACTCCTACTCATAACACTATTCTATATTCTATATTTTCCTCATACTATCTTTCCACTTACTATCTTGATTGCATCAAGAGGTCATGTCAAGTGATTGACTATTCCATTTAATTTGTGTAAGTACACTCTGTGCTCTTTTCATAATGATGAAATCAGCTAAAGACGCATTTCTCAGAACTGTCATTAAGTTCCATGAATATACTGTCATTAAGCAACACATGGCTGACCTGTATTTCTTGCAGACCAGTTGGTATCCTTCTATGTGGAATCATTGAAATCTCTTATTTCACTTTTCTTCACTAAATTTTAAACTGAGAATCCTTTCAGTTCCCCGAGTACACCATGTAATTTCCTATCTTGCATCATTCATACTTATTTTTTGCCTGTGACCGGAAAAAGACTTTTTCAAATTTTTGGCCACATTATTCTATGAATACCACATCTAAAATAGTCTTTCATATTTATTATCTTACATGAACATTAGGCCATCAAGTTAATTTTTGTTTCCCCAAATAACAGCCTGTAATTGTTTTTAATTATTTGTCGATTTTGTTTTGTTTTGTTTTACTCTCAGACTAAAAGTGTGGTTCATAAAGGCAGAGAGCGTCTGGCTTGTCCTGTGTTGTATAATCACATCAAGAGAATAAAACTCAGCACAAAGTTTATTCTCTGTAATACTTGCTAAACGAATGACTGTATTACTAAAATTTCTAATAACTTTTTTAATTTTTATGTCCTTTAAATCTTATAAATTCTCATCATTTTAGAGATTAATTTAATTTGCTGTTATTAAATTTTTTATTAGACTAGAGAACTTTGAAATTTTTCCAAGTTTACCATTCTACACTTACTATATTCCCATCTCTATTCCATTTTGAATTTTGTTTCTTAAAGTAGGAATTACTGTTTTCCAAATCTTGAGTGATTTTAGACATTGAAGTTATTTACGTTTTAAAGTCATTGTAAGTGAAGTATTGTTTTCCCCCAAACTATCTGACATATGAGTTTAAATGTACTAAGCTGCATCACATTCTATAGAAAGAAAAATTAAACTTAGAACCTTTAAGTAGCTCATCTTAATTTGCAGGTGAAATGTAGTAATGATTTAAAGAATGAAATAATTGTCTGTCCTATACAACTGCTATTTAACATACTTTCTGAGCACTTTGAAAGGCTTATTTGTTTTTAATTATTATAAACTATTTTATAAAGCACTATTTTGTTCAAGAATCTCAAAAGTATTTATGGGGATACTAAACATCCTGCAAAATAAAGAAAATTTAACATGTCTCAAATATACTAAATAATTAATCAATATAAAAGGGCAAAAAAATACTAGTCTTAATGAGGAGAAAAAAGAAAACAATAGAAATCGATGTATAAGTGATACATGAAATAAAATATGTATATAAGGACTTCATATTTTATGTACAAAAGAAGTTATTGGAAGTTATTTAGATAGGGACATGATGTAGGGGGAATATATATATAATATATATATATATATATATATATATATATATATATATATATATATATATATATTTACACACACAAATCAAGTGTAAGTGTCTAGGGATTAAAAATTCTCATCATTTTAAAAAATAAATTAGTGGAAATGAATAATGTATTCAAAAGGGAAACAATTAGAAAGCAATTATTAATTTAACCATGTCAATTATCACTTTAAATGCATATGATCTAAATAAAATACAGAGAGTGTTGGTGTTGTTCTAAGTAGACTTTATTTCAGAGCATGGTTATGCATACAGCAAAATTGAATGAAAGTACACAGAGTTCTCATACATACTCTGACCCCAAGTATGTTCAGCTTCAACCACTATCATTATTCCATGTAAAAATAGCACATTTACTAAAACTGATGAACTTATATAATGACATGTTTATTACTCAAGGTCTACTATTTACATTAAAGATCTTTCACTGTGGTGCAACATTTTCTATGGATTTTGACAAATGTATAGATCTATTCACCATTGTAGTATTATGGAGAATAGTTTCACTTCCTTAAAAATACTCTGGGCTGCACCTATTCAGCTTTCCCTTTCCCCTAAACCATGGCAACTATTAATCTTTTTACTGACTCTATAATTCTACCTTTCCAAGCATGCCATTATGATTGAACTAAAATCATGTATGAACTTTTTAAGATTGGCTTATTGCACTTAGTAATATATATTTAAGTTACCAGCATGTCTTTTCATAGCTTGATAGTTTATTTCTTTTTATGATCTAATAATATTCCCTTGTTTTGAAGTAACATAGTTTATTTATCCCTTAACCTATTGAAGCATATCTTTATTGCTTCTAAATTTTAACAATTATAAATAAAAATGCTGACCATTTGTATGCATGTTTTTTCATGGAATCACATTTTCAGATTATTGAGAAACTACTAAGGAGCACATTCATATAAATACATTCACATGTGAGTGCTTTTACACACACATCCATACATGTATGCATATACACATAATATAAATTTGTAAATTGAAGTGATAATATCATAATGTCATTAAATAATAATAAGAAAGTATGGGGAAATGACAAAACATGTGCAAGAACTATGCATTGACCCAGGCGTGGTGGCATATGCCTCTAATCAGCGGCTCTACAGGCTGAGTCAAGAGGAACATGAGTTCAAAGCCAGTCTCAGCAAAGCAAGGTGCTAAGCAACTCAATGAGACTCTGTATCTAAATAAAATATTAACATGGGCTGGGGATGAGGCTCAGTGGTCGAGTGCCCTTGAATTCAATCCCTGGACAACCCCTCCCGCCAAAAAAATAGAAAAGAACTATGCATTGAATACTCTAAGACATTGCTGAAAGGAATTGAATAAATGAATGATACAATATGTTCATGCATTACAGACCTTAATATCATTAAATGTTAGCTACCGTTTAATTGATCTATAGATTCAACATAATATCTGTCAAATCCCAGCAGACATTTTGTACTAATTTGATTTAATTTTATATTTATATTTATTTAATTTTATATTTTTATATAAACTTAATATGACAGTGAGTCTTGTTCATCTTGATCCAGAAGGCTCTCTGCTTCCCCTGTGATAGTAAGTATGTGCACCCTTTCCTCCAGTCACAACAACTCCAGGGGACCAAGGTTGAGTCAGATAACAACAACAAAAGCAACACAAAGAACCTGAAAGATCAAAACAACTTTAAAGACATATCTCCAAATACATTTTTTATCTGATTTTCAGAATGATTATAAAATTACTTTACTCATAACTGTGTAATATGAGTACAAAGTTACAATGGAACAAAATAGAGGTATCAGGTATAAACTCAAAACTATTTGATCAGTTCATTTTAACAGTGGTGCAATGTTGAAATATTGGTAATACTCGAATGGGATTGTTGAGAGCCACAGCGGAAGAGGCCCCAGCAAACTTCCAGCTGCCAGCAAACTTCCAGCTGCCAGCTGATGATTGGCTCACAGCTGCCCAGCAACTTCTAGCTGATTGGCTCCTCTGCCGTGATGCTCATTGGGCTGTTTCCCCACCCTTTCAGACTATGGAGCTGCTCATTGGGGGACTTTTTTTTGGCTCCGCCCATGGGACCCAGCCAAAGGGGCCTCAAGAGCAGGAGGAGTGGGGGAGGTTGAGAGGCTTGTGAGAAGCCGGTGGTGGCAGTTGGGCTCTGAGGGTTTTTCCTGAGGAGCTGTTTGGTGCGGTTTGTGGTTCTAAAAATAAAGTTCGTTTCTTTTGACAAGTGGCTTCTAAATTGTGCCCAGCCAGACTGCAGCAGGGATGATAGTAAAGCATGTATATTTTAATAATTTGTTATTTTCTCTTTCTTCCTTGAGAATGTTAGCTCAATGAGAACAAAAAGTTTTATATAGCATTGTCTTGTTTTTGTCTGAATTGTTCTTTCTTTCATGACTAGCTCCTAGAATAGCCTTTGTCCCATATATAGAGATGTTCAGTATTTGTTGGCTTGATATATTAGCCTCAACCAAAGTACCACAAAATTAGCACAAAAAAATAGTTTAAAAAGAAAGAACTCTAAATGAAGCATAGTCAATCATAATGTGTCAGCATCCATTTTTTTTTTTTGCTTTGGCAAATGTACTGTGGTAATATTAGATGTTAATGGTAAAAGAAATGGTATATCTGTAGGGGTTCTCTAGAGAAACAGAACCATCTATAATTATCTCTCAGGTTATTGGATGAGATCCACTTATATTATGAAAAATAAGCTGCTTAAATTAAAGTTGATTGATTGTTAGTGTTAGTCACTTCTACAAAATAACTTCACTGCAACATCTAGACTAATATTTGTTCAACAACTTAGCACCATAGGCTAGTCAAGCTAACACATGAAATTAACCATCACAATAGGTGAAGAATGTATATGACTCCACAGGGCATCTGGAATTTTTCTGTAAGCCTTAATAATTCCAAGATGAATGTTTTCCTTAAAAAAATAAAGATAAAACATATCTGAGTTATAAATCTTTATTTTGATTATCTAAATAATCAAAAATAAAGTGAAATGGTTTAGGAATGTTATGTTAAGGTAATTAAACTTATGTCTTGGTCATAACTCTATCATCAAGTTACTATTTTGTATTTTCCTTTAAAAGAAAAGATAAAAATGTACTTTTGAATTATTTTCAGCAATTGTCTTACAATTTGTCAAAGGTGCATTTTCTAATTCATTACTTTAAAATTTGGGGCATCTTTAATATACCCTTCTCTATTAATCATGATAACATATTTTAATCCTATAGAATATTTTTACTTGCATGTTATTTTTTCTTCCATTTCTTGAGATGGAAATATTCATAGAAATATGGTATGAAATATTTTTTCTCATTGGATTTAATTCTACTTTCCAAAGACTTTTCTCCCATTCCTTCCTTCATTTTCAATTGTTCTATTTTCAGCTTAGTACCTTGACCTTTGCTTTTCACCTAACAAATAATAAAATATTAACTTCATCAAAAAGATACTGTGATTTATTTTTTTTAGCCCTCCAAATCTATTTGAAAGAAATCTGTTACTCTTGTGCCCTGCTGATGTTCCTCTCCTTACCTCCAAGGAACTCCTTGCACATCAAATTCAGAAAGGAAAGCTAAGCAATTACCCTATGTTAGGGCACTATTAATTTTTAAATCACTAGTTTTAAGATTTATTTTTACATCTATTATGGTTTGTATCTGGAATGTCCCCCTAAAGCTCATGTGCTGAAAAGGTCTCCACTGCTGCAATGTTAGAGGTAGGGTTTTTGAGAAGTGATAATATCATGAAGGCCCTGACCTCATCATCAGTCCCTTGACAGCTGAATAGAATACTGGAAGGTGCAACTGTAGATGGTGGTGATATAGCTGCTAAGCTATGCAGCCCATCTACCATTCCTACAGGAGAAGAGGAAGGGGATCCATGGAGTGGTGGAACAGTGGAGTAGCACCCAGGTGGGTCACAGCAGGTGACAATTATGGCCCTCCCACAGAGAGCCCACCATGCAAACACCAGGAGCCAGAGCTCAGGTGAGTGCCAAGGCTACCAACTTAGGCAGCTAAGCCAGGGCACTGTATGGGCACCCGCTGAAGAAGCCTGTTCCATGCAACATCAAAGACCCATTCCATGACCTCAACCTCCTAGTTCCTGACATGTCACAAGGTAATAGAAGTAGGGTAGACTTAAATGAGTTAGGCCTCAAGAATTGGCCAATAAGGTTAATACATTTCCATACCCTAATGATCATAAATTTAGACCAATAGCAATAAATTTAGTGCTTTAAAACCCCCTAAATTAGTACACTTGGTCAGAGAAAACCTAATGTTGGGTTTCTTCTTGCAGTACAAGAGTTCAGCTCTTGTTCCTGCTCTTCAATAAATCCTCCTTACACTCACAGATCCTGGTCTGTGGATTTCATTCTTTAAATTCATAAGAGAAGAACCCTGAAAGGAGAAGAAATTGAGGGTGAGCTGTTGGGGTTTGCTGTAACACCAGAGGGCATGGCCCACTATGGAGGGCATGGCCCACCATTAAGGGTTGTAACACTTCTAGGTCTCAGCGGTCTGCCAGCAGAAGCATTGAATTGAGTTTCCTCACAAAACTCAAGTTTCATTGGGCTTGATTGTAGTATGTGGGACAGTGGTGACATGCTTTGTAAGGGTATTTCTTGTAAATGGTACCTGCTTCTCTTCCTGGCTGCCATGCCCTTCCATCATGACATTCTGTCTCACCTCAGGCCCAAAGTTATGCTAAAAGCTATGAAACCATGAGTCAAATAAATCTTTCCTTCTCTGAGTTGTTTTTCTCAGAAAAAAAATAAAATAAAACTAACACAAAATCTCAGAACTAGACATTGCAAAAATCTTAATTAAATATTTAATCTCCAAATAAAATCAGTGAATTTTAGTATCAGAATTTTTAAAACAGTATTTACTTTTTTTACTTGAGAATGAAAAAAATTAAAGCATAATGTTGATATTACATAAACTGGTTATATTTCAGTCTTGTTCTAATAATCTGCATTGGGCCCCTCAACTTTTACCACACATTATATTATTTTAATTGTTTTAATAATTTATTGTTTTAATAACATAAATTTTATTTAGATTATTATTAAAATATTTAATCTAAATATTTTTAACTGTTTTATGCTATAGTGGTAATATCTTAAATAAAATTTAAATTATTATAATGAAAATTTCATAATTATAATAAATATTAAAATTAAAAATATTTATAAGAGATAAGACTTTCAAAATATTTAAACAGATTTTCTTCCAGCATTTTGGTCTCTGAAAGTGAGGCAAACTAGAGGTATCTTAGAATAATTACCATGTACTTCAGAATATATAAAACATTCACTGTTCATGTTTTAATATCAAGTGTAATGTGTAAAGTTAACTGAAATTAGAAGATTGAGACAATCTGGACTAATAAATATGAAGCTTAAAATATACATCTTCATAATAATACTGATTGCTTTGGTATGTAATACCAATTACTGGAAATTTTATGTGTATCTAAAGTGCAGGATATTACTAGGTGCTGAAATTAATTTATTCTGGGTCAAAAATAGATTTTTAACCAACACTTATGGCTAATTTTAATAAAGAAAAAGCATTTATATTCACTCCCTTAGGGAAGATGACAGGAAAGCAACTACAGAGGAGTACAATATGTAAATTTATGCAAATATATTGAATATGTGAAGAGCACACAATTAATTTTAGGCAATGAAAAGACAGGTAAAAGTTACAATTCTCAGTGATTTGTGCAATGGGAATTGTACACCTTCCTGATTGCGTTAATTGAGGAGTAGATGAGGCAGCAATTGTGCAGATGTCACTACGAATGCTGCACAGATATGCACAGCTGTCAGCAGCAGGTATGCTGCTATTGTGTTTAATTTTTATATTATATGCATGTGACAGTTTCAGTAATAAGATGCTAGTGTAAGGTAGACAAGCAATGAAATCAACTCTTGTCCTGAAAAACGTAAATGAATTTCAAAACACCTATAAGAAACACATAGAATTATACATTTATGACATGGGCTATCACCAAAAGAAGAAAATCCCAAATTAGAAAAGCACCATGTTAATTTTGTAAGTTACTTTTTAACTGTTTTATGCTAAAGAAGGTGGCTGGTATTTAAAAGTTATGTATTTATAATTTATGTAATTCATGATATTGATAAGATTATGTGCAATATGCTAACTGGAGACATTTATAACAGCAGAGAATTTTGTGAGAAACTGTTTTAAAACTAGCTGCATGGATCATCCTTCGGGAGCCTGAAATCATACAATACATAATTCCTTTGCATGTGTTTCTCTTCCCAGCTATCTCTTAAAAGCTAAGAGAGAAACAGTATTTTTAATGTTACAGTTTAGATATGTCTGATCTTTATATACACTATAATATCTGATTGGTGATATAAACATAGATTTTTCCATAAATATAGGAAAATTAGACTTTGAAATGTCAACTTGTTACCAAAGTATTATTAACTGACACAAAAGAAACACAATAAAACACTTCTGACTTCATACAAAATTTTATTATCTGAAATTACGTCATTTGTCAAGTTTTAAGGATAAATTAAAATTCTATAATTACATTACATAAAGAAATATCAAGAATATTTTTTCTTGAAAAAAAATATTGATTTTATTAACTCCATAAAGCATACAATTAAAATTGCTTTTTCAAAATTAATAAAATTGATAAACCCTAGCCATGCTAACAAAGAGAAAAAGAGAGAAAACTCAAATTACTAAAATACATGATGACAAAGGAAATATCACAACAGTCTTGACTAAAATATTCAGAATAATTAGAAACTATTTTGAAAATTTATACTCCAATAAAATAGAAAATCTTGAAGACATCAACAAATTTCCAGAGACATATGACCTACCCAAACTGAATCAGGAGGCCATACATGTTTTAAACAGATCAATTAACAAGTATTGAAATTGAAAATGCCATCAAAAGCTTACCAATTAATAAAAGCTCAGGACCAGAAATATTCTCAGCCAAATTCTACAAGACTTTCACAGAAGAATTATCATCAATACTTCAAATTATTCCATAAAATAGAAAAGGAGGGGACCCATCCAAACTCATTTTATGAGGCTAATATCACCCTGATACCAAAACTAGACAAAGGCACATCAAAGAAAGAAAACTTCAGACCAATATCCCTGATGAACACAGATGCAAAAATTCTCAATAAAATTCTGGCAAATCACATACAAAAACATTAAAAAGATAGTGCACCACAATCAAGTGGGTTTCATCCCAGGGATGCAAGGTTAGTTATGCAAATCAATAAAGGTAATTAATCACATCAATAGACTTAATGATAAAAATCATATGATTATATCAATTGTGGCAGAGAAAGCATTTGACAAAATATATTACCCTTTCATACTCAAAACACTAGAAAAACTAGGGATTATAGGAACATACCTCAACATCGTAAAACGTATATATGCTCAATCTAAGACCAACAGTGATGCAGCCGCATTAATGTTTATAGCAGCTCAATTCATAATAGCTAAAGTATGGAACCAACTTAGGTGCCCTTCAACAGATTAATGGATAAAAAAATAAAGTGGTATATATATGATGAAATATTCCTTAGTCTTAAAGAAGAATGAAATTTTGGCATTTACCAGTAAAAGGATAAAACTGTAGAATATCATGCTAAGTGAAATAAGCCAATCTCCAAAAGCAAAGTCCAAATATTTTCTCTGATATGTGAATGCTAATTCACAACAAGGCAGGGTGAGGTAGGGAAGAATAGATTTACTTGGGTACATAGAGGGGATTGAAGAGAGGACAAGAGTATGGAAATAAGAAAATAGTAGAATGAATCAGACATTTTTACATTATGTATATGCATATATAACTATAATACTGGTGGGATTCTACATCATGTACAACCAGAAGAATGAGAAATTGTACTCTATTTATATGTGATATATCAAAAGCGCATTCTACTGTTATGTATAACTAATTAGAACAGATTAAAAAATTTAAATGCTTTTTCAAAGAAAGCAGTGGATTTCTACTCATCAAGTGTTGTTATTATTTCAGTTTTTATTTCAATGTTGGTTCATATGTGTGTGATGTCACGGGGAAGGGGCGCGCATTTTGACTAGGTATGAGAAAAAAATTCTCTAGGTAACCCTTCCTTCAAATCTCAAGTTTAGTGTTTATTGTTAACATCACTTAGTTTAACCAATTGTTACTTCTAAGCAAGAACCTGTATCTACCACAAAATTTTTGTGTATAAATCTATTATAAGATTTGCAACAAATGTTCTGGCAGAATTGGATAAATTATGATTTTCTTATGAAAAAATTTCACATGGCAACAAATATTTATTGATTCTCTACTTTTTAAAATCTTAATAGACTGAATAGACATTGTGAAACAAAAATATTATGTCATTACTGTTTTCCTTTTTCAGCCTGTCACACATTTAAATGCTATAGGCAGATTATATCAAAAGACAGACAGATTTACAATAAATATAGCAAAAATTTAACTTATGCATTAATTCATTATGGAATAATAATGAGGAATATGAAGGGTCAATCATACAAACTTGCATCATAATTTTTCTTGGAATCACTGTCTTTTTTATTTTGTTTTTGTTTTTGAGGCATGTTCTTTCTATGTTGCCCAGGCTGGTGCTGAACCTTGAACTCCTGGGCTCAAGTTATTCTCCTTCCTCAGAATTCCATGTAGCTGGGTCTCCACACGTATGCCACCACAAAAGACTTCTTTGGGAAATATGGTTATAATTTCATATTTTTCAAATTTATTATACATGTATGTTTTTAGTTTTTAGACTTGAATAGATTATGGAGATTATATATGGAGAAGAATGTGTTATGTATCTTAATTTAGTATTTTGGGAATGAGAAATATTTGCAAAAACATTTATTTTTCCAAACTGATGATACTCTATAAAGTTGTTTAGAAAACAATTTATGGTGTTGTTATAAGATAACAGAGTATTGAAAACCACCAGCTCAACATAAACAGTAGTCATGAAGTCATAAAATAACAGAAGAAAATAATGTTATAGAATTTCTGAAATCAGTTTTCAGTGTCCTTTCCTGACCACATCTCTTTTTATTTTTTGTGGTGATGAGCATTGAATCCAGGACATACTAAGCAAATGCTTTATCACAGCCCCTTGTATTCCTTAATTTATTCATTTATTTGGTGACTGTTGCTGTTTTATAGAAACTTTAACAGTGTGGTTATATAAGAATGATAAGTCAGAGATAGTTATTCCAAAGTACAGAGAACATCCTTTCCAAGAAAAGATCTTTCAGTGATTTGTGAAATTTTGATGTATTATAATATTTATCTATAAAATCTAAAACAAAAAAATAAGAATGAAAAGAAACTTTCTGAATATCAGGATTAACCAGACTATCAAGAGATATTACAAACTGAAATTAATTTAAATTCATAGATTGTTTTATTACCACATTCAGTTATTTATTTCTCCAGCTTGCACACTTAGAAGTCTGACATTGTAAGACTTGCAGCTCACACTCACATAACTGAAACACACAAGGATGCTCATATAAGTAGAAATGCTAATTTATCTATTCTCAGCTATAAATATTATCTGTCAGAACATTCTTTGCACTATGATCATTGAAATAATTTCCTATAACTAGACTACATGAAAGAAAACTCATATTTCAAAACTTTTATGCGTTCATAAGATAGAGATAAAACAAACCAAACAGAATAATAGATCTTTATGATATTCATACAAATATACATATCTTTGGTTTAGAATATTGGACCAGCATATATGAAGACACTTGGCTCAATACTTATTTCCTCTGGTTATTCCTTAGATGAGTATTGTTAATTTTCTGTGGATGAAATTCTTTTGAAATAATTATGTATATCTAATATTAGCTATGTAAATACATTCAGTCAACCTATAATACAAAGTGGCAGGCTGTGCCTTCATAGTGAATTTCTAGGTTTTCTTCCTCATAGTTTGAGAAATATATCACTGAAATCTTAAAATACTGATAACATATATTTCCTACCTGCAAAATATCCCATATAGTTGCCTAAAGTTTGATGTTCAAATTTCTTTAATTTAGTTATGTGGAGGCAAAAATCATAAGCATATTGAAAGATTTGAAAATTTCTTCATCAAATATAAACTGTCTGGATTAAAAACTCCTGACACAGGGCTGGCGTTGTGGCTCAGCAGTAGAGTGCTCGTCTAGCACATGCAAGGCCCTGGGTTCGATCCTCAGTGCCACATAAATAAAATAAAGGTATTGTTTCCAACTATTTCCCCAAAATTAAAAATGTTTTAAAAAAAGAACTGAAAAACTCCTGATACTATTTACAAAGTAGATATTAGTCATGTATCCAATTCCTTTAATTTGGAAGCAGAAATATATTTCCACAGAAAGTTATATCTGTCTGTAGTTCATCAGTGCATTTTACATTTTAATTAGTGATTTCTACTTCATATTCACGAGTAGCGTTCCAGTGTTCTTTGTTAAAGTAATATAGTATTAAAAGTAACATAATCTCAAAACAAGCAAATATATTTACACAGTACTAATATTTACCTCAAAGATAAAGTCCATTTAATTTACATCCCTGAATAATGC
The DNA here is from genome assembly GCF_021218885.2 of Marmota monax. Lineage (NCBI taxonomy): Eukaryota > Metazoa > Chordata > Mammalia > Rodentia > Sciuridae > Marmota > Marmota monax. The sequence continues at coordinate 18,928,891 of NW_026692781.1, forward strand.
TTCTTAAAATACTTCCTCTCTGTTATTATCTAGCAGTTTTTTTTTTCTGCATCTGGATTATTTTTATATGTAAATTCACACACATACACACCCCCAAATAGGCTCTTGCTTTTCATCCACTTATTTCACAGTCATTTATCACCAGAAATTAGAACCCTCAATAAGCCAGACTACTATATACTCTGCTATCAGCTTCTCCAATGTGTTCATTCTTGTGAGACGGATGTACTTAATCAAGGGAAAGTTGATTCCAAGAGTTTTAGGAAATTATAAACATTTTAAATTGCTTAATCCAATTGGTGTGGGTAATCAGAGTAATCCTTCTTATTTTCTTGTTTGTCCTTCCAGAATTGAAACTCCAAATTCCACCAGGTAAATATTTACACTATAAAGAAAACACACACACACACACACACACACACATTACATTGATCTTTATATCTGTGCTTATTCTAATATATGCTATTTTTATTAATATAAACTACAGCTCTGTAGTATTATTTGAGATCAGATATCATGATACCTCCTGCCTAACTCACTTCTGTTGCTCACAATTGTTCTTGCTATTCTCAGTCTTTTTATTCTTCCATATGAATTTTAGGACTTATTTTTTTATAGTTCTGTGAAGAGATGTTATTGGCATTTTGATAGGAATTATATTTAATCTGCAAATTTCTTTTAGGAATTTATTTTAGTAATATGACAATTTTTATGATATTTATCCCTAGAATGCATTAGAATGTATATTTTTCTATTTCATGGAATAATTTGAGGAAGATCAGCATTAGCTTTTCTTTAAAGGTCTAGTGAAACTCAGCTGAGAATCCATCTTGTCCTGGGTTTTTCCCAAAGCAAATTTTTGACTTAGGGTACAGGTTTCAGTGTAGAAATACCCTTAGAGTATAGCACTAGATTTTAAGTAGTTCTTCCCAAAGACTATTGAAAAGTTGGATATGTCAGTTAGCTATGATATATACATAGATGAAAACATCACATTTTATCCCAAAAGTACATTTAATTATGTGTCAATCAAAAATAAATTAAAAAATAAAATGTAAAAATATTTTACAGACTAGTATTGATCACAGGAATTTTAAAAGACAAACAATAGTGTACAGTAGCTCAGTGAACTTACATAAACTAGTTAAAAAGTGAATAACTTTGTTCTACCATTTTTTTGTTTGGATTATAAAAGAAAAAACAAATTACATTTCTAATTCAATATGTACTTTGTACATGATTTAAGCATTATATACTGGTAATCTTGAGAAATACTGGAGATTTAAAATAGTAAAACTATAAAAATTCTATGACATCTAATTCTATTTACTAGACTGTTTCTTGTCAACACTAACATATATCCTGACGAGTAAAAAATTTTGATTATCAAATAATGATCATAAAGTATTTTGTAAATGCTAAAATAGTTCAATTTCTTATTTACTTAATATAGCATGATTGGCAAAATTCTATTGGATATCTTAGCACTTCATCTTATCATCTAGGAGAGATCATGTGTTCTTGATTTAGTTGTTTGTCCTATAAAATGCATTTCATTTAGTTTTCACATGAATCCCATGGACATCACCAAAGCATCAATAAGAATCCTCTATATTTGGCTTTAATATAGTAAATATAGATAATCTGTGTTATTAATATCAGTATAAAGATTTATATTTTAAGAGCTGGGAGGTAGATAGAATACAAAAATGTAGAAAAAATTGTCAAATGACTTAGTTAGTTTCTACTAACTTGGAGTTATAAGGAGTCATAAGTTTATATGATCTATACAATCATACACATTTGAGAAACAAAACAGAAACAATTTGGGAAAGCAGCAAAGAAAATGATTAGTGCCTCTTTAAAAAATATTGATTTTTGAGAAACCTGTGGAACTGAAAATGAGGAGATCTTGAGCTAGTATGTTAAATATTCATATATGAGGATATAAATTTGGGGTAAGAAGATCATAGGTGTCACTTTAGACAAAGTGATTGGATTAATTTAAATGAAAAGTCTAATTGGAATAATGACAAGGAAAAGGAGACAGTATAAAACCAACATTTCTGTATGACTGGAAGAAGACAATTATAAGAAGTAAATGACTATAAGAGAAAAGTAGAATAGGAGAAGACTGTTCTAGAAAGGAATGATCAATAATAGCAAATACCAGAGTCAGGAAATTTGAGAAGAAAAATGAAATTTCTCATTGATTCATTAATTAACTTTTTTATGACTGACTCTGTTCAGAGTAGTTTTAATAAATAATAAGGATAGAAACTGTCTGCAAGATGAGCATTAAATGGGAGATAATTATGTGAATTGGTAAGCACACACGTTAATTTCAAGGAGCTCAGCTCTCTTGATGGGAGAGTTAATAGAACAGTAGCTTGCAAAGAATTGGGGATTAAGAGCTCTTAATAAGGCTGCAGGTTGGAACATGCTTGTAATCCCAGGGGTTTGTTAGGCTGAGGCAGCAGGAGCTCAAAGCCAGTCTCAGCAAAAACAAGGTGCTAAGCAACTCTGTGAGATCCTGTCTCTAAATAAAATACAAAATAGGGCTGGGATGTGGCTCTGTGGTCGAGTGCTCCTGAGTTCAATCCCCAGTAACAACAACAACAAAAAAGTTCTTAATAAAATAAGAAACAACATATAAAATCACATGAAGTTTTCAAATAAAAATTTCAATATTTTTTGAAGCCTATATGAGTGAGCGCTTTCAATAAGAGTGAGAAAAACATTACTTGGGGGTGGGGCTAGGGAAGAATAGCGTTACTTTAAATTAGGTAGAAGGAAGTAAAGGGAAGAGAGGGGGTGTGGAGGTAGGAAGGAGAATAGAATGAATCAGACATTTTTACTCTATGTATGTATATAACTATATGACCATTGGGTTTCTACATCATGTACCACCAGAAGAATGAGGAATTATAATAAATTATATATGATGTATCAAAATGCATTCTACTATTATGTATAATTAATTAAAACAATTTTAAAAAAAATAAATAATTATTATGCTAGGAACAATAGTATTTTAGAAAATGAAGTATAGAGTTGTCATTTATTTATTTATGTCTTCATTATTTTAGAAAACTAGAAAGCAAGACCATCTACTGAAACTGAAAAGAAATATGGAGGATGCTATGACATATACTGTGTCCCCAAAATTTCAGATGTTGGGGTTCTCATTCCCAGACCCACAGGATGTGACCTTGTGTGGAGATAAGGTCCTTACACAGAAAAATTAAGTTAAAAAGGATGCATTAGGTTAAATATAATATAACTGATGTTCTCATTTAAAAAAATAAAAGTGGTGGGATGGATTTGGACACAGAAACAACATGGAGGAAAGTGGATATGATGAAGAGATGGAGAAAGACAAACCAAGGAGAGAGACTCGGAACAGATTCTTCACTTATAACCCTCAGAAGGAAACAACCATGATGAGAATGCATTCATTTTGGGTTTTTAGCTTTAAAAATTGTAGATATTATTTTCTATTGTTTAAGCAATCCAGTTTGTGGCACTTTGTTTATTTATGGCATCCATAGCAAACAAATTTAGAGATTTAATGATAATAGGTAAAAACCAAAATAAATCAAATGTTTTTGTTTAAATTACATAGAGTTCCAAAGCTTTCTTTATCTTTTCCCTGAACAAAGGCTAAAATTTATGCTATGGTTTATGAATCATTGCTTCAATATTTATTTAATTTAATTTATGAATATATCACTTAATGAATATGTGTTTCTTGAATTTATGTAATGGCAGCAGATCTTAATATAATTTATAATTAACTGGAAAAAATCAAGAGACTGTGAAAATACTCTGGCTCTACGACTCAATGTCTAAACAATAATAGCTGAATAAACAAAAATATTTCCCTCACAAATTAACTGGATATAATTATACCTGGCTATCTTCTTTATCTGTCATAACAGTAATGAAAAAAATGACATGTTGTTGTAACTAAGCAAAATACAAACTTGTAACTAACAGTATTAGCATTTATAAAATCTTATAAATATTAAACTAAGAAAATGGAATTTGTTATATAACACAAATATAAATTACCAGTAATGTTACAATCATTTGTATTATTTAAGAGGTACAAGTTTTAAGTGGCAAAACTTTGGTTTTATCTTCATATTAATTCCATTTAAATGGCTTTATACAGAAAATAAAAGTCATTTAAATTCTGTACCATCTTAAAACAGGGAGCATCTGTCAGCATAATAGATCCTTTAGCCTCCTGCTGGGCAAACTCAGTAGATATTTTAAAATTGACTGAGTTTGAGAAGAAGCAATTTTTCATACAAAAGCTGGCAGTTAAGGAGGAAAAATGTTGTTATCCTAATTAGGTTGGATTTGGCCACTGGGATCTTTTCTGTTCACCACAATAAATTTAGAAACCTTTTGTAAATTTATACCACTCAGGATTTTCATAGTTACCTGATAAGCTGGCTAACTCTGCCATTGGTGCTGAGTCTGCTCTTTGCTCTTTGAATAGTTTTTTGTTTTTTTTTTTGTTTTTTTTTTGCTCTTTCCCTAGTGGGCTCCTGAAGAAGACAGAGGGATTTGGGTTTATTTAGCAGTTGTTTTTCTCCTGTTAATGGCTGTCAAATGGACACCCCTTGAAGACAGTATTCATTTTGCCCCTCTCTTAACTCATCCCACTTATTTGAAGGCTTGTTTTGTTGTTTGAGCCTGTCAGGCAAATAACATATGCTCAAAGAGTTACAATTAGCATCCATTATAATATTATGCCAATTGCTTATTCTTGGCTCACATTTTTTAGAGCAACTGGAATAATGTGTTGCAAACATTGATTGTATTTTAGCAATCAAACATTATATTGTGATTAAATTATTACCAGCCCCTAATATGATATTTATTTTTATACTTTCAGTGAGAATAATACTTGAATATATTACTAATTTAATAATGATCATGAAATAATTTTCCTTAAAGTACAGATTCACACAACATAAACATACACACACGCACATACATGTATATACACAATTGTATACACAAACAAGATTTTTTTCTTTTTTCTTTTTTTTTTTTTTTTGATCCTGTGGCTTGAACCCAAGTCCTTATGGATGCTAAGCATTCATCTACCACTAATTTATATCCTTAACCCCTAGTTTACTTTCTTATTTATTTTCAAATCAATAGATTACATTGTATGGTTTTATAATATATAACATGATGTTTAGAAATATAAAAACATTGTGAAATGATCAAATCTAGCTAATTAACAAATGCATTACCTCACATAGTTACAATTTATTTTTTTTTTGGTGAGAGCATATAACATCCATTCTCTAACTTTTTTAAAAATACCATATATTGCCATTAACTATAGACTTCTTGCTGTTCACTGCAACTCTTAAAATGTATTCCTCCCATCTAACTCTAATTATGTATTCTTTGTATGGCATCTGCCTCTCCCCTCCACAGCATCTACTAATCACCATTATTCTTTACTTCTTCAAGATCAATTGTTTGTAAATTTCACATATAAGCAAGATCATGCAGTATTTGTTTATTTCACTTAACATAGTTCCCTCCTAGTTCATCATGTTTTCAAAAATGGCAGCCTTCAATTATTTTATGATTGAATAGTATTCCATTGTATATATGTACATTTTCTTTATTCTTTCATCAGGTGGAAACAATAGGTAGATTTCATATCTGGGCAATTGCAAATAATGATGCAGTAAACATATGAACTCAGAAATCTCTTTGTTGTACTGATTTTATTTTATTTTATTTTTGTATATATATCCAGCAGTAGGATTGCTGGATAATGTGTTAGTTCTGTTTTTAGCTTTTCATTGAACCTTCATACTTTCTCAACAATTACTGTATTAATCTATATCCCTACCAACAATATATAGGATTCTCTTTTCTACACCTCCTTACAAACACGTATTATCATTTCTTTTTGATAATAGCTATTTTAACTGGGGTGAAATTATGATTTTTATTTACATTTCCCTGATAATTAGTGAAATTGAAATTTTTTATATGCTTTTTGGCCATTTGTATGTATTCTTTTGAAAAATATTTTTGTCTTTTGCCCAATAATAAAATTAGAATTGTGTGAATTATTTGCATATTTTTTATCTCCTCATACACTTTGGATATTGATCTCTTCTGAATCGGATTTGTTGAAAATATTTTCTCCCATTCAGTATGTTGCCTCTTCACTCTTGTAATTGTTTATTTTGCTGGGCAGAGCTTTTTAATTTGACACAAATCATTTGTATATCTTTGCTTTTGATATCTTACACAAATAATACTTGACCAAACTAAGGTTATCAAGTATTTCCATGTTTTCTTCTAATAGTTTTACAGCTTAAGTTCTTAAATATAAACCATTCATCCATTTTCAATTGTACTTTGCATATTTTGAGAGATAAGGGTATAATTTATTTTTTTGGCATGTGGCTATCCAGTTTTCCCAGAACCATTTATTGAACCCTAATGTCCTATTCTTAATTTTGTATTCTTAGTACATTTCTTAAAAGTTGGGCCATTGGTTTTATTTTTCTAATTGAAATTAATATTGATATTAAAGATCAATATTAAAATATTAATTAAGACAACTGAATATACTTAATGCTGACTTTCCATGTGTTATGAAATACATTTTAAATTCATTTTATATCTTCAAAAACAATGCTAAAATAATTTTTTGCAAATTCCCAATTTATTTTGGTTGAAAACTGATACTTATTTCAGGGGGGGAAATACCACATATAATTAAAAGAACTTATAATAAAAAGAAATTCAATAAATTGGGAACTAGCTTTTCATAATGGGACTAACATCAAGTTACAGTAGTTCTGATATAAAGAAATGTTATTTCTAGCTCCTTATATTCATTTTCCTGAAGGGGCATAGGTAAAATCCTAGAGAAAGAGGGACAACTTTTGGAATCTTCCATAGGGTCTCAAATGAGTAGATTAACAAAAACAAACAAACCAACAAAACTCAAATCCCAACACAATTGAAAGAACTGACAAAAATTCCCCTTCTGAGTTACGTTTCTGCCAATTAGAAAGAAAAAATTATGCTTAAACATATTGGTCAGATTTGAGAAGAAATGGCACATCAGAGAGGTAGGACTTCATGGATCTGAAACAATTTCCAGAATCTGCTTTGACAAGATTATGTGTTTCCTGTGAATCAAATGGGCAGAACAGCTTATAGCCAGTCATCAGCAACTTTGTGGATATCTTAGATGAATATAAAAATGTTTGTTCTAAATAGGACTGTTTAGAGGGCAAAATGTGTTCTTATTAATGCTCATTATTATTTCAATGAAAATCATAAATTGATAGAAAACTACACTAATTACTATGTATGGTTGCCCTATAACTATCCTGCCTGACCAAGTGCTGGGCATCACTGATATCCTATCTATTTCTCTTCATTAAACTCTATTGTCAGGCTTTCCTCCTCCTTACCAGCTTCTGAATTTTGCACACCATCCTCAGCATGAACATAACATCTGAGTATTGGATGAAAAGAACTAGAATTTTTCCTGACAGATCCTACTAGTCATTTCCTCTTGTTTGCCTAACTTCTTACTTTTTTACATATGCTTTCCTATAAAACATTTGATTTTCTGATTGATTTTGAGATACTTGCCATTACTGTATTTAGATGGTTCTATTTCAAATCTTTCCAATTAAATTCTCTTCATCTAAATCCAGGTTTGTTTTTATTTTGGCATGTCATATAAGAACAAATCTGAATTTAATCCATTTAGTTGGGGCACAATCACTCCTTTAGGACACTCTGAAGGACACACTATGGTTTGAATGTGAGGTGTCCCCCAAAAGCTCATGTGTGAGACAGTGCAAGGAGGTTCAGAAAAGAAATGATTGGGTTTTAAGAGTCTTAACCAATTAAGTGATTTAATCCCCTGATAAGAATTAACTGAGTGGTAACTGAAGTGGTAGAGTATGGCTAGAGGAGGTGGGAATTGAGAATGTGGCTTTGGTGTATATATTTGTATCTGGAAAGTGGAGTATCTCTCTCTCCTTCCTGATCACCATGATGTAAGTTGCTTCCCTCTGTCACCCTCTCCTGCCATGATATTCAGCCTCACCTCAAGCTTTAAGGAATGGAGCTGACCTTCTACAGACTATGACCTCTAAAACCATAAGCCCTCTAATAAACTTTTCCTTCCTCTCTACAGTTGTGTTGGTTGCGTCATTTAGTCACAGCAATGAAAAAGCTGACTAAAACACCAAAGGACATTAATAGAGATGGGGACATTAAACCAACTCTTAAAATACCAGTAAAGGGAAAAATAATGCCTTCATCCATTTAACAGAATGGATCTTTCAGGCCTCACCTCTAGGCATATTTGAAGGAGAAGAGTAAAAGGTAAGTCCATATTACCTTACTCCCTACCACGATATGGCTTCTCAAAATATGAACTAATGGTGTTTGGGTGGTCAGTGGGTGAGATGAGAATAGAATAAGTGATAACAGTCTAAAATAAATAGAAAATGAAGTTTTAAACCAAACTATGCTGCACTGGACTTTATAACTACTCCAAATGAAATTATAGCTATTAATAGATCCAAGATAGTCCTGAATCATATGAAATGAAGATTTTGGCTGAATGTGGAACTTAGAAATCATTAAAATTATTTCATAGTACAATACACTGAGTCAAGACTTACATTTACTTGCTATATCAACCAGTGTTTTCAGTAATAAATAAATAAATAGATAGATAGATAGATAAAAACAAATAAAATAAAAGAATGCTGGATTTAGTGGCTTAAAAAATTGACACTTAATAAGCAAATGAAACCACAGGTCTGTGGTGGTAGCTCCAAGGTTAGACTGGACGATTACTGATATCAAAAACAGAGGTCAACCCTTCCTTTTATTTTTCCATATATAATGTAGTATCCATGTGTTCTAAAGAAGCTATAAAATAACTCGATTACATAATAATGTACAAAGGAAGAAAAAAAGGAGGTGCAGCAAATTAATAAAGCAGCTCTTCTCAGGTAACTTTATCTGCGATAAGAATCATCAGAATTCTCCTTACCCAACACAAAAATTTATGACTAAATTAGAAGAAAGAAAATTCGAAAGTGAGTATCTAGAAAGGTTACTTTCTGATTTTGGTGACAAGTTTTGCCAGTCTAAAAGGTAACTAGTACTCTTGAATAATAATTAATAATGTTTGCCCTACAAGCCTTTCTATTTTACTGAATTAGTGTAATTTAATATCTCATTTAGTTATTGGATGAAATAAGAGAGTAGCAGAAAATTTTAGTGAATTTTAAATGAAACAAATTGAATTTGTAATGATCAATTTAAATAAATTACTTTAGCTGTATACAGTACTTTTAAATGATGTTATTTATACTTTCTTAATAATCTTGGTACAATACAGTAGGCATTGCTATGATCATCTATTTCAAATTTCCTCAGTGGTTGGAATAACATTTGTTCAACTCAAGATAGGAATATAGATATCACCAATGGTATGTAATTAGAATTCTTTTAATTGTTTTGCAAATGTTATGTTTTAACTAGTTCTCAGATATATTTGCTGTGCCCATATATTACTTATTGTTATCTTTATTTTGAACCTTATATTACCAGAATTATTGGAAACAGTGCTTACCATGCTTGCCATCAATCAGACACTCACTATTCTATCTTTCTTGAAATCACAAGTTTGGCTTATCTAAAATAAAAAACAATTCTTTCCCCTCCCCCAATTTTTTTATGTCTCTTACTTTACCATCAGATAAAGTTCCAAACCTTTTATATTAACCTCAGCAATTTTCATTTTTAACTCAATTCCTATTATATATTACCATGCACAGACAGATTGCTATGCCTCTAAATATTTGCCTAATATTTTTCACTTGGAACACATGCATCCTATTTACTCCACTCATTTAATTTATCCTGGAAATTTGCTTTCATAATAGATTAAATTAACTGTCATTTACAAGTTTTTATCATTGTGCTTACAACATTTAGTGGCAAATATGTGTTATGTAACTTTCTGTGTGTGTGCTAACAAATTGAGCACAAAAACTTGGTCACCTAGAATTTTCAGGTTCAAAAATAGTAGAGTACTAAATGATGTGTGCTCAATATTTTAAGAGAAACTGATATAATTATAATATATAAAAATATATTATATAATAATAAAGGACACCATTGCTGTCAAATCAGGGAAATTATTTAATGAATAAACTTTAAAAAGAATATCTATAAATTTGTCAATCATCTAAGCAGTTATACACAGGCAGGTGTCTGTAGGGTTGCTGTGCAGCCTGAGCAAAAGTGGAAACACAATAAAAATCAATAGTCATTTTAAAATAACTGACAAATAAAAAGAAAGTGATTTTAAAATTAGAATATAAATCAATGTGAAGATGAGTCAACTGACAGAAATTGAATTTTTAGAATGCATCTGTTCTAGTGAGTGTACTGCAGTTGTGGATATTTGGCTAATGCTCTAGAACACTAAAAGAAATGTTGTAACCAAATTCAGGACACAAAATTTTAGTTCTGCCCACAAAACTTATGGCATGTGCACACACACACACACACGCACATGTATGCACATGTGCTTACCTACTCAGTTACAGGCAACAGAGATGATGATTTCAAAAGAGAACAGAGGGAAAAAATGTATACTAAGTTAAGATTTGCTTTTAAATTTTTTGTTTTGTTTAGCATTCAGTCATTCAGAGAGTAAATTTTTGAACAACTATTGACAGCCTAATATACTGGAACTAGGAAAACAGTTAACAGGTAACTACATACAAATGGTCTTAGCTTTCTCTTATCTTAAAATCTGCTGGAAGGGAGGGTGAGAATACAAGAAAACATGAAGCAAATAGTAGTAATGATAGGCGCTGTGTTAGGAAACCTTAATGTTTAAGATGATATGATGAATGAGGTTTGTACAATGGGAAAAAGAAGACTATGTTCTCATCACAGAAAACAACTTCTATGGTGTCTTTGGAACCTACTGGAAGATTAGAAAGATGTGCAGACACAGAAGGGTGGGTGGTAAACCACGAGGTTATGCAGTAGGGGCTTTGTGCTGATCCAGAAGGACCTTGAGAGTCAGGGTTATGGATTTGGACTTTACCTATGAACATTTGAACTACAGAAAAATTTAAGTAGAAAAATTACATAAATGGATTTTTGTTTCAGAAACAAAGTGCTAGTAATTTGTAGATAATGTACTGCAAGGTAGAAATACTGGATGAGTTATGGTTTGCTGTTATTTATTCATTATTTGTTTCTTTTATAGTAATCCCAGAAAAAAATCACTAATTTGGCTAGTTTATAAATTGCTGTTGAGGATAAGTAGTACATCAAATGGGTGTTACAAGACTTGGAGAATGGCAGATTATTGTATGAAGAAGTGGTCAGGCATTAGGCCCAGGATTCTAACTTTAGTCGGTGGAACAGGAAACAGTTCATGTTTCAAAGAAAAATAAATATTTGTCTCACAATCATCAATTTGTGGGAATATGTAACATTCTGAAAGCGATTTCTATAATCAGTTTTTTAAAGAATTCAAGAAATATTGGAATGCAATCAGATAGAATCAGAAATTTAAAGACCATCACAGTGTGGTAGGTCCTGAACTCTACCTAATTATCTAAAATGTTCACCAAATTAACACCCAGTTTAGTAGTTTAGAAAATGAAGTTTAAAAATCTCTATGGATAAAGCAGAGCAGAGTGACTGATGTTAGTTTCTTGAAAATATTCCAAGAAACAAAGTTAAAAAAAAATTCTCTCAGATTGTCAAAAAGGCAGTTTTGAATATCCTATGGTTATATATTTAGATTAGTTCAGCCAAACAGCTAGGGATCAAAATAAGGAACTAGAAGTCTTTTTCTCCTATCCTCCTTGTATTCATGGGATATCGTATACAAGGATACTAATCTCTATACCTACCATTTACTTTAATCTTTGCTTAACTTGCATAGAACAGATAGATGATATACAAGTGAAACTTCTAAACTTCCAATACTAACACGAGTGTGAAACACACATATATTAGGAAACAGAAAATTAAAAAGTAGATATGAATATAGATGAATATTTGGAGCACAGTGGAAATGTTTACCAAAATCTACTGAAGAAAAAACAGTAAACAGAGTAATTTGTAAAATTACTCCCCCACCCTAGACATCTCAATATCTCTTACAAGTCTAGTTCTCACCTGGAAATCCCTTTTTCCTTTTTTGTAAACTACCTGCTAATTGTCTAACGTCTACCATTTTAGACAATTAACTGTAAATACCTAAATTTTCCTGTGAAATCTATTTTCCCACTACTTGCAATCAGTTCTTGCTTTTTCTTTTATAATATCAATTCTTGTAGTTTCTTTAATTATTTTATTTACCTTTCTGGATTTCCCTAATCTATGTAGAAAGTCACATAGAAGGTTGAGGTCAACAACAACAACAAAAGCAAAAACAACGCCTGAATTCTCCTGATTTATGTTTCATAATCACGCTGAAGGCAGGGTACTGTGGCAAAATGAGTTTAGAGAGGAAGTAGAGTTAGGTAAGCATATGAGGTAGGGGGCACAGAGCCTCCAAAATTATATTTTTATGGCAGCAAGAATAAAATTTAAGGATTTTGCCTGCTAATCTAACATGATAAACAATTATACTCCCTACCATCATGCTACAGATATTTGTTTAGAGATAGTATTAATTGGATTTCATATTCTGTCCATATATAGCTAACTGATTTTAGACAGTAATATTTTATTTATCGTTTTGTATGTTTAGTGCATTCATGTGTCAGTTTTATTTAATAACTATCAGATTGATTTAAAGACAATCTTGATTTCTCTGAATTATTATAATACTCAATGGATATTAAGTGACTGTTCAAAATATAAAATTTAAGATATATTTTTCTTTAATCTGAAACTAGCAAAATAAGATATACATATATGCTGATGTCTGAAATACTAAAAACCCAGTGGAAGTAAACTAAATAGCTCTGTGGCTTATTTTGTTAAAAATATATACATGACTCATTATTTCAAAATTGCCATATCAAAATCTAAAAATTCTTAAAGAGTGTCCAAAATATAGAGAATTTTAAAATGAAAATAAGTAAGCAATATCAAAGTCATTATAGACACGGGCTAAATAAAAATGAAAAGACTTTGAATATAATATGAGGATTTTCTTTTAAGATTTAAATATAAACAACTTATATATCAAGAAAAAAATTCCAGTTAGTAAAAAATCATTAAAATTGAGATTTTTAAAACCAAAGTTGAAAGTCAACATAAAAATATCAAATAAATAAAAAAGTCAATTCTCCCTGTGCACACATTCACATGTAAATATAATAAGTTATATGACTTATCCACTAGACTGGTAATATGATCAATTACTAAAACAACAAAAATACTTTGTATTCCAGTTTGATGCCATTGGCTACCTCACTAGTGTGCCAGGACAAGGGCAGATTGCTAATAAGTTTTTTTATTCCATTGCATTAAAAAATGATATTAGTTTTTTTTTGAAAAAGAATATAAATGTTAATGGAGACATCAGAATTTGAATATTAAAATGTCTGATCTCTTAACTATCTGTCATTTCTAAGTATAATTGATATAAAATGTTTTGTAGTAAATTTCTATAACCCAAATTGCCTTTCATGCATCTTGCTACATTTTTATTTCATCTTTCTAATTTGTTTTGGTCATAGGAATACTAACAATTATTAAATTATCATACATACTTCATCCAGTCACAAAATTACTTAAATAGGCTTTAATATAACAGTGATACAGAAAGACATATACTATATGTTTTCTCTCAAATAAATTTTTTTTTAAAATTGAAGTGAATGTAGAATAGTGATTAATAGAGGCTGGGAAAAGTGTATGGGAAGAGAGAAAAAAGGGAACTAGAATAAGGGGTAATAAAACACAGAAGAAATACGTTCTGGTGTTATCCAGTACACTGGGATGACTATAGTTCACAATAAGTTCTTACATATTTTATGAAGCTCTCAAGAGAGAAACTCAGAGGCTCCAAACATAAAGAAATGATAAGGAGAGGAAAACCACAATTATAATGTAATCAGTGTATAAAAAAATGAAAATAAGTAAACTTTAACAAGTACATTTGTTAAAATATTACACTGTACCCAATTGCTATGTTCAATTCATTTGTGTTATTAAAAACACAAACTAAATGAAAGAAGAAATAAATATATATTCATTTTACACGAAGAAAAAAAACCTGCTATTAAATTATGGGAGTTCTATTATATGGCTTTAATATTTCTTATTTAAATAATTAGTACCCTAATCTAACCTTTACTTATAAAAGGCATCTTCATTATTTATCCAATATATTAGTATGGTCCCTTATAAACCATCAGTTATGTTACTAGTTATTAAAATATTCAATTATTATTTGAATATACAATTGTAAGCATAAAGTGACTTTAACTGATTAACAAAAAAAATAAAATATTAAAAATCAATATAAGGTAACTTTAGGTTTCTTTTCTTAAATTATTAGAAGCCTGTGTTTAAAATATAATGTTCTAAAATTTTAAAACACACATCACACAAATTCTGATTTATCTGTAACTTTTCTATGCTAGTTATAAATTTCATGTATACCTTCTGGCAGTAATAAATAAATAAACAATTTTAGAGAAGTGTAGTTTTGTTCCATTGGAATGTATTATTTAAATCTATGAAAATTTAGTATGATTAGAGAGAAAAAAAACAACTCAAACCAAAGAAAAAGAGATCCATAAAATATGATTTTTGCACTAACCTTTTTTATTTTTATAAATTACAAGTCCTGTTTTGGGGAATTTTTCAATACAAATAACCTAAAGGACAGATAAACTGACAACAGTCAGTTATTCGGTATAAATTCTTATTAGTAATAGGCTTCCCCTTAATATTCCCCTTATTGTCTTTTCTGTCAGTGAAAATTTTGCCTGCTCATCTGTTTTATCTGCCTGCAGTGCTAACCTATGCCAAAATGGTTACTGCTGCATAAATTAATGAATGCAAATTATCATACAAACTTCTCAAAACTCTATAATTGCATACACTGGGGGAGATGATTATGAAATATGTTTTTAGATTGTTACTTTTTAAACACAAAAGTTGTTAACTGTGTTTCTGAAAATAATTTGATCTGACATTAAGCTTTATTTATTGTGCTGTTTATATTAACACTAAAACAAAATAATGGTGTCTTAGAAATTTTGCAGGAATTATGAATCAAACTTTCTTATATCTATATGAGATAGATAGCTTAATTGATAAAATATCACCCACTAACCTCACTGGGTTTTAAGAATATGAAGTTAGAAAGAGAGCAAATATCATATTCATTATCATAGTTATATAGACAAATTTGATAAGATTCTAATTTTTGAAACCCAACAAAATGTTATCAAAATACAAATTAATTTGTAAAAATTACAAAGTGATGACAAACTCCTTAATATTAACATTCTCAGAAGGATTCAAGAGTTACCAATTTCTTTAGAATCAACTGACTTTCATTTCATCAACATCCCTATTCAAGAATGTTCTTTCTGATATATGAATGCTAACCCATATTAAGAGAGGATGAGGAGGGAAAGAACAGAAGTCCATCAGATTAGATAAAAGGGATTAAGGGAATGGAGAGGGGGATGGAATAGGAAGGAGAGTAGAATTAATTGGACATAACTTTCCTATCCTTGTATTTGAATAGACATACAGGGTAAGTCCACATCATGTACACCCACAAGAATAGGATCCTAATTATATTTAATTATACTCCATGTATGAATAATACACCAAAATGCATTCTATTGACATACATCTCTAAAATGATCATTTAAAAAAAAATCCCCATTCAAGATCATATGATAGCTGAGCATGGTCCTACACAACTGCAATTTGTTACTCAGGAGTCTAGGACAGTAGGATTTCATGTTTGAAGCCAACTTGACCAACTCCCTGAAACATATCTCAAAATTTAAAAAAAAATAAAAAGGATGGTGCTTTAATCCTGGGATTAGTCTTTAATACTGAAAAAAAAAAACCATAATAACCATTCAGTTCAATTTAAATAATTTGAGTTGTCTAATTCACTAATTTACCATGTAAATATATATTTATTCTAACAAAACTCTCTCTCTTTCTTAGTCATGCATAGTATTTTTGTGTTTAAAACAGTGCAATTATAATTGTTTTCATCAATGTCATCAAGGGTGCCAACTCATGACAATGCAACAATCATTGTCTTCTCTTTGTAGCAATTTCTCTCTGCTTTCTGGAATTTTGATCAGTCAAACTAGAATTTTTCCACCCTTGTGTTTCTTTACATCTCTTTCATAAATTCTCTTTCTGTATAAAATATTTGTAAAGTTGTAATTAGTAACATTACTGATGGTTGTTGATCCAATGTTTTATTTTGTCATTTTGCTTTTATTTTGTAACATTGGTTGTTTATTTTCCTTGAAAAATTATTTGAAGAAATTCTTGTAGTATATTTTGATGCTTATTGTGATGTTCCTCCAGATATATATAAATTTATTTCAGAGATGAGGAATATACCAATCAATTTTAAAGGGAATTCATATTTTGAGATTCTTTAAAGGGTAAGTTAGACTTAACCTTAGACTGTGATTCCATGTTAGGACTAGCTTCTAATTAAAAGTTCTTAGGGATGAATTGATTTATTTCTTTTTACACTTAGTATGAAGTTACTTTGGTTACCTTCTGGGTAAAAATGAGGCTAGTACTTTTCTACCTTTTCCTGAGAACAAAGTTCAGTGTGTGAGCTTTATGAATTGTGGACTGATACTGGCTTTTCCAATTTGGGATCAGCCTGCTTGGACTTTTCTTCTCTTTTTTGCACCAAGAGTTAATAAAAACCAAAGATCAAGGGTAAAATAGCAAATAAAACTATGTCATGTCTTTCTTGCTTTTTAAATAGCTGCCTCTTTTATATTGTAGGTGTAAAGAGCAGACTGTGCATTGGTCTGAGTTACTTCATGATGTATAACATAGTTTTCAAACTGTGCCTAAATCTGAGATACTCCATTCTGAAAAGCAGTAGTTTCCTATGAGTTACTCCAGTTTGAGTACAAGTGCCAAGGTAGAATAACTGTGCACCTTGTTTGTACAAGTAAACAAGCTTCATCTGCCTAGAAAATTCATAAGGTACAAACTGATAAATAAGTTATTTGTGCCAGATTATCAAACTAAATCAGGAGCATCTGGACATCTGGACATCCCAGATAATATCAGAAACACTAGACACCGGAGCTTATCAGCCTACCAGATGCAACGCTCTCGCTTAAGAACCCTAAACTGAGAAGCTACCCAAGACTGGATATAGTGGCACCCTGACCCTGTCACCTGGTCACTCCTGTGAGCCTTACCCAGGAAACTTGCCATAGCAATGAACCTCTGTTTTTGTCCTCCTGGGATTTTAGCATGGTGTGGTTTCTGATGCCTGTGATGAGAATGCATGACCCATTCCAAGCTGACATCCTGAAACTGATGTGAATCTGGACCCTCTGCATTGACATCTCTGTGGAACTTATTCAGTGAAATCCATAGGTGACCACCCATAGTAACTCTCTGATTCTTTGCTTTAGTATTTACTCTCTGCCTGTGAGCTTGGCACAATATCACATTACCATGTGCCTGCCTTTTTCTTAGTCATTCTTTGGTATATGTATACATACACACATACAAACACACATTTGTATGAAGGATGACATGTGAATTGAGTGTTACAGATGTTACAGATTAGTATTAGAATAGAATAAAAAATATTTGTGATTGCCTTTCTTATAACTATCAAGTTACCCACAAATATTCAGTGGATTGCAACCTCCAAAAGTGGTGTAGCTTGTGAATACATTGTTATTCAATAAATTCTGATACTGTGGAAAAAACGAAGTGTTTGGTCTATGCTGATGGCATGGTTCATGCACAACACAAGGCTTATGAATTAATTAAACATTCTGTTAATTAATTTGAAAAAGACTGTCAAAATACATCATGGTCTTATAATAAACATCAGAAATCCACATTAATTTATTAAAAATTTTTTTGGTAATTCTACATAAAGGAAGAAGTAAGATTTATTTACTGAATAAAAGCCCTCTATTATTGTTAGTATGCTTAATTGTTTATCTACATTTATTTGATTTTTTAGTTCTTATAGTAAAAGAAACAGTTTTTCAAAATTTATTAAACAGAACAGTGACATTCAGATACAAAGGGAAAGTTATATAAAATTGTCATTTTAACAATATTTTATGAATTACATATTATAAAATTATTAAATAAAAATTAAATTCTATGTAAAATATATTGCTATATATAATTATAATACATTAATAACAAGGAAAAATAAATGAGTTTTATATAAAAATATAAAATCCCATTTAATTAGGCTCCCCTGACTTCCTCAACAAAATTCTTGATTCCAAAAGTTGCTTAAGTTTTCATTTCAAAAGATACTTTTAATAAAATGTTCAAATGCTTATTTGTATTCAGAATAAAATTGTTTAATTGATACATTTCTTAGACATTAATTTTTCCATAGTATAAAATATACCTTTTACTATTTGCATGTAATATGGGCACTATATAAAATATTATATATTGTTTTAGTTTTAAAATCATTTTTTACATAGACTGGTTCACTTATGCAATATTATCAAGAGTACATTTTAAAATGATTCACATTATATAATATGTTAATTTTAAATGTGGACATTTAAAATATATTCACACACGTGTGATTTTACGTTTTAGCTTTGTTTGAAATAAAGTTGGAAAGCAGCAAGCAGAATCACTTGACACTATCACATGGCATCACTTTATGTATAAGTTTGTGTTAAAACTCCACTTGAATTTGAATATAATGATTGATGATTAGTTTCTTTCTCCAAACAAGTAAGGTGAAGGTAAGGATGATAAATAAATATCAGGTCACTTTTTGGAAGTAAAGGGCAATTCATGTGTCCTTGGCTTATCCACATGGCCAGTGAATAAAGGGAATCTACCAGTGGAGAGATGCATGTCTTCAAGTTTCATAGACGTTCCAGAAAGAGTCACAGAACTGAAAAATCATTCCATTCCTTATTAATCTAAAATGAATTATTTACCACAAGGTACTACCTAATTGTTATTTATATAGAAAAACACACATCAAGAAATTCAAACTAAGCAGAATCACTTCAGCCACTATATTAAAATAATGATAATCCATTCCTACAGTTCTTGTGTGTGTGTGCAAAAAATGCATTTGAAACATTCAACATGACTTTACAAGTATCCATTAAACATTATCTGCAATTTATAAGACAAATAATAGTCCTCAATTTAATAAAGCATATCTACCAAAACCTTTAGTTAACAACATACAAAATGATGAAGACTTTAACATGTTTCCATTAAGGAGTAAGAAAGGCAAATATGCTCACAATCATTTCTATTCAGCATTTTACTGAATTCTAGCCAGTAAATTAAATTAATAATAACATATAATTGATATACTCATTAGAGAAGATGAAGTAAACTTAACATCATTAGATATGATTATTTTATACAAAATCTCAAAGAATCAACAAGAAAATAATTAAAACTCAAAGTGAGTTTAATAAACCACCCAAAGCAACCTACAACACTTCAACAAATGATCTCATTGACACCACAGTGAGAAAATGTCAGAGAAGGAATTTAGAAAGTTTACAGCTAAAATGTTCAATGAGCTAAAAGATAAAATATTAAACCCAGAAAAACTTGAAATGAAATAACATTTTAATAAAGATATAGAGATTCCAAAAAAGAACCAAACAGAAATTCTAGAAATGAAAGACTCTGTAAGTCAAATCACCAAGAGATTAGACCACTGTGAAGACAGATTCACAGGTCTTGAAGACAAAGTATATAATCTTGAATGTTAAATGACAAAATGAAAAGATGTTAAGAGACCATGACCAGAATATTCAAGAAAATAACATTAAAAGACAAAAATCTGAAATCATTGATACAGAAGATAGTTCTGAAATACAAACTAAAGAAATGCACAAACTCTTCAATTAAATATCAGAAAATTTTCCAAATCTGAGGAACAAGATAAAATTCAAACATGCATGTAGAAACTCAAATAGGCAGGATCAAAAAGATCCTCTTCAAGACATTTTAATAAAAATGGATAATAGAATGATAGAATTTAAGTCACAAGAAAAACTGGCAGGTCCACATTTGGTGGAAAGGGAAATCAAATTTCAACTGATATCTCAATCCAGACTCTAAAATCCAGGAAAGCATGGAATAATATAAACCAAGCTATGAAATAAAATGAGTACCAACCAAGATTACTATCTCCAGCAAAACTGATTGAAGATGAAATAAAAAACTTCTATCATAAGCAGCAACTAAATTAATTCAAAATCACTAAGCTTGCAATACAAAATATACAAAATGAAATATTTCAGGCAGAAGAAACAAAACACAAAGATGAAAACCAAAATATACATGAATTTTACTAGAAGAATAGTCAATTAAAAGAGAATCAGATACGAATTAAGCATTATAAATAAGTCAAAATGGGAGGAAATAAAAAATATGTCTTCCTAACAACATAGAATGTAAATGGCATAAACTTTCCAATCAAAAGATATATATTGTCAGATTGTATTAAAATAAGATCCAACTCTATGTTGTTTACAAGATGCTCAACTTACATGCAAATATAGACTGAAGGTGAAAGGATCCAAAAACATTCACCATGCAAATAGAAACTGAAATCAAGAAGGGTTAGCTGATATCATACCAGACAAAGTAGAATTCAAGTCACAAGTAATAAGAGACAAAGATGGTCACTTCATACTGGTTAAGGGCATAATCCCCAAAAATACAAAGTGATTGTAAATATTTATGCCCCCAAACAAAGTAGCACTTACAAACTTAAAACAAACCATTCTCAATGTAAAGAATAAAATAGACCATAGCATAATAATACTGACTTATTTCAAATGTGGTCTTTCAAGCCATTGGGTAGATCACCCAGACATAAACTAAAACTCTTCAGAATTAACAAAAGCTATTAATCAAATGGACCTAACAGAGAACTATAGAATATTTCCTTCACTGACAACTGAATTAACTTTTTTCTCACTGGAACATGGAACTGACTCTAAAGTAGATCATATTGCAGGTCCCAAAGCTAATCTTAGCAAATACAAAATAAAGAGATAAATTCTTGCATTCTATCTGATCATAATGAAATAAATTAGAAATCCATGATAACATAAAAAAATTTTAAAACATGAAGATTAAATAATTGTTATGGTGTAAACATGAGGTGTCCCCCTAAAGCTCATGTGTGAAAGAATATTCAGTGGTGAGATGATTAGATTATGAGGGTGGTAAACTGATTAGTGGATTAATTCACAAATAAGGATTAACTGGGTGGTAACTATAGGCAGGTAAGGAATGGCTAGAGAAGGTGGGTTACTGAGGGCATGCATTTGGGATTTATATTTTGTTAACAGAGCTCTCTGCTTTGTGTTTGCAATGTTCTGCTTTCCTCAACCACACTGATTACAATTAAGATCTGCTTTTCTTGGACAGAACTTTCTGCCATGATGTTCTGTTTTACCATTGGCCCAGAACTCTGAAGTCATCTGTCTATAAGTAAGACCTCTAGTCCAAATAAACTTTTCCTCCCATACATTGTTCTTCCCGGATTTTTTGGTCACAGTAATGAAAAGACTGATCAAAACAATGATATACTTATGAGTATGGAATGAATTCCTTAAGAAATTAGAAAAAAATTAAAAATCATTAGAAATAAATAAGAATAGAGATGCAAAATACAAAAATCTATGAGACAGTATAAAAGCAGTTTTAAGAAGAAAGTTTATTACACTGAGTTCCTACATTAAGAAAATTAAAAATAATAAATAACCAAACATTACATTGCAAGGCCCTAGAGAATTAACAAACTAATCCCCAAATCCATAGAAGAAAGAAAATAATTTAAATCAGAACTGAAATTTTTAAAAAAAGAGAGAGAATTAAAAATTACAAAGGATTGGGCTGGGGCTGGGGCTCAATGGTAGTGCACTTGCCTGGCATGTGTGAGGCACTGGGTTTGATTCTCAGCACCACATATAAATAAATAAAAGAAACGTCTATCAGTAGCTAACAAAATATTTTTAAAAAATACAAATGATCATGAAAGCAAAGAGTCAGTTCTTTTAAAACATAAACAAGATTGATAAACTCTTAGCCCAACCTACCAAAGGAAACAGAACACCCAAATAAAAAAAATTAAGAGATGAAAAAGAGCACCACAAACACTTCTGAAATCCAAAAGATTATTAACAGCTATTTTAAAAAATGTATACTCCAATAAACTAGAATATATAGAAGATTTTGAAATTTCTAGACATGTATGACCTACCCAAATTGAATCATGTGGATACAGAAAACTTAAACAAACCAATATCAAGCAATAAGATTAAAGCAGCAATTTAAAGCTTTCTAAAAAGAAAAGCCAGGATTAGATGGATTTTCAAGTTTTACCAGACTTTTAAAGGAGAGCTAATACCAATCTTCAAATTATTGCATGAAACAGAGAATGAGGGAATACTGCCAAATTCACTCTATAAAAGTAGTATTACCTTATAACCAAAACCAGACAAACATACAGCAAGGAAAGAAAACTTCAGACCAATATCCCTCATGAATATAAATGCAAAAATTTTTAATGAAATATTGGCAAAATGCATTCAAAAACACATTAAGAAGATAGTGCATCATGATAATGTAGGTTTTCCCAGTGATGCAAGTGGGACATCAGAACTTATTCCAACATTTTATGCACTATCTTCTTAATGTGTTTTTTTTTTTGCTTTTCTTTTTTTTATTGGTTGTTCAAAACATTATAAAGCTCTTGACATATCATATTTCATACATTAGATTCAAGTTGGTTATGAACTCCCAATTTTACCCCAAATACAGATTGCAGAATCACATCGGTTACACATCCACATTTTTACATAATGCCCTATTAGTAACTGTTGTATTCTGCTACCTTTCCTATCCTCTACAATCCCCCCTCCCTCCCCTCCCATCTTCTCTCTCTACCCCATCCACTGTAATTCATGACAAACCCAATGCCAACATAATACTGAATGGAGAAAAGCTGAAAATATTTCTTGTAAATCAGGAGCAAGACAATGATTTCCATTCCCATCACCCCTATTCAAAATAGTACTTGAAACTTTTAGCCAGAACAATTAGGCAAGGAAAGAAAGCTAGGGGTACAAATAGGAAAAGAAGAAGCAAATTATCTCTTTTTGTTGATGACATGATATATTTAGAAGACCTAAAAAAAAACTTCATCAGAAGACTTCTAGAGCTAATAAACAAATTTAGCAAAGTTGAAGAATGTAAGATCAACACACATAAAGCCATCACTTTCCTATACACCAATAATAAAACTGCTGAAAAAATAAATCAGGAAAATGATCCCATTTTCAGTAATGTTAAAAAAAAAGCACTTGGGAACAAATCTAACCAAGGAGGTTAGAGACTTCTACAATGAAAACAATAGAACACTAAACAAAGTAATTCAAGAAGACCTTAGAAGATGGAAAATCCTACCATGTTCTTGGATAGGCAGAATGATATTGTCCAAATGGTCATACAGATTCCAAGTGTCATACAGATTCAATGTGATTCCCATAACAATATTAATGACATTTTTCACAAAGCTTGAAAAAATAGTTTTAAAATTTATTTGGAAGAATAAGAGATCCAGAAAACCAAAGCATTTCTGAGCAACAAGACTGATGCTGTAAGTTAATTTATAATAAAAAGAAGAAATTTGAATATGTAAAATTTTGTACTTTTTTCTTTTTTAAGCAAGTTGGATCATCAAGTGTTATGTTTTGGATCTGGAGTGTTCTCCAAAACCCCATGGGTTGAACACATGACTTCAAGTAAACAAAGCTGATTTCAGGTGAACTTCCTGTGCAAGGATAAGACAAAAGCCTCCCCCAGCAGATCCCCAGTGCAGCAAAATTCAGAGATGGAGGTTTGGGGAAGTGACTGAATAAGGAAGTAATTGAATCACTTTGGAGAAGTGATTAATCATTAATGGATTAATCCATTATTGATTGAATGAACTATTGAGAGATGGCACCAAGTTGAAGGAAGTGAGTAGGTCACTAGGACTTCCTTGGTTAGGGTTTATCTATTCTCTGGTCCCTTCCTCTTTTTCCTTTTCTCGCTGCTTCCTAAGCTGAGCACTTATCCTCTGCCATGTTCTTCCACCGTGATGTTTCTGCCTTGGAGCAAGCTGACTGGACAGAATCCTCTGAAACCATGAGCCAAAATAAATCTTTCTTTCTCTAAGGTGTTCTTGTGAAGTGATTTAGTACAGGTACAGAAAGCTGAATGACATATCTGGTAAAATATGTATTTCTTTTATTTCATCCAAGTTCTTAGATTATTTTAATCTTTAATATTTTTATTTTTTAAGTTTTGATATGGGAAAACAATCAATGGTAATGATTTTATCAGTAATGAATATATAAAACAATTCAATTATCACATAGTAATGAGAGTGTTACCATAACAGGAATAGTAATGCTGATAAACATGTATAAGAGAAAATAAATGAGTTAGTTTAATTTTACATAATATGCTTTAATATAAAATAGACTTTAATATTCTCATATTTTACTTTTCAAGTAGGTAACCATGAACATAAAATAAAAGATTAAGCTGGATAATGCT
The DNA here is from genome assembly GCF_021218885.2 of Marmota monax. Classification (NCBI taxonomy): domain Eukaryota; kingdom Metazoa; phylum Chordata; class Mammalia; order Rodentia; family Sciuridae; genus Marmota; species Marmota monax. Next base: position 18,953,755 of record NW_026692781.1, read on the forward strand.
ATCGTTAGCCAAGGAAATTTTTTTTCTTTAATTAGAAGTATAGAATTATATACTGGTGATGATGCCATTGTAGTTGTGTGAGTATTGTTGTAAATTCAACCAGGAAGTTCCCTTCAGGTTGCTTGGACAATGAACCAACTGCTAGGGGAAGCTTTTGTCTTATCCTTGCTCAGGAAGTTCTCCTGAAGTCAGCTTTTCATATGTCTCAAACCCTCAGATGACTGGGCCTGATGGTCTTCAGAAAACTACCACAAACCATTGGCATTTAAACCCAAGATTCCTTGGTACCCAACTAGTCTTCCTGTCTTCCCCCAATAAGACTGTTTTTATCTATATCATATAAGGAAGAAGAGAGTACATGGTCACCCTGGGGTACTCGTGCTCTAGCAGCTTGTCCCCAGCACACTCATATGTGGAACACAGTGAAGGTTTGGGAACTCTGCATTTCAATGCTGACCTTTGGCTTACAAATTTATGATTCGTTAGTGTTTAGCTCTTAATGTAATATTGTGGAATTGACAAATGCTTCCCTTGCATGAAAGTTTCACAAGGTACCAGTGCTTAGACCACTATCTATATGATTTGTGACTAGCATCCACCTATTTTTTGTGTCTTATTTTTTGTGCTACATTGAAGGTACCTATCCAGACTAAATTATAGCACAATTTATTTAAAAAGTCAAAAGTACATTACATATAAGAAGTTATGAGGGGAATGGGGAAAAACAAGGAGAGAAATGAATTACAGTAGATGGGGTAGAGAGAGAAGATGGGAGGGGAGGGGGGGGATAGTAGAGGATAGGAAAGGTAGTAGAATACAACAGTTACTAATACGGCATTATGTAAAAATGTGGATGTGTAACCGATGTGATTCTGCAATCTGTATTTGGGGTAAAAATGGGAGTTCATAACCCACTTGAACCTAATGTATGTAATATGATATGTCAAGAGTTTTGTAATGTTTTGAACAACCAATTAAAATACAAAAACAAAAATAAAAACAAACAAAAAAGTCAAAAGTAAAGGAAGATCAATTAAAGTAATATTAAATATTTATAACAAGAAAGGGTTATTTATTCCCAATAACCCTGTCTCTCACTTCTTAGATAATGTCTAAATAAGATCAGACAAGTACTTTATAAGACAGATAAATTCTGTCTAGACACACTTAATTTCTCTATAAAAATATGAAGAATTCTGTTTTATTTATTTTAGTTTTCCTTTTTCTTGTTTTGACATGTTATAAACACAACTGTGGTTATTTAAAATATGTCAATTATATGATTATATAGTAAATCTTTGTAATATATGATAAATGTTATTGAAAAGATGAAAAAAAGGATTACATTGTTTTGAAACACGACATAGTTCTCCATATTTCATTCCCTTTATTCCCCCCCTCCAGAAATATGCAATATAATCACTCCTGTTTTCTAAAGTGCTAACTATAAGCTAATGTTACATTCTGGTATTTCAGAAGCAGTATGCACATTCTACTTTTATGAGAAATTATCTTTATCAAGAATGAAGACATTATAGATAAAAATAGAAAACAAGAGGAAGGAAGACTTCTTAAAGATATAATATAAGCATAAAAGCTATAGAAAAATTTTTGTTCATGTGACATTCTACTGTAGATTATCCAACTTTATTTTTAACAATTAATGTAACTTTCAGGTGAATTGCTAGTTAAGAATCTGAAGGTACATATTAATTGTTGGCTCATTCTGCTTATAGCTATTTAAGGTGTGCATTATCCCTCTGCCTCCTCAGGGGCTATTATTGCTTTAAGGGCTGAAGCCTACCCAAGGCAGCCAAGAGTGTGACAGAAACAGCAGGGGACCACTCTGATGCTGCTGAGTCCATCTGTCAGAGTAAGGATTTTAGCATTTACTTTAAAATCGAATTTCCATACCCAAAATATAATTTCTCCTACCACTGGTACTTACAATATTATATTGCATACCCTGTTTCTATTTCTGTAAGAACTAGTCATGGCTAGCACCACATTAAAATTTGACTGAAGATGTGTGTGTGTGTGTGTGTGCACATATTAAATCTGTAGGTACATTGAACTTCATATAACTCAAGAAGTCTGAGAAATATGGTGTTTTAGGGAATTAAGTGATTGTTACACATATTCCAAATAATTTGAGTAGCATGTATCTCCTAAATAATTCTTACTGCTAATTTTCACTTTTCAGATAGAATATTCATTATTGATTTAGAATGCTTAAAATCATTAATAACAATAACATTATTCATTTTAAAATTAGAAATTATCAAAGATCAGAAAATAAATTCTAGCTCACATGACTTCTGATTGTGTCTGAGTGTTTGTGTCTATGTGGATATACAATATTACATGTTGCAAAGCATATATATGTACATATACAGGCACTAATGTTACTGCTGTTTACAGGTGACGAATCCTTGTTTCCTCGAATGCTGAAGTTTAACAAGAGAGAAGCGTGCGGAGGCAAATGTAGAGTGGAAAGTAAAAGGCTTTATTAAAGGATAACAGAAAAGACTTCTTCTCCGAGGAAGAAGAGAAACCGAAAAGTGGAATTCATGGAAAGACGAGGTCTTCCCTTTTTTATATGCAAGGTCTTCTTTTGTCCTCCCACATTCCTGCCCTTTGTTTCCCTCTATCTTGCAGTGATGGAGGATGCAGGTGGGAAGGCCAAAAGGTGGGAGATAGGTGGACTGATGGGGTAGGGAGGAGTAATCTGGCCAGGAAGGGCCTGAGGTACTTTGATTAGCACCTCCTTCTTTGCTGGGAGCTACTCGATTAACACTTCTTTAGGATGGGTCTCTGGCCTTGGGAACAGTAACATTTCAATTTCCACAATTGTTGTTCTGGTTTTCCTGGCTCAGCTACTCCATCTTCTTTATGGACTCCATTCTTTATCCCAATATTAGACCTGATTGACCTAACTACACTAACTACCTATCTTTAAATCTGGCTTCACTAACACACCCTACATATACACATATACAGATATATGATGTAAATATAGTATTGTATGTATTATATATGAATGTGTGAACATGTACATATACTGACATAGACTGAAATAGAGTACAGATTATATAACTGAGAGAAAACCTAAATAAAACTTCTAGCTCCATTTGCATTTAGCTGATTTTGAAAAATCTCTCATTTTGGAAATCATGCAGGTGAACAATATACTCTTAGTATCCCACTACATTTGCTGTAGATGACATCTCTAACTGAAGCCTCCTAAGAAGTTAACACCATTCTTAGGTGAGAGGTTGCATTACAAAGAGTTTTCTCATGAGAGTTGTCTTTCTTCTATCTTCCCATTTTCTCTGAGGGACAGTTGACTTTTGCTATAGTCCCCTGTCCTCTGATTGAAGACACCTTTTATATCCTAATGTTTAAATTCAGGATTAGCTATTCCTGTGAAAAGGAAATGAAAATATAGGAACCTTAACACTTTCTAATCAGTACCTTTTCTTCAGAAAGAACCTAGAGATATCAGTGCCCTACAGATGATAGCACCTGTGCTTCAGAAAAGCAGACCACCCAAAATTTGTAACTAACCAGGAATTTGTAACTACACTGGTGACTGCCTGATACACCCCCTCCAAATCCCGTATAGAAAGTTTGTACATGCAAACCCTAAGCAAGATGATCATTTTTGCCAATGGTCTTTGTCTTTGGTATCCTTTTCAAATCTTTTTTCTTGTCCCAACACTTTTCCTTAAGGCCTTTTCAAGTGGTGAGCAAGGAACTTGAGTATGGTAACATTTTAGACTATATCTTCTTCTGTATGTACATGTGTGTCCCTGTGTATATATAAATTCATGTATACATAATTTCTTTCATATTTTTGTGATACATCACAGAAACTTTAGTGCCTATTATATTCCAGTTACTGTGCTCTTAACTATATGAATGATTTCAATTGATGCTTCTACCTCTTATATGTTCATGATCCTATGGCTTGTTCTAGAAAATATATAATAAATAAAAAACTTACAGTGTTTGGATGAATTGTAATTGATATATGATTGAGAAGATCTAGCAGGCAAAGGAGTTATATATTCAATCAATGCCTCTTAGTTGATATTTGTTTTTAGTATTTTTCCTACCTTATCACTCAACGATATATTATTTCTGCTAAGAATGAAATGAAAAGTGATGCAATCATTTGATGGACTATTTCTTCACTCTGACAGGTAAATCGTCTAGGAAAATAAAATTAATGTTGATGTCATCAAAGAAAAAGTTTGTCGAAAATCAATCAGCTCTCATAGAGAGCTAAGAAAACACTACTTTTCAAGGCATCAAACACTTTCAATAAATGCTCAAAACTATAAGGTAATTAAAATGTCAACCAGAATTTTTATCAAAGATTTTTCTAGATTAAAAAAATATATCATAGCATATTTTGTCTGTCGAGAGCAGTGAGTAAATCATTGCTTTGAACTCCGTAGCCCTGGACAGTGTGAGATGCCTCTTCTGGGAATCTTTCCAGGGGATAGTGGTGAGAGACATGCTCACTTGCAGGTGGCCACTGTTGGTGGGGTAGATTCCATGTCTGGCATGGAATTTATGGGTTCAATAGCTTTAGGGTCAAATGCCAGCTGCCTAGGGGATAGAAGAAATTTGGGCATGCTCCATAGCCTTGAGGCGCTGGCTGCCAGAACAGAGACGATATGGCTTAAGCTGATGAGCCCCAATTAGTCTGTTCTAGATGACAACCTCACTTTTGTTTACCTTGAAGATGTTTTCTCACACAAAAAAAATCCTTTTGATATTTAAACCTATATAATAAATATACAGAACCTCGCTCTTCAGTCAGACCCCATCAGGGTATATTCCCCACTAAGTCCCACTTCACCTACTTTTGTGTCTTTTATCTTTATTTCTTATACTCCCTATATTTTCTAATATGCTCATTGTCTGCATTCAGAGAACTTTTTAGTGCTGCGTGGGTCATAGCATTTGTTTTGTAGATTTATATACACTTTGTCAAAAGCAAGAATGAACAAGCTTCCTAATAGCTGGGCCTCTGACTGCAAATATCTGCACCATTGTGAACAGGCTCTGGCCATGTCTTCTCTGATATTCCCTACAGAAATATTTAATGTCAACAAACTAATCCAGAAATAAACTGGTCATATCAGAATTTGCTATATTTTTAAAGCATGGGCAAAATTTAAATTACCAGACTACAAAGGAACTACCTAATTTCAAAAAAAAATATTTTTGTACATGATGGCTCTATAAAATGCTAAAAGAACTGTGTAAAGTTACTCAAATATTGATTAGCATATCATTCTTCTCAAAATCCCGAGTTAGGACATGAAGTTAAAGTAGAAATCTGGAAGAAAAAAAATGCAGTTTCAATCCAGGGCTGTTTACTCTTCTTTCTCTATCTGGAGAGATCTCAACTATCTGAATATGCCAGAGAACAATGCAATGGTCCACTGCCATGATCATATGTTGATCACGCAAGGTAAGAAAAAAGTAGCTAACAGGCTGAGGGCACAGTTAGTTATATCTGCTCCAAAAGATGGAACATAAAGCCCAGGAAGCACACAGATCTCTCTGAGTCCACTAGTACTACTATAACAAAACACCACAGACTGGGTCATTTACAAAGAATAGCAATGCCTTCTCCCATAATTCTGAAGGCTGAAAAGTTCAAGATCAAGGAGCCAGCAAGTTTATTCTCTACTGTCAAAATGACACATATTCTGGTGACCTCCAGAGAGGAAAGATGCTGTGTCCTCAGGTGACAGAATATCAGAAAACAGAGTAAACTCACTCACACAAGCTCTTTTTATAGCCTATTAATGCATTCATGAGAGTGGCACCCTGATGGCTTAATCACTTCCCATTAGACCCTTCCTGTCAACACTATCACAGTGGGGATAAAGTTTTAATATGAGTTTTGAATGGGACAGAAACATTCAAACCATACACTGTCACTACAGAAGTTGTTAGGGATATTTCAAGACACATTGTCCCAATAAAAAGACATTTTTTTTTTTAAATTTATATATGTCAGTGAAATGTATTACAATTCTTATTACACACATAGAGCACAATTTTTCATATATCTGGTTGTATACATAGTATATTCACACCAATTCGTGTCTTTATACATATACTTTGGATAATAATGATCATCACATTACACCATGATTTCTAACCCCATGCCCCCTCCTTTTCCCTTCAACCCCTCTGCCCTATCCAGAGATCATCTATTCCTCCCATGATCCCTCTCCCTGTCCCACTATGAATCAGCCTCCTTATATCAAAGAAAACATTTGGCATTTTTCTGGGGGGGTTGGCTAACTTCATTTAGCATTATCTTCTCTAACTCCATCAATTTACCTGCAAATGCCATGATTTTAATTCACTTTTATTGCTGAGTAATATTCCACTGTGTATATATGCCACATTTTTTTTATTAGTTCATCTATTGAAGGACATCTAAGTTGTTTCCACAGGTTAGCTATTGTGAATTGTGCTGCTATAAACATTGATGTGCCCTTGTCCCTGTAGTATGCTATTTTTAAGTCCTTTGGGTATAGACCGAGGAGAGTGATAGCTGGGTCAAATGGTGGTTCCATTTCAAATTTTCCAAGAAATCTCCATATTGCTTTCCATATTAGCTGCACCAATTTGCAGTCCTACCAACAGTGTATGAGTGTACCTTTTTCTCCACATCCTTGCCAACACTTATTATGGTTTGTCTTCATAATAGCTGCGATTACTATATTATTTATCTCTTTTATCTTTTGCATTGAGTGTTGATTGATGTGAAATTTTGTGAATGTTCTGTGTTTCTATGAATAGAAGGCTGAGTCTGTCCTTACTGATGATGTATTTCCACATAAGATCTATAAACCATACTGTAGAAACACGACTTATCTGTCCTTACCAATAGACTTCTAGATGCCAGCAACTGAAAGATGTATGGAAAAACCTCCAGCCATGATTACTGTCATTCCTTATTTTTTTTTTTTTTTGCTCTGTCAGTTTCTGAATTTCTGTGCACTCTTGAGCCTATATTATTCCATATATGCATATATATATATATATATATATATATATATATATATATACACACACACACACACACACACACACACACACGTAATTATTTTGTTTTCTGGTGAAAACAATTTAATATCTTTATTTTTGGTCATGATTTCTTTTTAAATCATTTTTTAATAATGGCTAGAAAGCCTGAAGTTTCTACATATCTTTGGCAATTGATTCATAAAAGAGTGCTTCTTCCAACCAGAAAATACAAATAGTAGGTAATTTTAAGACTTAATCTTAGACTACATCTTGTTTATTTGCTGATTATTATTAAATTTTTCCAATTATTGTTTGTAGTTTCTTACTACTGTTACATAGAAATTATGTCAAATTATATTTCAAATAAGTACTTTTATAGTAATGCTTTCCCCAGAAACATTTGTAAATATGTTTTCTGTTATCAATATTAATGGTAATTAAAACAAATTATCCTGATAATTTTGGTAGACATACTTTATTTATTAAGAAAGATAATATTCTGTGTCTTCTATATCCTGCTCAAATAAGTCTGAAATTTTATATGTGGCATCTTGTAGTCAAAGGGTAGGAGTGGAGGTTTTTTAATATATATAACGTTGCATATACTTTTATCTTTTTATGCTTTTACTTGTTAATTCTCATGCTTATGATTTCTTCCCAAAATTGTTTCATAATGTCAAATCTAAATAATATTTTCTACAATATAAATATGTCCCTAATCAATATCTCCCTCTTAAATATCTGTGTCCACATCAATACCCATGCTTATGCTAATCTTTCAATATCTACAACTGTATCTTCATCTAATGCTTCCCCAATCTGTAGACCTCTGTGTTCCTTACCCTAAGTTCCTACTGTATCTTATTAATGAATATTTTAGTTCATTAGTGATAACAGTGATAAGAACAAATACACATTGGTACTATATTCTAGATACCACTGCATTATAATTACCAAGTAATACTGTTAATAAATATATTAAATATTTAGGATTGAAGATGTAATTGCCTATAGATGTATAAAAATAATTTAAAAACTTGAAAATTCTGATATGTGACCGCAAAAGTAAATGAAGATATCAATAAGATAATTCTGTAAATATTGGTTTCTGATTTTTGAGATATTTGCTAGTTTAGAAAAGAAAATCATTTTATTTTTTTTCAACTAGTTTTGTGACAGGAAATTCAAATTTATGATTAATATCTTAAATTATTTTATACTTTTCAGAATTTTTAAGAGGCTTTTATTTTACTCTATTATTGTACCTGAGATAACATTTTGTAAAAGCTTATACTCTATTATTTATCAACAGTATTTTAGTAACATTCAAGTTGTCTTAAAGTAAAACACTTTAAATAAAAGGTGACTATTGTGTATGGTCAATCACCTTAAAATCATATTTAATGTTTTTGAAAAAATATTTTCTTCTACTTCTACTTGTGTAAATTACTTTATGTACATTATATTTTTAAAAAATCACTCTTTAAATGGCTGGGATAATAGAGCTCAGTGATAGAGCATGCCTAGCATATTCAAGGTCCCACCTTCAATCCTCAATCCTTAGCACCAAAAAAAAAAAAAAAAAAAGAAAAGAAAGAAAAATTACTATATAAGGCAATTATTTTGATTTTCCTACATTTTTAACAAATTTACCAATTCTTTATAAATTTAAAAATTGATTTAACTATTAAAAATGTGGGTTGTTCCATAAAATAGTATATCAATATAATATATTTCTGTGTAGGTAAATAAATTGTTATTTATGTATACTAAAATATGCTACATAAACATATTAATTTTGTAAGATTCAATATACAAAATAGGCAATACAGTTGTTTGTACTCAAAAAGCTAATTCTTATTTAGAACAGAGGACAAAACACCTTGTACTGTTAGAGCCTGCAATGCCCGAGACTATAATTGTTATGATTAATAACTAACCTACATATAGAGTCTCCAATACCCTTACCAAATTCTACTAAAGAGTCTCTAAAGCCAAGCTTTACTCATATCCATATTTAGAAAGTAAATTTGCAGAATGTTGAACTAAAATATCTTCCTTCAGAATATGTTCTTTTCTAGAAACATTTATGCTGTTAACTAGCTGCAGTGCTCTTGGCTGGCACCCCTGCTGATTTTGCTGACAGCAAAGAAACTATTGGTGCTCTGGAGTCATTCTAGTCACGTTTTATACTTGGAAATATGGCAATTTGCATTAATTTTATTCATATGGAGAATGGTGCCTCTTAATGCCCAGAATAGAATTGTTTTTTTTTTTTTTTTTTTTTTTTAAGGAAAGGGAATTTTTTTATTATTTCTTTATTTAGATTAAGTTTTTCTAGAAACTCTATTTTAAAATTTTACTACAATATGTAAACTTATTTCAGTAGTGCAATCCTTGATTTTTTATATTTGCATACACACACACTCTTTCATTTGTGCATGAGTACACGCATTTGTGTGTATGAGCGCACACACACACACCATTTTATTTTTCCCAGAATCATTTTGAATATTTCATGTAATAGAGAAATTAACATCTCAAGATGAGGTATAATTATTATTGTTGCTAACTAAGCTTATTTTAAAATATTTTAGGCAAAAATATGGTTTCCTTGAACATTTACATTATGGACCCAATCATCATATTTATTGAACAATAAATACAAAAATAAATAATTACAATAATTTTCAATAATTTGGGACTGAATACCAAAAAAAAGCTGGAACAATTACTAAACACAGATTTTTTTCCCTATAAAATAAGATATAATAATGCATTAAACAAGGTAACATTGGAGGCAGATGAAGTGCAATTATTCCTAGGAATACATATATTGAAAGATGATCATAATTTCTATCTTTCAGAACTCTCTAATCACCTTTGTTATGTTCTGTATTTACCCTTTTTGTATATCTTCAATTCTCCTTTCTATTTTGTTGAATCTTTCTACTTCTCTCTTTTTATTTTTTTCCATGACTGATAACATCCATTTTATTTATCTCATATGTGACAGGGATTGTTTATCATAATATTTTCTCTCTGAAAGACATTGCTTTGAAAATTATAGAGGATAACCTTAATATTTTGATGTAGTTATTAATTAAAAAGAATTCCTTTCTACCTCTGCACTGTGTTTCTATGATATTTTGCTTTGTTTTAATTTAGAAGTATATTCTTTTTATTTCACATTCAAAAGGTAAGACAACATTTTTGGTATCTTCTACTTGAGATTTACTAACTTTCAATGACCTGACTTAGGACACTGTCCATAATTGAAATGACCATTATAGCTAGAGAGTTTATGAATTCTTCTTCTCCCACTTGTACCTGCCCACCAATGCAGCTCTGAATGAACTCAGCACCAGCCTCTATATCCATACCAACACACATTTTGAACTCTGCCAAGTGGAAAATAATTGATTTTCCCAAAGGGAAACCAATGGTATTTTGGTGGAAATGAATGCTGGGGGCGGGGGGAGGAATTCAAGAAACACCCTTATTGATGGCTTTTCCCTTAATTCATTATTGTTTTCTCATACTATATTGTTTATTTCCATTCTCAGACATCCAACTTGGTTCTTCCGTTCATTATGAGAAAAATAGTTTGTTTTACAAACAAACGTTTGTTTAAACATTTATTTTAACTCATCTTCTTAATTAATCTGTAGCTTACAATGTTATCCATGTTTCCCATGAAATCATAAAAGAAAAAACACCAATATGATACACATAATATCAGTTTGGTCTCATCTAATTATAGAAACAAATATGGAAATAGGTCATACATTTATAAATTAATTTGTCTTTATAAGGGAATTATTTGAAGTCTGTTTCTTTTAAAAGAATATGTGAAAATGGAGTAGTTTCTTCTACCTAGAAGCGAATATAAAAGAGAAATATAAATCAACAAAATAGTTTCATAAATCCTAAATTTCAGACAGGAAAAAATTTAAAGTCAATAAAGAGGATGTATGAAATGTTTATAAAGGAAAGATAAATTTAAAAATAAAAAATGAAATTTTTACCATTATAAAGTGCTAGAACTTACTATTTCCAGGGAAGATATTTCTTGAGATCTCTTCCAGGAAATATACTTTCAATGTTCATAACATCTATCGCCAGTATTTCCACAATACATACGAAATTTCAAGTACTTAAAAATTTTTACATGGACATAGTATTTTTTCATGTTCAATATATAAAAAGGTATTTTTCAATATGTAAGGTCTAAGGAGCTCCACACAGTAGCAGACACCTGTAATACCAGCGACTCAGGAGGCTGAGACAAGAGGATTGTTTGAAAGTTTGATGTCAGCTTGGGCAACTTAACAATACCCTATCTCAAAATAAGGAGTAAAAAGGACTGGGGATGTAGTTTAGGGGTAAAATGTCCCTGGTTTCAAACCCCAGTAACACACCCCCTAAGAAAACTAATTAATTTTTAATTAATGTTTGCAATATCCAACATATTATTAAAGTGTCTAGTTTTAGTATATTTATGCCTCAAAACAATCATACATAAATTAAATGCTATAATTTAAGATAAATTTCTCACTATTTTTATTCTTTTCTTTTTTTCACAGTAGTGGAGATTATACTCATGGTCTTACATGTGCAAATGTTCTTTCCACAACTACATTTCCAGCCGTCATTAGATACAGTTTGTTTATTTATTTATTTTTGCTTAAAATTATTCGTATTTATGGAGTACCTTATGATATTTTGTTTAACTTATACATTGTATAATATTCAAATTAGGGCAAACTTATCTGTCTTCTCAAACATTTATCATTTTTATAGATAAATATTATGCTCACTTATTTCTTCAAAAACCATAAATGTATATTTGTTCTGTCAGCCTGGAATTTAGTTTGAAAATGTTTATTCTTAATTTGTAATCCACAAATTATGGAATAAACTACTTTTAGGGGTATGAGTCTTCTAGTTTGTAGGGTTTAACTAGTTTCCCATGAGATAGTTGTGAAAAGTTTAATAACTAACCTTATGCTGATAAAATTCATCAACTCTTAAAAAAGTGAAAATCTTTGGTCCTTCTAGCCAAAAGAACTAATAATCTTAAAAGCTAAAATTTCTTAATTCCAATATAATATTGTAAGTTAGAAGTCAAAGAAATAGCACCTTCAGGCTGCTAAGATTATAGAACTACAAGCTAGTTCTGTATCCTTCTTGGTAAATGACATCATTATCAACATAGGTTTTCAAATATCAAACCTTGGAGAATTGTTGAATTCTCGTTTTTTTCCTCACTAGTCATATATATGTAAAACTATACATTTATTAAACAAATGTTTCTAAATTGACATTTCCATTTTTATAGAATATGTGAACATTTTTGTACAAATTTTGAGGACTCCATGACCAAAATTTTAATTCAATTCCTATCTACAGATACCATTTCACCTATGCCCCAGTAGCCTTTGATTTCAGTAACTGTTAAAAGCTTTGTATTTTTTTCCTTGCTCTAGTATAAAAATATCTTTATGCTACTTCTGGATCATGGCACGCAACTGCTCATAGTACTTTGTTAATATTTTGTTTCATTTAAAATCCACATTCCTATTTACTCTTTGTGATTTCATCCCTTACCTTTCCAAAAACATATCTTTCTTACATTTTTTTGTTTTTATTTGTTCTCATTAGTTATACATGACAGTAGAATCTATTTTGATATATTTATACAAGCATGAAATATATCTTATTCTAATTATGATCACATTCTTGTGGGTGAACACAATGTTAAGATTCACTGTGATGTATTCATATATGTACATAGGAAAGTTATGTCAGATTCATTCTAATGTCTTTCCTATGTCTATACCCCCTCTCTACTTGCCATTCCCCTTTGTATAAACTGCTAAAGTTTTCTTATTCCACCCCTCTCCACCCCTGTTGGGTTAGCATCCACATATCGGGTTGCTCACCTTTAAGACAGGGACAAAGGACAGGTAATCAGTGGAGATAATAAATGATTCTGGTCAGAAAGATGGAGGCTAATTGTCAAAGAAAAGGAAAGGGGATGCTAATACCCCTGGATAGCATTTCCCTGCTCAAGGGGCTGCTAACATCTCTGGTAAGGAAAGGATGCACTTTTCAACACAAGAAGTTCCCCCTGGCGCTACCCTTTTAGGCACATACAGGAAAGAAATAGAAAGTGGGGATCCATAAAACCTCAAGACACACATATTCCATGGGCAAGAGCTCTGGGTCTGGGTTCCCCTCCCTGAAAGTATACTACCTCTGTTCTTTCCCTTAAATAAACCTTGTTTTCTATGCATGCCTAAGCTTATCTCAAGTAGTTAATCTTTGACACCAGAGGGACAAGGACTGGATCTTGATTTCCAAGACTGGAATCACAGTTCTGAAATTTAGTCACCAATCTGGGACTTCCCAGGCCTTTGTGTTTCTAGAACCTATCGAGAGAGAGAGAGAGAGAGAGAGAGAGAGAGAGAGAGAGAGGGATAGATATAGATATAGATAGATATAGATATATAGATATAGATACACACATATATATTTTTTTTTTCTGACTTGAGGACTTTGCTTTGGCATTTCCTGTTGTTTGAATATCTTGCTATGTCTACTCCATTCTTGTGTTTCACAACCCAGATAAAACATTGATTGGTGATTCAATGAAATTTCCCGGACCTATCATTAGACCTTCCATACTCTTGTATTAACTTTATTTATAGTACTCAACTTTAAACTTAAATTTAAAATTGTATGTTTACTTAACATGTCTCTATCCCCATCTCCCACTACATACACTAGAATGAGCTGTGTAAATCAGTTTAGAAACCTCTTTTCTTTTTCTGATTCCCTAATGTGTAACCAAGGCCTAGAAAAATGTTTAATACATCATTATTGTAGAAATGAACATGAATTTCATTTTAGGAATGGATGTTCAACTGACACAATTTAGAAGCTAAGAGTCACAGGATAATTTCAAGAACACCTTGAACTTACTATTTTCTTTTTAATGTCAACTGAAAAAGCAAAGGATTCCAAAAAGAACCTGACCTCATAAATTTCACAGTAGTAGGCAATTTTTTAAACACACGAGACTTGTTATCTGATATTCTTTTTCATCTAATGGTACTTGGTCTCTGAACTTTCTTGTGATTTTGTCTCTCTTGAGGTCACTTCAAGCTCAGATATCAAGCTAATCCTAACCAAAACCCCATGAATTCATTTGGAAGTATCTAGCCATGTAATAAAGATTAAGTTAGAAAGAAATAAGCTTGAACTTACTATTGGATGTCCTTATTTATTCTTGGTCCAGGGAAGCAGATATTTTTATATGAGTTTTAGATTAAAAAAATGTTAAAGTTACCCCTTACATAGAAAAGTTAATGACTTTTATTCTAAACCCAGTTACCTGTCATTCACTAGTAAATCACATATGATTCCAGGATGAAAAATGTTGTGATAGTGTCCTTAATATATAAAACATTTCTCAACAGTTGCATGTTTCCTTCACAAAAGCCAGAAAGTAAATAAACTTTAAATAAATGAATAAGGGAAGTAGAATATATCCATACCAAAGAGATTCAGAGAAATGAATACTTAATAAAGATTAAATGTTTTGTAAAATCATTTGGCTGTTAGATGAGTGAGGAAACAAGATAATTTAGAAGCAATTAATTTCACCTATTGCTCAGGAAGGTGGGTGACTGTGAGAACATGTTGAAATTCAATAGTGGATACACAGAAACTTGGAGAAACACGGAGACTCTCAACATTGGAGCAGAGGGTGAGAGTGAGTCACTGAAGCAAAGGAAGAGGGATAGACCCAGTAACACAGAAATTGTCACTCTGCAAAGGAAAGCCTGAACACAGCTGTTTTGGCATTTGCAAAGCAGACTATTGTAAGAGAAATTCTTTGCACTTTCCAGCATATACTGTCAGTGTTGTAATGGGGACTCATCGTGACGTCTTATCTGAACTGGTTGCTTTGGGAAAGAAATGACTTGTTTTTTCCTATCCCTGGGAACCCATAGCTAACATTACTACACTGTCTTAGTGGGTGATTACCTAGAGACCCAGCTTGAAACAGTCCCACTTGAACTTTATGCAGTGGGTAACCCCATGTACTTTGCTGACCGCAACACAACTTCCTGATATGCCTAAAGGTACCCAACTCTTGTGAAATTTTACCCTGAGATTCTTGTGAGACTTACCTTCATGCTTTCTCAGAACATAGTAATCACAGCTAAAGAAGCAACAGTGATAGAAATAATTAAAATCAGAGCGGAAATCAATGAAATTGAAACAAAAGAAACTATTGAAAAAATTAACAAAACTAAAAGTTGGTTCTTTGAAAAAATAAATAAGATCGACAGACCCTTAGCCATGCTAACGAAGAGAAGAAGAGAGAGAACTCAAATCACTAACATACGGGATGAAAAAGGCAATATCACAATGGACACTACAGAAATACAGAAGACAATTAGAAATTATTTTGAAAACCTATATTCCAATAAAATAGAAGATAGTGAAGACATTGATAAATTCCTTAAGTCATATGATTTGCCCAGACTGAGTCAGGAGGATACTCACAACTTAAACAGACCAATAACAATAGATGAAATAGAAGAAGCAATCAAAAGACTTCCAACCAAGAAAAGCCCAGGACCGGATGGGTATACAGCGGAGTTTTACAAAACCTTTAAGGAAGAATTAATACCAATACTTTTCAAGTTATTTCAGGAAATAGAAAAAGAAGGAGCTCTGCCAAATTCATTCTATGAGGCCAACATCACCCTGATTCCGAAACCAGACAAAGACACCTCAAAGAAA
Organism: Marmota monax; assembly: GCF_021218885.2. Taxonomy (NCBI): domain Eukaryota; kingdom Metazoa; phylum Chordata; class Mammalia; order Rodentia; family Sciuridae; genus Marmota; species Marmota monax. Next base: position 18,969,640 of record NW_026692781.1, read on the forward strand.
GAAAACTACAGACCAATATCCCTGATGAACATAGATGCAAAAATCCTCAATAAAATTCTGGCGAATCGGATACAAAGGCACATCAAAAAAATTGTGCACCATGATCAAGTAGGATTCATCCCTGGGATGCAAGGATGGTTCAATATACGGAAATCAATAAATGTTATTCACCACATCAATAGACTTAAAAATAAGAACCATATGATCATCTCAATAGATACAGAAAAAGCATTCGACAAAGTACAGCATCCCTTTATGTTCAAAACATTAGAAAAACTAGGGATAACAGGAACTTACCTTGACATTGTAAAAGCTATCTATGCTAAGCCTCAGGCTAGCATCATTCTCAATGGAGAAAAATTGAAGGCATTCCCCCTAAAATCTGGAACAAGACAGGGATGCCCTCTATCACCACTTCTATTCAATATAGTTCTCGAAACACTGGCCAGAGCAATTAGACAGACGAAAGAAATTAAAGGCATAAAAATAGGAAAGGAAGAACTTAAATTATCACTATTTGCAGATGACATGATTCTATACCTAGAAGACCCAAAAGGGTCTACAAAAAAACTAGTAGAACTAATAAATGAATTCAGCAAAGTGGCAGGATATAAAATCAACACACATAAATCAAAGGCATTTCTGTATATCAGCGACAAAACTTCTGAAACGGAAATGAGGAAAAAGACTCCATTCACAATATCCTCAAAAAAAATAAAATACTTGGGAATCAACCTAACAAAAGAGGTGAAAGATTTATATAATGAAAACTACAAAACCCTAAAAAGAGAAGTAGAAGAAGATCTTAGAAGATGGAAAAATATACCCTGTTCATGGATAGGCAGAACTAACATCATCAAAATGGCGATATTACCAAAAGTTCTCTATAGGTTTAATGCAATGCCAATCAAAATCCCAACGGCATTTCTTGTAAAAATGGATAAAGCAATCATGAAATTCATATGGAAAAATAAAAGACCCAGAATAGCAAAAGCAATTCTAAGCAGGAAGTGTGAATCAGGCGGTATAGCGATACCAGACTTAAAACTATATTACAGAGCAATAGTAACAAAAACAGCATGGTACTGGTACCAAAACAGGAGGGTGGACCAATGGTACAGAATAGAGGACACAGAGACTAATCCACAAAGCTACAACTATCTTATATTTGATAAAGGAGCTAAAAGCATCAATGGAGGGAGGATAGCATCTTCAACAAATGGTGCTGGGAAAACTGGAAATCCATATGCAACAAAATGAAACTGAATCCCCTCCTCTCGCCATGCACAAAAGTTAACTCAAAGTGGATCAAGGAGCTGGATATCAAATCAGAGACTCTGCGTCTGATAGAAGAAAAAGTTGGCTCTGATCTACATATTGTAGGGTCGGGCTCCAAATTCCTTAATAGGACACCCATAGCACAAAAGTTGATAACAAAAATCAACAAATGGGACTTACTTAAACTGAAAAGTTTTCTCTCAGCAAGAGAAACAATAAAAGAGGTAAATAGGGAGCCTACATCATGGGAACAAATTTTTACTCCTCACACTTCAGATAGAGCCCTAATATCCAGAGTATACAAAGAACTCAAAAAATTAAACAATAAGAAAACAAATAACCCAATCAACAAATGGGCCAAAGACCTGAACACACACTTCTCAGAGGAGGACATACAATCAATCAACAAGTACATGAAAAAATGCTCACCATCTCTAGCAGTCAGAGAAATGCAAATCAAAACCACCCTAAGATACCATCTCACTCCAGTAAGATTGGCAGCCATTATGAAGTCAAACAACAACAAGTGCTGGAGAGGATGTGGGGAAAAGGGTACTCTTGTACATTGCTGGTGGGACTGCAAACTGGTGCGGCCAATCTGGAAAACAGTATGGAGACTCCTGGGAAAGCTGGGAATGGAACCACCATTTGACCCAGCTATTGCCCTTCTTGGACTTTTCCCTGAAGACCTTAAAAGAGCGTACTACAGGGATACTGCTACATCGATGTTCATAGCAGCACAATTCACAATTGCTAGACTGTGGAACCAACCCAGATGCCCTTCAATAGATGAATGGATAAAAAAAATGTGGCATTTATACACCATGGAGTATTACGCAGCACTAAAAAATGACAAAATCATAGAATTTGCAGGGAAATGGATGGCACTAGAGCAGATTATGCTTAGTGAAGCTAGCCAATCCCTAAAAAACAAATACCAAATGTCTTCTTTGATATAATGAGAGCAACTAAGAACAGAGCAGGGAGGAAGAGCAGGAAGAAAAGATTAACATTAAACAGATACATGAGGTGGGATGGAAAGGGAGAGAAAAGGGAAATTGCATGGTAATGGAGGGAGACCCTCATTGTTATACAAAATTACATATAAGAGGTTGTGAGGGGAATGGGAAAATAAACAAGGAGAGATATGAATTACAGTGGATGGGGTAGAGAGAGAAGATGGGAGGGGAGGGAGGGGGGATGGTAGAGGATAGGAAAGGTAGCAGAATACAACAGTTACTAATAGGGCATTATGTAAAAATGTGGATGTGTAACCGATGTGATTCTGCAATCTGTATTTGGGGTAAAATTGGGAGTTCATAACCAACTTGAATCTAATGTATGAAATATGATATGTCAAGAGCTTTATAATGTTTTGAACAACCAATAAAAAAAATTAAAAAAAAAAAAGAAGCAACAGTGAAATTACACTGTGAAATTTCATTGGAATGAAACTCAACACTACAGAACAAATTGATATCCCAGTATACAGAGTCAAGGACAGTTTAGACCATAAGAAGGTCCTCATGTAAAAGTGGAGGAATTATCCATCTCAACAGTTGCATAAATCTGAACATAGTAAAGCAAGAAATATGAAAAAAGAATGCAACATGATTCCTCCAGAAGTTCATAAGCTTCTAGTAACTTACCTCAAAGATATTGAAGTGGATGACAAAGAATTCATGTTAAAACAATCAATTAATACAAAGAGGATACAAATAAACAAGTGAAGAAATTAAGGAAGACAATGAAAGATATGAAAGAGTAATTCAATAAAAAAATTCTGAAAAGTAGACAAATGGAAATTTTAGGAATAAAGTTCAATGAATTAAACAAAACATTCACTTAAAAGCATCATCTATAAACTACAAGCAGAAGAAAGAACTCCAGAGCTTCACATGGTATATGAACTAACACATCAATAGAGTAATAATGAAAAACTAGAAGAAGTCATAGGCAGGACATAAAAGATCTCTTAGATCACATTAAAAGAACATTCAAATCATAGGAATGGGCAAGAAGGTTGAGCATGGACCAATGAGATAGAAAACCTCTCCAGTGAAATAATAGCAGAAAATTTCCCGCATATTGAGAATAAATATGGACATCCATATCAGACAGGTAGACCAATGGAATACAATAGAGGAACTAGTAGAAAGCTCATACTCATATGAAAAAAAGAACCAAAAATGTATATTGGAGAAAAGATAACCACTTCAACAAATGGTGTTGGGAAAACTTGACATCCTTATGTAGAAGATGCCTATGCTTTACTTAGCTTTTTGCCACTGTTACTGAAAGAACTGATAAACAACTTTAGAGGAGGAAAAGTTTATTTGGGGGCTCACAGTTTCAGAAGTCTCATTCCACAGACATCCAGCTCCATTCCTCCTGTGGAGGTAAGGCAGAAGATCATGACGGAAGAATGTGGTGGAGGGAGGCAGTTAAAGACATCTCACCAGGAACCACAGAGAGTCTTCACTCATCACATGTAAAATATAAACTCCAAAGACACACCTTCTCCAGCCACACCTACCTGGCTACAGTTACCACTCAACTGATCCCTATCAGGGGATTAATTCACTGATTGGGTTAAGTTTCTTATTACCTAATAATTTCTCTAAACTTTCTTGCATTGTTTCACACGTGAACTTTTGGGAGACATCTCATACCATAAATCTCTTACTCTGTACAACAATCAACTCAAAAAGGATCAAAGATCTTAATGTAAGACCTGAAACTTTAAAATTACTAAAGAAAACATATGATAAACCCTTTCAAGATACAGGCATGGGCAATAATTTCTTGATTAGGTCTCTAATAACTAGAAAATTACAAAGAATTGACAAATGGGATTACATCAAAGCAAAAACCTTCTGCACAGAATAAGGAACAATAACCAGAATGAAGAGACAAATTAAGAATGGGAAAAAAATCTTTGCAGGCTATTTATCTCACATAGAATTAATATCCAGTATATATTAATATCTCAAAGAATAACAGCAAAATAATAACTCATTCAATCAATAAATGGGCAAATAAACTAAACAAACATTTCCTAAAAGAAGAAATGCAAATGGCCAATGAAATATTTTAAAAATTCTCAAAATCATTAGCCATCAGGAAAATACAATCAGAACTATATTGAGTTACCATCTCATCCCAGTCAGAATGGCTATGAACAATACAAAAAACAAACAAACAAACAAAAAACAGATGCTGGCAAGGATGAGGGGAAAAGGAACACTTATTCGCTATCAGTGGGAATGTAAATTATTATTTTACTATGGAAAACAGTACAGATGTTTCCTAAGAAACTAAAAATAGTGCTAACATATGATCTAGCTATTCCATTCCTGGGTAGGTAACCAAAGAAATCAAAGTCAGCATACAGATAATACCTGCATAGCTATATTTACTGCATCACTAATGACATTAACCAAGTTATGGAATTAGCCCATTCATCATGGTCATTAACATATGAATGGATAAATAAAATGTGGCATATATATATAATGAAGTATTATTCAACCATAAAGAACAATAAAATCTTTTCATTTTCAGCAAAATGAATGGAACTGGAGATCATCATGTTGAGCAAAATAAAATAAGCCAGACTCAGAAAGACAATTATTGCATATAGATAGATAGATAGATAGAAAGATAGACAGATATTTTAAAGGGCTATATGAAACTATAAGGTTCCTATTACAGAAAGAGAAGAGGACCAGAAGAAGCTGGGATGGTGGCATAAGGGGAGAGGAGTGGAGATGAATAGGATCAAAGCATGGAAAATGCATGTACAGATATGTCACAAGGCAACCCATTAAATTGCACAATTAACATGTGCTAATAATTATAATTTTAAAAGACAGAGTAAAATAGATGCTCTTTATTTCTTACTGATTCTAAGGATCAAATTGATTTACTGAATTGATCAAATTTTTATAAGTTCTATGGAACCAGAGAAAAATATTTCTCTTAAATGTATAGAAATATATATAGGATAATCAAAAGAATAAATTGTTTATTTTTTTTTCTTTTCAGTATATAGATGCTATTTATTTGAGAATAGATTACAAACAACATAGAATCTGGCTTAAATTAAATTAATTATATCCCTGATAGAAAGTCAATTCAGAAATAACATAAAATGCCTTTAGTATTTGTCTATGCAGATTGGTGGGTGTGTGGGCATGATTCCTGGATTGTAATATAGAAATGTATGAAGCAAGCACAATTAAAAATTAAATAGTACTTTATTAGAAGAAGCAAAGAAACAGATTTTTATTTTTAATTTTAGAAATAACAATGAATGTGATAGTTAAAAATGAGTTTGACAAAAGTATTTTGTACTTGTTAACCAATTTCTTTATGTTGTTTTTAATGAACAGTACAAAAGTGTACTATCCTTCTAATTACATTAGTTTTATTTTTGGAAATTTTGATAAATGTTGAAATATTGCAAAAATATTTTGTGTTTATTTGCAAGATGAAATTAGGTTTAGACTTAGATTACTATTATCTAAATATTTCATGTATAAGACTAATATTAGGAAACTCAAAGTCTTTTTGGACATTGAAATCTAATCTTCATTTTTTGAGAATGACTTACTATTTGTCGGGTGTCTGATGTGTTTGACTTTTGTTCATAATAGACAAGAAAAAAAAAACTCACATTGGGCACCATTCTATGAAATCTGCCCTCCATCCTGTTTTTTATGGTCCAGAAACTAAGAATGGTTTTAGATTTATGAATGGTTGAAGAAAGAAAAGCAGAAAAGAGAGGACAAAACTCCGTATATACTGATACATATTTTATTCATCATAAAAGGGCTAGACATGGTCCCCAAACATAAGGGTTTATAATAAGTAATTTTGTAAAGAAAGGAAGAAAGAGGGGCTGGGGATGTGGCTCAAGCGGTAGAGCGCTCGCCTGGCATGCGTGCGGCCCTGGTTCGATCCTCAGCATCACATACAAACAAAGATGTTGTGTCCGCTGAAGACTAAAAAATAAATATTGAAATTCTCTCTCTCTCTTTAAAAAAAAAAATATATATATATATATATATATATATATATATATATATATATATATATATATATATATATAAAAGAAAGGAAGAGATACACTATGATGACAGTCTAAAACTTGTATCCAAAAGAAATTAGATACCATATCAAAGATGATCAAGTGGATAAGAATAGTTTAATTAATTCATCAAATAAATTCAGGATGAAAATATCACTATCAGGTGTCACACACCTGTCAACTTAGCAACTCAGGAGGCTGAGGGCAAGGGAATTGCAAGTTCAAAGCCAACCTCATACAGCAAGTTAGCCAGGCCCTAACCAACTTAGTGAGACCCTGTCTCAAAATAAAAAATAAAAAAGGCTGAGGATGTAGCTTAGTAGTTGAACAGCCCTGGCTTCAATTTCTGATACTTTGCCTCAAAAAATAAAAACTATAAATAAATAAATAAATTTCCATGCCCTATTTCATTTATGACTCAGTTTAGTTCTGACTCAAGGGACGCATCTAAGTGTATGAGAAATATGAAATTACATATGCTACTATATGCAAAATTTTGTTTGCTGTTTTTTTTCTCCTCACATTTTTAGTACAGGTTTTTCTATACTATGAAATTCACATTAGATACACATGCATATATATTTTATATCTACTTCTATATAGTACACTAGTTTTACTGCATGCTACTTTTCTTCTGTTTTTATTTTTTACAATACGTATAATAAATATCTTTCTACTTGCAACATTGCCAAACATCTATTTGCTAAGAATTCATTTCTGGCAGGTTTAATATTCGGTTAAATGATCAAAACAGTTTTAATGCTTTCATGACACTAAATTGATTTCAGTATTTGCTGCATCTGTTTACCTTAACAGTGAATGAGAGTGGCTATTTCGAAAACAACCTCATCATTTACTTAAAACAAATAAATTAATATGCCTTTTAAAGATGACATTGTTGAGGCTCAGAACACTGTACCCCAAATATGGTGCTTTTGTATGCTAAGTACATTAAATTAAAAAACATTGGAGATGTCTCAGAAGCAAGGTCTTTGACCTCCTTCTGCCCTCCTTTCTCCTCTCCTTTTCTTCCCCAAACCAAGTCATAGAAATAAGACCTCCTACCTGGCAAAGCAAGCCATAAACTCCAAAGGAGGCCCCTCTCTTCCTGTTAATGAACCTCTCTGCAGATCTTGCCCCTACTTGGGAGGTAGGAATTCTAGAGAGAAAGGTCAAGAAGGATCTGAACAAACAGGTTTTGCTGGGTTCCCTATCCCAATCTTTGTCCAGTCACATTTTACACAACTGTCCATTCTTCATGAAACCTAAGCATAAAAATTAAGTTGTTTTTTTTTTTTTTCTCAGTCTTTTGGTCTTTGTTTCTGAAGTCACCTGTGTCATGTAAAACTTTAATGAACTAAACTTTTATGTATTGCTTTTGCTAACATGTCTTTTGTTATAGGAATATTGGACCAAGACCTTTACTTGGATCAGGAAAGGTAGTATATGTGTCCACACTTGCAACACCATTATGAGAGAAAGATATTTATAAATATGCCAATTTTATGATAATTAGTATTAAGTATAATTTAGCCACAAACACATATTAAAATGTTGAAGAAACATTTGTCATAGATTCGAAGATGTTTCTTTGCTTCATCTGCCATGATACTCATTTTTATGCACCTTTAAATCTGATTTTTTAAAAAGTCAGTCATTAGTTTTCTCTATTACTACAATGCCTTCTCCCACCAAACAAAATTATCTTCCTTGTATCCTAAACTCTTTCCTTAGGTTTTATATAGATCTTAATGTTATTGTCTTTGTCCAAATTACCTTTGTACATGGATCAGACAAAGGGGCAGGGGCAGGGGTATAGTTTTGGTAATTTTTACGCTGTCTCAGTGTTAAAAAAGATAAATATTAATGTGTTTTAGTAACATCCTAAACAGACAAAGAAATGACTCTGTCCACATTCTATATCTAGATAGTGCATGCAGCTAACACATATAAAGATTTAAGGCATACTGAAGTGTACTGAGGAAAAAGTATAAGGTACAATAAAATCTGAGTTTAAAATTGATGAGATCTAGGAATATAAAACAAAAACACTATCTATAGACACAATCACCATAAAATATTTATTTTTTTCCTTTTCCCTTGGTAAAGCTCTCAAAGAACTGCATTGTATGATTAATGGATGATAGTACAATATGGTTCACAGAATCACATACAAATGTTACATATTTCATAGATTGGTCTTAATAGGCATCATAACATATTTAATAAGGGTTGGTATCAGCACAACTCTTTTAAGGGTAGATATCCCCATGGCATCATTAATAAACTCTCTTCTTGTATTGGAGATGATAAATACTTGAAATAAAAATAAACTTAATATAAAGGGTCATTTATATAGCTTTTAATTCTTTTTTCTATCTATTGTAATAATCAAAGAGTTGTGAATTCATCCACATCTTAAATCTTATTGGAACTGTTAGTTATACAGAAACTGTAAAAGATGTTATTACTTCTAAATCACTTTGGTGCCTCCATCTCAAAAAGATAGATTCCCCAGATTATGTATTACATTATTATTTAATCACTATCTTTCCTTTTTTACTTTATGTCTTATTGCATCTATAACACTGCTTATGCAGCTGGGCATATCTTTTTTTTCACTTTGCATTTCCCAGAAGACTGTATGATATGTTGAGATGCAAATGAAGTGAAAATCATGGGAGAAAGTAGTAAGTGGATTCACACTGAAATATTCTTTTCTTTAAAATTGGCTTACTATAAGAAAAGAAATAAAACTAAAATATTCATTATTGAATTAATTATTTCCTCTTACTACTGCCATTTTTTTCATTTATGACATGTACAGTAGTCACCAAGTATTAAAAATTTGTTGTATAGCAATATACAAGAAAGGTGAATTAATTATGTTCATTGATGTGCCTGTGTGTTTGTGTATATGTGTATCTGTCTGTGCCTATGTAGGTATATTTGGCCACCAAAGTAAATTATGTTTATGTACCTGGGGGTGTGGGATGTCTTCTGGTTAACATAAATTTTTTTAAATAAAAATTCAACTTTAATTTGCTTGTTTTGAGATTATTAAGTTCCATCATGCTTGTACAACTCATGTAGTAATTATGTATGCAGTTTTTAGTAACACGACATATTCTGTGAACTGAAAAGTGAAAAGGAATTTATTAGCATGATTTATGATACTTCTGTTTTGTGGAAGAGGATAATGCTTTACTCTCTAGACTGTTAGTTTCTTTGGACACTACTACTGAGTACCAAAGCAACAGAAAGCATAACATAAAAGCATTTTTAAAATTATTTCTTCCTAGTGAATGGCAAATCATCCATATGACTCTCTCAAAGATGTATTAAAAATGTCTAGTGCCTAGCAAACAAATTCTATATTGATTATACCATTTTCTGCAATGGTTAATCTTTAATTGTGTTGTTTCTTGCAGAAAAAACCTTTATCAAAGATTGTCTGCTTATAGCAGCTTCCTAAATGCTTGTTCTGTCAGAATATGTCATACATCATTCTTTGCATTTACTTTGCTTGGAAATTCTGTATATCCAATTACATTCACAGTAGATTACACTGTTATGACTTGAGTCCCCACAAAATGAAAGTGAACTCTTACATAAAATTTTATTAACTTGCTCTTGCATTTATTTAAATATACATTATTTACTGAAAGATTTGCTTTTATTTATCATTTTAATGCCAATGTCCTCAAATTCCAGTCTACCGTTTAATATTATTTCAGATGTTAATACCATTAATATTATTTATAGTATTAACATTATTATAGCCATTATTAACAGTGTTAACATTAATATTAGGGTAATCTCAGTAGCATTAGTACAACTTTAAATAACTTATGACAATCAAGAAAAGGTACTCATATGTAATTTATGTATGAAAATTTAATGGTAATTCAAAAATAATTTAATGACATTATTAATTAACATTTATTGACCACAACTTTAGCTAATAATGAGTAATATTGAAAATAAAGCTATTTAAATATCATTAGGCATATTTTCATAATTAATGTCTAGGCCTAACAAAAGTATAACCATTAGGTACTCTACAAAAGAAAAATCAGTCAGTTTCAATATTTTTGAAAAATAGCTTTTCCCTCACCATCTCATTATTTAATTCCATAAGTACATTTTTTGTTCTCTAAATTATTTTAAGTTATATCAATAACTTAGTATTCATTCCAAGCAATTGTGGAATATTAGATAAAAATACTTTTCTCTGGTTTTGCAAAATTACATGGATCACTTGCTATTACAATTTATTTTAGCCGTATTTTAATAAAAAGACAAAAATCTTCTTATTGATGATACTATGGCCATAATATAAAACTGTTTAAATAAATGTTAAACAGTTCTATAACTAAAAGAATGAATGTTTAACATTTCATGCATTTTTTTCATACTTAGATTTGTTTTTAGGAAAAAGAAATATATAGAGTAGTTTAGAATGGTCCATAACTGACACATTTGGTTTGTTTTCTGGATTTTGTTTTAAATATGATCTGTCAGGTAGTGTACTATGTATTGATGGACTAAGGTCCATCTCATTTCTAAGAACAGCACTCTAAAGTTCTAAGTAGTCTCTCTAGAAATTAGAAGTGGGAAATGGGATACAGGAGATTTAAGTAAACAAAAATTCTTTTTTATTTACCTGATCAAGTTTTAGATGCACATTATTATTAATTTAATTACTGCATTTCAACCTATTTTTTAGTAAATTATCTAGTCACCATTTCATTCATCTCTTAACTTTTTTCTCCTTTCCATGGAATAAGTATATTCTAGCATCCCTATGGACTCAAAAAGGGGGAAAAAATCTGCTTAATTTTTTGTCCTTTAACATAAACTTTTACATTTTTCACTAAATGTGTGATTTTTTTTGAATCATAAAAATTGAAATCCTTGAATATTTTTGTACATTAATATTATATCAATTTATTTATTCACATTTCATATATGTAGCAACATCCAAGATTACACTATTGTGATTATTAAAAAGTTGGAAATATATTTGGAACTTATGTATATAATTTAAATTATCTTAAGAAGTAAAACTTATTTAAATTTCAGACTAAAGAAAATACAACAAAGAAATCAACAACTATAAACGTTTAAATCAATAGTTGTGGGATATTTACAGTAAAGAATAAAGAGAATGAATAAAGGTGATGGACCATGTATAACTGACTGTAGACATTCCCAACAAAAATATTCATCACTGATAGCATTGTGAAAATAATACATTTCAATGAACACAGATGCTCATAGATCTTGTAGTAGCCTGATTCTTTGACAAGCATGCAATTTTGGTTCAGGATTATTTGTAGTACAGGGCCATTAGAATGAGTCATTTAAAATGACATTTAAAACATTAAGATGTCTTTTTTTTTTTTCTGTCACAAAACACAGGAAAAACTGAATAGCATGGTACTGATGAAGAGATTACAATCTATCAAAAAAACTGTCATATGACAAAATTTGCTGTGGCTCCTTGTCACTTGTTTCTAAAATGAGGCACAACTTAAATAGATACAAATTGCTGGTAAAAGGGCAATTATAAGGGACTGTTGGATGGAAGATGCCAGCAAATATAAGCAAAGGTTATAGATTCCACCACATAGATGATCAAATAAGGCAAAAGACATAGCTTTTACTAGTAGGATAGTTACTTGGTCAAATCAAATTGCTTTCCATAATTGGTAGGGATAAGAAAGATCTCACTCAGAGGAGTGTCTAATGTATTTCTAGCCAATGGTTCAGAATTTCACATTGGTTTAAGAAACTGGCAAGTACTGTAGAACTTTTCTAAATGGTATTCACTCTGCTACTGACTGGATTGAAAGTCTGTCTCCCAGGTCAATTTCTCTTTCATATCTTGAGCATGTTATACTGGTAAATTGATGGGTCCCTGATTTCCCTGCTACTGTGAATGGCAGGGTTATCATGTAAGTTTATTATCATCAAAATTTCACCAAACCTAGATCTATGAAAATGATGAAGGCAAAGACAAACATGAGAAAGAGAAGGAGGAGGAAGAGGAGGGAATGCAGAGGAGGAGAAGAAGGAAAAAAACCCAGGAAATTATATTTAGAGTGAAACTGACATAATGGCACATGACTAAATTTTTCATGATTATAGAAAGAGAAAAAAAACTAATAAGCATATTCAAAAGACAGAATACAAGCAAAGTGAAAGTAAATGCAAGGTAATTAATTGAGAAACAAATACTCAAAATGTCTGTCTGCTCTCTCTCTCTCTCTCTCCCACACACACACACACAAACACACACACATACACACACACATACACACACACAAACAAAAGTTGATGAAATCTATTTATACCCAATAAAAGAACATAGGAAACCATTTAAATCATTTTACAACAAAATGTTGACTTCAAAATACTATGAAAATTCTAAATTAAACTATAAAATATCATCTTTAAAAATAGTATCTAATATTTTGTGGGTTACTTTGCAATTTGAAATGACTACTCATAAACTGTAACATATTTGTCAAAATCAGTTTATTACCCATATTTCAGAATGTATTTTATCTATAAGAACAGAATTAGATACTGTTGTAGACCAATATTGACATGCAGTTGTCAATGAACTACAAAATATAAGGTCTTTCTCAATTTGAATGCACTTTGTTCCTCAGTTTCATTTATTTCCCAAATAGTGATATTTTTCTAATTGCAACTAATTAAAACTTTACTTGCTTCTCTGCCTACCTCCATAAAGAAATAGCTAAGCATTCCCTCCACTTTAAACCCTTCTCCCTCTCCACCACATACATAATGGAAAACACTTCAAACTTGAAAGTCCAAGATTGAGGAAAAAATATAATCAAATGTTCCAATTCTAAATGAAAATTACCTTGCAAACCTGTATAGGGAAGATGTGACCAGAATGCTAATCCTTTCCCATGATCCTTTCTTTCAAATGACTTTTCCCCAGAGGCAAACAGGTGTGGAATTGAGGGTAATTAGACATAAGTGAGAGTTTAGTGCAAATTGGATGCCAACAAATATTGCAGATCTCATCATATGGAGAAATGTGTGGGAGGAAAATGATCACTATGACAGGGAAAACACTGAGTCTCTGTGGGGGAAAAGTTGCTACCTTATTTTCAAATCTGATCAGAGTCACACTCATTTGTAGGGCAGGATTTGATAGTTACATATGGTAATCAGTGAAATAAACGAACCATTTAGTATTCCAAGCTTGCAATACTTGGCTTCATAGAGAGACTGCTGTTCATTTCATTTCCAGTCTCATTTGTGATAATAGAATAATGTTGGATGGTTTTATTCACTTCCTCACTCATGCATGCTGTAGATTCCATGAGGTCTTGGAAAGAAGAGGGAAACAAGATCCAAGATCTGGTCTCAATAAATATCTCCCTATCTCCTTCATGGGGTACCCTTCACATAAACTTCTGCAACTAATAGAATATGGAACTCACTGCCTTGTTTTTCTTTATTTTCTCCTCTCTCCTTCCTCCCTCCCCATTCCTACACACTTGTAGCTTCTAATCTGAACTGAACTCTCCCTCTGTGTAACACATCTTTTCACTCATGCATTCTTCTACACTCAGAGTATGGAGTTTTTCTGAACATAAACAAATTAATACTCTGGCAGGATATTAGTTTATTTTGTACAGGTGTTAAGTGGACACACTGAGTCTATTCAGGCTGAGTCAGGTGTGTATGGAAGGCTGGAATTTGGTGAAGAATCAGAAGAATATATTGCTTAACATCTTATTGAGGGTTAGCATAAATACAGAACATATGAATTTCAATATTCTATAGAAAATAGTTTACCTTTTCCCAATTTCATGCATACCTGTAAAAGTTCCAAGGTCAGATATAGAACATTTCTAACATTTCAGAAGGCTCCATTTTGTCCCTTTTCAGTAAATACACATCCCCTATTTTGGCTTCTGTTACCATAAATTTTTTTAAAAGATTTCTTTTTTAGTTGTAGAAGGTCACAATACCTTTATTTTGTGTATTTACCTTTTTATGCGGTGCTGAGGATCAAACCTAGTGCCTCACACATGCTAGGTGAGTACTCTACCGCTGAGGCACAATCCAGGCCCTGTTACTATGAATTTTGCCTGAGTGAAAAACTGAATTTCAGCATATTCATGAAATCACATTGTAAAAGCTTATGTGTATCTAGTTTATTTCCTCAATCTTGTCATCTTTATCTTTTGATTAAAGTGCTCATCTTATTTTTATTTAAAATAATGACTCATAAGTTTAAACCTACAAATTCATTTGTTTCACTCTTTTCAATTTTTAAATTTATTATTATTTCTTTCTGTCTCGTATTAATTTTATAACTTTAGTTCAATGCTTACTAATACACTTTATAGTAACTGTGACATTGAAATTAAAATTAACAATTTATATACCACACAAATACTTTCTAACATTTACTTTTTTTTGCTAAAACTATTGTTTTTACTATTATTATTATATATTTTAATTTCATTCATGTTCAATTTTCAAGCTGTTTTTGTTTCTTTAAGTAGTTAATAGTCTCTGACATATACTCACATATATTCTCCACACTTATTTTCAGAATATTCATACTTTCATCTGGGATAATATTTTGCTATTTGATATTCTATTATTTTATCCTGAAGAACTATATTATCATATCTTTACCAATCTGGTTAATAAAAGTTAACAAAGTCTCTCATGTTTTACACAATAATTTTGAATTTTCAAGCATTTTGCCATAGTGTAAAAATGTAATTTAGGACCTCAAAACATATTAATTTATAATGATTTTGAAGCACATAAACTGCATGATTACTCTTTAGTTCAGTAACTAAATATAAATGTCTATATTGTTATACCTGATTCTGCATTGTATTAATAAACAACATTAAAGAGACAGAGAGATATAGAAAAACAGAGAGGCGGAAAGAAAAAGGAAATGCCTTTATAAAATATACCTGAAACTTTGGTTTAAGAATTGTAGTTCTAAATGTGATTTGAATTTGCAACAAATTTATGTAAATTTTTATTTTGGGAGAAGATATGGTACTGAAAATCATATGTAAGATCACTTTCCTCCTCTAGTCTACATTTCCTCCTATAAGTCTTTCCAAATCAGTAAATGGCACCACCTTTGCTAAGTTTTTCTGGTCAAAAAGCTAGAAATCATTTTTGATTCATACCCCTGCCATTTTTTTTTGGCAAGGCCCATGATTTCTTATCTGGAATTTGAGAAAACAATAAAATCTCCTGCTTGGGATCTATTCCCAGTCTTGATGAAAGCTTCTTGCAGTCTATTCCCCACTTATCAACCAAAGTAATATCTTAAAACTAAAAGGTGCACTACTTAAATTACTTTTCCCTGTGAAATTTCTATCAGTATTACCTGCAACCTTCCATCATTTGCTTCTTTTGACCCTCCTTCTGCACCTTTAACCACTCATTCTGCTGCTTTTGCTACTATCATAGCAGCCTTCCTTCCACTGCTTCTGTCCACTGCTGCCTAAGTAGAAATCAACCTCGGGGTCTTTCATTTTCCATCCCTTTTTCTGAAACACACTCTGCTCAGATATTTCCTTTTGTGATTTAGATCTGAGACAGGGTTAGCACTCCAGAGACTTGTTCCTGACCAAAAGTTGTTCCAAGTCCCCACTCCAACCAAACTGAATATCACTGTTCTTGCATTTGTTTTCTGTCCTCTAAAGCAGAGCTGCTTAACACATTATATACAATAAATGTACATTTTATAAATGATAAAATTGGATGCGTTAGTAAACTTCAACTTATGGGTTTCCTGATTAGCATACAACTGTGAAAAGGAAAGAATTCTGTAGAGGAAAACACATGAGTTCTCCTCATTCAAGACTTGAGTTCAAATCTCATTCCTTTCACTTACTGCATGAGTTAAATATATAACACTAGATATTTTCTGAGTTCAATGTATAACACTAGATATTTTCTGTGTTAAATATATAACACTAGATATTTTAGCTTAATATATAACACTAGATATTTGCTAGATATTTTCTACAAAAAGTTAAAAACAAAATAACATATAAGTGGACAACAAAACTATATGAAAAAAAAAAATACTCAACATCTTTAACCACCAGGGAAATGGAAATAAAACACTGAAATATCTCAGCCTAGTTAGAATGGCTGAAAAATATTTTTTAAAAAAATGAAAAGAACAAATTCTGGTGAAAAGAGAACACTTATATATTCTTATGTGAATGTAAATTAGTTCAGTCATTATAGAACACAGTATGGAAGTACCTCAAAAAATGAGAAATAGAACTTAACCATATCATCCTGCAGTCTTGTTACTCAGTTATATATCTAAAGGAAATAAAATCAATATGTCAAAGAGAAATTTGCATTCATGTGTATGTACATTGCAGCACTAATAAATGTTAAATTATTCTTTTCTATATATGTATGCTGAGAATAAGATCTTTGTATCTCAAAAGGAATTTCATGCAAGGAAAATATTGGGTAGCAAATGCATTCAAGAAAAATCAGTATATACTTAACTGAATTGAAAAAGTATAGAAAATTGAAAGGCCTTGTCTAAAAATTTTTATTTCACTAGATAATTATGGATGTGAAATACTATCTAGTTATAGTATGAATAACTAAAATTCAGAAACTTTCAAGACACATTAGTAACTTGTTTTATTTTTCCTACATAGAAATGACATAATAGTCATTTGTTACTGCACATTTAGTTTCAGATAAAGTTCAATTCATATACAACATGGTTTACAAGAGATATGGAAATGATTAACTTTTCTCATTATCTAAAAGTAGACCATGCAAACACTAATGTCCTTTAGAACATGACCAAAATAAAATTATCAGCAAGAGATCTAGTTTTTCAAGTTACAGAAAGAAATCTGTTCTCATAACAGCAGACTTCGAATCTTCTTTCTCAGAGGGCATATCCTGGGTGTTC
Source organism: Marmota monax (assembly GCF_021218885.2). Classification (NCBI taxonomy): domain Eukaryota; kingdom Metazoa; phylum Chordata; class Mammalia; order Rodentia; family Sciuridae; genus Marmota; species Marmota monax. The sequence goes on from NW_026692781.1 coordinate 18,986,997, forward strand.
TGTATTGAACAATTAATGTCATTAGAGGGTAGAGAATTAATAGCTCTCATTAGAAACATCTGGAGAATTTCAATACCACCATAACCACAGCAAACTTGTGCTGCCCAAGTAGAAATCAAGGTTATAGCCTTTATCTTTGCTTTTACACTGCATTCAACAAGTTCATGATTATCCAAATGAAAACTGTTTTGCCATAAAAAGATTCAAATTCAGTTGTCATTCAAGAATAGAATAAAACACTGCAATATGAAGTTTAATAGGTAGTAAAATTACCTTGATATAATATCTGTTAGTATAGGAAAACCAGTACAGTTCTTATTTTCCAAAGTTCGAATGACAGAAAGTTAAATTTTTCTATTGCCACTATTAATAAAGATAATAAGAGATAAAGATAATAAGAGATGACTGAGTTTTCTTTCATCAATAGTGCTTCATATAGAAACACAAAGGACTAGAACTGTTATCGCTGTAAATAATTATGTAGTGATCCAACTCAGTAAATCAAACATAGTAAGACAAATAAAAAGTTGTTTACACTGATTTTCAGTTCTCAATTTAAAAATTATTAAAGAAAGTAAAGTATGTTAAAGGGCTTTTAAGCAATATACTTTCAATACAATATCATCTGATTGGCTAACTTTATTGTATATTGATTCTATACATGCAGAAAAGGAGAGCTTATTTTTATAAAAATTTTATATTTTAATCAGTCATAGAATAAATTATTTAAATTTGTAGAAGACAAAGATAAAAATTCATTGCGAAAAATGAGAGGGAGTTCTGTCAACTTAGTGGTCTTTTATAATATGATTAGTAAAAATAGTAGAATTTTTCATTGAATGTAATATGCTTTCTTATTTAAAAAAATTAATTTGCTTTCTATTTTCTAAAGTCTAAGATTTTGACTCATGAGCTATCTTCAAAATTCAACATTTTGTGCATTTGCTTTATTTATTTTCAAATTAAATTTAGAGTACTTTGGTTATTCTTTCCAAAAAATCCCAATACATGACATGTACTTTAGAAGATTCTTGCATTATGTCAAGGATAAACATAATTTAATAAACTACTATACGTTAAAAATTATTTTCCAGCACTAACCTCTATTGAGTCAGTTCTGTGTGCCACCGGTAAGTTTTATTTTATTTTGTTCTGTTTTGGTTTTGCTTTTAATATCAATTTTTACTTCTGGCCATGATTATACACAAGTGTGGCTATGCTTTGGGTATTTTATTTAAAACATATTTGTTCACTAACAATAAAATAAACATAAGAAAAAATTAACATGCCCCTAAACATCTTTCTGTTCAGGAAGATATAATATACTTATGTGAAATCATTCAGCAGTTATGAACAGATAAGCAAATAATAATCTCTGCATATTGGTTTATCTTGGAAGAGTTTAGTGTGAGGTGACATTTTGAAGAAAGTCTTCTTTAAAACAGTTTTGGTGAGATATAATTCACACATCATACAGTTGCTCCATTTACAGTGTGTATTCCAGTGATTTTTCATTTTTCAGAGTATGCAATTATCAAAGCAATCTTTAGAATATTTTCGTTGCCTCTATACTCTATAACTATACTCCATATCACCAACAAGTTTCTCCTCACTCCCCAGTTTATCTTGTTCCCCCTGATTCCCGGACCTGGGCAGTCATTTATTTATTTTATTTCTGTATATATTTTCCTATTTTGGACATTTAAAAATATTTCTCTAACTGTAATTATATATCCTTTGACCAATATCTCCCATCTTTCTTTTCCTGAGGAAACACTTTATAAGTAATAATATGCATTCTAACAATGTAATTATTTTTCCAAAGATTATATATTTTAAAACTTTTTATATGTATTTATACTTATATGTATTTTTGATATGCATTTTCATAAGTGGTATTCAATTAGCAAGCCGACTGCCTCAGTGTGATGGCACACTCACTTCATTTATGGATTTATAATTGAGATATTCTTCTGGCTATGCTTTCTTCATTAAGCAATGCAGTCATGAATGTTGAGATCAGCTTCACTCTGTACTTCAGTAGCTATTATAATTTTAATCAAGGTATCCCAACTGACTCTCAGATTTTTCCACTGCAAACTGGAGACAATAGCACTACTTTTCTCACAAGATTGCTATGGGAAAGAAAAAAATTGATACAAATAAAAAACTCAGAAGAGTAGCTGGGGGTATATGATATGTTATGTATTAATATTAATTTACTGGCTTTGACTTCAACCAGTAGAAAGTGTTTTCTTAGAATAAACACATCCAGATACATTACATTACCACAAGGGAGAAAATGTTGCTCTCTTCTGTGAAGAAAGATATTGTATGATTAATACAGAAATGTCATCCATTACTTCAGTCATATTAACATTATGCCCTGAAGAGAGTGTTTCTCAAAATATGCCATGATAAATTCTAGTTTTAAAAGATGTCATGGGAAAACATTTTGCCCCTACTTGAAAATGTTGCCTATAAACCATTTTTTGGAGCATCACTAATCATTTAGGAGATAATACATTCTCAGTAAAAACTCAATCAAGAAAAATATTTAAACCAGTAAGTTGCAAAATTATTCCACTATAGTAATCATGTGTCTACATGAGTGAGAGAGTGTTCTATGGATACACTGGAGAACTACAGTTCTGTGGAATGCTGGGAGAAATTTTGCTTTGACTCCACACATGTCTTTTTACATAGGATGGAGTGTTAACTAGGAGATATTGATAGTTATGAACAACTCTTAACATGCTGAGTTAAGTAAGTACTCAAAAGTTTGACTACTTATTAAAACTCTCCAAACATCTTAGGTCTGCAAAATATTCCTAGAAAACTAACCTCTTAAACACTAGTTTTATTATTAGATTGCTGGTGATTGCTACTTCCCTTCAGGCTAGAAACACACTTAGTCCAACCTTTCTAATTATTTCACTTTTTTTTTTCAGAACCTAGGAAATGCAGACATACATAGAATATAAGAAACTTTAATATTGTAAAAGTTTACAAATTTTGTAAAACTTAAAATTGTAACTCCAAGTTTAAGGAGTACACTGATTAATCTGAAACATTTTTACTCACTTCTAAACTGTCCTTTCTAGTGATTATTAAAGGCAGAATCAGACAAAGCCATCTTGTCTACAGTCAGTATATTCAGTATCTGTGGTTGTTTTTAGTGATAGTACTCTATCTGTTAACAAAACTTAGGAGAAAAATACTGCAGCAACTCATACTTAATTTTCTTTTAAATTTATATTTTGCTTGCTAATGGTTACTTTTTACAGTTTATAAATAGGTGTGTGATAAGAATACTAATTTGAAGAAAAGATGGTTTTTATACTGAGCTAGCTGTTCTTATAAAAATCAGCATCACCATTTGCTTTAAGTTATCCAACATTCTGCTTTATATGCAATCCAAAGTATTTTTTGAATAAATAGAATAAAAAAATGCAGAATCAGGATAAAGGGCAAACATTTCAAGCCTGTGTCACAAAGATAATATGAGAATGAAAGTCAAGGACAATATGTTTACTAATTAACTTTAGATTCAGTATACAGGCCTGGCTCAGCGGAATGCCTATAATCCCAGCTATTCCAGAGGCTGAGGCAGGAGGAGCTCCAGCTCAAAGCCAGCCTCAGCAAACACAGGCACTAAGTAACACAGTGAGATCCTGTCTCTAAATAAAATACTTAATAGGGCTGGGGATGTGGCTCAGTGGTTGAATGCCCTCGAGTTCAATCCCTGATAGCCTCCCCAAATATTCAATATACATATTGGCATACAATAAACTCAAAATTGCTTTTATATGTATGTATTTTTTTTTACTCTTTTTAAAATTTAAACTTCAAATTGAAATCCAAGCTCAAGGAGTATATTAATTAATCTGAAACATTTTTTTTTCACATCCAAATTGTGTTTATATATAATATAAACATTCTGGAACTGAAAGGCAATAGAAATAAGTTTTCTCAAAATTAACTTTTATTTTATTACAAATTGAGTTATATAAAGCCTTTGTAAAATGCACTACCACTAAAACTAAAGAAGTCCTCTGACATTTTGACTTAGGAAAGTAAAATTTATAATAACTGAGGAAAAATTTAGAAGGAATTTTGATCATCCTTAGAGAGCTTTCTGGTTTCAGATACTTTGGTATCTGGCACCCTTATTAAGAAATACCTACATTAGGCATGGTAGTGGAGGGAGGAAAGGCTTGTTCCTTCTTCACTGGTCTTGTCATAACAAGGTCACAATATCTAGTTCCATTAGATGTTCCAAGTAGATGATTTCTCTTATGAGACACATTCATAGGTGCACTTGAGAATTTTTACATGCTGGAGGTCTCTCAGTTTATTTTGATTTTAGTAGTGGCACTCTATTAGACTGTCTACTTTTTCATAATTTTCTAAATATACAATGTTTATACCTCAGCTTCAGCTTCTGTGTTTCTGTCCAGATACTTTTCTTGGACTGAAAGACAAAAACAAACTAAACCTATACTGAGTTTTTCTTCCATGCATGGCTCACGTCTTCACATGTAGTAATACCAAGGACAACAAAATTCAGGAGCTAATATGAAAAGGAAGAAACCTGAGGAAAACTATCTTCTAACAGCTTTCATTTGAAGCATCTATCAAAACCCCTCAGCTGAGTAGCAGTGGCCCCAGTGACCCCTGCCATTAGCTTTAAGCCAATAAAGGGTTACTTTCTAGGAGAAAACACAAACTGGAAATAAATTAGATCACATAAAATTTCCGTACAATTTGGGCTGGGGATTTGGCTCAAGTGGTAGCGTGCTCTCCTGGCAGGCATGCAGCCCAGGTTTGATCCTCAGCGCCACATACAAAGATGTTGTGTCCACCGAAAACTAAAACATAAATATTAAAATTTCTCTCTCTCTCTCTCTCTCTCTCTCTCTCTCTCTCTCTCTCTCTCTCTCTTAAAAACAAAGAAATTTCCATACAATTCATTTTTTGAAGAGTTTTATTTTTATTTTTTTATTTTATTTTTTTGTGGTGCTGGGGATTGAAACCAGGACCTTGTGCATGCAAGGCAAGCACTCTACCACTGAGCTATATACCCAGCCCCTAGACAATTCATTCTTAAAATAGAGTTTGTGTCCTTATTTTACCAAAGTATGAGAAGAAAATATAAATCTCTGAGATAACTGAAAGTTATGAGAAGAAACCAATGAAATCATATAAACTAAAGATCCAGTAAGTCTAAGAATGCAATAGATGGGATTAACAAGATCATTACATTTATGAGAAGATAGGATTAGTTAGCTATAATAGACAATATAAAATTGAAGTGCACAGAGAGAAAACAAAAATGCAGGAAGAATATATGGAACATTATGAAGAGAATCTAACACGTGGGAAATAGCAGTCTAAAAAAGGAAAGTGAGGAGAAGGCATAATGACTGAAGATCATGTAGTTGTAATACCTATCCAATCTAGTCACAGGTCCTTTGTCCTGTGAATGTACTAAAAATATTTCTCCCAGTCTGTCGCTGCTTTTTCATTTTGCTAATGATGTCTTTAGGGGAACAAAATGTTTTTAATTTTTGAAAGTTTTATTTAATTTTTTCCTTTATGAGGTTTGCTTTCTGTATTTTGCTAAAAAATCAATAGATGTATCATATTTATTGGTACAAGACAAAATTTGTAAAAAGTACTGGTTCCCTCTAAATTTACCTAAAGTTCTAAAGCACTGTCAATCAAAATCCTACCAAAATAGTTTTGAAGGAAACTGGCAAGTAGAGCAAAGGAAATGATAGCAAGCCTCTCCTAAAACATGACTCTATTAGGTATCAGAAGTTATTATGAAGTCACAGTAGTGACTTGGAGATAAACACAGACAAAATATAGCAGTGGATAACTGGAGAGAGTACAAAATGCAGATGCAAACTCACATGGCAGCCTGAATTATGACAAAATCATCACAATGCAATGAGAAAAGTATATTTTGTTCAACAAATGCTGTTTATTTAATTGGATAGCTACACAAAACATCCACTCAAGGAAGCATTAAAAATAATCTGTAATGAATCATATAATTAAACCATAAAATTTGGGAAAGATAAATAATAAAATAAGGCAGCAAATGTTTTCCTAAACAAGATACAAAATGTGCTAACCACAAAGGAAATTTAACAAATAAGTCTTCACTAAAATGTAAAAATGTGTGTTCATCAAAGGAAACCTTAAGAAAGTTAATAGTCAAACCAGAAAATTAAAAATATTCAGTATATATCTTAAGCAGCAAACTACTATACAGAATATGTGAATAACTCCTAGAAATCAGTAAAGCAAATAGAGAATTTATAGGGAAAAAGTGGGTCTAAGATGTAAACAGGCATGACAAAATAGAGCATATTGAAGGATTCAATAAAAGAAATACAATACTATCAGTCATCAGAGAAATGATTATAAAATCATGACATAAAATTATCTACTTAACATAATGGAAAATTTAGAGAAAGGAAAAAAATTGAAAATATGAACCAAAAGTATATGAGGTTGTGGAGTAACTAACACTCTCACACTGCTGGTGGAGGTGTAAATTATTACCATCACTTTTCTTAAAGATGAGTGAACACATTTTAATAGTAAACATGCAGAAAAAAAGACAGATAATATTAAAAACATGTTCCTGCATGTATAATAACTTATGTTGACAAGTACAGTGAGTGGATCTTACCTACTGTTTGATATCTTTAAAAGGCTACAAACACCATTTAATGTCAATAAATAACTTATTTTATAAAGGTCCAAATACAAGAATTGTTAAGGCTTATTTATAATTATTATAATATTGAATTGCTGAAATATGTTAAATAAAACTTTTTTACCTTTTGATTTTTAAAACTTTGTAAAATTTATTTTTAAACTGACACATAAATACAAAAACTGTTCCTGTTGATGGGTGTCACATGATGTTTCAGTACATGCATGAATGATGTGGTGTTTGAATCAGGTTGAATATACTTATTTCCTTTGATATTTATAATTCTTAATGTTTATATTTGGTACATTCAAAATCATTTATAAATCATTTTGACTTGGATTATGTGTCCCACATATATATTACATATTAACATATAAGGAAAAGTAAAAAACATAAACCCTATATGAATACCTGATTATGTCCTTCATTTTTGTTTTTGCCATTATATATATTTTTAGGTAGTTTCTATCCATTGGTAAGAAAACATCTAATATTTGCAACTACCAATAAAAAGAAAAATATCAGAAAGAAACACATTTCCCACCATATTAAGCCATAAATACTTCTGTGACATATTATAGAATATTCTCTTGCATAATTACATAATTTTCACGAATATAAGCCAGGTCAATATTTTCAAACTTGTTTTACCCTTAAGCTTCATTTGTCTCTGCAGATTGCCAACCTTTCTGGAGACACAGATGCCTTTCTTTCTTAAAGATGAGTTTTTAAAAATTTTAACACAAAATAATTGTACGTGCTTAGGAGCACAGTATTAGATTTCAATACATGTGTACACCTAGTGTGTCCATTCATCACCTTGAATAATTTCTTTGTGTTCGAGATATTCAAAGTCCTTTCTGCTACCTTTTTCAAATACACAATTGAGTGTTGCTAGTCCTAGTGATATTGTGCTATGTAGAATATTTAAAAGTTATTCCTCCTAACCAACTGCATCTTTGTACCCATTCACCCTCCTACAGATGCCTTTTAAAGACCTCTGCAATTTTATACATCAGATGGTACAAAGAAGGTTTAAAAAATCAGAAGTTTGGGGAAATTTTGATCACTTCTGAAACATCATGTGTTCTTGCACTTGCTAAATTTTCATCTTTCTAATTGTGGACAAAGTCTATTAAAAAGCTTTGTGGTTTAGTGCTTTTATCAAGCAGTTGACTTGGTCCATGGTGGAAAGAATTCCTTACTTACAGTTTCTCTTTCCTCTTCAGTGCACAGAGGTGGGAGAGAAGCTGTAGGTATTGGAAGGTGGCTTTCACCATGGAGGCAAGCAATTAATACAAGTACAGTCACTTTTAAAAGTGATTTTGTGATACAATTATGTTTATAACCAAACATGGTTTAACAAAATAGATGTACAAAGTTGGAAGCAATCTAAATGCCTACTTACTGGGAGAATCCATAAAGAGTAGTATGTTCATGCAAGGTGAGACAGCATTGAGAAAAAAGCACAGTATTGGTGTATGTGTCAGCACAAATGGATTTCATAGGTTTCAAGCTGAGTTGAAGAACCCAAACACAAAAGAGTAGTCCTGCATCATTATATTTAAGTAAAAGTAATAATAGGTGAAACTAATTTCCAATTTCATTTTACAGCTACTTGTTTGCCATTTTCTAAATATGTCTCTATTTATTTTATTTAATGACCACCTTACTGTCTCCAGCTATGACAGTATCATGTAATAATGGTTAGAAAGCTTTTACTCTTCCTTGTGAAATCTGAGTTCCTGTTTGTCAGATACTTATGTTACTTTCCTGCTAATAATAAAAATATGTACAGTCTATCCTAAACTGTATTTGAAAAACCAAATGTATTCAGGAATATGTTCAGAGAAGCAAAAAGTTAGTAACCCAATGCTTACATTCTAACATTCTCAGCTGAGATCAAATAAGATGTTACGCTGCCTTTTGTATTTCATCTCTCATACTACGAACAATTATCCTTTTCAGAGTTGATTGACTGCCATGATTATTGCATGCATGTGCTTTTTGTTGGTAATTTTTCCATTAAAAATGGATCCCTGACATAGTGCTGAAGTGCTGTCTAGTGTTCCTAGGCAAAAAAAAAAAAAAAAAAAGACTCTGATGTGCCCCATGTAGAAAATGTCTGTTGTCAGTAAGCTTCATTTAGGCATGAATTATGGTACCGTTGACCACAAGTTCAAGGTTAATGAGTCAACAATATGGTACATGCACAAAAAGGAAGAAGATATGTACCTGTTTTTCTGAGGCCACTGTGGGAAGTGCTAAAGTAATATCTATAGAACATGAAATATCTATGGACAAGATGATCTAAAAAAGGTAGCTAAACGTGTGGATTCATAGGACGTCAACTGAACAAAAACATAGCTGTTGAGGCTGAAAAACCAAAGAAATTTATAGTCACTTTAACCTGGGTCAGAAAAATGTCAAAGCTTTCTCAACTAGTGCTGGCTGACTCACACATTTTGTAAAGCAATACTGCATGAAAAATGTGAAACTTGCAGGCAAGGCAGTTTCTACAGACCAGGGGAGTATGGACAGTTCTTTAATAAGATCTGCTAAATTTATACAGGAAAAAAAGTACAGAAAAGCAAGGCTTTTGTTGTTGTGTGTTTTTTGGTAAAGGGGATTGAACCCAAAGTTGCTTAACCACTGAGCCCCATCCCCAGGCTTTTTGTTGTTGTTGTTGTTATGAGACAGGATCTCACTAAATTGCTAAATTGCTGAGGGTGGCTTTGAACTTGTGTTCTGCCCTGCCTCAACCTACTGAACTGCTGGGATTACAAGCAAATCTGACCAGAAAAGCAGGTGTTTTTTTGTTTGTTTGTTTGGTTGGTTGGTTGGTTTGATTTTTAATACTGTGAAACTGGCAATTTTACAAAGATTTTGGCAAACGAACCTATATAATATTAATATTGTTTTGGTTGACAATAACCTTGTTTTTCCCCTTAAGAGCAATAGTTCAGTATTTGCTAATTCAGTTTTCATGGTGACGATATAGAAGTTAACTACCTTGATTAAGAAGAATCAATTGAACTATAAAAGGGAGACTTGATCCAGTTAAATAACTGTTTGGCATCTAATAGTTCTTTGAAAGAATTAGTGTCATTAAAATTCATTGGGGGATATTATTTATATCATTGTTTTAAAGATATTTTGATTTAATAAAACTGAAATGGGAATAATAATTTTCTCTTTATTAGTTGAACAGGTAATACAGATGTAATCTTTTAGAAACTCTATGTAATTATAGAAATGCTCCTATTTTCAATTTTTTAAGTAAAATTTTTGTTGTAAATCAAACCTTTGAGATTATTTGTTAGATTAATTATGTGAATCACCAGAATTTCAAAAATATTACTGCGTATCCAATCTAGTTGGTCACAAGAAGATACTGATTTTTCTCCTTCAATCATTATTAGTATTTTTTTAATTTAAAAAGAAAATGTGTGATTTGAATGATTGTTTGCTCCTATCATGCTTATAATGTCAGTAAAGGGAAAATGTTGATCAAATGCATAAAGTTTCCGTTAAACTAGAGAAATAGAATCATGTGGCCTCTTGCATTGCATGGTGACCAGCTATGAATATTGTCTACTTCAAAATTGCTAAAAACTAGACTTTAAAATTCTTGCCATCCAAACAACATGTTGGTGAGGTAATAGACATGTTAATTAGATTGATTTAATCCTTCCTCATTGTATACACAAATCAAGAGATCAAATTTATCTCAAGTGTACAGACATATTACTTGTCAATGTAAAAGCTGAATTTATTTTTAAAAAGAAATTCAGTAATCATTTAGTCCTGTCTTTCTATAAAATGGTTTTCTGTTTTGTTATGTAAATAACAACCTGAGTAGAGTTAGGTTGCAGAGTTGTATATTAATGTCTTCACACCAGAGATGTGAACCTTGTAAACTTAAATACATATGAATAATATTGTTATATATAATTTCCTAGTGTTCTAACTTATGGTATATGTACAACTCAAATTCTGATAACAGTTGGAGTAGTTTTATAGGATTAAGATAATTTTATAGTTTCGCAGCTTTATGTATAATACAAAGGCAATATTTAAAATATTGTCTTTACATAGTTGTTTTTAAAATGTTTTGTTAGATATATGTTTAGAGATTATTTAAATTTAGTTCATTAATGTCAGCATTGATTGGAATATATAGAATATTGTATACCTTTTTTTCAATGTGAACACTTAACTGGATATTAATCTTCAATTTTGTAATAAACACATATACTGAGATTCCAGTGATAAAACAAGAGTTGTGACTGCTTTTCTATATGTATTTATATCATAATATTTTGATTGATTATCTAGGCTAGGGAGTAATTCAGTGTTTTTCTTTATCTTGTGTTTCGACTACAACATGCTCACATTTGCTGATTACATTTCTGCAAGGGCTTTCTACCATCTGTGCTCTATAGTTGCTGAAAATGTTAAACCCAAAGGGGAATAAATGACAATAATCATTAACATGAAACAACAATAAAGAATCCAAATTTGCAAGCTCAGAATTTGCCTAGAGTTTATGATTAATGAAGGCAAATACACACTGAAAGTTGATTATGTGTTTCGTTTTATGTGACGCCTAAGGGGCTCCAGCTTAAGAGAAACAGTATTGGAATCCCTCAAATCCCAGTACAAGTTCAATTTGTTTTCCCACTTGCATTGATTTTTGGATAGTACTTAGTAAACTGAATCAGCAATAATAACTCTTGCACTGCAATGAATTTTAAGCAATTTTAATGTATTTATCTCTCATTCCCCAAACAGTATTGTTTTCATCTTGTAAAACAATGATGCCTTGATTCATAGATTAGTAATTGCTCTTGAGGACAAATAAAAATGTATCACTATGTAATTCTTGAATCTTTTTTACAAGCTCTAATGCAATTTCTGAGTCATTTTTACATGATCTAATGTGTATTAAATATTTCCTCTGGTTTAATATACTAAACTTATCACAAAATTTGTCTTATATAAACACCTCAAATTTCCCTCACTGTGTTGTGTTTTCTGATACTGATTCATGAGCTGATTCATCAAAAGAAAATACTGCATACTTTTTAAATTGTAGATATATCTAACAGTAAAAATCATACATAGATTAGAATTTTTATGGATATATTTTATTTTGTCATAACTAAGAGAAACATAAAACTTAAATTCTCTACATCATTCCATTATTAATCTGTTGACTCATAGATAGAATTGTATAATTCATACTTAGATTCTATTTCATTATGCTTATAAACTTGTAAAAGAACTTATTGTAAAGTAAAACTATGGTTCTTATAGTATAAAGGAAAAAAATTAAATTTATTTTAACTTAATTTCCTGATTTGGACATTTATGTTCTATTTATGTAAGACAATGTTCTTTATATAAGAACAATGTAAGACAATATTTAGCCATAAATATTCACCAAATCCACAATCTATTCTCAAATTATTTGTAAAAGTTATATATATTTGTATTTGCCCTGCTTATATCATATATATATTATATACTGCCCCATATAATTGATATGGGGGGGGGCATGAAAGAGAAAGAGAAGAGAAAAAGGAGGAAGAGTAGAATAGTAAATGATAGTTACAAATACTGGCAAAACATTAAACTGGGAAATTTTGTGTTAAATATATATGAGAATTCCTGAGGGTCTTTTCTTCTTCTTTATTTTCTTTTTCATTTTTTTCTTTAAAATAAATGATAGTTCAAAATATATAACTGCAGAAACATAAAAGATTCAGGAATTGAACAATTTAAACAGAGAAGCCACCATTGGAATTGGTGTCGCTGGAAACTCATGAAGTAGGATATTAGATATATTGACACATGGACTCCGAAGATGCAACATGATGAAACACATTTAATAAAGATAAAGACAACTAGCCAGGATAAATATGATTAATGAATATGAGTAGATGAGCAGGAATAGATGAAAAATTATCTATTTAAACTAATAAAAAGAGCTATGCTTAGCATTTATGATTTGAAAATGACAAAAATATAAGAAAATTGAGGGCAGGGGTCATGGCTCAGTGGCAGAGTGCTTGCCTAACATGCTTGAGGCACAGGGTTCAATTCTCACCATTGCATATAAATAAATAAATATCCATTGACAACTAAAAAAAAAATTATAAGAAAATTGAGAGTTAGTTTTCAATTAACATGAATCAATTGAGCACTTAATAAAATAAAATTTTATTAGAGGTTCTTTTAGAATACTCCAGAATATCTTTCTAACTACCTTTTGTGCAGTCCTTGAAAGACTCATCTAATTAATTTAATTTAGGCAATACATATTTAGAAAATCATAATAGAGTAGATGTGTTTAGGGAAGTCTTAGTCATAGACTTTTTTCCTATCCTATATTAGTATTTATGTTGGTAATGTTGCAAAATTTAATTCTTATGGTGGGTTGAGGTTTTTAAAAAGTGCTTGAAAATACACTGTTTCAAAAAAAAAAAACATAAAAAATATTGTTCCAGAGGGTATAAAGAAAAGAAATTAAAAGAAAACATAGGTATTATTTAGGGGAATGGGTTTTTGCAAAATAAGGGGTGAGAAGTTGCTAATTTTTAGTTCAAACATGGTAGATACTTAAGTGTACTGCCCAAAAGTAAAAATGCACATGCTAGCTAATGTTAATGCTCTGTTTTTTTAAAAAAAGTTTCTATAAAGTGTATTTAGTGACAGTTTATGTGGATTTTGCTGGGATATGATATCTTCTTATGTAGATGTGTCCAATATTTTTTTCTAGTATTGAAAGTGCCAAATGAGTCAAGTGTGAAAGCTATCTGCTCTGTGAGAGAATTACCAAGTGACAGGCTCAGTTAATCACAAATGTAAATTTACAGCATTATTCTATCCCCTGAGTTCTCTGTTTCCATGCTGTCAGGCCTGGCCCAGGGGCTAAGGAGTATGATTAATATAGTGATTCAAAGGGACCATTTGAGGGTTTGAATGACCTTGCAATTTATGTAAAAGTTGCTTAGAATCATTAGGGGTACTTAAATTATATTCATAAGGTCCCAACATAGGTGACTGTACTTTTACTTGGAGCCATCATTAGACTATATTTCTTTTAGGAAAGGCTAAATATATGTGAAATAGCTAAAGGTGAAGAGCACAATTAAAATAAAATTAAGTGGTTTCTTAGTATCAGTATCTTTTGTAATCGTGAAAGACCAAAACCAAGAATCTGTTGACTGTTTTTTTCAGTGACATCAAAATATTTTTTAGGAATGTTGCGCCAATTTGTTTCAAGGTCTTACATAAATTTAAGATCATTTAAAATTATGAATTTTAGAAATAGGCAACATCAGTTATTAAGCACCATACAGGCTGAAATACACAATTTACTTTAAATCAGGATTTATGCTAAAAGAATATATATGGCTTTTGAAAACAAAAGATAATTTTGAAGTGTGATGCTTCAAATTTTTAGAAAAAGAACAGAAGAAAATTATAGCATTATTTTGTGAACAAAAAATATTTGTGTTAATTTAACTTACCTTCAAATTTTCAACTTAGTATGATACACACACACACACACACACACATACATACACACACACACACATACACATATATATACACACTCCTCACTTGTCCAAAGATTTGAATAGATTAGTCTTTCCTGTTCTGAAACTTCACATAGATAAAATAGTGCAATGTGTTATTTTCTGTATGACTATCAGTCAAATGCAAACACTTAAATCCAGTTAGTTATTTTGGTAATAAATTATTGTATATACTAGTAAGTCCAGAATTATTAAACAATAATAAATTTGGCATTTAAGGGAATTCTTATTTGATTAAAAAATACTTACTGAAGATTCAAAACAGAATTTTTCTATACATTTGAGGCATAAATATAAACAAGACAATTAAGATATTTTTGTGAAGTTTATTATTACATTTTTGAAAGTTGAGGGTAGGATCCATGTAACCTATAAATGGAAAGAACATTTTATATATCCTAGTACTTGCTAGTCAATAAAACATGGTATTGATAGAGTGAAAATTAGGTGGAAGTGGAACCAGCAAGTAGTTTAGATTTTTTGAGCAAGAAAGGAATAACTGGGGCAAAAAACCTAAATGACAGCCATGAAAATGACTGAAGAAGAAAGTTCCAGGTAAACACAAAGTCAACATACATGGCTGGTAATAATTGAGATTATTAATAAAATATGAAAAGTTTGAGTAGAAAATCTGAGGAAAAATCTATAAATAATAACTGATCATTTGATAACCTCAAAAAGTAGGGCATCGCTGACTCAGCTTAAAAAACTTAATAAGGCAAAATATTATTAAATAATCATTATGCTTACTGTTTCTCTATATATGACAAGAAAATTTAAATGTATTCACCTCACTTTCAACAAAAAAAAATGCGGAAAAAAATACTAATTGAGAGATTATTCAGTTTTCTATAAATTTTCTCTACTTTTCTTCAAATATGTTTTCATGTTAGCGATACAAACAATTCCAAAGATTTACTTTCAGAATTGAGAGTAGGTTTGTACAAAAAATATATCCCAAATAACCATTTATAGAATGTGGAGGAAAGGAGAATAAAGAATTACATCTGCTGGAATTCATTCAGATTGGAGAAAAAGAAGGCCCCTCAGTTAAATGTGGATAGAATGTGATAGCTCCTTAATCCTCACGTAAAATCTTTACACTACTCAATGACATTTTTATGGTCATGCTGGTCTTTTTACACAAAAATTTTCCCAAAACTTATATGAGGGGGACATAATAGACAAGAATATGGGGTTAGTTTTTATATAACTCTTACTAGCTACAAAATACAGATCAAAGCAAGCACATAGCTATTCCTCTGCAATCTAATGTGATCCAGTAAATACATGAATGTAATATTTTTCTAGAAATAACATTAAAAACTATATAAATGTTGAGAGTCCATCTTGTCCTATTAAATAATTATACATATATATTATGACTTAATTTCAAATCTTTGTCAGATATAACCATGGTAACCCCTATTCACTTAAATTTAAGCATTTTCCGTATTATTGGAGGTCAGTATATTGGGTATTAAATAACTGTATTATATAAACACAAGCTATTTTTTAGTCTTATTTATTACAAAATAAAGTTTGAGTAGATACATACTTCAGATAATATGATTATATTTTATTTCTTATAACAATTTGTATTTCAAATTTATTAAAGAAATTGAAAAAAAAGGAAAATTTGTGAATAAAAGAAGAGAAAAACTGAAACAAAATAGAACCAAAAAAAATTATATATTATAGTCTACCTGTCCCTTTTCTCTTTCCTGCCAATAACTCTCTCTATTCTAATAATGTTTTGAAAAACTGTATTTCATTACTAAAATGCAGTCCTGCAAGTATAGGGTATTTAATCAAGAAGGTAAATAGTACTAATATAACTTCTAACATGAAGCTATATTTTGATAACTTTCAGGTGATCTCACTTTGTATCACAATATCCTCTCAACACACATACTTACCCAAATACTTATTAGGGTCTCTGGGCTCCATTTTAATTCACATAGCACAGGGTATAACTAATATGACTTCCTACATAGATTCCCCCAAAGACTCTTTCTCACCCACTCTCTCAAAAAAATTTAAAACAGTTGCTTTCAAATTTTCTTTGATAAGGGACATATGTTATTTATTTTTAAATTTTCAATCATTCTCAGATGGATACCTTTTATAAAATACCTGAATGGGACTTCCTTGTGGTTATTTTGTCTTGAACTCATATTTTATGTTTATATGTAAATTCTTATTACACTCCTGTGATTGTTTCATTACACTACATTTCTATATGACAGACTGTATCAAAACATTGCTATCAATCATGGCTGAAACCAAATCAAGACATCAGGGACCATACTTTCTAGTGCAATTTATACCATCATTCTTTTCATCATGTTTCCTCAGTATCACTTCCATTGTCATAATTGGACTAATGCTACTGTCCATTAAAGACTGTATCTTTTAATCAATTATTTAATTTTCAGTAAATTGATGTTAAAATAAATAATAAATGTTTATGATTATCTGGTTTCATATAATTTTGAATTGAAATTGATTATCAAGACTCATACATTACAACACAGATGCTTTCTGCATGGCAAGAGAACAGCTTGTGCCATATTCAGCTCATGTGATAAGTTTATCTATACCTAAATCATTCTTCATCATGTTCAACAGTAATTATCCAGTAGTAGGATACCAGGGAGTTCTATTACTAGTGCACAGAGCTGAAATACACAAAGCTGTACCATGCTTCGTGTAGCACTGCCCTAAATAACTCCACCACAGAATCAATCATTCTCCCTACCAAAATGAAAGTGTCTTGGCTGTGGATTTAAAGTTTCCTCTAGTCATCAGAGTTCTCCACACTCTCTATACTGAACCTTATAAAACTTATGGTCTATTCATCCAAAAGCACTACATAAAATCAGACAACATTACTTATAATCATCACTTAGGAGAAGCTGAAAAAATAAATTAGAAAAATCTGTGTGACAAATAAAAGGACATTCTGTACACTTATTTCAACATTTCTTTAAGTCCAAAGTTATTAAAAAATAAAATGCTTAACATTTGTTGTTTAAAAATTGAGTTCCAAGAGTAATGAAAACTTACTGGGGTACATTACACCTCATGGGGAGACTTTCTTTGTTCCTAGTTTAAACCATATCAGATGAAAAGAGATAACTGTTGTAAGAGTTCTGTGTTTGGGATTGAGGTCTCTGATAGCTTCCTGACTGTGGCAAGCTTGGTGGCTAGGAAGTTTCTGTGCAAAGACAAAGAATGCCTGGCTGCTGGGAAAACTTCTGTGCAAAGACACAGAATGCCTAGCTGCTGTAGCAATGTCCTTCATGAGGAGGCTCTAAGTTAGAGTTTTGACCTTGATCTCAGACACTCAGTTCCTGGGAACAAAGGAACTCTCTTGTTAGACCATAATGTTTCACTGAACCTAAACCTGTCCACATAACAGTAACTGTATACAATGGACTTTCTTGAGAGCTACCAAATCTCCTAACATTGCACATTGTAACTCAGTGTATAACTGAGGAATAAGCTGAGTAATGTAGCTAAGTCTGTAACCTGCCTAGTAATACAATGAAGGATATGTACTAACGATGCCAATGACCTAAAGTAACCTATGGATGTAAATAAAGCTAGCAACTCAGGCAAGACGCTTTCTGCTTTTGCCTCTGCATTTTGCTTCTATCCCCATTTATTTTCCATACAAATTGTTATGAATCAAGTTATTTATTTTATTATAATATATTCTGAGTTACTCTTAACAGGACTGACTTTCTATTCTTTTCCTAAGGTTTTCTTGTTGAATTTTCTCTGGCTGTTTTGAGTATTTGTGAGTTTCTGCTAGAAAAACACATCTTTGTCAAGTTAGCTAGAGGTAAATTGCACATAACATTTTTCCCTGCAGAAATTCCTTGTCAGGTAATTAACCAGCCAAAGTGACATCAATTTGACTGATGCACATTTTCAAACACTAGTCAGGGTGGTTCATCAAAGCCACTGTAGTAGTAGTATCTATGCTTGAGAACATCCAGCAGCCGTGCTTGCCTAGCTATAAATCACAGCAAATCGATGTATCCTTTATTCCATTGCACACTGTCTTTGCAAGTTTCTTATTGTATATAAAAGGATAGAATAGTATATCAGAAAATCCAGTGACTTAAATTTAGCATTAGTAATATACTATATTTGACACTGCACAGCAGTAATATCCTGAGTTATTATTTTTACTGTGTCTTAGTTATTAATTTTTAGGAATTTGTAGGTTGGGAGCTATAGATTTTAAGAGAAAACTTTATTTTTTATACAAGTACCAAGTGTATTGTTCTCAATTAATAGCTTGTACACACAATGTGTTAACCCAGTTGGGCAGGATTGTAATCTCCTTTCATGCTTTATAACTGCCAATAGATTAAAGTCAAATTAGTAGATGGTCTTTAAATGTTTAATAATGTTAAGTGTAGAAAAATTTATGGAAATTAGAGAGGAGAGCTGTCTGGTTTCATAACACATATATGTCCTTTATCTTTGTGTTCTCTTTCTTTCTCCTCATAAAAATATACAGTCTAACACATGCCAGGTGTTCATGATATGAATACATTGATATCAGACCAGAGGCCTTGATAATAACAAATTTGGAAACAGCAATAAGACACTGATTGTGTCCTATAAGAGGCTGCACATTTCTCTGTATAATAAGATCTTAGCTATTTGGCCCCATATGCCATACCCTTAATGTTAAACACTCTCATTCAATGTTAATTTTAAATAAAAATTTTATAGTGAGATAATTATAGATGCACATGCAATTATAAGAAATGATACAGAAAGCCGAATTACCATTGACCGGGTTTCCCCAATGGTAATTACTCACAAAACCATAGTACAATAATAAACCCAGAATATTTATATTAATGCAATAGAGAACATTCCCATCACTGCAAGATCCCTCTCTTATTTGAGTTTCATAGACACACACACACACACACACACACACACATACAAAGACACCTTTCCCCTCAATTATACCTAACCTCCTGCTGGACCACTAGTCTGTCTAACATTTTCATAATTTTGTCTGCTAAAATATTACATAAATGAAATGCTGCAGCCAAAGAACAATAAAATGGCCTCAAATATAAAGAAAGAGAGGTATTTGCAGGAAGATATAAAGTGGGACCATATACAAGTAACATTACAAGTAGCTTGACTAGTGACATGGTGCAGGTAGCTGAGGACACACCAGAGAATAAGAAAGGAACTCCTAGTGATTAAAAATAGAGGATTCTCTATAATTTGGCAGGCCTTTCCTGCCCCTCAAACTAACCAGGTACTCTCAGGAAAAATTGTGAGCATCCTAAGATGACTCCTTTATGGATTCATACTGAAAAAAGGAAAAAGTTGCCATGAGAGCACCATAAAACAATATAACTTGTCCTCTATGTTTTCCCCATGGAATGCATTCTTCAGTTTGTGGGCAAAGTAACAAACAATATTGCCCTTGAAGCACACGAGAAAACCTGCTGCAGCTGGGAGAAGCAAGGCTGCCAAATTCAGTAAATAAAATACAGGACACCCAGGTATTAATTTCAAATGGGAAATTATGTTTTAGTGTAAGTGTATACTTTTGTAATATTTGGGAAATACTTACATGAAAACATGATGTTAATGTGAAATTCAAATTTAACTGCTCCTTTTGTATGTCTTCTGGCAACTTTAAGAATAAGGATAAAGAAAAAAAAAACATTCTTATCACGAAGGAAGTTACAGTAATACATGCTCAGCTGAGAACTATGTCATTGAGGGGTGGGGGCAGGAGCACACATGTCAGCCCTCAAGGTCCAGGGGCAGGACTTACCTTAGGATAAAACTTGATCAGGATAGATTGAGGGAGTATCACAGCTTGAGAGGCAACTAAGGAGACATGAAAAGTCATTTATGTGGGATCCTGGATTGTATCCAGGAACAGAAAAAGACACCAGTGTAAAATCCATAAAATACAAGTCCTTTAGGTCCAAGTTTAGTTCATCAAGTTGCTTCAGTGTTCACCTCTAGAGATCTCAGACATTAAAGAGGAATTCCCAAAGAAAGTTCAAATGTTAAAGTTCAGACATTACCTGTGTTTCTCTTGTCCATGAATTGCAGTCTAAAGAATATTCTCAAAATTTTGTATTAACATTTCCACTAAAAATTGGGAAATATGCAAGCTGTGCGTAAGCGGGGATAATTTTTTCATCTATTTTATGACTTTTTAAATTGTTAATATTATTTTCATTGCCCTTGACAAATCATAAATATACACCTTTGTAGTCTGATGTTTTTTCAACATTGGAGTGATGTTCTTAGTGAATGATGGATTGAACAAGATGTGGGTTACACTCAACTATATTTAATAAGAAAAGTCATTGGAAGAGTGACTCTGCTTAGTGCTAAGAGACCCAAAGGAAAATGCATCATTCTTAAAATGCATCTTCTCATGAAGAGGTGGATACATCTATAGGAAACCAAACTATGTCAAGATTAAAGATACAGTAAGGCTGTACAAAGAAAAGGGACAGTTGTTTCTGTTGATTTACCTAAGCATACCCTACCAAGCAGGCAATATTTGAGGTTTTCCACAGGCTCTGAGAAAATACATAGGGAGTATCTTGGAGAGACTTCTGTAAGGGACATTGATCTACACAGTGAGATCATGGCATAAACTGATATATAGAAATGATAGATAAATAGCACAAGACATTATGAAAAACAATGAAGTGCTTTAAAATTTTTTGTTTGTTTGTTTGTTTTGGAATTCTATTACTGAATTAATAATACAGGCTAACTACATTAAACTAAAATTACTAAAAATAAAATAAAAATGTTTTTATTTGTTGTTTACTGTAATAAAATTGTTTTAATCATTTGAAAATACCTATGAGCTTGAATTCTTTACTATCATCTTGAAAATATGATACTATACTTGTAGCTATATTTTGGAAGCTTTCAGTTTGAACATCAACCCACAAATCCATTTCACTTATCTTTGATAATGCTATAAAATTACAAAATAATAATCCAGTTTTAAAAATCTAATTCTCAAATATCTGTCAAATCATTTTAATGAGCTAATCTCTGGATTTGGTGCTAACTACAAAGAAGATACTGAATAAGTTTCTTTCACATAAAATTTGGTATGCTGTAGGTAGAAGCAAAAATTAGATATTCAATATATGATACTACAGTTGGTAATACTATTTATAAAAGAAAAAACATTCAGTGTATGGGAGATATAAAGGCAGCAGAGTTGCATTTCATAAAGAATAATAAACAATACTTGAACAGTATTCTAAATAAAAGGGAGGAATAAACCATGCAGATAAAACCATGAGAGAGGCTCTAGTTAGGCAAGTGAAATTCCCTCTGGGATGAGCAAGCCTAGCATATTCTAGGCACTGAGGTTGGGGTAAGGCATGGGATAGTGATAGGCCACGAGATTCTTAAGTTCAGCAAGAGTTTCCATCTTTATATTAGCAGACTTGGAAACTATTAAAAATAGGTATCCTAACATTTTAAAGGATACTGTGTTCACTTTGTATAGAATAAACTATAGAGACAAAGAAACTATTTAAGAATTCGGTGTGGTGGTGCATACCTCTAATCCCAGTTACTCAGGAGGGAGGCAGTAGGATCACAATTGTGAGACCAGTATCTGCAACTTAGAGGCCCTAAGCAACTTAGGGAGACACTGTCTCAAAATAAAAAATAAAATGGCTGGGAGGTGGCTCAGTGATTAAGCCCCCATGGGTTCAATCCCTGGGACCAAAAAAGAAAAAAAAAAAAAAGAAAGAAAAAGGAAAAGGAAAGAAAGGAAGAAAAAGAAAAGAAACTAGTAAGAACATGATTGTAATAATCCACAGGAGAAATTATAGTGTTTTTCTGATGTGTTAAAAGTGAAAACAGGGGCTGGGCTTGTGGCTCAGTGGTATAGCATTTGCCTACCATGTAGAAAGCACTGGGTTCAATTCTCAGCACCACTTACAAGTAAATAAAATAAAGGTCCACTGACAACTAAAAATGTTAAAATTAAAAAAAAAAGTGGAAGCAAAGTTGAAAACATAACATTCTCAATATATTTTGAAAGAGGGATAACAAGTCTGGCTGAAGTATTACATATAGGATATAGGAAATAGAGAAAAGCACAAAGTCTTTAATATTTTCCCCATCAGCCAGAATAAACAAGTTGCCTTTTTGAAATAGAGAAATCTATGTGAGCTAGATGTTAAATAATGCTCAGATGACTTATCAGCCATGTAAAAGAAGATAATGAGTATTTCATCTGATGAAGGCTAAGGTCAAGGAACAAGGTTGAGGCTGAAGACATATGAGCTCTAAAAAAAAAAAAAAAAAAGATAATTTTTATAATAAAATTCACATGAAGCAAATAACATTTTTAAAACTTTTTCCCCCCAGCACTGGAGATCTGGGGATTGAACCTAGAGGTGCTATACCACTGAGCTACATTCTCACCTTTTAATTCATTTGTTTTTTAAATGTTGAGACAGATTCTTGTTAAGTTGCCCAGTAAACCTCAAACTTGCAGTTTTCCTACTGCAGCTCCTAGAGTGCTGGTATCAAAGATGTGGGCCACTATATTCAGCAAACTTTTAAAACTTTATTTGAATTCATGATACAAACTAATAATGTATATGCTGAAAAATCATTATTCAGAAAAAAAGTAGAATCTGCATTGTATTATTACTACAGTTGTTCTTGTTGGAATTACAGACTGACAAAATAAAATAGATTTTGTACTATTTCCTAAAGTAATGAGACATGATATTAAACAAACTATTAACAAGTTACAATGCTTATTAAAATAGAATATTTTAAAATTGTCTCACTTATTAAAGTTAATCTTTGTATTTTCTATGCAACCATCCAAGAATATACACAGACAAGAACACAGTTACCATAACAAGTAATATAATAGTCACCTTTCTCATTACATATTTCACTTAAGATCAGCTCAGCTGCTTCACATTTTAAAACATCTTCAATGTTTCTTATGTGTCTATTGTCAGGACAAGACATATTTACTCCTTCAAAAAATTAAAATTAAACAATTCTCTTTTTCCACTGTTCTGTAACATGATATTATCATTAATAATAACAGCCAACATCACCATATTAAATTCTTATATTATAAAGATAAATAAGCATATTAAAAATCATAGGAGAAAGCCCAAACAGGATTTCTCTGCAGGTACTTTTTGCAGACAGCCTTTAGCAGCAAAATCTTCAGGAGTAATTCAAGGTTGAATAGAGGGCCTCTATTGCAGTTGCAACAGAGATCTCAGAAGCTACCACAGGCCCTAAAACACTGGGGCTCTTCAGAGATGTCACAAATTGAGAGAAGTTGTGACTTTGTGACCTTAAAAGAAGGCTTCTCTCAGGCAGGAGGCAAGGCTCTGGTTGGAGCAACACCTTTGGCTTCTTCTAGAGAGCAACAGAATATGAACAATGAACAACTGAACAACCTGTAGCTGATATGTGTGCTTTGATTCTCAACTAAGGTCTCTTGGGGTTGTGAACAATAATCATCCTCTCCAACCTCCAGTACCTTGTCACTGGAAAGAACCAGACCTTTCTGCCAAGCGACCAGTGCTGGCTTCATTAAAGAAGGTTCGATTTGTGAGTAAAACGCTAGGGAGTTTTAAATTAAAGAGACAAGACTCTAATTACCTTTTAAACCAGCTTCAGGATGGCTTCTCCTAGCTCCAGCCTCCAGCCACCTAATGCGGAGCGAGGTTTACTGAAGAGGCTAGTGAGAGAAAGAGAGAGAGAGAGAGAGAGAGAGAGAGAGAGAGAGAGAGAGAGAGAGAGAAACACCAGGGCATCAGGGAGTGGACTTTTATTGGGGAAAAAAAAAATTCAGGGGAAAATCCCATCCAATGAAGGTTAAGGGGGGCAACATCCCAAGGTCAGGGGCGACGACTGGGTCTTTGGGGCAGTGGCCAGACACGTCTCTGCACTGACAAGCCCTCAGACCTGGAGGAGGGTGGGGAAAGCTCTGACACAGCTGTGTCTAAGCACCTCTCACCCAGCCAGGGAGGTAACTCAAATCACGTGTGAGGATGGCCTCCCACAGACTTTTACCTCCAAAGAGTCTATCTGTGGTCACGATATCCTTCTCAGGATTTTGGGTTGCTGTACATGTCCACTTCCTAGGGAGTAATGACAGTATATCACAGGGACCCCTTGAATATGTTTGTAGAATAAAAATTATTCATACTGAGTCTGCAACTACATAATGAGTTGATTAATTCATGAACCAATCTAGACTATATGCTCCCTTCTAAGGTAATTATGAGGGACTTTCCATGTGACTATAGGTATAAGCTGAGTGAAAGACAAGACTTTTAACAATGGTAGACAAAACTCAACTCAGCAACCTGATCAAATAGCTTACTTGTGACCTTTGACCTGGCTCACCTCTGATTGCAGATCCGCCACTTCTAATAAGTTCAAGAATTTTGTTACTTTCCTTTCTTTCATCCATAATGACTGGGAATGTCTGGCAAAATCCATGTTACAATAGGAAATCCTTCCCATGTGGTCACTGGTACTGTTTTTAAATCATCTCTCTTCTCTGGTATAGCTCTCATGAACTTGTTCCAGGAAACCTACAGGCTACATTATGATTCTCCTACTGACATTTTTTATAAACTTCATGTAGCATACTCTCATTACAGATACCTCTAGTATGATGTTATTTTCAACAATGTGTGGAGCAAATGGAGAAGCATCGTGCATCACAGCTTGAGTATTTTTCAGACCTTTTTTCTTTTTCTGGGCCATACTCAGAGCTAGCGACCTTTTGAGATATAGTGTAAATGGACTAGGATATATGTACCTGTGTGAAATACACTGAGTATAGAACCCCAAAAGGCCTGCAAGGTATTTTGCTTTCTTTTGAAGGGGATGAAACATATGGTGCACAAATTTATACTATACATTGGCAAACTCAAGGCATTTGGATGCCAGGTTTATTACTAGCGAGATGAAGTCTTGAACTTTCAATCGATTTATCTTTTACCATCTCAAGCTATCATGTCTTACCAAGGTCTTTTATGTACTACACATACATAATGGGAATTGTTCATTAGAGCAAATTAGTTATATGTTACAGATATAGTGGATAAGTGTGATGTTCTACTGGTTCTCTAGCCAATCTATGTCGGTTTATAATATTGTGACAGATGACAAGATAGCTAATATTACTCTCAGGCAAATATTGCTGTTGTATATTGTTTTCCATCCCCTGTGAAAGGGGACAGTTTCTAGTCTTCTTTGTTGCCAGTTATGAAAAAATTCAGCTTGATAGTTGTATATATATATATATATATATATATATATATATATATAAATATAAATAAAGTCTTATCAATCTGCTCTGGAAATTAGACCATATCTGCCACATTAGGAACAATTATTGTTATGTCTTGTTTGAGCTAGGGATAGACCATTGTACTCTTTCTAGAGTGATGATTTTTTTCTAGGACCTTTTATGTTACATTAATAGGAGAGCTGGCTATATTGGCTCATGCTAGTAGTCCCAGCTACTTGGGAGGCTGAAGTGGGAGGATCACTTGAATCTACAAGTTTGGAGACCAGCCTGGACAAGATAGTGAGGCTGTATCAAAATCAAACTAACAAAAACAAAACTACAAAAAATAAATTAATTAATTAATTATTTAATTTTAAAAATGGTAAAATATGATTGCATCTTTTGGATTCTTGCAGGTGCCACTAATTTCTGCATTCATCCTGAGATGCAAAATAGATTTTTATTTGCTTTCATGGATTGGTTGATGTGGCATTTCAAAGACATTTATTTGTAATTCCTCATTATCATGGCTCAAACTTACGGACTACTGGATGGTGGTTGTCAGGGAGGGTTCTGACAATTATTTTCAAGTATGTGCATTCCAATTATACATTTGAGAACTAGGAAAATCAGTAGTGTTTCTACTGACAGTTGCCCGATTTTTAGCCAATACTCCTGTATACATGTGCGTATAACACAGGGAATATGATTACAACTCAGCTCTTGTGTCCAACAGCCAAAAACTCCCACTAAAATTCATACTTATATGCTATATAATTACCTTGAAAAATTCCAATGTTTCCTGGGTCTTACTAGTCAGTCAAGGATTGTTCTAGCCTTAAGCAATGTATCTACTTTAAGACCCCTGATTCTGTTAGCCTTAGATCACTTTTTGTATCGTCTACCAAAGAGACTGTAGCACAGAAGCATCACTTAGCATAGATGGTTGAATTTTTAAAGTTCTAGGATCCTTCTAAGTAGTATATTAAAACACTCTGGGATATTCACTAAGGTATTAAATTCTGTTTCATGCTAAATAACTTTAGAATAAGAAAATTATTCATTAAGCAAATTTGTGTTCCATACACATACACATACTTTGTTTCAACACCCCCTCAGGATCCTGAAAATTTATAGATATCTAAATTTATAACTAATTTATTTAAAAATTTAATGATTTATAAATTATTTTTTTTGTAAATGTATACTAAGTTAGATAGCTCTTTGACCTTAACTCACTTTCTTCTTTTAGCAATTTCTGAACTTTCCTGGCTGGATAGTATTGTAATTTAACAATAATTATTGATCTGTTGGCCAGTAGAGGCATAAAGCATAAATTCTGAACAGGTACACTTCCCCATCCCCCAAAAAAAGACAAAATCTTTTGTATCAACTATAAGCAAGGAAGAAAACCACTGGCCTTTCAGGAGGATTCACTTCAGAGAACCCACTGGACTGACAGAAATATGAGAATTCGGGATTTTTTAGTTCATCATTCCCACATGCCTACATCATAAGTCTCAGAAGTTTACTCCTTCCTAATAATAGGTATATTGGGCACAGCACAACTCTTGGGGGATGATAATGAAAACTTCAATGAAGTGCTATCATAGGGATAACATGCCTCAGGCCTTATCTTAAGCTCTTTCTTTCCTCCATCTGAAGGACATGAGAATGTCTTTATATACTGACTGGGAATCTGCCTTGTTTTTACCCAATGATTTAATTTGGTGATTATTTATATTTGTACTGACTGTCTTTCTTTAGCATATCAATAATATCAAGTAATGGACCTTTCATTTCTTTTTGTTGTTGTTATTGTTGTTATAATTAATATTTGTTCTAAACTTTTCAGAAGTCTTAGGTACTACATTTGCTAGATTTCCTTAAACCAGTGTACAATACCAACCTAGTTCATCACTGGTATAATTTAACAATTTCACTGTCACCTTGTGCCATGTTTTATCTGTGTTCCACCTTTAACCAGTGAGTGAGTGGTTCCTTGTAGACCTGATGATGTCTATGATGATGCTGATTCATGGCAAGTCTCAAGCACAGAACACATACTGGGAAATATAAGGTATTCACTAAAGCATATGCCCCTGAGGGTTTATAGTGGGGAGCTCTAATTGCCTGAGTTTAGGGATGGTGCATCATTCAACTTAGCAAATATGGTTTTCCTTTATGTTTGTACTAATATATCTTTCTACATCAATGTGTAAGAACTTAAATTGCTTAAAATACTCTCCAGCCTCTTTTTTAATGTTAGTCGTAGTTTTAAACCCATAATGATATCTATTTTTAGTTTACCTTTTTATTTTTCTGATGATTGTTAAATAATTTAGCTAGTTTTAAATATTTTTGACCATTTATATTTAATTTTTGTGAAGCACCTACTTTTCTATTGTATTGTGTGCCTTTTTATTAACCCAATAAATTTATATTCTAGATTCGAATCCTTTTTCTTTTGACTAAAGTATCTTTATTTCAATGTATCCAATTTTATCTTTTAACTTCATTTATCAGTTTTATTTCTTATGTTTAATTTTTATATCACTGCTTATCCTAACTTTTGAGGTTATGAGACTGGGGTCAAAAGAGCAGTCTCTGTAGGTAACAAATAATTACGTCAAGAAGATAGGAGCCAATTCAAGAGAAAATAAAATGCTAATACCTCCAGAGTATTTCCCCCTTCTCCACATGTTGCTGAAGTTACCTGCCTCCAGAGAACTGTTCCTCCCAAAAAGGAGTCAATGAGTAGCCCCTGGGTAACTCCCTTCCTGCCTATACCCCTAGGTGGTTTCCTTCCTGCCCTTGAACCTCTGTGGTCAGGTAGGCAGGATGGGTGTAGGACAGGACATGAGAACAAAAGAAATATAAAATGTATAAAAGAGGGAAGACATCCCTTTACTTTCTCCAGCACCACCTCGACCCCTTCCTCTACATAGGAGTCTCTGTCCCTCTCTTTCTGTGTTCTATCCTTTAAATAAAACATTTTGCTCTTGCATCGACATTTCTCAGATGTTCAATCTTTGACATGGGGGACATGGGACTTGGATTCTCAACACCAGTATCATCCCTATTACCTTTCTTTTCTCTAAAATATTCATTACTTCTTTTGACATTTAGGTTAACATTATGTCATTCTATTGTCTTTCAGTTCTCATTGCTTTTTTTGAGAAGGGAAATTATTTGTTCCTCTGAAATGAAAGTATTAAGCCACATGATTCTAGCTAGTTTTATTTTAATCAGTGTTATATGTTGAGTACAGTTTTTCTTGTCTTTCATACAATTTGTAGGGATTCTAGAATCTTTATAGTAAGTATATGTCTTCTCAGTGTGAGCGTGTTTTCAATTCTATGATCTTTTAATGTTGACTCTGAGAACAGATTCTTAAAAATATTTTCCCCAGGAGGCAAATTTCATGAGGAAAAAACCGACTTTTCACTCAATGACTGTATTTGAAACGGATCTTTCTTTTATAATTTTATTCTTGTACATTTCTTGCTATAATAATAGTTTTCAGGTCTAAGGTTAATCTATGGGTGAATTGCAGCCACAGATTTTGAAAAATGAATAAATGTGTTTAGCAGAAGAAATCTATTTTCAAAATTGCACCTCTAAAAAGAGTGTATTCCTTATTATTAAAAAATGAAGGTGTGTTAATTACTGAAGTCAAAACAATTAAAATGTTTCTCACTGGTCAGATAACTGATGTAGAGGTCTAAATTTAAGGGAATGGGGAGAGATCAGGTAGGGAAAACATATTATCAATTTAAATGTTGATCCAAATTGAAAGAATTCCTTATTAATGGGATGAATATTATGGTCTCTCTATTTCATACTAAGATTAAATTCAATCTATGGGGAAATTTCTACAATCAGAACTATTTTCAATGAGATTCTTACATAGGAATACAGAGTAGACAATTAATAGTTATTCTCATAAACATAAATACCCCATAAAGCTGCATGAGCACACTGATCTCTTATGGAGTTCCATATTTCAATAGCATTGCTACAGTAAAATTACTACATGCTACCCGTCATTTTAATTATTGAATAGTGCCATGAGTGGTGGCACTTCTGTCAAAACATTGTAAAGCATAGTAAAAATAAATTTAAAAAAATAAAATAAATAACACATTCCCCAGGCACTAAAGAGTAAGCTGAATGAGGAAGGTCTGTTTTCAATGTGTCTTGACAGACCACAGCAGGGTTCTGCATGAGAAATGCTACAAAGCATATTTCAAATGAAGCAACGAACTTTAATAGGAATACCATTTACACATAAATGTATACTGGGTGATAATCACAAGTCTATTTATTCAACAGCTGGATCTCAAGATTACAATGAAGGTGACAGAGCATAGAGAATTATGTTCCTACAGAGTAGGAAAAATCCTATTAACCTTTAATGACCTACTTTTCTTAGGCTTTTAGTTTAGAATTCAGATATAACGTACTGTTTATTTTGTCTTATTTTACTGTTAGATTCATAGTGTACAAAATAAAATATACACATATTTTATTAACAATATTCATTTAAATTTAAAGAGTGAGTCCAAGGCCGTGGTGGGTGCTTAGACACTAATTTTGAAGTAATACAGAAAAACCTAAGGGGTAAAGTAAGTAAAAAATGAACGCCTTGGATGCTATCAAAACACACAGCAGTAATACATCCAGAAATTAAATCTCAGTGCCAGGGCTCTTATGGTACCTCTCAATACTGACTTGGTTCATCTATTTGCACAACTCTCATAATAACAACAAAGCCTTTCATGGCTGACTAATGGGATGCGTTATTAGTTTAATTATTGTTTGGCCACTTGGAGACTCAACTTATTTGAAAGAATGGTGATTACCACAACTGTCAACTCCTTTGGTTTATACTTTATTCAGGACACTAACTAATAAACATCACTTTTAGGGACTGCAAATTCATTCAGCCAATTTGGAAAGCAGTATGGAGATTCCTTGGAAAACTGGCTATGGAACCACCATTTGACTCAGCTACTCCTCTCTTGGACTATACCCAAAGGACTTAAAAACAGCATACTACAGGGACACAGCCACATCAATGTTTATAGTAGCACAATGTACAATAGCTAAACTGTGGAGCCGACCTAGATGTCCTTCAGTGAATGAATGGATAAAAAAAAAAATATGGCATATATATATATATATATATATATATATATATATATATATACACAATGGAATTTTACTCAGCATTAAAAAAGAACAAAAACCATGGCATTTGCAGGTAAATAGTGTTGGAGAAGATAATGCTAAGTGAAGTCAGCCAATCCCCAAAAAACAAATACTGAATGTTTTCTCTGAAATAAAGAAGTTGACTCATAGTGGGATTGGGAGGGAGAGCATGGGAGTAATAGATAAATTCTAGATAGGGAGGAGGGGTGGAAAGGAAAGGGAAGGGGCAGGGGATTAGCAAGGGTGGTGGAATGTGGTGAACATCATTATACAAAGTACATATATGAAGACTTGAATTGGGTGTCAACATACTTTATATACAAACAGAGATACAAAAATTGTAGTATATATGTGTATTAACAATTGTAATGCAAAAAAAAAGAATAGCATTATCTTAGATTAGGTAGAGGGAAGTGAAAGGAGTGAAAGGCAGGGGATGTGGGGATAAGAAAGATAGTAGAATGAAACAGACATTATTTCTTTATTTATGTATGTGACTGTATGACCAATGTGATTCTACAATAGGTATACTCAGAAAAATGAGGAATTATATCCCATTTATGTATGATATATCAAAGTATATAAGTGCATTCTACTGTCATGTATAACTAATTAAAACAAAAAAAAATTTAAAAAATAAACTGATCACTTTTATATTTTACTTAAAAGACTTATACATTTCATTAGTGAATGCTCATTAGTGAATACAATAATGTTTAAATGTTGCTTTTTCAAAAATTTTAAACAGTGAGTCTTATAAACATATCTCAATTTGATTATTTGTCAGCATTTGATCATGTTAATTAAAAATAATAATTACCATCATTGTGATCCAGATACTATGTCAAATATTTAATATGGGTAAGACATAATTTGTGTCTTAAAGAAAAAAAAAGCATGATCTCAAATAATTAGGATTTTAAGAAGCATTATGTAATTTCCATAATAATAGAAAAATCTTGCAGTACAAAGGATATTGAGTAAGGAAAATATGTTGACTAGACTGGCCAGAGTAAACTTACAAAGGTGATGAAATTTGCATTGGGTAAAAATAGAATAGACACGTTTTTTAAGAGATACTGAAGAAAGATGAGGGCTAATTTGAGTTGTATGTAGATTGAGGTTTTGGTACTTCTAGAATAATTAGGAAGCTGACATTTAAGTCTGGCTCTTAGAAAAGGAAGTTATTAGTAAAACATGGTAGTAGAAGAGGTATAAAGAAGGAATACAGGGTAGTAAGAAAATGTGAAGAAAATTTTAATTTGGGGGAAGCCTGAACATGCGGAGGAACCTGGCTGATAAAAGGACATTCAATGAATCAGAGAAAGGAGGTGAAAATCTGAAGTCAGCAGTGATGCCAGATGCAAATGAGTCAAGACAGGTTGTAAACTAAAATGCTGAAGCAAGGCTGAGTAAAGTGCAGCAGGTTTGAAAGGGCAAGGGTGACTGGTGAGAGAAGTCAGAGGATAAAGGGTGAAAAGGTGACTGCAGAGTGGACAATTCCTGTTCAACTTGCTTAGGATTTTATTGTTTGATATTCTCACAAGCCATGATTCTCAAAACCAATTCAAATCCAAGGCCACACAAAAATCTCACTAGACAAAATTGCTTGTGGTGAAATAATAATTTACACATATTTTGCTGATTCAACAAGTGTTGCTCTAAGAGCTTTATGCATATTAACTCATTTATTTCTTTCAACAGCATTATTACTATCATTTTTAGATAAGCAAACTGAGTAATGGAAGCATTAGGTAATCTTAGTTAGGTCTAACATCAGAAAGATACCAAGCAGAAGATCCAGCAAAGCCAAACCATCCAGACTCCAGGGTTTTGAATTTAAGCATGAAACTATTGTTCTGTTATTGCTATTGCTCTTTTTGTTTGTATATCCTGATGATATTGTTAGCTAGTTCATAAAATTAATTTTCCACAATGCCAAAGATAAGAAATTAATTACAAAGGACCTAAACACTAGTAACTCTCTAATGAAACCTGGTTTTTCATAAATCATCATATTCTAGTTATTCCTTTGTAAGACAATGTCTTCCTTAGAGCACTAATCTCTAGGATATATAAAGCACTCAAAAGCTTAACAACAAAAAATCAAATAACCAAATCAATAAATGGGCCAAGGAACTGAACAGACACTTCTCAGAAGATGATATACAATCAATCAACAAACATATGAAAAAAAATATTCAGAATCTCTGGCAATTAGAGAAATGCAAATCAAAACTACTCTAAGATTTCATCTCACTCCAGTCAGAATGGCAGCTATCAAGAATACAAACCAGAATTACATGTTGGCAAGAATTTTGGGGAAAAGGCACACTTATACATTGCTGGTGGGACTTCAAATTGGTGCAAATAATCTGGAAAGCAGTATGGAGATTCCTAGGAAAACTTGGAATGGAACCACCATTTGACCCAACTATCCCACTCCTGGGTTTATACACAATTGACTTAAAAATGGCATACTACAGGGACACAGCCATATCAATGTTTATAGCAGCACAATTCACAATAGTTAAATTGTGGAACCAACCCAGATGCCCTTCAGTGGATGAATGGATAGGGAAACTTTAGTATATATATACACACAATGGAACATTGCTCAGCATTAAAAGAGAATAAAATCATGACATTTACAGGTAAATGGATGGAGTTGGAGAATATAATGCTAAGTGAAGTAAGACAAACCCAAAAAACCAAAGACTGGAATGTTTTCTTTGATATGAGGAAGCTAAGTCATAATAGAGATGGAGGGGGAGCATGGGAGGAATGGAGGAACTTTAGTAGGGTAAAGGGGAGGGAATGAAAGGGAGGGGGAAAGTGGGTAGGAATGATGGTGGAATGAGTTAGACATCATTACTCTAAGTACATGTATGAATACATGAATGGTGTGAAAATACTTTGTATACAACCAGTGACTTGAAAAATTGTGCTCTATATGTGTAATATGAAATGAATTGCATTCTGACATCATGTATAAGAAATTAGAATGAATAAATAATTTAATAAAGAAAAAAAAAGAAAATGTCTTCCTTTCCTTAATAATTTACCACTCTCAAAATACATTTTTTCATTATTTCATATGCTTTCTGGTTTTCACTTCTAAACATTCAGTTAAAATATTAATGAATAAATAAAAATGAGTTGTTTCATTCACTCACCCTTTCAGGCAACAAATAATAAAATACTATTTTATGAAATACTTTATATTAAGTATATATAAATATATATACATACATATGTGCATATATAAGTCTATATGTATAAGTGTATGTTGAGAGCCATAGCTGAGTCCGAATGACGCATGGCATTTTTGCCAGAACTGAGTGGTTGAGAGGTGACTCCAGCAAGCCATTGAGATGAAAATGGTTATGTTAAGCTGTGTATATTAGACCCCTGCTGTCCACCTTGGCCTGCTACTTTGGAGTTCTCACGCTACTTTGGAGTTCTCGCGGGGATTCCCGGAGAGTTCCCATTGGTTGGGGAAGTGCCAGAGGAGGGATTTCCAGTTGGTGGTTCCTGGAGGAGCCGCGTGCATGGTGTTCGGGAGAGTTCCCGGGGCACGTGTGTGGAGTATGCTGGTGGAGTTCAGAAATAAAGTTTGTTCCTGCTTCAGTGGCTCGTGATTTGTGCCCAGCAAGACTGTAGCATTTGGAAGCCAGTGCAGGGAACACCTGAAGCTCAGAGGTAAGTGAAATTGCTCACCCCTGAGGGAAGGCAAGAAAATGGGTGACCATTTCAAAAAACAATGTATTCTTGTTTTGATTTGTTTTGTTTTTGTTTCAAGCTGCCTATCCCTAGAACTTTCTCAGGCAAACTGGGAAAAATGGTTGGCTCAAGGTTTGAAGTTGTTGGCCCCTGAGGAAGAGATAGAAATAGACCACAAATGCACATGTCAAGAAAATAGGAAAACTATACAATGATTTTTTTGTTCCGTTTTTGTTTCATTCTGTTTCAGTTTTGTTTTGTGTTATAGTAGATCAGAAATTAGCAAAAAGCAAACTGAAAAAGTGTTAAGTAAATTGTTAGAGGTCTAGACTATGGTAGAAAAGATGTTAGATAAAGCAAAAGAGAAGGTCTCTCGAGCTAGTCATACAGAGGAAGAAAATTTAAAGGAAGAAAGCTTAGAGGAGAAACAGCTATCAGGGGGGAAGCTACAACAGGTGGCTGCTACTAACACCATTCTATCACCAGAGGGCATAATTCAACCAACAGCTCCATTTATGGAGACAGCTGAGTGGCCCTCAACCCCTATAGTTGATAGATGGGATCCTGAGACAGGACCTCAAAGATTAGCATGCCCTGTACTTGAGCAGGCAGGAGGGCAGCGAATTCACCGTGCTTTAGATTTCAAAACAGTGAAGTAATTAAAGGAGGCTGTAACAACCTATGGTCCTCAAGCACCCTTCACTGTAAGCATGGTTGAATCCATTACCAACTTGGACATGACACCAGCAGACTGGGCTAGCATGTGTAAAGCTGTGCTAAATGGAGGGCAATATTTGTTATGGAAGGTAGCCAATGAGGAATTTTGCATGGAGATGGCTAGGCGATATGCAGCAGCCGGTTATCCTCAGAGAAATCTAGATATGTTGTTAGGAAAAGGACCTTATGAGAATCAGCAGCAACAAATTAGATATGATCCTGCTATATACTCACTAATTGCTGCAGATGCAGTTAGGGCATGGAAGACTTTACAAGGACATGGAGATTTACAAGGTCAATTATCTAAAGTAATACAGGAGCTAATGAACCTTATGCTGAATTTGTAGATAGGCTTATTCAAACAGCTACCAGAGTTTTGGGGGACACAGAACAAGCAATGCCATTAATAAAACAACTGGCTTATGACCAAGCAAATCGTTGGTGCAGAGAGGTCATTTACCATGGAAACATGAAGATTTAAACACATATATTAAATTATGTAGAGACATTAATGAACAAGGGCAAGTCTTGGCAGCTGCAGTACAACAGGCTTTAGATGCCAGGCCAAAAACATGCTACAATTGTGAACAAACAGGACACTTTAAAAGGAATTGCCCCATAGGAGGAGGCTTTAACAAAACTAGGTATCAAAGGGGTACAATACCAGGTATTTGCCCACGATGCCGTAGAGGGAGACAGTGGGCTAATTAATGCCATTCTCAAACCACCATAGAGGGTACTCCATTATCAAAAAACGAACAAGGACCAGGTGTTTACCCACGATATCATGGAGAAAGGCATCCGGCACCATTGCCAAAAAACGAACAGGGGGGCCCAATGCTCCAGGGCCCACAACCACAAATATATGGGGCACTGGAGGAACCCAGAAACACCATGGAAGAACCCAGAAACACCATCAGGGTAGTGCCCAGGACACATTGTCCACCAGATCCCTCATCAGACAAACCAGAGGGAGCACAGGGTTGGACATCTGCGCCTCCACCAGAGCAGTACTAACGCCAGAGATAGGAGATCAAATCATTCCCACAGGAGTAAAAGGACCTCTTCCCCAAGGAACAGTAGGCTTATTGTTAGGACACAGTTCTTCTACTCTAAAAGGACTTATGATAAGTCCTGGGGTAATTGATCCCGATTATGAAGGTGAAATAAAAATTATAGCTAGTTCTCCAAAGGGTATATCAGTAATTTCACCAGGAGATAGAATAGCACAGTTATTAATAATACCTAGCCTACATGATAAATTTTCCAGTAGTACTATAGAAAGAGGTTCCAGGGGATTAGGTTCCACAGGTGTAGATTGGGCTATGCTGTCTTTAAATTTA
Organism: Marmota monax; assembly: GCF_021218885.2. NCBI lineage: Eukaryota > Metazoa > Chordata > Mammalia > Rodentia > Sciuridae > Marmota > Marmota monax. Next base: position 19,023,675 of record NW_026692781.1, read on the forward strand.
GATTCTCGCCCAATGCTAAAACTAAATATTCAAGGACATGAATTTAATGGACTACTAGATACAGGTGCAGACCTTAGCATCATATCTCGTCAAGAATGGCTGAAACATTGGCCATTACAACAGGCCACTCAAACGCTTCGAGGCCTAGGAGTGGCAATTAATCCCCATAGAAGTGCAATGGTATTAGATTGGAAGGATCCTGAAGGATGTGAAGGAACTATACAGCCATATGTATTGGATCATCTTCCTATAAATTTATGGGGAGGAGATGTCCTAAATCAATTAGGTTTGACATTAACAAATAACATTAATCCAAATGCGACCACTATTAGGGCTAGACAAGGTTTTAGGAAAGAAAAAAGATTAGGAGAACAAGAACAAGGTATAGCAGCACCAATTCAAATAGATCAATAAATAGATAGACATGGATTGGGTTTTCAGAAGGGGTCACTGAGACAATAAAAATTACTTGGAAATCAGAAAGCCTAGTATGGGTTCCTCAGTGGCCCCTGACTAAAGAAAAGATACAAGTAGCCCATGACCTGGTCAAACAACAATTAGCGGAGGGACATATACAACCTTCCGTATCTCCCCATAATACTCCCATTTTTGTCATCAAAAAGAAATCTGGTAAATGGAGATTATTGCAAGATTTAAGAGCCATTAATAATGAGATGGTTATTATGGGACCTGCTCAATCAGCGATTCCTCAATTGTCTGCTTTCCCAAAAACCTGGTATGTTTTAGCTATAGATATTAAAGACTGTTTTTTTTTTTTTTCAATTCCAATTCATCCTGAGGATAGTCCTTGTTTTGCATTTACTATCCCTGCACTGAATCATGAAGGTCCTGATCAGAGATATGAATGGAAAGTACTCCCTCAAGGGATGGCTAACAGCCCAACTATGTGTCAAATTTATGTTAACAAAGCAATCCAGCCACTTAGAAATCAAAATTCTGAGCTACAAATATTTCATTATATGGGTGATGTACTATTAGCACACAAAGATAAAAACACATTGCTAGAATGTTATGCCACACTTACAAACTTATTAAAAAATTAATATCTAGAGATAGCAATAGATAAAGTACAATTAAATTTTCCAATTAATTATCTAGGAGTTCTATTATCCTCAACCACGGTCCGTCCACCCAAAATTCAAATACAAGTAGATCAACTCAAATCACTTAACGACTTTCAAAAGTTATTAGGAGACATAAATTGGATAAAGCCTTATCTAGGCATACCAACAGGAGAGTTGGGACCTTTATTTGATATCCTAAAAGGTCCATCAGATCCAAATTCACCCTGAATGTTAATGCCTGAAGCAAGAAAGGCATTAAAAATCATTGAAACATATATGGAAAATATGCATTTGGATAGAATTGATATAAGTTTACCTTTATTATGTATTGTAATACCAACAAAAATATTCCTACAGAAGTATTTTGGCAAGAAGGTCCATTATTGTGGATATATTTATCTTATTTTCCTAACACTGTTCTTACTAGGTATCCTGAGGCTGTAGGACAATTAATACTCAAAGGAATAAAAGCAGCAAAGGGAGTGTTTGGAATTTCTCCCAATAAAATTATTACTCCATATACTATGAATCAAATTGATGAGTTAGCTAATGAGTTAAATACTTGGGAGATAATCATGTGTAAATCTAATGTTTCATTTCATAATCACTTACCATCTAATCCTTTTTTTGTTTGTTTTTGGTTTTCGCATCCTGTAATTTTTCCAAAAATGACAAGAAAAACACCTATCATGAATGCTCCAAATATATTCACTGATGGGTCAAATAATGGTACAGCAGCAGTAGTTACCCCTGATCAAACTTTTACATTTTTAGTACCCAAACAATCAGCTCAAAAAGTAGAGCTTAATGCAGTTTTACAAGCTTTTGTGATGTTTAAAGATTCTGTATTTAATTTATTTTCTGATAGTCAGTATATAGTTAATGCTGTAGTATCCCTTGAAGATACTGGTAGGATTTCCCCTTCCTCTACTGTTTTCTCTTTGTTTTCCACTATACAAAGTCTAATCTGGGACAGAAAAGATCCATTCTTTATAGGACATATCAGGGCACATACAGGATTGCCTGGAGCCCTTAGTTTGGGCAATGATTTAGCAGATAAAACTACACATGACATACATATTTTCTCTACACTAGAAGAAGCTACAAATTTTCATAAAAGGTTCCATGTCAATGCTAATACTTTACAAAAGCATTTTAAATTAACTAAGGAACAAGCTAGACAAATAATAAAATAATGTCAAAATTGTTTATTATGTAACTTATTATTAAGTAACTTATTACCACAAGTTACTCTTAGAGTCAATCCTAGAGGACTGATACCTAACCGTATTTGGCAGATGGACGTCACACACTTGCCAGAATTTGGAAAATTAAAATATTTGTATGGTACAGTTGATATTTCTTCCGGATTTTTGATGGGCTCCTTTCATGCCAGAGAAAAAACTAAAGATATTATAGCTCATTGCTTACAAAATTTTGTCACTGTGGACGTTCCAAAACAGTTAAAAACAGATAATGCCCCTGGCTATACCTTTACCTCTTTTAAACAATTTTGTTCATCATTTGGCATTACTCACATAACAGGAATCTCATACAATCCACAGGGACAAGGCACAGCTGAAAGAGCTCATCAAACTATTGAAATGTACATATTAAAGCAAAATGAGGGAATTGGGAAGGGGTATATATATCCCCCAAAGATAAACTTAAAATAACCCTTTTTACTCTAAACTTTTAAAATTTGGATTCATCAGGGTTTAGTGCAGCAGAAAGACATATGTATCCAAAAGATGTACATAAGTCTAAGGTACTTTGGAAGGATATTCTAACAGGATAATGGAAAGGTCCTGACCCAGTGATTGTCTGGAGTCGGGGTTCTGTTTGTGTATTTCCACAGAGAGAACAGCAGCTGATTTGGATTCCAGAGAGACTAACCAAAGTGATTTCTACAGACCAAAAAGAAGATGACTTGACTCAAATCCATAACAGCTGATATCCAGAGCTCCAGCTTGGCTATTCTTACATCTGCAACAGTGGTTCTCTCATACCTGGAGGCTAATGAATAATGAACACCATTATTATTCAAATGTAAAAAACCTTGGGGCTTGCTTGTGGGAATACCTTTAGACCCATTATGCAAGTTACAGGAAAAAGAATGGGATATCCAAAAAAGAGTCAAACCCAGGTGGTAACCAGGATGTCTTTTTTCAATATCTATTTTATTATTGCCTTTTCCCACATCATAAAGTTTTATTTTGTTTTTTGAGCTCATACAGACCTAGGTTAATGTTTTTCTGATCAGTTCTATTTTTTGACTGTGGAGTTTTTAAACATTGCAGTGGAGATTTCACCTGTGAAAAGCTATAAGGCCTTTACTATTATGTTATGTGTTGTATGTATTGTGTTATGTGTGCACATTTCTGTTTTGTGTTGTATGTCTGTATGTGCGTATATCATATATCATATATGGAGAGTGCTCATGAAAAAATGGATCCAAATTTTTTTTATTCACATGATTTAAATGGTTTAATTTAAATTGGGTAAACAGCTGTTGAAGATTGTTTTAATATGTGAACAAAAAAGGAGGTTAATAGATCTGTTTGTTTACTTTCACCTTTCCTTTTCATTATATTTAATAATTCTGTTCAGAATAATGTAAATTGTTCAGAAAATTGTTTTCTTAGTACCTGTTGGAATGTTACATAATTTCTTTTTAGCCATCATTGCCAGAATGCCTATCTTCCTCCCAGTGCCGGTGAAGACAAAGATAAAACCAAACTATAGCTTCTTCGATAACTATCACAGTAAACTGTATAAACTGATGCATCACTGAATAATAACTCAACAAGTAATGCTCAATCAAGGAGTAGATTTACTTTAGGAGGAAATGGACATATTGATGGATTCCTCTGCTTTGAAGTGCTTACAGAACTTGCCTGGACTATGTATCACTTGTATGCATTGTTAACTATCTGTTGGTGCAGCAAATTGTGGTAGTGCTGGAGTATCTTTGCTGATGGTATCACCAGTGGTACAATTTTTCCAAAGGAGCCTTCATTTGGCTCCTTTGGCTTTCTGCATCCTCCTCCCTTTTGTTAGTGATAGTCTAAAATTTGGGGGTCAACAGAGGTGAGGCAAAGAACCTCACACCCCCACTGGCACCAAGGCCAAATTTGGGGTCCAACAGAGGTGAGGCAAATAACCTCACCCCCCACTGGTGTAAAGGCCAAATTTGGGGGCCAACAGAGGTGAGGCAAAGAACCTCACCCCCCCAATGGTGCAAAGGCCTATCCTCAAGTATGGCTGTATGCTGGACCGGTAGTCAGTGACGGGTAAGATCCAATTGCAGTGGTACCAACTTAAGACAGGAGGCTGACACCTTGAGGTCAGCTCATCCGATGACGGGTAAGGACCATATGTAGTATTGGACAGCCTAACAGGCACAGTCCCTAAGCCACATTGGTGTTTAATTAAACAGAAGGGGGGAGATGCTGAGAGCTGAGTCCGAATGATGCATGGCATTTTTGCCAGAACAGAGTGGTTGATAGGTGACTCCAGCAAGCCATTGAGATGATAATGGTTATGTTAAGCTGTGTATATCAGACCCCTGCTGTCCGCCTTGGCCTGCTACTTTGGAGTTCTTGCGCTACTTTGGAGTTCTCGCGGGGATTCCCGGAGAGTTCCCATTGGTTGGGAAAGTGCCAGAGGAGGGATTTCCGGTTAGTGGTTCCTGGAGGAGCCGCGTGTGTGGTGTGTGGTGTTAGGGAGAGTTCCTGGGGAGCATGTGTGGAGTGTGCTGGTGGAGTTCAGAAATAAAGTTTGTTCCTGCTTCAGTGGTTCGTGATTTGTGCCCAGCCAGACTGTGGCAAGTGTAAATATAAAATGTTTTATACATGTAAAGTTTTATAATATATATGTATTATATATATTATATAAAACATAATTACTTAAAACTTTTATTATATAAAACTTAATTATATTATATAAAACTTTAATTCATAGCATTTTATTTAACCTTAGCCTGTGTTCCTATTAACCATAAGGTCTAATTTGATAATGGCTATTTATGTAGTTAATTAGTATCTTCTAAAAAAAAGTAATCAATTTGATAACTAACCTTTTTTAGATTATTAACAAAGCTATTTAAAGTTGTGAACAAGGAGATATTTTGGTTTGTATAATTATAGCAGAGATTAGAAGAGATAATAATATAAATGGAGGGGGACAAAGGTGTTCCCATATTCTAGAGTAACTTCCTGAAGAAACTAATTGTAAAGCACACCTATTTTGTATATTGATTAAACTTTTGATTTATTACTTAAGCTGCCTTCGACTTGTAAGAAACACACTCAGCTGTCCAAACGAAAAAAAAAAAATGGAGTAAGAGACAGGAGCTACAGCAAAAAGTAAGGCTTTACTTTAATGATGGTTTTCCAAGATCTGATGCCCAGTGGTCAGGGACACAGAGATTGGTAAACCAGCATTTTACCCCCTAGAGCAAAAGTCCCATTCCTAGTTTCTTATTGGCTGAGTACTATGACATTCAAAGTCTTCCCAAAGATCACCTAGGTTTTACTGTCTCCTTCTGAGTTATTCAAAGAAATATACCTTTAGTTGTCCCCCACCTTCCTTTGTTCTCTTGTGGCAAGAAGATTGAGTGCCTTTTGGCATGTACATAATTTATCTCTGTTGGTGAGATACTGGCTCCTTCCTTCTCACCTTCTGTTTGTCAAGGGGCTTATGTATGAATTTGATATTCTAGTGTTAACTGCTCATAACTTTTCATTCTGATCTCCCCTCCATCTGCCTTTCTTACATCCCACCTAATTTTATGTTTAAAGCTAAATACTGTATTTTGAAAATGGATCACCAGAATTTTTATTTTGCACAGACTAATTGGAAGTGAACTTCACATAGAGAATAAAATAATTGTTTCAAAATTATCAATTTGTAGCTGCAATGTATTGAACAATGAAGACTCTCAATGGAATATAACTGACCTTGCTCATAACACATTATTCTCATAAGATTCTATCATATCTTATAATGAAACAACTGGCAGTCTACATACCATTTATTAAGTTTGGCTTTTTCTAAAGTAAGTCATGCCAAAGCTTGGGCTTCATTCACATTGATGGTTGATACCAATCATTTGTTCCCTGACATCCCAGATATACATATTTATTTGACTGATTTTAAACTCTATGATATCAAAATAATACAACCAATGTCACTGAAGTCAAAGCTGCATCATATGACAAATACACATATTCACATTCTAATTTACTGGTAAAGGAATTACATAGTTATTTGAAAAGATTTTTCTAATATAACCTCTTTTCATATTTCATGAAAACAGCATAAGAAAATAGAAAGGAATACTTGATAAAGGAAATCCCTATATAATTTCAAACTATGAAAAGCTTGCCTTGTCACTACTTAGCATATTTCAGATATTATGTCCTAAAGAAAAACTTTAGAGAATGACAATTCATTCCACTTATACCTTTTATCTGTACCCAGAATGTGAGCATCTATCATAAGTCTCTTTTACCCTAATTGTAATATGTATATTTTCATTGGTATATCTTCATTGCCTTTTAATATTATTGGACTATTCTTTCTTATATAAACAAATTAGGTCACTACTTATTTATAATGTTTTCTCTATAACTTCTCCTTCCCAGAGCACTGATATTCCTCTTGAGGCCAATTTTGTTACAGAGCCACAGAGGGGAGATGAAACCTATTTTAATTTTACAGAGAAAGGCCAGGGCTGACAGGAGAACTCTTGATGTCTATGGCATTCTTCTTTTGTAGGTTCCACTTTACTTAATATCAAAATGAAGGTCTATCTGGAACCCATATGAAATGCAATGTTCTCTGAAAATTTCAGCAAGGTTATACTATTGCTCTTGTTATTTTTTTTTTCATTTACCTTAGGATCATCTAAGGAAATAATTTTTGGCAATTATCTAGTATATTCAGATACTCTTGAGCCAAACGAATCAGAGGGAATGTTTTGGAAATCTTGCAGCACATTTCTCTAAGTTCCTGCAAATTTTTAGCCCAAAATTTGACCTCAGCTTCATTAGTCCAAAAATATTGCCATATGATGCTTAGACTGTCTTTTTCAATAAACTTGGAATTGTAAAAGATTTCTATTAGCAAAAAATCCAAGATGAATGTGATCTACCATCATGTTTTTGATTTCTAAAGTATTTAACCCCTCAATTGCTGCCTAAATTGAGGCACTTTGAGGGTTGGTAAGCAGTAATTTAATAGTGCTAACATCTTCTCAATATTTATAATTGCTGCAGTAGGAAGGTTGATCCAATTTCAGCTACTTTATCACAGGAAAAACTAGAAATGCTATCTGTATGTGTATGTGTGCATGTGTGTGTTTCTACTTAAGAAACTCATCATTCCTGTACTTAAGAATATCATTCATTATCTTCTCCACCTATTATAAAGGGGGGCCTTGAGGAGGTGACTAGGACATTATGCATATATTATTCCGTAATGTCTATAGTACAGCTTCGAAGACCACTCTATTTTACTTATATTCTCAAACAGAACAGAACATAAGCAAAATAGAATAGTCTTGGTCCTTCCACACCATATAATTTTTCTTTCCCATGTCTGTTCATGATTTTAGAGAATATGTGTTACTTACATTTGCATCATTGGCACCTTGCTCAGTGCCTACCAAAGTACATTAGGAAAGACAAAAAATAGCTTGAACAAGTGAATAAGTCAGCAAATTCATATTTGTTACAGTTATCAAAATCTTGAAATTTTGAGAGAAATTTCTTGATGCTTTCAACAAAGAAATTTAGTAGTTTGATTTCATAATAACTAATCACAAACAACATAAATATTTTGTATTATTTGAAAAATGATTTAAAATAAATTTAATGTCCAAATTTCTTCATTTTAAGAGACTTATCCTGTAATGTGTGTATGTCCTGAGCACTAAAATAGTTCTTAGATATAAACTTTCAAAATTACTTAGGGTCCCACTACATTAAAAAGGAATATAATACATATATGATAATCAAAACTTAAGATAAATAATTGTATAGTTCTAGGTGAAATATAATTTGTAAGTTATTTTAGTAACAACAATTGGTTTTTAACTTAACAGGTAAGTTTGACACAAAGTTGCACAGCTGTCTTGATATTTAGACTAGTAATATTTAGTTTTGATATTAATGAAAAGTTCAAGTGTATTTTGTTACATATTCTAAATTGGTCATAATATGAAAAACAGTATATTTGAACGTTTATAACTGACTGGACCTAAAGAGAAAGATTATGAAAAAAATGCTTAATGAAAGCTTTACACACACACACATACAACCACAAACACAAACTTGATGGAACAATAAGAATGAATAAAAATTTTCCCAGAATAAACAGTAAATTGTATTATAGAGAGAATTGGATGTACGAAGGCAGAGAATCATATTTAAGCAAATAAGAGGAAAAACGGATGAAAGTCATTCTAAAGAAATTTGATTTTTGAATTTTATACTTTTGTTTAAAGGAAGTTACTAAGGCATGTTTAGCTGGATAACTAATATGTTCTAATATACATTTAATAAACACTATGCTAACAACTGTATGGAAGAGTGATGAAGTTGGAGCAAAAGAAAGGAAACCCACATATATTACAGAAAATGAGAAAGCTTATTCTGCAAAGATTTCTGAGGTTGTGGATGAAGAAGTATTTTATAAAGCACTGTGGCTGTGAGCCATAAACTGATTTGGACACCCCAATAGAATCCTTGCTGGGCCTGCACCAACAGAGACATTGCCACGATGAACTAAATTGGACACAATGAAGACTTTTGGACTTAGATATAACAGGACCAGGCTACATATGTACAAAATGGAATACTATTCAGCCATTCAGACTTTTAAAGTGAAAAACAAAATTGCCATTTTTTATGACATAGATGAACCTTGACAGCATTATTCTAAGTGAATAATACAAAGTAAATAATACAGGAGCCAGGCAAGGTGGTACATTCCTGTAATCCCAGGTTCTTGGGAAGCTGAGGCAGGAGGACCACAAGTTCAAAGCCAACCACAGCAATTTAGCAAGGCCATAAGCAACTTATTCAGGTTCTGTCTCAAAATTAAAAAAAATAAAAAGGGCTGGGGATGTGGCTCAGTGGTTAAGCAGTTCAGGTTAAATCCTCAGTGCCAATAAACAAACAAATCAAACAAACAAACAAATAAACAAACAAATCAAACAAACAAACAAAAGGACAGGATATCATGAATATGTGGAATCTAAAAATCTGAACTTATAAATAGAATACAAATGGCAATTGCCAGTGCCAGGGAGGTGGAAGAAAAGCATATATTGGCTAAAAGTTAACTTTCAGTTATAACATAAATAAATTCAGGAAATTGAAGAAAAAGCATGGTGAAGTGATAAGTGGATTAATTTAGTATACAAACTGTGAAGTATTATCAATTTAAGGAATTTTTCTGAAAGCATTTGAAATTTGTTCCTTCTCATTTTTGTTAAATAGCCTTTAACATTGTTATCATTCTATCAATAGAAAAAAATAAACAGAGTAGGATATATCTAATGCTACAACATACACTTTGACTAATCATTTCTATGTTTTATTTCCATACAACAAAGGATACACAAAAATAAAATATAAAATAATTGTTAAACTTTAAAGTATGCAATATACCCTATCTTAAATCAGTAAAATAACATTCTAATTTGGCAGAAATGGGCACTTTTTCATGTGCTAACTTGAATGAAATAAATAATGATTTAAAATTAAAAGTTAATCATCTTACAAATAGCAAAGCATATGTTCTTAGGTTTATTTTTTATTTTATTTTTTTAAATTTTTTATTGTTGGTTGTTCAAAATATTACATACTTCTTGATATATCATATTTCACACTTTGATTCAAGTGGGTTATGAACTCCCATTTTTACCCTGTATACAAATTGCAGAATCACATCAGTTACACATCCATTGATTTACATATTGCCATACTAGTGTCTGTTGTATTCTGCTGCCTTTCCTATCCTCTACTATCCCCCATCCCCTCCCCTCCCCTCCCCTCTTCTCTCTCTACCCTCTCTACTGTCATTCATTTCTCCCCCTTGTATTATTTTCCCCTTTCCCCTCACTTCCTCTTGTATGAAATTTTGTATAATCCTGAGGGTCTCCTTCCATTTCCATGCAATTTCCCTTCTCTCTCCCTTTCCCTCCCACCTCTCATCCCAGTTTAATGTTAATCTTCTTTTAATGCTCTTCTTCCCTACTCTGTTCTTGGTTACTCTCCTTATATCAAAGAAGACATTTGGCATTTGTTTTTTAGGGATTGGCTAGCTTCACTTAGCATAATCTGCTCAAATGCCATCCATTTCCCTGAAAATTCTATGATTTTTGTCATTTTTTAATGCAGAGTAATACTCCATTGTGTATAAATGCCACATTTTTGTTTATCCATTTGTCTATTGAAGGGCATCTAGGTTGGTTCCACAGTCTTGCTATTGTGAATTGTGCTGCGATGAACATCGATGTAGCAGTGTCCCTGTAGCATGCTCTTTTTAGGTCTTTAGGGAATAGACCGAGAAGGGGAATAGCTGGGTCAAATGGTGGTTCCATTCCCAGCTTTCCAAGAAATCTCCATACTGCTTTCCAAATTGGCCTCACCAATTTGCAGTCCCACCAGCAATGTACAAGTGTACCCTTTTCCCCACATCCTCGCCAGCACTTGTTGTTGTTTGACTTCATAATGGCTGCCAATCTTACTGGAGTGAGATGGTATCTTAGGGTGGTTTTGATTTGCATTTCTCTGACTGCTAGAGACGGTGAGCATTTTTTCATGTACTTGTTGATTGATTATATGTCCTCCTCTGAGAAGTGTCTGTTCAGGTCCTTGGACCATTTGTTGATTGGGTTATTTGTTCTCTTATTGTCTAATTTTTTGAGTTCTTTGTATACTCTGGATATTAGGGCTCTATCTGAAGTGTGAGGAGTAAAGATTTGTTCCCAGGATGTAGGCTCCCTATTTACCTCTCTTATTGTTTCTTTTCCTGAGAAAAAACTTTTTAGTTTGAGATAGTCCCATTTGTTGATTCTAGTTATTAACTTTTGTGCTATGGGTGTCCTATTGAGGAATTTGGAGCCCGACCCCACAGTATGTAGATCGTAGCCAACTTTTTCTTCTATCAGACGCCGTGTCTCTGATTTGATATCAAGCTCCTTGATCCATTTTGAGTTAACTTTTGTGCATGGCGAGAGAAAGGGGTTCAGCTTCATTTTGTTGCATATGGATTTCCAGTTTTCCCAGCACCATTTGTTGAAGATGCTATCCTTCCTCCATTGCATGCTTTTAGCCCCTTTATCAAATATAAGATAGTTGTAGTTTTGTGGATTGGTTTCTGTGTCCTCTATTCTGTACCATTGGTCCACCCGCCAGTTTTGGTACCAGTACCATGCTGTTTTTGTTACTATTGCTCTGTAGTATAGTTTGAAGTCTGGTATCGCTATACCGCCTGATTCACACTTCCTGCTTAGCATTGTTTTTGATATTCTGGGTCTTTTATTTTTCCATATGAGTTTCATGATTGCTTTCTCTATTTCTACAAGAAATGCCGTTGGGATTTTGATTGGCATTGCATTAAACCTATAGAGAACTTTGGGTAATATCACCATTTTGATGATGTTAGTTCTGCCTATCCATGAACAGGGTATATTTTTCCATCTTCTAAGATCTTCTTCTATTTCTCTCTTTAGGGTTCTGTAGTTTTCATTGTATAAGTCTTTCACCTCTTTTGTTAGGTTGATTCCCAAGTATTTTATTTTTTTTTTGAGGATATTATAAATGGAGTGGTTGTCCTCATTTCCATTTCAGAGGATTTGTCGCTGATATACAGGAATGCCTTTGATTTATGCGTGTTGATTTTATATCCTGCCACTTTGCTGAATTCATTTATTAGCTCTAATAGTTTCTTTGTAGACCCTTTTGGGTCTGCTAGGTATAGAATCATGTCTTCTGCAAATAGTGATAATTTAAGTTCTTCTTTTCCTATTTTTGTGCCTTTAATTTCTTTCGTCTGTCTAATTGCTCTGGCCAGTGTTTCGAGAACTATGTTGAACAGAAGTGGTGAGAGAGGGCATCCCTGTCTTGTTCCAGATTTTAGAGGGAATGCCTTCAATTTTTCTCCATTCAGAATGATGCTAGCCTGAGGCTTAGCATAGATTGCTTTTACAATATTGAGGTATGTTCCTGTTATCCCTAGTTTTTCTAGAGTTTTGAACATAAAGGGATGCTGTACTTTGTAGAATGCTTTTTCCACATCTATCGAGATGATCATATGGTTCTTATTTTTAAGTCTATTGATGTGGTGAATAACATTTATTGATTTCCGTATATTGAACCAGCCTTGCATCCCAGGGATGAATCCTACTTGATCATGGTGCACAATTTTTTTGATATGTGTTTGTATCCGATTCGCCAGAATTTTATTGAGGATTTTTGCATCTAGGTTCATTAGAGATATTGGTCTGTAGTTTTCTTTCTTTGAAGTGTCTTTGTCTGGTTTAGGAATCAGGGTGATGTTGGCCTCGTAGAATGAATTTGGAAGTTCTCCCTCTTTTTCTATTTCCTGAAGTAGCTTGAAAAGTATTGGTATTAGTTCCTCTTTAAAGGTTTTGTAAAACTCTGCTGTATACCCATCCGGTCCTGGGCTTTTCTTAGTTGGTACTCTTTTGATGGTTTCTTCTATTTCCTCAATTGATATTGGTCTGTTTAGGTTGTCTATATCCTCCTGACTCAATCTGGGCAGATCATATGACTTAAGAAATTTATCGATGCCTTCACTATCTTCTAATTCATTGGAGTATAAGGATTCAAAATAATTTCTGATTATCTTCTGTATTTCTGAAGTGTCTGTTGTGATATTGCCTTTTTCATCCCATATGCTAGTAATTTGAGTTCTCTCTCTTCTTCTCTTCATTAGCATGGCTAAGGGTCTGTCGATCTTATTCATTTTTTCAAAAAACCAACTTTTAGTTTTGTCAATTTTTTCAATTGTTTCTTTTGTTTCGATTTCATTAATTTCAGCTCTGATTTTAATTATTTCTTGCCTTCTACTTCTTTTGCTGTTGTTTTGCTCTTCTTTTTGTAGGATTTTGAGATGAAGTATGAGATCATTTATTTGTTGTTTTTTTCTTTTTTTAAGGAATGAACTCCAAGCAATGAATTTTCCTCTTAGAACTGCTTTCAATGTGTCCTGTAGATTCCGATATGTTGTGTCTGTGTTTTCATTTATCTCTAAGAATTTTTTAATTTCCTCCTTGATGTCTTCTATAACCCATTGATCATTCAGTAACCTATTGTTCATTCTCCAAGTGATGCATGATTTTTCCTTCCTTCTTTTATCATTGATTTTCAGTTTCATTCCATTATGATCAGATAAGATGCATGGTATTATCTCTACTCCTTTATATTGTCTAAGAGTTGCCTTGTGACATAATATATGATCTATTTTTGAGAAGGATCCATGTGCTGCTGAGAAAAAAGTGTAACTGCTTGATGTTGGATACTATATTCTATATATGTCAATTAAGTCTAGGTTATTAATTGTGTTATTGAGTTCTATAGTTTCCTTATTCAACTTTTGTTTGGAAGATCTGTCCAGTGGTGAGAGAGGTGTGTTGAAGTCTCCCATGATTATTGTATGGTGGTCTATTAGACTCTTGAACTTGAGAAGAGTTTGTTTGACGAACATAGCTGCACCATTGTTTGGGGCATATATATTTATGATTGTTATGTCTTGTTGGTGTATGGTTCCCTTGAGCAGTATGTAGTGTCCCTCTTTATCCCTTTTGATTAACTTTGGCTTGAAATCTATTTTATTTGATATGAGTATGGACACTCCTGCTTGTTTCCGAAGTCCATATGAGTGATATGATTTTTCCCAACCTTTCACCTTCAGCCTATGTATGTCTTTTCCTATCAAATGCGTCTCCTGTAGGCAGCATATTGTTGGGTCTTGTTTTGTGATCCATTCTACTAGCCTGTGTCTCTTAATTTAAGCCATTAACATTTAGGGTTATTATTGAGATATGGGTTGTTCTTCCAGCCATATTTGTTTATTTATGTTACTAAACATGGTTTGTTTTCCTCTTTGATTATTTTTCCCCCCTTTAGTGTCCTACCTCCCACTGTTGGTTTTCATTGTTATTTTCCATTTCCTCTTCCTGTAATGTTTTGCCGAGGATGTTTTGACGAGATGGTTTTCTAGCTGCAAATTCTTTAAACTTTTGTTTATCGTGGAAGGTTTTAATTTCATCTTCCATCCTGAAGCTTAATTTCGTTGGATACACAATTCTTGGTTGGAACCCATTTTCTTTCAGTGTTTGAAATATGTTATTCCAGGATCTTCTAGCTTTCAGAGTCTGTGTTGAAAGATCAGCTGTTATCCTGATTGGCTTACCCCTAAATGTAATCTGCTTCCTTTCTCTTGTAGCTTTTAAAATTCTCTCCTTATTCTGTCTGTTGGGCATCTTCATTATGTGTCTAGGTGTGGATCTCTTATGATTTTGCACGTTCGGCGTCCTGTAGGCTTCTAGGATTTGGGATTGTCTCATTCTTCAAGTCTGGGAAGTTTTCTCATATTATTTCATTGAATATATTGCTCATTCCTTTGGTTTGGAGTTCTGTGCCTCCCTGTATCCCAATGACTCTTAAGTTTGGTCTCTTAATGTTATCCCCTATTTCTTGGATGTTCTGCTCATGGTTTCTTAACAGTCTTGCTGAGCTGTCTATGTTCTATGTCTATGCACCTGTTCTGCCGGTGGGTCGCAGGCCCGCCTACCATGCAGGCGTGTTTGGCAGCTCTGCCCCTCCGGGGGCCACTGGGCCTGTTCCGTCGGTGGTCACAGTTCTGCCCACCTTGCAGGCGCAGGGGGAGTGGGCGGCTCTGCCCCTCAGCAGGCCGCTGCGCCTGTTCTGCCGGTGGTCACAGTTCCGCCTACCTTGCCGGTGCGGGGGGAGGGTGCAGCTCTGCCCCTCAGCAGGCCACTGGGCCTGTGCTGCCGGTGGTCACAGTTCGGCCTACCTTGCAGGCACAGGGGGAGGGGTCGGCTCTGCCCCTCAGCAGGCCGCTGGGCCTGTTCTGTTCTTAGGTTTATTTTTAAAATTAAATAAAATTCAGCTGTACAAGTTTAATCATTTATACCATCTCAATATATAATACTCAATATATAAGTCTTCTTCATAATGCATTTTGTATGTTGTAACAGTTTAATAAAATGAGTAAACTAAATTTCCTCTAAGGTTGGTTATTGTGTAATGTTTGTGTCCTCCACAAAATTCATGGGTTGAAATGCATTTGCCATGGGTTATAAGATGGGCCTCTGGGAGATGAATAGGTCATAAGGACTGAGCCCTTATGACTGAAACTAGTGCTCACATAGGAAAGGTGTCCTAGAGTTGCTCTGCCTAACCCTTCATGTGAGGATGGTCAGACGCCATCATTCTGCCAAGCACAGAGAACACTCTCACCTGTGTTGGCAGTTGATTTTGGCCTTCCCAGTCTCCAGAATTACCAGAAAAAAATTTCTGTTGTTCATACAACATCCAGTTTGGTATTCTGTTTGATATGTACTGTTATTTAATTAGGGATGTACAAATTTAGGATTACTATTTAGTCCATAACATCACAGTGTTTCCATTGTGCAGTGAATAATATGACCTTAATCATATTCGAACAGCATGCAATCCATATTTTAATTTCAGCATCTTTCCTCCTCCTTTTTCTCAACCTTTGTATATAATTTAGCTGTAAATGTGTCTTATATAAATAATATAATGGATATTTTAATGGAAGGGTTGCTTAAAAAACACTGGGCTGAAATCTCAAATCAGAATAACGGAAAATTGTAGTGGACTTGGTAAGGGCAGAAAGAAAATGATATTAAAATGTTTTACCTACCCACTTGAATCAAATTGTGAAATATGATATATCAAGAACTATGTAATGTTTTGAACAGCCAACAATAAAAAATTAAAAAAAAAAAAAAAAAAAAAAAAATGTTTTACCTGCTGAGGAGTATGACAGATATTAATTTATAAATTATGTATCTTGGTAACCTAATTCTGAAATAAAAATAATGGAGGTTGACTAAATCAATAAAAATGAGATATAAAAATCCTAGGAGCATTCTTTATGATAGGAAATAAAACAGATCAATCCTTCAGAAGGAAGCAAAGAAGGTTTAAAAGGCAAATAAAAGGAACATAACAAATTAACAAAATGCCCATTGCTTACACAGAATATATTTTTAGATTTAATAACGATTTTACTAATATCCTTAATCATCTCCTTCCATCAGGTGTCCACATTTTTTTTTTCTGGAGTTCATCATTTTATGCTGGGCCCAGTTTGGATTTTTACTATTTATATGTTTGAAGTATCTTTATTTCACCTTCAGTAGTCAAATTGAGTTTATCTGGGTATAGAAGTTTGAAAGATTTCTTCTATCATATATTCTGACCGATGGAAAACTTGCTATGTTTGTGTCACATCTCTGTAAGCAATGTATTTTTCCCCAGAAACTCCTTGAATTTTTCTATTTGCTTTTATATTATGCAGTTATACTACAATGTGAAGAAGTATAAAACAACATGTGTCTATGCTGCTTTAGAATATGTAAGTTATTTCAATCTATGGAGTCATCTCCTCAATTTTTGCATTGTTAAAATATTCCTTGTATATTGTGTTCTAAACTTTCTCCCTTCCCTAAATCTCCTACTCTCTTCTATAATTTCTTTAATTAGGGCCTTTTTGTTTTATCCTTCATGTTTTTCAAATCACACTTTCTTCCTTCACTTCTTTCTTTCCTTCTTCCCTTCCTGCCTGCCCTCCTTCTTTGCTGCCTTCCTTTTTTATAAGACCTAACTCCTCAAGTTGTTTCAAAATATTCTTTGATTGCATTGATCCATATATTTCATTCCAGTTAAATAATAATTTTCCATATATTTTATTCCAATAATTTATTTTCTAATTATATATAAATTTATTTCACATTGTTTTGCTTACTACTTTTTTTTTCTTTTTCTTTTTATTTTCTAGGCCACTGAACCCCATTTAGTTTTCTTCAATTTGTTTTCTCAACATAATCATATATTTCTCTTTTTGGAGGACTTTTTTTTTTCTGTAGTCTTCTGTGTTCTATGTGCTTCTAAAGGTATGGACACCTCTTTAGTGGAGGGGAACTTAATTTACCTTGGGAAATCCATATCTCCCTAAGCATTAATGCATTTCTTTCTGCCTGCATCTAGACTGATTATATTGGTTCTGAGTGTTTATGATGTATTTCAACATAACACCTTGGCACCAGGCTTTTATTATGAATTATTCATCTTTATGCACAAGAATGGGGTCCAAATTTTTGTAGGTGACTACTTTCACCTATACACCAGATCAAATACTCCATTTTCAGACAGACTACATCACTATTTCTCTTATATAACAGACTTACTTCAATGTCCTAAATATATAGGATCTTTAGACTTGAATAACTCCTGCAAACAAACCTTACATCCTGGATTCAGATGCTTACTTATATCAATATACAATAATAACTTTTATAAGAACACTTCTATCTTTAACTTTTACTCACTACTCTGAATTTTTGGTCCTTTCCTTTTCTTTTTCATTAACAATTTTGCTTTCTTGGCAATGCAATTTGGTTAATTTTTTTTATTGGTTGTTCAAAACATTACAAAGCTCATACATATCATCTTTCATACATTTGATTCAAGTGAGTTATAAACTCCCATTTTTACCCCAAATACAAATTTCAGAATCACATCAGTTACACATTCACATTTTTTACATAATGCCATATTAGTGACTGTTGTATTCTGCTGTCTTTCCTATCCCCTACTATCCCGCCTCCCCTCCCCTCCCATCTTCCCTCTCTACCTCATCTGCTGTTGTTCAGTTCTCTCCCTTGTTCCCCCCCCCCCTTTCCCCTCACAACCTCTTATAAGTGATTTTGTATAACATTGAGGGTTTCCTTCCATTTCCATGCAATTTCCCTTATCTCTCCTTTCCCTCGCACCACTCGTCTCTGTTTAATGTTAATCTTTTCCTCATGCTCTTCCTCCCTGCTCAGTTCTTAGTTGCTCTCCTTAAATCAAAGAAGACATTTGTCATTTGTTTTTTAAGGATTGGCTAGCTTCACTTAGCATAATCTGCTCTAATGCCATCCATTTCCCTGCAAATTCCATGATTTTGTCATTTTTTAGTGCTGCGTAATACTCCATTGTGTATAAATGCCACATTTTTTTTTATCCATTCATCTATTGAAGGGCATCTAGGTTGGTTCCACAGTCTTGCTATTGTGAATTGTGCTGCTATGATCATTGATGTGGCAGTATCCCTATAGTACGATCTTTTAAGGTCCTCAGGAAATAGTCCGAGAAGGGCGATAGCAGGGTCAAATGGTGGTTCCATTCCCAGCTTTCCCAGGAATCTCCATACTGCTTTCCAAATTGGCCTCACCAATTTGCAGTCCCACCAGCAATGTACAAGTGTACCCTTTTCCCCACATCCTCAACAGCACTTATTGTTGTTTGACTTCATAATGGCTGCCAATCTTACTGGAGTGAGATGGTATCTTAGGGTGGTTTTGATTTGCATTTCTCTGACTGCTAGAGATGGTGAGCATTTTTTCATGTACTTATTGATTGATTGTATGTCCTCCTCTGAGAAGTGTCTGTTCAGGTCCTTGGCCCATGTGTTGATTGGGTTATTTGTTATCTTATTGTCTAATTTTTTGAGTTCTTTGTATACTCTAGATATTAGGGCTCTATCTGAAGTGTGAGGAGTAAAAATTTGTTCCCAGGATGTAGGCTCCCTATTTACTTCTTTTATTGTTTCTCTTGCTGAGAAAAAAACTTTTTAGTTTAAGTAAGTCCCATTTGTTTATTCTTGTTATTAACTCTTGGGCTATGGGTGTCCTATTAAGGAATTTGGAGCCTGACCCCACAATATGTAGATCGGAGCCAACTTTTTCTTCTATCAGGCGCAGAGTCTCTGATTTGATATCAAGCTCCTTGATCCATTTTGAGTTAACTTTTGTGCATGGCGAGAGAAAGGGGTTCAGCTTCATTTTGTTGCATATGGATTTCCAGTTTTCCCAGCACCATTTGTTGAAGATGCTATCCTTCCTCCATTGAATGCTTTTAGCCCCTTTATCAAATATAAGAAAGTTGTAATTTTGTGGATTGGTCTCTGTGTCCTCTATTCTGTACCATTGGTCCACTTGCCTATTTTGGTACCAGTACCATGCTGTTTTGTTACTATTGCTCTGTAGTATAGTTTGGAATCTGGTATTGCTATACCTCCAGATTCACACTTCCTGCTTAGAGTTGCTTTTGCTATTCTGGGTCTTTTGTTTCTCCATATGAATTTCATGATTGCTTTATCTATTTCTACAAGAAATGCCATTGGGATTTTGATTGGCATTGCATTGAACCTGTAGAGAACTTTGGGTAATATCACCATTTTGATGATGTTAGTTCTGCCTATCCATGAACAGGGTATATTTTTCCATCTTCTAAGATCTTCTCCTATTTCTCTCTTTAGGGTTCTGTAGTTTTCATTGTATAAATCTTTCACCTCTTTTGTTAGGTTGATTCCCAAGTATCTTATTTTTTTTTTTTTGAGAATATTGTGAATGGGGTGTTTTTCCTCATTTCCATTTCAGAAGTTTTGTTGCTGATATACAGGAACGACTTTGATTTATGCGTGTTGATTTTATATCCTGCCACTTTGCTGAATTCATTTATTAGTTCTAGTAGTTTCTTTGTAGACCCATTTGGATCTTCTGGGTATAGAATCATGTCGTCAGCAAATAGTGATAATTTAAGTTCTTCTTTTCCTATTTTTATGCCTTTAATTTCTTTTGTGTGTCTGATTGCTCTGGCTAGTATTTCAAGAACTAAATTGAATATAAGTGATGAGAGAGGGCATCCCTGTCTTGTTCCAGATTTTAGAGGGAATGCCTTCAGTTTTTCTCCATTTAGAATGACGCTAGCCTGAGGCTTAGCATAGATAGCTTTTACAATGTTGAGGTAAGTTCCTGTTATCCCTAGTTTTTCTAGTGTTTTGAACATAAAGGGATGCTGTACTTTGTCAAATGCTTTTTCTGCATCTATCGAGATGATCATATGGTTCTTATCTTTAAGTCTATTGATGTGGTGAATAACATTTATTGATTTCCGTATATTGAACAAGCCTTGCATCCCAGGGATGAATCCTACTTGATCATGGTGCACAATTTTTTTGATATGCTTTTGTATTCGATTCGCCAGGATTTTATTGAGAATTTTTGCATCTAGGTTCATTAGAAATATTGGTCTGTAGTTTTCTTTCTTTGAAGTGTCTTTGTCTGGTTTCAGGATCAGGGTGATGTTGGCCTCATAATATGAGTTTGGAAGAGCTCCTTCTTTTTCTCTTTCTTGAAATAGCTTGAAAAGTATTGGTATTAATTCTTCTTTGAAGTTTTTGTAAAACTCCACTGTATACCCATCTGGTCCAGGGCTTTTCTTGGTTGGTAGTCTTTTGATGGCTTCTTCTATTTCTTCCTTTGTTATTGGTCTGTTTAAATTGTGTGTGTCTTCCTGACTCTATCTGGGCAGATCGTATGACTTAAGAAATTTATCGATATCTTCACTATCTTCTATTTTATTGGAATATAGGGTTTCAAAATACTTTCTAATTATCTTCTGTATTTCTGTAGTGTCTGTTGTGATATTGCCTTTTTCATCCCGTATGTTAGTAATTTGAGTTCAATGCAATGCAATTTGGTTAATTTTTTGAGAAACACATAACTGCTTGGTCTGTGCTTTTATAGCAGAAGTAGGGAAAAACAAGATGAGTGCTTTACACATGGGACAAGTCTGCCATATTATGTCAGCATTTTTTTTAATGCAGCATACTATTTAGATTCCTTCTGCAAATGTACATAAATTAATACTTTGTTCAAGATACTCTTCTAAGTCCTGGAAATATAGCAATGAATAGAACAGAGACAAATCCCTGACCTCATAAAATTCACATTTAATCTGTTATCTGAAAGTAAGCAAACAATAAAACAAAAACAAGCAGGTGTGTGAAAGCAAGATCAGTTTCACACCAGTAAACACTTAGTTTTGATTTCCCTCAGCAAATGCCTGGCTTCAACCACATGATTTTCAGGGTTTTGGTATACCCAAAGTTTTACACTAGGTAGCAAAGTCTCTGTTGTTAATGTAATTTATTATACCTTTGAGTTGTCAGCCACAACTATAACACATTTCAATTGGGAATATGGATTTTGCTGATTCACTATCATGATAATGTCCTTCCTCTTCCAGCCTGGAGGAGACAGAAACAAGTAAAACACCATTTAGGTAGTTTGATTCAATCCTATTTCTTGCTTCTCCCTATCATTAAGAGGTAGGATACAAGAAACATTCTTCTACCCACCATGTGAGTGAAAGAATTCACCTCTGGACATCCCCTCGTCTACCTTCTGAGATTAGTTGTCTTCTCTGTTTTAGAAAGTCTTTTCTCTGTGAGCATCTTAACTCATTAACACAGTCAGATTTTGAAAAGGTAATTTTGTTTTGAAATTGTTTTATGAATGTTAGTAGAAGAACATATTTGGGGTTAAAGACAAATGGTGTTACTACTCTGGTCAGAACAAGCAGCAGGAGCCTCACAATTTTTCTTCTTCCCCAAGCTCATCAAGCAATGTGGAGAGGCATCATTACATATTTTCAGTGGTATGTGTCATAGCTAATAAATATCGAACCTGGAGAACACAAAGGAGTATGTATGCTAGATTACACTGAAAGAATTCTGAATAATAAGGGAATTGATCTATCCTGAAAGCTCAATATATTCAGGACAATATGTCCATCCTTGCCCAGGATTCAGTGTTTGAGACTTACAAAGTGCTGTAATTGTTTTGCTCTGTGAAATACTGAAGGTGCTACCATTGATAGTATAGAGGACAGAAATCTACATAGGAGAATATGGGAATCCCACAGTTTCAAGGTCAGCACCCTGAAGAGCCTATAAAGAAAACTAGATATTTAGTCAATACTATGCATAGAAATAAAACTTTGATCATTTGATTTATTTGTAAAGTAAAATAGAAAAATATCAGATACTTGGGGAAATCTACAGCATAAAATATAAACATAATTTAAAAATAAGACAAGAAAACTTAACATCAAGTAGAAAAAAACTTTGGTGGCAGGAAAAAAATTTTAAAACAACTGATATTTTAAAGAAGATATTGCAACCATAATAAAAGAATTATATAATAACTAGCAGAACAGATATATTTAGATATTACTAATTATTAAATTTTAAAAATAAATATTTAGAATATTTTAAAAAAAAACCTCACAAGAACTAAATTGAATATAAGTGATGAGAGAGGGCATATATGTAAAGACACATATACTGTGAATAGAAGTTAAAAAAGAGGATCTGTCTAGAAAAAGAGTATAGAAAAAATGGAGTGAACCAAAATTTTAAGTGGAAAACACGAGAAAATTTCTTACAACTGCAGTAAACATGTTGATATAATGAGGGATCTCTGAAAAACATGTAAGTTTAAAAAACTAAATAAATAATTTTTACTCTAAAATTTATTCTCAGGTAAATCAAGTGTAATAGCAGATTCAGACTTTTATATCCCATTTCCATCGAACTCAGGCCATTATTAGCCATACAACTTTCATTAGAAAGCTATTTTAAAATATATCATAGAAAAACAGGGAACTAAATCAATAAGAGAAAACTAGGGATTGAACCCAGGGAGATGGGACATCTAGTTTCAGAGAATCAACAAAACAGGTTTTAGAGAATAATTATGGACTGTAATCTTTGTAAGTATGGAGAATTAATAAAATAATTGAAGTTATTTAGACCCCAAAAACTCTTTACAAAGAGTAACAGGAACTGATGCTCTCTGAAAAGAAAAATCCTTTTAAATATTACTTACAATCTCTTTTTAAAGAAGTATAGATATACAAACACTGGATCCATGTATAATTAAATTCTACATTAGAAAATTCATTGTAAGAATATATATTTGGTAAAAGTTACATAAAATGACATCAGTTTTCAATCATTAGTGTCATAATACAAATTATAGAACATACAATTATTTTAAAACAAGGTTTGGTACCTTATCCTATTTAATTTTAGTATGAGAATAAAATACTGTTGTAATACTTTGACAAATTTAGAATGTGGCTACCACTTGCATTCTACATGTGCAGTATATAGCTGCTGAAGCATCCTTGACACACTAACATAGTTGCTCTTTGGCATATTCTGCCATGAGTTAAAATGCTTCTGACGCTTATAATTAAAGACCTTGTCTAAATATTCCTTTTGATAATAAACAAATAAACAAAATCTGACAGCAATATTAGTTGAAGCTTAAATTGCTTATAAATCTCTTCAAATATTTTCACATATTATTAAAACATTGCTTTTCACTTTTAAAAAGCATGCACTTATATCCAAAATATAGTCTAAAATCATTCTCCAGTACATTCATCTCATTAGTTCTCCAGGCTATATTTTGCTATCTACATAATGATAATTGACTTTGTCATAAAGAGGAAGATAATTTCAACAGCCATTTTTCTTAGCATTTCTTTACCCAAGCACATCAAGATCAACATGTGTGTGTGTGTTTTGGGGTTTGTTTGTTGGTTTGTTGGTTTGTTTTTCCATTAGCTCACCACACAAATGGTTAATAGCTTGGGAATATACACACTTCTTGCTAAGTTTCATTATTTGATCTGGCTTGAAAGAAGAATGGTTGTATGCAAGTGTGTTGACAAACTGACAAACCCTGATTCTGCTCTACAACTTTTTAATCAACATCATACTTAATATTCATCTGGTGTTCCTTAGCTATGTACCACAGAAGGGCTACCATTCATTAGAGTTAATTGAGAAATCACCACAATGATTCTGACACATATTAGAAGTGATGTGCTGATGGAAGGAATTTAGGATTTGATCCAGATTAACAAAAATCTGTCACTTTTATTCTGATATAGTACATGCTAGTGGCAAAAATATTTGGTTATTTTTAATATTATTTCTCATTGCCTATGACTTTTCTATTGTCTGTAATTTTGTTCTCCTATCATATCACCTTAAATGTTCTGTTTTTGTAATTTCAAAGTGAAACACAAAAATAATGAAACTTTTTAAAGAAAATCCAGGCATAACATTTTGGGAATGAAAATTGGATAATCTCATGGTATTTATTAAGGTCTACAAATTCTGTCAGTGTAAATAGAAATAATGAGGTAGTGCAGGTTTTTATATGTGGACTTCATACAAGTGCTAAATTTTTAAGTAATAATTACACTATACTGTCAATTTTTCTAAAATCTGATTGTATTATTTTCATGGCCCTTTAGAGAAGAAATGTGTGAAAGATAAACAATAATGAAAATAAAATTTCAGTCAGTCTGAGTTTAGGAGAAACATTTTACTCTGACATATTAATACTGATTTTGAATTTCTTCTTAAGTTTATATCTTACTATACCATCTTATTTCATAAGAAATTAAAAATGACAGTATAGACCAACCCACATTTCAGCATTGGAAGTTTTTTAAAAGAATAGGTTTATAATTAGTTACTGAGTATAATTCTTAAGTTTTTAAAATAATTAACTATATTAACCATTTCTTATTATATTTACTTTTGTTTATTGTCTTGTATTCCCAACACAATTTTATTTGAACTACAATGCCACGGAGAAAATTTTATTCCCCATACACGCATATAAACACACACACTCATACAGACACTTTAGTCAGCATTATTCTCAATTTTGAGTTTTTCAACTTGAGCTGAATTTTGAAAGGTTAAAAATTGAGCAGTGACAGAGAAAAAGAAAAACAAAAAGCTTTTCAAAAGAAGAAACAGATGGCTATTAAGCAGATTGATATCAAAGATAAAACTGAATGAAACGTAAGTGTTCAGAAATATTTAATCATATGTTGTTATCCAACTTGATGACTTATTTTCCATTGTCCTTTTTTCATAGTCATTTTTGGTATTTATATATTACATATCTCCATCTATAGTAATTATATTTTACTACTAAACTATTAGAAAGGTACTTTCCTAGGCCCTGGAGGGTAATAAAAATGTGAATGTAAAAACATGAATTACATTTATTTTCGCCTTGCTTACAATCTGACCAGTGAGAAAATAGGCTATTTAGTCTGTACTCTCTGATGGACTATTTACTCCATTGCTAATTTTTGGCACTTGCTAGGTTTTCACAGTCCTAATTTTTCTTCAAAGCCAGTGACCTCTAGTTACAATATGAATCATATATAGCCTTTGAAATAGGTGTTTAATAGTGTAATGAATACATATCATGGTTATTTACAAAAGACATTTCCTTTCTTCTCAGTTAGTCAAGTCATTCTGAGCAGTAGTTTCTGGACTGTTCAACAAGGGTAATGTCATTCTGCTGTATGTGCTAGAAATTCAATATAAAACTAGCATTCAATGAGTGAATCTAAATGTTTTTGCATGGCTTAGGCTTATTTTAATATATAATCAACACATTTTATTATATATATTTAATTAACAACACACATCATTTCATTTCAAGTCTAGGAAAAATGGATAATACCTTATCAAAGATCTGCTTTTTCATATGCAATTATTGCACATATAATCCTTTGGAAAGGCAAAATATTCTCAACTCAATTTAGAATAGTCATATAAATTATAAAATATTTCATTACACCAAATTGGAAAGAAGACTGAAATCATTTTCAAGTTAAATTTAAATTTTGTTTTTCACAGGGTTCTCTCACATCTTTGCATGCAAACTCTATTGACCAAAATTGCGTGTCTTGGGTCCACTCTACTCTGTTGGGCATATGCATTTTCTGGTCAACACAGGATTTGAGAAAGATTGATATCACTCTTAGAACTCCCTCTTAAATTTCCCAACTATTCCACAAGTCCAGTGTTTGAGCCAAATATATCGAGAGTCTTAGGCTGGAAAAGACATTGGCTCTCCTGTTAGCTTGTTGCTTAGGTCACCATTTTAACTGAAAATGCTCCAAATTAAGTGAGCCTCCCTCAGTGGCAGCAGCAAAGCCAGCCAGCTTCACATATCTGTCCCACACTGTACATTGCCATCTTTCCAAAATAAGGGAAACCACTGTTCTTATGGGAATTTTGAAATACAATTTAGATTTTGCTAGACACATGATGGCCAGCTAAATGGTTCAGAAATCATGCAATATATAGCTTCCATTTGAAGTTAGGTGTAGACATGCATGAACATATTTCTATTACATTCTCAGACAAATGGAAATGAAAATTATGTAAGAGTTAGTATATTCTTCATAAAACTGACAGATAGAAACTCATTGGCTACTCAATTGCTTTATGATCTTAGTACAAGAATCTTCCAAGTTTCAATTTTGTGCTCTTTAAAATAGAATCAGTACAATCACATGGATAAAATAGTCAGTGACTATAAATATTGTGAAAATATTTATTTAAAGCATACCATCAAACTAAAGCATCTCCTCAAATAGGATCTTCCCTTTATTTTAGCAAATTATTTTCATTCTTCTCTTAGGTTTCCAAGTTGTCCATCATCACAATCAAACTTCATTAAATATCTAATCAATAGTAATTATAGCAGGAACATTGCACTGTAAATTAAGTAAACTATAGGTTACCTTTATTCATAACCTTTTAAATAAACATAACTGAGGAAAAATATCACAAAGATAAATAAACCTTCCATTATGTCCTGAAGGCAATTTTCCACATATATTTAATTTGAAACAAAATAATCTGACTATGTAAATAATACATTCTTATAATGGACAATTTGGAAACTTCAGAAGAGTAAAAAGTGAAAATAACCATTCAAAACCCTACATCTCCAATAGCAATTATTAATGAAGTATTCTCCTTTAAAAGAAAACTTGTTATAAGTATATAAAAAGGGTCGTAATTTATTTTGAGACTTTAATCATTAGATAGTAATTACATTATTTTTCCATTTACCTAAAATCTTTCTTGTGAATTATTTTTAGAATTCATAGTATCTTATTTGTTAAACATCATATACTTCTTTTATTTAGAATAAACTTTGTCAAAATCTTAATTAACAAGATTAATAAGAGAACTAGCAGGATGATAAAACTGCTTTAAAGGGAATTAGAGTGGAAGTATTTTACAGTGGTTGAGGGAATGAATACTCAGGTAAACTTCCTAATGTACATGCAAAATAAAACTACAGGTTTGAGGTTACAATTTTCTATGCTGAACAAAACCCAGAAACTATTAACATATCAAAAAGACAAAGCTGAACTAGGGATGTACCACTGAGCTCAGTGGTGGAATACTTTCTCACTTGCAGGAGGCCCTGGGTTCAAGCCCCTTACTGAAAAAATAAAAACAAAACAACAACAACAACTTAAAAAAAAAAATCTTTCTCTTTTATTTAAGAAAAATAATTTATGTAAATATCAGTTTTCTACAGGATGATATCATCATTGCAAAACGTAGTAATTGATGGTAAAAGGAGACCCACACATATAAAGAACTGAAGAATCCCACTAGAGAAAGCAAAACCAGTAGACCCTAAAGGAGCATCCAGCAATTCGTTATTACCAATATTTTGATAATTCTTTCCTAACAATAATTTTTACTGTTGTAAATATTCTCCAAAAATTATTCTTTACCACAAAGAGATGGGTTCTTGTGCATTTTTGTTTTAAGTTTATTTGTAAAGAGATGAAACCAAAAGTTTAAACACACATATGACTTTGTCTCTTTGTGGAATTGAGAAAATACTAAGTTTTGAATAATTAAGTTCTTTTTGGTGATTTTATAATAATATGGGGATGTATTTTAGGTAGCAGTCTCAACCCTAAGTTTTGAATAATTAACTTCTTTTTGGTGATTTTATAATAATATGGGGATGTATTTTAGGTAGCAGTCTCAACCCAGGGATTTTTTTTAACTCTTAAATTCTTTAAAAAAGAATAATTAAGTTTAAAAATTAAATGTAAGAAAATTATCTCTATCAGATTTCATTTGTATTATTTATAAAAGAAACTGAATTCTTTTTTTCTATAAGGTTCTACAATTCTAACATCATTCTGGCCTGGCAAGAAACAATCTTTCTTAATACCTGAAAGACTGGGACTTTTTCAACTAATGAACACAGGACAAGTTTGCTGGACATGTTTAATTAAAACTAGTTTCATATATGAATCAAAACTATTCCTTAGTGGTGGACTTGCCATATTTATTGAATAATATTAATTATTAATTCCCTTATAAACTGACATAAAATTTTAAAAAAGACTTTAAAATATTGAAATATCATGAATATGTTTTCTTTTCAGGATGGAATTAGTTAGAAATGAACATCAACAAAACACCTAATAAACAGAGCCATATCCCGAATTTAAACTATTTAATTCTAAATAGCCAATGTGTTGAAGAAGTTGCTTAACACAAAATCAATGATAATGAAAGCACAATTTATCAAATGTTTGAAACACATTTTAAGTTGCACATAGAATAAATTTATAGCTTTAAAAATTTAAAATACAAAATGCAAATTTCCACCATTGGAAGTTGCAGTGGGGGGGAAGTAAAATTTAACCAAATATATATATAAATAAAATAGTAAAGGTCAAAGTAGTAATAAATTAAATAGAAGAGAAGAAAACAATGAATAAAACAATAAAATAAAACTTGGGCACTTTAGAAACAACAGCAGAATTAAAAAAATCTTTAGCTAGACTGATGAAAGAAAGAGAGAGAATACAAATAACCCAATCAGAAGTAAAAAAGTGGTCATCATTATATATTTTATATACAAGAAGTGAAAAAATATGTGATATTATTAAGAAGCCTGCATATATTAAAAAAGAAAAATATGTATAAAGAAATGCATATATATATATATATATATATATATATATATATATATGTATTTATGTACATATATTTATTCCTATATATTTGACAAATTATATAGAATTGACAAATTCTTCAAAAGACAAATGTTACCAAACATGACACTAGATGAAATACATTCTTAACACCTTATATTTAATGGAGAAATAGAATTTTAAAATAAAAATTTCCCATAAAGCAAACTATACCTTGATGAATTTACATATCAATTCTAACTCTTGAAAAATATACTAAATCTATACAAATTATTTTATAAAGTAGAAAAGAGAACAAATCCCAATTTGTTAATGAGAATGATGTTACTCTAATATGAAGTCCAAATAAAGATGTTACTCAAAAAATAAAATTATGAATAATTATTCCTCAAAAATGGAGATGCAAAGTAAAATATAAAATATACAAAATGTAGAATACATCATGAACAATGAGTTTACATAATAATAACTATATTTTGACATGCATATTAATCAATTTGCTTAACCATATTAACAAAATAAAGGAGAAAATACACACTACCAGTGATTTGCAGCCCCTAAATATCATTGAAGTCAAGGGTTCAGGTCCCTTGAACAGTTGTTGGCATATTTACCTTCCTAGCCCAGGAGTCTTGATTCCTAGGGGTTATGGTTTGAATATGAGGTTTCCCTCAAAAGCTCCTGTTTCAATACAGGAATTTTAGAGGGAACATGATTGGATTGTTAGAGCTGTAACATAATTGGTCCACCTAATTTAAATGAACTGTCTGTGAGCAGGAGGACATGAACCAATGGGGATTGCCCTGGAAGTGCAGTTTTTCGCTGTGGACTCCAACCCCCTACCCCCTACCCCCTGCCCCCTACCCCCTACCCCCTACCCCCTACCCCCTACCCCATCCTCTCTGTTTCCTGACCCTACCATGAGCTGAATGGTATCCCTCCACTAAACCTTCTTCCATGATATTCTGCCTCATCTTGGGCCCAGAGCAATAGAATTGGGCCATCTACGACTGAGACCTCTAAAACTTTGAGCCCCAAATAAACTTTTATTCCCCTAAGTTGTTCTTGTTCAGACATTTTGGTCACAACATGAAAAAGCTAAGAAAAACATAGGTCTCTTTTTCATAAATAATGGTCTTTAAGAACCTCTACAAATGGCGCTCCATTTGTGGCTCAGGTAGAGAACTTGCCTAGCACGTGCGAGGTCCTAGGTTCAATCATCAGCACCACATATAAATAAATAAATAAAATAAAGGTATTGTGTCCATATACAATTAAAATTAAATATTAAAAAAGAACCTCTACCAAGACTGCCACAACAAGGGAAAGATGCAGAAAGCTTGAAGATATTTCTCCCCACACCGACTCACCACTTAGTAATTTTTCTATTCTAAGCCCCATATGCTTTCCTTTCTCCCCACCTAGAAGCCTTTTCTTGGAAGCTTCTTCAACAGAGAGACAGCTTCACATCTGCGTTGATACACCTGATCATGGGGAGAGTTTGCTATTTTGCTTGATTTAGCTTTTGCTTATATAATCACAATGAATGATGAAAGACTTACCTTTCTCATCTTTGAATTTTTGCTATAGTCAGCTATTCTGACATGTGGCAGCTCAGGTTATCTTTCCAGTTTGAGTGACCACTGTCCTAGAATTTATTCAAAGTAAATTGAATCATATCCAATCTACCTAGAGGCAAATGTTCATAGCTACATTTTATTTATAACAATAGTCAAAACTACAAACAATCCAGATACATATCAATTGGTGATTGCATAAACGAACTGTGGTACATTATTATATTGAAATATTATTTAACAATGGAAAAACAAAAAAACCCTACTGAAATATAAAACTGCAAGGGTGAGTCCCCAAAACATCCAAAACATCATACCATATGGGAGAAGCCAGATATAAAAGACTTGGTCCTATATAGCTATACTTTTGTACTCTAGAAAAGGGCAATCAGAATAACAGTAGAAAATAAATTATTAGTTGCCTTGGAATCTGATATAAAGTAAGAGTTTGACTTCAAAGGAGTATGAGAGTAATTTTGCATAGGATATTAATGAGGTATCTTTAATGACTTGCTAATTTTATGAGTAAGTATAACAGTCAGAACTCATATAATGTATTTATTAAATAGGTTTCATGCATTGTAACTAAATTATACATCAATAAAGTTGATTTAAAATAATAGGTTATGTATTTTTCCAGGCTCTCAATTTCAAAAGGTTATATGCTAAAAAGAATAGTAAGATTTTGGTTAAATACCTAATAAGAAATCTTGTATTTTGGGTAATCCAACGGTTCTAATTAGTAAATTGATATCTAGAAATTGTTATTTTTGAATCCTACTGCTACTAATGTTTCTAAAAATCTATAAACCAGTGTATTAAAAAATTAAATATTTGAACATAAATTTCATTTTATAGAACTCTAGATCAACTTGAAAACACAGGACTTTAGATATTATTGAGTCTCTGAAATTCTTCAAAATGCAAACCATTTCAGCCTCAGTATTATTGATTTTGATATTCCCTCTCCTGAGAATTCTTTTTAACATATAATTTATTTTGGTATCAAATTATCTTCATACTTGTGTTTCCACTTCACTTTTGAATCCTTTCTTTTAGTACTTCTCTCAACCTTAACTAAAAGTGTGTTATATTTCCCTGTTTGATTTTACTTCTTGGTGTTTAGTCATATTTTAAATATTGTCTAAAGCCAGGCACTGTGGTGCATGCCTGTATTCCAGCAGCTCAGGAGGCTGAGGCAAGAAGATCAATAGTTCAAAGCCAACCTTAGCAAAAGTGAGAAGCTAATAACCTGTTTCTAAATAAATACAAAGCAGGGCTAGGGATGTGACTTAATGGATGAGTGCCCCTGAGTTCAAATCAAATATATATCTGTAGTTTATTTTCAATTTTGCTTCCTTATTTAATACCTATATTCTACATTAAACTTCACTCTCCATGATAATAGGTATCAGGTCTATTCACTTATAGACACAGAATGAAGTATTCATTATTGAGTGAACTTGGCACATAATTTTCTCAATGAACATTTTTTTACATGCATGAAAGGTTATTTACAATCACTATAAAATATTATTTCCCCCCAAATTGTTTCACATTATTACATAAAATATAAAATCTTTATATGAAATTCCTAGTTTTCCTCCTCTTTCCACACCTTTCCATCATGAATTTTTATCAGTCTGTCAGAGAATCATACTTCATCTTTGAATCTCTGCTAAAGCAATATAAAAAATAAAGTATATCTGGGATAGAGCTGTTATATTAGTCACTTATGTACTTTTTAATTGATAAATATGATAGATCCCAGGATTTTATTCCTCCTTGTGTTTGGGGGAAAAAGGATTAATTGTTCAATTTTTAATCTATAATTGCACGTATAGTCTTAATATAACATCATATTAATACAATGTGTCAAGAATTTTGAGGTGAAATATTTTTGAAAAATATTTAGATTATTGAAAATTCTTGGTAAATAAGTACTCTACCACTGAGCCACACCCCAAATCATTCTTTCTTTAATATTTAAAAGAAACTATAGTACACTAGAATTTCAAGCTCTTTTTATTAATAAATCCTGAATATTATACTCACCAAAATTATATATGTGTATATGTGTGTATGTATATGTATATATGTATACTACTTTCTTACTTACTATATGAATGTCAGTAGTTACAGCTGGACAAGTTCAATCTCAAGTGCATAGCTTTGAAATTTCTAATTATAATACTACTATAATTTATGAAGCAACATTTTCAAGTGGGATGGTCATTTTATCTATCAGTTTTCAATATTTGGGAGTTGTATCTTCAGGGTACAAGAAAGCAGTAATCATAATGGTGTGAAAGTCATCTTGGTGTATCAAAGCCCAGATAAATACATACACTCACATACACACACACACACACCATATATGTGTATATATATAGTGTAATAACATAATTTAACCTTGCTAATACATATAATAATAATAGAAAAGACAAACATAAAAGTATGTACTTCGTATTTTGATAATACTTAGTCTAAGTTATAGGATTCTAAAACTGTATCTTTTAGATTTATGTCTGTAAACCATGATGTAAATACTGCGGTTTTAAAATTTTTTTCACACAAAAGTTTGACTTTTAATATTCATGTTCCTCAGGTTAGATAAATCAGTCAAGTTACTACAAAAACTGCTTTTGAATATTACTTTTCCTTATTTAAAATCTATTAAAATTTTGCGATTTAACGCTTCCTGATTTGTGAAGGTTTTTAGTCCTAGGTTTTCAATAATATTTTTCTATGTTATGACCTATTGATGATTGTCAAATTTTTAGTAACAAATATTACATTTATTTTAATATTAAGCTCATTTTCAAATGTACACATTACCATTCTAGATGCAAAGCTCTTTTATTTTTCCTCTGTATTCACTGCATTGCTTAGTGTCTGGCATACAAGCAGCAGGTATTTTTAACTTAATACAAAATTGACTTATTGGGTTGACTCAACAGAAAATAAATGGTCATGATAATCCATAAAAAGACTGGAGCTTTTTCTCCCATCATTTTTGTCTTATGGTAGCTTTATATGAAACACAGGCAAATAAGATTTCTCATTTGAAGAATATGATCTAAGTCTATATGCAATACGATTTTCAAAGTATTTGTGCTGCTTCATAGATATCGGTAAGAAAAGTGTGGTTTCTCACATAAATGATTTTAGTATGGGCCTGAAAATTTATGAGACTATGGGTATTCATAGAAACTAGACTCCCCATCTCTGAATCCTCTTCAAGTTAGAAAACAGAAACAAAAGAGTATACTATCCCCCATCCCCTCCCCTCCCATCTTCTCTCTCTACCCCATCTACTATAATTCATTTCTCCCCCTTGTTTTTTTTTTCCCCCTTTCCCCTCACTTCCTCTTGTATGTAATTTTGTATAACTATGAGGGTCTAGTAGAGGATAGGAAAGGCAGCAGAATACAACAGACACTAGTATAGCAATATGTAAAACAGTGGATGTGTAACTGATGTGATGCTGCAATCTGTATACGGGGTAAAAATGGGAGTTCATAACCCACTTGAATCAAAGTGTGAAATATGATATGTCAAGAACTATGTAATGTTTTGAACAACCAACAATAAAAATTAAAGAAAGAAAAAGAGTATATAGATATATATGGGCCCTTGTTTCTGTCACTCATCTCCTTTTCTCCGTACTATCTCAATTCTGAATACAATGAACTCACTTCCATATCTCATAAGAAAATAAACAATGTAATAGTTATTTACGATTGTATCAGACCAATCTATTGAATAAAAATTCTTATTAATTTCTGGTTTGAATGAAAACTAGTAATAAGAAAGCTCAAATTTTACTTTAAGGAGCAGGAGGATATGTATGATTGTAGGGACTTTCTAAGATGAAATGAAACAAACTTCCATCCTTCGTCCCTATGATGATTTAGAAAAACTTCTCAGATCCTATATCAGCACAGTGAGATCATTGAGAAGAAGTGTTGGTCTGAGGTTTGTTATGTGGTTAAATATGTTCTTAGAACAGTATTTTGTACTGAGTATGTGTCTATGTGACTCAGTATAAAAAGTTGAAATATTATCAAAGGAGAAATGAAAGGTACTGATGGAATGCTATATCCAAAGTATAGCATTTAAGTGGGTTAAAGAGAATACATATTGTGCATTTAGGAATATCCACAACTAAGACTATAGGAATGTCAGTAGTTACAGCTGGACAAGTTTAGTCTCAAGTGCATAGCTTTGGATTTTCTAATTATAATGCTACTATAATTTATGAAGCAACATTTTCAAGTGGGATGGTCATTTTATCTATCAGTTTTCAATCTTTGGGGGTTGTAGCTTCAGGGTACAAGAAAGCAGTAATCATAATGGTGTGAAAGTCATCTTGATGTATCAAATCCCAGAGACCACTGAGATATTAGGAAAACCATGAAGAAGCTGCATGGTTTGTCCCCACTAGAATTCTTACTGAAATTTGATTCCCAACAAATGTTTGGGGAGTTAATTGGGAGTTTTCAGAAATAATTTGGTCTTAAGGGCTCCACCTTCAAAAATGGATCAGTGTCTTTCTCAAGAGATTAGATTATGTCTCATGGGGATGACATGGGAATCATGGAACTGGATTAGTAGTTATGATGAGAACAGGTTCTTACAAAGCAAGCTTAATTCTGGTGTTTTGCCTCTTCTTCATGTTTGCTTACCACTCACAAATCTTCTTACTGAGTCATTAGGTATTTTATTATAGAAACACTAATCAGTCTAAGACAGATACCCCTAATATTATCCCAGCTTTGTTCTTTGACAGAGTTTCCAGATAGAGAAATCAGTGATGTAAATGCTTATTCTCATTGCCAAGCTATAAGTAAATGTTACATGGAGTTTTTTAGATTTTTGTCTTTTTGTTTCCTCCAAAAGTTTCCTTATTAAATAATAGTGCTTCAAATTGCAGTCAGTTTAGGCTTCCAAGCATTTCTACTAGAATAAAAATCCTGCATCTAGAAATCTTTTGAAAAGCAACTCATAGTAAGACTACAGAAGCAATGATTTAATTTAAAAATTGGAAGAACATGTATTGGAAACCTGCATCAATCAGGCATCATCCTAGATTCTATAAGATTGATGATGGATATATACTTCCCTGTTTTTGAGGATACAACAATGTTAGAGGGAGAAAAATAAATATTGTAGTAGATGTTAAAAGTTTGATGTGATAAGAGTAAGGAAAATAGTTTCATAAACCTGCACAGAAGGATTCTGCATAATATTTTACAGATAAATTTATATTTTTCCTGAACGCATTTTTTTTGAATGACAAATCATAAATTTCAGCAAGCAATGGACAAGGGAGGAATTCAGGCAAGCAAACAGGGAAATGAAATTTCTTTGAAAATCTAAGTCTTAGTTTGGATTAATCTAGGGAGATTGTTAGCAAATGAACATCAAGGAGATCATTATGTTATATTTTTCTGGGTTATGTAAACTATTGAGCCAGGGAGAAATTGCTAAGGTTTTAAATGGAAATGTGAAATGATCTTGTCAGAAAGTTAGCCAGATAATTTGGGACATTTCGTAAAAGTTATCTCTTGTTGCTATGCATCATGAAGCTAAAAAAAGGAGTGGATGGAGACGATTTGCTATAATTTGTATCTGGATTGAACCCCCTAGGCCCATACATTAAAGCTTGTTCACCAGCTGGGCACTGTTTGTAAGTGATGGAACCTCTAAGAGGTGTGGCCTAGTTTGAGGTCATCAAGTCATTGGAGGCTTGTCTGGGAAGGGAACTGTGGGTCCTAACTTCTTCTTCTTCCTCTTTTTCACTTTCTAGCTGCTGTGAACACATGAGTGGTTTTGTTCCAACACATACTCCCACCATGATGCTCTATCTCACCACAGGCCCTAAAGCAATAGGACTAATGGATCATGGACTGAAACCCCCTAAAACTTGGATCAAAAATAAACCTTTACTCTTTATAACTGATTCTTCCAGGTATTTGTTAAAGTAACAGAATGCTGAATCACACACTGTAATTCATGTGACAAATGGCAAACTTTTGAATTAATATAATTTTTTCCTTAAAGATGGAGAAGGTATGCGATAGAAATCTATTTTGGAGAAATAGCAGTCTCAATTATTTATAAAACAATGATATTAATGAAGAATTATTTAATGACACTTTTAAGAAACAGCAAGATATTAGAGTTGTACTAATGAAAAAGAGAACAAAGGAGTAGGAAATTAGAGTAAAAGAGAATACAGTTGGCCCTCTTGGATTCATGGATTCAAACATACATGAATCAAAAATACTTAAAAAAAAAAAAACTTTGTCTTTCCCATTCCCATTAAACAGCTAATGATTTTTTTTTTATCCTTGTCATTATCTCCTAAATAATATAACTGCTTCTGTAGCATATACATTGTATTAGGCAGTAAAAGTCATCTACAAATGCTTTAAAGTATATGCTAGGAATGTGTAGATTACATGCAGGTGCAACACTATTTTATATAAGGAACATAAGTATGCAAGAACTTTGGTATTTCCAAAAGTCCTGGAAAAAATCCTTTGCAAATATTAAGGAATCATTGACGTGGATTTTGTATCATTATATATATTGCTATAAACTGAGAACTATGGTTAATTCAATCCTCAGTGTCTGAGTTAAAAAAACAATATTCTAGATTTTGACAAAGGCCTGGGAAACTGAAAAGACTGAGTAGAAAGTGTATCGGAGCTAAAATAAGAGAATTTGATAAGAACCAATGTTCAAATTAGTGATAGAAATAAGAAACATGGAGTTTGGAATTTATACAGAAGTCTTATGTGAATACAGTTTTAGAGTTTTTAAAGTAACAATGTAGCCTTTCCTCCTGATCCTTTGAACACAGAGAGAGATAGGTAGGTAGACAGATCAATTCCAAGAGCATTGGAGAAATTGTTGGATTTGTCAAAATTTAAGCTATTTAAATAAGAATTTTATTTTGTATATAATTAGATATCTCCTTGGTCTATGTAATATTTTGTATGGAGTCTGTCTTTAACAATTTTGTGTAAAAATCACTGAATAAATTTTTATAAAACTTTTTATGAAATCACTTAGGTATAAAATGATATACATATCACATTAAAAATAATATGTAAATGTACATCCTGGCAAATTGGAATAAAAGGGGTAGAATTTAACCTTGAGAGACACAACATGAAATAAGGATTTTCAAGACATTGGGCATCTGACAGCAAAGGCAGATATCACCAAAATAATTTTAAAATAATGTTAAGTCTATTACTGCTCCATTGTGTGCCTTGAGAATGATATCTGGCAGTAAACTAAATGAGTTGAAACCAGGGAGAAGCCAAGTAAACTTTCTTTCTTTTTTTAAATAACTTTATTTTATTTATTTGTTATTATTTTTTTTAAGAGAGAAAGAATTATTTATTTATTTATTTTGATTTTTTTAGGCGGACACAAAATCTTTGTTTGTATGTGGTGCTGAGGCTCGAACCCTGGCCACATGCATGCCAGGCGAGCGCTACCGCTTGAGCCACATCCCCAGCCCCCCAAGTAGACTTTCTAAGTATACAGAGATGAGTGACCAAGGAAGCAAGAATTCATAGGACAATGTTCTAGAAAAGATAGGGCTGCACAGAAAGAAAGATATGGAGATCTGAAATGAGTCTCGTGAATATTTAGCTAAATGATAATTAATGCATGAATATTAGAAAACTAACAGGAGTCAAGGAAAGAGTTACCTGAAAAAAATTAGGCAAAGATGGCCATCAGTGCTACAAAGCTGGGAATAATTTTCTCCACCATCAGGCCAACCAACATAATTTTCAGAGAATTTGATCAAGTACAAGTAAGGGTACTGTCTACTGTTCCTGTCTCTCCCAACAATACGAAATCGTTTTTAACTCCATCCCAGAACAAAACTCAACAATATTTAGAGGTATAGAAAATAGTCAGTTTTCATCCCAGTAAAATCCAATTTTTGGCATCCAGTTAAAATTACCAAGAATGAAAAAAAGGGGAACATACAATTCATGTTCACAGAAAATTTACTCAATTAAAACCAGTCCAGAATGAGAGAGTTGCTAAAATTAGTACACAAGTCCATTGAAAGAGTAATTATAATGGAATCCCACGTATTTAAAAAATACAATATATATATATATATATATATATAAATAAAATTTCAAGAGATGAAAATTATAATGTTGAAAAAATTCACTAGCTAGAATATATGGCACAATTGATATTTCAAAAGAAGAAAATAGTGAACATGAAGGCATAGCAATTGAAGCTATCCAAATGAAACAGAGAGAAATGAGGAAGAAAGAAAAGGGTTTGTGAGACAAATTGAGCAGTCCACAACATGTGTAAATTGATGTCCCTAAAAAGAGCAGAGAGAGATGGGAATAAACAACATATTTGTAAAATAGTTTCATTTTTCAAGAGTCATGAAACCAATAAACACCAGATACAATGGCCTAAAAGAGTCATTTTGTATATATAATGGCACAAATAAGTTCTCAATAATGGAAAGTCTTACCATATTAATGCCAATCAAAATAAGATGAAATGACAATATCAATATCAGAGTAAAACATATTTTAGACCAAACAATATTTTAAAAGAGTAAAAAAGAAAAACATCACAATGATAAGAGTTCAGGAATAAAGATAATAAAGTAGTCTTAACTATATGCTTAATAATAAGAATATTAAATGCACAGAGCAAAAACTGATAAAATTGTAATGAAAGAGAAATTCACAGTTATAATCATAAGTTTTAATGCCCATCTCTCAATAATTGGTAGAACAAATATAAAAAAATAAAGATATAGGAAACTTAAATAATTCCATAAATATATTTGCCTTAGTTGTTATTTTGATGATTCAATTCTAAGCAAGAATATCTTCATGTAACTCAATAATTACTCCCAATTATCTGAGGATACAGGTTTTCCTTCTGTAAAGTTAATATTTTTCTATTTGTAATTACTAATTATTTTATGGATATATTTTAGAACAAAGTAATTATCCTGTAAGAAATAGTATTTTAACCCACAATTTTTTTAATCTGTTGATATTTTTTCCTGCATCCAATATTACTGTTGTGTATGCAGTGTGATTTTTTAAATTTTCTTTATTATTTCTGCATTATTTTTAGTTTGACGTATATGACTTGAAGTTTTAATTTTAGGAAAAGTTTGCCTATCTTCTGCATTCATTATTTATTTAATTACTTATATTACTGATTTTTATCATTATGAACTCATGAATATTTATGTTATCCTATGGATTCTAATTCTTTTTGATTGTTTACTTGATTGTGCAAATTTCAAGATTTGGCCATTTGAAGCCACTTAAAGTCATCATCTTTGTAGTTTTTTTTTTTTATGTTAAAAGTTCCAAAAGTTGTTTTTATCTGAACATATTTATTAAAAAATAGTTTAAATTTTAGATAATAAAGATTACTTTAAGTTTTCAAATCAATTTTCATAAAGTTTTTTTTTAGAAAACTTTTACCTTTTGTAGAAATAGGCACTCTTCTTTTTAAATTGAAGGTATTTTTCATTTTTATGTGACAGCTTGCATGCCGTTGTTTTGCTAATTCCTAGACAAAATTATATCTAAATAATATAGATTTAAGTAAAATTACATTTTTAATACATAAGCATTATGAATAGCAAACAAATTTAAATTTATAAGCTTTTTCAAATATTTTATCCTTATTGAAATAACATATATATTATGTTTAAACAAGATTATTTTATTTCTTGTGTAAAATTGATAGTGATTGAGTTTTAATATTTCTTATGCACAATTTTAATGTATTTTGACTTTCATTAAAAAATCTTAATCAAATGTAATAAAAATCCATTATTGAAGTTTTTTTTTTACTTTATGAAAAGTCTGTTAAGAATCTAGAAGAGACTCTATATTCCACAGTTAATCTACTTTTCAGTTAAATATATATATATGTATATATATATATATATATATATATATATATAT
Source organism: Marmota monax (assembly GCF_021218885.2). Taxonomy (NCBI): domain Eukaryota; kingdom Metazoa; phylum Chordata; class Mammalia; order Rodentia; family Sciuridae; genus Marmota; species Marmota monax. The sequence continues at coordinate 19,064,354 of NW_026692781.1, forward strand.
ATATATGTTTTAATAAATTTCATGCTCCATGACTGAACAAAATTTCAATAGCATTTCCAGCAGCCTTGTGCCTTTTAATTCCTTAAAACCCAGAAATAATTCTTAATAACATCCTTTTAGACTAAAGGTTTTAGCCATTTCTCTAAAAAGCATATAGGTTTAGTATCTACATTGTAAATTGAGCAAAAATGTATTTAAACATGCGTGCATATAGTATTCAAAAATTTCTAGTTAATAAAATATTAATCTCATGAAATATTTGAATGCCTCTAATTTTTTACATGTCATTTCTTCCTGTTTCCCCTATAACCAGAGGCTATTTCTTGGAAAATAAAACGGTATGAAGATCAAAAAGAAATGTTTGGATAAAATGAATAATTCTAAAATACACCTTCTACACTTAATCATTATTAATGCTAAAAGAAGTATTTGTCCCCTAAATGTAAATATAGAGCTGTTGGTAATTTAAGCAAGGCAAATGACAGTATTTAAATTCCCATAAGAATGAAATAAAAGGCTTTAGAATTAAAGTCTTTTTAAAGGTACATATTTGGCTTCTTCCTAGAGAAAAGACAAAACTAAAAAAGTGTTGAACATGGTAATCTTGCAAAAAGATGTTCTGTAAGTTTTATTATTCCATTGAAATAAGTACACTTTAAAGGATTACTTTCCTATTTACATTTATTTTTTTGGTAAGTAGTCTGTTCAATGACATGCTATAAATAAACTTTCATAGTGAGGGAGATAAACAAGGAGTTAAGCAGTCAGAGCAAGATGGCAAGTGAGTAGGTTGGGGTCAGGGCCAGAACAAAGGAGCATGGAGAGGGTCTTCTAATGAGGTCAACTTCCTAGCTGATGAAAGTGCTTGCAGACACAAGTGTGGGACCCAATCAGACAGACACTTCCATACTCATGTGGGGGATCAAATAGAAAAACCAAAACAGGGGATAGGAAAGGCAGCAGAATACAACAGACACAGAATACAACAGTATGGCAGTATGTATAAATGTGGATGTATAACCAATGTGATCTGCAATCTGTACATGTGGTAAAAATAAGAATTCATACGCCACTTGAATGAAATGTATGAAATATGACATGTCAAGATCATTGTAATGTTTTGAGCAACCAATTAAAAAAAAAAAAGAAAAACCAAAACAGACTGCATGGACACAGAGGACACCAATCAATAATAGGATCATGTGGATGTGGAGGAGATAAAGAAAGGAAGAAATTCCAGAGACCATAAAAAGAAAAGGCCAAAACTCTCCCAATGGATTCCCAACTCTGGGGACCCTTCTCTTTGGCGAAATCTCTCTCTGTATCCTGTTGCCTTCACAATAAACCTACATCTTGCTTGCTATCTCTGTGTCCTGTTTTTCAATTCTCTGCTGAATGAAGACAATGAACTCCTAGAAGATAATAATAGAATGTTGGTTTTCTATAGCTTATTTGCATCTATGTACAGTAAACATGTAAGAATACATATTTGATAATTTAAGCAATTATAGATAGGGTTGAATTTTAGAAACTTTTAAGGTAGATTCCATAATGTTGTAACAGTTAACGTTTTATACTATCATGTATTAAAGAAAGTATACATCTATTGATATTCAAATAATAAGTCTACTTATTTCAAATTGTAAAGACTTTGGACTTCTGTTTAAAGCAAATATAAATATTATGTTAATATTTATTGCCCTCTCTAAAATTATAAACACTACATGAAATATTAAAATCAAGAAAATTGATTCTACATCTCAAAGAACAAGAATATAACCCTGTACTATTTATCTGTTAACTGCATAATCAATCAATCTAAATTTAACAGCTTAAACAACAGAGGTTTTATTATCTCATGGTTACTATAGTCAGAAATCCAGATGGCATAGTGGGGTTCACTGCTGCAGAATATGTCACAAAGCTACACAGGGTGCAGGCCACAGGTAGAATCATTTTCTAAGCTCACTCAGAGGTAATTTGCAGAATTTCATTTCCCAAAGACTATAGAATCATTGTCCAGGTTTTTCAAAATGTATTAGATAAAGGACTTCTTTAATTCTATGCCACATGGCAGTCTAGAGATTATTTTGCAACATTTCAACGGGCTTAATTGAAGTGGCCAAATTAAGAGGTCAAGAAAAAGTCAGTAAGATGAATGTAACTTTGTTATGTAAAGCATCCATGAAGGTAAATCCTATCATCTTTGCCGTTTGTTAGAAGCAAGTTACCAGGCCCAAAACACATTTGAGAAGAGGGGATTAAACAAAACCTTGGAAATCATTATGTGAAAATCCTTGGGAGCCTTGTCAAATGCTGCCTAGAACATCCAGGATTTCCAGTCACAAAATGTGATTATAGAAACCATGTTTGTTTGTTTTCCTTTCTTTTTTTTTTTTTTTTTTTTTTTTTTTCTGGCTTCGTTTGGTTATTTTTTTTTTTTTAATTTTTTATTGTTGGCTGTTCAAAACATTACATAGTTCTTGATATATCATATTTCACAATTTGATTCAAGTGGGTTATGAGCTCCCATTTTTACCCCATATACAGATTGCAGAATCACATCAGTTACACATCCATTGATTTACATATTGCCATACTAGTGTCTGTTGTATTCTGCTGCCTTTCCTATCCTCTACTATCCCCCCTCCCCTCCCCTCCCCTCCCCTCCCCTCCCCTCCCCTCTTCTCTCTCTGCTCCCTCTACTGACATTCGTTTGTCCCCCTTATATTATTTTTCCCCTTCCCCTCACTTCCTCTTGTATGTACTTTTGTATAACTCTGAGGGTCTCCTTCCATTTCCATGCATTTTCCCTTCTCTCTCCCTTTCCCTCCCACCTCTCATCCCTGTTTAATGTTAATCTTCTTCTCATGCTCTTCGACCCTACTCTGTTCTTAGTTACTCTCCTTATATCAAAGAAGACATTTGGCATTTGTTTTTTAGGGATTGGCTAGCTTCACTTAGCATAATCTGCTCTAATGCCATCCATTTCCCTGTAAATTCTATGATTTTGTCATTTTTTAATGCAGAGTAATACTCCATTGTGTATAAATGCCACATTTTTTTTATCCATTCATCCATTGAAGGGCATCTAGGTTGGTTCCACAGTCTAGCTACTGTGAATTGTGCTGCTATGAACATCGATGTAGCAGTGTCCCTGTAGCATGCTCTTTTTAGGTCTTTAGGGAATAGACCAAGAAGGGGAATAGCTGGGTCAAATGGTGGCTCCATTCCCAGCTTTCCAAGAAATCTCCATACTGCTTTCCAAATTGGCTGCACCAATTTGCAGTCCCACCAGCAATGTACAAGTGTACCCTTTTCCCCACATCCTCTCCAGCACTTGTTGTTGTTTGACTTCATAATGGCTGCCAATCTAACTGGAGTGAGATGGTATCTTAGGGTGGTTTTGATTTGCATTTCTCTGACTGCTAGAGATGGTGAGCATTTTTTCATGTACTTGTTGATTGATTGTATGTCCTCCTCTGAGAAGTGTCTGTTCAGGTCCTTGGCCCATTTGTTGATTGGGTTGTTTGTTCTCTTATTGTCTAATTTTTTGAGTTCTTTGTATACTCTGGATATTAGGGCTCTATCTGAAGTGTGAGGAGTAAAGATTTGTTCCCAGGATGTAGGCTCTCTATTTACCTCTCTTATTGTATCTTTTGCTGAGAAAAAACTTTTTAGTTTGAGTAAGTCCCATTTGTTGATTCTAGTTATTAACTTTTGTGCTATGGGTGTCCTATTGAGGAATTTGGAGCCCGACCCCACAGTATGTAGATCGTAGCCAACTTTTTCTTCTATCAGACGGCGTGTCTCTGATTTGATATCAAGCTCCTTGATCCATTTTGAATTCACTTTTGTGCATGGTGAGAGAAAGGGATTCAGTTTCATTTTGTTGCATATGGATTTCCAGTTTTCCCAGCACCATTTGTTGAAGATGCTATCCTTCCTCCATTGCATGCTTTTAGCCCCTTTATCAAATATAAGGTAGTTGTAGTTTTGTGGATTGGTTTCTGTGTCCTCTATTCTGTACCATTGGTCCACCCGCCTGTTTTGGTACCAGTACCATGCTGTTTTTGTTACTATTGCTCTGTAGTATAGTTTGAAGTCTGGTATCGCTATACCGCCTGATTCACACTTCCTGCTTAGCATTGTTTTTGCTATTCTGGGTCTTTTGTTTTTCCATATGAATTTCATGATTGCTTTCTCTATTTCTACAAGAAATGCCGTTGGGATTTTGATTGGCATTGCATTAAACCTATAGAGAACTTTTGGTAATATCGCCATTTTGATGATGTTAGTTCTGCCTATCCATGAACAGGGTATATTTTTCCATCTTCTAAGATCTTCTTCTATTTCTCTCTTTAGGGTTCTGTAGTTTTCATTGTATAAGTCTTTCACCTCTTTTGTTAGGTTGATTCCCAAGTATTTTATTTTTTTTGAAGATATTGTGAATGGAGTGGTTGTCCTCATTTCCATTTCAGAGGATTTGTCGCTGATATACAGGAATGCCTTTGATTTATGCGTGTTGATTTTATATCCTGCCACTTTGCTGAATTCATTTATTAGCTCTAATAGTTTCTTTGTAGACCCTTTTCGGTCTGCTAGGTATAGAATCATGTCATCCGCAAATAGTGATAATTTAAGTTCTTCTTTTCCTATTTTGATGCCTTTAATTTCTTTCGTCTGTCTAATTGCTCTGGCCAGTGTTTCGAGAACTATGTTGAACAGAAGTGGTGAGAGAGGGCATCCCTGTCTTGTTCCAGATTTTAGAGGGAATGCCTTCAATTTTTCTCCATTCAGAATGATGCTAGCCTGAGGCTTAGCATAGATTGCTTTTACAATATTGAGGAATGTTCCTGTTATCCCTAGTTTTTCTAGAGTTTTGAACATAAAGGGATGCTGTACTTTGTCGAATGCTTTTTCCGCATCTATCGAGATGATCATATGATTCTTATTTTTAAGTCTATTGATGTGGTGAATAACATTTATTGATTTCCTTATATTGAACCAGCCTTGCATCCCAGGGATGAATCCTACTTGATCATGGTGCACAATTTTTTTGATGTGCCTTTGTATCCGATTCGCCAGAATTTTATTGAGGATTTTTGCATCTAGGTTCATTAGAGATATTGGTCTGTAGTTTTCTTTCTTTGAAGTGTCTTTGTCTGGTTTAGGTATCAGGGTGATGTTGGCCTCGTAGAATGAATTTGGAAGTTCTCCCTCTTTTTCTATTTCCCGAAGTAGCTTGAAAAGTATTGGTATTAGTTCCTCTTTAAAGGTTTTGTAAAACTCTGCTGTATACCCATCCGGTCCTGGGCTTTTCTTAGTTGGTAGTCTTTTGATGGTTTCTTCTATTTCCTCAATTGATATTGGTCTGTTTAGGTTGTCTATATCCTCCTGACTCAATCTGGGCAGATCATATGACTTAAGAAATTTATCTATGCCTTCACTATCTTCTAATTTATTGGAGTATAAGGATTCAAAATAATTTTTGATTATCTTCTGTATTTCTGAAGTGTCTGTTGTGATATTGCCTTTTTCATCCCGTATGCTAGTAATTTGAGTTCTCTCTCTTCTTCTCTTCGCTAGCATGGCTAAGGGTCTGTCGATTTTGTTTATTTTTTCAAAGAACCAACTTTTAGTTTTGTCAATTTTTTCAATTGTTTCTTTTGTTTCGATTTCATTAATTTCAGCTCTGATTTTAATTATTTCTTGCCTTCTACTTCTTTTGCTGTTGTTTTGCTCTTCTTTTTCTAGGGTTTTGAGATGAAGTATGAGATCATTTATTTGTTGGTTTTTTCTTTTTTTAAGGAATGAACTCCAAGCAATGAATTTTCCTCTTAGAACTGCTTTCAATGTGTCCCATAGATTCCGATATGTTGTGTCTGTGTTTTCATTAATCTCTAAGAATTTTTTAATTTCTTCCTTGATGTCTTCTATAACCCATTGATCATTCAGTAACCTATTGTTCATTCTCCAAGTGATGTATTCTTTTCCCTTCCTTCTTTTATCATTGATTTTCAGTTCCATTCCATTATGATCAGATAGGATGCATGGTATTATCTCTACTCCTTTATATTGTCTAAGAGTTTCCCTGTGACATAATATATGATCTATTTTTGAGAAGGATCCATGTGCTGCTGAGAAAAAAGTGTAACTGCTTGATGTTGGGTGGTATATTCTATATATGTCAATTAAGTCTAGGTTATTAATTGTGTTATTGAGTTCTATAGTTTCCTTATTCAACTTTTGTTTGGAAGATCTGTCCAGTGGTGATAGAGGTGTGTTGAAGTCTCCCATGATTATTGTATGGTGGTCTATTAGACTCTTGAACTTGAGAAGAGTTTGTTTGATGAACATAGCTGCACCATTGTTTGGGGCATATATATTTATGATTGTTATGTCTTGTTGGTGTATGGTTCCCTTGAGCAGTATGTAGTGTCCCTCTTTATCCCTTTTGATTAACTTTGGCTTGAAATCTATTTTATTTGATATGAGTATGGATACTCCTGCTTGTTTCCGAAGTCCATATGAGTGATATGATTTTTCCCAACCTTTCACCTTCAGCCTATGTATGTCTTTTCCTATCAAATGCGTCTCCTGTAGGCAGCATATTGTTGGGTCTTGTTTTGTGATCCATTCTACTAGCCTGTGTCTCTTGATTGGTGAGTTTAAGCCATTAACATTTAGGGTTATTATTGAGATATGGGTTGTTCTTCCAGCCATATTTGTTTATTTATGTTACTAAACATGGTTTGTTTTCCTCTTTGATTATTTTCCCCCCTTTAGTGTCCTACCTCCCACTGTTGGTTTTCATTGTTATTTTCCATTTCCTCTTCCTGTAATGTTTTGCCAAGGATGTTTTGAAGAGATGGTTTTCTAGCTGCAAATTCTTTTAACTTTTGTTTATCGTGGAAGGTTTTAATTTCATCTTCCATCCTGAAGCTTAATTTCGCTGGAAACACAATTCTTGGTTGGAACCCATTTTCTTTCAGTGTTTGAAATATGTTATTCCAGGATCTTCTAGCTTTCAGAGTCTGTGTTGAAAGATCAGCTGTTATCCTGATTGGCTTACCCCTAAATGTGATCTGCTTCCTTTCTCTTGTAGCTTTTAAAATTCTCTCCTTATTCTGTATGTTGGGCATCTTCATTATAATGTGTCTAGGTGTGGGTCTCTTATGATTTTGCACATTCGGCGTCCTGTAGGCTTCTAGGATTTGGGGTTCTGTCTCATTCTTCAAGTCTGGGAAGTTTTCTCGTATTATTTCATTGAATAGATTGCTCATTCCTTTGGTTTGAAACTCTGTCCCTTCCTGTATCCCAATGACTCTTAAATTTGGTCTCTTGATGTTATCCCATATTTCTTGGATGTTCTGCTCATGGTTTCTTAACAGTCTTGCTGAGCTGTCTATGTTCTTTTCAAGTTGAAATACTTTATCTTCATTGTCTGATGTTCTGTCTTCTAAGTGTTCTACTCTGCTGGTAGTATTCTCAATTGAGTTTTTAAGTTGGCTTATTGCTTCCTGCATTTCTAGGATTTCTGTTTGTTTGTTTTTTATAACCTCTATTTCCCTGTATAGTTGATCTTTTGCTTCTTGGATTTGTTTATGTAATTCATTGTTGAAGTGATCTTTCATTGTCTGATTTTGCTGTCTGATGTCTTCCTTGAGACTCCAGATCATCTGAAGCATGTATATCCTGAATTCTTTATCTGACATTCCATCTGCTGCAGCTGTTACCTGTTCTAACGTTGAGTTGACCTGCAATGCTTGTGGTCCTTTCTTTCCTTGTCTCTTCATACTGTTCGCGTTCCTTTCTACTTGGTGAAACTGTTGTGCTATTGAATTTTCCCCTTATATATTTATATTGGTCTTGTATAGTTGCAAAGTCTCCCTCGCAGGCGCGGGCGGCGGCTCTGTCCCTCTGCGGGCCGCTAGGCTTGTTCTGTCGGTGGTCACAGTTCTGTCTACTCTGCAGGCGCAGGCAGCGGCACTGCCCCTCTGCAGGCCTCTGGGGCTGTACTGCCAATGGGTCGCAGGTGCGCCTACCTTGCAGGCGCGGGGGGGGGGGGCGGCTCTACCCTTCCTCAGGCCACTGGGCCTGTTCTGTCTCTTGGTTGCAGGTCTGGCCTGCTCTGATGGTGGTCACAGTTCCGTCTACCTTGCAGGCGCTGGGGGGAGGGGGCGGCTCTGCCTCTCAGCAGGTCGCTGCTCCTCTTCTGCCGGTGGGTTGCAGGCCCGCCTACCTTGCAGGAGTGATTGGAAGCTCTGTCCCGCCGCGGGCCACTGGGCCTTTTCTGTCGGTGGTCACAGTTCCCCTACCTGGCAGACGCGGGGGGTGTGAGGCGGCTCTGCCCCTCAGCAGGCCGCTGGGCCTGCTCCGTGCATGGTCACAGTTCCCTCTACTTTGCCGGCGCAGGGGGAGGGGGCGGCTCAGCCTCTCAGCAGGCCGCTGCTCCTCTTCTGCCGGTGGGTCACAGGCCCGCCTACCTTGCAGGAGTGATTGGAAGCTCTGTCCCGCCGCGGGCCACTGGGCCTTTTCTGTCGGTGGTCACCGTTCCACCTACCTGGGAGGCGCGGGGGGTGGGGGGCGGCTCTGCCCCTCAGCAGGCCGCTGGGCCTGCTCTGTGCGTGGTCACAGTTCCCTCTACCTTGCCGGCGCAGGGGGGGGGGGCGGCTCAGCCTCTCAGCAGGCCGCTGCTCCTCTTCTGCCGGTGGGTCGCAGGCCCGCCTACCTTGCAGGAGTGATTGGAAGCTCTGTCCCACCGCGGGCCACTGGGCCTTTTCTGTCGGTGGTCACCGTTCCACCTACCTGGGAGGCGCGGGGGGTGGGGGGCGGCTCTGCCCCTCAGCAGGCCGCTGGGCCTGCTCTGTGCGTGGTCACAGTTCCCTCTACCTTGCCGGCGCAGGGGGAGGGGGCGGCTCAGCCTCTCAGCAGGCCGCTGCTCCTCTTCTGCCGGTGGGTCGCAGGCCCGCCTACCTTGCAGGAGTGATTGGAAGCTCTGTCCCGCCGCGGGCCCCTGGGCCTTTTCTGTCCGTGGTCACAGTTCCACCTACCTGGCAGGCGCGGGTGGTGGGGGGCAGCTCTGCCCCTCAGCAGGCCGCTGGGCCTGCTCTGTGCGTGGTCACAGTTCCCTCTACCTTGCCGGCGCAGGGGGAGGGGGCGGCTCAGCCTCTCAGCAGGACGCTGCTCCTATTCTGCCGGTGGGTCGTAGGCCCGCCTACCTTGCAGGAGTGATTGGAAGCTCTGTCCCACCGCGGGCCACTGGGCCTTTTCTGTTGTTGGTCACCTGGCAGGCGCGGGGGGTGGGGGGTGGCTCTGCTCCTCAGCAGGCCGCTGGGCCTGCTCTGTGCGTGGTCACAGTTCCCTCTACCTTGCCGGTGCAGGGGGAGGGGGCGGCTCTGCCTCTCAGCAGGTCGCTGCTCCTCTTCTGCCTCCTTTCTTTTTTACTCCATACCAAAACAAGGGAAAATGCTGAGGGTCACAGTCCTTGAGTATGTGAGGCTGAAGAATTTGTCTCATTCACTTGAAAAAACAAATAAGGGAATTTGGGGAAGATAGGGCAGCTGGTACTTCAGAGATAAACTATTACACAAAGTTACACATAGGAGGTGCCTCACAAATATCCATAGAAGCCAATTTGAGTATTCATCAGAATATAAACCTCCATATATAGAAGAAATTTTAGGATATGTAGAAATTACTGGTGAACAGTCAGTTAGATGAGTAATCCTGAGTTTGTCCAGAGCTGGAAAACATTGAACTTCCAACTGCATGAATTGAAGGCTCATTTTGGGAACATATAGAGTATTCTATATCTATTTCAGAAGAGTCACACCTTAAAGATAGAATTAAAGTAGGACTATAGTGAAGGAAACTTTTCCTTATCCCAGAGAAATTTTTTTTTAAAAGTCTCAAAAGGATTAAATTTCTCAACTACTACTTTAATCACCTCTCAGTAGAGTTCACCAATTTTTAAAGAATACAAAATACTGTACTTAAAATGTGAAATTCACAATTTTTACCATCTTATTAAAATAACTGGGCATGCAAAGAAGCAGAGAAATCTAACAGACCATCATCAGAAAAATCATTCCATAAAATAAACCCTTTAATTTAAAAAAAATAAATTAGAAAGGGACTTAAAATATTTAGTATAAATATGTGCAATCATTTAAAGGAACTTATTAGTTTAATGAGAAAAGAAATGGAATAAAGAACTAAATCATTTTTAGATGAGAAAAAGAAAATATATTAAATAGGGAAAAAGAGTAACTAAGTTAGTTAGCAAAAGTTTAGACACTATGAAAGATCACTGAGCTCGGATTACCAAAAAATAAACAAACAAAAAATGAATAAAAAGTGAAACAGAGAAAAATCCAGAGCATTTTGACCTGCGTTACATTAGCAATCTAGCAGAGAGAAGGGTTGAGGGAAGAGATGCAGAAAAATATTTTTTCTTTTGGGGAATTCCAGAAACGCAATGAAATGACAGACTTGAGCATACAAATATAAAAGCACAATATATAAATCTAAGCAAAGTAACAAAACACAGTTGGTAAAGTGATGGGGTGTGTGTATGTGGATAAGAGACAGAATTTTTTTTCTATTTTTTTGAATTGTGGATTAAAATACAGACCCTGAGATCTGATTCCCTCCCTTCCTTCCTTCCTTCCTTCCTTCCTTCCTTCCTTCCTTCCTTCCTTCCGTCTTTCTTTCTTTCTTTCTTTCTTTCTTTCTTTCTTTCTCTCTTTCTTTCTCCAAGTTAGGGTCTTGTTAAACTTCTCTGGCTGGCCTCAAACTCTCAATCCTTCTGCTTCTGCTTCCAGAGTAGAGGGTATTATAGGAACATATCACCCTGCCCCGCGATATAATTTTATACAACGGACCACTAAAAATTTGTATTCTGAAAAACTGCAACTTTATACCCACTGAGAATAAAATCTTTCTCCCCTCCTTTTCATGGAGACCCCGACAACCAACCAACACCCTAGTTCCTGCTTTGATGACTTTGACTAATTTAGATATCTCATATAAATGGAATCATGCAGTATTTGTATTTCCAGAAGTGTCTAATTTTACTTGGCATGCTGTCCTTAAGCTTCTTCCATGTTGTATGTAGCACAAGACATCTTCTCTTCTTTTTATGTCTGAATAGTATTCATTGTGCATGTGTATATAGGACATTTGTCACATTCATCTTTATATATATATATATATATATATATATATATATATATATATATATATATATATATATTTGTGGAGTTTAAATGTCTATTATAAACAATACTGCAATGAACAGAAGAGTAAAATTGTATCTTCAAAATCTTGATTTTAAACTCTTGTATTAATACCTGAAATTAATACCTGAGTCCTACATGTAATGGTTAATTTTATGTGTCAACCTTAAACTGAGTAAGGAAAATCCACTGTTAGGAATTAATCTGGAATCTACCAAAATTCTAAGAGCTCAATAAAACTACTGAAATGAAGGGAGAAAAGATAAAAATAAAAAAATATGAGAGGTGAGAAAAAGAGAGAAAAGGAAAAATGAAAACAAACAGAATGAAAAAATAAAATATAAAAAGATAAAAGAAAAAGAGAGATATATGCAAATAGACACAAATGTCAAATTATTCCAACTTCAAATTTCTGCATGTATAAAATAGTCATCATAATTTTTACAGTCCTGTTTGTGAACAGCAGGAGGTAAACTGTTAATAATACTTAATATTCTAAGAATGTTTTGCTATAGAAACATAAGTGTAAACAGACATTGAAACATCTTCAGTATATTACTACCTTTCTATGTCATTGTGCATCCTTACAAAAAAAAAAAAAAAAGAGTTTTTAAACTATACCCTAAAGCTCACCTCATTTGATGACAAAATTAGAGGATAGTAAAAATAGTGTGAAAAATTTTCCCTGTTAGTTTTGGTATACTTTCCTGTCTAATACTCCCATATATATGAAAATCGATAAAAGTAAACATGTTAATGACATATACATTTGTGGAATTGACAAAAATACTATCCATAAAAGAAGTGTTTATTTTATATTAGCTATGTAATTTAAAGTTAAAATGGTAACATGAATTTTCTAGAGTATTTTTGGCCATTGAACACAGAGGGAGGGAGAGAAAACAAGAGACACACACTAATTGTGGTAGAGGAAAACTCTTGATAGCTGCTATTTGGATTGTTCAAAAAATGAAATCTATTTGTAATTTATTATAAAAGTAACCAAACAATATTCTTAAATTATATTTAAAACTCCAAATGCATTTTATGCAACTACTTTTAAGAATAATATTTGATAACAACTCTTTTATGATAATATTATTTCATGATGATGATTTTTCTCAACTGTGACCTATACTCAGCAAGAAATGGCCCTTTATATATGTGATATAAAGATAAAGGAAAACCTAAATGTGAATATAGAACTTAATCGGTATTTGTGTGTTTGCAATTTGGAGCAAAATTTTATTACTTTATTCCAAAGCAAATAATACAGAAATAATTATGAAGTGGCAATATGATGCTGCCATCTCATGGCTAAATATGCATGAGAAAGGAAGGTTGATGAATCCTTTTATAACTTTAATCGTCATATTAAAATGTGCTGAAAAACTCAGTTCTTTTATTTTATACCTATGAGCTACATGTTTCATGTCAAACAAACTACAAATGTTTCTTTTTACAAAAGAAAGATAAAATTAATGTTCAAATCAAAAGAATATGAAATATATGTAGACTTATCTATTCTTTCATTTTCATTTACTGCTTATACATTCATTTTTATAGAAAAGCTGAATCTTAGACATATGAGATGACATTAATAATGTCATCAGGTTCTAATGTTTCAAGAACTATGATCAAAAGTAGCTACAATGATAACTCTTGGTTTTAACAAATAATTTTATCCATTTTTATATTTTTATACTTCAAGATTCAGTTGGACATATTTCAGTCATTGTGGATAGAATAGGGGCAAAGTATCTCCCAGGAACCCAGAAACAGACAAGGTAATTTAAATACTGCCTGAGCCAAAAGGCTGTTAGAACTACCAAACAGTTCAGTGAAGTTGCAGGATATTAAAATCACACTAAAAAGTAAATAATTTTTCCATAATATAAGAAAAAAAAACTATTTAAAAAAGAAATCAATAGTTATAAAAGTATTAAGATAGAATACTCAGGAATACATTTGACGAAGTGAATAAATACATTGAAAACTATAAATGTTGATAAAGAAATTGATGAAGACAGACAAATGGAAAGAAATTCTGTGTTCATGAATCAGAAGGATTAATATTATTAACATTTTATATAAAATGATTTAAAGATTCAATGTAACTTTATCATAATTCCAAGAATTTTTTTATAAAAAGTAGGAAAAAAATCATATGATTCATGTGGAACTACTCAAGATCAAAATAGTTAAAGCAAATCATGAGAAAAAAGAGCAAAGCTGGAGGCATCATGCAATTGATTTAAAAATATACTTCAAAGATAGAGTACATAAAACAATATGGCAGTGGCATAAAATAAATACAGAGTAGTGAAAACAAAATATATGCATTTATAGTCAACTGATGTTTTACAAAGCTGCCAAGTACACAAAATGGGGACGCAAACTATGAAACTAATAGTAGTACCTAAAAAGGAAAAGCATCATGTCTTTGGCCTGGGCAATTATTTTTTGGATATGATATCAAAATCACAGACAACAAAAGCAAAAATAGACAAATGGGATTACATCAAACTAAAAAGTTTTTATACAGCCAAGAGTCAGTAGAATGAACAAATAACCTGCAGAATAGGAGAAAATATTCATCAACTGTACATCTATTAAAGATTTGAAACCAAAATATTTTTAAAGGAAGCTCAAAAAACTTAATAGCAGAAATAGAAACCAGATTTTAAAATGGGTAATAGATCTGAATAGCCAAATCTTAAAAGTAGACATAGAACAGATGCATGAAAAAAAGGTGGTCAAAAATCAGTAACTTTCAGGGAAATTCAAGTCAAAACCACAATGAGAGATCCCCTCACTCTCTACTCTTGTAAGATTGGCTATGATTGAAAAGAATAAAGACAATAAGTCCTAATGAAGGTGGGAAAAGGGGACACTGGCCCACTGCTGTTGGGAGCATAAATTAGTACTTCCAATAAAAAAAAATCAGTGTGGAAGGTCCTCAAAAAATTAAAAATAGACCATAAGATCCAGCAATCCAACTACTGGGTATAAATGCAAAGAAAATGAAATTAGTATGTCAAAATGTCACCTACTCTCCCACATTTATTGCAGCACTATTCCAAATAGCAAAGATATGGAATCAATCTATGTGCCCATCAATGAATGACTAAATAAAATATGTTCTATATACACACAAACATATGTATATATATGTTCTATATAGAAAGAGTCATATTCAGCCATAAAAATAAAATCCTGTAATTTGTGACAACGTGGATGGACCTAGAGGCGATTATGCTAAGTGAAATGTGCCAAGCACAGAAAGACAAATACTATGAGTCACTGTAAAACTTTTAAAAAGTTAATTTCATAGAAGTTAAAAGTAGAATGAAGGTTAGTAGAAGCTCAGAAAGTATGATAATGGGAGTGGGATACATTGGTTGAATGACATAAAATTACAATTAAATAGAAGGAATAACTTCAAGAGGTCTATTGGACAGCACAGTTAATGATTATTTGTTGTATTCTCGAAAACTACTACAAGTATGGATGCTGACTGCTCACACCACAAATATAATTAAGTGAGGTAACTGCTGGATTTAGCCATTCTACAATGTACATGTACTTCAAAATATCATGTTTTATGTAAAATTTATGCCAATTTGAAGACAAACATAAATAAATATCTCTGAAACATAAAATAGAATGGTGGTGTTTTGAGAGTTCCCAACTAAATTCCTAAGAGGAAATGAAGGAGAATTGGACATGAAAGGGTTATTTTTTTGCCTTGCAGGAAGCCTAAAGCATAGTTGACCAACCTGCTAATCTCCCACATTGAAAACTTAATTTATACTGACACCCTTGTGTCCCTTTTCTGCTCCACATCCAGTTTATGCCTAACTTATTACTGTTCTTCTGCCTGGAGCCCAATCTTGTATTTCTTCCTAGTGTCCTAGGGAAAACCTGGCCTGGAGCAGCTCCTAGTCTTTCAGATGGAAGGTACAAATCCAATGCCCCATCAGAACAGGAAAAAAGCTCAGGAATCTTATTTACAGATCCTGGACAAGGAGATCTAATGGATCATGAGTGCAGTTTTCTGAGCCCAGGTCATGTGAGGAAGAAAGGAAGAGTCAAGCAGAGAAAGAAGAGTCTATGACAACTGGTTCTATATATAAAAGAATAGGATGTGGGTCTGTCTTTGTCAGCTTCATGTTATAACAAAGGAAGACCTAAGGTTGTAAACCTTATGTAGAGAGAGGATGTTCACTTAGTTCAGTTTTGGTGGCTTAAAGTACAAATAGCAAAACACAGTTTCAGCAGCCACCCCTTGGCTATGTCACTTCATGAAGCAGATGGCAAATGCAGTTGTATTAGCAGGAGCAAGAAAATGATTACATCTGGAACTAAGAGCAGAGAAAGCAAGGGTGTGGCCAAACTCAGGCTTTTATAACGATTCCTTCTTGAGAATTACCAAGGAGTCCTATAAGAACTACCTTCTAAGGACATTCTCTTAATGAACAGGGGGCCTTCTACCAGACATCACGTCCTAATGTTTCCACCACCTCCCAATAGCAGCCATCCTGAGACCAAATTTTCAAGAAATGAATTTTTAGGAAACTCTCTAAATCCAAAAGGTCACTTCAAGTTTGTAAGCAAATATTTGATGATCTGTTTAAAGAAAGCTTCCAGGAAGTTGGGGGCCCAGCATGCTAGATGGGACAGATGCCTTTAAGTTCATATTTTTGACATTGGCTTGAACCATTTAAGTATGATGTCCAGGGTGACTGAGTCTATATCTAGCATGAGCGAGTTAAAATTTCATTAAAAATTGGCATGATGTTAGTCCATTTTTCCTTACTATGAAGAAATGCCTGAGGCTAGGGTATGAAGACAAAAGTTTCATTTTATCTCATGGTTTAGAGGTCCAAAGACAAGGGGCCACATCTGAATATCATCTGCTTGCTGGCCAAATCCTGAGGTGGTACACGGCTTCATATGGCAAGAGCCTGTGTGTTCATGATTTAAACCATATAGAATTAAATCATGGGAGCTCCAGACTGATGGTCTTATCAAATCCAAACTGTCACCCAAAGACCTCACCTCTATACACCATAGTCAGATTAACTTTCCATCTGTTTAATATTTTACAATGTGGATTAAATTTCAACACATGAAATCTTGGGGGATAGTAAAAAAATAACCAAACCGGAGCAGATACCAAGGCACATAAAATTATAAGACTTCAATATAGGTGGTTACCAGAGGCTGAAACATGGGACAATAAAGGAAATGTTGGTCAAAGGCTACAATACTTCAGTTAGAAAAAATAAATTCAGTATATTTATTGTACATCATGTTAACAATAGTTAATAACAACATGTTGTATACATAAAAATTGCCAAGAGTAGATTTTAAGTGTCCTCTTCATACACAAAAGATAATATGTATATGAGGAAATGCTTGTTTTCATTAGCTTGATTTGACCATCCAATAATGTATCAAAATATTATGTTGTATACCATAAACATAAACAATTTTGTTTGTTAATTTTTTAAAATAGCATAAGAGAAGATACATCAATTATACAAGTCCTTTGAATGGTGACCTAGAAAAGTAAATATATTTACCTGTGTAAATGTGTAAACATATTTACACATATATTATACATTTGCCACCTGAGAAGTGGTAAACCAATAAGGTAGCCAGCATTCATGAGGACAGTACATATCAGTCCAAAAGCATAAATCAGATAACTTGTAATATATGTACAAAAGTCACAGTTGGTACAATTTTTTGTTAATTGCTAGAAAGGTATGAACATTAAACAGCAGAGCCCAACCATATCTCTAAACACTCCTTGGTCTTTGGGCAGACTCTTTCAAATTATAAACATTTAAAAGGTAGAATATATTTTAAGAAATTTTGATAATCAATCAAATTCATTTTCATTATTTAGTTGATAGTGACCTTTCATTTTTCAAGAGCCATAATTGAGCTATACCTTGCATACCATAAAATGGGGATGTAGCTCAAGTGGTAATGCACCCTCCTGGCATGCGCGGGGCACTGGGTTCGATCCTTAGCACCACATACAAATAAAATAAAGATGTTGTGTCCACCGAAAACTAAAAATAAATAAATAAATATTAAAAAATTCTCTCTCAAAAAAGTGTACAATTTAGTGTTTTAATATATTCAGGGTTGGGCACATGTCTTTTCAAGATAATTTTAAAAAATCTTTATCACCAAAGAAACATCATAATGATTAGCAGCCAACTTCCATATTCTCCTTCCCCAACCTCAAGCCCTAGGAAACTCGTGATTCACTTTCTATTTCTTTAGACTTACTTATTCTAGACATTTTATATAAATGGCATCATGCAATATGTGGATTTTTGTGGCTGACTTCTTTTTCCTAGCAATTTGGTGGGTTTCTCCTTAATTACCTTGAATTCTACCTTATTTCTTTTTTTTTCACAAAATTAATGTTTATTCCACCTTTGTGTCATATTCCTGGATCCTTCACCAATGCTACATGAGGAAAAACAAAAGCAAAACAATTGGAAAACTGAAATCAGAATCACTAATGTTATCAAGTAGGGAAACAAATAAATTAAAATCTAGCAGCCATCAGCAAGAGTACAGCAAAGATAATGCTGTCAAATGAAACAAAGAAAATTGCTAGAAAACTGTATGCATCATAACTCTTTCAAACCAGCAAAATAGGACTGACCGCAGCTCATTCAGCCATAGAACAGGTAATTTCAGGCTGCAATTCGCCTGCGGCTTGCAGACAGATTGCTAGGGTTCAGCGCCTGGGGGCTTCTTAAAATCTGATCTTATCGGAGTGAACACGGAGCGCGGGGCGGCCGAGTTCCGGCTCCCGGAACCGTCCCGGAACCGCCCTGGCTCCGGGCTGCGGAGCCTGCGGAGGCTGCTTCTTGGACCCTGCTAATATCAGAGCAAACACGAAACACCAAGAAGCCGAATTCCAGCTCCCGGAACTGAGCCCGCGGGGACTGCTTCTTGGAGCTTACACTTATAGGAGCTTACACCGAGCACAGAGCGGCCGAGTTCCGGCTCCCGGAACCGTCCCGGAACCGCCCTGGCTCAGAGCTGCGGAGCCCGCGGAGGCTGCTTCTTGGACCCTGCTACTATCAGAGCATACACCAAGCACTAAGCGGCCGAATTCCGGCTCCCGGAACTGAGCCCGCGGGGGCTGCTTCTTGGAGCCTACACTTATAGGAGCTTACACCGAGCACGGAGCGGCCGAGTTCCGGCTCCCGGAACTTCCCTGGACCGGGGCTAGGAGCCCGCGGAAACTGTGTCTCGGTCCGGGTCCTGCTGAGGGCAGGTCAGGACTCACCCATTGCTTGGGTTGCCTGGCAAGGGGAACGAAATGCTGCCATTCGCATAGGATACCAACATGGCAGAGATCTGATGTCAGCAGAAAGCGGTGGAGGAGAGATCTTCATCAATACCAGCGGTGACATAAGCAGTTGGTCTCCTGGTAAGGGGGGTGAGGCTCAGTCACCCAAGTCTCCTCAATTTGTCCTCGAGCCAGAGGGAAGGGGCCGGGCCGCCGCCAGCCCCCGGAGCAGGCCCAGCGGCTCGCCAGCGTGGTGACCGCGTGACCCCAATTGGAGAGGGGGCGGAGCGGAGCCGCCACCCACACCCGCCAGGTGGGCAGACCCACGACCCAGTAGTACATGGGCGTGGTAGGAGGGGCAGGGCAGAGCCGCCCTTCGCGCTTGCAAGGTAAACAGACCTGTGACAGCCTGGCGGGTCAGGCCCAGTGGCCTGCCAGTGTGGTACACACGTCACCCCAACTCGAGTAGGGGCAGAGCAGATCCTTATCCCACGCCCGGATCAGGCCCTGCCGGTGTGGTGGTCACGTGACCCCAATTGGAGTGGGGGTGGAGCGGAACCGCCACCCGTGCCCGCAGGGTGAGCAGACCAGTGATCAACCTGCAGATCAGGCCCAGGGGTCCGCAGGCGTGGTAGGAGGGGCAGGGCAGATCCGCCGCCCGCGCCTTCAAGGTAGGCAGACCTACAACAGACCGGCGGATCAGGCCCAGGAGCCTGCCGGCGGGGTACAAACGCCACCCTAATTGGAGTAGTGACAGAGCAGAGTCGCCTCCCTTGCCAGGAACAGACCCAGCATCCTGCAGGCGGGGTAGTCACGACACCCCAATTGGAGTAGGGGCAAAGCAGAGCCTCCACTCGTGCCCGAAAGGTGGGCAGATCTGCGACCGACCAGCAGGACAGGCCCAGTGGCCTGCTGGTACGACAGACACGTCACCCCAATTGGAGTAGGGGCAGAACAGAGCCGCCACCAGCTCCCAGAACAGGCCCAGTGACCTGCCGGCGTGGTAGCCACGACACCCCAATTGGAATAAGGAGAGAGCAGAGCCGCCGCCCGCACCTGCAGGAAAGATACGCAAGCAGTATGAAAAGACAAGGAAAGAAAGGACCACAAGCAATGCAGGTCAACGCAACTTTAGAAGAGGTAACAGCTGCAGCAGATGGAATGTCAGATAAAGAATTCAGGATATACATGCTTCAGATGATCTGGAGTATCAAGGAAGACATTAAACAGCAAAATCAGACAATGAAAGATCACTTCGACAACGAATTACGCAAACAAATCCAGGAAGCAAAGGATCAACTATACAGGGAGATAGAGGTTATAAAAAACAAGCAATCAGAAATCCTAGAAATGCAGGAAGCAATAAACCAACTTAAAAACTCAATGGAGAATACTACCAACAGAGTAGAACACTTAGAAGATAGAACATCAGACAATGAAGACAAAGTATTTCAACTGGAAAAGAACATAGACAGCTCAGCAAGACTGTTAAGAAACCATGAGCAGAACATCCAAGAAATATGGGATAACATTAAGAGACCAAACTTAAGAGTCATTGGGATACAGGAAGGTACAGAGCTCCAAACCAAAGGACTGAGCAGTCTATTCAATGAAATAATACAAGAAAACTTCCCAGACTTGAAGAATGAGACAGAATCCCAAATCCTAGAAGCCTACAGGACGCCGAATGTGCAAAATCATAAGAGATCCACACCTAGACACATTATAATGAAGATGCCCAACATACAGAATAAGGAGAGAATTTTAAAAGCTACAAGAGAAAGGAAGCAGATTACATTTAGGGGCAAGCCAATCAGGATAACAGCTGATCTTTCAACACAGACTCTGAAAGCTAGAAGATCCTGGAATAACATATTTCAAACACTGAAAGATAATGGGTTCCAACCAAGAATTGTGTATCCAGCGAAATTAAGCTTCAGGATGGAGAATGAAATTAAAACCTTCCACGATAAACAAAAGTTTAAAGAATTCGCAGCTAGAAAACCATCTCTTCAAAACATCCTAGCCAAAGTATTACAGGAAGAGGAAATGGAAAATAACAATGAAAACCAACAGTGGGAGGTAGGACAGTAAAGGGGGGGGGGAAACAATCAAAGAGGAAAACAAACAATGTTTAGTAACAGAAATAAACAAATATGGCTGGAAGAACAACACATATCTCAATAATAACCCTAAATGTTAATGGCTTAAACTCACCAATTAAGAGACACAGGCTAGTAGAATGGATCACAAAACAAGACCCAACAATATGCTGCCTACAGGAGACGCATTTGATAGGAAAAGACATACATAGGCTGAAGGTGAAAGGTTGGGAAAAATCATATCACTCATATGGACTTCGGAAACAAGCAGGCGTGTCCATACTCATATCAAATAAAATAGATTTCAAGCCAAAGTTAATCAAAAGAGATAAAGAGGGACACTACATACTGCTTAAGGGAACCATACACCAACAAGACATAACAATCATAAATATTTATGCCCCAAACAATGGTGCAGCTATGTTCGTCAAACAAACTCTTCTCAAGTTCAAGAGTCTAATAGACCACCACACCATAATCATGGGAGACTTCAACACACCTCTCTCGCCACTGGACAGATCTTCCAAACAAAAGTTGAATAAGGAAACTATAGAACTCAATAACACTATTAATAACCTAGACCTAATTGACATATATAGAGTATACCACCCAACATCAAGCAGTTACACTTTTTTCTCAGCAGCACATGGATCCTTCTCAAAAATAGATCATATATTATGTCACAGGGCAACTCTTAGACAATATAAAGGAGTAGAGATATTACCATGCATCTTATCTGATCATAATGGAATGAAACTGAAAATCAACGATAAAAGAAGGAAGGAAAAAGCATACATCAATTGGAGAATGAACAATAGGTTACTGAATGATCAATGGGTTATAGAAGACATCAAGGAGGAAATTAAAAAATTCTTAGAGATAAATGAAAACACAGACACAACATATCGGAATCTATGGGACACATTGAAAGCAGTTCTAAGAGGAAAATTCATTGCTTGGAGTTCATTCCTTAAAAAAAGAAAAAACCAACAAATAAATGATCTCATACTTCATCTCAAAATCCTTGAAAAAGAAGAGCAAAACAACAGCAAAAGAAGTAGAAGGCAAGAAATAATTAAAATCAGAGCTGAAATTAATGAAATCGAAACAAAAGAAACAATTGAAAAAATTGACAAAACTAAAAGTTGGTTCTTTGAAAAAATAAACAAAATCGACAGACCCTTAGCGATGCTAGTGAAGAGAAGAAGAGAGAGAACTCAAATTACTAGCATACGGGATGAAAAAGGCAATATCACAACAGACACTTCAGAAATACAGAAGATAATCAAAAACTATTTTGAATCCTTATACTCCAATAAATTAGAAGATAGTGAAGGCATAGATAAATTTCTTAAGTCATATGATCTGCCCAGATTGAGTCAGGAGGATATAGAAAACCTAAACAGACCAATATCAATTGAGGAGATAGAAGAAACCATCAAAAGACTACCAACTAAGAAAAGCCCAGGTCCCGATGGGTATACAGCAGAATTTTACAAAACCTTTAAAGAAGAACTAATACCAATACTTTTCAAGCTACTTCAGGAAATAGAAAAGGAGGGAGAACTTCCAAATTCATTCTATGAGGCCAACATCACCCTGATACCTAAACCAGACAAAGACACTTCAAAGAAAGAAAACTACAGACCAATATCTCTAATGAACCTGGATGCAAAAATCCTCAATAAAATTCTGGCGAATCGGATACAAAAACATATAAAAAAAATTGTACACCATGATCAAGTAGGATTCATCCCTGGGATGCAAGGCTGGTTCAATATACGGAAATCAATAAATGTTATTCACCACATCAATAGACTTAAAAATAAGAACCAT
Source organism: Marmota monax (assembly GCF_021218885.2). Classification (NCBI taxonomy): domain Eukaryota; kingdom Metazoa; phylum Chordata; class Mammalia; order Rodentia; family Sciuridae; genus Marmota; species Marmota monax. The sequence goes on from NW_026692781.1 coordinate 19,086,865, forward strand.
ATGATCATCTCGATAGACGCGGAAAAAGCATTTGACAAAGTACAGCATCCCTTTATGTTCAAAACTCTAGAAAAACTAGGGATAACAGGAACATACCTCAATATTGTAAAAGCAATCTATGCTAAGCCTCAGGCTAGCATCATTCTGAATGGAGAAAAACTGAAGGCATTCCCTCTAAAATCTGGAACAAGACAGGGATGCCCTCTCTCTCCACTTCTCTTCAACATAGTTCTCGAAACACTGGCCAGAGCAATTAGACAGACGAAAGAAATTAAAGGCATAAAAATAGGAAAAGAAGAAATTAAATTATCACTATTTGCAGATGATATGATTCTATATCTAGCAGACCCAAAAGGCTCTACAAAGAAACTATTAGAGCTAATAAATGAATTCAGCAAAGTGGCAGGATTTAAAATCAACACGCATAAATCAAAGGCATTCCTGTATATCAGCGACAAATCCTCTGAAATGGAAATGAGGACAACCACTCCATTCAAAATATCTTCAAAAAAAATAAAATACTTGGGAATAAACCTAACAAAAGAGGTGAAAGACTTATACAATGAAAACTACAGAACCCTAAAGAGAGAAATAGAAGAAGATCTTAGAAGATGGGAAAATATACCCTGTTCATGGATAGGCAGAACTAACATCATCAAAATGGCGATATTACCAAAAGTTCTCCATAGGTTTAATGCAATGCCAATCAAAATCCCAATGGCATTTCTTGTAGAAATAGAGAAAGCAATCATGAAATTCATATGGAAAAATAAAAGACCCAGAATAGCAAAAACAATGCTAAGCAAGAAGTGTGAATCAGGCGGTATAGCGATACCAGACTTCAAACTATACTACAGAGCAATAGTAACAAAAACAGCATGGTACTGGTACCAAAACAGGCGTGTGGACCAATGGTACAGAATAGAGGACACAGAAACCAATCCACAAAACTACAACTATCTTATATTTGATAAAGGGGCTAAAAGCATGCAATGGAGGAAGGATAGCATCTTCAACAAATGGTGCTGGGAAAACTGGAAATCCATATGCAACAAAATGAAACTGAATCCCTTTCTCTCGCCATGCACAAAAGTGAATTCAAAATGGATCAAGGAACTTGATATCAAATCAGAGACGCGCCGTCTGATAGAAGAAAAAGTTGGCTACGATCTACAGTCGGTGGGGTCGGGCTCCAAATTCCTCAATAGGACACCCATAGCACAAAAGTTAATAACTAGAATCAACAAATGGGACTTACTCAAACTAAGAAGTTTTTTCTCAGCAAAAGAAACAGTAAGAGAGGTAAATAGGGAGCCTACATCCTGGGAACAAATCTTTACTCCTCACACTTCAGATAGAGCCCTAATATCCAGAGTATACAAAGAACTCAAAAAATTAGACAATAAGAGAACAAACAACCCAATCAACAAATGGGCCAAGGACCTGAACAGACACTTCACAGAGGAGGACATACAGTCAATCAACAAGTACATGAAAAAATGCTCAACATCTCTAGCTGTCAGAGAAATGCAAATCAAAACCACCCTAAGATACCATCTCACTCCAGTAAGATTGGCAGCCATTAGGAAGTCAAACAACAACAAGTGCTGGCGAGGATGTGGGGAAAAGGGTACACTTGTACATTGCTGGTGGGACTGCAGATTGGTGCAGCCAATTTGGAAAGCAGTATGGAGATTTCTTGGAAAGCTGGGAATGGAGCCACCATTTGACCCAGCTATTCCCCTTCTTGGTCTATTCCCTAAAGACCTAAAAAGAGCATGCTACAGGGACACTGCTACATCGATGTTCATAGCAGCACAGTTCACAATAGCAAGACTGTGGAACCAACCTAGATGCCCTTCAATAGACGAATGGATAAAAAAAATGTGGCATTTATACACAATGGAGTATTACTCTGCATTAAAAAATTACAAAATCATAGAATTTACAGGGAAATGGATGGCATTAGAGCAGATTATGCTAAGTGAAGCTAGCCAATCCCTAAAAAACAAATGCCAAATGTCTTCTTTGATATAAGGAAAGTAACTAAGAACAGAGTAGGGACGAAGAACAGGAGAAGAAGATTAACATTTAACAGGGATGAGAGGTGGGAGGGAAAGGGAGAGAGAAGGTAAATTGCACGGTAATGGAAGGAGACCCTCAGGGTTATACAGTGGAGGGGGTAGAGAGAGAGGAGGGGAGGGGAGGGGAGAGGTGGGGAGGGGGGAGGGTGGATGATGGGAAAGGCAGCGGAGCACAACAGACACTAGTATGGCAATTTGTAAATCAATGGATGTGTAACTGATGTGAATCTGCAATCTGTGTATGGGGTGAAGGTGGGAGTTCATAACCCACTAGAATCAAAGTGTGGAATATGATATGTCAAGAAATTTGTAATGTTTTGAACAACCCACAATACAAAATTAAAAAAAAAAAAAAATAAATAAAACCAGCAAAATATGCCCCTGCATACAGTGGAACATAAACTCATTTTTTTTCCTTTGCAAGTTCTTTTGAATATTGTGGATGTGTAAAACTTGTTTGTAGTGGTAATTCTACTAAGCTAATACAGAGTGGGCCAGGAACACATTTATGGATTCTGGGGATGATGTGGACTGTAATTCTTTGATTGGGATAGTGGACACTATAATAAAAATTTTTAAAAAAATGAACACAGAAGTACAAGACAAAGGCGAATGAGACTTCTCTTATATCTGAGTAACATTTTTTTTTTTTTTTTTTTTTTTTTTTTTTTTTTTTTTTTTAATATACTGACATGAATCCATTTACTTTCTTTTTTTTTTTTTTTTTTTTTATTTTATTTTATTTTTTTTAAATTTTTTATTGTGGGTTGTTCAAAACATTACAAATTTCTTGACATATCATATTCCACACTTTGATTCTAGTGGGTTATGAACTCCCACCTTCACCCCATACACAGATTGCAGATTCACATCAGTTACACATCCATTGATTTACAAATTGCCATACTAGTGTCTGTTGTGCTCCGCTGCCTTTCCCATCATCCACCCTCCCCCCTCCCCACCTCTCCCCTCCCCTCCCCTCCTCTCTCTCTACCCCCTCCACTGTATAACCCTGAGGGTCTCCTTCCATTACCGTGCAATTTACCTTCTCTCTCCCTTTCCCTCCCACCTCTCATCCCTGTTAAATGTTAACCTTCTTCTCCTGTTCTTCGTCCCTACTCTGTTCTTAGTTACTTTCCTTATATCAAAGAAGACATTTGGCATTTGTTTTTTAGGGATTGGCTAGCTTCACTTAGCATAATCTGCTCTAATGCCATCCATTTCCCTGTAAATTCTATGATTTTGTCATTTTTTAATGCAGAGTAATACTCCATTGTGTATAAATGCCACATTTTTTTTATCCATTCGTCTATTGAAGGGCATCTAGGTTGGTTCCACAGTCTTGCTATTGTGAACTGTGCTGCTATGAACATCGATGTAGCAGTGTCCCTGTAGCATGCTCTTTTTAGGTCTTTAGGGAATAGACCAAGAAGGGGAATAGCTGGGTCAAATGGTGGCTCCATTCCCAGCTTTCCAAGAACTCTCCATACTGCTTTCCAAATTGGCTGCACCAATCTGCAGTCCCACCAGCAATGTACAAGTGTACCCTTTTCCCCACATCCTCGCCAGCACTTGTTGTTGTTTGACTTCCTAATGGCTGCCAATCTTACTGGAGTGAGATGGTATCTTAGGGTGGTTTTGATTTGCATTTCTCTGACAGCTAGAGATGTTGAGCATTTTTTCATGTACTTGTTGATTGACTGTATGTCCTCCTCTGTGAAGTGTCTGTTCAGGTCCTTGGCCCATTTGTTGATTGGGTTGTTTGTTCTCTTATTGTCTAATTTTTTGAGTTCTTTGTATACTCTGGATATTAGGGCTCTATCTGAAGTGTGAGGAGTAAAGATTTGTTCCCAGGATGTAGGCTCCCTATTTACCTCTCTTATTGTTTCTTTTGCTGAGAAAAAACTTCTTAGTTTGAGTAAGTCCCATTTGTTGATTCTAGTTATTAACTTTTGTGCTATGGGTGTCCTATTGAGGAATTTGGAGCCCGACCCCACTGACTGTAGATCGTAGCCAACTTTTTCTTCTATCAGACGGCGCGTCTCTGATTTGATATCAAGTTCCTTGATCCATTTTGAATTCACTTTTGTGCATGGCGAGAGAAAGGGATTCAGTTTCATTTTGTTGCATATGGATTTCCAGTTTTCCCAGCACCATTTGTTGAAGATGCTATCCTTCCTCCATTGCATGCTTTTAGCCCCTTTATCAAATATAAGATAGTTGTAGTTTTGTGGATTGGTTTCTGTGTCCTCTATTCTGTACCATTGGTCCACACGCCTGTTTTGGTACCAGTACCATGCTGTTTTTGTTACTATTGCTCTGTAGTATAGTTTGAAGTCTGGTATCGCTATACCGCCTGATTCACACTTCTTGCTTAGCATTGTTTTTGCTATTCTGGGTCTTTTATTTTTCCATATGAATTTCATGATTGCTTTCTCTATTTCTACAAGAAATGCCATTGGGATTTTGATTGGCATTGCATTAAACCTATAGAGAACTTTTGGTAATATCGCCATTTTGATGATGTTAGTTCTGCCTATCCATGAACAGGGTATATTTTTCCATCTTCTAAGATCTTCTTCTATTTCTCTCTTTAGGGTTCTGTAGTTTTCATTGTATAAGTCTTTCACCTCTTTTGTTAGGTTGATTCCCAAGTATTTTATTTTTTTTGAAGATATTTTGAATGGAGTGGTTGTCCTCATTTCCATTTCAGAGGATTTGTCGCTGATATACAGGAATGCCTTTGATTTATGCGTGTTGATTTTAAATCCTGCCACTTTGCTGAATTCATTTATTAGCTCTAATAGTTTCTTTGTAGAGCCTTTTGGGTCTGCTAGATATAGAATCATATCATCTGCAAATAGTGATAATTTAATTTCTTCTTTTCCTATTTTTATGCCTTTAATTTCTTTCGTCTGTCTAATTGCTCTGGCCAGTGTTTCGAGAACTATGTTGAAGAGAAGTGGAGAGAGAGGGCATCCCTGTCTTGTTCCAGATTTTAGAGGGAATGCCTTCAGTTTTTCTCCATTCAGAATAATGCTAGCCTGAGGCTTAGCATAGATTGCTTTTACAATATTGAGGTATGTTCCTGTTATCCCTAGTTTTTCTAGAGTTTTGAACATAAAGGGATGCTGTACTTTGTCAAATGCTTTTTCCGCATCTATCGAGATGATCATATGGTTCTTATTTTTAAGTCTATTGATGTGGTGAATAACATTTATTGATTTCCGTATATTGAACCAGCCTTGCATCCCAGGGATGAATCCTACTTGATCATGGTGTACAATTTTTTTTATATGTTTTTGTATCCGATTCGCCAGAATTTTATTGAGGATTTTTGCATCTAGGTTCATTAGAGATATTGGTCTGTAGTTTTCTTTCTTTGAAGTGTCTTTGTCTGGTTTAGGTATCAGGGTGATGTTGGCCTCATAGAATGAATTTGGAAGTTCTCCCTCCTTTTCTATTTCCTGAAGTAGCTTGAAAAGTATTGGTATTAGTTCTTCTTTAAAGGTTTTGTAAAATTCTGCTGTATACCCATCGGGACCTGGGCTTTTCTTAGTTGGTAGTCTTTTGATGGTTTCTTCTATCTCCTCAATTGATATTGGTCTGTTTAGGTTTTCTATATCCTCCTGACTCAATCTGGGCAGATCATATGACTTAAGAAATTTATCTATGCCTTCACTATCTTCTAATTTATTGGAGTATAAGGATTCAAAATAGTTTTTGATTATCTTCTGTATTTCTGAAGTGTCTGTTGTGATATTGCCTTTTTCATCCCGTATGCTAGTAATTTGAGTTCTCTCTCTTCTTCTCTTCACTAGCATCGCTAAGGGTCTGTCGATTTTGTTTATTTTTTCAAAGAACCAACTTTTAGTTTTGTCAATTTTTTCAATTGTTTCTTTTGTTTCGATTTCATTAATTTCAGCTCTGATTTTAATTATTTCTTGCCTTCTACTTCTTTTGCTGTTGTTTTGCTCTTCTTTTTCAAGGATTTTGAGATGAAGTATGAGATCATTTATTTGTTGGTTTTTTCTTTTTTTAAGGAATGAACTCCAAGCAATGAATTTTCCTCTTAGAACTGCTTTCAATGTGTCCCATAGATTCCGATATGTTGTGTCTGTGTTTTCATTTATCTCTAAGAATTTTTTAATTTCCTCCTTGATGTCTTCTATAACCCATTGATCATTCAGTAACCTATTGTTCATTCTCCAATTGATGTATGCTTTTTCCTTCCTTCTTTTATCGTTGATTTTCAGTTTCATTCCATTATGATCAGATAAGATGCATGGTAATATCTCTACTCCTTTATATTGTCTAAGAGTTGCCCTGTGACATAATATATGATCTATTTTTGAGAAGGATCCATGTGCTGCTGAGAAAAAAGTGTAACTGCTTGATGTTGGGTGGTATACTCTATATATGTCAATTAGGTCTAGGTTATTAATAGTGTTATTGAGTTCTATAGTTTCCTTATTCAACTTTTGTTTGGAAGATCTGTCCAGTGGCGAGAGAGGTGTGTTGAAGTCTCCCATGATTATGGTGTGGTGGTCTATTAGACTCTTGAACTTGAGAAGAGTTTGTTTGACGAACATAGCTGCACCATTGTTTGGGGCATAAATATTTATGATTGTTATGTCTTGTTGGTGTATGGTTCCCTTAAGCAGTATGTAGTGTCCCTCTTTATCTCTTTTGATTAACTTTGGCTTGAAATCTATTTTATTTGATATGAGTATGGACACGCCTGCTTGTTTCCGAAGTCCATATGAGTGATATGATTTTTCCCAACCTTTCACCTTCAGCCTATGTATGTCTTTTCCTATCAAATGCGTCTCCTGTAGGCAGCATATTGTTGGGTCTTGTTTTGTGATCCATTCTACTAGCCTGTGTCTCTTAATTGGTGAGTTTAAGCCATTAACATTTAGGGTTATTATTGAGATATGGGTTGTTCTTCCAGCCATATTTGTTTATTTCTGTTACTAAACATTGTTTGTTTTCCTCTTTGATTGTTTCCCCCCCCCCTTTCCTGTCCTACCTCCCACTGTTGGTTTTCATTGTTATTTTCCATTTCCTCTTCCTGTAATACTTTGGCTAGGATGTTTTGAAGAGATGGTTTTCTAGCTGCGAATTCTTTAAACTTTTGTTTATCGTGGAAGGTTTTAATTTCATTCTCCATCCTGAAGCTTAATTTCGCTGGATACACAATTCTTGGTTGGAACCCATTATCTTTCAGTGTTTGAAATATGTTATTCCAGGATCTTCTAGCTTTCAGAGTCTGTGTTGAAAGATCAGCTGTTATCCTGATTGGCTTGCCCCTAAATGTAATCTGCTTCCTTTCTCTTGTAGCTTTTAAAATTCTCTCCTTATTCTGTATGTTGGGCATCTTCATTATAATGTGTCTAGGTGTGGATCTCTTATGATTTTGCACATTCGGCGTCCTGTAGGCTTCTAGGATTTGGGATTCTGTCTCATTCTTCAAGTCTGGGAAGTTTTCTTGTATTATTTCATTGAATAGACTGCTCAGTCCTTTGGTTTGGAGCTCTGTACCTTCCTGTATCCCAATGACTCTTAAGTTTGGTCTCTTAATGTTATCCCATATTTCTTGGATGTTCTGCTCATGGTTTCTTAACAGTCTTGCTGAGCTGTCTATGTTCTTTTCCAGTTGAAATACTTTGTCTTCATTGTCTGATGTTCTATCTTCTAAGTGTTCTACTCTGTTGGTAGTATTCTCCATTGAGTTTTTAAGTTGGTTTATTGCTTCCTGCATTTCTAGGATTTCTGATTGCTTGTTTTTTATAACCTCTATCTCCCTGTATAGTTGATCCTTTGCTTCCTGGATTTGTTTGCGTAATTCGTTGTCGAAGTGATCTTTCATTGTCTGATTTTGCTGTTTAATGTCTTCCTTGATACTCCAGATCATCTGAAGCATGTATATCCTGAATTCTTTATCTGACATTCCATCTGCTGCAGCTGTTACCTCTTCTAAAGTTGCGTTGACCTGCATTGCTTGTGGTCCTTTCTTTCCTTGTCTTTTCATACTGCTTGCGTATCTTTCCTGCAGGTGCGGGCGGCGGCTCTGCTCTCTCCTTATTCCAATTGGGGTGTCGTGGCTACCACGCCGGCAGGTCACTGGGCCTGTTCTGGGAGCTGGTGGCGGCTCTGTTCTGCCCCTACTCCAATTGGGGTGACGTGTCTGTCGTACCAGCAGGCCACTGGGCCTGTCCTGCTGGTCGGTCGCAGATCTGCCCACCTTTCGGGCACGAGTGGAGGCTCTGCTTTGCCCCTACTCCAATTGGGGTGTCGTGACTACCCCGCCTGCAGGATGCTGGGTCTGTTCCTGGCAAGGGAGGCGACTCTGCTCTGTCCCTACTCCAATTAGGGTGGTATTTGTACCCCGCCGGCAGGCTCCTGGGCCTGATCCGCAGGTCTGTTGTAGGTCTGCCTACCTTGAAGGCGCGGGCGGCGGATCTGCCCTGCCCCTCCTACCACGCCTGCGGACCCCTGGGCCTGATCTGCAGGTTGATCACTGGTCTGCTCACCCTGCGGGCACGGGTGGCGGTTCCGCTCCACCCCCACTCCAATTGGGGTCACGTGACCACCACACCGGCAGGGCCTGATCCGGGCGTGGGATAAGGATCTGCTCTGCCCCTACTCGAGTTGGGGTGACGTGTGTACCACACTGGCAGGCCACTGGGCCTGACCCGCCAGGCTGTCACAGGTCTGTTTACCTTGCAAGCGCGAAGGGCGGCTCTGCCCTGCCCCTCCTACCACGCCCATGTACTACTGGGTCGTGGGTCTGCCCACCTGGCGGGTTTGGGTGGCGGCTCCGCTCCGCCCCCTCTCCAATTGGGGTCACGCGGTCACCACGCTGGCGAGCCGCTGGGCCTGCTCCGGGGGCTGGCGGCGGCCCGGCTCCTTCCCTCTGGCTCGAGGACAAATTGAGGAGACTCGGGTGACTGAGCCTCACCCCCCTTACCAGGAGACCAACTGCTTATGTCACCGCTGGTATTGATGAAGATCTCTCCTCCACCGCTTTCTGCTGACATCAGATCTCTGCCATGTTGGTATCCTATGCGAATGGCAGCATTTCGTTCCCCTTGCCAGGCAACCCAAGCAATGGGTGAGTCCTGACCTGCCCTCAGCAGGACCCGGACCGAGACACAGTTTCCGCGGGCTCCCAGCCCCGGTCCAGGGAAGTTCCGGGAGCCGGAACTCGGCCGCTCCGTGCTCGGTGTAAGCTCCTATAAGTGTAGGCTCCAAGAAGCAGCCCCCGCGGGCTCAGTTCCGGGAGCCGGAATTCGGCCGCCTAGTGTTTGGTGTATGCTCTGATAGTAGCAGGGTCCAAGAAGCAGCCTCCGCGGGCTCCGCAGCCCTGAGCCAGGGCGGTTCCGGGACGGTTCCGGGAGCCGGAACTCGGCCGCTCTGTGCTCGGTGTAAGCTCCTACAAGTGTAAGCTCCAAGAAGCAGTCCCCGCGGGCTCAGTTCCGGGAGCCGGAACTCGGCCTCTTGGTGTTTCGTGTTTGCTCTGATATTAGCAGGGTCCAAGAAGCAGCCTCCGCAGGCTCCGCAGCCCGGAGCCAGGGCGGTTCCGGGACGGCTCCGGGAGCCGGGACTCGGCCGCCCCGCGCTCCGTGTTCACTCCGATAAGATCAGATTTTAAGAAGCCCCCAGGCGCTGAACCCTAGCAATCTGTCTGCAAGCCGCAGGCGAATTGCAGCCTGAAATTACCTGTTCTATGGCTGAATGAGCTGCGGTCAGTCAAAAACAGGTGTGGTGACGTCAGTTTACCAACATGGTGGCTGCTGGCCTCCTCTGTGGTCTGACCGGTGTGGAGAACCGAGATGGACCGCTTCCTTCCCCGTCTCGAACCCAGAATTCAGCCCTGAGTGCGGTGCTTGCGCGGCTGGCAGAAACTGCAGCACTGTAACCCTGCGTCTCTATCCCAGCGCGCCTCCTGAGTAACATTTAGATGGAATCAAATTTAAATGCAGTCCACTCTGCTTTTGAAGAGGCTTTGGTTCAGCTCCCAAATCTCGATTGTTTGACGCAGTCTCCTATAAGAATACTCAGAAGGTGTCTTCTTAAACAACAAACCTATTTTTAGTGGTGGAGCCGCTCTTAGTAGCTGTGTCTGCATGGGACTGATAACCAATCACTATCTTTGGAGGAAGTCCTAACCTTTCCTTGTATACTCTCCCTATATGTGTAACAGCCTCTCTGTTTTCACATTCAGTAGTCCATATTGCTATCTTATCACCTTTAGCTCTAACATTAACAACAGCTCCACATACATCATCACTGTAGTCATCAAAAGATTCTCCAATAAGGCACAGCAGTGTCTCTAGCCAAAAACGATCGAGGTCACTTCTTCTCTGCTGTTTGTTCAATGTAATGAGCCATCTTCCGCCCCGTTTGTTTTTCTCATCTTCCCACATAGGCTCAATACCATCCTTAAAAAGTGAGTAGTCACAGCCAGGCATTAAATTACTAGACAACTGGATATGGTTGTATAGAGCCCAAAAGTCTTCAACAGTATCAAACTTAGAGATCAGTCGAAGGTTTGCTTGCCAAGTTTTACTTTTATCATTTTTAAAAAACCAGAGTGCCCATCTGTTCTGTAGAGGATGTTTTATATAGTGTTCTGGGTTAGCAACCTCCTGATTAGATTCTGTTTTCTCCTCTTCTGTAGGCGGGGGATTAGGAGTAGGGGTGGTTTCCGGTTCCACAGTCGCCATCTTAGATTGATCTCTCTACCTTATTTCTTATTGTGAGTTACTATTCTCCTTGTAGGCATACCACATGTCATTTATCCATTCAACTATTGAACACCTGGTTGTTTCAATTTTTTCTATAAATAATGCCGCTATACACATTTGTCTTAAGGTTTCTGTGTGTATGTATGTTTTCACTTACATACATCAACTTGGGTATACATGTAAATATAGTATTGCTGTGTCATATAGTAACTTCATATATGACAATTTGAGGTCTTGCCCAGTTATTTGTGAAGATGGTGACACTATTTTAAATCACCAACAGCAATGTACAAGGGCTTCAGTTTCTCCTTGTCCTCGTCAACACTTGTTATTCTCTGTTATTTTGATTATTCATCCTTATGAATGTTAAGTATTATCTCATAGTTTTGATTTACATTTTCTTAATGACTAACGGTAATATCGCTCTGAGTTTATTATCACAGAAAGGTTTCATCATTTAAACATTTTATTACCATTATCTCATAGAAAATTCTTTCAAAAAGCAATACTCCTTCTTTTTCATATTCATCACATGCTAAATACAAGCCCAGGAAAAATAAGCAGGTATGACATATAACATAATGGTTGTCTATATACTGCCATTATAGCAATTGAGAACTTCCCTTTGCTGTCAAATTATGTATAGGCATTAGATATTGCTAATGGCTCCAGAATACTGAATGATTTAAAAGTGGATTGCTTCTAGGTTTACATCTGTGCCACTGGTGTGTTTGTCCTACTATGAATACAAAATTTTTATAAACACAATCTCATATCACCTAATTACTGAAGATACTACCATCTACAAGGTCACTCTCCAGTGGAAACAAATGTGATTGTGTAGATATATAAAATAATAATTTAACTTCTGGTCAAAAAGGACAAATGTAGAACAGCTGGATTATCTATTTTAAAATTTCCATTACTCAATTATCATATGTTGATCTGAAAACAGATGGCTTGGCAGTCAAGCAGAATTCTCCAGCATTGAATTCTATCATGTAGAAATTTATCAGTAAAGAACCTGACCTCGTCAAATAAATCCTGTGTGATATTTGCCATTATACTATTATATAAATTAAGTGCCATTTAACTCTTAATAAAATTAAACTAATCATCACTGATTGATATGGTATATTCTTAATCCATTGTCTATCTTTAATGGTTACTTTCCCTGGAGAGAAGCAATAGTCAGTCTTCAGTGTATTGTTTCTGACCAGACGGAAATTAAATGATCAGGTCTTTGAATGAGTACTGAAACATCTGTTCTTAGTATTCCATTACTCTTAACTATTTTGCTTGTTAGTAGACAGAGAAAAGTTCTCCTCTGTGAAGTGTCTCCTATAACTGAGTAGAGATGTACAGCATCAACTTTTTTGTAGGAGTAAAAAGAAACAATTGGTTTCTTCTTATGGAAAATACATAATTTTATTTTGCAAAATTGTCATATCATGCTAAAGGTGCTCATTAAATTATGTATTTTTATATAAAAATACAATTAATTTTTAAAATATAGAATGTGAGTTTTAATATACAGCATATTACATTCATTACAAACAAGTTAATTCTAAAACTAATATGCACATTTTGTTAGGTTTCTGTTACTAAAACAAAACATTTGAGATAATCAACTTATAAAGGTAAAATTCTATTTGGTATCAGTTTTGGAGGTTTCAATTCATTATCAGCTGGCCTCATTGATTTTAGGCCTGAGGTGAAGCAATATGTCATGGTGGAGAGTGCATGATAGAGTAAGCTTCTATCATCATGGTAGCATGACCCAATGACTTAAAATATCCACCTAGGTTCCATCTTTTAAAATATTTGCACTGCCTTTCAATAATGCCAAGCTGAGAAACAATCTTTTAACATATGGACCTGCAGGGGACATTTAAGATCCAAACTATAGCTCATATATATCACAGCAAAGTCTTAGTAAGTATGGTCATTTTACTGCTAACATTTAACATCAAAGTATGAAAAATTATGTGCATTTTATGATAAATATGAAGAAAGGAATATTTGCAAAACACATCCTTAGAAGACAGGTCAATAAGTTTAAATATTTCAGTGACATATAATACTTACAAATAATAGAGAAAAAGAAAAGAAAAATGATTTTAAGGAAGAGTTCAGGATTTCTAGCTCTACCAAGATAGATTATCTTTTCCACCCACCTCCTATCAAGTAAAATAACTTAGTTATAGTCAATAAACAAGTACAAAACATTGTGAGAGGTGAAGAGAGAAGTTAACCTAAGAACCTCTGGATTTGATGAATGACATGATAATAATTTCCGTGTATTTTTCTTATTGCTTCCTACATAACCCATTAAGGTACTGCAGAGAATAACACCTAAACACACCCAAACTCTTCTACATGTTAATTGTTATAATTTAGATATTAGGTGTTCACCAAAAGCTCATGTGTGAGACAATGCAAGAAAGTTCAGAAATGAGATGATTGGGTTATAAGAGATTTAGCCTGATCCATGCATTAATCCCATCATAGGGATGAATTTGGTGGTGACTGTAGGCAGGTAGGGTGTGGTTGGAGGAGGTGGGTTACTGGGAGCATACCTTTAGAGTGAATATTTTATCCTGGTGCGGAGTGCTCCCCTCTCTTCTGCTTTCTGATTATGTCCTGAGCCTATGTCCTCTACCATACTCTTCCACCATGATATTCTGCCTCATCTCAGGCCCCAAAGAATAAAGTTGACCATCTGTGGACTAAGACTGTTAGGGTCTGTAAACAAGTCAAGATGGCGCCTGGCATTTTGCCAGAGGGAGTGGTTTGTGAAGTAACGCCAGCGAGCCATTAAGTGTGGAGATTCCTTGTTGGTTTACTGCTGTATCTAGTTTATGTTAATTAAGATAAGCTGTGTGGAATGTATATATACCCCTCCTGTCCTACAATAAACGGCTCCCACTCCTGATGTATCAATGTACACAAGTTGCTCGTCACCCCCCGGTTATTTTGCTGCAGCCGGACTGCGGCATAAGACCTCTGAAACCATGAGACCCAAAACAAATTTTTCTTACTCTAATTGTTCTTGACAGCTCTTTTGACCATGGAAGCAGAAAAGCTGACAAAAACAGTAATTTAGAAAATTATCTTCCTAAATATAGGGAAAACAAAGACTGTTTTCCAAGTACAACAAAAGGAGGATTAATCAAAACATAGAAGTGAAATTTCAAGTCACCAAAAAATAGTACTGAGAGGGAAGTAGAAAGCTACAATATTTTAAAAGATATATACTGATCCTAAATGCATACATTTTTATACATTTATAATGTTTATTAGAAATTATAGATCTTATAAAAACTTTGAACAGGTATGTCACAGAAAAAGATATTCAAATGGCTACAGAAATATATAAAAGGATGTTGAATCTCAGAGTACATAGATAAATACAAATTAAGACTCAGTGCAATTATACACTACATATCTACTATAAGATTGACTCTTGGTCATCACGATGAAATAAGTTTTCCGGATTCAGCTATAAATCTGAATAATAATGAATTAATTTCAAGTGTGAATAACTTTTAATCATTACTTATAAATACAAAATGAGATTTACTCTGTTGTAATGTTCTTCAAATAAATATTTCATTTAAAATGTTTATTTTATATAAAGCTACATGATGTTTTTCTTTAAAGTGAATTACTGAATGGTATAGTCATCACTTGGATGAGTTCTAATAAAATACTTTAGCTAAAAATGACAACTTCATTTTGGGATCAACCCTTGGTAGAAGTAGACTTTAGAAACATGAGTATTTTCCCCAGCAATTACAACTGAATACGTGTAGCTTTCAATTAATAATATAATTTCAAATAATAGAAAATTGATGTTATAGATGAAGTGTACTGAACTAAAAGTATCAATTGCCTAAAAACTCACTTTTACTTTTTATGAAAGATGCCATATATAATTAAATTTCACAGTAAAAAGAAGAAAAACCTTTTACATGCTTTTATTAGTGTGATAACTATACATTTTCTAGTGGAATACAATATTAAGCTTTGTAATAACATTTCTGTTTTTTTTCCCCACTGAAAACAGCATTGTCAAATTACAGTTAATGACCCATTTTAAATCCCTCAAATTATAGAGTGAGTGATGTGAGTTAATGTGCTTCATTACCTTTTTAACATTCCTTAAGTATGTTTTCCTAAGTTTTTTAAAGAGAAAAAGTTTCAGTCATACCAAAAGTCATGTTCAACTTTTCCAGCTGTGCATAATTGTTTTTCTAATATTATTTCTTAAACAACAGATTTCAAACCATAAAGAGTATTTATAAACATATCACTTGATTTAATCCAATGAGGTAAACTAACTTAAGAAAAAAGTCATCAGTAACTTAGTAAGACCCTGTGTCAAAATAATAGATAAAAAGGGCTGGAAATGTAGTTCAGAGTTAAAGCATTCCTGGATTAAATACCTAGTATCAAAAATAAGATTAAAAAAGAAATAGAAAGAAAGGAAATCAAAGTATCACAGTTTTGGAAAAAAAATACTTTATGATAGGAAGTAATGATTTGAATTCATATTATCCTCTCAATAATCCACTCCACTAAATTGAATATTATGGTTATAGTAAAACAAAATTTCTTAATTTCATAGTGCTCCTATTTAGTATGATTAGATCTACAACCTAACATAATTAGGTAATTATAGTCATTAATTAATATTTAAAGGAAATGCAATAGAATATAAAAGTTGGTTATATGGTCCTTAGCTAATTGGAAGCTCCTCAGGGAAATTTCTTTTGGAAAGTACAATGGCAACTGCTTGGACAAATGGAAAAAAAAAAACAAGAACAAAAACAACAATGTCCTCACATATTCACAAAATATGGCAAAGGCAAAAGGTGGACAGAAGCAGTATATAATGCTTAATATATTCTTCATTCCATAAACAAGTATAATAGGTATACAGTCAGAAAAATTATGATGAAGGTTATACCTACATTGTCCCTTCTGCCTTTATTCAGTAAATGTTTGAACATTTGAATGTGTATTATTTAATTGTGAAGGACTGAATTAGGCACTTATGTG
This sequence comes from Marmota monax, assembly GCF_021218885.2. Taxonomy (NCBI): domain Eukaryota; kingdom Metazoa; phylum Chordata; class Mammalia; order Rodentia; family Sciuridae; genus Marmota; species Marmota monax. The sequence goes on from NW_026692781.1 coordinate 19,102,766, forward strand.
AAGTGATTTTTTAAAATGAAATATTTTTCATAATCTGTAGTTGATTTGTTTTGTTCAGTTTTGTTTTGAGATAGAGTCTCGCTATGTTGCTCAAACTGATCTTTTTTTGTTACTCTTGTTCTTATTAATTTTACAGGATGGTAGAATATATTTTGACATACATATATGGAGTATAACTTCTCATTCTTCTAGTTGTATATGATGTAGAATTACATTGGCCATGTAATCATACATATACATAGAGCAGTAATGTCTGATCTATTCTACTATTTTTCCTATTATCATTCTCCCTCCCTTTCATTCTCTTTTTCTAATCTAAAGTACTTCTATTCTTCCCTAACCCCTTATTGTGAATTAGCAACTGCATATCAGAGAAAACATATTTTTTGATTGGCTTACTTCACTCTGCATGATATTCTCCAGTTCTGTCTATTTACCTGCAAATGCCACAATTTCATTCTTCATTAAGGTCAAATGATATTCCATTGTGTATATCCCATATACCACATTTTCTTTACCCATTTATCTGTTGAAAGGTACTAGGTTGGTTCCAGGGCTTAGCTATTGTGAACTGAACTGCTATAAACATTTGTGTGACTGTACTGTAGTATGCTGATTTTAAGTCCTTTGGGTACAAACCAAGGATTAGAATAACTGGGTCAAATGGTGGTTTCATTCCAAGTTTTCTGAGGAATCTCCATACTGCTTTCCACAGTGGTTGCACCAATTTGCAGTTTCACCAGCAATGTATGAGTGTACTTTTCTCCCCACACCCTCACCAACATTTATTGTTGCTTGTATTCTTGATAATTGCCATTCTAACTGGAGTGAGATGAAATCTTAATGTAGTTTTAATTTGTATTTCTCTAATTGCTAACAATGTTGAACATATTTTCGTATATTTGTTGACAATCATATTTCTTCTTCTGTAAAGTGTCTGTTCAGTTCCTTAGACCATTTCTTGATTGGGCTATTTTGTGTGTGTGTGTGTGTGTGTGTGTGTGTGTTCATTTTTTTTTTAGTTCTTTATATATCCCAGAGATTAACACTTTATCAGAAGTGCAGGTTGCAAAAATTTTCTCCCATTCTGTAAACTCTCTCTTCATATTCTTGATTGTTTCCTTTGCTGTGAAGAAGCATTTTAGTTTGATTTCATCCCCTTTACGGATTCTTGATTTTACTTCTTGAGGTTTAGGTGGCTTGTTAAGAAAATCAGTTCCAAAGCTGATGTGATGTAGATCTGAGCCTAATTTTTCTTATGTTAGGTGTAGGGTATCTGTTCTAATGCCTAAGTTCTTGATCCATTTTGAGCCGAGATTTTTGTACAGTGAGAAATAAGGGTTTAATTTCATTTTGCATCATATAAATTTCCAGTTCTCCCAGTACCATTTGTTGAGAAGGTTATCTTTTCTCCAATGTGTGTATCTGGCACATTTGTCTAGCATGAGATAACAATATTTATGAGTTTGTCTCTGTGTTTTCTATTCTATACTATTGGTCTTCATGCATGACAAGACTGATTTTTAGAATTGACAGTGGTTATTTAAAGATAGTGGCTTAAAGAAATTGAATATTCTTCTGCCATTAACAGGTAAAAATCTTACAAAGAAAAAAAAAAACCCACAAACTTATTCTAAATCTGTTTGCCTTTACCTTAAGGAAATAAGTTTCCAGTATCCAATAATGAGGTAGAAACTGAAATCTACTCTGGAAGGCTGATGAGTTGATGCTGTCCCACCTCAGGTCACCTAGGATAGGAATACTTGTCCAGAGAGAGTTACACAAACACAAACCTAGGATTTGCACCACTGTAGGGTAGAGGGTGGAAATAAGATCACTTAAGATAAAACCAGGAATTTCAACTCCATGTATACTTTGAAAAGCAGGTGAACAGGGAAGACATGGTAATTATCACACATTTTTTTGTATCTGCCCAAGCTTTACGTACAAACATGAAAACTAGGCTTCATAGAGAATTTCACATTCTTGTCAAGTTTTAATTCAGGCTTATTCTTTCAAGAGCAACAGCATTGAGTACTCAAAGCCATGAAATTAACAAAAATTAGTATTGGTCTTTCCCTCTAACCAAAACATTTAGAATAAAAAATAAAATGAAAAGCATGAGTTGTATCATTGAAATTGAAAAAAAAAAATCAATTACAAGTAGACAAGACACCATCGAGGAATTGCTTGCCTTACTGATCAATTTGTATATAAATCTGTTTATGGTAAACTTATTTTTTCTTAAGTAGATATATGTGTTTATATAATGTTATAACATTCATTATGACTAAAGTTTAGAATATCTTAGAGGAAGCTGAGATGTAACTGAATATCCCAAATATTTCATTAATTTTTTTTAATTTTAAAATTTATAATATTAATCTATGAAAATGTGTTTAAACACATTTCCCTAAGTATTTATTTTAATGTTTCATTATTCATCCTTATACCTTTTATTTTAGCACATATGTTTAATAAAGATGTAATCGTGGTGAAAGTGCAATTATATATGCTATTTTTGTGTACACATTGATTTTTTTCTAAAAAATTTTCATCAGATAGTTACACAACTATCTCAATAGTCATTTTAATGACTTCTTAGTTGCCCATTGGTTTTTGACAAAAACAAAACAAAAAGCGAAGAACATTTTAGAGACACCACATAGATATATATTTTTTTCTCTTTAGATACTAAGGGGAACCATTTCTTGTCATAATAAAAGAGGTGTGGCTGCGTTTTTTTCAAAGGTGTGAAGGTAGGCAGTTGCTGACTGGTGTCTTTGTTGATGGTTAATCTTGAGGGTTCAAGTTGTGTGTCATGTTGTGATGGGAGTCAAGAAGGGAAAGCCCTTGCTTTGACCCTCCTTACAAACTGCTGCAGGTCCCTGGGTGGATCAGGAAGGGTTTTGGGAAGATAAATAAAAACATAGACCCTGATAAGGTCGTGGCCTCCTCCCCCACAAGGACTGACCTTGCAAGTATGGCCTTTTGGTTTCCACCAGCGGCAACAATCTTTGGGGCCAGAAGTGTTTGCAAATTGAACAAACTTTTTGCAGGCCTGTACCACAGTCAGTCACTAATCCACTCAGGTCCAACTAGAAGTAGGATTTGTACAAGGTAGGAGTCCAGGGGAGGATTTTTCACTTCAAAAAAAAAAAAAAAGAAGAAGAAAAAAAAGTTTGTTTGTTTATTTGTTTGTTTCTGTACAATACTCAAAGATGTAATGGCCCTTGTAAGAATCCTTGTATTTAGGATATAAGTTACATTGGTATTTCTGTGTTGAGAAAAAAATGGCATAACCTCTGTTTTGGTTCCTAGAATAGAATCAAGAATATTTTCAAAAGGGCCTACTGTATCTAGTTTCAAGTCAAGATAGAGAAACAAAGCAGAGGCAGTCCCTCACCTTATGTTTCCCAACTTTTATTTTTACAATGGTGTTTGTAAGTTAATATTGACCTAAGTCTGATTTGCATATTTCTGTAGTTGTGTTTATGTCTGTATGTATTATTAGGTAGGGAATTTGGAGCAGAAATGATCTTAATTGAGTTTGTATCTTTCCTTTTTATTCACACAATGGGCAAGTATTTGTTAAATTGAGATTGAAATATATTAGGAGGCTATACTTGGAAAAATCATAACAGCACATAAAATACAGGAAAAAGATGTATGTAAGTAGTAATTAAATAGTTACTGAGGATTTATTATGGAATAACTGTGTGGATTTTTAACATATTTGTACTGGTAAATACTCTTGTTAAACATGGAAAAAAAATGTACATAGGGCACTTACTTGTTTTTGCCAAACTAAGGTATGTATGAAGAGAGAGAGAGAGAGAGAGAGAGAGAGAGAGAGAGAGAGAGAGAGATGACTAGGATGCATCCCAACAGCACCTTATAGTCTAGAAGAACTCAAGAAAAAGTAATTAATGTAAATTACTATTAAAATTATACCCCATTTGATTCAAATGTATGAATTGTCAAGATCATTGTACTGTCATGTGCAACTAATAAAAAAAAAGTGTGGGAGTGGTGATGCACACCTGGAATTTCAGCAGCTCCAGAGGATCCCAAGTTCAAAGCCAGGCTCAGAAACTTAGTGAGATCCTTTCTCAAAATAAAAAAGGCTGAGAATGTGGTCCAGTAGTTAAGTGTCCCTGAGTTTTATCTCGGGTACTAAGAAAAAAACAAAAGAAATAATTTGGCAAGAATAAGAGTCAGGACCAATAAAAAGCCCCCAGTTCAGTAACAGGCTATCCTATGAGGACTTGGATTTCAGGATTTGTCCTGGACAGCCCCTACTATGATCTAAGTCATGATATCTGGTGATTCATTCTAATTTTATAGCACTTCTGCATTCCTGGATTATACTTATCACAGCATTTTATGACATCAAGTTATTGAAATGATGTATTTTGTATTCTGCCGTTTCCAAGTCTGCCAGCCCACATACTGCCACTACTGTTGCTGCTTTCCTGTGCCCTATGAATCAGAAGGAAACTGGAGAAGAAAATGAGCCTTTTCTGCCTAACAGATTTTGATCTGAGAGGAATATAATGGAGTTAGCTGAAGAAAGGTTTTTTTGTTTTTTTTTTTTTTTTATTACAATGATGGGTAGAGAAGTAATTTTCAATTTATTGAAAATTTATATACATAAATCTCTGCCATGTATGACTTGTTCCCCTTGGCAGTTGTGTCACTGCAGCAATCTGAAGCAAACAACAAATAACTTCTCAGCCTTTCTATAAAACTTTATTGTGAAGCAAGAGCATTCACTCTAATCTGATACACAAACATAATGTTTAACTGTCTTATAACCTATTGAAATAAGTGTCCATCACAAATTTCTCCATCAATAGGAGATTAAATTTGTCACAATGTTTCAGTGGGTCACCAGTTCTACAATATATCCTTCATAGAAGTGATTGTTTTCATTTCTAAATTTTGCTTTCAGAGTAGTGTTTTTGTTGTTGTTGTAGTTATTGTTGTTTTGTTTTAGGATTTCAAGAAGTAATTTGAACTTTGACCATGAGGTCAAAAAGATCAAGAAGTGTTTTGTTTATTTATTTATTTAGTCTGTGTATGTATTTTTTTTTCCGGGAGAGTACATTAGTATTTGTGTGTTTTAAGATAGAGCTCATCTTCTATATGCATTTTCCATGAAATAACAATAACAAATCAAAGTGCAGTCAGGAAGAAAAGGATTCTTTGGCTTGTGGCAGTAAACATAGAACTTTGAACAAGTATTTTCAAATTTTAATCACTTTCAAAATTACCTCCATGCTATAGTCATATGATCAAAATTAAACTTTATTATTATGTTATTTTTAAAAAGACAAATGTAGAACAACAATACATTTCTTAAAATATGTTTTTTAAACTTCCCTATGTTTACTATATCCTAAGATATAAATAGTAGGGGGGAGTTTTAGAAAAATGATAGCCTATAATTTCCAATATCTTTTGAAATTTACATATAATCAACAATATAGAACTAAGAATTAGCTAACAAGCCATTAATCATATTAACAAATACTTATTGGGTATTGCGTATCAGATTCTGTTTCTAGGTACTAAAAGCAGCAAACATGATACATAAAGCTCTGTCCTTATCATAAATCAAATGTGGATAAACACATACATAACTCAGAGAGTGGTATGTGATATTCTAAACCTTTAATTTATACCTAATGTGAATCAACTGCTTATGATGTGCAGTTTGGAATCACAGAAGCTCTAAACTATATGACCAATAACAAAATGAATGATGATTATTCCCATTTGACAGCTGAAGGAACTGAGGTCCATGTAAATTAAGAATACTATGGAGCAAGCATATGGTTGAGTCAAGTTTTGAACTTTTCGCCAAAATCATGCTCTTTCTCTTCTAGTTAATGCTTCCACTCTCTAAAAATCAACATTTTCTTTAAAAATGGGACTTTCCAATTAGATGTGGCATCCATCTCTATAGTTGTTTATAGGTTGAGAACTTTTAAAGTGAATCATTAAACAAAATTAAGTAAAACTGGTTAACATTCTTCCACAGTCTTTAGCATTATTTGTGGAAGATGTTTTTGCTGTAAAATACCCTAAATTTTAAGAAATAAAATGTCTTTCTCTATTTTGTTTTTTGTTACCACTAAATGTTCCTCAGAGCTGAATACCAGAAAGTAAATAGGCTTAAAATAACTGCCTGGCCCATGAGACTTTTATTTTTTTTCCAGCATAGAATTGCCATAAGCAAAGAGAATTGCCATAAGCAAACTGCAGTACATCTTAGACTGAAGGGTTAATCAGCATAAGGATGAATGGTCCCTGGTATAAACTCAAGCTAATTTACCCCTACAAAGAGCTGTAAGTGACATTGGTAATCTACTTTATGGAATATTAACAGGTATCTGGCTCTGTTAAAAGCGTTATACAAAGAAAAACAACTATAATTGCTTCCCTCTTTAAAAAAAAATTAAATCTCTTTGGGAACCAGAGTTTACAAGAGAAAATATTTAATGACAAAAGCATTGCTGGCAAGTAGTATGAACACCAGTGGTTTTGACTGTATCTGGGCAGTGATGAAACAGTTGTGATCTTGGAGACACTGTATAGGATATTGCAATATGACAAGCCACGTGGCATTTAGGAGAATTTATAATAAAAAAAATGGCATATAAAGGTAAGTAAATTTAGTAGTACTGCATAATGACCAAGTTCAATAATAAATCACCTAACTAATAATGACTAGGTTAAAAATCAACTAGGTTATAAAAGCAAATTAAAAACAAAATTACCCTGATTACATATGCTATCACTTTCTACTTACTGTATTTTATAGAAAGAAGTTATAGAAAATAGTGTAAGAAAAAAATTTAACAACTAATGCTTAAGTAGTAAAAATTAGATATGATAGGTTTTAATTCACCTTCACTCCTTCTTATTTTTGAATTTTTAAAAATAGGCTTTACTCCAGGCTAGACAAATAAAATGTCTAGGTTGTATGGAAATTAAAAACAACATACGCTTGTTGAGAGCTTCATTTTGATTAAATTTGTTTTTAAAACAGAAAGAAAACATACTTTTTCTTACAGATTTAGGTTGCCTAGTCCAGGAATAATTGTGCATCTATCAAATAGAAACAAGAGGGAAAGCAGTGCTTTAATTTCGCGTATCTGTTTACTGTAGACTTTAACTGTGGTACAAGACCTTTCAAATCTCAAACAGAGTGAGACAAATAAAACATGGGTGCTGGGTTCATTAGCATTTAATGAATAACAAATTCTTCCTGCCTGGGCTAGTAATCTGAATTAGTCTTTCTCCTGAGTTTTCATTTATGTTATCTTCTTTCATGCAAATTAAGAAACTACACAAACACAATTAGATGTGGCAGCTATCTCTGCAGCAAGTTAGAGGAAATGGGCTTTATAAAATGAATTACAGATATATTTCTTTTCTTACTAGCAACAATCAAACACTGCAGTTCAGGCAATTTTAAAGGTGTTGTTCCCCCACCCCACCCCTCGCATCTCCTGTAAGTTAGAAGGTTAGGGAATACAAAGTAAACGTTTTTAAGAAAGCGAAGTAGTTGTTTTCCCTGTTCTGTTTTTCCTCATGAATAGCTGATCTCATGAAATCTGAGGGGAGTGGCACTTCAGAGAATTTCTGCTGAATCCAGGTCAATGTACTCACCTGGAATCTACTCCCACCAAGCACAGCCCAGTAAGCACAACTGTGTTGCTTCTGCTTGCCTAGATAATTTGGTTTTATGCCCTCAGTCGCAAAGTTGGGTTCTTCAAACAAAAATAAAATTTATTTCCAGTTCTTCAGCAGTATTCCTTTCAGACATAAATAAAAAGTGACTGCATCATGGTACAACTGGCTTCAAGTGAAACTGAAAACTAAGCAAAATTTGTTTAACAGTGTTATAGTACCATTCCACTTGCAAAAACATTCCAGACATTAAATTTACCTTAGCTGAACATTAACTCATTTTGCATATATTAAGTAATTTAATTATTTTCATAACTATGAAATAAGATTAGCTAAATCAGAAATTTTAATTCAGATAAGTTAAGTATGTGGCAACAAATTGCACAGCCAGGAAATGGCAGAGACAGTGCTTAAACACAAGTCTGAACGACTTCACAAGGAGTGCTGTTGACTATCACAATTTTTTGAACATGGTAATTTGACCTGAGGCTTATCTCCTGGAATCCAGTTCTTAAAACAGATCAATATTATTGGACCTGCTATGTCTCTTATCCTTTAAATTGAGAATGTCTGACAACCAATATTAAGACCTTTTTTGCTGTACTTCCTTGTTGATAATTTTCAAGTACCTATTAGAAGTGGGATATTATTTTCAAATCAGAGAAAATAAGTTCTGTGCTAAAAGTAGTTAGGACAGTAGTGAGACTATAGATGCATAAAGAATTTCTGGAGTGTGACTATTGCCAGATAAAGGTTTTCAAAGAGCATTTTGGAAGAAGAAACTAATGCTCTGCAGATTTCTGCCAATTTTCATGGAAAAATATCCTCAGACTCATTTCTGACTCTAATGTCAGGACTTTATTTCTCTATTCAGCACCTTGCAAGTATCATTGTTTTTGCTTCAATGACACAAATATGAAGTACAGTTCTTTTCTTTCTAAAACCACACTAAAAATAAATCAGCTTACTCCTGAAAATGAAGCTTTGGAACTGGAAAAAAAAGAAGAGAGAGGAAAGTAAACTCAAAGAAAAATGAACATTAATCAAGTATTGTACATTTTTGTCCTTGAGTGTTCTATAACCATTGTTCTATGTTTTCCTTACCATCCTCTCCCCTTGCTTCTTCTATTCTTCTAACACCTCTCCTTCCCTTTCTGTATGCCCATTATGGGAATCTAACAATTGTGCATGGGTGTGTGTGTGTGTGTTTGTGTGTGTGTGTGTGAGATCTCCAAGTAAAGAGTTGAAATTTTACCCGAAGGGAGTAAAAATCATATTTTACTTACAACAAACTCTTTTTCCCTAGTAGAAATTTTGATTATAGCTCCTGAATTCATTCAGGTAGTAAGGTAAAGTCCCTCTGAGAAGAAAATAAAAAAACAGAGGACTAATAGAACACATTATGAAGGTCATCCATATATGTCAGAAAAGGATAACAATGAACTTAGGAAAATTGAGAAGGATTTTCATTATAGTGAGTTTCACAGAATCCCAGGAAACAAAATCTTTCCAGAAAGAAAGTAATAGTGTCAACTGCCAAAGAGGAGGAAGGACAAGAGAGAAAATCTGCCATTACTCCTGGCAATGTGGCAGTTACCGTTTTTGCTGACTTCACCAAGAACTGTGTCAATATTATATATAATACTTGACAAAATCTCACATAAATATTCAGCCTGAAGATACATACTATTCGCAAGGGGGATGTTTCCCTCAAAATCTCAAGTAAAATAAAAATAGAGGTTGAATAAATGTTTTAACATTAAAAGTGTTATGTTAGGGATTCTGGCTCACGGGTAGAGCGCTCACCCAGCACATGGAGACGCTGGATTCAAGCCTCAGCACCACATAAAAATAAATAAATAAATAAAGTAAAAAGGTATTATGTCCAACTACAACTAAAAATAAATATTAAGAGAATATTATGTTAATGATTAAGTACTATTTTGGGGAAGTTCCAGGGGTATCTATAGCTTTCACTAGACTAGCACACATCACAATATGTTTTGTATGAAGTAAAATAATTTAATTTCTGTGTACAATTCCAAATATTGTATTTTGGGAATTAAGAAACATACCTGGAGTTGAAGGATGAAAACTGCAGTAAAAATTCTACAAAGTAAAGCAAGGAGCATTTATTCTGCTGTGCTTTGAATATGGTTTGTTCTCTGAACTCATGTAGGATTTTAATCCCTTGAGTCATATGTTAACAATATGAAGAGCAGAGAAACTTTAAGGTGTTTAGAGCTGGCGCCTTTGGGAAGTGATTAGGATTAGATGAAGTCATTAGAGGGGGCCTCCATGATTGAATCCTGTTGGTTTTATAGGAGGGAGAGGGACCACTCAGACACATGTGCTACCTGTGTGTTGCCATGTGATGACATATACCACCATTGGCTCTGCCAGGATGGTCATCTGTCCTGAAGTGGCACAGCCAAAGGTGGCCCTAGCCAGAAACTGCAAAATGTTGCTTGGATTTTCAAAACTGTGAGTTAAATAAACCTTTTCTTTTTATAAAACCAGCCTATCTCCAGTGCTTCACTGTAGTAACAAAAAGCTAATTAACACTATGCCAATCAATTTAGTGATATTATTCCCAAGATAAATATAACTTTCCTGATTATTATGTCTACTTAATCTTAAACATAATTATGGATGTATAAATGTGTATAAATATCAGATCTGAAATATCTCCAAACTTTATATGTAAATATAACCAAATTGGATGGTAATTCTTATTGCAAGTACTGTCTATTCAAATAAATCAATTTATATAATTTATTATAAAATCATTCTTCAATTCTTTGTTTTATTATTTCAGTAAGTTTATTTCTCTTGTCTTTTTTTCCTAAATTAACTTAGTGCTTAATCATCTTTTTTGCTCCTTATTCAATTGGATTTATTTTAAGCTTTCATTTATTTGCCAATTACTTTTATTGCCTAGTGCACATAATCTACTACATTGCTATTCTTTTATTATTTTCCTCTAACCCTATTCACCCATATCATTTGGATAGAGCTGCTAAAGTAAAATAATAGAAATTGGATGGCTTCAATAACTATGGAGGCTGGAAGTCCAAGACCAAGTTGTCAGCATGTTTGGTTTCTCCTAGAACTTCTTTCTGTGGCTTATAGATGGTTGCCTTCCTGTCTTTTCACAAACCTTTTCTCTGTGTAAGTACATTCTTGATATCTCTTAATTCTATAGGAATAGAAAACCTACTGGATTAAAAACCTGTCCTGTGGCCTCCTTTAAACACAAATACCTCCCTAATGACTGTTTCCCTGAAAGAAGATACTTGGATTGTTGGAGTTTCAACTCATGAGTTCTGAGATATACCATTCTGTACACACAATCTTCTATATTTCCATCCTTGAGATCCTCAGAATTTTTTCACTTCTGCTATATCTTGCCTTTGGGGGTAAAGCTTTGAAATATTTAAATTGTTTACATATTCTTCACATCTACTTTTTGATAAATTGACTTAATACTTTTGGTCTTAGACTTATAATTAAAATACCTTTGTGTATAAGAATCTCTTTCATTTTGGGGATGCCTTGCAGCCTTAAACTTTTCAGGATATGTTTATTCACATATATATATTTATGCCTGCAGTGTTCTTTGCTTAATACTTTCCCTTTCACTTCAACTGCCCATCTTAAAAGCCTTTGTCTTTTTCTGTTTAGTTATATCTTTTCTCAAGTACCTTCTTTTTTCAATGTGTTTTGGAAACACATTACCTGAAATCTTTTATCTAAATAAATGACCTACATACTAGCAAATGAATAACAATTATATATATGTTAGCTATCCTCACATTGATGTTCTGTACCCTCTATATGTCATATTAACATGTTGTATTTTCTACTGTTCCAGATAAGAAGCTCAATGATTACTATAAATTATTTTGTTCTTTTAATAGGCAAATTCATTTCTGGTGACAACCGAGTTCAAAACATTTCTTTGGAGTTAATAGTACATGTTTGCATTTCTAGGGAGTTTGGGATTATGTCTTTCCATTGACCTCCAGGCTATTAATTCATGTCTTAGCAATAACTCTTCTTTTCCTAGATTATCTTCTCAAATTTGTAAAAGTTTACAAATGTTTAAAATTTATGATATGGTTTGGATGTGAGGTGTCCCTCAAAAGCTCACATGCAAGAAGATTTGGAGGAGAAATGATTCAGTTATATCCTTAACATAATCAGTGAATTAAATACTTGATGGGATTAATTGAGTGGTAACTGCAGGCAGGTGGGGTGTGACTGGAGGAAGTGGTTTATTGGGGGTGTGACTATGGGGTATATATTTGTATCTGGCAAGTGGAGATCTCTCTTTCTACTTCCTGATCATCATGTGTGCTGCTTCCCTCTGCCATACTCTTCTGCCATGATCGAGCTTGCTGTATGTGGACTGAGACCTCTGAAACTACGAACCCTTAAATAAAATTTTCCTCCTGTACAATTGATCTGATCCTGTCTTTAAGTCACAGGAGTGAAAAAAGCTAAAACAATTTATCAGTGTTTCTAATTATTCTGTTCATTATTCCTTTTTTTGTCTACTAGATGACTTTAACCTAAATATGCAGCAGTTGAGAAAGGCACATTGAACTCTGCTCCTGGGATAGGACCATCATTGTAATCTGTCAGCACCGACAAAATCACAAGGAGAAGACATTGTTTTTCAGTGTTTTCTACCTTCCTTCTAACCTGTAATAGGATAGAAAATCCACAACCTTTTTGGAAAAATCAGGAAGGCTCTGGGAAACTGGGACAATGAGTGTATTCTTGAAAGCCACTTGACCTTCACCAAAAGTACCTGACCCCTCCTGGGTTCTTCCTAGGGTATGCACTTCTTTCTTCTCTTAGTCCTGTGGATGTTCTACCCTACTGTTTATTCTCTCATCACATCCAGAGGTAAAAAACATACTTTAAATTTCTCTTGATTACATCCTCCTGATCTGACCTCACTTCTGGCTTAAGCAGCTGCAAAGATCAAGAGTAGAAAATGACTGAAATTTAGAATTTGGGATGGAGTGAAAATAGGGCATACTTGTGCCGCCAGTTTCTGGAATCCTCTTCATACCTGTTTTAAAATCTAACTTTTACCATAATATTTCATGTGACTCCTTTTTTATTATTATAATTTGAAATTATGTTGTCCATAAGTGCTCATTCATTATACTTCATATGTTTTATGAATGATTAGCTATTTCACAAGGAAAGCAAAAACTTTCATGGTGAATGATATTCTAGATACTCAGTATTGTGAAAAACAGCCTTCCTGTCAATAGTATACATGTTGTTTTTGTGTTTGGCCAATGCTTACTAAATACCTGCTAACTCAACCTCACTGAATCTTAGTCAGGTTTCTCTCCTTTTTCCTAGACCTCTGAACATTGTGCCATCATTGAGGTTAAGCATGGAAATTCAGAATATTGTCCTATTAATGCCCTCTCTTTGAATCAAATGAACACATCTGAGTAGTTTCCATTCACTTCCTTGAACATGCTCACTCCATTCCCTAATACCTAGTTCTTTCTATCCTTTAATATATTTCTCCTCAGAAGAGAAATAAGCCTTCTTGTCTTTTAATAAGTTATTTAAGGATAGTATAATAAGAGAATTCTCCCTTTGCAATAGCCTTACATATGGTGCTTTCTTTATTTAAGTCTAGATTTATTTCTATTTTGACTTATTAAAATAGTTTATATGCTGGGTTGACCTTAAATAAGTTAGGCAAAACATTTTTGAGTACATAAAGATGTTTGTGTTGGGAACAGACTTCATTACTACTCTGAAATATTTAATTAAAAAGTTGAAGAGTTTATTCTATAGAGTCTTAGTGTTGCCAAAACCAACTAAATAATTTATTTTAACTATAATTGAGTATGCGCATTGAGACAGAAACTGTATTTTATACTTCCAAATACTTTATCAATTTCATGTTTCCCATTAACTCTATGAAATTTTAGCTTCTTTATTAATAGAAGAAAATAAACCTCAAAGATACAGGAATGATATGATATGACTAAGGTCATACATCTAACAGTAATATGGATAGTTACCATTTAAAGCTAGTCTCAAGATGCCAAAGCAAATGGTGCTTACGTTGAGAGCTGCAGCACAAAACACGTATACCATTTGTTTGTACAAAGTGTTGGGAAGGGCTGCTTTTTATAATATTGGAAGTTGAATACTTTCAAGGTCATCCTGAGATCTACAAACTTAGTGAATGTTGTTGCTAAATGAACAAACAAAAGACATTAAGGAAAGTGAAGGAAGTTTTTTTCACACTTATAAAAGATGAGCTTACTTAAGGATATTTTGCAATTTTTCCATATGTGGTGGTATTTAGAGAACTGAGAATTATAATTTAAGCATGTGAAATATTTTGGATGTTTGCCATGTAATTATTCTTCCCTTACTTGTGAAGCATTAAGCTTTATATAGTCACTATCTGAAAAAACAAACTTAGAAAATCTTGCAAAGTAACAAAAACAAGTGGGAATTATGTTTGTTTATTCTTCAAAATTGATTTGTGTACAAATAAAAAGTATAAAGAAAACTGTGTATTATTGTTAAGCTTGAAATTCTTAAGCTTTCTCTACCCTGTAAAGGAAGAAATAAATGTTGGGGATCTAGCAAATGAAGAGAATCATTCTTTACCTTGACAAGATTCTTAATTGGTAATCTTATCTTTCAAGGTTATGACTAGTAATATGCCAACTCTGTGTGAGAGTTGAGAGTTAATCAGTTCATCCAAAACATACACCTTGGTCTCTGGATTTAGTGCATTTTCAAGTCCAGTTTAAAGAGAAAAAAATTAGCTTTAGGTAAACCACTCATCAAGTAGTTAAGTCCAGATTTTTAAAAATTCTATCTTTTCTTTCCTTCCTTTCTTCCTTCATTGTTTTGTCTTGTTTTTTTTTTCAGTAATTTATACATTTGTTTAGAGCTTCTTTTTATTTACACAAGCCTTATTTTTGAGAAACATTATTTGGAAAGTTTCAAGGGCCAGGTCCACATATTTTCATTGACTGTATATTAAAATAAATTTATTCTGAGATATATTTAAGTAGAAAACTCTTCAGGCTTAAGAGTTTATATCTCTCCTAAGAAACATTGTTTTCATATTTTTACTTATTTATCATTTCATTGCATCATATTCATGCCTAATTTTATTTCAGTTCTAGCATTTTCCTTCAGTCATGTTAGGAAACCATCCTTCTGACTTCTTGGCAATTCCTTATGTAACAACCAGAATCCATTCATTCATACATTCACCCAATTACTATTTTTATATTTATTTTTTAGTTGTAGTTGGACACAATACCTTTATTTTATTTACTTATTTTTATGGGGTGTTGAGGATCAAACCCAGGGCCTCACATGTGGTAGGCCAGTGCTCTACCGCTGAGCCACCACCTCAGCCCCTCACCCAATGACTTTTTTACTAAGCATTCATTATGCAACAAGAACTGTTCTACACACTATAGATTCAATACTAGAGGGAAAGGACATTTTCTTTTAAGGGAAAAAGACACAAAGTGATAGCATATAATATACTATTAGTCAAAATGAATACTATGTTGAGAACTAAGGAGGCAACAAAGATGTGATGCTCAGATGGCAGTGAGAGGACAGATAAGTATGTTAGCTAAAGTCATTAGAAAAAGAATCTTCAATGAAAACATTTGAATATAGTCATGAAGTGAGGTACATGAAGGAAAAACATTTTCGACAGCGGGAACAGAATGGGTGAATGTTGTGAGGTTGGAATATCTTGGACTAATCGATGAATGTACACCAGCTAAGCAAACGCTAAAGCAATGTGTGTGGGGGAGAACATAATGAGTGCTTAAGTAGAAAAAGTTGGCTGTGTTAGATCCTTGGGGTTGAATTATACTGATATTAAAATGATATCAAGGAGAAAAGTACACAGATGCCAGAATGTCAGGAGATTTACAGAATTTAATCCAGAGGGCTCCCAGAACAGATCTAAAATTATGGATACTCAATGAAACAAGTTAGACACAAACTTCACTCTCACATCAAACAGTATTTCAATATAATAATGTGTATATGTTTATAAATACAAAAATGGGATATCTTCAAGCATATACAAAAGGAACATTTGAAAGTGTTCCCTTTTGCAATCAGAGAAAAAGTAAAATGAACAAAAGTGAAGGGGTGAATGCTGATTGTTGATGAATCTGAGCAAGACAAGATTAATGAAAATACTTCATAAAATATTTCATTCCAAAAATGAAACTTATCCAAATACCTCTATTGTTTCCAATCATAACACCAATAAATGTTTATAAGTGACAATGAATACATGTTTCACCATTCTATTTTTCTCATTTTTTGTTTGAAGTATTATATATTTTATTATATTTAAATAATACATTATTATGTTAATATGAACTAGGAAAACATAAGAAGTCAAATTCTGCCATTAAAATGACATTTCTATAATATTTTAATGTTCTGATATTTTATAGAAAAAGATGGATTAAATAATTTCTGGAAATATTTTTGGAAGTCCAAAGCATTAGGAGAGAGGGTGAATTCTCACCATAACTCTTAGGGACATCACTATAAATAAGAGACATTATGAGTAAGCAGGAAAACCAATGAAAATTCAATAATGCTGAATCAAAGCAACAAGCCATTTACATGACTCTACATATTAAATGTGTCACTCTCATAAGTGATGAGCAACCTAAATTTCAAACCTAAAATAACTATTTTGTTTACTCAAGAGTCAAACAGTTTCAATCAGAAAAAAAAATGCCCATCACCCTGTTCTTATAGATCTGACTCTTGCTCTAACAATGAAGAGTTTCACTTTGGTTGCCAGGATACGCAGTTTTTTACTTTGGGACTATGTTACAGAAAAAAAATGTAGAACTGGAGACTTCAACCCTCCAGACATATTTCTCAGTGGCAAGCATGGCTTAGCATTTGGAAAATTCACACCAATGGTATCCTGGTAAATGCATCTATCAAACAATTCTGATTGTAAGAAATAGTCTTCTCTCTCTCTCTCTCTCTGAAATGAAGATTTTGAAAACAGTTAATAACTCAAGCTTCAAGAAGAGCAGAGATTAATAAATCCATCCAACATACTGGTTTCTTCCTCAGGTTATTTTTTTTCCTCCTATCCTTTTCCTCAGCAAGCATGGAATTTACACTGAACTTTACCTCCTATCATTGGTTTTCCAAACTCCTCTAGTAAAGAAGGAATATTCTCATTCACACAGTTTGAGGAACTGAACATGATACATAATTGGTAAGGCTCTGTAGAAAATTAAAATTAGGGGTTCCTTGTTCAAAAGTTAATAAGAATTTCAAGATGGTGGAAGAATTACATTGAACCAATTGAAGACTCCTTTTAAACAGGGAGCCAGAGCGACCATACAGACTCATGTGACCTCTCTGACAAACATTTTTTTTCAACAATGTTAAATGTTAATATTATTTTTTTAACTCCAGTGTTTTTGAAGTATTCATAGTTTCTAGATACTTTATGATAATCATGATAATGACATAAATTTAACTTTCCTATCTTTCTTATTTAAAAACAAAACCCAACAAACTTTAGACAAATTATACTAAACAGAGTTTACTTTAGCAAAGAACAATTCCAGGCAACCCTCAGAACCAGGAGAAGTGTGGACAGTTCCACCCAGAAACGTTAGTAAATAATATTTATAGATTAAAAATAAAAGGCAGAAACGTAGTACCCTAAAGAAACACCTTGATTGGTTATTGCTCAGCATTTGCCTTGTATGGACATGGTCTGATCAATTTGCATTCTGTGATTGTTTAAAGCTCAGATGCTGTGATTTACCTAGAATCAACTAGTTGTTAAAAGAGTATACTCTTACTTAGGTTACAGTTTGCATACATAGTAAATTAGGTGTAGTTCACTAAATAAGATTTCAAAGTATGCCCACAGTCTCATGCCAAATTTAATTTGATGTTAACATTCCTGGTAGTCTCAAATTACAATTGAAAAATGAGGAAAAAAAATTCCCCCTCTTACAAACATGTTTATGAAATTATTTAGATATTTTCCTTTAACAAATATATATTAACATTGTATTGGACTTTTATGGTAGGCAATTTTAAGTACTGGCGTATAAACAGACACTTTTCTCACAAATTTTAATGTAGGAGAAAGGGGAATAAGACAAATACACACAAAAAGTTATTACCTTGCTATCTTTTTACTATTGCCATTTTCTGATTTTCCATATTAATCTCTCCTGACTCAAAAACATAATGATTTTTTTTTCTTGAAACTACAGTATATTGTAAATACGCAGCATAAAATGTAGTGGCAAATATATTTTAAAGTATCAACTTCAGATTTTTATTTGTTAAAGACCAAGCATTGCCACAGATACTATCTCCTATTCTAGGGTTTGGCATCAAAGTATGTTAAACCAGGGACATTATAGAAACACTAATGATTTAAATTATTGCCACAGTATTTTAGACCATTTTAAAAGTATTTTTTATATATTTATGATTTAGTTAGATTTTTTTTTATTGCTGTGCCCAAAAGACCTGACAAGAACAATGTAGAGAATAAAAAGTTTATTTTGGCTCAGAGTTTCAGAGGTTCAGTGCATCCCAGGCTGACTCCATTACTCCAGGCTCAAGATGAGACAGAATATCATGGAAGAAGGATGTGGCAGAGGAAAGTAACTAAGGACATGGCAACAAGGAAGCAGAGAGTTCTCCTCACCAGGAACAAAGTATAAACCCCAAAGGGAAACACCCAGTGACCTACTTCGTTTATCCACACTCTATCAGTTTATATCACCCAGTTAATCCACATCAGTGGATTAATCCAGAGCAGCAATGACTTAATAATTTGGTCAACTTTATTCTTGTGACAACAACATCTCCAAATGAGGACTCACTTTTCACTTTGGAGGGGAAAAAATTCAAGAAATTCTCCATTTACTCTTCAGTTCTTATTACATGAGTTGCCACATGCTATTTCCACTCATAGTTCGTTAGGCAGAACTAATGAACTGCAAGGAGGTAGAAAGTTTAGTCATCTAGGTCCCCTGTTAAAAGAGGTGACTCCAATATTGGTAAGAATCTTAAATCTTTTTTTAAAAATGAAATTTGAATGAAAAGCAGAGAAAAAAATATTTTCAAGTGTTACAGGTCTAAAACTTTATTCTACTATCAGTTTTGATTGGTAGTTTGTGTCAGTATTAGATTCTGTGGAATTCACTTAAACTGATTGTTTCATTGTTTTATTGCCTGAATGATGCTAGCCATAAATATAATGTAATCATTATCCTTGGCCTCTTGAATTCTAAAATTTTGCAAGGATATGTCTCACGAAAGACATTGTAAATTAGCATTAAATATCAAGTCTTAAACTAATTTCTTTCTGGAGAATTTTACATCTTTGATAATTGTTCAAAACTTTAAGTTCTTTCTATAAATATCATTTATTGTTAAGACAACAGACTGAGCCTTCACACTAATTAAATAAAATATTTCAGGGACTGGAGATAAAGTTCAGTGGTAGAGCAAGTGTTTAATATCTGTAAGGACCTGAGTACAATTTGAAGCAGCAAAATAAAGGAAAAATTCAAAATCTTATAAACTTGAACTATACCCCTGACCTTTATATTTCATACTCATTTCTGACTTCTATTTAATAAAGAAGTGGACAATAATATAGTTGAGTTTGTTAAGCATCACTTATCTCACTGTTGATCTAAAGCTTTATCTACTTACCTCTGCTTTCTGAGGCATAAGTATCACTTCTGCCAAAGTCTAACATCTTCACTCAACACTTTTCTGTGGATCTTCTCAACCTTTGCACACTTATTCCTCTAACAGGCCACTTTCACTTTCCACCTCATCTTTCTAAGCACTTGCATATTTGGTGATTCATATAGCATAAAATTAACCACTTTAAACATCTGGATAGCACTCAATACATTTGCAATATTCTGCAATGATGACATTTTTCTAGTTCCAAAATATCTTTATCACCTCAAAAGGGAAATTTATTATTTGCCGCAGTCTGGCTGGGCACAATCAGGAGCCACTTGTCAAAAGAAACTAACTTTATTTTTAGAACCACACATGCCAAACAAAACAGCCTCTCAGGAAAAACCCTCAGAGCCTCAACTGCCACCACCGCTTTCCACAAGCCTCTCTCTCCCACACAAGCTTCTCTCCACCTCCCACAATCCTCCTGCTCTTGAGGCCGATTGGCTGGGTCACGTGGGCGGAGCCAAAAAAGTCCCCCAATGAGCAGCTCCGTGGTCTGAAAGGGCAGGGAAACAGTCCAATGAGCATCACCACAGAGGAGCCAATCAGCTAGATGTTGCTGGGGCCGAGGAGCCAATCAGCTAGATGTTGCTGGGGCCGCTGTGAGCCAATCATCAGCCGGCAGCTGGAAGTTTGCTGGCAGCTGGAAGTTTGCTGGGGCCCCTTCAGCTGTGGCTCTCAACATCTCCCCCTCTCTGTTTAAACAACAAGCATGTGGCTTAGGGACCGTGCCTGCCTTAGGTTGTCCAATAGTACATATGGTCCTTAGGTTGGTACCATTGCAATTGGATCTTACCCGTCACTGACTACCGGTCCAGTATACAGCCACACCTGTGGAGAGGTCTTTGTACCAGCGGGGGGGGGGGGTGAGGTTCTTTGCCTCACCTCTGTTGGCCCCCAAATTTTAGCTGGACGATCATGACAAGCAGAAGGGAGGAAGATACACCAAGCCAATTGACGGCTCTTTTTGGAAAAATTGTACCACCAATGACATCATCAGCAAAAATACCCCAACACTACCACAAGTCGCTGCACCAACAGATAGTTCACAATGCATACAGGTGAGCTCACAATGTGTCCAGGCAAGTTCTGCAAGCAGTTCAGTGATGGCTATTGTAGAAGCTGTAGATTGGTTTTATCTTTGACTTCACCAGCACTGGGATGAAGATAGGAATTCTGGCAATAATGGCTAAAGAAAAAATTATGTAACATTCCAGAAGGCACTAAAAGAAAACAATTTTCTTAACAATTTACATTGTCTTCACCGGCACTGGGATGAAGATAGGAATTCTGGCAATAATGGCTAAAGAAAAAATTATGTAACATTACAGAAGGCACTAAAAGAAAACAATTTTCTTAACAATTTACATTATCTTTAAGAGAATTATTAAATATAATGAAAAGGAAAGGTGAAAGTAAACAAACAGATCTGTTAACCTTCTTTTTTGTTTACATATTAAAACAATCCTCAACAGTTGTTTACCCAATTTAAATTAAACCATATAAATCACGTGAAAAAAAATATTTGGATCCATTTTATCATGAGCGCTCATCATATATGATATATGGACATACATACATTCAAACATATAACACAAAACACAAGTGTGCACACATAATATAATACATACAACACATAACATTATAGTAAAGGCCTTATAACTTTTTACAGGTGAAATCTCCATTGCAATGTTTAAAAACTCTATAGTCAAAAAATAGAACTGATCAGCAAAACATTAACCTAGGTCTGTATGAGCTCAAAAAACAAAATAGAACTTCATGATATGGCAAAGGGCAATAATAAAATAGATATTGAAAAAAGCATCCTGGTTCTGTTGCAGATGTAAGAATAGCCAAACTGGAGTTTTGGATATCAGTTGTTATGGATTTGAGCCAAATCATCTTCTTTTTGGTCTGTAGAAATCACTTTAGTTAATCTTTCTGGAATCCAAATCGGCTGCTGTTCTCCCTGTGGAAACACATAAACAGACCCCCGACTCCAGACAATCACTGGGTCAGGACCTTGGTTAATCTCTCTGGAATCCAAATCGGCTGCTGTTCTCCCTGTGGAAACACACAAACAGACCCCCGACTCCAGACAATTACTGGGTCAGGAGCTTTCCATTGTCCTGTTAGAATATCCTTCCAAAGTACCTTGGGCTTATGTACATTTTTTGGACACATATGCCTTTCCGCAGCACTAAGTCCTGATGAATCCAAATTTAAAAAGTTTAGAGTAAAAAGGGTTATTTTAAGTTTATCTTTGGGGAATATATACCCCTTCCCAATTCCTTCTTTTTGCTTTAATAAGTACATTTTAATAGTTTGATGAGCTCTTTCAACTATGCCTTGTCCCTGTGGATTGTATGGGATTCCTGTTATATGAGTAATGCCAAATGTTGAGCAAAATTGTTTAAAAGAGGTAGAAGTATAACCAGGGGCATTATCTGTTTTTAACTGTTTTGGAATGCTCACAGTGGCAAAATTTTGTAAGCAATGAGCTATAACATCTTTAGTTTTTTCTCCGGCATGAAGGGAGCCCATCAAAAATCCAGAAGAAGTATCAACTGTAACATGCAAATATTTTAATTTTCCAAATTCTGGCAAGTGTGTGACGTCCATCTGCCAAATATGGTTAGGTATCAATCCTCTAGGATTGACTCCAAGATTAACTTGTGGTAAAAAGGTCACACAATTTTGACATTGTTTTATTATTTGTCTAGCTTGTTCCTTAGTTATTTTAAAATGCTTTTGTAAAGTATTAGCATTGACATGGAACTTTTTATGAAAATTTATAGCTTCTTCTAGTGTAGAAAAAATATGTATGTCATGTGTAGTTTTATCTGCTAAATCATTGCCCAAACTAAGGGCTCCAGGCAATCCTGTATATGCCCTGATATGTCCTATAAAGAATGGATCTTTTCTGTCCCAGATTAGACTTTGTATAGTGGAAAGCAAAGAGAAAACAGTAGAAGAAGGGGAAATCCTACCAGCATCTTCAAGAGATACTATAGCATTAACTACATACTGACTATCAGAAAATAAATTAAATACAGAATCTTTAAACATCACAAAAGCTTGTAAAACTGCATTAAGCTCTACCTTTTGAGCTGATTGTTTGGGTACTAAAAATGTAAAAGTTTGATCAGGGGTAACTAATGCTGCTGTACCATTATTTGACCCATCAGTGAATATATTTGGAGCATTCATGATAGGTGTTTTTCTTGTCATTTTTGGAAAAATTACAGGATGCAATGACCAAAAAGACAATAAAGGATTAGATGGTAAGTGGTTATCAAATGAAACATTAGATTTGCACATGATTATTGCCCAAGTATTTAACTCATTAGCTAACTCATCAATTTGATTCATAGTATATGGAGTAATAATTTTATTGGGAGAAATTCCAAACACTCCCTTTGCTGCTTTTATTCCTTTGAGTATTAATTGTCCTACAGCCTCAGGATACCTACTAAGAATAGTGTTAGGAGAATAAGATAAATGTATCCATAATAATGGACCTTCTTGCCAAAATACTCCTGTAGGAATATTTTTTGTTGGTAGTACAATAAATAATAAAGGCAAACTTATATCAATTCTATCCAAATGCATATTTTCCATATATGTTTCAATGATTTTTAATGCCTTTCTTGCTTCAGGCATTAACATTCAGGGTGAATTTGGATCTGATGGACCTTTTAGGATATCAAATAAAGGTCCCAACTCTCCTGTTGGTATACCTAAATAAGGCCTTATCCAATTTATGTCTCCTAATAACTTTTGAAAGTCATTAAGTGATTTGAGTTGATCTACTCGTATTTGAATTTTTGGTGGACGGACCATGGTTGAGGATAATAGAACTCCTAAATAATTAATTGGAAAATTTAATTGTACTTTATCTATTGCTATCTCTAGATTATAATTTTTTAATAAGTTTGTAAGTGTGGCATAACATTCTAGCAATGTGTTTTTATCTTTGTGTGCTAATAATACATCATCCATATAGTGAAATATTTGTAGTTCAGGATTTTGATTTCTAAGTGGCTGGATTACTTTGTTAACATAAATTTGACACATAGTTGGGCTGTTAGCCATCCCTTGAGGGAGTACTTTCCATTCATATCTCTGATCAGGACCTTCATGATTCAGTGCAGGGATAGTAAATGCAAAATGTGGACTATCCTCAGGATGAATTGGAATTGAAAAAAAAAAACAATCTTTAATATCTATAACTAAAACATACCAGGTTTTTGGCAAAGCAGACAACTGAGGAATCCCTGATTGAGCAGGTCCCATAATAACCATCTCATTATTAATGGCTCTTAAATCTTGCAATAATCTCCATTTACCAGATTTCTTTTTGATGACAAAAATGGGAGTATTATGGGGAGATACAGAAGGTTGTATATGTCCTTCTGCTAATTGTTGTTTGACCAGGTCATGGGCTACTTGTATCTTTTCTTTAGTCAGGGGCCACTGAGGAACCCATACTGGGCTTTCTGATTTCCAAGTAATTTTTATTGTCTCAGTGGCCCTTTCTGAAAATCCAACCCATGTCTGTCTGTTCCTTGATCTATTTGTATTGGTGCTGCTATACCTTGTTCTTGTTTTTCTAATCTTTTTCCTTTCCTAAAACCTTGTCTAGTCATAATAGTGGGTGCATTTTGGTTGATGTTATTTGTTAATGTCAAACCTAATTGATCTAGGACATCTCGTCCCCATAAATTTACGGGAAGATGATCCAATACATATGGCTGTATAGTTCCTTCACATCCTTCAGGATCCTTCCAATCTAATACCATTGCACTTCTTTGGGGATTACTTGCCACTCCTAGGCCTTGAAGCGTTTGAGTGGCTTGTTGTAATGGCCAATGTTTTGGCCATTCTTGACGAGAGATGATGCTAAGGTCTGCACCTGTATCCAGTAGCCCATTAAATTCATGTCCTTGAATATTTAGTTTTAGCATGGGGCGAGACTCTAAATTTAAAGAAAACATAGCCCAATCTACACCTGTGGAGCCTAATCCCTTGGAACCTCTTTCTACAGTACGACTGGAAAATTTATCATGTAGGCTGGGTATTATTAGTAACTGTGCTATTCTATCTCCTGGTGAAATTACTGATATACCCTTTGGAGAACTGGCTATAATTTTTATTTCACCTTCATAATCGGGATCAATTACCCCAGGACTTATCATAAGTCCTTTTAGAGTAGAAGAGCTGCGTCCCAATAATAAGCCTACTGTTCCTTTGGGAAGAGGTCCTTTCACCCCTGTGGGAATGATTTGAACTCCCATCTCTGGAGTTAGTACTGCTCTGGCGGAGGCGCAGATGTCCAACCCTGCGCTCCCTCTGGTTTGTCTGATGAGGGATCTGATGGACAATGTGTCCTGGGCACTACCCTGATGGGGTTGCTGGGTTCCTCCAGTGCTCCGTATATTTGTGGTTTTGGGCCCCGGAGCATTGGGCCCCCCTGTCCATTTTTTGGCAATGGAGCCCGATGCCTTTCTCCACGATATCGTGGATAAACACCTGGTCCTTGTTCGTTTTTTGATAATGGAGTACCCTCTATGGTGGTTTGAGAACGGCATTCATTAGCCCAATGTCTCCCTCTATGGCATCGTGGGCAAATACCTGGTATTCTACTCCTTTGATACCTAGTTTTGTTAAACCCTCCTCCAATGGGGCAATTCCTTTTAAAATGTCCTGTTTGTTCACAATTGTAGCATGTTCTTGGCCTGGCATCTAAAGCCTGTTTTACTGCAGCTGCCACAATTTGCCCTTGTTCATTAATGTCTCTGGCATCTAAAGCCTGTTTTACTGCAGCTGCCACGACTTGCTCTTGTTCATTAATGTCTCTACATAATTTAATATATGTGTTTAAATCTTCATGTTTCCATGGTCTAATGATATCTCTGCACCAACGATTCGCTTGCTCATAAGCCAGGTGTTTTAGTAATGGCATTGCTTGTTCTGTATTCCCAAAAACTCTGGTAGCTGTTTGAATAAGCCTATCTACAAATTCAGCATAAGGTTCATTAGCTCCTTGTATTACCTTAGATAATTGACCTTGTAAACCTCCATGTCCTTGTAAAGTCTTCCATGCCTTAATTGCATCTGCAGCAATTTGTGCATATACGCCAGGATCATATGCAATTTGTTGCTGCTGATCCTCATAAGGTCCCTTTCCTAACAACATATCTAGATTTCTCTGAGGATAACCAGCTGCTGCATTTCGCCTAGCCGTCTCCTTGAAAAATTCCTCATTGGCAACCTTCCATAACAGGTATTGTCCCCAGCAAACTTCCAGCTGCCAATTATTAATATAAAAATATTTACTTTCCATTTCCCACACCTGTCCCCGTTTTCACTCTAGAAAACATTGCATTGTTTTTTGTTGTTGTTGTGTTTTCATGTGGTTTATTTATTTGGTAGTAGTAGTGATCAAACCCAGTCTTATGCATATGGACTACATTTCATCTCTACATATTTATCTACTCTAGATAAATGGAATCATATAATCATGTTTTATGTCTGTTTTTTTAACTTAGCATAATATTATAGCATGTACCAAGCCTTCATTTCTTTTCATTGAAAAATATTGTTGAATAATATCCTATTGTAGAGATACACCAATTTTTGTTTATTCATTTGTCAACTGATGGCACATTTTGGTTGTTTCCATGTTTTGGTTATTGTGAACATTGATATTATGAACATCCATATAAAAGTTACTTGCTTGAGTATCTGTTTTCAATTTGGGGGTGGAGGAGATTTTGCATAGGAGTGGAATGGTGGGTGATATGGTAATTCTTTTTAAATTATGGCTAACCTACATTCCTTCAGCAAAGATCAAGAGTTTCTCTTTCTCCACTCCTCAGCAGTACATATGATTTTCTTGTTTTTGTTTGTTCTTTTTGTTTTGTTCTTAACTACAGCCATGGTAGCAAATATAAGCTGTACATCATCATGGTACTGATTTGCATTTTTCTAATGATATAATTATGTTTAGAATTCCTTCATTTGCTTTGTGGTCAATTGTATACCTTTTGCTAATATATAAATTGCATTGTTTCTCTTGTTATTGAGTTACAAAAATTCTGTTTTACATACAACAACTTTATCAGATATGTGACTTGAAAATATTCACTCCCACTTTAAAGTTGTATTTTTACTTTCTTGTTAATGGTTTTGATGCATAAAATAGTTTGATTTTTTAAAAGTCTAATATATCTACTTCTTTTTTATATCATTGGTCATGCTTTTGGTGTCACATATAAAAATTATTTGTCACACCTAAGGTTCTACAGATTAATCTGTTTTAAGAGTTTTTTCCCTCCCTACATTTACTGTTGATCCATTCTGAGTTAACTTATATAATGGGTCTAACTTCATTCTTTTACATAGGAATATCCAGTGATCACAAAACAGTTTGTTTAGGAGACTATGATTTCTTTATTGTGTCTTCTTTGCACACTTGTCAAATATCAGTTCAAACCAAGTATCCATTGACAAATGAATGGATAATGTATATATACAATGGTATAGATACAATGGATTATTGCTCAGTTTTTTAAAAAAGAAGAAAACTGTGACATTTTTGACATGTTTGAATTTGTAAGTCATTATACTAAGTGAAAATAAGGCATTCACAGTAGGACATACACTTCAAGTTTCCGCTTACATGTGATGTCTATCATAGTCAAACTCTTAGAAGCAGATAATAAAATAGAGGTTGCCAGGAGCTAGAAAGTAGAAGGAATGGAGACTTCTTGATGTTTATAAAGTTTCAGTTATGATGGACCAATAAGTTCTACAGATCTGCAATTCAATATATTGCCTACAGTTAACAACATAGTACTGTGTTCTTCAAAGCTTGTAAGAAAGTAGATCTAATATTAAGTCCTTTTACTACAAAAATCTTTACAAAAAAAATTAGGAAAACTTGGAAGGAGTTGGGTGTGTCTATTTAACTGTGATGATGGTATTACAAGTATTTCCATATATCCAAACTCATTAAAATATACAAATTAAATATGTGAAGTTCTTTGTATATCAGTAATATCATAATAAAGTTTTTCAAATTATGTGATATATGAGAATCATGAAGATATTACCTTATACCTCATAGAATAATATCAGCATATTAAATGGCATTAATATCTACAGAAATTAGAATAGCACCTAATACACTATAATTGCTAAATAAATATCAGCTTTATCCTATTATTTTTCTTTTCATTTATTTTAGTTAGCCATTTTTCAAAGTATGCCTTAAAGAAGATTTACAGATGTATTCACAATTTTATATTCACTCAACTTACCTGAAAAATCAAATGTAAACAATTTATAGTTTCTTTCACATTATCTATTGTTTGATGCCATTGCATTCTGTTACATAATTTTTTTTTCCAATGAACATTAAGTCTTGTTCAAATTAAGGATTTGTCTAAACATTTTAAATTCATATCACTATTTATACTTCTAAACTTATTCTGATATTGACATCAAATGACTAGAATGATAAAAAGATTTTATGAATGCCCTATAGTAACAAAGGTTTCTAATGGTATTAATAGTGGCAATACCAAGAAAGTGCCTGATTTCTTGGATGTCTTAAAGTATAATTTGTACTAATGTTTGAAAATGTATATACTGGTCTCTAAAATGAGATTGTTTTGAGTCTTGAAATTATAACTCCAGGAAACTATATCACCTGACATGACAAAGAGGTAATCACTTATGTGGTAAATTACTCTTAAATGTTCATTTAAATTCTTTTTCCTTAATCAAATGTAGGAAAAACCTCAATTTTAATACCCTAAAGCTCTCTAGTTGGCAGTTGTCCTATAAAATATATTTGTATTTTAAACTGATATGTTCCAAATACTCTTTGGTTTGAATTAAATGTCTCTATTTATGTAGAGAAATTTTAAGGAAATCATGTACAATAAAATAAATATTAATATGTTTCGAGAGTATTTTTAATTTATAATTTCTAACTACATCTATTAGCAATATAACTGAGCATTTTTGTAGAAACTATAAATCCTATGTGATACAGACTTTTTTATCTTTATTATTTTTATGAAAAAGCAGCATAAATTTAGTTTGGATTGTGGAGGGGAGGTATGCAATTTGGTCAAAATCTCTATCTCATAAAATGTAATAAGCATCTTCTTCTATTACTACAAGATAAGGCCATTTGTGACTTCAAAGAGTAGTTCATACTATTAGTCAACATTCTCTAGAGAAACAGAACCAATATGATTGGAAGATAAATACACAGATAGATAGATAGATAGATAGATAGATAGATAGATAATGAGAATATTTCATATGGGAAATGGTGAATCAAATTATGAAGGCCAAGAAGTTCCATGACATGCAGTCCACAACCGGAGTCACAAAATAGCCCATGATGTAATTCAGTCTGAGTCTGTAGGACTGAACAGGGGAGTCAATGATTTTATTCCCAACCTGAGGCTAAAAGCTTGAGAACTGGGAAAAGAAGTGTACTAGTGTAGATGCCTGTCCATGCAGGACCCAGGCTCACAGTAAGTCCAGGTCCACCCTTCCACCCTCAGGGCAGACACCCGCTAGAGCTTAGCCTCTGGCACAGGACCACCTCTTCCAACCAGCAGACTACTTCAGGAGCCCAGGCCCAGCCCAGATCCATCCATAGCGACTTGCACAGGACCCAGGCCCAGGGTACGTCCTAGTTCACCATCCCCACCTGGAAACCTAAGCCTAACCCACTTCCATCTTAGGACACTTCAGTCATCACCATAGATTTCCCCACATAGTAGCCCCTAGCTTTTTGACAGCAGACAGGGCCTAGAAGCAGCTGCATCTCAGAGCAGGCATCCCAAAGGGATTGTGAGGCCCACCCTTTCAGCCCCAAATCTGTAAGACATTGCATTTGGGGCACTATTATCTCTAGTTACCTCTGCTATTGCCACAACCACCTTTAGATGCAGTAGCATATAAGGTGCCCCAAGATACATTAAGAGACACTAGCAGGTTCTGGAAGCCCAACATCAAGGTGAGGTACAGATGATCTGCACGGGTACTACAAGAATATAGGGAAGAAACTGTAATGTCTCAGATCCACACTGCAAGAAAGGAAGACACAAAGACAAAATTAAAAAAAAAAAAACAAGAGAGGAAAGTTCCCCAAACAAACCAGGATACTATAATAATAGAATGCATGGACAGTGAGGTTGAGGAAATGTCAGAGATGGAGTTCAGAAGATTCATAATTAAAATGACCTGTGAATTAAAGAATGACCTAAATGAGCAAATACATGCAAAAATCAATGACTCCAACAATGACATAAGACAGCAAATACAGGTAGCAAAAGATTACTTCAAGAGAGAGATATAGACTTGGAAAAAAAAAAAAAACAGTCAATGATCCTTGAAATGAAGGATATAATAAATCAAATAAAAAACTCAATAGAAAGCATAACCAACAGACTAGATCACTTGGAAGAAAGAACATCAGATAATGAAGATAAAGTATACAACCTGGAAAATAAAGTTGATCACACAGTGAAGATGGTAAGAAACCATGAACAGAACATTGAAAATTATGTGACAGCATCAAAAGACCAAATCTAAGAGTTATTGGGATAGAGGAAAGCAAAGAGTTTCAAGCCAAAGGAATGCACAGTCTCTTCAATGAGATAATATCAGAAAATTTCCCAAGCATAAAGACTGAATTGGAAAACCAAATACAAGAGGTTTACAGGACAACAAATACACAAAATTACAACAGAGCAACACCAAGGCACATTATAATGAAAATTCTTGACACACAGAATAAGGATAGAATCTTAAAAGTTGCAAGAGAGATGAGTCAGATCACATATAGGGGGAGACCAATTCGTATCTCAGCAGATTTTTCAACCCAAACCCTTAAAGCTGGGAGATCATGGAACAACATATACCAAGCTCTGAAAGAAAATGTGTGTCAACCAAGAATCTTACATCCAGCAAAACTAAGCTTCAGATTTGATTATGAAATAAAAGTTATAAGAATTTACAACTAGAAAGCCTGCACTACAGAACATCCTCAGCAAAATAGTCCAAGCAGAGGAAATGAAAAACAATGATGAAAATCAGGAGAGGGAGGTATTACACTAAAGGAAAATCTAATTAGAGGAGACATCAAATTATATTAAATACCAAAAATAAACAAAATTGGCTGGGAAAACAAATCATGTCTCAATAATAACCCTGAATGTTATTAATGTCCTAAACTCACCAATCAAAAGACATAGACTAGGGATTGGATCCAAAAAGAAAAGACCCAACAATATGCTGCCTCCAAGAGACTTATCTCATGGAAAAAGACGTCCCCCTACTGAAGTGAAGGGTTGGGAAAAAACATACCACTCACATGGACTGCAAAAGCAAGCAGTAGATTCCATCCTCATATCAAATAAAGTAGACTCCAAGCTAAAGTCAATCAAAAAGAATAAAGAAGGACACCACATACTGCTTAAGGGAACCATATACCAACAAGACTTAACAGTTATAAATATATATGCCCCAAACAATGGAGCATCTATATTTATCAGACAAACTCTTCTCAAGTTCAAGAGTCAAATAGACCACAACATAATAATTTTGGGTGAATTAAACACACCTCTTTCAGCACTAGATAGATCTTCCAAACAAAAGCTGAACAAAGAAACTATAGAACTCAATAATACAATCATTAGCTTAGACTTAACTGACATATGTAGAATATTTCATCCTTCAACAAGAGAATACACTTTATTCTCAGCAGCACATAAATCCATCTGTGAAACAGGCCATACAGTATGCCACAAAGCAACTCTTAGCAAATATAAAACAGTAGAGAGATACTACCCTGCATTTTATCAGATCATAATGAAATGAAATTAGAAATCAATGATAAAATAAGAAATAAAATCCACTCCAATACCTGGAGAATAAATAATATGCTACTAAATGAAAAATGGGTTACAGAAGACATCAAGGAGGAGATTATAACTTTTTAGAGGCAAATGAGAACACAGATACAACATATCAAAATCTCTTGGACACTATGAAAGCAGTTATAAGAGGAAAATTCATTGCATGGAGTTCATTCCTTCAAAAAATAAAAAGTCAACAAAAAAATGACTTAACATTATATCTCAAAGCCTGAGAATAAGAACAATTCAACACCAAAAGCAGCAGAAGACAGGAAATAATTAAAATCAAAGTTGGAATCAATGACACTGAAATAAAAGAAACATTTGAAAAAATTGACAGAACAAAAACTTGTGTTTTTTTTGATAAAATAAATAAAATGACAGATCCTTAGCCATGCTAATGAAGAAAAGGAAAGAGAGAACACAAATTACTAACATACATGATGAAAAAGAATTATCACAACAGACAATACAGAAATACAGAAGACAATTGGAAATTATTTTGAAAACTGGTACTTCAATAAAATAGAAAATGTAGAAGTAATCAACAAATTTTCTAGAGTCATATAATTTGCCCAAATTGAATCTGGATGATATACACAATTTAAACAGATCAATTTCAAGTGACAAAATAGCAGATGCCATCAAAGGATTACCAACCAAGAAAAGCTCAGGACAGGATGGATACACAGCCCAGTTCTACAACAGGTTTAAAGAAGAAATAATACCAATACTCTTCAATTTATTTCAGGAAATAGAAAAAGAGGCAGCACTTCTAAACTTATTCTATGAGGCCAAAATCACCCTGATTCCAAAACCAGGTAAAGACACATCAAAGAAAGAAAAGTTCAGACCAATATCTCTAATGAACATAGATGCAAAAGTTCTCAATACAATTCTGGCAAATTGAATACAAAAGCATATCAAAAAGATCGTGCACCGCAATCAAGTGGGATTCATCCATGGAATGTAAGGTTGGTTCAACATACGGAAATCAATAAATGTAATTCATCACATAAACAGACTTAAAAATAAAAATCATATTATCATCTCAATAGATGCAGAAAAAGTATTTGACAAAATTCAGCACCTCTTAAGGTCCAAAACACTAGAAAAATTAGGGATAACAGCACATATCTCAACATTATAAAGGCTATCCATGAGAAGCCCCAGGCCAAAATCATTCTAAATGGAGAAAAATTGAAGGCATTCACACTAAAAACTTGAACAAGACAGGGATGCCCTCTCTCACCACTTCTATTTAACATAGTGCTTTGAACACTGGTCATAGCAATTAGACAAATGAAAGAAATTAAAGGGTTACACATAGGAAAAAAGGAACTCAAAAAGGCACTATTTTCTGATGATATAATTATATACCTAGAAGACCCTAAAAGTTCCACCAGAAAACTTCTAGAACTCATAAATGAATTCAGCAAAGTAGCAGGATACAAAATCAACACCCATAAACCACAAGAATTTCTGTATATCAGTGATAAATCTTCAAAAATGGAATGAGGAAATCTACCCTATTTACAATGGCCTAAAAAAAATACTTGGGTATCAACTTAAAAAAAGAAGTGAAAGATCTACATAATGAAAGTTACAGGACCCTAAAGAAAGAAATCAAAGCAGACCTTATATTAAAAAAGATCTACCTTGCTCTTGGATAGGAAGAATTAATTTTATCAAAATGACCATACTATCAAAAGCACTATACAGATTTAATGTAATTCTGATCAAAATCCCAATGACATTCCTCATAGAAATAGAAAAAGCAGTCATGAAATTCATCTGGAAAAATAAGAAACCCAGAATAGCTAAAGCAATCCTTAGCAGGAAGATTGAAGCAGGTCGCATCACTATACCAGACCTTAAACTATACTACAGAGCAATAGTAACAAAAATAGCATGGTATTGGCACCAAAACAGACTGGTAGACCAGTGATACAGAACAGAGGACACAGAGATTAACCCAAAATATTACAATTATCTTATATTAGACAAAGGTGCCAAAACATGCATTGGAGAAAAGATAGTCTCTTCAACAAATGGTGCTGGGAAAATTGGAAATCCATATACAACAAAATGAAATTAAACCTCAATCTCTCACCATGCACAAAACTCAACTCAAAATGAATCAAGGGCTTAGAAATAAAACCAGAGACTCTGCATCTAATAGAAGAAAAAGTAAGCCCTAATCTCCATCATGTGTGATTAGGCCCAAATTCATTAATAAGACTCCTATGACACAAGAATTAAAATCAAGAATCAATAAATAAGATGAACTCAAACTAAAAAGTTTCTTCTCAGCAAAGGAAATGATTTGTGAGGTGAATAGAGAACCTACATTGTGGGAGCAATCTTTACCCCTCATACATCAGATAGAACACTAATCTCTAGGGTATATAAAGAACTCAAAAAGCTAAACACCAAAAAAACCCACAAATAACCCAATCAATAAATGGGCCAAGGACCTGAACAGACACTTCTCAAAGATAGTTTACAATCAATCAACAAATATATGAAAAATGTTCATCATTGCTAGCAATTAGGGAAATGAAAATCAAAACTACTCTAAGATTTCATCTCACTCCAGTCAGAATGGCAGCTATCAAGAATGCAAACAACAATAATTGTTGGGGGAAAATGCACACTCATAAATTGCTGGTGGGACTGCAAATTATTGCAGCCAATATTAAAAGCAGTATGGAGATTTCTTGGAAAATTGGGAATGGAACCACCATTTGACCCAGCTCTCCCTCTCCTCGGTCTATACCCAAAGGACTTAAAAACAGCATACTACAGAGACACAGCCACATCAATGTTTATAGCAGCACAATTCACAATAACTAAACCATGAACCAACCTAGATGCCCTTATATACATGAATGGATAAAAAAAAGTGGCATATATACACAATGAAATATTACTCAGCAATAAAAGATAATAAAATCATGGCATTTGCAGGAAAATGAATGGAGTTAGAGAAGATAATGCTAAGTGAAGTTAGCCAATCTCATAAAACCGAATGCTGAATGCTTTATCTGATATATGGAGGCTTATTCATAATGGGGTAGGAACAGTGAGCATGGGAGGAATAAATGAACTCTAGATAGGGCAGAGGGATTAGAGAGAAAGGGAGGGGGATGTGGTTAGAAATTATGGTGGAATATGATGGATATTATTATCCAAAGTACATGCATGAAGACAAAAATTGGTGTGAATATACTTTGTATAGAACCAGAGATATGAAAAAAATATGCTCTCTATGTGTATTAAGAATTGTAAAGCATTCTGCTGTCACATAAAAATAAAAAAAATGATAAAAGAAGTGTACTAGAATCTAAAGGCTTAGGATCCAGGACCTATATTGTCCAAAAACAAAAGAAGAGAGATGTCCTATCCTATAAAAAGAGAGATAATTTACCATACTTCCATCTTTTTCCTCTATCAGTGTCCTCAATGAATTGCTTCATGTTCACCCATATAGGCAGGATAAATCTTGACTCAGTCTACTGACTAAAATGCTGGTCTCATTCAGTAATACCTTCACGTGTAAAACCAGGAATGTTTTGCCAGCTATCTGAGCATTCATGAGTCCAACCAAGTTGACACATAAAATTAACCATCACAATTATCAATTTTATCATCTTTGTCAAATTATTCTCCTTAAATACAATTGTCTTTTTGCGTGCACAGTATCATTGCAACACTACTTTCCTAAACAGCTATGCAAAACATTTAGGAATCGAACTACATCAATATCTTTTCCTCATGTCCTTCTCTATACCTTAATATTTATTCAGTTTTTATTTTTTCTATAATTTTATTTTAATAATTTATCTACATTTATGTACTTTTTAAACTCAGATACTTACCATATCTTATTTTCTAACTCCTTTCTTATCCACTCTTGGCATTCAGTCTTGGATGATTTTTTTTTTCTAAAATGCTAAACAAATAATATCACAGTCCAGGAGAAAAATATCCATTTACTGTTTTCTATAAACAAAAGCACAAATGTCTTAGCATATTATGGTTTGGTACTCTAGCTTCTTTTACTTTATGCTAGACAACATAATGATTGTATCTAGTTCCTCAGTAATATTCAGTATTTTCATACGCTTTCATCTGCTAAAGAAAAAAGCCATATGGCTTTTGAGAGGAGAGAGAGGCAGACTTTGGAAATAATTTTGTGGCCAAGAGATATGGGATAACATAAAGAAACCAAACCTACGAGTCATCGGGATAGAAGAAGGTACAGAGATTCAAACCAAGGGAATGAGTAACCTGCTGAAAGAAATAATTACAGAAAACTTTCCAGAAATAAAAAAGGAAACGGATATACAAATTGTAGATGCATACAGGACACCGAGCACACAAAATCACAGTAGACCAACGCCAAGACACATTGTTATGAAGATATCCAATATACAGAACAAAGAGAAAATACTAAAAGCTACAAGAGAAAGGAGGCAGATTACATTCAGGGGTAAACCAATAAGGTTAACAACGGATTTTTCATCACAGACGCTGAAAGCGAGAAGATCCTGGAACAACGTATTTCAAACACTGAAAGACAATGGATGCCAACCAAGAATTCTGTATCCAGCAAAATTAAGTTTCAGGTACGATAACGAAATAAAAATCTTTCATGATAAACAAAAGCTAAAAGAATTTGCAGCCAGAAAACCAGCATTGCAAAGCATCTTGAGCAAAACACTACACGAGGAAGAAATGAAAAACAATAACCAAAACCATCAGTGGGAAGTGCCTCTATAAAGACAGAGGGCGGGGGGAAAGCTAACCATGGAGAAATAAACTAAATTAAAAAAAAAAAGAAGAAGATAAATAATCAAACATGGCTGGAAGTACAAACCATATATCAATAGTAACTCTAAACATTAATGGCTTAAACTCCCCAATAAAGCGACATAGGCTGGTAACATGGATTAAAAAAACAAATCCAACAATATGCTGCCTCCAGGAGCTTGGGTTAGAACTTTGACATTGAAATGTAATTACAAAGACCAAAAATCATTTTGTTTCTGATAATTGTTTAAATTACAGCTGGATGATGAGTTCTTACAAGAATCTCAAATGCTACCTCATAACCATTATCACATCAGATGGTTCAACAATTAATCCTACAGCAAAAGAAACAGGAGGAGAAAACTCAAATGTAATTACAGTTAATATTTTCCAGAGAACCTTCTGATCAATAGAATTGGACAAAACATTCAAACCTGAATCACTACATTGATGTACTGTGTCCTTGCACAATATGGTGGAGACTGAAAAAACAGGAAAAAAAATAAAAATAAAAGAAATGGCCTTGGGAACAATTATCAACTCAGATGTAATGTTCCCTACTAAACAGAGATTAAGAGAAATTGGAAAAAAAGTTTTTTAGGTCTCTGATAGAACAAGACAACCCCAGTATATCCTCTATCCAAGCCTGATGATAGTACAAAAGGTCTTAGCCACAATAAAATAACCAGTCCCCTCCTTTAGCTAAAATGAATGACTGATATTTCTTTACCAATGACAACTCTTTCTGCAAATGCTTATTCTCATCTCCTAGAAATGAATTATTAAGAAATCTAGTCACTGTATTTCCTTCAATTTCAGACAACCCCGAATTTAACAAACAATAATTCCTTTTTACCTAAATGCTTCTTCATAGGCATTTCCCTTGCAGTAGAAAACTAATATACTTAACTCTGTCTTAACACTGCAGTACATTTGTGGCAGCCTCTGCACATTACACTTCACAATACTTCATTCCTTTCTGTCACTTATCTCCATACTCAATCATTTGGCTTTGATTTTTTGTTTTTGTTTTTAGGAATAGGTGGCTGAAGATATTGTATTGTTTATATATTATGATTAGTATTAATATACTAATATTCATTATACAGTATGCACAGAGAAAAATATACCATAATTAGGATTTCCTAATACTTAAAAGTTTCTGAGAATGGAACCAACCTAGAACACATTTTACCACAAGATTTCTGAGCACTTGGCTTCAGCACATTTTGGGGACAAAGTGAATTCCCAAGGAGACAACCAGACACAGGCTATCCAAAGGAGAACAACTGAGGGGGCTCCTTACTTCCCAGCAGCCTAGGCATCATAAAGTCTCCAGGCACTTATTGGGTTTTTAATATTTTCCTCAAAAAAACTTTCATCTATTTCAGATTTTCACATTCTTATTGTACTTACCTGGTTTATCCTGTCTCCACTGCTTTTCTAAGTTTTTATCTCTAATAAGATTATCCTAAACTCAAGTTTTGGTTGTCTGTAATACAGTGAGAGTGGGAGTGGTAGTTAATTTTATATGACCAGTTGAGCCAAATAACTGATTTTTAAAGGCATTATTTCTGGATGTAAGTGAGAGTGTTTTGGGAAGAGATTAGCATTTGCATCAGTAGACTGAGCAAAGAGTACCTATCTACTCTCCCAGGATGGATAGGAATGCTTCAATCCATTCAAAGTCCCAATAGAACAAAATAGAGGAAGGGAAAATTCATTCTCTCTCTCTCTCACTTCCCGCTCACCCTTCCTCTTTCCTTGAGGTGAGACATCCATCTTGTCCCGAACCAGTCATGAGTGGTGCTGGTTCTCAGGGCCTCAACCTCAAATTGGGATTATTCCCCTGACTCCCCTAGTTCTTAGAACTTAAGACTCAGACCAAATTTTGCCATCAATTTTCCTGGGGATCTAAATCACAGATGGCATAGTGTGGGACTCCTTAGATTTCATAATCACATTAGCCAATTCCCAGAATTTCTCTCTCAATTCTGTTTCTCTGGCAAACCCTTAACAATACAGTGAATTTCCATTTAAATTCCAATTTGAAAAGTATTAGTGGATTCCAGATTTGACTTAGAAAAACATGAAGATGTGGACAAAAATCACCTCTCCAATCTTTTTATTGGCCTCTCTAACTTTGCTCTCTATACTCCAGTATTACTGATCTTTTGAAGTTCTCTGGCTTCTTTATGTTGTTGTTTACTTGTTTTATGTCTCTAATCTTCCCTCTCTCCACATGTCTTTCTTCTTCCTACATATTTTTTAGACCTCAGTGTATATGTCACTGCATTTAGAAAGACATGCCTGAGTGTATTTAGATCCATTAAAACACTGACCACCTACAAAATATTATCTTACATTCTTTTTTCCAGCTTCTCTGTTCTTCAACCCTCACAGTTTACATTTATGTAAAATAAGTCTTATTTTAATGCTTATAAGTACATTGAAAAACTTGTCACACATTTTATTAAGTGTACTGTTTCATCTTATAAGTACATTGGAAAACTTTTCTTTTTACATTTTATTAAGTGTACTGTTACATAAAGTGAGGAGGGGAAGTTTTTACATTTTGGTAAATTTCCTAACAATAACTGAATGGTTTATCCTCTCAGCATTCACTCTTTTGCAAAATGCATACACTCTTTGTGTGAGAATTAATAGGGTGTATGGAACATCACTTACTGAGGGTGTGGAATTCAATAAATTTCACATTTTTATTCACTTGTATTAACTTTCAAAAAGGATGAGAATATTTATCTGATATATTGTTATTAATATTTAATTAAATGTATCATTTACTATAGAGTATGTCTAACAACTTATAGTATATATAAATATATTTATCCATAAATATAAAAATTTCAACTAATTTAATATTTATTTTCCTTATAAATATTAAAACATGTATTTGTTAGACAATTTTTATATTTTAGATTATAATTTTCTAAATTTCCTTTTTTAAGTCTGAGATCGTCTCAGTGAGACTCTTTGGTTCTTAAACTGTTTTTCTGAATATACATTTGCTTTCCAACTACCATTTTTCTGAATATACATTTGCTTACCAACTACCATTCAGGACAATGTATGTTAATAGTCAATGTAATGGAAATTCAAATTAATTTTTTTAAAGTAGTTATGTATGAATTCATTTAAAATTAGAACTATTCTCCATCTACATTTTCATGTAAATAGCATAATTTTATTAAAAATAGCTTTCATATGAAAAAATTACAAGGAAGGGAAGATTTTACATTTTGGGAAATTTCCTAACAATAACTGAATGGTTTATCCTCTTTGAATTCATTTTTTTGCAAAATGCATTGTTTCATTTGAAATACATGCAAAAAAAGTACAGTCTCAAATAGAGAGTAGGACAGAAGAGGAGTATTTCAGTAGTCATTTTTGCAATTTTAATGGATCTTTTACTTATGCATGATTTTGTAATGGAATGCATTGATTGCATGAGCAGTATTGAGTCACTGAATAGTCAAGATCTTCCAATCACTAATGTATTCCATTATATAATTCCAAAAATTACATTAATATTGCTATTTTTTAATCAGAAAAGTCTCTTTAAGTATTAAGAAGCTGTAAAATCCTTAATAGTGAAGTTTTCCAAACTTCTCATTTTAGCTTAGAAGCTTACATTATATTATTGGGAAAACAATTTTATTAATTTCCTTGAAGTCTTACTTCACTTATATTTAAAATCTAAATAATCATAACTTTTCACAATTTTAAAGTAATTGTATTCTGTGTAAGAAACAAAACAAAATAAAAATTAGTTCAACTCATCATTCAAATAAGTCTTTTTCCTTAAAACACCTACCACATTTCTGTCTGAAGAAGAAATGAGGCATAAAAAATATGCTTCATTCATATTTTTTAATTTTGTTTCTTAGACTAGTAAAAAGATTTGTACTAAGGGTCAAGTTTTTAAAATAAATTATTTTCCTATTTCATAAAGAACATTAAATGATTTTGAGCATTTTCACATACTTTTTGGTTATCTGTATACCTTTTTATCTGAGACATACATATAGCCAAGCTATCTATA
Organism: Marmota monax; assembly: GCF_021218885.2. Lineage (NCBI taxonomy): Eukaryota > Metazoa > Chordata > Mammalia > Rodentia > Sciuridae > Marmota > Marmota monax. The sequence goes on from NW_026692781.1 coordinate 19,143,110, forward strand.
AATATGACCAAACATTATGAATCAATAAAAATATCTTAATAAAATATAAAAAGAACATTGACTGAAACAGATATTTTGAAAATTATTATAGTGTGATTAGTGAAGAATACAACAACTATTAACAATTGAGATGTAGAGTGGTGTCTCCTAGCTGAATTTATACTAGGACCACTGCTGAATTGACAGACATACTTGAGCCAACCTATATTATTTTAGTGGGATAAAAATTGGCAGAGTGAGGTAACTAGAGAGTCCATGGAATAAGATAAATAGACAATTAAATAAAACACTTGAAAAAGTATCAACACAAAAAGAGCTAGACAGAGGAAAAGAAAAAAATATTCAAAGCAATTGTTCAATAATTACAGATAGTAAAAATATTTGGAAAGAATGTTAAAAAATAGAGCTTAAAGAGCTCTCTAAAGTACCAGCTGGTAGCAAGCAATCTAGCTATAAAGCAGAAAAGATGGTTGCATGATCTAGATGAATGAATATACAAGAGGCTTAGAATGCTTAGGACGCTAGCATAAATTCGTTGAAAGCACTGTAGACAGAATCTAAACTACCTAAGGAAAGAAAGAAAGCATTGTGAAGACTAGTGAATAGAGGCAGAAATTTAAATTTGATGAGACAAAAATAATCCAATTTTTAGGTTTATAACTTTTATAAATTCAATAAATAACCACATTAATAGGAGGAAGGAGTAAAGTAACATAAAGCCATACTCTAGAAGAAGTGTGGAAAGTTAATATATGTGGCTGAGCCGCAGAATAGGTAGGTCACTCTCACGAATGCCACACTTTTCCACAAAGAAAACTATATTTGCATTACAGGGGGAAGAAACAGAAACTGTCAACTTGGTTCCAAAGCAATTTATCAATAGAAATAATATAGAAAAGAGGAGGTAAGCAGATGGTATCAACAAAAGCAAAATAGAGAAAGGTAGAAGGAAACAAATTCAAAAATGAAGAGAAGTTTTTACATAAGAAAGGAATATGAAGAATTTGAAACCCATGGTGAGAAATAAAGAATGCTAATGTTGGTTCTATATAGTCAGAGAATTAAGTGTATGAATTAGTGAAGAAGATCTATATGAGATTATTTCTGAGAAAATACTGTTAGGAGAGCCAAGTTTGTTTCGGTAATAAGGATGAAAGTTGTTTTGCAAAGAATTTATAGAAATATTTATCTATAAAAGTCACAAAGAATAGAATGCCAGAAATCAAATTTTAAAAAAGGGAATGCAGGGGAATGTAGAGTTATTTGTGAAGTTATTTAATAATATTGACTGGAATTGACTAGAAGAATTTCTCGTTTGGAGAGATCATGATGTTCACTGGGAGAAACTTAATCCTGGGTTTACCTAGCCTCATGACATATGCAGAATCCAAGAAAAGGGATAAGGCTAATGAAAGTCACAACTACAATATTGGTGAGGAATTTTTTGGACACATTTAGAGTGGGTAGAAATGTAATATAACTTGGCAGGAAGACACCTGGTTCATTTTTCCAGATGCATATTCAATGAAAAACAACAGTTCCAAGGAGACTCACTCTCCAGAAAATTACTATCTTAAGTCTACAGGTGATGGTCTAAATTCATGATAAAAACCACTTAGCTCCTCTCCTGGTTCCAATTTTCAATCTTACCTCACTTACATGGTTTTTGTTTGTTAAATGTAATTCTGTCTGAACTGAGAATACCACTGCATAGATGGTCCTAAAGTAAGAAGAGAAAACTAGCAGATATATGGGAATTCATAGATATATATTTATATATATGATTATTAAGCATAAAGTTGCAATATAGAACTGTGAAAAAACTTAAGGAGTTCACATTTTATTATATAATTTCAAAAGAGAACTTAATAACATCAAGTTTAGTGATAAGATTTTTAAACTAGAATTAACTTCTTGGTGGATATCTTTTTTTTTTTTTTGAAACCTATTCAGTCACTGCTCAAAGAGTGGAAAACTAGGTCCTTATAATTGGGAAAATGATTTCTAAAATCAGAATATGATTCAATATGGATTATATATTAATGATATTGTTTGGTAGAATAATTTAGTACATGAATTGTGTCTAGACATCAGAAGACTATAATAAATAAGGATATAAATAAATTTTTAAAAAATCAATATTTGCTATTATACACTCCATTTACTGCATTGTCTTTATGCCAGTTTTATAACATGACATTTGATTCTTTGAAGGGATGATGTTTGGTATGAAATCAATGTGTTTTCTGAAGAGTCACAGACAGTTTAACTTTTATAGAATATAATGTTTTCACTGTTGCTATGAAAGATCAAAATTAAATTCCACATGGGACTTTTTAACTGCTATATTAGGATATTCAAAAGTATTTTTCTAAAAGAAGGTCTGCAAAAATGAAGTCTAAATTTCATTTTGATAATGATAGACGTTGCAGAGACAAGAAAGAAATTTTAAATGAATCTTTAGGTAATTTCATTCTAATTTAATTTCACCTATTGCAATATTTGAAATGCTTCAAGTAATGACATGGAAAAATAAAACACATTTTCAATACAAATATTTACATAGCTAATTACTGTATATCTTTCCTAAAACCTTACTAGCTTGATTGGGCTTCAAACATTTGCAATAATGGGGATAGTAGAATAGGTAAAGGTATATATATATTTTTCTGAAAAGTATTTATCAGTCAACATGAGCTTAATCAATGTGAACTAACTCAATGAAAAGTGAACACTTAATTGCCTGGTTTTTAATTAGAGGGTTTTCCCTAATGTAGTGCAAATCTAGAAAGGCCAGTGATTTGATTTTTATATTTCGCAGAAATCCTGTTTTGCAAAACTTGGCTCTTTCCAAACAAAATACTTCAAAATTGATTTATTATGAATATACCTCAAATTTGATTTGCTTTAAATATTTTATCTTTTTTCTTTAACCAGAAGTGCCTCTGACATAGTAATGTTAGAGATTTTCAAGAATTAAAGTTTATTCAACCTCTTTCAATTAAAAGAATTGTAAGAACTCCAATCACCTTTGAAATCAGAGTTTCCCTGTTGTTTTGGTTCACAAAAAAAAAGAATCTCAAACACATCTGGGATTCTGATCCTATTGTCTCTCCTACTGTTGTTGCCCTTTTCTAGTCCTTGTTGGAGGAACTGTTCAGATGATACTGCATCAATTTTTCAGCAATAAGTAAAGCAGAGGGTACAAAACCTACTTCAACTATTCAGTTTGAATGTAATGTGTATTGGTAATTCTTCAAATTCTGTAATAAAAAGTACTTAACTTAAAATAAGCATTACCTTTCTAGATTATGAAGTGAAAAATGAAAGTATGAGCAATACATTGTATGCAATTAGCATAAAGTACAATTTCCAAATTTAAATTACTCCCAGGTAATATGATATGCTTTTTTATTATAGGTAAAATATCTTTCATATAAATGGTATAATTTAAAGATTCCCAAAGAACCATCTACATAACATTCCCCTCTTCTTTATGAAATCATACAAAACTAGATTTATTAGTTTACTACAGAAAGAGAAGAAGCCTGATCGTATAACTATAGGATGTCTCTGTAAAGAGTTGAGATCATTTTGTTATAGGACATGGACTTGTGTTGGGTGATTGTTGGAAGAGATTAAGAAAGTTGGAATCTGTTATGAATTAGGTGCCATTATAAAGTGGGGCAGTCTTCACAGTTTCTCTGAATAGAAGCATGCTTCTCTTAATGAACCAGAACTTCTAATCTGACAGAGTATAAAAATGCATAGATAGGAAGCATAAATTTCATGCACTGATGGTTAGAAGTGATAGTGATGAATCCATTCTTACTTCTAACCTTGACTATAAAACCTGTGCATTTTATTATAAAGTGCATAGTACCATATGTACCAATTATATGTTTAGTATTACATATGCCATAGTCTGGAAGACAACACCCACAGGTTACTATTCCTGAACTGGCCATTTAAGTTCTGCTCTACTATTATACTATCAGGCTATCTACATCATGGTGATTTGCTGTGTGGAAATAACAGTGAGTTTTTTGTTCAAGTGCTATTATCACATCCTGTTTGCTGCTGGTCATTTGTAAGCTCTCAGACAGTAGTAATGGCAAAAGCACTCTGGGCAGGAAAGACAAAGACAAGGAAATCAACTATAATCGAAGTGTCGTCAATGGCAGGCTAGTTGAGGGATGGTGCTGTATGAAAGATTCAGAAAGATTCAGAGCCTAATCAGGCTCTGTTGTAGGCATGTTAAGTGTTTGGCAATAGCAGTATTTTGATTGGCCTTGGTGAAAGATTTCATTATGCGGATTCTGATAAACTACTGCTCTATAACTAGATATTCTCAAGATGAATATTTAAAAATAACAACCAATTTATTACTTAATATAGTTTGTTGTAGTTCAAAATTTGAAAAAGTTTTAGCTGGACTATTGTATCTTATATACTTTCATGACACTGCAATCAGAAAATGTCTGCTACTGGAATGACAGATCAGCTAGGAACTATATTTTTTTAATGTAGTTGTACAACTTCTCCATGTTGGACTAGATTGGGCTTCTTCACAGCATGTCTGGCAAAGAAGCCAAACTTTCAACCTGAGTGCTGAAGTGTTCAAAAGTAGGAACTTCTGTGAAACTTTATTGCTACTCATGACCTAGGAAGGGAAGTCTCACAGTGCCACTTCTGGCACACTCTCAATTGGATCAAACTCATAAAATGTCACATAGTTTCAAAGATAGTGGAAATATACTCTTATAATTAATAAAAATAGGGTCAAAATATTGAAGTAGAACAAGAAAACTAATAATATGGATCTAAATTATTCAAAGATAGAACCTTACATATCTTACATATGTACTATGTTAAGTATCATGCATATTATATATATATATATATATATATATATATATACACTTTATTAAAGCATATAAATTCATTAAATTGTTATAACATATGAACAAATTTTATTAGTATTTATCTTATATGTATCTCTCCCTCCTTAGAAAAGGATATTAAAAATATATATTATTGTTTTAAGAACATTCATTATTGCAGCTAGGGAGGTTGAGGCAAGAGGATTGCAAGTTCAAAGTCAGCCTCAGCAAAAGAGAGGCACTAAGCAATTCAGTGAGACTCTGTCTCTAAATAAAATACAAAATAGGACTATAGAGTACCTCAGTGGTTGAGTGCCCCTGAATTCAATCCCCAGTACCAAAAAAAAAAAAAAAAAAATTCAATATTTACTCAATGATTTCTATTTCTTACTAGAGATTTTCAGCTGTAATAACATACTTTAGTTGTACTTGGTTTATTTTTTCTAAGTGAGAATAGATAGGATATTTTTATTGTATCTTAATATTAATTTATATTTAAATATATATTTAAATTAGCCAATTTAGGAAAAGTGTTCAACAAATAAAATGACTCCTTTAATGCATTCATGCATTCTTTCTAATAACTTACATGATAGAATGTGAAAACGCATTTTAATTCCTTTTTTAGTTTTTCTCTTTAAAAGATGAGAAGGCTATTATTCACATTTTTTTCATTTTATTTTCTAATATAAAACACAAATAAACATGCACCTGGTATGTTTTCACAACTGTTTTCTATATGGGCCATTAAAATTTTCTCTAAACCCATTATATGATTTTTAGCATTCTTTTCTCTAGTATGATTTTTTTTTTAAATTAATAAATTATGTGCAAATGAAAAATGATGGGAACTATAGCAAGCAGAAATTTTAAACTCACAGAAGCCATTTGAACAAAATTCTGAAATGAATAGTAGACAGCAAAATTATATGTTTGAATGAAGGAGGAAAATGTAATAATTTTAGAGAAATACCATATTAATAAGTTGTTACCATCTTTGGGAGCCATCGATAAAAATGCATTATGAAAAATCCAGAAGCATATAGAGTACAAACTTACTGTAATCATTACAAACTACAACAAAAGCAATGCATATACTTTCATATTTAGTAATAATGCTGTCACAGAAAAGATCATCTAGCCTTGTGACTTTCAAATACCATCTCTGTGCTTCAGCCCAGATTTTTGCTCAATTCCAATTTCTTATTGCCAATTTGCGTCCTCAGCTGGATGTCCATTAGACATATCAAATTCAATATTCTCAAAAGTTAAATATTTTCTCAACATTTTTCAACTAAGTAATGGAAATCCCACTTCTTTCAGTAGCTCTGTCCAGGAACCTTGATGTTATCTAAAACTTCTTTATTTCTCTTAAATTTTTTATCAGAGTAATCTAAGGAAATACATTGATTTTAACTAAACACACCCTATCACTTCCCACCTAGTAACCATTGCCTTGCTGTGTTACTATTACCTCTCACTTAGAATACAAACATTTCATCCCTCTGCTCTGCTTACTCCTGTTCCAATCTATTTTAATAACGAATTATTTTTAAGTATGCTGTTTCAGTCCATGTCTCAGAAATAAAAGCCAAAATATTGCAGTCTCTTAGATAATCTCATCCCTTCCTCAGTTCTTTTACATTCTCTTTTCCACGTACACTGCCTCTTTGAATACATCAGGAATACTGCAGAATTTGTGCTTTAACTTTAGTTGTTTCCATCTGTATACAACATTCCAGCCTCAGATCTACCTAGAAGTCCTCCTTATACCACTAGTATCACAACTATCACCTCATGAAAATGTTCTATTTTTACCACCAAAGTTAATGCTATATTCTGCAACATCTCACTTCACAGTGAGATGTTCTTCCTTGCTTTGTTTATTTCTTCACAGCATTTATCCCCTTATGACATGCTCGATTGTTTCTTATAGTTATTGTTTATTTTATGCTGCTTCTTGCTGAACTGTAAGCTCTACAAAGGCATGACTTTTGTTCGATTTATTCCCTAGAGTATCTCAAGTAACAGATCTGTGTCTGGTACATAGCACATACTAAATACTTGCTTAAAAAGTTTAGAAATATTTAGTTCATAGAAATAAAAACAAACATTTAGATGAAAAAGTTTATCTCAATTTTTAAAGAACTCTATGGGTCTATATATTAGGAGTTCTGATATAGTAAATACAAATAATACAGGCTTCATTAGTAGTTGTATGATAAATACAATGGGCTCTTCACAAATGGATTAAGCTTATGGATTAGTAATGTTAACAAAAACTTATCTAGCAAAAAAATTATCAAATAAAATAGTGTGATTAACTAGTACTACAAAATGTTCTTAGATCTCTAAATATTTCATACAACTTTTCGTAATTATGGTTAAAGAAGTTGGGCACTGGATAAGATGTTTGATACATGTAATTCTGATTTAAACGTATAGTTCTTTGTGTAAATTCAGAGACCATGAAAGTTTTATAAAACTGCAAATAATTTAGAAATACTGTTCCAAAGGACTGATGGGAATTTATCACATTTATATTCTGAGGGGAAAATATCAGATGATATGGGAAAAAAAGCCAAACAGAATATAATTGGATCATCATCTTACAAAGAAAATTTGAAACAGGTTCCTTATATCAAATGAGTGAATTTCAAATAAATGGTGTTGTCTTACAAGAACAGTTCATTAAAGTGAAAGGAAGGAAGGCAGACATATTTAACTGTGTCATAATTTTCAATTAAATAAAAAAAATGTGTGAAACACTAGCTTCCAAAAATCATCTAGAAAACAATTTGAGAACCTTGTATTCTCACATGATATCTATTATACTGCCCCAAATTCTGATATTAAGTCTGAGGTCAGGCAAAGCAACTTTCATTGTAAACAAGCATTTGAATGGTATCAGAGCAGTAAGTCCATTGAACATGTATCAAACATCTTATCCAGTGCCCAACTTCTTCAGTAAAATTTCGAGTGTGCAGTAAATTAAGAGGTGTAATTGGAGCAGGAAGTGGCCAGAATCTTAACACATGTTTCCGCCTGCCTTTCTCTTGTCTGATGAGATTTCTAAATGGCATAGTAGTTTACCCCATTGACACAGAGGCTCAAACTCCATTTTGTATTTAGATACTCATGTGGTTTGGCTGACATTTTTCTGGGAGATAATGTTCCATATGTCTATAAATTTCATGCTGGTTCATCTTAAACATTCAGTCTGCAGGTACCCTGCTTAAAAAAAAAAAAAAAAAAAAAAAAAACTAAATAAGAATTCTTGAAATAAAAATAATTTACTTTCCAAGCAATTGTTTATAAGCATATTATAAAATATTAGTTCAGGTCACCTGCCTTCTTTCTTTCCCAGGAGCACGTCTTCCTTTCATTACAGGAGAGAAATTGTTTGCAGATCCACTGCTTCATTCCTTCCATTTTAATTTAATTCTCTAAATTTGATTTTTATTTCCCCTATATTACCCTTGTCCCCCTCCTTTCCTCTAAGTTTACTTTTTATTTTAATAAATAAATGCAAGTTTATTCCATTCATTTTATAGGTAAGGATTTTTCCAATATAGTTTACAATATTCTCTGAAGGAAAACAAAGGGTATATTCTTCTCAGAATTTATATGAAAAAATGACAAAAAATCATAGGAATCGAGTTTGTTTTTTATCTCTTTAACATGTTGAAGTTTTAATAAATTGTTTTTCTCTTCTTGTTGGCTTTTTATCTTCTGTGTAATGTCTTCAACTTGGCTTTATGTTACCTTCTAATTTTCTCTGGATTTTCCTATATCTTTATTTCACTTACTTCTGTTTTTTATTTTTATTTTTTTCACCTTTGACAAAGGCAGTGAGTGAAGTGATATTTGTATCATGACAATAATTTTAATATATTTAGTAGCTAATTAGGATCTAGAATATTAACATTAGCTTTATAATCTCTTATGAAGAGATTAAAAATATCCACATTTATTTAAATATTTATTTGATAGAGTCTCCAGTGTTGATTTTGTGAGTAGAGGATACCCTTTGTATATAGTTAAGCAGAAGGAATAAGCTCTAATATTCTGTAGCACAGTAGGGAATCTACAGTTTAAAACAAACTATTATGTCCTTTACAAAGAATTAGAAGGTGTATTAAGGCCTCAAACATAAGGAAATAGGTGATAGGAATGTTAATTGCTCTCATTTGATCACCACATATTACATACTTATTAAATTTTCACATTGTACTCATGCATATGTACAATTGTTATGTGTCAATTAAAAAGAGAAAAAATGTTAAGGGGACTAGATGTCTCAAACTTAATTTCATAGATTAATATAGGCAATATATTTTTCCTCATTCTAAATTTATGTTTCTAAGTTAACTCTTGGCTTCTACAGAGTGTAATTATCAGGACTTTTTTCTAAGATGCAGTTATTTGGCTAGAGGGATTTTTTTAAAGAACTGCAGATAAATTATTCTCTCCTCATTTTTTTTTTCTAATCTGCTTGAAGTTGTTTTTTATGGTATTCTGAGATTATCTAAAGCTTTTCTATTTCCCATTTAGGCTCAAATAATCAACCCGTATCCTACTTCAATAAAATGTTTTCTTTTTTGATTGTTAGTGGTTACAAACTATTGGCAAGGGCTAAATTTCAACCATTTAAACAATAGATAGGTTTTGTTTACCATGTATGGTAAGTTTAAAAATTATGAGTAAATCACTATAGATGGACATGAAACAATCCCAACAAACTTTGTCTCTTGTAATGGCCACAGAAGTTATTTGAGTTACCTGTCTAATCTAATATATTAAAATTTATACTTTATGGGTTAGGAAATAAATCTTGAAATATCAGTTTAACATTAGAAAAGGAGAGGGAAAATATTGAACTATCTCAAGTCTTTGTAAGCATTTGAAAATCTGACATAAAATCATCATTTATGCCATTCTCAAACTTATTAAGAATTAGAATATGAGTTAGTAAGTGAAAAATAAATTATATTATTCCTTTAAACTTCAGTGTCAGTGTAAATTTACAATTTCCTTCTATCATTCCATACCTTTCATCCAGCATAGATTTAGATACTCCTAGTGTTGTTTACAATTATATATAATTTATGTGAATACATAAATTATTTTAAAGACTTAGCTATATCCTCTTTGTCTATCTAATCCATCATTTCTTTCTGAGGCATAGAACCTGTCTTCTTTCCAAGCCATAGACTAATTTTGTCTTCATTTTCTTGGCACTACAGATATCACTTTAATAAGCATTTTATTGAAATACATGATAATTTATTTGGAGAGAATGGGAAAATACATACACCCACAGCCCAATCTTTAGGAAACTGAATAAGAGTATAATTAATATAGATTAAGCAATGTTAAAATCTTTCCCACAATGGATGAACCATTTCACATTCCCAAAAGGAAAGGATAAATTTATAAAATACCACATCCTAGTATAATTAGTGAAGTTATATATAAATAACTTCCCTATAGTTATATATAAATATATAGTGAAGTTATATATAAATATCCCTGTCATTTTATAACCGACCTTTCTGAATAAAAGTTTGGTCTTTCAGTAGGAGATAATTGGACAAAGGGGAGAGTTATTATTGCCATTAAGCACACAGATTCTGTGTATATATAGAGAAAGTTATCATTTGGTACAGAGGAAGAGAGATCACATTCCTTGTGAAGAATCTGAGAAGAAGAAATGTTTATTTCTTGTATTTTAAAACTTTCTGTACAGGCAGTTTCACATGAAAGGAAAAACTATATTATGCTCTCCCAATTTATGCTCCCAAACTGGTATACATGTCATGAATTTAATTGGCTGTTGGTTCTGCAACCACTTCTAAACAGCTCTAGCCTCAAATTATTTGCCATTCTCTTTAGCCTTTCTGTGTGATCTATCAAAAATTGGGGTACCTCCAATTTATACAATTCTTGGGCAAAACACATCCACGTATCTTCCATATCTCCATTCACAGTCATTCCATGAGTGTGGAATTGAGAACTCATATTTGGCAACATGGACAGATAGGGCACATTAGATAAATTGTCCTCAGGGAGTCAACTAAAAACAAAGATTAGACTCAAATGCTTAAACTGAATTGAAGATCCTATAGCTTACTAGCCAGCTGCAAGACCACATTAGGGCTTTTCCCCAATGTGCCTCCTGTCTCATATAGGTCCCACTAGTGGAAGGGAATGTGTGCTACCAGAGTTGTGCACCTTATGTGGAAAGTAAGTGTAAATGTGCCTATTTTCTGAAAGCATAGTGATATTCACTTTATGGGTGCTCATAGTAACTTAGATTATGCAGCTCTCATTTAATGAGATTTCTCTAAAACAAAAATTTTGTTTATATTTTAATGCTGCAAGGAGTTTTTTCTATAATAGTAGTCATTAAATTAAGATAGTTGGCACAAAATTTGTCCCTGATTTTAGTTGAAGTAATCACTAGTACCATCTTAGTCATGAAAGGTGTGCAGATCAGTTTCAACTCCTTCAGATAGGATAGTTAGTTATATATTGGAGTACTTCCATAGACTTCCTCTTTGTGTACCAAGATGAAGGCTATACAATGACTAATGTACCTGGATTAATACCCTAGGCCAAATGAAATATCAATTAAAAAATTGAGGAGATAATCACCTATTCTCTAAATAAACCCCATTAGTTTATTGGATTTGTTCAGAAAATTGAGACTGTGACACTGGGGGATGGGGATGAGATAAATAATGCTGGTTAACAATTAACCCTACTGGTTACAGTCCTTTGGTAGTGGCCTCAATTATATGTTGTATGGAACAAATTGAATACATATGATACCATCCCTTGCCAGTCAGATTAATCTGAGTGGTTGATTAATAAAGTGACTCATATGGTAAGATTTGTGAGGGGCCAAGACTGTGCAGAAATTGCAGATGTATATTGTTGAGAAATGTTTCTCTAGATATTCTTGCATTTTTGCATGTATTGTGGTAAGATACAATGAATTTTTGTACAACTTATTTTTTAAGGATATGTACCATCTTAGTAACAAATCACCATGAAAAGACAAGAGATGATAGCTTATTTTCTGTATCCACGTGACTAGGTTTAGGGATACATAGATGGCAAAATATTATTTCTGGTTAAGTTACTATGGATGCTTTACAAAGTGATCTAAAAAGCTGCTGGTTTTGAGCAAATCCCAGAACAAAAGAAAGTTCTGTAAGAAGTTCAGGTTGCTATGCAAGCATCTCTGCTAGTTGTACATATGATAGAGCACATCAGACAGTGATAGTAAAGATGTTATTAGAACCTCCCTAGGCAAATTTCAGTGCAGATTTTCGAGAGCCAAGCCCTGCCATTTACACCAGATCATTACTGTCCTTTTGAGAGGGTCCTTGGCCTGCCACTGAGCCTTAGTAGAAACTGAATGCTCTAACATATGCTACCGAGTTTCCATGATACCTGAGCTGCCAATCATGAACTAAGTGTTAGTTGACTGCTTCTCATCACTGTTACCCAAATACCTGGCAAGGAGAAGGAAACATTTATTTTGGCTTATGGTTTCAGTCCATGGGTAGCTGGCTCCATTGTTCTGGGTCTGATATGAGGCAGAATATCACAGTAGAAGGGTGTGGCAGAGGAAAATTGTTTAGCTTGAGGAAACTGAGAAACAGAGACAGAGAAGGGGCTGAGAACAAGAGATAGTCTCCCAGGGCATGCTTCCAGTGTCCTACTTCCTCTAACCTTTTTCTATATACCTACAATTTCCACCACCTCCTAGTAGTTTACTGAAATTATTAATTGATCAAGTGAATCAATTCATTGATAAGGTTAGATCCCTCATGATTTAATTATTTACTAAGAGCCCCGCCTCTGAACATTGCTGCATTGGAGACCAAGCCTTCAAAACATGAAGTTTTGGGGGACATCCCAGAACTAAATCAAAATACACTAACACAGCAAGCCATACATTTGTGCATGCACAGCAACACTGCCTCATCATATGGGGAAGTGGTACCTACATGATTTATCCTGAAAGGATGCTGAATTCACAATAAGTTACATGAAAAAGTGGTGTGAATGTGTATGGTCCCCATTCCTGTTACACTGCCATCTTTCTCCCAGCCCATATCTATAACCTAATGTGGCATCGCCTACCACCAATTGACATAGGAAGAGAAGAATTTGACCCAGTTTATAGATGAGTCTGAATAGTGTGTTATTTGTACCCATAAGTTGTCAAATGCAGTCTTACCTCTTCTCTCCAGAACATTCCTGAAGGACAGTAATGAAAGGAAATTCTCACAGTCAGCAAAACTTTAGGCAGTGCACCTGCTTGTGAACTTTATTTGGAAAAATAAATAGATGAATTATTATATACAGATGCATGTGCTATATAGCCAATAATTTGGATGGTTAAGAACTTAGAAGGAACATGAAAGGAAAATTGATAACAAAGAAAATTGGGGAACAGATAAATGGATAAACCTCTCTACATGGAAAAATTTAAAAATATTTATATGCCATGTAACTTTTCACCAAAGGCTGAGCTCAGCAGAGAAAGAATTTTATAATCATGTGAATAGAATGACCCAGTCAGCTTCTTTCCACAGCCATCCTTCTCACTGTTCAATGAGCTCATATGAACAACGTAGTCATGATGGCAATGACGGATGTTATGCAGGAGCTTAGCAACATGGACTTCCACTCATTGAGGCCAACCTGGCTTTAGCCACTACTGACTTATAGACAGATAATTTTCACCTTTGGAGTAAAGGATTGACTCTTCCAGTTCAGTATAATTAAAAGAAAGCCTTCCAGGCAAAGGTTAGGCAGGTGCTCACATGCCTATATAATGAATTTGGGTATTCTAAATTAAGAACTACTAAGATGCAATGCAAGTCCATTTGAATATTCAGCATTCAGTTTGGTCCACTTCTGTTTCACTTGGAGGACTGGGGGCTTAGGTAAACTAGTACAAGTAAAACTCACACTGTTTTCTGTGCTTGTAACTCTGGTGTCTCAAGCCATACTCTGACATCCATGAAGCTAACCTGATAATTTAAAAGTGAGATTGCCAGGTTTATAGATATCCATAAGAAAATACAGCTTATATATCTCTTATTCTTACCTCTACTACAGAGTTAATTAATTTTTTAGAAAGTATAAGCAGGGAGGAAGAGCAGGAAGAAAAGATTAACATTAAACAGATACATGAGGTGGGATGGAAAGGGAGAGAAAAGGGAAATTGCATGGTAATGGAGGGAGACCCTCATTGTTATACAAAATTACATATAAGAGGTTGTGAGGGGAATGGGAAAATAAACAAGGAGAGATATGAATTACAGTGGATGGGGTAGAGAGAGAAGATGGGAGGGGAGGGAGGGGGGATGGTAGAGGATAGGAAAGGTAGCAGAATACAACAGTTACTAATAGGGCATTATGTAAAAATGTGGATGTGTAACCGATGTGATTCTGCAATCTGTATTTGGGGTAAAATTGGGAGTTCATAACCAACTTGAATCTAATGTATGAAATATGATATGTCAAGAGCTTTATAATGTTTTGAACAACCAATAAAAAAAATTTAAAAAAAGAAAGAAAAGTAAAAAAAAAAAAAAGAAAGTATAAACTGCATTGCCAGTCTCACAAATAGACATTAAATCTCATACTATCTAACCTAATACCAAAGGACACAACTCTTCACATTGATATGGCTTTAACAAATTGCAAAGATATATCCATGTACTATGTTACAAAAAAGAAATACACACACACACACACACACACACACTAATAGGGGAGATGGCCAGAGTCTCACTGGGGGTTCTTCTTCCTGCCAAGCAGGGCATAAGCCACATGAAAACTTAAATTCTAAAATAATTAGTGAAGAACAAAACACAAAGAGTCAAAAATATATTTACAAAAACGGAACCCCTGATACATCCCGTCTAACAAAAGCTAGAGTTAGACAAAGGAAAGATAGCTCTGGTGGTTTATTAAAGGGGTACATCAATGGCAAGGATAAGGTTTCCAATGCAGAGGCTTGCTTCTGTGATGTCTTCTTGTAGTCAGCAGGTTGATTGGCATCTTGGCAGGTCACACCCATCGCAGGTGCTGTGTAATGGCAGAGTAGGATAGAAATTTACAATGTCTCTGGGTAATTGCCAAGAGAAAATAAAATCCACTGGTCATTTTCAGACACCATATATTTCTATTCACTAAGTTTAGATGCGTGGTGACCCACATGCAACCATGGGTGGCTTGTGACAATAAACCTTGAAGTTTGTATTTTTATAGATTGAATGTTATTCTTTTTTATGATAATTTAACTACATTTATTTCAATGTACTATAAATGTTATTTATTGGTTTAATAAAATATTGTAAAAATAATGTTTAAAAGCTACTATAAGAACCTTGGTAGCCAGATGCAGTGGCATATGCATGTAATCCCAGTGATTTGGGAGGCTGAAGCAGGAGGCTTATGAGTTCAAATCCAGCCACAGCAACCACAAGGTGCTAAGGAACTCAGTAAGACCCTGTCTCTAAATAAAATACAAAATAAGGCTGAGGATTTGTCTTGGTGTTTGAATGCCTCTGAGTTCAATCCCCAGTGCCAAAAAAGGGGGGAAAATTAGGAAGACTAGAAAATACACCTAAGAATCAGCAGAAAAAGTTTCACACTATACAGCACTATCTTAATATTCAAAACATTCAGAATCATTTCAAAGATTCCATTTTTTCTAAGCAATAGACAGTGATATTTGACAAACATAATGTCTATCTGTGCTCATTTACATATATTTGCTCAATGAATATTAAACCACCACTATATAGTCAATTTATAGCTGTGAAAACAAATACTCTATTCAAAGAATGATGATGACCCACTTTGGGGGGAAAAAGTATTACTTATTTGTTATACCTTATGCTCTTCCTTATGTCATTTTAGGAGTTGTCTGAAATTATGATGAATGATATAGTTATTATATTACTTTGCCTGGTTGATACTTTAGTAGACTGAACAGATGCAAAATAGTTGTCTTAAACACAATTCTGCTGCTTCAAATGAAAAACCATTTCATAATAAAGTCGTACCAAGGCATTTGTAAGCATCCAAGCATCAGATAACAGCTGGAATAGTTTTGAATTCACCTCAAATATGGTGATACCAGGAAAATCAGTATCACCTTTTATTATTACTCTGAGTTTATGAAAACCAAACAAGTAAGTGCAAGCATATATTCATTCATTCTATACATTTTACTTATTTTTTATTTATGTTTTAGTTTGTTAGACATAAAGTTTAGATCAATCAAATAGAGATAAAAGTTTACATATTATAAATGTAAAAAATTATTTAAGGAAATTGTCCTTTACTTTCTGAAGATAATAAATAAAAAATAATAATAAATAAAAAATTTAAAATAAATTTGTAAATTTTAGGTAATGATTTCTTCACAAAAGATATTTTATTTTATACTCCTTTTGTTTCTTTTTACATTTTAGAAATGCAAATTTGTAAATTTTGTAAATGTTTATCAACTTAAAAGTTCTTTTTAATCATACTTTTCATTACAAAGCAGAGTGT
The DNA here is from genome assembly GCF_021218885.2 of Marmota monax. NCBI lineage: Eukaryota > Metazoa > Chordata > Mammalia > Rodentia > Sciuridae > Marmota > Marmota monax. The sequence continues at coordinate 19,159,585 of NW_026692781.1, forward strand.
ATTTCTTACTGATATATAAAATAAATGTATTACTTCAATACTTTCTATGTCACAATATATATACTTTGTTTAGGCAAAGTATATTCACCTCGGTAAGATTTTTTTCTCATTTTGTTCTGTAACTACAATTATCAAATACATTTAGTTAAAATCCACTAATGAAATGTATTTGTTTTACTAATATTACTTTATCAAGTCTTATTTTATTTTTTTTGTATGGGAAGGAAAAGTTTATTTAAAGGCCCATGGTTTCAGAGGTCTTAGTCGAGTAGAAGGTTGGCTCCATTCCTCATGGTTTAAAATGAGGACAGATATCCTGGTGGAAGAGTGTGGCAGAGAGAACCAGCTCACATGATAATCAGAAAACAGAGAGAGAGTCCACTCTAAAATACAAAGCCACATCCAATGAACAACTTTGTCCAGCCACACCCCACCTGCTTCTAGTAATCACTCAGTTAATCCCATCAGTGATTATTCACTAACTAATTTACACTGTAAAGCACTATCTCGATATTCAAAACACTCAGATTAGGTTAAGCTTATAACCCAATCGTTTCTCCTCCAAACCTTCTTACATTGTCTCATATGTGAGATTTGAGGGACACTGCATCTAAATAATAACATTCCAACCCTGAGCCCCAAAACCTCACACTCATCTGACAATAAAAATCACTTAGCCCATTACCAAGAGTCCCCATAGTCTCAACAGTTCCAAAATTGCTCAAAGTTCAAGTCCAAAGTCTTCTCTGAGGCTCAAGGCGATCTCATATTGTGAGCTCCTGTAAATTTAGAGGCAATTTGCAAGTATCCAATATATATAATGGTACAGAGTAAACATTTTCATTCACAAAATTAGGGGCATAGAAAGAAGGTATAGGACCAAAGTAAGACTAAAATCCACCTTGGCAAAGAAATTATGTAACTCCACATCTGGCATCTGGGGCACATGACAATGGGATGTTCTCTCCAAACAGCTTGTGTATCTCTGACCCTGTGGCCTTGTTTATTGCACCCCAAGTGGCCTTTCTGTTGGCTTGTCTCTGCTCAATTCCTACAGCTTTCTTAGGACAATATCCCACATCACTGGCATTTCTTAATCTCAGGGGTTTCTACTGCAGCTTCAGCTTCCTCCTCAATTCTCCACACTTTGACTTCTCAGGTGGTACCTACAGTGACTCCAATGCTTCTGTCCTTTGCCTGGCTTCCCAGCCCTTTCTTTGAAATCTTGGTGGAAGCCTCCATGAACTCTTTACTCCAACATCCAGGATTCCTGCAGAAACAGTACTATGTGGTTGATGCCAAAGTCTGCCACCACCTTGAGCAGTAGCCAAGCCTCCGAGGACCCTTGCTGCAGCAGCCTTTGAGTGTCTGGGTGGCTGAACATATTGAAAAGCCTTCCTAGGCCCCTTTTGTGCAAGAAGGGTGCCCCACTGGTCTCAAGAGAAATTTTACTTTTACTCCCTTGATGCATGTGATGCATGTGATCTTGCCAGTTCCTGAGATGCCTTCAAACCATCTCTTGTATTATCTCTAGACAATGTCTTTAGCATTTATTTAGTGGCAGTAATGTCTTTAACTGCAACTTCCTTAGCCTCAGTTATAGTCCTGGCTTTCAAGTTTTTCAAATATCTCTTTTATGCTATCTGCTCCTGAACATCACAAATCAATTTGATTAAAATCTGCCAGCAATATCCATGCCACTACCTGAATGTTTTAATGTTTAGAAATTTCTTCCACCAGATTAAAAAGTCTATTGCTTTTAAAATCAGCCTAACAGAAAGTCTCAAGATATGGGAAAAATGCAGACAACTAAATGAAGACAACTTCTCAGCCAGAACATAACATGAATGGCCTTTTAGCCAAATTCCAATAGAATCCTTCACTGATCCCTCTTGAGCCTTTTTTTTTTTAAACTGCTCATGGTCCTATTGGCAGTTTGGTCTTCTGAACGCTCACCAGAATCAACCATTAAGCTCCACTTACAATAATCTAAAGCATTTTCTGTTTGCACTGCTAAACATCTCAAACTTCCTCCATCACTTCCAAAACACTCAAAAAACTTCTGAGGTTAGTCACAGCAATGACTCCACTTCTTAGTAACAATTTCTATGTTAGCTTTTTCATGGCTATGACTAAAGGACCCAAAAAGCACTATATAGGGAGGGAAAGTTTATTTAAGGACCCACAGTTTCAGAGGTATTAGTCCATAGAAGGCTGACTCCATTCCTTAGGGCTTGAGGTAAGGCAGGACATCATTGTGGACAAGTGTGTCACAGGGAACCAGCTCACATGATGATCAGGAGGCAGAGAGAGCTACTTTTATAAAAACATCTTTTATCTTTTATCAAATTACCTTTTAATTCTTTATGCTGAAACTTTTCTATCTTGAAGGAATTTGTTGCTTCTTTTTCAAGAGAATCATAAAAATTCCCTGATTTTTTACACATTTAAGTTGAATGAATTTAAACTTTTGTATGTACATACATGAATATGTATGTGTATACATATTCATATGATGTACATACACAATGAATCTGAACATCAAGTATATCCACAAGACACTAATTAAAAAATAAATAAATTGAAATATCAGTAGAGTAGGGAGGGAAGCAAGGGACTGAATTAGAGAATATTATATTCTATGCTTTTGTAATTGTGTCAAAAAAAGTATCCTAATGTTATATATAACTAAAAAGAGCCGAGAAAAATCAAAAAGTTAAAAACAAAAAATGTCTTCCTTTTGCTATTATCAAAACAATACCTAGGTTAAAGTGAGTTGGGACCTATGATTGTATAGGAATTTTCTTCCCATAGACACATCAATTTGAAATTATTCTGACTATCTCCAAAAGAGATAAGGAAGCCAGGTGAGCACATTTTGCCTGATTTTAGTATAATAATGAAAAGACAAATTGAAGAAGTGAGGAAGGATAGAGTTGCTCATATCACATAAACGCTAATTCTAAGTAATGCATCATGGAGAGAGATGATTCTTGATTAAGGAATACAGAGGAAATTAAGTTAAGGCCTAAGACTGGAAACCCAGTACCAGGTTGGTCAAAGTGAATCTCAGTGGCAGGCCAAACCAATGGGTAAAGTCATTGGAACTTAATTAGCCAGGCAATTGACTGTCTCCAAAACACCTCTTCCAACTTTAGGCAGCAGATGGAGAAGTCAGACTTCACTATCTTTTAGAGTGCCTACCTTATTAACAGGAAGAAACCTATATGCCAGTGGAAAAGATTTTCATTTTTGCTTTCATCACTGACAGCCTTGAGTGGGCCTGGGGCACATCTCACAAAACTGTGCAGTTCTCTGCAGCCATAAGATTCAGAAATGACCCAGCTTAGCATTAGCATAGGCAGGTAAGGGATTATCTCACTCATTCATCCCTAAACCTTGGCAGCACAGCTATCCCCAGGTCAGTACTGATAGATGGAGAATTTACACCTGCTCCAGTCCCAAGTAGAGACCTGTGGCCTGGTTGGACAGACTTTACTTTTAGCCTCAATAGTTCATTAGCTGAAGTGTTAGTCCAAATGTACCCCTAAGACTGGGCATTTCCTTGTAGATGTGAGTCAGATGAAACACAGCTAAGAATCAGCCTTCATGACCAAGGCACTGCGAATACCAACACTATCCCAACCTTTGGCAGCATAGCAAAGAGAAATACTCCATTCACTGGAAGGAGGACAGGATTTGCCCTTGTAACTCAGTGCCATGCTGTTAAAACCCCACACTGAGTGGATCCTAATGAACCCCCATATCAAGGCCTGCCTATAGATGGAGCCATAAGGATAGCCTCAATATCAGGTGCAGACACTTGGTCCTAGTCTATTATTCAAGCCAATATCTGTGGCTGGTTGTAGAGTTATCGGGTTATATGTCTACCTACCCAGTAAGCAGCCCATAGATACGTGGACATTGGTTCTACCACACGGCTACGTTGGCAGGCTATGAGCTCAGGATCTGATATAAAATTACAGCATTAGTGGCACCACCACAAATGGCTTTGGAGTTTAGAACTTATTCCTCTGCCAAGAGCTGAGCAGAAACCTACAGTAACTGGACGCAGGCCCATGATTATGAATGAGGCATCTGGTCCTACCCTGGCACCAGAGAGAGGCTTAAAATAATAGACTACTCTTTTTAGGCACTGCCCCATTTCATGCTAAATAATACACCAACTATCAACTGGGACAAACCTAATCTTGGAACAATGGCAACATAGAAACCGGGGATACTAAGGAAACCTAGACTTAAGGTGTCATCTAGTGATAAAATAGTGAGTGGCAGTGACTAAAGACTCAGAAAATAAGAAACTTGCTTAGAATTTCTAGAAAGTCAGGTGCAAATGGAGCCACATTATGAAGACTGGCATACAACCCAACCCTTCAGTATTTGGATAACATTGCATATCAATAATCTTCAAGAACTTTCAGGAAACCATGGCCTAATCTAATGCCAAAATAAGTTACCATAAACTGACCAGATAGTAACCAGTATGGGCAAACTCAGAGAATTGAACACAACTATTGTAAGGCAACAAAATGAGTTATAAGAAACACCAAGAGAAACAAAATAAGAATAGAAATAATAGATAAATGGAAACAATTTCAGAAAATTGAACAAAGATTCTTGAGGTGAAAATATATCAAGTGAATTTAAAAGTGTAACAGAAGGCATCAATCAAAGAATCTATCAAACAGAATGTGACTGGAGTTATAGCTCAGCGGTAGAACACTTGCCTCACACATGTGAAGCACTGAGTTCGATCCACAGCACCACATAATAAATAAATAAAGCAAAGATATTGTTCCAACTTAAAAAAAAAATCTTAAAAAAAGAATAGACCAAACAGAAGAAATAGTTAGTGAACTCAAAGACAGACAGCAAATATGCAGTAAGAGGAGAAAAAAGACTGAAAAGGAATCAAGAAAGCTTATGGCAACTTTGAAACAGCATTAAAAGAGCACATATTTCAGTTAATGAGATTTAATATGAAATTGAGAATGGCAAAAGGTGTAAAAGATTTATAAAGAGAAAATAAAATAAGGTCAAATACAAATATCCAGATTCAGGGAAGTCAAAGGTCACCACTCAGATGCAGTTCAACCAAGTGTATCTCAAGGTAAGTCACCATCAATTCTTAAAAGTGACAAAGAGAAGATTATGAAGGCTGTAAGAAAATAGAAATAAATAACACATAAGAGTATCCCCATTTGCCAAAGTAGTTTTCTGCAGAAAAGACAGACATAATATTTTCATAGTATGATGGGAAAAAAAATCTACCAACTGAAAATACTGTCCCCAGCAAACTATCTATCAGAAATGAAGAAGAGATAAAGACATTCCTAGACAAATTGAGAGAGTATATCCCTACCAGACCACCCCTATCAGAAATGCTAAAGCAAGTTCTTCAAATTGAGAGAGATACTAATGAATAAGGGGAAATGTTGAAAGATTAAAAAAAAAATCATTGGGAAGAGTAAAAATACAAACAAATCCAGAATAATATAGTTTTGTAAACAGACATAAACCATTCAAATCTTTAGGATGAATACTAAAAATAATTTTAAATGATTAATTAAAAATAAGTACAATGATTTAAAAATGATAATTTTATGTTGATAGGAAATATAAAAAGATATAAAATTGGACATCAATAATTCAAAATGTGGGGAGGAATGGAATAATTTTTATTGGTAATTTTCTTTCTATTCTCTTTTATTTTTATACTCTTGTTACATTTGTTATCATTTAATAATAGTTTGTAATAATCAGAATATGTCATTTGTAAGCCTCATGATAAATGCAAAGCAAAAATCTGTAATAAACCCCCCCCAAAAAACAAGCAAAGAATCAAAACACACTACTAAACTATATATCAATTAATCATAGAGAGAACATAAGAGAGGTAGAAAAGAAAGAGAGGAAGAGAAAAAAGAGCGGGAGAAATCAAGTCATAGAATATCTGTAGAAATACTTTACCTATTAGTAATTACTTTAAATGTAAATGGATTAAATTATCCAACTGAAACATAAAATACCTGAACAGATTGAACAGCAAGAATCAGATCTATGTTGCTTATAGGAAAAACATGTCTCCTCTAATAACATGAATAAACTAAAAATGAATGAATGTAATAATATATTCCATGAAAATGAAGTTCAAAAGAAACCATAAGTAACCATACATATATCACAAAAGTATATATACTTTAAATAAAAAATAATAAAAATAGATGAGGAAGGTTATTATGCAATGATTAAAAAAAAAAAAAGGTCAATTCATCAAGAAAATAAAGCAGTTTCAAATATCTATGGACCCAACACCAGGGGGCACAAATCTATAAAGCAAATATTAGTAGATGAAAAGACAATAATATGATAATAGTAGTAGTGTTAAAAACTCAAGATTAGCAATAGAGAGATCATCCAAACAGAAAATCAACAAAGAATGGGCAGAGTTAAATTTTAGCCTAGATCAAATTGACCTCACAGATATCTACAGAACATTTCAGACAGCAACTGCAAAATACAAAATCTTCTCAGCAACACATGGAACATTCTCTAGAATAGATCATGTGCTAGGTAGCAAATTGAGCCTAAATAAATTAAAACCAAATCAAAATCATATTGAATATCTTAAAATCACAATGCAATAAAACTAGAAATCAACGACAAGAAAAACTTTGAAAATAATACAAATAAATGGAAATTAACTTGAACAACAAATGAATCAAGGAAGAAATTTAAAAGTAAACAAAAAGATAACATAAAACAAAGGGAAATGGAAATACAACATATTAAAACCAATGGGAAAGAGCAAAAGCAATAGAAAAAGTGGAAAGAAATAAATGTTTACATCAAAAGATCTCAAATAACAAACATTGCTGTATTACAAGGTTCTAGAAAAAAGAACAAAACAAATCACAAATTAGGAGGGGAAAAATAATGATCAGAGCATAAGTAAATGAAATAGGCACCAACATTTTAAAAATGCAAAAGTACAATGAAATAAAGACAAGGTTCTTTACAAAAGTAAACAAAGTCGACAAACCCTTAGTTAAACTTACTAAGAAAATAGAGAAACTTCAAATAAAATCAGAGGATTAAAAAGGGAAAGAATACGACTGACATCAAACACAAAGGGTCTTTAGAAAACTTTATGGACAACTATTTGCTAAGAAATTTGGTAACCTAGAAGAAATTAACAAATTAATGGACACATAACTTACTGAATCGTGAAGAAAAAGAAAACTTGAACAGATGAATAATGAGATAGTTTAATAAAAATTTTAATAAAAGTTTTAATAACATTTTAATAAAAAGATACCCATCAAATAAAATCCTAGGGCCAGATAGCTTTACTGCTGAGTTCCATTAAATATTTAGAAAAGAATATTGATTCCTAATTTATCCCAAAAAGTTGAAAAAGAGGAATGCATTGTATCAGGCTAGAATTACTCAAATTGAAAAAAAAATGACAAGAAACCAGTTGCTGTGGCACACACCTATAATCTCAGCCACTTGGTGAGCTATGGCAGGTGTGTTGCAAGTTTGAAGTCAGACTGGACAAGTTAGGGGGATACTCTCTCAAAATAAAAAGTTCAATGATGTAGCTCAGTAGGAAAATACTACTTTGTTCAGTTCTCAGTAACAAGATCACACACACACACACACACACACACACACACACACTCACACACACACACACACACCAGAAAACCAGGCAAGAACAAAGCAACAAAAGAAAATTACTCTCCAATGTCCTCCTCCCTCTTCCCCTCAAAAAAAAAAAAAAAAGCAAAGCTAATAGTACATTAAAAATTTTACCACAATCAAATAGGATTCACCCCAGCATGTGAAGATGATTCAACATATGCAAATCAATAAACATGATACCCCACATCCAAAATGAATGACAAAAAAACATGATTATCTTAATAAATTCAATATCTACATGCAGAAAAATGAAATTAGATCCTTATATCTTACAAGGTTACAACAACATCCTCAAAATTGACTAAATTTAAGACCTGAAATTAATTATGAAACTGTCAGAAGAAAAGCTAGGAAAACTACCTTTGGACATTGAAAACCCCCAAAAGTCAAGGAAGTAAAAGCGAAAACAGACAAATGGGATTATATCAAAATAAAAAGCTCTGCACAGTAAAGGAAACTAACTGAGTAAAGATACAACATGCAGAATGGGTTAAAATGCCAACTACTCCACTGAAGAAAGGAATAATATTCAGAATATGTTAAGGAATTTAAAAACATAAACACCAAAGACAAAACAAACCAATTAATAATTGAGTCAAAGATGTAAACAGACACTTCTCAAAGAAAGATAAATAGCCAACTACATAAATAAATGCTCAAGCTTGCTAATCATCCAAACCACAATGAGATATCACTAACTCCAGTAAAAATGGCTATTATCAAAGACAAAGATAACAAGCACTAGCAGTTACATGAAAAAATGGAACCTCTGCACATTGTTAATGGGAAAGTATAATGGTAGTGTCATTAAGAAAAACAGTATGAAAGTTTCTCAAAAAAATAAAAGTAGAGTTACTGTATAATCTAGCAGTCTCACTACTTGTTATATGTCAAAAAGAAATGGAATCAGTATATTGAATAGACTTGCACCCCCATATTGATTGCAGTACCATTTATAGTTACCACAAAACACAATTTAAGTGTCCATCCACAGATGAATGGATAAAGGAGATTTGGTAAATATGCACAATATTCAGCAACTAAAACACAATGAAGCCGGGTACGGTGGCATATATCTATAATGATATAATCCCAGCTACTCAAGAGGCTCAGGTAGAAGAATAACCAAGTTCAAAACCAGCCTCAGCAAAATCAAGGCACTAAGCAACTCAGTGAAACTTTGTTTCTAAATAAAATACAAAATAAGGCTGGGGATGTAGCTCAGTGGTTGAGTGGCCCCGAGTTCAAGCCCTGGTACCAAAAACAAACAAACAAACAAACAACAACAAAAAAACCCCACAACAAAATCCTGTTCTTGTTACAAAAATGAGATAGAATTTGGAAATGATTATGTTAAGTGAAAAAAGGCAGACATAGAAAAGCAGGTGTGAATAATCTTATTCACATGTAGAATATTAAAAAAGTTGATCTGTTTGCAGGTTATGAGAACTTGAAGAGAGTAGGTAAAGAAGGAGAAATGGGATAGTTTGGTCAATGGGTACTAAATTAGGGTTAGGAGTAAGAAGGGTTTTGTTGTGCCATTGCCTAGCACAATGGCTGTGGATAGCAATAATGATCTTTATGTTTTAATAACAATTCAGGAAAAGCTTCTGAATGTATTCAACATAAATGATGAATGCTTGAGAAGTTATTTATGGCCAGTCTGATTTGAGCATTATTCATGTATCAAAACATAACAAAGAATCAGGTAAATATATATGGTTTTATGATTTTATTTATCAGTTAAAATATGTTTAATAAATAAAGAGTGATACTATGCTGGGCATATTTATCTTGGCTCACATTTTTTTGTAGACACTGTCTTAATATGGTCTAGTGATTATACAGATATGAAGACATCTTTAAGTGCAATGAACATATGTGAAGAATTAAGTTCCCCCCCCGGAAAATGTATCAGTTTTGGTTCCCATACACCAGTTTTCCTTGGAATATATTCTTCATCACTGTGCAGAATAATTTATCTTGAAATTTCATGGATATTCTCTTCTACATTTTTAAAAACTTTTTTAATATTTTATTTTTATTTTTTGCTCCAATTTAGTTGCATATCACTGTAATATCATTTTTCATAATATACTATTATTTCATTCTTTGGATGCCTGAGTCCTTAATCATTAGCTCTTAATTTATATTTAATTCAAATTTTCATAGTAAAGTAATATAGGAAAGCATGGGGGATTTTCATCTGTTTCCAGGATAAACATTTTCTATATAAAAGTTGAGTGAGATTTTGTCATTGTGATTAAGTGAAGCTGAAGGAGGACGAATGATTTTGAGACAAATATTGTTTCTTCATTCTGATGAGCTAATAGATTGAAGCGTCAATGATGGTTTTAAAGACAGATCTGTGTCTATGAGAATGCACACAGCTGAAAATGTTCTCAGCTGATTTGTTGGCATGCTAAAGTAGTACTTACTGGGGATATGGTCCAAATAGATAAATGGAACATCCTACTTCAGATAAATTATCTCAAACTGACTTTAAAATGTATTAAAGAGTTTATTATACCTGATCAAACATCAGCTCAGTCATAACATATTTAATGTTGAAATTATATCCTCTGTCTATATAAAAGGATTTTTTCTCTCTTTTTAGATATTATTTTTGAGTGATGCATAATAATTTTATGTATTCCCATGACACAATGTGATATTTTCACATATATACATTGTATAAGACAGGATGATTAGCCTATTTATCAGTTTAAACAATTTTTTATTTATTTGTGGTAAAAACATTCAAAATACTCTCTTCCATATTTTGAAATATACATTACCACTAATTATGCAGTCCTATTGTGCAATAAAACACCAGAACTTATAAATACCACCTGTTCCCACACATATGTGGAATCTAGAATAGTAGATATCATACAAGTTGAGAGTAGAATAGAGGTTATTAGAGGTTGGCAGGGTGTGAGGGGAAGTGGCAAGGTTTATCAAAATACACAAAGTTACGGTCACAAAAATCATTTTTCTTTCATATAAATACTCAGTAGAGAAATTATTCCAATAAACTTTATTTCACAAGTTTTTACTGAATTGTTAAAATAAGTAGATTAAGTTAGTGTCATAGTATTAAAATATGATAGTTGCTAGAAACTTAGAAATTAAATAAAATATACTTCATAATCAAAGACATATTGCTTGTTCCTTCTATGGATGGTAGATAATTGGTTTAAATATTCTTATGAATGTTTTCCTTTCTCCTCAGGACTATTTAATGAGCCATAAATATAACTGTCTGGGAAAGGTGTTTTATTATCAATTACTTAAATGACAAATAAAGATTACTATTATAACTAAAGTTACAATTTTAATTCTGAATTGGTGATATTTTGATAGTTTGTTCAATAATAATAAGTACTTATCAATTGCCTTCTACAAATAAGACACTGAATAAGACAGACACTCCTGTGTCCCATTGAATTTACCTGCCAACATGAATTCTGAGAATTGGTTGAAATAATGATTTGGGTGCTGATAATTCATTCTTTTGTACTATTTTTCATTAAAGTAGGAACATGATTACTGGAAATTGGAGTATTTTGGAGTATATGAGCTTATTTATCTTCTGAAGAGAAACTGAATTTTGATCTAAATGATTAGAGCACATCTGGCATATTGGATAAGTAAAATGATAAGTCATTATACAAACTGCAAAGGGTCATAATGGAGCATGTGCCCATGTGTGAATATGAAGACTGTACCCTAGGGAGGGTAGAGGCATGTGTGCCCTGCTGTTTTAATTTACCTGCACATGATTTGTTAAGTGAACAAAAGAACATGGAAGCTTGCTTGTCCAAGTGTGCCAAACTGCAATCAGGCACTCCACCCATTTTTTCAGCTTGCCACTCCTGTGAAAGCTGCAGATACAGAAGAGTTGGCTGCTGCACTAAGGTAAATATGCCTCAGTAGCCAGAAAGAATACTGAGCTATAAGAATGTAAGCCACAGATGCTGAACTGGAAGGATACACAGAAATGGGGCGGGGGGGGGGGGAGAAAGAAAGAAAACAAAACAAGCATAAAATATTCATAGAAGAGAAAAATGAAGCTCATTTTTTCAGATGTCTAGATAACCAAAGTTATGTATTAAAACATACTTCAGAAAACTGATGTAAATATTAATGTGAATTGTATAACATGGAAGCTTAAACATGACAGAAACAGAATTTATAGAGAAGAAAATATGTCACTTATGAGAGAAAATTATCTTCCAAGGCACATAATAAATTGAAGTGTGGCTGAAATTATGGCTTGAGACTCATAATTCTTAGTTTGATAATCTTTCAACTGAAGTATGCGCTCTCTTTCCCATCACAATAACATGTTCTCTGTAATACCAATAACACATACATTAGTGTCACTAATAAAATGTTGCTGTAAAACACTTTAATTATTATTTAACTAAATAATAATTACATTATTATTTAATTATTGCATTAAATATTACCACCTACTATTTTGAATTGTTATGCAATATTTCAACATTACAGTGTGAAATAAACATGAAAAGTTTTTTAAACTTTATCACTGATTGAACAAATAATAGTTATTTAAAATATTTATATAATAATAAAGTATATATCATCATTTTCCCTGTGATAATATTCTTTCTATTATTTAAAAATTTTGCTGTTTTTTGTGATTTCTTTTTTAAAAAGTTTAGTTTCTTAAAAAACTGAATAGTCAAATTAATTTTGAGCAAAAATAAAATAAAATTGCAGACATCACAATACATAATCTTAAGATTCACAACAGGGATATAATAACCAAAAAATTTAGTGCTGTCTTTAAATATGGCATTAAAAATGACACATAGATTATTGGACATGGTGGCACATACCATAATCCCAGTGACTGGGAAGGCAGGAAGATTGCAAGTTCAAAGCCAGTCTCAGAAACTTAGAGAGGACTTACACAACTTGGCAAGACCCTGTCTCAAAATAGTAAATACAAAGGACTGGGCATGTGGTTTAGTGGTTAAGCATCCCTGCATTCAATCCGTGATACCGAAAAAAAAAAAAAAAAGACACACAGACTTCTGGAAAAGATTGATTTTTGACAATATAAAAATATTCAATGGAAAAAAAAAGACTTTCTTCAATAAATGAGACTGGATATGCATATGCACGAGGAAATTTAATCCCTACCTCTCATTCTACACAAAAATCAAGCCAAAATAAATCAAAGACATAATTGTAAGACATGAAACTGAAACTACCAGAAAACATTTAGAGAATAAGCTATTTAAGACATAGATAACGGACATGCTTTCTTGGATAAGACCTCTAAAGTACAAGCAACAAAAGCAAAGGAAACAATCAACTGAGTGAAGAGATAAGTTACAGAATGGGAAAAATTTGTGGGCACTCTTGATCTGGGAGAGAATTGGCATACCCAGTAGATTCACTACTTTGATAAAATTAAAAGGAAAAATAAGAATTGGTAAAGATGAGGAGACACTGAAATCCTCATACAATGAGATGATAACATGAAATGGCACATCCTGTGAAGAAATTCCTTGATAATTCCTCACAAAGTTAAACATAGTGTTATCGTATGATCTAGAAAATCCACTCTTGGATATACACCAAAGAGAACAGAGAACATATTTCAGATGATAAATTTCGTATCAATGATCATAGTAGAGTTATTCTTAATTTACATTATTTTTAATAGAAGCAATCAAAATACCCACTAAATTATGAATAATAAACAATTAAGATGTATTCATATGGTTAAATATTATACAGACATACAAAGGAATGAAATACTAACACATGCTGCCACATGAAGGAAACTTGATTTTTTTTATAAGTAAAGGAAGATAGGCAAAAAGGATGTATATTACATAATATCTTTTACAAATATAAATAGGCAAATCTATAGAAACAGGGAGAGAATTAGTGTTTGATTAGATTTGGGAGGATGGTGGAAAGGAGGATAATCTCTAAAATGTCTGGGTTTCTTTCCAAGGTGATATGACAGTTCCACAAAGTCCTGTGGTGATGATATTCATGAATATGCTATAAATCATGAAACTGTTCATTTATTATTGGTAAGTAGTATGGTATGTGAATCAAATCTCAATAAAACTATTTAATTAACATTGAGAAAATTACCCGACATGTAGAAAATAAGAAAAATTGGAATCAAGAAAAATAGAAAAAGAGTCAATAAAAAAATTGAGGGAAAAGATAAAGTTAGAAGTCAAAGATATTGAAAAATGCTGAACAAATTAAAGGAAAACATGAACACAAGAAAAACAGAAGTAAAAGTTGTGAGAGAAAAAAAATCAAGTGTTTTGTCTATGACTGGAAACTATAACATATGAAATACAATATGAAAAACTTTGATTTGATAGTCTTAACAGCAGATTAGAAATTCCAGAAATAATGATTTATAAACAAATAGTAAAGTGAAGCACAAAATTTTTAAAAAGAGAACAATTTTCTGTTGATATGTGGGGCTAAACAAACCTAACCACCATTTGTCTAATAAAGGTAAAACTGTCTAAAGACTTTGTGTGGGGAAGAGGGGCGGGTGGGGGGCATGGTGAAGGTGGCAGGCAGGCAGGCACATATGCAGGCAAAGGAAGCAAGCCAGACAGGGAAAGAATGTGATGACATTTTTAAAATATTAAAAGATATTTAAAATAAACACATCATTCTATAATTTCATAGCTAGGGAAAATATCCTTCAAGAATGAAAGCAGCCCAACACGGTTGTGCATGCCTATAATCCCTGTTACTACTTGGGAGGCTGAAGCAGAAGGAATACAAGCTTAAGGCTGGCACCCTGGGCAACTCAGAGAGATCCTGTGGGGCAGAGATGGGGATGGGTGCAGAGAGATGGAGGCAAGTGGACAGACAGGAAGAAAATGAAGATGAAATAATTTTCAAAACAAAAGAGTTGGTAGAATTTATAGTAACTAGATCTGAACTACAAGAACTATGAATGTATAAATGTACGTGCTTTGGGAGGAAACAAAATGACAGTGTATTGAAAGTTGAATCTGCACAAATAATTTTATTTGTTCTACAAAATCATATAAATGAAATCATTTATTCAATATATATTCTAGGGAAGGCTTATATCATACAACAAAAAAGATTTATCCATGCTGTTTTTTTTTTAATATTTTTTTTAAGTTTTATTCTTTTATCATCTTTTAGTATTTCATTGTATAAATTATCACATTTGTATAGTGGTTCTATTAAATGAGAATTTTCATTTTTCACTATAATGAAGTAAGGCTTCTATGAGTATTCATTTGCCCTTCCTTTTGTGAACATTAGTGTGTTTTTTTTTCCCTTGAATAAATACCTATGAGGAAAAGTTTGAGCCTTATTATAGTTCACTTTTACTTACAAAGAGAGGAAACTTCAGATTGTTTTCTAAAGTAGTTTTACCATTTTATATTAAATGAGCATATGAAAGGTCTGGTTATTCCACAGTCCTGTCAATATCTGATGTTAGCAGTCATTTTCACTGTAGACATTATGATAGATGTGCAATAGTATCTTGTTATAATTTTAATTTGCATTTCCCTGAAAAGTGGTGATGCTGATCTGTGCTACTACAAGTGAGCATGAGTTGGCTACAGGTATGCCTGCTTTTGGAATGAGTTACAGAATTTTACAGAATTTATACACAGAATTTGTATAAAATTGGAGCTCTTCATCTTTATTTTCAGATCTAATATTTCCACTGGATTTTCTTCCATATATGCAATTCCACTACTGACTTTCTCTGTATTTGCATATTTTTTCACTTCTGTGAACATAGTCAAAATTGCTATTTCATTTCTCAGTCTGATAATGCCAGTACCTGATCTAATTAATAATTACCCATTTGTATTTTCCTGGCTGTTGAAGAATTAGATTTTGTCGGAACATGGTAAATAGAATGTTGGATATTCTAGATTCTGTTATATGGTTTCAAAGTACACTGAGGTTTTTGTTTTAGCAGGAAATCAACTTGTTGAACTTACATTATTGATTCTTAATGCCTATACTAAGTGGCAGTTCAGATCTCCACTAAGCTCCCTAGGCTTTACTTGCAGGCTACTTTCACTTACACTTTCATCTGTACACTTAAGGAATCATTCGGTGATTTGGAAGGAGATTGTGAATGGATTAAGAATTCTCTCCGGCCATCTTCTTTCTGGGGAATCCATCCATATTTTTTAGCAACTCTAGTTTCCTGGAGCTCCTTCTCTTGCTTTTTCTGGCTTAGAATGAATATTGTTTTTCTACTAGACCTCTGGAATCAGATGCTGTCACTTTTGTAACTATGGCTTCACTCTGGAAAAGGTCACAAAAGCATGAGAATCACTTCCACTGATTAATTCTTCCAAGTGCTGCCTCCCCATCCCTAAAAAGTCCCTAATTTTAAGTTTGAAGAGTTCCTAGGTAGTGTTTTATGTTGTTATTTTTTTTTTCTTAATTATTTTGGGGAGGTACCAAGGCATCAACCCAAGGGTGTGTGTTGGAAGCCCCTTGGGCATGTCTGAGCCATCTCAGACATAGACGTGAGCCCCTTGGAGAATTCTTGGTATTATTTTCCCCATCTGAGACTGCTCCATTGCCTTGGCAAACTTCCTGCTCAAATTCATCACCACTATACTGGCTTTATAAAAGATGCTTAAGGGAACCTATATCAAGAAGAAAAACAAAGATAATTACACTCACAACAACATGTGAAAGTGTAAAATCTACTAGTTATGTAAGCATACAGTAGAGAAATAAAAAAAAAGAATAAAAACTTATTGGGAAAATAAACAACCAAACAATCAACCACAAAGAAGAAAGACAAAAAAGGGAAGAATAGAACAAATGATATTCAAAACAAACAACAGGAATGTCTTTGCATATCAATAATAATTTTGAATATAAATGGACTAAATTCCACAAGGAAAAGAAATATACTAGTTGAATGGATACAAAAACAAGACCCAATATTATACTGTCTATGAGAAATCCACTTCACCAGTAAAGACACACACAGACTGAAAGTGAAAAAAATAGGAAAAGATATTCTATAGAAACATAAACCAAAAGGAAGAAAACAGCTATATTTATATCAAACAAAAGATTCAAAGATTAAAAACTAGAAAACAAGATAAAGAATTTCACTATATAATAATCAAGGGCTCTATTCAAGAAAAAGATACAATGATTGTAAATATTTATGAACCCAATGCTGAATCATGCAGTTTATAAATCAGATAGTATTAGGTCTAAAAGGAGCAATAGTATCCAATATAATAAAAGTGGAAGAATTCAACACCCTACTTTCATCAATGGACACATTATCCAGACTAATAAAAAATAACTTGAAAAGAAGCATCAGTTTTCAATTATACAATAGATTATATGGACTTATACAAGTAAAGGACATTTTATACAACAGCTACTGAATACACATTCTTTTTAATTTGTTCTTTTTAGATATACATGATAGTAGAGTGCATTTTGACATATTATACATACATGAAGTATAACTTATTCTAATTAAGATCCCATTCTTGTGGTTGTACATGATGTGAAGTTACATTGGTCATGTATTCATATATAAGGATAGGAACATTATGTCTGATTCATTCCACTGTCTTTTCTATTCTCATTCTCCCTCCCTTCCTTCTGTTCCCCTTTGTCTAATCCAAGGAACCTTTATTCCTTTCCTCCCTACCATCTCTTGTTGTGGGTTAGCATTCACATATCAGAGAGAACATTCAGCCTTTTTTGTGGGGGGAGGGACTACCTTATTTCACTTAGCATGATAGTTCCATCCACTTATCAGCAAATGCCATAATTTCATTTTTCTTTATGGCTGAGTAATATTCCATTGTTTATATATCCCATAACTTATTTATCCATTCATCTGTTGAAGTGCAAATAGGTTGGTTCCATAGCTTAGTCATTGTGAATTAAGCTGCTATAAACATTGGATGTGGCTGTGTCACTGTAGTATGCTATTTTTAAGTCCTTTGGGTATAAACCTAGGAGTGGAATATGGTAGTTCCATTCCAAGTTTTCTAACGAATCTACATATTGCTTTCCAGAGGGTTTTCACCAATTCACATTTCCACTAACAATGTGGCTTTTTTCCCACATCCTCACCAACATTTATTGTTAAATGTATTCTTTTTTTTTAATTTTTTATTGTTGGTTGTTCAAAACATTACATAGTTCTTGATATATCATTTTTCACACTTTGATTCAAGTGGGTTATGAAC
This sequence comes from Marmota monax, assembly GCF_021218885.2. Taxonomy (NCBI): domain Eukaryota; kingdom Metazoa; phylum Chordata; class Mammalia; order Rodentia; family Sciuridae; genus Marmota; species Marmota monax. Next base: position 19,177,578 of record NW_026692781.1, read on the forward strand.
TCCCATTTTTACCCCATATACAGATTGCAGAATCACATCAGTTACACATCCATTGATTTACATATTGCCATACTAGTGTCTGTTGTATTCTGCTGCCTTTCCTATCCTCTACTAACCCCCCTCCCCTCCCCTCCCCTCTTCTTTCTCTACCCCCTCTACTGTCATTCATTTCTCCCCCTTGTATTATTTTTCCCTTTCCCCTCACTTCCTCTTGTATGTACTTTTGTATAACTCTGAGGGTCTCCTTCCATTTCCATGCAATTTCCCTTCTCTCTCCCTTTCCCTCCCACCTCTCATCCCTGTTTAATGTTAATCTTCTTTTCATGCTCTTCCTCCCTACTCTGTTCTTGGTTACTCTCCTTATATCAAAGAAGACATTTGGCATTTGTTTTTTAGGGATTGGCTAGCTTCACTTAGCATAATCTGCTCTAATGCCATCCATTTCCCTGCAAATTCTATGATTTTGTCATTTTTTAATGCAGAGTAATACTCCATTGTGTATAAATGCCACATTTTTTTTTATCCATTCGTCTATTGAAGGGCATCTAGGTTGGTTCCACAGTCTTGCTATTGTGAATTGTGCTGCTATGAACATCGATGTAGCAGTGTCCCTGTAGCATGCTCTTTTTAGGTCTTTAGGGAATAGACCGAGAAGGGGAATAGCTGGGTCAAATGGTGGCTCCATTCCCAGCTTTCCAAGAAATCTCCATACTGCTTTCCAAATTGGCTGCACCAATTTGCAGTCCCACCAGCAATGTACAAGTGTACCCTTTTCCCCACATCCTCGCCAGCACTTGTTGTTGTTTGACTTCAAAATGGCTGCCGATCTTACTGGAGTGAGATGGTATCTTAGGGTGGTTTTGATTTGCATTTCTCTGACTGCTAGAGATGGTGAGCATTTTTTCATGTACTTGTTGATTGATTATATATCCTCCTCTGAGAAGTGTCTGTTCAGGTCCTTGGCCCATTTGTTGATTGGGTTGTTTGTTCTCTTATTGTCTAATTTTTTGAGTTCTTTGTATACTCTGGATATTAGGGCTCTATCTGAAGTGTGAGGAGTAAAGATTTGTTCCCAGGATGTAGGCTCCCTATTTACCTCTCTTATTGTTTCTTTTGTTGAGAAAAAAACTTTTTAGTTTGAGTAAGTCCCATTTGTTGATTCTAGTTATTAACTTTTGTGCTATGGGTGTCCTATTGAGGAATTTGGAGCCCGACCCGACAGTATGCAGATCGTAGCCAACTTTTTCTTCTATCAGACGCCGTGTCTCTGATTTGATATCAAGCTCCATGATCCATTTTGAATTAACTTTTGTGCATGGCGAGAGAAAGGGATTCAGTTTCATTTTGTTGCATATGGATTTCCAGTTTTCCCAGCACCATTTGTTGAAGATGCTATCCTTCCTCCATTGCATGCCTTTAGCCCCTTTATCAAATATAAGATAGTTGTAGTTTTGTGGATTGGTTTCTGTGTTCTCTGTTCTGTACCATTGGTCCACCCGCCTGTTTTGGTATCAGTACCATGCTGTTTTTGTTACTATTGCTCTGTAGTATAGTTTGAAGTCTGGTATCGCTATACCGCCTGATTCACACTTCCTGCTTAGCATTGTTTTTGCTATTCTGGGTCTTTTATTTTTCCATATGTATTTCATGATTGCTTTCTCTATTTCTACAAGAAATGCTGTTAGGATTTTGATTGGCATTGCATTAAACCTATAGAGAACTTTTGGTAATATCGCCATTTTGATGATGTTAGTTCTGCCTATCCATGAACAGGGTATATTTTTCCATCTTCTAAGATCTTCTTCTATTTCTCTCTTTAGGGTTCTGTAGTTTTCATTGTATAAGTCTTTCACCTCTTTTGTTAGGTTGATTCCCAAGTATTTTATTTTTTTTGAGGATATTGTGAATGGAGTGGTTGTCATCATTTCCATTTCAGAGGATTTGTCGCTGATATACTGGAGTGCCTTTGATTTATGCATGTTGATTTTATATCCTGCCACTTTGCTGAATTCATTTATTAGCTCTAATAGTTTCTTTGTAGACCCTTTTGGGTCTGCTAGGTATAGAATCATGTCATCTGCAAATAGTGATAATTTAAGTTCTTCTTTTCCTATTTTTATGCCTTTAATTTCTTTCGTCTGTCTAATTGCTCTGGCCAGTGTTTCCAGAACTATGTTGAACAGAAGTGGTGAGAGAGGGCATCCCTGTCTTGTTCCAGATTTTAGAGGGAATGCCTTCAATTTTTCTCCATTCAGAATGATGCTAGCCTGAGGCTTAGCATAGATTGCTTTTACAATATTGAGGTATGTTCCTGTTATCCCTAGTTTTTCTAGAGTTTTGAACATAAAGGGATGCTGTACTTTGTCGAATGCTTTTTCCGCATCTATCGAGATGATCATATGGTTCTTATTTTTAAGTCTATTGATGTGGTGAATAACATTTATTGATTTCCGTATATTGAACCAGCCTTGCATCCCAGGGATGAATCCTACTTGATCATGGTGCACAATTTTTTTGATATGTGTTTGTATCCCATTCGCCAGAATTTTATTGAGGATTTTTGCATCTAGGTTCATTAGAGATATTGGTCTGTAGTTTTCTTTCTTTGAAGTGTCTTTGTCTGGTTTAGGTATCAGGGTGATGTTGGCCTCGTAGAATGAATTTGGAAGTTCTCCCTCTTTTTCTATTTCCTGAAGTAGCTTGAAAAGTATTGGTATTAGTTCCTCTTTAAAGGTTTTGTAAAACTCTGCTGTATACCCATCCGGTCCTGGGCTTTTCTTAGTTGGTACTCTTTTGATGGTTTCTTCTATTTCCTCAATTGATATTGGTCTGTTTAGGTTGTCTATATCCTCCTGACTCAATCTGGGCAGATCATATGACTTAAGAAATTTATCGATGCCTTCACTATCTTCTAATGTATTGGAGTATAAGGATTCAAAATAATTTTTGATTATCTTCTGGATTTCTGAAGTGTCTGTTGTGATATTGCCTTTTTCATCCCGTATGCTAGTAATTTGAGTTCTCTCTCTTCTTCTCTTCCTTAGCATGGCTAAGGGTCTGTCAATTTTATTTATTTTTTCAAAGAACCAACTTTTAGTTTTGTCAATTTTTTCAATTGTTTCTTTTGTTTCGATTTCATTAATTTCAGCTCTGATTTTAATTATTTCTTGCCTTCTACTTCTTTTGCTGATGTTTTGCTCTTCTTTTTCTAGGATTTTGAGATGAAGTATGAAATCATTTATTTGTTGTTTTTTTCTTTTTTTAAGGAATGAACTCCAAGCAATGAATCTTCCTCTTAGAACTGCTTTCAATGTGTCCCATAGATTCTGATATGTTGTGTCTTTGTTTTCATTTATCTCTAAGAATTTTCTAATTTCCTCCTTGATGTCTTCTATAACCCATTGATCATTCAGTAACCTATTGTTCATTCTTCAAGTGATGCATGCTTTTTCCTTCCTTCTTTTATAGTTGATTTTCAGTTTCATTCCATTATGATCAGATAAGATGCATGGTATTATCTCTACTCCTTTATATTGTCTAAGAGTTGCCCTGTGACATAATATATGATCTATTTTTGAGAAGGATCCATGTGCTGCTGAGAAAAAAGTGTAACTGCTTGATGTTGGGTGGTGTATTCTATATATGTCAATTAAGACTAGGTTATTAGTTGTGTTATTGAGTTCTATAGTTTCCTTATTCAACTTTTGTTTGGAAGATCTGTCCAGTGGCGAGAGAGGTGTGTTGAAGTCTCCCATGATTATTGTATGGTGGTCTATTAGACTCTTGAACTTGAGAAGAGTTTGATGAACATAGCTGCACCATTGTTTGGGGCATATATATTTATGATTGTTATGTCTTGTTGGTGTATGGTTCCCTTAAGCAGTATGTAGTGTCCCTCTTTATCCCTTTTGATTAACTTTGGCTTGAAATCTATTTTATTTGATATGAGTATGGACACTCCTGCTTGTTTCTGAAGTCCATATGAGTGATATGATTTTTCCCAACCTTTCACCTTCAGCCTATGTATGTCTTTTCCTATCAAATGCGTCTCCTGTAGGCAGCATATTGTTGGGTCTTGTTTTGTGATCCATTCTACTAGCCTGTGTCTCTTAATTGGTGAGTTTAAGCCATTAACATTTAGGGTTATTATTGAGATATGGGTTGTTCTTCCAGCCATATTTGTTTATTTCTGTTACTAAACATGGTTTGTTTTCTTCTTTGATTATTTTCCCCCCCTTTACTGTCCTACCTCCCACTGTTGGTTTTCATTGTTATTTTCCATTTCCTCTTCCTGTAATGTTTTGCCGAGGATGTTTTGAAGAGATGGTTTTCTAGCTGCAAATTCTTTTAACTTTTGTTTATCGTGGAAGGTTTTAATTTCATCTTCCATCCTGAAGCTTAATTTCGCTGGATACACAATTCTTGGTTGGAACCCATTTTCTTTCAGTGTTTGAAATATGTTATTCCAGGATCTTCTAGCTTTCAGAGTCTGTGTTGAAAGATCAGCTGTTATCCTGATTGGCTTACGCCTAAATATAATCTGCTTCCTTTCTCTTGTAGCTTTTAAAATTCTCTCCTTATTCTGTATGTTGGGCATCTTCATTATAATGTGTTTAGGTGTGGATCTCTTATGATTTTGCACATTCGGCGTCCTGTAGGCTTCTAGGATTTGGGATTCTGTCTCATTCTTCAAGTCTGGGAAGTTTTCTCATATTATTTCATTGAATACATTGCTCATTCCTTTGGTTTGGAGCTCTATACCTTCCTGTATCCCAATGACTCTTTAGTTTGGTCTCTTTATGTTATCCCATATTTCTTGGATGTTCTGCTCATGGTTTCTTAACAGTCTTGCTGAGCTGTCTATGTTCTTTTCAAGTTGAAATACTTTGTCTTCATTGTCTGATGTTCTATCTTCTAAGTGTTCTACTCTGCTGGTAGTATTCTCCATTGAGTTTTTAAGTTGGTTTATTGCTTCCTGCATTTCTAGGATTTCTGTTTGTTTGTTTTTTATAACCTCTATCTCCCTGTATAGTTGATCTTTTGCTTCCTGGATTTGTTTGTGTAATTCATTGTCGAAGTGATCTTTCATTGTCTGATTTTGCTGTCTAATGTCTTCCTTGAGACTCCAGATCATCTGAAGCATGCATATCCCGAATTCTTTATCTGACATTCCATCTGCTGCAGCTGTTACCTCTTCTAAAGTTGAGTTGACCTGCATTGCTTGTGGTCCTTTCTTTCCTTGTCTTTTCATACTGCTTGCGTTTCTTTCTGCTTGGTGAAACTGTTGTGTTTTTTGAAAAATTTTTCCCCCTATATATTTATATTGCTCTTGTATAGTTGAAAAGTGTCCCTTTCAGGGTCGTGTGGCGGTCTGCCTACCTTGCAGGCGTGGGCGGCGGCTCTGCTCTGCCCTCCTCCAATTGGTGTGAGGTGTCTACCACGCCTGCAGACACCTGGGCCTGTTCTGCCGGTCAGTCGCAGGTCTGCCTAACTTGCAGGTGCGGGCGGCGGCTCTGCTCTGCCCTTACTCCAATTGGGGTGACGTGTCTACCACACTGGCGGGTCGCTGGGCTTATTCCAGGCACGGGAGGTGGCTCTGCTCTGCCCTTACTCCAATTGGGGTGCCGTGACTACCGTGCCGGCGGGCCGCTGGGCCTGTCCCGGGCGCGGGCGAAAGCTCTGCTCTGCCTCTACTCCAATTGGGTTGACGTGTGTACCACGCTGGCAGGCCACCAGGCCTGTGCCACCAGTTGGTCGCAGGTCTGCCTACCTTGCGGGCACGGGTGGCGGCTCTGCTCTGCCCCTACTCCAAATGGGGTGACGTGTCTGTCGCGCCGGCAGGCCACTGGGCCTGTTCCGGGCGCGGGCGGCGGCTGTGCTCTGCCCCTACTCCAATTGGGGTGACGTGTGTACCACGCCAGCAGACCACTGGGCCTGATCCGCCAGTCTGTCGCAGGTCTGCCTACCTGCAGGCACGGGCGGCGGCTCTGCCCTGTCCCTCCTACCACGTCTGCGGACCCCTGGGCCTGTTCTGCAGGTTGGTTGCAGGTCTGCCCACCCTGCGGGCATGGGTGGCAGCTCCGCTCCGCCCCCACTCCAATTGGGGTCACGTGACCACCACACAGGTGGGCCGCTGGGCCTGATCCGGGCACGGGCAAAGGCTCTGCTCTGCCCCTACTCCAGTTGGGGTGACGTGTTTACCACGCTGGCAGGCCGCTGGGCCTGATCCGCCGGTCTGTCACAGGTCTGCCTAACTTGCAGGTGCGGGCGGCGGCTCTGCCCTGCCCCTCCTACCACGCCCGCGGACCACTGGGCCTGTTCTGCCGGTCGGTCGCAGGACTGCCCACCTTGCGGGCGCGGGTGGCGGCTCTGCTCCGCCCCCACTCCAATTGGGGTCACACGACCACCATGCCGGCGAACCGCTGGGCCTGCTCCGGGCGCAGGCGGCGGCCCTGCTCCTCCCCTCTGGCTCGACGACAAAGCGAGAAAGACTCAGGTGTCTGTGACTCCCTCTCCCTACCAGGAGACCAACTGTTTCTGTCGCCGCTGGTATTGATGAAGTTCTCTCCTCCGCCGCTTTCTGATGACATCAGATCTCTGCCATGTTGGTATCCCATGCGAATGGCAGCATTTCGTTCCCTTTGCTGGGTGACCAAAGCAACGGGTGAGTCCTGACCGGCCCTCACAAGCCCCATCGCCACTGCCCACGAAGGCCTGTTTGGTATTTACCTCCACAGTACTCAGCAGGACCCGGACCGAGAAGCAGTTTCCGCGGGCTCCTTAGCCCTGGGCCAGAGCAGTTCCGGGAGCCGGAACTCGGCCGCTCCGTGCTCGGTGCATGCTCTGATAAGAGCAGGCTCCAATAAGCAGTTTCCGCGGTCTATTTAGCACTGAGTCTGAGTAATTTGTCTGCAAGCTGCAGGCGAATGGCAGCCTGAAATTACCAGTTCTATGGCTGAATGAGCTGCGATCAGTCGAAAACAGGGATGGTGACATCAGCTCTACAAGATGGTGGCTGCTGGCCTCCTTTGTGGTCTGACCGGTGTGGAGAACCGAATTGGACCGCTTCCTTCCCCCGTCTCAAACCCAGAATTCAGCACTGAGTACGGTTCTTGCACAGCTGGCAGAAGCCCACAGAAACTGCAGCGCTGTATCCTTGCGTCGCTATCTCCTCGTTTTGCAGTGTGCGCCGCGGACTCTAGCCGCGGAGCGATTTGCCCAACAAGCAGGGTGACCCTCCATGCGGACAAATCTCTTGCATTTGAGCCCCCGTAGCCGATCCTCGTGTGATGGAAATCCTTCCTCCAGGTTCCAGAGCACCCCACTTTTGCTGGAAATTCCTAACAAGATAGCCTTTAGCCGTCCTGACTCGTCATTCTCCCGCACAGTGACGAGGCACACGGGGGCAATGCACTCCCCTCGCCGCCATCTTCCGCACTCCCGTTACTTGTATTCTTGATAATTGCTGTTCTGAAGTGAGATAAAATCACAGTATAGTTTTAATTTCTATTTCTATAATTGTTAGAGGTGTTGAACATTTTTTCATATAGTTTTTGACCATTCATATTTCTTATCCTTTATTGATTGGGAGATTGTTGTTGTTGTTTTATTGTTATTATTATTAATATGGTGTTAAGTTTTTTGGGTTCTTTGTATAACCTGAGATTATTGCTCTATCTGCTGTATAGGTGGTAAAGATTTTCTCCCATTCTGAAACTCTGTGTTTACATTCTTGATTGTTTCTGTTGCTCCAAAGAAGCTTTTCATTTTGATACTATCTCACTTATTGATTCTCAATTTTACTTTTTGCTCTTTAGGAGTCTTACTGAGGAATTCAGTTCTTAAGCAAACATGAAGGAGATGTGGGCCTACTTTTTCTTATAGTAGGCACAGGTTCTCTGGCCTAACATCTAGGTCCACTTTGAGTTGAGTTTTGTGCGGGGAGACAGATAGGGGTTCATGTCATACACATTCAGATTTCAAGTTTTCCCACCACCATTTGTTAAAGAGGTTATCTTTTCTCCATTTACATGCTTTTCTTCAGCCACAAGGAACATTCTCTAGAGTAGACTATATATTATGCAACAAAACAAGTTGTGACAATTAAAAGAAACCTGAAATCATATCATTTACACTCCTCAATGACAATAGAATAAAACTAGAAATAACAAACAAACTAACAAAAACTTCAGAAACTACACAAATTCATGGAGACTTAACAACATGCTACTGAATGAGTAATGGGTTATTAAAATAAATGGGTAGATTAAAGTGTGTGTTGAAATAAATAAAACTAGAAACACAACATTTCATAACCTATGGGATATTGCAAAACAGTATTAATAGAGAAGCTTAAAGGAATGAATGCTTGTATGAAAAAAAAAATAGAAGGATTCCAAATAATTAATTCAATGATGCATCTTAAGGACCCAGAAAACAAAAGCAAAATAAACCCCAAATTAGTAAAATGAATATATATTAGAGTATAAGTAAAATAGAGACAAAAGAACAATGCAAAAATCAAAAAAGAGAGAAGTTTTAGGAAAGATAAACCAAACTGACAAACCTTTAGTTGTGTTAACAAGGAAAACAGAGAGAAGACCCACATAAATAAAATTATACATGAAAAAATAGCCATTAAAACTTATACCATGGAAATAGAAAGGAATGTTTGGGGCTATTACAAACAATTGTATCAATATATTAGAAATATAGGGAAAAAAGTATAGAATTTTGATACATATAATCTACTGAAAATGAACCATAAAGACATAGAAAACCCACATAAACCATTAATAAACAGTAAGATTGAGTCAGCAATATGTCTCTTCAAAAAATAAGAGTCTAAAAACAGATGCCTTTGCTGCTAAATTCTATCAAACTTTTAAGGAATAACTAATACCATTTTTTTCTCAAGCTATTCAAAAAAAAAAAAAGAAAGAAAAACTGTAAAGGAAGGAATTCTTCCAAACTCATTCTACAAGGCCAAAAATACATTGATACCAAAACTACACAAGGAACCAATAAAAATAACTGTATGCCATATTTCCAATGAACACAGATGAAAAGATTCTCAACCAAACACTAGGAAATTAAATTCAACAACATACCAAAAATATCATTCTTCTTAATCAACTGAGATTTACCAGAGAGATGCAAGAACGATTCAATGCATGAAAATCAATACAAGCAAGACACCATATCAACCAATTAAAGGGGAAAAATCATGTGATTATAACAATAGATGCAGAAAAAACATTCCAAAATTCATTGTCTTTCATCAAAAAAAAATCTGAACAAATTATTATTAATGGTGTTGCTGAATGAGAAAAGCTTAAAACTTTTCTTCTAATATCAGGAACAAGACAAGTTTCATCAGTCTTGTTTAGCATAATACTGGGAGTTTTAGCCTGAGAAATTAGGCAAAAGAAAAAAAAAAGATGATATGATTCTATATATAGAAAAACCTTAAGACTTCACCAAAGGATTATCTTCATATTTTGATCTCAAAGATAGCAGATGAAAAGGGAAGTGTGCATCAGTCAAGGTTCAGACAGGAAAAGAGATCCACTTAAAAAATTTATAGCAAGGAATTGGCTTATGAAATTCTGAGGGCTGCTAAGGAAAGTTTGAAATGTGTAGGAAAAAAAAAAAAACTTCAGTAACATCAGGCTAGAACTTAAGTATAAGCTAAAGCTGCTATTCACAATAGATTTTCTTCTAATTCAGGGAAGTCTCTAATTGGATGTTAAAGTCTTTCAATTGATTGAATAAGGTCTACTGAGATTGTCTAGTATAATATCCCTTACTTCAAGTCAAGTGAATATGAACTTCAAACACAAAATAAATTCATTAATCAGTTCTTGACTGAATAATTGAGGACTATAGCCTAGCCAAGTTCACACATAAAATGGACCATCACAGTCCATACATTTTCATCTTAGCATCAAAACACATCTCCTTAAGCCCCATATAATACCTAAATGAGAACAATAACAAAGCCATTTTTCCAACTTACATGACAAAATTATCTAGTATACAACCACAGACATGCTAAATTTTTATTAAAAAGAGGATTAAAGATTTTGGGTGAATTTTATTCTTCCATACTATTCTAAAAGTTAAATTCTATGATATCAAATTAACTATTAATGATGATAAGTGAATGAGAAATGGAAGAACACACATATAAAAATGTTTGTGCATGAAAATATTCAAAACAAAATAGTTAAGAAACATACATAGCTTTTACTGTTCTCATTTCTGCAATGCAGTTGTCACATGTTTGCAGCTAGTATTTAAAACTACAATTTTTCAAAACCTATTGCACATTCCATGTCTCCTTTGCCCGCATTAAAACATTTCAAATGGCTGCAGTTCCTTGATAGAGTGATTCAAGTCTTCAGCATAGGTTACAGCTTCTACATGAATTCATTGTTGTACTTTTCAATTTTTTATTGGTTCTTTTGAGTTATATACAATAATAAGATTCATTTTGACTTGATTATAAAAGCATGGAATAAAATTTATTCTAATTCATGTTCCCAGTACTTCCTCTTTCCCTTCCCTTCTCCCTACCACAGTTTCCTCACATCTACTCTATTGAAGTTTCTGCTATTTACTTATTTTTTTAATAGTATCTTGTGGATGTCCTTCATGGTGAGATTCACTGTGGTATATTAATATACGCACACAGGAAAGCTAGATCAGATTCATTCCATTATCTTTCCCTATCCTAACCCTTTTCCCTTCCCTAGCTTCCCTTTGTCTACTCCAGTAATCTTCCAGAACACCAGAACACCCACACCAGCCCTCAGGGGACCCATGCTCTCAGTAGGCCCGGTTCACCACTACCCTGGTGGGGCAGACACAAACCAGAGCCTAGCCTCTGGCACAGGACCACCCTTTCAGACCAGCAGACTACCAGGAAGGTCAAACCCGAGGCCCAGATCCACCCACACTAGCCTGGATGGATCCAAGGTGCATAGCAGGCCTGGACCACCCCTCCCCCAGAGTGGCAGACACCCACCAGAACCTAGCCTCTGGTGCAAGACTGCCCCTTCCATTTCACTACTGTGGGAAGTCAAGCCTGGTGGTCCATATCCACCCACACCAACTTGCATAGGACCCAGATCCAGGATGCAGTAGCATTCATCGAGGGACACCAGCAGGGTCTGGAAGCCCAACATCAAGGTGAGGTACAGACAATCGGCACGGGGACTACAAGAATATGGAGAAGCAACTGTAATGTTTCAGATCCACACTGCAGGAAAGGAAGACACATAGACAACATGAAAACACAAGGGAGGAAAGTACCCCAAGTAAACCAGGACACTATAATAACAGAACCCATGGACAGCAAAGTTGTTGAAATGTCAGAGAATGAGTTCAGAAGGCTCATAATTAAAATGATCTGTGAATTAAAGAATGACTTAAATGAGCAAATACAGGCAAAAATTGATTACTCCAACAATGAGATAAGAGAGCAAATACAGGTAGCAAAAGATTAATTCAAGAGAGAGATAAAGACTCTGAAATTAAAAAGTCAGAAATGCTTGAAATGAAGGATACAATAAATCAAATAAAAAACTCAATAGAAAGCATAACCAACAGATCAGATCACTTGGAAGAAAGAACATCAGATAATGAAGACAAAGTATACAATCTGGAAAATAAACTTGATCACACAGTGAAGATATTTAGAAATTATGAACAGCACATCAAAGAATTATGGGACAGCATGGAAAGACCAAATCTAAGAGTTATTGGGAGAGAGGAAGGCACAGAGTTTCAAACCAAAGGAATGTACAATCTCTTCAAGGAGATAATAGCAGAAAATTTCCCAAGCATGAAGAATGAATTGGAAAACCAAATACAAGAGACTTACAGGACACCAAATACACAAAGTTACAACAGGTCTACCAAGACACATTATAATGAAAATATCTAGCATACAGAATAAGGATAGAATCCTAAAAGCCACAAGAGAGAGGAAGAATCAGATCACATATCGGGGGAGACTGATTCATATCTCAGCAGATTTTTTAACCCAGACCCTCAAAGCCAGGAGATCATGGAATAGCATATACCAAGCTCTGAAATAAAATGGAGGCCAACCAAGAATCTTACACTCAGCAAAACTAAGCCATGATAAACAATTTTTTTTAAAAAAAATTCAACTAGAAAGCCTGCACTACAGAACCTCCTCAGCAAAATACTCCAAGCAGAGGAAATAAAAACAGTGATGAAAATCAGCAGAGGGAGGGATTACACTAAAGGAAAATCTAATCAGAGGAGAACCAAGTCACATTAAATACCAAAAATAAACAAAAATGGTTGGAATACAAATCATGTCTCAATAATAACCCTGAATATTAATGGCCTAACCTCATCAATCAAAAAGCATAGACTAGAGATTGGACCCCCCCCCCCAAAAAAAAAAAGACCCAACAATATGCTGACTCCAAGAGACTCATCTCATAGAAAGACATCCCCAGACTGAAGGTGAAGGGTTGGGAAAAATCATACCACTCACATGGACTGCAGAAGGAAGCAGATTTTTTAAGCAAAAATTAATCAAAAGGGATAAAGATGAGCATTACATACTGCTTAAGGGAACCATACACCAACAAGACATAACAATCATAAATATATATGCCCCAAACAATGGAGCAGTTATGTTCACCAAACAAATTCTCCTCAAGTTCAAGAGTTAATTAGACCACAACATAATAATTTGGGGTGACTTTAACACAACTCTTTCATCACTAAATAGATCTTCCAAACAAAAGCTGAACAAAGAAACTACAGAACTCAATAATACAATCAATAACTTCGATTTAACTGATATGTATAGAATATTTCATCCTTCAATGAGAGAATACACTTTACTCTCAACAGCATATGGATTCTTCTCTAAAATAGACCATACACTATGCCACAAAGAACTCTTAACAAATTTAAAAAGTTAGAGATACTACCCTGAATTCTATCAGATCATAATGGAATGAAATTAAAAATCAATGATAAAATAAGAAATAAAATTCACTTCAACACCTGGAGACTAAATAATATGCTAGTGAATTAAAAATGGGTTACAGAAGACATCAAGGAGGAGATAAAAAATTTTTAGAGGTGAATGAGAACACAGATACACCACATCAAAATCTCTGGGACACTATGAAAGCAGTTCTAAGAGGAAAAAAATTCATTGCATGAAGTTCATTCCTTAAAAGAAAAAAAAAAGTCAACAAATAAACAACTTAACATTACATCTCAAAACCCTAGGAAAAAAGAACAAATCAACACTAAAAGCAGCAGAAGACAGGAAATAATTAAAATCAGAGCTGCAATTAATGAAATGGAAATGAAAGAAACAATTGAAAAAATTGACAGACCCTTAGCCATGCTAACAAAGAAAAGGTGATAAAAAAACTCAGATCACTAACATATGTGATGAAAAAGGAAATATCACAATAGACACTACAGAAATACAGAAGATAATTAGAAATTATTTTGAAAACTGGTACTCCAATAAAATAGAAGATATTTAAGGCATCAACAAATTTTTACAGTCATTTAATTTGCCCAAATTGAATCAGGATGATATACACAGTTTAAACAGATAAATTTCAAGTGACGAAATAGCAGACATCATCAAAAGTCTACCAACCAAGAAAAGCCCAGGATCAGATGAATACACAGTCAAGTTCTACAAAACCTCTAAAGAAGAACTAATACCAATACTCTTCAATTTATTTTAGGAAATAGAAAAAGAGGGAGCACTTCCAAACTCATTCTATGAGGCCATTACCATTCTGATTCCAAAACCAGGAAAAGACACATAAAAGAAAGAAACTTCAGACCAATATCTCTAATGCACATAGGTGCAAAAATTCTCAATACAATTCTGGCAAATTAAATAGAAAAACATATCAAAAAGATAGTGTACCATGATCAAGTGGGATTCATCCCAGGGATATAAGGTTGGTTCAACATAAAGAAATCAATAAATGTAATTCATCACATCAATAGACTAAAAAAAAAAAGAATCATATAATAATCTCAATAGACACAGAAAAAGCATTTGACAAAACTACAGCACCCTTTTATGTTAAAAACACTAGAAAAACTAGGGATAACAGGAACATATCTCAACATCATAATAGCTGTCTATGAGAAGCCCCAGGCCAACATCATTCTAAATGGAGAAAAATTGAAGGCATTCCCTCTAAAAACTGGAACAAGACAGGGATGCCCTCTTTTACCACTTCTATTTAACATAGTTCTTGAAACAGCAATTAGAGAGATGAAATAAATTTAAGGGATGCACATAGGAAAAGAAGAACTCAAATTAGCACTATTTTCTGATGATATGATTCTATACCTAGAAGACCCTAAAAGTTCCACCAGAAAACTTCTAGAACTCATAAGTGACTTCAGCAAAGTAGCAGGATATAAAATCAACACCCATAAGTCAAAGGCATTTCTGTATATCAGTGACAAATCCTCAGAAAGAAAAATGAGGAAAACCACCCTATCTTCAAAAGCCTCAAAAAAAAATACTTGGGAATCAAATTAATGAAAGAGGTGAAAGACCTATATAATGAAAATTACAAAACCCTAAAGAAAGAAATCAAAGAAGACCTTAAATGATGGAAAGATCTACCTTGCTCTTGGATAGGCAGAATTAATATAATCAAAATGACCATACTTCCAAAAGCATTATACAGATTTAATGCAATTCCAATCAAAATCCCAATGACATTCCTCATAAAAATATAAAAAGCAGTCATGAAATTCATCTGGAAAAATAAGAGACCCAGAATAGCTAAAGCAATCCTTAGCAAGAAGAGTGAAGCAGGTGGCATCACTATACCAGACCTTAAACTATACTACAGAACAACAGTAACAAAAATAGCATTGGTATTGGCACCAAAACAGACTGGTAGACCATGGGTACAGAATAGAAGACACAGAGACTAACCCACAAAATTACAATTATCTTATATCAGACAAAGGTGCCAAAAACATGCATTGGAGAAAAGATAGCCTCTTCAACATATGATGCTGGGAAAATTGGAAATCCATTTGCAACAAAATGAACTTAAACCCCTATCTCTCACCATGCACAAAACTCAACTCAAAGTGGATCAAAGACCTAGGAATTAAACCAGAGACCCTGTGTCTAATAGAAGAAAAAGTAGGTACTAATTTCCATCATGTGGGATTAGGCCCCAACTTCCTTAATAAGACTCCTAAAGTGCAAGAATTAAAATCCAGAATCAATAAATGGGATGAACTCAAACTAAAAGTTTCTTCTCAGCAAAAGAAACAATCTGTGAGGTGAACAGTGAGTCTATATCTTGGGAGCAAATCTTTATTGCTCACACATCAGATAGAGCACTAATCTCTAGGGTATATAATGAACTCAAAAAGCTAAGCACCAAAAACCAAATAACCCAATCAATAAATGGGCCAAGGACCTGAACAGACACTTCTCAAATATGATATACAATCAATCAACAAATATATGAAAAAAAAATGTTCATCATCACTAGCAATTAGAGAAATGCAAATCAAAACTACTCCAAGATTTCATCTCACTCCAGTCAGAATGGCAGTTATTATGTGTACAAACAACAGTAAGTGTTGGTGAGGTTGTGGGGGAAAAGGCACACTCATACATTGCTTGTGGGACTGCAAATTGGTGCAGCCAATATGGAAACCAGTATGGAAATTTCTTGGAAAATTGGGAATGGAACCACCATTTGACCCAGCTATCCTACTCATCAGTCTATACACAAAGGACTTAAAAACAGCCTACTACAGGGACACAGCCACATCAATGTTTATAGCAGCACAATTCACAATAGCTAAACTCTGGAACCAACCTAGATGCCCTTCAATAGATGAATGGATACAAAAAAATGTGGCATAAATACACAATGGAATATTACTCAGCAATAAAAGAGAAGAAAATCATGGAATTTGCAGGAAAATTGATGGAGTTAGAGAAGACAATATTAAGTGAAGTTAGCCAATCCCAAAAAAACCAAATGCCGAATTTTTCTTTGACATAAGGAGGCTGATTTATAGTGGGATAGGGAGTGGGAGCATGGGAAAAATAGAACATTTGATTCAAATGTATGAATTGTCAAGATCATTGTACTGTCGTGTGTAGCTAATAAAAAAAGTTTAAAAAAAGAATAGATGAACTCTAGATAGGGCAGAGGGGTTGGAGGGGAAGGGAGGGGGCATGGGGTTATTAATGATGGTGGAATGTGATGATCCTTATCCAAAGTACAGGTATGAAGACACGAATTGGTGTGCCCATACTTTGAATACAACCAGAGATATGGAAAAAATGCTCTATATGTGTAATAAGAATTATAGTGCATTCTACTGTCATATATAAATTTTAAAAAGAAATATATATATATATATATATATATATATATATATATATATATATATATACACATATATAAAATGAATTGAAGATTCAATGTTGGCTAATGGTTTAACAATTATCATAAAAGAGTAATTTATATGGTAAAAGTTGACATTAGATTGTTTATAGTAAACCATGTAAAAGTTAAAAAAAAATTCTTGTTAAATGTTAGCTTGTATGTATTTCATTGGAGTTTGGACATTTAGCAGATGTCCATCAATCTTTGGCTGAGGATCTCTCCAGAGTTGCAGAAGCCAAATTGCTATTTGCTATGCACCTCCTACGAGAAACTTCTGGTTTGTCCATCCAGGGACCTGCAGCTGATTGGTTACAGGATGCAATGATGTGGGTTGTCTGTTTCTGATGTTTGCAATAGTTCAGGACGCAGACTGGAGTGTCCCTGTGATTACTGTAGGTCATCATGTGTCAGATCCCTTCTTCAGGATCATTTTTTCTATAGTCAATATCCTTGTGGTTGGCTGTGAGTGCAGGAATCCTGGATGTGGGTTTTCAATGCCTCTGAGGTACTATAGTGAAAGGTTTTAAGTGGTTCACCTGGACTCTAGTTTACACTGCCGCAGATTGTGAATAGTGGGCATTGATTCCCTCTGTTTACTAAGACTGATTCAGGCTCTCACAAGTATCCAGACAATGCCCTTTTACTCACCAGTTGTGATCACAGATAAGGCTGTGTATCAAATAAGGCTGAAATCAGCCCCTTACTGCTCTGTAGACTCCGGTAATTTTCCATGGGATCTCTGACATTGGATATTCAGGCAGCTTTCTTCTGATCCCCTTGGATCCCAAGGTCCCTGGGAATGTCACTATGCTTCCCATGGTGCCTTCTCCCAATATCAGTGATTGGGGACTGGTGAATCCACTTTCCTCTTTTCAGGAGGCCAAAGCTGTTTCATTGCTAACTATGTCTGAGTCACGTAAGTGAATGCTGTGCAAAGCTTTCTGTCCTTGCCTTTGTTACCTGAGCAAGGTTAGGTGCAGTTCTCAGCATAGGTTTCATCAAGCCATTCCCCTTGTGAGGGGGAGGCAAGAAGGTTTCAGTAATTTTTCCTAGTAGTGGTTCTTCTAGATGTTCTTTCTGGCTGCATTCTTAAGGGTTCCCACTGCAGGAGGTTTCATTCTGGTTTAATTTGTGGTTGTCTGGGCATAAGTAGACACTGTGTTGATTTAAGTGGGTGACTGGTCAGCTGAGGTCTTCACAATATGGCTGTGAACCTCCGACTCAGTTTTATATTTGCAATTTCATTTTAAACTATTTGCTCTGTTTTAAGAACCCTTCTGTAACTATCATATTTTACATTTTGTATTTATTTGCAAATATTTTAAGTAGATGAGCTTATGTGATTTTCTGCTTCCTTTCTCTCTCTGTTGTCCCTTCCCATATCTCATACCCAGCTTTGGGTACAGGGTTAGAGGACTCTGAGATTTTTGTTTGTTTGTTTGTCTTATGTAATCAATCTTCCAATCTCTCCAAGTCTCAGACTTTGTAAAATTGATTTTTAGAGCATTTGGTATTTCACATGCCTCTCAATTCTGCTTTTCCTTTTCTCCCTCCTTTCTGTGTTGTAAAGTGATTGGGACTCACTGCCTAGCTCACTTCTGCCATCTTCCTGCCTCTTCACTTTCCCACTGAATGTAGTCACAGTATGCAGTAGTACTAAGAAAAGTCCCAAGAAACCTCCTGAATTCCAGAGATATTCTTCCTTACCCCCACCTAGTTCTATTATAGTAACCCAATTTCCACTTGGTACTCAAGATCAATTGCCCCAACCACTACAGTGATACTCTTCTTTGCTTGTTGACTTGGATTCATCAGGAGCCAACACTGATTAGGTAACAAGAAAATCATTGCAATGCCTCTAGTGAAAAGAATACCTCTTTGGAACCAAGATTCATAAACCAAAAGAGTTTAAGGATATAGGAAAAGGAAGAAAAAATTGTGACTGTAATGCTAGTGGCAATATTGAGTAGACTCATTCCCATTTCTACTTCTTCATTCTTAACCCATGAATACTTGCTATAGGAAAACATCAACATATATTGTATACATATAACACATCCTATAATACATTACTCCAGTATTGCAAGGCATTACCATCTAGCTATCACTGGAACTGAGTCTTCAAAATGCCATTTCACCATTCTTAGCAAGCCAGATAGTTTAGAATGCAAAAAATATAAGATCAATATATTGATCAATCTTCCATTACTATAATAATTACCTGAGATAAGTGGGAAAAGGTTCTTGTGGCTCACAGTTTTGGAGCCTTCAGTCCATAAACTAGCATACCATTGCTTTGGGGCCTGTGGTGGGAAGGCACATTATGTAAGGTTGGAGTACATGTCCCATTCACTTCAAGGTTGAGCAAGCAAAAGAGAAAGACTACAGCATCCTACAATCCCCTTCAAGAACATGATCTAAAATTTCCCAGTAGATCCCACAGCTTAAAGGTTTCCACCACCTTCCAAAAGTGTCAATGGGCTTTTGGGGAACTTTTCAGATCCAAACTATAATAACCAATTAATCCCACACATGGGATCATTGCCACACTTTATTATTATTATTATTATTATTATTATTATTATTATTATTGATATTGGGGATTGAACTCAAGGGTACTCAACCACTGAGCCTCATCCCCAGCCATATTTTGTATATTATTTAGAGACAGGGTCTCACTGAGTTCCTTAGCACCTTGCCATTGCAGAGGCTGGCTAGAGATCCTCCTGTCTCAGCCTCCAGGGCTTCTGGGATTACAGGCATGGGCTATTGTGCCTGGCTCACACTTCATTCATTTTGAAGTAAATTTTTTGATCAGAAAAAAAAATGTTGTATGAAATACAATAGTGAATAAATAATTCCATAAGTTTATAGATGATAGTTTTAACAAAACCATTGTATACAAAGCAGATGAATTCACATGCAGAATAAGTACCCACTATAGTAAGAATAAAATGCCACACACTCGCATGATTGAAGTTATTTCAACATAACTAACCTGCAATGATTCAGCTGGAAATCATCCCCAGGAATGGTACCATATTGAGATGCAGTGTTACTAAATAAACCATTCAGCAAAAGCTGTATAATTCAGTTGCCATTGGTGAATAAAAGTCCATGTCACTGAACCCGTGCAAAACTTCTACCCCCACCACTATTACCATCTTTATTATAAAACCATTAGGCAATGGATAATGATTGGGAAAGATACTCACTGGTATCTACAAAATGGGTGATCCTTTGATGTTCATTCACATGGACACAAATATCTTCATATTCTTTGACCATTTATAGAGAACCATTCACAGACCTGTTTCTGGAATCTTATTGTTACCAATTTTCCAACTGTGTTCATAAGTCCCTTAACATCCATCAAATTTCTTTGAGTTAGGCCATGAATCAGTAGATGATTATATGTATGTCCATTTCTACTTCTAGCAAAATTAACATACAAATACGTAATCAGGTCATTGCTCAAAGTTTTATCCTCTTTTATAGGATTTCCCTTAGCCACTACATTTGAAGGATGTTTCAGAGAGAGATTATAGCGCTGCAAGTTCCAAAAGTTTACTTTAAGATGGTGTATGCAAATTTAGAAGAATCATGAAAACCACGCTAGTTTTTTTTTTTTCTTTCCTGAATCAACTGGTAGTGAGGAAATACCCATGAGGTCATAGGTGAAAGCCCAGTAGCAAAAAGGTAAGCAGAATAGATGCTAAAGGTATCTAGGCCTCTTCCTTATGTAACTTCTATGTGCTTTTAGGGTCTCCATGAGACCAATCTCATAAATACTATTTCTATATAATAATAGAGTGCTTCTGCGCATAGCCAACTTTATGGTCTGGTGTGTAAGAAATCAAGTTCATAATGTGCAGCATTGGTTGCATGATAAGTTGGTGCCTCATAATTAACTGTTCAGACTCTAATCAGCCAATAGCTGTTTCTTCAAAGGAGCTTAGTTATTCATAGAACTTTCCTCCAAAATTCTAAGGGTTTGCACCAGGACTCACTCATAGCCACCAGCCAAAGCCTCCAAAGAGCATCTCTATTTGCAATTGACATTTTAAACACCAACTTATCTGCTAGACCATATGGCATAGGTGGCAGAGTAGCTTGCATGGAATTCAGAGTTGTTCCAGATTCTTCAGTTTCTCTGAGACCACTCAAAATAAGCAGTTTGGTTAAAGAGCTAGAATAGAACACCCAAAGAAAGAATGTTGCCTCCCAAACAAGAATCTTCTAAGCATGCTGCCTCCATTTTTATTTCCAGAGAAGACAGATGCAAAACCTTACCTTCAACCTTAGAAGTGATATCTCAATGCCCCAGAACATTAGACCAATATAAATTTCTCTGAGTTCAAGTCACTTAAATTTTTGTGAGATTTATTCATTCACCTTCTGATATATTTTATGAAATAGATTAGGTATAAATGTTTTGCAATGTTAGCATTTTCAATGTTACAATGATATCAACTAGCAAATCTTAAAATTATTAGTTTCATATAAAGTAAGAATTTAAATGTTCTCTCTGAACATCTTTGGTCAATCAGATATTCATTATTAAAAGTTTCTTCTTTCACAGTAAAATAGTCTCCTAATAGAAATTATAAAGGTACTATATTTCAACTTCTTAAGATAAATTTTGTGAAAATTCACATATAGAATACTGTTTTATTTGAATTAAGAAGTAATGAGGAAAGTGAAGGGTACCCAAAGAAACTGAAAATCCATTTGAAATTTTTGTTCCCAAGAAGGTATGATATATGCAAGTTCTCAGAATAATTCTGACTCCCAAAGAGGAAAAAAAAAACAATAAAAGAGAAGGGGAGGAAGAATAACATTTATAACATTTGTTGAGGCCCATCTGCAAATCATTGCACAGATCCTTCACATATGCTATTTTATATTGTTTCAATACTTTCCACAATGATTTAAAACAGATATTATAATTATTCCCATTTTAAAAATTAAGCAACTGAGATATGCTGCCCATTCAATTAAGTATTGATAGGGTCAAGGTAGACTTAGAACAATCTTATGCAAAAGTCTGCTGGTCTTTGTTGTGTTGTTTGTTTGTTTGTTTTTAACATGACAAAGAATATTACTTACTACTAACAATAACTTATAAGAACTCTACAACAAAACAAGAATTACTTTCTAGTTCCACAACCTTGACCAAACTATTAGCTACTAAGATGACAAAAAGGTGATTCAGATAAGTTATCCAGTATGAAGATTCCCTAATAATTTCAAATATATAAGCAATCAAAAAACATAGGTATAATAGGACAGGGGTACTGTCTGCACCCTCTCCAGTATTTTTTTTCCTCACATAAATACCTGCCTTTCGGCTCAGAATAATTGAGGAGGTCATTAAGAAAGACATTCAATTTATCACACAGACTAGTGAGCATTTAAGAGTATGAAACTCTCCTCTTAATACTCAGAAAACTGCATACTTTACATAGCACTGTCCAAAGAGCCATGGCACATAAATCCATAAATATTAGGTTTGTTAACCACAACTAATCCTAAACCAGGAACATCCTGTTCAAAGCATTCCACACACACAAACCTCCATCCAGGCAAATACCATCAGTTCATTTTTCAGGAGGTCAATTATCAGCATTTTCCCCATAAGATTTTGTAAAATCACCTACATTATTTTCCCTCAGAAGCACTCTCCCCCTCTATCCTTGTATGGGAGACAAATGGATTACAGGTTATCTGTTTTGTAAGGGTCCAATAGTATCATCCATTTCTTAAAATTATGATGTTAAAAATACTAACAATTCCAGTAGCAACAGTAATTACCATTATCAGTAGCAATAATTATTACCAGTATTAACTACACTATTTTCATTCTGTTTATAGATGGTTAACAATAACATAGTTAGATAAAAGGCATACTTACTTTTACAAAACATAAGACTGTTGGGTTTGTCTTTCATTCAATTTTTTTTTTAATCATTTAGTGGAAAATACCATTTTAAGACATCCATTTTAACAAAAAATTACAAACCACAAATTACTGTCCAGATATTAAAAAAATGAAATGATGAAATAAAGAAGAAATGAGAGTAACAATTGTTTTAATTAATATTACTGATTTAAAGAAATTATAAATATTACTATTTTGTAATGCAATCATAATATAAATATGCATTTGTAGGCTATAACTTTTCTAGCAAAGTGAATATATTACATTGAAAAAATAAACTAACAAAATTACTTTAAAAGTTATTTAAGGGCTGGGGATGTGGCTCAAGTGGTATCGCACTCACCTGGCATGCTTGCGGCCCGGGTTTGATCCTCAGCACCACATACAAACGAAGATGTTGTGTCCACTGAATACTGAAAAATAAATATTAAAATTTTCTCTCTCTCTCACTCTCTCTTTTTTAAAAAAAAGTTATTGAAATCGCATACTTCTGATAAAACATAGTGTAAGCCTCTGGGTATTAAAAGGAAATTTAGGTAAATCAATCACTTCATTCTTCCTACAAGAAAAATATCTTGCAAAAATAAGGTTAATAAATTATTGTATGACATTCTAAAATTTCAATTATGAGAACTGTTTCATAATACATAATTGTTACATAATTAAGAACCTACACAAATAATTATTTCAGTGATTATCTATGTTATCTAAAACAGAACAAAAATATTTTAAATGAGTACAAATCTAAAACAACATTTAGATCTCTCAGAGAATACTAAGATCATATTTGAAATTAAGCACCTACATGAATGAGGACTCATGGAATATTTAATTCTTAAATGGCAAATTTTCTCTGGATTTTATTTTCTTGCTCATGAAGAAAACATTTTTTTTTTGTATTTTAAAAAATCTCAATAAAAAACAATAGCTCTGTATTTTAAAAGTCTCAATAAGAAACAATAGCTATGATAGTCTTCTAAATTTGGCCCAAAATTTTAAGTATCATGTATTTCCTATACACATTTCCTGGGTCAAAATAAAAATGTTAAGAGCACATCCCCAGCATCCAGTAGTGGAAAATCACTTCATTACTACTTATTTTGTAAAGATCCAAAGAAATTTAGGAAAACAAAATATTTACAGGGCAACTAAGACCCTTTACAGTGTTGACAGAGAGAAAGAGCCCAGAGTGCTAAAGAAATAGCATGAAAAAATTTGACTAAGATGGACAGACATACATTGTATTTATGTTATAAGTAAAAATAAATTAATTTTTTACATTTAAAAACAAAGAAGATCTCAAAGTGCACCATGAAGCAAAATCCAACAGTTTGTTGTAATGCAGAAATATGTCTAAAACAAAGTGGTTCAGAAGAATTTTAAATAAAAAGATAAAAATTAGTGTGACAAACATATACTAATACAATAAGAGTGAGCTCCTGATGTCAGACAAGGTAAAATTAAACAAAACAAAAATCCTCAAATAAGAAAGAAAAAGATGGAAAGGTTTCATTTTCTTTCATTTCGGTTTTAGGATTTATTTTATTATATTCTTTTTTAACTTGCAGAATGTCTGTCAAGGTCTTTTTTAATTTTAACTTTCATTACTTTTGAAACCATATTAAAGATAAAGCTTTTCTTGGACTATTGACTAATTAGGTGAAAAAATTAATCACCTTCCCCCAAAAAGCCCATAACTGGTAAGCAGCTTCCTGAAATAACACTGTGATCCCTTGCAATGTTAGTATAAACAACCAGCTGGCAGAAGACGATAAGGATGCAGTAATATTTTTAATTGTCACTTGTTCTGAATACTTATATTAGAATAGTTATAATACCAACTACATAAAGGATTGCAATTATCCATGTTAACAAAAAAATTCCTCTTAGTTTAACATTATAAATATAAAAAAGTAAAGAAATTACACAGCCACAATTATAGGAACTGTACTTAAATGAATGTTGATTCGTTAAAAAATTGAAAAGAATAACATATTTCTGTGGTTGACTGCATTTAGTGAAGCACATGTCTTTCTTAAAAAAAATCTTAAACTCAATTCTGGTTTCAATCTAATAAGTAGAACAGATTCAAGCTTACATGCTTGAGCAGTTAGCACAATATTATCTTTTGTTTGTTTTTTTTGGTGTCAATGGGAGTTGAATACAGGAGTGATTTACCACTGAGGAACACCTTAACCAGTCATACTTTTTTTTTTTTTAATTGCTGAGGTTGGCCTGCAACTTGCAATCCTCTTGCCTCTGTCTCCTGAGTATCTGGTATTATAGGCATATATCATTGCACCCCACAGCATGGTGTTGTCTTAAACTGTGTTATTTCATTAAAAAATTAATAGAAAACTGAGTTATAAATTTAAATTTGCAATTTTAAAAGATAATTTAATTTTACTGATTCACTCTCTATATATTTATAAAATAAAAATGTTCAATTAAGTGATATTCAATAGTAACTTCTATTTTCAAATTTAAAGCACTTTACTTTTTAGAATTTCTTATTGAAATATAAATACTCTAAATCCAGCCTCTTTTTCCACTTTAAATCTTTCCTTCCTTAAGCTCAAAACCTGCACATTATATATTGAGATGTTTATTTAAGCAAAGTATGTGAATTATAGACTTATGATACTTTCCCTGTTTGAAAGACTCTATTTGCTGTTCTATTCATTTTGTTTTATGTTTTTTAAAGATTGATTTTTGACCTACTAGATAATATTACACATTACTAACAGTTTGTAATTTTCTGTTTAACAGAATAACTATATCTTTATGCAGATCAGCAATCCCTGTACTTGGGTTAATTTGTGAATACTGGGGTTTTATGAGCATTAGTACATGAAGCTAAATAATCACAAAATATTCTGTTATAGTCAAAGCATAATATAACATTACTAATACAAATTTATAATGAATTTGTTTATAAAATAGATAAATAAATGAGAAAATACAATAGCAGACCATAACACATTTTTCTTTTGCTACTCCATAGCTTACATTATTAACCCTACATGGGGAAATAGTAATTTAGTAGCTAAAAACATGGGATGTTATCTAAAAGAGGGCAGAGTCAATTAAAAGAATCAATGTTCAGAAATTGATGACATATAAACAAACAAAAAGAAAAGATAAGGAAAAGAAACTGAAGAGATGCTAAGAGAAACGTCTGTAATGTCCACTTAAGCAGTGACCAAGAAAAAAATTGTACTCATTTACTGAGTTCTATTTATTGAATAATTATTATTGAGATCTTTCTATGCAATGGTAATTAAGGGCACTGTAATAAATACTGCATTGACCAAGAAACACAAATGCCTTCCCTAATTTTTTTTTCTTTTATCTTGATAAGGCAGATAAGACAGACAAGTACAACTGTATGCAGAGTTCCATTCTAAGTTTCATTTAAAAGGAAGCTGAGTGCCCACTAAAATTCATCTATGCAGTATTTCACCTGAATGAAAAAAGTGATTGCAAGCCAAATAATGAAAAACTCTACTCTATCAAAACTATTAATCAGAACATTATATTGGCTGGATTAGTGTTTCTGGGATTTCCCAAGACCACCCAGACTTTTGGTTTCTCTTAGGACTCTTAGAAGTGAATGAAACTTTGCACAGAGTACCAAGATTTACTGTGACAGTGAAAAGATAAACAGCAGGATTAACAAGGGACAAACACACATGCAAAATCTGAAAAAAAAAATCCACATACAGGCTTCTATTGTTTTCCATTTCCATTACCTGACACACTGAGTACACTTTTCCTCAGCAGTGAAAAGTGCAGTGACATGTGCAATGATTCTCTGAGGAAAGACAATCAGAGTTTACATTAAGTTTTCCAGTGCTGCCACGACAAGGTTCTAGAGACAAGGTGTTTAGACAGAAATTTAAACACACATCAAAGGTGCTGGGAGTCACCCTGGCTCCAAAGACTAACTTCCCCATCCCCTGAGAAGAGCTGTCCAATGGTGAGCCCTGCTGGCTCACATGATTCTTACCCACCAATAAGACTAGCCCTGCTGGCTCACATGATCCTTACCCACCAATCAGACTAGTCCTGCTGGCTCACATGATCCTTACTCACCAATCAGACTAGCCCTGCTGGCTCACATGATCCTTACCCACCAATCAGAAAGCAGCCTATGCCAGCTGTCAAACCATTCAATTATTAAACTGTCATAACTGTCAAACCACCCCGAGCTCTATAAATATGCAGAGCTGTTCCTCAATAAACAGGTATTTTCTCTGAGGATGAGCCTTGTTCGTTCTTTCAAAAGGTATCTTTAAAGGACTGCATCTCCCCATGGTTTTCCTTCTATAAATGTCTGTGTCCTATTCTCCTCTTATTGTAAGGACACAATTATATTGGATTAGGGCCCATCCTAATGTCCTTATTTTAATGTTATTGTGTGTTTACAGAACCTGTTCTTCCAAACATAGCATTCTGAGATATGGTAGAGGTAGGAGAGCTAAACTTTAACTTATGAATGTTGGCAGCCCAGAACAGACTCCAGGGTTTCTAAAGATCTGATCATATATGCACTTGTTTCTAGGACATACAAAAATGCCAAGCTCCTAGAAAGAAGGCAGGTGATCAGCATAAACCACATCATTTCACAGATAGTTTAGACACAATGAACTGGTCTTATCAGTTTATAAATAATTCAACTGCCACATTCCCAGAAGCCAGCCAAGGAGAAAATTTGCAAGCCTGCCTTTCTACAATATAGCAGTCTTCAGCCTATTGTGTTAAATCATTTGAACAGTTAGGTTGACAAGTAAAATGCTATTCAATTTGTAGTATATTTTAATTGCAATCATATCATGTTTATTGTGATTACTTAATTTTGATTTGATTATTAAAAGATACAAAAATTATAAAATTTTGCAAATTATTTCATAATAAAAAACTGGACTTTTACTAATCTTTTATCCTTTCATTTATCATCTAAACATATAATTTTAAAAATATCCAAAAAATTTCCAGAGGTTTTCCTTGAAGTTCAACATGAGTAAAAATTTCACAAAAAATATAAGAAGTGAAAATTGGGGGAAAGAAAAAATGAATCTTCTTATCTCTAAAAGTAGACAAAGGTATAGATAGGGATAGAGAGATCCTTATCTATTACCTGAAACCACAATTTAAGAGGTAGGTCTATTCAATATGGAAAGAGGATGCTAACCCCATACACATACATTCTCTGATTTCCATTTGTAGGAGGTCAAATTAAGTGTAACAGCTTTAATGAAAGGCTGACCACATCTGAAAAAAATAAACATTGAAATGGATATACACTTTAATACAGCAAGCTGTTTTAAAAGGATGCTTACTATAAACTTTTGTAATATAAAATAATCTAAAAATTCATAAATACAAAACTAATTAAAAATGAATTACAACACTACATACCACATATGGTTAAAAACTAAATTAAATCCCAGTATGCTCATAAGAAATCTTTGTCAAGATATATTACACAGTGAAAAATGTAACATGTAGAACTCTGAATGTTGAATATTTTGCAAGATATGTTTGCATGTGTGTAATAATACACAATCTACTGTTGATTACTCCTGGGTTAAAAACCTTAAGGTCAAGGATTAATGAGTAAAATATATTTCTCCTTACAGACTGGATTTTTGCCCAACATGTATATTATTTCACCAATATAAAATTGTGCCTCCTTTACCTCTAAGGAATACAAAAATGACTGACTCAATCAATAGAAGAGTGAAATTTTAGAAGAGCCATCACAAAAATCAATATTGGAATTTTAGACAGCATAAAAGATCAGATTGATAATTGAGATCCAAAAGACTCAGAGATCTTATCTAGTATCAAGCTTTACTAACAATTTCAAGGACATTTGAAATTATGCTGTAAGCATAAGAAAAGCAAAGTAAGGTCCAGCTCCTCTGGTACAGTTCCCCAAGTACTATCATACCACATCATTATAATCTAAGTAAATAAATAAGATTGCTATGAGGTATGCTGGTGCCTCACATTCACAGAAGCAGCTAGTTAGATTATAAAACATTTATGTCGTATGTGTATGGTATACACACACACACACAGGGAGGGGTTATAGAAATTGTATGGTATAACATTTTACTAGAAGTCATTATCTATGCATCCCAATGTGTCTACCTTAGGTAATTATAGACAATTAAGCACATTCTGCTAAAAGCATGCAGCATGAACCAATATGTTCCTAAGCCTTTACTGTCATCATTGTTTTGCCTGGAGATCATTCATTAGTATGTTGTTAAGAGAATTATTTCATGCCACTTGCCTTCTTTCCTTTCCCTGGAGCACCCTCAGTGAAGGAAAAGAATGTATTGCAGAGCTCCAATATATCTTTTCTTTTCCAGATAGACAGATGAGCTCCATGGACCTGTTGATCAAATACATTTATATTGTATTTGAAATGAGGAGAGAGACAGGTAGTCAATTCTTATGGGTCAAAAAAGCAATTAGCAACTAGTATGCATTTATTTACATTTACATTTTACAACATATTTATTTACATTCCTCTATATTAAATACAGAAGGTTACTAAAATGAATGTAAATAAAAATGGATTTTGATAAATAGATAAATGAGATCAAAGCATATTATTAAAGTATTTAAAACAGTTTAGAAATTGTATCTTTATTATCTCAGAAAGACTTAGGGAGAGAAATCAGTATAGCACTTCTTCTATAATTGTTCCTCATGTTTCTTTCAGGCTTCGTCAGGGTTGTTATGCACACTAATGATAATGAAGCTCTATCTATGAAGTGGGTTTAATGTTGTTTTCAATTCTTTTTGGAAATTTTTTACTAGTGACATCCAACATGAGAAGCACATATGTACAAGGATTTTTTTAGAATATATTTAATCTGTAAAAAATCATTTTATTTTAAAACTTTTTAGAAAGGCAGATGCCTTTATAATTAAGAATTACCCCTTGCAACTAAGCCCATTTCAAAGCTTTATAATGTCAGTGAAATATTTTCTCTAAGCCCAAAGTTCTTTGTAAATCAGATTTTGATAACTGTCTCACAATATTAATAAAAGTATTTACTGATGATCACCCTGTCAGTTGACTGCCATAATGAATAGTATGCAGAAAGTGTTAGCTACCAGTTGCTATATAATAATTTGTCCAAACTTAATGACTTTAAATAATAAGGAGGATGGCTAGGGGAGAATAGAGTTACTTTGGATTTAGCAGAGGGGAATAAAGGGTGCTAAGGTGGTATGGGGGTAAGAAGGATAGTAGAATGAACTGGACGTTATTATTACCCTATGTGCATATATGAATACACGACTGGTGTGATTCTACACCATGTACAACCAGAAGAATGAGAAGTTATACTCTATTTATGTATAATGTGTCAAAGTGTATTCTAGTGTCATATATAACTATTTAGGACAAATAAAAAAGAAAACAATGAACATTTAGCATATCAGTTACTGGGTCTCAGGAGTCTGATCACAGGTTAGCAGTAGGCATTTCTTACAAAGCTGCAATTAAATGGGAAGGCAGATCTGAGGTCTTATATGAAGACCAAAATGAGGAAGACTTTGACTCCAGCCCCAATTATATAATTGTAGGCAAGATTCAGTTGCTCAAAGGCTTTTGAATTGAGGGCCCCAATTCCTTGCCATATGGCCTCTCCACACATTGCTCACAAATTGACATCTACCTTTGTAGAAGGAAAATCTTGGAAGTGATATCCTATTACTATTGTCATAATTTGTATTTTAGAAGAAAGTTATAAGTCCATCCCACTTTTTAAGTTTTGGAGATTATATAACAGTATGAATAACAGAAGACAAGGATCACTGGGAAACAGTAGACCTCTGGAAATGAGAGATCATATAATTTGTATTAATGCATTCATACTGAAATGTAGGTGTATAATAGAAAATCATCTGCTGTACATTCATACTAGAATTATTAAACAGAATTTGTGTGGTTTAATATTATTTTTGGAAATAAATAAGGTAAACATTTTAAAAACAAAGTATAGCTATGTTACTAATAAAGCAAAAATATTCATTTTACTAAATAATGTTTTACAGCTGTTTTTCAAACTTTCTCCCCAAAACATACTTAATGCATAATAACAGTAAAATATTGTAAAAACAGTAAACTCTGACAATTAAGAGAAAAGAAAAATCAATAAAAATAAAAATTTTAAGAATCAATGATTGTCCCAACTAATGCTATTTGATCAAATAATGTTAATTTACTCTAATTGAATATCTCTTTGGAATTTGCTGTTTTTATCACTTTGACTCATTCAGAAATCCAATGAGATAGGTATGATCATTATGGTAATTTGAAAATAAAGAAACTAAAGCAAAACTTTGAAATAAGGAGGATTTAAAACCAGGTAATTTTACACCTGAGTCTGCAATTTTAATGTTGTATTATATTTCCCTAATGTCTCTTACTACCAAGATATTTTCTCCACATGTGATGTATTATTTGTCTGTCTACCTTAAATTTTTATGCTAAAACTATACATATATTTCAAGAGTAATTCTTATTTTATATTTTACTCTAATTTGTTTGTGCTATAACCTAAAGTATATATATTGAGAATACATGAATGAGTTAACTAACCAATATGCAATTCAGGCTTTTTCTTTGTTTGTGGGTCTGTACACTAATTAATCTGTGTACAGTATACATTTTTAGCATAATTTAAATAAAAATGCTTATATATTAAAAGGCAATGCACAGTTAATATAAAGTGCTTTAAAAGGTAAGGTATTATCAAAGAGCTATAAATGTATGTAGTCCTTACTAGATTTTTAACCTCAATCTTTATTTTTGTAAAAATAAGTAGCTTAAAATATCTTAAACATCAACACAGAAGCTATTTTACAGAAATATAAAAACTGGTTACTTGGCATTCGATGGATTATATACTCAGAAGATGGTTTACTTCAAAATCTGAGTCAGTTTTTTCAGTAATATAAAGAGAGGTGGTTAATCAGAAGTAGTAACTAATCAGAATCTAAGTGTTTATATGGCAGAAATGGACCACTGCAGGAACATGGATGTGTAATATTCTTTCATGTTTCTTGCCTACTTTGATTGCATCAATTAAAGAAAGTGTGGTGGCTTAATATCATCTGCTCTCTCTGTAGGTCCAGGGATTGTTTAGAAACCTGCATACATTATGAAGATTATGTAACTAGGTTTAGTTACTATGATACAGGTTCTTATGTTGACAATCAATATCTTGAACAGTCTTTCTTGATCCAGCAATATTAATCTCAGCCATCAAAAGGATGTTTTATAATGCCTTACTATATGGTTCAACAGAATTCTCCCAAAATTCATGCCCAATGAGAACCTCAGAATGTGAAGTTACTTGAAAATAGGATATGTACAGATGTAATTGCACTAAAACAATGAAGCTATACTGGATTAGCCTGGCTCCTAAACCGGTGATTGGTAACAATTATGGTTTGGATATGAGGTATCTCTAAAAGCTCAGGAGGGCATGAAACATAATCAATTTATCCTGTTAGATGGACTAAGTAGGTGGCAGCTCTAGGCAGATGGGGCATGGCTGGAGAAGGTGGGTCAATGGGAGCATGACCTGGAAGGGGTCATCTTCTCAGCGGTCCTTTCCCCGCCATTCTCACTACCTCCTGGATACATGAGCTGAGTAGCACTCTTTTATCATATTCCTCCAAAATGTTCAGCCTCATTTGGGGCCCCAGAACAATGGAGTTGGCTGACTACAGACTGAACCGCTGAAACCATGAGACAAAATATACTTTCCTTCCTCTAAGTTGTTCTTTTCAGGCTTTATTGGTTACATTGACAAAAAGCTGACTAAGACAGAAACTGGACAATGAGTGGAATTTTTACTATGATTGAACTATGTGGTTCAGAAGTATTTGGAAATGGCTTGTGGGAGGAATCTGGAAATGCTTGGAGATGCAGGCCAGAGAAGAGTTAGACTATTATAAGCAGAACTTATTGGATGATTCTTCTGGGAGCTCAGAAGATCAGAATGCCAATAGGAATGTGGAGAGTAAAGGCTGTACACATGAGGTCTCAGAGGTGGCTGGGGACTCTAGTGGAAATTGGAGAACAGGCCATTCATGTTACGTTCTGGCAAAGAAATTGACTACATTTTGTGCACTTCCTGACACTTTCTGTGAGTCCCAATTTAAAGGTGATGGAATAATTAATCTGATGGAAGAAAGTTCAAAGCAGCAAAGCATTCAGGCAGTGGCATGGATATTTTTAGTCAGCTTTATTATAAGAATGGGGAACACACAGCAGAGCTGAAGAATTTTCAAAACTTGCAGTCTGGCTAGAAAACTGCATATAAAATTGGGGTCAAGGAAGGTGTTATTGTTGAAGCATTATAGGCTCTAAAGTGATGCTAAATAGGAAAGATTCTTTGAGGGTAACTCAGGATTCAGCAAGACCACATCTGAAGCCTCAAGGTATAGAAGTAAAAACATTTCAGGGTCCTTGGGGACATCCTTCTTGTACAGGGGTGTCTATAAATGTGTTTCCCCGGGATTCATTTCATCATGCTCAGCTACCCAGATAAAATCCAAGGCAACTCAGCTACTGCTCAGTCTGACAGCAGACCCGGGCATCATCCACATCCTGCATTTAGGATGTTGGACTTAGGGGTTCATGAAGGCTTCCATCAAGATTACAAAGGGAGGTATGTGAGGCTAAACAAAATGTAGAAGGGTTGGAATCCTTGCAGACAGCCTTTGAGAGGGTGATATATGAAGCTGTAGAGGTGTAGCCAAAGTTGAAATGGAGACCCCAAGAATTAAGAAATGCCAATAATTTGAACTTTTTACAGATTACAGTTAAAGAAAATTTCTGGCTGCAAAGAGAGAGGCTAAGAGAGAGAGATCATGTGGCAAACGGATGGGACTGGCTAAGCCCTTTGGTGATCACATCTCAACACAATGTGCTCCAGATGCTCCAAGATTATTTTTCCAGCTGGATTTCAGACTTGTTTCATTTTCATCTCTTCTTTCTATACCCCTTTTCCTCCCTTTTGGAACAGGAATGTTTACTCTGTGCCATAGTATATTGGATATATGTAACTGGCTTTTCATCATTACAGGGCTCACAGCCAAGAGTTTTCCTTGTGTCTCAGATGAGACTTAAGATTTGAGTTTTGGGCAATGGTGAAAATGTTAAAAGTATGAGGATTCTTGGAGACACACTAAATGCATTTTGCACTGTGTGATGGACATGAACTTTTGGGGGTCTAGGGTAAGAATATCATCCTTTGAATATGAGGTGTGCCTCAATAGCTCCTATGTTAATGTAGGAATATTCAGAGGTGAAATGATTTTGAGATGTTTAACCTAGTTTTAATAGACAAACTGGATGGTAACTATGGCAGTTGGGGCATGGCTGGAGGAGGTGGGTCACTGGTGGTATGCTCTGGAAGAGTTCATCTTCCTTATGGTCCTTCGCCCCTGTTTCTATTATTGGCTGCCATGAGCTGAATAGCATTTCTCCACTATGCCCTTCCACCATCATGTTCTGTCTCACCCTGGACCTACAGCAATGGAGTTGGCTGACTGTGCCCTAAACCTCTGAAACTGTGAGTCAAAATAAACTTTTCCTCCTCTAGTTGTTCTTATCAGGTCTTTTGTTCATGGTGACAAAAAGCTGATTAACAAAACTAATAAGTAGCTGATTAATAGTAGCCTGACAAGGAAAGAAAAATTTGTATACAGAGACATACAGAGAATATAGCCAGAGATTGATAGCAATCACCAAAAGCTAGAAAGAGATAAGGAAGTTTCCTCCCAGAAAGCCTTAAAAGAGAGCATGACTCTGCCAACATCTTGATTTTAGATTTTTAGCTTTCAGAACTGTGATAGAGTAAAATGTGGTTGTTTTAAGACGCCCCGGGGTTTGGTACTTTGTAAATACCCCTCCCCCCAAATACTCAGGTACTTTCGTACTTTGTAAATACCCTGTAGATTTTTTAAATACCTTTGTAAATACCTTTGTAGATTTTTAGCTTTCAGAACTGTGATAGAGTAAAATGTGGTTGTTTTAAGATGCTCTGGTGTTTGGTACCTTATAAACACCCTTCCCCCCAAAATACTCAGGTACTTTGGTACTTTGTAAATACCCCTCCCCCCAAATTACTCAGGGTAATATAGATCCTTTATGTCTCCCTGGTGGGATCTATATTACCCTGCCCCTTATTATACCTACCTATACATATTTTATGACTTTAACTGTAATCTGGTTAGCAGTCCACTGCATTACTATGGATATGTTTTCCCCTTTTTCATCTCCTGGTTATGTCTCAGGCATTTCACATCATAATCATTGTTATAAATTTCTAGAAAGAAGCCTTAAAACCTTTCAAACTTTATGTCTATGCTAAATAGTATGTCATTTCCTGTTGGGGGCCTCCATGAACAGGAGCTGAGCACAACACTTAGCTTTGAGCAATGGAGGTGTGGGACTGGCTTCCACTTGCAGTGCGAAAGCAGATAGACCTCACCTTTGCTTAGCAAGGAATTACAGCTCTGGAAGTGGGCATCGCCCTAAGGGACTAGGAGACACCTGGCTGAAACCCAATCTTTTGTCTCATTTGGGTGGAACTTTCTGGAGTGCTCTCCCCCCCAAAAAAAATAGGATCTCAGGTGTGCTCTCTTTTTTGCCTGCCTTCCTTGCCTTCCTTGTGGGAGCTGAGGCAGAGGAGTCGTCACTGAACCCCCCCAAAAAGGCACTTTCTGTATCTGTGTGATTATTTAGTGCTAACCCAATTCATCTGGAGTGACCCTGACTGATTTACTTGCGTGTTATGGCAAATCCCTAAAATTACTTTCATTCTACTTTATTAAATGTAATTCTATTAAATTATAATTTATTTGATAGCTTTTCTAAGAATTTTAGGTGTGTTCTATGTGCAAATCTCCCTTAAAACTGTTAAATAAATTAGCAATTACTGCACATAATATCAAGAACATTTTCTATTATCCGATAAATTTACTAATATCAATAATTTTAAAGTCAGTTTAAATGATCAAATACAGGTGACATAATTTTAAAAAGAAAAAGAAAAATTACATTTAATAAGCTTCATCCTTTTTTTTTGCAGTACTGGGGATTGAAACTGGGGTGTTTCATTACTGACCTTTTTTCAATTTTTTATTTTGAGACAGAATATTACTGAATTGCTGAGGATATTAGTAGGTTGCTGAGACTGACCTCAAACTTGCAATCCTCCTGTCTTACCCTTTGGAGTTACTAGGATTATAGGCATGTGACAATGCGCTCAGAAATAAAGATTTAATTTTTATTTCTAATTTTATTTAAAAAAACTTTCTTAGGAAAAATGAGGTAAGGTTATTGTGAGACAATCTATAAAACATTAATGAAAATGAACAATATAAAGAAAGATAACCTATTGTAATATCATGTTATTGGTTATATGTCAAAGACTAGTTTGAAGCAAAATAACTGAATAAACTGTTAAGCATTCAAGAAATTAAGACGTACAATCAAACAACAGTTAGTGATAAATAGAAAAAGAAAACATTTTACCTAGATTGAGTCCAAATACGGGAGTAACAATTAAATACAATATTTTTAAAGAGTATAACTTAAACTGAAATGCTTTTCCTAAAATGACCAATTCCTATTTTTCAGCTTCAGAAAGTAATTAGGCTCAATGAAATACACAAAGATTGGGATCTGTGATGGTTATTTCTACATGTCAACTTGGCTGAGACATAATTCTCAGACTCATCAAACATCATTCTGAATGTTTCTTTGAGGGAAGGCTTAGATAGATTGACATTTAAATCAGTGGACTTGGAATATAATAGAATGCTGCCCATAATATGGATAAGACTCATCTAATCAGTTGCAGACCTTAATAGAACAAAAGCTAATTTTTTCCCAAGAAGAAAGGAATTTTGCCTTTGGAATCACACTACATCTTTTCCCTGAGTCTACCGTCTGCTGGCCTATCCCATCAGTTTTTGAATTGGCCAAATTTCCACAATCACTTGAAACATTGAAACACACACACACACACACATTATATATATGTAGATATATTCATATATGTATGTGCATTTGTGTGTGTGTGTGTATATATATATATATATATAGAGAGAGAGAGAGAGAGCACTCACACATGTGAAAGAGATTCTGTGTTCTGTTTCCCTGGAGAATCCTAATACAATATCCTAAAGATCTTAGATTTTACTCTTAACTAAGCATAAGGAGGTTGCAAAACCAAATCATTTGTGTCTTCTGCTGATATTCACATTAAGAAATGATGAAAATGAAGAGAAGTTGGGACTACAGTGTATATTATATGAGATATGGTTTGGGACTGCAAACAGTAGAAAGTGAGTTTGGTTATCCTAGGCAGAAGAAAACTTGCAGGACAGATTTGAGAAAACTCAGAGAATGCATAAAAAGTCTTGGTAATCAAGTAGAGAAAAATGGGACAGAGGTTAGGAAAAGAACTACCATATCAAGCTACAGATGTAATTGGATTCAAATGTTGTTGCTTGTCTGTGGCTGAGATTTAACCAACAGGGGACTTCATGGTCCTTTACAATGCAAGAGTCTTTGTATCAATTCCTTTTCTGGATAAAAGATCCTGCTGCCAAGGCATGCAGAGTGGAAAAGATGTCCACCTCTGGTTTCAGTTAAAAGTGGGGTTGGGTGCTTTCTACAATTCATTCATGCAGGATTTTCTCAAAATGAAAGCGTGATTGTTAGCCAAAGAATTCAAAACTCTACTCTGCCACAACTGAAATTGAAATTGAGTTGTACTTCCTCTTAAGAAAGAGCAATGGGAGAGAAGATTAGCTCTCCTGAAACCCACCTGAAACATATAAAGACATATTGTTTGAAGAAACAGTTTTTAAGAGATGGGCTATCAGGTGATTAAAAAGACAATAATCTTGAGAAATAATACACAAAAGAAGTGAGATATACTGTTGCCTCAGTTTACCAATTTGAAGGCATTTCCAGACTAAGCATACAGAGGGAGGATCCAGATACAGCCCATCTGACTGCTTGAGTTCAGACGATGTTCCCAGAGGTCAGGGAGACAAATATACTTAGAGCATGAGACAGAGAAGTTGAAAAAGGAGAGCTGAAGATGTCCTACAGATCACCTTTGAGGATATTCTATTTAAGCACACTGTGTGAAGAAACTACCAGATGACATACCAAGAACAATTCCAAACAAGATAATGCTGAGCTTTCACAAATAGCTGAAAACAGTGCCACAAGCCAGATTGGAAAATCTCCAGATTGATGAGACTTTGAGTACACGTGGGGGTCGTGGCTCAGAATGGACAGTAATTAACTTTGGACTAAGGATGATTTTAGTGCTGCCTAACAAATCAAAAAAGTAAGAATCAAAAGCAGCAGTCTGTTTCTTGGTAACCTTAGAAGGAGCTGCTTTTACCTTTTGGCCTTCATGTCTTCTATCATAGAGCTAAGACAAGCAGTTTCCTCTGTGCCTCACCTGAATCCCTGAACAAGAGATACATTAGATACAATGATAAATTATTATTTGGGGTCTCAAGTTTTGGGGAAATTACTCTTCTATATATTATTAATGCATGTTGGTTTATAGTCTAGGCCTTCAAATAATTAAAGGTAGTATCTAAGATGGGGCCACTAGATGCAATTATAGATCATTACATAACTAAATTTTAAGCTTGATAACAATAATGAATGAGACTTTTGGTAGTCTTAGGAGGGCTGTTTGTTTTAAATATGAAGGGACATTAACTATAGGGAAAAGAGAAAGATTGAATTTTTGCAATGGTGACCCCCAAGGATAAGCCTTATTGTATCTGTGCCCTGGAGCATTTCCCGTCCAGGCTGACTCTGTAACTTACCCTCAAGATAAGGAAAACCTTAAATTGCCATGTGAAAAAAGTCTGGCTCATCTTCTCAGGGGGTTAAAACAAACATGTGTAGAAGGAATCCAACCATCTGAACCTTCCAGCCTTATGAGGGCCCAGTAATGTGGCTAAGGCATTCCCAGAATACCCTGCTCTAGCTAACCCAGCCAAAACCTAAGACTGCCAATTCACTTGGAGAACTGTGAGAGATAACCAATCATTGTTTAAAGGCACTACATTTTGTCAATGATTTATTATAAAGCAAATGCCAATAAACAAACTCTGAAAACACCATAAAGTTTATAAACCTCAGTCACACTCTCCTTTAACATCTCTAAGAAAACAGCAGATTCCCCTTTACATATAAGTGGCATAGGCTTCAAGCATCTTGATCTCTTCTTTTCCAACTACTTTCCTTAAAAATAGAGCTCACCTGTTTGATGTGGATGTGTGTGTGTGTGTGTGTGTGTGCATGTATGTGTGAATTCATTGACTTTCTGGCTTATCCATTCTCTCTGGGACCCAGAATTCTCATCCTCCCATCCCTTTTTCCACCTTGTCAGTCTCCCAAAACAACCATTCCCTGAAACTCTGTTCTTTTCAAAGTAGCTGAAATAAAGAGGAGCCCAACATTTTGACAGCTTAGCCTAGTGTCTCTCGCATACACTCTGTATGTGACTACATGTCCTGAAGTCTCCCATGTCTTCTGTCACAATTCCATAAACCCACCCTCCATATTGCTGCCAGAGTGTTCTTTTAGAATGAGTATTTGTTAAAACCCTTCATTGTTTCCCATCTATAGGTTAGGACAACAATAAAATACTCACAAGTACTTTCTAGGCACTATGCTTCCATCTGTGCAAGTATAGAGTATCAGCCAGCATAGTGTATCACCCTTGCAAGCAGAGTATATCAGCCAGTCCCTGCTCTCAAGGAGTTTACATTATAGACCAAGGCTGAAGGGTCAACACATATTTTTGATGTAATGTGAGAATGCTAAGATGGAGGGCATCATAGAAAAACTTAATTTGTTAAATGATTAGAATGTTGGGATGACTTCCCACAGATAAAGACAGAGGCTGCCTTAAAAGCTGATTGAAATTCGCTAAGCAATGAAGTGAAAAACAAAGACAAAGGCAGTGTGAGCAAACACAGATTTCTGAATCAGCAGGCTCCATGTAGAGAACTAACTACAAACAGTCCTGTATCATCTGAGGTTCAATTTTGAGAGATGGCACAGGAATGTTGTGTCTAGATAGGGAACGAAGGTCTACAATAAGCAGTACAATAGTACCCAAAAGACTTCTGTATCCTAATTTCCAACATTTGTGAAATCATTGCTTTATGGCAAGGGAGAATTAATATTGCTGATGGGGGCTGGGGTTGTGGCTCAGCAGTAGAGTACTCGCCTAGCATGTGTGAGGCCCTGGGTTCGATCCGCAGAACCACATAAAAATAGATATTGTGTCCAACTAAAAAATAAATATAAAAAAAAGAATTTAAAAAAATATTGCTGATGGAATTAAAATTGCTAAATTAGTTGCAGTCAAATAAAAAATACATTTTCCTGGGTCATCTAGATGGACCCATTATATTCACAACAATTTATTAATTGCAGAAGAGTAAGGCAGAGATCTGAATCAGAGAAGATTTGAATGGGCTATATTGCTGGATTTGAAGTGGGAAGGTGGGGAAACTTGTAGAAGCCAGAAAATGTAAGGACACAGATTGTGCCTCAGACCTCAAAAAGTAACATGGTGAGACAATGAAGCAGGAAGATAGACCACCCATAGGCAGATAAAATAATGAACTGGGAGAAGGAAAAGAGGGAGTGAGACCATATTGTCCTAGAAGGAGACATCAGGCCTGGAGAACATCCTGTCACTGCCTCTGACGGCTTCAACTACAATAGCTCTTCCTTAGTTACCCCTACCCTACCAAGAACCAAGGACGAAATCTTCTCTAAAGCATTTCCCCTTGTGCCAACAAGCCCTCAGCACCACAACACCCCTTATGTTAATAATGGCTTGAAAACTGCTTTTCCCAGATTTGTTGAAGAAAAATAGAGTTGACTAGTCCCTTTTTGAATCCTATCATACCACCAGTCAACTACAGGGACAGATGGTGCCCATAAAATCCCCTAGATTACCCCCGCCCTCTTGGGGTCTCTCCTTTTGGGGACCTCTGCTATTACTCTAATAAATCCTAATGATTTGCTCCCACCCTTGTGTCCATGGATTTCATTCTTTTGTGTTTTCCCAAGAAAAAGAACACACCCATCTACACTCTGTGTATAATGGCAGTTCTAACACTTGGTTTAAGTCCAGTTAGACTCATTTTTGACTACTTTCCTTCATTACAATAAGATGATAATTCTGATATTGTAAGCCAATGAATTTGTGGTAATTTATTAGATCAGTAATAAGAAACTAAAACAGATTAAGTAACAGAGGCTGTCACATGCTTTTAGTCTTTTAGTCTTAATTTTAATGCAAGAGAAATGGTCAGTTTGCCATCAAAGATCGGTTAGATAAAAGGTGAACCAGTGGGGTAAACAGTTCTGTTGTAAGGCCAGAGCAATAACATAAATAAACAAAAAGTGATAAGTTGCTTAACTGGGAGAGTAGTGAAGTGATAGATAAGAAGGGACAAATTAATTTTAAGGACAATCAAGATTTAAGTGTCCACTGTACATGGGCACAAGGGAAAAGGAAGTATCCATAAGTATCCCTCAATTAGATGAAAAATGCAAGAATGAGCCCTTCGTTTTATACTGGTGAAGGGTGTCTGTGTGTGCGTGTGTTGGGTGTGTGTATGTGTGTGTGTGTGTGTGTTGCAATTTCAGTATATTGAATGAGTTGACTGTGGGACATCCACATGGAGAGCTGGCAATAGACTATATTGCCCAGATTTCAAACTGAACCCTATTCATACAAGTGAAATTAAAAGAGAGCAAAAGTAAGATTATACTGATTAAGAAAACAGCCTCTGGAGCCATGATTTAATACTGATCATCATCCTTTCTCAATATTTAAAAAAAAAAAAAAAGCGGGTAACTATTGGCAAGGTTGTTGTTAAGAATGAAATGTTTGAAAGATGTTTAGCACAGTATTTCTAGGGGCCCAGAAATAATGGGGAACAGTTGTGGGTCAACGAATCTACGAAGTCAAGTCCTAGCTTCTGAGTTCAAATAGTATCTGCCCCAGCTTCGTGATGCGGCTTAAAGTCAGGAGCCATTATGTCACACACTGTTCTGGGCTGTGCCTACCTCGGTGGGTGGAGCAAAGGAGGCGGGAACTTTACGAAATTTGACTGGGTGGTTAAGAAAAACAGAAAGAGGGAAACAGGATAAAGCAAGACAGTCCTAAAAGTAAAAGAGAAGACAGCCAGCAAGGAAAGATCAAGGCCAGAGGAGGGAGGAGGCCAGTGGAAACTGATACACCCCTGGGGACCTCGCTTAGAAAGAAGCCCTCAGAGCCTGGTCGTGGCTGGTGCTAATGTATGTATGTGGCAACAAGCCAGAACCCCTCGTCGGCGCGCTCAGGAGACCTTAACCAGCCACCCCGCAACCAAGCTTTGTGGGTTTGGATCCTCTGAGGGGATCTGGACTGCAGTCGGTCTCTGGGACCAGGCCTGAGTACCGGTCCTCCCAACCTGAGGGTTCTGGCCCCTGCGCGAGACGCCACCGCCCGCGAGGCCGCTGCGCTCGTCCCTGTCCTCGACGTTCTAGCTGGGAACGCGGCGGGTGGGGCCTCGAGACCCAGGGCACTGGCCATTGCCCGTCGAGTGGCGACAGAGGGACGACCGCGAA
This sequence comes from Marmota monax, assembly GCF_021218885.2. Lineage (NCBI taxonomy): Eukaryota > Metazoa > Chordata > Mammalia > Rodentia > Sciuridae > Marmota > Marmota monax. The sequence goes on from NW_026692781.1 coordinate 19,219,720, forward strand.
GCGCTGCTTGGGAAAGCGAGCCCGGAGGGCGGCGGGGGAGGACGGGGCCTAGCAGGCTATGGAGCTGTACCTCAGAGCCTGCTCCAAGGCTGCCAATGTCGCCGCCACCAAGACGGGCTCCAGCAGCCTGGCCGCGGACAGTCAGCAGTGCGGAGACGTGAGTGGCCACAAGCCCGGGGTCTTTGTTCTCTGCTGGGACTCAGGCCTGCTGGGGAGGACCTAGCCACACAGGGCCTGGCCTTAGTGTAACGGTCCAGCCCTGCGCCCCCTTGGCGCGCACCCGCGGAGCTGGAGCAGGGGCCCCGCGAGGCTGGAGGGCTTCACGGGCATCAGGTGCGCGCACCCCTGCAACCCGGAATGAGAGGCCAGGGCTTCCTTAGTGGGAGTAGGAGGAGACTGGCCTGAACCAAAGGGGTTCACCCACCGAAAAGAAGAACAACTAAAGTGTCCAATTGTGCCTGACAGGGTGTACACAAGACCCAGTTTCCAGGGGTGGGAGCCTCTCAGCTACTGGATTTGCCCCTTGGCGTCAAGCTGCCTGTGATTCCAGGAAGTAATACTGTTTTCTTTACTACGAATATAAGTGAAAAGGTAAACTGATTTTTCACTGTCTTTAGTTTTCTTTTCCCTTTCTACTTGCTCTTAAATTCAGAGGCTACAGTATACAAAGTCCATTAAGGGAATTTGCGTTAACATTCACAAGAGAAAACAACTACAACAACAATCAAACATAAATCTATCCAGAGGCATTATTTATAATATATGTAAAGCATTTTCATCCTATATAATTTGGACAGAATCACGAGCCAGAAAGTTTTTATTGAGTTCTGTCTTAATTTATAACTTATGGAAGTTTATTAACAGTTTTAGTAATGTTTTACATATAACAACATAATTAGTTTTTATTTGCTTAAAAATATATTTTGAATGTAAGGTCAAAGGCTGCTATTGTTTATGTGTTATGATTTTAACCAATAGTAATATTGGTTAATAACTAAACTCTCTTTCTAAAACACTTTGTGTGTGTGTGTGTTTTGAGCCCAATGCTGTTTTCACACACAACGTGTAAAAAGATGGCCCTGCTTCTATGAGGAGGTGGTCCCAAGATTTACCCCAATCTGGCCTTTCAGTTAAATCTCCAGAGCCTTGGCTACTTCAAGTACATGTCTTTTATAATCACACATCCATACCGTGCTTTTGTCCTCCAGTCTCCTAGTTTAACAGTTTTTCTTCTCCCTAATCTATGAATCTGAGTCATTCTTCAAGATTCTTTGTGAGCCAGGATAGACCTTGACTAGCTTAACTTTACTTAGAATTCACATGTCCTTGGTTTGACTGATCTCACTCAACACTCAGACTGAATTATAATGTTTACTTCTCTCAAATATTTTCATGTTTCGAGTCCTCAACTCTATCCCTGTCTGAAAACTCCCCAGCTTTTATTGACAAATTCTTGAGATTCAGTATATTCTTATTGAGTGGTTACTTTGATCAATATTCCAAAAAGTTCTGTAAAAAGAATTCTAAGTGAACTCAACCCTTTCACTATGATGTCATCAGAAATCAGTGGAGCCCTTTGATATTTTATACTTGCCGAATATCTTAGTTTGGTTCCTATAGTAAAATACTATAGACTATTTATCTATAAAACAAAAGAAATTTATTTACAAGGTTCTGGAGGTTGGAAATCTGAAATGAAGGTACCAGCATGGTTGGATTCTGTTTAGCACCCTCTGCTTATAACCCTTAAGTGGCAGAAAAAGAGTTGATGAGCTGTCTGTGGTCTCTTACGAGAGCATTAATACCATTCCTGAGGGCTCAACCTTCATGACTTAATTACCTCCCAGGACTCTACCATTTAATAACACATTGGAAGCTAAGACTGCAAAATGTAAATTTGGGGGAACACTTACATTGTGTAACACCTAATAAATATGAGGACATACTTATAAAATTGGGAAATACTTATTTCCCAAAATAAGATTTATTTCTGACAAAAACATAATTACTTTTTGAAGGCTAATCTGTTCTACTTGAATATAGTAAGCTAAGATATAGATAGGAGAAAGAAGTTCTGTATTCTCTTGCACATATAATGACTATAGGTAATGATAGTGTACTCTATATTTTGTCTTAAAATTTTTTGAATGTTTTCACCACAAAGGAATGATGCATATTGAAGATATAAATGTGTTCACTCTGATTTGAAGACTACACAATTTATGCATGCATTAAAATATCACATGGTACCCCATAAATGTATACCATTGTTATGTATTAATTTAAAAAAATAAGCCAACCTCACAAAATTTGTGTCATATCTACACAGATTTATTGCTAAAATTTGCTTGAAATTTATTCAATTATTAGTCATACAATGATATAATTTCTCTTTAGCATAGAAACTTAGCCATGTTTTTTATCTGCTGCTTCTAATATGTTTACTGTATTACCATTTTTTCAATCAATAAATTCATTTGTATATTACTTTTTAAAATTATATTTCAATTACTTATTCCAAAATTATTCATTTGGCCATAATTAGGTACCAGGCCAGCTCCCTGAAGACTGACTTTATGAGATTATTTTTTCTCAGCATTATATATTTGATGAAGTAAATCTTTATTATTTTTATATATAGAAAAACCAGTTATTTCTTTTGACAACAAAGGGTTACCCTGGCTTTAATGAATCATGTATTAAAAGGTAATACCTTTTCATGGCTTAGGTGATCAGGTTTCACCTTGAGAAACATATGCCTGGCACAACTAAAAGTCAACAATTGCCTTGTGCTGTAGTCTCAGGGACCTGGGAGGCTGAAGTAGGAGGATTGCAAGATTGAGGCCAACCTCATCAACTGAGACTCTTTCTCAAAATGAAAGAAGTAAAAATAACAAAGGGCTGGAAAAATGTAACTCAGTGATAGAGTACCCCTGGGTTTAATCCCAGTACCACCCTGGAGGTAGGGGTGAAAGGGGGAAAATTTAAAAGAAAAATAAATAAATAAAGGTCAAAAACATCTAAACAAAATTGAAAACTAAATATCACCATCTAAAAGAGACAGTCCCCTCCTCAACTTATTATTATTGATTGTTTCCTTTACAGGAGAGATGTCTTTCTCATTGAATTAAAAACTTTAATGCTAGCAGATTCTTTTCTATGCTTTTCAGAGAAGCATTTTGTAAACAGGAAATTTGGTTTTCTGATTTGGCCACTTGGAAGGAATTAAAGTTTAGTGTTAAACAGGGGGTCATAAACTTAACAAAGAAGATTTTCAGTAAAAAGGGAGAATTATTATACTATTATGGACCTCCTCTCTACCCTTTTGTGGAAGTCTTTGTAGGGTCCCACCCAGCCAGCCTTCTGAGTACTTATAAAAGTATTGAACAAAGTTATATCTGTAGTCAAATCTGGAGGTCACCAATCAATAGCTGCAGTCATGTGTGGATCATGCACTGTGTTGTATGATAGTGTTCATGGAACTAGATACCTGCAGAAAAGGCACATGCTCCCTGGTTTTCCAGCTCACCCACATATTCCACTTCTTTCACCTGATTCCAGATCTGGCTTTTTTTTTTTTCTTTTGACTCACACTTGTGTTGTTGTAGCCAAACTTAGAATGCAAAAACCCCCCTCATTTCCTATAAATATGTTTTAAAGTTGGCTCTTCAGTGTGTTGAACTATGTAGATCTAGAGTTTGCTTTGAATGTAGAATTTTCTTTCATTAAAGACCCAAAATACAATGACTCTTTAACCCCTAAGTTTTAACATCTGAGTTTTGCTTTTACTGTTTGTTCAAGTTACTTCCATTTAATTACATTGAAAGATTTTCTTTTTCAGATGTTGACATATAATAAATACAATTAATACTATCCTTTTGAATGTAATGCCATGATCTGATAGAGGAATTAAGAAAGGGAGAATCTTAGCATTGCTTTATGCCTTAAAAAATTTCTACACTTTACCTTTTCTTTTCCTCTCCTCCTGTCTTCTCTGGATTAGGGTCAGAGACTGATACAGATCAGTGAGGTTGGGTCCTTAGAATAATTCATGTAATTGAGAAAAAAAAGAGGAGAATAGTGTTTAAACTTGGTTCAAGTAAATCTTTCCATTGGAGTTTCTCCTGTTCAGATTCTTCCACCGTGTTTTATTTCTAGTCATCTCAATAGGTTATTTAAATTTGAAAATGCACCAATTTTACATATGTAATATTTTTGAATCTGTGTTTGCAGCTTTTTCGACCATCCTACGGTTTTAACCTGACAGATCCTTATTGTCAGCTTTTGGAAAACCAGTATAAAAACCTCCATGATCCACATTTAAGAGCCTACTATAAGCGCAAAGATATCCTGAGGAGACTAAGGAAAGGTGGCTACATCACCAGCAATAATAAAGTGGGTTAAACTTACTGTTTGTAAATGAAAAAAAAACTTAAAAATTTCATACATGTGTGCTTCTATACCTTCCTGGAGAGCCAGTGTGATCACCTTTAACTTAGAATACTGTCAGTGTTTGAGCCAAAGGAAATCAGATAACAGGTGTTTCTAAATGAAACTAATTCTTCACCTTTTTTTCTTTGAAATATCACGATTATAAATAAGTAATTTATGATGGTAAAAATATATTATTTGCCTCAGCTGTATTACAGTCTTGTTTATTTGTCTCTAATGGCACTGTACCCTTGTCAGGATTGTGAACCATATATGTTTTAAGTTGATTCTTTTTAGTTACTCATAATATTATTATTCATTTTAACAAATTTCTAAAAGTATGAAATATAATTTTTTTTCTCATTCAGTCCCCCAAACCACCCCTTTCCTTCTTTTCCTTCCTCCCCTATTTCCCTTCACTCTACTGATCTTTCTGCTAGTATAGTTTTTTTCTTATTAGTGTCTTATGGATGTACATGATGGTGAGATTCACTGTGGTGTATTAATATAAAAAATTAGATGAAATAGGACTGTTCACTCTGTTTGAATCCCAATGGAATGTTCTTACTTCAGTTAGACATTTATAATTATAATCTGAATTATAATTAATCAGAATTACTATTTCAATAACTTCAATTAATTGTTAGTAATAAATTCCTTATTATATCGTAGGTCATTTTGGATAGAAATTTTAAAAATATTATTTTATATTCTACAAATTCTTTGTATTCTACTTTATATTCAACAAATATAGAAAGATACTATCAATGAAACTATTACTATTGATACCAAAATGTGATTAAATTTTATGTCACTACTATTTTTCCTCTGCAAAGTGATTATTACTTTTATATATTATAGATTTAAAATATTTATACATTTTTGTTTTTGCTTTTAGATTGTATGTACCTTGAAGGAATTAAATAAATACAGGCAATATCTCACCAGCTTAAAATTAGACTTTGAAAGAAACTATGTAAGGGAACAAGTAAGTTAAATATTTCAACTTGTTTTCTTTAAGCAGTTTAGAAAAAAGTTTTGTTTGTATGTGTGTGTGTTTTTAATAACACTTTGACTTTTAATTGTTGACAAAGTAATTCAGTATTTTTCTGAATAAAAAATTAGAATAGGAATAGACAAAATTTGTAAGTTGGCTATCTTTGACCAAAAATGGGAAAGGAATTAATTCATGCATTAAATCACTAAAGGTGACTGACTTTATCTGGAAATTAAATTTCTGGTCAAATGTGTTACTTCTGCTTGATATGTGGCAAATAGGAAGTATCTTGTGACAGCAAGATTCTTAAACTGTAATCCAAAACCGGTTAAGCAGTAGGAAGAAAACAGTATGAAGAATTTCTATGGTGTCCTACAGATGACTCTAAGAACATGTACACTGTGTGGTTGTACTCACGTCCATGCACCTGCATTTATTCTATCAAAATGTTCTTAAAGGTGCAGTGGAATTCTTGGCCATAGAATGAGCAGTTATAGGCAGTGACTTCCTTCTGATTTTTAACTCTAAGCTATATATGGGGCACATCTGAGTTGGGGGGGGGGAGAACATTCAGGTTTTAGGGTCAAGAAAGTTAATTCAAAATAAGGAAACATGTGTCTTTGTAAATTTATGCTCGAGATTAGAGAGTTGGATTAAAATGAGAAGGACTTCCCTACACTTTTAAGTGTTATGTATCTTTCCCCACTTGCCCTCTACTTCTCCCATGATTTTATTTAATTTCTTTAAAACAGGTATACAAATGAAGGGTTTATCTCTAATTTTCAGAGAAATAAATCTTCATTTTGGTTTGGTTGTCTCTGTGTCTAATAGATTCAAAATAGACTTAAGTGCAATTAAATGATTAATAATTTATGCAATTTAGAAATGCTAATGGCTCTATTTCTGGGAAATATAAGAAATTACATATTTATAATATACATTTCTAAACTAGAAAATGATCGCAAAACAACTACGTAGACTGCAGGAAACCAATCATCTCCCTGAATGTTCTGAAATTGCACACTTCCAGAATTGGTTGTTACATGAGGGCGCTGCACAATCTATTAAGGACCAGGAGAGGTTAATAAGACACAGGTAAGACTGAAATTAATGCGTATTTTTACATATATATTATGAACTCAAATAAATTGAAAAAATACTGGAAAACATTGAAGGCAAGATTTTTTTTTCTTTTAAATAGTAGATACTACTTAACTCCCTTATAGTCCTTAGTGTAGAAAGGAAGAAGGTGGGGAGACAAAGAGATACGGGGATTGGGAACCTTGGTGTCAAGGCTGTGAAAGAAAATTTAAGCTTTACCAGAGAAGATAAACTTAAACCAAGAGGTAAGCCAAACACATGACTGAAGGAAAAACAGGTCCAAAACCCTTTCTATAGAAGGAGAGGAAGGGAAAGTATTTTTAGCACATGTTGAAAACAAGTTTTTATGATCCATTTTTAGGGTCTGACGGCATTGAATTTGAGGCAGTTAATGCAAAGCCCAAAACTTTCTAGTTTAAGATATCTGATACAAAATATGAACATAAGCTATCTTTAAAAAAATTAAAAATCATGTAAATTAATTCAGATATTACTCAGTCATTAACATTCCATTGTCAAATCTGTATTTTTAGGTGAAGGTAGGTGACATTCTTTTTCCTTCACTAGGAGTTGAAAGTTTAGGCTGTATTATCTGAATTTTATTTTTTAATTTTTATTCCACAGATATATTTTGCAATAATACCATAAGATATTTATGTACCAGAGACCCAGACTATAAATGGAAGATTTGTTCAAAGAATTATAAATTACAAGGACTCACTTTGTTTTCAGAAAATTCAATATTTTTTCTGGATTTGAAGTTGCAGCTTCATTTATATCAACATTCTTTCCAGCTTCATATTGCTAAACCTACTGAGTTTTGAATGCTTACTGTGCAAATGCTTTAATTAGTATGATACACATTGTCCCATTGCCTTGGCTATGACAACATATACAAATGGAATAGGAAGACTTTAAAATTGAGTAAAATATTATGAGTCAAGCTGAACTGAAGGTCTATGAACAGGACTAATGGGAAAAAAAATCCTATAGTTCAAAAAATGAAAAGCAAGCAAGGAGATGATTTGGGAATATCAAAACACAAGATACCATAGTGCAGGAAACATCCAATTCACTTCATGATGTTTGCATTCTTTCTCAGGTATCTGGATATGATATGTAGGGAATTAGAACAACTAGAGCGCACAGCAGAAGAGCATCGCCTACTCCAGAGAGATAGAGAAGAGAGGCGTCAGCGGGAACACACAAGAAGAAAACTTAATCTTCGCAGAAAAATTGAAGAAGTGAGACATAATAGATTTAAAATATTGAGAGGAAAAATTGTGTACACTTTTCTCCATTTGTAAATAATGTATGCCATAATGCATGAAATCAGTTCAAGTCATTTCATTTCTAAATAATTTATACCCATTAAACTATCTTCAGAATTATAATGTATAAATTATTACATAAAAAATTAAGGCAGGGACCACACACTATACATATAAATCAACTTCTGCTCCTCTCCTCTTTGGGGACAGGCATCTATGTAGCCCAGGTTAGACTCCTACTCTTAGATTCAAGGTATCCTCCCATCTCAGCCTCCTGAGTCTGGAATTACAGGCATTCTCTACCACACCTAGCTTAACTTCCACAGTGTGAAAGAGTTACTGGACACACTTTCACTTCCCTATATCACTCGGTGTGAAGAGGAAAAAATTTTGAATTTATATTTAGTAAAAAATAATTATGGCCCATTGTGGTGGTACATGCCTGTAATCCCAGGTACTTAGGAATCTGAAGCAGAAGGATTGCAAATCCGAAACCAGCCTGGAAATTTAGCAGGAGACTGAAACATATTTATTCACCAGCCAGCCCAGCACTAGCTGGTGGGAGGAGGAGGCAGGCTGCAAGTCTACACTGTTTGACCTGCTCCAGGGGTTAGAGCACACCTTCTAAAGCATGTCAGTACTTTATTTACAAATGGCTATTGCTATATTTCAAAACTACAGACAAACATCATGAGATCTAAGATCATAAGCAGAAGGGGAAGTGGGTAAAAATGACTGTAGTTGAGTACAAGTTGAAAAATGGTTTACTATTATCTAGGCAAACATTAACATTTTCTGTAGTTAGGGTACACTGCACAAGTACAGGATATAAGAATAGAAGGAACAATTTCATCATTTTGCGTTACCAATATGCTATGCTAAGCAAATGTTGATAGGTACAAAGGCAGGGTTTTCCCATGGGAGAAACATTTCTTACATGACATGGAGTTTGGGGAGAAAATGGAGTCTTTTGGTCATTGCCTATATAGCCTGGCCATAACAGGATACCCTGTCTCAAAATTAAAAAGTAAAAAGGGCTGAGGGTGAAGCTCAGTGGTAGAGTGCTTATGCAAAGCCCTGGGTTCAATCCATAGTACCACAAAAAACAAACCAACCAACATACTACCTGCTTTTTTAAAATAGGAAACAGTGGGGGGCGGGGGCGGAGAAAGCCCATTCCAAAGCCACTGTATGACTTTGCTTATGCTTAATCAGAACAGATGCTTGTTAGGCCCTTGAGTTGTCTAATTTTTTGGGTGGTGGAACAAAATTAAGGTATCCCTGGGAAGGAAACAAACACCAAGTCTAGTAACATTGTGCTCTCTAGGAATGGAAGACAAAAGAGATGTTACTTCTGACAAGGATTGGAGAAGATGTTAAAAGAGAACAGAGGGTAGAAGAACAGCGGCGTAAATATAGAGAAGAGAGTGACAGAAAGGTAGGGTGAACTCTAGTTTGGGGCTGTTTGAAGAGAGGTTTTTTCCAATGTAAAAATCACTGCAAGATGACCATGGACCGGTTGCCCTAGATAATATGCATTATACAAAACTGAAATTTATAAACAATTTTGGGGGGGACTTTGTCTCACTATGTTGCCTAGACTGGCCCCAAATTCCTAGGCTTAGATAATCCTCTTGCCTTAATCTCCTGAGTTACTGAGACTTCAGCTGTGTACCTCCACACCTGGCTATAAACATTTTTACTATATTTTAACTGAAATATTTTTCTATAATGTAAAACATATTGCCCTGTTATTTGATATAATTACCTTTGGCTTTAGCTTTATACCACATGCTGTAGTTATAATTCTTATAAAAATTAAATAACCAATTTAGTTTTTCTGAGAATGAGAAATTCTTGGTAACAGTTTTGATTTTTTTCTCATCAATTAATTTTTTTAAGCTTAGCTGTTTTTAATGTTAATAACATGTAGTATGTTGTGATATATAGTGTAAATTAAAATAAGAAAAGAGATAACATCCATAAACTAATTATAACCTTATTAACTTTTTAGCACACACATAGACACACAGACATACCCATGCATAATGTTTCCATGAATATTTGTTTATTTCAATAAATAATTAAATATATGGTATTATATCTTACAGACTGGTTTGGAGATTGCCTCTTCTTTTAGTGAAATACCACTAGCAACTTTCCATGTCAATAAATATGCAATTTTTACCACTTCCTTTTTTTTTCTCATAGAGACTATCATTCTTTTCTGAGAGCAATAGAATGCTACATTTTTTACTTTTTGACTGATATCAATTCTATTCAAGGAATCCTGGTCACTCCAACTTTCTTTTGCTTAGCATTAGCATGACATTACATTTTTATTTTTTTCTTTTTATTATTATTATTATTTTTTTTTTTTACTTTTAAAACTCTGTTAATTCACCAGGCTGGGCATGGTGGCACATGCCTGTAATCTCAGCGGCTCAGGAGGCTGAGGCAGGAAGATCATGACATGAAAGCCAGTCTCAGCAAAAGTGAAGCCCTAAGCAACTCAGTGAGACCCTGTCTCTATAAAATGCAAAATAGGGCTGGAGATGTGATTTAGTGGTCGATTGTGCCTTAGTTCAATACCCAGTAACCCCCGCCCCCCCCAAAAAAATCCTCTATTGGCTCATTTTCTGTGTTCCTTGTTTGGACATACTTCTCATATAGAAGGATTTGACTATTTTATTCAATCTGAAAGTCTCTGCCTTTAAGTTGTTTAATGCATTTATATTTGATATTATGATTAATATGTTTAATTTTATACCTATAATCTCAGTATTTGTTTTCTGTTTGTCTTTTTTCTTTATTGACTTATTCCACATTTTCTGCCTTGTTCTGTGAATTTTTAAATTTTAATTATTTTTAAAATTAATTTTATTGGAATTTTATTTTTTCTCTGTTATGTAATTTGGTGCTTTGTGGCTTAGTTGCTCTAGGAATCATGGTATGCATCTTTTATTTATTAGTGTACACCTTATAGTGCTATTACTCTACATACTATAAGAATGTTACAATAATATACTTTATTTTCTATTTTCCTTTCGTCGTTATCTGTTTCAGTCATTCATTTTACATATATATACATATAAAATATATATATATATATATATAATATGCATATATATTATTTTTAGAATCTGAGCCATATGTATATATATATAAATCTCATAATACATTGACATATGTATAAACAGTAATTTATATACTAATATCATTTAAATGGTAAATCTTATATATTTAGCCATGTGCTTACCAGTTTCAGTGTTCCTCATTCTTTTTTGTATATCTATATTTTCTTCTGGTATCTTAACTTTCTTCTTTCTGAAGGGTTTTCTTCAATACTTCTCCTAGTCAATTAATTTGTATGTCAGAAAAACTATGTTACATTTATGTTGAAAGATTTTCTTTGAATATATGTTAGTTCATATTTCAATTAATATCAGATAGATATAGAGTTCCCCATTGACCTTTTGTTTTATTTTAGACCTTAAAATATATTTTCTGCTCTATTTTCTACAGCTGTTCTTAACTTTGTTTCTCTCTATGTAACATAACTTTTTTACCCCTGGCAACTTTTAAGATTTTCTTTTCATAACTAGTTTTGAAAAATTAGTTTATTATATGCCTGATGACATTTTAGTTGTTTTCTGTAAAATTGGTTATTTGGGCTTCCTGAGCCTGCAAATTTATGATTTTTATCAACTTTGGAACACTTTAGGTCATTATTGTTAAATATTTATTTTATATGGTCTTTTCTCTTTGCAGGTATTAAACTTCTTGAAGCTATCTCACATGTCTCTGAAACTTTCTTTTTTTTTCCATATGATTACTTTTGAATAGTTATTCTTGCTGATTTCATGTCAGTTTCTTTTGTGATATCTATATTGTCATTAATGTATCCTTTCCATTACTTAGCTCATATATCATAATTTTATCTTGGCTTATATTATATCTGCTATGTCTCCTATTTTACTGGTAAACATACAGGATGCAGTTATGTTTACTATATTAATGCTCTTTCTTTAATTTTAACATTTGTGTCTTTTATGAGTTGATGTTAGTGCATTGATTTGTTTTTTCTATGGATTATGTTACCCTGCTTTCTTATATACCTTTCATTCTTTGACTGAATGCCAATTATTGGGAATTTTACTTTGTGTACAGGATATTTTTCCACAGGTATATATATTCCTTAGCATTTTTCTTATATATATGTATTTTATTTGGAAAGTTTGATTATTCATATATTTTTTAAAATAAATTTTTAGACAAAGCCAGAGCTACATTTGATCTAGGATGAGTTAGTTCTTATTACTGAGGTAAGACTCATTTTAGTACTCTTCCCAATGTGATTTGAAGTCTTTTTCAGTGCAACCAGTAAAAATAGATATAATTTTGATCTTAAGGTTGATGCAATTAATACTCCTTAGAATGCAATTTCATTCTTTAGAGTAGTCCTTTATGCAATCTTAGTTTCATTATGCATGTGTTCTGATCCATTTTCTTGCTGAATATAAAACTCTCTGAGGATCTCTGGGTTTCTTTCTCATAAGTTATCTTCTTTCTGCTACATTCATGGCCTATACTAGCACAGAAATTCACAAAAAGAAGTCACATTTCATGTATTATGTTATGTTTGCCTGTGGTAGACCGAGGTGACATTTGCTTAGGCCTCCAGGAATCTTCTAATTAAAAATTATTTAATTAGAAAAATTATTTAAGTTTACCAGGATAAGAATAACAGACCCTATCTGAAGAGAAATTGTACTAGTTCCCCAAAAGTGTGCAATGAGTTCAATTGTATCTGAATGTTAAAAAATGTTCTTCATACTTGACCACAGATAGATGTGTACCCCTTATTGCCCTCCCACTTTTGTGCTTAGTGTGAACTTACAAGTCACAAAACAGATTGCTCATTCCCAATACACTGTCATATTTTAAATAGTATTTTTGTATTTATAAATGGCAAATTGATGTTAACCAAGTTGATGTTATTTTTGAAATGTTTTAGAAACAAGTCCTGCTAGAGAAAAAAATGGCTTATCATTTACAAAAAATGCACGATACCGGCTTTAAAGAAGATACAGGGAAAAGTACGTTAGAAAACAGTGGACAAGATGGAGCCATTTATGAATGTGAGGACATTAAAAGGCAATGTAGCTAAGTAGGACATAATTATCTATGTAAAAATCCTTTTGTAGTATTTTGTGTGCTTACACTTGGTTCAAGAGTCTAACCTAATAATTTTCATATTACGGTTTAAGTTGAATGATGGATATTTATGCTTAAAAAATATAGCAAACTGAAACAATGTTATGAAGGAGACTCAAGAGACGAGTTTTCCTCTACTGTAGTTCCTATACTACTGAAACTATAGAATTGGGTATGTGATAATTGCTATTGTGATAATTGTGTGTGTGATAATTGCTGGTTACCAACCAGTGAAAATATACAGCACCAGGAAATAAAAAGGGGAAGATAAGAAAGAATGTAGGATGTACACAAGCAAGAACTTAAAAAATGAAGTGTAAAGAAGAAATACAGAATATAGAGCAGTGACATCGCTATGCCCAATCCATACCAGATTTGTTTTTATTTGTAACATTATAAAACTATAGTGAATTCCATCCCTCATTTGCTGGCTCAAATGTAAAAGAGTATATGGGTTTTAACTATCTATGACTACGTAATAATATTACATAGGAAAGAACATGATGTCAATCCTGTTTCTTTCTTATCCTATTTCTCTGTTAGAATCTCCTTGTAATTTTCCAGCAGATTGACTGACTAGTTTCAGCTGGCTTTTTTTTTTTAATTGACTACAAATCTATTGTGTGCACTGTTCCCCAATTGCATTTAAAACTCTGTTCTGATGTTTTCTTCTCCTGCCCCAAAAGCTGTTGCCTATTAAAAGTAGCTCAGACTGCTTAAGCAAGCATTCATTGCTAAAAGGAATCCATTCCAAATTTTAAATTTTTATTTTTATTCCACACTATACACTTTTGAAGATGATATCTATGATTTAGGGATAAGATGAACAGGCTCTGGAGCAAGACTGCCAAGGTCCAACTCTTTTTATGGCCTTGTAAATGGCTTGAGCAAATTACTTAAGCTCTCAGAAACAGTTTAACCATCTAAAAACAAAGATAATAACTCAAATAATTTCTATAAAGAACCCCCACATTCTGGCACATAGTAAGCAACATTTTTTGTTGTTGTTTTCATTTCTGTCAAATAAGACTACTGACATTCCTAAAATACAGGTTACATTTCCTGCTTCTCTGCCTCTTTACCCAGTTTTCTCAGTTTAGAATGATCTTCTCACTCTATCAAAATCCTACAATACTTTAAACCTTATTTTAAGCCTTCATTAAGTCTTACTTGATAACCCAATGGTAAGATACTTCTCTTTTGAATCCCTTCAATAGTTTGTAACATTCAAAATGCACTTATTATAGACTTTCCACTGCCTTAATCACTTCCAATAGTAACTCCCACCTTTTTGTGTCACAGAGCTTCAAGAAAAATATATATGCAAGCCAGACATCATGGCACAAACCTGTAATCCCAGCAACTCAGGAGGCAGAAGTATTACAAGCTCAAGACCAGCTTTAGTAACTTTGCAAGGCCTAAGCAACTTAGTGAGACACTGTCTCAAAATAAAAAATGAAAAGCACTAGGGACGTAGCTCAGTTGTATACCTGGGTTCATCCCCTGGTCCCAAAAAGAAATTATATATTAAATGTATATTTGACAAATGGGTTGATTCAATCTGTTTAATTCTTTCAGGCAATGATAGCAATCTCATGCTTCAGATAAGAAATCACTTTAGTAACTCTATATACCCCAACATATTTGTCAACAATCTCATTTACTAGGAAAAGAATATCAAGTGTTACCTTAAATACTTATTACTTCACATCTTTTTCTATGAACTGGTAGTACATTATGAATTTATAATAATATGACAGAAGAACAATAATATGTATTTCACAAATAAAATTGTTTTATACCACTATAGTAATGTAATTTCCCACCAAGTTGGAACTTTCAGAGGATGGAAAGGAAGGGAGTATTAGAAAATTCTTCTCCAATGGTCAGTGAGGAAACAGATCACTCTCACATTTTACATCTCTCTCTATATATATATATACACACACACACACACACACATTTGTGCATTGTATAAAATATATATTCTATACTGCATTATAATATACATTTACATTTGCTTGTGCCAAGCTATAATGCAAATCCAACAATTACAGTAATCACTGTAGGCTGGTAGATCTTCAGCCCAGTCATTATTATGGTATGCATTCTCATGGTAGAGAAAATTATATGTTCCAATAGACTGCAGTATGGATTTTCCTTTGTGACAGAAAAAAAATTCTGTTTCTGAAAGCATGTCCCATTTCATCTCTCTCTCCATCTTCTCCCATATCACCCCACAATCCTGCATATGGATTAGCAAGTGGCTCATATCCTGGACATAAAACGTATAAAGTCTATCTCTGGTACTTCTGTTATCACTATAATTAAAATCCAATGTTTTATTACATGTTTTAATTAAGCTTCTCCAAAGAAGAAAAAGACGACTTATGATGATATAAAAGTAGTTTATCCAGTTCCTGAGCAGAAATCACAGAAAGGACTACCTGGTAATTGAATCTTATTATAAGAAATACTAAATGCTAAGTATAATAATGTGGAGAAAGACCAAACTTGGTGATGACTTCTTTCACTTAAGTGCAGATAAATTCTCTGTATCTTTTGACAAATGATTGATTTAGAGTGGTACTAGCAACTACTCTATTTATAATACAGAGTACCTATCTAAATTGCAAAATATTTTTAATACTCAAAATAATTTTAGGAAAACTGAAATGGTTTAGAAATTACTCTAAAGCCTCTGTGAACTTTATTGAAATGTCAACTTTTATATTTCTTATACTATGTCATTTCATGTTGTCCATTGGAGCTCAATAGATTAGAGTGTGAGTCCAAACAACAAAAATGTTTTCTAATAATACACCATAAAAAATGTAAGACTTAAAAATTAAACAACGTGACTCACCATTAAATTTAACATTTAAAATTAATTAATTTATGGACATTAAATCACCTGGTTCTTAAAGACTAGAATCTAAAAAGAGCAAATCCAAACCCTTTCTTCCTGAGTATACAGTATGCTTAGTTTCACCAGAACTGAGAAACCTGAATTATTTCATTTCCAGATATTAATGTGTCATTCCATTTCATTGTTTTTTCATGAATATGATGAGGCACCAACAATATTTTGATTATGATTTTCCTATAGGAAATGCTACCATATTTTTCCTCTGGTTATTTCCGATTATTTTTGGAAGGTTTTGGTTTTCAACAACTTATGATGTGTCTAGATTTGAATGTCTTTGTTCCTAATCCCCTTCCACTGGATTCTTGAAACTATATAAATTTATATCTATTATAAATTTCCATAGAATAGACTTACCTCCACCAACAAAAAGAACTGTCATCTAATTCTGGTGATCATCATAAACTTTTCTAGAAAATATATTTACTATATTACTTATTCTTCAACTACTTATATATAGATATAATATAAATACCATTTTAAGATATTTTAATACTAATATATGATATTGTATTCACTCTTTGACATTCTTTTTATACTCAGAATTGTTTCAAAACATTTATACTTGTGTAAAGCATTTCACAATTTTGTGAAATGAAATTTTGGTCCATTTCTAGTCATATCCCATTATATAAATTTATCATAGTTTCTAACATTCATTTTTCTGTTGATGAATTTATTTGATAATTTAAACAATGAATGATTCACTGACTATACTTGTATGTATAAATCACCTGGTAAACATGAACAAGTGATTCTTTAGGGATTCTGGGCCATCTCTTCTCTTATGAGAAATTACCATCTTTTGTCAGTTTTCATCCTGGATTGATTTTATTGGATTTAGAAGAGTTCTTAATCATGTTTGATACTCCTCACTTATTATACATGTATATATGACATAGCAAATATTTTCTTAATATTCATGATTTATGTCTATTTTTGGATATATAGAAGTCCAATATAATAAAATTTAATCTTTATAATAAAATAATTTGTATATTTTATTATGTTTTATTTTAGATTTATTTGGATGATCTCTTTTTGACATTATAGAGACATGAGTCTCTTAGTTGTGAAATGATATTCTTAAAACTTTCTTATTAAATATATCAAATATAAACCAAAACACACAGAAGAGGATAATGAACATTTGTGTGCCTATTATTCATTTTCAATAACTCATGGACAGTCTTGCCATTGCCCTCAAACTCTGTACCTGTGGACATATTGGTTTTGTTTTGTTTTTAGATGTATTATTTTTTAGATATGTATAATATTATTTCATACATCAGTATATCAACATATAACTTTAGAAGATTAGGATTTTTCGCATTTTTTAAAATTAGAGCTTAATTGTTGTATATAGTAGTTGGGTTCATCCCAACAAACTTATACATGCATGGAAATCAATTTCATTTTATGATCTCCCCTTTCCTTCCCTCTTTTCCTCCCTATCCTCCCCTTCCCCTCTTCTTCCTCTACACTACTAGACTTCCTTTCACTTGTCTAATAATTTGTATTTGATTTTTTTAAAATAATAGTATCCTTCCCTTCACCTTTCCTTTATTTTATTCTAGCTTTTGCATATGATAGAAAACATTCAACCTTTGAGTTTCTGTGTTTGGCTAACTTAGCATGATATTATTCATTTTCACCTATTTACCAGCAAATGACAAAATGACATAGTTTCATTCCTTTTAATGGCTGGATGGAACTCTGTTTTTTGTTTTGTTTTGTTTGTGTGTGTATCTGTGTATTTATGTGTCTCTGTGTGTGTATATATCTAGATATATACACACACAGTTTCTTACTCCATTCATTTATTGTATTATTTATTTTTTGGTACTAGGGATTCAACTCATGGGCACTCAACCACTGAGCCACATCCCTAGCTCTATTTTGTATTTTATTTAGAGTCTGGGTCATACTGAGTTGCTTAGCACATCACTGTTGCTGAGGCTGGCTTTGAAAATGCGATCCTCCTTCCTCCTATATGAACCTCCCTAGTCACTGGGATTACAAGCTTGTGCCACTGAACCCAGCCCCATTCATTTATTGATGGACATGGGAGTTGATTTCATAATTTAGCTATTGTGAATTGTGCTGCTATAAACATTGATATGGCTGTGTTGCTGTAGTATGCAGATTTTAGATCTGTTGGGAAAATACCCAGGAGTGCATTGTGAGGTCATATGATAGTTTCATCCCTAGGTTTTTGAGGAATCTCCATACTGCTTTTTAGGCTGGTTGTCCTAGTCTGGAGTCCCACAAACAATGTGCAACTGTGCCTTTCTCCCCACACCTCATCAGCACTAATTGTTCTTTGTATTCTTGATCTTTGCCATTCTAACTGGCATGAGATAGAATTTTAGGATAGTTTTCATTTGCATTTACCTGATTTTTATTTTGTGTTTCTTTTACTGAGAAGTGTATGTTTAGTTCTTTTCTCCATTTATTGATTGGGTTATTTGTAGGAGTTTTTTGTGCTAATATTTTTTACTTCTTTATATATTCTGGATACTAATCCCCTATTGGAGAAGTAGGTGGCCAAGATTTTCTCCCATTCTGTAGGCTCACTCTTCCTTAGCTTTGCAAAAGCTTTTTAGTTTAATGGCATCCTATTTATTGATTGTTAGTTTTATTTCTTATGCTTCTGGGATCTTGTTAAAGAAGTCTGTGCCTGCACCTATATGATAGAGTGTTGACCAGATGTTTTCTTCTTCCAGTGGTAAGGTTTCTAGTCTATTCCTAAGTGTTTGATCCATTTTGATTTGAGTTTTGTGCAGGGTAAAAGATAGGGGTCTAATTACATTTTTTTACATAAAGCTATCCAGTTTTCCTAGCACTATTTATTAAAAAAGGCTTTCTTTTTTTCTGAGCTATACTTTTGGCACCTTTTGCCAAATATCAGATAATTATAGGATTTTGTGTTTGTGTCTTTTATTATGTTTGTTGGTCTATATGTCTATTTTGGTGCCAATATCATGCTGTTTTTGTTACTGCATCTCTGTAGATCAAGTATTGTGATTCTCTTGCTTCACTTTTCTTGTTTAGTATTGCTTTGGCTATTCTAGGTCTTTTATTCTTTCAAATGAAGTTAAGAAATGTTTTTTCTAGGGGCTGGGGATGTGGTTCAAGCGGTAACGTGCTCGCCTGGCATGTGCGGGGCACTGGGTTCCATCCTCAGCACCACATAAAATAAAATAAAGATGTTGTGTCCACTGAAAACTGAAAAATAAATATTAAGAAAACTTCTCTCTCTCTCTCTCTTCTCTCTCTTTCTCTTTAAAAAAATGCTTTTTTTCTAATTCTGTGAAGAATGTCATTGATGGGGATTGCACCAAATCTGTATATTGCTTTTGAAATGAAAGTATGGACATTTTGACATGGGATGTTTTTAGATCTTCTAGAATCTTCTTCAATTACTTTCTTCAGTGTTCTGTAATTTTCATTGTAGAGCTCTTTTATATCCTTGGTTAGATTAATTCCAAAGTATGGCTTTTTTTTTAGTGTATTGTGAATGGGATGGTTTTCCTGATTTCTTCTTTGACCGAATCACGGTTGGAGTATGATCTTGTATGCTGATATTTTGTAAATTCATTTATAAGCTCTAAAACTTTAGAAGTCTTTTGGTGGATTTTTTTTTTGCGTCTTCTAGATATAGGATCATATCATTGGCAGAGATAGTTTGTATTCATTTGATTTCCTTTTCTTGACTAATTCCTCTGGCTAATGTTTCAAGGGCTATATTGATAGTAGTGGTGAGAGTGGGCATCCTTGTTTTGTTCCTGAATTTAGTAGAAAAGCCTTTAGTTTTTCCATTTAGTATGTTGTTGGCTTTGGGTTTGTCATAAATATCCTTAATGGTATAGAGGTAAGTTCTTTCAATCTGTTTTTCGTCAGCATTTTTAACATAAATGGATTTTATCAAAAGGCCTTTTCTCTGTCTATTGAGATGATCATGTGATTTTTGTTCTTAATTCTGCTTAAATGATGAATCACATTTATTGATTTGTGCATGTTGAATCAACCTTGTATCCCTGGAATGCAACCCAGTTAATCTTGTGTATTATTTTCTTGATGTGTTTTTTGAAATGCAATTTGTTAATATTTTATTTAGGACTTTTGTAGCTATATTCATCAGGAATATTGCTGTATAGTTTTCTTGATTCATCTTTGTCTGGTTTTGGTATCAAGGCTATACTAGCTTCATAAAAATATTTTAAGAGAGTTCCCTGTTCTTCAAGCTCATGTGATAATTTGAAAAAGACTGGTATTAATTCTTCTGTAAAGGTCTGGTGGAATTTAGCTGATCATTCATCAGGTCCAGGGCTTTTCTTTTTTGAAAGGCTTTTAATCACTGTTTTAATATCATTACTTGATATTTATCTGTTTAGTGCATCCATATCTTCAGGTTCAATTTGCACAGGTCATATATGTCTAAAACTTCATCCATGTCTCCCAGAGTTTCTAGTTTTTTTAGAGTATAAATTTTCTAAACATGATCTGATAATCCTCTGGATTTCAGAGGAGTCTGTGGTGATATCTCCTTTTTCATCTTATTGATTTGCTTCTCACTTTTTCTTTTGGTTAGTTTGGCTAAGGGTTTGTCCATTTTATTTATATTTTCAAAGAACCAACTTTTTGTTACATCAATCCTATGTATTTTCTTATTCTCAATTTCATTGATTTTGGCTCTGATCTTAATTAATTCCTGTCTTCTGCTGGTTTGGGAGTTAGTTTGTT
Organism: Marmota monax; assembly: GCF_021218885.2. Classification (NCBI taxonomy): domain Eukaryota; kingdom Metazoa; phylum Chordata; class Mammalia; order Rodentia; family Sciuridae; genus Marmota; species Marmota monax. Next base: position 19,240,409 of record NW_026692781.1, read on the forward strand.
TCTCTTTTTCTAAGATATTGAGGTGGACCATAAGCTTATTTATTTGGGATCTCTCTAATTTTTAATGTAGGTACTCAGTGCTATATATTTGCCCCTTAAAATTTCTTTCATACTGATCCAGAGATTTTGATGTGTTGTATCTTTGTTCTCATTCATTTCTAAGAATTTCTTGATTTTTTTATTTTTCCCTTTGATTTATTCTTCATTGAAAATACTATTATTCTATCTGTATGGGTTTATAAGGTTTGTATTATTTTTCTTGCTGTTGATTTCTAGTGTCTTTATCATATGATAGGATATACGAGATTATAGCATTTTTTAAAATGTTTGCTAAGATTTGCTTAGTGGCCTAGAATATGATGTATTTTGGAAAGGGTTTCATGTGCAGCTGAGAAAAGGGTTAATTAAACTGTTTGAAATATTCTGTAATTGTTCATTAAGTCCACTTGATTTATAGTGTTATTTAGGTTGGAGATATCTTTGTTGATTTTTTGTTTTGATTAACTGTCTATTGGTGATAAGAGAATATTGAAATCCCCCACTATTATGGTTTTGGGGGTCTGTGTAAAATTTAATGTCATAGAAATTTTTTTCCATGTACTTGGGTGTACTTATGTTTGTGATGTACATATTTACTATGATTATACCTTCTTTTTGAATTGTTTCCTAGTATATAATGTCCTTCTTTTTTATATACTAGTATATAATGTCCTTCTTTTTGTCTTTTGGTCAACTTTTACTTGAAATTTACTTTGGTCAAATCTGAGAATAACTCATCCTGCTTGTTTTCTTGGACCTAGAATATTTTTTGCCATCCTTTTACCTTCAGCTTGTGGGTGTCTTTGTTTATGAGATGGGTCTTTTGTAAACACCATATAGTTAGATTTTGTTTTTTGATCCATTCTGATAACCTGTATCTTATAGTTAAGGAGTTGAGATTATTAACAGTCAGTGTTAGTATGGGTATGTGTTTGTGGTATCCTACCATTTTGTTTTTTTCTATATTTTACTCTGTCTTGATTATTTTTCTATTGAATTTCCTCTGTGGGGTTTTTTCATTCCTCTGTGTGAAGTTTATCTTTTTAAGTATTCTTTGTAGTGCTGGTTTGGTGCTCATGAATTCCTTTACTTTTGTCATAGAATGTTTTTATTTACCTTTAGAATTTGCGACTGAGTTTTTCTGGGTATAGTAACCTTAGTTGATTTTTTCAGTGTTTAGAATATCCATTCCAGGCCATCTTTGATTTTAGGGTATGAATGGAGAAATCAGAAGTGAGACTTACTGGTTTTACCTCTAAATGTGACCTGTTCTTTGTCTCTTGTAACTTTTAATATTCTTTCCTTGTTTTGTGTTGGACATTTTGATTATGATATATCTCACAAAGCTTCTCATTTGGCTTGAGTCCATTTGGGGTCCTATAAACCTCCTGTATGTGGATGTTTATCTGATTTCTTATATGGAAGAAATTTTCTGCAGCTATATCATTGAAATTTTCTTCATATCTTTAGTTTGCATCTTCATGTCCTCTTCTATCCCTTGATTCTCAGGTGTGGTCTTTTAAAGTTATCTCAGAGTTCTTCTATATTCTGGTCACGTTCTATAGTTTTTCTCTTTATTGCTTTCTGTGTATTCAAGATCATTTAGCCCTGTCTTCAATGCCTGAAGTTCTTTCTTCAAGGCCCGAGGTTCTATTTTCTATACTATCTAGTGTGTTATTGATACCTTCAAATGAGTTTGTAATTTGATTGATCTTGTCTTTCATTTATGGGAGTTCTGCTTAGTTTCTTTTTAGTATTTCTATTTCTTTACTAAAATGATCTTTCATCTCCTTTAATTTTCCTCCCTTAGATTTTTTTTAGTTCATTGAATATTTTGATAATCAGTTTTTTACAATCTTTTTCTAAGTTTTCATCTACCTCACCATCAGTGGGTTCCTCTGTTGGGGGATTGTGGATTTTGTTTGCCTATTTTCTCCTGTTTTTAGAGGGCTTGATCTTGTGCATCAATTGAAGTGAATTCCTCTACCTCTTTTTTTCTTTTTTTTTTTTTTAAGGCACAGTCTTCAGTTGCTGAAGTATACTAGAGTGATCTGCATTGAAATCCCTTTGTAGATGTGGTGTCTACAGTCTTTCTATTATTTCAATCTGTTTCTACTATAGCTGTTTCTGCTTGGGGCCTGATTGTTAGTTTTGGGTTTTGTCTTTTCTGTTCTCTGTATTAAAGTGTAGTTGAAGATTGAATATCATTAATTTGTGTGTGGAGGAAGGTACACTGTCTTTTGGTTGAGTTCAGCAACAGAGTTGAGTGTCTATCCTGTAAACATGAATTGTCCCTGTAAGTCCAGCATTTCACAGATAAGGGAAAAAAGTAATAACAACAAATAATACAAACAATATACAGTATTAAATCAGTTACTTGGTTACTACTACGACATCTAGAGTGTTAATTTCCACAAAATCCAGAAATGGTAGGTCAGTATTTACCATCAGCAAAACAATAAGTATCCATGTATTATATCTTACATTAAATCAAACAACAAGTGTCCACTATGGGATCCACAGTAGTAATAATTGCAACAATATTAATGGTGGGGGCAGGTGTTATATAAATCACTTAGTGCTGAAAGATGGTAGGAATGCAATTAAGAATAAAGAAAATATGATATGAAGGTGAAAAACAAATTTACAATTTCAAAAAGCAAATAAAGAGAAAGCAGAAGAGAAGTAGAGTGTGGTGATTATAAGGAAAGAGAAAAAATAGAAGTAAAAAAGGAAAGGTTGAAGGACAATTGAATTTAGCTGTTAGCAAAAGAAAAAAGAGAAAGAGAAATAAGAGAAACAGACAAATGAAAAACAGTAAAGAAAACCAAGATATTCCTAAAAACCCTAATGTCCAAAAGGCAAGTCAAGGAAAAAATAAATACATTTTGAAAAATGAGCATGAAAGTAAAGGCCAAGGGTTGTTAAACACTTCCTTTCTTTGTGTTGCTCACCAAGTAGTCAGTTGAGTTCAAAAATTCTCAGCTTTCCTTCTTACTAGTATGAGTTAGGATGGGATAGGAAGTACTGTCAGCTGGAGTTTTGTCTGAACAGACCAGGTCCATGCACTCTCAGGGTGGAGCCTCTACAGTGTTCTATGAGTGAAATTCCCACTGGCTTGGGTCTAATCAGGCCTCAGGGGCTTTGTGGGGTGGCAAATGCTCTTGAGAGATTAGATCAGTAGTACACCCCTAGGGCCTGGAAGTTGCCAATCTCTGCTGGAATTCTGGATCCCTGAATTCTCCCTAGGATTCTACTTGTGGGTAGGGGGAGCCAATCCTTCACCCCCTCTGCTGTCTACACACACAGTGTTTACTGTTCAAACTCCTGACCCACTTAAGCTGGTCTTATCAGCTGCCAGAAAAAGGGCTCCCTTCACTTTTTCAACTTGAATCCCTCTAGGTAAAATATTCACTTTCATTCTCCTAGGTACAGCCTAGGGCATGCAGCAAGCACTTGCCAGGACCATATAACCATCTTTGCTCAGATCTCCTGGCTCCTTCAGCAGCAGCTGCAGTATGGCCGCCTCATGATGGCTTCAGCTTCAGCAATCTGTGGCCAGTTGGGAAACACAGATGCTTTTCATACACCAGTGTACAGTGCAGCCTCCGGATGAGCTAAGGGAGGCTTCTTTTCTGATCTCAAGATTTTCAAAACTAAATCTGTCTATTGTATTTCTCTACGTTCTTCCTCCCTCTATGTTGAATCAGCCCTGGTATTACTGCTGCTGCAACCAGCTTGGCTCCAAAATGTGTCTCTTTGTCAAATATACCCAAATTTCTGAGTCTCTAAGACACTCTGTTCAATATTGGATTGTAGTGAAATCCCTCTTTCACTTACTTCACAGAGAAGCAGTATTTCTGCTTCCTGAATCCTGGGTCAAATAATGCAAGCTTTCTCTAGCCCAGCATCTTGAATCTCCAAGATAAGGATTATTTTCAAAAATACATACCAACAATGCCATTACATATTACCCAAATTAATAATTAATAATTTCTTTACATCATCTAATAATCAATTATCATCTAAATTTTCAATAATGTTGTAAATATATATTGTTATTAGTTTGAATCTATACTAATCAGCTTATCAATGTTCATTGTGATACATTTTTTGAGTATATTTTAATCTATAAGTTCCTCTTCCATGCATTTCTCATTTCCTACCTTCTTTTTTATGTTTACAGTTTATTTGTACAAAATTGAATTGCTTATCTGGTACATTCCTTATCTATATGATACATTCTGTATGTTCTTTCCTCTGTGTTTACTATAAAGTACTAGTTAGACCTATTTGTTTTCAGGTTGACTTTCTTCAGTAAGACGGATCCCAAATCGTTGTGTACCTTTCATTCAGGAAGCATGTAATATCTGTTTTTTCTCCATGATCTTAGCAGTCTTTTGAGTTCAAGGCCTAAATCCATAAATTAAGGATTTCAAAATTGAGATATTTTAATTCTATCATTGCTTCTGCACAGATTAGCTGGAACAGTTTTGTAAAAATAAATTTGCCCTCAACTTCAATTTGCTTACATTATGGTACAGAATAAATATTTAATATTTTATTATCATTCAACAATTTCAAAATGGTGAATTATTTTAGTAACAATCTTCAAAACATGCAGTTAGTTTTTTTAAGTGTCATGAAGAACTCCCAGGTTTATGTGCTTCAACATACGTAGCTGTTTAAATTTGTGAATTTGTGACACTTAACAGCATGTGTTATTGTTTATTAATGCTGATGTTGTGACAGCTCTGGCCAGTGGATACCCTCTAAGATGAACCTAGAGTTCTTTTGTGTCTAAATGTTGGTATAAATTTGGTGATAGCTATCTGAGAAGATGGGATAAGCCAAGTTTATTTTCTATATATAGAGTTGCATAAACACCACTAAATTGCACTGGCAAATTTAGTTATAGATAAGTGGTTCTACTTATAAGCATTCTCTGCTCTTCTGTTGATCTGTTTGTATGTAAATATAACATCCTCTTTATTGTTGTAGGTTTATAATAAGTCTTGAATTCTAACAGTTTGAGTCATCCAATGTTTGTTGTTTTCTATCTTGACTTGATTATCCTTGTGCACTTACAAAAAATAATTTAGAAACAACTTAGAAACTTGTAAAAAGTAGCCTGTCATGATTTTATTTAAGACTAATTTTCATTTCTTTTTTTGGGGGGGTATAGTACTTCTGTTATGATGTTAAACAGATATGGCCTTTATGTTCATTGTGATGTTCTTATATAACTTAAGGAAAAGTCATCGATATTAGTGAGATTATTGTAGAAATTTGAAAATAGCCTTTATAAGATGATATGCATCCCTCTATTTGTAGTTCACAAAGAGGATTTAACATGAAAAGTTATTGATATTTTGTATTTTCCCTCATTTTTGAGATAATCACATGAATTCTTTCCTTTTTTCTTTTAATGTGATAAATTACTGTGTGTGTGTGTGTGTGTGTTTGTGTGTGTGTGTGTGTGTGTGGTGCTGGGAACCAAATCCAAGGCCCCTTACATACTAGGAAAGGCTCTATCACTGAGCCAGTAAGGGGATAGGGCTATCCCTAGCCCCTTACTTTGAGTTTTGAATGTAAACTAGTGCTTTATTCTTGGGATAAACTTCATTTATTTATCATATTCATGATGCATTATTTTTATTATATATTGTTGGATTTGATTTATTTTCTTCATGGAGAAATTAAGGTTTTATTTTATTGTAATATCTGGTAAATGATATTTTGGATCACTGTGATCTTAAAATATGAGTTAATAATCATTCAGACTTATTCAATCTTTGAAATTCTTTGAATTTCTTTCAATTCTTTGAAAGAGTTTGTGCAGATTTAGTTAATTTTTTCCTTAGAGCTTTGTTACTATTCAGAAATGAAATTATTTTAATTTGTATGGAAAGTTTTTAACTACAAATCCAATTTCTTTAATAGAGGATTCTTCCTATTATCTATTCATGAATAAGATTTGGTAGTTTGAGTTCTTCAAGGAATTTGACTCTTGCATAACTTTTCAAATTGATTTCTATGCAATTTTCATTAGATTTGTTGTTAATTTAGTAATTATCTGTAGAATCTATTGTGCTGATTGATGTCCTTTATTCCTGATCAATCCAACATATCTGTTTTCCTGAACTTTAAAGATTTGGCTATTGTTTTCATTATTTTCTCCCATTTTTCTATTTCTACTTATTTTTCTATTTCATTTTACTTTGATTCTATTTTTTTTTTCTGCTAAGTGTTGGCAAGACATGAAATAACTGAAATTCTGATGTACTGCTGATTGGTGTATTTAAAAATTAGATGGTCAGTTTGGAACTAGCTGGAGGTTTCTTAAAAGTTAAACATACTTACCATATGACCCAGGTATTTGCACAAGTGAAATGGAAAAAATATACATCCCTATAATATTTGTATCTGAAAGTTCATAAAAGTTTTATTTATAAAAGGCCTAAACCAGAAACAATCCAAATGTCCGTCAACTGATGGGTGGATAAAAAATAGTGACATATCCATACAATGATAAAGAATGAACTATTAAAATACATAATACTATTATGTTTAATGATAGAAAACAGGCCCCCCAAATTATAAAACGACAAAAAAGCTAACAGAAGAACATTATGTACATATAAAATTCTAGAAAAATTCAAAACAAAATGCAAAGTAATCTTTAGTAAGAACAAAATCAGAAATCATAAGATCAAATGTTGGGGGATGGGATTAAAGAGATAGCTAGATTACAGTGGAGCATGAGAAAGCTTTTATTGGTAATTAAAATGTTATCTTTATTGCAGTGATGGTTTCAGAGCTGTATATATATTTAAAAGTTGATTAAAAATAAAGTTTATATAAGTACAACTTATTGTACCTAAATTATACTTCAATAAAGTTATTTTTAACTTTTTCATTTACTTTTAGGACAGACAACAAATGTTATTTATCAGTCTCTAAGTAGTTCAAAGAATATTACAAAAAAATCAACTTCAATTGTTTATCATCAAGATTTGCAGGATAATGGTATAGAACTAAAGGTAAAAAATATTAAGTTTCAAAATTTTACACAGTAGTTATTGATTTATCTTCTTAATTTTTACTTCTGTGAGCTATGATAAGGCACTGATTAGGTAGGAATGTTGGGTTATATTCATGAGATCTGATCCCTTGCCCTGTCAAAGTGTTGAGTTAGTTGTGTTCTCAATGTACTGTGCAATTTAGCAGAAACTGATCCAAACAAATACTTAGCCATTATAGTGATATTAGCTAGTATTTATTGATCATGTACTGTTAATCATACACTGTGCTAAGTCAGAAGCATGAAAAATAAGGAAATTGGGTTACATAGATTTCAAAGATAAATAAGACACTATCATTGTCTAGTGAGGCAACAGATACAGAAAAATGTTGTAATAAAATAAATTTTAAGTAATTCTAAGCAGTGTTTTCAATAAACATTGAGTTAGAAAGGGTATGAATTGCTAGAGTTGGATTTTTCTGAGACAAATGACTCTGAACTTTTTAGATCCAGTCATTGAAGGGATCACCATGCCTTTAAACAAAATATAGAATACTGGAAGAGAACATTGCTATATATTGGGCTCAATTTTAAACTAAATTTGAGACCATATGGTAGGTATCCAAGAGGTTGATGATTATATTCTTCCTGACACAACTTTTATGAAAGATTGCTTGGACTAAAGGGGAAAGCATGTAGACTCATTTTGTTGACTGATAGAAAGGAAAATCTCTTTCAGAAGTACAGTTACTCATGGATTTGTTTTTGTCATTTATGTTGTATCATATAGAGAGATGGAATAATGAATAAAAAATCAAGTATTACTGATGAGAGAGGTAAGAAATTGGAGAACATTCATAATTTTTTTGTTATTAAATACATAATTATAGTTTGTTTTTTTTAATATTTTTTTAGTTGTAGTTGGACACAATGTCCTTATTTTATTTTTTATGTGGTGCCGAGGATCGAACCCAGGGCCTCGCACATGCTAGGCAAGCACTCTACCACTGAGCCACAATCCCAGCCCCATAATTATAGTTTTATCATATAGTTTTTAAAGCTGTTTTGCTTAATTATTAAATGTATGCTTATTTTGAAAAATAAAGGATGCTACAAAATTATTAGTGAATGTAATATTTTAATGAGAACATTTACTTAAGTTACAGTTAGATGAATGTTCCCTTTGTCATTCATGAGTGGTAGAAAACTCTCTGCTGTACCTGTTTGTAGTGGAAGGTAGAGTAAGTTACTAAAGTACTATGGTTTGGGAGGCTGCAATACAATTGTCCTCATATTCCACTACCATTCGTCCCTGAAAACAATACATCCAGTTTCCCATTTTCCCATGATATATACTTTACTTAAAAATGTTGTGACATGGGCTGGGGCTGTAGCTCAGTGGCAGAACACTTGCCTAGCATCTGTAAGACACTGGGTTCTATCTTTGGCAACACATAAAAATAAACAAATAAAATAAAGGCATGCTGTCCATTACAACTACAAAAAAAAATGTTGTGACTTGCTATGTTTGTACAAGTCTAAATACTAACATACTAAATATGCTAAAAATACTCCAATGTATGTCCTAAATACACAGGAAATATAAGACATCTTCATATAGTGGCTAATAACCACTTGAAATTTAACATAACATAAATTTATCACCTTCATGAATCTCCTGTTTTCACTCAGGGACAGAACCTGAATTATCTGAGCCTTTCTTGTTATTTTTACATCTAAAAGTTGCTACTTCTGTATAACTGTATTCTTTATCCTATCCTCTTTATACATACGTGTGTGTGTGTGTGTGTATATATATATATGCATATACCTTGTGTATATGTATATATATATACATACATATACCTTGTGTATATGTATATATATACATATATATACCTTATTTAATAGAATCCATTTATTAATTGTAACACCACTTAATATATCTATGTGTATTAATAAAAACATATCTATATAATAAAATAGCAATTTTCTGATGAATAAAGACTTGATTTCATATTGTTCATACAGAAATGGGTTAAATATTTTACGAAGAACAATCAGTAGATTTGGATTTAGCAGTAATTTTATGTATCTTTGGACTAAACCTCACAACAAAAGGATATTCAGGTTCAGCTCTAATATCCTCAAGATGATGGGAGAACTCAGTCAATCTTGCTTATGCTCATCAAACACTAAGTTCTTAACATCGTTTGATTTTTCTTCTAATACCATTTGATTCTTATTTTTAATTCAATGTACAATCTGTACCACCTCCATTAGACATGAGGAACTTCCTAATATTTTCTATAGAGCAAAGGAATAGATGCCTACATTGAAAAATTAGTGGCTTATCTAAATGTTTCCCTGACATATTAAATATTTACTAGTTTCTACAAATATATCATTTTACTATGTTTTCTATCATAATTATAACCTGTTCTAAATTTTTATAAAAACTATATTGTAATATTTTCACTGTCTTGTGAAATTTACCTCCAAAATTATATTATTATATTAAAATTCCATAAGCAATATAGAGGAATTCTTAATTCAAAACATCCACTATACCATCTGATTACATCATACCTTACATTTGGTGGTGGGGGGTGTATCCAAAATGTTCTCCAAAAAATATTTTATTTGAATATCCTACTGGTTTTTCTGATTATTAGCTATGTCAACCGTTTTGGACCCTTTAGGATCTTTACATATATTCTGTGAATTTCCTTTATGACCTCCTGAGACTTGAGTGTGAAGAAAATAACAATCCTCTCATCTAGCAATCTCTAGCCCACTACTTCTGTCCTTGTTTCTCCATGCTTTACTATTGAAATAACTTTCCTCCTATCATTTCTTCATCTTTTAACCCACCATACATTTTACTGTGAAAGCAATCTTCTTAAAAAACAGTTTTATTTATTCTCCTGTGTGAGTCACATGTTGTGTTCATTACCAACTGAATGAAATGAAAACTGTTAATTTCAGCAGTGAGCTATGGATAGTTTCATAAGAATAAGCTGGAGTATTAAATAAACTAGGGTTAGAAGTTAAGAACTTCAAACTTGCCTTTGAAGGAAATGATGAGCCAATGAAAATTTTAGCCAGCATTACAGTTTAGATATGAGATATCTGCCAAAACTTCAGGTGTAAGACAATGCAAGAAAGTGTATAGGTGAAATCATTGAGTTTTGAGAGCCTTAAGCTAATCATTTCATTAGTCCACAGATAAGGATTAACTGGCCAGTAATTAGGCAGGTAGGGTGTGGCTGGAATAGGTTCCTATGGAGTATATATTTTTATTTTTGTTGAGCAGAGCTCTGTCTCTGCTTCCTGGTACTATGTTGTGACCTGCTTTCCCCCACCACATTCTCCTACCATGATGTCATGCCTTACCTTAGGCCGAGAGCAATGGAGCTGGCCATGTATGGACTAACGTCTCTGAAATCATGAGCTCCAAAATATACTTTTCCTCTGCTAATTGTTCTAGTCAGGCCTTTTGGTCACAGCAGCGAAAAAGATGATGGTAACAGTAAGCATCAAAACAGACAAGTTGTTCTTGGAGATACTTCCTTAACTCAAATAAATTCTTGATTGTGGTAATTCCTGCTATTCTGTCAGTTCAACAGAGAAAATGTGCAGCAGGGAGAATGTTGTAAAATAGTATTTGCCCTTTTCCCAGCAATATTATCTTCTCATGTTTAAAGGAATCTCTTCTTTCTCTAGGAGGTATAAACATATCAGGTCGAGGTTCAGTTGTTTCAGCTCAAACTTCACCCACAAAAGGTTACCGTAAAACTTCACAGACATTTATAGGGGCTCCAATTCAAAAAGAAGAGGTATGTAATATTTCTTTTCTCCAAATATAAACAGAATAAGTGAAATATGGTCTTTTGTTCATCATTTGTACATGAAATATCACTCTTTACTGACCTTATGGAATAACTCTATTCCATGAAATTAATAATACCTTAATAAAAATGTAATAATCCTAGGACCCTCTGTCTAAATGTAAGCCACACGATGGCAGTTTGCAATGTGTACCTGAAGTCTTCAAAGTAATCAAATTACAGTTCTTTGATCAGGCTTCTAGTGTACTAATATAGAACATTGCGACCAGTGAACAATTACTTGCTGTAGGAGAGTTGCAAAACATATTCAGGATACTGCCTTACATATGAAATGGATCATCTCATTGGGTGTGGCAGCTTGGGAGTTTGAGGCAGGAGAATCACAAGCTACCATCAGCAATGTATTGAGACCCTGTCGCAAAATAAAAAATAAAATGGGCTGGGAATATGGCTTAGTGGTTAAAAGGCGCCAAAATGTTAAATCCCCAGTACCAAAATAAATAAATAAATAAATAAATTTCTTCTGTGGATTGTCAACTTGAATAAGATGAATCAATCCATAGTTCAGGTTTCATCTTCAGCATAGTGTTAACTGGTTAACTATGATAAGGATTAGAATGATTTGAAAAATTTTTTGATAAACTGGAGACATTATTTATAAAGTCTCTGAAGTAACAAGCTGCCACATTTATTTATTCTCTCATAATAATTGTTATCTATATAATTATTGACAGTCAAAATCATACATAATTCTTAAAACATATAGTTAGCACAATATGCTTCTCTACAGTATAGTTTCATTACAAATAATAATTTGACATTACATAATAATCATAGTTCACTGTTCTACTATATTGATAGCCATATTAATTATGCTAAGAATCAAAAAATATATTTCTTTGCAACACTGACATTTGCAGTGGTCATATTGTCCAACATATTTCAAAGGTTCTGTTGTTAATTATAAAAAAGAAGAAAAATGCCTTTAAAACTATGTATGAATTTTATCATTTCCTTTTTGGGTAATGTGTATATTATTAAATTGATATCCATATGAATCTCAAATGAATATCAGCTGTTAACAGATACCTAACTTATTATGAAAAACAGAATGAATATTTTTAAGTATTATAAAATATTTCCCAGTCTACCATTGTCAGAAAATGTATTTCTTGTAGCCTATTTTTAGCTCTTACACACAGGGTAAGGAAAAAAAAATAAAAAAGAAATATATTACAAGGAATTTGCTTCCCTGGAGTTGTTTGGGCTCCTAGAAAAGTCTGAAGAACCAAATTCCATGTTTTGAGAGAATCTATTATTTGCCTTCTAGCTCTACTTAAATTTTTTCTGTTGTTTTGTAAAAAACAAACAAATAAACAAAAACACTCATTTTCTTCCCTTTGAGAGGATTAATTCCTTGTTAGTTAGTGCATTCCATAAATAGTTAATTGGAGGTTATCACTGAATATTACTCTGCAGAAAAGAGATAACATAGCAGCCTTGGAACTACTATCTTTAAAGGAGCCTTCTTATATTATTGGCCTTTGACTGGTGTTTAGGAAGATGACTGGGGAAGCTTTACTTTCATTACTAAGAAGAGTGGTTCACTGTACCTGGAAAGTGAAAACAATATGATCTTGTATAGGGTATCTATAGGACGTCCTTTAATAAAATCAACAGGTGATAAATTTTTCATGTATTTCCTTGGGTAGGAACATTGTAATAATATTATTATGTTTTTTATTGTTAGAAAAAGAATACACTCACGTTTATCTTCTTACAAGGGAGAAACAGATAAAATAAGGAAGATTGTGTGTGGATTTCTCTATACCTAGCCCTTACTTTTGCTAATGTGTATTTTTTATTATAATAAATCCTAGATGTGAGTTACAACTATAGACTTAGTCTCAAACTCTTAGAAAATTATTAATATATGGATGGTCTTGTGGGTACCCTTTGACAATAATAAATATTATAGAAACATAGTAAAAGTTGCACATTTCTTATAAATTAATATTTAAGATAAGTTTAAAAAAATTTAAATTTTTAATGTAAAAATTTAAAATGTATGCATAATTTAAATATAGAAATAATAGACAATGTTCAAATTCTAGAAAAAGTTTTAAGAATCTATAATTTTTTTGTTTATGTAGAAGGAGATAAATACTGATTGGAGTGGAAGACCAACCAAGAAGAAATCAAGCTATATCTCTGAATCAGGTAACTATCAGCAACAATTATTGAGTAAATCATGCAATTTATTTACTTACTGTGTGTACTAACATTATTGTTCTCTTGCTACATGCTAAGTCTGGCACTGAACATATAGGGAAAATATTCCTGATTCTTGCCCAGAGCTATCAGAGTGTATAGTTCTGGGAAGATAGTAATGGCAAAAATCACAACTCAGTATTATAATCACCATATAAAAGTAGGTGTATATAAATGTCAGAATATGTAAGAAGACAATGCCTAGGTCTATCTAGGGTCCTCAGAGAAGCCTGCACAGAAGAGGCTTGAATGAATAATGAGAAAGAATTTTAATAATAACAAAGAATTTTATATATTCTTATCTTTTATTTTTATTGAGTTAGTACTAATGTTGACAATTAAAATTGAAAACTATTGTTGAAATTTGTGCTTATATTCTTATATCTATTGTTTTCTCTTTGTAACTCCTCCCCACAAACTTTTAGGTATAGTTTACAATTAAATTTATATATAAGGACTACAGCTTGATAATTTTATATTTGTATGCATTATAAAAAATTCACCACCATCAAGCGAGTTAACATATCCTTCACCTCACATGATTGCACTTTTATGTGTGGTTGGAACACTTAAGATCTACTGTTTTAGCAAATTTCAAGTTTACAATACAATATTTTTAACTATCACATCGCAGATCACATAGTTGCCATTTTGTGTGTGTGGTTACAAAACTTAAGATCTACTCTCTTGACAATTTTTAAGTATACAACAAAATTTTGTTTACCTATAGATGTCTTATATATTGGATCTCCAATACTTAACCAATATTGTATAAATAAAACTTGTACCAATTCACTGTACTTTCCCAAAATATTCTGCCCACCCCCATTGCCCATGCCCTAGTAATGACCATTCTATTCTGGGTTTTTTGTTTGTTTGGTTGGTTGGTTGGTTGTTTGATTACTTTATTTTCTTCAGGATTTAGGTTCTAAAGCCTTTGATTTTTATGACCAGTAAGAAATAAGAAGTCCCTTTGTACCAAAATATATAGAATCCTTTGACTTTTATTGTTTTATGAGTTTGACATTTTATATTCTACATATAGGTGAGAGCATGTGTGTTAGTCAGATGTCATTACTATAAACAAAATAACCCTCAAGAGCAACATAAAGGAGGAAAAGTTTATATTGGACTCACAGTTCACAGTTTTAGTCCATGATTGGGCAACTCTATTACTCTGGGTCCGATGTTAAGCAGAACATCATAGTGAGAAGGTGTGGCAGAAGAAATTTCCTCAGGTCATGGCAGACACGGAGCAAAGAGAGAACGTGGTAGGGACAATAGAAAATATAAGCACTTGCTCATGAGCCCCTATAAAGATTAAAAGCAATTTACATATATCCAGTATTCAGTGTTACAGAGTAAATATTCCCATTTCAAAAAGGAGAAATAGAAAGGAGGGATGGGACCAAAAGAAAACTAAAACCCAGTTGGACAAATATATGTCCTGTAATGCCATGTTGAGCATTCATGGCAAGTGTTGGTAGGATATAAACTTGAAATTTATTGGGCAGTCCTCCACTTTGGCCTTCCCTGTTGCAGAATTCATAGTCTCTCACTTAGGCTGGCTCTGTCTTCAGCCAAGCCAGAAACTTTCCTGAGCTGATGTTCCTCATTATGGGCATCTGTTAATCAGGGGTTTCTTCATCACAACTTGTAGGGGTTCTGTGTTTTAGATTGAGGTCTCTGATAACTTCATGACTGTTGCATGCTTGGTGGCTAGGAAGTGTCTGTGCAAAGACACAGAATGCCTGGCTACTGGGAAAACTTCTGTGCAAAGACACAGAATGCCTAGCTGCTGTAGCAGTGTCCTTCACGGGGAGGCTCTGTGTTAGAGTCTTATCAGCCTTGACCTTAATCTCAGAATCTTATCAGTCTCAACCTTGATCTCAGGCACACAGCTCCTGGAAATAAAGGAACTCTCTTGTTAGACAACCACAGTGTTTCACTGAGCCTAACCTGCCCATATAACAGTAACTTTATACAATGTAATTTCTTGAGAGCTACACAAAGCTCCTAGCATTGCACATTGCAATTTAGTATGTAACTGAGGAATAAGCTGCATAATATTGCTAAGTCTGTAACCTGCCTAGTAATACAATGAACAATATGTACTAATGATGCCAATGAGCTGAAGTAACCTATTGATATAAATAAAGCTTGGCAGTTTGGCCCCTGTGTCATTCATTTGCCCCTGCATCTTTTCTCTGTGTCCCCTTTTTTATTTTCCTTACAACAACTTTGGCTTGCTTCTCATAGTTTCATGTATCACCCACTCAGAGGCTGCCTGCAAGGATTTTCACTCTGATGCATGTTGTCTCATTTATCGGGCATTTCTTTGAAATCTCACCTCACCTGAGCCCCTAACTTTAACAACCTGCATTCCTGCAGAACTAGGACAATGTAGATGATTTTAAGGTCTGCTGCCAGCTCCAGCAGTAGCTATGATCCTAGTACCAAGGACATAGTGACCTCTCAGTGCCTAGGTGCTAAGCATCGTAAACTGAATCCTGGAGTAACAACCTCTTTGGAACCCCTGTATGAGCAGGGTACCCGCTGTATTTTATGAAAGTTTTCCCTTTTACATCCTTGAACCTGTGATAGGTGTGGTCTTGTTGATTCCTGAGATACTCTCAAGGCATCTTTTCCATTGTCTCTCTGCAAAGTACTTAGCTTCTTTTTAGTGGTGATAGTCACTTCAAAAACATGCCTTCATTGATCCCAATTTTACATTCATTTTTCTGGAAAAAGAAATGCAAGTTTTTAAAATATTTCCTCTCTGCTTCTCACTCCCAATTCTCACAGCATATCTGACTAAAAGCTACCAAAAACACCCATGCCATTGCCAGAATATTGTGCTTCCTTGAAATTTCCCCCACCAGATTTAGTCAATCACCTTTAGATTCAGGCTCACAGAAAATCTCAAGACATGGGAAAAGTGTAGACAAATTCTTTGCCAGAATGTAACATGAATGTCCTCTAGTCCCAGTTGAAAAAAGTTTCATTCCCCTCTGAAACCTCATTCATCAACAGACATTTAGATTTGGCTTTGTATTTGTTGTTGTTATGATTTGGATGTGAGGTATCCCCCAGAGCTCATGTGTGAGACAATGTAAGAATGTTTAAAAGACAAATGATTGGGTTATGAGAGCCTTCACACAATCAGTGAATCAATGCCCTGACTGGGATTAACTGAACCATAACTGAAGGCAAGTAGGGTGTCACTGGAGGAGGTGGGTCACTGGGGGTGTGCCTTTGAGGTATATATTTTGTGTCTGGCAAGTGGAGTCCCTCTCTTGCTCTTGCTCTGCTCTTGCTCTGATCATCATGCTAGCCATCTTCCTCTACTATGTTCTTCTACCATCATATCTGCCTCACCTCAAGCCCCAAGGAATGGAGCTAGTCATCTATGGACTGACCTCTGAAACTGTAAGGTCCTAAATAAACTTTTCCTCCCCTAAAATTGTTCTGGTTGGTATTTTAGTCATGACAGTGGAAAAGCTGACTAAAACAGTTGTTATTACAAAATACAACTATTTGGACTGGCTACTTTCTAAAGAAAAGAAACTTATGTAGTTCACAGTTTGGGAGCTAAAAGTTCATGACTCGCAGCTCCACGTGTTCAGTCACTGCTGAGGGCCTCATGGTGAATGGCAGCATATTTGGAAGAGATCCTATAGAGAAACAGGAACCAGAAGGATTTAGGAGTCAGGCTCACTCTTTTTTCAATGCTCTGCTTTCAGGGGAACTAACTTGTTCCACTAGAACCTCTCAAAGGGCAATGCTCCCAATGATCTAATAACCTTTCACTGGACCCCATCAGCTCCACATAACCTGTCAACATCACCACATTGAGGACAAGCTTCCAGAACACAAGTTTTTGGGAGACACACTTACACTATACCTAAATCATAGCAAGATGGTTCTATGTATTGACTATTGTGACTAATCCTGCAATAAACAGGGGAGTGCAAATATCTTCTCACTATATCGATTTCATTTATTTTAAGTGTATACTCAGAAGTGAGATTTCTGGATTATAAATAGGTTTATTTTTAATTCTTTGAGGAAGCTTCACTCAGTTTTCTGTAACTATTAAATGTATTCACATAACCACAAACAGTGCTATCAGCATTTCTTTTTCTGTATAACCTTGCCAACACTTGTTATCTTATGCCTCTTTACTCAAATACATTTTAACAGGTGTGAAATGTTATCTCATTGCAATTTTGATTTGTATTTTCCTGTTGATTACTGATTCTTGAGCATCTTTTCATGTAACTTTTGGCTTATTATATGTCTTGTATTTGAGGGGGGTATACTAGTTCTATTCAGGTCCATAGCTCATTTTTTAAAATTTGGTGATTGTTTTGCTGTTGAATTGAGTTTCTGTATTTTCAATATCAATCTTTTAGGTATGTGGTTAGCGCAAATTTTGCACAAAATATTGCACAATTTTGCTTGTCTTCTTTGATGTGCAAAAACTTTCAGTTTGACATAATTTTATTGTGTACCTTTGCTTTCTTTTTTTTTTTTTCATGTGCTTAGGATGTCATATTGTAGGCTCACAGAAAATCTCAAGACATGGGAAAATGGAAGACAACAATCTCTACAATCCCTACAATCTCTTCTAGTTGTTTTAGGGCTTAAGATCTTACATTTAAGCATTTAATCCATTTTGTGGTCTTTTTGTTTTTTTTGTTTTGGGTTTTTTTGGCATATGAAGTGAAATAAGGCTCAGATTTAATTATTTTTTATGTTAATATACCATTTTTCTAACAATATTTATTGAAGAGACTATCTGGTCCCCATTGTGTCCTGAGTAACTTTTTCAAAGATCAATTGACCTTACATGTATGGATTTATTTATTTTTGCTTCTATATTCTTTTATAGTATGAGAAAATTTTTTTAAAAAAAAGAGCTTTTGGCTTTTTTATTCATGTGCCATACTGTTTGCATCACTACTGTTTTTTAATGTATTTTGAAATAGGTAGTGTAGTGCCTTCAGCTTTGTTCTTACTCAGGGTTGCTTTAGCTTCTTGGGGGTCCCTTGTGATGCCAGGATTATGTTTTCCTATTTCTGTAAAGAATGACATTGGGAATTTGATATGGATGCAATGAATTTGTTTATCACTTTGGGTAATAGGGACATTTTAAAAGTATAAATCTTTCAATCCATTAACATGAGATCTTTCCATTTAACTGTGTTTTGTTTAACTATTATCAGTGCTTTATAACTTTCAATAGGAGTTAACACAAGGTTAATAAGACAGCAAGTTAGGAGAGGACACAGAGTACTAAACAGGAAATGGCAAAATCAATGGTCCAGAGGCATAGAAAATATTTCTTTAGGAGATTGTGGTATATTCTGTATCTCTGCCACACAATACATATGAAAAACTAGCTATATACACTGGAGGGGTAGATAAGAATGTCAGACTTACAGTGTATTTTATGCCTTGCCAAGGACTTTGGATTTTACTATGGAGAATCCCTAAAAGCTTATAAACAAGGCAGTGACAACCAAGAATATCAATCTACTAGAGGATGAATTTACCATTTATAAAGTTGCTAAGGATGAGATATAAATTATAATTTTGTTTTCCTAATATATAGGACCTCAGGGTAGAGCTACAGCCACGGGTATTTTTTCTTCTCCTGTTTTCTCAAACACGTAAGTGTCTAAAAAATTTATGTGTAAATTATAAATTAATATTTTAATCACTGCATAATAGTGCTCTTCATAAGTACATTATTGCATGGAAAACTCCCTTATTGTAGATCTACTTGGAATTAGTGAAGCTTCATTTTTTCAAACTTTCAGAACTAACCTTAAATTGCAAACAAAATAAATAACTGTTTGTCCTCTTTCCTATCTTCTTATCCTTATGGCTTTTACATTCAGGGGCTTGTAGGCACAGTCCCCATTCCCTGCCCCAGGGAATTTCTCAGGATCTGAATTTTTTTCTACTCTTGGCATTCCTATACCCTTTGAGATTATTGACTTCCTATCATTTTATTCATATAATTTACTATACAATATTAATTAATTAATCAGTTATTTCCTTCATAAAATATATTTACAGTGTACTCCACAATAATGATCTCTAATGATGTAGCCTGTCGAAACTTCCAAAATACGTTTTTTTAAACCCCAGGTTCTTTTCGTTGCTCAATTCTTGGTGACTATCTATTTTAATGGTGCTTATTTTTCTCAGCTTGAGAAGAGTCCCTTCATATTATTAATCCATCAAACGGATTAATCCATTGATTATATTACAGCTCTCATGATGTAATCATTTCACCTTTTAATATTGCTACATTTTCTAAAATGAGCTTTTTGAAGATACCACATATTCAAACCATAACAACTCCCTCCCAATCCTGTGTCCTTCCCCAGAGAATCATATGCATAGTTAAGGTATGTCAGAAGCAAACAAGCAGACAGGTATATTGTTTATAAAACAGCTATAACTGTACACCCCTGAGTAATAAGACACATTCCTGAATCCAGAGGCCAATATCTAAAGAGGAGGTAAAATTAGAGAGTTGGACAAAAAAAAAGTTTTATTCATTTTTAAAAATTTTTGCTGTGAAACTATCAGGGAGAGACCAGTTAAATCATTAGATATTTTGGAAAGATTTTTATAAATTCTTTATCTTAAAAGTGATCAACCTTTCTTGGCTTTACAGACAACAGAACCTTCTACAAAATTGTTTGCAACAAAAAGTATGTATCATAAGAGTCACTGAAAAAGCAGCATATTAATTATGTATTCTTATGTGTCATAATAGGAAAAAACTTTGTGAATCCAATAACCAGGAATCATGTATATTGATTGCTCATCTTCCATGTTTGCTCTTTATCCTCTTTGAAATTTATCTCAGTTAATTCTCAGATTCTATTGTGGTCCACAGTTGTTATTAAAAAATTGATGGTGTATCTTCAAGAGGGAGTGCATGAGTATAAAATGGGGGGTACAAAGGAACCTAGCCTTCATGGGAGTAACATGGAATGCCACAAGCCCATCTCTCATGGGAAGCCATTAACCATAATGTTTTGCATATGTTGCGGTTGAGCTCAAAAGCAGGTGAGCCTGGATGCCAGTATCTGTCTCCAGGAGTCGTCATGGGAAAGAACTGGGTCACCTCTGAGCTGAAAGTTGGAATGAGCAAAGATAAGAGAGTTTTTGTTCATTTGTATTTTCTTAAGACCCAGCTTTGGGTCTAGATAGACCAGTCAAGAAAGATGAAGCTGTTGGGGAGTAAGCACATACTTCACATGGATACCTGCTCAATTCATAGAATATGCAGCCAAATACAGAAGCTTTGGTTCAAGGGAATATTTTCAAATTTATATTACATAGAAAAAATTTGAAAAACAGGATTCTATTTGACTTATTTCACTATAATCCAAAACTTTAGGAATGTCCCTTCTTTCATATATTGAGGTTGAAAACTCTCCCATACTTAGCCTAAGAGTAATAATGTAGGTCTGTTGTTCATTATCTTGGGTTATAAAAGGTAGTATATATTGAATATTTTAGTTTATATTTTAAATGTTGTTGGTTTTGAATGATTATCTTCTCTGTTAAACTTTAGGTTTTATTTTTATGTAAAACAAGTATTGTATAATATATACTGTCATCCCAAAATGTGTTTTTCAGATCACCAGTACTGTCTATAAAATTAGTATAAAAAATAGATAGATAGATGGAGAGATGCAGGGCAGTGGGATTTTAAGAGCTTGGGGGAATGAAAATTTAATAAAATGAACTTTCCTAGGATGCACCCTGAAAACTCATAAATTTATCAGGAGAAAGGGTACTACATAGTGTTACTTTTTCTTTGATGATTTTCCTGAAGCATGAATAATTTTGGACTAACTTAGGCAACATTATGGGTGTAGATAACCCTATTACAAGAATCATATTATCATTTATTGTTATACTTTAAAAAACAGACTTCCAGCTTTGCTGCCATCTATTGTGTTTACAACCTGTATGTTTTCATATTGGTAATAATTTTAAAAAGACTACACTTTATTATAAGAAAGATGACTTTTAGAAGAAAATATATGTGCAGTAAATAAGTAGAGGTTTAACTGAATCCTGTAGGTACATTTGTTTCTACTGCAGTTCAGTCTAATTCTATGAGAGCAACATTGACACTGTGGTCATTTAAATCTGGTTTCTGAAATTTCAGTGCTGATTCAAGTTGAGGAATATTCCAAATTTCCTACACTTTCTCATCCCTTCTGGATCTTAGAGTTCCAGTTGAGTTTATCTTTTTATGTTCTTTCTAAATTAATTTATTCCTTCACTTGATCATCTGTTTTCAGCTTTCCTATTTAAGGCAGTTTGCACTGATATTCTTGTGGGGTTCAAAGACACTCAGTCTCTATGAAGTATTAGCTTTTATTGTAGCCTATCAAATAGTTGTTAACAGTAAGCTTATTTCATATATACAGACCACAGATTGACCCTTGCAGCAGCAGGGAATGGGGATAAGGATGGAGTATTTTCCATCCTTATACCCCAGTGAGGCAGATAGATGCCTCTGAAGGCACACAAATATTTGGATGACATCTGTTTGAAAACTAGTTAATTGGAAATAATTTGATGTACCTTAAAGAATTTTACAGGGTTATGAACACATTTCTTGTTACAAAATAGTTGCGTGATAGATGCCTAGGTAGCAATTTCATGGTTTATTTTTAAACAGTCATTTATCTTAGTAATGAAAACTAGGGAAAATAAATTTTTAAAAATTTCTGAAGGAAGACAAATAAATGAAATATTATGCACAAAATATTTCTCTGTTTTAGATACTAGACTAACCAAAATTAATCTAAAATTCTAAATAAATTTTCTACTATGTGTTTTTCACAAACCATGCTGGTATTCTAGCCATGCATTTTTTTTTCACGGAAAAGTATTCAATATTTTATTATATACATGCAAAAATGAATGAAGATAATTACTGAGAAATATGTCAACTCCATTTATTTAATAAAAGAAATAACCAAATAATATTACTATAAATCCAGAGCACAAGAAGGCATATTTCACAACAGGTACTTGGAAAGCTTAGCACCTAGTGTTACAAGTCATTGGAGGCCATGGGTTTGGACTGAGCACCTGTCCTGGGCCCAGCTGATCAAAACAATATAGAGTTTAGTCACAGTAACGGAGCTCTGGTTGATTGCAGGAGCCCTGTAATCAATTAGATGGTAAAGCTGTTTTTTGCATCACTTCCATTTTTATATGAATGCTGTTAGACCGCACTGTTAGCCAGAGTTCTAGAAACTGTTTCAGTTGTTCTGGGAGCTGTCTGATTTAATTTTTATGTGTATATATGTGTATATATATATATATATATATATATATATATATATATGCTTGGTACTGGGGAATGAACCCAGGGGTTCTTGACCACTGAGCTACATCCCCAGACCCTTTTATTTCCAATTTTGAGACAAGGTCTCTCTAAGTTTCTTAGGGCCTTACTAAATTGATGAGGCTGGCTTTGAACTAGTGATCCTCCTGTCTCAGCTTCCTGAGTTGCTAAGATTACAGGGGTATGCCACTGTGCCTGGCTCAAATTGTTTTTATTTTGTGTTGCTTTGCTTCCCTTTTATGCATTTTTTGATATAAAAAAAATTAAATGTTCTTCTCTGTTCCCTGAGTATAAATTATTACATGATTTTCTTTTTTATCCCTTCTTATTTATTTTCCAGGTAACTTCTGAAGAACTGACTAGTATAATTCAGAACATAATGACCTGGGTTGTAGCTACAGTGACTAGCATATTATATCCAGCCATCACAAAGTATGAAGAAAGGTTGCAAAATAATACCTATCCAGTGTCTGAGGACTCTGTCCTTTCTTCAGATAGTTCAAGTTTCTGTAGCACATGCAGTGAAGAGTTTACATATGGAAGCTACACATCTGCAACAACTAAAACATATCAGGCAGAGCCTTGTACATTTGCAGTTCACACATCAGTAAAAAGAACAAACACACCCTTAGAACCTCCTTCTTCTCATGTGGAAAGAAGAGTTGTGGGGAACGCATTTCACCAGAAAGGACAGTCTATAGCCTCTGAACTCAAATATAACAAAGCCAGCTTGATGTATTCATACCCTAAGCTTGGAAGTTCTAAATCAGATAGTCATCTTTTAGCACCATTGGAAACAGGCAGAAAAAAATCGAAGGATGCTACCACAGAAACAGATGGCTTAGTGAATGTGAATCCATTGTTTTCTGATCAAAAAGCAAAAGCTGTGGATGAGATAAAGAATTTAAAGAATGTTTTTGTTAACTTTAAATGTCACTTGAAAGGGGAAACTGAACTGATTTTAGAAAGCATTTTTCAAGAACTAATGTCTGATTTAACCCAGGCCATTCCTTCTCTTTCTTCTGTAACCGCCGAAGTTTTTGTTGACCAGTGTGAGTCTGACAAAGAAGACTTGTTTTCCAATGTTGATATCTGCTCTGTAGCTTCAGAGATTGTGGAAAACATGCTTGAGAAACTAGAACTTGCAGTTGAGAAAAAATGTGTTGAGGTATTTTCACAAGAAGATTTGTCAGTCGACCTTAAACCAAATTTAACAACCAGTGATGAGTGTTTCACATCATCAAATGGGAAACTTTCAGAAGAGTCATTACCGCCGTGTCCTTTGGAACCTATGTGTGATATTGCAGAGGATATGGTACATGCCATTTTAGAAAAGCTGAAGACTCTTGCATCTTATAAGAAAACTGAACTTCCTCTTGAAGACAAAACCAAACATCAAAAGCAAAATAAGACAGACCCAACACACACAGTACCTCAAAGTGATGGCAGAGAGAAATCCACTCCTGATCCTGATAAAACTAATTTAAGTTTCAAAGAAGAAATACAAAATTTAATATCAGGTATTTTTTCACAGTCAAATTTGATTGGTTATGTAAAAGAAGCAATCGGTACTATACTAGGTTATGTACAAACTGAACTTAATAATGAGAGACTTGTTGCATCTGAAGAAACAATAGTATTCCTTCAACTACTTGATGATATTTTTACACAGCTCCGCCAGAAGCCAGTAAAAACAGGTGTGCAAAAAAGAAGACAACCTAGAGTGAGAAATATTTCTGACACTGAAGAAAAGTATAGACTCACTGGCACTAGCTTATCTAATGGACCTATGCCTAGAAAACCATTTCCACCTATTAATGTCCCAGGCATGGTCCTTTATTCTGAAGATGATAATGAAGAGATTGACCACATTGTGAAAAGTGTGCTTGATTCATCCTTCAAAGAAGAAAAAGGAAAACCACAAGACCAGATTTCTAATCATCGGTTTACAAAAGGAAACACTGATTTTCAAAGCAAAAAAATCAGGAGACCACCTACAAAGTCTGCTGCTCCAAGCAAAGTTGTACTTCATGATTGGGAATTAAAGACAGAGCTGCCATCTTTTAGTAATGAAGACATTTTAAAGGAAAAACCATGCCTGAATAAAGACATTTCCATTTTCACCAAAGATCAAAAGCATCAAATTCAAAAGACTTCAGAAAACATAGTTAAATGTATTTTAACAGAAATGTTCAAGGATATATTTTCTGCTTCTTCTGATTACCTCAGCAGCAAAATTGGCAAAGAATCTTCAGCTCTTGTTACAGAAGAATCTCAAGGACTGTCAAGTCAAGAATGGATACACAAGATGTTTTCTGTGTCGGAAATTACTGCAGTGGCTAAAGAAATAGCAGATTCTGTGTTAAATATACTTCATAAGGCATCAAGCTGCATTCCCGATATCACTGAAAGTATCATTTCATCATCAGTTTGTCAAACTTTTCAAGATAAATCTGACAGTCCCCAAATAGTCAATAAAGCACCAAATAAAAAAACATTGAAAATGTGGTTTGACAGTGAAAAGAAAATGAAATATTTATCATCTCTTGATGTAGATTCTAAAAAGCCTTACCGGTCAAGATCTGAAGAAGGTACACTTAAGAATGTAGATGACATTAGTAATAAGATCATTGATACAGTTTTTAAAAAACTGAAGCTATTGATTTGTCCAAAATTGCAAAACAGAGTCAAACCTTCACTTCCCAAACAATCTTTATTTCAATCTCAACTTAGTACTTATACGACTAAAATAGTAAGCATTGTTTTGCATGCTATCCAGAATGAAGTAGAATTCAGTAAGAAAAACTTACATCTTACAGAGATAGACTATACTAAACCCCCTACAAGGAAAGGATTTGTTGCCGATAATGATAAGAAATTAGAATATCTTGTCACAGATCTCAATGATGACATTATGACCAGTCCATTATTAACTTGTATTTGTGATATGGTATCAGGTAGAAATGAAGATCAAAGGAATACTTTTCTCCTTTCAGATAAGTCAACATCTTCAACTTCCTATGGATCTGACCACTTTGACAAACAAAACACTTTGTCACTTAGACAGGATAAAAAATCTTTTCTCAAATCTTTGGCTACTCCTTGTGCTTTCCATAGTATCAAGAATGGAAAAGACCTCAAAGAGAATAACAAATTGCAAGTATTAGATAGTATTGGGGAAACACTACAGGAAATGTTAAACCAACTAGCATGTGTCTATCCTAACTCTCAACCATCCTGTAGTCAGCAAAACAGAAAGAAATCAAACAAGAAGCAGCAAATGGCCACCGAACTGGTATCTGATGTTCAGTTAATTTCCAAAACTATTTTGGAATATATCATTTCAAAACTATGTGGTGTTGATATGGATACCAATTTAGCAAGTTTTAAAGCTTCATCAGATTCTCCTGACATTGACAACTTATCGTTTGCTTCAATTATTGAGGAAATGGCCAAATGCACCAGTATAATCTCTGACATAATTTCCAAAATGATGCAGAAAAATAATAAAGATCTGACTAAAAGCAAGGCAAAAAATGTTGCTCCTGTGTCTTCCAAAATAGAGAACTCAAAAGTAACACATCCAAATGCATTGAAAACTACAGCTTCAGATATTCTTAATATGGTTTTTGCTAATTTGGAAGGGTTTGCCAATGAGAATTTAGATACTCTAGATGTTAATAATGTTTACAGTCAAAAAGACAGAGGGGTGGACTGGGAATGTGAAAGTACCAGTGCATTCACAGATATCTGTGAAGAACCATTGCGGTCTACTTTATATACACAAGCAAAGAAGGTATCAAGTGCTCTTTTGAAAACAATTCAAACTGAATTAAATATGAACATGTCAGATTTGAAGACAAGTATAAAAAACCCATCACCTGAAACACAAATGTTTACAAATATAGTTGATTTAATTTTAGATTCAGTATCCACAGATACATTCAGTGAAACTGAATCTGAAGACAGAGGCATTGAAACTTATCGATACCAGCCAACTTATGGAAATTTCCTTCCTGGAGGAGCTGACACAGAATCATTTATAGAAGATGAGGCACCTGCAGAGAAAGAATTAAGTGGAGAGAGAACATCACTGAGAGAGGAAGCTAAAACATATTCTTCTAAACAATGGATTCTAGAAAGAACGCTGAACAAAATTGAAGTGAAACTCAGAGAACCACATAAATCTCCAATTGTTCCAATTATAAAAAATATCTTGAATGAAATTTTTCAAAGTGATTTAATCAATGAATTAAATGTGCTTTCTCCCTCTCAGACTCATTTCAGTGACATGCCTCACAATGTTCATGAGTCAACTACTCAAACATCTGTTCAATTTATGAATAAGGTAATTGGTCCATTAGTGTCTGACACAGATGTAACAGTAGTGGCAGATGATGTGGTTAGAATTGTATTCCATAAACTTTATTCAGCTGCCATGACAGAAAAAAATGTACGTGAAAATAGTTGCAAAACTGTCACCTTTTCAGCTAATGTTTCTTTTCATGAACACACCTATGGTCAAAACTCCTCTGTTGCTGTGTTGGATGGAAATCCATGTTCTCTACAGTCCAGGTTGACTGTTGAAAAACAAAACAAAGTAAATGTAATTGAAGATATTGTACAGACAATATTAACCAACTTAGAAATTTTTACTACATCCAAGGTAAAATCACTCTTTTACCCCCAAGTCAACTTCACAGTGCCAGTTACTTTACCCTATCCACATGATGAAAGTACATTGAGCAAAGCATTATCAGCCAAAGACTCACAATCTGATGAACAATATTCCTGTTGCTCAGTGGATCATATCAAGTCAGGACAGTCCAACTCCTGGTGCCAACCATCTTTATCAAAATTAAATATTTATGCAAAAGAAGTGGCTACAAAAATACTACAAGGAATCAAACATGAGTTAGATAAAGAAAGGGAGGGTCCTTTCTTGACTCAAAAAATTGTGGTTTCTGAAAGTATTGCAAGCCAAGTTGTTAGCACAGTGCTAGATATTGTATCATGCAAAAGTAAATGTGACAAACACAGTTCTGACAAAGAGATTAATTCAGATCAGCAAGAAGGTATTATTGAAAAGCTGTTCAGTAAGCCTGAATATCGAAAAATACTTCAGTTTCAAATACAAGATACCATAAAAGGTATCTTGTGTGATATTTATGAAAAAACTCTGTTTCAGAACAATCTCTCCTTTGTCACTCCCTCTCTGAAAAGTAGCATAACAGGTAAATATTTGAAACCAAATTCTGAAATTTTCATTGAGGGTACAAACAAGAATATTCCTGAATTTTCAGTTCCTAAGTCAGACGTCATTTTGTTCTCTAAGGATATAGTGGATATTGTTCTTCATAATCTCAATTCTGTTGTAATGCTTGGCATAAATGCAAAGGATTCCACTCTTGCACAAATGACCTTTTGTGATACTTTTCCAAAAGAAGAGGGTCATCAGTCCCTCCTTGTGGTTTCAAAAAGTGAAGAAAAGACAGAGTATTTTCCATATTTAAAAAAAAAGAAATCAGCTTATGCTGATGATAATCAGATAGCTGTAGCGGGGAAAGAAGACACCAAGAAATCTATTCCTGACCCTTGTGAGGAAAATGCTAATTCCATCACTAAGACTATTTTCAATCGGTTACAATCTTTTGCCACAGAAAGAATAGATTCATTAATTACTCTTGCTTTACAGCCTAAAGCAAAGTCATTTGTTAGCCCAGAATTGGAAAATTGTAAACAAGATGATAGCATTTTTTGTGAATCAAGCCAAGTGGAATCTGATGTGAATGTCTTGAAAATATCAACAACTAAATCCATTCTCAGTGAAGAACTTACAGAACACACTTTTGCCAGTTACAGAGAAAAACTTGGATCCACGATTCATTTATCAGAAGCTAGTCTTAAGAAATATGCTGATATTATTGCTAGCACCATTTTGAAGCTTATTAAGAATGACTTAGACTTAGAAATCAAAAAAATGCATCCATTTCCAAATAACATTCTATTCCAGAAAAATGTCTTTGTGAATGAAATTGTTGACAGTACTTTAAAGATTTTATATAATAAAAGTTCTGTAAAGGAAATTAGTTTTTCCTCAAAAGAGAATCATAACTTTTCACAATTAACTATAGCAAATGAAATATTGCTGGAACACAAAGAAAAAGCAAAAAGCACTACAATATCTCTGTTTACAAATTGCCCAGTAGAGCAAAACCAAACGACATTTGAGAAGGAAATCCAGAAAAATGCTTTGGAAAAAATATTTATGAGAAATGGAGAATCAAAACAAAAAGAGAAAACTGAATTACTCAGTGCAGTAGAAGATCTTTTGAATAACTTGGATCAAAGAATAATGGAAGTCTTAGGATGTTTGCCTCCATATAATGAAATCCCCACCTTTATGTCTAATTATAAAATTAAAACATCAGGTATAACACACAAAAAAAATTTTCAGTCACATATTAACAGTGCTGCAAATGATATAGTTGAAAGTGTTTTGGAGAAAATGTACCATGTTGTTATGACATCATTATACAAAAACAAAAGGGGAGAAGTAGAGATATGTGACAATAATGATACTTTACCAATGAAACTACCAAGCTTTAGAGAAACTAAACAAGCAGGGAAAACAAATAATGCCTGTAGATATGGAATGCTACAGGTGTGTTCTTCTGCAAAGAGTCAAAATATTTCTGTGTTAGAAAACACTTCTTTGCAATATTCACCATTGCACCTAGGAAAAGATTTAGTCCAAATGGTTCTTAGTATGATCACACAGTTCATCTCACTCCATCTAGAAGAGAGTTTTTCCCCTAAAGATTGTTCTGATGAATTGCCACCTGTTAGACTAAATAATTCTAAAGTTAGCCCTAAGAGCAGCCCTAGGCAAGGTCTTAAAGCAAATTTCAAAGGAAGATCAAAAATTACCTCTTTGCCTAAATTTAAAACAAAATCATACCTAGGACCTACTGTTGCTAAAGCTAAAAGCAAGATCAAGTTAAGTACTGGAGAGAAGACTTCAATAGATAGTTGGTCCAAGACTTTCACTGGACTGCCACACATCCTATCAACAGGAGATGCCAAAAACTTACTGGAATCAAAATTGCCCACTTCAGAACTAAAAATGTATGCCAAAGATATAACAAGTAATATTCTGGAATCAGTTGTGAAAAAAATTGATAGAGAGATGGAAACTAGAGCAATGGTAAATACAGAAGTTTCACTATCTGATCAAATCATGGAAGCAAGTAAACTAGTTAATACAATTTTGCAAGAATTATATGCTACAAATAACTACAATTTGTCTTATCCAATCAAACTCTCATATCTGGATGATCTCAAACCTTCACAGCATGATTTATATGCTGGGTCTTCTGCCAAAGAGCAAGCATGCTTTTACTTAGAGAATGTTTCTTCACAGCTAGAACAGATTTTTCCAAAGGAAGGTATATTTAAAAAAATGTTTGACAAATGGCAAAGTGAATCAAATGACATGGAAAATGAAAAGTTTAAGCTACTGATGACTGCTGAAAATGTTTTGACTGAAATTTCAATAAAAGCAAAAGATTTAGAATATTCTCTTTCACTTTTAAATTTGCCACCTCTTGAGGATTGTGAAAGCAGGTTCTATAATCACTTTAAAGAAGGTTCTACTAGAGCTGAGGATACCAAAGCACAAATTAATATGTTTGGAAGGGAAATTGTTGAAATACTCTTTGAAAAATTACAGCTGTGCTTCTTATCTCAGATGCCCACTTCAGATAGTAAAAAAAATCTAACAAATAGGAAAGAACACATCTCTAGTAAAAGCAATCATGGTTTTCCAACAAAGCATATCCTCAACAGTTTACCAGTCTGTAACATGAAAACAAAGGATTCGATTTCTATAGGCTCTAGCAACCAGAT
This sequence comes from Marmota monax, assembly GCF_021218885.2. Classification (NCBI taxonomy): domain Eukaryota; kingdom Metazoa; phylum Chordata; class Mammalia; order Rodentia; family Sciuridae; genus Marmota; species Marmota monax. The sequence continues at coordinate 19,270,902 of NW_026692781.1, forward strand.
TATTCGAGAGATTGTAGAAAGGGTTATAAATATGTTAGAGTCGTTTGTAGACTTGCAGTTTAAACATATCTCCAAATATGAGTTTTCTGAAATAGTGAAAATGCCTATAGAAAACCTTTTCCAAGTCCAACAGAGACTATTAAGCAAAAATATATTGCCAAAATTACAACCACTGAAAAAAAATTCTGATGAATCCAAGCCAATTACTATTTCTAAGGAAAACATACAGAACACCCTGCTACAGGTTCATTCATTTCATTCAGAATTACTTACATATGCTATTAATATTGTCAATGGCATGCTTGGCACAATCAAGAACAAGCTAGACAAAGAAATAAGCCAAGTGGATCCACCTTCAATTCCCACATTGAAAGAGAACATTGTAGCAAGTGAGATCATTGGCACACTAATGGATCAGTGTGCTCATTTCAAAGAGTCTTTGATCAAAAACCTTCCAAAGGAAAGTTTGTTCCAAAGAACTGAAAATACTTACATTGTTAATCAGGTTGAATTAGCAACTAATGTAAAAACACCCTCATCAAAGTTAAAAGAAAATAGTTTGAGGAATAATCCTCCACAAAGAAGTGTACCTGACTTGGTGTTTTATTCAGAGGAAGATATGAATACAAAGTACAGGGTTTCATCAAATTTACCCTCATACGTCAGGTCCTCTGTAGAAGACACAATTAAAAGATCAGAGTCAGAGGAACTTCATTCAGAAACTATGCCATCATGTTCTAGAAGTAAAGTACAATATCACAGCCCAAGGAAACCTAACTTCTGCCGTTTTGATGAAGACATGAAAAGAAATAGCTCCCTTCCTGAAGGCAGTGTCTTACAAAAACTGTCTCAGAAAGCAAACGACTCCACAGAAGCATCATTAAAGCAAGTCATGTCATTTATGGAGATTGGAAAAAGTGAAAATCCAAGAGTATTTCATTATGAGACCCTAAAACCAGTTGGTGAGCCAAACCAAATCCAGACAACTGTTTCTCCACTTAAAATATGCTTAGCTGCAGAAAATATTGTCAATACTGTACTGTCAAGCTATGGCTTTCCAAATCAACCACACACCAATGAAAGCAAGGAAACAATAAAGCCATTTTTCATATCAAAACAAAGCCCTCTATCTGAAATATCTGGACAACAAAAGAATACGGAAAACTTGTTTAGAATGTGGGACAAAAAAGATAGCTGTATGCCTGAAGAAAACAGCAGAAACCCTGATGCCTGCAAGGAAGATTTTTCCTTATTGCAGAAATGGAAAAACAAAAACCCAAAGATAGATAAAATAATAACTCTGAAAGAATTTGAAGTCATTGCTTTTGCTGATCATGAACTGGGTCCAAATGAAATTCATTTGATAGCAAGACATGTCACTACCTCGGTGATCACATATTTGAAGAACTTCAGAAGTAGAGGTAAGCAAGAGATAACTCATTTTAAAAATTAGCATAATTTTTAGAAAATGGTAAAAAAGTATGTTTAAAGATCTTCTGTTTAAGAATCTGCATTCTCTATTTTTCTGAAAACAATATTAGAGGTGCATTATGTTAAAATAATATATATTAAAGTCAAAAAATTTTTCATGATTTGAATCTAAAAGGTGTATTCAGGTGAGGTGGTACATGCCTATAATCCCAGCAACTCCAAAGGCTGGGTCAGAAGGATCACAATTTCAAGGTCAGACTAGGCAACTTATCAAAATCTTATCTCAAAAATGACTATGGACATAACTCAGTGTAGAGTACCCCTGGGTTCAGTCCCTAGTACTTTCCAACACACACATACACACACACACACGCACACAAACACACACACACAATGAATCTGAACTATATGTTCAGTTTTTTGTATCTGCAGGTGAAGAAAAAGAGATACTATTTTAAGGCAGGCAATGTTGATTATGTATGAGGCATGAATTCCAAAACTTTAAACACACCATTGCAGTCTCTCACTAACCTTTCTAGAGTTGTCACACTTTTATTTTAATCAAGATGATATTACTAACAACCTCTTGGCATCCTAAAAGTAAAGTATGGCAATGCATTATATGTTTTGACTAAAACTATTTTTAAATAATTATATTCAGACTTTACTTATCACTGGAGACAGGATAATATATTTAAACAAAACTGGAGATCTTTTCTCTGGCCTAAGATTTTCAGCTTGTTAAAGCTCATAACTATCCAACCAAGAAAGACATTAACACATGACTTAAATATTTTACTTGGGGGAGGGCAGAAGGCTTATTAACATATATAATACTTCTTCAATTTATCAATTTTGTGAACAACTCACTTGAGTCTGTCGTCTTCCATTTAACTTCAAGCATTTCTGATGTCACTGAAGAGGGTAGAGAAAAAAACAAAGACTAGGAAATCCAAAGTGCAGCATTTAACAAGATGATTTCAGTTCATTCTGAAATGTTTGAGAGCAGGTCAATTTCTATTGGAGAACTTGCTTTAAGTATTTCTAAAATTATTGAACTTAGTGGCTAAAACTGAGACCCACAACATAGAGAAATAAATATTTGAAGAAAATCCTGTTTATTTCTTTATTAGGGTTTTGAGGGTTTTCTTTTTCTTTATTGAGGTGCTCCAAAAGTAAGAAACACATGTAAATGATTTCCAAAATATTGAATTTTCCATATTTCCTTTGATGCATGCTAAAAATGGTAATGTTTCCTTTTTTCAGTTTCCAATGAGGAGAAGATATCTCCTATTTCTACACTCTCAAGGAAACAGTATGAATTAACACAACCTCTAAGAAGCATATATAATACTTCTTCAATTTATCAATTTTGTGAGCAACTCACTGAGTCTGTCATTTGCCATTTAACTTCAAGCATTTCTGATGTCACTGAAGAGGGTAGAGAAAAAAACAAAGACTGGGAAATCCAAAGTGCAGCATTTAACAAGATTATTTCAGTTCATTCTGAAATGTTTGAGAACAGGTCAATTTCTATTGGAGAACTTGCTTTAAGTATTTCTGAAATTATTATTGAAATTCTTTCTAATGGTAACATTATAAAAGCTGAAATTACACCGCAAATGGGTTCCATCAAAACAAAATACATATACTGTCCAGAGGTAGCTTCTCCTGACTTGGATGATTTCTTTCAGGATCTCTTAACAGGAGTGATTCATGTAATCTCCAAAGAAATAGGAATAAATCATCACTTTGAAAGTAATGGAAGAAACAACTCGCTTTCAATGCTTAGAAGCAATAGTGGGTCCTTTTGTAGCAAAATCAGTATAGTGGAAAGACAGATAAGTCCACGAGACTGGGAATCATCTACTCACAAAATTGATCAACTTGTTAAAAACAATAAATTAAGTTATCTGGCAAAAAAGTTAGACAGATTTGCTGGTAGCCTAAAAACTAATGAATCCAAAGAAGTAGTCAATAAGGTGTTCAATATTGTTGTAGATTTATTTTTGCCAGATGAATTTCCAGATGAGGCTATGGAATCAGGAAAACTACCAGGAACACTTTTCTCCTGCCCAAATAATCAACAAAGTAATTTTACACTTTCAAATAACCTAGGTCTTTCCCCAAAATCAGTTTTTCTTCTCAATGTTGTGTGTGAGAAACTTGTTAGAACACTTTTGGAAAAATGCACAAACACTGTCTTTGCTGATGATGGTTCTCTTTCGAGTGAAATATTGGCAGAAGAATGTCAGCTTTTAAAATTACTTCAAAGTGAAGATGATGGTGATTTTTATTATTGTAAGGGATTGATGGGCTGTGAACAACTTCAAGGAGATTACATGTCAGATCTTTTGGAAAATCTGGCAGACATGGATCAAGACTTAATGTCTTCAGATAGTATGCTTGCTAGTATTTCCCACAGCTTGGTTAAATCACTGATGGACAAACTATCTCACAGCTTACAACAAGCTCCTGAAAGTCCACCTTTTGCAAAAAAACATTTGAAATACAGAACAAGAGAAATACAGTCTACATTTTGCTCAAAAGCAAATGTACCAGAATTAGTAAAATTAAGACAAGATAAAAACTTTTTAGGATTCGTGAGTTATGACAGTAATTCTTTGACAGAAGATCTGAGTAATCCCAGTGTGACTAGTTCCAAAATACAAGCACCATTTGGCAAGCAACATACAGTAAAATCTTCTTTGTCACTTCTTAATAGACAAGAAACAAAGGAAATGGATAGAATAGCCGTTTCTAACAAAGTACTTCGAAGAGGGATGAACACCACAAGTGTTTATTCAGCCACATTTTTGGAGGAAATAATTTCAGAATTGTTTTGTCATCTCTCTATATCATTGTGGGAAAAAAATGCAAACATCACTGAGGCCCATCTCAATGAGATGAATATATTGTTTGTCAACAATATAGTGAATGAATTTAATAATTCTCAAATCACTGTTCTACGGAATGCTGAGGAAAGGCTATATTTTCCACCAATTGATAAAGAAACTCTTATTAAGATTGTTAACTCAATTTATTACAGTGTTGTAGAGCAATATGAATTGAATGTGACATGTGGCAATAATCTGTTATATGGTGATAGTTCAATAACAAAACAAATAGCTGATAGCATATTGATAGAGATTTTAGACTACCAACTTCCATCTTGCCATAGAGGAAAACTTGTTCCTCATTTATATTACCCTCTCAAAGCTGAAATTATATTGCAGAAGCTTCAAAATAACTTGAGAAATTTTACTTTCCAGCCCAGGCCATCAAAAAGCTATAGCACCAAGTTGCCGCACTCATTTTTAGAAGATGTCATCAGAAGACTTTTGTCTCAGCTCAGTCTTCCATCCATCAATCCTTCCTGTTTGGAAACAAAAAACTTAATGAGTTCAGATTTTAATGAAATGTCCACATGTATAATAAATAAGGTTATGTCAGCCATTTCAAAACATAAAATCTGGTTCACTATCTATGATAATCAACATCTAGCTACAGGAGAAAACCTTGAAAAGATGGTGGATTCTATTTATAGTAGTATTTTACAAAGGTCTGGTTCTCTTATTTCTATACAGAAAAATATAGTCAGCAGAAGTCCAATTATGGTTGACCAAATAGCCAGTTTTATTATCCAGGAGACTATTGAAAACCATCTTCAGCCATTTTTAAGTGGAGAGGTTTGGCCTCGTTCAAAGACTCCACATGATGCTGTGTCTAATATGGTCAAACAGGTTCTCAGTGAAGCTACAGAATCATATGGACCCCAGAAGCCATCACCTTTAGGTATTCGCCCAGACACACTTGTAGGGGAGATTGTTACCAGACTTTTATCAAAGATTTTTAGCCCAAAACCGAACACTGAAGTTGAACTGGAAAACATGACCCATAAAATAATAAACTCAGTGAATAATCATTTGGACAAAGCTAAAATTTCCATTCCATATGATAACAAAGAGCAGTCTTTCCCCACTACAGATACAGATATTGTGGATGAACTTGTCACTTCAGTTTATAGGAATGTTTTAAATCAGCATGGGCTAGACCCTGATATTGATAAAGAGTCAGATGATAGTACTATTTTTGTGGAAAACATTACCAATTTAATTGTGGCAGCCATTTCAAACTATCTTTTTCATCCATTGTTTTCTGGTGATTTGTCAGCTTCTTCCTATTCTGTTTCAATGGCTGAGAATATTGTTCAAGACATCCTCAGTAACATCAGTAAATCTATCATGTCAAACCAGAGTTTACCTCCATATAATACTTTACTGCCATACACATTTTTAGAAGATATGATCCGAGTACTATTATCTAGATTCTTTCCTTCTACATCCAGCCTGGTTCCAAACAGAGAAACTCCAAAAGATAAATCAAGAATGAATTTTAATGAAATTGCTTCCAACCTAATCAGTGATATTAGGATGAAAATTTCCCAGCATGAAATTCGATTTTCAAAAGATGAAGAAGTAAAGTCTGTTTATTCAGAAGATGATGTGCAGCATCTTGTTGACTCAGTGTTCAAAAATATTTTACAAAACTCTGATTCTCAAGCTTTAGTGCAGCAAAATATCACAAACAATAATGATGTTTTTATTGATAGAATAGCAGGTTTTATCATTAAATATATCTGTGAACAACATCTTCAGCCATTTATGCATGGAAAGTCATTATCATCTTTATCAGATGAGTATTCTGATGATATCAGAGATCAATTACTTTACACTGGTGCTTATTCCTCAACTTTTGTGGAAGATGTAGTCTCTGGGGTTTTAGGCAAAATATTCCACAGAGTGGTAGGCATTGTACAAATGAAGTCAGTGAAAGATTCAGAAGATGAACTGTTTGATAAAGCTGAAAAACTCATCCATTTCATAGCAGAAGAATTCTCAAAAGCCCAAGTGAGCATTGTAGATAATGCTGAGGAACAATTGTGTTTGCCTCCAGTGGAGAGAGCTACAGTCAAAAACATTATCGACATGGTATATAGCAAAGTTTTAGAAGAATATGAAAGGGAAATTATGCCTGATAACGATTTCTTAAATGACATAAAGACATTGTCTGCAAGGGTAACTAAAATCATTCTGACTGAAACACTTCATTTCCAAATCCATTCAGATCTTATAGCAAATTTTCCTTTTAAGTCACATTCCAAACTCAATGAAAATGTGTTGGTAAATAGAGTTCAATATGACATTAGTAAATCAAGATTCCGGAGACAGGCTTCAACAATGTATACTACTATGTTATCTCATACTCACTTGGAAAAAATAGTCACTCAGCTTATGTCTCAGATTAGTCCATCAGCTTCCAGTGTAGAACATACAGATATTTCCCAATCAGACTTAAATAATACAGTCATAAAACTTATAAAGGAAATTATGTCAATAATTTCAAAACATGCAATATGTATTACTAAACATGGGAATAAAAAGCAAAGTATGATTTCAGAAAAAGATATACAGTCTATGGTTGAGTCCATATATGCTGATCTTTCTCATTCAAATCTATACCAATCTCTTGCAAAAGATCAAAAAGGTATAAGTAACATACCTGTTTCAAAAATAGCAAGTTTTATAATAAAAGAAATCTTTAACCATCATCTACAGTCATTTTTATCTGGAGATAAAACTTTCTTTTCAGCTTCAGCTGATCAAACTTATAAACAGAAAGCAATAGATCCTAAACAAAGAGAATTGTCCTTTGTTGTGAACTCAGCAGCCTTTTTGGAGGAAGTAATTTCTGAGCTTTTATGCAAAATTCTTTATGCATTCACACACAATGTCTTGGCTGCTGAAAACCCAGATGGAGCAAAAGCCAGAATTACTAACATTGTTACAACATTAGTAAAATCAATCATTCTAGAGTTCACCACATCAGAGATTTTAGTTGCAGATAACTTGGATGAAAATTTGTGTTTTTCAGAGCAGTATAAAGAAATGGTTCAAAAAACAGTCATTCCAATTTATGAAAAACTATTAGATGAATATAAATCTCTAATTCAAATATATAGGGCTATACAAAGTGATACTGCTTCTTTTGGAAGAAAAATATATCATTTACTATTGGAAAAAATTTATGATTATCAAGTACAGTCATTAGTTTCAGGAGAATTAGTGTCTTCTTCCTATTCTTCCCCTCAAGCTGACAACATCATCAGAAATGTGCTTAGTATCATAACGAAGGATAGCAGTGGCTTTCCATCTTGTGTTACTGTGTTGCCTCGTTCTCTTTTAAAAGATATGATTTGTAAGCTTCTAGTGCATATTGTCCCTTCAACTGATGCTGAAAATGAACTAAAAGAGGAAGAGGTTATACCAGATGATAAGTCCGTGGACACAGCTTCAAAATTGACTGATGACATTATAAAAGAAATTTATGAACATGAGATTCGACTTGCCATAGCAGAAGAGAATTCAGAAAGTGTGCAATTAGAAGCTATTGAGAACTTCATTGACTCCATATGTAATAATATTTTGAAAAAATCTGAATTCCAAGCTGAAGTACAGAAAGGAGCAGACCAAAAAGGAGGTTCATTTCTCAGTAAGATAGCTAGCTTCATTATGAAGGAAATTATGGATCATCACTTACGACCATTTTTATATGGTGAAGAATCATCTTCCAGTGACTTATCTGGTAATGATTGTGCTTCTGTAATTGCTAAATCTGATAAGAAAAAGAAACGGCATTCTCTGTATTCAGCTACGTTTTTAGAAGATGTAATTGTTGACCTTGTTAACAAATTTTGTCCTTTCCCAACTATTACTGAAGATTCTAACAAAGAAATTCCAGAGTCAGATATTGTGGGGTTGGCTATCAAATTTGCAAACTCACTCATAGGCGAATTTAGGAAAAGTGAAGTTAAAGTTTTACCACATGCTGAAGAAATATTTTCTTTTCCACCAATTGATAAGGAGACAATTGATAATATATCTAATTTTGTATATGATGAGTTCATAGGTAAATATGGATCTAAGGATATTCAGAAAGGTGATAAAAGTAGCATTGTTATAGAAATGATTGCCATGTTAGCCCAGAAGGCCATCTCTACATTCAAGATTCAACCACTATTCTCAGGAGAATGGTCTTCTACTTTCTTTTCATTTCTAAACCCAGACAACATTACCCAAAGGGTTCAAAACCTACCACAACAAACCTCTATGAAGATAACTAGATGCTTAAAAGATCAACCTACTTTACCAGAACAATCACACAAGGACAGTTCTCAAAGCTCAGATCAGAAAAATGTTATGGACATAGATGATAGAGTTGCAGTGAGCAGAAAGAGTGACATTCAAGATTCAATAATCAGCTCTATAAATGCCATTATGGACAGCAATCTGTTTAACCTAGTATCAGAGTCAGCTGCAAGTGTAGCAAATAAAAAGAAAGAGAATCAAAATAAACTGGGAATTCATACTAAAGAACATAGTGAGAATGTATCAAAAGTTACTATTCCATCCACCACTGTGAAAAGGAAGGAGGCTCAAGATCCATATGTAAATAAAAAACTTAAAGATAATGAAATTGAGAAGAAGAAAAAATCCACTGCAAAAAATGAGCAGCAAGGTGCTGGGGTGGACACACAATTTTCAGTTGCTACTGATAATAAAGAATATGATAAGTATGTACATAGGTCAGATTGTAAAATAGACAATGAAAAGAAGATTGACAGTACCAGGGGAAGTCCAATAGAAAAAGTTGACAAACACTTTCAGGCATCTCCTTTCAAGCCCAAGGCAAGAAGTATGGAGACTATAACAGACAAAACTTCAAAAATAATCCAAAAGCCAAGCAATAAAGAAACGAGAAACCCTTCAGCTCATATACATGTGGATGAAATACCATATTCAGGTTATGAATGTGTTCAAAATGTCATTGAAAATATTTATGAGAATGTTTTAGAAATATCATCTTCTCAAGAACCATTGGATTTATCAAAACCAAGATATAGAAAAAGCTCTCCAGGTGATAAAGCACTGAATATATTTCAGGTGGTTGACAATGATTCTGCACAGTCTGTTAAAAAGGGTTTATCCCCTTCGATTAATGAAAAAGTCCTTGACAAAGAGAAAGAAAAGAAAGAAGGAGAAAAAGTTAAAGAAGGGGGAAAGGAGAAAGAAAATGAGAAAAAGAGAGAAAGAGAATGTGCAAGACAGAAAAATACTGAAATTAAACCTAGTAAACCTGACCATCCTCAGCACCTACCAAGAAATAAACCTGCAGTTTTTCCGGCTAACTTTTTAGAAGATGTTATCAGTGAAATTGTTAATATATTGGTTTTTTCTTCCTCACCCGAACCACAAATATGTGATAAATGTCTAAAAGCAAATGATGATCAAAATCAGGCTGAACTCTATGAAACCGCTATGAAACTCATTGATTCACTGTTAAAGGAGTTTTCAGATGCTAAAATTAAGGTGTTCAGGCCACATAAGGGAAATCAGTTTCTCCCACATGCTGATAAAATATCTTCAGATCCGACAGGACTTCCTAAGTGTAAAGAACCAACTACAGACGAAGCATCATCCAGTATTAAGGCTAAAAGTGTAGATAAAGTGTCACATATGCATAAAATGACTGAAGAAGCACGTTCAGATAAGTTACCTTCCGTAGAAAAAAGCCAGTCAATTGATAAAACATTAGTCAATAAAGTTGTTCACTCTTCTGTTTGCAATATTTTGAAGGAGAATAGATCTCAGGAATCTATTTGTAAGAAAATCAACAGTAACAGGGAAAATTTAGCAAGAAGTGTAACTAGTGCAGTGATAGATGAAATTTTTCAACATCATCTTAACTTGATATTTTGTGATGAAGTTCCAAATTCAGCATGTTTTCCTCTAGAATCTAAGGAAGTTGTCAAAAAAGTCCAAAAGGTGGTCCAAACAGCCAGCAAAGAATGTCAAACATCATCACCATATACCATAATGTTGCCTCATAGATTTTTAGAGGATGTGATTTCTGCTCTTCTATCAAAAATTTTCAATTTTCAATCAATATCCAATAGCAAAAACAAAGCAAAATCACCTGAGGGAAAAAAATCCACAGAACTGGATTTTCTTCAAATGAAGTTAGTAAATACAGTTGCAGAAGAAATCTCTAGAAATGAAAATACGGTTGTGAAATATGCAGAATCCTTACACCCCAATGATGATGAGATCATTCAATTAGTGGTTCAGTCTATTTATAATAATTTGTTGCCACAATTTGGAACAACAGAGGTCATACAAAATTGTGTAGCTAGTGGATGCAGACTCCTTTTAGAAACCATAGTTGATTTAGTTCTACGAGAAGCTGCTGGCAATCAGTTGCAGAACTATTTTTGTGGAGAGTTAACTCCACATCAGTGTGCAGAAGTTGATAGTACTGTTGAAAATATCCTTAAAGATATTATTCAAACTGCTTCACCTCAATCATCACAGGCTCATAAACTGTCTTATAATGTAATAGAAGAAATTGCTATAAAATTTTTATCTAAGTTATTTTCTGTGTTTCCAAAGGGAGGTAAAGAAATAACCAAATCTCTAGAAAATGAAATGCAAAATATAACATTAAAAATATTAAAATCATTCCAAGAATTTATCTCTAAAAGTAAGATTAAACTTGTATCATCAACTAAGGAATCACCTACTGTACCTTTAGCTGACAATGCATCTATTGAAAACATAGTTAATTCTGTTTATGACAATGTTTTAAAACACTCTGGCTCTCATACATCTGTTTTTAAAGATTTAATGGGTAAGAGCAATGTCCTTTCTGATATAATAGGTTTCTTAATGGTGAAAGAAATTTCCAATTCTGAATTTCAACTGCAAGGAGGGGAAGAAGTATCAAGCTCAGAATTAGCTCTGGAAGCTGTACAAATTATGGAAAAAGTGGTCAAAATTATTGATGAACTTAAGTCCCAGGAAAAGTCTTCATCCAGAAAAGGTTCTGTGTTACATGCCAAGGTTTTAGAGGAAGCACTAGCCTTGTTTTTGGCTAAACTTTTAAGATTGCCAAGTGCATCAAGCAAAGACACAAACAACTTAACAAAGCCAGAGTTAAGTAAAATCGCATCTCAACTGACAAAAAATGTAATTGCTGAAATTTCCAAAAGTAATATTTCTCTTATAGCTGCTGATTCTGAAGAACAGTCTTTAGAACCAGAAAGCATGGAAATGATTTCTCAGGTTATTGATTCTGTTTATAGCAATGTATTTCAACAATCTGAAACTAATAAAGAATTTTATGACACCAAAGATACAAGCATAGTCTTTCCTAAGAATGTGGCTAGTTTGATTATTGATGGAGTTTCAAGTGTTTCATCAGAAAGCATTAACACAAAGAATTCAAACTCTCATTTCTGTGGAGAGCTGGATGTTAATAGAATTGTTGACAAGGCACAAAACCATGTTCTCAAAATTATGCCTGAGTTAGATAATGAAGAACCAGATGAAGAAAACTCTACAATTAAAATAGTTCCATATCTTGGGAAAAAACCAATCAAAATAGATCCAGAGATTGTTTCAGAACACTTAACAGTCCTTTCTGTAAAAACCCAACCTCTTGAGAAGCTTAAAATGGAATGTATAAGAAGAACTGGACATAGCATAGCAGAACTGAGAAGAGCATCAATAAGTGGGAAAAGTTACTCTTCTACAGAACCAATTGATTCAGAAAAGAGACAGAAAGAAAGACGAACCACACTGAGTAAGACAGGACGAATAGATATAAAACCCTTGGAGGTAAGTGTAAAGGCAGTGGTCAATGAGACACGGTGATTCTGATTTCTTTAGTCTGATAGTTAAATGGGAATGCATGTTTGTTGTTGTTGTCTAGCCTAAAAGGGAATTGGTTTCACCAGTTTGTCCACACAGTTATCTGGTTTACTAAGACTCATTTGATACCTTGACTCACTCTAAAGGTCTCAGGCAAGTTTTCCTAGAATAATTCACTTAAAATAGCTTTTTATCTTATAAAGAATGGGAATATAAAGACATGTCCTTAACAGTAGTACTACACTGATTGAAGGTACAATTGTCATTTGAAGAGTCAGAAGAAATATAGTCGTGTATAATTCTTTTAATTCTTCATTATGGATATTTAACAGTATTCTAAAGGACAAGTTAGTGGAATGTCAGGATACCTGAAACCATCTAAAATAGTTTTGATTTTCAAATTTAAGTCTTCTAAATAGTGTTACTTTTCTTTTCACAACATTCTTCAGCAAACATACTGCTATTAGATTAAGCTTGTTCTTATGATTTCATTTAATTACATTGGCCCTTCACATTTGCCCTATACTGTCAAGATGTACCCAGATATTTTCCTCTTCTATCCCTGCTGTAGACCCAACTGTCCTAATGTTGTTATTTTTAGGAAACTGTTCCCATTTCTGTGGATGTAGTTCTGCCCTGGAGCCTCATATTCTTGCCTCAAATATATTAAGCTTAATGGGACTTCAAAACATCAAAAATTATATACTTGTTACAAGAAAACTATTAACGAATATAACAGAATTATTTTACCAGTGGATATAGTTATACTAACCAATTGCACATTTCGCTTTTCATCAAAGCTCCTTGTATAGATAGTTATGCATTTATAAAAGAGCTGTGAGTGCTTAAGGTTGTAGTCTACGAACTGGATACTTAACAAAGATTTATAGAACCATGTTCCCTGGAACATAAACTCAGCACAGTTCTGCAACTCACTGAACTAAATCTCAAGGCTGATAAATGAATCAGTAGATCATTTGTGTTTTCAAAGCCAAATACTGAAACTATCATATATATCTGAGACTCTCTAATCTTTATCCTTTGGTTTTGGAATAGGTAATGGTCCCTTTTAGTTGTAAAATGTTCTTTTCCATCTGAATTCTCATCATTAATTTAGCACATACATAGTGACATTTATTTATATATAAGTAATCACTTGGAAATAAAATGTGCATAAACAGACTATAGAATACCATTAGCTAAGATCAGTTTTTAATTATCTATAGAATTTTTTGTCACAAATCCTACTCTTAGCTCACAACTCTCTTAAGTAATAAAATCACAGAAAGCCATAAGTTACTGACTCTCTTAAGGAATAAAACCACAGAAATCAATGTTTAAAGCAAACTAATGCCTCTGTCCTTTTAAGAGAAAGAAAAAAAATTTGTATAAACTAACCAAACAAACAAAAAATACCCCAGCATCCCCAGGGACTTTAGTTAAGGTACATAAATTACAGATTTTATACACCAATCTGAGATGTATGTTGTCTATCTTACACAAAACAACAAAGAAACAAAAGAAGAACAGTAGATCAACTCAGATAGTACAGACAATTTTTGGTTCTGCCTCAGAGATTAATTCTTTGTTTTGAGATACAAGTTCTGAACTCACCAGACATATGATTTTAAAATAACATTCAGTAGCAAATACCAAAACTATAAAGAATGATTTGGAATATTTTTTTAACCCACTCTTTTCCTCCACCACAAAGGATAATTGATTATTTTTCATTTCTTAAAGAGTTGCTTCTAATTGTTTGTTTTTATAGAAAATATTCCTTTAAGGCATCATAATCTGAAAAGCTGGCTTGCAATATTACAAAGGAAGGTTGGGTTCAAGATTATTAATTTAGAGATTCTATGGCCTGGTCAAAGGCCACAAAATGGATGTAATTTGTTTATTTAATTATAATTATATTTTTTATCTGTCTTTAACATTGAAAATAGAACTTAAGATTTGACTAGGAAGGAGAAAAATAATGAATATTTATATTTTGAATAATCTTTTGGAAAATATGTCCAAAGGATCAAGAGTGGAGGAGTGAAAAGCGAAAATTCAAAGCTCATAATTTTGGCTACTCATTATTTCTATGAGTGAAGATCAAGCAATATCTTGCCTTTTTTTCAGTATCTATATTTAGATTTTCTAGGATTTTCTACCTAGGATTTAAAAATAAGTTGTTATATCTTCTTCTGTCACAAAACTTTCAAGAGAAATGAGAAAAATTGAAAGTAATAAAATTATTTTGCAACAAAATATAACATTTAAGCAACAACTCATGTTAGACATGCCTTATGGAATGTTATAATAGTTTAATATAATCTCAATGTAAAAGAAATGATAGACACCAATAAATATTTCTTATTATTTTTATTTGTTTCTTCTTTTTAAAATACTGCTAATACACTAGTAAGTGGCATTAGAAGGTATTACTCAAATTGAAGCTAGAAATTATAAGAAAAGAGCAATATCACAATAGTACCACAGGAAATGTGATTGAGATTTGTTTCTAATATATGTTGTACCTTTAATTTCAGGCTGTTTGCAGACATTCATTTCAGAATATAAAAAAGCCTGATATCACTACAGTAGAGCTTTTAAAAGATGTTCAAACCTCAAAAGATCTGATCATTCGGTTAGTAGCTCATGATATTAATCAAGAACATCCAGGAAATAATGTAGCCGAGGAAGTAATTTCTGATGAAGATGAAGTTGTTTTAGGTGAGGTTGCTGTTCAAAGAAGCTTAGGAGAACTATCTGAAGATCAAGAGAAAGAATTTGGGATGACAGTAGAAAGCAAAGTTGCTTCTTCCAAGACAATAATAAGTGCAAGCAACCTGAAAAAAATCTTATCAATAAGCAAATGTTGTCAGACTACAAATGGTGTGAATACTGAAAGTATTGAAACAACCTCAAATCTGATACTAGAATCTCATGACACACAAGTTCAAAGAACTGCTGCTGAGATTGGCATGCCCTTTTTAAAAACCTTGACTGAAACAGACTCTCCTCCACAGAAAAAGACACAACATAAGGTAAGTGAGAAACATGACTATCAGTGAATAGAAAGGATAGGGAACTTCACAAACTCTGTCCAAGAATGTACCTTAAGTAGAAAGAATACTAAAATGACCTCATTATTCTTCTAAATCTATAGATATTTAAAGTATAGGGAGAATTAATATAGAACTCAGAAACTGAACTGAGGAACAAACAGATAATGGAAAGAAATCTAAATTAATTAGAAGCTCAAGGGAAACAGAAAATAGAAACTAGTTAAGAGAAATGCAAGCTAATTATTTAAACAATAGATTCCAGTCCTTTTGTATTTGAACTGATAATCACTTATTGAACATCTTTTGTGGAGGGTGATTGTTGTAGAGGAAGTTGAAATGATCCATAGAAATTCAGAATCCCAACTAGTATGAATGATGCCTTAGGTTCTATGCCAAGCACTACCACCTGCCCCCAAATAAAAGAAAATCAGATTGTCTGAGTTTGTATATTGACCATCACTTAATAACTATCTAACCTTTAGACAAAGTACATATGAACTTCTTAAATAATCTTTAGCCCATTTTCCAGAATTTAACGAGTTAATCAATGTATTTTGAATATCTGTCACCTTTACAATCAGACATTAACTTCACTATCATCATGGCGAACATTTCATGTTATTCTTTCCAAATCCTCAAATGATAATCTGGCCTAAATGACCTTTTGCGTTTGGCCCTGTCCAAAAATTTCTGCTATTTTTGTTTTTTGGAGAATATATAATTTAGGATTCCCTGATGAGACAATTCTCTTGATTAGGCATTTGATGTGATTGATGTCCCTGGTTAACACAAAAACTGAGGTTAACCAGAGAAAATGAAGATACAACTTCAGTCAATTCAGAAGCCCATGATTTCCCCACAGATAGATCAGAGTATATTTAAAGATGATTGACCTCACAAGTTTCTGAATTGTCCAGAGTTATATCTGAATTCTTTTACGTAAAATATGGCTAAAATGTTTTTATAGTTTAGAAATAGAAAATTATATCCTTCAAACACTTTACCTGGTTTATGCTTAAAATCTATTCAAAAACCAATATAATAATTTAGAACATCTCTCTGAGCCATTTTAAAAGAATTATACTGGAAGAGACATTTTAACTAGAGTGATAGAGTTCACCAATCTTTTTAGTAATTCCAAAACTTTTTTCACTTAAGTGTAGGTTAGACTGCAAAAATGCCAATAAGATGAAAAAGTGCATATCAAACTCATATTTGTAACACCTTATTTGCAATTTTACAGAAAGAAGAAAAGACTCTAGTTACTGAACCAGCACATTACTTCATACACAGAATTATGAGTACATCTTCATATAATCAAGATCTCATTTCAAATACAAGGTACATGAAATTAAAACAATATGGAGTGTCATCACAAAATGTCAATTACATCAGACAGGTATTTGCTAATGTGTTATGGTATTGTTTAACCTGAGAGATAGGTATTGGGTCAGCAATAGAATATGGAGCATCATCACAAAAGGGTTTCTGTTCAACTCTGGTAATTAAGCTAAATTTCCTAGTATATTGTGCTGCCTGTAAGAACAATCAAAAGAGGAGAGGGAAGAATGTAAGTGGGAAGCTTCGGAGATGAATTCTAGAACTCAACAAATTTTGATGTGTCTTTTAAAACTGGATATCATTTACATGACAAAAAGACAAATACAAATTTGGATTGCATAGGAACAAAGTATGTGAGTTATAGCAGTTACAGAGTACAGAGAGAAACAAAGTCCATTGTAGGCTTAAAATCGGATTAGTAACTCTATTAATAATTCTTAAAATTATTGTTAAAACGTTGTTAAGTTTATTGTTGTTATATTTATAACCACAAAGAGGTGTTATTTTCTGCCTGCAGAGAAGAATTGGGTATACATAGAAAACTATCTGTTTACAAGCATAATTAGTAATTCATGCACCTTTTATTATTTGTATATGTGAAGTAGAGAAGGAGCACAGATAATACTAAGTAAAAAGCAATTTAGAGTAAGATGGTCCCAAAAGAATTCTCAGGCTATGGGAACAAAATAAATAAATAAATAAACAACTATAAACAGACTAAAACAAGTTTTTAAGAACTCTGTAAACCAGTCAAATATCTGCAGCAAACAAATGAAGGGAAAAACCACCCTGAAAATAGAGAAGAACAGTTCTATGGATTTTTTCTTACTTTTACCCAACCTCCTCCCATCATGGGAGCAGAGTCCAGTTACATTTTTTCCCTCAGAGGAAATTTGTTTTCAATGTGTTGTTTTCTTATTTGCTTTAAATGTTTTGACCTGTCTATAGACTTCCTGAGAAAATTATTTTAGAAGCTCTGATAGACAAAGGTGGAGTATTTTTTGGATCTAGGCCTAGAATCTATGTAATATACAATTTTAACAGAATAAAGGAGCAACAAACATATATGCGTATCTTAATTGAGGCATAAGAAAAATCTTGAAAAAACTGAACATCTTTTCATGAGAATGGCACCCAACAAACTAGTATTAGAAAGAAATCATCTCAAGAGCACTAAGGCTGTATGTGAAAAAATCTACAGCTAATTTTGTCCTCACTGGGGGTAACAATGGAGATTTTTATTCCAAGAACAGGAATAACAAAAGCACACCTATCTTTGCCATTTCAACATAGTACATGAAGACACATCCAGAGAAATTAGGCAAGAAAAAGAAATAAAAGGCATTCAAATAGGAAAAATAAGAGTAAAATGACCTGTTTCCAGATGATAAGATTTTACGTAGAGAAAACCCTAAAGAATCTCCCCAAATCATATTGGAACTCATAAACGAATTCAACAAAATTGCAATCTGTGAAGTTAATACTAAAAATGGTTGTTTTTCTATACATAGACAATGAACAATCCAAAAAGAAAATTAAGGAAAAATTGAATTTACACTAGCATTAAACAAAAAAAAAAAAAATACTTAGGAATAAACTTAAACAAGGAAGAGAAAGATGTACACCAAAAACTCCATGATATTCTTGTAATAAATCAAATAGGACACAGATAAGTTGGAAAATATCCCATGCTCATGGATTGAAATAACAATATAATTAATATGTCAGTACTACTCAGAGTGATCTACAAGTTTAAAAGAATTATTATCAAAATACCAGTTTTTTCAGAAATAGAAAACTTTAAAGTTCACTGAAAGCTTAAGAGAACATTAACAGCCAAAATAATCTTGAAAAAGAACATTGCTTTTTTTTTCTCACTTCCTAATTTCAAAACTTACTGAAAAGCCACAGTTATCAAGCAGTTCAGTACTAACGTAAAGATGGACATAAAGAGCAATGGAATATAAACCTCAGAAATAAATCATTGAATGTACAGTCAAATAATTTTGACAAGGATGTTGATACCATTTGATGGAGAATAAGTAGACTTTTCAAAAAATGATATTAGGAAAATTACCAATATGCAAAGCAAACAAACAACAACAAAAAAGAATTAGTTACACCATTACTTTATATCATATAAAAAGACTCAATGTTGTTTATAGATTCAAACATAAGAACCAAAACTATAAAACTTTTAAAAAAGGCCATAGAAGAAAAGTTTTATGACATTAAATTTGATAATAATTTTATATGACATGAAAAGCACAGACAAGAAAAAAATAATAAATTGTATTTCATCAAAATTGAAAATTTTTCATGCTTGAAATGACATATCAATGGAGTGAAAATTCAACACAAGGAACTGCAGACATTATGTTAGGAACATGTCAGTCACAAAAGGACAAATATTGCATGATTCTAACTATATAAGGGCCTTGGACTAGTCAAATTCATAGACTCAGAAAGTAGAATAGTGGTTTCTGTGTGATGATGAGAGAGGAGAACTAGGTTGTTTAGCAGGTATAGAGTTTCAGGTTGGGAAGATGAAAATGTTCTGGAGATACATGGTAGTGATGGTGGAATAAAAATGTAAATGCACTTAATACTGCAAAACTGTGCACTTAATATGTAATGAAACAGTTCTAATAAAGAGAACTTAAAAATTTTTAAGCTGATAAATCTTATATATATTTAATCATAGCTTTAAAGGTGATATAAAGTCTATTTAGAAAACATTTTCTTTCATTTTGGAATTTAAGCAATTATACTACTACACATTTGTTCCCACATGAAGAATGAATGATGGCTATTTTGCTTAACCAGTTATTTTTTCATTTATTAAATATCCAAATAAATATGATGATTTTTTCTTATTTTAGTGAAGGAGAAGATTATAACCCGTATCCAAGTGCTAAAGTATTACAAGGTTTGACATTTTCCTTATTGTTTAAAATGAAACTATTTTTTTCATTTTGATAAATTAGTTGTTCAATATTTCAGTAATTATTTAGGTATCAAATTTGAAGTTAATATTGTTTTTCTTCCTTTGAGCATTTCTACTTTTGGAAAGTGATCCAAAGTGATGTATTTTTACATCACTCACATGTTAAAATGAACCAAAATACTTTGTCTTATCTGAATTGCTATTAATATTTCATTAATAATTTTGGTATAAAGTATATGATGTGATTTGTGAATTCACATTCATTGTGGTCCTGTGAGAGAGTAAAAGAATGTATTGTCACACCAGTTGATATCTGAGCAAGAACCCATAATACTTGGATGTAAAGCACAACCTTAGTTGGGCTTCCTTTGTGTCATAGTTTAGTCCAACTGAAATGTATAAAAGGCCTTTTAAAGCTAAACTTATTTGCTTATGTTAAAATCTGAATAGTATGGACCTTCTTTTCTTTTTTTTTTCTTTTTTTGAATTGATTTGTGTATACCTCTTAGGACCTTTTTTAGAAACTTTTCATTCTCTATTTGTTCACACCTAAGAGAATAAATTTAATTCTAACAATGACAGTGTACAGAGAAGGTAGAGTAACATGTTTACTGTAGAATAGCCTTTAAATTCAAACTACATGTTTATCACCACCATGCAAACCACTCAAGAGAAAATTTGAAAGTGGGAATAATTTTCATTAAGATAATCCATAACACAGCAGTAGTCATTCCTGGATTCCATGAACATACCCTAACCTATAGGTATCAGAGTAACCACTGACATGTTTTCTGCACTTTGGAATCATAAGCTTTTAGTTGCAAACAGAAACTGTCTAATTCAATCCTTTTCAAAAACACAGTCCTATCTTGACCTCAACTTCTGCCCTTAAGTTCCGTACATTTGTTTGTTGCTGTGATCAAGCTTAAGTTCTTAAATAATTCAAAATACCGTGACTGTCCAAGCTACTCATTTATCTATTCATTAATTCAAAGTTACCAAAAATTTATTTATCTATATGTTCATTCCCTCTTCACTGAGCATCTCCTTTTTGTTATGACTTCATGTGTTAACAAGACTCACAAAGTCCTTGCTCTTGTGGAATTTACATTTTAACTTGGGGTGAGGAGTTGAAGAGTAAGGACATAAGATAATTCCAGACATTAAAAGTACTTTCCATCTGTGACAAAATCACAAGTCATTACAATGGCTTACAAATCGTCAGCTGAGCACTACCCTAACCTCCAATTACCTTTATAACCTCTGTTAGACTCACTGAACTTTCTGTTCCTTGGCCCTTTCAGAAATATAGGGTCTTTGCATTTGCAAATACTTCTGTAGGGTTCTTTCTCCTATATCTGTATTGCTTTTTACGGGCCATAAAAATTTGCTCAAATGTCACATTCTCCATTTCGCTCTGAACACACTCTGAAACTGCAATCCATTTCTTTCATGGCCCTACCTTTCCCACCTCATTGCTTTCCTTTTCCCCAGCATTGGCAAACTGTATATTTTAGTAACTGTCTTTCTCTAAAATGTAAGTTTCATGAAGGTGGAGATTTATGTCTGCTCACATTTTGTGAGCAAACCCAAAGCAGTATGTTGGCATATAGTTATAGTAGAGGGGAGCAATTAGTGAGATAGTAGAAACTATAGGATGAGCTAATGGTATACGAGGGAGAATGTAAATGTTTTGATTATACTTAGATTGAGGTATCCATTTGCTACTCAAGTTGAGATGTCACATAAGCAATTGGATGTAAAATCTATAGAGTTCAATAAAGAGATCAGGCTGGATCATATATATCCCTACATTCATAGAATCCACAAAAGCATCTCAAATAAATTAAATCTAAATACTTGGGCCACTTAAATATGAGGAGTTTTTCTGCATGTCTTCATCAAAAGAACTTTCTAGCTTGTGTAGGAGTTCTGATACCTATATAGCTTAGAAATTTAAAACTTATTTGCAATGATGGCCCTGGCATTAAACCCAAATAAACTCAGTCACTTTATAGTCAGGTTTACTTATGTGCAATATAAAGTTGATTAAGACACTTTAAGAATATTGATAAGCAATCATAAAATTTTACCAATTTTTGGCAAATAATTTAAATTTTCTCTTTCATAATTCAGTTAATTGGGATTTTACTCTTCACTTCTAGAATATTCAGTAGACTGAAGAGTAACTGTTGACTCTTGATGATTGCATGTGTATAGACTTCATAGTTTTTGCATGTTTTTCCTTGTGTTCCCCCATAAGATGGGAATTTCACTTCTATTCTCTATATGAGAAAACTAAGTTAAAGAAGTTATATGCAATTTGCCAGAGTTCTCATAGCCCTAGGGAGTGAAGCTAAGACTCAGGGGGCAGGCTTTTTGACCCCTTAGCATGTTAGCTGCTTCCCTAGTATGGGGTCTTTGTAAAACTTCTCTTGTAGTGATATTTATATCAGCATTTTACTTTTTATTTCAAGTATCTTCTTTTAATTAATTATGCATGAAGAGTGTTAGAGTTGGAAGGGCCTTTAGGAATCTTCTGCAGAGTAATCCCTCATCACCTGATAAACAGGATCATAAAGACAGAATGATTTTGAATATGTAACATGGAGTGTGGTGTTGGGTTCTTTGATGAATTTGAAGATTAAAATCCACAAACGCAAGGATAAGAGCAAAGTAACGGGACATATTAGAGTAATAGAAAGAAGATCTCCCAAAGAGGAAGGGATCCCAAGAGAGGGATACCAAAGAGTGGCTACAGTCTAGCAGTTTATATAGATCTATAGGTTTAAGGAAGTCAGCCCCCTGCCCAATCCCTGGTAAGGCATTCAGTGTATTCATGTAGGTTTTAGTCCAATCAGAATATTGATCCGGTATTTTTCCTTCTTTGGAGAGGCATAGACCCCCCCAGTCACATAGGTCTTGATTTAAAAGCAGCCTTTTTGTAGGTTTCTTAGCAACTATTTGCAGGTGCTATTTGTTCTCTACTATCCAGGAAGTTACCCAGGAGCCCATCTTCCTATCCTTCCAGGCTTATCTCTTCCTCCTGAGTTATACATCATGCCTCTTCTAGTACATCACACTTCATCTGTCATAATCCCTAAGACATACCTCAACATTCAAGAACTCTCACCTGTTTCAGCATTGAGCTCATTGTCTATGTACTTAAAAATCATAATTTTATATGCTAAATATATAATTTTGATGAAAAAATGCAATAACATGTTTGTGTCAACAAATACATAAGCCTCAGGGGAAAAAAAAGTCTGTTTTTCTTTGTTTCCCCCTCCTATAGCAAGTTCTCAGGAACAAAAGCCAGAGAATTCAAGCAGCATTAAGGTAAATGTTTTTCATTAGCCTATAATTGGTGCACAATAGGGTCCAGTTAAGTATAGCCCAGTTTTAAAAGTCCAGACACTGTGTGGTATGATATGGGAAACTTCAGGAAGCATTCCGGTATTCACAAATTGTCCCCTGTGGCTGAGACCTGTCCCTAGCATCTGAAAATCTCTTAATGAAAATCTTCACCCCCTAGGGTTAAATCATCATTCCTTGTTTAGGTGCAAGATAAAGCCACTGGCTCTCTCTAGCACCTAAATTCTTTTCCACTGATTAGCTCTGTTACTTCCATCTCTAGAGAGAAACCTAGAGGAAGTAAGTCATATAACTCTGGCTAGAGTGGGTAGACCCCAGGACTTGGTGGAGGTAGGGAGAAAGGAGCACTTTCAAAGATGGAGGGGCAAAGACTTGCAGGAGGCAAGTGCTTATTCCACCTACTTCTCTGTATTCCCAAGGACAGATTCTATGTAGACAACATCAGCCCCAGTGCAGTCCAGGGAATTTCCTCTTCCTAAATCCTCCTTGTTTCTAATAAGGAATAAAGAAACAGATTCTATTTTCTTTCTTTTTTGCTCACCTTGTTTTCTTCCTGGATGAATTTAATTAGCTTTGAAGTAGGTCCCCTACCTCCATAAATGCACAATTTGTCAATTTTCTAGTCACTTCTCAGTATCAAAAGATGGCACACTTTTCAGAAACAATTATTAAAATCTTATAACTAATACTTAAATTTCCAAACATACTATATTAGTTCCCAGTCATCCTAATTTTTATTTATGAATAGAAACATCTATAAAAAAAATCTCAGACTTTACTTAGGCCACACTTTCTAAAACTGAGACTCTAATCTGAGAATTTATTGACACTTCTTGTGCCAAATCTGAATTTCTAACTAACCTGAACCCTTTCCACTTTGTTCTTTCTCTCATTTTCTACTTTTTCCACAGTAAAACTTGATTAAGTAGTTTTCTAGTCCAATTCCAGCTAAAGTGGAATAAGCACAGTTCACTGTATCTCTCATTGAGTACAACTAAAAACCCTAAACAAGTACTGAGGACCTGAAAATAAATGATAGCAGGCATTTGGGCCAGGAAGTAAAACTCAAAGAAAAACCAATATCATTGTGAGTTTCTTGGCCTTTTTCTTCCTTCATTTTCTTGTTTAGAATTGGAGCAGTTCAAACCTGGAATTTCACAGAGGGATTAGGTAGAATAAAGTTTTAAGCAAAGTCATTGCCTTCTGACCTGAGTTAGAGGATAAATACCTGTAGAGACTGTGTGTGGGATAGGGGGACTCTGCTTTATTTTCCACTCCCCTTTTCCATTGGACTTGGGTTGACTTAAGTTTCTGTTTTAAAGCTACATGTCAGCAGTAGAAGAGGCTGCTGAAACGCAACCTAAAATTCTGAAAGAAAATTTTTCTCTCATGCCAGAGATATTAGGGCCCTCAGGAGAATGAAGAATATTGCATAAACCTGTTATTTTTGCCTCTGCTTTCTCTTTTTACTTCACCATGGTGGTAGAACAGAGTCTTAGGAAATGAGATAGCACATACAGGGAGGTTAGCAGCACAATGTTCTAGCCATAGAACTCGAAAAGGGGAGGCTAAGCATCAGAAACTCTGAGGCAAGCGATAGAAAGGAGGGACACTGAAAAAGGGAACCCCTAAAAATATCGTCTCCCCTGAGTTATACACACATAGAAATGACTTGAAATTACATAGAAAAAAAAGCTTTGAAAACTT
This sequence comes from Marmota monax, assembly GCF_021218885.2. NCBI lineage: Eukaryota > Metazoa > Chordata > Mammalia > Rodentia > Sciuridae > Marmota > Marmota monax. The sequence continues at coordinate 19,295,531 of NW_026692781.1, forward strand.
GAACTGATGTCTTTATAGTGGTTCACATGCTGTCCTTTTGGGATAAATGCTGCTCCTGCATTCAAAGAAATTGCTCAGGTCTGTAGAACAAAGCAAGTATCCGAGCCATGATCCCAGCTAATAGGTAAACACAGTCACTTGATTGCTACAGAGGCAATGACTAAGATTTCCATAAAAGGTAATTAAGAGTTGGGAAATGAGCATTCTTTTCTTTCTCCTCTATTATTTTATCTTTTCTCTAAAAAAGATTTGTAACTTACTGCAATTAACCCGAAGGAGGAAATAGGAAGATGGAGCTGACATTTTTCATTATTTAATATGGCCGAGCCTTGAGTATCATGTAGTGGTACCCAAAGTCTACATTCATAATAAAGAATAATCCTAGGAATCATCACTGGCAAAAATTATGAACCTAACTTTCAGAGAACAATGGCTTTAAGGTGCAGAGTACAGATTTTATTTACATAAGATGACATAATAGTTGTGCTGTATCCTTTGTCCAAAGAAGAGTAGGATAACATGTCAATTTGCCTTGGCAGTTTATCAACATCTTTGAAGGATCAAAGAATTCTGCTGGTAAAGCATATCCCTCAAAGGAAGTCATTGCAGGTACAAAATATACTATCATTTTAACAACTAAATAAAGTTCTCAATTACATCATCTTGAATTTAGAGTTTTTCATCATTTATACTCTTGGAAGTAATGGCCCTTCTCTCTGTGTTAGCAATTTAGAATAGAAATATTTATATAAATGGTAAAATGATATATAAATTGAGAGTGGCCTTTCCATTCTCTATTAGATATAGTTATATAACTGATTTATTTGATTTAAAGCTTATTGGGCAGTCATTTTTCTTTAAATTCACACCCAAAGGTCAATAGACAGTGCAACTAACATTTATTCATATTTTATTAGAGAGGGAAAATGAGAATAAATAAGGAAGAATATTACAGTAAGTTCTCCAAGGTCACTACATGGCTAGTAAACTGTAGAACTGTGATGCAAACACAAATCTGCTTTGATTTCAAATCCAAAGCTCATTTAGCATCATCATAGTTCATATACTCAGCAAAGTAGTAATGTAAGCAAAGCAGTAGGTTGAATAAGAGTCTGTGACTCACTGGAGACAGCATACTTCCTCTGAAGACCAGAGCTTCAATCACTGCCAGATTTTCTATTTCAGGTCTTACCGCTTCTCAAGCATAACATGAAAGTTTTATATTTTTTAAAAATCCTGATTTTTAAATATAATATACTGCAATAAAGAAATTATGGATTCTTGGTGCCATGGGTATTTTCATATCCTATCATGAAGATCAGAAAAGCACATTAATGCTTCTTTTTCCTCCTATATATGAAATAATAGTTTTGTTAAACAGAAATATGATATTCTCTAAGAGAACCATGTGCTGAATAAATGGTACAAAATAAATGAATCCAAATAAAACTTAATTGCATATACAGTCCTCTCTTACCTGAGCCAAAATATTACTGGGGACCTGTCAGCAAAAAATTTACCCAACATGGGTGAGAAATCATAGCATTTTTAATGCACTTCTGCTTTCAATTGACCATTCTGAAATAGATACTCTCAATGTAGAGCCAAAATTTATTTTCCAATTCTGCTTTTTGGGCAGTTTCAGTGAGTTTTTTTTTTTTTCCTGGAGAAAAAGAGAGGGGCTTTCCACACCTGACTGGAGATGCCTCAAGGTGAGGTATGCCTAATGAGGCCAAGAGAGTCAGGGAGCCTGGATCCTACTCCCAGCTTTGAACAATTTTACTCATATGATCTTAGGCAAGATATGTGACCTTGTCAAGTTTCAATGTCCAAAAATAGAAGGTCTCTTTCTCCCTGTAACTTCATAGGAGTGTCACAAGGGTCAAGTAAAAACAATCCTTGCCGATGTTCTTTAAATTCTAGAAATTATTTTGTAAATATCAACTTCAGAATTCTAGAACACCATTGCCCTAATATAACTGCATCAATTAAAATATTTAATAAACATCCATATTGTATTTATTTATTATTTGTTTGTTTGTTTTTGTCCACAGAAACTCTGAAGTCCAGTATTCCCAAACAAGGATCTAAAATGCTGGCAAAGGTATCTTCAGCTCTGTCAAAGGTGTTCTCCCGGTCTAACAGCAATATTCCCAAATCTTCCTCACCACCTCACCAGGATGAACACTGAATCTTCCATACACTTCATATGCTTACTTCCCTTAGAAAATAAAATGACTTTAAAACATAGCATGGTGCCCTATGATTCCTAAAAAATGAAAATAAGCAAAAGAAAATACAAAAGACCTGGGTAAAAGAATGAGTTGATAAATACTTACTTTTCAAAAATTTTAACTGTTATGTAGAAACATTAAAATCACACCACTTATTAAATGAATAACATGATATTTAAGCACATGTATATAATGTGTAATGTTTAAATCATTTTAAGCATATATATTTCTCAAATATGTCATTTGTAATTTCTTAATGGTTAAATTTAATACTTTCTTCTAGCTTTTAAATATGTACAGTACATTATTGTTATATATTCTCACCCTATTTTACCACTACAATATAATCCAGCAATCCCAGTACTGGATGTTATAAATGTTTTGGGTAAGCATTTTGTTATAAAATCTTAAACAATATTATTACCTGTATACAGTAAATAAATAAAATTATAATTAGTAAAACAGACAACACACAGGACCCACCAGAAATAAATTTGGATTTTTCCTGTTAAATTTTTATAAGATGTGTTTCACCAAGATGGCTATCAAATCAACATGAAAAACAAGCTGAATTATAGACAGTTATGAAACAGATTGTTCCACTGTCAAAGGCATATTAAGATGCTAAAATAAAAGTACTTATACCAGACAAATCTGATTTTATCAGCTGCCGATAAAGTTTCATTAGTTCTTAAATACCTCCAAGGCAAAATAATTCAACTTTAGACAAAGTGCCATCTGGAAATTATTTAACTGTGGATAAAATAACATATATGCATAAAATGGCACATTGATGAAAAATGATCTCTTTTCAGACATGGTACCTCAAGTAGATAAAATGTCCGTAAAGAATTTGTCACAAAGTTTTTGAGCCAGTTGTGTGTTTCAACATGAATATAGATATCAAGACTGTAGGAATATAAAAAGTAATGAAGACTATTTAAAAAGATAGCTAGGCAGTGCAATGCTAAAGTTTTCTGTATCAATTAAACTGCTACTTTGTGAAATGATTCCAACTTCAGCATGTTTGTCGCTGAAATCTAAAACAAAATATATCCAAAGATAAGACAAACCGATAGCAAAGAATGTCCAAGATCATTGCCATCTACCCAAAGGCTGATGCATGAATTTTTGGAGAATGTGATAAACTGTCTTTTTAATAAAACTTTCTGGACAATTGCCAGTGGTAAAGCAGAAATATCTGATAAAATTTTGTTTTACCAAATTGGATTCCCTTGGTAAAATTTTTCAGGTCAGTTATGACAGGGAACTTGAGAGGAAAAAAAAAGAACTGGTTATGTATTCAAAATTTGATATGTAGTAATAAATTATTGAATTGATATTTTAATCTACTTCTAATGATTTCTCAAAAGTTGATGCTTTCAAAGATCATGTAATAATGCATAACCTATAGATACAAATCTTTTTAACAATTAGAACTATCTGGAAATCCATTTCAGACTTATTTTCAAGAAACCTAACTCTGTATCAGTGTGCATTAATTGACAATGTTATGGGAAGTAACCTCAAATCTGTCATCCAAGACATTAATGTTTCCCAGACTGATATATCTCATGCTCATAAAGCTTTCTTTCAAAATAACATATTTCCCTGTAAAAATTTAAAGCAGTACGATTCACATACCTCTGTATTTAAAAATTTAATATGTGAGAGCAATGTACTCTCTGATATAAGAGGGATTTATCATAAAGGAAGGATTTATTATGAAAGAAGTTTCCAGTTTTCTTCAACTCAATGAGAGAAAGAAGAAAAAAAGGTCAGAATTTGCACTTGAAGCTGTCAAACTTTTGGAAAGTAATGGTTTAAATGATTGATAAATTTATGTCCTAGGGAAAACTTTTATTCAGATATATTTTATTTGATACAATGTTTTATGTAAAACAGTGTCCTTACTCTCCGCTTAAGTAGTGAAGTAAAGAAGATAAAAATATCAAAGATTGAATTGAATGAAGGCAAATTATTGGAGAAAAACTTTAGTAGCTGAAATTTCCAGAATTAATATTGACCTTCCATCTGCTGACTGAGAAAAATCCTTTTTAAATTCATAAAGCATTAAAATTACATTTTAGGTTTAGTTTTGTTGTTGTTGTTGTTTTTGTTGTTGTTTTGTTTGTTTGTTTGTTAGGTTGTACTGAAAAGGAAGTCAGAAAACTTTTATTGTGAAGGGTTGGATAGTAAATGTTTTGGGTTTGTGGGACACACGATCCCTGTCAAAACATGTGGTAGTTGTACTACACAAGTAGTCAAAGACAATACATATAAACAAATTAATGTGAATATGATCTATGTCACTTTATTCATGGACACAGAAATCTGAATTATATGTAATTTTTGCATTTACAACATATTAGTTTTCTATTGATTTTTTTCAGTAATTTAAGTATATTTTTTAAAAATTCTTTGATTGATCAAACTAGTGACAGACCAGATTTAGCCGAAAGGTGGAGTTTGGGAGGATGCAACTCAGTGGTAGAGTATTCATGAAGCATGTGCAAAGCCCTTGGTTCAATTGCCATTACTGCTAAAAAGAAAGGAGAAAAAAAAAAAAAGAAAAAAGCCCATTAATGTCAGTTTGCCTATTACCTCTGCACTTTGGTAATTTGTAACCCATGAACAAGTTTATTATGATATAAAGTATATAGACTGTCCCCCCCCACCAAAAAAAAAAGGCCTCTATCACTAAAGGATCAAATGTTATTGCAAAAAAGAGTTCACAAAACTCAAATGTTGATCTCTTTAGTGATTTGGTTCTTCAGTATATTGTTGAGAAATACTATTTATTGAAGAGACTATCCTTTCCTCATTGTGTCCTCTGAGTGCAATTTTCAAAAATTAGTTGACCATATGTGTTTGGGTTTATTTCTGGGCTCTCTTCTCTGTTTTATTCTGTGTTCATTGTAGCATTATTAACAAGAACCAAGGCAAGGAAACAACTTAAGTGTTTACTGAAGAATGAATGGCTGAAGAAAATGGAAAACTGTTGAGCCTTGTAAAGAAATTCTGTCATTTGTCCAAAACAGATGGGTCAAACACAGAAAGGAAAATATTGAATGATATAAACTTACATTTTAATCTAAAACAAACCAGAGGCTGGGGTGTAGCACAGCCCTTGGCTCAATACCCTACATTGCAGATGATGATGAGGATGATGATGATGACGACAACCACCACCACCACCACCAAGACAGTAATAACAACAAATAAAACAAATATACAAATATGGAAAATAAAACAATGGTTACTATGAGTGGGATCTTGGGGCAGAAATAGAAAGACATAAGCTGAAATATACAAAGTATCGGATATATACTATCAGTCTAGAGATTTAATGTTCAACATGAGAAATATAGTTAATCAAACTGTAATATACTTCTTAAGTGAATTGATTTTAGCTGCTCTAATCATAGGAAAATAAACTATGTGGGATAAGTAAATTTACTTCACAATGATATATATATTAACATTATGCTGTAGACCTCAGATATACACAATAAATTTTATTTTTTTAAAGAATTTTTTATAAGTTCTCAGGTTTGGGTGAAGTGATATTATGTTTCATGAATTATGCTTTCACATTGGTTGACCTCAATTTAAAAAATCAACATATAATTTACTCAAGAAAATAAAAGGGTCTTAATGAGTCTTTACCAACATTTAAACCTAGAAGTTTTTAAAGCTTCTTTCAAATCAATTGTCCCATCTCAATGGCAGTGTTTGATTTCCATCACTCTAGAATAATGTGTACATTTCAAAGCTTTACATAAATGAATTCATATATTATAGACTATTTTGTGTTGGATTTTTCTGCTCAATATCTTGATTTCACAACTATTTTTTAACATATGAAGTAATTCATTCTCTTTATTGCTGACTAGTATTCATTGAATAAATATACTACATGTTATTTATCATCCTCTTCAGGAACATGTGGTTGTTGCTAGTTTTAGGCTTTTGTCAATGATGTGTTAAGAACATTCTTGTATAAATGTTTTGATGGACATATGCTTTCATTTATATTAGATACATAACTAGGAATGCAATTTCTAGGTCACATGGTAAGTGCATATTGATTAAAACTGCTTAACAGTCAATTTAGAAAACTCTTCAGTTTTGATGCTATTGTAAATTGTGTAGTTTCCTTTTCAAAGGATTTGTCACTCATATACAGAAATGCCTTTGATTTATGGGTTGTTGATTTTGTATCCTGCTATTTTGCTAAATGAACATTTACATTTACTAGTTCTAGACGTTTTCTGGTGTACTTTTTTTGGGTCTCTCATATAGAATCATATTATTGACAGCTATTAAAAATACAAACAATAATAAATGTTGGCAAGGATGTAGGGGAAAAGGCACATTCATACATTGCTGGTGGGACTGCAATTGGTGCAGCCAATATGGAAAGCAGTATGGAGATTTTTTGGAAAATTTGGAATGAAACCAACATTTGACATGGCTATCTTACTCCTCAGTCTATACCCAAAGGACTTAAAATCAGCATACTAAAGAGACACAGCCACATCAATGTTTACAGCAGCACAATTGACAATAGCTAAACTGTGAAACCAACCTAGATGCCTTTCAGTAGATGAAATGATAAAAAAGTGGTGTATATACACAATGGAATATTATTCAGCATTAAAAGAGAATAAAATCATCACATTTGCAGGTAATTGGATGGTGCTGGAAAATATAATACAAAGTGAAATTAGCCAATCCCAAATAAACCAAATGTTGAATGATTTCTCTGATTTTAGGATGCTGATGCTTAATATTCTGGGAGGTAGGATGGCAGAATTAAATGAACTCTAGATAGGGAAAAAAGTTAAAGAGAATGGAGGGGAAGGAAGGCAGTATAGAGGTAGGAAAGATAGTGGAATGTGATGGTCATCATTACCCTAAGTACATGTATGAAGACACGAAGGATATGACTCTACTTTTTCTACATGAGATATGAAAAATTGTGCTCTATATGTGTCATATGAATTGCAATGCATTCTGTTGTCATCTTTAACAAATTAAAAATTTTAAAAAGTAGATTAAAATGTGTTCCACAATTTTATATACTAAGTCACTGTAAGACTGGTGTTATTTCTTTCTTAAATGATAGAATATATAAGTGAAACTATATGGATCTAAAATTTTCTGAGAATATTTTATTTGCTATGATAGATGGGGATTATCAGATTTTTTAATCAGTTTTTCTGATTTAGCAAAATTTTTAGAAATAATGCCTTTTTTAATTAAATTGATGAATGTATTAGAAATATTTATTACCCATTTAATATATTGTTTGTGATATTTTGTACTCCTGATATAGGTAATTTTTTGTTTTTTTTTCTTGATCAGTGGTGTTAATTTTCAATGTTTTTAATTCTAAGAACCAATTTTTGACTTGTTTGATTTTCTTCACTACTTGTCTTTTCTATTTGATTTATTTTTACACTTGTGCCTCATTTGTCTCCTCCTGTTTCCAACATTGAGTTTAATATGATTCTCATTATATACTACCTTAAGATTAAAGTATAAATTATTTATGGGCTGGGGATGTGGCCCAAGCTGTAGCATGCTCGCCTGGCATACATGCGGCCCGGGTTCGATCCTCAGCAACACATACAAACAAAGATGTTGTGTTTGCCGAAAACTAAAAAATAAATAAATATTAAAATTCTCTCTCTCTCTTAAAAATAAGTATAAATTATTTATTTAAAACCTCTTTGTTTTCCTTATAATTATTTAAAGATTTCTTCCAAATTATATTTTCATCATATCACATGAAGTTGTATATGCTCTATTGCATTGTCACTCAGTTTGAAATAATTTTTCTAATTATTTTGTGCTTCTTTCATTTATGACTTTAAAAGTATATTGTTTGATTTTTGTAGTGCTTGGAGTATTTTTATTATTTGTAATTTAAAATCAATTTGATAAGATTGCATATAAATCTGATTTTGATGGAGTCAAATTTTTCAAGGTTTTGTTTTGGTTTTGGGTTGTAGGTTTGTTTGTTTACTAAAAAGATTAAGAATATTTTGTCTCATGATGCTTTATTACAAAATAGGCCCTGCTGTGGTTTTTCTTAGGATTGCATTGGATTTGTAAATCAGTTTAGGAATATAAAAGTTTCTTTAGATCAAAATGCTGGGGGAAAAAAGCATTAAATATATTGCAAAGAAAAAAATCTGACAGAATATCATATACTGGTATTGTTACAATTTAAAAATATGTAACTTTAAATATTTAAAACATAAATATCAATTTAATTTTCCCATCGTGTGTACTGTACACAGAAATACAGTTTGCATGTTCATTGTAAACTTGTGTTCTGCCTTATAATTAGTTAATTCATCAGTTTGTGTGCATGTGCATACATGTGTTTTCCAAACATTTTGGTCTCAAAAATACTTCACACTCTTAAAAATTATTAAAGACATCTTAGAGCTTCCATGGGTTAGATTTATAAATATTACTATACTATGAATGAAAACTCTGAAATTTATAAAATAGTCATTATAAAATAATTTCAAAATAACAAAAGTAAACTAGTATTTCAACTTAAACATATTTACAACAACACATCTTTACCAAAACAGCAACTAAATTAATGAGAAATTTGGCACTGCTTTATATTCTGCTAACCTTTGACTTAATACTGGAAAGTTGCATTTTTATATTACTTAGCCACTCTAATAGGAATGCAGTTGTATCTCATTATTTTAATTTGAGTTTCTTTATAATAACATCCTAATTTCTGTCTCTTTTCTTGTATTTTACTATAAGCAATCTGAAGAGACCAAACCACTCCTTCAATGCTTGACTTAGAATTCTCCTCAGCTAAATATACAATTTTATCTTGCTCAAGTTCTATCTTCCACAAAACACTAGAATTCAGACAACTCAGCCAACTACTTTCCCATTTATAACAAGGATTATCTTCCTGGAGGTTTCAAGATCAGAGAATAGAGGTCATTTTCTTGGCTGCTCTGTGGTGTGAAATCAAGAAAGCTGATAGTTTCTAAGCAAGGTGGGGGGTGGGGACATTACTGGGATTTAATACTAGATATTCAAAGCAGATCAGGGACTTAGGAGGTTGGATACAATAAAATAAGGAAAAAATCCCCAGGACCATCTCAGCTGCCACATCTTTCACTATTCCTTTAATTTTTTAGTTCCTGTCTTCTCTCCTCCTCCCTCATAATCATCACATCCTACATCACTTCTGTTCTCTCCCTTTTCACCATTTGAAATTATAAAATCGTTTGCAAACTTACTGTTTTTACTACAGGCAATACTGATGATATTATTTCTGTTTATTGTGACAACATTGTAGAAGTTTAAGCAGGAACTATTTGGTTTAATGCTGTATATTGTATTCATTCATTGTCATTATTATTTGTCTCCCCCTAAATGGTGAGATACTAGAAACCATCAGGGACACATCGTATACAACCACAAGAATGAGAAGTTATACTCCATGTACATAAAATATATAAAAATACACTCATGTATATCTTTAAAAAAAATAAAAGAAGTGATAGGTAAAATATTAACATGGATTAAACTTAAACATATTTAAGTTTTAAAAAAATTATCTTCCCTCCATTTTCCAAAACAATGTCATGTTCCACTTTGCTATATGAAACTTCATCAGAATAACCTTTATTATTCATAATCCTACAAAGATTCCATTCATGACTATATGTTCTCTAGGACAGATGGTCACTATTTACTTAGCTCTTCCCTTTTCTTTTTTAGCCCTCACAAGATTAACCTATAGAATTCATTTTTCAACAATACTGGGTTTTTTAGCATGTATTTCAAAACTTTTGTTGCATCTACCCATTACCCACTTCCCATTACCCATTACCCACTACACATTACCCACACACATTATTTGTGTCTTTTAATAATAGCATCCCACTTCTTAGTACCAAAATCTCATAAACCTGGTGGTTTAAATAATAGAAACTTACCTTGCAAAGTTCTGAAACTTGGATGAGAAGCTCAAGATCAAACTGCCAGGGTTGGGGTAGACCCAAAATGGCTAGAGTTAGGCTCTCTATGTTATGTTTTTAATACATAGCCAAGTCAAATTGGTTATGTTATGGTTAGTGTGTAGTCGAGTACATAGATACCTTGATTCAACATATATGTACACCCTAATTAAGCAAATATATACTTGTGAGCATTTGCCCACTTATGTAACCTGTTGGCAGCATGCTTTCTTTGTTTAGTCTGTATATAAAAAGATCTATGGAAAAGACTCTTGGGACTAAATGGGGATAACTAGTGGCTATTGCCACCTCAAAAGAAAGGATGATCAACATTCCCCCTGTGCCTCTCATCATTTTTCAACTGCTGGATCCTTGACCCTTGCTTCCAAAGCTTGAGCCTCATTCTTAGCCTGACAGGTAGCCAATATTTTTCCTGGTGAGGACTAAGTGGGATGTAATTTCTTATGAGGGTATTTATCCTGTCATAGGGGCTTCACTTTCATGACATAATTATTTCCCAATAATTTATCTTCAACTATCATTACACTGAAGATTAGGAATTCAACTTATGAATTTTGAAAGAAAACAAACATTTCATCCATAGTACTATCCACATACATGGATTATTTCTCCACTTATTTAGTATTAAAAAAATTATCATATATTTGTTGCTTTCCTAAAATAGATTTTGAATGAATTACAATGGATTAGTGCTGAATTATTACTTTTATTTTGGTATTATTGTGTTTTAACTTTAAAGAACAATTTTTTAGTGCAGATATAAAAGAAAGTAACAGATCTTTTCACATAAAGTTTGAATTCTGCAAATTGTCTATAAATGGACATCAGTACCAGGAGATTTTTTGTTTTTTTTTTTTTGTTAACTGGGGAACTTTTCTTATGAAGACAAATCATCTGTTAACAAAATTTTATTTCTTCTTTCCCTTTATGTATATCACTTGATTCATTTTATCATCTAATTTCACTAACCAGGACTTCCAGTTCAATGTTTAATGGAAGTGAGGAGAGGACGTCTTTGCCTTCTTCTAATTTTAACTTGAAAACTTCTTATCTTCATCATTAAGTATGGAGTTAGCTGTAGGTTTCTGGGCAGATATTCCTTATCAAATTGAAGGAGTTCCTTTTCATTCCTAGTTTTTGATAGGTTTTATTTTTTTATGAATGGGTATTGGATTTTATTAAATGCTTCTTAAAATATATTGATGTGATCATATGAATTTCATTCTTTGACCCATTGATATGATAAATATAGCAATACTAATTTCAAGGGCTGGAGCTTCCTTAAATACCTATAATATAGTTCACTTGATTCTGATGTAAAATTGTTTTATACAATTCAGTTTAACTTTTTTTAAGGAATTTTGCGTCAATATACATGAGACATCAATTGGTTGATAGTTTTCTTGTAATGTTTCAGTTTGGGTTTTAATTTAATGTTGGCATCATAGAGTTAGTTATGGATTAATTACTTCTATTTTCTGGAAGGGGATCTTAGAGAAATGGTATAATTTATTTTTTAAATGTTAATAATAATCATCGATGAATTCCATTAGCATATCAACCATATTTCTTATTCCCCCTTTGTTTATTGTCCCCCACACACACACTGGTTGCCCTACAGATTTCAATATGCCTTTATAAATTAAGCAATGTTCTATTTCTAACATTATATCATTTAATGAATAGTGCAGATATCTTATATTGGTCAGGTACTTCTAATTTTTAAATCCTCCTCCTAATCACTTATCATATGTAAGTTCTGAGTACTAATCTCTTACAAAAAAAATTATTGATTTTAAAATTAAAAGAATTTAATCTAGTAGAATGTAAATTTTCTTTACTTATTCATCAATTATATTCAGGTGTGTTTTCAAAGTTGAGCAATTTGATAATTCAACTTCAAAATTTTCAGGCATGATTAACCATAGAAGCACATGAAAGAATGCTAAATTTATCAATTTAGGAGATATTTATAGTACAATGTATGCGTATCCAACACATTTGCCTTGTACATCAAGTACATTTGTTTGTGCTGGGATATCTGAAAACAGGAATCTTATTTTTAACTTTCTATATTCTGTAGAAGTACTTAGTTTCTCAGTTGTACTTAGTTTCTCACTTGTATTATTTCTCACACCTTAGGTTATACAATCACATGACAGGAAAACTTCTTAATACATCTCTACATTTGTAGACTGGATTTGATAAATACATCTTCCCCAGAAAAATAAACATTAGAAAGAAAAAGCAAAATAATTTCTAAATCCCTGATTAATATTTGTTGAATAGTCTATAATACTTTTTGAAATAACCACATTTTAAACTGATTCATACATTTTGATGGCTATTCTTCTATAATGTGCTTTAAACAAGATGGAAGTTTATGTTTAATTATTAAGTAAAAGAATATAAGGTGATATGTATTGCTCTGGTGTTTATTACAGCACAATAATCATCGTAGTAAACTCATATACACAAAAATAATTAATAAGTTTCATTACATTTCAATTAACATAAACTATAAATATTTTTAGATTAATATTTCACATAAAAACAAAATTATTGCCAATAATTTATTCTAATTTTTAACAATTTTACAATTGCAAGTCATGTTTGGAAATACTCCTTTGATGAATTCCTGGTAAATAAGCAAAATCAACACATTTAGAAATCTTTTGACAAGTTGGAGTTAAATAGAATGTATGATCTATTATCAACATACCTTCATTCAATTTAGTTAACAAATATTACGTGAGATAAGCACCAATGATTACAGGATGAGTTCTGTTGATGTTAACATCTGACTGTTAAAATTGTTCTTATCAAGCCAAAAAAACTGATTAAAATAAATAACAATATTATTCTATATGGCTGGGATTAGAAAAAAACAATAATGACACATATAGAAAAATATCCAGATGCCAAAATAAGAGATGAAAGTATAACATTTTACAAACAGCATTTACAAAAAGTTTCTGTAATGCTTGGCATTAAACACTAAAAAAATGTCTAAAGGTGTTAGGGAAGATTTGAAACTTTTCTCAATAATTTTACCAACAACAAAAAACATGTATAATCTAGAAATGAAGGAAGCATAACAACTTCTCTACACTCTGATACAGACTACAACTTGACAAACTAGCCAAAGAAAAAGTTATTGATAATCTAAACATATGCTGAAACTAAATGATGGTGAAAACCTTGTAAGATAATTTAAAAAGAATTCAATAAATGATTTTGAAAATGGTTGAGTTGCAATTCCATTTTTAAAATAGCATTCTATAGATATTTAAATAAGTTTGAAGCATTTTTTTCAAGTTCTTAGTGTCTCTGTAAATACTCTAGAATAAAACTTGAAGAAGTAGCAAGCCAAAATAAACCAATAATAATTAAATTTAAATTATTTTTATTAATCATCAAAATACAGCTAACTCATAATGATATTTGTTTATTAATTTGGCTTTGTTTTGTTTTATCATAGTGCTAGGAACCAAATCCAGGGTCTTGTGCTTACTAGTCAGGTCCCATAATGTATTAAACAGAAGATTTACCAAGCCTCTTGGAGGAAATATGCATCCTAACAAAGAATTTGAGAAAATATGAAAATAAAGAAAGATAGACAAAGGCTGGTCCCCAGCTTAACATTTTTTGGAAATGGCAGAAACTTTTACAGCTGGGGCAAAAACTAGGACGTCTTTTGGTCACTGGGGCTGTAGATTTAAAGGGGATTGTAAGAAGCCAGTCTCTCTTTTTCACTTTGCCTCACCATCATAAAGTATGCAAGTTTGCTCCACCACATACTCCTGACATGACATTCTGCCTCACTACAGACCCAAAAGTAACACCACCAATGAACATGGACTGGAACCTCTAAGACAGTGGGCCAAAATAAACCTTTCTTTTTATAAGTTAAGTATTTAAAATGTTTGTTCTAGTGATGAAAAACGAAAACAAAAATAATAACACCAAAATTTTACAATAGGTGGAGAAAAGAAAAATACTGTTGAATCTCATTTAGAAAGAAAAAAAGTCAAACTTCCAAATAACATATTAGGAAATTCAATTCAATACAGTGTTATGAAAGAGTACATACTGAATGGCATGGACTCAGTGTAGATGCCTTAAATTCGTAGGTTGAGACCAAATCCCCCATGTGAAGATATTTACAAGTAGGACCTTGGGAAGATAATTAGGTGGCACCATCATGAATGGTATAGTGTGCCCTTATGAGCAGAGACAAATGGGCAAAAGTGATATACTTTCTCTTTCTCTCTCTACTATATGAGGATACAGAAAGATGTCTATCTGAAAACCAGGAAGAGGACCTTCATTATAACTTGGTCATGCTGGTGCCCTGATCTTGGACTTTCCACTCTCTAGAAGTGAGAGAAATAAATTTCTACTTAAGCAATCCAGTCCATGATATCTATTATAGCAGCCCAGTTGACAAAATTGCAAAGTCAATTCTCAGGAATATAATGTTGCATTACACATTGGAAATTCAGTACCAAAAAATAAATAAATAAAACAAAAAAATCAATTTGGGAATTATAAATTATAAATAGTGAAGAGCTCACACAGAACTAGACATAGGGAATATTTCAGTGGCTACCTCTTGGGTGCTAGTAACTCATATTAAAAATAATAAAAGAAAAATTCATTATTGTTTCAGTTAGTTAAAAGTCATTTAAATGAATTCTAATAATCATTTATTATAAATAATTTCACAAGCTGGAAAAAATAGAAGCTTAAAGCCATAATTTCTTACTTTGTTCTATTTGGGCAAAGATCAAAGGGTATCCTGCATGATATTCATAGTTTATAAATTGGGTTGGGTTCACTCAGTGACTGGCTGTCACTGGGAGAAGAGTTGGTGCTGTGACTCTTTCCTGTGGACAGTTCCTCCTAATGTGATGGCTGCCTGTGTCTGCCTGTCACAGTGAGGATCCAAGAACAACCAAGGGGGAAGCCATCACCTCCATAACAGTATTAGAATGCACCTAGATTCTATAAGAGGTATTACATATCCTATCTTTCAAAATAGATTATCTAAAAGTTACAGGGTAAGAAGAGTATATAGGATAGGGACAATTACTGTTACCATTTTTGGAGAAAAAACTTACCACAAGTCATATATTTATATGGTTTAATAAATAAATATCACATTTATATGCTTAATTTTAGTGCAAATAATATAAATGAAACTTTAAAACTTTGTTTTATGATACACTGTCAGCAATAGGATAATTTTTATTTTTTATGTGTTTTATCATTAACATAGCAAAGATTTAATACCATATAGGAGGAAGCCATGAAAATAATCCAATTCCCAAGACTTCCTAGAAGGGTCCTGGAATCTAACTGAACACTCATTCCATACATGTGTAGGAAAAATCTACATAATTTTCATAAAAGAAAATGAAACAAGAACAAAACAAGCCAAGTGTGCTAGCACATGTCTGAAATCCCCGTGGCTCAGGAGATTGAGGCAGGAGGAATCAGAAGTTCAAAGCCAGCTTTAGCAATGTCGTAAGGCCAACCAACTTAATAAGACCCTGTCTCAAAATAAAAAATAAAAAGTGCTGGGATGTGGCTCAGTGATTAAGCACCCCCGGGTTCAATCTTCAGTACCAAAAAATAAATAAATAAAACATAAAACAAAAAAAATCAATTTGGGAATTATAAATTATAAATAGTGAAGAGCTCACACAGAACTAGACATAGGGAATATTTCAGTGGCTACCTCTTCGGTGCTAGTAACTCCTATAATAATGATGATGTTCAGCAGGGACTGTAGAGGTGACATAACAAAGTAAAGGATAATCTAGACTTATTCAAACAGCCTGAAAATAGGCCTCCAAAGAACAAGCTGAGGAGTAATTAAAGTGAGTTCTTGTCCAAATCCTAACATGTTTGAAGAGAAAAAAAGGTAATTGATAATATACTAATATTACAATTGGGCATACAATGATAATAAAAAAATGTGAAATAACAGGGAAGTTCAAACCATACTAAGGAGAAAAATCAGTTAATAGAAACAAACCAAGAAATTTCAGTAAAGTTTAGATTAGAACTATTAAAAGAGCTATTATATATTAGTATTATATATTTTTAAAACATAGAAGAATAAGATGAAAGAGAATTTTATATAAAAAAGAACCAATGAAATATCTGAAATGTCAACTTGACTATATGCTTCACAACAGGTCAGACTCCAAAGGAAGTGATAAGTAAACTTTACTTAGAAATAAAAACTACACAAATTGCAGAAGGATAAAGAGAGGCTGGAGAAAAAAATATATATATATACATTTTATATATATATACATATCATACATATATATACACACATACATACAAAAAGTATTTATATATATATATAAAGAGAGAGAGAGAGAGAGAGAGAGTTCACTGATCTGCAGGCCATGTCAAATGTTTCTTCAAAAGTGAATCTGGAGTCCTAGGGGAACAAAATGGTACAACAGAAAAATACCTGAATGAATAGTGGGAAAAACTTTTCCAATTGTGAGGAAAATTCAAACACACATAAACTACTAAGAATCTCAATAATCTCTAAGTAACACACACACACACTAAACACAATTTTAAGATAGAAAGAATCAAATAAATATTTCCAAAGTTTTCACACATACACACACAAAAAAAACCCCACACATTTACTGGGGATCAAAGATAATTCTTACAGTATTCTCAACAAACAGTGCAAAGCAGAAGAAAACTGACCATAGTTTTAAAGTCCTAGAAGAAACGTCACTATCTATGTATGTCACTTCTATATCCACTGAAATATATTTCATGAATGAAAATGAAAAAAATTCATTTTTTACAAATATAAATTAGTTTACAAGAAACTCTTCACTATAAAATGGGTGAGAAAAAAAATATTAGGCCTGTAAGAATAAGATAACAGATGGAAACTTTGATCTACACAAAGAAATGTAAAGTTCCAGAATTGCTAAGGAAATTAATATATGTTGACTATATTTCACCTCAGTTTTAAGCACTTTGAAGAGCAATTAAATTAATTTTAAAATAACAATGCCTGGTGAGATTTGTATGTAGAAATATAATCTTTTCCTTTTTTAAAAAAGACTAAGAATAAGAGTTCTCACATTTCCAAAACATTTAAAGACAAGAGGCTTTTGAAATAGACTGAAAAACATAGCAAAGATGGGGCTACATTTCCAAAAATAGCAAGAGATAAGAATGTGTTCATGCTTCTCATAATTAAACTGTGGGCCACTAATGTAGGAGGCACAAATGGGTACATTATAAGCCCTGCACAGGGAATTCAGAGATAGTCCATCAGATTCAAATCGAGTTATTATGAAGTAGAACATTAGAAACCCATAGATAGAGAGCAGGAGTCAGCCAAAAGAAACTCTGAGTAATCATGATAATCGCAATGTTCAAAAACTCATTTAAAATGTTGATGATAAGATTCAAAATCAAAATACCTTTTATGATTTCTCTTCTCACTTTTCCCACTTAAGAATGGAAAACCTACTGAATGTATATGGGTATATATTAAATTATTAGTGCTTAGAAAAATAACAAGATATATTAGGACCTCAAAGAAAACTTGGAGCCTAGATAAATGAAGTAGAAATATATTTCCTTTTCTACTTCATCAATTTCCACATCACCAATATCAAATCATTATTCATAAGGCAGTACAATAATCCAGTCTACTTTTTTCTTTCATTTTCCAGTGTTATGTGCATGATGTATATTGAAGACCTATTATTAAAGTCATACATATTTAGGATTATTGTGTCCTCATAATGAACTGACAGCCATGATAAAAATATTTTTTCTGAAATCTACTATATACTATATTCTGTTATTAATATAACCATTTTGTCTTTTTTTGAGTGTTTTCATGATATATATTTTTGCATCCATGTTTTATAAAGTGGTTTTTCTATGGATAATACATGAGTGACAATTGCTTTGCTATTCAGTCTGACCATCTCTGCCTTTTATTGGAGAATTTAGGTCTCGTGACTTTTTGAACTTTTTCCCAATATTGGTTTTTAGTTACACATCTTTAGTTTTTTTTTGCTTTTTTTTTTGGGGGGGGGTTGTTGTTATAATGTTTAGAATATGTGTCTTAATTTTAAAACTACATATTCCCATTTATGCTTCCTATCTTTTATTCTATTGATATCACAAAATTGAATTCTGCATATCTCAAACTATAAAACACATTCTAACATTTTGATTTTGAACAACCAGTTCTTTTAGAGATTAGAAATATGCATTTACTGATGTATTTAATATTTCATATGTTATTTATTTCTTCGTGTAGATATTTAAATTTCCTTTGCTCTTATTTTCCTGCTGTCTGAACAAAGTCCATTAAAATTTATTGCAGTGCACATCTAAAGGTGATGCTTTCTTCAGCTTTTGTTTGTTTGAAAAGTGTCATTTGGCCTTTATTTTTCAAAAATTGTTTTTGTGAGTAAAAAATTTAAATTGAAGGCCCTTTTATTCAATTTTGTTATTGGTACTGGAGATTGAACCCAGGAACTCTCTATTATTGAGCTACATTCCCTAGTCCTTTTTATTTTTTATTTCAAGACAGTATCTCCCTACACTGCCAAGGCTAAACTCAAACTTGAAATCTTCCTGCCTCCGAGTCCTGAGTAGCTGGAATTCTAGGTTTAAGTCACTGCACCTGACTTTATTCAATAATTAATAACATACTATTTATGGATCATTTTTAACAAGATGGGTGCTGTCAGTTCATCTTTCTTCACAATAAGTGAATTAATTCTGGTTTGTTTTAAGATTTTTTCCAGTTAATGCTGGTTCAGGAATTTGATTATAATTTACCTATTTTTTTTTTGCTTTGAACATAAAAATGCAATTTATTTAAAAATAGTTATTACAGTGAATGTTTTAGTCATTTTTTTTTTGTCATTGGGACCAAACCGACCTGAGAAGAACAATTTTAGAGGAGGTAAAGTTTATTTGGTGATCACAGTTTTCGAGGTCTCAGTTTGTAGATGACTGACTCCATTCCTCAGTGCCTGCGGTAAAGCAGGACATCATGGAGTAAGAATGATTTTTATTTACATTTATTCTGTTTGGAATTTATTGAGCTTATTGTTTGTTTGGGAGGTTTCTTATTTTCAATAATTTTGGGAAATTTTTATTTATTTATTTTTTGTTATTATTCTCTTCTCTCAGATTTACCAAATCTACTTGTATTAAACCTCTTGACATATTTCATGGGACACTGCTGCACTCTAATCATTTAAATATTTTTTTTTCTGTGCTTTATCAGAGTACTTTCTATAGCTATTTTGTAGAATTCATTGAAATTCTTTTCTACAATGGTGTATTTTTATCTCTACCATATACCTTCCCCTTTTCTCCTCATGACAATTATGTTTGTTCTGCTTTGAATACATTGAGCATGTTGCATAACAGCTATCTTAAAGTCTTTGCATGCTAATTCTATAATTTATCTTACTTCTGTTTCTCTTTTAACTGATTGCTTTTTATCTTAACTATGTATTTTATTCCAGAGTCTTCACTTATTTCTGGTATTTTTGATTGGATGTCACACATTATGAACTTTAAGTGATGATTGTTCATGCACAGTTATGCACAGACCACTACCCAGTCAATGTTCTAAGCGATCTCTTTGCAGATCTTCAAGAGTGTCTTTCACCCTCTCTCTCTTCCAGCTCTCCAGGATGCTTTGAAACTATGGTAGTCAAAATTTCACCCTCTGTTTTCTGAGCTCAGCAATGCATCAGGCTTTGTTTGGGTGTTCTTTCTTTCACTATAGTAAGAATACTGTTTCCAGGCAATAATTTGGGAGAGCTCAGAGAACTCACCTTGTTTTGTTTAAGGCCTGAAAACACTTTTTAAAATATATTTTTGTCTGCCTCTTAGCTTTGTTTTTCTCAAGGAAATAGGGGAAATCCATTCCATTATTCTGTCATGGATGGAAAGGGAAGATATATACATTCCTTACTTTGCATGTGAATTTGCACCCAATAGAAATTCAGCAGACCTGAGTAAACAACTAAGAGGGTATGTCCAAGTAAACAAAATAAAGCAAATGTATCTGAATTTAGTTTATTATTGACCTAAAAGCAATAATTAAGTTATTTTTTGGTATTCCATATCATATCATTAGGAAAAATTACAGTTTCAAATTTCAAGTTTCCTACTACTGATGTGAGCAGGATTGAATATAATTAAATCTCTTTAAGTCAATTTTATATATGACAACCTTTTGTAATGTCTATACAAAACATTCCATAATTCTCAACCTTCACCTTCCTTACGACTTTTAAATATGACATTTTGTGTATCTTTAACCAAGAAACAAAAGTTTCAAATTTTTACTGCAATACAATTAGGAAAATTGATCATTATCAATATATCTTAGTTTAAATTATGTATTCATTTTCTGAAAATTATATATTTCTCACTTGGTGACAGCCAAATTTAAATACTGAACAAACTTTTATTTTCTAATATATTTCTCCAACAATTTATCTTTGATTGTAATGTAAGGAAAAAGGAAGCAGCTGCATTCTCCAGCTGTGACAAAGTGTTTCAATAAATGAGGCAAGCAACACTAGCAATAAATAAAGCAATTTACTTCTCTACAAAAATGACTATTTCTATCTAAAATAAAAATGTAACTAGTGGTAAAGCCTTGCAGCTGGTAAACTGGATCTTCACTGGAAAATTAGGTTGCCACTATATTAGCTGTATTATACTGTGGAAAGAGCGTTCCTTCTGAACTTACTACCAAGAAACTATCTTTCTTAACTTTGGTCACTGATACCAGTTGAGTGACAGAATACAGTCCGTGAGTAATCATGGAAGTTCCATGAGGAACTTCCACTTACTACTGTAAGCAGAGATACCATAGTACTCTTTAATGATAGAAAGAAATTCATAAAATAGATCAAATTCACATCAGAAGCTTGCAGGAATTCAGCATTTTAAACACACACACACACACAAACTTCTGCTTGTCAATCATCAGAGGGTAGACTACTCTAGCAAAATTAAAATTTCCTCCTGTCTCCAGAACTAACTGAAATTTTAGCAATTACTAAATTTATTAAGAGCTACAGTTAAACTGAGACTCCTAATGTCATTATGCACTGGAGAAACCACACAACTATGCAATAGTGACATCTCAAATCCCAATCTGGAACTATATTTTCACACATATATTTGGATAATAGAGATGAAGTCATCATCTATTCAGAGCTCTAGGCATGTGCCTTGAATTTACATATAGCAATACATGAAGACTAGTGTTATGTTCATGTTTTATTGAAATATTTATAGCTTATATTTATATGCCATATTATGATTTACATTTCACTTCATATGTATGTTATTTTATATATAAATGTATTTAATACTATGCAATATATAACAGAGAAGTTGTGGTCCTACTTGAGATGATATCACTAATTTCAGAAGGGTAAATAGCCTAATGCTATCTGTCTAATCAATTGCAATCTTTATGTTTACTAAACTTTGAAAAAGGAAAAACTCCACAGAATAACTGACAGAACAAAGTGTAAAGGCTCTGTAATGATAGTCCTTATTTTCCTGGTTTTAGTAACCAGTGTTTTCTCCTTTGATCTTATCAATTTTTCTTCATTATTTTTTTTCAATGCAAATTACTTAGGGCATAACACAGCAAAAACAAATTAGGGTTCCAAATGGTAAATTACATATTTTTAATTCATCATATTTTTCTAGATTAAAACTGAAATAGCATGTTAGAGAAGACATGTATTGCAAGGCATTGATAAAATTAATGACTAGAGAACAAACACAACTTTGAGCTGCCTCTCAGCCAGAGTAAAAATAAACATCAATTGCAATGCTTTCTTTGAAAGAATGATGAATACAAAGCTTTTGAGAAAACAATGTTTTCTTTTAAAAGCCAAATTTCTCTTAGTCTGTAGTTGATATGGTGATTAATAGTGCAGTCTCTGAAATCAGACTGCCCAAAGTCAAAACTTGTCTCTGTCACCTATAAGCTGGCAGTTTCTACCCATAACATGGAATCCTTGTCTGTAACATATATTTAAAATTCTTAACATACACCTAGGAGCTGAAACTTTTAATATTTCTTCAAGATTTATATGTATAAAATTTATATGCATATAAAACTTGAATATATAAAATGTATCCATATATATTATATTCATATATATGACAGATAAGAGAAGAAAGAGAATTATATTTGTCCTCTCTATTCAAGATTGTATAACAAAGACTTTCTGGAAAGAATTTTTTAAAACAAAAATAAATGATTGTTGATTGTTTCAGTCTTGAAATAATTTTAATAAAAGTTCAGTTCATTACAAAGTGATTCTCAATGTATGGAACATTAATGTGGTAATAAAAGAATATTTCAAATTCTAAAGTTTGTAAGTATAATTGAGTCTGTGTAGTGATTTTGCAAATACACAGCAATACAGTGTTCAGTCTCTGGTGAGAAAGCTGTGAAAGGAAGTAGCAGTTTGAGGTCATCATAAATCCAAGGTTTATATTGTCCATCACTAGCACATACTGAGTGCAATTTGACAGAGGACACAAAGAAGTTTGGCTCTAAATGACTAAAAATTTAAGTTATATTGAAAATAATTGAATATAGAAAATTATGAGTTTGATGTTGGATTCTTAAGATAATTATTTAGACTGCTACGAAAATACAAATGCCATAAGGTCAATATACAGAGAACATATCTGATTCATTCATATAACAGACTTTCATGTTCATCATGTAATGTGAACAGAGATCGTTCAGAGGCAATTTAGTAATCATGTACCCTGGTTAAAAAAAGATCCCTAAAAGGTAGTTCCACAAAGAAAATACCATATACACCCCAAAGCACACACATTTATACATATACAGAATTTAATTTGTGTGCACACATATTCATGTAATAAAATTAACCCTAAAATAACATTTCCTTATTAATATATTCTGATGATTTAAGTACATATGAGATATGATAAAAAATTTAAAAATGCAACAATTGAATTGCCTCATCCAGTGCTAAAATATAAAGCGTTCACATTACAATATTGGCAATCATGAACACTATCTCTTCTCTCTCTTTTTTAAAAATATGTCATTTCTGGGGTGAAGATTTGTTTCAATTCTTTCAGCCATTAAAACAAAAAGAATAATCCTCCAATTGTATGTTGTGAAAAATGAAACACGTTTCAGATATTTTTATGATAGTTTTAAGTTTTACTCTTTCCATGTGGCTTTCAGAGCTTACACAGTGATTTTTGAACAAACTTATTGTCATGGGCTTGAGCACTCTACCTGAGAATGAACCACTGTAAAATTATCACCTAAACTGTATATTTAGCAATATTGGAATTTGTAAAATAAAGCAAAAAATCTTACCAAATCTAATCTAACCTCTGTTAAGACAATTAGATTTTAAAATAGAAAATTTTTATTAAGTAAATAGTTCCCTCATTTACCAAAATGAAAACTTTTTGCTAATTACCTTCTGAATAAATAGTGTTTGTGGTTTTGATTATATATAAACGTAATGTTTTAAAGCTTTAAAATATATGTAAATTTCAGAAATTAGTCTGAATAGAATTATTTAAATACACTTTAATATTAACATTGAAATAGGTTGAGTCATCAGTGAATTTATATTTAGTTTCCAGTATGAATCTCTAATTAGACCAACTATATTTTGAGCATAGTTTATGTTTGCAACCAAGAATATGAATATTTTGAGTAACTGAATCATAAATTTCATCCATTATACCTGGACTTTACATCTTTATCTTTCAAAAAAGCTCTAACATTCTTAATTGCATCCTGCACTGTTTTTATAAAATAGCGTTGTTTTATAGATTTATTGCATAATCATTTCAGACAACATGAGGACACAGATATTGCATTCATTTTGTAAGCATATTTTTTCTTGCCATTTTGTTTTATGGTTGAATAGGGACTCGTGATTCTATATTTCATGTTTTATTTGAATACTGGATAGCACATTAATTTAGTTTCAATTTTTAAAAACTTGCAGCAGTCTAGAGTGAAGAAACTTGTTTTCAAACTATTTGGTGTATTTGGAGGTATTCCTGCAGATTCCCATATTAAGGAACAGCTTACTGTCCATGCATGGATATGAAACCTGGGGCTGTCTGAACCAGTAAATTCTGCGGTATTACAGAATTCTCTTTGAGCAGAACATTGCCAAGGCAATGGAGCAGTCTCAGATGGGTGACATGACACCAAGAGTTCGCCAAGGGGCACAATTTTGCTTAGAGATGGCTCAGACAAGCAACAAGCCCACAAATCATTCATGGCTCCCAACAGACAGGGTCTTCTGAAAACTCCCTAAAGTTTAACAAAGGCTTTTCTTGAACTTTCATTGCAGTTTGAATCTTCCTCTATATGAGTCCCATAGGAGCAGTATCAACATCAACTAGAACCTTTCTAAGTATGCAGATTCTTGAGCTTATCATTGAACTATTCAATGAGATATTGTGGAAGTGGATATCAGAAATTTCTGTTTTACCAAATGCTTTGTGTAATTTTAATAGATGCTAAAGTCTGAGAAACACTAGTCTCCTTAATAATTTATTTCCCTTCCCATGTAGATGTTAACCCCTAATAAATATCTTATAACCTAACACTTTGGCAGCACCTGCTTATGGGGAAACCAATCTATGACAACTTTGTTGTACCAGTACCTGAATTAACACTATTAATATCACCCTGAAAATACATACATATGAGTTCCTAAAATGTGATGGTTGGTCAAGACTTTAGTTACCTAAAAACATCACAATATTCTTTTGTAAGGGATACTTACTTTTTGTCTCTTAACCAACTCCACTGAAAGTGGATATTAATCTCTCCTAATGGTAGTCACTAGTGGAAGATAGAAAACTGAAAGTGATAAGAACTTTCAGATCCCTGTTCTGGTAACCTTTCTGTAGTTAGGACAGATATGTCCAGACTATAGCTTCTTTTGACACACTCAGCCACTGTATGTAACTACTTCTGAGTATAAATAAAAGCTCAAAAATACTCACTTTGGATTTTGAGTGTTAAAAGCATCAAGTTGCCTGAGTGTTTCCTCTGCCTTCTGGGCATAGTCAAACCAGGGCTCCTCATTAAAGGTTGGCTGCAAGAGATATTTGCTGCAGCCCTCTCATCTCTCAGTTGCTGCCACTAATTCAGGAAACAAACCAGACCCTGCTCTCTGATGAAGCAGTGACCCAGAGCTAGCTCAGCATGTTTATTATGTAGATTTCATCAAAAGGTTATTTGTGGGGAAGTTTTAGCAAAGCAAGCAATCTGAAAGATGCAAGACTGGAAAGACATTAGGGTTATCTTGTTATGTTCTGGATCCCCCAGAGCTGGTGCCTGAGCTCAAGGTCTTGACTGATAAAGCTGCACATCTTTGCACATAGCCTCTTCTGGCTGGCGTCACCACAGCAACTGAGCCATCTTGACCCATACTTTACACAGAAAGTTCCCAGCACAAACACAGCCATGAGATAATCAGAAAGACCATGATTCAAATCACCACTCTCCCCAGACACCTTCCTCAGTCTTCAGATAATTTCACCTTTTTCTTTTGGTTTTCCTCCCAAAGGATGGTGGGAGTTTTAAACAGCTAGAAATCTCATTCCCTCATTGTTCCCTTATTATTATTATTTTTTTAGTCTTCACTCATAAAAATAATCCCTTATATTAAATTGCTTCTATTTTCTCCTTTACTAGATCCTGATTTATGCCAAATGTTTTTTTTTTCTGAACTGGGTCTAATTTCTCTCACATTAAAAGTCTTTGTGCTTAAATATAAGATTGGGAAGACATGTTGGAAAAAGAAATGGCAGCAAAAAAGCACAAGTCAAATCTTACAGAAATTCCTATATTGTAAATTCAACAAGAAAACCAATTTAACAAGATCATAATGTTTTAAGTAGTGGACCTCTTTTTTTTTAAGTGCATACATATACAAAACAAAAGCTAGAAGTAGGAAAAAAGGTCAATTTACTTATGTCTGATAATGGTATGTTAAATTATAAGTTAAAAGACACAATAAGAAAAATTTCCAAGTATTTAAGGTCTATAGTTTCCCCATTAAGACCTGAAGTATAAAGTATTTTTTGTAAAACTTTGGGATTATTGACAAATTTTAATCAATATAATGAAGAGTTCTAAACCATTTTATATATATATATATATATATATATATAATTTTGAAGTGTGCAGCCTTAAAGATGCTTCCACACCCAGTGATCCTTGTGTTCTGGTATCCAAGCCCTTGTATAATCCTCTATACCCTTGATCTTAGCAGATTTTTAAAAGATCCTCTTATTTAGAAAATAAGCTTGAAAATGAATCTTACCCTAGTTAAAATATGAGCTGACTACAGTTCATCTGACACATTGATTGCAGTCTCGTGAGAGGCCATGAGGAGAAACATCTACAAAAATGCTACAAAAATGCTCCTGGCTTCTTGACCCAGAAAAACTATTAGAAAATAAATGTTTGATCTTTAAGTCAACCAATTTTGAAGTACTTTATTAAGCAGAAATAGATTACTAGTATAAATTTTCCTGGATATGAGGGTTGCCATTACAAAAACATAAAGCAGTGAAGATTTTGAAATTGAGCAGTGGACATTGATCATGGTGTTAATGACAAAGTGACAAGTTGAACACACTGTGTGTGGAATTTTGGAATTCAATGGTGCTATGGGTAGCAACATACAGAAGTGAAGAAAATCTCTTTGAAAACTGGAAGAAGGTGAATTCTTGTCATTTAATGGAAGAAAGACTAACAATACTAGATAGGATTGTGTTGAAAATGAGAACTGAATGATATTTCTAAAAGATATATCTAAAGAAAGGTGCTTACTGGTTCTTTATGCTGCTAATAGTGAAATGCAACAAAAAGAAATACATTGAAAGAATATATTTTTAAAAGGCCAAAATTATCATTAAAATATTTTTTTTCCTGGGCTGGGATCATGGCTCAGTGGTGGAGCACTTGCCTAGCGCATGTGAGGCACTGGGTTCAATGCTCAGCACCACATAAAAATAAATAAATAAAATAAAGGTATCGTGTTCATTTACAACTAAAAAAAAAATTAAAAATTTTTTCTCAGCTTCTCCAGACTGTAAATTATGCTAAAATTAAAAAAAAAGCACCAAGTGTAAAAATCTTAGGCCTTCAAATTTCTGCTTGTAGGAAATAGGCTAATACATTTGATTATAAGGGGCCGGGAGCTAGATTTCATTAAAAAAAAAAAAAAAAGGAGAGAGAAAATAAAGATCAGTGCCATAGAGATAGACTAAAATTTTTTATAGATGAATGACTACTTTCTGCCTTTCCTTTTCTCCCTTTATAAAAACAAGACTGCAGCAATTATCTTATGTCTATCTAACCATTGCATGCTATGTATAATGAGGGCAGATGACTTATCTTTTTAGTTTCTTTTTTCTATACATTTAAAGCTGTACATTAGAAACACACCTGAAAAGCCTCATTTATGTATAGACATGATTTAGTAATGGGACTCTGGGTTTTGAACTGATGCAGTTTGTAATAGGTTAAAAAGTTTTGGGGCCTTGGGTTTAATACATGTGGGAGAGACCTGAATCACTGGGGATGGAAGGGTGGCTATAGTGGTTCTATAACAACCTCCAATATTTTTTGCCTTTTGGAATTCATACCCATATGTAATATCTTCACTTCATGTGTGTACTGAGCTTGCTGAGTCTCTTCAAATGAATGGAATAAAACCAAAATCATGATGTGTCACTCACAGATTAAATTTTAAAAAAAAAAATCTCTGGTGAACTCAGTTACCAGATCTTGAGTCAACCTTGGGGAGAGAGATGCAGATGAACAATTCTGCAAATAGGTTTTTTGAGGCTTTCTAACAACAGCAAGTTAATTTGGAAACTAATTCATTCCCAGCTGTAGCCCTGGCTCACGATTTGATTGTAATCTTATGCGCAACTCTTTTTATGTGGAAAAGTCTACTAAATTGATCCTGTATTCTTGACTTAGAGATACTATGAGGTAATGAAGGCTTCTTGTTTGCCTGCTAAGTATTGGGGTATTTCATTGAATAGTAATAAATTAATAAGACAATTATATTTGGAAATTAATTAAAATCTATTAATTTGATATCTAGAATTTATTGGTACATGAGAGATGGAAAAAGCAAATGTCAAATACAACAATGAAATAAATATTCATTAAATTTTACAAAATTATTTGAAAATTGATTAGAGGTATGTCAATATATGATAACATGGATCATTTATTGTTATTTTTGCTTTATTTTCATTTTATAAGCACACTTTCCTTCTTTTTTCTCATTGTAATCCTTGTAGCCACAGGATACAGACTTTTTGATTGATTTCTTGGTACATATTGAGATTTCTTTGGTGGAATAAACAACTGAATTTTGATAATTTTTCATTCTGTTTCTCAAGTCTAAATTATAACTTTAAATTTCATGCTTTTTTTAGAAAAGTGATAAGCAAAAATAGTAGGCAAAGAACATGGAATCTACAGCTATTCTCTCTGTGACCAAATCACAGTTCTGTACTTATTAACTGGGATTTCAGAAAGCTTTATTAAATTATCTCTATTACATTATTCTTATATTTAAGTTAGAAATAAAGTTATTTATATCATATTTTCTACGTAATTTAAATAAGTTAATATAAGCAAAATACTTAGAATTTGGAATAAATGCTACATAAAGAATGATATTTTATTACTCATATAACTGGTTTGTATGCTAGGTCTTTAAGTTGTTTGGAGTGTATTTTTTTAAAATACTTTCTTCCATTCTTGTTTGTTTTTTCTATGTCTATTGAGGAACACCATAATATTAATTTAGAAAACATTCCATTTATTGTTTTCTATATCTTATGGAATTATTTCCATGTATAGTCCAAGAAATCTTTGCCCAACCCAAACCTAAAATTTTTCTTCCTTTCTTTCCATTTCTTTCTAGAAACTTTATAACTTCAGTTTACATTTAGGTCAATGATCAATTTTGAATTAAGGGTTGCAAATGGTATAAGTTAATGTTGACATGGTTTCCTCTCCACCAAGTGGTACAGCCAGCCTACTTACTGATCTCCTGGAGAAACAGGAGTAGAGCATTGGAGTAGCACAGCAGTGGCCCAGTTGGGCTGGAACACAGGTGGCAAGCTTGGGCCACGCTGCAAGGAGCTGGGCTGAGGCTCAGTGGGTCTGAAGCAGTGGGTCTCCACAGCAGATGAGCCAAGGTGTACTACCTATGATCCCACCGCAGCTCTGCCAGGCACAATTACCCATTTTAGCAGGGAAGTGGCTCCAGACCTACACACACACACATACACACACACACACACACACCCTAAGCATGAGCAATTCATGGACCTCAACTTCTGGCTTTCCAAGAAGCACGTGGGGTGGAGGATGGTGGAGTTAGAGGATGGACATAAGGCAAACCTGAACGAGATTCAGGATTAACCAATGTTAGGACCTTTCCAAACCCTAATTAGCATAATTTTGGACCAATAACACTGGTACTTTGTCAAACTCTGATTAGCATAAATTTGGACAAATAGTATTGACCCAAGGGCTAACACTCTAGAGTAGAGTACTCTGTAGGAGAAAAACCTGCTATTGGTCACCTCTTGCATTGCAAAAGTTCTGTTCCTGTTTCTATTCTTCAGTGAATCCTACTATTATCCTCACTCATCCTGGTGGGTGGATTTCATGCTTCGAATGTGCTAGATAAGAACCTAGAAAGAAAAAATTGATGGTGAGCTTCTGGGTTCTGCTGTAACACCACCATTAAGAGCTTCAGAGAACTACAGCTTGTGTAGACCTTATCAGCAGAATCAGTGAATTGAGTTTTATCTCAAAACTTTTGTTTCAATATTTTACATCTATTTTTTTCTTTTATGGATAATGCTATCACTTACCCCCTGAATTTCCTTGACACATAGTCAAAACAGAAATAAACACATAAGTGTACATTTACTCCTAAAGTCTTTATTTTCTGTTACCAATCTGTAAGTTAATACTTAACTTGTATTACTTAAGTTTAGACTTAATACAACACTATCTTCTTTATTATAGTTTAATGATAAATCTCATCATATGGTGTACATTCTTCAATTTTCTACTTTTTAAAATTGTTTTGTGAAATATTAGTAGTATATAGAAGAAAATAAGTTAACTTTCAAAGTTATCTATCCTAGGAAAATATAAATTATCCATTTTCAATATGTAGAAACATCTTGTCCAGTTTTTAATTAATCATTTTCTTATTAAAATATATAAATTAAGAAATAAATCTTTCTTAGATAAAAGAACTATAATATTGTCTAACTCTCTTTTTTAACTCTTTTTCTGAATTTATCTAAACTACATCATTAAAATATCTCCTTTAGATTGCAAGTGAAAATTAAAATGTTAGTACAAAAACAACACTTGCTATAATAAGCATAGGATAGATCCTTCTTAATTTTCTTAATGTTCATTAATGTGACAGCAACATATTTTACTTATGTAGTATTATTTATTTGTCATTATAAACATAATTAACACTCATTTTTGTCTCAGCTGCACCAGTTAATAATTTGATCATATAATTCTCAAGAGAGAACAATATATAGTTCTGCATGACTAAAAGTTTAATAGTTTGTCTCTGTAACAGACTCAAAATTGCATTTAATTATTACAACATATTCAAACTCTATTTAAATTATAGCATACCAATTTAACAATACACATAAAAAATTGAATATAACTTTGTAGAGTTAAACAGACAATGATAAAAAGTCACAGTATGCCTGCCATCTCTTTTGGTCTACATTTATCAATTCATATGATTAATATGTATTTAATGCCTTCATATTGGACACTTTAGTGGCTGGAATGACAATAGGAAATCATGTAAAGTGAAAGCTTGAAGAAATATATTTAAGCATTCTGTTTCCCTGGAATCTGATACCTCATCCTACTGAATGAACTGAAAATGGAAGGCAGGACACCCAGGCAACTGGAAGAACCAGTGTTTGTAGATACATTAGGTTGTCAGTCTTTACAGATGATCAATCTGGCATAGCCAATTGACTAATAATCTCTGTTGGGATGTATCTGGACTGGTGTATCTATTTGAAATTCCAAACCTATATCCATGGCAGCTGACTTTTTTCACCATTATTTTTCACCTGGATTATCATAATAGATTCCTGACTTTTCCTGGAATTTCTGCTTTTCAGAGAAAGCCTTTAACATCATTACTCTGATCATCTCATTCTATTATGCAAAACCATTCAGGGGTTCTCCATTTCCCTCCAAGCAAAGGCCAAAGTCCTAACAATAGCCTATATCATTCTCCAAATTCTGTGATTCTCCAAATTCTGAGAATTTTGCCCATATTTCTTTTTTTAAATTATTTTGAAATATTCACTCTATTTCTTATACACTAGTTAACAGTTTTCCTTATATGTATTTTTGTCATTATATTTTTTTTCAAGAAAAGAAAATTTTCTTTGAAATTTTTTATAAGAGAGTATTGAAGACTACAAGATTGAACCAATACTACTATACAGTTTGACATGTTTCAACTTAGTTCTTGAAATTTTCAAGCCCTGTAGGCTTCCCTCCAACCTCAACATGCACACCACACAGAAATATCACTTAACTAGCAACTTTACTACCAAATAAGGATTAGCAAATTCCCACTTATATTTTTTTTCCCCAATGACACAAGATTCTCATACTTTAGAGGTGTAAGGCCCACTGCTGTCCAAGTGTCAGAATTAGTATTAGTATACTTGTGAATACATAGGATATTAATATATCTCCAATACTTCCAATAAAGAAAATATGATGCCTGTCAAAAGATAATATGAGAAGGGATCATGAACTCAGGCCTTTTGGAGTTTTTTTTTCTTCAGTGCTAGGGATTGATCCCAGGGCTTGGTGAATGCTAGACAAGTTCTCTGCCAATAAGTTAAATCCCCATTTCTTTTAATTCTTTTTCCTAAGTGTGAGTCTCCTTTCATGACTTTTATAGAGGGACTTCCATCATTCAAATAGGTGAAAGCACCTACTGTCACATTCTCTTTGGGTAACCGGTTTAGAGGGACCCCCTGCCATTCATGTTTTTTTTTTTTTTTCATTTTTTTTTTCCTGTCAGCGCTAGGGATGGGACTCAGGGCCCTGCATGTGCTAGGCAAGCTCTGTACCACTGAGCCACATCCCCTGGCCAAGCCATTTTTAAAATTAGTATTAAAGTTTATTTCATTGGTACTGTTGAAATGTTATCCTCAATTTTTTGACAGATGCTATCGTAGAGGGAAAGAAAATTCACAATTGCCTTGATTAGGGCCTTTGTTCCCCCAAAACTTGGAGGTGTGAATACATTGCCTCACAGGGTGTCTCAATGTGTAAGAAAGTGATTCTCCAAAGAGCAAATTGTGGGTAAGTATGGTTAAAAGGAGAAATGTCCCATGGTGTTTTGCTGTTACATAGTGTGTGCACTGCAGTGATAAGATCTGAAAGCTAGTAACATTTGTTGAAGGCAAATTCTGCATCTTTGATTGAAAAATGATTTCTACCCTGAACATGAAATACAACAGTTACATAGACGATACTAGCAACAGGATCAGAATTGGAGTTTTGTACCCAGACACTATAGCGCACACCTGTAATTTCAGTGGTTTAGGAGGCTGAGGCAGGAGTATCATCAGTTCAAAGCCAGCCTCAGAAACTTGGCAAGACTCTGAACAACTTAGGTAGATCCTGTCTCAAAATAATATATAAAAAGGGCTGGCAATATGGCTCAGTGGTTAAGCACTCCTGGGTTCAATTTCCAGTACAAAAAAAAAAAAGAATTGGAGTTTTGCTCTCAAGAAATTGTATGCATAACACATACCAATAAGAATTCCAAGGGGTTGCTGCAGTATTTCCACAAATATAACATGACTTAAAAACCAGTCACAAGTAAGACTTAAAATTTAAATTTCTTTACACTGTGGACAAACTGAAGTGACAATTAATAGAAAGAGAAAAGGTTGTTAAATTTAACAACAACTTATGAATTAATAGGATTTTTCAATATAAAAATAACCAATCATAGGAAGAAGACATAGGTTTACCTAATAAAAATAGGTAAGAATTTTATTAGAAATTTTAAAACTTGATTAAAATACATAAAATGAGACCTAAATAAATGCACACACATTATATTAACAGAGTGATCAAAAGCATCAATATTATTAAAATGCCCTACTTTTAAAAAGTAATTATAAATTTAAATCAATGTAACCCAAAGTATAAGCTTGTATAAACATTTCTGAAAGTTACATGGGAAAACAGATGCCTACCATGAACTCAAGAAACTTTTAAAAATTCACACCAGAAAAAAAAAAAAAAAGGAAAATGTGTTCTTCCAAATATTAGGCTATCTGAAGCCACTGAAATTCAAATATATGGATGGAACTCTTGGAGACTAATGGTCCAAATAGAGTCCAGAAACAGTATGAATTTATGTAGAGGTATCATTACAAATAAATGTGAAAATAATACAGTGTAATAAATCATTTTGAGAAAATTTGACTCACTTTATTAAAAAAAAAGAGGTTTATCATTATTACCAACTCACATCACATGTAGAAATAAGCCCCAGGTAGATTAAATTCCCAGATATGACAGGGAAATTTACAAAACTCAAGAGAAATCTAAAGAAGATTTTGTGTAGTGGAAAGAATTTTTTAGATAAGATCCCCAAAGCTACAGATTCTAAGAAAAAGTTGATGAATTTGGCTACAAAATATAACTATAAGTGAATATTCACTTACTTGTCATAACTTGGTGTAAAAAGTCTACACATCCAATATAAACTTACTTATAATCATCAAATAGTTAATAATTTAAAATTTAATAAGTGCTGCTGACAGTATAGAAACTAAATTAAGCAAAAATATTTGTTTGAGGAAGTTTGACATGTGCATTAAAAATTATAGTTTCAAGTAGAATTTGATAGGAAATTTTGTATTACTGCAAATTACTTATCATTTTTTCCCACATTGTTTGTTTTTTTAAAAAAAAACCAATTCATTGTATGTATGTTATCATGTCCCTATTTCAGAGAATTAAGAGTAAAGGATAAGTTCAATAATATTCATGTGAGATTTCATTTACAATATTCCCCAGTCAAGCTTGATAATATGTTTGCAAAGCTGCTTTAAGTGTCTATTCATTTTCACTTAACTTCAAATTAACCAAAATAGAAAAATGTATTAAATGTTTGCAATAGCTTTTTGGTTAAACAACCTGTTGCTTTAAACATCATTGTTGAAAGTATATAGACTGTCCTCCTTGTGATTATATTATGCAAATTTATACATAAAATATGTACCATATGAGCCATAGCAGAGAAAATTCATTTGATGTGTTACAAAAGGCTACTCTTCTCTTTAATCAGGATTTTAATGCTAACAAGTTAAATCCCATTAACTACTGCATCCTGAGTTAGTGACAAAATTATTAACTATACAGCTTACATTTAATTAAACATTTCATAATACCTTTTAACCTGGCAAAATTGTTTGCTCATTTCCTATGTCGAGTTATATGGATAGAATGGTAAACAGTTAATAAATATGAACAAGATTTATAATTTTTATATACAGAAAAATTAAATGTTTTGAAAATGTGTTTTAGATTATTTGGAAATAACCTAAAAGTGATATCAGGATTTTACCTGGTAATATTGTGGTACCCATTCTATGTTATATTCAAGCATGGACTGAACTGGTAGTATATGTTAAATGTATAAAATGTTCCAAAACCCCATAACAAATCATATGAAATAAATGTTCAATCAATATCTTCTTTTTTTTACTTTCTCTTAAAAATATATATATCATATATTCATCGAAAATTATAATATTATTCTAATTGTAGTTCCTGGTACCAGCTTCTCTCTTATGATTTTGGCCAACATTTTTTTGCTTGATTATGCTTACAAAAGCACCCTCAAATGATTTTCCTGTTCATTTTCCCACTCCCTCTGGGGAAAATTTTACATTCATTGCATAATGTCTTTTACAATCTTGCTCAAATAGTATACAACTATATTTCCCACTAATGTCCTGGGTATACAATAATGGCGATCCACAATGATGACTTTATTTAATCCTAATCACCTCCTCAAGACCCTACCTCTAAACCACATATTTGAATTAAGTTTCCATCCTCTTACTACTTCACATTATGGATTAAATTTCTACACATGAACTCTTGGGAGATACTCAAGCCATATCCAAACCATGGCAGAAGGGCTTTATCATTTTTAAAAGTCAGCTTATCTACTTTCCTTAGAACATCAGATCTCTGTTGGATTTAAGTAGCAGTATGATTTTCTTTTTATATTGTCTGACTTTTTTTCTCTTAGAATAACATGATGTTCCCTTACAGTTTTCAACACAGATGCATAAGCAGAAATTCTTCTAGTGACTTTTTTTAATTATAGGAATTTTTAAAATGTTTGAACTGCCTAACACATTTGCTCTTATTTTAAAATGTAGCTTTTTCCCCCCTTAATGTAAAGAATTTACAAGTAGTAACAATAGTAATGTAAATCCAGTAATCTTGAGTCATTTCAAGGTCTTGCATAAAACTTTTAAAATATGTACTTGTCAGCATGTGTGCTATACATATGCTGGCTATCACTCTGCTCCTTCCCTCACAAACCCAGAGCTGTTTCCTCTACTTAAAATTCCTCCCTGGCATTCACAGCAGCAATCTTCATTCTTTATATTTTAGCTTAATGGTAATTCTTTAAGGGTGATTTTCCATCAAAACTGTGACATCACTCCCATTTTGCTACTCAGTCTCAAAACACTGACAGTTTCCTATAAGGGCCTATGTAATTTTACGTCTTCCTTAAGAGTATCCTTTAATGCATCTTATAAAGCTGTTCTACTGGGGATGGGTCCCAGGGTTTATCTTTGAGAAAGTTTTCATTTAACCTTTCTTTTTAAGCAACCATTACTCTTTCAAACACTTGAACTCTAGTAACAATGGTTCACTTCATGCTTTGAATACAGCCCTTGCTGCTCTAAAACAGACTTGAATTTTCTCTCCTTCCTGATCTTCTTCTCCCTGACCCTTTCTTCCCAGATATCTCCTCCCTAATCTCAGGAAACAGAGATCACCTTTGAATCACCTCTTTAAAAAAAAACCTCAGTTCCCCATCATAGGGAGAATTATAGACTCTGGTGTGGGAGGCCATCCTCGCATGTGATTTGAGTTACCTCCCTGACTGGGTGAGAGGCGCTTAGACACAGCTGTGTTAGAGCCTTCCCCAACCTTTTCCAGGTCCCAGGACTTGTCAGTGCAGAGGCGTGCCTGGCCATTGGATGGGATTTTCCCTTGAATTTTTTGTTCCCCAATAAAAGTCCACTCCCTGGCATGTTCTCTGTCTCTGTCTCTGTCTCTGTCTCTGTCTCTCTCTCTCTCTCCTCTCTCTCTCTCACTAGTCTCTTCTGTAAACCTCACCACCACATTAGGTGGCTGGAGGTGGGAGGTGGGAGCTAGGAGAAGCCATCTAGGATCTGGTATTAAAGGTAATGAGAGTCTTGTCTCTTTAATGTGAAACTCCCTAGCAATTACTTATGAATTGAACCTTCTTTCATGAAGCCAGCACTGGTCGCGTGGCAGACTCTGGTTTTCTCTGTTTTTCCATTCTAGCAAAGCAATAAAACTTTTTTTTTTCCCTCAAAATTTTGTCTTCATTATCGGGCTGTCATTGGGGATGAGGACTGAACTTTCATAACATTGTCTTTTTCTTCTCCTTCTGCTACTCCCATTACACATATATTGTATCTTTTGTTAGTGTCCCACAGTTCATGGTTGTTCTGGCTTTTGTTTACCTCCAATCTCTTTTGCTTTGTGTTTCAGTTTAGGGTGCATCTATTGATCTATCATCAAGCTCACTGATGCTTCCCTGATGCATACTTTAATTTTTGCTAGAGTGATTTTGATTTGTAGGATTTCCTTTTTAATTTTTGCTTACAGTTTTCACCCCTCACTTAAAGAAACCATTGTTCTCCAATGTTTTCTACTTTTCATATTTGATCCTTTAACATATCAGTCATAGCTATATTACCATTCCAACCTCTATTTAATTACTTGCACACAGCTATGTTTGCTTTGACTCTTAAGATTATATTTTATCCTTGCTTTTAATATTCCTTGTATTTGTGTGTGTGTGTGTGTGTGTGTGTGTGAAAGTTAATTATAAGGTATTCGAGTGATTGAAACTGAAGAATCTAGGTCTCTAGTGTAAGGTTTTTGTTAACCTGGCTGGGAGTTCATCTTTGTTTAATGATTATTGTATTCATACCTTCAGCTTGCTCTAGTGCCCTTGTTATCTTTCCCTTTGACTTGAGCACATCTCATCAGGGAAAATCTTGTACCTCTATCTGCTGTAATCCAACATTGTTAAGATAGAAACTTTTGGTATGGTGATAAAACATGAATGATGGGAAATGTCTTATATTCATGTAGATAAATTTCAGTTTTTTAGTGTGCCTATTACCCTGGTTTGTGACCCTACAAGAGGTGTTTTTATTTTTTTAACCTTGGTGAACTGTGAAAATTAAAGTAATATCCTAAGGAATGAAGCTCTGGTAAAGTCAATTCCCTTAGAGAGCAGGTCTTTCTTTCAGAATGCTCCAGGCCATTTCTCAATAATTAATCTTCCCTTAACCTCTGTATAGTCCGTGATGGCATATTTCCTGGGTCTTCACCATGAAAACCTAGTGGAGCAGGAGAACCACAAAAAAACCTGGGTCAATATTAAGATTATGACCCCCATATCCAAACCATAGCATACCATTTGCAACTCTTACCCTTCTCCACTTTTGGTCTCCTGAAATTCATCAGAATTGGTACTTAGAGTTTCTACCATCTTATCTTCCCGTGTCTTTCGCTCCAGTAAAGTAGACCTCAGCTGTGATTTGCTAGGTCTAACTTACTGTTTAGATTTGGGGCAACAGTTTGACATGAGATATGTTTTCTGATGGGCCTCAGAAAAATTTTGGATTTTTTAATTTGTTCAGCTTGTTTCTTGTTATAAGGATAGGAACAACAACTTCCAAATTTACATGGCAGAGCTGAAACCTAAGTTCTTAAGCTTTTATTTATATATTTCTATTTCTATAGTTTTCTGTTCAAAAATTATAAATTTCTTGAGGATAAGGATCATGAAAGGTGTCTTCACTGTTATGAACCTAGCTCCTAGAACAGTTTCTTGCATATAGTGGCTCCTCAAACAATAATTTTAAATTGATAAAAATTTAATATTGCATATAAGAGAAGAATTTCATGAGCAGTGCATGTCTCCATTGGCAATTTAAACTTAGCAAGAAAAATATATAGATATTTAATAATAATCACATTTACATTTATAAATTTGCATTTATATATAAACATATAAATACATAAATTTTATTTATAAACTCTAGTTCTTTTTCCCATGCAAAACTTTTTCATGTATTGCCACATTGATGTTTCCTTTTATGTATATGCTCAGTCAATAATCTATAATTAGATATTATGAATTATCATTAAAAACTGTGGAAAAAGGCATCTTATAATAATGTAAATATTTTAAACTTAATAATTAACATCTGTTAGTCACCTTTTAATTGGTGAGATAAAACACCTAATAAAAACAGTTTAGAGGAAAGATATATTTTGGTTCATGGTTTCATAAATCTCAACCCATTATTAGCTGGCTCCATTTCTTTGGGCCTGAGAGGAGACAGAATAACATTGTGGAAGGGTATGGCAGAAGAAGCTTTTCAGCTCAAGACAGGAAGCAGAAAGAGATCCAGGAGTTGAGGAAAATATACCTGAAGGGCTTATTTCCTCAGTTAGATTCCAACTCCAACAGCTGGATCACTTACCAATAGTTGATTCAGATTATGAATTCATCAGTGGGCTATTCCACTAACATACTCATGATGCATTCACTTCCCCGTTGCCTCATCTCTAAACATTGCTGCATTTGGGACCAATTGTTGCATTTGAGACACATGAGCCTTTGAGGACATTCCAGAAGCAAACTATAGCAATATCCAATGAGTTTAAAAATTAAATCATCAATCTGTTCCTTCAAAAACCAGAGTAAGCAACTGTAACACAAATAAACATGTCACATTCCTTGATCGTCGACAAAATATTAAATAAAACAACTCTAAAGACTTTCTTATAAATTATAAATTATTTTAAAATGAGCCACAAATAGAAGTTACAGGATTTTTCATATGAATCAATTTATTTTTTTCTGGAATAAACTATTGGATATATTCCAAATTTTAAAAAGTTACTAAACCTCTGTTTATACATTAAAATTTAAAACTTTAACTGTGCAATTAAAATTATAATGTTCACTTCAGTTTATATATTTGTTAATATTTAATCCAAATGTTCTGAGTGTAATGAAATAAACCTTTAACCATTGTTGGTGCCCTACCATAACCACTACATTTCTTCATTTGGCTTCAATATAAAAAGTCAGCTAAAATATTAATAATTTTGTGTGTGTGTATGTGTCTGTGTGTGTGTGTTACTAGTGACTAAACCCAGGGCCTTGTGCATGTGAGGCAAGCACTCTATCAACTGTGCTATATCCCCAGCATAACAATGTTTATTTTTAATGACACACATACAAAAGAGAATAAATGTGATAAAACTTAAAATTAATTATGAAAAATAAAACTGTCCTTTAATATAATAAATTTATATATAAACAGTATGTTTGTATATATGTATTTATATACATATGTGTATGTATGTATGATTATACATATATATGTGTAATTTATTTTGGAATCACATGATTGTGATATTTAGTAGGTCACCACAGTAAAGCACATAGTCCTTTTCACATCTCTGAAAAGTGCCACAAGTAAATGTACTAGTATATGATGCAGAAACCCATATTGACTTAGTAGATATTGTGAAGATTATCTGAGTATAATCTCAGTAATGTTGGTTACTCTGGTAAAATACTATTTTTTTTCAAGGCCAATGACTGAATCCAGGACTGCATGCTAGTCAAATACTCTGCCACTAAGCTAAATTCCCAACCTCTAAAATACATTTATTATAGCAATAGTTCTTCTAGTAAAATGCTAAATTAGCAGAATTAGCATTCTCTATAAACTTGCTAGAAATGCACATTCTCTGACACTGCTAACATCTACTTGATTATAAACTCTGACATGTGTTTTACGAAACTCTCCTAATGTCTCTGAAAAAATGCTAATGTTTGAGAACTACTACTTTAGAAATCTGACTTTCTCCCGTTAGCATACTTGTGACACATAGAAGAATGAGGACCACTATCTTCAAAGCCAGCAACAATCCCTCTCATACTTAAAAAAAAAAATTTATTGATTTGTTCTAATCAGTTATACATGACAGCAGAATGCTCTTCGATTCATTGTACTCAAATAGAACACAATTTTTCACTTCTCTGGTTGTACACGAAGTAGGATCACATCATTTGTGCAATCATACATGTACCTAGGGCAATAATGTCTGTCTCATTCTATTGTCTTTCATATTCCCATGTCCCTTCTCCTCCCTTCCACTCCCCCACTTTGCCCAATCCAAATTTCCTCCACTCATCCTATGTGCCCCCCTCATTATAGATTAGCATCCACTTATCATAGAAAATATTCAGTCTTTGGTTTTGGGGGATTGGCTGGCTTACTTCACTTAGCATGATATTCTCCAACTCTGTCCATGTACATGCAAATATAATAATTTTATTCTCTTTTATTGCAGAGTAATATTCTATTGTATAGATACACCACATTTTCTTTATTCATTCATTTATTGAAGGGCATCTAAGTTGGTTCCACAGTTTGGGTATTGCGAATTATGCTGCTATAAACCTTTTATGTGGCATTCTTTCAGTCTCTCCTCTCTTCTATATCTCTTATCTCTGACTACATCCCTTTTAAATGTTTTTCACTTTTGAGGACTCATTGATTAAATTTAGCTTACATATACAACCCAGGATTATCTATAATTTAAATTCCTTAACTTCAATCAAATTTACAAAGTATCATTTGCATATAAAATAGCATGTTCAGAAGTTATAAGGATTAGGATGAAACATCTCGGAAGTGTAAAGCGTTAGTCTGTTTAGCATCACACCAAAATCTATAAATTAGTCACCAGGCTCATTTTCCCAAGAGGGTTTTATAAGAATTATCTCCATAAGTAAAATGTAGGCATAACCAAAGATTCCAGTTATATCCCAATAACAAGGAGAACAGATTCTTATTGAGCTTATGAAAATAATTATAAAGCCATGAAAGTAAGAAAATAAGAAGGTGTTAGTCAACTTTCCATCTCTGCAAAAAGAAAACCTAGGATATTTATAGAGATAATTATAGAGAAGAAAGTTTTATTTTGGCTCATGAATTTTTAAGGTTTCTTTCCATGGTTGGTTAGCTTTGTGGCTTTTACACCTGTAGTAGTGAGGGTAGTACATCATTCTGGGAACATACTGCAGAATGATCACTCTGTGGCAGCCTGGAGATAAGCAGAGAGACAAAGAGCCTGCATCCCAATATCCCCTTCAAGTACATACACCTGTATGACTGGAAGACTTCTAACTATGTCCACCCTTTTAAAAGTTCTATCCCCTCTTGATGTCACCATGGGCTGAGGACCAAGCCTTTATCACATTGACCTTGGGGGACATTATTCCATACTATAGCAAAGAATGTCCAAATATTAACCCATATAGAGAAAATAATATATTATCTGTTTATATAAACAAAGTCTATTAAATTATTGTGAACTAAAAATTCTTAAGAGCAAAGAGATTTCTTAGGTATACAAAAAAAGAACATTAAAAAATAAGCAATATTGCAAATAAAAATTAGTCATCCTTCATCAGCTCATTAATTCCTACACAATTAATGACTCTGTCTTAAATTTGGTGGTCTCATGAACCCATTCTGTTTCTCAAACTAGAATTCTGGACTGGATGGCTTAGTATAATGATAGCCTAAGTTTCCTTGAATGATGCCATCAGAACTTGGTACCCCAAACCACCTGGTATAGTCCTTCACAAGGAACTCTGAAATAATCTATCTTTATACAAAGTGCCAAAGCCCATAAGTTAGAGCAAATGCTTTGAGGGAAGAATGAGAATAAAATCAAAAGTATTGATAAATGATAAGATACTTAAAATTGCTATGCTTATCTTATAACTAATAATATTCAAAAGCAAAAGTTAGCACTCCTGGGTTCAATTCCCAATACCAAAAAAAAAAAAAAAAAATCTGATAAGAGTTCATATGATGAATGATGTAACTGCAAGAAGCTGGTAGTTTCCATAGCATGCAAAACAAACTAATAAAATCAACTCAGAAGCATTTTAGATACAATACCTAGACTGTTTACATATTGACAAGAATAATGGTTAGGCCTATTTTTTAAGAAGAGTAGTTATCACACTTAATATATAAAAATGAGTGGATATAATCAATACTGGAAACAAAAAAACTCTTCAGATATAAAATATAAAGATCCTGAGACAAGCTATGTCAAGAATTTACAAAGCACATGCTGGAATATACCAAGAATATCTTGGATGCACCAAGAATATCAGTTAACAAGACTCACTAAGCCTACAATAAACACTCAATATCTGTAAGTTCATAGAGATCAATAGGTATGTGATGTGAATCCCATTTATGTGTTAATGATCTTTGTTCCTAGCTAGAAAATTAGAAGTAAAGCCCAAACCTCTGAAGGGCAATTTTAGATACCCCAGTTTCAGCTAAGAACTGAAGAGAGCCAGGACATGATGTGCAATGCAGGCAGAAACAAGGCCTAAATCCTAGGGAGGAAATCATGTTAGATTCTTGGAATTTATTTTCTTTTAAAATATAAAGAAAAATATTGTACCTTGGGTTTACTTCCTATGCTTTCTGATATATTCTGATTTAAAAGACTTTTAGAATACACTAAGACAAAACACAACCAAAGCTTAAAAGGAATAAGCACTTATTGTCCTCTTACAGGTAAATAAGGAAATGAGTTAGGAACCATAAATTCAGTCTCCATCTGTAATGGACTCACTTAGAGAAATGAAGATAATAGCAAGGAAATCCACTTATGAGGGTATCATTAAAACTGGTCCAGGAGGAAAAGATATGAGAATTATTCATGTAGAAAAAAGAAACAGGCTCAGAGAATACATTTTTCCTTGCAAATGTCTAAGCACTATGTGGACTATAGTGTTTTATATCAGTAATGGAGGGGGTTAAAGGGAAGACCACATTCATGCCAGCTCGTTACTTGGCATACTTACGGGCTCAGAAACATTGACAAGTTGAGAGCAACTAGTGATAGAACTGATGAGACTTTTCCTCTGATGCAAGAAAGATCCTGGTAATGCTGTCAAAACATAATAGTGTCCAAACCAATGTGAGAAAAGTCACTAACTGTCGACATTAGGTCTTTAATAATTCACATGTTCATCCCAATTGAAGAGTGTAGATTGAGAATAGGCAAATTTTTTGTGCTTAAGAGAATGTGGAACTCAGTGTTAGGGAAGCCCTGTTTTCACTTTGGGGTGAGAAATAGAGTCCACAGGTATTCTGGGAATGTCTCAAAAATGCACTCTCATCATGAATACAGACTGGGTATGTGCGGCTTAAAAATAAAATGCACTTCAGCTAAACTGCATAAATATCAAGCAGTGCAGGTAGAAAGGAGGCTGTGTGGGAAAGGTGGGGATTAAAGTCAGAGGAATTATAGAGACCCTCATTGTTACACAAAATTACATATAAGAGTTTGTGAGGGGAAAGGGGGAAAAAAAAACAAGGGAGAGAATTAAACAACAGCAGATGGGGTAGAGAGGGAAGATGAGAGGGAAGGGGAGGGGGGATAGTAGGGGATAGGAAAGGTAGCAGAATACAACAGTCATTAATATGGTATTATGTAAAAATGTGGATGTGTAACCGATGTGATTCTGCAACTTGTATTTGGGGTAAAAAATGGGAGTTCATAACCCACTTGAATCAAATGTATGGAAGATGATATGTCATGAGCTTTGTAATGTTTTGAACAACCAATAAAAAAAAGAATGAAAAAAAAATAGTTTTACACAATAATAAATATAAATTCAGCACTCGCAGGAAACCATGGCAAGCTCCTAAGAAGCTACTAAAATTTTGTTAGCTTTAAATATTTTTAATTAAAAAAAATAGGAGAATCTTACTTATG
Organism: Marmota monax; assembly: GCF_021218885.2. Lineage (NCBI taxonomy): Eukaryota > Metazoa > Chordata > Mammalia > Rodentia > Sciuridae > Marmota > Marmota monax. The sequence goes on from NW_026692781.1 coordinate 19,340,185, forward strand.
GTTGTGATATGGTTGGATTAAGTGTACACAAAGGACCATGTGTTAAAGCTTCATCCCAGGACCATGGCTCTTTTGGGAGGTGGTAGAAACTTTAAGAGATGGCCCTTAGTGAGGAGGTCTTTGGGTCACTGTGAATGTGCCCTGAAGAAAACTGAGGGTTCTTGGGTTTTTCCCCTCTGTCTATTTTGCACCCCGATCCTGAAGTAAGCATTTTTGCTCAGCCATACATTCCTGTCTTACCTGCCTTCTGGTTGTACTACCTTACCCAAACAATAGGGCCCACCAATGTAGACTAAAATCTCTAAAATTGTAAGATAATACACCAATTTTCTTTAAAATCTCATGTATTTGTTATAGTAATGCAAAGATGACTAATGCAAAATATTGATACCAAGAAGAGAGTTCTTTGGCACTCCTATATACTTGATGATGTATAAGAACATTTGGAATTGGTCTATAGAGTACTTTGGAAAAATTCGAAAAAGCAAATTAAAAAGGGCTAGAATGCGGGAAACAGAGTTCAATTGGTGGTTCTGGTTGGAGTTCAGAATACCAGAATGCTGATATGAATGGAAATAATAAATTCTATGCTAAGTAGGTTTCAGATTCATATGAAGATTCTATTAGAAATTAGACTAAAAGTTATCCCTGCTATACTATGTCTGCATTTTCATCTAGCCTAGAGGGTTTGTGAGAAGATGAGCTTAAAAGTGACATACTAGTACATTTAGCAAAGAAAATTTCAGAGGAACACAGCATTCAGGTTGAAGCACAGGTAACATTGGTCACTTTTAGCCAAGCATACAATGAGAATCTGGAATTAGAGGCACAAAATAAAATAGGAGAGGGGATCAGAGGGAAGCAGGAAGAGGGAAGTGAAAGAAGGGCTACTGGGGACTGAAATGAAGTAAACTATGTCATGTACATTTATGAATACATCGAAGTGAACCCTCCTATTATTTATAATTGTAATGCACTAATGAAAACATTAAAAATAACACCTCTTAAGTTAAAAAAAAAATGGAACTTAACTTGTTCAGAAAAGGATTCTCTGAAAGGGTATGGCCAAATTCCAATACAGAGTATGGGAATTAGTGTCTATAAAAATAAGCCAAGTGCTGTGTCCTTGGACAATAAGAAAGATACTTTCATGACATCTCAGGAATCAGCAATGCCACAGTGCCACAGCCATCACAGGCTCAGAGACTTAGAAATGCAAGTTTGTTTTACAGACTTTCTAGGAAGAATCTTTTTAAAAGTGAGCTGCAGGGCTTGCACAGAACTATCTAAAACAACAAGGCACTCAGAGGCCACTGTGGTCATGGTTCAAGTGAGCACAAGGACTGCTCACATCAGGGGCAGACCTTAGCATTGCCCACGTGATGCTGGATCTCCAGGCATGGAGAATGCAAAACGTATGGGGTTCTGGAGACTTACACTGAGATTTCAAAGGAAAGCCTGGAGGTCAGATAGTGCATTCCAAAGCCAAAGTCCCTATTTATAACCTTGGGAATGAGGCATGGAGCTGTGAGAGTGAAGCCAAAGCTGCAATGGAGACCCCAGAAAGGGAGGAAAGCCTGCAATGAGCAATTTCTGCTTAGGGAAGCTGCACACAGCCAGCAGGGCCCACCCAAGATTGTGAGCCAAAATAAACCTCTCTCCTTTGTAAGTAGATTCCCTCAGATATTTGTTATTGTGACAGAAAACTAACACAGATAGATTTGGAATAAAGCAGAAAATTAAAAGACACTTGTCAGGATCATCTCATTGCCATTTTAAAAGAATTTAAACATTACCAAACAGTTTAAAGGTAAAATAGAATCATGCATAATGACACTTTTAGAATTTGCCAGTTAAGCTCTTTATTATACAGATAAAGAAACAGATATCCATAAGTTAAGTGACATACCCAAGGTTATATATGAAGACAGCCAGTCAGGATTGCAACCTAAATTCTCACATCCCTGAGGAAATGTTTTTTAAATCCCCTCTACAGTATCATGTTCTCTATTTCGATCAACTGTGTGTCAATCATCTCTTATCCAGTCAATAAACATTTTTAAGTGTCTACTAGCCACTCACCCAGATTCAAATAATGATGATCAAAATATATTTTTCTCTTGCCTTCATGACCCTTACAGTTTGTTATTAGCAGAGAGGAATAATGGTAGAGTGCACATTATCAGGGTGTGCTGTGCCTAAAATAAAACTGAAAGGTGAACTTGATGATTAAGTGTTAATGCTTACTGCATATTAAAAGGATACTCAGTGGTAGTCATAGTGTTTAAGACAAAATTGCAGATAGCATCTATATTCAGCACTTAAAGAGAATGGCGGAAACATTGTTGGCTACAAAGGTAACATAAGCACAGGAAATGACAATTGAGAGGAAAAGAAATACTAGGCCACTTTAAACTTTTAAAAATTCTGAAATATTCCTCTAATTAAATTTGTGTAAACCTCAGTATTTTAGTTCTTTTTTCATATTTTATATATAGGAAAGATCAGACTTAGAAAGGTAATTAATGTGTTTATGATTAGTTAAACTAGAAAAGTGCTTAAACTAGGATAAGAACACAGGTTTTCTGATTTCTAGTCCCATGTTTTCATACCACAGTGCCACAGGAACTATAACTCAGCTAGGATTCCCTGAAGCAAAAACAATCATGGTAGGTGCCAAGCCTGATTTTGTGTAACAAAAACTAGCCTCAGGAATTAAAAAAAAAAAATCACAATTTTAATATCCCAACCATTTGCTTTGCTTATTTTTTAAAGTTTATTTTTACTGATATAGAGAAGATAACTATAGCACACCAAAATTTCCTGCTCCTAACTGGAGCATAGTACCCACTGCCAATCTCTCCCCCTGGCTCCACCAGCCCCCTATAACTACCATTCTACAGATCTCAACATCTAGGAGATCAAAGTGCTTAGAGTCCACATTTGAATGAGATCATGTGGCATTTTTCTTGCTGACCTTGGCTTATTTTACTAGCATAATAATCTCCAATTCCATCCAGAGTGTCACAAATGATAGGATTTTATTCTTTTTTTATGGCGAAATAGATTTCCATGGTGTATATGTACCACATTTTCTTTATCTGTCCTCAGCTGATGGACACTTAGATTTTTTTAAAATTTCTTTGCAATTTTGAATTTTTCTATAATTACTCAATTAAGAAATATATAAGCTTATACCTGAACATGTCTTCTGAATTTAAAGATTGTGCTTTCTCTTGCCTAACATTTCCCTTTGAAATGAGTTTTTATTACTTAGTAGTCATAATGAAAGCACACAGGTTTATCAACCTTTAACTATAACCATAGAAGTCAAAAAGGCCATTGACATTGAATTTTTTTTTCCTTGCTGAGCAATGTACCTTGAGTATGTTTAGAGATTTTTAGATTTTCAGTCCTTTCCAGTTATCAACACATTACCAACTAGAAAAATAGCTCAGCCTCATGTCAGCAAAATTTGCTTCTCATCTCATTTAAAGTTTATCTCTACCTGTGGTACTGTGCAGATAGTGTTTATTACCACTCCTGGCAATTCTTATGTTGAAGTTCTCAATTTCAAGGTCAGGGTATTGGAAAGTGAGGACTTTGTAAGGTGATTGTCTCATGGCACAGAGCCTTCATAAGTGAGATCAGGCCTAAGAGCAAGCCCTGGGCCATTCTACCATGTAAGTTAGAGTGAGAAGACTATGAGGAAAAAGGCCTCACCAAAAACTAAATCTGCTTTAAGTCTCCAGAACTTTGAATTTTTGTCATTTATAAGCTACCTACTCCCCGGTATTTTGTGACAGTAGCCCAAACAGATTAAGATAGTTGGTGACAAAAAGAAAGGACTCACCATAACTTTTTTATTATTGTTATAAAAACTATTTTTGGTAAAAAGAAAAATCTCAAAGTAAAATATTTTCTGAAATGAACACCAGACTACAACATGGTGTGCCACAGATTCCTAGCAAAGACTACTTCATATATTCTTTCAATTTTGTCTCTGAATTATGGTTTATACTACTTTATCACAACAAAGAGTCCTTCACAGTAAGTTTCTTGCCAGGAGTCACAAACCATTCACCATCTCTTGAAAATATTTACTTTTTTCTTCTAGAGCTCACAAAATTCTTAAGAGGGACCTAAAATTTTTTTGGCTCAAACAAATCAATTTGAAGCCTGATACTGAGCCCCTAAAATTTCTCTTTACACTCATCTACTGTCCATGAGTTTCCGACTTATCTTGAGCATTTTGCACTCCTAAGTATAATATCCTCTCCCTTTCTCAGGCAGTCTCACAAAATTCAGAGAATGCAGATATTTATTAGGGGTAGTTTATAAGTCATAGGAGTCAATGGAGTGTTTACTTCTTGCTATTTCTTGATGCCTACCTCAGTTGTGATGAAAATATTTTGGAGTTTGGGCATTCATGACCCTTTATAGCCAGCATTTTTAAAAAGTTTTGAAAGTGCTTAAATTCTGCAGTTATATAGATGTTAGCACCAGGCTAGTATGTCAGATTCTTCATATTTTAGTCAATCCTTTTGTTGACTATGTACAGTATGTTAAGTAAGGTATTGAGAACGAAACACTGCCCAAAATAAGATATGGTTCATTTATTCATGGATTTTAGAGTCTACTACAGTCAATAGACAAAAGTTATATAAATTAAACACCACAAACATAATTACCATGAAATAATGATCTAAGGAAAGAATAAGATATCAAATAGGAGAAACTTCCAAAGAATTCCAAAGAATGTGATATTGAGTTGTGTTTTACAAAATAAGATTAACAGAATAATGAAAATGGCTTACAAAAGAGAAAACAACATTGACAAAGGCTGTGTGGCAAGAAATTATGACATAGTCAAAGGAAAAGTCAACATGACTGACACAGACAGGAAGAACACAATAAATGACAGGATAAACCATCGATATTCCTCCTCGGTTCAGTGTCTCTACCTTGCAGTGCATCTGCCTTTAGTGACGTTTTTCTCCCCTTCTTCTCCTTCCTGCTACTTTAGTCCTTTTAGTCCTTAATTCTTCAAAAATGGTAAATGCTTAAAACCATCATTAGACAAGTAAATTTATAACACCTTTAAGAATGATAACCCAAAATCAAAAGTATACATGAAATAAAGTACCATTTCATATATTGTATTGTGTTTTATACTAAATAGTTCAACATTTTAACTGCCATATTTATTTAGGTTATCATCATACTTATCTAAAAATCATGATGATTCTAAAAATGTGATAAAAATTGTTTTTATACTAAGCTTCATAGTCCATAATTAATCTTAGTAAAGAATAATCAATTACAAGTTAAAATATCTAGATAATAATGTTTTTACTCTTTTCTCCTCATTGAAGTCTATTAGCAAGACAGAGGAAGAGAAAGTTCTTAAATAGAGAATATTTTGAAACCAAGTGTTAGAAAATACTAAAGATATAACGGTTCTCATGAAGAGTGTAGTGCTAAGTGAAGCTGACATGGCCCCAACGAATCCAGACAACACAATCCTTTAGAAAATCCTTTAGATCTAGGAATACAGGCCTGAAGAAGAAACCTGAAACGTCCCTATAGATTTTTTCATTATACTCTGTGTCACAACTAGGAAGGAAAAATAAAGTAGGAATGTGGTTCTTATGTTTCTAGGAACCAGTTGAAGAAACTAGAATTCTGGACTGAAGATATATATGATAGAGCAAAGAAGAAAGATTGAACAAAAAGCAGATCTGTAGCCACTGACCCAAGTCAGTTGTGCCTATGTTAATACACTTCCTCTCAGAACTGTGATGGCAGCACCAACTCCCACTTATACAAAAAAAAAAAAAAAAAGACACAAAAACCTGAAGGTAGATATGGCATCTGGAAAGCAGGAACCCATTAAGCATGGTGACAAAATAGCTTCATAGAATAAACCCAATTAAAACTTCAGATGATTCACATCTTTCTCCCCAACTTTCTCCACAAGTTTTAACCTAAAAAACAGACAGTTTTAAGAAGCTGTCAGTGATATAAGCAAAGTAGCAGTTTAGTTTTGAAATTTCCCCAAATATGGAAATGTTTCCTATTATCCCATAGGAAAACAACCAACAATAAATAAATATGTAAACACAAGCAGAAAACTCCTTTCTCAGAAAAAGAAACTACAGAGATATGAAGGAAAAGTTCAAACTTGAACATAGTGCACACTAAGAAGAAATCCTCAAATTCTAATTGCTAACAGAAATAATAGAGAACTTGGAAGTCTTCAGGAATCAGTAATGGGCATGATATAGAACAGGGAAATATGATGAGGCATCAAATGGTGCACCTCCAAAATCAGAAGTAGAAGTGCACTTGCACCTTGTGTGACATTGGCACAGCTTTAAGCATGTGAGAAGGTGTTAAGGTGCAGCAGTAGCCCAGTAGCATGACAGGCAGGTCTCATAAAGTGTGAGAAATAAACATTGTTCAAAGGAAAGAGATATGCTTTTAATGAAGGGGCTAAAATTGGAGACAGTAGCCAGTGATGAAACCATAGCAATGGAAACTCCCTGAAACACACCTCTTTCAAAAGCCAGAAGTTTGGCTACTAAGGAACACCACATTTAAAGGAAATAGTTGCTTGCACAAAGTTCCCAGGAATGATATACTTGTCTTTTATCCTTATGCAAAAATTTGATGCAGAAAAATTGAACTTAGAAGCAAACGATAGATAAGAAAACTCGAAGTAAGAAACTAGCAAAACAAAGCTTCTTACAAAAAAGAAAACATTTACTAAAATAAAGTCAAAATCTTCAGAAATTTTGGAAAATATAGGCCTGAGAAACAAAAACTAAACATAAAGGATAGAAATTTTAAAACACAGAAAGTAATTGAAATAAAAATAAAGACTAGGGCTGGGGATATGGCTCAAGCGGTAGCACACTCACCTGACATGCGCCTGGTGCTGGGTTCGATCCTCAGCACCACATAAAAATAAAATAAAGATGTTGTGTCCACCGAAAACTAAAAAATAAATATTAAAAAATTCTCTCTCTTTCTCTCTGTCTCAAAAAATAAAATAAAGACTAAAAACTATTAGTAAGAAATTGTTAGATTAATAGGGTAAAGAGAGCTAAAATATGCACACTTGGAGTTCTTAAAGAAAAATACCAAAGCAACTGGAAACAACAAATGTTTGGTAATGTAATTCAATAAACACTTCCTGAAATAGAGAGGAATCTAATATTGTAGAGTGGAGTCTAATATTTAGTGCTAGAGAAAATAAGCAACAATGTTAAATAATAAGTAAGACAAATCTTGAAGAAAGTTTTAGATTTTTTAAAGAAAATGTTGAGGGTACATGCCTGTCATCCCAGTGACTCAGAGGCTGAGACAGGAGTATCACAAATTTAAAGCCAGCTTCAACAACGTAGCAAGACCCTAAGCAATTTAGTGAGACCTTGTCTCAAAAAAAAAAAAAAAAAGACTAGGAATATAACTCAGTGGCAAAACAACTCTCAGTTTAATCCCTAATACCAAAAACATTTTTTTAAATGAATGTACTTTTGCCATAACATTGTCCATATTTGCTTGTGGGAAGGTAGACAGAGAATGAATTGCCATAGATAGTGAATTCTATAATTAAGAAAGTATTAAAATTAAGAGTTCATGGTTTTAAAATAATATAGATATAGCTAAAGAAAGAATTATTGAACAAGTACGCAGGTCACAAGTAAGTACACTAAATAAAACACAGAGAGAAAAAAGAGAAATACAGAAAAAGGAAGAAACAGGATACGGTGAAAAAGTGCAGTGTGAAGTGCAATTGAAATGGTAACAGGAGGAGAGAGGAAGTCATGGGGCACTTGAACTGTTTATCGGAAGGATTTTTACAATATTGTCTTTGGTCTATCTATAAATAAGTCCTAGGAACTCCAACAGGAAAACATAAGCCAAACCAAACTTTGGCCACCATAGTAAAATTGCTAAAAGCAAAAAGAATGAAAGAAAAATATTTTAGGAGAAGAAATTGAAATATGGTAAAATATACTGTAATGAGACATGTGTGTTCTTATAAATAATCATGCTATGAAAAATTACATAATAAATCCATAGGCATTGTGAGTAAATTTTATAGGCATGGTACTCAAAAACATTGTCAATGACCAAGTGAGACTCTAACAAAATTTTCTGTATGTCAAATGGTGAAAAATACATTACTATTACAATAAATATGGTGCTTTGTCTTGAAAAAGATGCAAGTTTTTTTTTTCAAACAGAGTATAAGAAGAGATGCAATATAACTCAATCTTATGGAGATTTTTTAAAAATGAGTTAACTATTCAGCTGATCTTTCAGTACGTACTTTATAGAGTTATCTGGGGTATGAAACACATGCAAATCACTTAGGAGGATATGTAACAGTTTATATGTGTTCATTAATTATCCATAGTCATCAAGGAAATTTAAAAAAAAAGCATAGCAAGATACCACTGTATGACCTCAAAATGGCTGAGATAAAAGAGACTAAGTCAACCCAGCACTGATAATGATGTGGGTTACTATATCCCAAGTGTTATATTGTCAAATGGCAGAGGGAGAAAAGGCAAAGATGGAAACAGGAGTCAATTTCTACACTTTCATAAGAACATTAAGCCCATCCATGAAGGCAAAGCCCTTATGGGATAGTCATTTCTTAGAGCTTCTTCTGTTGCTATTAGTACAATGACAGTTATATTTTAACATGAGTTTGAAGAGGACAAACATTGAAACCATAGCAATACCCAAGGGCAATGAATATACATGCTCATAAACAGACTTGTAAAATAATATTCACAGTTGATTGTTTAAAACACAAAGGTCTCTGACAGATAATGAGTACGAAAGTTCTAGCATATTCTTGTAAGTTTGCCCAATAATAAATGATATATAAACTATTGATTCTTGCAACAATAGGAAAGAATTTTTAAAAATCACAGATTGTCTAAAAACTAAAACACTGTTAAAAGAAGCCAAGTGAAAAATGTCTTAACAATCAATTCATATGTAGTTCCAGAACGGATAATCTAAGCTATGGTGATTAAAATCAGATCAGTAGAGGCCAGGGCACTGAGGACAAAGGCTAGAGAGAAGCTTTCAATGATTACAAAATAAATTTAATCTTGATTAAAATTGTGATTCCAAAGATATACAATTTGTCAAAATCCATGAAATTCTATTCTTAAAATCCTCTTATCTTAATTTATATAAACTATACCTCAGTAAAACAGATTTCAAAAATCAGAGCTATACTCACAAAGGGAATACTTAAAAGACATAAAAATAAGTGAAGTTATCATTTATGCATCAGCACTGATAAATCTGGAAAACATTGTTTTAAATTCAGATACAATTAGTGTCTACTAAATAATTGCATTTATGTGAATTTCTAAAACCAGCAAAATTTTGTAAGCTAAGGTGCTAAAACTCAGAACACTGACTGACTAGATGTTGTGATAGGAATGGATGAAACAGAGAACAACAAATTTCTGAAATGACGGGCATATGATGGAGCTCATTAAACGTTTAATTAAAATTTGTTGATTTTCTTGCAGGTCACTTACACTTTAAGAATAAAAGAGAGGGGCTGGTGTTGTGGCTCAGCAGTAGAGTACTCGGCTAGCACGGGTGAGGCCCTGGGTTCTATCCTCAGCACCACATTAAAATAAAGTTGTTGTGTCCAACTACAACTAAAAATAAATAAATAAATGTTTTTTAAAAAATGTTTAAAGAATAAAAGAGAACATATGAATCTATGGGTTTATGTCTTCAAAACACTAGTTGTGTTGGCTATTTACTTTTTAATTGTATTCTGATATTTCAGATAGTGTTAAGTGCCTAATACACAGAAAGAAACAAACAATAAAATATAAAAAGTAGAAACTTTACAAGTCCTAGTGTGTAACTAGTATGTACACTAATTGATATTTAAACATGAAATTCGACTTCTTTGCTATAAGTTCAAAATTGGGAAGAGCAAGGAAACATGAAGTTCTGTCATTTGAAAAAAACATGCACAATCCTAATTTTTGAAAAGAAATATACAAATAATAAAAATATAAAACATACTTTTCTTTACAGTAACTGAAATATTGGGTTACTATCCAATGGGAATAAATATAAAACAAAATATCAATGCATTTGCTTGATGTTTTCAGTAAGCTTCAAAAAGACAACCTACTGTCTTATATCAAGATCTAATCATGCAGCTCAGTGGCCTGCATCTACGCCTTCTCTGCTAGAGAGTGAATTTCACCCATAACTATAACTAAAGGCTAAATTGGAGCTCAAGTCAATCCATCATCTGTTTAAATTTTTTTTCACTCATGATAACATAAAAATTACTAGGCAGATAATGTTCAACTCCCCTAACACGCCTACACTAATCTTTTTCATTTTTTTTTAGTAGTTTTAAAAACGTGTTCACACATCCAAAATTCTCCTTCATCCTAATGAGATGTTTTTCTGGTTTCTCTGAATTTTAACTTATATTCACATTTTAGGAAGAATAAAAGGTATAAATCCAAATATAAATCAAAAACTCTTTGTCTCCCAAAGGGAGTAACCACTCACCTGAGTTCCACTGAATCCTGTGTGTCTTCATGTACCCTATCAATTGTGGCTCATGCTTTCACACCTTTTAAGTTTCCTTTCAATCTATAATTTGTTGCTACAACTCCCAATTCAGTGTTCATAGAATCTAATAATACCTAAACATTTACAGTATTTGTAGTTGTAACATAGCCTTAGCCAAAATGGTATTCTCTAAATTATTGCTTTTAATCATTTTTAGACTCATAGATGCTTTTATGAATGTGACAATAGTACAAACTAATGTTCACAAAGAAATATACATGTGCATGCAAATTTATGTGTGTATATATATATATATATATATATATATATATATACTATATATATAGTATATATATATATATGAATCTGTGTATATATATATATATAAAATATGCCAAATAAGCAATCTTCTATATTAACAAGTGCAGGGATCCTCAGTGGATCTCATTGGTTTTCCTAGACATCAGATTGAGAAATCCTTCTTCATACAGTCTTCTATATTTGGTTTTACATACTTTAGCTATTAGTGTTTTAGGGTTCAGTTGTCTCTATATACCATTATCTGAAATAAGCTTTACTTCAGTTTTATGTACTTGGCAGGATTTATTAATGAAGAAAATTTAAGAGTAAATATCCTTAAAATTAAGGATAAACAGTGTAGATCTAATAAATCTACAGTAATGAGAAAACAGTTTTTATATACAACAGTTGAAGGTTTTGATGGTATTAAGATTAGGAAAGCAAGAATCTCTTCTTCCATACATCACTAAATACGATGGTACGATGGAGTATTTTTTTCTCTCTCTCAATTTATTTATCCCCCACTTTTTAAAAATTGGTACATTAAATCTTTCTCAATGTTGAGAAATTTCCAGCCACTTCTGAATATATATATATATAGAGAGAGAGAGAGAGAGAGAGAGGATCACCGTCAACAAATCTTTGTTTTTTAGAGGCTTTTAAGAACCTCCTATTGGTTAACATAAATTTAAATAAAATAAACACTTGGTGTGAAAAATACTTATTTCAACAGCATGATTGTACCATGCTTTGTTATTAATATTCAGGGATCTGAATGAGATGGACCTATTTACATAAAATCTAGGGTCTTTTTTGTGGCAGAGACCCCGATATCCTTCTCCCCACAGGTGGGCCTGGGTATCCTTGATTCAGTGGTACTATCAAGTAAAGAGAATTCTTGGACTATGAAATAGTCAGATTGACGATTTGATCCTAGCAAAAAGACACAAAGTTCTTTACACAGATATTGTAATTTGGGAAAGATGATAAGTAGCTTTTATAGTTCAGAGCTGAAGAATTACAGTAGTCCAACACTTCTCTGTTGGTTTCACTTCTCTGGCTAAACCTGATTGATACAAAATTTGGTAGGGTGATTACAGAGGAACAAAGTATTATGGATGAGTTCTCCAAATTCATGATGTTTTAGTCTGTTTTTTTGCTACTATTACTGAAAAAAATCATAAATGAGGTAGTTTATAAATAAAAAAAAAATATTTCTTGCAGTTCTAGAAGTAAGGAAGTCCTAGAGCAAGGCACTGGTGAGTTTGGTTGCTTGCTGAGGGCCTCCTCCCTGTGTCCTCACATGACAAAGGGCAGAAGAGCAAGAGAGCAAATGCTGTGTGAAGTGTCTTTCATTAAAGTCTTAATCCCATTCTCTCTAGAGGGTCTTTCATGTCCTAATGACCTTTGAAAGAGTCTTCCTTCCGGTAAGAACTGTCACATTGAGGGCACCTTAACTTTGCAGGGGATACATTCAAAACATAATGATCTGATTCTGGCCCATCCAAACTTCAGGGATATTAAGCCCTTATCAGACACATGGCTCACAAATATTTTCTCCCAGTCTATAGGCTACTATTCACTCTGTCGTCTCCTTTGTGGTATAGAGGCTTTTTATTTTGATATAATTCCATTTGTCTAATTTTGCTTCTGTTGCCTGCATATTTGGGATCAAAACTAAAAAGAATCTTGTCTAGGTCAATGTTGTATAATTTTTCATTTATATCTGTTCCTATTAGTTTTGCATTGTTCAGCCTTAAGTGTCTAATCCATTTTGAGTTGATTTTTATTTATGGTACAAGATAAGGGTCCAATTTTATTTTTTTTATGAATGGATATCCAGTTTTCCCAACATTATTTATTGAAGAGACTTTTCCCATTGTGGCACCTGCATCAAAAAATCAATTAGTCACTAATTTCTGGTTGGCTCTCTCTTTTTTTTCCCCCATTGGTCTTGGTGAGGATGTGGTGGAAAGAGTATCCCTCTACACTGCTGTAGAAATTTAAGTTAGTACAGCCATTTTGGTGGGAGGGTCACTAAGCCCAGGAGTTTGAGGCCAGCCAACATAATGCAGCAAAATCCTATTTCCTTAAAAAAAATGCAATGAAGAAACAAAAATTATAAACAAAGAATCAAATAGAAATTTTTGTAACTAAAAATGTGAGAAACAAAATAAAACAAAATGGACTCAATAGCTAAAGGAAAAGGACAAAGCAATGAAACAGTTGACTTGAAGACAGAACAAAACAAATCAGAAACATCAAAAGATAAAGTGGGGGGAAAAAACAGTGGATCAGGAATATTGGTGTTATGTGAGAAAAGGATAATGAAGATAGAGCTGACAAGAATTTGAAAACTAATGACAGAATATTTTCCACATCTGTCCAACAAAATCAGCACATAAACCTACAATTTTAAGAATCTGAGTGAATGCCAAAAAGTAAACCTTAAAAAAATGTATGCAAGATGCTTCATAGTCAATATTCTGAAATTCAATGATGAAGGAAAATATTTGAAAGCAGACAGAGAAACAGACACATTACCTGTAGGAAACCATTTCTAATCACAATAAGTTTCTTATCAGAAATCATAGAAGCTGAAATGGACAACAAATTCAAGTGCTGAAAGAAAAGGATTGCCAACCTAGAATTTCTATAGACAGAAAAATGGCATTCAGAAATAAAGGAAAATCAAACCTTCTCAAAAGAATGAAAAGTGAGAATTTTATAGCAGCAGGCTTATTCTAAAGATATAGCTAAAGGACGTTCTCTAAAAATAAATGAAATCATAAAATAAGGGAAACCAGAACAACAAAAAGGAAGAAATAAAATGGTAAGAAAAAATTAAAAGAAAATACTATAGACTTTCTCTTATTGAGTTATGAAAAAATTGTAACACTGTCTAATGCTGTTCTCAGTATATGTAAAGGGAATATTTAAGATAACTCTAAGTTGAGAAGAGATATAAATGGCAATAAGTTTTCTATATGTCATTATAACTGGTAAAACATTTGCAATAATAGATTTTAATCAGTTACATATATATATATATATATATATATATATATATATATATATATATGTATATATTTATAGTGTTGATACTGCCAGTTACAGGTAACGAGTTCTGCTCCCTCACTTGTTGAAGTATAAGATTACAGAAGCACCCCAAGACAAGCGCGTAAAGCATGGTTTATTTAAAAAGGGGTAACATCGACTTCTCCTAGGAGGGAGAAGTGACCCTAGCTGGTATCCTGGTATCCCAAGAAGCAAGAGTGTTTTGCCTTTTTTTATGTCCTAGGCTTTCTTTGTTCTCCTGTACTTTTCCCCTTATCTCTCTCCTTATGTGACTAGGCCTGGAGATGCTCTGCGGGATGGCCAAAAAGTGAGAAGCAGATGGACAGGAGAATGGTCAGATGGATGGAGGAAGGCCTGGACTGAGCAGCCCATGACACATTAATTAACAATTTTTATAACTCCCTATAGGGAGGGGCAATTCCTGGGACAGGTTACCTTAGCAACAGATTGGAGGAGTGGCAGGTTCTTGACAAGGGTGGAGGAAGGGCTCTGAAGGAATTAAAATTTCAATCCCTCAGGGGGCAGTCTCCAACCTCCTGAACTCACTCAAATTGGCATCCTTGATTTACCTATCTATACTGACTGCCCATCTAATTCTGGCTTCAGTGTTATATCTGGAGCAACCACCAAAGATGCTATACAAAAAGACTTATGCAAAAACACTAGAGATAAAGCCTAACAGAACAATCTAAGTTATTTTGATACGATAAGCCATTACATGTAGGACAGAATAGGATAAAAGTCTTACTTCTAGTACTTATACTAACCTCAGTCAAGTGTAAGGGATAACTATAAAATTATAGACATTAAAATTACTGGTGAGGGGCTGGGGTTGTAGCTCCATGGCGAAACACTTGCCTAGCATATGTGAGGCACTGGGTTCAATCCTTAGCACCATATAAAAATAAATAAAGGCATGCTGTCCATATACAAGTATTACCAAAAAAACAACAACAAAAAAAGTTACTAGTGAAATTGACTTGCTGGATGTTTAAACCCAAAACTTGGAAACTAAAAATAAAGAAGTGAAAGGGTCAAGGAAAAGATAGCCAATATTTTGTTCCTTGCCCTCTAAGTTCAGCTAGGACACAGGGAGCAAAGGGACTGTTCTAAGTGTCCTACAACTCTGGGTAATCACTTTACCTCCTGATCACGGGGCTCAATAGAACCCAAAAGAACAGAAAGCCAACCAGTGCACATTTTCTGCAAAGAGGAAGGTCACTGGAAAGGGAAATGTCCCTGATGCTTCTATAGGAAGCCATATGCGGTCAGCAAGACCCTGACATCTCCTGGTAGGTGGCACAGCTGGTAGAGGAACACCAAAAGAATCAAGAGGCTTCACACAAGCTCCCAAAAGTGACCCTAAGGGATCTCAGCTGATCCTAACAGTAGATAGGAACAAGGTGAATGTTTGACAAACTTGATTTTAAACACCCAGCAGGAAAATATAACTAAAGAACAATCATAAATGGACGTTAAATTAGACTTTCCTTTTAAATGTAACCTGTGCATTTGTGTCAAACTCAACAAAGTAAGAAAGAATTTAGAAAAAGAGATCTTATGCATGAGTGTCTGATAATAATAATCAGAAGAGACTGCTAAAATGATGTTTTCCCTGAGTTAATTTTTTGATCTGACAGACTTGCTTAAAAAAATCCAGCTCCATGAGACATGTACAGGTAAATAAAACCACTAATGTTCACTTACCTAAACTCACTTTGTTGAACCAGCAATGCAAAGAAAAGACCACCGACTCCAATTTTAAACCAAATTAAAGGAAGCTTATATTGTGTACACAAGAGATCTGATCAGCAACTGCCTCACCCGAAATATGGGTCAGAAAACAAAAAACCTCTCAGAGCAGGGAGGTTTTTATAGCACAAAAATTTACAAAGGTAGGTGTCTTGGCAACTTATAGCTGACAGAGTTCTGGCAAGCATAATACAAGGGCAGATAGCAGGTTTGTGATCTACATGGCTTAAAATTTCAAGGTAGGGTGTAAATTGAGATTCCAACATCAGAATTTATGAGGAGCCACTGAGGTTTTAGGGAGGGTTGTTATCTGGTCAAAGAGAGCCAGGCATGGGTGAGTTCAGAGCACTGGCAGGAATTCCAAACAAGTTTAAACAACAGAGTGTGGTCAGACAAAATAGAAATCTTAATATTTTAGAGTAAAACAGAAAAGAACTTTTCATGGCTTTGTGATGAGATGGCTCCCAATCTTAAAATGGAATTAGGCTGTGTTCATCAACTTGGCTGTTTCCACTGTTAGGACCTCTGGTAACTATACTTCTGCTCCTATTCCTCAGGTCTTTTTAATATAATAAGGCTTGTATCTTCCAGACTACAACAATTCCATGTTAAGAGGATGACAACACAAGAATATCAACCTATCCCTGCAACTGAGACCAGTGTCTATCTCCTTTAAAACAGTCAGGATGACACTTTGATCCCTTGCTAGAAGACAGAACTTAACCCCATTCTTAAGATTATGGATCAAAATCTGAGGGGCGGGGGTGAGATAGGGATTTAGAAAAAGAAGAGAGAAATACAGATCTTAAGGGAAACATCCTCAGGCTATTGAAATGCAGAATCAAGCCACTGAAATGCAGAAAACATAGTTACAAATCTTAACCCACACCCTTCCCTGGTGCCCTTGTAAAATGAGGGAAATACACAAGCACAGTAAAACTGGTGGGAAATTGTAGCTCCATCCTGAATCCACCTCCAGTCCAGTCCCTGAAACACTCCTTCTACAAATATTGAACCCCCAGCCCAAGTCAGGGCTGCTACTCACTCTCCAGACAGTCCATCTTCTTCCTTGAATGTGTATCTACCTTCCTAAATATACCTTTGCCTCACAAAAACAAACAAAAAACTAGAGATAAATCCAAATAGAATTCTAGAACATGTTCATGTAACCACCAATAAGGCAAAAATTTAAAAAGGAAGAAAGAAAGAAAACAGGAAAAACAATGAGAACAAATAATGATAAAAAAATAAATAAAAATAAAGTGACAGATTTAAGCCTTGACATGTCAATGACTACATTAAATGTTAGTGGTCTCAATGTGCCAATAAAAAGAGAGTGGCATGTTGCACAAAAACAAACAAACAGAATGGCCCAGAAATATGCCATTCAAAGGAAATTCATTTAAAATATGACATACTTAAAAGTAGAAGGTTTTAAAAAGACACAACACATGCTTTTAGCCCCTTTATCAAATATAAGATAGTTGTAGTTTTGTGGATTGGTTTCTGTGTCCTCTATTCTGTACCATTGGTCCACCCGCCTGTTTTGGTACCAGTACCATGCTGTTTTTGTTACTATTGCTCTGTAGTATAGTTTGAAGTCTGGTATCGCTATACCGCCTGATTCACAATTCCTGCTTAGCATTGTTTTTGCTATTCTGGGTCTTTTATTTTTCCATATGAATTTCATGATTGCTTTCTCTATTTCTACAAGAAATGCCGTTGGGATTTTGATTGGCATTGCGTTAAACCTATAGAGAACTTTTGGTAATATCGCCATTTTGATGATGTTAGTTCTGCCTATCCATGAACAGGGTATATTTTTCCATCTTCTAAGATCTTCTTCTATTTCTCTCTTTAGGGTTCTGTAGTTTTCATTGTATAGGTCTTTCACCTCTTTTGTTAGGTTGATTCCCAAGTATTTTATTTTTTTTGAAGATATTTTGAATGGAGTGGTTGTCCTCATTTCCATTTCAGAGGATTTGTTGCTGATATACAGGAATGCCTTTGATTTATGCGTGTTGATTTTATATCCTGCCACTTTGCTGAATTCATTTATTAGCTCTAATAGTTTCTTTGTAGAGCCTTTTGGGTCTGCTAGGTATAGAATCATATCATCTGCAAATAGTGATAATTTAAGTTCTTCTTTTCCTATTTTTATGCCTTTAATTTCTTTCGTCTGTCTAATTGCTCTGGCCAGTGTTTCGAGAACTATGTTGAACAGAAGTGGAAAGAGAGGGCATCCCTGTCTTGTTCCAGATTTTAGAGGGAATGCCTTCAGTTTTTCTCCATTCAGAATGATGCTAGCCTGAGGCTTAGCATAGATTGCTTTTACAATATTGAGGTATGTTCCTGTTATCCCTAGTTTTTCTAGAGTTTTGAACATAAAGGGATGCTGTACTTTGTCGAATGCATCTTCAACAAATGGTGCTGGGAAAACTGGAAATCCATATGCAACAAAATGAAACTGAACCCCTTTCTCTCGCCATGCACAAAAGTGAATTCAAAATGGATCAAGGAGCTTGATATCAAATCAGAGACGCGCCGTCTGATAGAAGAAAAAGTTGGCTACGATCTACATACTGTGGGGTCGGGCTCCAAATTCCTCAATAGGACACCCATAGCACAAAAGTTAATAACTAGAATCAACAAATGGGACTTACTCAAACTAAAAAGTTTTTTCTCAGCAAAAGAAACAATAAGAGAGGTAAATAGGGAGCCTACACCCTGGGAACAAATCTTTACTCCTCACACTTCAGATAGAGCCCTAATATCCAGAGTATACAAAGAACTCAAAAAATTAGACAATAAGAGAACAAACAACCCAATCAACAAATGGGCCAAGGACCTGAACAGACACTTCTCAGAGGAGGACATACAGTCAATCAACAAGTACATGAAAAAATGCTCAACATCTCTAGCTGTCAGAGAAATGCAAATCAAAACCACCCTAAGATACCATCTCACTCCAGTAAGATTGGCAGCCATTAGGAAGTCAAACAACAACAAGTGCTGGCGAGGATGTGGGGAAAAGGGTACACTTGTACATTGCTGGTGGGACTGCAGATTGGTGCAGCCAATTTGGAAAGCAGTATGGAGATTTCTTGGAAAGCTGGGAATGGAGCCACCATTTGACCCAGCTATTCCCCTTCTTGGTCTATTCCCTAAAGACCTAAAAAGAGCATGCTACAGGGACACTGCTACATTGATGTTCATAGCAGCACAGTTCACAATAGCAAGACTGTGGAACCAACCTAGATGCCCTTCAATAGACGAATGGATAAAAAAAATGTGGCATTTATACACAATGGAGTATTACTCTGCATTAAAAAATGACAAAATCATAGAATTTACAGGGAAATGGATGGCATTAGAGCAGATTATGCTAAGTGAAGCTAGCCAATCCCTAAAAAACAAATGCCAAATGTCTTCTTTGATATAAGGAGAGTAACTAAGAACAGAGTAGGGACGAAGAGCAGGAGAAGAAGATTAACATTTAACAGGGATGCCAGGTGGGAGGGAAAGGGAGAGAGAAGGGAAATTGCATGGTCATGGAAGGAGACCCTCAGGGTTATACAGTGGAGGAGGTAGAGAGAGAGGAGGGGAGGGGAGAGGTGGGGAGGGGGGAGGGTGGAGGATGGGAAAGGCAGCGGAGCACAACAGACACTAGTATGGCAATATGTAAATCAATGGATGTGTAACTGATGTGATTCTGCAATCTGTGTATGGGGTGAAGGTGGGAGTTCATAACCCGCTTGAATCAAAGTGTCGAATATGATATGTCAAGAAATTTGTAATGTTTTGAACAACCCACAATAAAAAATTTAAAAAGGAAAAAAAAAAGACACAACACAAAAACATCAATCAAAACACGTCGGAATGGCTATCTCAATACCAGATGAAGTAATTGTGAGAGATAAAATCACTTTTTATAATGATAAACAGTCAAGCTACTATATTCCAAATAGCAGTGTTGTGAAATAGTCTGAATCAAAACCTGGTAGACCTGAAAGACAAAATATACAAATACACAATTATGATTGAAGACTTCAACAACCTTTCCTCAACAATTGATGAAAAAAATAGACTATAAGTTAACAACCACACAGAAAAATACAAGACTGTAAGCCAACAGCCAACAGTATTTTTAAACATTTATACAACAGTCTATCCCCAAACAACAGAATATATGCATTTTCCCCCAGTACAGAACATACACCATTTTTAGGTTATATTCTGGGCCTTTGAAAAATTGAATAAACATTATATCATATAAAGTATGTTCTCTAACCATAAGAGAATCAAATGTTTTTGATGCACTGATATTAAAATCTAGATCTATGATCTAGATCTAGTCTCTAGATCAATGTAAATAGTAATTAGGGTTATTGATCTATTTATCTATCTCTGTGTGTGTGTGTGTAATACCTTAACAAAATTTACCAAAAATATTTCAGTAATATATGAAAACAGTAATATATGAAATATACTATGAACATGAGTGTTTGTAGGGATATAAAATGAAAAACTGGTTCAATGAACAGAAATCAATGGAAAAATGCATCAAAACAAACTAAGGAAAGACTCACAAGATCATATCAGTTTTTGTAGAAAAAGCTTTTGATGTAATTCATACCTATTTATAATTTTAAAAAAAATTAGAAGCGAGATACAGAAGAAAAATTTCCTCCACTTGAAGACAAGCATCTACAAAAACCTAGAGCCTACATTAAACTTAATGGTAAAAGGCTGAATGAGTTCCATTTCAGTTCAGAAGAAAGGTGAGGATATCATGCTCACTGTTATTTTTCAACACAGAACAGAAGTTTCTAGCCAGTATAATGAGAAATAAAAGGAAATAAAACCAAATATTGCTAAGAAAATATTTTTTAAAACCATTTGCAGTATACATGATGATCTACATAGAAAATTCACAAGGAATCAATAAAAAATAAATTAAAATTTTAGAATTAGCAAGAGGTTTCAGCAAGGTGGCTGGACAAAGTACACACACACATATACACACCCATACATACATACATATACATGCAAAGAAAACATGGAAACCAAAGTTTAAAATGTAATGCAATGTTAATGAAATGATAGGGTTTTAATCTACAAAACAAGTACAAGGCTTTAATGCTGAAAACTGTAAAACTATTAAAACAAATCAAAGAGGTCCTAAATAAAGTGAGAAATATGTGTTCATGTATTGGAAAACTAAGCATGGTAAAGATGTTAATTTTTCCCAAAGTGACAAACATGTGATACAGAGGGTAAAAGAACTAGAATAGCTAAGACATTCTAAAAAAGCGAGAGAACACACTACCTGATCTCAAGTCTTAATTATCTCTACAGTAATCAAGACTGCAAGGTATTGGCAAAGTGACAGACACAATCGGATCAATGGAACAGAACAGAGAATCCAGAAATAGCTCCACAAAGTACAGGCAACTGATTTTTGACAAAAGTAAAATCAATTTAAAAGATCAAAGAGACTTTGCAACAAATGGTGCTTGAGCAATTGGATGTCTATATGTGAAAAAAAAATAAACAAATGCTTCAGAACTTGAACAATGTCTCACACCTTGTACAAACACCAACTCAAAAAAGATCACAGATGTATATATAAAGTATTAAAAAACTTTACAAAATAATGGAGAGAAAATCTTTAGTAATAGGGCTTGGTGAATAGATTTGAGAAATGACAGAAAAGTACAATACTTTAAAAATTGCTACATTAGATTTCATCAACATTCAAATTTTTATTTCATGAAAGACTCTATTAAAAGATAAACTACAGATTTGGAGAAAATATTTGCAAAATTATATGTTAAAAATACTATATAAATAATTTGCAAAACTCAACTGTAAAAAACAATTTAACTTAAAAATGAACAGAAGATAATGAAGAGACATTTCACAGAAAATGATGTTATGGATGGAAAACAAACAAATGACAAGATATTCAACCCTACTATCATTAACACTAAGATGAGCTATCACTACACTCTTTCAAGAAGAGCTAAAATACAAAATGAAAATTTTTAAATTGTAAAAAATAGTGGTTTAATTTAAAATATGTAATTAAATAATTTTAGCAGATAATATCAATTAAATAATAGTGATCACCCAATGCTGACAAAGATACAAAGAATATGGGTCTCTCACACATTGCTGGTGGAAATGTAAAATGGTACACCCACCTGGAAAATGAGTTTTGCAATTTCAAAAGATTAAATTAAATTGCCATGGGTACAACTAATAGTTGTACTCCTTGGCATTTATGCCAGAGGAATGAAAACAAATGTCATTAAAAATATCTTCCCATGGTTATTCATAGCATCTTTATTTTTTGTTTTTTTTTAATATTTATTTTTTAGTTTTAGGTGGACACAATATCTTTATTTTATTTTGATGTGGTGCTGAGAATCAAACTCAGTGCCTTATGCATACCAGGCAATCACGCTACCACTTGAGCCATACCCCCAGCCCCACATCTTTTTTTTTTTTTTTGTATCTTTTGGCAAAAGACTGGAAATAAAACAAAAGTGCCTTGATGAATGAATAGATAAATTAACTGTAGCACATCCACACAATGGAATACTACTGAGCAATATAAAGAACAAACTATTGACAACTTTGATGGATCCCCTGGCTTTTTTCTGAGAAAAAAAACAACCTCAAAAAGTGACTTACAATATGATTGGATTTGTATAACACTCTTGAAGTGTTTGTATCATTGATCTGTAAAACAGATTTTAGTGATATCCAGAGGTTAAGTATGATGGGGAGGTGTCACCAGCTGTCCAGGTTAATGAGATGAGCTGGGTTTAAAGGAGCTAGCTGTATCAATACCTAAGAAAATGGCAAAGAAACCACGCAGCACATGAACATGAGTTTCTAAGATCAAGGGTGGAGCTGTTCTGTGACTCGACCCAAGGGTCAGCTCCACATTGGACAGTGCTGGAAAGAGAGGGTACACCTGGATTCTTTTTATTTTATAGGGGGGACACCCTCAAAGGGGAATGTTCTTCACCAAATAAGATAGGGAATGGGTTTTGAATGTGGAGTCTTGCTTTGTGATATCTTGTAGTCCGAAGATTGATTGACATCTTGGCAAGTCACACTCATCTCAGGTGCTGTGTTAGATCACAGGCAGAGTGAGAGGAAAGGCACACTTGCATCATACAGCCCAATCAGTATGCAACACCAGATCAGTTCCCTCATATCGCTCAACTGTGCATAATTCACACACACATCCATGAATGGCTCATGACAGTACGGAGAGTGCTTATAAATATGTAGCATGAGAAAGCTCTTAGCAGTGATGGAATTGTTCTCAATTTACATTGCAGTAGCTATTATATGTGATAAAATGACATAAAACTATATAAACATGTTGCACCAATGCCAATTCTGGGTTTGAATATTATTTTATTATAATTATGTAAAATATAACTATTGGGGAAAACTAAATATAGGGCACTATGTTTGCAT
This sequence comes from Marmota monax, assembly GCF_021218885.2. NCBI lineage: Eukaryota > Metazoa > Chordata > Mammalia > Rodentia > Sciuridae > Marmota > Marmota monax. The sequence continues at coordinate 19,363,405 of NW_026692781.1, forward strand.
CTATTCTTATGTCAAAATAGAAAGAATTTTTTTTAAAAAGAAAAATGGTAGCCTAATGTACACATTTCTATGCACCTGAAAGAAGTTAATGGTTTGTCTCAGAGACTATGCCATATTACCTAATAGTTTTCGTGGCTGTATATCATATCAATTTTTATTTAGCTCAGCAATGTTTGTTATTTTCTTGAATTTTTGGTATAATAAGCATTGTTGCAATAAATATAGTTTACAGAATTGCTATCAGTGAATGTTCATCACAGCACATTCATTATAGTTGGTTACAGTGGTCATCTATTCTCAAAGATTGGGCACACAACTAGATGGATCAGTTCCATTATAGTACTGGCTATAAAGTTTTATATGTGGTACTTATCTATATGATAAATTTCTAAGCGTGAAATTACTGCTTAAATCTATTTTTATTCCAGCAAACTTTGAATTAGTTTTAATACTTAGTAGAAATAGTAGTATCTCCTTATTTCTTTTTATTTTTATACAGTTTCTTGAAAATTAATTTGAATTTAGAATCAGGTTTTCTAGCTATAAATTCACATTGTTATATCATAAAAATATGTCAAATTTATAGATTAAAATGGGAATATATATTCCATTCTAATATTATGTCAAGATCATACTGTGAGTATTATTATTCAGGTACTTTTAGTTATTTTTTACTGTTTCATACATATTTAAAACATTTCTAATTATTTTCATTTTTGTGGCTTTTGTAAATTGAGTATATATTTTTTTTATTTCTTAACTGTACTAAAATTTTTAAATAAGAAAATCATTGGTTTGTTGTATTTTAACACACCTCTATGTATTTACACTTTACTTTGTAGTCTTCCTAAGTACACAGAAATAATGTTCCAGCTCCCAAGCTCAGGGCCCTTCACACACACACACACACACACACACACACACACACACAACCCTACCTTGGAGTTAGGCAGAAGTAATGTTATACATTCCTGGCCTTATCCATGAAAACTACCTGCAGAATCTTACGTATTTTCATTCTGCTAACCTGATGTAAAGGCTAACATAGAACTCAAAATCCAAGAGCAAAGCAGAATGCTGTTGTGGGCAGAAGCTTGGTCCCTAAGCTATCATATGTAAGACCATGGGGAAAATTAACTGTCAAACATCAGTACTGAACAGGAGAATAGAAATGGAAGCCATCTAGGCTTTTCTTAAGCAGTGAATTTGCCATGACTAAAATTTCTTACTAAGCAGAAATGTGTTGTCCAAGCTAATCATCACTACATCTATAAATAAAAATTTTATTTCCTTAATCTATAGTCATGAATCATTCTAATTTAATTGTAAAAGCTAGCATCTCATCAATATCAGAGGCTAAAGAAAGAAACACATAGGTATATATTATCACATAATATTAACTTGTGCAAGATTTTATAAATATTTAGTACTTGTCTGGAAAAAAAATAAATGCTATTTCAGATAAGATGATCTTATTTAAGGGCTCCTTGTTTTGGTAGCATAAAGATTAAATGACATAAAATTTAAGTACTTTGCTACCTAGCTTTTCCTTGGTAATCCAGCATTATACAAGACTTTCTTCATTAATGAAATAAGAATTTTTTTTTTCAATTCCAAGCTAGGATTTCATAAATAAGATTTCTCATAATTCATGTTTCTCTTTTTCTTATTTTGATGGCATTTTTTCCTATTTTATTGCCTCTAAGAGGAACTTCATTACATTGCTTTTAAAATATCTTTTGGCAAACAGACACCTGATGGCAGATAGACACCTGATTTCATTGTGTAATGAATCACTCCAATCAGCACAGATTTTACTAAGTCATATTTAAGGTACTGTGTAAAATTCTTTAACTCTCTTAGCTAAATACTTTCAGGATCTCTTAAAATGTTTATTTTTTTTCTTTTTGAGCATTTTTTTAAAGATGATATATATTTACTTTATTTTATTTATTTTTATGTGGTGCTGAGGATCAAACCCAATGCCTCACATGTGTGTAGCAAGTGTTCTCCTGCTGAGCTATAACCCCAGCTCCCAAAATGTTTATTTCATACTCCCATTTGTTTTTCTAGTTCAATTCTCCTTTAATATTCTATATTCTTTTAATTCATATTTCTATTTACATCACTGAAAATAATTCACAACATTTTACATTATTTCCAAATGTTTTTCTTAATGAGTTTCTACTTGTTATTTATTACTTTGTTTTCTTAATGTATGGTATGATATTTTGTTCAACTTCTAAAAATATTATTCAGTTCAATTTGTCCCATAATAGTTATATGTAAATTGTACTCAACATTTTCTCTGAGCTTTTTAATTTTAATGATTAAAATATTAGTCATATGCCTTTGAATTCCACCTTTCATTCCCTTACTTTCTCAGAACTAAAAGAAGTGGCATTGGTGCTTTGATATATGGAGCTGTTATGACAAGATTGCAATAAATCACCAAGTCAATCTTAAAGCAAGAGACAGAAAGTTTATTCACCAGCTGGTGGTCTGGATCCACCATCTGGTGGGTCAAGGGGCAGCTTGCATGTCTTCACCCTTTGACCTCCTCCAAGGGTTACAGCACACCTTTATAGTCCAAAACCATATTAAGTATAAGTGGCTGTTGCTATGATTCAAAACCATAAACAAACATCATGAGATCTAAAATCATAAGCAGAAGGGGAAGTGGGTCAAAACGTCCCTAGTTGAGTACAAGTTAAAGAATGGTTACTAATTTCCAAGCAATCATTCTCTAATAGGGTACATTTGTACAAGAAAAATGGGAACCAAAAACAGAACAATTTTATAATGTATAAAAATTTCCATTTTCTGTTCCAAACATGCTATGCTAAGCAACTGTTGATGGTTACAGAGGTGGGATGTCCCCAGTGAAAGAAGCATTTCTTACATGATAGGGAGTCTCAGGGCAAAATTGAGTCTATTTAGTCATTGCCCTTATATCCTGGCCCATAACAAAAAATATTTTTTTGACATTCAGAAAGTAGGTACTGGGAATTGAATTCAAGGGCTCTCTACCACTGAGCTACATTCTCAGCTCTTTTTTTTTTTTTTTTTTTTTTTAGATAGGGTCTCACTAACAAACTGAGGTTGGCCTTGAATTTATAATCCTACTGCATCAGCTTCCCAGTCACTGGTATTACAGGCATTTGACACCACACCCATTTTACAAACTATTGGTTGAAACAAGTCATATAGACAGTGATATAGAAACTATCAAGTATTTTTTCCTATTTTCTTTTATGTTAAAGTAAGTTTTCTTTGCTTTAAAAGGTATTTTAAGGTTGTTTACAATTGAATCATAAGAATAGTCATAATATTTTATTTATATTTTACATTTTTATTCTGGTTTGGAGGAAAGGGAACAAAAAGATGGATTTTGGTCTATGTCTTTGCATGGATTTTTCTTTTTTTGCTGTTGTCTAGCTTTATTTTGTTACAGCCATAGAACAGTGTTTGTACTGTTTATGATTTATGATAATTTTAGAAGCACCGATAAGATAATTTAAAATGTTTCCTCTTTCTTAAGTTCAAAGAAGTGAAAAACAAAACAGAAATTATAGGTGACATTATTGAGACATTTGGGGATACAACTAGAGCAGTTCAGAGGAAAATTTTCAGCTTTGAAAAGTGAACATAAATTAACTAAACACTCAGTTCAAGAAACCAGAAAGCATACAATAACAGAACCTAAGAAAATTTGGTGAATAAAATTAATAATGAAAAATGTAAACATTAATATATTAAGAAAATAGCTTATAACTAGTAGATAAAATCAAAAGTTGATTGCAGCATAAGCAAACAATAAAATAGAATGTGAGATGACAATCTTCTGAAAAGAAAATAAATGGTGACATTCTCTAACTATCCAGAACATCCTTTAACTAGAAAGGATGTCCCAAAACTCACCAAGGCCATAGACCTGCATGTTCTGCACTGTTTTCTTATATTCAGAATCCAAGGAAGAGTATAAAGCCAAGGCCCCAAAGTATGGGAATTTGAATAAAGTGTGGGTCACAGAATAGTATAGCAAAAAGTATTGATTTTTCCAAATTGTGTACAAGTCATGAGTTTTAACCAAAAGCTATCAAGGAAACAAACTGATCACAGGCAGCATGAAACTCCTCACACTCCATTTAGATAGGCTCAGTTCTATATACTCTCTTCAGTACTGAGTTTGTCATTATCATCCATAGAAAGAATATATTAGTTTTGTGAAAAATGGAACATCTTTACCCTCTAACTAAAATCAATGTTCAAACTGCCCTTAGCATGTCTTCTAGCAACCCCCAGGTTTCAAAGTGAACAGTGAGAATGTCCTCAGTGCTTCTGTGAATGGTATTATATAAATATTTTGATAAGAAGTACTCCAGAGCCAATTGCTCAAGCCACGTAGAGGTCATCCCAGCCTAAGCACTCCTACAATGCCAATTTGTCCATTCCATTCACCCTGGTCCTATGCAAAAAAGTGAAATTCAACTTTGTTGAGTCCTCTCATGAGGCTGAAGCTGTGTCCACCAATATTTGTACCTAAAAACAGTAATAATAAGGGAACATTAGAAATGATTGATCAGCAATTTCTTACCAGAAAGGATAATTACCTACCCATCATTCACTTTACACACACATACCCAGTGACACATGCCCTCGTTGATTAAGGGTAAGAGCTGACTTACCTTTCATTAATTGGTTATAGCAAGGTGTGAAGGCAGAGGGCTTTTTACTTAATTTAATAGAGTGTGAACCTAGCAGAAATATCTCATATCTTACAAAAGAAATGTTTTCAGTTCAAAGTTGTGATAAATATTTTTAAAATAAGTTGCCAAAGAAGTGACCTAGATGGATTCATAGAACAGAGCCAAAACAGTGGCCGAAACAAATTAGTTGATATAAAACCTAGAAGAACACTGCCAATGAATCTAAGTGTTCCTAGTGACATCAAGGTGCTAATGTGTTTATGGCATTTGACACTTCTCAATAAGCTACAGCTAAAGAAGTGATATCTAATCTGTTCTGCATGTTGGATCTAAAATATTAGTATGGGGTTAAAAATCAACATCTTCTGATTTAATTCATCTCTCTGTAGCCTGAAGATCAGACTAAAAAAAAAAACAGAATCTGATCGTTGAAAGTTTTCCTGGGCTTTCTACTATGCAGGAAATATTGAACTCCACTGATTGAAGACGTACACACACAACACACACACAGATAAACGGTTTTTCCCTCCCATTCTATCCTCCAAGGTGTGCAGTTTCTTGTGTCTTGCTACATCTAACTGAAAGGCAAAAATTGAATTTTTTTGTTTTAATTTATTTCTTGTTGTGGTCTAGATATGAGGTGTTCCCCAAAAGTTCACCTGTGAGACAATGCAAGAAGATTTAAAGATGAAAATGATTAGGTTACAAGAGTCTTAACCAAATCAGTGCCTCAATCCCCTGATAAGGGATTTAACTATATGATAATTTTAGGCAGGTAGGATGTTGCTGGAGGAGATGAGTCCCTGGAGGCATGCCTGTGTGGTGTATATTTTGTCCTTATTGAGCAGAGCTATCTCTGCTTCCTGATTATCACCTCCTCAGCCAATTTCCTCTGGTACACTCCTCTGCCATGAACTTCTGCCTCATGTGGGCCCTGAGGAATGGAGTCAGCCTTCTATGGACTGAGACCTCTGAAACTGTAAGCCTCAAACCAAACTTTTCCTCCTCTAATTGTACTTGGTCTTTTGATCAGAGCCCCCCCCAAAAAAAAAAATTTACTAAAACAATGCTTTTGGAAAGAAACTGACAAATTTTGTCACTTTGCCAGTTTTTATAAACATTTTTATTGGAACCCAGCCATGTTCTTTATTTACTATTGTTGCTGAAAGATTGGTCCTTGTTCCCAGTGCCAATTCAGTAATGAGGACACAGTTTTGAGAAAAAGGAATAAGAAAGTTTATTGCTTTGCTAGCAAAGGAGAAACACAGGGGACTCCTGTCCCAAAAGCTGTGATTCTACTGATCAGCTTTTAAAGAGGTGCTTCAAAGGCTACATTCCATGGGTTCTCTGTTGTAGTTGTAATTCAGTTGTTAATTTGGGAGACAGTCATTTCTGAGATCCTCTGGAGTCATCCCCAAAGTCCAGATTACTTCCTTCCTGTGGTGGAACTTCCTTCCTATGGTTATCTCCAGGAGAGATAAATCTGCCTAAAATGGGGAAGGAAGCAGCAAGAGAGGAAGAGAAAGAAACATTTCCATTTTAAAAATCAGTTGCACTGGCAGAGAGCAGCAAGGGCTATATTCAAAGCATAAAGTGGACCGCTGTTATACCATCTGCTTTTTACTTATTATCGATGGCTGCTTCTGTGCTATTAATGCAGAATTGAATAATGACAAAACAAATTGGCCCTTCACAGAAAAAGTTTGTTCCATTGCTTGTTGGCAGGTTCAAGAAAGGTAAACTGTTGAGTTTATACAGGCACTATAAGGTCCTTGCTTATCTGCCATAGTCTGGCTGGGCACAAAATCACGAGCCACTCAAGCAGGAACAAACTTTATTTCTGAAACTCCCGCCAATGCCATGCACTCTCCCGGGAAATATGCCGAATCACACACACGGCATTCTCCCCAGACACACTACCCCAACAGGAAATCCTTCCTCCGAAATTCCCTCCTACCGCACTTTCCCAACCAATGGGAACTCTTTGGGAGTCCTGCTAGAGCTCCAAAGTAGCAGTCGAAGTGGACAGCAGGGGTCTAATATCCATTTGAATGCAGATCTTAACATAATCATATCATCTCAATGGCTTGCTGGTGTCACCTTTCAACCAAAAATGTCATGCATCATTACTACTTGGCTATGGCTCTTAGCACTTAGCATCTGGATGGCTACCTTAAGTGACAGCCACCATGTTAAGAAAAAAGTTTTGCTGTCCTGCCCAATGGCTTTTCTGAGAAAGGCTTACCACTCCCTCATACCAACCCAACCCCTAACCATCCACATGAGAACCAACCCACCTCTGAAACTGAGCCTGCCCCATAAAAGCCCCGGAACCCAAGTCTCTCTCCACTCCTCTCTCTCTGCTCTATAGAGAGATGGTCTTTATTTGTCAACTCTGACAAAGAAACTTCCCTGTGTATCTCTGCCTGGCCGCCCTCTTTCATTTCTCGCTTACCCATCTCTCATTCCTTGCTTTCCCTACAGGCACAAGGATTTTCTTATGAAAGTGCAATGGATTAAAAATTGTGAGAGTCAAAAGTGATTGCTAAGAAACTTACATATAAAGAATCTTTGCAATGAGTAAATGATACATTAGTGCTCAAACAGCAGAGTGATGATGAGACAGCAAATTGCTTAAGGGAAGATGTGAGTGTTTAGGAATGTGTTGATGTTTTTTCAAAGTTAATTGTTCTTATTCTTTGAGGAATAATTTTCTTAATTAAAGAAAAAAATCATTTAAAACATTTGCATTTAAAAAATTGCAACCTTAAAAATTACTAAAAAATGCTAGGTCCCAAAGTAATTTTCACAAAAAATTGGTTTAATGTACTCTTTACAGTGTGTATATATATTTATATGTGCACACACACACACACCTCCACAGTCTATAAACTACTTATAGAGCAGATAGATCAGAAACAATACAAACTTCATTATTTCCATTTAATCTACTGTTCATAAGTACTTGAGTTCCTTTAAGTCTATCTTTGATATTGACGAATGTATGTCAATTGAGAATGAAAAAAATTATGCCTCACCAAGGTTATAAAGTTTGGTATAATAAAATTATGTTTCCATCATTTAGTAGATTAAATAGTTTAACCAAGCTTGAAAATATCTCAGAGAAAAGATTAGATTTTTCATATTATCATATTTCATGTGTGAATGAGGAAGAGACTTTATCACTTTTCTTCTTACTGATGGAAATTATTTTTTCTTCACTGACTTCAACACAGCATAAATATTTTTAACTACTGCCTAAATTTTTATAGTGATTCAGTCGAAAAAAATCATGTTTAATCATGCATTTCTTTACAGAAAATGATTTTTTAAGTTGTTAAGAAAAAAAATAACAAATTTTAGCATCCTATTTGTTAAAGATTTCAGTCACACACACACACACACACAAAGGAAAAGAAAGAAAGAAAAAGAAAATACTTCTATACTTCAGTGACATGAAGGAAAAGCTGAATTCTAAATTGCAGGACATTGTATTTCCCTTAAAAAAATAGTATATTTTATTTAAAAAAATATACCACTAAATGAAGAAAGGTTATATCAAGAAATAAATTTTTGATATTCTATTTTTATAATTATTTTTTATAATTATTTTTATAATTTTTCTATTTGAATTAATGACATAATGGTTATACTTTGAGGATTTGTTTTTTAATGAAGAAAAATCATTTAAAATTTTAATTTAAAATTTTACAATTTAAATGCAATACTAAGGTTTAGTTGGTCCCAAGATAATTTTTATACAAAATTGGGCTAATTACTCTTTACATTACATGTGTGTGTATACAATGTAATTTCTTTAGTAGGTATGGCATCCTTGGGGTTATTCTTTCTTCTTGAGTAATTCTTGTTAATCTCTAATCATTTAGAAAATTAACTATACCACCAAACTTTTAAATTTTGATATAAAACTGTCATATTTTAAAATAGGTTATAATCTGGGTGGAATGGTGCATGCCTGTAATTCCAGAAACTTCGGAAGCTTGTAAGCTTCCCAAGGAAGGCAGGAAGATTGCAAGTTCAAGGCCAATCTTGGCAATTTATAAAGGCCCTAAGCAATTCAATGATACCCTGTCTCAGAATAAAAATTAAGATGGGCTAGGGATGTAGTTCAGTGGTAAAGAACCCCAAGGTTTAATCCCCACTAGCAAAAATAAAAAGAGTTATCAAAAACTGTCATTAATATTTTATTGTAACATATTTTTATCTTTTTGTTATTTATAGTATTCTTTAATTTTACTTTCTCTTCCTTTATCTTGATATTATCAAATTATTACAATTTTTTTTCTGCTTTATTGTTTATTCAGTTTGATAGATAAGATGAATAGGTAGATAGACAACTTTTTCTGTAATTTCATTATGATTTACTCTTGAATTTTTTTAAAAAATTTCATTTTTAAAAAGCGTTAAACAAATTCTAGTCAACAAGCACTTCATATGCAGTTTACACACATTATGCTGTGTTAGCAAAACTTCTTGAGTTACATATTATCCCCCTCATTTTAGAAAAAAATAAATACCAGATTTAAATATGTTTAATATATTCCAATTATAAAATCATAAGAAAGAAGCTTAACCCTAGTCAAAATTATGCTTTGTATATATATATGAGTATACCATAGTGAACTTCACCTTTATATATATCTATGTGGCAAAAATTTTTAAAAGAAAACTATAAATAAATAGAAGGAAAAGTAGAGCAGAGGAAGGAGAATGGAGGGGGATGGGGAAGGGAAAGAAGTATGGGATACTGAAGTGGGGCAAATTATATTTCATGCTTGTCTGATTATAGCAAAATGAACTCCGATATTACTTATATGTATAATGTACTGGTAAAAAAAATCATTAAAAATGCACAATAGTCTATGTTCAAGATGTTTTGACCATTCCATCCTCTCTTACTTGTTTGTCCTTCAACTTCAAGTCTTGTATTATTTTTTGATGAATTATTTAGGGCTTAAATTCTTAACTGATTTGTTTTCTGGTTTTCTTATTTTCTAAGATCAGTGTTAAGTTTTACAAATTTATGTTGAATATTCCTTTTTATGTATGCCACAGTCTTGAAAACTATTTTCATTGTGGCTTTAGTCAGTTCGGGTTGCTGTGGAGTAGATGGTTTAAACATACAAATTATTTGACACTGTTCTGGAAGTTAGGAAGTCCAATATCAAGGCACTGGACAATTTTTTTCTGTTAAGGGCTCTCTCCTAGCTGCCTAACTTCTTGCTGTATCTTCACATAGTAGAAAAAGAGAAAGATCTCATGTCTCTTCTCTTTAGGACACTAGTCCATTATGGGGGTTTTATCCACATGATCTCATCTAAACCTAAATGCTCCACTTCCTGATACTATCATATTGGGAGTTAGGGTTTTAACATGAATTTGGGAGGGTCAAATATTTAGTCTATGACAATTATCATTCAATATCAGTCATTTCTAGTTTTCATCATGATTTATTACTGGATGAATGTGTTGCAAAGACATGTGAAATGACCCTTCAAATCCTAAGGGGATTTTAAACTGTCTCTTTTTTTATTATTTAATTGAGATTTGATTGTACTAGGGTCAGCAACTTGGTCTCAAATTTTTTGAGAATTTGTTATGATTCCAAAGATAGCCAGTTTATAAATGGTACATATTTGTAAAGAATATGTATTCTTCAGTTCTAGGATACAGTGATAGATGATAGGAAGGGAGGAAGGGAGGAAGGGAGGAAGGGAGGAAGGAAGGAAGGAAGGAAGGAAGGAAGGAAGGAAGGAAGGAAGGAAATATATAGAAAGATAGATGCATGGATAGATAAAAGATCAATGTGGATATAGACACAGAGATGCAAAAATGGAGATCCAAAAAATAGAGATAAATATATGCTCACACTAGATTAGTTATATTAATAGTTTTCTTAAAATTCTCTATTTTTATTGATTTTGTGTCTGAATAATCTATCAACTGATGAGAAAAGTTAGTAAATATCCATTCTGAGAATTTGCCAACTTCTCCTAGTTCTCTCAATTCTCACCTCAGTATTTTTAGGCTATATTATGAAGGTTATATCATGAATATAAATTATATATACATATATATATATATATATATATATATGGATATTACTTTAGGATTATTACATAGTTCTGGTAATTTAATTCTTTCAAAATGTATACTAGAATTTTTTGTTAATTTCTAATAATACCTTTTAGCCAAAAAGTCTGGAAGTATATAAACCTACTTTCTGGCTTGCCTCTCCTTATATAATTCTGATGCCTTAACTTTTTACTTTTCTCTATTTTTATACTTATGGGGTAATTTTAGTAAGTTATACAAAACCATATTTTTTTCTCATTCAACTTTTCAGTTTCTAATGTCCTATCTAGAGTGTTGTCCAATTGTATTGAGTGTTTATGGATATATTTAAATTTATTTATAGCATATTATTTTTTAATTTAAGCTACATTGTACATTTTTTTCATTTTTGTCCAATCTACTTTTTTACACTTTTCTACTCTCTGTATCTCCTTTGTGTTTGTTTTTCTTTTCTCCTGATCCATGTTTTTAATTTTTGTATCATTTGAGATTCTTACATAATCTCCTAATCTCACACTTGCCCCAGCAGCTCCTTAAAGCTAAGACTATTTCCTGAAATAGTGACTTATTAAAACTATTGAAAATAAATATCAATATGTTACATGCCAGACCTATATTTTTAAAATTTATAATAATCAGACACTTCTGTATATCTAAAATACCATTAACTACCTGATTAGAATGGCAAAAGAAACTCTAACTCAGGCTTCTGCTAAACCTATTACCCTGGATAAAAGTACACATCCTTAAATTTCATCCCAGGGTTATATTTTTTGCAACTTTTCCATCTAGATTTGTTGCATTTTTGCAATGTTCAGGGTATGTGCTAGAATTTCTTCATAAATTCTAGCACATACCCTGTACCTCCAACTCTAGATGACTGGTTTCTTGGTTATTGTTTAATATTCCTATTAAGAAAAGAGATGCCACTCTAGATATTTCAAGCAAGATAGATTTAATCAGAGATTTGGATTCAATGCTGCTTGAGCAAAAGGGGGAAAAAAGCTTACCTCCTAGTTCGTAGGATGAACTGATTAGGTTATACCTCTCACAATCTAATCATTTCACCACTGAATGTTTCTGCATTAACTTAGGAGTTTTGGGGGATACCTCATTCCCAAATACTAAAAGAGATCTGTAAGCTGTTTCTGCTTCATGGAAGCCATGTTCCTGTGTGTGTCACTGATGTACTACATATGATGCCATCTCCCCTGCTATATTTAAAATTGCTGCCAATGAAGAAGGAAGGCCTTAATATTCTTGATGTTGTTATAAGTGCTCCAGATCATAAGGAACATAGATTAGTTTTCATTTGCTGTGGTTGCTGACAATTACTGATAGAAGCAGATGTAAATGTTTCTTGCCTTCTTTCTGCTTTTGAATTTTTCACCTACACCTTTTTACTGGCAGAGTATCTAGCAGGAAGACAGGTGATAAGAAACTCTAGGAATGTAATTTATAGGCTTCCAGCCCCACTGATGAAAAAGGTATAGAAGTGTCACTGTGGGAGGAAGAACAACAGAAACTAGATGTTGCAGTCTGTCCCTTTAATAGGGACATTCTTGGAGAAAAGCAGGACAGTAAAACACCATGTCCCTGACATGTACCTCTCTGGTCCCAAGAACCCCGCTAAGTCAAGGGAATAAAGAGAGCAAGTCTGATAAACATGTTTTCAAAGGACATTGGCTGTCTCTCATGTGTTCTGGGGGTTAGGACAAGTTAGGGATATCTGTAGAAAGTGGCTTTCTTGCATTCATGATGAGTTCTTTAGGAGGCTGCTCATACAATGGAACACAGCAAGCTAAGCTATGTCATTAGTGATGTCAGTGCTCAGTAGACTAACTTATAAAAAAACCTGTCTCCCTGTGGTAACTGGTGCACAATTGAGGACATGGTTACACAAGATAAGTGCCACTCATCTTGCCAGTCACCACAGGACAAGGGGTTTTCAGGGATAGATGCTATTTTCTGATGAAGCACCTAAGGGACAGAGGTGTTAGTTGTCCAGCCTGTCACCACTTGACCTTCCTGCTAAGCATTTTTCAATAAACTCTATTTCTGTCTTGCCATTTCTAGATACTTTCTTCCATCTCTTGGCAATAGGCCCCACTGCCCTAGTTCAACCAGAATGTGGTCAATATAGCATCCAAGCATATTTTTGTACTCTTCTTTAAATTTCTACCCCAAAAAATGAAAAATCATTATTTTCCTACTTAGAAAAATGCTACTGCAGATATTATAAATGATAAAAGTTTATACTCTTCTGAAAAAGAAAACAAATTCCTGACAATCAATTTAGTCAACTCTGTGTGACATTAAATTTTCTTCTGGTTCACCTGGATATTCTAGAACTTAAGACTGCATTTTAAATTCACCTAAAAATAATGTGCTTCATCTAAAATATTAGTAAAATGGAAAATATTTGATGTATTCAAATATGTAAATAATAGTAAGTACATATTGATAGCTACTAAGTCCTCCACTTTATTCATTGTTATGATACTAACATTTTTAATTTTCATAAGACTTTACAAGTTTATTTGTTTTTTTTTCTTTTTTTACCTTTAACCTGAGCATAAACGTCCTGTGTTTTGAGTTCATTTATGACAGAGTGTCTCATCCTCACTAAGTTCTTATGGTTCTGTCTTATCATGTTGTCCTATTTTTTATGACTTGTTAAAATGGGTTATTGTAACCTTTTGTTGAAGGAATATATATATATATATATATATATATACATATATATGCATAATTTTAAAAAATATTTTTAGTTGTAAATGGACACAATATCTTTGTTTATTTTTATGTGGTGCTGAGGATCAAACCCAGTGCCTCACACATGTGAGGCAGGCGCTTTACCACTGAGCTACAGCCCCAGCCCAATATATGCATTTTTAAAATTTTTAGTTATATATGACAGTAGAATCTATTTTGATATAATTAAAACAAAGAAGTAAATCTTATTCTAATTAGGACTGCCTTCACTGTATGACCCAGCTATCCCACTCCTGAGTATGTATCTAATGGATTTAAAATCAGCATACTAGAATGATGCAGCTGCATCAGTGTTTATAGTGGTTCAATTTATAGTAGCTAAGCCATGGAGCCAAACTAAGTGTCCTTTGACAGATGAATGGATAAAGAAAATGAAATGTGGTATATGTACACAATGGGATATTACTCAGCCATAAAGAAGAAAGACTTTACGACATTTCCCAGTAAACAGATGGGTCAGGAGACTATCATGCTAAGTGAAATAATCCAGTCCCCAAAAGCCAAAGGTTGAATATTTTTGCTCATATATGGAAATTAACCCACAATAAACATGGTGAGGGGAAGTATAAAAGTTCAGTAGATTAGATAAAGGAGAATGAAGGGAAGGGAGTGGGGATAAAAGGAAAGACAACAGAATGAATGCGACATGGTTTTCCTATACATATGTGAATATACCACATGAATCCCACCATAACGTACATCCATTTCTTCTCTGAAGTTTCTGTTCATTTCCTTTGCCCATTTATTCATTGGGTTATTGGGGTTTTTGGTTGTTGTTGTTGTTTTTGTTTTGTTTTGATGTTAAGTTTTTTTGAGTTCTTTATGTATCCTGGAAATTAATGCCCTATTTGAGGTACAGGTGGAAAAGATTTTCTTTCATTCTGTAGTCTCTCTCTTCACACTCTTGATTGTTTTATTTGCTGTGAAGAAGCTTAATAGTTTGATGCCATTCCTTTTATAAATTATTGATTTTATTTTTTGTGGTTTAGGAGTCTTGTTAAGAAAGTCAGTTCCTGAGCTGATATGTTGGAATGTTTGGCCTACATATTTTTATAGTAAGTACAGGGTTTCTGGTCTAATTTATATGTCTTCTATTCACTTTGAGTTGATATTCATGCAGAGTGAATTATAGGAGTTAAATTTCATATGTATTTCAGATTTCGCAGCACCATGTGTTAAAGAGTCTATATTTCCTCCAATATATATATTTGATGCCTTTGAGCTAATAAGAGGTAACTGCATTTATGTGGGTTTGTCTCTGTGTCATCTATTCTGTTCCACTGGTCCTCATGCCTATTTTGGTACCAAAAACATGTTTTTATTGCTATGCTGTGTAGTATAATGTGCATACACATAACACACACACATTCTAGTTATTGCTTCACTAAACATATACATAGAATTTAAGGAATAGATCTTCTAAATTCTGGGAAATACCTACATTTAACTTTATCAGATACTGCCCAATCATTTGGTCTTCCTCTAACTTTTATTACTGAACATTAAAATATCAAGAGGCACATAAGAGAATGGGTAGAGTTCTATTCAGAGCCTTTCACTGCATTATGTAACAGACCTAACTTCTCCTTGAGTATTTCTATTTGTCATTTCAGTTTTTTCAATTGCTTCCCACTTTGCCTATTGATTCATTTACAACAAAGCCCCAAATAGCCAGATGGCTATTCATCTTAAAATTTATTTCAAAGATTGTTATGTCCCTGATTGAAAAAAATTGCCTCCTTTACCAAGTTAGACTATGTAAGAAGACTGATCAAGGCATGGAAGGGAAATTGTTCAAGTGATTTATTAAATAAAATAATAAAAAGAACCAATCTGATTTTCAATACTTGATTCCAAACCCACATATTATGAAAATGCTAAAAAAGCTCCACATATTACATTTGCACAGATAACAAATACTACAACCTGTAGAATAGGATTCCTATTTTACAGGATGCTGTCTCCAAATGGCACAGTGAATGTCTTCACTTAGTAATTCTTACATTATGCAATACTTGCTGCTTTTTGGTGATATATGGAGCAGGATCAGTGAACTCTATTAGCATACACTCATTACTGAATGTATTTTGCTATAATATAATAACCATGATGGAAGCAAAGCCATGTGAAGCAAGCAACTTGGTAGTAAGTAAAGCACCTTATAAGTTATTGAATAGTGCTTCTGGCAGAAGCATTATACCCAAAGAATAGCAATACCTTATCTAGCTAAGAGTTATTACACTGAAACAACAATAACAACAAAACTCTTCCTTTCTAATTAAGGTGATTTAAACTGGCATTTCAATTCTACAAGTAGTAATCCAATTTTGGATTTGATCTTCAACTGAAACAACCTTTTAGCTCTTGTTATGTACCTACTCCTAAGTTATATGAAGGACTGGCTAAAATTTCATATTTTATGTCTGTAAATTATTTAGTGTAATCAGGAGATAGTGATTGCTGAATGTCATAGGGGCATTGAAGAAATTTCAGTGATTAGTGGAAAATAATCATCAATGTAAGGCAAAATGTGAAACTGGCAGATGACTTTTGCAGCATGGAAAAATATCTTCAATGCTTTACCTTCTCAGGATGGTTCCCCATCCCTCTTTTTGTTGGTCTCCACAGTTTCCCTAAGAAACTAAAATAATGGAGAAGCTGTTCCCAGATGGACAGAAATTATTGAATGGATCTGAGCAGCACAAAGAAAATCAGGAGTGGATGCCCCCAGGTGGTAAGATGTCCCACCTCTTTTAGAATGGAGGCACTAATCCCCACAGTTGCTAGGGAGATTGCCTTCTGCTGGCTCACCCTTTGAGGCCTTGCCAGGAATTGTCCCGAGCTAAAGAGCATTGCCTTTCCCAAGATCATACCTATCTCCAGAGGCATCATTCAATAACTTGCTGATCAATGAGGACAAACTAGCCCCAGCATCAGTCAACAGTGGAGTTGACTGAGGCCTCCACACTCACAGCAGAGCAGTTCAACTTGAACTGCTTCTGACCACCCTTGCCTTCCTCATTTCCTAACACTGACCATTCCCCATTGTACCAGTGAAGTACAATCCACAAATTTCCACATCGAATTCATGACTAATTTGTTTCTCATGAAACTGACCTAAAATAAAGGCTGAGAAAATATCAGTATATTTCAAAGTTGTGAGCACATAGTGACAACATATGGGAAGAAAATGATTTAGTTTTGCTTCTTACGTTAGAAACTAAAGAATTTTTTTTTACTTTTTTAGTGCATCCACGAATATATTAATAAATGTTCCCTTAAAATATAATTAAGCTGGGTGCTGTGGCCCACACCTTGTAATCCCAGCGGCTCAGGAGACTGAGGAAGGCGGATCTGAGTTCAAAGCCAGCCTCAGTGATTTAGTAAGGTCCTAAGCAACTCAGCAATGCCATACTCTAAAAACAATATAATAAAAGGGCTGAGGGTAGCTCAGTGGTTAAGCACCCCTAGTTCAATCCATGGTACCAAAAAAAAAAAAGAGGGAAGAAAGAATTATAGGGCTAGGTATATTTTCTTTCTATAATAGAAAACATCTTTAAATTAACTTAAATTTAAAATATTTTTGACAAATGCTCAGTATCTCACATATGAGATATTTTGTTAAGTCCACTTAGAAATCAGCAATAGTTTTAAAATCAAATGAAATTGTAATTAATCTATTTGTCATAAAGAGAATAATTTTACAAAATTTTTCATAGTTAATTCAAAACCTTTAAACACAGAAAACTTTTTAAACTGATTACTTATCAAAACAATTATAAAACAGAGAAAAAAGTATACTTTAACCTACTTCATAAATATTCAATTATCTTCCCTTTATAAACATGACTGACTTACTGATACTGAATTTGTCACTATCAAAATAATCCTGTTTGTATTATATTAAGTTTTTATTATATTCTATAGACAAAGTGATATGTTAAAAACCAAAGTAGTCTTCAAATGGCATATAAATCACTTCTTTCAGTTTTACTGATTTTATATTCAGAATAAAGAAATGCTCATAATAAAAAGACTGAAAAGAGAAAGCACAGGCTTCTTTTTCATCTTTAATGCACTTTACAATAACAGAGACAAATAAAATTGAATACAACCCAAAAGGATTTGTATTCATTGAAGTGATTTTTCTAACAGAAAAATGTACATAGCTATAAAGTATATTCTATTAATGGAAGAATAATACTAACAACCTTATCAATTTTATAATATATAAATGAAATCTCCATCGTCAGATTTCTTGCTAAGGTGTTTTGTTGCAAGAAAAGAAAATCATTTAAGAGAACTATGAAAAAAGGAGAATATATTCAAATAAATACAAAAATATTGACATGCAGGCCCCAGAAGTATTAAGAACTATTAATGATCCAGGTTTCTCCTTCTGTCATCTTCAAGTCCTTCTCAGAGGTTCCCTGCCTCTGCGAGTACTGTCTTTATTTATTTATTTATTTATTTATGTTTTGTCTTTTGCAATCCTCTCCCTATCCATCAATCAGAAACCTCATAATGCCTGTCCAAGGTGCCACCAACAGTGAAACTTCCCTTTATGGCTCTTAGAACTCCAAATAAATCCAATTTCCACTTTTTCCTTCTCTATGAAGTGGGTAAAAATCATGGGTGCCTGCTCTGATTAAGATTGGTGGAATAGGTTTGGAATAAGATGGTGAGACACAGCAGTGAGCCAGACCCACAACAATGGGGGGTAAAGTGACAGAATTTCTTTCTTTCTCTAGACAGAGATGAAATGCAGCTACTCCAAGGGAAGGGTACCAAAGGGTAGTCACTGAGTTGCTGCTGTCTAGTTTTTATATAATGACCTTTAAAACTATTAACTAATGACTTTTACGAGAATTTCTTCATCCAATCAGAGTGGGACACTGTGGGATCATGCATCTCCCTGTCCAATCAGGATGCTGATCAGTTCATGTGCTTGTTCACAAGCTTGGCCACTTGCTCTGTAATCCATCAGATACCTTGTGCACAGAATTGCTGCAGTGGAAGGTCCCTGCCATGTCTGCCTATCATGTATCTAGCTCCTGCTCCCAGTGGTACTAAGATCTCAATAGAAACTGAGTGGGAACATTTACTCTAAAAAAGTGATAAGTTGTAAATAAAATAGGTACATTTAAATGTAATAGAATCTGTGATATATGCTAGTAAATATTTCAAAGCCTCTAGTTGTTTAAAATATATTTATTTATTTATTTATGATTTAATTTGTCCCTGCAATGATATATTTGTGAGAAAATACCTGTATTCATCACTTCAGATTCAAATGTACACTGTAATTTCTTGCTGAAGGAATCTCACTTTGGCTGAGGCCCATTATCCCTTGTGGGGTCAGCTCAGAAGATTTTGAATTTCATTTACAGTAGTGAAATGTATCCTCAGATTTCCTACAGAACAACTCTAGGCTTTTGATTGCTGAACCATAATCACTTTTACAGTTGAAATAAGGAAAAAAACAATGTTTACAATAAAGTTTATAAATAATATGATAAATTGAATAAAGTGATTATACATAATATATACATATATATGATTATATATATATATATGTGTGTGTGTGTGTGTGTAAAATCTCACATATTAGTTATTTCCAGATATCAGAAAAGAGCTAAGACTGTTAGAAAAAGGTAATGAGTGGCAATAAACCGTCACAACGCCCTGGTTCTTCAGATAGAAAAAGTCTCTCTATAATATTATGAACACAACTGTGTAAGGAATAAAGGGGAATTCTACTTCTGGGATGGCAATGTGAAGAACCCCATGGACATGTCTTCCAGCAAAACAGCATGACTAGTGAAATTACCGAAAGAAAAAGAAATTGAATCACTGAAAGTTACCTTAAAGTTTACAACAAATAAACACTTATTTAAGAAAATTCACTCAAGTTCAGATTGATGAGAATCTGTGGAGTTTTTGTTGTTTTCTTTGTTTAATTATTATTATTTTTTACTATGACCCTCTTTTCCCTTCCTTCTTCTAATCAACATGATGAAATTTCCATTTGAGATGGATTTACCCCCAATTCAGGGATTCCTCTCCTTGTAGTTCCAGGTTGAATGCCACAGTATCTTCCTGGCATGGACAAGCTGCCCAGATTTCTCATCCCCACCAGCTGTGAGTTACAGAAACTAAACACCAGATGTGTATGGCCAACATGTGAAAGGCTCTCTTCTTCCACCCAGTTCTGCAAGATAGGATGGAAGATCAATCTCAGATAGAATATTTGCAATCTACCTTCACCCCAGTTCAGTCATAGGATGGAAGTTCCACATCAGGACAAACAAGCTGAGATCAAAGAGCCCTGCTCTTAAAACAGGGGTGTTCCAACCTAAAATCCCAAGTTATTGCTCAGAGTTTTGGTCAAATATGAGACACACATTAAGAACAGAGGGCTGTGACATATAGCCAATGGAATTGATTTTATTTGAAATAGAAGTATGAGGAACTGCAAAGATAATTATCTAAAGTGTCCACTTTTCAACAAAACAAACTGTAACACAAATAAACAGCTCAATGTAATGCAGAAAAGCATCAAAACAAGGGCAAATATGGCAGAGTTTCCATTTTCCAAACTTACTGCAAAGTTATAATTATTGAGACTGTGTGGTATTGACATACAGATAGAAATGGATAATTAAATAGGATTGAGAAGTCAGAAATAAACTCCTCACTTTTATGGTCAATTGATTTCAAGGGTGCCAGTACTGTTCAAAAAAAATACTCTTTTCAACAAATTGTTTTGCAACAATTGCATATCCATATGCAAAATTGGACCAGAGACTAAACAGTAAGTACTAAAATTATAGGAACTCATGGAAGAAAGCAGAATACATTTTCATGACTTTTAGTTCAGCAATGATATGTCATTCTTAGACATGACACAAAAATGACAAGCCATAAAAGCAAAAAAAAAATGGTAAATTAAACTGTCAAAATCAAAAATTTTTGTACTTCAAAGCACATGTACATCAAGGCAACTCTTTGAATGGAAGAAAATATTCACTCTATTGAAACTAAAAAAAGACACTTCCCAATTTTTTTTAAAAAAAAATTAAGAAAGTGAAAAGTGTAAAAAGACCATGAAAGGTAATAATTTTTTCACACAAGTACAATATAGGTTAATTTGAGACATGTACGTATAAAAGGCAAGGTTTCCATTATGTTTCAGTACAGAAAAACTAGAAGAAGTTTTTAAAAACTTGCAGAAAGCTTTGATGAAAATTAGTTGCCTTAAAATAAAGAACCCTGTAATTTTAACCAATCTCATTGTGACATTTTGATTTCAAGGATTAAAAAAAAAAATAGGAACTCAAGATACAGATCAGAGTGATAAAAGCTTGACTTTAGCCTTCTTGGCATGCAAAGAAAATTGGAAGCATGGCAAGGTTAAGGACATTGGAGTACCTGAGGAAAATAAAGAAAAATCTTCTCTGATGTTTAAAAAAAAACTAATAGGTACTTCATATCCCTGCACTTCTCTAAGAAATGCTCTGTTTCTGAAAGGCTGATATGAATACATAATCTCAAATTGTCATCAAAACTGTAAATTATGACCTGTGAATATACTGTTTAAGATGGCAATTTGGATATTTAATGAGGTACTAATAAAACAAGTGCTGTATAAACATATTGCTGAACTACTGCTATTGTTACATCTAACCAGACATTTATGACTAATGTACCCAGGATAAAATTCTGTCAAAGTAACATATCCAAATCCCTTGCATGTGACTCCTCTATTGAAGTCTAAGATTGATTTATGACTAAGTCGTAAGTTCTTATCCAATTATCTAATTTTTGTTTTGTTGATTCAACTTAGAGACAGTATCCATATAAAAGTGACTCAATTTGGGGGCTGGTAGTGTAGCTTGCTTTGGGCTGGTAGATACATGCTGAGCCTGTACCATGCCCTGGGTTCTATTCCCAGAACTACACACACATACACACAAAAACAAAACAAAGCAAAACAAAAAACCCTAAATTTTGTACCTACAATATATAATTTTGTAGAATTTGCAGTGATCATTTTTTTTACTTTATTCTCTTGATTCATAAATTACATTATACTGAGTTGAAACCATTTAACACAGAAAAATCATTCCAAATCAAAAGGACAGTAGGTTGAAATATTGTAAAGGATAAGAATCTTAAATGTTGTTTGAATAGGTAAAACCAAGAAAGTCACATCTACAAATTCAACTGTATTACAATGTGACAATATAATGTATTCCAAAAATTATAGGAATACCTGGGATATTACATGGTTCCCTGAACACTCTTGTTTCAGTGCAGGAGCAAGCTAACTATTATGCACAGTGGAATGAGTAGGAAACTCACTTAATGTTTTCCTTCTATTAAACTATGCATCTTTAAATCTGAAGTTTCCATTACTATTTCACAATTCCTAGAATGACAGTGGATTTACCAAAATTCATCATATGTTCATGTCAATCCCAAATCTTTTAAATCTTTTAAATCATGAAAACACTTGCATAGTTTTGCAGTCCATTTCCAAAGTCAACTCACCAGAAAGGCTATGCAGGCCCATGTCATTATAAGAAACTTAATTTTATTCAGTAAGTTAGAGGGTCATTTATTAACTGATCTAATATACAATAATTTAATAATTTAAAAATATTTTATTGAATACTTATATGGAGAAAATTTCATTTTAAAAGACATTTTTTTAAAAAGAGTCTTATATAGTTGTATTTGTAACATTTTATTTTACCCTTAAATCTCCAAAATATCAGTAGTCTTAAAGAATTATTTCAACTTACAATATTTTTAAAAACCTTACATACTTTACCTACAGACATATAACTTCTATATTTATTACTTACTTAGATAATTATTTTAGACATCTAAAGTTCTGCCTACTGAGTTAACAGGTAAATAATTAGGAGTGAATCATAAACACTCCTTCTTGGCTCTAACACATAATCCTATAACCCAGTAGCTATTATATTTCACTTCCACCATAAAATCATTAATCTATGTTAATATTAACTACATTTATATTTGCTTTATTTTTCATACTTTGTTCTCCCTGTACACATTGTTTCATAAAATGGGGTGGGAAAAATTAGTTCAAAAACCACATTTCAATGACATAAGTAAACAAACCAATAGTTGACTACACGTTGTTAATGATTTTTCTGCTCTGTTTCAAAATCCTAATGACACAAATATTGATAAATATCCCCCACAAAGCTTTTGAGAAAATGGTTAATATGAACTTATTTAAAAATAAAATCAAATAAATAGTCAATTCATTACTACGCAAACTTTTGCAACAAAAATATTACTTTTCTTCATTTTCTTTTGACAAAACTTTCCTGGATTCTCAAAGCATAGAGTTAATAGAAGAAACAAAGTTCCAGATCTCCATCCCTGAGGACACTTGTATCTTGTTACAACCACAATTCACAGAATAATAATAAGTTACCAGGGAATGGAAGTGACCTTGCTTACCACATCTAAATACTTATCTGGGGGAATTTGTGCTTTCCACTTTTGCTGCTATGGATATAGATGTCCTGATCCCCAAGAAGGGATTGCTTCTGTCATAGGTCAAAGCTTTATGTGATAGCTGTTGATAAGTCACTTCAGGTTCCTTGTGCCAAAAGAACAAGGAAGGGAATCACCATACTGGCTGGTGAATTAATCTTAATTATCAAGAAGAGATGGGGTACCATTATATATTAATGGATAAAATATATTTGTCCCCCAGAAGCCATTGAGGAGATTCTAAGAAGCACCTCCATTCTGCCAATCTAGGCACTAAATAGACAAGTGAAACCTCCACACCCTGAAGATGTCATGGTAAACAGGAGTTCAGAACCTTATGGATGAGGGTCTGAGGTTACCTTGTGTTCTAAGTCACCTGTACTAGATGATGTTCCTGTTAAAGGTTAGAGAATTTACAATGAGCAGCATTTGTCTGGCCCTTGAGATCAGCTGCAGATGTTGAGAACTGAGTTCTTTCCACCAGAATTCTCCTTGCTTGCTACCTCAATCTATAGAAGCTATTTCTATATGGGCTGAATTATGAGACAAGGGGATTTGAGTGGCAAATAGTAGATAAAGTGGATGCTGTGTTGCCCAGCTTTAGATGGGAGGTCTCTTTATTCGTTGTCAAGAGTACTGCCTGCTTACATCTTGCATCTGATTCCCTCTCCAATAATTGCCCTCAACTTAAGAGAGCTTCTTCTCCTCATTTTTCAAATATCCAAATGATAGGTCCCTGCCAGAGTAGTGAGACCTACCCTTTCATTGATCCAGAACAACTCTGAAAGTTGCCCAGCTCCAGAGATGTGCCATATAATGAGCTCCCCAACTCCATATATATATATATATATATATATATATATATATATATATATATATATATATATATATATAAATGCAGTTGTAAGAGTTCAACATCTTTTCTGATCAATTTTGTTTCTCTTGCTACCACATAGCTATTATTACCAAGTAAGTAAATAAATAAATATACAAATAAAGGATGCCAAAGGCGGCTGAATGGTGACCCTATGTCCTAATCACCATTACCTATAAGTGTCACTTAGAATGTTATTTGGAATAAAAGATCTTTGCAAATGAGATTGAGATTAGGATATTGAGATAAGGAGACCATTCTGGATTATCCAGATGGGCCTTATGTATCATTCTACGTGTCTGTATAAAAGATAGTTGGAAGGCAATTTGATACAGGAGTAGGAGGAAAAAAACACTGTGAAGACAGAAGTCGAGACTTGAGTATAACAGGGGGGAATGTCAGCAGCCACCCGAGGCTGCCATAGGAAAAAAGCTCTCCCACAGAACCTCCTGAGGAAGCACAGTTCTTCCAACACCTGGATTTTCAGCTCAATAAAACTGAAATAGACTTGTGCCTACCAGAACTGGGAGAGGATAAATTTCTGGGTTGTTTTTTTTTTTTTTTTTGAGTCACAAAAATTGTTGTAATTTGTTACAATGACCACACAAAACCAATGCAAACCTTATATAACTAGGAAATAAAATAACAGAGTTGCCTGAGTTCCTGGCTGACTTAAATGCCTAGTATTTATCTACCAATGAAAATTCGAGCTGCACTTCCTTTTTCTTACTCCGTGTTATTATCTGACAGCAACAAAACCCAGAACAGCTGAGCTTCCCTGAACCATCTCCAAAGTCACAAAACATCATCCCAAACCCTTTAACGAGAATCCTGCACAAAGAGAACTTGATCTTTTCTGATTGTTCTAGTGTCCCTGTTTTGTGCACACTTCACTACTTGTGGTGATTAACAAGCAGAACTTTGTTAGAACACAAGTGTGTATCTGTAGATGTCAGGTACTGAAACAACAGTCCTTAATGCTTCCATTATATCTGCGATTTTTTGTAATTGTCTCTCTCTCTCCTTCTCTCATGTCAAGATTACAGATATCCATTAATTTCATGGAAGGTATAGTTGGAATTTCTATATCTTATTCTCTTTTGAACAGGAGATTTTTTTTTCCTCTTGTGAAGTGTGTAGCTTCATTTTCAAATCCATTTAAAACATGAAATTCTTAAGTAATGTTCCCTCCTGTCCACTACCATAACCACCACAATGTGTTCTACAAGGCAGACGACCCTGTGCACTGATTAACAGGCACTTTGAAGGCACAGTCTTTTGATTAATATTTATACTCAACCCATATCTGTATGTGTGGGCACCTAGGACACAAACAGGAACTAAGTGCTCCTAAATTAATTAATTCTATTACTGACTCAGCAAGTCTTTTATAATGTTAGGCACTGTGATGGATACTTTAAATAACAAGATAAAGCAGACACACTCCAGTCTTTAAGGGACACAGATTAGTAAAACAGAAGCATATTAAAGTATGATGAAATACTACACATGCTATGAGAGCTGCATACATGAGATTGAATAGCTCTTCAAAAGAAAATTGACAAGCTGTACAGGAATAAGACTTTACAGGTGTGACACCTGAGCTAAGACCACAATGATTATGTAGACATTTTCCAGTGAAGGGATGGTGTTCCAGAAAGCAAAATACAAAACAAAAACTAAACTCTGGTACTCTGCGGAATTTTTTGTACACAGATAGAGTTATGTCACATGTTGCATGAGGGGCATTCTGTGTGCTCTGACATAGAGTTAAGCAAGGAGCAGACAGATGAGAAAGTGCCTCAGGTACCATGTTGTGTCTAATTTATTCTAAAGAATCACTGAAATTTTAGGCGTGAAACTGATATCATTAGGTTTAACTATTATAATCAACACAATGCACTTATAAGAATCTGAAATAAGACAGTGTTTTAGTCAGCTTTTTCACTGCTGTGACTATAGGACCTAACCAGAAAAACTGTAGAGGAGGAAGAGTTCATTTGGGGGCTCACAGTATCAGAGGTCTCTGTTCATAGACAGCCAACTCCATTCCTTGGGTCTCAAAATGAGGCTGAACATTATGATGAATGAGTATAATGGAGCGAAGCAACTTATAGGATGATCAGGCAGCAGAGAAAGACTCCACTCTTCAGATACAAAATATAGATCCCATAGCCATGCCCCCAGTGAACCACTTCCTCCAGCCACAGCCTCCTGTTACACTCAGTTAATCCCATTAGGGATTAATTCACTGATTATATTAAGGCTATAACCCAAACATTTCTCCTCCACACGTTCTTGTATTGTCTCTCCCATTAGATATGGGGGACTCCATATCTAAACCATAACAGACAGTAACAATAATAATATTGTCTCTACCAATTGTCCTTGGTTTGGTGCCTGTTGTGGACTCAATGTTTATATCCTCCAAATTCATATATTGAAGACCTATGTCTCATTGTAACTATATTTAAAGATGGGACCTCCACCAAAGTAATTAAGTTTAGATGAGATCATAAGGATGGGCTCTAATGTAACAGAATTAGTGTTCTTATAGGAAAAGAAACAAAGAAGCTCACTAGTTCTCTCTCAGCAAGTACTGAAGGAAGAAGTCATGTAACTATCCAAGATGACAGCTATCCAGGGACAAAAGAAAAAGGCACCCAAAGAAACCAGACTTCCTGACACCTTGATCTTGGCCCTCTAAGCCCCTAAAACTGTGAAGAACCAAATTCTGTTTTATAAACCACCCAGTCTGTGGTATTTTGCTATGCCAGCCCAAGCTGACTAATATAGTCTTTCATTGGGTATTAGGGTGCAGTGGGGATATGAATAAAGAAAATATTCAAAAAGGAGGACTTTTTTATACAAAAAGACTGAGTAACTCAATGCCTTGAAGCAATTTAAAATATATTTGATTGCTCTTAAAAATGCTTTTTGCTAATATAAAATGTATCTTAATGGTAAACATGTCTATATTTTTAAATCACTCAGAAAGGACATAAATTTATATTCATCTGGATTAATGTAAAATATCAACAGTATTAATAATGTTAATTTTCAATTTTAAAATTTGTGATATTTTTAAAGAATGCCATTATATTTCTGAGGTCTGGAATCTTATTTAGTAGAACACATGTCATGAATTCTCTGAATATTATGTAACTTCCTATTCTGCCTCTGATGGAGCTACTGTTGTCTTGAGTATGAAATGAGTAAGGAGAGCAGATTCCTTGAACCATTTACTATGACAGACTTTCAAATATTACCACCAACTAAGTAGTAGAAAAAAAATATGATCATGTTAAATCCTTTTTTTTTACAACTATTTCAACATGAAAGTTGACTCTTTTATAAACATGTTACAAAAGGACTTCATAATCTTCATGCTCACTTTAAGTCTAAATAAACAAGATCTATTTTTCTTAATTAACATGAAATCATGCAAGGGGTGATAAGAAGTATTTTACAGGCATCTACACATGTGTGTGTGCAGAAACACACACACACACACACACATACTCTCCCCCAGTTAGAGATTAGCAATAGAGGATTATATTTTAAGTTTTTAGAGAGGAGCTGGAAGGAAGTCACCAACTTTCAGTTTAACTGGTTATTCACTTAAATTCAATATAAATGGTTTCTAAAATTGGAATCTCAGGAATGAGATTATATTGAAAGATAATTTTGAGAAATTCTTTTCACTAGCTCTTCAGGCATTATGCATTGTATTTCTCAGCCTCTATACCTGGGGACACCTTTTGCCAAAGGTAAAATGTAGTGTTAAAATTGCCACTCTGTCTTTACATAATTTATGTGTTCAGTTGTTGTCATGACATAAAACAGTGCAGCTAGCCTTAGATTACTATCTGACAATGGGGAATTAGTGGCATACTCAGCAAAATGTGGTACAGATGAAGAGTGGGAAACCAGTACCCACTGGTACTGACAGGGATTAATGTCTTTTGGGATCCCCTGTGGCCCTAAAGAACAGCCTTGAAAAGTCACCACAATGCAGAAAATAGTACTGCATCGCAAGAGAACAAGGAAGAGAAAAAGGAGGCACCAGGAATGCTAGAGACTATAGCAATGTACCAAAAACTCCATTCCTTCTTTCTTCTCCCTTTGCCTTTTTTCCCTGTTCCTTCTCTGTCTTTGTTTCTCTCTGGCTCCTGCCCCTCCCCCCGCAACCCACCTCCCCAAACACGTGTACACACACACACACACACACACACACACACACACGAGTGTAGGATCATCTTTGTATTGTCATTATATGCTTTTCATGGAATGTAAAGAGGATAAGATTGCTGGATTCTTAAGAGAACCCAGCCTTTCATAATCTCTCTTTCCAACATCTGATTTCACTAGTTCTTCAGTCACTTAATCTATAACTGAGCATGATTTTCTGAGAACTTATTAAGAAGAAGAAGAAACATTTTAAGTATCTTGTAAGCAGGAACTATATCATCCTGCTCAATTTTGTATTCCTAGCCCAGTGGTACTCCTTTTATGACCTCAGTGAATATTATTTTTTAAACAAATTATTCAGTGATTCTTACCCCTAGCTACACCAATATATTAGAGCTGTGTAGATTTGTCTGCACAGTTTCCACACCCCACCCCCAATCTCTCACCTTCTCACAATGAATGGTAATGATTGTACAATAGGGCACTAGCCCAGAGTTGGATTGTGATCCAAATTCTGCAAAAAAAAAAAGCTCTTCCCTTAAGTAGCTTACAAATATGAGATTCAAGAATTAACCTGACAACTTTCTTGAAATAATCAAATGTAAACTCAAAAGGTGAGAAAACAGATGATTGCCCATAAGAGTAAACAATAATGAAGCTGATTTGCAAGTCAAAACAGGATCTGAAAGCAGACAGTAAGGGAAGCCCCCTGTGAGGAACTTCAGTGTTCCCAGTCCCTGGTTCTAAAGCATTTCTGAACTCTGGGCTCATCCCTACTCTCTTTGTGTTAGAAATTTTTGTATCCTTAAGACAAGGGCCCCTTTTAAAAAATAGTGTAATAGCAGTGTGATTTTATTATTATTATTATTTATAACATTAAAAATCTTAATTCAGTCCTACTCAACTGTAAAAATTTTTCAAAATAAAAATGACAGGACCCACTCCAGGAGATTGAGACTCAGCAAGAGACTCACTGGGAATGAATAGGGATGCTGGCTTATCTCAGTATGTTTTTTAAAGCTTTGCAGATCATTTTGATGCTCCACCAGGGTTGAAAACCATTATGCATGTAAGAAAATACAAAAAAAAAAAAGAAGAAAGTACAGTAGCTCAGTAGTCTAAGACTTAAGCATGCTTTGAAAGAAATGTATCCAATGCTTGAACAAATTATGCTTAAAATTTATTGAATAAATAGAGAGGAAAACAGGAAATTGGAACGATAGTAACCTGTTTCTTTTGATAAATATCTCAATCTCAAAGGAACCTGTCAACACTATGCATTAGAAAACTTTATCTTTTTAATAATACAAAAATAATGGTCATTTAAGCAAGATGGGATAATCTGAGGTTAAATGAAAAGTTCAAAATGTTTGAATTATGCAAATAAATTGAAAATTAAGATTAGCTTCTTGAAATCTTAGGATCATAAAACTGAAAATTTTGTTTGATTTATTGCTGGATAAATCCACCCCATGTAAATTCTCTATATTTGCTCTTCGCCATTCTTTTCTGAATTGTATGCTATTCATCATACTGACATTACTAAAATAGCATAAACTTCTACTGATAAAGATAATGCATCTTAAATATCATTGCTAATAATCCAGTTATTTCCATGTACAGTGCAACTGAGTCCTAAAAATTCTGAATTGGTAAATAACATAATTGTCTAATATGCATATGATCCCAAAGACAAACATAGATGAGGAAACGTCACAAAATGTTATTACAAGCCCAGAACTATACAGAACTATAAAGCTCTCAAGTTCTAGACCACGCATTTCCATATATGCCTCTATTGAAATATTTACCTGTATCTATGTTGTGTGTGTGAGTGCACACATGTGTGTTCTATGGCTGAGGCACATTCCAGATTCTTATCTATGTTTTCTATATAATAAAACCTACATGTTCCTTCTGGCTGGAATTTTTTCTTTTCCTTACTTCTTCCTTATTAGTCTAAATTTCAGTGTCATTTATTATACCTTGTGGAAAGTAAATGTTTTTTTTAATAAGCCATTATCACTCAAAAACTTTTCTCTTTCAGAAAGATGTCATCACTCCTTGTGAATTTCAGTCTATAAAATTGGAATGTAAAGCTAATTTAATAATATGGGCTTAGGGTCTAGAAGGTAGAAGTGTATCTTCTGAACGAGGAGTGAATCATTTCCAGTATCTGGTCCTCACCCAGGCTTGAAAATTGAGATATTTATTCTGAAGATTGTGTTTCAAGTTTATCAATAATGATTGTTTCTCTGAGCTGTCTATTAAGATTTTGCTCCATTTTTCTATTGCAGTTGTCAGCATATTCTTATCGGATTGTAATAATATTATATCATAAATCTTTACATCATATATGCTGCCAATAATTTTCCCAATTTCCCACACGGTGACCACACTATCTTTCTTTGATTCCTGTAATTTCTCATAATTTTAGTCTTCCTTGCTGTCTCCTTTTGTATCTTATTCACAGGCCTATCATACTTTACCTAAATAATACGTGTCACAATACCTCAAGACTTAGTATTAAGACTGCTGAATTTATTTTGCATTCTCCCCTGCCGCAGTCCGGCTGCAGCAAAATAACCGGGGGGTAATGAACAACTTGTGTACATTGATACAGCAGGAGTGGGAGCCCTTTATTGTAGGACAAGAGGGTTATATATACATTCCACACAGCTTATCTTAATTAATATAAACTAGATACAGCAGTCAACCAATAAGGAATCTCCACACTTAATGGCTCGTTGGCGTTACTTCACAAACCACTCCCTCTGCAAAATGCCAGGCGCCATCTTGACTTGTTTACAGACTCTAACACTCCCCTTAGAAATCTCATTCATAATTTTAAAAAAATTAACTACTATCTATGCCCAATGATTGTTCACATTTTTATACTTCAACCTGGATCACTCCTCTGAGCCCCATGTATAATTAAGTGCCTACTTTGGCATACCTACTTGTAGACCTCTAAAAGGCTCAAAACTCAGTATGTACAAAACTGAGTCCTGTATTTCCATTTTTGCTCTTCTAATATTAATTCACACAATGAATGCTCTCAACATGCCCAATCAATTTGGAAATTTAGGTAAAAACTTTGATATTGCACTTTCCTTTGTCTCCCTATTTAATGCCTTGTGAAATGAAAGTATATGATTATACTCTTAGATTCAACTATTATCTTTCCTCTAATGTAGGCTACCATTCACTCTTTTTAAATTTTTTATTATTTATTTTGGGAAAATAATGTGATTTATGAATTATGCCTATTTGCTATGGTCCTTTATATCACATGACTTACAGTGTGGACTTTTCCAAGGGAATAATTTCACAGGTTTTGGAACATTTGATCCTGTGTCTTATTTCAGTATTACTCTATTTGTTCTAATTAGTTATCAATGATAGCAGAATGCATTTTTATTCATTTTACACAAATGGAGCACAACTTTTTATTTATCTGGTTGTACATGATTTAGAGTAACACCACATGTGCAGTCATACATGTACCTAGGTAATGATGTTTCATCTCATTCCACCATCTTTCTTATTCCCAAAACCCCTCCCTTTCTCTCCCTCCCGTTTGCCCAATCAAAGTTCCTCCATTCTCCCCATACACACCCATCCCACTAAGGGTCAGCATCACTTATCAAAGAGAACATTTGGCCTTTGGTTTTATGGGATTGGCTTACTTCACTTTAGCATGATATTCTCCAACTCCATCCATTTACATGCAAATGCCATAATTTTATTCTCTTTTAATGCTGAGTAATATTCCATTGTGTATATGCACCCCAGTTTCTTTATCCACTCATCTA
Source organism: Marmota monax (assembly GCF_021218885.2). NCBI lineage: Eukaryota > Metazoa > Chordata > Mammalia > Rodentia > Sciuridae > Marmota > Marmota monax. The sequence goes on from NW_026692781.1 coordinate 19,395,402, forward strand.
TTGAAGGGCATCTTCAATTGTGAGTTGTGCTGCTATAAACATTGAAGTGGCTGCCTTACTGTATTATGCTATTTTTAAGTCTTTTGGGTATAGACTGAAGAGTGGGATAGCTGAGTCAAATAGTGGTTCCATTCCAAGTTTTCTAAGGAATCTCCATGCTGCTTATACTTTGAAGAAAAATAGCCTCTTCAACAAATGGTTCTGGGAAAAATGAAGATCCATTTGCAGCAAAATGAAACTAAACTCCTCTCCCTCACCGTGCACAAAACTCAACTCAAAATGGATCAAGGACATAGGAATTAGATCAGACACCCTAGGCCTAATAGAAGAAAAAGTAGGCCCTAATCTTCATCATGTTGGATTAGGCCCCAACTTCCTTGACAAGACTCCTAAAGTGTGAGAAATAAAATTAAGAATCAATAAATAGGATGGATCCAAACTAAAAAGCTTCTTCTTGAGAAAGGAAACAATCAGTGAGGTCAAGAAAGAGACTATATTTTGGGAGCAATTTTTGCCACACACACATCAAATAGGGCACTAATCTCCTAGGATATATAAAGAACCCCCCCAAAAAAACTTAACACCAAAAACCCAAACAACCCAATCAATAAATGAGCGAAGGAGCTGAACAGATACTTCTCAGAATAAGACATACAATCGATCAACAAATATATGAAAAAATGTTCAACATCTCTAGTAATTAGAAACATGCAAATCAAAACTACTCTAAGATTTCATCTCATGCCAGTCAGAATGACAGATATCAAGAATACTGTTCACTTTTGCCTGGACTGCTGCAATACCTGAAACCAGGAAAGGTATATTTCAGCTATAGTTTGAGTTCCTAAAGATATATGTATGGGAAACTTGGTTCTCAATGTGGAAATACTGGGATATGGTGAACTTTTAAGAAGTGGAACCTAGTGGGAAGCATTGGATAATTAGCGTTGCCCTTAAGTGAAATTAATGTAGTTTTTATGGGACTTCAGTTAGTTCTCAAGAAAGGGTTGTCATAAAAGAGAAGATCAGCCCCTCTTTATTCTGACTTCCTTTTTTGCTATCTGATCTCTCTCTCTCATACACACATACATACACACACTACTGTGAAGCTATCTACTATGAAATCTACTATGAAGTCATCATCAGAACAGGAGTCATATTATTTAGACCTTTTGACCCTAAAATTGTGAGGGTAAATAAAACTATTTTTAATAAAGTACTCAGTCTCATCAGTTTCAGGTATTTTGTTATACCAACAGAAAAATAACTAAGACAAGGAGTCTGACACTTCTTTCTGTGTAGAGCCAAATATAAAATATTTCAGGCATTTTGTTTTATGGTCTCTCTTGCAACAGCAGATTCTGAGTTTACACTCAGGAGAGTAGTTATAAATAGTGTTTAAGTGAATGAGCATGGCTGTGTTCCAATGAAACTTTATCTATGGACATTATATGAATTTGAATTTCATATAATTTTCCTATCATGAGATTTTATATTTCTTTCAATTTTTTAGGCTTTTAAATATGCAAAAACAAATCTTATCTCATGGTTATTATAAAAAAACAGGTGACAAACCAGGTTTGGGCCACAGATCCCTAGTGTACTAACACTGAGTCTGGGTGGTCCTCTGTATCTACTGTTATATTTTTTAACTTCATTTTAAACTGGTTTATTTCCTAACCGCATTGCAGACCGGGGAATATTGAGGAATTCAGGTCTGATTATGTCAAGCTCCTGTTCAATTGTTTCCTTTGTTCTTAAGCCAAATGAAAAAAATTTTTTACATTGTCCAAAATCTCTGTAGCATAAGTCCTAGCTCTCTCTGTTCTTATACCATCTTGATGGACATTTCATTTCATGCTCAATGCTTCTCTCTCAACAAAAAATTTTGACCAATGCTTCCTATCAATATAATATACAGACTCTGATTCTTAATTTGTATGTGCTCTATCACTTCCATGACACAATTACCAAGTACGTATGTTAGAAAAAGTTTAGCAAAACAAAGTTCTGTGATAAATTGTTCATGGAAAGGAAATTTCACATATTTCTTGTATCACAAGTTAAAAACAAAATATAAATTTTCTAGTTGAACCTATGTGATAATTGTGTAGTGCCACATAATTACAATCTTTAAGATAGTTTTACTGTATTTTCATATACTTTATCCAGTAAACCATGTCAAACATCTAGCAATCATGACAGAATACTTTTAATAACACCATGTTGTGAAATCTGCACTCATTATGTGTAACAAAACAAAAAATGCTTATTACTTTGAATTAAATGTTGCTTTCTACATGGATAACCTGTTCTGAATGACATTTTTCAAATCATTTTATTTTAATGATTTTTGACAATCTATTAAATAATGTCCATAAGCCAATAACTCAGGAACATGAGATTGTTATTATATCTGACACTTGACTCTGTTTGGGGCACTTCTTTTTAATCAAAAGAAATTTAACTATATTTCTGTGTCTCTGATGACTTTCAATAGCCCAAATTAAATGGGTTATCCATGCTAAAGCTCATGAATATAATCATGACATTAGATGGTAAAGGTATTAATGATTATATATAAATAAATCTCTACAGTCAGAGTAAGTATTGATGACATCTTGGCTTTTATAATTAAGAACCATAATTCATTGTTCAAAGTAATTATAGAAAATTGAACAAAATATGAAAGTGATAAAATGTGATTTTTCATAATGGCCATCCAATCAGATAAAAGAAATAGATTATTAGAGCTGGACAAGTTAGAAGTGACTTAACTAACATAATTTAAAGAGAGAAGTTAGGGCAAAAAATAAAAAGTCTAGTTAATTGATTTCAGACAAGTCACCTAACCTCTTGGAGTCTAATATGCCACATGTAAAATGTGCTAATAATAATAACAGACTCATAAGGTAATATGCACAAGATAATTATGTGCATGTTTGTGCACTCATGTGTAAACATTGTCATACACACTGTCATCCTTTGATTGTTAGGTTATTCAAAATATAGTGAAATATCTGTTACAAGTTCAATAATGTCACCTTCAGAGGAGGTCCATTCTGATCATCCTATTTTAAATTCTGACTCAATAAATATTCCTCATATCTCCTATGAAAAAATCTACTTTTAACTGCTTTTTTAGTTCCAAAGCATTTTATCTAACATACCATTCATATCTAACATAACCATTCTGTGTTTAATAGTTTCCTTATTTTATCCTTACTGTATTGTAAATTGTGAGTGATGAGTGCAACAACATATTTCTATATCACACACAGTTGGGAACAATGCTTGTCACATAGTAGGAACTCAAAGCATCCATTGAATAAATGAATTTTAATGAACTTTATATTTTGACTCTTTGATGTCTTTCTTTCCAAGTTAATTGCAAAAAGTTATTTTTAAAGCTTTGAAAAATAATATCTCATTCCAGTTGCATGTGGTTTCATTGGCCCAAAGTTCATTTCTCTGAGACTATTTTATTTCTTTATATTTTCCTGGGTTTTTAAAAATCTAATTTCAGTAGTGTCAGTGATCCAGTTATTATAAATCAATGGATTCCATCTTCCAAGAAAGAACATAAATGTTTCATCTAATTCTAAAGGGGTGTTTTTATAAATCAATGATAGCTTTTTTTCTTGGAATTCTTTGTTATGCCAGGAGAATAATTTGTCATAACGTCTATTAAATATAACAACAAGTACAAATCATCCAATGAAAATCAGTGAAAGGAATAGAAATTTTGGGATCAAAGGGCATGCTGGGTTAATTATGATCAATCCTATTCTGAAGCCCAGAATGACTTTACCATTTATTGTTCTTCTTTTATTCTTGAAAACATATGTATTTTGATTATTTTAAAATGACTGTTTAAAAGATGGCTATTTCATAGCAATTGAGGTAATACAAATTGGCATAGAAGAGTCACTAGAATAAAAATTTAGGCCTTGAGTCATTTTCTGTGGGAGCTGTTCAATGATAATGAAAACATTAAAAAGAAATTCATTCTGAGGATGTCAAAGTTCCCAAGTATATGACAGTTTGACTACAGGCTATGATAATTTTGGAGTGGCAATAAATGCAGAGGCTTCCATCAGTTCAGAACCTACACTATCCACAATTTAGTGCTGAGACATCAGAACAACTCTAAATACAGAAAAATCCTCCAACTTCTAAATATTTTAATTGTCTTTGAAAGTAAACACAGTCCGTTAAAGGATCTCTATGTAACCTCAGAATCTCTCTTCAAGAAGAGAAGAAGCTTTAAATAAGATGAATTATTTAAAAGTATTTAAAAGACAAATAATAATAAAATAACAATTATAAGGAAAACCAGTGCTTCTGGCACTTAGTATACTCCTAGAAATTTATTGAGCGTATGCCTAGCCCAGCGATATACACCTGTAATTCTAGTGACTTGGGAGGCTGAGACAGGAGGATTTCAAATTCAAAAGCCAGCCTCAGCAACTTAATGAGACCCTGTTTCAAAATAAAAAAATAAAAAGGACTGAGGATGTAGCTCAGTGGTAAAGTACCCCTGGGTCAATCCCTAGTACCAAAAATAAATAAATAAACAAACAAATAAGTAAATAAATAAATTCAGGTTATAAAATCAAAAAAATAAGAAAACTTAAAGTCAGTATCTCAGAGCTGGACTCTACTATTTCTTTAAATTCACTGGACTAATAAGTAAGCATGAATTTTAATATAATAAATGAACTTAAAATATATTTTCAATTATATTTGCTTTCTCTTCTAAATTTTCCAGAATAAATATATCTACTGTGATGACTTGGGAAGCTATGGCCAGGATTCTAACTCAGCTGGTTAACAATGAGGGAGATAGAGTGTTCTTCATAACAAAATACACCAATATCAACAACTCCAATTTTCCTCAATGAAAGATTTAGAACCCATTATTTCTTCTCTCATTTCCCTCATCCACTCTTTGTGTATTCTTTGTTACTTTCCTTCATGGACACAGAATAGATTCCACAGCTTTCAGATGATATGCAGACTAAACAGCATCCAGGAATAAGAAGGATGTCTATTCTCATATGACTTACTCAGGGTTGGGACATAATTCTTAGAAGCCAATCATTAACATTGCCTTACATCTTATTGTCCAGGAAAATATCACATACCTATTCAACAATAGAATTATTGGCAAAGGTAATGAGGTTTTGATGGTTACATTAAGTATGGGACCTTGAGAAGGAAAGCAGACTATCTGAAGAAAATAGAGTCTGTATGAAAGGAAAAAGGGATCAGAGGATTGCACTGAATGTTACATGAGCATTCAACATTGTCTGCTTCCTTGATCATTAACTTATTTATTAAATAAATATTTATTGAATGGCTAACATATTTCAAGCACTGTGTTTGCCATTGAAAATAAATGTCTGAACAGGAAAGATGAGACCTGTGTTCTTATGGCATCTTCATGTCAATGAAAGAGATAGAAAATATTAGTATTATGAATAATAGAATTGATTACATTGAATTTCATTAAAGAAAAGTAGAGGGATAGGGCATATTTTAAGTCGATAATTCTATTTATTGATGAACAGAATGTGGCTTATGAGAGAAGAAAAGTAGCAATCTGGATGGATAGTGATATCATAAGATAGTGAAATATGTTGTAACTAGTTATGTGAAAGAAGTGCAGGCATCTGAGAGCTTTATTTTGACCACGTTGCTCTAACGTGGGCAAAAGACACTTATGTGGAAATATTATACACTACACGTGAACCTGGGCCTCCAAGGAGAGTCTATACTGGAAGATTACATATTTCATAGAATTACCTCGTTATCTGGATATATCCTCTTCTTATTTTTACACTTTTAATAATAGACTCTCTGATAAGAATGCAAAATAGAACAGATTCTTTAAAAAATTTGGCAGTTTCTTGTGAAACTAAATATACTTTCACCTTAGAATTCAGCAATTTCACTTCCTGGTATTAACCAAGTGAGCTGAATATTCAAGTTCACAAAACAGGCACATGGATGCTCATAGAAGTTTTATTCTGTACTTGACCAAACTTGGAAGCCACCAAAGCATTGTCCTTCAAAGGGTGAATGGATAAGGCCCTAGGTTTGATCCTACAAAAAATAAAATAAAAATACAGAAAAACATCCTGTGACCCACTGGTAATAAGAATGTATTTACCATTATAAAGAAATTTTAGTGTATTTCTAACTTTTATATAACATTTCTCCTAGATCTAGAAAATGTCCCTATTGCTACTTATAAGTCATAAATCCACATCTTCAACCAATATTGCAGTATTTTCTGTTTTCCTTTTTTATTGTCATACATAAATTCTTTTTGCCATTGAATATTTTATATATTAGTTCTTCTGACATTGAATGGAGATAAAAAGCACAATGGAATTCAAATAAGTGGAGGTGAATTAAATTAAAATGAGGAAATTCTAAGTGAAAGAAATGGAAATATCTTGGTCATGTAAATAACAAAATTCTTATATGAACCACGTTGACATATCAAGATGATTCTAACTCTTGATCAATTTACCCTGGATGACACATTCATCAGTGCCAATTAAATAGTCAACCAGGTCAATAATTTCTCGAAGTCCTTTTTATATTTAGCATTCTCCTATTTAACCTATTAGAGTTATTATATCTGTTTCATTTCTATGTTATTAAAATTGGTATATATAATATGCTTGTAAATGTAGTCATATTTGTTAGTAAAATGCCTTTGCTCAACAAAAGTTTTTTTTTTTTAATTCTTTAACAAATCTTTTAGATTATTCAAGCTATAGAGAAATAACAATCTAGGTAAAACTTCTGACTGTAAAAATCTGAAAAACTATGAAATTGTTTTCAGAAACTGAAAAAGAGGCAGATCAGATCTATGAAACAAAGAAAATAAATGAAGTGAATCACAAAATTACTGTGACTTTCTGTCTGGAGGAAATTTCCAGACCATGAAAACATAAAGGGGAACCAAAGAAAGACTGCCAGCCTAAATCAGTTGAAGAGATAAAGACCTCAGTTTGAGATATGCAGTGGCCATTCAAAATGGGTAGAGATTCAGTAATAGAGTTCCTCTCTACCTAGAGTCAGCCTGCTCTGAACCTGTCCTAGCAAAGCTAAAATGTGACCTTGAAAGGATCAAAATAATCTATGGTAACATAAATTCCTCTCCAAATAAAGAAAAAAGAGTCTTTGAAGTGTCACAACAAAATACAGACATTAAATAAGTCAACTCACAATTTCCAACATGGAGTAAAAAAGTTACTATACATAACCTGAAACAGAAAAATGTAATCTATTAACTTGTTTTTTTTTTAATAAGCCAATGGAAACAGACACAGAATATGACAGAGTTGAATACCCTAGCAAATAAGGACATACAAAAAGCTATTTTCAATATACTCCATATGCTCACAAAAATACAAAAACAGACCAAAATAATAAGAGAAATTAAAACTACCAACAATAACCAAGTGGAAATTTTAAACATAAAAAAGCAACATCTGATGGGAAATTGTTCTTAGGTGAGATCTTCAGCAGACTAGATTCTGAAAAATAAAAGATCATTGAATTTGAAGACATAACAATTAAGCAGAGAGAAAAAAACACATCAATTCTATGTGTTCTGATACTTTTTGTTTCTTGTATTTCTTGTGTAATAACCATTACACACAAATAGACAAAGGTAGCAGTCAATATAGACTTCTGATGAGAAGTTATACAAGTCATAAGATCATAAAATTACCACCATTTTAATGCTGAATGAAAAAAGACAACCAACATAGAATTTTATCTCCAGAAAAAAAAGATCTTTAAAAAAAAAAGGAAAAAGTAAAGCTATTTCAGAAAAATAAAAGCTGAGACAATTCTTAGAAAAGAGAGCAGAATCACAAGAATTGTTAATGAAAATGATTACAAAGGGAAACTATAATTTCTGCAAAGAAATGAAACAGAGAAGACATAATAAACATGTTGGTAAATATTTTTAAATGTTAAGTTTTTTCTTTCTTAATTTTTCTGAAAAAAAAACTTCATGTAAATCAAAAAAAATTAAAAAACATGGGTGGTGGTATAGATCAGTAGAGTTCTTGCCTAGAATGCATGAGACCCTGAGTACAATCTCTAGCCACCACACACACACACACACACACACACACACATACACACACACACACACACACGACAAAGTTAAAAATGTATCTGGGGTTTATAGTATATGTACAAGAATTGCGATACAGAATAAAATTGCAATATATCAGTCTAAGAATCTGAAATTCATTAAGTGGCAGAAGATTTTTTTGAAGATAATCTTAGATATGTTTTAAATGTATATTATATACCCAAGGATAAGCACTAAGGAAAAATCCAAAAACATAGAGTCACTAAGATCATAGTAGAGATGATACAGGAGACACGAATTATTTCACTTACCCAAAAGAAAGAAGGAAAAGAGAAACCAGAAAGAAAAAACAAATAACATGGCAGTAAATTTAAACTGCAATATATTAATAATGTTTTATATAAATGGCCTAAATATTCCAATTAAAACACAAAGATTATCAGATAGGATAAAAAAGCAAAGTCCAACTATACCATGTCTATAAGAATCCATTACAAAGTAAGACACAAATATGTTTAAAGTAAAAGGATGTAAAAAGATATATGTCAAGCTGAAACTCATCCAAAAAAAGTGGAAGTGGCCATAGTAACATAGGTCAAATTAGATTTCAGATAGAGAATTTTATCAAGGATAAACTTGAAAATATCAAAGGATATAAAGGTCAATTCAAATGTATGTAAACCCAATAAAAAAGCTTCAAGTTGTAAAAAACAAAAATCAAGTAGAACAGAAAAGTGAAATAGCCAAATTATGTAATTATATTTAGAAGAAAAAAAAGTAAAACCTGGTCATATATAAATTTTTCATTTTTTATTGAAACAACAGATATAACTACTGTAGCAAGTTATCAATCATTTGTTTACTCATACTACTATGTGACAGGAAATTTTCTAAGTTAATTGATTTAATTGATAACTGTTATAATCCATGTTCTCAGGGAATTTACTATGTAGTAAAGAAGCTTACAGTCTTGTAGAAGGAGCTACACTTTGCAGATATTTAGTTAGGTACTAGATGAAATAAAGTTGAAAGTTTTATGAAATTATTATTTTTCATAAATTTTCATTGTGAAGAAATTTAAGTACAGAAAAATTAAATAAATAATACTTAACTAAATATATATAATCTACTAAAATATTAATTTTTTGAAATAGTTTACCCTTATCTCTCTAGATATTATTTTTTTTAACCATTTGAAAGCAAATTTCAGATACTAAAATATCTCTTAATAATTTGACACATCTTCTATTAAGGCAATTTTGCCACAATAAAAAATTAACATCTTCATAATATCTTCTAATTCATTTCATATTCAAAATTTTCTAGTTATCCTAAAAATTTCCTTTAGAGCTGGTTTCATCAAAACAAGATAAAATCACCTTTCAAGGATCCTTTTGTCATTGTATCCTCATCTTTTTTTATTTGAGAAGAGTCTCTAAATGGACACATGCATAATAAGTACTCTTTTTGGTAAAACTAGTATGTTTCTGAAGACTGTAATCTGCTATTTTTCTGACTGATCGCAGTACTATTTAATATATTATTTTATCTTCTGCTTTACTTGAAGTGGAATTTGGTATAAAATTGCTTTAATTCAGGATAATTTTTTGGTTCAGTATAAAATTTGGTGATGCAAAGTACTCCATATTGCATCAAATCAAACGGTACAATGTGAATTCAAGGGTGTTATGATTAGTTAAAGAGATTGAGTAAATTGGCAAAAAACACTATGTTGTGCAAGTTTCAGAGGAGACACAATGAGAAAGTGAAACCAAAATACATGAAATTGAAGAATTTTATTATTCACAGCAACAGGAGGAGTTCAATGGGAATGGTGGAGACAATGGGGTTCTTAAGCAGTGGGTAGAAAGTAAGAGAGAACAGTGATCTCTGAAACTATGTCTCGTTTTGGTCCATGGGCATCACCTTAGGCTTTTCTGCAGGAGTTGTAGAGAGGCAACTTTAAAGAAAACACATGAAGGGGCAACTTATTCACCTAAAGGTGTTAACTTCTTGGTTTTACTGGAATAAATAGTGGGTTTGGGGGTCACTGAGATGAGGTACAAAAGGGCTATATCACAAACAGCCATGAAAGGAAGGGGAATTTTAGGGCATCCAAAGGTGGCAGGGTGTGACTGTTACAACCCACTTAGGTTAAGCTAGAAATGGATGCTAAAGCAGCAACTTTAAAAGATAAATTTAAAGCACAAATTTATGTTCATGGCTTTACTTCAGTTTGATTACTTATTAATCACTGCCTTCTGAAATAAAAATCAGCTTCAGTCTCATCAAACCTCCATTGGGAGTTTCTTAATTTCCACAAAATTGTCTTACATGGGCTTGGGAATAATGTTCTGATTTTGTTTCAGTTTTCATATTCCAGATCCTCCATAATGCCTGTTTTCTGAAAGTCACTGGAAAGAGATAATTTCTATCATCACTTCTTCTATACTCTGTGAAGGGGAGATGAACTACATAATCAGGCGTCCTCAAAGCCCTCACAGCATGAGATCCTCACACTGTAGTTTAGTTCTCACTGCACTGACAATCATTCTGTGATGCAAAAATAAACATGGAAAACATTACACTTCCAAACTCTGCATGACTTGGTCACTGAAGTCACACTGCTCACAAATAAATCTCAAAATATCCTCAGACTTCAATCTACTTTTATCCTTTCCATTAAACCAAGTCCCTAGAACTTGACAGAGAAATAAATAACATTTTCTGTGTTCTTTCCTGTCCCTCTCACAAGTGTTACTTCTAGCCAACATTCTCTCTTAAAGTCATCATAATCGCTCTTGTGCTGAGGGTGTCACTCATAGTCAACTTCAGTTTGTCATGCCATTTAGTGAGCTTGATTTGGGTTCAAATTCAAGTTATGCTACATATTTACTGTGGCAATTTCTTAATATTTCTGAGATTCAGCTCCTTATCTCATGAAAAATGGAGATATGATCACCTATGCCACAGGGTATTCTGTGATCAAAAAAGATAATGCACATAAATCACTTAGCTCAGTGTGCCAGGTACATTAAATGTGTCAATAGATATTACTAATTCTTTATTGAGACATAGAAACCACTTCCTACCCATGATATTTCCTCCAGTAATATCTTAACCCTTCCTAAATATATCATATATCCTTAGATACAATATCTTGGTTTCTTTTTTTTTTTTTATTTTCACATTCTTTATGCCACATAATATTTAATTCCAGACAAATTCAACTTCAGCTAGAACTGAAAAGAATGTTCAATTTCTTAAAAGCCAATCACTTGGTGGTATGTTATTTCTAGACCCATTTAGGAAGAAAGATTTAAGCAATTGAGCATAATATTATAGACATACTCTTGTGGCTTCCAGCAAGGTCTCAAAGTTGTCAATCATGGGCTAGTATATCAGCTAGATGGCTCTCCAGAGACATTACACAAGGCAAATCTTTAAATATTTTATCAGCTGCTGTTGATAGGAGATACTTGAGCTTAGTAAGACTTTTTATTACTTCCTTTCATTTATTCTTGAGAAGATTTTATCTGTTTTTATTGATTGCTACCTTTTAAATTTTTATTTAACATCAGTAAACAGAGATACGATTAAATTTTTTGATTAAATTTTTCAGTAGAAAATTACTTTAAACAAGCATTCACAAATTTAATACCATAATCTTAACAGACTTTCTTGTATGTTTTTTGTACCCACTCCCTTGTTATGCTTGTTCTCTGAAGATTGACACTCAGGTGAAGAAGAAACTAGAATTGCAACAAGAGGAACTCCAAATAACTTTTGGAAAATTCTTTTTAGGCTACTTTTTGCACAGCTATGCACAAGAGGCCACATGCCACAGATCAATCATAAGCCTCAAAAAGAAAGAAAAATAACAGTTACAAATATATACATACACACAGGAGAGAAAGAGGGAGAGAATATTTTTGCCCCAAATGAGTGAACTTTGCTTGTGCTTCTTCCTCCTGGTATGAAACCCCAAATAACATCCAATTGTCACAGAGAAATTTTGCTATGTAGGCGGAAAAATTATTCAAAAGCCACTTTTAGCTTACTCACAGCCAGAAACTTGCTGATTTCAATGTTTTTCACATTAGCAGCTGTGAAAGGAGCAAAGTAAGAAACAGCTAGCAGAGCTAACGAAAGTTCATTACACTCAATCACTCAATAAACATAAGGAACTTCTCATGTAGATGTTGCTGCTGAGGCTAATACAGTATATTTCACTACCATCGGGGTTAGCGAGCTTTACAATGGTGCTCTCCTGAGCATGATCTGCTTCTGCTTAAACCAGGCGGTGGGGCTGAAGGATCTATTTTGTGGTGTTGTTTGCTTGCTTTAATAAGGATACTTGGTAATTCTGCCAAGTATATGAAATTGAGATATTTTGGACTAATCCTGATTATAAGGATTGTTGCTCATACAACCTAAGAGAAGGGTATAGGAAAGTTGGTGAAGATCAGTTCTAAAACTTTGGGGAAAAAAGAGAACACTTACCAAGTAGATTTTTTCACACTCTCTCTAATGATGACTATGCTAATGTCCAAAAGGCCAAAGTGATGGTGGCATTAGCCTATGGGAAAGGAGATGAAAAGAGAACTGCTTCCAGACTCCACCCAAGCCAATAGAGCAAAAAGAGATCTTAAACTGATAAATTAACTAATGCAGGTAACTAATGTAAATTTACTTATTTTCTAGACATGTCTTTCATATCTATATCCCTAGGAAACTTTTTTGAATGAGAAGCTAGACAAATTGGCTCCAATTGAGTCAGGGATTAAGGGTCCTTAATAAATCATATTAGGAGGCTTTGTTAACAACATTAGTAAGTGTGAAAAGGTGATATTGTCTGGATCAAATGTAGAAAGAGATTATCTTAGTCTAAAACAGTGATTCTCAAACTCTCAACATTGAGTGCACATTAGAATAATCTGGGAAGATTTCAAAAATCTTTATGCCCAGGCAACCCAAAAACACTAATCAGAAACTCTGAATGTGAACTCAGACTTTAGTAGGTTTTTAAAGCTCCCTCTGGTGCATAAAATGCAGAGCCAAACTTGAGAACAACTAAGATCCTTCAGCCAATATTAACCTATTTTAGTCCCTAAAACCTTATAAATGAATGCATACAAATACACACAAATTACTATCTTCAACTATTTATTACTAAGAGATTAAAACAATTTATATACAGCATTTATATATGCTATAAGTATGCACATGCACATGCTCACATGATCCCAAAGAAATAAATGCAAAAAAACAAACAAAAAACAAAACAAACAAACAAAAATAAAACTAGCTACTAGAACTTGGTTTCTGAATATCATTCTTTATTAAAAGTAATTGGGCCTCCTTGAAGAAATAACTGACTGGGGCAGGGAAGGTAGAAAATAAATCTGGACAATCTTATTGTGCCAGAAAAGGGTCTCCTTTTGGTCAAATTTAGGTATTGGGCATAAAAGGAAATAAACTTACTGATTATACAAATAAATTAAACAGATAAAAAATAAGTAAAGAATGAGATCTTTACGCAGTCTCAAAGTAGCTCTCCACAAAACTTATTCATTACTAAATTAAAAAGAGTAATTTTACTATGAAGTCTGGCAGACATGACATTAAACTTCTAATCTAAATTAATATTACAAATAATGAGACAAATAAAAACACAAGATTCCTGACACGAATAGTCTCACTTTAGCAATATTCCTTCCGAATGTGCAAAACTAGAATCTAATTAATAGGAAATGTCCAACAAGTCCAAATTTAAGAGCAGCCTACAAAATAGCAGGCCTATTATCTTCAAAAATGTCAAAGTTACAAAAGTCCAAAAACGTGACACTTTTCAGAACTTTCCAGACTACTGAGCCAGTAGGAAATAGTAGATTTTATACTCTCTGAAAATGTTTTAGATCATAAAATGATTCCTAAGGTCAAAACATTTAAGTAACTTTTTAGTTATTTTTAGTATAATGTCCATCTTCTAACATTTGTAAGTTAGAATTTTTGGTTGAGAGCCTGAAAAAATTTTCTATTACCACACTAGACAAATAATCAAAGCTAAAGTGAACAGCTTTGTTTTAAAAATGCAGACAGTATTTCTTAGGTTTTGTTTTTTGTTTTTTTGTTTTTCGTTTTTAATATACTCTGAAAAAAAGAAACATAGCTGCTGGGCATGGTGACACATGCCTATAATCCCAGAGACTCGGCGGTCTGAGACAGGAGGAGCGCAATGTGGCCAGCCTCAACAACTTGCCAACATCCTGTCTCAAAATGAAAAGCTATTTTTAAAAAAGAATGGAGATGTAGCTCAGTGATAGAGCACTTCTGGGTCCAGTCCCTTGTCCCCTGGTGTTGAAGATTAAACATTTAAGAAATGCTGAGACAACTGTAGAAAAGTTTTATTTAAGAAAAGAGATAGCAATAGACTTCTTCGAAAAGAAGGGGGCCCAGAACTGGGTGTCCGCAGGAGTGGGTGTATCTTGCTCTTTTATAGACCCCCAAACCCCACACCTTCTCTTTCTTCTCTGTGTATGTGACTAAGGTTAGGAAGGAGTAGGAGCACAGGGGTTGATCCTTAGCAACTCGTTGGGCTGGTAAATGCAATCCTGATCCCATCCTGAAAGTTATCTGTAAACAACCCATTGAGCTGGGAAGTGTAATAACAAGTCATTCTCAGACCCCCATCATTCATTATCTACACTGACTGCCAGACATTTACTCCCTGCATCAGTTTGTTGAGGAATGTGACATATCCTGCCCCCTCAGGCCAGATGGGGCAGGCAGGCAGATTGTTTTGTGGCAAAGAAAGTATGTGAGGAGTCGGTACAGTGGGCTGATTTTGTAGAATTATTGTCTTATTCTCATATTTCCACCATCTTCATTTATCTGTTCCTTTATACTAGTAATGAAAAAATATATATATTATGGTTTGGATATAAGATGTCCCCCAAAAGCTCACTTGTGAGACAATGAAAGGAGGTTTGGAGGAGAAATGATTGGTTATAGACTTAACCTAATCAGTGAATTAATCCCTAAGGGGATTCACTGAGTGGTAACTGGAGGCAGGTGGAGAGTAGCTGAAGGAAGTGGTTCAATGGGGGCGTGGCTATGGGGAATATATTTTGTATCTGGAGAGTGAAGTCTCTCTTTCTTTTCTGCCTGATCATCATATGAGCTGCTTCCCTCTGCCACACTCTTCTGCCATTATGTTCTGCCTTACCTCAGGCCTGAGGAATGGAGCTGGCCTTCTATGAACTAAGACCTGTGAAACCCTGAGACTGAACAAACTTTTTCTCCTCCAAAATTGTTCTTGTTGGGTCTTTCAGTCACAGCAGTGAATTTTAAGATTATTGCCAATAATTCAAGTACTGTTTTCAAATAACTAAAATAATCTGCTTAAAATACAATTAAATGTTTAATTCCATTAACATTTAAGTTGATATTATATAGTTAGTTTAGTTTTGAGTCTTTGGTTATAGCTAATTTAACAGAATATTTTCATCAAAACTGATTTATTTTTACTTACTTATCCTTAGCAACTTGAACTTTCTCATCAAGTAAGCAAGATAGTTACTGCTAACAACAGCAATGCTTTGAATTTGTACATTGGCAGACATTTGAATTATTTCCATACGGTTCAAAGATTTTTTAACCAAAAATGGGCTTTGTAGACTTTATCAGTTCTGTTACACTGTTCTTAAATAACATGGTTTAAAAGTGAGAACTGTTTTCAAAATGATAAATGATATGACAGCATGACCAATTATTTGTCATCACACAAGATAAGCTGCTAGAATTCAATATCTTCACTTGGGCTCTACTGGACCATATATAACCTCTTTCGGTTGTCCTATAAAGCACCAAAAAGCATTTTAGCCTACTGGTTCAGGCAACCTATATGTCAAGCAGAAAAAATAAAACCACCATTCTCAGGTTTGTGTTTCCCCAGAGGAAGAAAACAGTTTGATGCAATTTGTCAAAAGCTGGAGTGGTACTTTAATGGGCAATTTACTTTAAATGGCTGCAGTTATTGCAGAACAAAGGCCCAAAGCCTGAGATAAAAAATCCTTTCCAATTGGTTTTACTCAGGTAGATTTAATTCCCTAAGATTAACTAAGGATGTCTAACCTCTTATATTCCCTGTCTATCTGGAAACAGTAAAAGCAATAATAATTCTGATTTTCTGGGATTTCTTCATCTTTAATAATGTGAAATACAATTAATTCTCCAAATCAGGAAATATGTTAAGATACCTATGTTGGTTAGTTTTTCTTCACTAAAAAAAAATAACTGAGGTAATCAACTTATAAGGAGAAAAGATGTGTTTTGCCTCACAGTTTTGGAGGTAACAGTCCCTGAGGACTGATTGGCCCCATTGCTTTATGTCTGTGGAGAGGCAGTGCATCCTGATATGAGCACATGGCAGAGCAAAACCACCCAGGCAGGAAGCAAAGGAGAGAGAGCAGGGGCAGGTTCCCACCATGCTCCTCAGGGGCATGACCCCAATCACCTATATACATCCCACCAGGACCACTCTTGAAGGTTACATCCCTCTGTAGCACCTCCTTGGGGACCAAGCTTCCAACTCATGGTCCTTCAGGGGACATTCAGGATCCAAACTACAGCAACACCTGAGAAAAGAAGCAAATTAAAAAATAAAAACAAACTAGGAAAAGACTACAACAAATTCCAAACTTCCTATTACAGCTCTTAGGTAGAAGTTCAAAATAACCTTAAAATTGCATTAATATATTTATGTTTACATATATGTATATGTTATAAACAGACATATTTTGCTTAAAATATAATTATCAAATAAACAAAAGCTAAATTGAAAATTTTGATATGTAAAAATTTAAGAATATTTTATACACATTTACACGCTTATTTATAAACTACTGTAAAATATTTCATAATTGCCATGAGAATGGTTTTAAGAAATGCCTACAAAGGTAATATTCAGCTGTTATTATATTATTCATGTTCATGTTAACATTTGAGATTTTATTTGAAGCCGAGCTATTAAATTCTGTATATGTTTGTCTCATTGCTCTGGGCATCTTGGTTAACCCCAGGTGGCAGAAGGCAGAAAGTGCTGAGTATAGAAGCATATTTGCCTGAAGTTGACCAGAGTCCAAATACTCTGCTTCTGTAGTATGACTGATGATGGAAAATTGGACGGCTTCCCTAGAGACAAAGAGGACCCTCAAACAAAACTACAACAAAAACCCTAAAGTTTTACCCTGAAGTGGTTCAAAACAGGAAACTTTGAAAATTTTGTCTTTCCATGCATCTGTATATACATAATATAAAAATTTACATTTTAGGAAGAACTGTTCAAGAAGAAAATTCCAGTTGACACAGACAGCACTAATATTCTCAACCCTAGTTCTGGCTAATTCACTATTGTTTTTAATGACTATTGCTCTTAATGAATGACCTGCTAAGAACAGGAACATTAACTAAATTTGATAGATTAAGTTAGTTTGTAGGAATACTGTACAAATTACTTTCCAATAAAACTACTTTCTATGCTTTAATAGCTATGTATAAAGTAATAATTAAAAATAACCTTGTGATATACTAGTAAGGCAATTTTTTTTATTTATCACCAATTTCTGTGGTCTACAAAACAACATATAAGAACTTTTGTTTCATGATTTTATTTTCTATACATCCTACAGAGCAATGAAGGCTCCACTTCAAAATGAAAATTTCTCTTCATTTAAAGGGAGTTTTACTTTATGTAAAAAGGAATGAATGATTATCAATATATACAACATAGACAAATCTCAATTTTGTTGAGTGAAAGATGTCAAATGAAAATAATATATACCACATAATCCCGTTTATATAATTTTTTGTGACAAATCAGATCAATTGTTGCATGAGGAGAGGGAAGGTATGCAGGAGGGATGACAGCAGGCACTAGGAAGCTTTCAAGATGATCATTATCTTAATTTTGATGCCAGTGTCCCTATGTCACTTTTACTGAGTTGGAGAAGAAATATGGAGTGTTTAGTATATCAATTATCCCTCAATAATACTGTTAAGTTAAAAATAAATCTTTATTAGACATTTATAATGCTTAAATGTCAGACACATTTTTTCATTCTTTATTAAGTATTTTCGTGTCAGGATTGAGCCCAGGAGTCTTATGTACAAGCTGTACCATTTAGCTACTTCTCCAGTCCCCATTTTTTACTTTTTAATCACTATTACAATTAATGAAATCATAGCTACACGACCAGCACTGACTTTTAGTGGTTCTCATGAAATAAATTTTAATATTTAACTTGAATTTCAAATTACACAATTTTCAAAATAGACCACATACATTTTTCAAAATCCTCTCTATACAAAATACTAAAACTATATAAGAAGTTTTAAATTCAAAGGTGCAGACTTTACAAATATATCTCTATGTTTGTCAGTTTGTCTCTAAGCACAAAAGTGCTGATATTTGAGAGTTCTGAAAGTTTTAGATTCTGTTATATTTTCTTAAAGCCTAACATTTTCTAATTTGCCATTGAGTGTCAATCCCTCAAGCATAATGAAACACCTCCAAACTTCCTGCCATTGTCATATCTAAATTTCTCCTAGAACATTTTTCTTTTTCTCTTACATGAATAAAAGTAAACAATTACAACAGTATGCCACAGATTTCTTTTTAAGCTTGAAAAGTCTTGAAAATATGTTTATTCTTAAAATAAATATGCTTGCTAAAATGAAAAATTAGATGCTTACTAATTTCCCTATCAAAATTTTATTTATCTTAAGTGTATTCTTTGAGACCCCAAACTTATTTTTATTATAGAAGATGGTTGTTACTGGAGTGAACATTTATCTGAAAGGCACACTTCCACTGGGAACAGACCTAAGTCCTAGATCATCTTTTATTAGACACTTTATGCTGCAAATACAGTCAGTAAGTACTCCTAATACATTACTGTGGTAGGTTTTCCAGGTGTAATTACAGATAAATTGTTTCAAATTATGTTTCACTGTTTATATATTTTCCAATAGCTTCTTTATTGTGGTTCTGATTCCATATTAACTGAAATATATAATTGCTTATCTTTATTGGTTTCTAATTTTTTAAACTAAACTTCTTTAAAAAATAAAGCTCGAATTATGTATTTAGTTAGTAACATGCTAGATAAATTATCCAACAAGTCTATTTCTTTAATATGCTATATAGCAAGATGATTAAGAATAAGAGTTTCTGGAAGTGAGGATGTGAACCAACAGGAGCATTTAGTTAATGATAATAGGAATGCAAAATAATATCACCATTTTGGAAGATAGTCTGACAGTTTCTTACAAAGCTGAACACAATCTTACCATATAAATCTTACCATACAATCCATTATTCATGCTCATAGGTGTTTACCCCCATGAGCTGAAAACTTATGTTCACCCAAATACCTATATAAGACTCTTTATAGCCAAGTGCTCATAATTACATTCATGACATGGTTTTCAATATCCTCATTCCTATTAGTTTTCAGCCATAGAATTTTCTATTGACTTGGGATTCATCAACACTCAGCCAACAAGCATTTATTGCAGTTTCGGACACTGGGTGTGCTGGGTAGAGTCCCATAAGAGCAGACATACTTTCATAAAACTTACAATGCTAAGGAAGTACAAGACAGAAGACTAAATTACCTGAAGGGTGTACAGTTGGGGTGCTAGGAGAGCACATGATGGGAGAGAACAGGAAAAGATATTGTGCAACATCTTTGAAACACCATGCTGCTGTTCAAATACTGATCTCCACCTCCGCGGTCCAATAGGGTCAATATTACTAGTGAATTTTCAAAACTGAAGAACCTCAGGGCTTCCTCCAGACATATAACTCAGAATCTGATTTTTTGCAAGATCCTCAAGTAATTTAAATGCACATTGAATTTTAAGAAGCTCTGCATTAACAGCAATGAAGTCCACAAGATAAGAAATAGCTATAAAAGGAACCAATTTTTTAAACTTCAAATCAACATGTGGCAAATCCTTGTTTATCATTTCTAAATAATAAAAGTATTTTCTTGGCAAATAAGGTTATTTTTCTTCGTCAACAAGCTAATTTGGGGAAGTAGATAAGGATTGAGATACTGATATATCAAACTCATGAAACAATTTTTCTTTATTACATAATATATACCAGAAAAATTTCATATACAACTATAATCTCATTTAATTCTGGGTACTGAGGAGAGTAAAATTCTTCAATAAATAGTAAATTTATGTATAACTGTTTCCAAGTTAGTTTTGCCTGACTTTAGATTTCATACTGTCAAATTTTTTGCTTCCTAACATCCCTAATTTTCATACAGCATTAAAAAACAAGTGTTTTTTTATAATAGAGGTTTATTATTTCTATCTAGTTTTCTTATCATGTAGGCTACAAGTACCCTGCTTAATAGAAAATAATGCCTTGGAAAATCCTTAGGCTTCACCAAATTAATGTTTTAGAAAATACTAAAATATTAGTTTGACTAAATATTTAACTTTGTATGCTATATCTCATAATGGTTAAACTTAAAATGTACATTATCTTAATTTTTGTGCTTAGAATAAAACATGCATCTTCAAATATGTGTTAAAAAATAAATGGGCATCTCAAAGCAAATATAAAATGGGGGAAAATCAGCAATTATTCAGTTGTCATTCTTTGGACATTTCTTATCCCATAGTGTATCCCATAATACAAATAGGAATGTTAAAAATCACAAGTAATAGAATCTAGGATAGGAAATGCATATTCACTCTTTTTACTTGTATATTTTTAAAAATTACCTGCCACTTTTAAATTTAATTGATGACTACCAGTAAAACAACTCATTTTCCAAATAAAGTGTTTCCATATTGTTTTTATAGACACTGATTAAATCAAAACTAGCAACCACAAAATCCCTAAAAGTTGCCCTAAACACTGTTTTAATCCTGCTTTCCAGCCAAATAAACGACAAAGTGGGATTCCTAGGCAAGAGCACCACAATATTGTCAGAAACCAAATTGCTCTTAAAACTGAAGCTAAAAGGCCTTTAACAGAGAAATTGGGGTCAGGCCCTTTCGCATGTACCAGATAAATCCAGAATTGGTTTAATATGTTCTGTGGTCTGAGAGTAAAAAATAATTGATATCTGATCAATGATGGTGTTGAGAGCACAAAGGTTTTCAGGCATTCAAAGCAGAAAATCGATATATAATAAAGTTTTTAACTTATCGGGCATAACAAATGGCAACAAACATAATGAAAGCCATATGGTTGCGGTTAGAGAGTTTGAGGAGAACATGAAATTTATAATAAAGGAATCATATGGTACATTTAATGTCAGTGCTAGCTCTATTTCTCTACAGATAATGGCTATAAATTAGTGCTACACAGTTGAGTGACTCATTTAAATCTAACAAGTTATTTTCTATGTAGTAACAAGGCATTTTACTTTACAGCTTAATTTTTGGAATTGTTCTTTTATATGGGCTACATGGAACTTAAGTCAATAGTTACAACACAAAAAACTATCAATTGTAGCATTACAGCTCTACTAAAGATGTTTGTGACAAAACTAACTTGACTGTTTAAGAGTATATATATGTATTTGTATATATTTATTCTTTAAAAATAGTCTTTAAAATCATCCCTCTCTACATATGTATATAGTAATTTGCAATATTTTGTGTCTACTTGAAATACATTGGGCTAAACTAGATGTTATAATTTTTTGAGCATAAATTTTATTTGATACATTTTATTATAAAAATAATATATTTTTAAAATTGTGTCAGGCAGGTAGCATCTAAGGAGAGAGTCATTCCTAAAATGCTCTCACCAAGAGGCACTTGCTGTTAGTACTTTATATTTTCCCCTTTTTATACCTCAAGTGTTTTATTTTTGAGAGTAGACCTTCACTTAGAGGAAGAAAATCAAACCATACAGAAAAGCTTACAGTAAGTAAATATGACCACTTTTCAATTTCAGTTTCTCTTTCCCATTTTCTCTACTGAACTTCCAAAAAAAGTTTATTTGTTCTACTTTATCTTCTTTCCACCTTTTGAATCTTTGGGTTAGTATAATTTGTAGCTCTTAACATGGTTACATTTATAATATTCAGTAATCTACTTAAATTTGTCTTTCTCCATCACCCTAAAGTTGCCCAATTAGCCCTCTGTATATTAGATAAGACATCTAGAATACCTGCACTTTACGTCTCCTTCATCCTTCAAATTTCTGCCAGTTATACTATTAATATTGATTCTATAACCTTGTATTTTGTCTATATTATCTATAGAAAAACTTTGTAGTTTTAAGCCGACAAAAGAGTCTTTAGAATATTGTGATATACTATATATAGTACTATGCACTACAGAATCAAATAGCATGACTGAAAGGGAAATCTAGTTCCAATTAATTCATCAGTAGTAACACTGTGAGTATATTATTGGTACGGGTTTAGATGATTGATGCATGTACTTCAAGCATCAAGAATCAATGGGTTGGGCTGGGGATGTGGCTCAAGTGGTAGCGTGCTTGCCTGGCATGCGTGCAGCCCGGGTTCGATCCTCAGCACCACATAAACAAACAAAGATGTTGTATCCGCTGAAAACTAAAAAAATAAATAAATATTAAAATTTTAAAAAAAAGAATCAATGGGTTCACTTTTAATTATTTTTTACTCTCTTCTTTCAGATCCATACTTAGATATTCTTTATCATTGTATCTTATATTCAGCCATGGCAGAATTATAGTACCAAACTCAATTTCTCTTTTGCATTTTCAAGTGCACTGTTGTTGATAAGTAATCTGAAGTCGCTTTGAGTTTCACCCACTCATTGTAATTTTTTTATTTTATCTATAACCTTAAATCATTTGCTTTTAGACCCAAACTTTTGTAATTTCACCAGATGTGTCCAGGTATGAGGTCTTTACCATGTTTTGATAGTAAATAGATTATTTTGACTCAAATATTTTAAATAATATTTTATTTCCTTTTCTAAACTATATATTATTTATTTTTAAACTCCAAGGGATTATTTAGAAAGTCTCCATTGTTTGTTTGTCTTGTTATCCTTCTTTTACAGAATTTATCAAAACCTTTCAACAGTAGTTTTCTAGATCTCAACTTAACAATGAACTTTGTAAAAGAAATGGCTGCATTATTCACATTTGAATTCTCAAATCACTTCTTGCATTGTATTGAATTTAATACATGATGTCTGCATTTAAACAAGCAGAAATTGAACTATCACCTTAAAGATGATGCCTAAAATTTAAAGGACTCATTTTTCTTAATGTATTACAACAGGCATTCTTCTAATTGTCCTCTATGAAGTCTCTCAACTCCTAAGTGATAACTGATACCCACAGTCTTCTGCACACTCCTGGTTGACAGGGCGGTTCTCCAGGAATCCAGGCATATTTGTTGCCTCCTGGTGATAACACATTCACCAAATTTCTAATGTAGTTATGACACAGTCCCTTGAAAAAAATTCCTCTTTTATCTGGTTATTCTTTCTTTTGATTAAGGCCATTAATTGAGCATTTCTATGTCTAATTCAGACTTTATTGAATAAGTGGATAATGAAATGTTGAAACTTTCTATGTTCTCTGAAAGTGTTGGAAGATGACTTTGGAAAGGCAGACAGCATCCTTGCATCCCATGCATCCAGACTGTGAAATGAAGCTCAATTTTTAATTAAAAGTAAAATGATTACCTATATGTTTAACAACCATCTTTGAAGTAGCTAGTTGGATAATAACTACTAGAGAATAAAGCTGGAGGGTGAGAAACATGAGAATGCCTTAAAAAGCCCTTCAAAATATGATAGGGTGGGTGGAATGGCACGGCAGGTTGAGGAAAGAGAACCATCTGTGATTTATACCAATATAATTTAAATCAATTTGCCTCTGGCCAAAGTGCTGATAGTTTGCTACTCACAGAGAAAGCTGCTTAGGAAGAAGTAAGTTCATATCCCTCTCCTATGCAATATCTTAAAACTAGAATGAAATGAGGTCAGAAGAACTGAAAAATTCTATCCTTGGGAAATTTGTAACCTGCATATTATATCTTAAGCTTTCTAGGAAAACAAATATTTTTGAGATGTTGAAAAAACCCCAGAGAGAGTAAATTCATACCATTTTGACACAAAAGAAGATATGGTTGATGAAGAAGAAAGGAGGGGAAACTGCCTTTGGCGATCAAGTAATCTGAAAGCATTCATAATAATCAAGGCACAGCATTCTGATCAGAAGAAGGCATCAAAAACAAACAAATAAAAACAAAGAAAGCACAGTTTTTGACGTACAGAGTTTCTTCTTTTCCTCTATTTTCCAATTGAATTGCTACCCATGATTTAGATTTCTAAACCCCTAAAACTATTTTGTGCCACTGCCAAATGCTCCTATACCTTACGCCTGACATTAGTAGTATTTATCAGATGAGTTAATCTTCTATACTATCTTAGTCCCTTCAGGCTGCTAGAGCAGAATACCATAGACTGGGTGACTTAGGAACAACAGAAATTTATTTCTTACAATTATGGAGACTAGAAAGTTCAATATCAAAACACCAGCAGATTTCACATCTGGTGAGGGCTCACTTCCTGGTTCATAGAAGGTCATTTTCTCTGTGCTCATCATGTAGTAGAAAAGGTAAGGGACTCTCTGGGGTCCCTTTTTTAAGGGTACCAATGTTAATCATTAGGGTTCTGCCCCTATAACCTGATCACTTCCCAAAACCCTCACTTTCAAATCCCATCACATGGAGGGTTCAGATTTCAATATATGAATTTTGAAAGGACACCAAGTTTCAGTCTGTATGAGCCTCCTCCACCCATACTGGGAACCTGTTATTCACAATTGTGTTATCAGTGTATATGCTAGGCACTTAATAGGCATTCAATAAATGCATGTTGATTTAACCAATAAAAATAGGATTGATTCCATGGTCTATGGCATTGAAAGGGAAAATAGTTAATAATAGGTTGTACATTTTAGAAATAAATTTATATCAATAAAATTTCAAATGATTCTGATTCTGATTAGCAGTTTAATAAAGAACTAATAAAGAAAAAGAAGGAAATATATAAAAGTAAGAATTATTTAGGAGACTGGCAAACAACTCCTGAGAATATAATAAAATATGAAATCAATACCAAACTTAATTTGCCAAAATTGATAAGAAAAATAAAAAGGCCCTGTTATTAAGTGCAGCATGACAAAATAGTGCAAGAAATAGTCACTGAGCCTCACTCTGTGTAATGCATGGTGGTGGGTTCTGTGGAGATGTCAATCTAACTGCAGCATGTTCTCTAGCCTCCAGGAAACTTACTCAAATTGGGAGAAGTGATCCTTTCAGAGGAAGAAGCTGTAATGTAAAACTGTGTTTGTGAAATCATCCAGAGTTTGTACCCCAGAGATACAAAGAAGAGGTATTCTTTCCAGCTGGAAGAACCAAGAAGACTTCTGGGAGATGAGATGAAAGGCATGAAGGGTTTAATAAATATTTTTGTCAAAACAAAAGGAGATATCTCTGCCTAACATCAAAGCATTGAAATGGAAGGAAAAGACATTTCTATGTATTATTCTCACTTATATGTATTTTTCTTAACTTTGGAAGGTAGAAGGGGGAAAAAAGGGTTTGAACATAAATGAACTAAGAGTACAACTATTTTTTCTTTTAAGTTTAGTGTTCAAAAGCAGCTCAATAAAATTCTTCCCCACAGGAAACACTTTTATTTAGGTCCGATTGAAAAGTGACAAATTTAATAACATAGAATTAATAAAAGCATCTACATCCCTAAAGTACTGGGTGAAAGAGGAAACTGAGAATACATAATGAAGCAAATCTCGTGACCGGGATAAGTCTAGTGAGTTTCTCCCCAGTACACTGTACTTCTGACATCTTTGGAAGTTTGCCCTTAGATGTGTGACTGCATTCTTACTTGAAAGATGAGAACTTTGACTCTCTGTCAAGCTTGTCAGTGCTTTTGTTTTCCCTTAGCTTTAAGTAAGTAGTATACTCTTAAGAGTAAATGGCTTTATTTTCATTCCTTTTCAAAGATAAAAGGAAGGTCAACATGCAAGGAGTTAGTGATTGTTATGGTTTAGATATGATGTGTCCCCCAAAAGCTCACTTGTGAAACAATACAAGAAAGCTTAGAGGCAAATTGATTGGGTTATGAGAGCCTTGACCTAATCTGTGCATTAATTCCCTCATAGAGATCAACTGGGTGGGAACTGTAGGTAGGTAGGGGTCTGACAGGAGGAGTTTTTTCCTTAGGGGTGGACCTTTGGGGCTGATATCTTGAATGTGGTAAAGAGAGAGCACTTTCTTTCTCTCTTTCTCTCCCACCCTTCCCCACTTTCTTTCTCTCTGCTTTCTGTTTCCATGTCCTGAGCTGTTTTCCTCCACCACACTCTTCCACTGTGGTCTTCTGCCTCATCTCAAGCACTGAGGAATGACATCCACCATTAGGGACTGACACCTCTGAAACTGTGAGACCCCAAATAAACTTCTTTTTCTATAATTGTTCTTGTCAGATCTTTTAGTTACAGCTAAAAAGCTGACTAAAACAGTGACTTAATATAATTTCCCATTGTTTTGTATAGAAGACAAGATATACAATACTTTTAAAATAGGGGGAAGATGGCAAAGGTGAGTTAGGCAGCAAGGCCCAGTCTCCTCACAACACAGAAAGGAGGCAGCAAAGGAAAAGCAGAATTGAGAGGTGGGTGACAAAATAAGAGCTCCAAGACTGAATATTAAAAATTCTGAGACCTGAAGAGACTGTGAGATAGGTTACCGGAAAACAAACTCAGAGTCCCATAACTCCAAACCCAAATCTGTGGACCAGAAGGGGGTGGGGAGAGAGAGAGGGAGGGAGGGAGGGAGGGAGGGAGGGAGGGAGAGAGAGAGAGAGAGAGAGAGAGAGAGAGAGAGAGAGAGAGAAAGAGAAGGAAGAAGAAGAAGAAGAAAAGGAGAAGGAGGAGGAGGAGGAGGAGGAGGAGGAGGAGGAGGAGGAGGAGGAGGAGGAGGAGGAGGAGGAGGAGGAGAGGAGAGAGGAAGTGTAAATTCTCTTAAGTTTACCCACTTAGAAACAGAAAGACAGACAAAATTTAAAGCATGATGGTAAAAGAATGGTCCTTATAATAGCACAAACAGCTTAAAGCCAAATCATACTAAAAATACTGAGCCAGGGATTTGCAGCCATCTTATAGAGACTGCAGTCATTCCCTTAAATCAGCATGGTGTCTTCCTACTGTGTCCTACTGACAGACAGCTGTAAATTAATTTAGAGGAAGTCCCCTGCAGTGGAACTTCTTCAGAATCTGATCAAAAAGGACTTCTAGAAGGACCACTACTAGCAAAAATTTCCGAAATCTCTTTACCCCCAACCCCCATCACCATGAACAAGGGGAACAAACGGCTTGATAGGGACCTGTGCCAAGAAGCGCACCAATCCCCACTAGGCCTCCAAGATCCAGAAAAGGGCAGAAAGTTCTGCATAATTCCCACTTGCTTGACTCGGAGATAATAATGAAGCAGCTTTGGCCCTGAATAGTGAAAAGTGGATTCACCAGGGCCTGGCCACTGACACTGGGTGGAGACACTGTAGGAATCCTAGGGACAGTATTTGGGAGAACAGGGCAATACCAGAGGGAAGCTGCCTGAATATGAAGTGACACAGAGACCTAGGTGGAAATTACCAGAGTCTGCAGCAGAAAGGGACCAATCCCAGCCATAACAGGTACGCATCCTGAACTGTGATTACAACTGGCAAGTGACAGGGCATGGTCTGAATACTTGTGAGACTTAGTAAACAGAGGTAATCAATGCCTACCATTGGCAACCTGGGGTATTTCAACTAAGTTTGAAATTCTTAACTACATTAACTCAAAGAATGGCAATGACTGGGGGAATAGTTCTGCACTACAGAACACCACAAAAAGATCACAACGAGAATTCCTGCAGTCACAGAAAGCCACCAGGATCCTCACCACCATTAAAAAGATCCTGTAGAGGGAAGCAGGTACCCAGTGACCACAGCAATCACAGGGACACCATGAGCCTGTGTCTTCAACTACAGCACACAGTAGAAACAGCCACAAAACTACACCCTGGTAAGAGTCTCATAAGAACTAGGGAATTGACTCCTTTCTCTGGAGAGATCCTCATCCAAATTCTGATGGACATCTGCTAATGCTCAAACCCCAATGAAATCCAAACCAAGATTCAATAAGAATTTTTTTTCACCTTGACACAATCTACTATGAAAAAAAAATTCAACTGTGATCATTAAAATACCTCTTTAACATTAATGATAATTGGTAACCCAGTTGCCAACATTATACTGTCAACCCATTTGAATGTATTTCATCTGTTGGTTGAGAGCATTAATTGGAATCAATCTTCCTATCTTTTTTTAGTCTATACTTGCTCCTCTTATGCCCTACTTATTTTCTTGCATTATTTGCTATTATCTCAAATACTAACCATTCATCTATTTTTCCTTTCTATCTTGGTATAAATTATCCTATTATATCTTTTCTTTTTTAGTTCTTTCTTTCTTTCTGACTCTCCTTTTCCCTCTCTTTTTTTGCATAATCTTTCTTTTTCCTCACCTTTAGTCCTCACTTAAGGTTATAGTAAGTTTGCTAAATTTAATAACTAATTTTTTTACCTGTTTCAGAACTTTATTATAGGTTTACACCTAAATTAGAAGAACCATAGAGAATAATTGCAACAAGTTTTTGTTTTTTATAATGTTGAATAGATTGAGGCACAGCTCTGAAATAAGGCTCAGTGGAATCTCTTAAAGTGGTGGTGATTTGGGGATCAGCAGAGGTCACACATTTACTTAAATCTCATTATCTGGATATTCACCCAACTCAGGGCTCTTAAGAAAAAAAATACCCACAAAGTAGTCCTTTCCTTAAAAGAAGAAGTGAGAACTATACCAATAAATGGGAAGACACACAAACAATATGAAAAAACAAGAGAACAAACAATCCCAAACAGCCCATAATGCTTCAACAAACTTCATTAACAACACAGCAGAGGAAATGTCAGAGAAGGAATTTAGAAAGTTCATACTTAAAATGTTCTATGAGATAATATATAAGAAATGAAATCAGAAAAAAAAATAAAGAAAGTGAAAGATGACTTCAATAAAGATGTAGAGATTCTAGAAACAAACCAAACAGAAATTCTTAAAAAATTAGTAAATCAAATTAAAATTTAATGAAAAGCATCACCAATAGATTATACCACTTTTAAGATTGATTTTTTTAATGCCTCAAAGATAAAGTATATCTTGAAAATAAAGTCAACCATGGGGAGGAGGGAGATATTCAAAGACCATGAGCAGAATATTTGAGAACTCTGAGATAACATTAAAGACCAAATTTAAGATTCATGGGGATAGATGATGTCTCTGAAATACAAACTAAAAGAATTATTTTCTTTTTTTTTCTTAGTTGTCGATGAACCTTTATTTTTAAAATTTAGTTTTATGTGCTACTGAGAATCAAACCCAGTACCTCACACATACTAGGCTCTACCACTGAGCCAGCCCTAGGTTTGATTTCTAGTGCTGCTTTAAGTGGAATGTTAGTCGACATTAGTTTCTTTGTGACCAAATGCTTGACAAGAACAATTGAGGGGAGGAAAATTTATTTGGAGCTCTCAGTTTCAAAAGTTTAGTTCGTGGTAAATTGATTTCATAGTTCTGATTGAGAGACACAGAACATCCTGGCCAGAGGGAAGCTGCTCAGTTCATGACCACCATGAAGGAGAGAAAGAAAAAGAGGGGTTGGGAGAGTGTTCCTCTGTTGCACTTGTCAGGGGACAAAATATAAACCCCCTAAAGCACACCCCCAGTGACCTACTTCCTCCAGCCACACCCTACTTGTCTATAGTTGTCACTCAGTATGATAGTTCTTTCAAATTATTAATCCATCAAGTGGATTAATCCACTGATTGGGTTACACCTCTCATAATCTAATCATATCTGCCTCTGAACATTCCTGCATTTTCTCACATGTGTTTTTTGGAGGCTTCATATCTGAACCATAACAGGTGGTTTCCAACCTGTGGACAGGGATCCAGATAAACAGGAGTCTGCTATATTTTTTGGAGTACCAACTAATTGATGAACACAAGAGGGATCTTCTACCACTTTAGCCACAAGTAACATTTATGGGCATCAAGGCTGATGAGGAGAAGAGAAAGACAGCAAAAAAAAAATCTCAATGCTTACTGCTTGACTTGTAGGCAAAGCATTACACTTATTGCATAGAATAAACCTAAGTTTTATAGTGTCCTAGCAGTTATTCAGCATTTGGACTCAATTCAAACATTTTAAAAATATATGATACATATTTTTACCCTCAACACTGATTGTCAAACTCATTTTATACCTTCCTTCCCCCCCGCCCCCCCCGCACAGCCAGTGGTGATGTATCCCTTTTAAAGACTTTAACTTGCACATTTAAGTCCTTCTGCATTTGTGGTTTTCTCTACTCATGTACCACAATAATGGATAATTTCCACAGTTTTACCTATTTCCTGGTTTTGTATCTCTTTTTATATAAAATTTTCTGAATAGTTATTTGTATTAACCTCACTTTGATGAGTTTTATCTTCTTTTTATTTTACCTTTTTTTTTAAATTTTTTATTGTTGGTTGTTCAAAACATTACATAGTTCTTGATATATCATATTTCACACTTTGATTCAAGTGGGTTATGAACTCCCATTTTTACCCCGTATACAGATTGCAGAATCATATCAGTTACACATCCATTGATTTACATGTTGCATACTAGTGTCTGTTGTATTCTGCTACCTTTCCTATCCTCTACTATCCCCCCTCCCCTCCCCTCCCCTCCCCTCTTCTCCCTCTACCCCCTCTACTGTCATTCATTTCTCCCCCTTGTATTATTTTTCCCTTTCCCCTCACTTCCTCTTGTATGAAATTTTGTATAACCCTGAGGGTCTACTTCCATTTCCATGCAATTTCCCTTCTCTCTCCCTTTCCCTCCCACCTCTCATCCCTGTTTAATGTTAATCTTCTTCTCATGCTCTTCGTCCCTACTCTGTTCTTAGTTACTCTCCTTATATCAAAGAAGACATTTAGCATTTGTGTTTTAGGGATTGGCTAGCTTCACTTAGCATAATCTGCTCTAATGCCATCCATTTCCCTGCAAATTCTATGATTTTGTCATTTTTTAATGCAGAGTAATACTCCATTGTGTATAAATGCCACATTTTTTTTATCCATTCGTCTATTGAAGGGCATCTAGGTTGGTTCCACAGTCTTGCTATTGTGAATTGTGCTGCTATGAACATGGATGTAGCAGTGTCCCTGTAGCATGCTCTTTTTAGGTCTTTAGGGAATAGACCGAGAAGGGGAATAGCTGGGTCAAATGGTGGTTCCATTCCCAGCTTTCCAAGAAATCTCCATACTGCTTTCCAAATTGGCTGCACCAATTTGCAGTCCCACCAGCAATGTACAAGTGTACCCTTTTCCCCACATCCTCGCCAGCACTTGTTGCTGTTTGACTTCATAATGGCTGCCAATCTTACTGGAGTGAGATGGTATCTTAGGGTGGTTTTGATTTGCATTTCTCTGACTGCTAGAGATGGTGAGCATTTTTTCATGTACTTGTTGATTGATTGTATGTCCTCCTCTGAGAAGTGTCTGTTCAGGTCTTTGGCCCATTTGTTGATTGGGTTGTTTGTTCTCTTATTGTCTAATTTTTTGAGTTCTTTGTATACTCTGGATATTAGGGCTCTATCTGAAGTGTGAGGAGTAAAGATTTGTTCCCAGGATGTAGGCTCTCTATTTACCTCTCTTATTGTTTCTTTTGCTGAGAAAAAACTTTTTAGTTTGAGTAAGTCCATTTGTTGATTCTAGTTATTAACTTTTGTGCTATGGGTGTCCTATTGAGGAATTTGGAGCCTGACCCCACAGTATGTAGATCGTAGCCAACTTTTTCTTCTATCAGACGGTGTGTCTCTGATTTGATATCAAGCTCCTTGATCCATTTTGAATTCACTTTTGTGCATGGCGAGAGAAAGGGATTCAGTTTCATTTTGTTGCATATGGATTTCCAGTTTTCCCAGCACCATTTGTTGAAGATGCTATCCTCCCTCCATTGCATGCTTTTAGCCCCTTTATCAAATATAAGATAGTTGTAGTTTTGTGGATTGGTTTCTGTGTCCTCTATTATGTACCATTGGTCCACCCGCCTGTTTTGGTACCAGTACCATGCTGTTTTTGTTACTATTGCTCTGTAGTATAGTTTGAAGTCTGGTATCGCTATACCGCCTGATTCACACTTCCTGCTTAGCATTGTTTTTGCTATTCTGGGTCTTTTATTTTTCCATATGAATTTCATGATTGCTTTCTCTATTTCTACAAGAAATGCCGTTGGGATTTTGATTGGCATTGCATTAAACCTATAGAGAACTTTTGGTAATATCGCCATTTTGATGATGTTAGTTCTGCCTATCCATGAACAGGGTATATTTTTCCATCTTCTAAGATCTTCTTCTATTTCTCTCTTTAGGGTTCTGTAGTTTTCATTGTATAAGTCTTTCACCTCTTTTGTTAGGTTGATTCCCAAGTATTTTATTTTTTTTTGAGGATATTGTGAATGGAGTGGTTGTCGTCATTTCCATTTCAGAGGATTTGTCTCTGATATACAGGAATGCCTTTGATTTATGCGTGTTGATTTTATATCCTGCCACTTTGCTGAATTCATTTATTAGCTCTAATAGTTTCTTTGTAGACCCTTTTGGGTCTGCTAGGTATAGAATCATGTCACCTGCAAATAGTGATAATTTAAGTTCTTCTCTTCCTATTTTTATGCCTTTAATTTCTTTCGTCTGTCTAATTGCTCTGGCCAGTGTTTCGAGAACTATGTTGAACAGAAGTGGTGAGAGAGGGCATCCCTGTCTTGTTCCAGATTTTAGAGGGAATGCCTTCAATTTTTCTCCATTCAGAATGATGCTAGCCTGAGGCTTAGCATAGATTGCTTTTACAATATTGAGGTATGTTCCTGTTATCCCTAGTTTTTCTAGAGTTTTGAACATAAAGGGATGCTGTACTTTGTCGAATGCTTTTTCCACATCTATCGAGATGATCATATGGTTCTTATTTTTAAGTCTATTGATGTGGTGAATAACATTTATTGATTTCCGTATATTGAACCAGCCTTGCATCCCAGGGGTGAATCCTACTTGATCATGGTGCACAATTTTTTTGATATGTTTTTGAATCTGATTCGCCAGAATTTTATTGAGGATTTTTGCATCTAGGTTCATTAGAGATATTGGTCTGTAGTTTTCTTTCTTTGATGTGTCTTTGTCTGGTTTAGGTATCAGGGTGATGTTGGCCTCATAGAATGAATTTGGAAGTTCTCCCACTTTTTCTATTTCCTGATAGCTTGAAAAGTATTGGTATTAGTTCCTCTTTAAAAGTTTTGTAAAACTCTGCTGTATACCCATCCGGTCTTGGGCTTTTCTTAGTTGGTAGTCTTTTGATGGTTTCTTCTATTTCCTCAATTGATATTGGTCTGTTTAGGTTGTCTATATCCTCCTGACTCAATCTGGGCAGATCATATGACTTAAGAAATTTATCGATGCCTTCACTATCTTATAATTTATTGGAGTATAAGGATTCAAAATAATTTCTGATTATCTTCTGTATTTCTGAAGTGTCTGTTGTGATATTGCCTTTTTCATCCCGTATGCTAGTAATTTGAGTTCTCTCTCTTCTTCTGTTCGTTAGCATGGCTAAGGGTCTGTCGATTTTATGTATTTTTTCAAAGAACCAACTTTTAGTTTTGTCAATTTTTTCAATTGTTTCTTTTGTTTCAATTTCATTAATTTTAGCTCTAATTTTAATTATTTCTTGCCTTCTACTTCTTTTGCTGTTGTTTTGCTCTTCTTTTTATAGGATTTTGAGATGAAGTATGAGATCATTTATTTGTTGGTTTTTTCTTTTTTTAAGGAATGAACTCCAAGCAATGAATTTTCCTCGTAGAACTGCTTTCAATGTGTCCCATAGATTCTGATATGTTGTGTCTGTGTTTTCATTAATCTCTAAGAATTTTTAATTTCCTCCTTGATGTCTTCTATAACCCATTGATCATTCAGTAACCTATTGTTCATTCTCCAAGTGATGCATGCTTTTTCCTTCCTTCTTTTATCGTTGATTTTCAGTTTCATTCCATTATGATCAGATAAGATGCATGGTATTCTCTCTACTCCTTCATATTTTCTAAGAGTTGCCCCGTGACATAACATATGATCTGTTTTTGAGAAGGATCCATGTGCTGCTGAGAAAAAAGTGTAACTGCTTGATGTCGGGTGGTATATTCTATAAATGTCAATTAAGTCTAGGTTATTAATTGTGTTATTGAGTTCTATAGTTTCCTTATTCAACTTTTGTTTGGAAGATCTGTCCAGTGGTGAGAGAGGTGTGTTGAAGTCTCCCATGATTATTGTATGGTGGTCTATTAGACTCTTGAACTTGAGAAGAGTTTGTTTGATGAACATAGCTGCACCATTGTTTGGGGCATATATATTTATGATTGTTATGTCTTGTTGTTGTATGGTTCCCTTGAGCAGTATGTAGTGTCCCTCTTTATCCCTTTTGATTAACTTTGGCTTGAAATCTATTTTATTTGATATGAGTATGGACAATCCTGCTTGTTTCCGAAGTCCATATGAGTAATATGATTTTTCCCAAACTTTCACCTTCAACCTATGTATGTCTTTTCCTATCAAATGCGTCTCCTGTAGGCAGCATATTGTTGGGTCTTGTTTTGTGATCCATTCTACTAGCCTGTGTCTCTTAATTGGTGAGTTTAAGCCATTAACATTTAGGGTCATTATTGAGATATGGGTTGTTCTTCCATCCATATTTGTTTATTTCTGTTACTAAACATGGTTTGTTTTCCTCTATTATTATCCCCCCCCCTTACTGTCCTACCTCCCACTGTTGGTTTTCATTGTTATTTTCCATTTCCTCTTCCTGTAATGTTTTGTGGAGGATGCTTTGAAGAGATGGTTTTCTAGCTGCAAATTCTTTTAACTTTTGTTTATCGTGGAAGGTTTTAATTTCATCTTCCATCCTGAAGCTTAATTTCGCTGGATACACAATTCTTGGTTGGAACCCATTTTCTTTCAGTGTTTGAAATATGTTATTCCAGGATCTTCTAGCTTTCAGAGTCTGTGTTGAAAGATCAGCTGTTATCCTGATTGGCTTACCCCTAAATGTAATCTGCTTCCTTTCTCTTGTAGCTTTTAAAATTCTCTCCTTATTCTGTATGTTGGGCATCTTCATTATAATGTGTCTAGGTGTGGCTCTCTTATGATTTTGCACATTCGGCGTCCTGTAGGCTTCTAGGATTTAGGATTCTGTCTCATTCTTCAAGTCTGGGAAGTTTTCTCGTATTATTTCATTGAATAGATTGCTCATTCCTTTGGTTTGGAGCTCTATACCTTCCTGTATCCCAATGACTCTTAAATTTGGTCTCTTTATGTTATCCCATATTTCTTGGATGTTCTGCTCATGGTTTCTTAACAGTCTTGCTGAGCTCTCTATGCTGTTTTCAAGTTGAAATAGTTTGTCTTCATTGTCTGATGTTCTATCTTCTAAGTGTTCTACTCTGCTGGTAGTATTCTCAATTGAGTTTTTAAGTTGGTTTATTGCTTCCTGCATTTCTAGGATTTCTGTTTGTTTGCTTTTTATAACCTCTATCTCCCTGTATAGTTGATCTTTTGCTTCCTGGATTTGTTTGTGTAATTCATTGTCGAAGTGATCTTTCATTGTCTGATTTTGCTGTCTAATGTCTTCCTTGAGACTCCAGATCATCTGAAGCATGTATATCCTGAATTCTTTATCTGACATTCCATCTGATGCAGCTGTTACCTCTTCTAAAGTTGAGTTGACCTGCATTGCTTGTGGTCCTTTCTTTCCTTGTCTTTTCATATTGCTTGCGTTTCTTTCTGCTTGGTGAAACTGTTGTGTTTTTGAAAATTTTTCCCCCTATATATTTATATTGCTCTTGTATAGTTGAAAAGTCTCCCTTGCCGGGTCGTGCGGCGGTCTGCCTACCTTGCAGGCACGGGCGGCGGCTCTGCTCTGCCCCTCCTCCAATTGGTGTGACATGTCTACCATGCCCGCGGACCCCTGGGCCTGTTCTGCTGGTCAGTCCCAGGTCTGCCTACCTTGAAGGCGTGGGCGGCGGCTCTGCTCTGCTCCTCCTCCAATTGGTGTGACTTGTCTACCACACCCGCGGACAGCTGGGCCTGTTCCAAGCGCGGGCGAAGGCTCTGCTCTGCTCCTACTCCAATTGGGTGATGTGCCTACCATCCCGGCCGGCCGCTGGGCCTGTTCCACCGGTCGGTCGCAGGTCTGCCTACCTTGCGGGCACGTGTGGCGGCTCTGCTCTGCCCCTACTCCAATTGGGGTCACGCCAGCGGGCCGTTGGGCCTGTTCCGGGCACGGGCTGCGGCTCTGCTCTGCCCTTCTGGCTTGATGAGAAAGTGAGACTCGGGTGTTTGTGACTCAATTTCTTTACCAGGAGACCAACTGTTTCTGTCGCAGCTGGTATCGATGAAGTTCTCTCCTCCACCGCTTTCTGATGACATCAGATCTCTGCCATGTTGGTATCCCATGCGAATGGCAGCATTTCGTTCCCTTTGCCGGGTGACCAAAGCAACGGGTCTAAAAGAATTATTTTCAATAAAATAATATGGAAAAATTTTCTAAATCTTAAGCATTAAATGGATATTCAAATACAGGAGGTATATAGGACTCCAAATATACAAAATCACACTAGATCCAATGCACAACACATTATTATGAAAATACCACACCTACAGAATAAGGATAGAATTTTAAAAGCTGCAAGAGAAAATTAACTTGTAATATTTAAAGGTAAACCAATCTGGCTTTCAACTAAGTTTTCAACCCAGACCCTAAAAGCCAGTAGAGCTTGGAAAAATACAGAAATCCCTGGGAAAAAATATTTATGCCAACCAAGAATACTATATCCCATAAAATTAAGCTTTAGAACTGAAGGTGAAATAAAAATGTCCATGATAAACACACACTAAAGGAATTTGTGTCTAAAAAGCCTGTACTGCAAAAGATATTTGAGAAAATATTTCATGAAGAAGAAATTAAAAAATGAAAATAAAAACTAGCATAAGGAGGAATTGCACTAGAAGAATAGTCAATTAAAAAAGAATGAGTTCAATTTAAATATTAGAGTTAAATCAACATGGCAAAAAATAAAAATCATCTCCTCAAAATACCATTGAATATAAACAGTCTAAATTCTATTCAAAAGACATAGGTTGGAAGATTGGATTTTAAAACAAGACCCAACAATATTCTGTATGCAAGAGACTCACCTTACAGACACAGACTTCCACAAACTGAAGGTGAAAGGATGGAGAAAAACATACCATTCACATGGGTCTCATAAACAAGCAAAAGTTGTTATTTCCATTTAGGTAAAGAAGACTTCAAGCAAATATTAATCAGAAGAAACAAAGAAGGTCATCCCTTACTTTTTTAAGGAAATCATATATGTTTGTAATGATCATGAGTACTTATGCCCCAAATAATGCGGCTTATATTTACATCAAACAAACTCTTCTCTATATTAGGAATCAAATAGACCACAATATAATACTGGATGACTTCAGCATGCCCCTCTCATACTGGGTAGGTCATACAACAAAAATTAAGTAAATGTTCTAGAGAATTAAAAAATTTAACTCATAATATAGACCTAACAGACATCTGTAGAATATTTCATCCATCAATGACTAAATTCACTTTCTTCTCAGGAGCACATGAACTATTTTCTAAAATAGATCATATTTCAGGTCACAAAGAATTACTTAGACAATAAAAAGCAATAAAAGGACTGGGGCTGTTGCTCAGTGGTAGAGCGCTCACCTAGCATGCATGAGTCACTGGGTTCAATCCTTAGCACCAAATAAAAATAAAATAATAAAATAAAAATATTGTGCCCACCTATACCTAAAAAATAAATATTAAAAAACAATATAAATAATACCTTGCATTCGTTCATACTGAAATAAATTTAGAAGTCAACCATAAGGTAAAAAACATCACTCCAACACATCAAGATTAAATAATACACTCTTGAATGATGAATGGATATCCAAAGAAATTAGGAGAGAAATAAAAAATTTCTTAGAAGCAAGTGAGAATAGTTATAGGATATATGAAAATCTCTGGAATAGTATGAAGGCAATTCTAAGAGAAAAATTTATAGCATTGAGCTCATACATTAAAAGAATAGAAAGATACCAAATAAGTAATCTAGCATTACATCTCAAGACCCTAGAAAAAGAACAAATCAACACCCAAATCAGTAGAAGACAAAAATAATTAAAAATTATTGCTGAAATCAATAAAATAGAGAACAAAAAATCAATAAAACAAAGATTTGGATTTTTGAAAGGAAAAATAAAACTGACAAACCCTTAGCAATACTAATCAAAGAGAAAGCTAATAAACAAACAAACAAACAAATAAACTCTGACAAACTCATTCTATGAATCCAGTATTACCATGATACCCAAACCAGACAAAGACACATGAAGGTAAGAAAACTTGAGACCAATATCCTTGATAAACACAGATGCAAAAATTCTGATAAAATATTGGCTAACAGCATACAAAAACACATTAAGAAGGTAGTGCACCATGATCAAGTGAGTTTCATTTCAGGGATGCAAGGTTGGTTCAATATATGAAAATCAATAAATGCAATTCACTACATAAAAAGACTTAAAGACAAGAATTGTATGATTAGCTCAATGGATGCAGAAAAAGCATTCGTTTTAGTCAGCTTTCTCAGTTCTGTGACTAAAAAAAAACATGACAATAACAATTTTAGAGGAGAAAAATTTATTTGGGGCTCATGGTTTCAGTCCTTACACAGCTGGCTCCATTCCTCAGAGTTCAAGGTGAGGCAGAATACCTTGGCAGAAGAGAGGCAGAGAAAAGCAACTCGCATGATGCTCAGAAAGCAGAGTGAGAGAATCCACTATCCAGATACAAAATACATACCCCAAAGGCACTCCCCTATTAACCTTTCTCCAGACACACCCTAGCCACCTATAGTTATTATTCAGTTAATCCCATTAGAGCACTTATTCACTAATTGGATTAAGGTTCTCATAACCCAATCACTTATCCTCTAAATCTTCTTGCATTTTCTCACACATGAGCTTTTGGGGAACACCTCACATCTGAACTATAAAAGCATTTGACAAATACAGTGCCCATTCATGTTAAAACACTTGGAAAACAAGAGATAGAAAGAAATTATTGCAACATTGTAAAAGCTATATATGCCAAACCCAAGGCCAACATTATTCTGCATGGAGAATACCATCACTCTCTAGAAAATATCACAATTAAAATGATCTCTTTTGCCTTTTTGTCCCATTAGGTCAGGAACTTGCCTATTTTGTTTGCTATTGTAATCCTAGTACTTAAGACAATGTTTAGAACATATTTTAAATAGTTGTTACATAACAAGGTAAATGAACTCTTTTAATACCAAAATAAATAAATAAGTTAACTGCAATGTGAAGATAAATTTAAAAATTTAATGTCAAAGTAAATTCAGACTTTCATGTGCAAATGGAACCTTAATTTTTGAAATATCATTTACTCTATATTAAGCTGAAATATATATGGTTTTAAACTTGAGACAGATTTAACTTGCAGAACTTCAAGACTTCTTTAAAATAACAGAAGCATTTGTATGCCTTCAAAAGCTATATTTAAGCACATTCAAAGATATGCTTTTAGGTAAAGAAAAGGCCATTTAACAATATTAAGATCATTAACATTCTTATAGAAGTTAAACTTTTAGCTTAATGAAATGTTATTTTCTTAAAAGTTATTCTAATGCACTATTAGGTACTATTAAAATCAGAAAACACATATGCACAGTGGTAAATTTGTTCCCAATTTGGAGGTTTTAGGTAGTTAAAACTTTTATCTTCATATTTTTGGGGTGCTTGGTAAGAATGACAATTTTCAAACATCCAAAATTTACTGCAAGGATATTGTATTGATATTGGTACTATTTTATATTTATATCAATTTAAAAAGTGAAACATGCTAAAGAAAGTCACATCACAGGAAAACAATTATTTTTAATATTTGAAAAAATAATTCTACAGATTGAGTTGTTTCAGCATATAAGGCAGAAACCATGGTTGTAAATCCACAAGGAAAGTAAATAAATAGTACAATTTCAACGACATTTTTCTTTTGAATCAAAACTTTTTAAAGCATGTCTTTTTTATCAAGTCCTGTTGCCCTACCAGCAATACTCAGCATCTGAGCACCTAAACACTGTGACAGCACAAAACAGAAATTGAGAGCTAAAGCCTTGTAGTCAAACTCTGGGTATGTAAACTGGCTCACTGTCAACTAGGTCTGCATGAATATTTAAATCCTCTGCACCTCAATTTCCTCATCTGTGAAATGAGTATAATTATCACAATAATTTCTTCATTTTATTATGAGAATTGAATGAGTTAATTTGCATAAATACTCAGCATATTCTAAACATCCAAACAGTAGCCATTATTTTTTTATCAGAATAGACCACAAACATAGGCAAAGATATAAACTTGGGAAGGGAAATTCTCCTAGTTTCCCAGGGAAATGGAGGGAGTTCAAAGAATCAACTAAATTCATTCTTCATCAAGCTGTTGCTCTGTACAGAAAATTTTGAAAGAGAAAATGTATAAAATATCCTTCAAGAAATATAATATAGCTGGGCACAGTGGCATATTCTAGTGGCTCGAGAGGCTGAGGCATGAGGGTGGCAAGTTCAAAGCCAGCCTCAGTAACTTAGTGAGGCCTAAGAAATTTAGTGAGACCCTGTCTCTAAATGAAAAATAAATAAATAAATAAAAATGGCTGGGATGTTCCTCAATCATTATGTGCCCCTGGGTTCAATCCCTGGTTAAAAGGAGGAGGAGGAGAAGGAGGAGGAGGAGGAGGAGGAGGAGGAGGAGGAGGAGGAGGAGGAGGAGGAGGAGGAGGAGGAGAAAAGATAGGAGATAAAGCGGAGGGAGGAATACCTAGGAATTAATGATATGGATGTAAATATGCTGGAAAGGGATGTATAGTGTATAATCAGTAAATAACCCGGGTTAGTGGTAATGCATGAAACATAGTAGTAGTGGTATGGCAAATGACCCCAAAGATAACATAAGAAGATGATAATGAGTTTGACGGTAGTTTTAAACTATTGGAAAATAATGAGTAACCAAAAATATCCATTTTAAAATAGCATCATATTTACTCATTCTCAGGCAAAAATATTCATTATCCTACTCACTTTGCTTTTTTCTGCTTGCAGCAAAATAATAACAATCATCATCACTATAAAATTACATATTAATAGATATTTTTTTAAAGTAGAATTAATTATGTTTGAATGTATTTGGCAAGACATATAGTAAAATTAAAGAACAAAAATAACTTGTAAGACTCAAGAAATAATACCTGTGCAAATAAAGATTTCTTAGACTTGTCGAGTTCTGTTATTTACAGAGGAAGAAAGAGAAGGTTAAAAACACAAGGGAAATATAAGGCATACTGGATGAAAATTAAGACACTTTTCATTTTTTAAAGAATTTCCCTCTTTCCTCTATAAAGTTGTGCTAAAGATAAAGCAGAGCACAGGTTTTCCTGGCAATACAATGTACCCATGAAAAAGACAAATTGAAATATCTTTTAGTTTTCTGTACATGACAGTTATTAATAAATATTTTGTTGTTAACTTTCTGAATTTGAAGGTTTTATCATTTAAAATAACTAAAATATGTGTATGACCATAGACAAAAAGAATGTGAAAAAGATGGTAAGTAAACCACATATAAATTTCTTCTAAAATACCCCTCATCCTGTCTCTTACAAACTAAGGTTTAAGAGACATCGAGAGAAGAAAATCAGTGAGTTTGCTGAGAATCCCACATTCCTCTATTCTGCGTGTTTGCTGTAACATCTTTATTTTGCACAGAGCTAAAATGCTACTCTTTGTGTGATGAACTTCTATTGAAAGTGACAGAGGAAATTGTGTCCTTTATTCAAGTACACCCTCCAGATCTCCAAGCACTCTAGATAAACCCAATCCCTCAACAGTGATCCTCATACCCCCTCAGCAGGATTTATGGCAGGCTCCAGAATGCCCTGTGTTCTTGTTGGTTTGCCCATCACCCCACAGCAGGGACACCAAATGCTTTCTTTAAAGGAGACCTAGAAACCACTCCCAGAGACCTGTATTGAAGACTAGACAATCCAGAGCTTCCTATTCTAATGCCTTTCTTCTATCCTTTGTGACTCTACCCTCAACATAACAAAAGGATTCAATACATATTCCTCCACATTAAGATGCTTTCAGTCTCACCTGTGACAATGACGGGTTCCAAGAAAAAGATATGATTAATGACCTCCCATATAAGGTCAGCAAGACTGAAGCTGTTTTTCTTACTAATTACAGATACTACCAGAAATAAAAATCTCCCCAATCCACATTTCACTCTACAGTCCTTCTGGCTGTGACACTGCTGGCCATGCCCTCTGAAGCATTTCTCTTTTGTTTCTATGAACACCAACTGTCCTCCGCCCTCAATCCCCTAGATCCTCAGACTTCACTGTCAGCATGTACTTCCTCTTCACAACTGATTCTTCGTTATTTCCAGATCTTTAGACTGTGGAGTGACTCATTCCTGAGTTATTGACACTATTTTCTGTCCTCTTTATTGTCATTCTGTAGCTAATCTCACTCAATCTCATAATTTTATAGATCATTTCATTTATATAATGAAGAGTATCAAATTTACATGTCCCATACTTTGCCTTAGTTCAAGACTAACATATGTAACTTTCTAGACACAATCCCTGGGATGTCTCACAGTAAGATCAAACTTGACACATGAAAGATCACTCTTGATTTATCCCCACACACCCACACACACAAATCCTACATAAATTCTACATCCTCCCTATTCTTATTCATCTCAGAAAATAGTGCCACCATTTTTAGAGAAGCCAATAAAATAGCATCATCACTTTTTAAATGTGTCTCTGACTCTCACACTTCATATTTATTATCAAAATGAGGTCAGCTCTACATTCAAAATATAGACTGTAACAAACCAATCTTTTCCACCTCCTCAACTACCCTAGTTCTAACAATCAAGATCTCTTTCAGGGATTACTGCAATAACGTCTTAATAGGCCTCTAGCTTTTCCCT
Source organism: Marmota monax (assembly GCF_021218885.2). Classification (NCBI taxonomy): domain Eukaryota; kingdom Metazoa; phylum Chordata; class Mammalia; order Rodentia; family Sciuridae; genus Marmota; species Marmota monax. Next base: position 19,438,892 of record NW_026692781.1, read on the forward strand.
CTCCACTCAACCATTTGTTGACTTTCCCTATAGATCCTTAGAATGCTTACATATATTTTACTTCAGTTCTTTGTGGCTCCTTTTTCTGTTTGTTTGTTTCAAATTTCCTTGCAAATGTGGGATGGAAGAAGGGAGACAAACCGCGCTTAACTTCACCACCTACTAGCTACCATTCCATATCCTTCCTTCCATTCAGAAAAATTTTTAAAAAAATCTTAATTCAAATAAATGTTCTAATTAGTTAATGGTTTACAAATAGAATTGTTCACTGATTTCTCAAGTTTTATCAGTAATCTCAGCTATAGAATGTAACACCTTGGTTCTCATTTTTTCCTTTACTCTCTGCTCTCAATACACTTTTTAAAATTTTATTTGCATTTTCCTTGTTCTCCTCTCTAATTTTAAGAAACATCTCTGTCTACTTCACCAACCACTCTTTATCCACTGAGTACTTTTCTTCTTATCAGAACAGTTCCTAATAATTCTTTCTACTGTCTTAACACACTAGATTTAATTTACAACTGTAATTCCAATGGTCCTTTTGTTTTATATGATTAACAGGGACTGACATTTTAAGAAAGATCTCGGAATTACAAAAATGCATTTAATATACAAACCCCATTTTTTCACCTTTAATTATTCTAGCAACTTTTGGTATAACTATTCTTCTTCAAATACTACAGATTACAAAGAATGTATACTCATTACTTTCCATAGCTAGCTACCTATAATAATCATGCTACTCTGCTTTCTATCTCTGAAACAGGTGCTGCTAATATAAGTTCCATTCATCTCTAAGGATTGCTTTTCTCTAATGTCCCTTATCCAATCAGTGATTTTTCCATTTCGATGCTTCTTACAACTTCCCATTTCTTTCCATTTCTGTTCAGGCCCTTATCACTTCTCACCTGGATTACTTCAATAGAATTATAATTGGTCTCTAGGTTTCACACACTTCTCTTCACTCTCCATCTTGCTTACTATTGATAGATTAATCCTCCTAAAAGTCCTGCAACCCACTTTCCATCATGTCATTTCACTGCTCAAAAATCTTTAGTAGGAGAGAAGACAGAAAACGAAAATGGATAAAATGGATTGTATGCTTGAGAGGAAGATATGGGGGCAAGGTTTTTTTCCTTCTTTTTATACCCTAAGATATTTTGATAATGTCACTTTGTGCAATTACTATAATAAAATTAATTTCCCAGAAGTTACAATTAAAATGACCTTTCTATTATGCTTTCAATTTGCTTTTTTCATTTTTTATCTCACTATTTCACTAAATAAAATTTATTCTGTGTATATATTCTACTATCAAGTTCTAAAAATTACATCATTGAATTATTTTAAATCTAAGTTCTAATACTGTTTAAAGTTCTTGGAATAAGTTCACACAACAAATCTAACTTATTATGAGCCCAGTCACTTTATCCTCATCGTTTAAGCTTTCCACTGGATTTTTTTTCCATTTTTATTTTTGTTTTCTCCTTATATAGAGGAAATGCATACCCTTGATTGCAAGACTGTCCTCTCTGAAATAGAGGCCACAGTAGCTTAGAAACCCAAATTTATTAGATATTTATTGTTTCATTAGGTAAGTGATCAAATAATTCAAAGACAAGATATTTTCTCATAGAGTAACTTTGTTACAAAATTAAAAGCAGAAACAGAGATGTGCTTCCCTTGGACACTATTCTAAAAACAGCCAGCATTGTAGCAATTATTTAATCTAGGATTAAGTGATTGATTTTAAATGTGACACATCCACCAAAGCAACTAATTTATTAAGAACAATACAATACTCTTTTCTAATCCAGGTGCCCCTCAACATGCTCCTGCCCAGCTGTACCTTCAGGTGCAGAGAGCATGAGCAACACTATAGCTGTCCCTTCATGTGGTTTTGTTTCCATGTGCATTTCTTTGTTTGAATTGCTATCATTATATAGCCTCGCTGGGAGAAATTCCCTAGACACACCATTAATGCTTTTTTAATGAAATATTAAATTGTTGTGATAGAGTATATGAAATGAGCCAGCTTAACCACGGCCTAGGCAAAAAAGAAAAAAAAAAACTTGTAAATAAATACATAAATAATTGGGATATTATTTCTATTTTTGCTTCTTTTCCAATGGCACAACAAAAACGCCATCAAAGAAAGAAAATAAATATATCCAGCTTCTTGGACAGATTAACTGATATTTTTACTACACATTTAATCCATGTTTCATTGCAGTAAGCAATTCAGGCAAAGATCTGATTACTCTATTTATCATTTGATTCTCTTTCACAAAAGCTGAAAATTACACTCACTCTAAATCTTATGTTAGCTTTCAGTAAACATAGCACAGATCTGGCCAAGGGGTTGCTTCTAGGATTCTGGCAAATTGCCAAAATATACAGAATGGTTCTTTTGGCTTCTGCTTTCCACTACAGCTGATGGCAAATGAGAGGTAGCAGTACAAACACCATTTCAGCCATCAGTTGCTGCTTCTGAGTTTGAAACCTAGAAAGATGATAACCAGAACATGATTTATTAAAGTTTCCCCACATTCAAGGCAAGTACTAAACCTGAAGAAGCAGAGGTTTCAGCCCAGTCAATGTACAGCCATTAATAACTGCAGTTACCATTGAATTCTGAAAAAGAGGTGGTGGGGAGAAATATGTACTTTCTTTATTTTTTCACTCAAACACAGTAAATAACAAATATATAAAAATGCAAAATATTTCTGTTTATTTCTTTGTCCATGCTGACCTTGGACCAGATTATAAAAATTCTAAGGGTAAGATTCTTTTACTGTATTTACTACCACTACAACTTGTAAGCTCATAAATGAAACAATATATTTTAATACTCCATCCTTTTTTTTTTTTTTGAGGCAGAGTCTCACTGTGTGACCTAGGTTGGCCTCAAACACACAACTCTCCTGCCTCAATCTCCTAATTAGCTGGAACTACATGTGTGTGCCACTGTGCCAAACAACCACCATTATCTTTTGATTTTGAGTAAAATGCCATTGCCAATCATAGCTGTGTGTGAGACTATTTTCTGTATGAACAATGACATCTGTATCTCAGAGCAACATATTACATCTTTACATAGTCAATTTCTGTCATCTTCCACTGAATATAGTCAGGTTATTTCCATCCACAGTGAATAAAAGAGGTGTCATAGTTTCTGGCACTAGTTGATATCTGCAGACTTTTGTTCTTCAATGTTTTCTATGATGATTGGCTGATTTTGTTCTTCTGCTTCGCAATGCTCCTATTCACTTCAATTTAAGTTCTCCCTCAAAATGTTCTTCAACATTGTCATTTTCCAAATCTCTTGGATTTTTGCCATTGTCTTCTGCCTACATTGACAGAATTGTGATTTAAGAATAATTTTATTAAAAGATAGGAACATACATTATTCTGGCACTGAGAGGCTAATCTTGATAAGTAGGGATTTTTTAATAAAGCACTAGGGAGACTGCTTCACAGAGGTAGGCTAGATCATACTACTCACTGAGAAGAATATGTTACCAATGCTTTGAAAAGCTTCAGTCACATTTACAGATGAGTGAAGGTATCTCTTTGACATAATGATTTGACCACGTTTTCAGTTTCAGTCCAAATCAGTTTATATGAGGGTAAAGCCTTTTTCTGTTATTTTTTCTACCATACTCCTAGTACCTAATCAGTATTGAAAATACAGTATATTACTTTTTGTTGGATTAACAAATGAAATCTATAACCTGGGGTTGTTGGAGGTCAAAAAACTATGTACTGAAGTATGACACTTTGGCATGCTGTGTACTTCAAGCTGATGGACACAGGACAGGCCTTAGATAATTTCTCTGTGGTCTTCTCCTGCTCTCCTGCTGACTTTCTCTTCCCTAAGCAACTCATACAAACTAGAATTCCTCTTCCCTAACATGAGTAAGGAACTAAAACTATGACTCAATCCTTCCCCCCACCTTTCTGTGTAGGAACTGAAGAGACTTAAAGAAATTCTCTGACCTACCTTATGTGATAATAGGCCATAAAATCCTCATTTTAAAAGGATCCTGGCATGTACCCAGGAAGAATGTTACATGAACAAATCAAGAAGAATTTCAAAAGACAGATCTTGCTGGGTTCCCCCTCAGTCTATTATCATTATGTCTTATTCTTTTGCTCAATCACATTTCTGTATGATCATTCATTCATCATGTCTAAGAATAAAAACAGATATTTTTTCCCTTGGTCTTTGGGCCTTCATTTCAGAAAGCTCCTATAGCACATAAAACTTTGATGAAATAAATTTGTTATGCTTTTCTTTTTGTATCATACCTTTCTGCCCCTAAAATACAGTCATATTTTCTTTATGTAGTCAATCTGCTTTTTTATCTTTATCCAAATGTACCTAAATCCCAATAGAATTTACTCTTAAATGCTTTTCAATCTTTCCAATATTCATATAACCAGAAACTGATCATTGCATATTCCAGATTTCTATTATTCATAACCAGGAAATTACTGTCAGTGTTTTGTTTGTATTTCCTTATCTTTAAACATACTGCAAAATAGCAGGTTCTTGTATTGTCAGATTTTTAGGTCTCAGGGTCCTGGGGCCAAAGGAATGTAGAGATAATTAAACCAATTTAAATCTGTATCATTTTACAAACATGTAAAAATCTATGCATTGCTTATAAACATTTATTACAAAGCACATTTAAATAATTTTAAACCAATAATTCTAATGCAGGTTCTAGACAAGCGGATGAATTTATTAACAGCTTCAATCTTGCTAAGTATATAAGAGCTCAACAGTCCCAAGGTTCCTCTACATCTATAACTTCTAACATTTTGAGATTTAAAATTTCCAGATGCTAGAATTACCTTTGGCTTTAGCCTTGAATCCAGTTAATTAAAAGTTAGAATGAGCTAATTTGGCTTCTCACCCGTCACAAAGCCATAAGATTCTGCTCTACTGAAGCAGAGCTTTCCTACCCAAATATTAGAGAAAAAAAAATTTTTAAACTTCAATGGAAATGTAGAAATTGGTCTGAAATTAAGTGTTATGCTATGTATTCACCCATAATATTTTTAAATATTTCTAACAATTCGAAGTCAAGCCCTGATCACTTTATATCTGAATTGCAGCAAAAAAACTTCTATGTCAATTTGACCCCTATCCTTCTTTCTCTCCTACTCCAATTGTTCAAGCTTAATTCCATCCATCTGGATAATATCAATTATTAAGAGCTGATGGATGAGGCTTTACCAGAAGGATCTCATGGGACACCATTTGCTTCCACAGTGACCCTGCCTACATAATCTTGAATGTGTCTGTCTCAGAAATTCATTTCTGATGAAGGCTAAGAAGAAATAAGTCTCATATTCCAGCTGCAGATTTCTTATCTGGATAACTTTATTGAACTTATTTAATTTATATAAAAAAAAATCCTCTGGTTGCCAGCTGGCAGCCATAAATTTGAAATATCAGCTCAAATGATTACAATTTAATCTGTTTTATGATTCATCATTCAACTGTCCTTACTCATCATATGGTATTTTATAAATGCTGTCTATGCTTCCTAGACATGTATTAGAGTGATTATAGATGAATTAAACATTATTAATCCAAGACTGTAACTGGCTACTATCTGATGTTGCTTACTGACTTAATTATGTTAGACAGACTAAATTGTTTCAAATGAACCTTCACAAAGGTCCTTAATAAAATAAAACAGTGATTTTATTTTGTGTTATCTACTTTCTGCCAGAAGATTCTCTTGGGGTTTTTGCAGTTTTCTTTTCCTTCCTATTAGCTAGAAAGCACAATCTAGTAAGCCTGTGAACCTTGCAGGAGCTTACGCTGAAAATATTTCTCTCTTTTGACAAGCACTATGGTAAGATTTGGGGCTGCTGTGTAAGCAGCAAGATTTAGTGGTTTTCTCTTAAGGGAGCTGGTTATAGAAGTGACTTAGAATGCCTCAGGAAAGAAAGAAGAACTTTCATATTGATAGTGTATGGAGGGGATAACTTTATATAAAATTTAGGTAGAGTGGATATTTGAAATAGAGAGGAAGTTTCTAAAGTAGAATTTAAAATGTCAGCAGATTCATAGAGGAACTACCGAGACAGCAGGCTCTAAAAGGTATTAAATGTTAAAAATAAGGGGTTACGTTCTTTCTTCAGTTTGCTTTATGCAATACCAGAAGTTCACCAGTGAGGACAGACAATTGGTCTATTATCTCTAAGACAGTGCATATTAGCCGTGACTTCCCTCAGAAGGAGGCCCCTCACCCATGTGATGAGAGGTTGAATGTGCACAAAATATTGCTCATTCCCACAGCAGTTTGACAGGCAGGTCAAGTATGTGAAAAAGTATAATGGGATAATAAAGTTACTACACTTCTGAGCAAGGTGTGCAATGTAGCAGCCAAAGTGTGCGTCTTTGTGGGAAAGGAGCAGACAAAAGTGATTCTCTGTGGGAAAAGCTGTTTGGGACAGTGGACGCTTTCTGGGTCTGTTGTTTCTATTCTTAGTCTTTCCTCAGCATGAAGCCTGTGCTCTGCAGAGCTGCTTCATTGTATAGCATTATTTATTTCTTCTTCCTGTGCACAGTCCCACAAGAAAACACCACATGCACACCAACAATACAGAATTCTTCTATTTAGAAACTTTAATTTCCAACAATCCTCTTTCTTTTCAAGTACAAAGTCACACTGGGATTTTCCTGATGTTTCAATCCTTTTGTTTCAGAGTATCATCCCCCTTGTGTAGAGCACAATAAGGAGGACTGCATTTAAAAAATGGGAAAAAAAGGAGTAAATCTCCAATTATTCACATTAAGATATTCTGTCAGCACAATACATAACTTAGTTTCTAGCACATAGGTATCTTTCAAGAATATATCACTATTCTATATTGACCTTTAAAAATCCAGACAGGCAATATTGACAAATATAAAAAATACATATTACATTCAAATCATTTTAAATCAGCTATGTAAATAACCTTGGTGTAAGGAAAAAATTTTCACATGTTTAATTAACAAAAGAAAAATAACCATAAATACGGTCTATACTACTCAGGAAAATAAGAAACCACAAATGAGGAAATAAACAGCTTCTTTCTAGCCAGTTGGGGAAAGTATTAACAAAGAGCTGAAAGAACTTTAAACCCTATTAGTGCTCAGAAGAGGTGTAGCAGGGATTCATAATTAGGCCCTTGGGGGAAACAGAAGAAAGAAGTATAAAGTTGAGGTAGTATAAAGCAAAGTCTGTTTTCAAAAACTGTACTGTAGAAAGTAACAGGAACTAGTTTCATTTTAAAATATGACTATCCAGGAGCCAGCCCTGATGCAGAATCTATGAACATCCCATGTAAAACACAATGGACCTTGAAAAAATAAAAATAAGACCACAACCTCAAAGGTTGCCAACTTATAGCAACGGTTGCCTACCTATGACAATAATCTGCAAGGAGTTTAATCAATATGTGTTAAAATGGATTAGAAGTCAATCATTATATTTGTCAGAAACAAATATTATACACTCACACACACACACACACACACACATATATAGTCAGAAGGTTTAATCATTGTGTGAATGTCATAGAATATGCTTATATAACATAGATAATATAGGTCAAATACTTGCAGTGGCCTCTTGATGCAATAAAAATCAGATCATGAGGCTATTAAAAATACAGCACAGCATACTATTAAACCATCAACTTTTTAGTTTCAAAATATTAAGTATTTTTATCTAAAATAATGATAAAAGTATAGTATAGCAAATAAATATACAAGTACAAAGTTGCACATTATCATTATTAAATATTCTGTACTGCACATAATTGGATATATACTTTCATATGCCGGGCAGCAAAGCACAGTCAGCTTGCCTACACCAAGAGTGTGACAGCATATTAGTAACCCATTGTGCTGTTGTGTCACTAAGTGGTAAGAATTTTTCAGCACCATTGTAATCTTATGGGACCACCAACATATACGTAGTTCATCACTGATGAAAACATCATTATGTGGTAGCTGGTGGTACTGTACAAAATGTGCTTGGTCTCCAGGACATAATACAAATAATGGATGTAAGCAACCTCAGAAGAAACAGGTTGTGTTGGAGCTTAAGATATTTTATAACATGAGGATATTTTATATCCTCACCACACTTCCCCATAACCTTACATTGAAATGTGATTAAGCCTTCCCAGATTCTGTCTTCATTGTGGATATTTGGGGAGTGTTTATGTGTATGTATTGTTTATGTGCATATGTACAAAAGGGTGTAAATATTTGTATTTATTTGTATTGGGAGATACAGAAGTACCAGTAGTAGAGTAAAATGGTCTAATTTTCTTTAGCATATTATTTTTTTCTTAAGATCAAGTTAGAGCAATAAATTGTAAATGCAATTACATTAACTTTAGCAAATTTTTAGGGGGAGATAGTCAATAAATCAGACTCTTTGGGCTAGTTGATATTTACGTGTACAAAGATGGTTTTGTTTTATGATGTTTTGGGCCTCACTATGGTCATTTTCTGTCACCTACATAAATATATTTATTGCTTTTACTTCTTTACTCCAATGGAAGAAAACTTAGCTATATTCTACATAAGAAATTTCCCATGCAAAGTCTGACACTTGCTTTAGTTTTGCATCATAAATCCAGAAATTTTGGTAATCACAAACAGCTATGAAGAACTAAATTTAACCTTATCTTTCTGTTCATTTAGGAGAGTTTCATTACTGTTATTTTTATTAGTATTGCTATTTTCTACTATTTTATTATCAAAAGAAGACAGGGCTATCCTGACAAAAAGTTGACCAAAATTCAGAATGCATGATCATGTTACAGTCATCTAGAGAAAGATTGGATACTTTTGGATAGTAAAAAATGTCAGAAATATGAGTTGATGTGCATTGCTCTTGGTCCAAGAAACAAGGACATTAATGTAGTGTAGCTACATTAGCATCATGCACTATCAAATCTTTTGATTGGTTTTTATGACATTCACATGAGGAAAGATTTGTGGAAAACTGTGCATCTCCAAAGTGCTTTGGAGGTCACTGTCTAGCTCCTAATTCTTTGTCATTCTAGTTAAGAACTTTACGTTTAACAAATAACCCAATCAATATGTGAGCAAAAAAACTGAACAGGCAATTCACAGAAGAAATACTGTCAGTCAACAAATACATAAAAAAGGTTCAACGTCTCTAGCATTAGAGAAAGGTAAATTAAAACTACACTGAGATTTTATCTCATTCCATTGAGAATGGCAATTATCAGAAATACAAGTAACAATAAATGTTGACAAGGGTGTACACTCATACATTGCTGATGGGACTGCAAATTGGTGCAACCACTCTGGAAAGCAATGTTTGATCCTTGCACCACATAAAAATAAACAAATAAAATAAAGGCATACTGTCCATCTACATCTACAAAAAAATTAAAAAAACAAAAAGAAAGAAAGAAAGTACAGCCTTCTTAAAAAAAAATCTAAATCTTAAAAGTACTACCATACATTTTTTAGAAGGGAATATTTGGTTAACAAAGGATCTCTTAACCAAGGTAGAAGAGCACTGATCATAAAGAAAAGGATGAATTCATCTGATACCATTATGTATAAAAGTTTCTATATATCAAAATCAAAATACATGTATAAAATGTCCCATTAACAAAGTGAAAAGGCAGCCACAGAGAAGGAAAGAATATTTACATTCAAGGCTGATCTTCAACCCACGCACACTATAAAGGTCACAGTCATATTTAAAATAATTCACTACCAGTTATAATTAACAGCATCAGCTTTGAGCCTTTCTTCTGGTTCCCCAGCTCCTGCCACATTTTCTCATGATGCAACAGAAGCCTCAAGCTCTCCTTAGTGAACTGTGATAATTATGGTGAATTTCATATTTGCTTATAACTCAAGTAACCAATAAAGGGAGAGGGGCTCTAGAGAAGGTAACTATGTCTCTGATATTTTATTACTTCAAAAACAAAAGAGGTTGGTATGAAAGCAATGTTACAATATTAACATGGTGGGCCCATAGCTGTTGATTATGTTACTATTTGTATGTTGAAATATTTTTAGTTAAAAAGAAATATTTTGAGGTAAATGAGAATTACATATTATATATAAAAAATAGTGAATGTTTATAAGTTTTGACTCAGTAATCTCATGATCAGGGTTCAATCCCCCCAAAAGTAACAAGCCTTAGTCATTTAATATCTCAAGCTTCCTACAAGTTTAAAGCCCTGATTTTCCATAACAGACTTCTCTCTTTCTTTACCCTTTGATTCCAGGGCATCCAAACTTATCTGTGTAAAAAACCCTTTTATGCCATGTTCTTTGAGTATATTTACAAACCTGTGGTTTTGTGCTTAACTCAGGTTGTCTGCCCATCCATGGAGAACCCTAGGGATGATATTTGTAACTGTGTCTTCTGCAGTGTATTCAATAATACTCTGGTTTTCCTTCCACTGACTTGCTGAAAATTGACACCAGGTAGTGGTTTTGGTCAGTTTCTAGGTCATTTCTAAAATAGAGTGGCATGAACACCAATCATTTCATTAATCTATAATGGTGGTTTAGGAGTTTGTTTTGTGTTTAACTGGATAGTTCCATTTATGTCAAGGTTACTAATGTGAATACACTGATAATTCAGTTGCAGACTGATGTCTAAGATGTCCCATCCACCTGTATGGAAGCTGCTACTGATTGTTGGACCATACTTCATATAATAGCAGCTTTTCAAGAGATCAAAACCTGATATGCATCGATGTGTATAGCAGCTGAACTCACAATAGCTGAACTATGAAACCAACCTAGGTGTCTTTCAACAGATGAATAGATTTAAAAAATTCTCTCTCTCTCTCTCTCTCTCTCTCTCTCTCTCTCTCTCTCTCTCTCTTTCTCTTTCTCTCTCCCCACCCCATATATATATTTAAATATCTCCTAATAGACCTTGGCATAGTATCACATGAAATTCTATATTACAAAATTTATATATATATATATATATATATATATACACACACACACACACACACACACACACACACACATATATATATATATATATATATATATATATATATATATATATATGTTATATATATGATGGCATATTACTCAGCCTTAAAGAAGAATTAAATCAAGGCATTTGTTGGCAAATGAATGGAGCTTGAGAATATCATGCTAAGAAAATAAGCCAATCTCTTAAAACCAAAGTCCAGATGTTTTCTCAGATATTCAGATGCTAATTCACAATAGTGGGCGGAAAGAGAGAAAATAGAGCTACTTTAGATTAGGTAGAGGGGAATGAAGGAAGGGGAGGGTTATGGGGTAAGAAGGTTAGTATTATTAATCAGACATTATTACCCTATGAACATATATAACTACATGACAGGTGGGATTCTACATCATGTATAACTAGAAAAATGAGAATATTATACTCCATTATATATGATGTAACAAAGTGCATTTTACTGTCATGTATAACTAATTAAAACAAATTCTATAAATTTAAATAAGAAACCTAATGTGCAGGTGTTTTCTAAGTCTATGATTACATCATAGGTTTGGGATGTCCCATTTGCCAAAACAAGTCACATGACCAAGCTTAGAGTCCTGTGTGCAAGGGCAGTATGCAAGGACATGTACACTAAAAGACATGAGTCACTGAAGACAGTCATTTGAAGAATTTTCTATACTTATGTTACTTATACCTATATCCATCCTTAAAGAATTTGGATTAAATGCAACAAGAAGACAATTGTCATGTAAATTATTAAATAATCACTATATAAGTATTATACATTCTATAAGAGTTATAATTATAAGTCTATGAAATAACAGAAAATATTACCCTAAGGGTCCCAATGAAATGATTGTTAATAAGCAATGAGTATAATTATGAAATTCCATTTATGGAAATAGAAACGAAAGAAAAAACAATAATTGCTTATTTGGCATAATTTTAGCTTGAAAATCTTCTGTTATTGTTACATAGATTTTTATTATGAAAGTTAATTTTAAATATCTCCTAGTAGACCTTGGCATAGTATCACATCAAATTCCATATTACAAAATTTATTTATTTTTTATAAGTTTGTTTGTGTCAAGCTAGTCAGGGATATTTTAAAGTTGTATGAATGAATCAGATATATTAGCCTTTTAAAAGAAAGCCAGTCATGCTTTTGTATAAATTTGCTCCCCTTTCTGCTTTAATGTGCTAGTTAGAAACATGAAGGGCAAAGATGAATGTGGATAAATTGATCTAAATCTCCGATCTTCATATGTGTCATCTTTCATTTTATGAAAAGTTTATTCAACACCAGTCAAGACCATTGCAAATTTGAATAGATCACCAAAGTAATTTAACAGAACATTCTGCTCTTTAAAAATCCTCATGTATTTGCAGAAATAGTTGAACCTCATCATAAATGTCAGAAGAACTACATACTTGAAATATAGTCACATTTTTACTACAATTTGGATTGATGTTCCATTTTAATTTCATTCTAGTGTAGTAAATAAGATAGTGATATTAAGTATTAAAAATTTAAGCTACAAAAATTATTTTCATTTTGCCATTAATTTCTTTTTAAAGTAAGCCTTTGACAGACATTTTTCATTTAGAACCATATTTGTACATTTAAATTTTAACTATCTTATTTAATGTTAAAAAAACTAAACACTAGCTTTTATCATCATATGTCAAATGGCTACATGAGTAATAGTTATATTCAGACTTTAAAGTTTGGTTCATTCTTTAGTATAAATCATTTTCTTATGGAGTCCCATTTGAAGTCTGAACTACTTTTTATAATTTATATTTTTATTACTCCTATTATGAGGTTTTATTCCTACTTTTAACAAATGCTATTTTGGCAATGGATCTTAAAATACAGCTAATAATATCCTTTAAAATAGATACTCACATTCAACTGGAACAAAAATTGTTTTGAAGGTGGGGGCTTAAAAACTTTCTTAGCTTTCTCTCTCTTCCTCTCTTTCTTTCTTTTTTTTTTTTTTTATTAATAGTGCCCTTAACTATTCAGCATTCAATTCTGTGACATCTGCACAGCTTGTTATTTTACCAGACACAGAAAGAAAGCCAAAATGCTGAAATCGGACAGTTCAGGACTTTGAAGGAATACAAACAGGTTACTTCTTTCTAGATAAAAAGGAATCTTAGCACAGTAGCCTGACATTGCACCTTGCCTGCTGAACTACAAGTTAGCCACATGTGAGGAGCCAATTGGGCAAGAGAAACTAAGGACCCACATTGATTGATATGTTAGACATCAGGTGTCCTGAGAGATTTGTTGCCATTATCGCATTTCTTTAAAACTTGTGATCCTGGAGTGTGCTATTTCATCTATCACCAGGACAGTTAGAGATGACAACACCGAAAAAAAGATAGTTTCATTATAAATATAATACTTGATTCTTATTTCCATTTTCCAATGGGGAAATTAAGACTTATATTCACAGATGTTTTAAATTAGCAGAATATTTAAATATCAATCATATTTAACTTTGAAAATTATCAACTAATCTTTGTATGAAATATCCATGTGCATTAAATGGACATTCATTTCCAGTGTAGAAGCTAATTTAAGCAAGATTTTATATTTTAAAATATATCAGCTTACAGAGGCTCCAAGGTAGCCCAGACAGCATTCTTCCTTAACAGGAGGCTGCCAACTTGTATCTAAATTTTGCTATAGAGGTCATTGAAAATTAATTCTAAGTTTACAGTTTACTACCCCAAATTTAGGTAGGTATAAATATGTGTGCAGTCTATTCTAAATGCCAACTTAGCTACAATAAGCATGGTACCTGGAGAACAAAAAAGTAACGTTACACTTTTGCTCTGTTTCTGTCAAACCACACAGGGCTGAATTTTGAATGATATAAGTTAAAGTAAAGAACAGACAGAGAAAAGTGATTTAGGTAGTGGGAGAAATGCAGAGTAACTTATGAAGTGGAAATATTTTAATTGGCAACTAGACAGAGGGGAAGAGCTGTGGTTCCAGAGGACAAAATTCTTAAGCACCAGTTCAAATTAGGAAGAATAAGATTTTGAGGCAACAGAAAAAGGAAATTCTAGCTCTGGCCCCAAGAGTTACACTCTTCCATTACTGAGAGTTTTTCAAATGTTGAAGGATTGTTTGTAGGCAAGATTGCTACACTGAGGAGTTTAGGCTATGGAATTGTATGCATATTTTAATTCTAAGATCATATTGCATATAGTCTTAAAACGTGAAGCTATTAAATAAAGTATATTCCTTAGCTGTCAAACCACAGGGATTGTGTACATTCAAACTCATAGTCAAGAGAGGCAATTGGCTTTAAATCATGAATGAAACATGAACAACCAGACCTGGTGGCACATGTCTCTGGTCCCAGCCATTCTGGAAGCTGAGGCAGGAGGATTGCAAGTTCAAGGTCACCTGGGCAATTTAGCAAAAATAAAATACAAAATAACTGTAAATGTAGCTCAGTGATAGAAATACCCTGGATTCAATCCCCAGTAACATACATACATGCATACACACACACACACACACATGCACATACCAAATAAATGCCTCTTAGGAATACAAATAATATTATATTACTAGAAAACAACTCCTCTGTGGCTGTCATTTGATTTCTAGTTAATATTTCCAGACCCTGAAACCTGCTCATCCACTTAGCTCAACTCTTGGCCTCAAACCTGCTTGGCTCAAATTGTCATTTATTGCTAAACCCCAGATTCTGGTTTTGGATTATTCACTAAGTTCATTTTTTTTTTCAAATGCATTTTTATTTCCTAGGATAGTATCTCCTATTATGTATGTAAAACTAGAACTCTTCCAGGTAAAATGGTATATTCTAATTTCCTAAAATGTCATAAATGAGAAAATTGAAACACAATAAGAGACTGGCTGTTGAATCCAATATACCAGAAGTCATGCTGGAAAGCACATCCTCTGGGTAAAATTCTTGGATTAGATGAGTCACTCATTGCATTAGTCACATAATTAATAAGATATGTCCAGATAGATAGACAGAGACACAAGAGATATTGGGAGGTATTAATTATAAGAAATTATAAAAAAGGAGGAGTCGGCAAGCTGGAATTCCACAGAATTGATGGTATCTTCAAGACTGAGTCTGAAGGACTGAGAACCTGTAGAAAAGTGGCATAGTTCTCATCTGAAGGTCAGCAGGCTCAAACAAGAGCAACAGTAAAAGTAATTCTCCAGGCAGGAAGAATTCTCTGTTACTAAGGAAAGGGTCAGCCGTTTTGTTCTATTCAGGCCTTGAACTGATTGGATGAGGCTTTCCCACATTAGGAAGAGCTATCTGTTTTATTCAGTTAACCAATTAATCTCAGTTATAAATGCTATCATAGAAATACCCAGATTAATGTTTGGCCACACCCCACGGTGCAGTCAAGTTAACACATTAACCTACCTTGTGGCAATTAGGAATTGTTTTTGGTTTCAAGGGGAGTTGGGATAATTCTGGGAGTGCTGTGTCTTTACAATCACTAAGACTGTTAGCTACGGTGAAATCGGGATGGGACACAGCTGGAAAGAAAAGCACTGCCTTATTCAATATCTACATCATTTGAGGGATATGGTAGCAATGGTAGTACTAGGAATGTGAAATTGTTTGTTGTTAAGTGCAGTTGATTCACTGAAAAAGGAAAGAGACTGAAATCAGTCAGCTACTATCTCAGGACAAGGTTCAAAGTCCACTATGTGGTATTTTTAAAGAAACCTTCATCTTCCGCAGAGACAATGAATCTGTCTAGAAATCAAGCTCAAGATTTTGTTGTGACAGTACAGAACTGCAGAGAAACTTTAAATTAATAGTTCTACTAAGGTCTTGTGATGTTAAAACACCGACAGAAAATATTAGAACATCTCATCAGTTACTCTTAACAACTATGAATTTCCTGATTCCCTTGTACACTTTGTACCTGCACAAATGGCCAAATCCACCTTGCTAGAAGACAGCAGATTCTCATGTCTGGAGATAATGCAGAGACCTCATCAAGACAGATGACTCTTAAAAATATGTTTTCCCTACTCAAGAAGTATCCTTCATGGTTTTTAGGCCAGTGCCCAGGATCAAGTCATTTTCAACAGGGAAAGGGTTACCCTAGATTCAGGAGAAAAGAAGTCATTTGCCAAAAAGCTGCAGCAAAATCATCCAAGATTTATATCTCAAGAGTGATGGACTAGGTCAATAGAGGACAGGGTAAGAAATGATTTCCTGCTATAGGAGCACTCTCTTATGACATAGGATTTAATGTCCAGATGAGGACTGCTACAGTCAGGCCTAATACACCACTGGAACAGCTCCTTAAAACACGAAAAGTATGCTGAATGAGTACACAAAAATACTCATATTATCTGAAATAGGTTTACAGTTTACTTAATGCATTCCACCAATGTCACTTTCACAGTTTTAATGCTGATTATTTAAGGAAAAGCAAGGTAAAGAGTAGATGAGAACTGCCTCTACTACTTTCCAACTTCTTTGAGTTTATAAAAATAGTCACTGCCCAAAATAAATGAAGTAGAAATGCCATAACTGCCTTGTGAGGTATTGGAGAAGGAGTCAGGGAGGTAGGTATTCTAGAATAAACTTAAGAAATGAGTTAGGGAGGGCATCACTCACATGAAAAAAGAAGCCCAGTGTGACAGTCCTTTGCAGCTTGTGGTTGTCAGTAGGAGAGAATGTTATGATAGAAATGAAGTGTCACTAAAACCACAAGGTGATGGTATTAAGAGGTAGGCCTTTGGGAGGGCATTAGTCCATGAGGAACTCTTGTTCTTGGATGGATTAATATCCTTACAAAAGGGCTTGAGGGACTGAATCAACTTCTTTTTGCTTTTTCCTTACTGCCATTGAGGACACAGTATGCATCCCTACACGTGATGTTGTGGCACAAGGGGCATCATTTGGAAAACTACAGCACACCCTCACCAGACATCCAATCTGCTGATACCTTCATCTTGGACTTCCCATACTCCAGAACTGTGAGAAATATATTTCTGCTATTTATAAATTACACAGTTTATGATATTTTTATAGCAACAGGAATAAATTAACACTATGTTGGAACCAAATGACTTTAGAATGATTAAGTTTCTGGAATAGGGTTGTTCAGAGGCAGACAACTGTCAGAAAAAAAGATGGTTACAATTACTGTAATGGAAAGCAAATCTAGAAGGATAAATGGTGGTGTTCAACAAAATCATGAATATTTGGTCATGGTTAACAGACAATGGCGTACCAAGGGGTCCTTCAATATGTAGCAGATAGGTTAGTATTACATAAAAAAAGGACAGTAATGATACTGACTGGATTCAAGAAGTTCATTAGAGTGCGTTTGTTTTTCTCTCAACCTGTTTTTTGCAAACACTGCAACCTGAGAAGAAATATAACTAAGAGTTTAGACATAAGCTTAGACATAAGATAAGAGTTGTGTTGCTCAAAGGAGCAAATCTAGAGAAGTGTTTGAGGAATCTAGATCAAGTATTAAAGAAAGCTAATAATTTGTTGAAACCTCAGTACCAACTGCAGCAGATCAGTAACCCTCCAGGTTTAAGGTATGTTTTATTTGCTCTTTTTTGTTTGTTGGTTTTTTAAATAAAATGTAAGCAGGTGCCATCACAAAGACACAGTCACAAGATATAGCAAACTTAATGTAAAATGTAGGACTGAAAGTGTAACATAGTGGTAGATTGCTGGCCTAGCATGCGTTGGATCCTGGGTTCTATCCTCAGCATTGAAAAAAAATTAAATTATGTATATACATGTGTATGTGACAAATCTGAGTGGATCTGAGTAGAACCAGTGGTTATATGTAGTGGATATTTTCAGAGGCCCCTTACCTTAAACCTTACCATAATTAGCATGGTCTAAAGAACTTTAAATTTGAAGTGTCTCCATCTCTGCATCTGCAGGGTTTTTCTCTGAAACCATGAAAGAACAATTTGCCCATGTGTAAATGTTTGACATGCCTGGGAATTTACCACCACTAGAAGCAGCTCTCGACAAATGATTTTTGGGAATATATTATAAATATCTAATCATCCTCACCACTCAAGTGAGATAATACATTCTTTTTATTAAAGTTTTATTGAGATTTAATTTACATAACTATTTAGCATAGAGATGATTCAACTGTTTAAAGTGTACAATTCAATGATTTCTGTCATAATTACAGATGTGTGCAACCATCACCACAGTCAATTTTAGAACATTTTCATAACTTCAAAATGAAACCATACTGGTTAGCTCTAATTTCAATCTCCCTATTTCAGGACAAGCTTTAAGAAGCCACTCATTTTTTTTTTTCTGTCTTTGTAGAATTGCTTCTTCTGTATATTTCATATATTTTAGTTATCTTTCCATTACTACCTGATATAAATCAATTTGAAAAGGGGGAAGGTTTGTTTGTTTTAGCTCATAGTTGTGGAGATTTAAGTTCATAACCAGTTTAACCTATTGTTTTGGGCCTGTGGCACCACAGTACATCATGGCAGGATCTCACATAGCAGAGTAGGTCTATTTTCCTTAGTCAGGGAATCAAGAGACTGAATTCCCACAATCCCCTGGGCACATTCTCAGAGACTTGAAACTTTCCATTCCAGGATCTACCCTTTAAACTTCATACTACCTCCCAATAACACCAAGATGGGAAATGATCCTTTAAAAGCCTTTGGAGAACATTACAGATCTAAACTGTAGAATCAAATAAATGGGATCAAATAATATGTGATCTTTGGGACTGGCTTCTTTCACTTAACATGAAGGGTAAGGATGAAAATGGGTAAATCTGACTCAATCTTTGATTTTCATATGCATCACCTTCATTTTGTTAGAAGTTTATTTTACACCATTCAAGACCATCACAACACTTAACATAATGTTTCAGGTTTTATCCTTGTTGTAGTATCAGCACTTCATTTTGTTTTATGATTCAATATTTGTCTAGCATTTTATTTTTGTTTCTATGTATCTAGTGTCTTTTGTTCTTCTATTTCTTCTTTTTTGCTTTGTTTTGCATTAAGTAAATATTTCTGATGCATAATTTAAATTTATTTAATAATATTTTCAGCACAGTTTTCAGTTACCAGTTTTACTACATGGTTGTTCTACAACTTAGCATTTTAATTTATTAGAACCAGATTCAGATGCATACTTAATTCCAGCAAGATATAGAAATATTACACCTACATAGCTTTTTTTCACTATCGCCTTTTTTGCTTTCTTGTTAAAATATACAAATGTTTAGCCTAAGCCTTCTTTTTCCTTTTTTAAATTTTTTATTGAAATTCAATATATGCAGTTCTTTATGGGGTAAAATGTGATAATTTGATACATGTATACAATTGTAATTATTAAATCAAGATAATGAACATTCCCATCTTCTCAAACACTAATCATTTTTATATGTTTGGTGTTTTCATACTCTTCTAGTCTACTTTTTTAAAAAATACATCATAGGTTTTTGGAACTAAGAGTTACTCTACTATGCTGTAGAAAACCAGAACTAACTCCTCCTGTGTTTTGGTGCTTCTCATCTAACTTTGTTCTAAACTCCTATACTTTTAAGTCTCTAGTGACCATTATTCTATTCCTTTCTTCTGTGAGGCTGACATTTGGTTTTTCACAAGTGAGAGAGAAAGCAAGCATGTGGTACTTCTTTTTCTGAACCTGGATTATTTTTCTTAACACAATGACCCAGTTCCATCTGTGTTGTTGCTAATGACAAGATTTCATCCATTCTATGACTGAATAATATTCCACTGTGTATGTGTACCTCATTTTTAAGGCTTTCTCTCCTCAAACTTTCTTTGAATGTCACTGTCATAGTTTTTTATTTTTAAGATTTCTCTTCATCATTGCATTCAACTCAAATGTGATTGTTTCACTCATTTCTTTTAATGTTACTATGTCCAAAAAGACTATGATCAGGTCTTTCAGAACTGAGAATCATTTGTACTCCTTTGGGTTCCCTTTTATCTCTGATCTGATTTCTTAGGCATTGATTTTTAAAGCCTAATGTTCAAAGAGCAAATTTACTTATGATTCTTGCAAGAAGTTCCTCAATGGAAATTTACCAAAGGACTCACTAAATATGTAATGGAGAAAAATACAAGGTCCTACAGAAGTTTAGAAAAGGGAGACTTCCAGTTAAAGATGAATCAAAGACTATATAGAAGATAAATTTTTAAATTAGACCATGAATTATGGCAAATAAACCCTACAAAGATAAAGGAGAAGTGAGTGTACATAGAAAAAATAAGAGAAAGGGGGCTAGGGTTGTAGGTCAGTGCACTTGCCTAGCATGTGGGAGGCACTGAGTTCAATCCTCAGCACCACATATAAATAAAAAATAAATAAATAAATAAATAAATAAATAAAATAATGGTATTGTGTCCATGTACAACTAAAAATGTATACATATATTTAAAAAAATAAGAGAATGCACAGAACATAAAATATTTGCAGAATTAAGATCTTAACAACATAGGTGTTAAGAAGTTTCAAAAGTTTGGTTTGAAACACATTACACAAAATCTTTAAAAAGATACATTTAGTTAGATAAAGAATGCAAGATTTTAAAAAAACTGCAATTTAGGCATCTTTCTTATTTAAGATATGCTTTTTAAAATGTTGTACAACATCATGTAGTTCTCTCTCCATTCTTTGCAATGCCAAGTATTTACTGTGTCTACTAGCTGCCAAGTTAAGCATAGAGTCATTCATCTTAGTTATCTTGGAATCCGTGAATTCACTTTACTTCATAATACCCCCAAAGTAATTATGATGCTGGACAGTACATTCCCAGATACTATCATCATTCCTGTTTTGTTTCCTCATAATATTCATTCAGTCCTGAAAGCATGCCTGCCTACCTTCCTTTGGCTATTCGGCTTCGAGTTTGGAACTCTGGTATTATCTTTCTGCTTGAATGAGAATTCCTGTGCAGCTGCTTTTTAAAAAAGCATGTCGATACCAAGTGAAGAGACTACATTCTATATTACCACCAAATTTCACTTGAAATATGGGAAACAGGTGTCCACAAATATAACTTTCCAAGTCATCATAAAAATTTTGCATTTAACTTAAATCTGCCCATGACAAATTCATTTAAGTAACTTTTTTGTATTGTTCATACTCAACAATACTTTGGTAAAATAGGTAGGCTAATGTATGTGTGTATACTTAGGTCAGTGTATACACATACACATATGTATGTGTATGTGGATAGATATAATGTAGATATAGATATAGATCCATAGTCAAATGAAGTAGAAGAAAATCCCTCTGATTTGGAATTTCATAACTTGGGTTCATATCTCAATTCCCAATGCTTAGTAAGTTTGATGAATTTAGATAAAGATAACTGACTCATTATGTCTCTATAGTGTTTGTATGTCTGTAAAAGAAAGAAATGAAGATCATATAATGGGAAAAATTTAGCATAATTATTATAATACTAGAAAGTACCTAAAGAATAATGGTGCTTCTTTTATTTCTCTTCAGAGAATGGCAATCATTTGGGTCTGCCATTATATTTTAGCCATTTTAGTTCAATAAGAATGCTAGACATACTAGAGCAAAAATCTTCAGTCATCAGAAAAGGTGATTCTCATATTTAAAGAGCTATGAATGCTTGGAGGAATGAGTTTTTTTCCTTAGTTTTAATTTCAGGATTATGAAGGGGTTCATCACACATGCAAATTGTGGCAGTGCCCAATTTTTAAAAATCCAAAATTAAAAGTTGGTCCAGAACTGTATGTCATCTCACGTGACCATTATCACCTAATAGAATACAATTAGTAGCACGGGACATGGAAAGAGTTGAAGTCTATGTCAGCCACTACAATGATGAATTATAAATGCAAACCACTTGATATTTTGCTCTCATATACAAAATGTAGGGATTACATACACTCAGGAAGTAAGATCTGTTGTTTATAATGCTCTAATATTGCTAAATTCCTAATAAAGAATTTAAAATATGAGCTAGCTTCACAATACTCATGTTTCAAAGAACACATGAAACATCTTCACTCTTCTATTTTCATCAAAGATAAGATTTGTCTTCCTTGAATCACAGCTCAAACATCACTTGTTGCATTGAACAACACTAAGAATAGAGGAGTTGAAAGATGCAATGAAACGGTTTTAATAAAATAAACACAAAATAATAAATGAATGCATGTGGCATATGCTTTAAGAAGAAAAGACTTTTCCATTACCCAATGCAGAATGGCCACCATATACACAATGTCTGATGTTCTACATTACCTTTCACAGAACGTGCATCATTACAGGTTTGCAGTGCATTATAATTTCATTGTCATTGTTTGTATGAATAATTACAAAGTAAGATGTGTATGTTATGATACTGTTTCAGAAACTGAACCAGTGGTTAAAAACAAAATATAGAAAGCCTAAATTTCTTCACAGCAGAAGAGGTGCTTATGCTCCTCTTCAACTTTTATTATTAAATGTTTTTAATGCCTAGAACCTCAGCTTTAATGCTTATTTATTCCTATATTTTCCACAATGTGGCCCAAAACTTCAGCATCATCTCCAAATCATCAATTCAACATCCTCCTCTCTGAATACTCTATTTCATTTTTCTGGCTTACTGAAGCAAGTTTCCCAATTCTTACCATTAAGAATGTCACACTGACCCCTCCACCATAAGCCTCAATGTGACCTTGCCTCTCTTCTTATCCTGCTTAAATTTCAGAGATGATCATAAAACATCATTTTGCAAAACGGAAGTTTCCATCTTCCTCTTTATATCCTTCAGACATGACAAGCCAAAAGTGAATGGTTTCCTTTGAGTTTTCATCCTAACAATTGAAGTTACTAGATACAATTACAGAAGTTGGTTTTATTATAATATATTCATGATTATTAGTATTAATTAAGTAGTCAAAACTGCCCATCAATTTTACTCAGTTTTGAATATGGCTTGTAAATTCCTACCAATGACTTTTTCAACATATTTGCCATGCTAATCAAAGCTCTCATCCCTGTCATCTTTTTGTCTCTTGTTCAGCTGATGACCTCAGTTGCACACTACAAGAATCTTGAAGCCTGCAGACAAGAATTCACCTTGTCTCAGTGCCAAACTATGCATTTAACTGAACCTGCACCAACCTCTTTCTTCTCTTTTGTTATAACTGATGTCAGGGTTGGGGTTTCCCTTCTTCTAAAAGGCTAACACTCCTAAAGTATTATACACCTATTTTTCACTCTTCTCAGAGTCTTAGATTGGTTGATTATACCCTCCTTTCTATAATGCCATGTCTATGAGCATTCTCTGGCATTTCTCATATTAAGGGGAAAATCTTTCCCTCAAATCTCACATTCATTTCCATATGCTATTCATTGTCTCATTATTTTCAAGTCAAATTTATGGGGAGGAAGTTTTCCATTATACTACTCTATCTCCTAAGCCCACCTTCCATTTGCATTCACTGTGCATCTGACTAAGAAGTCATTACATCCAAACTGCTCTTTCTAAAGACACCAATAATATGTTCTGCCCACACCCAAATTTTCAATTGAATTATTCCCACTTAACCTTCAGAGGGTTAACTAATAATGTTTCCTCAAAATGGTACCTTTCACAGCGTTTAAATTATGCTATCATAGTCCTCTGTACTGAGTCTTCTTAGAACTTATCAATGTAGACAGTGATTCAGTACTTATTTTTTGTTGGTGGTGCAAAAGGGTAACTCACTAAATGGTAAAATAACTGAAAATTCTCCCCAAAGCACTACAGTGTCTTTAGAATAACACTACAAACACAGGGAAATTCATAAAAATAAATCTGAATATTGCAACTATTCCCCAAAAACTCATTCAAGAATACAGCCACTCTAATCTCTTTTCAACTCCTCTTTGCCTAAAATGGTCTTGAATTCTACCTCCAGCTAAGCAGCTGTCCTCCTCCACATTTCTTCATCATCAATTATCCTCTACCTCTTTATTTTATAAAGAAATATTGTTTTAAGGAGCTTGAGAGACTGAGACAGGAGGATTGCAAGTTTAAAGCCAGCCTCAAAAAGTTAGTGAGGCCCTGAGCAATTTGAGACACTATTTCAAAATTAAAAACAGGTTGGGGATGTGACCCAGTGTTTAAGCACTCCTGGTTCAACCCCTGGTACAAAAAAAAAAAAAAAAAGTTTTCTTTTCAGCAGAATGAATAAAACATCTGGGAGGGAATCGAAAGGATAGAGGATAAGTGGAAAGGGTTAAAATCTCTTCAGTGACGTATGGTTTATAACTATTCCTTCTTAAATAGTCTCTATCATTTTTTGGTCCTTTTTGTGTAAGTAAAAGAAGTAATGAATAAATACTTGACAAAGAAAACTGGCAGTGACTTCTTAATTCACTGAAAATATGTCAAGAAAGAAAAATAAGAATTGCTAGAATAAAATATTTATGCTATTTTATGATTTTAAAACTCTCCTTTCTTTCATAGGTCTAGGTAATTAGAATTCCAATATCTTTATTTAATTTTGCTTTGGTAGAGAACTGGAAGAACATAGCTGTGACATGTCACATAATTACTTTCTGATTTGATGTGCCACTTTAATTAATTTGGATTTAAGTTCCCTTACTATAAGATAAAATGGTAAGGTTCACATTATCCCTCTAGATTTCCCATTACTCTGGGGAGCAGCAGGAACAATACTAAACCATTTAAACTAGACTTTACAAGCTCATGAAAATTTAAGGTTAGAACAGATGTTTTGCCATTCAGGTAAGACACACGCCATCTGAAAAGTATTTAAGCATCAAATATATTTTTATACTATCTCAGAGATTTTTCTTTCCTCTTGGTAAAATAATTCAGTTTCTAAGGACACCATCAAAAGACTTTTTAGTCGCTTTCATGGCTGTTATCTTTAAAAATCCATTAGCACTTATCCTTTACTAAAATATTTCTATTCAAAACAAATGAATGCTGAGTTAATATCAAAATCAAAATCACTGCTATTTATACCAAACATTATCAAGTAGCTAAAATACTGTTTCCCCACTACCATACGTCAACATTTCATTCTCACCTATCAAGTACCTAGTGACTTCGTTCCATATCATTTGGCACATAGACTCATAATTTTGCTTAGCAGATCATGCATTTCATTACCAGTATGCGTTTCCATAGTCCTTCCCCTGCTCAGGATTATTCTCCCTTTTCATAAGGAGAATTGCTACTCAATTCTCTAGGGTTCAACTGTCTATACATAAATCTCCAGTAAGATATCCATGCATTTTTTCCTCCAAATAACTTCCTGTGAATTTCATACTCCAAGGAATAATGAAGAAAGTTTGATTCACTTCCATCCTTATTTTACAGTTCCATATTTACTTTATTGTGTATCCTTAGACTTAGGTAATTAATTATTCCAAAAGAGAGGTTATCAAGCCTATTCTATAAAGTGTAGATACTAATTATTGTTGTCATGGCAAGCTATATCTGTCACAATTACTCAACTTTGCCACTAACAACTCTCGCACAATTGCTCAAAAGCAGTCATGGACAATGTAACATAGACTTACAAAAACTGGTGATGCATTAGGTTGAACCCCACAGGCCATAGTTTGATAACCCCGGCTCTAAACTCTCTATTAAAAGACAGGAAGACAGTTTGGCATAGAAGAAAAAGCATGGTTGTTAAAATCACACCAACATGGGGCCAAATCTTGGTGTCAGCAATTCATAAATCTGGAGCAAGTCATAATACCTTTTTGAATTTGTTTCGCCATCTGTTAAAAAGAGGTTATATTCTTGCATATGTTCTATGAATATTAAATGAGAAACAATGTGTATAAAAAGTTCAAGCACAAATTTGATACTAATAAAAATTTGCTATTTTTATTAATAATAACAATTATTATTTTCAATTCTTTGAAACTTGTTTCATGCTTGACTGAGTGTGGTTTGCATCTATATAAACTAGATACTTTTAAAGCTATGCGCTATGATTTGGATATGATTTGAATGTATACCCCCAAAGGTTCGTATTTTGGAGGCTTGGTCCTCAGGGAGCAGTACTGAGAGATGGTATGCGACCTTTAACAGGTAAGGTGTACTGGGAGGTCCTTAGGTGAAATGAAAAGGTGCCTTTGGGAGGAGTTAAGGTAGTTCTTCTGCTATTCCTTAGTAGTTCTCAAGAGAGGGTTCTTAGAAAAGCCTGAGCCTGGTCCCACCCCACTCTCTGGCTTCTTGTATTGAGACATAACCTCTTCCTGCCCATGTTCCCACTATTGCCATTGGCAATGAAGATGCACAGTGCAGAGGTTCCTCTCCAGAACTGAGATGGTGCACATACCATGTCCTGGAGCTTCTAAAACTCTAAGCTTAATAAACCTCTTCTCAATAAAGTGAGACTAACTTACATAGTTTTATAGTGATAAAAGGCTCACTACTACACTCATTTCACACAAGAAATGTGAAATATTACATGAGCTATAGGAAATGATGTGAAATTTGTTTCATTATATGATCTATTAGCTTTTATTATGCAAGTCCAGACTTAAGAGTTTTTTTACTTTCATGTAAAAACCTCATTTTAGCAGGGTGCCATACGCCTGTCATCCCAGCAGTGCAGGAGGCTGAGACAGGAGAATCACAAGTTTAAAGCCAGCATCAGCAACTTAGGATCTAAGCAACTTGGCAAGACCCAGTTTCAAAATAAAAAATAAAAAGGGGCTAAGGATATAGCTCAATGGTTAAGCACCCCTAAGTTAAATACCTGGTACAAAAAAAAAAATAGAAAAAGAAAAAAAACTCATCTTTATTAGTATGATAGATTCAATATAATATTGCCAAATTTCTGTTATAATTATTTTTAGATAATCCTCATAGTGCATATATTTAAATTATATGTAAGATTAGTTTGATTGGCATCTATTTATAGCAAGTTTTAAATCTGCATTTGGTTATTCGGAAATTAAAACTAATGTCAGTCTTGCTCCTGGCACAGTATTCCCAGTGGCTGGGGAGTTGAGGCAGGAGGATCATGAATTCAAAGCCAAACTCAGCAAAAACAAAGCTCTAGACAACTCAATGTGACCCTGTGTCTAAATAAAAAATTACAAAATAAGGCTGTGAATGTGGAGCAGTGGTCGGATGCCCCTGAGTTCAGTCCCAGCTACTGTCCCCCTGCCCTGCTAACTACTGCCAAAACACATAACAAAGCCTAATGTCAGTCTTACCAGCCATGTTAACATGGTAACATTTCCAAATTTCCACTAGAACAAGAATTAGATACTACTGTTAATAGAATCCGTTTATGCTATATCTTACTTAGCCTCTAAGCCAAAATTAGAACATTAATAGCAACTTTCTTATGTTGCACTTTTATGTAAAAAAAATTTAATTTGCATCACATTTAATGAATACTTTTTTTATACAGTAAAGCAAATCCATTTAAAGAAATTATATATGTGTGCAGAAGATAAATATATAAACACAGAAGAATCTATATATTAGGGTTATGTTAACCATTTTTCCTATCTGTTAGGTTTTGAATGTTGAGATATAATTCATAGCATTTCTATATTTTTTGGTCAGATTTTATTTTGCATGGATGGTTCTATAGTGAAGAATTTTGGAAGACAGAGTTATTATTTCCACCCAAGAAAGAGGGCACATTTTTTCCTGAATATTATAATAAAGTTTCCCTTTGATAAAAATATTGGATAATGTTTATAGCAGCTCAATTCACAATAGCTAAACTATGGAACCAATCTAGACACCCTTCAACAGATGAACAGATAAAGAAAATGTGGCACATATACAAAATTGAATATTATTCAGCCTTAAAGAAGAATGAAATTATAGCATTTTCTTGTAAATGGATAGAACTGAGAATATCATGCTAAGTGAGATAAGCCATTCCCCCGAAAAACAAAAGCCAAATGTTTTCTCTGATAAATGGTTGCTGATCCATAGTGGGTGGGGGAATAGGGAAGGTTGAAAAAACTTTGGTTGGTATAGAAGGGAGAGAGGGGAAGGTTGTGGTTGTGGCATTGGGAAGGATGGTAGAAAGAGACAGACATTATTACCTTGTATACATGCATGATTAAAAAGAAAGATTGAGCGGATTTGCTAGTCATGACTTATAAGATTGAGAGTTTCCTAAGCCCTGGATTCCTCAGCACTGACACAAATCCATCATGTGTGTGGCACCCACTTGGTCTCACTTCCACATCTTTTCCAGTGGTAGTTGGGAGGAGTGAGGACAAGGCAAGTGATATGAATTAAATGTTCTATACAGACTGCTGTGGTATGAGTAATAAAGCCCTTTGTCTCTGACCCAGGAATATTGTGTCTCTACTAACATGGATGAAACCACAGCAGACTAACTTATTTTTAAGACAGGGTAAAATCCGAGGCCTTAGAATATACTTGACATTAGGAACATTACAGTCTTTTTGCATTATAATTTTTATTGAAATTATCTATGCTATTATTTTAGTCTATCTTAGTCTATTTCCTGTTGTTAATAAACAATAATACCAAAGACTGTGTAAATTACAAGAAAAATATTTATTTTGGATTTTGCTTCTGAAGTATAAGGCCAAGAGGCCACATCCCATGATGGTTTCTTTGCTCGTGGAATCCCAGGTTGGCACAGGGCATCACTTGGCAAGTGACAGGGAGCGTGCATGTGTAAATTTGTCTATGTCCATATCCCTTCTGTTCTTTTTATAGTCTTCACTCATGGGGGCTCTATCCTATGACTTTACTAATCCTAATCTCCTCCAAAAGATTTCACACCCAAACACCATAGTCAGATTGTTACCATGTTCCTTATATTTCACATTTTATTTCATATTTAGAGAGGGTTTTTTTTGTTTGCCTAGGGCCAATTTATTTCTGCCACCAAAGTGATAACCTTCAGAAGACTACACAGTACATACCTCAAGGTCATCTCTGGCTAGTAGCAACTTTATTTCCAGGCTTGTATGAGTTTTGGAAAATGTTCAACCTACTATTTAAATAGGTTCTATCTGGCTCAGTGATTTTTCTCTAAGAAATTTAGACATTAGCAACCATAAAAATACTAAAGAGGACCCTCCTATATATCTCCAGAATTTCTCTGTGCAACTACCATATTTTTGATCCTCTACCAATAAATTCCAAACCACTTTCATATTTTCAAATTTCATTCTGTCTGTTTAATCAGGGAGACCAACACACTGTTTCAATTCCTTTCTCCACTCTGATCTGGAAACCACTCAAGAAATACAAAATGAGGACAATTTTAAGGTACATTTCTTATTTGTTTTCTATCAGGGATTATTACTATATGCTGCCTGTTTTCCAGTGTTTAAAAACATTATTTTGTATATTTTGCTCAGTTTTCTACTTTATGTGGTGGGAGGACAAATTGAGTATTTGTTACATTATTACTGCTAATAGTGAAAGTACACTTGGATTTCTCAATATCCAAAGCAAAATGACTAAGTTGAGATAGCAATACCCTTAGAGATAGAAAATTGAGTTATTTGCAAAAATAATAAACACATGAAGATGTAATGAAAAAACATGTCTATAAATTTTCTCTTAATAAAGCACACAATACTTTGCAAATGAATATAGTTAATGTTAGTAATAGTGGTAATAAAACAAATAAGAGTAACAGAGTAACATATATTTTTTTTAATTTGCTGAGCTCATAACTCTTAACAGTAACTATTCAAAAAATTTTATGAGTAAGTATTTTTTGGAACATTTTATGTGTGATACAAAGATTTATAATACTTACTTTATACAATTAAGGAACTTCAATTTAGTCATGGAAACAAGATAAGTGTCTGCTACTCATTAGCTATGTGAATTTATGCAAATTACTTAATTTTTGCAGGCACAACTTTGTTCATCTGTAAATGTAAAGTTGAACTAGATGATATTTAAAGTCTTTCTTATCTCATAAAATTAATGGTTCAGTCTCAAAAGTATTTTTAAAACTTCCTGTTTGTCATTGTTAGATAAAAGATCAGAGAAAAACACAAATTTCCAACTCCTAACTCTCAAGATAATTAAAACTAACTACAATGGAAAGTTTTGTGTGTGTAAAAGAAAATGTCAAAAACAAAATTATGAATTGCTGGAATATGCACTTCTAGTAATGAATGCAATATTAACTGATGTAATTTGGAGATGTCCTTATTGTGGTTTTCCAAATAACCAGAGTATAGATCTAAAGTATATCACTCCTTTTGAACTGTCTTCAGTGGCTTAACTTTTTAAAATTTTATGAGAACACATACAAACAAAGTAATATAAACATAAAAGAACAATTTCTTAAGGGGGAGGCAAAGAATGGTATGAGGAGTGGAGATCAGAAGGAATTGAAGAGGAACATTTTATGGACCAGTAGTGATAATGTGTGAGGAACTGTAGAGCATAGTTCACTGTGTGTGAGGTTCAATTAAAAAAAAAAAAAAAAAAAATGAGCAGGGGTTGTGGTTGTGGCTCAGCAGTAGAGTGCCTGCCTAGCATGTGCAAGGCCCTGGGTTCAATCCTCAGCACCACATGAAAATAAATAAATAAATAAAATAAAAAGGTATTGTGTCTAATTACAACTAAAAAATATTTTTAACCCTCCCCCCCAAAAAAAAGAACCTCAAATAATGAGCAAACAAAAAGTTTAACTATATCAATTTTTAACTTAAATTCTTTTACAAAGTTTCCAGTGTTTATAGGAAGAAGCTCATGAACTTTACGGCCCAACTCCTGTGTAGATCTCAAACTTCCACTCACTACACTCACTGCCACCACATCTTCATGGGGCACTGCCTTCATGGCTTAATTTAGAAGTGAAGTGGGACAGTTCCTCTTTCTGAGCATGTTATCACTGACACTTGATAACACTTTTAAAGTAGTACTTTGAGACTACTTTTCCTCAGCAAAAGAAACATCAGTGAGGTGAACAGAGAACCTACAGAATGGGAGCAAATTTTTAACACAAACACATCAGATAAAGCACTAATCTCTAGGATATATAAGACACTCAAAAACCTGAACACCAAAACACACACACACACACACACACATAACCCAATCAATAAATGGGCCAACTAACTGAACAGACACTTCTCAGAAGAGGATATACAATCAATCAACAAACATATGAAAAAATATTCAAAATCTCTAGCAACTAGAGAAATGCAAATCAAAACTACTCATCTTACTCCAGTCAGAATGGCAGCTATCAAGAATACAAACAACAATAAGAGTTGGAGAGGATGTAGGGGAAAAAGGCACACTCATACATTGCTGGTGGGACTGCAAATTGGTGCAGCCAATATGGAAATCAGTATGGAGATTCCTTGGAACACTTGGAATGAAGCCATCATTTGACCCAGCTATCCCACTCCTCAGAGACACAGACTCAGAGACACAGCCATACTGATGTTTATAGCAGCACAATTCACAATAGCAAAATTGTAGAACCAATGAAGATACCCTTAAGTAGATGAATGGATAGAGAAACTTTGATATATACACAAAGGAGCATTACTCAGCATTAAAATAAAATTATGGCATTTGCAGGTAAATGGATGGAGTTGGAGAATATAATGCTAAGTAAAGTTAGCCAATCCCCAAAATACAAAGGACGAATGTCTCCTTTGATATGAGGATGCTGAGTCATAATGGCAATGGAGAGAGAGCATGGGAGGAATGGAGGAACTTTAGATAGGACAAAGGAGAGGGAGGGGAAGAGAGGGGGCAAGGAGGAAGAATGATGGTGGAATGAATTAGACATCATTACCCTAAGTACATGTATTAAGATATGAGTGGTGTGAAAATACTTTGTATACAATCAGTGACTTGAAAAAATGTGCTCTATATGTGTAATATAATTGAATTCTGCCACTGTGTATAACAAATTAGAATAAATAAATAATAATAAATGTAAAAAAAAGAGACTAGTATTTTAAATGCAATTCTCTGAGTTGAAAATATGTCAGAGAGGAATTTGAGATGGCTGAATAGAGGTACCCAGCACTCAATTCCTCCTCATCCATAAAGTGAACATGGGAGAATGCTGGAACTCAGCAAAGGAGTACTATTAACCCTTGTAAGACTCACAGTCCTGGGATGACAGCATTGAAAGAGAAAGGAAACACCTGTCACCTCTGGCTCCCCAGCAAGAAGAGCAGAAAACTGCCCTTTGCAGGGAAAAGTGTGAACAGAAGAGTTCCAGCAAACCCATCAGCTGGCAATCCTAACTACTAGAAAGCTTCAATTTGTCATAGGCTTGCAGTTGAGATAGGAAAGCAACCTGAATTCTGTATGGTACCTCTACTTTGGAGATGGAGCTCACTTGTCTCTCTACAGACACAGAGAGCCCTGTCTGCTATTATCTCAGAGCTATTGAGAAAGCAGGTTTTGTCTGAATTTATACTGCTTTAGGGGTCAGAAACCCATGCATATCCCTGTCTCTGGGGTCCCACAGACCTCCCACCACACTAGCACAGGTAATTACAGTCTCATGAACTCACATTAATTCAACAGAGAACTGTGACCCAAGCACTCAAGCTTACTTAAATCTCTGCACTACAGCACAGAGGGGAACAGAAGGTGTTGCCACCAAGAACAGAGAGACAAGGACTCAGATCATTTAAAATTTAAAAATAAAAATAAAAAATATCAGACAGGCAAATTGCAGTCTAGACAGCAGTGAGTTCATTCTTTAAGGCACCTACATCCACTATAGAAGCAAAAACATTGATCAATGAAATATAAAAGCATAAAGCTAAAGTGCTGTACCTGTACTCAAATATAAGACCATTTTTGTTTGTTTGTTTGTTTTCCATAAACAAAATAATTCTTAACTGCCTAGTGGAGCTGAAGCAGCCTGTGTGTGCATCTGTGGAATACAAAAGGGCAATGACAAGAGAGATATAGAGTGAAATAAGGCTCATGGACTGATGTCAAAAGTTGGGAAGGCTCAGGATTTGGCCAGCATTGTATTTAAGGAAGGCAAATCAAAACTGTTCCCAATCTGCTAAGTGTGACTCCAACAGACAGAAAGCTATAGGAAAAAAACCAACAAAATAACAAAACTAAATCATATGGCTATAAGCAGTAAGAACACCCTACGTTCTTAGAGATAAGCTGCAGACAGATTATAAAATAAGATTTTCAATTGGTTGCCACATCGGTTAAAAAAAAAAAAAAACATGAAAATGTCTCATGCTAAGAAGGGCAGAAGCAATCAAAAATTAACATCAAAATAAGTATGCACTCCAGAAGAGATTTCACTACATGGAAGCATCCAGCAAAGACTTTATGAAAGGGTGTTCATGCTCAAAGGCATAGATAAAAGTTTAAAAACTGTGGAAGAAAAGAAGAAACAAGAACTTATGTGGAAAAAAAGAAAAGAATAAAAAATGTAACACGGAAAAATGAAGAAGTGACAGAGTTAAAAAATATAAGATCACACCAATAAAGAGATAAGGGAGCAAATACAAGTATCTATTGATCACACCAACAAAAAGAAAAGCAAGCAAATACAGGTAGCAAAAAGATTACTTCAAGAAAGAGAGAGATTCTGGGAAAAAAAATCAGAAATTCTTTAAATGAAGGAAAAAAGAAACCAAATAAAAAACTCAACAGAAAGCATCACCAACAGACTAGATCACTTAGAAGACACAACATTAGATGATGAACACAAAGTATTCAATCTGGAAAATAAAGTTGCGCACACAGGAAAGATGGTTAGAAATCATGATCGGAACATCTGAGAATTATGGGACAACATCAAAAGACCAAACCTAAGAGTTATTGGGATAGAGGAAGGCACAGATTTTCAAACCAAAGGAATGAACAATCTCTTCAATGAGATAATAGCAGAAAATTTCCCAAACATGAAGAAAGAATTAGAAAATCAAATACAAGAGGCTTATAGGACACGAAATGTACAAAATTACAACAGATCTACACCAAGGCACATTATAATGAAAATGCCTAGCATACAGAATAAGGATAGAATCTTAAAAGCCATAAGAGAGAAGAATCAGATCACATATACGGGGAGACCAATTCGTATCTCAGCAAAATTTTTAATCCAGACTCTCAAAGCCAGGAGATCATGGAACAACATATACCAAGCTCTGAAAGAAAATGGATGCCAACCAAGAATCTTATATCCAGCAAAATTAAGCTTTAGATTTGATGATGAAATAAAAACTTTCCATGATGAACAAAAGTTAAAAGAATTTAAAGCTAGAAAGCCTGCACTACAGAACATCTTCTGCAAAATATTCCAAGAAGAGGAAATGAAAAACAGAAATGAACATTAGCAGAGGGAGGTAGTACACTAAAGGAAAAACTAATCAAAGGATAAACCAAGTCAAGTTAAATACCAAAAATATACAAAATGGTTGGGAATACAAATCATGTCTCAATAATAACCATGAATATTAATGTCCTAAACTCACCAATCAAAAGATTTAGACTGGCAGATTGGATTTTTTTAAAAAAGACCCAAAAATAGGCTGCCTGCAAGAGACTCATAGGAAAAGACATCTAATTGTAAAGGAAAATTATTAGGAAGAGGAGGAACAAGAGAGGAGAAATTAACAGCTAAAATGTTTCCTAGCTATTCTGCCTTTAAGGCATCTTTCCTTTGAATTACTTTAGAGAACAAATCATTTTGTCATCCTACAAGTACTAGCTCTATTTCAAGACAGGGGTTCTATTTCTAAGTAGATGATGATATTACAGCAAACGTGTAAAATTTTGTATAAGGCAAAAAAGCTTACTCATTTAGATTAACTGGGTGAACATTAGAATATTTTTAATATTTTTTAAATTCTAAGTACTAATGCCTAAAAACTAATGTTAGTATCATTTTGTTTTGTTTTGTTTTGATTTGGTTTCTTCATGTTTTCAGTACTGGGGATTGAACTCAGTAGTGCTCTACCACTGAGCCACATCCCAGTCCTTTTTATTTTTTACTTTGAGTCAGGGTTTTGACAAGTTGCTGAGGCTGGCCTCAAATTTGTAATTCTTCTGCCTTAGCATTCCACATATCTGGGATTACAGGCATGTATCACCATACCCAGCTAAAAAGAATTACATTCAGAAACTTCTGTAATAAGTAGGAATATTAAATAAGGGTTTATGTAGGCTTTCTTTGTGAAGAAAATTAATCCTCATATTTGACATCTATATCAGTAGTGTCTGAAAGAACTTAATATGATGCAGGAAATGTCCATTTTGTCCAATATGTCAGCCACTAAGGACTTGTAGATATTGTTTACCTGAAATACAACCAGTGTAACTGAGAAATCAAAAATTATATTTAAGTAATGAAAATTAAAACACTCAGATATAGGCTAGTATATTGAAGACTGCAGACCTAGACAATCAATATCTAATTCAACTCTTACTAAATATAGTCAGAAATGAACAAAGAAGAAAATATTTTTTAAAAGTGGTAAATTCTAATGACTAGATTAATAAAAATAAAGAATTATATTTTCCATCTCTCCTGTCTTAGATTTCCCTTCCTGCAACAATAACAACAACAACAAAAAGCTAGATCAACTTAAGAAAGGAAGACATATTTTGATTCAAGATTTCAAGTGTTTCAGTACTTGGCCACTGGGCTCCATTGTTTCTGGGCCTGAGGTGAGGCAGAACTATGGGAGGACATAGTAGAACAAATCTGTTCACCTCATGGCAGCCAGGAAGAGAGGATGAGAGAAAGAGAGAGAGAGAGAGAGAGAGAGAGAGAGAGAGAGAAAGGAAGGAAGGAAGGAAGGAAGGAAGGAAGGAAGGAAGGAAGGAAGGAAGGAAGGCAGGAAGGGTCGAGAAACAAGGTATACTCTGCAAGGACATGCCTCCAGAAGCCTATTTCCTTCAACTAGGCCCTACCTCCTAACATTTTCATTACAATAGCACCATCAGCTGGGAACCAAGCCTTCAACACATGAGCTTTTGGGGGCATTTTAAGATCAGAATCACAATGTTAGGTAATAGCTAGTTATGAGCTGTGAAGGCCATATGTGTTCTTTAAATTACTTTAGAGTCTTCTTTAAACTACTTTCAAAGTGGATGAGAAAGTATATGGTGTCAGTTAATTTGAAGAAAATAAACCAAAGCAAAGGAAGCTAATTGGAGAAATATGTCAAAAGAGCAGGATTAAAGGGACTAACTTTTGACAGGGTCCATTTACAATGCCTGCTTGGGAAGGAAGATTTCTTTCGTACTGCAGTCACAGAAAGGTAACCTCTGACTTGTTACTGACCCTAATACCCATATTAACATAGGATTGACTTGTAGATGAAGCTCCCCTGAATAAGATGGCTGCCATGCCAGTTCCAGAGAGATCAAATTAGAGTCAAAAAACTCAACTGCCTGATGTGAAGGAGGAGTTGAACACCTGACTGGCAAAGAGTGCAGAAGGTGGTCCCCAGTCCTCAGGGCAAACATCAAACAGTAATAAATTTGGAAATGGCACTGTTCCCTTTGTCATTCTCTGCTCAGAGATGGCCCACCCTCTGTATTGAGAATGTTCTCTCCTTAAGCCTACTTTGCTCAAGTAAGGTTAATTTTACTTAAAATAAAGATCTCTTGCTTGACTTTCCATGACTGACTAAATTTTCTTTTATCAGAACACAAAACTCGAGGTTTGGAGTTTAAGCTCACTATGCTCCTCTGACAATAACATCCCCTTAGGTATTCATACTATACAATGACCTCATGACCATTTGTCAGATTTTATATGAACTATCCTCATTAGTAGGCAAAACTGTATCCATGAAACTTAAAGGATCATTTAAACAGAAAATTTTGTCTCTCATCACTTCCCTTGTGAAATTTAAAAAGTTTGAACAAGTCCTAATCATATGAGGGACCCAAAGAAGACTCATAAAACCATGTGTTATACTGCAGTGATTTCCTATGCTACAGTGAAAATATGCCAGCTCAGATAACCAAGTCTTTTGCTGGAGTGTAGACTTGCCCTTAGATAAGGGCTACTCAGGATGGGATTAGAATTCAAGTAGTGATGAGAACTCATAGGATCAGGTCTCCCATCCCGATTATATACTCTTACTCTCATTTCTGAAACATTTTCTTCACAATTTTCTTTTTTCCTTGGAAACAATTTCTTTGCTGGAGTCAAGTTTCTAATTTCTCTATACCATGTCAAATTATCTTGGGAAAGTGAGAAGTTAAAGGCTAGAAATTGAATGCAAAGTAGAAAATCCAAATTAACTCTCTGTTTAAGTTCAGTCGGTTTATAAATTTTTCTTTCAAATCTGTGTGGCTGTTGGCTTTAATTAGCAAGCTCTTCCAAAGTCCGTAAAGCTATTCTTTCACTATCTCAATATGTGGCTATAAATAAAATTGATAAATTTGTGTGCAACACAAATACTCCTAACAAATTTCTATGATAAGTAGGTTAAATGTCATTTTAACATGCTGTATTTTAAACTATAAGTTTTGACTTTTTGTTGTTATCTTCACAAATCATATGAAGTTTAACTTAGAATGTAAATATTTATAGTGTGCTATACTATTTTTTTGTGGGTGGGGTGGCCCTAGTGTATTTACTTATAGATTGTTGTATTATTCTATTTGGAGAAAAAATTTATTTATCTGGTGTATTTATTTGGTTGAATAAAAATGTACACCCCAAGCACTGCCTAATATTATCAGAAGTCATGGGGAAATAACATCACTGACAAGAAAAGAAACAGTGTTACTGACTTTCTACATAAGATTTGGTTTCAACCTAAATATTTGCCCTTTTAATTCATCTTATTCTATTAATTATTTTATACAAACAGTTTTCATTTGAATCCCTACTGCAAATACAGAAAATGAAAATAATCAGAACAGTGTGCAACTTAAGGTTCTGATGACAAGTACAGAAATTTTGTTTCATGCTTGAGGGAGCTGTGCATAGACCATCTGCTGCTTTGGTGATTCCCATGATGCCTGTCAAAGCATACATGCATGCATAAAGAGGCAGAGAATACAGAGAGATTCTCATAGCCACTGCAACAGGAATCTAGGAAACCACAGCATCCACTCTGGGCATCATTCAAGTTAATAATTAGGCCCATGTGGTGTGTTTTATGTCTACCTACTGAACAAAATTTCAAAAGGAAAATGCCATTGAGGATTTTATTATTACAATGTCACTGTGCATTTCATTCAGCTTGGGGTAAAAGGATAATTGAATAAAACCTTATGCTGCATTTGTACCATAATGTGAGACACAATGGAAATAACACAAAAATGACATAGAAAAGGCAAGTGACATGATGAGTTCATGCTTTCTTTGAATCTATTCCCAAAGCTCACAAAATTTTCCTTGTTTTATTCCTATTATAAAAATAAAAATACTATGTTTAGCAATAACACCCAAATCCCAGAGTTTGACATTTGAGTAAAAGGCAAAACAGGAAATGTGACATATTTATACAGACTATATCTATAGAATTGGAAAAGCCTAAACTCCCTCTCAAAAATAATAAAAATTCTGAATTTCCAATCACATTTGTTCCTAAGGGTATTGAATAAATAAGAGATTTTAGACCTGGTAAGGCATTTCCTATGCTGGCCTTATTCTGTTATTTTTTAGACTTATTATGAAGAAAGGAAATAAATTATCCAACAATTTATTTAATTTATCAGTGAGTTGTATGAATTATCTGACCATAAAGAATGCTTTATGAAAAGGAGAGTTGCATTTTTATTCTAGATATCAGTCCTGATATTTTTGAAAGGATTATATTTCACATATCCAGAAATTATATTCTTGAAAACTATACACTTAGAACTTATAAGTAGAAATTATTCCTATATGGGAAATAAAATCCTTCTAATGACAATGGGATGGGCCACTTTTAGAGTTAGCACAACCATCATAAAAGCATGTGATTTTCAGTAGTTGTATGTTTAGTACATAGCCTTTAACTTATCTTTAAATAATAACCCAGGATATTAATTGTTATAGTATTTATCCATGAGGATAGCCAGGAATTGAATGAACACTATGTTTGCAACATCTTGATATTTAAGAGAAGTAGCATGACTTAATAGTTTGGTAGAAGTACTAAAAGCATTAAATTATATTTTCTATGTAAGTATAAGAATATTATAACTACTTTAGCTAATTTTATTACATGTCAAAGTACTGAACAAAGCACTGAATGTTTAGAGACTATTAATTTTGTGACACAATTTGGGAGGTTATATTAGGGAAGAATGATTTTGAGAAAGTGCAATAGATTCAATGATAGATATTGATTAAATTGTTGTCTCTTCCTAGGCACAGAGAAAGACCATATTTCCTGTAATGGTTTTGATATAAAGTGTTCCCCAAAAATCAGATGTGACACAATGCAAATGATCAGAGGTGAAATGATTAGATTATGAGAGTTTTAACTAATTGGTGGATTAATACACTAATATGGTTGGTACATATGTCATGGTTGCAGAAAGTAGGTCACTGGGGCTTGACTTTGGTGTTTATATATTGTCTTTGGTAAGCAGGACTCTCTTTCTTCCTCCTGGCTGTCATGTCCTGAGCTGCCTTTCTGCCATGATGTTCTGCTTTATCTTGGGCCCAGAGACATGGAGTCAGCGGACTATGGCCTCAATCTCTGAATCTCTGAAACGGTGAGCCAAAATAAACTTTTCCTCCTTTAATTGTTTTTGTCAGGTCTTTTGGTCACAGAGATGCAAAAGCTAACTAAAACATTTCCCAACTTCCCTTCCAGGAAAGTGAAGCCAAACTTCATTAGATTTTACAGGAGTGGGGTGGGGGGGGGCGGGAGTCTGACTTAAGAAGGCAGTTTATTTTTTCCTGAAGCATAAGTAAACCTATGCTGAATAATTCCAAGAAATCTTCAAAATACCTTAGAATATTTCAATACCCTCTCAAGACTTTATTGCAACAATATTACTCTTGCTTCAGTTATGAGCAATTGATGGATTTCCAGGTTTTTTTTATGTCTAATGATCCTCTGATCATCTCCTTAGGAACAAAACAGTTGTGCAGAAAAGTTAATTTTTGTCCTCAGAGTTTAGTTAACCCTTTTCAAAAATAAAATATGATGCTTAAATAATAATGATTTTTGACTGGAAAAATGCATTAAAATGGAATTTTAGAACTAGCTGAGGAGTTTTCTAGTTGCTCAAATTGCCCCACTTGGAAAACAACAGAAGTCATGGCTGCAGAAAGGATTTGTATATCAATACTCACTAAATCATCTTTATTTATACTTTACTGGGAACACAACAGTCAAAGAGGAATATTCTTGTGGGGTTTGTAAATATTTCTTGGTCATTTTTGTCACAAAGTAAATGCTGTTCAGGAAATATGAAATCATCTCCAATTGTTTTTTTTTTTTAATTTCTACCACAATTGCATCAAAGAACCTTTACCATATAGAATTCATAGTGCATGCAGGACAGATATATTTGTAAAGGAAACAAACAGAGACAGAAGGAAGGTTCAGAGGCAAAGTAAAGGCTAAGTGGCAAAATGGCAGAATGGCTCCTTGTCCAGGCTGTCAGCTTTATTTATATCAATAGGTTACATTAGGTCACTGGCATCAGTAATACTTTATTGTTCATTGTGTCATTGGGCAAGTTATAGAGTTAGCAACATTATGCAGCTTATTCCTCAGTAACATACTGTAGTTGCAATGTGCAATGTTAGGAGCTTTCTGTAGCTCTCAAGAAAGTCCATTGTTTAAAGTTACTCTTATGTGGACAGGTTCAGGAACAGCAGAGCTTGATGAAACGTTGTGGTTGTCTAACAAGAGAGTTTCTTTATTCCTAGGAGCTGTGTTCCTGAGATCAAGGTTGAAGCTGATAAGACGAGCACAGAGCCTCCTCATCCAGGGCATTGCCACAGCAACTAGGCATCCCATGTCTTTGCACAGAAACTTTCCCAGTGGCTAGGCATCTTGTACTTTTGTAGAGAAACTTTCCCAGCCACCAAGCATGCCACAGCCATGAAGTCATTGGAGACCCCAATCCCAAGCACAAAACCCTTACAGCAGGACAGATATATTGCTATGCAAATCATCTTCAAACACATTTCTAAAAGTATTATTAGAAAATTATATAATTATTAGTCTCTCGCTCTCTCACCCCTAACCTGTCACTGTGCTGCGCAGCTTCCTTAGAGTTTCCACCTTAGAAGACTTTTGGAAAAACTGTTGGGGGGAGCACTACAGAGAACTTCTCCCTCCTTACTACTGAACCCCTCATGCATAGGAGTCAGCATTACTATGCCCACAGGGTATCTGAAGTAAAAGGGAACTGTATTGAGATGCACTGGGTTATGAAACATAATGGTCCAAAATACATTAGTGATGGGACAGTACCACTTCATGGACTGCCATTTGGTTTCAGCA
The DNA here is from genome assembly GCF_021218885.2 of Marmota monax. Lineage (NCBI taxonomy): Eukaryota > Metazoa > Chordata > Mammalia > Rodentia > Sciuridae > Marmota > Marmota monax. Next base: position 19,480,356 of record NW_026692781.1, read on the forward strand.
AAGAGGAAATAGTTCAGTTCTTTCAAGGGTTGGAAATTGTGCCAAATGGTATAAAATTGACAATGGACTACCAGGGGAGAAGCACACGGGAGGAGGCCTTTGTGCAGTTTGCTTTAAAGGAGATAGCAGAAAATGCTCTGGGGGAAACACAAGGAAAGAATAAGGTACAGGAATATTGATATCTTCAAAAATAGCAGAAGTGAAATCAAAGGATAGCAGAAGTAAAATCAACCAGAACCACATGATAAACCAGTAGGAGGAACAAGTGGTTATTGTATCTGGGCGTGGAAGTATGTATAAGAGAATCTGACGAGGAGGTGTTGGACATGATGGTGGATACGGAGGTTTTGATGACTATGGTGGCTATGATAATTATGACTATAGAAATGATGGCTCTGATGACAGAATGAGAGATGGAAGAGGTATGGGAGATCATGGCTATTGTGGAGCTGGTGATGCAAGTTCAGGTTTTCATGGTGGTCATTTTGTACATATGAGAGGGTTGCTTTTATATGCAACTGAAATTGATATTGCTAATTTCTTCTCACCACTGAATCCAATAGGAGTTCATATTGATATTTAACCTGATAGCAGAGCAACAGATGTAGAGTTTGTGACACATGCACATGTCTAAAGCTGCCATGTCTAAATATAATAATAACATGCAACATGGATATATTGAACTCCTCTTGAATTCTTCTGGAGGAGGCTCTGGAATAGGAGGTTCTGGAATGGGAGGCTAAAGTAGAGATGGAATAGATAATTAGGAAGGATATGGATTGGTTGGAAGAATCGGAATGGGAAAAAATTATAGCATACTCCTGATGGCCTGGGTGGTTATGATGTCATTTTTCAGACATAGCTCTGAAATGATGTTCAAATAGGTATCTGGATTTCTGAATCTTTATAATTGTGCTACCTAGGGAAAGGATTGTTGGAAGTTTGAATTCTAGCACTAGATTTTAGAATACAATTACATTAGCACTTGACTAAAGTACCAAAATTGTTCCCAAAAGGTGATAGTAAAAAATTATTTCAAGATGTTTAGAATAGATAGGGTTCTCAATGACATGAAAATGCAGTGTAAATATAGGTATTTACTGTGAATTGTAATTCTCACAGATGTATTTTCAGATTCTTATCCAATAGAGCCTATAGTTTTTAAATAACTATATAAATAACTACATTTTTAAAATGTAAGACACAAATCCATGTCATAGTCAATTAAGACTATTCTGAAGTTCAATTTTGTATCTGATGTCCGCTTAGAGTATTAGTTAGAAATATGCAGCAAGGAAAATGTGCTTTTTAATTTTATTACTTTGATCAATATAGCTTTTTTTTTCAAAATTGGCTTAATGAATCAAGATGAAACCTGTCAATGTGATTTCAGTTACTGAACTTGTTACTTGTTTTTTTCTAGAAATGTTATTAATGTAATAAATGTCAATGTGGGAAATAATCATAAAAAATAAAATTATATAATTATTAGAAATAAGTCTTCAACATTTAAAATATAAAACAATAGCTCTTGTAAGGTATATTAGATAATTCTTAGGGGCTTTTAATAATTGTAGAGTTTTAAAATTATACTTCACATATATTAATATAAAATTATTATTTGTATTTTTTAGCTAAGTACAAATGCTGATAATGACTCATCCAATATTTAAACACCTATTAGATAATCCAGAGACAACTTCACATAAGCTTCTCTAATAATTAAAGGATTATGATAGCTAAGGGAGTTGATGTATTATGTACACTAGGGGTAGTGAATTTTGTTTCTTTTTGTCCTTGTAGTTGACCACCAGAAATAAGGATATAATCAGAATTCTTAGTCTTTGACCTTGCTTCTCATTTGCTTATCATTATCTAACTCGACTCACTCAAAGGAAAGGCTCAGGGAGAGTAAAAACTCAATCAGTGGATGGTACACCTGATTTCAACCATCTCTATATACATAATTTTCTGTGCAAACCAGAAAAGTCATCTATCAGTCACCTGGGGATAAAATTATTTGTTTAATATCTAAAGTTTTCTACCTGTAGATCATTTTCTATCTGTTATCTACCTGCTTAATAATAAAAAAAGAAAAGGATTTAATCTCCAACCTTAAGGTCAAATTTATCAGGCAATAGTGTTTGTGAACTGGGCAGTAGATTGTAATGGATTGTAAAGGGTTAATTTTTAAAGCAGCAGAAATTTCTGTTTGGTATTACCTAGGTGTGATCTTAACATAGGAAAATATTCAAAGTTTTACTTCATTTTGGTATTTTTTTCAGATTCTTTCTTTCTTTCTTTCTTTTCTTTTCTTTTCTTTTCTTTTTTGGTACTAGAGATGATTGAATCCAGTGGTGCTTAGCCACTGAACAACATTCCCTAGCCCTTTTTTGGTTTATTATTTATTTATTTATTTATTTATTTATTTATTTATTTTTTGAGACACTGGCTCAGTTAGTTGCTTAGGGCCTTGCTAAATTGCTGAGATTGGCTTTGAAATCATGATCCTCCTCCCTCAGCTTCCAGAACCACAGGGATTATAGAAGTATGCTACCATGCCTGTCTTTATTTGTTAATTTCTTTATACATTGATTTAATAATTTTGTGTTGAATATGTAGTCCATTCTATTCACTAGTATATAATGGGAGTATAAGATTTTATGAATATTTTACTTTAACTAATTATTACATCATGATACAAACTTGATATCTAAGTAAACTCCTACTGTCCTTTCCGTTAGCCCTGCCACCGCACAGTGACAGCTCCCAGAACAGGCTATAGTCTTAAAAGGGTTTTGACTAACAAATTCAATTCTATTGATATAACATTGCTTCTACATATATATTAGTGCTTTATAAACATCAGACAAAAATAAGATAAGTAAAAATGGGGAGAAAATTTACATGAACTAAAATTTTCAAATTATTCAGTAATGAATGTATAGAATATATATTTCTTCACAGGCAAGAAATGGTCATATACTCTGTTACTGTCAGACTATCCAGACTATATTCTTTCAAAAATTACCTGAATTTATATTATAATAGTAGTTGTTGCTCTTATGTAAATTTTCAAATAAGATGAGTTAAATCTTTTTAACAGGGATGTTAAAATCTTTTTAACAAAATGTATAATAGAAGATGCAAATCAACTCAATTTTGCAAATAAATTTCATATAGCTGTCTGAGTCTCATTTTATATGATTAGGCAAGGATTAAAAAAATACAATATGTGCATAAAATGGTATATCTTTCAGCCTTAAAAAAGAATTAAACATTACCATTTGTAAAAAAAAAATGTGAATAAATCAGGAGGCAGTACACTAAGTGAAATAAGCCAGTCACAGAAGGATAAATATTTCATGATTCCACTTATATGAGATGAGGTACCTGAAATATTCTAATTCTCAGAAGAAGAGAATAAAATAGTTGTTGTCAGGGTCTAAGGTGGGTAAGAGGAGAGATGAGAAATTGTTGGGCAATGGGTCTAAAGTTCCAATTATGCTAAATTAATACATTACAGAGATCTGCAGTATAACATAGTGTCTATATTAAATGATACGGTATGTGAACTTCAAAGTTTGCTAAAAGTGTAGATATTTTAAGAATTCTTTTTTAAAATGTGGGGTATACAAAAATCTAGGAAATGATGGATATATATCTATTATCTTGGTTTTGGTAATGATAGAACAAGTGTTTACATTTGTCCATACTTATATAATTGTACGTGTTAAATACATGTAGTCATTTGTACATCAATAATACTTGAATAAATGTGTAAAACAAAAAAATTGACTACAAAATGCTCATTTTATTCTTGTTGTATATTTGAACTGAGAATTTATAATATTCAGCCTCATTTTTTTCATGCTAACTGTCACACAAAGTGGCCAGTGTATCTCCTTTCTCCTTTGATTCTCATCTTCCTTACCTTTAAAGTTATAAGAATTTACCTAGAATAATTTAGCTTTTCCTTCAGCTCGACCACACTTGAAACAGGATTTTTTCTGTCTCTAAGCCCTTGATCTTCCTGTCACTCAAACCCTTAGAAATTCATAAAGCCTCACCACAGAAATCCCCCCCTTCCCTTTTCTTATAGCAAGGACTTCAAAAAACTTGTAATTGTAAATTACTTCTCTGTACTTTGGGATTAAAATCTTTCCACAAACCTCTGGAAATTCCTTATAAATATAATCATCATTTGTATTTCTTCTTCTGTGAAGTGTCTTCAGTTCTTTTGTCCAATTATTGATTGGGTCCAATTATTTGTTTTTGTTTGGTTGGTTGTTTGGTTTTGTTTTGGTGTTGTTTTTTGAGTTCCTTATATATCATGGAGATTAATGATGTATCTGTAGGGCAGGTGGCAAAAATTTTCTCCCATTCTGTAGATTCTCTCTTTATGTTCTTGATTGTTTTCTGTGCTGTGGAGAAGCTCTTTAGTTAGACACCATCCCATTTATTGATTCTTGATTTTACTTCTTGCATTTTAGGAGTTCCATTGATGAAATTGTTTTCTAAACTGACGTGATGGGGTGTTGGGCTGATATTTTCTTCAGTAAGTGCAAGGTTCTGGTCAAGCTCTCTGATCCACTTTGAGTTGAGTTTTGTGGAGGGTAAGAGATGGAAGTTAACTTTCATTCAATTACACATGGATTTCCAATTTTCCTAGTACCATCTGTTAAAGAGGCTATCATTTCCACAATGAATGTGTATGGTACTATTGTCTAGATAACTATATTTATGTAGGTCTCTGTGACTTATATTCTGTTCCATTGGTCTTCATATCTATTTTGGTGGAAATACCATGCTGGTTTTGTTACTATACTCTGCAGTATAATTTAAGTTCTGGTATTGTGATGCCTCCTGCTTCACTCTTCTCACTACAGTTACTTTGGCTATTCTGGGCCTCTTATTTTTCCAAGTGAATTTCATAACTGATTTTTCTATTTCTATGAAAAATATCATTGGAATTTTAACAGGAATCACATTAAATTTGTATAGTACTTTGGTAGTATGACCATTTTTACAATACTAATTCTGCCTATCCAAGAACATGAGCCATCTTTCCATGTTCTAAGTTTTTCTTCAATTTCTTTCTTTAGTGTTCTGTAGTTTTCATTGTAGAGGTCTTTAACCTCTTTTATTAGATTGATTTCTGAGTTATTTTTGTTGTTTTTGTTTTATTTTGTTTTTTGAGGCTATTATAAATGGGATGGTTTTCCTGATTTCTCTTTCAGCTGATTCCTCTTTGGTGTAAAGGAACACAATTGATTTATAGTTGTCAATATTATGTCTTGCTACTTTGCTGAATTCATTTATGAGATCTTGAAACTTTCTGGTGAAGTTTGTTGTGTCTTCTAAATATAAAATCATGTCATCAGCAAATTAGGATAGTTTGAGCTCTTCTTTTTCTATTCATATAATTTTAATTTCTTTCTTTTGCCTAATTGCTCTGGCTAGAGTTTCAAAAACTATGTTGCATAGAAGTGGTGAAAGAGGGAATCCCTGTCTTGTTCCGGTTTTTAGAAGGAATTCTTTCAATTTTTCTCCATTTAGAATGATGTTGGCCTTGGGTTTAGCATATGTAGCCTTCATAATGTTGAAGTATGTTTCTATTATCCTAGTTTTTATAGTGTTTTGAAAATGAATGAGTGCTGTATATTATCAAAAAATTTTCTGCATCTATTGGCATAATCATGTGATTTTTGTCTTTAAGTCTAATGATGTGGTGAATTACATTTATGGTCAAAAAATGTTCAACATCTCTAGCAGTTACAGAAATGCAAATTGAAACAACACTGAGATTTCATCTCACTCCAGTCAGAATGGAAATTATCAAGAATACAAGCAACAATAAATGGTGTTGAGGATGTGGGAGAATAGGTATACCCATACATTGCTGGTGGGATTGCAAATTATTGCAACCCCTCTGGAAAGAAGTATAAAGATTCCTCAAGAAACTAGGAATGGAACCACCATTTGATCTGGTTATACTACTCATAGGTATATATAGCTATGAGTAAAATCATGACTCTACAGTGACACAGCCACATCAATGTTTGTAGCAGCTCAATTCACAATAGCTAAGCTATGCAATGGACTTAGATGACATTCAACAGATAATTTTTAAAATGTGGTACATATACACAATGGAATATTACTCAGCTATAGAAAGAATTACCTTATGATATTTGCCAGAAAATGGATGGATCTTGAAACTACTTTGTTAAGCAAAATAAGCCAATCCCCAAAACCAAAGACCAAATATTGTCTCGGATATGTGGATGCTAACACACAACAAGTAGAGGAGGGGAAGAATAGAAGTTCAGTAGATTAGACAAAGGAGAATGAAGGGAAGGGAGCAGGAATTGGAATAGAAAAGACAGGAGAATGAATCTAACATGACTTTTCTATGTACATATATGAATACACTGCTATGAATCTGCATATCATGTACATCCACAAAACTAGGATCCTAATTAGAATAAGATATACTCCATGTTTGTATAACTATGTCAGAATATACTCTACTATCACGGATAACTAAAAAGAACAAATGAAATTAAAGAAAAATAAATGTAATCATCAATACCGCACCTATCTCCCAGTTTTTGTGGAAGGGTAGGAGCCTACCTTTGGTGGGTACCTTGCTCCAAGTTTTAACACATCTTCCTATTACAAGGATATGTAAAAGTTTACTCTTCCTTTCACTAAAGCCAATTAGCAAACACTGAAAATTCTCCCATTCTTTGTTGAAATGGAGCTGAGCTGCTTCTGCATTTTAGTCACTCTCCTCTGTTATAATGGTCTTCAATAAAGTCCTCCTTGCCTGTTTAACATTTACCAGTGCAATTTGTGCTTAGACATGGTGAACTGATAGTATTCAATGGACTTTTGCCAACTTCGGAATTTCATTTCTATGAAAAGGAACTTTTCACTTAAGCTAAATGCAAAGAAAGTAGTAGCCATTTTACAAAATATATTTTTTTAAATGTGAAGTAGCTTCAAATTTAGCAAAATTTTAAAAATTAAAAAAAATGTCTATACTTAATTATCAGCACTTATCCAACAAACTAGACAGCCCCCACCCCAACAGAGTGAACTTTCTTAATTCATTCTCTCTGACATTGTATAACACTTCACCCTCCTTTCAAAACGAGAAGGTTTTATTTTTATTATTCTGTTTATTTCAGAATGATTAATTTAGTTTGAATTATCAGATATGAGCAATTTAAATTTACATAAAGTAGATCTCACATCTTAAGAAGGTAGGGAGATAAGCAGTTCATCAGCTGCTTTTCCTGTATTCTTGAAAGAACCTTTTTTTTTTTTTTCATTATGGAGAAATTCAGTTGACTACATGTCATTCAGTATGTTCCCTTCCTTTGAAATTCACTATGAACCTGGTGTGGTGGCATATGCCTTTAATCCCAGCGGCTCCGGAGATTGAGACAGGAGTATAGGGAGTTCAAAGCCAGCCCCAGCAATGGTGAGGCACTGAGCAATTCAGTGAGACCCTGTCTCTAAATAAAATACAAAAATAGGTCTGGGGATGTGACTCAGTGGTCGAGTGTCCCTGAGTTCAATCCTGGTTACCAAAGGGGAAAAAAAAGGAAGAAAAAGAAATTCACTATGAAACATGATCTTATTCAATGCTTTGTCTCAATTTTTAATACTAAAGCCATTGTATATTATAAATATATTCTGAATTAATATGAGTGAATACATGAAAATATTCAAATCTAAAACAATGTTAAATATATAATTCTCACAAATAAATAAAAAAGAACCTCTGTGTGAAAATACTAAATAACAAATTCCTATCATTAATCACCTCACAGCTCCAGTATTATTTAACAACACGTCTTACCTCATAAGGAGAAGTATCCCTGGGCAAGAAATCATTTTTGTGAATCATGATAAGGAACCCTGCAGTTTCATTCAGTGACTATTCAGAGATTGAAAACTGCACTACATAAATGTGCGACAGTGTAGTATATGAGCCACAACGGAAGGTGCAATACAGAAAGATTTCAGGAAACTTAATGGACTAGAACTGCAGGTGACTTACTATGGTGTTTATTAAACTCTGCCAAAAGGCATAGTTTTCAGCTGCCTGCATATTCACCATGCAGTAATGTAACTGCTGTAAGGTGGGTGCTGAATGCCAAATGGTCTAAAGCTGCTTGAAGAGCACCTAGGCAAACATCCAGCTCTTCCCAAGCCTTCCTCCTCTCCCTGGCCTGTCTGGCACATTTTCCAGGGATCCTGGGGAGGAATAACAGGAGAGAATGTATGCTAGGAAATAGAAGGAGCTCCCAGGGTTCTAGTGCTTATTTCCTCCCTCTTTTCTCTCTACCAACAGGAAAGGGAGGGAAGCAGGCATTCAGTTTGTTAGGGGGGACTGGGGGAAAAGAAATCCTTATGTAAAACCTCCAAAGCAGCTTACCAAGAAATTTTAAATATTCAAGCTACACCAAATGGCAACTGCCCATTTATTTCTACTTATTTGTTTTCAATAAATCAGTCTGAAACCTTAACATGGAATAAAGATATGATCTTGGCTGCAAACAAAATAAAGAACTGAATAAAATAAACATATTGGAGAAATAGTGGGAAGTCTATAGTAAGTTGGTCATATCCTCATCTATGGGTTTTTAAATATTATTATTTTGTTGCAATATGTGTTGCAAAAATGGAACCTTGAGGTCCATGGTCTCACAAACTGAGGCACTGTGCATTATCAAAAGTAAAAAATTTTCCTCAATCACTAAGAATTCTAAAGCAAGCCTCAGTGTATCCGCTGCCACAGGATATTCAAAAAGTTTTCTGGCACCATTAAGTATGAACTGCTTCATAAACTTTACTGCATGCAGGATCATATCTCCTTGATTTCGTCAGATTAAGTTAAATGCAGCTTGGTTCCTCATGTGCCAGATGGACAGAAATTTGACTATTGTCTGTTAAAATATTTCAACTCTTTATAAATCACCTTAATGTCTGAAATAGCTTGCTCTGTACAACACTGAGCAGCTTAGAGAGCTCCCTCTGACTTCAAACTTGCTGTTGGTTTTCTCCACAATGTTGCTGTTTCTTGCCCATCAAAGGAGCTGTATTATAGCAAAATACAGACAGCCCACCACACTATGTACAGGAGCCCAATCTCTAAGGTGTTATTCCAGGGATTATATAGTTCCCAGAATATTTCTAGTACTCAAGAAGGATACTGAAAATGTGATTTGTGAATGTACTTTTAAACACTGCAGTTAATTGACACAATATGATAAGGTGAAATAGTTTCCATTTCTAGCCCTGATCTCCTGCTACTAATGGGAACTCAATTCTACTCAATGTGAGGGATATCATGGTGGTCTCTCCAGGTGGCAGGGAGATAAGAGAAGAAATGGGTGGTAGAAGTGGAGAGGACCTTGAGCAAAGAAAATTGTTTTGCTCTTATCTCTTTTATGTATTAAGCTTTTCAATAACATTTTAAATCTGGTGTTCTAAGTTATTAAAAAACAAGTTACAAACCCATTTTAGTGTATATAGGAAAAAGTGTTAAATGAATTATATTCATACCAGTCTTGGCAAATTTTCAGTAAATTACACTTTCACATTTCAAATGCCATTACAATATTAACTTCATTACTACCCTGAATAAAATATAATATCAATTGTTCTAACAAAAATTTTTAATTAAGTTCACATTAACAAAGGTAATTCTATAAGTGCAATTGTCTTTTTGAATTTTGATTGGTTTTTAAGTAAACTGATGACATTGCTGCAACACTTTTCAATACATTTTATTGATAATATTATTTTATGATAAATCATAACTATATGTGCTGACGAATGCAACATGATGCTTAGATATATGTACACAATGTGGAATTATTGAATCAAACTGATTCAAACATCCACTATCTCATTTATCTATCATCTTTTAATGTGAAACCTTTGAAATTTACTCAGTTATTTTGAAATCTCTTTTATATTATTATTAATAATTATCATCATGGGGTGGAATAGATCTAATGAACTACTTTCTTATCTATCTGGACCTTTTTACCATTTGATTAACAACTCTTCATCCCACCCTTCCCCATTCTTCACCTCCCAGCCTCTGCTAACCATTTTCTTATTTCTATGAGTTTGACTTGATTAAATTCCTCTTATTAAAGAGATCATACAGTATTTGTCTTTCTGTGCTTGGCTTATTTCACTTAGCATAATGTCCTTCAGATTCATCCTTTCTCCAATGACATGATGCCCCTCCCCTTTAAAGAATGAATAGTATTTTATTAATTATAAATGTCACATTTCTTTATCACTTATCTTTTGATGGCAATTACATTTCATATCGTCACAACTTTTAATAATCAGCATGGGAATGAAGATTCCCTTCAATACATTGATTTCAATATGAATATGTACCCAGAATGAGATTATTAGATAACCAGGTAGTTTCATTTTTAGTTTTTTGAGGACTCTCCATACCTTTTCCATAATGGTTATACTAGTTTATATCCCCATCAATGAAGTGTGAGTTTTCTTTTTTCTGCAACATTTCCAATACTTGTTATCTTTCTTCTACTGGAGAAAGCTATATTAACAGGTGTAAAGTGACATCTCATGTGTGATTTGCATTTCTCTGTTGATTAGTGATACTAAGCATTTTTTTTCATATGCTTCTTAGTCATTTGTATGACTTTATTTTAGAAATGTCCTTTTAAATCTGTTGCCTGTTTGTCAATCTGATTATTTGTTTTCTTGCTATTGGGTTGATTTCTTTATAGACTTTGAATATTAACTCCTCAGATGTATGATTTGCAAATATCTTCTCCAAGTCTGTGTGTTTTTTCACTTTTTTAATTGTTTTCTTTGCTATGCAAAATCTTTTGCTTAATGTCATCCCATTTGTCAATTTTTGCTTTAGTTGTCTATATTTTCTGGGTTGTGTCTTGAAACTCTTTGCCCAGACCAATGTGGAACTTTAAAAAAAAATTTTCTAGTTACAATTACAGGTCTTATATTGAAGTGTTTGTTCCATTTTAAGATTTTTTTTGCATGATATAATATATAGGTCTAATTTCATTCTTCTTCATATAAATAAGAGTTTTCTTACTACCAATTATTAAAGAAACAGTCTTTTCCCCATTCTGTGTTCTTGGCACTTTTGTTAAATATCACTTGACCATAAATTTGCATTTATTTCTGGGTTTGAAAGTATCCGTTATACTTTGATAATGAAAGATCTTTACTATTTCTATCCTGTTTCATTTTTTTTTTTTATTTCTCTGGTTTTATGCCACTACCTTGCTGTTTTGATTATGTACACTTTATAATATGTCTTGAATTCAGGGAGTGTGGTGCGTACAGCTTGTTCTTTCTGCTCCAGTCTATTTTGGCTATTGGAGTTCTTTTGTGCTTCCATACAAATATAAGGATTAATTTTTCCTACTTCTGAAAAAAAATGACTTTGGGATTTTATAAATTGCATTGAATTTATAGATCGCTTTGATTAGTATGGATATTTTCACATTAATTCTTCCAATCCATGACCTTTGGATGTCTTTACATTTAATTTGTGTTTATTTAATTTCTTTCATAAATGTTTTGTAGTTTTCTTTATCTAGGTGTGTCTTACCACCATGAGTAAATTTACATCTAAGTATTTATCTTTTATTGCTATTGTAAATGGGTTTATTTCTTTAACTTACTTTATAGCAAGTTCATTATTAGTGTATAGGAATGCCATCAATTTTTATATGGCTGATTTGTATCTTGCTGGTTTATTGAATTTCTTTATCATTTCTAACAGATTTTTCATAGTGTCTTTAGTGTTTTCTGTATTTTAGGTCATACCATCTGTGAGAAGAGAATATATACTTCCTCCTTTCCTATTAAGATTCATTTTATTTCTTCCTCTTAATTAATTGCTCTGGCTAGAATTTCCAGTTCTAAACTGAAAAGAAGTGGTGAAAATGGGCATCCTAGTCCATCTCCTGATTTTTGAGGAAAAGCTTTAAACTATTCACTATTGAGAAAGATGCTACCTATGGGATTGTCATATATGACCTTCATTGGGTTGAAGTATATTCACTTTATACCTATGATGTTGAGGTGCATTCCTGCTGTATCTAATCTGTGGAGAACTTGTATGATGAAAAGATGTTGAATTTTTTCAAAAAAAAATTCCCTTTTAAAAATTATCATATTATTTCTATTCTTTATTGTCCATAATTTGGTATGTCATACTTATTGATTCTCATGTATTGATTCTCATGTATTGAACCATTTTGCATCCCAGAGATAAAGCCCACTTGATTGTGATGAGTGTTATTTTAATGTGTTCTTAAATTTCATTTGTTAATATTTTTTTGAGGAATTTTTACATCTATATTTAGCAGGGATATTGACCTGTAATTTCCTTTTCTTGTAATATCCTTGCCTGGTTTTGGTCTCAAGTTAATGCTAGCTTTGTAAGATGAGTTTGAAAGTATCTATTACACTTTGATAATGAAAGATCTTTACTATTTTGTCTATCCTGGGCTTCTGGATGGACTGGCTATGGACAAATCCAGAAAGATTCGCATTGGTGTCCAATTCTCTAGTTAGTGTGGGTCATTTCCTCTTCTCTGAGTCTAAATGGTATAGCTGGCTATGCTTTGTAATCCAATTCTTTTCCTTGACTCGAAAGTACTGTTGTTTGGGATACGTAGTTCAGGAGGTCTGTTGTGTTGGCTCTAAGGACAGATGAGATTCCTAGCACTGCTGCGTAGCCTCACAGAATAGGCAAAACCTGAAGTAAAGCTCTACAGATATGTATGGACTTGTACATGGTCTCTGGACTTTAGTAGGCTTGAAAAGAGCACCATGATTTGGCAGCTGGGATGCCAGCTCACCACCTAGGATTGAGTGGAGCCAGATGTTCTCTTCACAGGTAGTACACTTGCATATTGACCTGGGAATGGCTTAATAAGAACGTATGTGGGGAAGCTGGCTAAGAATTTATGTTTGAAAGACTTGTGAACCATGTTTCCTGAAGTGTAATGTTAGCAAGTCTTTCTTGCATGATTCATCTGTTAGCTAGAATGCAAAGCAACTACCAAGTTCCATATGCTAACCACTGTTAGTCCCACATTCAGCTTTTCTAACTAACCCCATGGTAGGCCTGTTGGTACATTCTACATTTCCCATAGGATGAGACAGAAGTGAACCTGTGGCAAGGAATCCTGGAATGGTTTGGAAGCTGGATATATGCCTCCAACTGATTTTTTTTCCATTGTAGAAATCTGGGTCTGTGTGCCAGCTTGAATAACAAAGATAATTTTTTCTCTTACCTATGGATCATAATTTTTCTTAGTTCTGCAGTCCAAGGGGGTGACTCAGGCTCATTTCTTGAATATTCTGAGACATTCATTATGGTATTCTTACCTATGGATATTTTAACAGATTTTTTTGTGTGTGAGGAAGTGAAGCTATTTTGCTGGTATTCTCCTGAAATTATTTTTCAAAGAAATAGCTGAATTGTATCTCATTAATTAAAAACATAAATGGGAGAATACTTGTGGCACTTTGCTAGTGAATTATTTATCTTGGTATAAAAACAAAGGAAGAGTAAAGCAAATAACCATTACATTTTTTTTAAGTCCCAAGTATTTAATAAGAATTTTGCTGTAGATAAGAACAGGTGGCAGTAGTCAGATTTCCCATCTGCAAATTGTAAAATCATCTACAGGTTGGCTTTCACAAGTATTATAGCCAATATGTGGAAGCCTATCCATTCACAAATTATGCCAGATGGACCCTGACCAAATTCAGAGAGCCACGTAGGACCAATGTTCTTTCTGATGCTTTTTAAAGTTTGAAGCAGATGACCATACCATTTGCACAGCAAAATAAGAGCTGTGAACAGTATGTGAGCAGAATTTATTCAGAGAATTGAATGGGGACAGTTAATGACATAACAGATCCTTGAAATCCCAGATCGTAATAATGAAAATCCTCTGCAGATGTGGCCCAGTCAGAGGTAAAGAGAAGATTGGCAATTATCTGTTTGTAACTGGAGTTCAGTATTTCCATTTTTTCCCCCTGGAAACAAATCAAGAAGTTTTCAGATACGTATAATTAAATATTACCATTCTCACATTATGACTTGGATTGTTTTTCAGTATTATCATTCACTATTTAGAGCTTTCCTAAATAAATCTTTGCTGGTTCCTGTATCTGACATGTCTTTAAGTTCTTTTCTGTGATATTTCGCAAGAAATCCACTTATCCTGAATTCAGTTTCCCCTGTATGTACATCTTCAGATACTGCTCCAGTGACAATCACAACAAATCAGGCCCAGACACTTGCCCCCAAAACCAAACAGAAAAAGTAATGGTGAAAAGCAGAAAAAGAATTTTAACCAATATGGCCATACTGGTTAAAAAAAAATGAAATCATGTATCTTAACCCTGTCTTTGGAGAAATAACATGTTTAAATAGAGAAAGAAATGGGAAAGGGGTAAGCACATACATAATAAAACAGTTTTAGTTGATTTTGATCGTAGTTCTAATTCTACAAGGTGGCTCCAGAGAAGTCCTTATTACTTGAGAAAACAATCTCCATTTGCTCATGGTGTTTATCCATCAGACCTGTGATCCTGGAAAGGGTCAATTTGGTTCCCCTGTGATAATTATTCCTGCTTAAGTGGGAAGTCTCACCATGGAGCCATCTGCCTGCCAGGTTCTGATGTTCCTAGAAGGTCTAAGGCACTGATGGAGACCTGTAGGCTCTGGTCCAGAAAGTCTGGAACAGGACATGGAACAAGCTTGGCAGTTGAATGTTCCTGAAAATCTTAAAAATACCTGAATTACTCTTATTGTGGTGTTCTCAGACTTGAAGTGGTCACGATAGTTTAGGTAAATTTAGGGCTAATAGAGCTTATATTTACATGAAGATAATAAAGGAGACAGATACACAATGAGATGCCAATATTTATTCTGCTTTTATCTACTCATAGGACAACTGCAGGCCCAAGTGAAGAGTCAGCACTTTTATATAAAGCAGCTGCTAATTTTCTGTTACATTGCTTGTTTCTACTGGGTTAGATGAGATTATTAGTTCAAAAGGTTTATACATAAACAGAGCATGGTGGCCCTGATGGTTGACCACATTAGGACTTCAGTCAAGGTTTTAGCATACATTCAGAAAGGGAAAATAGTTATTTTATTAGTTTTACCCGCTGCTGTGAACTGATTAACTTACATCATATCCTCCCACCTCCATCGATACACAGATGCAATGGAATCTCCCCTTGGTGAAGACAAAGCCAATGAGCATGAACAGAGTATAAAAGAATGGAGAAAATTTTATTACTTATGACAAGTTAGGAGAGCACTGGGGTTATTTGCAAATCAATGCTCTTCCTGAACAAAGAAAGCACCACCCGGGATGTTCATGTGGACTCTACGCATATTCATACGGGAAAACACATGTAGGAATAGGCACATTCCTGATTATGCCCAATATAAAGCATACATTTCTGAGCATCCTCAATTGAAGGTCACAGATCATGTTCATAACGGAAAGATGATAGACATATTTCTGGGCATGCTCAGTTTAGGGTCATAGACCACATGTTCAAAAAAGACACAAATGAGCAAAGTTTACTCTAAATCATATATAAGAATGAGTTTGAATGACTCTGTGACCTTAGCTAGTTTCTCATATAAGTTTCTCCAAAGAATTTTGACTGAAAAATTAAAAGAACAATTTTGAAAGTGTGTTAATAGTACTTAAAAGTAGCAGAAGCTTTTTCTACCTTAAGTATGAGAGTTTACCCCTAAAGGTGCCTGCCTCACTTGGTGATAATACATCCTGTGACCCTTATAACTGCATTTAGAATGTCACAGATTTTTTTTTTCTTTATTATGACTGTTCTTCAAATATATGGGCCAAGAACCAGTTGATTTTTTCAGGGTATGAATATTTTCCTTGAGCATTCTATAGAACAAAACCAATATTCTATAGAACAAAACCACTGTTTTTATTCTTTTAATTTTATTATTAAAATTTTATTGTATTTATTTTTTCTTTGAGGGACTCTATAGTTTAGTTTCTTCCCAGAGTACATAAAACTCTTTTTCATTCCAGTTTTATCCATTTCTGGTATTAGTTTATTAATTTCTGGTTCAAGATTAGCTTCTTATTATTTTTTAAATCCCCTGATATTTGTTTGGTATATTTAATTCAGACTGGTATTATTTGTTTGTTTGTTATAGGTTTCTTTTTCATAGCTGTTGGAAGGAATGATTTTTTTAACAACTTATTGCCATTATTTTTTCCTGACAAAACTATGTCTGTCATTGTGACCAAATACTGAGAAAAATATCTTAAAGGAGCAGTGGTTTATTTGGCCACATGGTTTCAAGACATGGATAGATCGCTGCATTGCTTGTAGGTCTATAGTGAGGCAGAAACATAATGGTGGAAAGGTAGGGCAGGGAAATCTGGTCCCATCATGACAGCCCAGAGGCAGAGAAAGAGTAGGAAAGGGGCCAAAAACAAGATATGATCTTCTGGGTCACACTCCAACCCTTAGTGGCCCACTTCCTCCAACTAGGCATTACCTCCTACAGTTTCCATTACCTCCCCCCCAAAAAGTCATCATATTATGACTCTGTCAATGGATTAGTTCACTAATGAGGTCAGAGCCCTCACAATCTAATCACCTCCCAAAAGACCTACCTCTGAATATTCTTGCACTGGTGATTAAGCCTTCAACACGTGAGACTTTGGGGGACATTCCAGGTCAAAACCACAGCAGTCTGTGTTGTGGCATTTATACACAATGGAGTATTACTCTGCATTAAAAAATGACAAAATCATAGAATTTACAGGGAAATGGATGGCATTAGAGCAGATTATGCTAAGTGAAGCTAGCCAATCCCTAAAAAACAAATGCCAGATGTCTTCTTTGATATAAGGAGAGTAACTAAGAACAGAATAGGGTAGAAAAGCATGAGAAGAAGATTAACATTAAACAGGGATGAGAGGTAGGAGGGAAAGGAAGAGAGAAGGGAAATTGCATGGAAATGGAAGGAGACCCTCAGAGTTATACAAAAGTACATACAGGAGGAAGTGAGGGGAAAGGGAAAAATAATACAAGGGGGACAAATGAATGTCAGTAGAGGGGGCAGAGAGAGAAGAGGGGAGGGGAGGGGAGGGGAGGGGGGATAGTAGAGGATAGGAAAGGCAGCAGAACACAACAGACACTAGTATGGCAATATGTAAATCAATGGATGTGTAACTGATGTGATTCTACAATCTGTATATGGGGTAAAAATGGGAGCTCATAACCCACTTGAATCAAAGTGTGAAATATGATATATCAAGAACTATGTAATGTTTTGAACAGCCAACAATAAAAAATTAAAAAAAAAAACATAAAAAAAAAACACAGCAGTGATTTCACTTGAGGTTGTGCAAAGACTACTGCTGTCCCCTTATTTGATAAACAAAGTTGGTAGTTTGGAAGGGCTGACAAGACTTTTATCTTAAGAAATTTTTTTTTCTTTTTATAAAGTGGCGAATTTTACTTTTTGGATATGGTTTTAGAGAAATATAATCATGCTTTCTTTAAAATCCTTTTGCCTTCCACAATCTTTAAAATTTCTCCTGAACTTCCTTTCACTTACCTGCAGTCTCCCTGTTCACTCTTTTTATCTCCCTCTTTCTAAAAAACATTACCTTTCAAAAATTGCCTCCCTGAGTCTGACTTTGACTTCTTAGTTTCTCTCCATATTATCACTATAATCTGTCTGAACTCTTCTCAGAGTTTTACACTTTGAGTTGTCTTTCTCTTTAAGAATCTGATTTTAATCTCAAATTTTTATCACTCCAGTTTTCTGCACATTCCCCAACCCCGCCCACCCCCTCCCTTCTGAATCTTTTCAAGTCCTTGAATTGATCTCAATATGTAATTCTGGGCCTCTTATTTTTCCAAATGAATTTCATGACTACTTTTTCTATTTCTATAAAGAACATCATTGGAATTTTAATAAGAATTGATTAAATCTGTATAGTACTTTTGGTAGTATGGCCATTTTGACAATACTAATTCTGCCCATCCAAGAACATGAGAGATCTTTCCATCGTCTAAGGTCTTCTTCAATTTCTTTAGTGTTCTTTAGTTTTCATTGTAGAAGTCTTTTGCCTGTTTTGTTAGCTTGATTCCCAAGTTGGATTTTGTTTGTTTGTTTGTTTGTTTTAGGCCATTGAAAATGGGATAGTTTTTCTGATTTCTCTTTCAGTGCCAAAGGTATCTTATTAAGGACACCTTTGGCACTGGGGCCTAATCACACATGATGGAGATTAGGGCCTATTTTGTCTTCTATTAGACGCAGGGTCTCTGGTTTTATTCTTAAGTCCTTGATTCATTTTGAGTTGAGTTTTATGCATGGTGAGAGATAGAAGTTTAATCTTGTTTTGTTGCATATGGATTTCCAGTTTTCCCAGCACCATATGTTGAAGAGGCTGTCTTTTCTCTAATGCATGTTTTTGGTACCTTTGTCTAATATAAGATAATTGTAATTTTGTGAGTTAGTTTCTGTGTCCGCTATTCTGTTCCATTGGTCTATCAGTCTGTTTTGGTGCCAATACCATGCTGTTTTTGCTATTATTACTCTGTAGTATAATTTAAGGTCTGGTATAATAATGCTAGCTGCTTCACTCTTCCTTCTAAGAATTGCTTTAGCTATTATTCTGGGTCTCTTATTTTTTCAGATAAATTTCATGACTGCTTTTTCTACTTCTATGAGGAATGTCATTGGGATTTTTATTGGTATTGCATTAAATCTATATAGTGCTTTTTGTAGTATGGTCATTTTGATAATATTAATTCTGCCTAACCAAGAGCAAGGTAGATCTTTCCATCTTCCAAGGCCTTCTTTGATTTCTTTCTTTAGGGTTCTGTAGTATTCATCATATAGATCTTTCACCTCTTTTGTTGATTCCCAAGGTGGTTTTTTTTTTTTTGAGGCTATTGTAAATGGGATTGTTTTCCTTTCTTAGGATTTGTCACTGACATATAGAAATGCGTTTGATTTATGGGTGTTGATTTTATATCCTGCTACTTTGCTGAGTTCATTTACTAGTTCTAGAAGTTTTCTGATGGAACTTTTAGGGTCTTGTAGGTATAGAATCATATCATCAGCAAATCGTGCCAATTTGAGTTCTTCTTTTCCTATGGGTATTCCTTTAATTTCTTTCGTCTGTGTAATTGCTCTGGCCAGTGGTTCAAGAATTATGTTAAATAGAAGTGGTTAAAGAGGGCATTCCTGTCTTGTTCCAGTTGTAGGGGGAATGCCTTCAATTTTTCTCCATTTAGAATGATGGCCTTAGGCCATCATAGCTTTTACAATGTTGAGGTATGTTTCTACTCTCCCTAGTTTTTCTAGTGTTTTGAATATGAAAGGATGCTGTATTTTGTCAAATGCTTTTTGTGCATCTATTGAGATGATCATGTGACTCTTGTCTTTAAGTCTATTTATGTGATGAATTACATTTATTGATTTCCATATGTTGAACCAACCTTGTATTCCTGGGATGAATCCCACTTGACTGCTGCACAATCTTTTTGATATGTGTTTGTATTCGATTTGCCAGAATTTTATTGAGAATTTTTACATCTATGTTCATTAGAGATATTGGTCTGAAGTTTTTATTTCTTTGATGTGTCTTTGCCTGGTTTTGGATTTAGGGTGATATTGGCCTCATAGAATGAATTTGGAAGTGCTATCTCATTTTCTATTTTCTGAAATAAATTGAAGAGTATTGGTATTAGTTCTTCTTTAAAGATCTTATAGAACTCGGCTGTACATGTTCCGTTTTTTGTGGGATATTTACTTATAATTGTTAAGTCTTGTTGGTGTGTGGTTCCCTTGAGCAGTATGTAGTGTCCTTCTTTTTCTCTTTTGATTAGCTTTAGCTTGAAGTCTACTTTATTTGATATGAGGATGGAAACCCTGCTTGCTTCCACAGTCTATGTGAGTGGTATAATTTTTCCCAATCCTTCACCTTCAGACATCAGTGGATGTCTTTTCCTATGGGATGAGTGTCTTGCAGGCAGCATATTGGTGGGTCTTTTTTTTTTTTTTTAAATTCAATCTGCCAGTCTAAGTTAGGACATTAATACTCAGGGTTATTATTGAGACATGATTTGTATTCTCAACCATTTTTGTATATTTTTTGTATTGAAATTGATTTGGTTTATCCTTTAATTAGTTTTTCATTTAGTGTAATACCTCCCTCTGCTGATTTTCATTGTTCTTTTTCATTTCCTCTTCATGGAATATTTTGCTGAGGATGTTCTGTAGTTCAGGCTTTCTAGCTTTAAATTCTTTTAACTTTTGTTTATCATGAAAAGTTTTTATTTTATCATCAAATCTAAAGCTTAATTTTGTGGGATGTAAGATTCTTAGTTGGCATCCATTTTCTTTCAGAGCTTGGTATATGTTGTTCCACAATCTCCTGGCTTTGACAGTCTGGGTTGAAAAATCTGTTGAGATACAAATTGGTCTCCCCCTATATGTGTTCTGATTCCTCTCTCTTGTGGTTTTAAAGATTCTATCCTTATTCTTATGCTAGGCATTTTCATTATATTGTACCTTGGTGTAGATCTGTTGTAATTTTGTACATTTGGTGTCCTGTAAGCCTCTTGTATTTGGTTTTCCAATTCATTCTTTATGTTTGGGAAATTTTCTGCTGTTATCTCATTGAAGATATTGTGCATTCCTTTGGTTTCAAACTCTGGGCCTTCCTCTTCCCAATAACTCTTAGATTTGGTCTTTTGATGGTGTCCCATAATTCTTGGATGTTCTGTTCATGGTTTATTATAATCTTTACTGTATGATTAACTTTATTTTCCAGGTTGTATACTTTGTCTTCATTATCTGATGCCCTTTCTTCCAAGTGATCTAGTCTGTTGATTATGTCTTCTATTGAGCTTTTTTATTTGGTTTATTGTATCCTTCATTTCAAGGATTTCTGACTGTTTTTTTTTTTTCAGAGTCTCTTTCTTGAAGTAATCTTTTACTTCCTGTATTTGCTCTCTTATCTCTTTGTTGGAGTGATAATTTTTTTACTGTATTTGCTCATTTAGATCATTCTTTAATTCACAGATTATATTTTAGTTGTGTACCTTCTGAACTCCTTCTCTGACATTTCATCAGCTGCACTATCCATGGGTTCTGTTACTATAGTATCCTGGTTTTGTTTGGGACACTTTCTTCCCTTGCTTTTCCAATGCTGTCTATGTGTCTTCCTTTCTTGATGTGTGGATCTGAGATATTACAGTTGCTTCCCTATATTTTTTGTAGTACCTGTGCAGATTGTACCTCACCTTGACATTGGCTTCCTGACCCTGATGGTGTCACTCAATGTATACTACTGCAACCAAAGGTTATAGTGGCAATAGCCAAGGTAACTCAAGATAATAGTAGAATTGCTCCAAGTTGGATGCAATGTCTTACAGAGATGGAGCTGAAAGGGTGGGCCTCACACTCTCTTTGGGATGCCTGCTCTGAGATGCAGCTACTTCTAGGCCCTGTCTGTTGTCAAAAAGGTAGGAGCTACTACCTGAGAAAGGCTATGGTGATTACTGCAGTGTCACAATGCAGTGTCACAAGACGGAAGTGGTTTAGGCTTAGGCTTCCAGGTGGGGGGGGGGGGGGGGCTGAACTCAGACTTACCCTGGACCTGGGTCCCTGTGCAAGTTGATAAGGGCAGGTCTGGTCTGGGCCTGATCTCCCACAATAGTCTGCTGGTTGGAAGAAGCAGTCCTGTGAAGGGAGCTGGGCTCTGGCAGGTGTCTGCCAGTTGCGAGATGGACCCAGGCCTACTGTGAGCCTGAGTCCTGTGCAGACTGGTCAAAACATTAATTCTTAAAACCGAATTTGAATCAGAAAATTTTGAGATGATTTGGATTTTTATTTTATTTTATTTTACAGTAAAAGATTCTTATTCCCTGATTTTCAAACAGAAAAACTATGGCTGCTATTTGTCCATAAACCTATGCTGAGCCCAAATCAATTTTAGTCTATCCTGAATGAGTGACAACTTTACATCAACTTGTTTATTTAAGACAGGTTTTCTCAGACATGAGTTAAAGTAATAAATTCCATAAGTTTATTCCTTAAAAAATATAGATAGAGGAAACTTTTTGTCTTTTTGAAAATTAAACCAGAATCAGTATTTGAGATGTTAAAAGACCAGGTAAATTTTACAACCTACCTTATTTTCCTTTTGGAAATATTAATCCAATACAAAGAGAAAAGCTCAGAAGCTTTCCCATTCAGAATGGTCCTCTAAAGAGAAATAGTGACATCTGTAAGGCCCATCAGAAATGCAGAGTTTCAGGCCTCACTCTAGTGATATAAAACAGAACCTACGTTTTACCAAGATCTCAGGTGATTTGTTTGTACATTAAAGTTTGAGAAGCACAGAATGTTGTTTTGATGATGTCCTCCTAGGTAAAGGTGATGACCTGTAAATGTCTTTCTGAAAGTAGGCTATAGCAACCTGACCCAGTTTTGCACTAATGCTGTCAGTTCCTAAGTGAATCATATCTGTAATTCAGAAAGCATGGAGGTAAATAGCAATGCCTAAGAGCAAAGATTATAAATACCACATACACAATTTTCTTACTTTAATCTGTTATTCTCTTCTGTGCCTTGTTTTAAGCTCTACTAGGTTTTGTGTTTCAAAAGGGAGGAGAAGTTGCTTTACATTTATTTTATTCTTTCACTAATTTGGTGTTCAATAAATATTGAATGTATATCTATCAGAAGGGAGAATAATTTTGTGTTTAATAGAGAATCATACTAGAAGATCTGTAATAGTCTTTCTACAACTAAAACTTAATGACTCAGTGAGATATATATATATATATATATATATATATATATATATATATATATATAACTTTTTTAATACTAGGGATTGAAAGCAAGGGTAGTGCTTTACTACTAAGCTACATTCCCAGATCTTTTTTTAAGTATATAATACAAATTTTTTAGTATATTTACAGAGTTGTGCATTTATCATCACAATTCATTTTACAATATTTCATCACCCTTAAAATAACAGTCACTTTCCATTTTCTTCCCCACTCATCCCACTCCCCACCTCTAGGCAACCATTGATCTATTTTCTTTTTTTAAATTTTTATTAGTTATTGATGGACCTTTATTTATTTATTTATACATGGTGCCAAGAATCGAACCCAGTACCTCACACATGCTAGGCAAGTGCTCTACCACTAAGCCACAACCCCAGGCCCATTAATCTATTTTCTATCTCTAGATTTGCCTATTCTGAATATTCACATAAATGGAATCATATAATCTGTAGTTTTTGTGACTGGTTACTTTCACTTAGCATAATGTTTTCATAGTTTAACCACATTGTAACATATAGTGGTGCTTCACTCACTTGGGTTGATGCATAATATTTTATTGTAAGATACATCACATTTTATTTATTCATTCATAAGTTGGTGGATATTTGGATTGTTTTCTCTGTGGAACTGTTATGAATAATGCTGCTATTAACATTCATATACAACTTTTTGTGTATGTATAAGTTCATTACTTCTGGATACATATCTGGGAATACTGTTAGATTACATGGTAACTGTTTTATAGTTGCCAAAATGTATGTACCATTTTATATTCTCACCAGAGCAGAGTATGAGGGTCCTGATTTCTCCACATTCTTCCCAGAACTTTTTATGTCTTTTTAAAAAATTTTTATTTGTTCTAATTAGTTATACATGACAGTAGAATGCACTTTGATACATCATATATAATGGAGTATAATTTCTCATTCTTCTGTTTGTACGTGATGTAGAATCACACTGGCCATATAGTTATAGATGAACAGAGGATAATAATGTCTTGTTGTGACACATGACTGAATCAGTCAGGGTCACTCCAGGTGAATTGGGCTACCTACTAAATAACCACACAGAGATAGAAAACACCTTTTTGGGGGTTCAGTGATAGCTTCTCAACCTCAGCCCCCACAAAGGAGGCAAGAGAGGCAGACAAAAGAGAGAGAGAGAGAGAGAGAGAGAGAGAGAGAGAGAGAGAGTATGCCTGAAACCCTCCTATATATTAGGGGAAAGACATCCGAGAAAGTTCCACACAAATAAAGCAAGGGGTTGGGTTGCAGGGGATTGCTTGGTGATGTCTTGTGGTCAGCAGATTGACTCACATCTTGGAAAGCCACACCCATCTTAGGTGCTGTGTGGAATCATAGGCAGAGCTAGCAAAAAAGACACATAGGTTGTATAGTCCAGACAGAGCAGCAATGTCACTCCTGTCCCCTTCTGTTCTCAAATGCACATAACTCACACACACAGCCCATGGTTGACTCCCGACAATGTCTGATTCATTCTACTAGCTTTCCTACCCCCATACAACATCCCCTCTCTTCACTCTCCTCTGTCTAATATAAAGGATTTCTATTTTTCCCTAGCCCCTCCTTATTGTGAATTAACATCTGCATATCAGAAAAAAAACATTCAGCTTTTAGTTTGAGGGGATTGGCTTCTTTTGCTTAGCATGATATTCTCCCACTCTATCCTTTTAGCTTCAAATGCATAATTTCATTCTTATTTATGGCTGAGTAATATTCCATCATATATATATATATATATATATATATATATACACATACATACACACACACATATATATACACACATACATACATACATATATATGTATATACATATACATACACACATACACACATATATATAAAACATTTTAATCCATTCATATTTTGAAGGGCACCTAGGTTGGTTCCATAGTTTAGCTATTGTGAATTGAGCTGCTATAAACATTGATGTGGTTGCATCAATGTAATGTGCTGATTTTAAGTCCTTTGGGTAAGCCCAGAACTTTTTATTTTTTATCTGAAATAGGGTCCCATTAAGTTGCTAAGGCTGTTGTCAAACTAACAATCCTCCTGCCTAAGCCTCCAAGTCACTGAAATTTCAGGCATGAATCACTGTGCCCAAACTTCATTTTTAAGCCATATTTTTAGACAATTAAAAATTATATGTTTATAATGTATAACTTGATGATTTGATATTCATGCATGTTGTGAAATAATTACCATAATGAAACTAACTTAGTTGATCAGCTCACAGTTGCCAATTTCTTCTGTTTTTATTCTTGTGTGTGTGTGTGTGTGTGTGTGTTAAAATAAAGGTCCAATTTTATTCATTTTCATATGAATCTGATCTTATCAACTCTATTATTGAAGTCAATGCCCTTTCCCCATGCTGTATTCTTACCACCCTTGTCAAAGATCTGTTGAGCATGAATGTGTGGGCTTATTTATGATCTCTCTATTCTAATCTGTTGGTCTGTGTGTCTATTTTTATGCCAGTAGCATACTCTTTTAGATATTGTAGCTTTGTATTTTTTTAATCAGGAAATAATGTGATACCCACTCTGTTCTTATTCAAAATTGATTTGACCATTTGGGTTTTCTGTGATACCATAAGAATTTGATTTTTTTATATTCACATAAAAAATATCTTTGAGGTTTTGATAAGGATTAGATTAAATTTGTAGATCACTTGAGTAGTGACGACATTTTAGCAATATCCAATATTCCAATCCATGAACTTGGAAGGTCTTTTCACTTATTTGTGTTTGCTTTAATTTCTTTCTTTACTGGTTTAGTTCAGTGAACAAATTTGTTGAACTTTCTTAAACTACATTTTCTTAAACCAATTTTCTTAAAACTAAAACCTCAAAAGCAAATATCTATAGGAAGTTACCAAGTTATATAGTCAAGATTCCTCAGGTTTCTTTCTCTGCAGTGTTGTTTTTTTCCCCCTGCTGTGATTGTTTTTCTATCCATATCTCAAATCCCCTATTATGACTTCCTCATGAGATGATATAAGAAAAGTAGGTATTCTGTTATAAATATAAAAGGTATTATTGAATTCACTTGTGCTAGAACAAACAACTTTGCATTCCCCTGTCACCAAGGAGTCATAGATTTCATAGCTCAGAAGAAAAAGTAACCTCGAGCATTAGTAATACAATAATATCCTGAAAACAAAATGATTCTGCTTTCAATTATTCTAGATCAGCAGGTATAACACATATTTCACTTTAAAGTAAAATTTTATGACCCATAAGGATATTTAGTTTTGTATTTATTTTATACCTACAGTATTTCTTTGCCATGCTTCCATTTTATAATGAGACTTTTAGTACTTCCATTTAGCTCTTTTTTAGAAATACTTAGACATTAGTTAGCTGATTGTAAAACACAGTTAATAACAAAGACAAATTTAAATCATTTTTATCTCAACAAATAAAACAGAAAAATAAAATTATCTATGCATAGCTACATTGTAATCCTTAATCTCTCAATTACATAAACTTTTTTTTATAACAGAAAATGTTGAATTTAACAACTAAAATCTTTTCTAGGACTTGACTTTTGTTTAAATAGAATTTTTGTATTTTGTTTTCTTTTTCCTTAAAAAATCATATACTCCACAAAATAAATCAAGAGACAGAAACAAAACTAAAAAAGAAAAAAGAAACACAAAGAAGATTTTACTTGATCTCTTGAATTCTAGATAAGTCTCAGGAATTCAAGCATAAGAACTTGGATGGATTACAGGGAAACAAATCCTTATCACAATAGCACTCAGGGAATTGATAGTGAAGGGAAGCTGTTCTTTGCAATTTGTTAGTTCTTTTGAGATATATAGGCTTTCTGTAGATTTTTATGAGCTTTTTCTTATGCATAAAATTTGGCAAAAAGTTTCACTTTGTGTGTGTGTCTGTGCATGTATTTCAAGTGTTAGAAGCAAAAAAAAAAAAAAAATCTTACCAATAAGGTAATGACAAATTTTTGTACAAATCTGCATCATGAAAAAGAATCAACTCATGTAGTGGATCTACTAGCTTCAATTACTTATGACAGAACCATGACTCTGTCACGACAAAACAACTGGATACAAGTTCAGAGTGGGAGACGCCAGGTGTTCTGGCACAGTTCCATAAGTAGCTGGTGCCATGGAGACTGAAGGGCACATGGAATGCATTCACCAGTTGGTTTGAGAACACGGCATATTTGTGTTAAGATGTTCACTGATTAAGTACATATCCTTTAGGTCATGAGAAGGAGAGCTCTGCTAAGGATAAAGAGGTAGAGCTTACATACAGGGATTAGAATTTAAGAGTAAGGAAACCAAGCACTCCATCATGTCCATAAACACTAAGCTACATCTTGATTATTTTATCTAAGACATAAGAAGAATATTTTAGAATTAGCTAAATTTTAGAAAGTTATAGAATCAGAAGTAAACACCAATCACTGTCATCTAGAGAGTACACAGGAGTGTACTCTCCTGTGGCACAGAAGGAGTTCTCCAGAAGCAGGTGCTGAAATGGAGTTTGGAGAGAAAGATGGAGTCATTAGGAATCCATGTACAAGAAGAGAGGAAAGCAGTACTACATGAAGGAAAAACTGAAACACAACTTATGTGCTACAAAGCTCTGTCTAACCCAGCTCCAGTCCTAGGACTGATATTGCCATCAGAGTGACCCATGGCAGACTGAAATGACTGGGCCTTTATTTTCCTCTCTTACTTAGTTAGAGGGTGTAGGTTGTTTGGGAAAATGTGTCTTGACAGTCAGAGGCTACCTCCTGACTTCATTTCCTGCTTCCATACAGTAAGTTTTATTTAGAAATCCCAATCTACCACATCAAGACTAGAAACCAGATCCCTAAGGAAATCCTTGCACTCTAACTGTTCAAGTTATAAAGATAATTGAGACTTCTGTTTCTTGTGAAAAAAATTGGAGGAAGAAATATGTTTAATAATGATTTCCCCATCAAAGTCAATCACAAAAGAAGTGTACCAAATGACATATATAAAATTACATCATTTGACAAATGAAATCACATTCAGAAGAGATATCTCCAAATATTAAGAAAAGTTTATTTTAATCCAATAGGCTGAATTCTGAAAATCGAGCAAAATGAGAATAATTAAAGGAGCTAAATATAATTCAAGTGTCTTACCATACATTAATTGGCATGGTAAAATATACATATGAACAACAATGAAATTGCTTACATTGTCACAGAATTTCCTTCTTTCTAAAACTAAAGAAACAAAAAAATACATAACAGAGAGATTAATGATATATGGCCCTACCCATGAACCAGAGTTCATAGGCTAATTCAGGAGAAACATTAACAGATAACAGGCATGAAACTCAATAACTGCATTTGGAATTATACCTGCTGAGGAACAATTTAGCTCAGGTCTTGGGTATGGGCAGTGTGGGACTAGCAGGTAAGATCTGAAGGAAAAGGCATTCCTACCATGATCATCTAATGCCAGGCAAAGAACAGATGGCTCTTCCTTGAAAAAATGTAAAAAATCATCTGACTAATGCTTCTAATGTAAATATTTGTACCCAAAAATGTCTGCTCATTCTGGCATTTCGAAACTCACATTTTGTCATCTGAAAGCAAACTCTGATTATTCTTATGCCCTACTCAATCAAGTCAGATATACAGAATTCACAGTTAAAATCCCAATGGAGGAAGTAAAACTAATATGAAATTTATATCCATTGTGTATATGCATGTAGGTGTGGATATGCATCACACAAATGCATACAAACACAGGTGTGAGCACATGCACATGTATATTATATATGCTACATATATAATATATATACTATATATATAATATATATGAAAGGTAAAATTCTTCCCTTTTTTTGAAAAGTATATGAGTCAACAGTATATGAGGAAAATTAATTTCATGCAAAATAACAACCAAATCAAACAAAAAGTAAAACTTCACAAATGAAAAGAAAGGAGAGAATAGAACATAATTCCTATTCTTTATAGAGAAAATATTGTTTTTATAAAAGAAGAGTAGGACACTGAAAGAAGAAACAATCATATAAAGTAAAACACCCAAAATTAAAACTGTCAGAAGGGGCTAGAAGAAGAGCTAAGGAAATCTCCAAAACAGATCAAAATAGAAAAAGAGAAAATAAAAGAACAATATATATAGGATTAATCCAATTCAATATTTTAGCTTACAGGAATTCCAAAAAGAAATTACGGAAATAATAAAATAAAAAATAATAGAAGATTATTTATCAGACGTAAGGAAAAAGAAGCCATCAAACTAAAATGGAATACTATTTAAAAAAGAATAAACCTTTATACTTCCTCCTAAAATTTCAGGTAATACTAAGAAGAAAGAGTAAAATTTTTGCTAGGTACAGTGGCACATACCTGTAGGCTCAGCAGCTTGTGAGTCTGAGGCAGGAAGATTGAAAGTTCTAAGCCAGCCTCAGCAATTTAGCAAAGCTCTAAGCAACTCAGTGAGACCCTTGTCTAAATAAAACACAAAAAAAAGGACTAGGGATGTGGCTCAGTGGTTAAGTGCCCCTGGGTTCAGTTCCCAGGGATTGAACTTAACCCCACTACCCCAGTATCAAAATAAATAAATAAATAAATAAATAAATAAATAATTTTAATAACTTCTACAAAAGAATGGGACTAGCATCCAATATCTTGTCAAAAATACTGTAGTAAAAAATGGAAAAAAATCAGCTTTAAATTACAGTGGAAACTTGAAATTTAATATTATGAAAATATAGCAATCAAGAATGAAGGCATTTTGAAATGTGCACAAGCTCAAAAATTTAATTTTGCAAATATCTTGTCTTGAAAGTTTTTAGAAAGTTTAGATATTATAGCAGCATTGAAGGGGGAGTTGAAGATAAACAGAAATAAATCACAGATAGAGACCTACTGTACATTTTCTTAATGTTTTTATTTTTTTCGGGGGAGGGGGTTACTAGGGATCAACTAAGGCTTAATCAGTGAGCCACATCCCCAACCCTATTTTGTATTTTATTTAGAGACAGGGTCTCACTGAATTGCTTAGAACCTCTTTTCCTGAGGCTGGCTTTGAACTTGTGTTCCTCCTATCTCAGCCTCCTGATGTGCTGAGATTACAGGCATGTGTCACCGCGCCCAGCTACATTTCATATTTCTATAGCAAAGGAAACAGAATTTAACAGAAGTGCTCACACAGAGAAGAGGCAGAATCTACTTTTGTGTGGAATTTACCTGGAACAGTTACTCCTATAGGGCAACTGACTGCTGGTAAAAATCCAAATCCCTGCTATCTGCTTTTACACTATGATCTCATTTTCATTGTAAAAGAACTTAACCTCACTACTCATTTACTTCAGCTTAGCAAATGCTTTAGAAAAACTGAGCTTTCCTAGATTTCAAAGAAAATTTAGAATTTACTTTTTTTCCCCCTGAGAGCCAGAATCAGTGTTCAAGTGTCCCTTAAAAAAAATCAATACCTACAACTTTGCAGTCTCAGAAGATGTGCCTCCTTACCATGCCAAAGCCACACACACACACACACACACACACACACAAAGTAAAAAACTACATGCATAAGATACCCAATCAAGGAAAGCAGAGAAGATGAAGCACTGAGGTGGCCTGTGTGCAGGTTAGTGGACACTGGGTCCTCTTCTAAAGAGAAGAATGCAGAGCTCTGGGACAGAAAGTTGCATGAAAATTCCATTATGCACATTTATAATTTCTTTTTCTTTTCACTTTTTTTTTTCATTTTCACCTTTTTTAGTTCCACTGAAGACAGGTCTAGGTGAAACTGAAGGAAACTTTTTGGATTCCCAATTAAGGAATAAGAATCTGGACTTTAGACTGTTCTTGTTATTACTTTAACATTGTTCTTCAGAATTAGACATTCTTACCATTTATGCTCTTTCAATCAGAGCTTCCAGATTAAAAAAAAATGGAAAAAAACTTCAAACCTAAAATGATGTAACTCAAGAAGAATTTTAAAAAGTGGGGAGGGCTAATTATAAAACTGTGATGAGTGCACTGGGGAGATAGGTCTGTGATAAAACACTTACCTAACATGTGTGTGGCTCTGGATTCAATCCCTATTAACAGCAAAAGCAAACAAAAACCTGTAGTTGGATATAGAAAACTACAAAGAATAGCAGAAACCTGGGACTAACTGTAGTAGGACTTTGCATGTGGAGATTGAGGGCCAAAACTAGGGGAGAAGAGAAATTCATACAGAATAGGTCAACTGAAAGAGCAGTAATCTTACTTTAAGGGATAAAATGAATATTAGGGAGGGGTCAGGAGAATAAACACAGTTCCTCTTTCTTCATACTTTCCTATTTCCTGCTGGAACTCTCCAGGACTAAACCAACTGGAAGCCGGAAGGCAGGGAAGCTACGTTGACAGAGCCAGTTTCCCCAAGAAGAGCAGAGTTGAGGTGGATCTCAAGGGGAAATGATAGTTTGCCTAAACACCATCCTCCATTACCTTATCTTTTCATCCAATGCCATTTCCTTTGCAACTCTTATCTTATAATGCTTCATCTTCTCATGACTTATATGTAGGATTTTTGAAAGCAGGTTTTAATGTTATCCATTGATTCCAGACATGAGAAAAGCTCAAGAGACAGCTTTGATGCCAACGTGAAGTAGTTGAAGCTCAAATCTTTCACTGTTTAGGGGTGGAAGTTTCAAGTCACAAAGAACCAAAAAACCATGAAGAGTATATTAAGAAACCTTTGAATGCAATCATTTTTAAATTATAAACATAGTACTCAGAAATGTGTTAACTTTACATTGGAAATATCTGAAGTTGTCTTGGTAATGAAACTACAAAAGACATATGAAATGTTACAGTTACTAAAGAAAGGGTTTGGAGCTTAAGGATCATTGGTTATTTCTCTCTTTTTGTTTATACACTTTGTTTAAGATGAACAACAGGAAAGGCATCCACCAAGTCTCCTCAACCATTGGCAAATATGATGAATGTTATCACTATTCGGCTCCAAACCATGTAAAACTAAACATGGGCTCTATATCATACATGTTGGGACAGGAATACAGGACTCACTGGAAACAAATCTGGGTGCAAGTAATAACCTCATTCTAAAATTGCTCTGAAAATACTGATAGATGTATTTGCTACTTTTGTAAACTACTTTTTGAACCTATGCTCATATTTAACTGATAGACACATAAAAAAGATACAAAGTAGATCATCTCTGACTTTAACAGATTTAAAAATCAAAGAAGATGGTTTTTAGAGACCTGACAACTTAATATTGCACATAGAAAATCTCAACTTCATTTGGTGAAATAGCTTTACACCCAGGGATTCTTGTTGCTTTTGTTCTACCTAACTGTTCACTACCTGCCCTTTGCAATGGAGTAAACTACTCATTAATTTTGTGTATTTGGTGTGTGACATTTTCCATTCTCAAATTCCTTGTGATAAATTACACCACATAGTGGAAACAACTATAGAACAAAACAAAAACACACCACATGTGGTCTGCTAACCAGGTTTCTGTCAAACAAAATTGGATGCTGTGTTCCCATGGTTTCCTTTGAGTAGTAAAAGAGAAAATGTATGCTCAGAAGTGCCATTTCTGTAAATTGCTAAAAAATCTTCATATTAGTGTAGCCTAAAAAAATATTTCCGCAGTAAAAAAAAAAAGCTGTAAGAAAACCAAGTTATACATTTTATTTCTCTGCTAGCACAAAGGGAAACATTCTTTACAAGAACATGGACCAGAAATAATAACAGGTCCCATTTTTCCCATTCAGTAATAAATCCCGTTTAAGGAAAAGGTATTTTAACAAGGAAATGCTTTATCCTACCCTGTTAAATAAGAATTTTAAATATTACATATTGTGATTCGAGAAAGAGAGTACATATCAAAAGGAAAATAACAGGACTTGGCCCTCTGAGTATTAACCTCCTAAAATCAATACATAATAGATGGGATTAATCATCATCACCAGCCTCCTAACAAGAAGGGATGTCATTTAAAACGAAGCAGAAAAACCATAACCTACAAACCTAATCATGTCTGTCAAGATTTGAAGGACAGCCGTAATTCAATCAATGAGAGAAAACTAGCTAGAAGAATAAGGAAAGTCACTTGCGACAAAGAGTATTCTACACAAGGTTGTAGAAAGATGATCCAGGAGGTCTATATTTGGTTGGGTTTATCCAGGATTCTCCAAAGCAATGAAAAACTATATCTGGAAGATCAAGGCTCAGGCATCTATTCACAGAAGCCTCCATCATCAAACTTTTCCATAGTCTGCTGAATGCATCCCAAAGCTATTTTCTAATGAGCAATTCAATTGCCCATGTTCCTATCATCAAGAAACATTTTGAGAGGGCAAAGGCAGAAAATAATCTCAATTTTAAGTAAGCAGATTGGAATTTCAAGATCTATGAAACGGATCTACTCATTAGTCCCCAGCAGTAGTTGAGTTTTGAGAGCATTTCTAAAACTCTTTCTGGACCCAAAGGCTGGAGAACAGATCCTAAATTATTCTTCAACTGGATATTATAAATACCCATCCTAACATCTTCTCTAACATTGTTGTGTCAATACTTTTTAATTATTACACCCATTTACCTAACACCTTTTATTTCTTGAAAAATAATTTCTATTTTCTTTTAACTATAAAAGTAATACAATTTAGTGGTAAAAATTGAAAGACATAAAGGAAGATTTCTAAATTATCAGATATCTATGAGCATTAAGGTATTATCTATCAAGTTTTAAATTTTTTAGATTTTACTTAAATTTTTATTTTTATATTGTAATGTTAAATCTAAAGAAGTACATAAAAAGCATTTCCATTGCGTTCAATTCCCACATCTAGTCTAGCCACCTTCCTCCACTATAGGTGTAATCCTAACCTTATCCTCATCTTCACTAAATTCAACCTATTTTCCAAATTAGCAACAATTTTCAACAAAGGTTAGTATTGTCGATTTTTCCTAATCAATAGGATGTGTAATAAACATTCATGCTGCTTTAAACTTCAGTTCTATTATGTGAAGCTCGGTAACTGTCAAGTTAGAAGGGACCTAGTCCACCCGTGACTGCCCCCACTTCTGTAAGGAACTGAAAGTTTGAAAGAGTCTCCTAACCGGCCTCAGGTTCAGTAACTCATGAAAAGTGTCATAACTATGGCTTATTCCAGAAAATATATATATATATATATATATATATATATATATATATATATATATATATATATATATAAGTTAAAATCAACCAAAGGAAGAAGCACATAGTTCAGAAACCAGAGGAAAGCACCAAAGAATTTTCACTGTAGTCTCCCCATGGAGTCAGGGTGGTTTTACTTTCCCACCATTGGAATGTGATGATACACTTGGGATATTGTTGGTAATCAAGGAAGCCCACCTGAGCCACTGGTGTCCAGGAAAGCTATTATGTAGGAATTACTGAATTCCCATATGACTAGTCTCAGTTTCCAGTTCCTCCAGAGGTCTCTGGAGATTCATGACTCATAGCCTCATCCTAGATCATGTTGTTTCTCTCAGATTTCACCCAGGACTTGCTCTAGATTCTCGCCCTAGATTTCACTATTTGATGCGGCCAGCTCCCACTCTAAATCACATCCAGTGTGACACAAGGCCTACCAAGGACACTTCTCTCAGCTAGGACACTTCAGGAGTTTAGAGATACCGCCAAGAAGCTGAGGGTAAAGGCTAGGCCTCATTTATTACAAAATTATTATTTTTATAATATTTATTACAATATTATTATTTATTCAGTATCTGGATTAAATATATCGGTACCCCTAAATTCATAACAATATTTTTCTCATTATCTTCTAGAACTTTCAGTCATCCTTTACCATTTAGTTTGCAATGGATTTTTTCTGTATGATTAAAGTGATGTGTTCAATTTCCTCCCACAGAGATAACTCCTTGTTTCAGAAACATATATTTAAAACATTTATCTGCCCTCCTTGTTATAGACAGATATAACCAGACAAATATCTGTTTATTAATGTGTCTATTTCCAGCTTTTATATTCTGTTCCATTAATTTGTTTATCTACTCTTATGTCAATTTTACAGCATTTTAATTTAAACCATACATTTGTATGAATCTTTATGTCTAGTACTATAAATCCTACCACATTACTTTCCAATTTGCATGATCCTTTGCAGTTTTATCTAAACTTTAGAATTAGCTTACCAAATACCACCCCCACCAAAAAATGGAAAAAACCTGTTGAAATTTTGATTGAGATTTTAACGATTGTCTGGTTTAGATGAAATGGAAATCTCAACATGATTGTGTTTTCCCATCCATTGATAACACTTCCACAGATTCAATTATAATATTATTTGCATTTTTAAAGAGTAGATAATTTATAGTATATTTTTAAAGTTTCATTCTAAGTTTCCTCCTTTTAACCTCATATATACTGTTATATTACTTTATCAAATTCATCTTTCTTTAGACTTCTCCACATACTATTACATTTGCTCTTCATTCCTTCTGGATGCTCAGAATTTCTATCATGTATTAAGTATATCAACTTGTCTGATGTCTACACTTTAGAATTTTGATTTGCAACAGTCTTTTGGTAGCAAACTTTGTTTTTATTGTTTTGTTGTTTGCTTTTTATTTTTTAATTTCTGAAAAATGCCTTTATTTTTCTCTCCTGGAAAGAAATTACTTTCTTGGTCTATAAGTCTAGGTTGACAGTTATTTTCATTCAGGCATATCAAAGATTTTGTAAAAGACTTCTGATTTTTGTGAAAAATTCAAAACAAAGGGATGATATTTTAAAAATTACTTTAAATCAAACTGTCCAGAGATTATTATTGTGACTATTTTTGTGTCTCTCTATCCAATTGTATCAAGCACTTTAGGTCCTAATTTTTGAAACTGATTTTTTTATTTGACAATATAGAGATTTTTAAGTTTTTTAAAATATCTTTTTTTAATTGATTTTTTAAATAAATGACAGCAAAATGCATTACAATTCATATTACACACATAGAGCACAATTTTTCATATCTCTGGTTGTATATCAAGTATGTTCACACCAATTTGTGTCTTCACACATGTACTTTGGATAATGATGCCCACCATATTCCACCATCATTGCTAACCCCATGCCCTTTCCCTTCCTCGCCCATCCCTCTGCCCTATCTAGAGTTTGTCTGTTCCTCCCATGCTCTCCCTCCCTACCCCAATATGAGTCTAACACTTCCAAAATCTCAGCTTAAAATAGCAGAGGTTCATTGTTATTGTTTTCAGATTAATTCTGTTCAAGCTCACTGTGCTAACCACTGAGATCCACTCAGCAACAAAAAACATAGTTTGCTATGTATATAAAATGGGCAAAAAATCAGACAGGACTTGCCAACAGCATTAATGGTCACCAAAACTATCTTTTCCTGTGCACTTTCATTCACAGTTGATGAAACTAAATCCAAAGAGGTTTATTTTACTCACAATGATAGAGCCATTTTCTGTTCTAAATCTAATCAACATCTGTTATCCTCACACTGTTTACAGCAAAAGCCCAGTGCTTGACACCCTGGCTCACTACTGTTCTTCCCTAAACTTTTAAACTTATCATTATTATTAGACATTGACATTGTACAAGGGATTGGGTCTATGGGTGTGGACACTGGTTATACCAAACGGCTTACCACTCTCTATATTTATGCTGTCTATTCTATCTATTTCAATAAAAATAATTGAGATAGCCAAATATTATAAAGCTGATACAAAGCCAGAGGATAAAAATATATAAAATATGCTGCCAGTGAGATTATACTAATTTGTATATATTTCTGAATTCTCTTTTGCTCTTAAAAATATTTAATTTTGCTAATATGTGTTGATAGAGAACAAAATTAAAAATTGAAAAATATAATAAAAACTATATAAGTTCTAAAATGCATCAAGAAAAATAATCAAATCAGGAGTAAATTTCTATAGAATATAAGACATTTTATCCAGCAAAATGTAAGATGAGTAATATTTAATAACAAGTTATAATAGTATATTTGAGGTCTAATTATTTTGAGTCAAAGCTCAAAATTTTTCCATTAACTTACATCCAATATTTTGATTTATAAATTTATGGAGAATATTTTTTTGCCATTCTAGTCATTATCATTGAGAAACGAATAGTTTATTAATTTGGAAATTAGTTTTACGTTTAGAAAAATATCAAAAGAATTCTTTTTCCAGTTCTCACAAAGGTGCCTGTAGTATAGAGGGAGTCTTAGGTATAGTGATCTCGTGGAGTTATTGTAATAGTTTAAATTTACCTTTATATAATATCTTCTTAAGGTATGCCCTCTTGCACATTGTGATCTCTCAGAAATCAGGGATCTTTTGTGCATTTAAACATAGCATCCTACCAACAGTGATTATGCAGATACATGCCTAGAACATGGTAGGAGCTAAATAATAAATATTTATTGACTCTGGAATGAATAGATAATAAGCATTCATATCACTTAATTAACTACCACCACTTTAAATTCATGCTTATTAAGCAGAGATTCCTAGAACTACATGACAATGCATCTAATCTATTGAGAGTTCAATTTTAATTGTTATTTGCTAAAGTACAATTCTGGCTTTTTTTAAAAAAATGTATAATTTGTGATTATTTAGCATGACTCATCATGTGTGAGTTTATCTGGTTATCTGACACTAATACAATGTTGAGATTAGATCTGGGACCATGGTGAATTGAATGAGTGATGCCCAAACAAGAAGCAAGAACTGTGAAAGCACCGAGTTTCCTATACTTGTAAATGAACAATGTAATCTGACAAGAAGTTCAAACTGAAATACAAATTGAGCAAAAGAGTAAATTCAGCACTTTTAGGTGCGCATTGAATGTCTGTTTACCTTTCAGACATACAAATGTAAGAACTTGTCTCCCACACTCGTGTATCTTCAGTCCTAGCAGGGTGTCTGGCAAAATAGTAGTTTTTCATAAAAATATGCTCAGTGAATAAATGACTTCCTAATATTAATTTTTTTAAAAAAAAAAAAGTCTTCTATTTCCTCCTGCATTGGCTTTAATTTATTCTTTGGTGGTGCAATGGAATGTTGATAAGATTTTGAAGGACACATCTAATAAGTTAATTTCAACATGATTGTTGATCTCTCAAGTTCTGCCTTATTTTTCTGTACTCTAATAGCTTTAGGTTCTTCTCCAATTTCTCAATGGAAGACTTTCCACACTAGTTGCTATCTTATGACTATTTTGTTTTGTTTACATCATTTTTAATGTACACCACTAAAGCACTGACTGCACTATGTCAAGTATTTATAAACTGTAGCTCTGGAGAAGAAACACATGAGAAAGTATTTATTAGAAGAATGATAAAAAATATATAAAAGTAAAACAAACTGCAGAAATAAATGTTTGTTGTAAGCAAATATTTGGTATTGTGGGGGAAAAGGAAGAAAACAAAGTATAAGAAAACTCTATATAGCTTTATAAATAAGGGAAAATCAAATACAGAGGGATCATCAGGTATTAATTAGAAGGTCAAGCATAGGGATGGGCATGATTGAGATGGAGGAGTTCAATGTATATTTTATGATATCCCTGAGAACTAAGTTCTATTCAATGAGTAAATTTTAAAATGAAGATTATCTTAATATAACAATTAAACCTAACTTAATATCAACCAATGTTTTCCATAAATAGAAAAAAAACTGCCTCTGAGGACTTAAAATTATTAATTTTATTTTGAAATCTTTTATGACTTTTCAATAAGAATAAGCCCCTCAGCTCTTCTATATTGCCTGGGATTTTATTTTTGCCTTGATTATTTTTACCATTCTGTGATGCATCACATAAAATCCATTCTTCCAAGAATAAAGACCTATCAGTCTTTTGAGCTTTGGTTTCATTCCTGGTGACTAACACATTGCTTAACACAAAACAGATCCTCTATGACTCTGTTGAATCTATGGGTGGATGAATGCTCAGAAAATATTCATGTGTTTGAAGGAAGGCACCAAGCAAATAATTTCTTTATAGCAAATAATTTCTTTATAGAAAATAACTTCTTTACAGAAATTGAGGCAGGTGTTATGTCTTAGATATTAGGTGTCCTTCAAAAGCTCATGTGTGAGATAATGCAAAAAAGTTAGAGGTGAAATGATTGGATTATGAAAGCCTAACCCAACCAGTACCTTAATGCACTTGAATGGATCAACTGGATGGGAACTGTCCCCAGGTAGGGTATGACTAGGGGAGGTAGGTCCTCTGAAACTGTGAGTGCCAAATAAATTTTTTCTCCTCTAAAATGTTCTTACTGGGTCTTTTACTCACTGTGACAAAAAAAAAAAACTGACTAAAACAAAAGGCATCCATAAAGCAATGGTTCATTTTCAAAACTAATTTGAAAAAGACTGGTGGCAGTTAATCTTGTGTACACTGCCCAAGAATGTGGTAGTAATCAGTAACAAAAATTTACCTGAAAAACAATTTAAGGGAGATGTGAAAAAAATAATTAGTCATTGCCAGTGTATTTGATGTATCATGATTATTCGGATTATACATTTTCATTAAAAAGTAACTTTGGAGTATAGGGATTAACCAGATGGTAACTGTGTGCAGGTAGGTTGTGGCTGGAGGAGGAGAGTCCCTGGGTTTGTGACTTTGGGGTATATATTATGTCCAGTTAATCAATATCAGGAGATTTATACACTGGTTAGGTTAAGAATCTCCTAACCCAACCATTTTACCTGTAAACTTTCCTACTCTGTCTCACACATAAAACAATTTACTCATACCTCTAAACCATAACACTCTGCCCTGGCCCCCAAATGCTCATGACCATGTCACAATGCAAAGTACATTTAATTTCCAAAGTACA
Source organism: Marmota monax (assembly GCF_021218885.2). Lineage (NCBI taxonomy): Eukaryota > Metazoa > Chordata > Mammalia > Rodentia > Sciuridae > Marmota > Marmota monax. The sequence goes on from NW_026692781.1 coordinate 19,520,215, forward strand.
TTCCATTTCCAAGAGTCCTCATAGTCTCAACAGTTTCAAGATTGCCCAAAAGTCCAAGCCCAAAGTCTCCCTTGAGACTGAAGGCAAACTTTCTGCATGACCCCCTGTAAAAATCAGAAGCAGATTACATCTATCCATATAAAGGCACATAGTATAAACATTTCCATTCCAAAAAGAAGTCATGAGGGCCTACAAAGAAGGGATGGGACCAAAACACATACAAGTCCTATAATTTCTTGTCTGGCTTCCAGAACATAGGGCATTCTGATTATTCTCTCCAAAGAGCTCATGTAGCTATGCACCTATGGCTTTTCTGGTTGCAACCCATATGTTCTCTCTCAGCTTGCCTCTGTGCAATTTCTCCAGCTTTAGTCAGCAGATTTTCCCTGACACTGGCACTTATTTTTTTGTTTGTTTGTTTGCTTTTGATATCAGGAATTGGACCCAGGGATGCTTAGCCACTGATCACATCCCCAACCCCTTTTATATTTCATTTAGAGACAGGGTCTTGCTGAGTTTCTTAGGGCCTCACTAAGTTGCTGAAGCAGGCTTTGAACTCCCGATCCTCCGGAGGCGCTGCCATTTCTTAATCTCAAAGGTCTCCACTGCAACTTTAGCTTTCTTATATTTCCACACGTCACTCTCAGGGATTGCCTGCAGGGACTCCAACTCTGGGGAGCTTTGCCTGGCCTCCCAGGCCTTCCTTTAAAATCTCAGTGGAAGCTTCCAGGACCCCTTAACTCCAGCATCCTACATTCCTGCAGAACACATTTGGTTGCCACCAATGTCTGCCACCATCTCAAGCAGTAGCAAATCCCTCTTTGGGCCATGGCTCTAGCAGCCTCCAAGTATCTGAGGAGTTGAGGATGATTAAACAACTTCCTTGGCACCCCAGTGCAAGCAGAGTGCACCCATGGTTGCTTCTCAAAGAAATTTTTATTTTTCCATTCTTGAGCCTGAGATAGGTGTGGTCTTGCCAATTCCTGAGATGCCCTCAAGCCATCTTTCTTACTGTCTCTGATTAAAAGATTTAGTGTTTCTTTAGTAGCTATAATGTCTTTAACAGCCACATCTTTCTCAGCCCCAGTTTTACCAGTAGTTTTCTGGACAAACTGCAAGTTTTAAAAATTTTTCTGTTTTACTCTTTGCTCCCAATTATCACAATAAACTTGTCTAAAAGCCACCAGCAATATCCATGACACTGCCTGAATACTATACTGGCCTAAAGATTTCTTCCACCAGATTAAAAAGTCTATCAGTTTCAAATTCAGCCTAAGAGAAACTGTCAGGACACAGACAAAATGTAGACAATTTTTTAGCTAGACTGTAACATGAATGTCCTCTAGTCCGATTTCCAATAGAACCCTTCTTTTCCTCTGAAACCTCTAGAGCCTTGTTGTGAGGATGGCCTTAGGCCTGAGCCTAAACAACTCCATTTTTAAAAATCTCCAGTTTGAAACCTGCAGTCTCATCAGGCACACCTAACAGAGCCCTCCAGTATGGCCCTCAGACAAGTCACTTCCCCTCATCCTGATAAACAGAGTAAAGCCTCTGGCAGGCTGTCCTCACCTGATGAGAGGAAAAGGTGAGAAGACCAGGGTGGAGACCACCAGAGCATATGTTTCTGACCCCAGGGTAAATGATGTCATGGAGAAATCTGGAGGTAGCTGATAAGGATTGAAAGGGGGGTCAAAAGCCCCAAAATTAAGTATAAATAATAGAGCTAATGAACAGTGATTCAGTCAGCTGAAACAAGGATGTATTAGAGCTGGAGAGCCTGATGAGGATCGGGACTGACATCCCATCACTTGTCATTGTTTCCTGATCCTCTGTGTGATCCTCAGGGCTCTCAAACTCTACTGCCTCATCTGGACTCTGGTGAGAGCTACAACTTCTCCCTATGACCCTCTCCCCAACCGGTCATCCACTCCACTCCAGGAAAACCCCGTCTTTGTTCTGGATCTGATCACCACAGTCTGAGTGAGTGTGCATCTGCTGGAGGTAAAGCCTAAGGCTTGAGACTTTTGAACTTAGCACAGAGAGGGAATGTCTGTCATTAGTCCTGTCATGATTAAATGTGTTTGCAGTGCTTAGAATTAATCTAGAATTGTTTGCTGTGAATTAATTAATCTAGAATTGTTTGCTGTGGATTGATTATGTCTATTGCAGTGTCTAGCATTAAGGATTGTCGTTTTCTTGATTAAGAACCTATAGAGTGAAGTTGTATTGAGTCATTTGAGTGAATAAAGCATTGAAAAGGGCAGAAGCATGTAGACATTCTTCGACTGCATACGTAGCGATTTTGCCCCTTACGACACCTGTCTTTACTATTTGCAGTACTATCAGCACTGTGGTATTATTAACTCCCACCAGAATTGCCTATTAAGGTCCACTTACAACATCCTAAAGCGTTTCTGGCTTGCATTGCTAAATTTTCCAAAATTCCCCCAACAAATTCCAAAAAGGTACAAAAGCTTCTGAACCACAATGTTAGGTTAGTCACAGCAATGACCCTACTCCTGGTACCAATTTCTGTTTTACTTAAGCTTTCTCAATGATGTGACTCAAAAGACCTGCTAAGAACAATTTTAAGGAGGAAATGTTTATTTGGGGGTTCATACTTTCAGAGGTCTTAGTCTATAGATGGCTGACTCTGTTGCTGTGGACTGGAAAGGAAGCAGAATATCATGGGAAAAGGGTGTGGCATGACCACCCACTGACCAGGTCCACTGCACAGAGGAGAAAGCAACAGCCCCCTGCCTGAATGATTGTCCCCCGCCTACTGCACAGAGGAGAGAGCAACTAAAGTGCAGTCCCCCATCTACCGATGCATGGCTCCCCCAGCCTGCTTCCATCTTGGGACACTGCAGCCACCACCATACCCTACCTACACATAGTAGCCTCCACCTTTTGATGATGGACAGGGCCTGGAAGCAGCAGCCCGCTGCAGCACTGCATGCCACAGTGCTACATCTCGGAACAGGCTGCCCAAAGCCACTGCATAGCCTGCTGTCTCATCCCCATCACTGAAAGTGGTAGCCTCCATCTTGAGGCACCTCTATCACCATCTTGGGTTAACTTTGCTGCTGCCACCACCATCTTCAGTTAAAGCATTTTCCATCTTAGGACACTGGCTTGGGCCTGGAAGCCCAACGTCAAGACACCTACAGGTTTGATGCTGCCACTTCCATGAATGTGGAACATGGACACTTACATCTAAAGACAACATCCAGGACCTGGAAGACCATCACCCAGGTCCCTGTAGGCTTGGTTACACCAGGGGTGTCCCTGCTAGCCAACTCCTTTTGATTCCCTTTTCACTCTTCCTATGATTTAAAACCTCTATATTCACACCTCTTACATCATAACACCACATCCACCTCCCCATCCACCATTAGAAACTATAGACCCTTTGGCAAACCAACTGTTGATACTATAAACATTAATTTTTTTTTTAATTTTTTTATTGGTTGTTCAAAACATTATAAAGCTCTTGACATATCATATTTCATACATTAGATTCAAGTTGGTTATGAACTCCCAATTTTACCCCAAATACAGATTGCAGAATCACATCGGTTACACATCCACATTTTTACATAATGCCCTATTAGTAACTGTTGTATTCTGCTACCTTTCCTATCCTCTACCATCCCCCCTCCCTCCCCTCCCATCTTCTCTCTCTACCCCATCCACTGTAATTCATATCTCTCCTTGTTTATTTTCCCATTCCCCTCACAACCTCTTATATGTAATTTTGTATAACAATGAGGGTCTCCCTCCATTACCATGCAATTTCCCTTTTCTCTCCCTTTCCATCCCACCTCATGTATCTGTTTAATGTTAATCTTTTCTTCCTGCTCTTCCTCCCTGCTCTGTTCTTAGTTGCTCTCATTATATCAAAGAAGACATTTGGTATTTGTTTTTTAGGGATTGGCTAGCTTCACTAAGCATAATCTGCTCTAGTGCCATCCATTTCCCTGCAAATTCTATGATTTTGTCATTTTTTAGTGCTGCGTAATACTCCATGGTGTATAAATGCCACATTTTTTTTTATCCATTCATCTATTGAAGGGCATCTGGGTTGGTTCCACAGTCTAGCGATTGTGAATTGTGCTGCTATGAACATCGATGTAGCAGTATCCCTGTAGTACGCTCTTTTAAGGTCTTCAGGGAAAAGTCCAAGAAGGGCAATAGCTGGGTCAAATGGTGGTTCCATTCCCAGCTTTCCCAGGAGTCTCCATACTGTTTTCCAGATTGGCCGCACCAGTTTGCAGTCCCACCAGCAATGTACAAGAGTACCCTTTTCCCCACATCCTCTCCAGCACTTGTTGTTGTTTGACTTCATAATGGCTGCCAATCTTACTGGAGTGAGATGGTATCTTAGGGCGGTTTTGATTTACATTTCTCTGACGGCTAGAGATGGTGAGCATTTTTTCATGTACTTGTTGATTGATTGTATGTCCTCCTCTGAGAAGTGTCTGTTCAGGTATTTGGCCCATTTGTTGATTGGGTTATTTGTTTTCTTATTGTTTAATTTTTTGAGTTCTTTGTATACTCTGGATATTAGGGCTCTATCTGAAGTGTGATGAGTAAAAATTTGTTCCCATGATGTAGGCTCCCTATTTACCTCTTTTATTGTTTCTCTTGCTGAGAGAAAACTTTTCAGTTTAAGTAAGTCCCATTTGTTGATTTTTGTTATCAACTTTTGTGCTATGGGTGTCCTATTAAGGAATTTGGAGCCCAACCCTACAATATGTAGATCGGAGCCAACGTTTTCTTCTATCAGACGCAGAGTCTCTGATTTGATATCTAGCTCCTTGATCCACTTTGAGTTAACTTTTGTGCATGGCGAGAGGAGGGGATTCAGTTTCATTTTGTTGCATATGGATTTCCAGTTTTCCCAGCACCATTTGTTGAAGATGCTATCCTCCCTCCATTGCATGCTTTTAGCCCCTTTATCAAATATAAGATAGTTGTAGCTTTGTGGATTAGTCTCTGTGTCCTCTATTCTGTACCATTGGTCCACCCTCCTGTTTTGGTACCAGTACCATGCTGTTTTTGTTACTATTGCTCTGTAGTATACTTTGAAGTCTGGTATCGCTATACCGCCTGATTCACACTTCCTGCTTAGAACTGCTTTTGCTATTCTGGGTCTTTTATTTTTCCATATGAATTTCATGATTGCTTTATCCATTTCTACAAGAAATGCCGTTGGGATTTTGATTGGCATTGCATTAAACATATAGAGAACTTTTGGAAATATCGCCATTTTGATGATGTTAGTTCTGCCTATCCATGAACAGGGTATATTTTTCCATCTTCTAAGATCTTCTTCTACTTCTCTTTTTAGGGTTTTGTAGTTTTCATTATATAAATCTTTCACCTCTTTTGTTAGGTTGATTCCCAAGTATTTTATTTTTTTTGAGGATATTGTGAATGGAGTGTTTTTCCTCATTTCCGTTTCAGAAGTTTTGTCGCTGATATACAGAAATGCCTTTGATTTATGCGTGTTGATTTTATATCCTGCCACTTTGCTGAATTCATTTATTAGTTCTAGTAGTTTTTTTGTAGACCCTTTTGGGTCTTCTAGGTATAGAATCATGTCATCTGCAAATAGTGATAATTTAAGTTCTTCCTTTCCTATTTTTATGCCTTTAATTTCTTTCGTCTGTCTAATTGCTCTGGCCAGTGTTTCGAGAACTATATTGAATAGAAGTGGTGATAGAGGGCATCCCTGTCTTGTTCCAGATTTTAGGGGGAATGCCTTCAATTTTTCTCCATTGAGAATGATGCTAGCCTGAGGCTTAGCATAGATAGCTTTTACAATGTCAAGGTAAGTTCCTGTTATCCCTAGTTTTTCTAATGTTTTGAACATGATGCTGTACTTTGTCGAATGCTTTTTCTGCGTCTATTGAGATGATCATATGGTTCTTATTTTTAAGTCTATTGATGTGGTGAATAACATTTATTGATTTCCGTATATTGAACCATCCTTGCATCCCAGGGATGAATCCTACTTGATCATGGTGCACAATTTTTTTGATGTGCCTTTGTATCCGATTCGCCAGAATTTTATTGAGGATTTTTGCATCTATGTTCATCAGAGATATTGGTCTGTAGTTTTCTTTCTTTGAGGTGTCTTTGTCTGGTTTCAGAATCAGGGTGATGTTGGCCTCATAGAATGAATTTGGCAGAGCTCCTTCTTTTTCTATTTCCTGAAATAACTTGAAAAGTATTGGTATTAATTCTTCCTTAAAGGTTTTGTAAAACTCCGCTGTATACCCATCCGGTCCTGGGCTTTTCTTGGTTGGAAGTCTTTTGATTGCTTCTTCTATTTCATCTATTGTTATTGATCTGTTTAAGTTGTGAGTATCCTCCTGACTCAGTCTGGGCAAATCATATGACTTAAGGAATTTATCAATGTCTTCACTATCTTCTATTTTATTGGAATATAGGTTTTCAAAATAATTTCTAATTGTCTTCTGTATTTCTGTAGTGTCTGTTGTGATATTGCCTTTTTCATCCCGTATGTTAGTGATTTGAGTTCTCTCTCTTCTTCTCTTCGTTAGCATGGCTAAGGGTCTGTCGATCTTATTTATTTTTTCAAAGAACCAACTTTTAGTTTTGTTAATTTTTTCAATAGTTTCTTTTGTTTCAATTTCATTGATTTCCTCTCTGATTTTAATTATTTCTTGCCTTCTGCTACATTTGCTGTTGTTTTGCTCTTCCTTTTCTAGGGCTTTGAGATGAAGTGTGAGCTCATTTATTTGTTGGTTTTTCCTTTTTTTGAGGAATGACCTCCAAGCGATGAATTTCCCTCTTAAAACTGCTTTCATTGTGTCCCATAGATTCCGATATGTTGTGTCTGTATTTTCATTTATCTCTAAGAATTTTTTGATTTCTTCCTTTATGTCTTCTGTAACCCATTGATCATTCAGTAACATATTGTTCATTTTCCATGTGATGTAGGATTTTTCCTTCCTTCTTTTATCATTGATTTCCAGTTTCATTCCATTATGATCAGATAAAATGCATGGTATTATCTCCACCCCTGTATATTTACTGAGGGTTGCCCTATGGCATAATATATGGTCTATTTTTGAGGAGGATCCATGTGCTGCTGAGAGAAAAGTATATCCACTTGATGATGGTTGATATATTCTATATATGTCAGTTAAGTCTAGGTTGTTGATTGTGATATTGAGTTCTATAGTTTCTTTATTCAGCTTTTGTTTGGAGGATCTGTCCAATTGTGAGAGAGGTGTGTTTAAGTCACCCATAATTATTGTGTTGTGGTCTATTTGATTCTTGAACTTGAGGAGAATTTGTTTTATGAACGTCGCAGCACCATTATTTGGTGCATAAATATTGATAATTGTTATGTCTTGTTGGTGAATGGTTCCTTTTAACAGTATATAATGTCCTTCCTTATCCCTTTTGATTAATTTAGTCTTGAAGTCAATTTTATTCGATATGAGGATGGCCACCCCTGCTTGCTTACGAGGACCGTGTGCATGGTATATTTTTTCCCAACCTTTCACCTTCAGCCTGTGTATGTCTTTTCCAATCAGATGTGTCTCCTGGAGGCAGCATATTGTTGGATTTGTTTTTTTTAATCCATGTTACCAGCCTATGTCACTTTATTGGAGAGTTTAAGCCATTAATTTTTAGAGTTACTATTGATATATGGTTTATACTTCCAGCCATGTTTGATTATTTATCTTCTTTTTTTTTTTTTTAATTTAGTTTGTTTCTCCATGGTTAGCTTTCCCCCCGCCCTCTGTCTTTATAGAGGCACTTCCCACTGATGGTTTTGGTTATTGTTTTTCATTTCTTCCTCGTGTAGTGTTTTGCTCAAGATGCTTTGCAATGCTGGTTTTCTGGCTGCAAATTCTTTTAGCTTTTGTTTATCATGAAAGATTTTTATTTCGTTATCGTACCTGAAGCTTAATTTTGCTGGATACAGAATTCTTGGTTGGCATCCATTGTCTTTCAGTGTTTGAAATACGTTGTTCCAGGATCTTCTCGCTTTCAGCGTCTGTGATGAAAAATCCGTTGTTAACCTTATTGGTTTACCCCTGAATGTAATCTGCCTCCTTTCTCTTGTAGCTTTTAGTATTTTCTCTTTGTTCTGTATATTGGATATCTTCATAACAATGTGTCTTGGCATTGGTCTACTGTGATTTTGTGTGCTCGGTGTCCTGTATGCATCTACAATTTGTATATCCGTTTCCTTTTTTATTTCTGGAAAGTTTTCTGTAATTATTTCTTTCAGCAGGTTACTCATTCCCTTGGTTTGAATCTCTGTACCTTCTTCTATCCCGATGACTCGTAGGTTTGGTTTCTTTATGTTATCCCATATCTCTTGGATGTTTTTCTCGTGGTTTTTAACCAGCCTTTCTGAGTTGGCTAGGCTCTTTTCAAGATGATATATTTTGTCTTCATTATCTGATGTTCTGGCTTCTACTTGCTCCACTCTGTTAGTGATACTCTCAATTGAGTTTTTAATTTGGTTTATCGTTTCCTTCATTTCTAGAATTATTGTTTGGTTTTTTTTTATAATCTCAATCTCCTGATAAAGATGCTTAACTTCTTCTTTTATCTGTCTATGTAATTCATTTTCAAAGTGTTCTTTCACTGTTTGGATTTGCTGTCTCGTATCTTCTTTAAGGTTCCATTCCATCTGTCTAAGGTATTCCTTGAGTTCTTTATATGACCATTTTTCTGCTGACTCTAGGTCCTCCTGAATATTTAGGCTGTCCTTCATTGTTTGTACTCCTTTTCTTCCTTGCTTTTTTATGCTGCTCATGTTACTTCTTGTTCTGTTTGACTGCTGAGTTACTGTTTACTCTTATAGATTTATTTGATGCTTGAGAGGAAAGATATTAGAAGGGAAGGGAAGAAGTCACTAAAGAGAATGAGAGTAGGCAGGTAGAATTCAAGGAAGGGGGAATAAGAAGATTGAAAAGAAATGAAAAGACAAAAGAAACAAGAATAACAAATTAGATAATAAAGAAAGAAAGAAAAGATGAAAAAAAATTTTAACAAAAATAATAGTGATAATAAAAAATGAAAATCAAAATTAAAAAAAAATAATAATAACAAAATAAAAAAAATTAAAAAAAAATAGAAACATTGAAAAAAAATTAAAGAACAACAACAAATAAAAATTGAAAATGAAAGAAAAAGAAGAAAAAAAAGAAAAAGAAAAGAAAAGAAATGATAATAATAATAATAATAATAATAAATGCAGTCCTAGAGTTCTATTAACTTCTCTTCCAGTAGGTGGAGCTGTGCCCACTGGGCCAAGCTTCTCCTCTCAATAGGTGGGAACCATTCACTGTGCAGCAGCTCTTTCTCCTAGACTGGGGGGGTCTCCAATCCTGAGTGTCTAGGGCCTTGTCTTGTGTTTCCTCAAGCCAGGCCGTGCTCACCTGTGGCGCTCACCACAATACTGGCTACACACCAGGTCTGCTGCTCCTGGGAGCCCTGTTTTCATGAACACCTGGGCTCACTCTCCCTGTTTGCCTCCCTCAGACCCTAAGTTTGTAGAGCTTGGGGCTGAGATCCCCCAGCGAATTTGCTTGCCCTCCTGTAGCCACGCCCCCGGTAGCTGGTGCAAGAGACCTCAGTTGTCAGCACTGGTGGGAGCGGTAGCCGGGAGTTCCGCGCCGCGAGTCCCGCGCCACTCCTGATTCCCTCGGTCTGGTTATTGCGTTCACAGGAGAGCTGGGAGTGGCCCTTAAGGTTTCCCCGCTGTGTGGAGAGAGATGGCTAGGGGATTACACACCTGTGGCGCTGGTTTCAATGCAGTTATCTCCTCCGCCCGTGACGCCATTTCTCTGCCATGGTGATATCCCATGCAAATGGTGACCGTTTGTTCCCTTTGCCGGATGACCAATGCAACGGGTGGGTCCTGACTGTCTCTCCCAATCCCCGTTTCAGTCCTGTGGCCACTGCCTATGAAGGCTCGGTTGGCTTTTACCTCTGTAAGTTCCTAAGGGCCGGCCAATTATTTCAGCGGGATCGTTAGTGCTGAGTCACACGAAGCAGGCGAACCGGAGCTTAATTGCCTCCGATTCGGGCTCTGTGTGTGTGTTCTGAGGGGCCCAGCCTGTACACCCCAGATCCACGTCAGCTCAGCATTGCCTAGTGATCCTGAGCAAACAGCATTTAGACAGTTTACGGCTCCCTATGCCCGCGCAGTTGAAGATGTCAGAGACTTGATCTCTCTGTGCCTGCCACCATGTTACATCTCCTCAGTAATATTCATGTTGCCCTTACAGCTTCCTGGTATAAGCAAGTTCTTGGGATTATACAAACTGCTGCTTCTGTTTCCAGTCCAGATTTCTAGAAATGAAACTCTGGGCCGCGCTGACGAGCGTCCGCGCTTGTCTGCGACCGTAGCAGAGCCGCCCTGGCCTCCGCAGCTCTTCAGCCCGGTGCCAGGCCCCAGGGGCCCAAGCGGCTGCCGCCGCGGCTCTCCGTCCCCCTCCTCCGGAGCACGGGTCCCCTGGCAGGGGGGTGCAGAACGACCCCAGAGCAGGCTCTGCCCGAAGGTGCAGCGGCGAACAGGCCACCGAGACACTCGAGGCTGCAGTCCAGCCTTCGGAGGACAGGGCTCGGCACGCAGCCCAGCTCCAACCTCTAGGTGCGGCTGCCGGACAGTGTATACAGAGCCATCAAGACAGCAAGCAGAAAGCAAATGGCGGCTCCCGCGGAGTGGAATATAAACATTAATTTAACACATCATTTCTGTCTATTGTGACAAAACTGTAATCATTCAAATAATAGCTATTTGACTTAAGGCTGAAGATTTTATATGTTAGGTGCTGTTAATATTGATCTCCTGCTTAAAGGAGAGATATTGGAAACCTTCAGGGATACTATAAGTTTACAGGATAGAAATTTTAATACCTCAGATCCACACTGCTAGGAGAGAAGACATATGAACAACTTGAAAAAAACAAGAGAGAGGAAAGTGCCCCCAAACAAACCAAGATGTTACAGTAATAGAATCCATTGACAGTACAGAAGAAATGTCAGAGAAGGAGTTCAGAATGTACATAATAAAAATGATCTGCAAAGTAAACAATGATATGAGGGAGCAAATACAGGCAACAATTGATTACTCCAATGAAAAGATAAAAGAGCAAACTCAGGTAACAATTGACCACTCCAATAAAGAGATATGAGAACAAATACAGGTATCAAAAGATTACTTCAAGAAAGAGATAAAGATTCTAAAAGAGAGAGAGAGAGAGAGAGAGAGAGAGAGAGAAATCCTTGAAATGAAGGAAACAATAAACCAAATGAAAAACTTAATAGAAAGCATCACCAACAGACTTGATCACCTGAAAGACAGAGCCTCAGAAAATGAAGACAAAATATATAGAAATATATTGAAAATAATGTTGACCACACAGTGAAGATGCTAAGAAACCATGAACAGAGTCTCCAGGAATTATGGGTAACATGAAAATCTATCCTGGTATTAAAATATACCAGGATAGAGGGAGGCACAGAGACACAAATTAAAGGAATGCACAATTTCTTCAATGAAATAATATCAGAAAATCTCCCAAACATAAAAAATGAATTGGAAAATCAAATACAAGAATCTTACAGCACACCAAATGTACAAAATTACAACAAATTCACACCAAGGCATATTATAATGAAAATGCTAGCATACAGAATAAGGATATCATTTTAAAAGCCCACAAGAGAAAAGTTTTAGATTACATATAGGGGGAAACAAATTCAGATCTCAGCATATTTCTCAATCCACTCAAAGCTAGGAAGTCCCCCCCAAAAAATACATATCAAGCTCTGAAAGAAAATGGATGCCAACCAAGAATCTTACATCCAGCAAAATTAAGCTTCAGATTTGATGACAAAATAAAAACGTTCCATGATAAACAAAAGTTAAAAGAATTACAATGAGAAAGCTACACTACAGAACATTCTCAGCAAAATATTCCATAAAGAGTAAATAAAAAACAACAACTAAAATGAGCAAAGGGAGGTACTACACTAAATGAAAAGCCAATCAAAGAGAAACCAAATCAAGTTAAAAACCAAAGTTAAACCAAAATTTCCAGGAATACAAAACTATTTCAATAATAAACTTAAATGTTAATGGCCTAAACTCATCAATTAAAAGATGTAGACAGGCAGATTTGATTTTTTTAAAAGACTCAACAATATGGTGTCTTGAAGAGATTCATGTAATAGGAAAAGAGATCCACAGATTGAAGGTGAAAGGATGAGGTAAAACATGCCACTCACATGGACTGCGTAAACAAGCAAGGATTTATAATCCTCATACCAGATAAGTGGACTTCAAATCAATGGTAGTCAGAAGGGACAAAGAAGGGCATTTCATACTGCTTAAAGAAATTATAAATCAATAAGACATAACAATTAAAAAAATTTATGCCCCAAACAATGGAGCATATATGCATATCAAGCTCTTCTTAATTTCAAGAATCAAATAGGCCACAAAATAATAATGCTTGGTGACTTTCACACTCCTCTCTCACCACTGGATAGATCTTCCAAACAAAAAAAACTATAAAACTCAATAATAGAATCAATTATTTTGATTTGACAGACATATGTAGAATATTTCATCCATCAATGAGAGAATACACTTTTTTTCAGCAGCACATGGATCCTGCTCTAAAATAGATCATACATTATGCCACAAAGCAACTCTTAGCAGATATTAAAAAAAAACAGTGATACTACCCTGTATCCTATCAGACAATAATAGAATAAAATTAGAAATCAATGACAAAATAAAAATAGAAGCTACTCCAACACCTGGAGACTAAATAATATGCTATTGAATGAACAATAGATAACAGGAGACATCAAGGAGGAGATTAAAAAAAATTCTGAGAAGTACATGAAAATTCTGATACAACATATCAAAATCCCTGGGACACTATGAAGGCAGTGCTAAGAGGAAAGTTCATAGCATTGAGCTCATTCCTTAAAATAATAAAAAGTTAACAAACAAAAGACTTGACATTACATATCAAAGCCCTAGAAAGAGAAGAACAAATCAACACCAAAAGTAGAAGACAGGAAGTAATTAAAATTAGGGTTGAAATCAATGAAATTGAAACAACTGAAAAAAATGAAAAAACAAAACACTGCTTTTTTACTAAATAAATAAAATTGATAAACCCTTAGCCACCCTAACAAAAAAGAGAGAGAAAACTCAAATTACTAAAATTTATGATAAAAAATGAAATATTATGACAGACACTATTGAAATACAGAAGATAATTAGAAACTATTTTGAAAATTTATACTCCAATAAAACAGAAAATCTTAAAGACACTGACAAAGTTCTAAACATATATGATTTGCCCAAACTGAATTGAGAGGACATATACAATTCAAACAGATCAATTTTGAGCAATAAAACAGAAGACTCCATCAAAAGCCTAACAACAAATCAAAGCCCAGTACCAGAAAGATTCTCACCTGAGTTCTACAAGACTTTTAAAGAAAAATTAATACCAATACTTCTCAAATTATTCCATGAAATAGAAAAGTAGGGAACCCTTCCAAACTCATCCTGAGGCTAGTATTACCCTGCTACCAAAACCAGACAAAGACACATCAAGCAGAGAAAACTTCAGACCAGTATCCCTGATTGATACTTGAGCTAATGAACCTTATGCTGAATTTGTAGATAGGCTTATTCAAACAGCTACCAGAGTTTTTGGGAATACAGAACAAGCAATGCCATTACTAAAACACCTGGCTTATGAGCAAGCGAATCGTTGGTGCAGAGATATCATTAGACCATGGAAACATGAAGATTTAAACACATATATTAAATTATGTAGAGACATTAATGAACAAGAGCAAGTCGTGGCAGCTGCAGTAAAACAGGCTTTAGATGCCAGAGACATTAATGAACAAGGGCAAATTGTGGCAGCTGCAGTAAAACAGGCTTTAGATGCCAGGCCAAGAACATGCTACAATTGTGAACAAACAGGACATTTTAAAAGGAATTGCCCCATTGGAGGGGGTTTAACAAAACTAGGTATCAAAGGAGTAGAATACCAGGTATTTGCCCACGGTGCCGTAGAGGGAGACATTGGGCTAATGAATGCCGTTCTCAAACCACCATAGAGGGTACTCCATTATCAAAAAATGAACAAGGACCAGGTGTTTATCCACGATATCGTGGAGAAAGGCATCGGGCTCCATTGCCAAAAAATGGACAGGGGGGCCCAATGCTCCGGGGCCCAAAACCACAAATATACGGAGCACTGGAGGAACACAGCAACCCAATCAGAGTAGTGCCCAGGACACATTGTCCATCAGATCCCTCATCAGACAAACCAGAGGGATCGCAGGGTTGGATATCTGCGCCTCCGCCAGAGCAGTACTAACTCCAGAGATGGGAGTTCAAATCATTCCCACAGGGGTGAAAGGACCTCTTCCCAAAGGAACAGTAGGCTTATTATTGGGACGCAGCTCTTCTACTCTAAAAGGACTTATGATAAGTCCTGGGGTAATTGATCCCGATTATGAAGGTGAAATAAAAATTATAGCCAGTTCTCCAAAGGGTATATCAGTAATTTCACCAGGAGATAGAATAGCACAGTTACTAATAATACCCAGCCTACATGATAAATTTTCCAGTCGTACTGTAGAAAGAGGTTCCAAGGGATTAGGCTCCACAGGTGTAGATTGGGCTATGCTTTCTTTAAATTTAGATTCTCGCCCCATGCTAAAACTAAATATTCAAGGACATGAATTTAATGGGCTACTGGATACAGGTGCAGACCTTAGCATCATCTCTCGTCAAGAATGGCCAAAACATTGGCCATTACAACAAGCCACTCAAACGCTTTGAGGCCTAGGAGTGGCGACTAATCCCCATAGAAGTGCAATGGTATTAGATTGGAAGGATCCTGAAGGATGTGAAGGAACTATACAGCCATATGTATTGGATCATCTTCCCGTAAATTTATGGGGACGAGATGTCCTAGATCAATTAGGTTTGACATTAACAAATAACATCAACCAAAATGCACCCACTATTATGACTAGACAAGGTTTTAGGAAAGGAAAAAGATTAGAAAAACAAGAACAAGGTATAGCAGCACCAATACAAATAGATCAAGGAACAGACAGACATGGGTTGGATTTTCAGAAAGGGCCACTGAGACAATAAAAATTACTTGGAAATCAGAAAGACCAGTATGGGTTCCTCAGTGGCCCCTGACTAAAGAACAGATACAAGCAGCCCATGACCTGGTCAAACAACAATTAGCAGAAGGACATATACAACCTTCTGTATCTCCCCATAATACTCCCATTTTTGTCATCAAAAAGAAATCTGGTAAATGGAGATTATTGCAAGATTTAAGAGCCATTAATAATGAGATGGTTATTATGGGACCTGCTCAATCAGGGATTCCTCAGTTGTCTGCTTTGCCAAAAACCTGGTATGTTTTAGTTATAGATATTAAAGATTGTTTTTTTTCAATTCCAATTCATCCTGAGGATAGTCCACGTTTTGCATTTACTATCCCTGCACTGAATCATGAAGGTCCTGATCAGAGATATGAATGGAAAGTACTCCCTCAAGGGATGGCTAACAGCCCAACTATGTGTCAAATTTATGTTAACAAAGTAATCCAGCCACTTAGAAATCAAAATCCTGAACTACAAATATTTCACTATATGGATGATGTATTATTAGCACACAAAGATAAAAACACATTGCTAGAATGTTATGCCACACTTACAAACTTATTAAAAAATTATAATCTAGAGATAGCAATAGATAAAGTACAATTAAATTTTCCAATTAATTATTTAGGAGTTCTATTATCCTCAACCATGGCCCGTCCACCAAAAATTCAAATACGAGTAGATCAACTCAAATCACTTAATGACTTTCAAAAGTTATTAGGAGACATAAATTGGATAAGGCCTTATTTAGGTATACCAACAGGAGAGTTGGGACCTTTATTTGATATCCTAAAAGGTCCATCAGATCCAAATTCACCCCGAATGTTAACACCTGAAGCAAGAAAGGTATTAAAAATCATTGAAACATATATGGAAAATATGCATTTGGATAGAATTGATATAAGTTTGCCTTTATTATTTATTGTACTACCAACAAAAAATATTCCTACAGGAGTATTTTGGCAAGAAGGTCCATTATTATGGATACATTTATCTTATTCTCCTAACACTATTCTTACTAGGTATCCTGAGGCTGTAGGACAATTAATACTCAAAGGAATAAAAGCAGCAAAGGGAGTGTTTGGAATTTCTCCCAATAAAATTATTACTCCATATACTATGAATCAAATTGATGAGTTAGCTAATGAGTTAAATACTTGGGCAATAATCATGTGCAAATCTAATGTTTCATTTGATAACCACTTACCATCTAATCCTTTATTGTCTTTTTGGTCATTGCATCCTGTAATTTTTCCAAAAATGACCAGAAAAACACCTATCATGAATGCTCCAAATATATTCACTGATGGGTCAAATAATGGTACAGCAGCAGTAGTTACCCCTGATCAAACTTTTACATTTTTAGTACCCAAACAATCAGCTCAAAAGGTAGAGCTTAATGCAGTTTTACAAGCTTTTGTGATGTTTAAAGATTCTGTATTTAATTTATTTTCTGATAGTCAGTATGTAGTTAATGCTATAGTATCTCTTGAAGATGCTGGTAGGATTTCCCCTTCTTCTACTGTTTTCTCTTTGCTTTCCACTATACAAAGTCTAATCTGGGACAGAAAAGATCCATTCTTTATAGGACATATCAGGGCACATACAGGATTGCCTGGAGCCCTTAGTTTGGGCAATGATTTAGCAGATAAAACTACACATGACATACATATTTTCTCTACACTAGAAGAAGCTATAAATTTTCATAAAAAGTTCCATGTCAATGCTAATACTTTACAAAAGCATTTTAAAATAACTAAGGAACAAGCTAGACAAATAATAAAACAATGTCAAAATTGTGTGACCTTTTTACCACAAGTTAATCTTGGAGTCAATCCTAGAGGATTGATACCTAACCATATTTGGCAGATGGACGTCACACACTTGCCAGAATTTGGAAAATTAAAATATTTGCATGTTACAGTTGATACTTCTTCTGGATTTTTGATGGGCTCCCTTCATGCCGGAGAAAAAACTAAAGATGTTATAGCTCATTGCTTACAAAATTTTGCCACTGTGGGTGTTCCAAAACAGTTAAAAACAGATAATGCCCCTGGTTATACTTCTACCTCTTTTAAACAATTTTGCTCAACATTTGGCATTACTCATATAACAGGAATCCCATACAATCCACAGGGACAAGGCATAGTTGAAAGAGCTCATCAAAGTATTAAAATGTACTTATTAAAGCAAAAAGAAGGAATTGGGAAGGGGTATATATTCCCCAAAGATAAACTTAAAATAACCCTTTTTACTCTAAACTTTTTAAATTTGGATTCATCAGGACTTAGTGCTGCGGAAAGGCATATGTGTCCAAAAAATGTACATAAGCCCAAGGTACTTTGGAAGGATATTCTAACAGGACAATGGAAAGGTCCTGACCCAGTAATTGTCTGGAGTCGGGGGTCTGTTTGTGTGTTTCCACAGGGAGAACAGCAGCCGATTTGGATTCCAGAGAGATTAACCAAGGTCCTGACCCAGTGATTGTCTGGAGTCGGGGGTCTGTTTATGTGTTTCCACAGGGAGAACAGCAGCCGATTTGGATTCCAGAAAGATTAACTAAAGCGATTTCTACAGACCAAAAAGAAGATGATTTGGCTCAAATCCATAACAACTGATATCCAAAACTCCAGTTTGGCTATTCTTACATCTGCAACAGAACCAGGATGCTTTTTTCAATATCTATTTTATTATTGCCCTTTGCCATATCATGAAGTTCTATTTTGTTTTTTGAGCTCATACAGACCTAGGTTAATGTTTTGCTGATCAGTTCTATTTTTTGACTATAGAGTTTTTAAACATTGCAATGGAGATTTCACCTGTAAAAAGTTATAAGGCCTTTACTATAATGTTATGTGTTATATGTATTATATTATGTGTGCACACTTGTGTTTTGTGTTATATGTTTGAATGTACGTATGTCCATATATCATATATGATGAGCGCTCATGATAAAATGGATCCAAATATTTTTTTCACGTGATTTATATGGTTTAATTTAAATTGGGTAAACAACTGTTGAGGATTGTTTTAATACGTAAACAAAAAAAGAAGGTTAACAGATCTGTTTGTTTACTTTCACCTTTCCTTTTCATTATATTTAATAATTCTCTTAAAGACAATGTAAATTGTTAAGAAAATTGTTTTCTTTTAGTGCCTTCTGGAATGTTACATAATTTTTTCTTTAGCCATTATTGCCAGAATTCCTATCTTCATCCCAGTGCTGGTGAAGTCAAAGATAAAAACCAATCTACAGCTTCTACAATAGCCATCACTGAACTGCTTGCAGAACTTGCCTGGACACATTGTGAGCTCACCTGTATGCATTGTGAACTATCTGTTGGTGCAGCGACTTGTGGTAGTGTTGGGGTATTTTTGCTGATGATGTCACCGGTGGTACAATTTTTCAAAGGAGCCCTCAATTGGCTTAATGTCATGGCATTTTGCATCCTCCTCTACTAGTGATGGTCTAAAATTTGGGGGCCAACAGAGGTGAGGCAAAGAACCTCACCCCCCCACAGGTGCAAAGGCCTATCCACAAGTATGGCTGTATGCTGGACCGGTAGTCAGTGACGGGTATGATCCAATTGCAGTGGTACCAACCTAAGACAGGAGGCTGATGCCTAGAGGTCAGTTCATCCGATGACGGGTAAGGACCATATGTTGAATTGGACTGCCTAACAGGCACGGTCCCTAAGCCACATGCTTGTTGTTTAAACAGAGAGGGGGAGATGTTGAGAGCCACAGCCAAAGGGGCCCCAGCAAACTTCCAGCTGCCAGCAAACTTCCAGCTGCTGGCTGATGATTGGCTCACAGCGGCCCCAGCAACATCTAGCTGATTGGCTCCTCGGCCCCAGCAACATCTAGCTGATTGGCTCCTCTGCGGTGATGCTCATTGGGCTGTTTCCCTGCCCTTTCAGACCACGGAGCTGCTCATTGGGGGACTTTTTTGGCTCCACCCACGTGACCCAGCCAATCGGCCTCAAGAGCAGGAGGATTGTGGGAGGTGGAGAGAAGCTTGTGGGGGAGAGAGAGGCTTGTGGAAAGCCGGTGGTGGCAGTTGAGGCTCTGAGGGTTTTTCCTGAGAGGCTATTTTGTTTGGCGTGTGTGGTTCTAAAAATAAAGTTAGTTTCTTTTGACAAGTGGCTCCTTATTGTGCCCAGCCAGACTGCGGCACCTGATGAACATAGATGTAAAAATTCTCAATAAAATTCTGGCAAATCACATACAAAAACATATTTAAAAGATATTGCACCATGATCAAATGGGGTTCATCCAAGGGATGCAAGTTTGGTTCAACATACAGAAATCAATAAATGAAACACATCAATAGACTTAAAGACAAGAATCACATGATCATCTCAATAGATGCAGAAAAAGCATTTGACAAAATGCAGCACCCTTTCATGTTCAAAACACTAGAAAAACTAAGGATAGTAGAAAGAAACCTCGACATTGTAAAAGCTATGTATGCTAAGCTCAAGGCTATTATTCTAAATGGAGAAAAACTGGAAACATTCCTTATAAACTGAAATGAGAAAGGGATGCCCTCTTTCACCACTTCTATTCAACATAGTTCTTGAATTTCAAACTGGAGCAATAAGACAGATGAAAGAAATTAAAGGGATATGAATAAGAAAAAAAAAGAACTCAAGCTATAACTAGTTGCTTAGGACATGATTCTACATTTAGAAGATCCAAAAAGTTCCACCAGAAACCCTCTAGAATTAATAAATGAATTCGGCAAAGTAACAGGATATAAAATCAATACCCATAAATCCAATGCATTTCTATACATCAGTGATGAACCCTCTGAAAGAGAATTTTTTTAAAAAAAGTATCCCATTTTACAATAGCATCCAAAAAATAAAATAAAATACTTGGGAATAAATTTAACAAAAGATGTGAAAGACTTCTTTAATAAAAACTACAGTACACTAAAAAAAGAAATTGAAAAAGACTTTATAAGATGGAAAGATCTCCTATGTTTTTGGATAGGAAGAATTAATATGGTCAAAATGTCCATGCTACCAAAAGAATTATACGGATTTAATGCAATTCCAATTGAAATCCCAGTAACATTTCTCATAGAAATAGAAATAGCAATCATGAAATTCATTTTGAAAAATAAGAAACCTAGAATAGCCAAAGCAATCCTTAACAAGAAGAGTGAAGCAGGAGGTATCACAATACTAGATATTAAACTATACTGCAGAGCCACAGTAACAAAAACATCAGGTATTGTCATCAAAATAAACATGTATATCAATGGTATAGAATAGAGGACGTAGAGACAAACCCACATAA
The DNA here is from genome assembly GCF_021218885.2 of Marmota monax. NCBI lineage: Eukaryota > Metazoa > Chordata > Mammalia > Rodentia > Sciuridae > Marmota > Marmota monax. Next base: position 19,540,756 of record NW_026692781.1, read on the forward strand.
ATACAGTTATCTCATACTAGACAAAGGTTCCAAAAATTTTCACTGGAGAAAAGATAGTCTACTCAACAAATGGTGCTGGGGAAACTGGAAATTCATATTCAGCAAATGAAATAAAACCCCTTTCTCTCACCATGCACAAAAATCTACTCAAAGTGGATCAAGGACCTAGGAATTAGACCAGAGACCAGAGAAAAAGTCGGCCCAAATATTCATCATTTTGGATTAAATCCTCAATTCCTTAACAAGACTCCTATAGCAAAAGAAATAAAATCAAGAATCAATAAATGGGATGAATTCAAATTAAAAATTTCTTCTCAGCAAAGGAAAAAATAATGTGAAAAGAGAGAGTCTATAGAATGGGAGAAAATCTTTTCCACATGCACATCAAATAGAGCACTGACCTCCAGGATATATAAAGAACTCAAAAAACTTAACACACACACACACAATAATAATAATAATAATAATAATAACCCAATCAATAAATGGGCTAATGAACTGAACTGATACTTCTCAGAAGAAAACATACAATCAATAAATAAATGTTCAACATCTCCAGTAATTAGAGAAATACAAATCAAAACTACTCTAAGATTTCCTCTCACCTCAGCCAGAATGGCAACTATCAAGAATACAAACAAAAATAAACCTTGGTGAGGATGTGGGGGGAAAGGTACACTGATACATTGCTAGTGGGACTGCAAATTGGTGCAACTACTCTGGAAAGCAGTATGAAGATTCCTTAGAAAACTTGGAATGGAACCACCATTTGACCCAGTTATCCCACTCCTCAGTTTATACCCAAAGGAGTTAAATCAGCATATTACAGTGATGCAGTCACATCAATGTTTGTGTAGCAGCTCAAACCACAATAGCTAAACTGTGAAACCAACCTAGATGCCTCTCAATAGATGAACGGATAAAGAAAATGTGGTATATATACACAATGGAATATTACTCAGCATTAAAAGAGAATAAAATTATGACATTTACAGATAAATGGATAGAGCTGGAGAATATCATGCTAAGCAAAGTAAGACAATCCCTAAAACAAAGGCTAAATGTTCTCTCTGATAAGTAGATGCTGATCCATAATGGGAGGTTGGGGGTATGGGAAGAATGGAGAAACTTTGGAGAGGGCAAAGGAGAGTGTGGGGAGGGAAGGGGACCGGGGGAAAATGGTGGCATGAGATAGACATCATTACCCTAGGCACATGTACGATTGCACGAATGCTGTGACTCTACATCAAGTACAACCAGAGAAATGAAAAGTTGTGCTCCATCTGGGTGCAGTAAATCAAAATTCATTCCACTGTCATGTATAACTACTTAGAACAATTTTTTTAAGTGAAGGGGAAAAAAAGGATATGGCAGAGGGAAGCAGCTGGGAACACGGCATTAGGAAGTAGAGAAAAAGAGCTCTACTCAACAAGGATAAGATATATACCCCCAAATCACACCCCAGGGACCCACCTCCTCCAGCCACACCCACCTTCCTACAGTTATCATCCAGTTAATTCTCATCAGGGGATCAGGTTAAGGCTCTTATAATTCAATCATTTCATCTCTAAAGTTTCTTGAATTGTCTCACAATTGAGCTTATGTGTGACACCACACAGGCAAACCATAGCTAGGAGCCCTTCCATGAAATAAAATATAGAACAAGGTACTAGCACTTGTTTCTATGAACAATGTCAGAAATTAAAACAACTATCAATTTTAGGGTAATTCATAATTTACAAGAAAAAAAGAGTTTCACTAACTTTCCCACAATTATCCATGAAGAATGATAATACATACTCAAAAAAGGAGAAAGAAATGAAAAAAGGATGGAAAACAGTTAAAGAAAGAGGTCAATAGTATTCTTTGGTTCTGAAAAACCAAGACCCAAACACTGACAGTCTGGTAAAGAGCAAACCAACCAATTGCAAATCCTCATCATCATGCTACAACCAGATCACATCACATCAATTAAGGAATTAGATCAGAGGATAGAACTACTCATTAAGTCAAGTTATAGTCTCTAAAGCAATGTTTTCAAGGTCCAGGCAGGTCATATAAATACATGGAAAAGTCTAGGTGTAATAAGGTGAAATGCGGTTGAGCTGGAGGATTCACACACAAAACTCCTTCATTACAAACTAGGTTCAAGATGTTATGGCCACATTAAATCATAACCTAAGGGTAAATCCAGTACTGAGGATAATAATTTGTATATCATTTATTAGAGTGAAAGACATTTTATTGTCATTTTGCATTTTATCATGATGAAATTGAATTTTCATAAATGTATTCTATGCATGAACAAATAAAATATTTATTTTATTTATTTTTATTGCTTTGCTTAGTACATTCCTACACCACTTTAAGAAATCACAAGGTTTTTAGATAACTAATCTAAAACTTAAAGATCAATCAAGATTTATTGCCATCCATTTAAGCCTTCTCTTTTAATAAAATATTATTTCTCCCTTAAAAACACCAAGACACATTTTTTTCTTTCCACATTTTTTATTGGCGTATTATAGTCACACATAATGATGGGATTTATTGTAACATATTTGTACATGCATACAATATAACAATATAATTTAGACAATATCACTCCCCAGCACTTTTCCCCTCCCTAACTCTTCCCGGCCCCTGGTCCCTTTCCTCTATTCTACCCATTTCTTTTCACTTTTCATGACCACTCCCCCAACTTTCATTTCTTTTTTCCTCGCTAGCTTCCACATATGGGAGAAAATACATGACCCTTGACCTTCTGAGTTTGACTTATTTTTGCTTAACATAATGTTCTTAAGTTACTGCCATTTTCCTGCAAGATACATTATTTCATTTTTCCTTATGACTGAATAACTCCATTGTGTATATATACCTTTATCTATTCATCTGTTGATGAACATTTGGGCTGATTCCATAGTTTGTTTATTGTAACTGTGTTGCCATAACCATGGTTATGCAAGTCTCACTATAGTATTATAACTTCAGTTCTTTAGGATAAATACCAAGGAATGGTGTATAGCTGGATCATATGATGGTTCCATGCCAGGTATTTTGAGGAATCTCCATACTGATTTTCATAGTACTTGTAACTAATTCATAATCCCACGCAGTGTAAGTGTTCCTTTTTCTCCATATCCTATCCAACATTCATTATTGTTTGTATTATTGATTACTGTCATTCTGACTGGTGTGAGATGAGACGCAGTGTAGTTGTTTTTTCTTGGTTTGCTTTTGTTTTAATTAATTACATATGACAGTAGAATGCACTTTGATACATCATATATAATGGAGTATAATTTCTCATTTTCTGGTTGTACATGATATAGAATCACACCAGTCATATAGTTATATATGTACATAGGGTAATAATGTCTAATTCATTCTACTCTTCTTCCTACCCCCATACCCCCTCCTCTGCTTTCACTCCCATCTACCTAAAGTAACTCTATTCTTCTCTAGCACCTCCTCCATTATAAATTAGCATCTGCATATCAGAAATCACATTCAGCTTTTGGATTTGGGAGATTGGCTTATTTCACTTAGCTTGGTATTCTTCAGCTCCATCCATTTACCAGCAAATGCCATAATTTCATTCTTCTTTATGGCTGAGTAATATTCCATCATGTGTGTATGTATATGTATATGTGTGTAATGTGAGATATATATATATATATATATATATATATATAATATATATATATAATATATATAATATATATAATATATATATATTAATATATATATAATATATATATATTATATATAATATATATATATATAATATATATAATATCACATTTTTTTATCCATTAATCTGTTGAAGGGCACCTAGGTTGGTTCCATAGTTTAGCTATTGTGAATTGAGCTGCTATAAACATTGATGTGGCTGCATCACTATAATATGTTGATTTTAAGTCCTTTAGGTACAAACTGAGAAGTGGGATAGCTGGGTCAAATGGTGGTTCCATTCCAAGTTTTCTGAGGAATCTCCATAAAATCTTTATACATACACCTCAAATATAAAATTAATCTCCAGGATATGTAAAGAACTGAAAAAAACTTAACACCAAAAAAAATCAATAAATGGGCTAAGGAACTGAACAGATAATTCACAGAAGAAGAAATATAATCGATCAACAAATATATGAAAAAATGTTCAACATCTTTAGCAATTAGAGCAGTGCAAATCAAAACTACTTTAAGATTTCAACTCACCCCAGTCGGAATAGCAATTATCAAGAATACAAATTACAATAAATGTTTGCAAGGATGTGGGAGAAAAGGTACACTGATACATTGCTGGTGTGAATGCAAATTTGTGCAACCATCATGACATATGTGGGGATTTTTTTAATTTTTAAGTTATAGATGAACACAATATCTTTATTTTGATTGTTTATTTTTATGTGGTGCTGAGAATCAAACACAGTACCTCACATGTGCGAGGCAAATACTCTGCCACTGAGCCACAACCCCAGCCTCATGACACATGTTTTTAAGGAAAAGTTTATATATCCAATTTCAAAAATGTATCTATGGAATATTGTTTTCTGTCCACTAACCTTGTATGCAGAATATTGTTTTCTGTCTACTAGCTTTGTATGTGGAATATTGTTTTCTGTCCACTAGCCTTGACACATCCCCATTTCCCCCCAACATTTTAGAACCCACCAATGTTTTCAGCATTATTTTACATTTTCTTTTTTCATTACTTTTTTAAATTTGAAATCATGCAGACTGTTTCCTGCATGATTTATTACATTAGAAATCATCATTTTAAGATATGTAGAACACCACCCCCATGTCAACTATTACAAACTTAAATGGCATTCTTACATCACCCCAGTCTTAGAGAATTAACATAGTAAGTTCTCAGTAAATCTCAGAGGTCAAGGAAGAAAGCTCAAGAAAAGTAAATAAAAAGTACTTTGAACTAAGTGATAATAAAAGCTTAATATACCAGGATCTCTGGAATGAAACCATACTCAGATGAACATTTAAAACTTAATGTACTTGTGTCAGAAAGAAGCTAGAATAACAATAAAATTACTTTCAAATTATGTAGTAAGAAGAAAAAAATAAGAGTAGGAGCAGAAATATATTAAATAGAGAAGAAATAATACAGCTAAAATTTAATAAAAATTGAACAAGTCTAATCAATAAAAAAAGCAAGAACAGAAAAATTAATATCAATGGAAAGGGAGCAATCAAAATAACCCTACCAATGTTAAAAATATATTAAGATAATATTACAATTGTGTGCCAACATATGTGATAGCAACACTAAAGGAATAGTCAATCAAAGGAGAAACTAATTCAAATTAAAAAATAGAAATAAACTCAAATGACTGGGAATGCAAATCATATCTCAATAATATCCTTGAATGTAAATGGCCTAAACTTATCAATCAAAAGACACTGACTGGCAGATTGAATTAAAATAAGACCCAACAATATGGTGTCTCCAAGAGACTTACCTCATAGGCAGAGACATACACAGACTGAAGGTGAAAGGATGGGGAAAAATATCTCATTCACCTGGGTCACATAAACAAGAAGGTGTTTTTAGCCTCATATCAGATAAAGTGGACTTCAAGTCAAAGTTAATCAGAAGAGATAAAGAAGGCTATTTTAATACTGCTTAAGGGAATTAGACATCAAAAAGACATAACAGTCATAAACATTTATGCCCCAAGCAAAGGAGCATCTATGTACATAAAACAAACACTTCTCAACGTCAAGGAACCAAATAGACTACAACACAATAATATTGGGTAACTTTAACATGCCTCTGTCACCACTGGATAGATCCTCCAAACAAATACTGAATAAAGGAGCTATAGAAGTAGAAAATACAATTGATAAATTAGACTTAATGGACATACATAGAATATTTCATCCATCAATAACTGAATATACTTTCTTCTCAACAGCACATGGATCCTTCTCTAATATAGACTGTTATGTAAGCTATCACATTTCCTTTTTTTATAAGGCAGATTATTTAAAATTAAATGAGGAACACAATAGTTTATAAGTTAGTGAGAATACAGAACTTTTAACTGTAAACCCAATTCACAATACAATACAAAATTTGGTCAAAATATGTGGGAATAAAATAAACTAAGTTAATTCTGCAAAACCTACAATCATTCACCCACTCAGAAAAATATTAGTGCCCTGTGGTAATGCACTGAGCCTTAGGGGTAAAAATAAATATGATTTCTTTCCTTAAGTATCAGTCTTTCAATTATTACATATCAGATGATAAATGCTAGAAATTTCCTCAGGAACAGATTAAGACAAAGCATCTAAGCTACACAGAGAGGTCAAGGAAAGCTTACTAGAAATGTAAAACCCGAGTTTAGAAGGATGAACAGACATCAACTAGTTGACAAGGAGAAAACATATGAGGTAGAAAAAAGCACTTTGAAAGAGAGAAATGAAGTGTAAAATGGTATTGCATATTCAGGGATCCCTCAGAAGTCAGTACGGCCAGAGAAAAATGTATACAAGAATGAATTAAGACAATATTACAGACATGCACAAGAATCATATCACAAGAGTTTATGTTTGCACTTTATCTTGAGAGCAATGGCACACTTTGGAAGTTTTAAATATATTTTGATTTATTTTCATCAAATTTGTATGTTAGAAGCCTCTCTGCGAAATAAAGTAGAAAGTAGGTAATACTCAGTTCTTTCAGAGCAGAGAACTGCCAACCACCAAACTGGTTAAAAATTTGGACCTTGATGTATTTGTAAATCTAACATGAAATCCTGTATTTGCCACTTACTTATGTGACCTTGAAAAAAAGTATGTAACCTCTCTAAATCTCAGCTTTTTTCATTTGGAAAACTGGAATAATATAGTACCTACACACCATAAGGATATTGTGAAACTTAAATGAGCTAATTCATGTCCAATTTTCCAATACCCTTAATATTTAGGAGATGTTTTTATTATGTGTTATTAATAACATTATGAATAATAATTAATGTAAGCAGCAGAAAGTAATGGAAGCGGCAGTAAAAGTGGAGAGAGATTAGGAATCTGAAATCAAAATGGCTTGCTGACTTTCTGAATATGACAAGCTAAGGTCCAGAATTACTATGTGGTGTTCTAATTTGGGCATTGGTGGATTCTCACACTGTTCACCAAGACAGATAGTAAAGAGTGCTGAGATGTTTAGAAGTAGATAATAAGTTCAGTTTGAGATACAAAACATTCGCTACACCTGTGAGATTATTATACAGAGATATTCAGAATTTAGCTGAATATAGGTCAAGGGTCCAGAGAAGCCATAGTAATAGAAATCAATACCATGAAATAAATCACTGGAAATAGGAAGAGTATATGGATTCAAAGAAGCAAATTATGCTAGAGGTAGAAGCCATGAATAGAGACACTTAAAAGGATGATTAATTTAAAAATACAAAGAAAACTATAAAGAATTTATAAGAAAAATGTTATTTAAAAAAACTTACCTTTATACAAAGCTGAGGAAGGGGAGAGTTTCAAAACATTAGCAATAAAAATTGTTAAGTACTATACAATGATCTGGTAAGATAAGGATGAACACAAATCTGCTGCCTTTGGCAACATGGAAGTAATTGATGCTCTCAGTGAGGAATCAATTACTTTATAATCTCCATTCTTACATTTCTTACTAATATAAAATAAAATTGAAAGCCCCATCCTTTGGGAATTTTCTGAAGACTGGAATTTAACAATAGATAAATCTTGACTCCTGGGAGGTAGATATCATAAAACTAAAAGAAAAAAATGCATATTTTCATCATCTAATAGCATTATTTATTTACTTTGAATTCACAAGCACTTTCCCATGGGTATTATAATAATGTCCCTGGAATTTTCAAAGTGCAATTAAACTTTAGCTTAGAGATAGCTCTTTTAAAATTGGTGAGAAAAGATACCTATATAGTACATAAATCAAAAAACACACAGTAATGACAACCATTTAAATGCACAAATTTAACTCAATCTCCCAATTTTTACCTTAAAATAATAACACGTTCTTAAATCCAACTAGTGAAGAATTACTGGAGGCTGAGTATTGACAACTTTATCTGTGGAACTGAAAAATCTCCTCTGCATCTCCAAGGAAACACACATAGATTGATTTCCAACATCCCACCATTTAAATGCTCAAAAAAGATACATAAAAACTAACAACATTAAGGCACACTAAAAAATGAAAACTTTTAGCTTCATTCTAAATCCTACCACTTGCCCACTAAATCCCATCCCTTCTCACTTGCTCAAGGAATTTATAAATTGTAATCTCTCTGGAGGGATTGATTTCTCTCTTTCTGGTGTACCACTAAAAATAAAGTAATTAGATAAATAATTTTACCTGCCTTGAGCTGGTTCTTCTCCACAACCATGATATTTTTCTGCTTTCCTTTTTTGGAAAAATTTGTCTATAATTGCTATTTCCAATGTTTTCTTCTCACCCCTTTGCAAACTCATTTTGATCAAGGTATGCTTACCCTCACCATCAGGTTGCTTTTATCAATATCTCCAATAATCTGTGTGTCATTAAATCTACAGATTGGTTCTCAGTCATCATCTTTTTTTTTTTAGTGGTACTGGGTATGAACCCAGGGCCTTGTGCATGCAATGCAAGCACTCTACCAGTAAGCTATATCCCCAGCCCTCCATCATCATCTTGATTGATCTGTCAGCAGCAGCGAGCAATTGCCACAGTTGACACTTTTTATCACTTTGTCCCTATGTACCTCAGTCTCGGTTTTCCTTTTCTTCACCAGAATCTGCTTTGATCTCTTTTGTTGATTCCTTTCCTATCCAGTTTCTCAAAGTTGGAGAGCCTTGAGGTATTTGTTCTTCTCTTTTCTTTACATGTTCTTTCCTGATCACCTAACATGCATCTTAGCTTTCAAATGCATTTATATGTCAAACTCCAAAAAATAAGCTAAATGCTTACTCCAGACCTTTCTTCTAAACTTAGATTAGTAATATAAATGCCTTTTGTACATGTCAGACATTACATTTTGTAAACTGACATTCTAATGATTTCTCCACTCCCCTAGCCACAAACCCTCTCTAACCACCAACCAACTCTATCCCATCTCAATCTTATTGCCATCCAGACCCTTTTATTCTTTAATACCTACTTCTACTCAAGTTGCAAATTTTATTAGTTCTACCTTCAAATATGTGCAGAATGTGACCACCTCTAGGTTTATACCTTCCCTACCAGACTATTCTCAACACAGAAATCAAATCTTATTGCTACTTTTCTAAAACTCTCCAAATAACCTCCTATCTCAGAATTAAAATGAAAGCTCTCTCTATATTTACCAGAGTCTATGTCCCCTTTCTCCAACTCCCATTCCTTTGTTATCTCACTGAATGGTATTTGCACTATTCTCTTCCTGGATCTCTTGGTTCCTACATGCAATGGTCACTTCTCAACCAACCAGTGCAGAGAGTTGGGTACCTTATTTTCAAAAAGACATTCCAAGTTCCTGAAACATATATACTAGAAGTAAAACACATAAATATCCATTGTTGAATGGATGTTTTAAAAAAATCCACTAACTTTAATTACTTATTGATACCTCCAAATTTAATTTTCTGTCATTGTATAATCAGAGTGTACTTATTCAAACCTATGTAGTGCGATCTATTGTACATGTAGACTAGGAGGTATGGGCTATTGCTGCTAGGCTATAAACTAGCATGGCCTAAATACTGTACTAAATACTATAGACAATTGTAACACAATGGTAAGTACATGTGTATCTAAAAATAGAAAAGTTACAATAAAAATATGTGTGAAAGATTAAAAATAGCATACCTGTATCAGACACATGTCACTAATGGAGCTTGCTGGACTAGAAACTGTTCTGGCTTTGGTGAGTGAGTGGGTAGTGAATGCAAAGACCTGGGACATTGTCATACACCACAGTAGACTTTATAAACACATTACATTTAGGCTATGCTATTTTTTTCTTTCTTCAATAATGAACTAACCTTAACTTATTTTAAGGTTTTCACTTTTAAATTTTTGAACTTTTTACTCTTTTATACTAACTTAAAACACAAACATTGTACAACTGCACAAAAATATTTTCTTTTTACATTCTTTGTAAGTTTTTTCTCCATTTTTAAGTATTTTTTCTTTTTAAACTTTTTTTTTCAGAAACTTAAAGTCAGATGCAGTGATAGATGTCAATAATCCTGGCAACTTGGGGAGACTGCAGCAAGAGGAACACAAGTTTGAAGTCAGCCTCATCAACTTAATGGGGCCATGTCTCAAAGAAATAAAAAGAATTAGGAATGAAGCTCAGTGGTAAAGCAGTAAAGCACCCCTGGGTTCAATATCCAGTACCAAAAAATAAAATAAAATAAGACACAAACAGATATATAATAGACTTACTCAGAGTCAGTATCATCAAATCACTGATTTCCACCTCCAGATTATGTCCTTCTGGAAGGTCTTCAGGGACACACACGGAGCTGCATGTCCTAGGATAGTAATGCCTTCTTCTGAGTTCCTTCTGGAAGACCTACCTAAGGCTCTTCCCGTGGGGATGTCACTCCAGAAAAATGTCCATGTGAGTTTGTTCACTTTTTCTTTTTTTTTGCCATAGATTTGCTTATAAGCAGATAATATACCAGGTCCATATCTCTAATAATAAAAACCTTCCAGGATTGTAGTTCATGTTTTCAAACTTTTGAAGAAGCTCATTGAGGTCTGCAATAGATTTTAGTAAACATTTTACTGTAAATTTTCTTGGAGGATTTTGTTTTACTTCTTGTTTTCTTTTTTTTTTTTTCCTCAACTGCTCTTCAGCTGTGCATTTTGGTTTCAGTTCTAACAATGTCTCATTAGTCAACAGTGTCTCATTCCTCAGGAGCCATCTTTAAGAGTTCCTTGGAGTCATCCTCATCCATACCTAGATAAAAGTTCTTTACCTTCTCTCTATAGTCTTGATGATTTTTGCAACTTCCTTATCTAAGGCAAATCATTTGCAGTCACAGACGAGCCTTTTGAAAGTCTTCTTCCAGGTGCCATTTATACACTCCTTAGTGAGATTACCCAAAGCTCAAACAAGGTTCTTATTGTAAGCAAGAACTGATGCTTCAATATTTTTACTTGATTAGACCTTCCAGAATTTCATCAGTGTCTTATTCCTCAGTTGCAGTAATAGTTGGGCAAAAATTCTAATTTAGTAATATGGGGCCATGTGTATAATTTTTTGATCCATTGACTGAATCAAAGAGATTATGTTAGGAAGAAGAAGCACCACATTAAAACTGGGATGAAGATCACCAATAAAAGAAGATGTGTGGGAGCATTACCAACAATAAGCAAAATCCCCAAAGATATGTTATTCTCCAAGTGGTATGTCTCTATTTCACTGACATAACAATTTAAGAACGCCTCTTGAAAGAACACTTGTCATCTATGATTCCTTATTGCTACCATGGTACACTGACAGTGTGTGCTTACTGATGTGCCTGAAGACCCTGAGGTTCTCACCATACCATATCACAAACGGCTTCAACAGATAGCCTGCAACATTGCCCCTAAGAAAGACCAGGATCCCCTGGCCATGGCGGTGCATGCCTGTAATCCCAGTGTTTTGGGTGGCTGAGACAGGAGGATCACAAGTTCAAAGCCAGCCTCAGCAACTTAGTGAGGCCCTAAGCCACTCAGCAAGACCCTGTCTCTAAATAAAATATTTTAAAAGGGCAGGGAATATGGCTTAGTGATTAAGTGCCCCACCTCCCCAGGTTCAATTCTCTATACCAAAGGAGAAAAAAAAAAGAATCCCTTCCAAAAACTCCTGAAATCTGGTATTGAGTTGGTCTCTTTATAGATAGAAGTCCTTAAGGGGTCTATTTCCCAAATAAGGAAATTCCATCCACATTGAAGGTTTACTCTACAAGCAATTTTTCTCCACAATCAATTTCCCTAGACTTTCCAAAAGTTCTTCAGCAGCCTCCCTATCAGTACTTGCAGGCTCTTCATTCACCTTCACAATATGAAATTAACTATATTTCTTGAATTTTTTAAACCACTCAGAGCTAGCAGTGAATTCAACATCATAGCAGGGATTAGTCTGATTTTAACATTACCAACAAACTTTTTGCTTTGGCTATGAACATTATGGTGCTAAGAAAAGTATGCATTTTATCTGGTCTTTAATCCAGGTATCCATTAAACATTTCCCTATATCTGATATAGAACCTTATCATATTTCTGTTAGTTTCATTGTCCTCAATGAAGCAAATCCCTTAATAGCTTTCATCACTTTCTCCTTGTTCTTCAAGATTGTAGCTGTGTTAGAATGGGCCATGCCTGACTGGTGAGCAATAACCATCAATAATTTTCCCCCTTCATAGTCTTTACTCACATTTAATTTTGTTGCCAAATCAATCAATCAATGTGGCCTCTTACTGGCAACATTAGCAGTGGACTTCATATGCTTAAGGGCCATGATAAACAAAACAACATGAGATTAACTCTAAAGCAAGAGAAAATGGTGCAATCAGGAGATGCATTAACACAAGATGTATGAGGCTGCTGCCAGCTTAACATAACATCCTCTTTTACAGTAAACATTTTTTATAAGTATAAGGAATATACTCTAAAATAACAATGAAAGTATAGTATAGTAAACACATAAACCAATAATGTAGTCATTTGTTATCTTTATCAAGTATTATAAACTTACACATAGTTATAAGTGCTATACTTTTATACAAATACAGTGCATTTATATAAGTGCAGTAGCTTTGTTGATACTAGCAACACCACAAACACGTGAGTAATACATTATATTAAGATATTAAGAAGGATATGATGTCACCAGGCAACAGAAATTTTTCAGCTCCAATTTATTTCTCTAAGACCACCATCATATGTGGTCCTTGTTAGTTAACTCATAACTGTACACATATATGAGAGCTCAGAAACCACAATATGTGAATATATCCCATTACTAGGGAAACAAAGGGATACATAATGAATTATATTGAAATTTTTTCCTAATAAATAGATGAAGAAAAATAAAGGTGAATCTATGTTTTTCATCATTGTCTAAAATAAATCCTATACCAATGAAAGCCCAAAATATAAGAGAAATAAAGTTCAATAATTATAGCACAGAATCATGCATGAGTAAAAGACTGATTCAAAGTACAAGACAGATGGATAGTTTATAATGAAACAAAGTACAAAACTATTATTATGATGGTCTCAGATTATGCTTTGCAAAACTGACCTTTAAAAAATTACCTTATCAAGTTTTGTTATATTACCAAAAATAACAACTTGTTTTAAAAGATATGCAAATACTGTATGCTTTTAGAACTATGTATTTCTGTAAGTCCAGGCTTTGTTCAGAAACTTCAACTAAATTGAAATTTGGCAACAAACTAAAAGCAAGATGAGATAAAAGAATCCAGCTTTTATTAAGCCAGGAAGAAGGGAAATTTACAAAGATATAAAGCAGTGCAACTCTTATCATTGATTTTTTGTTTTGAAAAAGTTTGTAAAAAAATAGGTTAACATGTAATTTATTTTTTAAGTAAGCTTAAATTTCTAACATAGTATATTTAGAAACAACAGAAACAAAATTTAGAGATTCTTTAATAATTCCTATAACACAAAGCAGTTATGATACCCCAAACTCATAGAACCACTTTTATAAATAAATTTAAAAGCTGGGTTACAACTCGAAAGAAGTCATTTGCAATATTTAAAACTGAAAAAATTTGCTGCTTAGAATAAAGAATTCCTACAATTTAGGATTAAAATGAAAACACAACTGGCTAAAAAAATTGGTCAAATATATAAACTGGAAAACTCATAGAAAGAAAAATTTGAAATCTTAAGCTGAATATGAAAATACCCACTAGTAATTTAAAAATATGAATAAAATGACAAGAGATAATGCATCAGACATCAAATGTGCAAACATCAGTGGGATCTGTGTTGTTTAGACATCTATAGAGAAGTGTAGAAGACCCTATTTCAGGTAATCATTTTCCTTCACCACAATGCTCAGATACATAGAGGAGCCTTCACAGAGATCCATTAAAGTAAGAAGTTGCGCAGGGACTCCTACTAACTCTTCAAGTGTGTAAAACACCACGTTTGTGTGACTTCTGGGTCACATGCAAAATATCTACCTCTGTGAAAATTCCTTTTATTTCCTTATTTGTAAAACAGGAATAATTTTTGGTCTCTACTTCAGCCAAATGTGTTAAAATTAATCAAGATCATTTATAATAAACATTCAATATAGGGCAGAACACACTGAAGTATCAGTAGGAAACCCCACTCAATGTCCTAAATCCAAGATTTAAAAATGTAAATATGTCAAAGTAAGAAACAAAATGGTCATTATTTGTATGTAAAACATAAATGAAAAACTACTAAGATTCCTGGATGCATATTTAATATACAAAGACTGAGAGAGGCCTTATGCTCCATCAATACACACCTGGAAAGACCCAAGGGAAATCATCCATGGGGAGCACCACACCGAATGAAGGAATGCCGAACAAATTCGATTGTGCTGTGTAACATCTGCATATAGAAATATATAAAGGAGCCGGAGATGTGGCTCAAGCGGTAGCGCGCTCGCCTGGCATGCCTGCGGCCTGGGTTCAATCCTCAGCACCACATACAAACAAAGACGTTGTGTCCGCGGAAAACTAAAAAAAATTGAAAAAAAAAAAAAAAAAAAAAAAAAAAAAAAAAAAAAAAAATATATATATATAAATATATATATATATATAGAAATTCTCTCTCTCTCTCTCTAACAAAAAAAAAAAAAAAGAAAAAGAAAAGAAATATATACAAATTCACTATAGGGCAAAAACAAAGGCCCAAATTGATAAATATAAATCACTGCATTTATTGAAAGGAAAATGTTTAAATTGTCAAACTGTCAATTTATCCTTACTTAATTTATCAATTCAATGTAATCTAAATGTCATTTCCCTTTTAATTGAACACATGGTTGCTTGCTATAAAAAAAATGGATCTTTATTTTATTATTAAAATTAATCAAATTCTGAAATTTATAAAAAGAAATTCACAAGTCAAAGTCAAGGAAATATTCAGGAAGAAGAATATTAATATCATGTGTTTCATCCCACCAGATGTAAAAAATGTTTTAAATATAAAGAATTTTAAACAGTGTCACATCTGTGAAGACATTTACAAAGTTATAATTATAACATTATACAGAGTTCAGAAACTGGCCTTTGTATATTGTGGAATTCAATATATAAAATATTTTGTTTTCTATTGTTTATTTTATTAATCATTGTACATGGAATGGAGTATGAGTTCAGGTTTGTCTGCAAGAGATAAAACCTACAACAGTGTCCTTCATAAAATAAGAGCTGATTTTTCTCATATAAAAAAAATACTATGGAGCAAAACAGTCAGAAATTTTCAGAGGAATTTCATCAAATCAGCTTTCCTATCAGGGTCCACATGTAGTTTCTCACTCAGGCCAAGACAAAAGTTGGGGCTCCAGAATATGTGCAAGTAATTCTGCTATCAAGAAAGACAAACAGGTAAAGAACATACCCCTCTTCATTAAGTCAGTATCCAGGGAGGCAAACACAAAATTTCTGCTTACATTAGTAAAATTATAATCAAAAAACTTGGGAAATGTAGTCTTATTATAAGCAACTAAAATGAAGCTCCTGTTACTAAAGGAAAAGTGAGAACCGACATTATAGAACAGCTGATATGTCTGTCATAGATGACTCTTCATTATGAGGTGTTGAGTCAATTGGCTGTTTACATGGCGGGCTACAGTTAAAATCACAATCATGGAAAAAAAGCAATGGTTTAATAAGTCAATTATAAAAGTGATAGTTGAGATTGACTTCTGGAAAGATGTAGTGGATCTACATTGTTTTCTTAATCTGTATTTAAGAATTGGCCTATTCTCTAAATTTTATTTGTAACCCCAAATCAATATCATGCTGGTTTTGATGTTTTTGTTTGATAGCTTCTGCCTCAGGTTTATATGTATAAATAGCATAAGAGAACACCAGCCCCATGCAAAAAGTAGCCAGGAATCACACTTGTCCTTCTTTCCTCACACTGGCAGACAGAGGTTTTTACTTAATGGTCCTTAGAGAAACATGAGTACCTGAGCTGAAGCCAGAACTGAAGCTACAGCCAGAGTCAAAACCTGGACCTTTTGGGGGCACTTGCCTTTCGTCAGCAAAGCCTGCAGCCATTAGCAGTGCAGATACAACTCACTCCCTGGGCTTGGGTGGGCAGTGTAGGCAAGGAGACATTGCTGATCAGCATCTTCTTCAGGCCCTTCTTGTACTTCTTAGCAAAGCACATGTTTCTCAAGAGCTCAGGGTCCATCCCCTTGAGATATTCATATCTATGTGATCAGAATTTCCTGATGCCATTTCTGTGCCAGTTTTGAAATTGGTTGTGTGTTCTGTGCTTCTTAGACATGGCTATGTCTGCACTGTTACTCACAGTGCCCCTACTTAAGGCTTTTGCAGTCAAATTCACAAACATGTGCAGAACAACCAAAAAGTTAAGGCACCCAATGTGCAAGGTTAGGGACCTCAGGACCAGAGTGATGTGGCAGTGATTTCTCTGAAGTTTGCTGTGGTTTTGTCTCATACATCCCAGCATACTTACTAGAGAATCCAAGAACTTAAAAGTTACCAACAGACACAGAGCAGACCAGAAAAGTGTCTAGCCAAAAGACCAGGAAGGAGGCAAGCTAGCAAGATTGCAATTTTAAAGACAATCTTCTCTATTCCATTCAAACCGTATAGAAAGAGCTATGACCTCACTCACAACCACACAGAGGGGAATATCAATTTTCACATTTGTGAGGCTGCACGGAGACACCTCAACAACCCTTTCTCATAGGGCGGCATTAGAGAAGAATATACAGGGAGCTGGAAAAAGCTCCAACCCAACAGTGTCAGTGGAGACCACAGATGAGCCTGGCCTGTCAACTTCTCTAGTTTAATGAGTTTCGCCTTCTCCCCCACACTGCAGTGGTATCAGAGAAGGCCTGGGAGAGACAGAACTTTCACTGTCTCGTAGTGGGTTGGTAGGCCACCCCCATCACCATGACCCACCGTCTGGTGTCAGTAGAGACTATGTGAGGAACAGTTGAAAAGAAAACAGCATAAAAGCCATGAAAGAAAAAAGACATCTTATCTGTAAGGAAAACAGAATTTCCCACTAAAAACAGTGGAACCAAAAGAAAGTGGTACAATAATTTCAAGCTCTGAGAGAAAAGAACTATTCACCTCAAACTTTGTGCTAAATGAAAGCTAAAAATATAAGAGGATTAGAAAAAAATAATCTCAAAGTCTTTCCAAACCTTCCTAAGAAAGTCACAGGTACAAATCATTTTTTTTTTAAAAAAAAAAAAGGAAAATTGACCAATCTGCCTAAAATAAAAATAAAAACTTTTGTACAAAATTGAAAGACACACAACAGCCTACAAGGAAATGTTTTAAAATATGCAACAAACATAGATTCATTCTGCAATTTAAAATTTTTATGATATGCTTCCTATTATGATAGTTATTATTTTTAAAAAATTAAATGTTGATGAGAATATCAAATGGCATAGCCACTAGAGGACAAAAAAAAAATACTAAAAGCATTGCCACAGAATCCAACAATTCCTTTAGTAGAAATACAACCAATAAAATTGAAAACAATTTTATAGTAGCAGCAATACTCACAACAGCTAAAAGGTAGAAGCAAATCAAGTGCTCATTGAAGATTAATGGATTAACAAACATAATATGTACATACAATGAAATATTATTTACCCTTAAAAAAGAAGCAAATCATTACAATGCACATGAATATTGCAGATAAAATACTATTTAAAATAAACTGCTCCCATGAGTGACTATTAGCATAACTGATTCCCTTTCTTGGAAAGTTATTTCTATTTCTGTTTCTGCCAACCCCCAAAAAAGTACCCGTGGAGAATGCTCAGAAATATCTGGGTTCAGAAATGCCAGCCCCTACCTGGTGACAAGAAGCAGTTTCCTTCATTTTCCTTATAGATTCTACCTTTATATTCTTAAGATAAACAGTGGTGGCTTCTGATGGAGTCATGCTTCTTTTACTAAAGGTTCAGGAAAATTTGTAAGAGGAAGTACGGTTTAAGAACAATAAAAAGACTTATTCTTGAATCATTCTCTAGTACACACAGGGAAAAGCCATTACAGTTTGATCTTCTCCTGACTGCTCCCCTTTAATGCCCCCATAATTTCCCCTGAAGCCCTGTGTCAAGCCTCTCGTCTACCTTTACCTTCTGCTACTTGGGGTTTTCTTCATCTCAGGCTTTCCTCTCCTCACTACGCAAAGGGAAAGAGACGGGCTCTATTCCTGTACATAGGAAAGGTGATGATAATCTCTGTTCCTAGATCAGATGCCCCACCAGTAAAGGCTTCAGTCACCTTGTCTACCCGTCACTTAGAAGGCACACCTGCCAAAAATGGCACCAATTTTTTTTTTTTTCCAGAAGATATTTTAGATGGTTCTCATTCCAGGAAAGTATCTTCCTCATGTTACTATGAATTGTTCCTATTTCTTTTGAAGCAATAATATTAATACTTTTAAGTCAGAAGCACATAATTCTTTCCTGTTTCTTATGTACATTATTAGAGTCATATCATCATCAGTGGTGGGGAGTGCTAGCTGCTAACTGTAAGTCCCAAACCCGTTCTTTGATGGAACTGCAATGGTGTGAAATCAGTTCACAGTGATTCGTATTTATAGAAATATTAAATGGGATATGTATTATGTAGACATATGCAAAACATTTGAAATAAGATACAGATGTGAATATAAGCATTATTTTGACCATCATATTCATCTTCACAACTACCCATAAGCTCCAGGCTGCTTTGGACTCCAAGTCCATTCAGAAAGCAGCAGGAGCTCATCAGCAGGAGATGGCTGCATGTTGAGGCAGAGCCATTTCTCCTGCTACTGAGTTTCCTGACCCCATTCTTCATACATCTGATCATATTGAATATTGAATTTTTGCATAAAATTTTCTTTCATACCCATATTTCATGCAATGATATATACATAATTGAATATACAGTTGCCTAGTGTATCAAATTGTGGATTATAACTCTATAAAAAAATTCACAACTCTATAAAAAAATGAGTGTCTACTACACACTTAGAAAAAATATAAAGAGAAATAAATTATCTATATGTCCTATCAAGTGAAGCTACATACTCCTTTGATTTTATTGATAAATTGATAGACAATAATAGAAAAAATATAGAATATGTATTTAGAGGTTAATAATTCAATATCTCAAAAATTGACATCATTTAATAGAATTATTCTACTAAAACTGAGCTTAAATAGTAAGAAATTATATCCAAAACTGCATAATATTTCATAAATATAGGATCTGAAAAATGATTGCAAATTAACTAAACATTGCACAGTGAAGAATACAAATAGGAATAATAATGAAAACTATGACAGAGATGGTGATAACCAGCGTAATACAGAGGAAAACAAGGAAGGAGGGAAGGGAACAGAAAGGGAAGAAGACGAGGAAGAGACCTAGAAGAAAAGGGGAGAACAAAAATACAGTGAGGTATTAAGGCATTTTAAGAATTGAAATCAAAGTACAAAAGACCAGATAATAAGAATACTTATTTTGGCATTTTTTTAATGCTGAAATTTTAGTGATTTCTTGCATTTATTTGTAATCTTTCCTTTGAGTAAGGTGAGAGGGTAAATATTGTGACATTGAATATTTTCTTGCATATAGGAAAGATTTTCAAGATTTAAAAAAATATATATCAACTGCCTGAGATCAATCACAATTTTAAAAAAGCCCCTGAATTTTGTTCTAAATATCTGATATTACAGATGTAGATGCAGATTGTCCAAAATTACTTCAAAAGACATATGTTTTTAAATACAAACTATGGGTGACATATGGCTTAAAGTATTTTGCTAAATCTTTAATAGCAACGACATGGGTGTGTTTTAGGCAACATATAATTTGAAACTGGAAGAGGTTAAACATACCTCTTCTTTTCTAAGAGGCAGAAGAGGCTGGAAGGTGAACAGTGGAAGAGTGAAGTAGAGTACAACCCCAGTTTGGAAATTAGAGATCAGTTTGTTTAATGTCAATATCTTTCCTGATATTGGAACAAATCCCCCAGCAAGCAATTTGCAAAGCCCTGGAAAGCACAGGACACAGTTTAATAACCAACATGAGTCACAGACAACAAATCACATCAGCCCAAATTTCTCTGAGCCAGTGACAACTTTATAAATGTAGAGGTACAAATAAAGTTATGTATGTGGCTAAGTGAGAATTTTAACAGTGACACTCATAACACACTCATAGCATGATATAAAAATATGGGTGATACCATAATCTTGGAAGAGTAAGTAGGGATTTGTTCATTATTTAATGATTACTCTGTGAGGTAACATACAGCTAGAAAATAATCTAGATTTCTCTGGGAAATCCTTTCTCTTAATAAAGCTAATGTTAAAATTGATGGTATTTTTATAAAATTCACACCTTAAAAAATGCAGTGAGAAGTTGAATATAATGATTATATTTGGAATAGTAAGAGGATGTTTCCATTGGGAGGCCCTTGGAGCCCTGGTTCTGAATCTTTCACACAGAGTATAAGGATATTCATAGAATGTGCAGGTTTTCCCTTTCTCCATTCCATCTCCACTGGGATTTTACTACTTATGGAAATTCAAGATAAGGGCATTGTTCCTGGAACATTGGGAAGCTATGAAATTACTTGCCAGGAGATAATTTCCTTTAGTGGTTACAAGTCTCTTTTGTGTTGTATCTTCAAATATCATGCTTTTATTCCTTGTTTGAGTTACTGCATTGGGGCACATCACTCAAAAGTGAATTACATTTTAGAAAAATAAGCAGGTGATCTTAAAAGTAGAAGTCTACTTTAATGCAAAATATTAGCTAGGGTGTGTCAATATGTTACCTAGATAGAAGAAAACAGTTTGTCATTTGATACTGACAAATAATTCATTTAAATATAAAGTTGAACATAATTTGAAATATTTTAGACCACGTAGCTATTCTCATAAAACAATCTACCATATATAATCTTTGAAAATAGGATTATGATAACATTTTAACATACATTAGAGAGCTCTTGTAAATGAATTATCTATTTCCTGTAATTCACCTTTAAGATCATCTGATTCTGTAGTATTTTGCAAGTAATACCTTCATAATTTCAAACTTCTCCCAAAGTTATTAATCTGTCCAAGTTTTTCCCTTCCTCTTGAATCTATTTTGGAAATATTAATAATCTTAGAACATGTTTCTATTTACCAAGAATTTCAGATATTTTCATTCAATTACATATAATAAAATATGGGTTCTACAGTCATTACTGCAACAAGTTATCAAACTGATTTTTTCCTTAGTATCCTCATCACTATGATAAACATTAAGACAGTACTTGCTTTATAATGTTTTTAACAAAGGCTAAAATAGTTAATATATAGAAAACTCATAGACTATCATAACAAGTACTCAAATAGTCTTTTTATTATTAGTGTTATTGCTATTATTGTTATCATCTCTAAAGATACAAATGCCTCTGCATTTATCCTATCATCTTTGCTATTATATTTCTATATTTTTTGTTGATTCATTGATTTAAATTTTCTCTATATTAACAACAATTTTCCATTTTGGGGTCTTTTTATTTTTTTCATCTGTGTTTTTTCTCTGAGAATCATTTTTCCTGCAAATATGAAAAAATATAACTCACAAGGACTTGGACAATTAAAATGGATCTAAGTAGTGGCTCAGTTCCTAAAGTATTTGGAGGGAGGAAATATTCAAGCACTGCTTGTTCAGGGCTCCAGTTCCATTTCTTTGCAATTTCTTCAGCTCCATACTTGTCTGTTTTTTGAGTTCCTTTTTAGTCTGGGTTCCCTCATGATTGTGGCAAGTTTATGATCAGCAAAGGTTCTCCAAGGAAAAATAGAGATTTCGTCCCACAATTATCAAATGTTCTCAAACTCATTTTAATTAAACTGTTTCTCAATCTACCATGACCATTGGGAAGCCATGACTGACTGGGCTTAAACTGATCATTGGTGAGGGAAATGGCCCCCATTATGGAGCCAGAGATGAGATCAAGCCACCAAAACAAAGTTAATACACAATGGGAAAAAAAGATGCTTCCATCAATTGCTAATCATGCAAATGAACCATCTTGATGCTTCAGTCCAGTCAAGTCCCTAAATTATGTTCAAAACATGACAATATATATGAAGATGAGTCTAGTCAACAATGCATAATGGAAAATAATAAAATTGTTACTTTGGCTTACATTTTGTAGGTAGTTTCTTACATCAACTTTATAAGATATTTTAGATTCCATAGTTTGTATTTCTACTTATATGTCCTTGAATAAGGAGATTTCTATTCATATGCAGGGTTTGTTAATAAAGAAAATAAACAGTGTCTATAGTCCAGATCATGGACAATTTGAAGTCTGGTTAAAACATATTCCACAATCTACAACAAGTTGGCACATTGCTATGCCCAGCTTGTAAACCAAGTCCCATTATTTCCTGGAAAATTCACCAGTTATAAACATACAGCTATAATTGGGAATCATTTCCTATGCTCACCTACTGGTTAACTAAGAGAATAAATGAATAAACATGAAAATATGCAATTCTAAGTCTCAGCTCCCACTTGTTACTTGGAGAGTTCACATCTCCTATATGTCTATGACTCATAGCTCTTAACACAATTCTCCATTTTCTATATTTTTCCCTAAACCTCTTTTTTTTCTTGGACAGGAGGAGCAGTACTGGGGATTGAACCCAGGAGTGCTTTACCACTGAGCTACATCCCAAGTCCTCTCCATTGCTTATTTGTGAGTTGCTTACCACTGAGTTGCTGGGGGTCCCACTAAGTTGCCTAGGCTTGCCTCAAACTTGCAATCCACCTGCTTCAGCCTTTTGAATTGCTGCAATCACAGGCCTGCATCATTGTACCCCACCTCCATAATATTTTGGTGTCTCTGACAAGATATAAAAGGGAAAACAGCATTACTATTGGTAAAGGGGGAAGACAACAAGATGGAGGAAGAGAAAAGAGCGAATAAAAGAAAGGGGAAAGTCTGCTATTTTAGGTACTTCATGAAAGTGGAATCCTGTGGTATTTGTCCTTTTGTGACGGGTCAAATTTACTCAGCATAAGGTTCTCCAGATTCAATCATCTTGTCAAAATAGCAATAGTTCCTTCTCTTTTAAAGCACTTGATATTCCATTCTATATTTTATCTCACATGTGGAAGCTGGAGAGAAAAAAAAATGGATCTCTTGAATACAGAAGGGTTAGAGTAGAGGAAGGGGATGCAGAAGGAGGGAGGAGGAAAGGGCATGGGGAGATCCTGGGGAATGACAGTGATCAAATTATGTTATGTGCATAAACAAAGATGTCACAATGATTTCCACTACTATGTGTAATTAAAATGTGCCAATAAAAACAAATCTCAATTTAAAAGAAAAAAAAATATTCCATTCTAGGTATAAATGAATACTCTGGTAGGATCTAAATAAATCTATTTAAATTTCCAAGTAAGTCATATTAGTCAAAGTCAAGAAGATAAGATACTAGGAGTAAAGCCCTTATATCTATAAAAATGAATAAATAATAAAACAACATAATAAATAACATAATAAATAACATAATCATAAACCAGATTTCCACAGGGTTACAAAAATGAACACCCTAAAGATGCTACTTATATAACTTTGAGCATTATATTTATTATATTTTTGGAAGCATTTCATGTTTTCCAGAGAATTCAATGCTTATCTTTCCAAATTCTGGTTAACTTGAAAAGCTCTCAAATTAAAGGGCTCCCCACTCAACCTAAAACTAGACTGAAAAATTGCAGAAAGAATAAAATATGACTTTTTGCCTTCATTCAATGAACAATAAACTCTCTATTTAACTCCATTACTATCACCAACAAGAAACATAAATTTAGTAGTGCAACATACTAGTTAATACTTAGAATAATTTAATTAACAAAACACAAGTCAAGCTAGCCTAAACAATAAAGGACAAATTTTAATCTACATAAATAAAAACTCCAGTAGCAGGTTTGGATTGTAGCAAATTATGATCCAGTGACTCAAACACTTTCTTGTTGACTCTACTCGCCTAAGATTGGTAGCTTTAATCCTCAAGCCCTGTGTTGTCTCTTATCTTCCACCAGCACAAGCTTCAGATTTTCTCCCTTGGGACCAATAATGGCAGCCATAGTTCCAGCCCTCACAAACTAATTCTTTATCAACCAGGGAAATGGATTCTATTTTTCTACTCTTACAAAGTCTTGGAATTCACTGCCTTTTAATATCCCTAAATGTTCCATGTATCTCTCCCCAATGGAAGATAACTAAATTATAAGGAAAAGTCAACAGAGATCCACTCTTGAACCAACCCACATAAATGAAAATAATAGTATAAATTCTCATTAAGGTGCCATTGGTGAGAAAGAAGGAAATGGGAGTTAGGAAAGAAGATACACACATCTCCTACAAAGAACAAAATGTGAAATTTTGAAGGGTTCTAAGTGCATGAATTATTCAATAATAACCAGAGTAACAATATAGCTTAGCATCCAAACCAAAGCACATCTGGAAAAGTAGATGTTATTCATCACCAGGCCAGCAGAGCAGTTGTAAATCAGGATAGTCCCAGACCAACAGAAACATGCCATCCTTAGAGCTCCCAAGCCTTACCTCCAGCTGCTGCCATCTCTATTTCAATGTTTCACACACCTAGAGTTAAACATTATTAAATCAATACATTATCTTCCAAATTTAGTCCCCTCTCAGTGTTCTCTCTGTCCCTGAATGATGCTACTATCTATCCAAAAACAAAACGCAGGACCTAGACAAGTTATCTGTAATACAACCTCCCTTCCTGCTGTTCTTCACCTGGTCTATTAACTCACATTGTAAAATATATTAAATCATCCAAACTACCCATTTATACTACCTACTCTGTATGCAACTATTTTATTACCTCTTAATGGAACTAGTGTAATAACCCACTAAATAGTGTCTCAACATTTATTTTTGTCTCTACTCAATGTAGACTAAATTTTTGAAACACAAATTAGATCAAATCAACTACTTGCTTGAAATCATTCAGTCATTTCTTATTGGTCTTACAGATAACTCCATAAGCAACACCCTACATTGTGGCATGATCTGGTCATACCTACTGCCTGCCTTCCCTTATTGTCCCTGCTCTTTAGTATCCACCTCCAGCCATGTTAGTTTTTGTTTATTTTATCAAGCATACGGCATCAGTTTGCTAAGGTGGCTATAACAAAGTACTGCAAACTGGGTGCCCCAAAATGAGAGAAATTTATTGCTCAATGTTTCTGGAGATTTGAAATCAAGATATCAGTAGAGCCATGCTCCCTTGGAAATTTGTAAGGGGGATCCTTCCTTTCCTCTATCTGGGGTCTGGTGGATACTGGAAATCCTTGATGTCACTTGGTTTGCAGAGTCGTTCTCTAACACCATCACCTTTTGTAAATGCCTTTGTCCCTGTGTCTCTTTTCTTGTTCTTATCACAACAGAGTAGGGCCCATTCAACTCCAGTGTGATATCATTTTAGTAACTATTTTTTTCAATTACTCTATTTCCAGATAAGGTCATATTCAAGGTACTAAACATTAGGACTTAAAGATATATTTTGGAGAAATACTATATATATATATTTTTTTTTTCAGCTCTTTTGCTGCTGTGACTAAAAGATCTGACCAGAACAACCGCTGTGAAGGAGGAAAATTTTATTTGATGGCTCACAGTCTCAGAGGTCTCAATCCATACACGGCTGGCTCCGGTCCTCTGAGCTTCAGGTTAGGCAGAAAGAACATCATGGTTGAAGAGTGTGGCAGAGGGAAGGAGATCACATGGTGATGAGAAAGCAGAGACTCCACTTGCCAGATACAAATATATACCTCAAAGCCACACCCCAATTTCCACCTCTATCAGTCACACCCTACCACTTCAGTTACCTCTCAGTTAATCCCTATCAGGGGATTAATTCACTGATTGGGTTAAGATTCTTATAACCCTGATCATTTCTTCTCTTATTCTTCTTGTATTGTCTCACATGTGAGTTTTTTGGGGACACCTTACATCCAAACCACAATACACACACACACACACACACACACTCACACACACACAACATACATATTTCCTCCAACCACAGATATTTGCACATGGGTTCTCTGGGTGGAAAACATTCTTTCTTTTCTTTTTTTCTTGGTCATTTCAATTTTATCCTTCACTCTCAACTCAAAAGTCACTTCCTTGGAGATTGCTCTTGTACAATACATTCTGCCATTGCATACTATATCTATACCACATTTATTCTCTTCATGAAAATTATTATATTTAAACTTTTACTTATTATTTATTATTTTATACACTAATGCCTAGCAAAGAGCTTGGTACAAAATAGATAATGAAGACCTATATAGTCATTTAGTTAATGAATGAAGGATTGAAAGTAAGGACTCACAATTTCTCTGATAACATACATTAGCCTAGAAAATTTTTAATTCCATCAACTTTAAGCTTATCACTTTGGAACACAGGAAATTAATAACTTCCAGATATGTTTAAGTCATTAATTTTTATCATATTTTTAGAATTTTTACTCCATTTCTCTTAATACTCCTTTGGTATCATTAGTATACTTAATATTCTAGAGTTTATACAGTGTCTTCTCTTTTCTAACATTATTTTTATAGTTTTAAAATCTTTAGAACCAGAAGCAAAAAAACATTAAAAATAGATATTTATTTTCTATTCTAAAATGCATTGTCTATCCAAAAAGCACCAAAGTCTACTAAAAATCTGATATTATACAAAGTTTTCAAAGCAATTTGTTTTTTTTTCTTTTTGTTTTATTGATTTTATTTTTTTAAATACATGACAGCAGAATGCATTACAATTTTTATTACACATATATACCATAAGTACATTGACAACCAATTGAAGTCTTCATTCATGTACTTTGGATAATGATGTCCGTCATATTCCACCTTGCTAATCCCCTGCCCCCTCCCTTTCCCTCTCACCCCTCTTCCCTATCTAGAATTCATCTAATCCTCCCATGCTCCCCCTCCCTATCCCACTATGAGTCAGCTTCCTTATATCAGAGAAAACCTTCAGCATTTGTTTTTGGGGGGGATTGGCTAACTTCACTTAGCATTATCTTCTCCAACACCATCAATTTACCTGCTATCCTTTGTTTTTAGTATATTATCATCTCTTTTACTTGTGTTAAGATATTTTGTGTGTCAAAGTCTTTGTTGACACAATTGAATAATGCAGAGCAAATCATATTTACTACTGAGAATATACAGCACACTTTCATCTTTACAGTCTTGAATTACCTCAGCCTGTAACAGGGCATTTCTTTTTAAACTAGAATATGCAGGATTTGGGTTACATAGGTTGTCCTATGTAACAATCAAATACTTTACAATGGATCTTGTGTGTTAGTTATAGAACACATATAATAAAATTCTTGTACACTTTCTTTTTATTTGTGTGATCTGTTACCTGACACAAACAATCCAGCTTACTGTAGCTAAGTAGTTAATATAGGGTGAACACATCAACATTTCACTCTCAATAATGGAAAGAACGAGGCACAAGATAAGTTAGGAAATAGAGGACTTAAACAGCATAATAAAACAATCAGCTCCAAGAAACATATACAGAACATTAGAAATCAACAACATAAGTAAAACTGAAAAATTCAGAAAATAACAAAACACAATTTCAAGTAACTGATGAGCAAGAGGGAAAAAATTACAGGAAAATTGGAAAATACTCAGAGACAAATGAAAACAAAAAATACCACATATCAAAATTTATGGGATCAAAAGCAGTGCTAAGGGGAAATTTTAAAGCTCCAAATATTAAAATACAGGAAAGATCTAAATAATAAAATCTTTATAAATTAAGAAATGAGAAAAAGCAAAGTGAACTAAACCTAAAGCTAGCAGAAAGAAAAAAATAATAAAAATTATAGACTTAGAAACATAAGCAAAATAGAGAATTGAAAAATCAATAGAAAAGATTAATGAAATTAAAAGTTGATTATTTTAAAATCTCAAAAAAATGGCAAACCTTTAGCTAGCTGGTCTAAGAAAAAAAAAAGAAGACTCAAATTATGAAAGATAGAATGAAAGTGGGAAATTTACCAAATCTAGAGAAGTAAAAAAGATTATAAGGAAGTACTATGAACCACTGTCTATCAACAAAATGTGTAATCTAGACACATGAATTTCTAGAGAAAAGCATAATTCTGCAGTTTTGATATATATCTTCTGATAATTTTAAGAAATTGTAAAAAAATTTTAAGTGAGACAGTTGAGGAACTGAGAATTAATCAGTTTTCTCAATATATTCAACAAAATGTCCATAGACCAATAGTTGTTCTTTTCATTAACATCACTCCACTCTGCCTACTACAAGAACCCAATTAATGAGTTTTGGTGGAATTCCTGAGCATGCCCACATTCCAGGTACCCTGTTCTGTTTACTATTTCCAAACAAATTCTATCAGCTTCCACATTTGGCCTGTGTACAAGCTGACCTCTCATACAGAAATGATGACCATTGTTCAAGGGCTTCTCAAGTTCTTCTTCATCCCTGAAGTATTTCCTGATGATAATTTTCTCTCCCTTTCACTTTTAGTTCCCTTTTCTATAAGCTTGACAAATACCACTTTGTCTCACTATATATTTGTCCTTTCTCTCTCTCCTTCCTCACCCAAAATGCCTAAAGGGTGTATTTCTTAAAGAGCTCACAAAGCACTTGATCATATTAAATAAATAACATATGTGGTTTTAAGCTGGAGGTTATCAGAAAATAACTATAGGGAAATGAGAACAATAAAACTGATGGTGGTTGGCAACTGTAATGTCTCTTCCCTCTAGCACTTCTCAGTGCCCTGTCCTCAGTAGTAATGGCAAAGCCCTATTTCCCAACCAACACACTGCTGAGCTAGGGACTGGAAAGAGGTGGCAACTTAAAGAACAGCAGTTGTACCTGGCAGGTATGCATGTGAAGTCCTGGAGCCTTGCCATGAGCACTTTATTCAGAGAGAGAGAGAGAGAGAGAGAGAGAGAGAGAGAGAGAGAGAGAGTTCTTTTCTGTAAATACAGAAACACAGTCTAAATTATTTTGTTTTTCCATTTTTCCTGGCCTAAAAGTAAAAGGGACTTTTCAAGTGGTAGCTTGGACTACAGGGAATAGAACAGGTAATGACAGTCCTCCATAGTGCTCTGCACAAAAGGTTAAGAAAGCACGGTTGAGTGGCCCCTTTTAGAAGGGGTTGTCATTTTTGATGCTCTAAACCTTCCTATGCTGTCTAGAATTTTTAAAAATGGAGTGTTTTAAATGAATATTAGATTGCATCACTTAA
The DNA here is from genome assembly GCF_021218885.2 of Marmota monax. Classification (NCBI taxonomy): domain Eukaryota; kingdom Metazoa; phylum Chordata; class Mammalia; order Rodentia; family Sciuridae; genus Marmota; species Marmota monax. The sequence goes on from NW_026692781.1 coordinate 19,570,332, forward strand.
GGGGTTTCTTCACTTTATGAGCATCTTGCAATGATTTTTTAAAAGCCAGTGGTATACCTGTGTATGCACTACAAGAGATCAAAGCCCTTGATACACACACACACACACACACACACACACACTTAAATGCAGAAGTTAATAAATGCACTAAACAAAAGGAGGCTGTACTATTATATCCACAGCACTAGCACATGTTAGTTAATGGATGGATGTCAAGGTTTTGCCTTCTGTGTCTAACTCTATCTTCTCAATACAGAAGTTTTTCAGGCCATTGTTTTTATGATAGTATAAAGGTTCCAGAAAAGACAAATTATCCCAATATGTTCCTCACATGCACTATTTATGGGGTAAGGAGAATTTCACACTTATCTTTCTACGTCAGTATTTTGCTCTCTAAAATCAGGACAAAAGCAGTTAAAGCTAGGATCATAATCCTTCCCTAGGTAACAATTAATATCCCAATGAACGACATTTTTCAGGGGGAAAAAAAGGAGAGAGAGAGAGAGAGAGAGAGAGAGATTTAAAAAATGAGAATGCCTTCATGATAACTGCCATAACCAAATAAAGTTGCCTTCTTCCTGTCAGTAATGACCCTAGCATCCCTGATGTGTAACTTACATTTAACTGGCAACATTCTGGGCCACTCATATTCACTGCAACAGGCTGAACAGCTTGAACTTCAATAAAATGTGCATTAAGTGACTAAGTTAATTTAACCTCATTAATCCTCAGCCCAATAGAACCATCTGAAGCCTTCCAAGCAGCCTGTGCTTCATCTGAAACAAAAACATGCTCCTGTAGGAAATCAACACCCAGAACGTGCTGAAGCTCCAGCTCCCAAGTTGTCACCAAGGGGTAAATGGCTGTGTAATTGCCAGGACCGGGTTCCAATTGCATTATATGATTCCCTCAATTTGATCATTCTGGTTAACAGTGAGATGAGTTCCTGAGAAATAATTCTCTGATCTTTTTTTGGAATTGCTTCTCTTTTTGACCTCATATACTCTAATTCATCAAAGAGCCGTGTTCTTGTTCAAGATAATTTTTTTCCTTATAACTTAAGAAACATGGAAAATATAAGACTGTGCTCAATTAAAATAAAAATTTAATTCCTACACCTCCCACATCTTTCCCAATGTAGGATTAATTACAGACACATAGTAGCAGCTAATTCTCAGAATTTACTCTTCTTAGGCTGAAATTTCAAAGTAATATAAATTTTCAGCACTACTTCATTATTTAGTCCAATGTTTGTTGTTTTACACAAGACATATTATTTAAGTATTTGTATTTTGTTTTGTTTTGTTCTTTATTTTGATGCTGGAGATTGAAATCAGGACCTCACACATACTAAACACACACCCTACCACTGAGCCACTGAACTATATGCCCAGCCAAGACATTTTAATATTATGTAATAGTGTAGAACTTTTATGAATCTTGATCTAGATCAACTTAAGTCTCATCTCAGCAGCATAGAAGGTTGAGGCAGGAGTATCTCAAGTTCAAAGACAACCTCAGCATAAGTGAGGCGCTAAGCAATTCAGTGAGATTCTATCTCTAAATAAAATAAAAAATAGGGCTGGGGATGTGGCTCAGGTGTCCCTGAGTTCAATCCCCAGTATCCACTCCCCCCACCAAAAAAAGAATGAGTCTCAATAAAGTACACCATGTACTGCATTGTTCATGCTGTTTATGGCATTGTAAACACTCTCACTAAGCTATGTCCCCAACTCTAACCCTACATTTTGGGGTCCTCCTTGGTTCATTTTCTGTTCACATTACTCCCAAGTCAAGAAAACCAAGTAATACCATATCTGAACATGCTTGCTTTCCCTATCCAGAGATGTGAGCTCCAAAATAAGAACATTGTATTTAGGCCAAAGACACTGGGTTTGTTTTAGTTTTGTGAGAATCACTGATTTGCAGGCAGATAATACGATGTTCTTTATGAAACTAGGGAAAATATACTGCCTACTATCTCACTAGGATTTTGTAATAATCAAAACCAGATCATTTACCCAAAGAACTTCATATATTATAACATCTGTACAATAGAGTTACTCTTGTTTCTTCATAATCACAAGTTGTTAGTAATAAAATATGCCTCAAAAATGGGTAAAGCAAAATTCAGAGTAGCTTCTATTCTTCATCAGTCCTCCATATTACTTCCAAAGAGCTCCTGATTTTTGAAAATAATTTTATAACTTCATCATCAAGAAACATAAAACTATATAAAATAGTGGAAATTGTATCTCAAAATATCCATAATTAACCAATGATTTAAAAATTATAAGCAAAAGAGTTATTATTAGCCTGAAACATTCTATTTTAAAAAAATAGCAAAAACTGAATTTAAATACTTAAGCAACTCTATGGTCAAATCTCTCCCAAGTAAAATCTCAAATGTTTTTACTTGGTGAAAACATGCTTTTTTTTCAACAAATAGCTTTATTAAATTTTATCATTAGGTTAGTCATAGAAATATATCAGTTTTCTATGTTCTAACTGTGTTATGTATAGGTAATAATAACAGCAAAAGAATTACATTGTAATTCTAGCATGTTTGTTAAAGTGGCAAACTCCATACTAGGTTTTTTTTTTTTCTTTTAATTCGTTAACATGAAGTGGGCATATTCATCTTTCTCAATTCTCATCAGTTACAAGAAATTAAATGGTCTAAAAATTCCACATTGTTATTGCTCCCTAAAGCAAACAAGGGATTCCAAATTTGGGGAAGACAATATTGAAAGAAATATTCCTAAAAGAGCAAAACACATTGGTAGCTTTCATGAAATATAAATTAATTCACCTTCCTGCTTGGATAGTCTCAATATTTTTCTTACCAGGTAAACTATCTACTGGCAAGCTTTTCATATGATTATTTCTTTTAAAACTGCCAGTTCCAGAAATATGATAGTCCTCAAGTAAAAACTCACTTTTTAAAAATGTCATGCCAGCACTATTCTGTTATATTCATGAAAGACAGATTTTAAATTACTATTTAACCAAGTACAATTTACCCCAAGAAACTATTTATGAAAATAACATAAATCAGATTTGATAAAATCAGTAATAAATATTGAGAATGAAGGATTTTAGAAAAGATAAGCTATCTTTAGAGAAGACAGAACAATTTACATTTCCAAAGTACGGTGAACAACATGCTTTAAATCACTTCCAAGATGTTGAAAAATATAAACATATCCCATCGATGGTTTGGGAGCCAGAATATAACTCTTGATAGTTGCTTGCTTTTACATAAAGATTTGTGTGCATGCTTTTATGAAAATCTGTTTGCCTTTCTAAAGGATCTTTCGTGTAATATGTTTTTTAAAGTTAAAAAGGCAGCATTTTCTTGAAACTATGCAACTGTGCTAAATGTAATATACCTGTTTCAATTTTTGACTTTTGCTATTTTGGCAAAACAAATTATTCTATCTGGACAACAATTTTAAAAATGCACTAAGTCGTGCTGATTTCCTTATGAAAAAGAGAAGTGAAACAGGCAGCCAACAATATTTTGAGATGTTTCATCAGGATCCTTAATGTTCCCCACATCTGTCCTACTGCTCTTTCCTCTCATGAAGACTTAGTGCTATTTTAAAATTAATATATATTTCTGATCATGTTTTGGCATTTATAACGTCTGCTCAAACTCTTTAAAAATTGTTGCCCAGTATTTTCAAGATTTGTTACAGAAAATTTTCTTCTCCAGAGCTTATTTTTATAGTAAAATAAAAATAATATTTCTAATATCTCAGACGTGATGGCTACCAAAAATTTATCAAGCAGGAATGTGATGCTAAAATATTAAAAGTCATGGATCCTAGTAGAACTACATTTCCTATCCATACAATTTCATATTTATTACCAAAAGAGTACTCAAAATAAGCATCAAAACAAAGTATAAATGCAATGCAAAACTGAATTATATATCATGTTTATTTTCACTTCTAGATAGGAACTCAAGCGAGTTTCTTTGATAGCAATTGAAATCTTACAAAACTTATAAGAAATCAACTTTGAATTTAGATACATGAGAATTAGGCTAATTTTCTAATTTTAGTTAGAGGAAGAAAAGAGATCCACTTCATTTATGTCAACCAAAAAGTATGAACTGGGCCAGAATAAAAGGCTGACCACTCTCTCTGTTAAGAGAGAAATTATCTTCTCAGTGTCTCCATCTTCTCTTTCACTCTTTCTGTGTGAGTTCCTATTTATCTATTGTTTGCTATCCTCATAGTTTGTACAAGTCTTCAGTGCACCAAGTACTTAGCAGCATCCCTTTGGCTGCTGTGCCTACTGCTAACACACTGTTAGCAATTGAAATACCCAAGAGTGAGAATCTGTTTGACGTGCTTCACCTGTTTGCAGCAGAACAATTCACAGGATGCTATCCAGCCAATCTATTGGCTACACTTTTTTTCACCATCAGTTCTTATTCCCAGTCCATTTAACTGCAGCCAAAAGCTAGAATACTGAGGTATAAAAATGGCTATAATGGAAGAAGGGACTGTGAAATATTTTCTTGGGATAAATCGTGTGTTTGAGGAAGTAATAGCATCTTTATTGTACTGCATAAATACACTTTGATTGACTATTTTAATTAAATCTTTTCTACGAATGAGTCTTTTCTAGGAATATATCACATGAAATCTTTTCTAGGAATGAAGTCAAGTGAGCTTCTATGATACCAATTCCAGTTTTGCAAAGCTGAGGAATCAATTGTGAATTTAGATATGTGAGATTTAGGCTAATTTTCTATAACTTCTCCAAATTTATCACTCAAGAAAAATAAAAAACAACTTCTCAAGTGAAACTTGCATAATATTTCTACCTAGGATTGATGTTATGTTGCTATTTAAATAGTGCTATAGCAATTAGGGATCAAAACTCAAAAGATCACCTCTTTAAAGATCTAGGGTCGTTTAAATAGAAATATAGGATTTATTGAGTTTGGTGAGTAATTTAGTATATCTTGATGTAGTTTTATATTAGGATGACCAGGCTGTTATAGTTTGGAGAAGAATGTCAGATTTAACCCACTTGACCAAGAAAACTAGTACACCCAGTATTATATTATGTATGTGCTTTCACAATGTTCAGCATAATGTATAATGTTTCTACATTTTCATTTTAATGTTGAAGTAGAATTCAGTAATAAGCATGCATAGTATATACATAACACTTTATAAGTTGAAACAGGCTTTCACAAAGTTTACTTCATATATCACATGTAGCATCACTTACTTATGACAGAAGAAACTTGAACAGTTTCCTTAAGAGAGACTTAAAAAGTAACATAATGGCCAATGCCAGAGCCAAGACTCAAACCTATTAAGGCATTCAAAAATTACCATTACAGTACTATGCCATTACAAGCATGTTTGGGTCAATGGTATCAGAAAAAAGGAAGGGAGTAAAGTGCATTAAAAAGTCTAAAGCCTCTTTAAAGATCTAGGAAGTAGAAGTACAGGATTTACTGAGTTTGTTGTAGTTTTATATTAAAACATCTGAGGCTGGGATCATGAGAATCACATAATGCTCCATGAAAAAGAAGGTAAATAAGATTTCATATGGAAGGATATTAAAATACACTAATAAAAAAAGGTTTCATACTGACATGATAAATTTCAGAAGGATTTATCTTGATTTCTTTTGCATCAGGTCATTTTAGCTTGGAACATCAGACCAGATTCAGTTTCATTTTATGCACAACTTCAAAAACTTGGCATTAGTGCTCTGAATAATATTTGGAAAATAATTCTTAGGTCATATTTAAGCTCAGTGAGAAAGAGTACCATAATGGATGAGGAATGCCTGCCATGGATAGAGGAGCTCACAATGTAAGTATTAGTACTGTATAATTGCCAAGTCTGACCTGGACTTTCCATTGTTTGGTTGATATGTACTCATAGTTGTCTTACAATTAAATTCTACCTCTCAGAAAATTCATAAAGATACAAAATGTCTAATCCACAAATCACTGGCAAATGTTTGGATATATCTGCAAGTGATGAAATTTCCCCTTCTTTTCTTATACCCAGGTCATGGGTCAATCATGAAAAAAGTACTGGAAGTCACATGAAGTCAAATAGTAGAATCACCTGATACTCACTGTGTTCCTGGTGTGGAACAATCTCATGAAGACATGCCCACCAATTCCTTGGCAAATCTTTTGCCAGTAAATTCTCCCCTTTCATTGTCGCAATTATGGATGGAGCCAACTGGAGGGAGATTTGACTGAGGAGGTAAAAGAAACCAGCAGTTCATAAATAGTTTTCAGGTTTTCCTAAAAGATTTAAATTTTAACATACACTTGTATTTCTTCTCAAACTCATCCTAACTCTTCAAAGGAAACATCACTAGAAAGAAAAGGGCAGAAGAAACAGAGCCTTATAGGGGTTCTGTGTTTGGGATTGGGATCTCTGATAGACTTCATGATTGTGGCATGTGTGGTGGCTAGAAAATTTATGTGCAAAGACACAGAATACCTGATTGCGGGGAAACTTCTGTGCAAAAATAGAGGATGCCTGGCTGCTGTAGCAATGTCCTTCACAAGGAGGTTCTGTGTTAGAGTCTTATCAGCCTCGACTTTGGTCTCAGGCACACAGCTCCTGGGAATATAGGGACTCTCTTGTTAGAAAACCACAATGTTTCTCTGAACCTAAACCTGTCCACATACTAGTAACTTTATACAACTGGACTTTCTTGAGAGCTATACAAAGCTCCTAACATTGCACATTGCAATTTAGTATGTAACTGAGGAATAAACTGCATAATGTTGCTAAATCTGTAACCTGCCTAGTAATACAATGAACAATATGTACTAATGATGCCAATGACCTAAGGTAAAGTATTGATATAAATAAAGCTTGGCAGCTTGGCCTCTCTGCCATCTTTTCTGTCTCTGCATCTTGTCTCTGTGTCTCCTTTTTATTTTCCTTGCAGAGCCTTGGTTACCATTGATCAATCATGAACCCCCAATAGTATACTGGATAATTCATAGTTTTCTCTGTAGTTACAGGCATTCCCAACCACGGGATGATCTACAGGTTGCTTAACAGCCTTCTTTGCCATTCACTCTCTCAGCTCTCAATTCATCATCCCCAACAGGAGTTGAAACTTTCAGCCTCTTATAATTGTAGAGAAATGCTGGTTAAACTGTAGGATTTTATCAATATTCATATATCTAATGATTGCTTACTAGTCTATAATACATTAATTTCAACAAAGGTTCTTTCCCACATTTCATCAAAAGGAGCATAATTATAAGATCTTATAACATTAAGGCAATAACTCTTAGGAAATATTATTCACATTTGCAAGTTTTCTATTAAACAAAATCATAAATGATTAAAATTAAAATATGCTTGTCAAAATAGAGATAAAATTAGAGGCTCCATGACAAATTTTATTAGTCATTTCTTTCATTCATTAGGGTATAACATCTCTATAACTAATGAGAGTTTTATGGATATGCCTAAGAAATCAGATTTTATAATGTGAAAATATTTAATTGCTTTCAGTAGAATTTATTATTACCTAAAATTCAAATAACTATGGAATGAAATTATATAACACTATGTATAATATTGTCATTTAATATTAAAGTAAATAAATTCATATATAGATCTTATATACATAAAACTTCTGGAAGGATAGGTTTCATACTGTCTACAGTCATTAGCATTTCTTGAATTTTTTTTTTTTTTTTTTTTGGTGGAGAGTTTACCAAGGATTGAACTCAGGGACACTCAAGCACTGAGCCACATCCCCAGCCCTATTTTGTATTTTATTTAGAGACAGGGTCTCAGTTGCTAAGTACCTTGCCCTTGCTGAGGCCAGAATTGAACTCACCATCCTCCTGCCTCTGCCTCCTGAACCACTGGGATTACAGGCATGTGTTACCACACCCAGCCAACATTGCTTGAATTTTTATAAGAAAGTATTAATTATTTTATCAAGATAAATTATGATGATATTATGAGAAAATAAAAAGGACTTTGGTTAGCTATGTACTTTAAGATATTTTTCAACTAATCTCAATTCTCCATAACTTTATTCCATACAAATAAACTTTTTTAGACTAGTAATATTTTCTTACAAAACTTATTCAAGAAAGCATCATTTTTAAGATATATTCTGACTTTAATATATAAAATAATTACCAATTCCTCACATTGAATTTATGAATCAGTGCAATTTGGTTTTGGTTCTACCAAGGGCAAAGTCTAAATATTTAGTAATCCTTACCATAAGTAATTAATACAATATAATGTTAGAATTGTACATATTTTTAAAAGAGTCTAATTCCCCAATTTAGAGGAATTTAATAACTTACCCAATCTTATTGCTCATGGCAATCCCAAAACTCCCAATTCAATACACTTTTAGATAGAGTAGATTTTATATTATGATTTGAAGCATTCAGAAAATAATATAAACCAGCAGAATAGTTTATATGCTTACTTTGAGAATGTCCTCAAATACCATGTAGAGATCCTTTATAATACATTAACTTACAGTGCTACCCATAATGAAATAGACTGATAAAAATATATTGTGATTCAGAATATATTTTATGTCAAAGACACAAAAGCATGTCAGAGGGAAGAGACCCAGCAACATGGAACCCTGAGTCATAAGATGGGGAAGAAGCTTTCAGCCAAAGTCTTGGATGTGTGGGAAGAACATGGCACCTTGTTGTTTAGAACTAGGACAATGAAAGCATGATTCACCTACTTCACAATTTTGCCCCAGGTTTACTATGAGCAATTCCATGGCAGAATATTGTTTCTGTTTCTCTAATTCATTTTGTTATTAATGTGAAAATTTGTTCATGAGATAAATTCAGATTTTGGAAATAGAAGGAAAGAAGTTCTCACAGATCTTTTCAATAGCAAATTCAAAACTGACAAAACTTTCAATAATTCAAAGTCCAGTATTAATGAATAACATATTCTCACCAAGTATTTTGAAATATTATTCCAGGAAGGTGTCACAAGCTCAAGAATGAAAAAGAAAGGAAGGCAGACATGTAGACAGGAAGGCAGGCAGGCAAGCAAGAAATGAGGTTAATTCTCAAAGGGGAAAAAAACTAGAGATTATTAGCTGAAAAATAAAATGTAGTATGAGAATAGAAATGTAAATAAAGAATACCACTTGACTCTAACTAGTCATTTTTATTTAATCATACTATGGATTTAACAAAAAAAAATCATCATCACTACACACAGTTAAGGAAACAGAATAGGGGGATAAAATCTACAACTGCTGCAAGAGGAAGTCAATAGATAATGTCTAAAATGACCAATAAAATACTATGCAATTATATAGATACTATAAGGAGGTGAAGGTCAGAAGAAATAACTGAAAGAGTAAATAATAAGATGTTTGAGGAGAGCTAGGAGATGATGTTAGGAAAGTGGCAGACAAACATTTCAATAATTTTTGCATTTTAAACTATTAGGCATATTTTTAATATTGTAGAGGTAAATGCAGCACCCTTACAGGAAAACCCACCACTGACCAAATAAATAATCTCATAGAATTTGAACAACTATCCACAATTTATATTTTAAAAAAAGTTTTTTTAAGACTCTGCTTAACAGCTCTTGAGAATTATAGTGACAGATATAGCCCTGAAGGCCTCAGTGAATTTGTAAAAAATACAGACTAAAATAAAATTCAGAAATCACTTTCATATATGCCTTTTAATGAGTTCTTGTGCTATAACTAATTCTATCAGCTGTGACTCGCAGGTTGTCTTGATGCTGACATTTGGAATTTTTTTGTATTGCAAAAAAAAAGTAGAGACTCATATGTTTAGACACTGAGAAATCCCAGGTGTGTTGAAACCCAGTGTTCCATTTTACATTGCTTCTTGGCCCCTTTAATTCAATTCTGTGACTCAAAATGCCTCCAGATTTGATCTGTGTGTTGTCCAAATGCTGTCGGTAGCCCAGTGAAAGATTTAATATTGTTTATTGCCAACTATGTCTCCAAAACTTTTAATCCCCTTATCTCTCCATTACTCGTTTGTAAAGCAGGCTAATGCAATATTGGAGTCAGAGTGAGTCAATGCAGAAGCAATTTTAAATAAGAGGAAGGAAACTTGTCAGTTGTTGGAAGTCTTAGCAAAATATCTTAAACTACTTTTCCAAACTTTTAGTAAGACCTATCACCTTTTTTTTGTAACATTTGTAAAATGCATTCTTATAAGGAAATTTATTTACTGTGTCCAAATTGTTAGAACTTAAATTTCACTTTTAAAGTAATTAGAAGAGAGAACTAGTAATTAAAAGAACTAAGATCTTAGTCTCAGTTCTACCATTTATTGAATATATTAAACAAACAGTGAATACCTTAGAGTCCTGTCCTGAGATACCATAGATGTCTAAAGTGGATGGTGCACAAGATGAGCTCCCCAGGAAGTAAGATCAAATTATCTACTCTATGGGTTTATAGGTTTTCCACAAATTTTAAGCCGTGGATTAGAAGGTAATGCCAGACTTTTAAACTTTCTTTGCAGGAAAATGAGTCACATTTTAGAGGATGATTATTGCAGAATATAGATTACTTCATCTCAAGCCTTGATTTTTCACTTATTATACAAAACCATATCAAATCTGAGAAACGCAGGGAAACAAAGGAAGTAGAGTTGCCCAGAGTTAGAGTTGACGTTACCTACCTATATCCTTCATAAACTAAATATTTGTAATGTCAACCCTTATTTTGCTTCTGCCCAAGCTGCAGATGTGAATAAAACCTGCTTTGAAAAACTAGCAGTTACAAGGGAAGAATTTAATAGCACATCCTACTGCCAGCCCTGATGGCATCCTCTAATTCCTTAATTAGTCCCTTATTTCTTGGTTTCTGTGCCACTTCATTCCTCCACGGCCCTTCTGTAAGGATTTCATTTGGTACTGAGCACTAAAATAAAAAATATATATATGTGGTAAGAAAGCAAGAACTTTACGACTTTACAGAAAATCACCTAATATAGTTGTTTTTATATATATTAATCAAGACATAAGGCAAGAAAACAGGCCATCTATTCATTAGTTCCATGGGGGCTGGGGTTGTAGCTCAGTTGGTAGAGTGCTTGCCTTGTATGCACAAGGCCCTGGGTTCAATCCCCAGCACCACCAAAAAAAAAAAAAAAAACAAAATTAAAATATCCATTAGTTCCTGGATATCCCTGGTATATTTTTATTCTGTTATATTAAATTTTGCTCAGTTTAAAAGCATTGAAAAAGCTATTAAGTCTTAAAAACTCTGACATTCATAATAAGTAGGGATGGGTGAAGTAAGTTGCTTAATTATAGACATTTGAGTTAGGGAAATGGATAGCATCACAGTTGTTACTGTTATTTTATTTAAGACAGAAATTACAGTTCACAAAAATTCAGTTCAACTCTTCTGGTGTAATCTCTCCCCTCTTCAGTTAAAATAATTAATGTGCTTTGCATCCACTATGGCAACTATTAAGTTTTGAATGTTCCTTTTATGTTAGTTGAGTATACTTTTCTCTCAAGTCTCAAATCACTCTATATTTCTTCAATGTCTCAGGAACTCATATTAAACATAAAATGATCCATTATCATTCTTGTGATCTTATCGGGACTTCCATTTCTAATGGTCAAACATTTTAATTTATTTTCTACCTATTCTCACAGTTAGTTTTGTTCCTAAAGCCCACTTCACATTTTCTTCCACCCACTATTCCAAAACACCAGCCCACAATGGCAAAATTTGAATAGCCATCTTTTTACTCTGTGGCAAAGAAAAAAAGATTATTGCAACTTTCAAGCTTGTCCTGTCACATGTTTTCCAAACAGTTGTAGAGATTCATCCCTATGCTAAAAAAATTAAAATTAAAAAAAAACAGCATGTTTTTATTTAGAAATGAGCAAACTAATTATAAAATTCAGATGGAAGCTTATAGTAGTTAAAGCAACTTTGATAAAGAGAAATAAAATTGAAAGACTAACACAACCCAATTTCAAGGTTTATTATAGTGCTTCAGTGTGTTATTGAGTTCCAAATAAAGGAACAAATGATTTGAAAAGAACAGAATCTGGAAACAATGGTCATTCCAGAGAGTTCGTAGATGAAATACCAAAACCATGATCCATATGAAATACAAATGATGGATTCAGCATCATCTTCTATGGTATGAATTTCTGTGTCCCTAGCATTCCTATGTTGAAATCCTTCTCCAAGGGTATGTTACCAGGAGGTGGGCCTTTTAATACCCTTATGATATAAGCCCAAGGGAGCTGGTTCACCCTTTCCACTAAAGTGAAGTGGAGATATAGCCAGAGGCATCATCCGTGAATCAGCTGGGCCTCTACTAGACATCAGCAAAAGACAATCTTAAAAGAAGTAAAATATAAGCTATATAAACTCAAAGAAAATATTTATAAATCACATATCCAACAAAGGACTTATATTGAAAATATATAAAGAACTCTCAAAACCCAATAGTAAAAAAAAAGAAAATAACCCAATTTTAAATATTGAGTAAAATATCTGAGCAAATACTTTACAAAAGAGTATACAATGAAGCTATAGAGATACAATAAGCATATGAAAGAATTCCAACTGTGTTGGACATTAAAAAACATAACACCACAATGAAATGCTATAATATGCATCTATGAACTTGAAAAAAAAATGCAGCAAAAAACAACACTACCCAGTGCTTCCAATATTGTGGATAAACTGCAACTTACATATATCACTGACAGAAATTTAAAATGGCACAGCTACTCTCAAAGGATTTAGTAGTTTCTTAACAATGTTAATATGTACTTAACAAGCCACATTTCTCCTAAATCCTCAGTCACCCCCACATGCTTCTGGCATTTTACTATGGCTGCAAATTTCTAATTTTCAGACTGCAAGTATTGATAACTCTAAAGAATCAATTACTGGCCTCTTCTCATATTCTTTTTTCCAGTACTCTCCTTTCTCCTTGGACAATCTTATTGGCATCTATCAGTTCAAGAAACATCCATGCACTGGTAATTTCCAATCTCATGTCATCATGTTAGAACTCCTTCTTATCTTCAGTTCTACTTAAAGTCTCCTTGATATATCCATTCAGATGTATCAAAGTCATGACAAACTCTACATGCCCCAAAGATTATACTTCATCTTCTTCCCCAGTGGGTCTTCTTTGAGCTTTTCTTGTTCATTGAATGATGCAATCATACATCCAGTTCCTAAGGACTGAACAAAAGTCCACACTGACAACTCTCTCTTCTTTACCATCCCATCCTCTACATTCTACCAATGACTAAGTGATCTTTTCTTTAATCATCTATGAACTTCAACTTTTCTTTACATCTCTCCTTTCCTAGAAGCTTCCCTCATCTTTTTCCAAGACCATAGCTAGACCCATTCAACTCATTCCCTTCACTCACTCTGTCTGTCTGACCCAGAGATTTTTACTCTGTGGCAAAGAAAAAAAGATTATTGTAACTTTCAAGTTTCTCCTGTCACATGGTTTTCAAACTGTTGTAGAGATTCATCCTCATGGATTGTCCCAGTCCAATCTCCAAACAGTACACAAAGTGTTTTTTTTTAAAAATGTCAATATGTTATTTTTACCATTTTCTTACTTATAACTGACCTTTAACAGACTGATATTGATTTATGTTGAAAGTCCAAATTATTTTTCTATGAAATTTGTACTATGTTTTTTTTTTTAATTTTTACTTGTGCTAATTAGTTATACATGATGGTAGAATGCATTTTGACACATCATACATAAATGAAGTATAACTTCTCATTCGTCTGGTTGCACATGATGTAGAATTACACATGTCATATATGCATATAGGTTAATAATGCCCAATTCATTATTCATTATTCCTACTCCCACACCTCTTTCTCTCCCTTCACTCTCCTCTGTCCAGTTCAAAATACCTGTATTCATTTCCTGCCCCCCACTTATTGTGAATTAGCATCTGCATATCAGAGAAAACATTTGGCATTTGGTTCTTTGGGATTGGCTTATTTAGCTAAGCATAATATTCTCCAGCTCCATCCATTTACTGGCAAATGCCATAATTTCATTCTCCTTTATGGCTGAGTAATACTCTATTGTATATATATACCACAACTTCTTTATTCATTCGTCTGTCAGAGGGTACCTAGGTTGGTTCTATTATTTAGCTATTGTGAAACTAAGTTTCTATAAACATTGATATGGCCGCATCACCACAGTACGCTGATGAAATTCCAAATTCTTAATATGGCTCCATCATCTTTATCTCCAGCCAAAATTTATGGCATTCTAATTCCTTCTCTTCATGGTCAGTTCCTTGAAAGTAGTGTTTCCTATTACTAAAATGAACTTTATTCCTTCCTTCCTCTCTTCAATACTTTTATGATGATTGAAAATACGTTCATCTCAAATCAAGTAGAACTGCCTTAAAGAAGACTTCACTAACTACTCTATATTGTATTCTTATAATCTCTTATAGTTTATACTATTTCCTGTACAACAATTTCCAATTTTAAAAAATGGATTTATTTGTAGTTATTCTTAATGCTTGTATCCTTCACTAGGCTATAACCTACATTAGGTCAGCAAGCTGTTTTTCTCACCATTGTAGTGTCTAGTATATCATAAAATGCTTAAAAAATTATTCAAATATAAATACAAATCTACATTAGAGATATAGAAATTGGAACTTAGATAATGAAACTTGTTTGTAAATCACACTGTTAGAACTAAGATTAGAATTCAAGTGCATAAATTCCAAAGTCTGTTCACTTATTCAGCAGACCATTCACTTCTCATAGCTGTCTCAGTTAGTCAGATACACAGAGAAACTTAGAATCGTTTTGCTTATCTTTTCCTTCAGTTTCAACAGCTTTGTGTAAACAATTTCAAATAACAGTTTTTATCTCAATACTATGTCAGTTGTCTGGGCCAACAGCATCCATTCCATTTAGAAGGGCCGTATTCTAGATGACCAAAAGAATGACAGCCAGAATATATATGACTGACAAAGTAACCATCACCAGTGAATCAAAAAGTTTTTAAAGAGTTAAATGTGTTCTCCATTTTGTCCAACAGCTGGCAAAGCTACAGTTGGAAACTGTGATAAATTGTTTGCCACATGCAGGTGGTAGAAGAGAATTGAATTACAAACACATGAAAATGTGGTTTTCAGCTGTTCTGCAGTACCACTCTTTTGGCCAAGAAAAAAGTGGAATTTATGTAGACTTGAATTTCATGGGATTTTACATTTGCATCCACTCAGTTTAAATGGGGAACAAGATTTCCCAAACAAAAACAAAAAACATTGAGCTTTTCCTTTAGTGTCTCCACCATTTTATTTCTAGACTAAGTTGGATTTATTGGGTTATAATGCTGTATGTAATGCTTAGCAAAGTTAACTGCTGAGAATTAACAATTATCTTATCCCACTAATAAATGATTTTTAATACAGTTGATTTTCATTTTAAATTCTCATTTTTGAGAAGTTTTGATTTGGAGAAGTTTCAAAATTCTCAAAATTTTTAAAACAATGGTGAAATGATATCTTCTATTATTCCTAAATTTATTTTTAGAATAATTTTAGGTTTACAGCAAACTAGAGCAGAACAGAATTTTCTTGAATACCTCCTTCCCCACACAATCATAACCAAAGTGGCTCCTTGTTATATTGACAAACCTATATTAACACATCATTATCTCCCAGGAATATAAAAAAGTACCTATAAATATTTAAAATTATATCTGTAAATATTTTTAAAACTGATGCTTAATATGTTAGAGCCATATTATTAAAATATTAAAGGGTTTTTAGATCATTTTTATTTTTTTACTTTCATATCCTATATTTATATTATCAGATTTTATGTGGTGTTTGCTCAGTAATTTTGTAAAAATCTACTGCTGTCTCAGCTGTTTATTCTTATTTTATATAGGAAAAATAAATAGAGAAAATTTATCTGAATAAAGGCAGAATTGGAAGAAACAGATAAAACTCCCAATTCATATACATAAAATGATGCAATTAATGTAACATAATATAGTTAATACAAGTGAAATATATGAAAAACATGAAGATATCACTTCCTCTAGATGATACATAGTCAGAGATTTTTCCTGGAAAAAATATTAAGACAAAATGAAATTTTAAAATGTTTATCCAAATATATCTAAACTAAGTCATAGATTTAATAAAATCTTCAAAATATCCACTCTTAAAACTCTGACTTTCTCTTCTATCCATATCCTCATCCTTCATTCTGAGGTAGAGTGTCTTCATAGGGTTATTTTCTACCTTAAAATGAATATTACATTAAGATGGTGAAATATTAGTGACTCCTCTCAGCTGATAGATGCCAGCTCTCGAGCCCTAGCTTCTGTTGCTTATTAAGGAGATAGCACCCAACAGTAAGTTTAATCACCAACTTGATTCTCCAAATAATATACAGAGTCCTTACAAAGACCAACCCAGACTGGTTATATCTCTTGCCTCTCACCAAAACCAAGGAATCCAATTCTATGAGACACCCAAGAGTATACATTAAACAAAAGTTTGTTCCACCTTCAACACCTTGGAACTCTAATTAATTATTTTTTGTGGGTTCCCTGTCACCTGCTTTTTTCTTTCTTTCTAGTAAATTTCATTCATTAGCCAAATGTTTGTAGAGCCCCTGTTCTGTCCCAGGCTCAGAGTCAAACACGTCTCTGACGGTGAAAAAAAAAAAAACTGTCCTCCCCTTGCAGAGACTGTACAACTCATGAACATTGATATGAGATAATGACAAGTTGGATTTTCTGGTCTCCCACTAACTTACAACTCACAAGGGTGCTTCTCCAGAATTTTTAAAGGAATAACAACCTTTATGGTTACATGTTACTCATATTTTTTTACAAAGTTCTGGAATGTCACATACACACACACACACACACACACACACACACAAACAAAGATATATACTTCTCCTAGCCATTGATATTAGAAAGGATATTCCACAATTTCTTTTCTTTCTGTTTAAAAAATAAAGAAGCTATGGAGGGATGAGGTATACTATAGTTAAATTCTAGAACTTTTTTTTCCTCATTAATTCCTGTTGGCTTTCTAACAGGTGATTTAAAGAATTAATAGTAGTTTTCCCTGCCTCCCCTCCCACATACTCACACACTAAAGAAGGGTAGAAATAAATTTAGTGGCCTTGTCATATAATACTGTGGCTCTCAATACTTACCAATTATCAGAATCATTTGGAGAGAAAACAATTCCTGGCAAAAAAGAATTTGCTCTAGTTCTTCATTGGCACTGATATATTTTTAAAGCACTTTAAGAAATGTTCAGCTGGAATTAAATTGTAACTCACAAATCCAACATAACATTTACTTCTGGATTTCTGTATTTGCCCTGCCAGACTCTCCTCCCAAACCTTTTCTTTCTTAACAATTTTTTTTAGAATAATTTTAGGTTAATGGTAAACTTGAGCAAGAGGTACAGAAGTTTCTTAAATACCTCCTGCTCCACGTATGCATGACCCCCCAGATCTCTCACCCACCAAAGTGTGTCCTTGTTTTGTTGACAAACCTACGCTGACACATCATGATTTCCCAGAAAACCCACTGTACAGTTCTCTCTTGATGTTGTACCTTCAGTGGGTCTGAACAAAATGCAAAGGCATGTATCCACCACTCAAAGTAGGTTCACTGCCCTAACAGCCCTCTGTGCTTTTCCTATTCACTTCTCCTTCCTCCATAACCCCTGGCAACCATTGATCTTTTTACTGTCACTGTAGTTTTGTCTTTTCCAGAATGTTATATAGTTGGAAAGATACAGTGGGTAGTCTGTTCAGACTGACTTTTTTCACTTAGTAATATGCATTTAAGGTTTCTTCCTGTCTTTTCATGGTTTAATAACTCATTACATTTTAGGTTGATTATTTTTTATGTCTATGGATTCTTAGTGATGTACTCTCATTCACTTCTGGTATTAATAATTTATGTTATCACTCTTCTTAGTTAGCATGAGTAGAGGCTTATAGATTTTATGAATTTTTTCAAAAAACCAGTTTGTGTTTCATTGTTATTTATATTGATTTCCTGTTTTCAATTCAAATGATTTTGTTCTAATTTTTATTACTTCTTTTTTTTCTTTTCCTTCTCATTACTTTGGATTTAATTTGCTTTCGTTTTGTTTGTTTGTTTGTTTGTTTGTTTTTTGGTGTTTTTTTTTTTTTTTTGGCTTCTTAGGGTGGAAGTTTAGATAATTAATTTTAGATCTTTCTAAGAGAGGTCTTCAATGCTATTAATTTCCTTCTAGCCACTGTGGTCACTGCATTACACAAATTTTGATAAGCTGGTATTTATATTTTCACTTAAATCAAAAGATTTTTACTATTTCTTGAAACTTCTTCTCCAACCAATGTGATATTGAAAAGTGAATAGTTTCTGGACTGGGGTTGGGGCTCAGTGGTAGAGTGCTCACCTAGCATGCATCAGGTACCGGGTTCTATCCTTAGTAACACATAAAAAATTAAAATAAAGATATTATGGCACCTAAAAGTTAAAAAAGTGTATAGTTTAATCTCCATGTATATAATTTAATTCCACTGTATTGTGAAAGCAGATATTGTATGATTTTAGTTGTTTTAATTCTGTAAATAAGTTCAATGGCCAAGAATACAATCTGGTATTTCATGAAAAGATTGTATATCTGTTATCTGTAGATGAAGTCATATATAGTTTATTATGTACAATTGATTGATGGTAATGTTGAGTTCATGTATATCCTTACATCTCTGGACTGCGAACTACACATGTGCTCTTTTTTGCCTGCAGGATTGTGTGTTTCTGGTAGAGTGTGTCAAAGTCTTCAAATATAATAGTGGATTCTTCTGTTTTTCCATATAATTCTATCAGTCTCTGCCTCACATATTTCAACATTCTATAATTAGGTATACCATATATTCCTAGAAAATTCTCTCTTTTGTCTTGTTTAATATCCTCTTTATCCCTTATAATTTCCTTGGTCTAATATCAATTCTTTCTGGAATTAATGAGGCTATTTGGGCTTTGTTTTGATAAATATTACTATGGTGTGTATTTCTCCATCATTAATCTATATGTGACTTCATATTTACAATGTTTTTTTTAATAGTCATCTTAGTAGGTGGTGTTGTTAAATCTACCCCAACAATCTTTCACTTAAGTGATACATTTAGATCATGGAAAGTAGTTATTGATATTGTTGCATTAGTAAGCAACAATATTGCTACTATATATCACCTTTGTTTTTTGTTCCTATTTTTGTTTACTTTCATGGTTTCTGAATCACAGGTGTAAATCTTTTATAGCTTCTCTGTAGGTAATGTGTGGTTTTCATTTAGTTTCTTTGAAGATCTTTTCTTTACCTTTGATATGCCCAAAGTGTAGTGTTTTTTGTTTTTGTTTTTTAATTTATCCTACTGGGTGCTCTTTGAGCTTTGTCTGAGATTTAGCATCTGACATTAATTGGATAAATACTTAGTTATTATTATTTTGAATATTTCTTCTACTATTCCTTCTTCTCCTCCTGGTATTCTCATTTTATATAAATATACCATTTATGGTTTTCCCACAAGTCTTGGATATTAGGGTTCCCCCCGTCTGTTTTTTTGTTTGTTTGTTTATTTGTTTTTTGTTTTCCTATTAGTTTTTCAGTTTGGGAGTTTTCTATTGAGATATCCTTGAGCTCTGGGATTCTTCCTCCAGCCACATTCATTCTATAAAGCTGCCATAAGGCCGTCTTCATTTCTGTGAAAGTATTATTACTACTATGTTGGGGCAGGCCCCAAAATGGCTGTAGTTAGGCTACCTTGCAGAGACTTCTGGAGGGCTATGTTATATCTTTAGTGTGTAGCCAGGGTTGGGAACTGACTATGCTCTGGTTAGTCAAGGCCAGAAACACTGTGATTCAGAGGTGGTAATCATTGCCTTGTGATCATGTGCGAACCCCTCCACACACACACACACAGACACACTCCACTACCATGTAACCACCTATTGGCAGGGTGCCTCCTTTGTTTGAACTGTATATAAAAAGGGCTATGACAATGACTCTGGGGGCTGCTATTGGCTATGGCTGCTTCCAAATAAAGTATGCCCAACATTCTCATTGTGCCTCACATCTTCTTTCAATTGTCAGATCCTCAAGCCTTGTTTCCTGAATCAGAGCCCCTGAAGGACACTCTAGCTTTTTTTTTTTTTTTTTTTTTTTGGTTCTTTCCAGTAATCTCCATCTCTCTGCTAACATTACCCATTTATTCTTGCATTCTGTCTACTTTAACCACTGGAGCCCTTGGCGTGTTACTTACAGTTGTTTTATTGTTTCTTTGTTTTGCTTTGCTTTAGTATTTTATTTTTTAGTTGTAGTTGGACACAATACCTTTATTTTATTTATTTATTTATTTTTATGTGGTACTAAGGATTTAACCTGGGGCCTCAGCATGTGTTAGGTGAGCGCTTTACTGCTGAGTCACAACCCCAGCCCTAATCACAGTTGTTTTTAATTCTCCTTCTGATAATTTAAATAACTAGGCCATATCTGACTCTGTTACTGATGCTTGTCTATTGAAACCATGGTTCTATCTTTTGTTGTGTCCTATAATTTTTTCATGATAGCCAGACATGATATACGGAGTTAAAAAAAAAAAAAAACTGCCACAACTAAGCCTTTAGTAATGTGGTGGTAAATTGAGAGAAGCAGCATTCTATATTCCCTTGACTAAGTACCACTCTTTCAGTGAGCTTATGTCTCTGGACTGTAAACTTCACACATGCTCTCAGCTTTATTACTCCCATTAGGCTGACAAGGTAGCTAGATGAAAGTGGAGTTGGCCATTTCCATTCTCCATATGGAAACCTAGAGGGGGCTGAATTTGGGTATTCTCTTTCCACCAAATCAGTTATGACAACTGCCAAAGGCTGGGCTCTGCTTATATAGTGTCTCTTGAGGACAAACCTTTTTGAAAACAGATTGCTCTGGCATATTTCAAAATGGTGGCTTTTCTCCTCTTCTTGCCAGAAGCCTAAAGCAATTTATCTCTGATCCTCACGAAGAGGACTTGATAGAATTCCAGAAGGTAAAACTCACAAAAGTATGTGGTTCCTCTGATGACTGAGTCCCCCTGGAGTTTTTGTCCTTGGTCCTTGTCCATATTGAGCCTCCAGCCATTCTTTAGTCTAGATGTCCCTACCTCAGCACTGGTTACCATGCAGGTTTTATCTTGTGATTCTACTCCTATAAATTGAGATGCTCAGTATTTGCCTGCTGGTCTATCCAAACTTGGAAGCAACCGTATGCTCCACGACCTTTCTTCCCTTCAATCTAACAAGAGCTTTTCAGTTTATTCTGTTTTTCCCTTGTTCCTTTGTTGCCTTGTTCCCTAATTCCCATGTTGCCAATTTAAAGCTTCCTGCATGCTGGAGCAAAACCCAGAGGTCCTCCTTCCCAACTTCTTGTTCATTATCCTGTGTTCACGGTTTCATGTAGATTTTTTACTGATAAAATATATAGCATTTATCAATTCATTTTGTCCTCATGCAGAGCACTTTTGAACTTTCACCTTTTGATGACTGACAGATAACTAATTTTTCAGGTGTTCCCCTTATAGTGTCAAAAATGCCTAAAAAGTTTCACCTAAATCACTTTTGACTTTTGCATCAAAAAATTTAATTGCTGCCTTAACTTATAAGGTGTTCTCCCAGAGGCAAGCACTACAGGTTTCACTTTGATGATCAGCAAACTGAAGCAAAGTATTTCCACTGATTCAACACCATTGCTTGGAGATTTCCCATGACTCATAACAAACGGCAGCCTATATTTTGTCAAGCAGAAAACAAATAGCCATTCTCTCTATTTGTGTACACTATCAGTACATACAAATGGGCAAAGTATTTTTTTACAGAAAAAAAGTCCCTATGAAAAAAAGAACTTTCATACAAAAGCAAATGTACCTATATGTAAATGGCCATTATGGAATGAAAGTGTGGAACTTTCATTTATTGTTAGTAAGTAAATAAATGTCCGTAGATGTCTACTTTTATTATTTTTAGAGCAGAAGTAAGAAGAAAGGAGAGAACTAGTGAAAAAATGAAAAGGGAAAATAATTTTAAAAAGAACTAAGTAGAAAAGGTAAATGCACTGAGAGGAAGGAAAGACTCTTGTGTCAAGGGAGATGCTCGAACCATCTCATTATGAGGTACAAGGTGAGCCCTACTCAGGGCCCCTTGAGAGTGGAAATTGGAAATGAGCTGCTGGTTAACTCACTAATCCCCTGCAACTCACATATTCAAAGAATTAACATCTTTTCAAAAAATTGTCAAAAGTTATCTGTGGATTTTCAGAAGCCTCAAGGAAGGCATTGGAGAGGAACAATTGTGCAAATCAAATGCAAAAGAGAGGGGAGAGAGAAAAGAGAGAGCATGGTGAGAGGAAAATAGAGGAAGGAAACTAGGAGGGAGTTATGTCATTTGGCCTTTGCAAGTGTTTGCCTTCGACTTTGGACCTCTTGTGCCATTTTCATACTCTCTTCCATTAAGTGTCAACTTAAGGGACCCGGGATGTGGCTCAAGCAGTAACGCGCTCACCTGGCATGTATGGGGCACTGGGTTCAGTACTCAGCACCACATAAAATAAAAATAAAGATGTTGTGTCCACCAAAAACTGAAAAATAAATATGAAAATTCTCTCTCTCTCTCTCTCTCTCTCTCTCTCTCTCTCTCTCTCTCTCTCTCTCTCCTCTCTCTTAAAAAAAAAAGTGTCAACTTAAATACCATTTCCTCTAGGAAGCTTGTCATTATCTACCTCCTCTTCTCTCCTTTTTCACGTTCTATTAATAAGCATGCTCTGTTAGTTGTATCATCAAACATTTTCATATGCATCCACTCTTCTCAACTGCAAAAATACTTCCGTGGTTCAAATCACATCATTTCTTATGAAAGTAATGAAGAGTATCTCCAGCTAGTATCCCTGTTTGCTTCTCTCCACATTCTCTGCATCAGTCATTCTCAATCTGCTTTTCTTCTGGGAAAGATAATGCAAGATGTCCTCACGTTAAGGACACAGATAAGTTCTAGCAAAACTGCAAATAAATAAATAATGAAAGCTTATGGGTAAAATATTAAAGTGATTTATTCATGCATATAAATGTTTATAATACCTCAGTACTGATAGATTACAAGCAGTGAGGTCATGAAAAGAAGCCACAGTTTTGTGAAGTTCCAGACCAGGAGAGCCACTCTATATTCACCAATAAGGCAAATCAGAAAGCAAATGAGTGGCAATGTTAATGCAGGATATGTCTGTATACTGTCAACAGCAAATTTAAAACACTAAACTGACCATATCCTTTCAACTTGAATTTTTCTTTGGATCTGAATTATCTACAGAATAAAGATGCACATTTTTACTTATTTGGTTGGATCCTGCCCATATCTTCAATTGTGACTGATATCAATCTCTATTCCAGTTCTACATTCCAGGCCCACTGAACCACTTCAAAGTCCCTGAATGCTTCATTTCATCTCACAGTTTTAGCAGCCCAAGACTACTAAAAGTGTTAAAAGTTGAGACCCTTTCAATGTAGCAATGTTTTAGTTGAGCAAATAAAAAGAGGTTCTAGAAAAGGGCAGCATTTCCCACCAGATATGGCTCAAAATATATCACCCAAACCTAGGTGCAGTTTACATTTATAGCCAGAAAAAAGGAGTGACACACAGATACAACCTGTTCAACTGTGGTAGGCATTTGCTTTCTGTAATCATTTTGGGGGCAGCTTTAGCCTCTGATTGACTGGACATTCAGCTGCAATGACTGGTTGATATTCACTTGTTCAGTTGTGAGAGTATGCTCAGGTTAGTATCTATTTACTTACACATCGAGCTTGATTAAAACGCAGTATGTGATATGTGATGCACAAGGTGCTGGCGTTCAATCCCCAGCACCAAAAAAAAAAAAAAAAAAAAAGGAAGAAAGCAGTGTGTGTATAGAGGCTGCTGTTGACCAAACTTTCTTAAGCACAGAGAAGTACTGATTAGGCCAAATATATATATATATCAGTTCAGCACTCATTGTAAATTTATTCTATTTGTAAATGAAGAAACTAAAAAGTCACATGATGCAAGTTGCTGGATAAAGATGATGTATTTCATGACAGAGTACAAAATAATAGAATTCTGCAAAAAAATCAGAAGCCTAATGACCATTCACCTTAGCCTCACCATAGCTAAACTAACCTTAGTTAACTAACTTTAGTTACACTTATAAACACGAACCACAAACAAAATGACTTCACATTTCTCCTTATTTCCAAATTGCCCTCCAAATCTGAAATGTGTACCTTTTTCTTTAGCATGCTTTCAGCCATCTTATCCATAAGAACAATAAAATATATGTAAAATACATATTATGTCATATATAATGCTCAATATCATGTAATGCACTGGTCAAAGAAATATACTAAGTAGTTAATTTTTTAAAGAAATCCACAATTTTCTCTACATTGAATTTCAAAATTCTGTTTTAAAGTATATTTAAAAAAATTTTAAAAAGAAGAGAAGAAAAAGAAAAAGTGAGAAAAATTGCATTGATTATTTTCTAATTACTAGATCTAAGCATTTGGTTTTGCCTATATTTGATGAAAAATATCAGAATTATTTTATTTTAAAAACTAACATAATAGGAAGAACTGATGGCTATCTATAGTTCTACAGTCTCATAATAAATAAATGGGAGACACCATTCTTCTACTGAACTTTTTACTGAGTCTAGTAAGTAGTATTATGAGATTAGGGGATGAAAAGATGTGAATTTATTTCCCTAAAATAATTGAAAATAATTAGGGGTTCAGGAAATGCAGGAAAGGGGTATAAGGAAGAAAAATAGGAACATGACAAAATAGAAGCTAGTAAACTAGTTTGAGGCATAATTGATGCATGAAATAAAATAACCAGTGAACATTCTTCACTTGTAGGGTGGCTAAAGACCTTTTAAGGTAGAAATAAGCAGTTTTAAAGTTGGTTATGCAGTGAGACTACTATACTCCAAATTCAAGCAAGCACTCACCTGCTTCCTAAACTTAAGAAGTAACTTAAGCTTAAATTTAAACTTAAGCAATAAAATGAGTGAAAGTTTTGTTTATTCATTCACTTTCTATAAATCATGGAACAGGGATGGATTCCAAGACTGAGTCAATAGAGAAAGTGACCAGAGCTCACTTTCCTCTTAGGGAAGTTGAGATAATGCATGACCTGAAGCAAATGAGTAGTACCACAGACTCAGAGCAAAAGTTCACTAAAGTTTAAGTCGTGGGAACTCACACAATGCCCTAGAGGGTGTGGAGTTAAAAAGGGCCAGAAATGGAAGGTCAGTCTAAGCCTGATTACTTCTAAAATGGCAATGGAATTTTGGCTCATAATCAGTTTGCATCAGCTTTCCAAAAATGTTCTCACTGCTATCACTGCTAATGGGCCTATGTGTTAAATTGTTACCTATCAAAAATCATATTTTCTCTCATATGTGTAAGCCAATGGAAAAAGGTAGAGGGTGATGTAAAGACTGCAGAAAGAAACCCATTATGTTAGATGAAGAGAAACAAGGATAGAGAGGAGGAGAAGGTAAGGAGACTATTGACCAAATTATGTTATGTGTAAGTACAAATATGTCACAATGAACCCCACTATTCTGTACAATTAGTGTGCAGCAATATTTTTAATTTTTTAAATTAGATATTAATTGATACATAACTATTAGTAGCCACAGTGGCAGTAGAATTTGATAGTTGATGGGTAAAGTTCCACAGACTTGATGGTGACCATCACCCACTCAAATCAAAAGTGTTTAAAAAGTGTTTTCAGAAAATAGTCTCAAAAAAATCAATAAATAAAATGCTTGGAAATCAATCTAACCAAATAGGTGAAAGACCTCTACATTGAAAACCATAGGACATTAAAGAAAAAAAATTGAAGAAGAGCTTAGAAGATGGAAAGATGTCCCATGTTCTTGGATAGGCAGAATTAATATTGCCAAAATTACCATACTACTAAGAGTGCTATATAGATTCAATGCAATTCCATTAAAATTCCAATGATGTTCATCACAGAAATAGAAAAAACAGTTATGAAATTCATTTTCAATAAAAAAGAAAACCATAATAGCTAAAGCAATTCTTAGCAAGAAAAATAAAGCAGGATGCAGCACCATACAGACCTCAAATTATACCACAAAGATTAAAAAAAAAAAGAAAGAAAATCATGGTACTGGCACCAAATCAGGCATAAAGACCAATGAAGCAGAAGATAGAGAGAGACAAACCAACATAATTATGGTTTTCTGATTCTAGACAAAGATGCTAAAAACATACATTGGAGAAAAGATATACTTTTTAACAATGATGCTGAGAAAACTAGAAATAATATATAGGATATTAAAATTTAACCCTATCTCTTACCCTGAACAAAACTTACTCAAAGTGGATCAAAGACCTAGGAATTAGACCAAAAATCCTTTTTCTTTTACTAGAAGAAATGTAGGTACAACACTCTGACATATTGGCTCAGGAACTTTCTTAAATAGACTTCTAAAACACAAGAAGTAAAATAAAAAAAATCAATAAATGGGATGGCATAAAATTAAGAAACTTTTTCTCAGCAAAAGGAACAATGAAGACTATGAAGAGAGAGCCCACAGAGTGGGAGAGAATCTTTGCCACCTGCTCTCAGATAGTGCTTTAATATCCAGGAAAAAGAAAGAATTCAAAAAATAACATCAAAAAACAAATAACATCACTCAATAAATGGGCAAAGGAATTAAACAGACACTTCTCAAACTAAAAAATACAAATGGTCAATAAATATATGAAAAATGTTCAATATCTCTAGCAATTAGAGAAATGCAAACTAAAACCACACTGAGATTCCATCTCACTCCAATCACAATGGCAATCAAAGAACACAAATAACAATAAATGAGCTGGGCACCATGGCACAAGCCTGTAATCCCAGTGGCTTAGGAGGCTGAAGCAGGAGGCTCACAAGTTCAGACAGCCTCAGCAACATAATGAGGTCCTAAGCAACTTATTAAGACCCTATCTCAAAAAATAAAAAGGGAATGTGGTTTAGTGGTTAAGCACCCTAATATAATCCCTAATATAAAAAAATGTTGGTGAGGATGCTGGGGAAGGTGTACACTCATATACTATAGGTGGGACTATAATTGATGCAACCACTCTGAGAAGCAGTATGAAGTTTCCTCAAAAAACTAGGACTGGAACCACCAGATGACCCAGCTATCCCACTCCTTGGTACGTGGAGAGTGGTGACAGTGACTCTGGGAGACAAGTATCTGAGATTGGGGTCCCTGATGACTTCATGGCTGTGGCATACTTGGTGACTAGGAAAGTTTCTGTGCAAAGGCATAGGATGCATGGTTGCTATGGAGATGTCCTCCATGCTAGAGTCTTATCACCCTCGTGTTCATTCTCAGGCACAGCAGCTCCTGGGAGTGAAGGAACTTCCTTGCTAAGATAACCACAATGTTTCACCAGCTCTGCTGCTCCTGAATCTGCCTGCAAATTAGTAACTTTAAACAATGGACTTTCTTGAGAGCTACACAAAGCTCCTAACATTACACATTGCAATTGTAGAATGTACCTGAGGAAATAGCTACATACTGTTGCTAACTGTGTAACTTTCATGAATACAAAGAATAATGCTTGCATAGTTTTTAATCTTATTTAGAGACATATATAATATGTCATTCTTTAGACCTGCTTCTCCATCAGAGAGCAGCACTCCATCTGAAGCCCAACGGTTTTATCTTCAAGATCTTTTGACTCTTTATTTCTTCCAATCTCCCATCACCTCTGCATGGAACATGCTAGTTGGGCCTCAGTGGTCATGGCATTGGTATATATCCAAAGAATTTAAAATCAGCATACTACAGTGACACAGCCACATTAATATTTACAGCAGCATCATTTACAATAACCAAGCTATGGAACTGATTTAGGTGCCTTACAACAGATGAATGGATAAAGAAAATGTTGTGTGTACACACAATGGAGCACTACTCAGCCATAAAGAATAACAACTTTATTGCATTTGTTGGTAAATGGGTGGAACTGGAGATGATGCTAAATGAAATAAGCCAGTCTCCCAAAATCAAAGTTTGAATGTTTTCTCTGATATCCAGAAGCTAATCCCAAATAAGGGGCAGGGGGATGAGGATAGAAAAAGAATAGAAGAAAGATTAGTAAACTGGACAAAGGGGAATGAAGAGAAAGGAGGAGGATGGGATAGGGAGAGACACAGGAATGAATCTGACTTATGAACACGCCACAGTGACTCTCACCCTCGTGTACATACACAAGAGATTAATTTTTTAAAAGATCTATTAAAAAAACAGCAGAAAGATCAGTAGAGTAGGGGAAAGGCAGCAGGGGGAGGGAAAGGGTAAGGGAAAAGGGAAGTAATGGGGATTGAATTAGAACAAATTATATTCCATGCTTTTATAATGGTGTC
Organism: Marmota monax; assembly: GCF_021218885.2. Taxonomy (NCBI): domain Eukaryota; kingdom Metazoa; phylum Chordata; class Mammalia; order Rodentia; family Sciuridae; genus Marmota; species Marmota monax. Next base: position 19,598,896 of record NW_026692781.1, read on the forward strand.
AATTATAATTGCCATGTATAACTAAAAGTAACCAATAAAGAAAAAGTAAAATGACAATTATCAATTTATTAGCATTATAACCCATAAATGTTCATTTATAATATATTCAAAGAAATATTCCAATATTAAGATTACCATTCATAAAGATATACCAAGTATTGACAAAATTTTCCCTGAATAGTAAGTAAGACTATGAGAAATATCAGTCTGCCTCTCTTCTTTTATCTACATGGATTTTTTTACAAATTATTTTTTATAAGAAAAAGTAATTTGGTTGTTCATGAACACTTTAATTATGTGCACATTGCTGATATAAAGTGCATGATTCCATGACTATTCTGAGGCTATATTACTGTTTGCTCTTCCAAATAAGGAACTTGCATATATCAGTCCTCTTATTAATTTTACATTTTCTTACAACTAGAAAGAAGACAAAGAGACTTTAGAAAGGTAATTTGTTGACAATACAATTTATCTTTCCCTCAGGGTAAAGCTTCTTTAGTCATCCACTGAAAATGTTATTGCTCATTACTTGTCTCAATTGGAATGGGATATTCCTTACCTGAGGGTGATTCACAGTTTTAAATGGTCAGGCTGCCAGGTTACTGCAGTGTTTCTCCTCACATCAGTGTCAGAAGCAGCCTGCGCAGTCACTGTTTATTTGTAATTGTGTGGTTAAGAATGCAACTAGTGAAAACGGTGGAAAATGGCAGTCTCTGGGCTGGACAGAATCCAGCCTCTGCACCATTAAGACTGTCCAATGAGACCAAATTATTTCACTGAGTAGATATGGAAAAAAAAAATAGAAAAAAAAGCAGTAGAAAAATAAAGGTGTCATTTCTCAGTAATTTAGAAGATGTATCTTTTCTCAGACAGAGGGATGTGTGTGTGTGTGTGTGTGTGTGTGTGTGTAAAATTGAAAGGGGGAGGGTCAGAGAGAGCAGGACAGAGAATCAGTCTGTCAAAACTGAGGGACTTGTTTGTTTTTTGTTTTTTTTTAAGAAGCTACTCTGCTTTCAAACTTTACTATCTATTATTTTTCTTTCTCAGATATGTAATGCTCACAGAAGGCTTGGAATTTCACACATTTGATCTTCAACCTCAACACCAACCCCTGCTTTAGCAATTGAAAACTTTTACTCACTCTCAGAGATTTGGTTCAAACCATACTTTTTTCATGAAATTCTTCCAGACTGCTTTAAAAAGCTTGAAGCTCATACTTCTGTTCAACCAATTTATTCCTTTGTAACAATCATCTTCCGTGGAAATAGATTGTACCTATGTTGAGGATAGAGACAATAGAGTTCAATATTGTGTTGAAAAGCAAAATAAATATTTTTAAAGCAAAGATCTAGCAGGGTGGTCGTCTGATTCTAACACTATAACACTAGTCTGGGAATATCAGCAAAAGAGCTAAGCCTCAATTCTTTAATATTAAAATTAGAATAATGTTAAACTCTTATAGAGACGTTGTGAGGATTAACTCAGTATTGTTTATACAACTGTGGACAGGGATGGGGACATTATAAATATTTGATAAATAGTTCTTGTTTTAATACTCAGTAGTAGCTTTGCTTTTGTGTATACCATGAAGTAAAGTTACTTATGCATGATAGGTAGATCAAATAGAGAGACTAAACAAAAATGAAACAACTGCACTTATTAAATTTTTTTAAAAAATAAATATACTTTATGTTAGTATTATCATTTATTCTACTCATTCCATGCCATGGACAAATATTTTATTGATAAGTTTATTTTGCAAATAAACTGCATTTAATTTATCTTTTGGAGATTTTATGAAGTAATTTTTTAACAAGTTAAAAATGTAATTATATCCTTTTTCAGATTTGTGATGAGAAAACATAGATGTGCATTCTGAAGGTTGCCTTCATTAGGATTAGTTCCTGGATATTCTGATTTATAATATGATGGTTCTTGTTGAACTATAAGTTTAGACACCTAGTACACTTTTTAAGAGATGATAAAATCACTGTAACAGACAACTCAATTTATACACCTTTAATCTGATTTTTAAGTTACCAATGAATCATTAAATTCTACATATGCCTTTTTTTCCTTTGTTTTTTCAGGATAGATATTGAAACTAGGGGCAATTAAACATTGATCTACATCCCCAACCCTTTTTATTTACTTACTTTTATTATTTTTATTGGTGCATTATAATTATAATAATAGTGAGATTCCTTCTCATGTTCACACATGCATATAGCAAAATCTAATCAGTCTCATTCCCTGTACCTTCCCTTGGCTTGCTCTTCTTCCTCCCTGGGATCCAATTGCTCTACTAATCTCAATTCGACTTTAAAAAATAAAATTAAATAAATAAAGATCTCACTAATTGCTGAGGCTAGGCTCGATCCTGCCTCAGCTTCCTGAGTCACTGAGAGAGATTACAGGCATGCACAACCAAGGACAGCATGCCCAGTATTTTTGTATTTAGTCTAGCTGAAATCTAAATCATTAAATAGTAAGCCCACCTGGGCCAAATTTAAACTATGTTTGCACCAAAAAAAAATTATTTCTGAGCATTTTGATCAATTATTTCTTTTAATCCAACACAATTATCTTAGTACTAAGAATTGAATCCAGAGTGTCCCACAGAGTAAGCAAATATTTTACCACTGAGAATTTCCTCAACCCCCTTTTTTAAAAGACTTCTACAATAAAAACTAGAGAATCCTAAAGAAAGAAATTGAAGAAGACCATATAAGATGGAAAGATCTCCCAAGCTCTTGGATAGGAAGAATTAATATTGTCAAAATGGCCATACTAACAAAAGCACTGTACAGATTTAATGCAATTACTATTAAAATCCTTATAACATTCTTCATAGAAATAGAAAAAGCAATCATGAAATTCATTTGGAAAAGTGAGAGACCCAGGATAGCTAAAGAAATCCTTAGTGAGAAAAATAAAGAAGCAGACATCACAATACCAGACCTTAAATTATATTACAGAGCTATAGTAACAAAAATAACATGGTATTGGTACCAAAACAGACATAAAGATCAATGAAACAGAATAGAAGACACAGAGACAAGCTCAGATAAAAACTGTTATTATCTCATACTAGACAAAGGTGCAATAAATATGCATTGGAGAAAAGACAGCCTCTTCAACAAATGGTACTGGGAAAATTGTAAATCCATTGGTAGCAGAATGAAACTGAACCCCTATCTCTCACCCTGCACAAAACTCAACTCAAAGTGGATCAAGGACCTAGGCATTTGACCAGAGACCCTGAACCTGCTAGAAGAGAATATAGGCCCAACTCTCTATCACATTGGCATAGGAACCAACTTCCTTAACAACACTCCTAAAGTGCAAGAAGTAAAATAAAAAATCAATAAATGGGATGGTATCAATCTAAAGAGCTTCTTGACAGCAAAGGAAACAATAAAGAGTGTGAAGAGAGAGCCCACAGGAGAAAATCTTTGCCACATGCACCTCAGAGCATTAATCTCCAGGATATATAAAAAAAAAAAAAAAAAAAAAAAAAAAAAAAAAAAAAAAAAAAAACCAAAAAACAAATAAGCCAATCAATAAATGGGCTAAGGAACTGAACACACATTTCTCCAAAGAAGAAATACAAAAGATCAGCAAATATATGAAAATGTTTAATATCTCTAGCAATTAGAGAAATGCAAATTAAAACTACACTGAGATTTAATCTCACTCCTGTCAGAATGTAATTATCAAGAATTACAAGTAATACCAAATGTTGATGAGGTTATGAGTGAAAGGAATGCTCATACATGGCTGGTAGGACTGCAAATTAGTGCAACCACTCTGGAAAGCACTATGCAGATTCCTCAGAAAACTCAGTTCAGAACCACCATTTGACCCAGTTACCCCACTCCTTGGTTTATACCCAAAGGACTAAAATTAGCATGCTACAGTGAAGCAGCCACATCAATGTTTATAATAGCTCAATTCACAACGACTAAGCTATAGAACCAACCTAGGTACCCTTCAACAGATGAATGTATAAAGAAAATGTAATGTACATACACAATGGAATATTGCTCAGCCATAAAAAAGACAGACTTTATGACATTTGCTGGTAAATAGATAGATCTGAACACTATTATGCTAAGCAAAATAAGCCAGTCCCCCCCAAAACAAATGTCAAATGTTATATAGATGCTAACACACCACAAGGGGTGTGTTAAGGGGGAGAGGAAGAATAGAAGTTCAATAGATTAGACAAAGAGGAATGAAGAGATGGGAGGGATGAAAAGAATAGGGATGACAGTGAAATTAATCTGACTTACCTTTCCTATGTACATGTATAAATATGCCACAGTGAATCTCCACATCATGTACAACCACAGGACTAGGATACTAATTAGAATAATATGTATTCCATGTTTGTATAAATATGTCAAATATACTCTAGCATCATTTATAACTAAAGAGGACAAATTTAAAAATTGTTTTGAGATGGGATCTCACTAAATTGTCCAGACTGGCCTCAAACACACAATACTCCTGCCTCAGCCTCCCAAGAGGCTGGGATTACAGTTTTGCGCCTCCATGTCTGTTTACAATGTTTCTTTAAAAAGAGGGCTAAAATGTTATAAATAACATGTCTTAAAATATATGTGATGCATGTAGGAAATTCAGGACTGGGCCAAAGAAGAAATAATCATCAAAACATTGAAAATCAAAGCCTTTGAGAACAGATCACCATTCATATATCCTTCCCAAACCTTTACATATTATTTTCCAAAATTCAATTTTGTGATTTTAAGAAAATACTGGGTTGAGCTACTTATGACTGCTTCTTCCACCTGTACTATCTTTACATTAAAGAAAAAAATGTTATCTTTTGTCTGTAAAATGCACATGTGAGGATGTACCCTAACCAACCACAGTGCTGTTTTAGGAAGTTTATAAACATCTGGCACAACTGGTATTAGACTAAGAGATGTGCTGATGGAATAAAAAGATTCACCCCAGTGAAAAGGGTATTTACTGTAAAATACCAGTAGATTTCTCTGATACAGCACCTAGAAAGACCCAGAAACAAGAAACAGAGGTGTGGCTCAATAGTGCATAATAGGGGAATTTAGATGAAATTAAAAACAAATTACTTAGATCCTCTCCAGTTTGTGATATGAAGCAACTTAATTTGGCATTTCATCCTAGGTCTGAAGTTAAGTAACAAGGCCAGTCACAAAGGCAGTAAATGGCTTGGACTTAGGTGAAGTCCAAATTCTCACCCACTACTGTAAACAAGCATCAGTGTGAGAAGTGTAGAAGCTGATAGCCCAAGTGTGCTCCCACTTTAGTTCCTTTGAAATCCCACTGGGAAAATTGTAGACATACTTAAAATGTTAAATATATGAGTAAACTTACAATGTCATTGGAATTCATGGGGAGTACTACCAGCAGAGAACAGAGAGAGAATATTCAGAAAGTATAATGCAAGGAGACCAGGACCAAAGGCATGAGAAGCATACTGCATTGCAGAGGCAAAGAGGGGCTTCCAGACCAGACATTTCATGGAAGAATTTCAAAAAGTATATCACTTAATGGAATGGGGGTGGGGGAGAGGGGAGTATGCTAATGTAATAAATTAGGTAATTAATCAACCATGCAATTGAAGAAAAGTTGATTTGAGCAGAACTCTTAAGTCCACAACCTCTAATGCACCTCTTTCAGGTGGATTTAAACACACGACTCAGATATTGTGACTGAAGAGGAAGAAGAGTGAGTATTAAAAAGTGAATCAAACACACAAAGACTCTGAAACCAGGCATCCAGGGAGCAGTGATGGATCTCAGAGAATGGCAGTTGGAGCCATTGGCCAATTATGCTCCCTGCGGTCTGACATCGAAAAGATGCATCTTTCTGACCATGCAGCTTTTCCAGTCACTGCACCTCCTTCTTTATGGTGAAGGAAACAAGATGTGACAGTCTGACTTTTACATCAAGGGAATAGCCTGACATTCTCCTTTAATAAGCAGTAGCCAAGCTGAGATGAGCTCTGTAAGAGATCTCTTAGGGGCAAGTGCTACAAGGTAGAAAGGGGAGGGATCCAGGACAGACTGAGAGAGCCCTCCAACCAGGATACAGGTTTAAACTCCCACTGAAGGGAAGGAGAAAAGGAAGGAAGTCAAGAAGAAAGCAGTTTAGATTGTAGTAAAGGTCTATGAAGATCCATTGTGGATTTAATTTATTTTTCTCAAACCATCACCAGTCTGAGGAGTTCCATGCCTCCCAAGAATGAGCTTTCCTTAATATTCCAGCTGGACTTCCATGAAAATGTGGCTTCTGTGCAAACTTTTTTTTTTTTTTTGGTACGAAGAATTGAACCCAGAGGCACTTGACCACTGAGCCACATCCCCAGCCCTTTTTAATATTTTATTTAGAGAGAGGGTCTTGCTGAGTTGCTTAGGGCCTCCCCAAATTGCTGAGGCTGACTTTGAACTTGCCATGCTCCTGCCTCAACCTCCCAAGCCACTGGGATTACAGGTGTGTGCCTCTGTGCTCTGCTTCTGTGTAAGCTTGATGAGGGATTTCAATGCCTCCTACCTATGTGAGATTTGAGAAAAACATATTTCTGATCATCACGGTTGGAGATGTAGATCAAAATTCAATATTGAATAAAGGAAAAATACAGACTTTTTTTTTTTAAAAAAAAAAAAGGATAACTTTCAGGTTCATCAGAAGAGCGCTCGACTAGCACATCCACGGCCCTGGGTTCCATCTTCAGCACGCATAAAATAAATAAATACAATAAAGGCATTTTTTGTGTCTAACTATAACTAAATAATAAGTATTTTTTAAAAAATAAGGATAACTTTCAAAAGTTTGTAAATGTGATGTATTGTTTATTCCAAAAAGAAAGTACAAGCCTCTGAGGAAAAAAAAAAAAAAACTTAGAATTTTTCTACCAAAGATCAGAAATTTTCAAAATTGAAAGAATATTAATGTGAAAAATAAGTCAAAATACAACCAGGAACATTACTTGCCACTGAAAATTACAATGGGCTATGAATTAGAGATCCCCTCCCAGGAGTTAATAACAGAGGCCAAATTTTCTTTGAGTCAGTTAACTCTTTACTGCCCAGAATGTTTTAAGTGATGGAGTAGAAATGTATGATGATCAGCGGTATTGACGGAAAACTGCTGAAAAGATCACTAGGAAAAATCCTACCAAGTAAAGCCAATTGATCAGACCCACCATAGTAAGAGAGAACACTGCCATCAACCGGTTCAGAGTAGTGCCTCAAAAAGCAGATGACAGGGAGGATATTATTTACATAGAGTGTTAGGGTCTGAGATCAAGTGGTAAAGGCTGGGGTTCAAGGCAGGAAACGGATCTGAATTGAGCAAGGTTCATAATACAGTGGCTGGGATTTGTGGACATATGAGAAGCACATTGTACTCCCTCTTCATATGAAGATGAAGCACATCTCTTTAAGTAAACTATTTTTTGATAAGTTTTCTGTTTGCCTAGGTGAGCCATCTTTTCTCAGGCAAGAGCTTCTTGAAACAAATATTAAGTCATGTTGACACATGTGAACTCAGTTCTTATTTCCAAGTGTTTAGCTCTGTGGATGTAAGTGGTCTCAGTTCTCAAGGGTAGGAACAGTATTTCAAAGCTCATGTGGAAGTCTTACAAAAACAGATTGCTACAAAAGATCCTGTTAGGCTGCACGTTTCTGTGAAATCCCTGAATCCTTAGAGAAAGTTAAGGCTTCTTGACCTTAGAATTCTAGGTAGTCAGTTAAAGAATAAACAATTGAGAATTTTAACCCTCTAAGAATTGGTCTCCTTATCTTTAACATAGAAATAATACTTCCAATGAGGCACTGAGCAAGATCAGTACTTTCTAAATGACAAAGCTAGTGTGCAAACTGAGTGTGTTAGACTCCCAAAGCTTCTATCCTACAGCTTGATTTACATATTCTTATTTTGTACTGAAATATTTAGTACAATCATACATGTGAAAGTACTTTATAGAATTTAGCACATGGTAGATAAATATCAATAAATATTTATGCATTCCTGATTTTGTGAAGATTATTTTTCTCTTGAATAAATTGAATGACAAAAAAATACTAAATAATAAACGATGTTTAAGTCACACAAAACAAAAACTTTTAAGTTTGTGCAACAGAGTTCCTTCCCTGCTTCTTATAAATGAAATAATATGCATCTGTTTGCCTGGACTGAGGGAGGAGCAGAGAAGTAGGAGTAGCAAGTAAGGTACAAGCACATAAAATGTTCTCCAGGGACTAGAGTTGCAAACAGAAGTATATACGAACACATATTTGATGTTAAAATATGTTGCTAAACTGCATATACAGGTTGTTGTTTTTTTCTTAGCAATAATTGACTCATTCCTTATTACCCACAGTTCCCAAACAATTCTTCTTGCCGGCAAATGAGTTAAGTATTCTTTTTCAGTTTATTTTAATTTGTAAGTCATATGCAAATCTCCATTTTAAAAAAATTGAAAGCCTTTGTACTCAGACCTTTGATATTGGGTGGCAGCAAGAGATCATGGAAGGGGTACATAAATTAAAATAGAAAACTTGCAAAATTGCTCCTATTGAATGGATGGATACTAGCATTTTCATCTATTTCAATGGCAATTGCTCAAGGTCCCTGCAATTTCATGTCTTAAAAATAAAAAGTTTGGAAAGGTGAATGAAAATTGGGTTAGTCAGATTGTTCATTAAAATGGATTTCTTTAAACAAATGTTCCTAAACCAGCTACTGAATTTAGAACTTCTTTACAGGAATACTTCACGGTTTTGCCAACTCACTGACAAGGATTCAGCAAGTTGAAGCATTTTCTTCTCTTGGAGAATGGTAACGCATTGTACTCAATAAACTGGATCTGGCCTTCACATATTCCCATTCTTCTAAACCTTGATTGATCCTCTAAAATGGCAATGATGCTAGGGATATGGTTCCGTGGAAGATTGCTTGCCCAGCATGCACGAGGCCCTGGGTTTAATCCCCAGCACCATGAAATGAAATAAAGTAAAATAAAATAAAATGGCAATCCCATGCATGCAGACATCAAATTCAAGTAATAATGATGGGGGAATGAAAATTTTAGACTAAGGAAGTTAAGATTAGTGTCAGTTGATTCTGTAGTAATCTCTTAACGGTGTACTTATCTGAAACAAAAGGTCCATTGGTGAGTGACTCAGAACTAGTGGGACTGACAGAATTCATTGAGCACCCAGTGTTCTCAAACTTCTTCTTGTGTCATCTTCAGGAGGTATCTTCCATTCTCATGACTGTAAAAGGTCCACTACAACCTGAGTAAGATATTACATCACATTCCACCCAGGGGGAAGGAAGATGGACAGCAAAAGGCAAAAGGTACATGCCAGGTGAGTTTGGCCTACTTCCCACTGTTCCCTGGAGTTCCCACCCAGCAGTTTTTCTTTATTCTTGTAGTTTCCAAAGTAGGTACTAGAGTACCTCATGGCAGTGTCAAATTCTTGAGGGAAGTATGATAGGATGTGTTTAATTTTTGAGGAAAACATAGTAGTACTCAACATGTATCAGACACTGAATGAACTCCTGATTTGAGCAAATTCAGCTTCAACAATCATTCCTGCTACGTTGAAATGAGTTATCTTTTTTAAAAAACTGGGTTTTGCTGGGAGGGGTGGCACGCACCCATAATTCCAGCAAATTAGGGGACTGAGGCAGAAGGATCATATTGTGGGGCCAGTCTGGGTACCTTAGCAAGGACTTGTCTCAATATAGAAAATTAAAAGTGCTGGAGTATAGCTCAGTGGTAAAGCACCCCTAAGTTCCATCCCTACCACTTCAGAAAAAATAAGAATACAAAAAGAAAAACAATACAGAAAATACAGAAAAGAAAAACAAATGCTATATAAAATCAATGAAGACTAGGAAATGAAACCAGCAGTGTTTAGATTCTAAGGTTTGAAACAGCTGCACTGTATTAAAGCACATCCCTTTTGTTAGTAGTTTTGGTTATTCAACAATGAAATTAAGTAGTTTTTCCTTTTGTTGATTTGCATTCGTTCTTCAAATGGCTACTAACTTGTTAGAAATATAGATTTTTATTAAGTTGTTTGGGTAGAACCACATAATATAAAACAGTTACGTTTAACTTGGTTTCAGGGAGTCATAAAAAAAATTATTAAGGCACCAAGAGCCTAGTGACCAAGAAAGTTTGGTAAACTCTGCCTTAGACATTTAGGCATCTGTAATGCAAAGGAATGTAAAAGATTATAACATTTGTTGGACATAAAACTGAAGTCCTTATAAGGAAAAAGGACAGAATGAATATTGAGCAGGCAGCAAGCAAGGACTGCCAAATAGATCAATCATTTTAATGTTATGACTACTTCTTTTCTTTTTGTAACATTTTCTTTTCAAGTCCAAACTAAGGAAAAATCAATAGTTGGGAAAAATACAATAAATTACCAATCCATGCTTATACTTATTATTCACAAAAATTATTACATATTAGTTAATATAGCATAAGTTTTAAATTATGTTAAGATTGATAATTGTTATGGTCAATCACAAAGGATATAATAAGTGGTTAACCATATTAGGGAATTCAACTACCATCTGTCAAAATTGTATGTTTATTATTAAGAGAATTAGTTCAGCTTTCTTAACACCTCAAAAGAAATAATGTAGAAATCAGAAATTTAACATTCAGTATTTAGTAATGAAAAAACTTCAAGCATTTACTGAAAGAGTTTAAAATTGGCATTCATCTATGTTAAACTCATTCTAAGTCAATAACCTGGGGCTATATTGAATTAAGGGAGACAATAATTATTGAAGAATAGGTTCTTTAAGACTCTATTTTACCGCACCATATATATTGTATGATAATTGTAATGAAAGTACATAAAAGAGATAACCAAATAGTACTTAAGGAACCAAAACACCCATACTAAATTTAACTTCAGCAAATTGATATTCATTTAGATTATAGAGCATCCGTATAATGTGTTCCATAGTAATCACCCCCAGAATCACTTAAACTGTAAAATACACAGTAGCTACATCAGTCTGATGTACAAGCACGATATAAAAAGAGTCACTGACATATTTTCAAAAGACACACTGTCCTTGGTAAATGTGACAGAAATGTTATCCCAAGCCAAAATTGTTACCTAAGACTTTAGAAATTAAAGAATAACTTACGACATAAATTGAAGCCCCTCCCTTCTAAAAAATAAACAGAAAAAAAAGCAAAAGTATAAATTCAAACTGAAAGACTGGAAGTAGTCAACTATTGTCTATATTGTTTGATGTTTACTGTAATGTGGATTTATTGACAGTAATAACTAAAAAAGTCCGGCTCTGGCATTAAGCCAATGTCTTTGTGGTGTAAGAATTGGAATAATTATCATGTTCCCCCTTGACATTCACAGCTAGAAGGATCATGATGACTTAACCACAGGTTCCCTCCCAACTATGCTGTCATGAATAAGGTCCCTGACCAGGCCACCATCACCAAGCCAGGCACAGTGCCTGCTCATCATGAGAAATGGGCTTTAGCTTCCCACCAACCTGCAGAACTATTCAGACTCCAACCTATCCTCCCACAGAAACCAGGGCTCTCCATTGTCATAGTAACACTCTGGTTTCTAAGAAGTCTGTCTCCCATGTCTCTGCTCATTCACTCTCGGCCTAAGTACAACCCCCATGGCCCTACAAGGTGTGTGCTGTACTCCTCCCCCTCATTCTGTGGAGCTAACAAACCTCTCAGGACCTCATCTGTCTAGTGCCAGTGTCATGTATTTGACCATATCTAGAATGTGACCCTCGAAGGAGAATTCCTCCCTTACCAGTGGGGTTAAAGAGGAGGTGATCAAAATACTCATAAAACATGGAACTCAAACTATTCCACAACTCAGATGTAAATAAATATCACTACTAATAAAATGGGGATAATAATAATTATCATTCATACAACTCTTTCCACATGTCAGGGACTGTTGTGAATGTTCCTCATATATATATTGCTGTTTAAACCTTTGAGCAGCTCTTTGAGATGTTAACACTTGAAAAAAAAATGAAACTTACCAAAGTGATTTAGTCAAGGCTATACAACTAGTTGGACAATTAACTAAGATTTAAATTTAAGTATTCTGACATCTTTAACCTAAAAGACAAAACCGTAAAATTCATATAGCGCTAATCCATATATTTTAATCCCATTGAGAAATCACCTAATGTGTACAGGACAGAGTTCATTAAACATCTATAATATAATGAAGTTTTTAAAAAGAAAATTGTATTTATTGAACAAGTAATTTATCATCATGAGACTGAAATATGTCTACATAAATTAAAATATAAATTGATAATCAAAAACAAATTTTAAAATTAATATCAGAAGTAGACTGAATAGCAAATTTGATATATTGAATTTTTATGAATGTCAATTAACATTGATGGGTTTAGTTATAAACAGATGTTATTAGACTTACTCATTAAAGCATGATGGATCCTCATTCAATAGTATTGTGATGACTTTTTTAAACAGTGAACTTGAACCATTGAAGCATTATTTGGATGAGCTAATCTGTAGATACCAAAAATTTAACATTAAAAATAATAATTAAAAACAATTTTTTTTTCTTTTTGGCAGAGCTGGGGATTAAACCCAGGGCCTTGTGTATGCAAGTCAGGCACTGTACCAACTGAGTTATATCCCCAGTCCCCAAAAAATAATTTCTTATGTATTTATTTATACATTACTAATAAAGAAATTCAACTCTTTATATATAAAGACAGAATCATTGAGATATGTGAATGTATGTATACATATCTCAACTCATGGCATAAATATGGAAAAACATATGCAAACTATATTTTTAGTTCTTTTGAGTTTCAAATGTCATGTGCCACATAACAAATTGATCCTTCCCAAACTTTTCGTAATTTGAAATACTGTGAAATGTTTATATGAAACTAGGAAGGAAGTTAGACTTCTCTTTTCAAAAAGAAATCATATTAATTTCTGCCACTGTTCTTAACTCAGTACTAAACCATAATTAAAGTAGTACATTTTTTCCACTACTACATGTCATTTTGGTGTTTCGTTAAAGCCACAGTCATGGTTTATGAGCAAGTTAAAGTCTTCTTATATTAAAATGAAACTTGGTTTGTTACTGCAAAAAAAAATGTTGTTTTAATACCTGAAAAAAAGTTTCAACATCAGTACAAGTATAGAACTGCACATTTGAGATATTTGGATTCTGGAAGATACCATCTTATTATGAGATGGACATTTTTATCAATACCCTGAAAGTCAAATGACTTTTTATGTCACCAGTACAATGAAATTGTGGATACAAATAAAAACCGGGCACTAAGATTACATGACAGGATTCACAGGTGAGATCTGGCTAATGCAGAATCTACCTTTACTAAAATTTTCATCATCATAACCAATTTAGAACTTGTGCTGGAAGAATGCACAATTGTTGTTATTGTTATTATTGTTTCTGCCCAAGTATAAACAAGCAGAATAAAATATAATCTACTCCAAACAACTTTAAAAATTAATATGAAAACAACAAATTCTATTTCAATTAACAAAAGTTGTTTTGTAGATAAATTACAGATGAACAAAATTTCCTAATATACCCAACAAAAAAAGCAAAAATAGTTTAGCAACTTACTCCACGTTTTAGTCACCTTTTTCACTGCTGTGACTAAAGGACCTCATCAGCACAATTATAGAGGAGGAAGAGTTTATTTGAGGGTTCACAGGTTCAGAGGTCTTAGTCCATAGAAGGCTGGCTCCATTTCTCGGGGCTCAATGTGAGACTGAACATCATGGTGGAGTGTGTGGCAGAGGAAAGATGTGGCAGCTAACATCACAATGATCAAGAAGCAGAAAGAGAGACTCCACTCTCCGAATATAAAATATATACCCCATAGCCACTCCCTCAATGCCCACCTCCTCCAGCCACAGCCCACCTGTCTCCAGTTACCACTCAGTTAATCCCATCAGGGATTAATTCACTGATGGGTTAAGGCTCTCTTAACCCAATCATTTCTCCCCTGAACCTTCTTGCATTATCTCACACATGAGTTTTTGGGGGATAACTCACACCCAAACCATAACACTCGAGAAAACACTTTCACCAATTACAAAGCTGTAAATCATCTAAAGTAGTTTACTTTCCAAGACTAACAGCTAGTTTATCAAGACTGTTCTGATGAGCAGCAGTTCATTCATTAAGATAAGCTTACAGTCCCTCAGGTCACTGTGTCCAGATATCTAAAGCTTTTACTTTAGCATGTTATAAACTTTGCCCAATTCCATCCAGTTGTAAAATTTACCTTTTAATATCACCCATGCCAGTAATCTGTTCCCTTTCCTTATGTCCTCCTTTTAAAATACTGCTAAGACTCTGTTAAGGTAACGTACTCCTATATGGCAGTTTGTATAATAAACTCTCTCAATGAGTTTTTTCTTGGAGATCTTTATGGGTTCTTATGGCACAATTTTATGGGAAAGGAGGTACAAATAAGTAACACATAATAAAAAGCAAAGTAAGAAAAAACAACCTCCATGAGGCTCTTAAATAATTCTACCATCACTCTTAAATAAATGATGTTACAGCGTCTAAAGATATGTATGATTCCACGCACAAACATCAGTAACTCTGTACCTTGTTGTTTAAATGGTCATATAATTTATCACCCAACCTGGGACATTGTAATGGTAAAGAGACTTGTTCATAATGATTAAATTGAGACACAATTGCAATCAGGACTGAATCTGGCAAACTGAAATACTCATCATACCTCTTTTTCATATTTTTAAATCTAAAGAGGATAAATCCTCAAATCTCTAACCATAAGACAAATAGGCAGAAATGCATACAGGGAAATTAAAATAGTTTATAAGCCATGGGAAAATTCTGATGCATCACAAATAGTCAATTTTTCATTTGTCCAAGGGCCTAACTTTTTTGTACAAGTATTTGTATGACTTTTGCAACAGGTTTTAGATTGAGTCAATACTAAATTTAAAATAATAACATCCTAAAAGTTTTAAATCACTTATAGAGAGCCATTCCTTGGTCATTTGATAATGAACAAACCAAAAATGTGATTCTTTTAGAACTGCTTCATTTTCCTCAGCAAAACATTAGAGACTTTAATAGTACTTCATTTCTACCAGTTAAATTTAT
Source organism: Marmota monax (assembly GCF_021218885.2). Lineage (NCBI taxonomy): Eukaryota > Metazoa > Chordata > Mammalia > Rodentia > Sciuridae > Marmota > Marmota monax. The sequence goes on from NW_026692781.1 coordinate 19,614,105, forward strand.
CATTTGGAGCCAGGAAAAAAGTGCTGAGAGAACAGAACATTTCCCCCAGTGAGATGATAATGTTAGAGCTTTAGTAGTTACAGCACAAAATAAAATTTAAAAGGGTGTGTTTTTTTTTTTTTTTGAGGGAATTTAAGGAGTCTTCCCCTTCTAGGTGTGGGGAAAAAAATGAAAGCAAAACATACAAGTTTTACTCATATATCATTTTATTTCTAGTGAAACACCCAGGAGAACATAGTTTTGACCAGTGATTTCACCAGGCATCTTACTGCCTTCCTCTGGATGAGACAGACACATCTTTAGACAGTCCTGGGTTGTTGCAGGCTTTCCTCCCACAACAGGCAGGAAGCCCTAATTCAAGCACTTTTCTGCAGGTGGGATGGAGAAGAAAAAACAAAAGAGCAAAATTTCTCAGTTCCGTCTCTAAAACTTATCAAATGAGTCATCCTTCCTAAAGGAAAAGAAACTAAAGGCCAAGGGTGTAAAGGTTTCTTCTAATGGTTGCTTAGCAAGTCCTGTGGGTTGGAGGGGAAGGGAGAAGGCATGGGGTTATTAATGATGGTGAAATGTGATGATCATTATTATCCAAAGTACATGTATGAAGACATGAATTGGGGTGAATATACTTTGTGTACAACCAGAGATATGGAAAATTGTGCTCTATATGTGTACTAAGAATTATAATGCATTCCGCTATCATATAAATTTTAAAAAGGAAAAAAATATAAAAAATAAATATTGTAAACCTTCCTAGAACACATCAGGTCATACTAAAATTAAAGTAGGTTTCATTTTTTTTATTTTGAGTCAAAATTGGGTAAATGGTTTTTAGAAAGAAAGGAATGTTTACATGCTTGTGCATATGTTTTGTTCTTCCATGGAACAGTTGACAGAAAGTAAATTCATAACTTTCATTGAAATTTCTATATACTATGAACATAAGGAAAAAACCATACAATTAAGAAAAATAATCAAATGGGTAAAAAATTAAAACCATAAAAAACATTTAAATGTGAGAATAGATAGAAATTATAAACTATATATCCCGAATCGTCTAAATATAATAGACCTGGGAATCAGTAGGATCAACTAAAAATTCAACAAGATGGAGATTATCTGGCCAGATCTGAAAAAAAAAATGAAAGAAAGACATAAGTTTTACTCATATATCATCTTTATTTCTAATGAAACACAAAGGAGAACACAGGGGTTTTGTTTGGTTGGTTCATTTTTGGTTTTTCATCGTTTTTGCTTTGTTTTGTTTTCCTTTGTTTGTTTGTTTGTTTGTTTTAATGAGGGATTGAACCTAATGGCACTTAACCACTGAGCCATACCCCCTGACTTTCTTTTGAATTTTTTTATTTTGAGACAGGGTCTCACTAAGTTTCCGAGACTGGCTTTGAACTTGCCATCCTCTCAGCTCAGATCCAGAGCCGCTGACCAAAAATTTTGACCAAAACTTTCACCAAATACTACATACAGTAAAGTGTAGGATAAGCTGCATTTTAGAAAAGAGGCTTCCATATTTGTATTGATGGTATGCAGAATTCAGTAATACTGAATTAATCTTGCAGTAAACAAAATTCCCAATAATCCTGCTTATATTTTTCAAATGAATGATGGTCTAATTTCAACTTCTGAGTTTTTTTTCTGTTCACATGACTGCTGAACATCAAGGAACTCCAGTGGTCCCTGAAACACTAAGGATACTTTCTGTAAATGCCAAAGCTACTAGTGTTTAGTGGTCATCATAATGCCTTAAGTAAAAGATAATTCTACAGACACAGCACAACCAACTACCTTAAAGTGAAGTAGAATTCCTGATAGAATCTTTATATAAAAGTTTTAAATATTCAAATTTCTATCAATATTTAGTAAATAAAATATATTTTAAAATCACTCTTGCCTGTAATCATAATTAAACTGAGATTAACTTTCAAATTACTCAAAATATGGCATTCTTCATAAATTTTATCATAGCTCTCATCTAATCATCTAGATAACTAAGTTGTTTGGGTTTTTTTTGGTTTTGTTTTGTTTCATCTTTTGTGGTATTGGAGATTAAACCTGGGGTCACTGCATCCCATCCCCAACCATATTTATATTTAATTTACTACATTGAAAAAAAATATTCCTTCTCAATTTTTGCAATTAGTTTGACAAAAATTTGTATTTTGTTATGGTCATCATTTCAAAATTATTTCAATATATCAACTGAGCTTAAAAATTTTTTTTTTAGCTTGAGAGAATATTTTTATTTTTTTATTTTTTTTAATTTTTTGTATTGGTTGTTCAAAACATTACAAAGCTCATGATATATCATCTTCCATACATTTGACTCAATGGGTTATGAACTCCCATTTTTTTCCCAAATTGAGCTTAAAATTTAATCATTGTTTAACATATATAAGTGAAGTGCAACAAGTACCATATTGTCACTTATCAAAAATTAATTTCATCATAAATATTTTCAATTCTTTTTCTAATTAAATTATATATTTATTATAATTTGTTATATATGGCAGCAGAATGCAATTCAATTCATATTACACATATAGAGCACAATTTTTAAAGTCTCTGGTTGTACGCAAAGTAGATTCATACCATTCATGTGTACAGACATGTACTTAAGGTAACAATGTCCATTTCATTCCACCGTCTTTCCTACTCCCATGTCCCCTCCTTTTCACTCCCTCCCTTTGCCTTATCTAAAATTCCTCCTTTCCTCCCATGCTCCCCCCACATCCCCATTATGAGTCAGCATCCTTATATCAAGAAAAACATTTGGCCTTTGTTTTGGGGGGGGATTGATAGCCTTTGTTTTTTTGGGGGACTGGCTTACTTCACTTAGCAAAATAGTCTCCGATTCCATCCATTTACCTGCAAATGCCATGATTTTGTTCTATTTTAATGCTAAGTAATATTCAATTCTATAACTATAAAATAATATTGAAACTTTTCCTATAACAAAAAGCAAGATTAAATATTTAACTTCATGTTAGAGTTGAAAACTACTTCTCCATCTCTTCAATTAATTCCATTTTTCTATCGGAATTTCTTCATTCAGATTATGATGTTATTTTGGCATTCTAGTATTTAAAAGAGGTTATTAGCTTAGTATTATCCCATTTTCAGTAAAGCTCCATAAACATCTTCACATTTTTTTACTTAAATCTCCTTCAGATCCAAGAGAATACTATTCAAATAGTACACTTGATATAGAGGAAGGATCATTAGCCTTATCAATTCCTAAAATTTGATGGTTCCGACGGATTCCATTTAGAGCAAGTCTGATCACAGAAATAGTGAAACCACATATATTAAACACATATATAACAGTAAATCACCAGTTTAAAATAATTGATAGGAAATATATATATATTTCACTGTGAAGAAGAAATGAAAAGAGTTATTTCCTTCAGCAATATCAAACTGGAATAAGTATGAAATTCTTGAACCTCAGGTTTTTAGTTACCAATATGCAATTGGTAAGTAGGTGTGTACTCTAAGAATTCTACTAGTAGAAATTGGCTTGCCTGAGTCAACAAAAAGTTATTTCCCAGAGCTTTTGAATAACCAAACTCACCTAAAGCCCTTCCCTCCTTGATTTTACCTGTCTACATTTGCCTCTGTCTGGAAGCCATCTTTGGCTGTTTCTTCTTTTTGAGGCAACAATTCTTCAAGGTCAAAATTAAGCTCCACATAAACCATGAAGTGTTCCCTAGCTTCTTTGTTCTCAGTAAGCTTTCTCTCTTCCCTGAATGTACACAGTTCTGACTGTGTATTTCATCTGTCTTTATCTTCTTTTCTCTTGTATTATTAATTATATTCTTAAAGATTTATAGATAATATGTATATAGAGATACAGTTCCCATCCTCAACTGTACTAAAAACTCTATAAGAAAATAAGATTCCTTCCTTAGGCAGATTATCTACTCTAATGACAGAAGAAAGAAATAAGAGGAATTATATACTCTATAAATGTTCAAGATAGAAATAAACACGATTCCTGAGACCATGGCATTTCCTGTTGTATATCCTCCATTGAGTTTTTAGCCTTGATAGTAAGAGGACTAATAAATATTTGTGCATTGGCATCGATTTATCAATGTATGCTTTTTATAAGAAGACATTCTATATGCTACTGAGAAGTGGGAGCTAGTTGGAGGAAATAGGTTACTGGGACTGTACCTTATAAGTCTTTTCTTTTCTCTGGACTCTTTCTCTCTCTGCTTCCTGGCTTCCATGAGCCAAGCTGCTTTCCTCTGCCACATCATTCTGCCATGATACATTGCCTCACCTCCTCACACCCAAGGCAATGGAGGCAGCAGACCATGTATTGAGATTTCTAAAATCATGAGCCAAAATAAATCTTTCCTCCTCCAAAAAAAAAAAAAGAACAAGAAGAAGAACAACAAGAGGACATTCTGACTTACATTTTCCTTTCCACACATACTCAAAAACATTACATGTGACTAAAGCAAATGGCTCAAGAAAGGTACCTGTGGCTCACTGGAATGGTCTTATCATCTAGAAATCTCTATTTTATTGGTCAATAGAAAATGATGCATTTTTTTAACCTTGAGTCAATAAATTATTCATTATCTCTAATCACTCAAAATCTCAAAAGATTTTCAGGTGGTTGTTGGAATCAATAACCCATAAAAAAAATGGCCCAGATATTTCCCTTAATGTGTTTCTCTTCTTTCACAATAAAAATTTGGTGTAGAAAAACATGTTAGAATGCGTTGTTTTGAATTCAACTTTAAAGTGATAAAGTATCTACTGTTATGTTAGGTCCCAAGTTATACTGTGCAAGCATATATGAGTCGATAAGTTTCGAAATTTTCCAGGTCTAAAATATTCATGCTAATCCCAGTCTTTAAAATGGACAATTCCATTCACAAAGCTAAAAAAGAAAGTAGGTCAAATCTCTTCCCTTCTTACATAATGTACTCACAATTCAAACACTTGTAGGTTCTAATGATCCTTCACTAATAATTATAATTTGTAAACATAAGAAATTATATACTGAAGTAAGATTGAATGTTCCCTGCCTCTTCTGAATATTTAAGATAGGTTAAGACAAATAGAAAATATAACAACAGTACCTAGATTTTAATAGGATCAATTCATTTGGTTCATGTTGGAGGATTGTAAAAACTCTTTCCATTTGCTCTGAACTCTCAGGAGAAAATTGAAACAAAAAATTTTACAGCAGAGCATTAACCAGACCAAATGTTGTATTTCATGAATTTCAAGAAGCAAGATGGAATTGGGTGATTAAAATGGGTCTCTAATGCCAGGCTTTCTGAGTTCGAGTGCCAACTTTGCTTGTCTTTACCACAGTAACGTTGGATCATTTACTAACCCTGTGTTTCAATTCCCCTATATGTAAAGTGGGAATAATAACAGAACATACCTCACAGATTGGTTTGAAAGAGGTAATCTATATAAAGCACTCTGAATGGTACCTGGTATATAGAAAGGACCCGATAAGCATGAACTAAATGTAAATTCCCTGTAAATCAAAGTTTTTATATTTTTATTTTTTAAAAATATGATGATTCTTTTCACTAACTAAACCAGAAAAGAAAATGCTTTTTCAAAACAAATTTAAAAACACAAGTCATTTCTCTCTCAATATTTAAATACTTGTGCTCTAGGTGGACTTTGATGTAGGACTAAACAAAAAGAAGAGCCAAAGAACAATACATTTCATGAAAACTCAATATGTTAACTCAGTGGAAAATATTCCTGATGTTGTCTAATTGCCTTGCTTTTGAAATCCTGCCTGTCAAACTAGCCAGTGACCTGAATTAAGTCCAGCTGTTCAGACCACAGCACCTTTCTATTCAAACCTTTCTGGCACCTGGGATCTAATTCTTGTATACTGCCTGCCTTCACCATGTGCTCCTTGAAAAAAATATGTCAAGGAAAGTTCTTCACCCATGAACAAGCTTCCCTACAAGTCTTGGTTCTTTAAAAAGGAAAATAGCTTTGCAAGGATTAAACTTCACTCATAACATCTCTCATAACACCAACCACAACGACATCAACAATGCTTTCATTATAAAGAGAACTCTAATTTAAAGGTCAAGTATTGTTTAAGAATGTGTTCCATTCACGACATCCCTTAATCTTAAGTTAAAGTGTATATTTTGGCTGCTTATTTTTTTTCCTCTGCTTTAAATGAGCTTTTAATTTAATCATAGGCATTTGCGAGGAGCCTAATTTTTCTTAATTGATTTGTACTAAAGTTGCTTATGACAGACATACTCTCAGTAGAAGCAAAACAGATACACTATGTGGCTATCAATTTTCAGTTAGCACCATACAAAATTATTAATGGAGGTTGAAATTTTCTGCCACTGTAGCTTAATTTTTTTATACAAAAATATGTGGGTGTGTGACTGGCATGCCAGTCCAATGAATGTAGTAATTTTTCAGTGCCTGTCAACTTGAAGACAATGCTTCACCCCAGTGTTTTCTTTCACTGAACTCTAGAGGAAATTTAGCAAGATTAGGAGAGACACAATGGAACTACACAGAAGGGACAAGCTTTTCCCCTTCTATACATTCTATACACAATAGTGACATCTACTGGTTGACCAGAAATCTGGTGTTGGGACCTATGCATTAGAACCGTGTTTATTCAGTTTCTTTGTTCACTCAAAAAAAAACCTGACTCTGTTTGCCTAAAATGCTATTTGAAGTATTCCTGAGTTACTGGCACGCCGTCTTTGAATATATTCCATCAAAGTCCCAATTTGATTTTCTAAATAAAAAACACAATAGAAGAGCAGATACTCCCCCCACCCCCCCCAAAAAAAAAAAACAGATTCAAAACACAGGATAACTCATGAAATTAGCTGACCTTAAAAACTCACTCAACACAATTGACAAGACTGGTTTTAAGCATCTGGAAATACCCTTTTCTAGAAAGTTCAGTGAGAATAGAATAAAATAACACAAAAGAGAAAAATTCCACAAGATGGCCCTTTGGGGTTATTTCAAGTGAGAGGAATCAGAAAGAAATAAGGGCCTAATGCTAGTGACACTTCTTTTCTCTCTGACTTTCTTCATAAGGGCTAGTCCACGCCTGGACAGGATCCCCTGAGGATGGATTCTCCTTAATGCTGAACTCTCATTTCAGCCCGGAAGCCTCTCATAATTCAAGCCCCCAACCCAGAACAGCACTGGATCCAGATGGGTTCCAGAGATTGTAACCTCAAGAAAGACAGAAATTCTATCCTTTCAATGAAGGTTGAGTCAGGCATTGGTAGGCTAAATGTAAAATATTTACATTAAGACTCCTTTCCCCAGGCAATAGTGCAAGGGTAAGCTCAGCAATTTCAAGGCAATTTTCTAGTACTTATTACCAATACCAGAAAATTCTAACCAAATACTGAAACATACTTAATTTCATATCAATAATTGTTTGTAACAAGAGTTGAGTATAAAAAAAGAATTGAATTGACATTGTTCCATCAGCAAGAATGCAGTGAAACAATGGGCATCACAAATACCAGTCACACATTTTAAAAAGAGAATTTAATCTTATGAAGAAAAATATTTAGTTCAGGGTGATTTAAAATGGTTTAAATATCAATAAGCAGGGAAGTTTAATATTAGAATAGTACTGATGATATTTATCCTGTTATCTGGATTAGCTAGTATCTCTCTTGGTAATGACAGTTCTTCCCAATTTTGTTACTGTAAGTCTAAATATTTGTAAAGAACGGGTTATGAACATGTTTAATGTCAGAAAATATATTAAAGATAGGTCACAATCCTCTTTGCATTTAGAAATTACCGCATTTATGTTTTCTGAAATTGCAAATCATATTTGGTCAGAGATAAGATAATAATAATATGCAATTATCTTTTAAAAGATGCATAAATCATAATTAATAAAAAATAACTATTACAGTCAGAATTATATGCTGAATATATTAATATATTTCTTAATTCATAAAAAAGTATTATATCCTCAGGCTGGTGATTAGGATTAGTAGTAGACTACTTGCCCAGCTTGACAAAAACAAAAAAAACACTCTCTCCCTTACTTTCTCTCTCTTTCTCTGTCTCCTCCTCTCTTCTCTTTCCTCTCTCCTCTCTCCCTCTCTCCATTTCTCCCTCTCTCTCTCTCTCCCTCTCTCTCTCTCCCTCTCTCTCTCTCCCTCTCTTCCTCTCTTCCTCTCTCTCTTCTCTTTCCTTTCTCTCCTCTCTCTCTTTCTCTCAAAAATGACAGAGAAAAAAAATCAGTTAATTCATTTTCCTACCAAATCTATGAAAGTTAAATCAGTTGTTTCTGGCCTTGTTGTTGCTTTATGACTCAGAATTTTCATCTCATTTTTTAAAAATGTTCTCTTGTAAACAAACCTCATAAAATAGGTATGCTTACACATAGACATTTGGAAAAAAATTAAATGTCCTTCAAGTATACAATAGTAAAATGAGCAGATTTTAAATGTATGGGTCATCATCCAATTGACAATACTATCTCATTATGTTCCATATAAGAAATAAAAGACACGTGAAATTAGTTTTAACTGTAGGTATAATGTTTGTAGTCTATTGCAATTCTATTTAAAAGTAGGTAAATAAAATGCTAATTTTGACTTACCACTTATATAATCTCTAAGACAATGGATCAATGGAAGCTGCAACATTGAATTTATCTGTACCAAACTCTAAACAACTGTATTAACCAAAATAAACTTAAAATAATCCAATACAAAAAAAACTAAAAATAATCAATTTCTATGATTACCAAGAGTATAATTTTTAGTTAACTTCTATATACTTTATAGGTTTTTTTGTTTTGTGTTATATTGTTTTAGCTCAAGTGTAATTTTTTAATTGGGAAACAAATACACAACTTGAAATGGATCTGAGGCAAATTGTTCCATAAGCAGATTTTCTTTAAGTGGCTAAACAAAGTTTTAAAAGAAAGTAACAATAAAAGAAAATGTTTCTGGTATAAGACAAGCAATAAAGAAAAAAAATAGTGTACAAGTACCTGGATAATACGCCCATTTTGCAATAGTGCAGCTTTTAAGTACATATTGTGGACTGTCCATAGTCCATGCAGAGTTACAACCCCATGCTTCAACAACAATTCCTAAAGAAAACTACTTTTAAAAAAAGGCATAACCCAGATGTTCCCTCATTTGACCAACTCTGTCTAAAGTGTGGACGTGCAGAAGGGCTTAGATATATCCACAGTAAGCCACATGCATTTTTTCAGAAGAGTAAGTCTGTTTTCAAAGTAAAAATAAGTGCAATTTTTAAAGGTGTTCATTCTTTCCAAATTATTGACTAAGTTTAATGTAATTCCAACCAAAATGGCAGTGGGATTTTATTTTGCTTTATTTAAATTTGGGTGATCCTAGCTTTTCAATAAATATTTACTTAAGTACAACACATATAAAGAAAGTGTACAAATCTTAAGTATATAACATTCAGCTATACCTCACTAGCCTATAGAAATTCATAACTCTTCTTTTCAAAGCAAGAATCATTTAGTAACATTGTGCCTAGGGAGATGGTATACTCTGTCTAGAATTAATGTGGAGAATTTATTGATCTTTTCTTTATGACCTAGTTTATTGTTGATCTTTATAAAGACCACAGCTGTGCTTATAAAGAATATTTATCACTCTCCTTGCTGAATATAAATCTCTACTTAAGCAAAATCATGCTAAACATATTATTTGCATATTTTTGCTTATTTCTTTCTTAATATCAATTTCTTTTTTTATTAGTTGCTCAATACAATGATCTTGACATACCATACATTTGATTCAAACTGCCATACCACCCTGAACGTGCCAGATCTCTAAAAGGAATATGTTAAAATCTCCACCTACATCTATTCTTGATTTGCTTATTTATATGTAGTTCTGTAGGCTTTTGCTTTACTTACAGTAAGGCTATATTGCTGACTACAAATATGTTCATGACCCTATAATATCTCTTTGTATATATCTGATGTTTTGCCACAAATTCTATTTGGTCTACGATTAAATTTACAACCTCTCTTTTCTTGATTCAGATTTATTTGTTTATTTTTAAATTCTATTCATAATTTTATAGTCAGTATAGTTATGGAAATTTTTTAAAAAACAAATCTGAGATTTTCCTCTGTTTAGTGAAATCCAGATTTGAGCACATGAGACTGATACAAGGAACTGGAGCAGACCAATGGGCACTCCCTATTGTTGTATTTTTGGTGTACTTTCCCATGAATTAGTCACATGATACAGACAGGTTTATTTTTTTCTTCATACACTGTAATATTCCTTAATCTCACCAGCACTTCTGAACTACTATTGAAAATACAGATATAACATAGTAAAAATAGAGACAGTACATGCTGATGAGTGTGTTTGTTCGTGAAACTTTTTGGATTTTGTTTTGTTTGGGGCTTTGTTGGTGTGGGTGTAGGTGTGGGTGTTGGTTTTGTTTGTCTTCTTTTGGTCTGTTTTTGCTTTTGTTTTTCAGTTACCATCCCCCAGTAAAAGTCAATCACATAGGGGAATAATGGCTGCAAGAAAGAGTACATGATAATGGGGAAAATTAAAAATGTATAACCCTAGAAGGGAAAAATAAAAACATAATAAAAATATCAACAGCCAGTCCATACCAGTAGGATACAACTCCTGAAAGAGGAAAATAATAGTCTTGGTTTACATTTAGAAACACACATCAACCTATGCTCTCTAATCAAATTAAAGTAAAACAAAGCTGTTACTCTTATTTATACTATATTTAAGATATAAAATGAATTGTTATGCTCTTATCACCTCTGCTCTTCTTTTTTTCTATTAACTGATTTTGGTAATATAGATTTTTTATTGCTATTATCTTTTAAAATGTATTTTGCTTTTTGTTATTCTTTCTAGAATATGCATTTAATTCTCTGACAACATTCCTACTTAAACTTTTCACTCGCCACAAGTCCTTTCATATCATAACTCCTATTTCTTTAGTTTTCTATTTTGATCCTCTACTTGTTGCCTGGATTCTTTCTTTATCCCTCAGCTAAAGCCTTGGAGATGGTCACAGAAGTCTCCCAGATATTCTTTGAAAAAGCTTTCTGTTTTGGTTCAGGGGACGGAGCTTTTTATCATGTTTCTTAAGCCATCCTCATCAATTTTGAAGAACATGAGATTACCCCTTTTCTTTCTTTCTTGTAGTAAACTTTTACTCTCACCAGTGTTCAGACAGACTTTATTTTCTATGTCTTTATTAGGAATATTATTCAGCATTAAAAGAGAATAAAATCATGGCATTTGCAGGTAAATGGATGAAGCTGAGAATATAATGCTAAGTGAAATTAGCCAATCCCCCAAAACAAATGTCAAATGATTTCTCTGATTTAAGGATGCTGATTCATAATATGCTGGGGGGGGGGGGCAGGGATAAGAGGATTAAATGAATTCTAGATAGGGCAGAGGGGAAAAGGGAAGGGAGGGGGCATATGGTCATCATTACCCTAAATACATGTAAGTACATGTAAGAAGACACCAAGGATGTGACTACTTTGTGTACAACCAGAGATTTGAAAAACTGGTCTCTATATGTGTAATATGAATAGTAATGCATTCTGTTGTAATAATAACAAATCAAAATTCTAAAAAAAGAATTCCAAAGTTGAGAAAGCAAACAACTCTTCATTTTGCCACCATCCTAACCCTGAAATTTAATATTTCCAATTATTAGTATCACAAAATTCCATTTTCAAACTTAGCTCATACCTACTATCCAACTATCTGGCTACCATCCTACTATCCACCTATCTAACTCTTCAATACATGAAGGACCCATGAATATTACCCCTGCCTTTTAAATTATGGATCCATTACAAAACAACACAATGTTTTAAAGAAATGAACACTTTTTTTTTAGCTCAGACACCTCTGAGGCCCAGTTTTTCTATTTACCTCTTTTTTTAACTATAAAGCCTGAAAGAAATAAAGTCTCATAAATATTTTATGTCTGAAAAAGAAAATATATGAATCATCTAAGATATGCCAAAATTATGCCTAAATGATTAATTGGGTATTTTTATAAGTACAGCACATTTCTATTATCATTAATAAGTAAATTAGTGTTTTGTTGCCAAAAGTAAATGAGTATTTCTGAAAGCATCAATTTATTTTAAAGATTAAAAAATGAGCCAAGGGCATTAAAAAGAACAAACTTACTTGCATTCCCATATCATTTTTAAGAACTAAATCCTCTTACCGCAGTTGAAAGAGGTTAAATGTCCCTTCATTCCTTCCTCGAGCTTTGCTTTTACTAGTTCACCTGTGTTCTTGACTCAAATTATTTATCCCTTTATAATTTTTACATAATCTTCTAGGATGTTTCTCAAACCTATTAGAAGCAATCATGGTGCACAATACAGTGTTTATATAATAACATACATTTTGCACATAAAACTGGGTAAATGTTTGTTAAAAGTAATAAAGGCTAGCTGAACCTGGGTATCCACCTAAAAAAAAAAAATTTAAAAAAAAAGCCCATGCCCATGCATGTCTCCACTCTCTGAATGTTTTCTATAAAGCGAATTCTTGAGTCTTCAATAAATCTGTTTTGTGTTTGAGTAGCTGTAACTCTGCATAAGTTTTTTCTAACACCATACTGAAATTTAACTCTTTTCAAATTCTAAGGCTCAATTTTTCTAATATTGTCAACACTTTTTATTTTCTTGTCTTTGGTCTCAGACTGAAGCATGGATTCTTCCAGGGTCTCCACCAGCTGGCATTGGGACTAGGACTAAGTCATCAGTTTCTCCATTCCAGTCTGAGGCGATTAACCCTGAATTGCTTGAGAAAACTGTAGAGGTCTGTCTGAGCCAGCTGCTGTGCAAGCTAATACTGAGTCTCTACAGGACCTCCAACCCAACATTCCTCTCTTCTTCTAAACCAAGTCCCAGCAGGTCACTAATGGTGAGACAGAGAGTGGGGTACATGAGAAAAGGTGCAGAACTTCAATAGACTTACTTGAGTTTTCTGTTTGTTTGTTTGTTTGTTTTTTGGTGGTGCTGGGGATTGAACCCAGGGCCTTGTGCATGTGAGCCAAGCACTCTACCAACTGAACTATGTCCCCAGCCTTACTTGAGTTTTCAAATATACACATAGGAATTTAGGGAATGTGTGTGAAAATGGATACTAAGAGTGTGGGATAATGATGGAAAAGATTCTGCAGGAAGTGTTGCAGCTCAGAGAACCAGAAAGGGCTTTAACAGCTGGTTGGTTGGGTGAAACATGAACCAAAAACTGACCCCCAATGAGGGAGTTGAAATGCCAGGTTCATCTTGCTTCAACTTAGAGTAAAGGATTAAAAACCTTTAGGAGATTAAAATGTTAGAGTGGAATTGTTGCTTAAGACATTCTCACTTACAGCAGAGGGTCTGGAAGACACTCCTTTCACCGATAAATTTCTAAGGCAAGCCCAGGCATCTTTTTTTAAAAAAAAAAAAAATTCATATTTACTTTTTTAATTTATTTATTTATTCTAATATTATACATGACAGCATAATGTATTTCAATTCATAGTATACATATAGAGCATAATTTTACATTTCCCTGGTTGTACACAAAGTAGAGTCACACCATTTATGTCTTCATACATGTACTTAGGGTAATGTTGTCCATCTCATCCCACTGCCTTTCCTACCCCCATGCCCCTTCCCTTCTCCTTCCTTCCTTTTGCCCTATCCAAGGTCCCTCCATTCCTTCCATGTTCCCACTGACCCCCCATTATGGATCAGCATCCACATATCAGAGAAAACATCGAGCCTTTGATTTTTTCGGGGAGCCCAGGCATCCTTGAAGAGCTCTAAAATAGCTCTACTTGTTGGCCAGACCTTACACTGGAAACTATAGTCACTTACTTAGGAAAAACCTGAATGGAATGGAAGTAACTGGAGCTCTGGTGGCAGCAGCCAAGCAGCAGCACTCAACCACCAAAGGCAAGGTAGCTACTACCATGCTTTAGAGATGATTCAAAGCAGCAGTCCAAATATTTTAACTCACACAGAAAGCTGTGATTAACTATCTGATCATGATGTTATTAGGAGAAAAATGGTCCACTAAGTTCTTATCTGATCTATATAAGCACAGAAGTTCCAAATGCAGAGGGAAAAAAAAGAAAAAGAAAAAAGCTAACCTGAATCACAAAAACAGAGTCATGGCCTCTCAATAAACTCCCAGATTCAAGTTAATTTACAGACCCAGATCCCCTTGAATAAAGGAGAAGTCTGGTCCTTGAAGAAGGACCCTAGTACACTGATAAAATTGTATACTATTAATCTGTTTTAGTTAGCTTTTTTGCTGCTGTGATCAAAAGACGATTAGAGGAGTATGAGAAATAGAAAGTCTGATGGTCCATTTTCAGAAGATAATATTTAGTCTTCAAGGTAAAATTGGGATGTAAAGCAGATAGGCAGTGGGGAAATAGAGCAGAATGGAAAGTTACATGATAGTCTATGAATTTATTTAAATAATCCAATTAGCCATTCTGAGCTCCCCAACCTATATCCAATCTTAATCCTTCCTTTGCCTGCCCCAATTTTAAATTAGCCAATCACATACATTGTAACCCCAACCTCTTCCTATGAGAACTAGGGGCTTTGCTGCCTTAGGATTATAGATAGATAGATAGATAGATATAAAAAGGCAGGCTGCCTGCCCAAGTGTGCTTGCTTGCCAGATTTTGTTCTGTAGTACACTCTTCTGTAGAAGTAAATTTTGCCTTGCTAAGCTATTTCCAAATATGTGTCTTAATCCTTGTGATACCCTGGTATCACTAAGAAGAAGAAAAGTTTATTTGGGGACTCACTGTTTAAGAGGTCTCAGTCCATAGACGGCTGGCTCTGTGAGGTGAAGGAGAACATCATGGCTAGACGTATGTGGCAGAGGAACAGGAATGTGGCACCCAGGAAGCAGATAGAGAGCACACATGCTGTGCTCAACAAGAACAAAATATATACCCCAAATATTTGCCTGAAAAGACCCACCTTCTCCAGCCACACCCTACCAGCCTTCAGTTACCACTTAATTAATCCCTATCAGGGGATTAATTTACTAGTTAAATTAAAGCTTTCATAACCCAATCATTTCACCTCTAAACATTCTTGCATTGTCTCACACATGAGCTTTTAGAGTATACCTCATATCTAAACAATAACATCTTTCTCAGTCTTCCCTAAAGTGACTTATGACTATTTACCAGGGTAAGTAGTACACTGAAGGAAAAAAAAAAAATAACAAACAGACCTTTCAGGAGCTATTGGACACTGGTGCTAAACTGACAGTCATTCCAAGAGACCCCCAAAACATCACTGTGACCCACCAATCAGAGTAAACTTTATAGAGGTGAGGTGATCCATAAAGTCTTAGCTGAGGGCCATCTATCAGCAGGCCTCAAAGCCACTCTGTGGTTATTTTTCCAGTTCTGGAATGCAAAATTGGAACAACAGAGCACTTGGCAGAATCCCCAAATACTATCTTATCAATTATTACAAAAAAAAAAAAAAAAAATATATATATATATATATATATATATATATATATATCCTATTTTCTGAAAGTTTTCTTTACTCTTAGGCACTTGTCTTACTCCTTCTTAAATATCTTTAAATGAAATTATTCCTAGATTCTTCATCATGCCTAACATTGAACCAAATTTTTAAAATACATGACTAATCTTGAAATTTCATTCACCAAAAATCCCATGATGTTTTCCTTTCATATTATCACCAACCAGACCAATTCTCAAATTGCACTAAAGCAACATTTGAGCCCAAACAATGAAATTTAGATATACTGCTGTTAAATTTCATCTTCTTGTTTCTGACCTGCGTTAAAAGCTATCAAGATCTTTTTGAATCATAAGTAATTCAATAGGCAAATATTTATTGATGGCCTATTCTGAGTCAGGCCTGGTAATGGGGCTATAAAGATAAACAAGACAGTCTTTGACCTCCAGTTGTTCTGTCTAGTGAGGGACACAAAAAGTAAATAATATAAATAAGGAATGCGATAAGTACTGTAGGAGTGCCGTGTAGAAAAAAAAATGAGTAAATGGTGCTGCTGAGAGACAGATGGAAAAGACAATCGACACTGAGCGCAGCCTCAACTGCTGCTGCAGAGAAGAGCAGGCTGAGCATGAGAAATGAGAGAAGTGAGCAGAAGAGATGGGAAATGGAGGAGGAGGGGGAGAGCAGCTAGTGGAGGAGGGCAGAGAAAGCATAGAAAAGGTAAGACAGGGTCTCAAGGCTCAAACGCTATTGATACTGCATTAAATAGTATTATAAATTTTTAAATCATTAAAGTAAATAAGTTCTAGGTAAATTGGTAAATGGAGTAAATTGAAAACAGGAAGTTTGGTGAATTGATCTTTCAACAAGTAAGTTTTGCTACATTGATCTGGGACCTACTTATTCATTAGACTCGAGAACAAAACTGATGAAAAGATGTGCTAGCTGGAGAAGATGGTATTTTCCAAAGATAGCTACAAAATTATCTCTCATCTCCTATGCCCTTCTACAATGTGACCTTGCCTCCACTGAGGAGCGGAGTTTATTTTTACATTTTCTCTGTCTTGTGACTGCCTTTACCAATAGAATATAATAGAAATGTTGCTGAGTCACTTGCAAAAAATAACCCTTACCTGCCCTGTTTTTTGCTGCCTGCCTTTTGAAAAACTGACTTTTGGAATACTCCATCTCAAAATTCAACTGGCAAGTTGTCTGGAGGGGCCACTTGTAGGTGTTGCACTTAATAGCACCAACTGAGCATCAACTGTCAGTCATCTTACTAAAGCATTTTCAATATTTAGCACCATTAATCTTTCAAATGACTTCAAACCAGTCCAAAATCTGACACTGTAAGAGAGTGTCCAGGTTAAAAAAAAAAATGCCCAGCTGAAACCATCAACACATAGGAAACTGAATGATAATACAGCATTTAAAAGCATTAAGTTGTGTATTCATGTGGCATACATTGTCTTTGTCTGTTGAGCTTCTGTAACAATATCATAGACTAAGTAGCTTAAACAACAGAAACGTGTCTCTCACAATTCTGGAGTCCAGAAAATCTGGGAACCAGCATGATTGGTTCTGGTGAGGCCCTCTTTCGGTTTGCACACAGTTTTCTCATTGTGCCCTAACTTGGCAGAGAGGAAAGAGGATTCTGTGTATCCTCTTATTTTATAGTCATTATCCCCATTTGTGAGGGCTCTAATTTCAAGACCTAATTACCTCCCAAGAGCCCCACCTCTTAAGGCCATCTTATTAGAGGCAAAGGTTCTGTATATGAAATGTGCAGAGGACACAAACATTCAATCCATATATACATAAGCCATTAACTAGGTCAGAATTGCTAAACAAGAGGGGCCTTACTAATTGGTGACTGAAAATGTTTGAAGTCCAGTAGAATTAACTAAGTTATAGAGTGGTTAGGTTAATAAGTCCTAATAGTAGGAAGAGTAGACACCATGTTCTCAAAGGGTAGATGTGCTCTGGCTATTTATTTCTGCTCTACTAAATTTTTCTGCTTATGAAACTATGTGAGCAACAATCATATTAACCAAATAGAATTAAAAGAGGACCCATGTATTTGGCCATGAAATATAATAAATAATTTTATTATTTGCTCAAAACATTACAATTTTTAATTTATCAAGTTTGAGTTGCTTATGATATAGTCACACACAGATGATAAATGAAATCTTGTAAATATGGAGTTTGAACTTGTGAAAGATAAATGAGCTATATGTAGACGCATCATCAACATATATTTATTGAAGCCATGTGAAATGGTGATATTACCAGACAAAGCATGAGGAAAGTTCCATGAGGAACACCAACAATTAAGAGGTGTACAGAGGAGCTGGGAGCACACTGATGTCAGAGCGCTCGCACAGCATGCCACAGCCCTGGGTTCTATCCCAGCAGTACACACACACACACACACACACGTGCATGTGCAAAGGTAGACAGAAAAGAAGGGTACTTTTTTGCCGCAGTCTGGCTGGGCAAAATAACCGGGGGGGGGGGGGGGGGGGGGGGTGACAAGCAACTTGTGAAGGTTGATACAGTGGGAGCCGCTTTATTGTAGGACAGCAGAGGTATTTATACATAACTGAATACACAGCTTGACTCAATTTAGCATCATCCAGTTACAGCAATCAGTCATTAAGGAATCCTCATTATCTTAATAATTATACACAGCTTAACTTAATTGATATAATCTAGACACAGCAGTCAGTCATTAAGGAATCTCCATCATCTTAATGGTTTGATGGCGTTACTTCTTAAACCACTCCTCCTGGCAAAGTGCCAGGTGCCATCTTAACTTGTCTGTGGCCCTCAACACTTTTTGACAAAGTTTAATAAACATAATCATTTTCCACGTTCAAAATATGCCAATTTGTCTTGTCAATAAAGATGGGGGAAATGGACACCATTTTTAAATACAGCCAGGTTGTGTGGATTTTAAGATTTTGATAGAGAATAAGTGATGTCACATATGACTGAATTCAGACTAAAATTGAGAGGTGATGAAATATTTTATCCGCACTGAACTGATTAGGATTGCATTTAGTAAGCAATGTATATGTGTTTGAGTCCATAATTTCCCCAGAAAATTGGGATAGATCCCACACCAAAACAAGTTATACAGCCTATAAAATATGAGAAAACTAAATTCCTTTCCCTTAATGTTTACAAATCATTGACAGTGTTCTCTTATTTTCACAAGTTTAATCTCTACCCAAAGCTCACAGAACAAGCTGCAAATTCAAACTGAAGTTAAAAATGCATAGTGTATATTTTAGTGGAAAAATCCTGATGAACATTATTTCAGGAAAATGAAAATATTTGTTCCAAATATCAACACAAAGAAATACAAATCAAAGTATTCTTTGTGAGTATATAATTGGACTTTCTTCTGAATTTAATCTCTTATTATCTCAGAGGCATACCAAATGCACTTATCATAAACAATGCAGTCAATATGGACAGTAGAGAGACAGTGTGGTTCGTTAGATGATATTCAGCAAACACTTCGTTCCCAGACCTCCATGGAGTCCATGTCCCATCTCACTGGTACTGGGCATGGAGACTTGCTTTAACCACTGGGATGGAGGCAGGAGTGACAGTACCAGTTTTAAGCTCAGGGTTTAAAAAATTTTCACTCACCTTGGGACTTTCCCATCTCTGCTATTAAGAAAGAATAGCCCCAAGTAGACATTTCCCTCCACCATGACCCAGAATGAGACATTTGCAACAGAGCTTTCCTGCTGCTTTACAAACCTGCATCCAGAAGCAAAGCCTGAAGCTTAGCAGTTACACTGGGCTGTGTGAGAATAAAGCATTTCTTTAAGCCTCTAACTTATGGCAGTGTTGCTGCATTAACCCGACTGAAGTGGGTAGCTCAGAGAAAGCCATATTTATTCATGTAACATTTCTTGCCTTGAAGTATTTAACATATCATTATTTAATGTGTAAAAAATATGAGTATATCATATTATTTATTTATTTATATATGATAGTGGAATGCATTACAATTCTTATTACACATATAGAGCACAATTTTTCATATCTCTGGTTGTATACATAGTCTATTCACACCAATTCATGTCTTCATACCTGTACTTTTTAATGTGATTAGAGCTCATCTGTGATAAAATTACAAAAGCTTTATCAGATAAGCTATGTAATTAAGATAAATTTAAAATGAAGTAATTTATGAATGATTTAAGTCTACATTTATCATCAAAGTAAAATGATTAAAACTCTATAACTGGTCATAAATAATAAGCATTCAAAAAGTATAAATTTATATATTAGTCAAAGAGTAGATTAGTCTCTATTTTGCTAAAGATAGTCATAAATATAGACCACAGTAGTGCTCATAAAAAAATAATGTTTTTATTTGAACTCTCTAAAAGTAGAAGATGTCTTATGATGATCATGAAAGCATTTGACTTGACCTGATAATTTGACTTTCATATTAAATTGACTGTTATCTTACTTACCATAAAAGTCATGAAAATAAATCAGGAATTTAAAAATTCTAACAACGATGTATTGCTATGGTTTGAGTGGGTTTCTCAAAAAGCATGTGTTGGAAACTTTACCCACAATGGAGAAATGTTGAGAGGTGTTGCCCAACAACATGTGAGTAGGTCATGACAGGTCCACTCTCAGAGATGGACTGATACCCTTAATGCAGGAGTGGTTTCATTACCATAGGGGTAGATTCCCTATAAAAGGTGATTTTGGTCTGCTTCTCTATTTCCTTCTCTCTTCTCCATGGCTTCCACTCTGTGTTGATGAAGCAAGAAGATTCTCACTAGATGCCAGCTCCTCCATACTGCATTTTCTAATCACAAATATAAGTCAATATACATATGTTCTTTGTGGGTTATCCAGTCTTGGGTATTCTGTTACACAAAACAAACTGACACACAGATTTCTCTACATTTCACAATACACTTCTTGACATTTGTCAGGAAAATAGAAACATTTTTCTACATTAAATCTTCATATATTTCTAAATACAAATGTAGTTTAAACCCCCATTTTTTATGAAGAAAAATAAATAAGATCAGCCTACTTCAGTGTCAAGGGAAGAAAAAGGTTGGCAGCTATCTTTCCACAATTAATATTTTTTTATATTTTATTCTTGCAAAAGCAATTCTGGAGAATTATGGGAGCAAAAATAAATCATATCCATGACCAAGGTAATTTAGAAACAATTAAAATAGTATAACTTTTAAGACTTCTAAAGCTTAGATCAGTCTGAATAAAAACAAGCAAACCCAAATGTGTTTGCATCAGATAATCATAAGCAAAACAATGTCAAATATTCAAACCAAACTGAAAGAAAAAATCTGAAGTAAGAAAAATGCAGAAGTGAAATAGAATAGGAATTTGTTAATAGAAAATTGGTATGTGGGAGTTAGGTAAGTCTAGTTTTGCAAAGAGGATATGTAAAAAGTATATACTGTTAGCCTCTTTGAAAGCAGCTTAGCTGTGGTAAATCCAAGATGAGACCTAAAGGCTATGGTAATTACTTTTGCCAAAATATTTTTCATTTAAATGCTGAGATTGAAATTAAGATTACTCTAACTCTGTATGCTCTTAGTTTTCACAAGGTACGTCTCTGAACATAGCATCAAATAAACATTTTGCCATGGAACAAACTGGTTCGTTAATACTGTGATAACACAATATTATGAGCAATGTGTAGCATATCAGCTCAGACAAGGAGATGAGTACTGTTGTCCAAAGAATTTTTGTTTTTGTAGGTTGAGTAAAAACCAGAGCAAATGCTTTAAAACTTAAAGATGAACCATTTTATGAATTTTAATAAACTTTATGATCCTTACATTAAAATATCATTGAAATATTTAATGAGGGAATGAATTACAACTTAGAGTCATAATAAAAATCTGTATCAACTTAACATTTTAAATATCTAAAATAGCTATTTGGAATAAAATGATGTAAATTATTATCTCTATTTAGTAACAATCTACATATACACAAGAAGAGTGTTAAGAGAAACAGCAGCAACTCTTAGATACACTGTAAATAATCATTTCCAAAGAGTAAGGTGAATAGTAAGCCTTTAAGGAATACAGCTTTTGGTGTTAATGATTAGCATAGCATGTATGTTTCATCCAACTTGCATCTACCATAGTAAAAGACCCAAACGCAGACACAAGCCTGCCCTGAGCTTCTCTATGTTTTGCATTTTTATGGGTGTGTTCTTTCTATAAAACTTTAAAAATGTAACCTCACCTGGGAAGTGTCATTGTTTTAGAAAATTGATTGAGTTCCTTCTGTGCTTCCCGCTCGGTGCACTTTTCCCTTCATATGTGTGTACTGCATAGAAGAATTTAGCAAAATGGCTAAACATGTGATCACATGCAAAAGTCAATTGCATGCTAACAACAGACAAAAAAAGTCTAGAAGACAAATTTTAAAACATCATTTGTGATAAGATAAAACATTACTAAATATAAAAACATCTATAAGCTCTCCAAGAAAAATATAAACCAAAAAATTAAAGCTACGTGGTCTTTAGGGATACGTCTCCTTAATATTATAAAGTTGGCAGTTCTCTCCCAACTGACATACAGCTGCATTGAAATTCCAGTCGGAATCCTAACAGTATTTTTTTATTGGAACTGATAAAATGATTTTAAGTTTATGAACATGCAGAAAGCCAAATATAGGAAACCATTCTTGAAGAAGAGTTTCGGGAGTGATTTCCCTGCTTAAATTTGAATTTTCTTTTAAAGCCACAAAAATTATGACACTGTGGCAATTGCTCAGGAAAAGACCAATAGAACAGAGCAATAAAGGACCCCAAAACAGACACATGTGTATCCTGAACTAAGCTACAGAACTGAAAGTTTACAGTTTAGTGGAGAAAGGAGCATCTACTTGTTAAATGAACACAGCTAAAAATAGTAAATAAGAAGAATAAAATAAAATTGTGTCATTGCCTTATATCATTAAAAACCTCAAATAATCAACTATTTATGTATCAAAAATAAAACTTTAAAATCATTAGCAAAAATATAAGTAAATATCTCTCTGATTGTAGTAGAGAATAAATAGATCAGAGACAGAGAAAGAGATATAAACAGAGACAGACAAAGAGAGAAAGGTCCTTGGCACTCCTCTATTAATAAAAATTTTAAAATCTTTGAGAAAGGAACTATGGATAAGAGGCTTCTTGGTCAGGTTTTGATGAGCCTTTCAGAATCCAATGGTCATCCAAGTTTTTGAGAGTAAATTCCTACAAAAATCTCTCTAAGATTAGAATAAGTAAGAGAGTTTGTTTTACTATGACCACTTTCAACTGTTTCTTACAACTTAGAAATAGAATTACACAGCCTATGAGAATTCATTTTTTATGGTAAATGAAAATCCACTTGTGAGATTTACTTTAATCCCCAAACTACTACTACTTGTACTTAAGAAATTTAGAAAAACCAAAACCTGAACTGTTTTTCCCTAATGTTGGCATAACAATTTACCAAAATTTAGCATCTTAAAGCAACAAATTTATTATCTTTGGTCTGTAGGTCAGAAGCCTGGGTCTCATTGAATCCTATGTATCTCCCTGAGGTGAGCCAAGGTGTGGGTGGGTTTCATTACTTGGTTCCAAGAAGATAATCCATTTCCTTGTATATTCTGGTTATTGGGAAAATTTGGTTTCTTCTGGTTTTAGGATAAAGATCCCTAATTTCTTGCTGGTGAGAGCTGATGACCATTCTCAGCTTCTAGAAGCTACCAGAATTCTTTGGTTCATGATCCCCTTCATCTTGAAAACTAGTAAGAGTAGATCTGTCTCTTCTTACACCTCAGCTCTCCTGTCCCCTCTTGTACCTTTCTCTTCAGTTTATAAACCCCATAGAATAGACTACACCCTCCTGGCTAATCTAGGATAACATCCCCATCTCAAGGTCCCCTTGCCATGTAAATTGCAATAGTCACAGTTTGCAGAGACCAAGATGCTCACATTTTTGTGGGCAATAATTCTGCCTACAGTAAGCTCAGTAAAAAATTAGTAAAAAAAAAAATCACTAAACACATAAGGAAATAAGTTGTCATGAGTAAGAGTTACTAACAGCCACATTGTACAGAAGAAGGCTCACGATTAGTGCACAGTGGAATATGAGGTAAAATAAATATGCCTAACAAGCTTAAAGAAACACACAAAAAAGGTTTAAAATGAAGACAAAGAAATAAAATATTCTTGATATATAACAATAACCAGAGATATCTCCCAGAAGTGGAAAACATAATAAATATTAGAAACTCAATGCTTGAACTAATCAGATGAGTTGTATTTGGAGAGAGAACCAGAAAACTGGAATAATAATTTGAAGAAATTTACAAGGAGAGAGAGAGATGAAAAATTTGAAGAAAGTTAGGAAGAGATGCACAATGAAGTGAGACTTTTGAACATGCCTCTTACTGATGATACAGAAAAAGATAATGGGATGAGAGAAAAGCAGTATTTAATGAGATAAATTATCAAGATTTGTCCAGAGTTGATGTGATAAATCATTTCTGAGTTTTAGGAAACTGATCCCAAATCTTCCCACAAAAGAAAAAAAAGGAAATTCATAACTAATATATAAAAATAAAAATTCAGAAAATTAAAAGCTTAAACATTCACACGCAAAAAAAAAAGGAAAGTATCAACTAAGGAGTTACAATATGTGTGCACATGTGTGCATGCACGTGGTATGGTATGTACTCCTGAGTTAAAACAAATGTAGCAAAAGAAAAGAGTAAGGTAATGTCTTAGTCGATTTGGGCAACTATAATGGAGTACTATGCACCTGGTGCTTATGAACACCAGAAATGTATCTTCCAGAGTTATGGAGTCCAATATCAAGATGCCAATAGATCCCCTGTCTGCTGAAGGCCCTCTTCAGCTTTATCCAGGGCTCTCTTCCCAATGTGTTATGTGGTCCTGGGAGCAAAGGGGTGCTTCAGGTCTTTACAGGGACACCAATCATATTCAGGTGGGATCCAGCTTCACAACCCAATCACCTCCCAAGGTTTTAACCTCCTGATATCATCACATTGAAAGTTAGGATTTCAACATACGAGTTTGGGGGAACACAGATATTAGTAGGTAGGGATTTTATAAAAATAGGCATATCACTAAACACAAGGGAAATAATCAATTATGAGTTAGAGTATAAACCATGTATAACTGTCCATTCATATGAGAAAAAGTGAAATTTGACCTCATACTGAACATTAAGTGGGATTCTTAATAACGGTGCCAATACCTATGCCTGTAATCTCGTCTACTCAGGAAACAGTGGTAAGAGGATCACAAGTTCAAGGCCAATGTGGGCAATTTAGTAAGATCCTGTCTCAAAACAAATAAAAGAAAAGGGCTGGGGATGTAGCTCAGTGATTGATTAGAATGTGTGGGACCCTGGTTCGATTCCCAGTTCATAAAAAAAGAAAAAGGGAGAAAAAAGGAAGGTGGATAAGGAGAAAGAGAAAAAGAAGAAAATAAGAAGAGAAAACCACAAATGGAAAGATATTTGCAACAAACATAACTAAAATAGCTCATAACTCAAATTTAGAATATATCTTAAGGCTGAACACATCTATAAATTAAGAAAAAAGGGAATATAGGAAATGGGAGGAAAATGAAAATATAATTATGCTTAACCTTATTAACAGTAAGAAAAATTCAGTGTAAAACCATCAGGAATTAGTATTTTACCTCATTGGCAAATAATTCTCTAGAAAAAGGCGAACATGTGTGTCTCCAAAGACAAGCTCAGGCTTGTTCACAATAATATTTTGCTACAGAGCAAAAAGAAACAGCAAATAACCAATTATTAATCTATAATAAAATCAATAAATTAATTGTGGTATAGCAACATAATGAAATACTACCACCCTACAAGATAAAATAAATTGTGGCAAAAATTCAGAGGAATATATACTATGTGAATCTAGAATTTATAATTCAAAGAAAAATTCAACCAAGTATTTGTAGCATATGAAATACCTACAAAGTTCAGGGAATACAAAATATAGAATTCAACCTGATATGGAAGGAAAGAGGGGAATCCTGTTAGGAAAGGAGAAAGTAAGCATTAGCACTAATGTTTCTATTTGTTTAAGTGATAGATACACATTCTTCTATGTATGATGCATTTCAAAATGAAAATATATATGCATTAAAACTTTAATGGTTTCCCTACTTATTACCCTAAAAATAAAATTTGGGATTCTAATTTTGATCTACAAAAGTCAACTGCCTGCCTTTTCACCTGTATCTCATTCTGTATTCTTTCAAGTTCAGTGCACTACAATTATTCAGACCTTTCTGTTCTTTTACTATCTCAAGCTCATTCTCAACTTTCTATTTTCTCTTCCCTCTGTTTGTAACTATTTCCTCCTGATCTTTGTAGGTGTGGCTTATTTTCATTGTTCAGGGCTCAGCTCAAACATCATCATCTGATCAGAAAGATCTTCTTTCATAGCAATAACTGGAATAATCATAAATATACTTACTTTACTGATAAAATTTCTGACAAAATTTACGGTAATGTATTCTCTGTCAATCTATGCCCCACTAAAATTCAAATAAAGATAGGAGACTTGAAGTTTAATTACTTTAACAGATTAATCAAGGAAATTTCAACTAAAACTGGTAGTGGTATGGAGAATGGAGACACTATAAATAACTCGAATCGCTATTTGAAAAGTTAACTACAGTGGATTTTTTACGTCTAAACTGTTAGATACTTTGCTTGAGCTCATGTTCCTGAATGATCCTACCTTGCTAACATAAACATTCTATTTATAATCCTTAATTCAAAGCCCGTTTTTCTTCTTCTGAACTTTTGCTCCAGTTAAAGTTAATAACACTATTATTAATACTCCTCCACTTTCCCCATTTCAATTCCAGAAGTTTTAAAAACTGATTCCAGCTGTTTTTACTTAACAACTAAGTATTCTTAGAAGGAAAAAGATTTATTAATTTTGAATTCATATTAATTCAATAAACATAAATAGCTTCCATATTTTCTCTTGGAAACGAAGAAAAGAAAGAAAAAACTCCACTACTTTAAAGGACAACAAGTAATTATGTACATATCTATATTCTATCTTGAAACTACTCTCTATTAGCATGGTATATATTTAAAAAATTGATATAAGAGATGACTGATGATTTCTAAATAATCTTTGTTTTCATTAAGATGGTTTTAAAAGTTTATATTGGGTTCTAAGTTATCTATTAATTAAATATTTAGGGCATTAAACAATTTTTAAAATGAACTAAAAGTCATTTTTATTAATTTTTATGTGTTCTTTTTATTTATTCATAATAGCAGAATGTATTTTGACATCCATACATGGAGCATAATATCTAATTCTTGTAGTTGTACATATTGTGGAGTTACACTGGTCATGTATTCATATATAAACACAGGAAAGTTATGTCTGATTCATTCTACTGTCTTTTCTAGTCCCATTCCCTTTCCCTTTTCTTCATTCCCTTTTGTCTAATTCAATGAACCTCTATTCTTAAGCCAAGTAGTTTTGATTCAGATTCTGTACAATGAAGAGTGAAGACTATAAAGCCATCATATATAACACACAGTCTAAATCTCCATGAATGAGAAAAATGAACCATAGTCTTAATACATAACATCTATGTATTGTAGGAGTAGCATTTTTATAAAATATTTTATAAGTAAGAATTATCATTTTCTGTCTTTATTAGGATATAAGTATCTCTCAAATTCTCGAGAATTTATTTAGACAGAATTATCTACTTTTCCTTCATGCACTATCCTTATTTTGTGCCACAATTGATAAAAGGTACTGCTTCTACTGCTTATAAAAAAAAAACTGAATCTTCAAATTATGAAGGGAGATATGTCTAAAACCTTTGTAAAATCCTGTAAGCTTAAGTATGAATACTAGTTAAAAATGGGATGTATTGAGATCAAAATCATAATTTATATTGTGGTTAGAATTACTGTCAGAAGAAATGAATTAGAAAAAGTCAATAAGTACAACTGGATCTCCTTATGGAATCAATGATTAGTATAATAAATCATAACCAGTTCAAATTACAAGTGCACATCATTACCATGTGTTTCTATTTGCTCTGGTGGAAGAAAACATAATTTAGAAAATTCCAGAAAATCGGTTCTGCAGGCATTTCTTAAAGTTCTTTGTGCTGTTTTTAACAACACTTGAGAATTGTTATTCATTGATCTCATACTTCAAGAAACCTGCCAAGAATAACCACGAAATCTGTCAGGGAAGCCAATATTAAAGGACAGAAGAGCTAAAGCTAGGATTTCTTATCTGAACTTCTCTTTTAATCTCTTCTGGGGATGAGAGGAAGAAATCACAGAGGTTAAAGGTGTGAAGCCTTCTCACTCTTTGCATTGTACCAGTCCAATAATATGACATAAGTTAATAAAGTTAATAGCGTAGCCAGACTGACAAGAGTTAGTACCTGGGATCCCTGGTTCACAGAAGTAGGTCTGAACTTATAGGGCCCTTTTTTCTTTTTTTTTCTAATCCATTTCTTCTGACAGTACTTCTAACCAGGAAGGATTATTTCTGAAAGATCCACATATGCTTTATATGGGCTTGATTTTTTTTTTTTTTTTTTTGCTTTTTATTTGAAGTCTCTCCTCTATTGATTTTGCAGAGTCTAAAACTAGCTAATAATACAAAATACAAGATTTTTATTTATCCATTTCTTTTTTATTATCTCAACCAATTTCACCATTGGTTAAAATAATTCTAGTTTAGAAAATGAAGTTTTCAATCCTCTTCCAAAAAAAAGGAGAAAATGACACAGGTACTTAATTTCCATGACTAATCTACTTCACAGGCGTTTTTTAAACCACAGGCTGATACCACTTAAGAAGAAGGCAAGAGGGAAGTGTAATTTCTGTGATAAATGATCTATAATATTAAGAATTTCTGCCTAGTTCCTTACTATCACATTTTATCAAATTTAGAGTCCATATTTTACATATTTCCAAGAAAACATGATATTTATTTTTTCCCATTAATTTTGAATTTCACCTCTGGTCAGTACTAACAGTTCTCATTAAAATTCCAAATTTTATTAATTTCAATAAAAACTATTTCCTTTCAAATAATTTCTTATTGGTGACAAATACAGTTACCATTTTATGCATCTCTATTAAGCAAAAATGATTTCACCTTCCTTAAGTAACATGAGCCAAAATGTAACTATATACTTCTCCAAATTTAATACAAAAGAACAGAAACACACCTAGCACTGGTGGTGTGAGATATTATTAGAACATAGTTCTCTGATTTGCTGAAGAACAATAGTACAAATATAAGGGAAACAAAGTTCTTCACTTATATTTTGGCACTGTGGGAGTTTGGTGGGGAGGTGATTTTTGGTTTTGTTTGTTTTAGTTTGGTTTTTGCACAAGTAAGGATATGAACATAAATAACCCAGTGCTGGCCAAGATTCTAAAATGGCCCCCAAATTCCTGCCCCTGGCATATACACCTCACATAATCCCTTTCAGTCTAGTATGGGTACTACTCTTGAATAAGATGAGATAGCCACTCCTTGAATTAGGTTGTAAAATAAATGACTTTACCTTAGTAGACTGAAATCAAAATCATGAGTCCTTCAACCACAGTGAAAAGGATTCTTCCAGTAACTTGAATGAGCTTTGCAGAGGGCCCCAGGCTCCAGATAAGATCTCAGCCCAGCCTCTACCTTGATTTCAACCTTGTAAGTCTCTGAGAAAAGGACCCAGTGAAAATGTGGGGGAATTCCTGACCCACAGAAATTGTGTGAGAGTAAATTGGTGTTTTGAACCAGTAAACTTTTAATTTGTTACACAGCAAGAGAAAACTAGCACAAACCTTAAAATATTTTACAGATAACAAGTCACAGTATGTTGTCCACACAACAGACAAAAAGTAAACTAACAAAAACATATAAAGTGCATTTATCACTTAACCAGTTGAAAAACAACCCAGAGTCCTCACAACACATTCGTGGAACCTATGTGAGACCTCTAGAACATAATATTTATGTATGATGATTGTATCTGGTACCTTCAATCTGAAGAAACAAAAATGACACTATGAATATCATCATTCTAAGAATGTGTAGTTTTAACTATAAATATATGTGTTACCCTATCCTTATCAATAATATTTCGCAAATACTAAAACAATTAAAATACCAGTAAAATCTGCAAAATGTATTTATATAAATAGTTTAATAGTGTTTTTCTGTAATATATAATATCTATTTTTTTCTTTCTTTTTTATTTTATTTCTTACATACATGGCAATAGTGGAGTGCATATATTCATAATTATCCATTCACAGCACAATTTTTTGTAACTCTGTATATAAAGTATGTTCACGTCAAATTATGCCATTATATATGAGCTCTCTTATTTTTTTTGCATACAATTCTTAATACACCTTTATACCACCATTTGTCATATCTGTGTTTGTATATAAGGTATGTTGACACCAAATTCATATCTTCATACATGTATTTTGTATAATGATGACCCTCTCCTTCCACCATCCATGCTATTCCCCTTCTCCCTCCCTTTCCCTCCCACCCCTATTCCCTATCTAGAGGTAATCTTCCTCCCATGCTCTCCCTCCCTACCCCACTTTGAGTCACCCCTTTTATATCAGAGAAAACATTTGGCATTTGTTTTTTTGGGGATTGGCTAACTTCACTTAGCATAATCTTCTCTAGTGCCATCCATTTCCCTGCAAATGCTAATATCTATCTTTTTGACTCAAATTCTTTTGATCCAGAGAAATAGCTTTTAAGAAAAAAAAATCATGAGGCAGATTTTATGATCCTCCTCAGTGGAAATGGTTGGAAAGAAAATTAACATCTCCATCTTGCACACATACTTTATGCTAATCAAAATATTATTTTGCCTTAAAATTCTCAGTGAAAAACAGAACAAACATTTGTCTATTCATGTAATTATACTTCATAGTTTTATATCAACCTACATAATTTATAACCAATGAAATATAAAGTACTTTTCATATCTCAGTTTGATATACAATTTCCTTCAAAACATTTACTTTTTTCTTATTTTCAACATTTCTCATTTCTATTCAATTTATAATGAAAAGTTTGTCTTTTAAGTCAAAGACAGATAACTGGATAACTCTGTAATTTCCTTAAAGCCCCTATTACACAAAACACTTGTTTGTTGTAAAAATGAAGTTGAAGTCCATTGAGAAAGTCAAGGCCATTTTTAAATTAAACTTTCCACTTACTTGTTCACCAGTTTTCTCAACTATATTTCACTGACGGAAAAAATTACCCAGTTGTAGAAGTATTCTCCTTGTTCAGAAAACAATCTCTTTGTTAAGAGAACAATCATTCCTTTGTCATTTTAAACATTTCAAACATACAAAAAAATATAAGTAATATGTAAGAGTTATCTTGGCTTCATGCATAATTTTATGGTAGATATTCTATCAGTTTAAAACCTTTACAGGGAATAAAAGGATATTAACATAGTTAAAATGATCTGTAAGCTTCTCCACATATACTTTTATATCCATCTGTATCAGAGTTAGTACTCACTAGAATTTGATGTCACAAAGATATTAGGTCATATTTTCTTCAAAAATGTTAAAATGTAATATTCACATTGAAGTATTTACTCTGCCTGGAAAATACCTTTGTTACAACTTGAGATAACTGTAACATTTTTTATGCAAATCATGTTATCCAGGTACCAAATAATGATCAGCTGATCATAGTGGCACTTATTTAAAATGCCACTGCACCTAAGTCTGCCCATATCCATATATGTATCTTTGCCTAATACTAATTCTGGTTTCCTCATTGTGTTTTTATGACTATTCTTGCAACAATAACCTTGATTTCTAGTTTTAAATATATTCACAACTGAGAGAGAAGGACCCCTGATTTTACTTATCTTCAGAATTCTTTTATCTATTATGGGCCCTTTTTTCTTCCATGGGAATTAGAAACAGCTTTCAGGGAGAAAAATCATTATATTTTAATTTCATACAGTTGGAAACTGCAAAAGGATAACTTTTAAAATAATGGATAAAATAATATTAGTAATAAATAATAACATTTATTTTATATCCTTCCATATTATTTTATGAATTCCTCTATATAGAACTTATACATTATTTGTTAGATATAATCCTAGGTATCATAAATTTTATATACTGCTTTAAACAGAATTTTTTCTTACATGCTACAGGTTCTGGTTAGCAATTATTCATGTGTAGGACTTTAATTGATTATTTTTGTAAGGAAATTTCTAAACTCAAAGTTCTAAGGGATTCTTATGGGTTTTCTTTATTTTTAATTATAGCATATGAAAAAAGAGGTGGACACATTTGCATTCCAATATTCTATTTCATTGGCCTCTTTATCACATTGGTTAGGACCCTCATTACAAAAATTTTCTCAAATGAATACTACTCAAATGAATACAACAGATTCCTTCAGTATTTCATAAATCTCTTAGATGAGATGTCTACAGAGAGACACATCTACATGGAAATCTTTCACCAAAGACCTCAGATCATTTTCCCATTTCTGTTCCAAATACTGCAAACAATTACTGGCAATAAGAATCTTATAATACAGCAAGTAAAGTTGAGAAATGTGTGAGATTTTAATTTTATGGTAGATATTCTATCAGCTTAAAACCTTTACAGGGAATAAAAGGATATTAACATAGTTAAAATGATCTGTAAGCTTCTCCACATATACTTTTATATCCATCAGGATTTGTGGCTCAGAAGCAGAATGTTTGTCTAACAACATGTGAGGCACTGGGTTTGATCCTCAAAGCACCATATAAAAATAAATAAATAAATGTCCAACTACAACTTAAAAAATTTTAAAAAAAGAAAAAACCTATACTTGATATTAACCTGGGCCTTTATTTCTTGATAATTCACACTCACATAGTTCAATGATAGCATTTTTGTCTTGCTCTTGACTCAACTGGAGACTGCTTGTACAGATTTGCTGAGAGCCACGGCCGAGTCTGTATGGCCCCTGGCATTTTGCCAACAGTATTGATTGACAGGCGAGGCATTACTATCCGCCTCTGCCGCAACTTTTGAGTTCTCGCACTATTTTGGAGTTCTCATGGGGATTTCTGGGGATTCCCCGAGAGTTCCCATTGGTTGGGGAAGTGCAGGAGGAGGGATTTCCGGGAGAGATATTTCCGGCTGGGGGTTCCTGGACGGGCCTCGTGGCGCGTTTGGGAGGATTCCCCGGGAGCTGTGTGAAGTGTTTTCCTGCAGTTTAAAAATAAAGTTTGTTCCTGCTTCAGTGGCTTGTGATTTGTGCCCAGCCAGACTGCGGCACAGATTCATCACTGTAAGCTTGCTATCAAAACATTTTAGATACACTTTATAAAATGAAGTTCCTTTCCACTATTTCCTAATAGTTTTTTTCCTGATGAATGGTGATCTAATCAGTTCCTTTTCTGCATCCACAGAAATGATTCCTCACCCTTTTCAATGGATTTATATTGAAAATGTCTTGAATTTCTGATGCCTACCAATAAGTTGAGATATATTATTGATTTTTTTACAGTATTTAGAGAAGCATCTATTTCTGTTCATAAGTGAGATTAGCCTATAATTTCGTTTTTCTGTACTACAGTTCTTCTGTTTTTTTAATCAAATTAATAGTAAACTCAAATTGCTGGAGAAACCTTTGCTTTTTTTTTAACTAAAAAGACTATTTTGAATCTATTCATAATAAAGATATTAGAAAAAAAATTATTGAAAGTTTGGTAAAATTTATCTATAAGATCGTCTAGGCCTGGTATCTTTTGTCAAGCAAGATTTTGGATACTGATTTAATTTCTTTAATTTTTATTGGTTTATTTGAATTCTAATTTTTTTTTAATTTCCTCATTTACTTTTACTACAATGTTCTGTATTTCATATAACGATATGGGATATATTGATATAAAATTATACAGAACATATTGGCATAAAATTCTCACAAGTTTTTGCAATTGTTTTTTAAATGTTATATCAGGTCATGTTGCTTTTTGTGACATAAACATATTTATGATTTTTTCCTTCAATTCTTGATAATTCTTGCTAAGGATTTATGCAGTTAATCATTTATTACAATAACCGTGTTACATTTTGAACTGTTTTTTGTTTTGGTTTTTGATAATGGAGATTGTTGAAGCCAGGAGTGTTCTGCCACTGAGGTACATCGTCAGATCTTTCTAAAAACTATTTTCTGTTTTGAGATACATCTCACTAAGGTGCATGCTGGCCTGGGACTTGCAATCCTCCTGCCTCGGCTTCCTGAGTCCTTGGGATTAGAGGCATGCACCACTGCACCAACTGAACAAATTATTTTTAACATTTCTAGCCAATTATTTTCTACTCTTATCTTTATTTTACTTTACTCCTATTTTTCTGTTGTTGTATTGTTGCTGTTGCTGTTGTGGACTATTTTTCTTTTCTAATTCTTGACTTAACACATAACTTTTTTCTACTTTGTAGGAAGTGCAGTTGAGGCTCTAAGTTTATCTCTAAGCATCATTTTAACACTGACCCACAAATAAGATGTAGTACCTTAATTTTTGTTCAATTATATTTTGTTTCTCTTCTATTTATGACCATTCTGAAAATGTTAAGTCAGATCTTTACAATACTTAGCTATGTCTGTATATAGTAAGGTAGAATCTTCCATGGAAGCTAAGATTCTTACTCTCATTAGGCAAGTTGTCACATGCTCATGCAAACCTGAAGAAGCAGATTTAAATTGTCAGTAGGGCAAAGGGGAGCACCTTGGATCAAGACAAGTGAAACTGGTGAGTTATCTAGCTGCCATTTCCCCTTCACTTTTCCAAGAACATTGTGGATGATTAAAAACCTTAATGACTGACAGAAGAAGTCTACTACCACTGAAGAGGAAGGTAGGCATTCTCCAGATGGACAAAATGAAGCCAAGCAACAGTGTTAACATTGTTAAAGCTGTGGCTTTCTGGCAAGGGAAAGCTTTAATGCACCCTGAGAATAAGAGCACAATAGCCAAAACATTATTGAATCTCATTGCTGTAGGCAATTATATAAAATCCATTTGGAGGTACTCCAAAGGGTTCTTCCAGTATTTTATTATACTTCCTAAACCACCTTTACAGTTTTACCAGGATTATGTTGTAGGCAGGTAAGATTATGTATCATGTAAATATATAACATAGAATCTTCTCTTTATTTTAATATATAATTAATCTTCCCAGTATATTGAATTTTCAAATGTGTAGATTACACTGACATTTTATTTTAATAAACTAACAATATCCTAAGGAAATTATCCATTACTTTGAATAAATGTTTATATTTTTCTATAATTATTATTATATAATTTTACTAATGATGTTAATGAGTATTTTAATTGCTACTTTTAAAAATAGCCAATTTGTTTTCTTTAGATACAGGGAAAATTAGAAAATATGGAACCAGAAACAATGTAGTTTATTTTTTATGAGTACTCACTTTAGAGAACCTTTATAATTTTTGAAGGGGTAAAATAAACATATAAAACTTTATCCAAAGCATTTGAACATTTGGTTCTTTTTTTTTAATTTGTTCTTTTTAGATATACATAAGGATAAAGTGCATTTTGACATAATATATGACATATTATACAAAGATGGAGTGTAACTGATTCTAATTAGGATCCCATTCTTGTGGTTATACATGATGTGCAGTTACACTGGTTGTGTATTCATGTATGAGCATAGGAAAGTGATGTCTGACTCATTCTACTCCCTTTTCAATTCCCATCCCCCTCCCTTCCCTTCATTCCCCTCTGTTAAATCCACTGAACTTCTATTTTCTTCACCTCTCCATTGTATGTTAGCATTCACATATCTGAGAGAACATTCAAACATTTATTTGGTCAATGTATACTCATAATAGAATGAATAAGAATAGGGACCAGAGTAAATAGGGACCAGAGTTTTGTATTTTTTATTAAATACAAATTATTTAATTATTTTAAATTATTAAATTTATTTAAGAATACAAACTTTGCTTTTTAATGATTATAATCTTTTTAAGGTTTTACATCTGGTTTGGAAGATTTCAACTATACAATTAAGTTAGTATATTGTCATAACAATATGTTAGTCACAGATGTAATATACACAAAATGTTTCAAATGTTGGAGAATTATTCTTATTGGAAGAATTATTCCTTTGATTTTAATCAGAAATAGCCAGACTCAAATCCTCAACTAATATTTTCCTTCTCTGGATTACATTGCAAAACAAACCTATGATGTTAAAAATGAAGATTGTCATGAAAGAATAGTTTATGAAGGTGAAAGTTGACATCTATAATTTACATTTGATTTCAAAACAGAAATAACAGTTAACATTATTTGTGTAAATAACTATGTTTTTCTATAATAACCAAAAGAAGTTT
Source organism: Marmota monax (assembly GCF_021218885.2). NCBI lineage: Eukaryota > Metazoa > Chordata > Mammalia > Rodentia > Sciuridae > Marmota > Marmota monax. The sequence continues at coordinate 19,650,165 of NW_026692781.1, forward strand.
ACAATCATTATTTCTACCTATGCATGCCTCAAACATATATAATCCAAGAAAAGAAACTCAGATCTTAAAGAATTCTTGGATGTGTAACCGATGTGATTCTGCAATCTGTATTTGGGGTAAAATTGGGAGTTCATAACCAACTTGAATCCAATGTATGAAATATGATATGTCAAGAGCTTTGTAATGTTTTGAACAACGAATAAATAAATAAATAAATAAATAAATAAATAAATCTGTAAAAAAAAAAAAAGAATTCAGCAATTAAAATAGGTAATAGAGGAGCCTAAGGAACATATGGGCCATATGTTACTCATGTCAAGCAAATGCTGGATACACCTACCAAGAATGAAGGGGTCTTAGGAAGAGTATAGAGGAAGCTGTCAATTGCCAACAAACCTGTGAAGCTCTTCAGTCTGTCATCAAGACAGATGATTTCACTGGACAGTATTGCTTTTCTCTCCTGGCCATTTCTCTCTTAATGCAACCAGTACTTTCAGGGTCTACTGTCTCATTCCATAGTATGTAATGATGTTCATGATGACGATTATCACTACACTGATAACTGACCACGGTGCTTGATCACATCACCTTTAGTCCATGAGGTGGGTGCCATTACCATCTTGTGAGTGAAGACACAGAGGCATGACTGGCCAAGGTCACACAGCTAGTAACTGATCACAGCTAATAATCACATCCCTGGACATTTAACATCAAAATCCATGTCCTACTACTACCATCAAGTCTGGATGTTTTCCACTAGAAGGAATCTTAAAAGTTCTCCATGATTCTCTAAATTTTAAAGTTAAGTAATTATTTAATGTCAGAACTAGTATAAAATACTATTTATGCCTGAAGGTGTAAATGAAAAATGGCAAAACCTTTTCCTCTGATTTATTTACCTTTAAGGAAGAATCAAACCTTACAAGAAAATGATTGAATTGTAGAACTAGCCTTCTGTATATTGGGCAAAATTCAGACAAATGTTTTCCCCATTACAGACTGCCAAGAAGAACATAGCTCAACAGGTAAAGATATTCTCTGACACTGACACTACAGCCTAAAAGATGCATGTCATAGCTCAAGTAAAATGAACATATATCAAATCTTGGCATAACTGGTGAAAGGTTTGCACACTACTATGAAAAAATCCAAGCACCAACAATTTGCCAAAAATTGGTCTTTTTTACAACATTTTCAAAATGGCAAATGTAATACTCTTAAAAATAATAAAGACCAAAATCAATAAAAACTCAAAACCTCAAATAACAAATACAGTGATTTATTCAAAAGCTTTTTACCAACTATGTTGGTTGTGTAGTTCCTCCCTGACCTCAAAGGTTAGGAAAGGAAAATACACTCCTGGTCTACTGAAGTTAAAAATTCAATACTGAGAAGAGTACAAGAAAAAACATATCTCTTTGAGGTCAGGTAGAGTCAATTATATGGATTGGACCTGGCTCTGGAAAAAGGCCCACTTATTTATTTTATAAACCTATTTAGTAACTCAGAAGCACAGAATATAATGGTGGCTGCCATGGGCTAGCAGTAGGGGAAGTAGGGAGCTGTTGTTTCATGGGTGTGAAGTTTACATTACACAAGATTATTAGATTCTGGAGATCTGAGGTACAACAGTGTCTCTATAGCTAAAAAAAAAAAAAAAAAAAAAAAACCAAAAAACAACAAAAAAAACATTGTGCACATTAACATTATTAGAAGTTATATCTCATGTTTAGTGTTCTTACCATCAAAAAGAAAAGAAGAACACAAGGAAACTTGGGGAGGTACTGGATATGTCTCTGATCTTGACTGTGGTATTATCTCATGGCTGTTTGTGTATGTCCCTACTCAATCAATTATACACAATAAATGTTGTACTTCTTTGTATATCAATTATACCTCAACAAAGGTGTTTTTTAAAACTATTGATGTAAGAACAAGAACTCTATTTTTAACTTTTTAGTTGTAGATGGACACAATACCTTTTCTTTATTTGTTTTTATGTGGTGCTGAGGATCAAACCCAGCACCTTGCATGTACTAGGCAAGCGCTCTACCGCTTAGCCACAACCCCAGCCCCTAAAACAAAAACTTTATACACTCTGCAATCTTATCAAACATACCCTCTTAATGTTTTTTCCATGAATAGATGCTATACTATTTTCTAAAGAAAAGTAACAAGTATAATAATAAATTATTAAGAAATAATAGAATGTTTTTATTATTTTAAGGAGATTTACTCTCCTATATGCCCTATGTTCTGAGAATTCTATTTGAAACCTCTGTCTCTTCTTTTGAGGAAAGCATATTGACATAAAATAAGTTGCAGGAAATCAATACTGAATACAAGCATAGTCTAAGGAAATATAGAAATATAAACTGCTGAAGTAATTCTTGTTATTTTATCTATCTCAAAAGCTTATCTGGCTTACCACAAGACCCATGTAATCAATCATCATTAATAAAATAATAGTAAAAATAATATTTAATTAATAATTATAAATAGATTTTTCAGGAATTTTCCTCTTTATTCCATTTCAAATTCTAAAATGTTTTCTAAAGATGTAAAGAACTGAATGAGCTGGGAATATTTTTAAAACTAATGAGCTGGGAATATTTTTATAGCACTGGGGATATTTCTGAAGTATCTCTCTATACATAGAATGTCATCCATCAAGGGCCTTAGGAGACAGTTGAGAATCACTCTAAGATAATATAGAGGTAGGCAAAATCTAAGCAGGGTAGTGGCATTGTCATGTTGTATTTTAGAAAAACATTGAAGTGGTGTGAACAACGACCTGGAACGAGAAAACGAGTTTAGAGGTAAATACAGTTAAGATGAAAGTTGAAGGGATTCTGAAATGTGACATTGGCAGTAAATTTAGAGAAAATAAAACCGTTTGGGAAGGACAAACTCAAAAGAGAAAAAGAAATCTACAATTCTATGAAATCTGTTGGATAGGCCAGAAAGGGTCAAAAATGCAAGGCATTTTTGTATGTATTAGTGTCTTCTCCCCTGAAGTCATGCAAATGGGTTTCATTAGCCTATTTTGTGAAAATCCTGAGGCTCAAAGAGTTTAAGTAACTTATTAAAGTTCAGACACTACATGAAGTGAGAGCAACTGGAATCTACTTCAGTAGCCGTGCATTTTGTTATTTTCCTTATTTATTTGGGGGTTCTTCTTCCCTGCTCTGTTTTCAGGATGTGACTGCCAATCAGTGTACACCACAACTATACAGTGAAGGATTAAGCAAATGTCTAAATCTACATCCTTCTGGTCATATTTTGAACCAAAGTGTTCATTTTGGTTCAAAAATGAACAATTGACACAAACATAGATTTACAGAAAAAAATAACCTTTCAAGTTTGAGTATAAGAAAGTAATAAAATTAAGAAGTTTAGAAAGAAAACAGAAAGGATTAATGCCATGTATGCAAGAGTAGTACAGTGATCCTTGTAATTTTTCATTATCATTTTCCTTCCTCCCACTTACTAAGGAATATCAAGGGGAAAGGCAAATAGGAGTACAATAAAAACACCACTTTTTTTTTTTTTTTTTTTTTTTTAGCATAGCCTGTAATACACCTATGTGCTAAGTGTTAAGTAACCACCGGCTAACCTCAGTCTGTAAATTTCACTCATGTTTGTTGCATACTTTGATGCTTCAATCTTGCTCCCTGAGTAAGTGAGCCCCTTGCACTACTTTGGGACCCAACCAAAGTTTACTCTAACAAGTTGTGGACTAAACACCACATGTAGGCTGGATCTCCAAGTCCTCAGAATTACAAAGTAAATATGAGAAAGGGGTGGCCCATACACAACAGAGTATAACGTGACAGCCAGTGGAAGAGGCAACCTATAAGAGGGAGCAAAATGAAATCCATCTCAGCATGATGAAAAAAATATTCAAACCACAAGGAATAGACCAGGCAAGAAAATCTAGATACAAAATTGTAGGATGGAAACCCATAAACCAGACCGATAATAAGAAGATTTGAAATGGAGCCGAGAAATAACATCATAATTCAAATTAAACAGCTTAAACTGGCCTATGTAGAGTTCTGTGGCTTTGAAATAAGTATAATGCTTTCAAATAATTCCAAGATCAAAACTAAATCTGAACTAGATGTGGCAATATCAGTAGCAATGAGTTTCAAAAAAAGTAGAAGACTGAAATAGAGATGAGGGAGCAGTAAAAGAAAAAAAATCTAAAGGAAGAGAGCAGACGGCAGAGAGACACTGTTAGCTTGAAAGAAATATGAAGGTGCTTCAAGAGAAAAACGCAAGATGCAGGAGAGAGAAAAAGGCTGTAAAATGGAGTCAGAGACAAAGAAATAGAGCAAGAACCTGAAGAAGCAAGATCTAGAATATGGCATCAAAGCACAAAATGGAGGCTATGACTCCAACAGAATGGTGAACATTCATTCCAAGGCCTCCGATGTCAGTGGACAGATTTCTACACATTTCCATGGGGAAAAAAAAAAGGACAGATCTCTATGGAAATAGCTTCATGTTGCCAATGATAATCATAATTTGAGGGGATTCACACATTTCCCATGTATCGGCAGTGAGGTCATTGAGCATTAAAGCAAGAATCTTAGAGGATTTGAGCAGGATGTACTTTTGGAGGAAAAAACAAATGCAAAGGAGAGGGAAGTAAGCAAACACGTTTCAGAGTGAGACCTGGGTAAAGGACAGGTAACTCATTATCAAAGAAAAGGAATTGCATAGATAGCACTTACCCATCAAGCAGTCACTAACATCTCCGGGGGAGGGGAAGAATCACACTTTCCAACAAGAACAAAAAAAGTGATTACCCCCTCCCGGCTACTCTTTCCAGCCTTTTGGGCCTGTCCACAGGAAAGAAAGGAGGTGGAGGGTCTGTAAAAATGCAAGGCACCCCCACTGTCCCAGACACTACTGGGTTCCCTTCTTTCCAAGAATCCTTTTGTGTTGTATCCCTTAAATAAAACTTGTTTTCTTTCCTCCGCATTTCTCTGGTGTTTAATCTTTAATAGCAGGGGGAACCAGGACCCCATCCTGATTTTCAAGGCCTTATCAAGAGGATGTGGGTAATTCACATTACAGGGTATTGATTTAACATTTGAGCAGCCATCTTATGAGATAAATTTTGCTTTCCTGTACTTCCTCTTACCTAAATCCCCCAACTCCCATTACTGACATAACCCCGTGGTACCATATAACCCTAAGCCAATCCCAGAAGGAATTAAAGTAAGTGTGACTTCAATCAATAACTTATAAAGAAAAAAATGATGGTGAAAGAATGGAATGTTCCAGCTTAAAATTTCAGACACGGAACCAAAGAACCCGGGCATATTTGAACATAATTTAGACTAGTAAATCAAATAAAACCTATAGTAATAATTTGTCAGATATTAATGATTCTCATCATTGTTGTTACACATAAGCTAATTATCCATAGATGATAAGAAATTTTGATCATTTTTATTGATGACCATCGTAAGTATTAATTGTAGACAACAAAGTCAAGTGTTTTTTCCTCTTAGTAGTACTCTTTTAATGATTAAAAACTCTCAAAAGTGCCACATATCCCTGATACAAAGAAATAGTGAAATCACTATCACATAATAAGTGCTCCAGAGCTAACTTATTTATTTTGCTGAGCTTCTCTTTCATTTCTCTCCACTCAATAACACCTGGCCCTAAAAAGGAGAAACAACCTATTAGTTGTACTGTGAATAAAAAGAAGAGCAAGGAGAAATCAATTGTCCTTCTTTCCAATCTCTGGTTGTTAGCTTTAAGGTAGAAAATTCTTTCATAGAATAGATGTATTATAAAAAGATTGATAGGATGTGACTACTTTTACTTTGACCAAGACAAAGGCTTTATTGTCTTCTCTGGACAAGAATAAGCAGCAGGGTATACTATATAAATGCAGGAACTGGAATGGGACTCTCAAGCTTCTAATCTCAACCCTGCTACCCCTCGCTGCTAGACTAGGAGAAATAAACCAATGGCAACATAGATAATCTGGAAGACAGGAGTAGTAAGTATCCCATTAACTATTTTTAGAATTTAAGCAATTTATGTTTAAACAAGTTAATGTCCCCAGCAGTTCAACCCTTAGTGAACCTCTACAATTTCTGTTATTATCTGCAAAGAAAAACTAAACCAATCCCTCTCACTGAGGCTATTGTATAAGAAGCGGAGGACTTTTTCATTGTTTAGGTTCTTTATTCAATGTGCTAGTCAGTACAAAATTCACTTTTTATAAATTTTATATTTTAACCAAAAATATACTTATTATCTGAATATTTGACATTGATACAGGATGTAGTTTCATATTTCCAGGACAGAAAAATTATAAAACCATATCCTGCAAAAGAAAATCTCAGAACACGGGCTGACTCCTGAGGTCATGTCAGTCATGAGATGAGCCAACACAAGGTGGACTTCATGAAACTATCTTTTATTTTAATGCACATATTTTTGGCCCAGTCTAGCAGCCAAGAAGTCCAGAGTCTCTCCCACATCCAGCTGCATGTCTCAGCTGAGAGGTTTTAGAGCTGAGCACCAAGGCAGCCTGCTGTTCAAATATTTTATCTATTCATTTGTTTATTTAATGCCACTTCATCCTTTGTGGTTGCAGGAAATCTCACATTTGTCTAAAGATGCTCATCAAAGTGGGTTTCCCTTGTTTTTTTTTTCTTTCCCCTGAATTATCACTATTTTTCTAAGATCATTTTTCAATACATTTATCTCGATTTTTGTGAATTAGAATTTTCTCTACACCCACAGGTCCTTGATTCAATGCTCATACTCAAGAATTAGTATGATATGTGCAAGGCCTTGGGTTCAATCACAACACCACCAAAAAAGGGGGAAAAAATAGCCGTAGTAGACACTTCTCCAAAGAAACTATACAAGTGACCAGCAAACACATGAAAATATGTTCAACATCTTTAGTGATTAGATAAATGAAAATTCAAATCATGTAGAGAGATCACTTTACATCCATGAGAATAGCTATCCTCAAAAAGACAGATGTTAACAAGTGTTGAAGAGACTATAGAGAAATTGGAATCTTCATGCATTTCTACTGAAAATGTAAGATGGTGCAGTCATTTTGGAAAACAGCTTTATAGTTCCTCAAAATGTTAAAAAGAATTACCACATGACAAAGCAGTTATATCTAAAGGCACATACCCCCCAAAAAATAAAAACATATATACATACAGAAATATATGCACAAATATTCATAACAGCAGTATTCGTAATATCAAAAAGTGGTAAAAATCCAAAGACCCATAAAAAGATGAATGGATAAATAATATGATAAATTCACACATGGACTCTTACTCAGTGATGAAAAGGAAGTTCTAATAGACTATTTACTATTAATGACTATTGGATGAAACTTGGTAACATTACACCATGTAAAAGTTTACCACAAACAATGTGTACAGTGTTATATGACTCTATATATACAAAACAGTCAAAACAGGCAAACCTACAGAGATAGAAAATAGATTAATGATTGCCAAGGACTGGTGAGCTATGGGGGAGGGAGAACGGGGAATGACTACAAATGGAGAGACAAAACTGTTCTAATATTGCAATGATGGTAGCACAACTCTGTGAATACACTAGAAGTCACTGAATTTCATAACTTAAATGGACAAACTGTGTAGTATATTAATCATAGCTTTTTTAAAAAGTCTATCAAAGAAAAAAATGAAAGCATGTTGTGGAAGAAAATAAGGTAATCAAACACGCTGGAATCCCAGGGTTGAAGAGGAAGGGAGATTTCTACACCAACATCTATGACAAAGGAAGAACAATCAATGAGACTACTTTGGAAAATTCCTTGAGGAGCGATTTCCTCGGGAAGGTGAAACCCATAGAGCATCTGATGCATCTGCACACCCTGAAAGGAGGGTTCGAGGATTCTGAGCAGGGAAGTCTTCCCAGTAGGTGGGGCTCACTTCCCAGGACATCTGGCATGTGGCCACACATAGGTCCTTGCACTGGACAGGAGAATGGCAAAAGAGCAGGAAGTTCCCCTACCCAGACAATGGGACATGATTTAAACAGAAACTCAGGTAGCAACTTAGCCATGTCCTTTAAAGACGTCGAATAATCCCTAAAACTCAGCCAGAAGAAGTACAAGTTCTGGAAACAGGGATAGGAAGAAGGCCAGAAATGGCTAGCTTTCATAACAAAATATGAAATAACTAATCATCTCCTTAAAAATATGTGTACTTATAATTTTGATAAAAAGCAAATCAAATGAAGGTCCCCGCATGGCAGTGGGGGCATTCTCTCTTCAGGATAGCAGCCATGGGGGTTCTTCCCACAATTTCTCTAACCTCCCTACACATAGGGGAGGTGTGAGGGTCACCCCTGGAAGGCCATCCCCAGGATAGCAGGCTCCTTCCACATATCCATGATCCTATAAGCACCAGTTTCCTTCAGGGAGGCCCTTTCTGTTTAAAATATTCTTTTCTCCCTCCAACTGAACTCTCTTGCCCATAATGAATGATGGGGGAATGTCAGTTTATTCAATATCCTATAGGTATTTAGTGGGCAAAATGGAACTAAATTTCAGTTTTTCTGTCTGTCAGGTTAGTGTTCGATCTCCACAACATCCATTCACATGATATTGAATGCATCATCCTTTATCAAGGTTGAGAAAACCCTGATCCTCAGGATACATATAGTCTAAGGTGGACAGCTGCCGCGTCCGGCCAAGGGAGCCGAGTCCGGCGAGGGACGGCGAGGTTAAAAGACACACAGGACACCAAGGTTCTTCATCCAGGAGTCAATAATCTTTATTGCTAACACACCTTTTTTTATACCCCAAGCAGCAGAAGTGGAAAACTACCCAAAAGCAGGAGGGAGGGGGGAGAAATTTAGTTTCAACATCTATTATTGTCAGGTACCGAAACCTCCCTTAACAATAAGTCCATCAGACCAGAAAAGGTCAAGGCATTCCTGTGGGATACATATGTCTCAGACGGACAAGCAGGAACAGAAAAACCGCAAGTTCGCCATGGCCTTGTGAGCTGGCCACACTGGCATGCAGAACAAACTAGTGGAGGTAGGGCTCCAGGGGCCAGGGTGGACCTGTTGCCAACAGACAGCAGTTGTTAAATACTTACATCATAACAAAAAAGTACGATTTATGAAGTTCAAAGAAAGCAGCATAAATACGCTATTACTGAATGTAACTTGAGCTTAGACTGGGAGTTCGGGAAAGCTCTCTAATGAACAAAAATATTTGAAATTAGGCCTGAAGGATAAAATGAATTTTGGTCACTTGAAAAGAGTGGGAGACTCTACGGTGTGTGCTTGTGGTAGGCAACATATGCATGAAAATGTGTTAACTAGGAAAACATTGAGTTGTTCAGGCTAGGATGATAATCAGTGGGCTGTGGAAAAGGAGGGACCATATCAGGTAAGGTGTTGTGAGTCTGGGTAAAGATATTAAACATTAATACAAAGAGAATCAGAAGACACTGAAAAGTTTAGTGACAGTATTGACGTCACTAGATTTTTAAAAATAGTACTCTGCTCTGCAGAGAGTAGATTAAAGGGCTATAAAAGCAGATATAGGGAGACCAATTAAAAGGATATCACAGGAGTCTGTGCAAGAAGACGTTTGAATTAGGGCAGTGTCAGTGGAAACAGAGAAAGTGGAGAGGGCTAGAAAAGTTTTGGTAGTAAAATTAACAACTTGATTCTTGGGTATAAGAGGTGAGAGAAAGTGGTTAAGAATAACTTACAGATCTCTAGCACACGTAAATAGATTGATGCTGTATCTATTTAAAGGTAAGAAAAACTGGAGGAAACCAGGATATTTGTAGAGAAAATGAAGAGGGTGTACTGAAAACTGGTATAGGAGAAAAAAATATATATTTCTTTTCTCACCTATTACTAGGTTCCTGGCTGAAACACTATCACAGAAGACAGATAAACAAGATACACACATGCAAATTTATTTAATGTAAGTTTTAGAGGAAACAGGAGGCTTTGGAAATGAAATTCAAACAAGGAAACAATATGATCTGATGGTAAGAAACTGAGGAGAACTTGGCCAGGCTGTTTGTTCAGATGACTCTTGGCCTCCCTGTGCCTTCAAGGATGAGAATGCTCCTTTTCTCTGGATACAAGGAGGGTATTTATGGAATGGAAATCTTATGATCTACTTTAGAGGAAGGTCAGAGAGTTATTTTACTGCCTGCTTCAGAGGAGAAGGGCGAGAGAAGGTCAGAGCCACCTTCTTGCTTCTACTGTTTCCTTAAGTGCCAGTATGCTATATTTTGGGCACACGTTTATTCTCCATTCAATTACCTAAAATGTTTTCCCTAACAAACGTTATTTTATTTAGTAGATTTTTCTTCGTTTATTTCCGACACTCTTAATAATTTGCTTTATAAAATCTACATAAAGTATTTATATTTTAATGAAATTAACAGAATATGTTTTGTATGCAATATTACATTGAATAAAGATTAAATTTTAATACTGCATTTTTCTCGATGGCAATATGCAGATACATTGTATATAAGAGTGGAAGGAGAAAATGGATAAAAGCCAAACTTAAATAGCTTCATTTTTTTCCATCCCATAACCAAGGTTCACTTGTGTCCTTATGGGGTAAAGCTAAAATTACATGGCTGTTCAATTACTGTGAAAGAAATGTAATCTTTTTTAAGTTTCCTGTCTAGCATTTTTGAGCCAGTGGAAAAGGACTTTTTTCATGTCTTATAGAGAATTGAAATTCCTTTCACATTTGATCTAGATTTAAATGTCATTTCTCTTTCAATCATACAAGCATAGGCAGCAAAGTATTTTTTTTTTTTGCATCACATATATATCACATATTTTACTTTTCGTAATGGTAATAAATGCTCAAATTGATAATTTTATGGCCTCTAAGACAAAAAAAATCAAATTTGGTTATTGCTCTCACCACATTATTATAATTCTTTGAACTATGTCACAGAATTCTATTTCTGAACTTCATGTAAGCTCTTGAAAAGAAAACTAGAATTTTCCCTCGTTAGGAGTCTTAAAATATTTGGGTTTTTTTTTTTCAATTTTCCTTTTTTTCCCTGATTTTATTTTTTCAATTAGCACATAATAATTGCACATAATTAGGGGATACAGCATGATAATTCTATACATGTACACAATGCATAATGATCAAATCAGAGTGATTGGCATTTCCTTCTCCTTAAACATTAATCATCTACTTTTGTCAGGAATTCTTAAACTCCTCTCTGCTAGTTCTTTACAAAATATATAATCAATTATTATGACATAATTATCATTATTACAATGTGTTGATAAATTGTTTATAATCATTTGGGCATAAGAAATTAAGTAAAATATAAAATGGGAATTAATGCATGTCATGGTTTGGATGTGAGGTGTCCCCCAAAAGCTAACATGTGAGACAATGCAAGACAGCTTGGAAGAGAAATGATTGAGTTATAGCCTTAACCTAATCAGTGAATTAATCCATGATAAGATTAACTGAGTGGTAACTGGAGGCAGGTGGGGTGTGGCTGGAGGAAGTGATTCATTGGGGCCATGGCTATGGGGAATATATTTTTTATCTAGAGAGTGGAGTTTCTCTCTGCTCTCTGATCATGGTGTGAGCTGCTTCCCTCTGCTACACTCTTATGCCATGATGTTCTGTCCCAGAGGAATGGAGTCAGCCTTCTAGGGACTAAGACCTCTGAAACTGTGGGTCCTCAGATAAATTTCTTCCTCCTCTATGATTGTTCTGGTCAGATCTTTTAGTCACAGCAGCAAAAAAAGCTGACTAAAACAATTTATAACCTTTTTTTCTTATTTTCTTTTATGAGCACATTATAATTATCATAATAGTTGGGTTCATTTTGACAAAATCATATATGAATGGTATTGAATTTACACTATTTCAGTCTCTGGTCTCCACCCCCCCCACACACACACACACACACTTTCCCTCTCTTCCACCCTCGTCTATTCTCTTTCCTCTACCCTACTGGTCGTCCTTTCACTTATTTGTTTGTTTATTTAATTTTGATTTGTGATTTATAAATATACAAAAAAGGTGGAATTTACTGTGGTATATTTATGCATAATGCATGGTTTTCGAAGATCACCAAATAATCATGTTACTTGCTGTCCTCTCAACAAAAATAAAGCGATATTTTATGTAGCATGTACTTAGCTTTCATTTTGTAATAGGAATTGTCACACATTATTCAATTGCCCATTCTGAACAATGCAAATGAGGCAAGTGAAGATCAGAGAGGTTGAGTAACTTAATCAGGATCACCATGGTAGTACACAGCAAAGATGAAATTCACACACAGGTCATCTGCCCCCAAAGTCCAGGTTATCTTCACAGAAAGCAATTACTTTTAAACACATTGAGAATGTGTGAAAGGAAAATGATAACTTTTAAAAAAATGTTATGAATGTATTATTAAGGAAAGAAAATATTGAGTAGGTTAATATTAAAAAAAAAATGAACCTGATATTCTTCCTGGCTCTTTTCTCTCGTGGTTTTCTGAAGGCAAAATTCGAAACCAGAGACTCACTGTCTGTGGCATGACTATTAGGTAGTTGTTTTTTTCTAAAGTGTTCAAAGCTATTGTGAAATTATTTTAAGAAAAAATTAAATGAAGACTCCAATAAGGTATATAAAGTAAAAGAGGCCTGAAATTCACAAATTTCTGTGCAGATCAATTCTCTGAAGGTTGAGAATTCATATGATCATGTTGAATTGTTGTTTTTAAAAATCCATCTAAATGCTGGCAAATGAAATTGCAACCCACCAAAGAATATCTTAAATTAAAAGAAAATGCTGAGAGCTGGATTGTAGTCAGGATGCTGCAGTAGCAACGGTTACCATGGAGGCAAATTGGAACAGATAGAAAAGACCCAATATATCAAACCTAACACCTCAACTCGCATCTGGGCAATCACTTCACACAGTATCGCTTGCTGCAAAGACATCCCATACCAGCTTGTTACGGGAGCATCCTACACATCATTAGGCTTCAGATTTTTGCAGCTCCTACCAACATTTTTATTGTGATTTTTGTTAATTTTGCTTTTGTCTTTGCATTAATCTCAGCAATCATAGCTATAAACTGGAATTTTTAGGCATAATATTTTTGATTTTCTCAAAATTATTGAAAAATATTCCAGTGACTAAACCAATAGGTTCATAAGGAAAATGAAAGGTAAACATGACCATATTTAGAAAAGGAAAGGTTTTTATTCTTTTAATTCATAATATTTAAAAGATCAATTAAACAGGATGAGAATGATTGAAGACAACAAAGTTTCTCTTATTCCTCATGAACTGGTTCCTATGATGGGAAAAGGGCTCACTCCAGTATGTTTCATGTGGTATTTTAGATCAAAGAAATGTTCCTTGGGCCTAATATTACAGACATGGTATACCTATAATTTATACATTTTTCCAAATTGTTTTTCTTTTTTTCTTTTTCATCTAAATATTCATATCTATCTTTCACAGTAAAGTTAAGATTTATTTAATTCCGCCACCACCTAGCAATTTTTTTTTTATAAATAGAGGCATCTTTAGGAATCAATATAATGTAACCTGGTCAACCTTCTCTATCCACTCTGCCAGTGAAAAATACTACTCTGCACCCCATAGATTAGACCAGATGAATTGGATTTTCTCTTCTCTTTAATACCTCTCCAAAATTAGTTTCTAGATTCTACTTTCTAAATAGGTCTAGATCTGTATCAATATCCATTCTAGTTTTGATTTGATTCGAATTTATGATACTTTTCACCAAGTCTCTAAACTGGTCTCCCTCCCTGCCCCCTCCCTCTGCCATCCTCCCCCTTTCCATTCTCTACTTGGTTGCCAGACAACCTTTTGTACAATTCAAAGTTATTCTTGTTACTCCCTATCAATGGTTCCAAATGGTTTTCAGAATAAAATCTAAAGTTTTAGCAACTTTTTGTTTGTCTATTTAATTTCCTTTGCAGTCATCTCATAATATCTAGCAACTGAACATCACCTGACATTTCAAAAGATCAGTGTTCTCTTATACCCGCATGTGACTGGAAGACTCAGTTCCAGCTCACATTCCCTCCCAGGCTCTCCCATCTCCCTTTTCCCTAGGCTGTTAGGTATGTCTCCTTCAGACTCTGGGTATTTGTACATATGGCCACACTCTGAATTTGTCTTCTCTAGACTCTACCTCTGACTGTGAGCTCCTTGAGAGTGAAATGGTTGTTAATTTCTAGACAGTGTGTTCAAGATATAGCCACATGGATATTGTTTTTATAAAACCTGTAATTTAAAAAAAAAAAAAGTCCGGACTTTTTCACATACTTTATTACATTGTACATAAGTTAGAATAATATTTTAAGGATGCTACTAATGGGGTTCAAGATATAACACTCCAAAATATTTTAAGCTGAAGAAATTTAAGAAAACTACAGAAGCAGGAAAGCTTTCCTGAAACAAGTCCTAATTTCTGAGGTTCCTCTCAAGCAACTTATAAGACCCTCATCCAAGAGTTGCCTTCCCTAGACCTGAAGGATAATGAGAGATGAAGAAGAGTGTGAGAAAATGGTGAGGCCACATTTCCTGCAGCTTCTTACTATCAGATCACACTTCTTCATCTAGTTGTACTTCAGCATGACCACCCACTTCTTTGTCAATACAACATATAATGTACACAGTTTTACCCATTGACTTGGCTTTTATTTCCTTATGAAATCTCCTTTGTCATGTAAAAGTCATATAAGTAAAGTTCTTTGCTTTTCTCTTACTAAACTGGTTAGAGGGGACTCAGCTGTAAACCTAGGATGGATGAAGAAAAAATATTTCTCCTCCCTTATACTACCTGTTCATTTTCAGTACAGAGATTATAGTAAACATAGAGGTAACTGTATGGAAGTGAGAAAGGCATTAAAATTATATGCTGTAGTGCTTTATGGTAAATAGAAATGATAATCTTCTCAAGTCTTAAAACTAAATCAAAATTTAAGTATTTTTTATTTTCAGAAGTCTTCTGTCTATAATCCAGAACTTGGGCAGTCTTCTCTCTCAATATGTACTAAAAATATTCAATTTTCTTTTTACCATAATTGCCAATTAAAATTATCTGGGAAAAAAAAGACATTAACTTGCTTCTTTTGCAATCCCAATTAGCTTTCAGGAACTCAATTTTCAATTGCACAGTTCCCTTCCTCTTCTTTGCAGTGATAACAGAGAAACACTTGACCACAGTGGTGGTGGCACAGTTGTCAATCAGAGTGACTGCCATTTCTTTCTTTTTTAAGAGAAAATTCTAGGGACTCAATTTGTATGTGTCTCGTTGTTAACTCTCAACCCCCCCAACAGATCACACATACATTAAATGCCTTTCTAAATCTAGCTTCGTGAGCATTTCACAAAATGTACTAATTATATATAAATATATGTAACTCAAAAACAGATAAATATCTTCACCAGTCTACCCTAATTTCTCTTATGGATTGAAAAGAGAACAAGCATCCCTGTGGTATGCCTCCATGGGATATATAATATTGATTTTGATGAGCCTCTTTTTTTTTAGCTAATGTGCCACACTATGATTCTCTTCAAATGTCATAGCATAAATACGTTTGGGAAGCACTATAATTAAGAATTCATCAGAATACATGGTGTATACCTCCTGATCTAAACGTGCTCTTAATTTTTTTTTTTTAATGACATTGGCTTACATCACCATCCACCCAATCAGGTTAGAATAAATGTCAGGCATAATCCTCCTCTCTATCTCTCAAGACCTGTGAAGTTTAAATTCTATAAACATTTCTTCAGTTAGTCCACTCTACTCCATATAACTTCCCCTATCACAGGCCAAATGCTCATTATTTATCCTATGTAAAATCGCATCCTAAATTCCCTGGTCTTTAGTTGTATCAATTTCAAAATCATCCTCCATGGAATCACCTTTCTAAACATAAATATGTCTACTCCATAACCTAAAGTGCTACATTGCTTTCCAATTATCACCATATGTCTTCTCAAAACTAAGTCACAAAAGCACTCCACAATATAGCCAATACTCACTTCTTCAGACTCACGCTTAACTACTTCCAACTAAGGTTCAGAAGGACCATACTACCTATATTCCACTGGACACAAGCACCTGTGAACTTATTAAATTAAATCAAAGGTATCTGGATACCTGGGTGTTATCAATCCATAACAGAGAAACCAGGCCTATGAGCTTGTAAAACATGCCAGATTAATCAACGGTGCAACCCCTCACCTGAAACACAAAGAATGAGGGGCACCTAAGATACACACTGACTCATTATCTCATGAGACCACCTAGTGAATGTCACCTCAAGTGACAGGTGATGAATTTCTAACTCTCCCTGGGGCTTCATTTCACCTCCATCTCCTGCTTAATGTGATCCACCTGGAAACTTTCTGCCCCCAACTTTCTGCCTTCCTCAACTCTCTTCTAGGCTCTGTGAATTGGTTCCTTAAAACACTACCCAACCACCTGCAATGCAGTAACTCTTTTGCATTTTTATCTGCCCTCTAAATTTACTCTTGATGGGGCCTCTAGGAACTCTGAACCCCTGACCTCTTTCTTAGCCAGAACCTATATACATCATGGTGTGAAACATGGCATGTGACTTGAGTGTTATAGATATTCACATCTAAGATCAGAATGAAATAAAGAACTTACATTTCCCTTCTCACAGCAGCTACCAAGTGAACCTTAAGCATCCAGGGAATTGAAGTCAATGAATTTGATGTAGCTTGTGGATTTATTTTCATCCAATGAATTCTAAGATACAAGCATGTTTGGTCCACGTTAGTGGCGTGCCTTGCTCATAACAGCGTCATGTCACTCTGAAAGCTTTTTCTATCTGATTCACTGCCAGAAAGACAGGTTGGGGAAAGAATAAGGTCACGATGGTTTCAAAGTTTTGCATAATGAAATGCATTATGATTAGCAGCCAGTGAGCTGAATTCTGAAAAGAGTGAGATAGGTCTAGAGAGGTTGATGAAGGCTGTTTGATGGAAACCTTCATTGCACATTGTAGACTTTGACTTTATTTGAAAACCAGTGAAAAAATATTGAAGGGTCTGAGATCAAAGAGTAACAGCCAATATTTTAATAAGACAACTCAACCTTCCTTTTCCTTATGCAAACTTTAAAGAAAACTCATTGAGCAGAACACAATCATTTTAAACAAAATCATGTAATTTTCCCCTTCAAGTTGATTAAAATCTTGCATATTTTATCTAACAGAAATGATCCACTTTAAAAACAAAAACTAATATAAAAAAATGGAAGTCCTGATTATTTTATTCTTAGGTGGACAATCTGTCTTCCAGCAAAGAGGCTGACAAAAGGCATTAATTCCTGTTCCTTCATTTAGCTCTATCCTTTCAGATTCCTTTTTCCTAACTATTAAAATGTTAGGGGAGAAAAGGTTTTCTTCTGCCCTTTTAAGTTAATTGATTGGGCGCCTGCAAATTAAGTTAATTAAATATATGAGGAAAAGAAACAGATGTAAGTAAATATGCATGCACAGGCATTCCCAGAGAAATATGACAACGTGTTTGTTCAAACTTGGTGTTTATGTACCATTTTAATCAAAGATCAGAAGGGGCAGAGGAGTGTTTCTGGGAGAACAATTGACTTCTTTGAAGGAGGGTAGAAAGGGCATTTATGGAAAAACAAATTACATTTTGGAAAGAAAAATGGACCCTTAGGAGAACAGATAGACATATGATAGTCTTCTGACAATATCTGCTTAAGTGTGTTGCTGATTTATCTATTAAATTGTTCCCAAGGAGTATATTTATAATTGAGTTCTTTGTGGGGAATCTGCCTTTAGGCAGATAAGGGATTCCAGGAACTCAAATGTTTCTAGCTCAAAATCATTTCTATGCGATGGTGGCCTATTCCAGAATCCTTTATACCAACGCCATTGTTACTTCCCAGACTGCTCATTCTTTATGGCTTTAACAGTTTTGACCCATCAACAACTTAACAAAAGCCTTCAGTGGGCATCTGAGCCCTGTACTCTCTGTCCTTGAATTTTCAAAAAAGCTTTACAAAAAGCACCAAGTGAAAATAGTAAGAAAGTGATGAATCATAAAGAGCATTTTTTGAAAATCCAGCTTACAAAATGATATATCCTAAAATTATCTTTAATGTGTTGATGAGATTTGGGACAATTGTCCCAAAATATGGCACATGCACATTTAAGAAAATCAGGAAGTTACTCTCACCTTCTTCTCATAATTTCTCTAAATCAGACCATAAAACTTTGCTGAACATTCTGAGAAGGAGGACAAAATACCTTCAGATGGGAGATTGTTTTAGTCAGCTTTTTCATTGCTGGGACTAAAAGACCTGTCAAGAACAATTGTAGAGGAGGAAAGATTTATTTGGGGGTTTATGGTTTTAGAGGTCTCAATCCATAGACAGTCAGCTCCATTTCTTGGGGCTTGAGGTGAGGGAGAATATTTCCATGGAAGAACGAGGTAGAGGGAAGTGACTCACATGATGATCAGAAAGCAGAGAGAAAGGTTCCATTCAACAAATGCAAAATATATACCCCAAAGGCATGCCCCCAATGACATACCTCCTCCAGGCATACCCTCTCCACCTTCAGTTACCACTTAATTACATACCTTCTCCACCTTCAGTTACCACTTAGTTAATCCGCATCAGGGGATTAATTCTCTGATTTGTTTGAGGTTCTCACAACCCAATCATTTCTTCTCCAAGTCTTCCTGCATTGAGCTTTTGGGGGACACCTCCCATCCAAAACATGACAGATGTCCACTCTGGATCCAGAGGAAAAAAAATGCTTGTCTCTGAAGACTCAGGAGCATAGAGAAGGATGTAAATAAATAGGCTTTTCTTAAGTTGTCCCCACTTTGTTACCATTAAATCATCTACTCTTTGTCCAATTATACATTTGCAAAACCAACCACTTCATCAAAATTAGCATAAAAATATGTTTCTTTATACCTTCATTTCCTCATGAAGGCCCCAGTGTCACATAAAACTTCCATTTAGTAAATTTGTGTTTTTCTCCTATTAATCTGTTTTTATTATGGGGACCTCAGCCATCAACCTAGCAATGGGTGAGAAAAGATTTCATCTCCCCTACTGTGTAAACAGTGAATATAAGTTCAAATTCAAACTAAAGAGCTTCACAGGAATTATTGCACATGACTTAAAACAAGCAGAAAATTACAGACAAACACTGTGATGTTGCTAAGTGGCAGCTAGCTAACTTGGCCTATCAGACAATTTGTTCCTTCCAGCACTCCAGTTTTTTTAGCACCTCCAATTCAAATTTATATCTCAACAGCATTGCAAAGGATCCCCTCAGGGGGACAGATATGGAATATTGCAAACAAAAATACCTTAAAATGTGGAAATGCATCAGCATTCATTAACATTTTTCTTAAGGAATGCATATTTCTTTATATTATATAAATGCAAATGTTACCTTCCTCCCTGACTCTTTGATCATACTAAGATAATGATACTATTATCACCTTCAAACACCCAGTCCCTTTATTCACGAAAGTTTTACCCAGGTCGATACTAGTGATTTACACATAATAGACCCTCAATTTTTTTTAAATAATTGAAAGAATAAATTTCAGGGTTCAAATGATTTAGTTTGAAAGAAACATGCCCATTGGAGCTTTCTTTTTTCAAAAGTAAGACATTGTTACCACAGGAAGTGGAAGTGCACGGGGGAGAAGAGTTTGTACCTTTGCTCTTCACAAACACCTGGAATCAGATCGGGGGGGGGGGGGGGGGGGGGGGGGAAATAGGTTTTATTCGAAACCAGCTTTGAAGGAAGACAAAGGAAACACATGTTTCAACTCATCATCTTTTGAAAACTCAAGGGCTATGAAAGCTTTTATAAAAGAAGAGGCTACAAAGTGGAACATGAAGAGCAGTGTGTATGTGTGTGTGAATATAGCTAAGCAGAGGGCCCCAGCCTCAGCTTCCTCAGCACTCTTGAGGCCAGCTTAGAGACAGCCCCTCACTTTACCTTGAGTGTTATGATTTAGATGTGGTGTCCCCCAAAAGCTCCTGTGTGAGACAATGCAAGAAGGTTCAGAGGAAAAATGATTGGGTTGTAACAGTCTTAACACAATCAGTGATTTTATTCCTAAAAGGGATTAATTGAGTGAAATAACATGTAGCTGGAGAAGGTGAGAATTGGGTGCATGGCTTATATTTGAATCTGGTGAGTGGAGTCTCTCTCCCTCTCTCTGCTTTCCGATCAACATGAGAGCTGTTTTCCTCTGTCACACTCTTCTGCCATGATGTGCTACCTCGCCTGGAGACCTGGGGAATGGAGCTGGCCTTCTAGGGACTAAGACTACTGAAACTGTGATCCCTCAAATAAACTTTTCCTCCTTTAAAATTGTTCTGCTCAGCCAGGTGCAGTGTGCACGCCTGTAATCCCAGCACCTCCGGAGTCTGAGGCAGGAAGATTGCAAGTTCAAAGTCAGCCTCAGCAAAGGTGAGGCACTAAGCAACTCAGTGAGACCCTGACTCTAAATAAAATACAAAAAATAAGGGGGGTGGAGGGGTGCTGGGGATGTTCCCCAATGGTTAGGCACCCCGGGGTTCAATGCCTGGCACCAAATATATATATATGTATTGTTCTGGTCAGATCCTTTAGTCATAGCAGCAAAAATGCTAACTAAAACACTGAGTATGAGGAAGTGTTTCTTCTCAGTATGGCAAAGTTTAGAAGTTAAAACGATTTAAAGTTTTAATTCTCCATATGAGGAAGCTGCCTTTAATTTCAGCCTGTTACAAGGTGAGACAAATAAAAGATCTCACAATTAATTACCTACTATGTCTCATTTGTTTTAAAGCAGTACCAGATTCAGACCTGCATCCAATTCCTATGACCTTTCTTTAAAGAAATGAGTTATTAAGGTTTTTAATAGCATTTCTAGCAAGAGTAAAGGTTTTCTCACTAACACACCAAGGATGCCTCTAGTCAAAGTTGTTTTTGTCTAATGTACTTGGTCAAATATGGTTAAATGTATCACTTTTAGTTCTACTTAAAGTTGTCTGAGAGTAATAGAATATAGTTTTAAAGAATGTTGCATGGATTACTAGGATCAATGTGCATCTTAAAAATTTAGGTTTAAATCCATGGTAAGGAAATGATAAGTTACTACCTGTTCAAGCCCAGGGTTGCAAAGGCCCCAAGCATACTGTTGACCAATCCCAGAGAGAAAACTTGGAGGACTCAATGAAGAGGTTTTGGAAAGTTTATTAGTACTCACTCCTTGGTGGTAGACAGAGTTCCAGTGGAGGACCAGGCTGTGCTTTCAAGCAGAAGGAAGATGTAGACAGGTGGCATGCTCACTGTGCGGATGACTTTCTTCAGATATTTTGTGAGTACATTCCCTTACTCGAAATCAAGGTCACTCTCTTCCTTTCCCAAGGTTTGGGGATTGGAGATAAGGGACATGGCATCCTCCCCTCTCTGTTTCTGTCTTTGCCACATTCCTTCAGAGACCTTATCTCACTGCAAGCTTTTCTGAGCACTGATTAGTGTTTAGCCCAACACCTACCCCTACTGCCTCTTCAGAATTTCCTTTAGAAAACTTGATGTTGTAAATTGTTTCTGTGTCTCTCTGAGATGTATGAGAATTCTTTTAAAAGTGAAATGTGCCTCTTGCCATTTTGTATATCAAAAATGTGCTGCCCTGGGGCCTTGAACCATCTCCTTGTGCTGTGAACACCAGGAAGATTGGTGGTCTGTCTCACTCTCTGCAGGTTATCTTAGCTACCCGGCTGGAAGAAGTTTCCACTTCTTTCTTGTCAAAAAGATTCAAGAGTTTTATTTTCCTTTAGATAAAGGCAATTAACATGTGTTTAATGTATTGCATCTTCCTTTCTAATGGGGAGGATTCCCTTTTATCTTTGCAGTCTCTAGCCAACTGCCTCTGATGCCTATTGCCATCTGGCTTAATGACTGTGCAATAATAAAATAGTTTCATTCTTTTCTACAATTTTAGAGAGGATTTGCTGAGTTAGCAAATTTCTTTTTTTTTCAATTTTGTTTCTCCAACAAGATACAGATTCATTTACTTTTGAATAATTAATTTTAACTTGAATTTGAGAAAGAAAAAACTAAGTTAAAATAAGACTCAGTAAAGCAAAGATGTAAACCAAGGCATTGAAATGTTTCTTGTCTATTAAAAATGAAGTAGATGCTAAAAATTTTCAGTTCTTTTATCTTTGTCCTTGCCAGGAATGATGATGACCTTACAGTGGATGTTGGAAAGCAGAGGTTGAAGAACTCAGAGCATGCACAGCTTTTGGTCTTGGCTAAATCAATCCATGTGAGTAAATAAACGGGAACTCAATATTTCTTACATCAAAGCAACCTGTTTATTTTAATGACAATTAGAAAGGAATTAAAGTACATGCTAAAAAAATTCTATTGATGAAAACACTGAAAAAAAGTCTCAAAAAATTAAAAAGGCAAAGAAAAGAGCTTTTGTCAATTAATACATCAAATACTCACCACAGGAGTGATCTAAAAAGGACATTCATTACAAAACAAAGCTCACATAAATAAAGTGAACCTCTATTATCTCTGTTATCACTAATTATCACTTGTTACATTTTATTTTACATCATTTAGTCTAACAGAAGAAGAAAATGTATTGAAGATCAAAAAGCCATCCATACACTTTTTTTTTAACATACAAGTATTGTCTTTCTGAATAATTAGGAACTTCAGATTTATAAGCAGAGTTCTAATTAAAAAAAAAAAAAACTGACCAAGACATCCTCACCATGCCCTTAGCTGGACTAAACTTTGAGAGGCCCTGACTTCCCTTAGAGCATTCCCCATTAAAGCAATGTTCTTAGAGCATTTTCTTTGTAAAACATTTTAAGTACTTCCTCTGTCCTTTTGTTTTTGGGGGTGTTGTTGTTTTGTTTTGTTTTCAGTACTGGGAATTGAACCCAAGGATACTTTGTCACTGAGCTACACCCCCAGCCCTTTTTATTTTTTATTTTTAGTTAGGGACTTGATAAATTGCTGAGGCTAGCCTCTAACCTGCAATCCTTCTCCCTCAGCCTCTGGAGTCTCTCAGATTATAGGCAACCACAACAGAGTCTGATTCTTTAGCCCCTTTAAAATGTAAAGCTTTTTAGAAGCCTTATGCCAGTTTCACAATCCAGGAATATCCTTCTCAAGGACCTGGGAGTCATATCTTTGAAATCAAATCATCTAGGGAGATAGTCCCCCTATCTCCTGATCCCAGTTAGTCCAATCACAGAAACGTTTTCATACTGAAAAAATAATTTAGTGAGATCTACACATCCCCTTCATCACTCTCACTGCTTCTCACCACCTGCCACCCGTTTCATCCGGTATTCTTTCACTGGCTCCCCAGATGTTAAACAGCTTCCTGCCTCTCCCTGCAGTGTCCTGAATTCAGATTTAGTTCTGCTCTCTTTCCCCTCTTACAATAACCTCCAATAAGATCTTTTTTCCCCTGTTTAATTATGTAATTTTGTCCAGTGAAATGTTTTCTTTAAGAAAATCTATCCTAAGCATTCTTAAAATCTCCACCAAAATAAAACAGTAATACTAATAAAAAGAAACAGCTTCAAGAGAATGAGAATTATTTAATCACTTATTTTCTCTATTTTTCAGAAAGTATTTTGTTGACTCTACTTAGACATCAGATATGCAATATTATAAATTATAACATATATGTTCACATGTGAACATAAATAAAACTTTCCCTATTAAATTTCTGTTTAAATATATAATTTTAAATATAAAATTTCTGTTTAAATATATATTTACCATAAGGAAAGTTTTTAAAACTTGATAATTATTTACAAAACTAATAAAATCCCCAACAAGAAAATTAAAGATTTTTTTCTTCTGACAACTGAATAATAATAATAGATTGTCAAACTTTTCTTTAAAAAAATAAAAGAAATATACTGCTCTAGATCTGAGGAAGGGCATTAAACTTGCTTCATTTTAAATATACTTAAAAATATATTTAACTTTTCCAATTTTTAAAAACACAAAGCAAATGTAATTCTGTGTTTTATAATCAGAATTACCAGGAAGGCAGTTACACAAATAGGAAAACATCTTACTAGCCTTTGACCACAGATAAAAATAGTGCACAGAGGATAGTGCAAACAGTACGAATGTGACTTTCATTAAAGTTAGCTGGCATAGACTCCACAGAAATATAATTTAGATTTTCTTTATTTTCTCCATAATCTTATCCCCCAGGATTCCCTGGTCCTTTTCTTCTTCTCAGTTATCTACCAGGATTCTGGTTCCATTTTATGCAGCTGATGACAAATTCTAGGGGTCCTGACATCCAAAGAAAAGATTGATCAAGTTTCTCAGAGATAGAGATCAATGAAGTAAATGTCGTTTTGCTATTACTGACAGCCTTCAGAGTATATGCTTGATATTCTCAAATAACAAAATCTGTCCCTTGACTTTGAATTACCAAATATTTTCTCTTCATGAAGAATAAGAAGTAGTAGAAGGAGGTAAGCTGAAAATAAAATGCAATTCAGAACACAGTTATTTAGAGTAAAGGGTATTGTTCCCTCTTATCATAATGCCTTCCCAGTGCAAATCCAACAGCTGAGAGGCTCTTATTGAATTACCTTCAACTTATTAAAACTTTATATTGTTGAAATCTCAACTCAAACTTGTACCTTCTAGGAAACTTGTCTTGGAGTTTCACTTCTAAGCCATGTTTCCTTATTGTTCAACTACCATGGCACTATAAACTTTGCCTTCATAACCTTTAGTACATGCAATGATACAGTTACTTCTATGAATAATCATCTACTCCATTTTTATGTGCAAGAAACATTTTCAATGTCTTGTTTCAACCTAGTTGTCTTGCTTTCACTTAGCTTTTTCTTTCTCAAATTCAAACTCATTAATATATATATATATATATATATATATATATATATATATATATATTTAGAAATAAGTGTATCTGCATCTTGTTGGAGAAACACAATTAAAGAAGTGGAAATTTGCAAAACTCACAAATCCTCTCTATAATCATGGAAAAGAATGAAACAATTTTGTTATTGTGTAATCATTAAGACAAACAGCAATAGGCATCAGAGGCAATCAGCTAGAGACTGCAAAGATAAAAAGGAATCTCATCCCTTTATTTAGAATACAACAGACACTAATATGGCTGTATATATAAACATGGCTGTATAACCAATGTGATCCTGCAATGTGTACATGTGGAAAAATAAGAATTCATACCCCATTTGAATCAAATATATGATATGTCAAGATCATTGTATTGTCTTGAGCAACTAATTAAAAAAAAAGAAAGAAAGAAAGAAACAAAAGAAACTGGATTCTCCTTATGTCCTGCCCTAGCTTGGGGAGGAGAACAGAACACCTGCCGTGGGCTCCATTAGCCACCATGAATGCAAAGGAGACAATCATGGCCCACCTGGCCATAGCTGCACCTCCAGATGACTGAGTGATTCCAGGCACAACCTACAGCTGAGTCCAGCCCAAATTGCAGAAATGGGAGCAGATACGGGTCATCATTACTTCAAACCCCTGAATTTTGGCATGGTTTATTACACAGAAGTAGGTAACCAAGACAATAGTTCTTCAAATAATTTAAGCATTCAATAAAAAATCTTCTAGCATAAAAAAAAAGAAAGGCAAATACAGTCCATCACATACATGTTAATTGTCTTTATCCAAGAGGAAAATAGAAATTTGAGTCTTTTTGACTAGTAACAAGTAACAACTTTATTTTTCTAAATAATTCTTGATACAGATAATTTTGCATATTAATCACAAAAGCTTCTGAAAAAGAATTTTACAAAACTCTTACATTTCCTTTGAGTAAAAATGCTGTATGAATGAAATGATTAGAAATAAAGTGTTGACTGTATTTTTACAGTTTTTTATTATTATTAATTGTAATTCTCATAGAATTGTGAAAAGCATTAAATAGCCTGTGAGAGCTCTGTTTTAGCTGCCTGGGCCTCTCAGCTCAGGGTTGGTAAAATTGCTCATAAAGGGTGCTGTTCATTCTTAGGTCTTTTTTTTTTTTTTTTTTTTTTTTTTTACTATTTTTTGTTTGTTTGTTTGTTTTGTTTTGTTTTGTTTTTGTTTTCCTCCCAAGTCTCTTAGCTGATTTTTTAAAATAAAATTCTTATGACAATCCACAATATATAAACAGCATTTCTTTTTTTCTTAATTGACAAATAATGATATGTATCCATGATGTACAATAGTTCTGATATATGTACATATTATGGAAAGGTTAAATCAATTGACTTCATATATTCATTACTTCACATACTTAGTGTGTGTGTTTGTGTGCGTGTGTATGTGTGTGTGTGTTGAGAACACTTAAAGTCTACTCTCCCAATTATTTTCCAGTATATATTTTCAAGTATATTGTTAATATATTGTAATTAACTATAGTCATCATGTTTTAAAATTGATCTTTTGAACTTACTATTGCTGTTGACAGAAAAATCTAAATTAAAAAAATTAGTAATTCTACCATATAATCTACTATACTATCATACAAGTATATACTGAAAAAAAATGTATCTCCTTCCTTCCTTCAATTCTCAAAACCTCTTTCAGTTTTAACACCTCATTTCCTTCTTTTGGAAAATATTTTATTGATTTTTTTTTCTTTTGGATAAAGTTTTATTAAATACTTGAAGCATTTTAACTGTTCTGTCATTCAAAGCAAACAATAGCAAGTTAAAGAAAATTAAAAATAGACTTGCATGACTGAAAAGTAAAAGGAGAGCTGGGCATAGCCTGTAATCCTAGGCTGAGATGGGAAGATCACAAGTTCAAAGCCAGCCTCAGCCAATTAAGGAGGACCTAAGCAATTTAGCAAGACACTGTCTCTAAATAAAAATATAAAAAGGGCTGGCTGGGGATGTAGCTGAGTAGTAAAGCACCCCTAGATTCTATTCTCAGTACCAAACAAAGAAAGAAAGAGAGAAAAAGAGGAAAAAAGAAAGAGGGAAGGATGGAAGAAGAAACCTAAGAATGAAACATATCTTAAGGTTAAAATTTCAATCTGTTAAAAATATAACTAGGGGCGCCTGCCAGGTAGGGGAACTGTGACCACGGACAGAAAAGGCCCAGTGGCCGGCGGCGGGACAGAGCTTCCAATCACTCCTGCAAGGTAGGCGGGCCTGCGACCCACCGGCAGAAGAGGAGCAGCGGCCTGCTGAGAGGCAGAGCCGCCCCCTCCCCCTGCACCGGCAAGGTAGAGGGAACTGTGACCACGCACAGAGCAGGCCCAGCGGCCTGCTGGGGGGCAGAGCCGACCCCCACCCCCCGCGCCTGCCAGGTAGGTGGAACTGTGACCACGGACAGAAAAGGCCCAGTGGCCCGCGGCGGGACAGAGCTTCCAATCACTCCTGCAAGGTAGGCGGGCCTGCGACCCTCCAACAGAAGAGGAGCAGCGGCCTGCTGAGAGGCAGAGCCGCCCCCTCCCCCTGCACCGGCAAGGTAGAGGGAACCGTGACCACGCACAGAGCAGGCCCAGCGGCCTGCTGAGGGGCAGAGCCGCCCCCCACCCCACGCGTCTGCCAGGTAGGTGGAACTGTGACCACCGACAGAAAAGGCCCAGTGGCCCGCGGCGGGACAGAGCTTCCAATCACTCCTGCAAGGTAGGCGGGCCTGCAACCCACCAGCAGAAGAGGAGCAGCGGCCTGCTGAGAGGCAGAGCCGCCCCCTCCCCCTGCACCGGCAAAGTAGAGGGAACTGTGACCACGCACAGAGCAGGCCCAGTGGCCTGCTGAGGGGCAGAGCCGCCCCCCACCCCCCGCTCCTGCCAGGTAGGTGGAACTGTGACCACCGACAGAAAAGGCCCAGTGGCCCGCGGCGGGACAGAGCTTCCAATCACTCCTGCAAGGTAGGCGGGCCTGCGACCCACCGGCAGAAGAGGAGCAGCGGCCTGCTGAGAGGCAGAGCCGCCCCCTCCCCCTGCACTGGCAAGGTAGAGGGAACTGTGACCACGCACAGTGCAGGCCCAGCGGCCTGCTGGGGGGCAGAGCTGCCCACCACCCCCCGCGCCTGCCAGGTAGGTGGAACTGTGACCACCGACAGAAAAGGCCCAGTGGCCCGCGGCAGGACAGAGCTTCCAATCACTCCTGCAAGGTAGGCGGGCCTGCGACCCACCGGCAGAAGAGGAGCAGTGGCCTGCTGAGAGGCAGAGCCGCCCCCTCCCCCTGCGCCAGCAAGGTAGAGGGAACTGTGACCACCCACAGAACAGGCCCAGCGGCCTGCTGAGGGGCAGAGCCGCCCCCCACCCCCCGTGCCTGTCAGGTAGGCTGAACTGTGAGCACTGACAGAAAAGGCCCAGTGGCCCGCGGAGTGGCAGAGCTTCCAATCACTCCTGCAAGGTAGGCGGGCCTGCGACCCACCGGCAGAAGAGGAGCAGCGGCCTGCTGAGAGGCAGAGCCGCCCCCTCCCCCCGCGCCTGCAAGGTAGACGGAACTGTGACCACCATCAGAACAGGCCAGACCTGCAACAGAGAGACAGAACAGGCCCAGTGGCCTGAGGAAGGGTAGAGCCGCCCCCCCCCCCGCGCCTGCAAGGTAGGCGGACCTGCGACCCACTGGCAGTACAGCCCCAGAGGCCTGCAGAGGGGCAGTGCCGCTGCCTGCGCCTGCAAAATAGACAGAACTGTGACCACCAACAGAACAAGCCTAGCGGCCCGCAGAGGGACAGAGCCGCCGCCCGCGCCTGCGAGGGAGACTTTGCAACTATACAAGACCAATATAAATTTATAGGGGGAAAATTCAATAGCACAACAGTTTCACCAAGTAGAAAGGAACGCGAACAGTATGAAGAGACAAGGAAAGAAAGGACCACAAGCATTGCAGGTCACCTCAACGTTAGAAGAGGTAAAAGCTGCAGTAGATGGAATGTAAGATAAAGAATTCAGGATATACATGCTTCAGATGATCTGGAGTCTCAAGGAAGACATCAGACAGCAAAATCAGACAATGAAAGATCACTTCAACAATGAATTACATAAACAAATCCAAGAAGCAAAAGATCAACTATACAGGGAAATAGAGGTTATAAAAAACAAACAAAAAGAAATCCGAGAAATGCAGGAAGCAATAAGCCAACTTAAAAACTCAATTGAGAATACTACCAGCAGAGTAGAACACTTAGAAGACAGAAAATCAGACAATGAAGATAAAGTATTTCAACTTGAAAAGAACATAGACAGCTCAGCAAGACTGTTAAGGAACCATGAGCAGAACATACAAGAAATATGGGATAACATCCAGAGACCAAATTTAAGAGTCATTGGGATACAGGAAGGGACAGAGTTTCAAACCAAAGGAATGAGCAATCTATTCAATGAAATAATACGATAAAACTTCCCAGACTTGAAGAATGAGACAGAACCCCAAATCCTAGAAGCCTACAGGACGCCGAATATGCAAAATCATAAGAGACCCACACCTAGACACATTATAATGAAGATGCCCAACATACAGAATAAGGAGAGAATTTTAAAAGCTACAATAGAAAGGAAGCAGATCACATTTAGGGGTAAGCCAATCAGGATAACAGCTGATCTTTCAACACAGAATCTGAAAGCTAGAAGATCCTGGAATAACATATTTCAAACACTGAAAGAAAATGGGTTCCAACCAAGAATTGTGTTTCCAGCGAAATTAAGCTTCAGGATGGAAGATGAAATTAAAACCTTCCACGATAAACAAAAGTTAAAAGAATTTGCAGCTAGAAAACCATCTCTTCAAAACATCCTTGGCAAAACATTACAGGAAGAGGAAACGGAAAATAACAATGAAAACCAACAGTGGGAGGTAGGACACTAAAGGGGGGAAAATAATCAAAGAGGAAAACAAACCATGTTTAGTAATATAAATAAACAAATATGGCTGGAAGAACAACCCATATCTCAATAATAACCCTAAATGTTAATGGCTTAAACTCACCAATCAAGAGACACAGGCTAGTAGAATGGATCACAAAACAAGACCCAACAATATGCTGCCTACAAGAGATGCATTTGATAGGAAAAGACATACATAGGCTGAAGGTGAAAGGTTGGGAAAAATCATATCACTCATATGGACTTCGGAAACAAGCAGGAATATCCATACTCATATCAAATAAAATAGATTTCAAGCCAAAGTTAATCAAAAGGGATAAAGAGGGACACTACATACTGCTCAATGGAACCATACACCAACAAGACATAACAATCATAAATATATATGCCCCAAACAATGGTGCAGCTATGTTCATCAAACAAACTCTTCTCAAGTTCAAGAGTCTAATAGACCACCATACAATAATCATGGGAGACTTCAACACACCTCTATCACCACTGGACAGATCTTCCAAGCAAAAGTTGAATAAGGAAACTATAGAACTCAATAACACAATTAATAACCTAGACTTAATTGACATATATAGAATATACCACCCAACATCAAGCAGTTACACTTTTTTCTCAGCAGCACATGGATCCTTCTCAAAAATAGATCATATATTATGTCACAGGGAAACTCTTAGACAATAAAAGGAGTAGAGATAATACCATGCATCCTATCTGATCATAATGGAATGGAACTGAAAATCAACGATAAAAGAAGGAAGGGAAAAGAATACATCACTTGGAAAATGAACAATAGGTTACTGAATGATCAATGGGTTATAGAAGACATCAAGGAAGAAATTAAAAAATTCTTAGAGATTAATGAAAACACAGACACAACATATCGGAATCTATGGGACACATTGAAAGCAGTTCTAAGAGGAAAATTCATTGCTTGGAGTTCATTCCTTAAAAAAAGAAAAAACCAACAAATAAATGATCTCATACTTCATCTCAAAATCCTAGAAAAAGAAGAGCAAAACAACAGCAAAAGAAGTAGAAGGCAAGAAAGAATTAAAATCAGAGCTGAAATTAATGAAATCGAAACAAAAGAAACAATTGAAAAAATTGACAAAACTAAAAGTTGGTTCTTTGAAAAAATAAACAAAATCGACAGACCCTTAGCCATGCTAGCGAAGAGAAGAAGAGAGAGAACTCAAATTACTAACATACGGGATGAAAGAGGCAATATCACAACAGACACTTCAGAAATACAGAAGATAATCAAAAATTATTTTGAATCCTTATACTCCAATAAATTAGAAGATAGTGAAGGCATAGATAAATTTCTTAAGTCATATGATCTGCCCAGATTGAGTCAGGAGGATATAGACAACCTAAACAGACCAATATCAATTGAGGAAATAGAAGAAACCATCAAAAGACTACCAACTAAGAAAAGCCCAGGACCGGATGGGTATACAGCAGAGTTCTACAAAACCTTTAAAGAGGAACTAATACCAATACTTTTCAAGCTACTTCGGGAAATAGAAAAAGAGGGAGAACTTCCAAATTCATTCTACGAGGCCAACATCACCCTGATACCTAAACCAGACAAAGACACTTCAAAGAAAGAAAACTACAGACCAATATCTCTAATGAACCTAGATGCAAAAATCCTCAATAAAATTCTGGCCACTCGGATACAAAAACTTATCAAAAAAATTGTGCACCATGATCAAGTAGGATTCATCCCTGGGATGCAAGGCTGGTTCAATATACGGAAATCAATAAATGTTATTCACCACATCAATAGACTTAAAAATAAGAATCATATGATCATCTCGATAGATGCGGAAAAAGCATTTGACAAAGTACAGCATCCCTTTATGTTCAAAACTCTAGAAAAACTAGGGATAACAGGAACATACCTCAATATTGTAAAAGCAATCTATGCTAAGCCTCAGGCTAGCATCATTCTGAATGGAGAAAAATTGAAGGCATTCCCTCTAAAATCTGGAACAAGACAGGGATGCCCTCTCTCACCACTTCTGTTCAACATAGTTCTCGAAACACTGGCCAGAGCAATTAGACAGACGAAAGAAATTAAAGGCATCAAAATAGGAAAAGAAGAACTTAAATTATCACTATTTGCAGATGACATGATTCTATACCTAGCAGACCCAAAAGGGTCTACAAAGAAACTATTAGAGCTAATAAATGAATTCAGCAAAGTGGCAGGATATAAAATCAACACGCATAAATCAAAGGCATTCCTGTATATCAGCGACAAATCCTCTGAAATGCAAATGAGGACAACCACTCCATTCACAATATCTTCAAAAAAAATAAAATACTTGGGAATCAACCTAACAAAAGAGGTGAAAGACTTATACAATGAAAACTACAGAACCCTAAAGAGAGAAATAGAAGAAGATCTTAGAAGATGGAAAAATATACCCTGTTCATGGATAGGCAGAACTAACATCATCAAAATGGCAATATTACCAAAAGTTCTCTATAGGTTTAATGCAATGCCAATCAAAATCCCAACGGCATTTCTTGTAGAAATAGAGAAAGCATTCATGAAATTCATATGGAAAAATAAAAGACCCAGAATAGCAAAAACAATGCTAAGCAGGAAGTGTGAATCAGGCGGTATAGCGATACCAGACTTCAAACTATACTACAGAGCAATAGTAACAAAAACAGCATGGTCCTGGTACCAAAACAGGCGGGTGGACCAATGGTACAGAATAGAGGACACAGAAACCAATCCACAAAACTACAACTACCTTATATTTGATAAAGGGGCTAAAAGCATGCAATGGAGGAAGGATAGCATCTTCAACAAATGGTGCTGGGAAAACTGGAAATCCATATGCAACAAAATGAAACTGAATCCCTTTCTCTCGCCATGCACAAAAGTGAATTCAAAATGGATCAAGGAGCTTGATATCAAATCAGAGACACGCCGTCTGATAGAAGAAAAAGTTGGCTACGATCTACATACTGTGGGGTCGGGCTCCAAATTCCTCAATAGGACACCCATAGCACAAAAGTTAATAACTAGAATCAACAAATGGGACTTACTCAAACTAAAAAGTTTTTTCTCAGCAAAAGATACAATAAGAGAGGTAAATAGAGAGCCTACATCCTGGGAACAAATCTTTACTCCTCACACTTCAGATAGAGCCCTAATATCCAGAGTATACAAAGAACTCAAAAAATTAGACAATAAGAGAACAAACAACCCAATCAACAAATGGGCCAAGGACCTGAACAGACACTTCTCAGAGGAGGACATACAATCAATCAACAAGTACATGAAAAAATGCTCACCATCTCTAGCAGTCAGAGAAATGCAAATCAAAACCACCCTAAGATACCATCTCACTCCAGTTAGATTGGCAGCCATTATGAAGTCAAACAACAACAAGTGCTGGCGAGGATGTGGGGAAAAGGGTACACTTGTACATTGCTGGTGGGACTGCAAATTGGTGCAGCCAATTTGGAAAGCAGTATGGAGATTTCTTGGAAAGCTGGGAATGGAGCCACCATTTGACCCAGCTATTCCCCTTCTCGGTCTATTCCCTAAAGACCTAAAAAGAGCATGCTACAGGGACACTGCTACATCGATGTTCATAGCAGCACAATTCACAATTGCTAGACTGTGGAACCAACCTAGATGCCCTTCAATGGATGAATGGATAAAAAAAATGTGGCATTTATACACAATGGAGTATTACTCTGCATTAAAAAATGACAAAATCATAGAATTTACAGGGAAATGGATGGCATTAGAGCAGATTATGCTAAGTGAAGCTAGCCAATCCCTAAAAAACAAATGCCAAATGTCTTCTTTGATATAAGGAGAGTAACTAAGAACAGAGTAGGGTCGAAGAGCATGAGAAGAAGATTAACATTAAACAGGGATGAGAGGTGGGAGGGAAAGGGAGAGAGAAGGGAAAATGCATGGAAATGGAAGGAGACCCTCAGAGTTATACAAAAGTACATACAAGAGGAAGTGAGGGGAAGGGGAAAAATAATATAAGGGGGACAAACGAATGTCAGTAGAGGGAGCAGAGAGAGAAGAGGGGAGGGGAGGGGAGGGGAGGGGGGATAGTAGAGGATAGGAAAGGCAGCAGAATACAACAGACACTAGTATGGCAATATGTAAATCAATGGATGTGTAACTGATGTGATTCTGCAATCTGTATATGGGGTAAAAATGGGAGCTCATGACCCACTTGAATCAAATTGTGAAATATGATATATCAAGAACTATGTAATGTTTTGAACAGCCAACAATAAAAAATTTAAAAAAAAATATATAACTAGGAAAATTTCCTGCATTTTTCAAGTTAATATAAAAAGAAGAGCATCATTTGTATCTTCTTCAAATCAGTTCTCTCCTCTCACTGTAAGCAGACAA
The DNA here is from genome assembly GCF_021218885.2 of Marmota monax. Taxonomy (NCBI): domain Eukaryota; kingdom Metazoa; phylum Chordata; class Mammalia; order Rodentia; family Sciuridae; genus Marmota; species Marmota monax. The sequence goes on from NW_026692781.1 coordinate 19,684,550, forward strand.
AACCAACTAAGAACATTTTACTTAGTTCTGAATGTTCTTCTGATAGAAAACAAACCAACAAATTGATTTTAAAATCACTTAACCCATGTCATGAAGAGGTGGCATTACAGTGTTTCCTATTTTCTAAAGGTTTTTGACACTTGTTTGTTTGCTCATTTTTTGTGTTAGACACTGAGTTTGTTTTATTCAATAAGGAAAAAAATGAGAAATCCTGGAATACATGATTAAATAACATTTAATACTACTAAACTTTAAGAAAAGAAAATCCTAAGTCTTTTATTATATTCTCATTCCTCCTCAGGGGATCCAAGAGAAAAGAGGAAAAACTTGCCAAAATGCTGCCATTTTGTTTTGTTTTGGTTGGGTTTGGTTTGATCTTTCCTTTAATATTCGAGCACTAAAAGGTTTTTGCCTTCATGAATGAAACAATATTTTAAATTACTTGCTCCCATAAATTAATACAGAATAATGGAAGTCCAATTTTCAAATCCCTGGACTAGATGAAATGTTCAATATCAAAGCAAAAAATAACAATACTAAATTCATAATTATTTAGTTTATGAATAAAAGTAAGAATAGAACCAAATCCAAGAGTCAAAGGGCATTTTTCTATTTTATAAGTCACACATTAACTCTTTCAAGTGATGACTGACTTGTTTCATTAACTGGTCACAGACTTGGTTTAATTGGCCACAATAAGGAAAAGAGAAAGGCATCATTGTTCCAGGTTTTTCTGGGTCTTGAAACAATTCTTTTCCATCGTTTGGGACTCACAGCTTAAAATTTGATGGGGAGCCCACCACTAAAAACAGTTATGTACATCAGTAACACTGACATTCTGTGAGATGGTTCCTACATTTCCCAGACCTTCTACTCTGAGTGCAGGAGCCCCTGACCTCATGCTCCAGTAAAATCCTTGACTCCAACATTCTGGAACCTCCACTCTGAATTATATGCACTCAGTCAAGAGACAGTTTCTGCTTTTTCTCTGAGAAAAGTACTTCACAACAATGTCAGGTATGATATTATGAAAAATATGTTTGGACTTTGCAACACACATTCATAAAATCTCCTGAGTGACGAGTCCCTAAAGACAGGGGGCCCCTAGGGAGCTTCAGTGTAGGGGCTGGTCACTAAAAAAACCAAACCAAAATTGGTTGTGACTTTCAGCCCTATTTCCCAACCTCAAGTTACAGGAGAGAGACTAAAGTTTAAAGTTGATCACCAATGGCCATTGATTTAACCAATCAAGATTATGTAATAAAACCTCCATCAGAAACCCAGTGAGACTGTATTTGGATGCACTTCCAGAAACCAGATTATGTGATGATTCCTGGAAAGTGGCAGGGAAGAGGGCATGGAAGTTCCATGCCCCTAGCCCCATCCCTCACTCTGTCCATCTCTTCGTCAGGCTATTCATTTGTGTCATTTACAATTAACTAGTGAACATTGAAAAGTGTATTCCTGAATGCTCTGGTTCCCCACAGCAAATGAATAGAAGTGGAGGAAAGGGTTGTGGGAACTTCTGATATAAAGCCAATGGAGACTGCATTTGACAACCTGCTATCTGAGATTGACATCTTAAACTGGGGACAGTCTTGTGGGCCTAATCCCTCGAGTTCTGGTACCTAATAACATCTTAAGATAGATAGTGTGAAATCTGAACTGAATTAAAAGACATCTTGTTGGTATTTGCTGCAGAACTGATTGCTCATTGGCTGATAGGAAAAAAATACCCACACATCTTGGTGAAGAGGTGAGATGGTCCATATGGAGAGTTAGAGAAGGAAAAACACTTTGATATCCCTGTGCCAGAACAGGCAATGTCCAGAAAACATTCAAAAGATCTGCCCATTCACACCCCTCATTGCATCCTCCTTCTCTCCTCCTCCTCCTCCTCCTCCTCCTCCTCCTCCTCTTCTTCCCCTCCTCCTCCTCCTCCTCCTCCTCCTCCTCCTCCTCCTCCTCCTCCTCCTCCTCCTCTTCCTTCTTCTTCTTCTTTTGTATTTGTCACATTTTTATTGCTTAGTTGTGATTTCTGTCTCCCTGATTTCTGTTGGGATTGTCTGCCATGAAATCCCTTCACCCTTTAGCACCAGAGTCCCACAGAGACTCCTTCTTCATTCTCATATTCGCACTTCACATTCGCTCCTGGACTGCTGAACTAGAACTATTCCTAAAAGGCTTCCTGAAGTCTACCTGGAAAGTCTGTGCCTCCCTTTCCATTTTCAAGAGTCTCTTTTCTGCTCTTGCTTGTCCCTTCTCTTATCTTGTCTATTCTGATGATTCCCCAAATGTCTTCTATGACCAACATGTAAGACCAAGATCTTCTATTTTGCCATCCTATCTACCCTTTATAAAAGTTCCACTGGGCTTTTAAATTATCAAAACATCCTCAAATCTGCTATTACCACTACTTCTATTTTCCACAGTTTCTATTTATTTCTATTTTTCACAATTTATTTTTAAAGACAAGATTTTTTTAAAAACTGGTTTGTTTTAAAAAATCTAAGGAGGTTCAGAAATTGGCCCTGATTTGTAACTTTTTCCTTTCAAGAATTTTCTTTAAATGTACTATATTCTGAAGACTTCCATGTAACTAATGTTTTCCTTTTACCTATGAGCAAATATGGCTTTCAGATCCAAAATGGTCCATGCAAAGGTTTTTAAATAGTCCTTTCTTACCAGTAAATTTTCCTGTACCTTGAGCTAGATTAGTTTCATATTCTACTGATCCACATAATGAAGAATTATTTTTTTTCCAGTACTAGAGACTGAACTCAGGGCTTTGCTCATGTTAGGCAAGTGCTTTACCACTGAGCTACATCCCAGCACACCCTACCCCTGTCCTCCTTGTTTTCTTAAACAGAGTCTCACTGATTTGCCCAGGTTGGTCTCGAACTTGTGATTCCCACCTCAGCATGCCAAGTGATTGAGATTACAGGAACGTGCCCTGCACTGGCTAAGGATTTTGTTTTTTATTTGAGGTATTTTTCCCTTTAACACACTTAGTTGGAGATATTAACTCCCATGATGAAAGTTATTGGAAATCCACTAGAGGTCCAAAGAAACCTCAGCAAAGGATTCAAGAATAGAAAAGCCCTTGGACACCCAGCAATCAAACCATACAAGTAATCATGGATTAATATCTTTTCATGTACACGTATATATTCATGCAATTTGTAATATCCCCCAACTTCAATGCTGAAAGATAGAACAAATCAAGCCAGGTAGAGTACACAGACTAAGGACAGTGGTTTGATGTGGCACTGCCACTGCATCCTCCTTGACTCCAAAGACAGTGAGGAAGGACCTCAGAAGGCCTGGAAATGAGGTACTTGATGCCACTTAGAAACTTGCTGAACAATATTGAAAAAAAGAGGGAAAATGAAGCCAACTTTCTGCACTGTCATAAACAAATAATCATAATAATAATTAATAAGATGATATAACAAGCAAGTGAATCCAAAAAGAAACTCCCACTGCTACAAAAATGTCTAAGATGACTGAGCAGAAATAGAGAACAGGATATCTCTAATAGGCTTCTCTAGAGACCCATAAATTCTGATAGTGAATGAAAAATTATTCAATCCAAATGTTTAATATCATAAACTTTACATCCTCAAATTAAAATATGTAAATCTATGCTGCATTTTAGTCAATAAATTTATTGTAAATCTGATTAAACTTGTTCAAAATTTTAGTATTTTATGAATTATTAAGACTAAGTATATTTGTTCATTATTGCCTAAAACTAAATCATTACAAAGTCTATGCTCTAAAAAGAATCCCATGTCTGCAAAACATAGATAACAAGTGATTAATGACTCTTTTAGTTGAGTATTATCATTTACTATAATTGAGTTACATTGAGAATTTGGCCCAGTACTCTACTATTATTAAATACATACAGAACAGCACAAGTAAAACATGCCAGGGAAACAATGTCTTTGACCTTCAAAAACACTTTAATTACTTAACCAATCCAATTTATGATCAACAGAAAACCTTTTGGTGTAGGATTCAAATATAGGTCATATGCATTGCTTTCAGAAATTTTCCAGACTGTTTTTTAATCTATTGTCTATGAAGACATAGGAAATATCTTCCATTGCTATGCATTTTATTTTGATGGGTTTTTTTAAAAAATATTTTTATACTTATAGTTTTTCTCAAAATGACCAGCTTGCAGGATCCAAAGATCACTATATCATTAACATTGTTCATTTGGGGATTCTTCATTTAATGTAGTTACAAATTTGAATAACTTTTGGCAGTAAAAAAAATTATTCTTACTATAAAATCATATGAGTACATAATAATTTCATTAGACTAAATTATCATAAGATAAAATGATTTATTAAGTCAATTCCTAATTTACAAAATTGATACAATCATTTGCAATAACTAGAAATATTTTTAAGATGTTTTCTCTCCCAAATCTGGCAGATTTTTATCTGACTTTGTAACAAGGGTCTTTCTGCATTCATTGTTTCAACAACTCTAAAGAGGCATACGTTTACATAGAGTAAAATTCACCCTTTTCAAGTATGCAATTAAATAATTTTTAGCGTTTTACCATGTGGTTGCACAATGATCATAAATCAGTTTTGAAACATTTTCATTCCCTCAGTAAAATCTCTCAGGCTCACAGAGAGTCTATTCCTATTTCCACCCTCAGCCCCAGACAACCATTTAATTACTTTGTCCCATGAACTTCTATCTTCTGTATGTTTATGACAATAATATGAGCTATATTTTAGGCATTAGACTTAATCTACTAAGGAGAAAGGAGTTAAAGCAACTGTGCTAAGTTTCATTTCCTTCCCTTTTGGTGGGAGAAAAAGGAGGTGACTGATTCTGTGGGAAAGAAAGAAGTCACATGGCCCAGTCTCTTTGTAAAATGTTTACAACAAGACCTCATAGTAAATATAATAATAATTGATAGAAAGATAGTCTATAAAGACTATCTATGGAATGCTTTTAGGAGGATTGACATGATCTGAGATGTTTTATAACAGTCAGATGTAGGACCATAATAATCAGTAAAAGACATATTCTCTAAGTTAGACCTTATTAGTAAGATTTAGGATTTATTTTCCAATTCATTAGATCAGGCCAAAGATTCTTTCTCTTCACTATGAAGTAGCTTTTGCATAAATATACATACTTTCAAAATATGACCATAAAACATGCTTAGCCTTAATTTTGCCTCCCATCCTCTTGATATCCTATAGGATAAAGTCCTTGCCAAAGGGAAAAGACAAAGGCTCCCATTCCTCAGTGTCTAATTCTGCTTATCAAATATGTCAACAAAGGAGCTGATGTTGTGGTTCAGCAGTAGAGCACTCACCTAGCACATGCAAGGTGCTAGGTTTGATTTTCAGTCCCACATATAAATAAATAAATAAATAAAATTTTAAAAAAGTTATCAGTATTTCAACAGAAAATAGTAAAGGTACATCCTTCTGACAGTCTAGAAGTCCTCAAAATACCAAGGCTTTCTTTGTCTGATTAGAAGAATGGCCTTTTATCTGCCTGTTTCAGCAAGTGCAACAGAATGTAGCCAAAGAATTTTCACACTTTCATGTTGACTCAGGTTGTCTTAGAGAGAAGACAAACAGGAATCACATTTGGTAGTGCCAGATAGGTTATATTCTTGACTTGTGAAGCAAAGAGCAAGACATTCAAGAGACTATCAATCTAGGCATATTGAGTCCATGCAAGTAGGAGCTGGGATACCTGGGAGCAAAAATCTTATAAAAAGTTATATTCTACAGATACACCATAATGGCAAAATTTAGACTGGCAACACAAAAATTTCACAGGAGAATATTGAGAGTATAAAATGATACAATTCTTTCTTGAAAAATACCTGGAAATTTCTTAGACATATTTCAAAAGAAGAAAAACAAATAGCCAACAAATATATGAACAAAAAATTTAACATCTTTAGCAATTAGGAAAATGCAAATAAAAACCACAAGAGATTTCATCTCACTCCAGTTACAATGACAGCCATCAAGAATACAAATGATAAGGGCTAGGGATGTAGTTCAAGTGGTAACGCGCTCGCCTAGCATTCGATCCTCAGCACCACATTAAAAAAAATAAATAAAGATGTTGTGTCCACCGAAAACTGAAAAATAAATATTTAAAAATTCTCTCTCTCTCTCTCTCTCTCTCTCTCTCTCTCTCTCTCTCTCTCTCTCTCTCTCTCTCCAAAAAAAAAAGAATAAAAATGATAAGCTGGGCATGGTGGTGCATGCCTGTAGTTCCAGAGGCTCAGGAGGTTGAGGCAGGCAGCTCAAAGCCAGCCTCAGCAACAGCAAGGTGCTAATCAACTCAGTGAGACCCTGTCTCTAAATAAAATAGGTGTGGAGATGTGGCTTGGTGGTCAACTGCCCCTGAGTTCAGTCCCCAGTACCACCCCCCACCAAAAAATACAAATTATTTTTTTTAAGATGCTGGATAGGATATGGGATGACTATATTGCTGAGATTTTAAATCAGTACAACCACTATGGGGAATCAAGATAGAGGTTCCTCAAAAGAGTAGGAATGGTCTGGGTGTGGTGGCACACACCGGTAATCCCAGGAGCTCCGGAGGTGGAGGCAGGAGGATAGTGAGTTCAAAGTCAGCCGTCAGCCTCAGCAATTTAGCAAGGTGCTAAGCAACTCAGTGAGACCCTGTCTCTAATAAAATACAAAATAGGGCTAAGGATGTGGCTCAGTGGTCTAGTGCCCCTGCATACAACCTCCAGCACCCACACCCTCAAAAATTAAAAAAAAAGACTAGGAATGGAATGACCATATGACCCAGCTATACCATTTCTCAGTATATATCTCAATGAATTAAAGTCATCATATTATAGTGATACACACATACACATGCTTATAGCAGCATAATTCACAATTGCAAATTATGGAACCAGCTTATAGTTCGATCAGTGGATGATTGGATAAAGAAAATGTGGTATATACACACAATGAAGTTTTATCCAGCCAAAGAAAACAAAATTGTGTCATTTGCACACAAAAAAAATGGATAGATCTTGAGAACATTATTTTAAGTACAATAAGCCAGACTCAAAATAGTTATGAGTCATATATTTTCTTTCATATGTGGAAGTTGAAGAACTAAAAGGTGGCGGGGGGCAGGGGCGGGGGGCGGGTTCAGGGACGGTAATGGGAACCTCATGAAAGTAGAAGGAAAAACATCCATGTAGAGGAAAGGGACCAGGTGAAGGGAAGAGAGGATAGAAAGCGTAGGTACTGGGGAATGAAATCAACCAAATTATATTGGTATATTGTGTGCACAGAAGAATATGCAACAACAAATCCCACTATTATGTACAGTTACAATGCACTAATAAAAAATAAAAGATAAATAAATAAATTTTAAAAAAGAAAGATTCCTGGCCATTTCTTATAGAAAAAATATTATCTATGCTGTGATCTAGCAGTTCTACTCATTGGAATTTACTGAGGAGAAATGAAAACATCTTTCCACACAAAGACTGATATAAGAATATTCATTACAGTTTCATGAATGATAGACTGGAATTTGCTCAAGTGTTCATATAAACAAGAATGTGTAAGTAAACTGTAGTGTGCACCCAGAATAGAGAATAGTCAGAAATAAACAGGAACAGATTACTGATACTCAGAAAAACATAAATGAATTTCAAAAACATACTGAACAGAAGAAGTCTTATCCAAATGAGTACATAATACATGTTTTCATTTCCATGAGGCTTTTGAAAAAGCAAAGTTTGGGCTGGGGTTGTGGCTCAGTAGTAGAGCACTCACCTAGCATGTACAAGGCCCTGGGTTCGATCCTCAGCACCACATAAAAATAAATAAAATAAAGATATTGTGTCCAACTACAAAAAATAAATATTTTTTTTAAAAAAGAAAGAAAAAGCAAAGTTTATAAGGAAAAAATAATAATGATTGCATCTAGAGTGGGAGGCAGGGAATAGACACAGGAAAGTTCTCTGGAGTGAGATCACAAGTTTATATCTTCACAAAGACTTGATTTACATAGATTCATGCATTTTTCAAACCTAGAAAACACGTTTAATTAATTTTATTGTATGTTACCTCTTCCCTCTCACTCTCTTTGTAGTACTGGGGATTGGACCCAGGGCCTTACATACTAAGAGCTCTACCACTAAGCTACATTCCTAGCTCTTTTTATTTTTGAGACACTAGGTTACCCAGGTTGGCCTAGAAATTGTTATCCTCCTGCTTCAGCCTCCTAAGTAGCTGGGATTACAGGTACGCACCACTGTGTGCAGCTACATTTTACCTCTAGAGAAATAACAGCTTCATGAATGATAATCAGACTATCATATAAAAATGTTGAATTTTACTTAACCATATGAGTCCTAAATATTAGGGGGACCATCCTAAATGGTCTGCAATTTACTTTTAAAATGCATCAAAAAAGATTGAATGATTATAGAGAAATAATGTAATATATAATCAAATAGTATACTGAAGGCTTATCATGAAATCTATTTCCTGTGTATACTAGCATTATATTCAAAATTTTTTAGTTTCTATATGTTTGAAATTTTACATATTAAAGTATTGAAAATGTGTGTGTTTGTGCATGTGTGTCAAGGTAAACTACATTCTTGTCTTTCCAAAAGAGTATTGATACTGTATAGGAATAGACAAATTTTGCTGCTATACATATAGTTCTTAGTTTGGAATGGGCTCTGTAACAAAGACAGATTAGCAGGAGAGAAAGAAAGAAACAAGTTTATTAGCACAAGCACTGTACCCACAAAGGAGAAAGCACAACCAAAAATAACTCAAAATGGTGGCTTAGAACCATGCTTAAATAATCTTCAGCAAAGAACAATGAATTTGTGGATAAAAAAATATTTTTGGCTTCAAAGAGCAGAAACTATGGAAAGGTAAATATTTGAGAAGGAACTAATGTAGTAAGCTATGTTTGCAGATTCTTCTGGTGCCATCTCTGGACTTAAGAGTTCTAGAATTGTCTTTCTGTCTAAAGACAAGGTTTAGATTGATATGATGTAAATATACATCAATATATAATAATTCATGTAATATAAATAAATGCATAATGTATATAATATAAATAAAATACTTATATATTTATATAACTAATTATATTTCTAATCATATAATTTGTTACATGATTAATAAATATATATATAACTATATTTTAAAATCAATTGTTACATAATTACAATTTATTTTAGGTAAATTTGTAGTTTTGAATCTTTTGTTTAAGAAGAAGATAAGAAGAAAAGAAAGAGCTTTTCCTCTGCTGCTTCTTGCTTGCCTCCAGCTGTAAACTAATTCTGATCTGAGAGAGGCATATTTTCGAGGGACATTCTTGTTTATTTCAACATTTAACTTAAATTGCTTATTAAGAATTTAGTACCTTCTTGCCCAACATGATCAATGCTAGTAGCTGATCAGTTAAGCAAAATGCTAGTTAAAATTGGAAATAAATATTGACGCATGTCTTGCCATTTGAACTCTAAACACATAAATACATGAAATATCTTTTAATTTTTTTATACATTCAATTTTTGCTATTGTTCTAATGAACACAGTTCCATGTCACTTTTTTTCACTAACCATTCCTATAATGCATCAAACATTATTTTCTTGTATGGTTTCTTCAAACCAGAGGGAGAACAACCCTGAAAAGAAACTACATGCATAATTTTTACACTTTTGTACTATTTATGTACCTTTATGAATTTTTTTCAAAGCATTCATTAAAAAATGCACTTTTCCTATTCCACTTTAGGCATTATTTACTAAATTGTTTTATTTGCTACATATCATAGCAAATAGGCTTGGCATAAAAAGATTAGGTCATAAGTGTAATTATAGCTGTATAATCAAAATTCTAATGTAACACATAAAAATCAATCTGATTTAATGTATTTTTAAACTTTATAAGAAAAATAAATTAATAATTTTCTTATGTCAGTATTCAATGACTGTTGTTTTCTTATGTAATATTTTCAAATCTCCTTCAGCACAGTATTATCTGATTCCCACTGAAAACTTCTTTCCTAATAAAGTTCTTCAAAATGCTGATGGATACACTTATTATCACTCCCCATGTGTGCCTTTATCTGACTGTTGTATCTTCTCACTCTATATTTTCTCTCCTATTCAGTATCTCTTTATATATGTTATCCACCATTATTAGGATGGTAGATTCTCTGTGTTGGTTCCTCAGCATCAGTCAAAGTAAGAAAATTTTCAACCCACTTGTACCTGAGTGCCACCACATGAAATAGCTCAGGACATTGAAGTATGAGCAAAAGTCCTTAGGGAGTGCTTACTTTCTTAAATAAAATCAAACTGGGATCTTAAGAACTTCCAATTTTCAATATGGGAAAAAATTCATCTATTTTACAGTCCAATGTTATCTGAGTCAAGAAAATATTTCAAAATAAATTTTTAACAAGCTTTTAAAAAAAGAATTTTCTATTTAAGAAATGGTTAACAAATTTTATGTTACCTGAATTCCCTGGACCATAAATTTCTTGGTTAATTCTTATATAATGAACAAACAAAAGAGAGAAAGAAAAGAAGAAAAAGAGAGAGAGAGAGAGAGAGAGAGAGAGAGAGAGAGAGAGAGAGAACGCTAAAGTGGCCATAAATTTTGAGTACCATAAAATCATGCTGCTTAAACTAGCATGGATATATTCAGTACTAACCAAAGGAACATATGAAATAACAGAATAAACATGCTACATCTAGTGAAGTACTCATTTTCTTTAAGAATAAGTCATTTTACACATTACATAAATATCAAAACAATCTGGGAATAATATGAAATGGGATGAAAAAACACTTGCATTAATTTACATCTTAAAAACAGAAGAAATACTACATTTCCAATGATGTACAAAGAACATTAAAAGTTGTGCTTCTTGGTACAAATGATTTTTTGCTTTTTCTATTGACTTTTGCAAGTCAGTGTTAATGAATTGTATAGTTTATATTTTTGATGTCTCATCACCATCACTGTATGAAATAAAGCTGCAGAGATCAAAGCTCTGTGGTGACCTCTATAAAGATCAAAACAGTCTATGAAATTTGTTTATAGAATCTCTCTCCCTGTCTTTGTCACCAACCAGAAGTAGGAAATAGAACAAAGAGTAACCGCCCTCCCTAAGACTTGAACACTTGGGTAAGCCAGACAGGTATGTCACCATCCTCTCAATGGTACAGACAATGGTAAGACTATCTCAGAAGCAGTTCTTTCTTCCAGGTCACCCCAGCCCCACCCACAATTACCTTGAAGCCCTGCTCCATTTTCAAAACAGATACTTCAGACTCATAATAATTCTGTGATCCTGGGGGGACAGGGAGGGACAGGGATCATATAGATTGCCTTTTTTGCTTAAGTTAATCACAATTGATTTTTGTTTCTAAGAAACAAAGACAGACCTTCCTTGACTCAAACAATGGGAATGACAAGATGTCTCAAACAATGCAATCAAAGTTAAGCCAAGCGATCAAAACATCAGGCATTTATTTTTTTTTTTTTTATTGTTGGTTGTTCAAAACATTACATAGTCCTTGACATATCATATTTCACACTTTGATTCAAGTGGGTTATGAACTCCCATTTTTACCCCGTATACAGATTGCAGAATCATATCAGTTACACATCCATTGATTTACAAAAACATCAGGCATTTAACAGCAATAGAGGAGGCGCTATCAAGCTACAAGCTTATGTTATGTTCAATAATAACATAATTTGTTACAAGAACTATCCCATTTTTCAGATGGTTCAAAGTTCTGGTAGGACTCAGAAAAGGGATGTACCTACCTAAATAACCCTCTAACCAACCACCCACATCTGAGGTTTATGTAAAACTAGTTGTAAATGCAGCTTCTATAACACATCCCAGAGGACAAACAGAATCTGCAGGAGCCAGAGAATCTGACTTTTAAATAGCTTCACATTGATTGATTTGCAAATTCGTTTGAGAACAATTAGCTTATTTTTAAGATGTACTAAGACCAAGCATTGCACAATGTTAATAAAACATTGCATTTAAATGTTTTCTCCTTGACCATGAGATCCTTGGCACAGTCCTGGTGCTGAACTGTCAACAGCTAATGCTTGAATACCCCATCTAATTCTGTAAAAGACAAACTGGGGTCCTCTGAAGTCAAAAAAATATAAAGCTTTCTTTTCTTATTTCGTTCTTCTGTATATGTCTCCCTCAATATTCTCTGCTCTAGAGAATTACCCCAATTTTTTAAAAAGTAAATAAATAAAAAAAGGACAACAGTCCATCATTCACAAACTTTTACCTGCTGTGGCCTGTGTCATTTAAGTGATGAATTACACATGTATGTTAGTGGCTCAACAACTTATTTAGTGATTTTAGAGCTTTCAGTCAACCTCCTTGATTTATTGCTTTGGGAAATAATAATGCATTCCAAGACTAGAGAGATATCTCTGTGTGTATCTGAAATATATGATAAATTTTATTCTGGAATCTAGGGCACAAGAGAAACCATTAGAGATTAACATGTGCAATGCAGAATCTTCTCATTTTATAATACCAAGAAGTAAGGGAATAAGTAAATAAAAGCTGTAAACTTCAAAGGGATAAACAACTCATTTCACTTTTTTCTCTCATTAAATGAGTTATCCTTAATAATGAAGTATCTAAAATCTCACTTTGATACGTCAAAGCCATAGCAATGAGTGTATGATATCGAATATACCATTAAATTTTTTATAAGGGCATTTGTAGGGGAAATTTCTTCATGAAATATTAGTTCATGGAGATACAAAAGAATATGTAAAGAGGTGTCAGAGATTAATTGGTCACAGGAAGATTCTCTTTCATCATTCCTCTCCTAGGACCTCCCTCCAGAATAGGTCAGAGTAGAGAACAAGCTCATTTGATGGGTCCAGTGCCACTGGCTGTGATACTCACATGGTCAGCACAGAAATTAAAATTCTGGGGCTGTGTTGTAGTATATGTATCTTTAATGTCCTGAAAAAACTTCATGCACTAGGCAATCCAGGAATGTCTAGAGGTAAATGATTATATTATGAGAGCTCCTCCATCAGTGAATTAATCCATTTGATAGATGAAAATCTGAAGGGAATACTGGTGGCATGTCATTAGAGAATGTAGGTCACTGAGGGTGTGGCCTGGACTATACCTGTCCATGCCACTTCCTGTCTCTTTCTCACATTTTGGCTACCACAAGCTGAGTGACTTTCCTGCACCATGCCCTTCCAACATGTTCTTCTGTCTCACTTCAGACCTATAGTGGTAGAGTCAGCCAACCATGAACTGAGAACATGAGTCAAAATAAATTTTTCCTCCTCTAAGTTGTTCTTGTTGGGTATCTTGGTCACAGTGACAGAAAGCTGACTAATACAGGCTGTCTCTGTGTGTTCTCTTCCCGGCTCTGTTTGTAGAGCCTCTGAGTATCTATTCCTGTATGGTCACAGAAGAAGACTCAACCAGCACTCAGGAGCTGTGCCACCCTGAGAAGGTCACTAGTAAAGAACCACGACCAATTCTGCTCCAAACCCCATAAAGGCAACTCTGCAGTACTGCTTCTTCTACCTAGTCATCACACTGTGGGCAAGTATGGGCTTTTCTCACCATAAAAATGGAGAAGACCACTTTGATTCTAGAGTTAGTTCTATCTACTTTAGACCTAAAGAATCCTCTAGACCATGAAAAATCCTCTATACAGTCCTGCCTCACTCACCAAGTGACTGAATCGGGGTTTGAGAGGAAATCCTATAATAATATCAAAGTGCTCTTCTTTCTACCCTTATCTCCTAAACCTAAGTATCTTCCCAAGGGCAAAATGGGAGAGAAGTTATACTATCAGTACAAAACTGAAGAATTTGCAGTCCTGAGTTCAAGTTAACACTCAAGATTTTACCCTTTTTTAACTAGATTTGCTAAAAATTTGAGATAAAGAACAAAGAGTTTTTGTGTGTGTCTGTGTGTGTGTGTGTACAAGCACACAAAGGCACACTCACACACATGAACACACATAGGTCAAGAAGCTTCATTATGTGTCTCTCTAATCCAATTAATTCTACCAATTCTAATTGATAGAAATCAAAATTCTATCAATCTTCATGCTATACTATATTACAATGACAGTAGATACAACATTCTGTAAGTAATAATATTAGAGAAGATGCATAGTCTCCCATTTTAAAAATCAAAATCCTCTTATATCTTATAATATGCTATATATAGATACATTTACAATATACAAAAATTAATCTTTTCTTAGTAAAACCTTCATTTCGATTACACTACTAACATGACAATGAGAGAAATTTTTCAATAAACGTCTCAACCAAACCATATTAGATTACATTTTTCTTTTTAAAAAACCACATTGTTAGTCTAAGAAATATATAAGCAAAATTGTGTATTATTAATGTGTATTACTGGTTACTGCTATGTATATTCCAAGGAAAAATATTTGTTTTAAACACTATGAAATCACCTATCAATCAGTCAAGCAAATGTTTTCCATTAACCTGCATTTGTCTTCTAAAAAATCTACAGCAATGTTCTCTTTTTGGCATTATAGCTGCCCTCAGATCTATAGTAAAATATTATGTATAGTATCATATATCCTTTGCAATTAAAAAAAGTCACAGAACTTATTAAACATCTCAGATGAAAGACTTGCTACAAAATTTTAAGAACTCTTTTTCATCAGAACAAAGAATATTTTATTTTTGTTTTTTATTTAATTTTTTGGTTAAGAGATACTGGCACTAGATAAGAACCTAGCACTAGACAAGATCTTGAAAACAAAAAGAACAATTCAATTTGAAAAAATTCATGCTGAATGAAGAAAAGTAGAACAGACCAAACATGAGTCATCTGCACCATAATTGAATGTAGGAATAGATGTTCTATCAACAATATCTTCTCATAACATATTAGATAATAGATACACAGAGAAAAAAAAAACAATAATTATTGCTTAAGAGTGCAGCAACTGAGTCTCTTCCATGCTCAGTAATAATAGTTTGTGTGCTTTTCACATCAGTCTGCACTGCATTTAGTGAGAGTTACTAATAATAACTGACAGTTAATGAGGGTTTATCAGTGCCAGGCACTGTGCTAACATTTTACATGGATTATCTGATTTAATGCCCAGAATTGGCCCACAAAGTTTTCTTAGCCCCATTCTTACCAATGACATAAATGAGTCTTAATTAAATCTACCAAGCAAAATTACATAGCTCTTAAATGTTGAAGCCCAAATTCAAAACTAACCTACATAATTTAAGAGACTTTCCTTGTAAGTGCTACCCGCCTTTCAAAAATATTACATAAATTACATATTTTTACAAATGGGAAAATGAGTTCTAGAATTATTTAATTTTCCAAAACTAATAGGTAGTTTATGGCAGACTCAAAGCTCCTTATGTTCTTTGACTATGCCATGAACTACTGTTCTGTCAACAAACAAAATTTTTAAAAAAACATACAACAACATTAAGCCTCTGGAACAAAGATCGGCTTTGAAAGAGTAATCCCTAAAATGAGATGCAAATTTCACCATTTTCACTAATCCCTTTTTTATTTACGATTACAATGCTCCTTGGAAGCAATGTGACAGCAAGAAGCAACATGCTTAAGTTTCATCACTCACCAGGCAGGGAAGAACGCAGATTTCCAGAACAAACATTATTTTGAAATCACTTTCTATTAAGATTGCCAGAAGAAGCTGTCACAGCTTTGCAGTAAAGAAACAAACACATGACTCCTGTTGGGCATAATACTCAGTCCCATGATAAGCAATGAATTAAAGGATTCCAACTCCAAAGATATCTAAGACATAATAACTGTGTCTGCCAAACTCAGAAGATTACTGGAACTTTAAAGTGTATTTTTCTAAGAATGACTTAACTATATGTACTTTTCAATTATTTTAAGTGGTTTATGTCTAAATGTATCAGTTTGCTGACTTCTATAACAGAATCTTTGTCACTAGCACAGAGCACATGAATCCCACAGTTTAGATAAACCTGGAATGAGTAGAACAGTATCCCTGAAAAAAATAGAGACTGTGCATTTGCTCTTACTATGTATTAAATAAATACATTATATTTAATATATTATATATACACTAAAATATATTAAAGATTATCTAGTCTATTTCCTACCTACTAGAAGAAATGTGACTCATGGATTGATTTTTCTAGGTAAGACAGCATCTAAAACTCTAATAGTTTTCTCCACATAAAACATTTAACTATACGATATGCTAAATATGTGTGTGTGTGTGTGTGTGTGTATCACTTGGTTCTCCAACTTATTCTTTTGGATGAAAGTCCTAGGATTGGTACTTACCACAAAATCAGTAGGAAATTAGTTATTTATTTTATGAGGTACTAGATTGCCTCCTTCACTGCAATTAGTATTTCCCCTTCTCCAAGTATTCAGAAATGGACACCAATAGTAAAATTGAAAAAGAGTAGCCATCTCTAAAAAAGTCACCCTAAATAAACTCCCATTGGACACTAAAAATTGATCAAAGAACTTATCATCCTGTGTCTGTACACTTAAGATACTACATATATCCAAACAGAATGTGATCACAGCCAAAAATAAACCACAGTCACCCTGTCACCAAATGGTGACTTTAAACATAAATAATTTTTCAAGGTTGCTCAGGACCAAAAAATACAGTAAACTGAGGGAAATGGACTCTCCTCTTCTTGAAACCAAGAAGATAAGCACATTGGTAATTAGCATAGTACATCATTTTCATCATGTTTCTTTTTTTTAGAAAACAACTGAGCTACATGTAATTAACTACATTGAGGAAAAATGGAGACTTCTGATTAAATATTGTGGATTGAAAACACATTTTCTCTCACTCTTGAACCATTGATGAAATACAATAAAGAATTTTTGAAGTATAAGTATAAAAGGACAAAGTTAAATTTTGAGGGGATAATAAAATATAAGAAATAATGATAAAATTGGAAGAAATGAAAAATTAATAGATGAGTGATAATTCAACTTTTTACAGTAATGAAAACTAAAAACTTAAATGCCTAAGAGAAGAAAGAGTCTACATGAATCATACACTATCAGACTCCTCAAAAGTAAAATTTGAAACTAAAAATTAAAAAATTCCAGAGAGAAAAAAATTTGTCTAAAACTTTAATTCTATATCTAACCAAAGTGTCAAATCAAATTCAGTGGTAGAATAAAAACATATTTAGACATCTCTCAAAATATTATCTCCAATCAACTTGCTTTCAGCAATCTCCTAAAGGCTGTATTTACTAGAATAAAGAATAAACTCAGCAAAATGAATGGGGTCAAGAAATTAGAGAAAAGGTAAGAAAGTCATCAAGATGAATAAAATCCCCAAAAGCACTTTAACAACCTAAGAAAGAAACACACATACACTGGATTAGGGAAAGAACCTGGCATGGATACCCCAAGAGAAAACCAAAACTGATAGATGACCACATACTTATATGTTGTAGCACATTTGGAGAAAGACTAGTCCTATGAACACAAAAAGCATAAATACTAAAATAAAGACAGGAAGAGAAAGAAGACAGTTAAGGAGGCGGAAGAGGAGGAGGAGGAGGGGAGAAAGAAGAAGAAAATAATTATTATTAAATCCAGGAAAACAAAAATTTGCAATAGAATAGAATCATAGTATATATGTAACTCACTTATGAAAAAAATATGTAAAGAGGGTGTAGATATAGATATAGATACAATAAACTAATTTACTAAGAAAAGTACATAAATACTGATAAGATCAGCCAAGAAGAAATATGTGAACATAGGAAAGTGATGTAGAAAAGTTAAATTCTCATTTTTTAATGGTGGAAAGTTAAGATAATGTCAAAGTTAAAATCACAAAATTGTAGGGCTGGGGATGTGGCTCAAGCGGTAGCACGCTCGCCTGGCATGCATGCAGCCCGGGTTTGATCCTCAGCACCACATACAAACAAAGATGTTGTGTCCGCCGATAACTAAAAAATAAATATTAAAATTCTCTCTCTCTCTCTCTCTCTCTCTCTCTCTCTCTCTCTCTCTTTTAAAAAAAAGAAATTGTAGCATAATTGTACTTGGCAAAAATACAACACTTCTCATTTGTTTATTTTACTCACATTCTATTACCTGAAAAATTAGTTATAGTATTTTAGAGTTGTTTCTGAAGTGGAAAGAGTCTGGCAAACTGAAGATTGTGAAAAAATAAAAAGTATATTAACATAAGTCAGTTAACAAAATGAATCAAAGACCTAGGAAATACAACAGAACCTATGAAACTCCTCGAAAATAATGTAGGGTTTATATTCCAGAATATAGGCACAGGCAACAGCTTTCTCAATAGTACACCTTAAGCTCTGGGAAATAATGAAAAGAGTTAATAAATGGAATGGCATCAAATTAAAAAGCTTCTAAACATCAAAGGAAACAATTGAGAAGGTGAAAAGAGAACCTACAGAATGGGGAAAGAAATCTATGCTTCCTATTCTTCTAACAAAGGATTAATTGACTATGTGGGGAAGAACTCAAAAAACTACACCAAAAAAAATCAAGTAACCACATTAATAAATGACCAAATAAACTAAACAGACACTTATCAAAAGAAGAAAATATATGAAAAAATGTTCAACATCATTGGCAATTAGGAAAATGCAAATCAAAACTACACTGAGATTTCATCTCACACCAGTCAGAATGGCAGTCATCAAGAGTACAAATTAGCACAACCACTATAGAAATTAGTATGGAGATTAGGCATGGAACCACCATATGACCCAGTTATACCACTCTGTATTTATCCTAAAACATTAAAGTCATCGTACTATAGCACTACATGCATACTCATGTTTACAGTAACACAGTTCACAACAGCCAAACTATAAACCAGCCTAGGTGTCCATCAATGGATGTGTGGATAAAGAAAGTGTGGTGGATAAAGAAAGTGTGGTGTATAGACACAATTGAGTTTTATTGAACTATAAATGAATTGTGAATTGTGTTATTTTCAAGAAATGGATGGAACTTGAGGCCATTATGTTAAGTGAAATAAAAATAAATAAAATATGTTCAAAGGACATACATTTTCTCTAAAATGCTGAAACTAGGAAAAGAAAGGTAGGGGCAGATCTCAAAGAAATCAAAGGCAGATTAGTAGAAGAAATGGACCTGGTGGGGAGAGGTGGGAAGCAGGGAGAGGGGATAAGCATTGGAGAGTAATATTGGCCAAATTATATGGTTATATTGTGTGCATGTAAAAATATGTGTTGACAAATCTCACCATATAATGCACCAATAAAAAATATGAAGAAAAAAATAAGCAAGTTGATTATAGACTTGAGATGGAATGAACTGAATTAATGGCATTGAGGAAAAATTGGGACAAGGAAAGATATACCATGTTCATGAATTAGAGACAAAATTTTGTGATTTCCCCTAAATTTATTCATATATTGAATGTATACACAAAAACTCCAAAAGATCTGGTGGGTGGACACCTTGATAAATTGATTTTAAAATATATTCGATGATGAAGAGAAGAAAGAAGAACAAACAATATACAATTAAAGAATAATAATAATAAATGGAAATTAGCATTTATTGCCACACCAGATATCAAAAGTTACTACAAAATTAAAATAATTAGAAAAGTGTGCTATATGCAAAAAATTTGAAATCTATCAACGGTGCAGAGTAGAATCCCACACAACAGCCCCAATATATATGAAACCTTGATTATGTTTATTGAGATGCTATTAACAGTGCCATGGAATTATTGGGACCACCTGATCAGGAGTATTTAGAATGTACAGCTTCCAACCCAGCAATTCCCACAGCCCAGCACTAACATGTCACAGTTCTAAAGTTGCACCCCTCTGCCTCAAAGCCATACAGACCGTGCAGTACAGTGTTGCTGATGATCCTGAGCTTTCTGAGGGATCAACCTAAGGTTAGATTTCCCTCAATACATATTTGCTTATCTTCCCTCTTACTCATGTTTCCAGATGGCTGTTCAAAGATGTTACAGACACAAAAAAAGCTTCGAAAACCTGTCCTTTTATAAAAACAAATTTACACCTAGTAAACAAGGATACAGGCAGAGACTTTTCTCTCAGATATTTCTTTCGAACTAGGAAAGATCTTCTCACAGGAAAAAAAAAAAACAAAAAACTGGTAACTCCCCCTGACAGATTACTACAGGTAACTTTCATCAGGAAAACTTCAGCATTACAAGTCAATCCTTGATCACCATGAACCTCTTCTCTGAAATCTTCCATGACCTGTGCCCCTCTTGGGTTATCCCCAGAAACCCAAGTTACTATCCATCTGCTAAGCTCTGTATAAGGTTCAGCCATCTTGCCCCTCAAATCTTTAAGTCATACTGAATGTGTGTGTCTCCCATGTGAAAACATAGAACAAATCTGTATGTTCTTTTTCCTGTTAATATGTGTTGGTACATTTCATAGACTGAAATTATTGAAACTTCAGAGGTAAAAAAATTAAAAATTTCCTTTAAAAAAAATATATATATATAACCTTCACATATATATATATACATACACATACATACACACATATATACAAATATATATATACATATATATGAACAGTACTAATTTCCAAAACTATGATAAATTTACTTTTCTTTATACTTTCTGTAAATTATGAAGTTTCTATGATGAGAACAAATCATTTTTATAATCTATATTTTAAGAGTCCTCAGCTTGTGTCTGTTTTGAAATTAGTTGACTTAAATACATCTATTCATAGTAATTAACTCACAGAGGATAAAATTACTCATTACAATTTGTATACAAATTGTTCTGAAATCTTTGATTTTCAAAAACTTATTTTTCAACATTAAATACACTTTAATTGTGAGCAAATATTTAATGAGACAAAAAGCCACTGTGGTTTAGAATGTATGCTTAAAGAAAGTGATAGATCAAGACAAACTAGTTATCTGAATTTAGCACCAGCTCCATATTCCCTGGCCCATCATCACTTCCATTTGAACTTCTGAACATTTCTACTCTGTATCTGAAACCACAAAGGGTCTTGGCCTGAGGGACAAACCAAGGGAAGCACTTTACAGCTTCAGAGATGCACTGTGGTGCTACCACAGGAACAGCATCAGTGACGACCCTCTATGTGGAGGTTGGACACGCACTTATAGTTGTTTTATTTGGCAAAACCATTTAGAACTTAAGTTAAAGGAAATTAATGTATTTTTATTTCAAGAAGTTCTGAAATTGTTGCAATGCAACATAGGAACACCCAATAGGGCACTCATATTTTCAACATAGCTCAGCAGCAAAATTTTACAAATCAAAGGCACTTAGAAACCTCCTACTTCAACCCCATCATTTTTTAAATGAAACTGAGACTCATCAAGCTAAAGGAACTTGTCCAAGTTCTAATCTTCTCATATTAGAGCCACTGTGTGTCTGACTCAACTACTGTTTAAACACCCAGTGCTGCTCAACTACACAAGCTCAGAAATGATTGTTTATGACATCTAATACTAGTTAAAAGAGAGGTCCTGCCAAGGAAGGAAAAGTTCCATGAGATTGCCCACTGGCTAATTATCTATACTTTGGAGGGAAAAAAAATAATCATGTTTTCCATTTTCCTAAATGGTAAAAAGGTTGTATTTGTATTAAATTTACTTTACATTCATCATTAACTTTTCTACTAAAATTCTATGATTGATAATAGTGGAGCATTTTTTTTTCTGTTAGTGAGCCAAAGTGCAAGCATTACCTCTAGTTAATTAATCTTTACAAAGCAATCCAGCACTGCAACTGAGATTTTAATATGTGAAAAATAACTCATTTTTAGGACATAATTCTGTCATATTTTTTTAACAACCTCTAATTTTAAAAATAGAAAACCAGGAGTCATTCATCTTATGGCCTCACTGTTTTAGAACACAAAATGTCAGTACCAAAGCTAAACAAAACCATTTTCTATAGTCTATAAATGGTAATTGGAAAACAGAAAAATTGTAAAGATATTTATTAACAAATAGGTAAATACTGATTTAAAAAGAAAGATTTCTGTGTTGCTATAAATTCTTCCTTCAATAATGAATGTATAATTTAGAAGTTTAACCTTCACATACTATGGTATATAGAAAAATTACTAAAAAAAAACCCATGATTTCAAATATTCAACATTTTGAATTATAATAACTTCTAATATGTTGGTTTTTTATAATATGTTGTTTATCTATGCTTTATTTTTTATTCAGCCTTGTTCCTGTTTTAAACTAAATATGACTTCAAAAATACATAAAAATATAACAAAATAGTGGAAATTTAAAGATTTAAGAAAAATAAGGCAAAAGTAAAATCAGTTCAAGGAAGTATAAAGTATGAAGTATAAGCTTAGAAGGTAGAAAAAGGAAAAGCCTAAAATATACCGATGTATTTATTCATAGATAATAAAAATCTATGGCTACTCATACTATTAAAAAATTTTACTTAAAAATGCAATGGACCCAATCTCTCAAAATTTTGAGAATTTTTAATTTTAGAGAAACATTCCAATGATTTAAATTGCTTTCTGATTAAAAAGCAAATGGTCTGAAGTTTAATAATTACTTCAGTCTCAAGTTTTTTAATAAAGCCATGTGAAATATTAGATTTTAATTAAAAAATTATACATGTATTTTAATTCAGGTGTTGGGTATTTGAATGAGTTTAATTGTGCGTAGTACACTTTAATCCGTTAGTCACCTTGTTTCCAAGTTATACCATATTTTGGCATAATCAAGAATCAAAAGATAAAGTGTAATTACCAACGGTGCCAATCATAAACTGAAAGACACAATCCCAAATGTCACAAATCCAAATGTTGAAATTCCAAAAAATGAAAATATTTAAAAATTCTAAAACTTCCTAGAGATCAAAATATCTTACCCTGAATATTGAGAATCTGAAAGCTAAAAATACCCCAAAATCCCACTTCCCACTGTGGAGAAAAGAAAACTACAGCATGGGAAGAAAATCAAAATCTAGGGAAGAGATTAGTGCATTTTCGGTTGGAGGCACGGTAGTTGTGAATTATTGAAACAAATACTACTTCTGCCCCTTCACATGTAGTGCCACATTTGCCTTCAAAAACTACCCTTCTCTAATGAATGCAAATAAAATGATAAGAGCTCAGTGACCTTCCTCTAGAGTTACAAAAGCACATTGAATGGTTAACTCTTGTTGGTTAGGGATTTCGCCATTGAAGATAGACTTTCTGATATTTATTTATCTAACATTAAAAAAATAAATGCGTGCTGGACCTGATGGCTCCACCTGTAATACCTGCAATGTGTGAAACTGAAAAGAAAGGATTGCAAGTTTGAGGCCAGCATCTACAATTCAGCCAGGTCCTGTGCAACTTAGAACCTATATCAAAATAAAAAATTAAAAGGACTGGGGATGTTGCTCAGTGGTAGAGTGTCTGTCCCTGGCTTCAATTCCCAGTACCAAAAGAAAACGAAAAGAAAAATAAATGCATGTTTCACTTCAGCTAATGGATGGCACTTTTAAAACTGTCTCCAATACTCTTTATCAAATATATGCAATCCTTGCTCCTGCTGGATCTGAAAACTCTAGAGTGTGTCTGCTCATTGATGTATTGATGACTATAAAAAAAGCAAAACACTTCATAAACACTTTCTTGAAGATTTTGTGGACTTTTCAGGGGAAAAAAAATGGATTTCAATTGAACTCCCAAGTCATCATAAAAGATTTACAATTAGGTGCAATCAAGGCTTCTAAAAGAGAATTTCAAGGTATCACTGTTATATAAAGTGTGTTTCTTTTTCCCATACAGCGCAATGCATTTGGCAGAATATTCAGATGAGTGGATTAGCCACACAATGGTACAACAATGAAAACTTCATTTTAAAAATGCATCTTTTGTCTGCATTGGCATTCCTTCCAACTGATGGAATTTCAGGAGCTTTTCATGAATTAAAGCTGCATTTGCCTGAAGAAAGCAGCAAAATTACTGACTGGTTTGAAAGTAATTATGTGCACGGTTAAGATAAGACACATACTGTGTTGCTATTCATATTGTTTCTGCCAAATTTGTGGTCTGTGTATGAGTGCGGCTGAGTGGATTTCCAGGTACTCAAAACAACATAGAAGCATGGCATGGAAGATCAGAAAATTTAATAGGAAATGCTTATGTCAGTGTATATCAAATCACATAGAACTTCAAAAAGGGCAGCATTGGAAGAAAATGAATGTGAATATATTCTCCAAGGAGAACCTATTTAAATACTGGAGGTATAAATTTTGCAAGACTTTTAGAGAATTCTAATTCATATTAGGCAATTTTTACAAATTTAACATCACAAGTGTGCTATATCACAACCTTGACTTTGCATAAAAACATTGTGCATATGTATAAAAACATTAAAATTCCTCAAAAACGAACAGATATGCTTTTTGTACATCAGCATTAGTGAAAGATAAAATTTTTCAAGATCTCAGCTCTTTGGGTAATTATACTTTTGGTGGTGACTCAGTCATAGTTTTTGATCAATTTTGTCAAAAAATTTAGTTTGTCATAGTATATCATATAACTGCAATTATAAACTGAGTGCACAGAGTTACCAACCACAATGATATGCATTTAAGCATTTCATTTTTTGAACAATTGCTTTATGAATATGCTTTATCTTCTCATGGAATAAAGTCACTATGAAATGTTCTTTTGTATTTTAAGTATTTCTCAAATAAATCTCATTTTTAAAATGTAAATAAATTGATTTAAAAGAGTGTTTTATTATTTTTTACAGAATCACATTTCCAGAATTTTTATCTTGTGGGATTTTAGATTTTAACAATTTTGGAATTTAAGGATTTTGATATTATAGAATTTCAACATTTGGGATTATGACATTCAAGATTGTGTCTCTAAAGATTATGGCCCTGCATCACAATACCAGACCTTAAACTGTACTGCAAAGCTATAGTAACAAAAACAGCAGCGTATTGGTACCAAAATAGACAAGTAGACCAATGGTACTGAATAGAAGACACAGAGGATAAACCCACATAAATACAGTTATCTCATACTAGACAAAGGCACCAAAAACATGCATTGGAGAAAAGACAGCCTCTTCAACAAAGGATGCTGGGAGAACTGGAAATCCATATGTAGCAAAATGAAAAAACAAAACAAAACAAAAACAAAACCCTTTCTCTCATCTTGCACAAAACTCAACTCAAAGTGGATCAAGGACCTAGGAATTAGGTCAAAGACGCTGTGCCTAATAGAGGGAAAAGTAGGCCCAAATCTTTATCACATTGTATAGGCCCAGACACCCTTAACAAGACTCCTAAAGCACAAAAAATAAAATCAAGAATGAATAAGTGGGATGGACTCAAACTAAAAAGCTTCTTCTCAGCAAATGAAATAATCAATGAGATGAACAGAAAGCCTACATTTTGGGAGCAAATTTTTGCTACACACACACACACAAAAATGATAGAGCACTAATCTCCAGGATATATTAAAAACTCAAAAAACTTAACAACAAAAACAAACAACCCAATCAATAAATGGGCCAAGGAGCTGAACAGACACTTCTCAGAAGAAGATATACAATTAATCAACAAATATATGAAAAAAAAATCTTCAACATCTCTAGTGATCAGAGAAATGCAAATCAAAACTACTCTAAGACTTCATCTCATGCTGGTCAGAATGGCAGTTATCAGGAATACAGGCAACAATAAATGTTGGCAAGGATGTGGGGGAAAGGCACACTCATACATTGCTGGTGGGCCTGTAATTGGTGCAACCAATATGAAAAGCAGAATGGAGATTCCTTGGAAAGCTCAGAATGGAACTACCATTTGACCCAGCTATCCCACTCCTCAGTCTATACCCAAAGGACTTAAAATCAGCATACTATAATAACACAGCCACATCAATATTTATAGCAGCTCAATTCACAGTAGCCAAACTGTGGAAGCAACCTAGATGCTCTTCAATAAATGAATGGATAAATAAACTGTGATATATATATATATATATATATATATATATATATATATATATATATATATACACACACACACACAATGGAATATTACTCAGCATTAAAAGAGAATAAAATTATGGCATTTGCAGGTAAGTGGATGGAGCTGGAGAATACCATGCTAAGTAAAGTAAGTCAATCCCAAAAAAACAAAGGCTGAGTGTTCTCTTTGATAAGTGGATCCTGATCCATAATGGGGGGGCCATAGGAAAAATGGAGAAAATTTGGGCAAAACTGAGTAGGTATTGGGGCAGGAAAGATAGTGGAATGAGATGAACATCATTACCGTAGATACAAGTACAATTGCACAAATGGTACAATGGTACATCATGTAAAACCAGAGAAATGAAAAATTGTGCTGCAATTGTGTACAATAAATCAAAATGCAGTCTGCTTTCATATATACCTAATTAAAATTAATTAATTAATTAATAAAAAAAAGATTATGGCCCTAACCCAGTTACAAAACAATATGACACAATGGAAATGAAGTCAGTACTTTGAGACAGCTGTACTCCCATGTTTATTAGAGCACTATTCACAAGAGCCAAGAAATGTAAAGAACCTAAGTATCTATCAACTGGTGAATATAAAATTACTGATAAAGAAAATTAAGTACATTATTCAATGGACTACTATGTGGCCATGAAAAAGAATGAAATACTGTCACTTGCAACAACATGGATAGAACTAGAAATCACAATGTTAAGGGAAATAAGACAGGTTCAGAAAAGAAAAGTAAGTACCAAGTAATCTCACTCATGTGGAATCTAAAGAAGTTGATCTCATAGGAGTCAAGATCAGGATGATTTTTATCAAAGGGAAGGGAGTGTAGGAGGGAGGGAGAAATGGGAAGAGATTGATCACTGTGTACTGTGACAGATAAGAGTAGAAAGTTCTGCTGTGCTATTGAACAGTAAGGTGCCTATAATATCTTTCAAAACAACTAGAAGAAAGGATTTTGAAAGTTGCCACCATAAACAAGTGATAAATGTTCAAAGAGATAGGTATGTTTAGCCTGATTTAAATGGTACATTATGTGTACATGTAAGAAATATCATACAGTATCCCCATTAATACATAAAATTTTATGGTTTTGTGTATCAATTAAAAACAAATAAAAAGTAGAAAAACAAATGGGGTTCCAAATGCCAGTCCAGGTTTGGACTACTACCACCATTACCACACACACACACACACACAAATACACACGCGGGGGCTCTCTGTTTGATCTCAGAACTGAACGAAAAGATGCCATTATTTTGGTATTTTTCGAAAAAATAAAATTTGTGAAATTTTGGCTTATGATATAAAATCAATGTCAAGTATGAGTTACTCAACATATAAATATTAGCAATATGAAAACTAAACAAATGCTTACAATTAATGGCTGGTGAATGTATCTGTTTAAAATTAACATACTGCTAATCTGAATCCCACATGGTTTACAGATTAGTACTGCTAGAACTTAAAAATACTTGAGAAGAAATTTGAATTATGAATATTAATTTTCATCCTAGCTCTAACACAACTGTCTTTGTCACATAGAGTTAGCACAGTAGTTCCCTTTATTTGTAGTTTTCCCCTTTCTGCACTTTCAGATACCTATTATATGGTTCAAACATTATGGTTCAAACATTTTCAAAAATAATTCATAACTTTTAATAACATCTTAGTACAATATATTTTATAATTATTATATTTTACTATTATTATTCACCTTACTTGTCTAATTTAAAATTATATTCAATCATGAATATGTATGTATGGGGAAAAACAGGGTACATATGGGGTTTGGTATTTTTCATGGTTTCAGAAATCTGCAAAATGTATTGGAAAGCATCCTTACAGATAAAGGAAGACTGCTGTACTTTAACATCTTTGGACCTTGATTCATTTATAAAAAGGGTTTGGGTTATACAGTCCAAATAGCCCTTCCTGCCCATATTTTCAATGGAATTATTCATTCTTGCTTCATATTTCTAAGAATAAGATAATGACAGAGTGTGATACACAGCATTTCATTTAAAAAATCATTGATCCTCATGGCCCTTCCTTGTAAATATCGGGCATGTAATGTTGGTTTAGTGTCTCTTTTTTAAATAATATCCACATGATAGCACAAAACATCAACATCAATTACTCCCTGGTAACTCTACCTGCCTTCTTAGTGCTCATTATCCACACCCAAATGAAAAGCAACAATACCTGTGTGTAAACATCTCTTTGGTTTATTGCTAATGTCTATCAAAATATATATGACAGATACAAAAGAGAGGGAAAGTAGATAGCTATTTGATATTCAACCTTCTGTCAGAAATTATTCACACCAATTAACTAGAAGGCTGAGGTGTTCTATTTATTTTAAAACACTCATTTTCTAGCCCAGAAGGTTTATAATTTCAGGAAACAGTGTCTATGTTCAGCTAAGCTCTAGTAAAATTATACTTTTCAAATATCTCTAGGAACTCTTATAACATTTTGTTTAAGTAACCATTTATTCATTTGTTCAACATTTAATGGTTATCTATGGTTGTATAAAGAGCTAATAACACTTAAACGAATAAGATAAACTCTCTGCCCTCTGGAAGCACATGGTTCAATAAAAGAAGCAGATAAATAGGCAAATCTTGATAATTCAATTAGTTAATAGTGAGGTGCACTGAACAGATTGAGAAGTACCTGGGTGTCAGAGACTTATTCACAAAAAAAAATCCCTAGCACATAGTCAATGTGCCTAGTACATAGTTGAGGATTAATGATTTGCTGAATGGTAAATGAGTTAATTTTGAACTGACAGTTTAAAAGATGTGCAGAGACCTAAAAACAAAATAGGGAAGAGGCTACTAAATAGGAAAACTAATTTCTGCAAAATTGATTTTAATATTACACTGAAGTATATAGTAGATAAGACCAAACAAGATGGAAACTTGGGCTCCTAGTGGCCATATGTGTCAAGCTAAGATTTTAGTTTTAAGAGAATGGATATGGAGATCGTCTCGTCAGCTTTTCACTGCTGTGATCAAAAGAACATAAAAGAACAACTTAGAGGAGGAAAAGTTTATTTTAACTCCCTGTTTGAGGGGTTCAACCCATGGTCAGTTGACTCCACTGCTCTGGGCCCAAAGTGAGGCAGAAGGGCATGGCAGATGAAAGCAGTTCAAGACTAGCAAACAGGAAAGAGAGAAAGAACTGTACTCACCAGTGACAAAGTATAAATCCCAAAGGCATAACTCCAGTGACTTTCTTCCTTCATTCACAACCCACCTGCCTATGGCTACCACCCACTTAATTCATTCAAGTGGATCAATCCACTAATGAGATCACAGTTTTGAATGATTTGATGATTCCATCCCTGAACATCCTTGCATTGTCTCACACATGAGCTTTGGGGGGGCACCTCATAGCCAATCAATAACAGAATTTAGAAAATCAACTCTAATAAAAGAATTTGTGGAGGAAGTAGATGTTATGCACGTGAGCATTTAAGATTGATGTAATAATTATCCATGCAAAGAAGCCTGAACTACAGCCCTTTCAGAAAGAAGAAACAATTTAGGAGTTGATCATTTGTAGTAGAAAATAAGACTAAGGGAAATATCTAGAAATATTCTTGGGACACACTGATTGGGAAAATTCAGCTAATGGAGAATTTAAGAGGAAAAATTTGCACAAGGAAGATGCTATAGACTAATTCATCTCTCCCACAGAATCTAATCCCCAATGTAATAGTATTTAGAGGTAAGGCTCTTTAGAAGGTGATAATGTCCATTTGGATGTGAGATTCTTTGGGAGTTAGTGCCCTTACGAAAGGATTCCCTGAGTAAGCTGTGGCTGTGGCTCAGCGGTAGCACACTTGCCTGGCATGTGTGAGGTACTGGGTTCAATTCTCAGCACCACGTATGAGTAAATAAAATAAAATAAAAGTCTATAAACAACTAAAGAAATTTTTGAAAATAATAAAAAAAGAAAGGGCTCCTCAAGAATTTTCTGGCCAGTTCTAACTTATGAAGTTACAACAAGAAGACAGCTTTTGATCTATCAATCAGAAAGCAGGACTTCTCCAGATACCGAACCTGCCAGCACCTTGATCTTGGACTTCACAGCATCAGAACTGTGATAAGTAAATATGTGTTGTTTATAAGTCACCCATTTGTGCTATTTCACTATAGCAACCCAAAAAGATTAAGATAAAAAGAGACATGTACGAAAATAACATACTGAGTTTTGTGTAGTGTCTTGGAGTATACTCTGAAATGACTATAGAAAAACTAGATATGGAAGTCAGGAGGAAAAACTCTACTAAAAACAAAAAACTTGGAACACAGTGGTATTTTTTGCATAGTGTTTGAAATTGTGGTCTTTAGAGATGACCTTAGAAGATTATGGAAGAAAGAGGGCAGAGAATAGGACTCCAGGGAATGTCAAAATGTAAGACAGGAAAAAGCTAATAAAACAGCAGAATATGAAGAGGCCAAAGAGGAATGTAAGAAGAACGAGAAAATTAGGTGTTTTGAAAGAGAAAGGCATGCCTAAAAAAAGAAATCGTCAATAATGCAGAGTTCTACAAAAGGTTAATTAAGATGAGGAGAAAAGCCAGCAACATTAATTGATTGTGCCTGTATATTCATAAGCTAAATTATTTACATTATTTATCTCACTGACAATTTAAAAAATCTTGGGTTATGTATTAGTTCAACCATCTTACAGTCAGAGAATGGGGGATCAGAGAATTGTGACTTCCCTAATAAGCCAAGAAATGGGGGAAAATGGAAATCAAACACATCTTAACCTAGTTCTCAAACCCTCTTTTTTCAACCAGCACAAATAGAAACCAAAAACAAACAAAAAAGAGGACAAAAAAAAAAAAAAACTAAGATTCCTAGAAAATTAACGTTTTCATACACTACTCTAGAATGCAAAGATGAGGATGGTAAGCTCTCTAACTTATCAAGTACAGGACTAGAAACCAAATAAAAGCTGTGTTCATTTGCCAAAGGAAAGAAATCCTATATGTATCAAGAGTACCAATTTGTCTCTGAAGGGGCCCACACTTCTAGCATTCACAGAGGAAATGGGACGCTCATATTTGGGCAAAGTACAGTCATTCCACCAAGTGTATGCAACCATGCCATGCTACTTTCTTCATATACTAACAAGTACCATTTAAAAAAACAATTGCCCACATCCACACTCTCCAGCCACCAATTCTCCACTGTCAGATTGTATTTTTCTCAGGCTTGTGTCCCTTCATTTTTCTTCCAACTCAAATTTTATAGTTATCCATTATCTACAGAAGGGTAAATTTAAAATTTAAAAACAGGTACAGGGTGAGCATTTCTAATTCAAGAATCCAAAACTCAAAAATTTTTGAGTGCCAATTAGGGAAATAAGTGGGAAATTCTGCACCTGACCTCAGGTAACAGGTCATGAGCAAAATACAGGTATTCTGAAAATATTGAACATCATTACTTACATTTCTTCTGAAATATAAATGAATTTTATGTTTAGACTTGAGTCCCATTCTCAAGATAACTCATTAAACATATGCAAATATCCTAAAATCTGAAAAAAAAAATCCAAAATCCAAATCTTTTTCTAGGCCCAAGTATTTCATATAAGGGATCTTCAACCTGTATTCAAATCTATTCACTTCTCAATTTCATCTTCATCTTTATCATACCCAGAGATAGTCCATCAAACTGAGTTCACCTCCGATCCGTGCAGACATCTGTGTTTGCACTCAATCCTCATTCCATTTCCTTAACCTGAAATTCCAGTGTTCCATGGCTTCTTATGTATCCCCTGCTAATACTTCAAAGCCTTCCTCAATACCATTTCCTCCTTGGAAATATTTTAGTTAATTCACACTACTGCCTACTGGCAAAAGTCCTTTGGATAATCACTATTCACGTAACATAATTAAATGCTTGTTGAAAACATAATTAATTCATTAAAAACATAATCATTTCTTTAATGGTTCTATACATGTATTAGAGGGCCTCGAAGTGAAGTACAATGAAAATATTGTAACCTAAATGCCCAGTATTCACGTTCCAAACTACATTTCGCTGTGGCCTTAAATGTAGTTAAAATTCATACTGATAACCTCCCCTTGGGCCATTTAATATATTATTAAACATTTGATTAATTATTCTATAGAAGCATGCTTTCTACATAGCTCTCAGCATTTCACAGGTATAAAATACTTCTGTGAACACCTTTTTATATTTAAACATTAAATATCAAATGGATAAATTTCCAAAGGTTTTTTTTTTTATTTCTTTAACATTTACTTAGGCTCTGGAATAATTTTCAACTCAATGGACAATACTATCTTTATGATAGCTTACTTTCTTTACCTTGGAGAAAGTTTGAAAGAAGAGCAGGTTTGAAAGAAGAGCACTGCTTATAAGCTGTTCAAGTGAAGGTGAAAGAGAAAGGTGTGGGTGTGGGTGTGGGTATGGTACTTGGAAGAGAGCGTGGTTCAAGATTGAAAACAGATGAATCACTCATACTGAAATGGTACTGAAATTACTGAACACAGAAGTCAGTGGAGCAATTTCTGTGAAAAGAAATATGAAGATTGAAGGAAAAAATATCTGTATGTTACAGTTTGAGGAAGGGAAGAAGAAAAATATCCCATAAAATATATACATTAGAGAGGAGAAACAGTAGAATTCTGCTAATGGCTTACAAGGGAAGAGAAAATTTTGACAGACAATAATTAACTATTTCAAATACTTCAGAGATGTTGGGGAGGATAAAATCTAATTGGGCAAACATTGGTGACAATATAGACAGTGTTTCTTGGAGTGGTTTAAGTGAAATCAGGATAAAAGTGAAATTGTGGGGCTAAACTGAGGGTCTAAAATATGGGCTACTATTTGGAGAAGATAAGTGGCCAAAGAAAAATTAAAAAGACATTATTCAAAGGCATATGTTATGTAAAGGAAGATTTGGGGTTTTATCATTGTCTTTGCTAAATTCTCTGCTTTTGTTTTGTTATTGTTAGGCTGTTCTCAATTTCATTTTTATTCTGATTATGTTATATATATATATATATATATATATATATATGATCTTCCAATTTTCCTCTTCATCAGTCCCCAATACTTTCATTTCTACAGTACCTCTGAGACTAATCTTGTGAAGGTCACTATAATCTCCATGTCATCTCATATCAGAAATTACTTCTCTGCCCTTAGAAATTTGAAATCTGAGCCATTTTAAAATAGTAAATCATTCTCTCCTTCTTAATATGCTTTTTGATCTAGCTTCCATGACTTTTTTCTGTTTTCTTCTACCTCACTTGATAGATCTCTTTGTTGTCTCATTCTCCTGAATGAGCTTACCATTCTCTTAACCTCCAAATGTTGAGAGTACTCCCGTACTCTATGTACCTCTAGCTGATCTCTGTGTTCTCCTTAACTCTATGAAGTCCTATGACTTTAAATACTACCTCTCAGTCAGTAACTCTCAAATCTATATCTGTGCTGGACTGCTCCCTTGAATTTTTAATCAATACATACAACTGTCTACTTGATGTCACCATTGGCTATCTAGTAGGCATCCCAAATATTGTATGCTCAAAGAATTCCAAATCTTCCATGTCCCCTGCGATACATTCTCCCTTTGCTCTTCAGTTCCTTACCCCAACCTTCGTGTCTCCTCTGTTTCAATAATTGCACTATTAACCATTCACTTGCTCAAGACAAAAACATACAGCCATCCTTGATTTCTCATCTTCAATCCTTAATCAAACTCTGTTAACCCTGCTTTTAAAAACATTCTCCTATTTCATCTGTATTGGTCCCCCTCCACTACTAACTAATCCAGTCCAAGCCAATCGCAACTCTTACTAGGATGACAAAATGTCCTTTTAATCGCTTCCTGGCTAACACCCACACCCCACTTCAATCCATCCTCTAAATGAGTCCAAAGAATCGTTGAATATATAAATTCTTCCCCTGCCATGCCCATTGTGCTTAAATGAAATTTAAAACATTGTATTTAAATTCTTTCCTTAAAGCCCTACACCACTGAAAGGATCTCCTGTCTACTTTGAGACTTCATCCCATGCCACTCTTTACCTTGCCTAATATATTCTGGCTTCAACCTCAGTCTACAACCACAATACTAACTAGTCTCCTTTGGAATATGCTGTCCTCTAAAATTCAATTTGTAGACTTTTTTCTTGTTATTAAACTTTGTCTATCTTTACTAAATATCTTATAAAAATAATCTTTCAGAAACTGTATACTTGGTACCATGGACAAAGTTACTCAAATAAAGAAATCACATTCATAACACTACCTGCAAATGAAGCCAGTATCTGATTAAATTTATGATGATGTGCTGTTCTTCTACAAGTTCTGTTTGTCTTCTGCAGACAAACAAAAAGTAGAAAAATTTAATGATCATGTAATATAATGTCCTATCCCTGCTTCTTTCTAGTGTTTGATGGTGCCACAAATGTCTGAAATCTTTCTGGGAAAGTTGTATTTCTTTGTATACTACTATGGCCAGAAGACACAGCTTCAGGGCCTTCAGTGAAATCACATCTGTCACTTAATAGGTCAGGTAACCAATATGAATATATCTGCTAATTGCTGACTATGCCCCTTTTAGCCATTGCTCTGGCCTTTCTAAATCAAGCAGTACCAGTTACAGTTGTCAATCCAACTTGCTCTATTTTCCACTCTCATCCATGTGCTATGAAAACAGGAAAACTCATTTAGACATGACTGATCTTGAATTATTGTGTATAATTCCATTAACATCAACTTCAGAATATGGATTCCCCACTTGTATGTATACAAATACAATTATTGATACAACCATATTTTAATTTTAATGAAAAATATTCACATGCCCCTCCTGACATTCAAACAGCCTTGGGTTATACTGTGTGTAGTGATTAAGACTGCAACTAATTAATTACACTACCTATGTGGCTAAACCAAACCAATTTAATGATCATCCAAATTAAGTTTATCAAAAAATCCCAAACTGGAGTTAATGGTGCCCTTCAAGTTTTGTTTGTTTGTGAAAGAGTAGGCAGAGAATGTCTCTCCACTGGAAATGAGGATGGGTATTTTGTCCCATGATTTTCTCTATAACTATTGGTAAGAGGATCATAGATAAAGTGGTTACTCTAAACTCCCTTGCAAAGGTTATCATGAATAATAGACTGGACTTAGATCATACCTGCCAGAGTAAAATGTGACCTACTTATACCCTTAGGATTTATACACAATAAACTGAATCCAGGACTGTGGGAAGCATAGTCGAAGACAATGCTGCAGGGTGACATAACCTTGCTACATGGGGTCCTGTCAAAAATAACTATCACTAAATGTTATCTGAAATAAATTGAACATATTTGGTCTCAGCCTTTGTCTATCATATTAATAAGAGTGGTCAATTGAGTACACATGCATAGGTAAATTTAACTTGGCCAAGAATATTTAGGACAGAGGAGATTTATGGGAAAGATAATTTGCCATGGACTCTGATTAAAAACTGCATGTTCTTTCCAAGGATTCCCTGAAGACAAGGTCTTCATTTCTCTTTAAGACAAGGTCTTTATTTCCATGGCATTTCTCAAGGTTTTGTTTTCAATAATCAACCCTCAAGTATGAGGTAATATACCTGTAATTCACTGAGTAAGCTTAATATAAAATAGGTGGCTTCACCAAGTTCTTTGTTCCTGAGCTATAGCATAAACCCACTGCATAAATAGCATCCACTTAAGGCCTTTAAATTATCCCCTTGAGATTTGGGAACAAAGGGAAATGATGCAAAAATGATGGCCATGTTGCTTGCTATATCATGAGTAATAAAGTCCTTTATCTCAGACCCAGACATTTCATGTCTTCACATCTTCCATGAAACTGAGACAAGTATGCATATAACCTAGTGGCTTGTAAGGAGAATAAAATGAAATCCCAGAACCTGACAGTATCCACTGTTGGGTTCATCGTTTAGTCAAACATGTGAGCAAATTCTCAGAGTCTCTCCCAAATGCACAAGATAGTACATTGAATCCAGAATCTCTGGATAGTGTGATAGATGATAGATGGATGGATGGATGAATGGCTGAATGGAAAAGGAAAAAAAGAAATGCCCATTTCATTCTCAAGTTTCTTTTAATGTAAGTTGGCAAAACCTAATCATTTTAGCAAATTTAGTATCTCCTCATAATTCATCCCTAAGACCTTCAGATCTTTGATATAATTATAAGTCTAGAAGTAATAAGGCTGATCATAATTCTCTGCTAGAAAAGTTCATCTCAGATAAGTTCATAATAGGTTCTTCAAGTAAGGGAGGCTTTTACTGGCAAGGGAATCCCAGTGGGATTTGGAAAACTACAACCTAGAAGAACCATTCATGGAAGAACATTCTTGAAAATGTAGTTTTCAGCCTCAGAAAGGACGAGTGATAGTCCTGAGTAGACAACAGACAATCTAGCACAAGTTGTAATAAACATTAATTTATTGCATATTTTCCAATCATAGTAGTCAGATTAAATTTCCCTCAAAGTGTGGCCCTGCTCTAATTCATACAATTTGAATTTCTTTGGCCTCTGTTATGGTATACATTTAAAAGTTTAATAAAATGCATTTTCTTGAGATTAAGTTTTTTAAAAGGCACAGAGAGAGAACATAGAAATTTAAGTTCCTGAGATCTAAACCACAAAATAATAACAAGAAGAGACAAGAGAACATGATATTGTGAAGACTAACTACAATTTTGCATAAAGGTAGACTGAATGGAGTAAAGGGGGAAGTTGTATTCTGTTTCCACAATAAAACAAATAAAATAATTTCTTATTTAATTGTTCCAATAAAATTATTGGTTTAAAATTATTGGATCATCTTACAGAGATAAATATTTATTTTATTTTACAATTATGCTTTATTCATTTGAGCATAAAAATAGACAAATTTATCATGATTCTCATGCTATTAAAGACAATTGTGTTTTTAATCACACATATTTAAATTCCACTTTTCTCCTTTCAACAGTTAGTAGTTTTCCTCATATTTTTGTTTAGATAAATTTCAAATGGTTCAGTTCATTTTTTATAAAATGAACTGAAAACAAGCATGATTTTTTTTCTTTTTCAGTATATTGTTTAATAGCTCTTAATTAATTGTTAGAGGTCAATAACCTGGAAGGTGATCACTCATTTGGGAAAGCTAAATCTGTGGGTGTGTTTGTCAGCAATATGAAAGAACTGCTGCAAGATGGGGTTGTCACAGACACAAATCTACAAAGTTGAAGTCCCTAATTCCTTTCCACTAGTTATTAGAAGAGATTCCAGGACATACAAAAGAAATTTTAATCCCCAAAGAAAATGCCTAGGCAAAATTGCCTGAATGCTCTGAAAAAGATATCTTGGTAAGGAAAAAGAAAGGATTAAGATAAACACCAGAGTTTCCAGAACACAATCAGAAGAGCGGAGAGTAGTAATCCCCTGTTGATATATGATAGGAAGCCCTGATTCAAAGTGCCTTTCAAGATACAGGCACTATGAACTGAATTCATTGCAGACCATTATTTACCTGTGCTCTGCCTGTAAATGTATTATGTAAAAACTAATGATAAAGATCAAAAAATTCAATCTTACTGACAGTGCCTAGGGATGATGCCATAAGACTCTGCTGGCAACTTCATCTTAAACTTCTGCTCGCAATTGTTATAAATTTTCACACATAAAAAAAAATACTTTAGTGCTGATATTTTTCAACTGGTCTCTTGGTGATATGGTAAGAAAGACTGAGAAAAATCTACTCAACTCTTTTGTATATTTCATCTGGTAAATATTTATTATTTCCTGATATTAATCCATAAACATGT
Organism: Marmota monax; assembly: GCF_021218885.2. Taxonomy (NCBI): domain Eukaryota; kingdom Metazoa; phylum Chordata; class Mammalia; order Rodentia; family Sciuridae; genus Marmota; species Marmota monax. Next base: position 19,722,532 of record NW_026692781.1, read on the forward strand.
CACCATATAATTCTTTGTACAGATCAAAATACATTCCCTGGGACCTAGGATTAGATACATTCTGTAAGCACAAAAAATAGTATATTGAGGATTTAACACAACAGAAAATAAAAAATAGAAGAGCAGGCAAGAAATATACAATATCAGGTATGATAACATATATTCACCCAAGTCACACTTGTAAGTAAAACATATTTATCTTATAAATGTATTTCACCCCAATCTAATAATGTCACATCAAGAATGCCCTTAAGCCCAGCTAAGGAATACATTTACTTGATATTTCAAATGTTTCATCATCATTCCTAACTGACATCTTACCTAATGTCTAAAATTTCACGGTCAAAGTGTTTCTTTTGGATGAAAACATTTAAATTGTTGAAAACACTACATTAAATCTTCTTAGACCTTTACCCTTTAATGTAGAGCATTTATTTGATTTCTTTCTGTAGATGGAACTCAAAGTGGCAAGAATGTGATGTCAGGTGCTGTGGACTTTACTTTTTTTCCTCTCTGGACATCACCTAATTTTCCAGGTTCTTCTCATTCAGAATCCTAGGGAGAAAGGTCTAGGGAAACCTGTAGGGTTATTTCAAAAAAAAGGCAAGTTTGCAGTACTAGGTTTTCAGGTGGCTTATGAGGAACCACAGAAAGATTCAATGGATTTATACAATGGTTTAAAAGGTGCAGAAGCAAAGATTAGATCAAGAAAGAGTCTGAACAAATTCACCTGTCATCCCTTTCAATTTCCCTTGAAATAATAGAATATATATTTATATATGTGTATATAAATATATATGTTATAAATTAAATTCCAATGCTCAAGCCTCATTAGTCAATACTCTTTTCTAATGTGTCAAGGAAATTAAAACCCATCTATAAGCACTGCTGATGAAAGGGAATTACAATGAATACTATGAAGTAATTGTGTGAACCACAAGATGCTTATTAATTATCTGATGTGGATTTTATACTAACATATATTACTCTGCTTATGTTTAGCTGCCATCAAGGAAAAATTTGTTTGAGTATAAGTACTTGTAAATGTTTATCTGACCATATATTAAAACTATACACACACACACACACACACAGGTACATAGTATATGTCACTATGTTGCAAAATTCTTATATTTATGGTAGTATAACATATCTGAAGATAGCCTTTAAAAAGTTAAAAATGCATATTGGAATTCTAGAGCAACCAGGATACCAGGATATTGTTTTCAACCAGTAGAAAGATAAAATTAGGTCTATACGAAAAATAATTGAATCTTCATATCCTCCACAAATATTTTCAAAAATGAACCATAGACACAGAGATAAGAGTGAAAACCATAAAGCTTATAAAACACAAAAGAAAAATTTTTTGAGATTTTTTTTGTTAGGCAAATATTTTTGTATGTAGTACAAAATGAATGAACCATAAACATGGGTAAATTGGACTTCATCAAAATTAAAACTTTTCTGGTTCAAAAGAACCTGTTCAGAAATAAAAATGCAAGCCAGAGTACAAAGTTAAATATGTTAAGATTTGTATAAAGAATATAAAACCTCACAGTAAAGGCATATGTACCTTAATTCCTATGGCCCAGCATATCACATCAGCTTTATAAAGGAAAAGATATTAAAAACCCTTATATAAGTAATAAATGTATAAAGAAGGTAAAATAATATAATATTTACAGGACACATTATAACTTGAAATTAGAAAGTTTGGGAATTAATATGTAACAAAATAAAATTAGACCTCTCTCACCCTGCAGAAAAACCTGTGGATCAAGGACCTAGGCATGAGACCTGCACCTACTCAAAGAAAAAGTAGGCCCAAATCTCCACATGTCAGCTGAGGAACCGAATTCCTCAACAAGAATCCTAAAGCACAAGAAGGAAAATTGAGAATCATAGTATCCAGAGAATTAAAGTCAACAAAATTTATAAACTTTGTGGATTTATTTTTATCCATTAAAATCTGACACTGTTGAAAGATACAGGTATGTATGGTCCATGTTAGTGGCATACTTTGCTCATAATAGCGTCATATTACCCTGAAAGCTGTTTCTATCTGACTCACTTCCAGGAAGATAGGTTGGGTAAAGAATAAGGTCACATGGCTTAAAAGCTTTGCATAAAGAAATGCATAAAGGAAAGTAACTAAGAACAGAGTAGGGACGAAGAACAGGAGAAGAAGATTAACATTTAACAGGGATGAGAGGTGGGAGGGAAAGGGAGAGAGAAGGTAAATTGCACGGTAATGGAAGGAGACCCTCAGGGTTATACAGTGGAGGGGGTAGAGAGAGAGGAGGGGAGGGGAGGGGAGAGGTGGGGAGGGGGGAGGGTGGATGATGGGAAAGGCAGCGGAGCACAACAGACACTAGTATGGCAATTTGTAAATCAATGGATGTGTAACTGATGTGAATCTGCAATCTGTGTATGGGGTGAAGGTGGGAGTTCATAACCCACTAGAATCAAAGTGTGGAATATGATATGTCAAGAAATTTGTAATGTTTTGAACAACCCACAATAAAAAATTAAAAAAAAAAAAAAAAAAAAAAAGAAATGCATAAAGATTAGCAGGCCTCAACACACCATCACATTGGCTTAGGAACCAATTTTCTCAATAAGACTTCTAAACACAAGAAGTAAAATCAAGAATCAAAAAATGGCATAGCATCAAACTGAAGAGCTTTTTCACAGCAAAAGAAACAATAAAAAATGTGAACAGAGAGCCTACAGAATGAGAGAAAATCTTTGCCACCTGCTCCTCAGATAGAGCATTAATCTCCAGAATATACAAAGAACTCAAAAAACTTAACACCAAAAATAATAACAATAACCCAATCAATAAATGGGCAAAGGAACTGAACAAGCACTTCACAGAAGAAGAAATATGTTCAGTCAACAAATACATAAAAAAAATGTTCAACATCTTTAGTAATTACAGAAATGCAATTATCAAAAATACAAATAACAATGAATGTTGGTGAGGAGGTGAAGGAAAAGTTACCCTCATACATTGCTGGTGGGACTGCAAATTGGTGCAACCACTTTGGAAAGCAGTACAGAGATTCCTCAGAAAACTTGGAATGGAACCACCATTAGACCCAGTTATCCCATTCCTCGGTATATACCCAAAGGACTTAAAATCAGCACATCAACATGTAGCAGTCAATTCACAATAGCTAACCTATGGAATCAACCTAGGTACCCTTTAATCGATGAATGGATAAAGAAATATATATATATATATATATATATATATATATAGAATTTTTACTAAGACATAAAAAAGAATTAACTTTATGACTTTTGCTAGTAAGTATATGGAACTGTAGACTATCATGCTAAGTGAAATAAGCCAATCCCCAAAAGCCAAAGGCCAAATGTTCTCTGATATGGGGATGTTGATTCCCAATAGGCAGGGGGAGAGTGGAGGTTCACCAGAGTGGATGGGGGTGGGGTAGTGAAAGGAAGGGAGAGGAATGGGAATGGAAAAGTTAGTAAAATTAGACATAACTTTCCTATGTTCCTATATGAATACACGAACAGTGTAACTTCACATCATGTACAACCACATGAATGAGAAGTTATAGTCCATGTATGTATAATATGTCAAAATTCATTCTACTATCATGGATAAATAAAAAAAGCAAATAAAAATTTTAAAAAATTAAAAAAGAAATACTGGGAATTAAATGTTCTAAGACTTTGCAATAAAATCTTATCAAAAGTAGCAGGAGTAGTGCTTGTCCTCTATTTCTTGCCATGTAATACTATACAGCATATATAGCTTCTCTGTGCCTTGAAAATGGTCATATTCTTGTCTATGATTGGATTAGCTTCCACCATTTCATCCTTGTATTTCCAATGTCATGAAATATTCCTAGCTGTTCTCTTAATATCAAGTTTTATGGCAGTCACTTCCTTTGGACCGTCTCCCCCTTTTTATCATGACGCATTTCCCCATGATTGTTAGTAAGTTTATACCAAGTCCCTCCACTGCATATCTAGAGTCAATATCCCCAATGTCAGCCATTCTCTCTGTATCTACATTTATGTTCCATTGAAATTTCTCTTTCAACACTATCATCTTTTGTTTCTTGCTGCACTTTCTTTTTGACTCGCCAATTCCCCCTTTCAAGTATCAATTTGTATAAAATCTCATCACAAGTTTATCAATGGTGAAAGAAAGACTATGCAACTCCACAATTTTCATGGCTTGAATAAATTGCACAATAACCAACCACCAAGAGACTTTGAAAAAGGTGGTATAACTGGTCACTGATCATAAAGTGAATCTGTTATTAGGTATTGATTTGTGGACTGAAAAGCTAATAGTAAAGTTGGTAATTAATGCACAGCTAGTGTTCTGTGGGAACTGAAATTTGAACTGCTTTGTTGGGGAATTGTTGTTATTTAACTAAACCATAGCAACAAAAAAGCATATATATAAAATAAAATAAAATAAAATAAAGTCATTTTTTTAAAGATGAAAAAAAAGAGCATATATATTGGAATTGTCCCCCCCAAAATCATTATTTTTAATTACTTTGAATATCTATGGCTAGCTACATTTTAATATTAACTATTAGAAAAGTTTTAGTGCATTTTTATAAGAGTTTTTGTTTAAATTTTTTTTTCAGCGCCAAGGATTTCTATAGGAATTCTGTGATTGGGATTCGGGTCTACAAAATTCTTGATTATGACATGCTTGATAGTTTCTGTGCAAAGACACAGAATGCCTGGCTGCTAGGTAATACTGGTGACAGGGAAACTCCTGTGCAAAAGCATGGGATGCCTGGCTGCCATAGCATTCATTGTCCTTCACAGGTTTACCCTGTTTCCCAGACCTAGGATGCCCAGCCATCTCCCTCTGAGCTAATAAAACAACTATGCAGGCACTATCTGGTCTCCATGGTGATGCCCCAGAGAATAGGGGCCCCATGTTTATTCTAACCTGAACCTTATCTCAGTTAGCTAGCACTCGGGGTTAAAGAAATACTAATTAGAATGTAGTCATGGTAACGGGAGGCATCTGTTCTTTGAACTGACAAACTCCCAGGCAGGGAGGAGCTGACACTTCACTTTTGCACTTCTTCACCACTTCACTTCACTCCTCTCCACTCCTCCTGTCTGTTTGCTTGTACTTTTGTGTCTGTGTCTGTTCTTTTATAGGCCTTCTCCATATGTTTTCTCCACAGGTGTTCCTTTACAGATTTGCATTTCTAACTCACCCCCATTTTTTTTTACATAAAAAAAACTTGGGGCTGGAGTTGTGGCTCAGCGCTTGCCCCCACATGTGTGAGGGAATGGGTTCAATCCTCAGCACCATATAAATAAAATAATAATAAAAAAGGTATTGTGTCCATCTACAGCTAAAAATTCTTTTTTAAAAAAGAAGAAGTTTACAAAAAAGAACAGAAATAAACTTTTATTGTATTAATCCACTAAAGTCTACTATTTTAAGATGTATTCTATTTTAGGACCTACTATTATCTATTTATAGAAATTGGTACATTAAAGTTAGGTGTTTCTAGAACAAAAACAAAATATATTTTTGTTCAATAGTCAAATAATAAGTGGTAAAGAAATAAAAATCAAAGGCTGTAAGAAAAAAAGCCCAGGCTATGCTGGGCAAATATTTAGTAAAAATATCATCTGTGATGACTTGTACATGAGTTGCTATTGCTGTGTTATTAATCACGGCAAAACTTTGTAGCTTAAAAAATAATAAGTATGTGGTTTGTCTCATCTCAAAGATTTCGTGGGTCATGAATTCTGGAGCAGTCTGGGGTTTCTCATGAGGCTGTCATCACATATCAATGAGTTTACAGTAACCATGGGATGGATAGGGTGGTAGAATTTGCTGCTATGTAACCAACCATTGGTTCTGGCAAATTGGCTCTCGCCACTTGGGCCACTACATAGGCTACTTGAGCAACCTCTGACATGTGGCTATTTTCCTCAGAGCAAGCGATCAAAGAGATCAAGGCAGAAGCTTCATTGCCTTTCATGACCTGACCATGGAAGTCACATCATATCACTTTCCTGGTATTCTGTTTTTCACTTTCCCTCAGATTGCTCCAATTACTATAGAGAGAATAAACAGGAGGGGAAGAAGATTGAGTCAAAGATAGAAAATTTGACTCTTTTTTCTTTGTTTTTTCTTATCTCACTCTTTTTAAATATATATATATTAGTCTTTTTAGTTATACATGACAAAACAATCCATGTTGACATCATTTTCAAGCATGAAATATATCTTGTTCTAATTCAGACTCTAGTACCACTCCTTCCTCTTTCCTCTCCCCACCCCCTCTGTAGATCTTTCTGCCATTTGCCCAGAGTTATTTTTCAACTAATTCCTTGTGGATGTACATGATAGTGAAATTTACTGTGGTATGTTCATATATGAACAGAGGGAGCTTATGTCATATTCATTCTACTGTCTTTCCTTTTCTGATCCCTGCTCCCTTTCCTTCATTCCCTTTTGTCTAATAAACAGAACTTCTAGTCTCACCCACCCGCTATTTTGAGTTAGCTTCCATGTATCAGAGAAAACATTTGAGCTTTAGTTTTGGGAAACTTAGCATGAGAGTCTCCACATCCATCTGTTAACCATCTCTAATTTCTAGAGATATTGAACATTTTTTCATATATTTGTTGACCATTCGTATTTCTTCTTCTGAGAAGTGTCTATTTAGTCCCTTCACCCGTTTATTGATTGGGTTATTTGGTGTTTTGGTGTTAAGGTTTTTGAGTTATTTGCATATCCTGGATATTAATGCCCTATTTGAAGTGCAAGTGGCAAAAAGTTTCTTTCCACTCTAGGATCTCTCTTCACACTATTGTTTCCTTTGCTATGAAGAAGCTTTTTAATTTGATGCCATTCCGTTTATTAATTTTTATTTTACTTTTTGTGCATCAGGAGGCTTGTTAAGGAAGTTAGTTCCTGAGCTTATATGATGAAGTGTTAGGCCTATATTTTCTTCTAACAGGTGCTGGGTTTCTGGTCTAATTTCTAGGTCTTTGATCCACTTTGAGTTGAGTTTAAGTGCAAGGTGAGAGATAATTTTTACTCTACTACATGTGGATTTCCAGTTTGCCCAGGCCCATTTGTTGAAGAGGCTTTCTTTTCTCCAATGTGTTTTGAGCACCTTTGTCTAGTACGAGATAACTGTATTTTTGTGGATTTGTCTCTGTGTCTTTTATTCTATATCATTTGGTCTTCATGCCTGTTTTAGTGCCAAGACCATCCTGTTTTGCTACTATAGCACTGAAGTATATTTGCGATACCTCCTGCTTCACTCTCCTCACTAAGGATTACTTTGACTATTCTAGGCCTTTTATTTTTCCAAATGAATTTTGTGACTTCTTCTTCTATGAAGAACATCATTGGAATTTTGATGGGAATTGCATTGACTCTGTAGATTGCTCACTTTGACAATATTAATTCTTCCCATACAAGATCACGGGAGGTCTTTCCATCTTCTAAGATCTTCCTCAATTCTTTCTTTAATGTTCTGTAATTTTTACCTTTTTTGTTAGTTTGATTTCCAAGTTTTATTTTTCTTTCTTTTTTTTATGAGTCTATTGTGAGTGGGATTGTTTTTCTAATTTCTCTCTCTGTGGATTATCATTGGAGTACAGGAACATGATCCTGCTACTTTGCTGAATTCATTTATGAGTTCTAAAAATTTTCTGGTGGAGGTTTTTGGGTCTTCTAAACATAGAATCATGTCATCAGCAAACAGAGGTAGTTTGAGCTCTTCTTTTCCTATTCACATCCCTTTACTTTCTTTCTTCTGTTTAATTGCTCTGGCTAGAGTGTCAAGGAGCATCTTGAATAGAAGTGTGAAAGAGGGCATCACTGTCTTGTTCTAGCTTTTAGAGGGAATGATTTCAGTTTTTCTCCATTCATAATGGTGTTTGTCTTGCTGCCGTCATATATAGCTTTAATGATGTTAAAGTATGTTCCTTCTACCCTCAGCTTTTCTAGTATTTTGAACAGGAATAGATGCTTTAGTTATTCAAATTCTTTTTCTGCTTCTATTGACATAATCATGTGTTTCTTGTCTTTAAATCAATTAATGTGATGAATTACATTTATTGATTTCCTTATCTTGAACCAACCCTGCATCCCTGAGATGAATCTCACTTGATCATAGTTCACCATATTTTAATATGGTTTTGTATGTGATTTGTCAGGATTTTATTAAGAATTTTTCATCTATGTTCATGTGGGATATTGGTCTGAAGTTTTCTTTCGTTGATGTGTCTTTATCTGATTTTGGTATCAGGGTGATACTGATTTCATAAAATGAGTTTGAAGGAATTCCCTCCTTTACTATTTCATGGAATAATTTGAGAAGGATTGGTATTAGTTCTTCTTCAAATTTCTAATAGAACTCAGCTTAGAATCAGTTTGGTCATCTGGTTTTAAATTTTTCTTTGTTTCTTGCCTTACTCTTAAATATTTTGGGAAAAATTATGAAATTTAGAACTAGAATAATACTTCTCTTTTGCTTTAGTGAGATAAGCTAATTACTCTAATTTCAAATTTTCAGTGGCCTAATATAATAAAATCTGTTTCTTACTCAGATGATAGCTAACACAGACAAAAGGAGCTCTGCTCATGCAATTGTTTATTCCCCAGAATTATCCCATCCTGTAACCCTACCCTTGTCCATGGCCTTATGTCTTCCCCTTTCAGCAAATAAACAAAGAAAAAAAAAAAAAAGATTTGCTTGTGAGAATTTTGATAGGCCATCTCTGGAAAGTATGTACATCATTTATGCAAGATTCTATTGGCCATATTTCATTTGCATGAACAACTAAATGCAAGCAAGGCTGCATGCCAAGTAGAAAAAAAAAGTAATCTATTTGTTAAACACTACCCAGTTTATACCCCTCAAATGAACTGTATATTTTAATTTACATAGAATGATAATGGGGAAAGAATAATAGGTCACATAGTGAATGAGAGTCAGCATGAGACCAGAATTTACATGATCTGATCCTCATTTCAGTTTTCTTGACTTTCTATCAAACAATGATGACTATTTGCTCTCACTCCAATTCTACTTTCCTTGCTGCTTTTTTGTCCTTTAATTGAATTCATTTTAAATTCAAATAATGTCTTAGTCTGTTCAAAGTCTTACAACAAAATATTATATACTGGGTAGTTTATAAACAGTAGAAATTTACTTCTCATAGTTCTAAAACCTTGGAAATCTACTATTAAAATTCTGTCAGGTTTGGTGTCTGGCAATGGCCACCTTCCTTATTAACAGCTATCTTCTCACTAACTTCAGATGGCAGTAAGGATGGGGAATCTCTCTGAAGCATTTGTCACAAAGGCAAAAGGTGCCATTAATGAGGGTTCTGACCCATTGACCTCATTACTACCTAAGAGCCTCCACTTCCTAATACTATTATTGTGAGGGTAAGGATTTCAACACTTAAATTTCGGGAGTATATAAACATTCAGAACACACTAAATACTAAAATGAATTCAAAGTTGAAAAAACAAAAATTGACCTGTTGACAAACTATACAACTAAATGTTACTTCAAAGTCAAGTATATTAAGTATTTATATGAATACCATATAAACTCTAAGTTCAAAATATGTTTAGTGTTTAAAATTATTTCCCTTATGGATGAGTTGTACTTAATTGCACATGCAAAGATAACTCAGTCATGAAAACTTAGCCCTTGGTTTTGACTTTTGTATACTACTGTTACATATCTTCTTAATTCCCCACAAATATCAGAATTTCTTAATTAAATAAATATATCATCTATATCTGATGATTATAATTCCACAGTGGTAGAGCATTTGCCTAGCATGTGTGAGGCACTGGGTTCAATCCCAAGCACCACATAAAAATAAGAACAAATAAAATAAAGATATCATGTCCATCTACAAGTAAAACAAATTTTTTAAAAAAATATTAGAATTAAAAGCATCATTTGTTTTAGAATATACAGAGCTGTTCAACTTTCCAAATAACTAGAGAACAGGAGGCTTCCCACAGTTCATATGTTGCTTATGAAAATAATACTGTAAACTTCATCACTTGGCAAAAATGATAGGCAAGTTCAAAGAAAGCAATGGCATTTAAATTTTGAGTTTGACAAAGCCTGTATAACTCAAACATTCTGCTTGTTACTATGTCATGGTATTGGAGCATGAACTTTCTCTCACCTTAGGTGCAAGTTAATTTTAGCATCAATAACTTCCCTATTGTCCCTAAACCATTTTTGTTTATTGTCTCACGTCACCTATATAAATAAACCTACTTTACCTTTACTTCTACTGTTTTTGCTCAAATGTTTCCCATTATTGTGTTGTGATCTTCCTTTTGTAATTTATTTTCCCATTCTGAGTCCTTATAACACATGGTCAATGCAATGCTTAAGTAGGCCCATGCCCTTTTGTTAGACTTGAAAATTTGTTATCCCCATAAAATAGATTTCTACCTTTAATTAAATAAAATGCTAATAATTCTAACATAAATTATCTTTTCTGAGGTCCAAATTGATCATTGACCAAGTGTACTATTCACAACTCAGACCATTCAGCTATGTAACCAAATTGAATTAATCTTAATCTTCAAGAAGTTACAATATAATAGAAAAATTTCACCCTAAACCTAGCCTTTTGGAGAAGCTGAAACAGATTTTTAATGTAAAATATAACAGCCATCAATATTTCCTGTGACTTGGTTTCCAGAGCAGTATAAAATGTAGATCTGTCTCAATGATATCTAACCTATCAAAAAAGGCATAAATAACTGAAGTGATCTTTAATTCTAGAAAAATTCAGAAATGTAAATTATAAGAAAAAGGCAACTTTGAAAATTTAGGAAGCAGTATAATGAAAGGTAAATAGAGCACATAGATAGTTTCAAGTTCAAGTAATATTTTAGAGATAAGAAGTTTTAATCATCTGAGGAAAAGCAGTCTTGTATCAAAAATAGAACCAAAGAACTAAGAAATTAGAAGATAAGCCAATTTAATGCTAATTGATGTCTGCAAAATAAACTCAAAATAAATAGCTTGGGGATTTTTGTTGTTGTTAACTAATTTATTTTGCACAATTAACATTACAGAAGCAAATTAGTACTTCCGCACATTTGGAAGGAAACCAATCAGAATTTAAATTATCATTGGGAAAGGACTGCCTAGTTACCAAACAAGAGAGCCTAGGACCACAAATCTCTTCCCACACTCTACTGACAAGATAGTACAAAAACTAAATGACTAAGCCTTATAATGGCACAAAATAAGCAGCACTTTGAGTACTATCCAGGAAATGGCAAGTGTTCGTGGACTGAATGTCAGGGAGCGGGAGGGGGGCAGTTGCTGGGTTAAAAGAGGAAACAAAGAAAGGAGAATTGATTTATATTTGTAAAAATATGTAAATCCAGGTATGTTTCAGCTATGGCACAAGGCACTCTAAAATCACAGAACTTCATAATACTATGCACTGCGTTTTTTTTTCTTTCCTGAGTTTCTTCCTTATGGATTGCTTTCTTGCCAAGGTATCCAACATCACACTGATTAACATCTAGCAGTCACTGAAGATTGACTTACTGGTCAGCATATAGTAGCCTATGAATCATTTCTGAATCTATTCTGAATCCCAGATTTTTAGAAATGGCAAAGGGCCACAATTCTAACATATTACAAGTTATGGAATACAGAAAAAGTAATCTTTCTCAAAGATTAAAAGAAGAAAACCAATACATCTTGTATAACAGCTTCAGAATGTTACAGACATTTCTATATAAAATAATTTTTAAATGATTGCCCTTTTCCATGTGTATGTGTGTGTGCATGCACGCACGCACACACACACACACACACACACAGGTTTCTGCCTACTCTATATTCTCTAGCAAATCTAAGTGCAATTTTTCTTCCAGAATCTTTTCAATCTAAAGAAAGATAGAAATATTACATAGAGAAAAAAGCCTGTGAAAATGGTTAAAAAAAAAAGAAACAAACAATTGGTAATCCTTGTGTAATCACTTGCACATTCCTCAGAAACAAATCCATCTGAGTCCATTCAGTAAATCTAGAAAATCACATTCATTCCCACCTCTAATTTTTCTTACTTTCAATAAAAAGACTACTACAGGTAAGGGAAATGTATAAACAATAATTTAAAATAAAAAGACAAAGAAAGAGCAGAATCCTGCAGACAAATTTTCTATTCCACAGCTGTCTTGTAAAACAATCTCTTCCACTCGGCTGAAAATATCTAGAAAACAATTCTATTTGAGTCATATGAAAAATTAACATGAAGACAAGATGTAATTTCAGTTAATAGTTACTGAGAGTAACTTGCTAAATAGATGGTAATGAATTTGTTATGATCATATAAAATTGCTAAGGTTGACTTCTAACGAGCATAACATGGTTACAATATTAATATCCAGAATATCTTGTATGTAAAACCTACATATAATAGTCAAATAAAAGCAAGTCACATTACTGTGTTATGCCATCTTTTATTTTAGAAAATTTCAGAGAATCAGGTATTATAGCTCGTAGACTGTGATTGATTGTTTTCTGTTTCCTCCACAAAGCAATTTTCCTTTGTTCCAAACCTCATCCTCCAAGGATGGGATCTCTCAATGACCCTTAAACATACACCTTCATATATGTGCACACACACAACAAAATACAAAGCTGCAAAGCTTCAGAGAAAATATTTACTCAAATGTACACCTTGGGTTATTTTACACTTAGGAATTTATTTTTAAAGAAAAAATTGGTTGCTACATACATTTTGGATGTCTAAAGGGAGTTGGATTTTCCACAAAAATGATGTGCCAGATATTGAATCTGATAAGTATTTTTAAACAAATTATTTGATACATATCAACAATAAAATAAACTCAACTTGAGTTTCTACCAGGAAAGACAGTAAGATTTTTACCAAACCACCTTACACAGAGAAAGAAAAACACCTGATATCTGAGTATAATTCAAAAAGAGCAACCCAAAATGTTTGTGTATTAAGCATTCCCAATAAGACGAGAGATTCTCAAAGGCATACTACTAATCATTATATCCTGAATTATTTAATTTACTGTAATATTTTCCCACATTAGGATGGTGGTGGTGGTGGTGGTGGTGGTGGTGTGTGTGTGTGTGTGTTGAACTCAATACTCTGTTTAATGTTCAAGGTTGATTAATTGTAACTGATTAGAAATACATACAGAAATACCCTTTTTCCTGACCAGATGCTACACAGCAATTACAGGCAGTTGTACTTAAAGAGATACAGACAACTAGACATGGTCTGACACCTTACACCAAACAAAAAGAGTAAATGCATCTTTTCTAGAATTTTTCCTTTCATTACAAATATAGCAACACTTACTACAAAGTAGATTATCTCCTCACAGTGTTTAGGATTCTTCCTTGCTAATCCTTTTGGATTAGGAGAAGAAGGGATGTTAATTGCATAGGGTTAAAACCCTGAGGATTATCCCCAGATAATCTCAGTGATTAAGAACTATGAAATTCTGAAGAATAGAGTAAATAAAATTTAACTTATTCTCTTTTTTCTAGGGTCTAGATACAAGACAATAGGGCAATCCCTAGTCTGACATTAATTGGGAGTGTTTTAAAAGCATTTTTTTTTTACTACAGCAATGAATATCTTTGTTCTAAGTCTAGGAGTGAATTTCTTTTTAGCTTTAAATACAAGGAAAAACAAAATTATATTATGAGTTGCCCAGAAGCTCAAAAGAGATAATGTATATTAAATACATAGCACACTATCTAGCACAAGAGCACTCAAAAGTGATATTATTGCTGTTATTATTACTATATTTCAAACTACCTGCCTTACATAGCTATGAACACATAAATCATATAAGTGATTTGTTTCACAGTTGTTAAAAATAAAAATTTAATATTTAACCCAGATATTTACTTACTTCTTAGTATGTCCCAGGGTACTGATCTTTCCATAGTTACTTTGTGTAATTTTAATGTATTGCCAATAGCACATGGTAACAAGAAAGAAAATATTTCAAGTGATCTTGCAACCTTTGGATGATACAGGTGAATCCTTGGAACAACCTCTCAACAGCAATTGAAGGGACGTTCTAGTCATCCTTCATGGATGCTACAAAAGGAAATTTGGAAAACATTTCTCCCATACTGTAAGTGATTTTTAATTTTTATTTATTTACTTACTTATTTATTTGGTACTGGGAATTGAATCCAGGGATGTTTTACCACTCAGCTACACCTGAAGCCAGCCCTTTTTATATTTTATTTTGAGACAAGCTTTCACTAAGTTACTGAGGCTGGCTGCAAACTTGCAATCCTGCTGCCTTGGCCTCCTGAGTTACTAGGATCACAGGCATGCACCATGACACTAAGCTGTGTTTTTATACTTTCTTGATAACGTCCTATGATGCAAAAAAAGTCTTAATTTTGATGAAGTTCAATTTGTCTATTTTCATCTACTATACTATTTAGAAAATTTTTAAAAAATAACAATTTTGCTCTACAGAAACTAAATTACTTAAGTGACCAAAACTAATTGAAACTATCCATAGCAAGGCCCAAAACAGAAAAAATTTTCTTTTGAGTTGTGTTTAAATGTGATTACAGCAGGCATGATTCCATCCTGCACATCTCTTCTCGAGGGCAGCAGTCTAGTTTTCATCCACCTTCTCTCCCACCTAAGTGTGTGCTACCAACCCGTAGAAGATTTCATGGATATATGAATTTTAATTTCCTCAGGCCCCAAAACTATCTTTTCAGTTGTGAGCTAAAGACTGAAAAAGATTATCACTTTAAGTCATATAATGATGAAAACAAGCACCATTTTTCATTAAGAATGGTCCGTTTGGGGGCTGGTGCAAAGGGTGAATTGCCCGTTGTTGAAGCAGAGGCAATGAGAGGTATGAAGGCAGTCCAGTTAAAGTAACACTGGCTGCTGGGAGCCATTAGCCAAGTAGGTATGACAATTTCCTTGCCAGTGTACCCCATGTTGCTTAGTGGAAGGACTCGTGGAAATAGGACATTTTGCAGTGACATTGCATGTAGGTGACCTTGCTCAAGGACCAGGGCAGATTAGTGTGTTCCCGGTTTAGGATAATCGGGTTTAGGGCGTTCCAGGTTTAAGATTATTCCTGCTGGGAATAGGGCGTATCCTGCTGCCTGAGTTCCCCTTGAGTTCTCACGGGATTCAGACAGTATTTTTTGGGAGACAGAAGCCCAGTGGGGGTGAATTTGGGCAGAGAACGTGGATTTCCCCAGAACATGATTGTAGACGGCTGGTGTGAGTTCGGGAATAAAGAGTTGCTGTTTGAATCTACAAGCTCTGTGGTGGCTCGTGATTGTGTGCCCAGCCAGACTGCGGCATTTGTCGGCTCGTACGGGGAACGTCTAAAGCTTGGAGGCAAGTGAAATTGCTCTCCCCTGAGGAAGAGCAAAAGAATGGGTGACCAATTCAAAAAACAATGTGTTATTGTTTTGATTTATCTTGTTTTTGTTTCAAGCTGCCTATCCCTAGAAATTTCTCAGGCA
The DNA here is from genome assembly GCF_021218885.2 of Marmota monax. Taxonomy (NCBI): domain Eukaryota; kingdom Metazoa; phylum Chordata; class Mammalia; order Rodentia; family Sciuridae; genus Marmota; species Marmota monax. Next base: position 19,738,098 of record NW_026692781.1, read on the forward strand.
AACTGGAAAAAATGGTTGACTAAAGGTTTGAAGTTTGTCGGCCCTGAGGAAGAGAAAATTGATACAACGATTTTTTATTCCGTTTTTGTTTCATTCAGTTTCGGTTTTGTTTTGTGTTATCTTATTGGGTTGCGTTATCTTTATAGTAGATTAGAAATTAGTAAAAAACAAACCGAAAAGATGTTAAGTAAATTGTTAGAGGTTCAGACCATGGAGAAAGACATTTTAGATCAAGCAAAAGAGAAGGTCTCTCGAGCTAGTCAGAGGAAGAAAATTTAAAGGAAAAGGGGTTGTTAGGAAAAAGGCCACAACAGGAGGCTGTTACTAACTCCGTTTTATCACAAGAGGGCGTAATTCAACCAACAGCCCCACCGATGGAGACAGCTGAGTGGCCCTCAAACCCCGTAGTTGATAAATGGGATCCTGAGACAGGACCTCAAAGATTAGCATGCCCTGTACTTGAACAGGTAGGAGGGCAGCAAATTCACCGTGCTTTAGATTTTAAAACAGTGAAGCAGTTAAAGGAGGCTGTAACAACCTATGGTCCCCAAGCTCCCTTCACGGTAAGCATGGTCGAGTCCATTACTAACTTGGACATGACGCCAGCAGATTGGGCTAGCATGTGTAAATCTGTACTAAATGGAGGACAATATTTGTTATGGAAGGTTGCCAATGAGGTATTTTGTGCGGAGACAGCTAGGCGAAATGCAGCAGCCGGTTACCCTCAAAGAAATCTAGATATGTTGCTAGGAAAAGGACCTTATGAGGGTCAACGGCAACAAATTGAATATGATCCTGCTATATATGCACAAATTGCTGCAGACGCAGTTAGGGCATGGAAGACTTTACAAGGACATGGAGATTTACAAGGTCAGCTATCTAAGGTAATACAGAGAGCTAATGAACCTTATGCTGACTTTGTAGATAGGCTAATTCAAACAGCTGCCAAAATTTTGGGGGATACAGAACAAGCAATGCCATTAATAAAACAACTGGCTTATGACCAAGCAAATCGTTGCTGCAGAGAGGTTATTAGACCATGGAGACATGAAGATTTAAACACATATATTAAATTATGTAGAGATATTAATGAACAAGGGCAAGTCTTGGCAGCTGCAGTACAACAGGCTTTAGATGCCAGGCCAAAAACATGCTATGATTGTGAACAAACAGGACATTTTAAAAGGAATTGCCCCATAGGAGGAGGGTTTAACAAAAGTAGGTATCAAAGGAATAGAATACCGGGTATTTGCCCACGATGCCGTAGAGGGAGACATTGGGCTAATGAATGCCGTTCTCAAACCACCATAGAGGGTACTCCCTTATCAAAAAATGGACAAAGACCAGGTATTTATCCACGATATCGTGGAGAAAGGCATCAGGCTCCATTGCCAAAAAACGGACAGGGGGGCCCAATGCTCCGGGACCCACAACCACAAATATACGGGGCAGTGGAGGATCCCAGCAACACCATCAGGGTAGTGCCCAGGACACATTGTCCATTAAATCCCTCATCAGACAAACCCGAGGGAGTGCAGGGTTGGACATCTGCGCCTCTGCCAGAGCAGTATTAACTCCAGAGATGGGAGTTCAAATCATTCCCACAGGAGTAAAAGGACCTCTTCCCCAAAGAACAGTAGGCTTATTACTGGGACGTAGTTCATCTACATTAAAAGGACTTATGATAAGTCCTGGGGTAATTGATCCCGATTATGTAGGTAAAATAAAAATTATAGCTAGTTCTCCAAGAGGTATATCAGTAATTTCACCTGGAGATAGAATAGCACAGTTGTTAATAATACCCAGCCTACATAATAAATTTCCTAGTCATAGTGTAGAAAGAGGTTCCAGGGGATTAGGCTCCACAGGTGTAGATTGGGCTATGTTGTCTTTAAATTTAGATTCTCGCCCAATGCTAAAACTAAATATTCAAGGTCATGAGTTTAATGGGCTACTGGACACAGGAGCTGACCTTAGCATCATATCTCGTCAAGAATGGCCAAAACATTGGCCATTACAACAAGCCACTCAAACGCTTCGAGGCCTAGGAGTGGCAACTAATCCCCATAGAAGTTCTATGATATTAGATTGGAAGGATCCTGAAGGATGTGAAGGAACTATACAGCCATATGTATTGGATCATCTTCCTATAAATTTATGGGGACGAGATGTCCTAGATCAATTAGATTTGACGTTAACAAATAACATCAATCCTAATGCGCCCACTACTAGGGCTAGACAAGGCTTTAGGAAAGAAAAAAGATTAGGAAAACAAGGGCAAGGTATAGCAGCACCAATACAAATAGATCAAGGAACAGACAGACATGGGTTGGATTTTCAGAAAGGGCCACTGAGACAATCAAAATTACTTGGAAATCAGAAAGACCAGTGTGGGTTCCTCAGTGGCCCCTGACTAAAGAAAAGATACAAGTAGCCCATGATCTGGTCAAACAACAATTAGCGGAAGGACATATACAACCTTCCATATCTCCCCATAATACTCCCATTTTTGTCATCAAAAAGAAATCTGGTAAATGGAGATTATTGCAAGATTTAAGAGCCATTAATAATGAGATGGTTATTATGGGACCTGCTCAAAATTGTCTGCTCTGCCAAAAACCTGGCATGTTTTAGCTATAGATATTAAAGATTGTTTTTTTTTCAATTCCAATTCATCCCGAGGATAGTCCACGTTTTGCATTTACTATCCCTGCATTAAATCATGAAGGACCTGATCAGAGATATGAATGGAAAGTACTCCCTCAAGGGATGGCTAACAGTCCAACTATGTGTCAAATATATGTTAACAAAGCAATCCAGCCACTTAGAAATCAAAATCCTGAACTACAAATATTTCACTATATGGATGATGTATTATTGGCACATAAAGATAAAAATATATTGCTGGAATGTTATGCCACACTTACAAACTTATTAAAAATTATAATCTAGAGATAGCAATAGATAAAGTACAATTAAATTTTCCAATTAATTATTTAGGAGTTCTATTATCCTCAACCATGGTCCGTCCACCAAAAATTCAAATACGAGTAGATCAACTCAAATCACTTAACGACTTTCAAAAGTTATTGGGAGACATAAATTGGATAAGGCCTTATCTAGGTATACCAACAGGAGAGTTGGGAACTTTATTTGATATTCTAAAAGGTCCATCAGATCCAAATTCACCCCTCATGTTAACTCCTAAAGCAAGAAAGGCATTAAAAATTATTGAAACATATATGGAAAATATACATTTGGATAGAATTGATATAAGTTTGCCTTTATTATTTATTGTACTACCAACAAAAAATATTCCTATAGGAGTATTTTGGCAAGAAGGTCCATTATTGTGGATACATTTATCTTATTCTCCTAACACTATTCTTACTAGGTATCCTGAGGCTGTAGGACAATTAATACTCAAAGGAATAAAAGCAGCGAAGGGAGTGTTTGGAACTTCTCCCAATAAAATTATTACTCCATATACTATGGATCAAATTGATGAGTTAGCTAATGAGTTAAATACTTGGGCAATAATCATGTGTAAATCTAATGTTTCATTTGATAATCATTTACCATCTAATCCTTTGTTGTCTTTTTGGTCTAAGCATCCTGTAGTTTTTCCTAAAATGACAAGAAAAACACCTATCATGAATGCTCCAAATATATTCACTGATGGGTCTAATAATGGTACAGCAGCAGTAGTTACCCCAAGATCGAACTTTTACATTTTTAGTACCCAAACAATCAGCTCAAAAGATAGAGCTTAATGCAGTTTTACAAGCTTTTTTGATGTTTAAAGATTCTGTATTTAATTTATTTTCTGATAGTCAGTATGTAGTTAATGCTATAGTATCTCTTGAAGATGCTGGTAGGATTTCCCCTTCCTCTACTGTTTTCTCTTTGTTTTCCACTATACAAAGTCTAATCTGGGACAGAAAAGATCCATTCTTTATAGGACATATTAGGGCACATACAGGATTGCCTGAAGCCCTTAGTTTGGACAATGATTTAGCAGATAAAACTACACATGACATACATATTTTCTCTACATTTGAAGAAGCTACAAATTTTCATAAAAGGTTTCATGTTAATGCTAATACTTTATAAAAGCGTTTTAAAATAACTAAGGAACAAGCCAGACATATAATAAAACAATGTCAAAATTGTGTGACCTTTTTACCACAAGTTAATCTTGGAGTCAATCCTAGAGGACTGATACCTAACCATATTTGGCAGATGGACATCACACACTTGCCAGAATTTGGAAAATTAAAATATTTACATGTTACAGTCGACACTTCTTCCGGATTTTTGATGGGCTCCCTTCATGCCGGAGAAAAAACTAAAGATGTTATAGCTCATTGCTTACAAAATTTTGCCACTGTGGGCATTCCTAAACAGTTAAAAACCGATAATGGTCCTGGCTATACCTCTACCTCTTTTAAACAATTTTGCTCATCATTTGGTATTACTCATATAACAGGAATCCCATACAATCCACAGGGACAAGGCATAGTTGAAAGAGCTCATCAAACTATTAAAACATACTTATTAAAGCAAAAAGAGGGAATTGGAAGGGGGTATATATCCCCCAAAGATAAACTTAAAATAACGCTTTTTACTCTAAACTTTTTAAATTTGGATTCATCAGGACTTAGTGCTGCGGAGAGACACATGTATCCAAAAAATGTACATAAGCCTAACGTACTTTGGAAAGATATTCTAACAGGACAATGGAAAGGTCCTGACCCAGTGATTGTCTGGAGTCGGGGCTCTGTTTGTGTGTTTCCACAGGGAGAACAGCAGCCCATTTGGATTCCAGGGAGATTAACTAAAACAATTTCTACAGATCGAAAAGAAGATGATTTGACTCAAATCCATAACAGCTGATATCCAGAACTCCAGCTTGGCCATTCTTACATCTGCGACAGTGATTAACCAGGATGCTTTTTTCAATAGCTATTTTATTATTGCATTTTTCCACATCATAAGGTTATATTTTTATTTTTTGAGCTCATACAAACCTAGGTTAATGTTTTTCTGATCAGTTTTATTTTTTGACTGTGGAGTTTTTAAACATTGCAATGGAGATTTCACCCAGGTAAAGCTACAAGGCCTTTACTATTTTCTTATGAGTTGTACGTTTGTGTGCACTCTTGTGTTTTGTGTTGTATGTCTGTATGTGCGTATGTCCATATTTCTTATATGAGGAGCGCTCATGAAAAAATGGATCTGAATTATTATTATTTTTTTATTCACGTGATTTAAATGGTTTAATTTAAATTAGGTAGACAGCTGTTAAGGATTGTTTTTAAAGGTGGTTAACAGATCTGTTTGTTTACTAATTTAAATTAGGTAAACAGCTGTTAAGGATTGTTTTTAATGTAGGTTAACAGATCTGTTTGTTTACTTTCACCTTTCCTTTTCATTATATTTAATAATTCTTTTCAGGATAATGTCTCTTTAGCATCATTGCCAGAATTCCTATCTTCATCCCAGTGCCGGTGAAGACAAAGATAAAACCAAACTACAGCTTCTATGATAGCTATCACAGTATACTGTATAAACTGATGCATCAATGAATATAAGTCAACAAGTAATGCTCAATCAAGGAGTCAACTTACTTTGGGAGGAAACGGATTTTGGGAGGAAATGGACATATTGATAGATTCCTCCGCTTTGAACTGCTTGCAGAACTTGCCTGGACTATGTAACTATCGTTTGGTGCAGCGAATTGTGGTAATGCTGGCATATCTTTGCTGATGGTGTCACCAGTGATGCAATTTTTATTTCCTTGCCAGCGCACCCCATGTTAATTGTGGTAGTGCTGGCATATCTTTGCTGATGGTGTCACCAGTGATGCAATTTTTCCCAAGGAGCCGTCAATTGGCTTGGTGTCGTGGCATTTCTGTATCCTCCTCCCTTCTGCTAGTGATGGTCTAAAATTTGGGGGCCAATGGCTATATGCTGGACCGGTAGTCAGTGACGGGTATGATCCAATTGCGGTGGTATCAACCTAAGACAGGAGGCTGACGCCTAAAGGTCAGTTTTCCGATGACGGGTAAGAACCATATGTTGAATTGGACAACCTACCAGGCACGGTCCTTAAGCCACATTAACCTCACTCCCCCACTGGCACCAAGGCCAAATTTGGGGGCCAACAGAGGTGAGGCAAAGAACCTCATCCCCCCACTGGTGCATAGACCTATCCACAAGTATGGCTGTATGCTGGACCGGTAGTCAGTGACGGGTATGATCCAATTGCAGTGGTATCAACCTAAGACAGGAGGCTGACGCCTAAAGGTCAGTTTTTCCCATGACGGGTAAGAACCATATGTTGAATTGGACAACCTACCAGGCACGGTCCTTAAGCCACATTGCTTGTTGTTTAAATAATCAGAAGCGGGGAGATGCTGGGAGCCATTAGCCAAGTAGGTATGACAATATCCTTGCCAGCGTACCCCATGTTGCTTAGTGGAAGGACTTGTGGAAATAGGACATTTTGCAGTGACATTGCATGTAGGTGGCCTTGCTCAAGGACCAGGGCGGATTAGTGTGTTCCCAGTTTAGGATAATCGGGTTTAGGGCGTTCCAGGTTTAAGATTATTCCTGCTGGGAATAGGGCGTATCCTGCTGCCTGAGTTCCCCTTGAGTTCTCACGGGATTCAGACAGTATTTTTTGGGAGACAGAAGCCCAGTGGGGGTGGATTTGGGCAGAGAACGTGGATTTCCCCAGAACGTGTTTGTAGACGGCTGGTGTGAGTTCGGGAATAAAGAGTTGCTGTTTGAATCTACAAGCTGTGTGGTGGCTCGTGATTGTGTGCCCAGCCAGACTGCGGCATTTGTGCCCAGCCAGACTGCGGCAACTTGCAACATTGTACAGCCAATGGTTTCCTTTGGGGGCTTTGAAATTACATCACCTGTGGTCTTAAGGTTGAAGTGGATTTCAGGGTCTGTGCATATTAGCGGGCAGCACTTAGTAGCTGTGGAGGAAGGTGCAGAATCAGAAGATGAAGAGGAGGAGGAGGAGGATGTAAAACTCTTAAGTATATCTGGAAAACAATCTGCCCCTGGAAACAGTTAGCAAGTTTCCCCAGTAAAAAGTAATACTCGCTGCTGATAAAGATGATAATGATGATGCAGAAGAATAAGATGATGATGATGATTTTGATGATGAGGAAACTGAAGAAAAATTTCCAATGAAGAAATCTACACAAGACACTCCAGCCAAAAATGCACAACAATCAAACCAGAGTGGAAAAGACTTAAAACTATCAACACCAAGATCAAAAGGTCAAGCCTCCTTCAAAAAAAAACAGAAAAAAATCTCCCTAAAACATCAAAAGGACCTAGTTCTGTAGAAGACATTAAAGCAAAAATGCAAGCAAGTGTAGAAACATTCTTTAAATATCAGATAATATAAACTGACATGACTGCTACTGTGCTTTATTTCTTTATTTGGGTTAATAATCACTTGCATAATTAAAACATTTCTATTATTTGAGAAATCCCACTCAATTAAAATCGTATTTTGCAAAAAAAAAAAAAAAAAGCTTATGTTATTTTAAGCTATATGCTTAGTTCCAAGACAAGATTTAAACAATTCCCATTAAAAGAATTGTTTCAAAAACTGCATTAAAAAGCTATTTTCTCTTTGTTAATGCAAAAAAAGAATGCTTACTACTTACAGTAGCAAGTAAGTATTATCAATTCTAGTAATAAAGTCTGATTTTTAGCTGAACCAATGAACACCCAGAAGAAAGAGGACTTTTGCGACCTCCCTTGAAGTTGTTTGTAACCATGTGAGTTCAAAGTGACCAAAAAGTGTAAGATATGCTCATCAAATCATTCTTAACAGAAATAAGGAATCATTCGTCATAGGAAGCCAGCTGTATTCTTTATTCCTTCTTTTTTTACTTTACTTCTTGTTGTCCAGAATTCACACAAGATGCCTAGAAGTGGAGTGGTCATACTTAGTCCTGACGTGACAAGGGTAGAATAGACACAATAGAGAAAGAAACTCCCTCCCTGATGCTGTAAGAGGACCACACCAGTCCTGAATCACCTACTGCTAGACACAAATGTCAGGAAGATAAATAAATTATATCTATGTTGGCCACTATTATTCTGGACTTTATGCTGATTGCAGGTGAACGTGAAATACACTTTCCTCTCTTACTACTCCTGATTCCCACTCTGCCCCCAATAAAATGTAGTTCACAAAGTCCTAAAGCATTTCAAGTTTAGACTCTGAAAAAATTCATCTTGATAAGTAACTTTCCAGAGGACTTGTATCTTGGGATACAATACTTTATTTTTGATAACAGAATGTTATCAACTAAGAATATAATTAATGATGATTTTTTTACTCTTTGTTAACAATACTCAGGATATAGTTGCTAAAAGTAGTAAATATTGTCTAAGCTTAATTTTAATTTTTTAAGTCTCAATATCCATGAAATATCTTTAATCACAAGATGTCTCTAAGAATTTGAATAGAATAAGATTTTCTCACAATGCTGGCAGATAGTTTTCTATGACTCACTGCAGCAACTATAACCTGATGAATGAAATATCTGATAAACGAAATAAATTCTCTCTGGTACGATGATCTAGAAGAATTCAGAAACCCTTATGTCCTGAAGGAAAGTGAAGAGATTAGACACAGTACTACTTGTAAATGCATTCAAAAGTCCTGTAAATGCATTCATAAGTCCTTTAAATAATCTGTTTAGTTCCAATTGTTTGTTCCTTTTTCAATAAGTAACAAAAATTTGTTATATTCCTAAGAATTTAAAGAAGTATTTCTTTGAAATAAGGATGTTATAATATTAGAGTTGTAATGTAGAAAGTAGGCTAAAGGTTAATCAAGAAATTCACAGTAAATTTTTCTTCTTTCTTATATATGAGGAAATATGATTCTTTGCCTTTGAATATAGTATAACTACTACTAACAGCTGAATATGTGAATTTTTAGAAGTAGTTATGCATCTTCTCATGCTTTTACAATCTAGAACAGAAATAAATATTTTGGAAAAAAGAAACTTGCTTATATATTTCTAGAATAATACTACTAGTAATCATTAACACACTTCAAAGTTTATGATCAGATTTTACTTAGAAATGCCACCGTCATAGATGTCAATGCTTAGATTCCCCCAGACTCCAATTATATGTCTACAGTGCTGTTGTAACAGCAGAATATCTTTCTTAATTGAGCAAGCTCTTTAAAGGTGAAGAATCATTAACATTTCCAAGTGTCAAGTTGTTAACTTGCCAAAATTATTTACAATTAATATTTGAATGGCAGTAGTATATAGTAGATATGGGTGATAAATTTACTTTCTAATTGCAAAATTTTCTTCAATAATGTGACCTTGAACACATCATCCCCTGTTCTCCAGTTCTCTTATTTGTTAAAAAAAAAGTGACATGAGTTGAATTCTAGGATCACTTCCAAATAAAAAATGCAATGCAATTATAAAGTTAATCCTTAGAACATTCTTCTCCAGTTAAAGGTAGACAATGACCCTACTTGAGACAACTTAAAAGTCAAACTATGATACTAATTATAGAAAAAATAAATAAAACTATAAGATGTAATAAGCATTTTGCTTTTATTTGAAACAATTTCACATATAATCTTATTTTACAGTTTAAAATAATTTATTTCAAAATGTAGATGACAGATAACTTTGATGTCTCACAGATAATAATAGCATTTGTGCTTCATCATTACCATTTTTTCAAATTTTGTTTTGTTGTGGTAAGAACACATAACGTAAAATCTACCCACTTAGCAAATATTTGAGTGTTTAGCATAAGCATGATTTACTATATGTACAATGTTAACTATAGACACAGATTTCTAGAACTTATTGACCATCTATAATTGAAACTTTATGCCCATTGATTGGCAATTTCCCAGTAGTCCCTCCCCCTACCTCAATCCCCTGGTAACCACCATTCTACTCTCTGATGCTGTGAGTTTAATTACCTTAGATTCTTCATATCATCAGAATCATGCAGTATATGCCTTTTGTGCCTGCTTTATTTCACATTGCATAATGTATACACAGTTTATGAATATTATCACACATGGCAGGACATCCTTCTTTTTTAGGTCTATTTAAATAGTATTCCATTGAATGACTACTTTACCGTATTTTCTGAATCCACTCATCTGTTGACAGATATTTAGATCATTTCTACGTCTTGACTATCATCACAGGTGCTACAAGGAATAAAGGAGTGCAAATATCTCTTGAGGAACTTATTTTTATATAGAAAAAAACAATTCTAAAATTCATATGAAAATGCAAAAGAACCTAGATGTAATATAAATAGATTATATTTCCTATAGAAACTAGAGAAAATACTAAGCTGGAGGCATCATATTTTCTTATTTTAAAATATGTTATAGCCAGCTGTGGTGGTGCACACCTGTAATCTGAGAGGCTGGGGAGGCTGAGGCAAGAGTTCAAAGCCATCCTCAGTAACTTGAGAACCTAAGAAACTCAGTGAGACCCTGTCTCTAAATAAAATATATAAATGGGGCTGGGGATGTGGCTCAGTGGTAAAGAGCCACTGGATTCAATTTCTTATATATATGCTACAAAGAAATAGTAGCTAAAATAGTATGCAATTGGGATAAAGGCAGACATATAGACCAATGGAACAGACTAGAGAGTCCAGAAATAAATTCATCTTTCACAAGGGTTCCAAGAATATACCATGGATATAATATAGTGTCTTCAACAAATGATGTTGGGAAAAGTGGACATTCCCATGCAAAATAATGAATTTGGAGACATATATTGCTCTACACCAAAAATCTACTCAACACAGATTAAAGACATAATGTTAAGACCAGAAAATATAAAGCTTCTAAAAGAAAGTGCTTAGCAATTGTGAACTGAGATGCTATAAGCATTGACAGAATTCTATCTCCTACTTCTTTATACAAGAGGTTCCTGCATCACTGTAGTATGCTGATTTTAAGTTCTTTGGGTATATGCTGAGGAATGGGATAACTGGGTCAAATGGTGGTTCCATTCCAAGTTTACTGAGGAACTTCCATACTGCTTTCCAGAGTGGTTGCACCAATTTGAAGTCCCACCAGCAATATATAAGTGTACCTTTTCCCCACATCCACACCAACATTGATTGCTACTTGTATTCTTGATAATTGCCATTCTGACAGAAGTGAGATGGAATCTTTGCATAGTTTTAATTTGCGTTTCTCTAATTGCTAGAGATGTTGAACATTATTTCATATATTTGTTGACCATGCCCTTCAACAGATGAATGGATAAAGAAAATGTGGTACATATACACAATGGAATATTACTGAGCCATAAAGATGAATGAAATTATGGCAGTTGCCAGTAAATTGATGAAACTGAAGAATATCATGCTAAGTGAAATAAGTCAATCCCAAAAATCCAAAGGCTGAATATTCCCTCTGATATGCAAAAGCTAACACACAAAAGGAAAGCAGAAATAAAAATTCGCTGGGTTAGACAGAGGGGAATTAAGTGAGGGATAGGAATAGGAAAAACAGTAGAATAAATCAGACATAACTTTCCTTTGTTCATACGTGAATACATGACCAGTGTAACTCCACATTATGTACAACCACAAGAAAGGGATATATAATATGTCAAAATACACTCTACTGTCATGTAGATCTGAAAAGGACAAATTAAAAATACAGACAACAAAAACTAAGAAAATGTAGGTAAAAGCCTCATGATACTGGTCTAGGTGATGGTTTCATGGATACATCATCAAAAGCATTAGCAACAAAAACAAAAATAGACAAGTGAGACTACATCAAACTAAAAAGTTTCTGCAGGGCAAGGGAAACAATCAAAAGAGTAAAAAATAACCCACATAATGGGAGAAAATATTTGTACACTGAAAAGGGATTAACTCCAAAATACACATGGAACCCCTATAATTCAATAACAACAGCAACTCAACCCTAATAAATAAATTTTGAAATAGGCTAAAGATTCAAATAGATATTTCTCCAAAGAAGAGATACAAATTATCAACAGGTATATGAAAATGTGCTCAGCATCACTAATTAAATAGTGAAATCTCATCACACTGAGATTTCGCCTCACACATGTGGGAATAGCTATTATCAAAGAAGGAAGAGAAATAGAGAAGGAGGAGGGGAGCAAAGAAATAGAGAGAGAGAGAGAGATAAAAAGAAAAAAGAAGGAAGAGAGGGAGGAAGGGAAAGAGAAGACAAGAGCTGGTGAGGATGTAGAGAAATTGAAACCCTTGCATACTGTTGGGAGGAGAGCAAAGCAAAACAGTCACTGTGGAAAACTTTATGGAGGTTCCTCAAAAAAATTAAAACTGATCCTATCACATGATACAGCAGTCCTACTTCTGGATATTCATCAAAAAAATAGTACATTATGTTTATTGTCAAAAAGAGACACCACATAACAATTCGACTCAGTTGCATACGGGTAATTTCTTGAACCGTGAGTTTAAATATCTTTGAATTTTTCAGCATGCTAAAATCTGAGATCTTCCTCTTCTTTTCCCTTCAAATGTAGCTGTTATTATTATGAGGGCTAAGCCAAATTCACACCACCATAGACTTTCTTCCTCTAATTTTAGGGTCCAATTATAACTATGGAAAAGTAAATAAGAAATGTATAATTAATTACATATACTATTGTCCAGATTATGTCTAACTCTAATAATAGATTTTTATGCTTTCACATATATGGTTTACTTAGTTTGTAAGAAAAGATCAGGTGAACTTGGAATATTTCTAGCCAGAATGACAAAATAAATGGTCTTCTAGCAGGACTTGCTTTTCTAGTGTGTATTAGATATCTCCCACATTTTTGCACAAGAAGATTCTGTTAATGATTGTGGTTGAAAGGTGACAGCCAAGCACAAAGATGTGGTGGGAGCCATGAATGGATGTGCATGCCAAACATTTGTCTTATACCTACACCCAAGGAACCAATAACTTGTGAATAATGATTTTCAATTTATCCATCCAGTGAAAAATGTAATAGCTACTGTGAACTGTTAAATATAGTAGCCTATGAAAACTGTCCCACAAAATAAAGTCATCGGTGTGTTCTAATTCCTATGTACTTTGTTCAATTAAAATACAACATGATGTTCACAATATAATTGAGATCTTATCACTGCCCTTTCCCCCAATACTACTGCTCTCCTAATCTTAGTGATTTTAATATCTATGTAGTTTCTTGACCTATACTCTTTAAATAATTTTGTCTAGACCATCTAATGCCACACATTCCCATGAACATGCCCAAAACTGCCCTTCCTTCAAGACCTCAATTTTAAACATTGTTCTCTATCACTCCTGTTTCCTCATTTCTTCTGGAACAAGTTTTTCAATATGTCTTCTACTCACTAAGACCTACAAACTTTTGATTATTTTTTTCTTTTCTCAATGTGCTATCACCATTATGTTCTAACCCCTTTCCTTGCCGAGCTTACATTTTGCAACCTCAGTCACCTTGCCCACCCTTAATTAAATCCAAACCCCATACTTGCTCTGAACCTGCAATCATGCTGGAACAAGTGAGTGGAGAAAAATATATCATGGTGCTGGCAGGTCTCACTTTAATGTCAAGATCATTAACCTCAAGGAAGCTAACCAAACAACTGAAGTATATTTTGCTAACATTTTTTTTAACTTTCTTGTGAGTATTTCACAGCTTCTCCATTCCCTCAAACCTTTAACACATCCACTATCATAATGATCTGGCTTCCACTACATGGGAATACTGAAGCAATTAGAAGAGATTTATCACAAACTCCCACTTCCATACCTATACAGTGATATGCATCCCATGTCAAAATAATCCATCCTCTCCTCTTTTATCTTAGGATGTCCTCTCCACCTGTGCCCAGGATACCATCATGCTCCACCTTCTCCAGAGTACTATTCAAAGAACTCTACTCTTCTTAAGGCATCATCAAATTTTCCATCTCTACTGAATCATCCCCCATTAGCACATGAACATGCAGTAATATACTCTATATTGCATATAACTTTATGTCACATCCACCATCCTTGCTCTGCTCACCTTTATAGAAAAACTCCACAAAAGGCTTGCTGTATCTCTAAATTTTGTTTTGTTGGATGCAATTCAATAGGGCCTTAATCACTGCTGCTTCAAGGTTGCCAATGATCTCCTCTTCTTTCTCAGGCTTCATCCTACCTAACAGACACAGTATTTGACCCAGCTGATCTTACTCCCTGTCAAAATCTTTCAATTGGCTTCCATCCTATCTCATTTATATCAAAATACATTATTTCTAGTCTCCTTCATTTTTTTCTGTATTTTCCCACTTTTTAAACATTGAAATATTCATTTTTTTTCTTTTTTATTTATATATGACATTGGAATGCATTACAATTCTTATTACACATATAGAGCATAATTTTTCATATCTCTGGTTGTAAACAAAGTATGGAATAGTCAATATTTGACGTCTTCTCTCCACAAGCTACCTTCATAACCTGTATGATAACTTTAAATACAATGTGTGTACTGATTGATCCTAACTAAACAATGATCCCAGAGCTCTTACCTGAACTGCAGACTCATAGACAACTAACTGCTGGATATATCTAGTAGTATATCAATAACTATATGTACAAAACATCTCCAGATTATCTCACCCAAATCTCTTCTGGAAGGATTTTCCATCTCACTGAATGTCAACTCAATCATTCCAATTGCTCATCTGAAAGATTTGGAACATCCTTTATTCCTCTCTTTATCACACACTACAAATCCAATTCACTAATGACTCCTATTGGCTGTATCTTAAAAAATATATCCAGAAACTAACAATTTCTCCACACTTCACCTACTACTTTCTCAGTTCAATCCATAAACATTTCTACCAAGTTGCTGCATCAACCTTTGAACTGATCTCCCTCCTTCCATGCTTTCCCTCCTAAAAGTTATTCTGAACACATTAGCCAGGGAAATTCATTTTGTAATGTAAGTTACATAATGTTACTTCTCTTCTCAAAGACTTCCAGACTTATTTGGAGTAAAATCTACAGCCCTTACACTAACCTTCAAGTCTTATGTGAGTATTATTTCTTTATTCTTCCACTCCTGAATACCTCCTTAATATCAGACAGATACTTTTAAGGCCAAGGCTTCTCCCTGTAGAGCTGTTGATTAATGGCATAATGCTTGACTAAGCTTTGTCTTGCCTTTCCAAAAGATCCAATTTTACTTTAGATTGAAATAATTACCATATTGCTCAAAGTTCTTGCAAAATGTTTTAAATTTCAAATTCAATAATATTCTCTAGATTGCTGAAAATAATACACATAGAATTAAAGTTTTCATAATTTTGCATGAAGAAAACTAATCTACATTCACATTGCTAAAGCAGTGCAGAAGGCTTGATTACAATTTGCTATATTTAAGTATTTCCCTAAATAGATTATATAATCTAAATTTTCTGCACGCTATTTCTCAATTTCTCTTCACGCACCCATGGCATATTCTTCGGAACACAACCCAGAAAGCTGAATTGGTTTGTGATTGGAACAAATGAGAAAGAAAATGCATGACCCATGTGCATTCTAGTAAGCTAACACAATGCCTGTGTTTCTCTGCCAGGTTAAGATTAACCATTGATTTGATGCACCAAATGGCCCATTTCTAGTAAATGGGTTTTCTTCTATTCGGTGTTTAGTAAGCTTCTTGTCAACAACGTAACTCCCTGGCTGAATAAAAGTCCCCTTAGACCCTGACAGCCTTGGAGGATTATTTGCTCACCAGTGAACTTTAGAGCTCTTTGACAACTTCATTTGGATATATTTCCCATGGCATATGTTACTAAGTAACCTAAATGCTTAAGTATTTGCACTTTTAAAGGTTTAACACTCAGAGAAAAATGGGAATTCTACTAGAAAAATGGGAATTTTGATAGCTATTTAGAAGATGTGATACCCTATACTTATCTTTTCGTTCATTTATTACAAAGGTAAGTTTCAAGATAACAGTAATTCATTTGATTAAAGAAAAAGCTTCTGAGCCCCAAATGGCTACTTGTGGTTTCCATGACTTGTCCTACGGAAAAACCAAGAAAACAATAAACTTAGGGCAAAGAGTTCTCTCAGTGTGGACTCCATGCACCATCTATATTGTCAACTATTTTATTTGTTTGTAGTTAAATATTGAAAATTAAAAAGTAGATTATGTTCACAGCTCATAATTATAGTCTATAAGATATAGACTCAAAAACAGATATATAATGGGTATTTAGTTACAACACAGTAGAATTTATTGCTTCCCTATTTTAGTGAGTGATTATTATGTACTTAACATTGTTAGGTATATAATTAAATATATTCAAGCATTGAAATCTCTTTGTCACTAATGGGCAAAATAAATTTGAGCATGGCCTCATAGATATATGCAGGTTAAATAGGATAATGTATTCAAAGTACCCAGTATAGTGCATAGTTAAATCCTATTTTATAAGAAATTGAGAATATGGTAAAAATTTTAATCTGAAACATAATTAGGTCTTAGAAAGAGCAACACAAAGCGTATTCAAGCTTTCATGTTAATTTCCTTTCTTCCCCCTGTCCTCCTTTTCAAGTTTGCATAACCTTGGTAAATATGACATCATAATTATATTCACTGATCTATTTTAAAAAACACGTTGAGTTACATATGCAGAAGCTAACAAAGAAAAAGAAAGGTGGGATGGGGTGGGGATCTCATAAAAATCAAATAGGAAAGAAACCAAGGGGTGGGAGGGAGGGAGGGAGGGAGAAAGTGTTGGGGAGTGATATTTGACAGATTATATTGTTGTATTGTGCGCATGTATGCATATGTAACAAGAAATGCTATCATTATATACAAGTATAATGCAGCAATAAAAATATAGAAATAGGAAAAAAAAGTTGAGTTCATACTGCAAACCAGTTTTTCTGCAAGGCCTTGGGCCTACAGCTGTAAACAAATTCAACAAAGTCCTTGTTATCGTGGAATTTATATTTTAGTGGGAGGCACAAAATAGGAATTGTGTTTTACCTTAAGTAGGTTGGTTAGGAAAGACTTCTAAAGAGACAAAGCAAAAAGATATGTAAAATTCTGAAAAATGGCTTTCCAAACAAAGATAATGTTTAATGCACAGGCCTGAAGAGCACATGGGAGAATAAGAATTAATTCTAGGTGGAGTAGATTAGCCAAAATTCCTGACTTAGACTAAGACTTAATAAGATTCCCTTATTTATAAAATAAGGCAGCGGGGTGGGGGGAAGCTGCCTTCAACCACTGATTGTGGTAGAACGATGTCTTATGTGAACCTGTGGGCTTGAGGAGGACAGCCTAGTGATCACTGGGGAGCCAGGCTTGTTGGGTAACTAACCGATTGGCCATATCTCCAATACAATGACAGAAAAGGACTACTAGGCTACTGGTATAAATAAGGTCCTTCCTTTGGAATCAAGGATCCAGGGAGAAAAATATGCAAACTACCCTTCAGAAAAGAGGTAAACACACAGGATAAAGGACAGAGAATACCTTTCAAAACTGCCTATCACCTGTCTCTCTGTGTTCTTTGCTTACGTGGGAGGAGGGCTGCTGCCATGTTCTGCGAAGCTCTGTGGAAATGCTGGTGTGGTGAGAGACTAAGGCCTCCTAACAAAAGACACATGAGGAAGCCACTTTAGAAGCAGACTGAAGAACCTCAGCCACGCCTTCAGAGACAAGGCGCCATCTTGAATGCAGCCCCATCAAAACTTCTGAGCAAGGACTACCCAGCCAACGTGCTCCCAGTTTCCTGACCCTTGAAACTGTGAACAGAACTCCACCAAACAATGTTTCCAGCTGGGACAGGACATCTGATTCTGATAAAAGGCAATTTTTTCCAGAGCTGTTAAAACTTAGAGTGAAATGTGTTTGTCACTTAGTGCAAAGGCCACAGGAAGAAATTGACAGCACACAGGTGGGAGAATGAGCTCCTGAGTAAAATGTGTCTGGACTCTGCGAGAGAGGATACCAGCATAATTTCCACTTCCATACTCAGATTAATCTCATGGACACAAGGTTGGCTGAATTCTAACTACATATTTTTCTACAAAATGCTAAAAAACCTTCAATAGCCCAGGTAAATGAGCTTGACCATCAGGATCATGAGTGATCCCGCTGAGTGTCCACTTTTAACCTCACCTGACATCATGTTCTTTCCCTCACACTCACTCCATCTAAGCATTTTTTAGCCTGGCACAAAAGACTCCATGTCTCTCTGTCTCTCTCTCTTTCTTCCCTTCTTCCCCCAACACACACCCACGGTTGATAATTACAGTCACCGCCACCTTTAGAGAAGTGGCCATGTACATCAATCCAGACACTCTGTCTCTCTCCCTGCTTCCCTTATGGGCTTTCAATTCAGAAACACCTCTTTCTACTCTTCACATCCATGTCACAGTTGCAAGCTTTGTGAGAAAAAAAGCCTGAGAAAGTTACTCTGTCTCTCTCAGTTTTAAAGTTCTATCTGTGAAATAAAAACTCTCTTAAAAAAGCTAAAGAATTATTTCTCTCCCATCTTCTTGATAGTCACTAAAATTCAAATACATCTTCCTTGGATGCTATGACTTACTGAGAGCAACGTGCCACAGTATGCTCATTCATCTCCTTATGACTGAGATAATCTGATTGTCCACATTTTAAAGGTAAAGTAGTTGAGCCTCAGAGGTTAAGGAACTGACCAGATTATACAACTACAGCATGAGCAAGATGGTATTTGAATTCATCACTCTGTCCCCAGCTTCTTTCTTTTTCCTATGAACTCCGTAGCCAAGATCTTTCCAATCATAACTTTAGCCCATTTACTCTCTTCTGCACTTCAATAATGAAACAAGGCATGAAGCAGAAACAACAACTTTAGGTTTTGACTAGTTATGGAATCTGGTTTGTATGATGACCATAACAAGGATTATTTTTTTAGAACTGTCTACCAGATCATGTGTTCAAAACTTTACTAGGTTTGTCTCATTCTATCCCAGTGGCGACCTGTGGAGGTAGATACCTCTAGACTCTCCACATCAAAAAGAAAACTGGGACTCTGTGAAATGAAGTAAGAATACAATTTTCTATTGAATTAAAACTAATGATTCAAATGGCACCAAAGCAAGCAAGTAATCCAGGACCACTGCCCTGTTCTACAAAAATCTTTTTCATGACGTTAAACATTGTTGCATACTTCACAAGGGCCTTCCTTTCTGCCAGTGAAAGTGGCCAATCTTGAAAGAGCAGAAAGAAGAAAATCAATGAAATCCAAGAGACCTACTGAGCATGAAATCTCACTTTAATTTCCTGTTGTCTGCCATCTAAAGAGCAAATGAATGTCAAGATTGGCCAGGCAGCTTTCAGTCACCTGACACAGCTGGGTGGCTAGCTCATAGGAAGCTAAGGCCCAGTAGCCCTCTCAGGTAGGACCCTGGCATCAGCATGCCAGATGGAGCATTATTAGTGGTCAATTAACATGTAGGAAGGGGGGAAAGAGGAAGATAATGGTTGTTGAAAAGAAGAAAGGTATGTAAGGTCAGGAAGTTCCTACTGGGCCTTCTTTCATAATGAATTTAAACTGATGTACAGAAACACTTTCATAAAGCACAGGAAGACAACATGATTTAGAAAAAAAAAGAAAGAAGACAAAAACAAATCAACCTACCTGTAACAGAGTCAGAAATCAGATTAATGTAAAAATGGATCAATTGGTAGGTACAATGATAAACACCTGGAATACCAAAACTCAGGAGACTGAGGCAGGAAGGTGGCAAGTTTGATGGCACTGTCTACAATTCAGTTATACCCTGACCCAAAATAAAATATAAAAAAAGATAGGGATATGGCTCAGTGGGAAAGTGCCCTGGGTTTAAACCCCAGTACCAAAAAAAAAACTCATCAATTCTAAGCAATTTTTTCAAGGCTACAGATGTGGCTATAAGTTCTCTAGAAACTAAAGAAAGGAAAGATACCTGATTCAGACAGAATTTAATGTTTCTTGAATAAAAACAGGTGCAGTACATGGGAACAATGTCAGAAACAAAATTAAGTAACATTGGATTATAAGCCAAACTCTAAAATAAATGTCATGCTCACATAAATACTGACACAAATCATATTAATTATTGAATAAATAAAGAAATGATAAGAGACAAATCTCCCATAGAGAAGAGTTCCAAATAATTTATGTAGATATTTCTCCATCGAAAATTTAAGTCTTGAAGTTCTCATGCCTTACGAGTGGCTGTACATAATGAGACTTCCTCTCAAGAATACAATATGGAACAAGGAAAAGCAATTTCAGAAACCTGAGCAACACCACCTCAGCCAGGTGATGAAGGTCAACATCAGCCGTGGTCAATCATATCGATAGTATGAACCCTTGGTATGAAAGTAATGAAAATGGAACTTTACCTATGTGCTCTGCCTCCCCAAATACATAATCCCAGTCAAATCATCAGAAAAGCTTACAATAAATCCCAATTGAGGGGCATTCTACAAAATATCTGAGGAGTGCTTGTTGAAGCTGCCATGAACATCGAATAAAGGAGCTTGAAAAACTGCCAAAGCCAAGAGGAGCCTAATGAAAGAGGATGACTAAATGCAATGTTGTGTTGCAGATGTGATTCTAGAACAAAATAAGGGCATTAGGCAAAAGCTAAGGAATTCTGCATAAGGCATGGACTTCAGTTAATGTATCAATATTGGATCATTAATTGTAGCAAATGTACCAGACTAATAAGATTCTAGTAACTGGAAACTAGAAATGGTATATAAGGGACTCCAAGTCAATCTTTACATATTGTCTGCAAATCAGAAACAGTTCTACAAAAAAATATTTATATATAGGAGAATTTTTTTTAAATCCTACCATGCCCTGCAACTCCACTCCTAGGAATAAAAAAGATGCAGTAATGTGTCAGTAAACAGTGGTGACACATTCTGAGAAATGTGTCACTGGACTATTTCATCATTGTGTGATCATCATAGAGTATACATACTCAAATCTACACACTATAGGTCAATCACTTAATGAGGCTTATTGATTGAATCAAGAAATGCAGAAAACATGAGATACATGAGGTTAATACTGGTATGACATGGCATATTATTTTACAGTAAACTTTGGTGTGTGGGGGCAGTATTGGGGATCAATCCCAGGGTCTCAAACATGGTAGGCAAGCAATTTATCACTGAGGAATATCCCCAGCCCTATAGTAAATATTTTTAATAAGTAGAAGTACAGTGTTTTTTAAAAAAGCATATCAACAAATATACGAAAAAATGCTCACCATCTCTAGCAATCAGAGAAATGCAAATTAAAACTACTCTAAGATACCATCTCACTCCAGTAAGAGTTGCAGCCATTATGGAGACAAACAACAACAAGTGCTGGAGAGGATGCCGGGGAAAAAGGTACATTCATACACTGCTGGTGGGACTGCAAATTGGTGCAGCCAATTTGGAAAGCAGTATGGAGATTCCTTGGAAAACTGGGAATGGAACCACCATTTGACCCAGCTATTCCTCTTCTCAGACTATATCCAAAGGACCTAAAAACAGCATATTACAGGGACACAGCCACATCAATGTTTATAGCAGCACAATTCATAATAGCTAAACTGTGGAGCCAACCTAGATGTCCTTCAGTGGATGAATGGATTAAAAAAATGTGGCATTTATACACAATGGAATGTTACTCAGCAATAAAAAAGAATAAGGTCATGGCATTTGCAGGGAAATAGATGGCATTAGAGAAGATTATGCTAAGTGAAATTAGCCAATCCCAAAAAAACAAATGTCGAATGTCTTCTCTGATATAAGGGGGTGACTCAAAATGGGGTTGGGAGGGAGAGCAAGGGAAGAAGACTACCTCTATATAGGGAATAGGGATGGGAGGGAAAAGGAGGGAGAAAGGGGGAAAAAAACAGTTAACATGGACATCCTTATCATTAGCACATATCATGTACTGTACATAATTGTATGAGCTATATTTCCATATGACTAGGAAAGCAATAGTTTTGTTTAGAGCAGCATCACCACAAACACGGGGCTAATGCATTGTACTATAAGACTGAGAGAGTTGTGACATCACTCACCAAAAAGTGGAAACGGTCCAAGTGTCCATCAGAAAATGAATGAATATACAAACTGTGATTTCTACATACAACGTAATAGTACTCATGGTACATACTGCAATATGGGCCAACTTTAGAAACACAATGCTAAGTTGAAAGAAGTCAGATATAAAGCATTATATTAAATATTATACTTATTCCATTTTCATGAAATTCAGGAATGGCTATATCCACAGAGATAGGCCATAGATTGATGATTGCCAAGGATTAGGAAAGAGGGGATCCTAATAATGTAAATGAATTAAAATACCCAAAATAAGAGAAAAAAAGTGTTAGGTTTGTCTACTTAACTATAGCTTGCTTACTAGAGACTCCTTAAATAAAACTAAGGGTTTAAAATAATGGAATAATCAAAAATAGAAACACACTAGTCAAAAGCAAGCTAGTTTAACAATATCAACTTCAGGTTAAGTAGGACCTGAGGCAAAGGTTTTAATCAGAACAAATTATAAAAGGAATACAATAATGTTTGTAAAATAACGAGAATTTACCTATTTCTGCATAAGACAGTAACTTAGGCTATGCCACAATAACAAGTCACACTGAATTCACACAGAAAAGGTCTATTTTTCACTTGCATAAAGTCTTAAGCAAATTTCATAGCTCTGCAGACCAGCAGTCCTCCACCTGGTGACATGCAAATTCTGGCTGTTTCAAATTTTTGGCTCCATCATATCCACATGCAGTTTCCTTGGTTGCCAAGGCAGAGGAAAAGAAGGGTCAAATGTTGGGCAGGGTTTCTTAAGCACTTTAGCCCAGCAGTGACACACGCAACTTCCCCCAAGAGGCACCTGGTCAGAATATGTCACATAGCATGATCCCTCTGTTTGGGAGTTGGCAGGTGAAGTGGAGCACATGATTGTTCAATAAGCATTAAATATCTGTGTCACAGCACTTAACAAAATCTTGTAGGAAGTCACAATGTAAAATTGCGCAGTAATACAAAGACAAATCAACAAAAAAGTCATAACACAATAGTTTTAATCTACTTCTATTAGGGGAGAGATGAAACAGAAAGAAACAGAACTATATGTTGTTCTTAGACTTGAACATATGTAGTGAAATAATGGTTTTTTAATATTTTTTGTTGTAGATGAACACATAGTATCTTTATTTATTTTTATATGGTGCTGATGATTGAATCCAGTGCCTCACCCATGTGGGGCAAGCACTTTTACCACTGAGCTATAGCTCCAGCCCAAAATAATGTTTCTTAAAATGCACAAAAATGCTAATTAGCAATTTTCAGACCAGTGGGGTGCTTCTGAAAGGAAATAAGGGATCCAGAATTAGAAAAACCCATGCAGGAGAATTCAACATTACTTGTAATATTTCATTCCCAAAAGAAAAAAAAACTGAAGTAGAGCAAAATATTATTCTATGTTTAAGCTTTATTCTAAATACCAACAGATAACTTCACAGTAGTTAACATTGTTCATTATTTTCTACATGCTTGAAATAGTTCATAAGTTTTAAAGGTCTGTACATGGCTACAATAACTTTATATGATATGGAACAAATTATTCCAAACAATGGCTTAAAGTAACATATTTATTATCTCCCAGTTTCCATGGGTCATGAGTCGGAGCACACCTTCACTAGTTGATCAGATTCTAATAAGGCTGCAATCAGGTGTTGAACAAGTCTAGGGTCTCATATGAGGTTTATAGCCCTTTTCCAAAGTCACTTGTTTATAGGCAGAATTCGTTTCTTTGCATCTGTTGAACACATGGTGGCTTGTTTCTTCAAGGGGAATCTCTAACTTCAGTCAGCTAAGTTTATTTAGTATAACATCATCATCTTAGTCATAAGATATGTCTTACCAAAGTAGTAACAATCTTGTCATATCCACAAGGGAAGAGGATTATTCAGAGCATAGACACTAAGAGGCAGGTGTCTTGGGATCCATGTTAGAATTCTGACACGGTGTTTTCAGGTTTCCATAATCTAAAACAAATATTTTAAACAATGTGAGATGGAACTGTTTGGGTACAGTTGGTTTGGGATGATTCCAGGAAGTATATGTGAAACAAGAAATGGAAAAGTTCAGTATAGATGGTACATTCATGAGCAGGTACATTTACTGTGCACACTGGGTCTCACTGTGGACCTCTCAGACCCATGCCTCATACTTATTACACTGGTGGGTGGGAAAACTGAAGCATTTGATACACTGACTGCTATCTCCTTTGGGAAGGCTAAGTCCTCACCCACTCTTCTAGGTTGCCACTGTACATGGCAAGAGTTTAAGGTGCCAGACAAATCCCTCAGAAAGTGAAGCTGAGACATGCAGATTCTTCAGACAGGATGTAGTCAGTGTGCCAGAAACTTTCTACCTCAGCTGACGATAGCTCAAAGCTACACATGCAACAATGTGGGGTGGGGAATTAAGAATATCTGCCACAATGTGCATACCAGGTAAAGTGAGATTCACTGCTTTAACAGATAAACTCCAAAATTTCAGTGGCTTAACAAAGTTAAATTTTTATTTCTCATAAAATTAATCAGTAAGTCAGTGAGGCTGAAGTAAAGTGGAAAGATGACAGATATGGACCTTTTGGACATTTCAGAATTCAGTTGACAGAAGCGGTAGTATCTTCAGCATATGGCTTCTAATAATATCTTGTCTGTAGAAGCAAACAACAAACATAGGGGGAAAGTATGTATGGAAAAATATATAAATGTAGGCTGCAAGGTCACACCAAAGTCAAAGAGAGTTTAGGTAATATAGTTCAGTTGAGTACCATTTGAAAAAGAAAATGGATAAGATTAACAGGTAGCAACCTCTGCCATAGGGTATGGAAAGCAACTAACTTAACCTAGAATGAAGAGGAAAGACTTTGAGGAATAGGTGAACTTATGTTAAATTTTGAAGGATATGTGATGGTTAATTTTATGTCGACTTTACTGGGTCATGAGGTGTGCAGGTATTTGGTTAATACTATTATTCAATTGTGTCTGTGAGAGTGTTTCTGGGTAAGATTCATAACTGGATTGGTAAATGAGTAAAGCAGCTTTTCCTCCCCAATATGGCCACGCCTCATTCAGAATACAGAGAATTGGCTCGCTCTCTCTACCTGTTTTCAAGTTTGAGATGTCAGTCTGCTGCCTTTAAACTGAACTCAGACTGAAACTAACAAACACCATCAACTCTCCTTGGTCTTATATCCTCAGATTCAGATTGGAACTGTATCCTTTGCAACTTGCTGAGTACAGAGCCCAGAACTTATCATCCTCCATAACTATGTTATTCAATTCTTATGATAAATATATCCATCAATAGATGCAATCATACTGATTTTGTTTCTTTGGAGAATCCAGACTAATATCAAGGGTTAAAAAATTGTCATGGAGAATCACAGCCTCTGGGACAGGAGTCCCCTGTGTTTATCCTTTGCTAGCAAAGCAATAAGCCTTCTTTTATTCTTTTTCTCAAAACCATGTCCTCATTATTAGATTGTCATTGGGGACAAGGATGAAGCTTTTGGTAACAAATTTGTTACTCTGGGTGGGACCCAAGAGCAGCCTCAGCTCCAGCTTTCTTGGGTAGGACTGACTCTCCAAGGAACCCCACTTCCATGCTGAGGATTCATGGTGCTGGTGAGCCAACTGCAGCAGAATTAGGAGATGGGTGAGTTTCTCTTGGGTGGTCCCAGAGTAGTTATTCCTGTGAGTAAAGGGAGGGACAGAGGGCCCATCATAGCAGGTGCCAGAGCTCATTTTGCTTCAGGAAACTCTCGCCTTTTCTCTTGAACAGTACAAATTTCTCCATCATGGTGGACTTTGAGATGAAGGAAACTGAACTCAGGAAAGTCGCATCACCGTTGGCCATTTAGTAATTCTCCCAGTGTGCACACTGAGACCCTTGATTTCCACACACCTGGTCCCTTTCTGTGGGGACATCTGTGACACCACTGGTGTAGGAATCATGATTAAGCAGGACTCAAGAACCTAGAGATATTCACTCCCTTATGATCTGTTCTAGGTTCTTATCTGTTTGTTGGCCTTGGGTTTGGAAATTCCCTCTGGGTTTCTGTCTGTGTTTGGGTTTTGTTTTGTTTGTTTGTTTTTTGGTTTTTTTTTTTGTTTGTTTGTTTGTTTTGTATCTGATCTTGGCAGGTAAATTTAAAAATTCCCATCTATTGGCCATGGTTTTGGAGCTCCTTTCTGGTTCTCTCTGTGTTTCTTTTTTGCAATTGGAGTTTATCTGTCAGAGGTAGAGTAAGTTGAAGAGCCACCTCTAGGTGAAAGCCTGTCTAAGATAATATTTCACTGTAAAGATCTGGCTTTTAAAAGCTTTCTGAATTATTATACAATCTTGAATTTGGAGTTGGCCTATCAAAGTTAAAGTAAGTGGAAGAAATTTGTTTTAAAGGTTCCTGTCTGTCAGCCCTGTTTTTGGTGATCCTCTCTTGTTTGGTGTTGTTCTTTTTTTTTTTTCCTTGTTGCTGGCCCTTTAAGACATGGACCATGCTGTGTTCATCTTACTAAGTGGTCTCTTCAGCAGAGATATCTTGGCCTATCTAAGAAAAAGATGTTTTACTGTAACACAATCTAGCCTTTAAATGGTTTTTCTGGATTATTATACAATCTTGATGTTAAAGTTGGTATGTCAGGGGTAAAGTATATGAAAGAGATTCTGTATGTACAGGCATTTATGCATTTGCATGATAAGGGGTCTGAACCATCAGGAACTAAGTTAAAGGTGCCAAAAGACACTGCCTCTGGTGTGCAAGGATAGCAGGACACCAGACGAAAGGATTGAAAAGGTTAAAACATTTTAAACCCAGTGCTGGCACTCCCAGCACTGTTCTCAGCCTGGCCCCAGAAAACTGCAGATCATCTCACTGTGGGTTGACACCATCCCTAAACTAGGGGGGATAAAAACCCAGATAATCTTCCTGAGCTGTAGAAAAACAGCCAAAGAGAACCTGGCCTCTGCCCTTGTGCCCATGGAAGGTGGAGGCTGCTGGCCATACATAATATGTCAGTAAGTTTCAGTACTTTCAGTTTATGACCTGGGGACAGAAAGAGTCTCCCCTTTTAAGATCTGACAGGGGGACTGGGCCTGGGGCTCAGTGGCAGAGCACTTGCCCTACACATGTGAGGCACTGGGTTTGATCCTCAGCACCACATACAAATAAACAAATTAAGATATTGTGTTCATCTACAACTAAAAATATTAAAAAAAAAAAAAGAACGGACAGGACACCCCATTTGGCCAAGGGATATCCATCAATGGGGCAAGTAGTTCTTGCTATACTAGTATCCCTTCAAACTAAATGCCTGGGGAGATTGGCAGAATAAACAACTGAACCCAGAAAAGAAAAACACAGAAATTAAAGCAACCCGTGTTTTGTTGGCAGCCTCTACAAAGGGATCTTCAAGGAAGCCTGGAGAAAAGGATGCAGAGGGTCTCCTCCACTGCATATCAATGTGCCCAATATAAGAAAAAGGTCCCAAAGAAGCCTCTGGGTACAATTGCCTGTGGGAACTCACTTAAAGTTGATGGCATCATGTCAATGATGAGGCAAACAGGTCAGGCTCAAAATAACCTATGCTTCAACCCCTTGAATGCACCTGGGAGGAAAAAGACCAAGACACATTTTTTTGTATAGGCTGTTTTGTCTGATCCCTTCCCTGTAGTGAAATTTGTTGAGTGAATTACATGCACAGATAACATTCATAAGAATTGTTTCAGAATATGAATTTAAGAAAGGGTCTGAAACTAAAAAAAGATAAAAGAAAGTTATAGATATGGGAATATATTTTAGTATGGAAAACTGAAAGTAAAAGAAATATTTCTGGATGAGAAAGTATATTGTCTGGTGAAGTAATATTCTTGTGCTAAAGTCCAAGAAAAAAGAAGACAAAACTAGGGGTTTAAAGAAGTTGTGAACATTTAAATCAGTAACAGAAGATTTGCAGAAGGTAAATCTCAAAAAGCTGGTTTTATGCTAGGTGAGGTGATGCATGCCTGTCATCCTAGAAGCTCAGGAGGCTGAGGCAGGAGGATCTCAAGTTCAAAGCCAGCCTCAGCAATGGGGAGGCACTAAGCAAATCAGTGAGACCCTGTCTCTAAATAAAATACAAAATAGGGATGCAGCTCATTAGTCAAGTGCCCCTAAATTCAATCCCTAGTACCAAAAAAAAAAAGTTTGTGTTTGTAATTGTAATTAAATTGGCCATAATTAGCATAGTCATTTAAAGTTATTTGAACTTTAATGTACTGATAAGAAGCAAAGTCTGAAACATTGATCTGTTCTTATCTATCAAGATAATTTTCTTGTATTTGTTGGCTTTTATTACTTGTGAAAACTAAGTCTTAAAGGTATTAGGGTTTGTAGTTGTTTTACAGTCTTGAATGATTACTTTGTAACTGGTTAAACAAACAATTGTTATTTAGGTTATAACAATATAGTCGAGGCAGAGCCGCCGCCTGTGCCTGCAAGGTAGGCAGACCTGCGACAGACCAGCGGATCAGGCCCAGCGGCCTGCCGGCGTGGTAGTCACGACACCCCAATTGGAGTAGGGGCAGAGCAGAGCCTCCACCTGCGCCCGAAAGGTAGGCAGACCTGCGACCGACCAGCGGGACAGGCCCAGTGGCCTGCCGGCGCGACAGACACGTCATCCCATTTGGAGTAGGGGCAGAGCAGAGCCTTCACCCGCACCCGGAACAGGCCCAGCGGTCCGCGGGTGTGGTAGACAAGTCACACCAATTGGAGGAGGGGCATAGCAGAGCAGCCTACAAGGTAGGCAGACCTGCAACCGACCGGCGGATCAGGCCCAGTGGCCTGCCGGCGTGGTACACACGTCACCCCAATTGGAGTAGGGGCAGAGCAGAGCTTTCGCCCGCGCCCGGGACAGGCCCAGCGACCCGCCGGCGTGGTAGACACGTCACCCCAATTGGAGTAAGGGC
Organism: Marmota monax; assembly: GCF_021218885.2. Classification (NCBI taxonomy): domain Eukaryota; kingdom Metazoa; phylum Chordata; class Mammalia; order Rodentia; family Sciuridae; genus Marmota; species Marmota monax. The sequence continues at coordinate 19,767,227 of NW_026692781.1, forward strand.
AGAGCAGAGCCGCCGCTCGCGCCTGCAAGGTAGGCAGACCTGCGACCAACCGGCAGAACAGGCCCAGGGGTCCGCGGGCGTGGTAGACACCTCACACCAATTGGAGGAGGGGCAGAGCAGAGCCGCTGCCCGCGCCTGCAAGGTAGGCAGACTGCCACCCGACCCTGCAAGAGAGACTTTTCAACTATACAAGAGCAATATAAATATATAGGGGGAAAAAATTTTCAAAAACACAACAGTTTCACCAAGCAGAAAGAAACGCAAGCAGTATGAAAAGACAAGGAAAGAAAGGACCACAAGCAATGCAGGTCAACTCAACTTTATAAGAGGTAACAGCTGCAGCAGATGGAATGTCAGATAAAGAATTCAGGATATACATGCTTCAGATGATCTGGAGTCTCAACGAAGACATTAGACAGCAAAATCAGACAATGAAAGATCACTTCGACAATGAATTACACAAACAAATCCAGGAAGCAAAAGATCAACTATACAGGGAGATAGAGGTTATAAAAAACAAACAAACAGAAATCCTAGAAATGCAGGAAGCAATAAACCAACTTAAAAACTCAATGGAGAATACTACCAGCAGAGTAGAACACTTAGAAGATAGAACATCAGACAATGAAGACAAAGTATTTCAACTTGAAAAGAACATAGACAGCTCAGCAAGAGTGTTAAGAAACCATGAGCAGAACATCCAAGAAATATGGGATAACATAAAGAGACCAAACTTAAGAGTCATTGGGATACAGGAAGATATAGAGGTCCAAACCAAAGGAATGAGCAATCTATTCAATGAAATAATACGAGAAAACTTCGAAGACTTGAAGAATGAGACAGAATCCCAAATCCTAGAAGCCTACAGGACGCCGAATGTGCAAAATCATAAGATATCCACACCTAGACACATTATAATGAAGATGCCCAACATACAGAATAAGGAGAGAATTTTAAAGGCTACAAGAGAAAGGAAGCAGATTACATTTAGGGGTAAGCCAATCAGGATAACAGCTGATCTTTCAACACAGACTCTGAAAGCTAGAAGATCCTGGAATAACATATTTCAAACACTGAAAGAAAATGGGTTCCAACCAAGAATTGTGTATCCAGCGAAATTAAGCTTCAGGATGGAAGATGAAATTAAAACCTTCCACAATAAACAAAAGTTAAAAGAATTTGCAGCTAGAAAACCATCTCTTCAAAACATCCTCGGCAAAACATTACAGGAAGAGGAAATGGAAAATAACAATGAAAACCAACAGTGGGAGGTAGGACAGTAAAGGGGGGAAAAATAATGAAAGAGGAAAACAAACCATGTTTAGTAACAGAAATAAACAAATATGGCTGGAAGAACAACCCATATCTCAATAATAACCCTAAATGTTAATGGCTTAAACTCACCAATTAAGAGACACAGGCTAGTAGAATGGATCACAAAACAAGACCCAACAATATGCTGCCTACAGGAGACGCATTTGATAGGAAAAGACATACATAGACTGAAGGTGAAAGGTTGGGAAAAATCATATCACTCATATGGACTTCGGAAACAAGCAGGAGTGTCCATACTCATATACACAATGGAGTATTACTCTGCATTAAAAAATGACAAAATCATAGAATTTACAGGGAAATGGATGGCATTAGAGCAGATTATGCTAAGTGAAGCTAGGCAATCCCTAAAAAACAAATGCCAAATGTCTTCTTTGATATAAGGAGAGTAACTAAGAACAGAGTAGGGAGGAAGAGCATGAGAAGAAGATTAACATTAAACTGGGATGAGAGGTGGGAGGGAAAGGGAGAGAGAAGGGAAATTGCATGGAAATGGAAGGAGACCCTCAGGGTTATACAAAATTTCATACAAGAGGAAGTGAGGGGAAAGGGGAAAATAATACAAGGGGGAGAAATGAATGACAGTAGAGGGGGTAGAGAGAGAAGAGGGGAGGGGAGGGGAGGGGAGGGGGGATAGTAGAGGATAGGAAAGGCAGCAGAATACAACAGACACTAGTATGGCAATATGTAAATCAATGGATGTGTAACTGATGTGATTCTGCAATTTGTATAGGGGGTAAAAATGGGAGTTCATAACCCACTTGAATCAAAGTGTGAAATACGATATATCAAGAACTATGTAATGTTTTGAACAACCAACAATAAAAAAATTTTAAAAAAAACAACAATATAGTCAATACCCTAAATATGTGACTAGGTGTATGTATGCACCTGACCACTATATCTTTCTAAGCCTTGTCAAAGTGTTACACAAAAATTTATAAAGTTTATGTAAGTTTCCTGGCAAAATAACCAATAAGTGCTCTCTCTGACATAGAAGTGCAACATTGTCATTTAAAGACCTGTCTTATATTTGTTGTTTTGACTAAGTCAATTTCTGATCATTAACACTTTTTCATAAATGTATAAGAAATTTAAGCATATCCTTTGATATTTCTAATCCATGTAGACCTGTGATTATTGTTACCATACACTATGGATTCTAAATTGTACTTCAAAATTAAAGTTAAGCTTAGGGGAGAACTTTGCCAAATTGTTGTTCTCCAAATTAAAATTAGTTGTAACAATATTCTCAAATTTGTATAGAAATAATAAATTTGGTTGGTTTTTATAGCTGATTGGTGTTTTATAGCTTATATATTTATATTTGGTTGGTGTTTTATAACTGAAAAAAGTAACCTGTTGTCAATAAGTTAAATATAAAATTTTTTTTGGCCTCTTCACACTGGACTTGGAATTTAAATGTATTTTTGGAAGGTAATAAGAAGAGCCTTATCTGTTTAAAGGTGACATTCTACAATATGGAAGCATTTTGCCCCTTTTTCCACAAAAAGAAAGTTAAAAGTTCTCTTAGCCTCTGATTCATGTTTTAGATGTAATATTGTAATGTGTTGTTTGTCAAGAGCCCCTCCTTACTGGAGATAAGACTCTGCCTCCCACCCTACTCCATGTTAACATGATTCCAAAGTAGGCTAGACTACTTTGATTTCTGTGATCTCAAAATAAACAGGGTAAAATACATAACTAAGTAAAGGTTTAGAATTATAAGAATCATTTTTCTTGGCTCTTAGCTATTACACAAATTGAATCTCTTTCTCTATTAATTTCATTTTGTATTTTCCTTGTAAATGTTATAACTATTGCTTATTAGTGTTTTGCAGTGGTACCACTTCTAATTAAACAACTTGAGTTAATTTGAGATATAAGACAGATTAAAAGGACACCCACAAAAAGAGAGAGAGAGAGAGAGAGAGTCCACTCAAAGTCCAAAGACCATGCCACACACTGGAATCCCACACAAGAGATTTATTGTTGGTAACATGAAGTATACAAATAAGGCTGTCCCTACGAGGAGAGCAGCAGCCTGGTGACACTCACAGTACAGGTTATAGCCCACAGGAGGAATTGCATAAGCTGTTTAGGAGTTTAATCTGGGGTGGGGTTAATCTTTTTTTTTAAGCAGGCACATGTTCTTATGGGAAGTTAAGCAGCATTGCCTCAGAATCAAAACTTTGGAACCTCTAGATTAAATGGCTCCCAACCTAAAATGGTGAATCTGATGCCAATACAGATAGTATATAATACTGACTTCCAGTATTAACACTGATCCCAACTAAATGAAAGGGGTAACAATAAAATTATAGATATTGAAGTTATAACTTGTTACTCCCCCTTTAAGACTGGTGAAACTGGGCTGCTAAGAACTTAAACCCAAAAACTTGGAGACCAAAGTCAAAAAAAGAGCAGTCAACATTTTCGCCTTTGCCCTCTGAGGTAAGCCAGGACCCAGAGAATTACAGGATCCCTCTTGGGCCCTGAAACTCCCATGAGTCTCCTGATCTGCCGATCAGAGACATCAAGAGGACCCTAGAGAACAGGAACCCAATCAGTGCACATTCTGTAAAGAGGAGGGTCACTGGAGAGGAAAATGTCCCTGATACTTCCAAGAAAAGCTATGGATGGTTAGCCAGCCCCTGATTCACCTGACGGATGGCACCTCTGGTAGAGGAAAGCTAAAAGAGCCAAAAGACTTCACAACATCCCCAAGAGTGATCTCTGAGAAATCTCAGCTGACTCTTGAGAGTAGATAGGAACAAAGTCATTTTCAACCAACTTGGTCCTAAACAACTGGCAGGTGAATATAGCCCCGTACTTTATGGACATTTAAAAAGAACAGCAATTTTTTTTAATGTAACTTTGTTATGCTCGAATTCAGGACCCCCAAAAGACCACCAGAGACCAAGATCGATGTAAGCAGCAAAGAGGTGTTTATTGCGAGCTAGCTTGGCCCTCTGCACACACAGTTAACTGGTGACTCTGAGAGGCCCCGAGCCCAGGGTTTGCAGCAGTTTTATACACTCTTTGGGGAAGGCAGGGACTTCACATACTTCATAGCATCTCTTAGCAAATCATCACACACTGCGGGAAAATCATAAAACAACTCTAAAACATGATTAGCACATTCACTGGCGGGAACAAGTTGGATAAGGGTGATTGGTTAGTACAAGAGGGGGTTTCTTTTGAACTAATTGGTTTAAACCACAAGGGGTGTACATGCTGAACTACATGGTTTCCCAACATGTTATCAACCACCATAAACTACTGGGAGAGTCATCTGGAATCCCAGGTATTTTCCCTGCCTCATGCTAATAGGTGGTTGCTAGGGGGTTGCTATGGGTCCTCACCTAACCTGAGTCAGGGACACTTGGCACAGCAGATCTCTCCTGTTATTTGTAGATAAACAATTCAGCACGGTGGTATGTGCCTAAGAGTGTTCTGTGGGTCTTTCCAAGGACAAGGGTCATGCCCCCTTCCTTGGACAGGCTTTGCTGTGAGGTAGAGGCTGGTTTCTCAACTTAAGATGTCAGCCCTACCAAAAGTAAATTAAGCTGGAGGCTAAAGAGGAAGGGTTCTTGTATGGGAGTGCCTAATAATAATGATCATAAAGGACTCTAGAGTCGAAAGTTTGTCCTCAGTTAATTTGAGCTTGATCTCCAGACCTAAAAAATTACCTAACCTCCTACATTGAAAAACTTGATCTGTTTTTCCACTGATATGAGTTACTGTCTTCATGGTTTTCAGAGACTGGCTGAAACAATAATTGATTTTGTGCTAATTATTTATTTAAAAAAGTAATGGTTTGCTGTTTTATTTATTGTTGTACTAGTGTTGGCATGAGATTCACCATTTTAGGTTGGGAGCCATTTAATCTAGAGGTTCCAAAGTTTTGATTCTGAGGCAATGCTGCTTAACTTCCCATAAGAACCTTCTAAAAAAAAAAAAAAAAAAAAAAGATTAACCCCACCCCAGTTTAAACTCCTAAGCAGCTTATGAAATTCCTCCTGTGGGCTATAAACCTGTACTGTGAGTGTCACCAGGCTGCTGCTCTCCTCATAGGGACAGCCTTGTTTGTATACCTCATATTGCCAACAATAAATCTCTTGTGTGGGATTCCAGTGTGTGGCATGGCCTTTGGACTTTGCGTTGACTCTGTGAGTGTCCTTTCAGTTAACATAATCCATGCCCTATGTGTGCCTTGCATCCAGTCACTTGCCTCCCACTACTGTGGACTCCTGGACTGCTCTGATGCTAAATACTCTTAATTGTCCATGCCCCACCTGATAGAACAAGGCCTTTAGATTATTTCCCCCAACTCCACTTTCAGCAGGAAACAGTTTGGAGATGTCATTTCCCATTTTTCCATAGAAATGGAATGTATAAATTGACAGTGGGGAAATGTAACAGTGGTCCACTTTATGCTTTGAATACAGCCCTTGCTGTTCTGCCACCACAACTTATTTTTTAAATAGGCAGGTTTCCTCCCTGTCCTCTCTCCCTGTTCCTTCCTAATCTCTCTACCTCCCTAATCTCAGGGAAAACAGGATTATCTTTCTTCCCCATTTTAGGCAGATTTATCTGTCCTGGAATACACACCCATCATAGGAATGAAGTAATCCAGACTGTGGATTTCAGGGGAAGAAATGACTAGCTCCCAAATTAACAATTGAATTATAACTCCAGACAGAGAACATTTGGAATATAGCCTTTGAATCACCTCTTTAAAAGCCCCCTCTTCCTGCTGATGGGCAGAATCACAGTTTACGGAAGAGGAGTCCCCTGCGTTTTCCCTTCGCTAGCAAAGCAATAAAACTTTTTTTTTCCTTTTTCTAAAAAAAAAAAAAAAAAAGTCATGGAATTTAGAAAGACCTAAAGTATTTCAGGCAGAGCAAAAACATATGCAGAGAAACAGGGACAAGGAAGAACTTAGGCAAATGCAGAGTAGATTTGTTTTGACAGGGCCCAAAGTTGGTATGGGCATATGGAAGAAGAATCTGCAAATGTGGGCACAAGTCTGACAGTCAAGCTCCTGACTTTACACTATAAATGAAATAAAGGACTGGGGCATTTTAAAGAAGATATGAAGTAATAACAGAGATTTAATACTACATTTGCAACCACAAGAAAGATTTGTAAGAGCAAAGGATTTTCTGCAAAATATTGCTAAATATCAACTGTGTTGAGCTTTGTGATATTTAACAAGGAAAGATGATGCATTTAGTCGAAAGTGCATGGGCTTGAAGTCAAGCAAACCTGAGTTTAACACCACCTGGCATATTTGTTAGGAGAACTGGATAATCTATACATAAAGCTTCTAGCATAATGTATGACAAATATCCTGTGCTCAAAGAAATAATCAGGCCCTTTCCCTGCACTCTGAACAACAAAACTAGTCAGCATGAGTTTATCTGAGAACAGCAGAGAAAAATTGAATTGGTTGATGCTAAGACTTTTGAACCCTGCTTAATATTACTAATACCTTTTGTGAATAATTATGAGTTGTAAAATGTATAGCCAACAAATTTCAAATTTTGAACCTCTGAGAAATCCCAGCCCAAGTGCTTGCTGGAATATACTAATGAGTTTGAGAAACAGGCAATACAATATTTAAAGAAGGTAATAGTAAGCCTCAACATTAGTATTGAGAAACATTGACAATTAATTCATAATAAAACATTCTTAAAAGCAAGAAAATATTTTTGCATTGCAATTATTTGACCCAACATTAGCCAACTACCTGTGTATATTTCTTATACCCTATTTATTTCTTAATGAAATATTTGTTTTTTAGTGAGAAATTTGCATTTCCTACTTAGATACATAAATATTCGTGCTTTATAATTCCTTCACAGGAAATAACTTATCCTGTATATTTAGTTTCTTAATACATATAAGAAAATTGATCTAAAGCATGTTAGTTGAAAGCATGAAAAAAATTCCATATTCCAAAAATCCAAAGGATTTTACAAGAAACAAATGTCAATAATTCAAGACCCAAATGAATAAGAACTACTTTTAAAAGAAAATCTAAACAAAGTTTTTAAATGAATAATATCCTACTTGTAAAATTAAGAATTTAAATCGTTTTTTGTGTTATTTCATGCCACAACCTTAACATACTTCAATTCATTGCTCTATTTTGAAAGTGTCCCCCAAAGGCCCATTGTTGAAGGCTTGGTTCCCAGCCTGTGGCCAGAGAAGAAGGTGGTGTACCCTTTAAGAGGCAGGGAGAGGTCTTACGTCATCGGAACATACCCTTGAAAGGGATATTGGTGCCCCAGCTAGGGAAGAATAGAGGTACTTTAGGCAGAGGGGAGTGAAGGGAGGAGAAGGGGTAGGAAGGATAGTAAAATGTATAGGACATTAGTATCCTATGTGCATATATGTTTACACAACCAGTATAATGCTACATCATGAACAACCAGAAGAATGAGAAGGTATACTCCATCTATATATGATGTATCAAAATGCATTCTACCATCATGTATAACTAAATAGAAAAAAAATTAAAAAGGAAGAAAAAAACAAAATTATGTAAGCCAATTCTCTAAAAATTACATAGATGTAGACATAGACGCTTTTTGTTGGTTCAGTTTCTGTGGAGAACTCAAAGTAATACACTGATCAATGAGTAAAAAGTTTTAGTCATGCAAGATGGAATCATTCCCAACAGCCACTGTATGCTATTGTGCTTGTAGTGAACAATAGCACATGGTACACAGAAATTTTTGTTAAGAGGCTAGATCTCATGTTTTATGTTTTTTACTACAACAGAAAAAGAGATCAAACGTATTCCCATAAATGAGGCCAATATCTTCTGAACAATGGCAGAGTCACTTAAATAAATATGCAATCTCCTAAAATAACACCTGTGAAGATGATATTTGCTTGAATATAGAAGTTCTGATGTTTCTAAATTCTATTTTTACTTTTTTAGCATTTAAACTAAATGGTATTGTCTATTTGTGGGTTTTCTCACTAGAAAGTAAGAAGCCTTGCATAGACATTAAAATGTTTAAAGACTGGATTTTGAAAATGGATATCAATTACTGACAGGGTTACCAGCACCTTGATAGAGCAGATTCCTACTTGTGTGTGAGCCACCTGGGAAAATTAAAAGTCTGAAATAATCAGTAAGGAGCAAAAGACAAAGCCAGAAATTAGACTTAAGCAGGGGGGGGGGGTGCCTGGTGGGTCTTCCAGCCCTGATAGGAACTGGAACTGAACAACTGAAAAAAGGTCCCAATCCTTTATTTAAGGGGAAGTACATCAAATGTTTCAGTGTGGCAGGGATCTTGAGGTAAGGTGCTTGGCAGGTTATGCCCATCTCCAGGCAGCTGTGTTTGATCCTAAGGCTGTGCGCTAAGGAAGGGCACCAGTGTGATCTGGGCTTTCTCAAACTGCGGAATTTCACCTAGGGGCTCCCAGAAAAGCAGCTTCCTTGCCTTATGTTGGCTCAAACAAACCCATAATTTATACATGGCTTCCAACAAACTACTAAATCTTAGGAAGTGTTTTTGAAAGCAGGCAGCCACCATTCTCTATTTAGTTAACAGAACTAGGTCCAGTGTAAATACCATGAGAGTTGTAAATTTAATATTTAGAGTCATCATTAGAATCACAAACACAAGCTATTACACCTTGAAAACATAACCAAAGAGTCTTTCCAGCTTAAAATGAATTATAAGAAATGAAGTAAATTACAAATATGTCCCCCACTTAAGGTTAGAAGACTCATGAATCACTAGACCAAAAAAGCCCCCAAGCCATAGATATTATTGTAAACCTCATCTACTTTGTTGTTATGCATAGAACTATTTATAATATCAAAATAATATGATATTTGGGATTTTCCCCTGTAATTCCAGTGTTCATAATACTTATAATTTGCTTCTCAAACTACCCTTGAGAAAAAACACACATTAACAAGATCATAATGAAGTCACTGGAGAACTACTGTTGCTTAGGAACATCGAAGAAATTTAGCATGGGCTGAAGATTTATTATCACACGAGCCAGTGAAATAGGCAATTGGGTGCTTTTCCTTTGATTAGATGTTATATATCAGTCTGGCATTCCCTAGTACCTCCCAGTTAAGCTGATAGATGAAATCAATCTGATATTACCTTATACAGTGTCTAATGTTTAATTTAGAAATAAAAATATGCTTTATCTGAAAATATAAAATATAGAAATGTAAACACAAAATAACAAGTTGTTGGTTTTGGGGGGTTACATATATAGCCACAACCCCTGCCCTGATATTTGGTTTTAAATATGTTTACCATTAAGTTTTATTCACTTTTGTGCTTTTAGTTCTTTTTGTATCTTTTCCTAGTTGTCATGGTGGGAAAATTGACACATTTCTCAAAGGCTGTTGATGCAAGAGAGCTTACTCAAAGAAAAAAATTAGTGATTTTTGATCACTGACATATTTTATGTCAAGGAAATTTATGTTTACAGTTGTAGGAATAAATGGCTCTGTTTTTATATTTTCATGAAAAAAGATAAGCCTGCAAATTCAGAATTTTATTATGTATAGCATTGGTTCTAAAAATGACAACTTAATGTGAAAAATTAAAAAAAAAATTCAACCATTTGTTTTGTCAGTTAACCTTTAGAATTGTGTACTGAATCATTTTCCCTAGGTTAGCTCAACATATTAGTCAGTTTTGCAGAAATACAGCTCATCTTATGTTCCATTTAAAATCTATTCATTGATGTAGAACATGGAATGTGTCACCAGAGTGTAACTAATTGTTCCCACTCCCTCCTTCATATTTTATGTATCATTATTATGATGAAAGGTAGGTAGAAAATAGAAGAGGGAGGAGAAGAACTGTTGGGTATATTACAAAGTCAAACTCCGGGAAAACAAAGAGAAATGAATGTTCCTAGTTGATTTCAAATACCAGATTAATTATTAGAATAAGATTAAAAAAAATAATTTACCACATTGCTTGGAAGTTTTCCTAAGAGGGTATATCAAATATGACTTTAGGTATAAGCCTAAAAATAGTAGCTTTCTCATATTACAGTTAAAAAGCTATCTAATGATCAAGAAATATCACATAATTCTCACACAAAATGATTTATTCTTAGATAAGAAAATGTGATTTCAGAAATGATTTATTCTTTTGATCAGTTAGCAAATAGTGACCGAGTTCTTTCTGTAAGCCAAGCACTGTTCTAAATGCTGATACTAGATCTGGGAACAATACAGATAACAGCCCCTGCCCATTTAGAGATGTACTTCTACTTTTAAAAAATTATAATAATGGTAGACAAATAACATAGTGTTAGGCAATGATAGGTTTTTCAAAGAAAAATGAAATAAATAGAATTGAGAATTATTTAGAAGAGCTTTTGCTTTTAAGGTGAGCTAGGAGACATGACACTTGAGCAGAACCTGGATGTAATACAAGAGGGAGTCACATGAATATCCAAGAAAATACATTCCAGGGAATGGGAGGAGCAAGGCAAAGGTCCTGAGGCAGGAGTGCGCCTGTCAAGTTAACAAGCAGTAAGGAGAGTGTATGGCTCAAACAGCAGGTCATCAAGAAAAAGAGTAACAAAAATCTCAGGCCAAAGATCTGGCCAAAAATAAAATCTCATAAATCCTATCAATTAAAAGAATTGTGATGGAACCTCTGAGATAGGAGAACATTGGCAACTCAATATGTTTGGGTGAAGCATTTCTGTTTGAGGTATAATATCTAATTGAACCCCAAGTCTTATCTAATTGAATGCCAGGTGGAAATTTTGAATAAGACAATTTGATAAATGAGTCTAGAGCCTTTCAGAAAGGTTGGAGATATAAATACATCAATGCAATGATAAAAAATTAAAGTCCTGGAACTGGAGGAGGCAACCTGGTGAATGAATATACCTAGAGAAGCAATAAGGGGTAATAAAGAGGCAAAGAAGAGAGAATGAAAGCAAGGAAGCTATGACTAGTGAAGTGAAACTAAGAGAAGGGAAGAACATCCTGGGGTAAAGGAAGAGAGTGTGGAAGATAGGGGACTAATTGTCCAACGATGCTGATAAAGTCAGGTAAGATGAGAATGGGCAATTGTCCATGGAGTTTGGCAATTCAAAATCTTTTAATAACCTTAATAAGAATGATTCTAGGGAGACAGAGAAACCGTAAGTTCTGTTGAAGTGTATTTAAGACAAAGTTGAGATATGAAGTGGAAAAAGCAAATAGAGACAATCTTTCCTGAAGGAGGTTAGGAAGAAATAGAGGTAAAAAATGAACTAAGATAAAGATAAGAAAAATGAGAGCAGCACCTGGAAGAGTATGTGAAATCAGGGAGAGTTATTTTAAAGATGGAAAATATGTTGATATGTTGTTGGCAGTGGTCCATTAGGGATGGGGCAATTGCTGGTAAGTCAGAGAATGGTACATTCAAAATCTTTGAACAGGGTGGGATCCAATATGCAGATGGAGCTGTTACTCTTTAAAAAAGAGTTGACTCTTTTAATAAATGGCAAGGCAGGGTACAAGATTACAGATATAGGAAGGTTTGGGATTTGCTAGTACCCAGAAAAGAAAGTGCTCATTTTCTCAGAGTTGGTGTGTTTATCAATGCTTGTCTAAGGTTAATTAGTTAAGTCATCCCATTGACTTCCAAGCACATGATCCCTCAAGCCAGATGTAGACTACAGATGTAGACTACAGCTCTCTGTGGCTGATTATCTCTGTTCCAGGCCCACAAAATATACCCCATGTAGGAGCAATGCTCTTTGCAAGCCTGGGGTCTCATTTTGGACTCCTGTAGGAGAAGTAGGTGGGTTGGTGAGAATTTGTCGTTGTCAGTTCTCCACATGCTTCCATGCTTGGGTAATCATAGCTTGTTGCCTTTAGTCTCAGCTATACCCACTCCTTGAGTCAGAAAAGACTTGTTCAATCAACACCATATCATAAGTTTCCTCTCCAAATGGGGTTTAGAAACAGGTGTAGGTTCCCTCCCATACTCAGACTGGTATGTAGGAGAAGAGAGAAGTAGAGTAGGAAAGAGTGGAGAGCTGTGGGAATGGGGCAGTTTGACCCCTGGATATTAAAGTAAGCATGAAGTAAGAAACTTACTATCTACCCTTCAACCCCAGAATTCTCCATGCTTAAAATATTTGATCCCTGATCCCTCAAGCCAGTTAACAGAGGATATGTACCTCCTTATCTAGATCCTTTCACCAACTTCCTTCTGATACATGACAAGAAGGTCCCCAAAGGTAATGATTCCCTACAAACAATAATTCTAAGTCTGGTTTCAATACTGAATATCAAGCCTGACAGATTAATCAAAATATGTTCACCCCTTTCTCCAGTCAATTCATCTGCTTTTAATAATTTGAGTACTGGCTCCTTCCACAGAGTACTAACCTATCCATCCTGATTTATTCCTTTCTTGTTAGCTACCCACTCCTAGTCTTCTATCTCCATTCTTCTATGCTATTTAAAACTCACTTCCTTTTTCCTGTGCTCAGTTGACAATCCTTTCAATAGAAAATAAATCAAAGTCCTCAATATTTAGTTTTCTACCTTATCTTTCCTAGAGTCTTGTAACATTCTGTTCTCTACCTTTCCTTCTGCCATACTGAATATCTTGTGAGTTGCCTTAATCTATCATCTAGTTTCATGATCCCTTACCAGTTCAAAACATGTCCTTTCTTCCTAATATAACAGTCCCTTCTGTTTCTTCACACTTCAAGATAAAAACTCAAGTCTCAACTCTTCTGCATACCTATTTCCAAATATAAAAGACCTGTGGGTCTCAAATTTGGGCATACATTGTAACCACTTGGAAAGCTTTAAAAAATAAAAATATAAAAAATATATAAATATGTCAAAAATAAAACTTTAAAAATAAAACCAAAGCCTCAGTTTACCCTAAGAAATTCAGACTCAACTGGTGTTGCATACAGCTTGAATTAGGGAATTTCAGTCCATCCCTAAGTGATTCTAGTGTATAACCAAGGTTGAGAAGCACTGCCCTCAATGATATGAGGGCTCTTCTTTAGCTCATATTAATTTATTCATCATCCTCAAAACTTCTCACCTTGCACATTTAGTTGTGTAAGGACCATATTTTATTAGTCTTTGCATTCCAGCGCCTGCTTTAATGTTCAATTTTCAATACGTGGCTTTTGAGTAAATGAAGGATTAGAATTTTTCCTGCTTATATATGAATATTGTTTCTTAATGGGATAAAGAAAACCTGAAATATCTTGAGTTAAACATCACACAAATGAAAAACAGAAATAGTTTGGTTGAAGGTGGGTCACATGATACCAGGGTGATGATATAATGCTTTGCAGCCAGGAAAACCTTGGAATGATTCCTGAATTCTACACATGAAAAATCAGATCTTTTACAAAAGTAACGAAGTGAAATAACCGACAGTCACTTTCTCCCCAGTGAGCTAAGAGTGTCAACATAAATGAATCTCTAGATCTGTTCTGGGACCTGCTGTTTCATAACTCTGGTGATTAGATAACTTGTCAGCATGTTTCAACCCTGTCCTCCCTGTTTGATCCCAAATCATGAAGATTTGTTTTTGAGTGAGTAGAATGTCCTTTATTTTACTGAAGCACTGGGATTCCCCTCGTTTTATTATTCAGATTCCATCTTCTTACTCATTTGAAGAAAAAAAAACATAAAAAGAACAAAAGGACAAAAGCAAGCGCAATCAAATAAGCATAAAAATAAACCCTGGTGCATGCTGGAAGATGGAATAGAATGCCTAAAATCATCTTATTGGGATACCCTATAATTATGGAATATCTAAACTTGGGTAAATATGGACTGTATTTCTGTAGTCGGATTTTTACAAAACAAAATATAAAACTGAATTTTAGGATCAAATTTAGTCAGATATTATAACAGTTTTTTTAAATGTATAATGGCAATTGTAATAAGAAATCAAAGCATTTGATGCACAAATTTTTTTTTCAGGTTGAAGGAAAGGAAAACATGTAAAGAAAAAACTGGCTTGCCGGTGAGAGTACAATCCCTGCAGCTGACAGCAGGAATTCAACAGAATTCTATGAGTTTTCAGAGAACTTGAAGTTAAAACTGCTGATTTCTAAGACTTTTCAAGATTCCTGATTTATAAAAGCACAGGGTTTTTGGAAATTGGTCATGTTGAAAATAATGCTATTTATGGAAAGGCTTTAGGAAGTATGCTATCATTCTGAAGTTAAAAAGAGGGAAGATTATTTCCTCTATTTAGGTCAAAGTTGATTTGTTCTGCTCTTTTCTGCTTGGGCATAAGCAGTTATTATTTTTGTTGCTGCTGCTGTTTCTTTGAGCTTTTGCAAATAGTGGATAAACAAGTATTTGAGTTTTTCTTGTATCTCTCTAGTAGGCAATTTCTACATTCCATTCATAACTTAAGAGAGGAAAATTATCTTGCCAAATAGTAAATCCACACAATGAAGGCTTGTTCTGATGCTTGAAATCACAGACAACAAAAAAATAATGTACGGCAGCCACTCAAGTAATGTACAGGAGGGAAGCAGGGCACTAGGACAATGAGGACTGTTGAGAACTGAAGAGAATTATAAATTTCACATCCCATATAAAGGCAGTCAGACTTACTATTCTCACTGTAATGCTGCCCACTATTTGGACCCTTTCCATTTTTAAGTTTGGTGTTTTATAAGAGTTTTCTTTAAAATAAGTATTCCCTTTCATAACTATTAACATTTTATTGGATATCTTTCCAATCTCTGTTCTGTACCATGCCATGCTAGTACAGGCCTCGCTGGGATTCCAGCAGACTGTATCCAGTCCTCTGCCCACATCAGAAATAAAAGAATATAACAGCAGCTCCTGAGGCTGAGGCAGGAGGATCTTGAGTTCAAAGCCAGCTCCAGGAAAAGTGAGGCGCTAAGCAGCTCAGTGAGACCCTCTCTCTAAATAAAATACAAAGAAGTTCTGGGGATGTGGCTCAGTGGTTGAGTACCCCTGATTTCAATCCCTGGTATCCCCCCCCAAAAAAAGAGAAAAGAAATAAAAGAATATAAAAAGGAAAAATGTATTTAATTACAGTTTGTCCAAAACTGGGAAGACAGTTAATCTGCCTCCATTTGTACTACAGCAACTTTACAATTTATAGGAACTAAAACCAGGATATATATATATATATATATATATATATATATATATATATATATATATAGCATAGCCAAGCTGCGCTAGACTAGGCTATTTTACAATTCCAGTTTCATTGGATTTAGCCAGGGACCAGGAGAAGTTCTCCGTTTCCATTCTCAGCTTAAGGGAGCTGGAATGAAGAATGATATGATTTAGATATTAGATGTCCCCCAAAATTCATGGTGAGACAATGCAAGAAAATTCAGAGGTGAAATGATTGGGTTAGGAGAACCTTAAATTAAACAGTGCTTTATCCCTGATAGGGATTACCTGATTGGTAACCTAAGCAGGTAGGGTGTGGCTGGAGAAGTTGGATCCCTGGGGGCCTGCCTTTGGGGTATATATTTTGTTCTGATTGAGCACAGCACTGGCTCTCTCTCTCTCTCTCTCTCTCTCTCTCTCTCTCTCTCTCTCTCTCTCTCTCTCCCCTCCCCTTTCCCTCTTCCTCTTTCTCTCCTTCTCCCTCTCCTTCTCTCTTTCTCTCTGATTCCAAGTGTGATGTCCTAAGAGCTTCACTCTGCCACACCCTTCCACCATGCTGTCTTGCTCCATCTGTTCTAAAATATTTCTAAAAGTAGATTATTTCTCATATACTATGTTGTAATCTACTTTTTCCATTTAAAAACATATCATTAACATCCTTTCATGTCATTAAATTTTCTTCTACAAAAATTTTTATTTCGGGCGTTACCAGGAATTGAACTCAGGGGCGCTCAAACATTGGGCCACATCTCCAGCCCTATTTTATATTTTATTTAGAAACAGGGTATCACTTAGATGCTTAACACCTTGCTTTTGCTGGGGCTGGCTTTGAATTTACAATTCTTCTACCTCAGCCTCCAGAGCCACTGGGATTACAAGCATGCGCCACTATGCCCAGCTTCTACAAAATTTTAAAATATGCTTTTTATTTTTAATTGATACACAATAATTCTTCATACTTATGGGGTACAGTGTGCCATTTCAATACATGAGTACATTGTGTAATGATCAGACCAGGTTAATTAGCATATCCATCACCTTTAAGAAATTCTTGTAATAAAATTGTTCAATATGTCACAAAGGATCAACTTTTATTCAAACGTTGGCAAAATTAGCTGGGTAACTTAAAAAAACTTGGCACACAATCATACAGAATATTTTTCTTGTTGCAACATATTATTGTGAATTTACCCATTGTCTAAGACACTTTACTACTGGGAGGCAAGAATAAAGATAATTTAGAAATAAAAATAAATATTTATTGAGTACTAATATTTCTAGGCTTTATACTAGAATTATTTCAAACATTAACTCATATGATCTTCACAATAAGCTTATCAAGTAGATTTTATTAACCCCAAGGTATATAGTATGTAACTAAAAAAAGATATTAAGTGATTTACTCAAGATAGCATTAACAGACAATTGATTTAAGACTAGAACTCATGTTTCCATATCTTCACCCCAACTCTTTTCAAGACCTCAGAAACAGATCTACTCTTAATGAAAAGTTGTGATTCTCATGATGGCATCTGTGTTTTATGAAAAAGTTGCATATGCATATTCTGAATGTTTATTTGGTAATTTCTCTGTAGAAACACCAAACAGTGAAATAATTTTACAATATGTCAATAAAGTCCATTTAAACTACATTGATGAAAGCAAACCAACTTTAATAAAAAATGCAAAACAATTTTACTGATGAAAATACCATAATTATGCTCTCTTGTGGAAAATAATTAAAAGCAACATTTGGCATTGCAGAACATTCTGTCACAGGAAATTTGCATTAAAATGTTATTCTGGACAAGTGGTATTTGTCAATCTCATCCAAATATCAAACATAGGAATAATCCTCAAATCAATTAAATATTGCTGGCTTAAGAAATAATTGCAGTACTTTGCCAATTTAGAATAAGATTCCAACATTATCACAATTATGCCTGAAAGCATCTGGACAACTCACATTTTAATGTGGCAAAAAGCCTATTAATATTTTTATTGTGAGATGGCATGACCTCGATCATTCAGGTAGGTTTGTATGTAACTATTGTGAAATATCACTAGAACAAGTGTTCTATTTCACATTTGAAAAAAATACATATTTTTAAAATTGATTTTGTCACTTCACTGTCAAAATGATTCAGTGTCCATGATATATTTTTAAATGAGAATGTAGGAGCATAAATTATCTCCAAATAATCTTAAAATAGATAATATGTACATGTTAGGAGAGCAAAAGAAGAGAGAACACTATAGTATTTGTTACCTGAATTTTAAATTATTAAAACGCTTGAGAAGAGTATTTTAAATACTTCAGACACAAGCATAGACACATACTCTTTCTAAAGGCCTTGACTCATACTTTTATCATGCCCTTTGTCATGAGAAGTTGCCCTTTGTACCAATTCAAATTCTTAACCCAGAGAGATAACCAAGAGGTCCCTCAAGGAAGATCAGAATAACATGCTTTATTTGGATGATACTTAACCTCTCTCCCACTGCCCATTTCCACTGCTATACAGGTTAACAAGTTTTGCAGCAATAATATATCCAATCCCATTCTCTCTGTTACCTGAAGTTTGAACAATAGCTGAATTCACTGCACCTTTCTCGTTTGCTGCAAGTTATAGAAGCTTCTATTATGCATGTTGAATAGCTAGTGTGGTAAGAGTAGTTGCTATTGTGAGCAGCAATCCCTGCCTTTACCATAGTACTATAAAACACTCATACAAAGAAACAGATTGGCACATCCATGATAAAGATGTGGGAGACAGGCTCCAGGACCACCCCCAGTGAAACTCAGCCCTGAAATTCAAACCCCTCTATATTTCACTATCACAAAAGATAGAACTGAAATGGGAAATGAATAGAATATTGTAGAAATCACAGATGTGACTTCTGAGGCCAGGAAACAAAAGACTTTCTCTTACAGCACATCACTGTGGGGGAAGCAGGTTTCGCCATGAGTTGGGGACTCAAATAGCCCTAGAGACAGGTCCTGGGGGTGAAGAACTGAGTCCTCCTGCCATTTGCAGAATCAACTTGTCAGCCACAGGAGTGAGTCATCTAGATAGAGGGTCCTCCAGCCCCAAGCAAGCCTTCAAATGACTCAATGTACACCTTCTGCCTGTGTTCTCTTCAGTCCTGCACTTGAGCTGAATTTTCAGCATCTCTCTTCCTGGAAAGACTGTTTTACAATGTTAAGGACAAATACTACATCTTCTCTAGAGTCTTCACAGGTGCTTTCCTTGGAATAATTAGTTGTTCACTCATCTATATTCCCTCAATATGTTAAATATACTAATGGTAGAGATTTAGAGCATAATGAACTACATTGTGTTATACTTGACTGGATGTGTTTTTACCTCCTCTGTCAGAATATGACCTTCCTAAGGAAGGAATCCCATCTTAGTCATCTTTTATTTCCAGACCACTGGCACACTAAATGAGACATAATAGAAAATCAATCAATGTATTTTTAATCAATTAATTAAAGTTTGAATGTACAATCTCTTCTCTTTTTCATTTCTTCCTTGACCATTACATTGAGGGAATTTACAAGTCATAAGTTCCTATTATTTTGGTTTCAAGGACTTATTTGTTAAGATTTTTAAATTGTCTTCTAAACACATTGTTTCTCTCTCCCCTACTTTACATTCCCTTTCTGTTACCCTTGGACACAAGGAACACAAAATTGTATACGTGTATACTATAAAAACAGCTTTCAATTGTGTTTAACAGTAGATGGAAGTTGGGGCAGGGAGAGAAAGGGTTAATATCTTAATGCCCTTACATAGATTCCATATTTACCACAAAAAACATCATGGGAAGAATAAAATGATCACTAGAATCCCATGATAATGTATTTTTCATTTAGTAACTATGCATTTATGGTGTAGAGTGATAATTTAATACACATATAATGATCAAATAAAGGGTAATTAGTATACACAACTCCTTTAACTATTACTGTTTCTTTGTGTTGGGAAACTTTGACCTACTCCCTTTTAGTTCTTTATAAAATACACACGAAATTTTGTGAACTACATTCAGTTATGCTGCAGAATATTAGAACTCATTCATCCTATGTAATGTATTGGTTTTCCTTTACCCAACCTCACTCTACCCACATTTCCACTATTCCTAACCTCTAGTGACCACTGTTCCACTCTGTACTTCTGTAAAATCAACTGCTTAATATTCTACATATCAATCAAGATAATAATCTGTGGCCCATACAAAGCTCTGGATTTTCTAATAACTAGATACACAGCTTTATGTTTAGTTATTCTTACATATTAAAGTTTTATCATTTCCCTCTTTTCCTCTATAGACTATACTGTAGTGTCTTTAGGAGCACCAAACAACACTTTTTTTTTTTTGGTACTTAAAATTCAGCCCAGGGGCAGTTTACCACTGAGCCACTGAGCTACATCCCCACCCCTTTTTATTTTTTATTTTGAGACAGGATCTCTGATAAGTTACTTGGGCCTCCCTAAATTGCTCAGGCTGGCCTCAAACTTGCCATCCTCCTGCCTCTGACTCCTGAGTCCCTGGATTACAGGCATACACCACCATGTCCAGATATTTCAAACAATACATTTTTAAACCATACCCAAATCAAGTAATAAACCATTTTAACCAACTTAATATTGAATAGCTCATCATAATTTCCTGTGTTTGTGTACTTGTAAACTTGTGTGTATGTCTAAAACCATTAAATATTCTGTGTATTGATAAAAATGAAGTCATAAATACTTCAATAGGGGCAAGTCACAGAATATTCTACATACTTCTATTTTAAATTAAAAATTTTTAAATGATGTGTAGGGAATGTCTAATTTCATATCTCCAAATGATGTAATTAAATTTCTGTTCCAAGTAGATTTCCCCCCCATATTTGCAAAAGTAAAATACAAACTGTAATCCAGCTGGCCCATCCACTAAATACTCAAAGTGGCAAAATCATTAAGTAGTGGCCTCCTGTTGTTGGTGGTAAACACACACAAGAAAAATTGGAGCATCCATGTAAAGCAGATTCAAAATAGACTTTTCAACAAAATACCACACTCATTTTCAAAGTTTTCCAAAAGAAGAAATAGATGATTTCTAACTAATTAGTGAAACAAATTCAAAAGAAATCACTCAAATTGACCTATCCAAATGGCCAGCAAAGGCAAAATTCTGATCATGCAAAACAATATTCATTATTCAACCAAAAATTCTGACTTTTTTGAATTTCTGTCTTGAATAGTATTTCATGTTGACATATTATATTCTGATAATTCTAGTCAACAGTTCTGCACATCCTAATTTAAATATAAGAACAATCGCATTATCTATATAATAGTGCACTACCTTCTGTATACAATTCTAGTTTAAAATTCTATGTAAGATTTCTGTTTATAACCATGATTGTATAAAGGGTTCTGGATTAACTATTCTACTTTAAGTAATTTTAAAATGAGACAAAATGTAGGAAGCATCAGATGTTAGGCATTTGAAAACAGGTAGCACAGAACTGTAATCTATGGAAGAAAGGGAACCCATGAGGCAAGTCCAATAATTACCTGGGATCTAATCTGAGGCACCTTCCAAACCACTGCACAAAGACCTAGAGCCCAAGCAGAGCACAGCAGTCTCCTTTTCACTGATAAACTGAAGCTGTGCTTTGTAAAATACACATGAGAATGCAAAGGACCCAGAATAACCAAAATCATCTTGAAAAATAAGAACAAAGCTGAAGTATTATCATTACCTGGTTTCAAAACTAACTATAAAAGTTATAGGAATACAGACACTTGTAGTGTGGGCTTAAGGATAGTCAAATAGATCAGTGGAATAGAATTGAGAGTCCAGAAATAGATACTGTTATATGGTCAATTTTTACAAAGATAGCAAAGTAGTTCAATTTG
The DNA here is from genome assembly GCF_021218885.2 of Marmota monax. Classification (NCBI taxonomy): domain Eukaryota; kingdom Metazoa; phylum Chordata; class Mammalia; order Rodentia; family Sciuridae; genus Marmota; species Marmota monax. The sequence goes on from NW_026692781.1 coordinate 19,788,638, forward strand.
GAAGGAAAGTCATTTTGACAAAGGTATTGGAACATCTGAACATCCATGCGGGGAAAAAAAAACAAACTTTAAATGTATCTCTCACAATACCCAAAAATTAATTTGAGAAGGATCATAGACCTTTATATAAAAACTATTACATTTTAAGAATTTTTTAAACACTTTTGTAAAAAAAAAAAAATCCTTTTTTTAGATGTCTGTGTTACTTAATGTTTTCTCAAATCCCTGAGTTCCTATTCATTCTCTTAATGGTGTCTTTTTGATGAGCAGTTTTTAATTTTCCAGAAGTCTAATTTATGATGTTATCCTTCTATAGTTTGTGCTTTGTGTCTTGCCCAAGAATTCTTTGACTCCAAAATTGCAAAGATATTCTCCCATGTTTTCTCTACCTTGTGGAGGCTCAAATATAAAAGTCTGTTTGCAGTGACTACTCAGGTATCTTTTTCAGTAGGCATTTTTTAAAATAAAGAGTTAATAAAAGGCTACTGAGAATATTTATTTCCACTTGTAGACTAGACCATATATGTAAGGCAACAGAGGGTAGCAATAAATGTCAGTTTTCATCATTTTATGCACTAAGCCTTAAAGTTTGATCTAGAGAGAAAAATCAACTTTACATCTTGCTCAGCTTTCTTATATTCCATGAGAAAAACATAGAATACAGCAGCCCTCCCCACCATTTGAAGTTCCATTTTTATGGTTTTAGTTATGCATGGTCAATGGTTGCCCAAAAAGACTAGTAAATGAAAAATTCCAGAAATAATTCATAAATTTTAAATTGTGCGCCATTTTGAACTAAGGTGATGATTCAGGCTGTCCTGCTTTGTCCGGCCTGGAACATAAATCATCCCTTTCTGCATGCCATACACACCACTCACCAATTAGTCACTGAGCAGTTATCTCAGTTATCAGATTGACTGCCATGGTATCACAGTGCTTGTACACGTTAGTCTTGTTTTATTTAATGATGGCCCCAAAGTGCAGGAATAGTGATGCTGGTAATTCAGATATGCCAACCAGAAGCTATAAAGTGCTTCCTTTAAGTTAAAAAGTGAAAGTTCTTGACAATATAAAAAGAAAAAGAAAATGTATGCTAAGATGGCTAAGATCCACAGTACAATAAAATATTTCGAGAAAGTGAGGGACCACATTCACATAACTTTTATTTGTGATTGTTCTATTTTTAATAATGGATATTGTTGGTAATCTCTTATCATGCCTAACTTAAAACTTAAGTTTTGTCATAGTTATGTATGTCTAGGAAAAAACAAGCATACAGAGAATTCAATAAAATCCTTGGTTTCAGGCACCCACTAGGAGTCTTACAATGTGTCTCCCCATAGATAAAGAGGACTGCATTCAAAATACAAAATAACAGTTTTAAAAATCAAAAACCAAAAAAAAATTTGATCTACATGACATTTTATTAGCAAAGAAAATTTGCATTAAGATTCAGTACAGAGGCTGGGATTGTGGCTCAGCAGTAGAGCATTCGCCCCATTCTCTGCACCACATAAAAAATAAATAAGTGAAATAAAGGCATTGTGTCCAACTACAACTAAAAAAAATTAAATTAAAATAAATCTTTAAAAAAAAGATTCAGTACAATTTCCTACCAATACAGGATTATATTTTCAATTCAGCATCAGGCTGAAATTATAGCAGGTCTTCATTAGGGGCTTCTGAAGTGTCCTTTATCTAATCATTTAAATTATATGAAAAACTGCCTGAATCTTTTCAAACACATGAACTATATCTTCTATGGGTTTTAAGGAAAGCATAAACATGTGTAACTTTACAATTACATCAAATTTCAATCAACTGAGATGTAGTCAAAGGTATAATTTTAATTAATCAGAATGACATGTACTCAATGCCATTCAATTATGTATCTCCCCAGTGAGAAGGTATGTATTAGCTACTAATACATACAAGACATGCCTTTCTAAAAAGCATAAACACAAAACTATTACATATGCATACATCTGACATACACTATTACATGTATACTTTACACAGTCATGTACTATATGATAATGTCTTGGTCATCAATGGACTGCATAATATATATGGAAAATACCATATAGTCTAGGTAGGTAGGAGGCTATTCCATTACGTTTGTGTAAGCATACTCTGTGATGTTAGAATTATAGCAAATTTGACTAATGATGCTTTTCCCAGAATGCATCCCTGTTATCAACCAATGCATGGCTGCATTTTGTATGTTTACCAGTAAAAGTATGGAAAATAAATTCTAGATTATAGAATAAAGAACAAAACATGCTTGAATTCATTACATTTACTTACATATCCCTTTCTTCTTATGATATGTTATGGCCTGGCCTACAGATCCAAATAATAGAACTTGGATGCTAAGCATTGCCCTATAAGGGAGTAGGTACACTTTTGAGTATTGGCCTGGCCATTCCCCTAGGTAATTTAGCACAGCCCCCACCCACAGTCTTTTGCCTCCATTATTACCATATTGATACTACATTGATCACCAAACTAAAAGGTCCTTTCAATAAGAAAGTATGGAAATTTGGAGTTTATCCACTCAAGTATATCCACCTGGTGGTGCATGGCCTTTGCATTCTCAATTGCTCTTTCAGCAGAAAATATGAAAGCTACTTGAACCAAATCATTCTGTGCACTGATCCATAAACTTAGACAAACCTTTGAGATACAATCTTGCTAGTAAAGCCCAGCTTTGTTCCATGTTTTAGAAACACAAAAATGAGTAAAACGCAACTTAAACCCTCAAAGTGAAATAGCTCTCAAACAGTCTGAGTGAAATCAATTCCATGGGGTAATGATCCACAGCCAATCTACCTGACACAAGCAAACGTAGGGAGTTTCATGTATTAACAAGAAAGCTATTAATGACTCATTTTAAACTACAATCAATTTGTATGTTAAAATCTACTATTGTAAAATGATAGGTAAAAATTCTTGCTGATACAAGTAGGCATCGCTGTGTATTATTGGATTAAATGAACAACCCAAAATTGGTCTATCATTGGACATTAAAATAGTGATTTATAATTTAAAATCAATAGTAGTAATTTATAAATCACAACTAAGAGATGATGAATGGTAAAAGTGTCCTTCCTAGAATTATTGAGAATTACAACTAACAAGCATTGCTTGAAGGGGGCAGAGGGAGATTTCAAAGAATATAAGATTTAATAATAATTAAATAATAATTATTGTGAGAGATATATTTAAAGTTTGTGCAAATTTAAATAATCCTTACAGAATGTTTCATAAATAATTCTTTGCCTAAATTCCTTAAACAAATTCATTTTGAGAGTCTTACTTGTGTTAAGCACTATATTAGGAGTTGGGTGACATAATAGTGGGCAAAAATTACAAATTTAAATGAATCATGCCTTCAAGCCACATACACTCTAACAAGAGAAACTTAGTGAAGCAATCAATCACAAAGAAATAGGAAACAAAAGTATATATGCTCATATATCCATGTATGTAGATTTTATGAATGTATTTATACCCATGAGTGTTATGCATATAAACTGTAATATACTTGGGCATAAGCTCAAGGTCAGAGGAGGCCTCCTAAAGAAATGGCCTTGAACTAATACATGAAAGATAAATATAGTTAATTAGAAAATACATTCTTACATTCATTTGCAACATTTGCAAGAGCATATATAATGCCTGTGGTGGAGTACATTTGGGGAAAACAAGAGAGTCAACTATTGCCTATGTGGCACGAGTCAACAGTGAGAAAGAGAGTAGTGTGAAGAGAATGGAAGATTGGATTAAGGAGACAATGTGAAATATTTTATTAGCCTTTTTAAGGATTAACACCTAGCAAAATGGAGTGTTTCAAATTAGTTTTTAATTTGCAGAGCATCTTGATGAGATTGTAAAATTGGAAGATAAATTAACAACCAAAAAATGCATTGTGTTTACCTTTTTTGAGTAGATGTGAGTGTCTATTATGTATAAGAGATAGGTACATTTTGCTGCATGATATAGTTATTATTGTCTAAGTGTGTATAATTTAAACTTGGAGGATGTGAACCTTGCTAGGTAGTATGTGCTTACACTCAGTAGAATAATACATAGTCTCAAAGACCATGTGAATATAATACCTAGTAGATTTTAAAATATAAGTTAATAATATGCTGAATATGTGATCAAAGATATTCAAAATATCCTTGCCTTTCTAAACAACTACATCCCCCTGCAACAAGGTTTAAGAGCCCGAACACTACATTTCTCAGAGACCTCTGCCAGTAATTTTCTAGCTTAAATTCTGCCAAAGAGAAGCACTCACATAAAATGTAGAAGGTTGAAGAGAAAGAAAAGTATCGTTATCTCCAGAAACAACACATAAAACCTGTGTTTAGACCATGAGCAAGAATTTGAATGCAAGTAACATATTTTAGAGTTGATCCAGAGGCAAGAGAAGAGATTGGAGAAGTAACTAAGGGAAAAAAGCCAATGACATGTGGATACATCTCCAGTGGCTCAGTCCCACTGGAGATCCACTGCAGAAAGATACAGAACACCTTTCAGAACTGTCCCTCTGAGGGTAAGGAGTCTCCTGTGGTTTAGACCCTCAGTGGTTTAGTGTTGCTCCTGGGCATTTTCCAGACATTTCTGTCTTTCCCCACATGCAGTGTGCCCCTGTAGTCAGTTAATAGCCTCAGACAGAGGTACAGCCTCTGAATGTTTTGGAATTGATCCACAAAGTTTCAGGGAGTGTTCAAAATGGAGCAAGTACTGCAATGAGGACAGAGATTTATGACTCACTTTGGGACTGCAGCAAATCGAGATGATTGGTGTCCATTTCCCTGTAATTCCTGCATTTCTAGATTTCCTGAATACCAGAAATACTTTCTTCTAATCTTTTCCTTTCTCAGACTTCCAAGAGTGTTGTGTATGATTCCCTGTATTAAATATATTCCACCTAGGTAATGGTTTCTGATTTCCTGGCCACAATAGCTGATAAAGACAGTATGGAGATAAAGATGTAAGGACACTCAAGAAATATTTAATATTTAGAAAATTTGTCTTAAATAATTAGATGGGGTAGGTGAAAGGGAAAATCTATAAAAATAACTAATGTAAACATAGAAAAAAAGGAGATTTCGTTACATTGGAGAAAGGGATAAGGAGAAACAAATAATGCTTTTTTTCAGAATTCTTTTTTTCTAGAATTCTATGGTATCCCAGGCACCTAGTTAGGAAGTATACTTAGAAAGTAGTTTACTTTAATAAATATAGGAATCTATATTTCTGAAGAGATATTTGGGCTGCTGATACAAATTTAAAAGTCATCTGAGTATAATTGAAGTGGTTGATATTTCGCAGGAAGACTATTTAAAATAAGAGTTGACATAAAAATTGAAGATGAAAATAGAGAAAAAAATGAGGAAATGCCAGTAAAACATGGAAAGAAAACTAGAAAAGGTCTCAAAGAAGTCAAGGAACAAAAAAAACATTCAAAATTGATCACAATATCAGATGAAATAAATTTGGCAAGAAATATGAAATACTAAAGTATCCTTTGAAATGGACAATAACGCAATGATTAGTAACTGAAGCAAATCATTCTCGGTCCTGTAGTTTAGACGAAGCTTGACTGAAACTAGTTAAAATTTAGAATTGTAGCTGTGAAATTGAGAAGAAAGCAAGGGAAATGGCCAGAAAAAAAATATTTATATAAATATAAGCATCAGTATTATGAAATTGACAACAAATTTTTGTTTTACTTGTTTACCTATCTGTACACTCAAGTACATAAAAACACTATAAAGTACTAACTTTCTTATACAAGTACTACCTTTTTATGTTTATTAATATTGCCTCAGTTTTTAAAAGACTTTGTTATTCATTTTAAAAAGAACTATTTTCTCTCAATTAATCAGTTTATATCTGTACAATCATTTAAGCATGAATTTTTCTCACATGTAAGTAATATCAAATAAAGGCTTGTGCTTCCTTTTATGAGCTCATAATTTAGCTTCTATGCTCCTTCCATGTTGATGGTGATAAAGCTTTTAATACACTAGGGCTGCTTACTAGAAGCTCCGAAATGCTTGTGTTAATTGAGAATTTGTCAGTATGTTACCCCTGGCTGCACATGGATAAGTCACACTGGTATTAGTAGGATTACAGTAATGCAATGCAATGAGGTTTTCAGCCTTTTATTTTTAACCCAATTCATGGCTCATGGCGTACGCTCCTTCTTAAAATGGGAATTTAGAAAATCCTATGAACACAGTGGAAGCAGCATTTTTTACTCTATTAGCATTTACCTCTGCAATACTACCCAAAAAATATTCCATAGATCTATTTTCAACAAATCATACTGGATTCTAAACTAAGCATCAGGGAGACATGCCTTAGTACAGTGTGTGTGTGTGCGTGTGTGTGTGTGTGAGAGAGAGAGACAATTAGAGATTTGATAGATCAATATCTTGGATTGCACCATTTCTAAAGGAATGGAATGAAAAGGATGCAATGGCATGGAATTAAATGGAAAATACTAGAGTACCCTATATACAATAATTATAAACATTATTTCTTGAAATTTAACTCCATTGTCTGCATACCTCACATGAAATGATACAATATGCATTTCTTAACTATATTTGAGGTCAAAAGGTTTGAAAGCTACCCTTCTAGAATGTTTCATAATCCAGAGTGGTGTTTGGTGAGGTCAGTTAGGGAGGTATTTGGTGATAGACATGTAAAGAGAGATTTTCAAATTAATAATACAAATACTATGATAAATGATATTCTAGATTGTATGGAAGCTGGAAAAAAATGCATTTAACCCAGTCTGTAGGACACAGGGATCTTTAAAAATGAAATTCAGGTGTCTGCTAGCTATAGTATTTAACATCAGGTTATTCATTACATAAAATATCTAAACCATAACAATTGTTTATACTACTATATTACATATTATGAAAAAATAATTTGAAATAGTGCTCTTGCTATTTTATGCCTTATAAAATTCTATAAAATCTGCTCATATATTAAGACTTTATAGGCTACAATAGCATATAAATATATTTCATTAAGGAAAAAAAGAGTATATAACATTTACCCAGAAATTTTGTTTTAGAGTTTACTTTTCTAATTATAAAATATATTTTAAAAGGAATAATACACCATTTACTTTTAGATTTTTTTTCAAATTGACTTTTTTTTTTTTTACTATTTGAAGTAATAGCTTTACATCAAAAAAGAAGAGGCACAGATTCAAACTGCAATACATATATTTAAAACCATTACACTGGGCTTTAGAATATCATCATCAAACACATGAACACACTCACCTTGATCCTAACTTTGATTTTTATAGCCTTCCACAGGCTTTAGGGAATGGAATGTCTCAAGTTTCAGTAACCACTTACTTATGTGATGCTGATTCCCAAGTGCATATTCAGTTCCAGACTTGTATTTTCCAGTATTGAACACTCCTCTTTGGGTTTCACACAAATACCTCACATTCAATATTTTCAAGATAAATTTATACCAAAAATAAGATTCTCATTTTCTTTACAGCAAGACACATAACCAGGTAGGTGTTTAGTACAACCATCTTCTGACCTGAGCAAGAAAAGTATTTGTGTTGGATTCCTCCTTCCCCATTATATATCACTTTCAATTAGTTAATAATACCACTGGATTTTCCAAACCCAATTGATCTCTCCCCTTTCTTTATTCTTCGTTCATTGCTTTAGTTCAAATCTTCTCTTATAAAAGTTTAGTAGCCCCCTTACCTCCCATCTTGGCCCCCTCTAATCCAACCTCTTTTCTGCTATGTATCTGTAAAAGAAATCAAAAAACATTTTCCTCTACTTAAAATTCTCAATGCCTCTTCATTTCCTCAGTATAAAGAATATTCTGCTGATTTGTCCTCAAAACCTATAGACCTACCTTAATTTAACATCACTATTTCTCCAACCCAACAACTCTTTAACATGCTTACTGTCAGGTGTTCTTCTTGGCTGGTACCTGCTTTCCAGCCACCACTCCTGTTCCCCATCACCCTTCACATGCTTGTCATTTTTTAGCAATACAAACCATTTGTCAATACTGAAGAACACAATTTTATCTCAAGCTTGACTTTTCACAGGCTAATTCTCTGCAGTTATCATTTTGCTTTAAGACAATGAAACATTCCCATATGGTGACATGCCTATCTTTTTTGCCGAACTTTTGAAATTTTATTTTCTAAAATCCCTAAATTATCAAGGCAAGATTAACTATTTCTTCTATATTTACATTTCACTGTGTAAACATAATACTTGTTAAAATAAGTATTTTTATCAACACATATTAGTCATATAGTCAACTTTTTTGCTATTGTAATCAAAAGATCTGAGGAGAACAATTTTAGAGGAAAAGTTTATTTGGCACTCATGGTTTTAGAGGTCTTGGTCCACAGAAGGCTTGCTCCATTCTTTGAGGCTCAAGGTGAGGCAGAACATCATGGCAGAAGGGTGTGGTGTAGGAAAATTCGCAGGACATCAGAACAGGAAGCAGAGAGAGGAAGAACCTCTCCTCACTAGAGACAAAACATAAATCTCAAAGTCACATACTCAATGACCTATCTCCTACAATCACATTCCACCTGCCTGTATTTACCACCTCGTTAATCCTTATCAGAGAATTAATATACTGATTAGGTTAAAATATCATAATCTAATCATCTCACCTAAAATATCTTGCATTGCCTAACACATGAGCTTTAGGGGCACACCTCATATCTAAACCATAACAATTATTTATACTACTATATTACAATTATCATTAGATATTGAACCTTCAAAGTTTGAGCCTCTCTTCATCTCTGTGTGCCCGGTATCTAGCATAGCCTGGCACTTAGTAAGGGAATTTAATAAAGTTCTGCTGAATAAATAAATCAACATGAGACAAAAACAGAAATATCATTAAGTGATTGTTATTTTAAATACTTTCCTCTGAAAAGACTCCATAATTAGAATGTGTGATCATTAGTGTACATCCAAATTAAACTTGTAGATGATTATTGTTATGTGTTTGCACATAATCAAAACCTTACAGTTATTATCGACTGCTGCTTTTTCAGAATTGGAGAGACCAGTTCAACATTGTCAGGATCCTTTTGTACACCACACGATGCACTTTTGCATCATGGAACATTCTTTTTCAATATGGATAGTAGAGGGAGGAGAGGAGAACAAAAGAGAGGATATTCTGGTGCAAATTGATCTTGGCACATGACTTGATTGACAGGACCCTTGCTTAAAATCCATTTATCATACTGTAATATCTGGAGGAAAATGGCACAGGACATCACATCACAAATTCATTTTTCCCCTCCTGAAAATTAAAATTGTTTATCTTTAGGTGCTTATCTTAAAATAAAAGTTGTTCATCTCTAATATTTTGTTGCTTCTTATTCTTCAGTATTCCACAAAAGTCTCCTACAGTTCAATAATCACATATTCAAGGTACTATTTACATTTTAAAATATGATTCAGCCAGCCCAAGGAGATGAATTCATTGAAATAACAATTATTTCTTCTTACCAATGTTGGAATTCAATTCCCTCTCCTGTTTACTTCATAATTTGAATGCCAATCCCTTTTATTTGCTAAAGTAGGAACAGAATATCCATTGAGTACTTAGGCTTTTTCCTAACATCTGCTAACAGGAGACCAACTGCTCCAAACAGCAAACCCACTCTTTTATCATTCGAATTTTTTTCTTGCTTCAAAATAAGTTTTAATATCATTTTTAATTATTTATAGCACATTTGTAAAGGTTAATGCATTGTAAACTTTAGTTATCCATCACATTTATAGGCCCATGCCACTTTTTGTATTTATTTTCTTCCTAACTTTTATATGTCAACTTTAAAGTCTCCCTTCAGAATTTATTCACATTGGTTTCTTCCATTAGAGTTCCCTATTCATTATCAGTAGAATGCATTGTACATTCCACCTTTACTTCCAAACTTCCTAGCCATCCTGAGTCACATTTCCATTTATGACTTCAACCATGGTTTCGTACCTATCCTTTTTTCAAGTTTTTTTTTTATTTTCCAAAAATCTACTATATATATTTGACTATGCTCAGCAGCCCATAGACATTTCTCTCAAGCTGCACATCAGTTCCACATCATCAATCAATTCTTTTTTTCTTATTTAGAATTAACCACAGAATAGCAATTCCCCTTAGTCTTTCTTGACCTTTTGAGAGATGAGATTGTGAGCGAAATGTGGTAAGAATTTATCAGAAAAATCTGCTTTTACAAGCTTTGGTTTTTTAAAGATGCAGAGATAGTGGTAATGAAGAGTGGTATATTCAGAATAATATTACATCTTGATATTACATTCAGAGACTTTAGCTAGTATTCTACCACTTACTCCTAGGATGACCATAAGAAAGTTATTTGACATCTCTGATCCTGTTTCTTATCTATAAAACTAAGTCAAACATATCTCTTAGAATTTTTATAAGGATCAAATGAAATGATTATATTAATTTAATTAACATATAGAAAACAGCAAAATATTAATAATGCAAACTTTGGTGAGGTTATGTCAGTATTCCCCTTTTAATAATATTAATCAAGTATGATATGTTAAAGGTATAAAATAGCTACAAAGACAAAACAATTCAACTAAGAGGGAATAAAGGGGAAAGGAGGAATGCCATGAATTTAATATTGATTCCTCACAGCAAAAATCATAAAATCTAAGGTTGATAAATGGAAAAATAGAATAAACATAACAATAAAAGGAAAACTCTCAAAAAAATGAAAATATAAATTACTAAAAATTGGTTCCCTCTGATAAACAAGACTGACAGTGAGAAAGACTATGTTTTAGCTTAGTCATGTTTTAATTATGTATATGTTTCATTCTAAGTTTTAAAAAGTAAATTTGAGGTTTTTTACATTTTTCCAACATTATAATAAATATCTCTGGTTTCTAAACAGTTCAAAAGAAAAAGACTGAGATTCAAGATAGCTGAATCCTAACAGTATGAAAAGCCTGACTATTTGGCCATGTTGAAAGTCAGTCTTTGAAAAAACCAAAAAGGCAGGCAAATACATGATATTTATACATTAGGATATATAATACAGGATATTTGTAGTAGATTGACTGAAAAGAACACCACCACCTTAATTGTCCAATTCTCTCTGAATCCTCTATCTATAACCTTTGTAAAACAGCATGACAGCAGTTCCCATGAAGCAACAGAGTCTGTTTGCCCCTTCCTTAAAGCTTTGGCCAATTAGCATGTGGTAGAATATGCAATATATTTTACTGATAACTGTAATATACGAGTTCTAAGCCTAAACTTCAAGAGTTCCTGTGAACTCTTTTGGAACCCTGTAATCATCATGAGAAAAGCCTGAAATAGACTACTGGAGATTAAGAAAGTAAGAAATAGAGCTGAGTCACCTCAAACAAATCCAGTATAGATTGACCGGTCCACAGCAGATCTACCTACTGATCACAGATCCATGAATGAGCCCACTGGCATTAAACAGAACAGACCAGCCTACCCACACATTCATGAGCAAAAAATATGTGTGATTTTTATGTCATTGAGCCTTTGTGGATTTTTTCATAGCATTTGTGTGTAGACAGATAGCTAATACAGAAACCTAGTTCAGAAAGTCTCCAGTTAAAATACACCCATGATAGGTGGTTGTGACAGTTTGCCAGCCCTCTATATCAATTTACAGTGATCTTTGTAAATGTTTAGGTTAGAGTTTCCCTTATCTTGTTCCACTAATGGGATGCCAGACATGGGAGGCAGTATAAAGGGAATGAGACAGAAATGTCTAGAAAACAAAGTCTTAGCTGAGGCTGTGCCTCTGGAAACACGGGTCTTAGACCAGTTATTTCTCTGGGCCATTTTTCCCAAATCGGGCAACAGAATAAAGGTGCTCGGGAAATTTCTGTTGCTGCTGCTGTTTTTAATATAGATTCTCAGTAGAGCAGAGGTGGTACAAAAAAAGGTTTTACAAGTTGGCTATCTGTAAAATGTGGGACCTCAAAGCCCCAGTTCTCTGATTTATGTTATTTCTTTGGGTCATTACAGATAACCTTATTTGTTACCAGTCTTTTCCTCAGTTAATTATCCGTAAGAACAAATTTACTTAGGAAATAAGTGCTACACTAGCACCTAAAAATTAAAGGCTTCTCTAGCAGTGAATTAATCACTCTAATATAAAAGGCTCTATGTATTTTCTGGTAAGATAATATTTATAAGCATAATAAATACAATCTGGTTGTGGTAGGCAGAATTCGAAGATTTTCAGTCCCTAATTAAACATTCAGGCTTCTTTCAGTTATTGAGTCAAACACTAATCTAGGTGTGTCTTAGTCGGCTTTGCATTGCTGTGACCAAAATACCCAACAAGAACAACTTAAAAAAGGAAAATTTGTTTTGCTTCACAATTCAGAAATCTAGTCCATGGTGGGCCAATTCCACTGCCCTAGGCCAAAGGTGAGTCAGTACATCATGGAAGAAGGGTGTGACAGAAGAGCACTGCTCCATTGATGGCAGCCAGGAACCAGAGAAAGAGGAAGGGAGAAGGGGCTTCAGGGAAGATGAAGCCTTCCAGGACATGCCCCCAGTGACTCACCTCTTCTAGCCACACCCCACCAGCCTACAGTTACCACCCAGTCAGCTAAAAAGAATTGATTATGTTACAGCTCTCAAAATCCAATCTTTTACTTCTGAACATTCCAACATTAACACAGAAGCTTTAGGTGGATACCTCATATCCAAACCATAACAAGGTACTAATGTAAAAGCATTTTTCAAATGTAATTAAGGTCCCAAATCAGTTGATCTTAAAATCAGGAGGGTATCCTCAGCAAGTCTGGCCAAATCAGGTAATCCCATTAAAGAAACTAAACCTTTTCTGGCAAAAGAAATTCAAAGTGCAAGAGAGATTAAATAGGAGGGAAATATTCTATGGTTGGCTTTTAGCACACAAGGAAACACATGGCAAGGGATGTGTGTAGAACAGACTGCATGACTGTAAGCAAGGAAATAGGGACTTCAGTCCTATGTTCACAAAGAATACAATCATACCACAACAACCAGAGCTTCAGATGAGAACATAGCCAAGACAACGTTTTCATCTTAACCTTGTGAGACCAGGAGCTGAAAACCCAGATGGGCCTTGGCCAGACTTTAGACCTACAGAACTGTGAATAAATGGGTAATTTTTATTTTTAAACAATAAAGTTTACTATAATCTGTTGTACAGCATTGCAAAACTAACACACTGATGATGTTTGAAGTTTGGAATTTAAGGAAGCTGAATTTCCAATCTCCATTACTATAATTGATTACAGGACTATGTTAGATTTCTGTTCCTGTGACAAAATACCTAAGATAAACAACTCAGAGGAAGAAAGGTTCATTTTGACTCACGATTTCAGAGGTCACTTGGCACCATTGCTCCAGGCTCATGGCAAGGCAGAGAGCATCATGATGGAGAATAGGAGGGTTAGCAAAGTTGCTTACCTCATGGTGGCTAGAAAGCAAAGAGAGAGAGGGGGGAGCTGGTTCTCTATATCCTCTTGAAGGGCATACCCTCAATGACCTGGCTTTCCTCACTAGGCCCCATCCCCAACAGTTGCACCACCTCCCAATAGCACTATAAGCTAGCAACCAAGCTTTCCATATACAAGGCTTTGGGTGACATTTAAGATTCAAACCATAACAGTGATTTAAAACAAGTCAATAGCTTCCTTTGCCCTATAAAATCCCATAATTAAACAGCTTAATATTATGCAAAGTAATACATTCAGAATTTAAAATATTCACTTAAAACAAATGGATAAATAAAAATTTCACTGTATTTAGTACTCTTTTCTTATATCATGAAGAATGTCTTCTACTTATCACAAAAAATGAGCTAACTTTAATTATGACTGTAACAAACAAGGAAGTATGATATTCAAAACCCTCGACAATCAGTTCTGGCATGCTTTCTAAAAGATATTATTTGTATTTTATATGTTTTGTTTTTAATACCTATGAAATAGTCATTAATCTTACAATTTGTCCTTTATTCTTCCTGCTTTATAGGTAATTCTAGGTTAATATTCTGGCAGAATGCATTGCACTGAAAGCTTCAGGGAGAGAAAACCTGTTCCGTTTACCTTGTAAAATACTCTGAGTATTCTCTTTAAAGCACACTTAAACAGAGATATTCACATTTAGAATTTCAACAATTTTCATTCTTTTAATGCTCGCTTCAGTGCTGATGTTATTAAAATAAAGAAACCACATTAGAATTACTTGATGAAGTGTCAACATACATCATTCATTTTACAAAAGGTGTTGACTGCCATCTCTTGGACTGTCTGAGCATTGTGCTCCCAAAAAGAACAAACAAATTAAGACTTCAACTATCCATTCTAAAATTTCTTCACAAAAGAAATTAGAAAAGCAGTTAATAATTGAGCAGTAAAAACATACTTGCATGTACTTGATTATTTCACTAGAAATATAGTTTGTAAAAAATTTATGTGGGTGGTATTTCTTGAATATCTTTTTTTTTCCTTTTTTAGAAAGGCAGAATGCCTTTATCTTGTTTCTTATTTTTATGTGGTGCTGAGGATCAAACCCAGTGCCTCATGCATGCTAGGCAAGCACTCTGGCACTGAGCAACAGCCCCAGCCCTTCTTGGATGTGTTTTTTAAAAATGTTTAGGGAAATTGGAAGCCAAAAATTTTAAAATGTAGACTTTACCCTAATTTTATTCTTTATGTCTTTAAGATACATTCATACCTCTGCAAAATGGCCTTTGGTATAGTTAGGGCTACAACCCTGGTCACTTCTTTCTCTAACATAGGAGCTAATATGCCAAAGCCAACATTGTTCTTCTGAAGCTAATTGATGATAAGAATGCTTCAGAAATAATTATAACTTCTCATTAAAATTAAGTGCCTTTTACTTTATGGATATCTTAGAATTGAAAACTAACAAGAGAAAGAAAAGACTCAGTCATTGGTGTAAAACTAAAAAAACAGGTAAGCTACACATATTTTATGGAAGTTAATGATAAAAATTCACATTTAAATTTCCCTTCATTCATTTTTGCTTCCATATGGCATCTGTACATACTTTATAATATTTTGGAAATTAACAATTTTTCTAAAAGTAAAGGAGGAAGTATCAGAGAAAACTCAAGTCTCTAAATATATGCAGTTTTACCAGGAGATATTTAAAGGAAACGACTACAAAAATTAAATCTACAGTGTTAAAACAAAAGCATTTTTTTCCTCTCAACTAAGAAGGAAATCTTATAACAACCTGCACACAACCAAATTAAAATTCTTACATAAGTTGGCTTTTCAAAGTAATAATACGTGTGAATAAGCTCAAACATCATAATCCCTTTGGGTCTCACTGCATGTGTGAGAAGTACAAACCTCTCCTGGCAATTAATAGACTTCAGTAATGTTGTGCAATTTTGTAAAAGAACATTTTGTCACTTTTAAAAACTTTGGATTTCTATTTTTAATGTGTTCTATTAAAACATTTGAGAAAGTAAAAAGAACAACATTTAATTGCTTCTGAGGTTGTGAAAATTCCTTGGGAATTTGAAATGATCTGACTTTAAAATAATTGTTGCTATGTTGTTAACTATTAAGTGTGCATGTAATTTCTAATTATTTGCTCTCTGACCAGGCAGAAAATCTAGGATTACAGAAAAGAAGGAATACTGAGTCTGAAGTACAAAATCATTTTCAATTCAAATTTAAGTAGTAAATTACACATTGCTTGATTTCTCAATTATCTAAGCAAAAACTGTAAGTGAAATTTCCAAATACACAGAAAATGAAAAATACGTGACTACAAAGACAAATCTGAACTCTTGTCACCAAGAGGAAGAAATTTGTTAGTGCTGCTGGCTTAGAGCTTTAATGTCATTGTGACACCTGGTGGACACTTCAGAAAAGACAAATGATGGCCCATGCTGTCCAAAAGCAACAGCCTGTGGTTAGGAAGCGCTCTAATGTAGCAGCCCAAAGGGAGTCATGGTATTCAAAGACTTAGCATGAAAAAAAAATAATAGCATTACTATCTCATTGATAATATTTTCTACTGATTACATGTTGAAATGATAACATACCGGATGTACTGATTACATAAAATATATTAATTTCACCTGTTTCTATTTAACTTTTTCCTATGTGGCTTCAAAAATTTTTAGTTATATCTCTGGTTCATAATCATGGCTTGCATTATATTTCAGTAGCATAGTTCTGTGCTAGCACATGGGGCTTAAATATTATAAAATTATTACAAAATTTCTTAGCTCATTTTTGAAAATAGGAAAAATATATTTAATTTAAGATTAGCATATGGTAGACAGAATTTTTAAATGACTCCCAATGATCCATGCCCTTGAATGACCCCCTCCCTGTGAGTATAGCAGGACCTGGGAGTATGATGGGCTATCATTCATTCCCCTTGGTTAGGTTGTATTATATGGCAAAGGAGAAGGAATTTTACTGAACAAATTGAGATCTCTAATTAGTTGACTTTGAGTTTATCAAAGTTGAAGACTGCTGTGTAAGGCCTGACGTGATCAGATAAGCCCTTAAAAGAGATCCAAAATAGCAACAGACACTCTTCTGTTGGCCTACAAGAAGCAAACTACTTTGTTGTAGAGAGAGCCTTATGGCAAGGACTGGCAGGCAGAATCAGAAGACCATAGTACTTTGGTTAAAGCAACAAGATTCTTTAAAATTTGGTTAAAACAACAACCAAGAAGTTTGAAAAGAGTCAAGCCTCATGTGAGGCTGCAGATCTGTCCAACAGTTTCACTGCAGTCTTGTAACACCCTGAGCAGGGGATCCAGCTAAACTGTGCCTGGATTACTGATCCACAGAAACAGAGAAGTAATGTGTGCTGTTTTAAACTGTTACATCTGTGATAATTTGTTACATAACAATAGAAAAATAATACACTGTTCCTTTCAGTGGGTTATTTTTAACTTTACATTTTTGCATTATGATATTACCAATATTCACTGAGGGTTTTTTCTTTGTTTTCCTAAGAAATATTCATCCTGAGAATTCAAAATCAGCAGTGAGAATAGCTAAACTATGGAACCAACCTACGTGCCCTTCAACAGATAAATGGATAAAGAAACTGTGGTATATATACACAATAGAATATTTCTTAGCCTTAAAGAAGAATGAAATTATGGCATTTGCTAGAAAATTGATGGAACTGGAGAATACTTTGCTAAACAAAATAAGTTAATCACCAAGAACCAAAAGCCAAATGTTTTCTCTGATATGCAGATGATAATTCACAATAAGGGGTGAGGGAGAATAGAGGTAATTCAGACTAGACAGAGGAAAGTGAAAAGAGGGGTGGGGTATGGGTATAGGAATAATGACAGAATGAATTGGACATTATTACCCTATGTGCATATGGTTACGTGATCTGTGTAACTCTACATCATGTACAACCAGACAAATGAGAAGTTATACTCCAGTTATATATGATATGTCAAAATGAATTCTACTGTCATGTATAACTAATTAGAACAAATAAAAACAAACAGAAGAGAAAAAATCGGCAATGAAAATAAAAACCATAATAACATATGCTTTCTTATAACTTTTGTTGTGGTGTTTCTGGATTGAACCCAGGGATGCTCTATAACTAAACTATATCCCGGCCTTTTTCACTTTTTAAGAAAGGGACTCACTAAGTTGCTGAGGCTGGCCTCAAATCTGCAGTCCTTCTGCATCAGCTTCCCAAGTCTCTTGGATTAGTGGTGTGTATCATTTTGCCTGGCTTATGTTCTTATAACTTTATTGTAGCATGCACTTTATCATAACATATATAATGGAAACAACTAAATACAAGAAAATTATACAAAGTCTAAAATAAACTTCTCACTACAGCTGTGGAATGTGAATTTTATAATAGCCTCAACCCAGAGATCTCTTAAAGCAGTGATATAGCTTGTTTTTTTCTTCTTATTCTGGAATGTTTTGGCACTTAAGGTCAATAAACTTCATATATATATATATATATATATATATATATATATATATATATATATATATATACACACACACACACATATGTACACACACACACGTGTGTGTATTTTTTTGTGTATGTGATGGAAATTGAGCCCAAGGCCTTGCAGATGCTAAACACATGCTTTGCCATTGAGCTACAACCCAGTCCTAAAATCAACTAATTTCTAATGGTAAAGAAACAAGTAGTTTCCAGTAAAAGAAAACCAGGGCAAATGGAAGGATGATAAGAATCCCCATGACCTCATATACCTACTCTGAGACCTATAACAAGAATTGCTGAAAATCTAGAAATTCACTCAGTATCAAAGGCTCTGATCTTCTGAATTCCCAAAATGTATCATCAATCCTGACCCACAGTTCCTCAAGTTAAAAATTGAGGTTTCAGAGCCAGAACTTTGGCAAATATTTAAGAAGACGTTGCCGAAACTGTGATTTCCTGTAGGTGAATTTGATGTTGTAGAAATATTTTTAAGTGAACATTTTGTGACTCCTATATTTATCTGAGTTATTATCTCTGTAGGAGCTTAGCTATTGTCTGAGTTTGTCTCAGCCAAGTTTATTGGCAATTCCAGTCTATTTGCCAACAACTTAAGAAGCACTCATTTTAAACTAGAGTACACCCAATCCTTAGATGCAATCCTGTCTCAGGTTCATAAAGCCAAATCAATAGAATCATTCAAATCCAAGGTTAACTCTTATCTTGGAACCAAGCTTATTCCTATTGATTAAACTTTTATTTTTGCCTTATTATGAAGAACAAAAGGACCTTGGGAGTGCTATAGAAATAAAGTCATCATAAGTAATCTATTTATATCCCCTTTGTAGTATCAATTAATTCTATAATTTTACTTACAGTTTCATTCCAAATATAATTAAATATCTGCTTACATACAAGAATTTTTTTCTGATAGGAATCTTTTCAATATCAACAATTTTTAGTGTTTTCTAGAAATGGGAATAAATCAGATACATTGCAAATGAAAACTGACAACAGATTCTATAATATCAAAGAAGAAAAAACATGAATGCTTATATCTAAGAATTAATCTGTTTTTAAGGAATTTTAATATATAGAAATTGGTACTAGAAAAGTACCTGATATTTTTATTCTCCCTTTTTATTCCAATGAAAATTTTGGTACCCTTTTTATTTTGTCTATGAGGACAAAACAAAATATGCAAATAATTTTAAGAATAAAAGATTACAAAGCAAAACTAAAGTTTCCCAAAGAAGAAGGAATTTTGCCTCAATATTGCAATATCAACTCTTGCCTGAGCTCCTAGCCTGCCAGCCTATCTGCAAATTTCAGACTTACCAGTCCTAAAAATTGCATAAGGCTGATTTTAATTAATGATCTCTGAAGTATATCACAAATATAGTAGAAATATACAGTTGACCTCTGTATCCAGGTTTTGCATCATGGATTCAATCGGCCAATAGTAGAAAATATTTTTAAAAAGAAATGTGTCTGCACTAAACATGTACAGACTTTTTTTCTTGTTATTATTCCTTAAACAAGATATACATGGGTGATATGCCAAAACTCTTCAATTTTATATAAGGGATTTCAGCACCTGCATTTTGATGGGAGTCTAAAATCAATTACACTTTGGATACAGAAGAATAATTATACTGGAGTTTTTACTATGAACAGATGTACAAGAAATGTCAAATTTCTTTATTTTGTTTAAACCAAATTAATTTTACCTCTAAGCTCCCATCACAGGAACAGCAGGAAATTCAACTTTGGATCTTTACCAAGCATCCTCCTCATCTTTCTTGAACATATTCTCCTTTGATATCTAAAGACACTTGGCCCCTAAAGGAGACAACTCTGCTCATCCCATGTCAAACCTAAGTACAAGAATATTTCTCAAAGTTAGGAGTCCCATTGGCTTGGGACCAATCTCTTTAAGCAAAACACATAGCAAATTCACTTAAATATCTTGTGGTTCCTGAAGGTACTGCCGGAGAACAAGATAGGATCACCACCTTTCTTATGGTTTGTGAACCTCAAGTCTTGAGTCTTGGGGAATTTCTCTTCTATCATTCACTCATCAAAGAAATGATCTCTCCCCTCTTCTGAATATTCTCCCAAATCTCAGGTATCTCCAGAAAATAAGAGCCAAAAAGAAAGCTATTTTTAAGCAACATCTACTTTTATACACACTCCTCTTATGATAAGAAAGAACAAATGTCCTGCTAGTATTAAAGGGGAGATAAAAACGTAACAAGAGTAAATCTCTAAGGCTTAAAAAAAATATATCAGTGATGTGTTAGTAATATGAACCAACTAACTCTCTAGTGGGCAAGAGAGGGAGAAGGAACCCCAGGTTATAGGACTTAAACTTTTAATAGTCCCATTGTAGTTGATTTCAAGCTCATCAAGATTCACTGAACATACAGTTGGAAAAAGAATGACAATAGCACATAAGTATGTTGTTACATATGTTGTAAGTATGTATTAAGAGATGGGAGTCTTTAATAAGTGATTCAGAAATTTGGGATCCACCCTCATGAATGGGATACTGCCCTTATAAAAGAGGCTTCAAAGAACTACTTCTTTCGTCTTCTGCATGATGTGAGGACACAGTAGTTACCCGCTTTTCCCCTTCTTTATGCAAGGACATAGTAACGAGGCTCCATCTTGGACAGAGTGAGCCCTTGCCAAACATCTTGTTTCTAAAATTTCTGTGCTGATACCTTGATCCTAAAACTTCCCACCCTCCAGAACTGTACAAAATAAATTTCTATTATTTATAAATTTCCCAGAATGTGGTATTTCTTTTTATAACAGCAGGAATGAACTAAGACCCCTGTGTAATGAAAACTAATTCCGCCTCTAAGAAAAAGGCAAACAGTCCCAAATACTTTTTGGTTTTGTTGTTGTTTGGGAAGTTTTGTTGGTTTTGTTTGTTTGTTTATTTGTTTTTCCTCATGAAGACAGACACCTGGCCTGCTCAGCTGAGGGATCAACTTCCCCACCGGATCTTGCCTTATCAGTTACAGCAGCTCTCAAACTTAGTCACAGGATCACTTTATACTTTCAAAAATTCAAGATCCCTGTCCCAGTAGTATGCCCCATTGACTTGGGACCAATTACACAGTGACGTAAATCAGGTCTCTATCCCATAACCTTTGAAAAACTCAGGCACTCAGTGCAATAGCCCATGAGAACCTGAATCCTTTCAACAACCACTTACATGAGTTTGAGAACAGATCCTCATTTTGTTGAGCCTTTAGAGAAGATTGCAGCCTTGGCAACTCCTTGAATGCAACCAGAGGTCCAGTAAGCCAAGAACAGCTTTCTGACAGAAAGAAAGAACAGGCGGCTTTTTACCACCACTTGACTTTTGGAGTAACATTAAGAGATAGGGGTTTTTAATTAGTGATTCAATAAGTATGATTACATTGTCACTGGGAACTAACACTGAAGGAGTAGTTGCTCAACATTCATTGATTCAATAAATGTACATCAACTGTCTTATTGACAGTCACTATAACAAGGAGAGAAGGAGCAGATGTGATTGAGCACATGGCCCCCCAACCATTGAGTATATCAGTAAGGGAAATAAATAAATAGAATATAATATCTATAATGGAGATATGAGAAAAATTATGAGAGACCATTAAAAAAAACTGACTTCATTTGTGAAGGATTCACTGAACAACTGCCATTTGAGCTAGATCATAAAGTTTGAGCATGTTAAAAATCTGGCAGGTGGCACTGATTCAGTTGGAGCCACTATAATTAGACAAAGGAATCTGTATATAATCATGTTACCACCTACATATAGTTATTAGATTAAGCTGTGATTAAGCACAAGACCTCTTTAGAGAAAAAATGTATGAGGAAAATCAAAGACTCAAACACATGTAAGTAAAATAAAGGAAGGAAGTATTTGATTGATAAATAAGTATACGGTCATTAAGTGTTTGTCAAAGATAATTTTGGACCAAAAAAAACAAACAGATTATTGAAAAAACTTGTGGAAGGAGAGAATTATTTTAGGACTTGCTTAAATCATATAATGAAGATGTTTGGTCATACAACTAAGAAGGAAAAATATTCCCTAATTTTGTTGGTAAAATAGTGAATCATAGTTTCTACATAGTAGAAGTGTTTTTTAAATATTAAAATATGATAAGAAAAATTGGCTATCAAGATAATATGGTATATGAGAAGTAGGTTTTTTTAAAGAAAAACATTACAAACAGAGATGCATAACTTTCTAAATTAACTTGAAAATACAAAATAAAAAAGTTGACAATTATAATTTTATTACATTTGAAAGAAAAATTTCACTAAGGCAAATAAAAGTACAGTTTCAATAAGAAACTCCATAAATATGGGTCAAACTCAATACCAAACAATAGTAAAATCTGTGCTGCTAAATATCTTAAAAACCTGGACTTCGAAGAAAGACGAGGGTCCTGGCTCTTCTACTTAATAAGTGTTTCTGATTAATTAATATAAATGTCAGTATTCTTTTTTGAAAAATAGAGATTACCCTAACTGTATCTTCAAAATCAGCTATTTTGTGAGTTTACATTAGATAAGACATGTGAAAATACCTGGAAATATTTAAGCCACTATACAACTGTTGTAGCTATCCAAGAAATTCTATCACAACATGGTCACTAAAACTACTTTTCAGATTACAGCAATTTAAAAACTCACTTTCTAATCAGCTGGCTAAAAAACAGTGTGTGCTGATTTTCAGCCTCGAATATGGCAGTAAAACATGAATTACGCATTGCATTTGCATATAAGAAGTAGAATAACTTCTCTGGTTTTTTAAATCTAAAATTTGTTTCATTTGAAGGAGCTGTTGCATTTCCACAGAAAATTGATAATTTTATCAAACCCATGAAATAAGATTTGCCCCACTTATTTTACCTTTACACAATGGCTTTTCACATATATAGATGCTACTTTTGCCTCACAGTGTGAAAAGAACACCATGTACTGAAGGATAGCGTTTGCTTTGTGTATTTTTGGTTCTTGTTTACACTTGACATTTGATTAATATATCCCAACTCTCCCTCCAATTTTCTTGCAAATTTATTATAGGTGGTTATAAAATCACTTTCAGGAACATCGAATAATAAACTGTGACTTAGTAAGCCATTAATCTTCTGTAATAAATAGGAGTCAGAGTTACACAGATGATTGGGCTAGAGCATTCATAAGGCACTCAACAGTGAATCAACATGCCTCTTCCTTCACCCTACTCTGTAAGCCCCAGTGAAGCGATGGAAATTTTCTTCCTCTAATAAGTTAGGATATTCCTTTAAAAAATGAAAAATTGTTCTCCAAGAATATGTAGGAAAGAATATAATGCATTAAAAACACTAATTAACATGATTTTCTCTAGACAGTAGATGAACCAGAGGAGAGAAAAAAATGAATGATGTAAAGATAAATCAAAGATGAAAAGACTGATCTAAAGGGGACACAGAATGCTTTTCAGTGAGTTTCTAAGTTATCTGCTTATCCAGCCTGTTCCCTCACCTTTAGCAAATGACCACTTGAAAGAAAATCACCTGTGTTACGTCTACCTCCAAATACTTGTGTCTGTTCATATTCCATTTCCCGTTATCTCCTAGAGTTATGATGTAGATAGGTGTCCTCCAAAATCTCACATGTGAGACAATGCAAGAAGGTTTGAAGGAGAAATGATTGGGTTATAGTTTTAACCTAGTCAATGAACTAATCCCTGATGGGATTAACTGAGTGGCAACCTGAGGCTGGTAGGGTGTGGCTGGAGGAAGTGATGCATAGGAGATATGGCTTTGTGGTATATACATTTTGTATTTGGCCAGTGGAGTCCCTCTTTTTCTGATCACCATGTGAGCTGCTTCCCTCTGCCATACTCTTGTGCCATGATGATCAGCCTCACCTGGGAGCCCGAGGAATGGAGTCTGCTATCTATGGATTGAGACCTCTTAAACCACAAGCCCCAAATTAAACTTTTCCTCCTTTAAAATTGTTCTGGTCAGGTCTTTTAAACCCAGCAGCAAAGCAGCTGACTAAAACAACTAGACTCATGCTTCCTGTACTTTTCCACCTGTTTTCTATCTAATCTTCCGCATTACCTTGATTGTGCTTTATCAGTAATTCATTTACTATTTCTGCATCCAGGCTGTCTTTGATCTCTTGATTTCTAAACACATTTCATGTTTCTCCATCATCTTGAACATATCTTTCCCTACTTTTGACATTCCCTCAACTACTTGCATTTTCCACCAAGATCCATAAGTCATTTATATTTACAGTATCCATTTACTGCTTGATTTTTCTACTCATTATCATATGGTTTCCATCACTGTCAACTTTAATCAAATTGATCTTATTTGGATCATCTGTTTCTTTCTAAACAGACCCAATGGGCTTTTTCAGTTGTACTATCTTTTGCCTAAAGCATGTGACATCATCCCTCTTCCTAAAAACTCTTCTTTCTTGCTTTTTTTTTTTAGAGAGATAGAGAATTTTTTTAATATTTATTTTTAGTTTTCGGTGGACACAACATCTTTATTTTATTTTTATGTGGTGCTGAGGATCAAACCGAGCGTTCCACACATGCCAGGCAAGCGCACTACCACTTGAGCCGCATCCCCAGCCCGCTTGTTTTTTCTTAACACAACTTTCCTTGTTTCCTCATCTATCTCTCTGATAAGTCTTTTCTTCTTCTTCTTCTTCTCCTCCTCCTCCTCCTCCTCCTCCTCCTCCTCCTCCTCCTGTATTAGTTGTCTTTTACTATGTAAGAAATTACCCTAAAATGTAGTGGCTGAAAACAGCAAACATTAATGATCTCAAAGATTCTGTTGGTCAGAAACCCAGGTGCATTCTGGCTCAGGTTCTCAAATGAGGCTGCAGACAAGATGTTGGTTGGGGTACCATCATCCAAAGGCTTGAAAGGGGCTAGAGGATCCACTGCCACAGTGGTTCACCCACATGGATAATGCCCCAAAGTTACAGTTCCTCTCTAGCTTTTTAAAGATGTCTCAGTTTCTCTTTGGCTATTAGGAAGAAGCCTACCTTCACCACATGAAACTCTTTAAAGACTACCAAAGTGTCTTCACAACATGGCAGATAGCTTCTGCCAGATCAAGCAGTAGATGGGAGGGATAGCTTCAGTACATTTTATTATCTACTCTCTCAAATTCTACATTGTCAATTCTGCTTTAAGTTCATTTATTAGAAATAAGCTTGACTTGGGCTGGGGTTGTGGCTCAGCAGTAGAGTGCTCGCCTAGCACTCTACTGTGCTGGATTGGATCCTCAGCACCACGTAAAAATGAAATAAAGATATTATGTGTCCACCTAAAAGTAAAAAATAAATATTTTAAAAAAAAGAAATAAGCTTGACTGGGTCCAGCCAACACTCAAGTAAAGGGAAATTAGGCTCCACCTCTTGAAGGAAATCAATTAATTTATGCACATATTTTACACTATCACAGACTTCTACATTTCCTAAACGTTTCTACTACTTAGGGGTCTTACCTTTGTACTCTTTTCTCTTTACTCTTTATTACTGAATAAATCCCAAGGTGATCTCAACTACTGCCGTGATTCTTATTGCACCTGTTTTAGTCAGCTTATGCCTCCCTGTGCCCGAAATACTCAACAAGAACAAACTTTGAGGAGGAAAAGTTTGTATAGAGTTCATGATTTCAGAGATCTTGGTCCATAGATGGCCGAGATGGACCATCTCTGGACCCAAGATGAAGCAGCACATTACAGGGAAGAGACCAATGGGAAGAAAGCTACTCAGCTCATGTGGGGTCAAGAAGCAGACAGAGAGGGGAAGAGGTCACAGGAAAGATGTTCCCTTATATGCCATGCCCCTAGTGACCTACCTCCTACAGTCACCATCCCCACCTGCCCACAGTTACCACCCAGTCTGTCCATTCAAACTAGAATAGACTATTAGGTTATAACTCTAACAATTCAATAATTTCATCTCTGATCATTATTATACTAAAACAGGAGCTTTTGAGGAATACCTCATATCTACACCATAACACCTCCTACATTGAAGATGAGTCTAAGATCACTATTTCTAGTCCCAACCTCTCTCCCCAAACCCATATTTGTATTTCCAACTGCCTGTTTTACATCTCCACCTAGAAAGCCAACTCAGCCTTTCCAAACTAAATTTTGTTTTATCTCTCTCTTGCTGCCAGTTTTGCTCTTTATTCTACACATGGACTCATTCTCATTGCCTACCTCTCCTTCTCCCCCTTCCTATTCTTTTTTTTAACAAATTTTTGTAGTTGTAGATGGACAGCATGCCTTTATTTTATTTGTTTATGTTTATGTGGTGCTAAGGATCAAACCCAGTACCTCACACATGCTAGGCAAGCGCTCTGCCACTGAGCTACATCTTCAGCCCCACTGAGCTACATCTTCAGCCCCCTATTCTTACTTTATATATTTATCCCTCCTAAATAACTCCCATTGTTTCCTTCTCTCCATCATTACTGCTTGTACACAGGCTATCATCATTCCTTTCCAAACCTATTGCAAGTACATTATAATTCACCTTAGTAAGTCTAGATCCCATTCTAAATTACCTTTTGTCAGACGTATCTTGGCTAAAATATAGATCCAAGATCATATCTCACTATAAAAGCCTTGAATGTCTGACAGACATCTTCAGTTTAAAGCCCAAGCTCTTTAAATTATATATAAGTCCTTTTAAAATCTGATCTTTATATGTTGTTTATCTCTTGTCACTGTCTCAACACATCTTCAGCAAATCATTCATTCCCTGAAAATGTCATATACTTTTACACATTCATGTATTTGTTCATGAGATTTCCTCTGCCTAGAATATCCAATACTCTCCTTGGCAAACTTCTATTTCCAGAGTTCAAATGGCACCTCTTCTGGAAAACTCTAACATCTGAAAGTCCCTAAATAAGAATTCATCTTACTTACTATGGTTTTACAACATCTTGCATATATTGATGGTATTTCATTGTCACCTTATGTGTCATGACAACTTAGGACTGTTTCATTTCAAAAATGTTCTGTCTTTATGTTCTCAGAATGACATAAGTAAATTTATCAGATTATGTTTCCCTACTTTTTAATTCAGAAAGCATGATTGCTGCTGACACTACTGGTCCATCCAGAAATCTCAGAATAAACTCATGAAAAGAACTATCTGTCTCTTGCAAAATTTAAAAATATTTTCTAATTTTGAGTTGTCCACCAGCATGATAAAAAAGAGCAAAGTGCCATTTCAAACCAAAAGCATGAGTAAATATTTTACCAATGTTTATACCTTTTCCATATTGCCTATTCCCTATTGCCCACAATACCCAATACACTATTCCAAATCTATATCCATAATATGTAGCTGAGGAATTATCAGGAAAACTGGAAGAAACCTATAAATTTTTCTGTATACCTATTTAGAGATCTTGATCCTCAAAAATGTCTTTTATTGATTGTGTCCTTTCATGGTGAAATCTTGGCACTGAGTGAAAATTACATATCTCCATTATTATTGGAAAATTCCCCAGATGGATCTGGTTGCTCATAACATCCTGGCATAAAGCTTTCTATTAAATTAATCTTCAATAGGTAAGATAAATATCAAAACTAAATATACTCCTACAGATCAAATGGGGAATGAATTCTCAGCTCTCACCTTAGTTTTGATCCTTCATTCTTTTTTTTTTAAAAAAAATTTAGTTGTAGTTGGTCAAAATACCTTTATTTTATTTATTTATTTTTATGTGGTGGTGTGGATCAAACCCAGCACCTCAGACCACTGAGCCACAACCCCAGCCCCCTTCAGTTATTTTTTAAAATACATTTTTTTACCTCTTTCTAAGAGACAGATTGCACTGAGCACTATTAATGCAGTAGTAAACAAAACAGCCCAGGTCCCTGCTTCCATAAAGTTTATATTCTGGGTCAAAGTACATTGTATAAAGAAGTAAAGAAATAAAAGCACAGATTGTGATAAATCTGTAATTTAAAAAAAATTAAATGGTGATATAGATTAACTGATGTAGAGGGTGATGTTCTTCAGATGTAGAGAAACAGGGAGAGCCAGTTAAGAAATACTGGGATGAACAGGGTGAAAATGAGCAAGCCCTGTGGAGATCTGGAGAAAGGATATACCCCAAAAGGGGAACAAGAGCAATCTTAAATACAAATTTCAACTTTAAATATAATATTTTAATCACAAAAAAATAGTACTCAAAAATGCAGGTTTAGGGCTGGGATTGTGGCTCAACGGTAGAGTGCTCGTCTAGCATGTGTGAGGCCCTCAGCACCACAAAAAAGAAATAAATAAAATGAAGGTATTGTGTCCAACTACAACTAAAAAATAAATTTTAAAAAAATGCAGGTTTATAAGTAAATGGTAGTATCCATAGATACAATAAAAGAAATATAGGCCAACAGAGTTTGGAATATCTACTCTTCTCAAAATATGAAACTGGATGCCCAGTATAATTGGTCCTATTTCTGGATCAGGAGTCACTTTTTTTTTTTTTTTGTCATATTGGAGACTGAACCCAGGTATGCTCTAACAGTGAGATACATCCTCAGCCTTTTTAAATTTTTTATGTTGAACAAGGTCCCACTAAATTGCTGGGGCTGGGCTCAAACTCAAACTTGCAAGTTTCTTGCACCAGCCTCCTGAATTGCTGAGATTACAGATATGCACCACCACCCAGCTGAGCAGACACATATATAAGCCGATCCAAAAGTCAAAATCTCTGAACTTGTTGCTATCCTCCTCTCCTAAAGGTTCTTCCCAAGCTATCTGTCATACTTGCCTCTTCTAGTTTTCTCCCTAGTCTGGTTTTTCCTTATTTACCTTTTAAACATTGTTCCCCACTGTTCTTTTTTCCCCCTCTATATAATCTCCCTCACAATAATCCGATCCCACTGACAACAATATGTCCCAAGCTCGCCCTTGAGTTTCCAAGTCAAACATGCATACGACACTGAATTTCTCCACACAGATGTCCCAGTGGCACCCTAAATTCATGTGACTAAATACATTACCTTGCCCATATACTCCATATATTGCCTGTGTAGCCAAACTAGCCACATCATTGATCATATGCCCATACTGAAGATCTGGAAATCCACTACTACTTCTTCCCTATGAGCTCCCAAATCCATTCATCCAATCTCTTGGTTTTACACTCTTAATATTTATTAAATGTTTATAAATTAGTAATTCAGCACTTACATCTTTCCTTCTTTACACTAGGACCAGGATTATATAGTATTATCAGTTTACTCTAATTACTTGCTTACATGTGCCAGGCCCTCTAAAGATAGATTCACATGCCTTGTATCATTTCATCTTTCCAATACTCCTATGAGCTAGGAACAGTATAGTTAGTTCTCTTTTATATGTAAACAGATTAAAGCTTAAGGATGTTCAGCAATTTGCATAAAGTCCCCTACATATGTAAAAAGGGAAACATTTATCCAACATATTTCTGACTAATCTTTTACCACTGTGTCATAGAAAAGAAGCAGAAAGAGAAAGTTAAGTATTTTAACTTAATGGTACTTTCTAGGAACAAAACTTGCCACTTCAAAAGTTTAAGGATACATGGGGATGACCAGCACTAAATGCAGCTACATAGGTGACATGATGTTCAATGCATTAAAATAATAGCCTTAAAAGGTGTTCAGATGGCAAATAACTGATTTGGGGAATAAATATACAATTTATCAATTGGTCTCTTGTAGAATTTTTTAAATCTTATAAAAAAGATATAATTCCATGAAACTTATGCATGGTTCTAATAAGGCTATATTTTACATAAATATTCCCACATTATTCTACATGCACATAATATATATAAAAGATTTTTAATCACATGATTAAAATCCATTACAGGTTCCTCTTTATTGTGATGATCTGCTAACTGAAAGAACACTGGCAACCTATTACATTTTAAAGAACAAATATGAGGAGAAAAGCTTAAAATGGAAAAAAATTATATGATTTTCATGTGAATTATAAAGATATTATCATTCCATTTAGTAGATCACCCTAGTACAACTTACTTAATTCTTCCATATAAGAATCAGTGCAATTTATGTTTATGAAGTCCCTGTTTTAGTTACGTAAATGTATAAGGCTTATGGGAAAACAAGAATAATATATAATCCCTAATCTCAGACAATTTATAAAATTACAGATAAGTGGGAAATTCCCTACAGGTTTTATATTTTGTTTCTTAAAATTATAAATGTATGAAAAATGTTGATGCTTGTTACAGGGGGGAAATGGCACTATTATAACTATAGAATAATCATCAATGTAACATAAAATGTTTATTCATCAGTATGAAATAGAAACCTGTATATGTATGCAGAAAGCTCTCAAAGCTTATGAAACGGGATGACACCATCAAATGCATATCAGAGAACTTTCAGAGGAAAGCATTGTGTAGAATTTGGGATAAAATTTAAGAGATACCTGTAATATTAGACCAAACAAAAAAAATGTGGTCCTGAAGTAGTGAAGATGCAAAGAGATTATCTGAAATATACTTATGAGGATTGGGGATGTGGCTCAATGGCAAAGTGCTTGCCTGGCACATTCAAGGCACCTAGTTTTATCCCTAGCACTGCAAAAAAAGAAAGAAAAAAAATCCTTAAGATAGGATCACTATGACTTGACTGGACTTGGAGGTTGAAGAAGGAAGTAAATAGATCACCAAAGGTTCTAATCCAGGTCCCTAGATGGAAAATAGATATTAGTTTTTGTTTGGGGTTATATAAATAAAACTGAAAAATTCTAAGGCATGAGAGAGGTAGTGGTGGTGAGTGGAGAAGGGAATAGGGAAAGTTGGCTTAAGTGAGGAGTATAAACAGAAATTACAGAAGAAAAAATCTGACATCGCTGGGCCAAGGAAAGTGTAGAATCCTTGTATTGAATTCAAAGGGACATGGGAAATGATTAGAAAGCTATTACTAGAAAAATAATATGATTGATGGGAATCATTGGAAATGGTTTTAGCTTCAGTGAAGAAAAAAATATTTGGAAATTGTACATCTTGATTTCTTGACAAATGTCATAATAACTATTATCATAATAGTACCAAGAAATATTTCAATAGAAAGATAAGGCAACCACTTAAGAAAATTTTATGTCAGTGTAGGTTGAAGTGAAGGTTTAGAGTACTGAAACTCAAACTGACAAGTTAAAAGAGATTTTACTTGTTCTACTGAAACACTGGTAATTCTTTTGCAATAGTTTATTTTGGAGGTGAAAATGTTTTAAAGGAGACTGCATGTCAGAAGTATTTTGAAGCATTCAGTGTTTAATCAAAATATTTTCTAATATCTACCACCACAAATCATTAAATAGACCAGCAAATTATATGGCCAGTTAAATTAGTGTTATCTTTATGACAAGAATTCATTTATATAAACTAGTATTCTGGCTTGTGCCCACCATAATAGCAACACCCACAGAATAGTTTGGTCCTTATCAGAATCTTTATTACTTTGGTAGGGCTGCAATAACAAAGCACTACAGACTGGATGGCTTAAATAATAGAAAAGAATTTTCTCAGTTTTAGAAGCTAGACATCCAAGGTCAAGGTGTCAGCAGTTTCAATTTCTTCTGAGGCCTAGCTCCTTGACTTAGAGATAGCCAGCATCTGCCTATATATTCATGTGGTCTGTCTTTCCTCTGTACACATGCATCCCTACTGTCTTTGTGTGTTCAAGTTTCCTCTTCTTGTAAAGACAGTAGTCAGATCATAATATATCTCCTCTTTAAAAGCCCTATCTCCAAATATAGTCAGATACTGAGGGGGTAATGGGTTGTAGCTTCAATTTATGAACTTGAGGGATACAATTCAACCCAAAACAGAATTGATTGCCAACAACTAAAACCAACTCTAATTTAAGTAGAAAATGGATCTACTGGGAATATTGCTCATAGAATCTATAGAAAGCCTGGAAATCAGGCTTAGAAAACAAAAGATACAAGAGATTAATAGCAAAGAATAAAACTAAAGACTCACGTGGATCCTGCCATTAGCCTGCCACCAGTGGACTTGCAATGAATATATTCTTTGAAGAACATCTGAAGTATGCTTGAGCCTAATTCTTTTGAGATTAAAAACACTAGGGATAGCAGAGAGACTGCAGGGATAATCTACCTGCTCAATCCTAAATTACATACCTAGCATCTGGCTCTATTGGAGAAGGAGAGAAAACTACAACTTTGTTTATGAAGTGGAAAGTTTAATATAATGGGTAAACACACACACACACACACACACACACACACACACACACGCCCTCAGGTTGCTGGATAGCAAAAGAAAAAAAAATCATTTCTATATCAGTACTAAATCTACTGCCCAGTGTCTCAGGTTCAAAAAATACATCCTGATATATCTAAATAAATATAAAGTTTTCAAAGTAGATACTTCCAAAGCAGTAAATTCACAGCCTGTCTACCAAATTACACAAGTCAGGTTTGACACTATTGTGGGAGACCAACCTCGCAGATGACTGAGTTAACTCCCCTGCTGGGTGATGAGGCATCAGGCTAGACTGCCCTGTCCTTCTTGGGTTGAGTAAGGGTGTAGAGGCAAGTCTCTCCACAACCCCAGGGACCCAATCACCTCACCTGCCCTTGCAACCCTGCCCCACTTGACCTTCATTGGTTGGGATTTCCCCCAGAATTTAGAGTTCCCCAATAAAAGCCCACTCCAAAGAGTGCTTGCTCTCTCACTAGCCTCCCTCTCTCTAGCCTCTCCTGTAGATCCTCACTCCCCAGCTTAGAGAGCTTGAGGTAGAGGGCAGAGGAGCCATCTCAGAGCTTGGTTTAAAGGTAAATTATGTGTCTGTGTTTTATTTGTAACTCCCTGAGAATTCCCTGAGTGACTGAACAGTTAATCATCTGTGCTGGCTGCGGGCGATACATTATTTTTCTTTGAATCCTTTAATGATGGATTTTACTTCATATTTGACTAGGTTCCCACCATTGACTCATGAATTTCATTTATCCTGACACTAAAGTTTATGGCTCTGCTTTTTCTGTCATTTGACTAAGCCCGCAGTTTTATTTTGTATAAGTTTAGTTTGAATTATAAAGCCAATAAAAGTTGGTATTAAAGTCCCAATCCTGTTTCCATATATACAAAGACACATGAAAAAAATCATCTACCTCATTTCAAAAAAAGAAAAAGAAAAGTGAAGTTAATGAGTGGGACTTCTTTATTTCTAGTCTGTGAAAAAGTATGTGTACAGAGGGAGAGCACTATCAGAGCAGGTACAATATTTAGAAGTGTGAATTTTCCACTTGAAACAAGGAAAAAAAATTTTCTTTATCTAGATTACAACTTCAGGGAAGAAACAAAAGCAAAAGTCAGAGAGAGGCAGAAGGGAGTTAAGAACTATGATCCTTAAGCCACTACTGTAATATGAAATTCTACATTCCTTGTAACTTCCCAATATTTGTTATTTAAAAATCATCAGTTTTAGACTCCTATAGCACAAGAATTAAAACCAAAATCAATAAATGGGATGGATTCAAATTACAAAGTTTCTTCTCAGCAAAAAAAAAAAAAAAAAAAAACAGTCTGTGAGGTGAATAGAGAGTCCACATCTTGGGAGCAAATTTTTACCCCTCACACATCAGATAGAGCACTAATCTCTAGGGTATATAAAGAACTCAAAAAGCTAAGCATCAAAAAAACAAATAACCCAATCAATAAATGGGCTAAGGACCTGAACAGACACTTCTCAGAAGAGGATATACAATCAATCAAAAAATATATTAAAAAATGTTCATCATTCCTAGCAACTGCAAATCAAAACTACTCTAAGATATCCTCACTCCAGTCAGAATTCGCAGCTGTTATGAAGACAAACAACAATAAGTGTTGGCGAGGATGTGGGGAAAAATGTACACTCCATACATTGCTGGGAGGACTGCAAATTGGTATAGCCAATATGGAAAGCAGTATGGAGATTTCTTGGAAAATTGGGAATGGAACCACCATTTGACCTAGCTATCCCTCTCCTCGGTCTATACCCAAAGGACTTAAAAACAGCATACTACAGGGACACAGCCACATCAATGTTTATAGCAGCACAATTCACACTAGCTAAACTGTGGAACCAACCTAGATGCCCTTGAGTAGAGGAATGGATTTTAAAAATGTGGCATATATACACAATGGAATAGTACTCAGCAATAAAAGAGAATAAAATCATGGCATTTTCAGGTAAATGGATGGAGTTGGAGAAGATAATGCTAAGTGAAGTTAGCCAATCCCCAAAAGACAAATGCAGAATGTTTTCTCTGACACAAGGATGCTGATTCATAATTGGGTAGGGAGGAGAAGCGTGGAAGAAATAGACAAACTCTAGATAGGGAAGAGGGGTGGAAGGAAAGGGAGGGGGCAGGTGGTTAGCAATGATGGTGGAATGTGATGGACATCATCATCCAAAGTACATGTATGGACACATAAATTGGTGTGAACATACTTTATATACAGAGATATGAAAAATTGTGCTCTGTATGTGTAATAAGAATTGTAGGTCCTAACCTCCATCTCATGGGGTCGGGCTCCAAATTCCTTAATAGGACACCTATAGCACAAGAGTTAAAATCAAGAATCAACAAATGGGATGTATTCAAACTAAAAAGTTTTTTCTCAGCAAGAGAAACAATAAGAGAAGTAAATAGGGAGCCTACATCCTGGGAACAAATTTTTACTCCTCACATTTCAGATAGAGCTCTAATCTCCAAAGTATACAAAGAACTCAAAAAATTGAACAACAAGAAAACAAATAACCCAATCAACAAATGGGCCAAGGATCTGAACAGACACTTCTCAGAGGAGGATATACAATCAATCAACAAATACACAAAAAAATGCTCACCATCTCTAGAAATCAGAGAAATGCAAATTAAACCACTCTAAGATACCATCTCACTCCAGTAAGAATGGCAGCTATTATGAAGTCAAACAATAACAAGTGCTGACGAGGATGTGGGGAAAAGAGTACACTTGTACATTGCTGGTGGGACTGCAAATTGGTTTAGACAATTTGGAAAGCAGTATGGAGATTCCTTGGAAAGCTGGGAATGGAACCACCATTTGACCCAGCTATTCCCCTTCTCGGACTATACCCAAAAGACCTAAAAAGAGCATACAACAGGGACACAGCTACATCAATGTTCATAGCAGCATAATTCACAATAGCTAAACTGTGGAACCAGCCCAGATGCCCTTCAATAGATGAATGGATAAATTAAAAAATGTGGCATTTATACACAATGGAATATTTCTCAACACTAAAAAATAACAAAATCAGGGAAATGGATGACATTAGAGCAGATTATGCAAAGTGAAGCTAGTCAATCCCTAAAAAACAAATGCAGAATGTCTTCTTTGATATAAGGGGGGCGTCTCAAAACAGAGCAGGGAGGAAGAACATGAGAAGATTACCATTAAATAGGGAGGAGAGGTGCGTGGGAATGGGAGAGAGAAGGGGAATTGCATGGAAGATGGTAGGAGACCCTCATTGTTATGTAAAATTACATATAAGATGGTGTGAGGGGGAAGAAAAAACAGAGAGAGAAACGTGTCACAGTAGATTGGGTAGAAAGAGGTGATGGGAGGGGAGGGGAGGGGAGGGGGGATAGGAAGGGTAGCAGAATACAATAGACACTAGTAAGGCCCTATGTATAAATGTGGCTATATAACCAATGTGATCCTGCAATCTGTACACGTGGAAAAATAAGATTACATACCCCATTTGAATCAAATGTATGATATGTCAAGATCATTGTAATGTTTTGAGCAACTAATAAAATTTTTTTTAAAAAAAGATAAGCAAGAAAAAAAGAATTGTAATGCATTCTACTGTCATGTATTTAAAAAATAAAATCAATTTAAAAAAATCATCGGTTTTATAATAATGATTACTAATTAAATTCTCCAAAAACTAAAGTCCTAAAGTATATCTTTGGAAGCACTTTTTTAAAAAGAGGAAATTAAGGCAACTACATTTCACCCACATAGGAGGTTTCAAAGGAAAGGATTTTCGAAAAAGAAATAGGTCATAATACTGTGTGCTATAGTTTGGATATAAAATGTTCACCAAAGGCCCATGAGTTAAAGACTTGGTTGGATCCACTATTTGGAGGTAGGGAACATCTAAGAGGTAGCTGCTGACTGTGAGCTCTTGAAGAGAATATTGGGACCTCACCTCCTTCTTGTCTTTTTGCTTCCTTACAGCCAAGAGATTAATAAGCCTCCTCCTTGGTGCACTACCGCTATGATATACCAGTGCCACCTCAGGCACAAAAACAACAGGACTGAGTGATCTCAGACTGAAACCTCTGAAACATAAGCCAAAATAAACTTGTCCCTTTATTAAAATATATTTTTTAGTTGTAGGTGGACACTTTTGTTTTATTTATCTGTTTTTATGTGATGCTGAGGACCAAACCCAGTGCCTCTCACTTGCTAGGCAAGCACTCTACCACTGAGCCACAACCTCACCCCCAAACCTAGTTTATCTCAGAAATTTTAATAATTTTAATAAATTAATAATTTTAATAATTTTCAGTGATGGAAAGCTAACAAACTATGTAAAGAGGAAAGCGGGCTGCATTCCTCTGTCCTCTAACAAGAACAACTTTAACAAGAACAATAACAACCTGGAAGAAAATGAATACATCAGCCAGAAATAGAAGCTCAAATGAAGACAATTTTACACACACACACACACACACACCATACATATAATAAATCGTGGGAGTCCTTGACATTATCTTATGTAGAAATTTACTCAGCAAATAATAAATTGCATTAATGGAGCTTAAGAGTTTTTTCCCCGGGTAAATTCAAGATTAAAAACTCATATAGAAAGTGCTTCTTGGCTACACAATGCAGTTTAAAAAACAGTCATAGGCCAGAAAAAAAGTCAGACATTGTACACTTTTAAAAAATAATATTTTGGGCTGAAGTTGTAGCTCAATGGTACAGCGCTGGCCTAGCATGTGTGAGGCACTGGGTTTGACTCTTAGCACCACATACAAATTAATAAATAAAGGTCCATCAATAACTAAAAAATGTTATTTAAAAAGATAATATTTTAAG
Source organism: Marmota monax (assembly GCF_021218885.2). Classification (NCBI taxonomy): domain Eukaryota; kingdom Metazoa; phylum Chordata; class Mammalia; order Rodentia; family Sciuridae; genus Marmota; species Marmota monax. The sequence continues at coordinate 19,825,866 of NW_026692781.1, forward strand.
TTGGTTGGTGATGCACACCTTTAATTCCAGAGATTCACAGGCTGAGACAAAAGAATCTCAAGTTCAAGACCGGTCTCAGCAGTTTAGTGAGACCCTATCTCAAAGAAAAAAGTCTTGATTTGTACAAATCTTAAAGAACCACATTCATCAAGCACCTTTTCAAAAAGACCTACTTTTGCACTGTTAGTTGACAGACACATAAGCTTTTAAGTCATACAGCCGGTTAATCCCTGGCTTAGATGTTAACATAACTTTGGGTATTCTTTTCCTTTTTGTGCTTCATCTATAAAATGGGAAAAGTAACAATTCCTACCTCAGTGTAGTTGTAATAATAAGATGAAATAATGTGTGCAATGTACCAAGTAATTTCTGAATTTACCCAGTAAATTTGGCTCTTACTAGGATTTTTTTTTTTAACTTTCACATTATAAAGGAGTTTTAGGAATCGCTTAGGCATTTTCCTAGAGTCTGAAAATAACTAAATTACGGTACTTCAAAGGAGTCCAAGTGCCCCGTTCACTGGGACACCATCCCTGGCACTTTTCAAATGACCGGTGAGTTTTTCCATTTCTTCATAATTCTTCTCTGGAATCTGAAGGCGCCGCTACCCTGGAGCTGTCCAGCCCTATCCCCGCCAAAGTACAAGAAGGAACTGGGTAAACTTGCGCACCCAGCAGCCCCGAATTGCTGTGGGCACTCGGTGATGGCTCAGGATGGGGACAGTGCACACCCAAAGTGAGGATGAATAAGAGTCGTGAACGTCAGAGAAAGACGGCGCGGAGGGAGCACTGATATGCAGGAACCCAGCCCTCTTGCTCATCTTCATCCTCCCGCAGGCACAACCTAGAAAAGGGCCATATCACGTGTGACGCATAAACATTTTCCCACGTCCCGCCTTGCCCGCTCCAGGCCACATGCGGCAAAAGCGCACGCGCCGCTTCGCTTCCGGGCGCAGCTCCTCGCTACCCACAATACTCTGCGACACCGACCTGTCGCAAAGGCCGCGCTTCGGCGGCGAATGAGCTACTCGCTTTCCGTGCGCTGCGGCAGCGAAGGCGGCCGCGTCTTCCTCCTTCTGCCGTGTTGCCAGATCTCCCGAGGTTATCTATCCCCACTTAAGTCTGGCCAGTTACACCTGTCTCCGCAATGCCCCCCAAGAAACAGGCTCAGGCCGGGGGCAGCAAAAAGGCGGAGCAGAAAAAGAAGGAGAAGATTATTGAGGTGAGTAGCCACCCCCTCCCCCACTCACGCCGCGAGCCCTCCGGGAAGCAGGGTCACCGCTTCCCCGGGCTCCTGCTCGCGTCTTGTGGGGCCACGTGTCCCTGCCTTCGGCTCCAGGGCCCATTGCCCCTTCTCAAGCCGCTCGTGACGCTCGCTGCCTCTCATTGCTATAGTGACGCTTCTGGCGCCCCCACACCTGGGCTTTGCTTCTCCGCACACACGTCCTCCCTCTTTCATCCACCGGGTGTGAAGTGACCCATGGGTTTTGTCTTTTGCTAGTCTCAGAATCGGAGACGTTTCTAGAGTTGTTTAAAGACGTACGCGGGACGGACTCGGGTCAGTCTTTCTGGAAGGCCAACTCATGACAGGCCTTTGTGTTCTTATTTCTTTACCCACCACCGAGGAGTTGTGCGGTTGATTTTTTTCGAGCCAGCAAATTACAACTTGGTGTCTGTTTTGATCCACCTGTGAACTTTCCCAGAAGAATGCTGGTTTCTTTTAGATCACAGCCCAGCATCTCACACATCGCACTTAATATATACAATTTGAATTAAATAGAAAAACTCATTAAGAGAGGTTAGGCTTATGTCATTAGGTGTATTAAACACCATGCCCCAATTTATATGTATATGTATGCGTGTATACGTATGTATATATGTTCAGTGCATTGAGCCTGTAGCCCTTTAATGGCCGAAAAACGGTATTGACGTTCTTAAGTGTTGTACACCTGTTTTCCAACGACAGTACCAGTTTCCTTAAGAAAATGATCAGTAGTTAGCATTCCATAAACATATTATATAACCCCAATGAGGTATTTCTTTCTTAATATTCGGTTATCATGGCCCTGAAAGCAGTCAGACTCCTTATGGTTTTGTTGTACAAATATAATCAGAACTTGGTCAATTTTCATGTAATTTTTAGTCTCCTGATTTAAGTGAAATGCTTGTGAAGAATTACAGTAACCTTGGCTAAGTTTCTCCCCTGGAGTAGAACCTGTACTCTTTAAAATTGTCAGGAAGTGATATAGCACTTAGGTAAATCTCTGGGGACCATAATTTAATAATACTCAGTGCTTTGTAAACAAGGACATTTAGGGATGTTACAAGTAGGTTTTCTTTCCTGAGATGAAGTTAATGAGTTAACCAGTAAACCATTATACAAAGTAAAACTCCCATATGATAATAAATGTTATGTGAAAATTTAACATACACTTCATACATTATAGAGTTTTAAGTACATATATATTTACTGTTTATATTTTTAATATTACATACATAAATGTTTTATTTTTAATTGGTAAAATATTTTTAAGGAATTGTACATGGAAGTTATTGAGAGGATACCATCAACTCTAAGATTGGTAAACAGTATGTTATGGCTCCATTCAACTTGTAACAAGATGGCTTGATTTTGATTTGTTTTGGTGCTGGGAATTGAACCCAGGAACTTGAGCCTGTCACAGAGCTATAACTCCAGCCAACATGGTTATTTTTAAGGTTTCATTAGTGAAGATATCACCAAAGAAAAATGCAAAAAGGCAACTATATTTACTGACCAAAAAAATCCTAATAGTTTGGTTTGGTTTTATGTGTAACTCTCCTAAAGCCCTAGCATGTCTCCATGACTGTAAGTGCATATGGAGAGATAGAGCAAGCTTAGCTCTCAGTTCCCCATCAGTTTCATCTAGAATGCTACGTTATTAGTTTTTGTATGGATTTGTAAAATTTCAGCTGGAAAGTGTTTTTATTACCGAACCATATAAATTAAGGTAAGATACACTTGTTTGTTTTCTGCACATACTGTTTAATTTTTAAATAGTTGCTAACATCTAAAACTTGAAAGATTTCATAAACATACGCACACGCACAGCTATAACATTCTAATTAGGATCCCATTCTTGTACATGAGGTAGAATGGTGGTATATTTATATATGAACACGGGAAAGTTATGTCCGATTTATATTACTATGACCTGAAATTCTAAATCAGTCAAATGAATAATTAAGTAGAATGTGATTTTCAGCAGTTTGGGGGGGGGGGGGGGTTCTGAGATTTGAACCCAGTCTTACCCATGCTAAGCTTGCAGTCTACAACTGAGCTAACTACACCCGCTGCTCCTTTAGAGGTACTTTTGAATAGACTTTAAATGGTTGTTTTACCTACCTGTCCCCTCTTCTGTATTTATATTGGTACAACTGCCAACAGTGTAGCTGCTTACTGCAGAAAAGCAACAACATGCAACTTTCGAGAATTAAGTAAAGGAAGTAAAAAGATGCATGAAAGGTAGAGAGGTTTTTTTTTTACTAATTTTTGTGTGTTTTATGGTACTGGGGATTGAACCTGAGAATTTGTGCATATTAGGCACGTGCTCTATCACTAAGCCATATTATAGCCTGAGAAGTAGCATAATTTAGTGAAAGGAGCACTAACTTTGGAGTCCTATAGACCTGGGTTTTGTGTCTTGTATTTCAAATTCCTAGCTCTGTAATTTTGGACAAGTTACATACATGACCTATCCAAACTACTATTCTCCAAGCTAAATGAGATGATAAACAAATAGTTAGTAGACCATGTGATTTTTCAACAGTTTTGTGGGAAAAGGGAGGGCTGCGGCTCAGAGCACACAACATGAAAAGTATCCACCTTATAGCATGTATATTCTATAGATGACAGGTCTTATTAATACTATATTACAAATAAGAGCTAGTTAAGGAAATTATTGCAGACTAACTTGCACTGTCTATAGGATGCTTATTTCTTGCCCACTGGAAATATTTTTTTATATTGACTATTTTTTTTCTTTCTTTCATGTAAACTACTCAAAATTTATGAATTCGTTGTATGAATAGTTATTTTCTTTCTGAAATCAGAATACCAAAGAGGCTTATAGTTCTATTAGCCATTCACACGTTGGTCCCAAATGGTATATACCATGTGTTTTCTTGGAGCTAAAATGTAATAATAAATTAAATTCAGCTTCGAACAATAGAAAGGTTGATTCTGGAAAGAGTGTTTAAGGCAAGTGAATAAAGAATGTTCATGTAAGAGCCAGTACATACCTGTAGTCCCAGTGAATTGCAGGTTTAAGGCTGGCAATTTAGCAAGACCCTGTCTCAGAATTTAAAAGATTAGGCCAGGTACAGTGGTACAGAACTGTAATCCCAGCAGCTTGGAGGTTGAAGCAGGAGGATCACAAGTTTAAAACCAGCCTCAGCAACTTAGCAAGGCATAAACAACTTAGCAAGATCCTGTCTCTAAATAAAATATAAAAAGTGCTGGGGATGTGGCTCAGTGGTTTTAGTGTCTTGGGTTCAATCCCCAGTACCATAAAATAAAATTTGAAAAATTAAAAGGGCTGAGGATATAGCTCAGCAGTAAAGCATCTCTAAGTTCAGTTCCCAGTACCAAAGGAAAAAGAGGGAGAGAATGTTTACTTGAGGACTATAGCAGCAAAGAAATAGTGATAGAGACCTATGGAAATGGGATCTATGTGTGTGAAGAATGAAGAAAAAGAAATTTTTGGTTGTTAATGAAGAACTTTAGCTGAGATTAACTAGTGATTACTTGAAGCTAGATTAATAAATTTCAGAATATCCTTTGCATATATGAATAACAAAATATATTAGATAGTGCCTGGGTAGGGTTGAAGGAATGATTTAAAACTATGCCAGCCTCTGCTTACCTTAGTATCCCAAGCAATAGAACCTGGTTATCTTGAACAGTATTCACTGCTGACCCACTCTTTCCTTGCTTCCTTTTTTTTTTTTTCAAATTCCACTACTTTTTTTAAAGAATAGAGGGAATGTTGGCCCCCTTACAGCTTGTTTTCTAAACTTGTTCATACTTGGTTTCCAAGTCATCTACTGAAACAAACATGTACTGTTTCTTCTCTAAAGCCTCACTTTTGAAACCTTACTAATCCAATGAGGGCCACTGTTTCTCAAGTTTCATTTTAACCTGATTTGGGATTCACCATAACCTTCTTTTCCTACCTCGTGTTCCCCCACTCCAAAATCCAGGCTAGTCTTTGGATAAGATTCTATTCTGTGTTCAAGAAAAAAGCTTTATTGAAGTAGTCCAAATTATAACATCCTATTTTCAAGGAGTTCTGTTGGTATTCCAGACCTACAGAGTGCTATATGGAAAACTTGTTGCATATCAACCTGCCCTACAACTTAACCACATTTCTCTTGGAAGTGCATAATTGTTTTTTGGTGGAAAGAGGAAGGACTTTGCTTAAAGTCAAATATAACTTGGTACTAACATCAAAGGTCACCTCATAGTTAACACTTACAGGCCTAGACACAGTTCTCAGTGTTTTGGAGAAAGGAGAAAGGAAACATACAAGCCACATGTAGCTTGTATATAACTCCTTTAATTCTCTCAATGAAATAAATATTACTACCATTTTTAGAGTAAAGGAAACAAGCACAAAGGTTATGTAACCTGCTTGAAGTAACTAAAATGGCAAGAAGCAGAATTAGGATTCAAACCAGGAAATTTGACTTAAGTCCTTATTGTCAATCACTATGGTATACATCTTCTCCTTTGTGAACCTTAACTTTTAAAAGGTTAAAAAAGATCCACTTTTCTATTGAGAAAACTATGGCAAAGAGGGTAATTGTTGGCCCATCTCTATTTGGGATTGGGATTCAGGCAGTCTATCATTGAGTTAAGAAAATCCAATAAGATATATATTCAGGAATATATGTTTAGTGTATGTTAGATGACTGCTTTCCCTTTCAAAAATAATAATTTCTGAACTCTAATTAGAGACTTTCAAAATGCAAGTCATTCATTATCTCTTTAGAGTGGTTAATTATGTGCTAAAGCAGTGTAATTAAACCTGAAAACTTCTTTTTTGGGGGTGCATAGAGTTTTGGAACTTATGCACCTCTACCAGAAACTTTTCTATGTGTACTTTTCTTTGTAGCAGGGCAGGTCCCCTTAGGGACTCTTTTCTTTTCCAAGTTTCATGTATCAGTGTCTACCTTGCTGCTTGCTGTTGATTATTCATAGCTTGCTTATTCTGTGTAATTGCATGTAGGGCATGGGTTGAAGCCCACCTTTACTGTTCCCTTTCAAAGCATCTATAGATATTGTACTTTGATACTGATCATTTGTAGTGGAGGGCAGTACTGGGGATTGAGCTCAGTAGCAACTAGTCTATGCCTACAGTGGCCTCTGTGCTCTGGAACTGTAGGCATAGACTAGTTGAAAGGAGGAGTAAAAATGTGGGCCTGGAAAATGGCCACGAAGAGAATTGTGGAAACTCAAACATTTTCCTCTACCAGTTCTCTTCTCCGGTCTTGTAGCCACATTAATTTACCTCCAGGCCAGAAGCTCCTTCCAAAACAGAGAATACAAAAAAAACAAACACAAAAAAGATTTCAGATACCAGTGTCTGATGGTTTCCTGCAATATTGGCCATTAATGTTGGGGTCAAACTGTGCTAGTTTCTTGGGGGTGCTATAACTAATTACCAAAATCTGGGTGGCTTATTTTCTCACAGAGAACATTCTGTAAGGAAGAATCCTTTCTTGTCTCTTCCTAGTTTCTGGTGGCATCCAACAATCTGTCATTTCCTTAGCTTATAATTGTCACTCCATTCTCTGTTGTGTTCACATTGCCTTTTCCCCCCCTATATCTTATAAAGATACAAGTTATCTGATTAGTTTTCACCCTAATCTAGTATGGCCTTATTTTGACTTATTACATCTGCAAAAACTTGTTTCCAGATTAAGTCATATTTAAGGGTCAGGTGGACGTGAATTTTGGAGGAGCATCATTTAGCCCACCGCAACCCCCAAAGATGTATACACATATGCACATACTTATGCAATGGCTTCTGAATGTTTTCTGTACTGCATACTGATAAGTAGCTAAGGTTTACCATTAGTACCTATCGCATAATAAGCATTCCATAATTGATAGCTGCTCTTATCAGTAATATTCCAGATTCAGATAAAGTGTCACTTTATAGTTAGGCAATTTTAATTTTAGCAACAGCTAGGAATGTATACGTTTCAGTAGTTTGATTTCTTGATTAAATGTAATTTCTTTTGAGAGGAACTTTATTGCCCCAACAACTAGTTCAGAACTTAATATGTCTTTTTTCTTTGACAGTATTCCCCAAAATATGATCAGCAGTGTATTTTCTTTTAGCACACTCTGATAAAAGAGTACTGTGAGGTAAACTAAGATTTTAAAGTGCTGCATACTATATTCCCTCTGCTAACGCCTCTTGAGATATCATGTGCTTAATAATTAAGACTCTGGGACTGATAAAGAAAAAAGAATTATGTCATTTTCAGGAAAAATGGATGGAACCATTATGTTAATTGAAATAAGTCAAACTCAGAAGGTTGGGGTCATGTGTTTTTCCCTTATGTGGAAGCTAGAGAGAAAAAAGAATAGATTGGGGTAGATCTCATGAAAATCAGAGGGAAGTCAGTAGAGAAAAGGGCCCAAAGTACGGGACATGGGGGGAGAGGAGAAAATGTTGGGAGTGATATTGGCCAAATTATGTTTTGTGTATCATGTGCATGTACAGATATGTAAACAAGTCCCATCAGTGCGTGCAACTATAATGCATCTATTAAAAAAATAGGGGGAGTTGGGCTGGGGATGTGGCTCAAGCGGTAGTGCGCTCTCCTGGCATGCGCGGGGCGCTGGGTTCGATCCTCCACACCACATAAAGATAAAATAAAGGTGTTGTGTCCACCGAAAACTAAAAAATAAATATTAAAAAATTCTCTCTCTCTCTCTTTCTCTCTCTCTCTTAAAAAAAAGGGGGGGGAGGGAGAAAGAATCTGGGGCTGGGGCTATAGCTCAGTAGTAGAGCCCTTTCCTAGTACGTCTGAGGTCCTTGATTCAACCCCCAGCACTGCAATAAGAAAACAAAAAGAATTAAAAATCCTGGGGCTGGGGTTTTGGCTCAGCGGTAGAGCACTCGCCTAGCACGTGCAAGGCCCTGGGTTCAATCCTTGGCACCATATAAAAATAAATAAATAAAGATATTGTGTCCAACTACAACTAAAAAGTAAATATTAAAAAAAAAAAAAGAATAAAGAATCCTATTTATTATCCTAAACATGTTCCTAAACTTGACTGTAGAACTTACCCCAGTATAACAACTCTACACATCCCATAAAACTTAATTCTGAAATACACTGTGGAATAAAACATCATAGTAGGAAATTTAATGATTGTTGTATGTATTGAATTATAAAGAATCTGGGCGTGATGTTTTGAAGTCATATATTGCCTTGGCTTGATATTTTAGTGTTTCACTTGTCTGTATGTCACAAATAACAGTATTTTTATCAATAAGTAAATGAATGATTTTTAGATAGCAGTGGAAAAATAATAATAGGAACTCCTGAGATAATTCTATGTTTTTTCTCATTTAGGACAAAACTTTTGGTCTGAAGAATAAGAAAGGCGCAAAGCAACAGAAGTTTATCAAGGCTGTCACTCACCAAGTTAAATTTGGTCAGCAAAATCCACGTCAGGTAAATAATTTGAATTTCTTTATTTTCTTAACAGATGTAACATTATTTAGCATCTGACCCTGATAAAGGTATTTTATGTTATAATTGTATTTCAAAATGGAATCCTAAATTCTTTTTCATCTTTCCTTTCTTTCTCAGTCATACCTCTTGGATGTTCCTATAAGCCATTTTTTTCCATTTTCCCAAACTTTATTAAAGAAAAAAGCAATGGTGTTAAACCTTTAGAACATAGTCAATATTTTAGGATTCCGCCCTTGAAAAGGTGACATTTGATTTCCAAACACATGCCGGAAGTTTACATATATCCCAATTGTACTAAGTAAGTAAGAAGCTAAAATCCTAAAATGTTCATCTTCTAACTAGTCTGTGGTCTGCTTTGTATCAGCAATAATTGCCAAAACAGCTACTGGGACTTCATTAATTTTTGTCTGTAGCTGTCTGAGTTCTTCTATATGCAGCAATTGCAGAATCTAGGCAACTTCATTAAGAACTGCATCTCCTGTGTCAAAGCCAAGAATATTTTTATCTAAAGCAACAGGCAAGCCCTCTTTTGTTTGATTTGCTTTAGCAACTGCATCTTGTCTTAGGCACTCTTGAATCAAAATGTGAATTGCCTTAAGCATTACCTGGTAATCATCTGATGTTGAATCTGTAGAATGTTAGCCAAAGCCATCACACCAGCCTTAAAGTCAGGATTATTTACATCTGCAGAACCATTGATCAATTTGGATGTAAATAACCTCCAAGCCATTTTAATATAGCTCTAACTTATTCTAATAATGGCTGCAGTAGACCCATACTATTCTACAGTATGGGTATATTATATCTGTTTCACTATTTTTAAGTGATCATTTTGTTTCTAGCTTTCTGACACTAAGAACACTTCTACAAGAAGGATCCTTTTACATATGTCCTTACCTGAACACATGTTCTTACATGAGTTTGTGGTTTTTTGTTTCTGTGTCATAGTTATCTACTAAAAGACTTTCTGTTTCTAGATCAAGAGAATAGATTTCAAATTTTAATAAATTTGCCTGATCACATTTCATAGAGACTATATAATATATCACATTTTCATTTGCAGTGCATAAATAATGGGTACTGAAGTTCTTTTTAATGTTTTCCAATATAAAATGTATGAAGTGATAATCTCACGTCATTTACCTCACTACTGGAAATTATCTTCATAAGCTTATTGCTTGCTTATTAGGGTATGCACATTTTTTACTTTCCTATTGAAATTCTTTATTTTGTTGTTTTTCTTTTTTGGTTGTTTTATGTTAATTTGTGAGGGATATCCTTTGTCAATATTGCAGATAATTTGTGATGTTTTAGTTCTATTTTGTTGCACAACAGTTTTATTTTTATATTGTATATGTCTGGTTTTTTAAAAATATGGTTGAAATTTATCACTTTCTTCTGGATTATACATGCTTTTTCTAATTTTTTTCCTATATTATTTTCAGTCAACAATTTGTCAAAGAAATATATTTTATATATTTTTGAATTTGTTTTCTTTAATAGCCAGCATAATTCATCCTACTGAATTAAAATACCATTGACGTATATTCATAGTAAAGTCTCAGATACATTAGGATGTGTTTCTGTATTCTCTTTTGTGCTCTAATTGTCTGCACCTAAATCAGTATCATGCTGATTTTTTTTATTAGTGTACTTATACTGTTAACTTGTAAGGCAGTTCATTCCCCAGAATGCTGCTTTTTCTTTTTGTCTTTTGTTATTGTCATTGTCATTGTTCTTGTTTATTTATTCCTCTATAAATTTCAAAATTACATTATTCATTGAAAACTCATTAAAAACATTGAGCCTTTCTCTGAGTTGCTTAGGGCCGCCTCAGCTTCCTGAGCCACTGGGATTACAGGCATTTGCCACTGTGCCCAGCAGATTTAGCCCTTTTGCTTCAGGTTCTTAGATCTTTCATTCCTTGAGATTTATAAATAGGAGTCTTTATTCCTTAAAGATTTTTCTTTTTTTTTTTTATTCTAATTAGTTATACATTACAGTAGAATGAATTTTGACACATTGTACACAAATGAAGCACAACTTCTTCCTCTGGCTGTACATGTGCAGAGTCACACCAGTAGTGTAATCATACAAGTATTTAGGGTAATAATGTCTGTCTCATTCCTCTGTCATTTCCATCTGCACACCCTCTCCCCTCTCCTCCCCTCCCCTCACTCACCTATGCACAATTCAGAGTTCCTTCATTCTTCAGTACCCCCTGTCCTATTATGGATGTGCATCCACTTAACAGAGAAAACATTGGGCCTTTGGTTTTTTGGGTTTGGCTTATTTTGCTTAGCATGATATATTCTCCAGCTCCATCCATTTACTGGCATCTCATTTCATTCTTCTTTAAGGCTGAATAATATTCCATTGTGCATATATATATATATATATATATATATATATATATGTACATACATACATACATACTACATTTTCTTCATCCATTCATCTGTTGAAGGTTGCCTAGGTTGGTTTCATAGTTTAGCTATTGTGTGTTAAGCTGTTGTAAACATTGATATGGCTGCGTCACTGTAGTCTTAAGTCCTTTGGGTATAAGCCAAGGAGTGGAATAACTGGGTCAAATGGTGGTTCCATTCCAAGTTTTCTGAGGAATCTCCATACTTTTTTTCATAGTGGTTGCACCAATTTGCAGTCCCACCAGCAAAGTTAAAGTGTTCCTTTTTTCCCACATCCTCACTAACACTTATTGCTTGTAATCTTGATAATTGCCATTCTGATTGGAGTAAAATGAAATCTTAGAGTACTTTTGATTTGCATTTCTCTAATTGCTAGAGATGATGAACACTTTTTCATGTTTGCTGATCAATTATATTTCTTGTTCTGTTCAGTTCCTTAGCCCATTTATTGATTGTGTTATTTGGTTTTTTGGTGTTAAGTTTTTTGAGTTTTTTATATATCCTGAAGACTAGTGCTGTTTTTGAGGTGTATGTGGTAAAGATTTTCTCCCATTCTGTAGACTCTCTCTTCACATTATTGTTTTCCTTTGCTGAAAGGTTTTTAGTTTTATTCCATCCCATTGATTCTTGATTTTACTTCTTGCACTTTAGGAGTCTTGTTAAGGAAGTCAGGTCCTAAGCCAACCAATATGATGAAGATTTGGGCCTAGTTTTTTCTTCTATTAGGCTCAGGGTCTCTGTTCTAGTGCCTAAATTCTTGATCCACTTTGAGTTGAGTTTTGTGCAGGGTGCGAGATAGAAGTTTTCATTTTGCTGCATATGGATTGCAGTTTTTCCGAACACCGTTTGTTGAATAGGCTATCTTTTCTCCAGTGTATGTTTTTGGTGCCTTTGTTGATTTTGTTTTTATTTAACCTCTCCTATCTCCTTTTCCTTAACTTCTGGAAGTACTTTCTTTTTAAATGTGGGAAAGAAGAGATTTTTTGTGTTTACAGATTTTTTTTTCATATGAGAGAATATCAGAATAAATATTTGTGAGATGTTAACCTCTGTCTGAAACCAGATTCTCTCAGTCATGCTGTCTGCAAATCAATTTCTCAACCCTTTCCTTTCACCTGACTTTCAGCTTGATTCTAGAGTCAAAATCTATTGCTCTTCCCAGCGGCTAACCTGATTTAATAAAAATGTACAGTCAGCCCTCCATATACAGATGTTTATATTGTCAGATTCAACCAACTACAGATCATAAATGTTTAAAACAATTGTTATATTGTTGCTGGCATGTACTGCCTAATTAGGACTAAGAGGCTCTGTATTGAACAAGCACAGACTTTTTGCTCAAGGAACTAGAATACACAACACAGATTTGGTGTCCTGGGCATGGGACCTGGAATCAATACCCACAGATACTAAGGGACAACCTTATGGTAAACCTTGGAGTTGAGTACATATTCATACATATATACAATAACAGAACATTGGTTTGAATCCTTTCTTGTTTTTTTCTTTACCCTTTTTTTATTGGTGCATTATAGTTGCACATAATGATAGGATTTGTTACATATTTATATATACATACACTATAGCAATATAATTTGGCCAGTATCACTCCTCAGCACTTCCCTCCTCCTATCCCGTAATCTCTTTCCTATACTGATCTCCCTTTGATTTTTATGAGACTCCCACCTTTCTTTTCCTTTTCCACTCTAGTTTCCACATATGAGAGAAACCATAAAACCCTTGACCTTCTGATTTCATCTTACTTTATTTTGCTTAACATAATGGTCTCTAGTTCTATCTATTTTCCTGCAAATAACATAATTTATTTATATATTCTTTGTGGCTAAATAAAACTCCATTGTGTAGATATACCAGATTGTCTCTGTCCACTTACTCATTGATACACATCTAAGCTGGTTCCATATTGTGGCTATTATGAATTGTGTTGCTGTAAACATGGCTATGCATGTATCACTATAGTATAATGACTTTAATTCTTTTTTTTTTCCTGTGGTGCTGGGGATCAAATCCAGGGCTTTGTGCATTTGAGGCAAGCATTGTACCAACTGAGCTATATCCCCAGCCCAGATGAAGACTTAATTCTTTAGGATAAATACTGAGTAGTAGTATCACTAGGTCATATGATGGTTTCTTGCCTAGTTTTTTGAGCAACCTCTATACTGATTTCCATAGTGCTTGTACTAATTTACAATCCTACCAACAGTGTAGTAGTCTCACCCACGTCCCACGTAGGCTGTAGAAATGGGGTTCCCCTCAGTGGAATGGATTGGCTGAGAAATAAAAGCTGAGAAAAAATAGAAGGGCGAAAAATAACCACAGAACACAGAAAGCAGTTTCAAAAGCAGGGGCAGGATGGGAAAGCCAATCAGCAGATGGAGCTTCTATACTCTGGTAAATTGGAGCCTGTGTCTGCTTTATTTATATCTGGAAATATCAAAGGCCTTCCAAAAAAGGTTAAATGTGGGCTGTTCAGTTCCCAACAGGTATGCCCAACTCCAGAGCTATTATGAGGTATCTTCCTAGCAGAGCGGAGATAAAGGTCACATGCATTGGGCAATCTATTGCCATGAGAGTTCACAATGCCAAACCTAAATCTCCCTGGCTACCATACCAGGAGAAGACCTTCATGTAATTCACAGATGGCTTTCTGCATAGTAGTGTTTCTTTTTCACCATATCCTCTCCAGCATTTATTATTTTTATTCTTGATGACTGCCATTCTAACTGGTGTTTGATGAAATCTGTGTAGTTTTGATTGGTATTTCACTAATTGCTAGTGATGTTGAATATCTTTTTCATATGTTATCTTTTGAGAAATGTCTGTTTAATTCATAATATTAAGTTAATATTTTATTAATATTAATTTACCCATTTACTAATTGGTTTATTTGTTGACTTTGGGGTGTAGTTTATTGAATTCTTTATACAGTATAGATATTAACTTTTCTATCAGAAGAGTAGCTAGCAAAGATTTTCTTCTATAGTTTCTATCTTTACATTCTTTTTTCTTTGTTCTGCAGAAACATTTTAACTTGGTTTCATACCATTTGTCAACTCTTAACATTATTTCCTGAGTTTCAGGGGGCCTATTGAAAAATTTATTGTCTGTGCCTATATGCTGGGGTATTGACAGTACGTTATCTTCTGGGAGTTGTACAGTTTCTGATCAAACTTCTAGGTCTTTGATCCATGTCAAGCTGATTTTTGTGCAGGGTAAGAGTTAAGAGCCTAATTTCATTCTTCTACATAAGAATAGTTTCCCCAGCACCACTTGTTAAAAACGTTGTCTTTTCTTCGTTTATGCTTTCGGCACTTTTGTCAAGAGTCAGATGACAGTAGATGTATGGTTTTGTATCTGTGTCTTCTGTTCTGTACCTTTGGTCTATATGTCTGCTTTTATGCTAGCACTATGCAGTTTTTGTTGAATCCTATCTTGTTAAATGATCTTAAATTATTTAGTGACATTGGTCATTATTCTTTCTGTGGAAGGTAAGTTATCCCTTCTAGAATTCCATTGGTGGTTAAATGAGAAGAAATTTCATTTTTCAATTCTGTTCTTTCTCCCTTGGCTTTTCTTTCCTTATGGTGTTTTGAGTGGTAATTTCAGATTTCGTAGGCCTGTGCAAAGTCACAAAATGTATGGTAGTATTTAGGTGTGATTATATCTTCAGTATTATAACTTTGATATAGTCTTAGGTAACAGGACCATCTGGGAAGATGGAGTACCTGACCATCATTAATAACTTAGAAAATGAGCAGTAGTCCTGGACATTAGGTGCACTGCTGTAAGCCCTGTGCCATAGAGTATGACCCTACTCAGTGTCTGCCCCAGACATTTCTCTTCCTATGGATAAGGAGTCTGAGGTAATGTGTCTACCCAGGTTTTGAAGCACAGCTTCCCCACAAAACTGAGCCTACTTCCAGGACCTTTAAAGGCTCCTTCCCCATAAACATGTCCATTTAGAGTTTGCTGTGCTAGCAGTATGCCTGGGGTAGCCAAAAGGAGGATGTGTCCTAGGCTCACATCTCTGAATCCTCTACATCTCTCCAGCACTTTTCACCTCTCTTCACTCCCAAGGAAGGATGAAACTGGATGGGAAAAGGAGGAGGAGTCAGGGGCTAACTCTACAATACTGCTGTGTGGTGAAACTCTCCCACATAGAGCCTGAGCATTTTAATTTGAGCTTGTTCTTGCAGTCATAAGACAAATAGGAGTATAAACCATATTTTATAATGTTGACTTGATTTCTAACTTTAAGTATTTTAAGTGGTCTAAGAGTCTCCATTGTATTCTTATTCTGGTCCTCACAAATGTTTGAGGTGAGCCTATTGAGCAAAGAATACTTTTCATTAAAGGGAGGGGTGAGGGGATGGGATTAGGAAAAACAGTAGAATGAATCAGACATAACTTTTCTATTCTTTCATATGAATACATGACCAGTGTAACTCCACATCATGTATAGCCACAAGAATAGAAAGTTATACTCCATGTATATATAATATCTCAGAAACACTCTGCTGACATGTATATTTAAAAAGAACAAATTAAAAAATTTAAAAAGAAGAAGTAAGTGAAGTGGCCAGGCACAGGGTCACATATCTATAATCCCAGAAACTCAGAAAACTGAGGCAGGAGGATCACATAGTCAAGGCCAGTGTTAACAACTTCTTTTGTAAGGCCTCAAGCCACTTAGCAAGACCCTGTTTCAAAATAAAAAGGACAGAATGTAGCTCAGTGGTAAAGCCCCTCTGGCTTCAATCCACAGTACCAAAAAATGAAGTACAAAGTGACTTAAATTTTTTCTTTTTAATTTAGTCAAGGTCAGAATTTAGGAAGTCTTTGACCTAATTATAGCATTTGCCATTACTTTCCTAAAATTCCTTTTTGACCCCTTTTGTTCTGGTTTTTACTAATTTGTTTGGTATTTCTTGTTCTCTTTCATGGGCTACATAGGGTCTGTTGATTGATTCAGTACAGGTATTCCTCGAGAAAGCATCCTCTGCTCACTTTTTTATGCTGTCCCGAGTAATCTCATACACTAAAATTTTAATCACCTATGATCTATAACCTGTTATTTTAAAATTTATCTCAAATCAAACTCTATTTAATAGTTTCAGTAGAATCATTATCAATGTCTGATGAAGCTCTCTTCTAAATAACTCCACCCAGATGCTCTGTAAGCATTTCCTAGTGAGTATGCCCCAAACTGAGCTCATCTCCACCTCCTATCCTAAAACCTGTTTCTCCTGTATTCCCTGTCTTAACACCACTAATTAAACATGATAATCCTAGACTCCTTCTACTTTACACTTCATATTCAGTAACTTAGTCCTATCAGTTCTGCTTCCTAAGTAGCTCTTTGTTTCTTTTTTCCATCCTAACTGCTAATGACTATTTTAACTCTTGTGTTTTCTTGCCTACAGCAATTGCAGTAGGCTCTTTGCCTTCTTCAACCTTGAATTTCTAGTCTGTCTTCCACCAAGCTGCCATACTCACCTTTTAAAAATAAAACATGCTCTTGGGGCTGGTGTTGTGGCTCAGTGGTAGAGCGCTCGCCTAGCATGAGACACTGGGTTCTATCCTCCACACCATATATAAATAAACAAAATAAAGGTCTGCTGACAATAAATAAATATATATATATATATATATATATATATAATCAACAACAACATGCTCTTGTCACTTACTTATTTTAAACCAACTAAGTTGTACCCTGTCACCTGCTGGTAAAGTCCAAATTTCTCACTGTTGTTTCTCATACCTTGTTCCTCTAGTCCCTGTATCTTCATTGGCTGGCACTTTCTGCATTCCTTTCTTGCTCATCAGAAGAGCTCATCTATAAGGTTATCGACTCAATCTAATTTTTGTAGGTATATAGATATTTTTTGTTCCCAGCGCACCATGTGTATTATATTATAGTTGTTGGCATGTCTGTCTTTCCCTTAGATTCTGAACTTCTTTAAATAAGCATCTTTTGTCTTTTCAACTTTATATTCCTTGTCATCTAACATAGGACCTGATATATAAATGTTTGGATGAATCCTCTATAATCAATTAGGTAGGTAAATCATGTGCCTAGAACTATTTTTTTGTTGTTGTTGTTTTAATTTCCTGCCATGACCTAGTCTAGTTTTTTTTTTTTTTTTTTTTTTTCACAGCGACACTGTAATGTTTTGGGTGGAACAATTGTGCGTGGGACTGTACATTTCAGAAGGTTTGCATTGCTCATCTTCAAAATGTACTCATACTTCTTTGGGTTGTTGTCATAGAAAAATATATCTCAGTGGAAACCATTTACTAAAAATGTTAGGCATTGTAGTAAATGCTTAATGTTTGTTGCCATAAGCTTTTGAATATGCTTTTAATTAGACATGGTACCATTTTTAGACCAAAAAAGAATTCATTACAAGGTTTAGCAATTCTTTTTAATAGTTTAACCCCAATATTTAATATATACTGCAAGACCATTCTATAGATACAGATATATGCAAATGTCTTTGTTATGTTATTGACTACTGTGTGGTGAAAACAGTTTTGTAAATAATCAAATTTACATTTTTAAACCTGGGAATATTTTAGGTAGCACAAAGTGAAGCTGAAAAGAAATTGAAGAAAGATGACAAAAAGAAAGAATTGCAGGAGCTGAATGAACTTTTCAAACCTGTAGTTGCTGCTCAAAAAATAAGCAAAGGTAAAACTTATATATTGGAGGTGTTATTTTTATGAAGTGTAATTGATGTTTACAACTCTGGATTTGTTTTGCTGTTCATTAGCTATGTCATTATACAACTATAACTCCGTTCGTTAGCCCCACACATCAGAAAAATTAAGAATTTAAACAGTCCCTTTGTTGATTTATAACATTTAATCTTTGGTAGTAGTCAAGGCAAAGCTATAGTTGCATAAAGCATAAGTCATACATTTTTAGCAGCACTCATGTTTGTTTCTCTGGTCCTGCCTCATTGACTTCAGCTAGGCAAGTGACATTTATGTAATAACGTTTATGTTTAGTTCCCACCCCCGCACCTCTTTTAGTAAGAATAAAACGGAGAAATAGAGACAAAATGCTATGGAAAGAACCGTAAGGAAATATTTTCCTAGTCAAATACAATCTGTACTTTATTATCCAGCAGATTGTAATGCAAATTTCACATGCCATTTGATATAGGTGCAGATCCCAAATCTGTGGTGTGTGCATTCTTCAAGCAAGGACAATGTACTAAAGGAGATAAGTGTAAGTTCTCTCATGACTTGACTTTGGAGAGAAAATGCGAGAAACGAAGTGTTTATATTGATGCAAGAGATGAAGAACTTGAAAAAGGTACTTTTTTTTTAATATTCTCTTAAAAATAAATACCTATTCCTTTTGGTTTATTGTTAAGATATTTAGTAACTTAAATGTAACAATCTTCATCATATTGTTTGTAAAGAATAATTAATTGTGTTTGCTATTTTTTGCAAAATCTGATTTTACTTCCTTATTCCTTTGATAAAATAAATGAAGGTGTGGGTGGGAGTTGTGTTGTGGCTCAGTGGTAGAGCACTCACCTAGCATGTGTGAAGCACTGGGTTTGATTCTCATCAATATAAATAAATGTGTGGTGTCCATCTACAACTAAAAATAAATAAATAAATGGAGATGTTTAAAAGCCAGGAATTTTATTTTGAATTTGTCACTCTTCTACAGTACTACCTTCTCATTTGCCTCAGCTACTTAGGAAGCATTGGTGAATTTCTAATAATATTGTTTTATGCCTACCCTTGGTGTTTTAAAGAAAAATGTTAGGATATGAGTCTTACAATGCAATATATTCCCTCTCTATTTGAGGAGGTATACGTTAGTAGGAACAGTAGATACAAATATTTAATCTTCATATTTCTTTTAGATACTATGGATAATTGGGATGAGAAAAAGCTGGAAGAAGTAGTGAACAAGAAGCACGGTGAGGCGGAAAAGAAAAAACCAAAAACTCAAATAGTATGTCCTTTTCTTGAATTGAGTTGCTGTGGTAATTATTATTAGGGAGAATTATGTGTCAAGGTATCTTTACAATTTTTTGTTGGATTATTAGAAAATTTTCTTTTATCAGTATAAGTTACATCAAGTTTTATTTTTAGAATTTACAAGTTATGTTTTACAAAATTCGATTCTTATTTGGAAAGTAAAAAACCATGCCACTTTATAAAGTCCTCTAAATGCTATTTTCTGGGGTGATCTTACTTTCTCAGATATTGATGAATATAATCATATATTCAGATAAGAATTGGTTTTTTGAAGTCTGACATAGTGGTGCATGCCTATAATCCCAGCAATTTGGGAGGCTGAGGCAGGAGGATTTCATGTTCAAGGCAAACCTCAACAACTTAGCAAGAAGCTCAGCTATTTAGGGAAACCCTGTCTCAAACTAAAAAGGACTAGGGAAATAATTTGTTTGGTTTTAATAATGAGGAAAAAATTTTTTTAATTGCCAGGTTAAATATGAGTTTTTGGTGTATAGTAGATCTATGATACTAAGAATTATGCCTTTAAAAAATGGTGAAATTATTTCTCAGACTGCATTCATGTCCACATATTTAGTACTACTAAAGTGAAAAATCTTGCTATGCTAAAAAAATATTTTGAATACTACCTTCACTTAAAACTGTTTCTTCGGAAAAACACATCACTTGTTAATTTTTCATTATTTGCAAAGGTTGTTGTTACCTGAGGCTTCAATATAATTGCATCTTGTATCCATTCACATTTTGAAGGGTGGCTATCCTTTGTGTTCTTATTGAGCCTTGTTCTCTTGTGATTCACAATATGAAATGGTCATGTAATTCGTATAATGTTTCTGTTATTACTGTATGACACTAGTATTTAGGAAAGATAAAATCAAAACATAATTATGATATTTTCATGACCACTTATATATGCTAATATGAAACAAAAGTCTTTTTTGGTACTGGGTATTGAACCCAGGGTCAGGTAACCACTAAGCCAAATTCCCAGATTTTTTTTATATTTTATTGTCTCACTAAGTTGCTTAGGTCCTCGATAAGTTGCTGAGGCTGGCTTTGAATTCTCAGTCCTCCTGCCTCAGCCTTCCAAGCCACTGAAATTACAGGTGTATGCCACCATACCCAACAACAACAAGTTCTTTGTATAATTAGAAAGAACATTGCCTAAAATATGAGCTTTATATGAATTCTCTCTGTAGGAAATTTGTCATTGTATCAAATATTTTAGATAAATTTTTAGGCATAGTTCTGCATGTACGTAGTTAGTCCTAAAATGTCAGTGGAATGTATTGTTCGATATACTTAAGCATTTACCATGGAAATGGACTACATCAAGCCACTACTTCTAAACAATATTGTCTCTATAGGTGTGCAAGCATTTCCTTGAAGCTATTGAAAATAACAAGTATGGCTGGTTTTGGGTGTGCCCTGGAGGGGGTGATAATTGCATGTATCGTCATGCGCTACCTCCTGGATTTGTGTTGAAAAAGGATAAAAAGAAAGAAGAGAAAGAAGATGAAATATCATTAGAAGATCTGATTGAAAGAGAGGTAACTAGTGTCTTTTTCCAACTGTTTAAAACAAACAAAAAAAAAACTCAGCAGTATGTATTGTTGATTCTAATGTTTACCACTTGGGGGCAATAGCATGTTGTTATGAAAGGGAAAAAATATTGTGGCCTTTCTCCTAAGTTGCCCTACTTTAATTATTCTTTGTCTAAAATGTAAATCTAGCCATAAACATTAGCCAGTCATGTGTAACAGTTTTTTGAGAACCAAGTTGTTTTCATAAGATGGAGTTATATAAAATGCTTAACCAGATCTCAGATTGACTAAACTTTGTTAGTCCTAAATGCTTTTGTCTGTATCTTTTTTTTTCCTACCATTATACTAATTATTAATATATATATGGAAGGACACATTTCACCTCCAGCTTTTCGGTTATATTTTGTATACCATTGCTGGACTTAAAATGCTATCTTATTAGGGGGGAACAAGTATGATTAAAAAGGTTCTACAGCAGGGCTGGGGATATAGCTCACTTGGTAGAGTACTTGTCTCAAATGCACAGGGTCCTGAGTTCAATCCCCAGCTCCTCAAAAAAAAAAAAAAAAAAAAAGGCGGGGGTGAGGGGATCTACAACTACTCCTGGCTCAGCAAAAAGAACAATTTTAGTCTGTGAGTTAACAGATATGCCTATCAGGAATTACATGAAATTATTGGAAGTTTTAGATTTAGCATTATATATTTTTAAATATATACATTTTGTCTCATCATGGATAATCTTAAGTCATATAAATGCTTAATGTTGAGATTATATACCTTGTTCTTAAGTAAACATATTTGATATATTATAGGATTATAATGTAGACTTTAGAATCAAGTGTATTTGGGACTGTTTATATCCTAGTTCCACTACTTGTTAGCTATTCATCTTTGATAAATTTTCTTTTAAACACTGCTTATAAGTGGTGATCAATGTGTTAGCATATGTGTGTAAAGCTTTTAACATTGAATACCAGGCAGATGTTCAGCAAGTATTATTTCTCTGTATATTTATTACCTGATTATTGCCCTTGAGAAGCAAGTGGTATTTTTTTGTTTAGTTTTGTTTCTCAACAAGTGAAATTTGCATATTGCTATGGTGCTTTTTGTTTTTCATAATTAGTTCATGTTAAAACAATTTTTCTTGACAAGTTTTATTTTTGATATCCAGTGTTGAGAAGAAATCTAGCTCAGAGTAGTATGTTTTAAGTATTTGTATATCTGGACACTGATTTTGCTCATTGACATGTAATATAAAAGGGCATTAGTTTATTCCATATTCAGTGTGTTTAGGATATTCATAAGCAAGGAATTAATTCATTAAAAGAAAACTGCTCTGTCTTTGCAGCGTTCTGCCCTAGGTCCAAATGTTACCAAAATCACTCTAGAGTCTTTTCTTGCATGGAAGAAAAGAAAAAGACAAGAAAAGATTGACAAACTCGAACAAGATATGGAAAGAAGGAAAGCTGACTTCAAAGCAGGGAAAGCTCTCGTGGTATGTCCCAAACTCACACAAGTTGATCCTTTACTGTTTCTTCCATTTTATAATTCCTATCATGCAAGATTTTGTCTTTATGTAATAATGGATGTGTCTAAAATCAGTGACCATGAAATATTTGAATTTTCTTCTCAGTTGATAGCATTTGTGTGTCTCAATAGATCAGTGGCCGGGAAGTGTTTGAATTTCGTCCTGAATTGGTCAATGATGACGATGAGGAAGCAGATGATACCCGTTACACTCAGGGAACAGGTGGTGATGAGGTAAGAGGATGCTTTGGCTTCATCTGTTCATGTTAATTGAAAGAAACAATAGAAAGAATAAAGCAGAATGGTTAATAGCACCAACAATGAAGCCAGCATGCCTTGGTTTAAATGTTTATTCCATTAATAAACTAATAAATTTGTATTATTTTGTAGTTATTTTATGAATTTAGGACAGTATTTTGTATATAGTTATGTGCTATAGTATTAGCTATAAGATATGTTTTAGTCTTCCTTTAAAATAAAAAATAAGGCCTTTGTGTTTAATATTTTATGCTTAAAATCATGGGACAGTGTTACTTCCTAAAATGTAGAGTAGAGAGCCTGTGACAAAGGCAGCCATTGGGTTGTAGAGATTTCAGTGATAGCAAACAACTTACTGTTTATTTTTTATGTAATTTTTATAAAACAGAAGAGAAGACGTAGGGAGATTATTGGAAGAACAGTATACTCTAAAAATGTAATGCCAAAGGAAACTTCAAATTTGACAATGCTACTCTTTTCCCAGAGAAGTTTGGAAAAAGAAATGAATTTAAATAACAGTTGATCGTTTGTTTTCATTTGACATTAGTGTTAATTTTATTTCATTAAGATAAATCTTAGAAGTAATAATAATTTGTGGAAATTATTTATTATAATTTATTATAATTATTGGTACTTAATAATTGTATAAGTTAACAGGTATAATTGTGACATTTTCATACATGTATATAACATGCTTTGATTTTCTCCTCTCTCCCTCCCCCCCCATGTACCTTCCCCTTCCCTAGTAGGACCCCTTCTGTATGAAAATTATTCTTATTTGTATCAACTTTCTTTTCTATGTGTTGTTAAAGGTTGATGATTCTGTGAGCGTAAATGACATAGATTTAAGCCTGTACGTCCCAAGAGATGTAGATGAGACAGGTATTACTGTAGCCAGTCTTGAAAGATTCAGCACATATGCTTCAGACAAAGATGGTAAGTATGCTACCTATTACAGAATACTAAGAACTAGAAAGCTACCTAAAGAGAATTAGACCAGACTTGGAAAAATTAGATATGGATAGGTATCAGACTGGTAACTTAAATATGGGTTTGGCCATATATAAAACTATCAGTGAATAGGAGAATCTGTAGAAATTAGTGGTTGGGGGATATTGATTCCATTAACTGAAACTAGAAGGGGACCAAAAGCAAAGCTGGAGATACAGGTAATAGGTTCAGTGTGGAATCTCATGAATTTGACTTTTTGTTATCACAAATGACATTGTCTAGGGTATTCTGTGACCATTTGCAGAAGAAAACAGTTTGAAAGCCATCTGTATGGGTGTCTGAGTGAATGAGCTCATCTAGGCATAGCACATAGAATGATAACATTCCAAAACACACTGCAAACAGCGTTATTTTAGGATAGACAAAAGAGGAAATACTTTAAAAAGATACTGAGGAGCTCAGAGAAAAATTACAAAATAAGAGTTTCAGAAAAATCAAAGAGGATTAGATTTATAAATAAGTTATTAGTTATGGTTAGTAAAGGAGTTATAGGAATAAGTTGCCAATTTTTAACAGCATGTACCACTCACTTTTGACTTTAAGAAGGAGGTCCTAGGAAGGGCTTTTTAGGATATAGGAAGCCTAAATGAGAAAAAAGATCTGATAGGGGAAGAGAAATTGTTAAATTAAAGGAGCTTAGTTAAAGAAGTAAGGCCTATAAAGATAAATAATGATTGAGAATGGAGGAAAAGCTGTCTGCGGTGTAAATGGAAAGAAAGATTGTTATGATTTTTGTCTAATTGTGCCTTGAGTAAGAGGTTTGTAGAGAGGAGTAAAGTTTGACATGTTTCATATTAATGAAGCAGAAGCCAAGATAGAAAGGCTAAACCTTTTTTTTTTTTTTTTAAATAATAAAAGCACATAGTTTATACTTGAAACACTAATCTGTCCTCTGGAGATCTAAGAATGCTGTCACTATTGTCTTTCCAATATAAAGACTGATTTGCTCCTTTTAAAAATGGAACTTGGGTAATATTAGGTACAAGCAGGAGTAATATTTCAGAGTTTATAATCCCCAAGACTATCATCAAAAGTGTTTGAAATAGCTAAAATTTAAATTAGGCTATTAAAAATTGTCTTTGTGTAAATGTCTGAACAAGAGAGACAGCATTTTTGTTTTCTCATTTACTATAAGGAAAAATAGTTACTTAGTTCTAAGATCTTTTTTATGGTGCTAGGGATTGAACCCAGGATCCTATATATGCAAGACAAGTGCTCTACCACTGAGCTGCATCCCCATCCTACTAGGCTGTTTTATAACAGTTTGTTACATGATGAAATTTTTCTAGTTTCACACAGCATTACAATTAGTGTGATTTAACTACTATTTACAAAATTACAAGCTAGATAGCTGTTTATGTGCATTTTTTGATTCCATACAATTTATTCAAATACATTATGTATAAGTTGACTGTTTTAAAACCTAATTACCTGGTCATGTAGGGAATACAGAGTTGTAGAAGATTCATCTTGCCTTTAAGTATGTAAATCATTAAGGTTTCAATTTCCTTCAGTAAACACAGTGTTTTACAGTAGACATAAATAATCATTACAAATAAGCTTAGAAAAAGAAAAATCAGTTCTAGCTGCAGTAATCCCCAGGAACAGCTTTCATGGGGCAGAGTGGGGTGGTACAGATAAAGGAAGGAGAAGTATTAGTCTGCTGCAGTAATCCCCAGGAACAGCTTTCATGGGGCAGAGTGGGGTGGTACAGATAAAGGAAGGAGAAGTATTAGTCTAAGCTGTCAACTGCTAGTGGAGCATAGTGTTATTTCTATGCCACATTGATTTCAATTTTTTATTTTTAGAAAACAAATTAAGTGAAGCTTCTGGAGGTAGAGCTGAAAATGGTGAAAGAAGTGATTTGGAAGAAGACAACGAAGGGGAGGGACAGGAAAATGGAGCCATCGATGCTGTTCCTGTTGATGAAAATCTTTTTACTGGCGAAGATTTGGATGAACTAGAAGAAGAATTAAACACACTTGATTTAGAAGAATGACACCAAACAAGTCAATGAAAATATTTAAGTCAGCTCAGCATGAGTTGAAATTGACTACATTAATTTTTTCCACCTAGAATCAACAGGATGTTTATTTCCCATGCTGATTCTGGAGGGCTTACTCTCCTCCAAAAAAGGAATAATCTCCCTACGTCTTCTCTTCTGACTTTGACTACATCTCATAGTAAGTTCAGAGTAGTTCATGATAAATTGAAAATATAATGGTCATTACAGAAAATGATTGATTGTCGTAACTGTCCACTCAAGTAGGAAATGTAACTGCTTTTCCAGCTTTTGGTTTTCATTGGGCATGTATTATTACCAGGAACAACATAAATTTTAAATACCCCTTATTTGATGCAGTTATTTTAATGAGTGGTTTCCTTTCCTTTGAATTTATGTTTTAAAGACTGCCTAAAACATGAGCACTGTACTTCATAAAGGATACTGCATATGCAGATTCAGTATTGTATCTTTGAACAACTGGATGGACATTTAAAATGGAACTTCTTTAACCTGACAGGATCAGCTACAATGCCCTGTGTTAAACTGTTTAAGTTTTCCCTCTTCTTTTTTGCCAATAAAGTTGTAAATAAAGACCATCATACATTAAAATCCAAATATGGTCCCTTTTTTCTTTCTAATTTTTTATTTGAAAATTTTCTTAACATTTCTAGCTTGAGAATTTAACTGAGTATCTGTTATAGTATCACATAAGGCACAGACACTTGATTTTTTTTTTCTTTTTAAACTTCAGTAGAAGTATTGATGGTATTAACAATGAGTTTAGCAACTAATTCTTAGCTTCCAGAAGAGCCTGTAGGTGATATTATATGAAAAATAATTTCTGAATTGATAGCTCATTAGCCTAAGTAAATATCACTTTCAAAGACTACATCAGAATTGTTGAGGTCCATGGTGTTAAAATAGTGCATACTCAAGTTTGATTGGTCCATTTGCAAGAATCTAAACAAATTCACCAGAAATCTTTGGGTTGAGTTTCTTTGTCATTGAGATTCCCTGAAAAATTAGGGTGATAACACATTTAAAATGGACATCATTTGTTAATGACATATTTAATACTAGATAACTTACCATTATTATATTATATATTTTTCCATATTACACTGCTACTTTTGTTATTTACAAATATAAATGGATTTTGAAGCAACTAAGATAATCTTACTGAAGTGTCAGATGACCTGGGCCTTATTCTCATTTTTAAATCTCTGGATTAGTTTTTTTCATTTGCATTGGAAAGCTAAGACTGAATGATCTCTAAAGCGCTTGTGAATTGTAAAACCTAAGAAAATATGATTATAAAATTTGTCACATGATAATATCAAAGTTGATAAAGAAATTTACTTTGTAGCTATTGAATATTAGCACTATAATTTACATTTTTCAAATAGGAGAAATCATGAGCCAAGTTTATTTCCTGTCTGTCTTTTTAAAACTCTACCCCCACGCTATCAATTCTTGTTTTCAATTTTTGAAACAATCTTAAATTTTTTTCTAAGAATTTATCTAATAACTGAAAGTTAAAATTCAGTTACTTTCAACCCTAATTTTTTATTTTATTTTATTTTATTTTATTTTGTTTTACATGTAAGATAGACCCATTTAAACAAACAAAAGACTGGAGGGTTTGAATGTTTGATTTAAAGCATCACTAAAACATTATAGCAAATAAGTCATTTTGAAGTGAGTTAAAGGAGAAATTGTTTCAGTATGAAAGTCATTATTGATTCCTACAAGTTTGTAATTCTTGGATGAACTTCTTCTATATTACCCCAAGTTTTCTTCCATTATAAAGATATATGTAGAAAAGAAAATATAAAAGCACATAATCTTAGAAGAGCAAAATGCAAAATTAAATCTGCTTCTAAAGTTCTAGTATATTTCAGAGATCAATGGAAATTTGTGTAGTTCACAGTATAGTTACTCTATACAATTAATCTGAGATTGTCCTTTTTCAAACCCAATTTCTACATAACCTTAATTTTTGAAGTTTTTCTTCCAAATTTCTCTTTATATTTAATTCCCACTATTAACATGTTTCTGTAATATAATTGTCAATTAATGGAACTTTAGCTTCATTTTAAAAGGACTGTGATTTAGAAAATCAGAAACTTAATGATAAAGCTTTCCACAGGGGAGAAAATATATGACTTTGCGTTATTTCCTTATATTCTGTGATACGAGATCATTTTCCCAGACATAAAGAGCTTTTCATTTTATCCTTAACCTCTAGAAGATTCCATGAGCCTCCACTCTTTTTATCTTATACTCAACAAATATTACAGCCTATAATGATCCTATGTTTGCCAGAATCTTTCTAAATCAAAGTAGGTATATTTAAATT
Source organism: Marmota monax (assembly GCF_021218885.2). Taxonomy (NCBI): domain Eukaryota; kingdom Metazoa; phylum Chordata; class Mammalia; order Rodentia; family Sciuridae; genus Marmota; species Marmota monax. Next base: position 19,853,777 of record NW_026692781.1, read on the forward strand.
TTACCTTGTCTTTGCACAGATGGCTAGTTGGATACTGTAAGCCCCACCATACATGGACAATTGCATGTTTTGCAATTGTACAATGTATTTTTAATAGTTGAATCAATCAGCTTTAACAGCTAAGTGATTTAGAATGTAATAGTAAAATGTGTAGGATCAGAGGTTTAGATGTAGCAGATGATTAAGAAAGCTTTGTATCCAATCCCAAATTTTAACACAAAAGGAATTTATACCAGAAGTTCATACAGATAACTAATAGTATTATGTGATAAGTTCTGTTCCTATTCAGGGTAAAGAACATTCAGGATCAGAGACTACAAATCTTCACTCTATTTATTAAGTATAGAACTGATTCTAATATAAATACTGTTATGTTACTGCTTCCAGATACTTAGCACCCTGTTCATTTACTCAAAAACATGTTCAGTGAAGATCAATACAAAATAAGAGGAGGGACTACCAGAATCTTTTGAGATTTTTATCCTTTCTTAAGCATATATTTCACTGATGGATAGCTGTGTTTTCTGAATAAAGACAACAACTTGTTTCTCAGTTTCCAAAATTATGAAACACCAAACTTTATAAATAGAGTTTGGCCACACTGGTTCATCCTGCAAAGTTTTAGAAACAAATCTGAGTGAAATATTAGCACAAAATGCATTTTTATATTCTCCTTTTTTAGAATGATGTTGTCCTTTTATTGTTAATTGCTTTTTGTTAATCGGAAAAGAAAAATTAATGCCTTTTTATTAGTTCAGTTGATAGGTGTCTCCTTTTTTACACAGAAAAGATGTTTGGGAGCCCTATAGATAGTGTGAACTATCGTACATAATTTTAATACATAGTCTCTGTCTGGTTTAAGTATACAATTTAGAAGAGGAAATCACAACTATGCAAAGCAGAAGTAGTGCTTAGCCACTAGTTGGAATGAGTCCCTTTTCAGTCAGATGACAAGCAAACTTTTCATGCTTTTTGCATTCACATTTTGATTATGTTTTTTTAAGATGCCCTTTGTGAAAATACTGTGATAGTTTTCAAACAAAGAATTTTATTTTGTGCTTGGTCCCTAGAGACATATTTCTGCAGCAGCTAATCTGGTTTTTAAACAGATATATATAAAATTTAACCAGTCCTATGGGACTTAAGGACTAGGACTTAGTTTCCTTAGCCCCATCTAGTTGCTATTTGCTATAATTGAAAAAACAATGAATACTTACCATTTTTCTTGCCAGTTAACCTCTAGGGTATACTAATATTTTTCAAGGGACCATACATAATTTTCCTTCCAAATATGCAGCAGTGTTTCATTTCACCTGTGAATTCCTTAAACGATATTTAATATTTGTTTTAGGAAACTATTTTAGTGACAGGTAACTCAGTATAACTTTTATAACTTTTATTATTGTATATTTAAATAATTTTATGCATTACCATATTTAATTGGCGGTTATTTTGAGTATCATAACTTTATAGCATATATAGAAATGTATCAAAAAATGTATAAATTGAAACTAGCTAAATAACTGAAAACTCAAGTTACATGTATGTATAATAATTAGTAATTATGTGACTTGTTTCATAATTATGTTGTATATATTATATCTATTTTGTTTGAAGTAGAAAAGTTTAGTGTGTAAGAAGTATAATCCATTATATCAGGAATGTTTATCCTTGAATTTTTACACAGTGCTGAATAGGTAGTGAAAGTAAAAACCTTAGTAACTAAATCACTTTTTGATAGTTAATTTTTGGAGGTACATTGTGTATCAGTTGTATACAAGCTTAATTAGCCTCATTAGTGGTTCACTCTATAAAGTATACTTAATATACTATGATATACTAAGAATGATTAGATTATATTCCTACATCTCTTGCACTGATTACCCACCGTAGACGGAAAATAAAAATTAATTTCTTTTTTTTTTTAAAAAATTTAATGGATACATAGTAGTAGTGTGTATTTATAGTTAACTGTTTTTTGCACTCCGGATCTATTTTCTGACACCTGCAGGGAAGTTTTCACTGATAGCTTCAGCCTGTTTTTCTTGACAGAAATGTAGAACTTAAAAAGAACTAGGGGCTGGGTTGTGTCTCAGTGGTAGAGTGGTAGAGCTGGGCCCTGGGTATTTTTCCCAAAGCAGTTTTCTGATTGGAGGGATGAAACCTGAGTTATCTAAAATGTTCCCTTTAGAAATCCTGAGATGTTAAACACCAGAAATTCTGACCCCTACCTACCCCTTTTCTCTCCTGGGAAACTTTTGGCAGCAAAGACTTCTTTTTAATTATTTCACTTTATTTTTATATTTAATTAATTCAACATTGGAGTAACAACTAAGGAAGTTTGCTAGCTAATGGGCTTATCATAAAGGTTTCTCATGATTGGCATGCATAAAAAGCCAAAACTGGATGAAAGGCAAAAAGTTGATTCCCTTTATTAAAAATAGATAGCAAAATCATTATTAGCAGTGCCAGAAATATTAGCACAGCTGAGTAATCCATAAGACAAAAAAAAGTGAGCTAGCACCTCATGTTTAAAAGACCAGTAAAGCACTCACAGGGGTGGTAGGTAGTTCTGTAACATGCTAATAATAATATACCTCTGTGTATACAGCATACTACTGTATAAAAATAATGCTGTATAAAAATATGGGAATATAAGGACAAGTAAAAATGGATTTAGATTAATTTTCTTAATCATTTACACGAAATCAAAAATTTACCTGGGCAAGAACATAAATGTACTTTTCACTTTTACCTGTGAGTTTATGAACATATAAAAGGAAGAGAGGAAGAATTTTTTTTCCCCTAGCACTGAGGATCAAACCTTGGGCCTCATACCTGTTAAGCAAGTACTCTACCATTGAGCTACACTTTTGACCCCAGAAATTTTTTTAAATGAGTTCTAAAACTGGATATCATAAAATCTTAACTTGATTAATATTGAATAATCATGCTGAACCCATATAATAATTATTTTAAAATATAACATTTTTAGAAAGAAAATACAGTTCTCTTTCACGTAAAACACATAGCTCTTTCAAATTTGGAGAATGTCATTCACCAGAAGACATTGAGAATTGGATAATTAATTTCAATCATAGTCCCTACAATAAAATTCTCAAAAGAACCAATGAGTCCTATTGAGATGTCTTTGCTGTCTCGTCCTCCAGTTTGGTTACATAAACAATTTTTCAAAGAAATATAAAATGAAATAAGGTAAACTTTTGTGGAAGAGAAGATACCAGATAGTATACATCTATTGCTGTTTTTTTTTTGTTTTTTTTTTTTTGTTGTTGTTGTTGTTGTTTTAGATTATTGAGTTTGAGTTTGCAAAGGAATGAATTTCAGGGTAATAAGACAGTCATACCAAAGTACTTTGTAATTTTAATAAGCACCTAAGTTTTTCATGGAAACTTGGAAGTGCTATAAAAAAGTGAAATTTTGTTTTGGTGGTGCTTGGGTATTAAACCCGAGAATTTATGCATGCCAAGTAGGCATTGCTACCACTGACCTACATCCCCAGCCCAAAAATGATATATTGAATATGTTTTTCTACTATGTTCAGAGAAGCATATCTACCTTTTTTAATCATTGTTTTTAAATGTTTACTGAATATTTAAATGTTCAAAGGATAGTTTTTAGAGTATTCCTTGAAATTTCAATTAAAAGAATCCAGTTATTTTAATGGGATATAGATAATGGTGAACATTTTACCACCACCACATTCTTCACCAAAATAAAGTACCTTCGCAAACAGGAAAAAACAAAATGGAAATTTGGATTTTTTTGAACAGATTTAGCCTATTAGAATTTTTTTAAAACCTTTATTTTATTTATTTACTTTTATGTGGTGCTGAGGATCGAACCCAGGGCTTCACATGTGCTAGGCGAGTGTTCTATGTTTGAGCCACAACTCCAGCCCCTAGCCTGTTAGAATTTGAAAATGAATAATATTTTGTAGCCAGACAGCTTTATTAAGTCTTATCTGCCTTTACATACTTTTATTAGAAATAACATGTTTTTAAATTTAACAGGAACATTATATGTTGTTTAGACCTCAACCAAATTACTTGGAAGTCAAATAAAAAGAAGTATAGGGATTTTTATTATTATTATTATTTTTAGGTTTTAATAAGATTGTTAAATTCATAATGTATCACTGTTCATTCTTCCTGAATAGAATTTCATGGTACAGTTTTCAAAAGACTATTCATATTTTTTATCTTTCTTTGCTTTGATAGTTGAAGATTTAGAAGACCAAATGCAAAATTGACTGTCAGAACTTGTCCAGAGGCGAATAATAAAAGCACAGGAAAAAAAACTAAAGTGAGCCAGTAGTATTTCAGGTGTTGACAGTAAACTTAGACTGCTAACAGGTTTATTCTTGTACATTGCTATTAACAGGTTTATTCTTGAACTTATGTTGTTACATCTGATTTAGTTGGATTTGTAAATTAATACTGCTTGTAGAAATGAGAATGAGCCTTTCTCTGAAAATTAAAATAATATTTTGCAATTTGTCATGTAATAGCTTTGACATGGAGAATTGGGCCACAGTTTTAAATGAAACAAATTTTTCAAATTGTGAGCTAGAATGGTGAGTTCTTAACATCTGAAGTGTAAAATAATCTATGTTTCATTGGGGTAAATTGGATATCTGATTGATTCCTCTGATAAAAGTAAGTAGGTTTTTATAGATCTTTACTAAACTTTGAACATTTTTATTAAGATGTAATTGATGCAAGAAGCATATTTTATGTTTGACAAAAGTATTTACCTGTGAAACTATAATCACAATCAATATAATTACATATTCATCCCCCACAAAAGATTCCTCATTCCCGTTTTTAATCCTTTCCTTCCTGCAAAATTGACTGTCAGAACTTGTCCAGAGGCAAATAATAATGCCCCATCCCTAGGCAAGTACTGATTATCCTAGATTAGTTTATATTTTTTACAATTTTATATAAATGGAATAATAATGTTTTTATTTTTTTAATTTCCATCAGCATAACTATTTGAAGATTTATTTATGTTATTGCAAATATTAGTAGTACATTCCTGTAAATTAGTACTATTTTTGCCTGGCTATAATAATTAGTTTATCCACTCATCTGTTGATGAAGTGGGGTTGTTTCCAACTTTTGGCTCTTACAAATAAAGTTGCATGAACATTCACATACAAGTCTTTGTATGAACATATGGTTTCATTTCTTTTGGGTAAATAGTAAGAGTGTAGTGTCTGGTTCATATGTTTTAAATTTTTAAGAGATTCCACAATGTTTTCCAAAGTAGTTATGCGGTATTATATTCCCTGCATCAGTTAATAAAAATTCCATTTGCTCCACGTCCTCTCTAACACTTGATGTGGTCAATTTTAATTAGGTGTGTTACTATATTTGGTGTTAGAGTTTGTATGTAGTCCAGTATATGAATCAAAGTTCACTTTTTTTAATGTGGTAAACAATCTTAGTGATTTAGCACCATTTGTTAAAAGGACTGTCCTCCACTGAATTCTTTTTGCACCTTTGCAAAGTCATCTGATCATCAATCAACAGTTCAGTTTTTTAAATTTAACTCATATGTTTGTCTTTATACTAACACCATACTATCTTGATGACTATAATTTTCTGTAAATGAACTATTGTAATTAGGTTAGAATCCTCCTAACTATATTAATCTTTTTCAGGGTTGCCTTGGCTATTTTAGATTCCTTGTATTTCCATTGTATTTTAGAATCAACTTGTTGGTTTCTACAAAAACAGGAAGTTTGATTAGACTTGTATTAAATCTGCAAATTAGATTTACAGAGAATTTACATCTCAACATTGTCTTTTGACCAATAAATAAATATATGTTTATATATACACACACACACACGTGTGTGTGTGTGTGTGTGTTTAGGTATGTTTAAATATTTATCAACAATGTTTAGTAGTTTTCAGTACAACTTGGACGTCTTGTGCCTGATTTATTCTTAATTTTTATTTTTTGATGGTATTATAAATATTTTCATTTCAATTTATAGTTACTCATTGATTTTTAATGTATTTTTTAATTGTAGATGGGTGCAATACCTTTATTTTATTTATTTATTTTTATGTGGGGCTGAGGATTGAACCATTGCCTCACATGTACTAGGCAAGCATTCTGCCACAGAACCACAACCCCAGCTCTAGAAACAATAGATTTTTGCATTTTGATTATATCCTGCTACTTTGCTAAGCCCACTTATTAGTTCTTGTAACTATTTTTAATAGATTTCACATCTCCATAGTCAATCATGTAATTTGTAAATAAAAATGATTTTCTTTCCAATCTGGATACATTTTATTTCTTTTCATAAGTCAGCAACCTGTTATTGGGAATAAAATTTTAAATATATCCATACACATTTGTTTATGAACTTTCTTTTCCATGCCTGCTTTCTTGCTACAGTGGCATTAGTTGCCACAGAAACTGAAAGAATTTACACAGTCCAACTTAGTATTTATTTGTCCCTTCACAAAAAAACAGGTAGTCAAACTGTCTTACTGCACTGGCTGGAATCTTTAGTAAGATGTTGAATTCAAGGTAATAAGAGCAGACCTTCTTGCCTTGTTTATGATCTTAAGTGGAAAGCATTCAGTGTTGTACCTTAAATAATGATGTTGTACATTTTTCATTGCTGCCTTAGATTGAGGAAGTTTCCTTCTATTTATTAAGATGAGTTTTTGTTTTTTTTTTTTTTTTTTTGCTTTGTGTTCTATGAATGTTGGATTTTGTCAAATGTTTTCATTTGCAAATTTTTTTTATGTGTTAATATGGGGAAATCAGCCTTGAATTCCTGGGATAAATTTCACTTGAATCTGGTGTATTTTTTAATATATATTGTTGGATTTGATTTGATAAAATTTAGCATACTTATATCTATGTTTATAATTGCTGAATTGGTCTATAAATGTGATGTCTTTGGGGTTTTTTTGTTTATTTGGTTGGATGGTTGGTTTTTTGATTAGGGTAATGCTGTCACAGAATAAATTGGGAAGAATTTCTTTTTTGTTTTTCTTGAAGGTATTTATACAATATCATTTCTTTAATATTTGGTAGAACTCAACAAGTGAAACTATCTGGACCTATAGTTGCCTTTATGGAAAGACTTTAAATTACAAATTCAATATCTTGCATGGATATAGGACTGTTCAAATGATTTCTTCTCAAATCATTTTTAGGTTGTTTTTTTAAGGAACTTATCCATTGTGTCTTAAGTTGTTTAAATATAAGCGTAAAGTGGTTCATAATTTCCCTTATTTTTTGAGTATCTGTAGATTAGATAGTGGTAAGCATGAGGTTTGTCAGCTTTTCATTAGCTCAAGGAACTAGCTTTTGATTTCATTGATTTTTTTTTTTCTCTATTTTACTGTTTTCTGTTTATCGATTTTCATGCTAATCTTCTACTTAAAGTTTAAGTTGCTTTTCATTTCTTAACATGGCCATTGAGGTTATTGATTTGATACTTTTCTCTTGTAAGCATTGGGTGCAGTAAAACTCATAGCTAATTGTTTGCCAGAGATCAGCATGTTTACCCAAGTAACCTGTTTTTTAATCAGTACTATTCTACTTTCATAAAAAAAAAAAAATGCTTGATAGAAGGAACTTTGGTAATATTGAGAATGTTTATATTCTTATTGAGAAATTTAAGACAGCCTGAAAAGAATCATCTGTTTTTTCTTTTAGGATTATTTTTTAATGGTCAATATGAATAATACTTTAAATATTTGAGTAGAGATTCTTTATATAGGGAGATAGTATGAAATGTTTAAATCTCATGAAAACAACTCAATATAATATAAATGTCCAGAACTTCAGGGGAAGGCTGGGGATATAGCTCAGTGATAGAGCTTGTACTTAGAATGCTCTGGGTTCTACGTTCAATCCTCAGCACTAAAAAAAAAAAGATACTTGAGGGGAAATTAGCAAAAAAGTCTATTATTGACTCGCTGAAAGACTCTTATTTTTATATATGTTTGTTGGAATCCATTGTTCAAAGTATGTTACTAGTATTTAAATTAATTCAATGAAAAAAAAGAACTTCTCCCAAATAAGTGTGGTCTTTTCTGAGGTTTTTTAAATATAAATGTCACCGTAATTACTAAAAAATATTTAAAATCCTACTAAACTTTATAGAAACTAAAATATTAAGGATAACTAAAGAATATATAAAAATATAGTCATGCATTGCTTAATGACAGGTATACATTCTGAGATACATATTAGGCAATTTCATCATCATGCAACCATCACAAGAGTGTACTTATAGAAACCTAGATGGTATAGGTTGATCAAAGTGCCACCTGGATGTGAACGAGATACATAAGAATGCTGCCAGTGTACTGTTTTACTATGAACTTTTTTTTATAAAAAGGAATGTACTCTAAAGTACAGTGTAGTAAATTTATAAATATTATATACTTTACATAATTGCATGTGCTGTATTTTTATGCAGCAGCCATTGCAGTAGGTTTGTTTATAACAGCATCACCGTAAACATATGTGTAAACATATGTGTGATGCCTTGTGTTAACATTACAACAGCTATGACACCACTAGATGATAGGAATTTTTTAGCTCAACAGTCTCATAGGAGCATCATTATATATAGGGGAAACACTTCAAAGTGATAACAACCTTTAGTTTGTTTAGACTTGAAAACTAGATTTCAGAAATTAAAGGAACAAACAATGTGACATTCTATTTTGTCTCAACCTCAGAATACATCATTGATATAATCATTTGGCTGTATAATGATCCTGGGAAAGAAAAAACTACTCAGCATCTAAATAGACTGGTATGCTGGAAACCTATTGCCAGTAAGGTTTTAATCTCTATGTTGCCCACATTAGTCTTGAACTCCTGGGTTCAAGCAGCCCTCTTGTCTTAGCCTATCAAGTAGCTAGGGCTATAGGCTACACCTGACTTAGAAATTTTTTTACCATGAATATTGCAGTGCTTTTTCAAAAAGGCAAATGAGACCATTAATAATATCAAATAGTGTCTGGCAAGATTCTAGCCAGTCATTTATTAACTCTCCACAACTTATAACTGAATGTGCTTTACCATCAAAGAGCAAGCTTCCCATGGTGACTATATTAAAATTATCTGTTTATATTTGAAAGGCTCAGTGCCAACCTGGAAAAATTGGTTGTCTTCATGAATAATAAATTCTGCATCTTGCAAATTCCAACAACTGCCTGAATTTGTTTCTCAATATTGGCAAAGATTCTGAATTCTTAACTGGATACATACATAGTTCTTTTCCAAGCAGGTATTAAAAACACATTGTCTACTTTTCAGATTTGTAGCTGAGTCACTGTACTTTGTCTCTTTGACAGTAGGCTTAAGGTTTGTGATGTATTTAAATTGCTTGAGAAGATTTATTGTCTTGCTGTATTTTTCTTTCATCAATTTAATACAGTCTCAGTGGACTGAACCATTTGTTTTAAGATATGTGAAGAAATATATGGTATACTTTAATATACAGTTTTTCCTCTGAAAAGTGAATTTTGTTAAATGAGGGAAAAGATGCATAAAAACTTTGAAATCACTGTTTCTAATTAAATTGTAGTAGATTACGGATGTTACTGGTAATTACTAAAGCATCAAAACTTTAAAAAGACAAGCATGGTAAATTTGCTGGTACTCCTGCTAATTTAAATTTCATTACAGTCACTTTTGCATTTGTTATGCTTCCATATGACTTTATTTTTAGGGCAAAAGAATATGAATTTGCCATACAAAATATAAACCTTTTAAATGCACTTTTTTCCTTTATTCATCACAGCAGTCTTAAACTAGTCATATATATGTTCCAATTCTGTATACTACTATTTTGGGGTACCTGCCTTTCCTGGGTGGGATGTACATCCTTATGTAAATGAAACAGTAATTCAGAGGTTTTCACATGCTGACACTAAGCCACTTGGCAGTTATACCATTCTGTTCTGAATACAGTGATAATATAAAGATAAATTCTGTATTTTAGTCTTCCTGTCATTATTGATATTGTGAGAGAATATTATGAGATTGATGGTCTATGGAAAATTATGTGGGAAATAGTAACATTCTTACATATGTGACAGAAAATTCAGTTGAGTGACCCTTATTGCTTACTATTGTGTTTCCTTCTTGTATCAATCCTTCTAGTCATGGGCTAAATATTCATTTATAACATACCACTCATAAGTTCACATTCACAAGAATAAAGTTGATAAAAATGGCGTGAAAGAGTAATTAGCAGGATACAGGTTGTGAAGTTGCCCTTTTTCTGACCAGCTACTCTCAAATGCAGCATTCCACCTGGGCATTTGATAATTTTGACCTTGCTAAAGATGGTCAAGTAATTACAAACTCTCTTTAACCTCATTTGGTACTTATAATTTGAAGGTTTTTCTAAAGAGAGCTTCCTTGTCCTGCAGGCTTTTTGCTATCTTTGATTATTCTCTGTCCCTTGGCATTCTCACTTTCATGATTTCAGTAATCATTTCCTTATGGGTAGCTGTATCTCTCCAGCCTCACATTTCCACTAAGCTATTTACTAGACAACAACATGGATATCTTGCTAGTATCTCAGATTCCAAACTCAAATCACCGTTTTCTTTCTTAAAACTTTTGTCCCATTTTTTTTCCTTTCTTTTTTCTCTGTTACTTAGATTTCGTTATTCATCCTCATTTCCATTCATTCACATGTCCACTATTCTATATTATCCAGCCTGTCATCTCCCTTCAAAAATTAGTCACATAATTATCTCCCAAACCAAGGACATTTTTGAGTGTGAAAATGGCACTATGGATAGGAAGAAGGCTTTTTTCATACTTATTCTAGGACTGCCCTTGCAAATATGACATATGGTCACCATACTCATAATTAATCTAGCCCATTCCTTTCTTTTCTAGAACTAATCCATCTAAAGCATTTCCAGATTTATCTTCTTAAAGCCTAGGTTTAGTCATGAGTGTTCCCTTTTTATAATTTTTCAGTGGCTCTAAATTGCCTAATAATCTAAATATTCTTTAAAGTCATCTTTAATGGTTGGTCCCAGCCTCTCTTTCCTACCTCGTCATTTCTTTAGTCAGGTAATTCACAATATAATATTTAACTTTTTTGATCTTGAGTGACCTCCATAGAAAGTAGTAATTAAAATGTTTATTACTCAATTGTGAGGCTAAAATGGAGTGTGATATATATGTATAAGTGTGTGTATATATATATATATATATATATATATATATATATATGTATGTATATGTGTGTATATATATATATATATATATATATATATAGAGAGAGAGAGAGAGAGAGAGAAGGGTAGTTCCTAGGTACATAGTAGCAAGTATTTAGAACAAAGGCATTAATAATCTGGTAGCTATTATCACATACTACAATATTGTATGTCTTATCTACCAGCTTCAATTTGAAAATATTGTCTTCCTCTTCCCTAGTCTTCCAGTCTCCACATTCCAAAATCCTTTCTCTCCTTGAATTCTGAAGATGAACTCCCATGAAGGCATCTTTGATTGCCAAAAAACTGGGAACCAAAAGTTTACATGGCCATTACCACATGCTTGTTCTACCTTCTTTAAGTGTACATCTTAACATTTATTATAAAGTGGTGTTTTCTTGTGGCCAAGAACTCACTCACTAAATACCCTCCCCCTATATTATTGAAATTTTTGTCATTAAAGTGTTCATTCCTTTGGAAATATTTTATATATTGACATGAGAAGATGACCTTGATACTTTATTGAGTAATTTTTAAATAGGGTGAGCTTGGGGTATTGTTTAGTGGTGGAGTGCTTACTTAGCTGTGTGAGGCCCCAGAATCAATCCCCCAGTACCACAAAAAAAATAAAATAAAAGTCAAGGAGAGAATTGTAAAAGTATAATGGTGTGTACAGTACATGCATCTGTTTCTTTTATAAAAAGAAGTCACAGATCTATTAACAGTAGTTGTCTTTGGTAGAAGGGAAGGGATGTAAAAACCCTGACCCTGAAGGTTTCTTAATATACATTTCAACTTTTTGAGGAACATCCATTGTCAAAGTAGTGACTGAATTATGGGTTTCAAATTATCCTATGACAGAGGTGATGCCCCTCTGGAGAGCTCTCAGTGCGAAGTTGCCAATGGACATAGCCCAGTTGTTATTGGTGATGCCCTGTTCAGTGGGAGATTCTGTGCCAGCCACAGAGGTATTCAGTTCTTAACCTTGAGTTTCAGGCACCAGATGATCTGGGGTAAAAAGTTATGGTCACATGCTGATAATTGATCTGTTCTTACTTATGACCTTGGCTCTACTTGCTTTGAAGAAACTTTCCCACAATAACCCTTTTAATGATAAAACTTACATAATACGTATGCTGAGCTTCCTCATGGTCAGTCTTCCTCCATCAGGTTGGCTGAACCATCTAGCCCCAGTTTTTTCTGTCTTTGTGTTTTGTTTGTCTTTTCTCCATCCCTCTCAGCGACTAGTTCTGGTAACAGGTCAAGGCAATTCATACTATTTTCCATGATGGCTCCACCACTTTACATTCCAAAGACCAGTGTGTAATGGTTCTAATTTTTTTTATCCCCTTCAATACATGTTAATTTCTGTTCTTTTGATAGTGGCCACACTAATGGGTATAAGGTGATATAGGCATTTCCCTCCTTTCATATGCTTATTGATCATTTGTATGTCTTTTATTTTGGGGTTTTTTTTTTTTTTTTTTTGGTACCAGGGATTAAACACAAGGGTGCTTAACCATTGAGCCATATCCCTCAGCCCTTTTTAATTAGTTTGAGACAGGGCCTTGCTAAGTTGCAGAGGCTGGCTTTGAACTTGTGATCTTCCTGTCTCAGTCTCGGCCACAGAAATAACAGGTGTGCACCACCACACCAGGCTTGCATGTCTTCTTTGGAGAACTGTCTATTGAAGTTATAGTGGTTCGTTTTATATTGTGGACATCAGCCTCTTTTCTGATATATGACTTGCAAATATTTTCTCCATTCCACAGTTTACCTTTTCACACCACAGTTTGTTTTGATGCCCAGAAATTTGATAGTCACATTTGTCAATGTTTGCTTTTGTTGCCTATGCTTTGGGTGTCATAATGTCCAGTGTTTCAAAGATTCTTCTAGGAATTCAGAGTTTTAGTTCTTACATTGGGATCTTTAATTCCTTTTGAATTTTTATATGCAGAATTTCAGTGTACCAGTCTTTCACCTCCTTGGTAAATAAGTTTTTTCATAAGTATTTCACGTTTTTTAATGCTGTAGCAAATGGGATTGTTTTCTTAATTTCCTTTTGGTTGGTCATTGTTCGAATATAAAAATAAGAGATTTTTGTTTGTTAATTTTGTTTCATTCAACTTGCTGAAATCGGTGGGGCGTGGTTTGGAATCTTTTATGGTTTTCTGCATATAAGATCCTGTTATGTGGGCTGGGGTTGTAGTTCAGTGGTCGAGCACCTGGTTCACATATGTGAAGCACTGGGTTCCATCCTCAGCAACATATAAAAATAAATAAAATAAAGGTATTGTGTACATTGACAACTAAAAAAAATATTTTAAAAGACATGTTTTCTGTTAACAGACATAATTTTACTTCTTCCTTTCCAATTTTGAGGCCATTTATTTCTTGTCTAACTGCTCTGCCTAGAATGGCTAGTACTATGTTGAATAATAGCAGTAAGAGTGGCCATTTTTTTGCTTTTGTTCTTAATCGTAGCAGAAAAGTTTTTAGTCCTTCCCTGTTCAGTACATTAACTGTGGGCTTTTCATATATGGCTTTCCTTACTTCTTTTTTCTTGTTTCGTTTTGCAATGGAGATTGAACCCATAACCTTGCACATCCTAGTAAGCACATTTACTCTACAACTGCACTGCATTTCCAGTCCAGCTTATTATCTTGAGATAGTTTCCTCACATTTCTGGTTTGTTGAAATTTTTTAAGGGTATTGAGTTCTGGCCAAAGTGTTTTCTGCATTGATGCATAATATAGTTTTTGTCATTTATTCTGTTAATATGGAGTATTAAGTTGATTTTCATATATTGAGTTGGCTTTCTGCTTTGTGTATATCACTTCTGCTTTGTTTATGTTATTTATATTATTTTGCAATAGGATATATCCTAAAGAAAAAATTATGTATGTATATTTATATGTGCATATGTATGAAAGACAAGATAAAATCTTTATCTAAAAATACTTTAAAAGTTTAAAATGTGCTTATTGTATAAACTTTGGAAAATATAGAAAGAAAATTAAAATCACTCAATTCTACATCTCAATATTGTTCCCCATTATGGTGGGATATTTTTTTCCCCAGTACTGGGCTTAAACCCAAGGGTACTCTACCACTGAGCTACATCTCCAGTCCTTTTTCCCAAGTTGCTGGGATTACAGGCATGCACCACCATGCTCAGCTGAATATAGTTTTAAAGATAGGAAAATACTTACATTTTAATTTTGGATTTTAAAAAAATCCAAAATAGGTGCACCTGTAATTCCCACAATTTGGCAGGGTGAGGCAAGAGGATCTCAAGTTTTAGTCCAGCCTGGGCAACACAATGAGACAGACTTTGTCTCAAATTTTTAAAAAAGGCTGCATGGGTATGTATACTTGCCTACCATGTGGAAGGCCCCAGGTTCAATCCCCAGAACCACCCCCTGAAAAAAAACCAAAAATCCAACTATATAGCTATATTCATACTCTTTTAACATATTAAACAATTTCTCTTATGGTTCAATGTCCTAAATTTCTAAATTTATTATGTTTATATTGTGCGTGTGTGTGTGTATTTATATTCACATTTTATTGCAAATGCAATTGTGAAAACTGAAGATATTAGAATAATTGTGGACACTTGAAGTGCTTTGAAGTTTCTTTTAATCTATTTGGATTTTGTTAATCAATAATCAAAATCGTTAAGTTTAGATTTTATTTTTCTTTACTGGGTCCAAACCAGAGTTGAACAAGAGTAATGATCTTATGTAGAAGTATTAATAGTGATGATAATGATAGTTGACAATGGTGATGATGATAGCATTTTTACATATACTGAGCACTGTGTCCCAGTCATTGTGCTAAATTAAATTCTTTCCATAATCGTCTATGTATTCTTCATAGACCACCCTTTGATCTGAATCCTGTTAGTCCTTCTTAGGGTTAGGATCTTAAGTATCTCCCAAGAACTCGTGTGTTGAAGACTTGGTCCCCACCTAATAATGCTTCAGGGAGCTGGTAGAACTTTCAGGAGGTGGGACCTAGTGGAGGGAGTTTTTTGTAGCTAGGGTCATGCCCTTGAAAGGAATATTGGGACTTTGGTCCATCTTCTTTCTTTCCTGCCTCTCAGCTCCCATGAAGTCAGCAGCTTTGTTCCACTGTGTACTCCTACCATGATGTTCTGCCTTACCACAAGCCCAAAGTGACAAGGCCAAGTGACCATAGATTCTGGAACCATGAGACACATCTTTCTTCTTTTAAGTTGTTCATCACAGGTATTTTGTCAAAGTGACAGAAAGCTGACTAACAGATCCCAATTTTACAGTAAAGGTAAATGAAGCTCAGAAAGGTTAAGAAAATGACCCAAGATCACATAGTCAGTAAGCATCAGAATCAGAATTGAATCCCAGTCAGTTTAAAGAGCTTTGCCAAGAGCTCTATTTTATGAATAGCTCTTTATGATTCCTAACCTTAGCTAATATACTGTGGGGCTATTGTGATTACCAATATAACAAGCAGTTTTACTATGATTTAATTAGAAGAGTATATGGGTCTACTCACTTCTGGGCAATGGATCTGCAAGTTACAACAGATCCATTCAATATGAATACTGAACTCCATGACCAAAAGGATTGTGCGATGATACCACTGACCTCCTAAAGCAAGCAGATTAGCCATTTAACAAATGTACTCATTGTATTGCTAGATCTACTCATGCTTTCCTTCTTAGGAAACTAGTCATAGGAGTTCTTATAACTAGAACATTTTGATTAAAATGATCAAAATGTCCCCATTAATAATGTACTGTCGTACGTACATACGATTAATTGCATGAAACCAACTTCCTTGCTTCACATGGAGAATTGGTTAGTACAAAGAATAAACCACTTGAATCAGCAACTTAGTAAGATCCTATCTCAAAATTTTAAAAAAGGAATTGTGAATGTGACCCAGTGGTAAAGCACCCCTAGTTCAATTCTAGTACAATGGATGGATGGATGGATGGATAGATAATTAGATGATAGATAGATAGATCCTGTCTCCTTAAGACCCCAGCTTAATAGGGAAGATAAAAAAATAATAAATGGATGATTTTCAGTGTGACAGTAATATACACAATATGCTGGAAGAGCATATGCAAAAAGTAACAAGGAGATTCAAGACAGGATCACACAAATAATAATCCTTTAACTAAAACTTGAAATGCAAGTTGAAATGGGCCAAATGAGTGAGAATGGTGTTCTAACAGAATTAGCAGAAGTACAGAAGTGTGAGCATGGCTCATTTGAAGACCATTAAACTAGTTCAGTATAATTGAAACACGAAGATAGGAAGAGTGGTGAGAGGTTTCTGATTTAATGGTTGAAAATATTCTAGGCATAAGGAAACCATAATCAAGATTTAGGATTTTAAACTTCAAAACCAAACTTTCATAGTCAACATTGCTAAAATTAAAGTAATCTCATGGCTTGGAATTCTTTCCAAAATGACCAGATTTTTAGATTCTGCTAAGATTTTTTTTTAATCCTATTGTTTTATTTTGTAAATTTTTTTAGTATTTTCTATTGGTGCATATCACTTATACAGAATGATGTGTTTCATTGTGGCATACCCATATATACTTAAAAACACTTGGGATCCTCCTGCCTCAGCCTCCTGGTTCACTGGGATAATAGGTATGCACCACTGCATCTGGCAGGATTTTTTGTTTTTAAACTTTTAACCCTAATACTAGTGGTGCTTGGCACAAAGTAGCTGCACGAGTGTTGAATAAATGAAAATAAGTTGAAATGCTTAACAAAACTGAGAATTTGTTTTTTTCTTTTATTTGATGGCATGAGCTAGAGTCAGCAATAACTTACAAACAGAATTGTTATTAAAAATGTCTAATTCAAACTTGTATAATTTGAGCCTATATATAAGAGAAATGCTTTTATATTTATTGATTTAGATAATCCAGAAAGAATAAACAATACTAATTAACAAGGAAATTTTTGAAATAAACTATGCATGTGTAATATTAATATGCAAAATATATACTTGAATTTTTTACACATGCAACATGCAAATTTCAAGTTAATTTCTATCAATTGTTTATGTCTTTGAACCATTACTTTAGGATTTTCTTCAAGAATATTTCTCATTAAAGTAGAAGATGGTACCGTAAATATGTTTTGTGGTCTGACATTTGAACACAGGAAGAGGAAGTGTTTCTCTATGCTTCTTCAATATGTACCACCAAAATTATGCACAACCACAAACTGATAAAAGTGGTATGTCCTATAACTGGATATATGGATATAAAAGAAGAACAAATTCACCTAGTAGTCCTGATCCCTTGCTAAGAAGGGTCCCTGGAAATTGCTGGTGTCTTGGTAGTCATAACATGGATAGATGCCCCACCCAAATGCCAGAAACCATGCAGGCAAGGTATGGCTGCCAGTACTGATAAGGGTTTGTTGAATCTGGACATTCAGAAGCCCAGAGTGGATTAGAGAGTATAGAAGTGCAGGCAGAAGGGCCCTTTGGCCTCACAAGTAAAAATTCATAGCCAATGTGTCATTCTTCTTCCTTCTCCAGCTGCATTGTAGCTGCAAGTGTTTTTCTCATCCATGTACAGACACCGGTGTATATGTGTATGGGAAGGTGTGGTTGACTTGGACTTGAATAAACTTTTTCTTGGAATCTTCCAACTGTGTGATATAACACCATGAATAACAGCCTTGTTATAGGAAAGGAAGCATAACACTCTGGTGGCCCCAAATGGAGAGCAACTACTATTGCAAATTCTTGAGAAAATAGAAACAAAAAGATACATATCGACTAAAACATGTTCTTGGCATAGCACAAAATGCTGAATGAGACTGAGGACATTTTCAGCAACAAACGAAGTCAACATTGAATGTAAAAGGAAAATGGCAGATATCAAAGTGAAGGAGCAAGAATAGCAATAAACCTTGTAGCACAGGTGTCCCAACAAAATGCTAGAATGTTAAATTTTTATACATGTATTCAGAAGAATTATTAGAAAATTTTATATCTAAGTATCTTTGAATAACTGGGAATGTGTAAAACTATTATGGCATAGATTAAAAATAATGTGCAAGATAAATTGGAAGATATTTAAAGGATTAAATGTAGGTTGGTTGTACAAAGAATTGAGAAAGAATACTGTGCCCTTATTTCAGTTCTCCTTGCTCAATGAAGGGGTTGAGCTGGCCAACTTAAATGACTTCTTTGTGCCCAGAATATAGCTCATCCCAAATAGCTTTTGCATTGCCTGGGAGCTCACAAAAAGAAGAGGCGTCCCTAAAGGATTTTTAAAGACTATGGACTAGTTTGAGTACACCATGCTTTCTTTGTATATAGTATCCAACAGAGTTCAAAGGCACTTAATAAATTATGTTGACTTGAATGAATTAACTAGATTTTTTTTCTATAGTTTAAGCTCTCCTGGGTCAAATATGAAATTGTATATTTTTTAAAATCTTTTTAATGTGTATGCTTTAAATGTAAAAGTGAATAATCATAATTTCTTAGACATATGCTATTTCAAAATTATTTGTCCATTAAAAAGCAGGATCAGGGGGACTCTAAATCCCTTATGTTAGATACTAAATTTCACTGCATCTGGCAAGAACAGAGAACAGGTGAGCTAATATTTCCTATTCATAATTGATGCATATCCTTCACCATCTTAGACCGGATTCCAGGAAATCCAATGAGATACTGTGACTATGTGCAGTAACATTTCATCATTCTTTAATTTGGTAGAAGTGCTGATGGCAATTTTCTTCCCTTCATATTTTTTCAGAAGCCTGAACTGCAGGATTTTAAAGCTGGATGGTAAGAATGCAACTACATATTATCACCCTTGACATTTGCAGACTGAAAAGAACTCTTTTTTTTTTTTTTCTTTTTTTTTTTTTTTTCCACTTGGTTTCTGGCTCCACTTACTGACTCAATAGACAAGACTTATTTGTTGTAGAAAGATTTAAAGACCAAACCCAGCATGGTGAAAATGGCAAGAGAATAGGTTGTGGAGTAACACAAGCCAACTTAAAAATTCTAACTCTCCTTAATAGTTGGATGACCTTAACCTCAGACCTTCTTCATCTGTAAAGTGTGGAAAAAAAAAAGATTCACCCTGGGGATGCCTGGTTTTGAAGAAGAAAATGTATGTGAAGCACTTAGCTCAAGGGCAGACCATTTATAATTGTCTGCTCCCTTTCTTTTGTCTCCTTTTCCCTCTTTTCTTTTTATTCATTATATGACACAGTAATGTTTCCTGAAGAAAAGATTAAGCCATATCCATCCTTTAATTACACTTCTCTAATACTAATCATTATACATTTAGACCACGTTAAATTTCAGTAATAATTATGATTAAAATATGCCAGTAGAGAGATTTTCCATTAACGTAGCTTTACAGGTTGTTTGAATAATTTCCCAGATATTACAGTATGCTCTAGTGGGCTTGATTACCTTATATAGCTGAGTCAAAGGGTGGAATTATCATTAGGCAAGGCTTAATCTAGACTATCAAAGGATCTCATCAAGAAACTAGTTTGTAGTGTTGTCTTGATCCACAAGCTGGTTCCTCTTTTAGCAACCCTGGCTTGCAAAAGAAAAAAAAAAAAATTCTTTGAAAGATGTGCCAGAGAAGGCAAGAGGGAGGGGATAAGGAGAAATTTTTACAGATAATCTGGGATTATCCTACAGTTCAGGCTTCTGGACATTCCAGGCAAAGGGAACCCAAATTCAAAGGTCGTGGAGGAAGGAGTATATTTGTTGCTATGGTTTGGATGGGATTTGCACCCCAAAGAGTTCATTTGTTAAGAGACTTGGGCCTCAGAGTTACAGTCTAGAGGAACTTTAAGAGGTACAGCCTAGTGTAAGATCATTCTCACTGTCCTCCAGAGGGGTCAAGGTAGTTCTCATGGAACCCTGGGTTAGTTCTCAAGACAGGATTCTCATAAAAAGGGCTGACCCTGGCCCCTCGTGCTGATTTCCTGTTTTGGTGATGGAATCTCTGGCTACCACATGTGCTCCTGCTCCGATGCCATCCACCATTAGGCCCTTGCCAGACACTGATTCTTCTGTAGTTTTATTTGAACATTCTATTCTTCCGTTTTATCTCTTTTCTTAATTTTGTTTGACTTTTTTCTGTGGTCACTAGAGTTTGCAGTGTACATTTACAACTAATCCAAATCCATTTTAAAATAACAGCATACCACTTCACAGATAGTTGATGTACCTTTTAAAGCAAACAGATCATAATTGTTTCCTCCTATCCCCTTATATCAATTCTATCATTCATTTTACTCGTGCATAAGCATGCATATGTTTGTATGTATATGTGCACATATTATGCATATATAACAGTACATCAGTGCTGTTATTTTGAACAAGTTATTATTAGATCAATTTTGAACAAGAAAAATAAGTTTTTATTTAACCTTCCTGTGACAGTGTTTTTAATCTGGCATTTTTTAATTTATAAAATTTCATCTCTCTGCTTTTATTATTCATCTGTTCTGCATACTGTCTATCAATAAGAGTCCTTGGCATATTAATCATAGTTATTTTAAATTCCTGATCTGGTAATTCCAACATCCCTGCTATATCTAAATCTGGTTCTGATGCTTTTTTGTCTCTTTAAACTGATCTTGCTTTTAAATTTTTTTTACTTTTAATGTGTTTTGTAATTTTTTCTCGATAGCAAGCCAGAACATAGGGAGTAAAAAGAATTGCGATAAAGAGGCCTTGGGTGGTATGATGGTGAGGTGTGTGGAGAGAGGGAAGATTCTACAGTCCTATGAATAGGTTTGAGTGTTTGGGAGAGCCTGTGTCTCTGAAATGTGAATTTCACAAGTGCTTCTCAATTTTCTTCCCCATAGGTAGAACAGGATGTCTAGAGTGAGCTGGAGTTGGGTGTTTTCCTTCCTATAGGTCAGTGTTGCTCTGATCAAACCTCAGCAAGTTAAGCTCAGGTAAACAGATTTCCATTATGGTCAGAATGTTAAGAACACATTACTTTGGAATACTTCAAAATCCTTTTCTTTTCCCCCTGCTGGAAGCATGAGACTTTTCTTTAATATTTACTGTGAGAACCAGTTGAGACCCTGGAGGTATAAGTGTGGGAGTTCTTCCATAACTGAGTTCCCTGGTCATTTTTAACTCTCAGATTTGAAGTCTACCTAGAGCTTCCATCAATTGGGTAATTTCGATTTTCCTTCCAGTACTGGTTCCCTTGGAAGTTCTTCTCTGGGATTTCTCCTTCTGGTGTGTTTGATTCTCTGTATTTACTTGTTTATCTCCCCAGTTTTGGAGGTAGCAGGTAGCCCTGTGATTGTGCTTCTCTAATGGATCTAAAAATTGATGAGTTTTAAGTTCAGGTTTTTACTTGTTTGGGTGTCAACTTCCAACCTCTTTCCATGCTGGACTGGAAACCTAAAGTTCTTTTGTTTTTAAGATAATACATATTACAGAATATCTGTATCTAATTGGGAGTGATTTATCAAGTATAGGAACATTGATACAGGAGAGAAGATAAATTTATGATAGATGTTAGAGAAGGTAAGGGGACAGGATCATGGAATCCAGTGCATAAGAGACTATTGGATTTAGACAGGAGACATTGATCCTTGATAAAAGGGTAGGCAGAAGATATGGGATCCAATGGCAGTAGGTCAGTAGATGCAGTGGTGGACACACATGGAAGGTTTCTTCTAATTGTTTCATTTCCTCAAGAAAATGGAAAACAAGTATTGGATTTAGAAAATGATTCCCCAAAGTATGGCACTTTGACATGTGGAGTACTTTGAACTAAAGAACATTGGAATGACCTCAGAGTCACTTGTTGACTTTCTCCTACCCTTCTTCTGCTTTGTAGGAACCAGAATTCCTCTTCCCTATGTTGGGTCATAGAAATTAGAAACCCCTTTTCCCCAAAGGCACCCATAAATACTAGAAATATTAACTTTCACTACCTTTGTATGAGAGCTGGCCATAAATTCTCTGAACTATCTTGTTTAATAGTAGATTTAAGACCCTCATTCCAGAAGGGGCCCTGCCCTGTACCAAGAGGAAGGAATGCCAAGAAGAATCTGGACAGACAGGTCTTGCTGGGTTTCCTCTCAGTTAATTACCACTACATCATACCCTTTTTATCTGATTGATCCTTCATTCAGTGTAAACAGAAAAATGTACCATTTTTCCCTGGATCTTTGGATATTCCTTTCTGAAGGCTCCTATCTCATGTGAAACTTTGATTAAATAAGTCTGTTGTGCTTTATTCTTCTTAGCCTGTCTTTTATTATCAAAGTGTCACCCTGACCCTTAGGCTGGAGAGGAAAGATAGCCACCTTTCCCACACATACAAGTCATCAGCAGAGTGAGGGCAGGAAAGTGACAACAAAGGTTTGAAGAGAAAAAAGGTGTGAAGGAATCAATGAATGGAACTTGGAAAATAGAGCAGGTTCTTGCAAAGTGTAAGTTTGAAGTGAAAAACAGTGAACATGGTTGTTTTTCTTCAGTTGTGTACAGCTGCCTAAGTACAGGCAGGGGGAGGTGTAGAGTTTAATTTAAGCAGGGAGGAGTTTTGCAGCAGTACATGAAGACCAGAGAACAGACTCTAAAGTCAGAATGCTCAGGTTAAAATCCTGGTTCTGCCACATAGCAGCTGTGTGATCCTGAGCAAACTGATTATCTTCTTTGTGCTTCAATTTACTTTACTGTAAAAATGTGTACAGCCTTGTTTCCCTTTTGCAGAGAGACTAGAAGCATTTAGAAGAAATCTACACACTTCAGCATCAGTCTCCCAAACTTCTTGAATCTGGACACCTGTACTTTACCACATATTCACAGGTGTGAAAAGGTGTGAAGTGCTTAGAACAGTGGTTGGCACTGTGGAAAGTTCTAAAAAAGTGCTTTGTTATCTGCTAAGGGAGATAGAGAAAGAAAATAGGGGTAGGAACAAAGGAGTGATATGAGTGATAAAAGGTAATCCTGCTTCTTTAGATCTCAATACATGCAGAGGAAACTCCTTTTAGCTTCAGGGAGAATCATTTATCCAAAAAAAACACTGTGGAATTTGACTTGAACTCAAATGAGAGCGAGGTCAACTTGAAACATAATCTCTCATAAAGTTCAAGGAAGAAAGGAAAAAAGTATGCCAAGAAAATGACAAATACTTAATGTAAATAAAAATTCTGCAACTGTGTTGAAAATGGTCCCTCTTTTTTCTGTTGTAATTACTTTAGTGGTAATTTCAACAGGATTGAGAATAATCCCTTCTCAAAGCTGCCTTAGAGGTGTTTTTATACTACCGGTTTCAGGAGTCTAGGGTTTCAGGAGTCTAGAGTTAATGTGGCAGCTTGCTGCATATCTTCAGTATTCTATGTTAATTAGCCACAAAATTACTGTCATGTTTTCATTTGCATTTTTTTTTTTTTTTGGTCAAAGAAAAGGCAGTTTTAGTGTTTGTTGCCCTTATACAGTTCCATCAAGAGTTCCCCTATTATGCTAATTCAGTGACTGTATCATGTTGTCATGAAGACTTTACTTTCCTGATGTGTCACAGGGGACTTTATTGAGAAGGAGGAAGAGAATAGTAGAGAGGAAAGACAGCCACCTTTCACATACACAGTCATCAGCAGAGTGAGGGCAGGAAAGTGACAGCAAAGGTTTGAAGAGAAAAAAGCAGTGAACGAATCAATGAATGGAACTTGGAAAATAGAGCAGGTTTTATGAAACAACAAGGCCCTCACCAATCAGACTAATGAGCAGGGAATACTGAAAGCTTAGGAGCCTGTGTGGCCTCTGGAGCTGGACTGCCCATAGTCAGCTCCCGTCTCCCTTTGCTAATACTAGCCATCCTTCCTTGAATTTGTGTCTCAGTTTTCTCATTTTCAAAATGGGCATAATAGGGCTGTTTGTGAGGATTAAATAAATATCGTTGTACACATTAGTATTTGATACAGTGTGTACTCTCTAATATTATACATCACAATTAAATAGCACAGGAATGGACTGTAATAATCTTCTTTTTTTTTTGTCCCCTGAGTATCATGCTTTGGGACACAGCATGACCAAACATTTGCATATCTCCATCTTTCATTGTTGTTATTTGTTTTTAGTCTTTTCTCAAGTAACCCTGGGCCTGTCCTTCAGAAGTACTCTGCTGTCTTAATAATAAGGCAGCCTATGAAGGGAGGAAAAAGGCAGAGCAGACAAGTCTCAGATGGGATCATGAGTTCAAATACAACCAATATGTCTTGGGTTGCTGAAGGTGAACTATCTGCACTTAACAAAATCATTACCAAATCCCCCTAACTTGTGGATGTATCCCCTTCCCTCCCAGTTTCCTGAACACTGTGCTTCCCCCTGCAACAGAAGCTATAAATGTTCTGCCATAGCTATGATGTTCTATCCATAGCAAACTACCCACTCTTTCACCTCTTAACCCCTCTTCCTCTTTCAGTTCCCAGATTGTGTTTTGGTTCTTCCTGAAAGGTTTCCCCTAATTCAGGTCTTCTTTCAGTCTTTCAGAGAACCTCATAGCACTTAACTTCATCTGTGGTCATATTTATGATTATTTGGTTGGTCTAGCTACTTGTGGTTAGACTGATATAAGCAGTCTGTAGATATTTATTAAATAATGAATGAATATTGCTCCCATTCTCACCCTTGGAAATTTTTCTCTTCTCCTAACTTCTTCATAGTGAATGGTTGGTTAGTGACTTTTAAAGAAGTAGCCAGAGAAGAAATGTGCTAGAGGCTAGATCATTCATGACCACAGAAATGGGATAAAGGCAAAAAAAAAAAAAAAAAAGGAATAAAGCTCCTTTTTAAGAAGATTTGGAACTATATTTGGAGATATTTAGACCAGCTTATTTGGGATTGACTTAGTGGGGGAGTACTGGGGACAACCCAGGGATGCTTTACCACTAAGCTATACCCTAGGACCTTTTTGTTTCTATTTATTTTGGTAATGGGGATTGAACCCAGTAGTATTTTATCTCTGAGCCACATCCCAGCTCTTTTTTTAATTTTGAGACAGGGTCTAAGTCACCCAGGCTGGCCTTGAACTTGTGGTCCTCCTGCCTCTGCCTCCTGGATTACAGGTGTGCACCAAGGCACCAGCCTTTGTTATTAACAATATGACCAAATTCATGATTTAGCATTTTGATTGATAACTTTAGTCAGCCACTATCCAAGCAACAGCTTCACATACAAATTTTTAAAATGTGTTTCAAAACATAAGAGCTTACATATAACTCATCAGCATCTACTTTCTTGACTAAAACCACTTTTAAAAAATAGGGTAAATCCTAACACACCATTGGTTTGCAGGTTTTGTTTTGTTTTGTTGGTGGTGCTGGGGACCTAATTCAGGGCCTCCCACATGCTAGGCAACCACTCTACACTGAGCTGCACCCCCAGTTGGAGGACAAGCATTTTATGCTCCTTCTTTGTAATTCCTTCATTTTAAATCTCAAAGGATTCTTTCTATCACAGGACTCTTTTGTGAGGGAAGTTCAAAAGGATTTGTTGAATCATAACTATAGAACTGATTATTTAAGTTTATTTTTTAAAAGGGAGTAACCAAAATAGCACCTAATTTCAATGGGAAACTATCACAGTTTAATATCAATATCAAATAGCCCAAATTCTAGAGGGCTGAAGATTCTAGGAAAAAAAAAAATCAAACTTTAATTTGATTTTCTCCTCTCTCTCTTCCTGAGAAAGAGAAATTTGCCTTGAAACTTCTTCCTCATTGCTTAGAGCCCTCCATAAAAATTCTTTAATAGCATGGACCTTGCACTGTGTTTCAAACATTCCTTACTTGATCTGTACATCTTATTCCCTCCACATTCTTTTTCTACCCTGTAGAAAAGAGTAGCAAAACATTTAATAAAAGAACATAATCACTGTTAATGTGTTAATAAGCTAATATCCTGTCTCAACAAGATAATAACACCGGTCACCCAGTTAAAATCCAAGTTCTCAGAAAGTCCCTAAGGAATGACTAATGGGGATTTCAGCTATGTCATCAGTCTCATGAGGTGGAAAGCATTTGAGCATTAAGGCTTTCTTTCCTCGTGCTTTAAAAAACACCGTTGTAGAGGGCTTCCTATAATTGACTTTGGGCAAGGTCGCCTTTGGAAATGGATCAATCAGTTACTATCAGTAAACCAGCCTATGAATCCAAAGGAGCAAAAAGTTCTGTGCAAATTAACAGACATTTCCTACAACAAACATCTATTTAAAAGCTAGACATGAATAGCAATCAAAGGATTAGAATCCAGATTCCATTAAGAATTTTTACAAATTAGGAAAGCATGAACAGTCAAATGGAATAATAATCAAAAGTTATGAACAAGAAACTCATAAAAATTAAAAGGAAATGACCCACAAACCATTGAAAAGATACTCAGACTCATTTGTAATCAGGAAAATGAATAACTGAAAGAACAATAAGATACATTTTTCATCTAACAGGTTAGCAAATATTTAAAGTTTGATATCATCAAAATCTGGGTAAAAGGAAGGAAATATTTTTATATGCTACTAATAATATAAAGTGTTAATGTCATTTTTACCTAAATGTTTAGAATGTGTGCTCTTTGGAAGCTATTATACATCTCCCTGAAAGGTTTCCCCTAATTCAGGTCTTCTTTCAGTCTTTCGTTATAGAGAACCTCATAGCACTTAACTTCATCTGTGGTCATATTTATGATTATTTGGTTGGTCTAGCTACTTGTGGTTAGACTGATATAAGCAGTCTTCACATATGCATAATAAGGAATTCACATATGCATAATAAGGAATTATTATTCCTTCACATATGCATAATATGGAATTCACATATGCATAATAAGGAATCTTCTGAGGGCACCCCCTGCAACATCATTTGTATAACAAAATATAGAGTAGTACTTCCCTGCTGTCTTAATCCCCAATAGAAATGAGTAGGTGCCAGCCCCTTCACATTCCAGAGAGATCCACCAATATTGCCCTAAATTTGTTCCCTAAGAATATCTGAAACTGATGGTACAATATTGGGGAGTATGATAGTAACCAGCCTAAGAGTACACGCCAACAAACAAGAAAGAATATGTTTGTTTGTGGTTGGTTGGTTGTTTTTTTTTTTCAAGATATCATTAAGTCAATGGCTTAAACTTTGGAGCAATTCTACCCAGGGATTGCTGCTGCTGTTTTCTTCCTTCCTTCCTTCCTTCCTTCCTTCCTTCCTTCCTTCCTTCCTTCCTTCCTTCCTTCCTTCCTTCCTTTCTTTTTCTTGATATTCAATGTTTATTATAGTACATATTTTTATTAGCTTTTCTAATCTTTCTTACTCAGTCATCCACTAACCTCAAAATTTTGGTGACTTCCCCATAGACTTTTGTACCCCATCTACCATCATCCTCTCCATCTTAATCCACATCAATGATAAACAAAGGTGATAGAAAGTAACATATTAATAAAAACTATATTATATTTATATTAATAAAAACTATGCTTATTAGGTGTCAAATGCAAAACACTATGTATTATCTCATTTGATCCTCACAACAGTTCTAAAAAATAGGAACTCATGACTCCCTTTTTATGGATTAGAAAACAAACAGATGTGGAAAGGTTTAATAACCTTCACAGGTCACCCCACTGGAGAATGGCAGAGCTGGGACTTGGAGCTAGGCCTCTCTGACTGCAAAGCTCCTGTGTATATGGGCCCCTGGGCCATATTCTTACACAGTCTTTCCTTGCTGTGTTCTGGACGTCCTCAAACAGAAGCTCCACTCTCACATCCACCACCTGGCAAGGCCTCCCTAGACCTCATCTCATTGATGTTGCCTCACTTCCAGAAAATCTGTATTCTGATCTTGGCTTCAAGTCCCCCATTTCTTCATGATCATTGAACTTGTTATTAATTCAATGGTGTCCATCTATGCCTTGATCTCTCTTTTAGTTTATCCTCTAGCTTCATTTGTCATGTCATAATGTACCAAGTCATGTCAGCAATATACTCCTTTTTTGTTTGTTTTTAAGCAATATACTCTTAAACCACCACCACACGGTATCCCTTGCCATTTTTATCTTCTGTCATTCCTGTCTTAGTATTTTCAAGGTCAAAATAATGAAAAATATGCTATTTTGCTCTAAACGTTTTTAGGGAAAGTCATTGTTTCCATAGCAATTAAATGTGTCTATTTTCAACTAAGCTCACATTACTTCCCAGAAATTGTTTTATGCAGCTCTAACCAGCTCTCAACCTGCTATAATGGCTCCGCTATCCTTCAGTTGCCATACCATTTTGGGAAATCTCTCAGAATTTAAAAGTGACTTTCTCATTTACCAGTAAGAACCAAGATATCTGATGAAGACCTGTGCGATTTCACTTTCTCTGTCTCAATATCTCTTAGAACTCCTTATTCACATGTGAGTTTCTGCCATTACAAGGCTGAGCCTGGGTTCTATGCCCATTCTCACTGGCTTTTGCTAGGATCTTATTTTACTGAGAACCTCTCTGGATGGTGTTTTCATTTAAACATCCTCCCCTTGGATGCCACCTTCTCAGTTACTGCCCTTTGTTTTTCCTTCTGTTCTTTGGAAAATGTCTTTAGAAAGTAGGCTGCCATCATAGCTTCCATTTTCCTTCCACCCACTCATTCCTCAGTTCCTTGGAATTTGGATTCCACCCATGGTTCTTTTTCTGAAACCATTCTCTCAAAGGTCACCAATTACCCCATACTTGGCAAAGATTACCTCTTTCTCTGGCCTTTATGTACCATTTAGCACTATTTAACAAGTCCCTCTTTCCTGTAACTTTGTCCATCCTTGGTACTGTAACAAGTATCATTTTGGATCACTGATCTCTCCTTTTGTGTCCTTTCCTGGATTCTCCCATCTGCTATGAGGAAATACCTACTGAACTCATCAGAACTTCTTTCTTCCTTAGTCCCTCAGGGTTCTCAAGAATTACTCTGTACATATTATTCAATATTAACTTTAAGTCCAAATAGCCTTAAGTTTCTTACACACACAGCAAACTTCCCTTCAGAGATCTTCGGTTTGTATTTTAACACATCTATGTATCTATATCTATCCATCTATCTAATTTTCTAAGTGAGATAGGTAATGAGAAGATTTTCAAAGATCTCATGATGAAGGGGTGACAGAAAGTGTCTACCTAATGCAATTGCAGTAGTAGTAATAATAGTAATGATAGCTAAAATTCATTGAGTCTTGAATGTATACCAGCCACCATAATGAATGTCTTACATTTAAAAACTTCCTTCACAACAAATTTATGTGGGAATTATTAATACTGGCCTCTTAAGGGGTCTATACCCAGATCATTTTGTATGTCTTTATAACAACCATATGCAATAGTTTTGTATTATTCCCATTTTGTAGATGAGCTAATCAAAGTTTTAGATATTAAATCATCACATAGTTAGTAAATGACAGAGTCTGTATTTGGACTCATCTCTGGATAATGATGGTGGTGCTAACTATCCCTTCTTAGTACCTGTCACGTGCCAGGAACTATGTAAGGTCAGTATACGTGTTATCTACCTTTCACTAGTCTATGAGGTTTTCCTTCCAACACATTAGGAAAGTCAGGTTGAGAAAGGTTAAGAAAAATACCCTAGATAATAAAATTAATAAAGCACAGAATTGGTATGATAGCTTAAAAATGGGAATATTAAAAATATTTCTACACCACTTGAAGCACAGAATGGAGCCACAAGTGACAGAGTTGTTTTTTTTTTAGTGTTCCATTGGTACCTCAAACTCATTATTTCAAGTCTGAGCTAAATGTTCTATTACTTGCATTGGTTAATTTGATGTGTCAACTTGATGGGCAATAAAGTATTCAGGTTAAACATTATTTCTGAGTGTGTATAACGGATGTTTTCCAAATGAGGGTATGATTTGAATCTGTGAACTCAGTAGATTTCTGTTCCTGTCCCCAATGAAGTTGTGTATTATCCAATCTGTTGAATGCCTGAGAAGAACAAAGGGTACAGGAAGTTGAAATTTCTCTTTTTGCTTCCTGTCTACCTGCTTGAGCAGGGACATCTTATCTGATTTTTTTTCTTCCCCAGCATGGTGCTGGGATTTACATCATTAGCTTTCCTCAAGCCTTCAGACTTGGACTAAATTACACCACCAACTTTTCTGAGTCATCAGCATGTCCAGTTTCTCAGCCACCATAATCATTTGAGCCAATTTCCCATAATAAATTGATTTCTCTCATAATTTTCCTCAAAATATCTTACTATGCATTACTTTGGGCCATGGTTGTGTTCAACATGTTGGCATCCCTATGATCAAAATACCAACTGACAAGAACAACTTAGAGGAGGGAAATTTATTTTGGCTCAGTTTCAGAGATTTAGTTCATGGTCAGCTGAGTCCATTGCTCTGGGCCCAAGGTGAAGTAACACATCTTAGTGAAAGGACATGGCAGAAGGAAGTTGCTCAAGATACCGTGTGGCTGGGAAGTAAAGAGACAAAAAGAAGAAGCCAAAGGGAAGAAGAACCCTTTTAGGGCACACCCCCAGTAACATACCTCCTCTAGCCATGCTCCATCTGCTCACAGTTACCACCCAAACTAGGATGGACTGATTAGGTTACAGCTCCTCCATTCTAATCATTTCACCTCTGAATAGTCCTACATTAACACAGGAGCTTTTGGGAGCACCTCATATTCAAACCATAACAATGGTTGACTGAATGGCTGAAACCATGGAAAGCAAAACCATGGATAAGGGTACATCCGCAGAATTTGCTATTTCTCCACAAATATGACTCTCTGTCCTTGTTCCTCTGACATCAAACTCATGCTTGTCTACTTTCATGGCTTTGTTCTTTGCTAAACATGTTCCCTTACCCAGATCAATCTGTTAAAATAATAACTATATTAAATACCACCTCTTCCATGAGTTTGAGGTTATTGGGTTTTTTGCTTGTTTATTGGTTTTATTTTGCTGTGTCTCATTGAGTTGCAGAGTCTGACCTTGAGTTTTCAATCTTCCTGCCTCAGCCTCCCAAGTTACTGGGATTATAGGCTTGGGCACACCCAGATCCCATTTTTTCTTGGTATCTCCAGATAATAGTAATTTCTCTTCCTTTGAATTTACCAAAACACTTTGTTTTGCTTCCATTATTTTAAATATTCATCTTGTTTTTACAGTTATTTGTTTCACTCTTTTT
Organism: Marmota monax; assembly: GCF_021218885.2. Lineage (NCBI taxonomy): Eukaryota > Metazoa > Chordata > Mammalia > Rodentia > Sciuridae > Marmota > Marmota monax. The sequence goes on from NW_026692781.1 coordinate 19,885,243, forward strand.
ACTAAATTTCAACATCCCTAAGGAAAACAGGATTAGTCATTAGTGTGTCACCTGCAGTAATCTCCCAGAACTTTCAACATAATAGGTTTTTAGAATTTGGGAACCCAATAAATATAATATGTTTCTCCTTCTAACTCAAAACCAACTGAGAGAAAAGATTAGGGAGTCAGATTTGTGGAGAAATACCAGCTTTATTTTTTACAAAAAAAAAAAAAAAAACCTGTGAAATACAATAACAAATCTTGGAACAGTGCCCTAACTCACTGTAAAATTCAGTATATGTTGCTATCACTGTCATCATTATTACATTCGTGTACACTTCTAAATTCCTCTGTGTTAAATCAATTTCCTATTTCTTGTTCCATAAATATGATTTGGCATTAGCTGAATATAGACTGTCCTTTCAGCTTTCACCCTGAAGGTGAAATCCTGATGAAGACCAATCCTGATGTCTCCTGTGGAGGGACTTTAGCAGGATTAATAACTCAGGTCTCTCTGCTCTGTCACTCACTTCTCTCCCTGGAAGATGAGTGGCTTATTTTATTTCTGGGTTTTGGAAAAGGAAGTGGGCTATATGATCAGTGGATCACTGTGGTGACCAGGTATGTTCTGGTCTTGCTTACCACAGTCAGACCTGTCCCTTGGGGAGGACTTTCACTTTTCTTATTCTATGACAGGGTAAATGATAAGCCTATTATTTTAGGGTTACAACATCAAAATCATTTGGTTATGTTTTCCAATCAAACATCCCAACAAGTCTATGAAGAATGAACTGATATTATCTCAACTTTATAGAAAAAGAAACTTGGATAAAAAGAGATTAGAAAAAATTAAAAAAAACTTGTCCAAGTTGACACAGTAAGTAGTAAAGATGATCTCCCTGTGTAACCCAGATATTTGTAATGAAAAATGTTCCCGGTCCTTTTCATATTGTTGTGTTATATAAACCTCCATAACCAATGTTCCACTTCCTTGCTATAGCAATTCCAATAACTGGAAGTTTCTCTTTGTTGTAAATAGGCAATTCTTGGTTTGATAACTTGCAAATGAAAAATGTCTTTGTGACATTAGATCCCACACAACCAACAGATATTTACATTGTTAATGAAACCTTAGCCTTCCAGAGTCATAGTAGCAAATATCATCCTCTAATTCTAGTTTTTACTGATTGCTTTTCCATCATTAAAAAAAGATGATAATCTGGGCATGGCACATCCCTATAATCCCAGGGACTCAGGGGGCTGAGGCAGGAGGATTGCAAGTTTGAGGCAAGCCTCAGCAACTTACCAAGCATAAGCAATTACCAAGACCTTGTTTCAAAATAAATAAATAAAAAGGGCTGGGCATGTGACTCAGTCATTGAATCCCAGTACCAAAAAGAAAAGTGATGGAAGTCTCTCATGTACATGGCTCTCCTTCTTCCCTACTCCCATTCCCCAACCCATGTAGGCATTGAGGGGTTTTATTTGTTTGTTTTAAAGTCCAGTTTATACTAAGACTCTTTTTTAAGCTAGGAAAGCATAGTATAGACTGTGTGGCATGAAGGTATTAGCATGAACATGAAATCTCCTTTTGGTTAAATTCATGCCAGAAACAATTAAATGATTGTTTTTGGAGACATGCTGAGTTAGCCCTAATCAAGATCAATTTTTATGAAAAGAAGTAAGTACATACAGCACTCAGTTATTGAGGACATTTGCCTTCTGTGCTGCTACTAGCACAAAATTCCAGAAAGACTCCCTCATACAAAGTCCAATGCTAGAAAACAAAATCCACCAGCATTGCTGCCAGCAGAGATGTGATTGCTTCCATATCAGCAGTCCCAGAACATTCTGGAGGTTGGGCCAAGCTAGGGAAGCATAGGGTAAAGAAAGCAACACCCCCACAGATAGATTTTTATAGTGCCACCATCATTCAGCTGTATTTTGATGGCTATTTTAATGAAAAGAAGAAATTATCTTTGAAACTTGGACAAAATCTGGGAAGAGTCTGATATGCCCTAATTTACTTTAACAGCTCCTCTCCATCCTTACCCAGTGAAACATCTCCATATCTGCCCTCAATCCTTCATTCCTTATCCCATTTGCTTTGTTTTGGGAAATCTAATGTCATTATTATTGGACAATATTTATTGAGCAAGGGCCCTTCATAAAACAAACTAAATTTAATTTAGTTTACAATAAACCTATAACCTAAGAAAGCAGGAAAATACTTTTCCCATGTAACAGTGTTTTGTGCATAGTAAGTACTATACAGATGTTAGTACTAGTCATAATAGTTCCTATTATTTTACTTGGTATTGCCTCTGATTCTATTCTTTGGTACTTTCCTGTTTCACCCGAACTCCATATTCCCTAGACAACTAGTCAGTTTTTGTTGTTCTTGCCTCTGTTAATCTCTATATCCCTGAAAGGTTTTCTCTCTCTCTCTCTCTCTCTCTCACACACACACACACACACACACACCCTGCTCTCAGGATCAGAATTCAAGTTTAGTGCCTCATATTTAAACGAATACTTCTCAACATCTAAAATGATAAATTTACATCTAAGTGATGATCTTTAATGGGGAAAAAAACTCAGTGTTCTGTTCAGAAAACTTGTCTGTGTTCAAAAGAATCATAGTACAGGCCTATCTGCTAAAAACAGACTGGTAAATGATCAAAATTAAATACTTGAAATTTTGTTTCCTTTTAAAACTTAAGTGTTGAATGAGCAATCGCTCTGTTGAGGGATTATATGCATCTTTCCAGTCAGCAGGATGTTGTTCAAAATGTGTTTCAAAAGAACATGAGTTATGATGATTTCACACTTGGCCAAAATGAATTATAATTCCTGTTTTGAAACCAATGGAAGCTCAAATGCTTCTGACTGTGTCAGATCTTACTGGAACAGAGCCCTTAAGTGAGTGAATCATTAAACAACATAATTTACTATTACTGATATTATGCAGGGAACCCAGCTGGATCCCTCCTATGGAGTAGCTTGCAGGACAATGGGGAGACAGGACAGGTGTGTTAGAGATGACCACTGAAAACCAGTCTGAACTATGCCTAATGAGCAGTTCAGTTCCATACTAAGACCACCTAACCTGGAGTGTGGAACAATACTCGTACACTTTTACCCTTAAGGGAATTTCATACCTAATACCAAAACAAGAGTATTTTTTCTCAAGATTCCTACTGTGTAAAATATGAGCATTTCAACTATGCCTACAACCTGTGACAAGATAAAATAATAAGTATAGGGCTGAGGTTGTGGCTCAGTGGCAGAGTGCTTGCCTCACACATGTGAGGCACTGGGTTCGATCCTCAGCACCACATAAAAGATAAATAAACAAAGATATTGTGTCCATGTATAACTAAAAATATTTTAAAAAATAATAAGTGTAATAGACTTGGAAAAAATGGACAAATAGTATATAATTACAAGAAAATTGGTGTATTCCAATTTGCAATTACTCATAGCAAAGACAATTCAGGAAAGATGTGAGGTCCCACAAATCCATGTGTCTTTTATCCTTACCAGCTCATTCTAAAAACCTTGTCTTGTAATGTGTTCTATTACCTTAATTTCCTACAAGGATGCCCTCTACATGTTCATTAATTCAGTAAATGTTATTGTTTATTTATCATGCATCAGGTACTATGCCAGACATGGGAATACAATTATTGCCCAAAAAGAAGAAAAGGGAGGAAAAGTCAGTGTGCCTGCATTAAGTAGCTTCCAATCAATCTATATTATAACAAATAAGTTTTAACTTTGATAAAAGAAACATTCTGAGATACTATAAATTTAATTACAAGGACATTGAATGCAAGTGGAGAAATAGGGAAATTAATTACCAGCTGCACATGAAGCCAACAACACCATTGTGTTGAAACATCAACTTGTATCTTACCTTGGCTGACCCCAGATCAGGGATGAGGCCCTTATAAAAGAGGCTCATGCAGCACTAGCTCCTTTGTTTGCCCTCTGTCTTTGCCCTCTCACTTTCCACTATGCAAGAACACACCATACCACCCTACAGGGTGCAGTGTTCAAGGTGCCATCTTGGAAGCTTTGGATAATTGGACTTCACGAGACTGAATTTGCAATATCCAAATTTAGCTTCTACTATTTGGCGCTTTATCCTAGAAACTGCAAACCAATTCTTGTTTATCACTAGTCTTTCTAGCTTTTCAATAACTCCCTTGATTTCTTATAATCTTTTCTACTCTCAATTTACTATCCTCAGTGGCTGCCATAATTTTAGATCTTGAATGTCCCAGAAAGGCCCACATGTTAAAAGCTTGGTCCCAGGTGATGCTATTGAAAGGTGGTGGAGTCTTTGAGAGGTGGGGCGTTTGGGGAGGCCTTTAGGTCATTGGGGGTGTGCCCTCAAAGGGGATTGTGGGAGCTCAGGCTCCTCCCCTGCCTCTTTGCTCACTGAGTGGTGATGTAAGTGGTTTTGCTCCACTACACACTCCTGCCATGATTTGCTGCCTCACTACAGGTTCAAAATCAGTAGGACTAATCAATCATGGACTATGACCTCCAAATTTTGAGCCAAAATCAATTTTTATCAGTTGATTATCTCAGTTATTTTGGTATAGCAAAGAAAAATGGACTAATAAAAAATGGTAATGAGAGCAGTCTTTGCCAATGCTATTTACCTATCAATGTGAAGAATTTTCTTTTTAGGAGGAGGACTTTGGAAGTTTGGTTAGAGAAAACCTAAATTCCGTAAGTAGAGCTTAACAGGTGATTCTGTTATAAGAGCTCAGAATACCAGAATGCTGATAGCACTTTGGATAGTAAACGCTATGCTAATGTTTCAAATGGAAATGAGTTTTCCATTGTAAATTACACTAGATGCCATCTGCTTATACCATATCAAAGAATTCTGATGCATCTTACCTGTGCCCTGAAACACTGTGGAGGTCAGGCTTAAAGGTGCTAGCCTAGGGGCTGGGAATGTAGGTCCCATACAGCACTTGTCTAGTATATACAAAGCTCTCTGGTTTGATTTCTAGCAGTACAAAAACAAAACAAAAAAAGGTGAGGCTGCAGCATGTGTATTACTGGATGTTTTTAGCCAAATTACCCTAATAATCAGGAGCCAAAAGAAGCAGAACAGAAAGGTTTGGAAAAAATTGTAGCATGACTAGAAAAGGAGAGCATGTAAGGTTTTGATCAACATGGGTGTGGTTATAAGCCAAATGCTTTGCAGTAGGATAATAGGAAGGAAGTCTGTAAGGCCCCATGGATAGAAGCCTGTGCCCTGCTCTGAGTTACTCCACGTTATATAGAACAGCAGTTTCAGGCTATGCCTTGCTCTGAGTTACTCTATTTTATAAGAAGGAGTTTGCCCTGAGCTACACCATTTTCAGTGCAAGTGTTAAAGCAGAATGATTCAGCAATTTGTCTGGATAGATTACCTACAGAATCTAGCAAAAAGAATAATCCCCAGCTGCACAGCATAATCTAAGGTGCATGCTGATAAAGAAATTAATTGTGCTAATAAAAATTGCCACCTGTGAACTTATCAAATTACATCAGAGACACAGGTTGCATGAATGTATCAGACTCATGTCAAAGCCAAGTGTATCAATGACCCCAACTACTTAAGCAGCTGAGCAGGAAGACAACAAATTTAAGGCCATCCTGGGCAACTTTGTGAGATCTTGTCTAAAAATTTAAAAAATTTAGCCAGGTGTGGTGGTGCACACCTGTAATCCCAGCAGCTTGGGACCCTGAGGCAGGACAATTGAGAGTTCAAAGCCAGCCTCAACAACAGTGAGGCGCTAAGCAACTCAGTGAGATCCATCTCTAATCAAAATATAAAATAGGGCTGGGCATGTGGCTCAGTGGTCTAGTGCTCCTGAGTTCAATCCCTGGTACAAAAAAAAAAAATTTAAAGGGGTAGGTGTTTAGCTCAGTGGTAAAGCAATTGCCTCACATGTCCTGGGTTCAAACCTGAGTACCATAAAAAGAAAAAAAAAATCAAAGAGACCAGGCTTGTGATCTTATCAAACACACCAGACTAATGAACGATGAAGGACACTCACCTAAAACACATAAAAGGTAGGTCACCTAAGATGGTAGTACAGCAGCACATAGTGACCCATCATCTTACCAATCTTATCAGACCACCCAGTGAACCAGTCCCAAGACTGACAGGCAAGGAACAAACTCCTGACTCTGTGCCTGGGGCTTGAGCTCAGTTCCATCTCCCTGCTTGATACCTTCCACTTCAAAACTATCTGCTATCTGGACCCTCACCTTGAACAGCTCCATGCTCCCCAATAGCTCCACCTCTTGCCTTGAACAGCTCTGTGCTTTAAACAAGTTCTGCTGCTGGCTCCTTAACTCTTACCTGGCCACTGCAATGACTCTTCTGCATCCAGCTCAGCTCTCTGCCTTTGCTTTCATTTCTGCCTATTTTAAATAGGCCACCATTAACCTTTTGCTAGTCATTCTGTAACCTATACATCATTGCGTAAAGATGGATGCACAATTTTGGTGCTATAGATATTAGTAATTAAGATTGTAATGGAATTTAAAAAAAAAAAAAAAAAAAAACTTGTGATGGCCCCATTGCTGACTACCATGGGAAGTATGACTGGTGAATTAAAATTGATGAAATTGATGTAGTTTGAATTTATTGTTATTCAGTAAGTTTTGACATTGTGGAAAAACACAAATGTGTCTGGATAAGTTAACAGCATATTTCACTCAGTACAGCCCATCAGGAATCTGTGAATCTGTTTGATCTGTGAAGCCATCCCACCCATCACAAGCCCACAAGTGAAAAAATACAAACTTGTTTCAGAGAGTTTCCTTTGTGGGGCTGGAGTTGTGGCATGTGTGAGGCCCTGGGTTCAATCCTCAGCACTGCATATAAATAAATGAAAATAAAAAGATCCATTGACAATTAAAAAATATTTAAAAAAAAAATTTGCCATTGTGAAAAAAACCTCACATTCCTGCTCACTCAGGACTTTCCCTTACTTTCCGGCGTGTTCAGAAATCAAGGGCAGTGCACCCAGAGGCCACTGAAGCCATGATTCAAGTATGCCCAGGAGTTCACAGCTCGGTTTGGCTTGAGTTTCATGGTAGACTTTGGACTTGGACTTTTAAGTGACAGTGTACTAGCTAAGACTTCAGAGAGCTGGGGGGATAGACTCAATGTATTTAACATCATGAGATGGTCATGAACCTTTAGAGACCAGGGGCAGATTGCTATAGTTTGGATCTTCAGTGTCCCCCGAAGGCCCATGTGTGATGCTACTGGTGGACGGTGGAACATTTGAAATGTGGGGCCTTTGGGAGGACCTTAGGTTGTTGGGAGGGTACCCTCAACGGGGATTGTGCGACCTCAGACTCTTCCTCTGCCTCTTTGCTGATTGGTGATGGAAGTGATTTTGCTCTACCACATGCTCCTGCCATGATTTGCTGCTCACCACAGGTCCAAAGCAACAGGACTAATGATCATGGACTGGAACCTCCAAAACTGTAAACCAAAATAAGCCTTTCCATTTAACAGTTGATTATTTCAGGCATTTTTTTCTATAGGTGCAGAAAGCTGACTAACGAAAGGAGTAAGATCCTCATTTAATCTTTACCCAAACTGTATAGGGTACATGCTATCATTATCTTTATCTTATACATACAGGTACCCGTGTTTCACAACAAAAGAAAATGGTTCTGGGAACATGGAAGACTAATAGAGAACCTGTCCTACCAATATCTAGAACTGTCAGCAAAATAAAATAAATTATATTGTGAATACCATGGTAAGCTTGCAAAATTAAAAGTATTAAAAGGAAACTAAACCTTGGTGGGCAGGTTTTAGTCCAGGGTAGGTATGAAGTTGAAAGAGGCCTTAAGGCCTAAGGAGTTAGACTTTAAAACTCAACAGAAAGAAGAGTTAAAATAGAGATTTGAAACTAAGACCTCTACAGGAACTAAGATTTACAAAGGAGAGAAAGGAGATGAATGGAGAACCAGAAAAAAAATCTATCTATAATCCCAGAGAGGGCAAGGTGATGTCTCTTCCTGAACCATTTGAATTCTAGACCAGGAACACCCAGAGACAGTTAGTAGAAACAAATGAAAGCACACTCTGAGTAGGGCCACGGAAGTTCTCTTAAATAAAAGGCAATCTCTAATGAATTCTAAGACACATAAGGAAATAATTTGTCATGGGTGAGAGCTGGCAAGTGCTATAATTAGTATCTCTAAGAATTTGAGAAAACAGAATTATATGAAATAGGCTACTAACAAAGTACTTTGGAAAATAAATCACATGAATTAAGGCAGAGAAACATAAGGTAAAAAAAAAAAGAAATCACAATGAAAAAAGAGCAGGTGGGTTTGAAAAAGGATCAAATAGGATAAGTGGAATAGAAAAATAGACTCATTGACAAGTGAAGTAAATTGAGGTCTCCTGCCTTTACATGTCCCATGTTCTGTGTTATAAACATCAAGCCACACTAGCTCCCTGCAGGTCAGAATCTAAGCTAATGATTTCCACAGGAAAACCTTATTCCTTTGACTTGGTAAAGTCTCTTAAGAGTGAGCATATTAATGAAAATCACACATTGATGTAAAACAAACATCAAATCCTTGATTTTCTAGAGGGAATTAATAAGTCACAACAAAAAGTGAGGTTTTTTGTTTGTTTGTTTAACTTTTTGGTACCGGGGATTGAAATCAGAGGCACTCTACCATTAAGCTAAAACACCCAGTCCTTTTTATTTTAAGACAGGGTCTCTTTCTATTGCTGAGATTGGCCTCAAACTTGCAATCCATCTGCCTCCTGAGTTGCTTGGATTACAGACATGCAAACATGAGCCATCACGCCTGACCACGAAAAACATTTTAAAATTGGTATGGTTAACAGAAAGATTTTTTATAAATTACTAAATAAGCAGACCTCTCAGCAGCTGTGACAACAAATGATACAGGTCATTCCTTTTTATTTAAACTTCTGAATTATTTGGGACTTGTTGTGTACTTATTGAATGAATGGGTAGAAGTCTGCATGAGATTGCAGTGTGGGGATCCATCATTAACTGTGCAGGGGATGTTTAAGAAGAGAGTCTGTTACTGACAGCTCTTATCATGACTTTGAGGAAAGAGGCTAGGCCATAACACTTATGCTTCAGAAATATCTGAAGTCAAACTATAGGAAAATATGTCTTATTTGAAGCCAGATTTTAAGGCAGACAAAAGAAAATTGTTTCAAAATTTCTCTCTTTGAAAAGCTTTGAGTTGAGAAAAACTTTTTAAAGGAGGAAGGAATGCATTATGATAAAAGTCAGAAATTTTACAGGTTTTCACTTTCTTCCAAATGATTTCCAAAGGAATTTCAGAGGAGTCATCTTCTTCCCAGTCCCTGGAGTCTTCTTAACATGTCCAAAGGAATTGGGGCTTCCTTCAACATCTGTATCTTCCCAATTTGGTGGTTGGGTAGGGGATGCAAATTCAATCTGTTTCAAGCTGAAGGGTATTCAGTCTTAAAAAACTTGAATCCTAGTCTAGTTAGCTCTCTTCTTCCTAACTATTTTACCATTCCTAGCAAACAGTCAATTAACAGATAATTGCTCTGAATTAAACAAGAGAGAGTCTGATGGGGTTTATTGATCTACAGCGATGGCAATAAACAAATCACAGAAACACTGTTATTTTGGGCCACATCTAGGTCACTGAGTCAGATTTATTTGAAACTTTTCTTTTGAGGTTTGATCTATTGAACATTGAAAAAATAAAATACAAATACATACATCGTTTTCAAATAACATAGTCTCCAGGGCAAGGATCTACAAAGATCGTTAATGACAAGCTTGTTGTTTTGCCCTTCCTGCGGATTAGTATTATGTTACCGGTACTTATTTCTACACTCACAGACTCTCAATGCAGTTAACATCTCATACTTCTCTTTACACACGTTCATTATGTTCCCTTGAGACAGAAGAAATAAAAGGCAGGTAGTAAGGAGACAAAAAGGAAAGAAAAGGAAACTAACCTGAATCTGGAAGACGTGTGTTAAAGTTTCTCACACATTTTCTTCCCAAGTCAGTTTTTCTCCAAGGTCTGTCACTCCTGAATTTCTGGGAAATCTATAAATCTTCACTGACAAGCTTAACAGTTACTGGAAATTCACTCATTTACGAAGGCTGCCCTGTACAATGTGTTAACACGTGCAAAGGGAGGTATAGTATTTTAAAAAACTTGTAATATTAAAAAAAGGAAAAGAATAACCCATAATAGAGAATACTTTCCAAACATGATCTATTGATCAGACAATGGAGAAAATGTCATGCTAGAAATTCTGAGAACTCCAGACCACCATAAATGATCTTATGACCACCAGACTGATGTCATCCTCACATACCTTCCATGGCCCTCCCTCCCTCCCTCAGTTTCCTTTAAAAGAACCTGAGACTCCCAAAGAGTGTCTCACTCTCAAGAAAGCTCTGTTCTCCCTTGAATCTGCATTCCTTGCTTTCCTTAATAAATCTCTGCTTGTGCCTCTGACTCATTTTGAAATATTTTCCTGTGACATTCATTAAGGACCCTGTTGCTCTGAGTTGAGATACCCCTCTTAAGACCTTCCTGGACCTCCCCTAGTGACACTACTCTATCCTATGCATAAAATGCTCAAAATGTTAGTGAATACCTAAAAGAATAAGATGTGGGCATCATGGTTGATGCAAGGTGCTAAGATATGAACAAATGAATGTGCTAGATCCCCTTTCTAAATTTCTTGATTATAGGGCAGTTTGTGTCTCCTCTCTTCCAAATAAAAGAGAACCTTCAAAAAGTTGTTTATTAGAAGTGAATCATTGGGCTGGGGTTGTGGCTCGGTGGTAGAGCATTTGCCTAGCACACATGAGACACTGGGTTCGATTCTCAGTACTAAATACATAAATAAAAAAAAATATGTTGTGTTCATCTACAACCAAAATTTTTTTTTTTAAAAAAGTGAATCATTATGTACATGGGGAGGTTAGGTCAGATTCATTCCACTGTTCTTTCCTTTGAATCTCACCTTTATAGCCACAAAGTATTAATTTAAAAAAAAACAAAAAACAACTGTAAGAAACTGTTAGTAAAAGGCAGAAAGATCAATATAGAGAGGAAAGGGAACAAAGGGAGCGAAGTGAAGAGGGAAAGGGGAAGTACTGGGGACTGAATTAGAGCAAATTATATTTCATGTTTTGTAATTATGATAAAAGAAATCCTAATATTGTATATAACTAAAAAGAACTAACTAAAAAGAACTAATTAAAAAGAAAAAAAGCAGATTATGCTGGGTGCAGTGACACATGTCTGTAATCACTGCTAATTCAGAAGCTGAGGCAGGAGGGTTGCCAGTTTTAGGCCAGCCTGGGCAATTTAGCAAGACTGTTTCTAAAATTAGAAATTAAAAAGGGCTGGGAGTGTAGCTTAGTTGTGGAGCACTTACCACTTACTACTTAGTTGTGGAGCACTTAGTTGTGGAGCATGTGTGAGGCCCTGGATTGAACCGCCAATATTGAAACAAAAAAATGAATCATAAAACTAAATGTGTTTAAATGGTGTTATATAGCTAGTCGACTGCATATGTAGCTAGGCAGAACTGATATTGTGCTTTTTGCCCTTTGTGTTCTCTGTAATTTGATTTGAGTTTTTGTCAGGCAACCAACCTGGAAACTTCAAGGGTACTGACTACAGCTGGGCCATCTTTCTTTAGTCCAGGCTGTGCCCAGCAACAGTACTGAGCTGATCATGTCTGTGAGCAGCTCTGGAAAAGGATCTCTGTGCACACAGTGATTCAATAAGAGAAGGCAGCTTGGTCATCCTTTCAGGACATAATTACACTCTAGTGTGGTGACCAGTGGTAATTAATTGTACTTTGCTCCCAGCATAAAAATAAACAAACAGAGGGGGAAGTGCAGTGCCTGGTAATTGCCACAGGCATTCTTGGAATTTAAGCTTGCTTCTTTGAATGGTGTAAAGGAAGTGAAAGCCTCATTTTCTCCCAGAATAAAATCAGGTCCTAACATGCAGCTGACTTAAAAAAAAAAAAGAGCCTTCACCCCCACCCCAAATAAGCCTTGAAATTTAATAACAAAAACAGAAGCTTCATAAAATTTGCATTGCTCATATTCTCTCAAATAACATAAGTTATTTATACAGATCTACACAAAGCTTCTTCTAGATAAGTTCTATGGAAAAAAGGCAAATGAATAAATATATATGTTTAATTACATAGGGGGAAGATTATCACTTAGTTGTGGAGCATGTGTGAGTAAATATACATTTACATTTACTTATGGTCCCAGTAGGGCCTAGAAAACATCTTAAAGATGATTGAGGATATGTTGAGTGTAGAATCATAGACTAAAAGGCTACAAGAAACTATTTCATTAGATTTTTTCTTTTCTTTTCCCCAACACTGGGGATTGAACCCAGGATGCTCTATTAATGGATGCATCTTCAACTCTTTTCATTTTATTTATTTATTTATTGACATAGGGTCTTGCTAAATTGCCCAGGCTGGCCTTGGGTTTACTTATTTAGGTTGGGATAACATTCTTTTAAAATAACATTTGCATGCCTTTTTATAAAAAAAGTGCATGGTAGAGTTGTTGGCAGATGTGTAAAAAATTCTCCTGCCACAGCTTCCAGAAGAGATTACAGGTGTGTGTCACAACATACAGCTAATGTTTTATTTCTTGATGGAGAAATTCCATTCAAGGAAATTGTTAGAACCTGCCTAAGGTTAGTGGCAGAGCATGATCCAACCTGCAGCCTCTGAAAGTGAGGCAGAAGTTCTTTCTACAACACAATATTGCCTTAGAACAAGGAGGAGGAGTAAAGAATGTTCCCATGTTTTTAGAAGTCTGGGAATCTAGAGTCCAGAGCAATTCAACAACAGTTTACCTTCTTTTATCTTGAAGGCTAGACTTTTCATTTCTTTCTTAATTCAAATATTTTCATAGTACTAAGGAAGATAAGACTTCAGAGTCCTTTTGGGGTTTGTTCTCATTGTTTTATTTGAAGTATTTTAGACTCTAATCATTGTATTACCACTAGTGTTATTTTTTGACACATATTCCAACAACTCTACCATGTACTTGTTATAATGCAAATGTTATTTTAAAAAATGTATATCCCAAACTAAATAAATAAGCCCAAATAATTTTCCATAAATAGAAAGTAAATCTTAGAAATGAACACAAAATAGTTATTAAAGTTCCCCTGCCTATGCCCCAACATTCTTATAATAAATAAAAATATTAGCAAATAAGTAGTGATGTTCACACAAATTAGCAATGTTCAGAGTCTTACTTTTTTGCAATCAGAAAAATTGAAAGAAAATTGACAACAGAATCACATTCTTATTGTGATTCATTATTATTTAATATCAAGCACTTCAAATAACCCCTTTAACCACTGTATCAGTTTAGAGAAAACTACAACAGTTATGCATCTACTATCAACAATGCTTAAAATTAAGGTCCTTTAGGATTGTTATTTCCTGCAAGAACTATGAAACAGTATTGTGTAGCATAGGCTCTAAATATATTTAAATATATAGTTGCAGAGCTATACTTGGAAGTTTGACCTTTAAGTTGATTTGTTTGTGTTCATACCCTGTCTTCATCACCCAATTACCAGTGTGACCATGGGTAAGCCATTATGCTCTAAGTCTTGTTTTTCTCATTTTTAAAATGGAGTAATGATAGTACTTGTACTAGCTATTATAAAGATTTAAAGGTCAAATTCATATAAAAACATAGTAACTGCTTAACAATTACTAACATAGTTACTGTTTTATTGAATAATGTCCTTTTATGGTGCTGGCTGTGTTTTAAGAAAATGTGTGTGACTTTTCCTGGCAGGAAGAGCAAACTACCTTTGTTTAGAAAAGAAACATTTCAGTAGCTGACTTTGTATGAAGGACAGATCTGGAGTCATTTCCACTTTCCCCGCACCTGTCTCCAGGAGAAAGTTTTCTGAAAGGCACCCTGAAGACCCACAGTTAAATGTTTGCAGAACAATATGTCATCCACAGATCTTAATGATCTTGTTCTCTGTATCTCTTCTGAGTCACCTTTTCAAGTTGGCAGCCTTTCAACTTGCTAATGGGGCCACCCAGCATCAGTGGCATGTATGGACTTAAGGTTGTTTTTCCAGCTCCTGGTAGCTGCTTCTGGCAGTTGGGGGAGAGGTAGGTCACAGATTCTGGAGTGGTGGGGCACTGGGGTGCAGGATTGAGCAGTAAAAAGATGGAATGTGTAGGCTAGGCATGAATGAGGGAAGAGAAGAGAATGCCTGATGAGGGAAGGAGACAAAGAGAAAACAGAATAAAAGTAAAAAGTAAAAGAAATATTGTATGGGCTCCAGCATTCCAGCTTTCCTCAATTTCAGCAAGACTGCAGAAAAGATTGTGATTTAAGAAAGATGGCTTAAAAACGGATGACACTGAAATGACAAAATTAGGGGGGAAAACAAGGACTTGGTTAAAAAACAAAACTTTTATAAAAGGTTCCCCCAGGGGTGAGGCTGTAGCTCAGTCGCAAAGCACTTCCCTAGTCTGTGTGAGGCACTAGGTTGGATCCTTAGCACCACACAAAAATAAATAAAATAAAGGCAACTTTGTCCATCTACAACTACAAAAAAAAAAAAAATTTAAAAAAATGTTTCCCCCAGCCAACTTTATGTCAGCAATCCTGTTTTGTGTAAGTATGTGTTATATCTTGCTATATTTGTATCAGTTGCTTTGAAAGAAAATTTTCATTGTGGTTGACATGTCTTTATGTGAAAAAGAACAAAAACTTAAAGATTTGATTTTCTTCCTTAACTCACATTCCTTGACTCTAACCAAGCCTCAAAAAGAGTAATAGACAATAAATTCTGGTCTTTTCCAAGCCAGACTAACTCTGAGGTAGAGGTTGTTTGGTTTCCATTAGAGACACTAAGAAAAATAAATTATTTTAGACTCATGGAAAAAGTATTTTCCAACAATCATGATGTTACAGATATAAAATTTCCAAATCTGGAAAACATTTAATGGAAAATATTTATTATAGCAGTTAAAATAATAGAAATCTATGGCTTTTCTTAATTGCTTAGAAAGCACAACTGAATTGGACACTTTGTAAGGACTTGTGGTGTTTTTCAAACTTCAGTCTCTCAAGATTATAGTAAGTGTGTAACAACCAGCTTGCCAGTATTTTAAGGGTGGTTTTTCTTTTTTTTCACTCAAATGATAAACACAAATGTTAACCAGCATACAAGTGAGCTGACTGATCAAAGACTGTGGTTCTTAACATAGGAAGCAACTGAAGAGTGAAAAAACAGTACTGACACAGGACTCCCACCCCCAGGGCTTCAGATTGTATTTGGATGGCGAAGAGCCTGATCATCAAGAATTTCAAAAACTCCCCCAGAGAGTCTTATATACAGAGAAATTTGAGAAACATTAAAAACCTTGCTACTGACAACAGTGGTCCATTGGACCAGAATCCTGGCTCTCTCCTAGAAGCTTTGTTAGACACAGAATGTCAGGTCCCACCTAAGGCTGCTGAATGAGAATTGGGATTTTTATAAGAACTCCACGTGGTTTACATGCACATGAAAGTCTGAGCCACATTGCTCCAAGGGATTTTTGTCAGTGATCATTTATGTCTTTCTCTGATGTTGGACAGTAATTACATGACTCCCCCTCCCCCCCAAAAAAAAAGATGAAAGAAAAATAGCAAATTTCATTGTCTAAATCTCAGGAAAATAGACCATCTCTATGACAGTTGTAGTATAATAAATGGTGGGTGCATGAGGCATATTGGTAGAGTTGCCAGATAAAATATGAGATGCCCAATTAAAAATTAATGTCAGAGGACTGGGATTGTGGCTCAGTGATAGAGCACTTGCCTGTCATGTGTGTGTGAGGCACTGGGTTTGATTTTCAGCATGACACACTCACACACAAAAATAAATAAATAAAACAAAGGTTTTGTGTCCATCTGCAACTAAAAAATTAATAAGTGAATGTCAGAAAAGCAAAAATTTTAAAGTTGAAAATATATTCCAAATATCACGTGGAATATAGGTATAGTGAAAAAAGTATTTGTTTATCTGAAACGCAAATTTAACTGAACATCCTGTATTTTTATCTGCTAAATCTGGCAACCTTACATATACTCCCAGGAGTCTTTCTGCTCTCTAGGCTCCCCCCGTTGGGAAAAAAAAAAAAAAGGTGTGTGTGTGGGCGGGGGAAATAATACCATAAATGGCCAAGTAGCTGTCCCCTAAACTGTCTAGACTAATTGACTGTAATGTTGTTTCTCTTCCAGCCCAGACATCCAGGACTCTGTGACTTCCCCAAGCCAGGCTGATGACTCATTCAGTTGGGAGAGTAATGGGAACTTTACTTGCTGACTCAGGAAGACACAAACCTTGGCAAAATTTCCTTCAATCTAAACCAAAAGAAAAAAAAATCCAAAGTGCTAAATACAGGAAAATATATTAAAATGCTTTAACTTGAGGCAGGATACATGTTAATCACGTTTCTTTTAGTTGATTAAAAAATACATCTTTTAAATGATATTTTTGTGGTTTATTTGATTTTTTCAATCAAGTATTTTTCTTGAGAATCGCTGCTATTTAAGCCCCCTCAAAGGCCACTCTCCAAGAATGCATTTTAAATCTGTTTTCTTGATGCTGTATACAGTTTGCAAATACAGTGGCAAATATTTGGAGCCGAGATTGTGTGTTGGATAGTTGCCCTTTCTTTGTTACTAACTCAAAACAAGCATTGCAACCATTGATATCTCAATCCTTCCTCCTGAAATGAGCTTTTAATTCATACTCTGTATCAAACTTCTCAGACTGGCTTCAATCCTTCTTTATCCTGTTCACTATTTTTATGTTTAATTGAAATCTTTTGCTGTTATCAGAATGGCTCAAGGATAAGCTATGGCAGAAGAGAAAATTAAGTTCACATTAGCCAATTCTGACTTTATTTTTCATATTTTGAAGTTTTCAATGGGAAAGTACTGAATAAAAATAGTTGTGAATAATTACACAATTCTGTTGAAGTATTAACGATGTTTCTTAAATACATCCATAGTTGGTTTTGAGAAGGTCCACAATGGAAAGGTAGCTACCAACTCTAGCGCTCGCTCTCTCTCTCTCTCTCTCTCCCCCCCCCTCCCTCTCTCTCTCTAATGGTGCCGGGGATTGAAACCAGTACCTTGTGTGTGCTAGGGAAACACTCTACCATTGAGCTTCATTACTATCTCTTGTTCTTGTTCTTCTTTTTGTTAACTTCTGAATATTCTCTGCTGAGTATGGACCTTTACATTTGATGATTCTATTAACCATGTTATTGACAATCATGATTTTAGGACCTGAAAGAAAACCAACCTGTTCCTAGCAAATATTAGCAGAAATTCTGATCTCAAACCAAAGTCCATAAATTCCATATTCTAGAAGTTTCATAACCATTTCAATCCTTATAGATATCATAGTAAAAGCTCAAAGTATAAGTGCTGTGGCATGGAGAAGAAATAAATACAGCTACAAATGCTTTGCACATCCTAGCAAGATTTCCTTTAGCACAAAATAAATGGAGCTTATTTTCTCATACTTTGAACCTGGTCTAGACTTATAACTTGCTTTTCCAATAAAAGTGGTAGGGGGGCTGAGGTTGTGGCTCAGCAGTAGAGCGCTTGCCTAGCATGTGCGAGGCACTGGGTTCAATCCTCAGCACTACATAAAAACAAATAAATAAAATAAAGGTACTGTGTCCAACTACAACTAAAAATATATTTTTTAAAGTGGTGAGAATTCTGGGTAAGCAAGCCTAGACTCAAGAGACCTTGCAGCTCTATCTTTGCATCTTGGGAAGCTTCCTTACAAGATGCTCCAGCCAACTGGAGATGAGAATTCATGAGAAGGAGAACTGGGGTGCCATGCAGACAGCCAGCACCACAGCAAATACAGGAGGGAGGCCATTTTGGACTTTCCCAGTCTTACATGCCTCAGTGATGTGGCTTGAGTGAGACCAGGAGAAACCAGATGATAAACTTCTAATCAACCCAAATAGAATTATGAAACATAATAAATTATTGTCTAATGTACCTAGAATTGGGGAAAGAGGTTGTGATGTCACAATAGGTAATTAAAAAGGTGAAATACTCAAACCTCAGTGTACATTAAACTTCCCATTAGAAATTGTTAAAAAGGAAGATACCAGGTTACCACCACAGAAATTCAGATTCAGTAAGCCAGGTTCGGATCCTGGCATCATACTTCATATATAAGGATGTCAGACAGCAGTAGTCCTCAGTCAACCCTTTAAGACGACATCTTACTAAGATTTCCTTTAGCACGGAAGAGACCTGAAGCATGTGGCTATGTAATTGTGCATTGCCCTGTGTATAGTACCACTGGAGTTGACATCTTCATCATTATGCACTGTCCCAGCTAAAGACAGATGCATTTTTAAATGTTTGTGTGAAAAATAGAGCATATTATGATTTGGATTTGAGGTGTCCCCCAAAAGCTCATGTGTGAGACAAGGCAAGAAGGTTAACAGGAGAAATGATTAGGTTATGAGAGCCTTAACCCAATTGTGAATTAATCAGCTGATGGAGATTAACTGAGTGGTAACTGAAAGTGGGTAGGGTATGGCTGGAGGAGGTGGGCATTGGGGCATGGCATTGGGGCATGGCTTTGGGGTATATATTTGTATCTGGTGAGTGGAGTCTTTCTCTATCTGCTTTTTGATCATCATGTGAGCCACTCTCCTCTACCACACTTTTCTGCCAAGATGATAGTCTTACTTTGAGCCCCAAGGAATGAAGCCTGCTGTCTATGGACTAAGACTCTGAAACCATGAGCCCTCAAAATAATCTATTGTCCCTAAAATTGTTTTGGTCAGTTCTTTTAATAACAGCAAAACACACTAAAACATTCTCTCTCTCTCTTTCTCATACACACACACACACACACACACACACATAACCCATTAATCAATGGATTATGAGGGCAGGAATCAAAAGAAGAAGCAGACTTTTCACAACCTCCTAGGGAAACAGATTTGGTAGGAGACTTTGACTGAAACTGAAATGGGCTAAAGTATTGAAGAAAAAGACTAAGTAATAAAAATGTAAGTAAGCTGAATGCAGTAGCCCACATCTATAATCCCAGTGATTTAAGAGATTGAACAGAGACCCTGAGACTACTAGAAGAAAAAGTAGGCCCAAATCTCTACATGTTGGTTTAAGAACTGACTTCCTTAACAAGACCCCTAAAGCACAAGAAGTAAAATCAAGAATCAATAACCGGGGTGGAATCAAACTAAAAAGCTTTTCCTTAGCAAAGAAAACAATCGAGATCGTGAAGAGAAAGCCTATAGAATGGAAGAAAATCTTTGCCAACTGCACCTCAAATAAAGCACTAATTTCCAGGATATACAAAGAACTCAAAAAAACTTAACACCAAAAAACCCAAATAACTCAATCAGTAAATGGGCTAAGGAACTGAACAGACACTTCACAGAAGAAGAAATACAATCAATCAACAAATATATGAAAAAATGTTCAACATCTCTTCTAATTAGAGAAATGCAAATGAAAACTACACTGAGGGGGTGCTGTAGCTCAGTGGTAGAGTGCTTGCCTAGCAAGTGTGAGGCACTGGGTTCAATCTTCAGCACCATATATAAATAAATAAAATAAAGGTATTAAAAAAATACAACAACAAAATAAATAAATAAATAACTACACTGAGATTTCACCTCACTCTAGTCAGAATGGCAATTATCAAGAATACAAGCAACAATAAATGTTGGTGAGGATGTGGGGGAAAAGGTACACTCATACATTGTTGGTGAGGCTTCAAATTGGTGCAACCACTCTGGAAAGCAGTATGGAGATTCCTCAGAAAACTTGGAATAGAACCACCATTTGACCCAGTTATGCCACTCTTCAGTTTATACTGAAAAGACTTTAAACAACATACTACAGTGAAGCAGACACATTAATGTCCAAAGCAGATGAATTCACAGTACCTAAACTATGGAACCAACCTAGGTGCCCTTCAACAGATGAATGGATAAAGAAAATGTGGTATATATACACAATGGAATATTAATCTGAAAGAAGAATGAAATTATTACATTTGCTGGCAAATGGATGGAGCTAGAAAACATGCTAGGTGAAATAAGCCAATCCCAAAGAAACAAAGGCTGAATGTTTTCTCTGAAATGTAATGCTGATTCACAGTGTGTTGTGGGGGCAGTCTAAGGAAAAATAGAGGTACTTTGGATTAGACAGACAGGGGGGAGTGAAGGGAGGAGGGGGTGTGGAGGTGGGAAGGACAATGAAATGAATTGGACATTATTAACCTATATATATATGATTACATGACCGGTGTAACTCTACATCATGTACAATCAGAAGAACGAGAAGCTATACTCCATTTATGTATGATATGTCAAAATGCATTCTACTATCATGTATAACTAATTAGAACAAATAAAAAGAATATTATGCAACTGGTAATTTTCAAGGTTAGTTTAAAAACAGATTTAAGTAACAGAATATAATATATATGTTATTATATATTATATTATATATATTATATTATTATATATGTATTGCATGTAGCTTATGCAATACATAGGTATATAACATAGTTATATGAAAAAGAAAATTTTATCTGAAAATCTGGAAAAAGAATGCTGTTAAGTTAGGCTAAGAACATTTTTAATTTAATCATACATATTTACATATAATTATATAGTTTTCACAGTTGGTTTAAAAACAGATTTAAGTAACAGAAGAAGGACTAGGGGGATATTTTAAAGTTTTCTAATCAAGATAACTGATTTATATTGAACTTAAAAATTTAGGGCACATTTAGGGATTCCTTTCTCCCTATATAAGTACCAAGAGTTGTATGTGAAAAATTCCTTGGGAATTAGACATATTTTTCTTTTAAATTCTATTTCCCATATGTATTGGATTCTCAGTGTGTTGGCTAATTCTTAAATAAACACATACACAGATATGCTCATCAAACTGTTTTCAATTACTTTTTTATCTGTACAGTTACATGACTTTTTTCTTATATAGGTGGGGTCTCCCTGTGTTGCCCAGAATGGCCTTGAACTCTTGAGCACAAGCAGTCTTCCTGCCCCAGCCTCCTAAGTCGCTCCTAAATATTCTGGAACAAAAATCCTGTTAAGTTAGGATAAGAACATTTTTAATTTAATTATTTACTTGAAATTTTGTGTCTGGCAATATAAAACCTAAATACAATTTGTATAAAATAGGACAAAACAGACAGATGTCTGAATTGCTCAGCATGAAATCTGAGAGACATAGCTTTGACCCGAGACAAGAAACAGGGACTTGGGGATGAGAGGAGAACGAGATCTGGTAGAGGTGGGTGCAGACAGCAGGATATGGTGACAAAGGCTGAGGAGACGCATGGAAGAGCTGGGTGCAAGCAGCAGAATGAGGTCACAAGGC
The DNA here is from genome assembly GCF_021218885.2 of Marmota monax. Classification (NCBI taxonomy): domain Eukaryota; kingdom Metazoa; phylum Chordata; class Mammalia; order Rodentia; family Sciuridae; genus Marmota; species Marmota monax. The sequence continues at coordinate 19,906,760 of NW_026692781.1, forward strand.
TGGGTAAGAAGTTCCCATGGTAGAAATGGCTGAGGACTTTATGGAACAGGGATATCTAATATTCAGCTGCAAGTGGTTGACTGTCCTCCGCTGCATTAGCCTCAAACATTAGTCTCGGCCTTTGTGCTCAAACTTTCTAATAAATTCTGCCACATGTAACTGTCCTGTATTTGGGTTTCTTTGTGGAATAATTTAGAAGAGGCCATGCTGCATCACTGGGTGAGAACAGTGGGTGTGCAAGGTTGAATGAACAGATCAGATGCAGAAGGTAATGTGCTCCTGAGACTGAGAACTCAGCCTTGGCTTAAGTACTTTTGAGAATCTTTGAAAACATTGAGAAGAACACTTGTAATAGTAGAAATTACTTGTGTTTTGCAATCCTAGATGTACCACTGATATCACCTTAAAATCAACTTAATCTCACTTAAACCATCATTGTGCCTGTATGACCACATCAGTTTCTATGGCTCTGCTCTTTGAGCAGAGGAATAGCTGGTAAACCTGAATTCCCTGCATTTAGGGCTTGGTCTGCAGCCTGGTACCTTGTCATCAAATTTGAAATGGGAGATGTCCCAGAAGGGAAGAGCTATTGAAGTCAGTAAAAAGGAAATGAGAGAAGGTCAGAAATGTGGATGCCAAAACAGCTTCTGTTTTTTTCTGCTGCACATGAAATGTTATTATTTTGTGATGCTTAAATTAGTGAATGAAAAAATCCAAATATTAGAAATGGAAAAATTTGATGAAAAATGAAGCAGAAATGGAAAAAAAAAAGTTTAACCACCAATTTTTGTCGCTCTGGCATTGAATCTGATTCTTTCACGTTTCTATGAATGCCATTTGTAACTATCTGTCCAATTTGGGAGACATTAGCTACACATGACAGTGCCAGTTTTTAAGAACTGCATTTCAATTTCTCAGTCATTCTAGTCATATTTCAAGTACTCAAAAGCTACAGGTGGATAATACAAACATTTGGACAGTATAAATACAGAATATTTCCATTATTGCATGAAGTTCTATTGGATGGCACTGATATATTACAACCCTATCAAATGGCCATAGAGCCTTACTTTATGTTCTTCTTTTATTTATTTATTTATTTTGGTGGTACTGGGGATTGAACCTAGTGCCATGAACATGCCTAGGCAAGTGCTTTAGCATGGAGCTACATTTCCAGTCTTTATTAAATTTTAAGATCAGTTCTCACTAAATTACTGAGGCTGACCTGGAACTTGTGATGCTCCTGCCTCAGATTTTGAAATCACTGGATTCCAGGCATGTACCAACACACCCTGCCAGCTTATGTTCTTCCTAGTAAGCATCACTCACTATCGAATTTTGGTCCCACCATAATTGTTAGGCAGTCCTTGAAGTTTTCATTTTATATATTTATCTTAGATTTTTTTCTTTTTGGTACTGGGAATTGAACAAAGGGTGCTTTATAATTGAGTATAGCCCCAGTCCTTTTTATTTTTATTTTGAGACAGTATCTTACTAAGTTGCAGTCCTCCTGCCTTGGTCTCCCCAGTCACTGGGATTATAGACATGTACCATGTCTATACATGGCTAAAAGTTAACTTCTTAAAGTATTTTTATTATGTCTAATAGTGCAATTAATTCATATAGCCATCTCCTTAGTTGCTATCACTTTTTAAAAATAAAAAATAGTTGTAGAAATACCATGTTGCTTCACAAAAATGTTGAACATGTAACAAACATTTAATTCGTCTTTGTTTCTATGAGCTAAACCTAAACCAAATTATGTAATAAGAGCTCTGTGCCTAACTCCTTAAGGAACATAATCATTTCCTGTTAAATCCAAGTATTTAACATTTTATGAAAATGAAAAACCATATTTTCATCTTGTTTGAAAGGTGAAGATCCTTAATTAGGCTTGATGTTGTAGAGGAAGCAAGACTGGGAGATTTAAGAAAACTCCTCAAGTGAATCATTTAAAAGGTACAGAATTATCTGGACACATTATTAATACCACACGACATAGGGATTTTATTACCAAACAAGACAAGGTCAATGAATATTGAATAGGTAGCTAGCACTCTTTATCAGAATAGGTGTACTATCCTTTCCATTGTTGAACTGGTTACATTTTATATACATATTTACATTGGAAACACAGTTGTGTAGCAGTAAAGAGCAGAGTAGAGTTAGTGATCCTATGTTGCAGTTTGTTTTAGAGAGATCCAGAATATAAATGTTATATGCTAATAACAATATTGCTGCTAACTAATAATTATTACTAGTCCATCTATTACTGTCTTAAGTGTCCCAGTTGGACTATGAGTTGTGTGGTCACCTTAGCCATAATAAACTGGATGATACCACTTATACATACCAATTCTGCTATCTTAGCAAATTACTAACTTCTTTATACTCTTTGTATTAACTCTCTGCTACTTAATAACAAATTATTCACAAAATATTTTGATTCCAACAACAAAGGTTATCTTACAATATCCGTGGGTTATAAATTAAAGAGCTGCTTAGATGGATAGTTCTGGGTCAGTATCCAAGGGTTGGATGTTGGCAGGAGCTGCAGTCAGCTGAGAGGCTGCTTGGGAAGGAGAATCTACTATGAAGATGCTTTACTTACCTGGCAATTGAGAGGAGACCTCGCCTTCACACGTGGACCTCTCCATAAGACAGCTTGTGCATTTTCACAACATGGTGGCTGGTTTCCCAACCTAGACAAGTGAAGGAACCCTGGGTACCTTTTAAAAAATTATATACATATTACACACATACATACACACATAATTTCATATATATATATATTCACACACATATATACATACATACACATATATGTATGTATATATTATGGACCTTTAAAAAAATTTATTGATATGCAGTGCTGAGAATCAAGCCCAATACCTCACACATGCTAGGCAAACGCTCTACCACTGAGCCACCACTTCAACCCCGACCTGGGTACTTTGTATAATCTACTCAACAAGATCTCCCAAACACTTTATCTTTATTTTAATCATTAAAAGTAATTCAGTAAATCCTGCTCACACTCCAGGGGTAGAAAAATAGGTTCCTCTTGAAGAGAGCATTTTAAAATCAGTACACTTATTTTTCTCATCTGTATAATGATAGAAAATTACCCTCATTCTGCAACTATATTGTTATTATAAGGCATAATTCATATAAAGCATTTTAAATTTTTTCCTATAAAGAACTTTTTTTTGTAGATGGACACAATATCTTTATTTTATTTATTTTAGTGAGGTTCTGAGAATTAAACCCAGTGCCTCACTCATGCCAGGCAAATGCTCTACCACTGAGCCATAACCCCAGCACCTCTATAAAGCATTTAAAAAATATTTTTAGTTGTAAATAGACACAATGCCTTAATTTAACTAATTTATTTATTTATTTATTTGTGTGGTGCTGAGGATCAAACCCAGTGCCCCAAGAGTGCTAGGCAAGTGCTCTACCACTGAGCTATAACCTCAATCCCATATAAAGCATTTTAATAGAGTACTTGGGACATAGCATTCTTATGTTAACTAATAATATTTATCTAAGTGTTGTTCTAATCAAACTATAGGGTTTTTTTATTTTTTATTTATTTATTTTTTTGAGATGGGAAAATCCCAATGTGTTGACTGGTCTCAAATTTTTGGGCGCTAGTGATCTTCTTGTGCCCCACAAGCAGCTTAGACAGTAGGCATATACCACTACCTCCAGCAAACTCTAGGTTCATGAGAGGGACTGTATGTGATTTCTTTTGGCAGATCAAGCTCCAGTTGAAATCTTGGGCACATAATTGGGGGTGTGTGCTTAATAAATATTTGATTAAATGAATGATTAACATATCCTATAATATGGCCAGTTAACTGGAATGTTTCTCTATATGGGAAAAAAAGCAGTGCAAGAGTCATGTAAACAAATTCATTTTATTGGTGCTGGGGATTGAACCAGGGCCTTGTGCATGCTAAGCATTCTCCACTACTGAGTGAGCTATATTCCCAGAACCTCTTGATATTTAAATTTTCTACTGAAAAAAATGCATTTATGTAGACATGTCTAGCTAGACTTTTTGAAATGTGAAGATTATTTTTACTTACTAGCAAAGTATTGCAATAATTATTTAGATGGCATGTTACTAACAGTAGTAGGCGTAAAGTATATAGCAAAAATAATTTCAGGAAATATACATTATTATATAAAATGTGCATTTTGCCATTAATGACTCATATTCTTGTCATTTTTTTTCCAAAGAAAAAAATAAACAAATGTGTAACTTCCTAGATTGTAGTTTTAAAAAAGGTCTTTTGGTTATGAGTATTTACATTTATCATAAGACTGAAGGAAATAATTGCTAGAAGTTTGGATCTATAAGATCCAGTAACAGCAAGACTATATTTGTACAAAATGATTAGTTGGAGGAAAGTATTAGCAATCATTTATCAAGTGCCAGAAACATTTTAGATTATCCCACATGATTCTTTTATGAGTCATGACATGTGTAAAAGAGTGATTTTAAAAATTATGTTTTTTTTGATACATTATTTTTTTAAAATTCTATTATCTGATTCTAAACATACCATTAATGCTTTGTTTTTCTAGTTTAGCTTTTGAATGATAGAATGATAACTTAGCTTTATCCTCATCCAAACCTGATTCTTTCCTGTGATATAAAAATGATATAATGAGAAATGAGAAATTATTAGTACCCATAAGAGGTTTCAACACTTCATTCCAGTTTTCAAAGCAAATTAAGTCTCCTTAAGTTGTTACGATGTAAGAAGAGGCTGTGTTTTTTTTTTGTTGTTGTTTTGTTTTGTTTTGATGCATTAAGATGCATGATCTTTCTTCCAAATTGATCATTTAAAGAGAAATTCCAAAAGTCACGAATCATGACCTTAACGTTCAGAAAGTCTGTCTGGAGAACAGAGATTCTTGCAGTGAGGCACAGAAAACACTAGAGAAGTACACAAGACATTTGTTGCTATATGTGGTTAATTTTGTTTCCTTCATAAATCTCAAACCCTAATCCTAATTGCAACAAGGAATGAAAAAACATTACAGAAACTAAGAAACACTTTCAGGATGTGAATAGCTGCTTATTGTAAAATGAATTTACTAGATATTCTTGAACTTTTCTACTTCTTCAAAATAATGTACTCATTTATGGAAGAAAACTTATTATTACCTTCACTTTTTGCATTCAATTTATAAAGATGCCAACTGCTGATTGATTTTGAGGTGCTGGGGATCAAATCCAGGGCCTCAAGCATTCGTTAAGCAAGCACCCCACCACAGAGCTACACAACCATCTAACCAATTGCTTTTTTTTAAAATATTTTTTTAGTTGTTGATGGACCTTTGTTTTATTTATTTATATGTGGTGGTGAGAATCGAACCCAGTGCCTTACACATGCTAGGCCAGCACTCTACCACTGAGCCACAAACCCAGCCCCCCAACCAATTCTTTTTAATTCATACTTCCCTTCATTTACCCTTCAATAAATACATAATTGTCTCTTGCTATTTGGTGATAATTGTGCTGGACACTGTATATTAAATGATGGATACCATCAACATGTTTGTTTTCCTGATGGAGTTTGTAGCAATTCATTGAGTTCTTACTGATTTTTTAATATATCGGTTCAGCATTGTGTTCAATGTTATGGAAGTATATAAATTTTTTTTTTAAATTACCCCTATATTTAAGGAAGTGTTAATTTTATCAGGCAATATACCTGTAGATGTCAAGAATTACTGTTAAATAGAATGTGTTCAAATGCTGTCAAAACCACCAGGGAGTACATACCACCAGGGAGAAATTAATTGGATTCTAGATTGTGAGTGGATTAGACTTGGAAATATAAACCATTTTTAAAAGAAAGGAGAAAAGCCATTTAAAGCTCCCTGAAGAGGATGAATCTTAAGCTGACTGCTGATGTTTAGGAGCAGTTGAAATAGGACAGCAGCTACAAGAATGGCATTCGTAGGGGAGGAGGAAAGAATCTTGGAGACAGGAGCACTGAGGAAGCAATGAGCATGGAATACTTGTAATAAAGGAGATCTGCATGGGTGCATAGCCTCCAGAAGCTTCCAGCCCCCGAGATGTGCTGCTCAGTTTCAGGTACAGATTTTCAAGGGCCTGGAGAGTATGACAGTTATCTTTTGGGTGTGAGTATGGTACTGAGGATTGAACCCAGGCCCTTGAATACTGGGCAAGAATTCTCCCACAACTACATCCCCAGGCCCCCAGAAAGTTACCTATTGTTTGTGATTTCTATTCTGGTTCTTTGAATCTCACTTCCCTGCATATCTTTCATTGTAGTGTTATCATAGGTAGGGAGGCAGTTAGAGATGAGCAGGAACGGTAAAACAGGTGGGGAGAGAGAGAGACAGAGAGACAGACAGACAGACAGACAGACTGATTTAAAAGGGCCTCTGATGGGCAATTGACCCAAAGCACTCAATCACCATCATATGATACTATATGGACATAATAAGTTCCTGCTCCCCTTGTGTGAGTGGGGTGATGGAAGGAATTCATCATAGGAAGATGGGCAGACAACTCAGAGCCACCAAATGGTACCACCAATCTCCTTACCCACATTTATGTGCACATATTATGTCCCCAAGGTCACACACTTGCCCACAAGTTACCACAAGGCAACATAACATGACCTTCTGTTGGATGGCACTAGATTAGAAAGGGCAAAATGGTCCTTTTGTAGGCACGTGCTCTCAGTTTTTACACAGCACAAGCTTATGACTTCCCCCAAATGGGCAGTAGCAGCCGCATCAGCACTGAACCGTAAGAGGCATAGTTATAGTTACCTGCTACTCCAAGGTTTCATGCCACTGCAAGTTAGTACCCTCTACCCTAACAAAAATCCAAAGCCAAATCCTGTCAGTGCATTTCCATCCCTTATCAATTTGCCCACCCCAGTCTCCAGGGTGTATCTCACTTTCTTTTTCTTTTCCCTTGTCTCACCTGTGGCCCACTCAGGCAAGATATACCATGTTCCCCTGTGAGTAGTGAGCTGGCGAAAAATCACACAACACAGAAATAATTTTAAATGCAAGGGCAGGATGGCTCTGCGACCTTAAGAGTCTTGCTTCTACACTGGAAGGAGAGAGTGAGCCTGTGTTTTTTTTTTTTTTTTATATTTATGTGGGGGATACACAAAAGTCTTTTCTATAGAATATTCTTCACTAAATAAGGCAAGGGGTGGGCTTCGCAAGCCCAATGGGTAACACCAAACTCCACAGCTACTACAGAGCATCCTCTATAGCCCAGCAAAGACTGAGGTCATGTACTTTGCATAATAAGCCACAAAATGACTTGCAATACCAGACAGAAATCTCCTTGGCTTCAAGGCCAACTAGAGGCTATGCAAATAGCTCAGAAGTGGCCCCCCATACCCTTGCTTACAATCAATGTCATCTAAATACTGTCTTTGACTTGCTGTACTTCTGCTTCCATGCTGGGGTAAAATTGTCCTAACAGTAGACATAGTACTATAGGACTGAAAAATAATTTCTTTTTTTTAATGTTAAGTATTTTTTTTAGTTGTTGATAGACCTTTATTTTATTTATTTATCTATCTATCTATCTATTTATTTATTTATTTATATGTGATGCTGAGAATCAAACCCAGTGCCTCACACATGCCAGTCAAGTATGCTACCGCTGAGCCACAGCCACAGCTCCCTAAGGAAGAATTTCAATACTCCACTTTAAACCTCCAGAAACAATAACTTAACCAAACCCTGAGAGACTGTTTGAAAAAGAACTCTTATGGCAATAGAACTCCAAGGAAAACACTTCATAAATGTGCATATATAGGAAGAAATATGGCTGTCTATTTAGAACAGAAGTTTGATTCTAATAGAAACAATAAGTTTTAATGTGTATTTTCTTCTTTTTCTTGTGTCATTGTGGATTGAACACAGGGCCTTAAGCCCATATCTTCTTTCTTGATAGCAGTACTTTGATAAATTAAAACCATTTTTAATTGGGTTCAGAAATGCATGCCTGTAATCCCAGCAGCTCAGGAGGCTGAGGCAGGAGGATCAAGATTCAAAGCCAGACTCAGCAACTTAGTGAAGTCCTAAGTAACTTAGTGAGACTCTGTCTCAAAATAAAAGATAAAAAGGACTGGGGATGTGGATTAGTGATTAAGCATCCCTGGGCTCAATCCCCAGTTCCAAAAATACAAAAACAAAACCAAACAAAAAAACCAAAAACCCACCAATTTTAGTCTTTAATAAAAACATCGATCCAGGTCTACTTTCATGACTTCTTGGACAAACATAGCACTTAGAACTTATTTTGATGAATGCAACAATGACAAAATTTGATTAAGACTTTTTTTTCCCCTGGTACTGGGGATTGAACCCAGGAGCACTCAACCACTGAGCCATATCCTGAATATCTTTATTATATTTTATTTAAAGATAGGGTCTCACTAAGTTGCTTAGACCTTGCTAAATTCCTGAGATAGGCTTTGAATTCAAAATCCTCTTTCCTCAGCCTTCTGAGCTGTTGGGATTATAGGCATGTGCCACTGTGCCCAGTTGATTAAGACCTCTTATAGACAAAAAAAAATATGCTATAAAAAATTCAAATAAAGTTGGGTGAGGTGGTAAACTCCTGTAGTTCCAGTGACCCAGGAGCCTAAGGCAAGTTAAAGGCCAGCTTGGGCAACTTAAAAAGACTCTATCTCAAAATAAAATAAATAAAAAGGGCAGGGAATATAGCACAGTGGCAAAGCACCCCTGGGTTTAATCCTCAGTGGGTGGGGGTGGGATCAGATAGATTAAGGGAAAGAAGACTTTGTTAAGTAAATTCTCAGATTACTTTAAATATATTGTCCTTCTTTATTTTGATATTGTAAACATTTATGCCACACTAGCTTTGTGATTTTGGAAAATTATTTCATCTTTTAAGTAATCAATTTCTTCACCTTTAAATTGGGAATACTAATAGAACTTATCTGATAAGGCTTGTGACTAAAAGTACCTTAGTATATGCAGAGATTGCTTAGCACAATGCCCAACATAAAGTGAGTAGTTAAATGGAAATGTTAGTTATTATTAAGTCTCTGGACAATGGAAGTAATTCCTAAGGCCCCAGGTGGAGCTCAAAGGATAGAAAGACAACTCAGAGAAGCTTTCCTGGAGGACATGAGGATGTCTGATGTGAGTCTAGAAAGAAGAGCAGGAACTAGGAAGAGCCAGGTGGAGGAGATTGTGTAGGTTTGTATGTGACAGAGGATGGGGCTGAGGGAAGTGGTTAAAGAGGGAGGGTAATGTTTTCCAGGAAGATGGAGCTCTGTGAACAAAGATGGTGCTCTGGAAAAACGGTAGGCAATTTAATACAGCTAAAGCTCTTTTGTGAGCTGGAGTGTTAATAAGTGATAGTTGAGAGCTCAATAATAAATAAGCTCACCCAGGGCTTGAGAAATGCAGTGAATCAAGGTCAGGTACTCAGATGGGTAGTTTAGGATAAAGGTCCAGAAAGGAGACAAGTTTCCTGACTGCCTTTTCTTGTTTACCACTCATCTAAGGATCATGATACTGGTTGGGATGTTTTCTGATACATTCCAGGTAGGAAAAAAGCAGCACTGGTGCTAGAGGTGCAGAGAGAGAGGCCATGCCAATTTCCTAATAAATATTTGGGAGTGGAGAGGCAGGAGAGAGTTCAACAAACAAAGAAAGCAATACAAACTCTGGAACTGGGTTCATGAATTAAAGGTTCTGCAGAAATGCAGGATGTTAGATAGGCATTTCAGAAATGTTTCTGTGGGTTATAAGCTCAGTTTCCCTTGCTATTATTTAAGAAATAAAAGTTTGAAATTTCTCTAAGATTATCTTGGCGTAACTGAACTGAGCTCCTTTGTATTCAAAGGAAAGCCAAATGGAGCCTCAGTTTGATTATGGTCATTAAAGGAAGCATTGGCTAAATAGTAGCAGTACTAATACAGTATGATAACAATCATCCAGATTAACTATTATTACTGCACTGAGTATTAGTGACAATGAATACTGCTCAATTCTAATAGATAGGTACAATTATTATCTCCATTTTAGATAATAAAATTGAGGGACAGAATGGTTGGATTGATTTTCCTAGGGTCACACAGCTAGAACTTGGTGAAGCCAAACATTGAACCTAGAAACTCGAATTTACACAAGATTTTAAAGGACAGCAGATTTTAAAGGACAGGTAGAGGGTAACATTCAAAACCAAAAATTTTAAAGGACAGACAGGTAGAGGGTAACATTCAAAACCAAAATTTTTTTTATTACCTAAATTTTTTATTTTCTCTGTAAAAAGAGCAGTCAGTATTAATGTAGCTATCTTAGGCACTTCTCCTTTTAAGATGGAAACTTGTTGCAGTGTATGTATTTTAGAGTAGAGCTGTAGGGGTGGAGGTGGGGCACTGCTTTTTCCCCCCTTAGAACAAAACATATTTTTTCCTTGTCCATGCACAAAGTACCCAGCACAATGTGGACTTTGAATAAGTGCTGGCTGAATTGATATGCTCTATAATACATTTTGCAAGGCACTTGTGTGGATGACTGCTCAAGCATGGTCACACAAAGATGCCTGCCTTTATAACCCCAGGTTCGTTGATGAGGGTTAGTCTATTTCATTGTCTCCTAATAGAAATGCATGTTGTTTCCTCCTCCTTCTCTTCCTCCTCCTCCTCCTCCTCCTCTTCTTCTAATACAAAATGCTTGATTTGCAAGGCCTTTAATTTGAAATAAAGTCATAAAGAATAGCTAAAGAATAATTGCTTTTAGTAGCATTTTGCAGGCCTAGTTGAGGATGTGTTATTCATTTAAGTTTTGGTGGGCACATTGTATCACCATTCCCTTGGTTCCTCCCTTTCCCTGGTCCTCATGTTTCCCTAGTTTGTTGGACTTCTACCCTAGAATCAAGAGTTGAAGAGGAGAGCTGGGCACAGTGGTGCTCTGTAATCCCAGTGACTGGGAGGCTGAAGCAGGAGGATCACAAGTTTGAGGTTAGCCTCAGCAACTTTTGTGAGACCATGTCTCAAAATAAAAAGTTAAAAAGGATGGGGATGTAGCTCAGTGGTAATGTGCTCCAGAGATCAGGCCCTGGTACCAAAAAAAAAAAAAAAGAAAGAAAAAGAAAAAAAATTGAGGAAGAGGAAGCTTACTGGGTCTACCCACACTGTAATTTGCCAGGGGTGTGTGTGTGTGTGTGTGTGTGTGTGTGCATGTGTTACTGGGGACTGACCTTTACCACTGAGTTACATTCCCAACCCTGTTTTCTTTTGGTACCAGGAATTGAACCCCGGGGTGCTTAACATCCATATCCTCAGCCCTTTTTATATTTTATTTAGAGACAGGGTCTTGCTGAGTTGCTTAGGACCTCAGTAAATTGCTGTGGTTGGGCTTTGAACTCTTAATCTTTCTGCCTCAGCCTCCCAGACTGCTGGGATTACAGGCATGCACCATCACACCCAGTTTCCAACCCTTTTTATATTTTATTTTGAAATAGGATCTTGCTAAATTGCTGAGAATTTGTAATCCTCCTGCCTTGAATTTATAATCCTCCCTCTTCAGCCTCCTGAGTTACTGGGATTACTGGCACACTGCCACGGGTCCCAGCTAGATTCACTTTAAACTCTTCTGCCTTCCCTAGCTGAATGGACCTCCATGTGGATAGGGTCTCAGATTTTTAAGGTATAAAAGATCCCAGAGTTTAGGTGTACATATCCATGGACTCTTGGATGTATTAGGAAACAGTGAAGAGAAAGATGTATTTGTATTTATGTGTAAATATTCAAGTAGGATTTTCTATCTCATTTGGTAATTTCTTTTAGGGAGATGCTGCACCATCACTTATAAAAGATACCAAATACTTTGCTGCATATCTTTTAGTAAAATTTAAAAATGAAGATACTTAATGTAATGTTTAAACTTCAAATTGGGAGATACATATATATTATGTACTGGTTATTACCTTAATGCATATTGTGATTGAGATTGAGGATTTTTTTTTTGTTTGTTTGTTTCAGAGATAGGGTCTCCTTGTGCCGTTCAGCCTGATTTTGAACTCCTGAGTTTAAGGGGTTTTCCAATCTCAGCCTCCCAAATGCTGAGCTTGCAGGGACGCAGCATGCCCCTGCACCTGATCCATGATTGAGTTTTAATAGTCACTAGGGAAAACTTTGAAATTACTGTTCCAGTACTTGTAAAATAAGATCCACATAACCTATTTATATTTTATCCTTTTCATCAAATTCTTTAACATGTGATGCACAACATGGGGAAGTCACTTCTCTGAGCAAAATTTACTCATCATTTTATCTGCCATTCATTCACTGATGCGCCATTTTATTGTTTATTATTTGCTTGGCAAAGTGGTAACAACTGGTAGTACAAAGAAAAATGTCAGGGTTTTTGTCCTGCAGAAGTCTTTCAGTCCAGTGTTTTCAACAGCAAGGGAACTACCAGGGGCCTTGTTTTTGTGGTGCATATTCCGTCCTCCAGCTCTCAAAGTCTGTCTATCCAAAGTCATTGAATCAGTTTTCTGAAATTATACAACTTCAACTAACAAACCGGGAATTCGACTATTTTGATTTCCTTTAAAACGATTACTACCGATTCTCTGCCTCACCAATCTTTTTGTCAGCCACGGCAATTCCGTTTTAACACACCTCGCTCGTGAGAGGCTGTGCTAGCACTCTGGAACTTTATAATTATGTTCAGTGTTTGTGTGTGGGATGGAATGGGAAGGAAAACGACAAATAATTATAGTTTCGCTGGTGAGAGTCTGCCAGGCTAAGTAGCAGAAATAGGAGAAGCGGATAAAGCTTTCAGCATTCTTAAAAGTCGTAGGGAAGTTCCTGGCACCACCGGGGGACGTGGGGTGCCTTGCCACTCCTGTGAACGCGGGAGGACACTTGACCATCGCTTGACCTCAACTCTGCGTTCTCGGTTTGAGGCCATCGTCAAGGAGTACTGCCGCTAACCCGGGCTCTAAGGGACTGAGACGGCACGGGAGCCCCGCTCTTGGGACAGGCTGCGACAGCGCGCACGGAAGTGCTTTTGGCTCTCTCCAGTCGGAGAACGACTCTTCCCCTCCAACTTCCTCCCGGGGCTGGGCTGCTCGGCCTCCCCAGCCGGCTCCTCCTCCTGCCCTGCCTCCTCCCACTGCCCGCCGCAGCTCTCAGGCCCGAGGTGCGGCGCTCACCCTGGCAGTCCCCAGCCCGTGACGCTGCGTTGAGCCGAGCTCAGAGGAGGCGAGGGGCACTCGCGCTGCCGCCCCCGCCTCGCGCACCCTGCGCCCCACTTCCAGGGCAGCCACTTGGAAACAGCCCCCTTGCCTCTCCCAGCGCTGTCCCAGGCAGGCTGGGAAGCGAGCGGCCGACAAGTTTGGGCGCGCGCGGGCGGCGGGCCGCTGGCACCGTGCGCCCCGGGAGGGGCGGCCGCCGCTCCAGGCTCGGCGTCCCGGGCGCACTTTGGCTATGGATTCTCCCGTGCGACGGCGGCTGCACCTTCGCTCCCGCCGCCTCCTGCTTCTTGTCTCCGGACTCCTACTGCCTCTCTGCGGCGCCTTCAACCTAGATGTGGACAGTCCCGCCGAGTACTCTGGCCCGGAGGGAAGTTACTTCGGCTTCGCGGTAGATTTCTTCGTGCCCAGCGCGTCTTCGTAAGTGGCGGCACTTGGAACGCGAGCCCACCCCCTCCCCCACCGCGCACCCACCCTGCGTTTCCCCACCCCCCGGGCTGATCTCCCAGACGATCCCGGCGTCTGTGCGTTCCAACCACACCAACTCCGGGGTGGCTTATATCCTGAGTGGGTGAACGCTCGACACCCAGTTCCATCTCTTAAAATTGGTTGGGGGCAGAAGGAGAGAGAGCTTTGAAGCAGATCTGTTCTTAAAATTTAGGAAAAGTGGGAAATCAACAAAGACTGGTCCTGCCGGACTTCGCCCAGCTTCTGTTTTGGTTAATTTCATCTCCCAACTTCTTTTTCTCCTGTACCAGTTAGCCCTTTTCTGCTTCACAGATTTAACACCCATTCTTTTCGCCCTCCCCCACTCTTTCCGCCTCTTAGTCTGATTCTGTTTCTTCTCACTCCTTTTCCAGACATTCTGATGACTAAAGTGACCATATTGTTGTATTAAATTCATTGTGTCTTATCTTTGGGACTGTCAGACATTTGAGCATTTGAGTTGAACAGATGAATTGAATGTGTCATTTGCGCTTTTTATAGTGATTCACTATTTAGGTCATTGTTCAGAAAGAACAAGAGTGTTTGCTGAGTTTTCACTCGCTGCAGGTCACTTGAATGCTGCATTATTTTTGTAATTCAGTTATGTTTTCAAATTGGCAACGTTCCGCTTTGCAACGACCCTCAGGATTTGAAACAGTTATATATTCATTATTGGATTGCAGATTGTCTCTGACTCTACTGAACACTGACATCATTCTCACCCCCACCCCACCCCCACTCCACTCCCATTTTAGCCTTAGAAATACTGATTTAACGAGTGTTCACTGCATAAGTTATGATGTTTAAATCTTTTCAAGAGGGATACTGTACATTCGGATCTAAGTTTTTAGAAGTTTTAACATATTTTTGTTTCTACGTTTTCTCTGTTAGGTATCCTTTTTGGGGAGGTTAGGAGGAAGGGTACAGGATAATTTGCATGGTCAGTACTTAAGACCATTTTCCCAATACATTCATGCCTAATTTGAGGGTGGTCTACATATTTTTCTGTGACTGTTAGGATATTCTTTAGGATTTGTTCTTGTCATTTTTTTTTTTTTCTGAATGTTACTGAGTATCATTCATTTTGATAACAACTTTTGCAACAATACTTAGATTGGATGCAGTTAGTGGAAACTAGGCATTGTTTCATGTAGCAGACTTAGATTTGTTTGTCATTTCCAGTCACAGTGGTTCTTGTATGACCTGAGCACAGATTTTTCCAAAGTGGTAAAAATGATAGTAACTTCAGATAGCATTTACAACTTCACATTCTATGTAATGTTTTTTAGGGGAGGAGGGAATACCAGAGATTAGATGAAAGGGCCTCACATATGCTAAGAATACTCTCTACCAGTGTGCTACTTCTTGATTTCATCATTTTAGCTAGTTTTACCATTTAAAAATTTTTGTTCACAGATATTTTAAAGTACATATCCTTTGACAGTATAATACATTTCAGTTGCTTCTAAGGATGCACCTTTAGATTTAATTTGTTTAGAATTTCTGATAATTAAATGTATAATGTGTCTTTTGTGAAAAGCAAGCATTTAAATACTTCAAAACTGATGGAGTGTTTTGCAGATATTCTGCAACAATTTCCTTGAGTTCAGTGTAGGGATACTTGACAAGATGACACACTTTTAAGTATTATTATTATGGAAAACACAGTAATATTTACTATTGATATTTGCTGTTGCAAGGCACGTGGCTAATCTTTGGCCAGTCATTATGATCATTGAATATACTAGGACTTCATACATCATATGACCTCATATGTTTATATAATCTCACCTGTTGGCCTTTAATGGTAACCTAAAATTGAAATAGGGTTTAAGTTCATGTAATATTTTAAAGTATTCATCAGCAATTTTGTTACTAGTAGAGTAGGAAACCCTAGTATTAAAATTAAATTAAAAAATGAAGCAAATAGAAACCCTTTGAAGTTTTTTTAAGAATAAAATATATATAAACAAAGGTTTCTACTTATCTTTTCAGATTAAACACAGATTAATTTTAAAATTATGCTTAATTTTGTAGAAACACACTTTTAAATTTAATAAGCATTGAATCCAAGGTACATGGGATGTCATTTACTATATTGCTAGTTGGATTTATTATTGTTATTTGGTGTTATCATAAACTAATAAGAGGGAAAAACACATAATAAAAGGTATTTGCTATTTAAGGAATTTCTTTCCTGCATAGGAGGAAGAATTAGTGAGCAAGCAACAGTTATGAAGTTTACTGCTGCCCCTTATAGTTTAAAGTGTCCAAATATCTTATGCAAGCTATAGAACTGTTTTATACCTTATTTTTATTTCTTCTTCTTTTTTAAACTAAGATAAAGATGAACTAAGATACACAAGTAGTAGAAAAATTATTATTCAATTATCTCCATATTATTGTTGTTGTGGGCCGATGTTTATTAAAGAGAAGAGAAAATGAAGTACTAAGCAGAAATGTTAAGGTTGCCACTCAAAAGATTGCTCCATAGATGAGTCTTAGGTTTGAAGTTGGAATTTCTAAAAATAGTGATTAAAAATCATGATCAATAAAATATTAGCATTGCATAGTTTTCTTTTTGTACGCATTGACTTATGGATACAATGTTGTTATATTTACATAAAATTGAAAGATCGGATTAAGGCCAAGAACTGTAATCCTGTTTTTCTTTTTTTTAAAATATTTTTTTAGTTGTAGATGGACACGATACCTTTATTTTATTTTTATGTGGTGCTGGGGATTGAACCCAGTGCCTCTCATGTGCAAGGCAAGCACTTTACCACTGAGGTACACAACCTCAGTCCAATCCTGTTTTTTTTGTGTGTGTGCAGAATAATTGGAGAAATCAAAAGCTGCATACTAGGTTTGAGTATTATAATGATATTTTACATTGGTAAATCTATTTTACAATTTGCAAAGCACATTTACTTATATCTTATTTCAGTACAAACCACCACGGGAAGTAGGGGAAAGGCCATGAACTAGTTCATATAGACAGGGAAATAGAAGCCAAGAGTTTAGTCTTAAGTTATTTGAGCAGCTTGGTGTGGGGTGGGGATAAGGGAGGGAGCAAAAGATAGCCTGTGTAATTCAAATCCTACTTACTTTATCTCTTGAAATACTGCATCCTCCCACCTCTTCCCAACCCCTGCCTGCTGGGGATCAAACCCAGGGTTCTATGAATGCTAGGCAAGATCTCTACTATTGCACTATATCTCCAGCTTACTGCTCTCCACCACCCAACTTTTTCCACAAATAATGATTTTTCCCCCCTTAAAGTTAATTGAGCACAGGAAGGGTTTACCACTGAGCTCTTTCTCCAACCCTTTTAATTTTTTATTTTGAGACAGGGTTTCCTTAGGTTGCTTAGGGCTGTGCTAAGTTGCTGAGACTGGCCTCAAACTTTTGATCCTCCTACCTCAGGCTCCCAGGTTGGGATTACAGGTTTGTGCCACTGTGCTTGGCTCCACATAATGAATTTTTTTTTTAAATATTTATTTTTGTAGTGTTAGGTGGACACAATATCCTCATGTTTATGTGGTGCTGAGGATTGAACCCAGCGCCTCACACATGGTAGTCAAGCACTTTACTAATGAGCTACAAGCCCAGCCCCACATGATGAAGTTTTAAAAAAAGCAATTTCCTTATGTATTCTCAAAATAGTATGTCATAAGGGTCTCATTTTACATACATATTTACATATGTACACATATTCATTCTCCAAGTAGTATATAAAGTTCTCATTTTAAATATATGTGTGTATATATATATATATATATACATATGTATACACATACATACATATATAAATGGTGTTGTACATTATACACACACACACACACACACATAAGTAGTGCTATATAGCACTAAATTCAATTTTTTTTTTTCCTCATTAGAAACAAATGGATTTGGGCTGGGGTTGTGGCTCAGTGGTGGAGCGCTTGCCTTGCATGTTTGATCCTCAGCACCACATAAAAACAAATAAAACAAAATAAAGGTATTGTGTCCATCTACAACTAAAAAAACATTTTTTTTTTTTAAAAAAAGAAACCAATGGCTCTTTTTTATAGTTACTGTGTATTACAGGACAAGGGATGGATGAGTATTTTATGGAAGGAGAATTTACTTTTAAACCTCTGGAAGTCCTGACATGGCAATACCTGGAAAGTTTTAAAACAAAACTGCTGCCCTGGTGTCATCTCAGATCTAAAAGTAGAGCTCAGTCGTGGTATTCCAGTGGGTTGTGGCTCATTTCTCCTTGATGAGCCCATCTTAATTCATTCTGACTAAATGTGAGCTCTTTTTTACCAAGAGATCTCCGCGGTTCCTCTGCTTCTATTAGTGGTGCCATCATTTTCACTGTTGCCCTGGAAATAATTCCATATTCCTCCCTCTCATTTTCTATTTTTCTTTGTCTCTCCTACTGCACTCCTCCAGCGTTAGTCAGTGCTTAGTCACCAGCAGAAGGTCTCAGAAGTCCCTCCTCTGTTAAGGTTTCCTGGTGTTCCTCTCTGCTTTCCACTTCTGTTACTGCCTTTTTTATCTCGGCCCTAGTCATCGCAGGTGTGGCCCCTGGTGCTCAGGTCGTACCTTCTCCCTCTGACCATCATGTGGCTCTCGGAGATGTATCAGACATCATATATGTTTCTTTTAGTTTTATATTTCAGAAACATCCTTTTGGATCCTAAAGTTCTTCTGCCACTCAGGTTCCTTCAACAGTGCTTCCATTGCCAGAGGAGTCCAGACTTGTCAACCCAGATAAGGCCATTGTGGTCTGCCTCAATCTGTGTGCACTTCTTAAAACTTCTCATTTCATTTCTCCCTTTACCATTGTAAACATTGTCACGACACTTTAAAAAATGACTTCAGTTCATAAACTTCAGTGTGGCTTTGGCTTTGCTGGCTGGTTTTTCTCATCATAAATAGCACCTATGTGGGGGCTACAGTCTTTAGTACTTAGAAAGCAAATCCTAGGTAGATTACTCCTGATTAAGGCCACAGGTTCATAGGACATTAGAGAAAGGAAAAATCTATGGGATTTTTAGATACTGTTTCTGTTTTACATCATACAATTGCTGATTCTAGTATATTTTTTAAATGAAGGTAAATCTGAAACTGGAATTATAGCTGTGAGATAACATTCAGCACTACTTTATCTACATTGCTTTGTACATGCATGTATGGTATATTTTTCCCAAAATTCCTTTTGGTGAAGTCTCATTGGTCACCTCAGAGTGGAGCTAAATATATTAAAACATGTTTTATCTTGGAAAGGTCAGTGCTGAAAGCAGCCAAATAACTCAGTTCATTTGGAGGGCTTGAAAAATGTCCTTGTCCTTGTTTGGCAGGTTGCCCTCCCTTGGTAGCCAGGGTCACATTCCCTGAAGCAACTGCCCTTCAAGTGCTCCTTGGATGGGAAGTGCATCCAAAGGCCATCTTCCTGGTTGGTTTTCGGATCCTGCCGTCTGTCTCTCACTTCTTTTTCTACTTCTTACACCTCTTCCCTTCCCTTTTTCCCTTCTCTTCTCTTGTCCTCTTTTATTCCTTTCCTCCTGTCTCCCTCCTCCTGCTCATTCTTCCCCGCGCTCTCTCCCTTGCTATACTTTCCCCCCTTATCTTTGAGCAGTTCTTGGCATGTTATTAATAACATACCCTGGGGATATAAACTTTAATTTTGGAGTCCTAAGGAGTCACTTAAAGCTTAGGAATCCAGTCATTGCAAAAGAATGGTGCGGGATCCTGATAATATTCTTGGGCAAACTTTTTGGAGACATATGGAGTCTGTCAGGAAAAAGTTGAAGACATGAATTGAAGTTGTTATTCAGCCATAGATGAATAACTGTATATAGCCATAGAATGATGATTTCATTGTTCATCAGTGAAATCTCTTGTCAGCTTTCTGGAACTCTGTGCATACACTCAACCTGTCCGCTTTGTCAGAAAAATGTTGTAAGCTAAATTTTCTATCCTTTATCCGTTTTTCCTTCATTTGAGTTACTGGACTCTATAGCCCTTTGAGAAAACTGAGTAAGGAAAATGGCTTTTCGAAACATATTTTTAGTTTTATATTTTCTACTTTGTTAGGGAATAGTTTATTAATTGTATTAATTGTCATTGATAGTTCCAATGCCATCATCTTGTATTTTTAGGATGTTTTTGGATTGTCTAAGTTTGCATTTGTCTGCTATTCACCTTTAGAAAATTTTTCTTGTAAATATTTATAGTGGACATTGTTATTTACATTCACTGGAACAGGGAACCAGGGACTCAGAGATTTAAAGTGACTTCCTCAATTGATTTGCAGTATTTATAGCTTTTAATGCCAAACGTTCCATCAGACTGTGCTGCTTATAGTATGAACATTTTTTTCTGGTTTGTTACCTCTCTCAACTGAATTCAGCTGTTATAGCCATTTATTAGATGAATTTTAAACTTACTTGATTTTTTTTAAAATAAAGATTTCATAAACAGTCTTTTCATTTTTGCAACATGTATTGCTTTTTCTATTCCTTAATTTTCTCAGATAACATCTTTTACCATTCTATACCTTTTATTCTATGCAAATATTTATTTTTTTCACTACAAAGCTATCTCTTAAGACTTTAACAT
Organism: Marmota monax; assembly: GCF_021218885.2. Lineage (NCBI taxonomy): Eukaryota > Metazoa > Chordata > Mammalia > Rodentia > Sciuridae > Marmota > Marmota monax. Next base: position 19,927,119 of record NW_026692781.1, read on the forward strand.
ATGTCTAAGGTAGTCTTACTTTCTCCATCTCACTGTTTCTCTCTTTTAAAAAACGCTTAAATATCTTAAAAGTAATTAAAATATCTTTAGCTTTTTTCTTCTAGTAGGCTAGCACTTAGGTATTGACAATGCTCTCACATTCCTTTTATATTATTCTACTATTTTTTGTGTATTTCACCAGTATACAAGACTACACATGAAGGTATGTTTAGGAAAGCTGGGTGAGCATCCATATTAGTACATCTAATTACTGTCATTTCATGCTTATAATGTGCAAATCTGATGAAAAGCGGCAGCCTTGTTTGTGGTCTTATTCAAGGAACTCAAGCTATGTGCTGCCAACACAGTGCTGTTTTCATTCCGAGGACTCTCCTACTGCGTCCTTTCTTCTGTCTTTGCTGAAGGCTTAAAATCTTCCCAGCTCTTTCTGTCTCATGGTGCCAAGTAAAGAAGATATCTAGAGTCCAAAATTGAATTGAGTTTAGTTTGTTTTGGTTTGGGGTACTGGGAATTGAACCTGGGGTGCTTTACCACTGTGCTACATCACCCAGTGATTTTTCTATTTTTTTTTTTTTTTTTTGAAATAAGGTCTCTTAAATTGCTTAGGACCTTGCTAAGTTGCTGAGATTGGCCTCCAACTTTCATCCTCCTGGTTTAGCCCTCTGAGTTGCTGGGATTATGGGCGTGCATCACCATACTTGTCTTTTTTTGGGGGGGGCGGGGGTCGGTGTACCAGGGATTGAACTCAGGGGCACTTCACCACTGAGCCAAATCTCCAGCCCTATTTTATATTTTATTTAGGGTATCGTTGAGTTGCTTAGCACCTTGCTTTTGCTGAAGCTGGCTTTGAACTCTCGATCCTCCTGCCTCAGCCTCCTGAGCTGCTGGGATTACAGACATGTGTCACTGCTCCCACCACTGTATCTGTCTTTGAATAAAATTTTTGAATAGGGAAATTGTTTTAAGGATAATTAAATGGTTGGACATTTAGTAGAGGATAATTTCTTCATCCTAGGGATATTAGAGCATACTGGAAAATTACTTTTTAAAAATATGTGATTACTTTGAGAACTATAATTATTAAATTTGCTTGTTACTCCATCATGAACTTTTCTTGAGTTTTTACATGTGTGGCAGGCATAAGGGTGAATTAGAGCCCCCTATATTCGAAGAAGCAATTTATCATAAGGTGGGAACAATAGTTTTGACAAAACATTATAAATGGTTCTATTAAGTGATAATTGATACCAATCTAGAAATGAATTTGAATGTAGGTGTCAAGGCAGATTCTGTGAACTAGTTCTAACCCCTGGAGCCTGGTATGGTCCACAACACTCAAAACATGTCGATACCTGTATATTATCCTTCTTAGGACTACTGCATAAATGACCCAAGCCCTTTTCAAGGTATAGCCCTTGAAATGCACACTTGTGTGAAATGTTATTTTTCATCAAGATATACAGGAAAAAATATTTAATTCAGATGATGTACAGTTTTGTGATTTTTGAGATCATTTTTTCTTTAATGGTAGTGGAGCTATAACCTAGCACTAGACTTTCATGTTAGGCAAGTACTCTCTTACTGAGTTACATCACCAGCCCTGTGGTCAAAGTTTTGACCTACTGAAAGAAAAGAACATTATACATGTAATTTATATATTTAAATAAATGTAAATTCACATACATATGTAATTTGGCTATGTAAATCAGCTCTGCTCTAGAAAAAGAATAAGGAGGTTGTGGTACGCATGTGGGGGGGTAAGGGTCAGGAATAGGAGTAGGTGGCAGTTCATTTACTCAATTCTAATTTTTTTTTACTTATGAAAGATTCTTACTGAATGAAAACTAAGTTGATTTCCTACCCAGAATTATTTTGTTATAATGGAAGAGACCCAACGTTGGTATATTATTGATGCCAAATATGACTGCATAAAGCTTTATTAAACAGGGCGTGGTTTGCTTGTGAGTTTCATTTTTATTTTCAATTTGCAGGTTTCAAGATAAGTCTCAGACAGGAAGATGCTTATAACTAGTAATTCACACAGCCAGTTTTTTGTCTAGTCTAGATGAAATTCGGTAGCTCCTGCCCAGAATAAATGAAATTGAAATTGATTTAAGAAAATTAAAATGAGTGCATTTCACATTTAAAATGTAGGTTTGCTCATAATTTCACAAAAGGGGAAAACAATTGTAAATATACTTAGCATTTAAGGAAATGAATGATAATGACATAGCATTTACTTAGTGATGTGTCTACCCATATCCTGTTTTTTCTTCCTCTGCATCTCAATCAATTTCTTTAGAAGACCGTGAGTCTCCACTATATCCTCTTTCTCCTCTGAATTCCTGAGAGTGGTTCCTCTTTGGAGTGTTCTCCTAGGATGACTTCTCTCTGAAGCTCCTCCGGGGTGAACTCATCTATTTTATGATCTGATACTCTCAGCACACTATTTCTCAGGCAGAGCTCTCCTCAGAGCTCCAGGCTACCAATTAGGTGTCTCAGACATCTCAAGTTGACATACTGAGCTAAATTCATGGTTTCCTGTAAATACTTAATCTGCCTTCCACTCCTAGACTCTATAAGCTTCCCTCGAATCCATGCATGCAAGAAAGATCCCTTTCTCCCATCTTCAGAGCCACCAACTCTCCCTGTTAATTCTAATGCAGATTTCTTCAATCTGCCCACCTTCCTCTCTCCACCCACCTTCCTACTGCAGGTCACTGTCACCTCCCGGCACTGTTGCAGATCTCTTGCTTTCCTTGTTCTATTTTTCTCTTTATTTTTGGTACTGGGAATTGAATTTGGGGAGCATTCGACCACTGAGCCACATCCCCAGCCCTATTTTGTATTTTCTTTAGAGATAGGGTCTCACAGAGTTGCTTAGGCCCTTGCTTTTGCTGAGGCTGGCTTTGAACTTGAGATCCTCCTGAGCCTCTGGGATTATAGGCGTGTGCCACCGTGCCCAGATTATTCTTCTCTTTCTTTCTCTTTTTCTTTTCTTTTTTTTTGGAGACAGGATCTCCCTACATAGCCACAGATTGGACCTCAAACTTGTGATCTCTTGCCTCAGCCTGCTGAGTAGCTGGGAATACCAGAGTGTACCACCATGCCTAGCTGTATTCCCTTCTTAATGCTTTCCCCAAAGGGTATGAAATTTAGTTTTCTTAAGTTTTCAAATGACTTGTGCCAGACTCCCAAACTGTTTTTCTGTGCCACTCCCAGCTTGCTCTTATTTCAGCCACACCTTTTCTCCTGTAACTCCTGCAGACTAAATTCTTTCCTGCCTGGGATCTTTCTGTCTTGTTTGGGGTTCCCCGTCAACCGCTTCCTCTCACTCCCTCATCCCACATTTCTTCTCTGTTCTTCCCTCACAGATGCTCCTGAAGGCCCACTTTAGAATCTTGTTTACCCATTTAAAAAAAAAAAAACATTTTACTTTTTAGTTGTAGTTGGACACAATACCTTTATTTATTTTTATGTAGTGCTGAGGATGGAATCCAGGACCTTGCATGTGCTAGGCGAGCACTCTGCCACTGAGCCACAACCCCAGCCCCTTGTTTACCTCAATTTACTGTGAGTTTCTGGAAGATCATTTCCCTGACTGCTTTTTCTTAAGGAGGCCTCTCTTCCCTATTCTTTAAAGACAGCGTCCCTAGAGAAAACTCCTGTCATCTAAAGGATCTGTGCTGTCCTTCATCCCTTAGAGAGAACTTTCCTTTATCTGAAGAAGATCTCCTCTCCCTATTCCCAAATAATCTTTCTTGGCCAATTGTTGGCTCTCTTCATTACAATATGAGTAATTTGTTTCTTTGTTGGCTAGTTTCTTGCCTCCAGGGGAATGTGCACCCCACTGAAAGCAGGTGTCCCTAGTTCTGCACTGCCTTTATGAAGAGGAGATGCTCTATTCACACCTTTTTTGAATGAATAAAACACAACAAAAGACAGCATTTTCTTATACTTAAGATTTTTGGCTACTGATTATTTTGTCTTCAATTTATTTTACGCTAATAAAAAATGAAATAGTAGTCATACATAATCTTTGACCAGAAAGCCACTAGATTACTCTTGTGAAGAGAAATTTTTCAGTCACCATTAAATGAAAGGATCGAGATACAATAGTTCTAATCAAAGATAATTTTTTAAAATGGAAAAATGGTAATATTTATAATTATCATATTTTGTAATAATCTATTTAGACTTATTTATTTTGCTCTGCAAAATATAGAAACTACATAACAGGGCACTAAATTACAATTAGGTGTAGGAAGTTCTGGTGTTCTGTTGCACTGTAGGGTGACTATAGATAACAGTGTACTCTCTACTTCAAAAAGCTAGAAGAAAGAAATGTGCATGTTTTCACCTAACAGAAATGATAAAATGCTTGTGGAGATAAATATGTTCACTCTGATTTAAATATTACATAAAGTATACTTGTGTCAAAATGTATCACAGTGCCTCATAAATATACACAATTTTTATATACCATTAAAATTAAATTTAAATTTAAAAAATGAATATCAGATCACACAAATTGACATAAAACTTCCTTGACTTTAGGTAGCATACGTTTTTGAAACAGCTTTATTGATATATGTGACATACAATAATTTGTACATATTTAAAGTGTACAATTTGACCAATGTGCATTTTTAAATGAATGTAGCCCTGAAGTTATCATGTGATATTTTTTAGATGAAGTAGACCAAATAGTACATGTATGTAAGAGAATACCAAATGAACAAGGAAAATTATGCCCTCTGTAAGTAGTTTTTAAAAGTAGTTGTGGATACTATCAAGAGAATGATTCCTCCTCATAAATTGTAAGATATTGCTGATGCTTGGTGTCAATTAAAATATTGTCCATCCCTTTTGTATTTTAGTAGGATGTTTCTTCTGGTGGGAGCTCCCAAAGCAAACACTACCCAGCCTGGGATTGTAGAAGGAGGGCAAGTACTCAAATGTGACTGGTCTTCTAGCCGCCGGTGCCAACCAATTGAATTTGATGCAACAGGTAAATGTTGATAATGTGGCCCGTTCTCTTAATTTACATTATTTGTTTTTTTAAAAAATGTTTTTTTTTTAAAGTAATATTCGTTGTGTTAATAAAGTAATGAATATAATCACCACAGACCCTCAGGGATAGTTGTATAAGAACAAATGATTTGTGTATGATTTCCTCCATAATTTTGTGGCATAAGAAAGCATTAAAAATACATAATTTCTGGACTCAAACTAAAAAGGTTCTTCTCAACAAAAGAAACAATCACGTTTTGGGACAAATTTTTGCCTCACACACATTAGATAGAGCACTAATATCCAGGATGTATAAAGAACTCAAAAAATTTAACAACAACAACAACAAAAACAAACAACCCAATTAATAAATGGGCTGAGCGCAGACATTTCTCAGAAGAAGATACACATTTGATCAAGAAATATATGAAAAAATGTTCAACATCTCTAGTAATCTGAGAAATGTAAATTAAAACTACTCTAAGATTTTATCTCATGCTAGTCAGAATGGCAGTTATCAAGAATACAGACAATAGGGGCTGGGGATGTGGCTCAAGCGGTAGCGCACTTGCCTGGCATGCATGCAGCGCTGGGTTCGATCCTCAGCACCACATACAAATAAAAAGAATACAGACAATAATAAGTGTTGACGAGGATGTAGAGGAAAAGGCACATTCATACACTGCTGGTGGGATTGCAAATTGGTGCAATCAATCTGGAAAGCAGTATGGAGATTACTTAGAAAACTTGGAATAGAACCACCATTTGACTCAGCTATCCCACTCCTCGTTCTATACCCAAAGAACTTAAAATCAGCATACTATAGTAACGTAGCCACATCAATCTATAGCAGTTCAATTCACAATAGCTAAACTGTGTAAGCAACCTAGATGCCCCTCAATAGATGAATGGATAAAGAAACTGTGATATATACCCACATACACACACTCACACACACACAAAATGGAATATTACTCAACATTAAAAGGGAATAAAATTATAGCACTTGCAGGTAAATGGATGGAGTTAGAGAAGTGAAGTAAACGAATCCCCAAAAACCAAAGGCCGAATGTTCTCTCTGATAAATGGATGCTGATCCATAAAGAGTGGAAGGGAGGCATGTGAAAAATGGAGGAACTGTGATTGGGCAAAGGGGAGGGTGCATGGGGGCAGGAAAGATGGTAGAATGAGATGTCCATCATTACCCTAGGTACATGTATGACTGCATGTATGGTGTGATGCTACATCCTGTATAACCACTGAAATGAAAAGTTGTGCTACAATTGTGTACAATGAATCAAAATGCATTCTGCTGTCACATATACCTAATTAAAAATAAATAAATTAAAAAATATATCATTTCCGTTGCTTTAGATGTCTTCCAATTTAAATTGATAGTGTTGGTAGAGAAATTTAAGGGACATTTATTAATGTGGTTTTGCATTTCTTCTAAGAAAAAGGAGATCATAGGTTCAGAAAGCTTTTTGTCATTTCTCTGTCAGCCAGATTGAAGCATGACTTACTGATCATTATGGAAGATTAGCTCCCTGATCATGACTTCATCCAAGCCTTGGGCTGTGCTACAGAAACCAGCTGAGGAATCTTTTATATTCAAGTAGATTTAGATGACTCAAAACAAACAAACAAAAATCCCTCTTATTCAGAATTCACTGGGAAAATTGTATGTTGTCTTTCTGGTAATAGGATAATTTTATCTTCAGGAAAAAATTTCAGAGTCAGGATTGTGATAGTAGGGAGAAAAATTGCATAATTTAAGTTTTAATTTATATCATTGAAACTAAATATCCATAATTCTTTGTACGTTTATATTGATGTATGAAAGTGCCTGTATGTGTGTATATATGTGTGTGTATGCTGACATATTTATATTAATATGGATTTAGTGAATTCTCAAAGAAATAATGTGGCATTTTTTCTAGTCTAATAGTTGCCCCCACTCCATCTACCACTAAATCTTATCCCTAGTCCTAGTGTAAATTTTATGCAATTTTTTAATGATTTTTGATTTGTTGCTTTGATTAGAATGCTTTAAGATAAGCCTGAATAAAATTAATTCACTTTTTTTCCATATTGTTGTTTCCTCCTGGTTCAAAAATATATTATTCTGGGAATTATATCAGTGAAACAGGAATCATGATGTAGACTGTTCCATTCCATGTGAGGGATGAGTGCCAAATCAGTAATTAATCCTGTTAAGAGGAACCAAGTCACGATGGTTCTTTTCCATTTGAAATTATCAACATTAAACTCTATTTTTTTTTCATGTGACAAAAACTTGGAAAACCTCCAGAGTTTTATAAACAGGCACAGTTTTAACACAAATAGAAAAATACCTCTTATTCAGAATATTCTGGGTCAGAACATTTATCTTCTAATACAATATGAATATTAATAAAATGAAATGCAGTTCAATTTTGATAAGATGAAATGTTTTGATATATTTCTGTTTTCAATAACATGAGTTTTGTATATTTCAAGATAAATTTGTTGTTGTTTTTTGAAATTTGGCTTCAGATCTTATTGTACTTATTGAAAAAATAAAATATGTACATGATAATAAAAATTTCAGTCTGTCCAAAGGGGGATAAGATGAAAAACAGGATTCTTAAACTAGCTTACCCAGAGGCAATGTCTCTTATCACAGCAATTTATCCTTCTAGAATTTTTTATACATGTATGCATCCTTAAGAAAAAAACAATTCGTAAATAGAAACGTACTGTTAGACACTGCCCCCACCTCTGGAGTTCAATCCAAGATGACAAGCTTACTTGCAGCTTTGCTTTCTGAATAATGTTTATATTTTAGCAAGCATAAAAAAAATAGAAACCTCAGTGTAAAATTTATTATCATTTGGATTTGTGAAATTTGGCTTTGAAATATTTTTGTTAGTTTTCTTTTAAACTCTTCTGACTTACCACTTACTTATCTTCTGGGTTTTTCTTTTTCTCTCTGATTTTCTTGACATATTATGTAAACAAAACCACAACTGGGATGCAAAAAAAAAGAAAAAGAAAAAGGCCCGGTTTCCTATTTTACATGTTTATGCAATGACTGAAATATCACAGCAGTTGCCTTCTTGGAATTTAAACCCTTTTATCCAGTAAATTCTCTATAATTTGTAGACTTTTAACCAAGGTCTATATAATATTTGAAAACTGATTTTTCCCCCCAAATAGTCATAATAATTAGAATTTTGAGGCATTATAGAATTAGTGAAAACAAAAAGATCATTTTGGGGCATGGTTTTGTTGTTGTTTTAGGCTAAAATGACTGATCTGTAGAAAAATCACAATTTTTCTGAATTTGGACATGGAAACAGAACTGAAGCCACAGATTAGCATATGATTTAGTTTAGGAATTAATGATCTATATATTTTCAGAAGTAAATGTATTCTGAAACTATATTGGGCTGTTATATAAAACAAATAATATGGACACTATTCATGTAGCAGACTAGGGCAGTCTAATCTCAGTTTTGTGTATGTGTTAGTCTTCGTTTCCTATTGCTTTTGTCATAAATTAGCACAAACTCAGTGTCTTTTCTTTTTTGGTGCTGGGAGTTGAATTTATGGCTTTGCACATGGAAAGCATATGCTCTACCACTGAGCTACACCCCCATCCCCTAGATGTCTAAAAACAACACAAATTTGTTATCTTCAGTTCTGGAAGTCAGAGGTCCAAGATGGGTGTCACTGGGCGAAAATCAGTTGTTCGTAATGCTGCATATCTTCTGCAGGCTGTAGCGGGAAACTTCGTTCCTTTCCTTTTCCATGTCCTAGAGGCCACCAGTGTCCCATAGCTGGTGTCCCCTTCCTCCCATCATCAAAGCCAGCAGTGACTCCCGAGTCTTTCTTGTATTGTATCACTCTAACATGGAATCATCCATCTCCCTCTTGGGGCCACACAGATAATCCAGAATAATCTTTCATTTTAAGTTTCTTAATTTGATAAACCTGCAAAGTCTTTTTTTTTTTTTTTTGCCATGTAATGTCACTTAATCAAGAGAAAGTTTCTGCGAATTAGGATTTGGATACCTTGGCCTGCAGGTGGAGGATTACTCTATCTACCACAGGGCCATTTTAAATATCTTGTTAATTGACATTAGTTTATTCTGAAAGCTGCTTCCAGACCAAAAAAAAAAAAAAAAAAAATCTGCTGGCTCAGATTCAGGCTCTCATTAGGTGACCCTTGGGCAGGTGACTTACTTATGTTTGCCAGCCTCAGTTTTGCCATTTGTCAAAGAACCATAATATTTAACTCTCACATTGTTGAATAGACAAAGGAAATCATGTCTTTGAAGGTATTTTGTAAACAGGAAGCACCATACATGTAAAGAAAGGATGGTTTATATCAGGCTTATAGCTAAACTATGGGAAGGTGAATAATTAAGGAAGAGGAAAGACATAAAGATAATTATGGGTGTGGATATTAAATGGATTATATATTGGCTTACATTTTAACTTCTGTTATTGTGACATTTGGGAAAATCCTGCCCTTGCAACATATTTTCCTTTTCTAAAGGAAGCGGATGTTGCTAACAGACTGATCATTGCCCAATTTTCTCCACAATAAATATTTTCCAAAAAAGATAGACTGCCAGTCTCCCTGGGAAAGGAAAATATATATTACCTGGACCTGCCAAAGACTCTTTGCTTAGAAATAGGTTGTTGGTATGCTTGTGAAATATGTCCTTTAAAAATAGGAGAAGGTCCTACTTCTATATGCCAGATATGGTGCGGATGTCACCTTTTGCCCACCAGGCCCATCCTAGAGAAGGTCAGAGGTCAGATTCTTTTTTGAAATATCTTGCTACCACACTTAGCTACTTCTTCAGAATGGCTGAGCTTTAGGCTGTGGGTGGACTGACAGTGCTAGTTCTCTGTCAAGAAAAATGCTGTGGAGTGTTTTCTGCACATTACAAGACTTTGTATTTAATAGAGAATAAGTGGCTTTCTAGTCTCTGAGCCATACAGTTTGCATCTCATTGCAATTAAAACACTCACTCAGATTGACTCTAAAATAGCCTCCTTTAACTCCCTCCTTTTGGTGAATTTTGTCTTCCAGAGTTATGTCTACAGTTTTCTACTATTGCAACAGTCCTGTAAATTATAAAGTTAAGAACAAAAATAGTCTCCCTTCCTTGTTAATAGAACATAAATTTATACTAAGGATTTTTTTATATGAAAATGTTTCTCCTGATATAATCTGTAATCTCCTGATCCTGAATTATGTAGTTAGAGAACTGGTAAGCACCTCAGAAATCGTTTAGCCCCATTTATTTATCACTAATTAACTAACATTCCTGCAGTTAGTATTTTATTTTCAATGTTTTGCTGAAACTAAACCCTCACAATCCTTTAAAGTACGACTTCTTTGCTGTGCACTTTGGTCTTTGATTTGACTCATACATTCTTCAATACTTAACATTGGATTGGATTTTTTTCTTTTTCTTTCTTTCTTTCTTTTTTTTTTTTTTTTTTACATTTTCAGTAAAGCGTTTTTGTTTTAAAATGTTAGATGCTTTCAGGACCATTTCCTTCTCATCAGTAGGAGAAAACAAACCAGCATTGATAAAGCAGTGGGTGCTTTCAAAAGGCCTGTATTCTTTGTGCAGGATTCTAGCAGTACCAGTAGACTTACTCAAGGAAGAAGGGAGATTTTGATTCTCTGTTTCTGTGGTGGTGATAATTCAATAAATAAATAAATATCAATCCCAGTAAAACAAATCTTATCCTGTTTTGTTCTGGATATACTTTTCTGATGCTTTTCATTCATTTCTAGAAGGTATCTGTATCTTATGTACAAGACTTTTTTTTGTATAGTTCTGTGCAAATTGATTATACTTTCTCATGTCTATGGATTATGATTTCAGAATACATCTATTTATCTATATATGGATGATTAAATTTTTAGTAGTTTTTGATTTGAAACACATTGGATTTAGGGACCTTTGTTTCTTGCCTTTGTCAATATAGTTATTCTTTTAGAGTAGTTCAAAGAACTTTTGATGTTTATAAAGCAAATCAATACAGTTATGCTTTTAAGAGCATTTAAAAACATTTTAGAAGTTTATAAAGTAAATCATCCCTTCATCAGATTCCTAGGAAGTTAATGCTTAAAAATGCATGGAAGAACTTTTCTAATTGAAATGTTCTTGGATTTTATGAACTAAAATTCCTTTGTGTGTATGAGTTAAAAATGTAAACATAAAGTAAATTAAGAGAGAATGTGAACACTCCTAACTAACCTTTTCCATGTGAAGGTTAATGGTTTATTTCCAAACTGCTTTGTTAAAAAAAATCTTTAAAACATTATGTAAATCATGTGTGTCTATTGATGAGAGTATGAAAAGAAAAGAAAAGAAAAGAAACTTAGAGGCAAAAAGAAAATAAAAATCATCTAAATCCTATTACCCAGGAAATTAGGAACCATAATGTGTGTGTGTGTGTGTGTGTGTGTGCATGTGTGTGTGTGTGTAAATACATAAAATCATAATTTACTCAATCTGTCTCCTATTATGTTAGGCATTTTGCTGCCTTACTACTTTAAAAACTTTGAACATGTTGAACATTCTGGTTAGTTTTAGTTTATATTTAAATGAATCTTTAATGAATTTCTAAATATAAAATTTAGAAGTCAAAGAAATATTTTTAGGACTTCCTTATATATTTATCAAGTAGGAAGATATTGATACAGCTTATATCTTTGAACCAAATTTGATACTGTCTTTTTTATCTAACAAGTGAAACAGTTATTTTGTTTAATTGATGTTTCTATTCTTTTGGTGAATTTGATTTTTTTTACCTGCTTATTATTTTTTGTTGTTGTTTTGTATTATCTATTCTTATTCTTGATATATTGTATTATTAACACATCTGTTTATTTATTTACTTAATTTGCAGTGCTGGGGATTGAATCCAGGGCATTTTGAATAATCCACAAGTGCTCTACCACAGAGCTATATGCCCAGCCCAAATATAATCTTTTTTATTTCTATTTTTTTCTCTTTCTGTGTGTGTTTGTATGCATGTGGTGATGATGCTGTGGTATTGCTGCTGGGGATAGAACTCAGATCCTAGAGCATGACAAGCAAGTGCTCTGCACTGAGCTATACATCTCTAGCTTCAAATCTGTTTATTTTTTTTTATTAATTTGGATAATTGGTCTTTATCATAAATATTCATTTCTGTTCGGTGTTGCAGCTGCTTTTCTATCTGACAGGTTCATTACTTTCTTCTTTCTTCTTCTTCTTCTTCTTTTTTTTTTTTTTTTGGTATCAGGCATTGAACTCAGAAGCAGTTAACACTGAGCCATTTCCCCAGTCCTTTTTTGTATTTATTTAGAGACAGGGTCTCACTGAGTTGCTTAGTACCTCATTGTTGCTGAGACTGGCTTTGAACTCATGATCCTCCTGCTTCAGCCTCCTGAGCTGCTGGGATTACAGGCACACCCGGTCAGATTCATCACTTTTTAAAACAGCATTAATAGGTAAAATTTTACAATAATATTTACCTATGTTAAATGTGCAGTTGAATGAATTTTATCATGTTTTTAAACTTTCATATCATTACTAGAGTCTAATTCCAGAGTATTTTGATCTCCCTAAAAAGAAATCTTATGTTTGTATTAGTCTATCCCCATTTGTACTTTATCCCTAAGCAACATTAATCTTTTGTGTGTATTTATTTCCTCTTTTTATATTTCATATATATATGTGTAACTATAAAATCCCCAATCAACCTTTACTTTTTTCTGTTGCTGAGTAGTATTTGTTTAATGGATAAGTATTTTGTTCATTCTTCATTTTGCATTATGCAGACATATGGGTTATTTGGCTACTGTGAACAGTGCTACCATGAACATTTGTGTACAAGTCTGTGTGGGTATATATTTTCATATTTCTTAGGTACTTAGGAGTAACATTTTTGGGTCATATGGTAATCTACATGTAACTTCTCTGAAAGCTGCCAAACTGTTTTCAAACGTCTTTGGATTGTTTTGCCTCCCCATGGCAATATATTAGGGTTCCACTTTCTCTTCTTCCTTAGAGACACTTGTTCTCTTTTTTATAATAGCCATCCTGGTGAGTGTGAAGTCATTTTTCATTATGGTTTTGGTGTGTGTTTACCTGTTGACTAATTAAGCTGAGTATCTTTTCTTAGGCTTATTATTATATTCCTGTTAGAGAAATGTCTGTTCTTCTAGTCCTTTGCCCATTTTTAATTAGGCTTTCTATTAAGTAAAACTGTTTATTTTTGTATTTGTTTTTATTACTTTGGATACAAGTCTTTTATCCAGTGCGTGATAAGCAAGTATCTTTTCAGTTTTTTAATGGTATCTTTTCAGTTTTTTAATGGTGTTTTTGAAGCACAGAAATTTTAATTTTGACATTGTCCAACATGTCAGATCTTTCTTTTATCAGTAAGCTTTTGATTTCCTAAACCAGTCTAACCCAAGTCATGAAGATTTATTCCTCTGTTTTCTTCTAAGAGTTTCATAGTTTTACCTCTAATATTTTAAAATGTCTGAGATTTCATCTAGTTTTTTTTTGTATTGTTCTGAAGTAGTATTCCAAATGAGTCATTTTGCATAGGAATATCCAATTATTCCAGCACCATTTGTTGAAAAGATTCTTTTTTATTGATATTTCTTGGCTCCTTTGTTGACTATAAATGTAAGGGTGTCATGGGTGTTAAAACATAATACTAATTACAAATGTATTTCCCCATTGACTAAAATACACATTCAGATGTCAGAGATGTTAATAGCTGAATACTAGCAGCCCCGATTTGAAGAAAGACATTTTTTCCACTACACTATTAGGTGAATATATGGTACCAGTAGCTATGTTACTACCTCATCATTATTTTCCCTCAAATATATTTTATAGTGTTTGAGACTCTCTGAAAATATCTTATTGCTTATGTAATTATTTATTATTTCTTCTCATTGAAAAGCAAAGACTTCATCTCTCTTATTTACTGCTCTATTTCTAGCATTGGACATAGGAGGTACCTAGGACTTACTGTTTAATGCATGATCAAAAGAGATTTTTTTTCCTCAGACCTGTCAAATTTTACACAAATATATAAGCTCTATTGGGAAATTTTTCTTTGAAGCAAATTTGTTTTAGGAAGTACAACTGAGCAGAAGTGATGTCTGAGTTAAAAAAGCTGCTTGAGTTATCTATTTTATTAAAGGACTGATATAGGATGGTGCCGCAGTCTGGCTGGACACAAATGCTGCAGTCTGGCTGGGCACACAATCACGAGCCACCACACAGCTTGTAGATTCAAACAGCAACTCTTTATTCCCGAACTCACACCAGCCGTCTACAATCACGTTCTGGGGAAATCCACGTTCTCTGCCCAAATCCACCTCCACTGGGCTTCTGTCTCCCAAAAAAATACTGTCTAAATCCCGTGAGAACTCAAGGGGAACTCAGGCAGCAGGATACCCCCTATTCCCAGCAGGAATAATCTTAAACCTTAAACCTGGAACCTAAACCAGGAACGCCCTAAACCCGATTATCTTAAACCGGGAACACCCTAATCCGCCTTGGTCCTTGAGCAAGGTCACCTACATTCAATGTCACTGCAACATGGGGTACGCTGGCAAGGAAATTGTCATACCTACTTGGCTAATGGCTCCCAGCATCTCCCCCCTTCTGATTAATTAAACAACAAGCAATGTGGCTTAAGGACCGTGCCTGGTAGGTTGTCCAATTCAACATATGGTTCTTACCCCTCATCGGAAAACTGACTTTTAGGCGTCAGCCTCCTGTCTTAGGTTGATACCACTGCAATTGAATCATACCCATCACTGACTACCGGTCCAGCATACAGCCATACTTGTGGATAGGTCTATGCACCAGTGGGGGGGTGAGGTTCTTTGCCTCACCTCTGTTGGCCCCCAAATTTGGCCTTGGTGCCAGTGGGGGAGTGAGGTTAATGTGGCTTAAGGACCGTGCCTGGTAGGTTGTCCAATTCAACATATGGTTCTTACCCGTCATCGGAAAACTGACCTTTAGGCGTCAGCCTCCTGTCTTAGGTTGATACCACTGCAATTGGATCATACCCGTCACTGACTACCGGTCCAGCATATAGCCATTGGCCCCCAAATTTTAGACCATCACTAGCAGAAGGGAGGAGGATACAGAAATGCCACGACACCAAGCCAATTGACGGCTCCTTGGGAAAAATTGCATCACTGGTGACACCATCAGCAAAGATATGCCAGCACTACCACAATTAACATGGGGTGCGCTGGCAAGGAAATAAAAATTGCATCACTGGTGACACCATCAGCAAAGATATGCCAGCATTACCACAATTCGCTGCACCAAACGATAGTTACATAGTCCAGGCAAGTTCTGCAAGCAGTTCAAAGCGGAGGAATCTATCAATATGTCCATTTCCTCCCAAAATCCGTTTCCTCCCAAAGTAAGTTGACTCCTTGATTGAGCATTACTTGTTGAGTTATATTCATTGATGCATCAGTTTATACAGTTTACTGTGATAGCTATCATAGAAGCTGTAGTTTGGTTTTATCTTTGTCTTCACCGGCACTGGGATGAAGATAGGAATTCTGGCAATGATGCTAAAAAGACATTATCCTGAAAAGAATTATTAAATATAATGAAAAGGAAAGGTGAAAGTAAACAAACAGATCTGTTAACCTACTTTAAAAAAATCCTTAACAGCTGTTTACCTAATTTAAATTAGTAAACAAACAGATCTGTTAACCACCTTTAAAAACAATCCTTAACAGCTGTTTACCTAATTTAAATTAAACCATTTAAATCACGTGAATAAAAAAAATAATAATAATTCAGATCCATTTTTTCATGAGCGCTCCTCATATAAGAAATATGGACTTACGCACATACAGACATACAACACAAAACACAAGAGTGTACACAAACGTACAACACATAAGAAAACAGTAAAGGCCTTGTAGCTTTACCTGGGTGAAATCTCCATTGCAATGTTTAAAAACTCCACAGTCAAAAAATAAAACTGATCAGAAAAACATTAACCTAGGTTTGTATGAGCTCAAAAAATAAAAATAGAACCTTATGATGTGGAAAAATGCAATAATAAAATAGCTATTGAAAAAAGCATCCTGGTTAATCACTGTCGCAGATGTAAGAATGGCCAAGCTGGAGTTCTGGATATCAGCTGTTATGGATTTGAGTCAAATCATCTTCTTTTCGATCTGTAGAAATTGTTTTAGTTAATCTCTCTGGAATCCAAATCGGCTGCTGTTCTCCCTGTGGAAAAACACAAACAGACCCCTGACTCCAGACAATCACTGGGTCAGGACCTTTCCATTGTCCTGTTAGAATATCTTTCCAAAGTACTTTAGGCTTATGTACATTTTTTGGATATATATGCCTTTCTGCAGCACTAAGTCCTGATGAATCCAAATTTAAAAATTTTAGAGTAAAAAGCGTTATTTTAAGTTTACCTTTGGGGGATATATACCCCCTTCCAATTCCCTCTTTTTGCTTTAATAAGTATGTTTTAATAGTTTGATGAGCTCTTTCAACTATGCCTTGTCCCTGTGGATTGTATGGGATTCCTGTTATATGAGTAATACCAAATGATGAGCAAAATTGTTTAAAATACGTAGAGGTATAGCCAGGACCATTATCGGTTTTTAACTGTTTAGGAACGCCCACAGTGGCAAAATTTTGTAAGCAATGAGCTATAGCATCTTTAGTTTTTTCTCCAGCATGAAGGGAGCCCATCAAAAATCCAGAAGAAGTATCAACTGTAACGTGTAAATATTTTAATTTTCCAAATTCTGGCAAGTGTGTGACGTCCATCTGCCAAATATGGTTAGGTATCAGTCCTCTAGGATTGACTCCAAGATTAACTTGTGGTAAAAATGTCACACAATTTTGCCATTGTTTTATTATATGTCTGGCTTGTTCCTTAGTTATTTTAAAACGCTCTTGTAAAGTATTAGCATTAACATGAAACCTTTTATGAAAATTTGTAGCTTCTTCAAATGTAGAGAAAATATGTATGTCATGTGTAGTTTTATCTGCTAAATCATTGCCTAAACTAAGGGCTCCAGGCAATCCTGTATGTGCCCTAATATGTCCTATAAAGAATGGATCTTTTCTGTCCCAGATTAGACTTTGTATAGTGGAAAACAAAGAGAAAACAGTAGAGGAAGGGGAAATCCTACCAGCATCTTCAAGAGATACTATAGCATTAACTACATACTGACTATCAGAAAATAAATTAAATACAGAATCTTTAAACATCAAAAAAGCTTGTAAAACTGCATTAAGCTCTACCTTTTGAGCTGATTGTTTGGGTACTAAAAATGTAAAAGTTCGATCTTGGGGTAACTACTGCTGCTGTACCATTATTAGACCCATCAGTGAATATATTTGGAGCATTCATGATAGGTATTTTTCTTGTCATTTTAGGAAAAACTACAGGATGCTTAGACCAAAAAGACAACAAAGGATTAGATGGTAAATGATTATCAAATGAAACATTAGATTTGCACATGATTATTGCCCAAGTATTTAACTCATTAGCTAACTCATCAATTTGATCCATAGTATATGGAGTAATAATTTTATTGGGAGAAATTCCAAACACTCCCTTCGCTGCTTTTATTCCTTTGAGTATTAATTGTCCTACAGCCTCAGGATACCTAGTAAGAATAGTGTTAGGAGAATAAGATAAATGTATCCACAATAATGGACCTTCTTGCCAAAATACTCCTGTAGGAATATTTTTTGTTGGTAGTACAATAAATAATAAAGGCAAACTTATATCAATTCTATCCAAATGTATATTTTCCATATATGTTTCAATAATTTTTAATGCCTTTCTTGCTTTAGGAGTTAACATGAGGGGTGAATTTGGATCTGATGGACCTTTTAGGATATCAAATAAAGGTCCCAACTCTCCTGTTGGTATACCTAGATAAGGCCTTATCCAATTTATGTCTCCCAATAACTTTTGAAAGTCGTTAAGTGATTTGAGTTGATCTACTCGTATTTGAATTTTTGGTGGACGGACCATGGTTGAGGATAATAGAACTCCTAAATAATTAATTGGAAAATTTAATTGTACTTTATCTATTGCTATCTCTAGATTATAATTTTTTAATAAGTTTGTAAGTGTGGCATAACATTCCAGCAATATGTTTTTATCTTTATGTGCCAATAATACATCATCCATATAGTGAAATATTTGTAGTTCAGGATTTTGATTTCTAAGTGGCTGGATTGCTTTGTTAACATATATTTGACACATAGTTGGACTGTTAGCCATCCCTTGAGGGAGTACTTTCCATTCATATCTCTGATCAGGACCTTCATGATTTAATGCAGGGATAGTAAATGCAAAACGTGGACTATCCTCGGGATGAATTGGAATTGAAAAAAAAACAATCTTTAATATCTATAGCTAAAACATGCCAGGTTTTTGGCAAAGCAGACAATTGAGGAATCCCTGATTGAGCAGGTCCCATAATAACCATCTCATTATTAATGGCTCTTAAATCTTGCAATAATCTCCATTTACCAGATTTCTTTTTGATGACAAAAATGGGAGTATTATGGGGAGATATGGAAGGTTGTATATGTCCTTCCGCTAATTGTTGTTTGACCAGATCATGGGCTACTTGTGTCTTTTCTTTAGTCAGGGGCCACTGAGGAACCCACACTGGTCTTTCTGATTTCCAAGTAATTTTGATTGTCTCAGTGGCCCTTTCTGAAAATCCAACCCATGTCTGTCTGTTCCTTGATCTATTTGTATTGGTGCTGCTATACCTTGCCCTTGTTTTCCTAATCTTTTTTCTTTCCTAAAGCCTTGTCTAGCCCTAGTAGTGGGCGCATTAGGATTGATGTTATTTGTTAACGTCAAACCTAATTGATCTAGGACATCTCGTCCCCATAAATTTATAGGAAGATGATCCAATACATATGGCTGTATAGTTCCTTCACATCCTTCAGGATCCTTCCAATCTAATATCATAGAACTTCTATGGGGATTAGTTGCCACTCCTAGGCCTCGAAGCGTTTGAGTGGCTTGTTGTAATGGCCAATGTTTTGGCCATTCTTGACGAGATATGATGCTAAGGTCAGCTCCTGTGTCCAGTATCCCATTAAACTCATGACCTTGAATATTTAGTTTTAGCATTGGGCGAGAATCTAAATTTAAAGACAACATAGCCCAATCTACACCTGTGGAGCCTAATCCCCTGGAACCTCTTTCTACACTATGACTAGGAAATTTATTATGTAGGCTGGGTATTATTAACAAGTGTGCTATTCTATCTCCAGGTGAAATTACTGATATACCTCTTGGAGAACTAGCTATAATTTTTATTTCACCTACATAATCGGGATCAATTACCCCAGGACTTATCATAAGTCCTTTTAATGTAGATGAACTACGTCCCAATAATAAGCCTACTGTTCTTTGGGGAAGAGGTCCTTTTACTCCTGTGGGAATGATTTGAACTCCCATCTCTGGAGTTAATACTGCTCTGGCAGAGGCGCAGATGTCCAACCCTGCACTCCCTCGGGTTTGTCTGATGAGGGATTTAATGGACAATGTGTCCTGGGCACTACCCTGATGGTGTTGCTGGGATCCTCCACTGCCCCGTATATTTGTGGTTGTGGGTCCCGGAGCATTGGGCCCCCCTGTCCGTTTTTTGGCAATGGAGCCTGATGCCTTTCTCCACGATATCGTGGATAAATACCTGGTCTTTGTCCATTTTTTGATAAGGGAGTACCCTCTATGGTGGTTTGAGAACGGCATTCATTAGCCCAATGTCTCCCTCTACGGCATCGTGGGCAAATACCCGGTATTCTATTCCTTTGATACCTACTTTTGTTAAACCCTCCTCCTATGGGGCAATTCCTTTTAAAATGTCCTGTTTGTTCACAATCATAGCATGTTTTTGGCCTGGCATCTAAAGCCTGTTGTACTGCAGCTGCCAAGACTTGCCCTTGTTCATTAATATCTCTACATAATTTAATATATGTGTTTAAATCTTCATGTCTCCATGGTCTAATAACCTTCTGCAGCAACGATTTGCTTGGTCATAAGCCAGTTGTTTTATTAATGGCATTGCTGGTTCTGTATCCCCAAAAATTTTGGCAGCCGTTTGAATTAGCCTATCTACAAAGTCAGCATAAGGTTCATTAGCTCTCTGTATTACCTTAGATAGCTGACCTTGTAAATCTCCATGTCCTTGTAAAGTCTTCCATGCCCTAACTGCGTCTGCAGCAATTTGTGCATATATAGCAGGATCATATTCAATTTGTTGCCGTTGACCCTCATAAGGTCCTTTTCCTAACAACATATCTAGATTTCTTTGAGGGTAACCGGCTGCTGCATTTCGCCTAGCTGTCTCCGCACAAAATTCCTCATTGGCAACCTTCCATAACAAATATTGTCCTCCATTTAGTACAGATTTACACATGCTAGCCCAATCTGCTGGCGTCATGTCCAAGTTAGTAATGGACTCGACCATGCTTACCGTGAAGGGAGCTTGGGGACCATAGGTTGTTACAGCCTCCTTTAACTGCTTCACTGTTTTAAAATCTAAAGCACGGTGAATTTGCTGCCCTCCTACCTGTTCAAGTACAGGGCATGCTAATCTTTGAGGTCCTGTCTCAGGATCCCATTTATCAACTACGGGGTTTGAGGGCCACTCAGCTGTCTCCATCGGTGGGGCTGTTGGTTGAATTACGCCCTCTTGTGATAAAACGGAGTTAGTAACAGCCTCCTGTTGTGGCCTTTTTCCTAACAACCCCTTTTCCTTTAAATTTTCTTCCTCTGTCTGACTAGCTCGAGAGACCTTCTCTTTTGCTTGATCTAAAATGTCTTTCTCCATGGTCTGAACCTCTAACAATTTACTTAACATCTTTTCGGTTTGTTTTTTACTAATTTCTAATCTACTATAAAGATAACGCAACCCAATAAGATAACACAAAACAAAACCGAAACTGAATGAAACAAAAACGGAATAAAAAATCGTTGTATCAATTTTCTCTTCCTCAGGGCCGACAAACTTCAAACCTTTAGTCAACCATTTTTTCCAGTTTGCCTGAGAAATTTCTAGGGATAGGCAGCTTGAAACAAAAACAAGATAAATCAAAACAATAACACATTGTTTTTTGAATTGGTCACCCATTCTTTTGCTCTTCCTCAGGGGCGAGCAATTTCACTTACCTCCAAGCTTTAGACGTTCCCCGTACGAGCCGACAAATGCCGCAGTCTGGCTGGGCACAAATGCCGCAGTCTGGCTGGGCACACAATCACGAGCCACCACACAGCTTGTAGATTCAAACAGCAACTCTTTATTCCCGAACTCACACCAGCTGTCTACAATCACGTTCTGGGGAAATCCACGTTCTCTGCCCAAATCCACCTCCAGGATGGCATTGTTTTTATAGTTTTTTTTTGCTAAGCAAAAAACTCAAATTTTCTAGAGACCCAAATAATTTTATTAATCATAGAAATCATAGAAATGAATGGAAATCAAATGACTAAAACTGCATTTAGCATCTAAATTAAAAATTCATTCTCTTGTTTTTCTAATGCTTTGCCATTCTTCCTCACTTCAGCCTTTTCAAAAATTCTTGTTCCAAAGGATGGATGTTATTTAGTCATAAAAAGAAGAAAAAAGGGCTGAGGTTGTGGCTCAGTGGTAGTGCTTGCCTAGCATGCGCGACGCACTGGGTTTGATTCTCAGCACCACATACAAATAAATAAAATAAAGGTCCATCAACAACTGAAAAATATATATTAAAAAAGAAGAAGAAGAAGAAGAAATAGCTCTAAGGTAACAAGGTGGTTTTTTTTTGTTGTTGTTGTTGTTGTTTTTTTTTTTTTTTTAATAAGTATTCCCTGTGTAATTCTCCAGCAGGTTGAATGCTAAATGTTTGACAATGGCTTTTGAAATCCTGAGGAAGTCAGAAGAGTTGGCTGCTAATAAGGAAGTTATGACAGTCTGCTCTTCTCATTTGCTTCTGTCCTCAAGCATTTAGCCATAGGAGTCTGATAAAATGGAAGTCAAAAATATCAAAAGCTGAGATATAGACATTAAATTTTCAAATCTCTAGTGATTGACTTGCTAATTAATTTCAAGTTTCTCTAGCAACATTTCCCTCTGTACTTTTGAAAGTGAGAGTACAGAATCTCATGTTAATTTTTATTCCACAGGGCAGAGTCTTCTCCTTTATGTCATTGTGTGAAATGCCCTCCAACATGGTGTGTCATTCTGCACAGCAATCTTTGTAATCTTGATCATTGCCAGAAGAAAGCATTTTTTTTTTTTTTTCTAGCCCTGGAACTTCTGCAGTTATCTGTATCCCTTTTCCTTTTCCAGGGCGGTGGCACACTCCAGGCAGTCTGGGGAGTTCCAACATCACCCAAAATGGTGACCTCAGGGCTGACTCAAAATATTGACTTCACTCATGTGTCCCAGAATAGCTGCCAGTTTTCAGGCAGGTCATGAATGAACTTCTTGTCAGTTTGTTTGGAGAGAGCTTTTCCTTTTCATTCTCCCATCCATTCTGTTCATACGTCCTTTGAGGGAAACTTCTGCTGATGTTGAATCAAATATTTGAAGATATCTGAAAAAAAAATTCTGGTTAATAAAGAAAACTTCCTTTTGAGCACTTCATGAAAAGATGTTAATTTGAGGCTGTGACTGTTGAATCTGGAGGCATTGAAAACTGTGTGTGTGTGTGTGTGTGTGTGTGTATTTTTTTTTCGTTTTTGAAGACTGTTGAATAAATTTGGGTGCTAATACACGCTAATGCATTATATCCAGTTATGTTTGGCTTCTTTCATTTGGTAATGTAATTGAAAACATATTTAATTACACGGTGCTTTGAAATATGGCTGTTGGTTTTGAGCAGATTTAAGTTTTAGTCAAACTCCTCAAGTTTACTTTTGAAATTCATCCCTGCCCACCATGGTGCTACAGATGGAACTTGGGACATGGTACACTTATTGGAATGAGCTTTTTAAACTTACATTTTTGTCAAAAAGAGTCACATTGTGTGATGCTTTGCTTTTTAAAAAATTTTTTTAGTTGTAGGTGGACACAATACCTTTATTTATTTTATGTGGTGCTGAGGATTGAACCCAGTGCCTCATACCTGCTAGGTAAGTGTTCTACCACTGAGCCACAACTCCAGTCCCAATGCTTTTTTTAAAAAGTTACTTCTTTTGTTGTTGTTGTTTGTTTTTGGTTTTGTTTTGGTACTAGGAATTGAACCCAGGGACACTTAACTACTGAGCCACATCCCCAACTCCTTTTTAAAATATTTTATTTTGACACAGGGTCTTGCTTTGAACTCAAAATCCTCTTGCCTTAGCTTCCCGAGCCACTGGGATTATAGGTGTATGCTACCACGCCTGGCTAAACTTACTTTTTCATCAAAGAGAGTCACATTGTCTGATGCTTTTTCACCTCTGTGTGCCTTCATTTTTATTAATTACCACATATAAATAACTATTGATTCTTTTTGTTCCTTAATACTTGTGAATGCATATAAAAGCAAAAATATAATTATAAAATTTATTCTTATTTTTTATGACATTTTCTAGCTTATACTAAGCCTGATATCTTCAAAGACAGGTGTCCAATAATCATTATAGCAAGGGATGTTTTCTAACCATCTCTTTTAAAAACCGAAGATAGAGCATGGTACCTCTGACGAGGACAAACTACTTGACAAGGCACAACAGCATCTTGTGCCAGCCACTACATACACATTGAGAGAAAAGTATATTTGTTCAGAAAAATATTTATGAAGACAGTTTTTCAAAGTGGTAGGGAAATAATTAAATAATTATTTGCAAAGCAGGAACTTCTGCCCAACTTTTTAGTGATATAATAATTGAAGAAATATTGTTTAGCATAGAGGCCACTCAAAAATCCCATGAAGCCTCTTCTTAGCATAGCACAGATGCCCTTGACAACGACTTCTTTAGGTATTTCTTTCTAATCACAATGAACAATGCACACTTCTCTATAAGACTTCAGTATTTACCACTCTTCCTTTCTTTGCATGAAGTTTTCGGGCCTACAAAGCATTTTTCTCCTTTATGCTCTGTTCCCTTTCCCCATAACTCCTGACACATCCCTAGTCTACAGTTTGTCCACTATAATTGCAGGTTCCATGATTGTGTCTTGTGATAGACACATTGAGAGGTAGACGCCCATTTCTTCATGCATTGAGGTCACAAGTGGACACTCACAGCTAAATTTCCAGGTACGCTTTGAATCTAGAATGGAAGGAATAAAGTTTTCCAGGCAAGAGAAAAAGGCCTCTGAAAAAAGACTGAGCATGACTTCTTTCAGATTGCAGACTGAGAAGAAGGGAACTCTTACATATAAAAGTAAACTTACTTTGGAAACTTAACAGAAATGTATCCACTATTCTGTTTGACATGCCATATTCTTGGGGAGCTTATCACTTTAATCTAGCAATGAATCTATGCCTGCCCTGAATGACATGCTTTGCTGAGGGTCTTGTGTAAAATGGAGGACGATGTAGATGTGACTTGAGAGAATATTGTTCTCTTAAATCAAAACAGAAATATCCCCAAATTTGAAACAGAAGGAGGTACAGGGGATTGGTTAAACTATTGTATGGCTGTGTAATGGGTTACTAAACCACAGTGAAAATGATGACATCAGTTTATCATTTCTGACATATTATTAAGGGGAAAAAGATATATGTGTGCTCTCACACATAGTTATCTTGTAGTGATATTGGGTCTATCCCATTGTACATTTTTTTTTAACCTTGGAAATTTTAGAGTTTAAGAAAATATATGGAGCCTTAGTTTGAACCTCTTTGATGTGACAGTTCTGTTCAACCTATGATTTCTTCTACTCTTAAAAAAGTCTTACTTCTGCTTGGACATCTTAGGAGTTTCATATTGTTGAAAAGGCTGTGTTTTAAATAAAAGCAAAAGCAGGAGGTGGCAATTGTAAGAATATTACTTGTGGTTCAAGTACACTAACTTAGAAACTCAGTTCCCTTTTTAAACTTGCTGTGATTTCCTTAGTTTATGGAGTTGCTTTTTGTCTTCAGATACAAGTTAGTGGAGGGGACTCTTTCTAAGGTCAGCTGTTTTTTTCACAGTCATACTCTGTTTCTCCTGCTTCATTGATGTGAAGGGGAAATACTCTTATTTCTTGAATAGAATAGAATAAAATAGAAACAGAAAAGAATAGAAAGCCTACAACAAAGTGAGAGAATATAGTTATCTTGTGTTGGAATAAACAAAAAATTCCCATTAAGTAACTGGTAATTATAAATTTTTTTAAAAAACAGAATTCTGTGTGTGTGTGTGTGTGTGTGTGTGTGTGGTGCTGGGGATTGAACCTAGGATCTTGTGCATGTGAGGCAAGTGCTCTACCAACTGAGCTAAATCCCCAGTCCCTATAAGTGTGAATATTTGATTAAAATTTTTAAAACATTATCAATTGAATCTGGTTCTTTTAAGGGCTATGTTTCTTTGTGGTTATTATTCAGGCTCTGTTGGAAATAGCATTATGTGTCTAGTACACACTACACAGTCTGTGCTAGGCTATACTTCAGTGAAAACATGTTGCAATTACAAACATAGCACCAAGTCTGTTACTTAAAAATAAGTCATTTATTTCTTAGCCACATGTAGTGGCATACACCTGTAACCCTAGTTACTTGGGAGATTGAGGAAGGAGAATCACATGTTCAAGACCAGCTCAGCAACTTAGCAAGATCCTGTCTCAAAATAAAATAAAATACAAAAAAGGCTGGGATGTAGCTCAGTGGTGGAGTACTTGCTTGGTATGCTTGAGACACTGGTTTTTATCCTCAGTACTGAAAAAGAAAAAAAGGAAGGAGATTATTTCTTGTTCATGTCCCCATCGAACAGGGGTCCTGGATGACCCAAAGACTTGGACCAAGGATGCTTCCATCTAGCAGTTCGTCTAAGAGCCTCATGGATGGGAGAGAAAACATAGAGAACTCATCCACTCTTTACTGTCTGGAACTGCTTTATCTTCTCCTAGCTTAGGGACAACACAGTTAAATGTTCTGAATTAAACTGTGGGAAGATGGGAAATGTAAGGGAGCACATGTACTCTCGGGTGGTATATAGGTTACTTGTGTGTTATTTCACGCACCATGAGTGCAGGCTTCAGAGGCAAGCCAAGGGAACACTCGGTTTTCATGGTCAATAGTGCATATTAGCTACTTCGATTTCTTCTCTTCCTTCTTTAAGCTTAAAAAAGGGTGCCTTCGCTATCCCTGACCAAAAAACTTGGTAATTTAGATTCCAGTTTGAGACCTTTGGCGACTGACACCTTTCTTTTTCAGAAGAGGAAAAAGCTAAAAGAATAATATAGTGAATAACATTAGAGGTTCCACCTTACATAGGATACCTGGTATTATTGAAATTCTCATTAATTATTTACAACTCTTTAGTCTTAAGTCTTCAGAATAGAATTGAATAACCATAACTACTATTAGTTCTATGGTGGTTAGAGAAGTTACAAACGTAACCACTAGTGAGTAATTTCACTATCTTGGGTGGGTGATGGTTGTGCTAAACCTCTTGATGACATTTACATGTTGCCTGGCATTCTTAAAATTGATATTTGTCTGCTGAAATGTCCAATATAGTTATTTAAACACACATTAATAAAGAATTATGACAACAGATTTAAGAGGAACAAACCTGACTTTAAAAATAGTCTCTTCTCAGAATACTTTGTGCATAAACTTTCATAACTTTTTCCTTGACTAGATCTAGGGTTTTTCTGAGGAAAGGATTTATATACTTCCACAGTGCTTTATGTTATTAGTTCCTGGCACACTGGGCATAACTTTCTCAATAGTGAGGTACTTAAATATAAACGCTTGAATATAATATGTCAGATCTCTGTTTCCTGCCAGCTAAATTGCATTTCCTGGTGTAACTTTTTGATTCATATTGTCGTTGGTGTTCATCTTAGCCTTGTCATTTACAAACTGTGTCATACAAAAGAGTTTCATAAGCTTTGATTTTTCATACATATCCTTAAGCCATAGAAAAAACTTTTGGCAGTATAATAAGTGTTCACAGTTTTTGTTGTATAGTTATGTAATGATTTAGTAACTGGGAAATCTCATTTACAATTACTTTTCACATGTGAATTAGGATATTTTCTGGGGTTCAGAGCAACCCTGGATCTTGTTCTTCTGGGTTACTGAATATAGTATTTGACTAAACAAAGGTACAACATTCCTAACCTGGCTGTACAGAAATAAACTTTCTTATACTAAGACCAATATATTTAGTTTTTTTTATCTCTTGCAATATTCTGTTATTTTAGGCAACAGAGATTATGCCAAGGATGATCCATTGGAGTTTAAATCGCACCAGTGGTTTGGAGCATCTGTGAGGTCAAAACAGGATAAAATTTTGGTAAGTCTTTGTGATATTTCTTTTCAGGTGAGTTGTGTCAATTTATGTGGAGATGGATAGCAAGGGTGATGGTTTCAAGCTCATGGTGAAATTCAGCATTGTCAAGCACACAGAATGCAGTGAAATAAGGTAGCTGTGATCAAAGGCTGCTCCTCTGAGGATACCATGCTCCTGATTTTTCTACCCTTGTTTCTGTATTATTCGTTTTTCATGCCCTACTTGATAGCTCCCATCAGTTTATTTCTATCCACTCAAATTTAGGAGTAGCATACCTGTGATTAAGAGAGCTCTAGTGCTCCTTCTTTTTAAAAATATAGCAAACAGTTTTCCCTTTACTTCCCCCATCTTCCCCTGTGCCTCTGCCCCATTTCTCTGCATCTCTTCTCATGGAGAGTGGTTTCTCCATTAACTGTCTCCACTTCTGCACCTCTCGTTCTCTTCTCAGTCACTCCTGGCGGTAGGCAAGGCTGAGTTCACCATTCATTAACTGTCAGATCACTGAAATCCACTGGTACATCATTTCGTATATGTGTCCACGAGATATATATATATATATATATATATATATATATATATATATATATATAATATATATCTCCATGAGATATATAAAATAATATATAGTAATATAATATATATAATATACAATATATATATTATATATATAATATATCCCCCCCCCCCCACCACCAGTTGTACTTCTATCTTTCTTGCCCCTCAGCACCATTTGACATGGTCACTGCCCCTACTTCCCACCTTTTAAAAATACATTTCTTCCCTTGATTTCTGTGACACCATGCTTTCCTGATTTTTCTTCTTACTGGCTGCTCCTTTGCATTTTCTTTTCATGGATCCTCTTCTACTCAGTTCCTAAATGATGAGGTGTCCTTAAGCTCTATTCCAGACCCTGTTCTTTTCTCATACCTTTTACCTAGGGGCTCCTATCCTGAACCATGTCTGTAAATACAAACTGTATGTTACAACCTTCAAATCTGTATCTCTGGCTCTTAGTTCTCTCTAGATTATTTATTTATTTATTTTGTCCTGAGGATTGAGCTGAGGGGCACTTGGCCACTGGCCACATCCCTGGCCCTATTTTGTATTTTATTTAGAGACAGAGTCTCACTGAATTGTTTAGCATCTCACTGTTGCTGAGGCTGGCTTTGAACTGGAGATCCTCCTGTCTCAGCCTCCCCAGCTGCTGGGATTACAGGTGAGAGAGTTCCACCACACCCTGCTTCTCCATAGACTTTTAAAAGCACATTTCCTAGCTATCTATTTGGCATTTCCTTTTGGATGTCTAATAGATTGTTGAAAATGAAAATAGTGCAAATAGGACTCCTGTTACCCTTCATCAAAAAGCATAAAGAAGCACACAAACTTATCTATTCCTATACAAATCTTCCTGGCAATTGAGAAGCATGGCTCTCCCATCCACCAGGGAACCCTATCAATTCTGCCTTCAGAATGTATCCCACACCCATCAGGAGATCTTCATCTTCATCACTGTTGCCCTGTAGTGAGCCGTCACCACTCTCACCTGAGCCTGAGCACTAGCTCTTCTTGTCCCTCTGCTACCTTGTTGCCCCAACTACTGCTACTCTACATAGAAGGACTGAAGGGAAACGGAGTCTTTCCCTATGGTGAAAACAGTCCAGCACTTTCTGTTACTCTCTGAATGAATGTCAGAAACTTGTCCTGGCTTATCAGCATCCCCCAAATTGGGTTTTAGCCTTTCTCTTTGGCATCTTCTCAGTCCATCTTCATACTTCGGTCACACTAGTCTTTCTGTCCATTTATTCCATATATAGAGTCATTTCTGTTTGTACCTTAGTGTTTGTGTGTCCTCTGCTTATAACAGTCATCTTGTTGATTTTCAAAATCAACTCTTTATTATTCATACTTCAGCTTTAATATCATTTCTTTGGAGAGTCCTCCCCTATTTTAATTACCTGCTTAGTATTTATTACTGTCTTTTGTTTTTCAAGTGACAATGAATTTTGGGAAAAATTTATTCAAGAGGAGAATTTTTATAAAGACTTTAACAATTTGAGATGAAGGATGGGCTTGAGAAGGGGGGCATGTTAGGCAGAAAGAAGAGCAAGGAAGCAAAAAAGAAGCAGGAGGAGCAAATCAGCTACTCTAGAGCGTCACATGTGCAGAAGTAAAAATTCGTACTTACAGTTTTATCAGGGTGGATATAAAATAGCCTAGTGTTGAAGTCTGAAGTATTTACGTTAGCACTTTTCTTCAAGGAGTATTATAGAAATCCATTACACTTTTTCAGTAAATTGAATTGTCAATGCTTTTTGTAGATGTGCGCTATTTTATGGCTTCTACATGACATTGAAATTAGAATTCTGAAAACAAAAATTTCATGTTTTACTTGGAAAATAAATAAGCACTGCAAATTCTAATTACTCAGTAAACTATTTACTGTATAATTTAGGGGTGTATCCTAAATACACTGAGTGTTACTGAGTTCAAAAGTTGATTTGGTCTGTGACCTTCAGCTTATTAACACATAGCATCAAGAAATATGTTACTGCAGGGCTTGGTGATTCACACCTGTAATCCCAATGGCTTAGGAGGGTGAGATAGGAGGATTACAAATTAGAGTCCAGCATCAGCAACTTAGTGAGGCCCTATGAAACTTAGTGACACCCTGTCTCAAAATAAAAAAACGACTGGGAATGTGGGTCAGTGGTTAAGTGCCCCTAGGTTTAATCTCCAGTACCAAAAAATAAAAATAAATAAATAAATAAAAGAAATATGAAATAATATCTTTTCTAACTATTTTGAATACACATATTTGGACCATAAATTGGCTTTCAGAAGTAAATGAGAAAAATATTACTTTAAAAATTATTATCTACTACTATGATAGGATAAATTGATTAATCTTAATTTTAATTAAAAAAATTTTTAATAGTAGTGGGATTGAACCACTTAGCTATATCCCCAGCACTTTTTATTTTATTCTCAATCAGAATCTTGCTAAGTCACCCAGGCTGGCCTTGATCTTGTGATCCTCTTTTCTCAGCCTCCCAAGTCACTGGGATTATAGGCATGCACCACTGTGCTTGGCTTAATTTTTATTAAGGTTTAGAAAGTGATATTATAATTTTTTGGAGACTTTTTGTATCATGGACTGAACCTTTGGTTTCAGGCCTGTGCTCCCTTGTACCACTGGAGGACTGAGCTGAAACAGGAGAGAGAGCCTGTTGGAACTTGCTTTCTTCAAGATGGAACAAAGACTGTTGAGTATGCTCCATGCAGGTCAAGTATGTACGGGAAATTGTACCAGCCTTTAACAAGAGGGGCAGGAGCCTAGTTTGTTAAAAATCAGTGTGTGAGTGTGGGTGTGTATGTATGTGTGATAAAACATGCAGGTTATGAGAGGAAAATGAAAGCATCATATTAATGAGAGCAACTGCAAATATGAAGTAAATAAGCTTATTGTTTGTAAGAACTCCTTTCACCTTCCTTTGTTAGTAATGAATATCTGACTTTGTAACTCTTGAATTCAATCATGATATGTCAAAAAGTGCTCAGTTGAGCTTCTTTAATAGAGATGAAGGACCCTGCAACTAAAGATTTTGATTCAGTAGGTCTAGGTTAGGCCAAGGTGCATGCATTTTTAATAAGCTTTACAGGGTAATTTTGATGTATACCAAAGTGTGAGAACCTTTGCTTTACATGAATAATGATGGGAAAAATATGTCTTAAAGAGCCAGATTATATAGTTTAGGAGTCTTAAGTCTAAATTCTTAATCCTTACTTGGAGTTTCTAGGTAAATTAGCTACTAAACAGGTGATATAAAAGTTTCATGCTTTTCACCAATATTAATTGAAATTTTAAATGAAATTAATGTTGTGACTAACCATGATTTCAAGCTCTTATACATTTGATTATGCTTTTCCAAACTCTGCACATCTTTTTCCCCTTAGAGATTCCAGTCTTTTTGCACCCCTGCCTTTTGTTCAATTAACTGCTATTCTAAATCTTGTTTATTCAAGAAACATAAAAATAGAGGATGAAAATGCCTAGTCTGTGGAAGATTAATTGCAGGATTTCCCATGAATGTTCAAAAACAGAATGGAATCCTCTGTGCTACTATGTTTTTCATACATACCTATGATAAAATTTAACTTATAAATTAGGCACACTAAGAAATTAACAATAATAACTAACTACTAATAATATAGAATAGTATAATAATATCCTATGATTAAATATATATTTAAAATTTATAAATTGTTTATTTCTGGAATTTCCCTCTTAATATTTTCAGACAGTGATTGACTTAGGGTAACTGAATCTGTGGGAGGCAAAACCATGTCAAGAAAAGTAGACTGCTGTGTGGTGTTTTTACCTGGAGCCCTTTTTAAGTTAGTTCTTTTTCTTCTCTTTTCTTTCTTTCTTTCTTTTTTTCATAATACATTTATTTATTATATTTATTTTTGGTTCCTGGCACATTGAGCACAACTTTCTCAATAGTGGGGTACTGAGCTATAAATGTTTGAATATAGTATGTCAAATCTCTTTTTCTTGCCAGCTAAATCACATCTCCTGGTTGTAACTTTTTGATTTGCTGAGGATTGAACCCAGTACCTCACACATGCTAGGCAAGCGCTCTACCACTGAGGTGTAACCCTAGCCCTTAAGTTATTTCTTTTTATGTCCCTCTGGTCACCAAATAGTTGAATAGAGAGAATTCATAACAAAAGTTCAACTTGTAAGACTTTTCATGCTAGATTCCTTTTCTCCACGTAAAGCAACATGTGGCACCAGGTCTAAGGAACTATTTGGTCCCCAAAATTCTAAGTAGTTGAATCTCCAGAAAACTGCAAATTATTTCATTAAACACTTATTTTTTAGCCCACCACCTTGATTCTTCCTATTGTTAAGTGGAAAGTAAACATCAAAAGAATGTTGTCCCCTATCCATTTAATGTGTGAGTAAAAATTAGGTCCCAGAGCACCCTATACAGGATGGAGGGATTCAGAAGCTTCATCCTCAGAGCTTTGTGCCGTCTGTCCTGTGGGTTTTTGTGTTGTTTTTTTTGTTCATGGTACTGTTATTTTTGGTAGTGTAGAGAAAATCTGAGGAGTAAATTTGTAATTTCTGTATTGCAAAAATGTTCTTACTCTGAGAGGATAATTTTATAGCCACGAGGAAGAAGCAAACTATTGTATGCCAGAATATAATTTATCAATTATACAACACACATACAAACACTCTATTCTCATTTGAGAAATGTAGAAACAGATTCAGACACTTGAAAAAAAAATTTCACTTCTTATGGGTACTGAGTGGTCAAATGAGGATTTGAACTAAGAGCTGCCTTTTTTTTTTTTTCTCTTTTTGATGCTGGGGCTTCAACCCAGGGTCTCATGTTCACTAAGCACAAACTAACTGTACCACTGAGCTGTACCCACAGCCTCTTGGGTCTGTCTTGTTCCAAAGGAACCTTTCTCCTGCATTACTAAAAACAGAAAATGCTTTCTATTTCAGTTGCTTTGGTTTAAAACACAGCTTTTCTGCAAGGAATACATCCTGTGTCTTTCAAGAGAATAGGTCTGGATAATTCCCTAAATGAGACAGTAAACAGAAACCTCCTGAAAATGTGCATCCTAATGATTCCTTGTGGATCTGTCGCATAATGCTTTTATTATTTGGTTTAGGCATAGAAATTATAAAGTAATTCAAAACCTTGTTTTCTAAGGTATTTAACATCTAAATCTGATTGGGGAACTATGGCTTGTGGCCGTTTTTGTAAATAAGGTTTTATTGGAATAGAGCAACACACATTCGTTGACATATTATCTGGGAAAGTTGAGTATTTCCATGGTTGCCACACTGTATGGCCCCTAAATCTAAAATATTTATTATCTGGTTCTTTATAGAAAAAGTTTACTGAACTCTGACCTAAATAATAAAACCTCAAATCTTAGGAAAAGCTTGGAGAACAATCTTATAAACACAACAGCAAAGTGAATATTTTTTTCCTAACAGGCCTGGCATCAGTTACCCTTGATTGTTGTACATATTCTTTGATCCAAACTTTGTAATGCTGAGCTGCCTTTAGGCTCAAATTAAGAGGGGCAGCTTATCCAGAGAAAAATCTCAAAAGTTAAAAGCTTCAAAACCTGACTGATAATTTCAAATTCTGGTAATAATTAACCTACAGCTATGGGTTATTCACTTAATCCATCTGGACCCTTGTTTTCTTATTGGTAAAACACTAGTTCCAACAAAGTATGGCAGAGGTACAGTTTATATATATATAATCTTCTCTATTTTTCATGATGATGTGGGTTTTGTAGGGCTATATTGCCAACTTCTTGATAACTTTGCTTGTCTTGGTTGTATTTAGTTTATGGGCTTTTTTTGTTGCTGTTTGTTTGTTTGTTTCTATTTGTGTTTTGGTTTGGTTGGTTGATTGGTTTTGTTGTTAGCATGACCTGTGTGGACAGTCTGGATTAGGAATTTCCCTATCTACTCTCAGTTTTCCTTGTTACTGATTACATTTGCTTCCGGCTTTTCATAACTGCATCTATGACCATTCTTGGTGTTATTCAATAGACCAGATGTCCAATCTGTTCTAGACGTGCCTGAGCCACAAATCACATGATGTAAATAAATACTCTTTCAATGCCATGCAAAAGCTGAGTTCTTTGATGATAATATTTTTGATGATAATATTATTTGAACATAGATTTTTTTCCAGTTTGGATTTCCAGTTCCTTCCATTTTTTCAGTACTTAGAGAATATTAAGTACATTGCTGATTTGAGATAGTAGAACATAGTAGTGTAGTCACACCTGGATTCAGATCTGTAATTCTTTATTTGATCTAGCTGATTCAGCATGTCAAGTTACTTAATTTCCCTAAACATTAATTTCCTTATCTGTACAAACTGTGAATAATATCTTCTAGGATTGCTGTAAACATTTTAAAAGGAAATTCTATGTAAAATGCTTTAACATCATATCTGGCTCACAGTGAGAGCTTCGTAAGCACTAGCTGATACTACTACTATTGTAATCAATAATATTCATACCTATAGTATCATTGCAAGGTGAAACAAATGAGAGAAGTATTAATTATCTGTAATAAAACAAAACAAAGCCTTCATTGAAATATGTTCAACATGAAGGTTTTTGAATTGTTGGAAACACTCCATTCAATAGGTACCTGTTAAGACAATTTTAAGGAACAGTAATGTGTTTTAGCTGGATGTTCTGGGAAAACAAAGCAGTGAGTTGTACATATGATAATCAGAAAAGAATGTCTTTATAAATAGCCTGAAATAGTTCCCCAGATGCAGCTGGAATAAAGGAAATAAATGGCTAACTTGAGGTTAGAGCAGAATTCCTTGGTATGATTCACTAGACACTGGAAATCCCAGCCCCACATTTTCCCACTCTCTTTTGGTTAGAAAAATTTACATCAGGGTAGTATTACACTCTTGTGGCCATTTTCTAAAAAAAAGATTTCAAATTTAGATATTCAGTATGTAATCTTGGGGCCCTTCCCAGGTTTAGAAATGGATTCAAAATTTTTGATGGGATTATTTTACACAAAATTCTTTGGAGTTATCCTTATGACTAAATGTATATACTTTTGGTTCCTATATTTGGGTGGCTAATGCAGTAATAAGTTTTATATATTTGTAACATTGGTTGCAAGAATTCTTTGATAATTGAAGGATGGTGCTTTCCATTGTTCCTTGCTCTCCTTAAAATAAGGAGGGCTGGGATATAGCTCAGTTGGTAGAGTACTTGCCTCACATGCACAAGGCCCTGGGTTCAATCCCCAGCACCACGAAATAAATAAATAAATAAATAAATCAAGGAGAAAGTCTTTAGATTCATCCTGGCTTCTATTCTTGGTAGAGTATTACTCATGGTTAAAGTTAATTTAAATTAATTGGCTAATTATATAATTCAAAGTTAGTTTCTTTTCTGAGAACTACAAAAAGGGGAAGATAACTGCAGAAGAGCAAAACAACTTTGGTTGGGAAATACTTGAAGATGTCATGTTTAAAGATGTTCAAAAAAGTTTTAAATATGTTGTGAGCACAGTTTCATATTTTGTTCTTCATAGAACGTTTTAAGTTTGGGCCTTGCCCTTTTCTGAAATTCTCAACTATCTTCTTTATATAGCTTTTATTTTTAGTGTTAGTATAAAATGTATGTATATGAAATGTATGTGCGAGGAATGTATGTATCTCTTTGCTAAGTTATTTTTTATTTTTTTTGGTACTGGGGATTGAGCCCAGGGGCACTTAACCACTGAGCCACATCCCCAGGTCTTTTTTGTATTTTGTTTTAGAGACTGAGTCTCACTAAGTTGCTTAGGGCCTCGCTAAGTTGCTGAGGCTGATTTTGAACTTAGGATCCTCCTTCCTCAGCCTCCTGAGCTTCTGGGATTATAGGCATGCGCCATTGAGCCCAGTCTTTGCTAAGTTATTCATAATTTCTCAAAGACCTAGCAAGAGTAGAGTGACAGGAACAAAAAGTGATTTCAGATGGCAGGTTTTAAGTTGCAGGTGAAAACTCATTTGTGTTTTACATATAGTGGGACATAACTAGTAATTTTTTGAAAAGTAAAATAAAATACAAAGTAGAAAATATTGGAATATATTATATGTAACAATAGTAATATTATTTTGTGAAAGTTTTAAAAATAATTTTTTAGTTGTAGATGTGGTGCTGAGGGTCAAACCCAGTGCCTCACATGCACAAGGCAAGCACTCTGCCACTGAGCCACAATCCCAGCACCTATTTTGTGAAATTTTATTTGCATTACATATTTAACATTATTTTATACACAGTGTATAGTGTGTTGTCATATAAACTATAATCTTGCTGTGGGTTGTGGTTAAAACAAAGAAGTTTGAAATTCACACTTGTAGTTGATCTTTCTGTTACCCAGAAACTGGTCCAGATATTCAGTGTCTCTTGTTTCCAAATCTGAGGAAATGGTGCTGATAAACGTGCATACTAACCTTTTCAGAATAGGATGATGGCTCAGTGCCTGCATGATTGACCAGTCACAGAAACTAGCACATTGTCTTGTAATTATGGTGATATCAGACTTTCTCATGTTTTGTTTATATTGTTTGTTTTTGGGTTTGTGTATATTTCCAATCTTTTTATTTTAGAAAATATTGATGCTGATGGACAGGGATTTTGTCAAGGAGGATTCAGCATTGATTTTACTAAAGTAAGTTCTTATTTAAAACTGAATGAGATTCGGATCTACCTTATCAATAAACTGTGCTTAAAAGTAAACTGGTCATTACTTCAGCGTCTTTATAGTTATTACCTGCTTAATGGAAATAGCTAATAAAACAACCCATTCGTTTTGACATTCTTGCCTTATATTATTCCCTCCCTAGTAAACATTGCTTATTTGAAATAGGCATCAAATAGACATGACAATGAGAATGGAGGGAAGTAAAGAATCTCCTCAGTAAATGATAGGTAACTATTGTGACTTAATATTAAATATTCCACTTACATGAACTTATAGAATAAAGTTTCTGTTTTCAACTGAAATTTTTTTTCACAAAACTATCAATTGGAAACTTTATTACACAATTATACAAAAGCCAAGAAGCACAATGTTTGCCATTTATGTGCCTATAGGTACCCAGGGAAGCTGATGTGATTTCTTAATTGTAGCACATCTCATGTCCAAGGCTCTAATAGGCCCTTCAGAGTTGCTAGCTTTTATGTTCTTTTCTAAAATAAAATTTTCTTTTATATTTTCAAAGTTTTTCTCAAGTACTTTTCTTTATAAATTTTTATTTTATTCTTTATTTGTGAGTTATGTAAACAATTTGTTGATCAAATTGAAATAGTAATTCCTTTTAGAGAGTTGTAAAAATATATCGATTAATTAAGAGTAGAGCTTCCTTGGAAAGCTTACTTTATAGCTTTCTTGGAAAATGTGAACAAAGAAAAGTCCATAAATTTATGAAACAAACTGAAATTAAAATCGTGGGATGATGGAGTACTAATAAAGCATTTTCTTATATTTTACATTTGCTTTATTTCATTAAATTTTTTTCTGAACTAGATGCTAATAATTATTGCTAACTCTCTTTACTATGTACTTGATTTTTGAATTCACTTAGTTTCATATTACTTTAGTTATAATTCAAACTTTAAGGAAGGCAAACAGAAATAAAGTATATTAATAAACATTAGGCTTAAACTTGCAAGATATATTTTCTCCAGTAGTTATTTTTTTTAAAAATCCACGTTTTCTATACCTATGCCTATACAACTATTCCCCTAGAAGTATTTTCATGCTGCACAAGTTATTGCTAAATTAACTGTTTGCTTTCTTAAACCCATTTGTGAAGAAAGCATATATTTTAAGTTGAACAATTTGGAACCGTTTTTATATAGTTGGGGCATGGAGTTGTTGAGAGCCTGAAAGGAATATGTGTGCATTTGGAGTGAATAAAAAAAATTTCTTCTTGCCTCCAGCAAGAAGAAATTTCTAAAATACTGTGCTCAAATTTAGAATACTTCCAATTAAAGCTTTACAGTTTGCTATAGATATAAGAAGTGCTAGTCAAGTATAATTTGTAGAAATTTACCTTCTAACTTCACACCTGATGTGAGACACTAAAAATAATATTCTTTTAGCAGAAAATTCTTCATTGATATTAAAAAAAACTTCCTTATGAAGTCACAAATCTCATATATAGTATTAAGAAGTGACTTTTTATTGTAACCCAATAATTCTTTGAGCTAATACATTATTCAAAACATGGAAAATAGCCGAGTTCTACAGAAAAAATGTTTTCATATTTTCATGCATTAAATATCATTAAATGATATTTAATGATGTTTTCATATTTAATTTTTTAAATAAAAGTTACAAAAATCACTAAAACCGAATTAGATGAATATGAACATTTTAATATTATTGGCTTTTATTTTAATAGGTATAAATACACATAAGTATTTTTTTATGCTTATTACATTGATTTCTGTTTCTAGTGCTCTTTGTTTTAAATATATATACTTTTGTTGTTTGATTCAATCTAGGCTGACAGAGTACTTCTTGGTGGTCCCGGTAGTTTTTATTGGCAAGGTAGGTTAATATGTTTTAAATTATGCTATACTGCCTGTGTGTTTTTGATTCACCTAGTTTATCATGCAACTATGAAAAATTTCAAACTGTTTTAAAAAAGAAATGTAAAATGTAATATGTTTATAAACATTCGGTTATGTAACTTTTTAAAAAAGAAAATAGCAAGAAATATTATAAATATGTATATATTCTTAGTAGAAAATAATATTTTTAAAGTAAAATATAAAGTAAAGTATATAAGATTTAAAATAACTTATTTTGATTTTATGTGGTGTGTATTTCTTTATGTCTGTATTCTGGAAGCCATGACACAACCACTAGTAGGAGTAGGACCAATCTGGGTAGGCAAATTGTGGCATTCTGACAGCTCAGAGTTTTAATAGTATTTTGAAATTGCTCATTAGAATAATTAAATGTTTATTTTCTCATTAATCACTGACATCAAGATTAATCTCTTAAGTGTTGGGGACTTTTTAAAACAGAAGATCTTATTATTATCTTTTTAAAAGTATAATTAAATTGGCATTGACAAAGAGAAAACTATATTTTTCAATCATTTGGGGAGGCCTAATTAAATTTCCATTTGAACAAATGAATAACAGATCGTTACTGCTGACAGTATGAAAATAGTTAACTGAATCTGTTTATTTGCTTTGTTTATGTTTTATTTATCATTAGAGATCACAATTATTTATTTAGTCAATATATTGACATGATAATTTCTGCCCCAAATGCTATTTACAAGATCATAACTCTTGTTTATTATTCTTCTGATATTTAAACACTGTCAGTGTTTGGAAGAATTGGAAAACCTATGCATATATGGATTTGAAAGTACTTTTTAATTTCTGAATTTTACTTTTATGTTCTGCACTATGCTTTCCTTACTTGGTTCTTTGTAGGAACCTCATTCGCTTGCATTAAAGTAATAGAGAAGCCAAAGAGAGATTTGCTGAAGGAAAATGGGATGGAAGGGAAATAAGAAGGAATGATAATAGGAATAAATGAAAAGTTGAAAGGGAAATCAAAGGAGGAGATGAAGAAAAGAGTATGTGAGATATACTACCCTGAACAGCAAAATTTGAATTTCCATGAATTATCTGTCTATTGGGAAGAGATCTAGGAATATTATAATTGTGTTTTACTGTTTAAAAACAAAACTTGGTATTCTAAAATACATATGAAAAAGTAATAGGATGTTAATACTTTCCTGTTAGTTATAAAACTATGGACTTGTGGCCTGGGGTTTTGTAGTTCTGTGTAGAGCACTTGCTCAGCATGCAGGAGGCCATGCCTTTTGTCCTACCAATAAGAAAAAACAACCAAACAAACATGGATTTCCTCTTCTTCTGTACTAGGTGTGTCATTCAGTAGAAGGGAAGGAAGCAACTGATGGTCATGCCTGAGAACTAAAACTGTGAGGGAAGCTAGATTTTGTGATTCTCAGGACTGCAATTCTTTTTAGGTGTTACAGATGTGAATGTTTTTTAAATGACTTGTTCTTTTAATACCTTGAGTTATTACATCATATATTTTTGTGTTTCCGTTTAATTATATATTAGGACAAATAGATACTATATTTATTAGAGTTTTATTATAAGTGGTCTAGAATATAGGACTAAAACTGAGTGAATTGGCAGAGAATCTTTTGTTTTAATAAGATTAAAATCAACAGATTTCACCCTGGATAAATAGGTACTTTAGATAGAATTGTTTAATAGATCTTGGAATTGCCTCTGCATAAAAAAATGGTAATGTTTTATTCTAAACAGATTATCATTTTCCTCTGTTCTTTGATTCAAAAAACATTTATTGAATTTTTTCTATGTTTTCAGTTTGTTTAGGTATAGAGGATAAACTAGTAGCTCCTAGAAAGTGCTGCCCCATATGACAGAACAAATTAGATCCACCTCAAAAACTTCAGCTCTTATGAGTTTCTTTCAAAACGGCAGAAATCAAAATTTTTAGGCAGGTGGTATTTAATAAATCAGCCAACCTTTCTTGGGGTGGAGGTTATCTGCTTTTTGTGTAGTCATCTGGATTCCATGTCTATCTAATAATTTAAGGTTGTGAGACAAAGTGAGCTCACCCATCCAGATTGCTTCATGAGGGCATTCAGATAACTAGTTAAATCAATAACGTGATTATTCTGATTATAAAGGTAACAGTATTTAATCATTGCAGTAGTTGTTTGTTTTTACAGATTTGGTTGGGAAATAGTTCTTGATTTCATTATTTTGAATTTTTGGTAAATTAAGACCAAATATGTGTTTTTAGTTTTTTATTAATGGAGAATAATTTTAAGTTTTGGCTTGCACAGTAAAAGTTTTAAGTTAAAGAATCTCTGACTTCAAATTTAGCATTATAAAGGAGGATTAAGACTAATTATTAGATGTACTAATATCTACTACTGTTTTATTTAATGTATGTAGTATTCATTGTCTATATCATAGAGTTCCCAGTAGAAGATCATTTATTACCTATATATACATGTTTATGTGCACGTGTGTATGTGTGTATAGATATATATATATATTTTTTTTCTTTTTTTATTTTTTGGTCAGGTCAGCTTATCTCGGATCAAGTGGCAGAAATTGTATCTAAATATGACCCCAAAGTTTATAGCATCAAGTATAATAATCAGTTAGCCACTCGGACTGCACAAGCAATTTTTGATGACAGTTATTTGGGTAGGTAAAGGGTTATATTTGTTCTATTATTAAAATAGATAAAAATCTTTTATGTGAAATAGATTAAGATTTTTTAAAGCATAAGTAATGTACAATTTCAAATTGTTATTGAGTACTTAGGTTGTGTTACATTTCAGTAATGGACATTGGAGAGTGTGATTGTTTATGTGGTGATAACAGTGGCTAACCTTTCAGATGTGCTTACTATGGTCCAGGCATTCCTAATGTTTTGTGTGTATTTGCTCATTTAGTCCTCACAAGTCTATGAAAGTTCACTGTCATTCTCATTTTGTAGGTGAGAACACTGAGGAACAGAGAGGCAAAAGCACTTGCCCCAAGTCACACATAATTTGCTGTTTTGAGATTCAGACCCAGGTGGTCTGACTACTGCACTTTTAGCTACTATTAAACTACATTAGATGTACAAATATCTACTATTTTATTTAATGTATGTAGTATTCACTAAACTACAGTTTGGGTCTTGGGGATTTATTAACATTTGTTCTTTCTCTTTAAATTTCTCTTTTATTTATGAAAACAAATCATACTCAACAGAACTAGTACTTACTGATTGAGAGAATCTGTTATTTCCTCTTTTTGATGAACTGCAAATTTACCCTAATTTTAATAGATTCCTTTGTAAAGTGGATAAAATAGTCCTATTTTTCTAATACAGATAGTGTACTTGAGTATTTAACAGAATTATTTATTTATTTATTCACTGGGGGGGGGCATAGCAGGGATTGAACTCAGGGGTACTTGACCACTGAGCCACATCCTCAGCCCTTTTTGGTATTTTATTTAGAGACAGGGTCTCTTTGAGTTGCTTAGCACCTTGCTTTTGCTGAGGCTGGCTTTGAACTCTCCATCACCCTGCCTCAGCCTCCTGAGCTGCTGGGAATACAGGTATGAGCCACTGAGCCCAGCTGAATTATTTTAAAATTTATTTGTCATATACATTATTAAGCTGTTACCCCAAAAGACAAAACCCTACCTAGTTAAAGGAGTTACTTGATCATATTTTGAAGGGAAGTTGACTTAACAAAGACGCTGTTAACTCCTGCCCTCATGGTGTCTCACCTTTGGTTCCCATGTAGGTTACTCAGTGGCTGTCGGAGATTTCAACGGTGATGGCATAGATGGTATGAAGCATGTGAACTATGTTTAATCCTTTAAAGAATTTAAATCAAGCGTTTGAAACGTGACATTGAGATTCTTCAGCAATTTGAAACTATTTTTATGGAATTTAAATGGAAGATACTAGTAAGAGTTAGTACACTGAGGAGAGTCCCACTCTGGG
Organism: Marmota monax; assembly: GCF_021218885.2. Lineage (NCBI taxonomy): Eukaryota > Metazoa > Chordata > Mammalia > Rodentia > Sciuridae > Marmota > Marmota monax. Next base: position 19,969,729 of record NW_026692781.1, read on the forward strand.
TCTCTGTTACTCTCTCTCTGTTGGTTGTTCAAGGCCTGCTGTGGGCCTTGGTGTCTTTCCCACCCTAACCACAGTCAGTGATTTCTTCAGCTCCTTCCTCTTTGCTTTCAGCAAATTCTGTCCTCTTGGAGCATTCCTTCTTTATTTAGGTTTGATTCGTAGCCTCTGGACAAGGTCTGTAAGATGTTATCTGCTTCCTCTGTGTACCAGTGTTCCTTCAGAGCTCAATGCAGCAGTCTTAGATAGACTTTGCCCAACTTTGGTCTTACTTCTATGCCACAGCCACCCCTACCCCATTTCAGTTTGCTTTATATTATTTTTCATTACTTAAGGATAACTTTTCTTAATTCATAGGTTACATTATCTTAATTCTTGCTTAGGAAGATTACAGTGATTTGAGGGTTCCTGTGCATTTATTTGAGTACTTGAGATGATTTCTGCATTTTTCAGATTTTGATTTTAGTAGTTAAAATGCTATTTTTTATTATAGAATATCAATTTTTAAAAATGTTTATTTAGTTGTAGATGAACACACAGTATCTTTATTTATTTTTATGTGGTGCTGAGGACTGAACCCAGTGCCTCACACATACGAGGCAAGTACTTTATCACTGAGCTACAGCCTCAGCCCCTGGAATATCAATTTTTAAAAAAATCTCTCATTTTCTACTAAAGTTATAAAACAAAACTTTAAGCTGCTTCTTCAGTTTCCAATGTTGGTCTTAAAATTGAAGACATGTTCATTTATTTATTTTTTGTTGTTCTTTTCAGACTTTGTTTCGGGAGTTCCAAGAGCAGCAAGGACTCTGGGCATGGTAGGAGAGATGAAAATTGTTTTTAAAAATCTGTGTGTTACCTTTTATTTTACTATACTTCATGTGCTTATATTTTTTTCTACACAGGTTTATATTTATGATGGGAAAAACATGTCCTCCTTGCACAATTTTACTGGTGAGCAGGTATGCTTTTAAAAACATCATCCTTACAAAAGTACATATTCATTAGAGAAATTGTGGGAGATGAAGTATAAGAGATATCTATCATCCAGTCAAACAGATAATCCATCAAACTGTCATTATGGTGTATTTCTCGTTTGTATGTGTGTGTGTGTGTGTGTAAACAAAAAGTGGTTTATTTAAATTTTTGTGTCTTGCTTTTTTCACTCAACATTCCCTAATGTCTTAAAACTTTGCTTTGTGATATAAAAATGGAGTGATGATTCTATAATATTTAATTTTTAGGTATAAGATAGGCTTTATACATTTAACCTTTGCTTTAGCCAAGTAATTTAAGCAAAACTTTAGCTTTTGTAATTGATTATCATGGCTTTGTTTTTTTGTTTTCTTTTTTTCTTTCTTTTTTTTTTTTTAGGAAATAAAAAATCAAATTACACACACATAAAACTACAAAAACTTTCTTTGTGGAAGTTCAGAAAAACTTTTCTATGCTGATGGCATTCAATTCCCTTTAAGGAATGATCTATATCTTAATTTTATTAGAGGCAAAACAGCATGGCACAGTTTTACATATTATAGATATTACAAGCAAACCTGGTTTGTACTACATGAAATAAAATATTCTTCAATTAAAATGTAGTTCTTTTAAGTACTAGGCATTCTTTACAAGTAGAGACATTTTATAATATTGTATATCTCAGAATTAAATAATAAGTTGGCAGTGATAAAAAAAAAAACAAACAGTTAAGTAGAGAAAAAAAGAAAAACACCTCATTGTGGTTTGCAGCTCTGGGATTCCAGCCTACATGCTCACCTGAGGGCTAGGTTTTGGGAGAGGATTAATAGGCTGAGAAACTAGAACCCTGGTCTCCAGAAACCTCTTCCATCTGTGCGGCAACCAGGGTGGCTGTGCAACACAAAAGGCCTGTAGTTGATTGGTGTTTAGGGTTATTTCAGGGGTGATTGTCTTCTTCTGCTGTTGTGACTTCTTTGGCTCAAGCAGAGTGTCCTGTCGGATGACCTGTGTCTCTGGATGCTGACATGTCTTCATGAAGCTTCCTTCATTCTTTCCAGCTATTATGTGGGGAGGGGCTAGAAAACATGGGCTTTGGATGAGTAACGACCTGGATCATCCATGATTTGTTTGCTACTGCATTGCACAAAACATTCTTTCTTAACTGTTTAGTTGTTTTTTTGTTTTTGTTTTTGTTTTTTTATAGATAGGCATGTGGCATAGTTGTGAGAATCCAATGAAAATACTTCAACCATAGTGCTCAGGATCAAACTCCCCTGAGTAAATGCCGTCCTTTATACTTTCAGGACAAACATAAAAGCCTGCAACTATTATTCTGTTATTTTCCAGTCACACATCAACATGGTACCCCAAACTCTGAGTACTTAAACACACAAGCTCTGATCTTGTCATCAAGTACAGAATATACCTTTCACTTTTCTTGGTTACACTATATCAATTGAAAATAGATAATGTGGGGCTGGGGATGTGGCTCAAGCGGTAGCGCGCTCGCCTGGCACGCGTGCGGCCCGGGTTCGATCCTCAGCACCACATACCAACAAAGATGTTGTGTCTGCCGAGTACTAAAAATAAATAAATAAATAAATATTAAAAAAAAAAAAGAAAAGAAAATAGATAATGTGAGAATCTCCCTTATAAGATGCTCTGATCAAGCCACTGATGGCATACTCCAAGAGGTAGGGCAGGTCTCCGTGTCTCTACAGAGAGCTTCAGGAGAATTCCAGACTTCCAAATTAAATTTTGGAAGCATTCCTAACTTTCCTTTTTCAGTGTGTGGATTCTTTCTTCACTCTGGTCATCTTTAACCTGTCCTTTGTCCTCATTTTGTTTTGCGTGTGGGCCTGTCTTTAGAACTTCCTTTTCACATTTATTTCTAGCCAGGCTGCTCTGACTGTGATGGGCACTAGTCCTCTGTGGTGGGAAAGGCATTTCTTTTACCTATGCCTATAAGTCCATAATAAGCCCACACCCATTTAACCATGTATAATCGAAAAGCAAAATCATCTGACAAGTAAAAGCAAAATCATCTGACAAATGAAATATGAGACAAAAATGAGCTCCTTTCTATATTTTTTCCAAACAGTAATTTTTCTATAGTAGTGGTTTCATACTGGAAAGCCAATTATTATCTGTCATTAATAGCTATTGTCAATTGTCCGTACTGCATAGGCATCCATATATGTGTATATATATATGTGTATGAAACTTATTTTTTGGTTCAATTAAAATGTCTGTCTGTGACCATCTGTCTTTCTGTTAGTGTGTCTGACTGTTGTGTTTTGGGGGAATGCAGAGGAAGTGAGATAATAGAGCTGGGAAGGAAAATTGACTATACTTGGGCACATGTTGAAGATACTGGAATGATGTGTGTGGAATGTTTTTCCCATAAATCTAGCAAAATAAACAAGACTCATTAACTGATTGTCTTTGTTGTGTAATAAACAAAAGAGATTCAGATTGAAGCCCTTAAGTGCAGAGAAAAGAGTAAGGGTTTCAATGTGGTACGTGTAATACATGTAAATATTAATAATAAATATTGTCTAAGCCAGTTAGATGAAGTATAAACATTTCATTTTTATCTTTGTCTTCAGATGGCTGCATATTTCGGATTTTCTGTCGCTGCCACTGACATTAATGGGGATGAGTAAGTTTAAAAAAATGTTTCTAGAAAACTGTTTCCTTTCGTGTTTATGAATGCTCTACTAAAACTAAACATTTTTTTCTTTTGTTTCTTGATCCCCTTCCTGCTAATTTTCTTTCTATTTGTGGAATTAATTTGAAGCAACCTTAATCATGAATATTAGGCAAACTCTATGCTGGTCACAATTTTTTCAATAGTGTTTATAATGCAAAAAAAAAAAAGTAAGCTTAGGAACTACTTATAGATTTTTAAAAGAGCTGAAGCAAGGTTTGACTTTGAAATAACTACTGTGATAATTTTGTGCTTCAGCACAGCCATGAGAGAGGTGCAAAGAGGGAAGCAGCGTTTTAATGAGAAAGAAAATGCTTACTAAGAGATGGAATCCAATCTTTCTCTGGTGAGAAGATTTTGTGCTTTCAGTTATGCAGATGTGTTTATTGGAGCACCACTTTTCATGGATCGAGGCTCTGATGGCAAACTCCAAGAGGTGGGGCAGGTCTCCGTGTCTCTGCAGAAAGCTTCCGGAGAATTCCAGACTACAAAACTGAACGGGTTTGAGGTCTTTGCACGGTTTGGCAGTGCCATAGCTCCTTTGGGAGATCTGGACCAGGATGGCTTCAATGGTAAGATTGAAATCCAGCAACTGTGGGTTCCGGATGCTCTGTGTCCACCTGGGAAAAGTCCTAGCACCCATCTGGAGAAGTTTGCATGAGTGAACCTTCCTAGAAAGATAGGATATTTAAAGTCAGGTTGTCTTTTTTTTCGTTAAAGATCAGAGCGAAGTTTTCAAAAAATCAGCTCTCCTGAGGTATTATTCATGAAGCTTCAAGTTAGAGTGTCAGATGGTTAATTTCTGGAAGAAAGCTTTATTCCTGTGGAGCCCAGTGCCAGCTGCTGATTTTTCTCTCTGCCTCCTGCTAAACGGCAGTGCCCTCTACTGTCCATTTGATTACAAGTGAAAAAATGAAAAACAAAAATAATGCTCCCAGCACAGTGTCAAGGAAGTGCTGATTCTAACTCTAATCTCATAAGTATGAGCTGCCACTAATATTTTTAAAGTCATAACTTTATTGTGTCTAAGACTTTCTGAGCCAGGCTCTCTGTCTCTTCATGGGGACATGTAAAAGGTCCATTGTTTTTATAATAGTATCATTTCAATAGCTATATGTATCTTTAAAAAACAAAGTTGGCTTTTACTATAGAACTCTTTTCAGAAACATGAAATATATGCCACAAGTTACCAAGATTAAAAAAATACTATTAAAAATCTTTCTAGGGATCACAGGATAGAGAGATGAACTGTTGGTGTGTTTGTATAACCAACAGTGTTTAGGGATATGCTTCCCCAAAATGTAAAGGAAATTAATTAAGAAAAACACTCCAGAAGTACAGATGACTTACTCTCTAGTGGAAAGAAAAGTGTTATTTGACTCTGGGCTCCAGTCCTGCCTCATGGGTAGTTGTATGTTATATACCACTCAAGTGTCATCTTGATTAACCCTAGAAATATTCAACATTAGTGAACAATAGGTCAGAGGCACACTTTGCTTCCTAAAATAATCTGGAAGATTTTAGACACCAAGATAACTTAACATAAATCAAATAAAGCTGCGTTAAACGGCTCATAATAAAACATGAAAAAAATACAGTAAAACACGCCAAACCATTACTTACTAATAACAACTACTACCTAGAAAGTATAGACCCATATTTGAGGTTCTGCTTTGCATAAAATTGATGAGTTGTTTGCTATATCACTGGGCCTCTGTCTCCCAAGCTTTCTGGGAAAGCCTGGACTTGTTTTCTGTCAAGGGTATTCTAACCAATTTATGGAAGTTTCCTTGATATTGTGATCCAGTCATTATCTCATCCTTCTTATTAGATTTTAATAATAGGATATGATCTGCCAACACAAAAAATATAAACAACAGCTAAAAACATTGAAGTTTTAGAATTTTTTTATAAAGAGATTTTACTTCCAGAGAGAGATTCCATAGAGGGTGTTGATGGTCTTCCAAGGTTTTACCTTAGGTCTTATTGTCCCAAGTAGTAGTTCTTGAAAGATAAGGAATTTAGTGGAAAATTGTCTGAGCTGGATTTGTGTAAATATATCATTAATTATAATATAACATGGTTCTATTTTTGTTCATGGCTGATAACATTAAGTGTCATTGCTTCTGTATTTCTGTATCCCACTCTTTCTACCTATCCTCATCAGGAAAACACTGGGTACTGTCAAGAGGGTTATGAAAGGCAAAACAATAAATTTATATTCCACGATTTTACATAGCTCCAGGGTAATTTTGTGCAGTTTTTGTCAACATCTTTTCAGAAAAGCAGGGGGGAGGAAAAAAAAAACAACCAGAAGAGAGCAACTAAAATGATCAAAGGAGAAAATTGATTGCATGAAAACATAGTGCTTTTCAAAAATGACAGCCAAGGGAAAAGATAATAAGCATGTATAAAATATTGAAGGGATTAGAAAAATTAAAGATAATTTGTAATAATAATATCTTAACTTTAGAGCCATCTTTTGTTGGGAAATTATATTTTAATAAATACTTTTTAATGCACATATTAATTTAGCAATTATATTTACCTTTTAAAACTTCAAAAAGAATAACAGAGAGATTCTTAAATAATTTAAATACTGAATTTTAAAGGATGGTACATTCTTAGTTCCCATTAAGAACAAATGTTATGGTAGGTGCTGAAAATGAGCCCATTTTTTCACATATACATTTTCCCTCTTTAAAATGCATGAACCCACCCATGTCTTTATGTAGTGGCAATGTATATGTGAAAAAAATAAACACTAGAATGTGATTATCACAGTGGGCATAATGGTCTTATACAATGGGTGAGAGGTCAAGGTATCTTTGGTGTCTGAGGGGTTGTCATTAAGCAGGAATAAAACAGTTTGGATACATTAAGGAACTGGAGGCTATTTGGTGTGGCAGGTACAGAGGGACCATTAGATGCAAGACAGATATTTGTCCTTGATCTCATGAAGCTTGTTTTATGGAGATTCATAGAGTAAGTAAACAAAAAAATGAGGAAATGCAGGTAGTGTGACTGGGCTTTTTTTTTTTTTTTAAGACAAAGTACTGTGATAGGGAGTTCCAAGAGTTCCAAGAAAGTACAATATAGTAGGGGTCCTGAGGGACAAGTACTCGGCCTCTTAGAGTTTCTAGGAAAGGCCTCACTGACAGGATAGCATTTCATCTATGATCTATGGCGAGCGGAAGCAGCAAGGCTTGAAAAGCTGTCGAGCAAAAGCTGTTTGGACGAGAAAACAGCAAAGGTATGCCCAGAGATTAACTTGGTGTGTTTAGGAAATAGAAAAAAGGCCAAGATTGCTGGGAATAGTGGATGAAACAAAAAGGAGGAGGGTAGAGAGGGTAGGAGAGGAGATTTTCAAAGTGAGCAGAAGACATACCAGGCACGACTTAGGTCTTATTCTAAATGCTTTGAGAAATAATTGAAGGCTATCAAGAAGGGGGATCTGAGACAGTAAGGTTAACACTGGCCGGCTTTGAAGAGAATGAGCCATGGGGAAAGACTAGAAGTGCGAGGCCACTTGAGTGGCTGCTCCAGGGGTGCAGGCAGAGCCTGGCAAGGGCTTCTCTAAGGTGGTAGCAGCAGAGACAGAGAAGTGGATGGGTTTATAATATATCTTCGAATTTATAAAGATCATAGTGACCATTTGATATTTTGGAGTTTTTTTTTTTAAGAATTTTAAATTCTATTTGTTTATGTCATTTCATTATAAATTGAGCAAGATCAGCATGAAGTTATAACCTTCAAATTTCTGAGCTGGATTTACTTCTGCTTAGGAAAAACAAAAGCTATGCATAGCTAAATAAGCTAGAAATTTGAGAACTAATGAACTTTAGATGAATCTTTTGACAAATGCCCACCTCACTCTCTACCTCCTAATTTTAAAAATAAAGCATTTTAAGTCTATAAAGGTTAAGTGGTTTGCCCAGGGTCAGATCCAAAAATATCTGCTCTGAATTAATGTCATTTCTACATAGTTTTGCTCGAATCTCCTTGAATTAGATCGTTACTGTTGAATAGAAAGTACTCTGTTGAATTTTGAATCAATATTTAATATGATCAAGAGGTTCTAAATTTTTTTTTCAGTTTTTTAAATTGTGCATTATAATTATACTTAATAGTGGGATTCATTATGGCACATTTATATATGCACATAACATAATTCGATCAGTCTCATTCCCCAGTAGCTTTCTGTAAATATTAAGATCACTATGTAAATAATTGTAAACACTAAGACTTCCTTCTCTCTGTCTTGCCCATCTTCCCTGTCCCCTTTCTCCTGAATCATTGTTACCCTTCTCTTTTCTTCTCTCATCCTCACTCTCCTTTCCTCCCACAGATATTGCAATTGCTGCTCCCTATGGGGGTGAAGATAAAAAAGGAATTGTTTATATTTTCAATGGAAGATCAACAGGCTTGAACACAGTGCCATCTCAGATCCTCGAAGGGCAGTGGGCTGCACAGAGCATGCCACCAAGCTTTGGCTATTCCATGAAGGGAGCCACAGACATAGACAAGAATGGATATCCAGGTGCTTTTCTGTAAATGCATGTGGCTCGTGCACTTTTTCAGTCCAAATAGCAAAGAGTACTAATTGCCATTCTCTTGGTTTATATTACAAATTATTTCAGTTGAATATTCCAAGCATTGATCAGGCCTCCCCTGTACAGAAGACACTGTTCTCAGTACAGGGGACAGGAAGAAAGGCAGCTGTTTCCTGGTGGCATACAATATGAAACACTTAACTCTGAGTCTGTTTCATTGTCTTGAGGTCTATAATAAAATGTCAGAAAAATGTTGTAGAAGCTATAAACAAAAACCAAGTGCTCATTCCAAGTTTTTAAATGTTAGCCATTGTTTTTGTGCTTAATGATGTAGCATTTTTGTGGATTTGACTAATTAATGTGATTTTTTTTTTAAAGGTAAATTATTTATTTAATAAGGCTTGTGAGGGGACACAAGCTAAGTTAGGTTACTATGAGGACATTTTTCTATATGTGAGAAGAGATTGAGGAAGTCATTTGCTCAAACTTGCTCACTGGGTTAGTCCATTAGAACAAGCAAAACCTTTTTCAGGCTCTTATATACTTGGAGTATTACAATGAATCCAGGATCAAAATAGGTCTTCTTTTTATTCTAAAAAAATGAGAGAATGTAGATCACCTTTGTTGTTGAAATAGTTAATAGAAGCTCAATATACAAGTATGTTGAAAGGTTTCTAGAAATAAGACATAAAGTTTACTCTTATCTATAAATTGGCATTATTTCCAGTTGTATGTTATAATAAAATATTTGTTATAGAACTTTTAGAAAATACAGCAAAGCATATTTTTCCTATGCATTCATATTATTATTTTTTCTTGGTACGAGGGATTGAACCCAGGGGTACTTAATCACTGAGCCACATCCCCAGCCCTTTTTGCATTTTTATTTAGAGACAGGATCTCACTGACCTGCTTAGGGCCTGATTTTGCTGAGGCTGGCTTTAAACCCTTGATCCTCCTGGGATTAATGCTGCTGGGATTAGAGGCATGCACCACCACGCCTGGCTTGCATTCATACATATTTCTTAACAAAGCAGAATCATGCTTTGTAAACTTTTTATTATATATTTTTTTTCTTAAAGTATCAGAAACAATTCCCCTATTTTTCTTCTAAAACATAAATTTTATGTTTCTCTCTAATAAATAGCTATATCATATCTAATGTTACCTTATTTGAGGGCATTTATATCTTTACATGTCATTCTGTTGCATACCACTGAATATTTCCTTAGGACAAAATTCTAGAATTGGTATGTCAAAGATGTGTACTTTATGAACAGCCTTAAAAAATAATCCCATTTCCTCTACAAAATGGCTTTTGTCAACTTTTTCAAAAACACTAGCAGTAAAAAAATAATCATTTTCCCACACTGCACCTCTTTTAAAATAATTTGGAGTACCTAGTAGATGTATTATTATTATTATTATTATTTTTATTTATTTATTTATTTATTTTTGGTATTGGGATTGGACTCAGGGCCACTGGACCACTGAGCACCTCCCCAGCTCTATTTTGTATTTTTTTAGAGTCAGGGTCTCACTGAGTTGCTTAATGCTTCACCATTGCTGAGGCTGGCTTTGTACTCATTATCCTCCTGTCTCAGCCTCCTGAGCCACAGATAATATTATGTTGTTTCAGTTAACAGTTTTTAACTATTAATGAAGATAAGCATTGTTGTTTATTTGTATACTTACTTTTGGAATTTCCTTTTTACGTTTTTTTTCTCTCCTTTTCAATTGAGATGCAATTTCTCTTTCTTTCATTCCTTCATTTTTAAACTTGTGCAGTGCTTTAAATATTGACAATTTTTAACTTCTTAGCTCTTTTATACATTTCCCAGTTTGTCATGTTTGTGTCTTTGGCATAAAGATGTTTTGAATTTTCATATAATTCAATCTGTCTGTCTTTATTTGCTCTTGTATGCTTCTCTGCTTAGAAAAGGTTTCCTTAGATTGAACTTGGATACATTGTAAAATGCATCTGTGGTTTCAGTTTTTTTAAATCATTGACCAGTTATGCTGTTATGTATAAAAATTAATGTATTTTATTCTTGCTGATTTGAATGCTGCCTGCTATCATATTCAACATATGTATATGTGCTTTCTTGGTTTTGTTTCTAAAACAAGAGAACTGGCGGAAAATTTTATAATAAAAGTATAAATACACAGGTATCTGTAAAGCTTTTGTTTTTGGGGAGTGTATATGTTTGCTGGCTATACACTTCCTTTTTGGTGCTCTTTTTATGAAATAGCCAAGAAAAAGGTTTTATCTACCTGAATGAAAGTCTGGTTTATGATGAGCATTTGCAATGATGAACACTTGTTATAGTTTTCCAGTGTTTTATCCTCATATATCTTATCTTAGAACCTTTTAGTTTTGAGAAAATGTTTAAATCTTATGTGCATTAAGCATTTCTAGAATGATACATAAGCTTTAAAAACAATTATTATTACTAACATATTCTTTTGCTTTTGCTTAAGACTTAATTGTAGGAGCTTTTGGTGTAGATCGAGCTGTGTTATACAGGTATGTTTCATGTTCTGTACTATGGGAATATTTTGAATTTTAAAAAATTCTTTTAGTTAAGTCCCAGTGTTTGAATTTCAGTTTTAATTTTCTTAGAGTAAGGATAAAACTTGTTTGTTCTTTCTATTCAGGATTTGCTGTGGGTAAAGAGTATTTATACAAGGAAGTCTCAAAGAAAAGAACAGTATAGACTTTTTTATTTAGAAAAATGTTCAGAGTTTTTGCTTATTGTCCTTAAATTTTGTTCAGAGACATTCTCCTATATTTTTCATTTCTCTTTAAAAACCGTATGGATAGGGGCTGATATGTTGTTAGTGGTAGAGCACTTAACCCAGCAGGTACCAGATCCTGGGTTCCATTGTGAGCCCCTTCCCCACATCAAATGTATAGGCTGTATTTTCCTATAAGAGGTAGGAAACCAGCCTGGTGTTTGTGGCCCAGTATTCTGTGACCACAGTGATTATGTAATGGATCCCCACATGAATATTTTTTGTTAGAAAAATGTGTAAAAATTCATATTTCTCTATTTTCCAACTTCATATATATTACCAGTTTTCTCTATTTCATCAATTCTCATAGAATATCAACTGGTATCTCAAGTAGCTTAATATTTCTACAGATGGAGATTAAGCATGGTAGGAAACCTAACATCGATGCTAGGTGGTAGAGTTTGTGATGGCTCAACCTAATTACAGCTTTGGGGGAATGTGTGTACTTACAGATTTCAGGGATTTGTCGTTTTGAGGCAATCTCATTGACTTGAGTCTACTGTATTTTTGTACAAGATGTAAACTTGGATGTTTGGAATTTGGAAAACTATATTTACAGGTTGCAAATACCTTATCTGAAATTCTTGGGATCAGAAATGTTTCAGATTTTAGAATTTTTCTAATTTTGAAATAGTTACATAGACTTTACCAGTTGAACATCCCTTATAATAAGAAATATGAAATGGTTCAAAATCCACAACCTTTTGAGCATTATGTTTGTGCTCAAAAAGTTTCAGATTTTGGATTTTTTTTTAATTAGGAGTGCTTAACTGTATTTTATTGTTTTAGCTTTAAAATTGCTGCTAATGAAGTAATACCTGCATGTGGTGCATATTCAAACAATGCGTAAAGATCATAGAATAAAAATATATTTTCTCATGTCAATTACTAGTTTATTAGGTATGTCCTACAAAAAATACTCATGTATTAAAAGAGATCATGTGCATAAATGTATGTGTGTCTGTAGACATTCTTTATTTATTGTGAGATTTTCTTTTCCTTTTACTACAGTTACATCTTGGATGTATCTTAGAGATTATCTTATGTCAATACAGATAGATTTATGACACTCATGTTGCATTGCATTAAGTAGGGACCTTGTAACTTACTTAATGGACTGAGTTCAGATTTGTTGGCCAATTGTCCTGCTTTTCTTGGAACTGAGCAATTTCCCAGGATGCAGGACTTTCAGTGCTGAAATTGGGAAAGTTTTGGGCAAACCGAGGCAGTTGGTCATCTTACACTTAAAAGTTTGTTTCAATGTTTTTTGCTCTTAGAAAGAATGCTTTAGATGTTACTGTATCATGGTGAATGTGAACCTAAAATGCTGGGATCAACCCAAGTTTCAGCTTCTAAGTTTGAACTTTTTTTCTTCCCTTTTTTAAAAACAGGGCCAGACCTGTTATCACCGTAAATGCTGGCCTTGAAGTATATCCTAGCATTTTAAATCAAGACAATAAAACCTGCCCATTGCCTGGGACAGCTCTCAAAGTTTCCTGGTAAGGATATGTGTTTAATAATAGTTATGATTAATGGTTCGATTATTGTAAGAACAATTAAAAATTAAGATGGCAGGGCTAAAATATTACTAAAGCAGTTTCTGTGGATACACTCCATTTTTTGGCCATAGATTGGATTATAGAAATAGTGTTCCAAGGAAAATTTCTAGAATGCTCCAGAAATACTCAATAAATTACTATATTTTTTAAAGAATTATATATGGTCAATGAATATATTTAAAAAGAAGAAAAAGCTAACAAGATCTCAGAACTCATTTTATAAAAATTTCATTCTAAACAGGCCCTTTTAAATGAAATCTTTTTTTAATTAAATTTTTTTTTTCTTTTAGTTGTTGATGGACCTATTTTATTTATTCATATGTGTTGCTAAGAATCGAACCCAGTGCCTCCCATAGTCTAGGAAAGAGCTCTACCACTGAGCCATAAACCTAACCCTTTAAATGAAATCTTTAAAAGATGATGTTCTTTTTCAGATTTCAAATCTGTATGGCTGTATGGTAAAATTACTTTGCCCTTATATTTTGATCTTTTACTTGTTTCTTTTCTGGTTTCCAAAGAAAAATACAATATTTTTTCATAAGTCTAGTGTCTGACTTCTCTGCCCCATTGTTTTCCAAGTTTATCATGTGTGTGATACTCAGGATATTTGCTATATTTTCTTTCTACCTGTATTATAATTTTCCTAAGTTTCCTTTAAACTGACTCATACTTTATCTCAAAGTATTTTAAAAATAAAATGGAGAGGGCTGGGTTGTGGCTCAGTGGTAGAGCGCTTGCCTAGCATGCATGTGAAGCACTGAGTTCAATCCTAGCACCACATTAAAAGAAAAAAAAATACGAAATAAAGGTATTGTGTCCATCTACAAGTAAAAAAAAAAAAAAAAAAAAAAGCCCACAATGGAAAAGACAATATCTTTCTCATATGTGAAAATAAATACAAAACTATTGGAAGTTTTTGGCCCTGTGTACTTTAACATCACTTAGAGGAACACTGTTCACATTCTTTACTTGCACAGAAAAATTGCAAAGAATTATAGAAGAAGAGGAAAATGATTGGTAAACAGGAAAATTTTATTTAAAAAGAGCTAATGATAGATATTTTCCTGATTTTGTTTTGAATTTTTATGGTCATTAAAATCTTGAAAAATTTAGTTTATTCATGGGATTACATTAATCATTCCATAATAATTGCTCTTAATTTTTATTGATTGTTAATCAAATTATTTTCAAGATTTTGGCTTTCAGTTTTACTGCCTTTCTTTCCTTCACTCATTTTTTATGTTTCTGTGAAGATGCTAATAATATGCTTGTAATTATGCTAATAATTAGAAGGCTTCAAATGCACTAATTGAAGTACTAGCTTTCATCTAATTTTGACCATGGTACACAGCTAGAAATAAACCTTGCACCATAATCCTATAAACCCATTACTTACATCAACTTTCTTTATTGTATACACTTTTTTAAGATGCTGCATACAGCCAACTACACTGATTTCATGACCTGTTAAGATATTGTAAAGCCTTGTACATTGCTGGTGGGACTGCAAATTGGTGCAGCCAATTTGGAAAGCAGTGTGAAGATTTCTTGGAAAGCTGGGAATGGAGCCACCATTTGACCCAGCTATTCCCCTTCTCGGTCTATTCCCTAAAGACCTAAAAAGAGCATGCTACAGGGACACTGCTACATCGATGTTCATAGCAGCACAATTCACAATAGCTAGACTGTGGAACCAACCTAGATGCCCTTCAATGGATGAATGGATAAAAAAAATGTGGCATTTATACACAATGGAGTATTACTCTGCATTAAAAAATGACAAAATCATAGAATTTGCAGGGAAATGGATGGCATTAGAGCAGATTATGCTAAGTGAAGCTAGCCAATCCCTAAAAAACAAATGCCAAATGTCTTCTTTGATATAAGGAGAGTAACTAAGAACAGAGTAGGGTCGAAGAGCATGAGAAGAAGATTAACATTAAATAGGGATGAGAGGTGGGAGGGAAAGGGAGAGAGAAGGGAAAATGCATGGAAATGGAAGGAGACCCTCAGAGTTATACAAAAGTACATACAAGAGGAAGTGAGGGGAAGGGGAAAAATAATATAAGGGGGACAAACGAATGTCAGTAGAGGGAGCAGAGAGAGAAGAGGGGAGGGGAGGGGAGGGGAGGGGGGATAGTAGAGGATAGGAAAGGCAGCAGAATACAACAGACACTCGTATGGCAATATGTAAATCAATGGATGTGTAACTGATGTGATTCTGCAATCTGTATATGGGGTAAAAATGGGAGCTCATAACCCACTTGAATCAAATTGTGAAATATGATATATCAAGAACTATGTAATGTTTTGAACAGCCAACAATAAAAAATTAAAAAAAAAAAAAAGATATTGTAAAGCACATCCTCTAGAGAAGCTTGGTAATTAAAGGATGCTTCAGTGGATTTTTTTTTTTTTTAATTATAGAACACATTATTTTAAATCTAAACTGGCATTTCCCTTATTTAGATTTATCAACAGGTTCTGTAAACTTGAATGGAGGTTAGGAAATTATTTTTCTCATCGAGGTACCCTGAAAGGAAACATGTTTAACTTACTGAAGAATGAGTTAGGTTAGTCTGGGTAGTTTCATGTTTTAAGAACAATATTAAGACATGAAGAAAGATGCCGGGCTTCCTGGCCTTAACTATGCACCATCAACCCTCTGCACCTGCCGTTTCTGCATTCTTGGTTTCAACCAACTGCAGATAGGAAAAAAAAATTATCGTCTGTACTGAACATGTACATACTTTTAGTTTTTACTTATTATTTCCTATATTATTGTGTATTCCCTGACAATACAGTAGAATGACTATTTACATGGCATTTTCATTGTACGAGGTATTATAAGTAGATATGACTTAAAGGTAATCTAGAAATGACTTAAAGTATGAAAGAAGATATCTGTAGGTTATATGTAAATTCTGTGCTGTTTTATTAACGAGCATCTACTGATTTGGGTATCTGTGGAGGCTGAAGGGTAGTTCACAGAACCAATCCCCTACAGATAACAAGGGATGAGTGTATAAGAAATGTGAGATTTGAATGATATTAAATATATCTACGCTGGATTATAGGATTTACATGTATATACTTTCTTTTCCTACAGTTTTAATGTCAGGTTCTGTTTAAAGGCAGATGGCAAAGGAGCACTTCCAAGGAAACTTAGTAAGTGTCCTATGAAAAATCAAAAGTATTTTAATACTCTTATATATACAGCACTTAAAAATGTTATAGGATACTTAGTAACTCAAATTGTTATTGTTTTTAAACTAAATGTTTATGCTTAAACACATTTAAGATGGCAGCCTAATTACTTTGGCAACTATTAAGCCAGTAAATACATTTGAGAAATAATATATTTATTAATGGACATTGTGTGCAAACTAGCCCACAAAATAGCAAATATAACACACCATATATAAATACAGCTTTTAGAAAGGTAAGCATTTAATGATGTAAGATGAACTCTGAGGGGAATGAGTATCCTTGCTATGAGTAGATGATAGATATCTCAGTAGACTGAGATATTTAGCTTTATATTTCTGGGAAATACCGAACTATCTTAGAAATAGAGATGATTTAGGAATAGTGAGGAGAAAATGTTTTCTTCACTAAATTTAATCTACCCAGCAGAGTGTACTTCCTTTCCTAAAACAATTGATGTGACCCTGAGAGCAAAGTAGGGATATTAATCAATATTGCCAGAATTTGCCAGTGCATCAGATAGTGACAGGTGCTAATGAGTAACAAAGCAAAGAGGAGGACTGAAGCCGCTGGGCAGGTGTTCATGTGAGTGAGTCCAGCAGGACCTCACTGGAGGTAACTTCTCTATAGAGACCTGCAGGAACAGAAGAGTGGTTCACACAGAAGAAATGGCAATTTCAAGAAGCCCAAGGAAGGGCTTGGGTTGTGGCTCAGTGGTAGAGCACTTGGCTAACATGTGAGAGGCACTGGGTCCGATCCTCAGCACCACATAAAAATAAATAAATAAAATAAAGGTCTATCAACAACTAAAAAAAAAAAAAGAAGTCCAAGGAAGGAGTGTGTCTGTGTGTTTGAGAGACTGCAAGGAGAGCAGTGTGACTGAGTAGAACCAAACATGAATCACAATAGCCCTGAGTTTTCACCTAAATTTGAAATGAAAGTCAATCAGTATTTAAAGAAACTTGAAAAGAGAGCTGTTGTGTTAAAAATTCATACTCTCATCTGCTTTTAAGAAACTACTTAAAGAACTGAATTTTAGAAAGTGGTAATTGTAACAACTGTGCTTCCGACTCTGCACAGTCATGTTTACGTGATTCTTAACCCATCAAACAGTCACTTACTTCATGAGGGACATGTTTATCTGACCATTTGATATGGTAGCTTCCTTCAAAGGAGGAATTTCAATTGGTACAAATTGTTTACCATAGTTTTAATATGACGTGGTTTCCAATTAATGAGTACTTAATCAAAATCGACAAAGAGTCTTGTCACTTGGATTAATGGCAGAAGTTTTTTTTTTTTTGCCCATGCTGGAGATTGAACCCAGGTCTTAGGCACACTAAAGCAGTTACTCAACCACTGAGCTATATCCTCCTCCGAGAGTGAAAGTCTTAATTCACATATATTTCACCCCCTGGACTTCCTACAGCTTAAACTAAAAGAATTTTTCCTTTTATATTTTACTGCCATTGTTATTTGGAATTACATATGATATTGCTTCGGGGATGGTTGGCTTAATTATTTAATTATTATAGTAAATTTATTCAGTGTTAATATGTTGTAGTGTCCCTCATTAAAAGATATTTTTAATGAATTTGAAGCAGATCACTTCTCAGAAATAAATATCTCTGTTGACATGAAAATTCTAGATATCTAGGACAGAGGTAAGTCCATAAAGAATACATTGGTTATAAATCCTTTGATTTATATAGACTTCCAGGTGGAGCTTCTTTTGGATAAACTCAAGCAAAAGGGAGCAATTCGGCGAGCACTGTTTCTCCATAGCAGGTCCCCGGGTCACTCCAAGAACATGACAATTTCTAGAGGGGGACAGATGCAGTGTGAAGAGCTGATAGCATATCTGCGGGTAAGAGTTCATCTGTGTTCTGTTATCTTTTCTTTTTAATTGTTACTTTTTCATTTTCAACTAAATGACTTCCAAAGTGAAGAGCACAAAAAAATATGCTTAAGGAAATCTGGCTCTTTCAAGCGTCAAACCTGACAGTAGAAGTCATGGATCTCACTTCTGGCAGACTGCAGATGGCCTTTCAACAACAATATTACTGAATGAATTATGATAAGGATATTTATTAAATGTTGCTGGACTCAAGACAGTAAAGGAAATCTCCAGGGTCCAAAAAGTCAGCAATCAACTAAACCCCTGAGCTCAATCTGAATTGTGAGTTGAAAGCAAAATTTTGAGCCTAAGCTGCTGGCAAGGATGGGCACTGGGGAGAGAGTGAGTAGGAATTTCAGACACCAGCTTAGGGATTCAGACTCTCCAGGGCCTTCTGCAATCTGAGATTCCTTCATTAGGTCTAGACGCTTTCATGAAGCTAAAGTGTCCTTAGGATGGAGGTACATCTTGACTACAGCAAGAGAAGATGCAAAGAAAAGATTCTATGGAGGTCAGGGTGACCTGTTACTACTTCTTTTCAATATGTGACCTTGCACAAGTTACTTATCAAAACCCAAATTTCTTTATCCTTAAAAAGGGAGTGTTAATAATATCAATTTTCTTCTCTTGTTGTAAGTATTTAATAAGATACTTACATGTTGTAAAATCATAGTCTGGCATGAATCTAAAAATCAAAGGTAGTTCTTATTACTAATATTCATGGATCTCCCTTAATCATATCACAAAAGAATGTGGTTCATATTCATCTGAATATTTTAAGGGAACTGCTTCCACAGATAAAAGATGGAAATTTTAAAAAGAAGGCAAACATATCGCTAAAGCTTTAGAAGATTGAGAATCGTTAACAGGTTTATTTCACAGACCCATATAGAATTCAGCACTGAAACTCAATAATTCGAGAATGTAGAAATTGATCAGGAATAAAATTGATCATGTATGCTGCAGTCTGGCTGGGCAAAATAACCGGGGGTGACAAGCAACTTGTGAAGGTTGATACAGCAGGAGCTGCTTTATTGTAGGACAGCAGAGGTATTTATACATAACTGAATACACAGCTTGACTCAATTTAGCATCATCCAGTTACAGCAATCAGTCATTAAGGAATCATCATCTTAATAATTATACACAGCTTAACTTAATTGACATAATCTAGACACAGCAATCAGTCATTAAGGAATCTCCATCATCTTAATGGCTCGCTGGCGTTACTTCTCAAACCACTCCTCCTGACAAAGTGCCAGGTGCCATCTTGACTTGTCTGTGGCCCTCAACACATGTATAGGCCATAAAGGTAATCTAAACATTTCAAAGAGATATCATAGGAAATATGGTATCTGATCACAATGTACTTGTGTTATCTTTCCATCACTATAAGAAATACCTAAGGTAATCAACGTATAAGAAGAAAAGGTTTGAAAGGTTTCAGCCCATGATTGGTTGAGCAACCCTGTAGTTTTTGGGGCTGCAGTGAAGCAGTAATTCTGAAAGAAGTTATGAGGCAGGACAGTACCACCCACCTCATAGCCAGAAAGCAGAGAGCAAGAGAAAGAGACTGGGGTCCCACAGTCCCTTTCAAGGGCATCTCCAGTGACCTGAGGACCTGACACTAGGTAGGCCAGGCCTCTTAAAGGTTTCCCCACTTCTTCAGTATTGCCTCCCTAGCGTCCAGGCCTTTATCACATGGACACTTAACATCCAAACGGTAACAACAGTTTTTAGAAACCAATAGCAAAAAGATAATTTAGGAAATTGAGTTCCTAGGAAATGTAGTTTTAAATAACTTAAGGGTCAAAAAGAGATTATATTGGAAATATATAATTGAATCATTGTGAAAATACTACATATCACAATGTCTAGATGTCACAGAAGCAAAATGTAAATGTAAGTGTACATCCTTCAGTGCCATTTAATTTAAATGAATGAGGAAAAGTAGAGGTATTAATTAGACTAGCTTCATAGAATTAGCTGGCTTTGTGATGTGCACCTGTAGATTTCTCCAGATACTTTAAGTTGATACCATCTTTAATGTGAAGATTTTCCATTTCTAGGATGAATCTGAATTTAGAGACAAACTTACTCCAATTACTATTTTTATGGAGTATCGGTTGGATTATAGAACGGCCGCTGATGCCACAGGCTTGCGTCCCATCCTGAACCAGTTCACCCCTGCTAACCTCAGTCGACAGGTACTGTCTCTCCCAGTGTGCTCCTGCTACATACTGGGATCTTTATTAAGTTCTTATAATTTGTGTTCTTAAATATCACAAGGGATTGCTTTTATAATGTTGGTAGATGTTTAGTTAAATAAGTCAGAGGGGTAGAAATGTGAACTTTCCTGTTAGACATATTTAAATCCACTCTGACTTTAGTTGTGTGTAGAAAAAGCCAGGGTCACATTTCATATGCATAAAATAATAAAATAATTCAAGGAAAACAACAAAACTCCATTCTTTACATAGCGTTTTAGTATTTTGCTAAATACCTTTGATACACATCTTTAATATACATTTTGTTTTTAAAGTATATATATAGGTATATATGTATTTACACATTTCACCAATATGCATATATAGTATATAATCATTCTGTACATAGGCTAAGTACAAGAACATAAGACTTCGGATTGATATTTTAATTTTAGAAAAACCTGTGAAAAACATGTATTTAAATATATTTAAATATTGTTATTTTCTGTTTCTTCCTTTTATAACATGTTCATATTTTTGGATTGATATTTTTTCCCCATAAAATTCTTTAAACTAAATGTAGATTGACCTTTCTATTTTCTTTCTTTCTCTTTTTTTAACCTGTATTTATATATTTTTGTGTGGTGCTGAAGATTGAACCCAGTGCTTCACACATGCTAGGCAAACACTCTACCACTGAGCTACAACCCCAGCCCCTCGTCATTTCTTTTTTATTTTCCTTTAAAGGATCTCATAACTTGCTCATTTGGTTTTTGGTTTTTTAGGGGGTAATTTGAGAGGACTATATAACTACAGCATAAAGCAAAGTTTTTAAAAAAATGTTTAGTGTTTTGTAACTTTTATATTTTAATAATCCATTTTGTATATCAGTAATCACATGTTATTTTATACTATCTATTTCAAGAGAGCCTGTTATATATAGCTCTGTGTTTATATTGTCTAATTTGGTAGGTGTACAGTGTTATGTTGATTAACAATTTAGAAGTGGATCTCTATGCCTCTTAAGGTCTGTCAGTCAGTATTGTGCTATCTTTCAAAGTTAATTTTTATTAGAAATTAATTTTAATAATAGGTATGTATTAGTTTTCTGGAGCTTCTACAACAGTGTACCATAGAGTAAGGGACTTAAATAACATAAGTTCATTTTCTCACAATTTTGAAGGCTAGAAATCCAAGATCAAGGGGTCACGAGGGTTGATTTCTTCCAAGGCCTATCTCCTTGGCTTATAGATGCTCACCTTCTCTTCTGTTCTCACGTGGTGTTTCCTTTACATGTGTCTGTGTCCTAGACTCATCATTTAAGAAGCACAGGTGAGTAATATTAGATTAAGGCCTACCCTAGTGACATCATTTTAGTTACTTCTCTAAAGACTGTATCTCAAATACTGTCACATTCTGAGGTACTGAGGAATAGAACTTCAACATACAATTTGGGCAAACATAATTCAGCCATAACAATATCCAAAATATTATAATTTTAACTTGTAAGCAATTTAAAAATTTTCAGCAAACTATTTACATTCTGTTTTTTTTACTTTCTTCAAAATCCAGAATATATTGTACAATTATAATACATATAAATCCAGATGCTAAATTTTTGTTGAAAAAATTTTTTGTTTATTTAGAATTCATATAATTTATAATTGAAGAAGATATATATACTCAAGTTATTCTAAACATACTAAAAATTTTTTACTAAGGGATTTCAATATCAGTTTTTTAAGTAAAATCAGTTTCTCAGTCACACAAGACAAGTTTCAAGTGTTCGAGGGCCACATTTGGCTTCTACATGGCTACTTATATTAGTGCAGATCAAAAGCTTCCTCTTTTGCAGTAGGAGATTCAGTGGTTTCTGCAGAAGGAATGGTTATCCCATTTTTTTTTTCATTCAAATATATATCATATTCTTGCTTAGTCCAAGATATTAAGTATAATTCCAGGTATGGTGGCACATGCCAGTAATCCCTGCAACTAAAGGCCGAGGCAGGAAGATCATAAGTTCCAGGCCAGCCTCAGCAATGTAGTGAGACCCCATCTCAAAATAAAAATAAAAAGGGCTAAGGATGTAGTTCAGTGGTAGAGCAACTCTGGGTTCAATCTCCAGTAGTTGAAAAAAAAAAAAGAAAGGAGAGATATTAAGTATATAACTGTAGAGATTTGGTTCTCTGGACATAGAAGACATTGCTTTGTGGGTTTCCACTTCTGAAACTATCTTTTCTGGTAACATGGTTGTTTATTTGTTTGTTTGTTGCTTTTCTTCTGTACATTGTCACTTAATTATTCTGTAGTCATTCAGGAATGCTGTGTTCCTGTTGATAATGTTTTAACTACAGCTCCAGTGCCAGCTTAGTTCTTTTCCTACCCTGCAAAGTGGTAGTTAGCTATGTGTTCATTTATCACAGTTTTATTAATATTTTTATACAAATTTCTTATTCCAGACTTCAGATACACAACTTACATGAGTTTGTTATGCACAAAATTCACCCTTTATTCCTGAACTGAGCAGTGATTTCCTTTGTGTGACTTACAGAATCACCATAAATTCTCCTAACAATCCTGACCTTTTCTTTTTTCTTGATGCTTATGGCAACTGCTTGCATCTAGTAATTGAATTAATTCCATATATTTTGGGGTTTCATCCCAATTAAATTGGCAATTAGCATTTCTATCAAGTAATTCTATTCCAGGTAACTGCACTTCCCTTGTGACTTAGAAGTATGCAATCATCACCTGTTTTTAAATGATTCCTTTCATTATTCTTTTCCTTTAAATCCTTTTCTCTCTTCTTTTCATCTGCTTCTGGGTATGAAGCCCTTTAGATATTAAGAGTAGACAAACCAAGAATTTTCCTTCTTTCTTTTCTCAATTTTTATATTCCTGTTTTCACATCTTATCCAACATATTCTGCATCTTCCATTATTTCTCTTTGGGTTTTTTCCATACTGTTCTATCCAGCACATTCTCCTGGAAAGGCCTGGATAAGGAAAAGTTCAGATTTTTCTTGTTGTACCTATTCTGGTCATTCTGACACTTCTGGTTCCTTTTCCTTTTTTTCTTTCTAAATGGCCATGGACATGCTGCATCATTTTGACCAGTTCTTTCCCCCTTTGGTCCTCCTGTTGTATGGCTCCAGTATATTTTCCGTTCTTTATTCTTTTGTCTTTTGTAGCCATATTTCCATGACATTGACAGAGGGCACACTCTTTAGTGAGGAATTCTAGGGGTTTATATTGCTTAAGTTCACACAACTTAGTTGTAAGCGGAGTCAAAACCTTCAGCCTAGCATGGTAGTGCACACCCTGCAATCCCAGCTACTCAGGAGGCTGAGGCAGGAGGATCACAAGTTCAAGGCTAGCAATATAGTGAGACCCTGTCCCAAAACAAAATATAAAAAAGACCCAAGGATGTAGCTCAGTGGTAGAGCAGCACTGGGTTCAACCCCTAGTATTGCAAAAAACAAATCAAACAAAACAAAAATGAATCTCTCAATTTTTAATCATTACTTCTATACCAGATTTTATTTCAAAATAGCAATTAAAGTGAGATAAAACTAAAAAGTCCAAATGTTATGTTGTATCCTACTAATATTATTCTTTTTTCTCATTCTTAACAAGCTACACCCACCTGTTTATAAATAAATGATTTTTTTTTATTCAGGTATACGAACAAGTTGATGAGTGTATATAAATACACATGGGTTCATGCATGTCTATACACATATGTACTGATATACACTGCATATGCAACCTGCATATTTTTTTTTCATGTAGATAAATAAATATTTTTTTTCTAGGCTCATATTCTACTTGACTGTGGTGAAGACAATGTCTGTAAACCCAAACTAGAAGTTTCTGTAAATAGGTAAGTTTTGCTCCAAACAATAAACATTACCATAAGAAATTCAAATCACAGAGCACATTTTCCTATTCAAAGTACTAATATTTTAATGAGAATTAGTTATATTAGGGGGTAATACATGATTTTATATAATAATAAAGCTATTAATCTTGAATTTAAAAAATATCTACTTTGTTTTTACTAGTTGCCTAGCTTGACAGATTTGTGACCATTTAGCTTTGGATACTATCACAAAGTAATATGTCATCTTAAAGATATACTTCATTGTAGGAATACTCTTGACTCAAGCACATCCTTACCATGTTTTATAGCATATACATTAAAAAGATTATTGTAAAAAATCATGCTTTTATAAAAAAAATTAGGGGATTAAAACTTACATGCAGGGCTGGGATATATGCTCAGTTGGTAGAATGTTTACCTTGCATGCACAAGACCCTGGGTTCAATCCCCTTCACCACAAAAAAAAAAAAAAAAAGTACATGCTGAGCCAGACATGGTGGTACATACATGTGATCCCAGCTACACAGGAGGCCAAAGCCCGAGAATCACCAGTTTGAGGCCAGTCTGGGCAATTTAGTGAGACCCTGATTCAAAATTTTAAAAATAGCTGGGAATGTAAACTCAGTGCTTGCCTAGTATGTGTGAGGCCCTAGGTTCAGTCTCCATCCTTTCCCCCCCACCCCAAAAGTACATGCAGAGATATAAAATTACTTCAGTAATAAATATGAAAGCCAGTGATT
The DNA here is from genome assembly GCF_021218885.2 of Marmota monax. NCBI lineage: Eukaryota > Metazoa > Chordata > Mammalia > Rodentia > Sciuridae > Marmota > Marmota monax. The sequence continues at coordinate 19,994,252 of NW_026692781.1, forward strand.
TATTAGTGGCATCATGGCATTAATGTTTTCTTTTACAGAGAAAAGTGTTGGACTTGCTCCCAGTATGCTATTTTCTGTTTTCTATTGAACTCTGAAGAAGTCTTAAAATATCTTGAGACACTGTTGAACATGTTGGGGCTGTCTGTGTATTTATCTCTTGTTTCTTTGAACAGCCATACACTCCCCATGTAGTCTTTTTTCACTGTCTAAATTCACATTAACTTTCAGTGATCAAAAGAAGATCTATATTGGAGACGACAACCCTCTCACATTGATTGTTAAGGCTCAGAATCAAGGAGAAGGTGCCTATGAAGCTGAGCTCATCATTTCCATGCCACCGCAGGCTGATTTCATTGGGGTTGTCCGAAACAGTGAAGTAAGCAAGCTACCTCTTTAAAAATTGAAATGCACTCACAGGTCTTATTAACATTAATGAGCTACTCCCCTATTTAGTGAAACACAGCTTAGCCATTCTACCTAAGGCTGAATTGCTAGACAATAGAGTGCCTATTCTATGTAATTCCTTTTAAGCCTAATACTTTACATAATGCATTGATACGACATTTTAAAAATTGCTTGCTAAGTGCCTGAAAATGAGGTCAGAAAGATAAAGTGTCTAAGCCTGTCCATCAATTTATTTGTCAGAGGAACTATGGTTATGTATGTAAGTCCTCTAGGGATCTTTCAGAAACACTTGTGCATTTATATGAGGCAATCACACATAGTTCTGACTTCTTATTCCACGTTTGTTGAGATTTATTTTTTTCACTAAAAAAATAAATTTAATATCTAACTGCATGATACTCAGTTGTAACTTTATAATCTTGTGGTTTCTACTTTTTTTTTAGCCATTAATTTATTTTCCTTTTCACGACGTTTTTCTTTGTCTAACAAAGGACTTAGCAAGACTTTCCTGTGCATTTAAGACAGAAAACCAAACCCGCCAAGTGGTATGTGACCTGGGGAACCCAATGAAGGCTGGAACTCAAGTAAGATATTTTAATCGAGTGGATTATAGAATACTTTGCTGTTCTCTGCATTTGTTCATAGTATTAAAACAACAACATCAAAAACATTTCAAAACGGTGTCTTTAATTTGGTTTTTGATTTTGAGTATCATAATTAACAGAGTTCTTTTCAGTTTGAACAAGATACTAAAATAATGAGTTGTGCTATTGTACTGTACTCAATAATCTGCTTTTGATGCTGCCTTTAGTTTAGTAAATGGATGAGAACATGGATTAGGAACTGTTATAGCTGGAGAGGTAGCTTAGTTGGTAGAGTGCTTGCCTAGCATGTAGAAGGCTCTGGGTTCAATCCCTAGCAAGAAACAAATAAACAAACAAAAAAACCCAAACAAAAACCAAAAAAAGGAACTGAAATTTTAATTTTGGTATTTTAAAGTGATGCTTTAATGGATCCTCAAAAACTACTCTGGCAAAAATCAGGACTGTCTTCTTAGGTGAGATAGAATCTACTTATTAACTTGAAGCCATGTATTACAGGTCCCACACAGAAGATCAAAGGGAAATTGAGTTGGATCAGGCCCCTTCAGATGGTGGAGCAGGGAGCATAGGAGCTTGAAAAGAAGCAAACACCCAATGGGTCTCTTCCCAAACCTATTAAAAAGGAAACAAAACATACCTCTTATATTTCAGTATAAAGGAAAACATATGACAGTCTACATAGTGTTGCTTTTACAATACAATTAATTTATTTAATGACACATTAATATTGGCAATTTGAGATCTGTTTCACTCTGGAGCTAAACATTTCATATTTCTTGAAATGTATATTTCTCTAAAACTCATTGTTTTTACGTGCATGGTGTCTAGGGAAGAGGGCTTGAACAAATACTCTGATCAGTCCTTTTACTTTGTATGTACTCAAAGTTGTCGTTAACAACAGAACATCTTTTTAATTTTTTTGTAACCGTATTTTCTCTAGATCTTTCACTCACAGCCCATTCAGTGTAGAGAGTTCCTGGTTATTCCAAGTTGCCAGCTCTAGGCTTTCCAAAGTGGAAAGCAGGAGGCAGTTCCCAGGAGGTGCCATTTTTTTGTATCATTTGTATTATCTCCAAGAAGCCTTCTTTCTTTTACCTTGACTCATTTGTTTGTGACAGGCAGGAATTAGGATGTTTGGTACCTGAGGGGTTTGTGAAAGGTGAGAGGAGGAGCAATTCTGGTTCTGGCCAGACTTAGGCACAAATCATTGTGTCTAATTAATTGAATCAACAAACATTTACTTGCACATTTTAGAAAGATAATTAATATCACAAGGAGGTGTAATTATTATTAGTAATTGTTGTTAAATAGGTTCCATTATCGATTGTATCTTAAATAAGAGATTCAACAGAAAACCATATTTAATTATCTGTGTTCACTTTTACTATAAACAGTGTGTTTTAGAACATTTGTTTTTATTTGGATATTGGATTTGAAATTTCTCACTGTTTTTTAGACTTTGACTAATATTACCATCTGTTCCTTTTTCCTTCAGCTCTTAGCTGGTCTTCGATTCAGTGTTCACCAGCAATCAGAGATGGATACTTCTGTGAAATTTGATTTACAAATCCAAAGGTATGAAAACACCTTGTGTTACCTTGTAATACCGATTGAGGAAATGTGTTACAGATATATTATATAACATACTTTAAATATTTTTGAATAGGATAGGTTCAAATTCCAGTACTTTATAGGATTTTTAAAATCAATATTTATATTTTAAGAATAATATTGTCAATTTTTGAGTTTGTAAGACAAAATTAAACATTAAAAAATAAAACTTGATCATCTTCTGGGAATTAAATGCTATCAAAAATAATTGTTTTGACTTAGAAGGTTTTCATTTCTTTGTTGCTTTGAATCTATTCATTTTTAGTTTTGCTGGGTTTGCCTCAATAGGATTTTGATGATGTTTCTATCCAATTCTATTCTAAATTTGTTCTTTTTCTTTTTCAGCTCTAATCTTTTTGACAAAGTAAGCCCAGTTGTATCTTACAGAGTTGACCTTGCTGTTATAGCTGCTGTTGAGATAAGAGGGTCAGTATGATTACTAAGTTGAGTATCCTATTGACATGATTGCTTTTGAAATGTAACTGTGAAACTCAACCTTCTTTTGGATCATAAATACTCCATGTTAGTGGTACATTTTACTAAGGCAGGAGATTCTGTTTAAAAAAGATCTTGGATATGTTCCAAAACCCCAAATATTTATTTGCCACTCCTCTGAAAAGAAACAAGACATGACAATAATATGCTCAAAATAAGCTTATTGAGATTTTGCACAAATTGACTTTCCAATTTACCTGTTATGTGTAGATTTAATAGCAGCTATGGTATCTGTGTGCATTCTCTAGTGTTTCTTTTTAAGATTCTTTGTTACTAGGTCTAATTTTATTCATTTGAATACAGCATAGTTTTGAAATTGAACTGACCATATCATTTTGATATTCATGGTAGGTTTTCTTTGGTCATTGTTTAGAGTCTCAAGTCCTGATCATATCTTTCTTCCGATTCCAAATTGGGAGCACAAGGAGAACCCTGAGACTGAAGAAGATGTTGGACCAGTTGTTCAGCACATTTATGAGGTTTGCAGCTGTTGGATTTAAGGGAAACCTAGTGAGAGAGCCAACAAAGAGAACAACTAAGCTATGTTTTAAAATCAATGCTATGTAATTTTTATGTAAACTCTGGATAGATTTAGTATGTACCTATAGTGTACCTATATTTCTTTGAATTTTTCCCTGTTTATAAGTTTGCTTTTAGTAGATAAAAAGCTTTAAGTGTTTAAAGAAGGTAATTGATATAATTTGTTATTTAAAACCAATTTATTCTACTTGAATAAAAGAATTAGGTCATTGGGTATTTTCCCATGGGCATTTTGCAGTTCTGACAAAAAACTGAAAATGCCTACAGTAAATAATCACAATTTTATTTCTATAGGTTGAAAATTTTTGTTATCAATAACTCTTTAATATTTAACTCTTTTGTTTATATTTTCATCCTGATACCTGTTACTCTAGAGACAAATGTTGAGTTTGATATTCTTTGTATAAGATTATGTTGTAATTTAGAGTCTATTTGTGGCAACTCTGCTGTTACTCAAATCCTGTTGTTGATATGATTTCTGAAGTTGGCACATGGGAAGGATTATAGAATAAATTTTTGCCCAAGGTATTTACATTTCTTTTCCTCATTAGCTGAGAAACAATGGTCCCAGTTCATTCAGCAAAGCCATGCTAAATCTTCAGTGGCCTTATAAATATAACAACAACACTTTGTTGTACATCCTTCATTATGACATCGATGGGCCAATGAACTGTACTTCAGATATGGAGATCAACCCTTTGAGAATCAAGGTAACCAAGCTATTAAGCAGCTCTTCATTATGATTACTTTTTATTGCTTTCTTATTAAACCTGTGGAATGCATGAATAGAACAGCTATTTTATGGCATAGGCTTTGCCCAAATATTATAATTCATAACCAGTACACTAAGAATTAGATTATTTGTAAAATGGTTAATAATGAATTCTGTGAAGTCCTAGTGAACCACATTTATGGAGTGTTTATTAAGCCTTGGAAGATACTCTTAAGTGAGTTGATTTGACCGTGGATGCATCACATCTTAGTTTATCCAGTGTATAATATTGTTTGAAGACTGTTCTTTTGTTGGAATTTGTATCTTTGGAATAAGATATGCCATTTTGCTTGTGATTTTCTTAATTTACATGACCTATGAAAATATCATTTTATAGAATATAAAAATATGCTCTAAGACATAGTCATCATCATCCTAGAACATAAATTTCTGTAAGAAGCTATTGCCCAACATGGTTCAAGGAAAGTTAAGAAAACTAAAAAATATGCTCAAAATTCATACTCATCACAGATGTACTTTAGAATTTCAGGCTGTTTCTATGTATTTTCATCCATTTCCATTTTAGTTTTGCAATGAGAGAGACAGTAATGGCTAGGGATAGCTAATTTTTAAAAGACACATTAAAGACTATATTTTCTGTCCTCACTCTTCTTAGCATATTAACTGGTGAATTTTCTGTAACACCAAATTTTCATGCATAATCGTATATAAGAGCCTTTGTCAAAATGTCGATATAAAATTTTTCCATTATTATTTATCACCTTTTTGCAATGCAATACAGATCTCATCTTTGCAAACAGCTGAGAAGAATGACACAATTGCTGGGCAAGGTGACCGGAACCATCTCATCACAAAGCGAGATCTCGCCCTTAGTGAAGGAGATGTTCACACTTTGGTAAGTGCCATTTCAAGTACATGAACTATAAACATTTGAAAATATGTGATTAAAGGACTGATGACAAAGAACATTTCAAAAATAACAGCAGCTGTGCTTGAAAGAACTACATATATTTTAAACTATTCAGTCCTCCTATTTTCTTTATCCTAGTCAAATTAATGCCAAATTTTTAAGTGATTTGTCATTTGCTGATAAGAATATTTTATGTTCCAAATTATCTGATTCTGCTTCTTTTAACTGCCCTCTTTCTTGGTCTCACCCTGATCTTTGAGGTTTTAGTATAATACTGTAGAAAGAACCCAGAAGGCCTCAATGAAAATGTTAGAATAACTAACATGGTTAAATTTTTTTGAGTGAGCTCATGCTATGACTATGCTTTAAAGGAGTTCATCGTTAACTTTTTGAAAATTAGCAGACCTGCAAACCACCACCCATTAAAGAAGCTTTGGATTTTGTTTATGTTGAGTAGCAATCATTAATTACTTTTATATCAATTCTGTGTTCCTTCTTCATCTTCACCTAGTTCACTCACTCAGTGACTTTTGACTCACTTAATTACTTCTAGGATGCTGTTCTCTTCTGGTTGTCCATCTGCCACCTCTAGCTGCTCCTTAATGTCCATTTTCAGACGTTTAACCTACAGAGTACTCAGATCTCAGATTTCTTCTCTGCTTCACCTACATTCATTCACTTGATCTGTGCTGGTTATACTACTGATAGTGTTGATCCCAGCCACATTTCAAGAGTTCAACAGTCCTGTGAAGCTAGCAGCTCTTCTATCAAGCAGCATACATGTCTCTATATTGATGACTTCTGTCATCATGGAAAGTTATTTTGGATAGTGCTATACTAGGTGATCTTATTGAGTCTCATGGCTGTAAATACTATCTGGTGCACAAGAATTTGAATTATATTTCTAACCGAATTCTTTGTATTGAACTCTAGAATCCAATATCCAACAAACCTATTAGAACTTCTCTTAAACATCTAATAGTAAAATTCATTCTAAAATTATACCTTGACTCTGAAAGAAAACAGGTGCCAGCCAAGACTGCTGTATTGAACAAAGATATCTTTTAGAATTGATAGAAAGATAAAAACTTTCAGTGGTAGACATAAACTAATAGAATTCATGACAACTAAGCCAGCTTTATAGGAAATACTTAAAGATATACTGTATAGAGGAACTCAAAAACTAGCCCCTAAGCTCCAAAATAGATGAAGATCTTAGAAGAGCAACCAACTAAATGAAAATCAAGACCAAATTAAATATAACAATAACAACAACAAATGGCAGGAAATAACAACCATTTATCCATAACAACTGAATGTAAATGCTTGCGACTCTCCAGTTAAAAGTATAGAGTGACAGAATGGATTAAAAAATAAGATCCAACTATATACTGTTTGTAAGAGACTTATCTCATAGGCAAACATTCTCATAAACTGAAAGTAAAAAGATGGAAAAAAATATTTTATACGAATGCAGACCAAAAACAAGTAATAGTAGCTGGTTTTTAAAAATATTTATTTATTTATTTTTTTAGTTTTTTAGGTGGACACAATATTTTTATTTATTTATTTATTTATAATATATTTTTCAGTTTTCGGTGGACACAACATCTTTATTTTATTTTTATGTGGTGCTGAGGATCGAACCCAGTGCCCCACGCATGCCAGGCCAGCGTGTTACCGCTTGAGCTGCACCCCCAGCCCCAACTTTATTTTATTTTTATGTGGTATTGAGGATCGAACCCAGTGCATTGCACATGTCAGGCATGCACCACATAAAAGTAAACAAATAAAATAATGGTATAAAAAATTTATGTGTTCAAAAAAAATGGCCATATTACCAAAAGCAATATATAGACTTATTGTAATCCCTACCAAATATACCAATGACATTCTTCACAGAACCGAAAACAAAAATCCTAAAATTCATGTTAAAGAATAAGAGTCCCAGAATAGACAAAGCAATCCTGAGCAAGAAGAGTAATGCAGGAGACATCACAATATCTGATCTCAAATTATACTACAGAGCTATAGTAACAAAACCAGCATGGTATTGGTATGAAAATAGATATGAATTCCAATAGAATGGAATAGAAGAGACAGAGACAAAACCGCACACTTCCAGCCATCTGATAAATAAGAAAGATGCCAGAAATATATGATGGAGAAGAGGTAGCCACTTTAACAAATAGTGCTGGGAAAACTGGATAGCTATATGTAGGAAAAATGAAACTAGATTCCTTTCACACTGCACAAAGTCAAATTGAAGTGGAGCAGAGACTTTGAATTAGAATTGAATTATACTAGAAACTTTGCAAATGTTAGAAGAAACCATAGGGTCAACATTCCATCATATTGGTGTAGGCACTGATTTCCTTAAGAAGAAGATCTAAAGGTCAAGAATTGAAGCCAATAATCAATAGTGGAAAGTCATCAAATTAAAAAGCTTCTTCACAGCAATGGAATAATTAAGAGCATGAAAAGAAAGCCTACAAAATGGAAGAAAAATCTTTGCCAGCTATTCCTCTGTCCAGATATTAACATCCAGAATATGTAAAGAACCCAAAAGCTCAACACCCAAAAAACAACCAAATAATCAAAAAACAATCCTATCAAGAAATGGGCAAAAGAACTAAACAGGCATTTCTCAAAAGAAGAAACTCAGGGCTGGGGTTGGGGCTCAATGGTAGAGTGCTCACCTAGCATGTGCGAGGCCCTGGGGTTCGATCCTCAGCACCACATAAAAATAAATAAAATAAAGGTATTGTGTCCAACTACAACTAAATAAATAAATATTTTTAAAAAGAGAAGGAAGAAGAAACACAGATGGCCACCAAATACATGAAAAAATTCTCAATATCTCCAGCAATCAGGGAAATGCAAATCAAAACTACACTGACATTTTATTTTATTCCAATCAAAATGATAATTATCAAGAATACAAATAATAGTAAATGTTGGTGAGGATGTGGGCAAAAAGGAACACTCATACTTCCTGATGGGTTTGTGCATTAGTACAACCTCTCAGGAAAGCAATATGGAGATTCCTCAAAAAGACCAGCATAGAACCACCAAATGACCTAGCTATCCCACTCCTTAGTATTTATCCAGAATAACTACAATCAGCATATTATAGTGATATAGCCACATCAATGTTTATAGCCTTAGAATTTACAATAGCCAATTATGGAACCAGTCAGATTCTTGTCAATAGATGAATGGATAAAGAAAATGTGTTATATATACCCAATGGAGTTTTACTCAGCCATAAAGGAGAATGAAATTATGGCATTTGCCAGTAAATGGATGGAACTAGAGAACATCATGCTAAGTAAAATAAGCCAGACTTAGAAAATCAGGGGTCAAACATTTTCTTTCGTATGCACAAGCTAAAACAAAGTAAGGGAAGAAAAGTGGGAAGTCGAATATCATAAAGATGTAGGGAAGACCAGTGGGGTTAGACGGAGGTCAAGAGGGAGGGAGAGTGGATGGGAAAGGGGAGGAAATGCAGAATGAATTTGACAAACCTGCTCTGTGTACATGTGTTAATATACCACAGTGAATTCCTCCTTTATGTATATCTATAAAGTACCAATCAAAAATAAATAAGTGAGTGAAAGGAAGATGAACAAAGTAGAGGAAGGAGGAAGGGAAGGAAAGGGAGAGTTCCTGGGACTAAAATGGATTAAATCAAATTCCATGCAGGCATGACTGTGTCAAAATGAACCCAATTATTATATAAAACTATAATGCTGTAATAAAAGAAAAAAAATAAAAATAGACCCTGGAATTTTCTGAACTCTGCTCTTTCCGTAGTGATCCATATTGAGTAAATATCCACTCCACTCTCTGTTCAAACCTGCATCTACTCTTTTTTCTCAAATCGCACATCTTACATTTCAGCCAAGTCAGTTAGTATCTATTTTCAAATAATTCAGAATCTGATCCCTTCTCTTGCTTCGACTATTGTTAAATCCTCACTTGGTCCCTGAATACTTTCCTTCTTCCCTCTACAGTTTATTCATCACATAGAATCCATGTGATTCTTTCAAATATAATTCAGGTTATGTCTCTCCAGTGCCTTCCCATCTAACTAAAAAGAAAATTAAAAACAAACAAAAAAACCCCAGAGCCTACAAAGCCTTTAAGCTTATCATGACTTGGCTCTTCCTCTCTGCCTGCCCCCTGTGCTTACGTGCCCACCTGGCTTTTCATTGAACCACCACAGCATGTTTCTACCTCCAGATTTTGAAAACTGCTCTTGCAGTTCCTAAAATGATTTTTGTCCAGATAGCCCTGTGACACATTTACCCATTTCTTTCTGGAATGCTAGCATGTCAAATTATGACACCTCTGTCATAATTTATCTCTGACCAATCCACATGAAATGAAAACTATAAAACTATAATTTTAAAAATCGAGATAAAACTTACAGTAACACAAAATTTATCACGTTAACCATTTTGAAGTATATGATATAGTGGTTTTTAGTATATTCGCAACATTAGACAACCATTATCACTGTAATTCCAAAAGATATTTTGTCACCCCAGAAAGAAGTGGATCTATCTACCCATTAAGCAGTTACTTCCCATTCTCCCTTACCACCAGCTCCTGGTTACCTCTAATTTGTTTTCAATCCTGCATTTGCCTATTCCCGACTTTCCATAGATATGGCAACGTATAATAAGTGCTCTCTTGTGTTTGGCTTCTTGCATTTAAGATTCATTGATGTAGCATGTGTGAGTACTGCATTCATTTTTATAACTGCATAATGTTCCACTTTGTAGATATTATCTTTTGTTTATTCTTTCATTGATTTGATGGAAATTTAGATTGTTTCTACTTTTTTGTCTGTTTTTAATAGTGCTGCTGTGAATATTCATGCAAAAGTTTTTATGTGAACATGTGTTTCAGTTCCCTTGGGAATAAACCTAGGAATGAGACAACTGGGGTATTTAGAAATTTTGTGTGTAACTTTTTGAAGAAACTGTTTTCCAAAGTAGATCCCAGCACTCAGGATGCTGAGTCAGGAAGATCACTTGAGCTTAAGATTTCAAGATCAGACTGGGCAGCATAGCAAGACCTGTCTCAAAACAAAACAAATGTCTGAACCATTTACGTTCTCAACAAGCAATATATGATGCTTCCAATTTCTCTAAAACTTTTCCACTACTAGTCATTGTCTTGTTTTGTTTAATTGCTTTTAATTTTTTATAATCATCCCATTTGGTGTGAAGCACTATTTCATTGTGGTTTTTAATTGCATTTCCCTATTGACTAACATTGCTGAGCATATTCATTTGTATATCTCTTTTGGAAAAATGTCTGTTAAAATCCTTTGTCCACTTTTTTTTTTTTAATTTTTTATTGTTGGTTGTTCAAAACATTACAAATTTCTTAATATATCATATTTCACACTTTGATTCAAGTGGGTTATGAACTCCCATTTTTACCCCATATACAGATTGCAGAATTACATCAGTTACACATCCATTGATTTACATATTGCCATACTAGTGTCTGTTGTGTTTCCCCCCGCCTTTTATTATTGAGTTGCAAAGAGTTCATTATATGTTCTGGATACCATCTCTATCAGATATATGATTGCACATATTTCCTCTTATTCTGTATGAGTTTCCACTTTATTGATGGCATCCTTTGATGCACAAAAGTTTTTAAATATAAGAAGCTCAATTTATCTTTGTCATCTTTTGTTGCTTATATTTTCATTCTATTTTAAAACCATAGCTGGGCACGGCGGCACATGCCTGTAATCCCTGGCTTGGGAGGCTGAGGCAGGAGGATGGCAAGTTCAAAGCCAGCCTCAGCAAAAGTGAGGCTCTAAGCATCTCAGTGAGACAGACCCTGTCTCTGAATAAAATACAAAATAGGATTGGGGATGTGGCTCAGTGGTTGAGTGTCCCTGAGTTCAATGGTCCTACCCCCCCAAAAAAATTATAAAACCATCATTAAGGATAAAGTTATAAAATTTATATCTAGGTTTCCAAATTTTATTCCTATAGCTCTTATATTTACATCTGTTTGTTTTGAGTTAATTTTTGTATGTTGCATGAGGTAGGAGTTCAGATTTATTCCTTGCATGTAATTGCTTAGTTGTTTGGGCATTATTTATTGAAAAGATAAATGGTTTAGGCATCCTTATTGAAGACAAATTTGTCATAAATATGTTTGGGTTTATTACAATCCCATTTTACTTTTTGCATTATTATAACACATATTAACTCTATTGAGATTCACTGTGATATTTCCATACATGCACACATTGTGCATTGATCATGTCCCTCTTCTCCCTTTGCTGTCCCTAGTATCACACCCTTCCCTGTCCCTAGTAATCCCTCTTCTGCTTTCTCAGTTCTATTCCATTGTCCCATGTGTGTGTTCTTGATGCCAAAGCCAAATTGTTTGGAGTACCATAGCTCTGCAACAGTAAGTTTTGAATTTGGGAAGTGTGAACCATCTAATATTTTTTTCTTTTGCAAGATTGTTTTGGCTCCTTGGGGTTCTTTGCAGTTCTATATGAATTGTAGGACGAGCTTATCCATTTCTTCAAATAAAGGTCATTGAAATCTTGAGAGAAGTTTTGTTGAGCCTGATCAGAAACTTGAAGGGTATTACCATCTTAAAATATCATGTCTTTACATCATTGAAAACTAGCTGTCTATTCATTTAGTTTTTCTTTGATTTTAGTAATATTTTGTTGTTTTCATTGTACTATTCTTGCATTTATGTAGGTATTAGTTATGTTATTCCTATGTATGTTGTTCTTTTTGATGCTGTTTTTTTTAAAAAAAATTCTTAATTTCCTTTTTGGATTTTTTATTGCTTATATTTTTATGTTGATCTTGTGTCTTATACTTTTCTGTACCTGTTAGCTTTTATTAGTTTTGGGGATTATTATTTAGTGTTTTCTATGTATAAGATGTTGTCAGCTGCGAAGAGAGAACTTTTATTCATTCTTTCATTATGTTCTTTTTGCCTAATTGTCCTGACTAGAACCTTCCATACAATGTTGACTGGAATGGCATGAGTGAGAAGTCATCCTTGTGTTGCTTGTAGTCTTAGAGACAAATATCCAGTGTCTCACCATTAAGAGTGGTGTTAGCTGTGGGAATTTGTAGATGCCCTTTGTCAGATCTAGGGAGTTCACTTCTGTTCCTGTCCATTCGTTGGTGCTACCACTTATTAGATAGCAATTGCTATGAGGTATATGCATGTGATCTGTTTAATGCACTGTGACAGGTACACAGAAGGTGATATGTATTTGTTTTCTTTGGTTACCAGCCTTCAAGTTACTGATTAAAAACATCAAGTGTGTCAGAGGTCATCAGCTTGCTATTAGATTTCTGCAGGCCTGACATAGAATAACCTCTAAAAATTCACTCGCTCTCCTTTTCTTTTGCACTGGGATATTGTGATCTGTTATCATGCTCTGGTGTCACCTTAGGAATGTTGAGTTCTAGCTGTAAAAACAAGTCTTTTAAGTTATAGGTTTTAACCTTCTATAATCAATCACACTAAAACCAACCTCTTCATTACAAAAATCGGTCTTAACTATTAGCCTAATTATTTTAAGCATTAATTCCACAAGACAAACGAATCTAGATAATCTCTCTTTGGCCTTTACATAAAAATAATAAAATACAATGTCTAATATTTAAATGTTGCAGAGATTGTAGAACGCCCCTTTTTCGGGGTAAGTAAATCATTTGTTTTGACAGGGTTGTGGAATTGCTCAGTGCTTGAGGATTGTCTGCCAGGTTGGGCGACTAGACAGAGGCAAGAGTGCAATCCTGTATGTAAAGTCTTTACTGTGGACTGAGACCTTTATGAATGTAAGTAGACAGATGTAACAGCAGATTTATCCACTTTTTTTCCACTTTTTTTTTCCAATCAAAAAGGTCTGACATCTGGAAAATCATCTCTTTGTTATTTCCATGCAGAAGGAAAACCAGAATCATTCATATTCTCTGAAGTCATCTGCTTCATTTAATGTCATAGAGTTTCCTTACAAAAACCTTCCAATTGAGGATATCTTCAACTCTACATTAGTAAGTTATTGGTTTAGGGAAATAGAGTAAATATACTCCATTCAAAGGCCTTAAATGTTTAAAAACATTTTTTTATTTTTTAATGGCACTTCAACTATTTTGATATTTAAAGTAATGGAAGAGTTATTTGATAGGATTATGACCTTTTAAAAAATATTATTATTCTACTATTCCAACCTAGATTTATCAAAACTGGTCCTTTCACTGTTGCATCTTGTCTTATATAAGAGAGTTTTTAGTGTATACTAAATTATGTGGGGGATTTTTAAGGATATTTTCTTCCCATTAAATTAGAAAGTGTGAAATTAACTGCAACAAGTGAAGGCATTTGGAAGATTTTTGAGGATTGAAAATGAGATCAGCCATCATACATAAATGGCTGGACTGGAATATTTAGAAATCATTTTAGATGCAATTGGAAATTATTCTATTGTTGAGAATTTTATGTGTATATTTATATTTTGATACAAAACATGTGACCACCAAATTATTGTATGCAAAAAAAGCATTCAGTGTGATTACTATTAAAATAAAATTTAACAGCACCCAACTACTTAGTCATCTATAAATTATTTTTAAGACTAAAGATCTTTTTTATTTTCCTGACAGGTTACCACTAATGTCACCTGGGGCATCCAGCCAGCCCCCATGCCTGTGCCTGTGTGGGTGATCATTTTAGCAGTTCTGGCAGGATTGCTGTTGCTGGCTGTCTTAGTTTTCGTAATGTACAGGGTACGTAATGGACTTAGAAAGAGGGAGGAAGGGAGGGAGGAAAACAGAAGAAAATGGGGAGGGAGGGAGAGAAAGAAGGATTAAAAAGCAACAATGGAAGGAAGAAAGTGGCATAATTATATGACTTATTTAAAGGAAGAGAAATTGCATAAAGTTTTATGTAAATTTTCTTGGTTATAATATAGTCACTAAAAAAGTATTTTTTGGGGGAGAGGATTTCATGAAAATTGAAGAGGGACCAGTAGGAATTAGGAAAGGAACTAGGAAGAGGGAGGAGAGCTAGGAAAGGGGTGATCCTGGGGAATAATATTGAACAAATTATCATGTTATATTGTGTGCACCTATGACTATATATCAGTAAATCTCACTATTTGGTATAATTATAACGCACTAAGGAAAATATGGAAAAATATTTTTAGTTTTCTATATTGATGTGAAAATAATGTTTTTACTTCAACTGACAGATGGGCTTTTTTAAACGTGTTCGGCCACCTCAAGAAGAACAGGAAAGGGAACAGCTTCAACCTCATGAAAATGGTGAAGGAAACTCAGAAACTTAACTGTGATTTTTAAGTTATACTGCATTCCAGATCACTAGAATTACCAGATTGATTGTAGAGTTCAATTTCCTTCATGAGGAATAAAATTATAAGACTTCTGCTGAAGGTACTCAGTGACTTCCGTCTAACCACAAAATTGAGAGCAATATTTGTTGGCCTTCTCTTTATAAGTAAGTTCAGACAGGTTAATACACATACATTGCCCTAGATATTTAAATAATAAAATTTCACATGATGGTTTTTATTCAATGTACATAACACAGGTGGTGCCTCAGTTACTACTTTATATAAAATAGTATCTATTACAATTTTCATTTCTGATTTAGTATTTTGGGTTTTGCTGTTTATTGTTGTTGTTTTAAAGCAATCTAAATTTGGACCTTAGCATTCACATTTTTGTTTTTGTACAGGTACTTAATACATATTACACTACAGTTGACTTGTAAAGCTACTAAAAGCTTTGTAATTACCTGAACTTGGATTTTAATATCTGTTACATAGAACTTTTTAAAAAATTAATGATACCACCAGAATTATTTCCTGGAAACTGGGTGTTTAGGTTTAGCTCAGTGGTTGCGCATGTGCTTAGCATGTGTGAGGCCTTGAGTTTAATCCCCAGCCCTGGGGAGAAGTTTTTTCTGTAATAATAATGGTACAATGTTTTAATATGAAAATTGGGTACATGTGATTAATTTTTATTTATATTTAATCCTTAATCTGTTTTATTACTTTAATTTGTATAGTTTAAGTCCTACAAGAAATCCTTTAAGCCAACCTATATAAAAATGTAGTCTGTATTCAAAAATACCTTTTTGTGTATGTAATAGTGTAATTTCAGCTCAATATCCGGATGGTTAAAGCCATACGAAGTTGGAAATCATTTCCAAAGCACATCTATCCCATTGTTTTCATCTGGCTATTTACAATACACTTAAAGAAAGCATTTTAATTGAAAGACTATTACTTTATTAATAGTACGTTCTTAGATTAGAGTGGAGTCTTTAGTTATTAATTTATTTTCCTCCTATATATGTATTTTTCCTTGTATTTCTAAAATTGTTGCAATAACGGGTCAAGATCATTTTCATTACAGACAGGAACCTGAATCCCCATTCCCACCCCATGAGAAATGCATGAGATCAAAACTCTCCAGGTAGCTCCATGGTTTACTTCTAGCAGTAGCATGACGCTACTCCCATGGGTGGTTCCTCAGTTTAATCAAGGTAATGTGCAAAACCAGTCTCAGTTATCAGAATAACTACAAAAAGGTATTTTTATAAGCTGTTCAACTTATTGAAAACCTTTTAAATTTTTTTTTAATTGAAAACCTTTTAAAGCTTTCTAAAGTTTTTTCTTTTTTAACAGAAATTACTTTTTTAATAAAAGCAGCATAGGCAGCAAATTGTAGTTTTATATGCCTGCAGGGTGATGAATCTTCTGGTGGAATGTATGATTTATTCACAGTTCCTCAAGGCCTAGGGATGACTTTTAATTATCCCTATTTTGTGCAATTACATCATGTTGTACTCAAGAAATTAAGACTTTAGTAGCTTTTTAACTGCTGTCCTCATTAGGCAATGATAAATATTTCCCTTAAATAATTGACTATTTTTTTCTGTATTTTAAAAATAATTGCAATTTATCTTGCCATATTGTGTTATATAAGCACAAGTGGATGACCTGAACTGGAGAATATATTCACAAAGTAGAACCACATTTAGATGCAAGTTAGAACACAGAAAAAACCTTATATTTAGCTTTAGTGAGTTTTAAAATTAATGGGTTTTGGAATGTAGAATTTATTAGTAGCTTGAAAGATCTCAATCATATGCAATAAGTATTTTTATTGCCAATAAATTTAAATTCTTTTAAGAAAAAAATATTTTTATCCTAGGGCCAAGTGTTGCCTACCACCAAGCAGTCACTAAGTTGGTCTATAGCAACTTTTTCCATATCTGTTTTTCCATCTAAGAGCTGTCATTCATAAAAATATACTTTGAATAGAAATTCATTCTTCAGTAGGTATTAGTATTTGCTTTCATTTAGTCTTTTCCTTTTATGAACTCTATCTCAAGGAATTTCTATTGGAGATTGAAAAATGCTGTAGTTGGAAATTAACAAGATGTTTTAAATTGCTTTTATGAAATGTAGTGTTAGGTAATAGTATGGATTTTCTTTCAAAAATGAACACATATATCTCTACAAAAATATGGAGTATAATTTGAAAGTCTATTCTGAGGAAAATGTTGGGATTATTACCCTAAAGTGGCACATGAGTATATTTTTTTTTATTTTTTTATTGGTTGTTCAAAACATTACAAAGCTCATGATATATCATCTTTCATACATTTGACTCAATTGGGTTATGAATTCCCATTTTTACCCCAAATACAAATTGCAGAATCACATCGGTTACACACTCACATTTTTACATAATGGCATATTAGTGACTGTTGTATTCTGCTACCTTTCCTTGTATATTTGACTAAATAATAATAAAAAAATAGTTCTATGGAATCTATTTTAGTTGTCAAACATTTCAAGTACTACCGTATTTGTGATTTATTGAAAATTAAAATTAATTTCAAAGTAGAAAATTCTCATTAATCTGAGAATTTTTAAAAAACGAGTTAGAAGATATTAAAACCATTTGCCATAGTTGAGAAATATTGATGCTGATATTGGTTTCTTTTTTAGGGTATTTATTTTGGAATTGGTATTTTAAGAAAATTTGTGTGAGGGTCACTTTTTTCATTTTCCTTTCTTTTATGATCAATTATCATAAATTCCGATCAATTCTTTGTCATTGTAAAAGGTAAACAAATTAGAATGTCATTGCCACAGTTATGCCTGTGTTATGAAATTACTTATTCATAATTAATTCTCGTGAATATCATATTTATACTTATATAAAGAGAAAATCCAAGTGTTGATAAAAGAGAGTTTACTGGCTTCTTTAAGAGAGCTGAGAAAGATTTTGATATTGAATCATGACCCTAAGAAGAGATTTTTTGGGGCACCTTTATAGTATATAGCAAATCAGCTAGTTTTTGTAAAGCAAACAGAATGTGAAGTTGATATACGTTACTATGTTGATGAGCCAGATGGACAAGAAGAGGTTGTTGTTATACCTGTGGTGTGGCCATTGCCTATCTCAGTGTCAGGTTGTTTGTACTCTTGGATAACTTTCATATGTAGTAATTTGATAAATAACAACAAAAAAAATCTGATAAATTAATTATGGGATCCAAAAAGTAAATGAAATTAATTAATATATCTGTGCTTTGGAAAAATTTCCTTTTAACTTGTCGAATGATGAGTTTGAACAATGAACTTTTGGATGTGCAGCATGGAATATGTTCTTGTATTTTGTTGTAATTTCTGATACCTAATGAACTTCTTGGAAAAGGTGTTGAATCTTTGGTGGTTTTCGTTGTCATTGTTATCAAGTGCAATATAACAATGTAACCAAACCTAGCTAATATCAAATTTATCATTAATTTAGTAAGCCTAAAGAACAGAGATTTAGTAGTATTTCTGTTAGTGGGAAAGAATGTTTCTGCTGTGGATGTACAAAGAAGTTGTTTGCCCTTAAACACTCCATTCTATGGTTTATTTCAGGCTGAATATGAACTGTTCCTTACCAGCTTTGAAACACTTTGAAATATCTTAAGGTAACTTGGAAGCTGTATATATCAAAATAATTTGCTACCTAAGTAACACAGAAAGTAATCATCTTTATTTAGCTTCTCTTGTGATCACCCACATTGGGTGAGACATGAAATGAGTTTTTTCCTCAAATCTGTCATTTGCTAACTTGGTTTGAGTTAGTGAAAGCTGATACAGTGTTCTGCTTAGTTTCCCATGTGTAACTTGTGACTGTACAATAAACTTGAGCATATGGTGCCACCTTTGTGTATGGACTTTATCCTTTTCTTCTATGATGTTTTATTTTTTAATAACATGAACCAGCACTAATGCACTAAAGGGGTGACCTCAAAGTGGTGACATCTCTCTAAAAGTTAAAATTCTTAGCAGTGTTAAAGAAA
Source organism: Marmota monax (assembly GCF_021218885.2). Taxonomy (NCBI): domain Eukaryota; kingdom Metazoa; phylum Chordata; class Mammalia; order Rodentia; family Sciuridae; genus Marmota; species Marmota monax. Next base: position 20,012,961 of record NW_026692781.1, read on the forward strand.
ACACACACACACACACACACACACAGGAGCCTAATGTTAAAATATACCCTTAGAAAGGGAAATATTTATTTGCCTGAAATGTAAGAATCCTTTACTCAGTGGTTGAGTGCCTGGCTAGCATGTACTAAGTTCAGGGATTGATCCCAAATACCACTTAAAAAAGGAGAGGAAAACAAAACAAAACAAAACAAAACAAAAGAATCCTTTGATTTCCAAACAAACTGAATTATGTCTGAATTTCATTACACGGATCTTTTTTATTACATTATCAGATGACTTTAAAACTGTACATTTCCAGGCTGCAGTTATAGCTCAGTGGTAGAGTGCTTGCCTAGCATGTGTCAGGCACTGAGTTCAATCCTCAGCACCACCTAAAAATAAAATAAATAAAATAAAGGTATTGTGTCCATCTAAAACTAAAAAATTAAAAAAAAACAAATAAACTATATATTTCTTCTTTGTTTCATAATTTTGTAATATATATATATCTCTAATTCTAGCAGAGGTTGAATATACCTAATGCAAAATCTGAGATCCAGAATGTTCCAAAATCTGAAACTTTCTGAGAGTGATACTGAGGCTCAGTCTCAGGATGCTTAACTGGTAATTTTCATGCAGATATTAAAAAATCTCAAAAATTCCCACATCTGAAACATTTCTAGTTCCAAGCATTTCAGGTAAGGGAAATATAAGCTCTCTTTTTATAACTGTCTACAAATAGATTGGTGAATTATAGGGTCATTTTGAATAACATATTTGATGGGTTTTCTCTTAAGTCTGTTTTATTAAAAAAATCTTTTGTTCTTAAAATTGAGATAATTTGTTAAAAAGCACTCATATTTTAGTTTAAAAAACAAATTAATCATGATACAAGAACAAATATTACAAAAACCTATTTTTATTCATTCAGTTTTGAAATAAAATACTTTTTATACAACATACAGCAGTTTGCTTTCACTGAGGAAGTAGAGAGTGATCAATTTTATATTGTTAAAACAATTTCCAATAAAAGTTACCATGGAAAGTTATGGATCAACATAAACATGACATTTTGTTAGTATCTATTTTATCCAAAATGCTTAAAAACTACATATGTGTATAATCTACACTCGGGTATAGATTATAGATTTTAGGCTGCACTTGATGACGACATGTGTTCTGCCATTAGAGAGGTCTTGTCAGAGACAAAGCAGGTAGGTTAGTTTTAGCAGCAGTTGCAACTCTGTATGGCAGTAGTTATGCCATTGTTTTTTTTTTTTAATCAATTTTTTTTATCATTTAAAACTATGAAAGAGAAATGGAAAAATTAGTATAGCAGTAAGAAAAGACTAAGTAAAAAAGTGACAAATTTTTGGCTTAATCAGCCAAAATATAAAATATACAATATTTATGTAATACATAAATATAGTATATATACATTATTATATCTAATTGGCCATTTTCATGGTTTCATGGATACTGAACATTTATATATTTTTAGGATTCTTATGAAGAAAACTGCCCGACACGTCTTCTTTTCTGCAAAAAGAAGTTTACTTGATTAAAGGGAAAAACAGTTGTCTGGCTCTAACCACATCCAACTGTCAACACTGATCACTAGCATTTTGCCACTTGCCTAGCTAATCACAGTGAAAAGTTTTCAGACTTCCCTGAATCAGATGCAAAGGATCAGAAGGCAAGTCTTTGCCAAGGAGTAAACAGGTTGATCTTGTTCCTTGAATTTGGTGATGCCAAATATCTGTTTTTACATTCTCCTTAATAAATGCTGCTGAATGTGGACTGCCTTAAGATGACTGTTTTTTGGCAGAGACTCTTCCAATAACCAGGAAGGAGGTGGGGATAGTTAGCTGTGACTAGTGTGGATATGTTTATTGTCAGTGAGGAAAATTATGGTCATGGCTGCTTCTGTAAAACTGATAGGATAGCAAGTATGGCCTGGACTAATCTCATCTGAATGAGAAGGAACCATCTGACTAGCAAAGGATGGGCCTCCTCAAAAATACCATGGATTCTCTAAGAAGAGAAAAAGCAAAGCTGGGGGTCAGGGGGCGGTGAAGGAGCGATTAGGGAGAGAGGTGCTTTTTAAAAGAAGCATTTTTCAACTAAAATGAAGTTCATAAGAATTTTTTAGGATTTGGTAGACAGGATATTCTATAAGAAACTTTCTGGATAGCTGAATTCATATAAAGTCAGAAATTCCTAAGAAACAAAATAAATTTTTTAAGAACAAATTAGGTTATAAGTTTCTAAATGGGTAGACAGATATGATTTGGGGGGAAAACTGGGGTAATTGGAAAAAACATGTTAAATGTATTTATTAATTTTTTTTACATTTTATTTTATGTTATTTTTGTGGTGCTGGGGATTGAACCCAGGACCTTGTGTGTGTTAGGCAAGTACTTTACCACTGAGCTATATCCCCAGTCCTGCATTTAGGTAAGCCATATGAAAATGTTAAAATCTGGTTTGTTAGATAAGGAAGCTAACTGAATTATTTCCCCATAATAAAAAGCATTTTTGTAATGTAATGCACAGAGAATAAAATAAAGAAGTGTTAAGATTTTGGGGAAATTACATTGAAGTAGCATAATACATAGCCATAAATTTCTACTGGAAAAAAAAAATGAGTTCAGAAATAGATCATTGCTGGCCTGCAGAAGCTGCCTTCTGTCCCTTTCCAGACGTACTCTATTTACAAAAGTAACCACTGTCCTCATTTCTAACACTATGCATTAAATTAGATGTGATATTTCTCTTAAGCCAGCAAGTCGTACCTATGCTGACCACTATAGTTCTTATTAATATGTAAAATTTACAGCCCCTACACTTGGTGAGAATGCAAATGTTTGCTCTGAACGTGAGTTATAAAATGGGCAAAATCTTTTGTGTCCTAACTTAGTAGTTGCTGTTTAGGATCAAAGGAGATGACATATGAAATTGTTTTGAAAACTGTTTAAACCTCTTGGATTGAAAATTATGTCCTACCACAAGCTTAACCTCTTTATACCCAAGATGTATCAGAGTCTAAGGTTGTTAGGATTTTATGAGAAAATACAAGAATGGGAGTTATCAAAAGCACATGTTATTTACTTATCAAATAAGTCTTATCATCCTCCCCTTTATTAGTTGAGGAAGAGGAAGGCAGCAGACTTCTCTTTTCCCAGGTTAATTTTAAAACATTTCTGAACCCTACAGTGGTGTATAATGGTGACACATCATTAATTAGGCAAGCTGATAATTAGAGACTCATTTGCATGCAGGCCTGAAATACCACAAAATTCAATCATCTGCAGCCATGTCGATAAGAAGGACAGAAGTGCATGCATTTTAGAAGAGGAGACTGCACCACTTATTTCTAAGAAGCAGCTGATAGTATAGTAAGAAACACCTGGTTTGTTTTGTTTGTTTTACCTTGGTGATATTTCCATTCACATTCTTTATTACAATTTACATATCAGCTAATATTTAGATAATATATTTTTCCTCATTTTATTTGAAAAATCAACTCAGAGAGATTAAGATCTCACAGAGAGCAAGTAGTAGACTTGGATATGTAGGTAGGGTGTGTTTTCTTATTTGTCCCATTGTCCCTGAAGTGGAACACCTATAAAAACTTAAATTGAGAAAATTATGTCAGTCTTGTAACTCTGAAATAATTAATTTTATTAAATTAACTGAGAACTTGTCTTTCCTTGCACAAGCCACCTAATGCTTCTATACATCTTTTTCTTGTACCCTATAGGATGGACATCTGAATAGCAACTTCATTATGGAGTGTTGTCTTTGGAACATTTGATGTGTACCAAGGGCTTGCATATATTAATGTACTAACATTACAAGACTTAGAACAGTGACTGGTGATATTTTCCTGTTACTTCCAAAATAGGAGGTAATAAGGGCTTACTTAACCCAGTAGGGTAAAAATGGGAATGGAAAGGAGGAAACATATTTTGGATATATGCATTGCCTAAAATCCATGGGTTTCTGGCTTGGGGGATGGGTTGGACTTTGAATTGAGATATGAAATGAGGTAAAGAAGCAGAGATTTGGGGGAAAATCAGGAAGGTCAGGAGGGGAAAAGGTACATTTAAGTTTGAGATACCTACAGCACATCCAGATGGAAATTTCCTGCAGGTTCTTATAAACATAAATCTTAGTACTCTGGCAAAAGATCAAATCTAGAGAAGCAAAGTTCAGAATTTTAATAAAGGCAATAGTAAAAGGGAATGTTCAGGAGAAATGTATAATGTATGTTCTTGGTGGGGTGGCCCATGCTTATAATCCCAGAGGCTCAGGAGGCTGAGACAGGAGGATCACAAGTTGAAAGCAAGCCTCGGCAACAGCAAGGCGCTAATCAACTCAGTGAGACCCTGTGTCTAAATAAAATACAAGCTGATTTTGTATGAGAAGGACTATCTCTACAGAACCTAAAATGCCTTCAGGGATCCAACATGGCGGCGAGTGGGGAGGCAGCGCTCTCAGTACCTCCTCAACAACGGGTCAGAGAGACGCATGGATACGCTTAGATTCAACCTGCTGAGAAACTCCTAGCAAAATTCCACTAAAGAGAGACCGGCCGGGAATTGGAAGGATTTTTGGAGGTGACAGTTTGCCCTAGACGAGTGAATCTCCGCCACGCAGCGCAGAGGTCCAGACCCGCCAGCCGCTGCCCACGCGACTCGGCGACTGTCGGCTGCCTGCACGCAGCCCCCGCGTCAGGGCGGATAGCCTCCGAGGCGCAGCGCAGCAGGAGCGGTGCAGGGACTCTAGGAAGAGGTCTCTCGCCAAGCCTTCATGAAATAGCGAACCGGGAGCTGAAACCAACCAGAGACAGACCAGTCCCACCCCTCCCTTTGGACACTCTGGCAAGGAGCCTGGGGCCCGCCATAGCAGAGAGGTGACATCACCAGAGTTCCGCCGACAGAATTCCTTCCCAGCGGAATCCACGTTAGCAGGTGTGTGACTCCCACCCCCTCCAGATACAAGCAGCCAGGAAACCTCGGGAATCTCTCCGGGGGCGTGTCTGTAGGGAAGCAGAGGGGATTCTAGATCCCCACCTCCCCTTAACACCAGCGGCGACACCCAAGATCTTAGCCTCCAGTTTCTGGGGGCGTGCCCACCAAAGGGGTCCGGAAAAATTAAACTGTTGGTTCCCAGATCACCCCACCACAGCACTGGGGCTTAGATGAATGACAGAGAGGGTGTTCATCCTTCGGGATATAGGACACGCGGTGGGGCTGCAAGTGTAATCAGATCCTTGGGGAACCGCCTCCGGTGAACAGGACCTGGCTGGCTGGCTGGGAGGAGGAACAGGGGGAGGGGCCGGATAAGTGAAAGGGCTCTGGACTAACAGGATTGAGAGACTCCCAGGAGCCACCTTACAGGGATTTCTGTCAGCACATAGAGGGCAGAAGCTCGGCTCGGAGGGCACAGCTCCGCCTATTGGAAGAGAAGAAAATGGGATTCAGCCATAGAACAGGGGATGCCAGCATGGCAGAGATCTGATGTCATCAGAGAGCGGCCGAGGAGAGAACTTCATTGGTGCCAGCGGCGACGGAAACAGTTGGTCTCCTGGTAGGGAGGGTGAGTCACAGATACCCGAGTCTCTCTCGCTTTGTCGTGGAGCCAGAGGGGAGGAGCGGGGCCGCCGCCCGCGCCCGCAAGGTAGGCAGACCTGCGACCAACCTGCAGATCAGGCCCAGCGGTCTGCGGGCGTGGTAGGAGGGGCAGGGCAGAGCCGCCGCCCGCGCCAGCAAGGTAAGCAGACCTGCGACAGACTGGCGGATCAGGCCCAGCGGCCTGCCAGCATGGTACACACTTCACCCCAACTGGAGTAGGGGCAGAGCAGAGCCTTCGCCCGCGCCCAGATCAGGCCCAGCGGCCCACCTGTGTGGTGGTCAAGTGACCCCAATTGGAGTGGGAGCAGAGCGGAACTGCCACCCGTGCCCGCAAGGTGGGCAGACCAGCGACCAACCTGCAGATCAGGCCTAGCGGTCCCCGGGCGTGGTAGGAGGGGCAGGGCAGAGCCTTCGCCCCCACCTGCAAGGTAGGCAGACCTGCGACAGAACGGCGGATCAGGCCCAGGGGTCCGCGGGCGTGGTAGACACCTCACACCAATTGGAGGAGGGGCAGAGCAGAGCCCTCGCCCGCACCTGCAAGGGAGACTTTTCAACTATACAAGAGCAATATAAATATATAGGGGGGGAAAATTTCAAAAACACAACAGTTTCACCAAGAAGAAAGAAACGCAAGCAGTATGAAAAGACAAGGAAAGAAAGGACTACAAGCAATGCAGGTCAACTCAACTTTAGAAGAGGTAACAGCTGCAGCAGATGGAATGTCAGATAAAGAATTCAGGATATATATGCTTCAGATGATCTGGAGTATCAAGGAAGACATTAGACAGCAAAATCAGACAATGAAAGATCACTTCGACAAGGAATTACACAAACAAATCCAGGAAGCAAAGGATCAACTATACAGGGAGATAGAGGTTATAAAAAACAAGCAATCAGAAATCCTAGAAATGCAGGAAGCAATAAACCAACTTAAAAACTCAATGGAGAATACTACCAGCAGAGTAGAACACTTAGAAGATAGAACATCAGACAATGAAGACAAAGTATTTCAACTTGAAAAGAACATAGACAGCTCAGCAAGACTGTTAAGAAACCATGAGCAGAACATCCAAGAAATATGGGATAACATTAAGAGACCAAACTTAAGAGTCATTGGGATACAGGAAGGTATAAAACTCCATACCAAAGGAATGAGCAATTTATTCAATGAAATAATACGAGAAAACTTCCCAGACTTGAAGAATGAGACAGAATCCCAAATTCTAGAAGCCTACAGGACGCCGAATGTGCAAAATTATAAGAGATCCACACCTAGACACATTATAATGAAGATGCCCAACATACAGAATAAGGAGAGAATTTTAAAAGCTACAAGAGAAAGGAAGCAGATTACATTTAGGGGTAAGCCAATCAGGATAACAGCTGATCTTTCAACACAGACTCTGAAAGCTAGAAGATCCTGGAATAACATATTTCAAACACTGAAAGAAAATGGGTTCCAACCAAGAATTGTGTATCCAGCGAAATTAAGCTTCAGGATGGAAGATAAAATTAAAACCTTCCACGACAAACAAAAGTTAAAAGAATATGCAGCTAGAAAACCATCTCTTCAAAACATCCTCGGCAAAACATTACAGGAAGAGGAAATGGAAAATAACAATGAAAACCAACAGTGGGAGGTAGGACAGTAAAGGGGGGGGGGAATAATCAAAGAGGAAAACAAACCATGTTTAGTAACATAAATAAACAAATATGGCTGGAACAACAACCCATATCTCAATAATAACCCTAAATGTTAATGGCTTAAACTCACCAATTAAGAGACACAGGCTAGTAGAATGGATCACAAAACAAGACCCAACAATATGCTGCCTACAGGAGACGCATTTGATAGGAAAAGACATACATAGGCTGAAGGTGAAAGGTTGGGAAAAATCATATCACTCATATGGACTTCGGAAACAAGCAGGAGTGTCCATACTCATATCAAATAAAATAGATTTCAAGCCAAAGTTAATCAAAAGGGATAAAGAGGGACACTACATACTGCTTAAGGGAACCATACACCAACAAGACATAACAATCATAAATATATATGCCCCAAACAATGGTGCAGCTATGTTCATCAAACAAACTCTTCTCAAGTTCAAGAGTCTAATAGACCACCATACAATAATCATGGGAGACTTCAACACACCTCTCTCGCCACTGGACAGATCTTCCAAACAAAAGTTGAATAAGGAAACTATAGAACTCAATAACACAATTAATAACCTAGACTTAATTGACATATATAGAATATACCACCCAACATCAAGCAGTTACACTTTTTTCTCAGCAGCACATGGATCCTTCTCAAAAATAGATCATATATTATGTCACAGGGCAACTCTTAGACAATATAAAGGAGTAGAGATAATACCATGCATCCTATCTGATCATAATGGAATGAAACTGAAAATCAACGATAAAAGAAGGAAGGAAAAAGCATACATCACTTGGAGAATGAACAATAGGTTACTGAATGATCAATGGGTTATAGAAGACATCAAGGAGGAAATTAAAAAATTCTTAGAGATTAATGAAAACACAGACACAACATATCGGAATCTATGGGACACATTGAAAGCAGTTCTAAGAGGAAAATTCATTGCTTGGAGTTCATTCCTTAAAAAAAGAAAAAACCAACAAATAAATGATCTCATACTTCATCTCAAAATCCTAGAAAAAGAAGAGCAAAACAACAGCAAAAGAAGAAGGCAAGAAATAATTAAAATCAGAGCTGAAATTAATGAAATCAAAACAAAAGAAACAATTGAAAAAATTGACAAAACTAAAAGTTGGTTCTTTGAAAAAATAAACAAAATCGACAGACCCTTAGCGATGCTAGCGAAGAGAAGAAGAGAGAGAACTCAAATTACTAGCATACGGGATGAAAAAGGCAATATCACAACAGACACTTCAGAAATACAGAAGATAATCAAAAATTATTTTGAATCCTTATACTCCAATAAATTAGAAGATAGTGAAGGCATAGATAAATTTCTTAAGTCATATGATCTGCCCAGATTGAGTCAGGAGGATATAGACAACCTAAACAGACCAATATCAATCGAGGAAATAGAAGAAACCATCAAAAGACTACCAACTAAGAAAAGCCCAGGACCGGATGGGTATACAGCAGAATTTTACAAAACCTTTAAAGAGGAACTAACACCAATACTTTTCAAGCTACTTCAGGAAATAGAAAAGGAGGGAGAACTTCCAAATTCATTCTACGAGGCCAACATCACCCTGATACCTAAACCAGACAAAGACACTTCAAAGAAAGAAAACTTCAGACCAATATCTCTAATGAACCTAGATGCAAAAATCCTCAATAAAATTCTGGCGAATCGGATACAAAAACATATCAAAAAAATTGTGCACCATGATCAAGTAGGATTCATCCCTGGGATGCAAGTCTGGTTCAATATACGGAAGTCAATAAATGTTATTCACCACATCAATAGACTTAAAAATAAGAACCATATGATCATCTTGATAGATGCGGAAAAAGCATTTGACAAAGTACAGCATCCCTTTATGTTCAAAACTCTAGAAAAACTAGGGATAACAGGAACATACCTCAATATTGTAAAAGCAATCTATGCTAAGCCTCAGGCTAGCATCATTCTGAATGGAGAAAAATTGAAGGCATTCCCTCTAAAATCTGGAACAAGACAGGGATGCCCTCTTTCACCACTTCTGTTCAACATAGTTCTCGAAACACTGGCCAGAGCAATTAGACAGACGAAAGAAATTAAAGGCATAAAAATAGGAAAAGAAGAACTTAAATTATCACTATTTGCAGATGATATGATTCTATACCTAGCAGACCCAAAAGGCTCTACAAAGAAACTATTAGAGCTAATAAATGAATTCAGCAAAGTGGCAGGATATAAAATCAACACGCATAAATCAAAGGCATTCCTGTATATCAGCGACAAATCCTCTGAAATGGAAATGAGGACAACCACTCCATTCACAATATCTTCAAAAAAAATAAAATACTTGGGAATCAACCTAACAAAAGAGGTGAAAGACTTATACAATGAAAACTACAGAACCCTAAAGAGAGAAATAGAAGAAGATCTTAGAAGATGGAAAAATATACCCTGTTCATGGATAGGCAGAACTAACATCATCAAAATGGCGATATTACCAAAAGTTCTCTATAGGTTTAATGCAATGCCAATCAAAATCCCAATGGCATTTCTTGTAGAAATAGAGAAAGCAATCATGAAATTCATATGGAAAAACAAAAGACCCAGAATAGCAAAAACAATGCTAAGCAGGAAGTGTGAATCAGGCGGTATAGCGATACCAGACTTCAAACTATACTACAGAGCAATAGTAACAAAAACAGCATGGTACTGGTACCAAAACAGGCGGGTGGACCAATGGTACAGAATAGAGGACACAGAAACCAATCCACAAAACTACAACTATCTTATATTTGATAAAGGGGCTAAAAGCATGCAATGGAGGAAGGATAGCATCTTCAACAAATGGTGCTGGGAAAACTGGAAATCCATATGCAACAAAATGAAACTGAATCCCTTTCTCTCGCCATGCACAAAAGTGAATTCAAAATGGATCAAGGAGCTTGATATCAAATCAGAGACATGCCGTCTGATAGAAGAAAAAGTTGGCTACGATCTACATACTGTGGGGTCGGGCTCCAAATTCCTCAATAGAACACCCATAGCACAAAAGTTAATAACTAGAATCAACAAATGGGACTTACTCAAACTAAAAAGTTTTTTTCTCAGCTAAAGAAACAATAAGAGAGGTAAATAGAGAGCCTACATCCTGGGAACAAATCTTTACTCCTCACACTTCAGATAGAGCCCTAATATCCAGAGTATACAAAGAACTCCAAAAATTAGACAATAAGATAACAAACAACCCAATCAACAAATGGGCCAAGGACCTGAACAGACACTTCTCAGAGGAGGACATACAATCAATCAACAAGTACATGAAAAAATGCTCACCATCTCTAGCAGTCAGAGAAATGCAAATCAAAACCACCCTAAGATACCATCTCACTCCAGTAAGATTGGCAGCCATTATGAAGTCAAACAATAACAAGTGCTGGCGAGGATGTGGGGAAAAGGGTACACTTGTACATTGCTGGTGGGACTGCAAATTGGTGCAGCCAATTTGGAAAGCAGTATGGATATTTCTTGGAAAGCTGGGAATGGAGCCACCATTTGACCCAGCTATTCCCCTTCTCGGTCTATTCCCTAAAGACCTAAAAAGAGCATGCTACAGGGACACTGCTACATCGATGTTCATAGCAGCTCAATTCACAATAGCAAGACTGTGGAACCAACCCAGATGCCCTTCAATAGACGAATGGATTAAAAAAATGTGGCATTTATACACAATGGAGTATTACTCTGCATTAAAAAATGACAAAATCATAGAATTTGCAGGGAAATGGATGGCATTAGAGCAGATTATGCTAAGTGAAGCTAGCCAATCCCTAAAAAACAAATGCCAAATGTCTTCTTTGATATAAGGAGAGTAACTAAGAACAGAGTAGGGACAAAGAGCATGAGAAGAAGATTAACATTAAACAGAGATGAGAGGTGGGAGGGAAAGGGAGAGAAAAGAGAAATTGCATGGAAATGGAAGGAGACCCTCAGAGTTATACAAAAGAACATACAAGAGGAAATGAGGGGAAAGGGAAAAATAATACAAGGGGGAGAAATGAAGGTCAGTAGAGGGGGTAGAGAGAGAAGAGGGGAGGGGAGGGGAGGGGGGATAGTAGAGGATAGGAAAGGTAGCAGAACACGACAGTCACTAGTATGGCAATAGGTAAATCAATGGATGTGTAATTGATGTGATTCTGCAATCTGTATATGGGCTAAAAATGGGAGTTCATAACCCACTTGAAGCAAAGTGTGAAAGATGATATATCAAGAACTATGTAATGTTTTGAACAACCAACAATAAAAATAAATAAATAATAAATAAATAAATAAACAAATAAATAATAGGCCTTGGAAAATTTGAAGGCTGATAACTTTGAAAAATAAATAAATAAATAAATAAAATACAAAAGGGGACTGGGATGTGGCTCAGTGATTAAGTGCCCCTGGGTTCAATCCCCAGTACCAAAAACAAACAAACAAAAAAACATGTATAAAGTAGGGAGACAAAGAAGATGGTGGAGCACTGCATTTTAACATTTGAAAAGAAGGCAGGATGGTAAGTGCCATCTAGAGGTACAAAGAATATCAAGGCAGAACATGACAAAAGTACCACGAAGAGACAAGCAAGATGTTTGGAGAATAAGAGGTTATTGGTGACCTTACCAAGAATGGTTTCAGTTGTGGCATGAAGCACAGAAGCCATATTACAGTGGTTCAAGTGGTGGATGGGAATTAAACACGTAAACTAGGCTTTGCTGGGCTTAGAATGGAAGGGAAAGGGTTATAGTTTCCACTTAGGTGTGACCAAAGGTGCCAAAGCTTATTTCACAGACGAAAAGGACTTGAGAAGTCTTATATGTTGAGAGAAAAAAAAATTAAGGCTATAATATAGATAAGGAGTGAAGAAAAAACTGGGGAAGGCAGATCCAGGACATATGGAGGAGAAAGAAGGAGTGGCAGGATTAGCACCAAGAAATCGGGTAGAATAATCCCAGAAAGCATGTTGGGTTAGGAGCAGAGTCACATGTTGGCCAGCAATGGCATTATGCATTTTGTTTTGCCTGCTAAGTACTTTAAAAGTAAATGAACCAGTGGGCAACATTAATGTCTGAGAGAAATTTACTCAAATGATTGAGATTCCAGCTTCTCCTAAAAACTGCAACATTCTGGAAGATCACCATCTGCATTCTTTCTCCAATACAGCATTGGAACTGAGTAACATTGCTCTAAGATGGCCAAGCAACTTTTAGTTTGACACAAACCCCAGAAGGTATTGTTTCTTACATTAGATTAGTCCCTTGTTAGTCATTTGCCTAATTTGCTTGATCACTCCAGGAATTTAAGGTTGTAACTCCTGATGAACATCCTACTGGAATCATAACTGGATCTGTTAATCAGCTTTCCTTCACGATAACCAAATATCTGAGATAATTAATTAAGAGGAGAAAAAGTTTATTTTGGCTCAAGGTTTTAGAATTTTCAGTCTGTGATTGGTTGACCCTGTTTCTTTGACCCAGGGGCAAGGCAAAGTATATCATGAGGAGCTCCTTGCCAATCCTGTCCTCTTTTAAGTGTTCAAAATTAGTTCTTTGTTTTGTTTTTGTCTCCTTACTTAATACACTTCTCTGAGCAAACTCATTTATGACTATTATGATGTGGTAGAGCAAAAGCTCTCACCTCATGGTCAAGAAGCAAAAGAGTGAGGAGGAGGCTGGGTTTCCATCATCGTCTTCAAGGGCACACCCCAGATGACCTAAGGAGCACCCAGTAGGCCTCACCCCTTAATGGTTTCACCACCTCCCAATGGCACCATCATGAGGACCAAGCCTTTAACACACAGGCCTTTGGGGATCATTCAGTATCCAAACTGTAGAAGGATCAGAATTACCTGATGAAGTTGCCTTACCAAACACTTTTGCCAGATTATATCCAAAATACTCCCTGTATTGATTCTATCTTTCAACTTGCACATAAGCTAGATATAATCAAGACACTTGATCCCAGGTATTCTAATATTTCTACATACTTAATTGACCTGATAGGACAAAAACATTGTAAATAATTATAGTGCTCAAGAGTAAAATCACAAACATTTAAAATTTAAAGGACTTTCAAATTCCAATAATGGCAGAACGACTTGGATCAGATGACAATGGTAAATTCTGAACAAAATAGGAAAAAACACAAAACTCTGAAGACATAAGTGCCTTGAAGCAAACAGAAATTGGAGGGAATTTGATTCCTAAAGCAGGAAGTTACACACTTCCCTTGAGACTGCTCCCTGTGGTGTGCATAGAAGAGGGGAGAGCTGTTCTCCTTCCATGGAGTGCTGGGACTGCCATTGTGGCTGGAAATTGAGGAGGAAAATCCAGGAAAGAAAGGAGCTACAGGGGGAGGGGAAGAACACTTCCCCACAAATCCTTGGCTAACCTTTAACTGGACATGCTCAAGTGAGGGAGGCACCAAGGGGCCCAAAGGAAAACAGCAGACAGCAGGCTGAAGAAGGAGAGCAGTTACTCCAGCTACTGTGTACATTAGGAGAAAGAGATTGGCATTCAGATCTTACCCAGTTACAGGGGCTTGGAACAGCCCATCTTTCCATTGAAACCCCAAAGAATCTATTCCTTAGGAGGAAGCTCTACAACCCAAGACCAGTTAACTCACCTTATAACAAAAGGTAGGGCTTGTGTTGTAGCTAAGGGGTAGAACACTCGACTAGCAATGTGTGAGGTTGGATTCTCAGCCCTGTATATAAACAGTAAAATAAAAGCCCATTGATAACTACACACACACACACATATATTTTTTTAAGGTAAATTTTAGGCTCAAAATGACAAGGCACAAAGCCAAGCCTCCCCAAGTATAAGGTGATCCACCTGTACCTGAACTGTCTGCTAGTGAAGAGATCTTTTTAGCGTAAAATTACACAGCCCAGTAAATGTGTAATCCACAGCCCAGTGAGTGTGGACGTAAGTGGGAAGGAACAAAAAAAAAATGTGAGAAAATATGGCCTACATTGTTGAGAAAAACCCATCAATAGAAACAGACTTACAAATGATTGATAGGATATGACTTTAAGTAATAATGATGACTATGTTAAAGAGTCTATGAGAAAACATGATCACCATCAGTAAAGAGATGGGCATTTTAGGAGAGATTTGCAAACTAACAAGAGACCCAATTAGATATTTTAGGGTTAAAAAAGTATGTGATGTTTGAAATCAGAAATCTATTGGCGGGGAATTAAAGAGAATAGAAAAAAAGAAAAGACCTATGAGTTTAGAGATAGATGAATAGAATGAATATATCCCAACTGAAATACCCACCCACACACACACACAAAAAAAAAAAAAAAATTACAAAAAATAAATAGTCTTAGTGATTTGTGGGACAATCCAGCTAGGTAGAAGAGGAGTCTCAGAAAATAGGATAGACAAATTATTTGAAGTTAAATTCCAAATTTGATTTTTGAGAATAACAATCTACAATCCTGAAACCTCAATGAACTCCAAATGGGACAAAAACAAAAAAACATTCCCTAGGCACATCATAGTCAAACTGCTGTGAATTAGAACTATGAATAGAAGGAGTCTACCTTAATCCCTCCAAATGCTAATGATGCCCAGAAAGTTCATTACCTGTCCAAAGCAGTTAACTGGCAGGGTTGGAACCAAAGCTTACATATTCCAACCCCTGCTTCAGTACACCTTGTGCTATGTGATGCTGCCTAGATTACTAGGCATAACTTACAAAATAGATTCTCTATCATCAAGTGAATAGTCTGGCATGCTCAAATACCAATTGGTGCAATGTGATTATTTTTTCCAATTAATATTTTTATTCACTTTCTGCTATTCTGGAATCTCTAGAAAGCAACATGTTTAGATTCAGTTTTGCATCGTTGCTTCCTGTCCTTGTCATCTCTATTTTCTGAGGAATAAAAAAGTGCATAAATTATTTTAATAAAAATAGGGTTTAGATGTGCTGGAGTTGTGGCTCAGTGGCAAAGCACTTGCCTAGATGTGTAAGTCCCTGGGTTCCAGCACCACATAAAAGTAAACAAAACAAAGGTATTGTGTCCATTTACAACTAAGAAAATATTTTTTTAAAAAAAATAGTGTTTAGATTTTAAATGTGGCCTTAACATAGTAATTTACTCTGTGTGTGTGTGTGTGTGTTACAAGATCAAGCCCAGATGCCTGTACTGGGCTAATACTCTATCACTGAACTATATAACCCTTCTCCATATTTTCTGAAAAATCTAATTTGCTTTAAAGTAATTAAGACTAAAGTTCTATTACTTCATTTCTCAGAGTGTTGAAATCTTTAGGGATTACTCTTTAGACAATCTCATATTCAGAATATTAAATAGTTATTGTAAAGCATTCACAAAAGTGCTAATTGATGTCTATTAGTAGCAGTATTTAATTTGAAATATTGTCCTATTTGCCAGATTAATAGAAATTATTGTTGATATTTTATATGGTACATAGCTTATAAATTTTTTTCATCTTTGAATAATGCAGTTAAAAAGGTTGATGAAATTATCAGGGACATAAACATCTGTAAAATTAAGGATATTATCACCTAATTAGCAGATAAGTAAATTATTTTGAGACTTTTGGTATTCTTTATTAAGGAAATAAAAGGTAAAAGAGTTGGTCAAAAAATAAATTTCCAGCTGGACGCGGTGGCACATGCCTGTAATCCCAGCGGCTTGGGAGGCTGAGGCAGGAGGATCACAAGTTCAAAGTCAGCCTCAGCAAAAGCAAAGCTAAACAACTCAGTGAGACTGTCTCTCTAAATAAAATACAAAATAGGGCTGGGGGTATGGCTCAGTGATTGAGTGCCCCTCAGTTCAATCCCTGGTACCAAAAATTTTTTAAAAAATTCCCTCTTCTAGGTCATACCAATTTTGAATTTGTAATATGAACCTTTACTACTAAACTAGAACTCAATACTTCACCACCAAGTGGTGCTAAATGACTAGCACAAACTGAACCTCCATGGTCTTTTCTCAAGCATTTCACAGGTGTCCAGTGACTTGCAAGTAATAAATATGACATAGCAGGAATTAATTTCCCTGTATTTCTAGAGGACAGCCTACCCTCTTGAGGGAACCCTACGGCAGCTGAGTAGAGCAGCCATTCAGTGACAGAGCTGAGAACCTCTTTATGCGTTGGGTAGATGTCATCCCTTCTTCACATCTTAGTTCTCCAGATCCAGCTCTTCACCCTACCTACTCCGTGTTCTCCCCTTAATTACTTGCATTCTCGTTCACTAAATATGCTTCATGCTATTATGCTTTGGATAATTAATTACCTATAAATTGCCTTTGTGTGAGGTTCAGTGAAATAGATTTTGCACATCTTTGGGGGCATTATGTCTCCAGCTGTCTGTCTTTGGTTCTCAGAGTTTCACATCAATCTCACACAAAATCTCCAAGTTCCCAGAAGTCTCTAAGCATCAATTAAAAATTCAAAATCCCATCTAAATCTCATTAATGCAAACATCTCGTATCTCATGAATTAGGTATGGGTGAAGCTTGGGATGTGATCCATCATCCTAGAGGACATATATTTTCTCTATCTGTGGACTGTATTGCCAGAGAAACAGTTATCTGCTCCAAACATACAACAGTGGGACAGGTGTACAATACAAGGATAGATATTCTGGTTCAAAAAAGGAGAAAATAGAAGCGGGGAGGAAAGGTCACTGGTTCAGGTAATTTCAAAACACTGGGCAACCTCCATTTAATTTATTTTTTTTGAGGGGTACCGGGGATTGAACTCAGGGACACTCAACCACTAAGTCACATCCCCAGCTCTATTTTGTGTATTATTTATAGAGACAGGGTCTCACTGAGTTGTTTAATGTCTTGCTGTTGCTGAGGCTGGCTTTGAACCCGTCATCCTCCTGTCTTAGCCTCCTAAACTGCTGTGTCCATTTAGTTTTAAGTCCTGTGAATAATTTTCTGTGACTCATGACCCCACTGTCCGATTCATTTTTTTCCCCATGAACTATATCCTGTGTTTGCAACTGAGTAGAGTTATCAGACTATTCTAGCCAATAAGAGTAATATTCTGACCATCCTCCTTTCATTTCTTTCTCTCCCCATTCTTCGTTTCATATCAAGCTGGCTGTGTTTCTGTTGATATAAAATTCACAGAAAACTTGTGAGTCTCCTGTGTATGACATTGGTATTTGCTCCATTAGTCACGAGACTCCTTTGCTGTTCTTTCATAAATAATTTCATCTCTTTCTTTGGCTTCTGTTTTGATGTCTGTGAAAATCTTTGAGTCACATACTTTGCCTCTTGAAAGGAATTTTCTGAGGTATAAACAAAAGTTTGTATAGCCTCTCTGTTTTCTCTAGAGCAATGACAGTTTCTCAATTTGAGCAACTTCTGCAATCTGCATTTATTGAAAATTTCAAAATTCATACCTGGTTCCTTTCTGTTTTATGTATATATTTTTAAAGAAAAAGAGAGAGAGAGAATTTTTTTAATATTTATTTTTTAGTTCTCGGCGGACACAATATCTTTGTTTGTATGTGGTGCTGAGGATCGAACCCGGGCCACACACATGCCAGGCAAGCGCGCTACCGCTTGAGCCACGTCTCCTGCCCCATTCCTTTCTGTTTTAAAGCAGTTTCACTGAGTCATAATTCATATTTCATCCATTCATCCAATTGTACATATTCTTGTAAAGTGTACAATTCAATGTCTTTTTTGTACATTTACAGATATAAAAAACCACCAGCACAGTTTTAGAATATTTTCATCACCCCAAAGAGAAACATCATGACCTTAAACTATCACCCTCCTAACCTACCACCACTCTCAGTCCTAAACAATCCTTGACCTGTTTTATGTTTCTATGAATATTTAATGTAAATAGAATCATAATATGTGATCTTTTGCTACTGCTTCACTTACTTAGCATGTTTTCAAGATCCATTCATGTTGCAGCAGGTATCAGTACTTCATTTTTTTATGGCTGAATAATATTCCATTGTTTGGATATTTCACATTTATCTGTCCATTCTTCTGTTACTAGACTTTTGGGTTATTTCACTTTTTGGTTATTGTGAATATTATTTCTATGAGTGTATATTTACAGGTTTTTGTTTGAATACTTGTTTTTATTTCTTTTGGATATATATGTAGAATAAGAATTGCTGGGTCATTTGGTAATTCTATGCTTAACTTTTGAGGAACTATCAAACTGTTTTTAAAAGTGGCTGTACCCCTTTACATTCTAAATCATCAACAAATGGGAGTTTAAATTTCCTTGTATCCTTCAATGTCAACACTCACTTTCTTTTTTTATTTTTAAATTTTTATAGTCATCCTAGTTGATGTGCAGAGGTATCTTTTATTGTGTTTTGATTTGCATTTTCCTAGTGACTGATAATGCAGAGCATCTTTTCACGTGCTTTTTGACCATTTCTATATTTTACTTGGAAAAAATAACTATTTAAGCCCTCTGGTAATTTTAAAAAATGGGTTATCTTTTTGTGTTTGTGTGGATATGGATACTACACACACACACACACACACACACACTGTGAACACTGGACTCTTATGATTTGTAAATATTTTCTCCCATTCTGTAGGTTGTCTTTTCATTTTCTTAATAGTATCCTTTGATGCATAAAAGTTTTAATTTTAATTTATAATTTTTTTCTCTTGTTGCTTGGGCTTTTGGTGTCATGTTTAAGAAACTATTGCTGCATGTAAGTTCATAAAGATGTATCCCCATTATTCTAAGAATTTTATAATTTAGCTTTTACATTGATGTCTTTGATTCAATTTGTGCTGATTTTTGTAAATGGTGTTAAAATAAGTGTCTATTTTTTTTTTATTTTTCATGTGGCTGTCCAGTTGTCCCAGCATCATTTGTTGAAAATTCTATTCGCTCTTATTAATTTTTTTGGTATTCTTGTTAAAAATCAGTTGGCTTGTGTCAAATGAATAGTGACAAAAACTGCACTCTTAATAGTTTTTCAATGATCGGTAGGTCTATCCTTAAGCCAATACCACAGTGTTGGCATTACAATTACTGTAGTAAATTTTGAAATCAATTAATGTGAATCTTCCTACTTTGTTTTATTATTCAAGATTGTTTTTGCTATTCAGGGTTCCAGGTAATTCCATTTGAAATTTAGGATAAGTATGTATTGACATGCCACAAAAATGTGTTAGATGGGATTCTAATAAGCATTTTGTTGATTCTATATATCAATTTGGGGAATATCATCATCTTTTCAATATTAAATATTCCAATCCATGAATGTGGAACTTTTCTCATTAATTTTATCTTCTCTAAGACTTTTGAATAATGTCATTGTTTTCAGAATACAAGTTTTGTAGTTATTTTGTTAAATTGATTCCTACACATATTGTTCTTTTTGAAGCTATAGTAAATGGAATCTTCTTTTTTTTTTTTTTAATTGTTGACTATAAGAGTGTGGAAATACATTGATTTTGTGATTAGGCTGGATCTACCTGGATAATCCAGGATAATATCTTCATCTCAAGGTTCTTTTTTTTTTAAATTTTTTATTGTTGGCTGTTCAAAACATTACATAGTTCTTGATATATCATAGTTCACAATTTGATTCAAGTGGGTTATGAGCTCCCATTTTTACCCCATATACAGATTGCAGAATCACATCAGTTACACATCCATTGATTTACATATTGCCATACGAGTGTCTGTTGTATTCTGCTGCCTTTCCTATCCTCTACTATCCCCCTCCCCTCCCCTCCCCTCCCCTCCCCTCTTCTCTCTCTGCCCCCTCTACTGACATTCGTTTGTCCCCCTTATATTATTTTCCCCCTTCCCCTCACTTCCTCTTGTATGTACTTTTGTATAACTCTGAGGGTCTCCTTCCATTTCCATGCATTTTCCCTTCTCTCTCCCTTTCCCTCCCACCTCTCATCCCTGTTTAATGTTAATCTTCTTCTCATGCTCTTCGACCCTACTCTGTTCTTAGTTACTCTCCTTATATCAAAGAAGACATTTGGCATTTGTTTTTTTAGGGATTGGCTAGCTTCGCTTAGCATAATCTGCTCTAATGCCATCCATTTCCCTGTAAATTCTATGATTTTGTCATTTTTTAATGCAGAGTAATACTCCATTGTGTATAAATGCCACATTTTTTTTATCCATTCATCCATTGAAGGGCATCTAGGTTGGTTCCACAGTCTAGCAATTGTGAATTGTGCTGCTATGAACATCGATGTAGCAGTGTCCCTGTAGCATGCTCCTTTTAGGTCTTTAGGGAATAGACCGAGAAGGGGAATAGCTGGGTCAAATGGTGGCTCCATTCCCAGCTTTCCAAGAAATCTCCATACTGCTTTCCAAATTGGCTGCACCAATCTGCAGTCCCACCAGCAATGTACAAGTGTACCCTTTTCCCCACATCCTCGCCAGCACTTGTTGTTGTTTGACTTCATAATGGCTGCCAATCTAACTGGAGTGAGATGGTATCTTAGGGTGGTTTTGATTTGCATTTCTCTGACTGCTAGAGATGGTGAGCATTTTTTCATGTACTTGTTGATTGATTGTATGTCCTCCTCTGAGAAGGGTCTGTTCAGGTCCTTGGCCCATTTGTTGATTGGGTTGTTTGTTATCTTATTGTCTAATTTTTGGAGTTCTTTGTATACTCTGGATATTAGGGCTCTATCTGAAGTGTGAGGAGTAAAGATTTGTTCCCAGGATGTAGGCTCTCTATTTACCTCTCTTATTGTTTCTTTTGCTGAGAAAAAACTTTTTAGTTTGAGTAAGTCCCATTTGTTGATTCTAGTTATTAACTTTTGTGCTATGGGTGTCCTATTGAGGAATTTGGAGCCCGACCCCACAGTATGTAGATCGTAGCCAACTTTTTCTTCTATCAGACGGCGTGTCTCTGATTTGATATCAAGCTCCTTGATCCATTTTGAATTAACTTTTGTGCATGGCGAGAGAAAGGGATTCAGTTTCATTTTGTTGCATATGGATTTCCAGTTTTCCCAGCACCATTTGTTGAAGATGCTATCCTTCCTCCATTGCATGCTTTTAGCCCCTTTATCAAATATAAGGTAGTTGTAGTTTTGTGGATTGGTTTCTGTGTCCTCTATTCTGTACCATTGGTCCACCCGCCTGTTTTGGTACCAGTACCATGCTGTTTTTGTTACTATTGCTCTATAGTATAGTTTGAAGTCTGGTATCGCTATACCGCCTGATTCACACTTCCTGCTTAGCATTGTTTTTGCTATTCTGGGTCTTTTATTTTTCCATATGAATTTCATGATTGCTTTCTCTATTTCTACAAGAAATGCCGTTGGGATTTTGATTGGCATTGCATTAAACCTATAGAGAACTTTTGGTAATATCGCCATTTTGATGATGTTAGTTCTGCCTATCCATGAACAGGGTATATTTTCCTATCTTCTAAGACCTTCTTCTATTTCTCTCTTTAGGGTTCTGTAGTTTTCATTGTATAAGTCTTTCACCTCTTTTGTTAGGTTGATTCCCAAGTATTTTATTTTTTTTGAAGATATTGTGAATGGAGTGGTTGTCCTCATTTCCATTTCAGAGGATTTGTCGCTGATATACAGGAATGCCTTTGATTTATGCATGTTGATTTTATATCCTGCCACTTTGCTGAATTCATTTATTAGCTCTAATAGTTTCTTTGTAGACCCTTTTGGGTCTGCTAGGTACAGAATCATGTCATCTGCAAATAGTGATAATTTAAGTTCTTCTTTTCCTATTTTGATGCCTTTAATTTCTTTCGTCTGTCTAATTGCTCTGGCCAGTGTTTCGAGAACTGTGTTGAACAGAAGTGGTGAAAGAGGGCATCCCTGTCTTGTTCCAGATTTTAGAGGGAATGCCTTCAATTTTTCTCCATTCAGAATGATGCTAGCCTGAGGCTTAGCATAGATTGCTTTTACAATATTGCATCTCAAGGTTCTTAAACTGAATCACATCTGCAAAATGCTTCTCCCTGTATGGGGCGGACTATCATAGGTTCTACACATCTGTACTTGACCATCTTTGAGACCATAGACTATTTTATTGTGACAAACAGGTTCATCCAAAGGGTTCCCATAGGAGGTAGGGGAAAGTTGGGGCTTTGCCTTATTCCTTATTCTCTAATGGGCACTTTGGAACCTCTCCGCCAGTGGTTATTATGTCTTCATTCTTGGTACCCTTCCTATTTTTTCCAAAATTATTTGACTCCCCTATAATCTCCTCTATTTAACCCTTCTACACTAAAAGAAATGCTATATATACTGCATACAAATACACACAAATGCAGTCTATTTTCATTATTCACAATTCTGTATATTTGCTGAGATGTATTTGTGATTCCCAAATCAGTACTTTCATGTTACTCGTGAATATGTGCCAAACAGTGAAAAACACTTGTAGCTCAACATGTAGGACCTTCCCAGCTGAAGTCAGATGAGGTGCTGCTCTTTTTTTTTTTTTTCTCTCATACTGGAGAAAAAGTGTCCTTCTTTGTGTGGTCTCTTCAGTGACACACTTGTCAGGGTTGTTTTCTGTTTTTGTTTTATTTTGATGATTTTGTGGGGTAAAATGGACCCAAGAATAGTGCTGCAGTGCTGTCTAATGTCCCTAACCATAAAAAAGCTGTGATGTGCCTTACAGAGAGAACCCAAGTGATAGATAAGATTTGTTCAGGCACAAGTTGGTTGTGAGTTTATTGTTAATGAACCTAATAATGTATAATAAACAAGATGCTTTTAAACAGAAACACAAATAAAACAAGATGATATATTGATCAGTTGATGATGATGATATGAAGTGAGGCTCACAGGAACCTCACTCAGCCTCACATTGAGCCCTGGGAACAATGGCTCCATGTAGCTGATTCAATGTTTGCTGTGACTTCATAGATGTAACTATCACGTAAGATGATAATTGGCTGCTTATAACATAAACATTTATATAAACATAAAATGTATATAAAATGAAACAGAATATCCATACATCACTTCAGCAAAAGAAATAGTAGCTGACATATACTGAAGAGTTCTATGACTAAGAAATTTATATGTTATCTCATTTTGTAACCTCTTTTTAGGTTCTGTTATTTTTCTGACTATATAGTCAAGAAACTGAAGCCTCAAATCTTATGTGAATTACATAACTTTTAAGTGGTGAATAACAGAGGAGTCAGGTTCTGAGGCCCTCCATCCCTAACCAACAGTCTTGCCTCTTCAAAGTGTATAACTGATTCAACCAAACAAGTAATCAAACAGTGTCAGGCATTGTGAGAGGAACTTGAGATAGAGCTGTAAACATACATGCTGGTCCTTGCCTTTGGGAAACCCACACTTGTTTGGATTCAAGCAAGTAAACACCCATTTAAAATAATGGAGTTACAAGGGGAAATGTAGGATGCAAGGTAAGCCCACAGCAGGGGCTCTTGTCAAAGTTAGTCAGAAAACATAGCTTAGAGGAAGATAAACTCTTCAGGCTCTATGGGAGCTTGCCAATTATGTGGGGGAGGGAACAGAGTTCCAGGCAGAGGCAACTGCAACTATAAAGGTCTTGGGGCAACTCATATAAGTCTAGTTCAAAGGAATAGAAGAATCCCTAATCCCGTGTGTGTGTGTGTGTGTGTGTGTGTGTGTGGCCGGGGTTATGTAGAAAATATTGAAAGATGAACTTAGGTCATTAGAGGACAGAGTATAAATGGCTTTGATATCATGTTAAAGATTCTGGAGTTTATGTAAGAGCAAAGGAAAGTTACCAAAAGACCTCAGCAGGCAAGAATTATATTTATAGTATTGTACTTTGCTTTCTGATGGCTTTTGCAGTATTCTTGTAAGAATGAAAAATTTCTAACATTAATGATTACATTGTGTTAAACCTGACATGATTATGGATTATGCACCTGAAAAGAACTTTCTGGATTAGTTGGCATTCTTCATCCATTTGTAAACACAAAGACTAACAGATGAGGTACATGTATTTAACAAGATACATTTTCCTGAAGGTCCCTTTGTTTTTACCCTCATCAGTAGTTTAGTGCATAGACCAAATTTCAGTTATCTGTTCACAAACTTAGGGTATTTTTTTGGTAGTGCCGCATGTTATAGGAATGAATAAATGTGAGTGTCAAAGAAGTATAATTTTTCCTGTGAAATTTGATACTAAATGTGTGGGGAAAATTTTAAATTTTGTTGTTGTTTTGGGTACCAGGAATTGAATTCCAGGGCAACTGACCACTGAGCCATATCCCAACCCTATATTGTATTTTATTTAGAGACAGGGTCTCACTGAGTTGCTTAGCACCTCACTTTTGCTGAGGCTGGCTTTGAACTCATGATCCTCCTACCTCAACCTCCTAAATGTGTGCCACCATGCCCAGCAAAATTGTAAATGTTTAGGGAAAATAAATGAACTTCAAGGGACCTGGCACTCATTTTTTTTTTTTTTTTGTCAAGCGTCCTCTTCCCACTTAGGCTAAAACTGCAAATGAGAGGGAAGCATTAGGATTGTGTTTTATGGCTTCTAGAATGGGGTTAGATGCTCAGAGAAATTCTTGGCCCTACATCAAAATACTGGTGAATGAATAGGTTTACTTATTTTAAGGTAAAATAAGAGGTTTAAGATACATTCAACATATTGATTTTTATGTATCTCAACCAATTATTTTAATGCTTTGAGTGCATCAGATAATATGAGTTTTGTTCACTGTATAGACATTAAGCCTCAACTACATGAGTAATGGGGCATTTAAAGAGCATTTAAATACTTTTGACTGACAAAAGTATTCTCTCTTTAAGTAGTCCACCACATTGAGAATTTTTAAAAATATTTATTTTTCAGTTTTAGGTGGACACAATATCTTCATTTCTAAAAAATTTTATGTGGTTCTGGGGATCAAACCCAGTGCCTCATGCATGCTAGATAAGTGCTCCTCCACTGAGCCACCACCCAAGCCCTACACATTGAGAATTTTAGGTCCACCCCGTACTAGGGGCTATGCTTCAATGGCTTTACCCCCCAATAAGGCTGCTAAAATATGACAATGACTTCACCATCACAATCCTGCCAGCATTCCTTTCCTTACCACCACCACTCAAGTTTTGGGAGCCATTTCTATTTCTCCCTTTCTTTTTTCCAGGTGCAGAGTTAACTTGGAAAAGAATGCAACAAAAACAGCTTGATGAGACTAAGGAAGACTTGCTGCATTCAGCTAGAAGCACCCTCTGTGGATAGCTCCTGCTCAGACAAGAGGCAAAGCTGTGACAGAACAGGAGTGTTCAGTTTGAGGGGCTTCACTTTGTCATCTACTTTCCAAATCATATTTGACCCACATAGTTTATTTTTTATCCACTAAAAAAATTAATACAAGCTCATGACAGAAGTTTCAAACAGTGCAAAAAGGTGAAGTCACATACACTTAGTGTAACTTTGGGCAAGACACGGAGCCTCTATGGTCTTCAGTGTTTCCATCTGCTAAATAATGAGAGTTAATTTGAAGAGCTTCTCTGAGGATATAATGAAATAATGTATGTAATGTGCCTATTGTTGTTATTATTTTACTTCATAGTTATATAGGCATTATTTTCATACCCTTAACCAAAAAAATTAATAATAATTTCCACTACTGAGAATTCTGTTGTTTTCCAGCAAGTTGGAAATATTAGGAGGGACACACATAAGAATGATATAGGGTCAAAAAAAAAAAAAAGCCCATCTGCCAATCAGCTGAATTGGCTGTGATGGTAAATGGAATGATGTCCCAGACAGATATCCCACAGGTACTACAAATACAAGACAACTGAACTATTTTGTGGTCTGTACCACCAGCCAAGCTTGGTAATACCTTAAGCAGTCACCCAAGATTTCAATCTGGCAACTTGGGTATCATAATAGACCCCTGTTCCCTCCATCTACCCAAATTGGCTACCCTGTTAATACCGCCATATCATCTCTTTCATTCCTTTCCTCTCCTTTTCAGTCTCACAGGTCCTCCTCCTGGGGTTTTGTTAGCCTGCTCTCCTTCAATCTGTCCTCCTCGAATCCATCTTCCATATGATAGCAAAGTAATCCTTCTAAAATGCAAGAATGGTAGTGATTATCTTCCCTGTTTAAGATCTTTCATAGTCACCTGCAATGTAAATTTTAACTCCCTTATAAAGTATCCATGGTAATTATAGGAGTTAATGTAAAGTACTTGAACAGTGCCCGATACAGTTAGTACTATGGAAGTATAGAAGTTTGCTGTTATTCTTAATGACATGGTCTCCCCTCTCCTTTTCAATTTAAAACAGTCCTCTGTTAGAATCAAGGCTCCATGTTTTTCCATGTACACCGTACTATTATACACCTCTGGGCGCCCAAGCTCTCGCTCTAGCATATTCTCTCTCTCTCTCTCTCTCTCTCTCTCTCTCTCTCTCTCTCTCTCTCACACACACACACACACACACACACTCACACACACACACACACACACACAAACAATACAATTTCACTTTTAGATGACCTGGTTGCTCCTATCTGTGTGGAACTCTTTTTTGGGGGTGGGGGTGGGGGCAGGAACCGCAAGATAACATCTAGTTAAGTAAGAAGACCAAGACGCTGCAGAACCTTTTTTTTTTTTTTTTTGCAGGGGAGGGTGGGCTACTTTACCATTGAGCTACATTCACAGCCCTTTTTATTTTGAGACAGGTTTGTGTGGCGTCATTAAGTTGCTGAGGCTGGCCTCAAACTTGCCATCTTACCTCATCCTCCTGAGTTGCTATCTCAGGAGGCTGAGGATTACAGGAGAGCCTGGTTCATCATCTTCTTTACATCCTGCCTTTCCCAGTGTTTCATAACCCTCTTCCATACGTTAGTTAATTCCTTCCAATTCTGTGCAACCTCTGAATGTTGCCATGTTTCTTCAATTGCAACTAGTACATTAGCTCATGTTTTGTTGATAAGTTGCTCTCCCCTAACAGGTGAACTCTTAGAAGGCAGGGATTTTATTTTACTTATTTCAAACACCTGACTAAATGATGGTACATAGTAAGCACCTAGTTAAGTATTTGGTTAAGATACCTTTTTTGAGCAAATGAAAAGTGTAGGTTACAATTAGGAAAAAAAGAAATTAGGAATATTTTATGAAGTAGAAAGAAATTCTCGCTCAGGCGGGAAAAGGAAGTTTATTAAAATCCGTGGAACCTCAAGATAACTTCTAGCTAAGTAAGAAGACCTTGACGCCGCTGAACCTACTTGGTGAAGGGACCTAGGCTTTGGGATCCGCTGATGCCTTGTTAAGTGTTAAATGAAGGTAATCTACATGCCACCTCTTTTTGACTTTGAGGTCAGGTGTGAGCAATTTTATTCCACTTTCTGGAAAATTTCCCGCCGCATCGGTATGGATTAAAGGGTCTTCTAGCCCCCAGAAGTCTCGCCTTATTGTCTCCATTCAGGGCACGACCCCAGCATCATCACTGCGGAAGCTCGGTGGCAGGCGGGCGCGGGGCCGCGGGTACTGGTTAGCCCCTCCCGGCGGGTCACGTGCGCGAAGATGCTGACGCCCCCCCCTCCGCCCCCCGCCGTCCCCTCCGCCCCCTCCGCCTCCCGGGCCTCCTCCTCCTCCTCCTGGTGAGGGTGTGCGAGGCAGACGGCGCGAGGGGGAGCGAGAGAGCGAGCGAGCGAGCGATCGGGCGGGCGCTGCCGGGAGCCCGCAGCCCTGGCGCCGGCCGCCGACCAGATCCCCGCAATATGCCTCCGCGGCCCTCTGGCTCTCGGCCATGGCAAGACTCTGCCGGCGCGTCCCTTGCACCCTGCTTCTCGGCCTAGCTGCGGTGCTGCTAAAGGCACAGCTGGTCCCCGCGGCCGCCAGAGCCGAACTCAGCCGCTCGGACCTCAGCCTCATTCAACAACAGCAGCAGCAGCAGCAGCAAAAGCAGCGGGAGGAGGCTGAGGAGGAGAAGCCAGAGGTGCCCGGGGCATCTTCTACCTTGACCATTCCAGGTAGGTGCTGGCAGTCCCGGCCTGCCTTTCCATCTTGGCAAGTGGTCTCATCTGGCCTCCCTGGCTTCCTTGCCCCTTCCCTAGCCAGAACACATCCCTTAGCCTGTCCTTATCCATCCCCATCCTTCCCGACCTCCCCAGACTGCCTGTCCACCCTTTGGTCCATTGCTCGGCGCCGGAAATCTGCTCTTTGGGGATGAGCTTTCTGGGAAGCGCAGAGCGCTGCAGTGGGTTGGGAGGGGTCGGGGTGGGCTACTGCTTCGACTGATCTTTTTCTTTTCCCTCCCCTCTTACCGAATTCCTCTCTCCGCTCTGGGAATGATTGTGTATACATACACAGCTTTCAGATCTCTTTAGCATGTTTTTTTCTCCCTCTATCCATTTTCTCTTAGATACCGAGAAATCTTGCCATATACACCCACACACCCCTTTTCGCCGTTTCTCCTTGCCTGCTATATTTAAATTTTGAGCTGGAGAAGGAAATCTTGATTTATTTCTCTCTCTCCTTATCCCAGGAAGGGTTTAAGGCAGTTTGAAAAAAAAAAATGTCTCCAATACAATAAGATGAAATAAAAATGAAACAGGAGTTTGTAACTAAAGGGAAAGGAGAGTGGGAACAGATAAGATAGTCTGGAACAATATTAGTGCAGCACAAGCCTGCCCCCAGAGAGGGGAATCTCTTTACTTGTTAGTAGAACTTAAATGAGGCAGATTCTTGACACATCCAGTGAGGGTGAAGAAATAGGGGTGCAGTGTATGTGGCTGTAACAGACTCCCAGTTGCAGCCTGCAACTCCCCCATTGAATCTCCACTGGTAAGCTAAAAGCTGGATTATCCATTTAAATAGCCTTTACCCAGCCCCCAACCTAGTTCCCTTCCTAGCTATAGATGTAGCCTGCTTTTTTGGAAAGGGGAAAAAGCCATCAATTTTCTGGCTAGTGGGCTTAGGTTTTGCAAAACCAAAGTGAACTATATCATAACGTGTATTTTTGTTTTAAAATCCTGCTGAGTAACATCATACAAGATGCTGGAAATGAAATTCTAAAGAGTGGATTCAGCATCTTATTTTGTATTGCTTGCTCATCATCAAAGAGCAGTACTCAGGCATGCCAGCTGCGATTCATGACATAGCCAGGATGATTTAATTTATGGAAGTGCTTTGAGCATAGGATGAAATCACCAAAGTGTGCAGGAAAGCATGTGTTTCTGACACCCTCTTAAACCAATTAATAACACTCAAGCTCAACTGAAAGAATTGAAAGGTGTTCAGTGTTTGTTGGTTTTCCTAACCAGCTTTTAGTACCCAAAAGTGATAATAACATGGTGTGGGCGAGGCTGCTGTTAGACATGCTAAACCAAGGAAATTGGAGATAGTGATTGAGTGTCTTCATTACAGGAGGGATTTTATAAATAACTATGAAACAGAAGTCTTGGAGAGTGTTAATGGGTTTCATGGTTTGCAATATATTTATTTCAATTTATCTTTCAGGAATATAAGTTAAGTGGGTTTTCACTACAACATTATATGTATGTTGTGATGAGAGCTATGAATAATAGCAGTATGAACATTTTGAATCCAGTATGAAAATAAAATATTGATTTTTTTTTTTTTTTTTTTTTCTGATCCTTTGAGAGAGATTTTTTAAAAGGATGAACGGGAAGCTAGCAGTCTTTGTTTTATTTACCTACTACACTAATTGACATAAGGAACCACTGTCTAATAGGTCAAACTAGAACCTGAAAAACGGCATATGCCTCTTATTTCTTCCTCAAAAACTCCAATCCCCTGTCCAGTGCAAATGAGAGCAATTCAGTTGATTGCTGTTTGAGTTATTGGAATGTGGTGTCGAATAATGAAACAGCGTATTAATAAGTGAAGTTAACATACCCCTCTGAATACGTTATGGTCTCTTCTCGTTCCTCATTTCAACCTTTGTTCCCCTCCTGTCTGTTCTCATACAGAACATCATCTTCTGAAAAGCATTAAATAGGATCATTTCTGCTTAAAATCCTCCAATCTGCTCACAATCTCTCTCATGCTAGATGCCCAGATCTAAAAATGGCCTAGAGTGGTCTGAATCCTGAGTTGCCCTCTTTTTCCCACTCCCACAGTGCTTTCCCAGTTCATTCCACTGTAGCCACACTGGCTCCATGTCTCTTAAGTTTGCAAAGTGGTTCAGGTGCCTGGAATTCTGGAACTTCACATTCTTTGGGTTTTCTCAAGTATCACTGTAACTGAGAAGGCTTTCCTGGCCAGGTATGGTAATATGCATATCCTTCGGACCTTACCCTGATTATTCTGTTCTCCTGGGTACTTAACCTCAGCCCTTCTTATCAGCCTGTCTCCCATTACTTGAATGTTAGCTCTATATGGCATAGACTTTTTTCACTGCTGTAAAGAGCATTTGGTATGCAGACATTTAATGGTTTGCTGGATGGATGAATATGCTGGCACCAATGAACACTTTTACTTTCTGAGTATTTTCTAAATATTTAACTTCTTGTAAACTTTCTTATTTTTTTGCTAAATTCCAATAAAAACAAACAAAAATTTGTAGTAGAGGTGATAAAGTATATAAATTTTGGGTGCTTAATTATACCTAATTTCAACGTTTATTTTATGCTATCTATAGAGAATGAATTGATACTGATAATTGAGACCTCTTACTAGGTCCTGTCATGAAGATTCTTTACCGAGGTGCACTTAATATCCTCTTATTACCAAGGAGGGTATTAACGTATTATACCTTTAAACACCTGTGCTTGAGCCTGAGTTTATCCTTTGCCTCTGTGTGGTGCTTCTGATTTTATGGACATGTCAGATGAAAGCTATAGAATTTTTCTCAGGCAAAGCTTAGAAGAACTTAGAAAACTAAGACACATTCCCTGATTGGTACTTGTCCATAGTAGAGAAATTGATCATCTGCCTTGGTTAATGTTCTGTGGACTTCGTTATTCTGAAAATTCATGTCTATAACTTGTAAAAACAAACATTGTCTTCAGAGAATAGTGAGAATAAAGAAATATTGAGGCTGGGATCTTTTAAATCATTTGTTTGTTCCAGCATATCTAGCAGCTTTGATTTCTCCATCTGTGCCATATTTGCTAGAAATAAGTAAGTTAGGGTCTGGAGAAGAATTAATTTGGGGGCTGGTGGTAGTTGAGACAACCATAATATTTTCACTCTGATGGTCCATTAGATGGGAGGCATGCTAGGAGTTGGGGTGAGGGAAGCTGGAGAAAATAATGAGCTACATTTAAAATTCTCCACATGAAGCATAGGACACAGGGGATCTCCATAGATCTTTAGGAATGCCTTCTGCATACAAAAATTCTTGGGGCTGGGGTTGTGGCTCAGTAGTAGTGCACTGGTCCGGCATGTGTGAGGCACTGGTTTCGATCCTCCGCACCACATAAAAATAAATAAAATAAAGGTATTGTTTCCATCTACAACTAAAAAAAAATTTTAAAAAATTCTTTAAGTATATTTGTGTGGTATAAAATTTTTTGATTGTGTATTTTAGTGATGTATATTTTTAAACTTTATTTATAGAAAACAAAAGGAATAGCATAATAAAAGACTACACCTGGGCTGGAGATGTGGTTCAAGCGGTAGCGCGCTCGCCTGGCATGTGTGCGGCCCGGGTTCGATCCTCAGCACCACATATAAAGAAAGATGTTGTGTCCGCCGAAAACTAAAAAATAAATATTAAAATTCACTCTCTCTCTCTAAAAAAAAAAAAAAAAATGACTACACCTGTCTCTCAGTTTTAACAATGATTGATTAAAAATTTGCCATGTTATTTCACCCACATCTCTACCTATTTCTACTACATGAATTTTTTTTTTGAGGTAAAATATAATTTCCTTAACTACACATTAATTAATACCTTAACTACACATTTTCAACAATGACGATTCCCAGGTAACCATCACTCCATTAAGATATATATATTTGGGGCTGGGGTTGTGGTTGGGGTTGTGGTTCAAAGATGGAGCACTTGCCTGGCATGTGTGAGGACCTGGGTTTGATCTTCAGCACCACATAAAAAATAAGTAAATAAGATAAAGGTATTGTGTCCAACTACAACTAAAAAATAAATATTAAAAAAAGATACATACATTTACGTCACCCAGAAGTTTCCACAAGTCTCCTTCCTAGGCAGTTTCTGCTTCTCACCTGATGTTCTGATTGTTTTCATCAGAGATTAACTTTGCATTTTCTAGAACTTCAAAAAATGGAATTAGATGGCATGTTATCCTTTGTATCCAGCTCTTCTTCACATAGCATGATTTTCATGGATTTCATTCACTAGAACACATTCAGTAGTTTCTTTTTACTCTCAGGTAGTATTCCATCCTATGAATCACCATAGTTGTTGCTTATTGCTTCCTTTGTTATGGGTGTTTGTGTTGTCTCCAGCCTTAGCTATTGTAAGTGAAGCTGCTGTATTCTTATACAGGTCTGTATGTGGACATGTTTTTGTATCTTGTGGATAAAAGCCTAGGAGTGGAATTGCTTGGCCAAGTGGTATACTTTTGAAGTTTAAAAGGATTTCCCCGCATATTCCATGTAGGTGGGACCTGTGTCACTAAATAAAATTATTAATTAAAAATAATGAAGTCTAATACACAGAATTAAAATATAATTTAAAAAATTCAAAATTAACTTTAAATTAATGTTTCATACTAACTTTAATATAGAATATTGCTGTATGGTTTTAAAAAATATTTTTTAGAAGTAGTTGGACACAATACCTTTATTTTGTTTATTTTTATGTGGTGCTGAGGATAGAACCCAGGGCCTTGTATATGCTAGACAAGAGCTCTAACACTGAGCCACAATCCCAGCCCCTTGATGTATGGTTTTAAAAAGTAACTTGATTTAAACTTTTTAAATTTATTTGAGAATTTTTTTTAAATAATTGTTTTATTTTATTTATTTATTTTTATGTGGTGCTAAGGATCAAACCCAGCACTCCACACATGCTAGGCAAACACTCTGCCACTGAGCTACAGCCCCAGCTCCTATTTGAAAAATTTTATTGTGTACATTTAAGGTATGTAATGTGATGTCTTGATATAAGGAGATAATTACTACATTCAGTAAATTAATGTATCTATCCTTACCACATAGTTAGCCTTTTCTTTCCTTTTCTCCCTACTCTTTGTAAATTCCCAGGATACAATACAATATTATAATGTTGCATTTCTGGACCTACTCCCCCTACATGTCTGCAACTTTGTACCCCTGTCCTGCATCTTATCATTTCGTTCTGCCCCTGATAACCACTATTTTATTCCCTATTTAAATCTCCCACCTATGCAAATATTTGTTTATCTTTTTTTCTCTTTAAGGAACTTGAAAACCAATAGGAAAAGTGGGATTAGACATTGACTGTACTATTTTAAAAGTACTCATGCTGTGAAGGTCATATTCCCAGATGGGTAATATGATTTCTTTCCAGGATTTTAACAAAGAAAAGGAGCAATTTTTTTGGTGTTGATTACAGGTTGAATTTAAGTCCAGTTTGTTTTAGTGGTGGTTTTATAATGTTTTTAATATGACTGAACAGAAACTGTACTAAATATTTTTATGAAACAAAACTCTGCCCCCAAGTATATAAATATTGAACTTGACTCCCTTTCAAAGTTCTGTCTGACTAGGTTAGCTGCAATGTTTAGTCATTCATTTACATGGCTTAGTGTAATGTTTCTTAATTTCCATTTTCCAAATTGCTCTAGCTGGGAGATCAGTGCTGTATTTTCCACCTGTAATTGGAAAAAAGTGTGCGTTAGAATACTTACCTGGAAGAGTATAAACTATGAGAGCTATGTGTTTATGTGTGGTAGTGAAATGGAAGCTTAAGAAAACAGCTTCTGTTTGCTTTGAAGATTCTGTTTGGAGATGCCTTTTTAATTGACCTTTTGTGTAAGCACAGTCCACATGTCTGAGCCATATCGGGTTTCTGTGCCTTTTCAATTCTTTTATGACTATCCATATCATAATCACTAGATTGCTTTCTTAAATACTTCTTGGTGATGTCTGTGAATATAAAGGCTAGTTCACTTGGGCATAAAACGAGTGAGTGATTCTGATTGCCATTTCATGTAGGGCAGTGGATTTGAGGGAAATAGTAATCAGTTTCCATCATTGCTAACATGTCAAATACACCTCGATGACCTAATGAGCCAAGACTGTATTGTGCTTCAGTAATGGATCATGACTCTTGAAACCTTGAGTTCGACGTCAAAGTTCTCCATATTAAGGTTCTGTCTTGCACAGAAGATAAGATTTAAAATTAACTTGATTTATAAGTAATTTCTATTTAATATGCTTCTTAATCAGGTTTCTATGTCACATCCCTTTAGGGAATAATTTAACATTTAAATAAACATTTACAAGTATTATCAATTATTGTACTTTTCAGTAAAGAAATATTATTTGTAAAATATTTTTAATTCACTGGTTAGTTCTGCTGAAATTTAGAACACTTACCTGGCTAGGCAAATTAAAATTCATATCTTTGGACTCAAATGCTTGTGGAGTTTAAAAGGTGACAATTTGACCAGGTGGAAGCTGATAGTCACGTGCCTTATACTGCCAGGCTTCTGGCTTCCATCTGAGTTATATGCTTTAGGGATATTATAGAACTCCGTATCTTTTGGCCTTTCTAAAACGTTATTCCCATCTACAGACTCCTCTGCTTTTTAAAAATAGGAATGTGACAGAAACAGAAACAGATGGTTTGATAGAAGGTTTATTTTTCCTAATGTGTTAATTATAACCAGAAGGTGAATAGAGACTGCAGAGGTCTTGGATGTTGTGAATCACTGGATTCTGTAACCCATTCCACACTTGCCTGCTCCCGTATATTTGGGGAAAGGATAGAAATTAAGGGATGTCACAATGCGGCTCAGAATAGTTAAGTGGATTACATTTCCTCAAAAACTTACACATTGATACTAGTCTTTCACATTTGTGCTAGTGGGGTTTGTTTATAAATGAGCTGAGACAAGTTTACCAAATGAATATCCATTTACTGTCAAAATGAAATAGGAGACCGTTCTTTTTGTGTAAGGGAAAGATGTCAACAAGAATAATGAATGTAGTAGAATTTATTTAATTATTTAAGTAGAACAAACCATCCACAGTTCAGTGACAAGAGCATGTTGTGAAACAGATTATGGTTAATTAAATTTGTGTACCTGAAGTTAAAATCTTGTCACCTTATTTATATTTCAACAAACTGGTATTTTAAAAAATAATTACATTGAAAGATAAATAGTGTCATGTCACATTGTAAGTACTTCTCAGAGTTTATTTTATGATATATTTGTACTGTTACGTTCTAGAGGTTTACCAAGAATGTTGTGATTTGAACGTCTCCAAATTTAAATGAGCCTTTATATTAGTTAAGTTTGTCGTCATAATTATGAGAAAAATATTTTATGGTAAGGTATGAGATAACATATCTGATCTAATGCTGCTTACAATGAAGCCATGTCCAAATTATAAAATATGTAATCATATTTAAACAAAAGTGTTCATTTTGAAGGTTCTGCTGCCATCTATGCTTTATGATAAGCCTTCTTGAACTTTAGGAACTAGAATGAGATGGAAATTGCCTTCTCCTAAATGCTTTCCTCTGGCAATGTTTGAAAAGTGTGTGATGAAAGCCACCACATATCCTTGAAAGAAATTGGTGTTGCCTGGCAGTTACAAAGTCTGATAGAATTTAGTTAAGGATAATTTGATGGTTTCCTTTGTAGCAAGTATGGTGGAGAATGAGCTTTTTCATAATCTCAAACTTTCATTACTGCCTGATTCAAGTTTGTGAACCAAAAGAATGGGTCTTTTAAAAATTGCTTCTGTATCATATTTCAAATGGGGAAAAAGTCTTGTGATTCAACAGAGCTTGGCAAATACAGGAAGTAAAGATGTGGGAAGTGAAGATTTTGGCAGCCCTAGAGAAGAGATACTACGAATCACTGTGTCGAGAGGGGGTCAGGTAAGTCAAGTTTGCTGAGATAAAAATATTCTTAAGTGGGGAATCTTGTTTCTCTTCTGGATGTGTAAGGTCCTCCCTATTCCTTATGTCTAATAATGTAGAGGTTCTAGGGAACCTGTAATGGGGGGGCAGAGGGGGTGAATAGGGTTCATAAAAACCCTGAAGTTAATTTTACAATCCGAAGTTGTCGAGTGTTCAGTGTCTATGAGCTTTTCAAAGGAATTCCTGGCTTCTAAAAGGTCAAGAAAACCTCCATGGCTAATTAGGCCTTTGTCAGTGGACTCAGTAAGAAAAGAGCAAAGGTAACATTCAGACTCAAAATACACTTAGCTGGGCATGGTGGCGCATGCCTGTAATTTCAGCAGCTCAAGAGGCTGAGGCAGGAGGATCAGAAGTTCAAAACCAGCCTCAGCAACTTAGCAAGGCCCTGTCTCAAAACAGAAAATAAAAAGGGCCGGGGATGTTACTCAGTGGTTAAGCACCCTTGGGTTCAATCCCTGCTATGCCAAACCAAAACAAAAAACAACGGTTTGATTCAAATAGCATTTCTGTGTTTTATTATATGTGTTTTATATGTGTGAGGTTTTTCTCTTATTTTGCAGATGAGATGGGTAAAATAGGCTGTATAACCAATTCAATGAGAAGGCTTTAATCTTGGCAAGCAGTGAAGCTTAGCATGTAGTACCTAGGAAATACCTAACCGTTCAGCCTTTAGTTTTCCCTTTCTGTTTGCACAGAGGCCACCAATATGTAATAAATATCGTTTGATAAATCACATGACTTTGAACTGTTTTATATCCAGATTTTATTATGTAACAAACCAGTAGGATAGCTTATAGCTGAAAAACCCTGTGTTAAGAGTTCCTTGGCAGTCAACCCAGAAACTCTGCATCTTGCTCTTGGCTACCGTACTGAAGCATAGGTCGCTGAGATTAAGCTAATGATTAATATGGGCTCGGATGGCTTTCCCAGTCCCCAGTCATCTCTTCCTTGAGATGTGTTGACAAGTCTCAAATAGTTTTAGCATGCCTACCTTGGTTGTAATCCCTAGGAAGGCATGTATAAAAACCCAAACCTTTCCCACCTGCTGAAACAAATATTAAACTTTGGTCTTTAAACAATTTTGGGGTCCAAGAAGTAATTTCAGCTTAAAAGTGATTTAGATATGTAGTGTAATGTACTGTTTTTGTCACCAACATCGTTTCAGACTTTGGAGTTAATATCTTTAAACTCATTAAAGCCCATATTTTTCGTAGTTTTTTGATTCACACCTCTCTTGGCTTCAGTGGTAACTGATTGCATTTGGAAAAGCTAGATACTATGAAGAGTGAAAAGCAGAGTGAAGGATTTCCTTATTTTGAGGACTCGCTCTATCTTGAAGAGTCTTTTCTTTCATTTGAAAATCCAAATGCAGAAATTTGTATTTCCACCCATTGTGATATTTCAAAGGTAAATATTAGTGTGTTGAGACTTGGAAAGCTGCAGATTCAGAGAACAGCATGGGGCAAAGACATGAGGGGAAAATAGACTTTGGTGTCCCTGAAAAATCCAAGACCTAGTGTGGTCATGATGCTTGTTGTATGTAAGGATTAGGACTTCATACAGGGATTGTGTGTGGGGGGACATCATGAGTCCAGTAGCTTAGAGAGAGGTTTGACAATGTCAGATGGAAATATGTTGGCTCCCTTTCCTTTCCCATCAATACAATATAAACTTGATAACACCTAAATAATTTGTTACCTAATAATTATGTTGAAGATTTGTACTTAGATATTGTTAGAGCCATGAGATGTTTGCATTATAATATATGAACCATTAAAACATCTTTATATTTTATATTCTAAAACATAAAAGCAGAAAAAGTGATCTCATCCACTTCAGTTGCTTTAAATATCAGCTATATGCTAAGGTTCCCTAGAACTCGTTGTGTGGATATATCACAGGGATCTGTTTCCTCACATCTAAAACTGGACTCTTGATTTTCCACCACATCATACAGAATAAGTGCTTCCTTCCTTACTGTCATTAAAAATCAGAGATGTGCCTCACTGGCCAATGAAAGAGTCATGGGTGCTGTTCTTGCCACCAGCTCTACCTTCCTCTACTCATCTAACAAGTCTAGTAGTCTACCCCTTAGTATTCCTCACTTGTTGACTTTTCTTAATTTTCATTGCCCCTGCAGCTTGGCATGTTAACTGGTCCCCTCATGTCTGTTTTTTTGTTTTTTGTTTTTTTTTTTAACATTCAAACTATTAAATCTGGGCTGGGTGTAGCTCAGTGGCAGAGCACATGTGAGGCACTGGGTTTGATTCTCGACATCACATTTAAAAAAAAGAATGCTGTCCATCTACAACTATCAAGAAAAAAAATAAAAAAACAAATATTAAATTCATTTACATTTTATACAATGGAAATACTGATACAAATAGCAACGTACTGTCTCATGTCTGTTTTAGAGGCTCTCACATCCATACTCCCCAGGAAAGTCATGGAATTGTTCCCCTGATCTATCCTCCTTTCACAGTGATTATTTTAAAGTACAAATTTGTATACTGAGAGCCATTACCCTGAAAGCCAAGTCAGAATCCTTAACATGGCCTATAAGGCTCTGTTTGATTTGCTATTTCAGTCTTGGCTTTGTCTTCTCTCTTCACCCTTATGCTCAAATTCTCTGTGTTGAGAGTGATTCATCAGAGACTAACAGGTACCTCAGGGCCTTTATACAGGTTGTTTGTCTGCTTGTGACTCTTCTATCATCTAGCAACTTCCCCCAGACATACCCCAGTCATCTGGATAATTGTATTCAAACTTCAGATATTATTTAAATGCCATTTCTTTTAAAATATTTCTTTCTTTGACTTTCCAGTCTGAACTGGATCCCTCTGTCATAAGTACCTTCTACTTGATCAAGGTCTATAATTCATTTTTGGCTAGGCGCTTGTTCCATATTTCCATATTTGTCTTTTCCTCTAGATTGGAAGCCAGATGAGGCCAGGTGCCATAATTGTTTTGTTTGGGGCTATATACCGATATAGTTTTTTATTGAATAAATGACTCCATATAAATAAATGTTTGGGGGATGGAATATATTTTTTCATCCTCACACTTGAGCTGATTTTTAAAGGATTTTCATAGGGCAAAGGCTGAAGGTCCTCAGGAGTGATGTGGCCAAAGTATATAGTTCTTGATACAGAGCAATGCTGGTTTTAAAAAATATATATACAGGAGGAAGAACTGCTATTTACTTGAATTCAACACATTATAATGCTGATTTATATATGGGTGTGGCAATAACACAAGATTTAAATAATTTTATTCATTTAATTTTTTAAAAATTTATATTTTATTTAGTTCTACAGTGCTGCACATCAAACTCAGGCACTTGCATGTGTTAGGCAAGTGCTTCACTACTGAGATACAGGCTTAACCCCCCATTTTTTTTTTTTTTGGTGGGGGGATTACCGGGGATTGAATTCAGGTGTACTCAACTACTGAGCCACATCCCCAGCCCGATTTTGTATTTTATTTAGAGACAGAGTCTCACTGAGTTGCTTAGGGCCTCACTAAGTTTCTGAGACTGGCTTTGAACTCAGGATCCTCCTGTCTCAGCCTCCTGAACCACTGGGATTATAGGTATGTGCCACCATGCCCAGCAGCCCCACAGGTTTTTAAACAAAGGTCATCGAGTGTTTACTCCTTGCCAGGCATTATGCATGGTATCAAATATATAGAAATAAAATACATTATCACTGCTTGCAGAGAATAGTGGGGACAAGTGAAAATAGAGTATGATAAGTATATTAGAAGGATATATAGGTTACTGTGGAAACAAGTTTTGGAGACAGTAATTTTGCTTGACTTTCCTAGAAGAAAGCATACCTAAAATGAGTTTCAAAAATGGCTCAGGGGTACAATGCTTGCCTGGTATGTGAGAGGCCCTGGGTTTAATCCCTAGCAACACACCCACACACCCACACCAATAATAGAAATAATAAAGTTATCACACTCACATACATCAATGTATATAGCTTAAAGTATTTTTGTGAATACAACCAATATTTCCTCTTACCACTTGGAGTACCCTGTATGCAGTTTCTTCGTTAAAAAAAAAATCTCTGAAATTCTGTAAATCTTGCAGGCTGGGGGAACTGAGACAGGGAACAGGTGGCCTAACGGGGAACATATGGGCCGACTGTGGCTGCTCTCCCTTGGGCTCTGGCCCAGCATTCTCAGGGTACTTGTGTGACGTGTGTCTTTTTAGGCTTTCAGAGCTAAGTGGGAGATGACACCTCATAGCCACCATTGAGAGAGAGAACCGTATTTATGTGGATGAGGCCATTTATAAATATATTTAATAAACGACACTGTCGTTACAAATTCGCTCCCCCATTGGGCCTTCTCTGTTTCCATTGTGTCTCTAGTCATCTCACGGAGAGAACCAGGAATTATCACTGGGTCTGTCTTCCCACATATTAAGTATCCATTCACAGAGTTTTTAGTGTCTCTTCCTGCTATTTTATTTTTATGGTCATTTTCCCTGTCCAGGTCCCCTCTCAATCTGGTATAGTACTCTGTTGATCTCCCCATTTTTTCTTCCAACTTAAATCATGACCTTTCTGCATGCATCTTCCTGAAACTGCGGTTTCAGAAAATGTGATTTATGATATAATATATATATATATATATATATATATATATATAATATATATAATTGCCATTAAAATTTGAATTCTCTATCAGGTTTCTACCTACCTCCAATTGTTTCTAATGAATATTTTGATATAGACTGAAAAATTGAAATAGAGTAGTGGTGATCCATATATTCTCCACCAAGATACAATTGCCAAATTGTGTCATTTGCTTTATTTTTATTGCTATTTATTACACACACTATTTTAGAACCAACTGAAACTTGGTTGGTTCCATATATATAGAAATATACATTTTTATAGAGAAATATAAACTTTGTGTGCATATGTGTGTGTGTGTGTATATATACACATATGTAAACATTTTTTTATCCCTAAAAGCTTCAGCATGCCTCTTTTTTGAAAACTATTTATTTTTTAGTTGTAGTTGGACAGAATAACCTTTATTTTGTTTACTTTTTATGTGGTGCTGAGGATCAAACGCAGGGCCTCCCACGTGCTAGGTGAGCACTCTACCACTGAGCCCCAGCCCCAGCCCATCTGGTAGATTCTTAAGGTTCACTTTGATTGACGTGTATTTGTGCAAATAATACATTTAAGTTATATGCCCATAAGGTTGCGGTGAGACTTGAGTATTGTATAAAGGTAGCATTTTAGCTACAGTACTGTCTGCCAAGGCTCCAATTTATTTTGTTCTTTGGTCATTTGGGGCCAATCTCGGGTCATTTCCTCTTGGTCAGTTCTGCTATATGTAGTTTTTATGGTGGGTATCAGAACTTTCTTTCCAGTACTTCTCTTTCCTTTTCTTCTTCTTATGCCATGCTTACTCTTCCAATTTTGATGAAGGAGATGGCAAGAGGTAAAACCCTTGAGCTATTGTAAGCCTCGATCCCCACCAGGTGGAGAGAGCCAAGGACAACAGAAAGGATGAATCTCACATAGAAGTGGAGCTCCTGATTTCAGTCCTTCCCAAGATCAGGCTGGACAGTTGTCAGCATGGTTTGCTTTGCCAACCCTTCCAGGTATTCCATGAGCTGATAAATTCATATATTTTTTGCTTCATCAAATTACTATTGGATTTCCTTAATTATTAAAGCCAAAGTCCTAATTAGCTCTCCATATTATTTCCCACAGATGTCCTCACTCTAAGCAAATTTTAAATCTTTTGACACATTTTTCTCCCACCTGCATTTAGCCCTAACTCCAGCAAAACCTGACTTAGCCCTCCTTTCCCCAAGAAGCTTTTCTTGTCTGTGATTATCTTTCTCTCACCAGCTCACATACACGCTCTATTTGATAATTCAGTATTTGCTAATATGTTTTTAAAATTAGTTTCTAATTGTTTCTGGTATGTTTATTTTGACTCTCTTGAGCTTCTGGAATCCTTCATAGCATAGATGTATTCATTCACCACTTTATATCCCAGCAAATCTAACACTCAGTGGAAAATATGTTTAATGGGATTATATGGGCTGTCTTGTTAGAGTAAGGCCCAGGAGCTCTATCTCTGTGGTCTTCTGCAGTATCTCCATGCCTCTCTCAATGCTAGACACACACTAAGGACTCCAGAATTTTAAAATATGTTCTCACATTTATGAGTTCATGGCAAAATATTGATATTTAAATAAGTTAGAAGGTGATGCACAACACCAAAATATGCTTTGAGAATTAGCCCTGTTAGTCAACCTGATGTTAAACCAGTCAATCCTGGTATTAATGAACTAAAGTACAATTCTTAAATCTGGAACACTTTTTCAGAGTAATTTTTCCCCCATGTTCTATATTTTTGTTCCCATTTCTACCTTTATTTTTTGTCTCTTATTAGCACTTAGTTTTGTCACTTTTCAGTCCATGACAGTAACCTCATGCCTTCTCACTCCTGCTCCCCTCCTTTTTCTCACTTTCATTTTCCCCCTCACTTTGCAGTACTAATTTAGATGTCCTTAGGTGTCTCTCTTCCACACAGAATTTTTTTATTCTCCTTAAATACTCTTCAAGGGCCTCTGGCTTATAAAAATACATTTCTAAATCTCATTGCAAACGAGTACATTTCGCTAATCAGTCATCAATGATTACCAAATTATCCTTTGCCACAAAAGCCAACTGACAGTCATTCAATAATTTTTTTTTTTTGGCAATTAAAAAAAAAAAAACTAGTGGCTAACTAAATATCAGTTTATGATTGTAAGGTTGGATAGGAAAGAAGTAAGTGGGTGAATCTGAGACTTGCAAGAAGGCCAGTGTGTCTGCCTCCAAGTGAAATGAGAGGGTCCTGGGCTGGGAGGCAGAGCTTGGGTATGGTCAGGCAGAGCCTCAGGTTCTCTGATCTGTCCTGGGCTTCTGTAGTTGATTACTCGCAGAGAACTCATTCTAGGGCTATGTGGTTTTGTAGCCAGAGCATGGATGGATTCTGGTGTTTAGAGATTTAGAGTTCAAAATGTGTTCAAGAAAATCTTTTTTTTTTTAATATTAATAACTAGAGGTAAAATTTATTTTTTTTTATTGGTTGTTCAAAACATTACAAAGCTCTTGATATATCATATTTCATACATTAGATTCAAGTTGGTTATGAACTCCCAATTTTACCCCAAATACAGATTGCAGAATCACATCGGTTACACATCCACATATTTACATAATGCCCTATTAGTAACTGTTGTATTCTGCTGCCTTTCCTATCCTCTACTATCCCCCCTCCCCTC
Organism: Marmota monax; assembly: GCF_021218885.2. Classification (NCBI taxonomy): domain Eukaryota; kingdom Metazoa; phylum Chordata; class Mammalia; order Rodentia; family Sciuridae; genus Marmota; species Marmota monax. The sequence goes on from NW_026692781.1 coordinate 20,056,602, forward strand.
CCCTCCCATCTTCTCTCTCTACTCCATCTACTGTAATTAATTTCTCTCCTTGTTTATTTTCCCATTCCCCTGACAACCTCTTATATGTAATTTTGTATAACAATGAGGGTCTCCCTCCGTTACCATGCAATTTCCCTTTTCTCTCCCTTTCCCTCCCACCTCATGTCTCTGTTTAATGTTAATCTTTTCTTCCTGCTCTTCCTCCCTGCTCTGTTCTTAGTTGCTCTCATTATATCAAAGAAGACATTTGGTATTTGTTTTTTAGGGATTGGCTAGCTTCACTAAGCATAATCTGCTCTAGTGCCATCCATTTCCCTGCAAATTCCATGATTTTGTCATTTTTTTAGTGCTGCGTAATACTCCATGGTGTATAAATGCCACTTTTTTTTTATCCATTCATCTATTGAAGGGCATCTGGGTTGGTTCCACAGTCTAGCAATTGTGAATTGTGCTGCTATGAACATCGATGTGGCAGTATCCCTGTAGTACGCTCTTTTAAGGTCTTCAGGGAATAGTCCGAGAAGGGCAATAGCTGGGTCAAATGGTGGTTCCATTCCCAGCTTTCCCAGGAATCTCCATACTGCTTTCCAAATTGGCCGCACCAGATTGCAGTCCCACCAGCAATGTACAAGAGTACCCTTTTCCCCATATTCTCGCCAGCACTTGTTGTTGTTAGAAAATCTATTCTTGGAAAACGATTTGAACTCAGAGATGGAGTTAATCACATGTACATGCAAAACTGCCATATTAGAGATGATGTATGTAAAATATGTAGAACTCAATGGGTACTCATCAAACAATTACTGAGAATAATTTTTGTTAAATTATATTCTTTGTGCTCGATTCGGCAGCACATATACTAAAATTGGAACGATACAGAGAAGATTAGCATGGCCCCTGCGCAAGGATGACACGCAAATTCGTGAAGTGTTCCATATTTTTGGGAGTGTGGAGGATGGGAAAGGCAGCGGAGCACAACAGACACTAGTATGGCAATATGTCAATCAATGGATGTGTAACTGATGTGATTCTGCAATCTGTGTATGGGGTGAAGGTGGGAGTTCATAACCCACTTAAATCAAAGTGTGGAATATGATATGTCAAGAAATTTGTAATGTTTTAAACAACCAACAATAAAAAATTTTAAAAAAATTATATTCTTCAGAACTATGAAATTTTATCTTATTGATTTATAAGATAAAATAAATAGGGTTAAAAATAGGAAAAGTAACTTCTTATAGTAAGCATATGTGGAATAAAATTACTGTTTTTCTTTGAAAACAACTGAGAAACCATATTTTCTCTGAAACATCACCTAGATCAAGCAAGAAAGGAAAATATATTTAAAAACACAAATTAGTGAAATATTCATCTGTAAGCTTCAGTTTTTCACTGTTTTATTGGTCCCTTTTGTAAAGAGAAGATAAATTGGCTTTTAAGAAAGGCAGAATCCGGTTGTGGCTTAGTGGTAGAACACTTGCCTAGTACATGTGAGGCACTGGGTTTGATCCTCAGCACCACATAAAAATAAATAAATAAATAAAAATAAAGGTATTGTATCTATCTACAACTAAAACAACAAAAAAGAATCCAAGTAAGAGTAGTTGTTGTTACTATTATTCTGTCTATAAATTCTTAATTTGCACTAAAATGTTCTCAGCATACAAGAAAAGCTGGCTGTGGTGCTTTGAAAAACTTTTTATTGAAAAAGAGAGTGTTTCTTCTTTATGGAAAAAAACAGAATGTTTTATAGTTTTCTTTTGTCCTTGCTAGCTTTGGCACTGTGTTGGGTTGTATCATATATCCATTAAGATGGTGTGTTTTGGAATAGTCTCTTGAGAAGTGAATTCTGCTGCAAAGTAGTTGGAATCTTTTTATTTTGAACACTTACCTCAAAGGAGTTGTCAATTATGTTTCTCTCTAGTATTGCAGTTACCACTCCACAGAAGAGAAGGGCATTAATATCCTAATGGAGGCAGTTGATTGATTAATATATTGATTTGATCTAGAAGATTATGTTCTGTGAAATCCAAAGCTGATTGCATCCAGACAAAATTTTTTCAAATGTTGTCAATATTCACAAGTAAAAGAATGTTTTTTTCATCATGATTAGAAACTGTACTTCAAGAGAAAATTGTTCAGAATTTATTTACCTTTCATTCTGTATCTACACGAAGGAGAAAGTCATGAATTATAAAGGCCAAATAGGATTCATCAGAAGTTACTAAAAATTCCTAGTTGTGATATGGATTATGTCCAAATTAAAGTAACAAATCAGATGATGGTTTGAAAAATTGGTGGTACAAAAAGAAATGGGAGCATTATTTAGGAATCACTTTTAGTCCACATTGGCTATATCTGAAAACAAAGGATTCAGTCATGTTAAATGACGTCTTTTGCCCTGTGCTTCTAGCCAGTGCTTGGCAAATAGCAGGAAGACAGTATCAACCCTGCCCTTGTGTTGGGCTTATAGCAATAGCTTTTTGGATGGTTAGATTGATGGATAAACTTTTACTTCTTGATCAGTTAGATGGAACTGATTGATAAGGGTGGCAAAGGTCAATAAGGCAGCTGTGTCTAAATTGAAAGGCCTGATAAATAAAAGATTTGAACCCTGTCACTCAGTTTTCTATTATTCCCTCAGGCTTTGTCATCAGAGAAAGACTTAGTAAAATTTTACTTTAGTAATTTCTTTTGAAGTCTGTAAGGTCCAATAATGGCACCTTATAGATGTTATACCAAACTGTTCAAATGGAAGAGATTGAAGCAGAGAAATGGGCCTGTGGTGCAATATTCAAATTTAACACAGCAAATGCAAGTGAACATTTACTAAGCACTGAATTTCTGGCTTTTTGAAAGGAGTTTGAAGAGCATGTTTTTTTTTTTTTTTATTTTCTCTTTAATATTTATAGGTGGAGAGGGCATACACATATATAAATAGATGGCAAGTTGTCATAATATGCTCTATTAGCATTTTAAAGTACAGTAAGGAAAAAGGGAAGGAGAGACAAATTTTAAACTATTACGGGACTGATTTCCCAACTGTTTATTTCTTTTTTGATTTTTTTTTTTTTTTATCAGCACAGTTTTATTTTTTTTTATTTTTATTTTTTTTTTAATTTTTTATTGTGGGTTGTTCAAAACATTACAAATTTCTTGACATATCATATTCCACACTTTGATTCAAGTGAGTTATGAACTCCCACCTTCACCCCATACACAGATTGCAGAATCACATCAGTTACACATCCATTGATTTACAAATTGCCATACTAGTGTCTGTTGTGCTCCGCTGCCTTTCCCATCCTCCACCCTCCCCCCTCCCCACCTCTCCCCTCCCCTCCCCTCCTCTCTCTCTACCTCCTCCACTGTATAACCCTGAGGGTCTCCTTCCATTACCATGCAATTTCCCTTCTCTCTCCCTTTCCCTCCCACCTCTCATCCCTGTTAAATGTTAATCTTCTTCTCCTGCTCTTCGTCCCTACTCTGTTCTTAGTTACTCTCTTTATATCAAAGAAGACATTTGGCATTTGTTTTTTAGGGATTGGCTAGCTTCACTTAGCATAATCTGCTCTAATGCCATCCATTTCCCTGCAAATTCTATGATTTTGTCATTTTTTAATGCAGAGTAATACTCCATTGTGTATAAATGCCACATTTTTTTTATCCATTCGTCTATTGAAGGGCATCTAGGTTGGTTCCACAGTCTTGCTATTGTGAACTGTCAGCACTGTTTTAGAACCAACATAAATGGTGGTGACTAGAAAGGAATAAGGAGAATTTTATATTTCTGTTTGTCTCTAAATATAAGGCTAGCTGGTAGAACTTAAGGAAATAGAAACTAAGATTTTGATTTATATTTTCTCACATATTCACCATGATAGTTATTTCCCCAACTACTACTATTTTTATTTTAAAAAAATTAATTATAAAAGATTCCAAATAAATACCTAGGTACTTAATTAAGATTAATCCAGTATTAGCCTTTGTTATATTTGCTTCACATTTCTTTCGCCCTCATTTTTAAAAATATTTTAGTTCATAGACCTTTATTTTATTCATTTATTTATACGTGGTGCTGAGAATCAAACCCAGTGCCTCATACATGCTAGGCAAATGCTCTACCACTGAGCCACCACCCCAGCCCCTTTCTCCTTCATTTTTAAGAAATGAAATTAAAGATGGAATCAAGCCCCATTCTCATTCCATTTCTATCCTTACCCAGAATTAATAACTGTCCTGAAATGGGTGTCAATCTTTTTGTGTTTAAAAATTATAATAGCTGTACATATACATTATTATAGTTTGGATCTGGAATGTGCCCCAAAGGCTTCTGTATTGAAAGCTTGTATTATGCAGCAGTATTTAATATTTATTTTTTAGTTATCGGCGGACACAACATCTTTGTATGTGGTGCTGAGGATCGAACCTGGGCCGCATGCATGCCAGGCGAGCGAGCTACCGCTTGAGCCACATCCCCATCCCAATGCAGCAGTATTTAAAGGAGGGACTTTTGGCAAATGATTGGAAATTGAGGGTGCTAACCTCACTAGTGGACTAATCCACTGATGGATTCATTGAATGGATTTTTTTGGGGAAGTGGCAGAAACTGCAGTAGATGGGTCTAGTTGGAGGAAGTAGGTCACTGGAGACCTGACCCGAAAGGATCCATGGCTCCTTGTTCCCTTTCTCTCCCTGCTTCCTGGCCACAACGATGTGAGCAGCTTTGCTGTGTCATTTTCTTCTGTCCTGAGGTACTGCCTCATCACAGGACCAGAAACAAAATTAAGCATTTTAATTGATATTTTTACATAACATTTTGTTATATAAATAAGCCACTCTGATAGACTACAGTTAAATTTTATTTATTTTTTTATTATGCAGGAAGCTTGATCCATCTAGTAGGTGTCTCTTTTTAGATGTGTAGAAGAATTTATCTAGGGTTCATAAAAAGAAATGGGATGCTGGCTTGTATGGGGTATACATTTTCAGTGTTTCTATGTTTCTATATGTGTCCAAATAGCTTTCAAAAGTAGTGGAAAGAGCTGGGATTGTAGCTCAGTTGTAGAGTGCCTTCCTAGTATGTGCAAGGCACTGGGTTCGATTCTCAGCACCGAGTATAAATAAATAAGATCTATCAACAACTAAACAATTAAAAAAGAAGTAGTGGTAAATTTTGTATTTTCTGGTTGGAGGTAACTGCACAGTATATTCTCCCCATTATTCCTCTTCCATTTTTCTTTTGTGTGAGTTATCTTTTTAGTTCTTTCTTTCTTTTGAATAGAAATATTTTAGTTTATATGTTTTGTACGTTGCTTTTTCTAGTATCTGACTTGCTTTTAATGTTGCTTTTTAGAATCTTGTGGCAGCATTTTTTACATTTTAATTTAGCAATATTTAATAATCATCACATTCACCTATTTAGTTTAATACTTCCTTATCTAATCTGATGTAACAACAAAACAACTATCTCAGAACTTGATTCTAAAACTGTTTCTGTTCATAATTAAATCTTTACCTATTTGGAATTTATTTTTGTATAAAGTTGTTTTAGTCAGCTTTTTTACTGCTGTGACTGAAAGACCTAACATGAACAATTTTCGAAGAGGAGAAATTTACTTGGGTGCTCACAGTTTCAGAGGTGTCAATCCATAGACAGCAGGCTTCATTCTTTGGGGTTCGAAGTGAGGCAGAACATCATGGCAGAAGAGTGTGGTGTAAGGAAATGGCTTGCCACATACAAAATATATACCCCAAAGGCATGCCCCCAATGACCCACCTCCTCTAGCCACGCCCTATCTGCCTTCAACCTACACTCAGTTAATCCTATCAGGGGATTAATTCGCTGATTGGATTAAGGCTTTTATGACCCAATGGTTTCTTCTCTAAACCTTCTTGAATTGTCTCATCCATGAGCTTTTAGCAGACACCTAATATCTAAACCATAGCAAAAGTGTAAGATAGAAACATAATGAAATGATTTAAATCCTTGGAAAAAAAATTAAATGCAGATTTCCAGGTCTTGCTGCCCACTAATCTGATCTTGGATTGGGGCCCAGTAACCTGCTCCATTGTTGATTTCAATATTGGGTCAAGGATTTCCCCTTAGAAGAATGTAGACCAGGTTCATTCCCCAGATACTTAACAAGATTATCTTTAACATGAAATCTAACTTGCTTACAGAAGAAAACAACAACAACAAAAATACAACTTTAAAAACTTTGCATGTTGTTTTTCTAGTTCTGAAAAAGCTTTGAGAAATATTGGAATATTTAAAAGCATACATGCTTTTTAAATCCTCAATATAATTGTTGCATCATTTCTGTTTAAATATGTATTATATTCTTTTAAATTATGTATGAAGTAATATTGTCTTAGAAGCATTCAAAATGAAAAGGATCTATAAGGCAAATGATTTCATGTCATACATAGTATTGGTGTGAGAGATTTAATTCTAGGCTTGGAAGAATGTTTGCAAATTATTTAGTAATGTAGGAAATACTGTATTCAGTGTCTGCTAAGGTCTGGAACAACACAGTGTGTGTCATAGAATGAGACTATCATACCTGAAAAAATAAAACTGAATTATTATTTATTTGCTGATAGGGAGAGCTCTGCTGGTCAGGCAGTCTTTCTTGTGGATTATAATAAGGTTTTTTTTTTTTTTTTGAGGAAGCATTGAATATTGGGACTGGAGGATTTCCCATGGTGATGGTAGGAATATGTTGGCTGTGGAAGCTGCCTTCTGGTGGGAGACTGGTTGGATTGGTACTCAGAAGCAGATCACTGTAATGAGTACATTCCTGATTGGCTTATGCTTAGGGGTGCTGGTCACTGATTGGTTGTCTTACTGAGACAGGTTCCCAATGATTGGTTAACCAACTTTCAAACATTTCCAGTGATTCCAAGGCCGCAGGATTGTCATATATTGATGAAGAATATTAAAGCTCTTTTTTTTGTTGTTGTTATTACAATGGTTAGAGAACAATCCCTATCTTGGGAGTGTAGGAATTTCTTTTCTTGTATGTAGCATACTTTGAATTGACACCTTCAAAAATTAGATTATTATATAGTTTCTTCAGAGCAACTTATATTTAGATTTGGGGGTGGAAAAAGACTATATTACTTGGTATTTAATAAATTTGCTCCAATACACCTTGGGGCATTATTTGAGTTAGCAAAAACAACTATGTGAAAGTCCATCTAATATTCTAGAATCTTCTTATTGGTTGCTGTCACATCATGGGGTGCCCCAATTTTTCAACTTGAGAAGGGATATTTTTATTTGACAAGGCACTGTCTTCCTGACTGTCTAGGAATGAGATGTTGAGCAAATTAGTTGTCATTTTTTTTCTATACCTTTATTTTTATGTGGTGCTGAGGATCGAACCCAGTGCCTCACACATGTTAGGCAAGCTCTCTGCCTTTAAGCCACAATCCCAGCCCCTATTTGTCATTTTTAAATTGGGAAGAATGGTGCCTAAGATGTTTGAGACTTAAAATGACCTAATATATGAGATTACCTAGAACATAATGACTCATCAGGCAAGAGTGTTATAATCCACCCTAGTGCTAACATTTCTTATGTATTTAATATTTGTTGAATACATAAAATTTCTTATTTAACTAGACTTTCTTTTCTCTCCAGTTCATCCCAGATCAATTAAATTGATGTTTAAATACGAGATTAATATTGTTGCCTAAAAAAAATAATAAAAACAAATCACATGTTTTGGTAACTCACAAATGTGAATCATTTATCAAAATTTGCTCTAAGACTTTTTAGTAAATACCAACATTCCCATTCCATTACATCATAAATGTTATTTTATGTAAAATATTTTATTGAGGTTTAGTTACATAGAAATAGTGTTTCTATAGACTTCCTTAAAATGAAAGAAAAATTTCCAGAAGAGTCAAATTATTCACACTAACATAAGTGCTAATTTTTCTGAGGGGGCCCTTGGAAATGTCAAAACATCCTTTCAAAAATATCAGGAGATGTATGTTCAAAAGTTATAAATACTTATAAGTATGGAATAATAATACCAAAATCTAGTAATATATACTTTGGGGCTAAGTGCTGTTCTGTGTACATTGATGATGTTATTTCATATAATTCTGTCATTACTCTTCTGAGGCATATTTGTTAGGTGCTGTCATTGCCTAAATTTTACCTATGAAATTCAAACAGATTGTATAACTTGCCACAATGACCCAGGTAATGGGGATGGTCCTTGGTTAGAACTTTGGCTGTTAGGCTCTGTTGTCTACGGCAAGAGCCATTCTATAAGAGAATGACAGAGTTTATCCACAAAATTAGCAGTGGTAGTTAAAACAATCTTTCCCTTTCTTGTTTGAAAAAATGTGAACCATGAAATGTGATGATATCCCTATCAATACTTAGAATACCTTAGTTCATGGGAGTCTGTTGGATGAATTCCCACATAGAGTATTTGTGGGAATATGGGATTTTTTATTTTTGGAGTATAAGGAGAGATCATATTGATTAACTAGATTCTCAATAGCATTAAAGATTAAAGAATTACTGTTGTGCTATAAGATGGAGAGAGAATTTAAATGGTGTTATGTCAGATTCACTGGGATGAGCAAACTTTGAAAGATCATTTGTGTTTTCTTTCTAACACAGTGGATGACTGTATCATTATAGGGGCTTTTGCTCAGATGCTGCTTCTACCTTTCATGCTCCTCCCTCCTTTCCTTGCCGTAGTGAGGCTTTCCTACCTGCAGTTCCTGTTCTCTGCTGTTTTAGACCTTGGTGTCTTTGCTTGCCAGCCTAGAACTCTGTACTGTCTGGAGAGACTGCTAGTTAAGGTGAGGAGAGACTTTGTGGCATCTGCTTTCATTTTTATGAGGAGTCATTCTGGATCCTGCTGGTCTGGCTTTTTTGTCCTTGCTATGTGTTTCCACAGCACTTGAGTCACTGAAGCACAGTCTGCTCGGTTGAAATGGCCTATTGATTTGACTTTGGCCTCCCATTAGACTATCTAGCTCATAGATTAGAGATTATTGTTATTTTTTTTTTTCTGTTTGACCATCAGAGACAACCTGTCACCTTGCTGGACATTTCGGTAATATTTATTTATTGAGTAATATTACAGTTGGTTTTCTAGTTGTTAAAGCACAAAACTATCAGCACATTTTAAATTTCAATATTGCATCAGTTGCCAGATCCTAAATGATTTTTTTTTGTCTGATTCTTCTCTGTTGCTGCTTTTGCTCTAATCTTGACTTTATTTGCTTCTCAACTATTTCAGTAGCTACCTCCAGTGTCTCACTAGTGAGTTCATTTTACAAATTGCTCCCATAGAAGTCCTTTTATAAAAGGAAGATCTTGTCATGCACTGATCGACCTTCATTGCATCGGTGGTGGAATGAATCCAGTCATCTCCCATTGTTCCCAGACTAATTTATCTGTATTGCTACATCTGGCTGTCATTACACTAACACCACATTTCTTTTCCTTTTTTCAATTTTAAAACCTTGGTAATCTTTCTCATGTTGTTATTTTTTTTTTCCTGATATGTCCTTGCCTAAACTCTAGATTTTGAAAATGCGTTCTTCCAACTTCAATCTTAACTAATTCCTAACGGAAAATATAACAAATTTCCTCAGAATTAATACTTTCTTTTTTTGTATACCCATTAACACTATGTTAGTCTCATTTTTAAAATATGCTCTTTCCAGTAGATTTTTAACTTCTTTAGGCTTGAAATCAGGGAAGAGTAAATATACTAAAATGCATGAAAATTTTAATGTAGGTACTGACAAGGTATTGAATAAACAGAAGCTGTTGTGATATATGCTTCTGCTGGGCTTTGCCCCTTCTTAATGCCTGATCAGCCTCAATAAATGTTTGCTGGAGTAAATTTAATGGCTGTTTTATCTTTTGAGACTATTGAGGTGCTACCAATGGGCTTTCCTTTCATACAAAATATGTACAACATAAGCATTGTGTCATACCTGCTTTGTTATTTTAAGATCTTTCGATTTAATATTTTTCATTGAAGAAATAAGTTTAAGAATGGTTACTTTTCTTAAATTTCAGCACATTTTAAATTTCAATATTGCATCAGTTGCCAGATCCTAAACAAATTTTTATTTATTTATTTATTTTTGTCTGATTCTTCTCTCTTGCTGCTTTTAACACTGGCAGTGTCTGCCAATATAGGATACTGTTCCTGCTGGGCTAACATCTCAGGCACACCCTGTTCTTATGGCACCTGGGTCTCTATTTACTTGTCAGCGCTCCTTTCATATATCAAATTACAGGGAAAAATGCTACATTATACTAAGGTGTTCAAGAAACACTAGGGAGAATTCTGAGACACCTTCTGTTTAAACCTAACCACACTCTCAGCATAGGGGTCTCAATCATCTGCTTAAATGAAATGCTGACAGCAGGTTTTAGACCCTTTCTAAATGACGTGCTGAAGTGTGTGTCTGGCAGTTTCTAAGTAAGTTCCATTTTCTCTTTCATTGATTTAAACATATTTTGCATGCAGATAGAATAAGGAGAGAACACTTTGGTAAAAGGGAAAAATGAATGTTTATTAAGTCCTTTCCACTTTATTTTACTGTGAATGAAGTATGTGAATTCACCGATGGAATTGCAAAAGAACAAAAGAATATCTATTGGGTTCTCATTGTCCTTTGTCAGGCTTTTGTTTGTCTATTTGATTTTCTTCGTAAGGGCTTTCTCAACTTATCAAGAGGGTGTTGTGAAAAAAAAAATAAAACAACTAGCAATGTCGTGAATGAAAGGTAAGTTAAAGGAAAACAGAAAGAACTTTCAGTAAAGCTTTAAAATCATTCTCACATTCACTCCCCAGGGAGACAGGAGTAACCACATGGATAAATTGACTATGGTAAAATAAAATAGGAATACTTTCCTCTTTACAGTATGAATTGGTCACATTCTGGAAAGCATTTTAGCAATACATGTCAAGAAGCTCTTAACAGTTTATGCCTTTGACCTATTATATCTCAGTGGTTCTTGGCCTTGGACAGTCACCAAAATCATCTGGGACCTTTTAAAAATACAGTTCCCTGGACCCCATCTGCAGTGATTCTGACATAATTAGACTGGGTTGGGGCCAGGGAGCACAGCAGAAGTCCCCAGGTTAGTCTAACATGTGATCAGGATTCAACACTGCTGTCCTCAGCCAAGAGAATTGAGTATTCTGGAGAAGGTAACAATAGTAACATGTTATAGGAATTGCTAATTTTGAGTTTTTGGAAGATTCTCATTCAACATTTCACTTTTTACTCAATCAGTCATGCATCCAGAAAATAGTTAAGTAAGTGCATATTTATGATACTAGACTTTTTCAAATAAAAAGAACATTTCCGGAATGTTCTTACTAAGGCAATAAAGTGAATAGTACCTTTTAGCAAGATGTTCATTAAAAGTTCATATGTAACATATTTCTCATTTAACTTTGTTAACCAGTATAATTTAATTGTATAGTCTGAACTCTCAAACATTTTCTGTAATTTTCTTGGCATTCATTATGAATCTCTCCAACTGATTCATGTTTGTATTTGAAGGTAACTGATTTTTCTCTCAGTGATTAGTATAGATATTGTATGTAGTAGGTGCTTAATGAAAGTGTGGACAATAAAGACTGCACAAACAGAGACTTCTAACTTTTTTGGTTCTGTTTCCTTAGTGCCCTAGTAAGTTTCTTATTTTTCTTATTAAAAAAAAAAACTTTTAATAACCTAGTAGTCAAATAACACATATTTGCTGTTACTTGATGTGATGCGTGTGTCAAGCACTGTATGACCATCAACTTTGTGTAAGATTGAATCCTGCCACTCTCATTTCCTGTTCATATTTCATTTTAATATAGTGTTTGCTCTCAGAGCAGTTGCTGAAAACCCAACTTCACAAAAATGTGATGCCATTGAATTGAGTATTATTTTCTAACGTTGAGATTGAAAATTCTCTTGAGTTTGTGTGGTGTCCAGCAAATGTTAGTATCATTGTGTTTGCTTGAAAAATTTAAAAATATCTTTTGGCATTCCTGTGAGTTTGTTTTCATTTTGGTGACTTTGAGAATAGTTTGGAAACTGGCCTCCAATCTTAGGCATGTGATTATTTATTTTTAGAAAAGGCATTTACACTATTTATTTATAATTTTTTGTTGTTCAAGTGATTCAGTTAGATATATGATTGCCAAACATCTGTGTACATTCTGAGAGAAAACTAGCTACACTATTTCTTTTCAGCATTAAGATGTGGAACCACTAAAAATGGGTACTTAAAAGAAGAAAAAAACTAAATTCAAGGCACTGTGCTAATATGCATTTTTAAGTATCACATTCTTTGAGACCAACATTATTTTTTTGTTACATTTTTACATTTTTCAAACATTAAATGTGTTTGAAATTTGAATGCAGCTTATGCCAATGATAAAGAAAACACTGCTATAGAATACAGGGGACTGGGAATTTAGAGATGTCAAGCTTAGGGCAAAGTTTTCTTGGCATGTGGTGCAGGTCACTGGTCTTTGCATTTGGAAGACAGACTCACCTTAAAGCTCATTCTGCTAAATGGGTTAAACCATGGACTGGAGTAAGCACTTCTTTTGTGACCCCAGGTTCTCTGGTTTAGAGTTATGTAATCAAAACAGATTCATACTTTACAATTATTTGCTGTTTGGAGATATTGCATCCTTTTTAGAAACTTTGAGAGAAAATTGTTAGGTGGGGGGATAGTTTTTGAGTAACATTTACAGTTTTAGAAGCTAAATCCTTTTTCAGGGTGTTAATTATGCAAATAGCAATCACTTGATTCTCCTTTTGGCCTGGAGATGATATTGTTCTCTCTGGTCTATCCATCAATTACACTAAATTGGGCATACTTAAGGACACTGTGTCACTGTGTTGCAAAGGAGTCTAGAGTACTTGTATTCAATTCAAGTAATTCACTCTTAATTCATCCCCAAGGGGGCATTGTACCCTAGCTAAGAAAATTAACCAGACTTACATTGTTAGATTCATGAGAGGTAACATTCAGTAATTGTTGATTCCCCAAAGGTCTTTTTGTCTTTGCCACATATTCTATCATCAGTATATTTGAAATACCTAAGGGGAAAATGTACTATTCAGAGATTCCTGGTGAATGACTCCTTTTAAATAGCAGTTTATTAAGAAACTTAAGTCTAGCACTAGCTCCCCACCCCCAGCTGTACTGCTTGTTCTCATTTTATTGCTAGCTTCTACTTTGGTTCCAATGTTTTTTCAATTAATTATTTAAAATCATGTAGTAGTTAATTGATAAAATGTAATCACATTTGTTTTTCTATGGAAAGCAACAACAGTTCTCCTAATTTTGTATTTTGAAGTCATTTCTCAAAATCACAAGAGTTAATAATCTTCTTAAAAGTTGCTGAAGGAAGTGGTAAAGAATTTAAAAATTTGCACTTTGCTAAAGTACTTAACTTATAGATAGTCTGTGCACAGAAATGGTGGCATATGCAGTGTTTTTCCTTGTTATACCCCCTGCTTAAGGCTTATATACCTCATTTTACATACGTACATCCTTCCTTTCAATCATTAAATGGTTCTGAATCAAGTGGTCCCAACTGATGGCACTAGAGAAAGGACTTCATTTATTAATTCACTTATTCATTCATTAGAAAATGAGTCTTGATGTTTGAGGCTATCACAGTAAATGAAAAAGCTCATGACCTTGCAGAGTTATCATTCTAGTTGGGGAGACAGAAAATGATCATAATGAGTCAAGTATACATGTGTAAAGAAGATAATGTGGAAGTAATTATGGAAAAATAGATCAGAGCATGAGGAGAGTGTTAATATAGCAGGTCTGGTTGCTCAGTTTTTGTGTGTCATGAAGCCTGGAACCATGATTGTCCTCAGCTAGCTCCTTGGGAAGTAGCCCTGGATGTGTTCTTACGTTATTAATTGATGATGATGATGATGATTTATATGTCTGGAGCAATAGGGCATCTTTTCAGCGTGTCAAGACTTCTCAGGATTATTTAGCAAGTTTATGATATGCTCCTGGTACTTATGCAGGATCCGGTGTTTCTACTATGAGTTGCTATATAACAAAAATGTGTCTTATGACTGCCTTGGACCCTAAGACTTGATTGGCCTTCCTTCCACAGAGACACTTTACATGTGTACCTGTAACTTATAACTAGAGAAAACGTGGTCTGTAATCCCAGAATGAGAAGGACTCAGAATCCTATGCTGATCTCTGAGAACTTTGCCATTCATATCTTTCTCCTGTTTTATTCTTTACAATTTGCTATAATAAACCTTAGCTGTGGGTATAACCTGTCATCCAGTCATGAGATCTTTTGGTGAATCACCACTTGACGGTAGTCTGGGACTTCTGAAACACAGGGTAAAGGGCTTGGGAGAATAAGAATCATGAGAAGTATCGTTTTGACAGACTTTAGGAGATGAGGGCATGAACCATTTATATACTTAAGAGAATAGAATTCTAGGAAAAAGTAACAGCTTGTGTGAAGACCCAAAGTGGGAGCATGACTGGCATGTTCAGGGAAGTTTAAGGAGGCTACAGTGGATCAGCATGAGTCAGGGTAAAGAAGGGGAAATAAGCCCAGAGAGACAGTGGGGCACATCATCAGACAAGGACATTCATTCTTAGGGTAGATGATGTGAGTTAGTATATGCTTGTTGGATGAATTGGTAAATTCCTCTCCTTCCTCTAGTAAGGAATAGCTGTTTTTCATGTTTTCTCAGTTTACTTATTTCTGTCTTTTTTTTTTTCAATCTTATTCATAACTGGATTGGTCTTTTTTCAGTCTTTACATTTTTTTTTTTCTGAATTAATTCAGATGAAAAGGCTCACTACTTCCCCTCTCTCTTCATTTGTGATGCCAACATCACCCTGACCTAGGTGATGTTGAGTTGAGCCCTGTTAGTTCAAAGGAAGAGGAAGGCCAGTTCCCCCAGCATCCCCTCCCACTCTGGAGAAGGCCTCGGTGCAGAGCGGATGACTGAGCCATCTTAAGGATGGGTGATTGAGTTCCCAGATTTCAGAGGGCTACCCTATTCACAGTTCTCCCACGTGCCTTCAAAACTCAATTTCATAAATCACTATAACCATAAAAAACATCTACTTTGGTCTCCACAAAAGAACCCTTTTCTATACTTTATTTTGACTGAGGTATCTAGTACTTCCATAGCAGCCATGACTAATGCTTTTTCAAATACCTTAATTAACAAAATGTTTTTTAGTTTTCTGATGCTCTGTATTCTGTGACTTCACATACAGTATACTTAACAAACCTGTGTTAAATAGTGCTGGGGTTGTAGTTCAGTGGTAGAGTGCTCATCTCACATGTGGAAGGCACTGGGTTCAATCCTCAGCACCACAAAAATAAAATAAAGATATGGTGTCCATCTGCAATCCAAAACATATTAAACAACAACAACAACAACAACAAGAAAAAACCTGTGTTAGATACATTCGTAAGTAATTTCATAAGTTATTAAAAGCAGGGTGAAAAATTGGGAAGAAAAAAAGTTGGGATGAGAAATGCCTGTGCAGTGAGCCTGGACAGTATGTTGTAGGACCTTGAATCAGATTATTTATTTTCATTGAGGAAAAGGACCCTTTGGGTAGGCAAGAAGCATCTGGGTCCAAATACTAATGGCTCAGTGCTCGCATTTGTTCCTTTTCAGTTGTCTGTCATTGTGCTAGTTCTTAAATTATAAAGACTCTTTTATGTTACCATTTCATTAGTTTTGATGAACCACACTTACTCAAGCCTTCAGTTCTAATGAGGAAAATGTGTATTTTATTTGTTCCATAGTATTTTTCGCCTTTGGAGATTATGTCCCTATTCTCTTTGATTTGACATTTTCTTTGAAATGAATAATAGTTTACTGCAAATAAATGTTTTCTCCTCAAACATGCACACTTTTTTTTTTTTAAACTCCAAAGCCAAAAAGAATTTCGGATCCAGTTCTGGGACTTAAGTAAAGAAAAGGAATCTTTTCTACTTGGGTTTTTGTTTTTTTAAATTCAGCACCCTTTGTTCCTTTAAAAGGAGGCTTGTGTGTCCCTATTTGAAATGCTGTTAAGATTAAACTGTTTTTCTTTCCCTCTCTGCTTTACAGAATGCATAATTATAAGGTCCTCTCTTTTCATAATCTCTTTTGCTGTTCTTGGCTCTTCTCTAAACCTTCAGCTTTCATTCCAATTAAATAAGGAAATTGTACTAGTACCCTGAGACAAAGACCTCTGGAACTCCTTTTTTTTTTTTTGGTATTGGTTTCTAATAATAAGGATAAAATTTAATCTTCACTGTGATTGTTTTCCTTATATTTATTTAAGAAATTTTGTTATTATGCATTCTCTAGTTAAAATGTCCAGGCTAGATGGCTCAAGAAAAAGAAAGAAAAGTTGTATTAATTTCCCAAATCAAGAGAAATCTTAACGTGTATTTATTTTTGTGATTATTGTAGTAAAGTAAAATATTTTCACTGGCAACTGTGGGAATAAACTCATGATTTTGCACATCATACTGGCACTGTAAAGCTAACTGTAATTTCAGATGGCTCCTGGGCAAATCCTACAGTGGTCATTTTCTCCCAGAGAAGAGACTGGTCATTTCTGATGTTCTCCGTTCTCCTCCCTCTCCATTTCTCCTTTCATTCACTCTTTCTCTCCTCATCTTCATCTCCTTCCCTGTCTCTTTTTCTCTTCTGTATTTATTTGTCATCCCTTATTGAACTCTGGCAAAACACAGGGCTGAGTTTAAAACACTGTTGTTTTTCAAGAAGCTTTCTCTATGGAGAGAAAAGACAAACACTGAAAAAAGCAAAACACACCCCTGGCAGGTCTTTGAATTTGAGATCTGAACTAAAAACGTACGTACAACCAGAGAAGTGAAAAATTCTCCTTTTGTGTATAGTGAATTAAAGAGCTTTCTACTGTCATGTATAACTGATTGTCTATTTTTTGTTATTGTTGTTCCAATCTCCCTGTTCAGAAAACCAGCATGGACCAATTCCATAGTAGATATTAGATCCATATTTTTGGATACTTATTGGAATTATGCATATTCTAAACTAGTGTCTAAATCTCATAGATTATGTTAGATACTATAAAAAGTTCTTATGTGTGTTTCAACATTACTTTTTAAACTCCTTTACTGTTAGAATTTATGCAGGTTTTTTTTTTTTCCATGAATAAATTGTCCTCAAGGCAAGACTGTGTTCTGTTAATCAGACTGTAGGTCTGACCCAAGGTAGGTAGTCATTAAATATTTGTTAGTGAATTCATGAAAGTAATATTTCTAATTATTCTGAGAAAAATACATTATTCAGCTATATTTTTGTGCTCTTCATTTTTCCTAGTTCTCATTAGAGTACTTAAAATTTAGTAAAGACTTTTGAATTTATTTCATCAAACTATTTATTTACTTATTTTTAGAAATTTGACCCGTGGTCTGTTTATCTGTTTATGAAAGCTTCCATTTTAGCATTTTATTCCTATAGAGATAAAAAGTTGTAGTATGTTCCTAAAGAGGAAAAAAACGTTCTATTTATGTTGTAAGCATCTACAATAATCTCATTATTAAGTGATTATTAAGATGCTTGCAACACAAATAAGAAAGAAGTAAGTTAAATTTTTATAGCAGAAATCTGAAAATGAGGTCGTTTCTCCATATGTGCAGTTGTAACCTACACAATGATAACAGCATAATAGTTTGATGTCAGATTCTCTTGAAAAGAGGTGGGGTTATAATGTTATCAGTCCATCCCAAATAAAGATATAGCTGTCACCCAAGTATATAGTTAGCAGTATTTTTAAAAATCCTTTCTAAACTTTGAGTTTTGACCTATTTTTTTTTTAAATAACAAAATCATTATAGTCTTGGTTCTGATACACATATAAAATAAATTCCTTTATACCTACTTATTCATTATTGTTCAAATATTAGTGATTCTAACTACATAATAATGTTTCTTCTAATCATGTGATAAATAGTAACCAGCAACCAAAGGACCTAGCTCATTGATATGTATTTTATTTTTACTCAACATTTAAATTATATGTTTCCTAAGGGTGCAATTGAAATCATTTGATATTGGACCATTTTTAAACCAAGGGTGACATATTGAAAAGAAGATTTTGTGGGCAAAACATAATGATTATAATTAAGTGACAGAGAAAATAATATGTTCATAAAAAGCTGAAATACACAATGGAGCAGAGTAGGTAGATTATGGAGACAATTGCATTTCTGGTTGAAATCACATGTTTAATCATGGAATCTGCCCAGTCTAAATGTCAAAGTACTTTTGTTGGAGGAGAAAACTAGTAAAGAAATTATTGTGGATATATATTGCTTATGGCTGCTAGTGGTATTTGCATGATCAAACTGTTGACACCACAAAAGTCAGAAGCATCCTATTTAAGATATGAGCACATAATTCTTATAATTTTCCTTTCTATTTGAAGGATAAAGTGAGGTTCATGTCTCGTTAATTGCTTTGACCAAGGTTTGTTTATTTTTTTCATGCTGCTTTAGCTGTGCTTGCACTGGGGTGAGTGATAAACCAGGTTCCAGGATGGGGAAAAGAGACTCAGAGATAGTAAATGAGCACTTCCTTCTCAGAATTGATTGAGGGAAAATGAGTGCACTAGTAAGTATGCTGAGAGCAAGTCAGTGAGAGAGTGTGGAGCACAGACGGTGGGATGTGGACTAGGAAGAACTTGTGAACTCTGCAGCTTTAGCCTCAATTTCCTTGCTTTAACATTGGAAAATGTCTTGCAGGTTTGTTAGGATGAAATTGGTTAACATATGTAATATTCGGCCTTGGGCCTGATATCTGTGTGTGTCTCACATAAAATGTGTGTGTATGTGTCGGTCTCTCCTGCTTTTATGGTGTCCATGGGATTGGGGAGGAAACAATTTCAGGACAGAAGCTAGTTATCTTTTTCCAAGCTGAACTAGAAAGGACCCTGGTGGTCCATCTCCCATTAGGCACTGTCTCCTGAACCATCAAAGGTACAGCTACAGGGGATCCCATCAGAGAGGGAGAGTATTTTCGATAATCAAAATTTGACCTTTGTAAAATTTTTTTCTAAATATATTTTCTCATAAAATTTGCAACATTGTATGTTAAAAAAAATAAAATCATACATTCTGGATCAGGAAACCTTTAAAAAACATTTTATGAATCAAACACAGCTTCAGATTGTCAGGAGTTGAGTGTGGTTTATTTTGGCAACTGTATTTTTTCAAGGATGAAACAGATGGAGCATGTAGTTATTTTGTGAATTTAACTGAGGTTTTTACCACACTTGGGGAATTTGAGATTCCAAAGACTGAGAATTTTTGAAATTGATATTTGAAACAAATTAATAAATTCCCCATGGAATCTCATTTCTTGATATGCTGTCAAAGAAGCCATTTTAAGCACATTTGTTTTGAATAACACAATTATCAAATTTAAATAAGGAGTGCTAATTAACTTTTAGTTATTTTCCCCTTAACTTTCAGTTATGTCCAACCTCTCTCTCAACTGATTTGTCATGGTTTTTATTTTTTTTTAAGTTCTTCAGCTGTCATTGTTTTATGATAAAAATAGTTACAAATCAATATTAATGTAGATAAAAGTAAAATAATTTTTTTTTTAATTCTACCACAATGAAGAAAAATGGATTACTCTTCCTAAATGCAAATAAATCCAGTTAGAGCTCTAATACCCCAAACTGAATACCTTTTTTATGCATTATAATTCTTATTACACATATACAGCACAATTTTTCATATCTCTCTTTATATATAAAGTATGTTGACACCAATTCATGTCTTCATACATGTACTTTGGATAATGATGTCTATCACATCCCACCATCCTTGCTAACCCCATGCCCGGTCCCTTCCCCACCAGCCCCTCTGCCTTATCTAGAGTTGTCTATTCCTCCCATGCTCCCCCTCCCTACCTCATTATGAGTCAGCCTCCTTATGTCAAAGAAAAGCATTTAATATTATCCTTCCTTTCTTTTACTTTCTCTTAGAGAAGTGAGTGGCCTGCTAATAAAATACACTGTATATATCATTTAAGGCACTTGCTTGAGGAACAAGCACCAGGAACTGACTGTTGCTACAGTAAGTAAAGGGACTTCACAGGAAGGATTATGGTGGAGCTCACAGATTTTCCAGAGGACTGCACAACCCAGTCTCTGGTAGGAGAGGACCAGGGCAGAGCGCAAAGCATAATGGTAGGATCTTGTGGCCTTTCTAGGATATTCAACTCTAGAACCATCAGCCTCTGTGTGTCTTTATTCACATTTTGAGGTCCTGAGAGTCTCTGTCTAGGCAGTCTGTATTAGCGGGGTACTTTATGCAAGTGGCTCAGTAAATTTTGACTAGAGGATTAGGGGATGGGTGGCTGGGTACTGTAGTCTGTACTCAACAGTTCTTTGTACCTGATGAACCTTTTCAACTGTTCATCATGTCATCTACAATACAACACTTTATTTTTTACCCAAGAGTCTTATTTCCCATTTAATTTGAGGCCATAGGTTGTTATAAGTGTGTATGTGTGTTGCTAGGAGACATTTTGTTTTTTCTTATAAATTGATGTCAGATAAGAATTGAAACTCTCAGTGATGATCATGATCCTATGTTCTTTGGGTTAATTTTAGTAATATGACCCTAAACCTCAGTGTTATAAGGTACAAAGATAGCTTTGGAGTTCTTGGTGGTTTTGGGAAGCTTGCTTAACCTGTCTTAATCCTCATGTCTTCATTGGCAGAATGAACTTAATATATTTTACAAAGGAATATTGAGATTTTTTGTGATAATATGTATAAAAGGCTTTGTACCAGAAATGTATATATATTCCCAGTTCTTTATATATGATTTTAAATTATTACATGGTTTTAGTTAATGAGTTGCATTTATATGATGGAAAAAAATTGTTGAGGACCAGATGACATTAAGACCCAAAGTTCAACTGATCTTTTTAGTACCAGGCATTCCTAAATTTATTTTTCCATTATTTTTATTATTTTTGGTAGTTTTGGAGGTCAAACTCAGGATCTCACACAAGTGAGGCAAGCACTCTACTAAAAATCTAAAAAGTAATGATAGTAATGACTACTCACAAATAATCTGACTTCCCACGTGGCTAGTATTAAAAATGTGAAAGAAAACAGAATTGTGGATATCTTTCATTTTTCAACATTTTGTCTTGAAATTCTTCCTTAGATTTACTTGTATATAGTCATACATTTCTTGATGGCAAGAATGTTCTGAGAAATGCATCATCCGGTGATTTTGTCATTGTGTGAACATTATAGAATGTACTCACACAAACCGCTGGACAGAGTAGATGTGAGATAGTCTGCTGTCAGCATAACATGACACACTATCTCACAAAAGACTTTCTAAGTCAAAGGAGTATATTCTAAAATAATGTAAATAGCATAGTAAATACATAAGCCAGAAACATAGTTGCTTGTTACCTGTCATCAAGCATTACGTATTGTACACAATTGTATGTGATATGCTTTTATAGCATTGGCAGCACAGATGGTTTGTTTCCAACAGCATATCCACAAACACACAAGGAAAGTCTTGTACTCTGACATTATGATGGCCATGTTGTCCATAAATAATAGGAGTTCTTCACCTGTATTACAATCTGAGAAGCCCACTGGCATTCATGTAGCTAGCTCATGACCAAAACGTTACTGTGGAGTACAGGACTGTATGTGAGATTGGCTGTCTTGGAAATTAGCAAGGCCTCACACAGACTGATGGATCCTTAGTTTAAGGACTGATGGATTCCTTCTCTTACATTTTCTCAATCAATTCTTCTCCTCCCCACCCTCCAAACTGAGGCTAGTATTGCTTGAAAGCACATAATCAGTGCAGTGGCTTAGGAGCACAAGTTTTGTGCAGGGTGCGGTGATGCACACCTGTAAACCCAGTGGCCCAGGAGGCATAGGAGGATTGCGAGTTCAAAGCCAGCCTCAGCAACAGTGAGGCCCTAAGCAATTCAGTAAGACCCTGTCTCTAAATAAAATACAAAAAATAAAGCTGGGGATATGGCTCAGTGTTCAAGTGCTCCTGAGTTCAGTCCCTGCCACCCCCCGCCAAAAAAAAAAAAAAGAGCACAAGCTTTGAGGAGAGCAGTCCTGAGTTTATGCCTGTCCCATCTGCTGTGGGTTAGCTGTGGCCAGTAGTCGGACCTCTCTGTTACCAATATATGTAAGAAGGAAGAAAACAACACTGTCTCTCTAGTGAGGGTTTGTAAAGGATCAGAGCTAATTTTTTTTTTTTTTAACTTTCTTCATTGTACCTTCCCTAGGATTGAGTGGTTATTAATTGGTTCTGTTTGTACTTAGAATGCCTATTATTCAAAAGCAATTTAAAGTCCAGTGTATTTTAACAAAGAATAGACAAGGCTTAGTGGCCTTTTTAAAATTAATATCATGGCATAGTCAACATTGACTAGGATATGTTTATCTGACATGCTTTTCTTGGCTAAAAGAAAAAATGTTAGGTGAAAATCAGTTTATGCAGATATAGAGCAAAATAGTTAATCCTTAAAAGATATTTCTTAACTTGGAATGGAACCACCATTTGACCCAGCTACCCCACTTGTTGGTTTATACCCAAAGGACTTAAAATCAGCATACTACAGTAATACAGTCACATCAATGTTTATAGCAGCTCAATTCACAATAGCTAAGCTATGGAACAAACCTAGGTGCCCTTCAACAGATGAATGGATAAAGAAACTGTGGTATATATACACAATGGAGTGTTACTCAGCATTAAAAGAGAATAAAATTATGGCATTTGCAGGTAAATAGGTGGAATTGGAGAATATTATGCTAAGCAGAATAAGCCAATCCCAAAAAATCAAAGGCCAAATGTTTTCTCTGATGTGTGGATGCTGATCCATATGGGGGCAGGCAGGGGAAGAATGGAAGAAGTTTGGATTGGGTAGAGGGGAATAAGGGGAGTGGAAGGAGCATGGGGTTAGGAAAGGTGGTGGAATGAGATGGGCATCATTATTCTAGGCACATGTATGATTGCTTGGCAAAGACGTTGTGATGAATGCTTGCAAAGGCATTTTTAGAGTGGTACAAATTCTTTTTTAGCTGGACGCTATCATTAGGAAAGCCAGCAAACACATGGTCAAGATTGTTACTTGAGGAGTAAGACTACTTTAACTCTAATTTTCTTCATTTTATGTTAATTTTTTTCTGTACTTAATGCATAATTCTTTTTGATATTTTAGGGAATAATTTCTGTTTGATACTTTGTATATTAGGAACTAAAAAGCATCTTCTGCTTCCCAGAAAACACAACAAAATAAAGGAATTAGTCATGCACTTCTGTGTGTATTCAGATGTATTTTATCTAAGAATTTGGACTGCATTTGGAATTAGTATTAAATTTCTGTAACTTGATTCATTAGAATTAGTGAAACAGGGTAAAAGTATATTTATGTGTCAAAAGAAATGGGTTCTGCTTTCTTTTAATAGAGAAAATGGAGAAAATACTGTGCCTTATTAAAAATAAGTGTTTGAATCTATTTAGCTTTAGGAAGAAAAATGAATTTCTTGAATTTTTTTCTCTTTATCCTTTCATCAATATTTCTTTAACCAGTTTTGTACTATTATCTCAATGAGTCGAGGGACATTTTATAGTACAGTGACATGCACTGTAGGATCTAATAAGTTACAATTTCTGCCTTTTTCTCTTCCAGTGTCTGTATTTATGCTAAAAGTTCAGGTGAATGACATCATCAGTCGTCAATACCTGAGTCAAGCAGTTGTTGAAGTATTTGTAAACTACACGAAGACAAATTCCACAGTAACTAAAAACAATGGAGCAGTGTTGATAAAAGTTCCCTATAAATTAGGCCTCAGCTTAACCATTATTGCTTACAAAGATGGCTACGTGTTGACTGCTTTGCCTTGGAAGACTGGAAGAATGCCAAGTAAGCATTTAAATTGCTTTGCATTCACTAAATGTAAATGATATGTGATTTCTCTCTTGGGACTGCCTTGTTCTGGTAAGCTGAAAATGACTTTCTCTTAGAGAAGTCTACTGAAGTCGGTAAGAAGGGAGGCCAGTGAAGAAAACATAGTCTGTTTGGGCTGCTATAACAAAATATTGAAAATTGGTGGTTTGTAAATAGCACAGATTTATTTCTCATGTTCTTGAGGCTGGGAAGTCTAACAGCAGAGTTGGTGTCTGGTGAGGGTCTGGATGTAGATGGCACCTTTTCACTGTGCCCTCACTTGGTGGAAGGGGCCAAAAGGAGTTCCCTTTGGCCTATTTTTAAAGGGTACTAATTTCATTCATGAAAGCTCTCCCCTCTTGACCTAATTACCACACAAAAGGCCCCATTTCTTAATGCCATCACCTTGGGGTTAGATTTCAGTATAATTGGTGGGGGGGGGGGAGAATAAACATTCAAACCATAGCAATCATGAAGTCATTTTTCTTCTAAAGAAGCCTAAAGGAATTGTGAGCATGATCTCTGCTCTGTACACAGCTTGTCTGCAGGTGGTAATAGATTGATTGGCATTTTCAAAGGATTAGTAAAAAGCAGGGTGGGCCAGGCAGTGGGGATAGATGATGGAAGAACCTTTGGAAAAGATTAGACAAAAGAATTAGATTTGTATGTTAAATAGTAAGGCAGTTATTTTAGATTCTTGAGCACAGTGAGTTTAAATATAGAAACTGGATCTATGCAACAGTGTATAAGTAACAGTGTTAAACTTGTCTCAGATAGCCTGACTGAGAAACTGTGACAGCGCTCCTGGTGTACAGGGACAACAGCCTGGATTAGGAGAAGGAGTGAAAAGTATAGGGGAATACGAGAGACAAACTGAAGAAAGCATTGGCAGGGCTTAGGGTGACTAATTGGATATTGGGAAAGTTGTGCCACATAAGATACTGAAATGCAACCCTGACTGATTGGAAGGATGACCCATTATATTATCAGTCTCTTTTTATTATAGGGTTCTTGTTAGAATTTAGATAATTCATTTGGCTTCATATTGAAAACATTTGAATTCTTGAATTGATAATGATAAATAAAATGAAAAGTGAATTAATAAGATTTGCACAAGTAAAACTTGAATAAAGTCATAACCTGAAAAACATAATAAGAATGAGCTTAATGTGATTTGTGTTTTAAATATATGCTTTTTTTCCCAAAGAAAGAAATTAACCACACTATTTATAAACAGAAAAACAATAATGAAAGAAGAAACCAGGTAAAACGATCCAAAAGAACTAATGAAGATTAAAGTGGATTGATATACACAGGAAAATATAAAAAAGAGATAATTGACAAAATACTGATTCTTTGAAATTAAAAAGAAAACACAGTATCTGGCTAACCTAAACAGAAAACAGGCAATAAAAGACAAGGAAAAGAAGAGGAATACATAAAAACTTTAGAGTCATAAAATGTTCTACACCAAATTTGGCAGTAAGCTTAAAAAGTTCAATAAAATGAATAACTTTCTGATACACAAATGATTATACTGGTTTCTGATGAAGTAGGCCAATAATCATTACACAGAATATTCTAGGTAAAAATAACCTGATTCAAAGATTACTTTAAAAGTACTCCAAATTTTTCACAAAACTAATGTACTGTGATCCTAAGATCTAATAGTGGTGATATCAATAGATGCTCTTATGTGTGTGTTCTCTTTCTTCTATAGACCAATCTTACCTGTAACTCCAAAGGAAACATTCTTAAAACAGAATAGTAAGAAGTTTTTTATCATTGTTTAAGTGTAACATCCTATTAAAACTAAGTAGTTTTTTTTTCTTTTAGGATTGTGGGATGATAATTATATGTTAAACTCTATTAACTTTATGTATCATATTAATAGAACAGATTGCAACTACTGTCTTATAATATTAATATTTGGATCTATATGTAAATAAAGTCTTTAAAATCCCATAATAATGAAGGTATACTTAACATGGTAAGGATTTCACAAATATACCTAATTAAAATATTAGACGTGATCCTAAAATAAATAAATACAGATGTTCATACTATTTTACATTGTAGAGGTTCTTAGAGTAAAAAGCTGTTACTGGGGGGGGGGGGAAGGGATTAATTACTATTAGAGAAGATCAAACCATTTTTTATTTTTTGGTACCAGGCATTGAACTCGGGGGCATTCAACCACTGAGCCACATCCCAGCCTAATTTTATATTTTATTAGAGACAGGGTCTCACTGAGTTGCTTAGTGCCTCATTGTTGCTGAGGTTGGCTTTGAACTCATGATTCTGCTGTCTCAGCCTCCTGAGCTGCTGGAATTACAGGCATGTACACCAGCTCCCATTATTTTTTGATATGATCATATTCCTAGAAAATTACAGAGCATCAATCTTAAAATTCTTAAAATCAATGGAATTTCAAGATTTATTGATCACAAAATTAGCATTTGTACAAATTAGTATGTGTTCTTATATTTCAGCAATAGTAACCAGTTAGGAAAAATAATAAGAATCTCTCTCAGGACAGTAAGG
Source organism: Marmota monax (assembly GCF_021218885.2). Taxonomy (NCBI): domain Eukaryota; kingdom Metazoa; phylum Chordata; class Mammalia; order Rodentia; family Sciuridae; genus Marmota; species Marmota monax. The sequence continues at coordinate 20,083,176 of NW_026692781.1, forward strand.
TTATGCAGGGCAGCCTACCAAAAACACAAACAAAAAAACCCTTAAAACGGCTATTTGTGGTAGGAAACTAAAACTACCAAATATGACAGACATAAAAATACACACACACACACACACACACATATCAACCACTACCAAAAAACTGAGTAAGCCAAAATCCTGGATAACTGGAAAAATATATTTCTTTTTAGGAAGCCTGAATAGGTAATGATTTTACTACTACTCTTCTTTTTTTAAAAATACTTATTTTTTAGTTGTAGTTGGATACAATACTTTTATTTTGTTTATTTATTTTTATGTGGTGCTGAGGATCAAACCCAGGGCCTCACACATGCTAGGTGAGTGCTCTACTGCTGAACCATAATCCCAGATTCACTTCTCCTTAAATTGGTTTATAGTCTTAATTCATTTTTTTTAAAAAAAGATTTGCTAGGGGCCATTTGCCATTCCAGACTAAGAAATTGTATTGTGATACAAATTGAACATAATAAATATGTATTCTCGGATAAGGAACCATTATAAATCATTGAGAAAAGTGAAATATCAATGGTATAGAGCTGTTTTGGTTAACTGTTTGGAATGAGTTAATTTGATCCATATGCCAACATACATTGTTCAAAGAGAGCAGATGCAATCAAATAATATTAAATATAAAGAAAAAACCTGTCTGAACTTTGAATTAGGACTGATCTTTTAAATTAAACGCAATAAAAGATGTCATGAAAGTTAGTTCATCATTTTTAAACAACAAAAGGCTCAGACTCCTGTACATCAAAAAGCCACAACAGCAAAAGGCCCTCAAACTCCTGTACATAAAGAGCCACTGAGATTGGAAATGTATGTGAAACAGTAAGAGATGATGTTTTTGATATGGAAGAACTTATACAAATTAGTAAGCAAGTGCCAATGCCCTCCCTAAATGAGGTGAATGAACCATGTGGTGACCTAACAAGGTTCAAAAATGGAAATACAAATGATTGGTTAACAAAATAGCATGCTGTACCTTCCTAATAAACCAAGAGCTGAACACCAAATACACACTTCTAAGATTTTCACCATGGAAAAGTTTTTAAAAAGTAGAGAAGAATGAAATTAAGGCATTTGCCAGTAACTGGGTGGAGCTGGAGAATATTATGCTAAACAAAATAAGCCAATTCCAGAAAACCAAAGGCTGAATGTTTTCTCTGATATGTGGATGCTCGTCCATAATGGTGGTGGTGGGGAGCTAGGGAAGAATACAGTTACTTTAGATTAAAGTAGAGGGGAGTGAAGGGAAGGGAGAGAGATGGGTAGGAAGGATAATAGAATGAATTGGACATTATTACCCTAGGTTGTATAGTCATACGACCAGTGTTATTCTATATCATGTATAACCAGAAGAATAAGAAATTATACTCCATTTATGTTTGTGTCAAAATGCATTCTACTCTCATGTATAACTAGTTAGAACAAATTTTTAAAAAGTGAGTTCCAGTTTCAAACCTGCACCTAGATTAGTGTCAGGGGAACTTGCATTATGTGTTTTGGTTGAACTAATAGATTTGTAAAGGAGAGCAATAATGCAGGTAAGGAAACAGCAGGTGGTAGCATTAATGACTTCAGAGTCTTTATCAACAAACTTACTAGAATCTCTTGTGAAAACATACATACAAATAATAGAGTGGACAGACATTCGTCTACCAGAATGTTCTAATATTTCTGTAATAATAGTGAACTATTAGAAATCGAAATCTATAATATTATTGCAGGTAGTATAGGGCTTACATAAACCTTGATGCTTTAACAAATGAGACATGTGGCCTTAGATACGTTATGAAAAGACTCTGTTTAGAGACAGAAGTGCTGATGTTATTAAATGACAAAAGCAGTGTGAAAATATTCTGTATATTATATTTATTTTAAAAATCACAGTAAGAATTATCAAAGGATATAATATTAATGATTGTGGGGTTTTGCAATAACCATCATTTTATATTTCTTAACATTTTTACCATGGAGATTATATCCCTTTTATAGTAAGAAAAAAATTTTAAGTGAAAAGAAATCAAAGTGTTATTTTAGTGAGTTTTAGAAAGATTCTCCTCAGGTTTTGTAGCCTTAAGAAGCTGTCAGGGAAATCCCTCTTACAAAGAAAGTATACAAATATGGGTTAAGGCCCTGCTTGTAATCCTCCTGAGGTCCAGGCTACAACCTCTCCACCTCCTTTCCAGTATAATAAATCCACTACTTCAAATCCTAACGTATCCTGAAATTGAAATTACACTTTCATTTGGCAAGTCATTTTCTGTGCAAGTAACTAGAAGTATATTTCATTTTACTTTCACCCATCATTGGATGCTTTTAGCATTTTCCCCCTTTTTTCATATTTCCTTTAATGGTCTTTTAAATATCTAAAAATATTAAAATATTTCCATGTAAATGTGTTTTGTCTTCTAAGAGGTTTGAGGATACTGTATTATTTTTCTTCATTTTAGATGTTTACCTAGCATAGAGCAAAGATACAAAATGAGAAGTTGTGGTTTTGATAGTATCTCAAAACTTATTCTTATTTTTTTTTTGTACTAGGGACTGAACTTGGGCACTTGACCCACTGAGTCACATCCTCAGCCCTATTTTGTATTTTTTTATTTAGAGACAGGGCCTCACTGAGTTGCTTAGCAACTAATGTTTTCTGAGGCTGGCTTTGAACTCATGATCCTCCTGACTCAACCTCCCAAGCTACTGGGATTACAGGCGTGTGCTTTATTTTTTTGATTTCTTATTTATAAGATGTATTTTGTCCCAGTTTCTTGACCCCAATCTTGAAACAATTTAGTTATAATATACTAGTTAAAATAATGATATCAGTAACATAGACCAAGTGAATTGGGGGCAGGGAGATGGGAAGGAAAGGGAAGGTCCTGGGGAATGAGATGGATCAAATTATGTTGTGTGCATGTACAAATATAGCATATTGAATTCCATTATGTGTAATTATAATGTGCCAATAAAAAATGGAGAAAATAAGTTGTTTCAAATGATCCACCTTTACTCATCCGGCATTACTACTAAATGTTGCCTGTGAATCATTTTCTGTGTGCTAAATTGGTTCCTCCTCTGCCAACTCTGAGTTCGTTTGACACACTAACTTGTAAGCAGAAGAGTATTGTGCTCTTATATGAACAGTTAAAAGTGAAGAGTAGGTATGTCATAAATATCTCTAGCTAAAGAACCTTGAGTCATGAAGCCAAAATTTGTTTTTTCAAAATCCTAAGAACTGAATAACAATTATACAGAGAAAATAGCACAGTTATTTAAGCACTTCATCATTTGCATCTGGGTCCCATTATAGAACTTCATAAGTCACCTTGATACAAACTATTTGAAATAGAAAAGACCAATAGAATAAAATAGTGATGTCAACATTTTTTCTATTTGTATTATTTTTCTCTGTCATATTTCATATCCATTCTTCCTTTGTCTTAAATTGCTCTTCCCATCAAGTAGTTTGCTTTTTTCCATTTTTTAGGACTTTCTGATGATGGAACTATATTGGTCTCAGTTTTTCCCCTACATTAAATGTTTTAATTGTGCTATATTTCACAGTTTATTCATCAATTACACTTTCACTGTTCCCACAAAGCCAAGCAAATATATGGCTATTTGAAGACACTGTTTTGATCACTGGAAAATTAGCTGGTAAGTACAGAAATTCTTACTTAATACTTGAAATGATTATTATGTAAGTGAATTAATATGGAGTATAACTTGGGAAAAACCTAAATTGGTCAGTGATTAGTATTGACTATAATCTGAACTGATTCTCATCTTAGTATAAAACTATATTATGTGTTTATTTATATATATACAAAATTCTGGGAATTGTTTTTTTCTTTTACTATTTTAACACCCAAATGGGAATAGTTGATTTAGAAAATACTGAAAACAGTGTCTGTCTGCACTTTACATCGCTTCTCTCACTGGGGCATTGTGGCTGGTGAAATAACGAAAAGGTTCCAGAGACCATCAGGGCTCTCTGATTGCTGGTCATTCCTTTTTTGTCCCTTGGGTTAACCTTGCTGCTTGGGTGAGAGAGGTCTCAGACTGGGTAGTGGATCTGCTAGGCAGATACAGCTTGCCCTACTTGCATATCCCAAAGGAAAGAATGCAAATGGCCTTATTTGGGTACTGATTCAAGCTGAGTCCTCCTGTTCTTCTTTTCCAACCATGAAGATGATCCTTTGGTCCTTACCTTAACTCCCCAGGCCCTTTAATTGGTACTTAGGAGAAAACTTAATACTATTATTTAGGGGGGGAGCAGGGACATTGAACTTGGGCCTGGTTAATCTTGGAGTGAGGTGGTAGATCACTTACTGAGCTGTCAAGAAATTTGGCAGAATTTTGAACCACTAATTCTGCTGGGGTATGACAGAATGGAGGATGTGGAATTGTGGGTGGAGGAATCAGAAGAAGTAGGAACCACATATCTTCAGAGGTCACGTTTTATGTTGCTAGGGCCCTATTAAAATACGGTTCTCCATAGCCCACTTATGTGTTGGGTTTATTCAGTTTGGTCTTTTTACACTTTATTACCCCTTATGGGCTTCTTCAAGCCCTATTAGAAATTGTTCTTTCTGCTGGAATCCATGCATTGGACCTGTCTGAGCATGTCCTGTCCACTCCTTGGCCTCTGTACCAAGCAGTGAGGAGGACTCATTTGTCTGGACAGTATTGGGTATCCCTTGGCAGGTCCCGTTGGGAGGGGACCTTAAAGGCAAGCAAGAAAGGATGGGTGTTTCTGGTGGTATTAAAACTTCTGTAGACATTGTACATTTTCATTTTTTTTTTTCATAAAATTTATAAACAGAAAGCTCTTCAGTTTGTACAGTGATAAAGTGTTTGGCATGAGAATGTATTTGTGATGAAAGGATGAATCAAACTTTGGGAATCCTTCAGGATGCTCAACTGGATATTTTACATACAGTGCTCATTTTCAAGGGTATATTAACACAATTAAGCCACATATTTTAACAGTAAGTTGTAGATAGTACTTGTAAGTGATATTAGGGTATTGGGTTATTCTGTCAAATAAGGGAACAGTTATATGTGATTGTGCTCTTTTTATTTAACCTTCTATTTTCTGGGAATTATTTTTCTAGCTTTACACATCAAAAATCAACTAGAGAGTGATTTTGAGAATTAGTTTACATTATGTTATTATTTAATATCACACAACCCTTTAAAAATTGCTTTTTTCCCATTCTATTAATAATTCAACTTATTTCTTCTGCTTTTATCAGTGATCTTAATAAAGTCCAAAATAAAAGTTGATGTTTCTAATAATTTCTAATTTTATTAAGGAGTTGGTCCTTTACTTAAATAAATGTATTGGTTACAGAAATATCAGTATTGTTAGTTCTCAGTTGATAAAGGTTAGAAGATAGTCAATTCAAAGTTATTGAAATAAAATAATATTTATAAATTGAGGAACTGGCATTTGGAAGAATTTTAATGAATGCTTGGGTATCTAATAGAGAACCTACCCATCTAAGTATGGGGCCAAATGTCATCAAAGACACCTTCTGTTGCAAAGAGCTGATAATATAGTCCTAAACAAGCTTGCACCCAAGGGAAGCTCTCTTCCCCTAGCAGGATCCACTTTAGATGTGCTTGATCAGTACTTTAGTTGAAATTACCGAAAACTAGTTTTTCTCTGTTTCTAAACTCTCCACTGTATGAATGTTGCCTCAATTTTTAAACAAGCTCTCATTTTTGGTCACAAGACAGCTGTTGCTACTCCCAGATATATTTCTGTTCACAGAAAATCCTGTAGAGGTAAACCAAGTTCCTACTCCCACAATGTTCAAGCAAAACTCACATTATATCTCATTACTCTGCTTGGGAAAAGGCCTGTTTTTGGACAAATCACTTTGGCCAAGAGAATAATAAAATGCTTTTGACTAGTTTCAGCCTTCCTGGCATACACTGTCCATTCATTTTGGAAAATAAAGGAAACCCCAAGTGAACCATATGAACTAAAAAGGGTCAGTATGCGGTTCCTTAGAGTGAAATCCAAAAAAACGATGAAGAAATTCTGGGCAAAAGAATAAAACAGTACAAAGGTGCTTTTGTGTGATCTGAAGAAAGGGACAACTTCTTACTCAGTTCTGAATTTAAAATAATTATGTGAGGACATGATAGTGACATTTAAAAATAATTATAACCACTTCCTTTCAAGTGAAATCCTGACGAATGGTGATATACTTAACATGCATTTGTTTTATCTATTTGTTAATGAGGTTTCCTTTTTCCAGATGCCAAATCTCAACCAAGTGTTCAGTTTTCAAAAGCCTTAATTAAACTTCCTGACAACCATCATATTAGCAACGTTACCGGCTTTCTTACAGTTCTACAACAATTTTTGAAAGTGGACAATTTTCTGTATACCACTGGAATTACTCTCAATAAACCAGGTATTTTTTCTAGTTTTTACATAATGTAATACTACTTATAAGAAATAGTCACACATAAACCAAACATTATGTATTTGGATATTTAGATAGTTAATAGAAATTTGATATTCAACTTTAGAGAATACATGTCACATTTGAAACAAATTGAGTTAAATGTTTATAAGCAACTCCCATTTATTCAATGAAAAAACAATTATACCTAAGTCTTTGGCATGCATTATTTCAAATTAATGAAAATTTTGTTTTAGTTCATTAAATTTCATTTGATCCAAAACATGTAAGCAAAATATAAAAATAACTGATTATTATAAAACATAGCAAATTAAAAAATACACACACAAATAGATTCAAAGATATTTATACATATCTTTTTGTAATTTGACCTCCTATTCAATTTTATTAAACTGATGAGAAGTGTCCATGATTATTAAGATATAAAAAAGATTATTAAGTTTATAGGTTGGAGTAAATATTGTAATTTTTTTCATATATATATACTATTCTCTGTGGGTGAAATACAAATAAATATTGAAAATATATCTTTTCCAAAGTCAACAGCTTTAATATATTAATATTAGTCATGGTTTAAAAGTTAAGGGAATGGTGGAATTTCACACTTAAGAATATATCCACATTTGTTCCATGATTTCTACCACTTATTGAAACACAACTGAAATTCCACTGAGTATAATCACCTCAAACAATTTATAATTCTGGTGGTTTCGGTTATGTCAAATTTTTGTTTCATTTCATTTGAGCAGTTATAAATGAGAGTAAGACAGGCAAATGGGCCTTTGGGGTACATAGGTATTTTTCTAACCTGCCATAGCTGATGTACCAGTGCCTAGCCATATGACCCCCACTCTTCTGCTATCACCTTGTCTCCTATTGCACACATCTGTGACTGCCTGACGGCATTCCCTGGTCCTGCAAGCAGGCTTGGCCTTCACAGGGGGCAAAGGAGACTTGACACATAAATACTGTGGTTTCCTTGCTTTGGCTAGGACAGTTCTAAGCTAGGCTTCTGTCCCTAGTGGGACTGAGCTGGAGTTGCCACAGTGATAATCTGCTTATTGACATGTCCTGTGTTGGCTTCCTTCAGTATGATGTTTCCACTTCCTGAATGGGAGATGCTTCTTGAGATTACCTTCCAAATGAACAGTCTAAACTCGGATTATCTGATGGTCTGCTTTTTGAGGAAGCCAATCCAAGATACCTGACAAGATTTCCCTAGGTGTAAATTAAAGCATGCTCATAATGAAAGCATGTATAGGATGGTGGCAGTGAAGCTCCAGTTGTGTTGGGGGTATTATGAACAAGAGTCACTGGATACAGTGGGAAGGGGTCAAAATGAGTTCTGTGTCTTAACATTCTCTACTACCTGCTTTTGAAATTGTTCATTAAATGTTTGATTATCCTGAGAATGTCACTATCATTTCAAGTTATAGAGCAGTGCTGCCCAGCTGGGAATGTTCTTCTGCTTTGTCCAGCATGGTAGCCAGTAGCCACATATGGCCATTGAGCCTTGAAATATGACTAGTAATTTAACAAGGAAATGGATTTAATTTAAATATCCACATGCAGTTGGTGGCTACTCTGTTGGACTGTGCAGTTCTAGAGCTCTGTAAGTCAAAAGTTTCTTTTGACTTTTTCATTGTCTTTCACACATTTCCTTTTATTTCCTCCTTTGAGTTGACATTGTCTCAAATGGGGCGTCAATCTTTATAGTTTGTGAAGCCACTGACTACGTAGAGCTGAGGGATGGGGTTGAAGCAGGGACTTCAGAAAGCCAGCTGATGTACTTTAATATGTATTTTGAAATAGTTACTCAGCAGATTATATAATACTTGGTTTGTGCTAACATTAGATTACTAACAAGTGAACTAGTCTACAAAATATGTATGGTATCACTATGATTATTTGATATTAGTATTCAGGAAATTTACTACAACAAATTGTTATATTTAACTGAACATTTTCAGTGATTCAGTATTTGCCCTTTCTACTAACTGAAGACCTAGGTCTCGTAGTAGTAGTAATAATGAGAATGAACTACTTTCCATATTCTCCAAGGCCCTGCACTGTGGCTTCTCTCTCCTTTTGCTTTCCAAGCCCTGGGCCACCTCTTTCTTATACCTACCAGGATGACATCTGGTTTGGGGGCTTAGTACTTGTTTATTCTTCCTGGAAGGGTATTCTCTGAGGTCTTTGCTTGGGTAGCTCCTTACCATATGGCTGTAGCTCAAATGTCCCTCCTTGGGATTCTTCCTAGATCACCTAATTCATTGCCTTTCTGAATTGTCATGTGTTTACATTCAGGTGGGAGAGAAGCTGACCATGATTAAAGAAACAAAGATTTTTGATAGTAGCAAGCAATTAAAAATATATAGTAGGTGATACAAAAAGAGATCATGTACTTACCATATCTTTGTGATCCATATTAATGTGTGGTACCTTTGGGGTTTTATAATAAACAGTAACTGAGTGCATAAAACTTAAGCTTTGAAGTCAAAGATTAAAAAGTTTAGACCAAAAGCAAATAAGATGTAAAAAGTATAATTTTTCTATTTCTCATGTGTTAGTAAAGTACTTAGAAAATCTATAATTAGTTATTTATAGAAATTAAAACTTGAATTTTAACATTATGCATCTAACCATATTCTTATTTACTGTAAATATTCTGGTACCTCTTATAATTTGGGCTTTGTTTATATTTCAAAAACAAAAGAAATGCAGTTTCTACGCTTTTTCCTCCAGAGTCAAAGTCTGTAGATAGCTCCTGATATTTCAGAAGTCATTCTACCAATTATATAATCAAATCTTTAAAATATCAAGAAAGCAGCTGGGCAGGGTGGCACATGACTATAATCCTAGTGGCTCAGGAGGCTGAGGCAGGAGGATCACAAGTTCAAAGCCAGCCTCAGCAATTTAGTGAGGCCTTAAGCAATTTAGCGATTTCTCAAAATAAGATAAAAAGGGCTGGGGATATGACTCAGTAATTGAACACCTCTAGGTTCAATCCCTGGTACCAAAACAAAACCCTTTAGGAAAACAGTAAAATCAACCTTCTATTAACCTGCTTTTCTCCTACTTTTGGGGCATTGAATTATTAAGTGATACTAATATTTAAAATCTAAGTTTCTTAATCTCAGTTATGCTAATTCTTTTCATTATAGTATTAGTACATATCAAAGCATATCACCTTCATTAAATAATGGTATTATGGGTGGTTTTGTTTTATGTTGAATTGCCAAACCTAGCCATTAAAAATTGCATTTTGAATAAGAATACTTTTTACTAAGTAGTGCAGTCACGACTGTTTGTTGTGGCCCTCCTTGAAACAGATGGTCTTGGGAGGAGCAGGGCCAGATGCTTCAAACCTGTAACTGGATTAATGGTATGGTACAGTAGAGCCCTTATTTGGGCATGTTTGTTTATTTTTTAGTTCATTTTTAAAAGCATTCAGTTAGATTCAAGATCCCTTAAATCAGACGACTCTGAGAAAATTAAGAAACTGAGACTCCTACTGATTTGTCAGTGTTACATTGCATAAATTATATATAAAGTATTTTGAAATGACATTATAAAAATCCTTAATGTGGATTCAATAACTATTTGACATTAAAATGTATAACTCTGCTCAGGAGGCTGAGGCAGGAGGATTGTGAGTTCAAAGTCAGCCTCAGCAAAAGCAAGGTGCTAAGCAACTCAGTGAGACCCTGTCTCTAAATAAAATACAAAATAGGGCTTGGAATGTGGTTTAGTGGTCAATTGCCCCTGAGTTCAATCCCCAACACCCCCGCCCCCCAAAAGGATGCATAACCCTGAGTGAAATGGAGAAATTAGATAGTTTAGATCCATAATAATTACTATATAACTGCAACCTTTGTTTGTACATGATTCTATTAAACTGTCTTTTCTAGGTTTTGAAAATATTGAACTGACTCCTCTTGCTGCAGTATGTGTGAAAATATATTCTGGAGGAAAAGAATTAAAGGTGGATGGCTCCATTCAAGTTTCTCTTCCCCTTTTACATACAAATGATATAAATGTGGGGGATCGAATACCTGCTTGGACATTTGATATGAACACAGGTACGTTAGCTAGGTGAATATATTTTGAATATTTTTCTGTTGAATGTCTTGTCTTAGAATTTGGTACAGTTCTAGGTTTTCAGTAACATAATCTTATGCACTAAGTTTAGTGACCAAAGTCGGCCTTACTTTGATTAATATAACCACGGGGGAATTGGTGCGAATATATAATGTACAGGAAAAAATACAACATTAATTACTTACAAAAAGATTAAAAATTATCCTCTTAGTTTTTTTTTTCCTGATAGGTAATGTGAGCTTATCTAAAAATTTGATTAAGGCAATTGAGAAATTTATGTTTATACATTGTCTACATGTATCACATTATCATAAATATTTACAAATGTGTCAATTGAAAAATAGACATTGTTTTACATGTTGTAAATAATTTACTATAACAAGTCAATACAACAAAATACAAATATATACCTATACAACAAACCTATAATAGCTTTATTATGCAATTTGTACATTCATAAAACTTCATAAAAGGTAAGGACTTTACTGAATTGTTTTCTCTAGATGGCAAGATTTTACTAGAATAGATGACATTTTTTTAAAGTTAAAAAAATAAGTTCTTAAAGAACTATACCAATAGTACTAGAACAAAACAATATTCAATAACTTGATAAGGTCATAAAACATACACTGTTAGTTTTTAATCAAATTCCCAGGACAGAGGACCAATAATCATTTGTTGATTAAATTGGATCCCACTACTTATAACCTTCAAAGATATCTGAGCATACACAAGTTGAACACTAATTGGAAAGTCATGATTTTTCTAAGTATGTCTGCATTCTTAGTTTATTTATAATGATTTTTTTTCCTTTGGTCATAACATCATTCAAATAATTCTATTTTACATATTATAATAGATTCTAAATATAATTTAATGTTTAATATGCATTACCTGATAATATATTGTCATGGTTTTCATAATTTTTCAAAAAGTACTGTATTCTTCACATTACTATCAACCAATTCCTATCACCCTAAAGATACATAATAGAAGCTAACTAGTGTTTTGCTTACCTTTCTTTTCAGGTGCTTGGGTAAACCATGGCCGGGGAATGGTCAAAGAATATAACAATCACTTAATTTGGACTTATGATGCACCACATTTGGGCTACTGGATAGCAGCTCCACTTCCAGGAACTAGAGGTACTGTGAAAGTGAAAGTAATTTTTAAAAATAATCTAGATATCATGCTGGATTTGATATTCATAGACCACTCAGCCACTTACCAGCTGATACTGGAAAAGCACTTAATCTCCTCATCTTCACCTTTTCTTCTTCTTTTTTCTTTTTTTTTTTTTCATGCACAGAAGAGAAGATTAAGCTCCATAAACTCTAAGGTCCCTTATAGTGTCCCATAAGTCTGCAAACAATGAAGTTTATTCAAATCAAATATTTCTTAGTTTACATTTTTTCATGAATAAATTCTGTCTAGATCAGTTGATGCTTTTCGTTGCAAGCAACAGAAACATTTTGGATAATTTAAAACAAGTTTAAAAGCATATGGGGAATTTATAGGGTCCTAGGGAAGGTTGACAACCAGATGCTAAAAGGCAGAATCTCTGCACTCCACAGGGGCTGGTTAGGGGACTCTCTCTGCTGTCCTTGCCAGGTTGTTGCTGTGTGATGGCCAAATCCACTGCTTTCCAGCATTTTTTTCTCATTTGATTCCTGATTATCCTGGGGGTGAAGAATTTGCTTGGGTAGTAAGCACATCTCTTGTGGGAGATGGGGGAAGAAAGGGCTCTTGGAGAATAGTGTCTCCAGACTGTTTTGAAGAGAATATAGGTGATATACCAAATGAAAATTGACCTGACATTTTTAACAGAAGGTGCGTGGGGGCTGGTGGCTACAAACCAAGAATTTTTCACTAGGGAAGAACTATAATTTTCTAGGATAAATGAGTATCTTATTTTCTTCCATTTAACATGGCATCAGATGATCTAAATAATCTGAGCCTAAGAAGACTCTACATTAATCTCATTCAGTAAATTTCTCAAAAATTTGAATATCTGCTTATTTTATCCATTAAATTTTCATGAATAAAGAAAGATCCTCAAACCTGCTGTCGTCCAGACTGGTTGAATGGTGGGCTTGCTACCGCTCTCTGGGCCTTTGGGTGTTTGCTGGCAGAAATCGAGTTGCTTCAGGGCTTTCCCTACACCAAGCTTTGTTAAGTCAACTTTCTGGTTTTCAACATTTTGTTGCTCTTGTCCGTTATCTCAATTTTCTTTTATCTTTGTAGATTGTGTATTTATAGGATCAAAACAAAGCGAAACTTTTAGTGTTGTTTTAGGGAAGACTTGGGATTGAAAGTTAAATACATATATAATTCCTCCATCTTCAATCGAGTACCACAGATCATTCTTTTGGCTTTTTTTTTTTTTAATTTTTTATTGTTGGCTGTTCAAAACATTACATAGTTCTTGATATATCATATTTCACACTTTCTCCTAGCTGAGAGGCAGCCACTCCCTGGCTGTTTCATGCTAGTCAAAAATAGTTGCAGTACACACTCTGATCCAGGATGTGGATGACATTTTACACATACTTCTTTGTAGTATTCTCTAATCTAACTTTATAGTAATTATTATTTCAGAATTTTTTCTGAAAAGCATTTTTAATCCAGTTTGATTTTTACTTGACATTGGCAACATTTGAATTTTAAAACATGCAAGATAACATGGCTGTTTTTTAAAAAACGAAAGCAATATATTTAGTATTCCAATAGATGAAATGTGAGCCATTAGCCATATGTGATCAAGAAAGATATTCTTTGTTTCTATTTGAACTTAGTGCTTATGAGGTTATTTATTCACAAATCAGAGGGTGGTTACCTTTGTTCTTCATGTTGTAAAATATCATGCAGTCTGGCCAGCTGTCTGGCCTTATCCTATTCTCAGTTTGCAACAATAATGAAATATTGATTAAAAAGAACAATTAATATTTAATGCCTAAACTCAAATCTAGTTATTTCATTTTAAGTAAAAAGTAACCCAGGAATATTTGAGGTTTACAGAAAAGTGTACTTCCACTAAAATATATATCCGAAAGGACTAGTTTCTATGTGATCATTTGAATTACAAAAGCCAGTATAATTTTTAAAAACAGTTTAAGTTCAATTTAAACTGTTCTGGTGCTGGGGACTGAACCCAGAGCATCCTGTGCATTATACTACTAAGCTAAACCTTCAGCCCAAAAGTTCTTTTCTAGCTTATCTATTTATTGTAAAAGATTTTGTGTGTGACAGAGTACTAAAATAGAATTATGAGATTCTCACTTAGACACCTTCTAGTAATGCCTTTGAAAAATCGATTCTGCAAACATAATAGTCAAAGCAACACTCCACTATTAGAAGTATGTATAACTTGATAATATCTCTGATTTTGCTCATAATTAAGTAAGCAAGAAATAGGTATTCATCTGAGTATTCATTTTTTTGTTCTTAAACAGGGGGAGTTGGATATTGTATTTATCTGCTCTGGCTTCTATAACAAAATACAACAGATTGGGCAGCTTAAACAACAGAAATTTGTTTTCTCACACTCTGAAAGCTGGAAATCCCAAGATCAGGGTGCTCTCAGGGTTGATGAGACCTCTCTTTTTGGCTGATGGATGATAGTTTTTTTTATAAAGTCTTCATATCCTTTCCTCTGTGCATACATGGAAACAGACTTCTGTGGTGTCTCTTCTTCCTCTTACAGTGACACCAGTCTTATCTGATTTGGACCCTGTCCTTATGACCTCACTTAATCTGTATTACCTCTTTATAGGCCCTGTCTCCAAATATGGTAACACTGGGAGCTAAGGATCCAATATATGAATGTTAGGGCTAACAGATGTGGTCATCCCTGAAAAGGGAGAAATCAACTTTTGTTGTTGTTTTTTAATGTTACCACAGAACACTTTGGACACAAATTGTGTGTGTGTGGGGGGTTCCTTACACTGCATGACTCTCTAGTTATTAGTGAACATTCTCTGCATGTACTACACTACCATCCTGACAGTACTTACCTGGAATTATCTTCATACACCAAAGGCAATCCCTCAAGATTGCCGCCACTTCAGACGCCAGTTGCAAGTAGCAGATTCCCCAGGTTACCTACACTTCTGTATGACTTGGCTTCAGATTGGGAGTTCCCACAATCGCCTTTTTAGGTTTAATAATTTGCTGTGCTAGCTCACAGAATTCTGGAGAGTTGGAAACTCTGGAGGAAAATTCAGTGGAAAACTCTGGAGGCTGGGTGTGGGACTGGTCTGCAAGTTCCTATCTTTCTTATGGTTTGGGCTTTCACTCTGGTGATCATCCTTCTTCCAGGAGCCCACCAGGAATTATCTCATTAGAACAAAATGACTCCTATAACCTAGGAAATCCCAAGGGTTTTTAGGAGCTCCGAGGCAGGAACCCGCAGAAGAGATTAAATATATATTTTTTAATGTCGCAATCACTAATGTCCCTAAATATTTTAGGATATATTACTGTAAAGCCAAAATTAGTCCCATGATAGGTTAGTGTCTGGTATGCTGGAGTTACTTTGGTTACAATTTGGTTAAATGTATACTGAATTTGTTTTTAACATTTTAATATAGAATTCTAGAATTCCTTGGGGGGGGGAAATGGTTAAGAGATTAAAAGTAATTTTTCAGACTGCTAAAGGAAAATAGGTGAATGAGTGCAGAGTTTAATAAACAACCACTTATTAATGTTTCAAATATGCATTTTCATATATATTTGAATTAATATGTGATTTTTTTAGCATTCTGACCTCTTCTATGTGCCTAACAAGCATAGGAGCAGACATATACTTTCTGCTATTGTCACACATGTAAGATTTGAGCCAGTCCAACAATACCAACCTCTTATTTCCAGAATCAGTTCTGCTAGAATCATGTGAAGTGTTAATTATTAGTGGCACTCCATTGTAAAGGCATATATATATATATATATATATATATATATATATATATATATTCATGTATATTTAGGAACAAAAATTGCTTTTTTGCCTAATTGATATTTTTTTCTGTTGTAGCTCTTGGTCCTACAGATATGAATAAGCCACTTTTGTTTTTTGTTTTTTTTAAGAGAAATTACATTGAACAATTCTGTATTTATTTACTTGTTAGATATGATACACTATTTTTAGTCACCATCTGTGAATCTGTAGCTAATACAAAAGTGCCTGTTATGTAACCTTAACATTTCATTCTGTAATAACCGTGGTGTTGTATGGCTAACACTTGAGTGCTTAACATGCCAAGCACAGATTTAAGTATTTCATAACTATTAACTCATTTAAGCTGTAACAACCCACATTGGTTACGTGTGGCTTTTGTTATTGCTGATTTATAGATGATGGAAATGAGTCACAAAGAAGAGAAACTTGACAAGACCATGGAAAAATAAATGGCAAGGCCAGGATTCTAATTCACACACTCTGGTTCTAAGGTTTATATGCATAACCACAATGCTGTATTCCAAATCTTTTAATATCGCTGTTATTACTTCACTTTTTTCAAATTGGATGATGCAAAATGTAAAGGATAGATTTAAAGACCTTGTGGTCCCTCACTTTCTTCCAGTGTCCTTGGTGCACTTAGGGTCCTTATTCTGGATGTTTTCTCATGGTAGAGATTATCAGAAAATCAGCTGTACCATCACCCTGAATACGTATTGCAATCTAGTTGATACTGACCTAGTCTTATTGTACACTTTTCAGAGGAAAATGAAGTCTTCATAAATTATTTCTCAGTAGAATTCACATTTATGCAGATTTTATTAACCTACACTGATCATCCTATTGTCGTGGCCAGCTTTTGCTGCAATAAAACTTATTACACAGCATTTGCAGGTGTGTGCTCCCTCAGAACAAGAGGATAGTGGGTCTACTGTGCCCCAGCTGGGTTCAACTTACCTGGGATCACAATGTCTTCTTATTGCAGAGCCCAGACAGAAGGAGTTGCAGCTTTTAGTTCAAGTCCCAGGATTTTCTGACTTTTCTGTTCTTTATACTCCTGCTTGCTTTAGCATTTTTTGAATATGTCTTTAAAATTTCTTTTTTTTTTTTAAATTAAATGCAACTAATAATCAACACAACCTTCTGTCTCAAAACCTGATTGAACAAAGCCCACATTAGTTAGAAATATTTTTTTCCTGGTTTATTTTACCAAATATTTTGTTACTGTGTTATATCTTAAATCACCATTTTTACTGCCTTCTGAAACAATTTTGTCCCTGCTTTTTGCCTGTTCTGGAAGCCATTCTTACATATTTTAGGTTTTTGTTATAGTAGCATCTCAGCATCCAGATTCCATTTTGTTTGTAACAGCCAACCTGCACTCTCAGTGGCTAACAGTAGCAAACATTTATTTGCTTTCCATATTGTATGAGTGTGTTTGTTTGTTTGTTTTGGGGGGAGTACAAGGGATTGAGCTCGGGGGCATTTGACTACTGAGCCACGTCCTCAGTCCCATTTTTGTATTTTATTTAGAGACAGGGTCTCACTGAGTTGCTTAGTGCTTTGCTTTTGCTGAGGATGGCTTTGAACTTGTGATCCTCCTGGCTCAGCCTCCTGAGCTGCTGGGATTATAGGTGTGCATCCCTGCACCAGGCTTGTAGAAGTGTTTTAGGCTGACTGCTATACTGTTCCATTTGTCTTGGTTCAGTTTAACCTATTTTCTCATTCCAGAACTCAGCTTGAAGGATTAGTTACATACACTCTGGGATATGCTATTCATATATTAGAGTGCCTTAGCAAGAGGGTAGAGCTATACCATCAATTTAAAGTGTTCATAGTTCATTGGTCAAAGCAAACCAGTTGATTAATCTCAAAAGGTAGGGAAAGCATACTTCATGCTAATTCACGGGGAATTCTGACATCAGAGGGAAGCAAACAAAAGTGTGCATACATATTCAATCTGCCTTATCTAGGATGTGACATACTTGAAAATTTGACCTAAAATAATGTTTTCTCTTTGTTTTTTGGTTTATGTTGAACCATCTAGGTTCAGGTCTGAATGAGGATTCCAAGGACATAACTGCCTATCACACAGTGTTTCTTACAGCCATATTAGGAGGAACAATAGTTATTGTCATTGGATTTTTTGCTGTACTACTTTGTTATTGCAGGTAAGAACAACATTAATCAATATGCATAAACCCAGAAAACTATCAAATTATAGTATCACTTCAGCATATTCTGTGCAGTACAAAGTTTGTAGAAATAGGTTAGTCTTTAAAATTTGTATATTGGAAATAAAAATATATTCTAACAATAGCACTACATATGTGATGTGTTTAAAAAGTTAACCTTCTTGATCATAACTTTTGCCTACTCCTCCTCTTTAGGGATAAGTGTGTTACTCCACAGAAAAGAGAAAGAAATATCACTAAACTGGAGGTCCTCAAAAGAGATCAGACAACTTCAACAACACACATAAATCATATAAGTTCAGTTAAAGTTGCTTTAAAAGCTGAGGACAAGTCACAGTTATACAATGCCAAAAACTCCTCCTACAGCCCTCAGAAAAAAGAACCATCAAAGGCAGAAGCAGATGAAAGAGTTTCCATGGTAAAAACCCGGGACAACTTCAAAATCTACAATGAAGATGTTTCATTTCTATCAGTCAATCAAAATAATTACTCAAGAAACCCAACACAGTCTTTGGAGCCCAATGTTGGGACCAAACAATCAAAACATATCAGCAACAATCTATCTTCATCGTTAGGTGATGCTCAAGAGGAAAAGAGGTATCTTACAGGTGATGAGGAGGGGTATGGGCGTTCCCACATTCCTGAGCAGCTTATGCATATCTATAGCCAGCCCATAGCCATCCTTCAAACATCTGATCTTTTCCCTACTTCAGAGCAGTTACATGCTGCTAAGTCAGCCACTTTGCCAAGAAAGGGCCAGTTAGTCTATGGCCAACTGATGGAACCAGTAAACAGAGAGAACTTTACGCAGACATTGCCCAAAATGCCAATGCATTCCCATACACAGACCCCAGATGCCAGGGAAGAGGATATTGTCCTTGAAGGTCAACAGAGCTTGCCTTCTCAGACCTCAGATTGGAGCCGCTATTCCAACAGCTTGCTGGAATCTGTCTCTGTTCCTGGAACACTGAATGAAGCTGTTGTAATGACTCCATTTTCATCGGAACTTCAAGGGATTTCAGAACAGACCCTCCTGGAGCTGTCCAAAGGAAAGCCCTCTCCCCATCCCCGAGCATGGTTTGTGTCTCTTGATGGAAAGCCAGTAGCACAAGTAAGGCACTCCTTTATAGACCTGAAAAAGGGCAAGAGAACCCAGAGCAATGATACGAGTCTAGACTCTGGGGTGGACATGAATGAGCATCACTTGAGTAGAAAGCTTGAGAGGGAGAAAACATTCATCAAAAGCATGCATCAGCCCAAGATCCTGTACTTAGAAGATTTAGACCTGAGCAGCAGCGAGAGTGGCACCACTGTCTGCTCCCCAGAAGACCCGGCTTTAAGGCACATCTTAGATGGAGGGAGTGGGGTTATTATGGAGCACCCTGGGGAAGAATCTCCAGGAAGAAAAAGCACTGCTGAAGATTTTGAAGCCAATATATCTCCCACTAAAAGACGGGGCAGACCACCGCTAGCCAAAAGAGATAGCAAGACTAACATCTGGAAGAAGCGAGAGGAGCGCCCCCTAATTCCCATCAATTAGCTCCAAAGGTGGTTGTGTCTCTGCTGTCTTGTGCTGTGCGTTCTTGCTTCTTGTTATAAACTGCAGTATGAACTTCTTAAGAAGTTGAGACTGGGTGACCTCTTCTTGGCCCTGGACATGCCCTGAGCAGAGTAAATAGTAAAATGATAATTCAGTAATCAGAGGGAATGATGTTGAGGAATGCCTTTTCTGGCCTATTTTCTGTAATTTTGAGTGATGAATTTAAAGTATCCAAGCTTTCAAGGTGTAAAATAGTGTCAAGATGTTAGTATCTGAAAATGTTAGCCAATTTGGTACTGACTCTTAAGATAGTAAAACATGTACTTCTAAAGCTGTTCCCCAAATTGTCACCTCTGCCTTGGTGACTGCCCCATGGATCCCTTAGAAATGAAACTGTCTTCTTCAGGCATCACCCCTGTAAAATGTCACTATGATGTCCTTCTCTGCCTGCACTCAAAAGCCACCACATAAACATTTTCACTGATGTTATTGTAGAGACTAGAGAACATTTTCTTTTTTGAGATAAATAGCATGTATATTGTGTCATCCCCAAAGTAAATCCTACACTCATGGAAGATGGGCAAGAAGCTTCTTGGTCCTTGGAGAGGGGAAGTGCCAACGTTTTGGATATAACTTCACATAATAAATCAAAGTTACATAGAAATTTGAGAAATGAAAGCTCTGATAACTGAATTTGAATTTTAAGGTTTCTTATTTTTTTTCCTTAAAAATGAAGTAGACTTAGATATCAATTTTTTTCCAATCTGGAAAAAAAAATCTATTACTTTAGTTTAAGGCTCACTGATAACATGGAGGCTCAAATGAGTTTTATTTCTTTTATTCTAAAAATCCAAACTCAGTCACTTAAGGCTATAAAACTTGATTTTAAAATGATATAATTTTTTTTAAAGTAACAAAATGTGCAGAGAAAAATAATCGTTTTGTGTCAATGAGCAGAAAAAGAAATGCCATTTTCCTGAGGCTAAAAAAAAATATCTTCAGGATATTATTTATATGTGTCAAATGTTGACATTTTAAAAAGATGTTTGAGGAAAACAGTTTCAGTTTCACTTGTAGTTTTTGCAGCTTTCCCCCCTCACCCCCCCCACAGTTTTGGAAGTCTTATATCCCTATCCTTTTCATCATAGCAAAGAATGCAGTGTGAATACAGTTAACATCTATTTTTAATTATGTGTCTTCAGCTCTGAGGTATCATTCATAAGTCCTAAAAAAATAAAGGTCCCATCCCATTTTTAAAAAATTGCATGAAGACCCATCTGGTGTACCTTTTTCTTTTCTTGGTGGAGGAAAAATGAAACTAAATTGCTTTATTTCATATCCTCTACTGTTCAACATAGAAGCAGCATACAGACTCAAGCCACTTAAACAAGTAAAGAGTTGAAAACAGCCACAGGAGCTTTAGTAAAATTGTAGGTAGATATACAATGAGACACAGCAGCTTTTCCCTCCTGAGTAGACTTCATCCAATTATTCTCCTGGAACCAGTTCTGAAACATCTACTCTGTCATATAAGTTCTCCCTTTCTCTGGTATCCCAAAGAACTTAAAGACCTGAACATATGTTTGCTACATAGTACCCTGATCCATAGAAGAGATGAATGTGTTGGGTAATATGTAGGCTTACTTTTTTTTTCTTTTTTTAAATACCGATAAGGCTCACAATTAGAGGAGGCTTTTTATTGGTCATATATAGAACAATACAGTAAAAGTAGCATGAATGAAATAGATTTTTGAAAAGGTTAAGGAGTTAATGCTCTGTGGAAGTGCCTTTGATACAGACTTGCATTATTAGAAGGATATAATAACATATTTCTTAAGTGTACATTTTTTTTGTTACCCAAATTAAAAAGATGTGCAGTTTTTATTTAAAAATATAGATCTAGTGTTTCATGTTGGAACAATGAATTTTGCATGTAAGTCATATTTCTTTTGTGTATTTAATACCTTTAAAAAATTCAGCATATGTTGATAAATTATGTTGGAATAAATTATGTTGGAATGAAGTTAGAAACAATATAGCAAAATACTGTACCTCCTCAATGTATTGCATGTATGTTTTTCCCCACCTTTAAGTAAGAATGTTTCATTTCTCAGCTTGGTATTGAAATAGATTTATTGGTATAGGTATACCATTCAGGTATGCCACTTATTTTATTCATTCTGTGTAAAGGAAATGAAACAATGTATCCCAAGGGCTTTTCTTGAACTACTTGTTTGGTTTCAGAACAAACCCCCCCCCCCCTTTTTGGACACTGCACATACCATTTTCAATTGGGAATTATAGGCAGTTTATCTTTTCTAGTGATCAAAGAATATGACTTATTTGTGAATACTTTACAAATTTCCTGTTTAAAAAAGTGGAAGCCATCTACTTTTTCTTAGCCCAAGTGATGATAAACAATATTCACTACTTTCTTAAATTTTTAAATTAAAAACCAACAGCCTTTTGCAAATATAAACCTAGGTAATTTTGATTATGAATTGTTAACATTTGTGGATCCTTTGTATATACTTTGGATATAAGAGGCAAAACTATCACTCAACTGTTGGATTCCTTTACTAAAGCACAGCTATATGTATTTTTGAATACATATTATGATCTTGAGACTTTATAAAATCAATTTTTATGACTTTATGCAGTTGTATAGGGATTATGCCCTTTTATAATACACAGTCTATCACAAAGATCACAGATGTTGAGGAATAAAAGCACTTCTTTGTTTTGGCAATCACTTTCAGATCGCCTTCTGTGTGTTTGAATTCTCTAGTATCAATACATATTGTAGGGTTTTAGAGAGATGGGGGCCAAATAATGCCCCTCAAAACTTCCCAGAAAGGTGAAGCTCAGAGTTACACATTCATTTATCAGGTATGGATTACTCACCTCTCCATACACCAACATTGTAAAGGAATTTGTATTAATTTCTATTTCAGATCTAGAGTCTGCATTTTGTCCTCATTTCCAACTGCTTTCTTTTGTATTCTTTGATCAGAGAAATCTCATATTTCAATGTACTTATTGCTGTTATTACTATATTTACTGCTGAAAACTGTAACAGTCTGAAGATTTGTAAAATGTTCAACATAGTTCATTAAAAAATAATAAAATAAATTTAAAAGCATACTTGATATGCTGTTTAATTTTTGGTAAAATGCAAGGGCTTCCTATATTGTCATTTAATTTAATAAATATTCATTACTTTTTATTCATTCCACTCTCCATAGTAAAGTAAACCTGTTTATAAAATAAATTAGATCTCTATATATTTCATGTCTCTATAGTTCACATTTTTACTGTTGAAGCTGAGTGTGGATAAATTGTTTCATGCAGTGAGATTAAAAGAGTTCAATAGATGCAAAATAATTTACAACTCCCCAAAACTCTTAATACAAAAATCCTGTATTCACCCATTTCAAATATTATTTGAACTTGATAACTAAAGCTGATAACCCAAAGGCTGCTTATACTTGCAGTGTTACGACTTTGAGAGCCTCTGCTTAGTCAATTGAGCAATATTTAAATTCAGGCAGTTTGGGAGTTTTAGTTTTAAGAATTGTCCTGGCTGCCATGTTTTTAGATAGTTCCTATAACTTTTATAGTTTTTTTTTTTTTAATTTTTGTAGTTGTAGATGGACAGAATGCCTTTATTTTATTTATCTCTATGTGGTGGTAAGGATCGAACCCAGTGCCTCACACATGCTAGGCAAGTACTCTGCCACTGTGCTATAGCCCACCCTAACTTTTATGTTAATATGTTAGTAGAAATACCTTTGGTCACTTCTAATTGGACGTTATGACCCCCACCACTGGCATTGAGCTAGAGATTCCGCTTGGAGCCCTGTAGGTGCCAGCCAGTTTATAGCTGCCCTTGTTCTAGGGCCAGGTTTCCACTTTGGAGAGTCTTAAGTCTTCTCAGGGGTGATGTGCCTCCAGAATGAGTCACCTAGGAACCCAAGCTCACATGGAACTGGTTTGTAACAAAAGATTTTCTGAATCTCAAACACAACTGCCAAACAGGTGACATTAGTGAGCTGGTCATCACATTATCATCCTAGAAGGAAAACTGATGTGGGAAAAACTATGGGAAATATAGATTCTAGAAAAGGAAGTTAGAGGAGATATTTTACTTTATCAAGAGCGATTCACCTATTAGTACTAATGATTGTGACAGATAATTAGGGACCCTTCCTTTGAACCATATATTGGAAAATGTTAAACTATGCCACAACATTGCATTACATAGACCATAAAATCAACATTTTGGCCACTTTTTTATAGCTATATTTATCAGGATACACAGTGAGATAATAGCCTACTTTGAAATCAATTGGAGAGCTAATTTCTTCTGAGGAAACTGCCAATGATCTTGTATTTGTATTTGTCCTTTCCATCAAAATAGAGATTCCTTTTTCTTTTCCTTTATTTTGAGCCCTAGTTTATTTGGGGGCTGTAGACTTCTATCAGGATTTTTACATTTTTATTTGTTTTAATTAGTTACACATAATAGTAGAATGCACTTTGATGCATATTGTCAGAATTTGACCCTAGAAAAATTGTCTAGAAGTTGGTTGCAGTTTATGATGGCTAAATACCAAAAAGTTGATAAAAATCGATTACACATGGAAAAACATCATCAAATATACAATGACAAATTTCATAGGAAAAAAATGAGGTAACTATCTTTTTGAAAGAGCTAAGCTTAAAGATCTCAGGTTTTACTACCTGTGTTGCTTCTCAAAATATTGCAATTCACTTTTATCCACTTCATTAGTTATATACATAATACCTTCCTATTTCTGTTGGGAAGGCTCACATGTTGAGAAGTACATGCTGACAAACTTTTCTTAGTTGATCCCCATATTTCCTGATTTTCAAGTGTATAGTAGATATATTTATGAGTAACATTCCAAGGTTTTGTAAGGACTCTCCCATTTCCCACATGATTTGGTCTTTTTTCCCTTTTCAGGTTGATTAGGGTTTTCATAATTCATATGTTGACTGGTTCTAATCCTTGTAGACCTTATTAAAACACTAGACGAACTGCAGACAGTCTGATTCAAAACAAACCAGATAATTACATTCCCAGGAGTCTCTGGGCTTATTATTCTTGAACAGCTTCATTAAAATCCTTTCCTAAATAACATACTAAAGAGCACAATTGTGGTGTAAAGCAACATGGAATAAATATCCCAGAAAAACTTTTATGTATTCCTATTTCAGATCAGAAAATACTTTTGTTTTACATAGAAAGTACTTTGCTGAGGTTTTCAGCTAAATTCTATCTCTGTTATCCAACATTGTGTAATACATACTATTTTGTGACCCAAATTTCTAATTTAGATAATTTCTGAAAGATTTGTAACCAGTAAATACAAAAAATTTAATTGTTAACATTTTATAGGTAATTTTCTCATTGTTACTCCTTTTGTTCATTTTATATTTCTAATTTTTTAAAATGAGTAGCTTCACATTATTATATGGATTATTTAATAAAACTATGAATACTGACAATTATAGAGGGTGTTAATGTTAATACAAAGTATATTCACACCACTCGTATCTTCATACATGTACTTAGGGTAATGATATCCATCTCATTTCACCATCTTTTTTACCCCCAGGCCTGCTCCCTTACCCTCCCTACCCCTTTGCCCTATCTAGAGTTTGTCTAATCCTTCCATGCTCCCCCTCCCAACCCCACTATGAATCAGCCTCCTTATATCAGAGAAAACATTTGGCTTTGTTTTTTTGGGGGGATTGGCTAACTTCACTTATCCTTATATTCTCCAACTCCATCCGATTACCTGCAAATGCCATGATTTTATTCTCTTTTAATGCTGAGTAATATTCCACTTTGTATATATGCTCCACATTTAGCTATTGTGAATTGTGCTGCTATATACACAATGGAATTTTACTCAGCAATAAGAGAATAAAAATCATGGCATGTGCAGGTAAATGGATGGTGTTGGAGAAGATAATGCTAAGTGAAAGTTAGCCAATCCCCAAAAACCAAATACCAATTTGACAAATACCGATTTTTTCCTCTGATATAAGGAGGCTGACTCATAGTGGGGTAACGAGGAGCATGGGAGGAATAGATGAATTCTAGATAGGGCAGAGGGGTGGGAAGGAAAGGGAGGGGGCAGGAAATTAGCAAGGGCGGTGGAATGTGATATACATCATTATCCAAAGTACATGTATATAGACACAAATTGGTGTCAACATACTTTATATACAACCATAATATGAAAAATTGTGCTATATACATGTAATAAGAATTGTAATGCATTCCACTGTCATTTAATTTAAAAAAATCAATAAAAAATATTCCACCATGTATATATACTACATTTTCTTAATCCATTCATCTACTGAAGGGCATCTAAATTGGTTTCACAGTTTAGCTCTTTTGAATTGTGCTGCTATAAACATTGATTTGACTGTGTCCTTGTAGTATGCTGTTTTTAAGTCCTTTGGGTATAGACCGAGGAGTAGGATAGCTGGGTCAAATGGTGGTTCCATTCCCAGTTTTCCAAGGAATCTCCATACTGCTTTCCATATTGGCTGCAGTCCCACCAGCAATGTATGAGTGTGCCTTTTCCCCCACATCCTTGCTAATACTTATTGCTGTCTATATTCTTAATAGCTGCCATTCTGACTGGAGTGACATGAATTCTTAGAGTATTTGTCCTTTTATATTTTGAGATAGGGTCTTGATAAGTTGCTTATTAGGGCTTCACTAAATTGCTAAAACTTGCCTTGAAATTGCCATCCTCCTGCCTCAGCCTTTTGATTTACTGGGATTATAGGTGTGTGCCACTGTACCCAGTTATTTTTTTAATGTGTAAATAAAATGGTAAAAAATTCTAAAAGTGAATTTTACATTAATGATCTTTAATGTATTTTTGTCTTCTAAAACCCTGGTTTCTCAAAATACAACCTTACTATGGGTCCATCATTTTCTTTTTTTATGATGAGACATAGAGACAGCTGTAATAAACAAATTACAAAAGAAAATTTATGATGAGACATAGAGACAAGCTGTAATAAACAAATTATTCTTCTTGATATTGGAAACTATTCCTGTTCCTTGTAGAAGTGAAGGTGAAATTTAATACTATTAAAATTAGACTTAGTAAAACAAATTTAGTCCGAATAATAGAATTTCTCAAATCCCCCTCAGTTTATACCCAAAGGACTTAAAATCAGTGCATACTATAGTAATGCAGCCACATCAATGTTTATAGCAGCTCAACTCAAAATTGCTAAACTATGGAACGATGTCATTCAGCAGACGAATGGATAAAGACATTGTGGTATATATACACAATGGAATATTACTCAACCTTAAAGAAGAATGAAATGGTGGCATTTGCTGGTAAATGGATGGAGCTGGAGAATATCACGCTAAACAAAATAAGCCAATCCCCGCCAAACCGAAGGCCGAATGTTTTCTCGGTTATTCGGATGCTAATTCACAATAAAGTGGTTAGGGGAAAAATAGAGGTACTTTAGATTAGGTAGAGGGGAGTGAAGGGAGGGGAGGAGGTATGGGGGAAGGAAAGATAGTAGAATGAATCAGGTATCATTATCTCATGTACATATATGACTACATGACCAGTGTGATTCTACATCATGTACAACCAGAAGAATGAGAAATTATATTCCATTTGTGTATGATGTGTCGAAGTGCATTCTACTGTCAGGTATAACTAATTAGAACAAATTAAAAAAATGTGAAAAAACCCCAGTTTACATTAACAAAAAAAAAAAAAAAGAATTTCTAAAATCTCATCTGCTCCAAGACAGACTCCTTACTTCACTTTTTTTAAAAAAAAAATTTCCCCTTAGTTGTAGTTGGACACAATACCTTTATTTTATTTATTTATTTTTACATGGTGCCTAGGATAGATCCCAGCACCTTGCCTGTGCTAGGAGAGTGCTCTATTGCTGAGCCACAGTCCCAGCCCCTCCTGGCTTCGATTCTAAAGAAAATAAAATCTCCATGTTAATTATGTATGTGTTATCTTATGAATGTACTAAATTCCTATATTGAACTGATAATTATATTTGTATTTGTTTCTTTAGATCATAAGACTTTTGTGAACAGAAACTGCTTTATAATCCCTTTGTTCCCAATAATACTTTTTATAAAGTATATACTCAATAAATATTATTCAATGGTATTACAGATCAAAAAAATATAATGGGTTTTTGTCTAATTGAAAATATCTGAAGTGGTTTTTCTCATTATTTAGAGAATATTAGTTTCTGTAATCAAACCCAAGTAGATAAAACCTTACATATTTAGCACAGTGCATTAACCCTGTACAAATGGAAAAAAAATCAAGTTTAACATTTGTAGATCAATGTAGCTGTTAATTTCTGTACCATACCAACTCAACACAGTAAACTGGGATACTTTTTATGAAGTTGACAGCCCAGCTAAAGTTTCAAAAATTTCAAATTATTATGTATGTGTATATATACATTCATATAAAAAAACTAACAACATCAGTATGTTATGCATCAATAACAGCTATAGCTTTTCCAAGTTCTGCAGTCATCTGAACAAAATTGTAGAGACATCCAGCATACTCCATAAAAAAAGGGCGGGGGGGAAGTGTCTGTCTGATATTTCTCCACTTGTGTTCATGAATGCTTTATTCAAGCAGGAAGTTAAACTCATCAAAAGACACTTTCCATGATCCTTTGTTATGGCCCTGCGCTCAACTCTTCACTGCCATCTTGTCCGGACTGCCTGAGCCCTTCTACATCTTCTTCATAGGGATAGAAACTTGGGGTGCTTAACAACTGAACCACATCCCCAGATATTTATTTATTGATGTATTTTTACTTTGAGACAAGGTCTTGCTAAGTTGCTTAGGACCTTTCCAACTTGCTGACCCTAGCTTTGAATTTGTTATCTTCCTTCCTTAGCAGCCTGAGCTGTTGGGATTAAAAGTTGCACTACCGAATTTGGCCCAAATATTCTTTCTCTGAAGATAAGAATGTGGTCCTAAGGAAAGGGGATGCATAAATTTGAAATTATGATTAAGTTTGATACATTAAAAAATAGAGATATACAAATATTAGTAGTAGAAAGAAATCTAATCCAAATTTAGCCTTCTTCATCACCTTGCTGACTTTTAGTGAAGTCAGAACAGGGAATCCACATCTTTATATCACAACAAAATGAATGGTATCCCAGATTTATATGGCACTTGTCAATTTTATAAAGACCTTTCATACTTTCTATTTTAGTTGAGAATCATTATTCTGTGTAGTACACTGGATTGACATAATCATCTATAGTCTTTAAATAAAGAAACTGAGACACAAAAAGTATAAATGCCAAAGCTACAAAATAGTTTTAATATTAATTATTTAGACTTTAGATTGACTTTTGTAAATTCCTTGGAATATTTACTCTAATGTTAGCCCTAGCTAGGTAGAAAAATAAAATAGATGATTGGTGGAAAAAAGAATATCAAAATTGCTGATTTTCTCTGAGCTTTGTCAATAAACTATAACATAGTAATGAGAAAGATTAGATCATCATGTGCTACAAACATGAGGCCATAACCAATCCTTAGATGCTACAAACAATAGATCAGTCCCAAGCTTCACTGGGAATATATGAAAATATCCCCATATTTTAATTTTTATAGCACTCACATGCACATCTTATTTTCTCCCAGTTTGCTCTGAGGAGAATATTTAAAACTTAAAAATGAAAAATGATTCATACTTCATTAGTTCTGTTCCCCTACCTAAGAATATGGAAATAAAAACTAGGGGTAACTTACAAACCTACATAGCTGAAGAAGGGCTTTGGATGGAAGAAGACTTTGTTAATTTCACTTTCATAGTAAGGGAAAAAGAAACTTGCTCAAATTTTGAAAAGAGTGATGTGTGAAATTATTCTAAGATGCCTCTTGGATTTCATTTTCTTTGGGAAATTTGCCTGCTATAAAGAAGGGGCCATATAGGAAATGAATAAGATGTGCCAATTTGGGGGAGATAAGAACTCCTGTGTAAATAAGATGGTATTCAAATTGACAACTAATACAACTAAATCAAAGTACATAAAATTGGTCCAGACAATGTTAACTTTAATGTTACTCACATACTGATGAAATTGACTTCCTAAAAGCTTCAATATATGCAGGAAACAATCACAATTCCAAAACTCCTTTTGAATATGTTTTGAATATTGCATGAAACATATAAAAAGAAAAGTGTATGTCTGCAGTTAATCATGAAATTCTCCAAGGAAATAAGGGAATATTTCAAACAACTTCTCAATCATTTTCCCACACTCTATTTTTCAAAGAAATATATCAAAATCAACAAAATCACACTGAAGATCAAATGGTATTAACAGACATTTACAGAATATTTTATCCAGTGGCTACAGAATAATATGCTTCTCATCAGCACACAGAACTTTCACCAAAATATATCACATTTTAGGCAGTCGAGCAAATCTTAAGCACAAACAATTGAAATGATTTCTCATATTATCAGAAAGCAACAAGAGAAGTTGCAGAAAATATACAAACACATGAAGATTGAACAACACATTTTTTAATGTGCAGTAGGTCATTGAAGAAATTTGGGAAAACTTTAAAAATTTGTAGAATCAAGTGAAAATAATAACACAACTTATCAGATACTATGGGACACATTGAAAGCAGTTATAAGAAAAAAGTTTACAGCTATAAGTGCCTATATTAGAAAAACAGAGAGATTTCACAGAGATAACCTCATGCTGCACATCAATGCCTTAGGGAAAAAAAAGATAAAACCAGACGCCAAAATAGTAGAGGAAATAATAGAGCAGAAATAAACAAAATAGAGTCTAAAGGAACCATGCAAAGGATCTATGAAATTAAGACTTGGTTCTTTGGAAAGATAAAATTAACAAACAATTATCTAAATTAACCAAAAGAACAAGAAAGAAGAATCCAATAAATAAAATCAGAGACAAAAATGGGGATATTGCAACAGATACCACTGAAATCCAGAGAATGATTAAGGGATATTTAAAAAAAAAATCTGACAGAAAATGTAGAGGAAATAGACATATTATTAGGCACATGTGAACCAAGAAGATATCTAAAAACAGATCAATAGCAAGCATTGAGATTGAAGTAATAATAAAAAGTCTCCCAACAAAGAAAAGCTCAGGACTGGATGGATTCACTGATGACTTTTACCAAACTTTTAAAGAAGAGCTAATATCAATGATCCTCAAACAATTCATATAATTATATAAAGAAAAGAAACCCTTCCAAACTTATTCTAAAAAGCCAGTTTTATCATGATACCAAAACTCAGGAAGGACACAAAAGAAAAATAAAACTATACACCATTATGCTACATGAGAATAGATGCAAAACTCCTCAATGATTTATTTGTAAATCAAATTCAACATAGCATTAAAAAGGTCATAAACCATCATCATATTGGTTTTATTACAGAGACACAAATTTGGTTCATCTTATGCAAATTAATAAATATAATTCACATGAATAGAATCAAGGATAAAATTCACATGATCATTTCAATAGACACAGAAAAAACATTGGACAAAATCTGTCATCCCTTCATGATATAAAAACACTAACCAAACTAGGTGTAGAAGGATCATATCTCAACATAATAAAGACAATACATGTCAAACCCAGAGCCAACTTTGTACTGAGAGTGAGGAAAAGTACTGAAAATATTTTCTCCTAAACTAGAAATGAAGACAAGGATATCCACTCTCACCACTGTTATTCAGTATAATACTGGAAATTTTAGTCTGAGCAAGCAGACATGAGACAGAAAGAAAAGGAATTTAAATAGGGAAAGAGAAAGTAAAATTAACCCTGTTTGTAGATGATATGATTCTTTACCAATAAAACATAAATAATCCACCAAAAGTCTCCTAGAACTGATAAACACATTCAGGAAAGTAGCAGGATACAAATCAACATACAAAAATTGGTAGCTTTCCTATACATCAATAATGAACTCCCAAGAAAGAAATCAGGAAAATAATCCCATTTACAATACCCTTTTTAAAAAATACCTACAAATAAACATAACCAAGGAAGTGACAGGCCTCTACAATGAAAAATTATAACACTGAAGAAAGAAATTGAAGAAGACTCTAGAAGGTAGAAAGATATCCCATATTTATGGATTTGGAGAAATAATATTGTCAAAATGTTCAAACTATCAAAAGCAATCCACAAATTCAATGCCATCCCATCAAAAAAACAATGGCAGGCCTGGCTTGCTGCGGGTGAGTCTGGATAGGCAGCCAGGGAGATGTTCGAGAGGCTGTGTCTGGTGAACTAGTCTCAGAAATTACATCTCTAGTTTGCACAATGATTCCCTTCTGAGCCCAGTGGTGCCAAGTTGCCTCCAGGTCTCAGACCCTTTTGTGGACAAGAAAATCTTACAGAAGAAATGACAATTCTCCAGTTGCTCCCTGAGGTGTCCATATTCAGTCCATGGAGATCCAGTTCAATTGTGATTTTCAACAACATCACCTTCTTTCAGGGAGAAGATGGCCGCTGCGCACGGGGGTTGCTGAAGTGCTGAGCGTGGTGCTCAGAGCAGCGGCTTTAATCGAGATTTCGCACAGCGTGTAAGAGCTCCTTTCACCGTTAATCTGTAGCGGACCACTTTGCCAAGTAGCAGGAAGAACAAAGAGATCGAAAAAGAGACGCTTGGCTCCCGGACGCTTTGCCGCCCAGAGCCGCGGGTGCTTTGCTCCCATCTGCTTCCTCTTTCACTTCGCTCCGGGCAGAGAAGGTGAATGTGTAATCAGCAGTGGATTGTAAGTACCCTAGGCAAAGAAAGCTCAGTACGCCCTGCCTTTTTTTTTTTTCTTTTTGAATATTTTTTATACAGGGAGAGTTTGTGGATTGGGATTGTTGGCTGGGCTGCGGTTTCTGTGCCGAAAATCCACTCCGCGGGAGCCGCCATTTGCTCTCTGCTAGCTGTCTTGATGGTTATGTCTACATTGTCCGGCAGCCGCACCTAGAGGTTGGAGCTGGGCTGCCTGCCGAGCCCTGTCCTCCAAAGGCTGGACCGCAGCCTTGAGCGCCTGGGTTGCCTGTTCGCCACTGCACCCTCGGGCAGAGCCTGCTCTGGGGTCATTCCGCATCCCCCTGTGAGGGGACCCGTGCTTCAGAGGAGGGAGCTGGAGAGCCGCGGCAGCAGCCGCTTGGGCCCCAGGGGCTGGGCACCGGTCGGTGGCACAGCTACGGTTGCGGACGAGCGCGGCGCCCCTGAGCGTGGCCCCGGGGAAGAGGTGACGGCGGCAGGGTTTAATTTCTAGAAATCTGGACTGGAAACAGAAGCAGCAGTTTGTATAATCCCAAGAACTTGCTTATGTCAGGAAGCTGTAAGGGCAACATGAATATCATTGAGGAGATCTAACATGGCAGCGGGCGGGGAGAGATCAAGTCTCTGACCTCTTCAACTGCGCGTGCATAGGGAGCTGTAAATTGTATAAATGCTGTTTGCTCAGGATCACTAGGCAATGCTGAGCTGACGTGGATCTGGGGTGTACAGTCTGGGCCCCTCAGAACACACACACCGAGCCCTGATCGGCTGCATTCAAGCTCTGGTTCGCCTGCTTCTCGTGACTCAGCACTAACAATCCCGCTGAAATAACTGGTCTGCCCTTATGAACTTTCAGAGGTAAAAACCAACCGAGCCTTCATAGGCAGTGGCCACAGGATTGAAATGGGGATTGGGAGAGACAGTCAGGACCCACCCGTTGCATTGGTCACCCGGCAAAGGGAACGAACGGTCACCATTTGCATGTGATACCACCTTGGCAGAGAACTGACGTCACGGGCGGAGGAGATAACTGCATTGAAACCAGCACAACAGGGCTCCCAGGAGCAGCAGACATGGCGTGTAGCCAGTATTGTGGTGAGCGTCACAGGTGAGCGCGGCCTGGCTTAAGGAAACACAAGAGAAGGCCCTAGGCACTCAGGATTGGAGACCCACCCAGTCTGTGAGGAAGAGCTGCTACACAGTGATTGGTTCCCACCTAGTGAGAGGAGAAGCTTGACCCAGTGGGCACAGCTCCACCTACTGGAAGAGAAATTAATCAAACTCTATGACTGCATTTATTATTATTATTATTATTATCATTTTTTTCCTTTTTCCTTTTTTTTCTTTCATTTTCAATTTTTTTTTGTTCTTTAACTTTTTCAATGTTTCTAATTTTTTTTATTATTATTATAATGTTTTTAATTTTAATTTTCATTATTTTTATTATCATTATTATTTTTGTAAAAAAAATTTTTTTTCTTTCTTTCTTTATTTTCTAACTTTATTGTGTGTGTTTTGTTTTTGTTTCTTTTGTCTTTTCATTTCTTTTCAATTTTCTTATTCCCCCTTCCTTGAATTCTACCTGCCTACTCTCATTCTCTTTAGTGACTTCTTCCCTTCTCTTCTAATATCGTTCCTCCCAAGCATCAAATAAATTTATAAGAGTAAACAGTAACTCAGCAGTCAAACAGAACAAGAAGTAACATGAGCAGCATAAAAACGCAAGGAAGAAAAGGGGTACAAACAATGAAGGACAGCCTAAATATTCAGGAGGACCTAGAGTCAGCAGAAAAATGGTCATATAAAGAACTCAAGGAATACCTTAGACAGATGGAATGGAACCTTAAAGAGGATACGAGACAACAAATCCAAACAGTGAAAGAACACTTTGAAAATGAATTACATAAACAGATAAAAGAAGAAGTTAAGCATCCTTATCAGGAGATAGAGATTATAAAAAAAAATCAAACAATAATTCTAGAAATGAAGGAAACAATAAACCAAATTAAAAACTCAATTGAGAGTATCACTAACAGAGTGGAGCAAGTAGAAGCCAGAACGTCAGATAATGAAGACAAAATATATCATCTTGAAAAGAGCCTAGCCAACTCAGAAAGGCTGGTTAAAAATCACGAGAGAAACATCCAAGAGATATGGGATAACATAAAAAAACCAAACCTACGAGTCATTGGGATAGAAGAAGGTACAGAGATTCAAACCAAGGGAATGAGTAGCCTGCTGAATGAAATAATTACAGAAAACTTTCCAGAAATAAAAAAGGAAATGGATATACAAATTTTAGATGCATACAGGACACCGAGCACACAAAATCACAGTAGACCAACCCCAAGACACATTGTTATGAAGATATCCAATATATAGAACAAAGAGAAAATATTAAAAGCTACAAGAGAAAGGAGGCAGATTACATTCAGGGGTAAACCAATAAGGTTAACAACGGATTTTTCATCACAGACGCTGAAAGCGAGAAGATCCTGGAACGTATTTCAAACACTGAAAGACAATGGATGCCAACCAAGAATTCTGTATCCAGCAAAATTAAGCTTCAGGTACGACAACGAAATAAAAATCTTTCATGATAAACAAAAGCTAAAAGAATTTGCAGCCAGAAAACCAACATTGCAAAGCATCTTGAGCAAAACACTACACGAGGAAGAAATGAAAATGAAAAACAATAACCAAAACCATCAGTGGGAAGTGCCTCTATAAAAACAGAGGGTGGGGGGAAAGCTAACCATGGAGAAACAAACTAAATTAAATAAAAAAAAAGAAGATAAACAATCAAACATGGCTGGAAGTACAAACCATATATCAATAGTAACTCTAAACATTAATGGCTTAAACTCTCCAATAAAGCGATATAGGCTGGTAACATGGATTAAAAAAACAAATCCAACAATATGCTGCCTCCAGGAGACACATCTGATTGCAAAAGACATACACAGGCTGAAGGTGAAAGGTTGGGAGAAAATATACCACGCACACGGTCCTCGTAAGCAAGCAGGGGTGGCCATCCTCATATCGAATAAAATTGACTTCAAGACTAAGTTAATCAAAAGGGATAAGGAAGGACATACTGTTAAAAGGAACCATTCACCAACAAGACATAACAATTATCAATATTTATGCACCAAATAATGGTGCTGAGACCTTCATAAAACAAATTCTCCTCAAGTTCAAGAATCAAATAGACCACAACACAATAATTATGGGTGACTTCAACACACCTCTCTCACCATTTGACAGATCCTCCAAACAAAAGTTGAATAAAGAAACTGTAGAACTCAATATCACAATCAACAACCTAGACTTAACTGACATATATAGAATATATCAACCATCATCAAGTGGATATACTTTTTTCTCAGGAGCACATGGATACTTCTCAAAAATAGACCATATATTATGCCATAGGGCAACCCTCAGTAAATATACAGGGGTGGAGATAATCCCATGCATTTTATCTGATCATAATGGAATGAAACTGGAAATCAATGATAAAAGAAGGAAGGAAAAATCCTACATCACATGGAAAATGAACAATATGTTACTGAATGATCAATGGGTTACAGAAGACATAAATGAGGAAATCAAAAAATTCTTAGAGATAAATGAAAATACAGACACAACATATCGGAATCTATGGGACACAATGAAAGCAGTTTAAGAGGGAAATTCATCGCCTGGAGGTCATTCCTCAAAAAAAGGAAAAACCAACAAATAAATGAGCTCACACTTCATCTCAAAGCCCTAGAAAAGGAAGAGCAAAACAACAGCAAATGTAGCAGAAGGCAAGAAATAATTAAAATCAGAGCGGAAATCAATGAAATTGAAACAAAAGAAACTATTGAAAAAATTAACAAAACTAAAAGTTGGTTCTTTGAAAAAATAAATAAGATCAACAGACCCTTAGCCATGCTAATGAAGAGAAGAAGAGAGAGAACTCAAATTACTAACATACGGGATGAAAAAGGCAATATCACAACAGACGCTACAGAAATACAGAAGACAATTAGAAATTATTTTGAAAACCTATATTCCAATAAAATAGAAGATAGTGAAGACATCGATAAATTCCTTAAGTCATATGATTTGCCCAGACTGAGTCAGGAGGATACTCACAACTTAAACAGACCAATATCAATAGATGAAATAGAAGAAGCAATCAAAAGACTTCCAACCAAGAAAAGCCCAGGACCGGATGGGTATACAGCAGAGTTTTACAAAACCTTTAAGGAAGAATTAATATCAATACTTTTCAAGCTATTTCAGGAAATAGAAAAAGAGGGAGCTCTGCCAAATTCATTCTATGAGGCCAACATCACCCTGATTCCGAAACCAGACAAAGACACCTCAAAGAAAGAAAACTACAGACCAATATCTCTGATGAACCTAGATGCAAAAATCCTCAATAAAATTCTGGCGAATAGGATACAAAGGCACATCAAAAAAATTGTGCACCATGATCAAGTAGGATTCATCCCTGGGATGCAAGGATGGTTCAATATACGGAAATCAATAAATGTTATTCACCACATCAATAGACTTAAAGATAAGAACCATATGATCATCTCAATAGACGTAGAAAAAGCATTCGACAAAGTACAGCATCCCTTTATGTTCAAAACATTAGAAAAACTAGGAATAACAGGAACTTACCTCGACATAGTAAAAGCTATCTATGCTAAGCCTCAGGCTAGCATCATTCTCAATGGAGAAAAATTGAAGGCATTCCCCCTAAAATCTGGAACAAGACAGGGATGCCCTCTATCACCACTTCTATTCAATATAGTTCTCGAAACACTGGCCAGAGCAATTAGACAGACGAAAGAACTTAAAGGCATAAAAATAGGAAAGGAAGAACTTAAATTATCACTATTTGCAGGTGACATGATTCTATACCTAGAAGACCCAAAAGGGTCTACAAAAAAACTACTAGAACTGATAAATGAATTCAGCATGTAATGGAGGAAGGATAGCATCTTCAACAAATGGTGTTGGGAAAACTGGAAATCCATATGCAACAAAATGAAACTGAATCCCCTCCTCTCGCCATGCACAAAAGTTAACTCAAAGTGGATCAAGGAGCTAGATATCAAATCAGAGACTCTATGTCTGATAGAAGAAAAAGTTGGCTCCGATCTACATATTGTGGGGTCGGGCTCCAAATTCCTTAATAGGACACCCATAGCACAAAAGTTAATAACAAGAATCAACAAATGGGACTTACTTAAACTGAAAAGTTTTTTCTCAGCAAGAGAAACAATAAGAGAGGTAAATAGGGAACATCATGGGAACAAATTTTTACTCCTCACACTTCAGATAGAGCCCTAATATCCAGAGTATACAAAGAACTCAAAAAATTAAACAATAAGAAAACAAATAACCCAATCAACAAATGGGCCAAAGACCTGAACAGACACTTCTCAGAGGAGGACATACAATCAATCAACAAGTACATGAAAAAATGCTCACCATCACTAGCAGTAAGAGAAATGCAAATCAAAACCACCCTAAGATACCATCTCACTCTAGTAAGATTGGCAGCCATTATGAAGTCAAACAACAAGTGCTGGAGAGGATGTGGGGAAAAGGATACTCTTGTACATTGCTGGTGGGACTGCAAACTGGTGCGGCCAATTTGGAAAGCAGTATGGAGATTCGTGGGAAAGCTGGGAATGGAACCACCATTTGACCCAGCTATTGCCCTTCTCGGACTATTTCCTGAAGACCTTAAAAGAGTGTACTACAGGGACACTGCTACATCGATGTTCATAGCAGCACAATTCATAATCGCTAGACTGTGGAACCAACCCAGATGCCCTTCAATAGATGAATGGATAAAAAAAATGTGGCATTTATACACAATGGAGTATTATACAGCAATAAAAAATGACAAAATCATGGAATTTGCAGGGAAATGGATGGCACTGGAGCAGATTATGCTTAGTGAAGCTAGCCAATCCCTAAAAAACAAATACCAAATGTCTTCTTTGATATAATGAGAGCAACTAAGAACAAAGCAGGGAGGAAGAGCAGAAAGAAAAGATTAACATTAAACAGATACATGAGGTGGGAGGGAAAGGGAGAGAAAAGGGAAATTGCATGGTAATGGAGGGAGATCCTCATTGTTATACAAAATTACATATAAGAGGTTGTGAGGGGAATGGGAAAATAAACAAGGAGAGAAATGAATTACAGTAGATGGGGTAGAGAGAGAAGATGGGAGGGGAGGGGAGGGGAGATAGTAGAGGATAGGAAAGATAGCAGAATTCAACAGTTACTAATAGGGCATTATGTAAAAATGTGGATGTGTAACCAATGTGATTCTGCAATCTGTATTTGGGGTAAAATTGGGAGTTCAAAACCCACTTGAATCAAATGTATGAAATATGATATGTCAAGAGCTTTGTAATGTTTTGAACAACCAATAAAAAAAAAGAAAAAAAATTAAAAAAAAAACATGAAATACCAAAAAAAAATAAATAAATAAAAAAATGGCATTCTTAGAAGAACTAGAAAAATAATCCTAACATTCATATGAAGGCATAATAACATCCTGAATTGCCAAAGCAAATCCTGAGCAAAAAGAACAAACCTGGAGGCATCAAAATACCCAATTTCAAAATATACTATAGATCGGTTATAACAAAACATCATATTACCATAGAAATAGACATGTAAACCAATGGAATAGAATAAAGTAGGAATGAACCCACACACATACATCTATATGATTCTTGACAAAGTAGTCAAAAACATGTTGAGAGAAAAGCCTCTTCAACAAATTGTGCTGGAAAAATTGGGTATCCACACTGGAAGATTAAAACTATATCCCTATCTCTCATCCTGTACAAAACTGAACTCAAAATGGATCAAAAACCTCAAACTGATAACTGAAAGACTGAAACTGATAGAGGAAAATATAGAGGATACACTTCAAAATATTGTTGTAGGCAATGATTTCCTGAAGAGGACTCTAATAGCTCAGGAAATAGAGCAAGAATTGACAAATGGGATTACATCAAATTAAAAGGTCAGCACAGCAAAGACAACTATCAACAGAGTGAAGACAGTTTACAGAATGGGATCAAATCTTTGCCAGCTATTCATCTGATAGAGGATTAATATCAAGAATATACAAAGAATTCAAAAGAAATCTAATCAATAAATGGGCAAATAAGCTGAACAGACACTTCTCAAAAGAGGTGCAAACAGCTACTAATGAGATGAAAAATGCTCAACACCTTTATCCCTCAGGGAAATGCAAATCAAAGCTACACTGAGATTCTATCTTACCCTTTAGACTTTATCTTACCCCTTAGAAAATGAAATTACCAAAACAAAAACAAAAACAAAAACAAAAAAAGAAAAATTACCAAAACAAAACAAAAAAAGAAAACAAAATTACCAAAAAAAAAAAAAAGAAAACAAAATTACTAAAACAAATAAACAAAAAAATAACCAACCAACAACAACAACAACAACAAAAACTTGTTATGGAAATCAGTATGAAGATTTCTCAGAAAAACTAAAACTAGAATTACCATGTGGTCCAGTTATAACACTCCTGAGTATATACCCTAGGAAATCAAAGTCAGCACACAATAGAGATACCTGCATACCCATGTTTATCATGGCACTATTCACAATAGCGAAGTTATGGAATCAGCATAGATATCCATCTGTGGATGAAAGAATAAAGGAAATGTGGTACATATACACAATGGAGTATTGTTCATCCATAATGAAGAGTGAATCATGTAATTCACAGGAAAATATCAGGGAAGGAACCAGGTGTACAAGACCTACCACAAAAAGAATTTGTTTGAATTTCTTTTTCCTCCTTGATCTATCACCATCTAATTAATTTTCTGTTTATAGTGGATATATTGCCTAATCAGTCTCCAAGGCAGGCTTTGCTGCTGAGAATGCTATCAGCCAATAGACTGCAGCTGTCAGCTTCTTCAATTTCTGCCTGGGTTGCAGAGCACAACCTAACCCAAGTGCCTACCCTTCCTGTAATGACCTCTATCCCTTAATTGCTTGAGGCAGGAGTATGACTAAGACTTAAGGGTTCTACTTCTTCTTTTGCCAAATCTTGTTTGCTTTCCCCAGAAAAAGGGAATAAGGTGAAGAGACATGAACAAAACATCAAAATGTTAAACAGGAAGAGGCAGGCCCCTTTTCACAGGTGTCAATGCTTAACACAGAGCCTACCTACTGAATTCTGTTTAGCCACTTCCTGTTGGAAGAAAAAACCTTCTACAGTTGGTAATGGAAGAGGTCTGAA
The DNA here is from genome assembly GCF_021218885.2 of Marmota monax. Taxonomy (NCBI): domain Eukaryota; kingdom Metazoa; phylum Chordata; class Mammalia; order Rodentia; family Sciuridae; genus Marmota; species Marmota monax. The sequence goes on from NW_026692781.1 coordinate 20,123,620, forward strand.
AAAGCAGCTGATACCTTGGGAACTGGAACACTTTCAGCCCAGCTGCAATGAGGAGCCCATCTCTGAAAAGTGGAACTCAGACATCTCTGTGCATAAGGTAAGATGTCCAATTATTGAAACTCTCCACTGGAGCAGGAGGGTATGTAGTAGTTGGTGAGAAGTGTTTGAGAAATACTGGACAAATATTAACTACAATGACAATGGAAATAGATGGCTACTGCTAATCTCTACCTACCCTAGAGCAAGATAATGAAAGGTGGTGGGCAATGGAACACCAAGCATGAAAGCCAGTGGACTTTCCTAGTAGTGGGCAGAAACATTTTTGTACCTCGGGAAGGCAGAGGAAGCTGAGGACCAGACTTTAGTTGTGCAGTAGAGCTCCACATAAGGTCAAATGCTTGTCAGAGGGAGAGCAAAGCTGAAACCCAGGAACCAAGGTTTGAGAATCCAGCAGTTGAAAGAAGATGTGACGCATGGTGGGGATATTGGTCATCCTTTATTCGGAGGTAGCCATAGTCCTTGGCCAGCCCCCCAAGCTATTTTTATAGACCCGTTTTATGTACAGTTCAAATAAGGCACATTGCCAACAGGTTACATAAGGGGAGATGCATTTTTGCAAGTTAATATTTATGACCTTGAGTATATATGCTGAATCAGTGTGTTTCTGGCCTTGATAAACTGTAACGTAGATGGTTCCTAGCCCTGGCTACACTAAAAACAACATAAAACAACATAGCCTGCTGGAAGTCTTGGTGAAGGGGCCTAACTATAGCCATTTTGAGCCTGCCCCAAGGATGCTCAACTAGATTAGGCAAGTTATGCCAAGATGAGAGTCCCATTTGGAAGTCTTGGTGAAGGGGCCTAACTATAGCCATTTTGGGCCTGCCCCAAGGATGCTCAACTAGATTAGGCAGGTTATGCCAAGATCAGAGTCCCATTAGAAAAAAATGAGTCTGTCCCCTCCCCACCCCGCTCCAGCCCCTGACAGGGACCTGGACACCTGAAAAGAGAATACCTAGGTGGGTGGCTCTGAAATATTTGCGTCCAGAGTCTTTTGAACTCTGAAAATACAGGAGCAGCCCATCTTTCTTGCTTGAATGTAATGCAGAATCCTTTCCCCCATAAAATATCACATATTCTTCAGGATTTACCTTTACCCCTTGTTATATGACTGCAGGGCATATTATTAGCCATCATAGCATAACCCAGCCAGGGATGGGCCTGTTCTAATAAGGCCTAATCCTTGAAATAAGTTGCATATCCTAGACACTGTGTATTGGCAAGTGTTGAAATAGAACCTAGGGATCTGAATTCTGAGTGTACTTAATCAGAAGGTCACAAAATAATATTGGGCAGAGTAGAATTTCTAACTTGAGAGTATTCTTGTGAAATGGGGTTTATTTACTTGGTAAGCATTCCAGGTGATGGTGCATAGTCACTACAAGATGACTCCTAAGTGAAGCTGAGATACCAGAATGCCATAACATTAGGTGCACCTAAAAATTCAGAGATGTGGACATACTAGAGTGCATAAACTTTTTAAGTCCAGGAGTCTTATCAGATGATTATTATCTATGGGGAATCTACAAAACCCAACATTTACTGCAGTTAAATTCCTTGAGCAGAGTCCAGCCTCCCATTATCCACCAGTGTTAGACTGTTGACCTTACTTAGGCTCACATCTATGAAGAGGTGACAGAGGAGCAAAAAATTTAGGTTTGGTTTCTGGATGGGTCAACTGAGTATATGGGTATATACCAAAAGATGGATGGCAACAGCTCTTTGTTACTAGGAATAGTGTTAAAAAACAGGGAGAGAAAATCCTCCCAGCAGGTAGAGTTTTGGCATTGCCCTAGACCATATGTCATCCACATGCCCCAGACCAGTTATCTACAATTTTCTCATCTTCTCCTGGGTCCTGGATAGATTGTTAGGTCATTTGCTACTGCCCTTGAGTATGCATTATACTAACACTGGGCCACTTCTTCTTCCTCACAAATAGGAAGACACACTTTGTAAAATTTATTTTGACCACCACCAACAAAAACAAACAAAAAAATTAGTTAACTTCCCTCTTTTAGTCACCCTAATTCTAAGCAAAGTTTGCTCATGTAGTCATAAGGAATTGCTATTGTAATAACTTCTACTCTCCTCTCATAATTAGGGGTATTTTGTTTCTCTCTCCTCCTTTCCTCCCTCCCCTTTCCTTTCTATCTTTCTCATACTGGGAATTGAACTCAGGGGTGCTATATCACGGAGTTACATCCCTAATTTCTTTTTTTTGTTCTGAGACAGCATCTCACCTTGGAGTTGGGATACTTTTGCCTCAGCCTCCCAAGTCACTGGGATTAAAAGGCATACTCCAGCATGCTCAGCATAATCATGAGCACTTTGTATACAATATATTACTGAAAAATGAGACTGAAATAACTGCAGGATGTTAATTAACAAGCCTGACAAGTACAGTTTCCTTATTACAGTTTTCTTATAAATAATGAACTTGGGGGCATTGTTTTTCTCCACTAGTATCCCAAATTCTTATTGTTCTTTCATAGCTCTTTAAGTGTTCTGCTTCCTAAGCATTTTTATTCACTTTTGAGGGATGATTTTAAAAAGAAAACTGCACTATTAGAACACAAATAATATTTGGTTAATTGAAAAACTATTTTGCAGTTTCCTTAAACCTATTTTTCAAGGCAATTAATTTGTTAAAATCCTAGATGGCTGATACATCAAAAACAAGAAAACAATTTCATTCAATTTTAAACGCAACTCCTTTTCTCTCAAGTAAAGTTTTTGAACTACATTTTTTTGTAATTTACTTTGTCTGATTAACTTCAATCCAATCATTTATTTAAATTCAAATGCTATTTTAATAGAGCTTTGCTTGATGTCTTCAAAATTTGTTTCATAAAAGTATATATTTCATTACCACCATGACAAAAAATACCATGTAAGTTTTTTTCCCTATTTACAGATAATAAAAATCAATATCATTGATTTAAAAAAATGATATTTGAAAATTCACTGAGTTATAGAACATAGAAATTAAAATTTAAACAAAATAAGAATCTAAGGGTTATATTTTTCAAATGAATTTTGAAGAAATGGTTATTTTAAGAATAGAATGGGTTTATAAAAACAGTTCCTTGCAATTTCCCTTCTCTCTCCCTTTCCCTCCCACCTCTCATCCCTGTTTAATGTTAATCTTCTTCTCATGCTCTTCATCCCTACTCTGTTCTTAGTCACTCTTCTTATATCAAAGAAGACATTTGGCATTTGTTTTTTAGGGATTGGCTAGCTTCACTTAGCATAATCTGCTCTAGGAGACCCTCAGGGTTATACAAAATTACATACAAGAGGAAGTGAAGGGAAAGGGAAAAAAATACAAGGGGGAGAAATGAATTACAGTAGAGGGGGTAGAGAGAGAAGGGGGGGGGATAGTAGAGGATAGGAAAGGCAGCAGAATACAACAGACACTCGTATGGCAATATGTAAATCAATGGATGTGTAACTGATGTGATTCTGCAATCTGTATATGGGGTAAAAATGGGAGCTCATAACCCACTTGAATCAAAGTGTGAAATATGATATATCAAGAACTATGTAATGTTTTGAACAACCAACAATAAATAAAAATTTAAAAAAAATCAACTGCAACAACAACAACGACGACAACAAAACAGTTCCTTAAATAATTATGGTATCAAAAAATTTGGTAGTACCTATAAAACATAAATTTCTTTAAAATGGTAAGAACATTATAAATGTTTATAGCATTATAATTGACATTTGTTTTATGTATAAGAAACCTCCTTCAAGGAAATAAAGTAAAACATAAAACCATGATCTGGATTTTCCATAGGTTTGTGGTAATTATTGGCAAAAAGTAAAACAAAACTATACAAGTACCTGGAAATAATCCCTATATGTTGTTATGTTCAAGTGGAACAATTGAAAGCAGTGACTCAAAGCAGAGAAAATCTGTATCTTTATAAGAAATTTAATCAGTGTAAAATAAAATATGAAAGCTCTAATAATTATTCATAATTTATAATATTGTGAGCATATTCATTAAGACAGGGCCTTGTCTTGTAAGTAATGGGGTAATTTCCTTTAAGCATGGTAAGTTATTCATAGACAAATAGGAAAGAGGATAACAGAATTTTATATACATTTGTCAAGAATGTGTATATGTTTTTATGTTCTATAAATAAAACATTTTTTATATTGAATATTGAAATATTTTCTGGTGTCAATCAAAAATACTTTTTTACAACTGAACTCCTTCCATTATTAAAGATAGCTCAGTACTTTTTGTATTTAAAGGGCGAGATACAGGTTGTCTTGATAGGTGACTACATCTTTTTCTAATTTTCCCCATACAATTATTATACCTTTTAGGTGAACTAAGTTTAGTTTTACCCCAATTGATAATAAGATTTAAATCTTCTGGAAGTAAAGTATTTGATTTCCTGTTGTCTTCCCTTATTTTAGTACCAAGAGTCTTCTTTGGATCAAGGGTAATATGTCTACGGCTTTTGGCCATCTTTTGATTTTGACCAGCGTGGCACTTTTCATTGTTACATGGGCTTTCTATTCTAGTGGGACACATAATATTCTTTTTTGCAATAGAAGGAAGGAATGTTTGAGATATGTCTCCAAAAGATCCAGTGGGTAAATCTTGAAGATGCCTGGGGAAATGTTGGCTAATTTTATGTTTATAGATTAATTTTCTTGAATTTGAATCACTTAATTTGACTGAGCATAGATCATCTATTGTTATGTTCTGATAAGTATCTATTGGACTTGGAAGTGTATGTAACTTTTCAAAACTACATTGAGATATGTTAGGTAAGATTCTAAGTTCATTTGTCTTTAGGACTAATCCAGTACCAGGAACAAAAAGTTTTGGTTCTTCTTGCTTTGACAGATGGGCGATGTCTGTGTTTGAAGCAGACTGATGGGCTTGTCCATTCATTGCTGTACTGTTCCATAATAAAGGGTTATATATGACTTGTCCATCAATAGGGCATGAATTGCACTTGTGGAATAACCAATTGTCAATACACTTCCTATGAAACTTAAAACAAAAGATTATAAGTTAATTAGAGGTATAATTATCATGTTTAAAATCTGCTTTTTAAACAAAATTTCCCAGCTTCATAATTGTGTATTAAAATTATTTAGAAAAAAATTGAAGGTAACTGTAATTTATCAAGTTTTATGAAAATATTTTGAAGTTTACTTACAAATGATTTATGGACTTATCTCCAATTTTCAATAATAAAATGCAAAGTCTTGTATGGATATCAAGTCAGTAAAAAATTCACCATTCAAGCTATTAATTTCATGCTATGTAATTATTTCTAGTGAATAAAAATTATTAGAAATTTTTAACCAATTGGAGTTAAAAATTGATCTGATAATAGTAATATGTAAAATAACAAATCACATTTTTGATTATAAAAGGAGTTATCAGCTACTTGAAGTATGGGTGACCCCAAAGGTATTTATTGAAACAATTTTGTTTTGGGAAAAGCTTGGTTATCAACTAAATAGTAATAATGCAATACTAAGACTTTTATTGTAGAGAGTTTATGTGAAACAATTAACTATGTCATTTTAGGTATTTATTTCACCTAAAGGATTATAAAAATATATAACAAAATGTTAGCATTCTGTTTCTTTTTACAGATAATCAAAGCAGATAATGAACCTAATACCATTCATATTTCCTAGACAGCATATACAGAAGTGAGTCCTAATCATGAGGAGGCAGAGTTGCCTTCTCAGAAATCCCTACAGCAGCTTGTCTACCTCTATTGTGCAATCTGAACATCTCTGCACATAGTATAACTTAAAAAATGAAAGTAGAAACTTAAAATTGTCACTTTGTTTGTGAAAGCTGGTCCCATGGGGGAAGTCAAAATAAAATGATGTCACTTTACCTTATGAATACATGGTAGCAGTCTTACATGTTGACCAAGATGAAATGACTTCAAACAAAGTCGACACTGGTACCCTGGAGCAAGCAGCTTACTATTTTTTGTAATTAGTAGGAGAGGTAGTGACTTTACAACCTGTTTTGGTGTGTAAACCTGACTGAGGGAGAAAATGCAGAGATACCTGAATGTTCATATGTGATTATAGATCTGAAAGTAATCCATATTACAGATTTTCTACATAAGTAATGCAACAGAACCCAAGATTTTCTTGAACCAATGATAATAAATCTCATACATTGTAGAATTAAAAAGTCTATTATATCTATCCTGAAGATGATGGATCCAACAATATAAAGAATGAAGTTTAGTTAGTCTAAATATATATATATATATATATATATATATATATATATATATATATATACATCTATATATTAATCTAAATTACAAAACTAGAACAAAATTTTGATGAGAGCTACATACTCAAATTATTTCAGTATGAGTCAACACTCAGTGTATGTTTAGAAAAATTAAATCCAATTTACTTTGTCAACTGGTAGGAAGTGGGGTACACAGGTAAACCACATTACATATTCTGGTCTACTCTGTTAAATTGGTAATCATAATCTGTGAGGAAATTCATTTCCCCTTGGGGTATATGCTTACTATAATATTGTTAGACTAACCATCATAATGAAGATGATATGTTAATTGATAATGAACCTAATCTGATTCCATTAGCAACTGGCAAAATAGATAACACAAATATTTAAAAACAAAAGCTGAGTTAAAAGGCCAGATGCATTTCCATTATTCAAAAGTCATTCAGAATAGTCTCCATATATTCTTTTTTTAAAAAAATTATTTTTTTTATTGGTTGTTCAAAACATTATAAAGCTATTGACATATCATATTTCATACATTAGATTCAAGTTGGTTATGAACTCCCAATTTTACCAAAAATACAGATTGCAGAATCACATCGGTTACACATCCACATTTTTACATAATGCCCTATTAGTAACTGTTGTATTCTGCTACCTTTCCTATCCTCTACTATCCCCCCTCCCTCCCCTCCCATCTTCTCTCTCTACCCCATACACTGTAATTCATTTCTCTCCTTGTTTATTTTCCCATTCCCCTCACAACCTCTTATATGTAATTTTGTATAACAATGAGGGTCTCCCTCCATTACCATGCAATTTCCCTTTTCTCTCCCTTTCCATCCCACCTCATGTATCTGTTTAATGTTAATCTTTTCTTCCTGCTCTTCCTCCCTGCTCTGTTCTTAATTGCTCTCATTATATCAAAGAAGACATTTGGTATTTGATTTTTAGGGATTGGCTAGCTTCACTAAGCATAATCTGCTCTAGTGCCATCCATTTCCCTGCAAATTCTATGATTTTGTCATTTTTTAGTGCTGCGTAATACTCCATGGTGTATAAATGCCACATTTTTTTATCCACTCATCTATTGAAGGGCATCTGGGTTGGTTCCACAGTCTAGCAATTGTGAATTGTGCTGCTATGAACATCGATGTAGCAGTGTTGAGAGCCACAGCCGAAGGGGCCCCAGCAAACTTCCAGCTGCCAGCAAACTTCCAGCTGCCGGCTGATGATTGGCTCACAGCGGCCCCAGCAACATCTAGCTGATTGGCTCCTCTGCGGTGATGCTCATTGGGCTGTTTCCCTGCCCTTTCAGACCACGGAGCTGCTCATTGGGGGACTTTTTTGGCTCCGCCCACGTGACCCAGCCAATCGGCCTCAAGAGCAGGAGGATTGTGGGAGGTGGAGAGAAGCTTGTGTGGGAGAGAGAGGCTTGTGGAAAGCCGGTGGTGGCAGTTGAGGCTCTGAGGGTTTTTCCTGAGAGGCTGTTTTGTTTGGCGTGTGTGGTTCTAAAAATAAAGTTAGTTTCTTTTCTTTTTTTTTTTTTTAATTTTTTATTGTTGGCTGTTCAAAACATTACATAGTTCTTGATATATCATATTTCACAATTTGATTCAAGTGGGTTATGAGCTCCCATTTTTACCCCATATACAGATTGCAGAATCACATCAGTTACACATCCATTGATTTACATATTGCCATACTAGTGTCTGTTGTATTCTGCTGCCTCTCCTATCCTCTACTATCCCCCCTCCCCTCCCCTCCCCTCCCCTCCCCTCCCCTCTTCTCTCTCTGCTCCCTCTACTGACATTCGTTTGTCCCCCTTATATTATTTTTCCCCTTCCCCTCACTTCCTCTTGTATGTACTTTTGTATAACTCTGAGCGTCTCCTTCCATTTCCATGCATTTTCCCTTCTCTCTCCCTTTCCCTCCCACCTCTCATCCCTGTTTAATGTTAATCTTCTTCTCATGCTCTTCGACCCTACTCTGTTCTTAGTTACTCTCCTTATATCAAAGAAGACATTTGGCATTTGTTTTTTAGGGATTGGCTAGCTTCACTTAGCATAATCTGCTCTAATGCCATCCATTTCCCTGTAAATTCTATGATTTTGTCATTTTTTAATGCAGAGTAATACTCCATTGTGTATAAATGCCACATTTTTTTTATCCATTCATCCATTGAAAGGCATCTAGGTTGGTTCCACAGTCTAGCTATTGTGAATTGTGCTGCTATGAACATCGATGTAGCAGTGTCCCTGTAGCATGCTCTTTTTAGGTCTTTAGGGAATAGACCGAGAAGGGGAATAGCTGGGTCAAATGGTGGCTCCATTCCCAGCTTTCCAAGAAATCTCCATACTGCTTTCCAAATTGGCTGCACCAATTTGCAGTCCCACCAGCAATGTACAAGTGTACCCTTTTCCCCACATCCTCGCCAGCACTTGTTGTTGTTTGACTTCATAATGGCTGCCAATCTAACTGGAGTGAGATGGTATCTTAGGGTGGTTTTGATTTGCATTTCTCTGACTGCTAGAGATGGTGAGCATTTTTTCATGTTAAAGTTAGTTTCTTTTGACAAGTGGCTCCTGATTGTGCCCAGCCAGACTGCGGCATTTTGGTGGCTCGCACGGGGAGCGACTGAGGGTAAGTGAACTGCTCGCCCCTGAGGGCAGGGCGAGAGGATGGGTAGCCATTTTAAGATACTTCTTTTGTTATTTTGTTTCACTTTTGTTTTAAGTTGCCTGTCCCTGGAGATGTGTAAGATGGAAGAAAAACCGCTCACATCTGAGGAACAGATAGGGAGAAAGGACGGATGGACATTTCAGGAGGCTATTATAATGATTTTGTGTTGTTCCAATTTTGTTTCACTCAGTTTCAGTTTTGTTAGGCGTTATCTTGTTGGGTTGTATTATAGTAGAAATACGGGATCAGAAATTAGTAAAAAACAAACTGAAAGAGTGTTAAGTAAATTGTTAGAGGAAGGAGACATCTCAGTAAAATCAAGAACAATCAGGGCATACGTTGATACAATACAAAAATGTAGCCCATGGCTTTTTAAGGAGGAGTTGTTAAATATATCGCAATGGAACCATCATGGTGAAGATTTAAAAAGAATAGAAAAGAAAAGCCCAGGGACTCTGCCAGTTGGCACATTGCCATTGTTGACGTTCATATCTTGTTTGCTTAGTCCAAAGCCTTCAGTTCAGACAATGGTAGAGGAAGGAGAAGACATAATGATTCAAGTAAAAGAGAAGGTCTCTCAAGTTAGTCAGACAGAGGAAAAGATTCAAGTAAAAGAGAAGGCCTCTCAAGCTAGTCAGACAGAGAAAGAAAGTGTAAAACAGAAAAAGCCATCAGGGGGAAAGTTACAACAGGAGACTGCTACTAACACCTTTCTATCACCAGAGGACGTAAGTGTCCAACTAACAAGGCCACCTCCATATGCTGGCAGGTCCCCAACCCCCGCAGTTGATAGTTGGGATCCTGAGACAAGATCTCAAATATTAACATGCCCTGTATTTGAGGCAGGAGGGCAGCGATTTTACCAAGTTTTAAATTTCAAAACAGTGAAGCAGCTAAAAGAGGCTGTAACAACCTATGGTCCTCAAGCACCCTTCACTGTAAGCATGGTCGAATCCATTAACAACTTGAACATGACGCCAGCAGATTGGGCTAATATGTGTAAAGCTGTGCTAAATGGAGGACAATACCTGTTATGGAAGGTTGCCAATGAGGAATTTTGCAAGGAGACGGCTAGGCGAAATGCAGCAGCTGGTTATCCTCAGAGAAATCTAGATATGTTGTTAGGAAAGGGACCTTATGAGGATCAGCAGCAATAAATTGCATATGATCCTGGCGTATACGCACAAATTGCTGCAGATGCAATTAAGGCATGGAAGACTTTACAAAGACATGGAGGTTTACAAGGTCAATTATCTAAGGTAATACAAGGAGCTAATGAACCTTATGCTGAATTTGTAGATAGGCTTATTCAAACAGCTACCAGAGTTTTTGGGAATACAGAACAAGCAATGCCATTACTAAAACACCTGGCTTATGAGCAAGCGAATCGTTGGTGCAGAGATATCATTAGACCATGGAAACATGAAGATTTAAACACATATATTAAATTATGTAGAGACATTAATGAAGAAGAGCAAGTCGTGGCAGCTGCAGTAAAACAGGCTTTAGATGCCAGAGACATTAATGAACAAGGGCAAATTGTGGCAGATGCAGTAAAACAGGCTTTAGATGCCAGGCCAAGAACATGCTACAATTGTGAACAAACAGGACATTTTAAAAGGAATTGCCCCATTGGAGGAGGGTTTAACAAAACTAGGTATCAAAGGAGTAGAATACCAGGTATTTGCCCACGATGCCGTAGAGGGAGACATTGGGCTAATGAATGCCGTTCTCAAACCACCATAGAGGGTACTCCATTATCAAAAAACGAACAAGGACCAGGTGTTTATCCACGATATTGTGGAGAAAGGCATCGGGCTCCATTGCCAAAAAATGGACAGGGGGGCCCAATGCTCCGGGGCCCAAAACCACAAATATACGGAGCACTGGAGGAACCCAGCAACCCCATCAGGGTAGTGCCCAGGACACACTGTCCATCAGATCCCTCATCAGACAAACCAGAGGGAGCACAGGGTTGGACATCTGCGCCTCCGCCAGAGCAGTACTAACTCCAGAGATGGGAGTTCAAATCATTCCCACAGGGGTGAAAGGACCTCTTCCCAAAGGAACAGTAGGCTTATTATTGGGACACAGCTCTTCTACTCTAAAAGGACTTATGATAAGTCCTGGGGTAATTGATCCCGATTATGAAGGTGAAATAAAAATTATAGCCAGTTCTCCAAAGGGTATATCAGTAATTTCACCAGGAGATAGAATAGCACAGTTACTAATAATACCCAGCCTACATGATAAATTTTCCAGTCGTGCTGTAGAAAGAGGTTCCAAGGGATTAGGCTCCACAGGTGTAGATTGGGCTATGCTTTCTTTAAATTTAGATTCTCGCCCAATGCTAAAACTAAATATTCAAGGACATGAATTTAATGGGCTACTGGATACAGGTGCAGACCTTAGCATCATCTCTCGTCAAGAATGGCCAAAACATTGGCCATTACAACAAGCCACTCAAACGCTTCGAGGCCTAGGAGTGGTGACTAATCCCCATAGAAGTGCAATGGTATTAGATTGGAAGGATCCTGAAGGATGTGAAGGAACTATACAGCCATATGTATTGGATCACCTTCCTATAAATTTATGGGGACGAGATGTCCAAGATCAATTAGGTTTGACATTAACAAATAACATCAACCAAAATGCACCCACTATTATGACTAGACAAGGTTTTAGGAAAGGAAAAAGATTAGAAAAACAAGAACAAGGTATAGCAGCACCAATACAAATAGATCAAGGAACAGAAAGACATGGGTTGGATTTTCAGAAAGGGCCACTGAGACAATCAAAATTACTTGGAAATCAGAAAGACCAGTATGGGTTCCTCAGTGGCCCCTGACTAAAGAAAATATACAAGCAGCCCATGACCTGGTCAAACAACAATTAGCGGAAGGACATATACAACCTTCTGTATCTCCCCATAATACTCCCATTTTTGTCATCAAAAAAAAATCTGGTAAATGGAGATTATTGCAAGATTTAAGAGCCATTAATAATGAGATGGTTATTATGGGACCTGCTCAATCAGGGATTCCTCAGTTGTCTGCTTTGCCAAAAACCTGGTATGTTTTAGTTATAGATATTAAAGATTGTTTTTTTTCAATTCCAATTCATCCTGAGGATAGTCCACGTTTTGCATTTACTATCCCTGCACTGAATCATGAAGGTCCTGATCAGAGATATGAATGGAAAGTACTCCCTCAAGGGATGGCTAACAGCCCAACTATGTGTCAAATTTATGTTAACAAAGTAATCCAGCCACTTAGAAATCAAAATCCTGAACTACAAATATTTCACTATATGGATGATGTATTATTAGCACACAAAGATAAAAACACATTGCTAGAATGTTATGCCACACTTACAAACTTATTAAAAAATTATAATCTAGAGATAGCAATAGACAAAGTACAATTAAATTTTCCAATTAATTATTTAGGAGTTCTATTATCCTCAACCATGGTCCGTTCACCAAAAATTCAAATACGAGTAGATCAACTCAAATCACTTAATGACTTTCAAAAGTTATTAGGAGACATAAATTGGATAAGGACTTATTTAGGTATACCAACAGGAGAGTTGGGACCTTTATTTGATATCCTAAAAGGTCCATCAGATCCAAATTCACCCCGAATGTTAACGCCTGAAGCAAGAAAGGCATTAAAAATCATTGAAACATATATGGAAAATATGCATTTGGATAGAATTGATATAAGTTTGTCTTTATTATTTATTGTAATACCAACAAAAAATATTCCTACAGGAGTATTTTGGCAAGAAGGTCCATTATTATGGATACATTTATCTTATTCTCCTAACACTATTCTTACTAGGTATCCTGAGGCTGTAGGACAATTAATACTCAAAGGAATAAAAGCAGCAAAGGGAGTGTTTGGAATTTCTCCCAATAAAATTATTACTCCATATACTATGAATCAAATTGATGAGTTAGCTAATGAGTTAAATACTTGGGCAATAATCATGTGCAAATCTAATGTTTCATTTGATAACCACTTACCATCTAATCCTTTATTGTCTTTTTGGTCATTGCATCCTGTAATTTTTCCAAAAGTGACAAGAAAAACACCTATCATGAATGCTCCAAATATATTCACTGATGGGTCAAATAATGGTACAGCAGCAGTAGTTACCCCTGATCAAACTTTTACATTTTTAGTACCCAAACAATCAGCTCAAAAGGTAGAGCTTAATGCAGTTTTACAAGCTTTTGTGATGTTTAAAGATTCTGTATTTAATTTATTTTCTGATAGTCAGTATGTAGTTAATGCTATAGTATCTCTTGAAGATGCTGATAGGATTTCCCCTTCTTCTACTGTTTTCTCTTTGCTTTCCACTATACAAAGTCTAATCTGGGACAGAAAAGATCCATTCTTTATAGGACATATCAGGGCACATACAGGATTGCCTGGAGCCCTTAGTTTGGGCAATGATTTAGCAGATAAAACTACACATGACATACATATTTTTTCTACACTAGAAGAAGCTATAAATTTTCATAAAAAGTTCCATGTCAATGCTAATACTTTACAAAAGCGTTTTAAAATAACTAAGGAACAAGCTAGACAAATAATAAAACAATGTCAAAATTGTGTGACCTTTTTACCACAAGTTAATCTTGGAGTCAATCCTAGAGGATTGATACCTAACCATATTTGGCAGATGGACGTCACACACTTGCCAGAATTTGGAAAATTAAAATATTTGCATGTTACAGTTGATACTTCTTCTGGATTTTTGATGGGCTCCCTTCATGCCGGAGAAAAAACTAAAGATGTTATAGCTCATTGCTTACAAAATTTTGCCACTGTGGGTGTTCCAAAACAGTTAAAAACAGATAATGCCCCTGGTTATACTTCTACCTCTTTTAAACAATTTTGCTCAACATTTGGCATTACTCATATAACAGGAATCCCATACAATCCACAGGGACAAGGCATAGTTGAAAGAGCTCATCAAACTATTAAAATGTAGTTATTAAAGCAAAAAGAAGGAATTGGGAAGGGGTATATATTCCCCAAAGATAAACTTAAAATAACCCTTTTTACTCTAAATTTTTAAATTTGGATTCATCAGGACTTAGTGCTGCGGAAAGGCATATGTGTCCAAAAAATGTGCATAAGCCCAAGGTACTTTGGAAGGATATTCTAACAGGACAATGGAAAGGTCCTGACCCAGTAATTGTCTGGAGTCAGGGGTCTGTTTGTGTGTTTCCACAGGGAGAACAGCAGCCGATTTGGATTCCAGAAAGATTAACTAAAGCGATTTCTACAGACCATAAAGAAGATGATTTGGCTCAAATCCATAACAACTGATATCCAAAACTCCAGTTTGGCTATTCTTACATCTGCAACAGAACCAGGATGCTTTTTTCAATATCTATTTTATTATTGCCCTTTGCCATATCATGAAGTTCTATTTTGTTTTTTGAGCTCATACAGACCTAGGTTAATGTTTTGCTGATCAGTTCTATTTTTTGACTATAGAGTTTTTAAACATTGCAATGGAGATTTCACCTATAAAAAGTTATAAGGCCTTTACTATAATGTTATGTATTGTATGTATTATATTATGTGTGCACACTTGTGTTTTGTGTTATATGTTTGAATGTACGTATGTCCATATATCATATATGATGAGCGCTCATGATAAAATGGATCCAAATATTTTTTTCACGTGATTTATATGGTTTAATTTAAATTGGGTAAACAACTGTTGAGGATTGTTTTAATATGTAAACAAAAAAGAAGGTTAACAGATCTGTTTGTTTACTTTCACCTTTCCTTTTCATTATATTTAATAATTCTCTTAAAGATAATGTAAATTGTTAAGAAAATTGTTTTCTTTTAGTGCCTTCTGTAATGTTACATAATTTTTTCTTTAGCCATTATTGCCAGAATTCCTATCTTCATCCCAGTGCCGGTGAAGACAATGTAAATTGTTAAGAAAATTGTTTTCTTTTAGTGCCTTCTGTAATGTTACATAATTTTTTCTTTAGCCATTATTGCCAGAATTCCTATCTTCATCCCAGTGCCGGTGAAGACAATGTAAATTGTTAAGAAAATTGTTTTCTTTTAGTGCCTTCTGTAATATTACATAATTTTTTCTTTAGCCATTATTGCCAGAATTCCTATCTTCATCCCAGTGCTGGTGAAGTCAAAGATAAAACCAATCTACAGCTTCTACAGTAGCCATCACTGAACTGCTTGCAGAACTTGCCTGGACACATTGTGAGCTCACCTGTATGCATTGTGAACTATCTGTTGGTGCAGCGACTTGTGGTAGTGTTGGGGTATTTTTGCTGATGATGTCATTGGTGGTACAATTTTTCCAAAAGGAGCCGTCAGTTGGCTTGGTGTATCTTCCTCCCTTCTGCTTGTCATGATCGTCCAGCTAAAATTTGGGGGCCAACAGAGGCGAGGCAAAGAACCTCACCCCCCCGCTGGTACAAAGACCTCTCCACAGGTGTGGCTGTATACTGGACCGGTAGTCAGTGACGGGTAAGATCCAATTGCAATGGTACCAAAGGACCATATGTACTATTGGACAACCTAAGGCAGGCACGGTCCCTAAGCCACATACTTGTTGTTTAAACAGAGAGGGGGAGATGTTGAGAGCCACAGCCTAAGGGGCCCCAGCAAACTTCCAGCTGCCAGCAAACTTCCAGCTGCCGGCTGATGATTGGCTCACAGCGGCCCCAGCAACATCTAGCTGATTGGCTCCTCTGCGGTGATGCTCATTGGGTTGTTTCCCTGCCCTTTCAGACCACGGAGCTGCTCATTGGGGGACTTTTTTGGCTCCGCCCACGTGACCCAGCCAATCGGCCTCAAGAGCAGGAGGATTGTGGGAGGTGGAGAGAAGCTTGTGTGGGAGAGAGAGGCTTGTGGAAAGCCGGTGGTGGCAGTTGAGGCTCTGAGGGTTTTTCCTGAGAGGCTGTTTTGTTTGGCGTGTGTGGTTCTAAAAATAAAGTTAGTTTCTTTTGACAAGTGGCTCCTGATTGTGCCCAGCCAGACTGCGGCATAGCAGTATCCCTGTAGTACGCTCTTTTAAGGTCTTCAGGGAATAGTCCAAGAAGGGCAATAGCTGGGTCAAATGGTGGTTCCATTCCCAGCTTTCCCAGGAATCTCCATACTGCTTTCCAGATTGGCCGCACCAGTTTGCAGTCCCACCAGCAATGTACAAGAGTACCCTTTTCCCCACATCCTCTCCAGCACTTGTTGTTTGACTTCATAATGGCTGCCAATCTTACTGGAGTGAGATGGTATCTTAGGGTGGTTTTGATTTGCATTTCTCTGACTGCTAGAGATGGTGAGCATTTTTTCATATACTTGTTGATTGATTGTATGTCCTCCTCTGAGAAGTGTCTGTTCAGGTCCTTGGCCCATTTGTTGATTGGGTTATTTGTTTCCTTATTGTTTAATTTTTTGAGTTCTTTGTATACTCTGGATATTAGGGCTCCATATATTCTTGATAAAAACTCATATTTCTCATTACTGTTCAGATGTGTTCCCATCATGCTATAAAATTGCTTTCATAAAGGTCGTCTAATTTCAGTTAAACATGTTTGTTTATAGTATTCCTAAGGTTATTCCCCCTTTTTTTTTAACTTGAAATTATTTCCTTTGTTTACTCCATTTTCTCTGCTTAGAATGTCCTTCTTAGAACTCCAATGTTCTCTCTCTAAACCTTCTATTCCCTTATCTTCTAATCCAATTCTTAGTTATACAATTAATAGGATGAAATGTGATACCTGAAGGGGATATGAAGATGAAGCGCCTTTCAATAAGCTAAATATATGTCCCACAGGGGCTTTAGTCTCCAAAATGTGTGCTATATCCATTGGACATAAGTTAAATGTCCACTGAGGTTTGAATAGAAACATGTATATGTGAATATATGTATATGTGGTAGTGGTGTGTGTGTGGGGTATATTATATGTATATCTATATATTAAATGAGAATAAGCATAAGTTTTATTTGGTTAATTCATTAGAACTTTAAAAAAATTTCAATTTTACCCTATCCTTTAAAAAATAGTCTCTTTAGAATATGTTTTACAATGCATATAATTTATTAACAATATTATTAATGTTCAATTTTATTTAAATGATAAGGAATATGATAAAAGTTCTGGAGATCCGTCCACTATAAACAGTCCAATCTATGTTCTGAAATATGACAAATCTGTTGATGGGCTGAAGTAGACAGGTAAAAGGGTGGAATGAAGCAGCAAAGACCTCCCTCTCCTAGAGGCCAAATCCCTTTATATCTTTTCTTTATATAATTTATGATAATTTTAGTTTAACATCTACTTAGATGATTATTTGCTGAGAGAACTGCTGTATCCTCAACCTAGTACAATCTGATAGAATTAATAATAGACAAGGTTATTTGACTATTTACATGTGTATTAACTCATTTCATAATAAAATATCTTATGAGATTGATTTTATAATTATTCCCATTTTTAAGGTGAGGAAGATATAGCCAAGAGAAGTAACTCGCCCAAAATTTACATAGACAACATGTGGTTGAACTAGGATTGAATTCAAATAGTCTGACTTCAGAGTCTTGCTTTCCACTTGTATGCTATAATGTCACCTAGAATATGGTAAATACTATATAAGTATTAAATCAAGGAATAAATACAAATTTTTTAAAACTGAAAAGTTATTCAAAAATTTCAAGCCATACAAGAAATGTACTTTTTACTGATAATCTCACCCTTGCTTTTCCTGAACATGTAGCATCTCTTCTTCTTCTATCTCATTTTTAACATTTAAATATTTTACACCTTCATCCAGTCTCTTGTCTAATGATCTCCATCTTTGGTTTCTCTTCTATAATATGTAAAAAGGTAGATGTTACTTTGTAAATCATGGGATTTTTATTTTGTGGATTAAAATTAATAGGCTGTACATCAATAAGATAATAATGTGAATGATACTCATTATTTTTAAACATATCTATTATTTTTTTTTACTATATTAAAGATTACAAATTGTTAGCAAGTCTTTGAGTCTCATGTACTACACAGCTACAGTGATGACATTATTTTTAAGGTAAAAATATTCATGATAATCGAAAGAAAAGCTATCGTTATTATTCAGCACTAGGAGATACTTTTTAGTTCAGATGATCTTATAAAGTTCCATGTTTCATTATTGTTGGTTAAAAAATTTAAAGAGAAAACTATAAAGTTTACTACTGATGTTATGATAAGCCAATTTATAAGGCTGAAATATTTTAAAACTAATTTTCAACTGTGATGGCTACAGTTCTTCTTCTTAAGATTTATTATGTCATCAGATGCTTAGTTTTAATAAATTACCAGTGCAATTTTTGTACCTTTTGTACTCCTGTAACAAAGTGTTCTCCTGGGTATATGGTTTTAGGTTTTTATTTTAAAAAAATCTTTATTACAGTGTTATCTATTCTTCTTCTTCTTTGATTTACTTAGCTTTACAACAAAATAAATAAAACACTATATTAGATTCGATATGGATACTGTACCTCACGGAATGTAAATGTGTGAGAAAGGTGGCAGTAGCTATCAAAGCATTCCTGGCATAAGTGGTATTCTATACATTCGGTACACCTGCAAATGCAAAACACCATAATGTGCAAGAATAAAAAATCCAGTTATTGTGATGGCTTTTCATGAAAATTCTTATCAAAACTTTCTGGGAACCATCCAAACATGACAAGGCCTATTTCAAGTCTCACTGTGTAATAGTTTTGTACTGCTACTGTAAAAATTACCAAAGCTTTATTAGCTTAAACAACACAAAATTATTATCTTAGAGTTCTGTAAGGTAAGTCTGACATGGGCCTCAATGTGCTAAGAACAAGACATTGGGCAAGTCTGTGTTATTTTTTGAAACTCTAGGGAAGAATCCATTCCTTGACCTTTTCTTTGCTCCATCTTCAAAGCAAGAAATGGAGTATCTCTCTGCCTTTCTTCCTCTGAATTTCTTGCCACCCTCCTCCACTTTTAAGATAGCTTATGATTATAGTGGGTTTACTCAGGTCAAGATAATTTCATTATTTCAAGGTAAGCTGATTAGACACCTTAATTCCATCTGCAACCTAATTCCCCTATGACCTGTAGTCTAACCTAAAAGTTCTTGGCATAAGGGTATTGAAATACATAGGATACCACTATTGTACCTACCGCATGCTCCTTTCATGATGCTGTCCTGGATGAACAACTTTTAGTCATCTCTTTCTCTAATTTCCTATAGGATTTTTTTTTTTAACACCCAACAACAAACACTGGCTGTGGTTATGCTTTTCCTAGAATCCTCTTTAATCAATATTCCTTAAATTAGTTGAACATCTCCTGCTAAATGTCTGTCAAAATTCCGCCTTATTTCCTCAAGCTGCAGTACTCCTTTGGAGCTTTATCAGGCTAACAATTTTCCGATAAAGACTTTTTCACTAATGATTAATGATTTTCTGTGTGACACATACAGAAAACCAAGGAATAAATCCAAAGGATAAACGTATGTTTGTAGTTGGGGTGTAAAAAAATGTTTTATGGTTTTATGAGAAAATTTAAAACATATAATTCAAATTGGGCTCATCATAATGTAATTCAAAGAAGACAGAAAAGTAAATGCATTTCAGAAAAATTTTTAATAAATATTGAAAGAAAATATTTTCTTAACATATCATTAACTTAAAAAATTTAGGGCTGGGGTTGTGGCTCAGTGGTAGATCACTCATCTAGCACGTGTGAGGCCCTGGGTTTGATCCTTAGCACCACATAAAAATAAAATAAAGACATTGTGTCCATCTACAACTAAAAAATATTAAAAAAAATTTTAACTAAGAAAACACAATATTCAATGCATAGCAATTAGCTGATGTTTAATTGTGGAAATTGTAGGAAAGTTTGGAGTTACTCATAATAGCAGTAAATTTTATTAGCATACTAATTATCTTGCTTTGTTGCTATTGTTGAGGTATAAGATATGAAAGAAAAAAATCTACACTCTTTGCTATTTGGAACAGATAAAACTGAATTAAAAAATTCAGTCAATGTATGTCAATATCTTTTTAGCTTAATTTTAGGAGATTCTAGCAATGACCTCATTGATAGACCAAAGCATTTTAGAAGGAGTGAGAGATCCAGCAGGGCTCTGCACTTGGAACCTTATTTAGGCCAAAGCATCCTGCTAAGACAGGGTGCTACTTCATATTCAACCTAGACAAGAATGCAAAGCCACTACTTTTGCAAAGTGAAGAAAATAAAAAGGAATAACAGGTCTAGAAATCCCAAATA
The DNA here is from genome assembly GCF_021218885.2 of Marmota monax. Classification (NCBI taxonomy): domain Eukaryota; kingdom Metazoa; phylum Chordata; class Mammalia; order Rodentia; family Sciuridae; genus Marmota; species Marmota monax. The sequence continues at coordinate 20,143,947 of NW_026692781.1, forward strand.
AGCTGTCATAGGGAAAATACCATATGTGTAGGAGGAAGAAGGCAATATTAAAGATAGGTACTCTAATGCTAAAGTTTGTTAAAAACAAAACAAAACAAAACAAAACTTTTTTCTCATACTTCTAATTTTACTAGTGATACTTACTTATAACACTTCCCCTCAATTGGAAATTGTTTACAGTTATTACAGGGAATTCCAAGGTGTTTGTGCAGTGGTTCTTTCTCAGCTGCAGTCACAAGGTTGCTAGCATTTTGGAATTCTTCCAAAATAAGTTTCAGTGGTGCAAACTCCTTCCTGCACAGAGGACATTTCAACGTGGAAGTGTTTGATACCGTATTCTGGTAATTAGCTAAGATCTTCATGCATTTTATATGGAAATTATTGCCACAGCCAAATCTATCAGAAATAAAATTTAAGTTTACCATTTGCATAGAGAAAACTATATCCATATATACATTGTACATATTCATATAAACAAGAATTTGTGCTACAATGTTTATTTACCATAAAATTAGACTATGGAATAATTTCCTAGATATAGCTTGATTATACATGCATGCACACACAAATCTAATTTACTATCTTTAATTTAGTGTATCAGAAATCCAAATATAAATTTATTGGGAAATTTATTTCCCAATAAAATGGAATTTGCATCGAAATTTGTAGAGTGAGAATGAATATAGTTTCACACCAAGAAAAATCATAATGATAATTATTATTTAAATAAAATACTTCACTGAGAGCAGGGGTACAATTTTTTTTAAAACATACAATATCTGCTAAAATGAACCCCTAAGAAATATCTGCTGGGGAAAATAATATTTGGTGAAATAACTAATTATCTTACAATATACAACAGAAATCGACACACTAAAAACTATAATATTGATGAAAATTTTGTCAAATAATCAGGAGGAAAAAGAATGAGATATTTCAGTAGTAATAGATGCCTAATTTCTTTAAGTCTAACTTTAAAGTGTCATGAAGAATAGTATGAATATGAGCCTCTCAATGAACATATTTTTGCATAAGCAAAATTTGAACTATTTAAGTTTAAAGATAGAAGTCTTAAAATCTGAGAATTTTTATAATTTCAAAATAAATTCAAAATCTTTGTACTACCCTGAGCCAAGTCATTTATTCATGTGCATGAAACAAAAACATGAAAAACTGTACTACTTTAATTACTTAAATAGAGGGAAAACTAATTGTAATGTTTCAAATTTTCACTCTTAAAATGTAGTTCAGGAATATTTAGAGTAAGAATAGAACCTCTCATGAGATATACATTAGGAAACAAAAGAACACTAAGGAAGTATATATCAGTCATAGGTAAAGATTTCTATTTTTTCCATCAACATATATCATAATGCAATAAATTAGAAACATGTTAAATTAGAAATTTTCACAAGTTTTTAGAATCACAAGAGAAAATACTGTCACCTGCAAAAGGTGACAGGCAGCCTTTTCTGTGAAAGCACCTCTTGACAAATAGAGCAGATATCCTCTGAATCAATTTCCTTCTGTTTAATATACCCATCTTCTTTCACATGTGCATTTTCACTTGTTCCTGGTTGGGGAGTTTGAACTTGATGTATTCCCCGTAGCAAGTCATTTATTTCTCCTTCTACAAGACCTAACTGGAAAGCAGCTAGTGAAAAATCCCAAAGTAGTAGAATTCAGTGGCAAATTTGGAAATATATGCTGAAAGTTAGAATTTTCTTTCCAATATCAAAAAGCTTTAGTTGAATTATTATACTGACATTGACCATGTCTTTGTACTCCTTTATAACAAAAATGCCAGAAAAGAACCATTTATAAAAAGAACAAAAATTATCTCTTTTTTTTTCTTTTAGTGAAAAGGGTCAGGACAAACTGCATTATAAGAGTTTTGGATATGATAATGTTTATTTTCAGATTGGTGTCATAATCATGTCCTACACTTTGATCTGTTCATTTGTCCATAAGCTAATATTTCATTGCATACGAAAGTATTAAAAGAAATAGGGCACAGATGCAATAAATAGGTATTTTTAAAAATTTGTTGTTTTTAGATATACATGGCAGTAGGGTGTATTTTGACATATCATACATACATGGGGTACAACCCATTACAATTTTGCACTTTTTGAAGACAAACTATTCTTTTTATAAAAACCAGAAGGGAATATTTAAAAGTTTAAATTAATTATGTATATTAATTTTGAAAATGTATACTTCCTACTAAAATAAAGATTTTTCATATCTTCTATATTTAAAATAAGTTTTAATTAGTTAACATGAAGAAAATCCTAAATTATACACAGTACAGGAATGTTCAAAAAAAGTAGAAAGCTTAATGACCTTGATGTTTATCACATAAAATTAAAGCAATAGTAAATATGCACAAAAATTTAAATAATTCAAAGAAAGCTATGAACAGTTTTTAATTGGAATTATATAGAGTACATAAATAAGTGTGGAGGGGGTGGAATTAATACTGAAGGGGGAATGCTTTGAACATCATTTATATACTCTTTCTAAAAGGATTTTAGGAACAATAATTTTACACATTAGTGTTATATATGAGAAATTTGAGATTTTTTTTTATCTTTGAAGCTTATAAAAAATTATTACAAGGAATTTTATTATGCATTTCGATTTAGCTAATGTGACTGAAAAACTGACTTTTAAATTTTGTTTAATTTAAATTTATAACTTTATAACATTTATAAAGTTACGAAAACTTTATAAATGTTTGTAACAATTTGTGTATTTTGTGAATCTATTTTTCAACTGAAAAGTTTATGAAGTCCCCATTCAGATAAAATATTTCCAATAAAAATATAGTGTCTGAGCAGAGACGCACTGTAAGTGTAACATACACACAAGATAGTATAAAAACAAAAAGATAGTGTGGAAACAAAAATAACATGGCTCATAATCTTTACTTTGATTACATGCTCTCATGATAATATTTTGATACATTACATTAAGTTAAAATGTTATTAAAGTTGTTTCCTCCTTGTTCCTTTTAAATTCTTACCAAATGACTATAAAATTACTTATTTGGCTCATCTTATATTTATTTCTATTTGGAACCCTCTCAGTGTAGAAGCTTGGGAAAATGATTTGGATACACAATGTTAAGAATAACTAAGCCTTTGGAGAGGCGGTCAACATTTAACTTTGTATGGATGGATGAGCAAATATGTATGAAATTGAACAACCCAGTTATCACATATGAAGGGATTCAAAGGGAGAATTAAGGACAGAGTGAGATTTTTATAAAAATATTTTTTCTGTCTACAGTGTGAAGGAGGAGGTACAAAGTTCAGGAACTGAAAACAGTAAAGCTGCACAGAAATATAACTAAAGGCTGAAGAAGATTGAGCCATGTTAGAACATATGAGAAATAGGATATGTAGAATTTAGTAGGTACAACTGAATATCTGAGAGAGCATGTAAAGTGAGACTACAAAAGAAAATCCTTGTGAAACACTAATACTAAATTATTTCCTAATATAATTTTAACATATTTTTCTATAATAGTAGGGGGTGGGACATGAGTATGTATAAATAGAACCTTTGAATTGAAAAAAATGTGAAAACTGTTTACCATTTAAATTTTTTAGGGATTTTATGAACATTTATTAATAAATTTTAAAATTTATTAAATTAGATGGGTCTAGTATAGATAAATCAACTCCTCTATTGCAGAGAAAACTTTCATAATGATAGTAGCTTTATTATAAAATATAAAAATTTAAATGATCTGTAACTGTATTTCTTTTTCTTTTATTTGGAGGACTCTGAAATTTAAGATTATATAATTATATGCCTGACTCTAAACTCTTATTTAAGTACTGACATGAAAACTACTTTTTTAAAATATTTTTTTTCAAAACAAGTTCAATTAGTTTACTTTTTTTTTTTTTTTTTTGGTACTGGGGATTGAACTCTGGGGCACTGAACCACTGAGCAACATCCTCACCCCATTTGTATTTTATTCAGACAGGGTCTCACTGAGTTGCTTAGTGCCTCGCTATTGCTGAGGCTGGATTTGAACTCACTATCTCCTACTTCAGTCCTGAGCCGCTGGGATTACAACCATGCGCCTCGGTGCCCGGCTCAGTTAGTTTACTTTTTTGAGTGATATTATATGTCATGTTATCTATTTGTAGGATTGGAAAAACTGCATTTTTATATTTCTCGTGATAAAAATAGCTTTCAGTACAAACATACTGTGAATCTTTGCTTAGGATTAGGAAAGTTATTTTCTATCAAATAACTGGCCATTGTTTTACCTGTTTTTAATTAAGTGCCTTTAATTTTGGAAATGTCATATAAAGTTACATTTTCTACTAAAGAAGAAAAATGTTCCAACTTTTTTAAGTGTAACAAGCTGGGTTACAAATAGGTATCAGATTCTCCTGAAAAATAAGCTTCTAAGTTTATATTATGCTTAAATAAAAATTCTTCTATTTGCTAATTTTAAATTAGTAAAACAACAACAACAACAACAAACGGAACACTTACATTCATGATTCCTTGGAAGCTTGAATTTTTTCAATAAGACCCTAATATTAACAAGTAGAAAAAAGTAAAATATTTATTTTTGACAAAACCATAGAGTTTTCAAAAATTTAAAATAGAAATAGCATTACAGAATTTGCACCGCTGAAAATGTTATGAATAAATTTAAAGCTCATCAAATTTCTGTTATCCTAGTAGTTAAATTTATATTTTAAAGTAAACATGTGAAAAAGTATGATTAATGGAAACAAAAGACATCTGTAGTGAAGAGATTTATTAGATAGTCCATGTGTTTCTTATAAGATACAGTCCTTCAGAGAGAGGAGAGTGAGCAAATTTACATATTCATCACACTACCTTTAAAATTCCCTGGAAACAGGGGCTGGGAGTGTAGTTCAGTGGTGGAGTGCTTTCCTAGAACATGTGAGGCATTGGGTTCTATCCTCAGCACACATTAAAAATAAAAAATAAAATAAAGGTATGCTGTCTATGTATAACTACAAAAAAAAATTAAAAATTAAAAATTTCCTGGAAACAAAGGAATTTTCTGGATAGAATGTCAAGCAATTGTTTTTCTACAAATGCCACTTTAATGGATAATAGAAAAATATTTTCAAGTCTCACCAAATGAAATGTGACTTTTTAAAAAGTGGGAAATACATTTTAAGTTCTTATTTAAATATATTAAATATACTTTTGCATACTGAATATTGAATTATGTTTCCATTTAGTTTATGGTTAAAATACTGTACAAAATGAGTTTCAAATATTAAATCAGAACAGAATATAAAAATAAAATAAAAATGGACATAAAATAAGAATGTAAAAACCTATTGTAAGTATAATAATCATACCAAATTGCAAGTGTTAAAAGGATCATATTTTTATCTTCATGTTAACAGGCGTAAATAACCTGTCACTACATACTTAATAAAAACTTACCAAAATGAAACAGCAAAAAACTTGTGAGTAAAAGCATTAGAAAAAAAAAAGATATATACTGTTTTATTTTTCTGTGAAGAAAAGCATTAGATATATGATATACAGAGTTTCATTTTTTTGGTTTTATTTCCCCCCTCAAATATCAATTATAAATTATTTATAATTAATGATTTGTTAATAAAAATATAGGCAGGCAAAACAAATTGAATTGAATTGGATTTAAACTAAATGGAGATTGTTTTGTTTCCATTTATGGGGTCAATTAACCTACAAATAGGTTCCTAACTTAAAGAAAAATTTCAGATTTGAGAAAAATGATCTTCAATAGGGTCCTACTTCTATCGTTAAGGCTTCATAACTAAATGTTCATTGAGCAGGAAAACTTTATTAAACTTGACCAACATATACAAGTATGAAAAGGGTGAATATTTTCCAATCCTATGTCTATGTAAAGAAGACAGAACACTTTTGATTTTTAAGAAAATGTATTTTTGGAGACACAAATTTGTTAAAGCATAGTAATGTCTCAAAATGAACCATAGTTATCATTAGTGGTGTGAATCAGGCATCCCCCTCCCCCGCCCAATTTTGTAGTTAAGAGTTTACATTTATACACAGAATGAAAATCTAAACATTGTTTTTGTAAATTTAAAATAATTACATTATTAAATGTTTGCCGATTTAAACTTAGTTTTCAGAATGAAAGGAAATATTAAAGAATAAATTAGAAAGGTATGAACATTTTATCTTTACATTTCCTTAACACTAAATTTGTTTGGTTTTGTTGTATTTAAACCATGAAAAATCATAAAATATGTAATCTTTCAAGATGGTCCTTTGTGAATGATCTTCATTAAAAAGTCACTTACCAGCATATATGCTTACAAAGCTCCCCTTTTTTCAGAAATGTGGAACAGTTACAAACATGAGGATTTCCTAGAAAAACCTTTAAAAAAGGAAAGGTATGCTTTTAAAACATTCCAGGTAATTTTGAGAGAGCAAAACTGAGTTGGTATATAATTTGATTAAAAGAGATCTGAAGAGGTAATTTGGTTTAGGTAACTTCAAACTCAGTCTATTATTGAATTGAGTCTACTGGGAAATCTTAATTCTTGACCCCTCATTATGGGCTAATTTTTCACTTCCATATTCTTTGTCTTAGTTAACGACTTAGTGTGAATTAAGACAGTTTTTTAAAAAAGTAATATGTACTCTAATGAAAATAAAGTTTGAAATCATAAAAATAAAATGAAATAAAAAAAATCCCCAAAACAAACCAAACAAAAAACCAAACCAAACACCACCCCCCTGAAACTATAAATTTCTTAACTGTAAGGACATTCTAGCTGGAGTGGAGTTAAAAACTCTCTGTAAGGTAGTTTACTTTCCATTTTTATTTGTTCATTTTTATTTTGCATTTGGAATATCATTTTATTCAAGAGAACTAATATTATTCACCAAAACTATTGGACAGAAGAGTATTAAAGCAAACGTTATAAGCAACAGTAAAAAAAAAGTGTTTTGGACAAGAATAGCTTAATAAGTTATATTCAGTACTCTAAAATATATTCAGCCTTAAGTTAAAAATTTCACCACCTGGCAGGTGGTGTGGTGACTGGATTCTGATTGGTGAGAATGGGCCCCTCAGCAAAATAATAAATAACTTTTATTCATTAAGATCTATCCAAACCACCACCATTTATTAATATCCTTTAACGAGGCCTTGTTATATTTTTAAAGAGAAACTGATTTTATTTATTTAGTAAATATTTACATTACCTAAGATGATTTTTAGGATTTCCATTTTGCTTAATTTACTGTTATTTCTAATAACAGAACGTACAAATGCAAAACGAACGTGTCTATAAAAACCAGACATTTTCAGCCTGAAGATCAAGGGCCATTACCTTACAAGAGTTGGAGGCAATTTGGGGTCCTAACTTCCATATACAAACTAATCTGATGAATATTTTTTCCTTCTGTAATTTGTACATTTCTAGTCTGGGACACTTGCAGGGATACACCTTTTGGGCCAGGCAGCGAGTGTCTGCAGTGGCTAAACTCATTGGGCGGGCCTGGGGGGACGCAAGGTGAATTGGGGGCGGTAGTTACTCGGAAATCCCTGTTTTCTGACTCTTCCTCCCTCAGCAGGAAGCCGGTGGGGCCCATCTGTCGTAGGAGGTAGATGCTGCTGTTCAACGCCTGGTCTTGTTGCCAGCTGAGGCTGTCATTCAAGAGTCTTCGCCTTTCAGAGGGCCGGTAGCCTCCGCGAAGCATCCTGCCTGGGTGCAGGCGGGGGCGGCTTCTCGGCAAGGCTTTCGGAGGCGCCCTAGGGTCTCCATGACAATGGCGTGCTGCGAGCCGGTTGCCTTGGTGATGGAGGTTAGCTTCCATGGCCTCCCAGCGTGCCTTGCGCTGTGGTGGAGCTCCAGACTAGGGTGCAGGAGGGTGTGGATTCTGCAGTTCCTTACCTGCGCTGCTTTCTGAAGTGAGGCTCCTGACTGAGAAGTGTTTCAAATAACCAACTGACTGGCTTGAAAGCTGGTCCTCAAAGGCCTATCTGTCAAATCTCTTGCGTTCCTTCTGCTGGGCTGATGAAATCTTGTGTATTAGGACAGTTGCAAGCCCAGTAACAGTTTGGGCTCTGAATGGTGATTCATCATCTTCCTTGGAAAGCCTGAAGTAATTGTGGACTTAACCATATTTCGTAAACATTTCCCTAGTGTTCACAATGTGTATAGGCAGGTCTGTAGAAAGCAGGGCTAACCCCTAGGGAGCTGTAAGTTGGGGTGTGGTGTGTGTGTGTGTGTGTGTGTGTATGTGTGTATGTATGTGTGTTGTAAAGCAAGGAGAAATCTCTAAATTTCATGTTTGAATAGAGATTGGGACTTGGGGCTGGTAGTAGAGAATCTGCTGACTTATGGATACATGCCCTTTACGTTTGTAAGCCTCTAGTATTTTCAGGGTATGCAAGGTTGACCCAATCATGTAAGTCGTCTCTGAGCTTTCCTATCACATACCACAAGGAGAGCTGTAATAAAGTACTGGTCAACATTTGAGCTATAATTACCGAGAAAGAAGCCATGTTGCTGGAATCTAAGAAATTAAAAGCAGGAGATAGTATCAATTGCTGACCCAGACAAGGACACAGATATTTGTTCTATTTTATCATGGGAGGAAGCCACAACTGCATTATGTTGAGATCAGGAAAGAAGAAAATGGATAACCACAATACTAAAATAGATGATGGAAATGGCAGCTTTCATGTGTGAGATACCTGGATAAACACCATCTGGCCCTAGGTCTAACATTTTAACCCACCAAATATTGTTTTTGCTCCTATATTCGAGTAATAACAACTAATATGCATATTACTGTACTTCCAACATTAACATCAACTTAATGGTACTAGATGTTAAAGTAAAATAAAATACACTGGAAAAAAAATCTCATACTGAGAACAAAAATTATCAATTAAATTAATTTTCTATATTAATACTTATTAATTTATTTGAATTCTTAAAATTATAATTCATATTTCCAGTATAAAAAGATAAATTGTGTTTCATAGTTAAGGCACTTCAATCACTGTTCATCATCCTCTCCACTGTGTGTATGTATAATATATATATAAATGGTTATATATATGTGTATGCGGCATTTATATACACAAATATGTGCCATATATAGTATATAAATAGATACATAGTTAAGAATTTAAAAATCAGCATAACAATAATTGTTAAAGCCATTGTGTTTTACTTAGATTAGTGATACTTGATCCATGTGTAAATGATAAACACCATTTTTCCAAAAAGTCATGTGCTTAAGACACAATAGTCATTATATAAATTGAATATAGGTTCATAAATTCCATTTTGGGGGCTTGATAAAATAACAATATTCATGCCCTCATGAAAGTTAGGAGAAGGCACAGATTGCTAGACAGAATTTCAGTCTCGCTCTAAGACATTTGTTTTTATATCTGTCAGTAAAAACTTTGGAAGCATTTTTATAGCCAGGTGACTATCCCTTATGTTAGCTTTATCTTTTAACAGTGTGCAACAGAGGATATATTTTATAAATATTAAATTTGAGAGTTAATTTTCTTCTTAAATTCATAATCTTCTCCTCCAAAGTATATTTTGAGACATATTGCCTGAGGGAAGAAAGAGCTGGTCACTGCTAGAAACAAATATATCTGAGTTTCTAGGATTGATAAACTTGAATTTCGTGTACTAACTTTTAGCCTTTTTGGCAATACAATTGATTGTGAAAGACAGAAATTAATAAATTACTATAGCTCCAATTTAAGTTGTAAAAAGTTAGACTAACTTTAGAAAGGTGGAAAGAAGAGTAACAGAAGCCAGTGGAAGAAGTCAGTTGCCAAGTTCAACAAAGATGTGCACAAGTTTGGGTGTGACTATGTGGAGTTATGGATTGAGGTGGGTTTGGGATGGTTGAGAATACCTGGGAGGTGTGTGTGTGGGGGGGGAGCATACTTCTGGAATTTAGTTATGGAGAGGTAATCTGCTAAGAATATTCAGCTTTTTGCTATGTTTAACACATGGTAAGCAATAGGCAGAGTTTGTTGAGGGCCACAGCCGAGTCGGCATTTTTGCCAGAAGTAGTGGTTGAGAGGTGACGCCAGCGAGCCATTAAGATGATGACTTTTGGAGTTCCCGTTGATTTCCGGTTGAGCTCTCGCGGGGATTCCTGAAGAGTTTGCATTGGTTGGGAAAGTGCCAGAGGAGGGATTTCTGGTTGGTGGTTCCTGGAGGAGCCGCATGGTGTTCGGGAGAGTTCCTGGGGAGCATGTGTGGAGTGTGCTGGTGGAGTTCAGAAATAAAGTTTGTTCCTCTTGAGTGGCTCGTGATTTATGCCCAGCCAGACTGCGGCAATTGGTGGCCCAGACTGCGGCAAGAGTTACTTGTGGAAGACTGATAAATGAACTGGATGTAATGCCTTGGTTCTCAAGGATTAAAGACGTGCCATGAATATAGTAGTTTGTGTTTAACTCCAGTGAAGGGGTACAAAGAAAAGCAGAATACTGGTGTCTGACAAAAAAAAATATGGAATTCACTGACTTCAAGACTGAAAGCATGTAGTCATGACCAAGGACCCCAGTGGGAGGTGCCAATATGACAACTTTTAAAAAAGTCAAATAGGGTCAATTACCAACAGGGACCAGTTCAGATTGGCCACATTGCAGAAGAGACCAGCAAGAATCTAGGGGACATTTTTTTTGTTATCAGATACAGGATTATGAAGCTTCAGTTTTCTTATATTGTACATACATATTTGGGGAGAAATAGAGATTGTGTGGAAATCTGGAATTTGAAGCATTTTATACTTAGTATTGATTAAGATAGTCTTAACATTCCATTTAACTTTACTAAACTTTAAGAAAGCTCCTTCCTGGTGCCGGGGTTGTGGCTCAGCTGTAGAGCACTCGCGTAGCACGTACAAGGCACTGGGTTAGATCCTCAGCACTGGGTTAGATCCTAGGCACCACATAAAAATAAATAAATAAAATAAAGGTATTGTGTCCAACTATAACTAAAAAAATATTAAAAAAAAGAAAGCTCCTTCCTCAATGTAGATTCCTGGTCTTCGAATATGAGTGTAGAAAATTTTCAATTTTTTTTCTCACTGAGGTGCTAATATTCTCCAAGTTTCTTGCCAGTAGAAAAACCCAGCGATTTTTTTTTTTTTTTTTTTTTTTTGGCAAGAACCTTAGAGCCATCCCTTTGAAATGAAATCATCAAGAAAGTTAGGGCTCCTAAATCCTGGACTTTGTGGCAATATGGGAGACTAACTTGAATAGGTGTCAATTAACAAATGCAGATGGCTTACTTACATGGACCAACCTCCTCCCTAATGCCCTCCAGTATTTTCCCACTAGCTCATCTCAATGCTTAAAAACTTGTATTTTATTAACTGAAGTTGAGTTTGCTCTCTCTCCCTTTGTGCAATAGTATTGACAAAACCTGTTTAACTCTAGATAATGCAATTTTTCTTTGATAACAAATGTCACTTATTTAAGAAGACAATTAAATTATTAAATCAGACTAGATTATACTTTACTAAGTTTTTTTTTTTTCTTTTGTGATAAAGGATAGTGGAGGGTACCAAAGATGATTTAATCATTTATGGAGAAAACACACTTCAACTTTTTGTGCCACTATGTGTAATATAAATAAATGAACAACTTGCTACTAGTGAGATTGGGGCTTTTATTTGAAGATGCCAAACTGGATAGGTAATGGCACTTTTTTTCAAGTTAAAAAAAAAAGATTTGAACTACTGCAATGAAGAGAACTAAAAAGGCTGAAGTATGCAGAACTCTTTGAATTGACCCAATGTCACTTGCCATTGTATAAGTTCTTCCCATATTCATATGTAATGTAACCTGGCAAAAGAGCCATTGCAGATGTGATTAAAGTTATTAATCAGTTGTTGTTGTTTTTTGTCTTATTATTTATTATGTATGAGTTAAAATCATAGCGCATTGAAAAAATCACCAATTAAAACATTTTTAAAGAAAATGTTATAATTTAGTTGGTTTTGAGTTAAAGAGAGATAACTTGTGTTGGACTAATCCAATTTTAAGAATCCTTTAAAGGCAGAGATGTTTTATCTAGCTTGTAGCAAAAAGAGAAACAAGAATGGAAGAGTTATTACCTTGCTGGTAATCAAGATGGAGATGGAAGAGGTCACATTACAAGGAATTCTGGGGCCTCTGGTTGACAGTGATCAAGAACATGGTGGTCCTTAGATATATGTCAGCAAGGATCTGGATTTCTTCCATCAAACTAAATGGGTTTGGTTTAAAAGTATATTATTGCACAGATTTGTTATATAAGAACACAATTTGAATGACAAATTGATTTTCAAATTTTCGGGACACTAGTGGAGAATCTAGATGAGCCTGCCTAGATTTTTGACCTACAGGCCTGTAGATTAGGAAACAGGCTTTCTTTCTTTTTCTTTTCTTTTAAAGGCACTGTGTTTTTGGTAATTTTCTTATACAGTAACAAAAAGTGGATATGAGGCCATTGCTTTCCATTTATCAGGGAAAACATATGATCCTTAACCTTGTGAATTTGGCTTATTTTGCTTTACATAATGGTTTAATTCCATTCATTTTCCTGAAAATCACATAATTTCATTTCTCTTTATGGCTGAATAAAACATATATATATATATATATATATATATATATATATATATATATATATATATATATATATCACATTTTCTTTACCTACTCATCTGTTTATGGACACCTAGGCTGATTCCAGAGTTTGGCTATTATAAATTGTACTGCTATACACATGGGTATGTATATATCATTGGTAGTAAGATGACTTTAATTTTTTAGGATAAAACTGAGGAATGGGATAGCTGGGTCATAAGGTCTTTTGAAGAACTTCTATGCTGATTTCCATAATGGTTGTACTAATTTACAATGTCACCAACAGTGTAAAAGGAAGGGCCACAAAATTTGATCTCTGAGGTACTCAGGAGAAATGTTCACTCATAACAGATTTTCCCAGTCAAATACATTTGAGTCATTCAAGAAACATCATACCTCCATTATCTTTGCTGTGTAATATGTAAAGGACTTCACAACTATGATTGCATTTGGACTTCATGTTCTCTAGAGCTTCACTATGTCTTTCAAATCTTGGCAAAAGATAGTTATGAATTTAAATCTGGAGGATAAAAAAAAAACCTTGGGGAATATGGAAAGGTGGTGTTAAAAATTTGGAGAGCTTCCAAAAGGGGTGAAGAGATGAGGAGGCTAAAGCAATTTGACTAGTGACAAGGTGAAGATGGGTTAAAAGAAAAGAATAATCAGAATAAGAAAGAGCTTGAAAAGTTTATTTTTAAAATGATTGACTAATAAAATGTTCAATAAAAGATTGAAAGATATTGATCCAAATATAGAGCCAAAAGGAAGAAAAAAATATTTAAAAGAAAGGAGGAAGGTTAATTTGAGATGTATGAATTCAGATTATTATGATTTCAAAAAAGAAAATGGTGAGGAAATTTTCTATAATAGAGGAAATTTACTAGAAGAACTATATTTTCAAATGGAAAGGGCTTATGAAGTGCTAAGCAATATGAATAAATAATGGTTCATACCTAGATAAGTGGCTGAGAAATTTCAGAATGTTGAAGATAAAGAGAAAAAATCTGACCATTCACAGAATGCAAAAATAGGTACAAAAAGGCAAAACTAGATAAGTATTAGAATTTTCATTTAATTATATGATACTAAAAGTCTTGCAGATGTTCTGAGAGAAAATAAAATTGACAAAAGAATTTTATATCTTTCTAAGTTATTTAACATAAAGACAAAAGAAAGTTATTTTCATTCATGTAGGATTCAGAAAGCTTATCTACTACTCGTGATTAGTGATTAAAACAATAGAGAATTATACTAGAAAAAACCAGACTTGTTATTTTTATGTTGAAATGGTGACATATGGTTCATTTTTTTTAGTGGTCTGAACAACTTCTTGAATAATTTCTGCAGGGAAAATGCTTTTTCTATTCTTGAATAATCCAAATTTTCTCAAAATTGTTTTCACAGATGAATGACATTTTACTTGGTTATAAAATACTTAAATTCATCTCCTTTTTCTTTAACCATAAACATAATTGCTATATATTTGGCAAATGAGCCATAATATACAGGGTATAAGTCTGAAACCAGAATTTTCAATCTATATATATTGGTAGCCCTTTTATTCCTGGAAGCTTGTATGTTCTTTGTGTGTAAGATTCCAAGCAAGATCATTTCATAAGTTGTTTTTCATTAAATTTTCCTGGCATTTGGCCAGTGCAATGTCTTCATCTGTGATGTTGTTGATTATGGCTTCTGTTCCGTTGCTTTTTTTTTTAAAGTTTTTTTTTAGTTGTAGATGAACACACAGTATCTTTATTTATTTTTGTGTGGTGCTGAGGATCAAACCCAGTGCCTCACACATGCGAAGAAAGTGCTTTACCACTGAGCCCCAGTCCTCCAGTTATTGTTTGAAGGGACACAAAATAGCTATGTTTTATAGCTGAATTTGTTAATTTTTGGTTGTATTTATCTGTTATTGTCTCTTGTTTTTTTCTGTTTCTTCTGCTTTCGAGTGAGCTTTTAATATTTTTCTTCATTCTAATGCATTGAAAGTTATTACATGACATGTTTATTTTATAACACTTTATTGTTCATTTGCTATATGCCTGTTGTTCACATAATTTTCCTTTCATCTCAGGCACTTTTTTCATTGCAGACAGTTATCATATCACTATTTCCCCCTTTTTTAATAGACAACATATTTTCATGAATTTTACCAAGCATATAAAGCAGATATGCAATCTAATATTTATAATGTCTTTTTAAAAATATCCTTCCTCTGCCTCTTGAAAGGTGAGCCTTTTGTTGTTACAGAATATTTTCTTTGTTACTTGTCATTGAAGGATAACTTCAACATGTTTTATTGAAGACATATATGTTATGTCTAAATTAAGATTTGTTATACAATTTTCAGTAGCATTCATTAATCTTCTTATAAATATAGGGAAATATTATCTTAGTTACCATATTGAAAGAAAATCAAATAAAAACATCTTGAGAGTTCTCTAAATAGATGTACAACTTTCAATATTCTATGTGTAAATTTGAGTATCTTATTCACTGGAGAATCTTTCTTGCAGACTTCATGGGCCAGAATGTCACCAGTGTAAATATTCAATATAGGATCTATGTAAATAAAAAAATTAAATTAATATTAAATAAAATTTCATCTTATTTTGTCTCAATTAGTCATTAACCTGGAAAAATCTAGTTTATCTTTTCTCTTTACCATCCAGGTGGTGATTTTTCTGGTGTGATTTTTGGCACTATGCTCATCTGCATAGTAGGAACTGAATTTAGCTGATCTGTGGTTTAAATATATTATCAAATATTGCCTTTGTAAAAAGTGACAACACCTTCCATTCTCAGGACAGGGCCATAACATATGATTATAAACAGAAAAATATGACATTCCCTAGGCAAAAGGATTTGAAATGTGTATCTCTGTGTGTATAGTGTGCATGTGTTTTCAGATTCAGGAAGAGTGTATGATAATTAGACCTAAGTCTTGGGAGAAATTTCAAAATGAGATGATGACTTGAAGTAAATATCCCTATGGGAATATTATCCTATCTTTTGGTTTCCAAAAGTTGTTTCTTGCACTCCAATGGTATAGTTCTATGTAGGCCTGGATAATGTTGCTGTAAGTAAGACAAAGAAAAGAAGAGAGAGCTCTACTGCACATCCATGCCTGCCTCTCAGTAACTCTCTCCTTCTACAATATTTGTTGATAGGAGGCAGCCTGCATCACCACCTCCTATTATAGTCAGGTGGATTAGGAGTGGACATGTACTGAACAAGGGTTCATAGATCAGTTTGATTTTGGTGGTATGGCTTCACGAAGGTGACCTAGTAGGCTGGATTTGTTGGAAACTGAACTAAGACACGAAGGGAAGTTATTGTTGGGTGTGTGTGTGTGTGTGTGTTTGTGTGTGTGTGTATGTGCATATTTGTGCACATGAGGATGTATGTGGGTGTAGTACTCCCACAAGTACAAAAGGAACCAGAATAGAGACAATAGCTATATAAGTTTGGAAAATGGAATGACTGAAGAGTGGTAGAAATGAGAACAATCTGGTGAAAGCTTCTGTATTGAGAAGGTGAGACAGAATCATTTACTCTGAAGATTTCCAAGAACCTAAAGATTTGGCACAGTTACCATTGGCAGTTAGAGAGTGCCATGAATGATATTTTAAAATAAGGGAAGCTGATGGAAAGCTGTTTAGGAAGGAGTTATTCTTTAGTTCCCATTTCCCACTGTGAACATTTACGCAACTGCCTCCACCCAGGAAAATCAGCAGAGATTTTTTTCTCTGCAGGAAGTAGAAAAGAAGGGCTTTATATTGGAGGATACCATGCATAAATGAAAGTAGTTCTATCAGACTGGAAAAAAATGTTCTGAAGTCAACATAACGCATTTTAGAGGTTGCATTTAAGCCACTTACTTTACTCTGTAACTAGATCACTGGTTTTGTTATTCAGCTTTCCATAACTATAACAAAATATATGAGACAATTAACTTATAAAGAGAAAAGATATGCATGTGGGTAGAAAAGATGGTGGAATGAGACAAACATCATTACCCTAGGTACATGTATGATTGCATGAATGGTGTGACCCTACTTTGGTTGCAACCAAAGAATTAAAAAATTGTGCTCCATTTGTGTACAATGAATCGAAGAGCATTTTACTGTTATGTATAACTGATTAGAACAAATAAATATTTTTTAAAAAAGAGAAAAGATTTATTTTGGCTCATAGTTTTGGAGGTTGTAGTCCAAGAGCAAACAGTCCCACTACTTAGGGTCTCTGGTGGGCATTCTGGATAGAAGTGACAGGGTAGAGTAAAACTGCTCACCTCTTGCCTATAAAGCTAAAGGGCAGTGGTGGTGGTGGGGTGAATGACAAAAAAGAAAAGCAAAGAAAGAGAGAAAGAGGAAAAGGAAGAGAATGGGGTTCAAAAATCCCTTTGAGGATATGCCTTCACCTCAATAATCTGAGGCCCTTCCAATAGTTCCCACCTCCTAAAGGATCATGGTATCTCAATAGTGGTACTGTACAGACTAAGCCTTCAACACAGGGGCATTCAACACCCAAACTGTAGCTCTGGTGGTCAGGCATTTACCTTCCAAGAAGAGAGGAAGACTCTTCAGACAATCTGCCCAGCTCACAACAGTAATGAAAGGGGCTCGGTGATGACCAGATCATCTGTAGTATTACAGTCACGAAGCACCTGAGCCTGTAGTTTCATGCTGGGGTTTTCTCACTGTCCCCTCTGAAGAATGAGCTGGAAACTAAGGATTAGAAATTTAGCCTAAATGAGATCAACTCCTGAAAGCAAAAATCTGTGAGGAAGAGATTCTGCAGTGAGAGAAACATGAAAAGTTTTGCACCATCTTTTCAGAGATGTCTACTGAACCCATAAAAAAAAAAGAATAGAATGCTATAAGAAAGAAGTATTAAGAGGATGAAAAAGAGTTTGTAGCAATTTAAATTATGACAAAAGAAAACTCAAGAATTTTGTAAGAGTTGTTGAAATTGCCCCATGAAAGAAAGTAAACAATAAAACCTAGCTAAACCTCACCACTACTACCATCAACAATATCACCAAAAAAAAAAATAAATAAAAAAAAAAAATAAAACCCAGAAAAATTCAAGTTAGAAAGTATTGTAAGAGAATCTTAGAGCTCAATATCTAGAATATAGAAACTACAAAAAGAGACTAGAGAAAAGAAATGGGATGAAATTTAAATAAGTAATTTTTAAAAATTTGCTAGAACTAGCCAAAATTGCCCTTCAAGTTTAATCTGTCTGTTGAATGTGAGCAAATAGGTAGGAGAACCACTCAGGGGAGCACCCTGCTTGCATAACTGGAGATCAGCAGTACACACCTGTGAGCTGGACTTGAATTGCCAAGGCCCATGGAGGAAGAGGATGGAGAGAAAGAAAAGGAACAAGAGAAGGTGGAGGAGGAGGAGGAGGGAAGACAGATGGAGAGAGAGAGACAGAGAAAATAAGGAGAGAGAGACTCAAGGTTCTGCAATCAGAATTGCTTTTCATTTGTCAACAACTTTGAAGTAATGTCTCCAAAATTCTAAGGAAAATGATTTCTACCCTAGAGTTCTATTCTTAGCCAAACTAAGTATTAGGCAGATGAAAACCATTTTCAGACATACACCATTTTAAAATATTTACCTCCCATCAATCTCTTTTCCCTTTTGTTTACCTTCCCTCAGGAAGCTACTAGAGTATGTGCTCCAGCAAAATAGAGATACACCGCTAAGAGGACATAGGACACAGTGAATCATACAGGAGAAATGGACAGAGGGAAATCTCCAGGATAGTTATTGTGCACCAGTGGAAGAGCCCAGACTGGAGCAGTTGAGAAAATTACAGATTTGTTATCTTGAATAAGATGAAACTGATAGACTATATGATGTTTTTGATTTAGTTTTTAGAGATTCTCGTTGAATCAGAGATAGAGACTGAAATTAAGAAAAAAAAATTATCTTCCATCTCTCTTATAAACTACCTCAGATGAGCGTGGCCACAGCTCTTTTGGGGGCCTTTGGGTACTTGCATCATCCCAGAAGCAGTAGGACTGACAATCTCACGTGAGTGAAAACTGTTAGCACCCCATCTTACACCAGGCTGTGCGTTTCTGGCCTCCCATTCCTCAAAGTGACCTGTGGCTGTCAGCCTGAGGGCTGAGGGTGGTGCTCCAAAAGCAGGATCTTCATTCTAAACCTGGTAAAACCAGGGCTTGGAAATGTTGGGGGATTTTAGGTCCTTGGGAGACTAGAGGAAAACAGGAAGTGGTGGGTAGATTGTTTCCCTGCCCCCACTCCAGACTATCCTGATATACAGACTGTGGAGATGGTCCTGCAGAATGGAGCACTCAGCCCAGAAAATAAAAAATAAAAATAAAAAGAATCAACTAAAATCATTAACACACATTTGCCACTGTCAAAGGGACAATAAGGCATTGAAAGACAAGGGACACTTTTGTTTTAAACATTGATTTTTTAAGTTATTTTAGTTAAAAACTTTGATTAAAACAAAAGTAAAAATAAAGAATACTGATTGCTTTTAAATAAGCCACTTCTCAGAATTTGGTGAGATGTTTTTGAGATCTGATAGTGTCTGCTTTCAAGTAATTTCATACTTCATTGGCATCAAGGCCATCTTGTGTTTTTGCATATGTTTGTGATATATGGAGAGAGAGAGAGAGGGAGAGAATATTATTTATTCTACAAGTTAAGTGTGAAAAGCTTAAAAACAGATTTCTTGGCAGCATTGGAATTCTATTTTTATTCCACTAGGTGTCAGTATATCACTATGAACCTGAATGTTGTTGGGCTTAACAATTATTCAATCATTCCTTGTACATAAACATGGTTTTATTTTTTTTCCAAAGGAGGATGATATAAAATGTAAATACAATGATGCAATAGTCCTGTGCATTGTAACTATTATTGTCTACCCAACTTTTTAACCTATTCAGAATAATGTCAGCTGCTTAAATTCATTAAGTCTTGAGGCTAATCTACATCAATAGAATAGAAAAAGAAAGCAATTTCCTACAACACAGGAATAACAGTAATGGGTTTGCTTCCTGTATCTGTATTTTGGGTTTTTCAGTCAGTGGCTTTTTTCTTTAATGGTTATGAAAGACGTTTGGCCGACGGGGAAGATCAAAAGTATAACATTTCCACCTTCTGTTGTCTAGTTTATAAATATGCTTTAAAGGATATGAGCCATAATTGAGTAGCTTAATGCCATGGTGACTGATAAGCTTTCTTGTTAAGAGGATGCATTGGGTAATTCATAAGCTAGATATTTTTAACTTATTTCTTTCCCCTGTCACTACTCCAAGTAGCATCATTTGCTTTGGCTTTGTGTAGACTTGACCTTGATTCTTCTGAAGGTAAGCTTCACTTAAATTAAATAGGGCAAACATGACCAGAGTCATACTTTCACCAGGTAGAAACAGATGAGTGTTTGTGAAAGTTGTTTCCTATTCATTTCTGTCTGCCTGATTATGTATAAGATTTGTCATTTTGCCTAATAACACTCTTACTACTTTTTAAAGGAAAACATTACATGCTGAAGTATTTCTCAATTAACAATACATCAAAATGTATTAAAACATGCAATATTAGGCACTTGTTTTTAAGGTGGTCAACATCTTAAGTTTTAAGACACAAGGAAAAGGAACAGAGTGATATTCAATGGAAAGGTAATCTGAGTTTACTGAAGTATTTTGAGCCTCTCATTAATGATTGTCAGTTATAATCTTGTAATTTTTCTTTGAATTTTCTTCTCAAAACTTATAGAAAAATTATGCTTCACAGTGCTATTTCTCATAGTAAAAATTATTTTAAAAGTTAATATATTCAGAATATTAATCAGTTAAGTGACATAAAGCCAATATTAAACAACACAAACTATAGAAATTTTGGGAGATTAGATTATTCCAGGCTGTAAGGAAAAAGTGTAAAGAAATATTGGGCAAATAGATATATCTAAAAAATCCTCTTCTTTTTTATATAACAATCTTTTAAAAATTTGTATTGAAAAACTTTTATATGGCATAATTCTAAGGTGGAGAATATATATGTATGTGCATGTGTACATCTACATACATAGTCATATTCAAAACATTTAAAGATATAAGGAGCATGCCTACTTTTAAATCTCTATTTATTATAATTTTAATCATGCCCCAAACATAATGGGTATGCAATAATATTTGTTAAAAGAATGAATTAAAGATACAAATAGAGTTTTTGTGCAATAGTTAAAAAGACTTGGTCAATTATTGAAGCAGAAGTTTGAGGAATTAGGACTCTTAGGGCTTTCTAATTTAGAAGCCTTGGTGGTGACATTCATAACTAGTTGGGACTGAGGAACAGGCAAAAATTTGGCAGGAAAGAGAATGAATTCCTATTTTGGCATTTTAAGACATTACAAGCTGACACCAAAGTGAAGCTGTCTAACAAACACTGTTGTAAAGCATGTGCATTTAGTGGAAATGTTTGAGCTGGAGATACAAAAGTTATCATGATGTAGAAAGGGCCAGAAAGGTGGATGAGAACACATCCAGGCAGAATTTGTTCAATGAGGAGAATAAAAAGGCCAAGAGAAGAAACCTTGCCGAAGAAAATTTTAGGAGCACAACAAAGGAGGGTCCTGGAAAACAAGCAGACAGGAAGGAATAAATCAATAAGCATAGAGAGTAGTGAAGTTCAAGATAAGTGGAATGGTCACCAGGATCAAATACCATAAAGAAATCTAGTCATGAGCAATGAAAAGTCATGCATTTGTGAGTTAGGAAATTACTGATGACTCTTACTAGAGCTGGTTCAGTGAAGTTATAAGAATGCGTTACTGTTTAAGTATGATTGAGAACCAAGTAGAAGATGAGGAAGTTAAAATAGTGAATATATAATATATTTTGGTGAATTATGGATATTTAAAGGAAAAGAGCAAAAGAATATGGTGGTTCATGGTTTTCTAATCTACTCCAAAGTTGGAATTTTATGGGACAGTGGATCATCAGTGTTCAAACTTAAATATGTGTATGTCTTAAGGTCCATAGAAACTTTTCCAAGTACCTGAGCCTGGAATAATTTTAAGAGATTCAGTGTCTGAATCCTCACTTCCTATGTACATTCTTTCCTAATATTAACCAATCTGAGAACTTCAGTTAAAATAGCATGCATTTCTTTTTTTTCCACTTAGTTTTTCAACCACATTTCTATCACTTTATAAGATCTTATATATCATCTCTAATTATATATTATCTCTAATCTGATATTCATCACCTCAAGGTATAAATTTATGGGGACTCCAGACAAAATGAAAATTATTTATCGATGTTAAGGGAGTGAATGTATCTAATTCTCAGAAAGAAACCTTTTGGAAACTCTGGAGTTTTTCTAATTCTTTGCTTTCAAAACAATTGGGGGAACTGATAGATTATGATGTAATCGATTGTGATAGATTATGACATAATATGATATAGATTATGATATAATGAGAGCTGTAGATTATTTGTGACATATAATGTGAAAGAAGTTCAATAGTTGAATTATGTTGCTAATACCAAACTTTTTACTTGTCCCATCCCACATTGTTATGTGAACAATTTTTCTCAGTATTCATAAAAACAGTATAACGGAAATTAAATTCATGTTGAACACTGTCTTCTACATAAATAATATTTATTCACTGCTACATAAGTAAATTAAAAGACAAAAGAGAAGAAACCCCAGAGGGTACAAAGGAAAGTGTTGGGAAAGAGAAGAGGGTTTGGTGTGTGGGAATGAGGACAGGGGAGAGGAGAGGTTAGTGTAGGACTTTTGCGTTGGTGCTGTCCTGGGTGAACAGTGACAGGATGGGATTAGTGCCTCAAGGTCTGTGAGCACTAAGCAGATGTAGACAGAGGCCTCAGGTGATGTTAGCTGTCCAATGAAGCAAACTCTGTGACACTAGTTTCCCTTCAGAATTCATAACTTTTAGGAAGTCATTCAACAATGATTGGGAATAGATCCATCTTGAAAAGAAACTTCTCATTAGGTGGTGGGAGGAAATTCAGTACATCTCAGAAAACAATCTTCTCGTGGAGTAAGAGCTTGATGGCTTTCTTCAGTGCTGTATGCTCAATGTTCAAACTTTGATTGGCACAGTTTTCTCAGATATTTTCTGCTGAATGAACTGACAGTCATTGGAAATAGCCAAAGACTCCTGAGTCTTTACTTGGTGGAACTAATTTGAGTGGTCAATTTTGAATAAAGCTTATTGTGTTTGAAAGTTTTCACATCTCTTTCATTAGTTAAAACAAAAAAGAGATATAGAGATAGGGGTGATATATATTGTTAGGAGAAAGAGGAAAACATTATAATTCAAATAATACTATTAATTAAATTAAGTTCTATATACTAGAGTACTTGTTTATGTCAATGTGTGTCAAGGAAAAGAGTATTTGTGTGTTTGACTGACAGCAGAGAAGTAATAGGCTAAAAGCATTAATTAGACTTGGTATCATGAAGATAAATTTCTCCCAGATTTTGATTTTAATAGACCCAAATGATCATGTAAATTAAGAAGATCAGAAATAATCTTCAACTGACATTCTTGGAAACATGTGGATAACTTTGAAGTTAAGAACTATTTTTAGAAATTAGAAAATGATATTTTCTGGTCATTAAAATGATCACAATTAGCACCTATTTTATAGTCAACTGTTTCTTAGGGACTAGGGGTATAATTCAGTGGTAGAGTACTTGCTTGGCATGTGCATAGGTATGAGGTCCTGGGTTTGATCCCTGGCATCACACGCATGCATGCGTGCGCACACACACACACACACAGAAAACAAAACAAACAAAAAAAAAAAAAAGGGAAAGGGAAAAAAATTAAGAAGAGTTGTTTAGTTGCAATTTATAGAAATCCAGTTTTTTTGTGGTTGTGCACACCTGGAATCTCAGCAGCTAGGAAGGCTATGGCAGGAGAATCATAAGTGCAAAGCCAGCCTCAGCAATTTAGGGAGGCTCTTAAGCAACTTCTTGAAAACCTGCCTCAGAAAAAAGCCAAACAAACAAAAAAATGGGCTGGGGAGGATATTTCTCAGTGGTTAAATGTCCCTGGGTTCAATCCCTGGTTAAAAAAAATAAAGTATATATATGGAGAGAATACACACACACACACATACATACACTATTTTGTATATATGCATACTATTTTGTAATAAATTACAATCTGCAGTACTTAGTCATAGCAGCACCAACAGACAAAGATACCAGCCTTTTCCACAGGAATATAAAGATCACAGATATTTTCTGTTGAATGAATTGATGGTATGTTAACACACACACACACACACACACACACACACACACAGTTTCAATTCGTTTTTAGCCCAAATGAAAATTGGCCCATAAAACTGGGAAACCCAGGGAGCATCTAATCTAGTTTTAGCATAGCAGAATGCAAAGGTTTAAAAGATAAAATCCAGAGGACGTTCTTTCCTGCATTCTTGTTTTTTTTTTTTTGTTGTTGTTGTTATGATTTGGATGTGAGGTGTCCCCCAAAAGTTCATGTGTGAGAAGTGAAAGAAGGTTCAGAGGAGAAATGATTGGGTTATAGCCTTAACCTAATCAGTAGGTCAATCTCTGATGGGGATTAACTGTGTTGTGATGGAGGCAGGTGGGGTGCGGCTGAAGGAAGTTGTTAATTGGGGGCATGGCTTTTGGGGTATGTATTTGTATTAGGCAAGTAAGTCTCCCTCTCTGTGCTTTCTGATCACCATGTGAACTGCTTCCCTCTGCTACACTTTTCAGCCATGATGTCCTGCCTCTCCTCAAGCACCAAGGAATGGAGCTGGCCTTCTATGGACTAAGACCTCTGAAGTTGTGAGCCTTCAAATAAACTTTTCCTCCTCTGCAATTGTTTTGGTCAGGTCCTTTAGTCACAGCAGCAAGAAAGTTGACTAGAACAATTTTCTATTGTGTTGCATTGATTTCTAGGCAGACTTACCCCATTTGATGGTCAAGAGCCTTAAGAGTCTCCAAACTTGTGTGGTACTTACCCTTAAAGTTCCAATGGAGAAAATGATTTTTTTTTTCCTGGCAGTTTTAGCAAAAACAGCTAGGAGAGCTTTTTGGCCTGGTGTGGGTCACATGTCCAGCTTGAAACAGTCATCCTTCATGATAGAGCAGTGTAGTATTGAATGAAGAGACTGTGATCTTTGTATTCCTGTGGAAAAAGTTGGTGTCTTAGCCTGTTGGTGCTGCTATAACAAATTACCACAGACTTTAATTTGTTACAAAATAGAAACTTAAGTGTCATGGTTCTGGAGGCTGGGAAGTTCAAGATCAAGATGCTTTTGGGTTTGGTGTCAGTGAACTTTACTTTCCCTGCATCTAAGGTGGTGAATGTGGTGCAGCATGGGGAGGGGGGAGACATTACAGAAGGTGGGGAAGGGCAGAATGGTGCTCCCTTCAACATGGAGCCCCTGTACAAGGATGCTAACCCCATGAAGGTGAAGCCATTATCACTTTTAATTGCACCTCCAAAAGACTTTGCCTATTAATGCTATTGCTTTGAAGCTTACATTTCAACATTAATTTTGGATGACTGAATGATGACAGAGGCATCCCAAGCTGAACCACAAGGATTCAAAATACCCCAAATGGATCGCTAGCCGATAAAGCAACATTTTTACATATTGTGTTTATACTGATTAACCATATTATAAACACTGATGCATAAAATCGATGAAGCAGAGGTAGCAAAGAAAATGAAATATATGGTGATTCATATTAGACTGTATCTCTAGGAATATTCTAGATATAGGGAAGCATTCTGGAAGTTTAGGTGGCTTTTCAGGATTTAAGGTTATTTTAACTTTGCATTCTCCATGACCAAAGGCTGAAGCAAGCTTTTTGGCAGCAGCCCTTGAGAAGGAGGAAAGGGTGGGGAGAGTAACTTCTCTTTATGGAAAGAATAGGGAAGTTGCTCACATCACCTCCCTTCATATCTGATTGGCCAGAATATGGCCATATCACCATTCATATTGGCAACGGAGGCTAGGAGAATGACATCTAGTTGGGCAACTGCATTCACATGAGTTCAGAGGTGTTCTGTTACTGAAAGTAAGAAGGTCCAATTGTACCTGGGACAAATGGTTGTCTCAGCAATACTTCTAAATTTTTATATAAAATCATTTAAGTAGAAAATTAAAAAAATACTTTTACTACAGAAAACACTGCTGAAATGTGTGTTTATGTGGGAAAATGAAACAGGAAATTTCTGCTCTAGATTAAAAGAAAAATGTTGCAGTGTGTATATACAGTAGATTTTAGAGTCCTTTGCATATGGTGGCTCTGTTAGGGAATGCTTCAAGATTTGACATCTAGGCACATTTTAGGAAGAACATTAGCATAGTTTTAATTTTTAAGAGAATGGAATTGTGATATTGAAATAATTACAAATATTGTGGTCTTATACTTTTAATGCCATTGTCTAGTAATATATCTACATCTTTAGGAAAGATGGAATTTACTATCTTGTTTTTGTAAGGAATCAAAATTGTTATAATATTTACTGTAAAAGGGTAAGTTAGTAATTCAATTCTAATGGAACTGCAAGATTGCATCTTTTTCTGATGCTAAAAAGTTACTAAGCTGGAAAAAGTATAATTTAACACGTTACCAGCTTGCCAAAATAAAAAGGATGCCTTGCTTGGATTTTATCCAGGAAGACATCTGTTTGCTTGGAACTAATAATAGTACAACCCTAATGATGTGCCAAACAAGTTATTTTAATAGAAATGCTTTGTTTTAAAGAGGTTAAGTTTGGTGACTCAGCAGAACCTCTGTGTTTGTTAGTGTATTATGTTTGAATCTTCAACTAGGGAAGCTTGGGAAACCTGGGAGTTACTAGGCAATTTAAAGCTAAGCTAAACTAATGGGGTACTCTTGATCTCTATATGACCTTTCAAGAGTGACCACATTTAGGGAGTAGATTCATGCAAAGCAGTAGCAAATAGCTGCTCAAGATTTAGAATAGATAATGAAGATTGGCGATTATTTCAAAATCACAAATATTCATTCAAATGTCTAGTGACTGTTTCTCAAAACCTACTTAAAATAAAAATTCTGAGTGATGTATTTTAGTCTCATTATTTCTCATTCCTAACTTTTCTGTAAAATTCCAAAATATCTGGATGAAGCAAAGAAGAAATATTTAAACACTTAAATGTTTGTCAAGAGGTTTAAAATTATAGACATGTTCAAGTTCCTGATTCTATTGAAATTCACTGTTGTGTCTACTTAGCATGTTATTAACTTCGCAAAAACACTGCCATGTGAACCAAATCAAGAAAGAGTACTAAAATAGACATTATTATTGCTGTGGGTATATACGTGACTGCATGACCAATGTAATTCTGCAACCTGTACACTCAGAAAAATGAGAAATTATATCCCATCTGATTCACCTGTATGATATGTCGAGAACATTGTGCTGTCATGTGTAACTAATTAAAAAAAGAGTACTGTTGTAGAAACTCATTTATAAATTTTTAAGACAAGTTATCTAATTTTAGTGTTTACTGCATTCACTCCTTTGAGCCAACCCTGCTCTCATTTAAGCATTATACTAATGGCTAATATGTTTTATAGAAATGTGCATAAAAGTTTATCCAAGATCACTTAAGTATTAATTCAGAGGCATCATCTACACCAAAAAGTATGTGTCTCTTTTAATAAGATTAAATATTGGGGTTTAACTACTATAAGATACTAAGTAATTTATATTTTGCTTTCTTGAACTAGAGTAATAATGATAAAATTGAAGCAATATAAAGTGACTTGGACCTTAAAATTAAAATAAGGTTTTCTGTGTAAGAAATTTATATGCAATGTTGTTTTGCAAGATTAACATTTTCTTAAAGTTTTTATACTGAAATATGACTGCCATTATGTGTATTAGGTCACAATTTTGTATTAATTAGCCATGCTCTAAAGGCACATGAGATTTTGAATACTGTGTACAGAGAGCAGAGCCAGAGGAACACTTTCTGGCCAAGTCTGGCTCCATGTGTTGCCGCTGACCATGGGAAACAGATTTTGGCCAAAAAAAAAAAAATGCTGAGATTATTCCAGGAACTTTCTGGAGCACCTGGATTTTTTTCATAACTAGTCTCTATTGAAATAATTTTCCAGGATTAGGCTACTTTTGAAGGGAAATGTCTTTAAACAAAATATTTAATTCTTGATTCACAGATTAAATTTCAAACTATACTAAAGTCTTATGGAGATTTATTTAGAGAGGGAATTGTAATACACACTACTGTTATCTTTACAAGAGAAAGCCCCCAACTTTTTTGGTTTATTCAAGAATATTATGCATGTAGGAAAAGTAACCCTGTTTAGATGTACAGTTCTATGGATGTGGAGAAATTTTGTAGTGTGTAACTTTTGCCAAACTTAAGACAGATAATATTTACATTTTTCTTAAAAATCTTCTTCATGCACCATCCCAAGTCTCTGTTAATGACTGATTTTATTTTTGTCCCTCTAGTTTTATCTTTCTTAGAATGCCATAAATTGAATCAGTATGTAGCCTGTAGAGTCTGGATCTTTCATTTAGTATAGTTCTTTAGAAATTCATCCATTCTATTACACATATCAGAAGTTTATTCCTTTTTAAATTTTGCTAAGACTCGCAAAATGTTAATGTTAATATAATATAAAATGTATTTGTGCAGACTTGGAAGCAGTCTGACTAATCATGAGAATCTCATTTTCTTTAGCCAAGTAGTCCATTTTCCTAGTTTGTGTCCAGAAATGTCCACATGACTGTTGAGACAAATGAGAAGGGAGCTCTGCTTGAGAATACTTGGGAAAGTTATCTCTAGTCCTTGTAAGAAGATGAACATGAATTTATCATAGTCTTCTACCACTGGTTGTTCCTTCACCTTCCAGATTCCTGCCTTTAGAGAAGTGATATCTGGAACTGTGGTAGCTATATTACAACCATGAAGGAAAGGTAAAGAGAACTTTAGAAAGTTTCATAACCTTGTCGTTATTAGCCCGTCAGCAAATAGTCCCCCTTTAGTTTTCTTATTATGTGATATAATTGAAGGCATTTTTCATTTTCCTTTTTTTTTTTTTTTTGGTACCAAGGATGAGCAACATCCCCATCCCTTTTTTAAATTTTGAGACAGGTCTTGCTAAGTTGCTTAGGACCTCTCTAAGTTGCTGAGGCTGGCTTTGAACTTGCAATCCACCATCCCAGCCTCACACATTTGGAATAATAGGTATGCACCACCATGCCTGCTTCATTTACCATTTTATTATTTTATTTGCTGTCAGTGAGATTCCTTGCTGAGAAAAGTGTCATATGGTCTAGAAGCCAGTTCAGATAGGAATTGGGCTCACAGTTTTAGAATTCTGACTACCTTAGTTGGAAAATCCTCATCACTACTTTTTATAATAACTTCATATTTTACTTGAAATATGTTAGTATCTAAGTATTTTCCTGGGGAATTCCAACCTATTGGTTTACTTAACTAATACAATTATAACCCTTTTAGGATTGTTCTTGGATTCTACTTATTATACTTGCCTAATATTTTCAGGTTTCATACCTGTAAAAACTATATTGTTCACTGATTAAAATACTGAAATATTCTTCTAGAGTCAAATTTAATCATAAATTTTACTTTTATTTTCTTTAAAAAAGAAGAGAATTAACTGGAAAATTTAAGGAGTCTAGATCAAAATCTGTTGGCTATGCTACCATTATAACAATAGAGTTATTCAATGGAGAGATTTTATTATTTTAAGATATATATATATATATATATATATATATATATATATATATAAAAGTAGAATATATCATTTTCTTTGTGGAATTGAGGAAACAAAAGTTAAGTTCCTTAAGACAAAATAGAAAATGAATGAAAATTATTTCTGTAGATAGGAATGAATTTTTATCTGGAGTGTGTCAAATATATGCTATTATTCCTTACTATTAAGTACTTGGCTCAAAGTTATTCCAAACTAAAGTCCTTGTAATTTTGCAGCCACTGAACAGGAAATCCTGTGCTTGAAGAATTGTTCTCTCTGCCATAAATGTAGGGATGTGCCTACTGGGAATAGCCTGAGAGGGTAATTGGCCCTGCAGAAATATTGGAATACAATAATATGAAACTATGAAATGTTTTTGTTAATAAAACAAATTTTTATCTTAATAATTTAGATGGATAATAATTTTATATTTATGTCTGTTTTATGTGAAATTCTTTGGCAAACAGGGCCAAAGATTTTGTCTGAAGGAAAGGCCCATATTCAATTATGACCCAGAAGTAAATTTGAAAGATGTTAGAAATGAACTATTCTTTTATATTTAAGATATCTCATAAATTATTTCTTGAACTAATGATAATAATAAAAAAATTAGGATGTATTTGGGGTTAAATAATAACCTCTGCATATCTTTGACAACATATCATAAAATGATTCTGCAAATAGTATTAGATAAGGAATAATTTTATGTGTTTTATCCCTTCAAACAGTCCAAAAGACAATCATTATGCTTTTTTCCAGGACATATGAAACACTCATTCTTGTGAATATTTGTCTAAGTTTTTAGTTAACATTATGAGGCTATTAGATAACTGTAGAAACAATGATTTTATATCATTTAGATTATCTAAAGAATTCCTTTGAATTTGTCTTGAACTTTCCTTGAGTTGTAACTTAGAATGGCAGAGGTCTTAGAGATCATCTACCTGTTTTTGATTTATTCATCAATGTGTTTTTCTTTCTTTTGAGTTGGAGGAAAAGGGGAGAAACTACCAGTAATCGCCTGTAATCTACATTCCATATCATCTGTAGTATAGTCCATGGGAGAATCTATCTCCTGGGAGCCATTATCTTCCATAGATGCATGAAGAAAGTTAGAGAAACATTGATTTACATAAGTTACATTATACTTTTGAGAAAACTAGTGGTTAAAGAGATGAAATAACTCATTATAGAAGAGCTATTTAGAGGCATAGGGTAGAAGGAAAAGTCTGCAAGTAGAAATAAGTCACTTTGGCTTAAACCCTGTGTGTGTCATCAGTTTCTTGGAAACCAGAGCAGAAAAATGCCAGTAACTGTGTTAAGTAATATGTAGTATATAGATTCAGGATAACTAGTCCAAAATTGAATCCCTTGCCTGTGTGAATTTGACATGCGCCTGTCTCTTGTCTAATAATCCTTGCCATGGCCAACTATTATTTGAGCCATCAGAGGAGAGTTAACCCAATATTAACTACATCCACATCATTGTTTTCATGGCTCAAATAGCATGAGCCAATCAGGGAGAAGAAATGGCAGCCATGTTGTTTCAGTGTAGACTCAGGAATAAGGAGAGATAATAATACCATGGCCATATATGAGGCACTTACTACATACTATGGAGAATATTCTCAGCACTTTACATCTCTAGTATCATAACAGACTTATTAGGAGAAACCACTTTGATCCATTTTTTCACATGAGAGAGTGAGGCTTGAATACATTAGTTTTTGTAAAGGCACATAGTTAGTTAGGGGTGGAACAAGGTTTTAGACTTAAGTAGTCTGACTTGGGATCTATATTCCTACATTGTAAGAGAAGCAGAGGGAGTTGAGCAGCCCAATACTGATACCTTTTTAGCTTCTAGGTCTGTTTTTTCATAAAAGCTGTGTTCTTCACACTATAAAATTCACCTTATACCTTTTTCTCCACCTTTTCCCATGAGCTAAGTTTGTTCCTTAAACAAAAAAGCCTTTATTAAATGTTGGAAAATCAGAGGCTGAGCGCAAGGCCTCAGAGAAGTTTAACAGCAGGGTATTAGAGCTATCGGCAGCATGTGAAATACCAACCTGGTAGCACTGTATCCCAGGCTGGACACAGAGACACAAGTTACAAAAATAATGCACAGATGGAGAGAATTAAGATCTCTAAGTCATGATTATTTTGAAATCCTAGAAATTTTGATAATAGCTGTGTGCCAGACTTGGGCTTAGAATTTAACTGTCCTGGAACCCAAGAGCTGAGAATGGAGTAAAGTGCAGATTGTAGGGGGTGTCTAAATAAAAAGGTTTGTGCCATCATTTTACACTTGAAAGATGGTCAAAATATGTCAGCTACTATATATTACACGACATAGATTGAATTGTTTTTACCTGCGTCTTGTAGGAAAAAATAGTCAAGTTAATACAAATGATATTCCAATTGCCCCAAGGGATTGCAATTATATCTTTAAATAAAGTGATGTGTGTGCTATGTAACTATAGAACGTTTTACCCTCTTAAGTACACATCACAGTATTGTTAACTATAAATACAATGTCATACCATAGGTCACTAGAATTTTTTCATATTGCATGACTGAAACTTTTCACCCACCGGAAAGCAACTCCCCATTTTCCTCTCATGTCAGTTCCTGAAAAGTACCATTATACTTTCTTCCATGATGGGCTTGACTACTTTGATACCTCCTATGAGTAAAATCATGAAGTGTTTGTCCTTCTGTGACTAGATTATTTTACTTGGCATAATAGCCTCAAGGTTCATTAATGTGACTTCATAAGAAAGATTTCCTTTCTTTTTTAATAGCTGAATAACATTCCATTTTATGTATATAATTTTATTTATTTAAATTAGCAAATAAAAATTGTACATAGTATGTACAATATGTTATTTTATAATATGTATACCATGTGAAATTGATAAATCAAGTTAATTAACATAATAAATCAAGTTAATTAATGTTAATAAACATATTACCTCAGGAACTTATTATTATTTTTTTTTTTTGCAGCAAGAATACTTAGGTCTACTCTCCAAGCAGTTTTCAAGAATCAAATACATTGTTCTTAACTACAGTCCCATGTTGTATAATATATACTTTGAATTTACTCCTTTGATCTAACTGAAATTTTGTATGCTTTGACAAACATCATCCCCACACCAAACCCCTGCAAACTACCGTTCACTCACTACTTCTGTGACTTCAACTTTTTCAGATTGCTCAGGTAAGTGAGATCATGCAGGATATTTATTTCTGTGCCTGGATTATCTTACTTAACATAATATACCCTAGGTTCATTCATGATACAAATGGCAGGATTTTTTTTAAGTCTGGAAAGTATTCAAGTGTGTATAATATACCATATTTTCTTTATCCATTCACCCATTCATAGACACTTAAGTTGATGCCATAATTTGCTATTGTGAATAGGGCTGCAGTGAACACGGCAGCACAGATGTCTCTGATATACCAAATTCATTTTCTTTGTGTATATATCCAGTAGTAGGATTTCTGGGTCATGTGGTAGCCCTGTTTTTAAATTTTTGAGGAGACTTCAGACTATTTTTCATGTCTGCACTAATGTGCATTCCCATCAATGGAGTATAAAGATTCCACCTTCTTCACATAACACTTGCCAGCTTTCATCTTTTTTGTTAACAGTCATTCTAACAGATTTGCAGTGACATGTCATAGTCATTTTTATTAGTATTTCTCTGATGATCAGTGATTTTTGAGCATTTCTTCATATACTTGCTGACCATTTTTACGTCTTTTGAGTTGTCCAGGTATTTTGCATATTTAAAAATCACGATTTTTCTTGCAGTTGATGTATTTGAGTTCCTTATGCATTTTGGATTTTAACTCTATCATATGTATGTTTATTCAGTATTTTCTTCTATTCTTTAGGTTGTTTCTGCACTCTGTTGATTGTATTCTTGATAATAAAGAAATCTTTAAAGTTGATGTAATCCCATTTGTCTATTTTTGTTCCATTGCTGTGCTTTTGGAGACATCCAAAACATCACTGCCAAGACCAATGTCCTGGAATGTTTTCCCTAAATTTTCTTCTAGTAGTTTTGCACTTTCAGATCTTATAGTTAAGTCTTTAATCCATTTTGAGTTGATTTTTGTATCAAATAAGGGTATAATTTCATTCTTCTGCATGTGGATATTCATTTGTCCCAAAACTATTTATTAAAGACAGTGTCCTTTTTCTGTGGTGTGTTCCTGTAACTTTTGCCAAAAATCAGTTGATGATGAATGTCTGAATTTATTTGCTCTCCATTCTGTTCCACTGGTCTATGTATCTGTTTCAGTGTCAGTACCATGCTTTTTTGTTTGTCATAGCTTTCGAGCTTATTTTGAAGTCAGTAGTGTGATACTTCCACCTTGTTCTTTTTGCTAAAGATGGCTTAGACTACTCAGGTTCCTTTGCAGTTTTATTCAACATGTAGGATTTTTTTTCTATTGCTGTGAAAAATGTTATTGGGATTTTGATAGGATTTCACTGAATCTGTAGATCACTTGGGTGGTATGGACATTTTATCAACATTATTTTTTCTAGTCCAAGAACATGGGATATATTTTTATTTATTATGTTTCCTTCAATTTCTTTCATCAGCGCATCATAGTTTATAGTGAACATATTTTTCATGTCCATGGTTAAATTTATCCCTAAGAATTTTAGTTTTAGAGTTATAAATGGAATTTTTTTCAGGTGATTTGTTGTTAGTATATAGAAATGCTACAGAATTTTGTACATCGATTTTGTGTCCTACTACTTTATTTGTTTATTATAACATAATACTGTGGAATCTTTGGAATTTTCTGTATATATGATCATGATCTCTATATAACATCATCTACAAACAGGGATATTTTAACTTTTTGCTTTCCAATGTGGATACCTATTCTGTCTTTTTCCTGATTGCTCTGGGAAGCAATTCCAGTACTAAGATGAATAGAAATTCTGAGAGTAGGCACCCTCACCTTGTTCTTGATCTTGTGGGGAAAATTTCCAACTTTTTACCATCGAGGATGAGGTTAGCTGTAGGTTTTTTTTATATATAGTCTTTATTGTGTTGAGGTACTTTCCTTCCATTCCAAATTTATCGAGAGTTTTTACTGGAAAGAATTAAAAAACTTTTCAAGTCCTTTTATGTTTACTAAGATGATCACATAGTTTTTGTCCATCATTTGGTTAATGTGATATACCATGATTATTGACTTGCACATGGTGAAAAATCTTTAGATCACTGGGATCAGTTCCACTAGATCATGGTTGGTGATCCTTTGAATGTTCTGTTAAATTCAGTTTGCTTTACATGTTTAAAAACATTCAACTGTAGAGTCATCAGGTCCTGGGCTTTTCTTTGATGGGAGACTTTTTATTACTGAGACAGTGTCCTTTTACTCAATACCTGACTATTCAGATTTTCTTTATTTTCAGTCTTGATAGGTTTTTTTTAAGCTAAGAATGTGAATTATTAAAAATTTTTGTTAGTGTGTCATATCTATACATAATGCTGTTCATTCTGACATATTCATAAATGCATATAACATGGTTTGCTCCATTTCAATCCCAAGTACTCTTTATGTCTAAGTTACTCAATGTTGCCATATAATTGTTCATAGTAGTCTTTTGTGATCTTTTGTATTCCTGTGCTATCAGTTGTAATTTCTCTTCTTTCAATTCAATTTTAGTATTAGAATCTGTTTTCATAGTCTAGCTAAAGGTCTGTTGATGTTGCTTATGTTTTCCCAAGATCATTCTTCCCCCCCCCCATTGTATTTCTAGTAGCTACTTCGTGTATTTGTTCTCTGACCTTATTATTTTCTTCTTTTTGCTAACTTTGGACTTAATTTGTCCTTTTTATAGTTACTTCAGAGTAGTGAAATATCATTTTGAAATGATATTTTTCTTTTGTTCTTGATTCAGATATTTATTGTTTCCTCTTAATTTGACTTTGTTTTATATGACAAATTTCCTATGTTGAGTTTTTGTTTTCATCTCTTTCAAGATATTTTCTATTTTTTTTTCTAACTTGCTTTTGAATTTTGTCTTTGACTTAGCATTTCAAGAGCAAATATTTAATTTCTATATATTTGTCAATTTTCCAGTTTTCCTTCTGCTATTGATATCTATTTTCATTCTATTGTGATTGGAAAAGATCTTGATAGTAATTTCAGTCTTCTTAAATTTGCTAAGTCTTGTTCTGTGATCTGACTTGTGATCCTATAGAATGTTCCATGACAACATGTGAAGAACGTTTATTGTGATGTTGTTGGATAAAATGTTTATCTGTTTAGTCTGTTAAGTTCATTAGGCCTGTAGTGTTGTTCTTGCCCTCTCTTTCTTTATGGATCTTCTGTCATTATGGGAAGTAGGGTATTTGAGTTCTATATTATTATGGTATTGCTGTCTATTTCTTCTTTCAGTTCTGTCAAGATGTGGTTCGTATAGTAAGGTGCTCTGATGTTGATGCATTATGTATGTTGTATCTTCCTAATGGGCTAACCCTGGTATGATTGTTTAAGGACCCTCTTTGTCTCTTGTAACAGTTTTTGACACAAAGTCTATTTTGTCTGGTATAAGTATGGCCTCCTTCTCTCTTCTGGTTTCCATGTGCCTGGAATATCTTTACCCTCCTTTTATTTTCACCTATGTGTGTCCATAAATCTAAAGAGAATCATCTGTAGACAGTTTATAGCTAAATCTGTTTTTTTTAAACCTGTGTAGCTATTCTATGTTTATTGGTGAATATTGTCTATACACATTTAAAATAATTATTGACCTGGAAGGACTTAATGATTGCTATTTTGCTAATTGTTTTCTGTTTGATATATAGCTGTTTTGCTCCTCTTTTCCTCTTTTACTGTCTTTGTTTCATTAATTGTATTGTAGTGTTGTACTGTGATTCATTTTTCACTTTATTTTGTATTTCTCATTTTCTTTGTAGTTACCATGAGGCTTACATAAAATGCCTTATAACAATCTATTTTAAGCTGACAACATCCTAAGTTCAATGGTATACAGAAACTATATTTTTGATTCTCCCCATTTTATGTTATTGATGTATCACATTACATCTTTTTGTATTGTGTATCCTTTAACATTTTTATTTTTATAGCAATTTTATCCATCTGTCTCTTAGCTCTATACTATAATTAAAAGTGACTCATTTGCCATTGTTACAGTGTTGTAGTATATTGTATTTGCCTATATAGTTACTATTTCCAGTTATCTTTATACTTATACTTTCTTTTCAACTTGAGGGACTGCTTTTAGAACTTCTTGCACAGCAGTTTTGATGGCAATGAAATCTCTCAGCTTATGTTTATCTGGGAATGTCTTTGTCTTTGCTTTCTTTGTGAGAGATAGTTTCACCATTGATAGTATTCTTTTTTTGGCAGGTTTTTAATTTTTACTTTTTAAAGCACTGTGAATACATCATCACACTCACTTCTGTTTGGCAAAGTTTCTTCGGAGAACCTCATTGTTATACAGAATACATATATGATGTTGTAATGAGAAAAAGAAAAAAAAAAGAGTGTGTCATATTAGATTGGATAGAGAGAAAGGATGGGAGAGGAGGGGAGGAGTAGGGAGGATAGGAAGGGCAGCAGAATAGAATAGACAATATGATTGAAGTATGTACATTCCATGTATGTATTATATATCAAAATGCATTCTACTGTCATGTATGACTAAAAAAATAAATAAAAATTAAAAAAAAAGAAATTCCCTGATAGTCTAAAGAGGGTTTTGTTTTACATATGTTCCTTTACTTTTGCTACTTTCATAATTGTCTCTTTGTCTTTGAATTTTTAAAATTTGATTATAATGTAGCTTGGTGTGAAATTTCTTGGGCCATTCTAATTTGAGTGTACTGGACTTTTGGAATTTGTATGTTTATTTTCTTCTCTAAATTTGTCTATTTAGCCATTAGAAAAAAAATAAATTTCATGCCCCTTTTCTCTTCTGCAGCTTCCATTATCCATATATGGGTCCACTTCATGGTGTTGCACAAGACCTTTAGTTGTTTTTTTTTCCCCCTGCACTTTTTTCCTTCTTTCCTGTTTTCCATTGACTAGGTAGTTTAAAATTATTCTGTATTCTTTTTTGTTCTTGACTATGTCTGCTGCTAAGCTTTCCAGTAAAAATTGCAATACACTTATTGCATTCTTTTTTCTTAAAGAGAGAGAGAGAGAGAGAGAGAGAGAGAGAGAGAGAGAGAGAGAATTTTTAATATTTATTTTTTAGTTTTCGGCGGACATAACATCTTTGTTTGTATGTGGTGCTGAGGATCGAACCGGGGCTGCATGCATGCCAGGTGAGCGTGCCACTGCTTGAGCCACATCCCCAGCCCCCACTTATTGCATTCTTAAGCTCCAAAATTTCTGGTTGGCTCTTTTTATTTTTCACCACTGTTGAAATTCTCATTGTGTTCATGTATCATTTTCATCAGTTCATTGAGCATCTTAATGAAGGTTATTTTGAATTCTTTGTCAGGTAATTCACATACCTTCTTTTCATTAAGGTTATTTTCTAGAGATTTAGTTTGTATCTTTGGCCATTTCACCTTTTTATTCATGGTCCTTAGAACTTTTTCTACACTAGAAAATATAGCTGCCTCTACTAGTTTTTATAGATTGGTTTTATACAAGTAAAGATCCTCAGCCATCAGACAGGCTAGAGGTTTTGAGAATTTCTGAAACATTTTCTTTGAGTACATTTTTTCCCCCCTGGATTTTTGCATATACATTCCTGTTTAGAGAGACTTGTGGTGGTTCCTCCTCCTCCTTCTCCTCCTCCTCCTCCTCCTACTCCTCCTCCTCCTCCTCCTCCTCCTTCTTCTTCTTTTCAGAAGCTTATAATTTCTTTTTCTCTCTAGTACTCATCTGCTTTCCCTCAGGTCCTCTGAAGCAATAGCTTGCTGCCCAGTTCTTTACTGTTGTTACTGGCCTTTAGGCATCTATAGTATGCTAGGTCTTAGCATCTAGAGTCAGGCTTGACAGAAACAGTTCTTTATGCATCTCCCACAAAAGCTGGAACGTTGGATACCTGGTCCACTCTTCTTTTTTCCTGAGGGAGAGGCCACCAAGCTATATTGGCCTCTGCTGTCCTATGGTCCTTTGCATATTACCCAACTTTTCTTTCTTCTTGGTAGCATCTAAGCATTGAAAATATGCCAGGATCTATCCATGATTTGAAAGGAAAGTTAGACATTAGTCCTTCAGGAAGCTCCTCTAAATGTTGGAATATATATCCCACTCTTCTTTCCCTGTTCAGGGAAAGTTCACTCCTCTCCACTGGCTTTTATTTAATGTATCACACATCCTCTGAAGCAGCTTCATGCCTTCTACCTCTCTTTTGTTCCCAATAATCCCCAGGCATCTAGAATATGGTGGGTCTCATCAGTGCTCTGAAAACAGGTAAAAAAGAAATCAATCCTTTGGACATTTCCCTGACAAGCCATTACACAGAGACAGGCCAGAGCTGAGAGTTTCCTCCTGATCAGCTGGCACTATTCCCTGGGGAAGGACCACAGTGAGGAGAGAGTTCTATGAATTTTTGTACTGGCTTTGATGAAGCTGGTTTCATGTTTGCTTGGGATACAAGAGCCTCTTAACTGTTTTCTGAATTTCTCATAAGTAGAATTAATCTGGGTATTAGCAATTTAGTCTCTGTGGGAGGGATTGTCTTGAAGCTTACTATTCTTATGTCTTACTGATGTCACTACTCTTTTTTGATTGAATTTTTAAAATATTACATGTAGACACTAATATCAGGCTTTCTTTATCACAAATACTACATTTAAATTCAGAAATTTATAGTAATTCTCTTGTGAATATTCTTAAGATAGTGAATGTTTAGATAGAGTTGCCAATTTTGACTATTCATAGACTTGATTAAGTGAAAAAATAGAAAATATGGATAAAATTTCAGATATTTAAAGTACTCTCCATTGGCCTTTATTTGATGTATATTTGACACATTCTCTGAAGCAGCTTTGTGCCTTCTACCTCTCTTTTGTTCCTAATGATCCCCAGGCATTAATGATATATCTAATTTTCTACAGTCTTAGATTTTATAAGTTATGTCAAAACTTGAACCTGAAACACATATCCCTATTCAGTTACCTGTTGCCCTATCAGACTTTGTTTGTACTTGAAGGACATATGAGTGAAGAACAGGTTGACAACTTTTATGGTTGTGAGTTTCAGCCCAAATCCTAATATAGTTTCCTAATTTAGCAAATAGAACTGGAAATCAACACAGTCTTGGATGCACCTCTTATCTTTTACCCCAAGTACTTAACCTAAACTTCCCATTCTGTATTTCCTTTCCACTATAGTTCTCTCTGGTTTTATCTGGCTTCAATTCAAGTAGTAGGAACCTCTAGAAATTATTTTACCCAAATTGGTTCATGATGCAAAAATATAAATCACAGAAAGCAGAGACACAATTTACTTACTCATCACAAAATTAATTTTCTACTGGAAGGTTGACCAGTTGTGTATCATTTAGTTCAATTTAGACTAAAAATTGCAAAACGGTGGCTCATGGGCCAAGTTCACCTGACCTGTTTTCTTCTGTTTGTCTAGCACAGTGTTTTTGGAAAAGAAATTTTGAATATATTGCCAACATTTTAAAATTGTTTTCTTTTGTGTATAAATCTGAATTCTAGGATTCTCTTAAAAAAAACAAAAAAACAAAAGAACTGTAACACTGTTCCCAAATTTCCTTATATTAACAAAAGGTTGAAATTGAACAGAAGTTGTTTTCTTAACTTGGAGAATATTTTTGTTATTTTGTCCCAATTTTCCTTGTCCTATATTCATTCTTCTTTTCAGTGTGGGAAGGTGTTCAGTTTAGGAGCCTTGGGACAGCTTGGATGGGAGGGTTTGCATCTGAGGGG
Organism: Marmota monax; assembly: GCF_021218885.2. Classification (NCBI taxonomy): domain Eukaryota; kingdom Metazoa; phylum Chordata; class Mammalia; order Rodentia; family Sciuridae; genus Marmota; species Marmota monax. The sequence continues at coordinate 20,184,326 of NW_026692781.1, forward strand.
TGTGGAAGGGAAAGAAGAGTTAAATATGTGCCTACCAATATTCTGCCTAACATAATTTCCCAAGAGCTCAATTGATGTTAAACTTAATAATTATTGTAATTTAAATGTAGATAAAACAGTTTGTAAAATTTTGCATTTGTCTTGAACTTTGAAACATATAATGGAGTTCAGATTTCATTTCCAATAATTATAGTGAGTACATTGTTTTGGCAAACAGCATTTACCAGAGTGATTTCAAGAAGGTAATTTATTATCTGTTATGCTTTTCTTTTTACTTTCTTCAGTTTACCTTGGTAGGGTTTCATTGTCTAGAAGGACTAAAATGTGCAGAAGTGATTTTCTGGTGCCATAACAAAAAAGATTAGCAGTGACAGTTTTCTAAAATATATGTTTCCTACTAGAGGTGGCCTTCTCAGCCCATTTCCTTTAGTGATATCTGGTGAGGATCTGATAAGCTTTATTCTACTTTACACAGGTCAAAGGTTATTGTCTTCCCCTTCATTGGAGTAGCTCACAGCAAAGCCTGGCATACAACTATCACCATCACTCAGGAAGCTGTGGACTTGCTTGTGTTAAACAGAGCACAAATACAGGAAAAGTGTCAGGCAGGTTAAAAGCTGGTAGAGCTGTGCTAGGAGAATATTATGCTAATAATATTTCAGACAGAACTGGAGATAAGTGATTAGATTTCAGCATAAAGTACTCAGAAGTCCTTAAATATTGAAAAAAAAAAAAACCCATGAAAGTGGCCCTATTATCTTGCTCTTTATGGAATGATGACCCCACTTTTTAAAAAAAAATAGGAAAATAACCATTAAATTAAAAACAGTCATGTTAAGAAATAGTACAATTTCTCAAAACTTACAATTAAAATGTTCTTTATAATTAAAATTGTTCCCCTCTGTTTTATATGATAAAAATTTCTAATTGTATTCTCTTACTTCAAAAGAAAAGGGGATTTCCATGCTATGGTTCAAGTTTTGTCATAAATTAAAATTTATGTCCTTTGAAAACTAACTCATTTCACACGCAGATTTTATTTTGTGTAATTTTGGTCGATGTGTACATCTTGTTTCAAAGCTTTACTTGGGTCATTGAGTATGTATTCTAAAGATATCTACAAATATGGTTTTGTGTGCCATATTGTACTTGTTAAAAACCACCTGAGGAGTTTGCATAATGTTTTTCAAATCCAATCTAATAAAAAGATTAAAAACGTCATAAATTCCAAAACTTCTGCAGAGTAGAAGAATAACAAAAAAATAATACGTGGTTTTCCACTTTGACACAGTCATAGTGAAAATTTTGGTTCTCTGTATTCATATTTTTCAGTATATTTTGAAGACTGCAGGCCAATATATATGCGTATATTTATACATGCAACATATATAAATATACATTTATAATTTTGAATATTATTTTTTTCTTAGAAATTAACTTATATTATGAAAGTTTTCACCTTTTTACTTATCAGAATCTTCATTTTTTTTTTTTTTTTTTCCCTAAACAATACAGTATAACAACTACTTAGATACATTTACATTACATTCAGCATTATGAAAAATTTAGAGAGGATTTAAAGTATATGGGAGGATGGACATTGGTTATATGCAAACACTACACCATTTTATATAAGAGACTTGAGCATCCATGGCTTTTGGTATCCATGGGGGTTCTTAGAACCAGTTGCCCTTAGGTACCAAGAAATGGCTGTATTTCATAAAACAAAATGAGCTAGTTAATCATGAATAGCTATATTTTAGAAATTTTTATTATAAACCCATAATTATAAGATTCCAAATGCTGTAGTGTAGATATCTGCTATCCAGTCTGGTCCTCAAACTGCCAGTGCCCAGCATTGCCCATATCCAATGGGAATGCAGAATCTTAGGTCCCACTCCAGACCTCCAGAGTCAGAAGCAACATTTTATAAGTTAGCAGGTGATTTAGAGCACATGTAAGTTGGAGAGGCCACAGCCATCCATCATTTCACAACATTGGCCTGCGGTAGCAGAGTGACTGTGAGGTCCCCATGGAATGAAGGAAAGGAGAGGTGGTTTAGGAAGGAAGGAGAGTTCTGCTGTTTACATCATTACTGAAGGAGTGTTTTGTGGCTGGATCCATGATGGTGATCTTTTCTTAATGTATAGTAACAGTTTAAGGTGCTCAATGGACTTGGTGATTTGACTTTTTTAAAACCAGAAATCTTCCTCCTTCTCTTTCCCTTCCTTTAAATTGTTTTTAAACCTTTGACACTTGCTGTTGCTTCCTTTTGGGGGCAGCCCTGGTCCTAATGGAATGAGGAATAAACAAATATTAATAGATAAATCTAGAAACAGCCAATCCAGAATTGGACTGACCACTTCTATTTTGATGGGTGTGTATGTTTAAGACTGTGGTTTCATATTGTGTTCTGCAGTGTGTTCAGTTTATTAACTTTGCATTTCTGAGCAATCAGTTTAGACTTGATGTATGTGTTTGTGTTAAATCTGTTGGAGTGATGAAATTAAATAGTTAATGAGATGCAGGAAAAATCCTGACAACCAGCAAACCATGATTTTAAACTCTTCAAACGTTGTCAAAAGTTTTTTTTTTTTTTTTTTTTTTTTTTACAACTAAAAAAATATTTTTTTTTTTTTTTTTTACCTTTTAAAAGATTTTTATTTTTAAAGATAATTATTATTTTCAGACTTTTAAAAATTGAGAAAAATGCATAGGGCTTGCTAATTTGAACCAAATCTTGGCTTACCCAAATTTTATTATGTCTTTATTTATTTATTTATTTATTTATTTATTTATTTATTTATTTATTTTTTTTAATTTTTTATTGTGGGTTGTTCAAAACATTACAAATTTCTTGACATATCATATTCCACACTTTGATTCTAGTGGGTTATGAACTCCCACCTTCACCCCATACACAGATTGCAGATTCACATCAGTTACACATCCATTGATTTACAAATTGCCATACTAGTGTCTGTTGTGCTCCGCTGCCTTTCCCATCATCCACCCTCCCCCCTCCCCACCTCTCCCCTCCCCTCCCCTCCTCTCTCTCTACCCCCTCCACTGTATAACCCTGAGGGTCTCCTTCCATTACCGTGCAATTTACCTTCTCTCTCCCTTTCCCTCCCACCTCTCATCCCTGTTAAATGTTAATCTTCTTCTCCTGTTCTTCGTCCCTACTCTGTTCTTAGTTACTTTCCTTATATCAAAGAAGACATTTGGCATTTGTTTTTTAGGGATTGGCTAGCTTCACTTAGCATAATCTGCTCTAATGCCATCCATTTCCCTGTAAATTCTATGATTTTGTCATTTTTTAATGCAGAGTAATACTCCATTGTGTATAAATGCCACATTTTTTTTATCCATTCGTCTATTGAAGGGCATCTAGGTTGGTTCCACAGTCTTGCTATTGTGAACTGTGCTGCTATGAACATCGATGTAGCAGTGTCCCTGTAGCATGCTCTTTTTAGGTCTTTAGGGAATAGACCAAGAAGGGGAATAGCTGGGTCAAATGGTGGCTCCATTCCCAGCTTTCCAAGAAATCTCCATACTGCTTTCCAAATTGGCTGCACCAATCTGCAGTCCCACCAGCAATGTACAAGTGTACCCTTTTCCCCACATCCTCGCCAGCACTTGTTGTTGTTTGACTTCCTAATGGCTGCCAATCTTACTGGAGTGAGATGGTATCTTAGGGTGGTTTTGATTTGCATTTCTCTGACAGCTAGAGATGTTGAGCATTTTTTCATGTACTTGTTGATTGACTGTATGTCCTCCTCTGTGAAGTGTCTGTTCAGGTCCTTGGCCCATTTGTTGATTGGGTTGTTTGTTCTCTTATTGTCTAATTTTTTGAGTTCTTTGTATACTCTGGATATTAGGGCTCTATCTGAAGTGTGAGGAGTAAAGATTTGTTCCCAGGATGTAGGGTCCCTATTTACCTCTCTTATTGTTTCTTTTGCTGAGAAAAAACTTCTTAGTTTGAGTAAGTCCCATTTGTTGATTCTAGTTATTAACTTTTGTGCTATGGGTGTCCTATTGAGGAATTTGGAGCCCGACCCCACCGACTGTAGATCGTAGCCAACTTTTTCTTCTATCAGACGGCGCGTCTCTGATTTGATATCAAGTTCCTTGATCCATTTTGAATTCACTTTTGTGCATGGCGAGAGAAAGGGATTCAGTTTCATTTTGTTGCATATGGATTTCCAGTTTTCCCAGCACCATTTGTTGAAGATGCTATCCTTCCTCCATTGCATGCTTTTAGCCCCTTTATCAAATATAAGATAGTTGTAGTTTTGTGGATTGGTTTCTGTGTCCTCTATTCTGTACCATTGGTCCACACGCCTGTTTTGGTACCAGTACCATGCTGTTTTTGTTACTATTGCTCTGTAGTATAGTTTGAAGTCTGGTATCGCTATACCGCCTGATTCACACTTCTTGCTTAGCATTGTTTTTGCTATTCTGGGTCTTTTATTTTTCCATATGAATTTCATGATTGCTTTCTCTATTTCTACAAGAAATACCATTGGGATTTTGATTGGCATTGCATTAAACCTATAGAGAACTTTTGGTAATATCGCCATTTTGATGATGTTAGTTCTGCCTATCCATGAACAGGGTATATTTTTCCATCTTCTAAGATCTTCTTCTATTTCTCTCTTTAGGGTTCTGTAGTTTTCATTGTATAAGTCTTTCACCTCTTTTGTTAGGTTGATTCCCAAGTATTTTATTTTTTTTGAAGATATTTTGAATGGAGTGGTTGTCCTCATTTCCATTTCAGAGGATTTGTCGCTGATATACAGGAATGCCTTTGATTTATGCGTGTTGATTTTAAATCCTGCCACTTTGCTGAATTCATTTATTAGCTCTAATAGTTTCTTTGTAGAGCCTTTTGGGTCTGTTAGATATAGAATCATATCATCTGCAAATAGTGATAATTTAATTTCTTCTTTTCCTATTTTTATGCCTTTAATTTCTTTCGTCTGTCTAATTGCTGTGGCCAGTGTTTCGAGAACTATGTTGAAGAGAAGTGGAGAGAGAGGGCATCCCTGTCTTGTTCCAGATTTTAGAGGGAATGCCTTCAGTTTTTCTCCATTCAGAATAATGCTAGCCTGAGGCTTAGCATAGATTGCTTTTACAATATTGAGGTATGTTCCTGTTATCCCTAGTTTTTCTAGAGTTTTGAACATAAAGGGATGCTGTACTTTGTCAAATGCTTTTTCCGCATCTATCGAGATGATCATATGGTTCTTATTTTTAAGTCTCTTGATGTGGTGAATAACATTTATTGATTTCCGTATATTGAACCAGCCTTGCATCCCAGGGATGAATCCTACTTGATCATGGTGTACAATTTTTTTTATATGTTTTTGTATCCGATTCGCCAGAATTTTATTGAGGATTTTTGCATCTAGGTTCATTAGAGATATTGGTCTATAGTTTTCTTTCTTTGAAGTGTCTTTGTCTGGTTTAGGTATCAGGGTGATGTTGGCCTCATAGAATGAATTTGGAAGTTCTCCCTCCTTTTCTATTTCCTGAAGTAGCTTGAAAAGTATTGGTATTAGTTCTTCTTTAAAGGTTTTGTAAAATTCTGCTGTATACCCATCGGGACCTGGGCTTTTCTTAGTTGGTAGTCTTTTGATGGTTTCTTCTATCTCCTCAATTGATATTGGTCTGTTTAGGTTTTCTATATCCTCCTGACTCAATCTGGGCAGATCATATGACTTAAGAAATTTATCTATGCCTTCACTATCTTCTAATTTATTGGAGTATAAGGATTCAAAATAGTTTTTGATTATCTTCTGTATTTCTGAAGTGTCTGTTGTGATATTGCCTTTTTCATCCCGTATGCTAGTAATTTGAGTTCTCTCTCTTCTTCTCTTCACTAGCATCGCTAAGGGTCTGTCGATTTTGTTTATTTTTTCAAAGAACCAACTTTTAGTTTTGTCAATTTTTTCAATTGTTTCTTTTGTTTCGATTTCATTAATTTCAGCTCTGATTTTAATTATTTCTTGCCTTCTACTTCTTTTGCTGTTGTTTTGCTCTTCTTTTTCAAGGAGTTTGAGATGAAGTATGAGATCATTTATTTGTTGGTTTTTTCTTTTTTTAAGGAATGAACTCCAAGCAATGAATTTTCCTCTTAGAACTGCTTTCAATGTGTCCCATAGATTCCGATATGTTGTGTCTGTGTTTTCATTTATCTCTAAGAATTTTTTAATTTCCTTCTTGATGTCTTCTATAACCCATTGATCATTCAGTAACCTATTGTTCATTCTCCAATTGATGTATGCTTTTTCCTTCCTTCTTTTATCGTTGATTTTCAGTTTCATTCCATTATGATCAGATAAGATGCATGGTAATATCTCTACTCCTTTATATTGTCTAAGAGTTGCCCTGTGACATAATATATGATCTATTTTTGAGAAGGATCCATGTGCTGCTGAGAAAAAAGTGTAACTGCTTGATGTTGGGTGGTATACTCTATATATGTCAATTAGGTCTAGGTTATTAATAGTGTTATTGAGTTCTATAGTTTCCTTATTCAACTTTTGTTTGGAAGATCTGTCCAGTGGCGAGAGAGGTGTGTTGAAGTCTCCCATGATTATGGTGTGGTGGTCTATTAGACTCTTGAACTTGAGAAGAGTTTGTTTGACGAACATAGCTGCACCATTGTTTGGGGCATAAATATTTATGATTGTTATGTCTTGTTGGTGTATGGTTCCCTTAAGCAGTATGTAGTGTCCCTCTTTATCTCTTTTGATTAACTTTGGCTTGAAATCTATTTTATTTGATATGAGTATGGACACGCCTGCTTGTTTCCGAAGTCCATATGAGTGATATGATTTTTCCCAACCTTTCACCTTCAGCCTATGTATGTCTTTTCCTATCAAATGCGTCTCCTGTAGGCAGCATATTGTTGGGTCTTGTTTTGTGATCCATTCTACTAGCCTGTGTCTCTTAATTGGTGAGTTTAAGCCATTAACATTTAGGGTTATTATTGAGATATGGGTTGTTCTTCCAGCCATATTTGTTTATTTCTGTTACTAAACATTGTTTGTTTTCCTCTTTGATTGTTTCCCCCCCCCCTTTACTGTCCTACCTCCCACTGTTGGTTTTCATTGTTATTTTCCATTTCCTCTTCCTGTAATACTTTGGCTAGGATGTTTTGAAGAGATGGTTTTCTAGCTGCGAATTCTTTAAACTTTTGTTTATCATGGAAGGTTTTAATTTCATTCTCCATCCTGAAGCTTAATTTCGCTGGATACACAATTCTTGGTTGGAACCCATTATCTTTCAGTGTTTGAAATATGTTATTCCAGGATCTTCTAGCTTTCAGAGTCTGTGTTGAAAGATCAGCTGTTATCCTGATTGGCTTGCCCCTAAATGTAATCTGCTTCCTTTCTCTTGTAGCTTTTAAAATTCTCTCCTTATTCTGTATGTTGGGCATCTTCATTATAATGTGTCTAGGTGTGGATCTCTTATGATTTTGCACATTCGGCGTCCTGTAGGCTTCTAGGATTTGGGATTCTGTCTCATTCTTCAAGTCTGGGAAGTTTTCTTGTATTATTTCATGGAATAGACTGCTCATTCCTTTGGTTTGGAGCTCTGTACCTTCCTGTATCCCAATGACTCTTAAGTTTGGTCTCTTAATGTTATCCCATATTTCTTGGATGTTCTGCTCATGGTTTCTTAACAGTCTTGCTGAGCTGTCTATGTTCTTTTCCAGTTGAAATACTTTGTCTTCATTGTCTGATGTTCTATCTTCTAAGTGTTCTACTCTGTTGGTAGTATTCTCCATTGAGTTTTTAAGTTGGTTTATTGCTTCCTGCATTTCTAGGATTTCTGATTGCTTGTTTTTTATAACCTCTATCTCCCTGTATAGTTGATCCTTTGCTTCCTGGATTTGTTTGCGTAATTCGTTGTCGAAGTGATCTTTCATTGTCTGATTTTGCTGTTTAATGTCTTCCTTGATACTCCAGATCATCTGAAGCATGTATATCCTGAATTCTTTATCTGACATTCCATCTGCTGCAGCTGTTACCTCTTCTAAAGTTGCGTTGACCTGCATTGCTTGTGGTCCTTTCTTTCCTTGTCTTTTCATACTGCTTGCGTATCTTTCCTGCAGGTGCGGGCGGCGGCTCTGCTCTCTCCTTATTCCAATTGGGGTGTCGTGGCTACCACGCCGGCAGGTCACTGGGCCTGTTCTGGGAGCTGGTGGCGGCTCTGTTCTGCCCCTACTCCAATTGGGGTGACGTGTCTGTCGTACCAGCAGGCCACTGGGCCTGTCTTGCTGGTCGGTCGCAGATCTGCCCACCTTTCGGGCACGAGTGGAGGCTCTGCTTTGCCCCTACTCCAATTGGGGTGTCGTGACTACCCCGCCTGCAGGATGCTGGGTCTGTTCCTGGCAAGGGAGGCGACTCTGCTCTGTCACTACTCCAATTAGGGTGGTGTTTGTACCCCGCCGGCAGGGTCCTGGGCCTGATCCGCCGGTCTGTTGTAGGTCTGCCTACCTTGAAGGCGCGGGCGGCAGATCTGCCCTGCCCCTCCTACCACGCCTGCGGACCCCTGGGCCTGATCTGCAGGTTGATCACTGGTCTGCTCACCCTGCGGGCACGGGTGGCGGTTCCGCTCCACCCCCACTCCAATTGGGGTCACGTGACCACCACACCGGCAGGGCCTGATCCGGGCGTGGGATAAGGATCTGCTCTGCCCCTACTCGAGTTGGGGTGACGTGTGTACCACACTGGCAGGCCACTGGGCCTGACCCGCCAGGCTGTCACAGGTCTGTTTACCTTGCAAGCGCGAAGGGCGGCTCTGCCCTGCCCCTCCTACCACGCCCATGTACTACTGGGTCGTGGGTCTGCCCACCTGGCGGGTGTGGGTGGCGGCTCCGCTCTGCCCCCTCTCCAATTGGGGTCACGCGGTCACCACGCTGGCGAGCCGCTGGGCCTGCTCCGGGGGCTGGCGGCGGCCCGGCTCCTTCCCTCCGGCTCGAGGACAAATTGAGGAGACTCGGGTGACTGAGCCTCACCCCCCTTACCAGAAGACCAACTGCTTATGTCACCGCTGGTATTGATGAAGATCTCTCCTCCACCGCTTTCTGCTGACATCAGATCTCTGCCATGTTGGTATCCTATGCGAATGGCAGCATTTCGTTCCCCTTGCCAGGCAACCCAAGCAATGGGTGAGTCCTGACCTGCCCTCAGCAGGACCCGGACCGAGACACAGTTTCCGCGGGCTCCTAGCCCCGGTCCAGGGAAGTTCCGGGAGCCGGAACTCGGCCGCTCCGTGCTCGGTGTAAGCTCCTATAAGTGTAGGCTCCAAGAAGCAGCCCCCGCGGGCTCAGTTCCGGGAGCCGGAATTCGGCCGCTTAGTGTTTGGTGTATGCTCTGATAGTAGCAGGGTCCAAGAAGCAGCCTCCGCGGGCTCCGCAGCCCTGAGCCAGGGCGGTTCCGGGACGGTTCCGGGAGCCGGAACTCGGCCGCTCTGTGCTCGGTGTAAGCTCCTATCCAGAATCTTCATTTTTAATAACTGCATTTGATTTCATTGCTCGGAGAAGCCATAGCTTATTTATTCAGTGACCAAAGGGAAGATATATATATATGTGCCTACCAATATACCTACATACACACACACGTACACACATATATATCTTTCCTTACTGGGCTCTTTAAACTGTGCTGGTTAAAGGCGGTACAGTGAACCGCTGTCTTATATATTCTTATGGTCATGATTAGGAAGGACCACATCATGTAAGTAAACTATTGCACATAGTGGACCTATTGTAATCCACATGCCCTTGGCATAATGTGGCATGAAAATATGATGCTTCATTTCCAGGGGAAAATTAATGGTGTGCATAGGAAGTATTGTGGTACAGGAACCATTTCCATTTTGGATTCAAGCAAGAAGAGGTAACAGTCTGCTGAGGAGGCTTAAGGAATGTATTATCTACTTATTACTTAGAGCAGAATTATGCTGATCCATCTACCAAAGCACGAGGGGAAAAGCTCATTCTTGAAGCAGTATCAGGGTTAATAAGCAAAAGTAGTACCAAAAAATTGTTCTAAAGAGCACTTTCTTACTTGGATACTACATTGGGTATCTATGTTAACTAATTCCTGTTTGTATCAAAAAACTATGCTGCCTGTGCATTTTGTTTTCTCTTAGGATCCCAAGAATAGTCTCATACATTAATTCTCATCCTTAACTGTTGGTCATGAAAAAGCAAACACAAAAGTCTTAATGCACACTGTGTCTTTCTCAGAGTGGTTGTCATCATAACCCGGACCATTACTGTGTCTCTGCAACACTGAAGAAAACAAATGTTATCTCTATTTCTACCGTTCCTCCCCTTTTCTTTAGGATGGGAATTTAGCCAAGAGCCTTGGGCGTGCTAGGTAGGAACTCTACGGCTGAGCTACATCCTCAGCCCTCTTCCTAATTTTTATGTCTTCTCACTCCCCATATTTCTGTTCATTTAAAAGAGAGTAACTGACAATCAGATTTTTGTAAAAATTCAAGCATATTAAAGCTCTTGAGTATCTTTTGCCATAGTATAATACAAAGTAAAGGTTTGTTTTTCATCTTCTTCAAAAAATCAGAATTTTTTTACTACTCTAAATTTTTGTTGAGCTTTTAAGGTTTTTACCATTCTCCAATGAAGAAGAAATATATATATATATATATATATACACACACACACATATATTTTCTTATTTAAGGCTATGTTTACTAATAGTTTACCATCAGATATTTGTTGTTTCTTTAATTGATTTTTCTTTTTTTTTTTTTACCCCCAAATAATTTTTCTTAAAGAAAAAAAGAAAGAAAAGTGAAGTTTACTGCCACAGCTTGATTAAAACACAGTTTTCATTTGGGAAAATTATACATGGAAAAATAAAAATAAAGAATATGATTCAGCTAGTTTAGTTTTGTGTTGGCCTGATACTGGACACAACAACAAAGAGAAGTCTATCTCTGCTGCATCCCAGATGTTATGAGGCTGTTGAACTTGGGTCTAACTGACCCAGGAGAAAGGGTTGGCTGCTAAAGCCGCCCTGCTCCTGGCTTTGCAGAGATCAAGGAAAGCCCTTTCGGCATGTCTGAGAGCCAGAACCAGGGTGTCTAGGGCAACTGTGGAGCACTTTGGCAAAATCACCATAGTTGTGCAATCTCTCTGCTTTCCCCCGACATTTTCCTCTTAAGATCACATGCTTAAATTGGGCCATGCAGCTGTGTGTGGGTGGAGTGCTTACAATTAGAGCTCATGGTTCTGAGGCTGGGGGTCAGTGGTACATTACTTCCTCTCCCTACCCCCACCCTGAGTAACTTTAGAAGTAATCCATTGAGGTTTGTTGGTAACCTGCTGTTTGCCTTAAAATTTAAAACAGGACTTGCTTTTTTCTTGGTACTGCACGTAAGTAAGTAAGTAAGTAAGTAAGGCTAGTAGCTGTCTGACTGTTTAAAAAATGTTTCACTGTTGGTTGTTCAAAACATTACATAGTTCTTGATATATCATATTTCACACTTTGATTCAAGTGGGTTATGAACTCCCATTTTTACCCCATATACAGATTGCAGAATCAACAATAAAAATTAAAAAAAATGTTTCACTTGTTTTTAGAAGTCTAATGACAAAACATGGTATACCTATATTTTAATTCAAAGAAGAATTTTAAACTTAGTTGTCAGCTTAAAGTCTGTATCTCTGCCTTATTATTTAACAATTTTACGATGTTTTATTAATCCAAATATTGATTAAATACAAAATGACCCTCATATAATTCTTTGTTTAAACACACATTTTGAAGTACTCGTAGTTATATTCACTATTGGGTTTCTTTGAATTATGGAGCAGGTGTTTCAGCATACTTAAAGGAGTACTTAGTATTGAGGACAAAATTAAATGTGGCAAATTCAAGGAACAATTTGTTAGAGAGTATTTAGCAGAGTCTCCAAGAACATTATTCTGTGTCCTCTTGGAACCAAAGATGTCACACTTTTTTATTGCTAAGTCTTCTTGGGGCTTCCTCCGCCCTCCCTTCTTTCCTCCTTTCACCTCTTCTCCTCCTTCCCTTAAGAGACTATACAATTAGATTAATTTTTTTTTACATACAGTGATGCTATTGAGTTTCCAAAGTCTTTCACCAGAAGAAGCAGAATATAAGAATAATTCAAAATTTAATGGGACATTGATGATACTTATGAAGTTAGTGTAGTCCATATAATTTAATATAATAGAATTCTGTTTTTATAACTGTAAGCAAATCTTTATACATTCTAATAATTCTTATTCCATTAGCATATACTTGTCAAAGATAAATGGAAAAAGTTTTGCTAATTGTGTTTTCAGAATGGATAGTAAAAATTTATTTAACTAGTGATGGATGTCTTCTCACTTGAAACTGCTGGCTTTGTATTTACTTTAAGGTAACTTTTCATGTTTGATGAACCTGTTCAGATCAAACCCAAAGGAAAATATATCAAGTGGAAGAGTTCCACAGATTTACTTGACTTTTTAAGAATATATGAATAATTTTGCATGTGTATGAATGTGTGTGAATCAATTTAACAATCACACTCACTTTCATCTGTTCATTGTCTTTAATGAATATTCTTTAACCAAATGTTTACTGACCACTTCATTTATTTATCTGGTATCAGGGATTGAAGCTATGGGCACTTTAAAAACACTGAGCCACATCCCCAGCCTGTTTTTTTTAAAATTTTTATAATTTTGAGACATGGTCTTGCTAAGTTGCTTAGGGACAAGGTAAATTGCTGAGGCTGACTTTGAACTTAGGATCCTCCTGTCTCAACCTCTCACGCTGCTGGGATTACAGACGGGTGCAACCATGCCCAGCTACTGATTGCTTTAAATGTCAAGCATGAAGATGCTTCAAAAGCCAGTATCTTGGAAAAGCTCTCTTTTCTCATCCTCACAACTCTTTGAGGTATATAAATCCTCTCTGTAATCAAGACAGTCATTGGAGTTTCAAGTGCAGACAATTGATGATGGCATTTTAGCTACGGTTGTGCTTTTCATGCAGGTTTTCCTTAAATTGACCACGTTCTTCCTGTTCTAAAAGCAACTGTAAAGTAGGTGGTTATTATACCTGGGAAGAAAGAAGAGACAGAAGAAGGAAGTGGAGTTTGTTGAATACTTAGAATCCAGGCTCAATTTTCTCTGCAGCTTTTGGAGGTATATATAATTCACATTTTACAGATGAGAAATTGAAGCTGAACATGATTAAATAACTTACTAAAATCACTGAATAGTCAGAATCTGTTTGATCCAGAGCATGAATCTCACATTTTTCTGATGATAAAACCTGTAAAGTTTTCATCAGTATAGACTTTTCTTTTGGGATCTCTTTAAATATAAATGCAAATGTGAGGGAAATAATAATCAAAGAATGGAAGCTAAGTAAAATCACATTGTGAATTGAGGTTTGCTCAAGTTTAATTGCACAGTGACCTTCTATCCTTCTGTCTTAAAAACAAGCTACTAAGAACATACATTACTAAGAAAACATTAGATTTACTGTCTACCAGGAGCCTCTGGCAGAACAATTCTTCATTTCACAATTCCATGATGAAATAATCTGATGCTATGCAACTTCTGGCAAGACTCTAAATCCTAGGGGATGGTGATGTTGAATAAAATTAATATTTAGAAAATGAAAAAAACTAGTATATATTTCATGACAAAGAAATAAATGATCTAGTGACCAAGAATATTTATCTCAACATAACAGGTTGAATACACATGTGATAGGACTAGAGCGATCCCAAATGAATGTTCTTAGAAACTCTTAAGTATTGATAGGAATGGGTACATATGAGAGCAATCCAGTTCTCACATTACTAGAGTGAAATTAAGCTCTTGTTAGAATGACTATGAAAGTAAGCAAAAAAAATATTCATAAGTAAAATATTTTAAAGCTCTTTTTAGTACAGATACAAATGCTAAGTACATCATGACTAAGCATAACAGGGATCTGGCTCTTTTAGATAAATCCTTCTTTAAACAAAAGAATGTATGGTCTACAAACAAATTCCCCATGCTATTTATTTAATAATAACAACCATCACTTTTTGAGGACCTGATCCATGCCAGTCACTGTTTTATGGCATTTATTTAACATGCAAAATATCTCTAGTGGAAATTACTATCCATATTTCAAAAACGAGGAAATTAATCACCAAGTGGGAACCATATAGCTAATTATGGATGAACTGATGTTGAACTGGGGTTTATTTGCTATCAAAGCCTGAGGGTTTTCCCTCTATGCCTAAGCATTAGAGGAATTTTCAGCTCACATGCTCAGGACCAATCCTTCCTGTACCTGCTCCTTTGACCACTCATCATTCCTGCTCCCTGTTTGGTGGCAATTAGTGATTGGGGTTCCTATACCTTAAAAGACATGAGTTCAAGCTCTGTTTTCTCTTTCCTTTTTTTCCTCCATTTTATAAACTCGTATAATAGTTGCTCCCAGGCCACGTCCTTCTTTGTCAACATTATTGTGCTTATGTAGTATTGTACAGAAAGTAGTTATATTCACGTTATTTTGTGAGAGTGGAGAATGTGAAGGTGGAGATTGTGAAGATTGTGACAGGAAGAAGCAGGAGCCATCGAGCCCCTTCTCATGTCCTTATTCCTGACCACATGGCAGAATGCAGCATTGGGTGATCCTGGGCTTTCTCTGTTATTACTAAAGTCATCCTTTCAGACTCATTCTCCTCTTGGTACCTGTTTCTATTTCCATGCCCCTTTCTGCAACTCAAACAACTGGGGAAGGATGCTGTGTCCGGCAAGTTTTGTCTATTCCTGGTTATATGCCATAATACCATGAAGTGACCTCAAAATTTTTGCTTCAAATACACTATGTTCTCTCCCCTTTTCTGTTCATAAGTTGACCGCATTAAAATATCTTGATGACAGGGGAGAGCCTATCTACTGTTTGAGTTGTATCTATTTTCTTCTTGTAAATTGAATTCCATTTTAGGGTTTGGAACTGTTAGAGAAGCCAGCTGGTCACATTCCATGAAGCCAAAGGCCACACAAAGTGGAATTGCAATGTTGGTGACTTTACTGCGGCTTTATAGGGCCAGAGGCTCAATCTTGTCAATAGTCTACAATTAGTCAGATGTGCTGGATGAGTCACACTGACGAAACTCACAGGAGACTGAAGTATATAAATCAGAAAGCTAGAATGTTATTTGACAGTAAGGAATCTGACAGCCAGTATAACCCAACAGTCCTTCCCTCTGACCAGAGTGTTCTTTTCCACAAATAGCCAGAAGTAGACTTGGTGCACATAGAATCAGAATAAGTTACATATTTGACATGAGGGTTTAACAGCATCTGTACAATACTCATGACCTTAGGCTTGTAACCCTTGTCAAATATGGCACTGCTTGGATAGTCCAGAGTTTATCTTTCTGGTTTTGTTGTGGATCCACTTAACATAATTAACACATTTTCCTTTGTATTTCTAAATATATCTTCTATAGTTATAATCAAGTCTTTTTTAGACATTCTTTAAATCCCATTCAAATTTATGGTGAATACAAGAACAAAAGTTGTATATACCACTTTAGAAAAATATTTGTACTTTTTGGTTGTAACAATTATATTTACATAGCTGAAACATACTTGGAAAATTAGAGTATACAATTCTGGTCAATGATCTGTTTCTGGTCAGTCATGTTCATAGTCTATTAGTGCATTAATAAAGACATAACAAGATTGACAACATTATAACAAAATTCTGAAGAGAGAATAAACATTTTAAAAAACAAAAGTAACATACAGTTTAAAAAACAAAGGAGGCATCACATATATATTCTAATTCCAAAGGGCCCTTTCAGTTAAAATTTAAAGAAAAAATTCCAGAATTATGTTAACTACTTTAAAGTTTTCATGTGAAATAAATCAGTCTTGAATCTCAACCAAAGGAATTTATTTACTGAAATGCCTAAAGGAACTCAGTATAATAGTCTTGCTGAATGGAATGGTCCTGAAAAGAGACACATAATTACATTTTAAACTAATTATAAGCCCTTGCTTTGTGATACTGTGACATAATATCTAGTATTATTTACTTTTTTTCTCCTGTGGACCAACTGGCTGATGGGAACTGGGAGTGGGTACTTCAAAACCAAGTAAAACCTGTAGAAATTTTCTACTTTCCCATGGTTATCCTTGGCAACATGGCTTGAGGTAGGTAAACATCAGAAAAGAATAATGGTCAAAATCTCTTGAAAAAGTGCATACATTAATTTGTGTTATAATCCACACCCATAAGAGATCATTTGCCTATTCTAAAGACTTTTTTTTTTTTTTTCCTATATACAGTGCTTTATCGGGCACTGATCTAAAACTCTATTTTTCTCCCCTGGGGAGGTCAATGAAATCATCTAAATTTGTTTTTTCAATATCACAAGTTTATCTTTACAGATTATCTCATTTTATACTTTATATGTAAAACACAAAACATATATATATTTGTTTTATAAATACTGAATAATAATTTTTAGGTTTATATCAGGAGTTATGTGATATAATTTGTAAATGAATCATAACACTTGGCTCTTACTTGTCTTTAAAATCTAAGATTAATTTAAATTAGGAAAATGACTCACAATCTTCTCAACTCCAAGTTTTGCTGTCTCTATGGTTAACTTATGGTGTCCATGTGGATGACCTGGATTTCAACATCTTAGTGACTATACTTCCATAGCACTTTAGCTAGCTGTTCCAGCAGCTACATCCTGGGTGTTTTTATCACTCTTCACTACTCCTCCTTTCAGATATTAAAGTCTAACCACCAAATCTTCTTCTCATATCATTATTGTTATGATTCTCAGCCTTGGCTCCAACTTACAGTTGTCTGTAGAAATTTTCATTGTCCTAATGCCCAAGGCCTGGCCTCCTCCCAGGTTAGTAAATCAGAATATCTGGAGGTGAGCTCCCAGCATCTCTGTGTTAACAGAGCTCCTCAGATGACACCATGTGCATCTCAGGCTCAAAGCCACAGTAGTTTTAACTCTTCCATTCAGTAACTCCACCACGCCTGCTTTGGAAACATGGAATCTGATTCTGACTCCAATCCTCATCTTCCCAATTCTTGCTCCATTGACTTTTAGTTTTATTCACCAACACAGCACCAATCCTGGATCCACTCCTGGGTCCTCTGCATGCCTCAGAAAGTAGACAGCTGACCAAGGGTGTTGAAGATTGCACAATGGGTCAGGCTCTTCTTCATGTTCCTTGTGCTCCTGGGCTGCCAGTGGTGCACACTAGCCTTGTTTTGCTGGTCATTCCGTGCTCTCATTCTCCATAGTACTTATTTTAAACATGCTTCAATTTCCTCAAACTATAAACTGGATTTAAGAATTCAAGCTAACTCGTTTCTCCTGAAATAGCAAATGTTCTCATGTTTTCTCCTTTCTCCTAGACATTCTTCTTTATTGTTTTCTATCACACTGATAGTATTTTTATCCAGTTGCTAGAGCTCTGAACAATTTCCAAATCCCCCTTTCTTTCCTTCTTTGTATCAAATCTCTAAAAAATTCTGTGGCTTATATATTTTAAAAGTTTGCCCATTTTTCAGCATCACTCCAGTTATGACCTTCAATTAGGACCCTGCTTCTTCTGGTTTCTGGAACAGTCCCTAGTATGTCTCCCTGCCTCCAGGGCCAGCCCCCTCCTGGCCATTCTCCAGTGTGGTATATCAAAAATGCAGATCAGATTATGCCCTTCCTTTGCTGCTCAATTTATTACATTTTTCCCTCAAGAGAAGCCCCACTTCCTCGATTTGGCTTAAAGTCCTCCATGTGTATTCTCCATCTTTCTCTGTTCCCTTGATCAAACATCTCATGTAAAGCTGTTGCTTACCTATCTGGAGTGGTTGTCCTCTTCTACCTACTGTTCTCTCTGCCTGAAATCTTTCTTTTCCTCTTGTGCTGGCCTCGCTTTTCCTGGGAAGCTATCACCTGGGAATAGTGGTGCCATGGCTGTGTTCCATCTTCCTTGCTTTTTCACCTGTGTTATAACACTTACCCCATGGTCCTGAAAGGTTTATTTCTTCCTATATGTCATTCTTTAATAAACTCTAAGTGTATTAAGGGCAGGGACCAGGATAATAATGTTCTTTATGTCTCCAGTGTCTAGCACAGAATTAGTAGAGTAGGTTTCAATTAATAACTCGAGAATAAATTTAAGTGAATGTTCAAATGATTCTAATGATGGGATAATAAAGTTCAGCTAGCACTCCACAGAATTTCATCATGCAGTAAAACACCCAATAAAAGACCATAAATAATAGTAATGAAAATCCTGGGACTCAAAGTGAAAATTGGTCCAGTGATCTCATATTCACATGTTCATTCTGAGAAATTTTTCTGTTTTTGATGCACTGAGCACAGTTCCCAACTCACTAGGAAGATCATGAGGCATAGAAAGAAAACTCAACAATTTTTAATTGAGGCCTAAAGGCTACCTGAAAAATCTTGGCCAAAAAGATGTCCTTTCTTGATAAATAAGCAACCTGGCTTTAGAACTAGATAAATCTGTTTGTGAAAACTGGATCCACCCATCACAGATGGAACATTGGGTGAGTTTCATTGTAAGCCTTAGTTTTTTCATCTATAAACCAAAGATAATTAAGCTTTCATCACAAGGGTATCATGAAAGTTGAATGAGATGACAGATGATGTTACTCACATAGTACATGATAAAGTTGGTGTGCAATAGTTTTACTGCGGTGCTTAAAATACTATCATTATTTTGGGTTAAAAACCATATCTCCTGGAATACCCTATTAAATACAACTATTGAATGTGAGAAGCAAATGTCTGCACTTTTATATAGTTTTATTTACTTTATGTATGTGTTTGTGTGTGTGTATTTTTTCCTTCCCTGTGATAATACTGAGAGTTGGTTAAAAAAAAAAAAAAAGGTTGGATAGGGCATATAATAGGCTCAATGTGATAGACTGGAATAGAAGATATTGATTAAAATAAGGCTAGAGCATACTGGTTCCTCACCTCTACTAAAAACATTGGAATTCTTGGCAAAGAGGGAGATGAAGGCTCAGCACTGAGGCTGGGGCAGGTTCTCCTCAGTTGGTTACTGAGAAGCCAAAAGGGAACCTGGGTTAAGGCTCCAGATCTCTGTCATGAAGCCTTTCTTTGAAACTGGGTCAATGTTTTTAGAACAACAATCTTTTACTTCTATTATTTCTTCTGGTCATATCAAAATACTACAGTAGTCCCTGACATCCTATAGGGGTTATATTCTAACATATCTCAGTGGATTCCTTGAAGCTGCAGACAGACCAAACCCTCTGTATATGTCATGTTTTTTCATATACATACAGACCTTGATAAAGTATTATTAAGGCATACTAAGAGATTAACAACAACTTGTATTGTGTAATACAAGTTTTGTGAATGTGGTCTTTATTGCTGTTTCTCAAAATATTATTTCACGTGCACCTTCTTATTTAAAGAAAGCACTTTATGCCTTCTCTTTGGTATATATAATCATCAGAATCACAACTTGAGTTTGGGGCCATTATTAAGTAAATTAAAGGTTACTTGAACACAAAAATTTTGGTAAATTGACAGTTGATCTGATAACTAGGATAACTACAAAGAGACCATAAATGGGTAGCATATATGGTATGAAGACACTAGACAAAGGGATGATTTATATCAGGAAATAAGTGAGAGAGGATAAGATTTCACCACACTATTCAGAAAAATGTAAAATTTAAAACTTAAAAATTGTTTATTTTTGGAATTTTCCATTTAATATTTTCAGACCATATTTGACCATGAGTAACAAACCACAAAAATGAAACTGCAGATAATCAGGGAGTACTATATTCAATAAAAGTGTGAGTCTTGGAAGTTAGTTATCACAGTTAAAAGTTAAATCAATGTGAAGAATTTTTTTTGCTTTTTTTCACACATAAAACACTAATTTAGTTTTGTGTAACAAGAAATGTAGACTTTTAAAAATATTCCTTGAATTAAAATAAAAAAGGAAACACACAAAAAATGAAGTTTTTTAAAATATATTTTTTTGTAGTTGTAGTTGGTACAATATCTTTATTTATTTATTTTTAGGTGGTGTTGAGGATCAAACCTAGTACAAGGGAAGTGCAAGGCAAGTGCTCTACACTGAGCTACAGCCCTAGGCCCCTCCCCTCCAAAATGAAATTTTTATATTGTCACTAACTCATGATGAATCTCTCCCATTAATTCTTTTAAGAACTGGAAATCGTTTTGTAGCTGAATTCGCTTTAAGACTTATGATATAAGTTTGAGAAATTAGAAACCCCATCTATATTCTTAGCAGCATTTACATTTCATTTAGCTGTCACAAGAGGGGGTAAGAGTTCTGCTAAATATATATTTCAGACTTTTCCCAAGATAAGTTGTATGAAAAGAAGCCCCTTGAATTCTCATGATAAAGAGACTTGTCTTTTTCTAACCCATCTAGGAACTCCTTTATCAGCCTTTAATGTGAACTGACAGGACCACATATCCAAATAATAAAAGGTAAATTCATGAAAATATTGGAATCTTTACATCTAATAGAGGATCAGTCTGCAAAACATCTGAAAAAATCTGAGTGATTTGTTTATAAATTTCATTTAACTAATCTGCCTGGGTTAGCTATCATGTTTTATGCATTTGAATTACTGCAGCAAAGCTGTGTTTTATTGATAATGATTCAGTAGAATGGTGAAATATGTTACCAGAATGGAAAACAAACTTTTAGGAGAAAAAGCTGAATTTTCTTTCTTACAATGTCTGCCACCTCTGACAATTTGTTGTTGTCTGCATCTTATTTCACTGTTTTCTTTAAAGAGCTGTGAGACAGAGTGCAACTCTTTCACGTACTTTGTGATTCTACAGATTATTAGGCAGTTAAAGAGTAAAAGTTTAAAAGACATCCTTTGCAAAGTGCAGCATTGCTGACTTCTGTGAAGTTTCTCAGGAAAGGAAAACTTGTACAATCTCTTCTTTAGAGTTTAGCTCATCATAAGATCACATCTGGATGTCTGTATTATATTCTTTAACAGAAAGAATATAATTTCCCCTGAATTTGTTTCTTCCAGCTTGGAAATACAATAAAGGAACAATCCTCAGGAATCCAGCAACTACTTAAGGAAAGAACTTCCCAAACTCAGTATCAAATGGGTCATGCATATGTTTTGTTTTATGAACATAAGACAGATATTATGAAGAACTGATGCTACAACAAATTTCTAAAGCCTTGACATAAGCTATGGAATTCTTCCTGTTCTGAAACTCTCACAAGGATAACATGGAGAGCAAGATACTGATATTATGTAGTTTAATATATAAGTTCTTTCTTACTCCTGGTGATATATACAGACAGCAAATAACCTAGAAATTTTGTTCTTTGGAATATATGTGAAAACTATTCAATATAAATATGGGCCTTGGCTACAAGTTATTTCTAATTAAGTTCATCTGAAAAGTTTTGCTGCCTTCTTTTCATATTAAAAGCTTAATTTTATAGTAGGAACTATGACCTATAAAAGAAGCACTTGTTATTGTTTGTAATGCCTTAGCTATTACACATATCAGCAAGCTCCATGCAAGCTTCTGGGAATCCTGAAGAAATGTCAGTGCTTCTCCACCCCACCCACACTCCTCAAGTTTCCCACAGTTTTTCTTTTCCCCTCATGTGGTTTAAACTTATTAAAGTTTGAATACTATGGGACATTTGTCATAAAAGTTCAAATGACTCCACATATCCTCAGAGAAGTTCGAGGACAGTTATTTTTCATGAAAAAATATAAATTATACTTCTGAATGGCAAAATTCTAAAATCTCATGTTAGTGAATTGCTTAATGACTGGAATTATTCCCTAAAAAAATTTATTTTCCTGCACTGTGTTGCAAATGTAGAATGCAATACCTCAATCGAGTAGTCCTAGAACTTTGAGTTCATTGTTAGACCTATAACTTTTGTTGGCAAACTTGTGTGGTTGTTAGAAAGCTAAACACAAACTAATTTACTTAATCTAAGATGAGAATTTTACAAAGAAAAGTATGTGTAAATTAAATTTAATAATAAATTCCATTTTGAGATTTTGAAAAGATATTTGTTGAATAACTGTCATTTGGTTAACTGTTTGAATCTAGCTTGTGTAAAATGAATTTAAGGGGATTTAGATAAAAGTAAACGACTGAAGAAAAATAATTTGAAATCAAGAGAGAAAAAGCATGTAGACATATAGAAGAAAAAATAAGCATTTTGTGCAAAATAAAGGCCTTGGAATTCTACTTGTTATTGGAGAATATAAATTAGTTTTTTGATTTCTGTCAATGTGAAAGAAGAAAGCACGATTAAAATTTTTTATTGCTCATGAAGTGAAAACAATCCAGTGTCTTTAGGAAACACTGTTTATGACATGGAGAGCAGAGAAAATGGGAACATTTCCCCTTTGAGTTCTTACAGAGACAACACTGTGTAATTTAATGAAAAACACCCTCAACCACACTTTTACAGAGAATTACTACTTCTGTGCAGTCATGTGTTAAACACTGGAAATTCAAAGATGATTTCAATCACGTCCGTGCTCTCAAGGAAGTTGTGATTTAGTTAAGGAGGTAGACACATAAATATACAATTAAAATACAACACAGTAAGTTATGCAGTACAAATCTAATCAAAATATTGTGGGTACAAAACATCGCCAGGAGAAAATTTCTCCAGTAAGGAATCAAAATATTTTTGTTACTACTTCATAATATATAACAACAAAAAAGAAGTTCTTATAGGTCATCATCTTCCCATCTTTAACATTTAATCGCATAGCCATGAGCTCATATTGCTTTATTCTTAAACCAGTACAGTTGTGTCCTGTCTGATCTTTTTCTATTCAAGCTTTCTTTATGTTACTTTTAGTGATCCATTGGATGAAAGCTCATAAATGATCCACAATTTACATTTTTTTCTACAAAATAAAATTTAAACTTCTTTTCCCCTATTCAGATCTATATAATCACACCATTAAAAATCCCTATAAGTTATGACATCTTCTATGAGTAGAAATCATTTAAAAAGATAATCTTTGTATTTCTAGTTCCATAGTTAACTTCAGTGCTTTGCACATAGACATATCCATAACAATACTTTCAAAACACATTTTATTAGTGACATCAGCTGTTTAAATAATTCGATGTTCTTTTGCTCTTCCCACTAATAGGTATTTTGAGAAAAATATCAAATTACATTATGCTCTTTAATACAAAATATGTCCATTAAGCAGAAGAGCAAGATTCCCTAATTAATATTATCTTTTGTAACTACTTGTGAAAGAAATTAATATTAAATTTGTACTTACTAGAAAAATCACATATTCTATTTACATGTGAAAGTAATGTATAAAGTCTGTCATTCTTATGCATATTACTTGTATGTGTACATATATCAAGACATTTAAAATACTGTCAGCTTACTATAAATTCATACCTCAGTATGACTAAACTCTCATCAGTGTATCTGTTCATCTTTACCTATGTCTAGGTAAATCAGTGATTAGCAACTATGAAGTTCTCAGAAGAACCATCAAATAAAAATCACATCTATGTTTGTGAGTGACATGAAAACATATTAAGTAATAACAATAGCAAGTTAATGTTTTGCTTTCCATAATTTAAGTTTATTTTTTTAGCTTTAAAAAAATGGTATAATTAACTCAAAGATAGATTTGTCAGAGATTATCAACCAAAATGGATAAACTTCTGATTAGAATTCAGTCGTGGAGCCATGTCTGTCATTCCAACTGCTTGGCAGGCTGAGGAAGAAGGATTGCAGGTCTGAAACCAGCCCAGGCAACTTAGTAAGACCCTGTCTCAAAATAAAATTTAAAAAGGGCTAAGGGTGTAGCTCTGTGGTAGAGTACATGCCTAGTATGCAGGAGGCCCCAAGTTCAATACGCATTACTGAACTGGGTATTGAATGTTTTTGATTGTGGCAAATTAAGGACTAGCAAACTGGTTTTAAAGATGGTCATCAGAATTTATGCATTTTAATGTTTTTTTGAATGCTGCACATTTATGAAAAAACAGCTTTTGTGATTTTTAGCTCATTTTTAATATTAAATATTGTACATATGATATTCAGATTAGAATTAGCGTTCATTGATTATATAACAGCTATGAGTATAGAATGCCTTCTGCATGCTAGGCATGAGACAATTTTGGGGAATAAGAATAGTATAATTATATCATAGGGCATTACATTAATATGTATGATTTTTATGGTCTTATATATCAATTAAAATAAATTGAATTGAAATAAAAAAGAATAATCTAAATTCATGCTGTCTTCAGTTCAGTTATGAAGATTTTTCACAGGTATTTTTGCAACCCAGATGAAATGAGAAGGATTGGGAAATCTTCCAGGAGTAGCCAGTGTTCCCGGGAAGTATTAAAGGGAGAGCGAGGCCAAACAGACAAAGTAGAAGAGACTGCATGGTTAGATCAGCCTGGATTCTGTGGGAATTAGAAGCCCTTTGATCTTGCTGGAGAACAAATTGCTAAAGAGGGAGTGGCAGAAATGAGACTGATGGAGGAGTTATTTGTTTATGTATATCTGAAGTTAAAAAAGTTTATTAAGTGATATTTATTATCTGATTTGTTTAATATTAAGTGATGTTTTTATATTTTTCAGAAACTTTGCTGGGTCCTGTGGGTACCTTGGGGAGTAAGATAAAAACAATATCTGTTGTCATGGAGAGTCAGTCTGGGATTAGATCATGGAGGCCTTTGAGTAACTTATTAAAGAGGTTGTAATTTAACCTGTCTTCAATGGGAAGTCATTCACATTAGGTTAATCAGGGATTTTATGGTTCAGATTTGTGTTTTGGATGAATTACTGTGGTGGCTGTGTAAGGCGGACAAGTACAGAAGAAGGGAATTTACTAGTGGACCTACTGCTGCTATAATCCACTTGAGGTGCAGCAAAGGTATTGATGAGGGCAGTGGGAAACATGAGAGTGAGAAAGTATCCTACTTGACATTTGTGTATAAAATGACAAGCTGATGGCTGTTTGGTGCTGGGATATGATGCAGAGGAGGAAAGAGCAATAATTCGATGTTTCTAGCTTACTTAAATGGATTGATGAGATCACTACAAAGATAGGATAGGAGAATGATTGTTTAGAAAATAAGATTTTTTTACCTAATAGTAAAATCTATGACTATCAAAAAGATATTCTTAATAATTCATATGATTTTCAAACCCACACTCTGAGATTTTTGCTATTATTCTCCACATTAAATAATGTGGAACCAAATAGTGAAAGTGAGAGTGATAAATGGAGAGCTTAGACCTGTTACTACCCCCCAAAGTTTGAAAATTTTTTAACTAGACCTTCAAAATAAGTGGAACATTATATTTTGTTTATTGGAGTGAATTTTTGCATTAAAATTGTAGGATAATATTTAGTTCATTTTAAAAGGCAAATGGTAGAGAGAAAAAATATGTTTTACAGTGTTATGATATAGACTTAGTGACAGCTGGTATCAGAACCCAAGTTGCCTGACTTCTGCTTCATTTTCTTTTCCAGTCAAAATTTGGTGTCTTGCTACCATATGAACTGCATATCTCTGCTTGCTTTATGTAATCCTTAAGTTAAATGATATAACTAGTCTGGCATTTGCAGTCCTTATGTTTCAATTAGTAATGTGAACTGTTATTAAGTTCAATTTTCTTTTTAATGATTTTGGTCCAAAACAACTTGAAACCCTTAGACAGTTCTACTAATAACTTTCATGTTAGCTAGGATTAACTTGTTTCCATGTGAGAATTTATTTATATATTGTTCATAAATAGCTGATTACTCTGGGTAGATTTTATTACAAAAATATTTTGAAGTATTTCCCTTTCAATCTCTAAAATAAAGTACTGATAATCTGGTTACAGCTACTTAATACAGTTGCAAGTATAAATTTGAGATTGTAGAAACACTTCCATCTTTTCATATCTTCCTTCCTACCATAGAAATTATTGTGAAAGGGATTCCTGGTGCTATTTATGCCATTTGCTTACAGTACATATATTTTGTTCCAAGAGGGCACACCCTTAGACTGTGGGAATAAAACTCTTCAGGCAGAGATTCCAGTGCTGCAATTATCTTAGATGAGGCTATTGGGCTACTTGATTTCTCCAGGGAGTTTGGTAACAGAGTCCAACAACCCTCTCTCCCCTTGCACTTCCAGCCACATGGTTTTCCAACACACCATTCTATTGTAATTATCTCACCTCTAACCTCAGGTCACATGAGCTTTCTAATTCTGACCCATTGCTGAAATAAACTTTGGAAAGACTTTATAATAATAACTGAGAAGGGAAGTTATGCTTTCAGTGCTGCCTGTCAGTTGCAACACTTCCAAAATTGTAAATTAATTTGGGTAGTGATCTTACAGGAGACCTTGATATATTACAGAAAAGGGAAAAATTTGTCAAGCAAAATCAATCAATGCTTTGACAAGTATTTCACTTAAAGCATTAAAATTTAATTGAATTGGATCAATTGGACATAATTTTAAGATGGTGAATGTAAAATGAAATTTTCAGGTCAAATTTACCATAAGCAATTTCCAGTTCATCATTTTTTAGCATTAAATAGAAACAAAGGATTGTTAATGATTGATATTGGAGCTAAAAAGCAAAATTAGGCTGTTAATATGACTATAAGAATTCCAATCATCTTCAGAAAGTATACTATGTACTTTTTATGTGTATGTAGCTGGGTACCTGAATTATTATCCCTTTTATCTTCATATTATGACAACATTGTGGTAGAGGATCAGTACATGCTCATTTTTTAAGTAATGGGTGCTGGAGCCAGGGTACTTGACATTGAGTTCTGATTATATAGCTCATAAACTATGCAACCTTGATGACATTATTTAGCCTCTTTGCACTTTATTTTGTCACTTGGGAAGTAGGCTAATCATATTTACTTCAAAGAGTTGTTGGGAAGATTGAATGAATTAATGTATGAACTGGGCCTGGAACATTGTAAGTGTGCAATAAATATTTCCAGGTATTATTTATCTTATTTTCTGATTAAGTAGCTTAGGTACCTTACTAGAGATCAAATATTTTATATAAATTGGTTTGGGGATAGAAACTCTGATCTCATGGACTCTATAGCATATTTGACCACTAGCTTTTTCCTATCAATATGAAAGAATAGGTGTGTGTGTGTGTGTGTGTGTGTGTGTGTGTGTTTATGTGTGTGTCCTGAAGATTTAACTCAACCTAGAATTTGCTAGGCAAGTGCTCCACCATTGAAGTGATGCAGATAGACAGGACTGGCTTTTGCCCATTATGATCTATCTTGACTTTTTGAACTAAGATACAATAGACCTTTTTTTTTTTTTAATTAGAGTGTTATAGTCACACATAGGGGAGTTCAGTTTTTAAAAATTCTTTTTTAGTTATACATGACAGTAGAATGTATTTCTAATATCATACATTCATAGAGTATAACTTCCCATTCTTGTGGTTGTAGATGATGTGGAGTTGCACTGGTGGTGTATTCATATGTGAACATAGGAAAGTTATTTCTGATTAATTCCACTGCCTTTCCCATTTCCATCCATGCTCCCTTTCTCCCACTGTGCCATGTCCTATCTGGTGAACCTCTGTACCTCAACCCCCACATTGTGACTCAGCACCCACATATCAGAGAGAACATTCGGCCTTTGTTTTTTTGGGATTGGCTTATTTTAGTTAGAATGAAAGACTAGTTCCATCCATTTTCTGGCAAATGCCATAATTTTATTCTTTTTTATGGCTGATGAATATTCCATTATGTGTATGTGTCTCATTTTCTTTATTCATTCTTCTGTTGACGGGTACCTAGGTTAGTTCCATAGCTTATCTATTGTGAATTGAGCTGCTATAAACACTGATGTGGCTGTGTCACTATTTTAAGTCCTCTGGGTATATGCTGAGGAATGAGATAACTGAGTCAAATGATGGTTCCATTCCACATTTTCTGAGGAATCTCCACATGCTTTCCAGAGAAGTTGCACCAATTTGCTGTAACACCAGCAATGTAGGAGTATACATTTTCCCCCACATCCTCGCCAACATGTATTGTTACTTATACTTTTGATAATTGCCATTGTGACTGGAGTGAGATAAAATCTCAGTTTAGTTTTAAGTTGCATTTCTCTAATTGCTAGTGATGTTGAACATTTTCTTCACATATTTGTTAGCCAATTGTATTTCTTCTTCTGTGAAGTGTCTTTTAAGTTCCTTTTCCCATTTATTGATTAGGTTATTTGTTTTTTTGTTGTTAAGTTTTTTATATTTCCTGGAGATTAATGCTCTGAGGTGTAGGTGGCTAAGATTTTCTCCCGTTCTGTAGGCTCTCTCTTCACATTTTTTATTGTTTCCTTTGCTTTTTAGTTTGATTCCATCCCACTTATTGATTCTTGATTTTATTTCTTACAAGGACTATGTGGAATAGAAGTGGTAAAGAGGGCATCCCTGTCTTGTTGCAGTTTTTAGAGGGAATTCTTTCAATTTTTCTCTATTTAGAATGATGTTGGCCTTGGGGTTAGCATATATTAGCTGGACTCATTTTGACAAAATCATACATACATGGAATTTGATTTCAATTCCCATTACCCTTCCCTTTTCCTCCCCTCTTTTCTCAACCCTATTTTCTTTCCTCTACTCTACTGATGTTCCTTTTGTTCATTTATTTATTTTTGTTAATTTATTTATTTTTGTTTAGTGCTTTCTATGTATACATAGAGGTGAAATTCCCTGTGTTATATTTATATATACATATAATGTGATTTTGTTAAAATCATTCTATATTTGTTCCACTTTCCTGTCCCTTCTCCTCCCTCTTTCTTTCTTCTACTCAGATGATCTTACCTACCCAACTTTCTTTATTTTGCTTTAGCTTATGGAATACAAGAAACATTTGAAAAACATTTGAACCTTGATTTTTCAGAGTTTTGCCTATTTCAATTAGCATGATGTGCTCCATTTATATTCATCTACTGGCAAATGACATAATTCCATTCTTCTTTATGGCTCAGTCAATCTCATTGTGTATTCATACCACATTTTCTTGAACCATTCATCTATTGATGGGCATCTGGGCCGATTCCATAATTTGGTTGTAATAGACATTTTTATGTGCCAGTAATGGGTGATATCTGAACTTAAGTCTCTGTAACAGAAACTGTAATTCAATAAAGTCATTAATAGGGACAAAAAGGCACTTACAGGGAGGGAGCAAAGGAAAAGCAGTTCATGTGTCTTAGTGAGTCATGGGAAAAATCATAGCATTCCCTCTGAGATCTGAAGGTGGTATACGTTCTTGTCTGAAAGAGCAGATGATAGAAGAATTCTAGCAGATGGAAGAACTTGTGTGTGGAGGTGATGGAAGAGTATTTGGCATGGGAGGGAACATCCTTAGGCTTGTTTAGTGTTAATGGAGGGAAGAGTGTGTTCTGAGGAAGATATGGGGGGCAGAAAGTGATAGGAGACAAGCAGACAATTTGGTGCCAATTCAAAATGTTTTGTATGCCTTGCGGCTCTGTCAGTTTTTTACTGTGGCTATACAACCTGGTTAAAAGGCAATTGTAGATAGAAACCAAACCAGGGACCTAATGGAAAAGAAATTCTCCAGCAAACATTTTACTTGGCTTATTAATAGATTTGATTTTGTGTCCAAATACATTGATAATGTCTTTAGTATATTAATAAGTTAGTAGACAAACCAATAAAATTGCGTATCTTCACAAAATAAATTATCTTTTTGTTTCAAATTTTCTTTTTCACCTCTATTAAATTCCCCTTTATTTGTACTTAGTTACAAGTCAACATGATTGCTTTCTTGGGGATTTCTTCATATAAAATGCTATTCACTTTTCATATGAGCAATTGGATGTGGATAGACTGGCTACATTTGCTATGTCTTGAATTGAATATTAGTGAGTTTGAGGGAAACAGCTCAGAGGCCATAGTTAAAACAGAAACATGGTGAGATGGGCCATGGTAAGACTGAGTCATCTACTAATCTCCTGATGCTCTTTGAGTTTAGTCTGGAGTTTACTTTGCCATTGGAAGTTTTTCAATGTATTTATTTCTAATATTCATTTTTAAGTTGATTCTTTTGTCATGTCCATTTAGTTTTTAAACAATTCTATCTTTGTTTTAAATTATCTAGTCTGTTTTAAATGACTGTATTTTTCTAGTTGTTAAATTAAGCACCTATCCAAAGTACATGTATAAAGACACAAATTGGTGTGAATATACTTTGTATACAACCAGAAATATGAAAAATTGTGCTCTATATGTGTAATAAGAATTGTAATACATTATGCTGTTATATATAAATAAAAAAATTAATTAAAAAAATTAAGCACCCAAATCATGCTTGTTTTAAAGTTATTATAAGTCTATACTGTAAGATTAATTTTGTCTAGACTAAATTTTTGATAGTGTTAATTAAATAATTAATTATTAATTACTAATTATCTATTTTGTTTTCCTTAGTGTCTTTTCTTAGCATTAACTTTTAAAATCTTATCTTTTGGGATTTAAGATTGCTACTCAGTTTGTGTAGGAGTCTTTTTTTTCTCTGTTCTCTCTCTCTATCTCTGTCTCTGTCTGTATCTTTGTCTCTGTCTCTGTTTCTTTCCCATCCCTCACCATTAGTATTGGTTTTGTGGTTGTTTTCTCTCAGATCTCAGGGTCTCAATCTAGAATAGGTCACAAAATGACATTGTTGTCTTGTGTTCTTCAACACAGAGCCATTGATTCCTTCAGCTCACTTTGTTTATATTGATGAACTGTTTGCACCTGTTTCCTCCAAATAACAGAAAAACATTCCACCCTATTTTCAGCCACCTTTCACTGATGGACAGGGAAGCCTCACTCTAGCCTCTCCCTTCAAACAATGAGCCTGTCCACTCTTTCAGAGGATAACTTTAGTAGTTATTTATTGAGTTTTGGTTTTTACCTTTCACTAGAATGCAACCTGCTTTAGGTAAGAGTCTTATTCATCATTACATCTTTAGAGTTTTGAACAGTTTCTTAAACATAATTGGTTTTGTAAGTGAATTCCAATCCAATATTTATTTTATTCATAAACAGAAGAAATGAATTTAAAAATACTAAAAGGAAATCCCATGTTTTAAGTTTTATAGGAGAAAACTTAGTTTTCTCTTTCCTTTGATTTGCATTCTTTTTTTAAAAAAATTTTATTTATTTTAATTTGTTATATATGACAACAGAATGTAATTCAATTCATAGTACACATATAGAGCACAATTTTTCATGTCTCTGGTTATTCACAAAGTAGAGTCACACCATTCATGTCTTCATACATGTACTTAGGGTAATGATGCATTCTGACATAATCAATCTCATACTTCTGAATCCTGTGTGAATATAGATATGATTTAGTAATTCCCAGTTTAGAAATAAAATCTCTCTTCACCTCAAATTCCCATATTCCTCCCTTACTATTGACAACATTTTTTATGCTAGGCTTCCCATCAAAATATTCCCCAAAGAATAGCCTACTCTTACTATCCTTTTTACTCCATAGATACTCTTTAACTCTGTAATCCAGCTTTGTTCTTCACCTCTCTGGTGATACTATTCTTGTCAAGGCTGAAAGCATCCCAGAGCTCTTCTCTGTCCTCACCAGGGAAAGAGTAGCCTTGCAAAATTGCTCATGCCCTCTCCTTGGTTTCCCAGGTTTCATCATAGGACCCTTGTCTGGATTTTCTTATTTCATGACTATCTCTGTTGGTCCTCATCTACTGGCAGATCTTTAGATACTGAGTTGTTTATGTCTCAGGCTGGGGCTCCCCTGTTTGTCCTTACTCTCTCTTTCCTTAGATGTCATCACTCTTCTCCATGCTTTAACTCCCTTTACTTGATGATGACTCAAATGCTCATCTCAACCCCAGACCATTTCCTGAACTCTAGATATGTATCTGTCTGTCTATATGATCTTTACTTTGTTGTCTTTTAGATTCATCCAATGAATGTGCCTAAAATTGAAGCACTTTTAAATGTAATTGCATTTTTCTCCTTTATAATCTTCCATAGGATCTTGAATCTCTTAAGATTTCTTTAAATTGTATATTTTAATTTTCCATTTGTATTTATCAATTATTTGCTAAGATTCTAAGCAGTATATTCTTGATTGATTTTTTTTTACTGCATACTAGGTAATTTTCTGTCAATAATGAAAAAATTGCTATTTTAATATGTGCAATAATTTTCTTATTCATATCTCAAAGACAACTTAAGAGTCTCCAACATTTATTTTCTCCCTCTCTCTCTCTTATTTTTTGTACTTGGGATTAAACAGGGTTGCTTTATCATTGAGCTGCTTACTTAGTCCTTTTTATTTTGGGACAGGATTTCACTAAGTTGAGAGACAGCTTAAACGTGCAGTGCAATCCTCTTGCCTCAACCTCCCAACCAAAGCATTTTTATTTTCCAAAGGTAAATATAGATTTTATTTGAAGTAAATGAATTGTTTTTTCCATGCATATTCTTTTCACAGGTGTCTACGGATAAAATGAAAATTTCTAATGCAGTTTCTATTTATGTCAGTCACAATCTTAGAAAATTCAAGCAACGTAGTAAAGAAAAAGAAACAACATGAATTAAGCATGTGCACAAATATTTTACTTTACCTCATGAAAATATGGTCAAGGCTTACAGCTTTAGTTTGTGAGCTGTTGAGATCACTATTGTTATAATATTAAATCTGGGAGAAGAATGTTAAAGACCTGAGCAGAAATAAGGTTTATAAGGTACATTTTACAGGGTAACAATTTCAGCACCAGAATCATGATTGAAACTCACTCAGAGCTTATTTATTGCATTCATCTTTTTGTAATCACACTTGAAGAGTTTAACAATAAAGAATGACTTTTCCCATTAAAAACTAATCTGAGAATCCTGCAGCAAACAAAATATGGTATGCCTCCCCCCATAAAGGGTAATAAATCATGTTACACAACTCACAAATACGAAAATGAATAAACATAATTAGGATTAGGCCATGAAGTTAACAAAGAAGGAATAAGAAGTTAGTTTAGAGGAGATGTCCAAGTAAGTCATCTCTGAGGACAATTCAAAGATGAATGGATATTTAAGTGGAGAATGAAGCATACTGCAGGACAAGTGTGTATGGAGGTTTTCAGGAAGCCAAATGGATGCTCCATAAAAGTGCTAAATTTTGTTCATTGTGAAAGTTCAAGAACAATCTTTTTTTGTTTTTGTTTTTGCTGACTTGTTTTTTACAAGTTTTGTTTTGTTAATTTATAAGTACTTCCATTAATTCGCTAAAACAACATACTGCATATTTAGCCCACATAGAAAATAATTAATCATTTTTATCCTAAGTGACAAAAATTAATAGGTATAAATTATAACTTTTGTATAGAAGTTGAGTTTCAATATTTTTGTATTAATTATTTGTGTCCACTTATGAATTTATTATGCTTTTTAGTTGACATTCTTGTTTTTTTGATCCTGGGGATTGAACTTGGGGGCACTTAACCACTGAGCCACGTACCCAGCCCTTTTTTATATTTTATTTGGAGACGGGCCTCCATGAGTTGCTAAGTGCCTTGCTAATCTGTTGAGGCTGGCTTTGAACTCAAGATCCTTCTGCCTCATGCCTCAGCGTCCTGAGCTACTGAGAATACAGGTGTGTGCCATGGTGCCCGGCTAATTGACATTTCTTTAAAAAAAATTTTTTTTTAGTTGTAGTTGGACACAATAACTTTATTTTATTTATTTATTTTTATGTGGCGCTCAGGATTGAACCCAGTGCCTTGCATGTGCTAGGTGAGCGCTCTACCGCTGAGCCATAACCATAGCCCCCTAATTGACATCCTTAAGATTTTTGATCGTTATGGGATGACAAGTCATTTTCTTTTGAGCTTTAAATGTTTTGATTGAGTAATTTATTTTTGCCCATAAAGGCTTCTATAATCATTGTAACTGAGGTATAGCATGAGAAAAATTCAAGCTGCTTTTCAATTTAATTAAACATATGAGGAGTATGTTTATAAAATGACTGTTTCTCTCTAACCTTTGAAAGTTTATTCCTTCCTCTCAAAGACCTTTCCTTCTGTAGAGTGTTATGTCTCCTTAAGGTTTAAGTAAATTGAATCATCTGAGATTAGATTCCATTGAAAGGTCAAGATGATTTCAGACTTTAAAAGTTATGGAGTTTGAGTTGTAATTCTATTAAAAATTCATTAAAATCTTTTAGAAATTTGTTAAACTAAATCATGTTATATTCTATATCTAAAGATGAAAGAGGACACTTTATAGCACTATTAAATATTGTTTATTTTCTAATGGGATATATTGTTCACAATATACAAGCACAGACATACTCCAGTTTGTAGCTTTCGTGATTTCTTATTTTGTGAGCATTTTCAATTTCTAGCAATTGGGAACTAACTAGACAATGTATTTCCCCATTTTGATTCAGATTATTTTTCTTGCATAAAATAATATTATTTTGTGACTATTTTATAAGAGTCATTTTTCAAGCATAATTTAAGTGAATATCATGTTTTAAATTTATGTTTTTATCAGATTTTATTTTAATAATGATGAAGTGAAAGAAGTCTATATAACCTGTTTTTAATGAGGAAATATTATAAATTATGATTTACAATAATTCAGTAATTACATTGTAAAATTACTGAAAATAGTTTTCATTGACTTTATAAAAGTATAAATATATTTTAGTATACAGCATTAATTTTAATGTACATATTTTAACTCTATCCTAGTAAACCAGGTGAGATACTTTTCAAGCAAAATGTAAATTTGAGAACAATGCAGCACTACACTTGAGTAGATCATAGATTGAGATCAAGAAAATTTACTGCTCGTGCTGGGGATGTGGCTCAAGCGATAATGCGCTTGCCTAGCATGCACGGGGTGCTGGGTTTGATCCTCAGCACCACATAAAAATAAAATAAAGATGTGTCCACGGAAAACTGAAAAATAAATATTAGAAAATTCTCTCCCCCCGTCTGTCTCTCTCCCCACTCCCCAAAAAAAGAAAATTTACTGCTCTGCCATTTTCTGCCTTTCAAAAATAATACTGTTCAATTCAACCGTTTATGTTGCATCTTTTCAGCGTCTTGTGGTCTCAGTTGTCCTGAAATCTCTCTTTAAATTTGGAATTTGGAATCACTATTTTCCTATTGTTTTCAGACTTTAAATGTTTGTGAAAATGAACTTCAAAGGCTTTTGAAAATAATAAGAACTTAATTATGTATGTGTGTGTGTGTATTTATATATATATATATATTCGCTATGGATTGAACCACAGGGCTCTCAACCACCGAGTCACATCCCCATCCCTTCTTTAAAAATTTTATTTAGAGACAGGGTCTCACTGAGTTGCTTAGGTCCTTGCTAACTTGCTGAGGCTGGCTTTGAACTCTCAATCCTCTATCTCAGCCTCTCAAGCTGCTGGGATTACAGGCATGCACCATCACACTCAGTGAATAATACATTTCTGTCTGATGCTGAACTATTAGATAGCTTACCAACAATTTGAACAATCTTTTTCTATGGCCATAGAAAGGGTGACTGAAGGCAAGGGGAAAATATTAAAGTTGGGGGTTAAGGTTTACCTTTTCTAGGCCAAAATGAAGATAGGAATGAACTAAAATAAAATCCCCCTCTCTCTTGTTTGCGCAACATGTGTCTGTGTTTACTTGTTCCTTCACAGGAGATTTTTGTGGTCATCATAAAAAATTTCTGTGCACTTTTCACCATGTTTTGAGGATTAAATATATCATTACAACTGATTATCACAGTGATTAGCTTTATCATTTGTGTTTTCACGTACTTTTCCCTGCACTTCATAGTTGATAGGCTACATTGAATTAAACTGTGTTTTTCTGATTGTCATTTTCAGTTTGTATAAACAGATTTCAAGATATTTATTATTCAGGGTATTTAGTGATACATGTCATCACTTTTACATTATCATCCTTTTACTTGAAGAGGTTGATGGAGCTGGAAGTGTTGTAGTCAGAAGAACATAGTTGGGTGGAAATACAATTAAAGAGCCCATGCTTGAGTGGGAGAAACAGCTTCTTAATCATGAAATTTGCACTTGATCACCTTTTTTTTTTTAAACTTGAAAGGGAAGGTGGCTGGTCTAGATGCAATATATATATTTTTTTATACAGTCTTGGTATAAACCAGAGTAAATAGTTCATGTGATTGATTCCAGAGCTGCCATAACCAGCTGTGCAGTGGCTTTGGTTCAACAAAGCCCTAAGAGTGCACTTACTGATCTGCAACCTCGCTGTAGACAAAATGAGCATACTAGGGTATGATGAATATGGAGGGGTTTCTCTTCTCCACAGAGCATCAAATCTCATCTTCACCCCAGGTATTCTTTCATATAACTTGTTTGGTGAAGATCAACAGTGCAGATGTACACAGCTGAGCCCAAACACAATGTTAACTGCACTAGAGAAGTGGAACTAACAATTTGATCTATTGTTTGTGCTTAATACATTTATCTACTAAAAAAAATCGTAATAGCAGGAATGTTCTCTTAGAGGACCTCCTCATATTTTTTATTGTTAATGGTTTTTTAAATTTCAAATGAATAACAAATAGTCTTCTATTTCATTGCTTGAAATTGATCTGTTAAAATTATTTATGTCCTTCTGATTCAGTTTGGGTAGGTCACATGTCTCTAGGAATTTGTCAGTGTCGTCAAGATTTTCTATTTTATGGAATTTTCAAAATAGGTTCTGATTATCATCTGTATTTCAGTATTGTCCTTAATGATATTTCCTTTTTTATTATGAATTTTATTAATTTGAGTTTTCTCTCTGTATTTGTTATTGTGGCTAAGAGTTTATCAATTTTATTTATTTTTTAAAAGAACCAACTTTTGTTAATTATTTTGATTGTTCTTTTATTTTAATTTCATTGATTTCAGCTCTGATTTTAATTATTACTGTCAAAAGCTGACCAACAAAGAAAATCACAGGACCTAATAGATCCTCAGCAGAGTTCTATAAGACTTTCAAAGGAGAATTAACACCAATACTTATTGAATTATTCCATGAAATAGAAAAGGAGGGAATCCTTTCAAACTAACTCACTCTGTGAAGTTAGTATCACCCTGATACCAAGACCAAATAAAGACACATCAAGCAAAGAAAATTTCAGACCAATATCCCTGATGAACATAGAGGCAAAAATTCTCAAAAAAATCTGTCAAATCACAAAAAACATATTTAAAAGATAGTAAAATACTCACAGTAAAAATGCTAATAATAATAAATAAGTATACCTAGTAGTATGCTTCTGTAAATACTAATTATAAATTGTTTGTTGAGAAAATACAGTGTAACCATGGGTCTGGTCTATAAAATTTTCATTGTGTTGGAAAAAAGCAGTATGATTTGTCAGCAAGAAAGAGACTCTCTGGTTTTGTCTTGTTGAGGTATAATTCCCTTAAGCAGTATGAAATGTCCTTATTTTCCCCTTCAGATTAATTTTGGCTTGAAGTTCACTTTGTCTAATATGAGTATAGAAACCCCTGCTTGCTGGTGAGAAATATATGTGTGGAGAGCAGTGATTTGAATCAAATTATGGCCTCTAAAATTCCCATGGTTACATTTGCACTGGGAGCTAACTATCCAAAAGTGTAGATCATAATGCCCTAGTTGCTATGGTAATGCTGGCCAGTGGGGCAGGTGGGAAGGTTCATGGCTATTATTATCAGTAGAGGCCTTCACTTCAGTACCTTCTCCCAGGGGTAGTGAATTCTGAGCAAAACAAATTACCCTAATGTCTCATCAGTCCTGAATCCTTCAGATAGCCTGCTTTGCTGAAATTTTCCCACAAATAACCTTTTGATGAAACTGATATAATAAACTTGCCAAGCTAGCTTGGGATCAGTCAAGCGTCACCAGGGCTTGGCTTTCCTACTGGGCCCCAATCTTTTCTCCCTATGTATTTCTGTATGTATTTTTCTTAATCTTTGATTATTTTCTCCCTTATATCCAGTGTCCCTGTAATTAATGGCTATGGTTCTGAGAGAGATGAGGGAGCCATGCCATATATGAATAATATGTTTTTTCCCATCCTTTTCCCTTCAGTCTGTGGATGTCTTTGCCTATGAGGTGAGTCTCTTGGAGACAGCATAATGTTGGGTCTTCTTTTTAAAACCAATGGTTCATGTCTTTTGATTGATTAGTTTAGGCCATTTATCTTCAAAGTTATTATTGAGATATGGTTTATTTTCACAGTAATTTTGGTTTATTTCTGGTTTTTAATTTGAATTAGTTTGTCCTTTGACCATTTCTTTGGTATAGTTCTTCCCTTTGCTTATTTTCACTTTTATTTTTCATTTCTTCTTCATGGAATATTTTGTTGAGAATGTTCTGTAGTGCAGACTTTCTAGTTGTGAATTCTTTTAACTTTTGTTTGTCATGGAAGATTTTATTTCATCTTTAAATCTAAAGTTCAATTTTGCTAGATATAGTATTCTTGGTTGGCATCCATTTTCCTTCAGAGATCCATATATATTATTCCAAGACTTCCTAGCTTTGAGGGTCTGGGTTGAGAAATCAGCTGAGATCCAAATTGACCTCTCTCTAAATATAATCTGTTATTTTTCTCTGGCAACCTTTAAAATTATATCCTTATTCTGTATGTTAGGCATTTTCATAATAATGTGCCTTTGTGTGGGCCTGTTTTAATTTTGTCTATTTGGGGTCCTGTAAGCCTCCTTTATCTGATTTTCTATTTAATTCTTTAGGTTTGGGAAATTTTCTGATATTAATTCATTGAAAGGATTGTGAATTTCTTTGGATTGTATCTCCATGCCTTCATCTATATTGATGAATCGTAAATTTATTCTTTTCATGTTATCCCATATTTTTTGAAAGTTCTGTTCATGTTCATGGTCTCTTAACATCTTTTCTCCATGGTCAACTTTATTTCCATGATTATATGTTTTGTCTTCATTGCCTGAAACTCTGTCTTCCAAGTGGTCTAGTCTGTTTGTTATGCATTCTATTGAATTTTAAAAAATTTATTTATTTATTTTAATTTGTTATACATGACAGCAAAATGCATTTCAATTTATAGTACACATATAGGGCACAACTTTTAATGTCTCTTATTGTACACAAATTAGAGTCACCACCATTTGTGTCTTCAATATACTTAGGGTAATGATGACTATCTCATTCCACCATCTTTCCTACCCCCTTTACCCTCCCTTCCCCTTTCTCCTCTTTGCCTTATCTAAAGTTTCTACTTTCCTCCCATGCTCTCCCTCCCCCCCCTGCATTATGGATCAGCATCCACATATCAGAAAAAAAAAAACATTAGGTCTTTAGATTTTGGGGATTGGCTTACTTCACTTAACATGATACCCTCCAACTCCATCCATTTACCTGCAAAGCCACAATTTTGTTCTCTTTTAATGCTGAGTAATATTATATTGTGTATGTATACCAGTTTCTTTATCCATTTATCCGTTGAAGGGCATCTATGTTGATTCCACAATTTAGCTATTGTGAATTGTGCTGCTATAAATATTGATGTGGCTGCATCACTGTAGTAGGCTGTTTTTAAGTCCTTTGTGGATAAACTGAGGACTGAGATAGCTTGGTCAAATGGTGGT
The DNA here is from genome assembly GCF_021218885.2 of Marmota monax. Lineage (NCBI taxonomy): Eukaryota > Metazoa > Chordata > Mammalia > Rodentia > Sciuridae > Marmota > Marmota monax. The sequence goes on from NW_026692781.1 coordinate 20,224,099, forward strand.
TCCATTCCAAGTTTTCTAAGGACTCTCTATACTGCTTTCCACAATGGTAGCACCAATTTGCAGTCCCACCAGCAATGTATGAGAATATCTCTTTATTCAAGTGATCTTTTGCCCCCTGAATTTTCTCTCTATTTCACTCCTTACATTGTCCTTTACTTTGCAGATCAATTTAACTATGTACATTTTAAACTCCTTTTCTGACATTTCTTCCATTGTGGTATCGTTAGAGCATTTTGGTTTGTTTGGGATGATTTTTTTCCTTGTTTCTTTACATTGTTTGTCTACTAATCTGGCAGTGTGGATCTAAGGCAGTACAGTTTCTACCCTTTACATTTATAGTGTCCCTGAAGTTTACCAGTCCCTCACCAATAAGGGGGAGACAAATATAACAGCATCCAATGCAAACAATATGTAGCCTAAAACTAAATAGCTCCTACTAAGGCATCTAAAATTTTGTCACAATAAACAGAGATGATTCCATTATTGCCTATTAAAGACAGTAAGTTTGCAAAAGTGTTTATACTTTCAAATGGTGGACAAAGAACCGAAGTCGTATAGGATGTGATGTTTATGAGGAAGAAGAAGAGATGATAGAAATAAAAAAAATTAAAGGAAGAGGGAAAGCGGGAATAATAGAAGTTGGCTGTTAACTGTAGAAGAGAGAAAAAAGGGAAATAAATAAGTGGGAGAAAAATATAAGGTAAAAATTTTAAAAAGGTTAAAATAAAAATAGAAATAAAAAAATAAAAGACTACAGAACAAAACTGAACTATACTAATCAGATATCCCAGTCCTCAATAAACTCATTCATTTAAAATAATTGGTTTCAAAAATTATAGAAATGTGAGAAAAAAGAAAAGTAAAAAGAAGAAATCTCAATGAAAAATTGAATATTTGTTTCCATTGGAGCTCAAAAGATTCTCAGCTTCCCTTCTCAGCACTTAGGTAGGGTTGTCTGGAGTATGATATTTTCTCCACTCTCTGATTGGGGTTGCTGAGGTGAGAGAGTTAATTCTAGAGGTGGAACTTCTGGATGCAGGGTTTAGGTTTAGGTATTCTCCAGTCACTTTTCTGACTGCCAGTTCATCTGGAGATTTTAAATCAGCTCACCCCCATGGCCCAGCAGTTTCTGGTCTATTCTGGAAAAGTATATTCCAAGAATTTTCTTTGGGTTCCACTTTTGTGGTGTTGGAGCCAGTTCTTAGCCCACTTTGTTGCCTGTGAACTTCACAATTCCTGGTCGATGATTCAGTCTCCAAACTCAATCTATCCCCACCTTTGAATTCCCAGTTAGGTACTTCTCTCTCAGCTGGGCCTGCAAGCAGCCAGATTGGAAGGAGAGAGGGAAGCCAGGTAGGTTTCCATGACAAGTTTCCCCTGTGTTAACCTCTCTCCATGCTTGATTTTCCTGGTCACTTAAGCACACTCTCTGTTGAGCTATGTGAGTTTCCCTGGCTTGTTTTGTAATCAAGACTCAGGTCTGTCAGAAATCAGCTCCACCAGCTGTTGACCTTCATATTGAGGCTGCAAAATTGTTCCTTCTGCTGTCCTCCATACACAGCAAGGAAAGATGGTGGCTTCTTTCCTGTACAAGGATATTGTGTAGTGCATCTCACTGTTTAGTTAGGCAGTAACTCTGATCTCTAAACTCTCTGTACCTGATACACCTTAGTCCTCTCAAGAATGAGGGCTCCTTTACTTCCCTTATTGATTTACTGTGTTTACAGAAGGACCATTCTGGCTTGTGCTTCCAACTGCTGCCACAGCTCTGGCACTGAGGATTTCTTCCTTATTTTATTGTATTCGATCTCCGGGTCACTGATCTATTTTGAGTGTCAAGTATTAAATTCCAGTAAAGCCCCCCCCCTAATTTTTATTCATTTATCCTCCTTGCAGAAAAGCTGCCAGTCTGCTTTTCTTGATTTCATGACATGGAACTGTCAGGGAAGAAACCTCTGTATTCCACCATATTCCTCTCTCTTCTCTACTTTTACTTGGGGTAAAGGGGTAATCACCAAACCATCATGAAGTTTAGGTCTTTGGCCTGGGGACCCTCAGATTGAAATGGTAATATAAATTCAAATCACAAACTTATGTGAAATCAGTTATCTTATTAAATGAATTCTTAGCACTAATTTTAACCAGTCAGGACAATATTAAAAGTTACCTCTCTGATTTTAGTTTAATAAAAGATTTTAAGATTTCAAATATTTGCTTTTGTTTTTGTTATCACCCCAAATCTTAATTTTTATAAACTCAAATATGTCAGGCACTGAGAAAAGAGTACCAGATGGTCTACTCATATGTGGAGTTTAAAAATACTGATCTTGTAGGAGTCAAGAGTAGAATAGTGGTTATGAGATGTCAGGGATGGAGTGAGAATGGGGAAGGCTTTATCAGTGGTACTAAGTCCCAGTTATATAGGGGCAAGAAGCTCTGAGTATTATTGAACAGTATTGGACAGTATTGGACTAGAGATAGCAATAATGGTATGTTTCAAAAAGGAAAAAAAAAGGAATTTTTTTTTTCATAAAGAAATGACGAATGTTTGAGGAGATAAATGTGTTTCACCTTAACTAAACATTATGCAATGTATACATGTATTGAACACTACATGGTACCCTGTTAATTTTTATAATTTTAATATTTTTATGTACTAGGTAAAATTTTAAAGTTAATAAAGGTGTATTTAAGACTGTGTTTATAGTAATTTATCAGAATCCAGATGTTTTGTAACAGAAGGTTTTGTAGAACAAATGGTATCATATTAACGTTAATGTTAGAATGTCAGAGCATTCTTCCCCTTTCTCTTCTGTTTGGTGGTCCCTTTACTCAGTTTTAGAGTTCACTATGTTTTTTTTTTTTTAAATTTAGTTTTGGAATATTTTTAGATTTACAGAAAAGTTGCAATAATAGAAATTTCTTGCCTACCCTTCAACCAGTTTTCCCTCTTGTCAACATCTTACATAACTTGGGTACATTTGCAAAATTAGGAAATCAGTGTTGCTCAGCCCTTTAACAAAGCTCCTGACTTTATCTGGATTACACTAGTGTTCCTTTCTATTCTGACAATCCACCCGGCTTTCCACATAATGGTGTTTAGTTGTGATGTCTCCTTCACATCCTCAACTATATGACAATTTCTTAGGCTTTTCCCCTCCCTGACATTGACAGTTTTGAGTAGTACTGGTTCAAGATTCTATAGAACATTCTTAATTTTTATGAAGTTGTTGCCATTATTAGTCTGCGATTATGGTTTTTGTAAAGAATGTTATGGAGTTCCATACCTTGGCCTTCCCATTATATCATATTGAGAGATAAATGCTGTTAACATAGTGTCACTAGAAATATTAACCCTTACTCAATGGGCTGAGGTAGTGGTTGCCAAGGTTTTCCACTGTAAAGTTGATTTCTAGAGTAATCCAGGTTCTTTAGATAATGTGTTCTAATTGAAGCATTATTATTTTGTACCTTTCTGAGCATATGAATTGTACATATTTAAAGTACTATTTTGCATGTATCGTGTTTACCTTTGCTGCAGTCTCCATCCATTGGTATGTTACCTCTTAGATTTGTTTTCTTCATGGTTGCTTGATGATTATTATCTGTGGACTCATATGTTTGGTTTCATTTCTTGCTTATGTCCTGCCTTTCTACCCCATGTGCTGAATTCATATTTGTTATTTTCTTCAGACCAACATGTGGGGAACTGTAGACAATATGGCCCATATTTTTGTTCCTTCTGTTTGCCCCAGGCCACTCCTAAAGCAAAAATTCTTTATTCCTTATAATATTCTGAACTACTGTACCTCAGAGCAACAAAACTTGTTTATGTGTTTTCGTCTCTCTCTCTCTCTCTCTCTCTCTCTCTATATATATATATATATATATTATATATTATATATTAATATATATATTAATATAATTTAGTCTTTCTTTCACAGTTCATTATAATTTCTGGTTCACTGAGAGCACTCCTTTTTAATTTTTTCTTCTAGTAGTCGTTTATATTTTTAAAAACATGTATTTTGAGATGTTGGAGATTTGGAGTATAAGACTGACACTGTAGATTATCATGGTCAAGGGGAAGTTCCCAATGTCATCATATATTGCCATCACAGACTGTTTTATGTCTTTCCCCAGTGAATTTCCTCAAGGCTTCTTTATAAATCCCTTGAGTAGACTGATTTTTAAGGAGAAAATATTCGTATTTAATAGTTAAGAATATAACAGCAGTACCTATTAACTGTATGATGTTTAGTTAGTTATTTAATGTCGATTTCTTCCTGGCAATGTTATTTAAATTATAGTGCATGTTAATGTTAAATGGAGTGTATCAAGGCTTCAGTCCATATTAGTTATTAATATTATATTACACTTCTCTCTCAAGCTAAGTGTAGGTTGGAATAAAATCTATTAATTTTGACCAGAAAATAATTGGTTCGATTTAAATAATTCTGTATGCAAGAATTTGAACAACTGTTTGATTTATGGATTTTATTTTTTAGTATATTGACCATAAAGCCATGGGTGAAGTTAATGTATATAATCTCTATATGAGTTCTTTAGGTCTAACTAGCAGAAATGACTGATGAATTAAGATTGCAAAAAGATTTTTGAAAGAATAAAACATTACTCATAGAACCAAGGATAGAGATTGTTTTGCTAGTCTGTGAACTAAATGTTATATTTGACTCCTGCAATTATAACCTCTCTGTAATAATATAAACAAGAAAAAGGAGAATGAAAATGTGTACAATTATACATATGCATGCACACATATACATTTGAAGGAGTATTTTCAGAAAGTGAAGAATTACATAAGCAGGCTAGAGTTGTCATTTCTGCGAATAGTATATAGTGGGTTGGTAACTATCACTACATTTTTTTTATGTTCCTCTTAAATGTTGGTAGAATACTAGTTGGTTGGAAGTTTTTCCGTAGTAGTGTGATTCAGTCCTTCATTTTCTGTATAATTTAGTGGTTCTTTGTATAAAGGCATACTTTATACAAAGAACGTACTTGCTGATTTTTATTACTGTATGCTACTCCCTTGGGTTTTATCTTAACAATTTCCAGTCCTCATTGTGTGGAAGAAATCCTACTCATCCCTGATAGTGTCAAAATGGTAAACCAATAGGGGAGTTGCAATTTTCATCTTTTTACTTAGAGACTGGATGATATAAAAATTATCAGCAGGCAAAAACCATTATTGTGTATACTGATGCACACATTTTCCTTGAATACTGATATTTACAGAAAAGCAAATTCTTAAGCTCTAAAGGAAACAATTTATCAAGAAGTTTATATAAAGGAGACTCCTCTCTACCTCTTTTCCTTCATACTAAGACTTGTGCATTTTGGGAGACAAAGCCATAAGTCAATTTAGAAAAAAATACCACATCCTGCAAGTCAGCCAGCATCTCAATCTTGCAAAGTCTTGTTGGCAAACTGTTACTGCAGTAAAAAAGGTATTTGAGTATTCAATAAAGGTTAATGTCTTTGCTCATTAGCTCACTGATTTAAGATGTGAAGTCTTGATTGGAGGCAAGAATTTTTGGAACACTTCCCTGGCAAAGAAAAGGCCACAGTTTAATGGAACAGTTACCAGGTAGCTGGCTAGTTCCTGTCAGGCATCATGTTTGGCCACTATTGCCAGCAGACTTACATTCACTCATGGTAACAGTTAACTGAGTTGCATCCTTGTTACCATAGCAATTTTGTGTAAAGCCTGAAGTCCTGGGTCAACCATGGAAGGGAATGATTCACATTCACATTCAGCCTATACATCTGAGTTTTAAATCTCCTATGTGGGGTAGGTGTACTCTGGTTATAATTCACATGGGGTACAAACATTTGAATGATTTGGTTCTTTTCCAGGTATTCCATCCACACATCCACATACTCCTTCTCAAGCCTCTTTGTTTCCCCAATCTCATTCTTTTCTACTTCATTTCCATCTGACCAGATACTGAGCACTGCCCAGCTACCTAGGAATTAGAGTATATTTTTACTGGTAAGGAATCGGACCAAAAAAATATTTACTGAATTATACTGTGTAATAACAAATCAAAGCTTTCAGCAATTTCTCTTTTATTTAGTATTGAGAATACATAACCAGGCAGTTATGTTTCTGTGCATGTCTCTGTGTATTAATTTTATTTGTTTATTTTTATGTGGTGCTGAGTATCAAACCCAGTGCCTCATGCATGCTAGGCAAGTGCTCTACCACTGAGCTACAGCCCCAGCCCTCTGGTGTATTAAAATTAGGGTTATTAATACAACTAAGATATGGACAGAACTTAGGGGATCTAAAGAAGAAAAATCATGAAAAATAACCAACTATGGGCTTTGGAATCAGAGAATTCAGTTGATTTTGTCTCTAGTAATAGTTAAGTAATTTTCAAATATAAGTAGATAATAGAAAGGCCACAGTTAAGATATTAAAAAGTGAAAAAGGACCTTCTTTCACAGCTTGCACATATTGTATTAACTCACTAGTCTATCATTTTGCAAATTTTTAACAACCTAGAGCTAATAGGTTAGAAGGCAGTTCAAATCCCACCCTAAGAACTACAGAATAGTCTTTGAATTAAATTTTATTTTATTGTGGTTCTTACTTTCACTGCTCCAAATTTGTTTTAATTTTATCATATGGTTTAGGCTCTAGACCCATTGGTCACTCTTTTTTATAAATTTATTTTTTAAATTTGTTCTAATCAGTAATATATGACATCAGAATGCATTTCAATTCATTGTATACAAATGGAGCACTACATTCTCTGCTTGTACACAATGAAGAATTGTACTATATGTGCAGTCATACATGTACCTAGGGTAATGATGTTCCACCATCTTTCCTGCCCCCATAACACTTCTCCTCCCTCTCTTTTGCCCAATCAAAGTTCCTCCATTCCTCCCCACCCCCTATTATGGATCAGAGTCCACTTATCTGAGAAAACATTTGGCCTTTGTTTTTTTATGATTGGTTTACTTTGCTTAGCATGATATTCCCTAACTCAACCCATTTACTGGCAAGTGCTATAATTTTATTATCTTTCAATGCTGAGTGATATTCCAATGTGTGTGTGTGTGTGTGTGTATGTGTATGTGTGTGTGTATGTGTATGTATATCTATCTATCTATCTATCTATATATATATATATATATATATCAGTTTCGTTAAAGGGCATCTAGGTTGCTTCCACAGTTTAGCTATTGTGAATTGAGCTACTATGAACACTGATGTGGTTGCATCAGTAGAGTATGCCAATTTTAAGTCCTCTGGGTATAGACGGAGGAATGGGATAATTGGGTCAAATGGTGGTTCCCTTCCAAGTTTTCTAAGGAATCTCTGTACTGCTTTCCACCAACAATATATGAGTGTACCATTTTCCCCTCACATCCTTGTGAATACTTTTTATTGCTTGTATTCTTGATAATTGCCATTCTGATTGGCGTGAGATGAAATCTTACAGTAGTTTTGATTTGAATTTTTCTAATTGAGAAGTTGAACATTTTTTCATATATTTGTTGACTTAATGTATATCTTCTTCTGAGAATTATTTGTTCAGTTCCTTAGCCCATTTATTGATTGGGTTGGTTTTTTTTTTTTGGTGTTAAGTTTTTTATATATCCTGGAATTCTTTATATATCCTGGAAATTAGTGCTCTATCTGATGTGCATATAGTAAAGATATTTTTCCACTCCTTGGGTTCTCTCTTCATATTATTGATTGTTTCCTTTGCTGAGAAGAAACTTTTTAGTTTGCATCCATCTCATTTATTAAGTCTTGATTTTATTTCTTGTACTTTAGGAATCTGGTTAAGTCAGTAAGAATCTAATTCAATGAGATGAAGATTTTCACTTACTTTTTCTTGTATTAGGTGCAGGGTCTCTGCTCTAATTCCTAAGTCCTTGATCCACTTTGAGTTGAGTTTTGTGCATGGTGAGAGATAATGGTTTAATTTCATTGTGCTGCATATGGATTTCCAGTTTCCCAGCACCATTTGTTGAGGAGGCTATCTTTTCAGCAATGTATGTTTTTGGCACCTTTGTCTAGTATAAGATAACTTTATTTATGTGAGTTTGTCTCTGTGTCTTCTATTCTGTATCATTGGTCTACATATCTATTTTGGTGTCAATACTATGCCATTTTGTTACTATAGCTCTGTAGTATAGTTTCAGGTCTGGTATTGTGATGCCTCCTGCTTCACTCTTTTTTGCTAAGGACTGCTTTGGCTATTCTGGTAGAGCAATTGGACACTCTTAGATGACATAAAACTCAAGAATTTAATTTATCACTTGTATTAGGAGTTTTTCTTTCCTTTTTTATGTCATTATATTCTACAAAGAAAAGATATTTTGTTTAGAATGGATGTAACTCAACAATTTATGTCCATTAAAGTAATAAAGAATTCCAGGGCAGATGGATAACAGCTATGGCCCCTGTGAGGCTCTGTTACTCTTTCCTCTCCCTTGAGCCATGCTATAGGATTTCCTAGGGGCACTTAACCCCCGAGCTACATCCCCACCCCCTTTTTTTTGTATTTTATTGAGAGACAGGGTCTCACTGAGTTGTTAAGTTGCTGAAGCTGGCTTTGAACTTGTGATTTTCTTGCCTTAGCTTCCCAAGCTGCTGGGATTACAGGCATGTGACATTAACCAAATTTTTGTGCACGATTTTTTAAAAAATATTTGTCCTCTCTCATGTATTTCAGTTTTTATTACAAAACTGACAAAAAATGTTACCTTTCTTTCTTATCCTTCCTTTTTTCAAACTAACTACTCATTGAAGGTGCAGGCAGAGTTGTAAGGTTAGACCTTATATTTCAGAATTTGTTTTCTAAGAAATGAGGTAATGTGCTCTCTAATTCCATTGACTTCACAGTGGGAAAACTGAGATTCTTCACAATGTGTTTGTCAGATGATCAGTTTGATTTCTTTCTTTTCCCTTTCCTTTTTTCTTTTTCTTTCTTTGGTAGTACTAGGGAATGAACAAAGTTCTCATGCATGCTAGGCTTACTCCTTAGTAAGCTATATACCTAGATGAATCAGTCTGATTTATTCATGTCAGATCCCTTTGGCTCCTGGATTCTGTGTCCATCCTAGATGAGTAAGAGGAAGGAGAAAGGGAAACCGGACATTCCAAGATTATGTTTACATAAATGAATTTAGATAATTTCTTTAGAAAGTTTTTTTGTCTTTTGTTTTCCAACCAAGGGAAATTAATTATCATGGACACATCCTTAAAGCATCATCACCATGTTAAGTGAGGAGCCTGACTTGTTAGAACTTAGAATTGCCTTGGGACAGGACCAGAAACCAGAAGTTCTATTTGGTACAAGGCTAGGTGACTACATTCTGGCTCCCTATATAAAATAGGCCTAAACTGGGGCGTTTCTCTTTTTTGTATGTATTTTAAAGAGCTCTTCCTTAAACACAGTTCTTGATGCTAAACCTTTCTTGCCATTCTGAACTTCAGATTATGGCCATAATCTGTTCTCACACTATATATATTAATAAGAATATATATAGCTATATATATTAATAACTCTGGACTCCACTTTTTCAAATCAAATATGCCAAACTTCTTTTCTGATAATTTTAAACAATGAATCATCAGGAAAATTTGTGTGAAAATGGCAAACCAACATTTTTTTATCGCACTAGTCCAAAAATCTCCCTATTGCAAAGTCGATTATTTTGATATTTCTGTTACGTGTTTTTTAAAAATAAAGTTAAAAATTAATAGTAATACTCAAAAAATTAAGAGTAATACTCAAATACTCAAATAGTAATACTCAAATCTGTAATTCTGTTTCTGTTTAATTTAAAATTTTAAAGTTAAATACATGTGTTTAGAATAAATTAATACCAAAATATATTTCCATGTTAATGAATTAATAATTTGATAGCTGGATTAGTATATTAAAACTTTTAAGTTGGAATGTAATTTTATACCATTTTTAGCAGAGAAGGTAATTTAATATTTATTTACTGTTTAATATTTAAGTTAAATAAAACTTAGTTGAAAATATGAAAAACAAAGATTTAATTTATATGGGTAATTTGATCTTAAAAAGTTTAGTACACTTTAGCTGGGTGTGGTGGTACGCTCCTGTAATCCCAGTGATTTGGGAGGCTGAAGGAGGAGGATCACAAATTCAAGGCCCACTTTATCAATTTAGAGAGAACCTGTCTCAAAATAAGAAGTTAAAAGGACTACTGGGGGATATAGCTCAGGCGTGAAGTACCCCTAGGTTCAATTCCCAGTACCAAAAAAAAATATTACAGTTTAAAAAATATGTTTAAATTTAAATTTTAAAATTAGCTATTAAACTATATTTTAAAAATTAAAATTTTACAAATTAAAATTTAAATATATCGATATTTACTGGAGTGTTTAGAATCATTGTGCTCTTTAAGCAATAATTTTATACAAATCTCATGTGCACAAATTTTTTGATATTTATAAAGTTCAAAGAATAATCAAAATAAGACATTTTATTAATTACAAAGAATTCAAGGGGTAATTAATGATGGTGGAATGTGATGATCATTACTATCCAAAGTACATGTATGAAGACACTAATTGGTGTGAATATTCTATGTATACAACCAGAGATATGAAAAATTGTGCTCTATGTGTGTAATAAGAATTGTGATGCATTCTGCTGTCATATATAAATTAAAAAATAAAAAAGAAAAATAAAAAAGAATGCAAGTAAATAAATTACTTTGAAATAAAAAGACAAATACTTTATAATTCTTTCATAAATTCAAGGAAAGTAGAAAATTCCTAAGGTTACGGTTAATTTTGGAAGTTTGAATTGTTTATTGTCTATGTAAATTAAATATATAGGTAACAGCAAAATCTTGAGTTTATTTTAACCTGCTTTCTTAAAAGTTAGATGTTTGAAGGAAAACAGCTGTAGCTTTAAATAGTATATGCAATCTTTCTGGATAAATGCATCCTGTTGTGTTTTGATCCCTACTTACTGTCAATCAAGAGTAAAGGATGGCGGGGATTCAGTGCTGCAGCCAGTATTAAAGGAGAAAGCCTTAGACGTGGAGAATGTGAAAGGGATGCATTTTTTTCATTATTATATCACAACCACTGTGCTTAGTTCACAGTAGTCATTTAATAAATGTTTTTAGTGGATTATTGAAAAAGTTGGGAATGAATTCCAAGAAGCCTTGACAGTTAGATTACGAGTTGCCTCCTGCTCCATCAGAGAGAAACAGGCTTGGAAGCATACACTTGGCTTAATCCCTAGAGAATAGTATAATTTAAAAAAAATTGAAAGGATTTCTTTTTAATAAAAGAAAGCTTCTAAAGAAATATAACTTTTCCCATACATGATTTAGTATTTTAGAGATTATTATGGAGTAAATTCAATGAAAGTTAAGTTTATACTTTCAAATCTGATAAAAATCCCCCCAAAAGAAGGATATCTAATTGTCTTGTTATTGAAATTTAGATTGCTGCTATGACAAATATATATGCTCTGGATTCTAGAAATTTACCTAACTTTCACTTCACATAAATGGTGCAACTGTTCTTTATCATAATTTTACTAGGCTGAGTAATGAATACAATTTTGTGTATCTTTCCACTTCCTAAGGCTCCGTCCTTTCTTTTACAGTTTCTTATCAAAGTCGGCAGACATCCTACATCTGTCTTCAAACCCTTAACAGAGTTTTGAAGTTTAGGAGGAGCTTCATATGGGGTTATCTTTCTTTGCTTCTTGCAGCCCCAAGTCAAATAATTTGAGTGTAAGAAACACTAAAAACAAATAATATATTGTCTCTTGCCTTCGGTTTGTCTTCCTTTTCTAAATAAGAGCCTGTGGAATTTTACAGTTTCCTACAGTGAGAAAAATGCTGAGCAGACCTCTACTCTTCCTCAGACATCCTGGACCCTTAAGATAAAGGTGGCATTTGGAAGTGGCCACAATTTGGAGAGAATAAAGTGATTTGTCAAACTATTTTGTAAAGTCAAAAGTTTTGGCTGTCATTTGATGTGGGTACTTCTGACTACTGCTGAATAAAGCATGAAAAAACTGGGAAAACAACTCAAACTAAAGTAGTTCATGGGTATATACATTTTATTTTTATAAAATTGCTCAGTGTTGGATAAAAATTTGCATATTTTAGATGTGTCTACTTAGTTGAGAAATTTAATGTTAGAAACCATTCAGAAAAAAACTGAAATACTACAACTAATTTTCCTTTCCTTTTTCCTTCGTTTTCCTTTCTGTGCTATTATTTTATTACAGACAACATCTCTTTGGTGACACAAATAGATGATGGTATAAGCATCGGTGACTGGTCTCCAGAAAGAGAAAGCAGCGAATTGGGGTAGAGATATCTCTGTTTTAGTCCTGGTTCCGACCTTTTTGGCTATGGTACAATGGGGACATGTGTGAATCTTGCCCAGTGTCTCAGTCAGATAGACAGAAATACCTTCTTACTTTCATCATAGAGTTGTTTCAGTGAATCTGTACATACTTTGAGATGTAAATTTCTTTACAAATATTGGTAAGTACTAGTAATAGTAATCCTGAGCAGAATGGGCATTGCATCTTTCCTTAAGCACAAAAACTTGGCAGGGCTTTCGAGGAAGGATGATAAACTCAGATAAAATAAAAAGTGAAGTCACAGTGGGGTTCTGTGTGTCTGCCTGTAATTCCAGCCTCAGGATCTGGAGGATCAAAGTTTGAGCCCAGCTTGAGCAACATAGCAAGCAAGACTTTGTCTCAAAATTAAAAAAAAAAAAAAAAAGAAAAAGTGAAATATACTATTCTGCAAAGAGTTTCTCCTCGTGAATGTAGGGCTGAAATGTATCCTTTGACTTAAGCCACTTAAGAAGAAAGACCTGAGGTGATAAGCTTATTGACAAAAAAGAAAAAAAAAATTATAAGAAAGATTATTATACCATGGCCGACAAATTAAATGGGGCTGACCTAGATTTTTATTGTTCTTCTCTCATTTTCTTTGTCCCCAGTGCAGGTTGTATGTCAACATAGACCTTTATACCTTTTCAAATAGGAATAATTGTCCTAGTTATATACCTTTATTTGAGCAAATTTTGATGCTGCATCAGTATGTTATCTAACTGGACCAATTTGTTTAAACATAGGTCATTTATGCTGATTATTTTGATGCATCCTTCCTGCATGAGTTAGATTCAGAGGGGGCCTCAGATGGTGTCTGGTCTTTCTTTACAAGCATAATAAATGATAATGGCCCCTATCAATCTATTTCCTCTATGTATTTGCAAAATATTCTCTTAAATGAGAAAAATTGATAACTAAGATTGGTAGAACAAACTCTTAATGACAAATAGTTTTATGCAGAACCCAAGAGATTTTAGATCTAGTCTAATCACATCACCTTGCTATCCCTCAAATTCTTCATCCCTAAAGTGATGAGATTAAATTAATTGACTGCCCCTCAAGATTTCTTTCCTACTTGTTTTGCCCTGAAATTCCAAATTAATTAAAGTTTCCCTACTTTCAAACCTCTAAATCTTATATTTTAGTGAAAAATTTTATTCAATTATGTGATAAAATGCTTTCTGGGAAGAGGGGTGGGGTGGCTGAGAAGGGAAAGGCATATATGGCAAGAGTTGGTTTATTTATTTATTTTTTCAGTTTATACTTTTTTGGTCATTAAAAGTCAATTGGGCATTCTTGCAGAAGACATGATTTAAAAGTAAGAAACTTACGAATATAAATACTAGGTTTAAGGTAGAGGAAGCCTGGTGCTGATTATACAATTTCTGATTTATTCCTTTATTAGGTTTCTCCCCTATGTTTGTGGTTACTTAATGCTCACTGTTAGCAGCATTTCTTAGCAAGACAGACATGTGCTGTTCTAATTTAGTAAGAGTTTTCATTGACCCAACAGTTATGAAGAACAAAAGTTTGGTTATTAATCTTAAAAATAATTGCAAATGTTAAGAATCTTAAAAATGCTTTACCTTCATTCATTTTTTTCTTTCATATAGCAACCTCTGGCTGTCTAATATTTTATTTCTTGTTTGCCTTTTTCATACCCCCAAATGGATGCTATTATTATTGTTTTATTTAGTCAATGTTTATTTAGATTTATTCAAGTATTTTCTACTTTCTTTGTTCTTTTCTTCTTGCATTGCAACCCCTCTTCTAGGACCACTGTACTTTCTTCCTGAAATATATCTTTTAGAAGTTTCTTGTCTATAGTCTGCTTCTATCTTGAGTCAGGATCCATTGTGATAATCAGATTCCTAAAGTCCCATTTTTCAGGCTGTGTCATTGGGTTTTGCTGAAAACCCAAAAGGATTGTCCTTGAGCTACATGAGCACTAACTTTTAGTGCTTAGCAGTCCCTGGCCTAAACGTAGATAGACATGGCTCCAACATGCTACTTTGCATTCTCAGATGTTTCCAGACCGCACTAAATAGATGGTTCCTGTTGAGCAGGTGACATCCCTGGGAACAGCCCTGGCCTTCCAAAAGATGAGTGGCTGATTATTCAGACCCCAAAGCTGTGGTTATCCACTGCCATCTAGCAATCAGCTGAGTTGTTCTATGTAGCCCTTATTGAAATCCTAGCTACCTTGGAAATATTATACAATGAAAAATCTGGGAAGACAGTGAAGAAAAGCAGACACTGGGAGGGCCCCCTGGGCTTGGCTGGTATGATGTGTAATTTGCAACAGGAGGGGAGGAAACAGGGGAAGACTGGGCATGGAGTGGTTTCCTTGCTTCTACTTCATGTTTAATTTCATCTCCATTCTATGATAGGCATTTGTTAAAACTCATTTACAACATGAGTTTTATTAATAAAATAGGAGATACACATAGCTCTTATTTTCCTCCATGAACAGTTTGAAGTGAATATTAATTTATGTACATGCCAAAATTACAATCCCTCATTTTATAAGTGAGATGAATAAGGCATAAATAGGTTTTTAAACATATAAAATAGTGTTGGAATTTGAAACAAACTTGTGGAAAGTGGTGATTTGAATCGAATGGTGATCTCTGATTCCTTTATGATTGTGTTAGCACTGGGAGCTGGTTATGTAGAAGTGCATCTCATAATGCTCCAGTTGCTAAGGTAATGCTAGCCAGGGGTGACTACCTACAAAGGCATGAGGCTGTAATAGTCAGAACCTTGGATTCAGATACCAACTTTCTGGGGCAGAGAATTCTGGGTATAACAAGATGACCTCAATGTCCTACAAGTTTGGCTGTGTCCTTCAGACTGCCTGCTTTGCTAAAACTTTCTCACAGATAGCCTTCTGATGGCAAAATCTATATAATAAATGTGCTGAGCTAGCTCTGGTGTCAGTCAAGCCTCCCTAGGGCTTGGCTGAACCACGTGGCCCCACCTTTCTCTCTCTGAGTGTCTGTCTTTTCTTCATTCCCCCATCACTCCTCATCTGATATCTCCTGAATTAATGGCTCAGGCATGAGGCCTTGACAAGAACTCATCTTTTTAATTGCCATGATATGTCCTTCTTATATGGCCTGAAGGATTAGGCACGACTTACTTAAATATGATCCAATAAATAGATTCCATGGCTTAATTGAATATAGGTATTACAAATATGCAAAATTTATTATTAGTATCAACAAAATTGCACTTAATTTTTCTGTATTTTATGAATTTGATGGTTTGTTTTGATTTTTTATGAGTTTATTATGATTTCTTACATCAAATTATGTTTCAAGTCGCAGTACCACTTAAGAGGTGATAGATTATCCAAAAAAAAGTTATGAAAACAGGTTATACATCAATGATTTTTAAACATAAATGCATGGTAAATAACTGGAAAATTTTAGTGACTCATATGTACTATATACATGAGATATACATTAAAGGTTTAGATTACTAAGAGAATAAAAATATAATTCAAATGTTTACTTTTATATTGAGTTTTATCAATTTGTATTATCGTAAATGCTATATATTTTAAATATCACTCCTGAGTTCACTCACAGAAGCTATTGCTTCCTTGGTGTTCTCACTTGAAGGAGAAGTCTCTAAACTTATTTCTTATTTTCTAGGCCTAGAACTTGTATAGTCTAGTGAACGGCTTGTGAAAATTCAGGCTCTAAGACACAAGGTACCATAAGGGTACACTCTGGCTAAAGAGCTCAAATTATATATTTGTGATTTTTTTTGGATACTTTTCATCCAAAAGACATTGTTCACTTTTCTGATGGCTCATTTACTCATACATGACAACTGAGTTTTCAAAATATTTTAGCATGCATTTAAATTCATTTGTGGGATTAGGATGTGTTCTTACATATTAATAATCTTAGATTTTGTTATAAATAAAAGATGTCTAGGCCCTTTGGAGAGGAATATATGTTCAACTCAAATTCTTGCTCTAGATGGGGATGTAGCTTAGTTGTAGAGCACTTGCTTATCATTGTCTGAGGACTTAGGTTCAATTCTCAGCACCTGGGGGTGGGGGAAAGTCAAGCAATCAAATTCTTGCTCTAAGTATATGACAGCAGAGGAATTAGTATCTAGACCTACTGGCTAAATATTTAAGATTTACAGACCTTTATAATTTTCTTTACAATTAATTTTAAACTGAGATGACACTGTGTGAATAGTGTCATGTTTCTTTTTAGTCAACCAAAGATGAATTGGACACTTACTACATTTAAGCCATGTCACTAGATACTATAGGCCATAAGGATGATATATGCTTTGTTCTATGGCATTCTATAATAAGAAGCCAAACAAAAATGACACAATATTAATGAAGTAACCAGACCAAAGTGATTTTTTTTGTTGTCTGTCTTAATACTCTGTTCCTGGATTACTTTCTACTGTGAAATTTTTTGATTTCCTATGACATACTAGTCTATTTCCTTCTTACAGAGTCAGAAAATTTCTTTTTATGTCAATCCCATTAGGATTAATGACTCTTTTTGTATAGTCTGCTTGGCTTTTTCTCAGCTTCTCTCTAGGGAGCTTTTTCTCTTAGTAACCTCCATCCCTATTTTGGGCATGATAGCTCTCTGGAGAGTACCTGCTGCTACCATACCTTTACCAACATCCTGGTTCTCCAAAGTATTGCTAAAGGCTAAAATTAATACTTGACTAATATTGACTATTTAGAGGAGGAAGAGATATAGATCAATTAGTTGCTAAATTTCTCAGAGGATAAACAACTGGGGAAGAGAAATGAAGGGCCCTATGTAAGACTGAATGTTGAAAAAGCTGGACTTTGTTATAAATTTGTGTTTCTTATGGACCGCTCTTACAGATATTCTAGTCTTAGACTCTTCCCTTGACTGCCATACCTTGTTTGTCACCAATTCCTTAGTTCTTTAAAATTTACTACTTTGCACCTATCACCTGTTCTCAGTTATAATCTCTTTCTTCCCCACTTCATATATTCTTATTTTCTACCTGTGCTGTATCTCAACCATGTATTAAGGCATCGAACTTAAGATGGGAATAACTAACAGGACACTCCTTTATTACAATCCAAATAAAACTCTATAGATCATATCCATGGGAAGATTTAGTTGTGTGAAAATCTTTCTGTGAATCTTTCTTATCCAAGTATCCAATTCATTGCTTGCCTGTCAGGTGATATCCTAATCAACTAGTTCTAGAGAAAGTAAAATATGAGAAATTTATAGTGAAGGCCTGACAGTTCATATGGTAAAGCTATTTAATCTCAATGGCCTTTTTGGTACGAGAAAGAAAAATCATTCCAGAGTTCTCATTCATGTTCTAAGATACAGGTTAACAAAATTATCAGCACTTCTTTTATGACTAAAGATTATTTGTCTAGGTTTTATTTAAAAATAGAAAACAGAATATATTAAATGTAATGTGGTCACTATATATTACATTGCTTAAAGTTTTAAACTTTAAGCATTTAGCATTTTCTTTTATTTATAAATAGAATCCTGAGTGAAATTCTGAAGATTTTTATTATAGAAACATGGGATATAATACTCCTTCCAAAAATAAACATACAATAGGCTATATAAACCCATATTTAACATGCAATCTGTCCACTATCCAACTTGAACAAATGATGAGACTCTTCTTAGCCTGTTTTTTTAAGATGGAGGGTAGAGAGTCAATGTCAGGATGAATGCAAATTTCTTGGCATATAGCAAATGTCCAGCTATTATGATTAGGAGCTGGTAATAATAATGTATGATTTTTAATTAAGAACATTGTATTAAATAAGAGCTTTGCCATAATGTGTGACCACATTTAACTTAGGGATATGAAGACTTCTGAGAAAACACTCTAGAATGATCTAAAAAGTGCATAATAATTTTAATGATATTTTAAAGAGAAATACAAATGTTACTAAATATTATTCGATTTCCATATCCTATGGGGATGCACAATTATTAATTATTTTATTATCCTCAGTTTGCTAACATAAAAGTACAATGATTTCAGGAATATCTGTATGCCACAAATTAAGATTCATGAAGGACATACTGAAATTATGAGATAATCATGGGATAGGCAGTTATAGGATATTCATGAGAAAGAAGTGAAAGAAGGGGAAGAATAAGAAAAAAATTAGTTATATTTTATAGGATGTGTAGAATTTGCCTCATTACTAAGAAATACAAATATCAAAAGGACTTAAAAATATGCATGTGGTTAACTTTTAATAAAATATGAGTTTTAGGTATTGCAATCTTAAAATGAAGATATTTTATAGTCAACTCTTGAGGAATTAGTGGTAAAATATTTTATTATCATAGAATGATAAAATGTTAGGAAAGATAAGAGCTTACATATATAATCCAATATAAGAATATTTATTTTCAAAAACATGAACTATGCTTGCATTTTTATGAATTTTTTTCTAGTGTGACTTTTAAAAACTTTTTATTTTCAGGAAAGCACAAATAAGAAAGTAATAATACTACAGTGACACAGCCACATTAATGTTTACAACTGCTCAATTCACAACACATAAGCTATGAAACCAACCTAGGTGCCCTTCAACAGATAAATGGAAAAAGAAAATGTGGTATACATACACAATGGACTATTACTGAGCCATACAGAAGAATGATTTTATGACATTTGCTGGTAAAAGGATGGATCTGGAGACTATCATGCTATGTGAAATAAGCCAGTCTTCAAAAGCCAAACAAAGGTCAAGTGTTTTCTCTAATAGTGGAAGCTAACCCACAATAAGGTGGATGGTGAGGGGAAGACTAGAAATTCTGTATATTAGACAATGGGGATGGAGTGAAGGGAAGGCTAATAAGAAAAGGAGAGACAATGTAATGAATTTGACATAATTTTCCCATATGCATGTATGAAAACACCATAGTGAATCCCACCATCATGTAAATTCATAAGAATGGGATCCTAACTAGAATAAGATATATTTAATGCTTATATAATTATATCAAAATGGATTCTGCTGTCATGTATAATTAAAAAGAACCAACAAATAAAAAACAAAATTTAAAATCTTTCACAGAATAAAAAATTAAATAACTAAAAATATTATTGTTAATGTTTACTATCTCAACAGTAAACAAACAAGAAAAGCATAAACAGGATAACCCATTGTAGCAAGAAATAAAAGTGCTATAAATGTCTTATTTACAAAGTCCCATGTTGAGAAGTTCATATTAGTGACAATTAATGACATTTCTTCAGAACACAATAATATTAACATTGTCAGTTCTTAAGCAAATATAGATTCTAATAATATTAAACAAAAATAATATTATGACTAAAGGACCTGGCTCTAAGAGACTATTTTTGCATTGGTGTTTAGACATAATAAACAGATTCCTCAGAAGAGGGAAGTAAAGCTCAAAGTACCCAAATAAAACTCTATAATTAGTGGATGATTAACATGTAAATGTAGTATTTTAATGACTTATTTTTTAATTCAACAAATATTTGTTGACTGAGTATACCTTGCCAAACTCTATTCTGGGTACTTTGCCTATATTAGAGAAAAACATGCTGAGCCGAAAAATCCTCATAACCTTCCCAGCCTAATTTTTCATGGACTGAACATTTAAACACACACACACACACACATACACACACACACACAAACACAAACACACATATATTTTGCTTTTCTTTAGGTATTATTTTCTTTCTTTAACCCTGACCTTAATTCAAAGAGTATTATTTAGATTTATAATCTAAACTATTTTTTGTGATACATGTTCAATGTTATGTGTTCTTATTTTAAACTGAAATTACGTTTTAAAGCACATTTTTTAATGATTTATCCATGTTTATATTCAATAGTATTTTGGCATCTACCTAAGTATAGAATTCTGTATATTTGTGTTGTGTGAATTTGCAGGAGTCAATACATGGTAATATTTTTGTGCTTTAGAGTGAGAGTCAATAATCATTCATAGATTGACAATTAAGAGAATATAAAAGTGAGAAACCAGTTGATACACATGTTTAAGCAAAAGACGGAGGGTAAAATGTCATAAATATAAAACATATGCTTAATGTGGAAGCTAATATTAAAGGTAAAATGAGTAGAGACAAATGACTCTGAAAATCAATAACATTAGAGACTCTATACTTGAGCAGTTGGGATATAAAAGCAAGACATTAAGAAGTAAACAGAATCAAATGGTCATCAATTAGGTTAAAGATAGAATTACAGAACAGGACAAAATGTAGCCTTGGATTTTTAAGGCCAGAAGAATAATAAGCAAGAATTTAAGGGACCATGAATCATCTTACGAGTTATAGGTTAGGTTTGTCAATGCATCAGACATTTAAGACTTTTACTTTTAGGTTGAGAGCAGAAATTTCAGTGCTCAGTATTTCTAAGTGAAAGGACTATATTTATTACTCTTTATATTGTTAGAGTCATTTCTGAATGTGAGAATAGTCTTCCAAATGGATTAATGATTCAGTCCTGGGTCAATGTTTTCTTTCTTTTTTTTTTTAATTTTTTATTGTTGGCTGTTCAAAACATTACATAGTTCTTGATATATCATATTTCACAATTTGATTCAAGTGGGTTATGAGCTCCCATTTTTACCCCATATACAGATTGCAGAATCACATCAGTTACACATCCATTGATTTACATATTGCCATACTAGTGTCTGTTGTATTCTGCTGCCTTTCCTATCCTCTACTATCCCCCCTCCCCTCCCCTCCCCTCCCCTCCCCTCCCCTCTTCTCTCTCTGCTCCCTCTACTGACATTCGTTTGTCCCCCTTATATTATTTTTCCCCTTCCCCTCACTTCCTCTTGTATGTACTTTTGTATAACTCTGAGGGTCTCCTTCCATTTCCATGCATTTTCCCTTCTCTCTCCCTTTCCCTCCCACCTCTCATCCCTGTTTAATGTTAATCTTCTTCTCATGCTCTTCGACCCTACTCTGTTCTTAGTTACTCTCCTTATATCAAAGAGGACATTTGGCATTTGTTTTTTAGGGATTGGCTAGCTTCACTTAGCATAATCTGCTCTAATGCCATCCATTTCCCTGCAAATTCTATGATTTTGTCATTTTTTAATGCAGAGTAATACTCCATTGTGTATAAATGCCACATTTTTTTTATCCATTCATCCATTGAAGGGCATCCAGGTTGGTTCCACAGTCTAGCTATTGTGGATTGTGCTGCTATGAACATCGATGTAGCAGTGTCCCTGTAGCATGCTCTTTTTAGGTCTTTAGGGAATAGACCGAGAAGGGGAATAGCTGGGTCAAATGGTGGCTCCATTCCCAGCTTTCCAAGAAATCTCCATACTGCTTTCCAAATTGGCTGCACCAATTTGCAGTCCCACCAGCAATGTACAAGTGTACCCTTTTCCCCACATCCTCGCCAGCACTTGTTGTTGACTTCATAATGGCTGCCAATCTAACTGGAGTGAGATGGTATCTTAGGGTGGTTTTGATTTGCATTTCTCTGACTGCTAGAGATGGTGAGCATTTTTTCATGTACTTGTTGATTGATTGTATGTCCTCCTCTGAGAAGTGTCTGTTCAGGTCCTTGGCCCATTTGTTGATTGGGTTGTTTGTTATCTTATTGTCTAATTTTTTGAGTTCTTTGTATACTCTGGATATTAGGGCTCTATCTGAAGTGTGAGGAGTAAAGATTTGTTCCCAGGATGTAGGCTCTCTATTTACCTCTCTTATTGTATCTTTTGCTGAGAAAAAACTTTTTAGTTTGAGTAAGTCCCATTTGTTGATTCTAGTTATTAACTTTTGTGCTATGGGTGTCCTATTGAGGAATTTGGAGCCCGACCCCACAGTATGTAGATCGTAGCCAACTTTTTCTTCTATCAGACGGCGTGTCTCTGATTTGATATCAAGCTCCTTGATCCATTTTGAATTAACTTTTGTGCATGGCGAGAGAAAGGGATTCAGTTTCATTTTGTTGCATATGGATTTCCAGTTTTCCCAGCACCATTTGTTGAAGATGCTATCCTTCCTCCATTGCATGCTTTTAGCCCCTTTATCAAATATAAGGTAGTTGTAGTTTTGTGGATTGGTTTCTGTGTCCTCTATTCTGTACCATTGGTCCACCCGCCTGTTTTGGTACCAGTACCATGCTGTTTTTGTTACTATTGCTCTGTAGTATAGTTTGAAGTCTGGTATCGCTATACCGCCTGATTCACACTTCCTGCTTAGCATTGTTATTGCTATTCTGGGTCTTTTGTTTTTCCATATGAATTTCATGATTGCTTTCTCTATTTCTACAAGAAATGCCGTTGGGATTTTGATTGGCATTGCATTAAACCTATAGAGAACTTTTGGTAATATCGCCATTTTGATGATGTTAGTTCTGCCTATCCATGAACAGGGTATATTTTTCCATCTTCTAAGATCTTCTTCTGTTTCTCTCTTTAGGGTTCTGTAGTTTTCATTGTATAAGTCTTTCACCTCTTTTGTTAGGTTGATTCCCAAGTATTTTATTTTTTTTGAAGATATTGTGAATGGAGTGGTTGTCCTCATTTCCATTTCAGAGGATTTGTCGCTGATATACAGGAATGCCTTTGATTTATGCGTATTGATTTTATATCCTGCCACTTTGCTGAATTCATTTATTAGCTCTAATAGTTTCTTTGTAGACCCTTTTGGGTCTGCTAGGTATAGAATCATGTCATCTGCAAATAGTGATAATTTAAGTTCTTCTTTTCCTATTTTGATGCCTTTAATTTCTTTCGTCTAATTGCTCTGGCCAGTGTTTCGAGAACTATGTTGAACAGAAGTGGTGAGAGAGGGCATCCCTGTCTTGTTCCAGATTTTAGAGGGAATGCCTTCAATTTTTCTCCATTCAGAATGATGCTAGCCTGAGGCTTAGCATAGATTGCTTTTACAATATTGAGGTATGTTCCTGTTATCCCTAGTTTTTCTAGAGTTTTGAACATAAAGGGATGCTGTACTTTGTCGAATGCTTTTTCCGCATCTATCGAGATGATCATATGATTCTTATTTTTAAGTCTATTGATGTGGTGAATAACATTTATTTATTTCCGTATATTGAACCAGCCTTGCATCCCAGGGATGA
The DNA here is from genome assembly GCF_021218885.2 of Marmota monax. Lineage (NCBI taxonomy): Eukaryota > Metazoa > Chordata > Mammalia > Rodentia > Sciuridae > Marmota > Marmota monax. The sequence continues at coordinate 20,247,625 of NW_026692781.1, forward strand.
ATCCTACTTGATCATGGTGCACAATTTTTTTGATAAGTTTTTGTATCCGAGTGGCCAGAATTTTATTGAGGATTTTTGCATCTAGGTTCATTAGAGATATTGGTCTGTAGTTTTCTTTCTTTGAAGTGTCTTTGTCTGGTTTAAGTATCAGGGTGATGTTGGCCTCGTAGAATGAATTTGGAAGTTCTCCCTCTTTTTCTATTTCCCGAAGTAGCTTGAAAAGTATTGGTATTAGTTCCTCTTTAAAGGTTTTGTAAAACTCTGCTGTATACCCATCCGGTCCTGGGCTTTTCTTAGTTGGTAGTCTTTTGATGGTTTCTTCTATTTCCTCAATTGATATTGGTCTGTTTAGGTTGTCTATATCCTCCTGACTCAATCTGGGCAGATCATATGACTTAAGAAATTTATCTATGCCTTCACTATCTTCTAATTTATTGGAGTATAAGGATTGAAAATAATTTTTGATTATCTTCTGTATTTCTGAAGTGTCTGTTGTGATATTGCCTCTTTCATCCCGTATGTTAGTAATTTGAGTTGTCTCTCTTCTTCTCTTCGCTAGCATGGCTAAGGGTCTGTCGATTTTGTTTATTTTTTCGAAGAACCAACTTTTAGTTTTGTCAATTTTTTCAATTGTTTCTTTTGTTTTGATTTCATTAATTTCAGCTCTGATTTTAATCATTTCTTGCCTTCTACTTCTTTTGCTGTTGTTTTGCTCTTCTTTTTCTAGGATTTTGAGATGAAGTATGAGATCATTTATTTGTTGGTTTTTTCTTTTTTTAAGGAATGAACTCCAAGCAATGAATTTTCCTCTTAGAACTGCTTTCAATGTGTCCCATAGATTCCGATATGTTGTGTCTGTGTTTTCATTAATCTCTAAGAATTTTTTAATTTCTTCCTTGATGTCTTCTATAACCCATTGATCATTCAGTAACCTATTGTTCATTCTCCAAGTGATGTATTCTTTTCCCTTCCTTCTTTTATCGTTGATTTTCAGTTCCATTCCATTATGATCAGATAGGATGCATGGTATTATCTCTACTCCTTTATATCGTCTAAGAGTTTCCCTGTGACATAATATATGATCTATTTTTGAGAAGGATCCATGTGCTGCTGAGAAAAAAGTGTAACTGCTTGATGTTGGGTGGTATATTCTATATATGTCAATTAAGTCTAGGTTATTAATTGTGTTATTGAGTTCTATAGTTTCCTTATTCAACTTTTGTTTGGAAGATCTGTCCAGTGGTGATAGAGGTGTGTTGAAGTCTCCCATGATTATTGTATGGTGGTCTATTAGACTCTTGAACTTGAGAAGAGTTTGTTTGATGAACATAGCTGCACCATTGTTTGGGGCATATATATTTATGATTGTTATGTCTTGTTGGTGTATGGTTCCCTTGAGCAGTATGTAGTGTCCCTCTTTATCCCTTTTGATTAACTTGGGCTTGAAATCTATTTTATTTGATATGAGTATGGATACTCCTGCTTGTTTCCGAAGTCCATATGAGTGATATGATTTTTCCCAACCTTTCACCTTCAGCCTATGTATGTCTTTTCCTATGAAATGCGTCTCCTGTAGGCAGCATATTGTTGGGTCTTGTTTTGTGATCCATTCTACTAGCCTGTGTCTCTTGATTGGTGAGTTTAAGCCATTAACATTTAGGGTTATTATTGAGATATGGGTTGTTCTTCCAGCCATATTTGTTTATTTATGTTACTAAACATGGTTTGTTTTCCTCTTTGATTATTTTCCCCCCTTTAGTGTCCTACCTCCCACTGTTGGTTTTCATTGTTATTTTCCATTTCCTCTTCCTGTAATGTTTTGCCAAGGATGTTTTGAAGAGATGGTTTTGTAGCTGCAAATTCTTTTAACTTTTGTTTATCGTGGAAGGTTTTAATTTCATCTTCCATCCTGAAGCTTAATTTCGCTGGAAACACAATTCTTGGTTGGAACCCATTTTCTTTCAGTGTTTGAAATATGTTATTCCAGGATCTTCTAGCTTTCAGAGTCTGTGTTGAAAGATCAGCTGTTATCCTGATTGGCTTACCCCTAAATGTGATCTGCTTCCTTTCTCTTGTAGCTTTTAAAATTCTCTCCTTATTCTGTATGTTGGGCATCTTCATTATAATGTGTCTAGGTGTGGGTCTCTTATGATTTTGCACATTCGGCGTCCTGTAGGCTTCTAGGATTTGGGGTTCTGTCTCATTCTTCAAGTCTGGGAAGTTTTCTCGTATTATTTCATTGAATAGATTGCTCATTCCTTTGGTTTGAAACTCTGTCCCTTCCTGTATCCCAATGACTCTTAAATTTGGTCTCTTGATGTTATCCCATATTTCTTGGATGTTCTGCTCATGGTTTCTTAACAGTCTTGCTGAGCTGTCTATGTTCTTTTCAAGTTGAAATACTTTATCTTCATTGTCTGATGTTCTGTCTTCTAAGTGTTCTACTCTGCTGGTAGTATTCTCAATTGAGTTTTTAAGTTGGCTTATTGCTTCCTGCATTTCTAGGATTTCTATTTGTTTGTTTTTTATAACCTCTATTTCCCTGTATAGTTGATCTTTTGCTTCTTGGATTTGTTTATGTAATTCATTGTTGAAGTGATCTTTCATTGTCTGATTTTGCTGTCTGATGTCTTCCTTGAGACTCCAGATCATCTGAAGCATGAATATTCTGAATTCTTTATCTGACGTTCCATCTGCTGCAGCTATTACCTCTTCTAACGTTGAGTTGACCTGCAATGCTTGTGGTCCTTTCTTTCCTTGTCTCTTCATACTGTTCGCATTCCTTTCTACTTGGTGAAACTGTTGTGCTATTGAATTTTCCCCCTATATATTTATATTGGTCTTGTATAGTTGCAAAGTCTCCCTCGCAGGCGCGGGCGGCGGCTCTGTCCCTGTGCGGGCCGCTAGGCTTGTTCTGTCGGTGGTCACAGTTCTGTCTACTTTGCAGGTGCAGGCAGCGGCACTTCCCCTCTGCAGGCCTCTGGGGCTGTACTGCCAGTGGGTCGCAGGTCCGTCTACCTTGCAGGCGCGGGGGGGAGGGGGCGGCTCTGCCTCTCAGCAGGCCGCTGCTCCTCTTCTGATGGTGGGTCGCAGGCCCGCCTACCTTGCAGGAGTGATTGGAAGCTCTGCCACTCCGCGGGCCACTGGGCCTTTTCTGTCAGTGGTCACAGTTCCGCCTACCTGACAGGCGCGGGGGGTGGGGGGCGGCTCTGCCCCTCAGCAGGCCGCTGGGCCTGTTCTGTGGGTGGTCACAGTTGCCTCTACCTTGCCGGCGCAGGGGGAGGGGGCGGCTCTGCCTCTCAGCAGGCCGCTGCTCCTCTTCTGCCGGTGGGTCGCAGGCCCGCCTACCTTGCAGGAGTGATTGGAAGCTCTGTCCCGCCGCGGGCCACTGAGCCTTTTCTGTCGGTGGTCACAGTTCCACCTACCTGGCAGGCGCGGGGGGTGGGGGGCGGCTCTGCCCCCCAGCAGGCCGCTGGGCCTGCTCTGTGCGTGGTCACAGTTCCCTCTACCTTGCCGGTGCAGGGGGAGGGGGCGGCTCTGCCTCTCAGCAGGCCGCTGCTCCTCTTCTGCCGGTGGGTCGCAGGCCCGCCTACCTTGCAGGAGTGATTGGAAGCTCTGTCCCGCCGCGGGCCACTGGGCCTTTTCTGTCTGTGGTCACAGTTCTCCTACCTGGCAGGCGTGGGGGCTGGGGGGCGGCTCTGCCCCTCAGCAGGCCGCTGGGCCTGCTCTGTGCGTGGTCACAGTTCCCTGTACCTTGCCGGTGCAGGGGGAGGGGGCGGCTCTGCCTCTCAGCAGGCCGCTGCTCCTCTTCTGTTGGAGGGTCGCAGGCCCGCCTACCTTGCAGGAGTGATTGGAAGCTCTGTCCCTCCGCGGGCCACTGGGCCTTTTCTGTCGGTGGTCACCGTTCCACCTACCTGGGAGGCGCGGGGGGTGGGGGGCGGCTCTGCCCCCCAGCAGGCCGCTGGGCCTGCTCTGTGCGTGGTCACAGTTCCCTCTACCTTGCCGGTGCAGAGGGAGGGGGCGGCTCTGCCTCTCAGCAGGCCGCTGCTCCTCTTCTGCCGGTGGGTCGCAGGCCCGCCTACCTTGCAGGAGTGATTGGAAGCTCTGTCCCGCCGCGGGCCACTGGGCCTTTTCTGTCTGTGGTCACAGTTCTCCTACCTGGCAGGCGTGGGGGCTGGGGGGCGGCTCTGCCCCTCAGCAGGCCGCTGGGCCTGCTCTGTGCGTGGTCACAGTTCCCTGTACCTTGCCGGTGCAGGGGGAGGGGGCGGCTCTGCCTCTCAGCAGGCCGCTGCTCCTCTTCTGTTGGAGGGTCGCAGGCCCGCCTACCTTGCAGGAGTGATTGGAAGCTCTGTCCCTCCGCGGGCCACTGGGCCTTTTCTGTCGGTGGTCACCGTTCCACCTACCTGGGAGGCGCGGGGGGTGGGGGGCGGCTCTGCCCCTCAGCAGGCCGCTGGGCCTGCTCTGTGCGTGGTCACAGTTCCCTCTACCTTGCCGGTGCAGAGGGAGGGGGCGGCTCTGCCTCTCAGCAGGCCGCTGCTCCTCTTCTGCCGGTGGGTCGCAGGCCCGCCTACCTTGCAGGAGTGATTGGAAGCTCTGTCCCGCCGCGGGCCACTGGGCCTTTTCTGTCCGTGGTCACAGTTCCACCTACCTGGCAGGCGCGGGGGGTGGGGGTCGGCTCTGCCCCTCAGCAGGCCGCTGAGCCTGCTCTGTGCATGGTCACAGTTCCCTCTACCTTGCTGGTGCAGGGGGAGGGGGCGGCTCTGGGTCAATGTTTTCAAAAGAGGCAAATTTGTAAGATGGTGATGGTAATTTTTTTTCTGTGTTTAAGGTAAAAGGTTTTCATTCTAAATTATAAAAGGTGAATGAAAATACCTTTTATTATGTGGACATTTTCTCACTGAATAGTATGTTAATACCTTGATTTAATTGTTGAGCTTATTATTAATTATGAAAATAAATTATTTGAATACTAAATCTATGTTTATCAAATTTTTCTGTTTGTGAGTATATATTTTCCTAAAATTTTACTTTGCATGTATTTCTTTAATTTATTTTCAACTAGATATTAAGGAAAATTATTACTGGTATAAAAAATAGCAAAAAGTTATATATTGATAGCCTAGTTGTGTGACTAATTGTATTATTAGCTACCTTCAAAGCACGTACAGTGAGATAATATCACAAAACTAAAACTAGTTTCAGATCAATGCCTTTGAATTTTAACCCCACAATTCACTGACTGTCTATGGTATAGTTTAGTTATTCTTAAATTATTGAGAAGGTGGCATAAAATAATATTGTCTTGTTACATTAAACATCTATTTATGAACATATATTTTACTTGTTACTTTTTTTGTGTGTGTGCTGCTGGGGATTGAATCCAGGGCCCTACATGCTAGGCAAATGTCTTACCACCAAGTTATAGCCCTAGTCCCTGAACATATAACTGTCAATGTAGTTGTTGTTATTATAGCAGTCAACACAATAAATATGTTTTATTCACCTGAAATGTAAATGTGTCTTGGGCTAGGCTTGTGGCTCAGTGGTAGAGTGCTTGCCTAGCCTGTGTGTGAGGCACTGGGTTTAATCCTCAACACCACATATAAATAAATAAACAAAACAAAGGTATTGTGTCCATATACAACTATACGTGTGTGTGTGTGTGTGTGTGTGTGTACACACACACACTTATGTATATACACACACACATATATACACACACATATAATATCTAAATGTAAATGTGTCTAGAAAAGGAATATCTAACCCTTTCTGTAAATAATTAAAAAATAATAATGTATTTTGCCATTTAAACCTTTGATAAAATCTATGAAAATATATTTCCCCAAATAATCTTTATATTCTTCTTGTGCTTGAGAGAGGCAGTGAAAATTTTATTATCAATATGTGCCTTTATAAAATCAGCTTGGATTTTTATAGAAAGAACCTAGTATAGATTGACTCAATCTCTTTACAACACATCTGTTTCCCATGACAAATGAAACTATTAAGTGCACCCACTATTGCAGGTAATGTGAGTAGTTACCCACCTGTTCCCTTACGTTGTGCAGAGTAGACACAGCTCTCACAGGTCTCAGGTATAGTGCAACATGTGTTCCACAAAGGCCTGAAGCATAGTACTTTCTGGACTTACAAATTGGTGAAGATGTGATCATCTAATTGCTTTCCTTTCCATAATAAGGATGAGAGCGTTAAATAATGTGACCAATTTTCTGATATTAACCTTAGCCTATTTGCTTTCTTTAATCATGAAATGGAAAATTGACATGAAATCTTCAGTCTATTAATTTTTTCAGGCTTATCCAATCAGAGATGAAAAGATGTTATGTCAAATTCTGAAGAACTTGGTTTATAAAACATGAAAACTTAGAATAAGAAAAAAGTAATCCAGTCATTTCAGCAATATATTTTATCCAGCTATCAGTGCTTTCCTGCCACTAGCTGCATTAGACAAAGCACCTTCAATAAAATTTCATGGAACTACATACACACACAACAAGGAGATAGAAAGAAATGAATGCTTGTAAAAATGGTGAACTGAATATCATTTGTGGTCTAATTAACAGTGTTGTAACGTGTCAATTTCCTGGACTTGATATTATAATACAATTATATAAGGTGCATCATTTTAAAAAGCTGGGTGAAAGATACCCAGTTCTCTGTGTAATATTTCTATTTTTTCAAGTTCCTATGAGTCTATAATTCAAAAAAAGTTTGGAGATGGGGGATAGAAAGCATCAAAAAAGGGAACACATCTTTTTGATGAAAATGTCCCTGGACTAAGAATCAGAAATATAAAAAACCTTGGCAAGTCACTTAACCTCAGGTCTGTTTTCATTCTTTGTAAGATTGTGGTAGGTGGACTAAAGGGTTTAGGGGATACTTTCAGCTTATAATTGGGATTCTGGTTTGAAAGGTGGAATTGGTGAATATTTTGTGGTTCCAAAAGCATTTTTTAGTAGACCAAGAGTTTTTGCAAAATACTTTTCTAAAGGGAATACACGTTTGCGATAAAAGTACCATAAATATATAGTCATTCGAATTAATAATATATCAGAATCTTTTACCATATTGGTACAATATTGACCAAAATATAGATGCACTCAATTGAACTATGCGGGCTTTTGTAGTTTACTAACATTGATAGCCCATTAAGTAGTAGCCATACATTATTAAAATGACATGTATTAAGGAAAAATTTAATTAACCCAATTTTACTTTATATATGCTTGTAAGAGTTAAAAAATATGTGTCAACCACCCAAACTCCATGTTTTACAAATTTCAGCATTAAATTTTTGAAATAATTTTTTATAATTTATTTTTGAAAATCATGTTTGGAAATAATAATACTTTTATAGCACATCCCGAGTCTCAGCAACTTTATGTACACTGTGTCATTTCATCCTCACTAATGTGAGGATGTGAAATAGGTTTTCTTATTCCCTGAAGAAAAAGAAGCAAATAGAGCTTGAGTTCTGACTAAAATCTGCCAGCTGGATAAGTGGTGGAGCTGAGGCAGTTTGTGGTGCTCTTTTCTAATGAGAGCCACAGCCCAGTAGGAATGGCCCCTGGCATTTCGCCAATAGTATTGATTGACAGGCGAGACATTACTATCCGCCTCTGCTGCTACTTTGCAGTTCTCACGCTACTTTGGAGTTCTCATGGGGATTTCAGGAGAGTTCCCATTGGTTGGGGAAGTGCAGGAGGAGGTATTTCCGGAGGAGATATTTCCAGCTGCTGGTCCCTGGAGGAGCTGCATGGCAATTGGGAAGAGTTCCTGAGAGCATGTGTGGAGCATGCTGGTGGAGTTCAGAAATAAAGTTTGTTCCTGCTTCAGTGGCTCGTGATTTGTGCCCAGCCAGACTGCGGCATTTTTCAATGGGCTACTTTGTCCCACAAAGTTTGAGAATATATATATATATATATATATATATATATATATATATATATATATATATATATATATACTTTTTGGTGCTAGGGGTTGAACCCAAGGCCTTGCATATGCTAGGCAAGCACTCTACCACTGAGCTACATGCCCAGCGCTTCATGCAAAATTTTATTCAATATTTCAGGTATCTATTGATTGTTTACTGGAAATATGTTTTCTGATGTCTTCACCTTGTGACAGACCTTTCTTTTTTGCATTGTGACTTATTTTTCAACTTTATATGACCTCTTATGGGCATAGGGTCTAGGCTTGGTTATATGTGTGAGCTTTCAGAGAGTGTATTTTGAATAATAATACTTTCCTTTCAAGGTACCAGTAATGCATAATGTTTAATGGCTTTCCAGACTATAGACTCAGAAGGAATTCCAGCTAACATTCCCTAGTTGGGACCTTGCATAAATTCTATTAGTCTCAATTTCTTTATCTGAATAGAGGAATTTTATCTACCTTACAACATTGTTGTGAGAATGAAATGAGATTAAACAGTTTACATCCTGACTGTTCATGCTCCTCCTTGATAGCAGTGAGATGTTCTTTGGAAATGTACTCCAGCATATTATTAAATAATTTTATCATAGACATGAAATCAGAAAATCTTACTAACAAGATGTCTTCAGTTTTTTAAAATTTCCGTTTATCCAAAAGCATAAGTATCCAACATGAAGTGAATTATGGATATATAGCTCTTACTAAGGGACTTTTCAAATGAAAATTATCTGGTCTTAGGCTGACATTTTAACTTTAGATAATCTGATTTTCTTTTTTATTTTAGGACTCATCTCATGGACATATAGTTGAAATATATAGCAAAATGAAAGATACATCTTTATTATCAACTTCCAAATTATGTTCGGATTTTTGACCTTTAATTTGCCTTAGGAAAGTCTTTATGTTATTCAGTTGGATTCCAAATGTGTATGTTCAGCCAGAGAACCTTCATACAGGGATTTATAGTGTCTGTTATGAAGACAAGAGCAGCTCCAAAAAGCATTTCTGATAACCTGGGGGATTTATTTCTGTGGTTTTACATTTTAAGACAATTACCTTTAACTGCACATAGTACATTGCCACATTATGAATGGCTGTATGTGTAATGCATAGGATATGAGTTATTTTTCTAATGACAGTGTAGAGTCTTACATAGGAGAGCGAGTAAAAGTAAAACAATGTAGCTCACAGTAATAAGATGCACAGAAACAAAATATTTCTGTGATACATTTTAAATGAAGTATGCATCTCTAAAAGTGTCATTTCTACTCATCAGGAACTAAAAATGAAGTGACATTAAAAATCAATCTCCTCTTTCAAATAAATAACAACTAACTAATCTCAATTTCAAAATACTTTCACCTAATATTTTTGTACTGATTTCTGTTTCTCTCTGTGTGAATGAATATGTGTGTATGTGCATGTTTATGCTAAAAGATTAAAATTATAAGCAGGTTCTTTGTTGGGTGAAGAGGAAAGGATTGGAATATTTGATGATTATTGTATCAGTGGAAAAATGAAAAGTGAACAAGTATTACAGTTCTCCTTTCATCACATAGTTAGGTAATTCTGACTATGACTTTTAAATTTTGGATATGACCGTTACATGGCCAGAGGCCAGTGGAAAATTGGTGATACAAGATTGTAGGCAATCTTTATTGTCAGTGATTTTTGAATCAATAAGTATGGTTTCTATAGATACTGAAAAATGAGAATATGATTCTATATGAACTTCTGTACATTTTTATTACTTTTATGTTATGTAGAGAATATGTATACTAGTATTTTATGGAGAAAACTCTTATGTTTATTAAAGTTGTATTAGTAAATTTTATCATAATACAAAGTAAATCCAGAACATTTAGAGGAGATATTATTTACAACTAATTGTGGGTACAGAGATTGGACTTTAAATATCCTAGGATTTATTGCAAAATTATGATAACAGTTTTATTGAAAAGATCAAATACATGTTATTTCATTCTCTAGCAGAACATAATTATATGTATTGTTAGGTTTTGAGAATTAATAGAGCTATAAAAAGTACCATATGACATATAATTACAAAGATAATGATGTAGAATAAATAACAATATGAAGAATAAAAATATCCTTTGCAATGGAGGCAAAGTAATAGAAAAAGAAAAATCATATTACCATTTCAAAATGTTTCAGAGCAAAATTACCAGCGTAAAAATTCCTAACAACTGTCTGCTTAATTTGGTATGTACAATAACAATTACTGTATATTACTCAAATATATTGTGTTTTAGATGGGTGTGGTGGTGCATGCTTTTAATCCCAGCTGCTCCAAGGCTGAGGTAGGAGGATTGCAAGTTCAAGACCAGCCTCAGCAAGTTGTGGAGGGCCTAAATAATTTAGTGATACCCTATCTCAAAATAAAAAATAAGAAAAAGGGTTGGGGATATTGCTCAGTGGTTAAGCACTGGGTTCAATCCCAGGTACAGAAAAAAAAAAAGTATTGTGTTTTACCATTCAGTGACTCTTCGTAAAGAACACTAACCCATTCTTAACAAATGTTTCTGAAAGTTTTCAAACACCAGAATTGACTTGCATTGCATCTTTACCATATATTTCCATAAAAGAAAAAAAAGAAATCCTTATTTTGGAAATAAGAATACTTTATCTCTTTTGTTTAGCATTGCTATAATGGAGTGATTATTAAAATTTAGGAAAGAAGCTAATTGAAATATTCTTTTGTTCATGTATTAAAAGATACATCCATAGATCCAATCAAATATGTAAATAAAAGGAAAAGGAGTGATATTAATCTTCGTTGTCAACTTCATTGCTTTGAGAGACATCTAGAAAATTGGCAAAGCTCACTTATGGTTGTGTCTGTGAGGGTGTTTTCAGAGATGATTGGCCTGCGGGTTGGTGAATTAAGGTGGGAAGATCTGCCCTTAACATGTCAGCAGCATTGATAAGCTGGAGACCCAGGTGAAACAGAAAACAGAAAAAAGGGAAATTGCAGGTGGTGCACATTCAATACTTTTTGAGCACATGCATTTTTTGTTGCTGCCATCAATTGTGTACATCATTTGGAGGCTTCTAATTTCTTCAGCCTTTGAATGTGGTCTCAACACTGACTCTTAGGGGGCTTCAGCCTCAGACTAAGGCTACTCATTGACCTCTCTTGTTCTAAGGCTTCCAGCTTGAACTGAGCAACTACCGATTCTCCAGCTCCCCAGCTTGTAGATGGCTGTTACAGAACTATTCCGCCTCAGATCATGTAACCCAATCACTTAAAAAAATGAAACCGTTGAGATGATTGGGAGCTTAAAATAGGTATAGAAGTTGCAACAAAAGCAATTAGAAAAACGTTAGGTAAGGTCACTGAGTTGCAGAAAACTATCTTTACACACAATTGTAGTTGCTTAAACTATTCATTTCTAAACAAAACTCATATATCTAATGTAGAGAGGTGACTATAAAATTGTACTGAAAATGGGAAGAGAAACAATTAGTATTCATTCCGAAGGTACAATTAAGTTACCTTCTCATTTCCTATTTGTTTTGGTTGGGAGATTAGGTATATAGTGACTTTAGCAAAATTTCATTCTCTTTTCTCTCTGGAAACCACTCCTTATCTCCTATAACCTACTCATTTTTTTCCATACCAATTATTTCCTATGTATTTTACTTATTTTGTTTATGATTTATTGCCTTTTTCTGATCTGGAGTGTAAGTTCCAAGCCTGGGAATTATTTTGTTTTGTTAATTGATGCATTCCAGATATTTATAAGATTCCTGACTTATAATAAATATCTGTATATAGTTACTGTTGATGTGTCCTTACCTATGTGAGGCCAACTGAATAACATACAACAACTTGCTTCTTTGGCAGGTGCATATCTAATTATATCACAAAGCTTTCTTATCCAGCCTCTGCCTGCAGCCTTTCCTCACCATTTCCACAGAGGCAGCTAGAATTATTTTTTCTTCACTGATTTCCACCTAATAAATTCTCCTTTATCCTCTATCCAGACCCCTCAGCTGTCACTTCTGCTCTAACTCTAACCTAGTAAGTAGGTAGCAAATAACTTAAAAAGAAGTTCCAGGAATTAACTTCCATAATACCTGCTCCTCTTTACAAATGTCTCTTTCTGTTATAAAAATTCAAATAAAAATTTTAATTTTTATATTGCTTTCTTTGAATACAGAATGATCTGTCCTTTCACACATAAAACTTAATCACAAACTCTGCTCTTTTGTTATTTCTGACGCTAGATGTCTCTCTAGTGCCTGTCAGGCTTGATCTCCCATGTGGGATAGCTCACTGGATTTCACTGCAGGGAAATTTAATTTACTTGGGTTAGCTCTGTGAAGATGATGGACATTTTTTGTTATGTGTTCCCTTTCATCTTCCATGTGACTAAATTTTAGCTATGTCCTTTTCCTCCTTATAGATATGACCGATAATGTATTTTACATTTGTACAATAGTAGAAACTTTATAGAGCCATCTCACATGCATTATTTATTCTGCCCTCACAACAATCTTGTAAGCCAGGTAGTATTGGTCTCTTTGTTTTTATAGTTGGAGCAACTGAGGTCCAGAAATATTATAGAATATTTATAAGTTGATATACCCACTAGTGACCTTCACTTGCTGCTTTTCTGATTCAGAATCCATTGGTCTTTCCTTTTCATTTAGACTCCTCTGCCTAGGTGAGTGTGATTAGGTGGCTCATTATTACATGTACTTTGAGGTACTGTGGGTCAGATATATCCTTCATACAACTTTGTACACACAAAAATATATAACTTGGATAATCTTTAAGACAGATGTCGCTTCTCTTAACTCCTTTAGAGCTTTGCTATAGTTCTACTTTACTGTATTTAATAGTTGTTTTTTTTAAACTCTCCTGAAAGAACAATCATCTTCTAGCTCATGCTTCTAAATTGGTTTATATGCTCAAATAATGTGTAGGAGTGAGACTGCCCCTCCCTTGGTGTGAACCTTGGGTAACCCCTGTTTGTGATTAGCTTTGAAGAGGTATACGTGTGAGCATGCATTCCTCCGTGTACTCTACTTGCTGCCAGAAGAAACATTTAATTTCCTGATGGGAGAAAATTATCTTTAAAGGAAGAGTCCCATTCTTTCTATTGTTACTCTGAGGTTCCCTGGATGGTTTCAATTTCAATACAGTACAAATAAGAGCTCCCTTAGATTATGGTTAAACAAATATATATAGGAAATGTTCTTCCTCACTGGTTTGTATATTTTACATGATAATGAATCAGTCTTGTTTTGATATGTTAGTAACACCCATGGACATTTTTGCCATTATGCCCTCGGAAGGACACTTTGCTTTTCTTAAAAAGCATATCAAAATATGGGAAAATATGAAATAACTGTAACATTTGTTCAGCAGTTCTATAAGAAGTACCATTAAAGATTTAAACTTCAAGATTAGTTCTAAAACTCATAAATAGTTTTAAAATCACATTCAAGGAATGAAGAAAAATGTGTTACTGATTGAAGTTTAAAGTCCTGAACAGCTAGTAAATCCTTCCTTTATTCAGACTTAAATATAAATGTTGATCATGAATTATAAAAGGATTAAATTTGATTATTTTATCATACAGAAAGACACTTAACACTTCACATTATCATGAAGAAGTATAATTGTTATTTATTAGTTTTACGTAAAAATTATATTTGTGATTGACTAAGAATTTAATGATGCATTATTCTACGGCGTTCTTAGTGATTTTTATTTGTTTTTAGTTTTTCCATCTTCCACATGATCTAGAGCCACATAGCTGTTTCCCTATTCTTTTCCATCTGGTAGATGGATGACCAGGCCAACAAGGACATTGTCTTTGGAGACAGATCTGTACTTCAAGTTCATGTGTTGCTATGTGATCTTGGGGAAGCTACCTAACTCTCGTTCTGTTTTCTCAACATTAAATTTTGGTGAAAACACTCCCAGTTGCAATACTGGTTGGAAGAATGAAATGTAGTAATATGTGTAGTATGTTCAACAGCCTGGAATATGGCAAGTTGTCAATAAATGGCTCCACTGTCACTAATGGCCCTTCATTAGAAATCCACATCTACTCCTGTACCTGGTTGTTTTCTTCTCCCTACATTTATTCTTCTGTTAATAAAAAATTTAAAATGTTTCTTTAGAAAGTAGCACACAGAAACTAAGATAAATGTACTATTAATATAAACCTGTCATTTTTTCAGGGCCATATATGATGATTTTTTTATAAAAAATATTTTAATCATCCTTGGAAGACTTCTTTCTTAAGAACCTATGAAACAGTTCATTATTTTTAAAAATGATATAAATATGTGACAAGAAAAGAATGACAATCAACTTCCTTCCAAGCATGGATGAATACATAGTCTTTATGTATCTGTCATCAGTCATTCAGTGCAAATAATAGTCCTTAAAAGAAAAAGAGGAACATGTTGGGAAGGTGATAGTGCAACAGTATAATATGCTGATCTTTAGCCTTCAAAATAACTAAGTAGAAAAGATGTCAAAACAAAAAATAAAAGGCAATATTTAATCATAGAACTAGAAGGCAACAGGATTAAAGATGAGGAAAGGAAATATGAAGAAAAGAGTTTAAGTGAAGACCTGAATGAACACATAGCATTGATTGTTCTGCTAATGTTTTTAGTGGCAACAAATTCCATAACAAAGCTCATCCCTCCTCCTTATGCCTGTGGATTTGTCCTGCAGCAAATATAAAGAAGAAAATTCTCTGTTTCTCTCTGGATTATATTTTTTTCTTCCAATAAAAGTGAAGTGCTGATGTTCAGTAATATCTTGAGTTAAGGCAGAAATGTTGGTAGAACCTTTAAGCCATAGTTTTGGAAATATATAAATTGATAAGTTATATCAATGAGTGCTTTTTACTATAATATTTTTGTGTGATATAGATATATTTAAAACAATAGTTTTCTCATGAGAATTTACCTACAAGAAAAGAGCACAAGGTTTCATCTAAAGAGGGAAAGCTGCATGTTTAACACTTTGCTTTTAGAACTTTTGGGGGGGTGTAGTATTTTGATCTCTGAAGTAGAAGATTACTACAAAGATTTTACTAATTAAAATATTACTTTGTATTTTAGAAGTAAAATATAAAAATTTTTAAAAGGCGTCTTATCAGTAAAGCTTACATGGATCAGGTGATCCTTTCTTTTGAAATTCTTACATTTAAGAATTTTCTTCTTTTTCTACCTTGTCTCTCCTAAAAAAAGACACTGAAACAATACAGTTGTTTTACAATACTTTATAACTAACTTCCTCTCTTAGAAATGTGGGTTCAGATACACTTTTAGTTATAAGTGGAATGAGTCAGATGACCTGAACTTGTTCTCCTGTGACTGTGCTGATCTCAGAATGACTCTTGCCAAACTCTACTTGGGAGGAGTTCAGTGATGAAATAACAGGAGTTGAAACCTGCTTGTTCAGAATATGACTTTAGCCACTACTCACATTTTCTCCTTCTTATTAGTTGAGAGACTCAATGAAGGCAAGCAAGAGGAGCAGGAGCACAATCTTTGAGACAAACAGAGTATACTTGAAACTGTTTATGATTTAGCTTGTGTGTGTGTGTGTGTGTGCGTTTGTGTAAATGCACATATGTGTTTATAAGCTTTCAAGAGACAGTTTAATTTTTTGATTAACATTTTAAGTAACAACATGCCATTGTTTAATCCAAGAACTTGCTACAAGTCTTAAAATTTAAAAAAAATTTTAGTAATGTGACCTTAATAAAAAGCTAAATACGTGTATATGAATTTATTTAAATATATTGGTTTTACCATATGTAAGAAGAATATCCGTGGCATTAACGAATGACAGTGATTCTTCAACATTTGTCATTTTGATCTGACACTACATAGAAATGATGGGATAATATAAACATTTTTTCCCCATATAGTTAAAGAAAGAAACTAATCAAGTGGCAGAAATGAGGAGGAATTTTTAAGCCAGTTCCATAAGAAGGACTTGAATTCATAGGATTTTCTGTGGTAGGGAGGTTGAAATAGGCTCTGGGCCTTACAAAAAGAAGATTAGAATGTTATTATCTAAATGGAGGTGGAACTTCGATAAAGACAAAACCTGTGAAGTCTGCTCTCATCTGTGAAATGGGGAGTAGCTGAACTTTGCTACCAGTCTAAGTAGTAGTAAGGAGTCCTCTGACTCCTGTTATCTTAGAGAAATTGAAAACCTACTCCAATGCCAGACTTTGACATTGACTTCATTCATGATACAAAACCCTCAGTTAAGAAGTTAACTAGGGCACCATCAGTAGAAGCAAAACCAGAGACTTGAAATTGTATACCTATAATATTATTGGGGCTTTATCTACTTTGTGTACAACCAGAGAAATGAAAAATTGTACTCTCTTTGTGTACTATGAATCGAAATGCATTCTGCTGTCAAGTATAACTAATTAGAACAACAACAACAACAAAAGAATCACCAGTGATAGGACTCTGGAGATCCTTGTCCTTATGTTTCTGGCTGTGCCTGACAACCTATTAGTTTTTACAATCGAAACTTTACAAAGGGATGCTGATTATTGAGTTCTTCAGGGTCTTTTGGGTGTATTTTCTTGTATTGTCTATGGTTGGAAATCTGTCTTTGGTTCTGACCTCGTCCTTTCTTCTTTAGCACTTTCCATAGTTAGTGCCCATAGCTTCACAGAGGTAAAACGATAAGGCACTGAAGGTTTTAGAGATTATATTATAAACAACTCACTTCTTGTGAAGCCAAATAGTGGAAGTGCTGGTTGCTTCATGGACGTGTGTTAGCATGATTTCTCTTTTCCCTGTTTCCACATTGGGTTCTTCTGGCCAAATAGTGTGGCTAAGTTTAACTAGGAGATAATTATACCTGAGAAAAGTTGTGATTTGAAGAATCTGAATTTGTTTTGGTGATTCTCTTTGTTTCCCCCTTCCTGGCTTCAGGGAGAGAGAATACCACATTTCTTCTACATAGAGAGGTGTCAGAGGAGAAACCTTTCTTCATGAATGGAGCATGCCACAAAAGTCTGCTTCTCAGTTCCTCTCTCATGTTATATTGGATCCAGAGTGAAGGTGGCGGTATTCGTAGTATTGCTTTTAGCAATCTTATTGGGGTGAGTGATTTGAAAAATACATGCCTTTAGATTCTGGTTGTTTAATGTTTTTGACTCAACTATGAGACTTGAGATACACTTCTGATACTCAGGACCAAGTAACATTTTGTTGGAGAAGAGTAGGAACAAAGTAAAAAACACTTCAGAAAAATTGGGACTGATAATTGTAATTAATGTTACTGCTCACAGTACCTTACTAAAAGAAAGATCAAATGATGTATGTTTACAAAGAAGGAAGGATAGAGAACACAGAATAAGATGCAAGAATAAAAAAAGGTGATTAACTCATGGATTACCTTGTTTGCAAAGCCATTGATTAACTACAGATTAATAAACAGAAGCAATGAATGCTAAAAACAGTCACAAAAATAATGTTGATGATTTATTTTGAATGCTTAAAAAGAGATTAACTTAATAGAAAATTCAAAGAATTTTTAGACTTTGTTTTCTGGACTGATACTGACTAAACTTTCACTCTGCTAGGTCAAGAATGCATGCCATATTTTCTTAAATAAGCACTGTAAGAAAAGTAACATAATGTAAAACAAACATAAAACAGCAAAGAACTCTGCTGCTCTAATGAAGGAAATAGGAAGAATATAAGCAAATAAAAAACAGGGGAAATAAAATAAAATAAAACTAAGATATTAAAAACAAGTCCAAACAGAACAGTAATAATAACAAATGCTAATGATTTAAATTTACCTCTTAAGAGATAGGTCATTAAAAATTGGATTTGAAAAATCCAATTATAGGCTGTTTATTAGAAATATACTTAAGCATGATTACACAGAAAAGTTGAAAATATTGAAAGGAAAAGCATATGCAGCCAAAGATGGATCCACTGCAGCATTAATAAAAGGAAAACTAGACTTTGAACTGAAAAATGACTTAAAATTTGTTTTATAAACATTTTACTAGACATGTACTACTATGTTTCATGATTTTAATTTTCAAATTATCTTTTTATATGTTATTGGCTTCAATTTGTTGAGAATCTTTTATGTTTATGCTCATGAGGAATAATGCTGCATAGTTTTTCTTTTCATGTAATATCTTTCATTGGTTTTGGTATCATTAAAAAAATGAGTTGGACAATGTTCTTCCTACTCCCACTTCTGTTTCGACTAGAGATTATGTGCAATTGATATTATTTCTTTGGTCAATATTTGATAAAATTCACCAGTGGAAGCATCTGGAATTAGAATTTTCACTTTTGGAAATTTTACAATTATGATTTCAATATTCTAATAGATGCAGACATAGACTATTTGTTAGTAATTGAGTTTGGGAAATTTAGACCTTTCAAGGAAGGTCTATTTCACTTAAGCTGTTGAAAGCATGGACAATGTGTTGTCTGTACCATTTTCCTACTATTCTTTTAATATCTGCATAGTCTGTAGGAATATCCTCTCTTTCATCCCTTATGTTGTCAATTTGTGTTTACATTTATTTCAGAATATTTTCTGAGTTTCCAAGAGACTTTTTGTTTGAACCATGGATTTTTGAATTTTCAAATACTTAGATATTTTATAGATATTTTTCCATTACTAATGTTTGGAGAACATAATTAGCATGATTTTAATACTTATAAATTAAGTCAAGTTGGTTGACAGTTTGGTTCAACCAAACTATTACAAGTTCTCAGTCCACTTTCTCTGTCATATGTATGTACCTACATGAAAATTTTCACATATTAAAAACAAGTCCAAACTTGCTTTTCAAAATTATGCATATTTCAATGAACAAAGAGGAGAAAATAATAAATTGTACTTATTTGGATACTTACCATTTTTTATGCTTTTCCCTTGTTCCTAAAATTCTAGCTCCCCGCCCCCCCCCCCCCCCCCCCCCCCCAATATAATGTTCTTTAAGTCCTTTCTTTGTGTTTAGGTTGTTTGGAGTTTTCTGACCTTCTTGAATTATTTTTTAAAATGATTTAAGGTTTTCCAAGGAATTTAGGGGACATTTTTATCTACTATTTTCTTTAAATACTTGGGTACATCCTCATTTCACAGGTTTCAGTAACACAAATGCTGGATGTTATGGTATTATCAATATATTTTCCATAGGTGCTAGAAGTTCAGGTCACACTGTTTTCAATTTTTTTCTTCCTTATTTACTATATAATTTTTACTAATTTATTTTAAAGTTCAGTGACTTTTCCCTCTGTTGTCTCTATTCTTTTATTGTGCCTATATTAAAATTTTTTAAATTTCAAGTTTTAAAATGTCCATTTTGTTCCTTATCTCTCTCTCTTTTTTTTGTATACCTTTATTTTATTTATTTTTATGTGGTTCTGAGGCTTGAGCATGTGCTAGGTGAATGATCTACTGCTGAGCCTCAACTCCAGCCCTCCTCTTTTTAATAACAATTTCTATTCCTCCACGAAGAACTTCCTTTTCATTTTGTTGGTACTAGGGTTCAAACTCAGCGCTTGACTCATGGTAGGCCAGTGCTCTTCCATTAAACCACATCCCCAGCCCTTTTTATTTTATTTTGAGTAATAGTCTCTTTAAATTGAAAGATTGGCTCTGAACTTACAATTCTCTTGCTTCAGCCACCTAAGTTGCTAGGATTACAGGTGTGCACCGTCAACCTTGGCTTTTTAAAAACTTCTTTATTTCCACTCATTTCAATAGTGTTCACCTTTAACTCATGGAGGATGGTTATAGTACCTGCTTTAAAAATCTTTATTCTAACATCTTGGTCATCTTCATTTTGACATCTGTTGATTGTTGTTCTCCTGAAAAGCTGGTTCAATGTTCCTAGTTATTTCTATGTTGAGCAATTTGGCATTTGTCTTCACAGTTTTGAGTAATGTGTTGTAAGAATCTGTCTCTTGTTAAAATCCTGTAAAGAGTTTGAATTTTTTGTTGACAGGTCAGTCAAGCCACTTAGGTTCAGACTGTGATTCTCTCTTGCCCTCTGTGGTGGGTCCACTGTCAGTTCAGGTTCTAAAGTCTTTACTGTTATCTGATATAGTCAGGATGACGTTGGGACTTTGGAATTGGTTCACAGGACCATTCTCAAAACCGTTGCTCTAGTTCTTTGTTTGTGTTCAGTCTAGGCAGAGTTTGAGGGTGAGCATAGGAATTGCCCAGTTGAATTCTCTTATGAATTTTTCTGACACTTTTTGGCTTCTCTTTCCCCAGTCCCTCTATCTGGAAAACAAGGCCTCTTAGTTGTTGTCTTCTATACTGTTGTGGGGAAGAGGTGAAACACAGAAAATAAAAATGTGTCTCCTCTTACACTTTTCACCCACAAAGCCCCATTTTCCTTTCTCCATCTAGAGAGATGGGTGTCCTTATGGTTTGAGGAATCTACACCCTTGCTGCTGCCTTCACAGATTGAGTCAGGAAAAAGATGAATATATTGGGATTTCACTCCAGCTCTGCTCTTGGATCACAGAAGCCCTTCAGTTCTCTGGCTAGAAAACGGATTTTGCTCCAGGGTTTTGCATCTACGCTTATGTATAATCTTATGATGTGGCCCAGTCTTAGGTCGAAACCTGAAGACCTTGGAGGAAAAAAATCCCAGGAAACTCACAGTTTGCATACAGGACAGTCTTTGAGTTTTAACTTATCTCTTCAATCTTCTTGCTATTCTTTACTTTTTGGAGTCCTCATACAGGTGTTTTGGTATTCTGTCCAGCATTTTTTATTGTAATTAGTGAGAGAGGAAGACTCTCACAGGCTCATTTCATCTTGGCTGGCAACAGAAGTCTATTCATAGACTATATTTTGAAATTTGCTCAGGTACTGGACCACAGAGAAAGTGATAGCACACAACTCACGTTCTCTGAGAACAATGTAATTAAATTGGGAAATAATACCCAAATATATTCTTCCAGATGTTTAATAGCTTAAAAATTATATTGAGGTTATAAAGTATTTAGTTCTGAAAAACAATAGAAATACAATGATAAACTACAGAAAAATTATACCTACAAGGAAAAATTTAAATGTCTATATTGGGAAAAACCATTATAAATGTATTAGCTAAATATTTAACTTAAAAATGCTTAATAGGAAGTTAGAAAAATAGTAAATAATAAGAAAGGAAAAAGGAGCTGGGTTGAGGAAGCAGCTCAGTGATAGGGCACCTGCCTAGCAGGCTTGGGTTTGACTCCCAGAACTGAAAAAGAGGGAGGAAGAGAGAAAGAAAGAGGGAGAGAAAGAGACAGAAAAAGAGAGAAAGGAGAGAGAGCTAAAGAGAGAGAAAAGAAGGAGTAATAATGATAGCAGAAATAAATAAATCTAGATAACTAAGCCATAATAGAGACAATTGGCATAATATAAAGTTTATTCTTTAGAGAGATTAAGAAGTTACACAAACCTCTAACAACATCAGGAAATGCCAGAGATAAAATAAATTTACATTGTAAATCATTTACAATAATTTAATATGAAAACATAGATTTAATAAATAATTTTTAAGAGAAATACATCTTACTTAAATTGCTCCAAGCAGATATTGAAAACTAATATATTAATTAAGGAAATGATATCAGTTAGTGCCCAAGAGTCTACTTAAAAGAAAAATCATAAGTACTAGTTAGTGTCATACTTTACCAAACTATAAGGGAATAGATAATTATTAACTTTAAATTTTCTAGAAAATAGAGTAGGATGCTCACAGAATAGATGAAATGACAAAAAGTAATGAGGTGCTAAGAGCAGTGTCTGACACATAGTAAGTACAAAAATAAGTGTCAGCTATTTTTTTCTTCTTATTTTTACATGCCAAAACTAGAACAAGTCAGTGCATAAAATAAAAACTACAGTCCAATATTACTTATTAGCATAAGTAGTATAATTACCGAATTAATATATTAAAAGATAAAAATATTTGATCAATTCAATAAAACAGCTCTTATTCTTGATGAAAGTTTTAATAAAATGGGAACTTACTCATTTATCAAAGTGTATCTACTAAGAAACCTGTAGAAAGCATTAATAATTATGAGAACTTACATAATCTCCTTTCAAATTGGGAGCCACAAAAGAGTTTTTTAGATGTTTATAGTTATACAATGAAAATAGAAAGAAGAATAAGAATTGGAAAATGAGAAACAAAATTTTCATTATTTGCAGATGCTGTGATATTAATTTATGTAAAATATGATGTTATATAGATACACTATTAGAATTAATAATAATTCAGCACATTGCTGGATACATAGAGATCAATATGCATTCTTAGTCATTCCTAAAATCCTAAAACTATTACAGAAATAAAGACCAAATTTGTAAGAGGAACAAAAATTGAAAAGTGCTTATATCTTTACTATAGGACATAAGATAATGATGAAAACTACATGAATGGATGGGAAGACTTAACAGTACAAGGAAATAATTATCCCAAATTATCATATAAATCCTATACAATGTTAGTTAACCTTCTAAATTGCTGGGCATCAGCAAAGGGTCAGAAATACTTAAGCTTAAAAAAAAAGAAAAGAAAAACTAGAGGAAGATCTCTGCAGATATTAAAACAAATTATAAATTCTAATTATTCAGTTATCTTACTGTTTGAATAGGGCTAGAGAAATCAACCAATGGAAATGAAATAAAGAATGAAGAAAAAAGTCTATCCATATATAAGAACTCAGTAGTGGTGGCATTACTAATTAGTTGTGAATGATACTTTTTAATAAATGATTCTTTCAAATTAATTATTCTTGTTTAAAAGCTTAAAATCCATACCACATTAAAAATAGATTGCAGTGGGATCAAGAAACCAAATGTGAGAAAATTCTTTTCAAATCTTTTGAAAAGAAATATAGAGGAGCATTTTATTTTAAACAGCCATCTGGCTGGGTGCCATGGAAAATGCTTATAGTTCCAGCTACTCAGAATGCTGAGGCAGGAGGATGGTTCCTGCTCAGGAGTGGAGGTCAACCTCAGCAACACAGAGAGACCCTGGCTCTCCTTCCCATAATTAAAGCCACAGTAAGCATAGAGCCAAAGGAAGTCATTGATGATGTTGACATTGTGAGATACAAGGCTCTGTGCTACAGGATAACCTGAAGAAAGTTAATAAAATATAATAATCTAATAGAAGCAATTTATAGCACATAATTTAGAACACAAAAATCCACATCTTAGAACAAAAATGACTTTTCACAATTAATTAGATAAATTAACTAATTGAAAATTGGGTAACTAGTATGAACTGAAAATTCTATGAGAAAGAACTTGGAGTGACAGAGGGGCATATGGGTGAAAGGATCTTTAATCTGAATAGCTCATGAATTTGAAGGTAGAATACTGTTTCACATCCACCATTAACAGATCTCTGACAAAATCTTGATCTGAGCTTTTTTTTTAATACCTTCTTTTTAATCATTTATTTTTATGTGGTGCTGAGGATTGAGTCCAGGGCCTTGCATGTGCAAGGTGAGCTCTCTGCCACTGAGCCACAACCCCAGCCCTTGATCTGAGCTTTTGACTAATCTCAGATTTTGGAGATGTGGTAAAATAAACTCTTGTACCTTATCCATGGTGGTGTAAACTGGTCAACGCTTTTACAAAAAGACTCAGATAATATCAAGTGAAGTGGGCTATGAATACAAAAATACTCTAGAGAAGTTCTTATATGTGTACATAAGAAGACATGTATCAGGTTATTCCATGTGGTACTATTATTAAAAAAATTGGGATACTGCTCAAATATTATTGATAGGAAATGATTAAGTAAATTATGGTATACTTATTTAATAGACTACTCTTTGGCAATTAAAGCAAATGATTCAGGTCTACATAACTCAAATTTGGTAAAATTTGAAGGAATAACATTAAATTAAAAATGAAGCTACAAATATATATTTATATAAATTTTAAAGTCATATTAAGCAATAGCTATAATTTTAATGATTCTATACCTAATTGATGAATAGGATAAAAGCCAAGATAGGCTGAATGTATGAACGTTCTTTCAAGAGATCAGTTATCTCTGGGAGGAAGGCAAGACGATGAGAAGGAATTCAGATAAGAAGACTGGACAGGAAGGAACAGGAATTTTCTCTACATCTTTTCTGCTGTTATTCATTCCTGCCCCAGTGTTCCTGTAACAATTAAAAATGAAGCATTTGTTAAGTCTGGGTGATTGATGGGTAAAAACTTCTTTTCAAATGTTCAAAATGTTTCCTAATTAAGGGGGAAACAGAAACTGATTAGCAACAAGAGGCATAGCCACTTGAGATTTATTCTGTGCTGAGAGATGCAGAGCTCTGTTAGTTAGATTGTGGACTAGCAGTTTTATATTCCTGCTGACTTTCCACAGGAACATTGAGCCTCCCAGAGGGAATGTACAAGCTGAAAACAGGTCAGAGCCAGGGAGTAGGTACTGCTATTGCTAGTTATGAATAAAGAATGAAGGCAAGCAAGCAAGTGCCTATACAATTCCTCATACAAACTCATGTAACTATGTGCATGTTATAGAAATTAGATACATTTTGCTACATTATTTATTTATTTATTTTGTCCTCTGGGAATTTTTGGAAAATAAAGTTAGATGATAATTCTGTTGTTACCTTGAAATGCATGTGATAGTATAGTCATATGAAGTAGTTTTATTTTCTCTTCCAGAATTAGTTTACCTGGTATCATTTAAAGCATATAACCTATAGAATACATTAATGCTGGATTTAAATCTTTAAATTTGTGGTCTCTGTATATACATTTGATTTAAAATTTCAAAGCTTAAATGCTAAATTGAGCAGACTGCTAGTAACAAAATGTAGTTTTAGTTTTCTTCCTCATTATACAAATACCAACTTTCAAAACAAAAACTTCCGTCAATTTTTCTTTTAAGTAAAATGAAGCAATTATTTATAAAAATGAGGTATGCATTCCCAGAATTAGCCCTTCAGATCAATTAAACAGTTAAAATGATTGTATATGGCATCCTACAGTGATGCAGTTTAAAACAAAGAATTAGAACAGTAACTAATTACTCTGTGAGTACCAAAGTTAAGAGTTGGAGCAATGATTGATTTTATATGTACAATGGCCAGTTTGTGGTGCCCAGTTGGTTAAATATCCATCCAGATATTTCTGTGGAGATATATTTTTAGATATGATTGAATTATTAAACTTGGGGTAGAGAAGATTCCCTAAAAAACGTTGTAGAAACTTATCTAAAATCAGTTGAATCACTAAAAGACTGCAGCTTCCCCCCAAAGAAAAAAAATACTACAATCTGCATCAGAAACATTGTCTCAATACATAGTCTGAGGCCCTGTGGATTTGGGGCTCAAAATAGTAATGTTGGACAAAATTCTAATGTACATATATACCACATTTAAAAAAAAAATTCTTGTAGGTGGACACAACACCTTTGTTTTGTTTATTCAGTTATGTCATTCACAGGAAAATGGATGGAACTAGAGAGCATCATGTTAAGCAAAATAAACCAGACTGAGAAAGTAAAAAAAAAAAAAAATAGTGATGTTGGCCTTTACATGAGTTTTCAGCTTTCCACCTCAGCCTGTCCATGTGGGATCTGCCTAATCCTTAAATTGTGTGAGCCAATTCCTTAAAATCAATCTGTTTCTGTTTAGTTATGTATAGAGGTGAATATATCTAAATATATATCTGTCTACATATCTACCTAGATTTAGTGGACATCTGTCTATAAAATATATAAATATCTTACCTAATAAACTAATATATATTAAAGATGTAATATGTAATATTTAGAGATTTATCTATCATGCATTTTCTCAATACTGTTGAATCTCTTTCTGTGATGAACCCTAATAGAGTTAGATATTAACTGGCTGAAATAATCACTCATCAGTATTAACTTTCCAATTGTTTTAATACATCCTGGGTATTCAAACATTTTGCAGACACCTATGACATATTGGGTGATCATGAAAAGCTTTCTACCCAAAATAATTTAACTCCATTTATTGCAGTGATTGGAAAAGAATTGCTCACATTTGATATTTGAAGCATACAGTTCCTTGGGGCTATATGAATCCCCCTATGCCATCCTCTGGGCGACCCTCTCCCTATAACTTTCTACCCTTCCATGGCATACAGATGCTAAGAGCAATAGGGAGGCCCTATGTCCAGATGGACTTCCTTTGGGGAGAAAGCCATAGCAAACAAAAAACATGTAGTACTTATAAATCTGTTTTATGGAGTGGGAAGGGAAAAGAACAACATAAAAGTGAAGGGAAAGCAATTCTAAGGGATGCTGCCTAGTTATCACCAATATAAAAAGAGAGACATAGCAACCTAATTTCTGTAGGACCTGGAGACAGAGTAGTGCAGCCTTCATATGGGGATAATCCAGTCTGTGTATACTAAAGAATGAGTGGTGGAAAAGCAAAACAAAACAAAAGAAAACAAAACAAAAACGCTTTTGACCACATTGAAGTAAAAAGGGGGATTTTAGCAACTCCACCTGTCACTCGCCTTGTGCATATATCCATCTTTGTCTTCTATTTTCTGATCTGGAGGTTAGGGAGATACTTTTTCTTTTTTTACAATTTTTCTGAAAAGAGCAATGCTTGCAGAGGAGAGCTGAGATGGCAGTTGAAGAATAATTGAAAGTTTAAGTGGAAGAACACATGATTTACTAGGGTTTCCTACACACCCAGTTCTGCCAATAAATAGATGAGATCAGTTTTCTCCTTGTGAAGTGAAGAACTTGGATGTCTTCACTAGATGATCTCCACAGTCTCTTGGAGTTTAAAAATTCTATGAAAATGGATGATGCCCAGAGAACAAAATACAGATCTCATATTCTCTACTCATCTACAGAACAAACAGAATTATAACTTGGCTTATTATTTCCATATGAATAATAATTGTTACACACAAAATGACAGGAAAAAATCTATTTGTAGAACAAATTGAACAAAACACTACTCCTCATAGACTAGGCAGACAGCCACGAGTTTAATTGCACTCTTTTCCTGTATTTTTAGCTTTTTTTTTTTTTTTAGATATAAAGCAAGGTTCATATTAGTTAACTTAAAAAAGAGTCTTGCAAAATATTAAATTTTAACGGGAATGAAAACTTGAGTTTCGAAACCCTTCACCATTTCTGCCCATACAATTTTTGAAAAGTAACATAATTTTTAAAAAATATTTATTTTTCAGTTGTTGTTGGACACAATACCTTTATTTTATTTATTTATTTTTTATGTGGTGCTGATGATCGAACCCTGGGCCTTGCATGTGCTAGGCGAATGCTCTACCACTGAGCCACAACCCCAGCCCAAGTAACATAATTTTTATGAGGCTTAGTTCTTCATCCATAACACTGGAATGCAGACTTTCTATTTAGGTGATTATAAAGAGTAATTGAAGCATTACATGTACAAGTCCCTAATATGCCCAATACTGGTTTCTTGTCTTGTAAAATGTTCTCTTTCTTCCATTTTCTGTATTCTCCATCTTGAAAATCTATCCATTGATTTTCTTTTCTGTTGCCAAGCTAGAAAGCTGTTACCATAAATTAGTATTTTTTTTCAAATGGAGATAATAGAATCAATTTATACAGCCAATATTTAAAATTAGAAACAATAGAATATAAATACATTAGAGATTGTTGGTAGTAAAGGCAAGTATTATTTTGTTACACTTTGGTATCATCATTAAGGTGTAGGTTTGTGTGCCAGGAAGCACAGGGGAAGAACATTTTCTGCTATTAAAGGCATTTCTTCATTGGCTAACAGTAAACAATGTCTGAGCAACAGTAACTTGGATATGCTGTCTCTCTCCTCTGGGTAACTGTTATCCAACTTTGCAAATAAACCCATCTGTCCTCCTTTCTGTTTTCTGCCACTACCTCTGTAAGCTCTAATTTTTTCAGTAACCTTGCCAGAGAACTTTCCCACACTCTAAACTGATACTCAAGATCTTTCTAAGACATATATCTCAGCAGTTTAAGTCCACAGACACTAGTGGAAGAGGTCAATGTCCAATCACCACAAATGATTGGGGGCATTCCAGTATATGGTTGTGAAATGAGTACCTCAGATATTTCTTGGGTCCCATGCAGGCCCTGCCTCAGCTTGGAGAACAATTAGATTTTGGGTTCCTCGGGGGTTCCCTTTCAAGCTTGTTTTATAACAAGCTGATTCTTGCAAACCACTTGCCTTATCAAATAGATAACTATTATCAAAGTTATTATGGAATAGTGGCTAAGATAAAAATCAAGATACAGAATTTA
Source organism: Marmota monax (assembly GCF_021218885.2). Classification (NCBI taxonomy): domain Eukaryota; kingdom Metazoa; phylum Chordata; class Mammalia; order Rodentia; family Sciuridae; genus Marmota; species Marmota monax. The sequence continues at coordinate 20,275,917 of NW_026692781.1, forward strand.
AAGATCATTAAATGTTTATTTGGAAACCTGGGTTGGGGGTGAAGAATCTCATCAATTCAAACAGTTAAGGAAAAGATCATGATAACTGAGCCTGCCTGAGGTTATATTCTCCCTGCTATGATTTAAATGTTTGTGTTCCCTCCAAAATCTGTGCTAGAACTCAATCCCCAGAACAACAGTATTAAGAGGTGTGGACTTCCAGAGGTGATTTCGTCATGAAGGATCATCCCTCCTGAGTGGATTAGTGCTTTTATGAAAAGGCTAGAGGGAACTAGTTGTGTTCCATTTTTGCCTTTCTGTCCCTTTGCCATGTCAAAGCAAACTGAGTAGGAAGCAGACTGAGTAGACCCTCACCAGATACCAAACCTGCTGGTGCCTTTATCCTGAAATGCCAGCTTCCAGTACTAGAGGAGACAAATTCTTATTATTTATAGAGCTCCTAGTTTCTGGTATTTCATTATACCAGCCTGAACTAAAACAGTCCTCTTGGTCAGGAAAGCTTAATCACTTAGATGTGGAGAGCCAGCCATCAGCTGTCTGTGTGAACTATGAGCCAGCCATGGGCTATGTGTGTGGACGTGAGTGGACTGGACTGACGTTGCCTCTCTAATTCCGCTGGTGATGTATGTGTCCTTTTCACTCTGCCTATGATCTTCACACAGCACATGAGATGGGAGTGGCCTTCCAAGATGTCAGTTAATCTGCTGACTGCAAAACATCACAAAGCTAGACTCAACTCCCCCAGAACCTGACCCCTTACCTCATTTGGGATGGAACTTTCTCAAGTTTTGTTTTCCCTTCAATAAAAGGGCTTCAGAACGTGCTTCTTCCTCTTTTCTCTGCCTCCCCTTGCCTCCCTTGTGGGAGTTGGAGCAGAGCAGCTGTCACTGAACCCAAAGAAAAAGGTATTTTCTCTGTCTGTGTGATTATTTCGTTGCCAGCCCAGTTCACTGGAGTGACCCTGACTGGTTTAGTGTCACTGCACTTAGAAACAAAGTAAATGTTTGATGTAGTAAAATAGCCCCATGAAATTAATATTTTGATATTTTAAATTTTTGATCATGATAAAAGTATTATTTTCAGATAAATGAATGACTATAGCAAGTAAGAAGAACGGAAGGTTTGGTTCAGCGAAGACTGTTTTTGAAATATGTAGGGAAATTTATTTAAGGAAAACTTATATTTTTGGTTCATTGGATTTATAAAAGTTACTTAAATACTTAGAAGAAATTTTCTAGTTAGGCCTATAGTTTCCTAGGGCTGTTATAATAAAGTACCATGGTTGGGTGGCATAAAGAACTGACATTTACTGTTTTATAAGCTTAAACAGCAGAACTTTATCAGTGTGAAGGCTGAAATTCTGAGATTAAGGTATTGATAGCCTTGGTTCCTTCTGAGGGCTGTGAGGGAGAATATGTCTTCTGTTTCTCTTCCAATTTCTGGGACTTTTCTAGCATCCTTTGGCATTCCTTGACTTGTAGAAGAAACACACTGATCTCTACTTTATCACATCTGGCATTGCTCCTGTGTGCATGTCTGTGTCCAGATTTTCCCATTTGATAAGGATACCAATCACATCAGATTGGGGACCCACCCTACTCCAGTATGACCTCATCTTGATTAATTTTATTTCTAGTGACCCTATTCCAGATAAGGTTGCAGTCTAAGGTACTTTGAGCTATGACTGCAACATATGAATTTTGGAGAGCACAGTTTAAGTGTCACTTAACAGGAGATGGAAGTGATAAAGACCATCTATATTTAATTTAAAAATGATCAAGTAAAACCTGACATTCTTATTTTAAGTAGATTTAAAGCCACTTTTATATTTGTGTTGAAATAAATGATTAAGACAATTTTAGATAAAATATATTTTGTTCTTGATTACATTAAATATTTTTATTGGTTCTTTCTTATTATACATGACAATAGCATTCATTTTGACATAAGTATAAAAGCATGAAATATGATTTATTCTAATTCAGTCCCCAGTATTTCCCCCACCCCCAAAATTACTCTACTGATTTTTCTGTTATTTAATTATAGTTTTTGTTTTTTAAATAGTGTCTTTGTGGACATACATGAAGGTGAGATTCACTGTGGGACGTTCATATATTTACTTAGAAAAGTTAGGTCACATTTATTCCACTGTCTTTTTCCTACCCCATTCCTCCTTTCTTCCTTTCATTCCTTTTTGCTTACTCTAGTGATCTTTCTTCTATTCTTTTTTTCAGCCCCCCCTTATTTTGGATTAGCTTTCACATATCTGAGAAAACATTCCACTTTTGACTCTGGAATTAACTTATTTCACTTAGCATGATAGGCTTCATATCCATCCATTTACCAGCAAATGTCATAAGGTCATTCTTCTTTGTGGCCAAGTAATACTCCATTGTGTGTATATACCACATTTTCTTTATCCATTCATCTGTTGAAGGGCACCTAATTTGGCTCCATAGCTTAGCTATTGTGAATTGAGCTGCTATAAACACTGATGTGTCAGTGTCACTGTAGTATGCTGATTTTAAATCCTTTGGGTATAAGCAGAGGAGTGGAATATCTGCATCAAATGGTGGTTCTATTCCAAAATGGTGGTTCCATTACAAGTTTTCTAGGAATTGCCACACTGCTTTCTGTAGTGATTGTACCAATTTGCACACTCACAAGCAGTGTATAAGTGAACTTTTTCCCTCACATCCTCAGCTACATTTTTTTGTTACTTGTATTCTTGATAATTGCTATTCTCACTGGAGTGAGTTGAAATATCAGTGTAGTTTTAATTTGCATTTCTCTAATTGCTAGAGGTGTTGAATAATTTTTCATATATTTGTTGTCTGTTAATATTTCTTCTTTTGAAAAGTATCTGCTTAATTCCTTGGCCCATTTGTTGATTGTGTTTTGTTGTTGTTTTTTGATGTTAAGTTTTTTGAGTTCTTTGTATATCCTGGATATTAATAATACTCTATCTGAGATGTAGGTGGCAAATATTTTCTCCTATCTTCTAGGCTCTCTCTTCATGTTCTTGCTTCCTTTGCTGTGAGGAAACTTTTTAATTTAATGCCATCCCATTTACTGATTTTTTATTTTACTTGTTGCACTTTAGGAGTCTTGTTAGGGAAGTCATTTCCTGAGACAACATGTTGAAGTGTTGGGCCTACATGTTTTCCTAGCAGATGCAGGGTTTCTGGTCTAATCCCTAGGTTTTTCATCTACTTTGAGTTGAATTTTGTGCAGGGTGAGAGATAGCAGTTAAATTTCATTCTACTACTTGTGGATTTCCAGCACCATTTGTTGGAGAGAGTATCTTTTCTCTAACATGTGTTTTTAGTACCTTTTTTTAGTATGAGATAACTAATTGTATTTATGTGGGATATCTCTCTGTCTTCTATTCTATTCCACTGGTTTTCATGCTGTTTTGATACAAATACCATGCTGTTTTTGTTACTATATCTCTGTAGCATAATTTAAGACCTGGTATCGTGGTGTCTCCTCCTTCAATTTTCTCGTTAAGGATGCTTTGGTTAATCTGGGTCTCTTATTTTTCCAAATTTCATAGCTACTTTTTCTATTTATGTGAAAAAAAATCATTGGAATTTTGATGAGAATTACATTGGATCTATATATCTCTGGTTGTATGGCCATGTCGACAATGTTAATTTTGCCTATCTAAGCACATAGAAGGTGTTTCCATGTTGTAAGGCCTTTTTAAATTTCTTCTCTCAGTGTTCTATGGTTTTCATCATAGAGGTCCTTCACCGCTTTTGTTACATTGATTCCCAAGTTTTTTTTGGGGGGTGGGGGGGTGGGGGAAGGGGGATATTGTGAATGGGATCGTTTTTCTAATTTCTTTTTCAGCAGATTCACCATTGGAGTATAGGAATGCATTTGATTTATGTTGAATTCATTTTGAATTCATTTATGAGATCTAGAAATCTTCTGGTGGAGTTTTTTAAAAAAAGAATATCTATTTTAAAAATGTTTTTAGTTGTAGATGGACATCATAACTTCATTTTTATTTATTTACTATTTTATATGGTGCTGAGGATCCAACCCAGCAATCCACACATGCTAAGCAAGCCCTCTACCACTGAGCCACAACCCCAGCCCCCTGCTAGAGTTTTTTTTGGGTCTTCTAAATATAGAGGATCATGCCTTCAGCAAGCAGAGATAATTTTAGCTCTCCCCCATACCCCCCCATTCATATCCTTTTAATGTTCCCCTCTTGCCTGATTGCTCTTTGCTCTGGCTAGAGTTTCAAGGACTATGTTGAATAAGAGTGGTAAAAGTAGGCATCCTTGTCTTGTAGAGAAAATGCTTTTCATTTTTCCCCATTCTTTTTTTTTTTTATTTTTTTTATTGGTTGTTCAAAACATTATAAAGCTCTTGACATATCATATTTCATACATTAGATTCAAGTTGGTTATGAACTCCCAATTTTACCCCAAATACAGATTGCAGAATCACATCGGTTACACATCCACATTTTTACATAATGCCCTATTAGTAACTGTTGTATTCTGCTACCTTTCCTATCCTCTACCATCCCCCCTCCCTCCCCTCCCATCTTCTCTCTCTACCCCATCCACTGTAATTCATATCTCTCCTTGTTTATTTTTCCATTCCCCTCACAACTTCTTATATGTAATTTTGTATAACAATGAGGGTCTCCCTCCATTACCATGCAATTTCCCTTTTCTCTCCCTTTCCATCCCACCTCATGTATCTGTTTAATGTTAATCTTTTCTTCCTGCTCTTCCTCCCTGCTCTGTTCTTAGTTGCTCTCATAATGTTGTCCTTTGTCATCTGTAGTCTTTAGAATGTTGAGGTGTGTTCTTTCTACCCCTGGTTTTTCTAGTATTCTAAACCTGAATGGGTGCTCTTTCATGTCAAATGATTTTTCTGCATCTATTGAGAAAATTGTGTGATTCTTGTCTTTAAGTCTGTTTATGTGATAAATTACACTTATTGATTTCCATATGTTGAATCATCCTTGTGTCCCTTGATTGTGGTGCACTATTTTTTTAATGTGTTTATGCTATTTGCTGATATTTTATGAAGAATTTTTGCATCTATGTTCATCAAGGATATTGGTCTGAAGTTTTTTTTCCTTGATGTGTCTTCGTCTGTTTTTGGTATCAAGGTGTGGCTGGCTTCATAGAAAGAGTTTGGCACAGTTCTCTCCTTTCTATTTCATGGAATAATTTGAGGTGGATTGGTATTAGTTCTTCTTTAAAGGTCTGATAGAACTCTGCTGAAGCTTAGAGAAAGGTTGTGTGACTTGCCAGCAAAAGCTTGGTCTATATATCATTTTAGTCATGCTTTTATTAGTGTATTACATAGAGATAGGTTCATTTTGACATAATCACACACGCATGAAATTTAATTTGCTCCATTTCAGTCCCTGCTGTCTCCTCTTTCCCTTTCCTCCTCTATCTACCTATTCCTTTTCCTCTACTGTAGTGGTCTGCATACTGTTTGTTTATTTATTTAGAGTGCTTTATCAATATATACAAAGTTGGAATTTACTATGAAATATATTTATATATATTGAATATATATAATATATATAATGAATATATATATATATATATATATATATATATATATATATTCATTTTGTCAAATTCATTCTGCATTTCCTCCCCTTTCCTGTCCCTTCTCCCTTCCTTTTGATCTCCTTCTTCTATTCCACTATTCCTCCCTAAATCTTTGTGATAGCCAACTCACACATTTTTCCTCATTTTTTTTCTAAGTGAGAAAACATTTAATTTCACTTAGCATTATGTATTTCATTTCTGTTTACTGGAAAATGCCATAATTTTATTATTTTTTATGACAGTAAAATTCTATTGTGTGTGTGTATGTGTGTGTGTGTGTGTGTGTGTGTCTCACTTTTTCTTCATCCTAAGTAAAATATTTTTAATTGTAAGTAATAAGTTAAAACACAGTTTTAAGTTTTGCTTTCCATACAAAGATCTTTCAATTTTAAAAAAAATCAACTGATGCCTTTTACCAATCAAAGGCATATAATACCATATGCCACAGTCATGGGCAGCAATAATTCTTTATGTGCATTCAGCTGATTCTTAAGAAACAAAAAACATACTCAGGATATATAATTTTTCTAGAAAAACCCGAATCAATTTGGATGGACTTTTGTTTTTATTTTGTCCCAGGGGAAAATATGTTAGTTTGAGTCACTCGGAAGTCATAAAAATCAATATTATAGTAGTTAAGGAACCAGGGAAAAGTGCTGTGAGGTAAGGCCTTAGGGAGCTCTGTGAACCAGAAGGAGGAACACAGAAGACAGGGTGAAAGTGTTCTGATTTAGATCATGTAGTTGTAAATATTTGTTTAGAATGGACCACCATGATTGCTACATGTAAATGTACAACATGGCTTCTATGCAAAGAGAATTTTGTCAGATTTTGTGATATTTGGTGTTTTTTTAAGGAACATATTTTCTTACCTTCTATTGTATTTGGTATTTTACTCAAGGGTATTTACTGTATAAAGCGTCCTTGAAATGTGATTATTATTTTTTCAGCATACTATATTCTTGTGATCTAGACTGGAGGAGTCCTTCAAGAAATGTCTTTTTAAAATTTATTGTAAAACTTTATTGCTCATGGAAGTAAGAAAACAAACAACAACAAAAAAGAAAATTAAAGACTCAGCTAGGTTTTCCTACATCATTCCTGACCTTGATCCAGCAATCAAGACGGGTCTTAGTTTTTATTTTAGGAGACTTATTTCTTGATTTTATAGCTTGTTTCTATTTCTAGTACTTAACGCTTTGAAATAAAAATATTTTTTAACTCAGGGTTAAGTGGAATGATTCTGTGTTTCTAAATATCTGTCAGACAAAACTGTGGAATCCTAAAAATGATAATTAAAATATTAATGATACTAATTGAAATATTAATAACTGTCAAAATTAATACTGATGATATTCATAGTAATTTGCAATTGGTGCAAGTGAAAGTTTTAAAAATTTAAATAATTAATAATAAAAAAGTGAAATCAGAGGAAAAATATAACTAAAATTTCATTATCAGAAAGCTAGTTGCTGGGGCAGGATATTCATTTGAGTTTTCTTATCAGAGCAACCTTACCCGTTTTAATTATTCAGATTTGACAAATAAGCAGCCTTAAGTCTAGAAAAGTGATAGACTATGACAGAGCATGTATTTGATCAGGGAAAGGTCAAGCATTGAAATTCAGTTCTCATTTGAAAGCCCCCTTTTTTCCAATATACCAATATGTTTCCCAGAGGCAATATTTAAAATGAGGAAATATTGTTCCTCATCTTCTTGATATACTGAAAGTTACCATTTGTTTAAAAAGAAAACAAAAATAAAACAAACACAAAAAGACTTCTTTCCTTTTCTTTCTGTGTTTTGTCAGCTGATATAAAGTTTTGATGTTAAAACTAAAAATGAAGTTTTCCATTAAGCAGAAAACTCAGCAGAGACCGAGTATTCTTCAAGGGAAAATTTATTTATTTTTCAGCAACTGGGTACACTAACTAAAAATGTGGTATTCATTTTTTCTTATTTTTCTTTCTGCCAAACATCGATGAAGGGAAGCTGAAAGAACAAAACAAAACAAACAAAACCAAACACGATAAAAAACAAATGCAAAAAAATCAAACCCAAAACAACTATAAGCTGCAATCAAGGGACGACACAAAAGCTTGAATTTCCCTTTCAGGTAAACTTGGACTGTGGATGGCTATCCTGTCTTTTTAGTTTAGCAAATGCATAGGAAGGATACACACTGTTGTTTGTGGGAAAAACTTTGAATTCAGTGCCAGTATATTTTTGCCTAAAAAGTTAACAGACAATATAAACTGTTGAGTGAATATTGCATCAATGTCACATGTTTTTAGATTTCCTGCTTCTCTTGGAAAATAATTATTTTCTTTATATGATTTTTGTTGGGTGTGAGGGAGACTCCCCATTGAGGTTAAGTTTCCATGAACATCATGAAATCCCTTACCCCTCCCCCTCTTCTCAGAAGGGCGCCAAGCCGAAGAGCGCCAAATTCAAAAGTTTTCTCGACCAATCCCAATTGGGACACAGTGTCCACTACCCATTCCTGAGTCACCCTGCCAATCAGCACCCACCAAGTCACCTACACAACCCTTCTTAAGCTGAAGCTTGCAAGCTCATGCTGTCTGCCCTCTTCCTTTCTTTCTCTCTCCTCTCTGCTCTCTTTTTCTCCTCCCCCTCCAATAATTTATTGATCATCCCCCCAATGGATCTCTGGTTGAATCTCTGTCTCAGGTGAAGTCACTCACCTTTCAATTTTAACTTTTTGGAGGGAAGGGGACATGTATTTAGAGATGTGGGTATTGTTTTTGTTTGGATTGAGTGTAGGTTAGAGTTGGTTTTAGAATAACGCGTATTATTTATGATATTTTCATAAAACAACTACTATGTAATCTGAGGAAACAGGCTTACTATCCCACTAATCTATTTAATAAATGGCTTAGATAAAGTATTTGCATTGTATTGTTAAAGCCATATTGTGGCTAGTGTACTGAACATGGACAGCAGCTCTACTGACCAACATGTTAAGTGAGACAACACCAAAAAAGTAGGTTATGAAATCAGCTACAGAAGACCAAGGATTATGGAATTTCTCAGATTAGCTGGTGACTGATTGTCCCTTCATGCACAACCAAGATTTTATGTATTCTGCCCAAGCAGTTTTCATTTTCTAGGTGGATCGTTTAGTACCTCAACTGTGACTATCAGAGGCTACATATCTTTCTAAAAAGCACTGCTTTTCCTAAATATGGCCAGGGTTAAGTGTTCACTTACAACTTGAAATGCCTCAGAAACTGAAGCAAACTGTGGCTCACAAATGCCTAGGAGCTGAGGCAAATCTCTGGGAAGGTCAAGCAGGCATTAAAGAATGATGGCAGAAATGGATCTGAATTGGACTTGGGCTTTTCGTGGTGCACAGGACTACTGATGCCCCTGCTCATGGTATTATTTAGTACCAAAATACCTAGTCTGGACCAGTGGTTATTGTGTTCAGATGTAAGTTTCTGGTTTAGAGGGTAAAGCCACACTCAGTGACGTGTGTGTTTTTTCTGAAGGGAGAACTTGCCACTGTTAAACATCCTGTGGGGTGACTCACTTTAATCTGGGAAAATAAAGAATGAGGAAAAAGAATTTAAACCACAGGGTTTGTTTTTTCTCTCTAAAGGTCAAACTGTTGTGACTGCAACTTGTGTTATTGGAGTATTTATATTCTGTTTAATCTCCTAATTGTGGGCTTGAGTTTGGTATATGAAAGTAGTAACTATATCTGTTTTTGCCACTATTTACTCACTATTCATTATAGTGACTTCAGTTTATCTGACATATAACTTGTACTTTTCTGCAAAAAAAACTTTGAGTTATGATTTACATTTAAAATAAAATATACAAATTTTAAGGGTAAAGTTTGATATAGAACATTCCATCACCTCAGAAAATATCTTGGTGCCTCTGTTTAGTCAAGTTTCCTTCCTAACCCCAGGCAGCAACTCTCTGGTTTCTTTTACCTTGGTAAAATTAGTGTTGCCTGTAAATAACAAAAATTAATGTGTGCTCCTGTGATTGTATTTTTCTGTTCAGCATGTTTTGAGCTTCATCTACCTTATTGTTTTATCTTTAGCTTCTCTTTTTTCATTGCTGAATAGTGTTACAATGTATGATTCCACCATAAATTTTTTAGATCCATTTACTTGTTGATGAATCTTTAGGATGTTTCTGCAGTATAGTTTAAGGTTATCATAAATAAAGCTACTATGAAATTCTTGTATAGTTTTATTGTAAAAATACATTTTTATTTCTATTGGTTATATATCTAAGAGTGAGACTGCTAGATAATATGTTTAAATTTATAACAAGCTCCCAGACATATTCCCAAAATGACTGATAATTTTACATCATCACTCAGAAAAACATAAGATTCTAGTTACTGCACATTGTCACTAAAATTGTAGTTTGAATTTTTCAAATGTTAGGCATTCTTGAAGATGTGAACTATTTCATTGTGGTTTTAATTTACTAATGTGTGACTAATTTGCTAGTGACTAATGATATTGAGTAGCTTTTCATGACTTTATTGGTCATTCATATATCTTCCTTCATAAAAGTTCTGGTAATGGTTTGCCCAAGTTTAAATTGTGTGGTTTGACTTTCTATTATTGAGTGATAGAAGTTATTTACATATTTTGGATGAATATCTTTGACAGATATCTATATTATACATAGTTACTCCCAGTTTGTGGCAGGCCTTTTTGTTTTATTAATAGTATTTTCTCTTGAGTAGAAAATTTTAATTTTGATAAAGTTCTAATTTTTCTTTGAATTTTTAAATGTCCTCTTTAACAAATTTTCCAAAATTTTAAAGCTATTCTCTATTTTCTTTCAAAATCTTTATAGCTTTAGCTTTTAGGTTTGGGTACTGCTCATATTAAGCTAATTTTTGTGCATGGTGTAAGGTAGGAGTAAAACCTATAAAAGTAGACTGAAAGTTACAGAAGGGATTCCCGAAGATCAGTAAGTCCTGATCTCCTCACACCATGGAAAGAAAGCACTGAATAAAGGCAGAATTGAGAGATGGGTGACAGAATAAATTCTCTTTGACTTGACACCACATAGTCTGAGTTCTGGAAAGATTGGAAGATAGGTTTCCAGAGTAGAAAACAAAACAACACTCACTAACTTGAACCTGTGGATGAGGGGAGAGGCATTAGAGAGAGAAAGAGAGAGGCAGGAGTGGATATTCTCTTTAAGATCTCCCACTTAGAAACTATTGGGAAAAAAAGACAAAATTTAAATGAAGAGGGTTTCTTAAAACAGTACCAACTGCTTAAAACTAAATCATGAAAGGAAAGCTGAGTAAGGTGGGAGGTGAGGTACAGCCATCTTACCAAGTCCATAGCCGACCAGTCATCCTCTTAAATCAGCAAAACACCTTCCCATGTCCAGACAGCTGCAAATTAAACCAGTGGGAAGCGCCCTGCAGTGGACCCTCTTAAGAATCTAGCAAGAAAGAACTTCTAGAAGGACCACTACTAGTGTAAATCTCGGAAAACCTCCCTTCCCTCCCCCTCTCACTGCAAATAAGGAGAATGGAGTGGGATGGAGGGCACCTGTGCCTAGGGAAAATGCAGGTATAGCCCTGCGCAGCCTCTATAACCAGAGAAAGGTGAAAACCTCTGTGCAGGCTCCCTTGACTCAGAGACCACAATAATGCAGCTTTGGTCCTGAAGGAAGACAAATTGATTAACCAGGCACCAACCACTGGCACTGAGGGAGGCACTGTGGGAAGCCTAGGGTCAGTCCCCAAGGATCACAGAACCATACCAAAGGGAAGCTTTCTGAAAATCTGGTGACATATAGACTCAGTGGGATATTGCTAGAGACTAAGCAGCAGGAAGGGCCTGATACTAGCCTGAATAAGATACACACAGCCTGAACAGCGATCACAACTGGCAAGGGACAGGGCATACTTGTGGATACTTGTGGGACATTGCACCAGACTTATTAAGTAGAGGGAATCAATGCCCATCATTCATAATCTGGGAAAGTGGAAACTAGAGTCCAGGTGAACCACCAGAGACCCTTCATTATAGCACCTCAGAGAACAGAGGTGGCAGGGGGAATACTACTTCACCACAGAACACCTGTGAAAAACTCACAACCAGTGTTCCAGCTGACACAGACAGGATCTTCACTACTGTGAAAAGAATCTGGCAGAGAGGAAAAGATATACTTGTGACCCACAGCAAACACAGGGACACATCAGGGCCTTCATCCTGAACTTCTGCAACATTAGAGTCAGCCAACTCACAACAGTGCACGCTCTGAGACTATAAACAACTCTAAAGTCTACTTTGATTTTATGACTCCTTGCCTTAAATGATAATTGTTAACCCAATCACCAACATTGTATCTCCAACTCATTTGAATGAATTTCATCTAATGGCTAAAAGCATAAATTGTAATCAATCTTGCTATTTTTGTTTTCCCAGCTCTAGTTTATATTTGCTTCTCGTACTCCCTACTCTCATCCCCTTATACAATCCACTGCTACTTCAAATGACACCAATTTATCTATTCCTCCTTTCTAGATGGGAGTAAATTACCCTTTAATATTTTCTATCCTCCTCCTCCTCCTCCTCCTCTCTCTCTCATACACACTGTCTTTCTTCCTCTCTTTCCTTCTTTTTCCCTTCCTCATATGCACAAACTTTCTTCTTCCCACATTTTGGTGCTTGCTTAAAGTGATAGTAAGTTTACTAAATTTAACTACTATTTTTTGACCAATTCCAGAACTTTATTATAAGTTTATACATGAATTTGAGGAACCACAGAGAACAAAATTGCAACAAGTTTTTGTTCTTACAAGGTTGAATGTACAAGACTTGGCTCAGAAGTGATTACAGTAAATAGCACTCAATAGTATCTCTTAAAGTGGAGCTGATATTGGAATCAGCAGCAGTCATCCGTTGACTTAAAATATCATAATTTAGATATCCACCCAACATAGGACTCTTAAGAAAATGAAGCACACATAATAATCTTTCACTTAAAGAAGTCAAAACTATATGAATAGATGGTTATACATGAACAATATGAAAAAGCAAGGGAAGAAATCATCCCAAACAACTGATAATGTTTTAATAACAGACTTAATTGACACCACAATGGAGAAAATGTCAGAGATGGAATTTAGAAAATTCATAGTTAAACTAAACTGTTCTATTAGCTAAAAGATGATGTAAGGAGTGAATTCAGAGAAAATACAAGAAGTAAAAGATCACTTCAATAAAGAGATAGAGATTCTGAAAATAAGTCAAATGAAAATCCTTGAAATGAAGGGATCGTTAAGTCAACTTAAAATTCAATAGAAAGCCTCACCAATAGGTTAGAGCTCTTTGAATATAGGGTTTCAGGCCTCAAAGATGAAGTATGCAATTTTGAATAAAGTTGACCATACAGAAAATATATCAAGAGACTGTGAAAAGAATAGTCAATCAATGGAGAATCAAATCCATTTTAAACACTAACGGGAAATTAAAAAGGCAGGGAATAAAACTTATTTCTCAATAATAACATTGAATGTAAATGTTCTAAACTCTTCATCAAAAGATGTAAGTTGGCAGATTGGATTAAAAACCAGACCCCACAATATGCTGTCTCCAAGAGGATCATGTCACAGGCAGAGATATCCACACACTGAAGGAGAAAGGAGGGGAAAAAAACATACTAGTCACATGGATTTTGTAAACAAGCTGGGGTTACAATTCTCATATCAGATAAAATAAACTTCAAGCCAAAATTAATCAGAAGAGACAAAGAAGGAAATTTCATATTGCTTAAGAGAATCATACATCAATAAGATATAAGGATCATATATGTATATTTGTGCCCCAAACAATGGAACATCTATGTACATAAAACAAACTCTTCTCAATATTAAGAATAAAATAGGGTTATAAATGATGGTGGAATGTGATGATCATTATTATCCAAAGTACACGCATAAAGACACAAATTGGTGTAAACATGCATTGTATACAACCAGAGGTATGAAAAATATGTATGTGTATAAGAATTGTAATGCATTCTGCTGTCATATATAAATAAATTTAAAAAAGAGAATAAAACAGACCACAGTACAATAATGCTGGTTGCCTTTAATATGCTTCTCTCATTACATCTCATTACATCTTTGAGATCATCTAAAAAAAAAAAAACTAAGTAAAAATTCTATAGAACTAAAAAATACAATTAATAATTTGGACACAATAGACATCTTTAGAATACTTCATCCATTAGTGGCTAAATTCACTTTCTTCTCAGTAGCACATGGAACATATTCTAAAAGAAACTATATTTTGGGTCACAAAGCAAATCTTAGCAAATCCCCAAAAAATAGAGATCATACCTTGCATTCTATCAGATCATAATGGAATGAAATTAGAAGTTGATGATGAGATTAAAAAAAAGAAACCACTATAACTCCTGCAGATTAAATAGTGCACTTTTGAATGATGAATGACTAGCAAAAGAAATCAGGGAAGAAATAAAAACAATTCTTAGAAGAAAATGAGACTACTGATACAACATATCAAAATATTTGGGACAGAGTGAAGGCTGTTATAAGAGGAAAGTTCATAACATTGAGCTTATACATTAAAAAAATAGAAAGACACCAAATAAATAATCTAATGTTACATTTCAGGGCCCTAGAAAAGGAAGAACAAATCAATACCCAAGTCGATGGAAGACAGAACATAATTAAAATCAATAAAATTGAGATAAAAATGCAAAACATCAATGAAACAAAGAGTTGGATTTTTGAAAGAATGAACAAAATTGATAAATCCTTTGTCAAACCAAAAGAAAGGAAAAAGCTCAAATTATCAAAATCTGAGATGAAAAAGTACATATCACCTCAGATACTACTGAAATCCAGAGCATCAGAAACTATTTTATAAAATTTATACTCCATAAAGCTAGAAAATACTGAAGATATTACCAAATTCCTAGAGACATCTGACTTACCTCAATTGAACCATGACGATACAGAAAACTTGAGCAGATCAATTTCAAATAATGAAATTGAAGCAGCTATCTAAAATATTCCAACAAAGAAAAGCCCAGAACCAGATGGATTTTTAGCAGAGTTTTACCAGACCTTTAAAGAAGAACTAATACCAACCCACCTCAAATTATTCCATGAAATAGAAAGGAGGGAACTCTGCCAAACTCATTCTACAAAACCGGCATCATCCTGATACCAGAAGCAGACAAAGACACATCAAGGAAAGAAAACTTCAGACCAATATCCTTGATGAACATAGATGCAAAAATTCTAAAGAAAATATTGGCAAACCACGTACAAAAACACTTCAAAAAGACAGTGCACAATGATTAAGTGGGATTTATCCCTGGGGTGCAAACTGGTTCAACATATGGAAATCAATAAATGTAATCCGTCATATAAATAGACTTACAGACAAGAACCACATATTTATGTCAATAGACACAGAAAAAGCATTCAAGAAAGTACAGCACCCATTCATTTTTTTTAAAGAGAGAGAGAGAGAGAGAGAGAGAGAGAGAGAGAGAGAGAGAGAGAGAATTTTTTTTTTAATATTTATTTTTTTAGTTTTCGGCAGACACAACATCTTTGTTTGTATGTGGTGCTGAGGATCAAACCCGGGCCGCCCGCATGCCAGGCGAGCGCGCTACCGCTTGAGCCACATCCCCAGCCCCCAGCACCCATTCATTTTTAAAACACTAGAAAAACTAGGGATAGAAAGAACCTACCTCAACATTATAAAGCCAAATACAAGAAATCCAGCATCATTCTGAATGAGGAAAAAGTATTTCCTCTGAAAAAGGAAGAAGACAAGTATGCCCACTTTAACCATTCCTTTCCAACATAGGCAAGAGAAGTAAATCAAAGGGATATGAATAGGAAAAGAAGAGCTCAAATTATCTCTGTTTGCTGATGACATAATCTAATATTTTACAGACCCAAACATCACCAAAAGACTTCTAGAGCTCATAATAGAATTCAGCAAAGTATCAGGATACAAGACCAACACCCACAAATCAATTGTGTTCCTCTACTTCAGATGAATCTGCTGAAAAAGAAATAAGAAAAATTATCCCATTCACAATAGTCCCCTACACAAATCCAAAAAACAACTTAGGAATAAATCTAACAAAAGAGGTGAAGGACCTCTATGATGAAAATTATAGAACACTGAAGAAAGAAATTGAAGAAGACCTTAGAAGATGGAAAGA
This sequence comes from Marmota monax, assembly GCF_021218885.2. NCBI lineage: Eukaryota > Metazoa > Chordata > Mammalia > Rodentia > Sciuridae > Marmota > Marmota monax. The sequence continues at coordinate 20,291,747 of NW_026692781.1, forward strand.
CCTCTCATGTTCTTGGATAGGCAGAAATATTGTTGTCAAAAATGGCCATACTATCAAAAGCACTATACATATTCAATGAAATTCTCATCAAAATTTACAGAACTAGAAAAAAAAACATTTATGAAATTTATTTGGAAAAATAAGAGGCCAAGAATAGTCAAGGCAATCCTTAGTAAGAAAAACAAAGCAGAAAGCATCACAATCCTGGACCTCAAATTATACTACGGAGCTAAAGGAACAAAATCAGCATGGTACTAGCACCCAAATAGGCATGAAGACCAATGGAATTGAATAGAAGATACAGAGACAAACCCACATAAATAAAGTTCTCTGATACTAAACAATGGTGCGAAAATATGTTGGAGAAAAGATGGTCTCTTTAATAAACGGTGCTGGGAAAACTGGAAATCCATATGTAGTAGAATGAAATTTTACCCATATCTCTTACCCTGTGCAAAACTCAACTCAAAGTGGATCAAAGACCTAGGAATATGTCCAGAAACCTTGTGTTTGCTAGAAAAAATATAGGTCCAACTCTCCAAAATGTTTGCTCAGGAATCGACTTCCTTAACAAGACTCATAGAGCCCAAGAAGTAAAATTAAAAATAAATAAATGGGATGGTATCAAGTATAAAAGCTTCTTCACAACAAAGGAAATAATCAAGTCTGTAAAGAGAGAATCTACAGGATGGGAGAAAATCTTTGCCACCTGCATCTAAAATAGGGTATTAATATCCAGGATGTACAAAGAACTCAAAAAACTTAACACCCCCAAATCCCACATAACCCAATTAATAAATGGGTTAAGGGACTCAGCAGATACTTTTTCAAAAGAAGATATATGACTGGTCAACAAATATATGAAAAAAAATATTCATTATGTTTACCAATTAGAGAAATACAAAATTTTAAAAATAAACTACACTGAAATTTCTTCTCATTCCAGTTAGAATGACGATTATCAAGAACACAAATACCAATAAATGTTGGCAAGAATGTGGGACTATACATGATGTACATCTGCAGGACACTAATTAAAAATATACATAAGTAATAGGAGAAATATCAATAGAGTAGAGGAGAGGGAATGGGGAGTGGGAGGAAGGGAGGGGATGGGAAAACACTGGTGCCTGAATTATAACAAACTTGATTCCATGCTTTTATAATTTGTGCCATGGTATATTCTACTGTCATGTATAACTAAAAAGAATCAATAAAAAAGAAAGGAAGAAATCCTTTCAGTAAAATCTTCTTAAAGTTACCATTTGGTCTCTGAACTGCCATTGCATGCCAGGAGACTGAACAACAACGAAAAGAGACAATGACTTCCTCCCTGCCACCCAACCCTGTAACATTTGGAGAGCAGCATGGTGGGAGCCCCAGCATCTAAAAGGAGGTCAACAGTCTCACAGCTGTGGCAAACAAGGGAATTGGCCTCTCATCATGTCTTAATAAAAAGCTGGAACAAATGAAATGAGTGACTACACATTTTATGTACAAAAGGAAAAGTTCCAAGGGTGCTTTGAAACAGCTGGGAGACATTGTACAAAGAATACTTTTTTTGGCACTTAAATTATGGACAGTCCAAATTATTGTAGTTTGAGTGGGTTTGTTTGTTTGTTTTTGTTCTCCAGCTAATAAGCCTGAGGATTCCTGTTTTAAGTGTGTATTAAGAAATGCATAGAAATTTAATGCATGGCCACATGCCTGAGGGAGATCAAAGTTTATCTTCAGGTAACATTGGAATTTGGGAGAATGTGATAAAGATGATTCCCAGCATCTTGATTAACAGTGAATTGATGATGAGTGACCTGTAGAATCCAAAGTGGTAAACCTCTCCTACAAGAAACGCTTGGTTTATTCAATAAATAACTTTTAAGGAATAAATGACAGAGAGAAACTATTGAAGAAAAGATGACATGTAATAACTAATTAAAATGGCCAGCATTTACTAGGATTTTATTTCAAACAAACTGTAAATATGTGACATTTGGAAGAATGTAAACATTGTTTAGGAAATTGATAATAGTAAACAATTACTATTAATTTTTATAATATAATAACAATATCTAGGTTGAGTTAATGGTTGAAGATGAGTAGAATATAAATCATAATTTTATACTTTTTACTTATCTATGTTTTCTGAAATTTTCCACTACAAAAAGCTAAAAATATACACAATTATTTGAAAGATTCTTCCATTTAGGAAAAATAAGTTAGAGCCCTTATAAAACATAAAGATTAGAACTTAGATTATATCTTGAAATTCCTATTAAAGTTTACTATAGATAGGGTCAAAACATTTTTTTGTGTGATTTATACAATTAGTATTTTTACCTACAAGTCAGAACTGTGTGTAACCTCCCACCTTAAAATGAAATCTCACTATTTTCATAAATGGACATAGGTGAACATTACCAAATGCAGTGCAGAGAACCCATATCTTTTAAGACTTTCAGATTTCTTAAATTATTTTCTTGGTAACTCTTCTATTTTTACTTTTGAAGTCAGTGCTCTGAAGAAAGAGAAAAATATTTAAATGTTTTATTTATAGGGCAGGCAGCAAGGAATGCTGGTAAGAAAGATAGTTCTCAATTTAAATATTTAAAACTGAGACAGGTCTCCCAGAGCAAATGTGGACTCATATCAGTCTGTGTTCCTTGGCTCTCCAAAGCATCTGTAACTTTTGGCTCTGACTAATGGCCATATCCACATGACCACACTGACTAAGAAAAAAGTATTTTTTTAAATGTTGTTTTTAGATAAACATGATAGTAGGGTGTAACTTGACATATTATACATACATGAGTGTGACCCAATGCAATTTGGATCTCATTCTTCTGGTTGTATGTGATGTGGTGTTACCACTTTTCATGTATTCATATATGAACATAGGAAAGTTATGTTCAATGCATTCTACCGTCTTTCCTATTCCCCCTCCCTTCCCTAATCCCCCTTTGTCTCATCCAATTAACTTCTATGCTTCCCCTCCCTACCCTCCCTTGTTATGGGTTAGCATCCACATTATCAGAGAAAACATTCGACCTTTGGTTTTCTGAGACTTGCTTATTTCATTGAACATGATATTCTCCAGGTCCATCCATTTACTGAGAAATGCCACAATTTCATTCTTCTTTATGGCTGAGTAATATTCCATTGTTTATATGCACCACATTTTCTTCATCCATTCATCTGTTGAAGGGCACCTAGGTTGGTTTCATAGCTTGGCTATTCTGAATTGAGCTGCTGTAAACATTGATGTGGCTGTGTCACTGTAGTATGCTGATTTTAAAACCTTTGGGTATAAGCCAAGAAGTGGGATAGTTGGGTAAATTGGTGGTTCCAGTCCAAGTTTTCTAAGAATCTCCATACTGCTTTCCAAAGTGGTTGCACCAATTTGCAGTCCCACCAGCAATGTATAAGTGTGCCTTTACCCCCTTGCTAACATTTATCATTCCTTGTACTCTTGATAAATTTCCATTCTTATTGGAATGAGATGAAATCTCAGTGTAGTTTTAATTTGCATTTCTCTATTTGCTAGAGATAGCTAGAGATATTAAATATTGTTTTATATATTTGTTGACCTCATATTTCTTTTTCTGTGAAGTGTCTGTTTAGTTCTTTTGCCCATTTAACAATCGAGTTATTTGTTCTTTTGTGTTAAGTTTTAAGATAACGTTTTAATTTAGTCTGTATTGAGGATAAAGGGAATCTATATAATTAGTACTAAAATTACTGGCTAATAATATTGTTTGAATGCTCATAGTGTATGTGGCACTGCACTAGATGTTATGTTCACCAAAAACTATTAAATCTTATAACAAACTGGTGAGGCATGCACAGTATTTACCACTTTTTAGATAAAACTGAGGTTCAAAAGAATCTTACAGTGAGCAGGGGAGCAGTTATTGAAGGAAAGATGAGTTTTAACTATGCATACTCCTGGTAAGTGATGATGTTCAATTGCAATGTAGATACCATTTATTAAATAAATGTTCTGTAAAAATTTGCCTTTTTCAAGAGTAGTAACTTTTTATCATTTTTAGAAATTAAAAAAATGACTCTGCTCCACATCAGCTATAGATTTTGTACTCAGGATTTAAAAAAAATTTTCTCAAGATGGAGAGGAATAATAAGGTCCTGTGATAGTTCAGAGAATTTAATAAATGTCTGATTCAAGCAAAGGGGTAAGACTAGTGAGCATATGGAGAGTCAACTTTTTTGAGTGCAAGAGTCTTATATACTATCCTTACCAATGAAACTAAATGAGCACATGGGCATGAAAAGGGAAGAATTTCAGGAATCAGGCCAATTTTAAACAAAAAAGTAACAGGTTTATACATGACTACATGAATTTATTTTAATTTTTTATTCAATGGGTTGAACATTGATGGTTATCCTCTTTCCTTTATGTATACTGTCATCTCCAGACCACCGACCAGTAAAATTCTCCTCCTGCTCCTGATCTATGTTGCTGGGCATTACATTGCTTGGACCATAGTAACCATGATCTGTCTTCTGATTTGTTGACGCATCCATGCCATACCTTTATTATTTCCTTCTATCAGTTACCCTCAAATGTTCTAAAAGTATTCACTAACCAGGTAGCTATATGTCTGGTTAAGAAAGAAAGGTATGGAAAGGTAGAGCATGCCTGTGATCCCAGTGGCTCAGGAGGCTGAGGCAGGAGCATGGAGAGGCACTAAGAAACTCAGTGAGACCCTGTGTCTAAATAAAATACAAAATAGGGCTGGGGATGTGGCTCAGTGATCAAATGCCCCCGAGTTCAGTCCCTGGTAATCCCTCAAAAAAACAAAAAACAAAAACAAAAGAAAGAAAGGTCTGGCAAATAGTTTAAAATCTAGGAAAACCAAACAACTGAACAAATTATGGCATCAATGACTTTTACTAATAAATTAGAATGATTTCACCTTTACTTCTGGCTGCCCTTGTCCATTCTCATTATTCCAACAGGAAATTCTTTATTTGATATTGGCTATGAACAGGTTAGTTATATGAAAATAAATAGTTCTCATTTTTCAATATATGTTAATAATGAATCCTTTAAAAATTTATTGTTTATTTATTTATTGTTGTGGTAAAACGCTTGAAAGTTTTACCATTTTAATAATTTTAAATTGTACAGCTCCATATTATTAAGTTTATTAAGATAGTTGGACAACAATTATCAACATCCATCTGCAGAACATTTTCATTATCCCAGACTGTAATTCTGGATCCATTTAATGATGATGATCCATAACTTTCTCTCCCTGGTGTCTGGTGAACTTCATCCTACTTTCTATCTATGGGTTTCACTATTGTATGTACCTCAAGTAAGTGGAATAATAAAATATTTGTCCTTTTGTGTCTGACATTTGACTAATGTGAAAATTTGTCCATTGCTAAAGAGATACATCTATGTCTATGGATAAGTAAAATGGATATTAGGATTTCAGATTTTCATCAGCTATATTCACTAGTTTATTTGATCACATTTTAAGAAATTTTCTTATAAGAATGCATTTCTGAAAAACTGAATAATGAATGACTTAGCCATGCATTGAATGCCTGTATTTGTAAAAATGGTGATAGGTCTTTGAAATTAGGACTTTTTTTCTTTTTCATAAACATTGTGATCAATAGGATATAGCCTCTAACTTATTCTTTTTCATCAACAGTAAGATCAGGTTCTTGGCATATATGATAGCATCCCAACATCTATTGAAAACAGATGATGTCTTTTATTAAACAAAAGGAATAAAACTGAAATGCTATAAGTTTCACTTAACTTTTAAAGGAGTTATCTTTATACTTGGTTATGTGCTTGAAATCCAGCAGTCTATAATGTACAACCTATGATTTATTTGTTTTATTTTTGAAAACAACCATATACAATAAAATCATTAAAAAATACCCACTTTGTTACCTTTTATATTTTCATGACATATAATGTATAAGGTATTGTATGAATATATTTTAATCAATCACTTGAATTGAATATTTATGTAGGAATTTGTGCTAGTTTACATTTTACATAATGTCTACATAATGTTATCTTATTCACTAGGTGCATTTGGTCAATTTTACTGAGCACTTGCATTATGCCATTGTATTGATCTAGAAAACTGAAATGTGATTATAGGGAAGACAGAAATTGGTTCTGTCTTCACAGAGTTAATTACCTGGGGATTATGGAAAACCAGAGAGTTATAACGCAGTGTGGCACATTCTACCTTATGCACAGAGGGCTAGTAGACACATAGAAGACTGTACAATAAACACCACTGAATGCACCCTGAGGAACTGAATAAGCACATATGCCTAAAGAGAACGTCATTTGTCTTTGCTTTGCAGTAAATCAGAGGACTACTAAAAAAATGATCTATACTCTTCAGGAAGTTGATATAAGTTTTCCATTAATGGACAAATTTTGATTATCAATTTAAAGTTTTATTCTCTAGACTAATTTATGGTTGATACAACTTGAGCTTTGAGCATAAAAGAATATAAGACAGTAATGATAAGGCATCCACCAAAACACCCATGGAATACTTAGATCATGCACTGCTACTTTTAAGTGTTCACATTAAAAAGTTTGCAAATATATTTCAAGGAAAAATTTGTGCAAGGTATTTTCAAATCATTTGAAATTTGGAGACTATCCAACTAAAGATGATTGCATTAGCTTTAGAATAGTTGCTATGTTACTTGTCTTTCTGGCTACTAAGTTTTATCATATTTTTAGACATTTTCTAGTTCAAAGTACCAAATCCATGCAAGTTATAGTATGTATGGGGTGTATGTTGGGGGGGGGGCATGTGCACACACCAAGGGACAAAAAAATATTAAGACATCAATTTGTAAAATACAGGGGAGTAGTGAGAAACATGTTAGCACAACTTTAGTTAGTTCTACAAAATGCTCTGTCATATGGATCATTTCCTCAGCCCTGGCTTTTTGCATGTGTTTCATAGGCATGTTATATATAAGCAAACATCAGGCTCATATATTCAATAAGTACTTAGCCCCTATCATGTGCCAAGAATGTGAAGAACATGAACATTGTCCCTAAAAGATAAATTTGGAACAAAAGATCAAATATTTGATGAGTAGTACAAGGGAGAAGTCCACAATTCTACGTAGAATAGAAGAAGAAGATGTTTTGTAGGTTTTTAGTTCAGGAAAGTTTCCTGAAACGTAAAACTCAAGCTGAGGACTGAAGGATGAATTGGAATTTGCAAATACAGGATTGAAGACAAAGTGTTCTAAGCAGAGGGAATAGTTTGTGAAGAAATGTTCCAACAAGAGACAGAATCTCGTATTTGAATGACTTATAGAATAACATGGTGGGCTAGAGATGTAGCACAGTGTCAGAGCCCTTGCCTAACTTTTGCAAGGACCTGGGTTCTATCACCAGTACTGAAAAAAAAAAAAAAGAAAGTAACCAGAGAAGAGCATGGTGACTTGGAGAAAGAGGAACATCTGTAGTGTCCATCTTGAGAATTTGAGACTCAATTCTCTGAGCAATGGGATTCTGCAAAAGCATTTGAAATGAATGTAGGCCAATTTTTAAGAGATGTCTCTAACTTGGGATGGGAATAAGAATGAGATGCAGCATATTGATTTGGAACATAATAATGGGGTAGAATTAATAGGATCTGATAGGTATAACATAGTAGGGAGAGGGAAGGGTCAAAATGACTTTGAGTTTTCTGCATTGAGAAACTTGATGAATAGAGTTCCTGTTACTATGATAGGAAACTGGGGGAAGCACAGTATAGAGATGGTTTTTGTGTGTGAAGTCAGAAGTCAAAAGTGCTATGACCCAATGGTGTACTAGCAAGTAATAAATAAATGACATATAGCAAATATTCAAAAAGTATTTGTTCAATGAATATACAGTGGATATATCAATTGTACAATGGGATATGATGAACTTGGATATGCCAGTTTTGGATATCTCATGAAAATATTTATGAGAAATAGCCCACACAGAAAACCCAGCATCTAAAAGGAAGAAGAATTAGAACAGCCCCTCAAACATTACCATCTATCTAACTGATAGATGGAAGTGGGAATCAGGCAAAAAATTCCTCAAAAGAATGGTTTAAGGTGGAGAAAAACTAGGAGAGGATGTTATCATAGGAGGAAAAGTCAAACAATATTTCAAAAAGAGGGCATGGCCAATATTGCCTAATACTTCTGATATTAGAAAAGGACTAAGTACTAACTGGATTTAGGAATACAGAATTTATTGACAACCTAAATGAGAGCATTTTCAAAGGGGTAGGGAAAGCTATCAATTGATTGGGTTTGAGACTTGAGAAAGAGATGAAATATACACAGGGAGAGGGTCTAAGGATAATTCATTTAAGACACTTGAAGAAGAGAAAGAAAAAATTGCAATTGCATAGGTCATTAAGGCTAGGGTGTAAATCCTATACATGCCATTTATCTACATGACTTCTAAAAAGTTACTGAATTTCAAAAAAGAATTTAAATGCTGATATTAGTAAAAGAGGTTATGGGTTGGGGTTATGGCTCAAAGGTAGAGTGCTCACCTAGCATGTGCAAGGCCCTGGATTCGATCCTCAGCACCACATAAAAATAAATAAATAAAATAAAGGTATTTTGTCCAATTAAAACTAAAAAAAATAAATATTAAAAAAGAGGTTACTGTGTATCTTTTTAAAATTTAATTTATTTTTTTTTTAATGTGGTGCTGAGCATCGAACCCACTACCTCAAAAGTGAGAGGCAAGCACTCTCCTGCTGAGCTATAACCCTAGCCCCATTGGGTATCTTTTGACGGATTGCTGGAGCCTCTAAAATTGTCTGATTCCATAGAGTTATGCATTGCTGTTGAGATAAATGTTTACTTGTAGAACATCAAGAGTCATACAAATGGTTCTTTATATGTATGCAAATAAATTCAGTCTAGCAGAAATGAAATGCTATTTATAAACATGAAATACATTCAGTTTGGCAGAGATGAAATTCATTCCTCTCCTTTTTTTGTGGATGAAGCCAGTTTTTCAATCCAGTTTAAAATTCATGCCACCATTCCTTGAATCCACGTAAATTTGTATTTCTTTTACTTCTTTGGATTGGCTATCACATTTGTATTCCCCCTTTTAAATAATGAGGTAAATAAATCAATTCATATGTATTCATTTTATCTTGGATAAAAGTCATAGTTTTAACACTCTTAAAATTATCTTTATTTTATTAAATGCTAGTCTGCCCATCTCAGCAATAGTTGTTGGGAAGGGTAATTAAGATGCTTTAAGGAGGAATGCTTACTGCAGTGTCTGACCCTGACAAGATATAGAAAGAGGAGTCTGGAGAGGAGTGTGGGGTTAAGTGAAGATGTTTATTTTAATCATGTGAATGACTTGAGCATGTCTCAGTATGATGGAAGGGAGTTGAGAGAGAAAGAGAAGACAAGAGGAGATGAGGGAAAATTGATTGATCAGGATATGATAGATGATGAGAGAGGAAGGAAGTCAGAGCATATGAGTAGAAAGAGGGCAATTCCTCTCTCCTGACAGGCAAATAGATGAAAGGATGAACACAGGTACAGTGGGCACATAGATTTGATGATCAGAAGGTGAGAGGGTTCCCATCTGATGAGGTCAATTTCTGAGATAAGAGGATGTGATGAGAAGAGAGGTAAAGGTTGAAATGACCATGCTATAAAGATAGGAGACATGCTAGCTAAGCAAATGGAACAGGACCACTAGACTGAGCTTAGAATTATTTAGAGCTAGTAATGAGCCGAGTTTACCTGATACCGTGTGGTTTAGTCATGACTTACCAGGTTAGTTACAGACATGGTAAAAACATCTCAAGGCTTTGGCAGGTGTTATGCAAGTGTGCAAAGATGTTTAGAAATTGAACTGACGAAGATGAAATGAAAGACTATGATATATAAACTGTGCAGGGAAGAATATGGCGATCAATGTGCCTTAAAGATGGTGAGAAAGAAAACTAAAAAAAAAATATTAAAAAAATTCTCTCTCTCACTCTCTTTAAAAAAAAAGAGTGAGAAAGAATGGGGAGATAATACAGCTCATAGTTTAGGAAATACTTACACAAACAATAATAGCACACATGTTCTTAAATGGTTAATTTTGATTATTTTGGTCTGCAGAATTAAACATTCTATGGCATTCTCTCAATCTTTTTCTTTTTCCTTCACTCTCTGAATGTATATACATACATATGCATACCTGCATGTACATGCATACAGACACACATATATAGTACGTGAATTAAAGAATACTAACCAGAACCACATATTTTATAATTATATATCCCAAATTTTCCCATATCATTTTTTCTAGTTTCATTTCAAATGGCTGTTATAACGTAATCAGTCAGTACCTTCTAACTGAACATCTTCCAAAATTTTGTATCATATATAATATTGCAATGAAAATGGCATGTGAATCTTTGTACAAAGCTTCAAATATTTCTTAAAGTATTTTTACTAATTCTAAGTAGTACAAAATGAATTGGTGATCATCTACATAATTCTTAATAACAAAATGTATGCAATAGAAGTTAAATACTCTAATATGCAATGTGAGTAAAATTAATCCTGGAAACTAAGACCATAAGACAAACTTTCATTGGTTTGTGGTGGAGCTCTGTATCACACCTCTTCATGTTAAGGGATAAATCAATTTCATTAATTCCTTATTAAACATATAACACTGGGTTTAAGATAGATGAAGTAGAATAGTTTCTATGATGTTTTTCAAACATAACCTCCGATGATATATGCATGTTCCTAGCTTTTTCTACTCTCATATCCCAAGACATTTACTTCTATGATTTTTAAATATTATTTTTCAATTTGAAAATTTAAATACATGCTTATTATTAAAACTCAAACACGAACTAAGTTACTTTGTGTTTGCTTTTCTCCTGTAGGCTCAAGTTTAATTATTTTTTCTTGTCTTTTATGATTTTCTATATGATATTCACCTTCCAAAATTTTCTTGAATTTCTTGTCTACTATCAATTCTCTTGTTCTCTTTGTCTTTTCAGGTTGATGACATAAGAAATCTTTTAAAAATATTTTTCTTTTTAGATATAAATGACAGAGTATATTTTGCCATGATATATATATATATATATATATATATATATATATATGTTATATATATGGAGTCTAATTTATTCTAATTAGGATTCCATTCTTGTGGTAGTACCTGATGTGATGTCACTGGTGGTATATTCATATATGAACATAGGAAAATTATATTTGATTCATTCTACTGTCCTTACAATTCCCATCTCCATCCCTTGCCTTCATTCCCCTTTGTCTAATCCAATGAACTCTTATCCAATCCCTTTGTTTAACATCCACATATCAGAAAGAACATTTGGCCTTTGGTTTTGGGGGATTGGCTTATTTCACTTAGCATGATAGTTTCCAGATCTGTGTATTTACCCACAAAAGTCATAAAGTCATCCTTTTCCTGTTGCATATTATTTCATTGTGTATGTGTGTGTGTGTGTGTGTGTGTGTGTGTGTCTTTCTCTATCTCTATCTATATCTCACATTTTCTTTATCCATTCTTCTGTTGATGGGTACCTAGGTTGGGTCTATAGCTTATCTATTGTAAATTGATCTGCTATGAACATTGATGTGGTTGTCTAACTATAATATGCTGATTTTAAGTCCTTTGGATATAAGCTGAGGAGTGGGATAGCTGGGTCACTGGTGGTTCCATTCCAAATTTTCTGAGGATTCTCCATACTATTTTCCAGAGTGGTAACACCAATTTACAGTCCCAACAGCAATGTATGAGTGAACCTTTTTCTCCACATCCTTGCTAACATTACTTGTACTCTTGATAATTGCCATTCTGACTGGTATGAGATGAAATATTAGTGTAGTTTTAATTTGCATTTCTATGACTGTTAGAGATGCTGAACATTTTTTTTAATAAGAAATTCTTCTTATGTGAAGTTTCTGTTCAGTTCTTTTACCCATTTATTGACTGGATTATTTGTTTTTTTTGGTGTTTATTTTTTTTTGAGTTCTTTGTGTATCCTGGACATTAATACCCTATTTTAGATGCAGGTGGCAAATATTTTCTCCCATTCTGTAGGCTCTCTCTTCATACTCTGTACTGTTTCCTTTTCTATGGAGAGTTCAATAGTTTGATGTAATCCCATTTATTGATTATTGATTTTACTTCTTGTGCTTTAGGAGTCTTTTACTATTTTTTTTTCTTTTTTTGGTAGGGTTTTTGGAAGGAGTAGATATATATTAATTCTACTATGTTTAACCAGAATTTTCTTTGATGTTTTAATTTTAATTAACAAACATTATATATATTCAATGTATATAATATAATATTTTATATATGAATACATTTTATGATGCTTGTCACAATATAATTAAGATATCCGATACCACTCATTCTGTGTATTAAATCTACAACACTGGTTCATGTTGTGGCTAAAAATTTTCACCTTTTGATCGCTTTTTCCCATTTCCAACCCCTTCATTCCTGGCAACTAGTATTCTCCTCTCTACTTCTACAAGTCCAACTTTTAAAATTTCCACATGTAAATTAGATCATACATTATTTGTTTCTTTATCTGACTTATTTCACTTAGTACAATGTTTTTGAGGTTCATCCAGGTTGTAGCAAATGGGAGAATTTCCTTCTCCTCCTTCTCCTCCTCTTTCTCCTCCTCGTCCTCATCCTTCTTCTATTTGTAATGTAACACAGTGTCTTCACTCATCTATTGGTGGACCCTTAGTTCATTTCAAATATCTTGGCTATTGTGAAAAATGCTTCAATGAACATGGAGGTGCAGGTACCTCTTAAAGATACTGATTTCATTTCCTTTGGAGATATATCCAGTAGTAGGATTGATGGATCATATGGTAGTTCTAGTTTTAATATTTTGAGAAAGTTCTATGCTGTGTCCCATAATAACTGTACTAGTTTACATTACCACCAATGGGTGCAAGGGTTCCCTTTCCTATACAACCTTTCAACATGTTTTATCTTTTGTTTTTTTGAAAATAGTTATTCTTTCTAGAATAAGGTACTCTCTCATTGTGTTTTTGATTTGCATTTTTTCTGATAATTGGTGATGGTGACCATTTGTAAGTCTTCTTTGAAAAGGTGTCTATTAAGGTCCTTTGCTCATTTTCTAGTAGTTATTTGATTTTTGCTAACTTTCAAGATTCCATATATATTTTCTATTTGAAGTTATTATCAGATATTTATGCTCTGCAAATATTTTCTACTGTTTTATGAGTTGCCATTTCATTCTACTTATTATTTCATTTGTTGTGCAGTCATTTTTTAATTTGATGTAGTTCTACTTGTTTTTGCTTTTGTTGCCTATGCTTTTGGTGTTATAGATATTTGAAAATTGCTGTAGTACTTTTGCAGTGTCAGATCTTATATGTTAAGTCCTTAACCATTTGTGCTGACTTTTGTATATGTTGTAAGAGAGGGCTCAAATTTCTGTTGTATATGGATATCCAATTTCCCCAGCACCATTTATTGAAGAGACTTTCTTTTTACCCATTAGGTATTCTTGGTGCCCTTGTCAAAGTTTAATTGAAAATATATTCACGAGTTTATTTGGGATCTCTTTATTCTGTTCAATTGGTCTGTGTGTCTGTCTTTATGGCAGTACTGTAGTGTTTTCATGACAGCAGTTTGTCAATACAGTTTGAAATCAGGTAAAGTAAAGACCAGGTTTGTTCTTCCTTTTCAAGATTGCTGGGACTACTCAGTGTCTTTGTGGTCACATATGAACTTTAGGATTAGTTTTTCTATTTCTGTGAAAGGTGCCACTGGAATTTTAATAGGGGTTTCATTTGTTAAGTTTAGCATGAAGCTGCCTCTATACATTTTAAATTAGCTTTAATGTTATCCTGTACATAGCGAACTTTTTCCTCCCTTGATGTATCAAAAGACTATAACCTACACTTGTAAAAACAGTCTCAGCTAATCACAGTGGTCAACTGTTCAAACCATGTTCAAATAAGAGATGGGAGCTATAAACAACTGGGCTGCCTCTGTGTCTCGCTTCCTTTTGTGAATAGCATTTCCTTGCTTTTCTCTGACTATAAATGTAACCTGGTCCTGTGGTGGAGTAGGGAACTCTCAACTGCTTTTGGTCCATGCTTCTGCTTGAGTCTAAAATCATAAACAAAGCCTGTTGAGATCTGCAGAACTAGATGTGCCATCATTTTGTCTTTTGCTGCATTGGATCTGAAAATTATCCTGGGTAGCAATGGATATTTTAACAGTGTTTATTATTCCAATTCGTAAATGTAGGATATACTCCATTTATTTGTATCTAATGTAATTTCTTTCAGCAATGTCTTATCATTTTCAATATACCGATCTTTAAACTTTAAATTAAATATACATTTTTTTACTCTCTTAAGGATAACTATATAATATCTAGAAGATTCAACTGTCCAGACATTCATTTTAGTTTCCTGTGTATTTGCTTAGTTTCATGAGCTGCCTCCATACTTAATCTGTCTAAACCACAAGTTCAGTTTTATATTGCATTCTTTCTCTTTCTTTCTCACTCCGTTGGATTTTAAATTTAAAAATAAAGTTATGCCTTCTGGTTCCAGAAAGTCCTTTTTGTCCTGTAATATATTTTTTAGCATAAGACTTGTAAGCACTTTTTAAAAATCCTATTTTCCTTCCCTCCTTCTTTCCTCTTTCTTCTCACATAACACAAGCCACCTGGTAAAGCCTGAGACCATCACTCAGCATCTTAAACAGAAAGTTGATTTTATTGTTTGCTAATCCTGAGCTGAACCCACTATCACTGGACAAAGCACAGAGGCATGTGTACTGGTGTGAAGTTGTTATTGATCACTTAGATCAATGGTTACTTGTTTATATGGCCAAAGAACAGTCAGTCTTTTCTTAAGAGAACAGGAACCTTTTATTTTAACACTTGTTTTGGTTTTTCCATGCTTGTCACTTTGAATTGCTTATTTCCTTATATAGTTGATGAGTCAGTTTATATTTCTTCTATACCATGTACGTGAGGTTGGTGGTCTAGTGGGTACTAAAATATAAAGTAGAAACAAGCTGATAAGCACGGAGGGAGGGCACTTCCTTTGAGGCATGAGCCAGTTCTTTGATTTTAATTTTTTTTCTTTTTTTTTGGTGTGTGCATGTGTTTGTGTGCGAATGGTGAGAAACAATTCTTTCTTTGGCATTCTTGTTATTCCTGAGTTGGTAATATTCTTTTAACATGCTACAGCTGCAGTGATTTCTTTTGATTTTTACATCACAAATGTGTTACCAAATTGTTAAGTGTTTTTCCAGACATGGGTTTTAATAGTTGTAGAATTGGAAAAATGTTAATTTGCCTTTCCTGTCATCACGTTTGTATTTCTAGATTAGCAGGAAGAGAAAAAATGTATTTGTTGGAATTTATTCTAAATGGAGGAATTGTTTTCTTTCAGGTTATTAACAAATAAGACTTTAAATTTCAGTGCTAATCAAATTAATTAGTTAATTCAGAACTATTTATTAATAAATAAAAGTAAATGTGACTATTTTCAAAAATTATTCTTTATCCATATGTAATTATTGGCATATATGTACATACATCCAAAAGCAGAGAGAGAGAGAAAAGCATTTAATATACCTCTTCAAATTATTTTATAAGTTTAGTTTCATGTATAAGAACTATGAGTTAGTAGTTAAGTTATTAATGAATGTGGGAAATTAGAATATTCACTTCCTTTATTAAACTCTGTGGAGATATACTTGATAATTTTATTCTTTATGATAATGTACACATCATTTATAATAGCTCTCATATAATGCAGCATGGCTCTCTTTCACACTGCTACTGTACTAACAGCAGTATTCCTTTTCTAATTAGTAGCATCTGATGCTGATCAAATAAATATACAGACACTGAATCAGATAACAAAAGGTTTTATTATTATGGTGTTCTTTACGAATGCTGAAGAGTTAAATAAAATTCTTGTTTTTGCTTTTCATTGAATAAGAGGTCATCTAACTAATATTCTCCCTGGGTTAAAACTTGACTACTGCCTAGTTTTGTGAATGAAGTTTTAGCGGAATATAGCTATGCCTGTTTATTTATGTATTGCTTATGGCTGATTTTGCACTACAATGGCAGATTTGATTATAATATCCCTTGATATTCCAGGACCTCCTCATTGATTACAAAAATCTACATGTACTCAAATTCCCTACATAAAATGGCTTAGTATTTGTATATATATATATATATATATGACATCCTTCTGTATGTTTTATGTCACCTCAAGTTTACTTCTAATACCTAATAAATCTATATACTATGTAAATAGTTGCTATATTGTACTGTTTAGGGAACAATGAAAAAGTATATGGTGTACATGCAATAAAGAAATATTTTAGCTTTAGCTCTATGGTTGTTTAAATCTGTGTATGTGGAGTCCAGAGGGCCTGCTGTGTATGCAGCAGAAACCATATGGTCCACAGAAACAAAAATATTTACTTTTTGGTTGATCCCTGCGTTAAACTGTGAAGTTAGTCCTGTAAAAGACCTACTGCGTTGATTTATCTCTTTAAATTTGTTTAAGCATCCATGATTTTGACACAAAACACATTTATGTGGATAGCTATATACAAGTTAAGATACTGGTTATTATTTTGATGTTCAACTGCTGTTATGTTTATCAAACTACTTGTTGAAATTAATGAAAGTCATATTTTTTGTTCCAACATCATTCTAAAAAAGAACCATAATTTAATTTCATAGTTACATATCTGTTTGCTAACTACTATAGGCTATAGAAATTGAATATTATAACCAATTACAATTTCTCCTTAGAAAATAATTGAAAATGTTTTTAAATAAATCATTAGAGGCCTTATAATTTAGCATTTCAGGAATTATCCCATAGACTTAAAAATCTGATGTAAGCCCTAATTATGTTACATATTTGATATATGACCTTGGGTTATTTACATAATTTCTCCAACCATTTCTTATTTGTAACATAGACTATAATTTTTTTGTAGTCGAGGCTACTCTGATACAGCACATGTTCATTGTAAAAATTATTCCATATATAATTTTAAATGGGGAAATGATTCAAAAGAAATGATTCAGGATAAAAGAAATCTAATGGTTCAAATGCATTTTTCCCATCATATCAATTTTTAATCATCAAGTAATAATATATGAATGCAAGGTATGCTAATGCTAATGTAATTGAATTCTGCTTTTCTAGTTAAAGGAATGAATAATATTGTAGACATATAAGGGCATATATATATATATATATATATATATATATATATATATACATACATATATATATATATTTCTATGGTTTATATTGTTCCTTAAGGTTCATGTGTTGGAAGCTTAGTTCTCTGTCAGTATTAGGAGATAGTATGGACCTTTCAAAGGGGGAGCCTAATGGCAGGACTTTAGGTTAATGGGGGGCATGACTGCAGAAGAGATTTATTATTTCTTATAGGACCCTGGTTAGTTCTTATAAGGCAATTCATATAAAAGCTGGATCCTGGACCAGCCTTTGTGCCTTCCTGTGAAAATAAATGGTCTCTCCAATGTGTGTTCCTGTCATCCATCATTGGGATGCCAGAATTTCATGCACAATGCTTTGTGGACTTTCAGCCTCCAAAACTTTGTGTTAAAAAAAACCTTTTTTTTCTTTGTAAAGTCAGCCTGCTTCAAATATTTTATTATGGTAATGAAAGACAGACCGATATTCATATTGATTCACTCCACATTTTCCTCTTGGTAACATACTTTATTTTAGGAATGTTATTTACATGGTTCTCACTCCATTCTGGAACATTTTGCCCTCATCTTCTTAACTCAGCAGGCTCATTGTTTCTTACATTTTTGCCAATTAAGGTATTTTTTTAAGTTTTACATTAGTTATAGTAGTTCCTTACTTTTGGGATTTAATGTATCTTAAATTGTGCAATTATTTTAGTTAGACTATATTTTTGTCCTTCAGGGTGCTGCTTAAAAGAGACTAGATTTGGTTGGGTCAGCTCTTAATACTGTGGTCATGTAAACTATACTGTAATAGTGTGCAATTCTGTAGAAAATTAGCTTTTTAAAAAATATTGCTTGATAGAAAAAATTATAATACTATAAATCAAAAGAAATTAAACAAATTAGTGTTTTATACTATAGGTGAAATTAAATATTTTTTATAATGCCAAACATATTTTGGGATGGAATAATGAAGTGATTATGTTCAAAACTTCTCTTAATTATAAGATCAAAATTTTGGAACAGTCTAAATGCCCATCAGTTTGGGAATGGATAAATATTATATAATGGATAAAATATTATATAATGTGGTGATTAAAACAATATGCCAGATACACATGTGTCAGTATAAATTCATCTCAAAATCATATGGTTGCATCCAAGGGAATAAGGAGAATGGGATGGGATGGGTTTCAAAGTATTTGTAACATTTTAACCCTTTTTAAAAAGATTTGGGTTTTCAATTTCAGATATAGCAAAGTAGGCATATTTCACACTTTCCAACTAACCACTATCAGAGTGCATAAAGCAGTAATTTGTATACTTTGAAAAGTTAACAGTAGGTAACTGAGTAGGAAAGGAGATTAGAATCTATCAGTGAGTCAGTGAGTTTACTTTTTTTTAATCATTTGCTCCTCCTTCTATTTGACCCTGGACATGAGTGTTGCAATGTGTAACTGAGTTAGGTTAAAAAAAATCCTAGCTTTCTGACTGACAGATCATAAAGGGGATCCCCATGGAACTTACCAGCACTTAGGAGCTCATGAGAGGAAGGATCTTAGGGAAAATGATCTCCTAAAATTTTATACAAACTCCTGAGCTCATTCCTGAATTGTTCCTACAGAAATATGACCTGAACATTTTAAGACTGTAACAAATGAACCATTAAACTTATTGGTTAGAGCTTAAGTTGGATGAATCCTAATAGCACTATGAAGGCTTTGACAACCGAACTGATATTGGACTACAGTTGACATAATGTAGGTTGAAACTTGTGTTCTTAAGGTCATTTTTCTGATAAAACAAATGATCAACATTCTCCACAGAATTTAGAAGATCTAGAATCTCATGACATAATGCTCAAAATGTCAAGGATATGATCCAAAATTATTTATCATACAAAAAGGGAAAAATATCAACTTTTATAGGGAAAGACATTCCAGGGACTCCAAAATAAACATAATACACATGGTGAAATTATGAGACTAAAATTTTAAAGCAGCATTTAAAGATGTGTTGTAGGGATTTGAAGATATTTTAACATGCTTTATTAAGCAATCATGAGGACCCTTGAAGCTTAAAATTAATAGAAAAATAGGTCAGCCAACAAACTTAAGATTTAAAGAAAAAAATAAATGGAACTTTGTAATGGAAAATATACAATAACTGAAATTAAAAACTGGATCAGCTTAATAGCAGAGTTGACAAAAGAAAAAAATCAGTCAACTTGAATGTAGATCAATCAAAAATGTTAGGGTCATATTTTCATTCCTGTGAAAGAGATACCTGACAAGGACAATGTAGAGGAAGAAGAGTTTATATGGGGGTTTTTGAGGTTCAGTCCATATCACCTAACTCCTTGGACCTGAGGTAAGGCAGAACATCATGGCAGAAGAGTGTGGTGGAGGAAAGCTGCTCACCTCATGTTGCCAGGAAGCAGAGAGAGGGCACAAGGAACCAGGAACAAGATATATGGGCCCCAAGGACATGCCCCCAATGACCTACTTCCAACTATGCCCAACCTAGCTATAGTTATAACCTAGTAATCCATTCAAATTATTAATCCTTGAAATGGAATAACCCATTGATGAGTTACAGCTCTCTTAGTCTAATTATTTTACCTCTGAATGTCCCTGTATTGTTTAACATGAGCATTATGAGGGGTGGTGGTAAGGGACACCTGACATCTAAACCATAACAGAAATTATAGAAAAATGGAGAAGAATGATTAAAATAAATACATCCTCAGAAACCTAATAGATGATAACTAAATGTGAAAATTTATTTTATCTGTGTTACAGGAGGAGAGGAAAAAGATGTGATGCTGAAAATATTTTACAAATAAGAGCTTTAAAGTTTCCAAATTTAGTGAAATTCAGTAAACTTCAAGCAGGATAAAATCAACAAAATCTATTTCTAGTAACAAACTTCTAAAAACTAAAGATAAAGAAAAATCTTGAAAGTATCCAGGAAAAAATGATGCATCATTTATAAGGAAACAGTAATTCAAATGACATTAAAGTTCGGATCAGAAACCATAAAGGCCAGAGAGAAAAGACATAATATAGTTCAAGTGCCATAAACCAAACCAAACCAAACCAAACCTGTCACCTCAGAATTTGAATGAAGGAGAGATGAAAACATTCTTTAATGAAGGAAAACTCAGAGAATTTGTTGACAGTAGATAGGTTCTGAAATGAATTTTTCCCCTATTGTTCTAAGCAGTAAATACTCAATGGCAATAGACTGTCTGGTAAGTCAGTCAACATTAATATACTCAGAAAAAGAGTTCCAATTGAATTGGCAGTTAGGCTAGCAGTAATTGGTCAGGTAGAATTTGCTTTTAGTGAGAAAATGCATATCAACTAGAAGACCTCCTAGCATAAACATGGGCATGTCACTTTAAGTGGAAGTACAAAAATGAAAGTCATCTAAAATAGAAACCTGGCACTGGTAAAAAGGGCCTTGCAATTAGAACAGACACTAGAACAACATGTTAAAACTCAATGATGGGAATAATCTTCACTGTCAACATAAACTGGGGAAATTTCCAAGTGGAATCTAAGATACATCAGGTATGATGGATGGGTGCTGGCAGCTGGAAGTTTGCTGGGGCCCCTTTGGCTGTGGCTCTCAACAGATGGGGATTGTCACAGCAGAAAGCTGGGATATTTGCTTATACAAGATGTCCATATCAGAATGTCCACCTGGAATATGGAAAAAGTTAACTGGAGAATATAACCTAACCTTAAGTCTCAAGTTTTTTCCTTTGGAGATGTCTGAGTCGTTTTAAAAACCTCTTTAATATTTGGGATTATTATCTTTTAAAATTATGTGATCTCTCTCTCTATATATATATCTATACATATATATCTATAATATGTAGTATGTAGGAAAAGATAGATTTTATAGGTGGGGAAAATAATTTTAGGTAATTGTGTCTGAGTATTTTGGCAATGAAGTATTTACAGTATTACATGATACTACTAGATGTTGTAACTTAGAACTCATACTTAATAGCTAAAAGTCTTGCAATTATATTGTTGATAGTTCAATGCAGATATTTGTATGTCAGAAAGGCAAAAGAATTGTAATGCTAGTAAAAGACAAGACAAAGCTCATACTGATATTGTTGGACAGTTTGTCTGCCTGTTTAAATTTATACCAACACTTTTTAAAAATTTATAATTTTTTGTTTGTTTATTTATTTATTTTTTATTAGAAATTAATGGTTATACATAGTTGTTGGGTTTATCCTGACAAACTCATATATGCATGGAAATCAGTTTCAGTTTATGATCTCCCCTTTTCCATTCCCCTTTTTCTTTTAGTTCTCCCCACTTGCCCTTTCCTTCCTTTACTCTACTAGACTTCCTTTTGCTCATCTATTAATTTGTATCTGATTGGTTCTTTACATAATCTTATCCTTTCTTCCCCTTTCCTTTATTTCAGTCTAGTTTCTGCATATGAGAGAAAATGTTTGACTTTGAATTTCTGAGTCTGGCTCATTTCACTTAGCATGATGTTCTCCATTTCCATCCATTTACAAGAATATAACATAATTTCATTCTTTTTGATGACTGAGTAGAACTCAGTAGAACACACACACACATTGTGTGTGTGCATGTGTGTGTGTGTGTGTGTATACCTCACAATTTTTTAATCTGTTCAACTATTGACACCCAACTGGGTTGATTCCATAATTCAGCTATTGTGCATTGTGCTGTTTTAGCATTGATGTGGCTGTGTTGCTGTAGTGTGCCAATTTTAGATCTTTTGGGAAAATACCCAGAGTGAGATAGGGCTGAGTCATATAGTAGTCCCATCCTTAGTTTTTTGAGGAATTTCCAAACTGCTTTCCAGAGTGGTTGTCCTAGTCTGCAATCCCAGCAACAGTGTGTAGGTGTTCCTTTCTCCCCACAACCTTGCCAGCATTTATTGTTGCTTGTATTGTTGATCTTTGCCATTCTGACTGGAGTGAGATGCAATCTTAGTGTAGTTTTGATTTGTAATATTTGTAATTCCCTGATTGTTAGAGATGTTGAGAATTTTTTTCATATATTTATTGGCCTTTGACATTTCTTTTATTGAGAAGTTTCTGTTTAGTTACTTTGTCCATTTATTGATTGGGTTATTTGTTGGTTTTTTTTTTTTTTGGTGCTAAGTTTTTTGAGTTCTTTACATATTCTGGATATCAATCCCCTATCAGAGGAGTAGCTGGCCAAGATTTTCTTCCATTGTGGAGGCTCTCTCTTCATGCTTTTAATTATTCTGTTAGCTATGCAGAAGCATTTAATTCACTGGCATGCCAATTATTGATTGTTAGCTTTATTTCTTGTGGTTTGGGGTCTCATTAAGGAAGTCTGTGCAAGCACTTATATGATTGCATGTTGACTCTATGTTTTCTTCTAGAAGTTGTAAAGTTTCTGGTCTAATTCCTAAGTCTTTGATCCATTTCAGTTTGAGTTTTGTGCAGGGTGAAAGATATGGTCTAATTTCATTTTTCTGCATTTACTACCCAGTTTTCCTAGCATCATTTGTTAAAATGGCTGTCTTTTCTCCAAGATATATTTTTGTCACTTTTGTCAAATATCAAATGGCTATATATTTGTGAGGTTTTCTCTATGTCTTCTATTCAGTTTGCCTTCATATTATTTTGGTGCCAATATCATGCTGTTTTTGTTACTGCAGCTTTGTAACATAAACAGATCAGGTATTGTGATGCCTCCCGCTTCACTTTTCTTGCTTAATATTGCTTTGGCTATTGATGGGTTTTGCATAGAATCTGTGTATGCTATTGGTAGTGTGACCATTTTGACAAGATTAATTCTGCCTATCCAAGAACATGAGATGTCTTTCCATCTTCTAAAGTCTTTTTAATTTCTTTCTTCAGTTTTCTATAATTTTCAGTATAAATCTCTTTTACTTCCTTGGTTAGATTAATTCCCAAACATTTATTTATTTTTCCTGAGGTTATTGTGCATGGGATGGTTTTCTTTCCATGGGATGATTTCTTTCTTGACTGAATTACCATTGCAGTATAGGAAAGCTACTGATTCATGGGTATTGATATTATGTCCTGCTAGTTTGCTAAATTAATTTATAAGCTCTAGAAGTCTTCTGGTGGAGTTTTTGGATCTTCTAGATATAGAATCATATCATCAGCAAACAAAGACACTTTGACTTCTTCTTTTCCCATTTGTATCCCTTTGATTTTTCTTTTCTTGCCCGATTGCTATGACTAATATTTTGAGAACTATATTAAATAATAATGGCAAGAGTGGACAGCCTTGTCTAATTCATATCAACTTTAATTGATTATTATCAATGCTTAAAATCTGTATGTGCATTCTGGTTGTCGATATGATGTTTGATTGATATATGATATTGTGAAACTGTTAAACTCAAAAACAGATTTTTGTAAAAAGACCTCCAACACAGCCCAAGAAGATAGTCTATTCTGTAAGCATTAATTTTCTGCATGCCTGAAATTATCCTGAGTGTTTCTGCAATAAGAACCACACCCCTGCAGTCTTGACCACCTCCCCTCATGACAACATGAAGGCATGAAACACAGATTTATAGTGTTGCTTTGTAAGCATGAGTCTGAGAGGATTTGGTGTGGTTTGTATTAGTTTCTTAGTATATTATTGATAACATGAGATTATAGGTTTACATCTGGTTTCAGTGAGACCAGGATGTCTCTAATTTTGTAGCTGGTTATATAACAAGAATATGCTGACATGATCAACAGAATACACAGAATCAGTTTTGGCTCCCAGGTTCAGAGATGTTCTCTGCTTGTACGAGTGACTGATTTCTGATCTGAAAGTGAGTATGCATCATCTAAGGCCCATCCAGAGAAGGAAACTGGACTTCCTGCCTGGTCTGTATGATCACCTTGCTCTGAGACAGCCTTTGGATTTGATGTATATCCTTACTCTAATGTGTTGTTATATTGTATTGCTTTCTTATAGATTTGTAAACATCACATTTTGAGTCATGTGTGTCTTCCTTACACCTTCTTTCACTGCTCCTCTCAGAATTCTGTGTGATGTTATTTGCTTCATACTATACACCAATGTATAGCATGTAAGATAATGTTCTATTCTGAACATGACTCAAACCCTAGAGAGGCTTTCACAAAGACTTATCAGGTTCAACAGAAAAAATAATTCCTCAGGTCATGCTAGCTTAACACAAAAATCATTTAAATCTGTAAAGGAGTGAATACAAAAATCTTACTGAGAAAAAATAAAATAAACTTAGGAATTGCTGATAATTTTACTCTTATTCAGATACTTCTCATCTTAAATTGTCTAAAGGAATGATCTTAAAATTCATCTTTCAATTAAGCTTCAACTGTGTATGGTGATCATGAAGATGGGCCATTTAGATTTCCCAAACAAGAACCTGCTAAGGGGCAAATAACTGAAGGGCAGTTTCAGCTTCCTGCCCCAGTGAATGCTGAGACCAAACTATCCCCATATGGCTTCTAATCAGTGCCTGAGCATGGCATGGGCCATGGCCCATTCTTGCCTAATGTAGGATTCCATTAATATTCATGAAATGTATCAAAACTTGGTCAAATTTATGTAATGTAAATCTCAACAAAGTATAAAAAATGAATGAGTAAATTAATAAATAGTGCACAGAAATACTCTGAGGTCAAATGGTGGCATTAACACAGTGGTATTAAAATGAATAATGCACTTAGAATAAACCAGGAAAATAATGAAAACATTCACTCTCTCAAAATGGTCAAAATATAAAACACTTAATAATTATGGGAAAATGCTTTACCAAGATATATGAAACCAAACAAAGATAACATTCCTCCCAAATTATAGCATAATAAATAGTTGCATTAAAGAGCAAGAAAAAGGAAAATAAATGCTTCAATTGCAAAATTATTATTCAATTGAAAAGTATTTAAAAGGAAATCCAAGTAAAGAAAGCAGAAGAAAAAAATCAATAAAGATAAAAGGAGAAATAAGAAACAAAAAATGTAAATAACAAATACAGTTGAGTATTGATTAATGGAAAAACAAAACAATATATAAATTATTGTTCAACCCAAATAAGAAATTCAGAGAATAACCTCATCTGTGCATTTCTCATGTTCCTTATACCTAGAAAATTATCTTCTCCTTCAGAATATATAGAGATGACCTCAGAGGCTGCATAAGGTCTTGGGTGATAGGAGAGTTCTGACAAGCAAAACCAGCTCAGGGCTTGGACGGAGACTAACATGGTTTCCAAGACATGTCAATCTGCCCTCTTTGACAAGGAAGAGAAGCTGGGCAGTGGAACGAGGAGTCCTCGGTCAGATTACAAAAAGAGAAATAGAATGCTGGAGGTAACAGAAAACGTTTCGAGCAAAAAGCCCAGTAAATAAATTAATAAACTTGCACTTTCCATGATAAAGATATCTATTTAGGATTTTCTGTTTTTATAAGTTTCATTAGTAAATAAGAAGTAAAATAAATCAGAATAGTTTCACATTTGCAAACCCAGTATATTTTACAAAATACAGACTATTGAAAGAAGAACTGGATCCTAGCCCAGGCAAATATACATTTATCTGTCAGGACAAAAGAAGATATTTGAGAATATGAGTTATGAAGAGTATCATCCATATAAATCATCTGAAGCAAAGTACTAAGAAAATAACACTAAAGAAGAAAT
Source organism: Marmota monax (assembly GCF_021218885.2). Taxonomy (NCBI): domain Eukaryota; kingdom Metazoa; phylum Chordata; class Mammalia; order Rodentia; family Sciuridae; genus Marmota; species Marmota monax. The sequence continues at coordinate 20,317,735 of NW_026692781.1, forward strand.
GAATTAAAATTTTTTAGTCATGAATGAAGAGAATTACCAGACAAGTTTTGGGGGGATGAATTTAAAAATGCACATATGAATGTAGTTACAGATGAATGTCATGGGCTGGGACATTCATCCAAATAAGAACCCTTGAAATGGAGGGACATGCTACAAGGAATACTAAAATGCTATTCCAGAAAAAATAGTTGGGAATAAGGTAAAATCAAAAGATTTTAATAGTTTTCTTAAAAATAGGAAACTATTTAATTGTCAATTTTAACTATTTTAAATGAGAATTTACATATTACTTAAACTATTTACAATCCCCCCAATCTGTAATTGAGGTGTAGCAAGTAGAAATTTACTGACAAAAGTTTGCTGGGGTTAGGGGATGAATAGTCTTTTCTCCTTAATAGTAGTTTCTAGTTATAATACTAGGAAAAGAAAGTTAATAAGTGGAAAAAGTGCAGTGATCAAATTAAATACCACTAAAAGAACACAAAGTGGAAGATTAGCAATTAGATAAATAAGCAGAATTAAAGAAAAGAGAAATAAAAGCACAAGGAAGAAAGAAGTAAATAAATATGACATCAAAAATAGAAAAATTATTATAGTACATATGAGTGACTTAATATACCCATTAAGTGACAGACTGGCTCAAAAAGCAAAAAAAAAAAAAAATAAGTGATCAAGAAAGTTTAATTATGGGGATGGGTAAAGAAGGTGATAGGAATGCCTAAATAAAATAAATCAGATATGACTATTAACATAATTAAACATAAGATTTGTGAAAAAAATAATAAAGCTAGAATACACCAAAAATAGCAGCAAAAGAGAAAACTAATTAGAAGTATAATAATTTTATTACTTTTTGAGATTTTGATATGACTAGAAGATAAAAATAAATAAATGTAAATTAGTTTTAATAATTGCTTTAATAAATATATAGGATTCCTACAATTCCTTGATATAATTAATTTTTTTTTCAGGAATTGTTTAAAATTAATTACATATTGTCCATAGAAATACATTTCAAAGTATGGGGATTTTTATATGGCAATATCTTTGGTCATACTGGCATAAAATGGAAATAATAAATAAAAATTATTGAAATATTAACTATTTGAAAATTAGTAAACATCTTCCTAATTTATGAGTAAAAAGAGAAATTAATGGAGAAGTCATAAATTATCTAGCAAACAAGGAGGAGAAAAATACTTCATCTAAAACTCACTTAGTAGTCACAAGTTAAGAACCCATGCATCTAGGAATCAAGTGGGAATAAGTAGTTAATGAAGCTAAAATTAGGAGGAAAACATTCAGAAAGATCAAAGTAGAAACTGATGAGATCAAGAGTGATGATGAAGGAGAAAGAATGAATAGGTCTCACAGCTTATTCTCAGAAGAAGCCAACAAAGTAGATAAACCTCTTAGAAACATAAAAGAAAAAATGGGACACAGAAAAGGAAAAAAAGCACAAAGTCAGAATATTTGAAGTTATTAAAGGATCGTAAGACAGCACAACATATAAATCTATGACAACAAATTTGAAAATCATGAAAAATCATTATTTTTCATCAGGGCAGAAACTAACGAAGTAATAAAAAATAAATAATATTGACTAGACCAATTATTGTTGACAACTGAAAAATTGCTTAGTGATGAAATGAGGACCAGATGGTTCACAGTTAACTTCTAATGTTAAGGAATGAGAGTTTAAATATTACTTAAACTATTTACAATCCCGCCAATCTGTAATTTTCCCTAATTTGTTGTATAGTGCTAATATCTTTAAATACTAATATATTATTAATAGTATTAAAAAAGAAGAAACAAAACATATGACCAAGAAATGATCTGTGATTCATTCAGAACCTAGTGGACTACTCTAGATTAAAAGATTAATTCATAATTTTGTAGGTGATTTTCAAGCTGAGACTCAATAAACAGGAAGGGATAAATCACTTAAAACTCAATCATAAGAAGTTCTGAAGGGAAAAGTGATTTTTGTTGGTGTGGTCTTACCCCCAAACCCCAAATGAATAGATTCTGCAAGGCTGTAATGTGGGCATAGGAATGAGTTCAGTTTGGTTGTGACACCAATTTCTCAATTTGGGTAGAGGCAAATGAACAAACAAGAAAATTAAAAAATAAATCTGGAATGTCTATGGAAGTAAAATTAAAATCACCTTTAAATTACATCACTGATAAAATTGAAATATGTAATTGATCCTGGAGTGAGTGGTAGCTCCTGGCTATATATAGTTCCAGCTACTTTGGAGATCATGGCAGGACAAACAATAGAGTCCACAAGTTTGAGTGAGGCATGGGCAACATAGAGGTACCCATCTTAAAATCAGTGTGCACTTTGTAGTGCTGGTGCATGCCTGTAATGGCTGAGGCAGGAGGATAATAAGGTTAAGGTCAGACTTGATGACCTACCAAGACCCTCAGCAACTTAGTCTCCTGTCTTCTGTCTCAAAATAAAAAATAAAAAGGGCTGAGAATGTAGCTCAGTGGTAAAGTGCCCCTTAGTTCAATCCCTAATACAAATATATCTATATATATCTATCTATATCTATATCTATCTATCTATCTATAAATATAATATATGTATGTGTGTGTGGGTGTGTGCATGCATATGCATTTGTATTTATATATATGTGTGTGTGTAGGTATTACCTATACATATGTATGTATACATCAAACATACGTAATGGAGTTATAACATACTTTAAAAATACTGATTCTTTTTAGTTTTCAGGTCATGGACATTTTTGTATGCCATATAAAATTATTTTAAAATGTGTTTTATAACTACAGAATTTTCCATCATATAGTTTTTAATTTTTTTTTACCATAACTCTAAAGTTTAGTCCATGCTGCAAAAATGACAACATTTTAAGAGTACAATGTCATTAAATGGTCTTTTTAGAGGCTTCCCTGTGGCCCTATCCATTAAGACACTGTGCACTATAAGGTCTCATTTTTAATCAAATAGGGTGGCAGGGAGGACAGAACTTGAAGAATCAGACAACCTCCCTTCAAAGGTCAGCAAGAGAGACCAGGGAAGCAGGACGAAGTGCCTGTATCTAAAGATGGAAGCCAGGAATCTGAGAAGTTATTACTTGACAAGATTTCCCACCTAGTTCTATGCGTGATAATATTGGACATGCATATATAATTGACTTGAGAATAACATAGTTTATATAAAGACAATGAAAACATTTGCAAATCATTAAGTTTTTCTGATTGAATGTGAACATAATATTTCTTTAATTCTTCATCTAATTATGTGGTGCCTGTGAAATACATTTATTACACAAGGTCAAACTATAGCTTGTGATGAAATGTCATATACAATACAGTGTAAAGAACACATGGATCTAGAAGTATGGTTCCCCAGTTTCTAAATTTGATTCTCTTACTGATACACTATATCACCATAAGCACTTATCCCCAACTTGCATGTAAAAGTGTGGAATTAAATTTCTAGAATTTTTATGAGAAGGTAATGTTTGCAAAGTTTGTTAAGATATGTGAGCTATAAAGAATTATTACTATGAATTATTATTTTGTCAGTAAAAGAAACTAAGTGATCAGTTGTAAGAATTTCCAAATAAAATTTTCCTATATGTTATGTATTATGACATTTGATAGAGTAACTACAGAAACAGATTTTTTTAGTAAGATTATTCAGATTCAATTAAAAGAAAAGCATCACATTTGTTTCACATTATCCTTTGATTTCAGAGTGGAAACAGATGAAGCATTATATGATGTCCTAAGTGAGTGCTACTCTGTTCACTATTCCAAATTAGAAGCAGTCATTAGTCATAGAATTTCAATTTTGGAAGGTATTTTTTTAGGTCACCTTGTTAAACCTTTGTAAAATGAGGAAACAAATGTGAAACTAAAGTTTAATGACATGTAGTCTCCCAGATACTCTTAATATTCAGTTTGGGTTTTTATTTTCCCCACTGTAAAATGTAAGTAAATCATGTTCTTATGAATTTATAGTCCACCAAGATTTAAGAATGCCTGGGCTCATTTTTTCCCCCTTCTTTGCAGTACAGGGGTTTGAACCCAGGTCCTTGCACATGCTAGCCAAGCACTCTGATACTGAGCCACATCCCTAGGTAATAGAGAAAGGAAGGGAGGGAGGAAGGAGGAAGAGGCATAGATGTTAGTTGTGTTCCTTCCAGATCCTAGCCCATGGGCTCATTTTTTTGAATCAGATAAAGAAAGTGTGCTTAGAATTTGGTGGTAAAATAATTCTATTATCTTATTGAATATGCATGCCTTTTAAACATAAATATTCTCAAAGATATACTACTTCAATTTTCAGACAATTGCATTATCATTGATCCATCAGCCTAGTACCATGATTTAAGTAAAAGATACTCAAAATTGAAGCATTTCTGTGGAGAGCTGACATCTAGAAAATTGATTAGACAGAAATCAGAGTTTGACAGGCTACATTTCAGGGTGTTATGCTTGTGCCACCAAGACTTGATTCTAATGTTTTGAAAATACATAATTTATCCAATGTGAAATGGAAGATTTTGTTTACATTAATGTCAACTAGGCTTTAGTTGCAGATATCAGGAATCCTATCAGCCAGCTTTGAAAAGACATGACATTTTGCATGGTTTAAAGATTATGAGAGATTATTTTCAACAAGATATTTGAATATTTGAAAATTTAGTGATGAAGACAAAAGCAGGAATTAAAGGTAATAGAGGAAGGAAGGGAGGGAGGAAGGAGGGAGAGACATAGATGTTGGTTGTGTTCCTTCCAGATCCTCTCTTACTTGGTCAGGAAGACAGTCCCCAGCTGTGCAAGTATGGTCCTAACTCTCAAGAGCTGTAGTTGGCTAACCTGATCCTCACAGGTATTGTGAGGTAATGTGCCTGCCCCACCTTGAAGCAGCCATGACTGAACAGAACAAGGAACAAAGACCTAGCGCTCTTGCTTCCAGGTGAGGTGACTGTTGGTGTAATGTACATTCTAGACTAGATTACCTGAGGTCACATGATTGCTATCTCTTTTCCCTTCCCTACCTCTCATGTAGTTTTTCCCTGCAGAGAATATCCATTAAAAAAATCCTGTTCCTGAATCCCTGTCTTAGGTCTTACCTCATGAGAATCCTATTTAAGATAAAGGAAGAACAAGAGAAGGAAGGGAGGGAGGAAGAGAGGGAGGGTCAGAGGGAGAACTATTGCATTCAGTCTTGAGAAATTGATTATACCATTAACCCCAGGCAAACTACACTATTTACATTTGTCTTCCACTCTGATTTAGTACAAAATCTAGTCTCTTTTCAGCCAGCTTTTTTTTTTTAGTTGTTCACTGAAAACTCAATGTAGACATATACTTGTACCAAATACATTGAGTTCAGTTCTACTGCCAAACAGATTTTCCATGAAACTCAAGGAGAACAAATTTGATTTCCTTGTTGAAGCATATTGATTTCATTTGAAGGGATTAGTGTTAAAACAAATAAAGCTTGTTTTTACTTCATCCACTGGGATGAATTAATACAATGAAATGCTATATGAGAAGGTTAAGAGAAACATGAAAGGTTCAGAGAGTGTTTATATAGATACATGGTATTCATGCTGATTAACATTGGGAAGTCAGAGGGTACATACCGTACTGAAGAATTATCTGACATTCTAAGGGCATTTTTTGTGCTTATTACATCAAACAAAGAGATAATGTCTTGCATGTGTTGGGGTAGACAGAATAATGGACCCCCCAATGATATCTTATTCTAATCTCTGAATCCTCTGAATTAGATTTTCAGGCATAGGGGAATTCAATTTTCTGCTAATCAGCTGTTTTTAAAGTTTAGAGATTGCCTGAGTTATCCAAGTGTGTCCAACATAATTACAAGAGCCCTCAAAAGAGGAAGAAGGAGCAAAAGAAGCCCCAGGGTTGGTGGGGGTTAACCATATAAGAAAGACTTAACTGTCCAGCACATAGTTAGCTTTGAGGGTGGAAGGGAGCCACAAGCTTAGGAATGCAATCAGATTCTAGAATCTGGATAACACAAGGAAATGAATTTTTCCTTAAAGCCTACAGAAGGAATACACCCCTGAGGATATATTGATTTCAGCCTAGAAAGACCTATGTCAGACTTCTGGCCTATGGAACTGTAATGTCATAAATTTGTGATCTTTAAATTTTTTTTGTAGTTGTAGATGGACAGGATGACTTAATTTTATTTGTTCATTTTTATGTGGTGCTAAGGATTGAACCCAGTACCTCATATGTGTTAGGCAAGCACTCTACCACTGAGCTATAGCCTCAGCTCATAAATTTGTGTTTTAAACCACTGCTTGTTCCAATTTGTTAAAACAGTGTCAGGAAACAAATCCAAGGGTATATACACATAATTTTTAAGTGTAATATTGTCAGATTGGTTCTCAACTCTAAAATTTTTTAAAATGCATGGTTGTCTGTATAAGTTAAAAGAGAGATATATACAAAAAAGAAATATATATATATATATACACACACACACACACACACACACACTTTGTAATTTTCTTCTCTCATTATAAGCATCACCACCTAGCAAGGCAATGTTTCATGTCCTGCTTTATATAATAATATAAATATAAACATAGGAAACATAAAGACATGATCACATATATAGCTGTTTTTTAAATTAATTAATGTTGGCCAAATGGGATTATCTTTAGCTTTTTTGCACTTAAGTAAAATATGGGCTTCTTTTCAGGTTAATTGTTTTAATAAGTCTAACTCCTTTTAATAACTTTCAAATTTTCCATAGTGTTGATACAGTATAATTTACTCAACCATTCATATTGATGGATTGATGGATATGCCTGTTTCTAGTTCTTTTGTTGTTGCTGGTATATATTTTTGATGTTGTACAGTGCTATAATTAATACGTTTTAGTGTGTATATCTAGATGTGTTGAGACTTTCATATACATAGTAATAATTTACCAAAGTGAGAATGTCAGATTTCAAATACTTTTCAACTTGCACTTGTAGATCATGCATATCTTCTGATATAACTGAGGTAATCTCAAAACCTCACTTGAGAAATTTATTTTATTATTTTATTTCACTATGCTTCAGATATTAATGTGAAAAAAAAACTGTTCCCAAGCCCATATTACACACACACACACACACACACACACACACCAACAAAAAGAATGCACAGTGGTTATTTGCTTTTGAAACTCTGATTATATGAAGATACAGTACTAAATCCCTATCTTTAAATAACACATGATACCAGTTTTGTTTTGTTAATTACCCATAGACTTTAGCTGTAAGACATGCTGGATACCTCAAAAGAAGCCACACAGAAAAAAAGAAGAGTAACGGGGTACACATTTAAGGGAAAATTAGCCAGAATATAGGTCTGTCCCACTAGAAAAATTATTAAATAAGTTATAATTTCCAAAGAAATTCAATTATTAAGCTTTGATCTTGGATGATAAATGACATCTATGGCTTCTACAGTACTGGTAAGGGTACATAATATTTTGTTTTGATAAATATGTGAAACAATTTGGTGAATTGGAAAAATGATTTTAATCTTTGCTGTCATTTATACTTAAATTTCTTCTATCCTCTTGTTTTAGTTAGTTTTTCATTGCTGTGACCAAAATACCTGATAAGAAAAATATAGGGGAGGATAAGTTTATTTTGGCTCATGATTTCAGAGGTTCAGTCCATGGTCAGCCAACTCTATAACTTTCGGTCAGAACTGAGGCAGATCATTACAGTAGAAGGGTATTATATAAGAAAATTGAACAATTCATGACAGCCAGGAAGAACATGGGGTGGGGGTGGGGGCAGGCAGGAGGAACAGTGAGAAAGATCACTCTGCTAATCAGAGGAAAAACATAAACCCCAAAGGCACGTCACCAGACATACTCCCCAATAACACCTTACCTTACAGTTACCACCCAGTTTGTCCATATCAGTGGATTAGATTATAATCTAATCATTTCACCTCTGAACATCACACATGGATTTCTTGGTGACATGTCATATATAAACTATAACATTCCATTGCTGCTCTCCCCTTTCCCACCAACTCATGCCCATCTCACAATGCAAAATGGCACACAAGGGAGACATAGTAGCATGAAAAGAAGGGATGGGACCAAAGCAAAAACCAAATCCATCTGGGGAAAGAAGTCCTCTAGCTCAGCATCTAGTATCTGGGGCTTATGGCATTGTGATATTCTCTCCAAAGGGCGTGTAGATCTCCACCCCTATGACTTTGCTGGTTGCAGCCCACATAGCCTGTTCTTGCCTTATCTCTGCTTTATTCCTTCATCTTTCTTTGGCAGACATTCCTCATTGTCAGCATCTCTTAATTTTGGGGGTCTCCACTGAAACTTGGGCTTTCTTCTCACATCTTTATGCATTGCCCTCTCAGGGGCTGCCTACAGGGATTCTGACCTGCTACAATTTTCCTAGCCTCCTAGACCTTCCCTTGAGAGCCTGCCCCATTCTCTGGACTTCTGCTACCCCTGCCAGGGAGTATATGGAGGGGAAGAGGAGTAAGAAATAGGAAAGTACTTACATGACCAGCAAGGACCTCAATGTGAGATGAATCAGTTGATTATTTAGAGTGCCCTATATTCTATCACCACAAGCTATAAATTTCTTGTCAATTATACAATAAAGCTGGAGTAGGAGACTAGACTAGGTTTTGCCAAGGGGATATATATCAAACTCCTGTAGAAATGATCACTTTGGAGTCTTGCTCACTTAAGACTTAAGACATGGGGTAAACGTGACCCCAAATACTTCCTCTTATGCTCTAGCAATGATTTTCAAAGAAATCCTTTTCTGTTTCCCAACACATGCATATGCCTCTCCATTCTATTCTAAAAGTCAGTGATGAGTGAAAGTCTAAGGTTAGGTAACCAAACTGATTTACAGTCAGTTCTTGTGCAAACACACTTAGGTGAGCTGGTGTTTCATAGGACAAAGTTTAAATAATTGCACCTGCTATTCTGGACCTCAGTAGAAACTGAGACAGAAATGGTTCTTTCCAATATCTTATTACTATGCCCATCTATCATGATTCCCATCTGGCAAAAATAAAGGGACTCATACCATAAATCTATGGATAGATTTATGGATCCTGGGAAGTGCACAGACAGTTGCTAACACTGTAGAAAATGGGAGCTGGTGGGACTGGCAGAAATAAAGCCAAATATTGAAACATCAATCAAATTAGTCTGATTTTTCAACGCAGGATTCTAGTGTCCAAGAGGTTGTCAGTCAGAAGTTTAGGACAAATGCTGATCCTAAGTCCTGGGAATATAGAATAATTCTGGAAGGCAAAAGTCAGCAGGGTGGGGTCCAGGCTGCTTATGGCACAGTCTACCCTCTGATATATGTGCCTTTATGCTCTCAGAGTTATGTGAACTGAGAATGTTCTCAAGTGTTTTACTCAGTTTTTTGCCACTGTTACTAAATAATCTGACCAGAACAACTGTAGAGGATGAAAAGTTTATTTGAAGGCTCACAGTTTCAGCATTCTTAGTCCATAGAAGACCAGCTATATTCCTGAAGGCTCCAGGTGAGGCTGAACATAATGGCAGAGAGTGTGGGTGAGGGAAGCAGCTTACATGATATCAGGAAGCAGAGATAGACTCCACTTGCCACACCCAAAGCCACACCCCCAATTCCCATCTCCTCCAGCCACATCCTACCTACTACTTCAGTTACCATTCGGTTAATTCCTATCAGAGGATTAATTCACTGATTGGGTTAAGACTCTTACAACCTAATCATTTCTCCTCTGAACCTTTTGGCATTGTCTCACACATGAGCTTTTGGGGGACACCTTACATCCAAACCATAACATCAGGTGTTAGTAATGCATGGGATGAGTACCTATATTTTTGCAGGTGCTGTGGTAGGTACAGTAAGAATGAGGATGAGTTCCTACATTTAGTGACTCAGTCCAAAAAGAAATCTCTCTAAGGAGTGAATGTTGGTGTCATTGCTACTATTTTGTCCTTATCCCCTTGGACTCTTTTCCATTTGATGCTGTCATATGTATGAGTATCTTTAGTTTAAAGGGAGCAAGTCCAGGCAGAAGTGGTTAAACTGAGGTGCATGGTGACATGTCATAAAGCTGAAATGAGATGTGCATAAGAATCTGGATCCAAGAGAAAGAACTATCAGGAATATGGATAGTCAGTGTTCCCATTTGTATGAAGATTAAATGTTTTTGAAATTACTTTTGTATTAATTGAATCAGAAAAAAGTTTATTTTTCTAAAATCCTAGGCATTAAGAGGAAATTTTTTTTTCTTGTTTTAGCTTTCTTAGATCTTATTCTATCCTGTTTTAGTGCTTGTTTTATTTCTAGGTCAGCCTGTGGCAGAAGGCCAGCTGCAATCAGCAAGATATCAGTCATGGTCTTTGGCATATTAAGAATATGTTCATAGTAATAGATTTCCTCTAAGGATACCTTGTAACATTCCAAGTATAAAACAGTATTGTGATACTTTGAGTACTAAGATTTCATGGAGATGCAGGTACCAACATTTATTTATTTTTTATTGTTGTCATTAGATGGGCTTAATTCTATTCAGTTTGACTCTTTGAGTCTATGAATTGAAGTACCACTGAAAAACTAAATATCTTAATTATTTTCACTTTTTGTTGCTGCAAGTAGCATACTGCACGTCAGTGTACTTTTACTTAAAGGTAAGTCCTCTGGGGGCAAAAGCAATAAAAGAACACAAGGAGAATTAGTGTTGAAGTCAGAGACAGAGATCAGATTCCTGTACTTCTGTTTTTGGAAATGAAACAGCTTGAAGATTGGATGGACCTTAGAGATCTAATCATCTAATTTCACATATGAGGAAATTATAACCTGTAAAGGAGACTTATCTTCATTTTCTCAAATAGGTTTTGGAGTACTATTAATATTGAGAATTAATTTTATAATAGTGAAAGCTAAAAATCTTCATACATACATTCTTATTTTAAAAAGCTGTCATTGTTGGGCTGGGGGGTGTAGCTAAGTTGTGGAGTGCTTGCCTGGCATGCATGAGACCCTGGGTTTCATCTCTAGTACATTAAATAAATGAATAAATAAGATATAATGTAATTATGAATACATATAATATCATATGTAGATTAAAATTAGTTTGTATATCACAGTTATTTGGTGAAGGTATTAGATCCAAAGTAGTAAATATGAAGTTGGTAACTGACTCAAAACTTCTTCCCTTACCCACTATAATTAAAATTTAAAGTTTTATTTAAAATTTATAATTAACATTAAAGTTAAAATAATATTAAATCATAGCTAAATTTAATTATTTGAACTGTGAATTAAGAATGAAACATATAGTGTTCTTTATATAGGTTAGATGAAGACTTATTTTACTGGATATATGATTGTGTGAATAGATGGAGAAGTTCCCTTCCTTGAACCCCTCCATCTGAGCTAAGCTAACTGTCAATTTCAGGTTGTAACCTCTCACCAAGAAGCTTTCTGGGGTAACTGAAAATACAGTAGCTTATGGTCACACTTAGGGTACAGGTTAATAAGAAAGGTAGGCAATCAGGGAGAATGCTGCTTGCCTTCCTGGGAATTGACATTGAACATTTGCATTATTTGTTCAAGTGGAAAGTAAAACTGTTTTTTTTTTTTTTTTTTTTTTTAACATATCCTGTCTTTTTCAGTTACTTTGTAATTCTTTCTGTAAATCAAGAATTGCTCTTTGCAAAATAGGAAGGTGGGAAGTTACCCTGTGATATTTCTAGTGATCACAGTGACAATCATTCTTTTGATTTTATTCAAACACCCCACATGTCCTAAAGCATAAAGATTTTATAGGCATTGTATGAAAATGTGACAGTTTTGTGTAATTCTGTTCAGGATTTTAAGAGTGATGGAAAATTCTAAAATGTATCTGTCTCTATTGTTGCAAAAACTATCATATTTTTATTCTTTTATTTTTATGACAGATGTTAGAAGGGGGCTAGGGTAGATTGCTTTTTTTTTCTTTTAGGCCTTTGCCAGTTTCTAAGAAGTATAGAACCAAAAATAAGAATTATAATCGTGGGAATATTTATAACCTGCAATCTCATGTACAAAGAGACAAACTTGAATATATTGAAGATGGAACTGAAGTAATCTTCTTTTAAGATATTATTTTCTTGAAATATTTTATATCTTCAGGGCAATTTATACTCTCTGTGATATGTTCCAACACAATGGAAAACATGCTGATATCTATCTTGATAGTATATTGTGCCTTTTAAGTATAGATCATTACTTGAAAAAGTTGCCTACTTATCTCTTTTTTGAAATTTTTAACAATGGTCACACTATAAGATTTTTCTGTGGAACTGCTAGTTTTGCTTTTAGGGAGCATACTTAGCATATAAAGAACCAGGGTAATCTCAACCTTGTACATAGCTTCTACCCTACCAAATTCTAAATTCTATAAAGTAAAGCTTATATACATTGGGTTCACCATTGCATATTCTCCCTTTAAGTCAAATGGACACAAAATTAAGGTTCGGTATATATCCATTGAACACAGTGAATAAAATGACAGAATCAACACACATATGTGCTTTTGTTCTGTGATTCTTGTTAAAAAATGAAAACCCAAATCAATTATTAAATCAATTTATATTATTTGCAATTAATTGGGAGAAAACCAATATCAGTTACACTACCATTCTTTCAGACTTAGAGAACACACTATAAGGAGTGAGCACAGAGGATGTAGAAACTTCCGTTGCTTTAAGAAAAAAAATTTACTGACATGAGAAGATGTGAACTGGGACTTGATGAATTTCTGTTCTCTAGGTTAAGAGGCTAAATAGGTATTAGAAGCATTTTAAAATTCTTCTTGGTTATATAAAATATTAATACATATTTTGATGTAATCACAAAAGCATGGAATATAATTCACTTCTATTCAGTCTCCAGCCTTTCCCCCTCTACCTCCCCCAACCCCTTCTTCTTGCTGCTCCCCTTTCTCTGCTGATCTGTCTGCAATTTATATATAATAGGTGTGTGTGTGTGTGTGTGTGTGTGTATTTTAAATTAGTATGTTGTGAATATACTCGATGTATCAGGAGGATGGGCTGATTGGGAAAATAATGGTAAAGAAGCTCAGGGGTCAAATTGATCGAGCAGCCTTCTATGCTAAACTATAGAAATTTTAACCAGGATATGTCATGATCTATATAGTTTTATAGAAGGGTTGTTATGTGAGCAAAATACATGACATTTGAAGATACTGGTGAAGGTATTTAAAATGCTATTATGCTCTTCCAACCAAAAAATGCTGAAAGCCTTCATCGATTAGTTGAGTTTTGCACTCTGCAACAGGCATAGTAATATCTGCTGGGATTCACAGCCACTGAACTAAAAAGAGGTAATTAGAAGTATTTAACTGGGAATGTTTCCATCTTTAGTTTTTGGCAGTCAGTTGTTTGACTTTTCCACATTTGTCTTAGTAAGAATTTTCTAGAATATATTATATTTGAAAATAGGATATTCTTTGGCAGACTTTACATCTATTGTGCAAGTGCAGGGTGCAGTGTAATGGAGAATGTGTTACATTCTACTATTTGAGAAATAGGTGGGAGAAAGACTGTATACATTTTATCATGGTGAGCTAGGACCTAAAAATGTGGGGCAGGCTCACTGCAGGCAAAGGGAGTAGTAAAACAAAGGCCTGGTCTGAGTCAGGAATGGCATTTAATATGCTATGCCTCAACTACAGAAATAACAGAAGTGAGGATTATCATGTGTCTGTTGAATGTGGACTTTGGATGAGCACAAGGGAACTAGGGTGAGATATATAAATAATTTTTACTATTTTTGGACTCTATTTGAACATGTGGTCATCTACTAGTAAGACTGCAGGCATAACTGACCAAGTTACATGCACTACTTAAGTGTAGCCAGATTCTTACCACTAAGAATATTCTAAATGTTATTTTTCACTCTTCTACGGTAGCTATTTTAAGTGTTTTCCATGCTCCTCAGACACCAACCTTGCTTACCCAATCTCTCATGAGTTTGGCCTTGAAGTGGAAGCCATCTGACAAGAGGGATGGAACCTCCTGTCTCTTGGCTTCAAAGCTTCATCTCCCTTTACTTCCCTTTGCCAATATGATTCCCATTCCACTTTCTTCCTCATCTATTACCCCAACAAATTATACCTGCTGCCCCATTTTTTACCTTACACTCATCCTTAACCTCTTACAATCCAGTTGCTCTTTTCTCTTCTGAAGTTAGTTAATACTTTTTAATTTCTTAAATTTCAGAGTGAATTAAGTTTTTCAGTCCTTCTCATTTTTAATTCCACTCTGAATTCTCTCTCCCTCTTAAACTTCATGCAAAATAACCTTCTCATTCTCTTTGATTAATCCCTTTTTTTTCATCTTTTGTCTTTTCATGTGGATTACTTCTAGTATCAGTCAGGATTCTCCATAGAAAGAGAACAAATATAATTATGTGCGATAATATAATAAAATTATAGGAAAGGATTTATTAGACTGACTCACCTAATTAGAGATTTACTAGTCCTACAATGACCGCTACTGCCTGGAGCTGGGGTAACTGGTGGCTGCTCAGTCCAATAAGTCAGAACCACAGAACAAATGACAAGCCAATGATGCAGCCCCAGTTTGAGACTGAAGGTCTGTGATACCCCTGGAGATCCACTGGTATAAGCCTGTATTCAAAGGCTCAGGAGTGTGATATCCACAGTTGGAATAGCAGGAAAACACAACTGCTTGAGAATGTTGAACTTAGAGGAGCATGAGCAGCTCCATTATCCTGCTTATTTGGTCCATCTGGGACCCCAGCCTATTGGCTGGTGTCATTCATGTTCCAGGAATATCTTCTCCACATGCCAATCTTCTCTGGAAATACACTCAAAGAAACACCTAGAAATAAACTTTACCAGTTTTTAAGGCATGACTCAACTCAGTCAAGTGAAAACAAAATTAACCATCACAATTCTCAAAGTTGTTTCCTTTATCCAATCTGTTCTTTACCAAGATTCTCCATTAAACATTTTTTTTTTCCCTTTTGGTGTGGTTCTAGGAATTGAGCCCAGGGCTTTACACATGCTAGCAAGCATTCTACCACTGAGCTACATCTCCAGCCCATCCATTAAACTACCTTTGTTTTATTAGTTCTTTCCAAATCAATATCTACAATCTCAATTTATCTCCCAGAGTCCTTCCTGATCCTCATCTCTAAACTTCTGGTTAAAATATTTTGTTGTACATCCCTGTTTTAGCCGGCTTTTTCCCTGCTATGATCAAAGATCTGATAAGAACAATTTTAAAGGAGGAAAAGTTTATTGGGTACTTATGGTTTCAGAGGTCTCAGTCCATAGACAGCTGGCTCCAGGTGAGGCAGAACATCACGGTGGAAGAGTGTGGTGGAGGGAAGCAGCTCATATGGTGATCAGGAAGCAGAGAGAGACTCCATTCACTAGATACAAAATATGTATACCAAGGGTATGCCCCCAATGCTCACTTCTTTCAGTCACACCCTCCATGCTTCAGTTACTACTCAGTTAATCTCCATCAGGGATTAATTCACTGATTGAGTTAAAACTCTCATAACCCAATAATTTCACCTCTGAATGTTCTTGTATTTTCTCACACATGAGCTTTTGGGGGACATATTAGATCCAAACCATAACAACCTGTTCTTCCAACTCCAGCAATATTAAAGATTTAAGCCAGTAACTCTTCCTGCTTTTTTCATTTTGTTAGACAACTACCAGATTCCCAGTTACCCATGAGATATCAAAGGAACTACTCTCTCTAACCTTCTGCATTTAATACTGCTTAATGAATATTGATCCATTCTCTTCTATGTAACTTATTATCATTTCCATTGCTATATCTTAACTCAAACCCTCATTTTATCTTGTGTATAAGTATGATGACACATTAACAATTCTCATATTTATCCATTAAATATACTGAGAGTAGACTGGTTATTTTAAACCAGTAGGTGGTATGATCTCACCATTCCTGGATGATAGTAATCTTCAATAGCTGAGAAAAACCTCTAGTCTGTAATGCAAAATCATATATAAATCACAACTTCTGCTTTTATTTATTTAAAAAACAACCCCTTTACTTAGTTCATGAATTTTATGATACTAATTGATCACTGCATAACAAATTATCCCAAATGTAGTAACTTAAAACAATATACATTTATGACCTCACAGTTTCTGTGGTTCAGGAATCTGGTCCTGTCTTAGCATCTTCTCCTACTTAGTCTTTCATGAGACTGCAAAATATTGCCCAGGGCTATCGTATCATCCAAAGGCTCAAGTGGGGAAAGATTGGTTAACAAATGTACCTACATGTTTTTCAGTAGGATTTAGTTCCTTGAGGGTTGTTGGAAAGATTTCCTCAGTTATTTGCTGGCTCTTTGGCTGGAGGCTACCTCTAGCTCTTTGTTAAGTAGGCTTCTCCAATGTATCAGTGTCTTCAATAAAATCCAACAAAAGAGAGAGTCTGCTAGCAAGATAGAATTTATTTTCTTATGTATTGTAAACATGCAATATTTATGTTAATCCATCACCTTTGTAATATTCTATACTCATTAGAAGCAAATCACCAGTTAGTTCATACCCCATGGGAGGAAACGACACAAAAGTATGAACATCAAGAGGTAGGCATCATTGGAGGCCATTTCAGAAGTCTCCTATCAAAGAGAGATTGGATCAGTAGATGCCTGCAAATTGCAAATGGGTATCAACTATACTTAGCAACAGTGAGTGGTGTTTTTTGATAGACAACGGACAGGCAAAATCCTCTCATGCAGTAGATGTTTAGATATCACATCTGCATTTCCGCTTCCTGTAGAAGGAGGGATGGCCCAAGGTTAGATGGATATAGACCTATAGACAGTGAAGAATGGCTTTACCAACTGTTCAGGAGCCTTGAAGGAGGCAGATTGGAACACTGAAGACAGTGGGGTCTGGGAGAGAAACATTTGATGGTGTATGTGAGAGTAATTATAGAATTTGAACATCTTTATATCAGACATTAATGCTAATCAGAAGAACTCCCTAGGTAAGAATGAAAAATAAGTAGATAAAAACATTTGGTTACCAGTCAGAATTTGTCATCAGCCATCTTGACAAGTGCATGGGTGAAGGGTTGTGATGGGAGAAATAGAAACTTTACATTTATTCAACAGCATGGAATCTAACTTACTGAGGGTGGTCTGTCACAAAGTATGCTCTGACAGAGGCTAAGGCTAAGAATAAGTATCATGGGATATGGCACTGTCCCACTTCAGGCTCAGTGTCCCATGATTCCACTCAGTTGGTATCAGGTAGTAAGAGTGGACCCTTATCTCTATGGATAAGCCAGGAATTAGCCTGATAATAACAGATATATATTTCAGGGATGGGTTTGCCTTTTCTTCCTAAAGGGTTTCAGCCAACACATCTGAGTTAGGTTTTCAGAGTGTTTGATTCACTTGGATGGGATCCTAACAACTTATTCATGTAGAAGATTTTTTTTTTAACCAAAAGAGGTCTAGGAATGGACCCATGACTGTTGTGGTCCATATCTAATGATAAATAGATACATGAATATAAAGATTTCTCATTTTGGCCTAATAGAAGATAATTTTGAAGGCCTTTTATAGTTTTATAATGCCTGCTGGATCAGATAAGTCTTTCATTTGACCACTTTTCAGATCTACTTCTTCCTCTGCCCAATTCAGCCAAGTTTCTTTCAGATCTGTAAAGTATTAATTATAAAACTGCTTCTTAATTGTTATGGTTTGACTATCATTTTTCTCCTCTGAAACTCATGTTGAAATTTGATTGCCATTATAGTACTGTTGAATAATGGAATAATGGGGGCTTTAGGAGCAGATTAGTTCATTAAGGGGGATTAATGTCTTTCTCAGAAGTGGTGTCATTCTTGCAAGTGAGAGTTGTTATGAAATTACTTGGCTTCTTGAGTTTTGTCTTTTTCACGTGTGCCCACTTCTATATTTTTCTCTATATTTTGACAGCATGAAGCTCTCACAAGATGTGGCCACTTGATCTTTGATTTTTCAATCACTAGGATCATGAGCTAAATAAAATTCTTTTCTTTGTAAATCACCTACTCACAGGATTCTGTTATACCAACAGAAAATGGACTAACACACTAATAAGCTTTCTGCATGCTAAATTTTGTCTCAGAGTCTGTTTCTGGGGAAATCTGACCCATCAGTATGCTACCAAAGATCTCATGTTAAAAAAACATAAGGCAGAACAAAGTCTCATCCTAAAAGTATGATAATTTTTAAAAGTTCAAGTAAATATTTTAGACATAAAATGTCTTATGAAGACATTCATAAAATGAATGGATTTTTGAAATTATACTGCTAACATATAATTATAGACCTAAAATAGGTTGAATAGTTGCAGTGAGACATTATGAAATAAATAGACCAACTCACTAATTTTCAGATCAGTTTTTTTTTTAGTAAAAAATGCCAGTCATAGGGATTTTTTTCAATTCTAGGATTTACAATAATTGGTTATCACTGAATTTATATTTTAAGAGAAATTTGAAAAACCTGACAAATGTACAATGTTGTTAACATATAGGCAGTAACTTGATTTTTTAAAAATATGATTATTTTTAAAGATTTTTATGACAAAATGTAAATCTCATTCCAAATGATACCAAATGATTTTTAAAAATCTATTAGCTGTATCTTCTCTTGTTCATTTGATCTATCATCATTATATTTTGAATGCTTACTTTTCTGTTAGTTGTAAGTCTCTTTTTTTATCCAATGCTAAGATAATGAAATGATTGACAGTTTTGACTGTATTGTATTTTTTCAACTAAAAGAAGTATTTCTTATCACTCCTATCCCACAGTACACTGCGTTACAATCCTTTAAGTAAAAAGGACCTAAGCTCCTTAATGAAAGCTCTTTTAAAGTTATTTAAGTTTGTGAATAGTGGCAAAGTGTTTAGAGTCTAAGTGTGATCTGGAGTCAGGAAGAAACCTGCAAGATGTCAAGTGGTGTTGTGTATGTGACTCTACACTCAGCAAGGGAGCTCCGGTAGGACTCAAGTGTCCAAGATGGCTTCACACATGTCTAGGGGCTTAGTGCTGACTGTTGACCAGGGTACTGCGGTTCTTTTCCCTGTGGCTTTCACTCCATGTGGTTTTCATCATTTCATATTTTAGACAGAGCTTCTTTACAGGGAAACTGACTTCCAAAGTCAAAAGCAAAGCTCCTGAGACCCAGGTCTGGAAATCATATAGCATAACTTCCACTGCACCATTGGCCCAAGGGTATCATAAAACCAAAGCAGATTTAAAGGGAGAGGATATAGCTTTTGTCTCTTGGTAAGGGTGGCACACTTATGACACTGACAGGCGTATTCCACATGAAGAAGAATTACTTCATACATCTTTGAAAACAATCTATCATATTAAGGTTATAAAGAGTGAGTGGCAGGACTTGGTATTTTGGTTGTGGTTGTCAGGGGAGATCTGAGGAAGTGACATTATATTAGGAGGTCAAATGAAATGAAGGGACGAGCTATGCCAATATAAGAAAGAAAGGACATTCTCACCAAGGGAATATCAATAACAGAAGGCTCTAAAGTACACTCAATCTTGGTGTACTAGAGAAAATCCTAGAGTTTCTTGTGGTGATTCAGGCAAGAAATAATTGTCTCTTGATCTAAGGAGGTATTTTTGAGGGTGATGAGTTCTTTAATCTGTTATATTATTTGAAATAAAATTGATAGCACTTGCTTTTGGATTATATTTTGTGTGTGAAAAAGAAGAATTTTTTCTTATAAGGCTCAGGGTCTAAATCTGGGTAAATGGTGTTGCCATTTAATGAGATGACACGGAGTTGCTTAGGATTGGAGCTGATGTGTGTGAAAAATAAAATTCAGTGTGGATATCCAAGTGGAGAAGCTGAGTAGGAAATGAAAGAAATGAGCCTAGAATTAAGTAGAAATGAAAAGAGTAGCTATGATAATTTAGAACTCATATTTGTTGGCTTTTGTTAAAAAAAACCCTGGGATGGTCACCCAGAAAATAACTGTAAAAGGAGAAAAGATGAGACTTGGGGATTAAAATTTGGAGTATCCCAACATGTAGGCTGTAGGAGGAGCAATTGGATCTAGCAGAAAGCCTGACATGGGGAGCAATTGGTGCTGACTCTGTCTAGGGTAAGTATGACATGAAAGTAAGTGTTGAAAGTTTTTCAAAAAAGAATAGAATTATCGCTAGTGACAATGGTACAGTGAAATCAAGCAAGATGAGGACGGAGATCTGGCTGTACAGGACTTTGGTGAATAGAGTTGTTTCAGTGGATGGGTACAGTGGGGAAGGAAGTGAAATGAATATTTAAATATATATAAATGCATGGGGCATTTTTTTTTCTGGAAATGATCCACAGAGACAGGAAAAAGGATGATTCAAGAGAGGGGAAGCATGGTATTTGAGATCATAAGAAAAATGAGAAAAATTACCTAGATGGACCACTGGAACTTTGGTAGGAAAATGTGCTTTGTGTCCACTTCAGCGAGTAAACAAAAAATATAAAATATAGAGTTTGAGGTTACAATTATATACCTGGGTAGATTTAATGTTAGGAAATATGGGATTTCTCTTTGAAAATTTTACATGACATTAGAAGCAAAGTGATTTAGGGTGTGTTGATTTTGAAAGAGTGAAATATAAATTGACTAAAAACATACAGTATAATCACCAGGCAGCATTAACAGATCATTTGAGGATTTTGGTAATAAATTTAAGTGGGCCAGTATAATTTTCTGTCTCTGTGTGTGTGTGTGTGTGTGTGTGTGTGTGTGTGTGTATGTGCATTTGTGTTTCAGTTACCCACAGTTACTAGGTACAGAGGTAGATTAACTGGCTATTTGTGACTGGAGTTTTTCCAGGTGAGATGAAGGTATTAATTGGAGTTGAAAACCACAAGTTTTTAACCACAGAGAAAGGTTGAATTATGTAACCATGGAGTCTAAGTTAGGCAAGGAGGAACTTGGGAGAAATAAGAGGATATGGAAATGAAAAGAGGCAGACTTAGTGGGCTGAAAATTATAGTAATATAAAACTTGTAAGGTTGTGAGAAAGTACGATGTATTTCCTTTCAGATCCTCAAAGATGTGGGACTCCTTGGAAGGGAACTAGGATGAACGAGGACTATGGCGTCAGAGATCGAATTTGCTAAGAGTCCTGGGGATAGCCCCTGTGAACATGGGCAAGAGTCTTGATGATTAGGATTCACCATCCTGCCAACCTAGATGGAGGAGAATTGGAGGTAGGACTTTCTTCTAAATCATGGAAGATTTAGAAAAATTTCATATATATCTTAACATGTATGTATATGCCCATGTGTGCCTTTCTTAGAAGGGCAGTGGAGTTTTGAGTATTGGAAGAAATGTTGTATTTTATAAATTATAACATCTACGAGCGATTTAAATCTTTAAACATTTAAAAATCAGGAAAGAAACAAGATTTTACTTGCTCTATAACTTGAGTGCAATTTGATATAAAACATTAAGATATCTAAAGAAAAAAAATGTCTCAATTTGATGTAAGCTGGTGAGTCATGGGAATGGGAACCTTTAAAAACGAAGTCATGAGGGCAAATCTGGCAGTTTTCATCCAGGCATTGCCAAGGAGAGAAGGACATGTAGCCAACAGACTTTGAGTATACTGACTTTGTTGGCAAACCTACTCCTATTTTAAGATGAATTCATCAGCTTTCTGAGCCTAATGCCATTAAACATTGGATTCATCTAACTTATTAATTTTGGTTCAATATTTATTAAACAATCTTTTGATTATAATTTCTTTCCATGTGTGTGCCTACAAAGAAAAAAATACTTTGCTCATATGGTCTTCAAGCGTTTTCATTCCTGTTACAATAATTTCACATTGAAAATAAAGTTATATTATGAGTTTTTTTTTTTTTAAATACATCTCAGGAACTTGGATAATGTAAACTTGTTCTTGAAAAGTGGATTTGCTTTTGGAATGCTGACAAAATCAGGTTATTAAGCATCTCCAATTCATGGGCCATAGTAAACCTACCAAGGTAAAGAGTACTACCCTGTGAGGCCTCTTGAGAGGCAGCCAGCTTTTTCTCTGGCAAACAGCCCTACAGTTACTGTGTACCTTGTCTACACTTGGAACTTAGCTCAAATTTTGCCTTCGCTCTGATGCCTTTTCTGGACCCTCCATCTACTTCCAGCAGGAGTGCATTTTATGGATCATGCAATCTGGGCTCACACAGAGGCTGGCCAATTCAAAAATAAAAAGTTTCCCAGGAGTCATTTTAGATTTCTACTTATAGGAAAAATATAAGACTGACTGATGTCTCTCCTCATATTCCCCCAACAAAAAGTTTTATCTTCAAGTTTTTATTCCAGAAAAGATTTTTTTAAAAAACTATATCTTTATTTAACCTACAGTAGTCTAAGGCTTTCTGTGAGAGGGAGCCAGGTCCCACATGCAAATTATCTGAATAGTTTACTTTTGTGCAGAAGGAAAGATCTTTGGTAAAGACAAGAATACCTATCAGAATAAAAAAAAAAAAGAATTTAGTAGTTGTATATGGACAGAATGCTTTTATTTTGTTTATTTTTATGCGGTGCTAAGGATTGAACCTAGTGCCTCACATATGCTGGGCAAATGCTCTGCCCCTGAGCTATAGCCCCAGCCCTCAGAATTTTTTGATGTTAATGAAAATACAAATTATGTTCACTATGACCAGGAGGCCATTCTTTTATCAATGGATGTGGTAGCTGATGTTCCAAAGGAATAATTTGTCACTGCACATATAATATAAATCAGGGTAGTATTATAATTTTCATTTAAATTAGGACGCTTTTGATAATGAAAGTGTATAATATTAGCTATGCCAGGACCACAGGAACAAGCTAGAGCTATCCTGAGTAAAGACAAGTATGGTCACCTTACCTACAGGTCAGACTGATAAGGAGATGTTAAGGTCTATATAGCCATACTGTTTAATAGCCATCACCTGCTGTGACTGGTAGGTGCTTTATTAGGACATGTCAGTGAATGTGGTATACTACTTAAAAAAAAAAAAACATTTTAAAAATACCATCCTGGCATATAAGGATAAAAGTAGTTTTTCATACCTGAAAACTTGCTTCCATAGTGAAAGACTACATCTTGAGATTATTCTAAGCAATAAAATACAGGAGAAATGAAGTTTACTCATAATTATGAATAATATATATTTTATATTTTTAATGTAGAGATATAAAATAAGTTACATTGGAAATATGGGGCTTTGGAGCAGGGGCTATACTTTCAATTACTATATAGAGTTTTATATTCTTAAGGTAAATAAAATAAATTTCTAAAATAATATTATATCACAAGCATATTCTGTGTAATTTCTCATCATTTCAGTGATATCTTCAGTGGTTCCATAGGATTTCATTAGAAGAGACATAATTAAATTAGCTGTTCCCTCATTGCCTTATCTTGAGGCTGCTTTCCTGATTTTTTTTCTGTCATCAATAATAAAGCAGTCCTTGCTGAGATAAAATCCTCATTATCAATTTATAACAATAGAATAAATGGGAAAAGTAAAATAACACACTTTAGAATCAATAAATACTCTAAAAATAATTGGAAGAGATTATACTAACATATTATTAGTAGTTGTGTGTGAAAATGAAGGCCACTTTAAAAATCTGCAGATCCCATTGTCAATACTGATCTCCTTCCTTGGGGTCAACTCAGATTTCTTATATAAGGAGATGATTGATTACTGTTTTGAGCAATGATACTCATGGACTAGATTCTTCAGAGGTAAACTGTTCAAATTTTTTAAATTAATGACATCAAAATAAATATATGTGTATTGTTTAAATTAAACAATAGCATGTTTTGTTTAACTAAATATGTATTGATATATTATGCTTTTGTAAATATCCTTTAACGATAAACTAGCTATTGAATGATATTTCCTTTATTATACAACTTATTGTTTTCTTTGAAAAAACATCATCAATTTTGTTTAAATTTTCTACGTATCTTTAACTAACTCATCTGTAAACACTGACAAAAATATAAATTCCTATCATTATAGTCAAATGAATCTATTAATCTGTTAGACATTATATTTTGTCATCCGGAAACAAATCTGCTCTCTGTTGGGAGGGAGACACTATCTCTGTTCTCCAATGCTATTTACTTTATAAACATCCTTGAAAGATAGTCTGAAACAGTAGCTGACATGAACCATGAAGAAATGGGAGACCCATGTAGAAATGTCTGTCAATACTATATGTATCTGAGTATGGACACACACCCGTAATCCCAGTGGGTCCAAAGGCTGAGGCAGGAGGATCCTTAGTTCAAAGCCAGCATTAGCAAAAGTTAAGCTCTAAGCAACTCAGTGAGACTCTGTCTCTAAATAAAATATACTGTAGGGCTTGGGATGGGACTCAGTGATTGAGTGCCTCTGAGTTCAATTCCTGGTACTCCCCCCCCCAAAAAAAAAAAATCTGTTTCTGGGTTCTTTATTCTATTGCACTGGTCTGTCTACTAATTATACTTTCTAGTATATTTTAATAACTTAAAGAAACAAACACCCTTTTAGGTTTTCCTTTATAGTGTTTTCCTAATATCTTAAACTTATTAACTTAGGGATAAGAAAAATCTTAATGTTGGTGAGTCATTCTACCCCAGATCAATGTATATTTTTCTGTTCATTCAAATTTACATTTTGTCTTTCAAAAATTACATATAATTCCTCACTTAGTCTTACATATTTTATATGTTTATTTCTACTGAATCTTATTGCCATTCTAATTTTCTACTTTTATGTAATTAACCTAATTTTTATTTGCATTTATGAACACAATTGATTTCCATATATTTTTTCCTACTTTCTTATTAAACCTTTTTTGGTTAAGCTAGTTTAATTATTAATTCTGTAGGTTTTGCAGGTATGTTATAATACCTTCTTTACCATTTTTCCTTTCCAATACTGGGGATTGAACATTGTGAGAGAATATTTGCCTTGTTAGAAATCTTTAGTGTGCCTTAAGTCAGATGTTGGCTTTAGGATTAAGTTATGGTAATCTATATTTTGTCCTGTTAAAAAAACAGCTATCAATTCCTGGGTTTTTTGAGTATTTTTTAAAACTAAGGAATGGATTAAGAAATATTTCAAAGGTTTCTTCAGCATTTATGCAAAAATCATACAGTGTTTTTTTTCTCCTTTGAGAATATACCTGGTATATTATATTAGGTGGATTTTCCAGTACTGGACCAACCCACGTTTCTTTAGACTATCCCACCTGATCATGTGGTATTATTGTTTTAATGTAGTATTAAATTCTATTTGCTAGTATTTTATTTAATATTTTTGTACTGATATTCATAAATTATATTGATTATTTTTATACTGTTAAGTTTGCATATCAATGTTATACTTGCTTGGTTAAAAATATTTGAGGGCTTTTGGAGACAGAGCAGTTGCCTAGCATTCAGAAAGCCTTGAATTTAATCCTCAGCACTGCCAAAAAACAAAACAAAACAAACAAACGAAAAAGAAAGAAAAACAAAAGAGAGAAAGAAAGAAAAGCAAAGGAAGAAAAAAAAAGAAAATTGGGAAGTTTTCTTTCATTTTCAAAACTGAATCATTTGAAAAAATTATTGACCATTTGGCTATTTGTTCTTTAAAAATTTAAAAGAATTCCCCAACTAATACATTCAAAGCATTGGTGTGCTTGGGGGTGGACATGTGTGGGCTAATCCTGCTTTTCTACTTACTTTTTTTGTTTGTTTGTTTAATCTTTCGATCTCTAATGGAGTTGTTTTGTCAATCTATATTTCCATGAAAATTCAGGATCTAATGTAGGTTTTCAAAGAGGTCTGAAAATCTGCCTCATGATTTATTTAAACATTTTTCTGTTGCAGTTCTCTTTAATTCTGCATTTTGTATATTTGTATCTTCTGTATTTTTTTTTTTTTTGATCATGTTAGTTGGTAGATAAATATTGTTAATTTTTTTAAAAACAGGATTTTGGTTAATTATTCAAGTCTTCTACTTTCCTGTTTTTTAGCTCATTAATTTCTATGCTCATGATTTCTTATATTTTCTTTTAGTTTATTTTGTTCTTTCTAGAATTTTTGACATTTGTTTAAATTCTTTTACTTTTAAAAATATGTATTTAGTTTTATAATGTATTTTGACAGCTGCTTAATTGTATTTTTGTGTAAGTAGTGTTTTCATTATTACTTTTTAGAAATTTCTTAAATTTAATTTTCCTCTTTCATAGGAGTCATTTGATTCTTAATTCTTTGGGTGCTCTTTTCTCAGCTCATCAATATCAAGTTTCTTTAGTTGATTTTACTTTTTGGTTGTGGTGGGTTTGGGAATGGTTTTCAAATGTTGTACTCTGTTTTTTTTTTTTTAATTCTTGAAAATCCCTTCATTTTATTTTTATACTTTTTTTCTCCTTTACTATACAAATGTCAAAATATGCTTTTTCTTTCTTGTTTTACTTATTTGTTTCTCATAAACTCTACTTTGAAGATTGCAAGTTCGATCCATATGTTCTGTTTCTGTTAGTACTTTCACATCTCAGAATACCTTTCATTTTTTTATGATTTTGATTAGTGCATTATAGCTATATATAAAAGTGGGGTTCATTTTGACCTAACAACACATGTATGGCTTATAATTTGCTACATTTCAATCCCCAGTATCTCCTCCCTCCTTCCCCCTTTTCCCTCAACCTATTCTCTCTCCTCTACCAGCTTTCTCTCCATCTATTTTTTTGTTTTTATAAATTGGTATTTTATATGTATATATAAAGGTAGAATTCACTTTGGTACATCCACATAGGCGCAGAGCATAATATGGTGAACCTTACTGTGCTGCTCCTCCCTTTTCCTTCCCCCCCAACCCTCCTCAACTCCTCAAATCATGGTGTCTCTCTTTTCCCCCTTATTTTTCTCAGACTTCCACATATGAGGGAAAACATTTGACCCTTGACTCTCTGGGTCTGGCTAATTTTGCTGACTTAGCAAGATGTTCTCCAGTTCCATTCATTAATTTATTGGCAAATGCCATAATTTTATTCTTCTTTATAGCTGAGTAAAATTTCATGTATTTGTACCACATTTTCTTAATCTGTTTATCCATTGACAAATACCCAGGCTGGTTCCATAGTTTGTCTATTGTGAACTGTGCTGCTATAAACATTGATGTACCTGTATCACTATAGTATGCTGCTTTTAGTTCTCTTGGGTAAATGGAGTAGGATAGCTGGGTCATATGGGTGGTTCCATTCCTAGTTTTTGGAAGAATCTTCAAACTACTTTTCAAAGGGGTTGTACTAAATGCAGTCCAATAAGAATATCTTTCTGGCAGTTTCAATCTAGGCATGAATTTTCCCTTTACGACCGTGGTTTTGTTTTTGTTTTGCTGCACTGGGGATTAAATCCAGGGTCTTCTGCAAGCTATGTACATGCTCAGCCACTGAGCTACATCCCCAGGCCCCTGATCATAGTACTGGATCAATCTTAGACCTTGAATTAACCTTGCAAATTTCATGCATCTTTATGTCCCTACAAATTTTCCCCAAAGTTTACTTGTTCATCACAGAGGCTTGTGACAGAAACATTACTAGAATTTGGTGCATGTTTACTTTTCAAATAATTTTTAATAATTATTTTGAAGCTTCTATATTTTATGTCTTTTAGTTATGTGAAGGGCATGTTTTCTTGTAGTTTTGTCTGATATTATTTTAGAAGAACACAGGGGGGAGGAACAAAGGTGTAGGCAGCAAACATTGTTGTAGGCTACTCAAATAATTTTTTTAAATAGATGTTTTTAAAAAATCTATGAATTCCTCCATTTTCTCTTTGCTTCAAGAGACATCTATTGCTATGTATGAGTCCTGGACATCTGGGCCTTCTACAGCACATGTGAACTCAGTCTTGCCATTCCTCCTTGCCAAATTTGGATTCAGAATTTTTGGCTCTGCTGAGTCATTCTGATGAGTGGCTGGATAGTATTCACTTACTGACCTGCTTTCCAGCTACCAGAATTTTATTTTTAACTCATCTCCCTTTTTTTCTCCATCTTTGGACTTTTATGCCTTTAAACAATACATACTTCTCCACCTGTCAGTTTTACAAACTGTGAGGATGTGAATCTTGATGCATGCTTTTAATACATGTTCTTTATCCGAAGGTTTAAATGTTTTCATATGAAACATAGCTAAGGCTCTTTAAAAAAAGAATCTTTTATTTATTTATTTTTTTTGTTCTGAGAAAGTGATACTATGCTGTCCTTGTGTGTTTCCGGAAGAATGGAGATTCAGAGTAATGATTTTCCATGTACATGGTATACAAAAATTCTTTAGTGTGATTTTTCTTTTAAAAAAGAATATGCAGAGTCATATGCCCACTCCTATAATTTTTTTATTGTGTGACTCTGAGATAGGACCGAGAGAGAGAGAGAGAGAGAGAGAGAGAGAGAGAGAGAGAGAGGTATATTAAACACTCATACCAAGTAAATGCTAATGTTATCACTTTAGAAACTCTACTTGAGGCATAATAAACTATGGATAGGCTTCTTAACAAAAATAAGTGAGAGTCATTTTCATGTTCGTAAATTGGTAGTTTAGATAGATATTGGTGGCATGTATCTGTGGTAGTTACTACTATTCAACAATATTTACTTCTCTGTCCAAGAAGAACAGAAAAGGATTATATTTTTACATACTCTCTTAGGTTAACTGTATTCTGTAGCAAAATAATAGTAAAGTTAAAGAAGTTAAAGTAAGGCAGCAATGTCTATTTTATTTGTTAATTGATTTTTATAGCACATTAGCCTCTCTGGAGTTGCTTAGAAAGGCAAATAGGTCTTCTTTAGTACTTACCCTTGCGGATATCACACAAGGTGGGTCTATTGAAAAATCAGTACTTTTAGGATTTTTTGAACATTCTTTCAATTTTTGATTTGCAGTTTATACTTGAAATCATTCATTGGTTTTCATGTTTGCAGTGTTAGACTCTGCAACATATTTCCTGTCCTAACAGTGATTGTGAGATCCCTTTATTAACCTCTGTTTTGGCTCCTTGGATGACGAGTGATAATTTCTTTGAGGTAACCCCTGGTCTCTCTCTATCAGTGAAAGTGAGTTAATGCTCTATAGTCTATATTCTATGTCTGTCAATTATAATGTTCTTCAAAACTTAGATCCATTCAGACAATTTTGGATGATGAAATAACAAACATTTCCCTAGGAACAAGTTTATAAGATGCTTTTTCATAATATAAAAGTAATTTCTTCAATAATTCCAAAAAGAATGTAGGAGAAATCAGGTGTGATTTCCAAAGATGAAAGACTATATATATATATATATATATATATATATATATATATATATATATAATTGTTAATAGAGTAACTTAAGTAGAAAAATGTTGTTTTGTCACTGTTGGCAGGAAGTAAGTTTTACTTTTTATTCTAATGGTTTGTGAAGCAGCTGCAGTCTTGTACTCAATTAACTTTATTTGGTAACTTTTATTGAGAACCTATTATTTGCCAGATATTGTTCTGATGTTCTATATGTAACATGTCAGTTAATCCTCCTTATAATGCTGTAATGGATAAATTATATTTTGTGCATAAATAAATATATAGCAATGTATCCCATCATTGTGTATAATTATAATGCAACAGTGAAAATATGGAAAATGCTTTATTGATTCCTTGAAACTTGCTAAGAAAGAAAATGTTACCTGTCTTTGCCCCTTTCCTACACACATATAGTAGAACACATGTCAATTAATTTGATCATGGCACATGATCATGGTACAATGTATATGCATGTCAAATTTTTACATTGTTTACCTTGAATATATACAATGTTTGTCTGTAAATTTTACCTCTGTAAAACTGAGAAGAAAAAGCCAAACAGCTGGAAGAATAGAAGTTTAAGTAATTTGACTCTGATTACTTGGCTAAAAATTGAAAGTACTGAGATTTGTGTCTTCAGAGATTTTGATGTTAACCATTACACTATAGTTATTTCTTGTGGCAAGTGGTAGCATCAACCCACATATCTGAGATGATTTGAAGTTCATAGCCTGAGATATTGCATACAAAGTCTATCTAATATTGCTGTTTCCTTCTATTTAATCAGTGTAAGGCATGCTCATACTCTTTGATGAGCTTTCACAACCAAGTCACAAAACAAGAAGAAAAATGTTTAACTGTCTTTATTTGGATGAACTGAAAACTAGTAGAAACTTGCTTACTCATAAATACAAAAATTGAAAATTTTGTAAAATTAGGGAGCAATAGTTATGTACATGTGTAGACCCTCTTAATCATTTTTAAGGTTATATCAGTTTTACCTAGAATGTAAAATAATATTCACCCAAATACTATGCTCTATCTTGTTTGTGCTGTTACATACATTTTTTTTCCTTGTTCCTAGTGTTTCTCAAGAAGTATGTTTCAATAAACTGGATCAGACAGTACTCCGAGTGAAATATAGAGATGGACAGCAGTCATGCCTTCATTGTGTTTCACAGTGTATTTTTTGGGGATTAAAGTGGAGAAAATCCAGATGGCTGAAATAATTTGTCTTGGGTGATTTTTTCACTTGTAGAATAGATGTTACTGATACATAAGACTGAAAGCCAAAATTTTAAGGAGGTTGGAACAGTGTCTACCAAAGGGAACTCTGCCACAGCTAGTTCACTATCCCAGACAAAAAAACAAATGTGATCAGGACATGTTCTGTCTTGCTTACTGACTCTTTCATCTGTGTGGATGCACATAATTTTTAGGATCAGGTATTTCTAATTCAACCCATGAAGCAAATATACTAAAAACAGGCATGAACATGAATAATTTTCAGGAAGAAATTTTTAGATTAATTTAAAAAAAATACTTATTCTTTGGTTGGACACAATATTTTTTTTTATTTATTTATTTTTATGTGGTGCTGAGGATCGGACCCAGGGCCTTGCATATGTTAGGTAAGCACTCTATCGTTGAGCCACAACCCCAGGCCTTTAGATGAATTTTTAAAAAATCTTTTTATTTAACCAATGGCTTAAATAGAAACTGAATCCCATATTAAAACTTTTGTTCAGGACAGCAACTTGCAAAATTGTAATCAACATCAGATGGTAGTCAACATCTTCTTTGAGTTTCATATTTGTTTTGTGAGACATCTAAAACTCTAGCTTCAACAGAGATGTGTAAACACTACCGTATGTGACCAAAACTCTTTCTAATATAGAGTGCCTCTGGTTCTTTGTATCTACAGCATCTAGATCAGTTCATGTCACAGAGAAGGAAAATGATGGACATTTTTGTAGAATGAATGAAATAAATGGTAATATTTTTATCTTTTGGATAATTTTAAATATTTTCACCTAGGGACCAATTTTGTTTTTATATGTGTTACAGTTTATATTTCTTTTGTTCTGGGTTCTCTAGTCTTGTTTTAATCTTCATTTCTGATTTTTTGAAATATCATGTTATTTTCTTTCAGTGAATCAATTTACTTTAATTGACAAATAATTATTTATATTTGTGGTGTGTAATACTTCTTGAAATACACACATACACACTGTGAAATTGCTAAATCAAGCTAATTAACTTTTATTACCTGATATAGTGTATACTCAATATATACATAGTATTTCCCATTGGTCATCAATGTAAAAACATAAGTTTAAAATTATCTAAATTTGACATATTGAGGTGGAGAACATGAACTAGAATTACAATAGTATGTAAGTTGATGGGTTTTGTCTTGTCACTTTGCAGAAGTCCTGAAATCCCATAAGAGTATTTGGATTTGATCTAATGAGTTATTATCAGCACTGAAGTTAGTCAAATATGAATGTAGTCTTGGGAAGGGGATTTTCACGCAGAAGCAGAATTATCCAGAGATGACCGAAGCAGAAAGCAGAAAGATGAACACCAATGCCCTGCCAGTAGATACCTGCTAATCCCTGACAATGTGAAAAGGGGACATACTTTAAAAGTGTACAATTTCCTTGTGGTTCACTTAAACAATGTCCTTCTCTGCCTAGTCTTAGGTTTCTGGGTGTAATAGTTTACCACCCTTTTCGCTGATCCCAGGACAAAACAAAGTAGAAAGGACAAATCATTGGAGAGTAGCCCAACATAAGTGAGAACAAAACTTCACTGCTGTTGTGAAATATAGCAAACTGAGCTGAGGATAGCTATGGGGGAGCAAGCATTTATTAAGGGGGGCCAAGAGGCCAACAGAAATAGCACCCCTCAGATTTTTGTTCTATCTTTATAATTCCATAAATTCCCATCCATATTGGATTAGAATGTGAAAAGTATTAAGGAACACCAGAAAGTTCATGCTCCCTGCAGGTGACCTTAGAAAGTTTGAAGGAAATGGGGACATAGCAATGTAGCGCTGTTTCAGGCTGCTTAGGTCTTTTCTGTGTTGCAGTCCTTCAGTGTGAAGACTGAGCATCTGTCCTGATGTGATAAAGTGTTTAGAATAAAAGCACTCCAATGTCAATCTTGAAATACTGCTTAATTGGCTGATTATTTGGCACTAATTTTCCATTTATAATTGATCCTCACAAACTAAGCCTCTTATTATTTTGTGTGTTGATGTGTTGACTTTTTTAGTGTATGACTAGAGGAAAAAATAAGACTTCTTGTTAAATATGCTCCCTGAAGACCAATTTTGAAGGCAATTATACTTTTTAAAAATGTTTTTATGTTGAAGAATTCTCATGGACTGCCAGACATGGTGGTGCATGCCTGTAATCCCAGTGGCTTGAGGCTGAGGCAGGAGGAACACAAGCTCAAAGCCAGCCTTAGCAAATTTGTGAGGCCCTAAGCATTTTAGCAAGACCCTGTCTCAAAATAAAGAATAAAAAGGGCTGGGGATGTAGCTCAGTAGTTGAGGCTACTACATTTTTTAAATTTTAACCAGGGTTTAATCCCTGGTTAAAATAAAAATTAAAAAAAAAGAAATTCAATGTCTTGGATAATTAAATTCTTATATAAGTGTGCCTGTCTGATACATATTTCTCCTTTAGTTTTGAAATATTGAAAAATTTTCAGCATATGTCATTTTGTACTCTCACTGAAAAACCACCCTCTTTTTGAGCAGTTAGCAAAATATACTCTTCTGCCATCAGCCAAATTGGCATTGGCTTTTATTGCTGTCTCTTAACTCTTTTAAAGAATGCCAAGACACTTTGGGGTAAAATTGTAAATGGGAGAAATACTAGCAATGATTGAGAATCTCTCTACTATCCGATCAGAAGATAAGAGGATTATGTTACTTGTCCCTTGTGGAGTGAAATTCTCACTTATGAAAAATTTCCTCATCCAGTAATTTTTCAAGGTCCCCAGGAGAATCATTGGTCAATTAAAGCTAAGAACACTGTTGCAGAGTTTTCCTGAAGTCGAGAACCTTCCAGAGAGTTTGCATAAAGAATAACAGCCAAAGCACATATTTTTTTGTTATTCAGATCAACAAAACCCATGAAAATTGAAAGAAATCATGGTCAAATATTTCTTTTTATACCTATTTTAATATGCAATGATTTATTTACTTTAGTAAACTCATCTTACAAGAGTAATTGGCCTTCATTCTAACCTCTCAACAGGCACTCTTTTGAAAGACTAAAACATTGTTGTGGCTCATTTGTCACCCATGTGCAAAGTATTTTTCCACTTATGTCTGTAGTCATGGTCATTTAGGTAAATTCTAGTCCAAACCTTATTTAAAAACTTATCATGGGATGTAGTAATAATATCCATTGCTTTATACTCACATATTGCTTTTAACCTTTAAAACATAATTTCACATTTCTTTAATATTAGAATAATGTCAGATTATCTGCAGTCATGTTAGTTTGCTACCCTAGCACCAGAATGCATTTAGAGTAACTCTAAACAAATTCTGTAACGATTGAAAGGAAGGTCTATTAGAAAGTATCATACTGCTCAGGAGGAAAGTATTGATTCTACCTCATTCTAAATTGCTTGTACAATATCTGGAATATAAATTTTAGGATATTACATTGCAAGTGGATATGAAGACATGAGAAGGCCCTCCAGATTAAGAACATTCTCTAAAGCAGTCATATGAACCATAACTGAAATTGCTGGGAATGGTTAACAGGATAAAGTGAATTTAGGGCTTCTGTTTAGTCCTATGAGGATGAATTAGAATCAGCAAATGGAAGTTAAAGGGAGATGGAATTGAGTCCAATTTAAGAAATAAATTTATTATAATGCGTGTATCCTTGGTACCTAGAGTTGTATCTGGAAAATGTCAAAGTCAAAGGAGAAGTTTGTTGTGGTACATGTGCACAGTTGAATATATTATGCTTTCTAAATGAATGAGCTCATTGTCACTGCATACATCAGGCACAGTGTGCATACACTGTGGTTTAAAGTATTGGAGAAAGAATTCCTGCTTTGGGGTGAGGTTGAACTGCTTGCTTCACTTTTAGTTTCCTTCCGTATTTGCGTATCTATTATTCTAAGAATTCTTATACATATTGAGCAGCGTTATAGTGGTGTCTTTATGCTAGACAGAATACTTAAAAGGTAACAGTTTTCTTTTTAATGTACAGGGGTTTCTCCCTTGCTTTGCAGATTTGAAAGCTTTATCTAGACTTCTTAGGGACTATCTCAGCATTTCACAGCCTGGCTTCCCGAAGATGATGATCACATCACAGTTTCCAGTTCCAAGCCATAGAATTCTAATCAGTTGTTTCCCCTCTGGCCATAATTTTTCACTGCACACAGGCACTCAATGAATGCACTACTTTGGTCTTTGCAAGACAGGAGTGAGTGATTATTGAAGAGACAAAGGAGGAACATGTGGAAGAGTGCGGAGTTAGGCAGAGCTTGCTAGCACTGCTGCTTCTCCTTGCTTTATTCTTGGCTTTGTGCCCTCATCATTCTGGTTGCCTTCAGAAAATCTTTTATAAGACCACTGAGACCACACACTCCTGGGCATATAAACATCATATAAACATAATGTTTCTGTAATATGTTCTCCAGGACGACGTTGGATGTTTCCAAGTAATCTGACTTGCAAAATGCTAGCTTTTGTTCCATTTCTGTTTGCAAGTGTGGGAAACTCAGTTTCTCCATGCAAGATGCCTGTGGTTTTTCTTCTTCTTTTTTTTCATTTCATTTTAAAAATAGGCTTTATTATTTGTTTTAGAGAAGTTTTAGGTTCATAGCAAAAACGAGCAGAAGGTTCAAAGATTTCCCAAATACTCCCCATACCCATACATGCATAGCCTTCTCCATTATCAACAGCCTTCAACAGAGTGGAACATTGGTTATGGTTCATGAACCTACATTGACACTTCATTGTCACTCACAATTAACCACTTACTTTAGCATTCACTCTTGGAATTATACATTAAATTGATTTGGACAAAGGTATCCACTGTTATAGTATCATACATGATAGCTTCAGTTTCACTGACTGAAAAATTCTCTATATTTCACTTATTCATCCCTCTCTCCCTACTCACCATGGGCAACCAGTATTTTTTTTTTTTTTACTGCCTCCATAGTTTTCCCTTTTCTAGAATGGCATATAATTGGAATCATACAGTATGTAGCCTTTTCAGATTGTCTTCTTTCACTTAGTAAAATTCATTGAAGTTTCCACCATGTATTTTCATGGCTTCAGAGCTCATTTCATTTTAATGCTGAATAATATCCCTTTATCTGAATCTGTGACAGTTTATTTATCTCTTCACCCACAGAGGCTGTCTTGGTTGCTTCCAAGTTTTGGTAGTTATGAATAAAGCTGCTTATAAACATCTGTGCACAGATTTTTGGATAGCTAT
The DNA here is from genome assembly GCF_021218885.2 of Marmota monax. Lineage (NCBI taxonomy): Eukaryota > Metazoa > Chordata > Mammalia > Rodentia > Sciuridae > Marmota > Marmota monax. The sequence goes on from NW_026692781.1 coordinate 20,353,671, forward strand.
GTTTTCAATTACTTTGGAAAAATACCAAGGAAGGAGATTGTTGGAGCGTATGTTCTATAAGAAATCACAACTGTCTTCCAAGTTGTACCCTTACTGTACCTTATCAGCAATAAATGAGAGTTCCTCTTGTTTCATTTACTTGCCAGGATTTAGTATCCTTGATGTTCTGGTGTGTAATAGAAGTTGTAATTTGTTTTTCCCTCATGATATACCATGTGGAACACCATTTTATATGGTCATTGTATCTTCATATTTTCTTTGGGGAGTTGACTATTAATGCATATGGTCCATTTTAAAATCAAGTTTTTCATTTTCTTATGATTGACTTTTATGAGTTCTCTGTATATTTTGGGTAACAGTCCTTTTCAGATATATCTTTTACAATCATCATCTCCCTGTTGTGGCTTGTCTTTTCATTCTCCTGATAGTGTGTTTTATGGGGAAGAAGTTTTTAATTTTAATGGGCTCTACCTTATCAACTCCTCCTTATGTGGGTTGTATCTTTGGTGCTGTGTTTAACAATTTCATTGTTAAATTCAAAATCATCTACAAAATCATCTTATGTTCTAGGAATTTTATGTTTTGCATTTTATATCTAGAACTGTGATCCAGGGACAAGGTCTGGGTCTAGTTTTTTCTTTCTTTTTTTCTTTTTGTATTTGGATGTGTAGTTGTTCTTCGAGCACTAGTTGCTGAAAAGTATGTCTTTGTTCTGTTGTATTGCCTTTGCTCCTTTGCCAAAGATCAACTAACTATATTTATATGGCTCTATTTCTGGGCCTATTTATTAAAACTATTTTTCTTCTCTAGTTTACTGACATTGTGGATTACATTAGTTAGTTTCTGAATATTGAATTCTATTGATCAATTCATCTATTTTTTTTCTCTTTTAATGTTATATTGGATAATAAGGGCCATTTACTTTTCCATACAAACTTTAGAATCAGCCTGTCAATCTGTAAAAAAAAAAATGATGGTATATTGATTTGGGATTTCATTGAATCTTTAGATCAAGGTAGGAAGAACTGATATCTTGATGATATTTGAGTCTTAGCATTCATGAAAATGGAATATTTCTTTTCTTATTTAGTTCTTTCATTTATTTCATCTGAGTTTTATAGTTTTTCTCGAATGATCTTGTGCATATGTTGTTAGATTTTTAACAAAGTATTTAATTTTAGAAGTCTAGCAATGAAATAGAATGCTGGTGTGTTGTAATATAAAATTCCACTTGTTTATTGCTATTATATAGAAAAGTGAACGACTTTTCTTTATTAACCTTATATGCTTCAACACTGTTACAACTGTTTATTAGTTCCAGAGGTTTTTTACTTTGTTTTGTTCTAGTGACGCTTTGGATTTTCTCTGTAGATAATCACGTCATCTGCTGACAAAGATAGTTTTATTTCTTCCTTCCCAGTCAGCATACTTTTATTTCCTTACATTGTCTTACTGCATTAGCTAAGACTCTCCGTGCGGAGTTGACAAAGAATGGTGAGGGGGAACATTCTTGACTTGTTTCTGACCTCAGCAGGAGAACTTAAACTTTCTAACCATTAAAAGTGTAATCTTTGCTATAGGTTTCTGGCAGACAGTCTTTGGCAAGTTGAAGAAATTTTCCCTGTGTTCCTAGTTTGCAGATTTTTTTTATCACAATCATGAGGGATGTTGCATTTTATGAAATGATTCTTCTACATTTATTAATACTATCATGATTTTTCTTCTCTAGTTTACTGACATTGTGGATTATATTAGTTAGTTTCTGAATATTGAATCATCCTTGTATACTTGGGATAAATTCTAACTGGTTGTGGTATATAGGCCTTTTATAAAATGGTGGATTAAATTTCTTTTCTTCAATTTACTGGTATTTATTTGCTGTTCATTTTGTTTCCCAAGGTACAAGCTTAGATTATTTATTTTAGACCTTCTTCTTGAATAGATACATTCAATGTTATAAATTTCCCTTTAAGCACTTTTCTGCTACATCCCACAAATTTTGATAAGTCATGCTTTCATTTCTATTTAGTTTAAAATATTTAAAAAATTCTCTTGATTTCTTTTTTGACCTATGCATTATTTAGATATGGTTTGTTCAAACTCCTAGGATTGGGGATTTTCTAGCTTTATTCTATTATTGATCTCCAGCTAATTCCACTGTGGTCTGACAGAAGACATTGTATGATTATTTATTCTTTTGATGATGCATGTTTTATGGCCTAGAATATGGTCTATCTTGGAAAATGTTCCTTGTGAACTTGAGGAGAATGTGTATTCTGCTGTTATTGGAAGAACTAGTTTATTGATGTCCATTACATACTGCTGATTGATAGTGTTGCTGAATTTAGTATATCCTTCCTGATTTTGTAAAGGTAAGTAGAAGGAAAAGATCATATAGGCCATAGTTTGCCTTTGGAGTTTGAGAATCATTGAGGAACAGCCAATGAAAGACTTTAAGTCAAGAAGGAATATGATCAGATTTTCTGTTTTAGAAAGATTGCATTGGTTTTAATATGCTTAAATTGAAGCTATGTGGTATTAAGATTGCAAGACAAATTAACAACCACTGTACAAGTTGATGAAAATATATACTATATTGCTGCACCAGATTTGAAAGATATTTTAAAGGTATATGACAGTCATTTTAAGAATAGGAAATGAGGGCTGGGGATGTGGCTCAAGTGGTAGCGCGCTCAACTGGCATGCCTGCGGCCCAGGTTCGATCCTCAGCACCACATACAAAACAAACATGTTGTATCCGCCGATAACTAAAAAAAAATAAATATTAAAAATTCTCTCTCTCTCTCTCTCCTCTCTCACTCTCTCTTTAAAAAAAAAAAGAATAGGAAATGAAAGCAATTAAGAAAAGGAGTAGGCTAGATTCTTAATTTAGGCCAGTAAATGGATGAAAATATTGCTAACCTTAAATTTGCTTTTTTTATTATTGGTTGTTCAAAACATTACAAAGCTCTTGACATATCATATTTCATACATTTGATTCAAATGGGTTATGAACTCCCATTTTTACCCTGTATACAGATTGCAAAATCACATCGGTTACACATCCACGTTTTTACATATTGCCATACTAGTGACTGTTGTATTCTGCTACCTTTCCTATCCTCTACTATCCCCCCTCCCCTCCCCTCCCATCTTCTCTCTCTACCCCCTCTACTGTAATTCATTTCTCTCCCTTGTTTTTTTTCCCTTTCCCCTCACATCCTCTTATATATAGTTTTGTATAACAATGAGGGTCTCCTTCCATTTCCATGCAATTTCCCTTCTCTCTCCCTTTCCCTTTTTTTAAACAAAACAAAACAATACAAAACAAACAAACAAAAAAACAAAAAAACCCCTGAGCTTTAGGTGTTTTAAACAAAACCAGGCAATACATCTAGAAGAGAATTATGCAATTGATTCTTGGATAGAGTTATAAAAGTCATAGGCGAATATGAGGTAGTTGAAATCATCAGTATGTTTATTAAATTAGAGAAAATGTTCTGGGTTGATATTATAAGTAACATTAAAATGTCATTGAAAAGGTACTGTCAGAATGATAGGAAAAGCTAAGGAAAAAAATGGTATTATGGAAGCCATAAGTCAAAGAGATGTCCAACATTTAGAAGTTGTCAATATGTGAAGTTATGTTAAGAACAAGGAAGACGAAGATTGAGTGGAAACCACTGGATTTATCATTTAAAAGATTGTTGGTGTCTTCAGTGAGATATTATTACAAGGATGGGGGAGCCAAAGAACATTTTGGATATTCCATCAACTAAATGCAATAAAGTTCTAACAAATTTGTAAAAGAATATAATTATTTATCTTTCTTACTTCCTTTCCTTTTCTATGCCAAACAACCAGAACAGAGTGAGGTACAGATAGTGCTTTGGTGTGGAGCATTTTATCCTTTATTACTTATTAAGTAATAGTACATAATGTAATGAGACTTCTATCTTTCTAGCTTTGGGCTAAGACAGTACCTTCCATTTCTCTTTCCAAGAGGTCGACAAATCTAAAATGGAAACAGAAACCAAGTATAATACACTATTGTTTATTTCTAACTAAATGCATTTTATTTTTTTGTTTCTTTTTGTTTTATATCTTAAGAACAGAATTTAATTGTATTTTTCCATTAACGATAGTTCATATTTGTTATGAATGAATTATGTACAAAAGGAGTGATTTACTTAGTGGCAAAGTTGAAACATAGAAAGACTCTGAATAGAATGATGCCCATTTATTAAATTTAAAGTCAACATTAAAATATAAATAAGCAATCACTGGTGAGCAAAAAGATGTTTATAAGAATTTATGGAAAACCTATGATCTAATTCTTACTACTTATATATAAAATTTTTACTTTTATGTATTTGTTAGCTATAAAATTTTTGTTACACCATATTTTAAATAAAAGTCAGTTATCATTAAAATTAAAATTTCTGAACACTATAAGATACAGTTTATTTCTGGCTACAAAGTAGTGATCAAATCCTGAAATAATTTTTGACATAAGATTATCATTTTTCCTGACCTTCTTTCTAGCAACTATGCAAATATTATTATTGGGAATTCAACAATATAGCTTTGATTAGCATAGTGGTTTTTCATTTGCTTGTGAATTCTCTTTCTTGACTTTTTTTGTCTTAAATTGTTTTTTGACTATTCTGAACTATAGAAGTACTTTCATTGTTTTTAAACATATTTTAAAAATAATGGCTCAAAACTTTTAATTAATTAATAAATGCTATTTTTCTTTCCAAGAATTTGGTCCCATGATCTTTATTTCAACTTTCATTATTCAGTCTAAAAACCTACCTTTATCATCTTTCTCAAAATTTATTCCTTCTATTATCTAGTGGATGTATGTATTTGGTAAATTTTTCTGTATGCTACTTAACAGTTAAAAACATGCATTGTAAACAAGGAGAGATATGAATTACAGTGGATGGGGTAGAGAGAGAAGATGGGAGGGGAGGGAGGGGGGATGGTAGAGGATAGGAAAGGTAGCAGAATACAACAGTTACTAATAGGGCATTATGTAAAAATGTGGATGTGTAACCGAAGTGATTCTGCAAGCTGTATTTGGGGTAAAATTGGGAGTTCATAACCAACTTGAATCTAATGTATGAAATATGATATGTCAAGAGCTTTATAATGTTTTGAACAACCAATAAAAAAAAAAGAAATAAGGTTAGGATTCAATCCCTGTTCATATACCTAAGCCCTTGTTTTCCCTACTACCATAATGTCATTAGTCATAATGCATGAAGTAAAAAAACTGTGGCTAAAAAAAAAAAAAAACATGCATTGTATTAGAAAATTTTGTTCTAATTTCAACAGGTTACTGAGAGATATATTCTATTTTCTAGTAGAGTTTCCATCAGAAAGTGAAGAAAGAAAAAATAATAAATGTATTTTTGGAAGCAAAATAAAGCAATTTTCTTCATTGGTCACTGGAAGTGATCAATTATTGAAATTCAAAATAAAGAAGCAAAAGTATACAGAGCAGCATTTCTTATTAAGATATGTTCTTTTTAAAATAACAGACTCAACAGTTTGCTACTATTCTGGAAACATATTATCCTCTTTTTAGGATTCAGTTATTAGGTAAAGTAATGTTTAATATCATAGGCAAAGCATTCAGTTTCTGAGATAGTGCTTAATTCTTAACATCGCCAATTTATTTGAAGGCATTGGTGACAGTAAAGAGTACAGTAAAACTTGTACCTGGAATAAACCCAAATAATTAATTGTTTTTGCTTATATTTTGTTTAAATTTGTATTACCTGCGTGAGGTATGACAACAGATTAAACTTGTCCTTCCCTGATGATGATTTTCACTTAGTTAGAAGTGTTTGCTGAGCATTTGCTATGTGCTAGGCAGTTTAAATCCAGAATGCACTGAAACACATGGAAAATAGCAGTAATTCAAAGAAACATGGGAATACTCAAATCATGATAATTCTCAAAATCACAATATTTTTTGTTAATAATATTTACTACTTTGCGTCACCAGGAAGCTGTGTATTTTAAATGCAAGTATTTTAGACATAGGTAGGGAGAAAGTTAAATTCACAAGATATATTAGATCACAGCTGTTGATGGAATAGGGTCTTAGAGTCTATGGTTTAAGTGAGAGCTTTAGAGAATTGCTATAGAAAGTTCTTCTCTTGTGTCTATTTCTGTAGTTATTTGAAAAGGATATGAGAAAGAAAAACCTAAAAAAATATATCAAGCTGTATTTGAAGAACCAAAAAACACAATGAAATCCGTGGCTGATCTGTCAATGCTGTCAAATCAAACTTTTCCCACCTACATTCAAAATGAGCAGTTCTCTCCTATTTGTGAAGTTTGTGTGCAGATAATTTTTGACACAGATCTACTGTTATATTGGATAGCTAAGGGAAGAAAGGCCTGAAAACTTTATGGAGTTCTTATACATAATTCCAAGTAAATACCTTCAACTTTTTTGAAATGTGTTTTTACACATTCTCTCATTTATATGTTCTTTCCATGAGACATCTGTTGATATAGTAGGAATATTTAAACAAACAAGATCAGGAAATCCAGGGTACTAAAGGCACAGTCTTCACAGCTCATGTTTAATTGCTTGCTTCTTTCGACTAGTGCCCAAAGCACTCTACTTACAGTACTAAACATATTTATGCTTTATTGGATGTCATGGACATTTATTAAGTGGCTAAGATCATCATTCATGAATCATTTTCTTTGGCTAGAGTTACGAAGAAATAAAATTCCACGTTTATTGCAATTCATTAAAAATTGGACCTTAACTGCTAAGTAGAAGGCCTCACCTTAGTGAGACTGATAGAAAAATATTAGAGTAAATTTGGTCATAAGCAATAGAAAACAACTCGGATATCTTAGTCTATACAAGACCCCCAGGTGTCTTAGCCGAAAACCAAAAGGAAATTTTATTATGAGAACACTGAGTTATTTAATTGATCCAAGGAATAATTAAATTAGTCCTTAGGAATTGCAAAAACTGGGACAGAGCTGTGATTCTTAGAAGCTTTTAACATACTCTATAATTTCTTTTCTGACAGAAGGCGTCTGTGGCATGAACCTGAAAAGAACACTAGCAATCCAAATGCTTTTTCTTCTTCTTTTATCCTTGCTTCTCAGAGTCTATCTTCCTAGCTTTACTAACTAGTTTTTTTTTTTTTCCCCAAGGCATTTTCCATTTCAGGCCATTTTCTTCTTCAGAACCACCCCCTCCCACTATAAAATTGGCATATTAAAATTATTATTATGATGGTAAGAAATGTTAAATCCAAAAAAAAAAGGTAGGCAAAGAAAGTTGCCCAATGCTAAGAGCATAATTTGTCTAATCTGTATACCTACCCATCTCCCAGTTGGGAGCTATCTTACTCGGAAGAGTTTTGGTTCCATGATTCCCAGACTCATTTTTTTTTTTTTTTTTTGGACTAGGGATTGAACTCAGAAGTACTTAACCACTGAGCTACATCCCCAGCCATTTTTTATTTTTTTAATCTGAGACAGGGTCTTGCTAAATTGCTTAAGGGCCTTGCTAAGTTTCGGAGGCAGGCTTTGAACTTGTAACTCTCCTGCCTCAGCCTTCCATGCTGCTGGGATTAGAGGCATGTGCCACCATACCTGGCTTCCAGACTCCTTTGACTTGATTCATCTTAACATCCATTCCTTACCCAGGAACTACAGTGGAAAATATGATTTAGGAGACAAACATGTCCTTCGAGTTTGGCTTACTAATGATCAAAATTTCATATTCTAGGAGAATGATAAATTCTCTGTGGATTTTTTAAACCATTTTTGCTAGGTGATCTTTTAAGTTGTGTTGTATAATTTTTGTCTTAATTGAGGAGCTTGTAAGAATTTTAGTTCATAAGGGAGACAAATTAGAGAGACCTTGTGGAAATATTTTGTGTTCTCCTCTTTCCAGCTTTTCCATTTAAATCACAAGGATCATGTATGCTCTGGCCACCAGAACCCCGCAAGTTGGAAGCACAGCCTCTTTCCTCCTATCACTTCCCAATTGCTCCAGACATTTTTTCTTTTCACTCTGACCATAAATTTCTTTTTTATTTTATTTTATTTTATTTACCTTCATGTGCTATTCTGCCTTTAGCACTAACCCTCATCTTCTAGATTTTCCTCTTGGTCTGCTCCTCTGGCTCTGATGACTCTTCTTATTGTGAAAATATGGATATGCTTATTTTGCTTTGAGCAATTTGGGATGATCTTTTTTCTTATGTTTTTCTCTTCTGATAGAGAAAACATTTATTTAGGTGATGCATCCACTGGCAGACCAGAGTCAAAAGGTAATGAGCTTGACAGGTCTAGAGAAGACATCTTCAGGAAAAGTAGTTTCAAATAATGTAAGGCAAAGATATTTCTTATTTTTAAATTTGAATTTTATTCTGTGTATGTTTTCTATCAAAGATACAGGAATTTCTTTTAGAAGGAACAAATTTGTGTTTTAATAAACTGGAAAAGCTAGAAATTAATAATTTGCCTCATTACATGCATCTTGGAATAGTTAAGGCAGTCATGAGGTGTCAAATAGAATTTTTACTATTATTTTTGAATTGGCCCACACCTGAGAACAAAAGATGTCCCTCATTCTAAAAGAAGCATCAATCAGTCTACATTTAAAGAAAGCCACCTTTGGGGTGTATTACTGAATATTGGTCAAAACCCCAATAATATAACAACATCTCTTCTCCATCTCAATAAGAAGAGAAATGAGAATGGCAGAGCTCCTTGGCTTTGTGGGCTGAATACGATTTTACAAGAAGTTTATTCCCTGTTATTCAAGGGAATAGGTGCTTTTTTACAGAATAAAACCACATAATAAAGAGTCCAAGATAAGTAAGATTAGAGGTGTCTGATAGAGATACTGGCATCTCATTCTTTGGACCTACAATAAGCTGCAAGCATATAGGACATCTCTAATGTAATGCAAACATCAGAACATATAGTGAGGGAGTCCTTAAATGTTGGTTTGGGATTCCAGGCATACAGAATATTTTGTTTTTCTGCTCCCACTACTATTGGAAAGAAAAGCGGGTTGTAAGATGTATGTTTTCTGGAACAGATTTAACAGTAGTTGGAGCAATTGAAATGAGCATGACTTAGTTTAAGAAAGACTTCACCTGTATTCTGATTGCTTATGTTGCTTGAAGGACCCAATGACGTTGTTGTGGAAGAAGACTCTGACATTTCCTCTAGCTTGACAGGAAAGGTAAACCATGTGGTCACTTGATGTCACATACAACTTAGCAAACATATTAAGGGTGTATCAAAAGCAGATAACAGACATCTCCTGGAATAGTTCTCATCTTAGAGTCTTTGGGAAAGTTAGACCAAAGCTCCAAACTAGGTGGACACAGCCTTGAGACACAGAGTGAGGACAGGATTTTAGCATTCAACTCTTCACTTAGCTGGCCCCTCTCTGTCCAAATTGTACCCTTATGCAACTCCACATGGTGGTTCTGCCTCAGCTGCAAGGAGGGCAGAGGTAGTGCTGAATGCTTCCCCAAGAAAATTCTCATGTATCAACCATGTGGGAAGACACCATTAGCATGAGCTGGACTGAATGGTAGTGAGTCTAGGAAAACCTTTTACCAATATATGAGTGGCCACATTAAAACACTTGGCTTCTCTAGCCTCCTTTCTTCTCTCAGCTGGGGGATACTTGAACCTAGAGAAGAAAGAATTGTCTCTGCGCCAGGCCATCTGGTCATCCTCTGGATCTTCAGCAATCAGGATTTAGTTCTACACTCCAGTGTGGGGACTGTAGGATGGGAGGATAGAAGCACACAGTCAAGGAATCAAGTTTGAGAATGAATTTTTGAGGATAGAAATAGTTCTTAAAAATACAACAAGGTAGTGTTAATAGCCAAATGGAACAAGAAAAGGATGGAATTTAGGTGAAATATTATTAAGTATAATAGCATAGTTGGAAGGTAGTTACTGAGAAAAATTGAAATTATTTTATGCTTGTTACTCTGTTGACTTGAAACTCTTCAGTAAACTGCGTGCTTGAACTTTAAAAGTGGAAATATAAGTCAAAGCAAAATTTTTAACCTTATTTAGGAATTTCCAGTTATTAAACACTGTATTTTCTCTCTATTCTTCAACCTTTATCTTACTATTATTTATAACCAGTAGTTCCACAGATACTGTGGGTCAGATCCACCCTATGCACCTTCACAACACCAAGTTTTACATATCTGGATCTTTCCTATAAGCTCTTTAAGCACTTTACAGTATATTCAATCTCTGCCTGCTAAGTTTCCAAAATCTGGTCCTTTTAACTCTATTTTCTGATACGCATACCCAACAAAAAAAGGCTTATTTAATTGTCTTATAAAATAAGATTATTACTGTCATATATGTTTTGATGATCCTCAGTTTCTCTAATGACATATATTTTCTTATGCAGTTCTTTTTTATGGTTTATTTTGCTTTTTTTGGGGGGGATGGCACTCTTTCTGCTTAACTTTTTTAAAAAAATTAATTTATTTTAATTAAGTATATATGACAGAAGAATGCATTTTGATTCATTGCACACAACTGCAGCACAACTTTTCATTTTTCTGGTTGAACATGATGTAGCATCTCACCATATGTGCAGTTATACATGTACTTAGAGTAATGATGTCCATCTCATTCTACCATCTTTCCTGCTCCCAAGCATCCTCCCCACCCCTCCCTTCCCTTTGCTCAATTAAAGCTCCTCCATTTTTCCAATGCCATCTCTTCTCCCTTATGAATCAGCATCCATTTATTGGAGAGAACATTTGGCCTTTGTTTTTTGGGGATTGGCTTACTTTGCTTAGCATAATATTCTCCAACTCCATCCATTTATCTGCAAATGCCATAATTTTATTCTCTTTCAATTCCGAGTAATATTCCATTGTGTATATATACCAAATTTTCTTTGTCCATTCATCTGTTGAAGGACATCTAGGTTGGTTCCACAGTTTAGCTCTTGTGAATTGAGCTGCTATGAACATTGATGTGGCTGCATTACTATAGAATGCTGATTTTAAGTCCTTTGGGTATAGATAGAGGAGTGGGATATCTGGGTCAAATGGTGGTTCCATTCCAAGTTTTCTAAGGAATCTCCATACTGCTTTCCATATTGGTTGCACCAATTTGCTGTCCCACCAGCAATGTATGAACGTGCCTTTCCCCCCACATACTTTTCAACATTTATTGTTGTCTGTATCTTGATAATTGCCATTCTCACTGGTATGAGATGAAATCTTAGAGTAGTTTTGATTTGCATTTCTCTAATTACTAGAGATGTTGAACATTTTTTTCATATATTTGTTGGTCGAACACATATCTTCTTCTGAGAAGTGTCTGTTCAGCTCTTTTTTCATATATTTGTTGATTGAACACATATCTTCTTCTGAGAAGTGTCTGTTCAGCTCCTTAGCCCATGTATTGATTGGGTTGTTTGTTTGTTTGGTGATAAGTTTTTTGAGTTCTTTATATATCCTAGAAATTAGTGCTCTATTTGATGTGCATGTAGTAAAGATGTTCTCCCACTCTGTGGGCTCACTTTTCATGTTATTGTTTTCTTTGCTTAGAAGAAGCTTTTTAGTTTGGATCCACCCCCGTTTATTAATTCTTGATTATATTTCTTGTACTTTAGGACTCTGGTTAAGGAAATCAGGACCTAATATGACAAAATGAAGATTTTCACCTACTTTTTCTTCTATTAGGTGCAGGGTCTCTGGTCTAATTCCTAGGTCCTTGATCCACTTTGAGTTGAGTTTTGCGCAGGTTAAGTGATAATGATTTATTTTCATTTTGCTGCATATGGATTTCCAGTTCTCCCAGCACCATTTGTTGAAGAGGCTGTCTTTTCTCCAATGTATGCTTTTGGCACCTTTATCTAAAATGAGATACCTGTATTTGTGTGGGTCTATCTCTTTGTCTTTTATTCTGAACCATTTGTCTACATGTCTATTTTGATGCAAATACTATGCTCATTTTGTTACTGTAGCTTTGTAGTATAGTTTAAGGTCTGGTATTGTGATGCCTCCTGCTTCACTCTTTTGGCTAAGGATTGCTTTGGCTATTCTGGGTCTCTTATTTTTCCAAATGAATTTCATGATAGCTTTTTCTAGTTCTCTAAGGAATAACAGTGGGATTTTAATTGGAATTGCATTGCCTCTGTATAATGCTTGATAATATGGCCATTTTGGCAATATTAATTTTGCCTATCCAGAAGCACCGGAGAACTTTCCATCTTCTAAAAGCTTCTTGAATTTCTTTCTTTAGTGCTCTGTAGTTTTCATTGTAGAGTTTGTTAACCTCTTTTGTTAAGTTGATTCATAGTATTTTATTTTATTTTTTGAGGCTATTGGGAATGTGGTTGTTTTCCTAATTTATCTTTCAGAGGATTCATCACTGATATATAGAAATGCATTTGATTTAAGGGTATTGATTTTACTTACATCCTGGTACTTTGCTGAATTCATTGATTAATTTTAGAAGTTTTCTGGTGGAGTTTTTTTTTTTTGTTTGTTTTGTTTTGTTTTTTATATCCTCTAAGTATAGAGTTCTTCTATTCCTATTCATATCCCTTTAATTTCTTTTGTCTAATAGCTCTGGCTAGAATTTCAAAAACTATGTTTAATGTTGAGTTATGTTCCTACTATCCCTAGTTTTTCTAGTGTTTTGAACATGAAGGGGTGCTGTATTTTGTCAAATGCTTTCTCTGGATCAATTGATATAATCATATCATTCTTATCTTTGAGTCTATTGATGTGATGAATTATATTTATTGATTTCTGTATGTTGAACCAACCTTGAATCCCTGGAATGAATCCGACTTGGTCATGGTGCATTATTTTTTATGTGTTATTATGTGCTATTTGCCAGAATTTTATTGAGATTTTTGCATAAATATTCATCAGGAATATTGGTCTGAAATTTTCTTTCCTTGATGTATCTCTGCCTGGTTTTGGTATCAGGATGATACTAGCTTTGTAGAATGAGTTTAGAAGGGTTCCTTCCTTTTCTATTTTATGGAATAATTTGAGGAATATTGGGATTAATTCTTCTTTGTAGGTCTTGTAGAACTGAGCTGTGAATCCGTCTGGTCCTGGGCTTTTCTTGGTTGGGAGGCTTTTTATGGCATCTTCTATTTCCTTGCTTGAAATTGATCTGTTTAAAATGTGTATGTCCTCTTGACTCACTTTGGGTTGATCATATGCCTCTAGAAATTTGTTGGTATCTTTGAGGTTTTCTATTTTACTGGAGTATAAATTTTTAAAATAGTTTATAATTATATCCTATATTTTAATAGTGTCTGTTGTACTATTTCCTTATTCATCACAAATTTTATTAAATTGTTTTTTCCCTCCTTCTTTTCATTAGGGTGGCTAAAGGTTTGTCAATTTTATGTATTTTTTCAAAGAACCAGATTTTTGTTTTGTCAATTTTTTGAATTGTTTCTTTAGTTTTAATTTCATTAATTTCCACCCTGATTTTAATGATTTCCTGTCTTCTACTACTTTTAGTGTTGGTTCGTTCTTCTTTTTCTAGTATTTGAGCTGTAATGTCAGGTCTTCTATTTGTTGACTTTTATTTTTTTAATGAATAAACTCCATGCAATGAACTCCTGTTAGCATTGCCTTCATAGTGTCCTGGAGATTTTGATAAGTTGTATCAGAGTTCTCATTTGCCTCTTAGAATTTTTCTTATATCCTCCCTGATGTCTCCTTTTATCCATGTGTCATTCAATAGTGTATTGTTTAATCTCCAGGTGTTGGAGTAGCTTCTCTTTTTGATTTTATCATTGATTTCTGATTTCATTCCATTATGGTCAGATAGAATGCAGGGTAGCATCTCTATTTTTTGTATTTGTTCAGCCTTGCTTTGTGGCATAACACATGGTCTATTTTGAAGAAGAATCCATTTCCTGCTGAGAAGAAACTTTATTTGCTTGTTGATGGGTGGAATATTCTGTATATGTTTGTTAAGTTCAAATTATTGATTATATTATTGAGTTCAATAGTTTCTTAGTTTAGTTTTTGTTTCAAAGAGCTATCCAGTGGTGAGAGAGATTTATTAAAGTTACCTAGTGTTTTTGTGTCGTTGTCTATTTGGTTCTTGTATTTGAGAAGAGTTTGTTTGACATACATAGATGCTCCATCATTTGGAGCATAGATATCTATGATTGTTATGTCTTGTTGATGTATGAATCCCATAAGCAGTATGAAATGTCCTTCTTTATCCCTTTTCACTAGCTTTGGTTTGATGTCCACGTTATCTGATATGAGAATGGAAACTCCTGTTTGTTTACGTGATTCATGTGAGTGATGCATTGTTTTCCCACCCTTTCACCTTCAGTCTGTGGATGTCTTTTCCTGTGAGATGAGTCTCTTGAAAGCAATATAGTGTTGAGTCATTTTGAAAAAAATCAATCTATAAATCTCTGACTTTTATTTGATGAGTTTAGGCCCTTCACATTCAGGGTTATTATTGAATTATGATTTGTATTCTTGGATATTTTGGTTTATTTTGGTTTTTAACTTGACTTGGTTTCTCCTTTGACTGGACTTTTCTTTTGTGTAGTTCTTTCCTTTGCTGATTTTCATTGTTGTTTTACATTTCCCTCTCCTGGAATATTTTGCTGAGGATTTTCTCTATAGTGCAGGCTTTCTCACTGGAAATTCTATTAACTTTTGTTTATCATTAAAGGGTTTTATTTTGTCATCAAATATGAAGCTTAGTTTTGCTGGATATAAGATTTTTGGTTGGCATCCATTTTCTTTCAGAGCTTGGTATATGTTGTTCCAGGATCTCCTGGCTTTGAGGTTCTGGGTTGAAAAATCTGCTGAGATACAAATTGATCTCCCTATATATGTGATCTGATTCTCCCCTCTTGGAGCCTTTTAAGAGTCTATCCTTATTCTGTATGCTAGGAATTTTCATTATAATATGTACTTGTGCATATCTGTTGTAGATTTGTACATTTGGTGTCCTGTAAGCCTCTTGTATTTAATTTTCCAATTCATTCTTCATGTTTGGGAATTTTCTGATATTATCTCATTGAAGGGACTGTACATTCCTTTGGTTTGAATCTTTGTGCCTTCCTCTATCCCAATAACTCTTAGATTTGGTCTTTGAATGCTATCCCATAATTCTTGGATGTTCTTTTAATTGTTTCTTACCATCTTCACTGGGTGATCAACTTTATTTTCCAGATTGTATACTTTGTCTTCATTATCTGACATTCTGGCTTCCAAGTGATCTAGTCTGTTGGTAATGCTTTCTACTGAGTTTTTTATTTGGCTTATTGTTTCCTTCATTTCAAGGATTTCTGATTTTTTTTTAAGAATCTCTATCTCTATCTTGAAGTAATCTTTTGCTACCTGTATTTATTTGTTCCCTTATCTCTTTGTTGCTGTGATCAATGGTTGCCTGTAATTGTTCTCTTATCTCTTTGTTGGAGTGATCAATTTTTGCCTGTATTTGCTCATTAAGGTCATTTTTTAATTCACAGATTATTTTAATTATGTACATTCTGAACTCCTTCTCTGTTATTTCCTCAACTGTGCTATCCATGGATTCTATTATTGTAGTATCCTGGTTTGTTTGGGGCACTTTCTTCCCTTGTTTTTTCATGTGTGTATGTGTCTTTTTTTCTTGCAGTGTGGATCTAAGGTATTACATTTTCTGCCCTATAGTCTTGTAGTATCCATGCAGATTATGTGTACTGTCCCTTGGTTTTGGGCTTCCAGATGCTGCTGGTGTCCTGCATGGATGCCACTGCAATTAAAGGTGGTAGCAGCAATATTAGAGGTAACTCAAGATAGCAGTGGGGTGTCCCAAGATGGATTCAACCTATTTCAGAGATGAGACTGAAAGGGTGGGTCTCATACTGTCTTTGGGATGTCTTTTCCAAGATGCAGCTGCTTCTAGGTCCTGTCTGTTGTTGCCAGGTGGAGGCTACTTCGTGGGGAGGGCTATGGTGATGGCTGCAGAGTTCAAAGATGGATGTGGGTTAGGCCTAAGTTCCCAGGTGGGCTGTGTGGGCCTAACCTGGGCCTTACCTGGGCCTAGGCTCCCCACCGGTCTTGGGGGCAGTCCTGGGCCAGAACCTGGGCTCCTGTGCCGGTCTTCCAGTGGGCTGGGTAGACCAGGTTGTACCCTGGCCCTGGGTTCCTGCACAGGTGGGTGGAGGCAGTCCTGGGCCAGGGTTTGGGTTCCATTGTGGGTCTGCTGGTCTAAGGGGGCAGTGTTATTTTGCTTTTAAGAAGATGAAATAATACTAAATATTTGAGGAAACTTAAAGTGAGTCTAAA
Organism: Marmota monax; assembly: GCF_021218885.2. Taxonomy (NCBI): domain Eukaryota; kingdom Metazoa; phylum Chordata; class Mammalia; order Rodentia; family Sciuridae; genus Marmota; species Marmota monax. The sequence continues at coordinate 20,370,008 of NW_026692781.1, forward strand.
AAAGTTTTTTGACTTCTGCTTTGTGAAAATATTTTTCTTTGGGTTATATATATTTACATGAACTAATTTTTGGATTTCACAAATTCAAATAAATTAATCAGAAAAGCAATTTATCTTTTTATTGCAGTTATTTCTTAAAATTACTGATTTACTTTAAAATATTATATGAATCTCTGGATTTTCTCCCCACTATGTGAACACATACACTAGAATTAAAATTGTATCAATGTGTATAAATTTTGCTTTTCCCAAAAGAAAAAAGAATGGAAACATACTTCCAATGTAAGAAACACTTTAAGCCAGTATTGACTTGAGAATATTACAGTTAATCACAATATAGTACTTTTATAAAATTTTAGAACTAGGAGTCTCACTAGGTTTTAGAGATACCATCTTTCAGTGGTGACATACTTAACAAATACTAAAGTGGATGCTTCCCATATATGATACATTCATTACATTCATATATATATATATATATATATATATATATATATATGATGTTTTTTCTTACTTGTTTCAAATTTAAAGTGAAATTTTTGGCCCCATATCAAATTCTGAGATTGCAGTTAATTTTGACATAATAGCATCCTACATATAGACTACAGATGGAATGTTAAAATCCTATAATCTGTTTTTCCTCATTGAATTAACAGAGTTCTATCATTGCTTAGTGACAAAACTGGTACTTACACCAAGGGAACCACAACACTCAGTGTAGTGTTAATTTTTCCTACCCTAGATTGACTGTCTTTTGATAAAACTTTTTTTTTTTTAACAAAAAAGACTGTGATGTGACTTTAAATTGTATCTTTCTGTCATACACAAAATATGCTATGATTCTTGGAAAAGGAGAAGGAGGTGACAGAAGATTGATTGTCAGTTGACATTGTTTATCTCTTCAGTTCTCTGTTTTAACTTCCCTTTGAAACTAGTATTTTGTCCTTGATAATTGCAACTGCCAACACCAACTCCTTTAACATTGAAGAAAAAAAGAGGCTAGATGTAGTCTCCTTTATTGTCATGGGGGAGAATATACAGCTGGTAGTTATAATTTGAAATGGTCCAGGAGTAATATGGTCAGTGAGGTCTGTGGAATTTTTATAATATTATTACAAAAATAGGTTATCTGTACAGAAGAATGTGAAGCTCATTTTCTAAGAGGAAGTATTATGTATGACTGTCCTCAAGAATTGCAGATTTTGTGAAGTCTGTCAAATTGAGGATAAAACAGAAATAATGTAGCAAACAAGAGATTTTGTGACAGATCACTTTTCATCTCTTCAGCTTTATTTCTGTTATGCTCCCACATTTTCCCTGTACTTTTATGACTCCCAGGTATTTCACTGTCCTAGACTTTTTTCTTCTTTTTCTCTTCCTCCTTCTCCTCTTGCTTCTCTTCACCCCCGCCCCCTCCTCTTCCTCTTCTCTCTCTTTAAATGCAGCTCCCTCTGTCCTTCCCTAGCTCAGTTTTTGACTGGGCTCAGGCAAGGCCACTCTGCAGTTGTAGCACTGTGTGTAACCCACTGTCTCATGATTTTTAAAGGAATTTTTTACTGGCCTGTCTTCTTTATTGCCAAATGAGAAAGCACACCTTTAATCCATATCCCTGTATACTTAATGCAACTGTTGCATGATTTCTGCTCACAAAATAGAGGAGCAATGTTAGAGTTAAGATATGCAAATGAATAGGCATAAAATATATTTTGTTCTAGTTAGGAGTCATTTCCCCTCTGCAGCTGACCTGAACTTGATTACCTACTATGAGCATATCTTGTACTTTTTCTCTAAAATTTTCTTGTAGCAAATAAAAACAGGGTTATAAAAATGTTTTGGTGTTCACACATTATTCATAAAAGAATGACATTTAAAGTTGACAAATTGAGATGTCTTTTGTCACACCCAGTGATGTCAGCCAGGCTCACCTCTGACATCAGCGAGTTTACTGCAGTTCATTTCTGTAGGGAATGGATCAGCCCATGGGTATTGGGGACTGAAAAGCAGTACAGGCATTTTAGCTAAACACAGATGGAACAGGAGCACAGGGCTTCATATCAGTTAACATAATCTAATGTTCCTACCAATGAATTCCAACTGGCTTCAGTAAAATTGGAATTTGTTCATAATTAAACTAGCAAAGAGACAGAAATTCCAGATACAAGCACACAAAGGACTAACTCCTCACTGTTAATCACGAGAGCAATCAGACTTCAAATTGTAGTTTTATTCAAATGATGTGAAACACATATACTATATATATACCTAACATGATTTTTTTTCTTTCAATATTCTATGCATTAAAGAAAGTTAGCATTTTTTTTTCCTTTTTGAGTTTCAGTTAAAAAATACATAGTCTCCATTTTTATTGGAAAAAAATCTTTTCCTCTTCCAGGGGTAAATGGCATAGTTTGTAATTTTAATCCTTGGACACCGGGCATTTTTAATTAAAAAACTCATATAGAGGAGTTTCACACTCCAGGCAACAGTCTGATTTTATTTTTTTTTCCACAGTATTTTCAATGTTGTCTTACCTGTTAGTATCACAGCTAGTTTCCAAGGAAGCCTTTCAGGATCATTTGATAAGAAGCAAGCAAAAGAGATGTCAGAACACCAAGAACGGTAATTTCAAGAGGTAGGAAATCACCATGTCACAAAGATAAGAGGTGTAAAAGTCAACATTTTTATTTTTGTCAATTTGCCTTAAGTATACTTTGTTTTTAGCTGATGGATTTTTGTCCACTTCATAAAAGATCTCCTACTTAATATAAAGCTTGAATTCCATTTTTGCCTTGACTCAGTAAGCTTGAAATCAAGGTTCAAAAACTTTTTGCCTATTCTAATGTCATTATTATGCTAAAGAGTTTTATTTCTGAAGTTTTTAGGAGTAGATGATTCTATAATTTATCACATAGATTAAGTTATACTCCCAAGTATTTAAAGGGCAAAAAAATCATTGCAAAAACTGAACCACGAAGCAATTTATCATTTTAAAGATAATCTTAGAGAAATATATTTTTCACTAATTATGAGATGAAGTTTATCCTGTACTCAAACATTGAATCCCATGGCTAATAAAAACATGTAATGTGTTTGAATTATGCTTAAACTACAGCAAAAGGTAAACCAATATTTTTCTGAACCTTTTTTTTTTTTGTGGGGAGGAGGAGAAGAGGAAGAAAGTGACAATCCAGAGTAGGAGGAAGGAATTAGAGGAAAAATAATAATAGAGATTAACCTCAGAGAAAGAGTTGTCTCCCAACTTGTCATTCTTTTCTTTCTATTTACTCTAGTATAGGTTATTATGAATAGATGTGTTTCATTTTCTAGTTTCATTTAATCGAATCATATAGTGATGTTTAAGTTACACTATATTTTGCAGAAAACTAAATATTTCATGGCATTTTTACAAGGTTTGTGACTATCAACATTTATTTATAGCTAGTTAAAATTAATAATAAAATAACCCTGTAATTGCAACTGAGTTTTTCATAGGTTCAATTACATTAAAAAAAAGATTTATTGAAATGGAATTGGAACCTCAAAATGATCAGCAACTGTGGCAGACCTAGAGACACAACTGTTTGTGTCATGGGCAATACTGAATTTCTCTTACTATTTTTCAGCATTGCTGTATATCTGTCCATTGCTCCCATACTGCTACTACTGGTTGATTCCTGGTCTTTCCTTTTCTCAAGGCATCTAACATCCCTCAATTTTTATGGTCTTCACTCTATTTCACGTCATCTCCTGGCTTTAGCTCCTTCTGCTAACTGCCTTGTTTTCTTTATGTTTTCCATTTGAAATTCCCAAAAGAGATTTGACTGGCCCAGCTCCTTATTTGGCATCAGAATATGTCATAAATCTATTTCAGTCTTCAAAATAGATGTTCTCAGGTCAAATCAACTGTAGATGTTGGAGTCAGATCATGAAATGCAGTTACTTTTAGAAGAGACCCTGAGTGTGTCCAGATAAGTGCTGCAAATAAAGTAGTCAACTCAAAACTTCTGGAACAGGGAGCAAGGTTTTCAGCATAGCAACACTGGAAAATGGAAATTTATAATATAATTTTGATACTGATTTATTCAACTAATTTTTTATATATCATTGAATGACTGAGTGCCCAGTACTGTTCTAGGTTACAGGTTCACAGTACTTAATTGCCTGCTTATATGGAGTTTGCATACTGAAAAAGGCAATGATAAAAAATTAAGGGGGTGAATGCTATAAATACAATAAATACTGTGAAAAAGAATAATGCATATTGAAGGGACAGAGAGCCATATGTTTGTCTAAAACTATGGGAGGGATTGTTATTTTATATAACATTGCTGGGGTTGTTCTTTTTTGAAAAGATGACAATTGAATAGATACATGGCTCAAATCTCTTTTGAATTAATTACCTCTGACTATTCTCAAAAGAATTTCCTCATACTATTTCACTATGTTTTGATATTCTTTAAATAATGAAGTTTTATTATTTTTGTTGTTGTTGTTCTTTGTTTGCTTTATACCCCAAGGAAAGAGGATTCTTTTATACCAGGTGATTGAACATAGAGGCGCTTAACCACTGAGCAACATCCCTAGCCATTTTTTTCTTCTTTTTTATTATTTTAATTTTGAGACAGGGTCTCACTCAGTTGCCTACAGCCTTGCTAAATTGCTGAGGCTGGTCTTGAACTAATGATCATTCTGCCTCAGGCTCTTGAGTTGCTGAGATTACAGGCATCCTGGAAATAGAATATTTATAAGAATATATTTACAGTCAGTATTAAATCTTTCCCAAGGGATAGGAAGGGTTGTGAAACTCTCCAAGAGAAAAATAAAAGGATCTGCATCCTCTGATTGCCGAAAGACAGGGATCCAGCAAGCCTGAGCTTGAATCTAAGATAGGGTCTTAGGTCTTGGAGGTTTCTGTGGTGTGAATGCCTGTGCTTCCCTCAAATCATATGTTAAAATTGTCACCATTCAGGTGATGGTATTGGGATGTGGGGGCCTTTGGGAGATGATTAGGCCTTAAAGGTGGTACCTTCATTAATAGGATTATAAGAGACCCTAGAGAGTCCCTTGCTCCTTCCACCATGCAACAACATAGCAAGAATGCACTATAAACCAGGAAATGGGCCCTCATCATATACTAAATCTGCTGCCATCTTGATTTTAAACTTCCAAGCAACCAGAAGCACAAGGAGGAAAATTTCTAGTGTTTATAAGCACCCATGTTATGGTATTTTAGTACAGCAATCTGACTGAACTAGGGTAGGAGTTAAGCTGTATAATGGCTCAATAATTTCTGAAACAGAACTTATCATTTATTCTCATATAAAGCTTCTGTTTTAATATAATGTTGTATTACATCAAATCTGTCAAACTATAATTCCATACTTGATCTTGTTTTCTTTTTCTTCCCTTCCAGACAAAATTAGTCACTGATTCCTATCCATTATCTTATAGAACAATTAGCAAAATTTGTTTTCTGCTTTTGATTTTGCTGTGATCTTCATTCTGGCCTTTGATTTTTATCTTAACTTATTGTCACATCCTCTAAACTAATTTACTTAGTACCAATCCTTTTGTATTCCAGATCATATACTGATCTCAGAGTTGTCATCTTAGACAATGCTGGTCTCTCTATACATTGGCTTAAAGTCCTCTAAAGCTATATAATGGGTTCGGGTGTTAATCAGACTCAGATTTGAATGCATTTCCCATTCCATGCTTTATTTCTCTCATCTCACACTATCATTTTTTCATTATCTGCAAAACTTTTACCCTTTCTCTAAGTCCCAGTTACAAGACACCATTGATGAGGGAGGAAAATACTTTCTACACATGCTGATTCTTTCCATATGAATGGTTCTCTATTTTGTTGTATTTTCCTAAGTTTTTTTCTTCTTAAGAGAAGTGGAAAGACTTTACAGATTAGAAAACTGGGCAGGAAGAACCGGGCATTCATGGTTCTGCCCTTTCCTCTCACCACTTTCTTGGAAGTCGGCTGATAGGGAGGATTTTCTTTCTTCTTTTCTTTCCACCGTGCGGTGAGAGGGACATGCTCTCTTCTTCCTAATTCTGAGGCTGCATGCCACTGAGCCCATTGTTAGCACATATTTCAGACACTTAGCATAGACTAAGTGCTCAAAAATTATTGTTGAACAGATATTAAAAAGATAATACAAGTCATATCGGATTCTCCATCTACCAATAGGACTCTGGCAAACAAATGTGATTTTGATGTATGCTTTTTTGATTCCCAGTAGTCACTTCATCCAAATACTTCATCCCAAATCTTCTAGACATGTGAATTCCTCTTCAGTAATCCTAAATTGTCTGTGCATTAGAATCATCTTGGGGTACTTGCATAATGTTGTACAAATTTCTAGGCATACCCCCAAGATGATGATTTAGTAGTGGGAAGTCCAGGCCAAGAGTTGATCATTTCATCAGCCCTGCAAAAGATCCTTCAAATGGAGTTTGGCTACTGTCTTTAGGTTCTTGCAGTTTGTTTATATCTAATTACTGTGTTTTGTTTATTCACAGTCTTATTTTCTCTAGTAGGTAATGAATTCAGTGGGGGTGTTTGCCTCAGCATTTCAAACACACAATGTAGAAGCTGGAACCTAGTAACGGAAAAATACATGTTTGTTGAGTAAACATTTGTTGATAGACACATTTACAGCTTGTGCTTTCTTTTATATGTCAAGCCAGTATTTGGGGATATTAAAAGACAATACAATGAGAATGTTATTATTCCATTAAGCAAGATTGTGTTAGCTCATGAAGAGCCCACAATTCATGTGTTTTTCAAACTCTGTAGCTTTTAGCATGTTTAAAATATCCTCAAATATCTTTTTTCATGAATAATTCACAATTTTACAATAAACTGCAATAAAGTTTCTCAACAAAATGCATGGTAGAATGATAAGTAGTAATAAATTCATACTACGTATAATATATAATTTACCTTAAGCTTTGACCGTGTCACAAATACATCAAGTTTCTCAGTCTAGCTTTTACTTACATTTATTTTTCATCTGGCCACATCAGCATGTTTGCTAGGCAACAGAAAAAGGAAAGACTTTCAAAACATAAATCCCTGAATCCCCCTCAAGAGAGGAAAAGGCAATATTTGCTGCATTACTTAGGGAGTAAAAGGAAAGGGAAAAAAAATCACATTAGCTTTTTTGCAGCTGTATTTCGGTATTCAAGGCCACACCTGGACCGGGTAAAACTTCTCTGATTATAAACCTTTGGCAAAAAGGAAAAGTTGCTGCCTGAAAAAGCAGACTGTGTCTTTGGGGATTCCTTTTGGCTATTTCAGTATTTAACAGATGTACTAGCTTAAGCTTTATATTCTGAAAATAGCACACAGCATGTAGAAGCCCTGAGTCTGTTGTTGAAAATTCTCACAGTGAATTTAGGTATTTATATATATTTGAAAATAGGAATCTATTAGCTACCTTAATCTCTTTATTTTATCCTGAAGAATTTATTTTCTTGAGCTATGTTGTGAGTAGGGTGTTTACATATTCTAGTTACAAAAACTGAGTTAATTTCATAAATATTTGCAGTCTCAGCTTGGGATCTATAAAAGTTCATTTCAAGTCTATATTATCAAATGGCAACTATTATTGTCATTATTTATCTCACTTATATGTAAGGTAAACCCTGAGGAGAATCGCGCATGCACAATACCCTCCACACACACTCAAACACACTCATTCACTTACACCCATGGCTTTCTTAAAACAATCAGCCCTCAACTCAATAGAAAATAATGGCTTCCTTATTTTATCATTTAAATAGAAGTAGTATGCATTTTTATCACACAGCATTTGTAGTTAACTTTGATAAGATAAAGTTTAACAGTAAATTAACCACTTTCCTTTCATAAGCATTCATTGTTTTCATGTGAAATTTAAGTATAATTTTTATGAAAATATTCTAGTTTCAAGGGTAACAAGTCATATCTAACAGCACATGCTATTTTAATGGATTTGAGTTGTGGGAAAAGTTTTTATACCCAATGGCAATGCCAGGAACTTTCGTTTAGGGCCTCAGTAATTCCCATGAGAATTATTTTATATAGAAAAACACTATATTTTTAAAAGCCACCCTGAGGAAGTGACAAGGTGCTTATACATATAGAGGCAGTAGTCAATTAGATCTTATAAAATCTATTTTTGTGGTCATAAGGGGGTTAATAATCTACCAGTTCAATCATAAAAGAATAAAATCCTGTCATTGTACTGATGTGACAAATTTGGAAGACATTATACTAAATGAAATAAGCCAAATACTCACTGATGATTTCACTTACATGTGAACTCTTAACTCTGCTGAACTCATAGGAACAGAGTGGAAGGATAATTGCCAGAGTCTGAGGGTGAGGGAAGTGGGCAGATGTTATTAAAGGGTAAAACCTTCCAGTTACAAAGTGAGTAAGATCTGGGCTCTAACATACAGCATGATGACTACAGTTAATAATACCATATTGTACACTTGAAAGTTTCTAAGAGAGTAGATTTTAAGTGTCTTTAACACACACACACACACACACACATATACACAATGGTAACTAGGTGTGGTAAGGGATATATATTAATATGAATGTGATAATCATTTCCCAAGGGGTGTGTGTGTTTGTGTGTGTATAAATATCTATATCTATATATATGTATATATCTCAAAACACTACATTTTTCACCTTGAATATATACAATTTTGTGAATTATTTCTCAATAAATCTGGAAAAAAAGAGAAAACTCCAGTCATGAAAAAAAAAAATTAAAGGCTCTAAACAAATAATATGACAGAGAAGTTTGCTAAAATTGTAGATATATGGAATGTATATTGGGAAATAAAAAGCATGTGATGGAAAGCCTTGAATGTTAACCCCAGTGGGCAATAAATATCTAATAGATAATTGTGTGCTTGCTTTTGTCTCAAATTCAAGTTTTATTAAAATGTTTTCTTTGTGTAATTCCCAACCATGCTGACCTTCTCCCTGACAAGCCCCTATGGGTGAGAAATCTGTATACCCAAGGGGAATGTGCTTAGTAGACCTTGTGTCCTCTGTTCTTCTAGACAGGAACCCAAGATTCTTCCAGGGCTTCTTCTCTGGGGGTTGGATGAGGAGTTGTAGTGTTCAGTTATGCCCCCAAAGTCTTTGTTTTCTGAGTGTTATGGGGATGATAGGTGATGGTGGTGGGCTACTTTCTGCCTGAGGTCCCTTGTGGCAAACTGGAGAGTTGTAGGAGGAAACAGGGGAGGCAGAGGCCCAGGCCTCCATTTATACTCTTGCCCTCTTTCAGCAGCAGGTCGTTCTGTACAAATGCAATGATTTCCTAATTAGCCATTCTCTCTCTAGTCCCTTGCTATACACTTCATTCTCTGCCTTAAAATTTTCTGGTAGCTTCTCATTGGCTAAGAGAAGAATAGCTTTCTTGGCAAGATACATGAGCACTTTTTATTAGGTCCCACCTTCATCTTTGGCCCTCATGTGCATCTCAGTCTCAAGCCATACTTTCTGTTTCTTTCAGGCTTCTTAAAATTCTATCAGCACATGATGCTTTTTCACATCTCTATGCAAAAGTGCATGTTTTTCCACTTTGTGCAAGGTTTTTTTTTTCATATTTCTGCTTTCAGAACTTGCTCACTTATTTCTCAAGTTCTAATTAAATATAATGTAGATTTCCTGGTCCCCTACATCTTTTTTTTTCTCCTCTGTACAGATGCCCACCTTCCATTTCTTGACAGAAACTGAATTATTAAGGACAGAGGTCTCATTTACCTTTTTAAGTATTTACACTATCTCTTTCTCAACCTGCATCCTGGCTCCTATAGTAGAAGCTCATTGCATGTTTTTAGAAAAATACATAACAAAACGGGGTCAGGGAGAAGAATGTTTTAATCCTCCTTTTGCCCCCTTCTCCCTGTTCTACTGCTTCTGTTCATTTTTGCATTTCTTCAATATAAGTCTGTCAGGTTGGTCTTTGTTAATAGACATGGAATATGCCTCCACAATGTTCTTATGTCGCACAAATTTAGAAATAATTGTAGCTCATTTTCTTAATATACACTACCTGTGTTTGTCAGAGTTGACAGTTATAAGGAATTTTATGAAAATGTGAATGAAGTGTTTAAATAAAAGAAAATCTTATTTCACAGACTTTTTATTTTGCTCTGTCAAACTGCATGCTATATTCAAAATCACAATCTCTGTACCAAAATGGGTTGTTCTTCTCTGTGAAAATTGGAACTATGTAGGCAGAGAGGGTCTGTAACCCTCTTTGGACCTTGAATACACATCTAATTCTTATGAGATGAAATGGCCAAGTTTAGAGAGAGTCATACATTATTTTATTTTATTTCTTTGGGAAAATGAAAAGCCTGACAACTACTGAATTTTGGGAAAATGAAAAGCCCGACAACTACTGAAGAATTTGCTCTTATTTGAACACTGAAACTGTAATTATCTGGACGCAATTGTATTAGTAAAGATTTTCAACAAGTGGTTACCATGCAAAATTTGGAAGAGTTTAAATATGGAAATAGGTCTCATTTCATAAATTTTTGAGGAAAAACATGCAAGAGCAATTATGAAATAATAAAGACAACATCCTTTGTTTTATAGACTTTAAAAGTTTCTGGAAAACTTAAGAATACCTATGAGGAAAGTGAACTATGTAGCAGGGGAAGTACTAAATACTCTGCATAGTATTTATTTATTTATTAATATTTATTCATTTATTATTCATTTAATTTTCTGTTTGTTTATCATTAATTAGGAAAGTATTACCCCCATGCTATACTTTAGGAAATGGTTTCTTAGAGAAAGTGAGTAATTTGATTAGTGTCTGTAGAACCAAGATTTAAAAGTATTTCATATGCCTAAGAAAGCCTGCTCTTAAACATTGCATTATAAATTAAAGACTGTTGGTAGTAAGAATGATAAGGAATGGCAAGAAACAGTTGATGAGTTCTGAATATCTAGGAGCTACATCATGTTTTTGGAAGACAGATCACCTACCATTTTCACTCTCAGAGGTTGTAGTATGTCTAAAAATACCAACACAATTAACGCAGAGGATACTTCTTGGGGATTAGGACTCACTAAAATTAAAGACCAAATGCTTCCTACAACTTCTAATCAAAGATGAATCCTCAGGAAATGCATTGTATCCTCATTATCATTGTTCAATGAAAGTCCCTAACCTGAATCTCATCTACTATCTCCTTAACCTTTTGTTAATTATTAATCATGACTCCTCAGCCAAAATAGCTTTTGTCTGTGATTTATAATCCCTATATTCCCCCTACTCCCAAACACATGTTCAATGGGGAATATTGTTTGATTTTTTGTATTTTAAAAAATGCAATTAAAACTCTGCCTACCTCTATTCTATAAATGACACCCCTTGTCTACTACCATGATTGTCAATTGTTAAGTCATTTTGAATATAAATTGCTTTTAACATGTGATTCTTCTTTTGCACACTTAAAGAACTAAACGAGGGCCACAGAGGAAATTTACTTCTTTGGGAAATGACAATCCTGACAAAGACTGAAGAATTCACTCTTATTTGAGCACTGAAACTTTCAGGAATAAGGAATGGGATTGATTTATTTTCAAACTGCAGGATATCCGATTTTTCTTCCCATCTCTCAGCAGCTGAATTTCCTTTCAGCATTTTAAAATGTGAGGGTATCTATAAGTTGATTCCTTTGAAGCTTGTCATTTTGTAAGAAATGCTAAGAAAAGCAAAGTTGTATATATATGTGGTATGTATATTATAAGCAAATTAGCAGCTGCTTCCTCTCTCTCTCTCTCTCTCTCTATATATATATATATATATATATATATATAATATATATATTATATATATATAATGTAGGTTCTAATTCGTTCCACTGAATCCTGGGAGTAGATAAATAATGAGGCAAAGCTCAGGAAATGTCAGAGGAAGGTGTTTCCTGGGAGTGTGTTAGTCCATCACTTTCAGGAAGAGACAATCTAGTCCTCTGTCAAGTTGGTCTGTTTAGGCCTTTGCAATGTGGCAAGCTTCCTCCGATTCATGTCTCTGTAAGTAGTTATAGCTCAAATAGGAGTGGCTCTCCTAGGTTTCACACTCCGCTTCTAGGAAAATGTTTCCATCATTCACCATTTCCTACAATTGTTGTACCTCAAGCTGAAAAAGCTGTGCCTAGCTGGGAAAAGGCAGGATTCTGGAACTCTCCTTTTCCTGTCTATCACCTGAATGAAAGCCAGAGGGAGGGGAGAGGGATATAGAGCATCATGATATCTCCATGAAAATGGAATTTTACAGCTTCTGAAACTTACAGTGAATTCCTGAATGGGTGCTTTGATTTGCATATATTTAGAACTACTGGGAAATTTAATACTAAAGTTAGGTTTAGTAATTTTTTTGATATGTTCTCCCCGCCCCCGTCCTACCTTTCTTATATATCAAAATATTCTACAATTTCTTTATATTTGAAAAATGATTAAACAGAGGTTGACAGGAATCACATTCTTCATTTTTCCTCTTGGCTTCCCTATGGCCAGATGAAAGCCCAGCTGGATGGCTGCCCCCCATGGGTGGCCTGCAGTGTGTACTCTGGGTTAGATTGTTACACACGGGGCTTGCATGTTTCTTAGGTACTCCACAGACTCATCTATGCTTTCTGCAGTAGTTATCAATGACACAGAGATTTAAAATATCGCAGTCTTTCAAGTAATCTGCTATTACAGGAATTTTCACAGTCTGCTTTGCAGGCATTTTTCACAAGTCTGTCCACCGCCTCCTATGAGGAAATCACGTGGTTATGTTACCTCAGAGGAAAAAAACTTCTATTTTCCATCAGAATAAAAAGGGTTTAAATCAAGGGTAACTCTTGATCTAATGCCAATGTAAATGCATAACATCCATGCTTTCTCCAAGAGTAAAAATAGAAAATGATCTGAAAGATTCTGTTTATTGTCATAGCACATAGAGATTCTGAGGCTAAATATTCTTAGCCTTTTTAAAAGAAATTTTTTTTTTCCCACAAGAAATTTTCACATGTAGGCAGAACTTTAAAGGTTGTATACCTATCTATCCTTGTAGCATCTAAAATGTAGATTAATAAAGTTGATCCACATTTAAAACTAGAAATCATTTGTAAAACTCTAGTTTAGGCAAGTGACCTATTGAATTTTTAAGAATTTGATGTAAATTTTAAGACAGAGGAAAAAATGTTCTCCTTTTGGATATATTCATCTACCTGGCATTCAATAAAGTAGATAAAATTATCAGTTGTGCAAAAAATATCAAGAGAGGGAAACAAACATGTTTATTTTCTAGGCATTTCTCAGATTTTCCTTTCCCAGTTAAATATGGACCTAAAACTAATAAATACCTAATAGAAGCATATAAGTTTTGCTTTTTATCCATTCTTCCACTCTTCTTTGTTGATGCTTCAGAAAAGATTTTTTAGCAAGTATATGTCATTTGCCATTTTGTTTGCTTTTTTTTTTTTTCCTTTTTAAAATGAAACAGTTTTCCCACAAAGAGTTGTTTTGTTTAAACTGATCTGGGTGCGGCAGGGGGACATCAGCAGCTGTGATGTGGTTCTAATATTGAGTGGCCACTTTTTGGAAGTTTCCTTAGCCACCAAGGAGGTACTCCAGCATAATGTCCAAAACTGCTGTCCTGGCTCTGCTGAGAAGGATCTCGGAGCAGCTGGCCAGCAGGGCGCAGTGTCTTTCTTGGCTTTTGCTTTATTTTTCAGGATATTTCCTGGCTTCATTGTGATCACTTTTTTCATTGTCAGCCAGCTTGTGAACTCTCAGGAACAGACATCCTCACAAACAAAATGACATTATGAGAAACAGACCCCGATATTGGCACATCAGCAAAACAGATGGGGATTTGGGGGAAAAGAAAAAAAAAGAAAAAACTTCTCTGGAAAGATTGGCATGACTTTATTATATACAAAGTGTTGCTCCATTCTCTACCATCCAGAGCGGTACAATTTAAACAAGGGAATTCTAATGTAATTACATTAAAAGAGAACATATTGTATAAGTCAAAGGATCCAGTTGTAGGAGTTTTAAGAAGATGCTTGGTAAATCTTTGGGTGACCGAGTATGAATTTATATCTTAGAACTTCAGGAACTTAGAAAATTGAGATAATTTACTAAAAACATGTAGGAAAGTTTTATTATTAATACTTATTTTTGACTAAAATCATTAGTCTTCCTAATTAACTCTCAAAATAATAATTGGCTACAGAATTTTGAAATTAATTTCTAACATTGAGATCTGACATTTATAAAGAATTTATAATGGACTAGGCATTAATATGTAAAAACATGCATAATGCATTTAATAATTAATAATCCTATGATACAGCTAATTCTATCACCTCATCTTTAACAAAAGAAGAAATTGAGAGAGAGGCAATTTGGCTAACTAGTCCAGCTGGCACATGATAGAGCTGGGTCTGGACCCCTAAGGATCTGATTCCAGAGTTCATGATCTTAGCTTCTACAGCTTCCTAACTCTCCTTACATGCAATCGTTCTTGATATCTCTGGTTCTCAACTTAAAGTTACATAATAAATAACAGGGAGAGTTAAAACACACAATGCCTAAGCCTTACCTCAGAGCAATTAAATCGATTTCTGTAGTGGGAGATTTGGTCTGGGCATTAATAATTAAAAAAAAAAAAGTTGTGGGGAATTATTCTGAATTGCAGTCAAGATTTAGGTTTTCTGTCCTAGAACAATAGTGTTCTACATAGTGAGGTCACAAGATGAAAATGTTAACTTTCTTTTCCTCATAGGGGAGTATATGTTTCTGGTGATCAGTGTAACAAATTACCACAGACTGGGTGACTTGAAACAGCAAATTAATTTTCTTACGGTTCTGGAGGCAGCAGTCTGAGATCAAGGCTACTAGGCTGTGCTCTTCAGAAGCTCTTGTGGAGAATCCATTTTTGTCTCTTCCAGCTCCTTTTCTGGTGACTGCCTGCATTCCCTGGCTTGGGTCCACACATGTGATTACATTTAGGTTCTACCTGGATAATCCAGTTTAATCTTCCCATTTCAAGATCCTAATTAAATCATATCTGCAAAGTCCCTTTTTCAAAATGTAACATTTACAGTCTCAAGGGATTAGGGCCTGATATCCTTGGGTGGCTATTATTCAGCCTACTATAAGAAGCCAAACAACTGAAGACATAATGCCAATACAGATAAAAACACATTGGAGAAGTGATCTCTGTGATGGTGTTTACAATAGGTTCATGGATGTTACAGAAGCCAAGGAAAGCCAACACTTAAGATTTTTTTTAGGTCATTCATATGCTGTTCTTACACACAGCTTATATTCTATTTGTAAAGGCCACTGTAAGTTATTATTTCTTCCCAGAATCAGCTTTTAAAACAGTGGACATTGACTTTTGTTGGGAATTGGGCTTGCTGATCTGGGACAAGTAAGAGGAGAGAAGAAAGAACATTTGATTCACTTATCACCTAAGAATTGAATGATCTGGGGAAGAGTGTGAAGTTATGAATATATGCATGGCTTTGATGATGAGGTATTCTTTTGTCCTTCTTAGTTAATGGTATTCCATCTTTGATAATTCTCTTTAATTTTTTCAAGTTTATAACCCTTAAGAAAGAATACAAGAATATCATAGTATCAGCTTTTGTTATATTATGTAGTATTTATATAATATAAATCTACGTACAGTATATTATGACACTATTCAGCACCAGTACTTTCTCCAGAATAAGAAATTTATTTATTTATTTATTTATTTATTTATTGGTACTGGGGATTGAACCCAGGGGTGTTGTACCATTGAGTCCCATCCCCAGTGCATTTGATTTTTTTTTTTTCTTAAAGCAGGGTCTAGCTAAGTTGCTGAGACTGACTTTGAACTTGGATCCTTCTTCCTCAGTCATCTGAGTGGCTGGGATTAGAGAAGTGAGCCACTGCATCCAACAACAATATAGATTTATATCTCTCAGATTTGTTTTTTTTTTAAACAAAAATGCAATTTTTTGCTATAAAAACAAAGATTAAAAATGCATTCTAATGGGAGTTTGTAGAAATATTGCTCCAGCTACTGAGAACATCTGGATTGCCTAGGAATCACCATACATTTCTCTAATAAAAATGTGACTAATGATGTTAAAACCTTCCTACTTTTAAAGTCCATCTGAAGTTCAAGTGCAAAACCAACGACTTTGAAGAGAAAACAACACAGCTCTGAAATTTCCCACTAAGAACTTTGAGCAAGTTACTTATTATTATGTCTAAGAGTGGGTTAATACTATTTATTCATAGAATTGTGATGAGGATTAATTATAGCATATGCTAGAAGTTTCCATCCACACATAACATAAATTCAATTCTTATTTGTCAGCTGCAGAAAAAGCCAATAGGTGGAAAGCTATAAGGAAGAGTTCACAAGGTCCAAGCATGCTTATTCTTGTTGGAATTCTGTGCGTGTCACAGAAACTCTGAGGCCTTGAAGTGGATGTATATCAATAGTTGAGATATTGATTTTATATACATATATTCCTGAACAGAGGGTCAGAAGAATGGAGTCATTGGTTCTATAGAGATTTACCTTGATTAATTTAAACTCAATTCAAAGTTTTCTACATAGAAAGCCCAAATATACACTACACTTTCTTACTGCATTTCATTGATTTAGATCTTTTATTCAACTTTTCATGGTTATTTTGAACATTAATTTCATCATGCCTAAGGCATGAATTAAAATCCAAATTTAGTCACAATCATAGACATAAGAATATAATATACCTTCAATTTTATTATCCATGTCATCCAAAAGCACTTACTGTAGCAGATTTAATTCTATTTTTCAATAAAATGAATTTGATCAGCAAAATCAAATGATCTAGGAAGCATCAACTTCATAAACATACAAATGCAATTCACCCTGTGCTCAAAGCATTTTATCTCCCGAGAATTACTGAAAAATATCTTCAGGCAAATTTACATAGATTAACTTCAGAAAGCATTGTATTTATACTCATTTTGAATTTACAGAAGGTTATATACCCTTATGGAAAAATGACTCTATTTTGATATATTGCATTTCAAGACTTGGTTCAAGTCTTGAAATTTTGTACTACTTCTATTTTGAATATTTTAAACAGAGAGAAGAAAATTGAATGTCCTACTAGGGATATTTAGGATTCTATAGTTTAATCTTATTGTTCAAAACATAGGTTTATCATTTACTTAAAAGAAAAAGTATAGATCTCTAAAAAAAAGACACCAAACCTTTTCTGGAAGGAAGACTTCAGAAAGGTTAGAAGAGGTTCAAAATTACTCATCAGAATTTAAACTTTAAAACTCATACACAGTAACAGTCGTTGTTGGACATTGACCTAAGCTCAAGTTACCTCATGGTGAAGTACTGAATCAAAATCCAGGCAATATGCTTGAAATTGATTGCACAAAGATTTGACTGAAAGAGTTTAGACTTCAGCAAAAATTCATTACTGTTACCTTGGAATAAAAAGAAGTCACCAATGAAGGAATACTATGGTTCAGCATCACCATGTTGCAAATCCAGATTCAATAGAAATACCTTTGCTGAATATGGCGATAACTTTTCTCAGTTTTTTTTTTTACATGCTTTAGTGACTTCAGAGTTTCACAGAGAAAGAACTCCTCTAATATACTTGTGCATTCAGCATTTTTTTTTTTTAGGGGACATTAAGAAGACTAATAAATATAGGTGAGGAACCTACTCTGGAAAGACATTTCCCTTTTCAATTTCCTTCAAAACTTTAACTGAAAAATTTGACCAGTAACCAGTAAATATTTTTTAGCATCTCTTTTGGGAAGCAGTGTACTGCAATAAGGAATAAGCTGGTTATAAGTCATAGAGCTATGCATAATGCAGCAAGAACAACAAACAATAAAGCTAAGAACTGTGCACTTACTGTGACATCAAATGTAAATAAGAACCTAAAATATTGTAACAAACTTAGAACTACCCTGTGCTATGTCTTGATCTTTAACAATTTAAAAACATCACTTCATCCAGAGAGGTTATCATAGTGACCGATTTTAATAACAAAGCTATTATGAAACAGCGTTTATTATCTTAGCAATTATTCATCTGTGTAGCTTACATTTATTCTCTAATTAAACTCTTACAACAATCCTTGCTTTTACAAATATAGACAAGGGATAAAAGGGATTTGATTAATTTTCTATTGTTATCCTTATTTTCAAGATCTTTAAACTGAGACACACAAAAATAAAATAGCTTGCCCAATCTTACTCACTGGAATTGATGGAGCCAGCATTTAGTCACAAGTCCCCTGTACTCTCGGAAGCATGCCTGTAACTACTTTAATCTGTTATTTTTCCTTTGCTTAATTCCTTCAACTTGCAATATTTATCCTATTATACTCACTTGCATCATACTTTTATATTAATACAAAACCGCACTCTATCTTGCTTTTTTCTTTAAATCATTTTCCTTGCATTTCTACTTCATCTACTTTAAATTTTCATTTTCATGTTTGTCTACTTTTTTTTGTCTTTGTAAAAAGTGTTTTTTAATTGACAGATAAAATTGTATTTATCGTGTACAATATGTTTTGAAATATTTACTCATTGTGTAATGGCCTATCTAGCTGATTAACATAGTCATTACCTCACAAAGTTATTTTTATAAAGGAAAATCTCTTAAAATACTGTGTGTAGCCTTTTTTCAAGAATGAAAAGTATTTTCCTTAACTATCATCATCAAGTTGTAGAATAGATCTCTACTTTTCTATTATTTTATTAGGCTATAGGAAATAACATTTCATGTGATATATAGATGAATATTTAAATAGTTATTTAATAATGATAATAGAATTTGAAACCCCAAAAAACAAATACATGGGTTTTCAATATGAAGCATACATATCTAAAAATAAGAAAATTCACTAATATATTGCTTTTACAAATTGATGTGATTTTGATTAATGACTTTTTGGTAAAAACAATAAGAATAAATTTATAAAGGAAAACAAAATGAATATACAAAATATCCCTTAAACCATTACGGAATATCATGGGAATAAAATGAAATATTGACAAAAAGCGTGAGGAAATAGAAGTGGTTCTGCTGAAAATTAGCAGAACATTTAAAACAATATAATCACAGACCCATAAAATCCCGACTAAAAACCTGGAAAATTTCTGTATATTGGTGATATTGTTTATATTAGTAAAATATTTACAATCTTGGTAGATTTCAAAAAGAATTTGGAAGATAATCCAAAAGTCAGAAGTTTAAAACCAGAATATAAACTCAATAATTTTGAATTGGATTTGAAGCTGTAATATTGTATATAGTCACATAAATGTATTCTTAGGCTGCTTTATGTGGTTCAACAAATAATTCTATGCAAAGATTTAATAAATAATAAAGGGTGTGCAGTTCTTAAAGAACCTTATGCTTACATTAGCATTCAGGTGTAGGTAATGGTACGAATGTTGTAGAGTGAGCTTGGTTAATTATTAAAATTAAGAAAAGTACAGCCAAAAAGAGATTATTATTTCATTGTCTACTGGAGAAAGTGTATCCGTTCAAATGCTTTTCCGCATTTAAAGATTTTAATATTGGAAAACTTGTTTTAGGATATAATTTATTTTCTAAGAAATTTACCATGCTCAATCCCTTTATTTGGTTAAAAGGAATGGCAGAGTAAACACTTCCCAGAATCTCCCCTGTAACAGAAATGAGAATGCTGGAAAAATAGTCAAAGTAAGCTTTTTCCAAACTCTAGACATTATCTAATGTTTTATAACAATCAAAAGAGAATTCACTGGAGAAAAATAGCTCAATCTTGGTAAGAATCACAAGTTGTGCATTTTAATTTCCCCCTTTCCAACCCTTTCTCCCCAGCTCCATTGCAGCCTGACTACTTAATTGAACACTTTTGAAAGGTAAATTTTATGATATGTGAATATGTCTCAGCAAATACTAAACAAGTTTTTTATTAATTATATAATTAAATATAAATTTTTGAAAGTGATTTTCAGTAACATCTGTATTACTAAGTAAAATAAAATTATAAAATATTCCCATTTCAGTAAATTCAACACATGAAGAAATAAAGATATTGTACAAAGAATTCTTAAATAAAAAATCCTCTTCAAGTTATTAACATATGATTTTAAGGGGAGATTTTATAAATAAATAATATTACAAAAATCATTTCATAATCAAATTCTAAACATTTTTTTTGTGTGTGTGTGTTTGTGTGTGTGTGTGGTGCTAGGGATTGAACCCAGGGCCTTATTATGCACATGAAGCAATCACTCTTCCAACTAAGCTTTATCTATACATGGTTTTTATAAGGAAAAAAATATTGATCATAATAACCATCCTATAGATCATGAGAATACATCAGAAATAACCACATTATAGATTTTAAAATTTAATCTAGTATTATAAAAGAATTTTAAAAATGTAAGCAAATTATGAAGTTAACAAAAACCAGAATAAATCGATTTAAAATGGTTAGAAATTACATGATTAGAGAAAGAAGAAATTGAAATAATCCAAATATCTAGAAACAAAATAAAGGTTAATTCACATATAAAGGTTATTATATGCTAGAATAAGCAAAGGGTATGATGAGGATTGGCTTATCATAAGGATAAGACAACATAAATAGAAGACTAAAGCAAAGAAATGTGTAAAAATTAAAAGGAAATAGAGAGCTATCACTGTAATGATATATAAAACTTTTAAGGGAATGTGGTAAATATAGAAGGTGAACCATGAAGACCTGACATCATACTAAAAGAATTTTCCGAAGTGGGGGAAAATTTGCAGCTTTGCAGAGGACCAGGCTAAGACAACCTGGAATTCTAATCCAAAGAATTTCCAAGGCCATAAAGATCTATTTTTTAAACTGGTGAGTTTGTGGTAGTTTATATAGCAATGGATAGCTAATGCAAAAGAAAATAAAATGAGGTTTAAAAATATGCTTATAATATTTATTTAAAAATATTTTTAGTTGTAAATGGACACAATACCTTTATTATTTATGTTTATATGGTGCTGAGGATGGAACCCAGTGCCTCACCCATGCTATGCAAGTGCTCTACCACTGAGCCACAACCCCAGCCCCTGTTTATAATATTCATATTCTGAAGTTTGAATAAATAAAAATCTTGCCTTTTTAATCCTAGCATGATTACAGATTATGGCAACTTTATAATAAACCAGTAATTTAGGGTAAATGTTATACTCCCAGATGCCCCACAGCTGATCTGCCCACAGAGACTTCATGAAAACTATAGGCTTTCCTGTGACTACTACTGAACTCTAGTAAAAGTGGGTCTGCTGTCGTGATTTGGATTTCAAATTGCATGTTTCCATCAAACAGTGTCAATATCAGTAAGAACTGCTTACCTCAGCACTTAACTTTAGGAAAAGCAACGTGTGCACACATTCATGCCCCCATTTAATTTCACAGCCATTTTATAAGATTGGTATTTGATTTTAATACTGAAGATGAAGAAACTATGAAGTAATTTGTCACAGGGCTCACAATGGTTTTAAAAGATAGGATTGATTTAAAATCTGGTAAGCTTCACTGTAAAGACGTGCAACAATATCCACTGACTTTAGATAGTCTAGTAACATTCTGGTTTAAAGTGTTGTCCTAAAGACACACAGTACAGTATACTCAAGGGGAAATGTTTAAACAATGTAAACTGACCTGATCAACTTTTAGGAGATAACCTGTTCCAAGAGCCTGTGCATTGTTTTAATTTTCTTTCTTCAAAACTAAAATATCCCAGAGCTAAGTCCATTCTAGGATGATGTCAAATAAATAAACAGCAAGTCTAAAGTGGGGTTGATAATTTTATATTTAGGATTATTTTACATGGAGCTCTTCTATAACATGTTGCTCTGAAGAGAATTTGGCATACAGTGGATCTGTATTGGATTGCATTCAACATGATTTAGTCACTTGTGTATGAAATATCTTATGATAAATTTTCTTCCATTAGCCTTCCTATTCACTGTAGCTCAAGAAAATATAAAATAAGTCAGTATTGCCAGATTGTTTCAACTATCTTTGCAACTAAAGTTTAGCCATGCTACATAAATGCTTCCTTCTAAATAACTTCTGATTGTATATTAAAATATTTTTGAAAAATTTAAAGTATAAGACAGTTGTTCTATTCATTCAAGAATATGTATATAGAGATAATTATATGCCAGAAAAGTTGTTAACATTTCTAGATGCCAAAATTAAAGAACTAAGAGCTTATAAAACAGTTGAGAAAATATAAATAATAATAACTGATAAAATCACAAATACTCCATAGAGACATGTATAATGTGTTTCTTGACACCACTGGTTTTGGCTTTAGACAGAAAAAATCTAGTTAAAAGGCAAATTATTTTTTATGCTGCCTAGAAGCAATAGCAGTTCACACAAGGCAGAAGTGTAGGCTTTATAGTATTTCACTATAAAGCCACTGTGACAAAAGAATAGTCTACTAATATATTAATGAAGAGTTATGTATGGCATAGAAATCATGGGCAATATATCTTTCCTCCCTTTCAGCATTATATTTGTATTTTTCTACTTGGTTATTTTATCTTCTACCAACTTTCCCTTTAAATAATAAAAACTATGTCATGACAAAATTGAAAAAAAATGTTTTAGCTAATTAAATAAGAAGGATTAAATAGCCAAAGTCTTTCTTTTAAAATGTTAGTCCAAATAATTAACCATCATATGGAAGTTAAAAGAAGTAGAACCTTATACCATGTACTAAAATAAAATTTCTATTTATTAAAGATTTACACTAAGTTTTTACCATAAGGAATATTTGACATAAAAATAAAATTTTGAAATTATATAATATAAATTAAAAATTCAACCAAAATTAATGACAAAATGATACAAGATTGAAAGTATATATGCTCATGCATAGAAGACTCATTTTAAAAATATTAATAGCCAGATGCAGTGGTACAAAACTGTAATCCCAGCAACTCAGGAGGCTGAGACAGGAGGATCGTGAGTTCAAAGCAAGCCTCAGCAAAAGTGAGGTGCTAAGCAACTCAGTGAGACCCTGTCTCTAAATAAAATACAAAATAGGGCTGGGAATGTGGCTCAATGGTCGAGTGCCCCTGAGTTCAATTCCCAGCACATACACCCTCACCCCCCCAAAAAAAAAGTGAATAGCTTTTATTAAATGAAGAGACCAATATACCACTGATGAATTAGAAAACAATTTTGGTAAAACTGATACCAGTAGCTATTAATACTTCTGGCTCCCAGCCTTCTAGACAGGTAATGGGTTATATTGTTCCATTTTATTAAAAGTTAGGGGAGGGATTGCAACTTGCTTTGGTCAATATATGTGAGTGAAGTTACGTGTGTTAGTGTTGGGGTGGAAACTTTGACTCAGTATCAAAAAAACTTTGAGGAATTTGTCACATATACTTTCCAATTCTGTAGTCATACTGGAAGCCCTTATTAATATACAGCCATCAGGTTGAACACCAAAGTTACTTCCGTGAATCCTGACTTGGATTTTAGTTTGCACATCTCCCCTGTCTTGCCCAAAAAGCATGAGTGAAAAATAATCCTTTCTATATATATGGCATTAAAATTTAGGAATATTTATTTTAAGAACACAATTTATTCCACAATTCAGCAATCTAAATTCCTCAAGCCAAATCTGGACTTCTCCCTGATTTTGCAAATAAAGTTTTATTTGAACAAAGCCCTGCATTTTCACATATGTATTGTCTCTGAATACTTCCATGCCACATAGCACAGGTAAGTACTTGAGATGGAGACTGTATATCTTTCAAAATCTAAAATATTTTTTCTCTTATCTTTTCAAAAACTATTTTTAGACTCTTAATCTACCTTAAATCTATGATTGCTGGACCAATAAACCAATGGAGAAATACAGTGGGATAATAACCATATAAGAAAAGGTTAAATTTTATAAGTAAGTGATTTCAGTAGAAACATTATTCCAGTTATCATCTACAAAAATACATAAACATTAAATTACATGACAATATATACAACATCTAGTTTGAAAGAGTTTAAATAAAATGCATATTAAAAAGTTCACTCCTATTTATGATTGAAATATTATTTATATAAGTTAGAAAACACAGCCATTATATTAATCAAAAGTCTGAAAAATTGTGATCATCATTCATTTATAAAAACCTCACTTCTAGAAATTTGGTCTAAGAAAAAATTAAAACCAAAATGGTATGCTTAAGAATTTTGAAGTCAAATTTTGTTAAAGTTTGTAAATAAACTTAAACCACAAATTATAGAATTGGTAAATAAATTGTGATACACCTACATATTGGAATACTAAGTAGTCATTACAAATGAACAGTAGAGGTATGTTTATTGAGCATAAAATATTCACACAAAATATCAAGTTACAGAAAGTACTAAGTAGAAACATTTCACTAATGGCCCCATTTCTTCTCTCTCCCTGCATCCAATTTCTTGTGATGTTCTTTTGAATATTAATCTCACTCTTGATAATTTATCCTGGTAAATGGATTAGGTAGAAGTAACAGTGCGCCAATTCTTAATTTAGACTGTAGGCAATTTCTCATAATGTTACTTACTGCTTTTCATATCTCTGCCATTGCAATTTGAACTCCATGCCTAAGTTAGTACACGGGCCCTTATGAAGGAGAGTAATTCCCCTGAGATGAATTCAGACGTAACAATCACCACTGACACCTAGATGCATAACAGAGCTAAGGGGAAGTGATCAGAGCTATTCAGGCTTGAGCAGCTAGAAATCTGAGATGAACCTCCAAATGAGATGCATACAAAATAAATATTCACTGTAGGTACTACTAAGTTTGTGAGTAATTTGATATCAATCTAAGAAGATAGACCCATTTTAGTTAGGGAAAATATCCATAAATTCAAGCATGACAAAACATATTAGGGGCATTAAAATCAATGGTTAACTATAATCATTAAAATGAACAATTTTAATTTTTTCTTTATATTTTAAAATAAAAATTATCATGTATTATTTTTCCATAAATGGGATTTTAAATAAAAGTGATAATACATTTAAAAAGTGTTCCCTTCCATGTTAAGCAGAATAAAGCAATGTAAAACTTTTTATTACTACCCTGAATAAAAAGTTTCCCACAGAAAATAAGAAATGGCTCCTAGTTCTCAACAATTAAAAGTGATAAAAATAAGGATATATTTACCAGCTATTATCATCTCTGGATATTAGCCTTTATGTATCATATTTTGGGCTACATAAAAAATTTAATGTAATACTATACAGAATTTAAAAATAGACTTTAATTCCTTCTATTTCCCAGCCAAAATATGAATAGTGTGGTTTTTGCCATTAAAAATATTATCCAACTTATTCATGTCTAAAGGTAATTTTCCCAGGAATATTCTTTTATAAAGAGTTTAAACTGTTTTAAAATGTTCCTACAGTACTTGCTGGATGATATTTGAGACAATGGCAGAATCTCCTTACTTTTGATGTAAAACAGGCAAGATTAATTCATTCATAGCTTTAAAATGTACCCAGGAGACTTCTGGGTTTTGTAGTATTAAATTATTTTCACAAATGTCTTTTAAAATCTGAAAAATTTATAAGTTATATTTCACATTTCTCTTTTCCTCACTCCTCATATCCAATTTATCAGCAAGTCCTGACACTACTTTTAACTCCTCTGTTATCACTACAATGTTGAAATGTAATTTTGGCAGTAAGGGCATACTGGGGGTTGAACTCAGGTCCACTCAACTACTGAGTCACATCCCCAGCCCTATTTTGTATTTTATTTAGAGAAAGGGTCTCACTGAGTTACTTAGTACTTCACCATTGATGAGGCTGGCTTTGAACTTGAGATCCTCCTGCCTCAGCCTTCCAAGGCCCTGAAATTTTAGGCATACGCCACTGCGCCCAGCTCAAAGTATAATTTTTAAAGTCAGAAATGACTTTTCTACAAATATTAAGTATGCATATGTCAAATGTTTATTTAACTCATTAAGTAGGGAATCAGTAGGATGGCAAATGTGGTTCAAGGAGCATTTGAAAAATAGTCTATTAGAAAAGACATGCTGGCATGAGTTTACCTTGTTAGGGGCAAAACTGGTTAATATCATGCAAAGCAATAAAATCAAAGCCTTTTCCTGGAAAGAAACTATATCTCCAATGGACAAGAAAAAAATACATATAGCATAGATTATTATCCTTAATTCTAAATATCAAAGCAAACTAAAGTACATACTCGAGAAAATTAAATTATTCTTGAGTGATCCTATTAGGTAGTAACTCTAGTATGACTAAAATGACATGCAATTTTTCCATTGATATATTAGTTATTTTGGATTATTTTCAATAGTCCCCCCCCCACCCTTAGATTAGCAATTACTTACAAAGTATATTCTTCATCACAAAAAAAGGTAATCTGGTGTTTGGGTCTGATTCATTTGCCTAGGTTAATAAAATGTATTCATTACCACCTTCTTCTTCATGATATGACTAGCAAGTCTAGAGACACTCAGTTTTGAACAACTATCATTGCCAGAGAATGAGCTTTCTGGAGTACAGGATAGCTCTCCAAGTGGCCTTGGACCATCCGGGGTCTCCCTGGTTTCTTTGTTTGTAGTTCTCAAGAGTAACTGTAGAATGTGCTGGGAATGCAATATCCTGAGATAAAGAAGAACTGGCCAGAACAGCCAGGCTCTGATTCTGCTGTCCCTAGAGACAGGATGTCCTTCACTGATTTTAGCCCAGCATGTCATAGATCCCCAGAGGTATAAAACATCTTTGGGCTGCCTTTTGGAGTCCCTCTACTGTGGTGCAAATGCAGCACAAGCAGATGAGGTTCTTCTATTGTAAGCAGATTTCCTGAGCCCTGCGAGACAAGCTCATCCTAAATCCTAGGCTTTTGCTATCCCTTGCTGCCTATCTGTGAATAATTAAGTTAGTTCACTTAATTTGTCATGTGAGTGTTCTGTTCCACCAGACTTGTGCAAGTAGTAGAAAATGCCGTCTCATATGCACTGAGCTGAGCTTGCACAATCATTCACAGTTAATTTGCTTTGCATAGAAATTGCATAAGGAAAACCTTAAAAGTAATAATATACCAAAACAAATTGAATGGATAAAGTGTGACCACCAGTTTCTTTTCTGCATTCTACATTGTCTCGTTTTTGTTCATTTAAATTTGACTTGGTCTTAGTGACTTTCTTTATCCAATAAAATTCAGTAGAAATGGCTTTATGTCTTTTCACTACTATATCACACTAAAACCATGTCTAGGATGGTATAGGCCCTCTATAAGCATTGGCTAACCAAATGAATGATAGTTTATCATGATTTTGATATTGAGTGTCCCCCAAAAGCTCATGTGTGAGATAATCCAAGAAAATTTAAAGGTGAAATGATTAGGTTATGAGAGTTTTAACCTAATCATTGAATTTATCTCTTGATAGAGATTAACTGGGTGGCAACTGTAGGCAGGTAGGGTGTGTGTGGTTGGAAGAGGTGTATCATTGGGGGACATTCCTTCAGGCTATATATTTTATTCCTGGAGAGGAGACCTTTCTCTCTGGTTTCCTGGTGCCATGTCTGGAGCCGCTTTCTTCCACTTCTCCCTTCCACATTGATGTCCAACCTTATTTCTGACCCTAAGGAGCGAAGGCAGCCATCAATAGACTGAGATCTCTGAAACCATGAGCCTCCAAATATATTTGTCCTCTTCTAAAACTGTTCTTATCAGGTCTTTTGGTCACAGCAATAAAAAAGCTAACTAAAACATGTGCCTTGACATCATTTGTGCAGCTGAACTAGTTATCAAGATACATAATATTTACTTCAAGAAAAATATATTTTACCTCTGCCCTAAGGAGATTCCAGCATTAATGTTTGGAGGGAGTAGTTGTCTCCTATCATTCTGGTGCATGCTCTCCCCTAGAAGTTCAGAATTCTTGTGCTATTTCACATACTGGTAGCTGCCTACATCTTGTCTTTACTCGTGGTATCTCATTGTCTTTTAAAATATGTGCCTTCATTTTATGCAACCCCTGAAGTCTCTGCCAAGGCATGATGGGTAATAATGAGTTCATCCCATAAATCAGTGCCTGAATGTATTAGTTATGTAAGAGGAAGTACACAATAAAGGTCATAGGTCTTGAGTTGGAATCAGATGAAGAAAGACTCATGTTGAGTCATAACACTATTCTTAAACTAATAAAGGTAGTGAATTTAGAGCACTATGAGACATGTATCTCCATTTTTTACACATGAATTGGGGAACATAATACTCACTAGTAAGATGTTATAAGGATTAAAAAGAGCTAGGTATAAATTAAGTGTACTTATAGGCATACTTAAAGCATTAAGTGTACTTATAGGTATTATCAGAAGTTGTTTTCCCAAAAACAAAACATTATATTGCCTTAAGTTTCCCAAAACATTATATTGCCTTAAGTAGCTGGCTCCAAAATGTTGAGAATTTTAACTATGAGTTATGGGAGAGATCTTGGGCAAGATGTACTCTTTCTAGATAGCCATTCTCTCTTCTCAGGACCAATACTGTTTACAGACATAGCTTGAAGATATTGCAGAATCAGTTCCAGACCACTGCAATGAAGATAATATTGCAAAAAGAATGAGTCACACAACTTTTTAAAGCTTTCTAATGCATATAAAATTATGTTGACATTGTAGTCTATTAGGTGTGTGATAACATTATGTACCATTATGTATAAAATGGCAGTGTATATATTTAAAATAGTTTGTTGTTTTAAAATAGCAAGAATCATCTGAGTTTTCAGCAAGTTGTAATTGTTTGCTGATCTTGCCTTGATGTTGATGTTCCAGACTGATCAGGGTTGCTAAAAAGTGAGGAAGAAAATTTGCCACATCGATCAATTCATCTTTTGTGAGAGGTTTCTCTGTAGCATGCAATTCCATTTGTTAGCACTTTATCCACTGTAAATTGTTTTTTTTTTTTCTCAAAATTGGAGTTAGTCTTTTCAAGCCTGCTGCTAATTTTTTTGACCAAGTTAGTATTCTAAATCATTCAGTGTCATAAGAAACCACTTTCTTTGTTCATCTACAAGTAACTTCTCATGCATTAAACTTTTATCATGTTTAATGGATGAGAAGTTACTTCTTGTAGTAACTTCTCATCCATTAAAGCAGATGAGATTGGGCTATTAAGTCACATCTTCTGGCTGCATTTTAAATTCTGCTCATCTTGCTATTTCCACCACATTTATAATCACTTCCTCCACTGAAGTGAATCACTCAGCCATCAGTGAAGACTAGTATTAACTTCTTCAAAACTATAGATGGTTGATGTTTTGACTATGAACATCAACCATCTCTCTCATGAATCAAAAATTACTTAATAGCATCTAGAATGTTATTTCCATTTTACTTTTGTCCAGGTCCTTTGGAAGTCTTAAACAATAAGCCTTGAAAGTCAAAATGACTCCTTGATCCATTGGCTACAGAATGGTTGTTGTATTAGCAGACATGAAAAGAACAGTAATCTTATTGTGTATCTCCAGCAGAGCTCTTGGGTTAATAGGCCCATTGTCAATAAGACATAATATTTTTAAAGGAATCATTTTTTCTGAACCAGTAGGTATGAATAGAGGTATTTAAATGGTCAGTAAACCATATCATACAGAGATTTGCTGTCATCTATGCTTTTTTTCTCCATTTATAGAGTACAGGCAATGTAGATTTATTATAATTATTAATCCCTCTAGAATTTTTAGAATGGTAAATGAGCCTTAGACTTAACTTAAAGTTTCCAGATGCATTAGAACCCCCCAAAGCAAGTCATCTTTGAATACAGACATTGGTTTCTCCCCTATCACTGTGAAAGTCCTAGATGGTACCTCTTCTAATATGAGATTATTCTTTCTACATTGAGAATCTGGTGTTTAGTGTAGCCATCTTCATTAGTTATGTTAGCCAGATCTTCTGGGTAACTTGCTGCAACTTCTACATCAGCACTTGTACTTCACCTTGCACTTTTATGTGATGGCTCCCTTTCTTAAACTTCATGAATCAACCTCTACTAGCTTCAAACTTTTCTTCCACAGATTCCTATCTTCTCTCAGCCTTCATAGAATTGAGGAAGTTGAGGGCTTTGCTCTGGATTGGGTTTTGAGTTAAAGGAATGATGTGGCTGATTTGATCTTTTATTCAGACCACAAAAACTTTCTCTAAATCATCAATAAGCATGTTTTGCTTTCTCATTAGTCATGTGCTTTATGTTTTAAATTCTTTCAAGAACTTTTTCTTTGCATTCACAACTTGACACGGTGCAGGAGGCCTAGCTTCCCACCTACATGGGCTTATGATATGTTTTCTTCACAATGCTCAATCATTTATAGCTTTTTATATAAATGAAGAGATGTGTGGTTCCTTTCTCTTGAATGCCTTCAGGTCATTTTTGGGTTACAATTGACATAATTTCAATATGTTTGTGTCTCTAGAAAGAGAGGAGCCCAAGGAGAAGAAACACCAGGTAGTGGACTAGTTAGATCATATATAACATTTATGGATTAAGTTCATTGTCTTGTATGGGTATGGTTTGTGCTACAAAACAGTTATAATAGTAAGAGCAAGCTCATATATCACAGTAACAGATGCAATGATAATAAAGTTTGAAATATTATAAAAATGACTGAAATGTACATTGAGTTAAAAAAATGAACACATGTTATTGGCAAAATGGCATTGATAGACTTGATCAAGTCAGGGTTGCCACAAAACTTCAGTTTGTTAAACAAACAAACAACACAATATCTATGAAGTACAGTAAAGGGAAGTGCAATAAAATGATGTATGCCTATACTTTGGAAGAAGATACTTCAAGAAAAGTTGAATTTTTGAACTGTGATTGACAAATTCTAGCAGACAGGAAAAATTTTAATTTTGTTTCAGGAACAGCTGTAATTTTCTTTCTGCAGTAAGTCTAGAATTATAAGATTTGGAATTATATGCATAGTATATATTTTACAGCTTTGTTTAGGTAATACATAAGTTATATGGAATCTTTTGATCTAACTGTTTTTTCTAGCTCTTACCTCTCAATAGGCTCTTACCATGGTGGATTTTATTTGTCCAGAAAAGTGTTAAACTATTAACAGTAGTTTCCCCTATTCTAACAAGGATCTTCAGAAATAGTAGTTTAAATCATGTTGTATTAGTGAATAGCATAACAGGAAAGAAAGTATTATTTGGTCCTTGGGAAAGTATATTTATAGGAGTATTTTTTTCTTCTAATTACTGAAGTTTATACTATTTGGATATGAACTAAAATCCACGTTAGGTACTTTTGTTCATCTTACCGCAGTTCAGGAAGAGACTAACCAATACTTCAGTGGCATATTAGCTTCTATTTGCTAGAGATCTTTATTTAACATTGGATTTTCTTTGGTCAAGGTCAGCTTCTACACACTTTCAGTTGGTGAATCCTTCTCATTATTATGTTCTCCAATTAGGAATGTAGTTTTGAAGTCAGGTTTTCTTTTCTTGTCTTTTCCTTGGAAATTTTAGAATGTAGATAGTTAAATATAGCACACTTGAAGTATTTGCTATTGGAATGTATTTACTTCACTTTTAAAAAGGTTGTTTAGACTTATCCTCTTTTTATATGGCATGAAAGCTAAACTTTAGTAAACTAGAAGTCGTAATTAATATTACAGTGGATGTGATCAATGTTAATAGTCAGATCAAACTCATATTGTCTTCCTTGATAATTATCTGTGGGCTTTATTATTCCAGAAATCACTTTAACTCATTCTCTCTTTGATTTAGGAACATTATTTTAAAAAGCATGCCTTTCGATGGCTCAAATTTTCCATGGAACTCTATTTGCTCCATTGAAAGGAGTCAGCTGTTCTACCATTATTCCAACTTTTCCCTGCTATGCCTACCCTGGTGGCAGGAATCACCTTTCAAAGGTCATACAGAGCCAGTAAAAGCCATTCATTCAGTGCCAGGAGTATTCTGGTTTCTCTGTGACTGAATTCATTATTACTCATTATTAAATCCATTATCCATTCAGTTATAGCACAGCATGGGTGGTGGGGAGCTATTTCCTTTTTGGCTTTAACCAATTCCTTGGTTTATGTGTACCTGAAAGATATTCTCAGAGGCCTGGCCAAATAGGCCAGCTTTTTAATCATCCAATCAGCACACAGTCTTCACCATTCACAGCATTTGTAAGCATTTTCTCAGACATGGCTTATAACTTAGCCAGATTTTAATAATATTCCTAAGTGTTTATAAAGTTATTCTGCTTCAGTGGCTGTTTAGTAAAGAAGAAATTATAGTACTTGATTCTGAAATTTTCTGATACCTAAAGGCTACTACACAAAAGTAAAATGATGTGATGATGTTTCCAAAATCAAATCAAAATCAAAGAAGTAAGCCACTCAGTAGAGACTTAAGGTGGGCCTTAGGGGAATTTTTGTCTTTTCCCAATTTCATTGGTATTTCCTCTGACTGCACCCATGCACACACACAGACTGGCACAGAAATGACTTCATCAAGAAGAACAATTGACGATTCTTATCTTGTATAAAATGTTATGCAAATGCTCAATCAAAGCTAGTCCCCTGATCTCATTCCCTTAAGTCTCTTCCATATAAAAGTTTGGCAGTTCCCACTGATATATCCTCAATTTCCTTCTATGTGGCCCAAATATTTTGAATTAGATATTTACATCTTTAAATTACTATACTAAATATCTTCAGCCAGTGGTGTGGCCAGATGAATAGTGAGATTAAAGAGAGTTAAATATTTAACTATAAACTTTTTTTTTTTTTTTTTTTGCAAAAACCACTTATTTGTGTGGGAAGTGTGGACATATTATTTCAATTGTTTCTAATGCTTGAATTTGTCAGGAATCTATTCCCAGATGCTTACCACATTACTAGTCACTATTGGCTATATAGCAAGCATAGGGAACACATTCCTATAAGGATATCACTCACTATTGGAGAAGGAGAGATAAGTACACTATTCACTGGACTCAAGAAACAGCAGAAAGTACCTATCTGAAATATGCACAACATGTTTCTGTCAATAATAGATATCTGATACACATATTTGTTGAATGATCTAACATTCTGAAGACACATGGTTTGATCATTCTTTGTGTGTTCTTTATTCTGGAAAGTAGCTTCAGACTCAGCTTTGATAAACTAGAATCCTGGATTCATTTTTCTCATTTCCTTCTTGTTTTTGCTTATCCTTCTACCCATCCAATTTGTGGCTGGCTCGCTTTCTTTCTTTGTTTCTTTCCTTCCTTCCTTTTTTCTTTCCTTCTTTATATAGCAGAGATAAAAATTAGAACAGAACTCCATGGTCTTTAAAATGTGGTCTTTCGATAATAACCTGGTGATAATTTATATAGGGTGATGAGAGTTTTTTCCTTTCTTTTTTAGTTAACTTTGATAGTTTATGTCTTCTTAGGAATTTTCCTTTATATGCTAAGTTATCAAATTTATTGGCATTTATTTATTTTCAAATTTATTGGCAAATTTGTTGATAGTTATTAGTAAACTATTGTTTTTAATGTCTGAGGATCTGAATCTGAGGATTCTTATTTTTTTTATTCTTATTACAGATATGTTAGGTTTTCTCTCTTCTTCCCTCTCTCATTTTGGTCTTTTCAAATAAGTAGCTTTTAGTTTTATTGATTCTATTTACTATTTTGTTTTCAGTCTTATGGATTTCATTCTTTATTTTTGTTTAGGGTATAATTTATTCTTCTATTTCTACTTTTTTTAACCTTGTTTAGGGTTTTTTGAATGTTTTCCTCTGTGATTTATTATTTTTCATTACTTTTAGAAGATTCTCAGCCACTATATTTTTAAATAATTTTTCCTTTCTGTTCTCTTTCTGATTCTGGGATGTCAGTTGCACATATGTTAGACCATTTGATGTTGTCATACAGTTCTCGGATGCTCTGTTCATATTTTCTTCCTATCCTTTTTCGTTTTCTTTCTGTTCTGTTAATATTTAAATCAGTAGACTTTGAGTAGAGAAAATTACCTTTGATAATGTGGGTGGGCACCATACAATCAGTTAAAGGGCTTCTAAGAAAAGAAAGACTGAGATCCTTTGAGGAAAAGGGAATTCTGCTTCCAAATTGCCTTTGGACTTGAACAGCAATATCAATTCTTCTCTGTGTTTCCAGTCTCCGGTTAGCTGTGCAGATTGCAGACTTGATTTATGCCATGATTACATGGTTACTTCTTTAAAAGCAATGCTCTTTGTGGCTTTTTCTCTGGAGAACCTTGACTAATATGAGACATCACACCCACCACCTAGTTACCAAGTCAATATTACATATTTTAGGTATTTGTTATGGTAGCATCTCATTTCTAGTGCTAGTTTATGTTTTATTTATCCATTGCAGTGTAACAAACCAACTCAAAATTTAGGGGATTAAAGCAATTATCATTTAATTTTCTTATAACTTTGTATGTCGAGAATTTGGGCAGAATGTGTCTGGCTTATCTTTGCTCCACAATGTGAGAGGCCTCAGCTGGGTTGCCTCAAATGACTGGGAGATGGTTGGGATGGTTTGATTGGGGCCATATGTCTGTGACCTCAGTTCTGGATAATAGCTAAGCTTCTTGGTTCTCTTCCACATGATATCTTAATCTGTCAAACTTTAGCTCAAACTTTTTTAGTCTAGCTATTTCCAGACCCCAAGAAGATTACTATATACAAGCACTTATTAAGACTCTAATGGCAACATGTTTACTATATATTTGTTGTATTAATCTGCTTGAGATTCTGTAACAAAATGACATATGCTGGGTGGTTCAGGCAACAGAAATTTATTTCTCACTGTTCTGGAGGCTGGAAGTCTAAAATCAAAGTGATAACCAAGTTGGTTCCTCCTGAGGTGTCTGTCTCCCATTGGCCTATATTTGGCCCTCTTCTTTCTGTGTCCTCACATGGCCCTTTCTCTGTGTGCACACATCTCTGCTGTCTCTGATATCTCTTACTCTTCTTACAAGGACAACAGTCTTATTTGATTAGCACCCCATTATTATGACTTCATTTAATTTTAATTATCTTCTGTCATGGGCTGAATGTTTCTTCCCTTTAAAATTGAGATCATGGATATTAATTCCCAATATAAGAGTAGTTAGACAAGGGGTGTCTGATATTGATGGTCTGTGAAGTTGTATGTATTCAACAGAAGAGCACCAGGCCTAGCTGCCTGCTTGTTACTGGCTGCTTTTTCTTTCTATGTTGTATTTGATTCCAGCTGATCTGGGACTACAATTGTTGATAAAAACTTTTGTTTCAATATATTCAAAGTAAATGTTTCACATGACAAGTAAGAAGCTCTTTGGGATTTATCTGTATTAGTCCCAAGCTTTATTCTTCTAATTTCCTGGCCTTGACACAGACAGCCTCATGGAATCCACAAAGGAAATTCCTTCTAGGTGTGTTCAATGTGTACAGGACACCTCTCCTCATTTGGAGGAAGCGTATTTTGGAGATTCATATGTCACGTGGATTACTTCTAAGAAAATTGGAGCAAATCAAGGTTTTTATTCTTTGGTTTTGGTGTGGTTTTCAACTTTCCTGTGCCTTTCTGTCTCATCATTCTGCAATCACCCACAAGTGTCCCCCGCCCCCACAGGCTTCCAGAATCTAGACTCTGCTTCAGAGGCACCACCCTTCAGTCTGTCCTTTTGAGCTGAGTGCTTTGGGCTTTTCCTCTCTAATTACCAATCAGGATATACTTACCCAGCCCCATTTCCTCAGTTCTCACAGCTGCATTATAAATTTGGCTAACAAATCCTTGTTAATGCTTTATTACTTTTTTAACACTTCATGACAAATCCAATTTCATTGTGGCTTCCTGGAAAAAAATCCTTGACTTCAAATGCTGAGTCTTTCTGGGCTGGAAGTGTAAGAGTTATTTGGGGCCAGACAACACTTCTATGCCTGCCAGGCTTCTTGAACAAAGCTGGTGGCTTTCTGTCCTGATGGTCCTGGTTGCTAACTATTCCTCTTCTACAGTCAGAGTGAGAGGATTTATTTATTAATGTTCTGCCAGGTTTTGAACAATGAGTCTAGCAGCCTCAATTTGGGAGGAGTATAAAGGACACTCTGTACTTTGGAATGCCCATTTCTGATAGAGGTTAGAGGAAAGAATGTTTCATTATTTCATTGCTGATTTCCAACAATAGGTTATCTCTCTCTAAATCATAATTTTGTTTGAGATAAGGGATTATCCTGATTATAGTAAGAGGTCCAAATAGTTACTTAACTCAGAGGATGGTTACTGTCATTCTCTTACACACACACACACATACACACACACATACAAACTGACATGTCTTGTCAATAAGTAAGTTTTCTTTGGATAGGTCTAAAAGAAAAAAGTCAGAATATTTTTAGGGTGATTAATTACTTTTATCACTATGCCTTAACATCAAAGAAGATTTCATACTCATCCTGAGAATACCACATGGTCTCCCTAATTGTTAGATTTCTCTCTGGGGATGAAAAATTTAAATACTTTTACTGCTGAGTAATATATTTAACATGTGTGCTAGAATGATTCCCAGTGGTGATTGTAAGTTATCTCTTTGCAATACTGATCACATAAAAAAGACTTTCAACTGCTGTTGTACTAAAACAGATGGGTCAGTTCTTATCATTGAAAAGTTTTGGCTGTATTTATGATATTATGGATAGTATATAATTCCAATTTTCATTATTAAAACAAAATACCTCAAGTTAGATAACTTTATAAAAAAAAAGAAAGAAGTTCATTTTGATTCATAGTCTGGCCCAATGGTGATAAAGACATATTGATGGCCTTCATGCTGGCAAAGTCCCAAAGTGGCTAAGGACACGCAATGGCAAGAGGCAGTGAACATGCATGTATGTGTGTGTGTGTGTGTGTGTGTGTGTCTGCCTGTCTGCCTGCCTGCTGCTCCCTCTTGCTTTTAAAAAACCACTAATATTTAATCATGGAGACTTCATCCTCATAGCTTTTTCTGATCTCAGTAACCCTCAGAAGAACCTACATCTAAACACTAGAGTTGAATTGTTTCCATCCTCTTAACACTTCAAAATGGGCATTAAATTTCAACACAGGAAGGCTTTGAGGACATTCTCAAACCATTTCCAAACCATAGCAGATGGGTAACTATCCAGGGAATGTTAAAACATTCATGTAATTCCTAAAACTCCTAAGAAAGAAAGATGGCTTTTCTATGGTTTTATAAAGGAACTTCCAGTAAATGAAAATATAGATTATTGGAGAGACAATTACTGAAATTTACATTGTAAACATTTTATGTTTTTATGAATTAATGCAGAAGATTTGGGCAATATCACTTAAAAGTGAGAAAACAAAAAAAAATCATAGTGCATTGAAAATAAGAATAAAGCCCAGAACTAACCTATAAAAATGTAAGATGTCATGTAAATATGTGCTCCCAATTCAGGATTATAGTTGAAATCAGTGAGAACTATAGCAGTGGTATAGAGAAAAACAACAACAACAACAAAAACTGTTAATAGGCTTAAGATGGTGGTTGATCCTTATAACCCAGGAAACCTAACTGAAGGGCAAGGTAATTGTTATGATCAAATTGTGTCCTCCCATAATTCATGTTACAGACCTGGACCCAGTACCTCAGAATATTCTTATTTGGAAATCTGATTGTTGCCGATATAACTAGTTAATTTAACATGAAGTTCTTAGGGTGGGCCCTAATCCCATATGACTAGTGTCCTTAATAAAAAGGAAAATTTAGACACAGAGACATGGACACAGAGAAAATGCCATGTAGAAATGAAGGCAGAGATTGGGGTGAAGCTTTTACAAGCTAAGGAGCACCTAATATTGCCAGCAAAAACCAGAGGTTTCAGAGAAAGTTGTCTCTCATAGCCCTCAGGAAAAGGCAAACTTGGTAACACACTGACAGACTTGTAGCCTTCAGGACTGTGAGACATAAGTTACTGTTTTTCAAGTCCCTCAGACTGTAGTATTTTGCTATGGTAGCTCCATCAAACTTGTATCATAATGTACATATCTCACTAGCATTTTTATGTTGAATGATTGAGTTTAGTGCCTAAAGAACTGAGTATAAGGATTTTATGTAACTCTCCAAGAAATACTTAATAATGTTCAATTTTTTTTTTTTTAGTTTTATGTGAGTATAATACCTTTAGTTTATTTATTTATATGTGGTGCTGGGGATTGAACCCAGTGCCTCACATATACTTGGTAAGCACTCTACCACTGAGCCACAACCCCAGCCCAAGTTCAATTTTTTAACCATCTAAAATATATGTATAACTGACTTACTTGTTATTGTAATGCAAATCTTGTGAAAATATAACATACATCAAAAAGAAAAAAACATCAAGTGTATAGAAGGATGAATTATGAAAAACTGAAGATAGTTATCATTTTAATTATTCCTAAAGTTTACAACACTCAACATCATAACACATTCACAATATTGTGTAACCATCACCACTGTCTATACCTCGAATCTTTCATTACACCTGTTTGCGCACATTAAACAATAGCTCCCTCTCCACCTTCTCCCTATTCCAAGAAATTTCTCATCTGCTTTCTGTCTCTATGAATTTTCCTCTTCCAGGTACAATCATTTTGCATCTACTGAGGTGATCATATGGTTCTTGTTCTTAATTCTACTTAAATGATGAATTACATTTATTGATTTGAACCAACTTTGCATCCCTGGGATGAAACTCACTTAATCATGGTATATCTTCTTGATGTATTTTTGAATGCAGTCCGCTAACATTCTAATAAAGACTTTTGCATCTGTGTTTATTAGGGATATTGACCTGCAATTTTCTTTCCTAGAGGTATCTTTTTTGTTGTTGTTTTGGTATGCTGGTAAAGCACAGTTTTTATTTTGATGAAATCCATTTTGTCTATTTTTTTATTGCCTATTCTTTTGGTATCATATTCATTAAGTTATGCCAAATCAAAAGTCATAAAGATTTTCTGTAATGTTTCCTTTAAAGGGCTTTATAGTTTTGGTTTTTAGACTTAGGTCTTTAATACACTTGAGTTAATTTTTATACATGGTATAAGATAAAGTTCCAATAATTTTTTGCATGTTTTGACTAGTTTTTCCAGCACTATTTATTGAAAAGGCAGTCTTGAATGCCTTATAAAAATCAAACTACACACACACACAAACACACACAATACTTATATGTTGGAATGTGTGTGAGGGAGTTTATTTGGGGCCTCTTTATCTGATTTTATTTGTGCAAATGTCTATATTTATGTCATATTATACTAACACCTTGTATTCGGTGTTGAAATTGATAATGTGAAGTGTGAGTCCTCCAACTTTATTTTAATTTTTTCAGTATTTTTGTTGGCCACCTGGGGCACCCTGGAATTCCATATGAATTTGACCAGTTTTTTTATATCTGCAAGAAAAGATAGTTGGACTTTTGATAGAGAGTGTGTTGAATCAGCATATTTTTGCATTTTCCAGTCAATTTTACCCTCCCCCACCACCGAGGGTAACAACTATCCTTACTTCTGCGTGGGATGTTAGTTCTGCCTGTATTGGTCATATTTTTATGTCCAAAGACATAAAGTCCTAAACTATTGAAAAAGAAATAAGTCATGAAGAACAAATCTCTTTTGTGTAATATTTTTCAATTAATTATCTACAAAATTTCCTGATTTTGATTTTTCTTTAAAGAGTTCATGAATTCTAAATTTATGTTTTCTATTTATTTTGAAAAAAATTAAACTTTCATAAAATAATGATAATATGAAAGATTTTTTTTTTACCTATTTGATACTAAGTTGCCAACAAGATGCTGAGTTACTCAAGAATAATGATATGTAATTCCCACATAAAATAGGTCGTTTTCCTCTGCAACCAAAATCTACCTGTTCTAATTAAAGTTGCTATAATGAACTACTGTAGAATGGGTATTTTATGAAAGAAAGACATTTATTTCTCATGGTTCTGGAGTTTGGGAAGTCCAAGCTCTGGCAGAACCAATGTCTGGCAAAGGCATGCTTCCTGGTTTCACATGGCCATTTTCTGGTTGGGTCTTCACATGGTGGACAGCAGTAAGAACTATCTCTCTGGCCTCCTATTAGGGCATTGATCCTATTCATAAGGGCTCCACCTTCATGACGTAATTACCTCTCTCCTATATCCTTACACCATCACACTGGAGTTAAGATTGCAACATAGGGATTTTGGGAGATACATTTAATTCATAACACTGGTGATGGACTTTCTCTGTAATTTTTGTTCTTTTTCTCTTTGTAATTTATAGCTATTTGGGGGAAAGTACTTTGAGAATACATAAATATCACATTCTACCTCAAACTTCCATGAATTTGTTTTTAGCAACCATTAATTCTTCTCGGCTGAATTAATGATTTGGGGATGCTTTCCATATGGTGGCTATTACTTTTATCATTTCTTCTACAATTGTTGGTTGGTATTCTACTGTAAGGAAAAAATTTCCTATTCTCATTCTATTAAGTTAATGAAAGTAAAGAGTTAATGAATTTGTATTTGATTTTAAGAGTTATAATCTTTTAATATCTTTGTTTTGATACTCAAATTTTCTCAGATTTGGCTAGTTAGAGACCCTTCAAGGTGGTTCATACAGTCTTTGGACATGGCTTATTTTTTTTGTTTGTTTGTTTGAGCAATTTCTTACCTTCTAACACTAAAGATGCTCCAGGTTTATCTTACACTTTTTCCACTCAGGTCCAGGGATCTGCTATTTCTTTAAAGAGGCCTAGTTCCTTTTAGAATAAAACAGTAGTTTAAAACCAACATTAGGTATCAAATAAACTTATTGTTGTTGCTCTTATGCCCTTTGACAGGATGCTGCCTGAGACTATTTTATATTTTTTATAAATTATATATATATATATATATATATATATATATATATATATATACACACACACACACATACATATATACATATTCAAATATATATTGGTACAAATGGATATTACACACACACACACACACACACAGAGCCAAATTCAGTGATCTTCCTGTCTCTGCATCTATCTACCTATGTAATACACTGAGTCCACATCAATAATAATTCAACATGAAAGTAGTCATTCTAGTTTTTTTCCTTTCCATATTTAAAACTCTTGTTATCCTTAACTTATAACTTACTAGGCTAAAAGCCCCTGAATGTAACCAAATATTGTTCTTGTTACCAACAGCTATATACTAACACCTTTTTCACTTAACTTATTCTATCCCAACTAACTATTGACACCCCACCAGGCAGACACCTTGACACTTATCAGACTCTGCATGACATGTTGGGCTATAAATACTACATAGGTATAGCTCGTAAAATGCTATCTAGTTGGATTTCAAAATAACAATATAGAATAACACAATTTATTTGTGAAAGTTGCCTTATCTAAGAACATTAAAATTACCCAGGATTTTCCTGAATCTTTTCATTTTTATGATGAGAAACTTTTGACAGAATCAGAGTGTAATTCCATCACAACAGATCATCCATTGGCAGGTAGGAGTACTTAAACATACTTTTCTATTTTTTAAAAGTATATAAAGTTCTGGCTCTTAGAAGTAAATGGAGAGATCATTTTCATTGCGGATTTAGAGGTATTAATTACATTGTGAAGTTATTGGGGCTACTAAGAAGTCTGTTATTATTTATAAAGCAAAGTTTTTCAGGTCAAACCAGACCCAAACTCTAACATTTGCTAGTTTCCTGTACTCATCAGTGTTCTCCAAAGAAACAGAACCAAAGAAGAGATTTATTATGAGATTGGCTCATGTGATTATGGAAACAGACAAATTCTGCAATATGCTATCTACAAACTGAGACTCAGGAAAGCTGGTGGTATAACTCAGTCCAAATCTGAATACCTGAGAATCAAGTGAATCATTGGTGTCAATCCCAGTCCAAGGGCAGGTGATGACCACTGTTCTGGTGCAAGAGGGCAAAAGTAAGTATTTCCTTTTCCTTTATTGTTTCTATTCCGGCCCTTAAGGGATTGGATGATTCTGAGACAAAACTATTTTACGGAGTCCATGATTCAAATGCTAATTGCATCTGGAAATACCATCACAGAGACACCCATGTGTCAATTTTCCTGGGCATCTTTGGCCCAGGCAAGTTGACACATGGTATTAATATCATATTATTTTAATAAAAATAATATTATGAAAATATTTACTCCAGATTGATTCGCTCATGAAACATGCTCAGTAATCAACTAAGACTTATATTTACATTTTAAATAAAATTCAACATTTACTTTAGATAGATAAAATCATAGGAGACTTTTATATTGTTCAATAAAATTTACTTATGTAGTTTAAAACTGCATACTCTAACAAGTGTGTCAAATACATTGCTACTCCAAACCCAGAATTATCTTAATCTGAGGCACAAGGTTAATAATAATTTACTCTCCTAAACATATCCACTTTTGATAATAGATTTCATTTAGAAACATATCCTCTATTCATTGAAATTATCTGGTTGAAAAAATAGGTCACCATGTTCATGACAAGGTTTTTCTTTAAAAATAGCATTATAAAATAATTAATCTACAAATTTTATCATGTATTTTGAGTTTTATTCTTTACTCAAATAAGACTTCCAGAAAGTTACAATTTGGAATAGTAGCTTCAGAAATTTCTTCACTGAGACATATTTTGTTGATAGTCTCTAGGGTTTTAACAAGGATTGGTAAAAGTTCTTTTTGTAAATGTAGGATTATGCTATCATTTGGATATTGTTTTATCCTCCAAGACTCCATGTAATGAAAATTAATTCACATTTAGAGATGCTAAGAGGACAGAAACTTAATTCAGCTATGGTGTTTGGAGGTAGGACCTTTGGGTAGTCATTAGGATTAGATGAGGCCATCAGGATAGAGTACTCATGTGAATACTGGTGGCTTTATGGGAAGAGGGAGAGACCAGAGGAGACATACATAACATGTTCCCTGTCTCTTGACATATTATGCCATGAAATTATTATGCAGTTTTAAATTACCTCAGGACTCTGATAGCTAGAAGGCTCTTACCAGATGAGGACCCTTGGCCTTGGATCAGAATTGTAGATCAAAATGAACCTTGTTTATTAGTAGTACCTATTCTCATATTTCAT
This sequence comes from Marmota monax, assembly GCF_021218885.2. Taxonomy (NCBI): domain Eukaryota; kingdom Metazoa; phylum Chordata; class Mammalia; order Rodentia; family Sciuridae; genus Marmota; species Marmota monax. Next base: position 20,413,281 of record NW_026692781.1, read on the forward strand.
TATAGTAACCAAAATGAACTAAGATAATACCATATCAATATTTTTTGGACCAATATTTTTTTCTCTTAAGCAAATGGTAATTATACAACTTCACCTTTGTTTCCTTTATGCCTTGGTTTCAAGAAAACTCAAACTTTGTTTCTTGAGCTTCTTGCTCAATCAACCAATCACATGAGCCTTGTGAAAAATGTATTTTGTAGTACTTTGGCCTATACTGTTTTTTTTATCATTTATTTCTCTCTTTCTCAACACACACACACACACACACACACACACACACACACCAGCTATAAAATAATAAACACAGCAGCAGTTTGAACAATCTAGAGTGTATTTCTCAGTCATGCAATAGATTAGGCCTTAAATAATCCAAAACTGTTATATGTTACTATTATTATACAAGGACCCAGAGTTTTTCTCTCATTTCTCTCATTTGCTGTCTGAAAACAAAAAAAAAAAGAATCACTGTTGTATGCCATGTTTTGATTTTTATGATGTAAATATTCCTAACCACAACCAGTTTTAAACAACCAATGGTTTAACCACTTACATGCAACATTTCCTAAAATTTACCAGTCTGCTCTGGCAGGCTAGGGTATGGTTAGCTTCACCATGGGCATTGCTGTCTTCTCCATGGTCAGGATGGGTTTACTGTCAGGCCCTCATTCCAGTCAAAGGAAAAGGTCCTTTCTGTTCTGAGCATGACTTGAGTTGTACACAGCATTTCCATTTACATCCTACTAGTCAGAAGTTAGCCACATGCCTATGCCTAGTAGACAGCATAGGAAATGAACTCTTTATTTGCATTTAGTTGATTCTGTGTTTAGCTAAAAAGTGGAGACTTGGGTCTCATGAAAAATAAAAGTGGGTGGGGTGGGGGGTAGGTGTTGGTGAACAATAGTAGATTTTACCACAGATAGACATTAAAGTCAGTGACATTAATTTAAGTAATAACTAGAGAATGACAATAATGATTAAAATGAAGAAAACAAACTTTTGTATGAATAAGTTAATGTATGACTGCTATCAATTTGAAATGAGTTTTTCATTCAACTAACAATGGAATGAGTAATAACCAAAGTGCCTTTTTAATAGCAGGCAAAGAACAAAGCAATCACACACACAAAAAAATGACTTAAATATTTCTAACCCATTTTCATCACTTTTCAGAAGGTTCTCTGGTGAGTTTTTAAAAACCTATTAAAATTACCTATTAGCTGGGTCAGGTGCTGTACACATATAGTCAGTCCCAAGGACTTGGGATTCTGAGACAGGAGGATCATAAGTTTGGAGTTGGCCACAGCAATTTGGTAAGACCCTCAACAACTTAGTGAGACCCTGTCTAAAAATTTTTAAAAATTTAAAAAGGACTTGGGATGCAGCTCAGCCTGGATTCAATTCCCAGTAACAATACATAAGTAATAATGATAATAATGATATAATAATAATAGTTAAAGAAAAACAAGTGAACTTTGATAAGTGTCTCCTACTTCTTAGTTGTGTATTACTGAAATTAAAACAGCAAAGGCAGTTTGAGAATTTTATATTCCTAAGAATTTAGATGAAAGAATGAGTAATGTATGAAAACTTGTCGATAATCACAGTTGAACAACTGGGCTGGGTTTGTTTATAAAGATAAATAAATGAAAGTCCATGACAACCAGCACATTTCACATAGATTTTAGGTTTCAATTTAAAAGTATATTTATATTACAGGAGTGTGCTCTTCAGACCCACAGATCAAAATACCATCTCACACTAATCAGAGATCCTCCCTTCAAGTGTGCTTCCCCACCCATTTCCTGCCCAGCAACACCTCTTACTTAGTCCTTCTGACCTCTCTTCAGACTTTAAAATATGCATTAAAATTTTTTAAAAGGTTGTTTATACATCTAAATAAATAGATAAATGACCCGAAAGGGTGGTTGCATTGATCTATTTTCCTTAGAAAACTGTCTCATGACTCTTAGTCACATTGGATACCTAATTTATGTCATCCAATTCTTTTATCATTCTTTTAGAAAATATCAAAAAAGGAGACATTTTGTATCATATTTTCCTCACTTTCTATTTTGGACTATATTAAAAAAAATCTTCTTGTTCCTAACAGAAATAATTGATCCTTTTATGTATATAAATAATTGAATAACTTTTATGTATATAAATATGATTTTTTTGTCTTTTTCCCATACTCAATTACTTTATCATTTTGTTTATTATTTATTTTTTTTTAACTTGGAGTCACCAAAAGCTGTGGCTACCATCTTCCCTTTTATAATCACTATTATCATGTCATTTTTTTCAGGATATTTTCTCTAAATTTTATGAGCTTGAGTATTAGTTAAGAATTCTAACAAATAACAGTATGAAATATTTATTTCAGTGGGTGTCTCTAGTGTGTAAGAGGATTTTAAAAGCACATTGGATTTAGAGTTAGCATGTATCCATTTAGGCTTTGCCTTGCTCTGAAATCTTGACAAAGACATTTGACTTTTTGAGTCTGAATTTCTGTATCTGCAAAATAGAGAAAATAATGATTTTAAGGGTTTATTCTCAGAATTAATAATTTTATCTTAAGTAATCATTTGATTCAATATTCAGTTCAAAAGTGTGAATGGAACTGAGGTGACATTCAATATCTCTAATCTCTCTCATCACATTTTCTTATATATGGAAATAACTTAAATTTCAGTTTTCTCACCATAAAATATAAAAAAAACCTTAACTGCAGCACTCTAAGAATTTAGGACTAGAATATTTGTTCTAGAAAATACCAGACAATATATAATTGAAGACAATACACAACAATAATAGTCATAATACATAATACTTATTCAAATATTACTTTCATATCATTCTTTCTATGTTATAGACTCAAATACCTATCAATTTATCCTTTCACCATGATCCACATATCATTGTACATTTTTCTTTATAGTCCATTCTTTTAGAAATTAAAAACTCAGAAAATCACTTTATAAATACCAATTATCTAATATTTGAATTGTATCCAAATTTTAACTATTTTTGTTTTAATTACTGTCTTTTATAGTAACATTATAAAATACATCAACATGGACTGCATTTGTCATTTTTTAAAAATGATTTTTGTGGCATTATTTGGAAACAGATTTTCGTACTTTTATTTTGAAATAGTTCTTCAGACTTTTACTGATTTTTATGATGATCAGTTTTTTAGAGGACACCTCCATTGTGTGGTTGTATTTGACTCCTTATACCAGAAAAAAAAATTTTTTTCCAGGTAGTTAAGGATGACTAAATGATGACTAAAATACCCTTAAAAGAGAAATTAGTGCTCTCCTATATTAAAAATAGGACTATAGATAAACGTTTCTGGTGTTACAGAGAGAGATCTTCCTGCAGAACCAAAGCTCCCTTTGGGGTGTGCAAACACAGGGTTTTACAGTCTTGCCTGAAGAGTTTCAAGTAAGTTTCACATGGTAGCAGGCAGGAATGTATTCAAAGAGAAAGGAAAGAGGGAAAGGAACACTTTCAAGGGAAACAAGGAGAATGGGAATTAGGAGAATGACAGCATGCCCTTCCTGCATCCCAGTTTTTATTGAGGATCCAAGGGAAGTTTCCAGAAATTCTTGACCAGGTCCATTTGTTCACCTTTGACTGACAGCAGTATTGTATCAGACTTTCAAGTCTCCACTTTTGCATGGTCTTAACCCATGTGGTAGAGGTAGTGGGGAGATTTGACTGTTAAAATAACATGCTAAAGATCCAAGGCAGTTCTGCATCTCCTTGGCCCATGCTGATGAGTTCTAACTAGAGCTTGTTTTTACAGATTTTGTGCTTGGGATCTTTGCTCATAATTATTCTGTCTCCCTGAGTTTCTTTTTTCATACTGTAAAGGGTTGTGAGACTTATTCTGAACCATGATCAAGGAGATTTTCGGGAAGTATGTTTCACTAATGATGAACTAGCTGAGTATGGGGTTGTAGTTCAAGGGTGGAGCACTTGCCTATTATGTGTGAGGCAATGGGTTCAATTCTTGACACCACATATAAATAAATAAAATAAAAGTCCATTGATAACTAGAAAAAATATTTTAAAAATATATATACACATATATATTCTATAACTTAATTTGAATAAATGTCAGAGTGATAAGAGAAGGAGCACTAGAGTCAGACAGATCTAGAGCAAAAATGGCTTAATAATAGTAGTTATTCACTGAGTTATGACACTTTATGAACACTCTGCCAACATTATCTTATAAAATCCTTGCAAGTCAAGGTGGGTTTCATCATATCCATTTTACAAAGGAAGAAACTGAGGCTAACAGAGGTCAAGTCATTTATCCAGCTCACAGCATCACTGCTATACAGGTAGGAAGGATCGGGATTGTTTCATCATTCTGACTTACTCCAAAAGAATTCTTACAACTAGTTTAATATTGCCATTTAAAGTGCGGTTTTGTTGATGTTACTTTTTGTGTCACTGGGACTCAATTTTCTCATTTTTAAAATGTAAGTAATTTTTACAGAGTAAACAAATTGAATGCAAATTGACTGACTCATCATAGTCATAAAATGTACCACTCAGTCCTCTTTCTGTTTATCACTTAGACTTCTAGTTGTATCTTGCTAGATAATTTTAATAGTTAAATATATTTAACCATAATGCATGTTTTTGATATGAGAAAAAAATAACCTAAACCAGATTTCTAGACTAAAGAAGTCTGTGTAACTTAATTTATCTGTGGATAGAAAAAGAATTTGTATTTAGTATTTGGTATTACCTAGGTTTCTTTTTGGTGCTTCATCCTCGAAATAATAACTTGTCCTTTCCCTTGAACATTGAATTTTTTTTTGTCATGTATTTTTAGATTTTTGAAGTAACAGGAAAAAAAAAATTAGCACTTTTTTTTTTTTTTTTCCCTTCAGTCTTCATTTTGTTCACATTTCCTCTATCACCTACCTCCTAGGCAACGAAGTAAACAAAGGAAAACCTTTATTTTCAAAAAATTAAAATAAAAGATTAAGATAAAAAATTGAGGGGTAAGTGAAGATTATCTTTCTAGATGCTTATGTAACTAAGAAGAAAGTGACAGACTCTCTTATTTAACTTCCTGCACCAAGGCAGCAGCTGTTTGCCTCTTTAGAAAGCTTCTATGAAGCAGGCCTCAGCAGCCTCATGCAAGGGCAAGAGGATCCACAATTAGCCTTTGACCTCAGATCGTCTCTCCATTACATACTTACTGCTCTCTCTTTCTTTTTTTTTTCTTTTTTGTTACATGAAAGCATATATCCTCTCAGAATAAAATAATTTTACTTGTTCAAAGTCAACAAAACTGCTCATTCTGGTAAAACACCCCTCAGAAGTTTCTTGCAGGGAAGGAAACAAAATCTGAACAGGATTTTTCAGATGATGGTCTCACTATGTCTGCAAGTGACTTAATTTTCATGGTCACTAAATTTTTGCTTGAAAATTTGCTGCTTTAAGAAATTCCTTTAATGATATTTTAAAAATAAAGAAAAAAAATATCACTAGTTAAACCTGTTGAATGGAACCAGTTTTGAGCTAAATCATTAGCTAACCAGCCATAGTGGATTTAGTTTGTAAAGTGGTTAAAGGAAATGAGGCATGTGGCCAGGACATCTGAATCATCTCAAAACCTCTGTCATCTATGCACAAAATAAAACAATATTTCTTAATATCCTAGGGAACTATTTCTGTGACTCTTGTATATGGTTAGAAACAACTATTTCAAACTAAAGTTACAAAAAGAAGTCAAGAAAGCAAAACAATTGTTATTGCCCTTTTACAGCAGGATAAATTCCCTTGTATTTTAATACTGAACGAAAAAAAAAATTAGTATAAGAATAATAAAGTAAAAATGTTACATGGTCAATTAAAGATTGTACACGAGGACCTTAAAAATCAACTATGATTACAAAATTTTCATTGCACAACACATACTCTACCCCAACAATATTTCCACTTCATGTATAATTGGTAACTTATAATATCCAGCTAACAAAGGAGGCCTTCCTCTGAAAACCACAATGTTATTGTGCCAGAAATTGAATATCTTGTCAGTAATCAAATCATGTCTTACATCTAAGGCTGAGAGGTAACACTCTGACTTATTACTACAGTTGCAAACACAAGTTTCTAAGTCACGCTGGCTACCACAGGTCAGTCTAATATTCCTGGGTAGTACTACTAGTAGAAATGACTACCATAATAAGCACCTACTATGTAGCAGGCCCTGTACTCAGTGATTTATCAACTTTCTAATTAACCCTAAATTTTCAATTATGTTCTTCTAGTATGTATGCAAGACAACTAGAACTCAGGCAGGTTAAATAAATTGCCCAAAATACATAGCTATTAAAGGACAATACTAAGGTTTAAATGCAAATCTCAAACTCAAATCTAGAATATTTCTTCCACAAGTTAAAACATGCAAAGGCGAATAAAAGAAGGAATCATGAGTGGAATAGGAATGGTGGGCTAAGTAGAAATGGCCACTTTACATTCTCCAAATATTAAGGAATAGAGTTTTGGTTAAGCCATTATAGAGAAGACATTTCTTTTATTATTTTCAAGTCTTATTACTAGGACTTGGGTGGATGTATTTCAAAATACAGTTAGGACAACATGTTTTGGGGAAAAGATATTTCATTCAGTTTAAATATATTTGAACATGTTGACCTTATGGTACTTTTAGGAAATCCAGTGTACCTTTTTTTAACCCAGAGCAAGGAAACTGCTAGTGAGTAACAGCCAGGTGCACTGAGAGGGCAGTGCCTTTTTACTGCACTCTCCATGTAAATACAGACCTCCTACTGTTGCCCTTCAAAAAGTGTTTTCAGAATCAGAGTGAATCCCTATAAAGGGATAATCTTAATCATTTTTTGAAGCTGCCAGCTGGAATCTTAACTGGAAATTCTTCAGGAAGACAATGAACAACTGTTAATGCTTTCAGTTGTTTATGACCCCCCAAAATTGCTGGATCATTCATTCTTAAAGAATTATTATTGTAGCTGCATTGTTTTAGTGCTGTGAAGGTACATTTCCTATTTTTTGTGATTTATAGCTCTCCATCCCCATGAATTGTATCCATTTACCACAGGCAATTGTGCAATGAAAGGAAGGATTAAAAGGCAGCTGATTTCTTATCACAGAGATTGACTTTAATCTACAGTAACATCTTTTCTTTTTGTAATTAGCACATATTAAGCTTATCATATGTGTATAAATTAAATTGCTAGAGTGCAAATCATGGAGATTGGGATATTTACTTTTGGTTGCTTTTCAATTTACTTTGAAAACATTTGTAACAGAATTTCTTTAATAATAATAAAATTGTTCGCTAGAGTTCTATTTTGCTATTTTGCAGAACTACTAACAAGCAGAACCCAGACTCCAAATAGTTCTATAATTGTGATCAAACACTAGATTAGACACAGGTAAAGTAACAATTTTTATTATATCTATTTTACAGCATGTATATAGACTAGGACTTTTAAAGCTGTACTTTAATATAGCTAATATACAGGAGGCATATAAATATAATTTTTTAACGTTAATGCCTTTTCAACTTGATGTAAGAACAGTTTTATACTATTTAAAACAAATTTTTGGAAAAACTTTCATCCTCTGAACTTAAAAAATCTACTTTTGAAATTTAAATATTTTTTCTCTCTTCACCTACCACCACAAATACACAACCAGTCATCAACTTTTTATACTGACTCATGACATGGCTTCCTTAACAAGTTCACTTGAAGTTCATTTATGCTTTGCTTTCCAAGTACTTAAGTCTCACTGATTTTTTTTTTACATTGTAATAGAAGTTTAATGTGAGATGATAAAAATATTGTATAAAACTAGAAGCAATTTTACGTGACAGAAAAATATATGTTATATTAGAGAAGCTTAATGTTTTCCATATTTATTCTGCATATTAATGTGAAAAGTGACATTTTAGATGATTTTATTAAAATATTCTTTTCAAAATAGAAAATAGCACAGGTGATATACCATATTCAAGTTGAAAATGATCTGTGAGTTTTGATTAAATGACTGTCGCAATTGTGGAATATTCATATCATGTGGAAAACAATAATTTATTAACATTCTACAGTGGACAATAAGTGATCCTTCTGAAACTTACCTTAGGGATTTTAAGCACATGTCTTTGCATTTTCTGGGTCACAGACTCCTTTAAGTTTCTGACAAAGCAATATCCATACATATATAATATCTTATGTATAACAGCAAAGGATGTGAGACCCGAAGTCTATAGTTCATCATGATAAATGTTCATGTACCTGTGCTAAGAGAACAGACATCTTATTAGGGGCTATCATCTTCTGAATCTGTGAATTCCATCCAGGGGCAACTACTGTATATATGTTGTGGACCGTCTCAGCTGCAAAAGGTAAGAATCTCTGCTAAACTGAGGCAAACTGGAGCAAAGACCTATCTCATGGGATTGGTCATACTCAGCATCCTTCCTTTTCAACTTTCCTTTCTCCCTGTCAGTCTTCTGAAAACATTACAGAAAAATAACGTATTTATTTGCAAGAATGTATAATAGGTTTTCTAGGTTATTGGATGATAATGCACTTAGGTTGCATCAATTTCCCCAAACTAACTGAGCTTTAGAAAAAAGGAGAGAATTACAAGTAGATTGCCATCAAATGACAAAATGTGTTAAAATTAAAAATATATACTAAAATGAGAAAATAAGAATTTATTTTTGTAGATTAGAAAATTTTAAAGCAGTATAAAATTCACTTGAAAATTCTTAGAAGTAATATTAATAAAATTAGCTACATTGTTTCTGCATTATTTTCAAGGCCAAGAAAAGTGCCTTAATTTAATATTATTAATTAATACATTTTGAAGAACAAATATGTAGCTAATAAATAGCTGCTTTCTTAAGTTAGTTGAGAGGATTTTACAACTACTAATTAAACTGACAGAATGGGTCAGAAAATAAAATAGCCTTCTAGCCTTCAGAGAATTTACTCCTTATACTTATATTAAAATGTATATTTCTTAATAATTACTAAACTATAATATTGTAAATTCGCTACTCTCTCATTTTTACTTAAGTGACAGATAAAGTAAGGTGAGTTATTAACTGTTTATTTGCTCTTGTTGGTTGAGAAAATAAATAGCAAGTAAAAATGTGTGTGTGTATATATATGAATGTTTTATTATGCAAGCTACTTTATATATGGAATCAATTAGTGACTGAAAAACCAGGTGAAAATAAAATTGTAACACTGTAATATATAGGTCATTATTAATATTAAGTGCATTAATTGCACTACTCAATATTTTGTGGAGTTCTACCTGAGTCCTATGAGTGGTCCTCAGAAGATCTGAAATTTTAATAAGAAGATGTGTGCCTGTGTATGCATTTTTTTTTCTGAAACAACAGAAGTTCTTAACTTTCACCAGTTCACATAAAGGATACATGACCCATAAAATGTTCAGGGTTACTGAATTATCTGTCCCAATTATTCAAAGCAAAGTTTAAAAAAATTGAAAACATTGATGTGTTTATTTATTCCCAGGGAGTTAGCATGAAATAATAGACTAATTAGTTTATTTTTTACTGGAATTGAGTTACTAAAATGTTCAGTGTAGAAAACAAATACTAGCTCCTAGCAACCTCAGAAGAATGTTTTTCATGAACTTAATAACCCGGGAGAAGAGATATATGACTATAAATTCACAATGATGAAATTTATTTAAAATGATGTTCTCCATGGTAAAAGCTTCAATAAGAATGAATACAATGTCATAACATTTCACCCAATGTATATTTCTATTGGAACTAGATTTCTGTCCACCTAAATTACAGCTGTGCTAATTTGTTAGACAACCAGTCCATATGGGAGGTATTTAGGTGTGAAATAGTTGGGGACAATAAGGTAAAGATTGTTCTTTATTTGTTATATTATTGAAATAAGCAAATAAGACTATGCTTTTAAATGATGCATATATTTATTATTGCCATAAATGTTACATGATGTTAAATTAAGTTTGGATTTCAGATAAATGATGAATAAGTTTTAGTATATCTATGTCTCAGTATTTCAATAGGACATTCCTATCTTGAAAAGAATTTGCTATTCATTTGAAGTGAAATTTGACTGTACATGCTGTATTTAATTTGCTAAATCTGACAACATTATATATGTCAAATACTAAAATTTATTTCAGGGGGAACAGAAAATAACTTTATTACATGAAAGTTTAGGGGTAGTATGGGGAAAATGCCCTAAAAGTTAAAATTATTTTACCAATATTTAACAGTAAATTTAGGTTTTGTCTCTCTAAATGAATAACAGTAGATTAATTTATGTAGTAAAGAAAAAGTCATTACAATTTTAAATTTTAAACAAAGAATGTACCATTATCTTTGGTAAAGGTTGGGTTTAAATATCACATTTAATAAAAACTCTGGATCTTTTTTATTATAAAATGATGTCCTGGGGCTGGGGTTGTGGCTCAGTAGTAGAGTGCTCGCCTAGATCATGTGAGGCCCTGGGTTTGATCCTCAGCACCACATAAAAATAAATAAAATAAAGGTATCGTGTCCAACTACAACAACAATAACAAAAGTAGTTGGAAAAAAAAAAGATGTCCTATAAAATTAAAATGGAGCGCAGACTTTTGAGTTGCTATATAGGGACATGCTTGTGGTACACAGCATATGTGAAGTGATGATCAAGCACTGGAGTAGAAAAAGTTATTAAACATAGCTGTGTTTAAATCGGCAGCAATAGTACTGTCCTGGCATATATATGAAAAGGAAATATAACAGAAGAAGAAAATGTTGAAGGGCATTTGAAAATTAAAGGAAGAGAGAAGGATGAAGCAGCAAAAGAAAACCTTGGTGGTGGAAGGGCAAGGAAAAATGAGAAGTAGACTCTAATCACAATGGATGGAATTGAGAGTGTTCTACTTGGAAAGGCAAAAAATAGAATTCATAGAGTTTCTTGAGGTCGAAAAGCCAGTTGAGAAATGCAGGTGGAAGGGTTGGGGATGAAAGGAGGCAATATTTATACAGATCACAGATGAGTTGCATAGGAGCAGCAGAAAGTATAATTGCAAATCATTCAGTGGAGGATGTGGGTGCTAAGAAGTGGGATGTGAGTGAGGAAAGTGATGAGCTGAATGTATCACATACACACAGTGTTGTCAGAAATAAGTTTAGTGAGAGTGTGTAATTATTAAGGCCAGTTAGCGGTTGCTACATGTGCATACCAAATAAAATTATTCACTGGATGCTAGATCAGCACAGGACTTGCCTAAATTACAGGCTTGGCTCACTGTCTTGTACCTCTTTTGGAAAAAAAGAAGGTATGAGGAAGTTTCATTTCATCATATATAACATGAAATAAAAAAAATAATAAGTTCAAGACTGATGGCTGAATGAATGAACGAATGAATGAAAAGAAACTCAGACACAATGATTATACTGAAGAAATAAGTTCATTTCCTATAGTTAAAGAGCTTGTTCCTATATAACCATAGGAGTTAATCTAATCTGCTTTATTCAGTAAGGAAAATTAGAAAATGGAAAAAGTCTCTGTTTTTTGAATATCAATTTCAAAATTCATTGTCAGTATTCATTAACAATGATGCAGATATGTAAGTAAATATACAAGCTAAATATATCTTCAATACAGTCAGAGCATTTCCCCCAAATCAGCTCAAATGATAAAATATGATTCAATGTACTCTGATTATGCAAGAAATTGTCCTAATCTTTTAGGAAATACATAATGAAATACTTAGTGTTAATAAAGCATCATGTCTGCAACCTATTCTGTAGTAGTTCAGAAAAAAATTACATGTGTACTATGTTCAAATAACATAAAATACAAAATTATGTATTACAATATATAATATAGAAGGAGAGATAGAGAATATACATTTTAAATTATCTACATTGTTAATGATTGGGAACTGCATGATGGTATACTTGAATTTTTTGGATTATTGTACATTTTCTGTGTATATAAAATCATTTAAAAATAAGTTTTTCATAACCCACTTGAATCAAAGTGTGGAATATGATATGTCAAGAAATTTGTAATGTTTTGAACAACCCACAATAAAAAATTAAAAAAAAAATAAAAAAAAATAAAAATAAGTTTAAAAGCTAACTTCTTTCAAATGAAACATGAAAATCTGAAAATTGAGATTCAAAACAACAAACTGAAATAAGTTAAATTTGATTTGCCTAGATAAACACATGAAATGGCTCCTTATTGATTTTGCAGTGAGTCTCCAAACAAGAGCAGACATCTTGATTCCCTATTGGTAAACAGGATTATCTGATTTGCACTTTGGACTTTGTTCAGAGTCTCATTTTGAGGTTCTGGTTTCTAATTCATATGTAACTTTGAAAACTCATCATGGTTCATAGCTTCTTGTTCATGTTGCCCAATTTATGAGACTGGATTTTGAGATCTCTTAGGTCAAATGCATGTAGTGAAGCCAAAATTTATTTTACTGGATCCTTTCTGAGTATTCAGAACATTGATTTTCTTTAATGGAAATACAATGCAAATGAAAAGCTGGGGATGTAGATGTTTTGGATAGAAATTGTTTCATTTTCATGTAAATAAACTTCTAGCATTGTTACACAATACATTTTTTAAATAATGAATATAGAGCACCGAGCACCAAATAGTGACCATAGTCAGACTCTGAAATGGTGGAGTCAAATCAGCTATCTTGCAGTATATTAAAGGAAACCCTAAAAAGACTTAAATTAGTCCTACTACTGCCATTTTAGTAACACACCTGATAATTGAGATAATACTGTTGCCTTCAAACACAGAAATCATTGCATGTGTATTCATCCAGGTATTCAATTTTCTTAAGAAAATTAAATACTACACAACAAACATCTGTGGGAAACTTATCCATAAGCTATTGCTACTTATTATGGGAGAAGACTGAGTTGCTACCTCTTTGTCCTCCTCTTCCTCCTCCTTCCCTTTTTTAAACTATAACCTAGTTTCCACAGCATAGCTGGGTCTTGGTAAAATTCATAAAATTGCTATAATTGGAAAAATAATAATTGCCAATTTTTTGCTTCTACTGAATAGAATGGAAAACTCTGGTTATGATAGCAACTTACAACCTCGCCTGTTCTAAATCTCCTTTAACTTCTAAGAAGAGGGATGAATGGCTTGTTTTTGAGATGTACCTTTGGTCTGTCTCTTCCAAAACAATGTGAGTACAGGATAGAACAATTGCTCCATCAATTGTAATTCAAATAGTTATGCTGAAGAAATATTCAATGAACACACAGTTACCCATAAAATGATACTTCTTGGCTAAATTACACAGAAATTTATATTAGGTCTCCCTAAGTTTTCAACATTGTAGATATAAAGCCAAAAGAAAGTAGATAATTTAGCATGGAGTCTCAGTGTGTGGGAGTGAGATGAGGCTGACAACACCTTAAGATCAGTGAATGAGATATCTGAAGACAAACAAGAATATTTGGCCAGGCATGGTGGGGCACGCCTGTAGTTCCAGTTACTCAGGAGTTTGAGGCTGGAGGATTGCAAGTTTGAGGTTGGCCTGGACAACATAGTGGGACCCTGTCACAAATTCAAATACAAAAGACTTGAATGTAGCTCAGGGTAGAATGTCCCTAGTTTCAATTCAAGGCAAAAAAAAAAAAAAATGTTTGCAGTAAATAAAATTATTTAAAAATTTGTTTAATAATGCTAAAAAAATAACATATTTTGCTCTTAGTTTTGAGAAAGAGGATACCAAGATTTTTGTTTATTTTGAATAGAAAATGTAATAGATTGATGAGGATGAAAGTCAAATGGGAAGACTCAAGGACAGTGTTGGGGCAGAGAGGAAATAAGGACAATAGGAGTCAAAAACACATTCCTCCAAGAATTGTTGACATACATTGATTCAGATTTTTGTGTAGTATTCTATAAATCAATTTTTAATACAGTAATTATATTAATTATTTTATTAGTTATATAATTCATCCAGGAGTCTTACTCAGATGCACTATTTTGAAGCAGGTTATTCTCCCTCCATGAACTAGTGCTATTAAAAAAAATACCCTAAGTATATTCTTCATATCCCCCTAAATAAACTGAGAGATTAGAAAGCTATGCACTAAAGAAACATCTTTAAAAAAAAAGTTTCCAGTAAGTTTATTTGGGAAAGGCTATGATTGAGGATGTAATCTGTATTGCAATTATCCCTGAAAAGACAATTACATACGTCCAAAGAGATCATTCTCAACATAAAATTTTAACCACTTTCAATTTGCTGAAAAGTAGACTAGAAAATCATGACAATAGTAGGAAATGTCCCCAAATGAGTGACTTCTCCAGTGATAAGGCACTTTCTACAAAGTGTTTCCTCTTTGATACTGCTTGTTTGTAATAGACGCTTTAGGATCATTCTTGGTGCCAGATCTAGCAATTAGAATTCCCCTTTTACAATTTCATAGAAGAAAAAAATTAATAACACTCTTTGATGCTTAATAAAAAAAACTACGCCATGTGAGAAAGTCTAATTTACTCATAACATATTTTGACTCTTTTTATGTGCTAGTTTAACTTTTTTGTTGTTGTAATAATGTGCTTATTTCTGCTTTCACCCTTGGCCAGACTCTAACTTTAGGTTTCCCTTATTTATTCTATTTCTGCCAGTGAATGAAAAAACATGGCACTGTTTGATCCTATTCTAAGTAGCAAATTTCAATAGGGATTATGCATTGTTAATAAACTCACTTGAGAAATGAAACTGATTCTGAAAACATACTGCCAATTTGTTTAGGCTAGTTTCTTATTAATAATTTAAACTGGGAATGCTAAAGCTGAATCATGTGGATCCATTTTGAACTTTGTTATGAGAAGGTGAAATAATCTAGCTCAGTGAGCCAGAGACTATGTAACCTCATTCCTTTAGCCACTCTTGTCCTCACTTGTCTCATTTAAAGAGTGAGAAAATTGGACTACATGACATTCATGGTCCCTACAGCTCTGAGATTCTGTGATTTGCCCTCTTTCCACTTCATAAGTATGACTTCCATACACATAGGCAAAAAAAAAAAATGTCAAAAATAAAGTCCTATGGGAATTGCAGACTCCATAAAACCTTAACTAGACAAATAAATAAAAGGTACTTTGAAAGAGAATCAGTATGATGTAAGCTTCCCTGTCTTTGGACTTGCTTTTGACTCTGCTTGGAATTCTTTTTACCTAGTTCTTTACATGACAGGCTCTTTATCACTGTTATTACTGATCAATTATCACCTCCTATATTTACTTTTTCTGACTGCCTGTCCCAGGTAAATAGTGGAAAATTATTTTTAAGTCCAGTTCCTGTCTCTCCTCCTCCCTCAGAAAAATGTTCATAAAGACTTCTCCAGGATATTTCATGTATTTTGTTGTCCTATTAAAAATAAGCATAATGTTTTGCCAATGATCAGTGTACCTTTAGGAATTGGACTTTCTAGTGCAATGGATTCATTGATTAATTGATTAAAAGAGCTTAAGCAATAATTGTAGATGCTGTGTTTACTGCTTTAAATATGTGCTGATTTCAGAGACTTAACTATTGAATGCATTTGAATGGATTGCAACACTAAAATATGTGAAAAGAATTGATTTACTTTGGGCCCCAAATGCAGAATCTATGAAAATATGTATCATACAATACCAATATCCAGTCAAAGTGGCAAATCTACCCTCATAAAATTGGAATAGTGACTGTGACAGTTAGGAACCTCTAAACTGTAAATATTCTTGTTTTTGATGATCTTGACAGTTTTGAGGAGAAATTTTGGTTAGAAATTTTATAGAATGTATTTCTGTTTTGCTTTTATAGAATTTCTATTTGGATTTTTCTGGTATTTTTTTGCATAGTCTAGAGTTGTGTAGACTGGAGTGTACATAAACTAGAGCAGGATTGCAGAGGGGGAACATTATATTTGATAGAGTTTTGCATTCTGTTGATCATGATAATATATTATCTAATGATCTGAAATTATATTATACAAATTACACATTAGAAATTGAAATTTTTTAAATAAATTTGTTTACTTATTCATTATGTTCTTCCCCACAAAAGATGAACTCCATGAAAAGCAAGTATTTTACTATCACTCATCTCAAAGACTGTGGGGAGCATTACAGTGGGAATGTGAAAGATATCTGTTGAGTGAGTGAATAAATGAGAGAGTGTATCTTGTGTAAAGGTGGCTGAATCCCATCTCAACTCCACTGAATGCTGTGGTTAATATGTACAGTAACACAACAAAGTAAAGGCTCTGAATTTGGGCTTACAATTTTAAACTAATACAGAGCAATGAAAGAAGGTGATCAGTTATCCTTAGAGGAATCCTCATCTGAAGTGTGATCTTAGAGGACAATATTCCTTAAATCAAACCAGGAAGATTGGAGTTTACCTAAATTCTCTCATAAAGATCATTATGTGTCTTCTGAGAGGTATATCACATCAGTATTCAATCAGAGCATGGAAAATAGAGGTAATTTTATGCCAGGAATTGGTGACAAAGATGTTAGAAGATTGAAAATTCAAAACAAGAAGGTGAAAATTAGGAACTTCATGATGATGCTAGTCCATAAAGCTGGAGAAAGAGCATGTACAACTTCACTACTCATAGCCCATTGTCCTGCCCTTAAGGCTGTTGCTCCTGGACCTGTGGCCTGACAGATATGTCACTTGTCAACTATAGCCTCTTCTGTAGCCACTGCTAGAGGCACTAAGAGAAATGACGGGTAGGGGAGGCCTCTTCTTTCTGCTTATAGTGCAGTCTTCTTTCAGTATCAATCTTCTCACTGATGACAGGTGACTAACCAGTAGTCACTGGGCAAGGGAGTCACACTCATCCTATGCCAGGAATGGAGGGAAGGCTTGGCTGAGTAATACTAGTCACCTTGAGCAAGGGAGGAATGAATGAAATATGAGATTCTCTAGTCAATATGGTCAGTAAACTTTTATTGAAAAACAATTGCTAACAAGATATACAAAGTATTAACAATATATTGTGCTAAATGACATGATGTGCTAAATATCTGGAAAATTAAAAATCTGTAAGGTACAAACCCTAGCTATTATTGTGGGAATAGATACATACATAACTAAAAATATGAAAAGCAGGTGGTAGTGTTTATATTTAAAGAGTATAAATCAAGTAATAATTAAGGGCATGGGAAAGTCATTCAGTTTAATTGGGGTAACATCTGTTTAAAAGTTGACCTCTAAAACTAAATTGGCTTGTTTCAAATTCTCAATATATATATATATATGTATATATATGCATTCCTTAAATCAAACCAGGAAGATTGGAGTTTACCTAAATTCTCTCATAAAGATCATTATGTGTCTTCTGAGAGGTATATCACATCAGTATTCAATCAGAGCATGGAAAATAGAGGTAATTTTATGCCAGGAATTGGTGACAAAGATGTTAGAAGATGTTAGAATATATACATATATATATATTCCAGATCAGATATATTTTCTTTAATTATCTTTTTCTATAAGGCTTCATTTTTATCATTCATTTTTTATTTGTTTATTTTTGCAGTGCTGGGGATCATACTCAAGACTTTGCACTTGCCAGGCAAATTCTTTATCACAGAGCTACACCCCAGCCCAGTTTTGTTATTAGTAATTTTTCAAAACTATGCTTTCTAGAAATGATTTTTTTTTTGCTTTTCCCTGATTTCAGAGTGGGTCTGTGCTTTTCAAAGGAATTATTATGCCTTTGTTTTACATTAAAAAGTTTAGCAATTTGCATGTAGGCTTATTTTATTTTGTACTGTTTTACATCTAGCATAATGCCAAAATAATTGTCTGTTTATATTTACTACTTTATTACAGTGAAGCAGATCACAAAATCTAATATCTGAGCTAATCTTTATCTTAACTCTTAAACTCAGACGTTAGTGACAGAAGTCAGAAGAATTCAAAATATTTTTTTTTGGAAATGTTAAGGGAGAAATAAGCACATACCTTAGAAGCAACATGATTTTTGAAAAGGAATAAATATAAATATCATTCATTTTAATGTATTCAAGGATGAGTTTCTGTGGCCTGAATCAGCATTTATAATCAGGGATATTTGATTTTTTTAAGTACATTAACAATAAATAATAAAACAAAACCAAAACCAAAATTTCATTGGAAGGCCAAATAAACTGTTAGTGAAACAAAATGAAATAATGCTTTTCAATGGGAATACAAAATAGGCTCAGACATTTGTGAGCAGGTTGAGCAGTAATTAAGGCATTGCCCTTTCAATGATTTTCTCAGAAAGAGTAAAGCCCCATTCTTTGTGACACCATAATGTACCACTTATGGCTTACTTTCAGTGTATTATTTATAGCATCAATTTACCACCTCTCTGTTCCTTTTATAGGCTGTTAAGTACCTGAAGATGAATGTGTTCTTCATTCGTTTACTAATTCATTTATTCACTACAACCATACATCCATTCAAGCATTAATGTATTTGTTCTTGGATTAATGGGTACTATTTTGCTTGCTTACAATATTCCAGACCTGTTTTAGCTAAGTTGTAAGCTAAGATCCCGCAATAACAGTTGAGTTTGTTACTACCATTCTATGCTTGAAATCCCCGGAAATAAAGAATGTGTAACATTTGAAGTAATTGTTAGGGATGATCACTTATTATTTTTGTAGTGCTGGAGATTGGACCCAAACATATCAGGTAAGCACTTGAGCATTGAGTCCAGACTAATTTTCCAGACTCATTACACATTATTTACATGTTCCATGGCCCAGGTCTCCATTACTACCTTCTGTGACCAGCACTGCCTTGCAACCAAATGGAAAGAGCTACTAAGGTCCACGCTCTTGCCATCTAGAATCCAATACATGTACACTAGCTATAGAAGCCTTTTGATATTAGAAACCAAAAGAATTAGCTACATGATAAACATTAACTCTGTCTTGCATTCTCACCATATGTATCTATTTGTGGTCAGAGCTAGAGGCTAGACAATTTATTTATATCAATTTGCATTGAACATTTTCAAACACATCTTCACATTTTGCTGTTGAATTTTTTCCCTCCCATTATGCAGAATGAACATGATGTTTCCTTACATTTATCCCTTCTACCATGATCCCCTTACTATTCTAGGAATTTACCACCTCAGTCAGTTATATGAGTGGAGATAGCTTTTAAAGCATTCTTGAGCCAATTTGAACATTCTGGGATGCCCTTTAACCTGTAAGAGTCCTTGGCCTTACATGGCAGTTTAAATCACTGAACTGAGAGTTGCCATATATCTAGATAAATTCCTACAGTTCCTATGTAACCATAAGGAAGATGACAATGAGGATCAATAGCAATTTGGTTAAATCTGGTTCAGCTTTCAACATCACAAAGATCCTCTTCTCTAGCCAACATAGTTATTGGAAGACAAAAAAAAATTATTATATATGAAGTCTCTGGACCACCTAATGTTTAAGAGTGTGTTTATATATAGACATTTTATTTATCTTCTATTAAAATAATTTTTCATTTTTAACATAATAGGCTAACATACCTTTATAATAAATGTAGAATTTTTTTATCTTGTATCTTGGCCATTGAATATTTGAAAATCCTATTTATGTCTAACCCAAATTCAATCTCTATATTATAAAATATATTCATACAAAAGAGCAGAAGTGGCATATTTTATTTAAAAAGAAAGAAAGAAAGAAAGAAAAAAGACCTATGTACTAGAACCTGGTGTTAATCAAAGCAAAATCCACTTTGTGAATGAACACTACTAAATATCAAGGTACCTTTGGAGCATGGAGACGTAACTTGGAAGGTATGGCCCCATGACAGTGAATCCTGAGAAATAAAATTTAGTACAACTTAAAAAAGTCTAAAATGTTAAGAAAATTGTAGCAGATAGTAAGTAGCATATAGCCTGAGCTGACTTATTTTTTGTTGTTGGGTGCTCTACTGGGGGTGCTCTACCACTGAGCTTACATCCTCAGCATTTTTATTTTATTTTAAGATGGGGTCTTGCTGAGTTTCTGAAGCTGGCCTGAAGGTTACAATCCTTCTGCCTCAGTCTCCCAAGTTGCTAGGATTATGGGTGTGCACTATCATGCCTGGCTAGGTAAATTTCCTTTGAAATTTGTTGAGACTATCAATAAATTTTTGAAATGTGAAGTTTGAAATTTAAAGTCCAGGTCCAGTGAATAGTAATTGAATTCTAGATGTTTTATGAAGGGAAAGCAGAAAGGATTTGCTAATGCGTTGGAGATAAGTATGAGGGAAAATGAGAAGTCAAAGATTAACCCAGGGTGTTTGACTTGACCAATCAGAAGACAAGATGCCAGATTTTAAATGCAGAAGAAGGTGGGAAGAAAAATTTGGAAGGATACAACAGGATTTCAATTTTGGACTAGTTAAGGTTGTTTTGCCTATAAATATCCAAATGAGAATGTCAGGCAGCTATCTGAATGTAGTAATTAAGTTGAGAGGCATGATCTAAATCAGATATATATATATATATATATATATATATATATATATATATATATATATATATATATGAAATGTCAGAGTGTAGATGGTATTGAAAGTTCTATGATTAAAAATGTTGTATAGAGAATGAATTTAGCTAGAAGTTACAGGATAAAAACAGTTCCCTGAATCCCTTCATTACTTTTGGTTAGAGAGATGAGGAAAACTAATACCAAAGGCACATCCAGTGAGTTATGAGGAGAACCAGAGGATTGTGCTGCCTAGAATCCAAGTAAAGAGGATCAGCCAGGGACTAAGGAATGATCAGCCATATTATGTGCTACTGCTAAGTCAGGTGTCAGTATGGAGGAAAATTTGACTGGTAATTTGCAATGATTTGATCACTGGTGATCTTCAGAAGAACCCTATGAGTTTTAAACTGCACATATCTGGGAATCATGAGCTCAATAAATTCTTCAAATATTCCAAGTAAAAGAACCTCCTTAAACATCTTTATAGTCAACATGTAAAGTGTGTAGTATTAGCTATTATCTTCCAGATTTGGGTGTCAATGAATAAGACTTGTGTCTTAGTGAAAACTACATTATCATGGTTTGATTTGATCTGTTATGTTATAAATCACAGTACATTAAGAAGAAACATATTTTTCTCTTTACACAGAAAAGCAAAAAGGTATTTTAATTTACTTAAAGGCTATAAACTATAGTTTTCCAATTTGGTACAATTAATTTCTGTTTTAGCTGATTCCATTGAACTTTATGGTTCATTGCTGGTTGACTGAGATAAGAGTTAACATGATGGCTTGTAAGAAATTTTTTTCTGGGTATGTCTGTGAAGATGTTTCTGAAAGAGATTAGCATTCATATCTGTAGACTGAGTAGAGATCGTCCTAATCTAAGCAGTTGGGAATTACTCAATCCATTGAAGACTTGAATAGAACAAAAAGGAAAAGGAAGGGCAAACTTGTTCTTTTGCTAGAGCTGGGATATTTAGCTTCTCTGGCCCTTGAATAATGGACCAGAACTTAAAGCATTATCAACCCCAGTTCTCAGACCTTTGTACTTAGACTGAATTTTAACACAGGCTTTCTGGTACACAAGTTTTACAAACAGTAAGTCATGTGATTTCTTAGTCTTCATATAGCATGAGTTAAATCCTATAATAAATCCTTGATCTATATAGATATAGATACACATATATCCTATTAATTTTATTTTCTCTGGAGAACTCTAATAAAGTTCAGGAAAATTCAAATTTATTTATGTTCAGTTCTCTTGGTAACAGTCAGAATTAAATCCACACTTCTTTTCTAACAAATGATCCATAGTTATACAATTCTTATTTATGGATGAAAATTTACGGAAATTCTTCAATATAACTTTAATGGATATTTAAAAATAGAGGCAATATATATAATATATTTATCAAGTTAAAATATTATATAAAACAAGTAAGAGCTATGCAATTTAAAATTTAAGAAAAGTGTCATCATTTTAAATTCATGTTTATATCAGATTTATAGTTTGTCATGAGCTGTATTCATTCAATCACATAATTAATAATGGAATGAATTAATTTCCTTGTTTTTACTTTATTTGGAAGACTTGGCGTAGTTGGGAAAGGAGTCAAATATTTTACACAAGAATAACATAGTAACCAAAAGTGATACAAAGATATGCTTTAGTTTTAATGTAAACATCTAATGTAAACATTGTTATTGCTATTTGATTTATGCAATTTGTAATTTGTGCAGGGAAACATGAGGCATGGGAAATATAAATATTTCAAATCTAATTCTTGAAACATACAAGACCTAGTTGTGTTTCCATGGACAGCATTTTATAACATTCCAGTTGGCATTGGTCTCAAGTTACTTAACTAAGAAACTGATGCAGAAAAGTAAGAACTTATTATAGGTCTCCACCCAAAGCTGCTGCTGATTAACTTCAAAAGATTTCCTCTGCAGATTTTCCACTGCCTTAAACAGTAGCTCTGAAGCACTTGGGATGAGAAACCATTTCCTTTATTTATGGGAAGTGTTGCTAAGTTGGGGCCTCTACACTTACAATGACATTTTGCTTTAGAAAGAGAAAGAAAAATAACCAGACCTTTGGCAGAGAATTCCTCCTTGGTTATAAAAGGTTACCTGAAAAGTAGTGCATCCTAAGGAAGTAGCAACAGCGGAAACAATAGTTATAAGACTAATCATGGTTTCTAGGCATTCTGGACAATTTTTATAGAGAAATCTCTAATTTAATTTTAAATGATATTGTTTATAACATTTAAGATAAATTATTAGATAAAATATGTTTTGGAACATTAAATTATGACTTCCTGTGAATGAAGCACTGACTCAGTTAACTGTTTCTCAGCTGTATCTGAGAAACATCAGGAGAGGTCAGTCAGAGAGGGTAATTGACATAGCAAGAAAGTTAATTCTTCCTATTGAAATTTTTCTACTTAAAAAAAAATACATAGCAATACTTAAAGAAGAAACTCTATACAGACTTTGCAACCCCCAAGGCCAACTCTTCCTTTGTTTTGTTGTACCCATATTCTGCCAATACTACTTAGCTCCCATTTTACTTCCCAAGGAGCCATTTAATTTTGGACTTTCTACATAATTATTAGCAACAAATTAACAAATGACAATATGACAATCTTCTTTTTCTCAAAAAGCTTTAAGGGAAAGGAAGACATTTTCAACTCAAATTCAACTTATATACTTTATTTTTACATAACATGAAATGACACTTTCATCGTCATCATAATTCTTAAAAATATATATACAAGTGCTAAAGGGAAATAATTATACATTATTGGATGCCTACTTCCATTTTTTACTTAAACTCTAGATTCTGAGTTCATCCTAGATAGTGAAAAAATTGAAGAAGATTTATATAAACCTAATACAATATTTTATTTTTTTTATGTGCACATGTGTGACTTTTTTTTATTATTGGTAGTTCAAAACATTACAAAGCTCTTGACATATCATATTTCATACATTTGATTCAAGTGGGTTATGAACTCCCATTTTTACCCCAAATACAGATTGCAGAATCACATCGGTTACACATCCACGTTTTTTCATATTGCCATACTAGTGACTGTTGTATTCTGCTACCTTTCCTATCCTCTACTATACCCCCTCCCCTCCCGTCCCATCTTCTCTCTCTACCCCATCTACTGTAATTCATTTCTCTCCCTTGTTTTTTTTCCCTTTCCCCTCACATCCTCTTATATGTAATTTTGTATAACAATGAGGGTCTCCTTCCATTTCCATGCAATTTCCCTTCTCTCTCCCTTTCCCTCCCACCTCTCATCCCTGTTTAATGTTAATCTTTTTCTCATGCTCTTCCTCCATGTTGTGTTCTTAGTTGCTCTCCTTATATCAAAGAAGACATTTCGCATTTGTTTTTTAGGGATTGGCTAGCTTCACTTAGCATAATCTGCTCTAATGCCATCCATTTCCCTGCAAATTCCATGATTTTGTCATTTTTTAGTGCTGAGTAATACTTCATTGTGTATAAATGCCACATTTTTTTTTTATCCATTCATCTATTTAAGGGCATCTAGGTAGGTTCCACAGTCTAGCTATTGTGAATTGTGCTGCTATGAACATGGATGTAGCAATATCCCTATAGTATGCTCTTTTAAGGTCTTCAGGGAATAGTCCGAGAAGGGCAATAGCTGGGTCAAATGGTGGTTCCATTCCCAGCTTTCCCAGGAATCTCCATACTGCTTTCCAAATTGGCCGCACCAATTTGCAGTCTCACCAGCAATGTACAAGTGTACCCTTTTCCCCACATCCTCTCCAGCACTTGTTGTTGTTTGACTTCATAATGGCTGCCAATCTTACTGGAGTGAGATGGTATCTTAGGGTGGTTTTGATTTGCATTTCTCTGACTGCTAGAGATGGTGAGCATTTTTTCATGTACTTGTTGATTGATTGTATGTCCTCCTCTGAGAAGTGTCTGTTCAGGTCCTTGGCCCATTTTTTGATTGGGTTATTTGTTTTCTTATTGTTTCATTTTTTTGAGTTCTTTGTATACTCTGGATATTAGGGCTCTATCTGAAGTGCGAGGAGTAAAGATTTGTTCCCATGATGTAGGCTCCCTATTTACCTCTCTTATTGTATCTTTTGCTGAGAAAAAACTTTTTTGTTTGAGTAAGTCCCATTTGTTGATTCTTGTTTTTAACTCTTGTGCTATGGGTATCCTATAAAGGAATTTGGAGCCCGACCCCACAATATGTAGATAGGAGCCAACTTTTTCTTCTATCAGATGCAGAGTCTCTGATTTGATATCAAGCTCCTTGATCCATTTTGAGTTAACTTTTGTGCATGATGAGAGAAAGGGATTCAGTTTCACTTTGTTGCATATGGATTTCCAGGTTTCCCAGCACCATTTGTTGAAGATGCTATCCTTCCTCCATTGCATGCTTTTAGCCCCTTTATCAAATATAAGGTAGTTGTAATTTTGTGTATTTGTCTCTGTGTCCTCTATTCTGTACCATTGGTCCACCCGCCTGTTTTGGTACCAGTACCATGCTGTTTTTGTTACTATTGCTCTGTAGTACAGTTTGAAATCTGGTATCGCTATACCTCCTGATTCACACTTCCTGCTTAGAATTGCTTTTTCTATTCTGGGTCTTTTATTTTTCCATATGAATTTCATGATTGCTTTATCTATTTCTACAAGAAATGCCCTTGGGATTTTGATTGGCATTGCATTGAACCTATAGAGAACTTTTGGTAATATCGCCATTTTGATGATGTTAGTTCTGCCTACCCATGAACAGGGTATATTTTTCCATCTTCTAAGATCTTCTTCTATTTCTCTATTTAGGGTTCTGTAGTTTTCATTGTATGAATCTTTCACCTCTTTTGTTAGGTTGATTCCCAAGTATTTTATTTTATTTTTTGAGGATATTGTGAATGGGGTGGTTTTCCTCATTTCCATTTCAGAAGATTTGTTGCTGATATACAGGAATGCCTTTGATTCATGTGTGTTGATTTTATATCCTGCCACTTTGCTGAATTCATTTATTAGCTCTAGTAGTTTCTTTGTAGACCCTTTTGGGTCTTCTAGGTATAAGATCATATCATCCACAAATAGTTCTTTGACACAACTGGGAGTAATTACAATTAAATATAAATGTAAGAAAATAGAGGGCTAGAAAATGCATAAAGATAAAATTACTTTTTGCATATGCTACCAAATATTCTCGAAAACAGATTTTTAAGCTACAATTTGGTATTGTACAGAAAAGATAAAACAAAAAACTTACAAATGCATTAAGCAAGAGAAATCATTCTCATCTCACTCAGGAGCCAATGAAAACATTTTAGCCATGGGTATGATGAATGACACATTTGGCTGGAGATGAGATACTTGGTTTGAAAGATCACCAAAATATCAAACATGCCAGTTTGCAGAGCTAACACATATAAAGATGAACATTAAAAATATACTAATGACCTACATCTGTATGGAATTGTTTTTTCCAGAAAAATATATTTAATTAATATTTCCAAAAAGACAAAATGCCTTGGATGGAGTGGAAAGAAGGAAAAACAGACTAAAGGAAAGAAGAAAGAATTTCAACGAGAGGAGAAAGTTACAGAGCAAGAAAGAGGATGAGGTAAAACACTAGTGTGTGCAAAAGGAAGAAAGTTTTATGTGAAAGATTTAGAAAGGAACAGAGTTCCAAGAAAAAGAGACAATTTTAATTACTTTTAGTTTTGCTTATTTGGTCTGCACCACTGAGAGTAATTTGTCTCTGTTTATCTCCTTGATTAGCACTGTTAATAAAAATGGTGATGATGAGAGCTAACATTTTTAAGACTTAATAAGTTTCTGGAATTATGCTAAGCACTTCACATGCATTGTTTCTTACAACACTTGTAGGAAACCTGAAAGAATTTGCAGGCAAGTAAAGTAATGTTCAGAGCAATTAAGAAACTTGTTATTGACCACATGACTAGGGAGGGTTTGTACAGAGACTTTGTCTGACTGATGTCCAACTTCAAAGACTATTATTATAGTCTATTGAAACTATTATTAGCTTTGCTGTGCTATCTCCACAAGGCTTGCCCATGGAGAGGTTCCATTCTAAACAGAATAATAAATTTATCCCACTGTCTATATTTTCAAATTTTGAGATGCTACAGTGCTCTCACTTCTAGTTTTGGTTTATAACTGAATTAAAAATCAGAGCCAAACATTTACATGACTCTTCTAAACTATCCCTTGGATTATACCATGGAGGGTGTTTGTGGACAGTGGGTGGGAGGGACAAAGAGTCATTCAACTTTGTGAAGTGAAATGAAAAAGAGAGAGAGAAAAGGGAAGAAGAAGAGAAGAAGAAAAGGACAAAAGGGAAAAGAAAACTAAAGCAGAAAAGAAAAAGAGATATTGAAAATTATTGAAATATTAATTACACATATTGTCTTACAAGAAGATACTTACATTACTGAAGTTTGAAAGCAAGGGTGTGTAGCTAGGGGAGATGTGCAGTAATAGGCAATACTGACATATGAATTAGAGACTCTTCCCATCTTTATATGTGTCATCCAGTTAAAAGAAAACCAATTCTATAAACTACATCTGTAGATTATTTCTACTTAACAGAGGAGGAAACTGATTCTCAAAAAAAAAGGTTAAGTATCAGACACCGAGACACAGAACTAGCAGTGGCAAAGCGGGAATGTGGCATCAGTAAGTTATCTTCAGAGTCCATGGTCTAAAAGAACTTTATAAAAATGTGAAAATAGAAGTCTTAGTGCCATTACATCTCATTACTTATCTCACTGAAGCATAGTAGCTTTGAGTAGGACTAGAGCAATTTTTCTCAAAACAATCACTTAAAGACTTCTATGGCATGGATATGATTGGAAATTATCCCCTGGGTTCAGCTGTTGGAAGCTTGGTCCTCATTGTGGCAATGTGAGAGATAGCCAAATCTTTAAAAAGGTGGATCCTGGTTAGAGGTCCTTCAGTCATCTGGAGGCATGCAATTGGAAGGGTTTGTGGGAATCTAGCCTCTCTGGCTTCCTGTCTGGTGATGTGATCTCTGTCTCTAGCATTATGTTCCTACCAAAATATCATCTGCTGTTAGGTTCTTGCCAGAGGCTGAGCCAAAGGAGCTTCCTACTCTTGGACTTTCATCTTCCAAAAGTGTAAGCTAAATCTCTCTCTCTCTCTCTCTTTCTCTTTTAAATAAAGTATGTAACTTCAGATATTTTGTTATAATAACACTAAACAGACTAATACACAAACCTATTATGGTCCAGATTTTGATTAGTAGGTCTGAGTTGAGACTTGGGATTCCATGAACGTTATAAGGCAATGATGTTATTAGTTCATAGATGAGCCCCGCAAATACGAAAAGTTTAAGCTCTTGACAGGAATGAGGTTGAGGATATTGGGAAGTGACAAGAAGGATAGGAAGAAAGCATTCAAGTACATAGGTGGACTTTAAACACATGATTGATAGTTCATAGACAATTAGAAATGAAATTTTCTTAGATACCATCACACTGATTTAACTTTAAAACTGAGGCCATCCTTGAAAAGACCTGTGATTTGGATACCAAAGTCAGTGATGAAAGCCTGTGGCTCCTGTTCCCATACCTTCATTGCTCTGTCACAATTCTGAAGGAGGCACCTGCTTTGATGGTAGAGCTTAGTCGTGAAGGAAGATTAATCATGCCTTGCTTTTTAAAGTAGGGAGTTGAGAACCTTACTTTCTAATCTTCATTAAAATGTTTCTTTTTTAAAGAAATGTGAAGCTATAAATAAAAGGAAAGAGCCTTCTATTAGTCAAGGTTCTCCAGAGAAACAGAACTAATAGGAAGTGTATATATGTGTGTTTGTGCACATAAACATGCATATGAAAAGAGATAAGGATCGATGATAGATACATGAGGGATGTATTATAAGGAATAGACTCATGTGCTTATGTAGGCTAAGTCCCAAGGTCTGCATTTGGCAAGCTAGAGGCCCAGGAGAGCAGATGAGTGCTTCTGGTCTGAGTTCAAAGGCCTGAGAACCAGGAGAACTGATGGAGTAAATTTTAGTTTGAAAGTTGGCAGACTTAAGACTGAAAAAGAGCCAATGTTTCATTTTGAGGCTTAAGTCAAGAAATAGGAAAAAAAAACTATACTCCATTTTCAGTCAGTCAGGGGAAGTGTCCTATTTTTCATGGGAGGTTCGGTATTTTTGTTCTATTTCAGCTTTCAACTAATTAGATGAGCCCCATTCATGTTAGTGAGTGCAATTTTCTTTATTTTGTCTACTGATTTAAATATTAGTCTGATCAAAACCCTTCACAGACACACTGAGAATAATATTTGACCAAATATCTGGGCAGCCATGGCACAATTAAGTTGTTGCATAAAATCATCTTTCATGGCGCTTTGAAAGCTTGAAATATATTACAATTAGTTTATATAGAAATACTTCAGTTTTGTAATCACTTTTAAATCTTGAATATGAATCATGTTGTAGATATTCTAACAAACCATACTTGGTTGAATTTCATAACTTCAAGAGGTCAGCATGGAGAATCCTATTATTCTTCAGATATCCAACAGGTGGTGCTGAGCATTTATTTATGTGTAATCAATAATAACTTTTTGTTGCCCATTTTTTGTGAAGAAAAATAAATATAGCAACCTGACTTTACCAATAAAAAACTTGAAAAATAAGAAATGATTATCAATAAACTAATAAGCACATAGTATAGTAATGACACCAGAGACACAGAAACAGATAATTCTGAGTTAAAATCTCAGTTCTTCTACCTCCAAACTCTTTGAGTGTGGGGGAGTTCCTTCATCTCAGAACTGTGATTTCTGCTCAAAAAGTAAAGAAATGAATAGGACTTTCCTCTTGTGATGTTAGTACAAATCATACACAAGAAGATTCCTAACCTGGTGCTCGTTACATAGTAACATATGATCACATGCCAGTACTATTGCTATCATTATTTTAAAATAAATTATTATTCTCAAAGTTAGCATATAAGAAATATGCTCCTCTAATTATGTGTCCCACATTAGAACCAAATTTCTATGACCTAAATCCTTAAAGAACATATGACAGAAGAAAATATTACATTGTATTTTGTAGTAATAAAATATTTGTGAATAAACACATAATGTGCTATGTTACTTTAAATGAATATTTTATCATTATGTCTTTCATAAAATCTATAAAATATTTGGCAGTTTAATGAAATTATACTTGATGTATATAAATCCCTTTGTGGCTTAATTTTGCCATTAGTCATTTAATTCTGCTAACTCCATGTCTGAGGGAAAATTCAAAATGAATAGGAATATGTGATTTAGTGATTTAGTGTATTTTGTGTTTGGCATCATTTTACTATGGCTATTCTTGTTAAAGAATTCCAAAGATGAAGACTATCAATTTGTTTAAAAAAATGAGTATCATGTTTATCTCCTTATAAAATACCTCACAGATTATAATTTAAATGTTCAGCTATTAGCCTGATAAGTTTCTGCTCTTTCATTAAACTTATCAGTTAAGAGTACATTTCTAAAGATATTTGCTGAAGAATTAATTCACTTTGTGGTCTTATTTTTTTTCTAAAGTTGCCTCAAAGTTCTGTCACAATGCCCTAATGTAAGAACACTTGACAGCATTGTTTACCTACCAATGACTTCCTCTTTCAAAGGAAATTCTTACCAAGAATAAAAATGTTCTTATTTCTGTAACTACTCACTTCACATTCACAAAAGACACTGCTACTAATCTTTTTGGAAAGAAACAGAATGAAATAAAAGCAGTGTATATTGGCATTAAGGGGAAAAGAGGTATTTTGCCACCCTCAGGCCTTACTTGAAAGAATTCTATAAACATGCACACCATCAAAGTAAAAAATGATTTAAAGACTCCAGTTGATATGATATTCAAGGAACAGTGCTAAACAGAAGCAGCAGCAACAATGAAACTGTAGAATCTTTAGTTAACTTGAAGTCACTGTTGATGCATGAAATTAAGGTGAAAATATAATAATTCACAAAATTCTGGGTTTCAAGCTTGGGAATGGTATGCCTGAAGGTGTGTGTAGGTTTGATTGGGTTGGTGTATTTAAGGTTAGAAGGACAGTTTACTTATACCTGTCGTCCCACCATGTTTCCTTCCTAAAAGGTGTGTGCCTCATGAAGACATTAAAGAGCTTAAATTTGAATCAGATGGGATATAATTTCTCATTTTTCTGAGTATACAGGTTGCAGAATCACATTGGTCATGCAGTCACATATATACACACAGTAATAATAATGTCTGTTTCATTCTACTATCCTTCAAAAAAAAAAAGAGCCTACAGGGTGAGGGGCAACCATCAAGTTTTGCATATTAACAAGATCATTGTGGCAATACATAAAGGATGGCTTGAAAAAGAAGAGGGCAGTTGAATTACTGAATTACTCCGGAGTTTCTACTTTCCTGTTTTGTGTTCACTTAAAGTTATTAGAAGCTACTGTTTTCCACAGAGCTCTGATGACATAATATGCTGTAATGTAATACTCAATAATGTTTATAGATGGTACTTGAGAAATTACATATAAACAATTTCATTTAAATGCTAAGGGGGTAGAGTGTGCTATGGCACACAGAAGGAGTGCAAGAATGACCTGTAGGGTATAGAAACCTCCTCAAAGGACCTAATTGAAGATGGTGTCCCCTGTGATTAGTAAGCACTGGCTCAAGGAAACATGTTGAAAGAGAGAGCTGAGTACCCTGAAAGGGAGCAGGAGGTGGAGAGGATCATGATTCTGGAAAAGAAAATTTACCAATGTGCCTAGCATGTAGAAAAAAAGGTGATACAGTATCAGGGTGGGTAGGTGGGCAGAGCTAAGAGTTAAGGACATAGATGTTTTTTTAACAATTTAAGAGTAGTGAGAAATCACTTGAGGTTTTAGAACAGAAGTTGGGTGACAATGATAGAACTGAATTTGTAAAAGAATGCTGTAGTTTCTGGCTAAAGAACGGATAGTTCAGAGGGTTATGCTGGTTTTCTATTGCTATGTAAAAAATTATCATAAAACCATCATGTACATCCACAAGACATTAATGTGAAAAAAATATATATAAGTAAATAGCAGAAAAACCAGTAGAGGGAAGAGAACAGGGGGTGGGAGGAGGAAGGGGAAGTACTGAATCTGAATTGGAAAAATAATATTCCATGCTTTTATAAATAATGTCACAATGAATCCTAAAGAACCAATACAAAATAATAAATTTAGCAACTTTTAAACAGTATCTGTTTATTTGGTTACAGTTCTGTAGATCAAAAGTCCAGCACAATGTGTCTGGAATATCATTTGAGGTGTCAAGAAACTGAACTCAGGGTTTTCTAATGAGTCTTTAGCTGTGGACTTTGGGGGAAAACACACTTGCAAGCTTGTTTATGTTCTAAACAGAGCAGCAAGGTTTTTATAAACCCTGGAGTTTTAAAATTGAGGTCCCCATCTCCTTGCTATATATCAGCTGGAGGCTGCTTTCAGCAACTGTAGGTGCTTGTATTACTCTTATTGACCACCTGTACCTTCAAAGTCTCCACAGAGAGTGGAGATAATAACAGGGACTGGGCCATTGGGTGCCACATTGAGATTAGGATGTGCCAATGATAACATGTAGGGTCTTCTCCTTGGCTTTTTCAGTAGATGGTGATACTATTTTCTAAGACTTACTTTGATAGTCTGAGTTACATCTGGAAATTTTGTAATTTGATAATTTCATATAAAAATCATCTGAGTGGTGATATTGATTTATCTATGCAATTCCAGGGCTTAATATTCTAGGAACACTAATGTATGCTATGAATTTTCAAGTGTTTACCACATTTCCCAAACACATGTGATCAAATAAATTGATTATACAAAGAATTGGAGGATTAATGCTATTGGGTAAAATTGCCATAAGATATAATTCAGAAGAGAGAATGTGAAGAATGTCATTGGTGAGGGGAAGTCTGTTTTGTCGTCTGTGAATGAAATGAAGCACAGAAGCTATATTGTATTACAAAAAATTTGAAGGAAGGTGTATTAGTTAGCAAAAAGTCTTAGAAAATGAATATTCCCTCAGGGAGTTACTGTCTTTTACATTATTTTAGGTTATGAAGATGAATGTTTCATTATATTTAAACTCTGGACTAGTTTAAATGTAACAATTTTTTTTCTGTAATTATGGAGCAAAAGAGGATTGTTTTTCTTTAGGAAGCTAGTATGTTTTTGTTATGGATTTTGGTATAATTGTGATTTATGAAAACACACTGAAGTGACAAGAGAAAATCTTAACAGATATATTAATTTGTGAGAAATGTGTGATATGAAAAAAAAAAAAAACAAGTAAGAAGAAATGAGAGCTGTAGAGCTCCAGGATTTTTTTTTTTTTTTATTCTTCTCAAGCTAGTAAAATTCTTGTAGAAAAGAAAAAGAGAATAGATGTAGAGAAAGGAGAGAAGTTTCCAGCAGCATTGAAGCAACAGCATCTTGGTGAGGACGAGCCTTGGTGGCCTGGGGAGACCCAGTACATGGTTCTGCCTCTGACCTAACCTAACTGTAGACCAAGAATGGTCCCAGGGAGGGCAAAAGTGCACCCCTCATGGGAATGTGGAATGCAAAGCAAACAAGGAATAAATTCTCAATCCCTAAAACAAATAATCACTTGAGTTAAAATTACCTGATGCCAATTCACTTTCAGCATTATAAACCCAAGGTATATTCCTTGCCATTTTCTACTCATTTTTTTCTGGAAAAAAAAAAAATCTCAAGCTAACCACTCTCTATGTGCAGTCATATTTCATTTTTTTGTTGTTGTGTCATAAACCCTAAACAAACAGGTTTTATACATCGAATTTGTAACTTTAATTTTACTTAAAACCCAAATTATTAAGAAATGGTAAATGGTGAAATTTTCATAACTTTCTATGGATTGCAATACTTCTGTTAGAAAGCTAGAAAAAGGTAGATGAGTTCACAAAGTTACTTTTCACAGTTCTGGGATTCTGACCTATGGATGACTACTATCTTATTAATGTATATTCATAAATATAATACATGGTGACTTTGTCAAAGGAAGCATTCCACATCTGCCTACATAGCACAGTTAGCTTCTACCAGCATTACAGGATCTGACACCAGTAACTCACTTCCATTTTATCAGACAAACTGTTGAATTAAAAAATCAAATGCCCAAGAGTAGTTTTGGCCACTGTGTGCCCAACCTTTATGTACTTATTGAATTGGCGATTAATGAGTTTATCTTAATAAGTTATGGCAAGTAAAAAGGGCTGAGGGGTACTCTCCCCACAATAATTTTAAAATTTAAGCATTATTATTCTTTCTAATATTGATCTGAGCAAGAAGAAAAGGAAAAAAAGAGGAAAATTGCCAAAGATTTGGAGACTAGCAGATTATATTGAATGACTGAAAGGATCATCCTATAGCCTGGTCTTTATTCAGGAGTTAGAAAAGAAGTTATAAGCAAGAAGAGCAATGTCTGGGTGTTGGTATTTTTACATATATGTAAATAAAGTATCAAATCAAGTTTTACCAGTATGAAATTCTTTGTAGAATCACTATTCGGACTGTTACGACAGAGTGTCGTGGTTTGAATTTTGGACCCTGCATTACATGCTGTGTAAACTTAGGCAGTTTGTAAAATCTCGGGGGCATGGGTTTTTGCCTATTTCAAGTGGAGCTCACAGGGATGCTGTGAGAAAGTAACACAGAAAATGGGGATCACCAAGGATATAGTTATGTTCAATAATAATTATTAGAAACCAATATACTATGTTTGTTATTAAATAACCAAATTATTTAATAACAAACATAGTATACCATGTTTCTCATCCTGCACATTCTTCCTGGTAATCAAATACATATAATCACCTTCCATCTAGATCCCCTCTGTGATCAAAACTCTTATTTACATCCATTGATTTTCACTTATTTCATTTCTTTCTTTCTTTTTTTTTAACTAGGATTTTTTTTTTTTTTTTTGAGAAAAGAGCCTTAGCTCATCTTATTCACTTTATCCAAAGTTTGCTAGAAGGTTCTATTGGATATTTTACTCAAGGGTGAAAACTCACTTTGCTTATTCTCTAAATGCCTTTTCTTTCATGCAAGAAAACTTAGATCCCCTTGACTATTTCTTCTTAATATAATCTGTCACCATAATTTCTTCATGGTTTCACGGTTTCTTTGTGGGTTACAGGCACAGAAAATCTCAAGGTTTTATAAAATTAATTACACACAAATTCTTTCATCTGGGCTTGAAATTGTGATATTATGAAGCTGGAGATGTTATTGCCTCTTTCTCCTAACGAGAGGAAAATGATGCCTAAAAATAGTTAAATTGGGGGCAGCATGCCTGAGATATGAAACCAGGCATGGCACAATAGTGTCATTTGAACTCTTTATTAATTTATGCTTGCATCTGGGCTTTTCATTCCCTTTTTGCCTGTGGCATTGTGGGATGGATCCCTGTCACTAGGAACTGAGGAATTCCTGATTCAACCACTCTGTCTCCATTCCTTTGTCTTGAATTCAGATTTTCATCCACTCTCTCCAGTTTTGCTCCAAAGCTGCATGGCTCCACCACCACCAATTTGCCCTGCTATAAATATTCCCTATCAATTCTGTCCTCTACCAGCTCTCAGATGACCTACCTAACAAACATATCTGACCATGTCATGTCTCTGCTTAAAACATTTTTTTTTCTTTTGGCAGCAGTGAAAAACTATTATCTTTAATGTCATGTGCAAAGTCATAAAGATGAAGGCCCTCTCTAACTTGATGACATAATTTATCACTTTTTCTCTTAATATTTGTGTATCAGTACCACTGGACAACTAGTATATTCTGTTTTCCCTCTTGGTGCTTTTCTACACTCCAGTTTAACTCAAAAATTCTATTGTTTTTTGCCTGGAAAAATACTTCCATGCTGCCTGTTGTGCAGCATAAACTTTACTGTATGTTCTACTGTTAAAATTAAATTACATTTATGAACATACTCCTTACTCACTTTACCCTCATTCTGCAAATCTAGTAGAGGTGCCTTTAGCTAGTTCATTTCAGGGACCAATAGTTATTTGATCATTGATTCACCATATTATATTGAAAGCATATGTTCATCTCTCATTAACCCCCTTCTCCACAATATTATCCAACCCACATGTATGACAATGTATTATCTTTTTTTTTTTTTTTGGTAAGTTTCTGGCAAATAATGCCCAATGAATATTTATTGAATGAATGAATATATGATAGAAAAGCAACACTTTGCTAATGGACTCTTCCACTAAGAATTTTTAATTTGAGCAAAGACTGGAAATCTTTTTCCAAAAAGAAAAAAAAATATTAAAATAACACAAATGTAAGAATGAAAAATATATAATCAAATAATTTTCAGCTGGGTGCAGTGGCACACACCTGTAATTCTAGTTCATGAGCCTGAGGCAAGAGGATCACAGGTTTGAAGACAACCTGGATAGCTTCATGAAACCCTGTCTCAAGACAGAAAACAAAAGGCCATCACTATATAGCTCAGTAGTGTAGTACTCAATTCCTCAGTTTAAAAAAAAAAAAAAAATCTCTGTCAGGTTCAGGGGACTTACCTGATTGCTACCTCTGTTTTCAACTATTTCAAAAATTGTGATATTTAATTCTACCGAATAGAATTAAGTTTGCTGGCTCAATTTGACAGAGGTTGAATTTGTATATTGAGTTAAAAATTATATTTACACCAATCTTCCATTGCAGATGAATATCTTTTCAGTATTCATAGAAGTCAAATTGACACTTCTCTTTTCAATTGAGTTAATGTATTGCATTAAAATTTCCAAACCTCATTACTGCTTACTGACAGGCTAATGAATGTAATATATTTCAATTTTCTAAGAACAGACAGTGCAGAAGCCTATTTTAAATTTTTATTTGATAATCTTTACCTCTTTCCATATGGCCACAAGAATGCATTTTCCCCTTCCTGCTCTCTTGCCCCTGTTGAGATTTTTTTTCCTCTTCCCCATTCTGTCCTTTCATTCACAGCAAATGCCTGCCTTTCCCTTCCTCCTAAATCCTACCCATCATATGTTCTGTCATTATTTATCTCAGCACTATCTCAGCACATGCTAGATTTGGAATATGTGGAAGGACTGATATGTATTTCTAGATAACAGGCAAGAGGAAGGAGCCTTATGTGGTGTTCGTTTGATTGAGCCTTATGTGCTGGGCCAGCCTTTCATTTAAGACCAAGGAAACTGCACTCTATGCTAAGTTCACAGGGAGCACCTTTGGCACTACTTTATGCCTTGCATTTTGATGTTTAGAGGATCATAGATGAGCTCATCAGATTCTCAGACAAAAATTAAACATTATTTTTCCCTCTTCTTTTCCTCTTTCTTATTGACACACTAGAAACAGTCCACATTCTCTGAACTAAATAAATAAATAAAACTTCTCTTACCTCTGCCATTCTGTAGTCGCTGCCCCTTATTCTCCTTCCCGTCACATTTAGCAACTATCAAAGCATAGAATACCATCCCCTCTACTAGTTATTCTTTCAGTCTTTTATTGTTTTTATTGTAAGATTCAGCCTATATGATAAAAGATTATGAATATACTTTCAGATTCATTTTGAAGAACATTTATAATGAAAACACCCCTGTTATGACCATCCCAATCAATAAGAGACTGCTCGCATTCTGGAAATTCCTTCCATGCCTCTCCACAACCACAAAGCCCACTTTCTCAAAGTTTTTAAAAATGCCAGGTTTAAATAACAGTTTTGTTACTTTTTTTTTTTTACCATTTTACTATCTTCTATAAATTCCTAATAGAGTGATTTAATTTGATCTACTTTTTATTGGAGTGCATCAGAGTGTATATTTATGGCATTTATGGATACATGTATTCACTGCAGTACATGCTACTGTTGGCCAAGAAGAAAAGTGTTCTTGTACGTGTATTCTGCTTTAGACACATATGGTCTATTTATATACCTATGATGGAATTACTGTCTTATGGACAATGTTTATCTAAAACTTTAGTAGAGAGACCTAAATTGTTTTTCAAACTGACTGTATGAATTTGTAATCCTCTAACTGCCTATGAGAGACATTACTTCTTAAAATCCTCACCATACTAGTTATTCTCAAATTTTATAATTTTTGCAACCAAGAGTCTATGAAAACTAAAAATTATCTTAACACTAGTCTAAATCAACCTCTCTCTCTCTCTCTCTCTCTCTCTCTCTGTCTCTCTCTCTCTCATCATGAAGAAAAGTCCATAGATTTAAGGAACACAAAGCAGTTTAATAGAACAAATGGCAGTGTCCCTAAATATATATTAAAGAGTGGTTTCAGATATATTAAGACAAGGATCTCAAACTGAGATTATTTGGGGATATTATGGGCCTCAAATCTAATGACAAGTGATTTTATATAAGAATAGAAAAGGAAAGGACATTCAGAAGAGAAGTCCTTGTAAAAGTAGAGCAGAGATCAGAATTATTCAGCCCTAAGAAAAGGACTATTTAAAGCCACCAGGTGAAGAATAATTTTCTTGAAGCACCTTCCAAGGGAATGCAACCATCCCAACAATTTGGACTTCCACCCCCAGAATTGTAAGAGAGAAAAATTTCTTATATTTTAAGCCACTAAATATAGCAATGTACTGTGGTATCCTTGGAAACTAATGTAGCTAGTTAATATCTGTAAAGCAAAACATCATCTTATGATTCTTAGTTGATTATTTTACTCATCATACCACACTATGCCCCTTTTCTTCACATTCTGCATTCTAGCATCTGTAACAAAGCATGACAGACAACAGAATTGAGTTTTTCTCTAAGCTGTGATAATATAAAATGTGCTTCAAATAACTGAAGAAACAAAATTAATTTCTGATGCATATATTGATTTTTTTCTTACACTTTTAAATGAAGATGAAGAATGGAGAGTAGGACAGAACAATTTTTTTTTGTCTAGATTTCATGTACATAAAAAGGTCTCCTGAAGAAAATATGTATATTTCAGAGGTATAAGGAAGTGGCATTAGTTTCCCCTTGTTGGTGTAACCACTACCACAAATTTAATGGCTTTCAGAATCATAGTTTTATTATCCTACAATTCTGGAGACCAGAAGTCTGAATTTTTTTTTTTTTTTGCTAAAGTTAACATTCAGTACTTCTGTATTTCTTCTGAAGTTTTTAGGATAGAATTCTTATCATTGCCTGATATGCATTATAGTTTGCTTATCCATTGACGTCTTTTGAGAGAGGTCTTGGTTGCATTCAGTATTTGGCAATAATGAAAAAAATCTCTATCAAAATTCATATGCTCGTTTTTGCATGGATTCGATTTTTAATTTATTTGTGTAAATACCAAGGAGTGCAATTGCTAAATTGTATGGCGAAGCTATGTTTAGTTTTGTAAGAGACTTTCAAGTTGTTTTTCAAAGTTGTACAGGGGAACATTTCTTCTGATAATGAATGAACGTTTTTATTCCCTTGTATCTTGGTCATTATTTGATTTGCCACTTTTTTGAATATTAGATATTCTAATAGATGTGTAATGAGATCCTCATTGCTTTGATTTGAAATTCTTCAATTATGTAAAATTTTCCTATGCTCATTTACCATTCGTTATGTTCATTGGTGAGGTACCTGTTCAGATCTTTCACCTTTTTAAAATTGGAATTTTGAGTTCTTTTCATATTTAGACATTGATTTCTTTACAAGATATGTGTGTTTTGCAAATATTTTTTCTTAATGTGTGACTTGTCTTTCAATTTCTTAACAGTGTCTTTCTCAGAGTAGCTTTTAATTTTAATGAAGTTCAATTTACCAGTTTTCTCCTTCTGGATCATGCTTTTGGTGTTCTAACAACTCATCATTAAATTCAAGGTCACCTAGAATTTTTATACTTTTTCAATTTTATACTTTTAAGAGTTAAGTCTATGATCTGTTTTGAGTTAATTTTTGTGAAATGTGTAAGGCCAATGTCTAAACTAATTACTATTATTTTTTTGCATTTAAATATATAGGTTTTTCCACCACCATTGTTTGAAAATAGTATTTTTCTACCCCTGAATTACCTTTGCTTCTTTATCAAAGATTGGTGGATATGTTTGTCTGGGCTTACTTTTGGACATTTTTTTTTTCAGTTCATTGAATGGGTTGTTCTTTCACCAGTTCCACACTCTTCTGATTATTGTATTTTAACGTTGTGTAGTGTCAGTCCTGAAATTTTATTCTTCTTCATTTTATCTGCTGGCTATTCTGGAGTTTTGGCTTTCCAAAACTTCAGACCATTAAAATTTAAGAATTAGTATTTTGATTCCACAAAACAACTTGCTGGGATTTTAATAACAATTGATTGAATCTACGGATCAATTTGGGGAGCACTAACATCAACAATTTTGTGTCTTTATGTCCATGAACAAAAAGTATTTATTTCTCCATTTAGTTAGATTTTTTATATATATTTCATCAAGTTGTATAGTTTGTTTCATTGGGATATTGTATGCATTTTCATTTTTTAGACTCCTAAGTAGTTCTTCTTTTCTTTTGTGCTAATGTAAAAGGTACAGTGCTTTAAATTTAAAATTCAAAATATTCATTGCAGCATATAGGATAGCAGTAAATATTTGTATATTAAAATTATATCCCATGTCCTTGCTGTAAGTGCTCACTGGTTCCAAGAGTTTTTATATTTTGTTAAACTCTGGAATTTCCTATATGGAGCATCATGTTACCTGTGAACAAAGATAGTTTTATGCTTCCTTCCTGATCTGTCTACCACTTATTTTCTCTTGTCTTTTTGCGTTTTCTAGGATTTCCAGTATGGGGGAATATGCTAATTCCTGATCATAGGGGCAAAGCATATAGCCTCCAACTTTGTGATGGTAACTGTAGGGTTTTTGTAGTCATTCTTTTATAGCATCATACTATAAGTTAGGAAGCAAATTCTTTGTCCTTATTTTCTGAAAGAGATTATCAGAGATCAGTATCACTTTAGTGTGCTCATTTTGAAAATTATCAAACTGTATTTGATTCTTAGCAAATACATAGTTCCTAAAGACTTTTAAAATACTCATACATATTTCTAACTCGAAATTTTCATATCATGGTGTTTCTATTGAAGTAATGGCCCCACTTCTATATTACTTTGTACATTCACGTCTTTTACTCTTTGACTTTGCAGTTTTCAGTGCCATGATTTAGAGGTAAACTATGTGATATGCTTTACCCAGTAGGATTTTAATGTAATTCAATAAAGCACTTGATATTCTCTTGCATATGTATCATTCTCTCCTAAAGTTCCCTCCATCCACATGAGATGCACATGCGGCAGCTAACCTCTTGGTCCAAATTTAGAAGACACCAGGAGCAGACATGGACCCAACCTGCAGTTTGGACTGAAATCCAGACAAGCATAGTTGAGCCCATCTTTGAGATCAGTCTTTTTCTAGCCAACTTGAAGACACAAAAGAAAGAATAGTCTCAAGATTTCTGTGTACACTGACTCTCTCTGTGCATACATATAATTATTTGTGTGTACATATTATATATATATATATATATATATATATATATATATATATATCACAGGAAGTATTAATAACTATAGAAATTAGTTTCCCAAATTAAAGTATTTTACTAATTAAAAAAGAGAACTTGAATTAAAAAAACAAGATATTTGTAGAACAATCTTCATAATTGTATTATTTCCCATTGCAACTAGTACAGAATATTTAAAAGTGACATATGCAATTCAATCAGAGGACAGGTTCAAGATAAATTTGATCAAAATGAATTAGACATCCATAAGTTTACAATCAACTGTCTCCACTGATCTCTACTTTAAATACACACACTTGACAACAAAAAATGGGGCAATATTTTTATATTCTACAGTGTCTCCTACCATTTTATTTTCCCTACATTCACATATAGGATTCATTTGATCAGGAAGCTTGGTTTTCATAGAAAAATAGCAGATCTTCCTTTTGTTTTTGAACATACATAAGTATGTTCAAGCTGAGAGGAGTGGAAGTAAGGACCTATTTATTATAATTTCAGTTTTCATTAAATTTGTTTTTCCAACCCTGGATATATCATACTGGCATAAAAGAGAGGCCACCTTATCCAAAAATTTAAATATTTTTTCAGCAGATTGATACACACATGTAACTTCTGACAAAAGTAAAATTGCCTTAATAACTCTTCAAATATAAGTTGAATATGGTAAGAGATGAATGTGAAGATTATTTGGCTTCCCAATAGAAATTGAACTAAAAAAGATAAAATGGTTTAGAGAAGTAAATAAAGGGAAAAATTGAAAATGCCAAGAACACAACAGCCAATATTCGGAAAGAATCTGTGATTGCACAATACTTATTGGAAACATTAATAATTCATTTTATAAGCAAAGAACGGCATATAATTGCAATGTTTCCCACAATTTACACCCTTTTCCTAAACTGATAAAATATAATATAGTGCCTCAAATATTTCATTTGTCAGAGCTACTTGATAAATATCTGTATTGTTCCATGGATAAATATAGAGGGAAAGCTAAAATGTAAACTGTTTAACAGTCACCTCAATGAAACAATATTTTCTGCTAAAAATCTCTAAAATATATTGCTAAATAAATTGCTGATAACTCTTCAATATGCTTTATATTGTTCATAAATAGGACGGAATATTAAAAATTCTAACATTTTATTTTCAAGTTCCCTTTTATCTTATGAAATTTTCTTTTTTCACAAATTTATTATTAAATCTTCCTTATTATGAACAAATACTAGAGATATCTTTAAATATAACATTTTTAAGAAGGTGACATATACCTTAACAATTATTGTTTCAGTAACTACCTATTCGGCAGAACAACCTATCATATTTTATTCCAGATTTATCTAATTTTATTCAAAATTGACTTACTACCTGTAAGTGGTAGAGATTTGAAAAATTAAAGATTGATTATAAATAAATAAACATAGATGTCATTTCTCTTTCTTCCTCTTAAAATAAGTAAAAATATTGGAGAATTAAATATAAAATATCTTTATTAAAATGAGAGATTGCAACACTAGTTTTTCATATTTATACATTCCTGTAAACTATGAATTTTTAAAAATAGCTCTTCAATTTTTTGTCTTCCCTATCACTGGATTCAACCAACCTTGAATCAAAAATGTTCTAAAAGAAATTGCACCTGTAACTGAACATGTACAGACTTTTCTCCCAAATAGCATAGTGAAACAACTGAAACTATTTAGGTAACATTGTATTTAGTATTTTAAGTCATCTAGAAATGATTTAAATATGGGATGATGTGCACAGATTATATGCAAATACTGTACCATATTTTATAAAGTACTTGAGTATCTGTAGATTTTGGTATTCACAGAGTCATGTCATGAAACCAGTTTCCCATGGATACCGCAGGACACCTTTGATAAAATATGCGTTTTTGATGGTGTAATAATGTTAATTTGTCAATTTCAAACTTTAATTCTGCATCATTTATATTGTTGCTCATGATGAATAGCTCCATTATTGTAAACAATGTAAATTAAGTGGAAGCCAAAATTTAGAGTGGGCTATGCTTTATAAAATTGCAATAAGCAACTGTTATACATGGCAATATTCAAATTCTAATGTAATTTTTATTATCATTCCAATGCTTTCTAAATTTATGGAATATGATCATATAATATTATAATTTATACATTTGCCATTGAACATTAACCTTCATCTGCACATGAATAATTTAAGAAAAATAAAAATGAATACTTTTGTTGAAACCAAGTCTAGAGGTTTTGTTAATAAACATAGTCTATTAGGATTTGGTAAGGGAAATAGAAGTCTCTTCAAATGTCTTAAGCAGGAGGCAATTCAAATAAGAAATTAGAAGCTAGTAAAACTAGTGGAGGATGGTAGGTGCAAAGTCCAAGAAAGCCACAATATGTCCAAGAAATACAGGAATACCAGGAATGAAACAAAATGTTTTATATATATATGTGTGTGTGTGTGTGTTATATAAATAAAACTATATGTGTGTATATATTATATACATATATATATATATATATATTACAGGAAGTATTAATAGTATTAATACATACATATATATTACAAGAAGTATTAATATTAATTAATTATATAGATAGAGAGATAAACTGTCAACTCCACTGAATTGTTTGCAGAATTGGGGTACAAAAAAATTCTTAGGTGTAACCTGCTATGTCTCATGTTTGTATGTTTCAAAGCATTCATGTCTGCTCAATGCTTCTCTGAAGGCAAAAATGGTTCTTATTCTCTTTTCCTTGCAAACCTTGCATGATTGCTTCTCATTGGCAAAACTTGTATTGGACCCATGTTGGTCACCATTCTGGGAATTGAGATTTATAGGGTTCTGGTTTTTAAAAAATTAAAGGGCATGTATAGCAAAACAGTGAATGACTATTGGCCTTCACTTCGTAGTTCTTAAAAGTATTCAAAAACATGACCCTGAATGCTGAATATTTCAGTAATTTCTGAATGAAATGGGGTAAAATTTCCAACTACGATTACTATAGAATTATTTATTTCCTTTTTAGTTATAATGAATTTTATGTTAAGCATTTCAAAGTTGTTATGAAATTTCCTTTCATCTCTAATGATATGCATTGCTTTACAGGGCAACAAAATACAATGATCAACAAAACTTACTTAGCTTTTACTTTGTTCTATTCATCTTCTAAGTTCTTTTTATATATTTGTGCAAAGATAATCATCACAAAAAACATATGAGCTATTTTAATATTTCTGCTTTATAGATAAGTTAACTGAGGCTCAGAGCAACTAGCAAATTAATGTATGTGATAGAAGTCAGGGATAGTATTTGAACCTTTTCAATCTAAACCTAAATGCTCTAAAGGCTGCAGAATACTGACTCAAATAAAAGAATACTCCTTCCATGTCTTTTGATTGTAAGGCTCTAAAATCAGGGGTTATGGATTTTAATTGTTTGTTTTATTGTGTCCAAAATCCAATAAGTTTGGGGGGAGCCTCATACAATCTTTTTTTCAAAATGCCTCTTTAAAAATATAAACAATATCTTTGCTCAAAGGTCATGCAAACAGAACATTTCCAGGTATGGCCCCTGGGTCATAATTTATGAAT
This sequence comes from Marmota monax, assembly GCF_021218885.2. NCBI lineage: Eukaryota > Metazoa > Chordata > Mammalia > Rodentia > Sciuridae > Marmota > Marmota monax. The sequence goes on from NW_026692781.1 coordinate 20,458,037, forward strand.
CCCCATCACATATATAAAGATGTGAATTCTATGACTTTTATATACAATTGAACATAATTTGAAGGATAATACAAATTACTTGAATAGGGAAGAGTCAGAGAGAGTGTAAATGAATTTTATAATAAATAAATAAAATCAAAGCAAAAAAAATCCTCTTAGATGGCATGCAAGAGTAGAATATTATACCACATAAACAATTTTTTGTGCTTAATAGATGCCATCTACTTATTTAAATAGTTCTTAATTTATTGACTCATTATATCTTCATATGTCTATCATAACTTGACAAAATCTCCATAGCTAGTAGATAATAGACTATGGATTTAGTACTATTAAAACCAATTTCAAAGTCAAATCTTTTGAATACTCTTAATTAATATGATAGAAAATTCCACTGTGTACAAGAAGTACAGCTAAAACTTAGAGATTTAAACACATTGCAAGAAAAATGACAAAGAAAATATATGAGAAACAAGCAAATCTAAAATGGTGGTCACAAAACTATCAACAAAGTTAGAATTCCAAACAAAAAAATCATAAATAAAACAGCAGAGGAACTTCATAAGGGTCAATATTTGTGTAACATTGCATCAAAGATCCTGAAACAAAAACCTACTAGAAGAAAGAAAATAAAATATTATTTTAATTCAAAATTTAATTCACTTTTCTCAGGTTTTTCCCCGCAGAAAAAAGTTAGAACATCAAGGGACTTAATAGACAATGACTTTCATTGACACTAAGGTATTATCACTTTGTAATATGTAGTGAATGCTAAAAAACAACTCTCTTTTCACTTATTTGGCACCTCTCAAATTTAAATTATGCAAATAAAATTCTTTTTTTTTTCCAAAATGCATTCAAAATCTGACTTAGCAAAACAAATCAACATCAATGAATATTTGGATATTCAAATTAAAAAAACAACAAGGACAGCCAGGCATGGTGGTGGAAGCCTGTAATCCCAGAGGCTGGAGAGGCTGAGACAAGAGGATCTTGGGTTCAAAGCCAGACTCAGCAAAAGTGGAGGTGCTAAGCAACTCAGTGAGAGCCCGTCTCTAAATAAAATACAAAATAGGGTTGGGGATGTGGTTCAGTGGTTGAGTGCCCCTGAGTTCAATCCCTGGTACCACCCCCCCCACACACACACACAAAAGCAAGAAAAGTGATTTTTCAAGAAACATAGTAAATCTAGAGCATGTACATTTTTTCTAGGATATACTTACATGTAAGCACACACATAAGTGTGCACACTATATACAATATATACTCATGTTTTATATACATATGAAATTAAGGCCTATATTCTGTGGGATATATATAGAAATGTTTAAGTAGAAATTGAAAATTCATAGTGTTAATCTATATAATTTAGAACCAAAATTAATTCCATATTTATATGCTTATTTTGGTACATATAAAATTAGTGGATTTTTTTCTTTTTTGTGGAAACAGACATACTACCATCTATCACAATTAGGAAACAAAAGAAGAAAGCATAAAAACAATTTAAAATCAGTAATTAGAAAATCACTAATAAGAGAAAATTGATAAAAATATTAGTGAATATAGTTAAAATTTTAGAAGGATTAACTTATTGTAAGAAAGTATAAGTTACTAACCTTGATCTCAGAGGGAAAAAATCCTTAAAATTCTACATCTATAAACAATATCAGGCTCAGATATTTCACAGGCTAGCCCTTTAAAACTTCTCCAACAGATCATCTGACAACACTTATACTATGCCAGGAATAAGTCAAATTGATGTATTTATTAGTACTGATTTTAAAGGTCATCAAGAAAAAATAAGCAAGAAATAAAAAAATATACTTGAATTTGCAAAAGATACTTTTCATTTGCATATTTTTAAGAAGTTTGTGTAAATTACTCTACATTCTTATTGGTATTATTATACTAAATTCTTGCTAGTTATGTGAGTATAAAATAGTGTTCTTGGTGTAACTTTCATTTCTTAATGAACAAATTAATTTTTACACCTGACTACTTATGTAAATTATGTATAGTTTCTGATTTGTTTTTTACATTCCATTATTAACTGTACCAGATAGTCTAGAGTTCTTTTCAAAATGAAATTAACTTAGAAGGGGTTTTAACTTCTTTATTCATGACTTTAAAAAATAAAAATGTTAGTATTTTCTTCTTGAATTCTAACTATAATATTGGGCATAGAACATTCTGTGTATAACCAATCCTCTGAATTTGTGAAATTTTGTTTTAAGTCTGTGCATAATCAATTTTAAATTTAAAGTTTTATGAGTCAAATGAGTATTCTCCAGATATTAGAATGTTGTATTCATACTTGTTATATTAAACATGTTAACTGTGTTTTTCAAAGATTCTTTGGGTTGAGATTTATGAGGACAAGAGTTTTTATACAAAAACTAAAATTTATCCTAACGTACTAATTTGTCCAAAACACAATGTATTATTAAAGTGGAAAATTGGCTTTGAATACATTTTTTAGTGGCCAAAAAGTTGTTATTTTTCCTTTCAAAATTTCATTGTTAAAGAAGGTCATTTTACCCTGATACAGGGAAAAATTCACCAAGAGGCTGGTCTGGAATTTGTGATCCTCTTGCCTTAGCCGCCCAAGTTACTGAACTATAGACATGTGCCACTGCTCCTCGCTGAGGAACCAAATTTCTGCTTTGGGATATCTGCAATTTTATATCCTTTCCCTATACTAAGCCCCAAAACATTTCACAAAGGAAAATATAAATCAAGAAAAGATTACATGTAAAACTCAATAGCTTGGGCTGGGGATGTGGCTAAAGTGGTAGCGCGCCGGCCTGGCATGCATGTGGCCCAGGTTCGATCCTCAGCACCACATACAAACAAAGATGAAAACTAAAAAATTAATATTAAAATTCTCTCTCTCTCTCTCAAAAAAACTCAATAGCTTAACTTCCTTAGAATTTCAAATGAAATATTATAATGCAGCTGTAGGAACAAGCAGGCAGAAACACTGGTGCTAATTCCATCTATTTAATCTACCTTCAAAATAAATGGGCTGAAGAGTGGTAAATTGCTTTATTGGTATGAGATGCTCTTAATTTTTAAAAATTACATTAGGCAAGAAATGTTATTAAAACTAAAATTTCAGGAAATTACTTCATTTGAAAACAACATCTGCAAACAAAATTGAAGTAAATTTATAACTTATGCAGAGGTTTAAATGTTGTGACATAAATTATTTCAGTCAAATAGTTCTAGTTTCTGGAGCTGTTGACCAACCTATCTTAATTACCCACTGATGCTAACAAATCTGTCATCATCAGTCATATATGGAAATGAAATAGAAGAAATAACAATGATCAGAGATATGTGCTGAAATGTGAATGATAATTTTAAAAAGTAGAAATTTTTCTTCTAGTAGGAGAATTATTGTTGTTGATTTTAAAAATATTTCTAAGGTTATAAAGTAAAAATATTTTTAAAAATTTATACACACAGACACCTAAAGAGTGGCTGGGTTTTAGGTAAAGTTATTGTGCTGCAATACATTTATACCCACCACATAAAAGGCATGACATTAGATCAGCATTACATTGCTGTCATCTTTTAAATTTTCTCTTCTTTAGATATCTGTCAACAATACTGTAACATCTTAGCAAATCAGCTTATCTAGAGGCAGAGATGTGATTCTATAGACACAAAGTTTGATTGCTGAGAAGACAGTCAGTTCCACAATAAGTTAGAGATAAATGAGCTATTCTCATTTAAGGTAGGTGTCTATTTTGGTCATTATTTTAATACTTTATTGAAAATTAAATAAATCATGCAAATGGAAAGCAGTTTATACTCTGAAAGAATAGTAGACATCTACTTAACTCTTCTGAGCATACTGTGGTTCAGAAATAGTAAAGTTAAGACAGATCATGAAACAATGGTTCTTATCTATGCCAACAGTTTACTCTTATCTTTATGAAATCACTCTTAAACATATTCATTAGCACAGAACAGCTTTGGCAATAAGTCAATGGTTGCTCGGTGTATAAGGATCTTACCATATTCCTGGATCTGATATTCAATGTCTTCTATAGTCAAATTCCATCTTTCTCTAAAACTCATTGTTTCAAGTATACTTAGGAAAATAATCATTAAGTCAAAAAAACAAAGAAAAATGTGCTTGCTCATACTCCCTTGTTTGAGAAATATATTAATTCATGAAACAAGGTCCTATAGTAAAGAGCATATTCTAAATTAATATAATTGATTTTTGGTAACATATGCAGATATTTTCAGGGAATGTGTTGAACTTTATTTGATATTACTTCCCCTAGCATACCCTTAGCTCTGGTCAAATTGGCTGTCTGTTTGAGCTCTTTTGCCTGTATAGGTTTTCTTAGAGTTCTCTTTCTTTGTGCTTTCAATCAATATTCTGTTTTTTTGTTTTGTTTTGTTTTGTTTATGTTCATACCTGAAATTTTCCTCCATTTTGAGACAAATGCTGACACCATAGATAGAATGACTAATTATAGTATATAATTTAATTATATGCTGCCTTCATTATGATCTTTCCATTCATCATTCAATTAATTTTTTTGTTCAATAAATACATATTGGATGGCCAAATACTTATTGAGCTGCCAAAACATAGAGGCAGAAAAATAACTAATAACCTGTTGATTTATTTTGGCTTTTAATTCCCCAAAGCAGGGCCATGTTCAGTCACATGCTCTCTGCAATTGGTAATATCCTTTGAGAAAGTCACCATTCGATATTCTTGTTATCAATGAAATGCCAATGTCTTGGATATTTTAAGTCAAAATCTTTAAAATTTATCAATTCACACCCTAAACAAAAGAATTTTTGTTTTAAAATTATGCAGTTTAAATTTCAATAGAAATAGCAATAGGAAGTACTTACTGAGACCCCTGCTGGAGTTCAGGCCCGCCCCATATCTGCCTTGCCAACTGTGCAGGAGCCAGGTCCTGGGATAGGCTTGGATCCATCCTGTCACCTACAAACCCTTCAGAACTCAGGCCATTCTGATGACCTACCTGTGTGGGAGCTCAGGCCTAGCATAGGCCTGGGTGTCCCCTCTGTCCCCCACCTGGGAGCCCAGGTCTAACCAACGTCCATCTTGAGAAACTTCAGCCATCCCCGTAGACTTCCCCACACAGTACCTCTACCTAGGGACAGCAAACAGGGCCTAGAGACAGCTGCATGATGGAGCAGGCATCCCAAAGCCAGTATAAAGCCTATCCATTCAGCCCCATCTCTGAAAGAGGTTGCAGTAGCATCCAGGGTAGGACACCAGCAGCATTTGGAAGCCCAACACCAAGATGAGGTACAGGTAATCTGCATTGATACTACAAAATTATAGGGCAGAAAGTATAATACCTCAGATCCACACTGCAAGAAAGAAAGACACATAGACAGCATGAAAAAACAAGGGAAGAGAGTGCCCCAAACAAACCAGGATCCTACAATAATAGAACCCATGGATAGCACAGTTGATGAAATGTCAGAGAAGGAGTTCAGAATGTTCATAATTAAAATAATCTGTGAATTAAAGAACGACCTTTTGCAAATACAGGCAAAATTGATCACTTCAACAAAGAGATAATAAAGCAAATACAGGTAACCATTGATGACACCAATAAACAGTAAGGGAGCAAATATAGACATCCATTGATCACACCAACAAAGAGATAAGGGAGCAAATACAGGTAGCAAAGGATTACTTCAAAAAAGAGATATAGATTCTGAAAAAAAATCAGAAATCCTTAAAATGAAGAAAATGTTAAACCAATTAACAAAACTCAATAGAAAGCATCACCAACAGACTAGATCACTTTGAATACGGAATGTCAGATAATGAAGACAAAGTATACAATCTGTAAAATTAAGCTGATCACACAGTGAAGATGTGTGATCTTCTGCTCATGAGCAGAACATCAAAGAATTATGGAATAACATCAAAAGACCAAATCTAAGAGTTATTGGGATAGAGGAAGGCACAGAGATTCAAACCAAAGGAATGCACAATCTCTTCAATTGAGATAATATCAGAAAATTTCCCAAACATGAAGAATGAATTGAAAAATCAAATACAAGAGACTTACACGACACCAAATATACAAAATTACAACAGATCTATACCAAGTCACATTATAATGAAAATGATTAGCATATAGAATAAGGACAGACTCTTAAAAGGCCACAAGATAGAGGAATCAGATCACATTGTTCAAATTGAATTAGGATTATATTCACAATTTAAACAGATCAATTTCAAGCAATGAGATAGAAGACACCATAAGAAACCTACCAACCAAGAAAAGCCCAGGACTGGATAGATACAAAGCCGAGTGCTACAACACCTTAAAAAAAGAACTAATACCAATACTCTTCAACTTATTCCAGGAAACAGAAAAAGAGGGATCACTTCCAAACTCATTTTACGAGATCAACATTATTCTAAAACTAGGTGAAGACACATCAAAGAAAGAAAACTTTGGACCATTATCTCTAATGAACGTAGATGCAAAAATTCTCAATAAAATTCTGGCAATAAAATACAAAAACATATCAAAAAGAGTGCACCATGACCAAGTGGGGTTAATCCCAGGGATGCAGGGTTGGTTCAACATAAGGAAAGCAATAAATAAATAACGAGTCTGCTAACAAGCTAAACAGACACTTCTCAGAAGATAACCAATCAACAAATATATGAAAAACGATTCAACATCTCTAGCAATTAGAGAAATGCAAATAAAAATTACTCTAAAATTACTTCTCACTCCAATCAGAATGGCAACTATTAAGAATACAAACAACAGTAAGTGTTGGCAAGGATATGGGAAGAAAGGCACACTCATACATTGCTGGTGGAACTTCAAATTGGTGCAGCCAATATGCAAAGTAGTATGGCGAATACTTGGAAAACTTGGAATGGAACCACCATTTGACCCAGTTATCCCACTCCTCAGTCTATACCCAAAGGACTTACAAACAGCATACTACAGGGACACAGCCACATTAATGTTTATAGCAGCACAATTCACAGCAGCTAAACTGTGGAACCAACCTAGATGCCCTTCAGTAGATGAATGGATAAAGAAAATGTGGTATATATACATAATGGAATATTATTCAGAATTAAAAGAGAATAAAATCATGGAATTTGCAGGTAAATGGATGGAGTTGGAGAATATCATGCTAAGTGAAGTTAATCAATCCCCCCAAACCAAATGCTGAATGTTTTCTCTGATTTAAGGATGCTGATTCATAATGTAGTTGGGAGGCAGCATGAGAGAGTTAGATAAACTCTAGATAGGGGAAAAGCGAAAGGAGAGGAAGGGAGAGGGCATGGGGGTAGGAAAGACAGTGGAATGAGATGGACATCATTACCCTAACTACATGTATGAAGACAGGAAAGGTGTGACTCTACTTTGTGCACAAGAAGAGATATGAAAAAGTGTGTTTTATATGTCTGATATGAATTGAAATGCATTCTGCTGTAATATATAACAAAATTTTAAAAAAATTTTAAAAAGAAAGTACTTACTGAACTAACAGGAAGAAGTACTTTTCTCATACTTTGACAACTAGTGTCTTAGAGAGCTCCAATCTAACCCAGCCTCATAAACTTTACTTTATTATTATTATTATTATTATTATTATTATTTGGTACTAGGAATTGAACCATGCTTTACACATACTAGGCAAGTGCACTACCCCTCAATTATATTCTCAGCCCTATAAGCTTCACTTTTAAAGCCAATTTTCTTAAAGACTGATTTTTAAAAACTGCGTGGGGAAGAGTCTTTACCATAGACCCAGGAGGATGGAAGTGTATTTATTAATTCAGTGACTTTTTAAAATCAGCAAATACTTGAAAAGGAAAAAAAAATAATAAATCAGATATTCTGAGTTCCATTTTTTTTTCATTTTGGTTTGTTTTTCTACATCCAAAGGCATTCTTTTTCTCTAAAGTTTGAGGTAAACCATACATAAAGTCTGATGATAATTAACATTTGGTATCTAGCTAAGCAAGCCTGTAAAAATCATCTGATTAGATTTTTTTAAATCCCTTGGTAATAACTTTGAATAGGAAGTTACTAAAATGATTCTTTGTGGTAAGATGCATAATGAGATGCAGAGAGAAAGTCGGTTTTAGAAAAAGATGCACTCTATTCAAATGGTTCATCTGTTCTGAAGCTACATTGCATTGGGAGCAGGAGATAAAAGGAGTACAGATCATTGATTCTTGGCCTGTCATTTGTCTTTGGGACCTCCCGCTTTCCTGAAGACTGGCTTTTCTGTACTCTAAATGCTTCAGTACACATGGACACAGAGAGAATATTAATGTGGTTTTAGTTGTAACTAAAATGTGATCAAGCCATGTGGGAAAGCACAATTAGTTTACAAGAGACCTTTAACAGCAACAACAGATTTTAGATTAGAGGATGTTGTAAGTTTAAAATTTCCTGGCCAACAGTTAAAAATAAAAATGTGTGTCCCAATCTATTTTACATTTCTTATGCAGTAAGTTGATATTTTATAACTTCTTCACAAATTATAGTATTTAAATATTGATTTTTATACCATAAAATATCATTTGTTTATGTTAATACAGGTTTAAAAATCTCTAGTCCAAAGACTTTTGTAATAAAAATATTGAATGTGTGTGAATTGGTCTATTTATTAAAAAAATTAAATAATGACAATCTGGACTATGAATATAGCCCTGTGTAGAGAACTTGGTTAACATGCTTGAGGCCCAAATTTCAATCAAACAAAAACAAACAAAGGAAGGTAATTAATTATTGGATATGTGGCTAGATGCTATTTATCATTTCAGATATGATAGTGTGTACTCTATTTACATGATATCTCTAAACGCTCTTAATACCTTTTTAAATTAGTGAGCTTCCTTTCTGCTTATATAATTTCAAATGTTCATATGGCGTATTGCTTTTGCCACTCGCAGCCATAGTACTTTCTTCTATTCTATTTTTCTAGCTCTTCTGGAATACCTTCTAATTACTATCTCTTCTCATTGAGTCTTCATTTTGTATTTTTTCCTATATAAAACCATTCAGTCATATGAAGTCCAGAGCAATTTCTACTTATGGCATCCTCACTGATGATTCAGAGTTAATTTAATTCAAGAGTATTTGTTGTGCATATTATGTAATTTATTTCTCAATGATATCCAATGAGCATTCCTTTTATACCATCTTCCATAGTGCTATAATTTCTTCTTGGACATGTACATCTAATTTACTGTTTATATTTGCTGAGAGTGACTATGTAAGGTTAGTTCCTGCAGGTTTAAAAGTCACATGGTTATATAAGAGTTTTTTACCCATAGTCCCTGTATGGCTAGGGAATGATCTACTTTGAAGTCATTGCAAGCAAATAATATCTGAAAAACTGCAACTCTATTGTGCTGGTCATGGTTTCTAAGTACATATTAAAAACAAAATTATCATGATGTTCATTCTTTGATTATCTATAATTATTTTACTCTCATTTGTGATAATACAGCCATGAATGCTGAAATTTTATTGATGTGATAGATGAAGAAACATAATTTTCCCATCATGTTATTAATTGTTTCCAATAAGATGTTTGATCATTATCCCAGGAAAATAGTAGGTTGGAAAGTAAAATCAGAAACAGTCCTAACCTGTAGGGATTATGTTACCTCCTTATCTGAAATAGAAAAATATTTTTTCCTTAGAAACAAAACTTTCATTTATTAGCTCTAATAGTTTCTTTGTAGAGCCTTTTGGGTCTGCTAGGTATAGAATCATATCATCTGCAAATAGTGATAATTTAAGTTCTTCTTTTCCTATTTTGATGCCTTTAATTTCTTTCGTCTGTCTAATTGCTCTGGCCAGTGTTTCGAGAAATATGTTGAACAGAAGTGGTGAGAGAGGGCATCCCTGTCTTGTTCCAGATTTTAGAGGGAATGCCTTCAATTTTTCTCCATTCAGAGTGATGCTAGCCTGAGGCTTAGCATAGATTGCTTTTACAATATTGAGGTATGTTCCTGTTATCCCTAGTTTTTCTAGAGTTTTGAACATAAAGGGATGCTGTACTTTGTCGAATGCTTTTTCCGCATCTATCGAGATGATCATATGGTTCTTATTTTTAAGTCTATTGATGTGGTGAATAACATTTATTGATTTCCGTATATTGAACCAGCCTTGCATCCCAGGGATGAATCCTACTTGATCATGGTGCACAATTTTTTTGATATGTTTTTGTATCCGATTCGCCAGAATTTTATTGAGGATTTTTGCATCTAGGTTCATTAGAGATATTGGTCTGAAGTTTTCTTTCTTTGAAGTGTCTTTGTCTGGTTTAGGTATCAGGGTGATGTTGGCCTCGTAGAATGAATTTGGAAGTTCTCCCTCTTTTTCTATTTCCTGAAGTAGCTTGAAAAGTATTGGTATTAGTTCCTCTTTAAAGGTTTTGTAAAATTCTGCTGTATACCCATCCGGTCTAGCAGTCAGAGAAATGCAAATCAAAACCACCCTAAGATACCATCTCACTCCAGTAAGATTGGCAGCCATCATGAAGTCAAACAACAACAAGTGCTGGCGAGGATGTGGGGAAAAGGGTACACTTGTACATTGCTGGTGGGACTGCAAATTGGTGCAGCCAATTTGGAAAGCAGTATGGAGATTTCTTGGAAAGCTGGGAATGGAGCCACCATTTGACCCAGCTATTCCCCTTCTTGGTCTATTCCCTAAAGACCTAAAAAGAGCATGCTACAGGGACACTGCTACATCGATGTTCATAGCAGCTCAATTCACAATAGCAAGACTTTGGAACCAACCCAGATGCCCTTCAATAGACGAATGGATAAAAAAAATGTGGCATTTATACACAATGGAGTATTACTCTGCATTAAAAAATGACAAAATCATAGAATTTGCAGGGAAATGGATGGCACTAGAGCAGATTATGCTAAGTGAAGCTAGCCAATCCCTAAAAAGCAAATGCCAAATGTCTCCTTTGATATAAGGAGAGTAACTAAGAACAGAGTAGGGACGAAGAGCATGAGAAGAAGATTAACATTAAACAGAGATGAGAGGTGGGAGGGAAAGGGAGAGAAAAGGGAAATTGCATGGAAATGGAAGGAGACCCTCAGGGTTATACAAAAGAACATACAAGAGGGAATGAGGGGAAAGGGAAAAATAATACAAGGGGGAGAAATGAAGGTCAATAGGGGGGGTAGAGAGAGAAGAAGGGTGGGGAGGGGAGGGGAGGGAGGAGGGGGGATAGTAGAGGATAGGAAAGGCAGCAGAACACAACAGACACTAGTATGGCAATATGTAAATCAATGGATGTGTAATTGATGTGATTCTGCAATCTGTATATGGGCTAAAAATGGGAGTTCATAACTCACTTGAAGCAAAGTGTGAAAGATGATATATCAAGAACTATGTAATGTTTTGAACAACCAACAATAAAAAAAAAAAAAAAAAGAAACAAAACTTTCACTTTTTATCTTCTATTTCTTTAATATTTTATTTGTTCAAACTCAGTTAAAAAGGTGGGGGAGTGGACATGGTGCCTGCTGTGCACTATAGTTTGAGGGATTTGAGGATTTATTAATCAAACTAATGTTCTCCTGGTCTATACAGTGCAGCTATTCTATTCCAACCCACATGGCCTGTGGTCCACCCTTAGGACAAGTGGATAATAAAATACGAGAAAGTCCTTTGTATTTGAAAGGAATGAATATGGAAATAGAAGATTTGGAAGTGTATGAGATTCTTAAAACAAGTAAAACCTTAGAGAAAAGTTTTCCTTGAAATATAGGATACCTGGAAGCATAAAATGAATATACCATTCATTTATGGCTGGCATGAAGAGGGAAGCACAGAAATTAGAGCAGTTCAAATAAAAGTGCGTGGGGCTAGTTGTAAAAGTAGTAGAGAAAACACCTTTTTCAGACACCTAGGTTACTTATATTGTCTGGTTCACCATCATCAAGGGTATAATAATTAAGAAGTGTTTATTAAGTTATCAGTGATTGATTGAGGTTGGGACATCCTGAGCACCACAAATACAGTGGCCAGAATAAAGAACTGTGCTGTTTACTTCTGGAAGATATAAACTTTGTTCCATTTTGTTTTTCTGAACAGAGAGAGATAATATTCCCTACACTACAGATGCTTTGTATATCAGTCAGGAGAGGGGTATTTAGTGCTGTAGCAGGACAAAGTGTTCTCATGAATAAAGAAAACATTGGCCCAATGAATGGGAACCCCCAGATAAAATGATTACAATCTATTCCAGGAGGACCTGCTGAGCCCACCCAATTGTTTCTTAGAATTGTTTCTTAGATATTACATATGGAAACAACAAAACTAGTATCAATGTAAAAAGTATCTGTTCCTTGATTATTTCAAGTATATAAACAAAAAGTTCATTTGTGTTTATATGCATGTCTGACTATGTACACAGAGATTATTAGAGGAAAGAGTAAATTAGATGTAAGATATATTAGGTCAAAGTAACTCTATAATTTTTATGTCTTCCAAAATTATGAATACAAATTTTTAGGAATTATATTGGTTTTATGATCCTGGTTTTTGATACCTTAGTACCTTAAAAAGCAAGACTCTCATCCTGAACAGTGCATACCATTGGAAGGAAGGAAGGAAGGAAGAAAAGAAAAAAAAAAGTTGGTCCCCTCATTCCTTCTATAATCCCAGGAGCCTTGCCTGCTGATTGACATGCATTTCTTATAGGATCATGGCACTGTTTTATTGTGTTCTGGGACAAAACATTTACCCATGTAAATGCCTGTGTCCAGTGGGAACTGCATTTCCTTCTAGTCAAGGTGGCTGTTAGTGTATTAGAAATTGCAGTGCTGTTGATATTTTTCTCATCATAATTTTCTCATCATAATTTTTCCATTTTAAGATGTTCTTTGCATTCAGAGCTGCAGAGATTCTTTATAATAACTGAATGAGTGCTCTTCATTGATCTTTTTGTTTTTCACAAAGTGAGAATGTGTCCTTGCTGGGGCTGGGGATGTGGCTCAAGCGGTAGTGCGCTCGCCTGGCATGCGTGCGGCCCGGGTTCCATCCTCAGCACCACATACAAACGAAGATGTTGTGTCCGCCAAATACTAAATAAAATAAAATAAATACTAAAAAAAAAGAATGTGTCCTTGCTATCATTTAAACTGAACTTTTCCCACCAAAACTTGTATTGAGGCTTAAATCTTCCAACTGGGAAATGGATTCTAGTGGGAGGTGTTTGGGTCCTAGGGAAAGAGCCCTCATGAATAGACAAACACATTTTAGGGTAGTGAGTTTTCACAGGACTGAATCAATTAAAAAGGAAATGGTGGTTATAAAGTAAGTTTGTGTCCTCTCTTGCTTCCTCACTCACCATGTGATCTCTGTGCACACCCACTTACCCTTCCACTTTTCTGCCATGAGAACCCCATAAGCTAATGATGATAATGAAATAATAATAGTAATAATAATAATAATAATGAGTGGTTATCCAGGAATAGGAATTTATATGCATGATTTAATTTAAACCTGTAAGAAGGATACTTTTTATATCAATTAAAGAAGTATTAAATGAATTGAAGAGTCCAATTAGTAAGAACTACGGGGAGGATTTGACATAAAACCCCATGTCATTTTGTCTTTAACATCAAGTATTTTAAAAATATGCATGATAAATTGACAGATACATTGAAAGCATTAAATCTGTTGTCCAATTTAGAAGATAATTAGAAGACAGAATCTATAGGGCTTAATAAATTAGTGGAAAGCTTTGGTAGAGTACTGAGTATCATTCCCAGCCAGGAGGATTGGTGATGCAATTGCCTAAAATAAAGAAAACTGGAAGAAAAACAGGCTTGGAGATGACAAGTTCAGGATTAGCCATGCTGAAATTTAAGCACTTATGTGACTTCCAAGTGCTGAGTCTGGCAGGAATTTGGACATATGACTCTAAACTTCTGAAAAGATTCTAGAATGAAATACAGGTTTTAGTTAGAGAATGTAATTAGGACATAAGAGATAAGATCAGAAGAGCAAAACATGGATTTTTAAGGAATGATGAAGGAAAATTAATTCAGAGTAAAACAACAACAACAAAACAAATAATAGAGAACAGTATCTTGGAAATCACAGTGTAACCCCAAAATGTTCTTGTTGAATAGCATCATGAGAAGTGAAAAGAGGAGGAGTGGAGAGTGAAAGCAAAGAATGAATTAAATGTGCTCACTGCATTTTGAATCCAGGGAGTCGCTAGCGATGATTGAAAGCTGTTTCCTAGTAACAGGGGAAAATCACAATGAAATGCATGTAGACATAAATGAGGAAAGGGAAGTGCAGATAATTTACATAGAAAACTCAAGATGCTTGAGCACGAAAAAGAAACAGATGGGAATATGCTATAGGAAAACAATATTGAGAGAGGGATTTTGTCATATTTTTGTTGTGTATTTTTAAATTAATTTGATACAAGGGTAATAGAGACAAAAACAAAACAAAACAAGGAGGACAGAACTGTGAAGATGATGCTTAATACAGCAGGATCACCAAGGATGTGGGAGGGAATGTTGTTTGTGCAGATATAGAGAAAAGGCCACCATGGCAGTGCAGCAGGACTGGGGCTAGATGGAAGAGTGTGGGTTGGAGCATAGGCATTTCTAACTGAGGCAGTCTTCCAACCCTGTATTTATGGAAGGTCAAATTGTGACTATTCTCCTGTAGCAGTGGTGAGGTTGAGATTTCAGAGAAAAATATACTCTGGGGTTTACTTAAAGCAACTTGTCCTGGGTAGTACTTCTGAGCACAGTATAATTGTATGGGCAATGCTTATGAAAAATTAGCATTGCAGGGGCCCCAGTGAGAAGTTTTGAGAGGGAAGGAAATTGTTCATATGGTTGCTTCTGTTTTAAATTTTACTCTATAAAATATTATTTCAAAATTCAGAAACCTAGATGGCCTCTGATTTTTATTAATTACCTCTCAAGAACTGTGCCTGCTTCCTCCCATTAAGTGTGTTTTCTTACGTGCTGTTCTGTTGTTTAGACTATTTTCTCTGGTTCTTCCTATTGCTTCTCATTGAATTTTCTTATCTTTTCTCACATTTGTTTCCTTATGATAGTGCAGGGCTGAGTCCTCCTGGTTCTTTCAATAACTGGCCACATTACCTTTCTTTCACTGAAAGCATTCCTTTTTCTTTTTTTTTTTAAGTGGGGGGGTGCACACTGGTAGGTAGGAATAGAGAGAGAAAGGGTATGAGTGGAAATATTGTGTGGGGATCATATCACTAGACCTTTATCTCTCTTCTGTTTCTTTCCAGAAGTTTCAGTGATGACTTTTCTGATACAATTAGCAAGCATTTAATAGACTTGTTTTTCCTGATTTTGAGTATACACTTCAGTAAAGTAATGGTTCAGATTATACTATAAATTCAAGAAATTAAGTAGGAGGAAATAATCCCCAATTGAAGCTTTAGACTGTACAAGAGCTTAAATTCAACTAGAAACAGAAATATTTTTTGCAAAGTTGCCAAGAGTTATGTGACGTGAAACGAAAAATGTTATATAAATATGATAATAGACAGATTTTATAGTCACATAAACATTGTAAAATAATAAAATAGAGTACAAAAATATTGTGTGAGGGAGGTCAGTGCCAGTAAGAAATCATGACGAACCAAGAAGACAAAGAAAAATAGGATGTAGATGGATTAAAAAAGTTGTTCTGAATAACTAGAAGAGAGAGGTGCTTAGAGGAAAAATAGGTAAATATAGACTTAAAAAGAAATAAACTCAACATAACCCATAAAACTTAACCATTTTAGAAAATTGGAAATTGTAAGTAACATATAGTTTGTAAATATGACTTTGACTCTTTTTAGATATCTTCAATGATGATTTGAAGGACATAATATAGGGGACCAATGAAGTAATCATGACACTTTTTATGTGATAAAAACACATATGTTTTTATGGGTTTCATATGTATCGTATAAAATATACACTCTTAACAAATTTTTAAGTGTACAGTACAATTGTTAAACTGTATGCACAGTGTTGTAGAGCCGATCTGCTTGACTGAAATTCTATGTGCATTGAACAGTAGTAGCTCTTCATTTCTCTCTCCCTTCAGCCCCTGGTGAACACCATTCTACTATGCTTCTGTGAGTTTGATGACTATAGATTCTTCAATAATAGTAGAATTATATAGGATCTGTCCTTTGTGGATTACTTATTTCACTTACTATAATGACCTTGAGGCTCATCTTGTGGCATGTGACAGAATTTCTTTCCTTCATAAGACTGGATCATGTTGTTGTTATCAATGTACCACAATTTTTTATCCATTCACCCAACTATGGGCACTTTAATTGATTCTACATCTTGGTTATTGAAAATAATGTTGAAATGAATATAGTAATGCACTAAGTGTTTGTAATAGTAATAGTCATGCAGATACCACTGAGATCCTGGTTTCAATTTTGAATAATACCCAGAAATCAGATTTCTGGCTCACATGGTAGTTTTATTTTTAGTATTTTGAGCAACTTACAAACTATTTTCCATAGCAGCTACACCATTTTACATTCCCACCAAAAGTGCCCAAGGGTTTTAATTTCTCAACAGCCTCAGCAATATTTGTAATTTTTTGGTTTTGTTTCATGTTTGCCATCCTATTTGGTATGAGGTTATTTCTCATGGTTTTGATTTTCATTTCCTTGGTGATTTGTGATGTCAAATATCTTTGTACATATCTATTGGCAATTTCTATGTCTTTTTTAGAAAAATTTCTACTCAAGTCCTTTTTTCATTTTTCATTTGTGTTACTTGTTTTTTGCTTGAAAGTTGCATGAGCTTTATTTACATTATTTTTCTTAACTACTTAGATATATTGTTTGTAATTTTTTAAAATTCTGTAGGATTCCACTTCATTTTGTTGATTATATAACTTTGTGGATTATTTCCTTTGTTGTACATTGTTCCTTTTGTTTGATGTAATCCAAAATTGTCTATTACTGTATTTGTTATTGGTGATTTTGGTATGGTATTCATGAAATTATTGTCAAGACCAGCATTAAAAAAAAGTGCTCCTATGTTTTCTTCTACTAGTTTTAAGCTTTCAGCTTTTAAGTCTTTAATCAATTTTGACTTGATAATTTGGTATAGTATAAAAGACCATTTTCTTTTTCTTATTTATTTATATATTTATTTATTTGGCACACAGATATCCACTTTAACTCGATCTATTTGATGGAAGAAACAGTTCTTTCTCAAGAGTGTACTCTCTTTACCCTGATCTTCAGACCATTAACCATATACATGTAAGCCTATCTAGGACTCTCTGTTCTGTTTCATTGGTCTGTATATCTCTTTTTATGCTATACACTATTCTTTTGATTACTTTAGCTTTGAAATATGTTTTAGAGTCAAGAAATTGAGGTCTCCAGGATTGTTCTTCTTTCCCAAGATTGTTTTGTCTACTTGGGGTCCTGTGTGGTTCCATACAAATTTTATTATGTTTGTCCTATTTCTTCAAAACAAAGAAAGAAAGAAAGAAAGAAAGAAATTCATTGGGATTTTGACAGAGACTCTTTGAATCTGTAGATTACTTTAGGTACTATGAGCATAATAGCAATATTAAGTCCTCCAAACTATGAGCATGAGCATGAAATGTCTTTTCATTTATTTGTGTTTTCTTTACTTCTTTTAATATATATTTTTAAATTTTTGAATGTATATAACTTTCACCTATGGAATAAGTTTACTACTTAGTATCTTATTCTTTGTGCTGCTACTATAAATAAAATGTTTTCTAATTTTATTTTTGTATTTCTTGCTGTTAGCATATAGAAATGCAGTTGATGTTTTCATGTTAATTTTGTATCATAAATATTTGTTGAATCAGTTTATTATATCTAACAGATTTTTTAATGAAACCTTTTGGATTTTCTGTATATTAGACCATGTCACTTGTAAACAGGCACAATTTTGCTCCATGTTTCTCAGATTTTTTAAAATAAATTTTTTAAATTTATATATGACAGTGGAATGCATTACAATTCTTACTACACATATCTCTAGTTGTATACAAAGTATATTCACACCAATTAGTGTCTTCATATATGTACTTTGGATAATTCCATCACATTCCACTATCATTTCTCCATATTTCCCAGATTTAAATAGCTTTTATTTCTTTTTCTTGCCCAACAGTTCTGGTTAGGACTTCCTGTAATGTGTTGAATAGAAGAGTTTAGGGTGGACATCCTTGCCTTATTCTTGATCTTAAAAAAAAATCATTCAGTATTTCACTATTGAATATAATGTTGCTTGTGGGATTTTCACATATGGTTTTATCATACTGAGGTGATTTCCTTTTATTCCTAGTTTGTTGAGTTTTTCATCATGAAAGGGTAGTGAATTTTGTCAAATTTTTTTTCTCCATTCATCAACATGATCATACAATTTTGTTAATGTGGTAAACTACATTGATGGATTTTGTAGGTTGAACCATCTTTGGATCCCAGGAATAAATCACACTTGGTTTAGTTTGGTATTTCTTTTAATGTGCTCTTAAATTCAGTTTGTTGGTAGTGTGTTGACAATTTTTATACCTATATTCATTAGAGACATTGGTCTGAAATTTTCTTTCAGTGTCTTTTTCTGGCTTTGATATGGTAATGCTGACCTCATAAAATAAGTCTGGAATTGTTCCTTCCTCTTCAATTTTTTTGGAAGTGTTTGAGAAAAATTGGATTAGTTCATCTCTACAAATTTGGTAAAATTCACCAGTGAAGCCCTCAGGTCCTAGGCTTTTCTTTGTTGGGAGGCTTTTGAGTGCTAGTTATAGACCTGCTCCTTATTAGTTATAGATCTGTGTAGAATTTTCATTTTTCTTGAGTTGGTCTTATAGATCTTGTTTCTAGTAATTTTTCCACTTTTTCTAGATTATTTAATTTGTTGGAGTATAAGGTTTATAGTAATTTCTTATAAAAATTGTTTTACTATGGCATCAGTTGTAATGTCTACCTTCTCATTTTTAATTTTAAATCTTCTTTGACATAATAGTTGTTCAATAATGTGTTGTTTAGATGCCACATATTTGTTAACTTCCAGTTTTATTTCTAGTGTTGTTCCATTTTGATTGAAAAAGATAATTGTTATAATTTTAATCTTCATAATTTTGTTAAGATTAAAGATAAATGTATATCATCGTCTTGTTGTTGAGCTCGTTTTGTATATGTTTGGCAAGGCCATTTTGTCTATATGTTATTCAAGTCCCCTGTTTCCTTATTGATCTTCTGTCTAGATTCACTATTGAATGTGAGATATTGAAATGTCTTACTATTATGAAGTTGATATCTATTTCTCAATTCAGTTCTGTTAAGGTTAATTTTATATATTTGGGTGCTTTGATGATGTGTACATATGTATTTATAATTGTTATTTTTTTCCTTGTGAATTGATCTTTTTGTCATATAATACGTTTGTCTTTTGTTTTAATTTCAAGACTAAAAACTTTGCTCTCAGCCTATGTGTGTTTATAAATCTAAAATGAGTCTCTTCTTGACAGGATGTAGTTAAAATTTGGATTTTGTTTTGTTGTTTTCGTTTTCCATTGATATGGATATATTTTTTTATTTGAAGTTTAAATACATTTGCTATCAAAGTAGTTACTGGTAGAGAAGTACTTAGCATTCTATTAATTGTTTTATGTCTGTCTTGTAACTTTATTTTCCCTCTTTTCGCCTGCGTTTGTCTTCTCTTGTCCCATGTGTGCATGTGTGTGTGTGTGTGTGTGTGTGTGTGTGGTTGTTGTTGTTGTTGTTTTGTTGTTGTTTTGGTCCTGGGGACCAAACAACAACCAAAGGGTCTTGCAGAAGCTAGGCTACATTTCACAAACCCTTCCTTTGTGTTTTGTTGATTGATTGATTGATTTTTTTGTAATGGCATGCCTTGATTCCTGTCTCATTCATATCCTTTCTTTTCCATACCTTTTATATGACTTTTTTCAGGACATTGGTAGTAGGAGAGGATGTGCACATGTGGTGAAGGCACATCATAATTCACTTTACTTTCCTCTCAAATTTGCTATGAACAAAAACTGCTCTAAAAAAAATCTCTTTTAAAAATAATCCCCAAAGGTTATTTTAACTGAGTGATTCTTTTTCCTTAAATGGGGGTCTCACATGTTTTTTCTTTCTTTCTTTTTACCTACTTAACTCCTCTTTACTAAAAGTATTTATGGAAAAGTTTTTAGGGATGATAGCTTCATAGGATGATGGATAGTGTACTCTTGTTTAAATTTTGATGATTTTTATCTTTTAAACATGTGACTAAAATCCTACCTTGTTATGACAAATCCATTCTTTTAAAAGAATTAGTATTATATTAGATAAAATAACTTGCATTTCAGAATTATTAGAAATTTAGCAATCTTTTCAATAGTTGATTCAAAATGATTTTTTAAAGGCTGCAATATTGAACAATAGAATCATTCAGTGCTCTTTTGGATGAAAGACTAAAACCCAACTTCAGTGTATAGCCATACCAGTTTGAATACATCCAATCTTGTCTGAAAACCAATTTCAACTTGCTCAGGCAAAAGAAGGGATTTCTTGGTTCATGATACAAAACTGTGCTGGAAAGGCTGGTGCTGGAAAGGCTGGTGCTGGGGCATAGGGATGGGACTCTGATGCTTCCAGAGCTGTCTCTTCATGTCTTGTTTCTCCACTTTGTGATCTGGTTTCAACTCTCTTATTGGCTTTCTCCACAGGGCTGACCACCTTCCCATTAGCAGCTTTTCATTGCCACATTTTTCTTTTCACCAACAAGACAGAAATCAAGACTTTCTCCTATCAGACGGCGCGTCTCTGATTTGATATCAAGCTCCTTGATCCATTTTGAATTCACTTTTGTGCATGGCGAGAGAAAGGGATTCAGTTTCATTTTGTTGCATATGGATTTCCAGTTTTCCCAGCACCATTTGTTGAAGATGCTATCCTTCCTCCATTGCATGCTTTTAGCCCCTTTATCAAATATAAGATAGTTGTAGTTTTGTGGATTGGTTTCTGTGTCCTCTATTCTGTACCATTGGTCCACTTGCCTGTTTTGATATAAGGAAAGTAACTAAGAACAGAGTAGGGACGAAGAACAGGAGGAGAAGATTAACATTTAACAGGGATGAGAGGTGGGAGGGAAAGGGAGAGAGAAGGGAAATTGCACGGTAATGGAAGGAGACCCTCAGGGTTATACAGTGGAGGGGGTAGAGAGAGAGGAGGGGAGGGGAGGGGAGAGGTGGGGAGGGGGGAGGGTGGATGATGGGAAAGGCAGCGGAGAACAACAGACACTAGTATGGCAATTTGTAAATCAATGGATGTGTAACTGATGTGAATCTGCAATCTGTGTATGGGGTGAAGGTGGGAGTTCATAACCCACTTGAATCAAAGTGTGGAATATGATATGTCAAGAAATTTGTAATGTTTTGAACAACCCACAATAAAAAATTAAAAAAAAAAAGACTTTCTCTTTTTCATACAAAATTCAATATTATCAGTGGAGGGATACAGTTAAAGTCTTCCTTGGGAACTGTGTCTTTGGGTATAAGCCACATGAGAATGCAAACTCTCATTTGAACTCTGTTAGAATAGGAGGCAATGTTCCCATAAGAAATATTATGCTCCTCTTGATATATAAATATCAGTTCTCCTAAGGGGAACCTAGTTATCAATGAAGTTAAAGAACCTATCTCATGCATAGAAACTAACAATGGTTAGTATATTTTCATTTTAGCAAGTAGTTAATAGTAAATATATATGTGCCTTAATCTCTGCTTTTATCACATAGTTTAGCATAGTGATAACATGCTTTTTATGATTTACAAATGCAATTTGTGGTGTTTTCATTATTTTTATTTCTGTGCCAATTTAATAAATAAAATTTTGGAAACTATCTTTAGGATTGACCCATTTTCCTGCAATTTCACATATGTTAAATGTTTTGTATATACCTAAAAACTTACTGGTTTTATCTTCTTCATTTCAAAATTATATCTGTATTTTAGAAACTTTGAATTTTTAAAAACATACATGATATTCAATAAAACAATGCATATGGTAAAACATTAATAAAAAACTAATGCCATGGTAAAAAGGCAATAGTTTTTATAATGTCCTCTTGCATAAGAAGTCTTATTTTATTTATTTATTTATTTATTTTTAAATTTTTATTGTTGGCTGTTCAAAACATTACATAGTTCTTGATATATCATATTTCACACTTTGATTCAAGTGGGTTATGAGCTCCCATTTTTAACCCATATACAGATTGCAGAATCACATCAGTTACACATCCATTGATTTACATATTGCCATACGAGTGTCTGTTGTGTTCTGCTGCCTTTCCTATATTCTACTATCCCCCCTCCCCTCCCCTCCCCTCCCCTCCCCTCTTCTCTCTCTGCCCCCTCTACTGACATACATTAGTCCCCCTTGTATTATTTTTCCCTTTCCCCTCACTTCCTCTTGTATGTACTTTTGTATAACTCTGAGGGTCTCCTTCCATTTCCATGCAATTTCCCTTCTCTCTCCCTTTCCCTCTCATCCCTGTTTAATGTTAATCTTCTTCTCATGCTCTTCGACCCTACTCTGTTCTTAGTTACTCTGCTTATATCAAAGAAGACATTTGGCATTTGTTTTTTAGGGATTGGCTAGCTTCACTTAGCATAATCTGCTCTAATGCCATCCATTTCCCTGCAAATTCTATGATTTTGTCATTTTTTAATGCAGAGTAATATTCCATTGTGTATAAATGCCACATTTTTTTTATCCATTCATCTATTGAAGGGCATCTAGGTTGGTTCCACAGTCTTGCTATTGTGAATTGTGCTGCTATGAACATCGATGTAGCAGTGTCCCTGTAGCATGCTCTTTTTAGGTCTTTAGGGAATAGACCGAGAAGGGGAATATCTGGGTCAAATGGTGGCTCCATTCCCAGCTTTCCAAGAAATCTCCATACTGCTTTCCAAATTGGCTGCACCAATTTGCAGTCCCACCAGCAATGTACAAGTGTACACTTTTCCCCACATCCTCGCCAGCACTTGTTGTTGTTTGACTTCATAATGGCTGCCAATCTAACTGGAGTGAGATGGTATCTTAGGGTGGTTTTGATTTGCATTTCTCTGACTGCTAGAGATGGTGAGCATTTTTTCATGTACTTGTTGATTGATTGTATGTCCTCCTCTGAGAAGTGTCTGTTCAGGTCCTTGGCCCATTTGTTGATTGGGTTGTTTGTTCTCTTATTGTATAATTTTTTGAGTTCTTTGTATACTCTGGATATTAGGGCTCTATCTGAAGTGTGAGGAGTAAAGATTTGTTCCCAGGATGTAGGCTCTCTATTTACCTCTCTTATTGTTTCTTTTGCTGAGAAAAAACTTTTTAGTTTGAGTAAGTCCCATTTGTTGATTCTAGTTATTAACTTTTGTGCTATGGGTGTCCTATTGAGGAATTTGGAGCCCGACCCCACAGTATGTAGATCGTAGCCAACTTTTTCTTCTATCAGACGGCGCGTCTCTGATTTGATATCAAGCTCCTGGATCCATTTTCAGTTAACTTTTGTGCATGGCGAGAGAAAGGGATTCAGTTTCATTTTGTTGCATATGGATTTCCAGTTTTCCCAGCACCATTTGTTGAAGATGCTATCCTTCCTCCATTGCATGCTTTTAGCCCCTTTATCAAATATAAGGTAGTTGTAGTTTTGTGGATTGGCTTCTGTGTCCTCTATTCTGTACCATTGGTCCACCCGCCTGTTTTGGTACCAGTACCATGCTGTTTTTGTTACTATTGCTCTGTAGTATAGTTTGAAGTCTGGTATCGCTATACCGCCTGATTCACACTTCCTGCTTAGCATTGTTTTTGCTATTCTGGGTCTTTTATTTTTCCATATGAATTTCATGATTGCTTTCTCTATTTCTACAAGAAATGCCGTTGGGATTTTGATTGGCATTGCATTAAACCTATAGAGAACTTTTGGTAAATCGCCATTTTGATGATATTAGTTCTGCCTATCCATGAACAGGGTATATTTTTCCATCTTCTAAGATCTTCTTCTATTTCTCTCTTTAGGGTTCTATAGTTTTCATTGTATAAGTCTTTCACCTCTTTTGTTAGGTTGATTCCCAAGTATTTTATTTTTTTTGAAGATATTGTGAATGGAGTGGTTGTCCTCATTTGCATTTCAGAGGATTTGTCGCTGATATACAGGAATGCCTTTGATTTATGCGTGTTGATTTTATATCCTGCCACTTTGCTGAATTCATTTATTAGCTCTAATAGTTTCTTTGTAGACCCTTTTGGGTCTGCTAGGTATAGAATCATGTCATCTGCAAATAGTGATAATTTAAGTTCTTCTTTTCCTATTTTGATGCCTTTAATTTCTTTCGTCTGTCTAATTGCTCTGGCCAGTGTTTCGAGAAATATGTTGAACAGAAGTGGTGAGAGAGGGCATCCCTGTCTTGTTCCAGATTTTAGAGGGAATGCCTTCAATTTTTGTCCATTCAGAATGATGCTAGCCTGAGGCTTAGCATAGATTGCTTTTACAATATTGAGGTATGTTCCTGTTATCCCTAGTTTTTCTAGAATTTTGAACATAAAGGGATGCTGTACTTTGTCGAATGCTTTTTCCGTATCTATCGATATGATCATATGGTCCTTATTTTTGAGTCTATTGATGTGGTGAATAACATTTATTGATTTCCGTATATTGAACCAGCCTTGCATCCCAGGGATGAATCCTACTTGATCATGGTGCACAATTTTTTTGATATGTTTTTGTATCCGATTCGCCAGAATTTTATTGAGGATTTTTGCATCTAGGTTCATTAGAGATATTGGTCTGTAGTTTTCTTTCTTTGAAGTGTCTTTGTCTGGTTTATGTATCAGGGTGATGTTTGCCTCGTAGAATGAATTTGGAAGTTCTCCCTCTTTTTCTATTTCCTGAAGTAGCTTGAAAAGTATTGGTATTAGTTCCTCTTTAAAGGTTTTGTAAAACTCTGCTGTATACCCATCCGGTCCTGGGCTTTTCTTAGTTGGTAGTCTTTTTATGGTTTCTTCTATTTCCTCAATTGATATTGGTCTGTTTAGGTTATCTATATCCTCCTTACTCAATCTGGGCAGATCATATGACTTAAGAAATTTACTATCTTCACTATCTTCTAATTTATTGGAGTATAAGGATTCAAAATAATTTTTGATTATCTTCTGTATATCTGAAGTGTCTGTTGTGATATTGCCTTTTTCATCCCATATGCTAGTAATTTGAGTTCTCTCTCTTCTTCTCTTCGCTAGCATGGCTAAGGGTCTGTCGATTTTGTTTATTTTTTCAAAGAACCAACTTTTAGTTTTGTAAATTTTTTCAATTGTTTCTTTTGTTTCGATTTCATTAATTTCAGCTCTGATTTTAATTATTTCTTGCCTTCTACTTCTTTTGCTGTTGTTTTGCTCTTCTTTTTCTAGGATTTTGAGATGAAGTATGAGATCATTTATTTGTTGGTTTTTTTCTTTTTTTAAGGAATGAACTCTAAGCAATGAATTTTCCTCTTATAACTGCTTTCAATGTGTCCCATAGATTCCGATATGTTGTGTCTGTGTTTTCATTAATCTCTAAGAATGTTTTTAATTTCCTCCTTGATGTCTTCTATAACCCATTGATCATTCAGTAACCTATTGTTCATTCTCCAAGTGATGTATTCTTTTTCCTTCCTTCTTTTATCGTTGATTTTCAGTTCCATTCCATTATGATCAGATAGGATGCATGGTATTATCTCTACTCCTTTATATTGTCTAAGAGTTGCCCTGTGACATAATATATGATCTATTTTTGAGAAGGATCCATGTGCTGCTGAGAAAAAATATAACTGCTTGATGTTGGGTGGTATATTCTATATATGTCAATTAAGTCTAGGTTATTAATTGTGTTATTGAGTTCTATAGTTTCCTTATTCAACTTTTGTTTGGAAGATCTGTCCAGTGGCGAGAGAGGTGTGTTGAAGTCTCCCATGATTATTGTATGGTGGTCTATTAGACTCTTGAACTTGAGAAGAGTTTGTTTGATGAACATAGCTGCACCATTGTTTGGGGCATATATATTTATGATTGTTATGTCTTGTTGGTGTATGGTTCCCTTAAGCAGTATGTAGTGTCCCTCTTTATCCCTTTTGATTAACTTTGGCTTGAAATCTATTTTATTTGATATGAGTATGGACACTCCAGCTTGTTTCCGAAGTCCATATGAGTGATATGATTTTTCCCAACCTTTCACCTTCAGCCTATGTATGTCTTTTCCTATCAAATGCGTCTCCTGTAGGCAGCATATTGTTGGGTCTTGTTTTGTGATCCATTCTACTAGCCTCTGTCTCTTGATTGGTGAGTTTAAGCCATTAACATTTAGGGTTATTACTGAGATAT
Organism: Marmota monax; assembly: GCF_021218885.2. Classification (NCBI taxonomy): domain Eukaryota; kingdom Metazoa; phylum Chordata; class Mammalia; order Rodentia; family Sciuridae; genus Marmota; species Marmota monax. The sequence goes on from NW_026692781.1 coordinate 20,484,509, forward strand.
GGGTTGTTCTTCCAGCCATATTTGTTTATTTATGTTACTAAACATGGTTTGTTTTCCTCTTTGATTATTTTCCCCCCCTTTAGTGTCCTACCTCCCAGATCAGCTGTTATCCTGATTGGCTTGCCCCTAAATGTAATCTGCTTCCTTTCTCTTGTAGCTTTTAAAATTCTCTCCTTATTCTGTATGTTGGGCATCTTCATTATAATGTGTCTAGGTGTGGATCTCTTATGATTTTGCACATTCGGCGTCCTGTAGGCTTCTAGGATTTGGGATTCTGTCTCATTCTTCAAGTCTGGGAAGTTTTCTCGTATTATTTCATTGAATAGATTGCTCATTCCTTTGGTTTGAAACTCTGTCCCTTCCTGTATCCCAATGACTCTTAAATTTGGTCTCTTGATGTTATCCCATATTTCTTGGATGTTCTGCTCATGGTTTCTTAACAGTCTTGCTGAGCTGTCTATGTTCTTTTCAAGTTGAAATACTTTATCTTCATTGTCTGATGTTCTATCTTCTAAGTGTTCTACTCTGCTGGTAGTATTCTCAATTGAGTTTTTAAGTTGGTTTATTGCTTCCTGCATTTCTAGGATTTCTGTTTGTTTGTTTTTTATAACCTCTATTTCCCTGTATAGTTGATCTTTTGCTTCTTGGATTTGTTTATGTAATTCATTGTTGAAGTGATCTTTCATTGTCTGATTTTGCTGTCTGATGTCTTCCTTGAGACTCCAGATCATCTGAAGCATGTATATCCTGAATTCTTTATCTAACATTCCATCTGCTGCAGCTATTACCTCTTCTAACATTGAGTTGACCTGCATTGCTTGTGGTCCTTTCTTTCCTTGTCTCTTCATACTGTTCGCATTCCTTTCTACTTGGTGAAACTGTTGTGCTATTGAATTTCCCCCTATATATTTATATTGGTCTTGTATAGTTGCAAAGTCTCCCTCGCAGGCGCGGGCGGCGGCTCTGCCCCTCCTCCAATTGGGGCAATGTGCCTACCACGCCGGCAGGCCGCTGGGCCTGCTCTGCCGGTCGGTAGCAGGTCCGCTTACCTTGAAGGTGAGGGCGGCGGCTCTGTCCCTCTGCGGGCCGCTAGGCTTGTTCTGTCGGTGGTCGCAGTTCTGCCTACTTTGCAGGCGCAGGCAGCGGCACTGCCCCTCTGCAGGCCTCTGGGGCTGTTCTGCCAGTGGGTCGCAGGTCCGCCTACCTTGCAGGTGCGGGGGGGGGGCGGCTCTACCCTTCCTCAGGCCACTGGGCCTGTTCTGTCTGTCGGTTGCAGGTCTGGCCTGTTCTGGTGGTGGTCACAGTTCCGTCTACCTTGCAGGCGCGGGGGGAGGGGGCGGCTCTGCCTCTCAGCAGGCCGCTGCTCCTCTTCTGCTGGTGGGTCGCAGGCCCGCCTACCTTGGAGGAGTGATTGGAAGCTCTGCCCCTCCGTGGGCCACTGGGCCTTTTCTGTCAGTGGTCACAGTTCCGCCTACCTTGCAGGCGCGGGGGGTGGGGGGGCGGCTCTGCCCCTCAGCAGGCCGCTGGGCCTGCTCTGTGGGTGGTCACAGTTCCCTCTACCTTGCTGGCGCAGGGGGAGGGGGCTTTCTGCCTCTCAGCAGGCCACTGCTCCTCTTCTGCTGGTGGGTCGCAGGTCCGCCTACCTTGCAGGAGTGATTGGAAGCTCTGTCCTGCCGTGGGCCACTGGGCCTTTTCTGTCGGTGGTCACAGTTCCGCCTACCTGGCATGCGCGGGGGGTGGGGGGCGGCTCTGCCCCTCAGCAGGCCGCTGGGCCTGCTTTGTGGGTGGTCACAGTTCCCTCTACCTTGCTGGCGCAGGGGGAGGGGGCTTTCTGCCTCTCAGCAGGCCGCTGCTCCTCTTCTGCTGGTGGGTCGCAGGCCCGCCTACCTTGCAGGAGTGATTGGAAGCTCTGTCCTGCCGTGGGCCACTGGGCCTTTTCTGTTGGTGGTCACAGTTCCGCCTACCTGGCATGCGCGGGGGGTGGGGGGCGGCTCTTCCCCTCAGCAGGCCGCTGGGCCTGCTCTGTGGGTGGTCACAGTTCCCTCTACCTTGCTGGCGCAGGGGGAGGGTGCGGCTTAAGAAGTCTTATTTTAAACAAAAGATAAAAAGGATAAAATGTGGGTAAATTGTTATTTTGCTAAGCATATTATTATACATCTGAGGTGTGCCTTGTAACACTTTTCAGTGTACACATCTATGTATCAATGAAGTACTAATTGGAAAAGAAGAAGATAAAATTAATATTTTCTCCTGATGGGCAAGTCCTTATTTCTGAGAACACTCAATAAAATTCGTTTTTTGAAAAAAAAAAAGTATGCATGGAAAACCCAGAGTTTGTAATTTAAATCTGTCAATAATTTGCCTTATCTAAGTGGATGCCCTGTGTTAGCAAAAGATTCAGCATGGTTATTTTATTTTGATTATGTAATATCCACAGAGCAATATAAGTACTTTTATTTTGAGAGAAGGCAGAGATTTTTCCATGATATATCTCAGAGTACATAATAAAATTTTTTTAAATACAAAAAATAAAGCAATTCTTAAACCAAGTACATATCTACTTGAAAGTATTTTCAATTCAATGAGTGACTTCTGTGTACCATAACCAAATCATGTGTCTATGTAGAGCAATCAGGAAAGACAGAAATAATAATAATCCCTATACTTCTTACCACTTCTTTTCCAATCCTTCATATCCCAAAAAGCATACCTCTCTCTAAAGAATAAGACTCTTAATTTCTTTCTTTATCCTCAATATTGAGCACAGTGCCCATAAATTAATAAATTCTCCAACAAAAGTTTTTGAGTAAATAAATAAAATTAGAACAAACTGTTTAAATCCAATTGAGCCATCTTTTAGGTCTTATAAAGAGATAAATGAGATTTGATTTTGAGTCTTAGAAAAACTAAAACAAATAATCTCAGTTTTTCAAGCATCATATGAAAATGCTTATTACATTATTAGTTCAAGATCAATCCAGGAAACTGCCTGTTTTACTAAATAAGGGTTACTTATTATGGAAAAGCTATTTTATCATTTTTAAAGCAAAAAGTTTCACCAAATATTGTTAATTTTTCTTCTTTATGAACAAAGTTATCACAAATATTCACATATACACTTATGTATGCATCTCTACATCTTTCCAAAAAATGTGTTCATAAAAATAGACATTTTGGAAGAATTATGTCACGGATTAAGATTTTGGATGCATGTGTGTCTTGCACAAGGTCCCTTTCTGCTTTTAATCTAACAGGAAAGGAAGCTAAAATACTAGAAAAAGTATTTCCAGGTAGGACCCATCAATTTTGCTGTATGATTCTACTAAATTCTATGTAAAAATTTGTTCACATGGATATTTTTGTTTGTTTGATTTTAGTAATGAAAACTTCCCAATGTAGTAGGCTTAACATGCAAGCAAAGAGCATAAATTTGAACTATTGTAATTGGCCTTCTGTGATCACTTTTTTTCTTTAATCATTAAATGAAATATAATCAAGTTTTAGATGTTTTTATTACAAATCTTATTTTTACTGTATCCTGTATTTCAATTTGTTATATTAGGGATTCTCTCTCTCTCTCTCTCTCTCTCTCTCTCTCTCTCTCTCTCTCTCTCTCATTTTAGTACAAATAATATCACAATTAAAAGAGATGGAAATATCCAGGTAAAAACAGGAAAATATGCTTAATATGTAAATTGTTAATGTGCTAAAGTGAAACCATAATTCAGATTGCCCTGTTCTCCTTTTAGGTTTTGCTGTTTCTGTCCATATTTGCCTTCTGTAGAGCCCACAAGAATACACAGATAATTTAGACTAAAATTAATGAAATAGATTTATATATTGATCTAGCTGAACGTTTCTCTAGGTGAACTCTGTAAAAAGATATTTTCATAGGTTGTAAAGTTTTATCAGTTTAAGAGGAAAGAATAAGCTTTACCATATTTGATTAAAAATAAAATCATTTCTGAATTGTTTTTTAGATTATATTCACTGATTGTAAAGATGTGCATACTATCTCTAGCTATATACTTGAGTGGGCTATTCTTGCAGAAAGATCACAGATTTCTTATACCATAATTAAGCAACTGCTTTTGGAAATGATCCGTAATCAAACAAAGTTAGATAGCAAAGTTAAATTAAAATGACAATTTTAATTTTGTATTCTGAAAACTTCTGATGGATTTTTAAGTCATACTTCTCCCACAATTCCTTAACTTTCATATATTTCCTTAAAAACATCATATAGTAATCTTGTTTAGGTAATCATAGTCTCTTACATGCTATAAGCTGTGCTATTTCTACTCTTACAGGTTTTGTAATTACTAGTTTCTAAGACTATTAGACAACCAAACAGCATAATGATCACGTACAATCAAGTGATCCTGTTGCATTAAGTCATAATAACTTGTCCATATATATAATACAGGTAATTAAGTTTGATACTTTGAAATTTTATTTTGTTACTTATAGTAAAAAAAAAATCTTTCCTAATAATCAAAGGGAAGCAGGGGAATCTAATCTGTTCCTTTTTGTATAATTAATAAAAGAGAACAGAGTGGCCAGTGACCATTAAGGCAATTAGTGCCATAAAATACCTGTGCCATCCCCACTCCTCACAACTCCAAAAACACACCTGCATTGGCTATAGGAGAATCTGCTGCTGTTCTTTGTGAAAATTTTATGAAACTGAGGACTACATCTTTTCTCTCTCCTGGGGGGCAAGGAATGGTGGTGGAGGTGGTGAAAATGTAGTAAATACTACCCATTATTAACTCTCCATGAAAATGGGAGAAGAAATTTTGATAACAATAACCTCCTCCTGGGAATTTTCAAGATGGTGGCATAGGGGTGAAGACTTTATTGGAATTTAAAACTGTACATTCAAAGCAGATTAGGGACTCAGGAGATTGAATATATTAAAATAAAGAAGAAATTCCAGCAGCACATCTGCTACCTTTGCAGAATGAAAAGCATCAACCAAGTGGTCCTTCTGTGAACAAAGTGGAGGAACATGGGAATTAAAGGAACACACAGTTTTAGAAGGCCTGAGGCATGTCTGGGTACTGAGCATTTAGAGATCAAGGACATTGCCTGACAGATCTGAAAGGCACACTGCAGAATATCCTTGTGCAGGAAATAAGCCTCCATATCTCCAGGCTGTGTGTAGAGGACAAAGGAAGGAACCACTTTGCTGCTTCAGCACAGGGACCCACAGCGGAGGGAGCAGAATCCTGGTAGACCAGAATTTGGCCTCAAATACAGGCACAGAAAACACACTGCACAACATACAGTGTGCTTAAGTGATCAGGACAAATCAAATGTAGAAAAAAGGTTTACACAGGGCACAAACACTCATGGAAACCCACCCGGCTCTACCGCTTTCCCTCTAATCAGGTTGTTCCAGGACATGCTTGGAGAGAGACAACTACTAGGAATTTGGAAGGACAGGGGTGGGTGAGATTGAGTTTGGATGCTGAATGCATAACCAGGAAACATGGAGGCTGCAGGTGACAGAGAGGACAAAAAATTGGCTCCTCCCCCATATGAGTGGAACCCACGAGAGATACCAGGGATACAGTATTCCAGCATGGACCAGCAATTAGTGGGTCCTAGAGGTGTGCGGATCTAAAATCTCCAGACCAATTGGCATTCATTCAAGAGACTGGAGCCCACCTAAGCCTAGACCTTGCCCCCAGGAATTCTGCCTACAAGACTACTTCTCTCACTGAAGAACCCAGAGGGTGGAGCATCATATTCCAGATGACCCCAACTGAAACTGCTGAGAAGAGAAGCTGAGAATCTTTTGGACTCCATTGGAAAGAATTCTTTAACTTTTCATTTAGATTTTTTGTTGTTGTTGTTCTTTCTTCTTCCCCTCCTTTTCTCTGTTAAATTGTGATCTTAATAGTATATGGACATTTATACATACTCATATTCTTTTTCTCATTTCTGAAAGTAGTTACTTTACATGGATTAGTTTTTTTTTTTAAAGAACCAGGATGTTTGAGATATATCTATATCTATCTATCTATATATATATATATTTACTCTTTTATCTTTATTTTTAATTTTTAAAAATTACATTATATATTTTTTATCTCACCTATTTCCTGATATTTTTTCTCTTTTCTTCTATTGACAGCAAATATCTATTGTTTGCTCTTTCACTATGCTTTTAATTTTTTACTTCTATTTTTCTCCTCACAATCATCACATCCCATATCACTTCTGTTCTCTCCCTGTCTACCATTTGAAATTGTAAACCCTTTGCAAACTTGCTGTTTTTATTGTAGGCAATAACTGATCGTATGATTTCTGTTTGTTGTGATAATTAACATTGTAGAAGTCATAATAGGAATTATTTGGTTTAATTCTGTATATTGTTTGCATTGGTTGTTGTTATTACTTGTATACCCCTAAAGAGTGAGGTACTGGAAACCTTCTGGGACACTATAAGTCCACGGGGTAGAAACCCTACTGCCTCAGATACATACTGTTAGATGGGTAGACAGACAAAGAATATTTAAAAAATGAGGGAACAAATAACCCCAAACAAACCAAGATACTCCAGTAACAAAGTCCATTGACACTACAGTGGAAGAAATGTCAGAGAAGGGGTTTAGGATGTACATAGTTAAACTGATCTGCGAAGTGAAGGAGTGAAATCAGAGAGAAAATAGAGAAAGTGAAATATCACTTCAATTAAAGAGGCAGAGATTCTGGAAAAAACAATCAATCAGAAATCCTCAAAATGAAGGACCCAATAAACCAAATTAAGTGTTCAACTGAAAGAGTATCACTGACTGACTAGATCATTTGGAGGACAGAATTTCAGGCAAAGAAGAAAAAATATATAATCTTGAAAAAAAGTTAACCATGAGGAAAAGATGCTAAGGGACAATGAATAGAACTTACAAAAAATATAGGATAACTTGAAAAGACCAAATTTAAGATTTTTGGAGACAGATTATGGCATGGAGATACAAACTAAAGGAATACAGAAACTTTTCAATGAAGTAATATCAGAAAATTTTCCAAATCTGAAGAATGTAATAGAAAATCAAATATAGGAGACTTACAGGGTCCCAAATATACAAAAGTACAACTGACCCACATCAATGTATATTATTATGAAAATGCCTAACATACAGAATATAGAATTTTAAAGGCTACCAGAGAAAATAAAAAGTAACATGTAGAGGAAAAGCAATCCAGATCCCAGCTGACCTCTCAAACCAGACCCTCAAAGTTAGGAGGTCTTGGGATAAATATATGCCAACCTCTGAAAGAAAATGGATGCCAACCAAGAATACTATATCCATCAAAATTAAGTTTTAGAATGGATCATGAAATAAAAACCTTCTATGATAAACATAAGTTAAAATAATTCACAACTAAAAAGCCCACACTACAAAACATATTCAATAAGATATTTCATGAAGGAGGAGTGAAAAATAAAAATGAAAACCAGAAAATGGAGGAACTACACACACATACACACACACACACATATACAAACAGTGAATTAATAGATAAACTAAAATTAAATATTTATTAATAGATAAACTTAATTAATAGATAAAATTAAAAACCAGAAACAAATAAAAATGATAGGGAATAATGATCACATGTCAAGAATAACATTGATTGTAAATGGAATAAACTCATCAATCAAAAGAAATATACAGGCAGATTGAATTAAAAAACAAGACCCAACGCTATGGTGCCTCCAAGAGACTCCCTCATAGATAAACACATCCACAGACCGAAGGTAAAAGGATGAGGAAAAAACATATTACTCACATGGATCACTTAAACAAGCAGGGGTTTCTAGCCTCATATCAGATAAAGTGGACTTCAAGCCCAAGTTAAATCAGAAGGGACAAAGAAGGACATTTCATACTGCTTAAGGGAATTATGCATAACAAGACATAACAATCATAAATATTTAGCCTAAAACAATGGAGCATCTATGTACATCAAACAAATGCTTTTCAAATTCAAGAATCAAATAGACCACAACACAATAATATGGGGTGACTTTAACATTCCTACTTCACTACTGGATAGACCCTCTGAACAAAAACTAAAGAAGATACAGAACTAAAAATAAAATGGATAATTTAGACTTAACAGACTTATAGAATATTTCATCCATAAATGACTGAATATACTTTCTTCTCAGCAGTGCACAAGTTCTTCTCTAAACTAGACCATTTATTAGGCCACAAAGCAACTCTTAGAAAATATAAAAAAAATTAGAGATAATATTTCACATTCTATCAGATCATAATGGAATGTCATTAGAAATCAATGATTATATAAAATATAGAACCTACTGTAGCCTGGAGACTAATAATATGTTATTGAATGACCAATGGATAGCAGAAGAAATCAGGAATGAAATAAAAAAGTACTTAGTGGTAAATGAGAATGGCAATACAACACATAAAAATCTGTGGGACACTAAGAAGGAGAGCTAAGAGGAAAGTTCATTACACTGATCTCATTCACTGAAAAAAAAAATAGAAAGTCACCAAATGAATAACCTAACATTACATAATGTAGAAATTCATTATTTTTGAAACTGTTTCTATTGTATAAAAAAGGAAATAATGGCCCCAGAATCTGATGAACATTACATTAATAGTTTCTTGCCTTTGTCAATCATAGATCACAGTTGAGCCTAAGGGTTATTTGGAATGAACAGTATACACAGAGAATATGTCAGGGAAAAAGAAAGTAAACAAAAAGCTTGGGTTCTGTCTTTTCAGAATATAGTCCATTAAAGCTGTCCAAAATACAGGAAAACTACCTTCCAAAAGCTAATTATTGTAATGCTCCATGCCCCCAAGATCTATGCAACTTTCATAGGGATATCCCAAACCTAAGGGCTAAGAGGAAATCTCATTGATAAGAAATAGTGCCTCCTTCAAAAGCATTTGTCAGAGATTTAAATACTTGTGGCTTGATTAATTTTCATTGAAATGACCCTTTTCCACCAGCTCCTTTGTTTCTTACAGCTACAGTTGTAGAGCCTTATTACCTAATAGACTGAAGGCCTTTCCTTCAGTCATGTCTAAAGATAGAAGAAAACTGTATCTAAAGAAAGCCAGTCTTGGAACAACCGATTTAGTGCCTCACCAATTCATATTGCTATAAAGATGTTTATCTGAGCTCCACAGATTACTTCATTAATCCTGATAGATAGTAGCCATTGTGGAAAATACATCCATATATAGAAATAAGCATACTTTAAGATAAGCCTTCCTTTCCATTGTCTTCGTTTTTTTTCTGCAAAAATCTCCAAATTTTTGAAGAAACAGAGCTTTCATTGTGATAAAAGTCCCACGGCAACTAGGCTCCATCAGTTTTGTTTACCAAAAATTCTACCTGAAACCATACTTGATAATTCTGGATATAACTCAAAGCTGATAAGCACTTTTGAATATACCAGTACTATCTAGATGGGCTGATTTATTTTAGTGCCCAGATGGCAGTCACTGAATATGACATTAATGTGATTATTTAGACATATTAGAAATGATTAGATTTTGATGTAATTCAAGCTAAGAATTACTATCCTCTGTATTTAACAGTTTCTCCTGTCATTATTATCCATTTATATTCTTTTGTTTATCATTGGGGCTAGAAGATTGAAGCTTAATTTAATACTCCCTAATTCCTATTATGTTATGCTGGTAGATGGTATTAACGGGAGATTAGAAGAAAGGAAAATAGAGCCATTTTCTTTCTACTTTTCCTATGGTATCTGGAAGAGTTGGACACATGAGATGATTCTGAGAGCCAGTTGGGGTAACTTTGAGATCCAGCATCTTGGAAACGTTTTCACAGTATTAGTGGGAGTACAGAGCCCAGATGTCTTGCTCAGAGGCACTGATTTGTTTATAAGATAGAAAGTTCTTAGGTTCCTCTAAGAGAAGCAGAGGGAATAGCAACTCTACAGAAATTCAGCCTCAGACTTGGTGACAGCTTCATAATCTTTGAATCAAAACCTTTTTCTCTTTTTCTTTTACTTTTACAGAACCATTTATATCATTTGTTCTTTTAGGAATGCCAAAAGCATTCCAACCAATCTGAAGATTTAAGTAATCATTATCCACTAGAGTTCCAGAATTGCTTATTTTCCCATCTAAATACTGATGGATAGAGATCGTGGTATCATAAACAAATCTACACAGGATATGCAGCTAGGCTTTGTTACTTAACCAAGGTGAATTTAAATGCAACAATGGCCTAATTGCTAGTAGAAAATTGAAGTTTGGTAGTCAAAACCATACAGCAAAGAAATAGTTATTCAAGTTATTTTCTGTGATAATCTGGTGTGAAGTGTCCACAGAAGACAGAATTTTCAAGGATCTGCTGGGTAATCAAAATTGAATAAAATCAAGGTGAGTGGAGAGTTAGAATGACTGCCTTTGACTCAACTGAAGAGACTTGAAAGGAAGCATTAAACAATCTTTATTCATTTCAGTCATTGTCAGACAATTTGAGAGTTTCTGTAATTATCCTAAAATTATTTATCTTTTCCAATAGTCCCAAGGCTTCTATAAATAAATTGAGACTCCAAATTTGATACTGTGGGTGAAAAATTGCACCATAAGTTAAATAGCTCTATTGGTTTTCATACAAAAGTCTAACCTGGGAATAGAATGCTTATATTTGTTATAATGGCACTGATTTCTACAATTAATAAAGTTCTTAATTTTTATTTGCAGAAACTTAGAGAATATATATGAGAATTTTTCTGAGAGTATTAAACCAAAGAAGTTAAAACATAGCACTTCCAGCCGGGCCTGGTGGTGCATGCCTGTAATGCCAGTGGCTGAGGAGGCTAAAGCAGGAGGACTGTGAGTTCAAAGCCAGCTTCAGCAAAAGTGGGGTGCTAAGCAACTCAGTGAGATCTTGTCTCTAAATAAAAATACAAAATAGGGCTGAGGAATGTGGCTCAGTGGCGAAGTATTCAAGAGTTCATTCCCAATAACCTTCCTTCTAAAATAATACTTCCATCAATTTTTATCAATATTAATTCACCTAATCAAGATTCTTGTACCAGTATGTTATTTTAAGCAGCAGTGTAGAGTGGCTGATTACTTTGATTGACTGACTGACAATGACCCAGGAATTTCCATTGTCCAGTTAGGTAATGGAAATGTTCCTTGGAGCTACCTCTTTTAGAATAACACAAAGGAGAGTGTAACAAGGCTTAGGGAGATGGGAATGTTAGAGTAAATTTAACACTTTCCCTCCTATTCCCCACAGGTCCAGAGGATATGCCTTTTATTAGTGCACTGGAAAATCTTGGAAGTATTTGTAGAGTTTGCTCTCTAAAATTTGAATGATAATACAAGATCTGGTCCAAAAATGTATTCCTTGATTTCAGCAAGATTGTGGAAAAGCCAAAATGTTAGTGGTAGTGCTTAAGTGATAGTAGTAGTGCTTAACAGGTGGGCATAGTTGCAATAATATACAGAAGAGTAATTTTTCTGTAGCTTCAGCTAATCGTTCAATTTCTAGAACTGAAGTATATGGACAACATACTGATATATTATTGATTTTTTAAAATTACAAATCTAGCCAAGTACAGTGGTTTACACCTATAATCCCAGCAACTGAGAAGGCTGAGCAGGAGGATTGTAAATTCAAGGTCATCCTGGGCAATGTCATGAGACCTTGGCTCAAAATAAAAAGTATAAAAGTTCTTGTGTGTATTTCAGTGATAGAGCTGGGTTCTATCCCCAGTACTTCCAAAAAATAAGAAATGATAACAAGTCTAGGATATGCAGCTAGGCTTTGTTACTTAAGCAAGGTGAATTTAAATGCAACAATGGCCTAATTGCTAGTAGATATGACTTGAGTGATTAAAATATGTATAATCTCACCTAATGTCAAAAACTTAGCCACTTTATATTTATTTGTAATCCAAAGATAGAACCTCCTAATTGAAAGTGAGGCCAGTTACCTCAAAAAGAGACCTAAGGTATGACTACAACTGTGTATTATTAATTTTCTTCTTTGCTTTTCCCAAAGAAACCCATTTTCAGAACTATTGCGAGTTAAAAAATGGAAATACTTTGCCCTTTATGGGATTATTAGAACAATGATTTCGAACTGACCTTAATCATTACAGTGCACTCTTCAGAGAGGGTAACTATTGAAGATAAGGAATAAATATTGATTGGTATTAAGTCCATCTCATAGTGACCTAGTGGGTATGTGAATGCAACTTGTACCTATGAAAGTAATGAGTTATATGAAGATATAAGTTAGCAACAGAGGACCCAATACCCACATGGATTTTTGATCTGTGGAGTGAGAGCTATTAGAGAAAGATCAAGTAAAAAATCTTTGAAATGACTCTTCCTAACTGAAGAAGAAACCCCAAGCACGACCTTTCCCCTGATGGAATAATAAAAATCAGTGCCATCATTGAATACTGAGAAGATGCATATAAGATTAAAATCACATTTAATTTTTACTCAGTTATTTGTCATGTGCATTGATACATGCAGAATGAGAAAGAAAGAGAGAAAAAGAGATACTTAATTGTTTTCAATATATATTTAACAAATTTCTCAAGGACACAAGGCCATCTAACAGAGGAAAAACTTCAGGCCAGATTCTCTTGAGAGCATCCCAGCCCCTGAGTGTGTTCACTGAGAAATAGTCAAGTGGCAGGTGGTGGGGCAGGGTGGGGGTTGTGCACTGATGCCTACACACTTCCTTCAACAGAATTATCTCTGTGGAATTATTAATTATGAGAAACCAGAAAGACTTCAATGATTCAACCCACTCATTATAAGGACAAAGGGACTGTTGTAAACAGTTTGAAAAACATTACAAAGTTACACTGAGGGGGACAAAAATATGTTTTCCTAATGTAGAAAATAAAATCCTAAGATAAAATGAAGTGTCCATTATTCAGTAATTCTGGAATATGATTTATCTTAGATACAACTTCAATACATTTTTAATAATACTTCATATCTGAAATACTGTTTTCTAAACTTCAGCAATTATTAATCATTATTATTTGGTTGATATTTCAAACCCTTTGCAAGAATGAAAATGAAATTAAAGATATCAAAATAAAGCAAATCCAAATAATTATTTTTAGTTCAGTACATCAAGATATCAAGGATGAATTCAATCCCCTTTTCTTCTGAAAGTGTTGTGAGAAGTCAAGGCAAAAAAAAAAAAAAAAAGAGTAAAATGTTGTATGGAGTTAAGACAGCTGGTGTTTGTTAACAGTATTCATGGGTCATATTAAAGTCAGTGGGAAGCGATGGGTGGGGAGATTTCTTTTCTCTTCTCCAGATGGCTTCTGTAGCTTAGTCTGTCAGAATTAAAGCCTGATGATGGAATAAGAATGTGTACATTGAGGTCTAAGCTTGCCAAAATTTTACGTTTTCAGGAAGATGTTCCTTGCTTCCCTAGGTCCATACTTTACATCCTTCATCATTTCGTCATATTGGAAGAACACAGAAATTGGCATTAAAATACCTAGATTCTAAATCCTGTCTGAGAAATTTCAGGGAAATTATTTAATAAAGCATCTGAATTCATTTTTGAAAAAAGCAAAGAACAAAAGTAATAGAAATATATGCCCAAGAACAGACAGTGGTTGGGAAGTAAACTACTAATTTGATTTAATAAATGTTATAATTACATAGTGGGTACATATCAAGGACAAGTATTTTCCTGAACATTTGAAATCTATTATGGTAACTTCTGCTCTCAGAAATAACAGAATAACTGGTTGAATTGGCACCCTACCATCCTTAATTAAAATTCTGAAGTACACAAACTGCTTTCCATTTTTGAAGAAAAAAAAATTACAAAATTATTATACCAAAAATAAAGGAAGTGATGGACCCCAGTGTTGTCAGTTTTCTGCGTGGAAGCAACTTCTGGATGTCATTTCAAAGAGAGGAATAAGGAAGATCAGAGCAGTCACTCTGAATGGAGGAAATGGAGACTGAATAATGCTGCCTACTAAAGTGGCTGGAACTGGTGGGTACCGGTGAAAAGCAACAGGAGGGACAGGGAGCAGGAAGTCTTTATTCTACTATGGGTTCTGTAATTAGCTCCAGATATTTAAATCAAGGATGAAGCATTGGAAAAAAAAGTCTATTAGAACAATTGTCTATTTAGGCATCATTAACATATTTCAGAAATATCTAATCTTATTTAAGTTCTTTTAGATTTGGGAAATCTAAAGCCATGTTCTTCATTCCTACACTTACCATTGAGAACATCTCTAAAAAGAGATGCACAGAATGAAAACTGACCTTACTTGTTCTGAGTTAAATAATCAGAAGTCAGACATTTCTTAGGAAAACATTCGGTCCTCTCTTCATAACTTTAAAAAAATGTATTTCTGAGAAACAATGGTTAATTTATGTTTTAAGAATGAGTGTCACCACAAATGTTCATTACTAATCTTTTATTCATTTACAAGGCAAGGCATAATGCAAATTTCTAATGATTTTATATGATTATTTTAAAATGTAATTATAACAACATTTATATTATTATTCTCTATTTTTTTTTAAAAAAACTGCTTCAAGCACAATGAAAATAAAGGAAAAAACAAAATGAATTATGAAATGTAGTGATTACATGGTCTTGGGATCCAAAATTCATGGATTCCAACCCAGTTTAATCTTTCTTTGCTATGCAACATGGGATAGTTGACTTAACTTTTCTGCCAGGGTTTTCATTCTATAAAACAGAAAGTATGTTTTATTTTACACATTGCCTATTCTGACAATAGATATAAAAGACTTATCAAAGTTAGTGTAACTTCCCTAAACATAATTTTATACACAATATTCAGTTTTATTGAATCCTATATTTAGATCTATTTGCTTTTAGATCTCGGTCTTATGTTTAAGAATTAACACATAAGAGATGCAGTTTAAATGTTTGCAATATACTCTACTTTGTTTTATCTCAGAGATGGCAAACGAAATTGACTTTCATTATTCCCTGTCTATAATAATTTTTATATATTTAAGAAACTATAATTAATGTATATTATTTTATATAATAAATCAGATATTCCAATTTTAAGGCCCAGGTTTATTTAATGAGGGTATAAATTTTTCAAACTATGTTATTTAAATAATCTTTTATTTAAAAAAATTGTTGTGCAATCATACAAAGCAAAAGTTCAATTTTTTTATGATTTGGTGTACAGATCAGATATAGGGCTGGTGGTGTAGCTCAGTGGTACAGTCAAGGTTAGCCTGCTCAAGGCCCCAAGTTCTATGCATAGCATTGTGCATGCATGTGCGCACACACACACATGCACACACACTAAAATAGCCTTATAGTTTGTAGATTATGAAACTTTTATCTGTTAAAATAAATGTCTGACAGCTATGAAGTAATTAAATTGAAAAACAGAAGAGTAGTGTGTAATATTTTAGTGATTTAAAGTTTTCAAGCATTTGTAAAAATCTTAAAACTATGAAGCATTTGTGATTATCTCTTAGACTAATTTAGTCAATTCTCATCAAGGCTTGAAAGAGGTCTTTGATTTTAGAAGTGTACATAAGGAATGGAGGAGGAGATATTGAATATTAATATCTGAGAAAAAAGTGAGATAAAATAGAGAAAGGAAGAGTGTACTTCAGATGGACTGCCCAGAGACATATCTTAGCAAAATGAGCTTCTGTTGCTAGTGCTGCTCAAGAATGCAGGAGAGAGAGATCATGGGAATAAGCAAAACAGTGCCTGAATGGTGCATCAGTCTGACTTGATGGACCCCTAGGGCTTTCTTGTTCTTGTATGAGAATGTGCTTCTGTGCTCATTCATCAAACCCAGTGCTATAGTGTTTCATCACAACAATCACATATTTTCACGTTGAACTCTAATGCTATAAATAGTCTCTTCATTAGACACATACGATCTGATGTTTGTGCTTCCAAGGTGATCTTATGTAACTCACCTTGAATTTCACTTACACTTCTTAGCACTATCACATAATATATGTGATTAATCATGCCAGAAAAGTTACCTAATGAGATCTTAAGAATCAAAACAATAAAACCTTCCTGCCAATAGAGATGTTTCTCTTTTAATTCCATTGTATTAAATTATTGTCCAGATTATTTTAGAATTAGACATTAATTTTATCTCCTCCCATATGTACTTTTTCCTCTTTCTTTCTCATCTTGTTATTACTTTTTTAAAACTATTTTGAATGAAGACCTGTGGATGGAACTACAAGTCGATGAAAAAAACAGAAGGGTATACGAATCACATCTTCAAATATATTTTAGTATGAAGATAGAGAAATTTAAAAAAGCATGAGTTATATACCCGACTAAAAGATATTAAGAATTTTACCAAAGAATTATTACACTAATGCAATAACACTGAGAAGAGATAGAGCACATGCATGAATAACTAAAGAATTAAGGAAAGAAGTAAAATTAAAATAATTTATACAAATTTATAGAAATTCAACTAATGGAGATGGAAGAGGAGATGTAGCAAAAAACACAATGATTTTAGGAGGAAGTGAAATTCACTTTGGTTTACATAAGATATATCAGGAATAGTGAGAAAGTGAAATAAGAACAGATGACAGGGAACCTGGGTCAGTCAAAGTCTGAATTTCAGCAGGCAAAGGCAGACCTGAGAATTTGAACTGCTGTCATATTAGATAGGCTTTAAAAAAATTGAAAATTTGTTATCTTTAAAATTTAGAATATTTCATAGGTATGTCTGAAAACCTCTCTTATAGTCATAAATTTGTTATTAATTTGGAGTCTTGCACCTTGCTTTGGCCTTCTTTGTTGTTTTATTTAAAACTCACTGTACTTTCTTAAGATAGCTCAATTATTCTCCCTTTTATATCTCCTGTTCTAGTTGCCACTTTCTTAACATTCTCTATTTCAGTCCATACTCAAACAGTTATTATAGATTCAACTCCAAAATAGAATTTTAGCCACATTTCTCCTCTGCTAAAACTCATTTAATGATTATCTGTTGCTTAATTGTCTACAGTTTAAATCTGAGGTCTTTTGCTAAGAATTCAAGTACCTCATAAACTGACTCATACTTTCTTTTTTTCAGTCTTATTTCCCACCCTTCCCAGAATTTCTTTACAATGTAAGAGTCATGAAGAAAAATTCTGTAATATTATGTCTTCATATCTTTGTGTCATTGTCTTTGCCTGGAATGTTTTCCCTCTTTGACTGTTATTGTATCTTCTATTCTTCTTTGATAATGTAGTATAATATCCAGGAAGGCTTTTTTTAAAAAAAATTCTTCTTCTATAGACATATAATTAACCATTTTCTAGAACTTTTCACATATCCCATTAGCACTTACTTTTTGAAATGAAAATACTTAAAGACACCTGTATCTGTTCCCCTGGACTTAAATTCTTTGAATGGATGCTTTCCCTACTCCAAGTTAGTGTCAGAAATAGAGCAAACACATTTTTTTTTCTTTTGATACCAGGGATTAAACTCAAGGGCACTTGACCACTGAGCCACATCCCCAGCCCTATTTTGTATTTTATTTAGACATAGAGTCTCACTGAGTTGCTTAGTGCCCCACTTTTGCTAAGGCTGGCTTTGAACTTGCGGTTCTCTTGTCTCAGCCTCCCGAGCAAACACAAATTTTTGTTGAATGAATGAATGAATATAAATGATCCAATCTAACAAATGTTAGAGTGTACATAAAAAACATAAACATAGGTCAAGTAGATGAATATTACTGCAGAATATTCATTAAAAATTAGAAAAATATGTGATTATAATAATTAATGCATGTCTATTTATGTTTTCACTTTAAATTTTCACCTTGTTTAATTAGAAGTCATTTGGAATAATTTGCAATAGTTAAGATGATCATGGAAATATGATAAGCTTCTTTTACCACCATTAATTTAAATGTAGAAAAGTACAGTGTTTCATTCCATCATCTATGCATATAAGATGCATATATATATATATATATATATATATATATACACACACACATATATATATTTAAGAATGTATATATATTCTTAAATCTCATAGAAATGGCAATTATTTCTATAGGCAAGGATATACAAGATGATAATAACAGGAACCTTAAGAGTTTTAGAGACCCAAAAATTTATTAGTTTCTGTAAAATGGAAACTATAATGACTGTGGGTCAGAAGAGGGCAGCAAAGTGTAGCCCAGGCCAGAAATCTGGACTTGACAAAATGGCCTGAGATATGAGAGTAGGACTGCAAGAACTGTAGAGGAACAAGATGTTCATCCATTGTTTTTGTGCCAAGGACACTATCTAAATGATAGATTAAAATTTTAAAAAGGGTATAAAAGTGATATGTTTTTATTCTGTTATCTATTAACTAGATTCTGCCTGAGGGAAACAACATCCAAAGAGGGGCACTACCAAGAAAGAATGGAGCCAAGACTTCTCTTAGATAACCTGGCCAAGACCAACTTGAGAAAATTGGATTGATAACAGGCAGAATCATTAAGATTTCAGCCTAGAAACAACAGCCAAAGGGAGGGTCCAAGTATCAGGGCCAAAATAACATAGAAGTGGGCCAGAATAAGGTGACAAATAGAGTATGAATGGATACGTTATAACTTGAAGGTTTGGTGGGGATTGATTCTGATGCTTGGACAGGGTTCCTCCTGGTTAAAGATGACTTGTCATGCACAGATCAGTGTGAGATCTCAGAAGGCTAAAAAAGATTTGTCTAGTTGGGAAAGCATATCTTTTGACATCTCTTCATTTACCAGAATCTTAAGTTTGACATTTAAAGTTTTAATCTATCATATTAGATAGTGTCCTTGGCACAAAAACAATGGATGAACTGAGCTCAGTGATTTCTAGGAAAGCTTCTTCCTATTTGATAACTTACAAAATTTTATATTGTTTTCCTTGTCTAATTCAATACACTGTATTAAACTGTTGATTGACACATCTACTTCTTTTCTCCCCATTTCCTACCAAGTTTAAACTGTTCAAGTGTTGGTATAGGATCGTATAATAGGCTCACAAGCAACTTGTTGAATGAAACGTACTCTTAGTTCTTACCCCAATAGAGATGAATTATATTTTTAGTACTGTCATAGAACATAAAATTATTCAATTGAATGTGGTTCACTGTCTATTAGTAACTAAAGTGGTCATTAGAGCCAAAATTTACACAGTTCTTTTCCTGCTGGAATGACAGAAATTTCTCTGAATTGGGACCTTATTCTTAGAGAAAGTATATGCTAATAGACTCCATCTACCCCACAAATCTGTCAGAAAAGTGCAAATGCAAAGCACCTTATTAAGTCCTGCCAGTGTTGCCACATTTGCACAAGGGTGCAATCAACAACACAATTTAAAATATACATTTCAAGTATGTCTTTATTCATCTCACAGCACTCTATTTAATTTTTTAATGCCTATAGAGAGAAAAGTTCTACCAAATAAAATTTTCTTTCTTTTCTCTTATTAGCTCATTCCCCCCACTTATCTTACAAATTAAATATTTAGTTTCTTAAATATTTGAGTCATATTCAGTGTTTTCTAATTATTATTATATCACTTTAGATTTTTCTGTCTTAAATTTTAACTCATGTTTATGATGTCATGTAAAATAACATGTCCACAACTTCTTGGTACAAAGACAGAAAGTTAATATTGCTTAGTGAGGGAAATTGATTACTGATGATGAGCTTTATGCAATCTGTTGTTCATTTTAATTGATCTAAAACCAGAGTCCATACACCAATACCATGGTTGAAAGGCTTGTTTGAGAAATATTATTTTAATTACTTAAACAACCAAAACAAATCTTCTAAATCCATTGACTATTTTCATGTCGATAATTTAAAACCATATTATAACACAGTGTTAAGGGTTGGACCTGGAATGTCCCTCAGAGGCTCCTATGTTGAAAGCTTGGTTCCTAATACAATTATGTTCAAAGATGGGGCTCTGGGGAAACAATTAGAACATGAGAGATCTGACCTCATCAATGGATTGATTTATTGATAGGTTCATAGCTGTTGTCATTATTGGGATGTGGTGGAAACTGTAGGAGGTAGGGCCTAGTTAGAGGAAGTAAGCCACTGGGGGCATACACCATAGAGTATTTCTGTCCCCAACCCCTTTCTTAATTTTCTCTCTCTGCTTTCTAGCTTCCATGAGGTGAACAGCTCTGCACCTCGACACCCTTCTGCCATGATGTTCTACATCACCTGAAGCCTAAAGCAGTGGAGCCAGATGTATATGGACTGAAACCTCTGAAACTGTGAGTCAAACTAAATCTTTCTTCCATTAAGATTGATGTTTCTCATGCATTTTGTCATAGTAACAAAAAGCTAACCTAGATATTGCATGGAGGCATGGATTCATCAGTCTCTACAAGGAAATTTTGTTGTTTTATTTTTTTGCTATTAAAATATAAGTTCTGAGAGTATTATAAATAACAAATTAATTTTTTAATATTCTTATTTTAACCATGTCTGTAATGTTTTTAATAATTATCTGGAAAATGGAAATGTAATTAAAATTTTCAAATGTTAGAATCAAATTAACAAATTTTTTCAGAAAAGGATTTTCAATTTTAACAGCAATATATTTATGAATGTATGTTTAAGAATGAAATGCTCAAGCACAATGTTCTTACCATTAAGTTAGTGAATTATAATAAGTATGTATATAGACTCATGCATAAATATGCATGTATACATGTGTATATATGTATATATAATATGTAATTTTGTAATTTTCACTTCTAGTATCTAAACATTGGGAAAAATCTTTGTAGCTTTAATAAAAATAATTTATCTTGATTCTTAAGATTTTATAGATATAATAAAAACATTTCTACTAATTTTAGAAGTATATTTTTCACATTACAAAATCATTTTAAATGAAAGTGAAATATTCTCCTCAAGTGGTTTCTATTAACACCTTTCTCATTAACTTTTAATCTTTTCTCTCAGTAAAAATAAAAAAAGGGTAAAAACTAGAGCTGTAATATTGATATTAAAAACACTCAATACAATCTATGTTATTTTTAGAGGTTTGATTTGGCAAGATTTCTTTGTATTTTTTAATGCGAAAAATCATTTAGAGTGTGCATCCAGACACCACTATCTCCATTTAGAGAAATACAAACAAGTGACCACCAGAATGATCCTCTGTGTGTGCTGACTTTGGTGGTGAAAGTTCAAAAGCAGCAGGGCTCTTTCATCAGTTTGCAATGCCCTGGACCATTTGATTCACAGAAATTCCATTTTCATTTGGAAAAGGGCATGTTTCTCTAAAGTTTGAAGAGAAATTTCAGGGGTGGTCAGAAAGATAAAGGGGTACAAAATAGTAAACCTGCTAATCCTAAATTTATTAATAATAAGAATATATTGAAAACAAATACAAATATTATCATATAGTAAGTAATTATCAAAGATTTCAGAATAAAGAATAAAGAAATAAAAATAAAGAATTTGGAATTATTTGAAAGCAGACATTCACATGAAGAAATGGATTACAAGATATATATCATCAATAGTTTTTTTGATGAATATTGCACATGCACGCACGCGCACGCACACACACACACACACACACATACACACATTTCCTGTTCACAGTGGAAATATTGCCCTTGAATTTAGTACCAGTTTTATCCCATTGTTTTTGAAGACCAGGATGTGATTCATTCTAAAAATAGCTTTCTCCAGTATAAAGTGTCTGAACTAAAATAGTTTGTTGTTTCACTATTCAGGAAAGTCCAAAGACCTTGTATTTGTGTGTGTGTATGTGTGTGTGTGTGTGTACGCGCGCGCTTGTGCATCTGTGCCCAGGTAAGTGTGTTATCACCTAGCAGCCTCACAGCATTTCTAAAGAATTACAGTGTGTTAAGTACCATACACTGAAGAATTGTCTAGTGTCTGAGATGCCAAGGACATAAAAGACTATATTTATTCTTAGATATAATGGTCATCTAACTTAAAGAGCTATTTTTTTGAATTAACAAACATTTTCATCATTTTATAGAATTTGTTTTAACAGTAATGTCATATATTTAACTAAACTTTTAAAATTTCAAAATTTTCCTCTGCTGCTATACACTACATTCTGTATATTTTATGTGAGCCAACATCTCATCTCTTTTTTTAATAAAACCTAAGACTTCATGACAAAAGACAAGTAAAATGAAAACCTGTTTGTTTGTAGATACTTGGCTTCGGTTGTTGTTATATTTATTTATTTAGCATTAAATGAGATTATACTTAATTTTACATAACATCAACAGTGTTTTTGTTTGTTTATTGTTATTTTGTGCATTTAGCCTTCTTTTCTGAGTTCAACAGTACTGTTAATGAAAAGCCTCAATGACTTTAGCTACAATGTCTATGCAGCAGGAGATTTTTGAAAGCTTCCCATCTCACAGAGTAATCATAATTTACCTGGAGACTCTATTAAGCAGAGCAAATAAGGACATTTAATGTCATTGAGATCTGGGTCTGCTGAAAATGGAGCACATCTTAATTTCAATAAATAAGACTATACTATTCAAATAGTTTCTTTTGCTAAAGTCCAGAGTGAACATTCTTGTAGTCCAGTTCAGAAACCCTTCAAGTGTTTTTAAGATGATGAATACTAATCTGAATGTGATATGCTGTTTTATGAGTCACATGCAGTTCCAGAATAAACAAAATATTCTTTGGAACTGTATAATTTTTAAAATTCAATTCGTAAGTCACTTTTAAAATTATACTAGTTCATTTATCTTTAACCATTTTTTTCTTCCTTTCCTTTGCAAGGAAGATTTTTCTTTTTTTTCCCCCATTAATTCCCTACCAGTGTAATTAAATGTTTAAAAACAGGAAGCAATTATTAGAAGTGAGACAAACTCTGTTATGTATTGAAAGAACTGAGAGTTTTTCTTGTCATCCTATCTTTGCAAATGGTGATGAATATTCATTAAGCTAGGGAAAGATCTGCCAGCTGCAAATCTTTGCAAGGTGCCTCAGTTCTTCATGTCAAAAGGAAACAAAATAAAGCCTCTATTTATGTTCATCATGATGGATGAAGAAAATAAGCCAGCAAAAGTATTCCTAGGAGGAAAAATGTTCTATTCATATATTTTAGAGTAATATGTGCATTTTAAATAAAGGTGATTTTCAGATGTTTCCACAATTATCTTAAAATTATTAAAAGTAAAAATATTTCATAATTGTATTAATTCTTCATTTTATTTCCCTTGTGCTGTACTGTAGGTATCTAGATAAAGACTAAAGGATAGGGGAAAACATCAGAGATAATGTTTGGAAAGACTATTCTGAGGATATGACATTTGCCCTAATTCATGGTGTGTCAGTCAATGAATTGTCTGGGTAACAAAAATCCCACTTTCCTCTAAGATCTTGGAGAAAATTATTAACCATTTAAAACACACCTGAAGGATATGTTTTAATTATTTTTTCAGTTAGCCCACATATTGTGGTTTGTCAAATAAATCCTAATAGTCATAAATAATAAATTTGAAAGCATCTATTAATTTATTAAATGAAAGAGGTGAAAATATTTTAATTTTTTCAGGATTTTGCAAAGAATAGGATATATCTTCTTGGAATTGGTCTCAAAAATGATATTGACAAAATGTAAGCTCTGCACAACTATAGTAGATTTTAGGAAATAGAAATGGATGAAAGGTAAGATAAAGAAAGAAAGAAAGAATTACTCTTCACATAAAGAACAGATACTATTAACAGCTTCTTGATGACATCTCTTTTCTTTTCTTCCTTTCCTTCAGTTTTTGGTGTTTCGCTGATAGCCATGTTAATATTCACAGAAAAATATATTTTCTTGGATATGGAGAGCTAAGAAAAAAGTGTGGTATCATCATTTCCAGAATATACATTTCATAATGGACATGTGCAAAGTATAGGAAACAGAAAAATTAATTTGATTTAGTAACAGCTAAAAGTGGAATAACTTTAATTGGAGTATATGGAATTAAAGTTATGAACAGAACTTATCACAGTGCCTAAGTCCAGGAAGAACTGAATGGTGATATGTGAGCTGTTGCATTGTCCAGTATTTGTTTGCATCTTAAGTATTAACTCTAGATAAAAGTCCAAATATTATCTGGCAGGTTTCAATTCTATCAGTCTATTTTTATCAGAAAGTTTTTATAATAATTGTGTCACTTTTTAATGTTGTTAGTCCTACATAAAGTTTTAATTAAATACACACACACACACACAACATTCTGGAATGATTCATTGTGTTTGTATTTTCAAGAATTACAGTTCTCAAGACTGTACTAAAGAACACAAGGTAATCTCATTCTCTTTCTCCTAACATTTTCTGAATACTTAGGTATACCCACACTTTGATTGTCTGAAATTAGACATTCTTGCAAGCTTCCTTGGCATTTTGATGATAGAGATAAAAATATTGCTATTGAGGTATCACATGGTTGTAATATCAGCTCCTTGGGAGGCTGAGGCAGTAAGATCAATTGAGCCCATGAGTTTGAGACCAGCTGGGATAACACAGCAAGATCCTCACTCTTTCTTAAACAAACAAACAAACAAACAAACAAAAATAAAAATAGAGACACCAAAAAGAGCTTGTGTTTTAACTTAACTACTATTTGTTTTGATATTTGCAAAATCTCTTATTTTTAGTATATACTGCAAAATGCATAGAATTTATAATTTCATGTTAAGTTTTGGTTTTATTTTATTGATGGGGATGGGGATACCACCTGAAATGTGGCTCCTTATCTGTTTTTTATTTTTCAATTTCTTTACATGAGGAATATTATCTCTGCTCTGACCTTGGCAGATTTCTAATATCATGGTGGGTTTGCAAGGTAGTATGTAAACTTGTTCGAGTCAGCACACTGTCCTGATTAGGAGTACAGGCACCAGAGGCAGAGTGTCTACCTCCCTGTATCTTTGCTCTTCATCTCTATAACCTTCTGGCAACTGCCTCATGGCTCTTTTTTCACTCATCAATCAAATGAAGACTATGACACCCCCCTTTATAGTGTCATTGTCAGGGTGGACTATTAGTGTATGTGATATACTGAGAATAGTCCTGGGATATAGATTCATTACTCAATATAGCAGCCTTTTTTATTGTCACTTTGCTCCATCTAAGGGGAAAAAAGTACCTAGACTTCATATCCAACTTCTCGTTTTTAGATCCTGGGCAATGTAAAATCAAGTGTGGGAATGAAATTATAAAATTAGAGAAGTCATGATGATTGAATGGAAAGGTGTTCTGGAGAGAACCTGAGCATAGAACCTATTAAATAAATGTATTCACCTAACTTTATCTTTTCCTTAGTTCATAGAATTCATACATTATTTTTATTCATTTATTTTTTTAATAGGACATAGCACTAAATGCAGAATGAGTGGCTACAGAATTTGAGTTTTGTCCCTGCTTCAGAAAGCTATTATTGAGGTAGACTCTTTTAATATATGAAGTGGTTTTAATATATGAAGTGGTTCTATCCTGCTGTATTTGAGGTGAATGCTAGTTCTGTTGTTTCCCAACTGTGTGATCTTGGGCAAGTTTCAAAAGCTCTCTGAGTCTCAGTTTTCTCATTTGCACAATGGAAACATATTATCCTGTCTGAAAAAAAAATTATTGTAAAGGTTTTAAAAAAGGAATAGAAAATGTATCCAGAGCATAAAGTAGCATTAAATAAATGACATTAATAGGTTCACCATTTTTTTTTCTAAAAGTGTAAATTATAATTTACTACTTGGTTGACCTCAACTTTTCTTCTTCCTCTTACATGTCCATACCTTTTCTATATCAACCTAAATGAGGCATCATGTACAGAAAAGCATAGGAGACAGAAAATGTATGATACACATGTTATGATTGTCTAAAGAGCTCTAATAACCTGTAACTGTGGCGATTATCCATATTTGACCTTAGCCCATCTGTTTTCCTTTAAATGTTCTCACACTCTCCCTTTTCTTGTATGATTTCTTTCCAGGCCCTTAGGCATGAAATTTCAGTCTTCCCTGTCTCCTCCTCTTCTCACTCTTTTCAGAATCAAAATCTTGCAAAATATTCCTTAGTATTCCTTTGAGAGAAAATTGATTTCATTTGTACCCTCTTATCTACCGTGTTAGATGATTCCCTGGTGAAAGCATTAGTCACATTATGCAGTTTTTTTTTTCTTCACATGGATGCTCCTTTGATTAAAAAAGAAATCATCTACCTAAACTCTACATTCTCTTATACTTGAAAATTGAAATTCCTTGCTGAGGACTCAAGCTCCTCCTATTTCTTCTTATATATATATGGTTTTTCTATTTTTCTCTGTTTCAGCATACAACCCCCTTTTTGATTCTTTCTCCCTTTTATAGATTAAATAATTTTAAGATACATTTGATACATTGGATTATTGACCACTGTGGACAATAACATATAAATATAATTTTAAATTTATATTATTGAATTAAAAATATTGTTTCAAAATAGGCCAATATAAAAATCAACAATTTTTATTTGTTCAAATCTAGGAAAATTCTAAACTAAACATAATTATTAAAATCTTGTTTAAACATGTCTTACAAAGTCCTATCCAGTATAAGTGTACATATATTATTTATAATTATAATAATGCAATAACCACATTGTTTAAGCAAAAAGTAATCTCATTATTTTAATACAGATGAAATGCCACATATACAAAAGAAAAGATGTTTTCTAGCTACATATGTGTTTGTTTAACTCACTGGACAAACAGTGGCTGGGAAAGTACAATTCTCTCTCTGATTTCTTTAAAGTTGGGAGTGAATCCAATTTGATGAAACAAGAAAGGGGGGTGGGGAAAAAGTAAGGATTTGAAAAATATTCTACTTGCATTTGTCTTCATTGCTAAACTTACGTTTTACTCCAACAGCTTTATAAACTTATAAAATTCTAAGTTGGATTGAATTCATCTGTTTAGAGGAAAGTAATTATAATTATTGTCTCTGAGCCAAGAAAACAACACACCAATTGTGACGAGCCAAGAAGCTTGGAATTCACAAACCGCTTTATATTTATTTATTTCTTCATGTTGGCTGTTTATCAGGAAGTGACTTCAGTAAAGAAAAGCTGTAATTCTTGCTAAGTAAACTCTGAAACCCCTAAGTGGTGGTGCCTAGGCTGCATTAAAAAACTACTCCTTTAAAATATTTCTATGCAAATGTTCATTGTATTTATTTGATTAGCACTATTTCTGATCATTTGGGGGAAATAAAGTCATGATGATAGGGGTGAATTTGGTTTTTAATTTATTTGATTTTTTTTTTCTGAAGCACCGCATTAATCTATGTATGGTACCTAAGAGTGAGATGTCTGTGTGTGTGTGTGTGTGTGTGTATGTTGTATACTTTTTAAAAGTAATTTTTTCCTCAATTGTAAATTCAATAATTACACAGAGTACAAATGACAATTTTAGGCATCCTAAAAGAAGAATTCAATGTAAAGCATATAATAATAAATACAAAATTACTCCTGATTGAGATGATTTTGATAGTTGGAGATTTAGAAATACTTTTTCTAAAATGGCTTGTAGCAACTGTTAGAATATCTAAATCAGAGAGAAACATTCTCTGTTTCAATTATCCCCTTTTCTGCATTCAAAACACTGAACAAAATACCTAGCAATATTTTTGAAAGCAACTTAATTTTTTAAATGTACTGTTTTGTTTTGCACTTTTTCAGTTTTTTAAAACTTGGGCCCTCAAAGATACTCTTTATTATTGCCATGGAGTTATTTCATTTTTCATCTCATTCATTCTTTTTCTCCCTCCTATCCCACCTGCCCCCTTCCATACACAACCACTCCTAAAGTCCATTCATGATGAACTTTAAGAACCTTGATTTTCTATCTCATTCTTGTCTCTTATCTAGACACCTAAAGACATGTTACATTTTAGAGACAAAAATAAATGAATCATAGGAATCAAGGATGAAGAGGCATTTTTTTTTTTTTAAGTTAAGGTCTTCATGTCACAGAACTTTTATTGTTTGGGGGAAAAGAATAAGAAAAAGCCTCTTTTCTACATTCCAGAAAAGAGTTAATTGGATTTTTGAAGTGTTCACTTAACTTCAGGACAGATTATCTGGTAATATAATTGTGTAAATAATATTTTTCAAATGTACATACCCTTTAAAACTTTCTAACCACACTTATTCATTAACTAATTCATTAAAGAATTTTCTTTCTTTTTCATGATACTCAGATTTCTCTTTCACTTAAAACATAATTTGTTTATTATTAGAATTTATTTGCAGTGTATTTGTATTAACTTAATGCTTTACAGATCTCTTGGCCATTATAGACTTCATATTAGAAGACTCACTTCTGTGAGGGCAAGTGTACTTTCTGTCTGTTCACCAGCATGTATGATCTCATTCATCTGAGGCATCTAAAAAAGTTGATTTCATAGAAGCTGTGAGTAGAGTAGTAGTAACTAGAGATAGGGGAGTGTAGGAAGGAGTGAGGGGAGGCCTTAGTCAATAGGTGCAGTGCTACAGTTAGATAGGAGAAATAAGTTCTGGTGTTCTGCTGCACAACAGGGTAAAGATAGAATTGTATACCTCAAAGGAGCTAGAAGAGATGTTGAATGTACTCACCATAAAGAAATAATAAAGTTTTGAGGTGATAATTACAGTGAGACATGCTAATTACAGTGAGTGGATCATTACCCAATGCATATATGAAGCAAAACATCACAAATGCCTCATAAATAAGCACAAATATTTTGTGCCAATCAAAAAATTAAATTTTTAAAAAGAAAGACTAGAACACAAATTGTAATTCTGGCACATTCCACCATAGCCAAATTACTTAGTGAAGTTTTGTTTCTTTAATTCTTCAGGAATAAGTCAATAATTTTTAGGATTTTTTTTTTTAAATATACCATGCAGGCTGACATCAAATTCCCAGGCTCAAGCAATCCACCAGATTCAGCTTTTCTAATAGCTGGGGCAGGCAGGCATCACCATACCCAACTCTTTTAAGAGTTTCATATGAGCTGAGTTAGTTTAGGTATTTATAACACTTAGTGGGATATTAATTACCAAAGGACATTTCAATGAAAACATTAAGGTTAGGTTTATTAAACCGCTGCTTCGTATTTCACTAGGTACTTTATCTTGTTTTAAACACATATCTTGTCAAACATTTTTGTGCCAGTCTCCTCCTTAACTATTTCTCAGATATGATTTCATTTTCTCTTAATTCATAACTCTGCAAGGAAGGTATAATTCCCAGTTTACTTATATAAGCTTTACATGAAAGTCTCTAGGAGTCACAAAGCCAAAGTGAAAATGTGAGATTATATCTGGGGCTAGATTTTTACATTGATTATGATTGGATATGTCATTTGTTTTTAAGAATTACTAGCTAAAATATTCAGGAAATGTTTTTTTCAAACTTACAAATTTACAAGTTCATTTGCACAATTCCTGTTGAACCCAGGGTTTTTAGATAATGATGTGTGGATTTTTATAATGTGAGGGGCGTGGTGATATTTGGCAAATATTTCAGTACACATTTCACTAACTGAAGATTCACTAGCTGAATATTTAGTAAACATTTGG
This sequence comes from Marmota monax, assembly GCF_021218885.2. Classification (NCBI taxonomy): domain Eukaryota; kingdom Metazoa; phylum Chordata; class Mammalia; order Rodentia; family Sciuridae; genus Marmota; species Marmota monax. Next base: position 20,514,136 of record NW_026692781.1, read on the forward strand.
ACAAAGATCCACGTTTGGTACATGTCTGATTCATTAAAAGTAGGTTATGGACCAGAAAGTGATAGATTTCATATGAAAGGTGTCTTTGATAGAAACATAATTCTTAGGAGAAGATTGCAATGGAAAGGTTGAATGTAACCCATAGTCGTCCCATAATGCACTATTTTGTAGCAAAACTTTGAGTAGATTTTGTCTTATTTTACTGCAACATACACGATGATATTTATTATTGATATTCCTCTCATAAGGCCAAGACATAGGCAACATTTTATAATGCTTCCTGAATAAATAAATTAATGAATAAATTCAAATCTTTCACATTCATGGCACTTACCAAGGTCACCAATGTTCCCTTGTTTTTTAGCCTATGCAAAATTTGCAAAGTTTAACAACTTGACTTTTTGTTTTGGTAGTACTAGGAATTGTACCCAGGGCCTTGTACATGCTAGTAAAGTGCTCTTCCACTGGGCCACATAACCAGCCCACAACTTGACTTCTTTAAACTCTTTTCCTTAACTTCTCTGGCACATTAATTTTTTTTCTTTTCTACTTTTTAAATTGTTTATTAGTTCTTTTTAGATATATATGACAGTAGAGTATACTTTGGCATATTATACATACATGGAGTATAACTTATTCTAATTAGGATCCCATTCTTGCGGTTGTAGATGATGTGGAGTTTCACTGGTAACCTCCAATCAGAATGACAGTTATCAAGAATACAAGTAACAATTAATGTTGGCAAGGATGTGTGGAAAAAGGTCCACTCATACATTGCTGGTGGGACTGCAGATCCCTTTTCTACTTTCATAAATTTTATCTTTGTCATCTTATTGACTATTTGTTAATTATCTCCTAAGTTGAGGTTATTTACTGGATGCTCTTGATCCCGTCCTCAAATCATAGTCATCTCTCTGGGTGATCCCAAAATTGTCAAGGCCTCAACTATCACTTATGTTGAGGGAAAGAAAAAAAAAGATGGGAGAGTTGAGGAAGAGGAAGGAAGAAAAGGAATGAGGAAGGGAAGGAGAAAGGATGAGCTTGTCTACTGGAAATATCAAGTTGATATCCCAGTATCATCTCGTATTAATATGTCTAAAGAAGAATTAATAATCCTGATCTTCCCCTGCATGCTCTAACACATGTCACTATCTTCCGTCTTTGTTTCTGCTCAAACTTTAGGAATCCTTTTGTACACCTCCCTTTGAGACTACCTGTGTTCACTCTTCATGACATACACAACTACACACTCTATGACCCAGCCTGTTTCTCCTTTGAAACTTCTGCTCAGCTCCCCCTGTCCTCCACCTTCTGATACATTCTCTTTTTTTTGTAGTTTGCTTCTCCCGCAAATTTTTACCAGGCTTCCAGAAAAGCAATTGGTTTTTTTGAAACTCTTTTAGGATATATTTGTTCCCTAAATTAGTTACTTGATTAGCTTAGCTCACAGCTTCACAATGAGAAAATGTACTATAAAATCTCTCTTGGGATATCAATGATTTCTATTAGATTTCTTAGGACTTGATTTATCTATTAGTTCAAAATATTTTCACCAACATGAAGATTTTCTCCCTTCCTGAAAAGATACAATGAGGTTATTGTTGTATAGCTTAATTGAAAGTAGTCACTCTAAAAAGTAGATCTAATGGGCAGGAAAATGAGAAAAAAATCCTAATTAAAACAACTGTTAAGGTACATTTCATAGCCACATTGTCATCTTCTAACCTTTCATGTAAAAGAGAACAATATCAAATTAATCAAGCTATTGGATATTATCGGTTAACTATTTAATAACTGTTTACCCTCCTGTGTATACTTGAAAGGGTAGAAATGACAGAGATTCAACTAATACTTTTTAAACAACTTTTTATCTAAGGTAGAATAAGTCTTGGAATGTCTTGAAGATCTTGGATGCCAATGAAACTTTTATTTATTTTGAAACAAAACTAAGAAATTTATAATTTCTTTATATACTTTATAGTTTAGCATCTATATTTCAGTCATTCTCCCTGCTCTCTCTCTCTCTCTTTTTTTTTTTTTTGTCAATTAAAAAAAATAAGGCTTAGCGGTGAGATGATCCAGACCTTATCCTTTGAGAAATCAAAGTGGCTTTTTACTTGGATTCTCAAATTCTAAAAGCCTGCAGTCAAATTTGGCAGGACTGACTTGAACTCAGTGAACCTGTTTTGATTGCTGATTTTCCCATATACTTAGCAACATAGCTCCCCTCTGACCTCTGGCAGCTGTCCACCATCCTGGGAATATTTTTTGAGTATCCAAATTTCCTTTTACCTAGCACACATTAATGCTTGTTCCTCAATTTTTTCTCACTTTCATACACTCTGTGTTCAGACAAATATTCCTTCTTCATTTAACATGCTCAAAGAGCCTGAGTGAAATGGCTGTATAAGAAAAAAAAAGTGTATGTTAATCCAGAAGAATGAATGTTTAGGATCCTAGGCCATACATAAATTCTAGAGCCAAACATGTAAAGAATATCACACATATTTGATCAACAGTCACACCAACTCTTTCTTTCAATTTTATACTTTGTCTCCTACTAGAAGAGTTATTAATTATATAATCAAATCCATTAACCAAATATAACTCAAGAACTAATGGTAATTAAAATCCCACATTCACAGGAAGGGAGAAAATATATAAAACAAGGGTTTATCAGCATATAACTTTTTTTTGGTATAAGTTTTTGCCTGAGGAGAAATAAATATGCTCAAGAGGAAATGAAAGACCCCAGAGGCAGCTAATCTAATTTGAAACAGAACTAATGAAATTATGAATGTGAAATCAATTTAGAATTTAAATCAATTATGGATGTAAAGAGTCTTTCACTATTCATCAATTCACATTAAGATCTACACAAGGGAATTTAAACATTTTTCTACCTTGGGCAAGTTTCTGAAGAGCATCCTGGATAGGAATAAGAGGAATGGAATGAGTTCTCTAATATACCTGCACACTTACAAGGAGTGAGTCCTGAAGGATGTACATTTGAAAATGTCCAAAGACACATTTACTCAGGTTTGATTTCTTGAATATAGTTCTCTGACTCTTGAAGATTTCTCTCCTGGATCAATGTAAAATTGTGTTTATTCTAAATAAATTTGCTGGTGTTTTCTATCAATTTTGTTGTTATCATTATGAGAAGAGACCATCCTGTTGAGATATAAATCTTTCTAAAATAAATATGCTTCTCTCTGCTAACAAAAAAAAAATAATTTCTTCATTATTTTTATTGAATATTATCTCCAATTTTTTCTAAACTAATACCTGGCTTGCTGTTATCATAATATTTTAAACAATTCTAGGTCTTGGTTTTAAGAGCTGCTCATTCTTTCTGCAAAAAAAAAAAAAAAAAATGCTATTGAAGTCATTTACAAGGTATAGGCCCTAGACTAGATGCATTAGCATAACCTGGGAATCTATTTGTAATCCAGTTCCCCCAAGGACCCACAGGATCAGAAACTCTGGAGATGGGCTCACTAATCAGTTTCTTAAAGTTCTCCAGGAGATGCTGTTGAATGCTCAAGTTTGAGAACCAATGCTCTTCTGAACTGTGGCTCTTACTGTTTTGTATATATTGGTCTCCTTTGGCAATAAGATGAAGCCTATGCACTTTTATCAGAATATTGTTTAAATATCAAAAGTAACAAACAATATCACTAAGGAAATGGTTTATATTAAAATTCAGTTCCCCAAATATTAAGAACATATTCATGTATAGTAATACATGAGCTTCATTATAAGACATATAACTAACAAGATGAATGAGTGAGTTTAATACATGCCAGTTTTGAAATATTAATTTGAGGATTGAAAAGTTAATTTCCAGATAGTTTCAACCATCACAATGTGATATGTCTGTACCTAATTACACTGCTCACTATTCAGATATTGTGTTTTTTTTTTTTTTGTCTGCATTCATAATGGAGGAGATACTAGATATCAGCCAGTGGATAATGAATATAAAGGTATGAAGTTTTTTTTCATCAAGTTCATGGACCCTCTGAATTCTATCCACAGAAACTTACAAGATAAGTGGTTTGCAGTACATCTAAAAAATGCTTGTCTTGTAATCTGAATAAATATGATATACTGTAGAACAACATGAAAGACAGGATGTGAATCAAATGTGTTCTGGAAGACAGAATTAATTGTTCTTCCCGAGGGCCTCATAGTCTAACACCTATGACAGTTAAGGCACAGCTGATCCAGTCCTTTACTGGAAATTACTAACAGTGCTACGTATTTTCCTGCGTCAGCATACAAAACCTTTGTATTCACTGTATTTTAAATCTTTTTCTGTATTTTTTATGAATGCTTACTTCTTAATTTATGTATTAATTGACACTGTTTAATTCTTTAGAACCTCAGAAATGGCAAGTTTGCAGGCATTCTGTTCATGTAGTCACTGCCAGCCCCATTTGAGAAAAGGGATACTCAAAGTTCAGAAAAACAGATCCAGGTCATGGAGCATAGTCAGGACGGTGGCTTCCACTCAGTTCTATGTTTCTGGATCTGGGATCTGACCTTGCTCATGGTGGCTAAAGACACAGAGAGCCAGTGAGACCCAGCCACAATTTTAGAAAGCCACGGGGCGATATCAGTTGAATGGAAAGGACACAGAGAGGGTTCTTTCAGTTTTAGTCACTGTGGACAGACTACTCAAACAGGAAATGATCCGAGTACAAAAGGATGAGCTACTTTTCATCGCATGATTGAAGAGACAATAGACTGTTGTAAAAGGAACATATCCATATTTTGTAGATGGAACCTTGTATAATTGAAATTTTTGTCATTTTTTTCCTTCAAAAGCCATTATTTTAAAATGATGTTTTGGCTTTATGGATCTTTTATTTGCCAGGTTCTTTCCTCAGACTCTGATTATCAAGGGGCAATAGGAAGTCCTTTGTAGAGGTTTATTATATATTCTTCTATATTGTCTCTTTTTAGCCTGTATAGTGTGATAACCTCAAGTGGACTTTATTTTCAGTCTTAACTTTATAACTTGATGACAGTGTGACACTGACACAAATTTTCAATGGCTGTTTTGTTTTTTATCACTTGAGGATTACATTTGTCCTTTTGATTCAAATATCTTATTTTTGACAGATAAGAGAAACAGATGTTCATTGAGTGCCTACTATGTGTCAAGCTCTCATCATATAGAGGTTATATATAAGTTATAATAAATAACTTATTATTTTAAGGAGGGGAAGGAAACACAGAGCTAGAACAGTGAGCAGGTGCAGAAAAATGAGACTATAACACAGGAAGAAACTGGGAGCCTCTTAGTGGGGTGTAAGCATCTGCAAAAAATCAGTGGTAGCAGGAATCAACAAAAGCATTTTGATTCTGCAAAGAGCTGAGTATTCATTATTAGCTTTTGCTAGGGTTATAGATAGGTCTATAGGCAGCTGAAGATGGAAAAATTAAAAATGATGGAAGACAAGGTAAATCCATCTAATGTGGAACAGAACTGACTGCCTTTTTATAGGAGAAAGTAAGAACACTTGTGAATTTTATAAGAATCTGTATATCATGTATAATGTCTGCATTTAGATAGCAGGACAAAGGCAGAGAGAAAAAGATCTTACATATTGGGCTGGGGATGTGGCTCAAGCGGTAGCGCGCTCGCCTGGCATGCATGCGGCCCGGGTTCGATCCTCAGCACCATATACCAACAAAGATGTTGTGTCCGCCAATAACTAAAAAATAAATATTAAAAAAAAATTCTCTCTCTCTTTCTCTCTCCCCCCTCTCTTTAAAAAAAAAAAGATCTTACATATATTCTGTGCAGAAGAAAGCAAGAGGACCCTTTGAATGGGGGGGAGTCTTCATGAGAATCAGTATCTCCAGGAGAAGAAATACTGTCCCACAAACTCTGATGTTTAATTCAATATTTAGGGATGGAGCTGATATTTATTATTATTTTAATGCCAGGAAATAAGGAATTTCAAGTGATTTTTAGAACAACAGTGAAATTGGACATTAAAATATCTCAATGAAAGAAGCATATGACTTCTGGAGGAGTCAGTGTGATTTCATTTAACAAGGCAAACTTATTAGTTATTTTAAGGAGTGCACTATGCTTCACAAGCCATGAAGGTATAATATTTGAACTATAGATTATAAAGAATATAGAAAATATAATATAGAATATAGATAATTTTATGTAGAATTCTATATTATATAAAATATACAGTTATTTGGATAATGTGTGTAGAATACTTCCTGTTTTCATGGTTGTTGCTAAAATTTTTAAATTGTGATCTGTTGAAAACAGCAGATAAATGTGAGGTTTGATATGCATAATGAAAGCATAAAATAGAAATATGACAAATAAAGAAAGAAGCAAAGAAAGTAATAAAGACAGTGAATAGTTAATACATAAGAACAATTTAATATGTATTTTCAACCAGGAACCAGAGAAGATCAGATGTTAATACAGGAACATATTTATTACCAAAGCAGGATGCATTTAGCTGGCACAAATATTTGGTCTCTTCCTCAATATTTTGGGGACCTATTTTCACAGTCCAAATGGGAACTAATATATTTGACATAGTTCATATATATAAAGGAAGCCATAAAACAATTAAATAACTTTCTATATCTGACAAATAATTCTTTAAGAAAAAATGTTTCAAATTCTGGTAAATCTCAGAATCCTTGGAGATTTGTGCATATGCATGCTAGTATTGGATGAAATGTCACCTGGCCCTCAGAAGTTCTCTTTGAATTCATTCCCAGCTTCTCCTTGCACAGATGGGGCCTTTGCATGTATACCTAAATACACACTTCAGCCTGTACATCTGAGTTCTGTCCACCTGTCTATATAAACAGCTATCACATGGCCACTCACTAATGCTAAGAGTGCACATAGAAGTGGTGTGGTCCATCATTGGGAAGGGGAATTTAGAAAACAAACAAAACGTCATGCAGTTCCTGGGTATATGAATAAACCATTTACTTTGGAATCTCCGAGAACCTAGGTACCCAAGACATGGTAATAAGAGTAGGCTTAAGTTCTAGGTGGACATTTTTTCTTGGCTCAAATAGCTCCTCATCGTAAGTCAGGAGGTCAAGCTAGAGTAAGGTGAGAGCTGGGATCTCTAGTGCAGAGAAAAAAAGAGATCCCTTTTCATGGATCTGAGGCTATTATTGCAAATGCTGAGTTGGAATTAATGCCATGAGAGCAAGCAACATACCTAGCCCCTTTAGCAAACTGGAATGAATGGTCATCCTGAGTTCATGGAATACTTGCTAGAGTGTCAATTGCAGTCTAGGAAGTGACCTGGGTGTGTAGAACTGAATCAAATAGGGTTTTGTTTGCTTGTTTTTGTTGTTGTTAAATAAAGAGAAGATGTTTTAAATACTCTGAGGTGATGATCCTCTCAATATTAACTGGATTCAGTCAAAGTTGCTCATTATCTCATCATATTTTAAAAAAATAAGAATAAAAGAAAGAAAATCCCTGGTGTTTGAATTGCAATGAGTTGCTTGTTCACAGGGCGTATCTTGCCTTTGTGGAGCATGGGTGGGCAGCCAGAAGTACCCACTTCTGAAACTCTCTGGAGTTGGAAGACTGCAAGTCTCCACTGTGAGTGTTGCAGTGCTTTGGCCACACAGTACATATGGGGACAAGTTGACATAGAAGTGACTTTCTCTTTTGCTATTCTGTTTTCATCCTTTGTTCCTTGCATGCTCTAAGCTGAGGTGAATGTTTCAAGCTAGTTAGCAGAATGTTTATAACACTTTTGGAAAATTAACATGGGAATTTTGATCCAAGGGAGGAGTTGTCTTGGTGTCAACTGAGATTATTTTTTATATAATCTCCAATTGAAACAGAAAATTGTATTTTGTAATTGGGAGCGATGATACCAGATTTAACTCAACAATTTTTATAATCACATCTGTTTCTGGGTTGTGAGGTTATTTGCACAGTTTGAATTATAGCTTTGATTTGTAGTTTTCATAGATTCAAAATGAAATTTGCAGTCTATCTTGATGGCATACACCCGAAATCCCAGCTACATGAGAGGCTAAGGCAGACGTTTCACACAGTCAAGGCCATACTGTACAACTGAGTGAAACCCTGCCTCAAAATAAAATTTAAAAGGGCTAAGAGGCAATGCTCCTGGGTTCATGCCCATAACCACAAAACTAAAAAAACTAAAAAAAAAATGTTGTTTAATGTAAAGGATTTAGTTCAAAACATTGTTTTGAAAGTAAACTGAACTATGTTACAAATACCATTTAAATTGTAAAATCTGTATGGAGGAACTTCATTTTATACTATAATGTTCTTCATGTTATGCTTTTTGAAAAGTCTATGTTTTATAACCTAATATCTGTTTTAAGATAACACCATTAGCTCAATATTGTGAATTTATATCACACTCAGCAATTTTTGACAAAATGACATAGTTTTGGGGCTGATAGTATGAAAACACAGTGGAAGCATGTGTTCTGACTGGTTGGTACACACTTAATACTATTAAGTATGTTTACTTTTCACCTCTGAATGACTTGAGACTTTTGTTTGTTTTTGTGTTGATTTCTTTATTTACCTGGTTTTGTTCATTTGTTTGTTTTTGGATTTTTTGAAAGAAATAAAAGTACTTTGTTTTTATGTTATCCTGATGTTATTTTTATTATATATTTATATATATATTAGCATAGCATTTTATTATTATTATTATTATTATTATTATTATTATTCTTACAGGCATGTGTGTCTACCATTCTTGAAGGCAGTACAGACTAAATTTTTCCTGAACATTGAAAATTCTAATTATCTTGATATCAGCATGGTATTTATCTTAAAAATTAATGTTCAATCTTATTTTCATGAATTATTATGATAACCAAATTATCTTCTGCTGTTTTTCCAAGTTAATATAGAAGGCAGTATGTTTTCAGATTTTTTTCTTCAGTTTTTGATATTATGATGTTAAATGGTTCCCTTTGTAACTATATGATATGGTATTTTAGAAGTTACCTTTAAAAGAAAAAAAAAGGACATCAACCATAGTATATATTAATAACTCAAAATGGACCAATGACTTAACTGAAAATGCAGTCTATAAATCCCTTAGAAGAAATTGCAGGAACCTTGAGTTTGGGAGAAGACTTTTAGATACAATATCAACAAATAGATTGTACTTCATAGAAATTGTAAACTTTTGTGATACAAAGGACATAGTCAAGAAAGTGACAAATAAACCACAAAATGAGAGATGAGGGATTTAGCAGAAGAAGGATCTGTATCAGTCATATATATTAAACATCTACAATTTAGTAATAAAAAGATAGCCTGATTAAAAATGCACAAGTGTTCTTCATTATTTGACTAGACAAAGAAAATATACAAATGGCCAATAAACACATCAAAAGATGCTCCAAAAATTTAACCATCGAGGAAGATAAAAAATAAAACTACAGGACACCACTTCACATATATTAAACACATAGGTAATAAAAAGTTTTGGGAAGCATGTCAAATAATCAAAGTCCTGCTGTGATCCACACTGCTGGTGGGGATATAAAATTGTCCAGCTGTATGAGAAAACAGTCTGGCAGTTACTCCTAGATATATGCTTAAGAGCAATAAAAATTCATGTCCAAAGTAAAATTTTAACATAAATGTTTATAACAGCATTATTGCTAATAACCAAAAATTGGAAACAACACAAATCAACAAACAAATGGATAAATAAAATATGGCATAGCCATAAGTGAAATAATATTCAGACATAAAATAAAATAATAATTCAGACATAAAAATAAGATATAGTTGCAAAAACATGTATGGATGCTGGAAGCAGTCTTTCAAAAGAAGTCTGTCAGAAAGATAATATATGATATGGTTTCATTAGTATGAATTTCTAGAGTAGGGAAATCTATTGAGGCAGAAAATAGATTAATGGTGCATAGGACTGATTTAGGAGCAGGGAAGGGGGAACAGATGAGGAGTAGATTAAAAAATATATATTTTTCTCAAGTTCATAAAAATCCAATGAAATTTTGGTGGTGGCAACATGTATCTGTGAATATACTAAAATTTACTAATACACTAATAACTATGTAGATGAGTTATGTGGTTAGTGACCTGTATCTCAATGAAGCTGTTAAAAATTGCAGTAAAGTTTTAGATTTATGAAACAAACTTAGAATGTCTATGTTATCATTAACACTCCCACTTAGCCATGTAAATAAGCAAGTCAACTCCTATCAAATTAGCAGTAGTTTGAATCAAGAATATTGTTTGTTTGAAACTATTATAAACACAAAAAAGGAAAAATTATAAGAAAAAATTCAAAAATCTTTGAAATGGATATATATGTATTTAATCTCCCCGCCTTCAAGTGCACGTGCACGCGAGCACACACACACACACACACACTCACACACACAAATTAAATTCAGAGCTATCAGATGACCCACAATTTATTATTTATTTACTTATATATGAGTTATTACAGTGTTTTTTCTAATGCTTACTGGTGTGCCCTCCTGAGATATACCTACCTTTGATTATTTTGAGCTATTTTACCAATATGTTAATTGCATAAAACTGATAAAAATGTATATTACTCTTTTTTTGTATTTTTTTGTGTTTTTGTGTATATTACTCTTGATCACAGAAATAGAAATTATTCAGTAAAAAGCAACTAATAGAGCAGTTTTGCATTTATTTATAAATTCACTGCAGCATTTTAAAAATTCTCAAATATATATGATAATTTCAATTGTCCTTCAAAAGATTGTAACTTGTTACTGGTTTCATCATTTATTAGTGAGTTAAACAAAAGTCCTCATACATTTTTTTCCACTTGTGAAAATTATGACTATGCCTTCTTATTTAAAAAAAAATCTTTTAATAATTGTTTTTCTTCTTTTCTAGTGTTAAATACAAAACCACATAGTGGAATATAGTGGAGAAAGGAGACAATTTCCAACACATTTTCCTATTTTGGGCATCTTTCCCCTTCCTATGGGCATAAGAAAGAATTTGTATAAATTATAGTTCATTTGTATTTTCTTAACTTGAGAATAAATTCATAACTTTTTCTGAATTGGTTTATTAAATTCACTTACTAGTGAATTTATTGAAGACCTTAAGGAGTGTAAAAGAGATATATCTATTGATTTTAAGAAGTATTCCATTGATCACTCTAAAATTTATTTTTAGAAATTGAATTATTTAGCACTCCATTATATATGAGTGAAAGTCAACTTTAACTGGTAACTTTAATATTTTCATAAAGTCAAGACAGAGACATTTTAAGTAGGTATAACATGAGTTGTTTTATTTGATCATAATACCTTGAATATTTTTACAGATAATGTTTCTATTAGCAGATTAAAACCAAGAGAAAATTAAAATAAATTCACATTAAAATTTATGATCAATACATATAGCACTACAACCAGAAATTCCATGTTCATTAGGTTACATTTGAACAAACAATAAATTTCAGATTGGAAGTTTTGTAATGAATTCACTAGAAAACAACTTTTGAAAAAAATGACAAAATAGAATTTTTAGAAAATTAAAATATGACTTTCACAATTGCAGGAAAATGTCAGATCTATGTTTTAAAAACAAGAAATTCACAAATTAGTTTTTAGATACCGAAGAAGTTTTCTTCTTAAAAATATCAGAATCATTTTTCTTTACAAGTAAGATACAAAGATCTTAATTAGCAGTTCATCTTTAGAGAAATCTATTGTTTAAAAATATTAATCTTAAAATATTTGAGTATAAAACTAATACTGATCAATCACAGATTGGTACATCTGAGCACTGTATATCAGATGAACCTTGGCAATAAAAGAAATCTCAATCTCATCCGCACTAAATAAGATCAAAGCACAATAAAAATACTTCAAAATTACAATATCATTTTAACATGCTCTCTGACAATTCAACATTTCTACTGCCGTGTATGATTGAAACTGACAGATTGTCTAGAAGAATGCTGAAATACATGGACACTGTCTGCAAAAGACATGAATCTGTGTCTTTGACAATAAATAGCTAAAATTGAATTTATTAAGTGGAAATTTTGTATAATTTAGGCAGTTGAAAGTTCAGAACAGCCTGCGTTCCTTTTTATAATAGCTTGCTATGAAATTTGTAAATTTGAAACTAACTTAATGATACCTTTACATGCATAGATAAATTATAAATGCATTTACCAGACCATTTAATATGTAAATTCTTACTAATTTAGAGAATTTTCCTTGACAATTTCAAATGACTTCAGAACTCAACATTATTGATGGCTTAAGAAACAACTTATGATAAATAGATCATTATTTCAATCCATCTAAAGCTGACACACTTAAAAAACACTCCACATAAAAACTTGTCCTAAAATTGATGTTCACTAATTGAAGTCATTGTTGTTCTTTGGAGATTCCAGTGAAAATAACATTAGAAAAACTGAATCCAATTTAAATGTCAGTTTAATTCATTAGCAAGTTTTCCTACCATCTTAATTTAATTATTGAAAAAATGTCTGACAATTGTTCCCTAATAAAACATTGTGATATGTATCTTCCTCTAGTTTCTTCTCTTTAATAATCTGGGACATTTCCAAACCCATATTTAATCATATAGTATAAGTCAGTAAAATAGTATTTTAATGTGGTAAAACCCATACAGAGAGTAAATTGGCATTTATTAGTAGTTGTTGAAAATTTCTAGATTATAATGTGAGTTCATCATCAAAATGGAAGGAAAATATGTCAAGCACACCCACTAGGGTATGAATTACAAAAACTAATATGTCAATAAGATAATGGCCTTTCATTTTTAAAATAAATATTTTATATTTACCATAGATGTTTCTGTTTTATTTTTTGCTCTCAAACTTCTGATGCTGGCATCTGGTTGTCCTTAAAATATTTACCAAATATAGAATACCAGACTCTATTTTATTATAAAGTCAGCCCAGACACAGTATCAGATATTAACATGTATACATTGTTGCATTACGTATCTACTTTTAAAAAAAATTACCTAGGTAGTGGGTATTTGAGACTATAAAATAAAATACTGGAGTATTTACAAGCTCATTTTTCACAACAATCCTTTTTTTTTTTTTTTACAAACTTCCAAGATAATAAGAAATCCTTCATTGATTTCCTTCATCTAAAATGATTGCTAATTTGTCTACACAGTAGAAATGGAAGGGGCAAAGATTTCTATTTACAGATTCAGGGAAACTTATTCCCTCCCACTCCTATAGCAAAGCAGGAAGTAGCTGCTAGGAGTTTTATAGCATTAACCAGGATGTCTCCCTAATGATACAGAAGTAGGATCACATATCATGCAGCCTGTTCACTAAGTCTCAAAAAAGCACATGCCATAGGATATAATCGTGATGTATCAGCAAATGAATAGCTCATAGAAACTCTGTTACTGTTCTTAGGGAGAAGAGGGTAAGCCAACAGGGATAATTAACTCTGTCTGGTCTATTTGAAAAGGTATTACAAAAAAGGGTTAGAATGCTTTCTGGGTAAGCAAAAATCAACTGCACCTGTGACACTGGGATTAAGATTTTAAACAGCCAACATGTAAAAACTAACTTTCTCTTCAAAGTGTGGAAAACTTAGCTAGGTCTCCTTAGGTGACGAGAGTAATGTTATACCCAATGTGTATGTGAACCTTTGGTCTTACTCATCTGTCAGTTCTTGCAGTGATGTGCTGCAGCTGACCCACATCAGCTCATGAGAGTCGACCGTGCTTATCATTTTTCCCAATTCCACATTCAGTGATGTCAAGTTGGTAGTTTGAAATCTGCCAAAGCAGAGTATTTACTGGCAAACTTTAAATCAGGGCCTTCTTCCCCACATAGAGCTAGTTGTCAAAAATTTATCAACACAATTCTCCTTTAAGTTGAAGGCTGTCTTTATGGCATTAGAGAAATTCATTTAATATTGAAGTCTTCTGCTGTAAAATCACAGGTCCAAATCCTTGAGTTAAGATTGGCATGAAGCAGGCAATGATGCCTCTATTTTCATATAACTATATCACTTAATTTTTCTGGTTTCAAGACAACATTTTCAATATCATGGATGCTTTTTCCATTTAAGTGTTCACTAGGACATTCATGACTATCACTGATTGTGGACACTGTGTAGGATGCACTACGGAGAGCATCTGAGTGGGAAAAGCTGTTTCCAAATTGGATTTTGTATTGATTCCAGTTTCTTCTCAGAATTGCTTGAACCTATCAATCAAAAAGAAACAAGAGAAATCCATTAATTGAAGTGAAGATATTATATTTAAAACATAGCAAAATAAGTTGTAGAAAAGTTGTTCTTGAAAAAACATTGATGTTACTGAATAATATTGCTTCATTTTCTTATTTAATTAAAAATTAAGTAAATTGTGTTGACATTAAGAAACATTGTTATTACATTTTAATACTTCTCTAATATTTTTATTTCATGCCTTGTCTTTGAATTATTAATAATTGTTACATATTTATTGCCATTGAATAAAACATAAAATATAATAAATATAAAAAATAGCAATCTTTTATTTAATGATTACCATATGCCAGAAATTGGGCTACACTCTGAAAATGAAAGAGCAGGGTATTCATTTCACATGGAGCTTACTTCCTAGAAGAATGAAAAGTATTGAATAGATAGTTGTAAATGGGATGAATACTTTGAAAAAAGTTTAGGAATTTTACTTCTGCACGTCTGTGTATTTGGAACCTCCTTTCCATGAGTGAATTTTTAATTTAGTGACATTTATTTTCTGATTTGAGCTAGAGATTGAGTCTAGATTTTGTGTTTTAGTTTACATTAAGACCCTAAAAGTGTATGTGTGTGTGTGTGTGTGTGTGTGTGTGTGTGTATTTGGTACTGGGATTGAACCTAGGGGCACTCTAATACTGAACTACATCCACAGTTCTTTTTTATTTATTATTTTGAGACAGATTCTCAGTAAGTTGCTAAGGCTGGCCTTGATCTTGCTATTCTCCTGCTTTAGCCTTCTGAGTCTCTGGGATTATAAGTGTCCATCACCAAGTGTGGCTGGTATTCCTCATATTAAGTCAGTGGGTCCAAATAAGAATATTGAAATACACCTTGAACTTGATAAACTGGACATTCCAGGACTGATATGTGTGTAGATTGGCTTGGGGTATCCTGCTTCAAGGTTAGTAGCCCAATCCTTCTGTCCCTATGTACTTTTACCTTAAGTGTGCATTGTTTGGTCTTCTCCAAACTCTCTACAGGTCTTTAAGCCTATGATTATTTCCTCAAAGGAACTCTGAGCATATTAAAATAATTTTCCAGTAATTCATATACTGTTAACATACTTATTCAGTAACTGTTTCAATTTTCTTTATATTCTCCTTATATATAGTTCCTCAACTTTCTATTGACTATATTCTTATATGCAGATCATTATTAAATCTTTATAAATGTATTTCATTGTATTTCCTTCTCAAAATTACATTCTGTAACAAATAGGGATTGCCAGTATATCTTCAAAGTCCTGTTAAAGTCTCTTATATTCTGTCACTTAAAATGAACACATTTTGTTTCTTTATGTTTTAGAATGTAGAAAATAAAAAGGAAGCATCAAATTCAGAGTGAACAATTTCTATAGTTAGAATTCAAAATGAGTTATTAAAATTTCCATTTAACTTCTGTGATTTAGAAATTATAAGTCAAATGCTGTAACTTGGGTTTCAAAGTTATGTTATTACAAAGTTCAGTAACAAAGACTTTCAAGCTCATTTCTTTCTATATGATAAACAAAACTGAGGAAATAATTTATTTTCAGGTAGATGTGCTTTGAAAATACAAGCATTTTTAGACAATAAATGCTTTTGTCTTGCAAAAAACAATGATACTTTGCTCTTGGTTTAGTCATTCTAAATCCTCCAAAGAAAAATTTGAATCAAGAAATTTTAAAAATAATATCTATATATTTAATATCTTCAAGAACATAATAAAATGACAAATGGAATAGTTTATGAATGAACTGTGGGCTTCTCTGAGCCATGTGTAAGCAGAGGTGTGCCCCTTGGAGAACTCTCAGTGTCATCTCACCAATCTCAGACCACTTAGACTTGCCTTAACAACTCCTGCTCAAAAAGAATTCTGAGATACTGCAGAATGTATTGGTTCAGACAGCCCTAGGTTCAAATAAAACTCCCTGGAGGTGGAAAGAGGTACCAGAGCGCCCAAATATCCTCGAGTGGCTAGTTGCCTGGAGGAGGCAGGAATTATTTAATTCTTCAATTAATGCACAAGTGATAAGTCTCCATTCAGGCCAATTGGTCCCCATGGCCTTTTTCTTCTTATTTACCTCAAAAATCTTTTTCTCACAATAAATTTCTTTGATGTGCTTCCCTATAAATAAAACCCAAGGAACCCCACTTATTGTTAGGGAACAGACTGAGAGCCTATTCCATCCACTGGGTCCCTGCCATGAAACTATTTTTCTATATCTTTTGTCTTTTAATTCTTATTAATTATTTCAGACTTTTAATTTCTCAGCCAGTTCACATCTCCATTCAGTTTACTGATCCCTTGGTGTGCAGGATGCAGCAATAGTTTTAGATTATGAATTTTAGATAAATAAACAGAGATTTGAAACAAAAAAATAATAATTTTGACTCTCTAAATACTTCTGATGATGTTTTAGTCAATTTTTTCTCTGCTCTAACCAAAAGGCCTGAGAAGATCAATGTATATGAGGAAAATTTCATGGTTTGAGAGATCTCAGTCCATTGCTTTGGATGCAAGGTAAGGCAGCATATCATGGCAGAAGGGTGTGGTATAAGAAATCAGCTTAGGACATGGTATCAGGAAGCAGAGAGAGAGCATACTGGGCTCACCAAGGACAAAATATATATCCCAGAGCCACACCCAATGGTTTCCACCTAATAAATTCATCCAACTGGATTAATGCACTGATTAGATTAAGACTCTCATAACCCATCAGTCAACTTCTGAAAGTTCTAGAATTGTTTAACATATGAGCTTTTGGGGGAAGCTTCATATCTAACCCATAACAGATAGCAGATAAAAATTATTTTTATTATGATTCTTTTTATATGTAATAAATTCCTCCTCACTTTACTGCTATTGTTGGACTGACTGAATACAGAAATATAGCTTCAGGTGGAAAGAAAGTAGAGCACACTTTTGCAGAAAAGATTCTACATAAATTTGAGAAGCTGATCACAAGAAACATATTAGCTGCAAGCCCCCAAAAGCAAAGCTTAAATTCAATTCTAAAAGACAAGATAGTTTTTGAAATATTTGCATGTTTTGCCTTGAAATATATTTGATAAAGGCCATCCTTCTATTTCTTCTTTGCAACTAAATTATCACAAAAACCATGGAAGGTCAGTGTCCTGAAGTATGGGTTCTTATTTACTGAAGTTAAAAATAAATCTAATTAGAAGCCTTGCAATCTTCTGTTTGTTTATATTATTCTCTATTAGGATGTTACATTTTTATCTGCTTCCTCTAATACAAGATCACACTGGCTCAACAGAACATTAAAGTGGCCACTTCATAAACTTAAATGAAGTGTTATTAAAGATTTGAGTATGTTTTTGTTGTTTTATTTATTAGCATCATGCAAGTAATTTAGTCAAATATGTAGAATATAACATCACAACCTTATATGCTTGTTAATACCTGATAAGGATCTAAGTCTCTGCTCCTTAATCTAAATCAGTTAAAAATTTTAATAGAGCTTCACACAGAAATCTACTTGTTATCATTATAAAATGTGAGTTCAGTTGTTCTCAGAAAATATTTTTGTTCACTTTAAAAAAAAATCTACCTTCCATTGTTGTTAAATATATCCTTCTGATAGCCAGTCTTTCATTCACTTTAATAGTGCACATTTTTGTCTGTGTAGACTAGGGATGAGAGGAAAGAGGACAGAGCACTTGTAAAGCCACTGTTGTTTAACTATTGAGAAATACCAATAGGAAGATGTTGGCTAAAAATAAATAAAACGTGGAAGAAAAAAAAAAGCCAACAATTTTAGTCTAAAGGCAAGCCACTGGACCTAATGTGGAAAGCAAGAAGGAAACTAAGCCTGAGTAGATTGGTTTTAAGAACATGACATAGTTGGAACCAGACAAAGTGGATTTGGCACTATTTCTTCATGTTATGAAAGTGGGAAAAACTTAGAGGCAAGGAGATAAAAAGGAGGGATTATAGTATTTCTTAAGATGAGAGATGAATCATACACAAACAGGGACTGTATCTCCAGAGATAAAGAAAAAGGGACAGATATTAGAGATGTTGTGAAGAACCAAAGGATTTGGCAAGAACCTGGTTCACAGGCTTATTATTATTATAATTTTCCAATGCCAAAATGTTCTCAATTTTAGGATATGGCAGAAGATCAAGGGCCTGTGTCTCTTTTGCTTATACAGATAAAGTGTAACAGGAGTGTGGAGCATTAGTTTTGATATTCTCTAGGCACCCTTTCTAATTAAAAGAGCCAATCTGAGATTCTGATTCCAATATGATGAATGTTGCCATTTGTACATGTATTTTTGAAAATAAGTTGTTTAACAAACCTTTTAAGGGATCTATAATATACTAAGGATTTAGTGATGATGGAACATTGCACAAAAATCTTTACATGCCCTAGTTTACATTAATCCTTGTGAAATTAATGTAGAAAGAACTTGTTTTTACTTCCCTTTAATAAAGATTAAACACCTACTCCCAAATTCGGAGCATTTCCCAAAATATAGCAGCCATTGGGTTTTTAATGCATCACTGTGTTTATTCTATGTTGTCTCCTATCACCAAATATTTTGCTAGTGATTATTTAAAAATTACACATTATAAAAATAAATTCTGCTTCTGTAGGAATAGAGGTAGACCTTTTGTGTTTCATGTACATTCTTTGGCATGTGTACAGATCATTCTCATCTCTATCTAAATGTTACATCCTATATTGACAGCATAGAGGACTGTCTAGCTCCATGTGTACTCTAGTATATTTACAGAGGTACATAACAAAGACTTTATGAATTTCATTTTCAAAACAAATCATGTATCTGTTTATCCTAATAGTGTTCCATCCATACTTCTCATTGACTTTGAAAAAATAGCAACATCTTGTTTTCAGTGTGTCAGAATCATGGAAATAAGCACTTAATATGTGCTGATATTCCACATACCAATATTAGTAATATAGATATACACACTAAACATGTATATTTTGAAATTACAATATATTTTAATTTTAATCTATAAGCAATGAATTGAATTATTTGCCAAGAAATATACATAAAATATTATTTAAGCCAGGCAAAACAATATTTCATGGTTTTCTATGACATGTACCATGATTTCCAATGCTGATTTGTGTTTTAGGACTGATTCTCATAAGGTTAATGCCATCTGGTTCCCCATATGAAGCTTTATGATAGCTTCCCAGTTACCAACTGTCCACTTCTCATTCACTTACTATCTGGATTTCTAAAGTGTACTCGAGTTTGCCAAAATCCTACAGGTTAAAATTTGTCAAGTAGATTAGAAACATATGAAAAACTAAAGCTGGAACCACTGAGTTACAACAATATCCATATGTATGTAATAGAGTACCAGATTTTAAATTCTCAAACCCCCAAGTAAGAAAGCCATAGATAAAAATCTAGAAGTATTCAGAATACATTGCCATGTTATGGATTATAGCAATTACAGAATTCTATTCTAAATTTCCCAACCACTGCACCTTGCCCTTGTACAACTGAGAGTTTAGTTTGTTTTCATCTTTTTGTATCCACTGTAAAGCTTTTTCCAAAAGCTACACTGTGAAATAGGTCAGGGTGTGAGGGCGGGGAATGGCAAAAAAAAAGGATTCTCTCTCTTGTTATATAGTCCATCTTCCATGAAGTTAAGTATCACCTCGCATAATACCTGAGGCAAAGTCCAGAATTAATAGGATATACTGGTAGGTCAGAAAACTAGATGAATAAAAGTCACTGATGAAGTATTTTAAAGTGTGGTTGACTTTTTTCCAATATGACTTGAGAAGGAAGTTTTCACTTACAATAATAAATATTACAGCTCTTTTCTCTGATAGAAATGGAATTTGGAATAATTGTTCTTAGGGAAGTTATAATTCTATCTTATTTTTAAGGCAAATACATATCAAAGGACAACAGGAATAAAATCAACCAACATACCTCTCCATTGAAAAAGCAGAAAATTGTAGAGACCAAAAGACCCTGTAGGAGAAAAATAGAACGCTATTTGAATCCCAATGAAAAAAGATACATGTATTTATAACTAACTTGACCCATTAGCAGTCAACAATGAAACCAAAGCTATATTCAAATTTAACAACAAATTTCTCAAGCTGCTTAATGATGTTGAATGCCATACCTGGAAGTGCATAAGGATGTGAATGATGTAGTCAAATACCTCCTCAGCAATCCTTCCTTCAGGTCTCCAAGGAATAAGAACAAATTCAATGCCAAGCAATGGCACCAGGATAAGAGTAGCTCTCACAGCTTTCATGTAGAGATTGGACTCTGCCTGGTGTGTAACTTTTAACTTGGTGATGAGAACACGTACAATATTTAATAGGAAGAAAAGATTCACCTAAAAACCAAAATGGCACTATTTTAATGTTTAATATAGAGAAGCATTATTGGTGCTCCAATTTTATAAATCTTACAGTATTTATAATATTAGGTGGCCAGGGTGGCACATGTCTGTAATCCCAGCTCCTAGGGAGGCTAAGGAAGGAAGATGGCAATTTTAAGACCATCCTGGGCAACTTAGCAAAAACCTGTCTCAAAATGAAAGAAAAAAATAAATAAAAAGGCTGGGGTTTTAGCTTAGTGTTAGAGCACCTCGTGGTTCAATCCCTAGTACTGAAAAACAAACAACAACAACAAAAATATTTACAACTTAATAGATTGATATTAATTTGTGATTTCTCAAAATGTGATTTATAAGTACATTGATTTTCATCGATTATATTTGAAAACATAATGAGAGAATCATTTTGAACACATTCCATTGTGAAATATTCAAGTGTTTTTTCCTAGCTCATTTTCTCATGCAGTGCTTTTGGATTTTTCTGTGATCCAAAAACTAAAAGTTTTTAATATTTTCAATTTAAATGAGAAATTATTTTAACAGATGTTATTTATTTATTTATTTATGTATTTATTTATTTTTGTACTGGTGATTGAACTCAGGGACACTTAACCCCTGAGTCACATCCCCAGTCCTTTGTTTAAATTTTTTATTTTGAGATAGGGTCACAATAAGTTGTTTAGGGCCTCACTAATTTGCTAAGGCTGGCTTTAAACTTGTGATCCTTCTGCCCCTTCTGAGTCTCTGGGATTACATGTGTGCACCACCACACCTGGCCAAGAGTTAATTTTTATAAATGTCACCTGTTTATCAGTGTCCATGTTATCTATTTTCCAAATATACACCATAATAACTATTTTCAGATTTTTAGTTTATTTCCTTTATTTTTGTAATAATGATCTTTATAAGATTCTTTTGTAACAATAATTATTAAAACAACTCTCCAAGATAGTGCTATATTGTCTTCTTTATCCTTATGCTGAGACCATGTCATGAGCGGAAACCACATCATGAGCTCCAGATCATCCTAGAAACAAGAGCGCTTGGCATCCCATGGGACTTTCTAAAGTTACTTTCTGTAATTGCATATTTGCTATTTCCTATGCCTCAGTAACTTCTCCAAGAGACAACACTCCCTTTGAAAGAGAGACATAAAACTTTGATAATATAAGATAACTCAGGAAAGAATCCCTGCTCCAATGTCATGTTCTTTCTTTTACTCACTCAAGTCAATACTGTTTACTTTTGTCTTTTTCCTGTACTCTTATCCTTTATGCCTTTCATAGGCTTCTGAATATGAACTTCAGAAAAGCCTCATATGGGCTAATTGCTTTTGTCTTTCCTTTGTTTTCACCCTGATTTCAAACATCTGTCATATTTTATAATCAAACTATAGACCAATATATAATTTGTATCCATGTACCTTAATTTAAAAAAATAAGAAAAATAACAGTAATCTCTCATTTAATGTGGAAAAGAATAGCATAGCATTTGCTAATTTAAGACAGCTGTTACAAAAATAATCAGGCATAAAAATATTCTATGCCATGGGACAATTCAATGGCAATATATGCTTCAAAAGTACACAGCTCACTAGAATCCTGGTGATGACACATCTGTGAAAAGGAACATGTTCAGAAACACAGGAAAAGATACAAGGCAGAATAAAGACAAAAGCAGAGTAAGCCATTTGAACAGGTGTAACAATGAAACATGACAAATTGGCAAGCCAGCTGTTATACTCCTCCTCCTACAGGCCCTTCCAAGCATTCGTTGATATTTGAAAGTTTCAACCAAAAAGAAATCACTATCAATCCAAAGAATAAAAGGTAACAATATCCTTTATCTGCTTATAAATTATAGAATATTTTATAATCTTAATAAATAAATTCATAAATCATTTTAAAAAATACAGTAGAAATGTTACAATTGGGCTCCACAAAAGCTTTTTAAACACCAAGACCTCTCTAAGTGGCAAGTCTTTATTTAAAACATGAAACTAGAAATGAGAATTGACAATGGAGTTAATCTTTATATTAGTGACTCTGTGAAGAGTTTTGTTAGAGTGAATTGGACATTGTTTCCACACCATTTCCACATAATTATCATATCCTATTTTATTTTCTGTAAATATTCCTATGTATTATGAACAAAAATGGAACAAGAATTTCAAATTTCAGATGAACTGTTTCTGAATTTTATCCAACTTGGAACCAACCTAGTTATAAAGAGAAGCCTGTTTCTACTTTGATACCCATAAAATTCAAGAGCAAGATAGAAACAAGACATTTTCATATTAGCAAACTACCTTAGGGTCATGGAAGAACACACGGTGAATCCGCGCAGTGTCTATAGAAGGGTTCCTGGAAGCCACTCTCATACAAGGATGGCCAGCAATTCCTTAACTATGCCCTGAAGTGACCTAAATATCTCCCAGTGAACTCAAATTAAATGTATCCTCTCTCAGCTTCCCCTTGGCAGGATCTGAAAGTGTTGCAATCACTCTAATACCACCCTGCTCAAGGGAAATGTGATAGAGGAAGTCTGAATGGAAAGAAACTGATTGTGGTTAAAATATGTTATTTATAAAAGTTGTACAAAGACATTGGGCCATATGAACAATTATTAGAGCCCCGCCCAGGACCTTGGAATTGGCAGAACCAGTGGGAGACCCTGCAGTTTAAACAAGGGCAGGATAATTTAAACTGGTAGAAAAACAGGCTTCTAATCTTGTTTTAGGCCAATAAGATACAAAAATGTTTTGCAAATAGAGTGAATTTTCACTTCCTCTCTTGCTGAGCAGCTTGATGGGCTATATTCTTAAATTTTACCACGGCCATCTATTCTTTCTTAAAGTTGATGTGAACAGGATTTTCTGAGGATTGGGTTAGCTGTTATTACATTTTGTATTTGCTAGGTGTTTTAACTTCTCAAATCTTTCTGGTTTAGGAGTTTGGATCACATAATTCTCTGTACAGTCAGATCTCTGGAATAAAATGTTTTCTTGTATTTGTTCTGGAAGCTCATGGGTGGCCCTAACAACCCATTTAATTCCTTTGAGCTCTGCTTAGAACAGACAATTCAATGCAAGAACAGAACCATGATAACATGTAGAAATTACAATGAAGAAACTTTTTGAAGTTTTTTTTTTTTTCAGTTTATTGTATTTGGTGCATTGTTCTAATCACTTAGCAGGAAGTATCTTATTTAATCCTTGCAAGACCCTGTGAAGTATGCTCCTTATTCCCTCATTATAGATGAGTGTCACGACCCCTTGCCCGCAAGGAAGACGCAACTCAGGAATCTTCTTTCAGCAGTTTATTCAGGCCCTTGATATTTCTTCTTCTCTCCCTTGGATGCCCCTCCCAGCCTTAATAAAGCATCTCAAGCCCCAATGCGAAGCTGCCACGTGAAGCTTTCTCATAGGGTGGTGAAAAACCATGCGCCAACTCTCCCAAATAAGGAGTTGTTTGTCACAGACCACAGCGGAGCCAGCGCCATCTTGTAATGGCGACCATAGTCTGCAGAAACGGCAGAAGCGGCTCACCACAGATGAGGAAACAAAGTCACTGAGAGGTTAAAAACAAAACAAAGCAGAACTTGCCTTGAGATACACAGCCAGCAAGGAAGCCAAGATGCAGAGCTGGCTCTTTGAGTACAAAGAATACAAAGCAAGGCAGTACCAGAGTACACTTCAACACAGTGTGTCACACATGTCCCTAGTATGTGGAGGGTGCATGAAAAGGAAGTACATCTGCCTTTGAGATTTTCTTAAAGAATATTTTTTAAAATGTTGGTTTTTTTAACTGACTGTCCTGTGGGACAAGGCACAGACCCAGAATTTGACACTTGGTATGTGCTTTCTACATGTCAGGCTAAGCATATTTTATATATTACTTCTAAAACCTGTAAAAATCAATATTTGTTATTATTTTTAAATTGATAATATTCGTACATTTGATTATGGTACATTATCATAATTTAAAATATGTAATGATCAAATCAGAGTAATTAACATTTTGAGTTTTTGAAATATCATCATTTCTATGTGTTGGGAACCTCCAAACTTTTTCCTACTTATTTTTAGGTGTATAATAATTGCTATAGACTCTTGATAACCTATGGTGAATAGAACATGAGAACTGCTTTCCTTCCTCTATATTTTGATATCCACTCTCCCACTATTGCCCCTACCCACCCATCCTAGCCATTCTACTCTCTGCTTCTGTGGGATCAACTTTTTATTTCCCACTAATGAGTGAGAACATGTAGTATTTCTTTTCCTGTGCCTAGTTTATTTCACTTAGCATAGTGTCTTCTGTACCATCCGAGTTGCTGCAAAAGACAGGATTTCATCCTTCTAAGGCTGAAGAGTTTTCAATTGTTAATATATGCTACATTATTTTTTATCCATTCATCTGTGGTGAACAATTTGATTGATTTTGTATCTTGGCTTTTATGTATGCAAATTCCATGAGTGTGCAGGTATAGCACAATGATTTCATTTTATTTGAATATATGCCCAAAAGTATAACTGCCAAATCATATGGTAATTTTACCTTCAGTTTTTTGAGAAACCGCCATATTCTTTTCCATATGGTACCAACAGTGTATGAGGACCTCTTTGTCCACATCTTTATCAAAATTTGTTATTTTTTGTATTTTGGATGATAGTCACTCTTACTAGGAAGAGATGATGTCTAAGTGTCATTTTGATTTTCATTTCCCTGATGATTAGTGATGTTGAAATTTTTTATTCAATGCTCACTAGCCTTTGTATATCTTTTTTGGAGGAATATCTATTCAGATAATTTGCCCTCTTTTAAAATAGACTTGTATTTTTTTACTAAGTTATTAGAGTTTCTATATGTCCTGGATATCAATCCTGTATGAGATGAATAGTTTGCAAGCATTTTCTCCCATCCTGAAGGTTGTCTTTTAACTTATCAATTGCTTTATTTGACATGCAAAAGATTCTTAGATGTAATCCTATTTGTGTAGTTTTGCTTTTGTTGCTTATTCTTATATATATATCTTAATATCTAAAGTGTTTTCCCTATTTTTTTCTAAGCATTTCAAAGCTTTGAGTTTTACATTTAGGTTTTCAATAAATTTTTAGTTGAGTTTTGCATATGGTGAGAGGTAGGGGTCTAGTTTGATTCTTCTGCATTTGTTTATACACTTTTCCCATCTCTGTTTATTGATGAAACTGGAACCTTTGTAGAACCTTTGTAGAAAATCATTTAGATGTAAATATCCATGAATATGGGATATCTTTCAATAGTGTGTGTGTCCTCTATGATTTATTTATCAGTTTTATAATTTTCATTAGAGATCTTTAACTTCCTTCATTATTTGTTTGCATGCATGCGTATGTGTGCTTATACGTATAACAAATGGGATTTCTTTGGGTTTTGTTCACTTTCAGACAGTTAATTGTTGCTATAAAAGTCACCATTTTTATATTCCTTAGAATGACAGATTTGAGACACAGAATGATTAGTTTAATTGCCTAAGGTCACACAGCAAATAGAGGAACAAGTGAAATTTAAACCCAGGCAATCAGTTATCAGAATTTACCCTCTTAATTATTATATACTTTTGAGAATGATATTTTCTTAGTTGCCCTCCTAATTTATCAGACCCATCTTCTCTCTTGTTCTGTGCCCCAGGATTTTACATCTGGGGATGATATCTTCATTCGTACTTTATTGCCCTCTGACATTGGCTGTATTTGGTCAAAAAAAGATGAGACTATGGAAGGAGGGAGAAGCTTCAGTATTTCTTCTGTTGCTCCTTCTCATTGATGCTATTGTTTTATGCTGGATTTTTCCTGAAACCAAGGCCAGCATTGGTCCTGTAACTCTTCCCAGCACTTGTCCAACTCCATTAACACACTCTGTCCCCTCATTATGTCTCGCTCTGATGTCTACTTCCTGCTTGGTCCCTGTTACATTGCCATCCCTTATAAAAAGGTGTGGCCTTTATTGCCCACACCTCAAATAGAAGGTCTCCAATGGACCCTAGTAAGTTAAGCACTGTGAGGACATCATTTCCATTTCTGACAATGGAGATCCTGAAGAATGTAACACAGCCAGAAGATTCACAAATATGAGCAGTGTTGAGATAAAAGAAAACCTTAATTACGTACCAGTAAAGCAGCACAAATTGGACCATGGATAATGTAAAGGAGATGTGTATCAGAACTGATCCAGCAACTAAGGGAAAAAATAAAGATGTTATGTTGAAGATTTATGTTTCATTTAACTCTAATAGAAACTGTAGAGAGTCTCTTACTTGTCATTGTAATATAAGCTTCTGGCAATGGCATGTATGCAGGCAGGAATCAGTGGAAATCCTACAGATACAAGAGAACAAAATTTAAAACAGGCAGTTTTCTTTATAGATGCAACTCCTAAAATAGTCATAAAGTATGAAAGTCAGAGATATTCTTGGAGCAAAAAAAAAACTGACCACTATATGTTTATTGAGTAAATATTACCTGTATGGCCAAGCAATGAGTACAATGTACTTTTATGTATTTTTATTTTTGTGTTTGTGTGTATGTAGGTGTAAATTTTCTTCTAATATAAGTCATTTTGAGTTGGTGGACCTCAGAGCTTAAGTCCATAAATGTGCTGCTTGTATGCCAAAGCCTAGAAGAAATCCAGTATTTATATATTGTCTAAGAGATGAAATTGGCTAATATTTAGTATACAATCCAAAATGGGAAAATGTGAGCCTGACAAGAATATCTACTATGAGAGACAGACTAATAGTAAGTCATTTTCTGTTGAAAAGAAGGAAGAAAAATGTTTTATACCAGCAATTTTGCATGGTTTTAACCTTCTAAATCATAGCTTTTCAAAATCAGATGAAGAAATGCTTGATAAAGGTATCAAGAATGTTCTAAAAATTGTGCTTATGTATACACAAACCTCTTTATAGCTGTATCTATTCCTTACCTTGATCTAAACAGATGATAAATAAGTAAAAGTTATTTTACTCATGTTTTGGGAAACTAGTCTTGTTGAATTCAGTTTGTGCATTTTATACATTTTACAATATTTCAGCTACTTTTTAAAATACACCAGAGTATGTCAGTGCTTTGCTTTGGGAACAATTCCATGTCAAGAGTTTATGTGGAAAACAAATACATTTTTTTCATAGCTTTATTCATTTATTGACACCAGGAAGAGACTAGATCCCTAATTCATGATTCTCATTTTACTTTTTAGTCACTATATATTCAGTCAACCTAAACTAGTCACTGGTATATTAAATTATATTGTTATTACAAAAAAAAAAAAAAGCCTTACACCTCTCAAACCTTTCTTAAACAGTTGAATCAGCAGATGTATGTAGGGGCACTTACCCCAGCCAAGAAAATAATACCACATCAAGTGCTGCTTCTCAGCAAACACAGCCACCACAATGAGTGTGTGCAGGTAAATGCCTTCACAGAGCATCCAGAAGTAGTTGCAGCCCATCAGGTAAAGGTGGATAAACTGAGACACTTTACAACTAACCTGTGGGAAGAGGGAAATGATCTTTCTGTCTTTATTTGTGAATCGAAATGTAAAGCAATACTCTATTTTAGGAAACATGAAAGTTTCTGCTCTTCACACAAATTTCACATGTTAATGGTTAAGATTTGTAAATGCTAGTCTTTATACTCATGGTGCTTCTAATTTTTTTAGCCACAGACTCTAAAGATATGTAATGGTATGTCTCTCAGAAAATTCTGTAAACTCCAAATCACTTCATTCATAGATTTGTGTTTCCATAATGCACTCTAGTTACTATGTCATTATAAGTGTAAATATTTCACATGTACTTTACATCTATTTTAATTATGAATTTCTCAATTGTTGCATTCTGTCAGAAAAAATTAAGAATATTAAAAACCATCTATTAAAAGTATCTAAATGTTGCATGCTATTAGTGAAAATACTTATTAAATAATACTCTAATGTGGTAATTGACTACCTTATCCAAACACAAAATATGAAAGCTTAGTGTGGGCATGAAGAAGAAAAAAATATGGTTTCTCTTCCTCTTTTCCTGAGGTTTCCACTTTCCCTCCTCTAGTGTTACAGAAACAGGAAGAGGGAGGTTCAAGTATTGGATAATTAAAACACAAAAGCATAAGAGAGAGTTTACTCCCTTGATGAAGGGAATAAACTTAAACTTCCCGCAGTAATATATGGCAAATTAATTATCCATATAAACTCTGATTTCCAGTCTTAAATTCAATGAATATTAAGGGAAAATTATCATTGTTCTTGAAATAAAAATCTTTCTTTACAAACAAAGTTAAAATGAAAAGTAGTGGAAAATAAATATTGGGTGTCATAGACTAGTAATAGTAACATTTACATAGGAATTAGCTTAAAATATTTTTACATATTTTGTTTTATTTAATCCTTGTAACAATTTGGTGAGGTAGGCATTATCCCCAGGCACATATTTTATTAATAAAAGACTGAGTAGAGGAAAAGTAAAATGCTTTGCTAATACTCACATAACCTCAATCAAAACTACATTCTAAACATGATTCTTATAATTCCAATTTTACTATTGTACACCGTATCACCTGTCAAATAAATATATAAAACCCATTTATTTTTAAGTATATGTGCAGAATGCATGACATCAAATTTTAAATAGTGCAGCTTTATGTGAAATATAATAGTATGTTAAAGTCTTCTCAAAGATAAAAGGGAATTATTCAACTATATCTATAGAAACAATGTACCTCAGCTTCAAACTTTTATCTCTATGATTTTTAGATATTCATTTTATTTTATTTTTTATTTAGATATTTTTATTTGTCAAAGTAAACAAACTTGCATTAACATACATGTAATACAATAGAAGTGAGTGTTATATTAATGTTCTTTTTATATATGTTCTTTTTTTATTGAGTTTTAAAAAAAATGACAGTCTAATGCTTTACAATTCTTACTACATGTATACAGCACAATCATTTTAAATTGGGCTTCTTGATTTCAACAAAATGTTAATCTATAAACTATTTGGATAAGAATTTAGAACATATTTTAGAAAAATACATTGCTACACATGGCATTGATGATATAAATAAATAATACACTTTACCAAGAAGATATTAAAATAATTAGACTTTAATTTGTGTTTCATGTATTAAACAAAACATTTTTTGTAACAAACATACAAGGTTTAGAAATTTGCTTTACAACTCTGTGACAAAACTCTGAATCTCCTGTCCTAGAGAAATTCATTCTAAAATGACAGGATGTTTAGCCAGTTTTTTATATTGCTAATTATACCTCAGTATGTTTCCTAACCCAGTGACTTTAGGGTGGAACATATACAAGATTAAACAATCCGGATGCACATGAGCAAACAATGAAGGGAATTTTAGAACTTTGGAAATTACCCTAAAAACACACATAAAACACATATGAGGGTGTTGTTTATTGACCCATTGAGTGAAAATCCCTTTCCTTATCTGATTTCAGTAACTAGATAATGTTAAAACACACACCCACACACAATGACACTACATTACATACACACACACACACACACACACAAAAATCCATATCCAAAATTATAGTAAAAACTACAAACATTATGAAATTAGGTAATCATAAAAATTGAATTTATATGTCATCATTGTGTATATTTTAATTAAAATACACAGGCACATAGCTTGCATAAAATATGCACAATTATATAAGGCAATTTTAACTTGTGTTTTAAAAAAAATGACTTGCAAGGAAACAATCTCAGAATGTTTGAGATAATGAAGCTTTGATAGATCTTTTTAAAATTTTATGTTAATTGAAATAGGACATGTATCATTCATTATTTTCCTGGTTTTATATTCTTTTTAAAGTCAGTGTGATACAAAAAGTACAATTCAAATTGAAGTTCCTATTTTCACATATTGTTGTTTCTAGTTATGCAAAGTTAGTCACACTGATTGTTTTGTCACATTGGATGGAGTGTCATAAAGTCATCATTCCACTGAGTATGGCCATAAAATGAAGTGATAATCTATATAATATGTATAAATAATTGAAATAGATATATTCCTCCTTTTACTATTTGCTTTTTATATTTTAGGGAATATTGAGCAATAAATTATCTTTCTGGATTCTAATACAGCTACATATACTCTGTATGTCAGTCCTGAAAACATACATGCCTGTTTACTTAGACACATGCTATGTGCACCAGACACTCATCCCCACATTGATTCTCCCTCGCTTCCCCACCAGCCCCTTGAACCTAAAAGGTAGGCTTCATTTTACTCACAGGATTTGTGGCCACTAAGGCTTGGTTGTTGGCCACTGCAGTGAAGTGAATGATTGTTACAATAGAGTTACAAACGAAAGAGAAGAACAGATTTTTGTGCAAGGTAATCCTTTGGCAACTTAGACTCCTACAAGGCAAGAGAAACAAAGTGTTTTGACATCATAAAATGTTTCCACAATTTTTATTAAACATCATTCAATTAAGATACATTTCCAATTCACAGAAGCTGCTCTAATTTTGTAATCTCCCCAAGATTCACTCAAGATAAAATCTTAATTAAAGTAAATTGCCTCAAACCTAGAGGCAAAGTGTTATTTTAGCAGTTAGACATATGTAGGTATTGAAAATTTCCCATATAAAACCTGTACATAAATTTCTTCTGTTAATATCTGAGCATGATTAGCCTATAAATTCCCTTCCCAAAAACAGAAACTGAGATTCAGTGTAGATAAATTATCAAAAATTTATGTCAGTAATTAATTTGAATATTTTGGATGTCTCTGTCAGATTCTCACACAGATAATGTGCTTTTCATTGCATTACATATTCTCCTGTTGTGATGGTAATAATCATGCTGACTAACCACAAAAAAGACATCATTGCATTTAAAATAGATGAATTGATAAAAATGTAGACTTAGCAACCAATGAGGTCTTCTGTGCTTTGCTGATTTTTTTCTGCATTGCCCCAGATACACATAAGTTTTTAAAATAGCACCATCTTTCACTGAATTTCCTTTTATGTAAAACAAAGAACTGTCCATGTTTATGTAGAAACACATTTCAAGTAAAATGTCATCATTAATGATAAACAATACTATTTTTTAGCTTAGATTCTCATTCACCCTAAGCTTGTCTGCATGACTATCATACCCACACTCAAAGGTAGACTCAAGTACTACTTCATAAGGCATCCCTTGAAGGCTTGTTACAGGTAACATTTTAAGATAATAGACTGAAACCCACTTGAAGCTGAATACTTAATGTCAAGTCGGAACATATATGTAGGATACATGAGGGATCATTTCGTTATCAGACACATAGAATTTCATTTTGTATATTTTACTAAATGATATTGTGAACATGTCATCCTCGATAATCCATCCTGAACAACTTAAGTCAAAAATACCTACTATGAAATCTTTAAGAAAATTTCACCCAAATTTATCACTGTATCCCTTTATCCTAAAATGGCTATCTACTTAGAATGTTAGAATCAGATATCAAGGTTTTCTATATTTAAAACATGAATTTTAGGCTATATTACCTCTGGAATCTCTTAAAGTTTTATGTCTGTGATTCTATATAGAGCTATAATATTTTAAAGATTATGGAAGCAAATGCAATCCAAATCAGGATTATGGACTGACAATACATGCTTTCCACAAAGTTGGATGGTACTAGTGGTAAATTCTTAGAAAGGTTTCAAAGAAAAGATGGCTCTTGGAATGATCATCAGAGTGATTAGTACAGTCATATACCAGCAAGTCTATGAAACCTAGCTAGAGTCCATCAAAATAGAAAGAGTTGAGAACTGCTGGTATCATATTAAAGAGTCATTTACTTTTACTTAGACTTTAAGTGTATAGGAGTAATGAAAGGCAGGTAGGAATCAAGTTTGTTATAAAAATTTATTGATATTCTATAGAAAAGAAAAAACTTTGGACCAAAAAGTAGAATTCGTTTTGTTATTGCTGAGGAAATTCGACAATAAAAGAAAGAATGAAATTCTCTTTACTCTCAATGAAGTAATAGTAGAAAAGGTCTAATAATAATAATAATAATAATAATAATTATATATATGTATATATATATATATATATATATATATATATATATATATATATATATATACTTTACAAATCATTTATGTTATGTGTGGTTTACCATCTTCTATGATGGACATTGTGAACATAAAATTTGATCATATGCTCTTATTTTTAAATGCCTGCTTTGAGCTTACTCTATGTCTACAGAATGCCAAGTATTATTTAGGGGTGAATGGCTTGCCCATTCAAATATGCACTTTTTTTTTTGTAATAGAATTTAGGCAGCTCAACTACCATCACAGGGAAAAACATTTTCTTTAACTGGGCTATTTTGCCCTTTTCTCCTCAACACCATTATATCTAGGTTCATTGGTTAAGATGTGTGTGTGTGTGTGTGTGTGTGCGCGTGCACACACACAAGTGTGCATGCAAACAAAAATTTCATAATTTTCCATTTATGACTGGAATATTGTAAAACTTTGCTTAGACAGCAGATGTGAAATATTTTTAAGGAATACATTGGAATGAAGAAAAATAAATATCAAAGTAGAGGAAAACAAACATAAAAGTAGCAATACATGAAGGCAAAACCAAGAGCTGAAAGACACAGACTGAGAACTATAATACAAGCAAAATTTATATTTTAATTGTGACAATTAATATTATTATTATCCACGTGTGAGAATATTGGAAGAAATTAAAATAAAATGCTACCTATAGTTAGTCAAATACAATTTTATTTATTTGTTTATTTGTTTGTTTGTTTGTTTATTTTTGTGGTACTGGGGGTCAAACCCAGGGTCTCATGCTTGCTAAGTGCTCTACTCTGAGCTACAACCCCAGTTCCTAAAAATAATTTAATTTGCTTTGTGTACACTTAAATGTCCTGCCCTTCTCTATATACTCAGTGTTTCTATTCCTCTCTGAATTCTCACTTTCTCATGATCCTATTCCTACTTCAATCTATCTCAAAAGGTAAGGACTTAAAAATGAGCTGTTGGTATATGCTCTCTTCTAAAGACATGATTATTGTAATTATAGAAACAAACAAAAATGACATCTTGTTTTTTTTTTTTTAATATGTAGGAAAAGGTTCCTGGTGTGTTTCTGTTTTGTAGACTTAAACAATGTAATTATGGGCAAATATTAAAACACTTAGAATTGTTTTAAAACTTAATATCAAAACTAAGCAAATATTTAAGACAGGATTCTGGAAACCATTTCATTATAGAAATTAAAAATGTATTTAAATATTTTATGAAATCATCCAAACACTATGATCATCCTAGAAAATCCACTCTATACAACCCAAATCAGACATCTGCTTTGGAGACCTTGACATTGAATGTAGTTTTCCAGATTTCTGAGATAAACTGGATCATTGCCAAATCATTGTCAGTTCATGTTGTGAAAATATAGCTTACTATCCAAAACATTAACCTATTGCTTTAGCTTCTCTCATTTCTGCCTCTAGGCGTGGTAAAACTTCAACAAATATAAACAGATGCTATCTAACATATGGTTTCCATCAGTGTACAGTTGTAAAATGGCTTAGATTTTTCTAGGGATGCATATCATTTCCCTACAAACATATTCATTAGTGTATGTAAGTGAGTTGGTATAAAAAATCAACTTATAAATGAAAAGCAAAAATATATATTGGTAAACACATGATATGTTTAAATGAGACTCTGAAATCCAGGGGTATTTTTCAGTGTTATCTTGTAACAAGTTTTACCTATTTTAAAATTTATATGTCCTTATTTTTACACAAAATATTTAAGGCAATTATGTATACACTAAGAGACTGTTTTACAAAACTCTTTCTGCTTTCTTCAATTTTTACAATACTCTTTTCTATTCTAGCATAACCGTAAAATAGAAAATATGGTTCATGGTCTGGATTATTTCCATTTCACATTCTCTGCATGCAATTATTTTAGAACACATTTCAATATGCAATTTCAGCCAGCAGATTTAAAGGCAATTGGTGCAAGTGTATCAACAGCACTATTACATTATATAATGTAACCATGCCTTTTGAATTATCTTTTGGAATGATTAGAAACAGGTAGCATCAAGTCAGGACTTGTGATTCAGAGTGGGTTTTGAAGCCTGACCTGAGAGTGAATCCAAACCCTGCCATCTACTTACAGGATGAATTTGCGTCATCTAAGATCTCTAACCCTCAGTTTCCTTATCTATAATGAAGGAAACTTCATAGAAATAGCTTGAAGGTTAAGTGATATAAATCACACCATATGATCAGCATAACATTCAACCTATGGAGAGCACTCCATGTTAATTTAGCTATTATGTTCTGACATCATTATCACATGACTGATCTTAATCAAGTACTGAAATCATTTTTTGTCACATATAGTAAAAAAAATAGCATCAAGTAATATAAAATTGCCTCTATACTAAAACATATGTTTTAAGTAACTCAACAAAACAATAAAGACACTGTAATTTTTTGTTGTTGTTGTTACAAAACACAAGACTTTAGTATTAGGAAGATAATTTCCATATAATAAAATGGATTTAGCAACCTAAGTTACTTTCTGTAAAGAATTTCTTCCCTTCCATAATTGTCTCCAAATTACTACATTTGCTATTATAATGACCCTAAACATTATGCTATTTCATCTTCAAAATTTTTGCTACTATTAAGGACAAAATCTGCATTGGTTTTCCATTTTGTTTTTGAGTTGATCTAAAAATTTCAAAACTGCTTTTGTCAACACTAATTATGAGCAAAATATATCATCAAAGCAGTGAATACAAGCAATACAAATATATCCCAATTTACAAAGTGCTGCTTTCTCATTCTAATTGATCTTATTTAATAAATAAACGTGCAGGTCTTTTTCCAAGAAGACACAAATCATATATTTGAAAGGAAAGTTCATATCAGTCTGAACACTACTGGAAAGAACAGGCAGAATGCAAGAAATTTACCAGAAGAGTAAAATCAGTATTTCTATGCTTTGTCTACTGAATGGAAGCTGCAGCTGATAGAGTCATTTGACTGTTTGACAAGGAATACATATGAACTTTTTCTAATTGCTGTCTTTTGGAGGTTTCTTGTGATCCATGGACAGATTAGAAAGAGCATGAGTGTTTCTACCAAGATACTACAAGACAATCCCCCTGGAGGAGAAATGGTAGCACTTCCTCCATAAAGCCCCCTTGTTCCCTGTCCTTGCTTTGTAAAGTTTCTTATTCAATGTAAATGAGAGTGCAGGGCTGCATGGGGAAAGGCCCTGTTCATTTTCTGTGGCCAACTGCCATCCTTCCATTTATGAACTGCCTTGTTACCAGTGCTGTTTCTGGTTTCCCAATAGACAGGAAACTGAGAAAACAAGAAACAGTCTGTCTTTCTGAACCCTCATTATCATTGTACCCTAAAAACAATCAAATGGTCACCCTGTTAGAAGCAAAATTTAGAATAATAGGGGCCAACATTTCTTGAGCCCTTATTACAATGCAGGCACAGAATAAAGAGTTTAAAGTCTTTATCTTATCTCATAACCCTGTAAAATATCATTATCCTTTAATGAAATTCAGGTAAGTTGCTCAAGATCCTACTGTTGTTAGGTGATCTGTTGAATTTGAATATTGACATTTTAAAGGAAGCCATAGACTTTTATCTACTTAATTATTTAGTTGGCTGTTTACTGTTGAACACTAATCTACTGGGAACTGTTACTAGATTCTGGGGAAACTGTCAGGAATTATACAATTCAAGACCTGACATCATATTATTCTTACTACTGTGAAAAACAAATAGACATATGAATTTAATAGCATGATTCTCAATGTTGGTATGTGCTTTTTAGAAATTAAACAGGATCATCAGAGAGACAAAGACTGGGGCCTGGTGGCCGGGGGCATACTCAAGATAGAGCTAAAATGAGAGAAGATAGGAGAGAAAATTATTATAGGCAAAGGAAACACCCTGAGTCAAAGTCCTGAGCTTAAACTTTTCGAGGGGTCAGAACAAAGTGTTGTAGGACATTGTTCCCCCCATCCTTACTTCTATAGTTAAAGAAAATTAAATTTAAATAACCTAGTTTACAGAATGGCTTCTTTATTCTGAAGTTCATACTATCTTGGGTTACATTTTCTTTCCTGCCTTCCACTGGAACACTGTTTTGTATTCTTTATTTTTTCTTATATATCTGTCTCTTTGATTTAAGACCTTCTCAGTTTTTGACATCTTCACTTCCCATCTGCATATGTTAGCAGCACAATATCCAGTCATTCCTAGTTTTTGTAGATCCTAAATACTAATAGAATACTACAGTCTTGGGGACTTACTTTGACTTCTTTTCTCACATGTGGTCATATCTGTGGACATGATCTGAGAAAATTAACTATGTATGCAAAACTGAAAAAAACAGATTGTTAAATATAATTTTTGGGAGAAAATGGTGCTCTTTTCTAGTCTCTCCTTAAAATTATAAAGTGTTGAAGAAAAAGTGTACAGTTTTTGTGTCAAGAAACAGACTAACAGCTTTGTTAAAATGATTTATTGTCATTATGTTCCTGTTAAAACTTAGGCACACTGTTATGGTTTTTATTTGATTATTTGTTCATTTGTTTTGGTATTGGAGATGAAACCCAGGGGCACTCTATTACTGAACTATATCCCAAGCCCTTTATATTTTAAGACAGGACTCAGTGACTTGCTTAGGGCCTTGCTAAATTTTTGAGGCTAACCTGGAACTTGAGATGCTCTTGCCTCAGTCTCCTCAGTTGCTGGCATTATAGACATGTCCCACAGAGCCCAGAAGTACTTGTGTTTTAATTTGATTAAGAAAAATAGATGAAATGTACCATAAATAAGTTGCATATTATGAAAATATTAATACAAATGGACATATGTGACATTTAATATACACTTATATCTTTAAATCATACATTTACTGTTTAAAGTAAGTTAAACTTCTCTCATTCAGTTTCTATTTTATATTTCCATATTTGAGAGTTTCCTCTATTGGCCAGTAATACCTATTACCTTATAACAGAATGGGCTTTGTTAAAGCAAACCCATTACTTATTGCCCTCCTCTGTCATTTCAAATCTCATACTCCAATGTGGAAATAAAATTATTTTATTATATAATTTCAATTTAAAAGTTTTCCAACCAACACTCACATTACCTAATAGGAATATTTTCAGTTCTCATTACATTCAATATGAAGAAGATGATTTTTTCAGTAATTAATTGCAAATAACTAATTTGGAGATAGAATAAGTATGTTTTAAAAAAATATTATAAGAAAAATTATATTTAAGTAAGCAACAGCCATGTTAAGCTGATGGAAACCTGGAAAGTATGCACACAACAGAATAGGATGTTCATCAGGATCTTAGTGCATAATGAACTTCTAAATGAAAAATCACACCATGGAGTTAACAAAATAAGGATAATGGTGAATAGGCTTTGAGAAGTATACTATTCAGGGAACACAAGATGACTATTTTTGAATGCAGCCCTGTTAAACTTCTGACAGTGCAGATCTCCAGGTTCTGATTTACCCAAACAGACACATCAAAGTGATTTGTACAGAGAGAGTCAATGTAGGATTCCCTTAACTAGTTAGCTGTGCTCAAAATGAACTTAAAGGTTGAATCATGCATAGTTGTCAGGAGAAAAATTATAGCTCTGAGAAAGAACTATACTTGCTTTAATTAAAGATATACATGAAAGTAGAACTGTGATGACAGTTCACAATATTGATGAAATATATTCAGATATAATCTAAGAAAAGAGGTGAGGGTTTGTATCAATTGTCTTGAAAAGCATAAATACAAGTCCTTAAGGGTTATTTTAACAATTAAGGTGAGAATGCTCTGGTCTACAAGCTGGATACAAATTTTTTTTGGCTGAATTTTATTTGACACCTTTGGCAACTACCTAGAAAAGATATCATTAATTCTATAGGTGCAAATATGCAACGTGCCTTTAACATTGCTTAGAATCAGTGTCTGAAATGTCTGCAAAGATGCGTGTAGTGGTAAAGTACTTGTTTAGAATGTACCAAGGTCCTGGGTCCAAACCTTTAGTGTCACAAAAAAAAATTAATTAATTAAATTTTTAAAAAGAATGAAATGTGAGCAAAGATGTTCTTTCACACACACCCCCCACACAAAACAAAGAAACGAAAAGAAAAAGAACCTCTTTTCCTCTTTTTTCCCATACATAAATAAATAAATAAGTTTGATTAAACTTGTCTGATTAATTTCTGACTAATTATTGTCAATTTGGTTCACAAAAAGTTTTCTTCAATATTTACTTATTTTTTCATAATTATTATAACAATTTCTTTCTAAATATGGTGCTTCTAAAATGAAATACTTTGCACTTTACTTTTGTTTTTAAAAATACAAATCAAATATTATATGCTCCCTTTCATGTGAAAGAAGATAGAGACTTTTGTCTGGGTTGAAAGTAAGAGCAAGGCTTGCTATGCTTTCAGATTTTAAACAGTAATTAAAACATAATTTGTAACTAATTCCAGTAAAGTTTATTTATTTATTTTATCTAAAGGGTTCTGCTTTGTTTTTCCAAGGATTATTATGAGTAAGAGTCATTGCCTCTCAGGGCTTGGCAAACCCCAAAGTTATCTCTCTCTCTCTCTTTCCCTCCCTTTCTGTTCTCTTTCTTTTTATCTCCTGTTCTGACTCTTTCCTTTAATTGGCTCTAATATAAAACAAGTATATCTGGTGAATAGCGCTTCATGTTCTCTGTTTCTAATTTAAAGCATGGATGAGTAGAAGATTTTTCTCTTCCCTTTCTAAACACAAAATAACAAACAGTACCCTAAGTCAACATTTTGTATAGTTCTTGTTTTTTATTAGGGTGGATCAGTGACCCTCAGTTACCAAAGGGAGAAAAAAAATTTCTTCTACCAAAGACTAACCAAGGATGACTGCAGCATGAGGAGCTGGATTAAGGAGCAAAAGGAGTATGGTGATAGATTCTTGTTTTTATGCACAATGCCTTTATGTGAAACATCAGCTCATCTAGGAACTGTTTCCAGGTAAACTGGAATAAAGCTAGTGATTACTATTTCCCCTGGGTTATTTTTGGGATCTGGAATGACCTCCCAAGTCTCCTGTATTTTGGTCCCAATGCTGCAATAATGCAGAGGTGGGGCTTTGGGAAAGTGATTGGACCATGACGGCCCTAACTTCATCAGTGGATTAATCTACCGACGAATTAATAATTTGATGGCATTATGGGAAGTTGTGGACACTTTAGGAGATGGGCCTAATTGGAGGAAGTAGGTCACTGGGGATATACCCTGGAAGGGTATTTCTTGTGGGGTCTCTCTCTCTCTCTCTCTCTCTCTCTCTCTCTCTCTCTCCTTTCTGCCATGAGCTGAGTAGTTTTCATTCACCACACCCTTCTACCATGATGTTTCTCCCTTGGAGCCAACCAATCATAGACAGAAACCTATGAAGCCATGAGCCAAAATAAATCTTTCCTCCTCTAAGTTGTTTCTCGTAGGTATTTATCACTGTGACAAAAAGCAGACCAACATACCCTGTCGAGCTTAATGAGCCATTTATTTTGAGCACTTAGTAAGGTGGCTCTGATCCTTCAGTTTAGCTGCAGTCTCCCAGCTTGTTTCACTCAAGTCACTTCTACTGATTAGAATTTTAGAGTCTTAGTCTTACTCTTGTTGTTGCAGATGACAAAGGCCAGACAAACTCAAAGGTTTTATTGAAGGTCACAGAGAAGGCATGAGAAAGTCAGTCCTCAAAATCGTCTCCAAAGCCAGTTCACATCTTCATTCCACAAATCTGAGTGTGCCTACTAAGTGGAAGGTACTATGCTAAACCCTGGGATATATAAAGAGACAAAAATCTTCTGGAGCTAACTATGTGAAGTTCTTCCCATTCAACCTAGTAACTTTCCTTGTTTCAGTAGATGGCTCTGTGCATGAAGAA
The DNA here is from genome assembly GCF_021218885.2 of Marmota monax. Classification (NCBI taxonomy): domain Eukaryota; kingdom Metazoa; phylum Chordata; class Mammalia; order Rodentia; family Sciuridae; genus Marmota; species Marmota monax. Next base: position 20,554,826 of record NW_026692781.1, read on the forward strand.
TTAGAAGTGTCTAAATTCAAAGACTACAAAATTCTCTAATGTGTATTCAACCATAGGGTCAGCTGCATGGTATTTTGTGGTCATAAATAAGTTTGATTTATTTTTTAGAAATTTAATTTACTTGGGTATTTTGGCTTATTACATGCAAAATAAAAAGAGATCATTTAATCTGAAAAATCTTAGTTATAATCACTTTTAATTTGAAGAGATGTTGATCTCCCAAATGGTATTAGAATCTCACCCCATGTCTTCTGTAATTAATTGCAATTTTGGAAATAATAAAGGAACTTAAGAAGATTTAACTGAGGAAATGATGCTAAAGCTTGGCATGATTTAGCCTCATTTAAAGTTTAGCATCATTTAACAACACTAGGGAGCAGGCACAAAGATAAATCAGGGTATGCTAGTGATTTTGATTTTATAAGAATTGTAATAGATTCTTAAAACTTTTAAAGCAAAAATGACAACATGAGATCTAATTCAATCTAAATGGTTGAAAATGTTCTGGATCCATTGCTTGGGAATTAAATGAAGGAAGTAGATTTACTAAGGCTACCTAGGATAAGACTGGTGGTAATTGCAGTACAGATGAATTTCAGTACGCTGGTTAAATTGGGAGTATTTCAAAAGGTCTAGGAAGAGGATTTTAGGGAGAAAAAAGGAGGGAAAGGCAATACAAATTATTCCTAAATTTCCTATAAATGCAACTGCATTTCTCGAAGTGTCATGGCTGAAGATAGGTCACTCTGGAAGAAAGCCAACTTGGATTTGGAGGAGGTAGATATTACAAATTTCTTTTGAACATGTTGATTTTGAGATACTTTTAAGATGATGTATTTCAAGAGCCATAAAAAGATATATACCCTTTGACCAAGAAATTCCAAAACTCTGGAATGTAGCCTAAAATAATATTGCAAAATATGGGAAAAGTTATGGCTGAAAATGTCCATTGCAGTGTTTTTTATTAACTTATTACTGTAGATCTGAAAATTTTGTTTCAAAGTTATCAGTTTGAGAAACTTTGTTTCCATTCTTTAGAAGAGATTTTTTAAATATTTTAGACAATTATAAAAAGATTTTCTACTCCAAACCAAGCATTAATTTAAGAAAACATTTTATAAGCTAACCATGCATTCAAGTGTATAGGCATAAAATTTTAATAAGCTCTTCATATGCAAATAATGTGACATACTAATTATGAAGTCAGTGTCTGAGAATTGGCAGTTGTTTTGATCAAAAATCTTTCAGTAATTTGTAAAATACAGTATAGTAAATGTTAAATCTCTAAGAAATGTTTTCCAAATTTTAGTATAAAAACACTTTTCAACTTTGATATAATTTGATACAATTGCTCAATTAAATGTCATATTTTAAAAAGAATATAAATGTTTAATTGGTTTTATTGAAAGTAGGATTCTTTTTTAGTTTTAAATGGTGCCTAGATACTGCTATTGAAAGTATTCTTATATGGCTGATGTCAAAGATACTTAAGAAGGTATAAATTTATAAAACTGGTGATTCTGATGCAATCTCTACATATTCTAATGTTGAGCCCAAGAGGCATAATCATTAATTGTTGGTTTTTTTATTCAATATAGTTCAAATAGTTGATAGACAAATGGTTTAAAGACTGCAGTTACATATACGTAAATAAATCCTACTCTCTGATAATGTCTAAATTTGTCTTATTTTGATGTACTGCTACTCCAGATACACTTGTAGATGCTAATGCTCCAATATCATCATTGATGTTTGTGATGATAAAGGGAGAAGAGAGAGAAAGAAGACAAGGAAGAAGGCTATAATGATGACAATGGCAATGAAGACACAGTGAAATACAGCTCCTGACTGTTCATCACACTCATTCTGTAATCACTAGTGGTGATCAAAATTATGAAGAATGTAGTAAAGGTATAATATAATACATGCACATAAAGGTATAGAAGTTGCCTTACTATGAACTTTAAAACCAATTGTTGATTTAAGAAATTGGTGCCATTGCACCTTTCCCCCTCAAAAGAAATACCAGTAAATTTGAAAGTATAATCTAACTATTTTAATGATGATTCCCCCAAACTAAAAAAAAAAAATAAGTAAAGCATACTATGTTTAAATTATATTTTCAAGGGCTGGGGAAGTATCTCAGTGACAGAGTGTTTACCCAGCATGTGTGAGGCCCTGGGTTCAATCCCTGGTACCACAAAATAATAATAATAATAATAATAATAATAATAATAATAATAATAATAATAATAATAATAATAATAATAATAATAATATACTAGCTAAATTATATTTTCAATAATATATATAAACAGTAGTACCAGTATTCACACAAAATTCTGGTTGCTGTTCTACACATGTATACTGATAATAAAACTATCTGAGAAGCCGAGCAACTAAAGACCTATAACACTTGACAATTTTTAGGGCAAAATCCAGTTGCTTGTGACTCCCTTCACATTACTTCACTTGATTCTTATGTAACTAATCTACTTTGTAAAATTAGGGTTAAGATATTTCATCAATCTCCCCTCTTTATATTTTACAAAGTCAAAATAAATCCAATTATTTTAACTGATCTTAAACATTCAGTTTTTTAAACATGACATCTATATTTTACATATTGTCACCATATGACATAAACATGCAAGACTTGCATTCACCTAAGACAATTGATAAATTATAAAATAATTTTTAATGTACTTACTTGAAATAAAAGAATATGCCAAGTGAGATAAGAAGTGATGCAATAGATAATCCATGTCCAATTATGGTCAGGTAAAACAAGTTCAGTGCAGTCTATGATTGATGTGAATAAAAAAATTAGATGGATATCAATATATATATAAGCATATATATTCCTACAAGTGTAGAAGCTCAAATTCAATTGAATAGATTTTGTTCTTGAAAGCAGGTGATCTAATAGTCTGACAATGATTGCTTGCAAGCCAATAGATACATACATCTAGAATAAGGAATATCTATATAAATTTATCAAGTAACTTATCAAAATTTGTAAATGATATGCATCTTTATTTACGAAGCTAGAAACCATATTTAAATCTATAAAGTAATACTTCTATTGATTTAGGTCACGTAGAACATGAAACTAGCATTTTATATTTAAAATCAAATGCTACTAGGCGATTTGATTTATTCAGACTTAAATGCCAGAAAAGCTTTCCCCACTGGATCTCTTTTTTTTTCTTTGATAAATTTGAGGTTGAGAGGCAATTTTTAATATGGCAGCTTATGAGATATTTTGATCTATACAAACACTTTTAAAAAAAATTTCATGGTGTTTACTTTTTATTTTTTCTTCTTTTTCTGTTTTCCATTTACTTTAACCTACCATCTATATTTTATTCTTATGATTCTCTTCAAACACTTTTGGAATAAGCAGGGAGTACATGACCTAAATATAATGATAGGTGGCAGCTGTCGAGTGCTTACTATATTCTACTCTTCTAAGTGTTTTCCTTGCACTAAGTAAAGTCTTGTGAAAGCCATTAAGGGAAATCTATTGTCATCTAACTTTGTACTTTTGGGGACTGAGGCACAGAGACATTAAATGGCTTTCCCAAGGTCATTCAGCAGGCAAAGGGCAGAAAAAGAAAAGAGATATCAGGATTTACTGTTTATTCAGAGTGACAAGTTGTTTTTATACAAACATGCCAGTATAAATATATTTAGGCACTTTCTATAAAGTTTTTTATTATGACAAACTGGAATTAACTTTGATTTTAATACATAGTGTTCAAAGTGAGAGCCTAATCGAGGGTGGACTACCAGCCAGTCAGAAAAGGAAGGTCTCACTGAGGGACACAGGATTGCTTGAACCATGCTGAGCTTATCCTGTTTACTTACAATTTTTGAGGTAATTCTAGAATTTCTCCCCAAATGAGAACCCAACCCCCACATTTTTTTACACTTTTAAGGTATGTTTTCTTTGGAAAACTTGAAACCTCAATACTGAGACATTGACTTGTAAATACACTCTTACCTAACAGTACCACTTCCTCAGGGTAATGGCAGAATCAATAATTCACTCCACAGGTATTTTTTTCACTGTTCTTCTCAAATTTTATTATGAAATGGCTTTATAATGCAATGGAACACTGACTAAAGTTTCTCCAATGTTCTATTAGACAATTGTTTAGACTGCCAGTGTGAATTTCAGTTCATGACCAGCACATACCTTCACTTTCTCGTGTGTATTAACATTACACTGGGTATAATTTGTCCAGGTTCGGTTGCTTGCTGGATGTCTGAACCAGTTTCCATCTTGGTCACAAATCTTTGTAACTTTTTCTTTAAAGTGGAATAGTAAAAAAAAGAAAGCAACAATTTAATTAACCTAGGGTTTATTAGATAGGTATCAAGGAGATTTGTATATAAGTTTCTGCTTTTACCTGAAGGATCAAAGTCCTGAAAGTAATCAGGGCAGTGTTGCATTGACTCAGTTCCTGCTGCAACATCATTCCAGCATAGCCAGCCATCCCAGGTTCTGTTGCAGTAAATGCCTAAAAGGGGAAATACAATTGGAGATAACTAGTTCCTAGTTATACCCAAAGACATGAAGTCTCAAGCATGGTTTCTCACTGATGTGGAAAAAAGCTTATGTACAGAAAAAATGAACATACATGAATTTCATAGCAATTATTTGACTTTTTCAACAAGTAATTATAGGGAAAAACTAATTTCTAAAGGAGCTTTAGAAATAAGTGTGTTTGTGTGTATGTCTTTGTACCAGAAATTTTTAAAAACTGTGAAATCAGAAAATTGTATTCTTGGGGAAAGTATTTCTTGAAGCAAACAAATGAATCTATTCAATATTTCTGCTTCACCATTTTAACTCTGAAAAGTATTTATTTAGGCCCTTCTTCCAAATCTAGCTTTTCCTTCCTTGTCTTTTCAAATGGAGCCGAATGCTTATTGATGTCACATTTCTCTCCATTGTGAAGAGGAAGAATCTCTTACATTAAAAATAAATAGATATTTTTAAAGACACAGAAAAATCGACTGGTCAATTTTCCAATGTTATAACACTATGTAATCCAAAACAAGAGATTTTTTTTAAATTGTCAGATAGAGGTGGTCCCCTGAATGCTGCATTAATTTTAACATTAACATGTTTGCACAGAAACATAAGATGTTTGCAAAGAGATCTTGGAATTAATCTAGCCCCCAAGAGAGTATAAAAATTCTGATATCCTGAATGTCTAAATGATAGCAATTTGTAAGAAAAGCCATTTGGATAATCAGAGTTCTCTCTTCTGTTATTTTTAAATAGTTTGCAACCATATAATACTAAGTGAATATATTTTATAGAATATAAAAATTTTTATGTATAATTTTAGAAATCATCTCAAATGTGCCAATGTCACTGCTGTAGGAATCTATCTAATTAACTTCAATACTTTCAATATCTTTATAGCTTCAATACAGGAAGCATGAAAGGTCTAGAATTTTGTGGTGTTTGATGGCATCTGAGTAAGATATGAGTAAGTTTTTCAATGAGAAAGTTTCTGTGGCCAAATGGATTTTGAAAATACAAAGTTAGAAGAAAGACACTTCTTTATTCCAAGACTTTCTATTTTTCATGAATTTTTAATTCATGAAAGCACTAAGAAGATGTATTAGGCAGTGAACTTGAATTCATTATCTGTCATAATCAGATAATTTGTCATTGGCATATTTTAAAACATACTTTTTAGTGACAAATATAAAAAGAATATTGGTGTAGCTATAACATCCCAATACTTCTGCAAAGATTAATAAATTATGTTGTTCAGTTAAATTGAATCTAAAAGTTGCTCAACATGAAAAAATGCCTTTTTTCTTTTATAAGCAAATTAATTTGACAATTATAAATATTAATATTTTACTTTTAATATTTCATTCATATGTAAATACAATCTATTAGAACATTAGAATGTTGGGATCTTTGTTTCCCCTGATAGTTTTTAAAAAATTGGATCATCTAAATAGACTATATTTTGCTTTGTTCCACTGTGAGTTTCACATTTTATATTTTTGGAAATAACCCTTATGGCTGTCAGAAAAAAATATAGGGCCTGTTTTTGTTGTCTAATTATGGCAACTATATTTCTGTTACTTATCTTTATAGCTTCAGATCTAGACAAATGCCTGGTGCTTATTAGTCCCTCTGTGAGTTACCAAAACAATAAAAAATATCCTAAAGGAAACAAGAGCACTTAGACTTCATTAAATTTGCTAGCAAATGTACTATGCAAAGCATGAGTATTATTAAAAAAAAAAACACTTCTGTACTCATCATTTTATTATGCAAGTTATTATCAATCAGGTTGCAAAAAAAGACACAAATTACATGAACTAAAGGTGAATTGTCATTGACTTGAGACTTGTGTCATTGTATTAATATTAATACATATTTGATATTTTAAACATATTTAAACCATAAAAAGTGGTTCTAAAAAGATCACTCACATATTTTTATTAGATTTTTCTAAAAAAATGTATTGCAGGGCTGGGTTGTAGTTCAGTGGAAGAGCACTTGCCTCGCATGCATGAGGCAATGGGTTCAATCCTCACTGCCACATAAATAAATAAAATAAAGGTATTGTGTCTATCTGCAACTAAAAAAAAATTTTTTAAAGAATGTATTACAAAAGTATTTTCATAAATAAATAGTTAAAAGTGCACATATACCAGAAAACAAGCAACAAACTCATTTCAATAATAGATACAAAGAGCCCAGAATGACAAACAGGGAAATTTTTTTAAAAAATTCATCAAATGCATTTAAAATTAAATAGTCATGGTTACCTTCTGCTTGTTGAATGGGGTCCTGCATAATTTTTTGATAACATTCATACTGAGCTGTCATGATTTTATTTCTAGTAACCCCCAAATGAATTAAGTCATCAGAGAGTTCTTCTTCAACTTCTGCTGTGACTAGAATCTAAGGAATTAAAACAACAACAATGTCAAAATTGTGAAAATATTTTTTGTAGTATATAAAAGAGCAAGTACAGTGATGTTCTGAATGATAAACAGCCTCTCTGGGAGGAAACCCCCAATTTTAGTGTTAGTCACTTTCCTTGGAATTTATATTTCCACCATGTTCAGTTTCAAACAATCAAGATGGCACCAATGGCAGAGCTGGGAGGTAGAGTTGGCTATGTAGAGCCTGTGGTAGCTGACTGCAAGACAGCCTAAACATGTGTTCTGAAATATACACAGAGCTATATTCAAAATCCCTCCAATTTTACATGTTCTGTGAATGCCGGCAAGATATATTTCCCCCTATCTCCCAAACTTCAGCTTCTTATTGTAAGAGAGGATAAAGAGCATCAATTTAATAGAAGGATGTACCTAGCACATGGAAAATATTCAATATTTGTTGCTAGTTGTTATATTTTTCACAATCAAACTAATGGAAAGTTAATTTATAATATTGGTAAATAGAGTTTTTAACTGAATATACATCAGTAAAAGACTTGAAATATATATATATATATATATATATATATATATTATATAGACATATAGATATTTTTCCAATTTAGTAGAACTTTATTTAAAGAGACACTAAAAATAGTAAAACCTAGCAAAGTGGAAATAATAATATTCTCTCACTGGGTGGCATCATTCAAGTTTCACCATTACTTGGCCACTGTTTCTCATTCACTCTTTCACTCTTTTTAAAATTCGTTGAGTTGTCTTACTTTAATTGTTGTTAATAAAACTGCTATAATATGCACAGTTTTGCTATAGAAGCAACAAACGGAAATTCAGAACAGCAAGCCAATACACTTGGAAGTTCCACATAATTTTATTTTTGCAATGCTGTGGATCAAATCCAGAGCCTCACAAATAATAGACATTATACTAGACTGGTCTAATATATTGGTAGACTACAGCTCTACCATTGAGCTATACTCCCAGCTGGAGACAATATTTTTTAAAGCCACAGAACTCATTCTTCTCAAGAAGTCTGTAGAAATTGCATAGATCGATATCATTTTTATTCCTTCTTGAAATAAAAATCAGGCTTACACACTATTATAAAGAAAAGGTCACAATTCCCTAAATTACAATAACCGGATCAGTACTCTGTTACAGAATTGCCTGCAGATCACCAGTGTTGGCCTGTGTAACTCACTGGCAAGCTCAATGGAAGGTGTGAGCTGAGGAAACAGGCGTCCTTTCTCTTGAATTCTAGTAAGATAACATCTGAGAAGTGCAGAATTTAGAAAGCTTCTAGACTTGAGAGTGTTTTGAAATGTAAATGCTGAGAATGTAATTTTACTTTTTTCCTCATTGAGATTTTCCATATTTTTCTTGAGTTACTTTAAGTCTTTGTAAGGTTTGCTTGGAAACACTACAGGAAATTCTTTGTTGGCACATAGTTAGATGAGATTATATATCTTGATTTTTCATACATACAAAGAGAAAAGAGCTGAGTCATTGTTTTAAATTGAAGAAGAGAAAAATGTAAATAAAACATTTCTATAAATGAAAAAAAAATAAATGTATGAAGTCTACAGGTCTTTTAGGAGAGCAATTGATTTTTTGTCATCTTTTGTATACCACCACCTCTCCTAGCATCCTCAGCACGTGTATTGAAAGGTACACAAGAGTATGCACACACGCACACATGCACACAAACACAACCTGCCTCAAACAGCACAGATGATTGCTAATTTGAGTGAATGGAAGAGGAAACTAAAATACAATGCATGGTTCTGAATTATTTCAATCATAATTTCAATCAATTGGTAGAATGAAGAGAAATCAATGAGCTGGAATATGCTTTTTAAAAGTTCTAACTCAGAATCCACAAATCTGACTAAAAATAATTCATCTGCTATGCACAACCATACTGCATACAGCCATTCCATTTTTTTTCCCATAACTCTAATAAAACTTTCTCTGGTATTTTACACATTTGTAACATTGATCTTTCAAACTCTTCCTCTATGCCCCAGGGCTGAATCATTCTATATCTGTCATTAAGGCTAGAAGAATACATAGAAAGGGAATAAATAATTGCTCTACTGATTGGGTGGAAATGTAATTAATTTATGCATCAAATAATAACTTTAATTTCACTATTGAACTATGTTAATTATAAATATGTAGGAAGTAAAATAGATCAATCAGAGGAACTTGTACTTACCATAAAACAAGGCAAGAAAAACAGAAAATACAGGACACACTTTTTCTCCATTATCAGAGTCCAGATGCAATATGCTATGTAATATAAATCAAACTACAATAGACAATGAAAGAAACAAAATTCATCAATATTTATTAAATAAATATAGAGGGTTCTCAAAAAGAAGATTTACTTTATAGCTGTACAATAATTTTACTTTGATTTGATTAATAGTTTTGTGTATTACAAATGTTTAAGAATATGATTTAAAGTACTAAGAAGCTTAATTAAATACATTTTATCTTAATTTAACTAAAATTGCAATCAGGAAAGCTTCTTACATATATATTTTTGAGTGATTAAAAAGATCTTGCTTTCTTTGTTTTGACCAAATTGGAATAAAATTAGTGAAGTATCAAACTAAGAATTTCAAGTGAACACCATAACATAAATTTTGATAGCACATTTTATTTTAACGTTTACCTTTATTTTCTATAAGCATTGGTCTAATTTATAATTTACTGACTTTATTCATCTAAGGATGAAATTTGTTTTTGAGAATCAACATCCATATGTCATTAAAATATCCTTACAATTAGTAGAAATTATTCTTCATTATAGAAAACTAATTCTTTTTAAATCAGAAAATAAAAGTTTTCCTAAGTCATCCTCATTATTGAAATAAGATTACAATATATGAACAATATCAAAGGAAAGTATTTGTAATGGTAGGGACAATTATGAGCTAATGAAAAATGACCTTTCAAATACCACCCACTAGCTTACTTCTCATGAGAGACATTGCTGGGGTATGGTTCCCAATGTTTACTCTTCACAAGATCCAGGAGCAACATACTATTTTTTTTATGAAACATGAATTGTCATGGTATAGCCATGGACTACACTATTCTTTTAACCAAATATGTAAAACTATTTTCAAAATTGACAAAATTTCCTTAGTAGACATTTGACATTCAACTATCAGCTTAGATTTAATTCTGTTAAGAAACTTATCATGAATTTTATTACAAGGCTAAAATCAAAATAAGAAATTTAAAAACCTTTTCCATGTGGTCATGTTTTATTATTTGTATCACATGCTGTGTGTGTACAATGTTAATTAGTACATATAACCTATGCCATTAGTCACCCACCAAGACTCACCTGAGGCAGCTTTTCTTGTTAATTGTAGCAATTTCCAAATATTCTGTACTCCTCTATCAGCTATCCTTAGTTTTTATTATTAGGTTATCTTAAAAAAAATAACCAAAAAATCAGGCAACATTTTATTAATCTCAAATATTTAAAAATACCAAAATAATATATGAAAAACTATAAACCACAGTTTATGCAATCCAATAATTGATGAGCTGTTGTTTTAGTTTTTATTACATTTTACCATGAGAAAAATCTAATTTTCCAATACTTACATACACAGTTGTCTCCAGATTCAAATCACATTTTCTCTTGAATCGTATTTGACATTTTCTTGAAGACTTTCTTAAATCCAAGGGTCATGACCTAAAATATTGATTAATTTTATAATAATTTACTAGTATGTTAATGAGCCAGATTTATTCCTTGATAAATCAAATACTTCAAAGTGAATACTACTAAAATGATATTGTATTAACCTGTTCCAATTTCTAAAAAATTTTTATAATATATTTGCATTACTATAAAATAACATATTCACTTCAAGTAATTAATATTTCAGTATGAATTATAGATACATAATAAGAATCCATTGATCTATAAAGGTACATATTTTTATAGGTAAATGATTTTAAGCCTGGATATGCTCTTTTCACACAAAAAATTATCAAATTTTAGCATTTACATTTTTTTTTCCCTTTTTCATAGAATTACTAAAATATTTTCCTCAGGAATTTATAACTTAGGAAAATATTTCTATATTAATTATATTTATATCCATTTTCAATGATCCTACATAATATTGTCTTTAAAAATAAGTTTTGTTATGTAATTTTCTTAGTACAGTTTTAATTATCACTCCATATTAACAAAAATGCTAAAGAAAGGATGAGTTTTTTTTGTTTTGGATTTTTGCATACTTTTTATTAATGAGAGTTGAAGGTAGTTAGAAATAGTATTACTCCTAACACTCTCATTAGCATGTCAGTGATAACATATTAGAACTTTTTGTAAAAGAATTATAAATTAAAGCTATTTAAAATCCTTGATTAAATTCCACTCTTAAATGTGTGTTTTCAGCTGGAACTAAGGAATCATATTGAACACCTCAATTTTATGATCATTAAAACTTGAACTCTGTCATGAAGTCTTGGCAGCTTCTGACTTATGGTCTATTTTCAGCTATGTTCTATTTCTCTTGCAATATAACCAAATAATCTGCCAAGTTATCCATCATTATTTGCTAGATTAACATAAAAATATACTTTATATGTTCTGTATTCAAAATTATTTCTCTTATATATCTGTTCACAGATATATTTTATTTTAAACTGATTATTTTAAAGAGTGACATTCTTTATAATTATTCATTTTAAAACTATAATGTATTCCATAAAAAAGTATGTGTATTTAAATATTATATTAAATTTAAATATTATTTAAATATTAAATAAGACATAAACAAATATTACTATTTGGAAATCATGTTTTACAAATCAGAATTAAATTATCTTTAATTTGTACAAGGACTCAAAAAAATTAAAGGAGAAAATATTTAAAAATTAATTTGGAAATCTCCCAAACCCAACATATTTCAGAAAATTTTATCCATATTTGAGAAAATTTTGTTGCCTACCTATTAGATTTTAAAATCAGTGTTCCAAAATATCTTAGTGAAATATGTCTTGGTCACTTGTCATCCTGGCCCTAATACTTATTATTATTATTTTTTTAGAGTACTAACATCAACATTTATTTCCTTTATTGGTTATTTTAAGATAGTATTGAAATAAATTTTTAGAGTCAGAATTTGGAGCTTTTAGTTAGGATAACAGATTCATGTATTTTACTTAATTTCTCTACCCCAAATAATCTGAAAAAGATTAAATAATAAGAATCAGAAACTTTACTATGCCATAGACTGAAGAATGTCTACCAGAGTAAGATTAGGCATAGTGGCTGAGATTGGCAAGTAATTTCACATCTTGTTACTGTGTATTCCTCTGGAAGACATTGAGATCAGCCTGAACAAAACCATATATCATGAATAGATAAAAAGAGAAAAAAGTGTAAGGTCTGTGGAATTTATAGGGGTTTTTTTTATTGGTTGTTCAAAACATTACATAACTCATGACATATCATCTTTCATACATTTGATTCAAGTGGGTTATGAACTCCCATTTTTACCCCAAATACAAGTTGCAGAATCACATCGGTTACACATCCACATTTTTCCATAATGCCATATTAGTGACTGTTGTATTCTGCTACCTTTCCTATCCTCTACTATCCCCCCTCCCCTTTCCTCCCCTCTTCCCTTTCTACCCCATCAGCTGTTGTTCAATTCTCTCCCTTGTTTTTTTTTTTTTTTTCCCCTTTCCTCTCACCACTCTTATATGTAATTATGTGTAACAATGAGGGTCTCCTTCCATTTCCATACAGTTTCCCTTCTCTCTCCCTTTCCCTCCCACCACTCGTCTCTGTTTAATGTTAGTCTTTTCCTCATGCTCTTCCTCCCTGCTCTGTTCTTAGTAGGATTCATCCCTGGGATGCAAGGCTGGTTCAATATACGGAAATCAATAAATGTTATTCACCACATCAATAGACTTAAAGATAAGAACCATATGATAGTCTCGATAGATGCAGAAAAAGCATTTGATAAAGTACAGCATCCCTTTATGTTCAAAACACTAGAAAAACTAGGGGTAACAGGAACATACCTCAACATTGTAAAAGCTATATATGCTAAGCCTCAGGCTAGCATCATTCTAAATGGAGAAAAACTGAAGGTATTCCCTCTAAAATCTGGAACAAGACAGGGATGCCCTCTCTCACCACTTCTATTCAATTTAGTCCTTGAAATGCTAGCCAGAGCAATTAGACAGACAAAAGAAATTAAAGGCATAAAAACAGGAAAAGAAGAACTTAAAATATCACTATTTGCGGAAGACATGATCCTACACCTAGAAGACCCAAAAGGGTCTACAAAGAAACTACTAGAACTAATAAATGAATTCAGCAAAGTGGCAGGATATAAAATCAACACGCATAAATCAAAGGCATTCCTGTATATCAGCAACAAAACTTCTGAAATGGAAATGAGGAAAACCACCCCATTCACAATATCCTCAAAGAAAATAAGATACTTGGGAATTAACCTAACAAAAGAGGTGAAAGATTTATACAATGAAAACTACAGAACCCTAAAGAGAGAGATAGAAGAAGATCTTAGAAGATGGAAAAATGTACCCTGTTCATGGATAGGCAGAACCAACATCATCAAAATGGCAATATTACCCAAAGTTCTCTACAGGTTCAACGCAATGCCAATCAAAATCCCAACGGCATTTCTTATAGAAATAGATAAAGCTATCATGAAATTCATATGGAAAAACAAAAGACCCAGAATAGCAAAAGCAATTCAAAGCAGGAAGTGTGAATCTGGAGGTATAGCGATACCAGAGTTCAAACTGTACTACAAAGCAATAGTAACAAAAACAGCGTAGTACTGGTACCAAAATAGGCAGGTGGGCCAATGGTACAGAATAGAGGACACAGAGACCAATCCACAAAATTACAACTTTCTTATAACTGATAAAGGGGCTAAAAGCATGCAATGGAGGAAGGATAGCATCTTCAACAAATGGTGCTGGGAAAACTGGAAATCCATATGCAACAAAATGAAGCTGAACCCCTTTCTCTCGCCATGCACAAAAGTTAACTCAAAATGGATCAAAGAGCTTGATATCAAATCAGAGACTCTGCACCTGATAGAAGAAAAAGTTGGCTCCGATCTACATATTGTGGGGTCGGGCTCCAAATTCCTTAATAGGACGCCCATAGCCCAAGAATTAAATACAAGAATAAACAAATGGGACTTACTTAAACTAAAAAGTTTTTTCTCAGCAAGAGAAACAATAAGAGAGGTAAATAGGGAACCTACATCCTGGGAACAAATTTTTACTCCTCACACTTCAGATAGAGCCCTAATATCCAGAACATACAAAGAACTCAAAAAATTAAACAATAAGATAACAAATAACCCAATCAACAAATGGGCCAAGGACCTGAACAGACACTTCTCAGAGGAGGACATGCAATCAATCAATAAGTACATGAAAAAATGCTCACCATCTCTAGCAGTCAGAGCAATGCAAATCAAAACCACCCTAAGATACCATCTCACTCCAGTAAGATTGGAAGTCATTATGAAGTCAAACAACAATAAGTGCTGGTGAAGATGTGGGGAAAAGGGTACACTTGCACATTGCTGGTGGGACTGCAAATTGGTGCGGCCAATATGGAAAGCAGTATGGAGATTCATGGGAAAGCTGGGAATGGAACCACCATTTGACCCAGCTATCACCCTTCTCGGACTATTCCCTGAGGAACTTTAAAGAGCACATTATAGGGATACTGCCACATCAGTGATCATAGCAGCACAATTCACAATAGCTAGGCTCTGGAATCAACCTAGATGCCCTTCAACAGATGAATGTATAAAAAAAATGTGGCATTTATACACAATGGAGTATTATGCAGCACTAAAAAAACGACAAAATCATGGAATTTGCAGGGAAATGGATGGCATTAGAGCAGATTATGCTAAGTGAAGCTAGCCAATCCTTAAAAAACAAATGCCAAATGTCTTCTTTGATATAAGGAGAGCAACCTGGCCCTAATACTTAAAAAGGAATTTATCAACTCACAATGTATATATTCTACAAATGGTTTAATATATATAGCTTTCTTTCTTCATCCTATTCCCTAGTAATCAGGAATATGTGCTGCTAGGAGCAAGGTTGTATTTTGTACTGTGTGCTGCATTTCTTATCAACAGGGCATATCTATAGCCTTGGGTTTATCAATGGTAGAACAGCAAATTTGGGTGATATTCATTCACACAGAGAGTGAACACCTGTATTCTCCAGGAGATGCATCAACATCCAATTCCCTAGGTGATGCTATCCTATTCTCTCAACTCATCTATTCTAAAAAGGATCTATCAAATTTTCCCTTCTAGCAGACACCTGTAGTGAGTGAGTGGTCATTATGAAGGAATGTCCCCTTTCATCAAGGGCTCTCTAGGCCAATTTTGTATGGATCATGACTGGGCATGTGGGTGATGCCACTGCAAATTAGCTAAAACTCAATTCAGACTGAGTCTCATGTTAGTAGAAATAATGCCAAGATTATTCTCACAAGTATGTTTAACTGTATTCCTAGGTTTAAGTCATTGGTTCTTTTCATACTTCCGCTAAATGGCTCATTCTGTAAATGGTTCTCTCTTCTACTTATTGCAAATTTATCTTTGCTAGAATACATTTGATATTAACTAACTAAATGTGATAAATGGTTCTCAATCACTTATCACTTTCAGATGTTAAATTATTTACTGCAATTTAACTGCATGTTACCACATGATATCTAGTAGTTTTCATTTAAGTTTTGGAAGAAGCCAAGTGAATAATGAAAAGAAGTCATTAAGTGATTTAGTCAGCGGGTAGACTTTTTCAAGGGGAATAACATTTACTTAGTATGAAAAGAAATTTTCAGACCTGAGGAAATTCTAATTTATACTCCTACTTGAAATTGTAATCATAGTGGTACTAGGAGTAATTACTTTTATCATGCTAGTACTAGTCTCATGGATCCTGTAAGTTTTATTTTTTATTTTCCCTTCCCAAATTTAATAAAGTGAAAGAGTTGGTTCTACTGCAAAAAATGTGATTGGTTTGTTTATTGTATAAACAGAATAATACATATATATTCTTATTTGTAAACATGCTCTATATTTCCCCCAAATCTTCAACATTAACATTTAAAAAAATTATTTATTTCATCACAAAAACAACTTTGAGAAATGAAAAATGTCTCAAAAATGAAATAACTTTTGAACTAAAACTGCTTAGGACTGGGGATGTAGCTCAGTGGTAGCATGCTCATTAATATGCATAAGGCCCATCCCTAGCAGAGGGAGGGAGGGGAGAAGAGAGAGAATGAGTTGATATAGAGCTGCCTAGGAAATCAAAACACTTTTTTAAACTTACCATTCCTTTGAACTTCCATGATTCACTCTACTTGACTATTTTTTTTCATTGATTTACTTTTTAAATTCTGAAGTTTTAAGAGGGTTAATCATTCTTAACTTACTATAGTGTATGTTTTATGATTTATTCTACACAAATATTTTATTCTACACAAAAACAGTTGATATGGTACTAATTTATCAGAAGACAAAAACATAAATTTTGTACATGCATATCAAAACATACTTTTAATTATTTTTCTTAATAATAATTCTTATCTTTAATTGCTACCTAATCCTCATATTTAAAAGTATGTTCACTCTAAGATTAAGAGAAAGAAAAGTTTCATCTTCTACTTTTCCATTTCAGAAATGTCTTAGATTTTTATAGGCCCGAAGCCATATTCTTTTTTCCACATATTTATCCATTTACCATAAACTTAGCCAACAGAAGCATTTCTCATACACATCTAGTTTGCCATAGTAGCCTGAATTTTTGTGTAAGCAAAGATGAGCATGCCTTCCCTTACTTATGGTTTATTATATAAGCTGCAATTCTCCTAAATCAAAACAAAGGATAAACAGTCTTTTCTGATCCCAATATTCCACACCTGCATTGCAAATGGAAATTTCTTCTTTCTACACAATCTATCATAGATTGTATCACTGAAAAAAAAAAGTCAGGGTGTAGAAACCTGGTTACCTTTCATTTTCTTCTCAATGTTTATTTTTGGCAAAACCTCATTCTTTGTAATAGAATTATTATTGCAAGTTACTAACTGACTTTACTTTTAATAGAGTCTGAAAAATAAATGTCAGTCTAAGGTTTTAATGCTTCAGTCAAACACCGCCTGCAGCGCCGCTCACACTTTCAACAAAAGCAAAATAAAGAGGCTTCTCTTTTTAAAGATCTGTTACTGATAAAAACAAAACAAAACAAAAAAACACTAAAACTATATTTCTTTTGTTTTATGTTATTTGAGACATATTATTTTAGGCTAAATGATTATTCCTCAAAATGTGAATTCATGGGTCACTTGAATCGTAATCACCACCAAAACTTGCTGAAAAATGTTAGAATGGCCAGACCAAAACCTCTATGAATTAGAATATTTAGGAGAAAAACTTGGGAGTCCACATTTTTACTACGTTCCCAAGGAAATTCTTGACCTATCAGATTTGAAACCCATAATATGAGAGCATCATCCTTACTGGGTCATGCTGAAACCTGAATGTACTTATAATTATTTGTCTGTAGGGACTGGCCAGACCATATTTAAAAGGAATATCTAGAAAGAATCCAGCAAAATATTCTGCAATGCTCCCAGGCATGACTACTATCCTAGAACTCCCAGAGCAAGTTATTTAAATATATACTTGAAAACATAATCACATAATTATTTATTTGTATGCCTGTTTTGTCTAGATTGTGTACATAGTAAGAATAGGGCAGACATCATAGTCATCTCTGTGGCTCCAAATCCTAGCAGAGTGACTGCAGAAAGAGGGCATGGAGAAAGTATTTTTTGAGTGGATTACTTATCAAGTGACTTTAATCAAATTGTAGAAACCTGATGTTTATAGGTATTCTTAATTCTCCCAATCATATTATAATTTTTGAGTCATTAAAAAAATGCAGCAGATGCAACAGAATGAGAATAAGCAGAAAAGCTTTGAAAATTTTGAAAACTTTGGTAACGTGAGAAAGCATGGATCCATTGTTCATGGTTCTGTGATATAGGAGTGCACACGCAAAGACCCATAGAGTCCTACAGGGCCTCTAACCTGATAGCCAGCAAGGATATGGGGACCTCAGTACTATAATCACAAGAACTGAATTCTGCCAACAACCTGAATGAATCTTCAGATAGAATTTTCCCCAGAACTTCCAAAGAGAAGATAGCTCTGCCAATATTTTGATGTGGTCCTTGCTTGCTATACTTGAAACACCTTAAACTTCTAATCTACAGAACTGTGAGATAATTAGTGTTTGTTGCTTCCAACTATGAAATTCATGTTAATTTGTTGTAGCTGGAAGAAAAATGAATACAAATCATGACTTGATCAAAGTTATATCTTCTCATCAAATTTAAGAGGTATCTTTATGCTTCCCAACTAACCAGTCATTCCTCTGACATTTATATTATATTCAGCACAGTGTAAGACAATCACACAAACTAGCAGTGATTTTTCAACATTGGGTATTTTGATAAAATCCACTTGACTTTATTCTGCTTGGTTTACTCCATGAGAAAATGACAATTGAACTTGACCTTTAATAGGCCTCCTTCTTTCTATTGATACTTTTTGATGATGTACACTAAAATCAAAGAAACAGCTTCAAATTCCAGGTCTTTTAACACTTAGACTATCTAAGCTGACTTCATAACCTGAAAATAGGTGTATAAGTACTGGCTATTTTAGAAATTTGATATGACTTATAAAAGAGATAAAGTCAATTAATATCTGGCTCAGTCAATGTTGCCTATGATTTTTTTCATAACTCATCTTCTTGAAATATTTTACATATTTAATTACCTGATAGATATAAAGAATTTGTCTCCTAATAACTTGTCTCCTATATAAGAACTTGTCTCCTAATTATTTTACATATTAAATTACCAGATATAAAGAACTTGTCTCCTAACTTGTCTCAAAACAAGCACTAGCTTATTATTTGTATCACTATATAATGTATAATCACAACGATGACAATTTCTACTGAATGAAACAGACAAGTCCAACATACAAATATAAGTGATTTGGTCATGGTAACAAAGATGTCTATGGCTGACTCCAAGCTCAGAACTCAGATTCTCTCGCCCTTTTGCCTTATATTTTACTACTTTGGAGAATGGACACAGTTAAGATTTAGACAATTAAGGTTTTTAAAAATACTGGGTACATTTTGCTGTACTTATTCAATAAGTCTTACCTATTCACTTTCTCATTTAATTTTGCTGTAGATAGATTATACTTCTCCCTGCAAGATTTCTTATTTTAATTCCTTTCTTGACTGATGTGGTCATGTGTGATGGTCTTGTTGTTGTTTTGTTATGAACTTACATTGGTAAATGGCTTGACAACTCAGACTTGCCATTCTGGTAAGGTACCCAAACAAAAACTGCATATACTGCTTCAACTTTGAGTGCATAAAAATACATTTAAATACTTTTAAAAATTAAATTAGACATCCTACACTATTTATTGATCATGCATTTTCTAATTTTTCAGTGAGATGGAAGTGAAGTCATGTTTAGCAGGGTAAAATGTTAATCAAGTTTTCTTTTCTCAATAAAAATATCAAGTTGGAGAGATGATCTTATGCTGATTTTATTGGCTTAGTTCACTACTTTTAAACTCTGTCCTTAGAATATAAAACATAAGTTTTAATAAGGAATGGTTCCACCAACACAAAATTAGTGTTGGAACTCAGTCATTTGATGAACTTTAAACCATAGCCCACCCCCTACTCCCCCCACAAGCATTTTGTTTTAGAGAAGACACTTGAATTTAATTCCAAGTATTAAGGTTCCCATGCTAAAAATATTAATATTGTTCTACTGATTAATGGTAGCTTTTTTTTCAGATACATATTGAAATTGGCATAATAGAGGGGTGATACATGATATCAGTTATAAGTAGAGGCAATATTTGTATTGCAAATACTAATTAGACTTTCTGATCTTAAAATCCAACTCATCCATATATTAGCAAGTCAGACAACTTCTTTATGAATATTTTTTCATCTGTAAAATAATTCCTAAACTTGAAAACTACTGAGAAAATAAGATAATGTATATGACCTTCTTAAAACTCAGAAAATGCTAGCTATATTGTTGTATCATATTAAAATTTGTAGAAATATGTGTTAGTCAGCTTCTTTGACTGTGGCAAAATACCTGAGATAAATAATGTTAAAACAATTATTTTGGCTTTCATTTTCAAAGATTTTAAATTATTTCACTTAGCAACATGACTTTGGATAAATGGCAAAGCTAAATATTACAATAGAAGCATATGGTAGAACAAAGTGGCCAGCTTCCCACTATGCCCTCCAAGGACTTATCCCTAATGACCTCATTTCCTTTCAAAGGCCCCACTTGCACCACCTCCCAAAAGCCCCTAAAACTGGCAACTAAGCTTTAAGCATACAACCTTTGGGGGCGTTTAAGACCTAAACTATAACAAAATATAAAGAAGTTTAAACATATTTTGATTTCCTGCCATAATTTCAATAGCATTATAGTGAAAAATTAATGCTTTATTTCAAGAATGTAATCAATTTACATCTGCAGTTTTTTAAGTCTTTTGCAGAAATAATACGGTTCTTTTCTGTTATTTCATTTACATAGTTATAAAACAATCGAATAAAGCAGAAATTAAGTAGAGTCCCAGATGTGATGTCAATCTACTTAATATTAATGTGTAGTACTTAATACTTAATGTGTAGTACTTTAACAGTATTACAAAATCTACTTAATACTTAATGTGTAGTACTTAACAATACTACACATTTCCCAATACTGAACCTACAAAAAATGAAGCTTTAGCAAAATTTTGAGCATATTATAATAAATAGTGACAGTTTAAAGAACAAAGCATGCTAATCCTATTTAAAATAAGTTCTAAATCCTCCAAGATTTGACTGTAATTTAAAATGAACTACAATAGCATTTACTAACACTGTAATGGAACAACAAAAAGCTCACATTGAGTCCATGCTGACTTGTTATCTAATGAACATTCCAGGTTGGATAGTTGAATAACTATTAAAGAGAGATAATTTTGTGATTAAGTTTGGGATTTCATTTTACACTCTGAAGTACTTACTCATGGGAATAATTTTCCCACTGTGGGCATAATTAGCCATTTTCCGGTGATTTTGGCCACTCTCTTTTTATTTGAAAGAGGCAAGTGTCCAAATATCAGCCCAATTACCTAACGGTGGGAGGGAGCTTGAAAAAAAATGCTTTGTACTTGATGGAACACTCTCCCTCCAGGAGATCTAATATGGAAAGAATTAATTGCTCAAAAAATAGAAACAAAACACATCTTTCCAAATCTTTGAACTACAAGTTTACACATATTTCCCTTCCACAAAGTCAAGAGTAAAACTCTAGGAGGAAACCTATTTTCTTCCACCAACAATAATTTCAGAAAAAAAATTAATGTTAATTTATTGTTAATTAAATTTTTAATTTTAACTGAAATAAAAATCATACATGTTTATAGGATATTATATGATATTTTCCTATCTGTATACATTGTGTAATGTTCATATCAGGGTAACATATCTACCTCCTGAAATGTTAATCGTTTCTTTTTGGTGAAAACATTCAAAATCTTTTCTTCTAGCTTTTTAAAATATGTACAAAATACACTATCATTATCTAGATTTACCATAATGTGCAACAAAACTCCAGAGCTTTTTGCTTCTATCTAAATATATAACTTAACAGTGATAACTGTTCATTCCAGACAATCAACCTTACACCCTGTCCCCATCACATCTGTTCTCCCAGCCTCTGGTAACCACCATTGTATGAGATCAACATTTTAGTTTCTATGTGTAAATGAGATCATGTAGTACACGTCTTTCTGTGCTGGTCTTCTTTCATGTAACATAAGGAACTCCAGAGAAAATATATAACTTTGTTAGAATTTTAATTTAAACCTATGATCTAAGTTTAATTTTAGTCTCTGATCAAAGTTATGGTATTCTTATTGCATGGAGCTTTTCAATCATTTTTTTAAAAAAAAATTATATAGCACCTATTAGCACATTTTGACATTAAGAAATTAATGACAGGAATTCTTATGGCACATTTATTTTATTCCTTGATAAAATGAATTATTTTCCTATAGAGAATCCATTCCCTCAGGTTCAAGTGATACTGCCTTCCTGGTCATTGAGGTGAGAAGTGACTAATGTCAGGACTAACACAGTCCTCTGATTTAGGCTGGCTTGGCCATGGACAGGTAGTGCAAACTACACCATCTGGATTGTCCCTGGGACATTTCCATCAGTGTTATCAAGGATGATTTTCTCTTTCCCCTAGGGTTCAAAGCAAATAGGGCTCATGAGTATCAGGTTATTCATCCTTCTTGTTATATGGAAAAAAACTATTCAAAAAATGGAGACAAACAGGAAAAAATTAGCTGAGATTTGAGGATTAGTAGACAATCTTATAACATTATTAGAGCTCTCTAATGTGGCCATATTTGAAGTCAGCTACAATTCTGGAATTCCTCATCAATATAAGTGTTAAATTGGATTTTGTAGCCAAAACATTCAGGACTAACATTTTGAGAAGTGCTGGTGTAGTGGAATTATTATGGAGAATGGAATCAGAAGGTTTCATCTTGCATTCCAACTATGATTGAAAAACATGAATATTCTTGAGTTAATCACTTTGGTTGGTCTCCATTTCCTGACCTGTAAAGTGAGATGACTTCAAATTCCTCCCACCATACCATCAAAATACTTACAGATTGTTTTCTTTTTCACCAAAGCAGAACATCATTATTCAGAACCAAAGGATATTTATACCCAGCCAATAGGAATTCAGAACCAACTTTTAGATCCATATATATATCTATAATGTAATTTTTTTCTAAATATTAAATAGACTTTGCAATATATGCTCTCTATTAATCCACAGCTAATGCATGCCTCTGACAAGATATTATACCCAGCTCAAAGAGTAAATTCAACCCTTAGACAAAAACATGTTTATCACCTTGTTTAAGGCACTACTGCATTTTTAGATATAACATTAAAATCACATGTGACAAAAAAATAAACAAACTGGACTACATCAAGATCATAAATTCTTCATACAAATAGTACCAACAAGAAAATGAGGGACTAGGGTATGCTCAGTGGTACAGATCTTATCTAGCATGTGTGATGTTCTGGGTTCAACTCCCCAAAACAGACAGGAACACATACACATACACGAATACATTCACACAAAAACAAATTAGAAAGCCACCACCAAAATACAAATGACTTCAATGAAAGTGAAAGAGATAGTCCCATTTTTAAAAATATCTCCACCCTTGGGGATAGGAATGTAGCAAAGTGGTATGGAGCTTGCCTAACATTCAGTAGGGTTTGGATTTGATCCAGAGGACTGAAAAAAGAATAATTTGCACAATGAGAGAAAATATTTGCAAATCATATATTTGATACAGATTTTTATCTAGAACATACAAAGTACTCTTACTACTCAATAATAAGAAGTTAAACAACACAATTTAAAAGTGGGCAAAGGATTTGACAAATGAACAATAAGCACTTGAAAAAAGGCTCAACAACATTAGTCATCAGGAAAATACAATTCAAAACCACAATAAGATACTACTTCATCTCCACTAGACAGCTATGACTAAAAAATACAACAATAAGTGTAAGAAAGGATGTGGGGAAACTGTAACCTTCATACATTTCTGGCAGAAATGTAAAACGTTGCAGCAACTTTGGAAAACACTTCAGATGTTTTGCTAAATGTTAAATTTAAAATTATTATATGACCCAGAAATTGTACATCTAAAAAATATACTCAAGAAAAAATTAAAACATACATCCAAACATTTGTACATGAATGTTCCTAGCATTAACTGATCTTAATAGTTGAAAAGTGGGAATAACTTAAATGTCCATCAGTTGATGAACAAATAAAGAATATGTGATAAGTACACACACTGGAAATATTATTCAGCAATAAAAGAAAAAAGTATTAATGCCTGCTGCAGAATGAACATTCTAAAAGCCAGTCAAGAAAACCCAAATACTTTATTGATATATTATATGAAATGTCCATAGTATGCAAATCTATATAAATGAAGACAATACTAGTAGTTGCCTGGAATTAAGGAAGGATAGCCATGAGTAATTACTAATGGGCACAGGAATTCTTCCTTGGGTGGGGCACTATTCTAAAAATAGATTGTGTGTTAATTGAACAATCCATGAATAGACTAAAACCATTGGACTTTATACTGTAAGTGAGTAAACTATGAGTTATGTGATTTACATTAATAAAGCTGTTTAAAAATCAATAAGTGCAAAAGAGGCATGTATAGCTAAAGAAGAATTAAGGTGATTAGAATATCTACCCCCAATCCCCACTCTCCTTTGTTAGAGACAGTTAATATTCATGTTATAAAATAATATCTACCAACCAAAATATTTGCTAAGCTTAAGTACAGCGTATCGTGGATATAAAAGCTGAATTGTCCCTACAATAGATGCATTATTTCCTGCTTAACAACAAAAAATAAATGGATTTTACATGTATAAAATTGTATGGATTTATGAAGAAAAATTTTCCACAAAATTTGTTTTTTTCAGAACCTATTTTTCATTCATGCACAAAATATATTTTCTTTTATAAATGAATTTACATTTTTTAAAAAAATTACGTGTTCTTAAGGCAAACTTGTTAATTATATACTTATAAATTTCCCCTACGCTTACACAGGATTTGTCATTGCTTTTTGTTTTCTTCTGCCAGTGCTTTTATTTTTCACATTTTTAGAGTTTATTTCATTTTCATAATACAGTGAAAAACTGACAATTTATGTGCAAAATGTAGATTTTTCATTACATTTGTGACATTTTAATTGTTATTATAAACAACAATATCAAACATGAGAAATATTACAAGAAGAAAAAGAGAAATATCAAACTTTGCTTCTTTGTTGGAGATTAACACAGGTTAGAAATTTTTCATCCCAATAATTTCTTTTCTGTGGAGTCATTACAAGATAAAAAAAAAAGGAGGATAGAAATTAAAAAGTCAAGGAAGGAAATAAAGAGAGAGGCTACAAAATGGAGAGACAAGAAAGAGGGGTAGGAGGGAGGAAGAGAAGGGGAGGGGAGGGGGGGGGGAGAGGGAGAGAAAAGGAAGGAAGAGAGCTGCATATGGAGGAAGAAAGAAAAAAATGTGTTTCAATGGTAAATGCACATTTTATTTAAAAATAATGCCTCCTATTTTTATTAAAAAGACTACAAAATGATTGTGTTGAAATTTGTTCTTCAATAGTGTGAAGAATAGCAACTCCAGTGGTCAATTTTCAGAAGATAGTATTTAGCCTTAAACGTAAAATTGGTTTGTAAGAAAGGCAGCCAGAGGGCAAATAGAGCAGATGGGAAAGTGACAATAGCACCATAGCCTGGGGGTGTGCAGATCCAAAGTGCAGGCACCTGAATTACCCCTTGACAGTCAGGAGGTGGGGGAAGGGGTCCTTCCTGACCAACAGAGAAATCTCTCCATTAAGAAAGAGTAATTTGGCACACGCCTGCAATCCCAGGCAGGAGGATTGTGAATTCAAAGCCAGCCTCAGCATAAAGCAAGGTGCTAAGCAACTCAGTGAGACCCTCTCTCTAAATAAAATACAAAATAGGGCTGGGGATGTGGCTCAGTGTTTGAGTGCCCTTGAGTTCAGTCCCCAGTACCAAAAAAAAAAAAAAAGAAAAGAAAGAAAGAGTAGCTTAGGTAAAGAAGTAGAGCTGCTGTGTATACATGTCAGAGTGCATTCACCCCAAGAAGACTTTCCAACCACAAGAGAAACAAAGGGAGATGGGAACAACTGAAGGTAGGTATATATATATATATATATAAATATATTTAACCCATTATGAGATGGTAAAACCTAGGTGACATTCGCGAAGAGTGTAAATCCCATAGTATTCTACTAATGAGGAACCGTGGGGGAGGAACATTATACTCTAGGGGATAAAAAGCTGGTTATACCCAATATGTGTGTGCCTGCTCCCCTTGACACTGGGTCTTGCAGGACACCCAGCATTGCAAGACCATTAGAAAAGCAAAGCCTGGCTTTTTGCTCTACCTTGCGTCTCTTAGTCCATTCTTTGGTTTTGAATAGGTGAAAGTGTTTCTCACAATAGTGACTCATTTTTTACATCTATTAAACAGAATACTTTCTTAGTATTTTAAAATATATTCATGTATTCATTCATTTATCAAAACATATATACACACATATATATGTGTGTATATATATGTGTAAACATGCACACATATACACATGTGTAAATATATCCCAATATGTTCCAAAGGTTAGTTAATAACAAGTTTCCAGAAACCCTATGGTTTCTGCTCTCAGTTAAAACATAGCAGGAGGACCAATAGGTACCCCTATGAGTAATAAAGTGCTACATATTGTCAATAAATATTTTTAGTGTCAAATTGATCATATGAAATTATATATTTTATGTGGGTTAAGTACAGGAGTGAATGTGGGACGGCGATGAGAAAGAGGGAGAGAGAGAGATGAGTGTGTAAGAAAGGTCTTTATAGAGAACATGACATTCATTATGTGGAGTTTGGAAGTACCAGGTGTTTGAGAGTTTCAGGATGAGACTTCCCAGGAAGATGGGAGCTATTTAATGATGAAATTTTATTTCATAGAGAAGAGTTTTGGTTTAATGCTCTAGTATAGAAATTTTTATTTGAATGCCTGCTCTGACTTACTGGTAGCGACATCTAGAACTGTGGTGCTGTGCGGGTTAAAGTTGGTATGGATACAGTAAGAAAGAGTCCCTGATTCAATGATATCTGCCAGGTGCACCAACTGGAGAAGGGATGACATGTATCTTATAGGTTCGCTAAACTATTGCAAATGATGAACAATAATTACAAGATATTATATATACGTATAGGATATTATATATATACAATAGAGCAACTTAATAAGATTTTCATTTTATAACAAAAGGGGGATTAATTCAAAGTTAGAGGTAAGGACTGTTGCAGAGAGACAGATTAAAAGTCTTCTTCAAGTAATTGGAAGTATGTAAGGGAAAGAAATAATCATGAGGACTAGAACTAGGACTAGCAATGGAAATGGAAAGTTCTAGGGACTGAATATTTGTGCCCCCCCAACATCATTTATATGGCAAAGCCCTAATACTAGCTGAATGTTTGTGTCCTCCCCATTTACATATGAAAGCTGTATGTTGGTATTTGGAGATGGAGCCTTTGGGAGGTAATTAGTTTAGATGAAGTCATGAGGGTGGAACTACCATGATAGGATTAGTGACCTTAAAAGAGAAAAAGACAAGAGATTTGTATGTGTTCATGTATGTGAGTGTGGGTGGGTGGGTGTATACTACCAAGGAAAGGACATGGAGGACTTACCCTGGAAGAATGTCCTTACCAAGAACCCAGCCATGCTGTCACCCTAATCTCAGATCGGTAGCCCCTAGAACTTCATTGTTAGTCTATGATAATTTATTTTAGCAACACAAACTAAGACAAAAATGCAGATTTCAAAGGCAGAACTATAAAAATGTTTTCACTTACAAGAACATGAGAACTTGGTAACTGTAAGAAACTTAAAGAGGTTCTTAAGTCTATTATGATGTATATCTAGGTGGAGTCTAATCACTAATATGGCAGAAGAAAGAGGTGGTGGGTAATACCTGAGTGCAATTCAGATAGCCTGAAGAAAAACTATACAGGAATGTTTGTCTTCAAAGTTCTAGAGATCAGCAAAGGGGTACCCTGTCATGGGAAGTTCATGCTCATAACCTTATACTAGAATATTAAAGAAAGTTGACATTTTGCCCACAAAGATCTGCTGAGGTTGAGCAGGGAGAAAATATATATGTTGACTAAATTATAGCACATTTCAAAACATTTGTGTTTAAAAATTCAAAGGGTAAGTGTATGTTGGCAGAGAAGAGAGAGTAGAGCTTTCTAGGGATGAAGAACTAGGAATACAAGGCATGGATGGGTTCAAGAACAAGCGAGGCTGTGTGGAAGGTAATGGTATCAGCCCTTGAGGAACCTGAGATTCTTTGGGGAATTAAGGAATAGGAACCTGGGTGTGTGAGTTGAGACATTTGCTAGACACTGTCCCGTGACACACTCTATGAACTCCTGTATTGAAGCACAGACCAAACACAACATATTTTTAATTATTTACTCCTGTGACTAAGTCTGGGTTGTAATGTAAAAATAGATTTTCCAGTGCAAAAGGAGTTGCACAGGAAAGTGTTCCTTGCTGAATTAAGCTGTGCTTAAGTGAGAACTGCCGCTTAAGGACAACACGTTCCCTGTGAAAAGGATGGCAAATCCATTTCGGAGAGTCCAACCTTTACGGAGTGCTATTATCAACTCAATTGTATGTTTTTTCCTGTTGCACAAACATGTTCCCAAAAGACATTTAAAATAGCTTTCTTTCCTGCTAAACTGTTGTGCCAAGCACTTTTTCTGATTCTCAGCCTTAACTGGAGCAGGATGTGTTAAATTAAAAAAAAAAAAAAATGCCCTGTCATGCTTGACAGGGTCTAATAGGCCTTAACAACAACAGGGAAACATTTTCCTAATCTGACTGCCCTCTCCCTTACTGAAATTTTAGGACAGTGCATTTTCCTCAAAATGCAAATTATCCTGAAGAAACTAACAAAGCAACATCTTTCCCCAGTCACCATGCTAAATGAAGACATCTAGTAAAAATCTGTACAGCAAAGTAGATATTTTTCCCCAAGTATAGAAAAAAATTACAAAAGAAAATAAATCTTTTTTGTAACAATAAAACAAAACAAAACAAACCTAAAATAAATTAAATTGTGCCATGCCTATAGTCCTAGCTACTCAGGAAACTGATAGGGAAGGATCATTTGGGCCTAGAAGTCTGAGACCAGCCTGGACAATACAGCTAGACCCTATTTCATTAAAAAGTAAATTAATTAATCATATGGAATTTTTCTCTAAGATCTAAAAGTTCTCTCTCTCTCTCTCTCTCTCTCTCTATATATATATATATATATATATATATATATATATATATGAGCAAATAAACATAACCACAATGTCCTGAGGTTTGTGTTGATCATGTCAAAATGTACCCCGTGCATTCCTGGGCTACATTTCTAAAACTGCAGAAATGTGTAGCTTATAACACAGTGTGTGTCTGTTTCCAGTAAGGAGTTTTCTTGACAAAAATCTTTCAGGCTTGCAAAAACAATTGGGGTGGGAGTGGGGGGGGGCAGGGGGTAATCTGGCTGGAAAACTCACATGATGCTTTCTGCAGTAGGAGTCAGTACAATTATCTGAATATTATGCCACTTGTGGCAGCAGATAATGATACCTTAAAGAAACAACAGTAGGGGATGGACTTGTATTTGGGGAAAAGGGGAACCAGTGGAAAGTGAAATGCAGGGCAGAGAGCACAGATTTTGCACAGAATGGCTCTGGATTTGGATGCCTGCTGAGTTGCTTGCTAACTGGGAATGAATGCAGGCAGTTACCTAAATTGCAACCTTACCTGGATTTGTTAAGCCCTATGATGGGGATGGGGATAGTACCCTATATCATAGTTGTGATATGAGAATAAATGTGATAATCTCCACACTCACATCTCTCAATGTCTGAGACATGATAACTGCTCAATCCTAATTGGTTTCTCTCCCCACAGCAGAAAGGGAGTGTCTTGGATTGCTTTAATTGGCCCCAGTTACAACACTTGTAATTTTGAGTAAAATTTTACATGAATGTTTAACAGTGCCAACTTTTCCAAGCTTTCTTTAAAGGAAGACTTTACAGCAAAGGGGCTGAGATAGAACATATTCAGTGTTTGTGCACATATGCTTGAATCATTTTAGAAAAAACTAATCTTAAATGTTAATATAAAATAGTTTCTATATGTGAAGTAACTGGCTTTGTCACCTACTCATGGAAGGTCCTGTCAAAACTTGAAGTAGACCACCCCACCACCGTGCCCAACAGGGAAAGCAACAGCAGCAACAAAACCAGTGTGTGTAAAAACCACCAGTTTACCATCTCAAGTGACTTGTGAAGATCAAGAAAGACTAAACTTTTGTTTAGTCATAGTGTGTATATTTTGATGTAGCTGCCATTATTTCATGAAAATTATTTGTAAGAAATCATGCACCTTTAAAAATTGGAATTAAATTCTTTAACCAGTAGAGGTGTACAGAATAAATGTAAAAATATTCATCAAACAAAGTTGAAAGAATTCTGATTCTGTAAGATGTAAGGTATGTGTTAGGAAAAGAAAGAGAAGCAAATAAAAAATAAATGAATAAATAAATAAAGGAGGAAGTATTGATAAACTAACCTTGATTTATTTATTCATGTTTAAAAATCTATGGTCTTTAAACTTGCTTGTAGTGACATGGTTGGTATTTAAGACCAATAAATGTTTGGGTAAAGATGTGGTTTATTGACATTTGGGGTGTGTGTTCTTATGTATGTTTGTATTTGTAGATGAGAGAGAGCAGCTAAAACTGTTAAAATAGGACAGTTTTCCCCCAGTTTATTTCCTATAAAAGAAGGAGTGCTAGAATCAACATCTAAAATGCATAAATTATCCATTTAACATCAAATCTTTTTTGAGGATGAGGAGGGCAATAATGGGAGTGAACCCAAGAACTCAAGGTTCTTTAACACTTAGCTACATCCCCAGCCTTCTCTCTCTCTTTTTTTTTTTAAAAAAAAAAACAGGATCTAGGTAAGTTGTCCAGGCTTGACTTGAACTTGCCATTCTCATGTCTCAGCCTCCCAAGGAGCTGGGATCATTGGTGTGTGCCGCTGCACCCAGCTTATCTGACAAATCTTTAGATGGAAGTATGAAAATAACATTTTGGCAAATAGAATTATTTTGTACAATCATACTGATAGTGCTCTGTGAAGAATCAAACTATTGACTATCTTTTTAAAACTCAGCTTTGGCTTTATCTGCACAAGGAAACATTATTGGAGCTACTCATTTGTTTAGTTTCATTTCATATTTTGTCTGCTCTACATATAGGCTGAACACATCTTCTTTATGCACCTTCTATGTACATTATTATACAAGTTAAAGATACAGCTGCCTTAAATTTTTTATCTTTTGAGGGCATTTGCTGTATTGCCTTACCAATAATTGTCCCCAGGGAATCACATAGTGTGCATTAATTAATTATCACTACATTTTAAATGAAAGAATAAATGTAATGATTATATATTTACAAAATATGTGTCCACAGTCACAATAATTAACATTGTTTTAATACTTTACAATATCAATTCAAATGTATTCATAGTGACTAAAGATTAGTTGAGATGATCCTTTTTGTACATGTGTAAAAATACTTAAATTTCTCAAAGGAAAGGCTTTCTCATACTTGTGAAGAACATAAAAATATTAGAAGATAACATCATAGGAATCATAACAGGAAGATTTTAATCATTTTCAGATGAGATATTTCTTTTAATTATCATAGCACACATTTCAAAACTTTAGTAGAATACTTTTGCCCATTAATCCTAAAACAAATCATGCTGACAATGACCTTTATATTAAGAGAGAAAAATTTCAATTTTAAAAATAAAACAAAAAGTTTTTGGATGTAAGATAAGGACTAAGTTGCAAGTAAATATAAATATACAAAGCTTTGACATTAACACTTTCTTTAGCAACAGACTGTATTTAAGTAATATGTTGTATTTTAAAAATTCAAACAGCATTACATTGAATATGCATAAATGAAGGTTCTAATTTTAACCAAACCTGGAGATTACAGAGGAGACAGAAGGAAGTCTATTCTAGCAACAACAGGTGTGATTCTAAGGCTTCTTGCCCAGCTACATTAAGTTTTCTAATATCCAGACCTCCACATATTATCTTTGTTTGTTACCAAGCAAGCTCTATATCATTTGAGCAAAACCACATACTTTTTTTAAGATTATAATAATAAGGACATTACACTAGATTCCCTTTCTCTTCTTTAATTCTATTTTCTGAGAAAAAATATGTGTTACACCCAAGACATGTATATTAACGCAAATTTATTAAACATTGAAGTACAAACTAAAAGGAACTTTTCCCATACATTTACTTCAGATTATGCATGCAACATATTACATTTTGCAACAGATTGCTATTTTCATATTTATTTAAATGTTTAGAAAACTGATTTTGGCTGAGTTTTGCCTTTCTCCTCCCAATGCCTTAATTAATGAGTAATGTGACACTCCTAATAAGCAGGATAATATACTTTAAAAATCACTTAAAACATTACTAAAGAAACAGAGAATCTAAAAATAAAACCCAAAGATGTTTAAAAATGATTTCCATAAAATAATTACTATTATTATTTTGTTACAGTGCTGGGGATCAAACCCAGGGCTTTATGCCCATGCTCTACCTACCATGGAACTATATATACCAGCCTCAAATTATATTTTGTATGTATCTTTCTTTTAAAAAGTGAGGTTACAGAAGCTCGAGAACCTATCTTAAAAATAAATAAATGAGTTCAATATAGCCTTGTGCTGCAGTCCTCTGTGGTATACAGATGGGAAACAAAACAAAACAAAGCAAAAATTAAAAACTGTGTTCTGCAGCTGTTTGGCTTTTGCTCTTGGGATGATCCAGAATGACTTTGGCTTTTACTGTAATGTTTGTACAAAATTCCACACCTCAGAGAAGGTACTAGCAAAATTTTAGTCCAAGAAATGAAATAATTTACTAACTGTATTTAGGGGAATGAGATAATTATATTCCTGGGACACCTAAGGAATAGCTAGGTGAGGGAAAGTAAAAATTTTAAGTGCAGTTTTTCTTTGCCATTTTTATCCCATTCTCTCTCTCTCTCCATGCTCTAGGTAGTTAGTAACTAAAACAGTGCTTCAGCGAAGTATAGGGTTTACTTCTTCCTAAAAACAATTAGCAATTGCATTTTAAAGGGAGCATAAATAAGTTAATTCAGATCACGGATGATGTTCACAGCTCTCTTAGAGGCCTGACTTCTTTCCTCCTCCCCTCTTCCCTTCCTCTCTCCTAAAGTCTTTTATATTTTGTAAAGGAATGTTTTACATGTGAATGCCTTTAATTGACTCTGTTTACCAAATAATGATGGATAATAGCCCTGATCTTCCTGGGAAAGTGTTTATAACATCAAGTCCTTTTTTTCTCCCTCATTGGGTCAGCTTTTCAAATTTGTTTTGATTCAGGAGTAACCCTAGAAGAGTATAATGTTTTGCTCTCTAGACCAGTGAAGAAGATGTTAGTGTGATATTAGTATCTGTCAGAAAATAAGCAAGTTCTAATATTTTCTTTCTAAAATAATGCAAATAATCTTAAACAAAAAATGACTTGGTAGAAAATATTTGACTTTGAAGTAATATAAATTGAGCACAGTGATTGCATACATGTTGAGGATAGCAGCTGTCCAAAGCATGATCTACAAATTACTGGATGACACTTTGTACTCTGAATGTTCATATTCACCCATTCAATAAATGTATTTTGGGCCGCTAATATGTGCTTGGGATAGTATGTGACACTAGTATGTGACCCTGAATTAGTTGCCAGTAAAATAATGGCACTTAAAAGGAGAGTAGGCCAGGTGCAGTGAAGCATATCTGCAATACTAGCCACTGGTCCGGTGGGGGTGGGGGAAGGCATGCAAAAGGATGGAAAGTTCCAGGCTAGCCTGGGCAACTTAATGAGACCCTGACTCAGAAATAAATAAATAAATAAATGAGATTAAATTGAATGTCCTTATAAAGTTATAGTAGGGAAGCAGGAATCAATTAACACACAAATATAGAGAAAATGATCTAATATAGAGAGGATGGGGATGATTTCTCAGAGGAAGTGGTGTTTTACTTCAATCTGAAGTAGACATTGTCACTGACTAGGCAGTATGTAGAGGGCTGTGAAGTGGGGGCAGAGGGCAGTGTGGGTAACACATGGGAATGCTCTCAGTAGGCGAAGGGCAGTATGAGATGCGGCTGCAGAAGGGGGCAGAACCGTCAAACTGAGAGTTTAGATAACTTGTTAAAGACTCTGCTCTTTGTCTTCTAACACCTACAAACATGTGTTTCCGTAATGGACTGACAAGAAGTGAGTTGGATTAGTGCTGAGGAGCAAAAGACCAAGGGAGTTGGGTTAGGAGTGAGGGAGGAAATGATAAGAACAAAGACTTATTCTGAGAAGTTCAGCTTTTTAAAAGGAGAAGAGGTTTAGTGGTTGGTGTGTGTGGGAGAACCTGTGGAATTAGAGTGCTATTTTTAGATGAGATTGACATGAACATTTTAATATATTTAGGGGACTCATTTTGTGGAAGAGTTTGAATGTACAAAAGACATCAGCAATATTAAATTTACCCCAAAATTACAGGAAACAGAATGCAAAGCAGCATTGGCAATCCACCTTGGAAAAGGGAAGGGATGATACCTGCCCTATTTGAAAATTGTGAAAGAGGAAAATATAGAACCCTGATTTTGATATGCAAACATGTGGCAATATTAAAGTAGGAGAGCTGTATACTGTGTACTTCTGGTCCTTTTACAACACTGATAGTTGAGAGAAAAGGAAGGAGTCAAAAGGGCGATGGAAAAGAATAGAAAGTGCAAAAAATTTGAAAAACTCTTTTAGACACAGGAAGAAAGCATTGACTAATTAAACCAAATAGGATTTCTGCACAAGGAACAATCTGGTTTGAGCTAAGGTAAAATTTTGCTGATTTTAGGAGGGACATAAGTTTCATAGCTTATGTGGCAATGATTTTAGGAGTGAAGAAGAATTGAGAATTGGGTCATGGAATGAAATTACCACAGTTGAGAGGTCCAGGTGGGCTCTGGTAGTTTGGGTCATTACACCTGGGGATGAGAACATAGTAGATGTCTCAAGGGTCTTTTGTTTTGTGTGTATGACAGGTGAGGCCACAGAGTTTAATGGCACCAAAATATTTTTTTTCTGATGCATCCTTTTACAAACTTATAGGTAAAAGATTGATTAAAAATATCTGTGGGTTGGGCATGGTGACACCTGCCTGTAAACTCAAGAAGCTAAGGCAGGAGGTTCATAAACCTGAGGTCAGCCTGGGAAACTTAAAAGAAACTGCCTTAGAATACAATATTAAACACATTGAGAATGTAGCTCAGTGGTTGAACCTTTCATGTTCAATACTTAGTACCAGTAATAATAATAATAATAATAAAAAATAAATAAATAAATAAATAAATAAATAAATAAATAATTGTCATTTTTTTCTGGAATGCAATAAGAGAACAGATGGCATGAAAGGATAAACTTCAATTACTGATGAAAATCTAAAGATCATGATCTTTTTTATAATTGGAATCTGCTAATTTTTCCTTTTTAAATAGTTCCCTTTTCACTTTTTAGATGTAGATATATCTGGAAATACTGAAAGTAATATAGTAAAAAGCCCCCCAAAATCAGTTTAGGTAATCTTAAAATAATTGTGGTAAACCCTATAAAAACTGCAATAGCTTAGCATTATGTAATTTCTATAAATAATGTAAACAAAACATTTACTATAAAGTCTGGGGATGTAGCTCAGTGGTAGAACACATGCTTTCCATGCACAAAGTCTTGCGTTTGATCTCCAGCACAACACACACACACACACACAAAAAAAAAAAAAATCATTACCATAAATACTATTGAACTGATTCTCATTTATGAGTGTGTTCCAGCCCCATTGATAACAGTGTCTGTGAGATTAAAGCATTTCCAGGTGAAACCACCTCTCCCTCTACAACAATTGCTTAGCCAGACAAGACACCTTATCCAAAAGCAACAATCTGCAAGGTAGAAAATCAGCCATGATATCATCTAGTGTTAAATGGATGAGTTGATTCAATTTAAATCTCAGATTTTTAATTAAGAGAGAATTGATTAATGACAGATAATGAAATGAAAATGATACCTAGAGAAAAGTCAAGATGTAGAATCAGTGCCCAACCTTAGGAGAAAGGATATGGGATGAGGCAATTAGATATCATGAGTGTCAGACACAGGCAGGAAGAAGCAGATGTGAGTGAGGGTGAGCCATGGGACTACAGTAGATAACTATATCTTGGGCACAGAGAAAGATTCAGCACCTTTCTAACAAGAGGCATTGAGAGACAGAGATGTGACAGGAAGTAGATAGCTGAGACAGTATTGGCAGATTCAATGCCAGTGAATTACAAAGATTCACGAACTGAAACTTGTGAGAATTAATCTGGAATCTTCCAGTTTTAGAACTGCATTTCATCTGTGTGAGATATAGCCCTTTCCTAGTTTCCACACATTTCTGCATTTCCTTTTAGTCAGAATAGCTTGAGCAGGTATAATTTCTTGAAATCCAAAGTGTTGTGGGATGTGAATGACTTTCCTCTTAAGGCATCCAAAAGATAAGAGAGAGGCCACAGGGTAGACTTGGAGGAGTCCTCAATGAGTGACTCTGGCCCATGGCACTATTCTCACCTGGTGTCCCAGTTGGGCAAACTTTACAGATTCTCTTATTCCCTGACCCTGTACTTTCTTCATCACTAAGATTAAATATTTAAGACAATCTCTGTTTAACACTTTCAAATGTTTACTAGCTTCAAATAAAATTTTGCTTTTCAGTGTATTGAGCAAATCATCATAAAAGACATGACTATATATGTAAATTAAATCATGCAATAGTATCTGAATTATTAGAGTTGTATGTTCTTGTAAAGCACTTTGTTTTGTGATAAAAGTGAGGAGGAAGGTGCCTATTATAAAAAGTAAGACATGATTGAAGCTTTAAGATCCTAATATAAAATGCAATGCAATATTTATATATTGTAAATAGCCTTCAGATTTTTAAAGTCTGTGTCATCTTCAAATGTTTGTCACTCGGTAAATAACTCTTAGTAAATAATTCTACATGAATCAAAAACTAACTAGTTTTCATTGATTGTTTTCTCTCAGTAGTATTATAGTTACTGTGAGAAACTGTGACAATTTGCAATCTAGGGCAGAGGGCAAATTATACACAGTAAATGTTCAAATTACAGTATTTCTCTGCCTAGAATGTGTTCCATCACCTAAGTGGATGCCTGAAACCATTCATAGCACTGAAATCTATGTATATTATACTTTTTCCTACACACACATACCTATGATTAATTTTAATTTGTAAGTAAGGCAAACAAGAGATTAACAGCAGTAACACCAACATAAAACAATTATAGCAATATACTGCAATAAAACTGGCAGCATGCCTACACTTTGGGACTATTATAAAGTAAAATAAGGGTTACTGGAACATATGCACTGCAGTACAACAGTCAGTCTGATAACCAACACAGTTCATAAGTGACTCATGGGTCACGAATAGGCAAGTAGGATGTACATCCTAGATGAACAAAGGAACAGCCCACGTGGATCCTCATCCTAGGCCAGACGGAGCAGGGCAGTGTGAGATTTCATCATGCTACTTAGAATGTCACACAATTTAAAAGCATGAATAGATTAATTCTGGAATTTTCCATTTAGCTTGGCTTATGTGCAACTGAAACTGTGGAAACTGAAACTATGGATAAGGAGGGACTACTACATCTTGGTATGTGCTAAAAAAGATGAATCACTGTAATATTTCAGGGAAAAAGTTATCCAAGATAACTGGATCTGGAGGTTTATAAGGTCGAAGCTTCAGAGAAGGGGGAAATTTAAGCTTGGCCTTGAGGAATAAGTAGAAAAAATGGGAAATTCCAAATAAGAGAACAATTATAGGCAAAGACAAAAGGCAGGGAGAAAGCCTGTCATGTTATTATGTATGATTATTGTCATGTATTATGCTTAAAACCTTGTAAGTGAATTGCCTTATTTATCTGATTGATGTTCTACTTACAATTGACATATACATATAAAATTTATGTATATACATACATATATTTATATATAACTTAGTTTATATAAATTGTATACTATTTATATATATACAAAAAGTATATTTAATTGCCAGTTAATTTAATATATATATTTTTGCCAGTTTATATATATATAAATTGTACATTTATTTTGTACATAATTATTATATATATAAATTAAATAATATATAAAAATTATATATATATGTATGTATACATAGTGTGTGTGTGTATATATATATATATATACTTTTAAAATATTAATTCAAGATAATATGAATTGCAAGTTTTTTTTTTTAAAGAGAGAGAGAGAGAGAGAGAGAGAGAGAGAGAGAGAGAACTTTTTTCTTGATATTTATTTTTTAGTTTTTGGTGGACACAACACCTTTATCATATTTGTATGTGGTGCTGAGAATCGAACCCAGTGCCTTGTGCATGCCAGGCGAGCATGCTACCACTTGAGCCACATCCCCAGCCCTGCAAGTTATTTTTTTGACTGATTGGTTTAGTCAGGAGTAGACCTCCTGGTTTCATAATATCTCTGGGCTTAAATCTTAACTTCATAAATAAAGCCCTATGAGCAAAGAATGTAATAGCAAAGTCTTGGTAGCAATATACTGAGAAAGAGGATTTTGTGAATTCTGTTGGTTAAAGTGTGAGCACATCAGATGGTAGGATATGAGATATAAACAATTCCACACTAGGCAAATCTAAACAAATGCTTCTCAAGTGTTGGGACATTTAGTTATGTTTACATGCTTATCTTTGAAAAAGTATTTTAATGGATCCATAAAGAACAGTGAGCCTACCCAAAGTGTGTACGGGCAAGTACATCTGTCAACAGAAAATGATTACCATACACATAAAACAAATTTAAAAATTGGCCTGCTTGGAAATTATTGATAAACAAATCATTTTGAAGAATCAGAAGAAGAACATAGATCTGAAATGTATGCCATAATATACAAACATTTTGTGGGGAAGAAAACTAGGGATTGAATTTAAGCATGCTCTACCACTGTGCTATATCCCCAGTCCATTTTATTTTTAATTTTGGCATAAATTCTTACTGAGTTGCTGAGGGTCTCACTAAGTTGCTGAGGTTAGCCTTGAACTGTCAATCCTTCAGCCTCAGCCTTCCAAATCACTAGAATTATCGCATGTACCACAATGCTGGACTATACAAAGTTTTTGTAAATGTTTGCAGCTTCTAATAGTGTTTCTGACAGGAAAGTAGTAGTTATGTGACATCAATCTGACATTAGGTTATAAAACATTTTAAAATTATGAACATATTATTAAGTATTTGGCTAAAAATTCTTTTTGAAAGTCTGATATATCAATAAAATATAGCATCACTAACTCTAGTCACCATGCTGCACAATAGATCTTTGAGATTATTATACTTATCTAACTGTAATTCTGTGTCCTTTGCTCAACATCTCCCTAATCCTGTCCAAAAATGAGATGTCACCTCACACCTGTCAGAATGACTATGAAAGCTAACATAGTGAAGAAAATCCTTGCACACTCTTGGTGAATAATAGCCAATATAGAAAAAAGTACTTTCTCAAAAGTTAAAAATACACTACCATATGATCCTAGCTATCCCACTACTGGGTATATATCCAAAGGAAATAAAATCAGCATGTTGAAGAGATACTACCCATGTTCACTGCAGCATTATTCACCATAACCAAGATACTGAATCCACTCAAGTGTCCACCAACTGATGAATGGATAAAGGAAATGTGGCATATGTGCACAATGGAACACGATTCAGCTATAATATTGTGCCAACCTGGATGAGCCTGGAAGACATTATGTTGAGTGAAATATTCCAGGCACAGAAAGACAAATACCACCTGATCTTGCTGATATATGAAATCTTAAAAAGTTGATCTCATAGAAGCAGAGAGTAGATGGTGGTAACTAGGAAACTTAGTAGTTGATAGGGTAAAAATTGGGGAGATTTTGGTTAAAGAATAAAAATTAGTCACATAACAGCAGTAAGTTCAAAAGATCTATTGTATAAGATTGTGAACATAATTAATGGTGATATTGTATTCTTGAGGGATTCTGGAAGAGTGGCTGTTAAATGTTCTCATCACCAAAAATGAAATTTATGTGAGGTGATGCTTATGTTAGCTAGCTAAATTTTACAATTTGGTTGGTTTGAAAAATATTGCAACAGTCATGGGTAGTTAATTAACTAATGGTTAAACAAAACATTCAGCCCTTATTGTTTCTGTATATAATTATTCAAAATTCTTTCATCTTGAATGACATATAGCTGTCATGGTGTGTTAAATGACATAAAATATCTCCCTTACTCCCAACTTCCCTATTTTTCTTGTAATAGGCCCAGTTAAGTATACTGATCTGTTTCATTGAACTAAACAAAACTCATTAACACAAGTAGTTTCACATACATGAAAAGGCAAAAGAAAACAAATAGAAGGGTTGACATGGAATGGAGCTGGGAATAAGACTAACAATGTCATGGATTTCATAAACAAAACTCTTTACTTGTTAGGGATGGTCTAAAATTTCGATTCCAACCATTTTAGCAGATCAAGTTACCAAGTATACCATTAATAGGATGGCAATTATCCAACAACTCAGAAAAAGTGCTATTATGCTCCAAACTAATTGCTAACAGGACTTCTAGGATCCTCAAAAGGAGGGCGTTCTATAATGTAATATATATGCTTCTCATCTAAATCCAACAGTGTAAAATTTAACAATTTTCAAAGGGCCATTTCTTATCACTTTCATCAGTAAAAATTATTCTATATAAATTTAATATGATATGGCCCTTTAATCTGATGATTTGAGTTCAGCTAGGGATAGATTTTGAGTTATCTGAAGGATGCAATGCACTAAATATATTTTAAGTAATCCGGACTATATATTCTTTCTCTTAAAAGAGATTTTTAGCCAGTATACATTTGATAAAAATTTTTATTGAAAAAATATTGAATAAAAGCTCTCTTATTAGTTCTAAGTTGAATTTTTTTGTACCTGAAATAAAGAATTATTTTCTAAACTCAAGTGGATTTAAAAAAATACTCCCAAAGCAACATTTTTGAAAACCATTTAATATATAGTTTAAGGCATAGTTGATGTCCCAAGGTCTATTTAAAGTAACATAGCTGCAATACTTAAAAAAAAAAAAGAAAAGAAAGCATAAATGGAACCCAGCAATACCACTTTCTGGAACATCTTCCAGAATAAACAACATGTAAAATTTATGCCAGAGAAATTCTATTGTTGTACTGCATTTAAATCCAAAAGAAATCAAGACTTGAAATGTTTTATGAGACATATGCCTATGCTAGAAATAATAGAAGCTTCTTTTATCTCCTACTAAACAGATGTCTTAATAATTTTTCATTTCTTTTACCTGTCATGAAGAACTACAGAACCCAAGAGACTGTTGATGAGTAAGTAGTAATATAACAATGCTTATGCTAATATACTGATTCTAAAATAATATCAACTATAATGAAATCTGCTTCAATAGGACACTGGAGCAGGGTGGACACAAGGAAGTTTAAATATATACTTTTCATTTTTTTATTTCAATCTATGTTATGTGACTTCGTTTTATCTATCTATCTATCTATCTATCTATCTATCTATCTATCTATTCCATAGGATTGAAACCAGGGACACTGTACCACTAAGTACATCCCCAGCCCTTTTATTTATTTATTTATTTTATTTTGAGCAAAGGTTTCACTAAGTTGCTCAGGCTGGAATTGAACTTGTGATCCTCCTGTTTCAGCCTCCAAAGTAGCTGGGATTACTGGCATGTGCCACTGTGCCTGGCAGTTATGTGGTAAACTTAATTTTAAATTATGAAGTATAAAACCACTATAGAAAAGAGGATGTTCCTAGAGTTATTTGTTATTGCAATGGTTTGTAAAATATAAAGTTACCCATATGATACACTTCTTTAATATTTCAAAGTCTCTAGTGTTTACTTCCTTATCAAAATCACCTACATTTCTATTGTTTAGTACCTCGGCTAGCCAGGCATGGTGGTGTATACCTGTAGTCCCAGTTATTGGGATGCTGAGACTGGACGATAACTTGAGCGCAGGAGTTTGGGGAAAATCTAGGAAATACAGCAAGATCCTATCCCTTGAACAAACAAACTAACAAACAAACCCCCAATAATATCTTTGCCAATCTGCAGTGTGATCAAGCATGCTTCTGTGCAGTTGAATGATGACTCAACTTAGTTCATCTGAGGTCAAATATTGCAGGACTGGGTTTGAGTCATCAGGTTCTCAGAGTCTCCTTGCAGAATCCTTTGTTCTGTCCTTATTTTGCCCCAGCACTTTCATTCAGTAAAATTTTGGAAGCATCCATGTTATTTCTGGTCACTTAAAAATGTCTTGATTTTTATTGTCTGCATCAGTTCCCAAAGTTACTCTCCACACTGATATTAAGACAGGCAACAGGAAAACAACCAATCAAACAACCAAAAATCAAGTAAAATTGTGGATGTAATTTCATGGATAATTCCAAAAAGAAGAGATGAGAATTGCATAAAACCCAACTCTTTTCTTCTTCTTCTTTTTTTTAATTTTAAAAATTTATTCTTTTTTATACATACATAACAGTAGAGTGTATTGTAACATATTATACACATATAGAGTAGAACATCCCATTCTTGTGGTTGTACATGACACTGGTCTTGTAATCATCTCTGAACACAAGAAAGTTATGTCCAATACATTCTACTGTTTTTAGTATTCCTATCCCTCCTCCTTCCTTTCATTTCCCTTTGTTTAATCCAATGAACTTCTATTCTTCCTCCCCTGCTCTTATTGTTTGTTAGCATCTTGATATCAGAGAGAACATTCGGCCTTTGGGTTTTTTGTGATTGGTTTATTTCACTTAGCAGGATAGTCTTGAGTTCCATCCATTTACCAGCAAATGCCATAAGTTAATTCTTATTTCTGGCTGAATAATATTCCATTGTGTATATATTCCACATTTTATTTGTCCATTTGTCCATTTATCTGCTGAAGGACACCTAGTTTGGTTTGGGAGCTTAGATATTGTGAATTGAGCTACTATAAACATTGATGTGGCCATGTCACTATAGTATGCTGATTTTCAGTCCTTTGGGTATATGCCAAAGATTGAGATAACTGGGTCAAATGGTGGTTCCATCCCAAGTTTTTGAGGAATCTTCATACTGCTTTCTAGAGTGGTTGCACCAATTTACAGTCCCACTAACAAAGTGTGAGTCAAACCTTTTCCTCCACATCCTCGCCAATATTTATCAGGACATTTTTTAAAAATCTAGAATATAATATGAACTTTTAGTTTTCCTTGTATATTCATATTTTGTCTACTAATAACATTATATCATGTTGATTTTGACTCTCCTTTTTTCTTCATTAGCCTGTAAGTTTTTCATGGGAGTAATAAAACTAATCATGACTTAAATATCTACTTCCATTGCTATTTAAACCTTCGCAAAGAAACCAAAGTTTATTCATCCTTCTCTTCTCTTGCGTTTAAGACAGCTCACAGAAAATATTTGGAAAATTGGTATTTAGTTGATCTGAAATCAGAACGATCAGGTAATCTTCCAACCTATTGTTGTGTATTGTTATTTAATCTCATTAAGTAAAATTCAGATTTAGAGATGTGTTTTCTTTTTTATCATTCTTGAGTTTTGCTCATATTCTAGAACATCCCATGTTCTTTAAAATAATCTCTTAGAAATTATTGGTGTTATGAACTAAATTCTGTTCCTCCAAACTTTGTATATTTAAATTATAACCACCAGGGTGGCTATAGTTGGAGAAAGCACCTTTTAAATAAGTAATTAAAGGAAGTCATAGGGTGAGGCTCAATGCAATTTGAGGTGTCTGTATAAGACATCAGGGACAGGTGAACTCATGTGAGTATGTAGCATTCAGAAGGCCACAGCAAAGCAAGGGGAAGAATGGGGAGAAACCCAACAAGCCAACACATTTATCTTAGACTTGCAATCTCAAGAACTGGGGGATAAAATAAATTCCTGTTATCTAAGCCCTTTCTTCAGAGACATCTTATTATGGTAGTCCTTAGTAAACTAAAACCACTGGATTGGGCCAGCTCTGAGAAGTTGACTTTAAGTGAAAGCTGGTTAAAAAATTTCAAGAATTTTATAAATGTTTTTTATTAATGGTATTTCAAACATTATCTCACTTTAAATTCCTTTTTATCCATTAGTATGTCATTTTATTTATTCAAAGATGAGAACAAAGATATGCATTTTAGTTTTCAAAAGCACAATTTATGCTAAGAAAAGAAAATATTTTCTGTTATGTGAGGTTAAAATAATATGTGTTTAAAAAGACTTTCCTGAGTTCATATGTGTTAGGGGTATAAAACTATCTCTAAAGATTCCATCATGTCTGCCTAAACACATAACACATAATGCATGAGATTGTCATTATTCACAGCAGTTTAAAAAGCTATGATTAATAACTGTTAGTTCTGGAGTGCACATGCTCATCCTTTTGGAAGCAGAAGCTGGCTCTCATACTGACTTAACCTCTGTTTGCTCTACGAATCATTCAGCCTGCAGTTTGCTACTGTCAAACTAAACTACAAATTCCTAATAGAAAGTACTCCAAAATACATAAAACA
Organism: Marmota monax; assembly: GCF_021218885.2. Classification (NCBI taxonomy): domain Eukaryota; kingdom Metazoa; phylum Chordata; class Mammalia; order Rodentia; family Sciuridae; genus Marmota; species Marmota monax. Next base: position 20,599,503 of record NW_026692781.1, read on the forward strand.
GATCCTAACATTTCTGAGTCTTCAGAATAAGAACATTAAAATTTTTTTATGTAGAAGATTAAAGTAAACAAATCTGCTAGTATTTCATGTGTTTGAAAGATAATAGCTTTCCCAGATAATGAATGTAAGAGAAACTTTTGTCTTTCATGTCAAAAATCAGTTTGATTAAAAGAATCACTTATCATTTAATCACCTAGTTCTGAAAAAGATCATAGTTCTTTCATAAGATTCTGACCTAATATTTGCAATCCATACCATAGAAAAATCTGTTATGTTTAAACCATGGTTTCATATTTCAAGTGGAAGTATAATGAAATTTGTGGAGGGTATAGTTCAAATAGCCTGATAATCATAATCATATTTCTTATTAGAAATTTAAAAAATAGAGAATCTGACCCTGAGGTGAAGATTACTGTAGAAAATGACGACTGTGGCAATCTTCATGTATTTGACTACAGATATAGTAAACCTCAGGGTAGGAAAAAAATCTATTAAAAGAACACATTGAAACCAGATAAACCAGATATAAGTTCTTGTCAACTATTGCCAGGAGGAAAACAAATCATTATGGCCTCTCACAACTTAGTTGTGAGTCTAAAATCACTGAGAGGTACCATGAATTTACATTTCAGGGTGTCTTTAAAAGACATCTCAAGTAAGTAGGAGAAAAAATATTTAAATGTATAAAAAAGGGATAGAAGAAAGTTGAGGTATAAAGGAAGACTAGTGTTCAGAGCAGAAGGTGAGAGAGTTAGTTTCTCATATCTTGTCTTGGATTACCTAAGCATAAATACAGCACAGGACATGTCTAGAGACTTGTTTTCAGGCAGACTTTACACATTTGAATATTGAAAGTTCTACAAGGATATGGAGACTGGATTGTGTTAAGGGTTTCAAGCTATTTGAAAGATTCCCCTAAACACACTACAGGTTACCTGAATGCTGGTTTATTATATCATGATTGACTTGCAAGAATTCATGTTTGTTGCCTTTCTTAGTTATAACTAAGCCAGAAATAGATTAATCCTTAGCATTAGGAAGATCTGCAGCAAGACCACCCACATGGATGTAGCTATATTCACTTTTTCCCATCTAAAAATAACTTCATCAGGAAATATCACATACATTCTTGTTGCCAGGTGACTCATGTAAAACAAAAGAATGCTTAAATCAGCCTTGCACTCCCATAGTCTACATAATGTTTTCATAAATTCAAACACTTTAAATCCTATTCTCAATTCTATACTCTGTAAATATTTACATATTTTTCCATATAAAAAATTCTTCCTAATTCATATTGTGACTAAACCTTGTTAGGTCCCATCAGCCTCTGAATATCAAATCATATTATCAATAATTCACAAATTCCTGCTTTCACATGTGCATGAGAGCACGGGACTCCAGCATCCTGCAGCATACTGAATATTTATTGGATGGGTTGGTTCACAAGCCATCTTCTTTTGTAGGACCACTAAGCATTATTCTCTGTAGTGTCTGACCTCATTTGTCATCTTTTATGCATGGGTGTCTATTTAAGTGACTTCACTCTTGATATGGTTTTCTACTTTATCCTGACATTATCTCCCATGGCTCTCAAAGTCATCAACTCTCAGGATGCCAGAGCTTTGCATGGAATTGGTTGAAAATTCCCTTTGACTTTATCCTTACTAAGTTGCCCCTACATCAACATAATTCTTCTGCAGAGTTTTACTCATTCTCTTTTTAAAATAGCTCCTTCATCTTCATCTCCCTAGAAGCTCCAAATCAGTTCAAGTGTCCCATGAAGGACAGATGGCATGCCACCCTTCATGTCCACATCACCGCAGGTGAGGTCCCACATAACAAAACAATTTCCTCTTTCCTGCAGCAAAATGAAAAGCATTTTGCATACATATGGATGCTGGTGGAAGAGTGGCAGGAAGTGGGCAAAAGGAAGGGTGGTTGGACGAAGCATCTCATCCTGGTTCCATCTTACTAGTAAGAGGAAAGTCAGGTTCACTGAAGTCGAATTCAAAAATCTATTACCAACATAGAGAAAGCACATAGTAAATATGAAAAGTGGATAGCCAACTCTATCCACAGTTAGAGTGCTCTTTATTACCACAATTCAATTTGAAGTATTTTAGGGAATACACACACACACACACACATTTTTATTTTTATATAAATTTACATATATTTATATAAGGGTTCAGGCACATTTAAAAAAAACAATAAATTAAAAGAATTACATGTAGTAAGCAGTCTGTACTTTATTTATCACCAACGCAAAACTAGCTGATACTCCTGCTAACAATTCCAGCCTCATTTTGTGTGATAGAAAAGATGTTTCCTCAATCATTTTAAAAATAAACATTGATTATGTGTTTAGTTTCTTTTTTTTAAATTTGTTCTTTTTAGATATACACGTCAGTAGAGTGTATTATACATAATATGGTGTGTAACTTCCCATTCTTGTGGTTGTACATGATGTGGAGTTACACTGGTTGTGTATTCATAAAAGAACATAGGGATGTTATATCCAGTTCATTATACTGTCTTTCCTATTCCTATTCTCTTTCCCTTTCTTTCATTCTCCTTTCTAATGCACTTATTTGACTATTTTTTTTACGGCTCTAATGCTAAAAAACAAAATTAGTACAGCTTGCTGCATAAAGAGAAAAACACAACAAAATAGGAATTGAAAGACTTGGTATATTCAGAGTGTCCACAAATTGTGTAAGTACATGTATGGGCTATGCTAATTGAGTGGCCCCATTATTATATCAGGATGTGGAGAGCAATTTCAGAATGTTTTCTAATAGGGTAAAAATTTTTCAATATAAATGTCAATCATACTTCTTATTGAAATAAGAATTGAACAATACTCCATGAGAGATCTTGCAGCAATAAGCATTCTGAAATTTAAGATAAACCAGCATATTATGTACTCCCAACTTAGGAAACAACTTGATAAATTCGATGGACATTGAAATGGATATGAATACAAAATGGGATGATTTCCCAAAGTCCAGGCTTAATAATAAATGGCAATTTGCTTTGGGGTATTTGAAAGATTTCTGAAATCTCTTTCAGAGGATACTTCAATAAATATCAGAGATTGTTTCATTGAGTTCCAAGTTTAATATATAAAAAAATGTGCGGAGCAACATGGTGAAAAATTAAATTTGAAAAATAGAGTGTTGTTTATAAATAACTTTCAGGAGACATGATTAGTTTGTGGGTAATTTATTGAATAGTCAATATAAATGAATGAAATGAAAAAAATGGACACTAATGCTAGTTGTGACCCCGAGTTACTATTGTGTTTCATTTAATGTCTTAATTTTTCTGCTTCTCAGTTTTTCATCTTATAAATGATGTAAGTTGTATCAAAGTACTGTAAGTTTCCTTCTAGTTCTAAGAACCTACAAAGCTAATCTATTAAAAGAAGTGAATATAGGGTTTTTGGAAGTCTATGCCAAGAGATGACACCAGGGGAAGAGATTTCCAATAGAGAATATAGAGGTTACAATTCAGATTATACTGTTTAAATAGAACTGTGAAAGAAATAAGTGGCTTCCTTGTTTCAATACTAAATTTTTTTTTTTAAAGATGAACTTGACCCTCAAAGACATAAGACTGGAAAATAATAACAAAATGTCATAAAAATTGTATTGACTGTAAAGAAATCGATTTTTCCAAACAGCCACTATAAAATGTGAATATATAATTTGGCAGGTCCATTTACCAGGCTTATGGAATCATAAATTTCCTTTAAATCCAAGGACTGTTTCTTTTTGGCAGGAGTGTTTTAGAGGGAGCATATTAAAAGCTGCAAATATTTGTGTTGGGTTTTCCTTTGTGAGATATCTACAGCAGTCTGAGAGAGCAAAGAACATTTAGCCACAGCAGGAACTTCCTGTAAAAATACAGTCGAGCCTTCTTCTAAGCCACACCCTTTGCTTCTTCATATGTCCTAGGCATTTCTTGAATGATTTAGGTAGAAGTTTGTTCATTTTTACATGAATGCATAAATGCAACTTTGTCTTCATTATTATTTTTTGTACTGAGGAGTAAACCTAGGGTTGCTTAACCACTGAAAACATCCCCAGCCCTTTATTAAATTTTATATAGAGACAGGGTCTCATTGAATTGCTAAGTGCCTTGCAAATCTGCTGAGACTGGCTTTGAAATTGCCATCCTCCTGCCTCAGCCTCCCAAATTGATGACATTACAGGCATGTGCCACTGTGCCTGGCTTGTTTTTTAATAAGCAGTAGAAGCATAAATAATTTTTTGTAAAATATATTAGTAGGACTCTATATATCAGAGCAATAAGACAATAGGCATCTGGTTATTCATAAGAATCCAAAGACTAATGGAGAAATATGGACAGAAACTGGGTACTATTGGAAAGATATAAAGATCATCAGTACAGAAGAGCTGGTTGGAAATTAATAATGGTCAGATTGGTAACTCTGTTGTATCAATGAATAAGTGGCACAGGAAGTGGTATAGCTTTGGCAAAGTGCCTGCCTAGCATGTATGAGATCTTGATGTCAATCCCCAGCATTAAGAGAAAGAGAGAGAGAGAAAAAGAGAGAAAATTCCATTTTATTATATTCACAATAGGGTCTACATATTTTAGGAACAGGAAATAGTTTGTCAAAATTGATATATTCCTAACAGATAACTAACTTGCTTTGAAAGGAAGCTGAAGTAAGGCCTGGAGACACAATGGAAAACGAGACAAAAATAAAACATTTAAGCACAACAAAGAGTTTTTATTTGTTTGTTTTAATGTGGATTTTTCTACATAGGGAAAATCTAAACTATTAGATTTATTTATTTATTGACTATTAGAATTCACTTGGGGTCTAATGAATTTTGACTGAAATTTGGCCTGGGATGTCAGTTCCTTAATGGAAGACTGAATGAATCCCATAGAGCAAAATTTGGGATCTGATGAAATCTTTTTACTAAATACTTTGTGTTGAACTGTATGTTTATTATATGTGTCAATCCATCTTGAAAAAAAGATTCTGGAGGTTTCTCGCCTTTTATAACAACATAAATGTTAACAGCTTGTGCATGTGAACATGTATGATTTATTATCAAAAATAAAAACAAGCTCTATGCTGATAGTCATATCACACATGAAATTATGACACATGGTATTATACACCCCCAGATGCAATTAGTCTTTCTTAACTTCCTTATAATTTATTATCCTTAATATCAAAAGTGAAGCCCTTCCAATATCTTCAACCCATCACTTTCAAGGTCATATTTATTCCTTTTCTAGTATTACCAACAAGCACTTTTCCTTTTTCTATATGTTGTATTGAAATTTCATTATCCTGTAATTAAGTTTGAAAAGTGAAGTCAGTAGTTCTGGTCAAATGCATGGTATCTAGAAAGGCATGACATTATTACTCATTGATTTCCATGATAAGAAAATTTATATACATGTTATTGATCAACTTATTTTAATTGTGTTTCTCATGGGGGAGAAAGAACAAAGATGAAAAAACACTCTGGATTAAGCAGTATTCTTCAGGTTTTTTTTAAAATTGATACCTTTTGTAAAATAACTTTGGAAGAACTCTACCCATTTCAATTGACAGCTCAGTTGCAAAGCATGTAATTTTTGGCACATTTTAAATGTTGACATTTGAAACTATACCTGATGTATCATTCTTTTAAATGTTCCCAATGAAATATAAATACATGAAGAGTTTAATATCCTACCACATTTATAAAAAATAAGTGAATGTGCTTGCTCTTCTTAACGTTTGGAAATTATACTTTTTTTCTCTTTATGAAATCATATTCTTCTTTACTATTCAGCCTTTTCACACAGAATTTTATTCTACTGAAATATATTTTTATATTAAGAGTTATTTTAGATGATCCCTTGAAAAAAGTGAGGAAAACTAATGATGCACAAAAAGAAGGGATTAAAGAACAGGTGTAACCAGAAAGAAAAAGGTAGAGAGAGGTCATTAGGTGAGCAGGTGACTTTTTTTTTTTAGTATCAGGGATTGAATTCAGTGGGGCTTGACCACTGAGCAACATCTCTAGCCCTTTTTTACATATTATTTAGAGTCTTGCTGAATTGTTTCCTGGCTAAATTGCTGAGACTGGCTTTGAACTCATGATCCTCCTGCCTCAGCCTCCAGAGCCCCTGGGATTGCCACAGGGTACAGGGAGCAGGTGACATTTTAAAATCTGTGCTGTGATGTCCTATGTTTTCTTTGCAGTTGTCTGCATTGCTACTACATAAACCTCTTCTAATCTCTCATGAAAATATTCCCCCTGCTTAAAAACTTATATGTAACAAAACATGAACATAGATAAAAATTTTAGTTTAAAGTTTCCTGCTCAGTGGCTATCAATTAATATTTTTATAAAATTTTTCCAGACTACATTATCATTATAATTTTATTAGAATTAATGATTATGATGATATTGATAATAACTGTAGGGATCACTTTTGGAAGACTTACTAAATTTAAAGCACTAATCTAAGCATTAACTACTTATACCTCGACTTTATCTTTCTATCAACATACAGAGTAGCCACCAAAATCTAGAAATGAAAAGGCAAATGATATTATGTAATAATACATTAAAAAGTAATATTAAACTTTCTAAACATATGAGGTAGTTACTGTGATTATACAAGTTTTACCTATGAGGAAACTTAACTTAACCAAGTGACTAAAAAGTTGTCAATTCAGAAGTAAGTGAGGCAGTTTTTCTCTAAGAGTCTACACTCCAAAAGAAAACATAATAAACTTGTTATAGATTTTAATACATAATTTGTTTAAATAGAAGTAAATTTTATTAACAGTACATTCCTTAATGAGATTTTTAAAAGTCTACTAGAAGATCCAGAAGAGTTTAGAGGAGTTCATATTCATAGAGGCTTCTTTAACTTAGTTATTTTCTCACAAAAATATGGATGTAGAAATCAAAGGACAGGATAAAATGTGAAATGTGCCATTACATTATAGAGATAAAGCCAAAGTGACCAGAAAGAACTAGAATTATGGAGGGCCTTAGAAATTATTTAAGACAACCTTGGATTTATGTTTCTAGATTTAGATGGATCTTAATGTGCAGAGTGGCAACCAAACTCAACTCTATTTATGTGACATGCTAAGGTCAAAGGCTTAGTTAGAAGAAAGATGTGATATAAACCAGGCCAGTACTCAGAGGCTGTTCTTTACATTGCTTACCAGGGTGCTCCAGGTCCCTTCTTTCCCTGACCCTTTCACCAGAGCGTATATATAGCGGCCAGCTCACTGACAGCCTGAGGTGTTGTATGCTATGGCTTTTGACTGGACTCAAACTAACCTACTCATAGGAGTCCCCTTTTAGAAAAATAGTACAAAATCACACAAAGAACATTAAGTGCAGGGTTTCAGGAAGGTCTTATTTAAGTCATAGGCCTCTGCCTTTTTTTATTCTTTTTTTTTTCATATATTTACCTTAATTTACTTCCCACTGTTCTAATCGGACTGACCCACACCTGATTCTCTGAAGTATCCATATTGTTTTCTGGGATAACTTTCATTTTGCCCTGTTGTGAAAGTCTTGCCCAACCTTTAAGAACCAGGCACTTCTCCCACCATAATACAGAGCCCTTTCAAAGAAAATATATAATTCTTTTAGTCATAAAATAAAATTTTATAAATAAAGAGATATTTGTAGCAATGCACGCCAAACTAAAATTTATTATAAAGATGCTAATTATGCTCAAAATAGTTTACAAATACATTCAAAGTAATAAATAATTTTCAAGTCAACTGAACAAATAACAAATTAAGTGCAGAATCCAAATAATTTTGTTAATGTAAATTAGCAAATATAATTATTTAATTCAATTTCAAGACATTAGTACTGGAAAGGATAAACTATTTAATCAAGAGGATTGATATAACTTTACAGTTCTGGGGAAATTTATATCTGAAATTCAACTTAAATTGAATTAAGATTTAAATCTGAAAATGAAACTATCAAATATTAGATATTTATTAGAAAGATAATATCCTAACTCTCTTGACATTAGAAAGAATTTTCAGCATGACTAGTAAACTCAGTGAAAATCCAGAGAATTTCAAAGACATATCATTTTTCCCCTTTCCCATTTCTTATCCATCTATCAAATTTTAGAGTGTGTTGAGTGATTTTGTAAATAAAGCATTATAAAAGTACTTGAAACTAGAGGGATGGAAATATTAAAAATCACATTATTTGTCAGAACTTCAAATGATATTTTGTTTCCAGCTCAAATTTTTAGGTCAGAGCAGTTATAGTCAGATATTCCTAATGCTCCAACCAGAAATGTATAGTAGAATTTGCTCATTTTATAAGCTAAGAGATTAGGAGTTCAGGAAGACTCAGTGAATTGCTATATATTCCATAACCATGGTAGATGAGCTTAAGAACAGGAGTCCTGTCTCTAGTCTCAGTTCTATGCCCCTTTGCAATGGCAAACTAATCCCCCTTCTCAGTTATATTTTTAATCTTTGTCAGGATGATTTTCCCAACCTCCTCCTAGCTGGAATTTAGATTCACTTACACTTTAAACTGCAGTCATTAGAAATAAAAGAGAATTATGATGTCACCAATTCACTTATCACAAAAAAAATCTTATCAAAGCTCTGAAAATCTTATGAGAGAAGCTAATAAAGGGAAAGCAGTTAAAGCACCTTTTATTTTTAAGCACCTTTTATTTTTAAGCCACTTCCAATGCATTTCTTTGAAAATGACCAAATATAGGTTACAATTATACATTAGAAAGATATTCTAAAATTATTGTATAATCCTCTTAATTTGCACATGAAGAAATGAGTAGTTCATACAGTGGGAGGTCAAAACCAGCTCTTCTTAGTAAATGAATTTTCTTCCATTATAAGCTCTTTCCTACATATATTCATTAAGCAAAATAGGGACCTTATAAAATTTGATTTGGCACCACATCACATAAAAAAGCTCAGGAAGCAAAATCTATCTGTCAGATATAAGTAGGCATTTTAAGTACTCAAACCTTGCACTAAGGAACAGTGAGTCATGTGAAATGTAATGTACAAAGGAAGCTGACACATAAAAGGATAGAACAACAGTGATGAGTTCCCAAAGATACGCTGTGGGACAAAGAGCAATTACACACAGTCTATTTTTGGATCTAAACAGTATAACTTTGGAATTGAAAAATCACAGCTTAAATCCAGAAGAAAGAATTATGTCATATGGCTTTGAATTTAAGATAATTTAGTAGACCTTATTTTCATTAATGTTATTAAAATTTATCAGGACAATAAGCTATTGACTTGTTAAACACTTCCCAGTCTAAAAATAAATTTGGACATGAAATCTACTTTAATTTTGTAAGGAAGGGGGCAATGAGGTGTAATAAAAACTGCACAATTAATAAAATGCCGAAGGACAACAAATCTGTCTGCAGCAGCAGTCTGATGCCCTGAAGCCTGTAGTTCATGCCAAGGACTGAAATTGAGATTGCTTCGCCAGGGAAAATTAAAATAGTATAGAGAGGAATTTAAAATTTTTAAAACAACTCACACTCTATGTTCCTATTCCCTTTTGATAAATAAGGTTATCTTCTTATATTACAATTTTGAGAGTTTTAACCACATTTACAGAAGTATAACATTGACTGTGTGAGTCAGTAAACAAAGAACCCTGCAGAAGAGGAAAAAGAAATGTAGCTTGAATGAATAACTAGCTCTATTATCTTATAATACTGAATATATTTTTCTCCCTCTTTATACATACATATATGTATGCATATAGTTTTATTTATCAATTATATATAATATGCATATTCATGATGTATGTGGCTAATATTTCTCATTACTAGTAATACTAAATCTGGTAGGATACATTCAAACTAATTTAAGACTCTAAGTCATCTGACCAAATGAACAAGAACATTGAGTTAATTCTACTCTCCAATGTCCCAAGAAAAGTATTTTGAAAGTTGACAGATCTTCATAATTCCATCTTCATCAGTGTTTTGTTGGATTGCTTTTCAAATTATCCTTTTAATCAGAGGCTAACTATATGTTATTCTTTGAAATATTTCTTACTGTTCCTAAGATGTTCTTAATATCCTTAACTTTATTGGAAATCCGCAAATTATTTTCATTAGTCATGAGTATTCTTTGGAATGTATGCAATACCTGAAAGTAGGGCCATCCAAACTTTTGAGAGGTAGCAGCACAAGTGGTTGGTGTATCATCGTAGGGCCCTGGATGACAAGAGAACATGCCTGTGAATTTGGTGATTTCACTAGTAGATAGGGAATTTTTACAGAATACAACTTAAGGGTATACCCAGTATGTTTCCTTGTTAAAACCATAAACATATATTTTAAATGCTGCATTTGAATGGAAATTTAGGATGAGATATATCAGGAATATTTAGGTGACCATTAAGTTAGTAAGAAATCAAAAACTTTATTCTTGGCATCTTATCTCTTAAGAATGACAACTCTAAGGGGCACAAATATGAGGGCACATGTTTCCCCTTCAAGATCTTGGAAGAAGTAGAATCTATGTACAAATGGCTCTAGTCTATAGGCTAGGGATAGAGCAGTTCCTGCCCTCATAGAACTTGGATATAAGGAGAAAATAAATAAGAAACTAATATATAAAGGTCCAGTGGTACTGAGTGCTGTGAAGAAACATAAAGTAGGCTAAGGGAGTATAGGGAGACCAGTGTGATGGTGGTATACTAGACAGAATGGTCATGGAAAGCTTTTCTGAAGAGGCTGTATTTGTGTAGTGACTTGAAGTGAGGGAGCCGGCCAGGAAATGTTCAGAGAAGGGTTGTTCCTAGAAGGGATGACTTGGCCAGTAGTTGTGAGGCAGGAGATACTTGGAGGGAGGGTTCACATGGTTTGAGTGGACTAATGAAAGCAAAGCATGGTTAGAGACCTGGTCCAAGAAGGAATTAGAGGGTAGATAGTGTCAGAAATAAGCTCTAACTTTCCTTACACATAGGGTGTGAGCAACAAGTTAAATTCATCCATTGCTAAACAAAGACTGACTTTATATAAGTGTCTTTTGTTTACATCTTTTGAGACTCAAACTATTATTAAAAACAAAGTATTGCTATAAATTAGTTTACCTTGCTTTACAGTTAAAAAGGTATTTGGACTTATACAACTTAAAAAATGACAAGCTGTGACTTATAAATTATTCATCTCAATTAACTTATATTGTGATTTGATCTTTCATTGACTTGACCCTTGTGTTGCTACACCTAAGATTAATCTGTGCTATTGTCAGGGATTTCTATAAAGTCAAAAGGAACATTTATGTGAGCACTCCAAAATATTAAGAAACATTATTAAAAACAGCTTCTGCCATAAAATAGTTTAAGAACCAAAATCATTTTATTTACTTTGTAAGTTCTATACTTTACACATTTTAATAATTTATTATGTATGATTATAAACAAATATATGCTGTAATTAGGATCACAGTCTGGTCTTATTGAAGAGATGTATTTGCAAATTAACCTAAACATAATATATTTAGAAGCTGGGTTATCTAAAATCTTTTTTGGGATAAAATAAAAACCCTTGTCAGTCTCAGACTTTATTGGCATACATATGGAATTTAGTGGGTTCAAAGTTGAAGTTTATTTTAAGTATTTTCCCAACTTTGAAATGCCACTAGAAATAGAAATTGACCAAAGGACAATTTGTTTTCTGTGCAGTTCAAAGATTTTATTTTTCATCCCAGACAAAAATGCTGTGAAAGAATTTTTCCTACCCTTTTTTGTTTTGGATGTATAAATGGTCACTTCTGATTATCGGCAAATTTATTGAAGAACTAATTTTGGTCAATAACTGCTTTGCATGTATTAACAAACTATAGCCTATGTGTTAGCATGTATGAATTTTTTTTTCCAAAAATATCAGTATCTACAGTATCAAACTATATAAATAAAAGAGATTGATACCCTATAAGAGAGCTTATAAAGAAACATCATTAAAACTGCAATGAAAATGATAAATATAACTATGGAAAACATGAAAGAGTTAATTTTTTTTCAAGTAGTATGCTTGACTAAAGTGATTGGATAATATAATTACAATCAACAAAATCCTGGGAATACAGAAAAGAATACAGCAAAAAATAATAATTATAATAATAAAGCTTCTTCATGTAATGTTTCCATAGTGAAGCACAATAATTAAGCCATAAGAAAAAATACATACCCAAGTATATTTATTGAGGAAATCAAAACCTTGAAGAAATACATTGGCTAAATTCAGCTAATAGCTAGAAATGTGGTTAAGTAGTTTCCAAAATGAAGAATTATGTGAAAGATAAGCTCCAATGTCTTCTATAATGTTTTGATATATAAGAAATAATTTTATAACAGGAAGAAGAGAGACACAGTCAAGTACAGGAGATCTGTAAGCTTCATAAATTCTTTTAAGTACTTTTTAAAGTGATACACACACACACATACACACACACACACACGGAATTATTCACTTTCTTCTTCTGTTTACTCTTTAAAGGATATTTTGATAGATGTTTGATGAGTTTATTGAAAAACGGGAAATGGAAAGTTAGAGCTATAATTTTAGGCGTTATCCATCTTTATCCATCTGTGTTCTTGTTTATGATGAGAAACCCATTCATTTATTCCCAGTTTTCAAAACAATAAAACATATTCTTTCCCTTCCCTGTACAACAAAAAAGAGATTATCCTTTTCTTGAATAATTATAAGCAAAAAGTGGTTTGACCACAATTCCAGTCCAAGTCATTACTACTCAATTAGAAACAAATGTTTTATTTTGGAGGAAAATTTTAATTCATTTTACATACAAAATCACTTCGCTTCATAATCAGGGAAATGCAAATTAAAACCACAATGAGATACTATATTATGTCCACCAAACTGACAAAAATTAGAAAGTTTGACAATATTACACAACATTGGAAAGGATATGCTGCAATGGAAACCTCACAAACTGTTCATGGGAAGATAAATTGGTCCAAGCACAAAGGAAAGCTGGGATCCTGAAATCCCTCTCATAAATATATTCCCTAAAGAAATTCAAGAGACCTGAATACTTGGAGATATGTAGAAAATATGTTTGTGGCTTCCTTGTTTCTGATAGCCAAATGGTATAAGCAATCCAAATGTCCCTCGGCAGGACAAAGGACAATTACATTCCAATACATTCATACAAGGAAACACAGCAACAGTGTGAAGAGAAGAACTATAGCTGCACATTTTGACAATGATATGTCTCAAAAACATAAAGCTGAATGAAAAAGAATAGCCCCAAAGAATATATTCCTGATGGTTTCACTTTCATAAAAGTAACAATAAAAAATAGTATAGCTAATATATTGTTTAGAGACACATATATATGTGGTAAAGCCATAAAATAAAACAAGGTAATAATTAATGCAACTTCAGTTTAATGGTTTACTTCTCTGTATGGATGTGTGAGTCTATCAGAGAAGAATATGATGTACAAGCTGGGTTCTACTCAAACAGAGGCTTAAAGAGTACATATATGCTGTATACATATTACATATATTAGAACTGTAATAAGTAGAATCAATTTATAGAAAAGTATACATAGTATTATTTCTTACTCTATAATCAAATATTTGCTTTGAATCCATGAGTCAAAACATATGAAAATATAACATATTTGGGACAGGTTGGGGAATTGGGGTGGGAGAAGGAGCTGCCTCACACAATACTGATCCAATTTGAAAGTTTACTTCCTTTTATAAGAATATTAAAATTAGACCCCTTATATGATTTCAGAGCTATTGCCACATGAAGAATTTGTACACTTAATATATGACAAATATGATTTAGGTTGGCAAATTCTATTTTATTTCAGGTTACTTTCCTAGTAAACATGGATGGAATTTTAGGACACCAATTGTGACAGACTCTTGAATCAAAGCATAGGGGTGTGAATGTCTGTGTGTGTGTGTGTGTGTGTGTGTGTGTGTGTGTGTGTTTGCTCCCAAGTCCAGTCAGAATGGCAAAGGTTTGACTTAAAGTTGTATTTTGTACCCTTACCAAGTTCCTGAGACTTTTCAATTGGAATAATTCAGACAGGAAAAGTATGCTCCGGAGTCACAAAACAAAGAGCAAGTGTTATAAATGTCTTGTTATTTATAGGTAGTTCAATAAGAATGAATACTTAGTATCACTGGATTTAAACACATGCCTTGTTCACTTGTTTATTTTGTCATTGTATGATTGAACCTAATGTCTTATTCTCACAATATACAGAGTTCAGTAAAGAGAAAACTGTTGTGGGGCTCCCATTAATTGTTTGAGTGCCACCTTCATCTGTGTGCTCCAGAGTGATCTGGTTGATTTAGAATGAGGGATTTTCATTTTACCAAACAGCTCTAATCCTTTATATATGATAGAATTAATGAAGCTCAATTTCTGGGCTAACCATTGGAAACTGTTCTGAAAAACTAAGGCTTGTCAGTAGGTTAGAGTCTATGACCCCTCCACTTAAAAGTAGAGTCATTATCTTGAGCAACTGGGTTCGATCTTTTGAACATGAAGGCAATGATTACCACCCAAGAGGTGATGTTTGCTTCTCATGACTTCTTAATAAACACTTCTCAGCTCTTGACCCAAGGAGTGACTCTTGGGATTAACACTCAACCCCATTTCCTAAACAAAAGAGCAGATGAAGTTTTTCATCCCAAATTTTAGAGTAAGCAGCTGAAAGACTTTTACACATCAACTAGAAATGGTATCCCTTAGAGTACTCCTTGGCCATGGTCATATATTTGAAGAATTGTGCCATCTTAAATGATGTGGTTCAGCATTGGAATTTTTTTTATTTCCTAACTATCCTGCTTTCCTTTCCTCTCTTCTCCTTTCTGTTCCTTTCCTCTCCTCTCTGCTCCTCTCCCCTTCCTTTTCTTCCCTTCCCCTCCTTTCCCCTATTTCTCCTCTCCCTCTCTCCCTTCCTTCTTTTTTTAATAGTAGGAATTGAGCCCAGGCATGCTTTACCACTGATAATATCCCCACTCGTTTTTATTGTTTACTTTGAGACAGGGTCCATTAAGTTGCTGAGGCTGGCCTCAAATTTGCAGTCCTATTTCAGCCTCCCTAGTTGTTTGGATTATAGGCATACACCACCATACCTGGTTATTTCCTAACTATTCTAACAAAGAAAATATCTTATTTAAACCAGTTTATCTTCTTGGGTAGACTTTTCTTTTATCTTTTCCTCTCTTTTTTCTGCTCAATCCCCTTTTCATTTCTTTTACGTCCACATTTCAGCCTCAACTTGGTTTTATATGTCTTTCGACACAGCAATAATTACTAAGTAAACTTTTTTCTTACAATGAAAACTTTCTATCTTCGAGGTGAGAAGTTTTTGAAACCTAATCAGTTTTCCTGGTTGGTGCTCCACTCCCTAATATTTTCCTTTAATTTCAATTTTCTTGTGAATCTCCAAGCCCTCTAACCCTTGCCATCTGCCAAAGACCCCATTACCACAGCTACAACAAAATGTGGTGTTCTAGATGTATTTGAAGGGAGAAAGATGTTGGGTGTGTAAAACTTTCAAATATTTGCTTAAAAGAGTGAGTAAAAATGTGATACATGTAAACAATTCTTTAGAAACATCTGAAGTTAAGAACAAGTTATAAGAAGGAACTAATTAAAATGAGACTTATCAGAGAATTGCTAAAAACTTTTGTTGGCAAGATCATGAATTACAAATTAAATTAAGGTCCTATTTCATGGTAAAGTCTAGCTAGCCATGTTTCTATTCCTAGTACCAATTTCCTGGAATAGATACTTGACATAGTCATGGTGAGCCAACATATGGAAAAGCTGAAAGACCACTAAAACAAAACCATGCAAAGAGGAAGGAATTTAAGTAGTGAAAGTATTTAAAATTTATAGCAAAGTTTGTATACTGAATTTAGTATTAGACCATTATAATAGAATATGCAACCTACAAATAGTATTTGTTAGAGAAGGCTCTTAAGAATATTTGCTTCCTGTGCTGAATCTTGATGAGAGGGAACAGATATCTGGCACTGCCTTTTTCTGAACAAGAATATTGGGAGCACCCATTTGTCACTGTAGGTACCAGTACTAGCTTGAGGGAGTGTGGAGTGGCTTTGCAAACTGAGAAATTAGAAATCTTTGCCCTCAAATTATAAGGGTAAAGTAATTGACCTGAAAATTCTGTCAAGGATTTATTTACATGAAATTTATTTTTACACATATTTTCTACCATTTCACCAAATCCACTACAATTAGAAATTTTTGTTCTTCTTTTAAATTATAATTAGAGCCAAGTTTATGTTTTATTATTATTTTCTATTTTAAGCTACTTGGGACAAAGATTATGTGCCGTATGATACTAGATTGTTTTGTTACATACATACATACGTGTAGGCACCTCTACAGGATTTTAGGATATAATAGTGAAAAAAATAACAAAAACAAACAGAAATTCTTGCATACCAGAAACAAATTTTGTAGACTAATTTTTAAAACAAATACATCTTTTTTTAGGATACTATTTTCTTTGTTTTGCAATCATAACTTTATCACAAATATATTATTTGATATTGATAAATGAATGATTGAAATTCTGTTTTAATAGAAAACAATAAAGTTAGCTCTTTGATTCTCAAAAACAAAAATGGGGAATCTAAATTGCTAAAGATGGTTATTGTGATAAGTTGTGAGTTGTGTCAATTCACAAAATATATCTTTTGGAAGTCCATTGTAAGAATCTCGAACAAGTCATGATTATATTAAGACACAGATATATATGATTGAATTTATAAATTAGTCCTTAGGCTTGAAGTGTCAAAACTTATAAAATTACACGATGATGAAAGGCCATTGACAGCTACTTTTTAAGAATTATTTTCAAATATTTAGTAATCAATATTTATCAAATATGCATTTTTAATTAAATAGTTTGTATTCTACCATATATGCATTTTAAACAATTTACTTTCTTTCAACTTTAGTCTTTTTTTTTCCTTTTATAGACTCTCTGTGCTACTGTCCACTAGGCAATAAGTTATGGAGCATGGCTTTGGTTGGGAGGCAACAGTTGGCAAGATTTCCAGTTTCAACAAGAAATTCTGCCAGTTCCAGCCACTGTTGGCCATTTGAGGAAGGCTTCAAAATTTTGTGTTAAAATACTGAGCAACATTCTCATTTGTACTATTTAGAAAAATCACTCTTAGAAAGACAGTGCAGGGATAAATATTAGGTTGACCTAAGAATTATAAAATGGTCATTTGTTTGTGATTATTTTAGATTTGGAAATATGCATGATTCTAGTACTTATAGGATTGCACCTGCAGCATCTATTGTGTGCTGCATACAAAATAATATAAAGTGAATATCCAGCTGTCTATGAAGTAGAGACTGCTATAAGATATACCTACTCATCCATTTCATTATTCATTAAGCAAATTTTAAGCACCTACTATGTGAAGGCACTTATACCAATGCTTGAAATACAGTAAGAAAAAACAGGTGGAAATCTTTATACCTGTAGAGCTTACATGTTAGTGGAATGGACAGAAAATAAGCAATTATATAATGAATATGTACATTGTATTAAATGGTTTGCAGCAAAGTGCTTATCCTTATAAAAAGAATTTGGAACAAACTAAAATCCATGAAGAGGGCAAGAGGATTCTGGCAGTGCCAGTGTAAGCTGATTTTAAATACTGGGTAGTGTAGGCCCCATAGAAATGGTTATGTCTTGGCGACACTGTGAGGAGGTGGAGGAGTTAAGCATGTTGATATCTACAAGGAGAATATTTTGTGCTCCACCCAAAGAAACCACTTCTAGATAATAAACTTACCTTCCTTTAAATTTGTGCCAATTCATATCAGAAGTTCTAGCAAGAAGGAAATTTGTCTAGAACTGAGGAACTCAACAAGAGGAAGAAGAAACCCTAATATTTGTAATCTAGGAAGTACAGGCCCATGTATAAGGAAGATTAGGATTTTTTTCTTATTCAAATGCTATAATGGTACATGTGTGATGAATATTTTGTGATTATTTTATATTTGGAAATATGCAATGATTCTAGCACCTACAGGATTGCACCTGCAGCATATATTGTGTGCTGCATACAAAATAATATAATGCAAATATTCAGCTGTCTATGAAGTAGAGACTGCTATAAAGAAATACCTAGAAATATTACAGAAAGGGCAGAAGTATAAACTTGGAAATATACTCAGCTACTTCATTCACATTAGTACTCTCTTACTGACATCTGTTGTACACTTAAAAAAAAAAAAACTTTTGTTATACTCTTATGTGAGGCAATACACAATGACCTTTGTTGCTTGTTGAAAATTTATTTTATTCCAAATAATTTTTACAATTGGAATTGATACACTGTGATAGAAATCCAGCTAGGGAAGTTTGTATATTATATTTAAGGACTGTTTATCTTCCATAGTTGTACCAGTATGTAATTATTTCTGAAAAGAAAATGTAGATGAGGATGGAGGACAATACTTAAAGTCTTTATTATTTGGGGTAATTAGAGCTGAGTGTTGTCCAAATGTAAAGAGCTCACATTCTTTATTCTATTTTAAATCACATGCCATTTCAAGACTTATGTCATGGTCAGACTCAATAAAACATTTTTAGGACACATTGAGCTGGAATCTACTATTTTTAATTAAGAGTCTATTAAATAGATTTTTAAAAACACACCTGGATCTCTAGCTTCAGCAGCTACATGTAGCATCAAAGGTATTGAACATGGGTTCTTCATAGTATTGGAGTTGAGACCATTGAGAACTCAGTGAATAAACTTATCTTTCAAGATTTGTCTGAAAAAGTATCCACTTATTGGATGTTTTTAAAGGATATTTGTGTTATATCAAAACTCAAGTATAAACTCTTTGTTAATTTTGATACATTAATTTTGAACCAAATAGGCTGGATAGAATCTGGTTTGTTAAATACGAATGTATCAATTTAATGATAAGAAATTATTAATCATGAAAACAAAATAGATGTGTTTACAAAGTGATTTTCTTAAGAATAAAACTTTGACTAGTGTCTAGCTTTATTAATTTGAAAAGGAAGGCCTTCAAATGAGATATGATCAAATATTAAGATCTATAATATCCAAACTGCTTTGAAATCTTCAAAATAGTTTTTCTCAATATATTTCATTTTTAATTAATTCAATTCCTAACAACAGCTATGTTCCTTAAATTTATAACTGCCCAAAGCATTTGCCAGACTATGTTCCATGTTTTTGGTTTAAAAGTTAT
Source organism: Marmota monax (assembly GCF_021218885.2). Classification (NCBI taxonomy): domain Eukaryota; kingdom Metazoa; phylum Chordata; class Mammalia; order Rodentia; family Sciuridae; genus Marmota; species Marmota monax. The sequence goes on from NW_026692781.1 coordinate 20,618,829, forward strand.
TAGAAGAGACTGTCTTTTTGATCATCAAATTAATATATATTTATATTCAATGGACCGATTCCATCCACCCTACATCCTTCAAAATAAATACACCAAGATTAAAAAGAGTTTATGAGCATGGGTCTCAGTTTCACAAGCATTTGTGATGCCCCATGCTGTGAGCTGGTGGTGAGGTAATCAGGACCACCCTCTGCTCTGGAGGACATCACCTCCCTCCACCATGCACACAAAGAACACAGATCCAAGGTAGGAACTCAGTCCATGCTGCTGTTGCCACTCTACTTTTTCATCTTGTCATAAAATCAGTAGCCAGGGTATTACATAGAGTGTTTTCTGAAGTGTCAACACTTGGTAAATCAGTTATTTTCTTTCCTTAATATTTTGAGCAATCATCTAAGAACCTTCTGAAATAAAAAGCAATACAATGAATCCTACTTGGCTCACAGTTACATTTGCCTTGGTTATGGTATTCTGAAATATCTTCTTTTCTATTGCTTCTAACATAACTCTGACCTTCCATACTTTAACAAAGATGATTTCCTTGAATTTGAACCCATTGTATGTTATGCTGTTTAATCCTAACATCTTTGAATAGAAATAACTGCATGTAGGTATTCTCTGGCAGTATTAAATTGTAACAGGAATAGAAATGACAATTACGACAGATATTACTTTGGTTAAAGGAAGAGTAATTCTGAAAAAGCTCTATATGGGTGATATAAAGGAAAGCATATGGATCCATCAAAAAGAGAGATCCCATGAAACTCATGCAACTATTCAGAAAATGTGAGTCTCCCTCTGAATGTAATTAGTTTGATATTTCTTGAGAAAGAATTTGTAGTTTAATTACAATCCCAAAGTGAATCAAATTCATACATATTCAAAAACAAATACTCAGAGTAGATTGTCTTCCAAACCTGTGTTATTCTATTGCACAGGTGCTTTTTCTTTACATTTTTGAAGAGTAATAAATAAGAAAATATGTGTTTACCACTAGGCAGTAGTAGTAAGAAGTAAAAAGTCTCTTTAATATAGACACTTTTACAAAGGAGGAGGGGGAGAAGGAGGAGGAGGAAGGAGAAGGAGGGAGGAAGAGGAGAAGGGGTAAGAGGAGGAGAAAGAGGAGGAGAGGGAGGAGGAGGAGGAGAAGGGGGAGGAGGAGGAGGAAGAGGAAGAGAGGGAGGAGGAGGAGGAGGAGAAGGGGGTGGAGGAGGGGGAGGAGGAGGAGGAGGAAAGAAAGAAAAGAAAAAGAAAAATCCAAGAAAAACTTGGAACTCTAAAAATTGAGTTTATTGGATCATTCCAAAGTTTTTATTTTGAGCTCCCACAGCTGTTATAGTAGTCACAACATAAATGTCTTCTCAGTCTTCTAAATTCACATCTTACATACTATTTAACACAAAATTCAAATAAGTAACAAATAAAATTTATTCTTCCATTTTGTTTTACCAAAGATTACATTTGGTGAATCAGTATTCATATTTGACTTCATATAACATCAGTAATAAGAGGCCAAAAAATAGAAAATAGACAACAGTTGGTCAAAATGTTTAGAATTTAGAGTTAGTAGGCTGCCAGTGTTTGCCTGTGAGGCTTGACTTTGGGCATGCAAGTCATTGGGTTTCATGCATACAAATAGAAAAAAACAATAATTTCTGCATAATATATCATCTACCATTGTTAATATGAAGGTATTTTCTAAATGTTTAATTTCTGTAGAAATAGAAATCAGCAGCATCAGTTTTATCATGCATTGGCATATTTTATATCATAACAAAAGGATGACCATTCTGAATCTATAGTTATACACCCCACTTGTTTTTACTCTTTGTCTTATGAATACATTGCATTCTAATTGTCTGTATGTTGGTTGGTGAATAAACTTTTGCATAGAAAAACATTTACATGCCCAGTCTTATTCACAAAAGTTTTAGGATGACTACTAAAATTTATTGATATCTACTAATTGCTAAATTCTCTGCTAAACATGTTTCATGTATGGTTTCACATATTACATTTGAAATATTATAAAGCAGTATGATTATCACATTTATAAATGTGAAATGGAGCTATTAGGTGGTGAATTTGGGGTTCAAATTTGAGTGAGCTAAACCAAAGTCCAGTAGGTTATACTTTTGTAAACAACATGTACCTGAGTTTCTAAAACATACATGTAAGCTTTTCTTTCCTTAGCTAAATAAGTATATTGGCATATTTTTAGAAAAGATTTAACCTCCCCCAAAAGAATCATTGAGATAAATTTTCAAGAGACATGCATATTTATTAATAAAATATTAATCATGTTTCTCTAATATTAGGTTTCCACTAATTAAGTTAAACTATTTTGCCTCACATAAAGAAAAAAATCTAGAAAATTATGAAAAAAATACAGTTTTGAATTGATGATACTTTTTAATCCTCATTTCCTATTAAAGACAATATATTATTTTATGGAATTTACGAAAGTACCCTCAAAATGGAAGTAAAATTGAGATTTATACGCAACATATCTCCATTAACAATTAACAATTGATTTTAGGTAGATTAATGAACATGGGTTCAAATTAGGACTCATTTGTGAAAGTTTTGAAATCAATACTTGGATAAGACATTTATATAAGCTTTAATTGATAAGACCAAAGTTAACTGTTCAAGAATAGACTATTGATCCTCCATTTGACTAAGAAAGAGAACACTCTTGTAAAAAATCATTCAGTTGCCATATTACCATATCACTAATGTTTAAAATGATACACACAGAAGTCACTGTAATTTATTTGAGAAATACAACTGAGCTCAGATTAACTTCAACATGAATAGATAATGACTACAAGTTTGTTTAAAAGTTTATACCATATAAAGATTTTTTTTTAAAATGGGAATAAGGTTGCTCTGAAAACTGGACTCTATCCAACTATCTTAATAAAATAAGAACTTACAACTTACTATATCATAGATGTTATTTATTATTTATTTATTTTTGCTTATGTTGGGTTGAGATTTTTGTCCTTTTAATTGATAAAAAGATATGAGGAATACATTTAATTAAAATCAAGAAAATCTAAAAAGATAAAGCTTGTTTACATTTTTAAAATAAATGCATTATTTTGACCCTTTTTGCCAACAATAATATATTAGCATGTTAGTTTTGTATAAAACCTTTTGTTAAGAAACTAATTGAAGAAAACTACAGAAGATATATGTACTAGGAAATATTTATGACTTATAACCTGATAGTAATTCTATCTAGTAACCTAGGAAATATATCCTTACTCAGTTCACAGTCAGAAATAATATTTTATTTTTAATAGAAAGGAATAAGATTTGGGTGGTCTTTAAAATTAAATACATTTCTTCTTTTTCAATAAGACATATTATTAAATTAAAATAAATTAATAATTTTAAGATTATTCAAATATGAAAAATTCAGAGATTATTTGATCTAAACTGGTTTAACAAAAAATTATAATCCTAATTAGATGTGAAAAAATTATAATATAAATTTACTAAGAACTTTTTTGTTTAAATTGGAATTACTAGGGACATAAAAATATATTTCTTATTAGTTAAATGAGTTTTATTGATTCAATTATCCCATATGTTCTTTTTTCCTATATCATGCTTGCATCACATTTATATCCCAAATTTTTACTATTAGTTGTATTCTACCTGTTATCTTTTCAATTTTATGCTAAAATTATATATCTCCAAAATTATATACCAATTTAAAAGTAGATAAACTAAAATTATGGTGTGAAAACTACCTAGATATCTGTGAGTTGCATAACTCTTCTTGATGAAATAATTTTGGTGGAATGGCGTCCATGTGAGTAAATGGGAAAGAACTAAGGTATCTGGTTCATATGCCAAACTTAACTTGTATTTCTTGTAAATTTTTATTTCTACACAACTGCATCAGAAAGTTTTCATATATTAAATGACAAGATTTCTTGACATAATTCAATAATATTACATAGTGCAAATACTTTGGTAAAAAAATATATGTTCCTAAAAAATTACGGTTTGCATTTCACTCACAGACTTCAAAACCAGACACAGAGAATGGTTTTAAATAGCTGTGTATTATTTGCTCATCTTATTAAGTGTATCGCTCACATTCTGATTAAGTCAAGAACTAAGACTTACCTCAAACTTGATTTTCTGAGTATTTTTCATTAAAACTGTTGTAATAATATGGTTATGTTTATGGGTCTAAAGCATCTTTAATTCTAAACAAAGATAAGAAAAGCTAAAGACTACAAAAATGTGATTTGAATATATTTATATTCTTAAAAGTTGACATCACAGTTATTACATTTTTAAAAGCAGAATTATTTTTTCCAAGAACCATTCAAAGTCATAAAGTATGACGTAAGTTTTGTTTAGTGAGTAACTATGTTGATCCTTTAAAATTATGTTAGTTTTCTGTAAAGGTCTGAAACAATGTACAAAAATTATTTCTATCAAAATTTAAACATAGAAGTGAAATTGATAACAAATTATTGCTATGTGGGTTCCAAATATGATCTAAGTTAGAAGTATGGAATAATGTTGTTAACTAAAGTTCATTTAGTTTTGTATTTATCTAATAAATTTTAAACATCAATATGAAGCATATAAAGTCATATGTTGTCTTAATAATATTTTTAAGTTTTTACTGACATTTATTTCCAACTTGCATTAAAATCATAGTATAGTATACACAGGTGCATGTAAATATTCTTATATGTTCTAAGATGTAGACTCTATTTAAACCCGAATATATTTTTTAGGAATCACCAGTGAGTAAAGCGCACATATCTTGGCCATTCATTTAAAATAATTTTTAGAAGTTCAGATCCAGTTATAATTTTTCCAGATTTTTCTGTTTTCTGCTTTCTTTCAAAGTAAATGAATCTTGATATCTTAAATTATAAAATAATGCTTTGGCATGTGATAAAATACATTAGAAAAAAAAGACCTTGAAACAATAAGCAAAAGCATATCTCTTAAAAATAGAATATTTAGGTTAAATCTATTTTAGCTCTCATTGTTATAGAATTTCTCAATTCTGTGTTTCATTTTACATATTTAAAACTAGTAGAAGACTTTATGTATTGATTTTATGACACCATAGGAAAATACCATCTAGAAAAGTAAATTGACTTTATGGATAAAAACATGCACTAATACTCTGACATTCAATTTAAAAAAAACAAACTTTATTATATGAAAATATGAATGCTTATTTCAAACTTCCAGTTATTTACTCAAATAATAAGTCTTTTCCTAATGACCCTCAATGTACATTACATATGTTTTTCAACAATATTTTGGATAGCAAAGATTATGAATTATACTATTAGTACAGATATGTATATTTGATTAAATTATGCAAGAAAATTATGTCTTTTGGGTTAACAGTTAAATAATTATTAGAAAAGTTTGAGGAGTTACTTTATTGTAAAATATGGTATTAATGTAATACCACCTTTTAAGAACATAATCAGACTTAAAATAATGCTGTTTTAATTTTTGTTACTAACCACTAACATTGGGTTATGTCATGTGCTGTTTCCAGTTCTTTTTCTAATTATCTAAAGACTACAAAATCATATTCTTAAAACACTTCTCCCATTTCTACACATACGTCATGGAACATTGAAGTAGAATTAAAGATTGAAAAGGGGAGAGAAATCAGCCACAATACTTTTAGAAATCACAAATATAAAATTAATCAAAGATTCCATTATGTTAAAAAATCTGTGGGAAAATCAAGTAAAAAGTCACCAAGAAGTTAGTCAGGATGAATCCATTGTCTACTGTTACTGTGCCAGACTATGAGTGATTGAGCCCAGGATGCTTCCAGTGAAGGACAACTTGTGGAACATAATTTCATTAAGGTAAGAACACATATTACTTAAAAATATGCTAATCAACATAATCTAGTCCCAAATCTGATATCTCACTTTCTTTCTCAACAAATTTGTGAAATCTCTATACCAACAACTTACTACATAGACATTAGTTCCTTCTATTGTGCAGGACAGTCTGTACTGTTGGAAAGAGCATCCACAGATGTCTTATCTCAACATTTCAGTAAGTTTTATTCTGGAAGTTCTTTTTTTAATACATAATTTAATTCTCTGTTTAATGACCCAATAAATTTATTTGAGAAAGTTCTGTTATGCTTCTTTATCCACAGATATCTTGATATCCCACCCTCTCCCCAAAATCTCCTAGAGGAATACTGGTCAAGTTCTTTTAAACAGTTTTAAAATTAAGAATTAATATCTACATTTAATTAACTCTAGGGTGCTTTCTTTTCCCCCTTTGCAATTTTCCCTTAATCCAAATACAATGGAAACAGTTTAGGGTTAACAAAAGAGATTTAAACACATTTGGCAGCAATGAACAATGAAAATTCCATTAGTTCAATACTTAGAGGTACACGTTTAAATAGAAGTGAAAGGCGAAGAGAAGGTAAATATAATGAATCTAAATTAATTACGTTTAACTCCACCTGAAGTTTAAGCACAGAGTGGGACTCACCCCTTTCACTCCTTTCTTAGAACTTTGATTATATGGAAAGTTTGAAGACCCTTCCTGGGGGAGAAATGTTTTCCTGCTGTCATGATTCAAGTTCAGCTCATAGTAGAAATAATTTTAAAAGGCATTGTTCCCTGAAAAAGGTATTTGTTCAGAAATATGCCTTTTAATCCATTTAGATTTTTATTATTTGGTGAATTTATTTTCTAGAATATCACTGTAAATAACAATATGCAGTAGTAAATAAATTTTGTGTGCACTTTTGTTAATATGCTGTGGTTTCTCTAACGTGAAATAAATGAGACAGTTTCAACATTATTTCAATGCCACTTACTAAATTCTTGGTAGAAACACTGTGAAACTACATGAGAACACTACTCAGAATAAACATATTTATGTTGAATAATGCACTTACCCAGCACAGCTCCTAAGGAAATTCTTGGTGAAATAGCCTCAGGATGGAATTTGATTTTCTGAGATTCCGCAAAAGAGATTTACTCCCAGGCAAGGTGAGAAAGAGTGAAAGCCATGCAATGTGATCCTGCAGGCAGGGTGAGCTCTGGTTAGCAGAGCCTGATGGTCCAAGGCAGGAGGTGACACTCTGCTGGAGAGACAGGGGTTGTTCTGAGTAGATTAGAAGTGTTGTCAGATTGTAAGTGATCAGCAGCAGAAGGGAAACATCAGAGCTTCCTGTTACATCACTCTGACCCCGCCTGCAGTTAGTGTTAGGTTACTCTCTTTCTCAAATAGCATACCCCAGGAAAGGAGCAGCACTCCTTTCTTTTCTGAGACCAGAGCAAGAAGCAGCCTGAACAGAGATCATATGCTGTATGAATACATTGTTACCAGCAAAAGCTGGCTGGCTTTCACCTTGTGTGAGTTCTGTTAGAACTTGCCAAACAAAGCTGCCTGTGATTTGAAAGAAATCTGAATATAAAAGAATCAAAGGAGTTAGGAGGGTTTGTGTGTGTGTGTGTGTGTGTGTGTGTGTGTGTGTGTGTGTGAGAGAGAGAGAGAGAGAGAGAGAGAGAGAGAGAGTTTCTAGGTTGAATTAGCGTTTATAAAGCATCACAAGAAAAACTTCTAAGACATCTTTATAAAGTGAGCATGGAAAAAAAAGAAAACCAACATTCACCAGAATTAATTCTGTAATCCAACTCACTAACTTGGAGCACTGATAGGTAAATCTTAATCCTCAACATTCCCTAATTATGTCAAGAAATTTAATCTTGCAGCTTTTTAAACTTTAAAAACTTTTTCCATAATGTAAATTTATGTGTCATAAAACCAATGAGCATATAGAATGCATTATTTTTTCAAACTATATATTTAACAAAATACTAGAGAAAATAATTTTTTTAGAATTCATAATTTTAAAATGATTGTGCATACTTTAAAATATTTAGTATAACTCTCACTGTCTATGATGTAAAAATTATAATATTTTAAACTTTAACTTTAAAGAAAACATGGATATTTTATCATATAATATTATAAAGTAATGCAAAATATATAATGAATTTAATTTTTAAGAAAAAAAATCCCAAATATAATTATGCCCAGAATATGTTTAATAATTTGTTGAATAAAATCTGGGGAAAAAGTTTTAAACTTAAAGTACTTGTCATTTTTTATAATATAGCCCTGTATATGATGCAATGATAATTTTAACTCCTAAACCCAGACAATACTAAAAGTTCATTAATCTTGGCATCTCTTTCATCTATGAACTAGAAAAAAAAATGTATCTAACAGTAGACATCCTTTCTGTCTTTAAGACTTTGAATCAACAAATTTCATAACATTTAGAAATATATCAAGATGCTATGATGGTCATTCAAATTATATTGAATTGAGATCAGAGGAACAGAGATATAGGAAAGTTATTGCAATTAAGGACCAAAATGAGATGCCCAGATTTCTTGTAGACTAAGAATAGAAGCAAAGGCAACTGAAATTAAAGAACATCATGTTTCTGAAATGAAATATTCCTGTTGACATTTTTATGACCTGGATCTATGGAAGAAAATTTATTACAGAATCTGTTATTTTTTTTTTTTTTGGTCAGTGTGATCAAATTTGATTTAAAAATACATATAAAAGCATGATAAAAACATAAAATTTGATATATAGTAGATGATTGCTATCAATTATAGCTAAGAGAGAAGACTTTTAGGCAACTGAGTTTATGCTGCTATTGTGGTTACTGGGATATAAAAAATAACCATATAATTTAAATTATCTAGTTTTATAGTATTACGTTTTGAAATAAGAGCTTACTTTTGCTCTGCTTTGGAGAGTCATTGAGCTATACTTCTTTTTAAGCTGTTTTCCTCAGCCAATGAGGAGAAAATTCAGTGCTGCAAATCATTACTGACACCACCAGGACTCCTCAATCAGAAAACCAGTGTGTATATTGCTTAAGTGAAAGCTGTCGTGAGCTCTGATGTGGAGCTAGCATGCTGCTCAGGGAACTACTAAGAAAGAAGTAGAAAACACTGGGGTTGGACCAAGAGACAAGAAGTTCCAGAACTGGATCAGATCCTTTCTGGTGTGGTCTTGACAAAGTTTTATAGTCTTGGTGTTCCCACACTAAGATTCACAGCAAAATCAAATAATAGGTTTTAACATTTATGTAATCTTAGGCCTTGTCTTTGCATCTTCCATGGTAAGAATAGTATCTGAAACCTTGCAAAAGGATCAAAGTGTAGTTTTTGAAATTATTTTAAAAAACTAAAAAATAATTTCAAGTAAATATGTGAAATCAGTATTTTTTTTTTTTTTGCATTCATTACATTTGCCCAATAGTAGCAAAGTAAAATCCACGCTTAGAGTTTATGTTGGTAAGATTAGTAATCCAATGCTCTTTCTCCTCTACTATTTGTCCAATGCTATTCGCAATGGTTGTAATCCATGAAGATCTTGGATAAATTTCTGTCAATATCATTCATATGAGAAACAACAGGAAAACGGCATCTCAATAATCATATCATTAAGAGTTGGCATTTTACCATGAATGGTGTGAATATACTTTGTATACAACCAGATTTATGAAAAATTGCACTCTATATGTGTAATATAAATTGTAATGCATTCTGCTGTCATATATAACAAATTAGAATAAAAAAAGGAATGGAAAGGATATTAGATAAGACATAAAATAATTAATTAAAAAGAGTTGGCCTTTTACAAACTTCAGAGGAAATAATGGTAGGAGGACTTTCAGAGAGCTCATCTGAGTATACCAAATTATGTGAAAAGACACACGTGGAAAATCTTTCAAATATACACTTAAACATGATTAGTGTTTTGAAAAAACTGGCAGAACTAAGAAAATATATTTCAATGATCAATGAGGTGGGATGAGTGACTAAGCCTGTATTTTGAGTCAGACCCTGTTCTAGTTGTGTTTTAGGGAGTTAAGGAAAAACAGAATGTGTCGTGCTATTTAGTCATTTACAGAATACTTGACAAGCACATGAGGGCTCAAGTGCCAGATTCTCTACAATTAGCAGCTGATGCTGCCAACAGAGTCTTCATGTGACTATGCAGAGCACTTTCAATAGGGTTTTCTGTAGGAGTGAAGAATGGTGCACACAGCAATCACACATTTCCATTGCAGAATCCCATGCACAGGATTTATGCCTACCCTCTTTGTCCTATATAGACCTATAAGTGCCATTATTCCCCAATAGGGAATGCAGGCTACCATGTGAAATGCACTGGCCTTACAGTCAGAAAGATGCTAACTCAAAATCTCTGGATTACTGATTGTATTGACAAAATTAATCAAATTAGGCCAAAAATATGGTGTAATTACTTAGTTTTTTAGTGACTAAGCTGACCACTTATTTTGAATCCCTATGGCACAGTTCTATGAAAATAAGAAAACCGAACAAAAACAAAAAGGAAACACTTTTACATGAAATATATTATGGACAGGCCATCCCTGTGAAAGTGCAAAAATAAGAAGTCAAAGAAAGCATTTAAAACAGAATTGTTATTAAGATTTTGGGTTATGATATTGTGAGTTAATAATTTGTGTTCTAAATAGTATGAAAGTCATTACTAATATTGGGATACTTAATTCACCTAATAAGAGTTTGTACACTCTGAATGATTAAAAATTCAGCAGTAGGGCTGAAAGTATAGCTCAGTGGGTGAGAGTTTGCCAAGCTTGTGCAAGGCCCTGAGTTCAATCCCAAGCAAAACACACCCACACCCACACACACACACCAATGATTTGAAAAGAAACACATAATACTTTACATCAAAAAATTATTCTAGCTAGGAAACAAGTTGGCCTGATCTTTTAACATTTTATCTAGCAATTTATATTAGCAGTTTTCCACATTACTTCTCAAAGCTAAATTAATCGCATTTGGTAAAGAATCTGTATCTAATGGCTGGGTCATTGAAAGATTGTGTTCTTGTCTATTACCAAAATCAAAGGTCAGCTTTTCACTTTAATTACGTATGCAACTTATCATTTTAAGGGAAATAATACTGTTGTTTTAAAAATATTCACTATGAAGTAAGAATTTGAAAATTGCAGAAAACTAAATATAAAATAAGCAGTCCAACCAGATACAGTGGTGCATATCTATTATCCTGTGATTTGGGAGGCTAAGGCAGGAGGACCTCAAGTTCAAGGTCAGCCTCTGCAACTTAGTGAGACCCTGTCTTAAAAACAACAACAACAACAAAAAAAATTAAAGGGCCAGGGATATAGCTCAGTAGTAAAGTACCTCTAGATTCAATCCTAGTACAAAGCAGGAAGGAAGAAAAGAAAAAATGAAGGAAGAATAGAAGGAAGAAAGGAAGGAAGGAAGGAAGGAAGGAAGGAAGGAAGGAAGGAAGGAAGGAAGGAAGGAAGGAAGAGGGAGGGAGGGAGGGAGTGCTTAGAGTGAGTAACTCTCTGGGAAGACTTTGATCTCCTTTGCCAGAGGAGTTTAAAATAATTCTTGCTATTTCTAAGATAGTTGTTAGTTTCACATTAAAAAAAATGTTTTTTCATCTCTGGGTTTGAATTTTCTGTGAATTTGTTCTGAAATGCCTCTTATTTGCTGTATATTGATCTTGCTTTTGAAAACAAAAGATTGATTTAAATGTGTATTTAACACCTTCACTGAAGTAGCATTTAATTGAACAAGTCACAGTTTTCTTTAATAATTTAACCATTAGATTCAAAAGATCTCAAATGGTATTAATCTTGTTCCAAACTAATAATTTTATTCAACTATTATCATAGTAATTGTATAATTTGTGAAAGTATTAGCCATTTATGTTTTTCTCTACTTTATTCAAAAACTTACTCATGTCATTTAACACCACTCTATTATATCTTACATTATATTAATTTTATTGTGACAATGTGAGTTGTAAATATAAGAACATGCATAACTTATTAGAACAAATTAAAAAATAAAATTTAAAAAAAAACTCAGAGCATGAGCACATCAGAAAGGAAAAAAAAAGAATGCATAACTATATATAATGCTTATATGAAAGGATAATGGTATGTGTTTGCCTCACAAAAGTCTTCAGACCTTTTAGAAGTTGTCAAATCCTTCTTGTTATACTTAGCTTTGAGAAATTAGATATCTACAGTCTCATCCTGCCCTCTAGTGTCAAATATTCTCAAATTACAAAATGTTGCTGTCTAACAGGAAGAAAAATGAAATTCTCTTTTTCTGTAATGAAAAGATTCCAACAAGTAGGGAAGATGTCCAAAAAAACATTTCAAAGCATTTTATAGCTAGAGCGACACTAGATGGGTATTTATAGTAGACTATATAATTAAAACAACAGTTCATTTACAGTGAAAATAGGTACCTCATAAAATATTGCAAAGGCAAACAATAGTTAACTATTAAAACATGGTGTAAACAAAGACACAAATTAAAATGGCATCATATTTTTCAATGTATATGACAGCTGGTAGCTTCTAGCAGATAATTCTTCCAGGCAACTAGGAGTTAAGGGCATCTGATCAATTAAAGGGTATGTGGGAGGGGTACCCAGTCTCAAAGAAAGACTGATACAGGTAAACAAAACCTGTAAAAGTGCTGCATCTGAATATTTTATTCTGGAGTTTTGAGTCCATTAAGCAAGACAAGAGTTGCCACATGAAGGAGAGGACAAATAATGTTGGGCAAAAGTGAACTATTGTAAGGGATTTGTTTTACTTAGTGTCTGGGTCATATAATCTAAAGCATGTTTTAAGAGTATGCTTTATTCTGGTTGAGCTAGGTAGGATTAAGGTAAGGAAGCAAGTACAAAGAAATTTTCTGGAGAAATATTTTAATGTCTTATTATAATGTATTTGTTGACGTTAATGTCCACATTTTAATCATAGTCCCTTATATGTGATATTCTTAAAATTAATTTCTAAAGGCACCTGTGGTTTTCCAGAAAATAAAAATACTACAGTCAGAAGACTTTCTTCTATTTGGATTAATTATATGGATGCACAAAACAAGAATTCAATTGTGTATTAGATTAATTCGTATATTTTAAGTATCTAATAATATCTAATAGCAATATTGGGTTTGTTATATTTTAAGGGAAGTTGAGGCAGAATACTAATAATGTTTATGACTGGCATTTTTTCAGAAATATGTTATATGATTTAGGTATTTTCTTTATTTAATCCTGTGAAAGTTGTATTTTCACTTTTCAGGTGAGGGAACAGAATCTTAGAGCTTTTGACACAATTGGAAACTGGTAGAACTGACGCTTGTTTGTAAAGCATTGAGTTACTAAACCTCTCCTTTACAACATGCTCATATCCCATTACTTAAAAAAATATTTAAGGTGGCAAACTATTTCAGATACTTTAGAAGAAAATTATATAGACGATAAACCAGATAATAAGGTTGTTTGGGCTTCCTGTACATAATTCCACATTGACAAAAGGAAAGGAGTCAGTATTAGCAAATCAGAAAATAGCATGATGATATTAAAACATCAACACTCACTTGACTAGTTTTCTATTTCGTATTGTGATTTCTTATACTATTCACACATGAACACAAAGATAAAGTTCAAAATATTTAGGGAAATAGCACAAGAAATAGAGGTCATTTTTCAAAATAAAATTCTTTTAGAGCTGGGCAACTTGGGAGTCTGAGGCAAGAGGATCATAAGGTTGAGGCTAGCTCCTGCAATTTAGTGAGACCCTGTTCCAAAAAAATAAAATAAAATAAAATAAAAAGGACTTGGGATGTAGCTCAGTGGTAAGACACCCCTAATTTCAATTCCCAGTTAAAAAAAATATTTTAGAGACATGGAACACATTTAAATATTTTTAAATGAATTTTGCATAGGTTCATTAGAAAAATAAAAAGAACCATTCACTGATTTTTTTTAAAGAGAGAGAGAGAATTTTAATATTTATTTTTTAGTTATTGTCAGACACAACATCTTTGTTTGTATGTGTTGCTGAGGATTGAACCAGGGTCGCACACATGCCAGGGGAGCATGCTACCACTTGAGCCACATCCCCAGCCCCCATTCACTGATTTTTACCCTTGTTAATTTTTTTTATATTAAAAATGTTACTATTACCTGTTAGGCAATTATCTCAACAATAAATATATAAGTTTTAATTCTCTAAGTGTATATTTTTTTTTAACATTTTCTACTTTGGGCTGGGGATGTGGCTCAAGTGGTAATGCGCTTGCCTGGCATGTGCTGGGTTTGATCCTCAGCACCACATAAAAATAAAATAAAGATGTTGTGTCCACCGGAATCTGAAAAATAAATATTAAAAATAATTTAATATTTAAAAATATTAAAATAATTGAAAAAATAATTGCCAAATTTCCTTCTTTAACTTTTAATTGCCTAGATTATTTGAGTAATGGTTCTTATAGCTCAAAGAGACTATTCTAAAATTTTTAACCATTAAGCATTTAGTAACTCGTAATAGCAACGGTTACCATTTCATGGAATGCCTGAGATGTAGTGGATAGCATTCTAAGCACTTTGCACCTGTGCTGCTGTTTTTATTTTCTCAGTCATTTTGCAGATAAAACAGTGAATATTTAAAAGATGTCAAAGTGCATTCTCCGGTATTGCTGCAGTCTGGCTGGGCACAAAATCACGAGCCACTCAAGCAGGAACAAACTTTATTTCCAAAACTCCCGTGAATGCCATGCACATGGCCTTCTCCCAAGACATACTACACCAACAGGAAGTCCCTCCTCCGGAATTCCCTCCTACCGCACTTCCCCAACCAATGGAAACTCTCTGGGAGTCCCAAGAGAGCTCCAAAGTAGCAGGCCAAGGCGCACAGTAGGGGTCTAATCTCCAATTGAATGCACATCTTAACATAATCATTATCATCTCAATGGCTTGCTGGTGACACCTTTCAACCAAAAAATGCCATGCGTCATTCCTACTTGGCTATGGCTCTCAGCACTGTATAACTAATTAAAACAATTTACAACATAATAAAAAGGTATACTGCTACTGCTCAAAAAACAAAAAATATAAAAGCCTGTGTTATGGTTTGGATATTTAGCATCCCCCAAAAGCTCCTATGTGAGACAATGTGAGAACATTTAGAGGTGAAATAATTGCATGATAAGAGCAGTAACACAATCAATGGATTAATCCATTCATGTAGATTAACTGCAGGGTAACTGAATTCAGGCAGATAGGAGGAGGCTGGAGGAGGTAGGTTGCTGGGCGCATACCTTTGGTATTGATATTTTGTCTCTGAGGTGCAGAGCTCTCTTTCTGCTTCTTGTCATGTCCTGAGCTGCTCCACACCCTTCTGCCATGGTGTTCTGCCTTACCTTGGGCCCAGAGCTATGCAGTCAGCCTTCTGTGGACTGAAACCTCTGAAACTGTGAGCCAAACAAACTTGTCCTCCTTTAATGGTTCTTGACAGTTTCTTGCGTCACAGAGACAAAAATAAAAGCTAACTAAAACAGCTTGTATGCTCAAATTCAAGTTGATTTGAATCCAGATCCAGTATACTTTGTATATCTAATCTGGTGTTTGACTTTTTTCTCCCATTCTTCATTTGTGTCTGACAGTTTTTGGCAGATAGTAGAAATGAGAGAAGCTGTGATGACTGGATTTTGAAGATTTTCTCCCTAATTAAATGTCTGTATGTGTATAGCTTGTGAAAAAGTGAACAAAATGAACAGTTAAAATTTTGTAACTTATATTTAGCTTTACAATTATAAAGACTTTCTCATTGAACAGTGGCAGATATTTTCAGTAAAAAAAAATTGTAATTGTTTATTTCTTCATCTCTGGAGTAGCAATTTCTTGGCAAAATGGATGATTTAGGTAGCTCACAGCTGTTCATATTTTGAAACTCTTTGGACATTTCCCTAGAGTGATTTACAAATTTTGTGGAACATTCTGTTGAGAGTGGGGATAATGTTAAAAATAAAAGACTATTGGAAGGTCAAAGTTCTTAGCTTTCTGATTGAAGAACTTGACTAAGAAGAGGGAAGTAGGAGTTTCCTCTGGCTTCTAACTTGAGAGCTCCTGTCACTTAGAAGGAGATTTCAGTATAATTGTATTATAGACTTTGCAAAAATACAGATTAAAATTGGATTGTAAGGGTCCCTCGAAACGTCTGAGAAAGAGACCACCAAGTGACCACTCATGCAATTGGCAGAAGGGGGATTTATTGAACCAGCATGCTGGGGCTCCGTGCCCACTCAAGAAGGGAAAGCAGCCCAGAGCCCCGAGCAGGGGCTGAGCACTGCTTAAGTACACTTTTTGGGGAGGGCGGAGGGCTTTGTATACATCAGAACAAATCATCATGAGGCGCTGGAAAATTGAACAACAACTCCTAAACATGATTAGTTCATTCATTGGCGGGAACAGGTCAGACTGGAGTGATAGGTCATTCCTTAGGAGGGGGTTACATTTAAACTGATTGGTCCAGGCCCTGCAATGCCTACGTGCGACCACACAGAGCCCTTATTAAACAACCAAATAGTCAGGGGAAATATTTACTGGGCAGTTCCAAGCATTGTCTTAACAGCTACAGAAATTTCAGGTTTTGCAGGTAGCATAGAAACCTAACAATACCTAACTAATCCTTTACATTTTAACTCAGACCTTGCAGCTTAGAAACTTTACAACACCCGGTCTTTTACCCTTTAACTTTTACGCTTTAACTTCAATTTCTTTTACCCTTACAGGATTACAACCTCCAAGACATTGAGGCTCATAGCTGACTTGGTGATAATTAACAATTAATGAAGAACAATAATCCCTCCTTAATGTTGGAAGAAATTGGCTAAATTTGTCTTCAAGTTCAGTTTGTTTAAAACTTATTAGGACAGGAGCTGGGGTTGTAGCTCAGTGGTAGAGTGCTTGCCTAACATGAGGCACTGGGTTCAATTCTCAGCACCACATATAAATAAATAAGATAAAGGTCCATTGACAACTACAAATACACACACACACACACACACACAAAGTTATTAGGACAAATTATGGATCAAAATAAAATAGTTTCTACTAGAAAAGCCTGATTTACATTAATTTATTTTTAATTAAACTTGTTTAGTTTTTTAAAGAATGATTTAAAAATAGAAAGAGCTCTTTTAAATTTGTTTAAAAAGTTTTCATGAGTCTGAAAGGCTTTGATCAATTGGTGTAAATCAGCTGCACAGGAATTATTTTCTCCAGAATATATAATGTGGAGGTAGACATATTCACTGCTTCAGAAAATGCTTTTTGGTAGTAAACAAAGCCCCAATATTAAGGGATTTGGAATCTGTCAAAGTGAATTAAATAGTATCATGGGAGCTTCTCACATAATCTTTTGATGTTTGGGAATTAATTAGGGTCTAAAAAGAAAAATCACAAGTATAAACATTTTAGAGATGGCAAGCTGTATCACCCTAGGCTGCTTTTGAATATATACTGCTTAATGACTCCCTTACTCTAGGATGTGGAAAATCAACATTGTCCATTACAGAACATTTGGGGAATCGCCAAATATTGATATTAGATGCTTTAAAATAACATTCTCATAGAATTGTACAATATTCAAACTGTAAGGGGTTTTGTTTGTAGGCAATCTAGTCTAATACATGCATTCTAATATGAGTAAATGTGGGGACAGGAAAATTAGAACAATTTTATCCACCAAGTTAATCTCAGTATTTGTACAAGAAACAACTATCTCTTAGTTCACACTACAGAACTTTCCCCCAAAGCCTGAGGTGAAGTAAAGGCATTCAATATCTCTATATTTGATTAATTTTGTCTTTCAGCAAAGCACTCCATAAATATAATTGAAACACCAACTGGTATTAAAGGATTTCTCACAATGGCTTAGGACTATTAGCTAATGGAATTCTAACAATAGATTCTAACAGCTATTCCTTATACTTTAGAGTTCCTCATGGAATCATCTGTGGCTTCCTTCTATTCTTGCATTGAGATGTAGAATTTATTTTTATTTCTACTTCTGTATATGAATTATTCCTCTATGTTCTTTTCCATTCTTTTAGGAATTTTCTCTTTGTTGTTAGTATTTGAAATTTGTGTGTGTGTGTGTGTGTGTGTGTTTATGATGGGGTATGCTGTGGGGGAGTTCCTTTGCTGGCTATGATGACCATTTTAATAAATGGAACAAATCAGAATCCTTTCCTTCTCTACCACTTTTCTTCTATTTTATCTCTTCTATTTTCCAAGAACTTTTATAACTTCAGGGTGTGCTACTGAATTGATAGCCTACCCATTTTTTTTCCATCTCTATGGCTTTTTTCATTCTTAGACTTTTTTAAAATTTTGTTTCACTACTGTATGTTAAAAAATGGCTTATTGTATTTGAAATACCAAGTTTCTTCATAATGTAGTTTTATTGATGTCTTATTTGGCTTTGAATACTAATTATAAAGATTATACTTATTAGGAAAATATTCATTTTTTATGTCTTTCAATAACATATGTGAATTTTCTCTATGGATTTTTTCTCTAAATATTTTAGAAATCATATTTTATGGGATTTATTATTAGGTACCTTTGAGTTCTTTCTATTGTAACTGCAAAATATTTTCTATTTTTAAATTATATATAAACTGCTTTTGATTTCATAGGTTTTTTATATACAGCAATCTTGCTGAACACCAAAATTATTTTTATTTTTCTTTTATTATTGCATTATAGTTATAAATAATAGTTGAGTTCATTTTGACAAAATCACACATGCATGAAATTTTTTTTTTTAATTTTTTATTGTGGGTTGTTCAAAACATTACAAATTTCTTGACATATCATATTCCACACTTTGATTCAAGTGGGTTATGAACTCCCACCTTCACCCCATACACAGATTGCAGAATCACATCAGTTACACATCCATTGATTTACAAATTGCCATACTAGTGTCTGTTGTGCTCCTCTGCCTTTCCCATCCTCCCCCCTCCCCCCTCCCCACCTCTCCCCTCCCCTCCCCGCCTCTCTCTCTACCTCCTCCACTGTATAACCCTGAGGGTCTCCTTCCATTACCATGCAATTTCCCTTCTCTCTCCCTTTCCCTCCCACCTCTCATCCCTGTTAAATGTTAATCTTCTTCTCCTGCTCTTCGTCCCTACTCTGTTCTTAGTTACTCTCCTTATATCAAAGAAGACATTTGGCATTTGTTTTTTAGGGATTGGCTAGCTTCACTTAGCATAATCTGCTCTAATGCCATCCATTTCCCTGTAAATTCTATGATTTTGTCATTTTTTAATGCAGAGTAATACTCCATTGTGTATAAATGCCACATTTTTTTTATCCATTCGTCTATTGAAGGGCATCTAGGTTGGTTCCACAGTCTTGCTATTGTGAACAGTGCTGCTATGAACATTGATGTAGCAGTGTCCCTGTAGCATGCTCTTTTTAGGTCTTTAGGGAATAGACCAAGAAGGGGAATAGCTGGGTCAAATGGTGGCTCCATTCCCAGCTTTCCAAGAAATCTCCATACTGCTTTCCAAATTGGCTGCACCAATCTGCAGTCCTACCAGCAATGTACAAGTGTACCCTTTTCCCCACATCCTCGCCAGCACTTGTTGTTGTTTGACTTCCTAATGGCTGCCAATCTTACTGGAGTGAGATGGTATCTTAGGGTGGTTTTGATTTGCATTTCTCTGACAGCTAGAGATGGTGAGCATTTTTTCATGTACTTGTTGATTGACTGTATGTCCTCCTCTGAGAAGTGTCTGTTCAGGTCCTTGGCCCATTTGTTGATTGGGTTGTTTGTTCTCTTATTGTCTAATTTTTTGAGTTCCTTGTATACTCTGGATATTAGGGCTCTATCTGAAGTGTGAGGAGTAAAGATTTGTTCCCAGGGTGTAGGCTCCCTATTTACCTCTCTTATTGTTTCTTTTGCTGAGAAAAAAACTTTTTAGTTTGAGTAAGTCCCATTTGTTGATTCTAGTTATTAACTTTTGTGCTATGGGTGTCCTATTGAGGAATTTGGAGCCCGACCCCACCGACTGTAGATCGTAGCCGACTTTTTCTTCTATCAGACGGCGCGTCTCTGATTTGATATCAAGCTCCTTGATCCATTTTGAATTCACTTTTGTGCATGGCGAGAGAAAGGGATTCAGTTTCATTTTGTTGCATATGGATTTCCAGTTTTCCCAGCAACATTTGTTGAAGATGCTATCCTTCCTCCATTGCATGCTTTTAGCCCCTTTATCAAATATAAGATAGTTGTAGTTTTGTGGATTGGTTTCTGTGTCCTCTATTCTGTACCATTGGTCCACACGCCTGTTTTGGTACCAGTACCATGCTGTTTTTGTTACTATTGCTCTGTAGTATAGTTTGAAGTCCGGTATCGCTATACCCCCTGATTCACACTTCCTGCTTAGCATTGTTTTTGCTATTCTGGGTCGTTTATTTTTCCATATGAATTTCATGATTGCTTTCTCTATTTCTACAAGAAATGCCTTTGGGATTTTGATTGGCATTGCATTAAACCTATAGAGAACTTTTGGTAATATCGCCATTTTGATGATGTTAGTTCTGCCTATCCATGAACAGGGTATATTTTTCCATCTTCTAAGATCTTCTTCTATTTCTCTCTTTAGGGTTCTGTAGTTTTCATTGTATAAGTCTTTCACCTCTTTTGTTAGGTTGATTCCCAAGTATTTTATTTTTTTTTGAAGATATTTTGAATGGAGTGGTTGTTCTCATTTCCATTTCAGAGGATTTGTCGCTGATATACAGGAATGCCTTTGATTTATGCTTGTTGATTTCATATCCTGCCACTTTGCTGAATTCATTTATTAGCTCTAATAGTTTCTTTGTAGACCCTTTTGGGTCTGCTAGGTATAGAATCATATCATCTGCAAATAGTGATAATTTAAGTTCTTCTTTTCCTATTTTGATGCCTTTAATTTCTTTCGTCTGTCTAATTGCTCTGGCCAGTGTTTCGAGAACTATGTTGAACAGAAGTGGAGAGAGAGGGCATCCCTGTCTTGTTCCAGATTTTAGAGGGAATGCCTTCAATTTTTCTCCATTCAGAATGATGCTAGCCTGAGGCTTAGCATAGATTGCTTTTACAATATTGAGGTATGTTCCTGTTATCCCTAGTTTTTATAGAGTTTTGAACATAAAGGGATGCTGTACTTTGTCGAATGCTTTTTCCGCATCTATCGAGATGATCATATGGTTCTTATTTTTAAGTCTATTGATGTGGTGAATAACATTTATTGATTTCCGTATATTGAACCAGCCTTGCATCCCAGGGATGAATCCTACTTGATCATGGTGCACAATTTTTTTGATATGTTTTTGTATCCGATTCGCCAGAGAGGTGTGTTGAAGTCTCCCATGATTATGGTGTGGTGGTCTATTAGACTCTTGAACTTGAGAAGAGTTTGTTTGATGAACATAGCTGCACCATTGTTTGGGGCATAAATATTTATGATTGTTACGTCTTGTTGGTGTATGGTCCCCTTAAGCAGTATGTAGTGTCCCTCTTTATCTCTTTTGATTAACTTTTGGCTTGAAATCTATTTTATTTGATATGAGTATGGACACTCCTGCTTGTTTCCGAAGTCCATATGAGTGATATGATTTTTCCCAACCTTTCACCTTCAGCCTATGTATGTCTTTTCCTATCAAATGCGTCTCCTGTAGGCAACATATTGTTGGGTCTTGTTTGTGATCCATTCTACTAGCCTGTGTCTCTTAATTGGTGAGTTTAAGCCATTAACATTTTGGGTTATTATTGAGATATGGGTTGTTCTTCCAGCCATATTTGTTTATTTCTGTTACTAAACATGGTTTGTTTTCCTCTTTGATTATCCCCCCCCCCTTTACTGTCCTACCTCCCACTGTTGGTTTTCATTGTTATTTTCCATTTCCTCTTCCTGTAATGCTTTGGCGAGGATGTTTTGAAGAGATGGTTTTCTAGCTGCGAATTCTTTAAACTTTTGTTTATCGTGGAAGGTTTTAATTTCATCCTCCATCCTGAAGCTTAATTTCGCTGGAAACACAATTCTTGGTTGGAACCCATTTTCTTTCAGTGTTTGAAATATGTTATTCCAGGATCTTCTAGCTTTCAGAGTCTGTGTTGAAAGATCCGCTGTTATCCTGATTGGCTTACCCCTAAATGTAATCTGCTTCCTTTCTCTTGTAGCTTTTAAAATTCTCTCCTTATTCTGTATGTTGGGCATCTTCATTATAATGTGTCTAGGTGTGGATCTCTTATGATTTTGCACATTCGGCGTCCTGTAGGCTTCTAGGATTTGGGATTCTGTCTCATTCTTCAAGTCTGGGAAGTTTTCTTGTATTATTTCATTGAATAGACTGCTCATTCCTTTGGTTTGGAGCTCTGTACCTTCCTGTATCCCAATGACTCTTAAGTTTGGTCTCTTTATGTTATCCCATATTTCTTGGATGTTCTGCTCATGGTTTCTTAACAGTCTTGCTGAGCTGTCTATGTTCTTTTCCAGTTGAAATACTTTGTATTCATTGTCTGATGTTCTATCTTCTAAGTGTTCTACTCTGCTGGTAGTATTCTCCATTGAGTTTTTAAGTTGGTTTATTGCTTCCTGCATTTCTAGGATTTCTGATTGCTTGTTTTTTATAACCTCTATCTCCCTGTATAGTTGATCCTTTGCTTCCTGGATTTGTTTGCGTAATTCGTTGTTGAAGTTATCTTTCATTGTCTGATTTTGCTGTTCAATGTCTTCCTTGATACTCCAGATCATCTGAAGCATGTATATCCTGAATTCTTTATCTGACATTCCATCTGCTGCAGCTGTTACCTCCTCTAAAGTTGCGTTGACCTGCATTGCTTGTGGTCCTTTCTTTCCTTGTCTTTTCATACTGCTTGCATATCTTTCCTGCAGGTGCGGGCGGCGGCTCTGCTCTCTCCTTATTCCAATTGGGGTGTCGTGGCTACCACGCCGGCAGGCCACCGGGCCTGATCCGCCGGTCGGTTGCAGGTTTGCCTACCCTGCAGGCGCGGGCGGTGACTCTACCCTGCCCCTACTCCAAATGGGGTGACGTGTCTGTCATACCGGCAGGCCACTGGGCCTGTCCCGCTGGTCAGTCGCAGATCTGCCCACCTTTCGGGCACGGGTGGAGGCTCTGCTCTGCCCCTACTCCAATTGGGGTGTCGTGACTACCCCGCCTGCAGGACGCTGGGCCTGTTCCTGGCACGGGCGGCGACTCTGCTCTGCCACTACTCCAATTAGGGTGGTGTTTGTACCACGCCGGCAGGCTCCTTGGCCTGATCCGCCTGTCTGTTGTAGGTCTGCCTACCTTGGAGGCGCGGGCGGCGGATCTGCCCTGCCCCTCCTACCACGCCTGCGGACCCCTGGGCCTGATCTGCAGGTTGATCACTGGTCTGCTCACCCTGCGGGCACGGGTGGCGGTTCCGCTCCGCCCCCACTCCAATTGGGGTCACGTGACCACCACACCGGCAGGGCCTGATCCGGGCGTGGGAGAAGGATCTGCTCTGCCCCTGCTCCAGTTGGGGTGACGTGTGTACCACACTGGCAGGCCACTGGGCCTGACCCGCCAGGCTGTCACAGGTCTGTTTACCTTGCAAGCGCGAACTGCGGCTCTGCCCTGCCCCTCCTACCACGCCCATGTACCACTGGGTCGCGGGTCTGCCCACCTTGCGGGTGCGGGTGGCGGCTCCGCTCCGCCCCCTCTCCAATTGGGGTCACGCGGTCACCACGCTGGCGAGCCGCTGGGCCTGCTCCGGGCGCTGGCGGCGGCCCGGCTCCTCCCCTCTGGCTCGAGGACAAATTGAGGAGACTCGGGTGACTGTGCCTCACCCCCCCTACCAGGAGACCAACTGCTTATGTCACCGCTGGTATTGACGAAGTTCTCTCCTCCGCCGCTTTCTGCTGACATCAGATCTCTGCCATGTTGGTATCCTATGCGAATGGCAGCATTTCGTTCCCCTTGCCGGGCAACCAAAGCAACGGGTGAGTCCTGACCGGCCCTCAGCAGGACCCGGACCGAGACGCAGTTTCCGCGGGCTCCTAGCCCCAGTCCAGGGAAGTTCCGGGAGCTGGAACTCGGCCGCTCCGTGCTCGGTGTAAGCTCCTATTAGTGTAAGCTCCAAGAAGCAGTCCCCGCGGGCTCAGTTCCGGGTGCCGGAATTCGGCTGCTTAGTGCTTGGTGTATGCTCTGATAGGAGCAGGGTCCAAGAAGCAGCCTCCGCAGGCTCCGCAGCCCTGGGCCAGGGCGGTTCCGGGACGGTTCCGGGAGCTGGAACTCGGCCGCCCCGCGCTAGGTGTTCGTTCCGATAAGATCAGATTCTAAGAAGCACCCAGGCGCTGAACCCTAGCAATCTGTCTGCAAGCCGCAGGCGAATTGCAGCCTGAAATTACCTGTTCTATGGCTGAATGAGCTGCGGTCAGTCGAAAACAGGGAAGGTGACGTCAGTTTACCAACATGGTGGCTGCTGGCCTCCTCTGTGGTCTGACCGGTGTGGAGAACTGAGATGGACCGCTTCCTTCCCCCATCTCGAACCCAGAATTCAGCCCTGAGTACGGTGCTTGCGCGGCTGGCAGAAACTGCAGCGCTGTAACCCTGCGTCTCTATCCCAGCGCGCGCTGCAGACTCTAGCCGCGGGGCGATTTGCTGAATCAGCAGTGTTACCCTCCGTGCGACAAACCTCTCGCGTTTGAGTCCCCGTAGCCAATCCTCGTGCGATGGAAATCCTTCCTCCAGGTTCCGGAGCACCCCACTATTGCTGGAAATTCCTAACAAGATATCCTTTAGCCGTCCTGACTTGTCATACTCCCATACAGTGAAGCAGCACACGGGGGCAATGCACTCCCCTCGCCACCATCTTCCTTCAATGATGAAATTTAATTTACTCCATTTCAGTCCCTGGTACCAACCCTTTCTCTCTCTTGCTCCTTCTCCCTGGTCTCCTTCCTTTACTTTATGGGTCTTTCTCTCACTTATTTATTTTAGATTGGTGTTCCATGACATATATATTTATATATACAAAAGGTAGAATTCCTTGTGATTTTGTCCCCTTTCCTGTCCCTCCTCCCTCTCTTGCCATTCCCTTCATCTACTCTGCTGATCTATTCAATATCTTTATGATGTCTGCTCCCACTTTCCTTATTTTGTGCTAGTTTCTGAATATGAGAGAAAACATTTAACCATTAATTTTATGAGTCTGGCTTATTTTGCTTGACATGTTTCTAGTTCCATTCTTTTGCAGGCAAATGTCATTGTTTTATTCTTCTTTATGGCTAAGAAGCCATTGCATGTGTTTATACACACGTCTGCACACAAACACACACACACTTGTTACATTCATATGTATATAATTTATATATATAATATATGTTACATTTTTAATCAGTTTATCTATTGATAGGCATCTGAGTTGGTTATATAACTTAGCTATATATTGCACTGCAATGATCATTAATATGACTGTATCACTATAGTATGCTCATTTACTTTGAACAAATAGCCAGGAGTGGGGTAGCTCAGTAGTATGGTTATTCCATTCCTAGTTTTTTAAGAAATCTCCATACTACTTTCCTGAGTAGTTGTATCAATTTCCAGTTCCATGAGCAACATATTAGTGTACCCTTTCCCCATGTCCTTGCCAGAATTTATTATTATTTGTATTGTTGATAATTGCTATTCTAACTAGAGTAAGATAAATTCTTTGTGTAGTTTTGATTTACACTTGTCCGATTGCTGAATCTTTCTTTCATGTTTGTTGGACATTTGCATTTCTTTTTTTTTTTTTTTTTTGAGAGATGTCTGTTAAATTCTTTTGCCCGTTTATTTATTGGTTGATTTGGAATCTGAGGTGTTAAGTTTTTTGAGTTCTTTATATGTTCTAGATATTAATCCAGTCAGTGGAATAGCTGGCAAAGATTTTCTCTAATTTTGTAGGCTCCCTTTTCATGCTCTTAATTTTTTTCCATTGCTGCACAGAAGTTTTTAATTTGATAGCATCCCACTTATTGATACTTGGTTTTATTTCTTGAGCTTTAGGGGTTTTGTCAGGGAAGTCAGTGCCTTCACCAATATTTTTGAGTGTTGACCCTTCATTTGTTTTTCTAGTAGTTTTTAAATTTATGATTTAATTCTTTAGTCTTCAATTAATGTTGATTTGACTTTTGTGCAGGTATGAATAGGTTACTAGTTTTATTCTTCTACATATAGATATTCAGTTTTTTCAGAACCATTTTTTAAAGAGGCATCCTTTTTTCCCAATATATATTGTTGGCACTTTTTTCCAGTGTCAGATAACTGTATGTGGGTTTGTCTCTGTGTCTTGTATTCTATTCTACTTTTTTTCATGTCTGTTTTGATGCCAATACCATGCTGGTTTTGTTGCTGGTTTTGGTAGTGTAATTTGAGATCAGGTATTGTGATGCCTCCAGCATTGCTCTTCTTTCTCAGTATTGCCTTGGCTATTCTGGGCCTTGTATTCTTCCAAATGAATTTTAGGACTGTTTTTTCTAGTTCTACCAAGAATGCCATTGGTATTTTGATGGGGATTTTTTTGGAATCTATATAGCATTTTTTTTTTTTTTTGTAATATGGCCATTATGACAATATAAATTCTTCCTATCCAAGAATATGAGAGGTGTTTGAATCTTCTCTGGTCTCCTTCATTTTTTTTTCTTCAGTGTTATCTAATTTTCATTGTAGAGATCTTGCACCTCATTAATTAGATTAATTCCTGAGGTTCTTGTTCTGTTCTGTTTTGCTTTTTTGCCTTCAGATTACTGTAAGTGAAATAGATTTTGTGATTTCTTTCTCAGCAGAATCACTGTTGGAGGATAGAAAAACTATTGATTTACAAGTGTTGATCTTGTATTCTACTATTTTAATGAATTCACTTATCTCTAACCAGTTTGGGGGGTCTTCTAGATATAGGATCACACCATTAACAGACAGATATAATTTTACTTATTTTCTCTTCATGACTGTTTAGTTTCCTTGTCTTGCCTGATGGTTTCAAAGACTGTGTTGAATAGGAGTGGAGAGAGTGGATATCTTTGTCTTGTTCATGATTTTAGAGAAAAAGCTTTCAGTTTTTCTTCATTCAGTTTGATATTAGCTTTGGGTTTGTCATATCTAGCCTTTAAAATGTTGAGATAAGTTCCTTCTATCACTACTTTCTCCAGGGTTTTTAACATGAAGAGGTTCTGGATTTCATCAAAGGCTTTTCTATATCGGTTGGAATGATCATATGATTCTTGTTCTTAATTCTATTTATGTTTTGAATTACCTTTATTGATTTGCATATGTTGAACAAAGCTTTGCAGCCCACTTGATAAGGCTACATTATATTCCTGATGTATTTTTTTAATATGGTTTACTAATATTTTATAAAGGATTTTTACATCTATGCCCATTGGGCTTATTGGTTTGTAGTTTTCTTTTCTTGATGTATCTTTGTCTGTTTTTGGTATCAGAGTTACACTAACTTCATAGGATGTACTTGGGAATGTTCTCTTCATTTCTGTTTTATGGAATAATTTGAGTGGCACTAGATTTAGTTTAACTTTAAAGGTCTGGTAGAACTCAGCTGAGAAACGCTCTGGTCCTGAACTTTTCTGTTGTTTTGATTCCGTTACTTGATTTCTACTAGAATTTGCAGTTTCTTGGAGTATAATTTTCAAAGTAATTTCTAATAATCCTTTGGATCTCAGAAGTGTCTGTGGTGATATCTCCTTTTTTTTAATCTCTCATTTTGTTGATTTGGGTCTTCTCTCTCTTTCTTTCAGTTATTTTGGCCAAGGGTTTATCAGTCTTATTTATCTCTTCAAAGAACATTGATTTTTTGTATTGATTTTTAATTCTCAATTTTATTCATTTGGCTATGATTTTAATTATTTCCTGTCTTCTATTGATTTTTCTTAAACAAAAGTCTTGTGTTGGAGCATTAGATTATTTATTTGGAAACTCTGATTTTTTTTCAAATGTAGATACTCAATGCTATCAATTTTCCTCTTAGAACTGCCTTCATACCTCCTGTCTCAGAGATTTTGATATGTCATATTTCTGTTTTCATTTATTTGTAAGAATTTCTTCATTTTTTATTTCATTTATTCTATGATTCATTCCTCATTTAAAAGACTATTATTCAATATCCCTGTGTTTATGTGGATCATATAATTTTATTGCTGTTGATTTCTAGTTTCATTTAATTATGAACTCACAGGATTCAAGGAATAATATCAGTTTTTGGTATTTGGTCAGATCATATTGTGATCTAAAATGTAGTATATTTGGAAAAATTTCCATGAGCTGCTGAGAAAGTCAATTCAGCTGTTTTAGGGTAAAATGTTGTATTGATGTCTACTAGAACCATTTGATTTATAGTATTACTTAGGTCAGAAATATCCTTATTACTTTTATGTTTAAAAATGACCTCTCTATTGACTATGCTGGCTATTACCCAACATTATAGTATTGAGGTCTATCTGGGACTTAATGTCAAGAATAATTTTTTTTTTAAATATAATATAGACAGGGTCTTGCTAAGTTGTTTAGGGCCTCACAAAGTTACTGGGTCTGGATTTGAATTTGCAATCCTCCTGCCTCAGCCTCCTGAGCCACTGGGATTACAGGAGTGCACCACTGTATCTGGCTGAGATATAGAAATCTTGACTGGCAATTGTTTTCTTTTAGAAATCAAAATATCTTATTGCAGGCCATTCTTGATTTTAGGGTCTGGATTGAGAAGTCACAAATGAGCCTCATTGATTTGACTTCAAATGTGTCCTGGTGATTTTTTCTTGTAGCTTTTAATATTTGGTTTTTATTTTCTATGTCAGGCATTTTTTTAATATCTTGGAGAGGTTCTTTTTTATCTTGTCTATCTAGAGTTGTATGTGCTTCCTGTATGTGAACATCTATATTGTTTGTAAAGTAAGAAAATTTCTGCTATTATCTCACTGAAGATATTCTTAATATCTTTAGCATGCATTTCCATGTATCCTTCTATCTCAGTGACTCTTGGATTTGATCTCTTGATGCTGTCCTAGAGTTATTATATGTTCTGATTATTGTTTTTTATTTTATTTTTTCTCACATTGCATATTGAGTATTCAAATTCCTATATCCTGTCTTCATAGCCTGAACTTCTGTCTTCAAGGTCTGGAATCCTATTTTCTACATGACCTAATCTGTTGCTGATACTTTCAAATGAATTTTGAATTAGATTCATTAAGTCTTTCATGATCAGGAATTCTGAATGGTTTCTTTTCAATATCTCTATTTCTTTCTTAAGTAGGTCTTTCATCTCCTGTATTTGATCTCTTAATTTTCTCTTTGTATCTTTTCTTAGTTCACTGAACATTTAAGTAATTAGTTCTTCATAATCCATCTCTGAAATTTCATTCACTTTCACATCTCTAGATTCCTTTGTTGATGGATCGTGGATTTTGAGAGTACATTAATTTGCCTGTGTTCTCATATTTAAGAGGTCTTGAATTTGCACATCGCTGAAATGTATTCCTCTCCCTATTTTATACGCATGTTTTTTTGTGTGTAGTTATCTTCTCTTATTCTAGGGATTTCTCTTTGTTTTTGAAACATGAGTAGATGTCCTGAATGGAACCTTGGGTTCTCCTGTGGTTGTTCCTACTTGGGTCCTGGTGGTTGGCTAGGGTTTGTGTCTCTCCAGTTCTATTTGTTGAAGTATTGAGGCTTCCAGTGGGGCTTGTTGGTGTGTGGAGTGAGCTTCTCTCATGTTTGGCTTAATTGTGCATGTTGCTCAGCAGCAGGATATCTGCTCTGTGAACTTGAAATGTTCAAATCACTTTCCACCCCCACCCCACCCCTGCCAGAGGAAGAGGGAGCCAAGAATAGCAATAATGTTAGAAACAGGTGTAAAGCCTTAAGATAAATGTTTGGTAGCTACTTTGACATCTATAACACTAAATGCTGCCTTTAAGAAATGGAGAGGTCAGCATTTTTAACAGTAAAAAACCTGAACTAGATCATGCATTAGACAACCAGAGTCTACTGTGTTGTTCACTGTATTAATAATAATAAAAAAAATTCCTTCCTCTAAAAAAGCTCTGGATAATTTTAGCTAAGGCAATACTTATGTGGTGTGAGTAACTCAAAGCTTGGGCCTGACAAGAGCAAGGTGTCCTGTTCTGCGTAGCAGAAGGCAGAAAGCCAATCATGGTGTGTCCAAACTATAGTCCCTAAGCAAGCACTGACTGCCAAGAGTTGGAAAACCCAAGTACAAATGCTAATTTTACATAAGCATGATAGAGCAGGAAAAGTTCACTAGAAAATAAATAATCCTTCTAAATTGTCTGCAAATATTGTGTCACTTTCTTGCTTCTTTGGTCATGAAGGTGATCCAGATTAACTACAATAGTTAGGACTAGAAGTCATTTATATAGTATACAATTGTATGATATTTATTTAGATACATTTGTTTATATTTATATGATTATATGTTAAATGACTGATGTAATACAAATGTAGCAGAGTAAACAGAATATATAGAAATTGTTAGGGGTAGTATTAATATATAATATTTCCATGACAAGTAAGAAATCATAATATATGGATATAATGAAATGGAGATTATTAGCTAATTGCAATTTAAAGAAGTAAAAGCAGAATGGAACTCTGGCAACAACTTTTTGATTTGTTTTGTTTTGTTTTAGGACTCTGTGTCTTTGTGATAAAGCACACTATATTCGATTCCCAGCACCACAGAACAAAACAAAAACCCTGAAAACCACCAAATATTTTTAAAATAATAAAAAATTTCACAACAGTCAAGTTTATTGGTCAGGATAATAAATTTTAATTCTTATAATGAAAAAAATAAAATCATTTGAGCAATTAATTTTCAGCATGACCACTTAATTCTGACTACAGAGAACAAAGTAAGAAGATGCACATATGTGCTGTATAATGTAATTTTGTATAAAATTCACAGTTAGATGCATTTAATGATACAAAATAAAGGAAGACAATATCATGGTGGAAATTCTTATTTAAAATAAGTAAAAACAATATTCACATGCATTAAACACCGCAAACTATCTCATTGTATGCTTTCTTGTTTAAGTAATAAACTAATGAATTGTCATTGCTATAAAAAAGAATGAGTTAAATCACCAACATGCTGTTTATATGTCCCTGGCGGTAACTATCCACTTGACCTAACGACACTTCTGTTATTTAACTATTGCTATCCAGGGACAAATGACAGCAAAGCATATTTCATGAGAAATTTTGATTTCCCGAAGTTTCAAATTCTATAGCAAAGACCCAGTTCATGACAATTATTTATGTACCAAACATTGAAAATAATGATATAAAATTTTCCTTCAACCAAACAAGTTGATATTATTCTGTGTTGATATTTTGTACACTGTATGTTAGAACTTTTCACATTTCTATCTTGAAACACAGTGACTCTGAAGATGGCATCAGCCAAACCCTGACTTTAGATGAAAATCCTGGAGAGTATCACATTTTAAAATACAAAATCAGCTTATAAGCTTAGTGATTAAAGATATTGAAGTAGTTTTATTAGGTAAATTCAAAAGTATATATCAAAATTGTGGAGGTGGGATTATGGTGTTAAGATAGGGGATAGTGGAGAAATATACTAAATTTATACGAAATTAACTCAGTGCTGATGGTATAGGATAGAGTAGAGAGTAAAAAGGATGGAGTTTGGATGAACTTGATGGGAAAGGAAAGAAGTGGATTTGGAGAGGATATGTGGTTTGGTATATGAGGAAAAATAAAAACTTTAAATTGAATTAAAACTTTCAGTGTGGAGGAAGAGAGAGAATGATAATTCAATAGCTTTAGGAAAAGTAATGAAACCAAACAGACAGAGTGTTTTGTTATTTCTAGATGACAGGTTCAAGTGCCCACGAGAGACTTCATGGAAAGCTATAGAAGGTGAATATACAGGAGGCTTTTGAGTGCCAAAGGGAGCATGCTCATTACAGTAGGAAAGACACAATAGGATTGGGGCTATAACTCCACAGAAATGTTAATAAAAACCCCGAGTGCATAGGACTTAGATTTTCTTCTTTGCCAATAATTTTCCTGCCACAAAAATAGCCTTTTTTGAGCATTAGTTATTGGTTGCACTGTGTGCAAAACCTAATGACTAAATACAGGTTTCAAATTCTCGCTATTTTGGGTGAGAGAAAAGTTTATCAAGTTATAAGATTAGGAAGTACATACAAAAAATTCCTGTGTTAGTCATTAGAACTTTCCTTTTCCATAAAGTTTTTTCATGTGAAGTGTATTTAACACATGATTATTCAACTATTTTTCTGATAGAATGGGTCATAGACAAAAGAAACTTTAAGCCAATCAAAATCAGGCAGGCACATTATGCAGTGTACTGTTCTTTGTTCAAAGACAGCTTGGCTCACTACTGATGGTGGTACTATAGGTACAAAAGGTGAATAAAGCTATGCCAACGGATGGAAGCACAGGACAGAATTGTATTATTATTGGTGATTTCTCAATGCTCAGTTGAGTGATCTTTATTAGAATCAGGTGTTTTTAACTCATTTTATATGTGAAACCCAAAAGTTGCTTGTTCTTTAATAACTGCATTTCTGAATCTGGTCATAGACTATAAAAGATATCACTCATACATGATTGCTACAAATAAGTGCAAACATATTCTCAAATAGATGGTCACTAAACTGGGGGAAAAACTGAGTTTATGTGATTAGTAGTATGATAATTTGTAGTTAAATGAGGAATAGTTAGGGCTCAAGTTATAGAATAAATTCACATTAGCTAGTTAATAAATTGTACCTAGAATAAGCAATTCAACCAGATTAGAAGAGGAATTCTGATACAAAATGGATTAATAGCAGGTATAAGACTAGAAAATTACTTAATTAACAGGTTCATTAACAATATGTTAGCAAAGGGGAAAATAGAAGCCATAGTGAAATGCTTTGTATAAAATATTTAGTAGAATTAATGCTTTCATAGTATAATATTTATATATTTTTAACAAAAACTTCTTCAAATAGTATTTTTACTGGCTGCTTCTTTCTTTTTCTTTTTGTTTTAATTAGTCCTTCTTTTGATATTCTTTGGATGAAACCTGCAAAAGGAAAAACAACACATTTATGAATGATAAGGAACAAAATTTCTTCTAATATTGAACATAAAAATGTGATTAGTTTAGCTAGGCCCACCTGTAATCCCAGCAATTCTGAGGAATGAGGATCCAAGTTTGAGGCTAGCCTGTAAAATTAGTGAAACCCTATCTCAAAATTAAAAAAAAAAAAATTAAAAAGCTCAGAATGTAGCTCAGTTGTAGAGGACCCTGAGTTCAGTTCCTAGTAATTTAAAAAGAAAATGAAAGGTGATCAGATTGAAAGAAAGTGATTTTGCATACATATATGAAGACATGAATGGTGTGAATATACTTTGTGTACAACTAGAGATATGAAAAATTTTGCTCTATATGTGTAATACAAGTTGTAATGCATTCTGCTATCATATATAGCAAATTAGAATAAAAAAATTTTTTAAAAGTGTTAGCAAAAACGGATAACCATGTTCTTCACAAAGGATTCCATGCTCAACTTATTTAGCAGAGTAGAAATGTGGCTGTAAACGATTGGTGGAATTATGGATGATTCTTATCTTTTTTATATTTTCATAGTTTCTACTCCATTATAAACATCATTTTATATTCAGAAAAAAATAGTATATATGTTAAAACTTTGTACTTTGCCAAAAAGCTTAAAGGAATTTTGATATAATTCTTTAAAATAAATTCTTAGTACATAAGAAATTGACAAAGAAAATGAATAAAGTTAATGAATTTGTCTTAATTGCTTATTTTTCAATGATGACACATCAAGAGGAATTATGGTTAATGTATCATGTGACATTATCTAAATTTAGTTGAGAAGAGAATATTTATTAACTAAATCACCATAATTTGTTTTGTAAAATAAGGGGAACTAATTTCATATTTTGATAGATTAAAATTCATTTATAATTTCAATACAGTTGCTATTCTAAATATAATTGAAAGAATATTTTCTTACCTTTTTTACATGACCTAATACATGCTCTTTTAGAAGTAAAATTATTTTCATTTCCGCCACATCCACTGTACTTAAATGGGCGGCATTTCCCAATGACTGAATTAAAGTAGTATCTCTTTTCACTGGCTTGACACAGTCCTCTGTCTGCTGGGGTGAGACACCATGAGGGACCATGAAATTCTAAAAACATTAAGAAAACATGGTAAGTATTTTGTATGTAATAGAGAATATTACATATGGTTTATAAATTATTTCTTTGTGCCATGTCTATATAAAGTGACAATCTTAATGAATAAATGTAATACATTAATAAAATTTATGATTTTAAGTTGCTAAAAATGCCTAACTAACTGCAGATATACATAATACTGAGGTCTTTCTCCAATGAATATTTGCTGAAGAGAAGTGTGTGACATATTTGATGAATGGACAAAGTAGCCTTGCATGGTCAAAGTACTGGGCATAACCCAAACAACCACTATTTAATAACTTCTAAAATTTTTAAAATATGTGTGTAGTTATACATATATAAAACTATGAACATTTATATACACTTTGGTCATTTATGTTCAACTCAGAAAACAATTTTGATTAGCAAAGTCTCACTTGCCTCATTTACTGTATGACTCAAACACTGAAGCTGGAGAAAAGTTTTTTCTCTTAACTAAAAGCATTCTGAACATGATAATGAAATAACAATTTCAAGTACAGCCATTTAGGTGTAGTAAATTTTACACTTCAAGGAAGGAGCCCAGAAGAGATGTTTGTCTCAATGACAACATTTTTCTCATGAATGGAAGCATCGGTTCTGAATAAGCTAAATGTATTTGAAAAGGAAGCAACATTGCTTCAATGATTAAAATATAACACAAGTTTATACCAGACAGTCAGGGTGATCTGTCAATGGGACTAATTAGTTTCAAAAACAGAAGGAAAAATGCAACTAGGGTAATGATAATAATAATAAAAAAAACCCACTCAACTTCTGTAAAGCAATGAAGAGAATTAGTTTTAGCTTAATAGTGGTGTTTAGCTTCTTTGGGAATGTCTATCAGTAAATGGAAGCTGGCACTCTATATTAAACCAGCTAAACTGCTTGATATAAATAAGGCAGTGCATAGGTAAGTTGCCTAGTGGTGGTGAATCAATGTTAGAAAACTTTAGTGCCTTTGCCAAATGATGACATGTGATACAGCACATGTAGATGAAGATTTGCCATATGTCCATCACTGTCAGAAAACTGAACTTTGGGGAAGTAGTAACCAAGAAGATACATAGTTTGTGTTTAAAACAAGAAGCAGTCCTTTGGCAAATGAACCCCAGATGAATAGACTGTAAAAGCAGAGGAGTAAAATGAAGCAAAGTGAGCAAAAAAAAGAAAAAGAAAAAGAAAAAAAAAAGAAAAGAAAAAGAAATCTGAATTCAATAAATACATTTTTTGTCATTTCTTGATTTCTAAATATTTAGTAGATTAGAGTGTTTTGATATAATAATTCAGGAAATAGAGAAAGAATTTGGAAAATGAGTAAATACTATGGGAAGAAAATATGCAAAAAAGTTTTAGAATGACAATATTTTTGAATGAAATTCAAAATAGTATCTATAACTATAATCCAATTTTCTTATTCAGGTCATTGACTAGGTATATAAACACCACTTTTGTTTATTTATTTATGGTACTCAGTTATACAGATTAATGGATTTCATTGTGGCATATTTGTGCATCCACATAACATAATTTGACCAATTTCATTTTCCAGTACTTCCCCTTGTCCTAACCTTCTTCACCTGACCCTTTTCCTGTACCCTGCAACTCTCTCTTCTGGTTTCATGAGACCCTTTTTCTCCTTTTTTTCTCTCAAGCATCCATATATGAGAGAAAACTAAAAACTCTTTACTTTCCAAATATGGCTTATTTTGCTTAACATGATGCTTTTCAGTTCCATTCATTTCCCTGAAAATAACATAAATTTGTTCTTCTTTATAGCTGAATAAAACTCTTGTATATATATGCAATTTCTTCACCCCTCAACTCTTGACAGACATTTAGGCCAGTTCCATAACTTGACTATTGTGAAGTTCACTGCTATAAACGTGTAAATGTGTATCTCTACAGTATGTTGACTTTCATTCTTTTGAGTATATACCAAATAAATAAACACTGCTTTTAAAAGAAACTTCTAGGATTAGTAGAATGAAAACATTCTTCATAATCCTGTAGTCTAGACTTATTCAAAATACATTATCTGTTATTTTAAATTATTGGACATCACATGTATCATCTTAAGTCAAAGTTAAGATGTACTTGGTGAAAATATGTTCTAAGTGTTCTATAAAATATTGACATTTCCTGTCATTAAGAATGGTTTATGTGAGAGAATTCTACCAGTCCGGGAGAGGTATGTTGTAATCAGGTCTAACTATCACATAAACTATTCCAGTGGACTATCAAATTTTCATATTATAGAATATAAAATGGTTATCAAAAGTTAGCATTCAATGCCATCACCTACATTAAGAAAGAAAGCAAAGAGAGTAGAAGCAATTTCCATAATTAGATAAACATAGGAAATTGCTATTCTTGTTATTTTTTTTAGCAAGCACTCAGGTGGCTTATATGATTAAAATAATAATAGGAAATTGCTATTCTTGTTATTTTTTTTAGCAAGCACTCAGGTGGCTTATATGATTAAAATAATATGACTTATACATCAGTTTCACTTTAGCATTTTGTACATAAAATGTATCAGCCCACAGTAAGTTGCAGATAACATATGTGAATGTGCTTGTAAATTTGTTAAGAATATGCTTATCAACAAATATTATTAGCAGCAATGCCTTCCTTAAAGTCCCTTATTTCAAGATAAAGAAAAATTTCTGGGAGAACACACCTTCTTCTTTCCCTCAATACAACAATGTGTAGTAAATAAATTGACCCCCCAAAAAAATCAAGGTAGGTTCCCAACTGTGGGCATGCTAGCCTAGTACATATGGGCATGGACCTTAGGCTGGTGGTACTGCAAAAGGAGACTGCTATCAGAGAATAAGAGCCAGGAACACTAGTTTATAACTATAACTAGAAGAGACTGTTTCAGCAGTGGTGAATCCATGGAGGACATGTTGCAGGTATAGTGGGGACCTTTATCATGGCTTCTGTTTTTTTTTTTTTTTTTTTTTTAACCATTCAGCAATCTAACAATGTTTAGTAATGACTAAACCTACTGAGAAGTCAGAGGGAAAGTATTCCCCATAATACAGCACAGGGCAGGAGGAAGGCAGGCTTGTGGTTTGGGAACAATTGATTAACGGTATAGATACCATCAGAGAAAATTTCCCTACCAGTTAAATTATCCAAGGTACCAGATACTTTTTGTGATTTCTGACTCTGAGAGTGTCCAGCTGTTGCCTCTAACAGCCCGGATCTGTTAGATCTGTGTGCAGATGTGCATTGCATCTTCTTTTAAAAGCAGTGTTTATTTATTTGTTGCATCTGTGTGCAGATGTGCATCCTCTTGGAGGATGCCAGCCACTACCAACACAAAGACCCTAACAAAGGTACTTGGCTTGCTGTATTTGATTTCCATCACTGCTTACACAGATAATCAAACACAACAGTTTTGACTAAGTCAATAACTTAACCTTAGAATCTAAATTTCTAAGACTAGACATAAGAATATTTCCATAGTGGTTTAGAATTTGAAATTAATCACTGAGGATAATGTTTTAAAAGTTCAATACAATTATCATCCATTTGGGAGTTTTTATAAGGTAAATAATCTTCAGAACATGAATTATAACTGAAATGTATTTAAGATACATTTTAACTCTGACCCACTATCATTGGGTTAATATGGAATAAACCACAGTAGAATTAAAATAAGGAAGTGGATAATTTCTTAAGAACATCCTAGCCTCAGGAATTTTGAGTCCTTTGTTAGAATTTAGTTAAGTCTCCAAAGGTAAGGAAATTGAATTTTTTGCACCCTACAAGGAGATAAGCTTGACTATTTTCAGTTAACAAAGTATTCTAGAAGTAGTAAATCACCTATTCAAAACTCAGACTTTTATAAAATCTATAATAAAAGAAAATGTACAAGGATTGAAGTAATTGTGTAATGTGATTTCTTTGGTATAGATCAAAA
Organism: Marmota monax; assembly: GCF_021218885.2. Classification (NCBI taxonomy): domain Eukaryota; kingdom Metazoa; phylum Chordata; class Mammalia; order Rodentia; family Sciuridae; genus Marmota; species Marmota monax. Next base: position 20,657,017 of record NW_026692781.1, read on the forward strand.
TTATTCACAGAAATTTAAGATACAGTATGAAGCCATTAACCTCACCATTATTCATTTTCAAAAGATAATTTAGTAACCAAATGCATTCTGTCTTGATCCTACCATTATTATTAAGTTGAATAACTTCTGTGTAGAGGATTTTGATAGGTTTCAGAATTCAGATTTACCCCACATTTTTTTTCCGTCAGCAATAACAGTGATCCAGTATGTTAGCTAAAATGTAAGGTGGTGTATCAGATTCAGTTTCACAGGTAAAGTGGTTTATGTAAATTTGCTTTGAATTTTGTACAGGAAGCATTGAATCTTATATTCACTCTGAATGTTTATTGTAGGGTCTTATTTTTTTTCCATTTTACATGCTCTTTAAGGTTTTATTTTTAAAGAATTGAATATTTTCATTCTTTTATGATTTTTCCCATATAATTTTTCAATAAAGAGAAAAATAAATTTAAACAATTATTATAAATTGCCTTTTTAAATTTTCAAATAATATAATAGTACAACAAATATAAAACAAAAGTTCCTTGTAATTTGATTCTTGCACTTCAACCATACTCAATGTTTGGGTAAACATTTTCTCCAAAATGTTTGCATATGCAAAACTATATTAATACACTATTTTACATCTCATTATTCTACGTGACAATATTTTGTGGATATGTTTACATATTTTATCTGTGCACAGTATTTCATGTTATGAATGGATTGAAGTTTATTTAGTCAATTCATTTCTCATGGATATATATAGATTATTTCTATTAATCTTTTATTTTCAGTTCCAGACAATAGCTCATGAATGTCTCTGTACTGGGCCAGATGCTTTTGGAGGATATATTTCTAAAAGTGCAATAGTATAAAAATTACGTTCAGCTTATAATCTGGCAAGTGTTGCTGAAATTTTCAATAAAATTTTACACAAGTTTATATGCCTATGATGATGTTTAAAAGTATATAAACATTATTTAATGAAACAAAGACCTCACTTCTATGCCTTTATTAACTATGCACCACTTTTTATTTCCTCCCCACACCAATGAAAATAGAAGTGTACTAAATGGAACAGGTAATTGTTTACAGTTCTCTGAGGTTTGACAAAGAATCACTTACACAGAATCTAAGGTGACATTTAAATTTAAAATGCATTATTTTATTTACAATTTACAAATAAACAAAAAAACACACTGTAATACATGATTGATTCAAAGCTTCATCATAATTACAACCATGTTAACATGTTGAAAAATATGCACCTTAGAAAGAATAAAATGACTTAGTTTTGTGTCAACACACCAAACACACACACATAAACACACACACACATATAAAGCCACACACAAATGAGAATGAAAAATGTTATATGTTTTTCATGAAGCATAAAACTGAGATGGTGTCCCTCAATGGGAAAAATAATCATTCCAGAGTTTTAATAGGTAATGATCTTAGATGTTACAGTTCTGCAAAATAAATTAATTTATGTTAATTTAGAATAGATTGATTTACTTTATATTGCTGGGGTTCCTTCAGCAACATCTTCTCATCTTTTACTTTACTTCATGGTGAGTTTAGTAAAAAAAAAAAAAAGTAGAAGAGAGAATAAAATGAAATATTCTAGAATACTGACATTTTCTGTAATGTGAATATGGCCAATTTAGATAGATAGATGGATAGATAGATAGATAGTCCGAATTTACATTATTTGAGTTACATAATAAAGATAAGGCCTTAGAGGGAGTCCAGTGTCGCCAAATGGTAAATGAAAGGCTGGAGATCTGTACAAATCTGTTTCTGAGTAGGAATAAATAGTAAATCTGCCATTCTCTCTGTGCTAAAGAAAATAACTTATCACCATTCATTAGGCCAGCGATGTTAAACTGGCAGGGATTTAATTCCATATTATGCTCAAAAGAGGTCAGGAATTGAGAAACCAGTCACTTCAGGGATTATGTTTTGTTTTCCGTGTGTGCTGCACCACGTAACTGAGGGTGAAATATAGAAGGTGACAGGGAATCTAAATTCAAAAGGTCACAGGGACTAAATTGTAAGAAATCTTGCACAGACAGGAAAGTCTCCACAGATGAAAAATGAAAAGAGAAATTGAGTAGAAAATTGCTGGGGTAGATTTTTTTTCCTAGATACTGCCTAATCCATGAACAGAGTTCACAAAGTCATGATCACTCAGGGATTTTTCTAAACAAACCATAAAAAGAGAAAACAATACTGAAATGATGAATTATCAAACAACTTTGAATATAATTTTTTCTAGGACAAGTATGTGTTAAATACATTAAAAATTTTGTGATATACAAAATTTAAAAAAACCTCTGTAACATTTTAGCAAAATGTGAAAATTAATGATCATTTTGTTCTTTGATTGTCTTTTAAGGAAGAATGGGATTTTAATAAGCAGAGGCGATACGGGGGTATATGAGTGAAAGAAAGTAATACCACAAAGGTTGAAATTGTTTGTAGTTGTTTCAGATATGATGCAAACTCTAGGCTACTTCGCAAACAAAATAAATAGAAGAGGACAAGACTGGAAAAGTTGATCTGACTATATTAAGAAGGTCCTTGAATGTTAATATATTTGGACTTTATGAAATAAACCTTAATGAACCATTGAAATTATGGAATGATGAAAGTTCTGATCTTGCTTAATGAACACACTCATCTAGGAATGTGTTGGTTGAATCTAGTAACTTTCAATAGAGAAGACTATAAAGTGACCCTTGCTATTTTATCAGAAGGAGTAAAATAAAGCACCAGTCTCAATGTAGTTATAAAGAGAGCAACAAATAAGTCAAGTGTTTCTACACTGGGTGACTTAAAATATGGATTATTTTTATAATATTATGAAACATCTTTATAAAATAAAGTATAATTGTTTCATAATTTATTATTTTATTGTGTCTTTCTTTCATTTTGGCTTTACTTAGAAAAATCCCTAAAGAAAGATAGAATTAACTATACCACAAATTAGCCAGGATCTTGGCAAAAAAAAAAAAAAAAAATCCAAGATGGATCACTCAAGAGGTTCTGAGAAGACACAATTTTAATTTTGGCATTACTCAAAGAATGGGTAATATTTCTGTGACTCTAATCTCTTTTAACAGCTGTACAGTTAAATCATTTATTGATTTAAATCCTTCATCTATTCAACAGTTACACCTGTAGAGAACAAAACCACCTTGTACTTATTATTCTTATGATTCCAGTCTTCATTATAATTTCTATGATGTAGAAGATGCACAACTCTTGTTGAACTGAACTGAAATTAGTATGCAGATGTGTAATTCAGGTCACAGAGTTGGAAAGACAAGTTTTACAAGTCTTCTAATCAGAAATGAAATCTAAATGTGCAAAAATAAACTTGTATTTTTAATTTTGTTTGATGTTTATAAGTGCTATATGTTATTTCAGATAATAATACTTTGAAATATATTAAGATACTTCAGTTGGAGATTAAAGATTTTTTATATTAAAATTATAAATAACATTTTCAAGTAATACTGCTTCATTATGTTATTTCTTTTTCTGCTATAAACCTGAGATGGAACTAGGTCATGATTATCATTATCAATATCATCAAAGACAACCTCAAAAATTAATACTTCTAAGTTCCTTTTTTGTGTGAAACATGGGATTGAAATGTTTGTATTATTAAAATATTTACAAATATCCACTTATAACCAATGAGGAATTTGAGCCTGAGAGAAGTTTTATGATTTTTTTTTTAAGGTCACAGAGCAAGTGGAGAAATAAGAACTGGAATTTAAAAACACATCTTTGTCTATAAAGTAAGTGTTCTTAACCACTTTATGTTATTCAGAGAACTAATCTGAAAATTAAAAAAAATAACTCAACAAACATGTTTTAATAATTTTTTTCAGCTAAAGAGAAAGCTGGCATAATTTCTGACTCATATCTGATCTGCAAATTGCCTCTTCACTGAAGAGTCCACAGTGTCCTAGATGTGTCTTATCCATAGTCACATGCCTGGATTGGAGGTTATCAAATTTGAACAGGAGAAAGATAAACAATTAAAATAGATCTCCAAACAAGGAGGTGGGGAACAAGTCTTGGGGACGACTGCACTGAACCAGTTGGAGTGTTCCAGTGTTTGAAGGCAAGAACTTTATATGGCATGTTCAATCTGGACTAACTCTAGATAACAGACCAAAAGTTCCAGGCTTTTATGACCTCTTTGATCATATCTCCACCAGTCAGACTGATCCATTTTATGGCATTAGCTATGAATGAAAGCTAGAAACACCACTCCATGGTGTCCCTATAAAATGTAAAGTTGGGATTTTCCGAACGAACAGGTTTTATATCAGTGCTTCTCAAATTCACTCCTGCATCCAAGTAGAAAAATGGCATTCAGAGAATTACACACAACAGAGTCACATGAACTTTTCTAAACTATTCCTATCTCATTCATAACCTGCCCTGTTGCCACCAATATGATACTAAATTTATATTACAATGAGGATCTCTCTCTCTCTCTCTCTCTCTCTCTCTCTCTCTCTCTCTCTCACTTTTTGGCAGAACATTTCTTATCAAATTAGTAGTAGTAATTTATTTTCTAGTAGTTTGGATTGTATTACTCTGTAAATAAATTTTGGTTAATAAATAATAATAATAGTTGTATAATAGTTTATAACTTTAGGAGTTTACACTTTAGAAGCTGTAAAGTTCTTTCTTCTTTTCTTGTTTAAAAGTATATTCAGGTTGAGAAACTCTTTTCTGGAGGACTCTTATGACTGGGACAAAAACATATCTTTGGTTGGACTCAAGATGGTCCAGGAAGAAAGAGGTTAGAAAGATAGGCAATGGTTACCTAGGGTGATAGCATTTGGATGGCTTCAATTGTGGCAGAGATGAAGTGCTACATTTTTGGGTTTTTTTTTACCAGCCCTCCTGCCAGGAAGCGTAAGTCCTGATGGATGCTCTCCAAAGGATTTTCTATTTTTGGAAAGTTGTCTTGCCAGATTCAGCAGGAGGCACCAGATTTACTATGCGGGCATATTGAGATTATGAGGGATGTTTTTATGCTTCTTGGTTTGAGAACGAATGCATTTGAAAAGCAGGATCCTCCTTTGGAATTGTAGGTGGGTTGTGGTGAAATGGGGTTTTTCTGAATTGTCCGCATGCTCATGATTGCTAGGGTATACAGATGAACGTGTAACTCTTTGGGGGTGTTTTCTTCCCAGAGAGTTTCCATGGTTGTGCATTGCTCTACAGGTAATCAATCACATCTTCACAAGACAAGGCCAAGTATGTGGGGATATTCTGTTGTAGATCTGTGAATCAACTCTATCAGTGCTGGTATTTGGCTTTTGATTAGGTCCTTTATCAGCATAATCTTCTTCCAGAAGGCCAATGATAATCAAAAACAATTTTAATGTATTTTTATATGTGAATATATTTATATGCTTTTATTTTCTTTCTATGCCATTTTTCCCCACACATATATGATATCTGGCCACTAGATCATACATTGAATACAGTCAGGTCAGAGAGGGAGTTTCAAGTAGCCAACATGATCTTCAACATGACATCCACTCATTCTCCCTGGACTTGGTGGCTGGCATGGAGCAATGTGGCCCTGGATGAAGTATGTAGGTGTTCCTTTCCCCAGTCAGGGAGCAAGTGCCAGAGACTGGGTTGGCAGCAGGCTTTTGCAGTCTACCCAAAGATGATTTTTTCCAAAATATCATAAAGTTGATGTAGTCCCAAGGCAGCTGTTAAGAGTTGATGTATAGAAGCAAAGGGGGCTGTGAGTATTGGGAAAATAACTCACTTTTTCTATGAATGGTCAGGTCCACCCCAAAGGCCCAGAACGGATATGAATACTTGAGAATATTAGTTGTTCTTTGCTAGTTAGTAATTTACCAGTAAGATAGTGAGAGGACTATATTAACTATGCATGCAAATGTTAAAACTTTATTAATGGCATGCTATCATAGATACTATATAAATATTAATAAATGTCAAAAGCCCAAATATTAACATATTCATAAAATGCTATCCAATGCTAATAAGGACATGGATACATAAATGCAGAAGGTGATCAGAAAGACTTGGTAAGTATGATCAGCTTTCTTCCAACCATCATTTGTTCTTTCTTTTGTAACTGTGGATCACAAAATTAGTGAACAAAAAAAATGTAAGTTATCTGTTATGTGCTTAACACTGGGTTAAATGCTGGGGGGAGGGGTAGGCTATAAAATATATTATACATCATCTTTTCCTTCACAAAACTTGTAATATAGTCAATGAGGCAAAGCAAACACAACATCAAATAATACAAGCATTTAAAAGAACCACGCTAGGAAACCAGAGGAAAGATGAAAAAGGCTTCTTTCTTTTTAAAGGTAGTGAAATTCAGCATAGATAAGAAGATGAGGAGGGCCAGTGAGTGTTAGGTGAGAGACACCACATAGAATATCACGTGGACTGAAAAGTGGAAGACCATTTGTGTTTAATGATAATGAATAGACAGAAATTTCAATGGACAATTTTTATATTTAAGGGAGAAAATCTGGACTGGGTAGAGAGCTAATAGATAATGCCGACAAATTTAAGCCAAGTATATAAGGTTAAATGAACACAGGAAGAATGCATCTGTAAAATTTTTTTCTTGTTTCTTTTGCTTTTTCTATAATGAAGCAAAAATATATAAACTTTATAATAGCCTTATCATAAAATCATGGATGTGCAGAACAAAAACAGTGATGTCCAAAAGATCATACATAATTCATCTTATATATTACTCTCTCTCCATATATATGTATACATAAATACATTTAATTGACTTATATCCGGTATCTGATTTTCTTACATATTATGCTCACATATAATATATCTCCATTACATATGAGCTTCGTGATAACTGTTTCTCTCATGTCTATATGACCTGGTTTGCCTGAGCCATTATTATTTCATGGTTATTTTGGGGGCATATCACATCCCATTAAAATATACATATTTTAAATAATAAAACATTTCATAGATTTATCAAAATGACAGTTCAGCTTTGCTGCCAAAGCATGTATATTTAAAATAACCACATAACTTAAACTTTTTAGCATTCCCTTTTACTGTCCCTATTTTCCCAGTTTAGATTTACGTTGTTTGAGTAAACTAAGTAGAGTTTGGAGCAGATTCACAATCTGAACAAAATAGATCAGACTGAAAATGGAAAAAACAGAAATGAATGTCTCACTAGAAAAAGCAATAGAATTTAATGAATGATTACAAGAAAAAAAGTGATCAAATTAAATTTTCAAGTGTTCAAACTGGAATAATAGAAATAAAAGCAATGGCAGAACTTGGAATATGTGGAAAGTTGGAAATATTAAAAAGGTGAACAAAAATGATACAAATACTCTGCTTTTGCTTTTGAAATCCCATGATATTTTTGCATGCCACTGATCTCAACTTGTTTTTAATTAACACATCTGAACTGGTTATTTCCATACATAGATTTATTTAGTTGTAGTGTGAAATCTTTTTTAAAAGTTAGTTGTGATTTTGAGACTGTATTTCTTGAGGTGTTAACCTGAATAATTAGAGATTTTTTTAAGTGTTTGAAATATCTATTTCTCCTACAGATGGGAACTTATAGAGTTGTTTTTACAGATGAGAAACCAAGGTCTGGGGAATTAAGTGTGTTTCTCTGAAATACAAGGTAGATAATAATACTTGGTAATAGTATTATTGTAATAATTGACAAAGTATCAGGCATTGTCCTGAGAGATCTGTACATTGACCATTACTATGCCCATTTTACAGTGGGAAGGTAAGACTCCAAGTGGTTAGAGAAATATCTTAGGGCCACACAGCTATTAAGTGCAAGAGTAGGGATTAGAATATATATATATATATATATATATATATATATATATATATATATATATATATGAACATAAAACCTTTATTTATTTATTTTTATGTGGTATTGAGAATCAAAACCAGTGATTCACACATGCTAGGTAAGCGCTCTACCACTGAGCCACAACCCCAGACCTAGAACCCATATCTTCGAGCTATAATATCATATGGTCAATCACAGGGGCAAAGTGAAGAAGAACAAGTTGTGATATGTTTTCATTCAGAAGATTATGCATAAACTTCACTCATCTAGAGAAACTGCTTTAGAAATATTTCTCTCACACATATAGAGACACATTTGTTGTAGCTAAATATCCTCTTAATTCTGCTGATTAAATCAAATAATGCTCTCACTTGTACTCCAGGATATGCTTACAATCTTTCTTTTTCTTTTTGTACTGGGGATTGAATGTAGGGATGCTTTGCCACTGACCTACATCCCCAGCCATTTTTATTTTATTTATTTATTTATTTATTTACTTGGAGACAGGGTCTTGCTAAATTGCCCAGGGAGGCCCTGGGTTTGGATCCTACTGCCTTAGCCTCCTGAGTTGCAGGGACTATACACATGCGCCACCACATTCCATTTACAAATCATTTAAAAAATGGTCTCTAAGGAAGAATAAGACACAGTCTTCAAAATCACCCATATAGTCTGGTAGCAAAATGGTGGAATAACTTGTAAGTAGAGGTGAAATGTAAAAATTTTAAAAAATTGAAATATATAAATAAAAAAATTAAACCTCAACTGTGCTTAACCTTGAGTTGAGCGATTACTTAAAAAATATATACTCAAACCAAGATACAACAGTCTAGTAGTTATGAATAAGTAGAAATTTAAAATTAGTTTACCAAGCCATTTTCTAGTAACAATAAACACTAAACAAAATTTCTGAAACACTTTTCTAGTATCATGAAGAGAAACATTTGAAATTATAATTGCAAATATCCCACTTAAATGATTGATGATAATTACATTTTTGAATATTTAAATACTGTAAGGATTGTTATTTAATGGAAATATTTTTTAAAGAATGCTGTTTATGTTGTATAATTCCTTCACACTGAGTTGAAACTTGTAAGTTTTACATCTTTTCAAAAGAAACTGATACAAAGATCCTTACACATTTGTTAAAAACCTTAAATAACAAGGTTTCACCTAAGCCAAGAACTGAATTTCCTTAAATTATCATCTAATGTATTAAGATTATTGCAAGCAGTGATGAATGTAATTTTTTTTTTGAGCTGAGAAATTAGGAGATCTTTATAGATGTCAGCACACCCCTTGGATGAAGCAGAGGAGGGATTATCTTGGTTTTGCATGGAGAGGAGGGATATCCCCACACTGCCTTCTGCATCCTGCACAGGGAAGCTCAGGGATCTTGCAGTCTTAGGAAGAATGCAGCCCTGACTTCATTGCTAAGCTCCCCATGCCAAGCCACCCTTACTATATAAAACTCTCAAAGTAGTTATTTTAATATTATTTCATGTTTTAGGTTAGGAAGATTGCAAAACAAAAGACAAAGAAAAGAATATGTCTTATGCTTCTAGAAAAAGAGGAAAAAGTATCATTACTATGATAAACAGTAGAATATAGATTTTTTGAGGCAAATATATATAATCAAAATTTTAGAAGTTTTCTAAACAAATGAAGGAAGAATTTGCCTTAATTTTAAAGGCAATTACTATGAAAACATTTTAAATGCCTACTATTTTAAATAAAATCCTTATTTATAGTTTCTTTTCAATTTGTGCTTTCATTTTTTACTTCTTTCTTAGTTAATAATTTATTTTATAACCACTTATTTATTTATTACACTTCAATATGCTTCTTCATGAAAGCATAGAATGGACACCTATCAGAGTATTTAAAGCCTGTTTAAATTACCTTCTCACCCCTTTCTTCATTTCCACTTTTTTTCTTGGTAGTACATTTGCAAAAAAATCATGAATTTTATACTTCATTAAACAGGGAGGCAAAAGAAAACTATTTCCTAAACTACTCTACTTATTTTAATGATGACTGATTTAATATCTCCCCTTTAATTGGTGTTGGACTCAAACAGAAAATACTGAAGTATTGAAAAACTATTTCATATATTTGTAGACCTATTGTATCACATGTATCTTTAAGCCTGTTAATTTTGTCATTATAAACTGTCACATCTTTTAAAACAATAAAATTTAAAATTCCTTTGAACATGTAATATTTAAGTGTCTAAAACAAAACATCTTTGAAAGATACAGAGCTGGTAGAAATAAACCATGCAAGAAACCACTCATTTTTACAGATAAAAAAATAAAGAAACACGAAGATACTCATTATAAGGAAAGCAATATTTAAAAAATAAAACATAGGTCAATTTGGTGTTAAGGACACTTCCCTGATTATAACATCAAAAATTCTGAAGACAGTTTGAATTTAGCACATCTTTCAACTCCCAGAGAACGTTTTCATTCCTTTTATGGCCTCTTATGTGTTAAGCAACTCCTGACTACCTATGATTTAAAGAATTTGCTAACCTGTGAGACAACCATTCTTTCTTGAAGATCTCACAACACAAACAAACATTTTGCAGGGAGATAGCTATGCTTTAGACTTCAAATAAATAAATGTCCTCATTAATCAGGAGGACAGGGAAGGGTGGGGATGCTGGTGTCGATTTGGAGGTCTAGATTGGGCAGGACTAAAGGGTGAGAAGTGTATAGACACAACCTGACTTAAGAGTATTTAAAGTTTTGAGAACATATGCAATGTTTCATCTTAGATCTGGAGTCTCCTTACACTTACCAGTCATTCTTAAGTATGTTTCAAATTCTCTGTGACTCCCAAGGTGTGGTTCTCAGACTAAAGCAATAGTCACAGGTGATTGGGTAGCTGTGGGTCTAATATGGATGTTGACAGACCTCATTCCAGACAACTCTCAAGCAACCTTTGCAGTGCTTTAAATTCATCTGGGCAGAAATTTTGTTTTCCTACTAATTTTTTTGTTATAAATAAATGATATTTTGATTGTGAATCCCATCTGATTCAAACACATGACCAGGGTAGTTAACTCCTGGACCAAACTCTTATTTATTTTTATACTAATGTTATAATCTTAATAGCCACAGAAATACCTGCATCTCATGTGAAGTTTACATTTGACATACTCAGAGGGACTGCTTCTAAGTGTAATCCTTAATTTCTGAATGAACTTGTGATTTTTAAAATTTAGGTAGAGCTTTATACTGTTAATTTTCTGCTTTTTAAGGGTGCTTCTAACTGTCCAGATATTTGTGTTTTCTTTTGTTTTCCAGTACTCTCACTATTTTCTGAGCTCTGTGTTTTGAGGGAACATTTCATTTATCCTTTTAAAAAATCTAATAAATATATGAACAGGGTAGAATCCAAATGGGAATCCTGAAGAAGTCCAAAAGAAGTTTCTGTCCAGAGTGACATGCCTTTTGGGGATGGTTACTAAAACACATTTTGTAATGTGCTCTCTGACTAATAACAGAGAACTTGCCCAGGGTCAATGCTCAATTTAGACCACTTTTGACATGCCACTTTCAATTCAATGATTTATCATCATATAGTGAAGCTAATCCCTAGTACTATCTTATACCATAAAATTGGCTCCAAATTAAATATCATATGAAAGTTTCCATGTGGTACATAAAAGCCTACTTCAAAGCATACTTTAAAAGAGATTAGGAAAATTATCACTTTCATAGGATTAAAAGTCTTACACACTTAGAATCTTACTATTTTAACATGCCCATTATTAAATTAAAAAGTAGGATTTATTTTTTAACAAAGAATACTTCTAATACACAATCCATTTTCACTATTACTATTTTGGTATTTTTCTGAAATAAAAAATGAGATTCTTACCCCAAAGGCTGGGAATTTTGGTAGGTTGGGAAGTCACAGAGATATTGTTTATAGCATCAAGCTGCTTTCTATAATCATCCACCTGGAAATCATTCACTGGAAAAAGTACAGCCCAATATGAGAATATTGTAATATTTTTGTATTTGTACACATAAAGCAAAGCACAATTTTACTCACATTGTTATGTTAAATTAACAAATACTGAATAGGGAATGTAACATAAGGTAATGTTTCCATGTTCTTAGTTAAAAAAAAGTATAACAGTTAATGTGTAAGTCATCTCCTTAATAATCAGTAGATAAAACTTATTGATTTAAGGTGGCTGTTTCAAATTTACTATTTGCTTCTAAATTCTGATAAGAATAAAGTATTTCACTAGGCCTACAATTATGCCAAAATTATACTATACTATTCTGTGTAAGGAAAATTAAATAATGTCATAAAGATAATATGAGATCTATGGAAACAATTTAAATGTCTTAATTCTCTATGCTTTGTTTAAAAAACAAAATCAATAATGAACTTCTTTCAGATCTAATCATTACAAGACTCTCTTCATTTACATGGCTAAAACAAACCCTAGATAAATCTGAATGTCTTCTATGATGCCTTATTTTTAAAGGGTGCCTATGAATGGTTTAAAATGAGATGGAAATGAACTTACAAACATCCTCACAGGTGTTCCTGCATTCTTCCAAGGATTCAAAGTTGTTTGGATTGCCCAGGCACCCACCGTACTTGAAACGCTCACATTGCTTTGACTGATTGCTATAAAAATACCTGGTAATATAACCTCTACAGATTCCAGCATCTTCCTCCAAAAAGCAGAAATCTGGCTTTTCTAGAAATTATAAAAAATATCAGAAAGTAGTATTTTTTGGTAAATAATTTAGTTATATCCACTAAATTTATTAATAACTAACTGGTATTTAAAGAGTAAACTTGAAGAATAATAAGTACAAATCTGAGTTTTCTGGAAACATTATATAATGTGCAAATTATTCACCATATCTATTGTGGTATTTAGAATAATCATTACACAACCATTGTAACACAGAGTTTTTAAATTAGCTTTTCAATCTCTACATTTCTCACAATAAATCAATAGAGAATTAACTACTTTTTTTCATGAATTCAGTGAATAAACGATGTGGGGTTATTTTATCATGTGCTGTCCTTGTTTTGGAATTACAAATTAGGATGGTAAATTTTGGTTTAATTATTTATGTTTAACTTTGTGCATCAATATTTAGGAAAGATCTATGAATCTTTCATATTATTGAGGTGTAGGGTATCATTAGGGAATGCAGTACCATGTATTGCTTCATTAAGAATGGCTTAAATTTTAAAATTTGGAAAAGAAGATTTGAAGGGTACGGAAGCTTTCATGGTTATTCTTAGAAGTTCCTGAATTCTTAGGCTGAAATTGATATCTGTGGTAGGTATGACATCCTCCATTGCTGCAACTTTTCTTTTCTTCAAGCACTGGAATGATTCCAACAGTGCAGAGGCAGAAAGGAAATACATGTTCAGGGATTGAAGAGGCTTTTGCAAAATCTAATACCACTTCTTTGATAGTGCTCCAACCAGGCTAAACACAGCTGTCACAAAAGTTGTGATACAATGATCTACATTGCAAGCTCTTTCTACGTGCATACTCTGTAAAGAGAATCTAGCTGATTCTCAAATGTATTATAATCACCAAGCTCATTGGGCTTGAATATTTTGGACAAAGCTCCAGTTTCTCCACTTTTTCTTGTAACTCCAGTATTATAGTGGCTAAATGTTGCTTTTATTTCTTACAGTAACTTGTTCTTCTAGCTCAGGGAACCAATACCCACCAGTATTATAGTATGAAAAAAGTAATTATTTTGTAATGTAAATGATATCTACAGCAGTTGCAGATCTGGAGAAGCAGCAATCCCCTATTAAAAAGTTGTTCTTTTTAACATAAAATTTCCTATTTTAGTATAACTTAAAGCTATCATCTATGAATTCTAAATGTACCAATTTGAAGTCAATTTATGTTTATCACCTCTTTTTTTTAGAGTGAATCTTAGTATGATTTCCCTATTTTCTCCTGTTTTTCACAAGTATTTCTTTAAATGGACAGTTAAATTTGCATGTACTTAATACATGCAACATGATGCCTTAAAGCATATATACATGCTGAAAATTAACATGCATGATTTCCCATGGTTATCATTTCTGTACTACGAACACTTAATACCCATTTTACTAGCATTCCTGGAGATTATAATATGTGGTCACTAACTATAGCCACCATGCTGCATGATAGGTCTTTTCAAAGTTTTCTCCTATCCAACTGTAATTATGTGTTTTTTGACTAACATCTTCCCAATAACTCTTCCCCAATCACCTTGACCTCTACTGGTAACCACGACTGTACTCTGTTTTTAGGTCAGCATTTTAAAGTACCATATATGAGTGAGAAAACATAGTGTTTGTTTCTCTGTGTCTGGCTTATTTAATTGATATTCTTCAAGCCCATCTATGTTGTGGCAAATGACAGGATTTTATTCTTTTCTATGATTGAATAATATTGCATTTTTTAGACCATACCATGTTTTCTTTGTCTGTTTATCTGTGGATGACCATTTAGGTTCATTCTGTATCTTGGCTTGTTGTGAATAGTGCATTAGTGAGCACCGGGGTGTAGCCATCTATTCAACATATACATTTCATTTACCTTTATGTATGACCAATAGTGGGACTTCTGAATTATGTGTTATTTTTATCTTTAATTTTAAACTTTTGAGGACTCTCCATGCTGTTTGCCATAGTACCATACAAATTCACATTCCTGATAACAGTGTTATCTTTGTCTTTTTGATAATATCCTTTCTCATAGGAGCAAGGTAAAAACTCACTGTGGTTTGATTCGCATTTCCTTCATTATGCCTGCTGTTGATCTTTTTTTTTTTCCACATAATATACCTGTTTTTCGAAGTGAATGATATTATGACTTACAGTTAAGTGAAATATATGGGGGAAGGAAATACAAACAATTCTTTAATTTTTAAAAAAATATTTAGTTTTTAGTTGTAGTTGGACACAATACCTTTATTTATTTATTTTTATATGTGGTGCTGAGGATTGAACCCAGAGCCTCCCATGTGCCAGGCGAGTGCTCTACCACTAAGCCACAATTCTTTAAATTTTTTTTTTTTTTTGTATCTACCATTTTGTTTTTTTTGTTTTTTTTTATTTTATTTTAATTTTTTTATTTTTTTATTTTTTTTATTGTTGGTTGTTCTAAACATTACATAGTTCTTGATATATCATCTTTCACACTTTGCTTCAAGTGGGTTATGAACTCCCATTTTTAGCCCATATACAGATTGCAGAATCACATCAATTACACATCCATTGATTTACATATTGCCATACTAGTGACTGTCATGTTCTGCTACCTTTCCTATCCTCTACTATCCCCCCTCCCCTCCCCTCCCCACCCCTCTTCTCTCTCTACCCCCTCTATTGACCTTCATTTCTCCCCCTTGTATTATTTTTCCCTTTCCCCTCATTTCCTCTTGTATGTTCTTTTGTATAACCCTGAGGGTCTCCTTCCATTTCCATGCAATTTCCCTTTTCTCTCCCTTTCCCTCCCACCTCTCATCTCTGTTTAATGTTAATCTTCTTCTCATGCTCTTCGTCCACAATGGAGTATTACTCTGCATTAAAAAATGACAAAATCATAGAATTTGCAGGGAAATGGATGGCACTAGAGCAGATTATGCTAAGTGAAGCTAGCCAATCCCTAAAAAGCAAATGCCAAATCTCTCCTTTGATATAAGGAGAGTAACTAAGAACAGAGTAGGGACGAAGAGCATGAGAAGAAGATTAACATTAAATTTTTATAGTACTTTTTTATAAGGGAAAGGAAAGAGTACATTCAACTACTATTATTTTGATTTGTTTTAATTGGTATGTACTTATTAAATTTTATATAGCCTTAACAAGGATATAAAAGTTTTATGTTTAAGAGAAGTGCATAAAATATTGATTATAAAGAACAAAATATTAAATATAATTTATGCTGATATACAATTCACAAATTCTGCATCTGAAAGTTCTTATTGTTCATATGTGGCCCAATTGGAAGACATGAATTTATTTTAGTGCACAGTTGAAAATGCACACATGTAAAATGATTCTTCTTAGGCCTACAAATTAAAATATGGTTATAAAGCAAGAAATTAGTTTCCCATGTCCGTAGATAAAAGAAGTACCATTCTTTCAAATTTGCATATACTTGTTTGCTATAACTTGAACTTAAAATTGTGTGTCACAGAAAGTACATTCTAAGCTATATACAAATTTTCATAAGCATAGAATTTCTAATGTGAACTTTTGTTTGGGCCTGCATATTTGGAAATTGCTTTCTAACAAACTTTTTCCAAGGCACTGAATGAATGTCTACTGTCTTTGCAACTATTTCAATGTTACTGAATCTTCAATTTCAAGTTGATTGAGGTCTTCCTTATATATATGTTTTAGCATTTAATCATTTTTAATGTTAATGTAAATGGAGTTTTATTATCTAGTTTCCATGCTTCTTATCAATCAATAATAATTAGCTTCTGAGTTATTAAAGACATTATATAGAAAATTTTATACTAAAAAATTTACCTGCATATACTTTTTCTAATTTTGTTTTTGGGAAAAGTCAACGTTTCAATGTTGGTATTTCTTTTCATGAAAATAAACCAGGCACAGAAAAATAAGCACAACATGATCTCACTCATATATGGAATACTAAAAAGTTGATATCATAGAAGTTGGAAAATATTTCGTAAATAAAACTCCCTTTCTAAATATGCTGTGTTCTTTGAAATTACAGACAGTTAAAACTTCATTTACTTGAAGTGATGGTCATTACTTCCCTACAAGTAGCAATTTTTAGAAATTATAAATAAATGCATATTCATGTTGCCTATAAAATTTTGCCATTGAATTTATACAGTTGGATTCAAATTTTGGTCAGTGAGTTATGTCTAAAGAATATCAATAAGTTATAAATTTTCAACTCTTTCCTCCACAATTAAATAAAAAATGAACTTTAAATTTTGTATTTTTTCACATTCTGAGTTAATAACTTCTTCTCATTGTTTAAATGTAAAAAGCCATAAATAGTAACTGGAATAAATCAGTTTCTAAACTTTTATGAAGAGGGAATTGCTTTTTTTCCATCTGTTTATAATGTTGTTTCTTGTCCTGCTATCATCTATTCACTAAAAATACTCAGTTCTTATAAATAATCATAAATAAATATTTTAAAAAACCACAAAATCAAAGATGTTCATGCACAGAAAATAATGCTGACAAAGGTAATTATTAGTTGCTACATAGCACCACTGTTTTTTGCATATAAACCTATTAACAACTCAGAGACAAGCATCCATTCAGGTAGAGATTGAATGAAATTTGCTAAAGTCACACAATGCTGAGATTAACATGGAATAGGAGAGTAAATACCTAAACTGGAAAGGCAATTTACTGGAGAGGCAATACTTAAACTCATTATTGGAAGATGTTAAAATAGCATGTGTGGCTCTGGATTCTGAGTAATCTAACTCTAAATACCATGATGCTTTAGAATAAGAACAAATACAATGTTTGGAACCTCTTCCACCAAATATCATGTAAATTATTTCTTATTTTTCATCAGATCCATGGAAACAGAACACCATTTCAAACATCATATAAATGTATGATCAACCTTGTATCAGAGAAACCTAAGAACTGAATATCTAAATGCCTTTTGTACAAATTCTATTAACATGTATGTAAATGAATGTTCACCTTTTTTAAATGTCTTCTTTGATATCTTCTTTGGATAACCTGCAATAAAAACAATACATGTGTATCAATTGCAAGAGTTTATAATGTAATATCGTGACTTTGAATTTAACAAACTAGGATAATATATTCATTACCACTTACGTTATCCTTGTACAGAATACCTTAAGAATTAAAATTATTTTCATTTCCTTCAAAGATTATTTTTACAATTATTGTAACCACAAATCCACCACATTTAAGAAATATACTTTAACAAATAAATAAAGACATAAAATTATACATAGTAATGGGTTTCCATGTGCTGTTTAGATACATGCATATGAGGTTTGAAGGAAGTTAAACATATCTTCTCAAAAAATCATATCTTTAGAATGAAAACTTTAAATTTATTTTCTTCTAGTTTTGTGAAACATATAGCACTTAGTGTCATCTATTGTCACCCTAGTGTGCAATAGCATACTAGAACTGCTTGCTCCTATTTAACTGTAACTTAAGACCCACTGATCAACCTCTCCCAGGATACCCTCCTCTACTTTGCTAGTGTCCCCTGCCTCTGGCAACACCTTTCTACTCTGAACTTCTATGATATCAACTTCTTAGTATTGCATATGTGAGAGATCATGTGGTGCTTGTCTTTCTGTGTCTGTCTTATTTCACTTAACACAGTGATCTCCAGTTCCATCCATGTTGTTGAAAATGACAAGGATTTCATCTTTTTTGTTTTTGTGTTTTGGAGGGGGTGGGGGAGTGGGTCACATGTGCTTCATTTTAACAGTTTCTTTCATTGTCTTTAGGTCCACTGATATTTTCTTCTGTGGACTTAAACTTTCTTACTTTATATATTATATTTTTCAGGTTTAGAATTTCCATTTAGTTTTTTTTTATATTTTTAAGTTTTTCCCATATTATGTTCATGCTTTCTTCAAATTCTATAATGTATTTGTAATAGCTGTTTGAATATTCTTAGCTGCTACCTTTGTCACCTTTATTGTTTCTACCTATTTCATCGAGTCATTATTTTCTCCTAGTTATGGATCACAATTTGCATATTTTGTTAAACATTTAACATTATTTGCAAGGACAGATGATATTTTTTTTTAAACTATCATACTACTGATGAATGGATTTTATTGTCTTCATTTAAAGAATGTTGAAGTTTCTTTTGGTGGGTAGTTAAGTCACTTGAGGATCAGCTGGATGCCTCAGGTTTGTCTTGAAGATTTGCTGGGACAAATCCAAAGTACTCTTCATTCTAGGTAGAATTTAGTTCTATTACAAAATTAAATTCTATATAGTTTTCAGTTATGGGGGGCTTCTGGAATTGTTCTATTAATATATCTATGATAATTATTTCCTCAAACTCATCAGATTTTTATTAAATAAGTGCAAAATTTTATTAAGAGACAAACTCAGAGGGAATTCTATCCAGATTTCTGAGTTTTATTTTCCCTCTGTGCAAATTCATTGTCTTCCATATATTGTTACTAAAGCTACATCTTCCACAGCCTCCTAATCCCCAGTCTCCATCTTCTTCAGTCAAAGTATCTACAGTGCTGCTTTTGGGTTCCCTCCCCTTAACAGTGGTCTAGAATGATTTCATGCAGAAATCAGGGCAGTCTGTGAGGCTCATCTCATGTATTTCCTTTCTCTCAGTGATTATAATCCTGTACTACCTTTTTATTAATGTTTAGAAACAGTTGCCTTGTATATTTTATGCAGTTTTTTTAAAGTTCTTTATGTTGGAAATGAATACCCAGCTCTACTTAATCCATCAAGGCTCAAGATAGAACTCTTTCCTTAGGTGTTTTTTTTTTTTCTTTTTTAAAGTCTAGCAGCATATTTTCTATACACTAGCTATATCCCAAATATTATACTACTGTATAAAAAACACAGGGGTTCATACAACAATATCAAGTGGATTCTGAAGAGATAATGAATGAATGATGACAAGAGATTTACATTTATTTGTGTGCTTGTCCATTATGATGTTTTAAAAGATTAGAACATGGGATGTTACTAATGACAAATGATTATATTTGATAATTTGTAAGTAAAAAATCTTCCGCACAATGTTGAATAATAAGACTTCTGAATTAAAAAAAAAAAAGGAAACAGATGTGAGTGTCAGATAAAAGACCGGTTGATGAAAATAAATAGGCTCCAAGATAAAAAAAGAATGAAAAAGAAATGGTCCAACCAGGCCTGTAACCAAGGTATCTGATGATCAAGAATGATTTTCAAATCAACACAGGATACTTGGCCCCAGCACTTACAAGAGAAAACAGTGTATAGAAATCTGTTATAGCTGAAAAAGGACCTAGCAATCACAAATACCAATGGTACCACTGAGGACCACTGAGCTGCCTGATCTGTGCTAGTGACATTCCTATGACGTCTATGGTGAGAGAATGTACAGCTGCTGCTTTGCACAAAACAAGGTATCTAGTGTTACTAACTGAAGATGCTGCCTCTATATATAGCATAACTGTTTGGGCAAATGACGAAGAACATGCCATGAGGGAGCATTGTGCTAGAAGCTGGGGAAATAAAACACTCTGATTCTTCTGTATTTCAGTTATCTTGCTATTCTGAATAATAAACTGAGATGAAAACATTCCAACTGTTTTTTTTTCCTATTGACCAGTATTTTCTAGTTAGTACCTTGATAGTCTTAAACTGAATTTTCAGGTTCATTGTCAAAAGAGAAAACAGCTATAAGATCATTGTGTACAACTAAGTCAGTATATATATATATATATATATATATATATATATATATATATATATGATTCTTTGATAAAGTTAAAATAATATTCCATTACTTTTTTCTGAGATTATCAACTCTATGATTAGACTCAATAGCCACCAAGATTCTTGGGTCAGAAACCTACCAACTGCACATTTTTCTTTGCACTCTTCCAGACTTTCAAATCGATTCTGATTTCCTTCACAGCCCCCATATACAAATTCTTCACATTGCTGAGTGAGAATATTGAAAAAAAATCTCTTCATCATCGCTTTGCATGGCCCATCATCTGCCTTCAATGCACAAAATGAATGCATCAATTTCAGTGGTGGCAACTCAGTATCTAGAAGGTAAAAATGGAAAAATAAATAAATAAATAAAACATGCAATGTAAAAAAAACATGTACTCCTCCACCAAAGCCATAATAATATTCTCTCTTTTCTTTTCATTTCTTTTTTTAATATGTTCCTATTTTAGAGAAAGTATGACAACAATAAAGCAGGCTCATTGGAAAAACATGACAAGTTATTTAGTTATCCAAAAGGTAAAGTTAATAAGCCCACTAAATGAGATTCACCTTATCAATTGTTAAAGTTTATTTTTCATCAACTATTAAAGAAAATATAGTATATCTTTTCTAGACTCTTGATAATTATAATTAGTTAAATATTTACCAGTTGATAGACATGGAATTCAACAGTGACAATAAGGCAACTTAACTAAGAGAATGTGTTCACTCACTGGAATAGAGACCTCTGCTTTTGACTCAGGTTTTAGAGACAAATGCTAATGGGCAATTTTTTGAGTTTCTCTTCCTAATCCATACGTGTGTCACTTTTTACACATGAAACATCTTAATAAAAATGTTTAGTAATGTTGCAAAAGTTCAAACAAATCTTTCTGTTTTAAATGAAATGAAGAAATTTCTTGACCTTGAATTATAATTTTGATTCCTAAATATTTACTTATATTAGTCACAGAAAAATTCCTATTATGGGAAGGATATTCACAAAAAAGAAAATAATGAAAGTTTTAAAATTAGATTTTTTTATCAAGTTCAGTAATATTAATAAACACCTAGTTCTGTTTACAGAATTTTCCAGTGAGATAGCTTTGAAATTATAGTTGGTTGGGGATGGGTTGGGGATCTGGTGGTCAAATCATAAAAATTTTAGTTAGTCAGGAGGAGTGAATTCAGGAGCTCAATTGAACAGCATGGTCATTCTAGCTAATAATGTAGTTTCTTATTGAAAAATGCTGAAAGTGGATGTAAAGTGTTCTCACCACAAAAAAAATTGGTAACTATGTGAGGTAAGGCATGGATTAATGAGCTAGATTTAATCCTTACATACTGCACATATAATGAGCTAGATTTAATCCTTCCACATTGCACATATACTTTAAAGGTTATGTTTTTCAAGAATTTTTGTAGTTGTAGATAGACAGCATGGCTTTACTTTTATTTGTTTATTTTTATGTGGTGCTGAGGATTGAACCCAGTGCCTCACACGTGAAAGGCAAGTGCTCTGCCACTGAACTACAGCCCCAACCCTGAAACATCATGTTATACACAGAAAATACATATCATCTCATTTATCATTTTTAAAAACTGAAAAGAAATTAAAAAATAAATAAATAAAATTGTGATTGGTGCAACCGAATAATGACCAAAGAATGCTATAGAGTACTTTTCAGATATTGTCTATGTATTGAGTGTATGTACACACACACACACACACAAAATTTCTATCAAAATTTTGTATTGTTGTGCTGTTTGATATATGTGACAATGATTATTCATGGACATGTAAATTTTCTCTCAACTACCAATACAACCTTGAAAACTTTTGATCACTATTTTGATCTATTTGATAACTGAATTGGCATTTTTGTCTTCATATAAAATAAATTGAACAGGAATGATAGAATAATAAATTTTTCAGACACCAAATTTGATAAGATAGAACTAATATATGACAGAGGATTGTTATGACAGAGAAAAACTTTCAGCACCAAACACGATTGTTGTGGACTCCCTTATTAATAAGCTATAATATTGTTCAAACCTTTAACTAAATTTGATTTCTGTGTATTTGAGCATTTGCATTTCAGCTTTTCTGGGTTTCTGTTCAATTGGCCAAAAGAGTTTTGTGTTTGTGCTTTTTTTTTTTTTGCTACTACAGGGGTGCTTAACCACTGAGTCACAAATAGCCATTTTTATATTTATTATTATCACTTTTTAAATTTTGAGACAGTCTTGCTTCAGCCTCTTTCTTCAGCCTCTCAAGTCACAGATCACAGTAATAAGTCACCATACTCAGCGGCCAATATAGTTTTTGATTTTTTTTTACTTATAGCATGGTGTCATCAAATTTAATCAATACACATAGTATTTGCAAATAATTCCATCATAATGAATTAACCATTCATTAATGTATGCAAGTTTTAATTTCATTTGCTTTTTTCTATTTCTTTATCTAATATTTTATGCTGATAAACTTGTCTGATAAATCAATATTGTCTCCCAAAGGTTTCTATGGCATATTAAGAGTTTCTGAGCAGGCAGGAAACTGAGGCAGGAGGATTGCAAGTTCAAGGCCAGCCTTGGCAACTTAAGAAGACCTTGCCTCAAAATAAAGAATAGAAGAAGCTAGGTATATATCTCACTGATAAAGCAACCCTGGGTTCAATCCCTAGTAACACACACACACACACACACACACACACACTTTCTGATACCTAATGCTGTGCACTAAAATTCATACTTCTCATTTTCTTAAAATACTTTGCCTATGATATACACAGGTAAACACATAATACCCACATTTCCAAATATATTCAGGAAAAACATTCTTATTACTCAAAGATTTAAATGAGATTCATTTGTATTAATAGTTACACTGCTTTCTCTCAATATTGTTGATAGTCTTTATCATCCAGCTAAATCTTTTATAGCTCTCATCTGGAATCACCTGCCCCAGATTCAGCCTGCTATTCAATAACTTCACCACAAGAGTGTGTCAGCGTACCACAAAGTAAAAGATTGCAAACCAAAGTGTCCTTATGTAGTTATTGTAACAACAATAGCTAGTATTACTGAGTAATTACTCAGCACAAAGAGGCACACACAAAAAGATATTCTAATACAAAGATTTTTAAATAATTATATCATTTGATGATCCCACGTTTCTGAGATTGACATTATCTTCATTTTACAAATTATAAAATAACATTACATAAATTAAGCATATTTCTCAAAGTCACACTATAAGTGATGGATGTAGCATTAACTCCCAAGCAGTTTTACAGCAGATATCTCACTCATTCTTAATATCTGTGTGATATTGTCACATACCTCTATGACTGATTTATGGCATAGATTTAATTATAGATTTTTTGCTCAATTATTTACACTTTTCTTAAATTTATAAAAATAAAAATAGTTTCAATAATGAAAGGTAATAACTCCATAGCAAATGGCTAAAGAAACACTATCAACTTTAATTGACTGTATTTTATTAATATCATTCCTCTTATTATTCCTTACTGCCATGCACAGTTGAAGGCATTTCTTACAGAAGTTTTGTATTAGAATACCTTTTCATGCATTGACCTTGTGACCTATACTTAAGCACAGCATCCCTAAAATGGAGGAGTATTTCTGTGTGTTGTCTGACACACAGTGCTTCACCACTCCACTTGAAAGAGATGGCAGTCTTCCCTGTTTTCCATTGCTTACTCAGATAAATCTTTTGAATGTTAATAATCCTTTGCTGATCATGTATCTGTTAGGCATTGTGGCATCTCAGCAAGTGAACAGTAGATTGGATAGCAGCAACCCCTCTCATGGAGTATGTAAACCTTGTAGACTTACATAAATATTTGGGAGATTCAGAGTGCTTTGCAAGTCTGTAACTGGATGCCTACCTGAGGGAATTAAGGCTAGCTTTCCTGAGACTTGAAATTGAGACCTGAAGAAAATGTCTATCAGTCGGGATTATCTGCTTCTGATCAGAAGGGGCAATATCATAGTAATTGAATCTGGGGTAGCCACACAAATAAAATTATGGTTTGCATTCAACCATTTTTGTAGTTGATTCCAGGTATTTTGTGTTCCACAGTTGAGAATGTGTCCTGGGATGTTGGATCAAAGGCTCAGTAAACTATTTGGTGCCTGAGGAAATGTCATGTACTGTCTGTTAGAACTCTCATCCTTGGGTCATTCCTCTGGGAATCTAGAGCTCTCAGGTAACAGAGGCCACCTGCCATTTGGCTCTCTGACTAAAGAATTCAACTTCTATGAAAAGGAACAATACAGATAGGTTCTCTTTGCCTTCTCTTTGCCAGGAAAGTGTGCCAGATGCCTTTATGCTGTTTCCAACCATGTGGAAGTAAGTTATGACAACACTTATTTACAATTTGGAACACTGGAATTCAGAGGGTTTAAATAACTTTTAATTTCACAAAGGTATGAATGGAAAACCACCTCTGTGAGCACAGGCCTGCTCAGTTCTGATTCTGCTGAAACATATCTGCCTTTCTCTAAATGTGTTCTGCTAATCTTGTGTCTCCTAGTCCAAAGGCTTAAAAAAAATCAGTACTTTTATTTATTATGGTGTTTTCTTATCAAGAAGTTTATTCTACATCCTCATACCTGCTGTTTGGGCTGATTTTTTTTTTTAAGTCTACAGTTGACTGTGAGAGAGGTAGAAAAATTCTGTATATTTTTCTGTAATTGATAGTACCTTATTTCAATGAAACAATATATTTCTACAAAGTGATGGTATGATCTTGGCATCATGTGACAAGTTGTATCTCCAAATTTGAACTCATTCAGATGTGGTATCATGGTGTTGCAATATCAATGAAAAATAAAACAGAAAAAAAAACCAAACAAAAAACAAAACTAAGACTATGTAACAAGTAAGCCAGGAGGTCTTCAAGTCTATGCTATAATCAAAATCATTTCCTTTCCATCTAGTTCAGCAAGCTACCTTATAGTGACTTTAAGATTTGACTTAATTATTGAGGGGCTAATTCTAGTTTACTGGATGACTGTGGCATCAGAAACAATTCCCTGCCTGACTGTGGCAGTTCCTACATAACTGGCATACATTTTCTCAGTCCTTCGAGGGAGACTGGACAGAGAGAACACTGGGACCCATTCTCTTTGTACCTCCCAAGATGAGCTTGCCTGTCTTTATCTTGTTGGGATATTGTCCTCAACATCCCTTGTCCCCCTAACTTTCAGCATGTCATTACTTATCTCATTCCCATTTGAGAAAAGAGTTAAATAAAGGACTAAAAATCATCTCATAAGGTCCACATTCCTATTGTCCAAAGAACAGAATGGTTTTTATTTTCTTGGATCTCTAGGAAATTTTTATAACTCTGTATTTCCAAGCCAAGTTCTCAGATCACCAAGTTTGGATGAGTTGCTTTCTCTTTGTATCAAGAGCAGCAGCTTCTGCATGCTCTTTCACTCTGTGCACTATGTTATACTGAAATGGCCTGTCTACCCTCCAGGCTCCCCTCTGAAACTGTGAGATTCTTAAGTATCTGGCTTCAATCATTACTGTTTGCTTTGAACCAACCCATTTCAGGCACACACACACACAAAATGTATTCATACATCTTTGTTAAAAGGGAATACACTGAAAATCATCAACTTAAAGTGGTTAGAGATGTGAAATTGAAATATGTATTTATGGAAATGTCTATCACAAACTACCAAATAAATGATAGGGGCTATCACAATGTTAATATTCTCTATTACCAATAGTTTGAGATGTCTGTCAATAATTTACTAATTTGCTACAAAATATAACTTTTTACATAAAGTATAAATCTAGATAACAAATGCTATGCAGCCTTTTCCTTGTTCTATTTTTCATTATAAGTATGTTCATTTTTATACTCAGAGCTTTTTGGGATTGGAACTAACTTCCATTACAAGATCCTGTGGAACTCTGCCTGACTAGATTCTTACATTAGCTTCATTTCTGAAATTCTCTTTTTGGAAATATGGGCAATAAGGAGAGAATGGCTGAAATCTCCAGTATCTGTAGTTTCCTTTTCCATCCCACACTACTTTCTCCCAGCTAAACGGTGGCATCGTGTTTCTTCAGCACTTTGCTCCCTGCAATATTTCAGAGAGACTTCAGTGTTTAATATTATAGCCCAGAGACTTTCTTGCTTTGGTAATTTGATTTAGGACTGAGTTTAAAAAATAATCATAAAACATATAAGAGGTGTCCAAAGGGAAATAAGACTTAAAAAAAAATTCCCTACATGAAGGGAAAAAAAACTTGAGAAGTTTGACCAACTAAACAAGATAAATGTTTGTAACATTTTACCTGTGATATTTGTATGTTCTTCATCTTCCTCAGGAACAGCATTAAGAGGCATAGGGGCAAGACTAAGCAGCAGACATACAGAAGCCCAAAACACGTGTTCTTTCTTCATTGCATAAATCATCTCTGAAATACAAAAATCAAACATACCTAGTAAATACAGAGCTGATGTGAGCCCATCTCTAACCTTGCTCTAATGCAAATTTCTGTAACTTTAAATACATACACGTATACATCTCTAAGACTCATGTATGCCATGAATCATATTTAAAATGTGTAGGATACATTTAAATTTACTGAAAAAAAAAACATTATTAGTAAATAAAGTTAATAATATTCAAGTATACAGGTCACATTTCAACATTGAAAATACAATTTCAAGGGGCAATGACTAAGAGCCATAGGTAACTGCTAATCTGTACAGCTGTGTGTATTAAGATCCATTTCATGTGAAATCATACTTTCCATAGTTCTTACAGCTATTCTTATTTTTCTTGAATTTTTCTGTTACGTTCTTAATGCAATTTTCAGTTGATAGTTCTTTCTCCCTTTGCTCTGATCCCTCTTTTAAAGAGGAAACACATTTTCAGAAATTCCAACTTTGTTTCCTTTGCAACATATTTGTTTATAACTCATTTCCTAACCAGGTTTTCTATGAGCTGCCAGACAGACAGAACTGTAGACCCCCCAAAACGATTAACATTTCAGCCAGTCCCCTTTGCCTGTTCATCCTCCCCAATTTAGACTGATCTGTTTTAAGAGTCTCACAGAAAAGTGACTATAAGTAGTGAGCTAACCTTCTTACCCTTGAACGGAAACAGATTTCAGCAGGAGAGTGAGGCTTTTCCTGTTCCAGAATGATTTAAAGGTCCAGAGCAAAATAATAATGGGAAAATACAAGCAGCTCTTAAAAACAAAATGAATTCTCCTTTGAAACTAAAGGTGAAAGGAAATGTGTAATGTTCATGCAGCAGAAAAAGAGGAAAGAGGTAACACGTGCACATGTTCAGCCACTGACGCCTGCAGAGTCAGGAAGGAAAGCAGTAAACACAAGGACAGGGTCAGATATTCCACCCAAGCCAATTTAGAGGCTTCTCTGGGTTTGTCGTAGTCACAGACACAGTATGCACCATTATGCGAAGGAAAGGTATACCATTGAATTTAAGCAGTCTTAAATAAAAGAGTAATAAATTCAATTTTACTTTAAGCTTCCTTAATCACTGTGAAATGTATTATTTATTTTCTCATGACACATGGGAAAGTTTAGCATATATCTGATGTTTAGTCAGTGGCAGGATTATATATCTTGTCATAGCACATTAAGTGAATTCACAAAATATGTATGCTTGCATACATATACACACACATATATAATATATGCACATGTGATTGTGAAGGCTCTTTCTACTACACTGCTCGGTATCATCTTATTTTTTATCATCTTATCTTTGAAGACATTTTTCAGTTTTTCTATTTCCATTTGATTCTATGATATGCAATCCTGCTATACCTTGAGTATAACATGAAGCTTTTTTTTTTTTTTTTTTTTTTTCGTTACATGGCTCGAATTAGGCAGAGGTTGAGTGCTTGGTGAAGAATTCAAGAATTAGGACTCCAAATCTATGAAGTTAGTATCTCTAAAAAAGGAAGCCTAACGTCTTCACCAAGTTTAGTCATTAAGTTTTTGGTTTCAAAGATCCAAAGTAAACTTGGACAAATTTAAGTCAAAGGTAATTAGACTTTGTTCTAGAAAATGGGACCCATCTGGGACTAGAGGGTAGGTATATGTTGCATGACAGAAACAACCAGACTTAAGACACTACTGCTGTCTCCTCTTGCTGCTAAACGATTTGCAAGGTTTTATTCTCCCACTGCAGCACAACTTTTTCTACAAAGTTGGAAATGTAGTCATTTACCATTTTTGAAATTTTAAACCACAAAGTTTCATCCATCCAAATAGTGTGAATACTCTTTATATCCACTAGGGTCAAACAATTCATAGTTTCAATTTGTAAAAAGTGCCACACTTTACCCTAATGCATTTGAAGTGAAGCACTCGGGAGAACTTCATGGATTTAATGGGCCCTAAATAAAATTTAGTGGACCCTTAACCAGTCAGGAATATGGAACAAGAAAATGTAATACCTTGGCAAGTGTGTATGGAATTATATTTTAGGGGTGGAGTGAATGAGCATAGTTCCCTGAAGGAGGGGATTGTTGCTTCCAGAAGGAAGAGTGTCAACAGGCAAAGCACTGTCTATATACTACAGCACACTATAGCTAAAATAATTGTGAGGACAATAATATAAACAATTTTGTTGAGCACAGGATCTATTGACAAAGAGTTTTAAAAATGGAGGTTTATGGTTGCAGAGTAAATATTTTGAGGATATGTCTTTACATGTAAAGAAATAATTTATCTAAAATTCAATTGAAAATTAGTTTTTTTCCTTTTAATAGACTTTTTAAAAAAAACATTTACAGAAAATTGGACAAAGTTGGGTGGGAAGCTGGAAGATAGGCATTTGCTTTTTTATAACATTGGATCCAGGTGAGACAAGCTAGGAAAGGTATGTGAAATGCTTTTAACTAATAAACAGTACAACAGTTTCCTAGGTCTATCTGTCTAGTAGAGTTGATGTATAATAATACTAGATTTCAGTCTAAATCATTTCTAAGTGGGCTTCTGTTGGGCAACCATTTGATTGAAACAAAGGGGGTCTAGATGTCACATTTGGTAAAAAATGTTCTCTCTTCAAAGTCCTTGTATGCTTGTTCTCAATACTTTTGAAGGGGGAATATTAATTGTTTCCACTATCAACTTATGGATTACTACTATTATTTTATAATCACATTTACAAATGTGATCATCTATGCCATTTCTGTTACAGCATACTCATACTAACAGCAGAACTGTTTTATGTTTTTCTTCCACTAGTGTGCCAGCTTCAGTGTTTCTCAATGAATCCTGGACCACTGCCTTTTCTTTCACCACTGATAATTGCTCCACATTTCCCACTAAACTCTAGACCAATATTCAACTGCCAGTTGGTGTCAGGTCCAGGACGCTATCCAACTCAGCAGTGTTTTTCTATTGACCTCATATCTTTGTTTTATTTTCTTTTGTTCAAATTAATTACCTTGAGCACTGTAGGGCTCTTTAGAGGATGTTCAAAACTCTGAATAAGTCTAAACAAAATGTGGTAGCTCCACATAGTTTCTCCCAGAACCTTTTATTCTTAGCATTTTCTTTGTAGTCACTTCTAATGCACAATGAAATCCAGATGCCTTGGTGAACTAAACGTCTTTTCATCTACTATAAAGGAGCACACACCTTGGCTGGAGTTTCTACTTGACCAATGGTTTTCTCTAGAGGCAGTTGCTAGGCAAACTCAAATGTGGTTTCCTTCTCAGATTTCACTCCCTTGGACTACAAGGTGGTTGAAGGCCCAGTGAGCTCAAGATCAACCAATTTCATCTTTCATTCTCCAAGGTATTCCATTACTATTACATTTTCCCAGCATGTTTAAACCCTGCTATGATATATCCCACACAAACATTTCATTTTAAATTCCTGGTATTATCTAACAGTTTGCCTGCTTTAGATTTACAAAATAATAATAATAATAAAAAACTTGTAAAGAGAGTACAGAGACTTCATAAACCTGACATCATTATCATCATCATCATAATCATCATCAGCATCCTTATCATCACTTTGGACCGGGGATTAAACCCAGAGGCAATTAAACACTGAGCCATATCTCTAGTCCTTTAAAAAATTTCTTTTATTCCCTGACATTCTTAACATCTTTCATTAATATGGTGCATTTGTCACCATTAGCATACCCAATGTTAATCCATTTTATTAATTGAAGTCCTTACTTGAAGCAGGTCTCCTTAGTTTCCACTATTCCTTTTTCTGTTCTAGCATCCCATCCAGAATACCACATTACTTTTAATTGTCATCTCTTCTAAGGAATCGCTGGCTGTGGCAGTTTCTCAGACTTTTCCTTGTTTTAAACGTTCTTGGCAATTCTGAAGAATGCAGAATTGGCATTTTGTAGGATGCGCCTACAAATTTGTCTGATATTTTTCTCATAATGAAACTATGATTGTAAGTTTGGGGGAAGAAGATCATAGAGTTAATATGTTATTTTTATGACATCAAGGGGCAACGTTCCAACATGACTTTTGACTGTTGATACTGACTTTAATCACTTGGTTTGGGCAGTGCTTGTTAGTTTTCTCCAGTGTGAAGATATTTCTGACTCTCTCCTGTCCATATTATTCTCTGGAAAGAAATCACTACATACATCACACTTCAGGAGTGGGGAGTTATGTTCTCTCTCCTTGAGATCAGAGTATGTATTAAAATTGTCTGAGATTCTTCTGGAGCAGGTATTTGTTCTCTTCCACTTGTTAAATTATTAAAAGCTTTATTTTTATCTGTATGAATTAATGGATATTTGCTTTATATTTTATATCATCATCAAATACAATTTATATTCTTTTTCAAGTTGTCCCCCAGCTTTGGCCAATATGAAAGAGCATTGATCTGGCTCCTATACTTATTTGCCATAGCTTCATTAATGTGGGTTTTCAAATTTTTTAGTGTCTCTTTATTTTCTATTGCTATAAGATACTCTGGGCTCATATTGTTAGTTTCTGTCCCAGTCATAGAGGCAACCATTTATCTAAAGAGACCTAATTCCTATCATTGGAGATTGATGCTAAAAAAAAAAAAAAAAGGTCTGTGCACTTGGTATGTTCATTGTTACTGGGGTGTCACTTCTTTTAGGCCCTCTCTTGGACAGTAAAAGAAATACCTTTGTATACCGCCTTAGGTAGAAGGCGACGCTATTTTTAAATATATCTATGTCCTCTTCTGTGGCTGGATTTTTCACTAACATAAGGGCTTCAAGTTGCATCCACATTGCTGCAACTGCAGGATTTTCTTCATTATTAAAGCTGAATAATATTCCATTGTTTATGTAGTAGATGTTTTCTCCATTCATCTGTTGAGGAATACTTGAGTCGTTTTTGTCTTGGCTATTTTGAATAATGCCGTAATGAAAATTGGAATGCAGATATGATTCTAATATCAACTGTTTTTAGTATGTTCCCAGAAGTTGGATTGATAGATCATCTAATAATTCTATTTTCATTTTTAAATAACTTTTAAATCAGTTTTCATTGGTGCATTATAATTATACATAATAATGGGATTTATTGTGGCTTGCACATAATTAAATCCATCTCATTGTATAGTATTTTCCTGTTCCTCCCCTCTTCCCTCCCTTGATCTGCTAGCTCTACTTCTGTTATTGCTGTTATTATTTTAATTAATGCATTATGTGTGTGTGTGTGTGTGTGTGAGAGAGAGAGAGAGAGTGTGTGTGTATGTGTTTGCTGGACGTGTTGTGGTGTATGGACGTAGAATAATTTGGTAGATTTAAATCTGTGATAGTTCCAAATGCTCTTCCCTCCTCCCTGCTTTTACTCTTTTGGCCTCCCTTCTATGTTTGTAACATCCCATTCTTTTCTTTTGTTTTGTTTTTTGGTACTAGGGATTGAACTCAGGGGCACTCGACCACTGAGCCACATTCCCAGCCCTATTTTGTATTTTATTTAGAGACAGGGTCTCATTGAATTGCTTAGCACCTTGCTGTCTGCTGAGGTTGGCTTTGAACTTGCAATCCTCCTGCCTCAGCCTCCAGAGCCGCTGGTATTACAGGCATGCACCCACTGCGCCCAGCTGACATCTTTTTTTATTCCTTTCTTTTCTTTAACTTCCACTTATAAGAGAAAACATTTGACCTTTGACTTTCTAAGTCTTGTTTACTTCACTTAGCATGATGTTCTTTACTTTCATCTCACCAGCAAATGACATAATTTCTTTCTTCTTTATGGCTGAGTAAAACTACATTGTCTTCATCTAGTAAGTCATCTATTGATGGGCATCTGAGCTGGTTGCAGTTTGGCTGTTGTGAATTCTACTGCTCCAAACATTGGTCTGCATGTATCACTATAGTATGTAGTATAGTATTTTAGTTTTTTTGAATAAATATCCAAGGGTGAGATACCTGGTTCATATGTTTTCTCTATTCCTTTTGGGAATCTCCATACTGCTTTCTAGAGTTGTATTAATTTGTGGTCCTACCCACAGTATATAAACGTACCTTTTCTCACACATCTTTACCAGCAGTCTTGATGATTGCCATTCTCTATGTAATGAGATGAAATCCATGTGGTTTTGATTTTATTTCCCTAAAGACTAAAGTCATTGATCATTCTTTTCACATATTTCTTGAACTTTTGCATTTCTTCTTTTGAATATCTATTTAGATATTTTTCCCATTTATTTATTTGGGTTATTTATTGTATTTTGTTGTCATTTTTTTTTGTTCTTTGTATGTTCTGGATATTAATTCCCTATTGGAAGAGTAGCTGGAAAAGGTTTTATTCTTTTGGTAGGCTCTCTCTCATGTTCTTGTTTCATTTTTTTGATGAGCTTCCACACCATTTTTCATAGCTGCTTCATCATTTTATATTTTCACCTAAAGTGTGCTAGGGCTCCAATTTCTCCATATCCTCATTAACACCTCATCTTTTGATCTTTTATGATAGTCATACAAACAAGTATAAGGCAGCACCTCACTATTGCTTTGATTTTCATTTCCCTGATAATTAATGTTATGTAGCATATTATCATATACCTGTTATCCATTTGTATGTTTTCTTTTTTTATTGGTTGTTCAAAACATTACAATGATCTTGACATATCATATATCATACATTTGATTCAAATGGGGTATGAATTCTTATTTTTACCACGTGTACAGATTGCAGGACCAATGTGATCCTGCAATCTGTATGTTTTCTTTGGAGGAATACATGTTCAATTTCTTTATACAATCTTCAATTTATTTATTATTCCTATTGAGTTGAAGGAGTTTCTTATGTATTTTGGAATTAATCCCTTATCAGGCATATAATCTAAAATATGCTCTCACTCTTTTATTTCTCAGCCATGAGGTTAATGATATTGCTCTGGCACACACCCTTGCAGTGATGTGCTACATTTCCCAAATCAATCTGTCCAACTGATCATGGACTGAAGCCTCTAAAACTCTCTGCTTATGATAATGACAACAAAGTTTGAGTAGGTATCAACAAATTCAGTGTTTTTGAGCACCAGACTTACTGCCAGAGACCTCTGAGCAAGATAAAAATCTTATTGCACCTCAGATATGAGAATACCATGGAATCAATGATAGTATTTGAATGCCAAATATCAAGCAAATAAAAGATATATATATATATATATACATATATATATATATATACACATATATATTATAGAATCTCATAGAAACAGATCAGCAACAACTATATTTCCTGAGAGGATTAAAATATATCCTTTCAACTAATGCTTTGCACTGTGAGCTCAAACCTTCAAACCTGCTATTTATTCAATACCACGTTTGATTTCAAGGTCAGCCAGGTTATTTAGTCTTAGGATATATATATATATATATATATATATATATATATATATATATATATAAACTTTTACTAAGATATAGTTATATTTATTGTGATGCATGCATATTTGACATAAAAACAGACAAACATTAAAATTATTTTATGGCAAAAACACATTGGTCCTAGCCCTCTTTATCTTCTTCATCCCATTACTTCTTCTTAGAGACAGTTAATCAAATTTGTACGTTTTCTTCCAGCATTTTTATATGTTTTCAAGTACATGTATACTTTTATATATTACACATAAAATTTGGATGATGAGCATTATGTAAGTTTCTATAAAAACTTTCAAGAGATAAGATCTTATAAGATCTGTAAGATCTCCTTTTTTTTTTCCTTCAGTAAGTTTTATTATACAAGAAACACTCAGAAATCAGGAGAAAACTTAATGTAACTTAGTGTATAATAAATTATTCCAAATGAGGAGGAAGATTCAACATCTTTTATAGCACCCAGATTCTCCTGAAGAAATTCAGTGTCATTTCTCTTTCTTTTTCTTTTTTTTTTTGTAATTGGCGATTTGGCCCAGGGACACTCAAATGCAGAGCCACATCCTCAGCCTTTTTTTTTTTTTTTTAACATTTTATTTAGAGACAGGGTCTTGCTAAGTTACTTAGGGCCTCACTAAGTTGCTAAGGCTGACTTTGAACTCATTATCCTTCTGCTCCACTCTCCAGAGCCCCTGGGTTTACAGGTATGCACCACTGTGCCTTGTCCATTTATTTCTGTTTTTATAGATAGCAGAGTTAAATGTAAAAGAAGACCTATACATGTCTGAGTTATGAAGGGATGTGGATTCAGTCTAGTAAAAATGCACATACAGACCTAAATGAACAGAAATATATCCCTTGTTCATGGATAAGAAGATTTAACATTAAGATGGCAGAATGCCCCAATTTGATCTGCAGTTAGTGAAATCCCTTTTAAATCCCCAGCAGTTTTTGTTTTGCTTTTAAAGAAATTGACATGATAATCTTAAAATTCATGTGGAAATTCAAGAGATCAAGGATAATCAAGATAGTCTTCCAAACAAATGAAAGACTCACCTTGATTTCAGAACTTAACTAAAAGCTACAGTCATTAAGACAGTATGACAATGATATAGGATGCACATCTACATTAATGGAAAAGAATTGAGAGTCAATAAAAAATAAAAAAAAACATATGCTTATGGTCATCTGAACTTTGACAAGGAGGGGGTCAAGACTATTCCAGGGCAGGGGGAAAAATAATCTTTGACACAGATGATGCTGAGATACTTGAATAGGCTCATGTAAAAGGATGAGATCAGACCCCTCCCATTACCATACAAAATTAACTCAAAATAGATCAATGACCTAAATTCAAGAATAAAACTTGTAATATGTTTCAAAAACATAGAAAACAATCTTTGTGATCTTGTGTTAGGCTAAGTCTTTTAAACATGACACCAAAAGCAAAATAGCAAAGGAAAAAAAACAATTGGATTCAATCAAGTTTAGAAACATTTCCTACAAAATAATTTCTCTAGAAAGAAAAAAACAGAGGCTGAATAAAAGCAAAGATAATTGAAAATGATATATCTGATCTACAATATATGATGAAAATATAGTCAAATGTTTCAATCAAAAATTAACAGTGAATAGAAAATATTTGAGAAAAATCTCTCTATAATAATAACATTTACAGACTTTTATTTCTTGTCGTTATTTCCTAAGGAATCTGTATAAGAACTGATTACATAGCATTTATATCATGTTAGATGCTATAAATAATATAGAGCTTATTTAAAGTACATGGAAGGAGATATAGAGATTATATGCAAACACTATGCCATTTTATATGAGGGATTTGAGCATTTATAGATTTTGGTATCCTAAGAGGTCCTGGAACTAATCCCTCACATATATACAGATATTATTATATATGTGGAATTCTTATTACAACTCAATGGTATTTAAAGATACGTAGCCCAATTTTAAAAATGGGGAAATGGTATGAACAGACATTTCCTTATAGAAGATATTCAAATAAACTATAAAAATATATAAAGATGCTTGACATAATTAGTAGGGGAGTCAAAATCAAAATTATGAGAACCCACTTCACACACACTACAATGTCTGTGATCAAAAAATCACATAACAAGCATTGGAAAAGATTCCACTTTTAAGTAGTGAAATGATATTATGTGTCCACATAAAAACATGCACACAAAAGTTCAGGACAATAATATTCATTGGCCAAAAAATGAAATCAATCCAAATATCCTGCTGATAATTAATAAGTAAAATGGGCTATATCCATATCATGAAATACTAAGGAGTTATGTCCTGATGATACCACAACATGGATGAATCCAGTGAATATTATGTAAGTGAAAAAAACTAGTAATTTATGACGTGTCAATGATAAGCAAATCTTGTTTATTTATTGCTGAGGGATGATGGTATTGGGTGAGAGAAGTAGAGGGAATGTTATTTCATCTAGTTTCTTTTCGTGGGTTTAAAAAATGTTCTCAACTTGGATGGTATTTCACATTGAGAGATTGGATAATGTTCCCAAACCCTGTAATTATACTGCTAAAACCATTAAATTGAACTCTTTAAATGGGTGAATTATATGTTTTACATGAATTATATCTCAAAAAAGCCATTTAAAAAGTAACAAAAAAGGAAAGAAAGAATATATGTTCCCCCCTCTAATAGCTTGTCTTCTCATTCTATTGATTATGGATTGCTTCCTTTGTAAAAAATTTTGGTGTAAGTAGTTTCTCTTCTCTATTTTTGCTTTTGTAGCACATGCTTTTTAATCTTACATCTAAGAAACCATTGTCAGGATCAAGGTCAAGAAGATTTTTCTTTAATTTTTTTCCATAAATTCTTCAGTTTCACTTACTTTCTATAATAACCAAATTCATAGAAGCACAGAGTACAGTAGTGGTTCCAGAGTCTGCAGTTTCGGGAAAAAATAGAAGTTTTTCAATGGCTACAAAATTACAGTTAGGCAAGAGGAATAAATTCTAGAGATCTGCTGTACAAGTGATCACTATAAACAACAGTGTTTAATATTTAAAAATGTAAGGTTATATATCAAATTAATTATTCTTACAATAAACAGAACAGAAACTAGGGGACACACACACACACACACACCTTTGAGAGGTGTTGGATGTCTATTACCTTGATTGGGGTGAATGGTTATCTTGGGTTTTTCCATGTATTCAAACTCATTGTTATGGTTTGTATATAAAATGTCTCATAAAGATTCAAGTGTTGAAGTCTGGTCCTCAATGCAGCAATATTCAAAGGTGGGGATTTGGCAAGTAATTGGATCATGAGGGTTCTCACCTCATCAATGGCTTAATCTATTGAGGGATTCATAGCTAAATGAACTATAAGGAGTTGGTATGAAGTGTAGGACATGGAACTTATTTGGAAGGGGTGGGTCCTTGGGGTTGGTCCTTGGGAGTACCCTTAGGGGTGATACCTTATCCTGAACCCTTTTCTCTTTCTCTGTTTCCTGGCAGCCATGAGGTGAGCAGCTTTCCACTGCCACATCCTTCTTCCATAATGTTCTGCCTCATCTCAGTCCCAAAACAGTGGAGCTGGTCAACCATGGACTGAAACCCTGAAACTGTGAGCTAAAATAAAATTTTCCCCAGTTTAGTCTTTTTGCTCAGGTATTTTGTCACAGCAATGAGAAACTAACACACTCACCAAAATATTTATATTAAATACGGGCAATTATTTATACATCACTTAGATCTCAATAATATTATTTCAAAACACAACAAATTATATAAATAAATCTACATGGAAACATATTCATCTATATTAAGCAAAGCATGACTTCTTATGTATATCTCTAATTCTATTCTATAACCACATAAATCATTCTAACCTACCTTTTTGATTAATCTATAAATTCCTACTCCAACAGTGAGAAAACAGACTATCACTATCAACTCAGCCACTTAATTGTTCATTTCTCATACATATGTATGCCAGTATTAGAATTATTAATCCATATCTTCATAAGAAAAAATTTTGTTAATAGCAGTGCAGTGTTTATGTGCAGTTCCTTTTCCCTTTACATTTGCATATTCCACTCATTTCTAAATTATATGAGCTACACTAACCCCCATAACTACTTCAGTAAGGTAGTTTCATACATTTGTAATACAGTATGATTTTCTTGTCACAGTGTGTATTCTTCCTGGTTGTCCTGATCCAGGAATGCACAATGTCATTGATTCATCTATGTAGTATCATAGAATAGCTGACTATATAAAATTCCTCGACTTCCCCCATTCACACATCCTTTTCTCTAATCTCTGGTGATCTTTTTATTTTATCTATAGTTTTGCCTTTTTCAGAATGTCAAAGAATTGTAATCACATAGTATGAAGTCTATTCAGATGGTGTTCTAGTATCAGTGATATGCATTTGAGGATTTTCGATATCTTTCTATACCTTTACAGCTCTTTATTATTTTTATACTACTAAGTAATATTCCATTGTGTTATTTTACCACAGTTTGCTTACTTATATATAGATGGCCATCTTGGATTCTTCCAGTTTTTCTTAATTATGACTAAAACTTCTATAAATACGTGTTTAGTGTGTATGTGTGGACATAAGTTTTCAAATCAGTCAGACCAATATCTAGGAGAGTGATTGTTAGATCATATGTTAAAACTATGCTTACCTTTATAAGAAATTGATGAACTGCCTTTCAAAATAGCAAAGCCATTTTGTATTTTCATCTGCAATAAGAGGACTTTGTTACCTACATCATTGCCAGTGTTTGGGCTGCTGATTTCTTAAGGTTTAGCTATTCTAATAGGTTTCTTCTTCTACTTCATTATTGTTTCAAGTCCCAATTCCCTGATAATAGTGATAAACATCTTTTCATGTGCTTATTTGCCACCTTGTATCTTCTTTGTTCAGGTGTCTGTTCAAATCTCTTTTACATTTGTAAACTGTATGTCTTCTTATTGTTGAATTTCAAGAATTCCTTTACTCTTTTGGATATATTCCTTTTATCAGATATGAGGTTTGCAAATTTTTTATGGGGGGAGTCACATATTATATTGTTTTCAGTGACTGTCAGGATGCAACATTCAGTATACTTGGTTTTGTGGGATTTTTGTCTTTTTATTTATTTTTTTTTTTCTGGTTGTGCATCACATTAGTCTACTTGGAAATTCACTGATTTCGAAAAACATTTACTAGATGTCACAAATAGTTCTACATCTCAGAGTCCATCTGTTAGAAAGTACAATTGCAATATTTTCCTTGATATTTTGATTTATGTTTCTTGACTTAACATTTACGTTTTTCTGCAGATGCATAAAATTTTTACTTTATTTTTTTCATTTGGTTTATATTGCTCTGTCCAGGAAACTATAGCATCATTTTAAAACTATGGTTTATCAATTTAAATTATTTTTTCCCAAATTTTGTAACTCTTAAATAATCTAATCTGTATTATTTTAGGTTTCTCAGTATGGATGCTGCTTTAATGCTGCTTATGAACCCAACACTGATGATCAATCAGTGGCTGGTCTTGTTCAGAACAACAGTATTCTCAGTTAAAGATCTCATAAGTGCAAAAGTTTTTAAAAACTTTGTCAAATATCATTTGTTACACCTGATTTATCAAAATTTGTCAAAAATGCTTCAGGAATTTATTTATGTTTATCAACTGCAAAGAACTGATCTATTACAAGGAAAGTTTAACAGATGAGAGTTGACTTAGTATCTTTAAAAACTGAAGGAAATATAAGAATTTTTTTCATAACCTTTAAAATTAAGTATAATTATCATACTACCATAATAAATGCTTAGTCTGATTACCTCTTTCTGATGTATTGACTTCAGAATTTCTTGGTAAAGTCCCTTTAAATTTTTATTTGCCTCAGAAGTTACTTGAACCAGACTAGATTATATAACTGTGCTAGTGAGTAGTTGCATGTGATACCAGGAGAGGTTTGAAAATACAGGCAAAGCCTGGTTTCTTGAGGAATTTATACTCTAACTTTCTGAAGGATATTCCTACAGAACCACAAAACATAAAACATACCATATGATATGTGCTCTTATAAAACCCAAGATATATGTAGAGACACCAGAAAACAATACTATAAATGGAATAACAGCATAATTCAGAGGATCAGATTGAAGCTATGAATAGGGAATTATCGGTAAAACTACACAGTATGGAACAGTATGAAAGACTTTTGAGTTAAATGTTGATTAAATCAAGTAACCAAGCTGATAAAATATATGAAGGACAGAGAATTCAAGGTTATCCTGAGTTTGTGCTAGTTATACAATAAGGAACATTTGAATAAGTCCTATTTGGTGTGCATATTAGGGATACATTTACTTCTGGACACATTACATAGTTACAGCTTTTCCACGAGGACCTATCTGAGGGCCATTAGAGACATAATGGGAGCTTGGAGATGTTTTGCTGTATCATCATTGTCATCATCATGAGGCAGAATCATTTCACAATGGGAAAGGTGGACAGCTTATTGAATAATACATCATTCCCAGTTACCTGTTGAAGTTTATTTCCTATCATTCTTTTTACCTTTGGCTTTATGGACACAAAACTTTGGCTCCATTGGAGCTGCTGATTCTTAAATAAACCAAACTCATGCTAGATTTAGTATTTTGAAATGGCTACTTCCTGTTCTGGAAACACTCTTCTACAGCATAATGGAATGGCAGACTCTGTCTTTCATTCAGGACTCTGGTCAGATATTCCCTTCTCCCCAAAATTTCCAAAAGATCTTTAAGTACAATATTTAAAAGGAAAACCATCCCAAGTTTCTCTGTCACTATCTTCATAATCTGCTTTTTTTAGATTCTTTGTCATTTCATGAGTGAGTTGTAGGAGTACTTTATATCTTACATATTATAGATATAAATTCCTAGTCAAATAAACATATATATATATATATACACACACACATTTGTAAATATATAAGATATATACATTCATACACATGTAATATTTCCACATCAGTAGGAAACTATCATTCTACTACATTCTGTCTCTATGAACTGCCTGAAAATTTCATATAAATAAAATTATAAATTTTTTATGACTTCTTTCACTTAGCCTATATTTTCAAGCTTCACTAAAGTTGTGATATATATATATATATATATATATATATATATTCATTTCTTTTTACTGCTGAAAATATTGTTATATTGATATGCCACAATGTTTTTGTCCATTCCTCAGTTAATGAAAATTGTGCTGTTACCACTTTGTGGATATTATGAATGATGCTTGCATAGATTTTGGTGTGAACATATGTTTATATTTCTCTTGGGTATTAAGAGTAGAATTGTTGGGTTAATGGTATATGTGTCCCTTTTTCATTACTGAAATGAGAATACTAAGGCAAAATAAATTTACAAGGAAAATATTTTTGTTTGTTTAGTTTTTTCCTCACATATTTGATCTTGGAAAGTCCAAGATCAGGCAGTCTCATTCACTTGGTCTTTGGTGAGGGCCTAGTGATTGATTGCATCCTGTTAGGAGCTCATGCAGCAGTGAAAGACTATGTTGCCAAATAAAGCCAGAGGGTATTTCAGGAGTTGGTCTTAGTCACAACAACTTGCTCTCACAAAAGCTCAGGATCCCATGAGAGCTATCTTAATCTATTTCACCCGGTTCTTCTAATTACCAGGGACCTTCTACTGGATGACCTCTTAGAGGTTCCATATAATCTATCCCAACTATTACCCTAGGGACCAAGCTCTCAACACATGAAGTCTTTGGAGACAAGCCACATACAAATCATTGCACACTACAAATCTACATTTAACAATCTGATGAACTGTCAGACTGTTTTCCAAAGCTGCACCATG
This sequence comes from Marmota monax, assembly GCF_021218885.2. Classification (NCBI taxonomy): domain Eukaryota; kingdom Metazoa; phylum Chordata; class Mammalia; order Rodentia; family Sciuridae; genus Marmota; species Marmota monax. Next base: position 20,699,138 of record NW_026692781.1, read on the forward strand.
GTGCATTCTTATCAATAATGTCTTTCTTTATTTCTTTCTTTCCCTCTTCCCTCTCTCCCTTCCTTCCTTCCCTCCCTCCCTCTCTCCCTCCCTCCTTCCTTCCTTCCTTCCTTCCTTCCTTCCTTCCTTCCTTCCTTCCTTCCTTCTATTCTTGGTACTAGGGATCGAACCTGGAGCACTTTACCACAGAGCAACATCTTCAGCTATTTTTATTTTGAGACAGAGCATCACTAAGTTGTCCAGGCTGGCCTAACACTTGAGATGCTCCTCCCTCAGCCTCCCCAGTTACTGGTATTAAAAATGTATGCCACAGAGTTCAACTCTTGCTTTATTTTTTAAATAAAATTACCACTACTCATATATTTGCTTACGTTTTTAGCTTCCACCACTAAAATGTTTTCTATTCTTATATGCATGTAGCTTTATTATTCCTGTCAGTTTTACCAAAAAGTAAGGAAATAAGAAACAAGTAAGGGAATAAAGCTATCAATAATTTTTTTCAATTTTATTCTTTTATGTTTGTATCTATTCCAATTTTCTCAACGTATGAAATATTTAAATTAAAAATTTAAATATTTGTGAATGTAATTTTGAAAGAAAACAGTACCCAAATGTAGTACACTTAATATATGTGTAAAAGTTTACTTGAGTGATACATTTTTTTTCAAGTCAAATAAGGAAAATAATGATTGTTGAAATTCAAGCAATAGAGATATGGTAAGTATGTGGAGAGATTACTAAGGAAAGGTATGCTTAGAAGAGAGGCAGTCGGTCAAAAGAAATGCATTATTTGCTTCATCAGAATTTATGCTCTGAATTTGCTTAATGAGAAAGAAAAAAAAATGTCCTTTAATAAAACTAAGCAAGGAGCTGAAAATGGAAAGGAAAAAGGAAGACTTTGATATTTTTCACTTGTTCATATGAGCTCTTTTATGGGAAGGCAACTCATACCAAAATATACTCCTATCCTAAAAGAAACAGGATACACATCTTAGAAAACTGACACTCAGAAACAGAGTGTAAATTCACTAAATAGGACTAGAGATTAATGTTTGAACCCACATCTCTATGACTTCAGAGTTCATGCTCAGTTTGCCATACAAGGCTACCTTCACAGAAATTGGCTCAACTTTTCCTTCAGTTGCCTACAGGGTAATTGTGGTTTGCTGGTACATCACTGCACTGGAGATGGCTATCACCCATGTGGAAATCAAGTGCCATTGCCTCAGTCCAAGTAATCTCCCAAGCTGTGTTCCAAGTAGCCTCTTTCTTTCTCCTTTTCTATCTTCTTTCTCCCTTTTCTCTCCCTCTTTGTTTTCTTTCCCTTTTTATGTTTGTCTATTGATTCAGAGGAGTGGTCTGGAGTGCAGGCAGAATTGTGTTACACTCCAAATTTATATTAAAGTCCTAATCTCCAGGACCTTAGAAAGTGGCTATATTTGGAAGAAATAACTTCAGAGAGCTAATTATGAATACTTCAAGTGACTGAAGGTGGCAACAGATGCACAAACAGAGGAAAGGATCATCTATAAATCGAGAGGGCTCAGGAGAAATCAACCTTACTGATCCCTTGATCTCAACTTCTAACTTCCATAATTTAGGAAATAAATTCTGTTGGTTGTTTTATCTGTATGTGGTACCTGTCTTGCAGCTCTAACAAACTAATACAAGCTAACCACATAGAACTTCAAATGATCAGTTCTGTGACTTATTAGTTATATAAATTTGATGAAGTATGTTTCTCTCTCTCTCTCTGTCACTATTTATTCATCTATAAAATGAATATTTATGAGATTCTACCTCACAGTGTTTTGTGAGCATTAAAGGAAAATGAATTAGAAAGATAACTAACTCAACAAATATTAGCAACAATTTAATAAATGCTAGCATAATTTTATAAGTAATTCTTATTTCCTTGTGTTTTATTTGTTTGTTTTGTGCTGAAAATTAAACTCAGAACCTCATGCATACTAAACACCTGCTTTACGACTAGGCTACATCTCCAGCTCCCATGTAGTTCTTGATACCATTTTGGGTACACTGTAAATGCAGAAGATCATAGTTAATTCAATGATGAGAATATCACCTCAAACTCTTAGAAGGACTAAAAAATATGAAAAATAACACTGATTTAGAAAGAATTTACAGCCAAATTGAGATTTATTTTCCTTTTAAATTGGTTAGGTACGGGAATCAAGAATTGGCAGACTATAAAGGAATAAGGTGAATCAATATACATCCCAATGTAAAGTGAATGTTCTTCTAAGGGTTCAAATCCATTGGAATGAAAATATTTTGGAATTTTGCTTTAGTGCCTAGAAGAGAAAAACTCAAAGGGAATGGCAATGGATATTTATGTGAATGAGAATTTATGGGATGGTCCAAAGAGCAAGAAAGTCATATAGACTGAAAAAGACCAGCAGTATATTGATATTATGGTATGTTGGAATTAATCTAACCATTATATTTATCGTCCATTATTTTGGGAAAGGCACAACACAACTGATAAGCAGTTATAGATTTATCATTATTTCTGGGATACATATGTTATTTTGTCATCTTTGAATTTATTTAGAAAAATCACATATGTATTATAAACATGGTACTAATATACTTTAAATTTTCTGTTTCAGATTATCTTTATTTATTATATACTTTTAAACATAAAATTTTATGATTAATCTCAGTGTTCAATAAGTACTTTGCTTATGTCTAAAAGAAAGAAATTTTATTTTTGGCTGTTTTGTCGTGGTCTACCAATAAAAGACAGAAAAAGAAAAGGAAAAAAAAAAACTAAAAACAAATCAACAATGATGAAAAACATAACATGAAGAATCCTTCCATTTTCTCCTCAGCAGTTCTATACTATGATCCTGGTTGTGTTTATTACTTCCATCTACTCAATTTGGCAGGTCTCCAGGGGGCTATGCTTCTGCCCAGGAAAACTCAGCAGTCTGTCTTTACTGTTAACCTCTGTACCTTTTTTTTCCCTGCATTCATTTTTCATTTTGGGTGAGTTTGTGGCACATGAATATCAAGGAAAATGAATGAAGAAAATGACTGTGGTATGGAGAGAAAGATAGCAAAGTAAGTGGTAATTCTCATAATTTCTTACTCTCTTTTAATGGTTTTGAAAATACTTTGTAGAAATAGTATTTTTAACTGAAAATTCAAAAATATGCACAATAAGGAGTCTGAAAATTGATTTTTTTGTTAAAAATATTTCTTAGTAGACTTATAAGTCATGATCCTGAATGGAGAACATGCAAAATCTCAAGAAGAGATCTGAGAGCCAGATTTTTCTCAGGAAAAGAGTATATTCTTAAAAAAAATACATTGTGGGAATGCAAATGTTTGTGTAGTTTCCCAGGAGAGGTCTGAGACTGTAACTGCACATTTACCACATACCAGTCTAACAAGTCAGCACAGAGCCTTATTTATCTCTGTCAACGTTCCCCCTGGATCCCACATTCCTTGGGCCTAGAGTCAGCACCATAAGCATTATTTTGGCATCAAGCTTATTTATCCAAGATAAATTAAGATAAAATTGTAAATTTAATTTTAATTGATAAAATTAAGATAAAATTGTAGTTCTGGAAATATGGTATAAATGTCACATTTATTTTAAAAATGATACTGGGAGTATAAAAATATATCATCACAAAACATTATACATTTTTTTATAAGGATTTACTGTGTTTTTCAGAGTGGATTCTTATCTGCTAGGCTACTGCCTCATGACAATAAAACAGTGTAACCAAATGGGCAGGGATATTGAATTTATTTGAGAGGTACACACTCTATTTTTTTATAATGTTTAAGTGGCAAACTCTAGAGGCAGAACAAGATCCTGGATTACATCAACCCAGAGCATCCTTAATTAATTTAAAGAAAAATAAGATTTATGGAGTAGAGGCCAAAGTCCAATTTAGGAAAATATAGTTAGCAAATATATTACTTATATCACTCAATACTTTTTTCTCTTGAAATATCACTTTAATTGTGGCTTAAAACAGATAGTTAGGCAATATCACCAAGGGAAATACAGAATAAAAATCAGTTTCTCTTATCACTAATCTTAAAAGTACAATTGATTAAGTGATAGAAGTTTTTATTGAGATTATTAATATAAGCTTAAATTTAGTGAGTTTCTTAACTTAATCTCTATACTCCATAGTGATTATATTTTTTACTGTAAAAGTAGTTCTACACAAACTTTTCGTCTACATGTATATAGAGAATTGAGTTTGAGCCCAAATCTTAACATTAGTGAAGCATGTAGGTCATAAAACTAAGAAAACATGGAATTTGCCTCTTGCACCTGGGAATAGGGTACAGAAGTTCACCTAGTAGTCCAAGACTGAACGAATAAACTAGAACATGACTCTGCAAAGGAATGTCTAAACAAGGAACTTGAAAATCTGTGAAGTATCATATTTTTTCTCCCACAAACTTAGAAGAAATAGAAACCATTTATACACACATTAGAATAATCTTGGCTGAAAACAACAGTTGTAAAGAGCAAATTCTATTTTATTTGAGATCACTTTTAAGCACATAATTATATACTCTTGAATTTTCTGGGATCAATTTTCATATTGTATATTAATGCCTTATTTGGGTTTTCTCTCCAGATGCCTTTCATACCATTTGGTAGGTAAATTACAGTTAGTCAATATATTTATAATAATTGTAATGCAAATGGCAGTTTCCATTAGTTTTATTATTATTTAGTTTTTCTCCTTTGTTTCCTGTAGTTATGTTAAGGAAATTTTATCTTATCCTAATTTTATAAAGGAAAGAGACAGTGTGGTTCAAAATTGTAAAATAAATTCTCCAAAAAGAAAAGAACCTTGAAAATGGCAGTGGAGGTATATCTCACTGAAGCAAAAGCCTTTAATTCTTATCCTATACTAACTATATCTGTGAAAAAAATTAAGTATTAGTATAGTTTATATTTACACATTGACGGAATTAGTATGATTTGTTTTGATAAAAATGGCAAGTAAGAATTGGAAAAAGGCAGCAAAGCCTTGATAAAGAAAGTTATAATTTTACAATGGACTCATTCCAACCCATGTTGCAGGAACAGTGTTTGGAACTCTGGACATACAGTATTATGGAAGAAGTTTATGTTGATAAGTAAGTTGGTAAAAAAAAAATTAATAAAATCCCCACATACTTAAGGTAGGCAAACCTATGTAAAATATTCCAGATTAGAGGTTCACAAGAATGCTGAATCAGACCCTGTTGAAGGTGGATTTCCTTTGCTCTCATCTCCAAACCAACCAGCAGAAGGACACAAGGGACCTTGTGTAGAAAGCACACAGAAGCTGTCTTGTTCTACTGAGACTGCTATAACAAAATATCACAGACTGGGTGGCTTAAACAACTGATTTTTTTTTTCTCATACTCTAAAGGCTAGTAAATCTTATATCAAAGTGCTGGCCAATTTGGTTTCCTGTGAAGGTTTTCTTCCTAGATTGCAAATGGTTGCCATCTTCTCAATAAGTCATCCCATGCCCTCTCCTTTGTTTGTGCATGGAAAGAGAAAGCTCTTTTCTCTCTTCCATTTTTAATAAAACCATTAATTCCACTGGATTTAGACCACAATCTATCATCTCATTTAACCCAGTTACCTTCTGAAAGTCTTATCTCCAAACACAGTTACACTGTGAATTAGGGTTATAATGTACAAATGTCAGGGAAGATAATTCAGTTCAGAACTGGAATCTTCCTGGTCTTTCATTTGTAAATGTGTCTCAAACAATATCCCTCTAACTTTCCAGGATCATGCCCTCATTGACTGTCATGAATGAAATGGAAATACTGCTACTATGTCACATCTCAGCTCAAATGATGTCTCCTTAAAGTACTTCTTTGGAGACCAGAGACAAAATTGCTCTATGGTTAGATTCTATTACCTTTTATGCTTTTAAAAAATCACTGCACTTGTAGTATGCTGAGCATCATAAGCCAATCCCCCAAAACCAAAGGCTGAATGTTTTCTCTGATATGCAGATGCTAATTCACAGTAAGGGTTATGAGGGTTAGGAAAGAATAGAGTTTCTTTGAATTAGGTCAAGGAGACTGAGGGAGGGGAGTAGGAAAGAGGGGCATGGAGATATGGTGGTAGGAAGGATAGTAGAATGAAACAGACATTGTTACCCTATGTACATATATGACTATATGACCGGACATGTACAACCAGAAGAATGAAAAATTCTACTCCATTTATGTATCATATGTCAAAACACATTCTCCTATCATGTATAACTAATTAGAACAAATTTTTAAAAGTCATCACTGCATGTATTCCTATCACATTATGTAACTATTTGTATACCCTCTGTCTTTTTTTTAAATCAACTATATGATTTTTACATGCAGAATTTGTATCTGTTTTCTCTGGTACATAATAAACTTAATGAATACTTGTGAAAAAAATCAATGAATTAAAAGATCAGTTAAAAATTTTTCTACAGAAAGTAAAAAGTCACGGGCAAAATATTTTCAAAAATATATAAGTTAAAATTATCTTAAACTGTATGAATAAATGAGAACATATGGATCTTGGTTATAAATTAATCCTCTATTAGAGAAGATAATAATTATTCAACTAAATATTTCTTCCTTTCCTCTGCCCTCACTGCCTATATTCTGCGTTCATAAAGTCTGATTATTGTCATTCGTACTGAATGGACAATAAAAGAGTCACACCAACATCTGGCCACAGCTGATTTGCCAAAGGGGCAATATCTATACAGAGTCAGCTCAACTGCTGGTCTATAGAGAGAACAGTTGCACAGACACCCACAGAGGGCTGAATAGTGAGAGTATTTTAGAGAGGCTGTCACAATTTGAAAGTGTCATGATACATACATTAAAGTATGGAGAATTTCTTTTTATATTTATTATAAAATGTGTCAATAGCAGCATAATAAATGCATTTATAGGGTTTTTTTCTATGTGTATTTTGCAACCATTTTAGTATATATAATTTTCAGAACATTTTACATTTAAAAATCTATAATTGGGGCTGGGGATGTGGCTCAAGCGGTAGCCCGCTCGCCTGGCATGCGTGCGGCCCGGGTTCGATCCTCAGCACCACATACAAAGATGGTGTGTCCCCCGAAAACTAAAAAAAAAAAAAAATATTTAAATTCTCTCTCTCTCTCTCTCTCTCTCTCTCTCTCTCTAAAAAAAAATCTATGGTATATTCCCCTTGTGATATAATTTCTATGATTCTATTATGCTTATAAATCTGAAGTCAATCATAAGTTTTATTTTTTTCCAATCTCTGCAATGGGAAGAAATTAAAAATTCTTATCAATGCAGTTATCTAGAACTTGTCTATTTTGTTTGTGTTTCATGCCACTTAGAAAAAAAAGTAGTTAACTTTTTACTGGAATATATATATATGTAAATTTATATATATTTATATCTATATATATAAATCTAAAGTAAGAATTCTATTTAATATTGTTGAAATGGCATTCTTTGTAGTTTAGTAATATGTTACTGTTTACCTATTACTAATTCTAGTACACTTAAATATGTATCTTAGTCCAAAAGTAGAGATGAAAATTGAAAGGATAAAGATTTTCTTACTACTTTTTAAAAAATAAATTAAATTTCAAAGATGCTTTATTATATTTATTTCTAAGCTATATATGTAACTATTATTTTAATATATTCAAAATTAAAGCAGTGTTCTTAAATTGTAAAAGTAATACATGCTTCTTTCCAAGTACCATAAAATATAAAGCATAATAAAGGAAAATATAGAAGATCTATCAATGTATCCATTCAGAAATAATTGCTTTTCCCTGATTTTTTATGCATGTGAATATCTTTATGTATTAACAAGTGTATGTGTTTAATATACTTACATGAACATGCTTGAATGAGCACAGCACTCTGCTCTTGCAACAGGATGACACTGATCTCTGTCCAAACTGACCTGCATAACCTCATTTAATGGCTTAGTATTTTTGCTGGATAATTACAAATTAATTTTGCCAATCTCGTATTACTGGGCAATTAAATGATTTCTATTTTTGCAATTACAAACATTAATGTAATAAACATATTTGTATTTTAATTTTTCACCATTTCCTTAATTGCTTTTTGCGGGAAATTCACAGTAGAATAGTATTGGGCCTAAGGTTTATAGCTAAGATTATTAATATGTATTGAAAATTACCTTTCAGAGATGTAATGCCAATATACACTTTTTCATGAGCATATAAAGTGTTTATTTCTTTTTACTTTTGCCTCATGGTTGGTATGTCTATTCTTTTAAAATTTATCGATCGTTCATCTGGCTTTCAACAAACGTTAAGTAGCTACTATTGTGGAGAATACTATGTGAGCAGATTACAGGAAGATTTTTACAAAGCAGGAGGGTGCAATATGAAGATTGACAATACTACAGTTTTGTATTTGCTCTTGTATGTTTTTTTTTCTTTGAATATAACTTAACAATAAAGAAAATAAGATAGAGCAAATAAACACAGTGATGCTTTTTCATATGTAAGGCAAGCCAACATGATAAAATTAAATGAAAGGAATTTAAAAGAACCAAGTATGATGATCACTTTTTTTTTAAGGAAAACTTTCAAATATCTGCAAGATTTGAGTTTTTCTGTCTGTATCCTAATATACCCTACTTGTGTACACAATGAGTAAAGATAATATGTGTAAATCATATAGCAGATAATGAATAACATAAGTGGGTTTTTGTTTCTCAGCAAAGTTTCACCCATGTCTGAGAACTCCAACATCTGTGATTTTTTACAGAAGAAGAAAATGCTTCCAGATAAAGTTTGATGAGAGAAGAGAGAAAATTTCAAAAAATTGCCCCATTTGAATAAGTGAGATTTATCTCATGTCAGGTGATGAGATAAAGGATATACAATGGAGAGGGGTGAGGCATAGTGAAAACAAAGTCAAGTTCATCTTCAAATTAAATAAGCATACTTTGTTCATTAGATTTATTCAGATAATTCTGATATCTTTAACATCACCTAGCACCATTCACTAGCATCCTCATTTATGACCCTTAACTATTTGAGTTTAGTTTGACAATAAACAGAAAGTGTTTGGTGCAGACCCTTCTCTCTAAAATATTTCACAATTAAATGAAAAAACTCAGCCTTTTCAATAAATCATATTATACTGCCATCAAAATTAGAGGTTGAACTACATGAGCAGTATAAGAGAAATACTGCTTTTAATAACATAAACTTGAAGGGATTCATATCTGGATGACAGATCCTAAAGTAAAATCTTTGAAATCATGAAAGAAAATTTGATAAATACAAATGTGAGTGAAGTATGTGGAAAAAAATTTTGAATAGAATAAATTGAATATTTTTTGAGCAAAAATAAACTTTTAATGAATAATTGCGGGAATTTCAGGGACAGGATCAAATAATGGCATTCTCAGGGCATGGTGGCACATGCCTATAATCCCAGCGGCTTGGGAGGCTGAGTCAGGAGGATCAAGAGTTCAAAGCCAGCCTCAGCAATGGCAAGGCACTTAGCAAATCAGGGAGACCCTGTCTCTAAATAAAATACAAAATAAGGCTGGGGATGTGGCTCAGAAGATGCTTCAGATTCTGAAACATGATAAGGCATTTTAGGTAGAGAATAGAATCAAGAACTAGCACAGTTTCTGAAGAGATTCTAGGCACTGAACCTGAAAGATAAAACACATTGCTTTAGAAAGGTAATGAATTCAAAATAAATTGAGTTGAAAGTATTTGTGAGACTTCCAGTGCAGCCATAAAATAAGGAGCCCAATATGTAGACATGAAGTTCAGGATAGATGTCGCTATTGGATATAAAACTATGAAGATCAGTATATAAATGATGATTGACTATGTAGAGATGAGATTTGTTTGTTTAACAAGTTTTGCATAGATATGGAGGCAGACAGTTTTCCAAATGCTTTTATAAATAGTAATTATGTAACACAGTGAGTCTACAAAGTGACTCTGAAGATTAGTAAAGAAAATTCTAGAAGTGAATTCTGAAGAACAAGTCTGAGGAAAATAGGTTGAAGAAAACTTACAGGAAATGGCAAGAGAGGTTGCAAGAAACCTGAGAGGATGTAGTGCCACAGATACACAGGGCTTGATTATTTTCAGGAATAGTCACAATTCACAATCTCCAAGCATAGAAATCTCTAGAAGACAAGGGCTAAACCATATGCATCCCCTTGAAAAAGGTGCATTAGAGTGATGTGGCAGTAGCAGCCCAGGTGGGGAAGGAACAGGAATCAAAGGCTGTGAAGATAGCCATTTAAGACACTGTTATAGATCTATGCTGAAAAACAAGGGCCAGTATTTGAAGGAAAACTTCCTGGGGAGAATATGGTTTTCTTTGTTGTTGTTTTTGCTGTCTCGGGATGAAAGATGGGTCCTTGTGCACACTAGGCAAGTGCTGTACACTGAACTACATCCCCAGCCCAGGGAACAGTGTACTTTTATGGCTCTGCCATTTGAGAGCAGAGACAAAAGCTAAACGAAAAATATAATGAATAGAGGATGAAATCCTAAGTACAAGTGAAGAAGATTGAACTTTGACCTGGAAAAATGTACGAGGCATGAAGTGAGAGGTTTTCTTGGTGAGGGTTAGGGTATACAAATAAATTTGCAATATGTGATATGTGTGTGCTTGAGCGACAAGCGAGTTTTGAGGTACAGATTGAAAGTTGGAGATTTTCTTGCTGAGATTCATTTTTCTGTATGAATAAAGAATGAAATTGTCTTCTCAAAATAACAAGTAATAGATTTTTAAAATCTGAACATTTGATTTTTGTCTTGACAAAATAAAATATGGGGTATTAATAATTTCTCATTAAATCATTTCTGAACTGTTGGAATCCCAAATCATCAATTGATAGTAATCTCTGCTCTCAGAATTCAATAGTTCTTCCTTCTAGATATAGATATTAGACATTTGAATGATTCATTGTTGGATTATAACAATTGAACAGAGATAATGATAAAAGGACAAAAATGGACAGGCTTTTAAGATCTGAGAAAACTTAAATGGTTCATAATTTAATCAGTGAGTGAAAATTTTCCCTACATGGATATGTATTTTGTTTAGAATTATGTATGATCCTTTAACCTAGTAAAATCACACTGATAAATAATTATAAAGGTATGCAACATGCATTCACATTTATTTAAGCAGAGAAAACTATATTTTTAAGCCATGTGTAAAGTCATCAGGGCAACATAAATTTTGAAAGCTGTACACAAAAATGAATGTGTACTTTCAGATCAATGAAAACGATCTTCATAGAGGAAAAGTGGTCTTCATAGAGAAAAAAAGATAGTTTTATAAGGCACTGTATTAGTTATGTGAAGTCGTAGATACATTTTGGACAGTTTTCTTCAACTTTTTAAAATGTCTTGGTCATCTTGTGTTTTGGTTTATGAAGCACCCAAATTCAACTCAGGCAAGAATAGTTTGTGCTCCCTAAGGAATAAATCTTTAATCTACATTAATCATTATCCATTTCTCGGAAGTTGGTTTAGATATTTCTACATGGTAAATCTGTGGTCAATGAGATGTGAAGAGAAATATGCAATCTTCCAGGGTTCTAGATTAGGCCCCTTTGAGAATGATCTTTGATGTAAGTGTGGCTACAGGGGACATGGTTTCTCTTTTGACTTGTTCTGTCTCATGTTATGCCTGTGACTGAAATGGCCATCATGTAACATTGAGCAAGGCTGCCCTAAAGTAAAACAGATTTGCTATGAATGATGGAAAGAACCTGAATTCTATATGAGTTAACCACTCTTGAAGCATTCTAGTTCTGTATGTTATATAAAGTGGGATAATAAGTGCCGCATTATTTAAGCTGTGTGTCCTATAGTTTTCTTTATTTTTTTCCTACCAGCAGTCAAATGTAACCTTACAATTATCTTGTTTGCTTTTAAGAACAAGCTATTAAATAATTTGCTAAATATATATATATATATATATATATATATATATATATATATATATATATATATATATATTAATTTGAAGGTGCTTGAAGGAATGAGAAAATTAGTACTACAAACCCCTGGCCAGAGTTCATTTTTCTTGTCTTTAAATTTGTTTTGACATTAAAATATTGCCAAATACTGACTTAAAAAAAATTTCAGGTTAATTTTTGAAAGTTCGACTAAAGATAAAATATGGGAAACATGAAGCAAAAATCTGCAACTGATAAGTAAATTAATATTAGAAACATAGTGTTATTTACAAATAAAATAAAAAACAAATTCCCAAACTAACTGCAGACTTTATTGATCATTTACATATACCAAAAAATTGGTTAGTCAAGTAGGAAAACTGCTTTTGGATCTGACTTTTTTTTTTTTAACAAGAAGTCATAATTTTCTGGAGAATTGCTTAATGTAAAATTTCCTAGGAATGAAAACACAACAGTTTATATTTTAAATTATGATCATCTCACTGATTAAAAAAAAGCTTATCCTCTCTTTCTTTTAGATATACAAGTAGTTGTCAGGTTTGGTTTTATAAAGCAAGGAAGTTTCTCATAAGAATGAATATGTTAAAAGTTGTTCAGTATGAATATACAACTTCTTGTTATTCATAATATAAGACTAGAAATAAACATAATCTCTTTGAAGGAAACAACAATATCAGGCAGAGTGAATATCTTGATGTTATAGTAAAATGGCATACAGCATGAATCAACAATTTTTTTTTAATCAAAAACTAAAACAAAGGCAGGTCATGCAGTTATATACTACTAGAGCTGAAAGAAAAGATAAAGATAAGTGTCAGAAATATCCTGGTATTTTTAATGAGGAAACTGATACTCAGAGATTAATTTTCTTTTCAAAGTCTTGCATTTGCATACTGGCAGAGCTTCAACTCAAAACTCCAAAGTTAGGCAACTGCAAGCTTCACAAACATCTTTCTTCCCGACTCCTCATAAGGAATTTCAGATTACCTACAATCTAGAAATGAGCATTTAGTCAAACCATAACGAGGGGATTTTAATTTTCTGTTTTGGGGGCCAATGTTCTACTAGTAAATATCTAAGTCACAAAACTTATCGATTACAACATTCATTTTTCTTATTTTGGAGATGCATATTTTTGATGAAGAAAAAATAAATTTTCCTATATAGTAGTAGGGAACATTGATTCTTTTGGCCAGTTTAAAAGAGATGAGTGATAGCCCTGCATGTGGAGAAGGAAAATAGAAGTAGTAAAGGAGGTAGGTGTGTCGTGGGTGTGTCAGGTGTAAAGAGAATGAGAAGAACTGAGGAAATGTTAACTTGTAAACATGTTTTTTAAAATTTGTGACTGAGGTCTGAAGAGAATGTGACATACTATCCATGGTTTACTACTAAAACACAATGAACATGAAATAAAATAAAAACACGTGATAAAGGAAATAAAGCTAAACTTTCTTTATGGTAATGAATACTATTTTATTATACCTGAGTTGTCCATAAGTACTACGACTCTAATGGAAAAAAAAATGTGGAATTATTTTGCCTGGATATTATATTTAAATGCATAAGACTCATTTTTAAAGAAGGTAGTATTCCTTTTTAAAAAATTAATTCATCTTTATTCATCATGATGACTCTAATTTTGAAATTAACTCAATATGTTTCAATTCAGAGTTCTTTGTACTATGCTGCTTTGTTGTATTCATTGAGAAAGTAAACAAATAAACCAAATGAAGATTTGTGAAAAATACAGTTCTGTTTGACTACTAACGCTGGTAGCTTCAAATTGAAGGAAATTAGAAATGTTCAAATGTATAAAATAAATTTTGGTTTAAAGGGAGGAAGAAAAAAATTAAATATATTAAATGTGCTTTTCTGCTATGCATGCTAAGAATGAAAATAATATAGAGAGACCTTTGACTGCCTATGGCTATCTTTCCTGCCTTTTGATTAGCTCTTTTAGTTATCTTATTGTTCAGTAAGATAGGCATAGGACATATCAGGATCAAATTATCTATCTCTTAGTTAATTAATATGTTAATTTAAATTAATCTACTAATTCACATAGAGTTAACATCTATTTTTAAGAGGTATACATATTTGTAAAGACATAGAAATATAGTGTGGACTTTTATGTGAGTGTTCACATTAGACCTTTGAGTTATGGCTTAAGTCAGGTTGATATTACCTTTTTTATTACAAGGATCAATAGCTAAAGCCAGGCCAAGTTTTTCATTTTCCTGTAAAGTCTGTTTTCATCCCCGTTTTTGTTTCTGCTTAGACAGATACATTGGAGACTTCTCCACTTTCTACTTCTTATTATCTCAGCTTGTGGTGTGAGAAATGGAAAACAAAACATTAGCTCGTATTCCTGGAGTTATAGAGAATACATATGAAGTTGCTGGACTTAAAAACAAAACAAAACAAAGAAACAAACAAAAAAGCTCATATATAGTAATTTTCTACAAAATATTACTGTATTATGTCTGTTAGGGAAAAAGGAGAAAAATGTATACTCAATATATATTAGGCTATGTCTGTAGAACATTTGGTTATAGATAAATGGTAAATCAGGTAATTTACTAGAAAATTGTTATGTCTTCAAATATTAACTACAGTTTTTATCCTTAAGAATACTAGACATAGCAAACCAATAGTAATCCAGTTTTTCAATCCTATGAGAGCATTTCTCATAATAAAAATCAAGGTCAATGTAGAAAGAAAAAAAAAAAAACAGAATTCTAATTGTCCTCTAAAGGAAAGTATTTGGGAGGGATCTGTCTGAGTATGGTTCAAGATTGGAACTACAGCTAGTAGTGACTACACCCATTTGTTCAGATGACATCCTGAGGTCCTTCTCTGAATCATCCCTCTAAAGGAACAGGGAGCTCTAGCCAGCTGAGTCATGCTCTTCCGAGAGCTGTTAATAAGTTGATCTGCAGCCACTTCCATTCAGACAGTAAAATGTCAGACTCATGAAAGAATAAGAACCAGAATCATTAGCTGCCCTGAGAATGATAAGCAATCGGTACTACTTTCTTTTTAATTCACAAGATTCAATAGTTTTGTTTTTCTCTACATTCCTAATTCTGAATGTTCTTTATTTTATGTTTTTATAAAGGTTAGAGTTTAAAATTAGAATTTCTTTTTTTTTTCTATTCAAATCCTACCTAGCATATAACCATATAATCAGATGAAATTTCTTGTTAAATACCCTGCTTAACTTCTTTGATTGTAATTTTCTAGGGTTGTAGACCAGAGATTTGATTTTTTATAAACTACCTCAAATTCTAATAAGTAATTTATAAGTGAATAAAAATTTATCACATTGTAAAGTTTTTTTTTATCCTGCAAAGGATCTAATGTATTTAATGTACTAAAATATTATTAAAGCATATAATTAGCTGGGCATAGTAGCATACACCTATAATCCCAGGGCTCAGGAGGCTGAAGCAGGAGAATCCCTATTTCAAAGCCTGCCTCAGAAAGAGGGAGGCACTAAGCAACTCAGTGAGACCCTGTCTCTAAATAAAATACAAAATAGGGCTGGGGATGTGGCTCCGTGGTTGAGTGCCTCTGAGTTCCATCCCTGGAACCCATACCCCCCCCCCCAAAAAAAAAAAATCATATAATTAATGTTCAGCTTTGCAGATATTAAAATGGAATCTGTTTATTAAAATGAAATCAAAACTGACAGAGATTTTAAAATGCTATAATATTTTTCCTTGGCTTTCAAAAGCATAGTCTCTTCTCTTCTTGAAGATTTCTTATCTCTAGGGTATCTTATCCCACACCTACCTGAACTGAACTCGTGTCAGTTTTATCTACCTTTGAAATGTTTATCTTGCCTTCTTCAGTATATTATTGTTTGACACTTTCATTGAATATAACTATATATAGTCTTTTGTAGAGACATTGACACACATTTCAGATACATGTTTAATGCAGGTGTACAAACTCCCAGGGGATTTTAAGAAAGCTGTGAACTCCCTTTTAAAGTACAAATAAATACATGCACATATATTTTTTTCACAAACGTTCTTGAAGACCTCCCATGGACCACCACTCACTGCTGTCCTTTACAGGTGAGGTTTTCAGAACCTATTAGGAAGGATAAGAAGTCACTTGTATCTCTCTATCCTCGAAATAAGTAGATAAAAAAATACAATGCACGTAATTGGTGGCAGGAACGTAAGTGTGATACAGAAAATATTGGTGCCTCAGTAATATTTTCACTTTTTTGAGATAGCTAACTAATGATTGCAAACTTAAAAAGGTTTGAAAAATAGTTTCACTCAGAGTTGACCACATATAAAAACATATCTCCCTTGCTATGTGACTTTGAGACTAATCTAAACAACCTATGATTAAATGTCTTTCCTCAGTTGGTGTGTTCTTTAACAATTCCTTAATAAAACACATATAAAAATAAGTTAATTCTGGGAAGTCTGAGACTAGAATAAAATTAACAGCACTGATAGGAAGGCCTGAATACTTCTAAGATTATCTTAAAAAAATTATAATCCAGCTTAGTTCCACAACAAGGTTGCCATCTTTGTTATGTACCTGTTTTCTTTCTCATCAGTTAAATAGACTTGCTCAATAAGATTAAAACTACAGAACTTTGGGCCTATTTTTTCTTCTCTTAGGTGCAGGGTCTCTGGTCTAATTCTTAGGTCCTTGATCCACTTTGAGTTGAATTTTGTGCATGGTGAGAGATAGTGGTCTACACCCAAATGACTTAAAATAAGCATACTACAGTGATGCAGCCACACCAATGTTTATAGCAGCTAAATTCACAATAGCTAAACTGTGGAACCAAGTTAGATGCCCATCAATAGAAGAATGAATAAAGAAACTGTGGTATATAAACATAACACAATGAAATAATTACTCAGCATTAGAAGAGAATAAGATTATGGCATTTGCAGGTAAATGGATGGAGTTGGAGAATATGATGCTAAGCAAAGAAAGCCAATCCCAGAAAACTAAAGGCCAAATCTTGTCTCTGATTAGTGGATGTTAATCTATGATTGGGGGTGGGGGGTGAATTGGTTAAAGGGAGGGTAAGAGGGGTAATGAGGAATGGGTGGAATGAGATGGACATTATTACCCTAGGTATGTGTACGACTGCACAAATGGTACATCTCTATACCATGTACAACCAGAGAATTGAAATGTTACACTGCATTTGTAATTATGATGAATTAAAATGCATTCTGCTTTCATGTATAAATAATTAGAACAAATGTAAAATTTAAAAAAATACAAAACTTAAGTGAGATACATAAGAAATTGAATAAGGTACACATTCTTACATAACTAACATAACCAAGTTCCAACATTAATACAAATTATGCAAATAATTTTGTTATTCAGGTTTATTTTACTTGTCTCAATTGTTATTTATAATAACAAGCCAAAACTGTACTCCTTTTGAGTAATAAGCCAAAACTGTAGCTCCTTTTAAAGAAAAGAACCTTTTAATTTGTATTTACTCTCCCTAGATTTCTATAGATAGAAATAGCTGAGAAGCAGGGGAGAGGTAATAATTAGGAGAAATGGTGACAGGAAACTATCAGAAACAGCAATCTGCAGTTCCTGATAAAACTTTTAGGCTCCAAGGAATTAACATTGAGCACACGTAGTTTGGGTGCCTATTGAAGAAGTGACAGCTTGATTGATTTTAAGCATGTAGAACTCATTTGTCATCTAAAACAGGAAAAAAATCAAATAAAATAGCTCTCCAAATAGCAATTATCAAGCCAGTCATGGTGGCATGCACTTGTAATCCCAGCAGCTCAGGAGGGTGAGGCAGGAGGATTGCAAGTTCAGAGCCAGCCTCAGCAATTTAGCAAGGCCCTAAGCAACTCAGTGAGACCCTATCACAAAATAAAAAATAAAAAGTGCTGGTGATATGGCTCACTGGTTAAGTATCCCTGGGTACAAAAAACAAAACAACAGCAAGGACAAAAAACCTAGTAACTATTATCATAAAAACACAATGAGTAAATAAACTAGTTATTTCAGATGAAATAACCGTTTCATAGAAACAGAAAATTTGTTTCCTTATATAAGCACACGATATATATAGTCACTTGAAGTAGTTCTTGTGATATAGCAGGCAATAAATATTGTTTTTTTTATACAGGCAAACACATATATCATAATACCTGTGCTCTTAAAATGTTTCATTTCATTTTATTCCTTTCTTGTTGTTGATTAAAGGTATCATTAAAATACAACTAAAACAAAATTCCTACTACATCCATCCCAAATGGATGAACATGAACTAGACTCATCCTGCCATCTGAAAACAAAAAGGAAAACAAAAGCAAAATATATAAAATAATATTGGTCAGTGGAGTGAACAGATCCAACAGAGGGGAGGGACCAAGTTTATCCCTATGTTCCTTTATCTCTGGTGTAAGGCCTGAGGAGAGGTTTCACACTAAATTTCAGGGGGCTCAAACTCTGAGAGAACCCAGTGGTCTCTTTGAGTTTAGGAGACAAAGTCTAAGGAGTCCACAGCAACTACGGCATGAGATCTTCAGGGAGGCCTCAAGCATTCAGCCACATACTCATTAGAGCATTCATGACAGAGAATCATTCAAGTCTGGATGACGAATCACTTCATCCTTGTGGGGACAACATGGGGAGCACACATATAACTGGAAAAAGTTCTTGTTCACAAGTTGCAAAAAAACACAATTATTGAAGCATCAAGTTGAGAGTTCAGAAGGTTGTTTGCCTCAGTAGTAGAAAAAAATTAACCACAGAATAAACATTGCTTTATTCCTGCATAACAAAGATTAAAAACAAGAGAGCAAAATACTAAACTGTTTTCCAACAATTTTAGTAAAACCCAGAAACAGAGCTCAAGTATATTATAAAAATACATAATATATAGTACCCAATAAGGTAAAATTCACAGTATCAGTTATCTACATTCAAATTGCTATCTATATAAAGTACACTAAGATATACTCCACAATGAGAAGAGTCAAAATGCATAGAAATAACATAGAAACTAGAGTTAGTAGAGAAGGATGAAAACTGCAATGTTAACTGTACTCCACATGTTCAAGAAGCTAAAGAAAATACTGAGTGCATTAAGTAGAAGTTTAGAATGTAGAGACCAAATCAAATTTCTAGAGACGGAAACAATAATATGTGAGATGAAAAATGCATTAGATGGTGTCTACAAAACAAGTAAGCATGGAAGAAGAAAGGACTAGTGAACTTGAAGAAATAGAGACTGTGCAAATTAAAATGCAAAAAGACACAGACTGAAAGTCATGAACAGAGCTTTTGTGAACCATGAGGTAACTTAAAGCATTTTAATCAGTTTATATGTAACTAGATTCCTGAAAGAGGAGAGAATATTTAAAGAAATAAAATAGCAGTATTGGAAATGAAGATCTATATAAATGAAAAAGGAGACTGTAAATCTAAATATATTCTGAATAAAAACTTTAATAGCCAAATTATGGAACTAACAAAGATGCCCTTCAGTGGATAAAGAAAATGGATGCATAAATAAAGAAAATGTGGTATATATACACAATGGAATATTACTCAACCTTAAAGAAGAATGAAACTATGGCATTTGCAGGTAAATGGATAGAGCTGGAGAATATTATGAGAAGCAAAATAAGCCTATCCTCAAAACCCCAAAGTCAAATGTTTTTTTGTGATATGCAGATGCTAATTCACAATAAGGGGGTAGGAATAGATGTACTTTGGATTAGGTAGAGAAAAGTGAAGGGAGGGAAAAGGGTAGGGAGGTAGGGAAGATAATAGAATGAATCAGACATCATTACCCTACGTAAATATATGATTATATGACTGTTGTGTTTCATGTGCAACCAGAAGAATGAGAAGTTATAGTCCATTTATGTATGATGTGTCAAATGCATTCTACTGCCATGTATAACTAGAACAAATAAAAATATGTGTTTGAAATCAATATAACAACATTGTGGTGCATTGGTTATAAGGTATGTGGAAACAAAATGTTTGACAACAATAACACAGAGGCCAGGGAGGGAAAATATAGGTAGACTGTGTGAAATTTCTCAAACTATAAGAGAAGGAACTTAATATCATTTAAAGGTAGACCATAGTAAATTGAAGCATCCATTAAAATTAAATAATTACAGAAAGTACAGCACCATTAAAGATCAAATAACATCATATATAACTCTCAGTCTAAAAGAAGGCAATACACACACTCATGAAGTGAAGCAGGAAATGAAAACAGAATCAACAGTATAATGATAACAATGTTGAGATTTAAAACCAGGCATGACACTTATCTCATCAAAGGAAAATGGTGCAAACATTCCCACTTAAAGGCAAATTTTGCTTGAGAGATGGAAATAGCAAGAACTAACTACATGTTGCCTAAAAAAAACCCCAAATTTTTATGTGAAAACACAAGTTAAAAATACAAAATATTTTACCATGTTGACACCAATCAAAAGAATCTTAGGTTAGGTATGTTAAAATAAAATAAAATTTAGACCAAGGGATGATAAAGAGAGCTGTTTTACAGTGATAGGAAAACTCATCAAGAGGACAAAACAATCCTAAATGTCTAGATACCTAATATCAGAGCTTCAAATCACATGAAGCAAAAACTGACAATATAAAGAAGAGTAGATAAATACAGAATTACATTCAGATATTTAAGTAACTCTGTCTCAATATTCAGAAGGAAAAGTAGGCAAAAATATTTCATGAAGACATTGAATATTTGGTTTGCACTATGAAATAACTTGATCTCATGGACCTTTATAAAATATAAAAATATTCCACAATGGCATAATACATGTACTTCTCAAGTGCATACAACCATTTGTCAAATTATATACTATTCAGGGCCATAAAATGAGTCTCAATAAACTAGGTATCATTCAAATTGTATATACTCTTAAACTAATATAATTAAATTGGAAAAAAAATACAAGAAAGCTATCTGAAATCTTTGTGGAAATACCAAAGTACTTCAAAATAATAATTTTCTTAATAACTTATGGGGTCTATACTGAAATCACAGGGAACTTATAGAATATTTTGAACTGAATACAAACATAGCATATTAAAACATTGCTAAAGAAATATTTAGGGAGAAATATTCAGTAATAAAATAACAAAAATCAGCATGAAAATCAGTGAAATAAAAATAAAAATAAAGTCAATGAAACTAAAGATTGGCTTTTTGGCAAAATATACAAACTTGATAAACCTTTAGGTAGACTGATAAGAAAAAAAAAACAACAAAAACAAAAGGCTCAAGATAATAAAGTAGGCAACTAGAGGTTTGCATTACGACATTAATACATATTATTAACTTTATACCAATAAATTTGGCAAACCAGATGAAAGATACAAATTCCTGGAAATACACAAAACATGATTTAAAAAGCTTACTCAAAAAGAAATAGATGATCTGAACAGTCTTGTAATTACTTTTTTAAATTAAATTATGTACTTTCCCACAAATAAAACTCCAACCTCAGATGTCTTCATTAGTGAATTTTACCAAAAATTTAAAGGAGAAATAATTCCAATTTTATAGGAACTCCTCCAGAAAATTTAAGAGATTGGAGGGAATTCTTGCCAAGCCTTCCATTAGGGCAGATACTGTTACCAGAAAAAAAGACATTATGAATGTAACAATGTGATGTAAAAATGTTCCAAATTCCAGCAAGAAGACCTTGCTTTCATCTTTATTCAGGCAATCAACATTAAAATAATTCTACTTTATTAATATGTTAATTAACAAAATATGAAGAGATTTATTGTCAATCTAGAATTCTCAATTCTAATTAATATAATTTTAATAGTCTTTTATTCTGGTAAGAGAGATATAATATGAATTCTGCCATTTTAACAATTTGTGAGTATACCCAGTTACATTCACAATGCTATGAAATCATCACCAATATCTGTTTCCAAAATTTTCCATCTCACCAAGTAGAATCTCTGTACCTGATAAGCAATTATTCACCATTCATTGTGTCCCTGGTAACTTCTAATCTACTTTCTATTTTTATGAATTTCCCAATTTTACATATTCATGTATGTGAAATCATACACTATTTGTCCTACTGTATCAGGTTTATTTCACTGATCCTAATATTTTCAAGGTTCAGTCATGTCTCATGTATCAGAAATTCATTCCTTTGCATTGGGCATATTTGAAATCAGTAGCACAAGAGAGGGTGATAACAAACACATGACATTTTTATATAAAACCATTTATCTGGGATGAAACTAATCTGGGACTTTAAAGCATCCTAAATGGACTTCAAAAATATTATCAAAATATTTTCAACAAACACCATTACTCTGGAGAACCATGCTATTTCTCAGATTCACTCCATTTTTAAACATTGGGAAATGAGGAATGAGGTGATGTTGTTAGGCAAATTATTTTGGAGTTCAAGGTTTCAATGGTTAAAAAAGCATTGGAGGGAAGCTCAAATGAGGTTGGACACAGAGTATGGTGGCACCAAGGGTGTAGTATAGTACAGAGCTGCTAGTGACACTACATATGGTAATAAAAACATACATTTTTATCAATGCCTACTGATGGATGTATTCACATCCTCAGTGTTGAAATCAACTTCTCATGCTCTGATAAAAAATACACAATATTTTTTTCAATCACGTATGGATTGATTGAGAAATTATTGGCAGCAAATTCAAGTCTCTACAGAGATCTGTATTCCACCAGATAAAACAACTGAGATAGAATTACTGCAACATTGGGACTTTTTCTATGGTTCATGGTATCATCTTATTTGTTTTAAAACAATTTTAAAATATAATTATTCCAACTAACAGAGGATGTAGGATCCCAAAGGAAAGTCAGAGAGAGCTGAAAACAGTGAATTTGACATGGGACCACTTCTTTCTGCAATTGATGGTTTGAAGAAGGAGGAAAGTGGTTATGACCATGTTGCCCTCAGGCTTTTGGCAACTGAATCCTAGGTTCTAGTTCTGCATGACATGTCACTTGGAGATGTGAAGATAAGACAAGAATAATGAGTCTCTAGAGTAGACACATGTAACACCAAGAAAGCTTCAAGAATGCTCTAATCTGAAAAGAACTTACTGGGAAAATGTGCACTTTTTCATTTTTGTGATATGGGACACCCAGAAACAAGGGCTTTGATACAAACTTCATGACAATAGAAGTCATATTTCTTCCAGTACATAAAGCAACAGCAATATAAAAACAATGTAGTGTTCGGATATTTGTATAAAAGGTAGCAGAATCTACTTTTGATGCTGAGTATTCAAAAATATCTTTTTTATATGAAAAGGCAACCCATCGATTTAATTTACCTAAATGAGTTAAATGAGGAAGACAATAAACAAAAAAGGGGAGGTTAGTTGGTTGGGGAAGGTGTTTATTAGAAAACTAGATGAGTTGGATTATAGTACAACTCTTAAACCTTGTCTATATAGAAAAAAAGTTATAATGACCTAATTAAGCCACCTTAATCTATATATTATAATTTAATTTTTAAAATATACTAACAAATTAATATAAAATTTTTTTATTCCTAAGAGTGTTTGAAAATTTTATTTTGAATACTTCCCTTCACTTTTCACTTTTGATCATATTATCGGCAGTAAAGCAAATGCTTACAGATAAGAGAAACAAAGTGAACCAAAATAAGCGTGTCTGGTTCATCATATCTGATAGAGGACACATGTGTCACCAAAGTGTCCCAACAATGTTCTACAGTCATCTGAAGAAGACAAATTTGGTTTTCCAAAGTAATACTCAAATTATTTAAAGTACTTAAATGTTTACTCTTGCTTTAAGACTTCGTGTTATTATGTTAGCTATCTGTGTTTGCAATAATATTTGCAAGGCTCTATTGATTCTGTTAATAATATTTTATATCATTTTGTTAATCCATAGACCCCAAATTTGCATTTCATTTAATTTTTCAGCGCCAAAAGTTAGGGAAGATACAAATAATATGACTTCCAACAATCATATATCATATATAATATGAATTCTGCCATTTTAACAATTGTTAAAATATGTAACTATGATATGTTTGAAAGAATCCTTCAAATGATTTATGAAATGATTTTGTCAAGTCTAAAAACTTTGTAATATCTTAACACTGTCACAATTTTTCCTCTCTGACATAAACATTATGCCTTTACATATAAAATATGACTCTCTGGGCTGTGTTTCCTGCTTGGGTTCTGCTCCTTGGGTTTATGTTATCTCATATTGTACAAAGTCATTTTGTGACCAATTTCCAGAGTACTGAGTCACAGTCTGGCTGTTGCTTATCTTTTCTTTTTTCCCCAAAGAGACTGTTCTTGTTTCTCATTTTCTGATAATTCTTTTATACAAATAAGCTTTTTCCATAATTAAATAACTATTTGTCACATTGTAGTCCTGAGGATGTGTGCTGTTATATTTTGGGCTTTTCTTTACTACCAGAAGCAAAATTTAATATCATTTTATAACCAAAAGGAACAGACAATACTCATGAAAACATGTAATCTGGTGCTTCAATTGAAAAAATTTCATGATATTTAGGTTTTATATGATATATATAGATTTGATCATAAATATTCTTATTTAAGTATCTTAGAATATGAGGGAGCCTTAGATAATTAAGTATCTTAGAAACCAAATAAAAATATTTCCATAGTGATTAGTTAATGAAAGCAAAAATATTTGATTTAGGTTTTAAGAACTGTAATGTTTATACTTCCTTTTAAAAAACACCAACTAATAGCAATATAAAAAATATTCTTTAAACAGAAGATGATAGATGGTTGATATTATAGTTTTTTATATGTTACTAAATAAAATTTTATAACCAGATACAATTACTAAAGAATTCATTTACAGTTTTAAAATAATAGAGAAACTGCATCTCATTAACTGCTCACAACAGTGTTCATGATCTGATACACAGAAACAATCGTTGCTCACATATTTGCTTAAGAACTAAAGGCAAATGCTAAAGTCTGAATTTTGCATTGTAACATGAGTCTGCTTTATTTCTGAGGAAAAGCTGATTTTCATTTTAAAGAAAGAGATGGTAGTTCTCCTTTCCCGATCCTTCTCGCCTGCTTTTCCCCCAAGAAAAAGAATTAAAAGTTATTTCTCATGGGCTAGACAGCATATTCCCAGGTACTCACGAGTAAAACCTCTGACGAAAGTTCTTGGAAAGATTTTTTCAAAACGGACTTGAGGCTATTTTGTTTTCCCTTCCAGGTATTGAAAAGAGGACTTAACTTCTTCACTTCTTTTAAACAGATCAAGAAAGTGGGAAGTGGAGAATACTGAAAGAAATGCAATCTGATCCTGCTAGCAGGGAAAGGGTGAGGTAAATTGGAGGATTATCCAGCCCAAAGTCGCTGTGTGTTTAGGAAGAGAGAGGGAGCCTTGGAGTCTGTTTCAGAGATCACCAGCTGGGAGTAGCCTGGCTTCCTGTTAGGTCATGCTAGCTCTGACTCTATTTAGTCTCATTTTGCCAAACTCTTCAAAAGCCTGCTGTCCCCCCACCCCCGCCCCCATTATGAAGAAACAAATGAAGGAAACAGTTTGCACTGTTTCAGATGTTACTAGAATTTTTAAATAACTTTTTTTTCCGCTTTCCAGGATTTTTTTTTTTACTTTATATATTTATCATTACATTGTTAATAAATGAGCTTTCTTTTTGCAGCTAATTTCTTATCTTCTTCAAATAATTTCACCCACACTGTCAATACAGTTCTGAAAAAAAAAAAAAAAAAAAATATATATATATATATATATATATATATGGATTATCTGAGGTCACTTGGATACTGTGTTGTCAAATCAAAATGTCAGGCTGTGAACCCTCTTTGGCTACTTGCTTACTTTGCAACTTTGGCCAAGTTATTTAAATTCTCTCTGCCTCAGTTTCTTTTGGTCTAAAATGGTAATGATAATAATTCCTAGGCTTGATAAACATACTAAATGGGTTAAAATGTGGAAAGGACTTAAAAGGCAGGCCTCAGCACATAGCAAACCTCCAATAAGTACTATAATTATTGCTGTTGTTCATATTATTGTTTTACAGAATATGTAAATATTTAGAGAAGTTACTCAGCCTTG
This sequence comes from Marmota monax, assembly GCF_021218885.2. Classification (NCBI taxonomy): domain Eukaryota; kingdom Metazoa; phylum Chordata; class Mammalia; order Rodentia; family Sciuridae; genus Marmota; species Marmota monax. The sequence continues at coordinate 20,725,276 of NW_026692781.1, forward strand.
TGCTGTTGTAAATCTCTATCATTGAGGTTAATGCTTGGTATTTCTTTAATGGAACTATGGTCATAACAAGCTGAAGATTTGATAAGATGGCAAAATCTAATTTCATTTTGAATGCTGAAGTCATTTGAGCCCCTAATCCCCCAGTTCCTTGTTTTCTCCATCTCAGATTCTCTTTGCACTTTTCAACTTTCTCACTTATTTCCTTTCACCTTTGAGCCAGAGGTAATCTTCCCCTTTGTGTGTAATTTAATTGCTTTATTTAATTCTTGCAATTAGCCCCTGAAGATCTGTTCTGTATGCTCACTGCACAGGTCTAAGAAGCTAGGTCCTGCGTAAGGGGTTGTGATTCAAATCATGCAGCCTGAATTCAAAGCACAGGGGTTAAATCCTTCCCATGATGCTTCCTCTCCTATGTTCTGAATTTCATAACATTAACACCGACCATATTGTTGCCTCATGTCCAGCCCCTCAGCCATGACTCATGCTCCCTTCTCACTCATGTAGTTGCAGATAGAGGCTTTGTAGGCTCTCCTGAGGTAGACATAAACTGTACCCATCAGATTTCCTTTCTTGAAAACTTGAAATAAGATGAAAAAAAGTAGACATGACGGCTAGACTCAATGAAAGAGTGTGTAGGGAAGGCCTGGACGCCATAATGGTTGTGTTCAAGATAATGATGTGAAGAAAGCTAGTTCAAGGTGAATGATGAAGAGAATAGAGGTGAGAGAACATGTAGCCTCTGAGAGAGAGAATTAGGGAGGGATGAAGGCAAGAGTAGGAGTGAGAAGCCAGTATTAAGAGTTTGAAGTCAAAGACATACATGAATAACTTATCTTCAGTTTTTGAAACCATTAAGTATCTCATTTTTTTTCAATTTATAAATGAAGATTTTTTGTTTTTAATCCATCTCCTAGGGAAGCAGGAACAATTAGATATATGCTAGGGATAAGGGGAAATACTTGACTTGTCTTCCTATCCTTTCTATGGTATATTATATGATTTATTTGAGTGTGTTTGCTGCCCTGCTCGCTGGTCTCTCCTTGGTTTCCCGTGAGAAGAATGTATTTCCTTCCCCATTAGCACCAGATTTTGCTACCTTAGCAACTTGGGCAAATAGAATTAATAGAAGAAAATATAAGTGACAGCTGAGTAAAAGTTTTATGGACTTCATGGACAGTTATTCAGTTTTATATTCTATAATTCTTGTCCAGTTTTTCTGCTAGATGATTATTTAGTTTGCAATAAGGGCTGTTCTTTCAAACCTGGATCACAAGATGATTAAATGGAGCACCAATACATGAAGGGGATTGAGATGCTCCCTTTGCTGGTAAAAGCTCTGCAGATTTAGGGGTGATTTGCTATCAAGCATAATTTAGGAAGAAATGAATAATGCACATCTTGCTTCCATACTTTTTCCCCTGGAAGATGTAGTAGGTTGACTGTACACATGGGACCACTAGAACTCCTCTCCTTGGAACCCCATTTTCTTTCTTCTTCCTACATTCTTCATTGCAGGATATGAAGTAATTTGGGGAGAATGCTTTCTGGAAATTGATTTATGGAAAGTCCCAGATTTAAACAGAGATTAATCAAACAGTAACATTAAACAGCAACAAACTTGAAATATGTTGCAGATTAAAATAAATTTGTGTTTAGCAATGTAGTAACAACACAAGGGTTTTTAGGAATTTAATAGTCATAAGCAAGCTGACTCCATCTGTAGGAAAATTCCGTTCTTTCAAATGGTTGGATTTTCATATGAATATCAGAATAAATATACTCTTACAAACTTGAGTACCAGAATCATTATGTTACTTATTTTATCTAGCTCATTTTCTTACTAATAAGATACATGCTTAGATAATTTTTAGTAGAATGGTTATTTAGAAGTGGCTGTAACATGGGGGACCATGAAGATTTCATCATGGTTGGAAGGGTTTTTTTTTTTTTTTTTTCAGTCTCACAGAATGCTTTCTGAAGTCTTAATCATAGCTTGCATTATTTAAAGGTCAACATCTTGATCAAGTGACCTTTCATCAGACAAAACATATTCACTAGAAAAACAGAGAAGGCTAATATTTATATGACCTATGTCTAAGCATTCAGTTTCTCAATAAATATTACTACATATTGAATTTTTAAAAAATCTTATTTTTCACATAGAGGGAGACTAAAGCAAGCTGATTTTTTTTCTAGTTTTCTAGAATCGGATTTTCTATTTTAAAGAGCAGGTATTCTTTTCTTTTATAAAATGATGCTGTTGTCTTCTATAAGTTTTCAATGTCAATGTGCATGGAAGGTAAAAAAAAAAGTGTGTCTTCTGGTAACAAATAAGCTGCTAATATATTACCTATGTCGAACTGAAAACATTCCTATTTTAAATATACTGATTTTTCTTTTCAATAGCCTTTACCATAAAGCGGGTGAGCATTCTTGGCAAGATGTGTGAATTTTAATACACAGCTCTCTCTGGTTGCCATGCATGGCAAAAAAAAAAAATGCCTTCTGAATTTCCCTCTCAGAGGAGGCTTCTTTTTGCCTCCATTTCTTTTTCTCTTGAGCAAAGCAAGGAAACAAACTTTATTTGTGCTGGAGCTGCATTCCTCTTTATGATAGCATTCTCAGTGTGTAATGTTCACATCAATTTAATTATTGCAACATTAAGTATAAATCTTGCAACAATTTTCTTGTGGTATAGGAGAAAACACACAAGAACAATTTAGCATTTCCCTTTTTGTTTATAGTTTTTTTTCTGTTCTGTGAGGAATTGATATGTGTTAGGAGTGTCTAGCAGACAAAAATGTCCTGTTTCTTTCTGTCTTTTTTCAACTCTGTGGAAGATAGGAGGGGAAAAAAAAATCAGGACTCAGGCTTCTTGCTCAGTTTGCTTTTTTATCCTTTTTGAGAATTTTGCTAACAGAGGAAAAAAGTCCAGATGGAAAAGGAAGCCTCCTGTGAGCATTCGATAAGCAGTAGAAAAAGTGCTCAAACAAAACAGAAGAGAGATCAGTGGACTAGAGGAAGGGGATTCAGAGGGAAGGAGGAAGAATGGGAAAGGGAAGAACAGCAGAATGAATCTGACCCAACTTTCCTATGTACCTATGTGAGTATACCCCTGTGAATCTCACCTTCATCCACAAGGCACTAATTAAAAACAAAAACAAAAACAAAAACAAAACCCCAAAACAACAAAACAACAACAACAAAAAACTGTAAAAATAACATAAATATCATTAAAGTAGAGGGAAGGGAAGGGGGGGAGGAGAAAGGAAAGGAAAAGGCAAGGACTAGGGACTGAATTAGAACAAATTATATTCCAAAATAAGCTCTAGTACTGTATATAACTAAAAGGAACTAATAAAAAGGAAAACTTTTTTAAAAAAGTGATCAAACATGGTCCAAGTCTCCTGTCCCAGGTTCTGCCATGAGTGATGAAGATAGCATTGTTCTGCTAAGGGTATTCTCTTAAAGTTCACATTTCATTAGAAGTGACGTTTTATTTAACACAGAATCATCATGCCATTAGGTACCAAAAACTATTCTAAGTTAATTAGCAATCTGAGCTAAGTGAACTTGAACTCATTTGATTTTAACCACTCTGTAAGACAACACATAGAATGCTTAAATGCCTTGCAAGTATTAAATCCGAGTCTAGAATCCTTGAGCTTAACCATTTAAACCATTTTTTTTATTATTGCTAGTTTTATTTATCTCTCATTTTCACGGCATCTTTCTTGAGCATTGTTATTGGTACTATATTAGTATATATGTAATGTGTGGCACTCATTTATATAAATTTAGTATGATCTAAATCAGGAAAGTTGGGTCTATATTTCCTTCCAATTGGTATAGCAGCAAGCTCTTTATCCTTCTAGAATAGACTATCCTTTCATTTCCAAAAGGATTCTCAATAACTTTAAGGTCACCACACTGTGTGATTTAATAGCCTTATAGATAAAACATTATTTCCAATCCCAGGTTCATCTGTCTTTTCAGGACAGACTCTGGCACATTGCTTGAAAAATCTATATTTTAATTGCATGAAAAATGTATATGTACATACTGGGTTTGAGAGACAATTTAATTGACACCGTAGATTGTCTTATTGATTAAGAATGCTAAGGTAAACGTGGCCTCAGAAAGAATTATCCCTACATCCCCATTCCTGTTGTTTCAGGCTGTTGGTAGAGAGCTAATCTTGTATCCTGGTCTCAAAGATGCTGGCTGATTAGATAATGTGATGCTGTCCAGGATTTCAAAGCACTCAAGACCCAACAACCATCCTCATTGTTTTCTTGATTATAATCTCAATGTTTCACTGAGGATCAACTGAACTAAAAAAGAATCAGTTTCTAGACTCTTCTCTCATTTCCTTAATTGAGAACAGAATTTCGTTTTAGAGATGTTCCAGTTTCTGCAGGTAATAATGTAGTGATATAGACTCATTACAACTTTTCCTGATTTATTGACCTTCTCAGTAGTTAAGTTTTGTATTTGCTCCAGATTCATCAATGTAACATATCAACACTCTGGGAGAGCTAATTCCTTGTTGCAGTGGGTTGTCTGTGCACTGTAGGTTATTTGGCTACAGCACTAGCTTCTGGACACCAGATGCCTAACAACTGTCCTTCAGTGTTGATAACTAAACATGCCTACAGCATTGCCTTTCACACTGCTGGAGGACAATATCCTCCCCAATTGAGAATAGTTGTTTTACTTTGAGCCCAACTCTTGCAAACCTTGTCCCATTTGGGAGTTTTAACTAACTGATCCTCTACAGACTAACTAGATGTCCCTCTTCTCTGGAACCATTCCTCCAGGAATTTTCTTTTGTGAGCTTTGGGGCTCTCTGGTGTTTTCCTACCAAAGTTCATCTGGGCATAGAATGGGGCTGTGCAACAGATGTTCATTCCAAATAAAGCATAATACTAGTAAGTTTCCATTTTAAAAATTAGTTAGTTACAGAAAATAAGCTAAGTATAAAGAAGACAAAATTCAAATAATACACATTATTCATATGTATTTTCCAACCATAGGCATTATGAATAAATTGTTCTCAGTCATGGATCATTCTGAAAATAGAAATATATTTCTTTTCCAAAAAGGGAGTATATCTTGTCTATCAGAATGTGATCTATTTTTATTCAATTAACATTTTTATGTTTTATGGTTCTCTAACATTATTTTAGATAGTTTCATGTTCTTTAATTGCAAAAATATTTGATTATTTATTAAAACAATCTCCTGTTGTTAGAAAGATCCATGTTTTAAATGATTACCAAAGACATGAAGTCCAGTGGCAAAGTATTCTAGAAAGCCTGTTAGTTATCACACTGGTACCAACTATGGATTTTTACTTCCGAGAAATTCAGTAAGCCCCATTACAAGAAAATAGCAGGTTGTTGCTACAGATCCATGGATTTCTACATTTTGTTATGCAAACGAACTCATCTTCAATAGTATAGTCTGATACTAATAAAAGATTTATCACTCAGGACTAAGATTCTTCCCTGGGAATATGGAAGGACAGAATTTGAAAGAATAGAGATGCTTATCTGATAATATTTTTCTAGATTTGAAACATCAGAAGAAGTTTAAAGCAAGAGTAAAATTGGTTGAGCATTGAGTAGAGGAGAAAGTGTGCTAGGAGTTTATTGAGTTTATTAAAAAATAAGGCTTAGATCAGAATACAAATTCACCTAAGTGAAGGTTAGGACAAATTATATGTAATGTGTACACAGGTACATGAAAATGTATCTGTATTTCACTAGAGTCAAAGGTTATGTTCATAACCATATATAATCAAAAACGTTTTTTCCATTTATTTTTTAGTTTTCAGTGGACATAACATCTTTATTTTATTTTTATGTGGTGCTGAAGATCGAACCCAGCACCTCGCGCATGCCAGGCGAGCGCACTACCACTTAAGCCACATCCCCAGCCCCCAAAATGTTTTTAATGACACTGGACTATTAAAAAATTGAATGTACTCTGTCTTTTTAATCTATCCTCATCAATTATATTTCTAAGGGCTATGTAATAACTGAGTTTGTATAATAATTTTTTAATTCAAAATATAATTCTACTTTTCTCTCTTAGTATGTTTGTGTTTTCACTAATCATTTTAAGATGAAACAGAAAAAACTGATATTGGCCCATGTCATTTGGAACTTTGAAGAGAAATGGCTCATTAATGTGATGGTTTTGTAATTACTTATTTCAATTGGTGCCATGAGACACAGTCTATAAAAGCAAAAATGAATGGCAGACAGAGTTTGATTTTTGGTAAGAATCATAATGGTATTGCAAACAGATAATCTTTGTTGTAGACACATTTAAAAAGTTATTTTCTCTAAGAGTGTGAATTTTTATTAAACTATTTTTATTAAAAAAATTTGTTAGAAAAAATTCAAAGTAAAAAAGTATAAAATAACTTAGTGAATAAATATACCTTCTGGGCATATTTATTGAGCATCAGCTGTGTGACAATGATTGGTCTAGGATTTTTAAAAACCAGCAAGAATGACAAAGATAAATCACCTTGCTTTGGCAAATTTTATTTTACTTCAATAAAATGACTCTTATTAATGATCACAATTCTAACTTAGTGAATGATGCTACAGCAAACTGAAGAATGTCTCATCTTTTAATATGTCTCTCTTTGAAAATCCTTAGGAAGAAGTTATTTCAAAATTTCATGTAAACTTGTCTTCTTTCTAATGTCTACAAAATTGTGTTAGTGTATCTTGTGAAAGTTTTTGAGGGATTATCCAATACCCAAAATGTGAAGACAAATTTTTATTCATTGCTTATTCTGATATATTTTTAAATTTTGAAGTAGAATCCAATGTTTGAATATAATATTTTATATAAATGTCTAGTCTAACTAACTAACTGTGTGATATTATCCATGACAACTCTCTCAATGACACTGCATAAATTTCTTTTTAGTCTTATAGACAAAAGATGTCAGGCTATAATTTTAAATATGCAATTCATTGAGTAAAAGCAATGTAATTTTCCTTTAAATATCAAATATTTTATTTTTGTTCCATTGGGACTTTTTAATTAATTATGTTAATTATGTTATTTGACCATTTTTAATTATGTTATTTGACCATTTTTCCATTATGGTATGAGTACATTTTATTGATTTATGACTTTTCGTTTAGTATCCTAGACTTTTCTCTTTTGAGAAGCTAAAAATTGAGATGAAAACTAATCTGTTTTTTGCTTTTAATGAGTTAAAATGTATACCAAATTTCCAAAATTTGGTTCTAGAAATTGAAATCAGTCATTATTTGCTAAAGGAATAGGGACATACTATGTATGCATATTATTTGTATCTCTGTACAGATATATGTTTAAGGATATACAGATGAATGTTTAAGGATATAATGAAATATTTTCTTTATTATTATTTTCAATTGTCCTAAAACAGAGAAATCTATATAATGATAGTAGCAGTAATATAATAACAATGATACACATTACTAAGTACCTATTACTTGTCTAGTATTCTGTTGTACATTTTACAAATAACTACTTTAACCCTTAAACAATCCTTTGAAGTGATTATTATTATCTTAAATTTAATGGAGTCTGAGAATTGAAAACCTTCATTAAGTTGACTCAAGTTTTCACACTTTGAGAAAATATGTAGCCATGCATAGTTTAAATCTGTTGCTATCCCTTGCTTAGAAAGCTTTCCTGTGGGCACTGCTGCATTCACACCCACCACACAAGCAATAAGAGGCAGAGTGAATGAAATTCTGAATTCCATTTATCAGCCCTCTTTCATCATAATGAAAAAAAATTTTATACTCTTCCTTCTTTTATCATGTTTTATTTTCCTAACACAAAGAACTTAAATTTTTTGAGAAAGATGGGTGCTTGATTGAGGTCTTCGGATGGGAGAAAATTGGAATGTGATCAAAGATTTTAAGAATAGAGAGGAAGATGGTGGGACTTCATATTCTGTGAAAATGATTCATTCTTGCTGATAGAGAGCATGGGACCATTTGTGGTTAATTACTGCCCTCTGTTGACAGCACGGCATAGAAATTTTTATTTATGTTAAAGAGTAAGTAAAGTTAGAGTTACAAGGCCATTTATTAAATCCCAAAACATTGTAATGCCTTGCCCAACACCCATAGCTAGTTACTGTCAGGGACAGGATGATACTCAATGGGTCACCACTGATGGCCAGTTTTGTGTCAACTAAGTTAAAAACAGTAATTGCCTAACAACAGTATTTTGCGCCTGGCAACATTTTTCCATTTTCTGAGCCTCAAACACAAAGTTTACAATAGTAAAAACAATTAAAGAAATTATGTTATTTTTTTAAATCTTTAAATTAAATGTTTATTCACTTTAAAATAAATGTTAAATTAAATCAGACAGTACAGAAAAGTGGAAAGTGGAAAATAAATATCTTTTGGTCTCCACCTGCTTCCAGGGATGGCAACAATTATCTCTTTCTACATTGTTCCATCAAGTACTTACTTATACTTGTCTATATTTTTTTTCAATGTTGACAAACTATGCTCTGTATTTATTTATTTATTTATTTATTTTAAAGCTTAAAACATGTCTTAGAGAGTGAGGTTGGATGTTCTAAATTTATTCCATCGGGGGCGCTCGATTTAGGTTTGTCTCACCATTGATGAATTTTCATTTTGATGACCCAATGAAGGTGCTGTCTGAAGGCTTTTTCATTAAACGTTACCCCTTTTTTCTGCTCTTGTGTACAAGACAGATTTGAACAACAGAATTTCTCCACTAAAATTTAAAACATCAAAGTAATTATCCTTTTACATGTTTTCAGAAAGCAAGAATTGATTTTGGAATGCTAAATATTATTTTCTCCAAATTGCTGAATGTCATGGCCTGATTCACATTCATAGAGGACTACACAAATTATTCACATTAGTTTTCAACAGTTGCACTTGGAAGGCAAGGAAACTTGCTATACTAAACAATTTATGACACTCAAATTTATTATATGTAGATCTATATGTAACATAATAAATGTTAAAATATTCTTCCTGTTGGTAACTGGATGAACACAGACTACTCAAACTGATAATATCATGACTTACGCAGAATTTTAAAAGTTGTATTAAAATTTTAGTTTCATGTGTTTTTTTAATTTTAAATTTTGATAGTCATTATAATTTATATGTTGAATTTGTGTCTTACTGAATGATTTCCCATGCTTTGGAAAAAAAACACTTTTTGAAACACGAAATTTTAAATTATTTAGATTTAATTTAATATAATTTTGATAAGAATTTCAAATTGCATATACTTAAATAGAATTGAACACAATGACATGACAATCTTGATTATGGTATTAACTTGATTTAAATGAATGCAAGGCATTAATGGTATGGAATGAATATATAAATACTTATGAATTATATATGTAATATTTTATTAATCATCTCAGCATAACATCCCAATTAACCTAATATCCAAATATATACCAAAAATTCAATTGAGATATCTTAATATTTCTTCAGCTTTCAGTCATATAAAAATTATAGTTTTACAACATATTTTGTCCTTAAGACAAGTATTTGGCAAAGTAAGATAGAAAATACTTTATGTAATAATTTCATAACTTGATTAACATATGGTTACCATAATGCATTGCTGGCTCTCATCTCACTGGAAGACCAACAGAGCATTTATAGAATCGTCTATTCATCAACTTTTTTGGAGGAGGGTACTGGGGATTGAACCCAGGGGCACTTAATCACTGAGCCACATTCCCAGCCCCACTTTGTTTATTTTTTTTAATTTTGAGATAGGGTCTCCCTAATTTGCTGAGAGCCTTGCTAAGTAGCTGAGGCTGGTCTCAAAAGTGCAATCTTCCTGCCTCAGCCTCTCAAGCCACTGGAATTACAAGCATGCACCACAGTGCTCAACTTTTACCAACTATTTATTGGTTTCCTTTTATGTGCCACTACTAACACTATCACAGCAAATAAACCAAATAAATATTTCTGAATTTTTGAAACTTATAATTTAAACTTATAATTTTTCACCAAAGAGGTAAGAAAACATTCAGGCACATAACATAGCTTTTGCCCACTTAATGTGACACATAAAATTTCTCAATTTTTCTTCATTGGTATGATGAATTTTGACTGATTTGACATCTGGTTTTAATATAATGTAGTCATAATTAAAAATGCATTTACCAGAAGACAGGAGGAAAAGTCTGGCTTTAATTTAGGGAACAAATGAAAGCAGAGAAATAACAGGAAATTTTCAATGTGCCCATTAATATCCTCAGTAATTACAATTAAAATTGAAAGTGGAAAGAAACAAGGAAAATATAAATTTTAATTAAGTTTGTTTTTCAGCTTAGATTAGAAAAGATAAGCAGACTATGCATGATCAATTGATACCATACATGTAATAAGCTACACAAAACCACATCTGGACATCCCCATGGAGTCCTCATGATAAGCAGCTATTATTCACATTGCAGGTTCAGGAAAGGAAAGCTAGTTAGAAATATTGTACATACAAATTCAGTTCCACTAACAGCAAAACCAATTCAGGAAAGAGTATTTTCAAGTCACGATTTTTTTCTGAGTTCTATTGGTATTGTTCAGATCCATATACTGGAAATTAATTAGACAGTTTAGAAAATTGGGTGCCTGCCAAATCCCACTGGAACTGGAAAGAATATAATTTCTATTGCTCTGACAATAGTCATTTTTTTTCGTTCAATTATCCAAGTCATTCAAAATCCAGGTGAAATTCATTTTCACCAAAAGTCAATCTAAACAATGGGGAAAGACAATACCTGGTTTTCAATCCCTTAGGAAAAAATTAAGCACGTAATCTAACATTAGTTTGCCATTTTGTTTAGGAAAAAAAAGTAATAACTGAATTAATAAGTTAATTTGGGGAGAAAAATCTTGAGTAATTAAGAGGAACTACAATTCAGCAACCAGTTAGAGGAACTCACTTTAGCTGGAAGACAGGTAGCTCATTTCTAAAAGTAGAAGTGAAGGCTGAGCTAAAGATGGGCTTCATAGAGGTGATTTGTGCAACCTCACAAGATACTGTTCTCAGAAGTGTTCCCTGTTGGTTCAATGCTCTATTACTATATTGAAATTTACTGAAGGGGTTCACATTACCATTTTGCACTGGGCCCCCATTTACAAAGCCAGTCCTGGTGAGTATATTTATGCACAACAAGATGCAAAACAAGAGCAGATAGAGTGGTGGGTGTATGTGGGTATACTTTTATGTTAGCTTTTATTTTACAAATGAAGTAGAAAGTGATTTGTCTTCCTGTGCTGCATTCTGGGTTATTTCCCTAAGACTCATAATCAATCTATTAACTCTTTCAGTTAACATAGTTATTGAACTTACTGAATTTAATCTTAGAAGTTCTGATTTCAAATCTATTCTTTCAAATCTGCTGTTTATCATAATTTGCTGACTTTGGCTTTATGTTTTTCTTTTATTGTTTTTGTCTTTGATAACTTTATGCCTACTTATTTTCTGGTCTTTTTTCTTTTGTGTTTTTATTCTATTTTTGAAGATTTTAGTACTCCAATCATCCTGTTATCTTTGCTAATTATCACTTATAATGCCAATAATTGTGGAAATGAACTCATCTTCACAATGCAATCATTTGTGAGAAATCTGTCTTGGAATGTGTTATCTTTCCAGAGAGGTTGTGCATTTTCATGTATCAGGTTTCCCAAATGACTTCCTAGCTCATGTGGGAACCTTCTGTTATCATATCTGACAGGCATTTTAATTTATAAAGTTGGTATGATTCATGAGGTTTATAAGAATAACTGTCATGATAGGAAAGTTGTGATAGAAAATATACAATCTATGATATCAAAGATATGACAATTTCCTCTTGAAAATGGTACTAATGTGCAGGAAAAAAAAACCTGCACAAAACTCTATGAAGATGTTTGCTCTAAACTTAAAATAATTTTTTAAAAATTTCTATTAATATTTGTATATTATTAAAGCTGTGCAAGTTTGACCTCAAATTTATTAAAAACTTACTGCTTTAAGTTATTAGGGAAAATGAAGAAACTACTAAATTATAACATTTGGGGTTTACATATGAGGTGTCCCCCCAAAAACTCATGTATAAGACCATGCAAGAATATTCACAATTGAAGTGATTAGATTGTGAGGGTTGTTGATTAATACACTCATATGAATTAACTGGGTGGTAACTATAGGCAGGTAGGTTGTGGCTGTAGAAAGTAGATTACTGGGGACATGACTTAGAAGTTTATATTTTGTCCTTGGTGAGCAGAACTCTCTCTCTGCTTCCTGGTGCCATGTCCTGAGCTGCTTTCATCTAACATGCCCTTCTACCATAATGTTCTGCCTCACCTGGAGCCCACAGCTATGAAATGGCTGAACATGAGCTGAACTTCTCAAATTGTGAGTCAACATAAATTTTTCATCCTCTATGTTGTTCTTGTCAAGTCTTTTGTTCACATAGATGAAAAAGCTGGCTAAACAATAACTGTTGTAGTATTTTATTTTCTTGACCTGTTATTTTTTTCTTCAGTTTTCCTATAATCAATTAGCAGTTTAAAAGAGGAATGAATTTTACTTTTAAATATATTATGTAAATTTAGCCAGGAGTGTTAGCACATACCTATATTATCATCTCTGAGAAAGGCCAAAGCTGGAGGATTGCACGTTTGAGGCCACCGTGGGCAATTTAGTATGACGCTATTTCAAAAATGATATTTTTAAAAGGATTTGGGTAGAGTATATAGGTAGCATGTGCAAGACCTTGAGTTCAATCCCCAGTTCTACAAAAAAAAAAAAAATATTTAGATTTATAGAATTTTTTCATACAAGATAAATTTGACTTAACAAAATACATTATTATTTCTACTTGGAATCTATTTTGAAGTTTTACATTTGAAATGAATATACACAAATTCTAAGTAGTCACATGATATAATAAAATTGAAATAATATAAATTGTGTTTCTTCCTTATAATATGATTGTTGGTTTTGAATGTGTTCTTTAAAGGTAGGGATGTGTTCCTAGTGATCAGAAAACCAAGAAACACAGAAAGCTAATTAAAGTGGTTCTGGAAGGTTGTGAGCTGGGTTTTAGGCATTAACTCCCATGTAGAAATCAGTATTTATTAAAGGGTAATTAGCAAGATTGGATTAATTTGATGCTTACAATTCTCATTGTCTATTGATACATAATGAACTATAGATAGTGGCTTAAAATAATGCCAAATACATACTTAGCTTGCAAAGCCACAATATGGTAAGCTCAGTGAAAACATCTTGTGTATTTTCCATAAGCACCACTAGAAAGACAACTAGGTGCTTGCATCTGACTCTTTTATTACTCTTTAAATCCTGGCCCAAAGCAGAAGACCTGAGTACCAGGGAATGAGGAGCATTACTGGTGTTAAGTTTTAGAGTCTGAGGGCCCAAGAAACATGTGTTCTGTTGTAAAGGCAGGAGAAAATGGATGTTTCAGGTCAAGAAGAGAGGAAAATTTATCATATTTCCATCTTTTTGTTCTGTTTGGTCCTTCTACATATTGAGTGATACCTACCCATATAGGTAAGAGCACATCTGCTTTTTCAACTCATTCATATGCTAATATCTTCAAAAAACATCCCCACAGACATACCTGGAAATTATGTTTACCAACTATTGGACATCCCTTAGCCTAGTCAAGCTGATATATAAAACCATCACAGTACCCCAAATCAGTTTATGTCATCAAAGAGGCAACACTCAATAGAATAGACATGCAAAAGATTCACATAGGGAAACATCAGTGAAGAATAAGTAAAAGGGAACAGGAAGAGGCAAGGAAAGCATTCAGATTATGAGGGTTCTATTGTCTGTGCAAGGAGGGAAAAATATGAAGACTGCACAGGCCAGCTTATCTCTGGGGAATCCACTTGACTTACAAGGCAATGACGAGCAGAGGATGCCTGGTTGAAAAATCCTGCCCTGGGCCAGTTTTTCTTTCTTATCTTCAAAGAGACATGGAAGTAATTCCATGTTTGTCAGATCCAACCGACTGATACAATACTTCAATTTCTCAAGTATACAAATGGTTTGAAATAAATGATATATTGTTCCAAAAGGAAAATTTAATATTTTCTCAAGATTAGAAGACTCATTGGCCATATTCTCTGATTGAATTTTTTAGAAACAAAGAATTAAGACTCATAAAATAGATTTAATAATAAACATTAAGAGAATTCTTTTCTTAATGTTTTTATATAATTTAGTAATTAAAAATCACATAGCCATACATACTTCATTTTGTCCAATATACATTACTCCTTGTTATCAATAATAATATCTGGTAATGCCTTGAAATATCTGGGTTACAATCCATAATTCCTCAATTCAGTGAAAGAATAATCCTTGAAACATGATCAATGTTTTGACATTTTTTTTCCAAATTAAGAAACACATTTTAGATTTATGTTTCAAAAAAAATGGGAGAGAGGTAGAGTTTTCAAGTTACACCTTTGTCCCCTCCACACACAATTTCTAATTCTTTTTATTTTTTAATTTGTTCTAGTTAGTTATACATGACAGTAGAATGCATTTGACACAAGAAGAGTGAAGCAGAAGGCATTGCAATATCAGACCTTAAAATATACTACAGAGCAATAGTAACAAAAACAGCATGGTATTGGCACCAAAATAGACATGTAGACAAATGGTATAGAAATAGAAGACACAGAGACAACCCACACAAATATGGTCATCTCATACTAGACAAAGGTGCCAAAAACATACATTGGAGAAAAAAATTGCATATTCATAAAATGGTGCTGGGAAAACTGGAAATCCATATGTAGCAAAATCAATTTCTGATGTTTTTAACATAATGTATTAGTGTGGTACATTAGTTACAATTGATGAAACAGTATTGAGTCACTACTGTTAATTAAAGTCTGTAGTTTACATTAAAGTTTACATTTTTTTACAGTACTGTGGGTTTTGACAGATACATAACATCACATATCAAAACTATGGTATTGCAGGAAATGGTTTTACTTACTGCCTTAAAAATCATCTGTGCTTCAACTATTCATCTCTCTCTTCCCCATCAACCCTAGGATCAAACCACTGGTTTTTTAAATATTTTATTAGTTTTGCCTTTTTCAGAATGTCATATAATTAGTATCATATAGTACTTTAGACTTCCTTTTTTTCTTAGAAATATGTACTAGAATTCCTCCATACATTTTTGTAACTTAACAGCTCATTTGCTTTCATGGCTGGATAATATTCTGTTCATGAGGATGTACACTGCATTTGCGTATCCGCTCACCTATAGAAGTGCTTTTAGATTGCTTCCAATTTGATATAATTATGAATAAAACTCCTCTAAACATTTCTGTACAGGTTTTTGCATGTTTTTTATTGGTGCATTATAGTTGTACATAATGGGGAGATTTGTTCTACATATTTGTACATGCACAAAATATAGCAATATAATTTGGCCAATATCACTCCCCATCTGTACAGGTTTTTGTGTAGAGATGTTTCACCTTATTTGATATATACATAGGGGTATGATTTCCTAATCATAAGGATATATTTAGCTTTTTAAGAAATTGCAAAATTGTTTTCCAAAGTGGTTTTAACATTTTGTGTTCCCATTAACCATGAATAAGATTTTCTACTGCTTTATATCCTTGCCAGTATTTGGCACTATACTTTTTTTTTTTTTATTTTAGCCATTCTAATAAGTGTTTAGTAGTATTTCAATATTGTTTTAATTGGCAATTCCATATAATATTGAATTTTAAGATTTCTTTATATATTTTGAATACAAATCCTTTATTAAACATATGTTTTGGTAATGTTTTCTCACAATCTGTGATCTGTGTTTTCATTTCATCCATGACTGTTTATTTCCAGCCAGAATTGTTTTATGGAAACACTCTTAGAATATTAGAAAACAGAATAAAGAGTACACATCATTATTCATTAACTCATTTTCCTTTGCTTGAATGGAAAATCAAAATAATATTCCTTGAACTAATCTGAGTGGTCACTGGATGTCACTGTTGTATTACCAAATATGACTGTTTTGTTAACATGGACAATGATTTGGGATATTTTATAAATAAGCACTTTATTAAAAGAAACAAATCCACATCTTAGGTGCTTTTCAATAAGATTCAGGTCAAAGCTATAAGGTATATCAAGAATTAGAAAAAATAAATTTACATGCTAAAAATTTCTTTTTACACTTACAGACATGCTTCAAATATAATTCATTGAGAAAACTGTACAGAAGTATAAAAAATATTTGAATAAAGACTTTTTTTCAAAATATAGGAGTGAATTTTAGCCTACATATACTATATACTATGATTTAAACTTTTTTTGTTATTTTGCTCACAAAACATTTTAAATCGTATGTGCATATAAAATATTTATATACACTCGAGTACTAAACATTTATATATTTAATATAAAATCAGATTAAGTTCATCCTGTATACATTGTCCATTGCAATTTGATATATTCACTGAAAATTTTATAGTTAAGATTTCTTAGGAAGAATCTATCTGAAGAAAAGCAGTTTTACTCCATCAGCATATGACCAAAGATATCATAACCAACAGAGAAATCTGTTTCTTTAGATAAGGTTATTTTGCAAAATAATCTTTTAGCCTACATGTACTACATGCATTATACTATTTAATTATATTCATATAATAGTATAATGCATATTTAAAATATGCTTAAACTTGTCAGGCACATTGACAATGGCTCATTCCTATAATCCAAGCACCTCAGGAGGCTGAGGTGGGAGGATGGCAAATTTGAGGTCAACTTCAGCAATTCAGTAAGACTCCCAACATAAGGTGCTGTCTCAAAAATTTTAAAAAATTAGAGACTGTCTCAAAATTTAAACAAAAAAGGATTGGTAATGTAGATATATGGTAAAGCACCCTAAGTCCAGCTACTAGTCATATAAATATATATGACCAGTAACTATATATATACATGTGTATGTATGTGTGTATATATATATATATATATATATATATATATATATATATATATAGTTATATATATATATAGTTATATAGTTATATATAGTAACTTCATATTATTTATGACATATGTCATACCGATCATTCCTAATTTTTATGAAACACAGTCACTTACCCTAACAGCTAAATATTTTTTAGCAAGAGATAAACTTCTGTCTTCTAAAAATGCTGCTATCTGTGTCTCCTATTTGTAATTTAACATCATCAGGAACTGACCATGCATACTAAATATTACAATTGTACAGTAAAATATTTCAGAATACTGGAAATAGTAACATATATTTCTTTAGAAATATGTTGATTGATATCTTTTTACCTTTTGTTTTTCTCTTTTCTTTTTATTTATTTGCAATGCTGGAGATCAAGCCTACAGCCTTGCACATGTCAGGTAAGTGCTTAATCACTGATTCACAAACCCAGCCTGATTGAATTATTTAGAATTATAGCCCAGGACAACATAAGTAGAAATTGTGTACATAGGATTCCAAAAAATAATAATGATAAATTAAGGATTATTAAATAGTATAATACATTAGTTTTAGGAAAATTATGGTAACCAAAGAGTAACTAATCTATCATCTATCTATCTATTCATCCATGTGGGACCAAAATGTTGTTAAAGGAAATTTTCATACTCACTCAACATTGACTAGAATAAATTAAGCAAAATTAATATAATTTAGTACATATGTGCATTAAACTGATATAAGCAATTATTACCCCTGTTAATTCTTTACTGTGCATTATGAAGTGGGAAAATAGTATAAATATGTTTATCATTAAAATGTGCTGTTGTCACATTTGTTGTCACATCACTGCTGTGATCCTTTTGATCACAGCAGTAAAAAAAAGCTGCCTACAACAAAGAGTATGTGCACATGATAGGCATAATTATAATAACTATTTATAAATGATATGTCACATTTTTAAGATCAAAAGCTTGGTTATTTTTAATGTCTACTGCCAATAAGTTTTCCTGTAAAGGAATCATATGAACAACT
This sequence comes from Marmota monax, assembly GCF_021218885.2. Lineage (NCBI taxonomy): Eukaryota > Metazoa > Chordata > Mammalia > Rodentia > Sciuridae > Marmota > Marmota monax. The sequence goes on from NW_026692781.1 coordinate 20,743,364, forward strand.
AAACTGGAATCCTAGTTAAGTAATTTTCAATAAGAGTCATGTCTGCCAAGTTATCCAGGATAATTGTGCCAATCAAAATAATAGTTTTCTCTCCACAAGCAATCAAAAATAAAGGCAGGGTTTTTCCCTTGAATTTCGCTTTTTAGGAAGAAAAATGGATTGTGTTTGACATGGAAGATAGGAAGTATGCATGGTGTTTTATTCAGCTTCATCACTGTGACTAAAAGACCTGACAAGAACTTTTTAGAGGAGAAAAAGTTTATTTGGCTCACTGTGTCAGAGATTCAGTCCACAATCAGACAACTCCATAAAAGGTTTTGGCACCCAAACTAAACTATAAATTCACTAATATTGAAAATAACATTCCAGAAGTGGTGTTGTAGAATTTGATCTTGTGTTTAAATGTTTTCATGTAAAAGTTAATGTCCACTGATAGCTAAAAGACTTCTGAAACAAAAAGAAGAAGACATTTACTTGGATATTAAGAAAATTATGAAGATATAGTTAAAGAAACCTCATGACATTTGCATTTGAACAGAAAACTAAAGTAATATAACCAAGTATCCCATATAGATGTCCTATGAGTATAAGGGAACTCAGTGTGTAATTGTTGTGGCTTAACAAATTTGTAAAGAATAGATGGATTTTATAGAAGGTGGAATTGACAATATATAGAAAAAAATGAGATTTTTCCAGACCTCTTGCTTTATAAAAGTGAACATTAGATGAATAGAAGACCTCAGTGTGCTAATAGAAAAGAGTAAAAGGCACTATATTTGTTATTTTAATGTGAAGAAGTATCTTGCTTAAGTCCATAAGAATGAAATAGATTTATTTGCACTTTGCTTTAGTGAAGGACACATTAGAGGAAATATTTTTAAATAATTACAGATTTAGAAAAGATGACTAACATCAAGGGATTAGAACCTAAAATACTACAGAATTCTTGTCCATTAATTTTAAAAATATAGGAAACTAGAAGAACATTGTGAAAAGTATTTATGGATTTATTGGAATTATCCAGTGAACTTCATGAAGAGATGTTCAAATTCACTAATGATCAGATAACTACAAATAACTAAAGAAAGGCTATAGAATGAATGTTCATTCTGATCTAAAATAATACCTTTTATTATTAATATCTCTTTATAATTTTCTTTCATCTTAACTACCCAAAACGCCCAGGTTTGGATAGACAAAAACTATTTTCTTCATTGCTACCATGTTATATGCATCTGATATTAAAGAAATAGAAACCCAAACAATATTAAGTTTTGGAGAAATCATAGAAAGTTGAGAACAGACTTATCTTGTGATGCAAATATAAAGTAGAAGAGGAATTTTGGAGGGCAAATCCCTTTAGTAAAATCATGACTGTGTATTTCCTATGATACTGCAGTCCTATTACTGAGCATATGCCAAGAGGGCATTTTCATGATCCATTATTACTTGTCTATTTGTGACAGCAGGATATTGGAGTACATAAGTGTCCTTATGCAGACAAATGGAAATATGAATGATAATGGAACACTGTACAGACATTAGAAAAAAGAACTTGATAAACATGTGACAAAGACTTTAAAATACAATGTTGAATGAAAAAAATAAGTATACAAATATTTATAGAAAAATATTCTTTGTAAAACTTAAAAGCACATATACTAAACAACATGTCTTTTTAAAAATAAGCATATATGCATATTAAAATTATACCATGCCTGGTGATGTGGAAGCCAGGGGAGGATGATAAGAAAAGTTAGAAAAAAATAAAAAGAAAAGAAAAGAAAGGGGAAACACCTAAATAAAAGTCAAGGAAAAGGCTTGTATAGATGGTAACACTGGCAGAAGATAAAGGGTACATTTAATTAACTTCTTCCCCTTACATGATAATAAGTCATCTACATATAGTGTATATATGTATTATATATATGTATATATACAAAATGTGACATTCATATGTACATGTATGTATTCTTTAACTGTTCAATATTACACTGTTGGAGAAATTAACAATTTGTTACAAAATAAAATAAATTTGTTATACATTTATTTACTTTCTGCATGACTTGATAATTGTTTTCTATTTTTCACTGTATTGACACTTCATCTCAGAATAGTGGTACTGTATAAACGTTTATTTATTCTTTATCCTCCAATTATTGAAACTACTTCTTTAATCTGTAATTCTTTAGTGGATGCCTAGAAATAGTCAAACAAAATTGTTTTAAATTTTTTTTTCTGAAACTTAATTACAAAGTTTAAAGGAAAAAAGTATAGATATAATAGTGAAATAAACTAATTACAGCAACAATATTGATCAGTTATAAGAAGAGACTACTTTTCAATTTATCTTTTGATAATGTAAATTGATTGCTGACACCTCCAGCAATGACTCACAGACTAATTCTTCAATATTTAAATTGGCTTAACTGTGTTTGCCAAAACAGAACATGATAGAAAAAAAATAACCCAAGTAAAAGTAAAAGTAAGTTAGACATTGAAAAATACTTTTAACTAAAATTCTAGCAAAACATGCAAATTATGACTGATTTTACTTGATCAAAAAAACAGGTAACTTACAAACAAAATACCATATATTCCTTAAGGGAATTCTGTACTAATTTTTCTAACATTTACTGTTGGCCCAGCACTTGCTTTGTATTCATCACCTAATTTAATCCTCAGAAGAGCCCCATGAGCTAATGTGTTTGAAGTTCATTTGAGAATTATGATTAACTGCATCTAAAGTAAGCAGAGATATTTATTTAATACAGGAAATGAGTGCTTACAAAATTATTGAAAGGGCTGGAGGTAATTCATAATAGGGTCCCTAAGAATAACTTCCAGCCAAACACCAGAGAAGAACCAAAATACTAGGGGTTCTGTCTGAGAAAATCAACAACATGGAGTATCTGGTCACTGATTCTAGAAATTACCTTCACCACAATTGTAGAGCAAATTAGCATTCAGCAGAAAGGAAAGCTCTAGGAACCCACTGCCTGGGCCAGAAAGCAGGAAACAGGAAAACGCTGTTGGGGTGTAAGCATCTACTTAGTCTACAGAAAGCAGTTACCTTGGGCTTAGCCTGCTGTCTATAGTGATTTAGATGTTAACTCCGAGTCTCAGGCAAAGAATCACTTTACAAAAATTTAAATCACCTCCACAGCTGTAGTTGCAAGTAATCTAGGAACCTTACCTTTTTAGTTTCCTCTCTGGGTGCTGGAATGCGTGCTGAGTACATCAGTACACTTCTCAGGAGCACACATTTAGGTAATGTCTCATGAGTTAAAACAAATTCCTCTTACAGAAATAACCCAAAGAGTTTTTTCAATGTAGAAAACTTGAATAAAATGCATGTTTTCCAAGAGATGAAGAAGTTTTAAGATAAACTATGAAAACTATAAAAATTGACCCAAAAGTTTGTAAATGATCAAATAATATGAAACCAGTAGTTCAACCTTCTACTTTGTCAATGGGGTAGCATGGGAAACATTCTCAAAAATACCACAATGAATAATAGTATTTATATATAAAATAGGTGATTGCTTAGATTTTAAAAATGCAAGATCATACTTTAGAAAATAATTCTGATTATAATTACATCACAATTGCCTGGCAATTAAAATCAGGAAGATAAGGGTATTTAGTCCTCTCTGTTCTGACACCTACTTGGACACACCCTGAAGTTTTTACCTCAATTCGTCTTCTCCATTTAATTTTCTATATTAATCCCTCTAAGTAATTTCAGTGTACACCAAACTACAACCTAAGTTTGGCTTGAGAATTTGAATCTTGTATTTTATTTAATAATAATACTTTATCAATACTTGCATAAAACTTTTATTTTAATGAAGTCATCAAATTATTGTTTGTCTACTTCCATTCACATCTGAAGCCATAATTATGTATTTATACTTATACATTTAGAAATAAAATGACAAAGATTTGCGCCTTGACTTGTGAGCTCCTATTACATCAAGAAGGGGCTAAAATTAAATATTATGTATCTATATCCTAATCTATGGCAATATTCCTATATATCTTTTTATTTACCTATCATGATTTCCACTACTACTTATAGCTCAAAGGATACCCAACTTTTTCAGTGCCAGAGTATTGTTTTACTCTCATTTATTAGATGTATCTAGAAAATAGTGTAATAAATGAGCTATTGTAGAGTTCAATCATTTTTAGGGAGTTATTTTCAATTTAAAAAACCTATTGTATAATAGAACTAACTTTAAATTTTTATGCCATAAAAGCAGTCTTATAGCTATTTTAAAGATTTTAGAGAGCAAAACATTTTATTCAAGCTAAATAAATTCGTAACATCTTGTTTAAGAAGGAAAAATTTAATTTAAAGGGAAAGAAAATATACTTTGACTTAAAAATGCTTCATATTAATAAATAGAATTGCACTATATAACTTGTTTCATGTTATTGTTTTCTGTAACCAGAAAGGCAAAAAATGAAATGGAATGGAAAATGAATATGATAAGGAACTATTAGTACAGTATCAGGTATAAATACTAAAGGTAAAATGATTCTTTGTTATTTGGCAGAGTAATAGTATCTTGTTTGATTTTTCATAAATAAGCTATTTACTATTTATGAGGAAGCTGGAGCATGCCTATATATTTGCAAAAAGTCTTTTTAAAGAAAATGCTATCAGTTCCCTCTCCAACTCCATTCTGGAATGTAATATCTTGAAAGCAAAATACAGTGCAGTCAGGACCACCCAATTCAGATCACAAATCTATTAAGCTGTCTGCTATTTACTAACCTGACTGGTGTTAACTTTCCCATGTTAAATGATAAATCTATCAAACATGACTACTATTTACATCCATTTTCTTACCCATCGCTATATCTGAGGTTTGTTTTTTCCAACCTAGGACATTTTGAAAGCAAATTTAAAAGATATTCAAACTCACAACATACTCAATGATATTTAACTGCACATTAAATATGAATTTTGTCAGTAACAGTGCTTTTTTATTGAATCTTGAATTCAGGGGTGCTTAACCACTGAGCCATATCAACAGCTGACTATATCTATCTATCTATCTATATCTATATCTATATCTATCTATATCTATCTATATCTATATCTATATCTATATCTATATCTATATATATATATATATATATATATATATATATAATTTTAAGACAAGTTCTCACTAAGTTGCTTAGGGCATTGCTAAGTTGCTGTGGATGGCTTTGAAGTTGCGATCCTCCTGCCTCAGCCTTAATAATATATTATCTTTCACAAATCTTCACATTAAGAGAAACTTAAATACCTTTAGTCAAGTCTGATTACATGAATGGTCTTACACTGCCCTTATGGGTTGCCCTTTGCTTCCAAAATTAAGAAAGTGCTGTTCATTTGTGTTTTTTTAAATGTATACTGTTCTTTTACATACTGATTTGTGATATCTGTTTCTTACTTGAGCAATTAATTTCAGCAGAAAATTCCAATCATTTATATTGTACTTTATTTTAAAAAATGATTGTATTTCTATGGTTTCAATGCACTTTTCTTGCATACAGATACTCTTAACCAAAAATATATGCTTTACTAATTTCTACATAACAATTTAGTATAGTTTTAGATTTTATGTTTAAATGATAGTTTTTTAAAAGTTAGGTGTTTCACAAATATCAAATTTTAATTTTCCTGAAATGGATAAAAGGAAAGTTTATATTTAAAAAATAAGTTTTTCATTCACTTTAGCCACTTGAAGGAAAGAATATTTTGACATCCAAAAAGAAGGCAAGCAAAATCTCAGAACAAAAAATGATGATTTAAAAGGAATAATTTTTTTTTTGCTCTCAATCTTTGTTTTTTTTTTTTAATTTTTTTTATTGGTTGTTCAAAACATTATAAAGCTCTTGACATATCATATTTCATACATTAGATTCAAGTTGGTTATGAACTCCCAATTTTACCCCAAATACAGATTGCAGAATCACATCGGTTACACATCCACATTTTTACATAATGCCCTATTAGTAACTGTTGTATTCTGCTACCTTTCCTATCCTCTACCATCCCCCCTCCCTCCCCTCCCATCTTCTCTCTCTACCCCATCCACTGTAATTCATATCTCTCCTTGTTTATTTTCCCATTCCCCTCACAACCTCTTATATGTAATTTTGTATAACAATGAGGGTCTCCCTCCATTACCATGCAATTTCCCTTTTCTCTCCCTTTCCATCCCACCTCATGTATCTGTTTAATGTTAATCTAAAAGGAATAATTTTAATGAATAACTTTCTACGGTGTCATCAGTTTCCTGATTTTGATGTGAAATGTTTTTAAAAATTTCACCACCTGACTTATTAGAACCACTGATCTGTAACATTAATTAAGATCATTAAATTGCCCCATTGTCTCATCACACTTCCTGGAGAGCAGAAGGTAAGACTGGTGAATTCCGTGGGCTGGATTCATTGCTATGCTTCCTTCATCATGAAAGTGCCTTCCAGGAACTGATAGTTCAGGGATGTTATGATTAACAAATGTATAATTGTGTCCTGTGATAAAAGAAAAAGTTTTAAGGAGATACCAAAGCCTGTTAAAGAATCTCAAGTACCATGGCAATGGCTTCATATCAATCTGTGTCTCCTGGTTATACACTCTCATGGTGGAAGAATGTAAGGGAATATCATGGTCCTATTACACTTCCCCTTTTCCTGCCAAGTTACATAAAATGTTCAAATGTCTATGCATACTTTGGGAAATAGTTTAATAGAAATATCCATATTTCACACTGACTGTATTCTGACCCCATTATAGTATATTAAGATAAATTTGGAGTGCATTAGCTTTTTCATTTATGCTAGGAGGGGACATAACCAATTTTTCTTAATTTATAGATGCAATACTGTTTAAAGGAAGAGGATGTTCTATGTAGAATTGTAGTTATGAAATGAACAATTTTTTGAATTCTAAAGGCATGTTTAAACAAACAAAACTTGGCCATATCTTCAAAGAATAGGTTACTTATACTAACAATAGGTTATTATTTGAAACTCAGAAAATCTTAGAAAGAAAATCAATATGAATCTTTTAGTTTCAAACTTTTAAAGGCTCTATAACATCACAGATAGGAAACTATTGCAAATAAGAGAGAGAAAGTTAGCTGATTTAAAACGTATCAAAACCAAACATCGTTTTCCTGCCCTTGGAAAATAGCAATAACATCTTTGAAATTGACTTTACTTACTTCAGGGTCCATACTAACTCTTATTCTTAAGAGTCTTTGATCAAAAACAATGAAAATCTGAAAAGATATTTAATATCGTGTGCTAGAATTCTTCACAAGTTGGCATCAAAAACTTAGTGGAGACAGTATGGACTTCAGAGTTTCACACATCTGGGTTTTAATCTTGCCTCTGCTGCTCAATAATTCTGAAACCTATGGCAAGTTATATAAAGTAGTTGAGACTGAGATTTCTCATCTGTAAAATGAAAACAGTGTCAAGTTGAGACTGAAGCATGGCCTTCAGATTCTAGGAAAACGTTTTGCAATAAATACTACATTTGCAAACCCAAGACTGACTGGATGTTGTATAATCAGAAAGCAAATCTTTGTAACTGCTTTTGATGTGCATGAATAATAATAACAGCTATAAAAGACAGTATAATCATAAATCATGTGATGTAAAAGGTAGTAGAAAGTGAGGCTCCTGTGAAAATTATTTTTGTTAAAATCATGTTGATTTAAAAAGTTAGCTTGTAGGATGTTGCTCAGTGTTAGAGTATTTGTCTAACATGTGAGGCCATGGTTTTGAAACCCAGCACTGCAAAAATCACCGCCATCACCACCACCACCATCATCATCATCAATCTTGAATGAATGAAAAGTATCATGAGATTTTTTTTAAGTCAAATAATATGAAACTAAGGTATTTAAATAGGTTCTAATCAGGAAGTAAAAATCATCTTATATTGAAGTGATGCCACAGCATCACACTGCTGTTTAGTGAAATGTTGGTGCCTTTGGTTTCCAAACTTTCAGGATAGTGTACAGCACCAAACGTCTGCAATAATCTTTGACAAATGATATGATCTACTGGAAATGTTTAGAATATAAGAGAACATTTCTCCTAGTAATCATAGAGAATAGTAATGTCAGGTCTGGCTGATGTTAATGAGCAGTGAAAGGATCTTAATGAAACTGTATGATGTGTGAGCTTTGTAATTGCTGCAAGTCTTGGAAAGGAAGATCTGAATTCCCTTGATTAAAGGAGGCATGCTTCAGCAAGTATGCATGGACCATCTTATTGTGTAACATTCCAAGACACTCATAGGTTAGCTGCCCTAGGGGAAAAAAATAGATATGGAATTTCAGATCCAAAGGGGGATTTTATTTGGTAGCAAATAATGCTAAATTCTGGAAAGGGATAGCACTTTTTTCTCTTTTTTACACTCCCCAATGAATTTTTGCAATAAGTTTCTTCAGATTTTGTTGAGTAAAGAAAATATTTTTTTTTTTCCTTTTCATGTACAACAACCAGATTGCTGCTCTACACTATGCTTCCCTGGTCTTTAATGATCTGGAGAAGGTTCCAAAGGGAATGATAAACATAGTGCTTTGTGCATCCCTGCCAATGGTCAATAGGCCTGATGGAATAGACGGAGTAGGCATGTAAAATAAAAGGAAAATTGCTTCTAAGTGGAAAGAGAAAATCTATATGATGTATGGCCTGAAATACTTCCTGGGGCACTGGCCATCACACTCTGCTTTTGTAAATGGTATTCTAGAAACTGCTGGAGAAATGAGGCACACTGAGCAGAATAAAGATCAAGTACAAAAATCAAAGATCATCAATATTGTTTTATTTTCAAAGTTGTCTAAAAATAACCTGTAATTTATATTAACTTTTTTTGAGCTCTTTCTTTATAATGCAAAAGTATATGAGCTATATACTTAGTGGGCATTCTGAGTATGTAAGTATAATGGATCAAGTTTGCAGATTATACATGTTCATGAATTTTTTTCATGGTAATAAATGGCATGAGATGAGTCCTCCGAGGAAATGTTATCTCTTCCTATTATTATATATCTATTAACACCAAAGCAATATTAATATCATCATATAGGTATTTCTTTAAACATATTATAACAAAAAAGGTATTTGAAATTTGAAAATACTATTTTGTTTAGCAATGCCTTGAATAGGAATTTATTTTGTAAGTCTTAATAAATACAACACAGAAATCATTCAAGATGCAATATCTTGAATTTATTGCTTATATTGTTAGTATCCTTCAGTTGCTCAGTTGTCCTATGCTAAGATTTGTAGATGACCATCACATCTCTTTTTGTCAAGAGGTCTTTGAAGAATTCTCCTTTCTATAGGTATAATGTCAGTGTTAAGCCTTCTGACATGGTAAATGTTCTAAAAGTAAAAGAAAATAATGTAACTCCTCTGAGAAGATAAATATAGCCTGTGTGCATCATTGTGAAAGAGAAGAGATTAAGTTGTTCCCTGGAAGTTGCAGGTATGAACCAAGAACACTAAGTTATAAGGCTATGTTAGAGATTTACTTTTCATTTAGTCAGTAAAATTCCTGTCGAATGGTCCCTGAAAGTTATATGATTCAGGGTTTAATTCCTCAATAGTGTAGACTCCTCCAGGATTACAAAAGAGATTAAAGAAGCAATGATTCTTCACACAATTGGGTAGACAACCAATTTATCTTTCTAATGTTAACTTGTCTAAAAGACACTCTCATATATTTATGTCTTTCTAGGAAGCAAGCTATCAATATCTCAAAATAGGATTAAAAACAGACTAGATAAACTCTTTAAATTAATATGCAGAAGTGAGAAAAACTTTTTATATTATAAGGGACAACAGTGTGAAGCTGGAAAGTTTTAGCACTATTTACATCATCTATAACACATAATCAAAGAATAATAACTTTCATCAGTATGATCTCTGTAGCTGCCTGATGCAACTCACCAGGATAAATAAATTATCTCCTAGTTTTGAACTGTAGTAAACACAAATACAGCATTGCATTGTAAATTGCTGGGTATATAATGAGGTAACGGGATATTTATAAAAATAAGTGTCAAGAGTTGATCTTGTGTTATCACCAATGATTATTAAGTCCATAATTCTTTTCTCTTTGTCAAGTATTCCCTAAGAATTTAGTACTTTTGTTTTTTTTCCTAAACACATCAAAGAAGAACTTTTTTAAAATTAAATTTACATATGTTGTTGGTAACCTTCCTTAAACTAGAATTGAAAAATACCGGGCTTTCAAAATTTTAGCAATATTTTTCCAACAGTCAGATTTTATTGGGCAGGGGCAGGGGATAAACTCTTAAAAATTTGTGTAGGCAAATTGAGGAATTATTTAGTTGTTCTCTGAATATTTATATCTGAAATGATCTGGTGAGAGTACTTTAGGGATTTAGAAAGCTATAATGACTTGAAGTCCAGAGATGTGTCTGCTCTTCCTCACAATTGACTCCTAGTATCTTCCACAGCACCTGGCACTTACCAGGTGTGAGTTGGTATTGTCATCCATACCCTCCACAGTACAAAAGAGAATGTTTCCATCATTGTAGAGATAGTTTTCCATAGCAGTTTCTTATTCCCTTTCCAAAAGCTAGAACCTTCTAATACTCTTAGAAGCACCACTCAGAGAAAAAAAAAGTTATTTTATGTTTCCATTTAATTTATTTATTTTTCCTTGTAGTATTACACACACTAAAGAATTCTTTTTTTTGCAAAAAACAAAGACAAAAAAATCTTCAAAGCAATCTTAATTTCTAACTTAGGGACAGGATACTATGGGAAATGTGATCTCATAACTGTGAGTTCATGCACCAGAAAAAGAAGGAAACATACTTTTGGAGAAGTAAGACTTTTTCATTGAATAATGAAATTATTGTTTTTGGAAGTCCAATTGAAAACCAACATACTGAGTAAGGCATTCCTATGGTGTCATCCAATGAGAATGTCACATTTTACTAAAATTGCCAAAGCAAAACTAAAATATCTGCTTTGTGACATTTGTACTAAAGATATGTGATGGATGGGTGAGATTCTGACATAGTCAATTTAATCAAAAACTAAAACATTAGCAAGTTGTGGTCATCAGCTACAAGATATTTTCTTATTGCTGCTTTTAATTTAGATGCTTATTGAATACTGTTTAATCAATAATTAATATCCTGTCACTTTCATCTGTGAAGAATGTACCTTGCCATTAAAAGTGTTTGATGAAGCCTAAACTGTTCCCATGCACTTAAGTTCCTAATCACTGATTAAGACACTAGAATTTCATGAGTGGATTCTTTTCTTTCTAGTCCCCAATATTACTCTTTATTGGATTTATAAGTGCAGTATATTGACTAAGTCAGGCAGGTAGCTGCTGGAAGCAATGCCTTCCTTGCCTAAGTAAATTGCTGTTAACCAAGCATAACAAAGATAACTGAGCAGTCCAAATGACAAGAACAACAAAAATAAAGGCAATAAAGTGTGAAATTAAAAGTTAAGCTGGGTAACTAAGATGGGCAAAAATTGACTTTTTAAAAAATCAAATCTTTTAAAAACCAATTAAGGCCATCAATTTGTTAACAACAGGCACAGTTTGCATTTCTCCAGAAATGTATTCCACACTGTCCGCCTAAAACCGGAGGATGCATCTGCAATAAATTTGCCAAAGTAAATTTTTTATAATGTAAAGTAAATCATCATTTTCCTCATTGTTAAGGGAAAGTAAATTTCCACAAAATCACTCCCCAAATCATGGAGGCAAGGTGACACCCACTTCTCTGAGCTAGGAAGCCCGAGAGTCCCACACTCATTAGGCCAGGAGGGCAGAGTTGGAAGATGCAGTGAAGTGAACAAGTGATAAAAAGTGTGGCAGCCAATGTCCTGTGAGGCTGCTGCTGGTGGGGATGGCAGTGTGCTTCCAATGAGAATTCTGCCATTCATGGTCCAAGTTTGTCCAGTGTACAACGGTGACTTTACAGAAATCTCTAGTAACTAAAGCACATAGTAAAACATGGTGTTTATAAGCACAATAGCTACATAGCTTTCCTGATTAATTACTTTACAGTCTCATTTTCCTTCTTTTAAAAAATGAAGTTTATACTAATCAACTCTCAGCAATTTGTATGGGTTAAATAAAATGAGATATAAATATGATATTTGGAATTTAGGGTCTTTGGGAAAATATGTTTGGGATCCACCCAATTTATTTACATTACAGGTAGAGCCTGTTCATAGGTATACTGAAAGGAGTTCTGGGATATTCAAGGTGAAGGGGTCACAGAGGGAACACTTTTCCCTGGAGTGTCACACAGAACTTCATTAGGACTTTTACAGCCTAAGGGACACCATTGACTTTTGTCACTAAGCCTTTTTATCTGGCACTCTTTCATCTCCTTGCATTCTGTTGCCTGCACCACAGTCCTTCTAACTTTGTAGCATTGCTCTTCATGACTCTCAATTAGCCACCATCTGTCAATTTGATGGTTGTTGTTTATAACTATTGGCTGTTTTTTCTCTCTCTCATTTTAGCATTGCCCCTAACTCCTTCTGTGTTTTAACATTCACCTAGTAGAAGGATATGTTATGTGACATCAAAATCAGCAGTCAATACCAATTCACGGACCAGCAAAGAATTCTGATTTTCAAATTTATCCATAAAGAATAAGTAAATAGCCATTAAATATTGGGTTTCAACAGTTTAAAGGAAACAGAATTGTTGAACATTCTAAGTGCCCTTCAACAAATGAATGGATAAAGAAAATGTGGTATACATACACAATGGAATATTACTCAGCCATAAGGAAGAATGACTTCATGACATTTGCCAGCAAATGGATGGATTTGGAGACTTCATGAATGAAATAAGCCAATCCCAAAAGGCTAAAGGTTTAATGTTTTCTCTGTTGTGTGGAAGCTAACCCACAATAAGGAGGAAGTGAGGGAAAGAATAGAAGTTCAATAGATTAGACAATGGGGAATGAAGGGAAGGGAAGAGGATAGGAGAAGGAAAGATAGAGGAATGATTCTGACATAATTTCTCATATACATATATGAAAACAACACAGTGAATACCACGATCATGTACAATAATAAGAATGGGACTCTAACTAGAATAAGATATATTCCATGCTTTTATAATTATATTAAAATGGATTCTGCTGTCATGTATAACTAAAAAGAACCAATACACTAAAAAAATTATATGTACAAATAGTCTAAGGAAAGAATAGATAAGATTTTAAGAGGTAAGTTTCAAAGGGAAATTTATGTGTTATGGTTTTATTTTATGGTTCTAGTTCTACTTATTAAAATATGAAGAAGTTATACATTTCAGTTGTAATATTTGATGATTATGAGCATTATAACTTTCTCTCAAAATATTCTTTTGAATAATGTGAGTTACAAAGAGACATTAAAATCACAGTAAATAACAGCAGCAGGGAAATTTGAGTATCTTAATGGTGGATATGTTATAAAACCCAAAGTTATCCAAGAGTGAAGCCATAAAAGGTACAAAACAATGCTGAGAAAAATTAAATAAAGAATCTCAACATTGTTAAAGATGTCAGATCTCCCCCCAATTTATCTATTGATGCAATTTTACACAATTAAAATTCTAGCAGGATCTTTTGTACAAAATGGACAGGCTAATTACAAAATTTTACAGAAATATTAAGGATCTAGTATACCCCCCAAAAAATCATTGAAAAGAAGCAAAGTTGGAGAACTTACCCTGCCAAATTTAACTTAAGAAAGGACAAAGTAATCCAGACTGCTAGGTACTGGCCAGGGTAGATCAACACAACAAATTAGAGACTCAAGATCTAGACACATATTAGACATATTAGAAATAGATAGACGTTAAAGATGCCACAGTGATTGGGAAAAGAAAATTCCCATCAGCAAGTGATGGTGAGGACATAAGAACATTCTGTAAAAGTACATTCTTACACACTGTGGATGTATTACTCACTATTGTTGTGCAATAAATTACTCCAAAATTTAGCAACCTACACACAAAAAAACATTCTTTTACACAATTGTTGAGGGTTAGAGATCTAGGACTGCTTAGGTGGGTCCTCTGATGCAGAGTTGCTCACAAAGTTATAATCAGGTTATCAGCCTGGGCTACAATCACATCATGGCTCAACTAGGGCTGGAGAACCTAGGTTCAACCTCACTCTCCTGATTGTTGGGAGCCCTCAGTTTCTTTTGCTCTTGACTGCTTGAATGGAGGTTTTTGTTCTTTTCATTGTGGGTCTTTTCATAGGTATGTGCACACATCTCCACTTGCATACCCCAGAATGAGGTAAAATAAAGACAAAGAGACAGAGAGGGCCCAAAATACAAGAATCCGCTTTTAAAATAATCTAATTATGGAAATGACTTATCATCGTGTTATCTGGGTGCTACTGTCCACATGGAACAAAAGTGGTAAAATGTGGGAGGTAATGCACAGAAGTATGAATGCCAGGAAGTATTCACCATCTTAAATACTGGCTACCATATAGAAATTAAGAAAAAAATAAATGTATAAAGCACTCAGAACAGTTCCTGATACAGCAGACGCACTGTATGTTATCTATTTCTATTATGACTACACCGATTATTTTTATAATTGAAAACAGTAACACAATTGAAATATTATTTTCTTAGACTTATAATTTTTTTCATCTTACATCTATCCCAGCATGTTTGGTAGTTAGTTCTGTGAAATTGATATTTTTAATGCAAATAAATCAATTTAGTGTTTACTTCAAAGTTCTTAGAGTTCAGTCTTTGCATGAATACAAGGACTGTCATTTTACTGTCAATGCAAATTTAGAGAACTACTCTCATAATTACAGGCTGACCTGATTCCATTATGTTCTGTGTTGGAACTTTATCCTTGCAGACTTTGATAGATAATACCATGTGTCAATTTCCAGTTTCAGTGTCAGCAAGTAGAGCCGAGGTGCCAGGTACAAACTGAGATGATTTTTCAATGCACAACAATTTGCATGCCAGTGTTAGTGATTTGCTTCCTCTGGGTCAGCTCATCTTCCTGACATTGAGCTCTTACTGGCTCAGTGTTCTGGTTATATGAGGTCAAAATAAATGGAAGCAATTGTGTATGAATCTTACAGGACACACATCTTTGTACAAAAAGTTGTTAATTTTATTGCAGCTTAATATGTTCCTTTCAAAGTCAGAATCATAACCTCTTGGAATTTTCATAGGTTCAATGAGTGGATTTATAGCATCTCTGAATTTAATAGGTCTACTTGTAAAGTAAGGAATCATAAAACTTTAGATTAGAAATAGGTAACTGGTACAAAATTAGGTGTAGAGTATTTTTTAGAACCATTGTTCCATAGGATATTAATACCTGTCACATGACGTCATTGGCATTTGTAAAATCTTGACCATCTATCATCCATTTGCCTTTCACAGTAATCCCCCAATTTGTTTTTTGGTAAATTATTTTTCTCCCAGAATGAATCAGCTTACACCAATTATAAAATAGACTGAAGCAAACTTTTATGCTAAAATTGTACTGGTAAGTGTAATTCAAATGAAAACATATGGGAACAGAAAATGAGACAGAAGGAAGAACTGAAAATACAATTCAGTACATCACCAACTCCTAATAATTAAAATTCAGACATTGATTCAGTCATGAAGAATATATCCCAAAAGTCAGTTTAAAACCACTGCTAAATTTGTGCAATCACTATGAAAAGCAGTATTGAGGTTCCTCAGAAAACTTGGAATGGAACCATCATACCATCGTTTGACCTAGTTATCCCACTCCTTGCTTTATACTCAAAGGACATAAAATCAGCATACTACAGTAAGGCAGCCATGTAAATGTTTATAGTATCTCAATTCATAATAGCTTAACTATGGAACCAACTTAGATGCCCTTCAACAGATGAATGGATAAAGAAGATACGATTGGGAGCTGGGGTTGTGGCTCAGTGGTAGAGCACTTGCCTGGCATGTGTGAGGCACTGGATTCGATTCTCAGCACCACATAAAAAACAAATAAACAAAATAAAGATATTGTGTCCATCTACAACTAAAATATTTTTAAAAAGAAGATGTGATATATATACACAATGGAATATTACTCAGCCTTAAAAGAAGAATGAAATTATGGCATTTGCAGGTAAATGGATGGAGCTGGAGAATATCATACTAAGTGAAATGAGCCAAACCAGAAAATCAAAGGCCTAATGTTTCCTCTGATAAGCAGATGCTGATCCATAATGTGAGGGTTGGAGGAGGGGATGAAGGGACTTGGGATTGTGCAGAGGGGAGTGAGGGGAGAGGAGGGAGTGTGAGGATGGGAAGAATGGTGGAATGATATGGACATTATTACCCTATATATATATATTCATGATTACACTACTGGTGTGACTGTGCATCATGTTCAGCCAGAGGAAGGAGAAATTGTGTTCCATTTGTGCACAAGGTATCAAGATACATTCTACTGTCAAGTATAACTAATTAGAACAAATTAAAAAAAAAACACACTGCTAGTTCTATTTCCTGTCTCTCATTAAAGTCTGTCCTATGCAGCATTAAATCTTCCACTCTTTTTAGTTATGTTGACCAGCTCTTCTTTATCATTTAGGGGAAGATGGAAGCTCCCTGCTATGGTATTTTTGGCATTGCTGCTACTATTGCTTTTAATGGAGAACATGGAAATCTGTTCATCATCCAATATAGGTTGAAACAACTGTCTGAATTATAAGATTGTTGCTTGGTCCCTTTGGGAATTACAAAACAATGGGAAGTATGGAGACTGTGAGAACTATAAAATGAAGCTGCTGTCTGAGAACAGGTCAGTCAGAAGAACCCTGAAAGGTCCATACACAAGATGTGTGTTTGGGGGAGAGGTAGTTCCTGAATTCAAAGACAATAAATGATTCCATTTTCTATCCTCATTCATCCAATAATAGAAAAATAAATGAGGTATTTATCCATTTATCCAAAAAGTTTTTAAAACCAAGTTTGCAACATTTGGATTCTCAACCACTTGTGGATATAATAAAAACTGTCAAGTTGAAAGGACTTATTTTTGATATAATGATAAAAACTTACATAAGACTACTTGGAAATTTTGATAGGTGTTGCTCAAGTTGGAAGTTTTGAGGACATGTGAACTGGTAACTCCTTGTGGAGGAAAAAATACAAGTCAGTGCGTAACAGTAAGGTAAGATCTGAGTAGCTTGCAAAAGGACTTTGAATGTCTGGTCCAAGGGTTGGATTTACCTAGGGATAATAGAAAGAGGGGAAGAATGAGAAAGAGAAGAGCCCAGATGAGAGCCTATTTGGTCCGGAAGTGGAAAGGGGAGTTGTATATGTGCAGTAGATATTGTATTCCCTCTGCTTTGGAGCTGCATGTGAGAGAGTTTCACTGAAGACCATTTTCCTTTCTCCCTTCACATTTCTCTAATCCTGGAATTGTATGGGTAGGAAGAGAAGATAGTCTATCTGGACATGGAAGAACTTTAACTTTTGAATTATTTGACAGTTCTGATTATTACACCTGCTTGAGGAAATTAATTATAAAGTAAGACTGTTCCAGCACTCAAATAGTCAGGGAAATTTTTTTTTTAACTAAGCATGAACAGCTGTGAGATCAGCTCAGATTTTATCTTAGACAAAGACAAAATGGTCTCCAGAAATAAATTTTCAGGGGCTGTCTTTGACAAAAAACTAAAATTGTAAAGTTTTTTGAATGTCACCTATATCCCCTGTTCTCTCAATATGCTGATACTGTAATATTCATTTTTTTATTTTCTATTTTTAGAAATGAGTTAAGAGATTTCCTTCTTGTCAATAATAAGCTGTCATTCCCAGCATGGGCTAACTTTTGCTCTGCTATTTCCTTGAAAGTGTCCTTTAAAATATTTATTTTTGATCACTGCATAATTTATTATTTGTAATAATAAATTTGCTGCATAAATTATTATTATTATTAAAATTATTATTTTAACTTGCAAGAGAAGTTAAAAAAAAGAAAATGCCTATTAAAAATAAACTTAAAAAATGCACTACACAGGGACAATCACAATTATAACCTTATTTTATCTTTCAATAAATATGTTTATACATAAAATACAGATTTTATATACATTGTTTTAAAAATTTTATGGGAAAATTATATACATAATAGTGGTATTCATTGTAATATATTCATACATACATAGCATAAATGGGTAGATTTAATCTGTATATATCTTCTCTTTTCCTCCTATCCTTCCTTTCCCAAGCCCCTTCCGCTGTCTCTCTTCTATTCCCTTGAGGTTCTTTTTCTTTCCTTTTTCTCTTAACTTCCACATATGAAAGAAAACATATGACAGATGAATTTTCAGAGCCTGGATTATGTCACTCAACATGATGTTCTCCAGTTTCATTCATTTTCCTGCAAAGGACATAATTTCATTCTTTGTTATGGCTGAGTAAAACTCCACTGTGTGTATATACCACATATTCTTTACCACTTTGTCTGTTGATAGACACTTAGGTTGGTTCTATAACTTGGCTTTTGTGAATTGTGCTGCTATAACCATAGGTATGCACATATTGCTAGAGTAGACTTACTTTAATTCTTTTGGAGAAATACTGAGGAGTGGTATAGTTGGGTCATATGGTAGTTATGTTCCTAGTCTTTTGTGAAACCTCCATACTGGTTTCCATGGTTGATGTATGAATTGGCAATCCTACCAACAATGTATAATTGTACCTTTTTGCCTATATCCTCATCAGCATTTTGGATAATTGCCATTTTAACTGAAGTGAGGTAAAAATCTCTGTGGAGTTTTGATTTGCATTTCCCTAATTGCTAGAGTTGTTGAACATTGTTTCATAAATTTATTGATATTTGTGTTTCTTATTTTAAGAATGTCTATTTAGGGAGCTGGGGATGTGGCTCAAGCGGTAGCGCGCTCGCCTGGCATGTGTGGGGTGCTGGGTTCGATCCTCAGCACCACATAAAATTAAAATAAAGATGTTGTGTCCACCGAAAATTAAAAAGTAAATATTAACAAAATTCTTTCTCTCTCTCTCTTCTCTCTCTCTCTCCCTCAAAAAAAAAAAAGAATGTCTATTTAGATCATTTACCCATTTATTGATTAGAGGTTTTTTTGGTGTTAAAATTTTTAAGTTCTTTAAGTGTTCTGGTATTAATCCTCTATCAGAAGAATAGCTGGCAAAGATTTCCCCTACTCTGTAAGTTTTCTCTTCATGCCCTTGTTTCCTTTGCTGTGTAGAAGATTTATAATTTTATATCATCCCATTTATTAATCCTTGGTTTTATTTCTTAAGCTTTAGCAGTCTAATGGAGGAAGTCAATGCCTGTTCCTCTATGCTGGAGGGTTGACTCTATGTTCTCTTCTGGCAGTTGCAGCATTTCTAGTCTAATTCCTACATCTTTGATGCACTTTAGGTTGACCTTTGTGCAAGGTGAAAGACAGGAATATAGTTTATTCTTCTACATATGAATATCCAGTTTTCCCAGTACCATTTGTTAAAAAGACTATCTTTCTCCAACATGTGTTTTGAACATCTTTGTCACTTATCATATGACTGTATTTGTGTGGATTTGTCTCTTGTCTTCTATTTGTTTTCATTGGTCTTTATGTCTATTTTTGTGCCAGTATCATGCTCCTTTGTTACTATAGCTCTGAAGTATAATTTGAAGTTGCAAATTGTGATGGCTCCAGCAATGCTTTTTTTTTGCTCAGAATTGCTTTGAGTATTTTGGGCTTTTTAATTCTTCTGTATGAATTTTAGGATTTTTTTTATGTTCTGTGTAGAACTAAAAGATCTTGATGGGGATCACATTGAATCTGATTATCACTTTTGGCAATATGGACATTTTAAAAATACTAATTCTCCCTTTCCATGAATATAGGAAGTCTTTCCAGCCTCTACTGTCTTCTTTATTTCTTCAGTGTTCAATAATTTTTATTATAGAGTTTTTCACTTCCTTAGATTTATTCCTAGGTATTTATTTATTTATTTATTTGAGGATATTATTAATGTAACTATTTTCCTGATTTCTTTTCTCAGTGAATTAATTATTGGTCTATATAAAAGCTTTTGATTGTTTTATGTTGATAGTGTATATTGCTACTTTGCTAAATTTGTTTATTAGCTCTAGAAATCTTCTGGTGAAGTTTTCTGTTTTTTTTTTTAATATAGGATCACATCATCTGCATAGTGATAATTTGTTTTTTTTTCTTTTCCTTTTATGTCCCTTGTATTTCCTTCTCTTGCCAAATTGCTATGGTTAAATTTTCAAATACTATATTGAATAAGAATGGTGGGAGTAAACATCATTGTCCAGTTTCTGATTTCTGAGGAAATTCAGTTTTTCCCATTCAGTTTGCTGTTGATTTGCTGTTTACCATATATAGTATTAATAATGTTTTTGTAAGTTTCTTCTATGCCTGATTTCCTCAGTGATTGAAGTTTTTTTCTGCATCTATTGAGATGATTATGTGATTTTTGTCCCCAATTCTATTTATGTGATAAATTATGTTTATTGATTTGCATTTGTTGAACCATCCTTAGAATTAAACCAACTTGATCATGATGAGCATACTTAATGCATTTTTCACATGACTTACTAATATTTTATCAAGGATTTTTGCATCTATGTTCATCAAGGATATTGTTCTCTAATTTTCTTTCCATGACATGTCCTTATCTGATTTTGGCTGCATAGAATGAATTTGTGAGTGTCCTTCTCCATCCCCCAATTTCATGAGCATTGGTATTAGTTCTTCGTTAAAGTCCTGGCAGAATTCAGCTAGGGTTCCCCTGGTCCTGGGCTTTTATTTTTTGGAAAGCTTTTCATTACTGCTTCAATCTCATTGCTTGTGATTGTTTTGCTTAGGTTCTCTGTAACTTCTTGGTTCAGTTTTGTTAGGCTACATGTGTTTAAAAATTTGTCCATTTCTTCTAGATTTTACAATTTATTGGAATATGTTTTCTAGTAGCCCCTAATTATCCTCTGAATCCCAAAGATGTCTGTGGTGAAATCTTATTTTTCATCTTAATTTTATTGATATGAATCTTTTTTTTTTTTTTTTTGGTTATTTTGACTAGGGGTTTAGCAATCTTGCTTATCTTTTCAAAGAACCAACTATTTGTTTCATTGATCCTCCTACTATTATACACACTGTGTTTCACTTTTTCTCTTTTTATTTCTTTCTTATTTTAACTGGGGATTGAACTCAGAGGTGCTGTACGCTGAGATACATCCTCAGTCCATTTTTATTTTGAGACAGAGTCTCACTAATTTGCTGAGGCTGGTCTTGAAATTGTGATCTTCCTGACTCAGCATTCCAGCATTCCACACTCTATTTAAAACTGATTTTAAACATCACTTATGGCCATTTCTCCTTTCATCAATTATAAGGGTTCTCTTGAGTTTCATTTATGGATATCTAAGTTTATTTAATATTTGCACACTTGGAGTATTTTAAATTTTCCATTTTTAAAAATAGCACTGAGATGAATATTTTTGAAAATTTCAATCTGATCTTTATTTTACTTATTGTGCTTAATTTTCACATTTTTTGTTTTTATACTTTGTTCATATCATTGTAGTATGTTTTCAGATTAGACCATTAGTTCAATATTTTTATCCTTACTCTTGAATAAACTAAAGTTGATCTGGTTTGAATAGAGTTGTGCTGGACCCATGAAACCTTTAATTTGAATGCTTTGGCATTTCTTTATATGTTTATATCCTAATGCTATTCGTCCACAGAGAGGGTTTGGATCCAATATGCCTTAGGTATTCATGGTTGGGTTCTGAAAGGACATAAATAGAAAGGGAGGGCAAAGGAAATTGTAGCCACTTGTATCTAAGTCACTTCTCATAATTACTAAATGTTTCCTTAAATACCCTATTCTCTTATTTTAAGGCATATTGGTCAGAATAAAACAAAACCATGGTTTACTGAATGCATACTAATTCTTTTTTTATATGGTACTGGGAATTAAACCCAGGGTGCTTTACCACTGAGTTACAGTGCCAGAAATTTTTATTTTATTTTATTTTTTAATTTTGAGACAGGGTTTGGCTAAGTTTCTTAGGGCCTCACTAAGCTGCTGAAGCTGGCCTTGAATTTGTAATCCTCCTGCCTCAACCTCCTGGGCCACTGAGATTACAGGTGTGCACTACCACATCTGGCTGATTTTATGACTATTTTCTAATACATATATATTTTAGATATATAAAATATGAATTGTCGGCCCCCTCCCCCTGCACCGGCAAGGCAGACGGAACTGTGACCACCCACAGAACAGGCTCAGTGGCCTGCGGAGGGGCAGAGCT
The DNA here is from genome assembly GCF_021218885.2 of Marmota monax. Taxonomy (NCBI): domain Eukaryota; kingdom Metazoa; phylum Chordata; class Mammalia; order Rodentia; family Sciuridae; genus Marmota; species Marmota monax. The sequence continues at coordinate 20,765,733 of NW_026692781.1, forward strand.
TCCAATCACTCCTGCAAGGTAGGCGGGCCCACCGGCAGAAGAGGAGCAGCGGCCTGCTGAGAGGCAGAGCTGCCCTCCACCCCCCGTGCCTGCCAGGTAGGCGGAACTGTGACCACCGACAGAAAAGGCCCAATGGCCCGAGGAGGGGCAGAGCTGCCAACCACTCCTGCAAGGTAGGCGGGCCTGCGACCCACCGGCAGAACAGGCGCAGCGGCCTGCTGAGAGGCAGATCCGCCCCCTCCCCCCGCGCCTGCAAGGTAGACGGAACTGTGACCACCAACAGAACAGGCCAGACCTGCAACCAACAGACAGAACAGGCCCAGTGGCCTGAGGAAGGGTAGAGCCGCCCCCCCCCCCCCGCACCTGCAAGGTAGGCGGACCTGCGACCCACCGGCAGAACAGCCCCAGAGGCCTGCAGAGGGGCAGTGCCGCTGCCTGCGCCTGCAAAGTAGGCAGAACTGCGACCACCGACAGAACAAGCCTAGCGGCCCGCAGAGGGACAGAGCCGCCGCCCGCGCCTGCAAGGTAGGCAGACCTGCTATCGACCGGCAGAGCAGACCCAGCGGCCTGCCGGCATGGTAGGCACATTGCCCCAATTGGAGGAGGGGCAGAGCCGCCGCCCGCGCCTGCGAGGGAGACTTTGCAACTAAACAAGACCAATATAAATATATAGGGGGAAAATTCAATAGCACAACAGTTTCACCAAGTAGAAAGGAACGCGAACAGTATGAAGAGACAAGGAAAGAAAGGACCACAAGCAATGCAGGTCAACTCAATGTTAGAAGAGGTAATAGCTGCAGCAGATGGAATGTCAGATAAAGAATTCAGGATATACATGCTTCAGAAGATCTGGAGTCTCAAGGAAGACATCAGACAGCAAAATCAGACAATGAAAGATCACTTCAACAATGAATTACATAAACAAATCCAAGAAGCAAAAGATCAACTATACAGGGAGATAGAGGTTATAAAAAACAAACAAACAGAAATCCTAGAAATGCATGAAGCAATAAACCAACTTAAAAACTCAATTGAGAATACTACCAGCAGAGTAGAACACTTAGAAGATAGAACATCAGACAATGAAGATAAAGTATTTCAACTTGAAAAGAACATAGACAGCTCAGCAAGACTGTTAAGAAACCATGAGCAGAATATCCAAGAAATATGGGATAACATCAAGATACCAAATTTAAGAGTCATTGGGATACAGGAAGGGACAGAGTTTCAAACCAAAGGAATGAGCAATCTATTCAATGAAATAATACGAGAAAACTTCCCAGACTTGAAGAATGAGACAGAATCCCAAATCCTAGAAGCCTACAGGACGCCGAATGTGCAAAATCATAAGAGACCCACACCTAGACACATTATAATGAAGATGCCCAACATACAGAATAAGGAGAGAATTTTAAAAGCTACAAGAGAAAGGAAGCAGATCACATTTAGGGGTAAGCCAATCAGGATAACAGCTGATCTTTCAACACAGACTCTGAAAGCTAGAAGATCCTGGAATAACATATTTCAAACACTGAAAGAAAATGGGTTCCAACCAAGAATTGTGTTTCCAGCGAAATTAAGCTTCAGGATGGAAGATGAAATTAAAACCTTCCACGATAAACAAAAGTTTAAAGAATTTGCAGCTAGAAAACCATCTCTTCAAAACATCCTTGGCAAAACATTACAGGAAGAGGAAATGGAAAATAACAATGAAAACCAACAGTGGGAGGTAGGACAGTAAAGGGGGGAAAATAATCAAAGAGGAAAACAAACCATGTTTAGTAACATAAATAAACAAATATGGCTGGAAGAACAACCCATATCTCAATAATAACCCTAAATGTTAATGGCTTAAACTCACCAATTAAGAGACACAGGCTAGTAGAATGGATCACAAAACAAGACCCAACAATATGCTGCCTACAGGAGACGCATTTGATAGGAAAAGACATACATAGGCTGAAGGTGAAAGGTTGGGAAAAATCATATCACTCATATGGACTTCGGAAACAAGCAGGTGTGTCCATACTCATATCAAATAAAATAGATTTCAAGCCCAAGTTAATCAAAAGGGATAAAGAGGGACACTACATACTGCTCAAGGGAACCATACACCAACAAGACATAACAATCATAAATATATATGCCCCTAACAATGGTGCAGCTATGTTCATCAAACAAACTCTTCTCAAGTTCAAGAGTCTAATAGACCACCATACAATAATCATGGGAGACTTCAACACACCTCTCTCACCAATGGACAGATCTTCCAAACAAAAGTTGAATAAGGAAACTATAGAACTCAATAACACAATTAATAACCTAGACTTAATTGACATATATAGAATATACTACCCAACATCAAGCAGTTACACTGTTTTCTCAGCAGCACATGGATCCTTCTCAAAAATAGATCACATATTATGTCACTGGGCAACTCTTAGACAATATAAAGGAGTAGAGATAATACCATGCATCTTATCTGATCATAATGGAATGAAACTGAAAATCAACGATAAAAGAAGGAAGGAAAAAGCATACATCACTTGGAGAATGAACAATAGGTTACTGAATGATCAATGGGTTATAGAAGACATCAAGGAGGAAATTAAAAAATTCTTAGAGATAAATGAAAACACAGACACAACATATCACATATCGGAATCTATGGGACACATTGAAAGCAGTTCTAAGAGGAAAATTCATTGCTTGGAGTTCATTCCTTAAAAAAAGAAAAAACCAACAAATAAATGATCTCATACTTCATCTCAAAATCCTAGAAAAAGAAGAGCAAAACAACAGCAAAAGAAGTAGAAGGCAAGAAATAATTAAAATCAGAGCTGAAATTAATGAAATCGAAACAAAAGAAACAATTGAAAAAAATTGACAAAACTAAAAGTTGGTTCTTTGAAAAAATAAACAAAATTGACAGACCCTTAGCCATGCTAGCAAAGAGAAGAAGAGAGAGAACTCAAATTACTAACATATGGGATGAAAAAGGCAATATCACAACAGACACTTCAGAAATACAGAAGATAATCAAAAATTATTTTGAATCCTTATACTCCAATACATTAGAAGATAGTGAAGGCATAGATAAATTTCTTAAGTCATATGATCTGCCCAGATTGAGTCAGGAGGATATAGACAACCTAAACAGACCAATATCAATTGAGGAAATAGAAGAAACCATCAAAAGACTACCAACTAAGAAAAGCCCAGGACCGGATGGGTATACAGCAGAGTTTTACAAAACCTTTAAAGAGGAACTAATACCAATACTTTTCAAGCTACTTCAGGAAATAGAAAAAGAGGGAGAACTTCCAAATTCATTCTATGAGGCCAACATCACCCTGATACCTAAACCAGACAAAGACACTTCAAAGAAAGAAAACTACAGACCAATATCTCTAATGAACCTAGATGCAAAAATCCTCAATAAAATTCTGGCGAATCGGATACAAAAACATATCAAAAAAATTGTGCACCATGATCAAGTAGGATTCATCCCTGGGATGCAAGGCTGGTTCAATATACGGAAATTAATAAATGTTATTCACCACATCAATAGACTTAAAAATAAGAACCATATGATCATCTCGATAGATGCGGAAAAAGCATTCGACAAAGTACAGCATCCCTTTATGTTCAAAACTCTAGAAAAACTAGGGATAACAGGAACATACCTCAATATTGTAAAAGCAATCTATGCTAAGCTTCAGGCTAGCATCATTCTGAATGGAGAAAAATTGAAGGCATTCCCTCTAAAATCTGGAACAAGACAGGGATGCCCTCTCTCACCACTTCTGTTCAGCATAGTTCTCAAACACTGGCCAGAGCAATTAGACAGACGAAAGAAATTAAAGGCATCAAAATAGGAAAAGAAGAACTTAAATTATCACTATTTGCAGATGACATGATTCTATACCTAGCAGACCCAAAAGGGTCTACAAAGAAACTATTAGAGCTAATAAATGAATTCAGCAAAGTGGCAGGATATAAAATCAACACGCATAAATCAAAGGCATTCCTGTATATCAGTGACAAATCCTCTGAAATGGAAATGAGGACAACCACTCCATTCACAATATCTTCAAAAAAAATAAAATACTTGGGAATCAACCTAACAAAAGAGGTGAAAGACTTATACAATGAAAACTACAGAACCCTAAAGAGAGAAATAGAAGAAGATCTTAGAAGATGGAAAAATATACCCTGTTCATGGATAGGCAGAACTAACATCATCAAAATGGCGATATTACCAAAAGTTCTCTATAGGTTTAATGCAATGCCAATCAAAATCCCAATGGCATTTCTTGTAGAAATAGAGAAAGCAATCATGAAATTCATATGGAAAAATAAACGACCCAGAATAGCAAAAACAATGCTAAGCAGGAAGTGTGAATCAGGCGGTATAGCGATACCAGACTTCAAACTATACTACAGAGCAATAGTAACAAAAACAGCATGGTACTGGTACCAAAACAGGCGGGTGGACCAATGGTACAGAATAGAGGACACAGAAACCAATCCACAAGACTGCAACTATCTTATATTTGATAAAGGGGCTAAAAGCATGCAATGGAGGAAGGATAGCATCTTCAACAAATGGTGCTGGGAAAACTGGAAATCCATATGCAACAAAATGAAACTGAACCCCTTTCCCTCGCCATGCACAAAAGTGAATTCAAAATGGATCAAGGAGCTTGATATCAAATCAGAGACACGCCGTCTGATAGAAGAAAAAGTTGGCTACGATCTACATACTGTGGGGTCGGGCTCCAAATTCCTCAATAGGACACCCATAGCACAAAAGTTAATAACTAGAATCAACAAATGGGACTTACTCAAACTAAAAAGTTTTTTCTCAGCAAAAGAAACAATAAGAGAGGTAAATAGGGAGCCTACATCCTGGGAACAAATCTTTACTCCTCACACTTCAGATAGAGCCCTAATATCCAGAGTATACAAAGAACTCAAAAAATTAGACAATAAGAGAACAAACAACCCAATCAACAAATGGGCCAAGGACCTGAACAGACACTTCTCAGAGGAGGACATACAATCAATCAACAAGTACATGAAAAAATGCTCACCATCTCTAGCAGTCAGAGAAATGCAAATCAAAACCACCGTAAGATACTATCTCACTCCAGTAAGATTGGCAGCCATTATGAAGTCAAACAACAACAAGTGCTGGCGAGGATGTGGGGAAAAAGGTACACTTGTACATTGCTGGTGGGACTGCAAATTGGTGCAGGGTATTTAGCTCTAGGTGGGAATTCAGGATTATTTCTGAATAATATAGGTGCATGAATTCTGAATATTTAATAATTGGGGGTCAAATAATATCAGATCTACTAATATAGTTGTAGATGTGCAAATAAATTAAAATAAAAATAGTAAATACCATGAAAAATAATATGTTCAATTAAAATTACATGATGAGTGAGAAAAGTTCTTAGTTCCTTATTGTATGGAATTAAGAGAAATAGTCTATAAAAAATAAAGCATGAGGATATTATAAAAATTATTCTTCTCAAAGTAACCACTAGAACAAATATGAGCAACTTTCTAATGTCTAATAAAATACATCCAAAAAATATTTTATAGATTTTTAAAGCTACATAACCAGAAATCATAACATAAAGTACATGACATAATTAAAATAAAATCCTGTGTTTTATCCTTAAATAAAAAAGACTAAATTCATCCATCAATAGAAAAAATGGACATTTGAATCAGATGACAAATATGCTGTATGCAAACCATATACATGATCCGGAAATACCGGTGGTCATGGACTCAAAAATTTCAATAAAAGGAAAGAAGGAATTGTGATCTTAAAAAATATGCATTAGTTTCCAAAGCACTAGTTAGGGCAAAATAAAAAGAGAATTTTGAATTGATGATGAAATGAAACTCAGGACTAAATCTTCCCAATGTAGCATTAATGTTCATCAAGTCAAACTATCAGAGGTATTTTCATTGAAAAACTTAGTGATATATGTGGGCAATTTCTCTACTTGAATAAAAGGAAAGTTTTCTCAGGATTCTTATGACTGTATTTTATTTCCTTCTAAGAGTGTTACTATAATTTATTTAACCCGTCTCATGTTGATGGATAGTTAATCTATTTTCTGACCTTTTGCTGTTCCTAATTGTGATGAAATACACTTGTACCTATGTCACATCAGGTATAAGAATAATGTGTCTACAGGATAAATTTGTAAAATGGAATTTGCTTAGTCAGTGAGTAACTGTGTTCCTAATTTTAAAAGGTATTTCCTGAATGCTACCTATAGAAAGTGTTTGAGCTATCACTTCCAACAGAATACAGGGGTTTCTACTTCCTCACATCCTTGCGAATGGTCCAAAATCACAGGTTACCCTTCTTTACCACCTGAGCAACAACTTACTGAAATTGTCTGGCTTTTTACTTCATATATTTATGAAAAGCCAATCTTTATGTATTACTGTGCTCTATCATAATTTGAACCCCTATAGTCAATGTAAGCTAAATTGTTTTATATTAACTATTTATGTATTTCTGTACAGGATCCACTTGGATATGCTCAGAAATAAAAATGTCTGGTTTCATATTTTTAAAAGGTTAATAATGTAGTTTAATATAGCAGAGATTCAACATTTGATAAAATTCAAAGTTGATTCTTGATTTAAAGTAAATCTTCACTTGGAGTCAATGAACATTTTTTTTCTATTTCAAAGGGTTATTTTCTTAAAGCCAAAATTAAATACAGTTTTAATGGAGAAATGTTAGCTATGTTCCCTCCCACATCAGAAGCAAGACAAGGATGTTCTCTATCATTATCCTCTATCACTATTATTTAACTTTGCTCAGAAGGTCTTTGCCAATGCAAAAGACCAGGAAGAGAGAGAAAGGAGAAAAACAATCTAAATATTTATAAACAATACAATGATCTGCCTAGAAAAACCAAGAATGAAGGTAAAGCTTCTGGAATTTTCTTCTGACAAAAGAAGAAGGAGGAAGAGGAAGGCAGGATAAGGAAGAGGAGGAGGAGGAATTCTTGTGAATTCCATTGCAAATCAAACTCAAAAATCAAATTTTAATATGAAACAATTTAGCTGATATTCATTATAGAGACCCAAATTGTGATAGAGCACGTCATCATATAGAAATAATGCTTTTTCAAAATTAAGACATCTAGAAACAAAAATGGCCTTAATGATACTTTTGGTCCTAACCTCATTTCAAATCATGAGAACAAATATGTGGCTACTTATGTTAATTCAAATGGAAGCTCTCCTTGTCAAAGTTTGCCAATGTGTCAGACATCTGCAAGGAATTTATCCAAAAAAAAAATTGAGTGTCACATTTAAAAATACATTTTTCAGAAAAATACCAATGATAAGACATTCGAGAGAAACATGGCAGATAAATTGATCTTGTAAGTACAAATGAAGATACCTGTTCTATTTATGTTCATTTTAACTTTCAAATAATCTACTTTGTTCTGATCCCAGAGGTTCCTCCAGCTCTTCATCCTTTCTCCTCTACTAAACAGTAGGCAGCCTCCAGTCTAGGATCTAAGAATGTCCTCCTGATCCCTCCAATGAACTCCAATGACGGTACTCTTGCTTTTTAAATTTTTTAGATATATGGGCAAAGTGTCTGAAAAGGTATTTCTTCAAAAGAGATAGATGCACAAATGGTCAAACAAGCACAGAAAAGATGCTCAACATCAATAGTCATCAGAAAAATCAGATCAAGAGAATCACAGCCTTTAGGACAGGAGGCCCCTGTGTTTCCCCTTTGCTAGCAAAGCAATAAACCTTCCTTTTCCTTTTTACCAAAACTGTGTCTTCGTTATCAGGGACAAAGACTGAGCTTTCGGCAACAAATTTGGTACCCAGGTGGGACCCGAGAGCAGTCCCTGCTCCAGCTTTCTTGGGCAGTCCTGGTTATCCAGAGAACCCCACTTTCATGCTGATGTAAGGCAGACTTTCTGACAGTTGATGGCTGGAATGGTATGAGATGGGTGAGTTTGCCTCTGGTTGAACCAGAGGAGCTAGTCCTTTGAGGGACTGAGAACCATCCCAGCAGCTGCCAAAGCTCCTTTTGCTTCAGGGAACACCTGCCTTCTCTACCTGAACAGTACCAGTTGCTCCATCACGGTCCACTGTCAGAAAAAGGAAACTGAACTAGTTAAGACACGACTCCCTTGGTCAATTGGTAAGTCACCCAGTGTGCACACAGAGACTTTCAATATCACACATCATGTTCCTCTTTATGGGAACAGATGGTCCCTTTTTCTGGGGACATCCGTGGAGCCCCTGGTGTACAGTCATGGTTAAGCAGGACTGGAGAACCTAGGGATGTTTACTCCCTTCTAATATGGTCTAGATTCTCCTCTGTTTGTTGGCCTTGGGCCTAGGAATTCCCTCTGGTTGTCTGTCTTTTGTGTATATCTGTCACTGTCCCTTTTAAGACATGGCCAATACTACATTGATCCTGTAGGTAGTCTCTTGGGAAAGATCTTGGCTGGCCAATGTAAAGTTTCCCATCTGTTCGTCATGATTTTGGGGCTCTCTCTGGTTGTCTTTGTGTTTCTTTTTTATAAAACCTTGCAATTGGAGTCAGTCTGTCAGGGAAAAGTGAGTTGAAGAAAGGGGCATCTATAGGTAAGAGCCTGTCTAAGATGTTTTGCTTAATCATCTGACTTTTGAAAGGCTTTCTGGATTATTATGCAATCTTGCAGTTGGAGTAGGTCTGTCAAAGGTAAAGTAAGTGGAAGAATTTGAGCATGCAGTTCTCTCTGTTTTAAAGGTTACCATTCGTAAATGCTGGTTTGGGCAATCCTCTCTCTGTGTTTTTTCGTATTTGTTACTGGCCATTTAAGATATGGGCCATGCTGCATTGATCTAACCAGTACTCTCTTGAGAAGAGAGATCATAGCTGAATGGGCCACCAGTAGAGATAAGGCTGTCTAAAAAAAACACAGTCGATTGTAGCCCTCACCTTCCTCCCCCATGGGCTACATATGTCAGCAAAGTTGCTAGAACCAGCCACCATGCCAGGACATTTTAGAATAACATGCTAGAACCACCTGGTCCCCAGGGTCATCAGAACAGCTCTCTGACTGTCTAACACTACTGACTGACATGGCCTTCCCAGTGACTCACTGCCCTCTGCCACTCACTCCAGACCCACAAGCTCCCCCCAAACCATCCTGCCACCTGGGACTCACAGGGGTAGTGCTGCCTCTGACACTGCAGATAGGAGTAAATGATAAAACATGTTAAAATGCATAAAATAAGAGGTAAAAGAGGGGAAACATAGTAAGAAGGGGCCTAGGGAGAGAGAGATGAAGGCCTTCTGTTTAGGAGGCAGAGTACTCCCTGTGGTGTCCTCAGGGTCAACCTCAGTCTTCTGGTCAACATACCTACTTTCAACCTGGGCCCAGATGTTATGATGGAAGAGGAGGAAGACATGGAAAACAAGAACTTTATTAGGAAAACACAAAACCATGCTAACTCTACAACACGGGCTGGGGAATCAATTAAAATTCTGGGTGCACAGGGCTCCTAACTAGAGGGATTCTTGAGGTAGGATTCTGTGGCCTCCAGCTAAAAGTCCTCTCTTTAGCGCCAGCAGGATGAGACCTTCTTGGCCTTCTCACGGCGCTTTCTCCCTGGCAGGGAGGACACCAATCGCTTCCTGAGCCAGTGAAAGAGGCCCCGGAAGTTCATACAGGAAGTGCCTTCTTTGTCTGAAGGCATATCCCGCTCCTCTGACTGCAATGCTGAGACTGGAGAGCTCTTTGCAGTGCCAGGCTCCTGGCTTTCCAACTGCCAAGACAAAGAGGAGGAGTTAGAGACATTCAGGGTCAGCAGCAATGGGGCCAATATCACTCATTTATGGATTTCCAATTTATGTTTTTAACCTAAATGAGCCAACTGTCAATGCAAAGTTTCAGGACTCACTCACATTAAAGCCACACACAGGCACACACACTGGTCTGTAAAGTGCTTCTCTCTGTCCTCCCCTCTCTCTCTCTCTCAGTGCTCCCTGGCATTTCCCCAACACCTCTTCCCTGACCCCTTTCCTGGCTGTGGACCTTCTCCCATTGCTCTTCTGCCCAGACACTGGGGTCCTCCTCTGCTTCACAGCAGGTACAAGGACTCCATGCTGTCCCACCTGGCACTCCCACTGGGCCTGTCCCTTCCTCTGCAGGGGGGCAGCTCTGTGCTCACCTCAACAATTTCATCCTCCTCAAGCCCAGGAGGCATTTCTAGGAACTGCTTGATATCTCCATTTTCTGCTCCTTGACACTTGGGCAAGTCCCGACAAGCCTCCTGCTCTTCAGGACTGACCTGATCCATATGGGAAGAGACACTTCTGGATGGCTGGACATCCTCCTCCTCTTGAGGAGACTCAGTGGGCACAGAGTTGTCTACATCCTCCTTCTGAGAAGACTCAGGGGGTACAGAGTAAGCTACATCCTCCTCTGGAGGCGAATCAGGGTGCACAGTGTCGTCATCTTCGACATTCTTTGGCTGGACATCCTCCTGCTGAGAAAAATTAGGGAGCACAGATTCACCTACATTCTCCTCCTGTGGAGACGGAGGGAGCACAATGTCATCTTCTTCATCATATTCGGGGTTGTCCAGAAACTCCTTAATATTTTTCTTTTTATCCTCCAGCTCACAGAATGACTGGGTGATCGTCTCCTGTTGGTGCTTGTCCATCCTCTGGTAGTAGTCACTTTGAGACCAGTTAGCTACTGAGTCTTCATGGAGGCAGTTCAGATAGGCATACATGATCTCCATGATGGCTTTTTCACCAAGGTCTTCTGGCTTGTCCTTAATTCTATTTCTTCTGCCCATGGGTCCCCTTACACTGCTGGTTCCACATGCCCCTTGGACAGGAGGGAGGGAGGATGGACCCTCAGAGGTCAAGTCTTCACAGGGTATGATACCCTCACAGTCAGGGCCGGCCTCAGAGGGGAAATGGCCTACTGAGAGGTTCTGGTTGGTTTTAGATTCTAAAATGCTGCGCTGCATGTCGGGAAGCTGTTGCCAGAGGACGAGTCGTCCATGGGGTCCAAGGGCTCAAATCCCCAGGCTCCCTGGACACTGGAAACTTCAAAAGAAAAACATTAATGGTGATAGGGGGGAAGGGACTCATGTACTTTTCCAAATGATGCCCATTCCTTTATCCATTCCCAGCTATCCCACTCAGGCAGAAATGCATCCTGCATTTGCACTCTCCAGTCAAGGGCACAAGAGGCAGTTCTTTCTCTTTAAAAACTCATTTTATTGAATAATGACCCTCTGCCCTGAGCATCTTCCACCTGATACCTCTCATGCTTTGTCTTATCACTACAGTTGGAAGAACTGCCTGCCATAAAAGATAGTTGTATAAATTTGAAAATTTTAGGAAAGTCAATGATGTAAATAAATACCATATATCCCACCACCCAAGGGGAATGACAATCCTCAGGGAAAGAGTTTGATGCCTTATTTTATAGTCTTCTTTTTCCTCTTATCTACATACATGTATGGATTTGTACATGTGTGCCAAAGACTCTTTCCAGATTATATAAATATACAAATTACAGATTATATAAATATACAAATAAATTATACAAATCAACAACAAAAGCAGACTGCCAAGTTAAAAATGAGCAAAAGACTAGATGGGATGCTACTCAAAAGAAGATAATATGAGTTGTCAATTAGCATATAATAGTTATTCATTACGGAAATGCAAATTAAAACCAAATGAGGTATTGCCACACCCTCACCTGAATTGCTAAGAATCCCCATTGTTAATGATAACATGGATCAACTTAAACACTTACACTCTTCTATTTGGAGTTTTGTTGTATTTTTTAAGTTAAGCACATTCCTACCCTACCTGATTAGAGCAGTTCCACCTCTAGCTGTTCATCCATCTATGTTATGTTCCATAAACATTTGGAACACAAAAAATGTTCAAAGTAACTTTCATTCTGTCAAAAGACAAAATTTCCATAAATTAGTTCAATGACAGAATTGACTTTTATTTGCAACTCATGAATTGGGCAATATCTCATCTGATGTTGGACATGGCAGGACAGTTAATTTGTATAACGGGACTGGAAAAGGAATGAGCAGAGAGCCTAACACGAAAGTGGACTGCTGATCATCAGGTTACTTAGGTCAATTTCCTGCAAGAGTTAGAGGGGAGGGGACTTTCTCACCATGTTAGCTAAAACAGATTTGAGTGTGTTCACTTGGAGATTTGGCTATCATCTCTTTTCTGATTTCTTGGAAGCTCAGATAAACAATTAAGTTTTGGTTGAGTGACATAAAAATTTATCATGAGTGACTCCCTTTTGATTGGATTTTTTGGGGGACTCATGCAGGACATCAGGCCAAATCAGTCGCCTCCCTTAAATTTTATTTAACAGTCCTCAAACTGTCAACAATGCAAATATCTACATCCACAGGAGAATGGATAAACATTGGTATATTAGTACAATGAATACTATTCATGAATAAGAAAGAAAGAGCACAGGTACATTCAATCATGTGGAGGAGGCTTGGCCTTTGCATGCAGCAGGAGAAACCCAGACACTGTGTGTCCTGTGTGATATTAGAAGAGGCACAAATTATCCTTGGTGATCAAAATCAGAATAATTCTTGTGGAAGATTGGTTGAAGAGGACATAAGGAACTTTATGCAAGGATAAAATGTTTTATATCTTGCCCTGTGTATGTATATCAGCCTTTTCATTAATAAACAAAAAAGAAAAATACAAAAGGATTGGGTACATGTCCCATGTTTCAAGAGCCACCTTAAGACCTTGGGCTCATTTTTGGTTCTCTTTGGAGAACCATACCTTTCCATTAGAACATGTAACTTCCCAATTATCCCTTTGTCACCAGAAGAGGGCCTGAGGGCTTCCTGGAGAAGGGACCTTGGCAAGTACGGTCCTTGGTGCATGTGACAGAAAATAATTTCAGCGTGTGCCTGTAGAAGCACAGGATTTCTTTAGGAAAGCAAGGGATATACATCCAAGGGAGAATGCGGGCATCTTGAGCGGGAGAGATGCTTTGGGGGTCTCAGGCTCTTCTTTTAATGAAGACTTGGTGAGGGGTGGGCAGGGGAACATATGTGAGGATGACTTCAGTCTGGTGATCACAAAATAGATAATGGATATCTGGTCATTGTCAGGATCCTCAGGCTATCCGGGTTTCCATTGATCTGATCAGTAGATAACACTGAAAAGGCCCCTAAACGACCGGTTTCTTAAAAGATCATGTCCCTATCTACTTAATCTATTTATTGCACGAGCTAATTAACAGTGCCCATGGTAATTTTCATAAGTTGGTGAATTTATGTTAATTCTAAGATTTACAGATTTCCCAGAAAATTGGAAGTGAGGAGCCTGGGAGGGAGAATGGACTTGGCGAGTGACCGGCCTGAAAAGGTATGTGGAACCTTAAAATAAAATTGCATTTCTTTGTGCTTCCTTTGGCTTCCTTTTTAAATTTCTTCCATCCTACCTTACCTTTGGATTCTGAAGTTTGTCCCCTGGCACTGCCGATGGCTGTCATGTCATTGTAAATCCACCGCAGGTAGCTAGCTGCACATCACTGCTGCACTGGTCCTCAGGAGCCTAGGGCTCCATGAAAGATGCCATCCAACCATGTCACTGCCTGAACAGCTGACCTGTTTCACAGGCAGGGGGACAGAAGGGGCGCATCAAAAAGTCACTGTGATGCACTTTGCCTAAAATTAAGGGCGAAGGAATAATAAGGGAGCTTTTATGCTACACGCATGTTTTCTTTTCCATTAAATCTCAGATATGCTGTTTGCTTTAGTAGCCTTAGTTCAGGCTGCTTTGAAATCCATAGGGGGAAAGAAACCCTTCATTAAGTTCAGCAGTACAGGCCGGCAATGCAGCAGCGCTCCTATTTGGTTTTCCTTCTGTAAATATTTGTGCTCTCTCAGGCTAAGGAGTGGCCTGCACTAGAAACTAAAATATCTCCATTTATATCCTCCAGGTGCGGCAGGAAATGCCTGACCCCTCACCCTGCCCCTGCAATGACCTCAACCCCACTCCCAAGGACCACCCTCCGGGCTGCCCTAATGCAGACCCATGATCACCTCTCCAGGTTGACTGCTGAATAGCGGAAGATGAACCTGAAATTGAATGGCTATTGCAAACCGGGTTTTTTTTTTGTTGTTGTTGTTGTTGTTTTCATTCGAAAGGTGAAGGTTACTTAGCTTTCACTGCTGCCTTCAAGCTTGTTAATGAAAAGATGGAAAAACAATATTGACAATGCTGTCCAGAAATCGAGCCTGATTTATTACAGAAATGAGACTGAAGACAAATGGAAAAGTAAGAGAAGGGGGTATGACCAATGATAGAAAGAAAATTGCCAATGTCTTAAAGAAATAGTATTTCTTTTTCTATTGGCTCTATTTTTTTTTTTTTAATTTTTAATATTTATTTTTTAGTTTTCGGCGGACACAACATCTTTGTTTGTATGTGGTGCTGAGGATCGAACCTGGGCCGGCTGCATGCCAGGCGAGCGCGCTACCGCCTGAGCCACATCCCCAGCCCCTGGCTCTATTCTTCTGGGTTTTAAAAATTGCTTTTTTTTTTTTTCCCCACAAGAGAATTGTGTCATGAATGTTAATTCCAAATAAGAGGTCTGATGTTACCTGTGGGATCTGGGTGCCTCATTATCTGTTGCTGCTAACTCAACTTAATTTTGGGGAATTTTTTTTTTTTTTTTTTTTTAAAGAGAGTGAGAATTTTTTAATATTTATTTTTTAGTTTTTGGCGGACACAACATCTTTGTTTGTATGTGGTGCTGAGGATCGAACCTGGGCCGCACGCATGCCAGGCGAGCGCGCTACCGCTTGAGCCACATCCCCAGCCCAATTTTGGGGAATTTTGATCACTCATTTATTCCATAAATAGTTACTGAACTGTGTGCCAGCCCAGACATTTGGTTGATACACTTGCTTTTTAATTTTTTTAATTTTACATCTCTATAGATCTACTTCCATTTTCCTTTCCCTAAAATCATATCTTGGTAATTCATTATCAAGTTGTCATGTTCCTTCCTATTTAAGTTATCTCTTATGTAAATGGTCCTCTATATCTTCCAAGACCATGATGAGAAGCCAAATGAATTAATCTTGACCAAACCATATAAAATATTTTTTATTTTGAATATATTCCAAAATGTAACCAAAAGTCTTTGACTTTTTTAAGTTTTTAAAAATTTGTTCTAATTAATTATACATGACAGTAGAATGCATTTTGATACATCATACATCCTCTGAATGGGAAAGAAAAATATCAGAGAAATTAATTTATCTTAATAACTTTAATAAGATTATAAAAATTGAAACAAAAAGTGGAACAAAAAAATCAGAAAAATAAATGTGAAGTCAGATGTTTTTCTAGTAGGAAGAAATAGGATCGCTTTATTTAAAATGGAACAAAGTCTGTAAACATTGAAAAAAAGTTGTAAACAGCAAATAGAACTTTAAAATGTCTTGCCATTCTAGACCTCAAAGGAATTCTCAAAAAACAAATAAAAATGTTTAAATCCACAATTTCTTACCACCACTCAGCAATAAAACTAATCACAAAAGGATACAACAAACCTCTGAATATAAAAATGAATAGATTAAAATATTTTCTGAAGTAACCTATATTACAAGAAAATCAAAACTGCAATTGTAACCTACTGATATATAAGGTTTCTATACTTGCCTCTTCCTCTGCTGAGACCTTGGGGAAGGGAAGTGGGTGATAACTTCTAATTGCTCTTCACTTCTTTTCCCCATAGCTCTCCCAGTGGCCAGAGAAGAATTATCTATTCCATTTTCTTCTGGCAAGTTAAGCACACCTTTATTAGATATGCAGTGTTGAGCTATGGAGGCCCATCATTTCATGTGCTAATAGAGGAGAAAAAGGAATTAGACAATCTTTTCTCAACATCAAGTGTGTCCTTCTGCAAAAATCTTACTCTTCAGTGCCAGAACCTGAACATTCATTCATTGCTTCAATCTTTTCATTTAAACTATTTTGGAAACAATTCCAACTTATCTATCTCTCAAGCAGGTGGGCTAGCTCCTGGGAACAGAGTAAATGTCATGGCTTAACAGGCAAAATAGTAAAGCCCCTAAAGACACTTCAGATGTCCCCACTGTCATACTTCCTCACTACACAAGAAGAGCTAAGCTAACCAGCATTCAACAGAAGAAACTAGAATGATAGCAACATAATAATGGAATAACTGAGGAAGGAGGAGCAACCATGAATTAATAAAACAGAAAAGAAAAAAGTGCCAATTTTTAATTAGTTAAATAACTAGTTCTTTGAAGGGGACACTAAAATAATCAAGGTATTATTAACAATTAGAAAAAATGAGTGGTAGAAAACAGATATTTAAGGCTTATTACAAATAGTAATAGTACATAAAACAATATAGGGATAAGACAAATAGTACAATATCACACTTTAGGATAAGAAATTTCAGTCTTGCTGAAATGTCCAAATTTCTAGGGAAATATAAATTGCCAAGTTAAAAAATCAAACTAATAATAATAAAATGTGGATACGTCATTAAAAAAATGAAGAAAAAAATTTATCAAAAACCCCCAACAACCTCTATCCCATTTAAAAAAGAGTCTAAACACAGACAGCTTTATGATTAATTTTTCTTGAATTTTACGAAACAGTTGCTTATGTCATAAAATATACTAAATTTTTAGAAAAAATAAAAAATTTTAACATTACTTATTCTAAAGCCTAATATAAGACAAAAATAGAACATAAGGAGTGATCTGTTGGAAAGACCAAGTGTTGTGAACAAATAATAACAAACAGGTTTGTTTGTTAAAATACCAATGTTATTAAATCTAGCCACATATTAGAAACAGAATTATGTATAACCAAATAGGATTGATCATGAGACTATAGATAAGAGAATAGAAAAAAAATATTAAGATAATAGATCAAAATGCAAATTAAAGAATTTATGATCCTCTTTATAAATATCAGATACAGTAGATAAAATTCATCATGTGCTACTAATAAGACTCTTTATAAACTGAGTCTTTCATGAATGGCATTAAGAACCTCTACCCTAAAGTCTATCATATATGATGGTGAAGTGTTAGAGAAATAGAATAAAGATGCCTGATATTATCAATTTTCCTAGAATTTTTGTTGCAATACAGTTAAATAAGAAAACAATAATAAGAGAAGGTGCAACTATTGGAAATAAGGACAAAACTTATTATCAGTCGATAGCCAGATAGCATGCCTGAAAAATCCCAAATGAAGCTGAATGCACCTGGAGCTAATTGGCAAGTTCAGAAAATGCTGAATACAAATATAAATGTATCTCAATGATGAAAGGTGGGGGTGGGGATAAATGTGGTTATAGATGACAAAGGATTGTGGTCAAGAAAGAAGGGAAAACAACTGTGTGTGTATATGCTGATGGATTAATTTTGTAGAGAGTGAACAATTCATGGCATTGGAGCCCAGCATTAGGAGAAATGTCACAAGCTTGAAGAAGATAAGATGAAAGAGAGAAGATCCTGGACCCAATGGCTTATCCAGTCAAACTCATCAAGAATGAGGTAGAGAGAAGAATCTGCTGAGGGGCCAGAAGCAAGGAGTTCAGGAAGGTTCTTCCATGAAGGATGTAGGTGTTTGATGTCCTAACAGGGCTCATTTTGTTGGAGCATTGTGAAAGAATCACATCTAAGTAGGCTGAATATTGAATGGGAGGTGAGTAGGTTCAATCACTGACTGCAGACAGCTCTCCCTGAAGATTTTAATGGTGGAGGCAAGAATAGAAATGAAGTTATGGGTGTTGGGAGTCCACCCGGCTCCAAAGACTAACTTCCCCATCCCCCAAGAAGAGCTGACCAATGGTGAGCCCTGCTGGCTCACATGATCCTGCCATCCAATGATGAGCCCTGCTGGCTCACCTGATCCTTACCCACCAATCAGACTAGCCCTGTTGCCTCACCTGATCCTTACCATCAATCAGACTAGCCCTGCTGGCTCACCTGATCCTACCCACCAATAAAAAAGCACCCCATGCCAACTGTCAAACCACCCCCAGCTCTGTAAATATGCAGAGCTGTTCCTCAATAAAACCGGCATTTGCTCTGACGACAAGCCTTGTTTATTCTTTCAATGGGGTTTGGGATAATATATTCTATTTCAAATAAGATAGAAATTAGATTTTATTTGATGATTTAAATAATCCAGGAGAAAACCAATTAATTGTGCTGAAGAAAGGGAATCACTGCTGAAGGAAAATATTTGAGGATGGGAAAGAAAGGGATCCTCTATAAATGGCTTGAAAAAATTATTGTTACATATACAGATAAGTGAAT
Organism: Marmota monax; assembly: GCF_021218885.2. Taxonomy (NCBI): domain Eukaryota; kingdom Metazoa; phylum Chordata; class Mammalia; order Rodentia; family Sciuridae; genus Marmota; species Marmota monax. Next base: position 20,784,147 of record NW_026692781.1, read on the forward strand.
TAACTCTGTTATTGTCAAATAAATCTCTCCAAAGAAAAACTTTTCCATTAAAACATTTAATTTAATAATAAAAATTAATTTCATAAACAATTGAATATTTAATAATATTGAAATGCCTGAAAATAGCTAGAACTACTTGGAAAAATAAAAATTGTGGGGAGAAAGTTGCTCTAAATTTTATGTTGCTACTCATTGACTCACATCTGATGTCAGATTACACTGTTAAGTCATGCATTAGAATATATTCTAGGTAAATTCACACTTAACAGAAACCATAAACATGAAAAATCATAATGGGCTTCTATGCATACTTTCAAAAGCAAATAGATTTGTAAATGCTCTGATAGGTAGAGTAAATGAAAAATAATTTTAAATTTTATTCTCTTGGTTTTTCTTAGAATACATGACAGTAGAACCCATTTTGGCAAAATCATACACAGATAGGATATCTCTTATTCTAATTAGGACCCCATTCTTGTGGGTAGACACGATGATGGGGTTCACTTAGGTATTTTCACATGTGTTCATAGGAAAATTATGTAAGATTTATTCTACTGTCTTTCCTATTCTTACCCACCTCCCTTCCTTTGGTTCCCCTTTGTCTAATCTACTAAACTTCTTTTCTTCCCCTTCCCCCAGCCTTATTGTGGTTTAGCTTCCACAAATCAGTGAAAACATTTGACCTTTGTTTTTTGGGGATTGGCTTATTTTGCTTAGCATGATATTCTCCAGATCCATCTATTCATTGGAAAATGTCATAGTCTTTCTTCTGTGTATATATGCCACAATTTCATAATCCATTCATCATTGATGGGCAACTAGTTTGGTTCCATAGCTTAGCTACTGTGAATTGAGTTGCTATAAACATTGATGTAGCTTTGTCACTGTAGTATGATGATTTTAAATCCTTTATATGCAGAGGAATGGGATAACTGGGTCAAATGGTAGTTCCATTCCTAGTTTTTTGAGGCATCTCCATACTGCTTTCCAGTGGGGTTGCATCAATTTTCAGTCCCACCAACAGTGTATGAGCATTCTTTTTTCCCCACATCCTCAACAACATTTGTCGTTACCCATATTCTTGATAATTGCCATTCTGACTGAAGTGAGATGGAATCTCAGTGCAGTTTTAATTTGCATTTCTCTAATTGCTAGAGATGTTGAATGTTTTATCATATATTTATTGCTTGTTCATATTCCTTCTTTTAAGAAGGGTCTATTTAGTTCCTTTGCCCATTTTTGATTGGGTTATTTGTTTATTGGCCTTAAGCTTTTTGAGTTCTTTGTATATCCTGGAAATTAACACCCTGTGGTGAAGTAAGGTGGCAAAGATTTTCTCGCATTCTGAAGGTTCTCTCTTTATTCTATTGATTGTTTATTTTGCTGTGAAAAAGATTTTTAGTTTGATGCTATCCTGTTTATTTATTTTTCTATTTTATTTCTTGTGCTTTAGGAGTTCCATTAAAGTTTCTGAGCTGACTAGCTTTTCTTCTAGTAAGTGCAGGGTTTCTGATCTAATTGCTGTGTCTTTGATCCACTTTGAGTTGATTTGTGTGCCAGATGAGAGATAGGGGTTGACTTTAATTCTATACATATGGATTTCCAGTTTTCCCAGCACCATTTGTTCAAAAGGCTATCTTTTTTTTCCAGTGTATGATTTTAGTGCCTTTTCTTTGTAGAGCTTCTGCATAGTTCTGAAATATGTTGCTTTCATAATCATCATTACAATGATTTTTCATAATATTTGCACCAATGAGTGGTTCCTCATTTTTTAAAAATTTAAAGATAAAATCTTAAATACCAAATGATCTTATAAATTTTTCATTTCTTATGTAATTCCAAATGTTTAAAGAAAAGCTTAGAGTATGTGAATTTCAAATTTCTCTTTAAAGCACAATGATAAAGTTCTTAACTTCCCAACTCTAGAACAAATACTGGAAAAATAAACAGCATTTGTGCTATTTTATTATGATGATAATGGATTTGCATTTTTAATTTTTTCAAATATCAAGTATTTTCTAATATAAAAATTTCCATAGCTAGGTTTGAATAACCCTGCATTATAAAATGCATGCATACTGGATAATTCAGTATTTGTTCTGTTGGGCACGTGAGTAGGAAAGGGGATATCCCCTGCAGTGAGTGGATTTTAGTACTGTCAGTCATAATATGAGTTTCCTCTGGTTACTATGACAAAATTTTACAAATTTAATAATATAAAACAATGCAAGTCAATTTCTCTTATAGTCCTGAAGGTGAGAAGTCCAAAATCAGTATCACTGAGCTGAAATTGAGTGGTTGGGAAAATTTAACAAGAAGAAAAAGATAAAATTTATATACATGCATCTTTTACAGAAGCTCCATAGAAAAATCCATTCCTGACCTCTTCCAGCTTCTGGTGGCTGTTTGCATTCCTTGGCTTGTGGCTACATCACTCCAATCTCTGCCTCTGTGGTTACACCGCTTTCTCCTCTTCTGTGGGAGTGTGAGTAATCTCCCTTTATCTTTCTTTCACAAGATTCCTGTGACTACATTAAGAACTCACCTGGATAATCCAAGATAATTTTCCATCTCAAGATCCTCCACTGCATCACATCGTTTATGTCCCTTTGCGCTGTATGAGATATCATTCACACATTGTGGAGGATGTGAATATTTATGTAAGAGGGTGGGAAGTCTGACCTCCTATAGTTGCTGCAGGAATGTGCTTCTCGGTCTATTCCCTAAAGACCTAAAAACAGCATGCTACAGGGACACTGCTACATCGATGTTCATAGCAGCACAATTCACAATAGCAAGACTATGGAACCAACCTAGATGCCCTTCAATAGATGAATGGATAAAAAAAAATGTGGCATTTATACACAATGGAGTATTACTCTGCATTAAAAAATGACAAAATCATAGAATTTACAGGGAAATGGATGGCATTAGAGCAGATTATGCTAAGTGAAGCTAGCCAATCCCTAAAAAACAAATGCCAAATGTCTTCTTTGATATAAGGAGAGTAACTAAGAACAGAGTAGGGTCGAAGAGCATGAGAAGAAGATTAACATTAAACAGGGATGAGAGGTGGGAGGGAAAGGGAGAGAGAAGGGATATTGCATGGAAATGGAAGGAGACCCTCAGAGTTATACAAAAGTACATACAAGAGGAAGTGAGGGGAAAGGGAAAAATAATACAAGGGGGACAAATGAATGTCAGTAGAGGGGGCAGAGAGAGAAGAGGGGAGGGGAGGGGAGGGGAGGGGGGATAGTAGAGGATAGGAAAGGCAGCAGAACACAATAGACACTAGTATGGCAATATGTAAATCAATGGATGTGTAACTGATGTGATTCTGCAATCTGTATATGGGGTAAAAATGGGAGCTCATAACCCACTTGAATCAAAGTGTGAAATATGATATATCAAGAACTATGTAATGTTTTGAACAACCAACAATAAAAAATTAAAAAAAAATAAAATATGAATTGTCAGGTACTTACTTCAAACTCTTCCTATGTTAATTATCAGATACATATCTTTTGATGAATTTAATGGTTTTGTACATAATTAAACGTTTTCATGTTTCCACAGATGGGATTCTTCAATCATTTATTAGGCTTACTTCAGTAAATCCCACATCAAATAAAGGAATTAAATAGGCCTCTCATACACTCAGTTTTCATGTTATATAGTATGTATAAAGTATATGTAAATACTTGCCTTAAGTATTATGTAAAGGATAATAAATATTGTAATAATCTAAAATAATGTAAATGATAATAAAAATCATATAAATAAAATATATATGGCTTCATAATTATGACATCACATACTTATTTTCTTTTCTCCCTTTAGCGCAGATAATTAAAATAGGTTAAAAATGTTTAAAAAAACAGTTTTGCTTTTCCAACTGCTATTTTTATTAAAAGTAATGAAACCAATTTAATAAAATAGAATTTTATAAGGGATTAACAACAAGAATTTCAAATAATAGATTTAATTGTTTGTGTCGTATCAACTTTCTGACTTTTTTAGATACACATCAAAATTGGTTTCTAGGGGTCTGGGTTATGGCTGATCGGTAGAGTGCTCACCTAGCACGAGCGAGGACTTGGGTTCAATCCTCAGAACCACATAAGATCTAGTTTTTTTGGGGCTTTTTAATTCTTTTATATGAATTTTAGGATTTTTTTTAAAGTTCTGTGTAGAACTAAAAGATCTTGATGGGGATCACATTGAGTCTGTATATCACTTTTGGAAATATGGTCATTTAAAAATATTAATTATTTTTAATTGTGTCCAACTACAACTAAAAAATAAATATTAAGCAATAAATGGTTTCTATTTTTTCCCTTTTTACTAAAGGATATGATTTTCAAATTTCCTACCTATTCTTGAACTAATTAAGGACCTGAAATAATTTTGACAACTTTCTTTTATTTTCTAACATACAATGATGTAATTTTTGTCATTAACTACACAATGATTTGTGCATGTTTCCATTTCTATCTTTTCTCTAGCAAGTTCCTCACTATTAGATTTTGAATTTTGTAGTTCTTCATTATCTTAATAAATATATCATTCTTTGTTAAAATGTTTGTCAATTTTTGATTTCCCTTTTATATTAAAATCTGGCTTCATTTCACACAAATTGTAATTGCAAATTACTTCTTGATAAGGGACAATATTCATAGACAAATGATATATACAGATAGGATAATATACTATAATCCATGGATGAAATGTTTGCTTAAATTTGCCATTTATATGATTTAGTTTGTAATTTCCAAAAATTGGTTTTACTGAAGGCAGAAAATAACAAATTTTAGCAGTTTGTTCAAATGAGAATAATAAAAGTGCATTTATAAATGTATTAGGAAGCTATGAATGGTGGTGCATGCCTGTAATCTCAGCGGCTCAGCAGACTGAGGCAGGAGAATTGCAAATTTAAAGTCAGCCTCACCAACTCAGTGAAGCCTTAAGCAACTTATGTTTGAGATACTGTCTCAAAATAAAATATAAAAAGGGTTGAGGATGTGGCTCAGTTGTTTAGTGTCCCTGGGTTCAATCCTCTGTATGAAAAAAAAATGCATAGGAGAAAACATTAATATGTTGATGCATATAAATACATAAATATTACTGAAGGTTTACACCTCTATAAAATTAGTAATTTATCTTTTTTTACAATGTGTTTGTGGTATGATTATATGAATATTCCATATGATAAAAGTAATTATTGAACTTTAAATATAAATTATTTTCTTCAAAAGTGCATATGTAATTTCTATCCTTTTTTGATAGAGGACAGAATTCTAACTGAAAAAAATGTTTGATAACAAAAACATTTAGTCCTCTATTTTGATACAGAAAATAGAAACTTGCACATATGTACTATATTAATTTCATCTAAAATATGAAATATCTAATGTAATAAAGAAAATTTATAAACTATACTTACTACAGGATAACACATTAACTAATCATGAAGAAATAGTAAAAACATCCATTTTTTAAAATATTTATTTCTTAGTTTTAGGTGGGCACAATATCTCTATTTTACATTTATGTGGTGCTGAGAATCAAACCCAGTGTCCCATGCATCATAGGCGAGCACTCTACCACTGAGCCACAATCCCAGTCCCTAAAAACATTATTTTTAAAAAACTAATGTTTAACCAGATTTTTCAAAAAGTCATTTTTCTCTGCACAGACGTGTACAACAATAAGATAATTATTTTCAGATTCATCAACTCTGTTGGAGGAAATGTTATTTCTTGAATCTTATTTTTCAGAAAGTAAAGGGAACTTGCTGTTAGAAAATGGGAAAATATTGGATCATATGATCACTACTTTCATCTTCTTTCTCCACATCTGCATACTTATTCTTCATAAAGGCATATCTTATTTGATTAATGATTTTGATTTAAGACTGGGTATTTCTAAATTAACATCATTAAAGAAATATCTAATAATTATTCATCTTAGTAATAAATTCAATAAGGAATTCATATTTAGTTTGCAATGTTGGTTCAAATCTGGTAAATTTAACTTTATTCTAACATCTGATTTATAATTTAAATATGTATGTGCAAACTTTTATCCATTGTCACTTCCTATGAGGGAGTCCTATAATTGTTTTCATATCCTCAAAATACATTGAATTTAAATGGCTCACAATGAATATATATTAGAGCAAGAATATTTAAAAAGAAATTTGGGAGTAGATTAATGTAAATTTATTCAAAACAAAAAAGAGATGTTTAAATTATTGCAAGAATTCTGAAAGAGACTAAAATGACAAATAAATTCAGCTTTGAGCAATTAATTTAAAACAGGTTTGAAATCCATTCATAAAAGATTTATTTCCTTTAGTATAATTTTCCCTCTATTTTTGCTTTAACTTTTAGAGGTGTGGTTTAAAAAAGCAGACCAAATTCTTTTTAAAATTACACAGCTTAAAATACATTTTCTTTGATAAAATCTAGAAATTCATGTCAAATATAAAAGATTTACATTGAACTTTTGAGAAAGAATTGCTCTAAGAGAACGAATATTACAAAATGACTTAATTTTATTTCATGTCATTCTTAAATACTAAATTATCTCTTTGAAATTTCTACATTTCCTATGATATTTCAGTGTCTAAATCCTTAGTAAAACAATACTTTTGAGAAAAAATATATTTAAAATGTTTTAACTCTTCACTAAAATCATGAAAACGTCAAGTCATGTAAATTCTGGCTTCCTAATTCACATTTAAAACTGTTTCTTGCATGTCTGAAGCACATGAAGTACTTATCAAAGAAACAGAAAAGGACAGGAAACAAGTGACTATGAGTTAAGTTAAAATATTTAAAAAGAAAAAAAAATAAATTAAAGATGATAATACAAGAAAGTCCATTTTAAAATAGTCCCCCGATAAAACTGAATGTCTAGTTTATTTCCCCATAAATCTCTGTACATATTATTTTATATATTATTGCATACTGCGAAGTCCAATTTGTATGAATTACACATGACACAGAAGACGAAGAAACTTGTAGAAAACAAGGAAGCTATTTCATCTGTGGATCATAGATTGGGTTCTGTGCAATGGATATCTATTTTATTTCTTCATAGAAAGCAGTTCAATAGCTCCTTTCAGATAACATTTGCAAATAGAAGGCAAATCACTCAAACTCCACAGGCAGACAGAATCCTGAGTAGCAATGAATGCATTGATAAAATGTTTTGTGGAGAGTAAATGTATTTAATTCTCTTCCAGGATCCCCTCTTCTTTCTCCTCTTTCTCTTCCTTTTCCTTTTGTTTGTTGTTATAGTTATTCACCATGATTAGACATAATTTTATATTATTCTTGTTGGTTATTATTGTATTAAATATTTTCTGACCAATAAATTGATGTAATTGTTACTCAAAAATTTAAAAATTTGTCATCACCTTATCTGTTAGTAAATTCTGGTACTTTCAAATAAGAAAAAAAAAAAAATTCAACTTTACTCTAAAATACCACAGTGATTTGAGCAACAACTGTTAAAAAAGAACTGGGGTGTCATATATAAACATGGGCACTTAGAATCCCTCACTAACTATGTGACACGCAGAAGAACTTTTCACACACTCCAGTGTGTGTTTTCTAAACCCTAGAAAAGAATCATTTTCCCCTCTTTAGAGCTTCTTTAAACTTTCATCATAACCTGAAGCCACCAACATAAACACCTTGGTGTGGGATGAAATATACTGAAGAAGGACACAGGGGATTTAGAAGATATTGTTGATTGGCTTTTAGTCCTGTCTCATATGCATTTAATCCTAAACCATTTTTCAGAAAATACCCTGCATAGATTAAAAACAAAATTAAAAAAAAAGAAATTACAACCAGCTAATCAAATCATTGAGATATTTCAAATAGAATTACACATCCCAAATAGCTAAGTATACGGTTAGCAGTGTTTGACAACCAAATCTGAAAATTCAAGATAATTATATTAAAAGGGGAAAGTAAAAATTACAAATATATTTAATGTTATTTAGGCATACGTATTTTATTGGCCTAAATTCAATTTTTCCTCATTGAAAACCTTCTAAAATTTAGTATAAATAAAGCAAATAATTAAGTAGACATTAATGATATTCTCTACCAACAATTTCTATCTCAGACCTTGGCCTACCACTTAATTTTCTTCTACAAAAGATCCCCTGCAAATTTAATAACAATTTTACTATTATTTTCACAGCAATAGTGTGAGCAGTTACTGAAATCAGAAATATGCAATGTCACTGATTATGAATGTAAACTATTTTAGGTGAAATAGTTTATATAAATAACTAGTAACATAAATAAAACCTTAAGAATTTGCAATTTATAAAAATTCAAATTTTTCTATGATGAAATGTATTCATCATCTATATTAATATGAAGCTGAGATGTGATTATTGTAAATAACCCACATATTCAGCCATCTATCCTTGATTTTGAAAAAGACTATAATTGAATTTCTCTTGAAACTGAATGGTGAAACAAGGCAATTTTCTATATGCATAAGAAATTGACTCAGTCCAATCACTTAGCCATATGGTCATGAGTGGCTTGCAGCTGACTATGGATTTCACATTACAATCAGTGAGGACACATTTTCAAATGCTCAAGAGGAAATTTTCCTCATAATGTCTTACATCTTAAATTATGATATATTCAAATCCATATTTAAGAAAACATTAAGCTTTCATCCTGCTTCCAAGCCCATATTTAAGAAAAGATAAAGCTCTCATCACATAAATATTACATGTAATAACTTCTAACATGTCTATCCACTATGAAAATCAAATACTACTGAACAGGGCATGACTAGAGAGTTACTAAAGAAAACAAAATGCCTTTTAATGTGGTTTAAACATTATAATTCTTAGAGACAAGACCAGGTACTAGTTACACTAAATTAGTATTATCTTTATAACCCTTTTTATGTGCATATTGATTTTTGTTTTCTTAAAGGTAGCATTGAAGTAAACATTTCAAGCATAGTTTGGAAAAATAATGGAACTGTTTTCCTCTTGAAAAAACAGTTCTTAAATAAACGTGGTTTATATTTATTTTCTTCATAGTTTTCTAGGCCAATTATGAGCTAATGAAATGTTATATGTGGAGATTGAAAAAAAGAATGTATAGTATGAAAGAAATTCAAAATACACAAGAAAGAGAAAATATTTTTATAACAAAGCAAAAATGTAACATTTTAAAGATTAATTTATCCAGTGTTTCTATATTTTATTTTACTTACAAAATCTTTTTATAGTTTCTAGAACATGGTCAATTTTCATGAAAATCCACTGAAATAAATAAACACACAGTTTATTAATAAAAATTTAAAAATATATTGAATAGCTAAATTATAAATGAAGTTGATTTAAAGGAACTTCAAAGTATACTATAACATGTTTTAAGTGACCAGGTTGTTGATGGTATTGTTGATTTTATTATTCTGATATTGTAGCATATCTGTTATGTTAGATATAGCAATGGATATCTTGGTGTCATTTTGGAAAAGTAAAGAACTTTTAATGTTGAAAGGAGGACATACAAAGAAAAGATCAATGAGATTAGACAAAAATATTTCTGATTCTGAATGTAAAGGTTTGATACACTTGTCTTCAAGCTATATCCTCTCATTCTGCCTCCTACAATGTTCTAAAAATAAGGGATAACACAATAACAATGAACATATCTAGTATTAAGATTGTGCTATCATTTCTCAGTAAAAAGATACAGAAATTCCTAGGAAAGCATCTTATACCAGGTTTGCAATTGCAAATGTATGAGAGGGGGTATTCCTATGGAATAGAATCATGAGGAGGTTGTGAAAGTCTATCAATTCTTTCAAAAGACTCCAAGAAACTGCCCATTAGAGTTAGAAAGGTGGTTACCAAAATCTCAAGTGGTTCTGGGTGAGGGTAAAGAATGGGAAGACGTTTGTAAAACATAAAAAATGATAGATTGAAGGAGTAAATAAAGCGATCTATCATAGAGCAAGGATAGTTAATGATTATATTCTATATTCTTGAAAAATTCAGAATGGATATTAATTATTAATTAATTGTGATATATATTAGGTAAATTTAACCATTGCACCATGTATGTACTTTAGATCATGTCATACATAATAAATATTAACAATATTTTCTGTTAATTTAAGAAAAACTATAAAAAGACTCCCTATAGCTAATAAAATTTTGATGATTTGAGGATCACAAGGGTAATAATAGCTGCTATGGATTAAAATGCATTGAATACATTTTATTCATGAGTTTATAATAAAATAAATATTCCTGGGGGTCATTTATACAAAATAGTAGGAATCTAGTCTAGTATTAATATTTTGAAAGAAATGACTGTTATAGTGCCTTTCCTATATAAAATATGCTCTAGGGTAAACAAATAATTGATTAGTAAAAGTTTATTTTTATAGCTCTATTAAGCTGTCTCTTATAAGCTAATAAAATGAATACAGAAAATAGCACAACTTTGAAACCCTAGTAAAGAAAGGAATCTAGGCAATAGTCATTAGTGATGGTTAATAAAAAATAGAAGCAAGATGTGCATGTGTAAAAGTATCACAGTGAATTCCCTTTTATGTATATCTATCATGAACCAATTAAAACATCAATAAATAAATAGAAGCAGGACCAATAAAGTAGAGGAAGGGGATGGGGGGAGGGAGAGGGGGAAAGAAAGAGGAAGTACTGGTGATCAAAATAGAGCAAATTATATTATATGCATGTCTGAAAAAGTCAAAATGAACCCCCTATTGTGTATCACTATAATGCATTAATGAAAACATTTAAAAAGAATGTAAATAACAAAAAAGACAAGCAAGAAGTCATTAATGTGCTCTATAAAACCATCTAAAAAGTATTCTTGACAAAGTATCAAACTTAATTATGTATTTAAATGTGAATTTTGAGAGATATTTGAGTTAGAGAAACATGCTAAACAAAGAATATAAGTTTTTAGCCAACAAAGTTCAAAATGTGGGAAACTACAGAACAAATGACCCAGCTCATTCAATAAATGAATTATATGGGGGAAAAAACTAAATAGAAGAGGGAACTTTTAGAGCTAAATACCTAAGAGTTATAGTGAATGTCTTAGTCCATTTTCGCTATTGTAACAGAAAACCCAAGACTGGGACATTTAACTTGTCACAGTTCTGGAGGTTTGGAAGTCCAAGCACAGTACTGACATCTGGCAAAGGCCTCTGGGTTGCAATATCCCATGGCAGAAGTCTGCAAGAGAGAGCTCACTTGAAAACACAGCATGTCCCATGATAACTAACTTCTTAAGAACAACATTCACCCATTCACCTATTGAAGGTCCCACCTCTAATTCCACTACAGTGGCAATTAAATTTCAACTTGGAATATGCTGTGAAATTATCAAGCAAAATGCTATTAAAATATTACCTTCATTTTTATGTCCTAATTATAAAAAAGAATAATTATACAGATATATGGTAGGAGACGGTCATCATTATACAAAGTACATGTATGAAGATGTGAATTTGGTGTGAACATACCTTACATACAAACAGAGATATGATAAATCGTGGTAAAAAGGTGTATTAAGAATTGTAATGCAAAACAAAAAAAAAATCAATAAGAGAGCTCATGTATAATGGCACAATTTGCTGTGAACATACTTTATATACAGAATTATGAAAAATTGTGCCGTGAATGGATAATTATGAATGTAATGTATTCCACTATTGTCATGTATAAAATTAATCAATTAATTAACTTAAAAAAAGAAATATTTACAGACATTAGTCTGTAAATAGAACAGAATTAGCAGGAGGTATTAAGGTTTTCCTGAGATGAAACAGGACTCACCCTCACACACAGACAGGGACTGGGGGAGGGGACAAAGAAGTCCCAGAATCTGCCATCTGGTAGTTGGAGAGTCAGAAAAGCCAGTGGTGTATTTTCAACTGACCAAAGGTCTGACCACCAGGGAGCCAGAGTTTCAAATACCCAGACCATGGGAAGGAAAAGGTGAGATGGTATGGCCTCGTTTAAGCTGTGAGGCAGGAAAACAAATATGAATTCATCCTTCTTCCCTAGGTTCTAGTTAGTGAATTGAATGATGCCTACCCATGTTGGAGAGCGCAACTCACTTTACTGAGTCCACCAATTCACATGCTAATTTCTTCATGAAATATACTCAGAGACACACTGAGAAATAATGTTAAATCTGGACACTTCTTGCACAGAAAATTGACGATTAGAACATGTACGAGTGGGGGCTATAAAAATTATCATAAATTTTTATAATTGTTGAAATTAGCATAAGTGTAAATAAAGTGTATTATGCTATTCTACTTTGAAATGTATTCTAAATTCTCTATAAAATACTCTTAAAAAGTGTCTTTAAAGCAAATAATTCCATAGCAACTCCACATGAATTTGAATACATTTGTACATAAGCACTATCTTTAAAAGTTTTTTTTTCATAATGAAATTAGATAATATTTATGTCAATTTTGCCCCTTTAATGAGAAATAAAAACAATTGAAATCAGAGCTAACTTACCAGTGATTGGCAACAATTTTCTATGAAGAATGAGATAGTAAGTATTTTAGTTTTACTGATTGTATAATCTCTGTCATTATAATTTCTAGATTACTGCAATGGACACCTGCCTCCTTCGTGTAATGATGAAATCATTTTTACAATGTTATTTTTTCGGAATGTCTGTGCATTTAACTTATGTTTGATTAACTAGTGCCATATATGCTATGTAGCAGGAACAGAATGGGAGCAGAGAATTAAAACTTTAGTGGGAGAAATACCAAAAGGAAGAAAAGTCAATACTTAGATTTTTTTAGTCAATACTTTAGCTTTTTACTAACCAGTTAAAAAAATTTAAAAAAAATTAACAAGATGCTAGGGTGTTTTTTTTAAAAAGGTTTCTTTAAATTAATTAATCTCTCAATAACATATGAGAGACACTGGTATGTATGAATAGCTGTTTTACTGTAAACAAAAGGCAGAGAATTCAGCATATCATGGAGCAGTAGAATGGAGATGGGTGTAATCTTGTCCTCAGAGGAAGGCAAATGTGAAAGAAAAAAGCAATTCTAAAATGTTCTTACTTCTAGTTCTCTCTGGAAGGAAATTTAAGGGTACATGTGCATACTTTTGGCTTGGTAAATATGATGTTACTTCTGTGGATGCAGTATGAACGTAACCAAAACCTAAGAAGAATATGAGCACATTGCAACTAGTGACCCAATTCCCTGTAGAGAATTCAGAGGGAAGGCCCATTTGTTCTTGTGCCATAAGGAGAACAGATATGAGTAAATGTAGTACTGCATAAATAAATCTGAGCTGGCATAAACACCTTCCTATGAGCTATGTGTAATTCTGTAGAGGGTATAATGCTCTTTTTTTTTTTTTTTTTCTCCCACCTTCACCCCATACACAGATTGCAGATTCACATCAGTTACACATCCATTGATTTACAAATTGCCATACTAGTGTCTGTTGTGCTCCGCTGCCTTTCCCATCATCCACCCTCCCCGCTCCCCACCTCTCCCCTCCCCTCCCCTCCTCTCTCTCTACCTCTTCCACTGTATAACCCTGAGGGTCTCCTTCCATTACCGTGCAATTTACCTTCTCTCTCCCTTTCCCTCCCACCTCTCATCCCTGTTAAATGTTAATCTTCTTCTCCTGTTCTTCGTCCCTACTCTGTTCTTAGTTACTTTCCTTATATCAAAGAAGACATTTGGCATTTGTTTTTTAGGGATTGGCTAGCTTCACTTAGCATAATCTGCTCTAATGCCATCCATTTCCCTGTAAATTCTATGATTTTGTCATTTTTTAATGCAGAGTAATACTCCATTGTGTATAAATGCCACATTTTTTTTATCCATTCGTCTATTGAAGGGCATCTAGGTTGGTTCCACAGTCTTGCTATTGTGAACTGTGCTGCTATGAACATCGATGTAGCAGTGTCCCTGTAGCATGCTCTTTTTAGGTCTTTAGGGAATAGACCAAGAAGGGGAATAGCTGGGTCAAATGGTGGCTCCATTCCCAGCTTTCCAAGAAATCTCCATACTGCTTTCCAAATTGGCTGCACCAATCTGCAGTCCCACCAGCAATGTACAAGTGTACCCTTTTCCCCACATCCTCGCCAGCACTTGTTGTTGTTTGACTTCCTAATGGCTGCCAATCTTACTGGAGTGAGATGGTATCTTAGGGTGGTTTTGATTTGCATTTCTCTGACAGCTAGAGATGTTGAGCATTTTTTCATGTACTTGTTGATTGACTGTATGTCCTCCTCTGTGAAGTGTCTGTTCAGGTCCTTGGCCCATTTGTTGATTGGGTTGTTTGTTCTCTTATTGTCTAATTTTTTGAGTTCTTTGTATACTCTGGATATTAGGGCTCTATCTGAAGTGTGAGGAGTAAAGATTTGTTCCCAGGATGTAGGCTCCCTATTTACCTCTCTTATTGTTTCTTTTGCTGAGAAAAAACTTCTTAGTTTGAGTAAGTCCCATTTGTTGATTCTAGTTATTAACTTTTGTGCTATGGGTGTCCTATTGAGGAATTTGGAGCCCGACCACACAGACTGTAGATCGTAGCCAACTTTTTCTTCTATCAGACGGCGCGTCTCTGATTTGATATCAAGCTCCTTGATCCATTTTGAATTCACTTTTGTGCATGGCGAGAGAAAGGGATTCAGTTTCATTTTGTTGCATATGGATTTCCAGTTTTCCCAGCACCATTTGTTGAAGATGCTATCCTTCCTCCATTGCATGCTTTTAGCCCCTTTATCAAATATAAGATAGTTGTAGTTTTGTGGATTGGTTTCTGTGTCCTCTATTCTGTACCATTGGTCCACACGCCTGTTTTGGTACCAGTACCATGCTGTTTTTGTTACTATTGCTCTGTAGTATAGTTTGAAGTCTGGTATCGCTATACCGCCTGATTCACACTTCTTGCTTAGCATTGTTTTTGCTATTCTGGGTCTTTTATTTTTCCATATGAATTTCATGATTGCTTTCTCTATTTCTACAAGAAATGCCATTGGGATTTTGATTGGCATTGCATTAAACCTATAGAGAACTTTTGGTAATATCGCCATTTTGATGATGTTAGTTCTGCCTATCCATGAACAGGGTATATTTTTCCATCTTCTAAGATCTTCTTCTATTTCTCTCTTTAGGGTTCTGTAGTTTTCATTGTATAAGTCTTTCACCTCTTTTGTTAGGTTGATTCCCAAGTATTTTATTTTTTTTGAAGATATTTTGAATGGAGTGGTTGTCCTCATTTCCATTTCAGAGGATTTGTCGCTGATATACAGGAATGCCTTTGATTTATGCGTGTTGATTTTAAATCCTGCCACTTTGCTGAATTCATTTATTAGCTCTAATAGTTTCTTTGTAGAGCCTTTTGGGTCTGCTAGATATAGAATCATATCATCTGCAAATAGTGATAATTTAATTTCTTCTTTTCCTATTTTTATGCCTTTAATTTCTTTCGTCTGTCTAATTGCTCTGGCCAGTGTTTCGAGAACTATGTTGAAGAGAAGTGGAGAGAGAGGGCATCCCTGTCTTGTTCCAGATTTTAGAGGGAATGCCTTCAGTTTTTCTCCATTCAGAATAATGCTAGCCTGAGGCTTAGCATAGATTGCTTTTACAATATTGAGGTATGTTCCTGTTATCCCTAGTTTTTCTAGAGTTTTGAACATAAAGGGATGCTGTACTTTGTCAAATGCTTTTTCCGCATCTATCGAGATGATCATATGGTTCTTATTTTTAAGTCTATTGATGTGGTGAATAACATTTATTGATTTCCGTATATTGAACCAGCCTTGCATCCCAGGGATGAATCCTACTTGATCATGGTGTACAATTTTTTTTATATGTTTTTGTATCCGATTCGCCAGAATTTTATTGAGGATTTTTGCATCTAGGTTCATTAGAGATATTGGTCTGTAGTTTTCTTTCTTTGAAGTGTCTTTGTCTGGTTTAGGTATCAGGGTGATGTTGGCCTCATAGAATGAATTTGGAAGTTCTCCCTCCTTTTCTATTTCCTGAAGTAGCTTGAAAAGTATTGGTATTAGTTCTTCTTTAAAGGTTTTGTAAAATTCTGCTGTATACCCATCGGGACCTGGGCTTTTCTTAGTTGGTAGTCTTTTATGGTTTCTTCTATCTCCTCAATTGATATTGGTCTGTTTAGGTTTTCTATATCCTCCTGACTCAATCTGGGCAGATCATATGACTTAAGAAATTTATCTATGCCTTCACTATCTTCTAATTTATTGGAGTATAAGGATTCAAAATAGTTTTTGATTATCTTCTGTATTTCTGAAGTGTCTGTTGTGATATTGCCTTTTTCATCCCGTATGCTAGTAATTTGAGTTCTCTCTCTTCTTCTCTTCACTAGCATCGCTAAGGGTCTGTCGATTTTGTTTATTTTTTCAAAGAACCAACTTTTAGTTTTGTCAATTTTTTCAATTGTTTCTTTTGTTTCGATTTCATTAATTTCAGCTCTGATTTTAATTATTTCTTGCCTTCTACTTCTTTTGCTGTTGTTTTGCTCTTCTTTTTCAAGGATTTTGAGATGAAGTATGAGATCATTTATTTGTTGGTTTTTTCTTTTTTTAAGGAATGAACTCCAAGCAATGAATTTTCCTCTTAGAACTGCTTTCAATGTGTCCCATAGATTCCGATATGTTGTGTCTGTGTTTTCATTTATCTCTAAGAATTTTTTAATTTCCTCCTTGATGTCTTCTATAACCCATTGATCATTCAGTAACCTATTGTTCATTCTCCAATTGATGTATGCTTTTTCCTTCCTTCTTTTATCGTTGATTTTCAGTTTCATTCCATTATGATCAGATAAGATGCATGGTAATATCTCTACTCCTTTATATTGTCTAAGAGTTGCCCTGTGACATAATATATGATCTATTTTTGAGAAGGATCCATGTGCTGCTGAGAAAAAAGTGTAACTGCTTGATGTTGGGTGGTATACTCTATATATGTCAATTAGGTCTAGGTTATTAATAGTGTTATTGAGTTCTATAGTTTCCTTATTCAACTTTTGTTTGGAAGATCTGTCCAGTGGCGAGAGAGGTGTGTTGAAGTCTCCCATGATTATGGTGTGGTGGTCTATTAGACTCTTGAACTTGAGAAGAGTTTGTTTGACGAACATAGCTGCACCATTGTTTGGGGCATAAATATTTATGATTGTTATGTCTTGTTGGTGTATGGTTCCCTTAAGCAGTATGTAGTGTCCCTCTTTATCTCTTTTGATTAACTTTGGCTTGAAATCTATTTTATTTGATATGAGTATGGACACGCCTGCTTGTTTCCGAAGTCCATATGAGTGATATGATTTTTCCCAACCTTTCACCTTCAGCCTATGTATGTCTTTTCCTATCAAATGCGTCTCCTGTAGGCAGCATATTGTTGGGTCTTGTTTTGTGATCCATTCTACTAGCCTGTGTCTCTTAATTGGTGAGTTTAGGCCATTAACATTTAGGGTTATTATTGAGATATGGGTTGTTCTTGCAGCCATATTTGTTTATTTCTGTTACTAAACATGGTTTGTTTTCCTCTTTGATTGTTTCCCCCCCCTTTACTGTCCTACCTCCCACTGTTGGTTTTCATTGTTATTTTCCATTTCCTCTTCCTTTAATACTTTGGCTAGGATGTTTTGAAGAGATGGTTTTCTAGCTGCGAATTCTTTAAACTTTTGTTTATCGTGGAAGGTTTTAATTTCATTCTCCATCCTGAAGCTTAATTTCGCTGGATACACAATTCTTGGTTGGAACCCATTATCTTTCAGTGTTTGAAATATGTTATTCCAGGATCTTCTAGCTTTCAGAGTCTGTGTTGAAAGATCAGCTGTTATCCTGATTGGCTTGCCCCTAAATGTAATCTGCTTCCTTTCTCTTGTAGCTTTTAAAATTCTCTCCTTATTCTGTATGTTGGGCATCTTCATTATAATGTGTCTAGGTGTGGATCTCTTATGATTTTGCACATTCGGCGTCCTGTAGGCTTCTAGGATTTGGGATTCTGTCTCATTCTTCAAGTCTGGGAAGTTTTCTTGTATTATTTCATTGAATAGACTGCTCATTCCTTTGGTTTGGAGCTCTGTACCTTCCTGTATCCCAATGACTCTTAAGTTTGGTCTCTTAATGTTATCCCATATTTCTTGGATGTTCTGCTCATGGTTTCTTAACAGTCTTGCTGAGCTGTCTATGTTCTTTTCCAGTTGAAATACTTTGTCTTCATTGTCTGATGTTCTATCTTCTAAGTGTTCTACTCTGTTGGTAGTATTCTCCATTGAGTTTTTAAGTTGGTTTATTGCTTCCTGCATTTCTAGGATTTCTGATTGCTTGTTTTTTCTAACCTCTATCTCCCTGTATAGTTGATCCTTTGCTTCCTGGATTTGTTTGCGTAATTCGTTGTCGAAGTGATCTTTCATTGTCTGATTTTGCTGTTTAATGTCTTCCTTGATACTCCAGATCATCTGAAGCATGTATATCCTGAATTCTTTATCTGACATTCCATCTGCTGCAGCTGTTACCTCTTCTAAAGTTGCGTTGACCTGCATTGCTTGTGGTCCTTTCTTTCCTTGTCTTTTCATACTGCTTGCGTATCTTTCCTGCAGGTGCGGGCGGCGGCTCTGCTCTCTCCTTATTCCAATTGGGGTGTCGTGGCTACCACGCCGGCAGGTCACTGGGCCTGTTCTGGGAGCTGGTGGCGGCTCTGTTCTGCCCCTACTCCAATTGGGGTGACGTGTCTGTCGTACCAGCAGGCCACTGGGCCTGTCCCGCTGGTCGGTCGCAGATCTGCCCACCTTTCGGGCACGGGTGGAGGCTCTGCTTTGCCCCTACTCCAATTGGGGTGTCGTGACTACCCCGCCTGCAGGATGCTGGGTCTGTTCCTGGCAAGGGAGGCGACTCTGCTCTGTCACTACTCCAATTAGGGTGGTGTTTGTACCACGCCGGCAGGCTCCTGGGCCTGATCCGCCGGTCTGTTGTAGGTCTGCCTACCTTGAAGGCGCGGGCGGCGGATCTGCCCTGCCCCTCCTACCACGCCTGCGGACCCCTGGGCCTGATCTGCAGGTTGATCACTGGTCTGCTCACCCTGCGGGCACGGGTGGCGGTTCCGCTCCACCCCCACTCCAATTGGGGTCACGTGACCACCACACCGGCAGGGCCTGATCCGGGCGTGGGATAAGGATCTGCTCTGCCCCTACTCGAGTTGGGGTGACGTGTGTACCACACTGGCAGGCCACTGGGCCTGACCCGCCAGGCTGTCACAGGTCTGTTTACCTTGCAAGCGCGAAGGGCGGCTCTGCCCTGCCCCTCCTACCACGCCCATGTACTACTGGGTCGTGGGTCTGCCCACCTGGCGGGTGTGGGTGGCGGCTCCGCTCCGCCCCCTCTCCAATTGGGGTCACGCGGTCACCACGCTGGCGAGCCGCTGGGCCTGCTCCGGGGGCTGGCGGCGGCCCGGCTCCTTCCCTCTGGCTCGAGGACAAATTGAGGAGACTCGGGTGACTGAGCCTCACCCCCCTTACCAGGAGACCAACTGCTTATGTCACCGCTGGTATTGATGAAGATCTCTCCTCCACCGCTTTCTGCTGACATCAGATCTCTGCCATGTTGGTATCCTATGCGAATGGCAGCATTTCGTTCCCCTTGCCGGGCAACCCAAGCAATGGGTGAGTCCTGACCTGCCCTCAGCAGGACCCGGACCGAGACACAGTTTCCGCGGGCTCCTAGCCCCGGTCCAGGGAAGTTCCGGGAGCCGGAACTCGGCCGCTCCGTGCTCGGTGTAAGCTCCTATAAGTGTAAGCTCCAAGAAGCAGCCCCCGCGGGCTCAGTTCCGGGAGCCGGAATTCGGCCGCTTAGTGCTTGGTGTATGCTCTGATAGTAGCAGGGTCCAAGAAGCAGCCTCCGCGGGCTCCGCAGCCCTGAGCCAGGGCGGTTCCGGGACGGTTCCGGGAGCCGGAACTCGGCCGCTCTGTGCTCGGTGTAAGCTCCTATAAGTGTAAGCTCCAAGAAGCAGTCCCCGCGGGCTCAGTTCCGGGAGCTGGAATTCGGCTTCTTGGTGCTTCGTGTTTGCTCTGATAGTAGCAGGGTCCAAGAAGCAGCCTCCGCAGGCTCCGCAGCCCTGAGCCAGGGCGGTTCCGGGACGGTTCCGGGAGCCGGAACTCGGCCGCCCCGCGCTCCGTGTTCACTCCGATAAGATCAGATTTTAAGAAGCCCCCAGGCGCTGAACCCTAGCAATCTGTCTGCAAGCCGCAGGCGAATTGCAGCCTGAAATTACCTGTTCTATGGCTGAATGAGCTGCGGTCAGTCAAAAACAGGTGTGGTGACGTCAGTTTACCAACATGGTGGCTGCTGGCCTCCTCTGTGGTCTGACCGGTGTGGAGAACCGAGATGGACCGCTTCCTTCCCCCGTCTCGAACCCAGAATTCAGCCCTGAGTGCGGTGCTTGCGCGTCTGGCAGAAACTGCAGCGCTGTAACCCTGCGTCTCTATCCCAGCGCGCCTTGCAGACTCTAGCCGCGGGGCGATTTGCTGAATAAGCAGTGTTACCCTCCGTGCGACAAACCTCTCGCGTTTGAGTCCCCGTAGCCGATCCTCATGCGATGGAAATCCTTCCTCCAGGTTCCGGCGCACCCCACTATTGCTGGAAATTCCTAACAAGATATCCTTTAGCCGTCCTGACTTGTCATACTCCCACACAGTGAAGCAGCACACGGGGGTAATGCACTCCCCTCGCCGCCATCTTCCCTCTCCCGGTATAATGCTCTTGACTTCCTAAGTAACAATGGTGTAGAGAGATGCAGAGGGGCTTCCTAAAGAATGGAACACAGAGATAGTAATAATCTCCATGGATCAAAAGTTTACAAAATCAGAGCAGGCATCTTTAGTGTTCTCCTGTGACCCTCTCCTAGTGTCCTGGACTAGAAATTTATTCAAATAATATATATCTACTTATGATCATTTTCTTTCACAACTTGTACCAATTGGCTTGCCCCACTCATAAAAATTATCACAGGTAAATTGTGCTGATATTTGGCTGTTTCTCTTACTTCATTATACTCTATAAGTGTACTCCTATGCTTGGTCTATTTTTATATATTATGCAATGGTAAAAAAAAAACCTGTAGATAATGAATAATAGATATTTAATTACTTTAAGTTAAAATTAAATCACTTTTAGTTTTTAGGTCTATTGAAGAAGATTTTTTTAATTATAAGAAGATGCTAATATTTCTCTACAATCATCTTAATAGCATCTTTATCTGACTCTAAACAACCTACATGCACCATGGATAGGAAATAGTAGACATTTGATATAATATTCTCAATGAATTAATGACAATCCATCCCTTATTAAATGGGAATTTTATGCAGTGATTGCTAAAATAACCAAAACAATTTCATGATAATCATAAGTCATGCCATTCAGACAAAGTGCATATTAGAAGGGGAAATGATATTTTGTAAAAGTAATTATAACCATGACAATACCAATCCTACTGATCATTTGAAGTTCAATTGTCTTAAGGTTCTTAATTATAATAGCTTTATTATTCTAGTGAATAGCCAACTTCCATTTTCCACTATACATGCGCAATTTTATCAAGGAAAAAAATAGAATAAATACACAACTTTAATACCATTTGAAAAAAATACATAAATACATAATAGAATAAATACATAACAGAATAAATACACTGCTTTAATACCATTTGAAAAAAAATCTTAGTAGATTGTTTTGTGAAGTTTTAATATCTGATAAACACAGGTAAACATCCTTTCTCTTTCCAGAAAAAAAAAAATCTATTTTAATAAAGTACATTGCAGTCTACTGAATTTTTCTTCAATTTTAGCAATAAAAATATAAATTAAAATCTGTCCTGATGAAAAAATACATCAAAATATCAAATGTACCCCCAAAATACATAGTTATAATTAAACATGCAATTTTATGAGCAGATTTTACTAACTATAAACAATATAATCTTTCAGGTGTTATTTTTGCTTTATATTTATCATGTCTGGTTATATTAATATATCAATCCAATTATGTTTAGAATTTAAAAAGGATATAAATTGGTAATAAATCTTTAGAGTAGAAAGCAAAAGACCCTATATATATATTGTATTATATTCTAGCCCAGTATTTGGCCAATATTGCTAAAACATGTATACTTAAATTCCTGCTTAGTGTTAAAAGTAAGGTATGCAATTAAAAAATAAATGCCTATTTTTTCATTTATGCCTGAAAAAGTTGATTCTGAAATACTAATTGATTTAACTCAATTATAATCCTGGAAATGATCATCTATATAAATGTTAATTTCTTCTAAAGAAGCCAAATTTAAAATTAATAAGTTATTTAAATATCTGTAGAGGTAAAATAATCTTAATAATAAAGGTCTCCCTTATAAATTCTAGGGTTTTTAAAAAATAATATCCATTTTTTTTGAAAATTTGCATATGCAATCCAATGAGTTTCCCCCATACTTAAGATTTTGAAATTAAATTGCAGAGCTGAAGGCCTATCAGCCGAAAATACTTTCTTGAAATCAGAAAATTCTCATAAACACATTACAACCATCACAAACAGGAAATTAAAGTTGATATATTACCATCATCTAAAACTCAGCACATTTAGGTCTCATCAAATATTCCAATAGCTTTTCTTAAAAAAACTCCAGTTTAGAATTATAAATTAATTGTATTTGTTCTGTTTCTTTAATTGCTCTCAATTTTGATCAGTCCTTCAGTTTTCCATGATTTTTATTTTTTAATATATTTGTTTTGTTTACTTTTTAGTGGGGTGCTGAGGATTGAACCCAGTGCCTCATGCGTTTGAGGCAAGCGCTCAACCCCTGAGCTACAACTCCAGCCCTTTCCATGATTCTTTTGACCTTGACATTTTTGAACTTGATAAGGCACTTCTAATGTAGAAGTCCTATATATTGGTATTTATCTGATGTTTACTCATATTAGGTTATGGATCTCAGTAGGAAAATTATGAAAGTGACACTGTATTCGCATTGTGACCTATCAGTGGGCCCATGACTTTAATTTTTACCATTATTAATGATTCTGTTTGATGAGAGAAATCACTCTTGTCTCCTTCCCAAATCTGAAGGAATGTTTTCAACATTTCATCATTAGATATGGTATTTGCATTAAGACTTTTGGAACTGTATAACTTCGTACTTTGGTGAGATTACAGTGTTTTCACTTCATTTATAGCATGCTTTAATTATAAACATTTTTGTCATGAGTGGATATTGGATTTTTTTCAAATATCTTGTTTGCATTTATTGAGTTCATGGCATGATCTCCTCCTGTTGATATGGTGAATAATATTGATGGATTTTTCAAATATTTCCTGTGTTCCTATTGTGGGAATAATCTTAAAAAGGCAGTGATTCATTGCCCTTTTTATTGTTAGATTTTATTGCTGGTTTGCCAATTTTTAAATTTATTCTTTATATCTATAATTTTGAGAGAGATTAAATGACATATAATTCTGATGAGGAGAATAAAAGAAAAATAATAAGCTTTCTATCTTCTATTGTAATTTCCTTGTCAAACATTGGCTTTTTATTTTAAAGTTCATAACTTCATTGACAACTTTGAGAACTTTGAAGTTAATTTTTTTGTTTCTGCTTTCAGGCCTAATTACACTATGGTAAGATGAAATACTCCACATGATTTCATTTAAAATTATTTTGGGCTTATATTCTAGCCCAGTATTTGGCCAATTTTGTTAAGCATTCAAGTGCTCTTAAAAATGTACATTCTACAGTTTCCTGATGTAATGTGTCTACATGTCACTAAGGTCAACTTGATTAACTTTATTCCTGAATGTTTTGTGTCTTTAATAAACTTTTTCTCTCTTTGTTTTCTCAATTCCAGAAAAAAATTGTTGTTTACAATATGACTGTGTATTCTTCTCCTTGTAACCTATGTTTATGTTTGCACTGTATTTTAAAAACTGTGTTATTAGATACATATAGTTGTAAGACACTCTTGCTACAATCTAATATCCTTTTCTATTACCTTTTTTATTAGCCTATTTTTATCTTTTATTAGTACAATTGTTATCTTTTTTGTTGGCATTTGGATACTTTAAAAAAATTTACTGTTAGTTTTCCTGAATTTTGTATTCAAGATATTTTTCCAGTAAGTAGAATATAAATGAGCTATTTTAATGTGAAAATCTATATTTTCTAATTGAAATATTTAGTTAACTTGCAGTTATTCTTGTTGATAGTATATTTGTGTTTGAATCTAACATTTTTTTTTTTTTTTGCTGTTTGACTCATCTGGCTTATATTTAATTTTATCACTTTTACTGCTTGTCTGCATTAAATTTTCCTCACAGTTCAGATTTTTCCTCCATTATTTTATTTCCTTTATGTTCTTTAAAAATTTCAGATAGTATACCCAAGATTATATGTCATGTACATAATTTTTATACTCTAATTCTTTATATAAGTTGGTACTTTTATCTCTTATTAAGCAGTGTAGAAATTGGAACACTTCAACTCACCCTTTCACCTTAAAACAGTTCTGTATATTTAAACTCTTAATGGTTACAGAGAAACAGAAACAAGCTACTTTCCTGTATACACTTGAGTTTCCTAGTTTCAAAATTGCGATACAGTAAAATGCTTTTTACTTCATCATAATTTACTTCAGAAATAATTATCACTAATTTTGGCATCAAAAGTGGTGTCCTGCTATGATGACAATCCCAAGTATAAGGCCTGTCTCTGAGACTCAGGGACATGGAGAAGTTGGAAGATCCTCAAGGACTCTTGATGAGAAGTTGAATTCAGCGAAGAACCTGTTATCACTATTGTGGCAAAAAAATTATGACAGGGATATTCTTTGATTTTATTGGTATATATAAGGACTGTATTATAATTTCATCAACTCATCCATGTAGAACTGACCATATTCTTGTGTCAAGTCAGGATGCACCATGGGCTTTAGTCATCATGAAGAAAGCGTATCCATAAATTCTTCATTATTCCTAGGGTGTAATTGCCAGTTCATCAAAATTCTTTCAGACTCATAAATATTAGTATTATATCTTATTTAAACTTTCACTTTCTTTTATACAATTTAGCCATACATTTAACAAAACTAATAAATAAGTTATTAAAGAAAATGATTTCTTAATATTGCTTTTATATATTTCGTATTTTAAATATGTGAGTCCTCAAGAAATAGCAAATGAAATGCCTCTTTAAATTAAGCATTTTAAAATTGTTATTTTGTAAAGACAATGCCAGCACTTTCAGATTTTGAACATGAAAACTGTTAGTTTCATAAATACTTACATAGAGGCATTGATTTTTTTAAAAGAACTGAATGGATATATATATATATATATACACACATTTAATTTTAATAGGTACATAAAACATTAAAAATTTACATATTAATGAGATACCATAAATATTTCAATATATGTATACATTGCAAAATGCTTAAATCAGGTAAAATACATATATCTTTATTATTTATTATTTATTTCCTTATGGTGAAGAGTTTCAAAATCCTTTCTTCTAGCTTTTTAAATGTACAGTACATTATCTATAATCACAATGCTATAATATAGTACACCAGAGCTTCTTGCTCCTACCTAACTGCAATTTAGCATCCACTAATCAACTTTTCCCCATCTTCACCCTTAATAATGTCCCTAGTCCCTGGTAACCCTCGTCTGGTCTACTCTCAGCTTCCATGAAATCAACCTTTTTAGACTCAAGATATGAGTGAGTTGTTGCATGCAGTACTTGTATTTCTATTTCTAATTTATTTCACTTAACAGTAATCCCAGTTCCATCCATGTTGCTGCAAATGACATGTTTTTGTACATTTCTTATGGTTGAACAGAATTAAATTGTGTATATGTACCACATTTTCCTTATCCATATTGTTGATTGACCCTTAGGTTATTTCCTTTTCTTGAGTATTGTAAAGAGTGCTGCAATGAGCATAGTAGTACAGATGTCTCTTTAACATACTGATTTAATTTCCTTCCGTTTATACCCAGTAGTGGAGGTACCTCTACACTGTTTTGGGTAGTGGCTATACTAATTTACATCTCCACAAACAATGTACAGGGGTTCTTTTTTTCCCCCTGCATCCATGTCAGCATTTGTTATTTTTAGTGTTGTTGGTAATAGCCATTCTTTCTGGGGTGAGGTTAGGCTTTTGGTTGCATCTGCCAAAAAGTGATAAGCACTTTTTAAAGAACCTATTGGTCAATTTTATCATTTCTTTTGAAAAATTTACTATCTAGATGTATTGTGTCCTCCCTCTCTCTTCCTCTCTCTCTCTCTCTCTCTCTCTCTCTCTCTCTCTCTCTCTCTCTCTCTCTCTCCCTCTCTCAATGCCTCTATGTAAGTATTTATGAAACTAACAGTTTTCATGTTCAAAATCTGAGAGAGAGAGAGAGAGAGAGAGAGAGAGAGAGAGAGGGAGAGAGAGAGAGAGATAGATAAAACCATAAAATTGCTGTGATGTGCTTTTATTATATATCGAAAAAACAATGTCTTGGCAGATACTATAATAACAATATTATGGTACCCATATATTTTTTCAAAGAAGTGTTTATGTAGGAGTGAAGGATAATTGCAAAATTTCTGTGGAGAGTCCATTAAACTTTTGATGGAAAACAATTTTATTTATGCAAAAAATATGTTTCCAATCATTCCTTGTCCTCTAATAGCTGAGTAAATTTAATATTATAATGCGGTAAAGCCAATCCTTGACCTCTGCCCATTCCTTAAGATTCTCTTATTTAGTGACAGTAAGACAGAAATTCTAATTAAACTAATCAAAAAGCACTTTGGAATGATGAATTATGTTTACTGAAAAACTAGTGAAGCTGCACTGGTCAGAAAATACATCATCATCCAGTGAAAAATTAGTGAACAGGACAAATTTCCTTGTCAATATTTTCCAGAACAACTTTCAATAACTAAAGTTTCCTCTTTCTATTTCAGCAAATTTTACATATCTGCCATCTGTTAGAATAGACCAAATGCTGATGTTTAGTCAGAGAATGCACAGCATTTTTCACATCCCATTTCCCTTACTCATAAGGTGTCTTTAGGCAACAAAATAATGGTTCATTGATGATGATCAGACATCAGGCTTCAGGAGCTGTTCTCAAAAGAGAATCTGGTTACTTGTAGAGGTCATCACTGCTATTTGCAAATATTCCTCACTATCTGCAGGAGGCTTATAGTAAAATGCCATTCTTGTGTATTGTATTTTGATGTGGTTTGGTTCCTTGCTTTGGTTAATAGGTCATAAGCATTTAATTTTTAAAGTTACAAGCTAGCATGTGCTTGCTCATGCAAGAACTTACAGAGCCTTTTTCTGAACTCTGACATGGGAGCCAACATGATGGTCAATGGCGACCTCTCCATCATCCTGTGCCCCTGAATGATTGCAATAACAACGGCCTCATGATGATCACACAGCATGAGTTGAAAGTGAATCTTAGTTAAGTCTCTGAGATGTTGGGACAACTTGCTGTTGCAGTAATCCTCAGCTCAAATCCATACCACCTATGATTTTCAAAGTAGATTTCTACCCCTAAGAGTACAGTTTCTGTTTTATAGAGATCCAGTACAATATTATTTTGATGGAGAGATACTTTATGCCACAGACTCCAATATCAGGTGAATTTACTATCCAAAAAACAACTATACATCATCACTGTAGCTACTTGTTCCCTAGAATCAATAAAAGGTTATATTATTGAATTAAATAACAAAAGGAGTCTTGCTTTAGTGTGGTCTACCATCAAAAGAACCATAATTAGTGAATTTTCTTATTAAAAGTACAGATTTTCCAAATTTTCACCAAACATCTACTAAATCTAAATTATAGTACAGTTGTGAGGGTATTAAAAAAATCAACTTTCAATAACTTCTCCAGTTCTTTCCAATATACAACACTATTTGAGAATCATAGCTTATACAATCTTTTTATACAGGAAGTCATCACATTTATTTAAAGCATTAAAACATCAACAACTCATGTATAATATCTAGTATTAAAAGGACTGATTATTGACAGATATATTAAACTATGATAATAAATACTATTCTCGAAGCATAAGGGGTCTAACTTTTTCATAGTTCAGAAAGCTTGGAACAATTTTTGTGTATGATTTAACTTTTTGCTTAAATATGAAATGATTAAACTGTGCCTCTGAGTCTCTTGGTATCAAAGGTTTCAAAATAGTGACTGAGCAGAATTTCCCTAAAATGTAATCCAATATGTTGTAGAATGACAGAATCAGTAATTCTCAAGACAATTCTATTATTTTCTTTGCATAAGAGCATCATAAATTTCATTTTAAATTCTTCTCTGTAATACTATGAAGGACTACAATAAAATGGAATCATTTAAAGTGATTTTTCCCACTCTGTAAAGTTTAAAAATTATTTTGTTTCTTGTACAACTCAAGTGAGATTTTTTTCAGGATTCTGTCACACATTTGCAAATAGAGCCCACATTACTAGCATCCTTGATGTCAGTTGCTCTCAAAAGCATCATTATCAACTAGCATGGGGATGAACGACCCAGTGGAATTTTATAGGTGGGAAAAACAGATGTTTGCACTGGATACATGTTTGCAGTTTTGTTAGGATGCCAAGAGAGACACAAATATAGACTATTTATTATGTACATTATATATTGCCATGCTAGGCAATTTTAAAAAGGGGTAATCAGTAATTATATTTCAACTTGAATAAATCTGGAAAACCATCACATAACAATGACAGCACTTCGTGTGTGTGTATGCGCGCGTGTTCACGCGTGTGTGTATCCCAAAATGATCATCCTGATAATGATTCCTTCATTCTTCTTTAACTATTCTGACACAATAGTTAACAATATTTTTTGAGTGCCAAGTTTTTTTTTAAGAGAGAGAGAGAGAGAGAGAGAGAGAGAGAGAGAGAAAGAGAATTTTTTTAATATTTATTTTTTAGTTTTCGGCGGACACACTTGAGCCACAACCCCAGCCCCAAGTGCCAAGTTCTTTACTTAGGTTTTCTCATTTATTCTTAACAATTATTCTATGGGGTGCATATAACTGTTACTATTTCCATTGTACATGTTGGCATATTGAAGTTCAGAAAAGTCCATTTCCAAATTAGGTAATGTTTTCACTGTTCAGCTTAGTGTATGATTTTTCGATTTCTGGATTGGAAACTGAAAGAGCAATTATTCAACTGCTAGATGATGATTGGTGACTTCTATTGGCAGGTCTAATGTCACACGGTATGCACAAAAATATAAACCTTTTCTACATTAGAAAAAATGTAAAAATAAATCTCAGATAAAAATAAGTAAAAATGTAAATTTTTTCATATCTTAAGTGAACATTGACCATTTAATACTATTTTATCTCTTGGTGATTTACAGATTACCATTATATATATAAAATGGTAATCTGTATTACTATTTTATATATATATATATATATATATATATATATATATATATATAGAGAGAGAGAGAGAGAGAGAGAGAGAGAGAGGGGTAGATAGATATAGATAGATAGAGAGATAGATAGATGGATAGATAGATATAAAATATCTGGTATGTGCCAAGCAGTGTTGTGTATACCAAAGATGTATCAATAAACAAAGCAAATATATTTCCTTCATGATTTTATATCCTAAAGTGTCAGTGATAAGTGAAGATAAACATTAGCAATAAATATAATTAATAATTTCTGCCAAGCATGGTGGTGCATTCTTGTAATCCTAGCTACTTGGGAGGCTGAGGCAGGAAGATCACAAGGTAAAAGCTTCTCCTAAACCAGTGAATTTAGGAAAATCTGTCTCAAAATAAGAAATCAAAAAGAGCTGGGAATGTAGCTCAGTAGAGAACCCCTGAGTTCAATCCCTAGGACAATAATGATAATAATTTCAGTTGTATGTTGTAAAGTGATAAGAACTACAGAAAACAACAGCAACAGAATAGATTATGATAAATTAGGAGTACTGTGGATGAATGATGAATATGTAATTTCAAGTTACAGGGCTCTGGAAGGTGCCATTGAGGTTCAACCTTGAACAAAGACTTAAAACAGGCTTGGAGGAATTAGTTCTGTAAAACTTTTAAATGCCTGGCAGTACACAAATGAAGATGTATTTTTAAAATATGTAAATACTACTGTTTGTGTATTTATGTACTGTATTTAATTAATTCTAAAGTGGATTTTTTTCCACCATTAAACCTCTGTAATATAGAGATATATGTCAGCTCATTTTGTTATGAGGACTGCAGTATATACAACTGCAAAGCTTTTTGAATTTGCTGGTATATTGTAAATGTTCTACAAGTACTGGCTCTGCTTCTCTTCTCCAACAATTCTTAAAAGTAAAATTTTGCATCCAGCATACCAAACACTATGTTCTTCCTAAGAGTACATTCATTTAAACTAAAATATAATTTCACGTAATTATGTGTTTCTCTTTTGGGAGATTTCCAGACAGAATTTTTGGATTCTATAACTCTGTTAAAGAATTTTGCATATTACAATTTGGCTTTAGTACTCTTAAATTTTGTGTCCATGAATCTTCTCCCCAATTTTTTTGTTTCTTGAGTAAAGTTCTTTGTCTTATGTCGTCTTTGGGCTGCAGAATACAAGTTGTTTGACAAACACTGTATTTATATAGAAGAAAATGTTTCATGATTGAAAAACAAATGGATAGCTGAAAATAAACTAAGATGTTAAAGTTACTACAATAAAATATCTGAGACAATAAAGACAAATTAGTACTTGAACCCCTTTTCATGATCTAGATGCAAATAAATTTTTCTTAAATAATCCAATCCAAATTTTACAAAACAAAAAATCATTCAAAGAGGGTTCTCAATTTCCTATTATCTTAAGGTGTTTTCTTTTTAATTCTATAATGTATGACTCACTTGATCGATGTTTATGCATATTGAATTACCTATAAATATTTATAACAAGCATTAATATAACAGATTTAAAAAACTCTATTACAAGAAAAATATTATTACCTTTAGAACAATTATGTTCAATTATCTTTCTGGAATCACTATATTTTACTATGTTACTTTTTGTGGGATGGAACCTGAATCAGAGAAATTGAGAAATACTAACTGCCGCAGTCTGGCTGGGCACAATCAGGAGCCACTTGTCAAAAGAAACTAACTTTATTTTTAGAACCACACACGCCAAACAAAACAGCCTCTCAGGAAAAACCCTCAGAGCCTCAACTGCCACCACCGGCTTTCCACAGGCCTCTCTCTCCCACACAAGCTTCTCTCCCCCTCCCACAATCCTCCTGCTCTTGAGGCCAATTGGCTGGGTCATGTGGGCGGAGCCAAAAAAGTCCCCCAATGAGCAGCTCCGTGGTCTGAAAGGGCAGGGAAACAGCCCAATGAGCATCACTGCAGAGGAGCCAATCAGCTAGATGTTGCTGGGGCCGAGGAGCCAATCAGCTAGATGTTGCTGGGGCCGCTGTGAGCCAATCATCAGCCGGCAGCTGGAAGTTTGCTGGCAGCTGGAAGTTTGCTGGGGCCCCTTCGGCTGTGGCTCTCAACATCTCCCCCTCTCTGTTTAAACAACAAGCATGTGGCTTAGGGACCGTGCCTGCCTTAGGTTGTCCAATAGTACATATGGTCCTTAGGTTGGTACCATTGCAATTGGGTCCTACCCGTCACTGACTACCGGTCCAGTATACAGCCACACCTGTGGAGAGGTCTTTGTACCAGCGGGGGGTGAGGTTCTTTGCCTCACCTCTGTTGGCCCCCAAATTTTAGCTGGACGATCATGACAAGCAGAAGGGAGGAAGATACACCAAGCCAATTGACGGCTCCTTTTGGAAAAATTGTACCACCAATGACATCATCAGCAAAAATACCCCAACACTACCACAAGTCGCTGCACCAACAGATAGTTCACAATGCATACAGGTGAGCTCACAATGTGTCCAGGCAAGTTCTGCAAGCAGTTCAGTGATGGCTATTGTAGAAGCTGTAGATTGGTTTTATCTTTGACTTCACCAGCACGGGGATGAAGATAGGAATTCTGGCAATAATGGCTAAAGAAAAAATTGTGTAACATTACAGAAGGCACTAAACGAAAACAATTTTCTTAACAATTTACATTGTCTTCACCGGCACTGGGATGAAGATAGGAATTCTGGCAATAATGGCTAAAGAAAAAATTATGTAACATTACAGAAGGCACTAAAAGAAAACAATTTTCTTAACAATTTACATTATCTTTAAGAGAATTATTAAATATAATGAAAAGGAAAGGTGAAAGTAAACAAACAGATCTGTTAACCTTCTTTTTTGTTTACATATTAAAACAATCCTCAACAGTTGTTTACCCAATTTAAATTAAACCATATAAATCACGTGGAAAAATATTTTAAAATATATTAAAGATAATTATATATCTCTATGGGGAAATTCATATACTTTATATAATAACACAATGTTACAAAATTATTCTTTACTCTGACCAGGATTATAATGCACTGTTTGGTATATCTGAAATGAATATAACTGTTTATTCACAATCTCTAATGCAGAATAGTTTCTGGAACAAGAGTGGGTTGTTTGTTTTATTATTATTATTATTTATTTATTGAGACAAGGGCACCGTAAGTTATCCAGGCTGAACCTGAACTTGCCATCCTCCTGCCTCAGCCTCCTGAGTTACTGGGATTATAGGCATGTGACATTGGCCTGGCAAGAGTGGTTATTATTAATTTCAATTGTTAGTATAACGCATATATTCAACAAATGGCAAAAATACTGTTTTATTTTTTCTAGTGTTTAGAGTAGTAATTTCTGAGTCAGTGAATAAAAACAAAGAGGCAATCAGTAGCAAGAATCAACAGTGAGGACAAAATGTTTATAATTATGTCTTTTCGAATGTTTCTGGGATACAAAGCTCCCATCATGACTTGAATAATGCTGAACAATTGTATTAGTCACGTGGACTTATATAGTTGTAAATTAATCATTAAGTGTGATTTTTTTTCTGACAACTCATGAAGCAGGAATTTGATGGATAGATGTCAACCCTACTTTTACTGATTTTTTGTCTTATATCATTTTCCTCAAATGAAAAAACATTGCCCGTAGAAGCACCATGAGTCATATTTATGTAACAATGCAAATGATGTACATACATGAACTCTACAATTTTTCTTTCAAGACATAAATTAAAACTCACATTTTTCCCACTTCCTCAGTCACCTCAGTCATTCTTTATGTAACAATTCAAGAACACAATGGATTTTATTAACTGATGTAAATTCCACTTGTTAATATTTAAAGATACAGGACTTGGAGTTGTTTAATTTAAGAATTAAATTAGAGTTATTTGGTTTTGTGTGGCATAATGTAAATAAAATCAACAAAAACACATGAACAAAAATGATTAGTCAAGTTGCATTAAAGATGTAGACATGTGGGATAGAAAAGATGATGGAATGAGATGAATATCATTATCCTGAGTACATGTTTGAAGACACAAATGGTGTGGCTATACTTTGTGTACAACCACAGATATGAAAAATTGTGCCCTATATGTGTAATATGAATTGTAATGCATTCTGCTGTCACATATAACAAATTAGAATAAAAAACTACATTAAAAAAGATGTAGACATCTTTAATGGAAATGGATTTTTTTTTATTTTTGGATAAAATGCTAATATAAATTAGCTCTCAGTTACTAAGATCAATACAATAATATTCCATAGAATATTATAGAAATAATTTTAAAATTTCAGGATACAAACAAGATTAAAAGAAAATTATACTATAAATAAATTCTATTGAGCATTGTAATGTCACTATATACCAATAATATATTTAAACAATAGATTTAAGTTCTTAAGAGGAATTTTAATGAATTAAGTCAATTAGTGAAAAATTACAAAGAATAATTTGAGGCTTTGAAAAAGGAATCACTAAGAAAGTTTACGCTATTGTGATTATTCCATATAGAATATTGTGGATGTAAATTTGAAATGACATTTTAATATGTGAGAGAAAAATATAACCAAAGTGATAACTTTTCCATTTTCTATTGGGTTTATAGTCCCAATACAATAAAAAACTGAAGAAAAAGAATCTATATGCACAGATATAAGTGATAGTAATTATATATTGGAAGGATCCAACTAAGAGAAATTAAATGGGTTCTCCAGCAGTTAGAATGTGATTCCATTTCATGTGATCCTGAATGTAATCCTGAGATCCAAACTCACACCATGGTTTTTTGATTAAAAAACTCCATGTAACTTACAATTCTTCCAGATCTTAACATGGAGTCTATGTCTGAATAAAGATGAAAGACTCTATGTCAAATCCATGCTTTTAACACTTCTTGCCTGATCTGAAAATGGTAGATCTGGAAAACATAGACATCTCTGTGAATATGTTACTTAAAACTAATATGAGTATATAAACATCAACCTACTGTTTTAGTCAGATTTTCATTGTAGTAATCAAAAGATTTGACAAGAAAAACTTAGAGAAGAAGTTTACTTGGGCTCATAGTTTCACAAGTTCAGTCCAAGGACACCTGATAAATAGCTCTGGGCATGAAGTGAGGCAGAACATCAAGATGGGCATAGTGGGAGGAAATCAGCTCAGGGCATGGCCAACAGGAAGCCAAGAAAGCTCTGCTGACAGGAACAAAATATAAACCCCAAAGACACACTCTTAGTGACCTACTTCCTCCTGTTACCCCTACGTGTCAAAGCCATTCAAATTACTAATCCATCAAATAGATCAATCCACTAATCAATTACAATTCTCAAAATCTGATCATTTCTCTTCTAAACATTGGTTCACTGGGTCCCACATGAGCTTTTGAGAGACATCACATATCCAACACCCACAACACCCACAGAAAATATTATCTAGAGATTGACTTAATTTCTCATTCAATTAACTATTAATTTTATGTTCCTTTATTAATTACCTGATTAGTGAGGAAGCTATCACTATGCTGGACCTGAACTAATTATCAGAGGTATTTGAAAGCAGTATGCTTTGTTTCCAAAAGATTTTATGTAAAAATACAGGTAAAAATTGTACAAACAGAGGATCAGAAAAAGAAAGTCTGCATGTCTGTGCACTGTGAGAAAGAAGACTTATCAAGGTACTGAATGCTTAAAAAGGTAATGGAAGTTGTACAAACAAAACCTAAAAGTAAGAATTTCTAGACTGGCTCAGAGGAAGGAACAACCAAGATCTCAACATTAGGAAATAAGAAATGGGTTGGTAGGCCGGATAAAATATGATAGTTAAGTAAGGTTAATTTGCATACATAGCATACATTATTTTGAAGAAACAATCTGCTTTAATTCAATCTTTTAAATAGCCATTTATGTGTGATATTTTATGGGGATGATGGTAGCAATTAAATGATATAATGATGTAATTTGCAATAGATTTATAATTGAGAACCAATGTTTACATGGAATCCAAAGCTTTATGGAAGTTAGAATAATTAAGAGGCTGCTTGCTGTCTCTGTGTTACAAGAACTCCAATGATAATATATTCACATGACTATCTTTTCATATTAAAAGTACTTTTTTATTTGCAGCTACTAATATAAGTCATTATATTTTCAGCATTATTTAAGTTGTGTTTTAAGTAAGAATGTGTTATATGCATATTTGTGAACATTTTTTTTTTCATTTTAAATAAAATTACTACCAGGGGATAAATAAAATATAAAATATCTCATGAATAGGAAATCAGAGAAATACTGTGTAAGCAAATAAAAACAAAGAGCTCCAATCTAAGAAGGAGATATTTTCGTATAAATAAATTACTATAAGTGAGTTACTAATGAAGTATTGTAAATTCTCCACTGAATTTCTGAACAAAAATGTGTCTGGATTCTAATATTGCTTTCCAGGGAATAATTATTTATATAAAATAAATTAGCTTGATAAGAATAAATGTTTGTGCATATAAAAATAAGGCAATGCCAGCTAGATATCAAAGGAAATAATTTTGTGTCTATAATAAATTCATGGCAAAGAATATTCTCAGAAAATAATTTATTTTTCAAATATGTATAACCATGGATAAAGAAGAAATTAAAACCCTGCTTTGGAGAAATGCACTACTTTTAAGAATGGATTAAAAATGCCTAAAATACACTGATGTACTTTGTTCCAAATGAAACTGAGTTCAGTTGAATTCAATTATTTTCCCAGCAAAGCGAGGGTATTAAATATTCTTTATTGAGATCACATGTGTACATTTATTTGTTCACCATAAACCCTAAAATATAAATGATTATGAATCACAAATTTATACCAGGAATGGGAATAGTTAACTGTGTTAGTCCTGCTATTCATTAATTACCTACATAAAATGGAGATAAACATAGGCTGGAGACAAACATAGGCTGCTTAATATGGGGGGACTTTATTTTCAGAATGTAGGGGACATTTGGTAGATAATCGACATAAACTGCTCTCAAGCATCGCTGAGCAATTTAAAGTTTACCATAGAAACCCTGAAAACACTACAATAACTTTGAAAGTCTTTAAAATTTCTGAATTATCTTCTATCTTTCCTAAAAAACTCTGTTGATTACTTCTTCTCTATTCTGCTTCCTTTAACATTTCATCTTCTTTTCTCTATAGATTTTGACATTTGCATGACTCTAGCCTCTGTGAATAATTTATGTTCAAACACTTCTAGAGAAGCAAGTTGGTTAGCTAGCAGCTACTAATACAGCATTTTCAACTGGGCAGAATCAAATGCTCTGCCAGTCAACTGGGCAGAATCAAATGCTTGCCTAGCCAGCTACTTTTGAAGCCAATGCCCAGAGGAAGTAGTCATGTCGAAGTATGCATGGTTGTAGGTTCACAGTGTACAAACTTTGGCATCTGGGCAGGTATTCGAAACCAAATTTGATCAAATAATAGTCATAAAAAGTTTTAAAAATAAAATGATTATGAGTATCGCTCCTGTCATTGAGAAAAGCAATTGCCAACTTTACTGACTCTAACCATATTATGTTGCAATAAATATTATTTTATTATTGTTATTATTCATTATTCTTATAATTCATTAATAATTAATACAATGAGTGTCTCCAAATACCCTTGGATTTCCTCAATATTTTTACTCAAAAAACAACTCTTACCCAGCAAAACCAAATATAAATATGATTAACAGCCAAACATTCAGAAAGATTGGCAACTTTAGATATGAATGTGTACCCAAATCATGGACTTAATATAGTTAAATATTGTAAATATGTTTTCTGTTAAAAGTAATAAATATGCTGGTACTTATTAAAATATACACAAGTGGATCTGCATAAATATCCACTAAAACATTACTTATCAGAGTGTTAGATATTCTGTTTTGGGTCAAATCACTCTTTATTGTGCTAATAATTGAAAAAACATTTTCAATAATATTGTTAAAGCAGTATTTTCATCTTAACTCTAAGAAAAATGTTACCTTATTTCCTAGTTTAAAGTAATTATATTTATTGAAGTTGTGAGCAAGTATTAGCTTCATGTCCAGTTCTCCTAAAAGCTATAGCATTACTTCTAGTTCTGCTACAATGTGTCCAACATGCGTACAAATGTGTGCCAAAGTGTCACTGCAGTCTAAACACTCACATATTTATTATGTCTTCTATTGACTGGAAAAAAGAAAATAAAATGTCAAATTTCATCTTAAATTAACATCCATCTCTCTTGAATAAAAATTACTATCATAAATAATGCCATTATAAGAGTGAAAATATAAAAATATTTATCATACAATACCATTGCACATACAGTTTAAAATAAAATGCCAATAAATCATGTCAGAAAAACATTGAAAGTAAAAGAATAAAAGCAATTTTTTTTTCAGTAATGGGGATTGAACCCAGGGCCTTGAACATGCTAAGCAAGTGCTCTACCACTGTGCTATATCCTCAGCCTTCTTTCTTTCTTTATTTTGAGATAGGGTCTTGCTAAGTTGTCCAGGCTGCCATTCTCCTGCCTCAGACTCTCAAGTACCTGGGATTACAGGCATGTGCCACTGTTCCAGGCAACATTAAAGTATTATTTAAATTAAAATTTAAGATGAAGTAATATAATTTTTCATAATTTGCAATACTGAACAAGTTCCAACCTTGAAATATATTTCAAAATGTATCTAATTCTTGGATTTCTAACTACCAAATATGTTCCATTTGCATTGCTCTCTTCACTCAAAAAGCATTCAAATCTTAAAATAGAACACAGTAAATATGTTATCAGGAAAAATAATATTCAAAATCACAGAAAATATTGCTGAAATTTCTTATTATATTTCTTTTTAAAGCTCTAAGAATATAGTGACAAAATATCAAGTTTGATTCTCTGATAAGATCTTTTATATCTGTATACCATTATTCTTTATTGATTTTCACCCAATGAGAAGGACATTTCTTACATTACTGCCAACAACCTACAATGTGTTTTCACAGCCACTGAGGTGTAGGTCTCTGGTTTCTGGCAGTGTGATAGTGATCCCTTTACCCAAGCCAGTTCCCTTTTCTATGTTCCTTTTAGTAACTTAGTGAACATTTAATAATAAAACTCTGTCAGACACTATTTTAGGAACACGGGTTTCACAGTGTACAATCCGTTAGTTTCAGTACAGAATCATAGATAATGAACTACAATATTGCCACATGATGATGACTGGCATGAAGACATTTTATCTCTGCCTTTAATAAGACTATGGAGTATTAGGCTACCGATTGAATGGTGTGTTGAGGAAGTCTGTTTGCTAAGATTGTGCCTTTGTGGGCAGAAATATTTGGCTTCAAACTGAGTATTGAAAAGGAACCAAGAACATGAAGAAAAGAGAGGGAGAACATTCTGTGAGAAGAGTCTATAGATACAACTGCCCAGTGCAGAAAGGAACATTGTAAATATTTTTAAGAAAATTACTTTGCGGCTGGGAAAAGCCTTTAGAGCTATATCAGTCTTGTACTGTAGGAGAGTATTTTCTGCTTATATGCATTTTCTGATATTTCAGTGAACTTTCTAGGACGGTTTAGACAATCATTAAACAGGTATTCTGAAAATATTTCTCCTTTGCAGTGTGTTATTCACATACAGGTGCATTGTTTCTATTTCTAGTACTCCTGGTTGCTAGCATTTTAATCCTCTAGGTGAACTTTTGCAGATATTCAACATAATACATAGGTGTCTTTTTAATAGGTCTAAGTGACTTATATTAAGTAAGAAACAGAGCACCACCAAATGGATTAGCTAAATTATATCCAGTTACAAAATTTACCCGAAAGAGTGCATCTTCACTGTATTTTCATTATTCATCTCCATTTTTTTTCTTACTTGATTGCCTGAAACAAACAACTTTTTAAAGATTTCAACCAAGAAGTTGACAATGGCAACAAGATGAAGTGCATTTCAAATTATTACACACTAAAAAGTAAAACTTCCCAGAGCCTGCACTAAAAGGT
Organism: Marmota monax; assembly: GCF_021218885.2. Lineage (NCBI taxonomy): Eukaryota > Metazoa > Chordata > Mammalia > Rodentia > Sciuridae > Marmota > Marmota monax. The sequence continues at coordinate 20,823,735 of NW_026692781.1, forward strand.
TAGACTGGGAAAGAGAGTTGAGTCATTTGCATAATGAAATATTATGAATTTATTTTGGAGATCAAATAGATTATGCTATTTTTGACCCCAATTAACATTTTTATTCAAGAGTGGACTTTCAGCCTTTTACTGACAGTCTTATTGAGTGGCCAGTGTCCGGACATCAGTCACTGCCAGACACATTTATTTTTTGCCTTCAACAGTTTTCATATTTTTTTCAATGTGACAAATCTCAAAGGTTAGACTTGTGCTACCAAATACAGATAAATCTGCAATTGTAATGAGATTAGAGAGTTAAAATATACTGTCACATCATAAAAGTCTAACAGATTTAGAGACAGAAAGCATGAAACCTTACAGAACATGATATTTTTTTGAGTACTTTCAATACATATTACACATAAACATTAATAAAAAATATAAGTAGTAAGAATTTAGCTTATTATTTGATCTTTGTGAATCTACTTAGATAATTCAAAAGACTTAAATAAGAATTGAATATTTAACTTTAGTTAAATGACATATTTAATTAAATGGCAGCCTGGCATAACTTTTAAGAAAGATCAATAAAATTAGCTTTAAAAACATTAACATATACAAATAAAATATTTTCTTAACACAAAAAATAAATGTATTATGAAATACGTTTTATTTGAAGTTTTAAAAGTTGAAACTTTATAGAGAAATCTATAAAACTCTACTGAGAACTAATAATGAGCAGACACACATGTGATTTCATATATATTAAAAGTGGCATTTCAAATCAGTGAAAAAAGCATGGACTATGTGATAAATGAAGGAGTGATGCTTCACCCCCAGGTCAAGTCCTTCTGAGGTGGCTGAGATCCAATGATTGATTGATGTTGACACATGATAATGCTGACAGGCCATTTCAGCTTCAGAGCCCTGCAATGGAGTTAACTAAGGCTAGTGAGCCTATGTAACAGCTCAACTTCTCCCTCTGGACAATCTTGCTCCTTTCCTTCCTATATTATAGGTGTCTGTCCTGATGCACATCACCCTGCACACAAATGTTGGCCCATAATCTGTTTCACTTAAAACTCAATCTGCAACATGTCCCCAAAACAGATTTCTACTATATTCTAAACTAGCAATTTTTTCTTACTTTGAGGTAAGGTAAGAATTGGGATTATTTAGGGATTATTTTATCATTCAATTATATGACATAATTTTTCATAACCTAAGTAATAAGATTGGGAACTTTGATTGAAAAGACATAGCATTCAACTTTTGTTCTCCTACAAGTTCTACCCTTGTTAACTCCTTCACAAAAACATCCTTAATGAACAAAATTACTTATAAAAATTATTTTTAGAAATATGCATTTTACTCATACCCAAACTTTTGGTTGGAATAATCTGGATTAAATAATATTCTGAGTATTTATCTTGCCAAAATTAATTTACAGAGAAAATGGAGAACCAATTGAACTTTAATGATGGAGTAACTAAACTGTAGATATTATTTCTTATTTTTTTTCTTTCTAGATAAAATGTGTTCTATGGTTTGGTGTAGAATTGAAGTATGCTGATAATTATATAATTTATAATTATCCATATATTCCTCCTACATTTTAATAACAAGGGATAAAATTTTCAAAAGTCATTCAAGAGAGTGCTTTTTAATAAGCCTGAAGAGTGTATTATCGGGTGTAGTGACTAGTCTCAGTACACTACAGATTTGAACTGGCTTTTTCCAAGCTCATTAATCCTAAGAGTAAATATTTGTACAGCTTGCCATCACCTCAGCAGTTCTCAGCAGTTCCTAATGCAGCGATAATGTGATGATGCATTCCATTGAACCTACATTTCTTGAAGAAGGTAATCACTAGTAGTTTCAAGATATTGCTGGTTATAAGATTAAACTTCCTCACACTTCCTTCCACTCCTGGGTTTGAAATTTGCCAGTAAAAAAAAAAAAATCTGTTTTGGCTGTGCTTCTTAGCAGATGATTTGACCAGGGGTAACTCATAACATTTATGTTTATTTATTTGATTCTTCCTGGTTCTAAAGAGTATTTTCGGTGGCTTACAAAAACATATACAGTAAAAATAAGACAAGCAATAGATTTTTAAAACACAAAATGATTATTAAATTACTTTGGAAAATATACCAAATGTATAAATTGAGGATATCAGAACCTATATCATAAGGCTGTGTCAGAGATTGAATGAATAAAAAACAAAAACATTAAAGGTCCTTGCAATGGTACCCAGTAAAAGTCAGTTATCGATATTTTGAAGTCATAAGGAGAGGAGCAGTGCCTCTTTCAGAGAATGCGTCCATTTCTACTGCCAACCACTGCCATCAACTTTCAAAATGAGAGTTGAGACAAAATAAAAGTATATTAAATGAGATTAAGGGTAATTTAATGCATACAGGCATAATTTATTCAGTACTACACTATGACTTAATATGAACAATTTTGTACTGGAATCTTTCTGTGATTTCTATAAAATTACATAGCTGGGGAGGATGATTTCTAAGATTTCTCTCAACATAGTTTTGAATTTAAACATGCTCTCTCTTTTTTCAGTGAATGTATTTGAAAGTGTAAACAGGTAATTATTAGTAAGATTAAAAATTAAAAGAACAGAGATAAGAGATAGAAAACAGGAAAGGCATTGAATTCTTTCACAGAAAAAAATGTACTTCATTTTTTCTTTTTATTATATTTGTATACATTTAAATACAAATGAACAGGCTATAGGAATAAAAATAAATCATCTATTTGATTTACAACTTACCAGAGGCAAATTCCATGTAGTTTAACAAAAATGAAATATATTGTCCTCATAAATAGGAAATATATATGAAATCAAACTTCAAATACATATGAAAATGGCACTGGAAATAACCATTTATCCCCTGTTAGGCCTAACCCGGCCTCTTATCTATGCTTTCCTTTCTATGTTGACTTCTGCAGAGGAAGCACACCACAAAGAACATTGCACTAACACCCTGAAAGCTTCCTTGCCAGGTGATAAAGAACTTGTATTGCTCTCCGTAGTATGAAAAAATTCATGAGTTGGACTCCACTGTTCCAGCAGGGATCTTTATGTTCAATTGTCTGTTACTAAAAGACAACTTTAGTTTAGTGATATAATGGTCACTTTAGGAGTCATTGAGACAACTCTCCTACTCTATGTTATGGTGGCTGCACTAAATGTCTTTGGGAACAAGGAAGTTAAAGGATTATCAAGTCCATGTACTTTATTATCAAAACTGGAATGTCATTGAGAGTAAAAATCTTAATGTTTGAGAATGCAAAGGACAACAGAAACAAAACAGGACTGAGCCAGGCCAGCAAGGATATATTACCACCTCACAAAAGACTGAAAGAGGCTGTTAATGGTTGAATAAAACTAGAAAAATAACATTTTTCATTGAAAGAGACATTATCACTAAATAAGCAATGTGGGCTTTTTTTGTTAGGTCTAGCTTATCAAGAAAAACTGACAAAGTGAATTTTTATTTAAATTTCTAGTTTTTTTTTTCCTATCACCATTAACATATTCTTTTTTTTCTCTATCAACAATGCACTAGGCCAAATCATCAGACTTTGAGGCAGCAGTTTGCTGCCCCTAGTCTAATAAATCAGATAGAATTATATGAACTCATTCACTGACTGACTCATGAAAATGTTTACTATCTCTGAGTACTCCTGTCTGTCTTTACCCTATGTAAAATTTGAATTATATTATAAGGTACATATAAACTTAATTTACAGTTAGAGATTCATGAAGCAATTGAGTCCTATCAGGCACTATCCATGTGTATCAAGTACATGGAATGAAGCACATGCGTCAATGGTGCAGTATAACAAGATGGTAGGGAATGAAGGGAAAGGGAGTGGCTGCTGGTTACCAAAATGGCAGACCGAAGGTACCTGATCTTGTGCTCTGATCTCATCTGTCTCCCATATTATCATAACTAGAAATGTATGGGTAGAGTACTTACTAAAAGAGAAGGGAACCTCAATGTATGTACAGTCCTTTAGGAAATTTATTTCTGTTTTGGAATTCTTTAAACAGCAATACCTTGCAACAAAGCTTTATTTGTGTAATATGGATCCCAGAGGCGCACATTTTACACTTCATTTAACTCACAATTTATCATTTCCAAAAAAGATGTCCAACTGACATACTACAAAATATTTTTGGAAGCAAAAAGCTAAAGGTCTATAAATGGATCACACAAGGGCCTGGGAGTCAAGTAGACCACATGTATGTATCACTTCATGAGTATCAGAGTTAATTGCTAGGGCCCTGAGGCCAGGGCCTCCAGAAGGAAGAATGAGAGCAAAGGGGGATGTGATGAACCTGAAAATGGGACTAGTGTATGACAAATTTGTTGAGTATCCAGGGTATAATATCACCAATACATCAGCTTTTAAGTTATATTTCCTATATATTTTTGAAATATTTCCTCTATATATTTTTCAAAGAAATGACTATAGCCAATTACAAAGGCTGTAGGTAGTGATTTATACTTATTCATGTTTTACCCGCTAGAGGCATAACCCACAACTGTAAGTGCATCATGAAATTATTAAAACCACAACTGTACATTTTTTATTGTACATAAAAAATGGATTCAAAACAATTACATATTTTATCTACATGACTTATCATTTTAAGATAATTTTATGGCTATGTATTTTAATAACAAGTAGTCTTTTATGATTATTTTATATTACATTTTTATTTTTATGCTATATTCATATTAAATATAAATATTTAATCCTACTTCTATTCACTTTTTCATAGACCATTCTATTTTGTCAGATTTTAAAACTAATATTTAAGTGATTTTACTTCTGTTAAAAAACTTAAAGGGTCTGGGGTTTGTGGCTCAGTGGTAGAGTGCTTGTCTAGCATGTGTGAGGCACTGGGTTTGATTCTCAACACTGCATATAAATAAATAAAGTAAAAGTCCATTGACAACTAAAATAAAAAAACTTACAGATAAATTATACATGGATTTTTTTATAACTCATATCTTGCTTATGAAAGAACATGGGTGAAAGTGTACTGTAAATACAGTTAAAATTTTGTATTGTCACATAATTTGACACTAATATTAAGTAGAAGAAGAAAGATGATGTCTGATGTTAGCAGTTACCTCTGATACCCAAGAAGTGATCCATATACATGATCTACTTGCCTTCACTAGAAGCAGAAAAAACTGGACACCTAGAACTTGAAGGGTGATGGAAGCTTGGTCAACAGGCCTTTCACAGACTGCAGGTGATCAGGAATGAACAAAGACTGGTGGTCTTCTCTTATATTCTTATTGAGATGCAAACTCCAAAGACCTTTTCACCATTGTGGCTGTAGTTAGGCAAGAACACAGAGGTGTAGGAGGAATAAAATTTAAGGGTCAGAATTAATTACTTAAATTAATTCTAATTACTTAAATTAATTAAATTAAATATGTAAAGTAACCTGACAATAATTGCCCACCCACATTTGTGGCTTTAAGCATCATGTTTGTTGTAATCTTAGGCCCCTCAGGTAAATTCTTGAAGTATCTAACTCTTCTTCATATTTCTAACTTAATTTACATAAAATATGGATAACTTTTTTTCATATTTCCAAGTGTATGTTTTAGAAATGCTCTGAGTTATCAAACAATGCATTAAAGAACCCAAGGATGAAGGTGCTCAAAAGAAACGTTTTCACAATGATTTTCTTTTTCATTCTGGCAAATTCATGTTTTTACTTCATGCTTATTTCTGCTAGTAATCAGCATCAGCTCTTGGATCAGAAGCTCTTCTCTGTAAAGAATAATACTAGAAGAGAGATGTTATTCTCAAAATAACCATTAACATTCTCAAATTACATTATTAACATCCAAAATACAGTGCATATATTACTCAAGGTCAGTTTCACATATTGATATGGTACCATTTGTAATCTTTTACATTGAATTTGCAAATATTGTCAAAAAGCTGACATGGACTTTATTTTTAGATCAATGAATAAATACAGGGCCCATTACTATTAATTTGAACAGTCAGCCTAGTTATATGTGAGATAATTAGAAGCACTGTGCCTTTAAGTAATTGAAAGTAAATTGAAGAAAGTTGAATGGTACGCTTTACAAGAGAGGGAGAGAGAAAGAACAGAAAACAAAACAAGAAAATGCTTTATTTCACCTTCTAGAATTATTATCTGATGCAACTTAAGAATGCTAACTCTCTATATCTTTTTGTATTTTACAGACATTGTAGTATATTACAGAAAGAAAAATATTTTATTTTATTATACTCATCAGGTGATATGATTGCTTACTGAAAATCTATAAAATCCACAAATACAAAACAACTTAAACTAATAAAAAATAAATAAACAAGGGGCTGGGATTGTGGCTCAGCGGTAGAGCGCTTGCCTAGCATGGGCGGGACCCGGGTTCGACCCTCAGCACCACATAAAAATAAAGGCATTGTGTTGTGTCCATCTACACTAAGAAATATATGTTTAAAAAAATAAAAATAAACAATTTTTCAATACAGGAATGGAATTATATAATGATGTTTCATATGTAAACAATAAATAATTGAAAGTGAAAAGAATTATAACAGAAACAAAGGTCAGGTATAATATAAGATGCTCAAACTTCCCACACAGAAACTGGAAAACACTATGGAAAGAAATTTGTTCCTAATTGGAAAACTCAGTATTGTTAACTTGTCTTTTCTACATGAATCCACTAATAAAATTAATTAAATCCCAATCCAAACCACATCAAGGCTGGGTATTGTGGTGCACAACTGTAATCCCAGCAGCTCAGGAGGCGGAGGCAGGAACATCTGGAGTTCAAAGCCATCCTCAGCAAAAGTGAGGCACTAAGCAACAGTGAGACCCTGTCTCTAAGTAAAATACAAAATAGGGATGGGGATGTGAGTCAGTGGTCCAGTGCCCCTGAGTTCAATCCCTGGTACCAAACAACAACAACAAAAACACATCAAGCTCTACTTTAGTCTACTTTAGAAATTGACAGAATGACCCTAAATTAGTATAGAAATGAAAAGGTTCTAGAATACCTAAAAACAATTTTGGGAAAAGGGTCAACAATGGGGCATTGACAATCTCTGATTTTAAAACTCACTACAAGGGTACAGTAATCCAAACATGATAGCATTAAAGTGAGAATAGACACATATTAAGTACAGAGTCCAGAAAGAAAATCACTCATATGTCTTCAATTCATATTTGACAAGGGCATGAAAATATTAAATAAGCAATATTGGCATAAATAGTATCCATAGGAGAAAAAATCCTTTAAAACCTTACCTCACATCACACACAAAAATTATTTTTAGATGAATAACTGACCTAAATTTTAAATTTGAACTTATAAAATTTTTGGAAGAAAATACAAGAGGTTATCCTCATGTTCAGAAGCAGACAAAATTATCCCAAGTAAGAGAAATCTCTAAGTGTATAAAAAGTTAAGTTTGATCCTCAGCACCACATACAAACAAAGATGTTGTGTCCACCAATAACTAAAAAAAAATAAATAAAATAAAAATATTAAAATTCTCTCTCTCTCTCTGTCTTTAAAAAAAAAGGAAACATCTGGATATTAAAATGTTAAGCTGATGATGCTCTCAAATATTTGGATAGAAATATATCAACATCTTATATTTATATTTCTTATTGTTAATCTTTATTAATAATAATTTATTAATATTTATTCTCATTGATATTTCTGTATGAACATCCTCAAAAATACCAAATTTTATTCAATGTTTATTGCTTCAATCCTTTCTACTTGTATAACTAATATCTTTACCTCAATTATAGGATTGTTTTAATTGGAAACTATTAATTGGAAAATTATAGATTTAATTGGAAAATATCTATTAATAGTGTATATAAGGTCTTAAAATGTAGAGAAAATTAACACAATTTTACAATTAACTTTATGCAATTGGCTTAGACTTACCCCTAAACATTAATTGTGTTAAAATTAAGCATAATGACTATAACAAAATACTACTTTCATTTTAAAACAAGAAGTCTTGGATAAATTAAATATTTATTGACAATTACAAGTGAGCTAATTTGTCCATTTTGCATCAATCAGTAATAAACTTTCATTTTTTGAATGTCATAGTAATATTAAGCATGTGTTGTTATGAAGGTGTTATTTAATTCCCTAATAAATTTGCATTGCTTTTGTTCTACAGAGGATTTATATGCTGTATACAAGCTCTTCATCCTGCAACCTATGTCATTCACAAATAATCCTCTGTATGGTTAAGAATTTCTAAAAGAAAAATAGATGCTATTTTTGTACAACATATCTGCTTTGGTGGCATAGGGATTGCTTCTCTATATTGATTTTATTAAATATTTCTGCAAGCAGTTATACTACAAAATTAAATTTTCAGAATGCCCTTAAGTATTATAATGACATAAAACAGATTAATTAGTGACATCTCAGATTGACGAATGGGACCTATTGAAAGTTTAAAAACTGACAGGATTTGCTGTCATTTCAAAGAGTAATATTCAGAAATATCAAAAACAGAGATGCAATTGTGAGCTTTGACAAATGAATTACTTCATGACATTTCACATTCATTTGCATTTGCAATGATGTATATATTTATTTGCATGTTTGTATATGTACTTTGTGTAGCTTTCACACATGAAGCCACATACATCCACCTGTATGGATGTGTTGATTATTGTTTGTCCTGCACGGTCCATTGTTACCTAGATGTCGGTCAAATTTTACTGGCATTTTTCTAGAGAAATATGTGAAGGAAAAAAGTCCTTAAGGGATTTAATGAAATCCTTTTCAAAACAGTTTAAATCAGCTTATGCATCTACTTTACTGGTTTCCATGTAGCTCATTCAAACCAATGAAGGATATATCATATTTTGTTAAATGTGTACTATTTTATCACCTGATACTCTTTTGAGTCAACCTTAGAAAAGTTTTAAATAATTAAGTCTTCCAATGAGTACTATGTGTATTTTTTAATTAATGTTATTATTTATATTAGTTAATAATAATCCAATATTATTATTGGATTAATGTTTCTATTGATATTTGTCTTCAGTGTTTCTTAATACATATTAACTCTCCAAGTCTTACAAATTCCTATATCATTCTTTGTTGATTAATTATGTTCAATTAATTGATGGATAATTTAATTCCAATATTTACAGCAATAAATACTATGCATTCTCAGCTCTCTTTTGTAATCCTGAGCAAGTTAATCAAACTCTTTGTTTTATTATCTTCATTCATAATGTGGTAATAGAAATGACTTTGTAGGATTATTGTGAATCTATACTTTAACACATGGCAAGAATTCTAGCAGTATCTGGCATGAAAGTAACTACTAGCTGCTAAATATTTCTATTTAATATTCATTACAAAACTAATTTAAAATACTTTGTTTCAAATTATTTTTAAGTTCACAGTATCCCCAGTAGGCATTGAATTACATTCTGCCAATTCTGCCTCCACAAAGACATTATGACAAAGGTCCTGGACATTCTATCTCCAAAACACTAATTTAATCTGTTCTCTTAACTTTTTGATAAACTGTTCAAAACTATATCATAAAGTATTTGTTTGTCTTAGACTACCCTGGAAAACCAGTTATATGTAGTTCCCCCATAATTTGCTTCTAAACCACATATCTATTCATATTATCATTAAAAATGTCAATAGATACTTTTATTTATTTATTTGTTTGTTTGTACTGTGGATTGAACCCAGGGGTGCTTAACTATTAAGACACATCCCCAGCCCCTTTTATTCTTTATTTTGAGACAAGGTCTTGCTAAGTTGCTTCTTTGAATTTGCAATCCTCCTGCCTCAGCCTCCCAAGTTGCTGAATTTTAGGTGTGTGCCACTACACACCGAGTTTTTTTATTAATTTATTTTAATAGATATACAAAACATAAAATTGTACACATTAACAGGGTGTAATGTAATGTTTAAATGCATGCATAAATTGCACGTTTAAGTCAGGTAAACATATTTGTCTTCTCAAACACATAATTCATTTTGATGAAAATTTTCAGATTCTTTCTTCTGGTGTTTTGAAATGTACAGTACCTCACTATTATCTACAGTCTATCTTACTGTGTAATTAATGGCACACCAAAACTTCTTGCTTCTAACCATAACTTAGTGCCCACTGATCCACCTTTTGCCAAACCTAACTGCCATGTTCCATGACTTTGTGACCACAATTTTTTTTCTCAATTTTTATGAGATCATTTTTTTTAGACTCTACATAGGAATGAGATCATGCAGCATTTGTCTTACTGTGCCTAGCTTAAATCATTTAACACAATCATCTCCAATTCCATCCATGTTGCCATAAATGACAGGATTTCACTCTTTTTTAGGATGAATAACATTCCATTGTATATACACACCATATTTTTATATATTCATCATATGATGGATATTTAGTTTTTCCCCATTTTTTAACTATTAACAGTAATCCTGTAATGAATATGGTATTGAAGATGTCTCTTCAACATAAGTGGTTTCATTTTCTTTGGCTTTATATCCAGTAGTGAGTAACTGGATCATAGAGGAGTTGTATTTTTTGAGGAACCTCCATGCTGTTTACCATAATGACTGTACTAGTTTACATTCCCATCAGCCGTGTACAAGGATGCCCTTTTCTCCACATCCTTATCAGCAGTTGTTATCTTTAGATTTTTGGTAATAACAATACATGTTAACTCATGTTAACAGTGCATGTTAACTCAATACATGAGGTCAGATGATACCTCATTGTGGTTTTCATTTGCATTTTTCTGAAGCAAATATTTAACTACTCATCACTGGTGTGTGTGTGTGTGTGTGTGTGTGTGTGTGTGTTGGTACCAATGTGTGCTTTTAATGTACTCATTGGCTATTTGTATGTCTACATTTGAGTAATGTCTCTTTAGATCTATTAACCTTTTTAAAAAATAGATTGCTTTCTTGCTATTGAGTTTTTGGGGCTTCACATATATTCTGGATATTAAACACTTGCCGGGTGTATAGTGTGAAATATTTTCTTCTATTCTATAGGTTGTCTCTTTGCTTTACTGATTATTTTCTTTGCTGTGGACATCTTTTTTGGTTTCATGTACTCCCATTTGTCTGTTTTTACTTTTGTGTCCTGTTTTTTAGTAGTCTTGTCCACAAAATCCTTTCCCATTCCAATGTCTGGAAGAGTTTCCTTATTTTATCTTCTAGTAGTTTGACAGTTTCAGGTCTTGCATTTAAGTTTCTAATCTATTCTGAGTTGATTTTTGGAACTGTTGAGAAAGAAAAGTCTTCTTCTGTATGTGGATATCCAATTTTCCCAGAACCATTTATTGAAAAGATTGTCCTTCGTCTAATGTGTGTTCTTAGCATGTTTGTTGAAATTTTTGTGTGTGTGGCTGTAGATGCATAGATTTATTTATACATTTTTTTTCAAAAGCCTTTTTCCAATAATGAACTTTAACATACCTAGCAAGGATCACAAAGTTTTCAGTTATGGTGAAGGAATAATTTAAAATATTTTTTTTTTGCAAAATTAAAAGTTTATGCTATTCTAAAAATTCTATCCACAAACATAATAAAAAGTGATTTACTTTTCAATAAACATTAAACCAGACTCTGGTGTGCATATCTGGCAACAATTAAATATATCTCAGTGACTGAAAAAAACCTTGCACTCTTAAATAGACAGGATATGCAATGATTACATTCAGGTTAGTTACCTTATCCAAGGAAAAATCAAGCATATCTCTATGGCAAGCAAGTGTTTACAAGACTCCCATAGCAATAGGGAGACATCAAATGTTTCCTGATAGTCACAGTTCAAAGAGAGAGCTCCAGAGCCCTCAATAAAGATGTCTGGTATGCAAAACACACAAGTGTCTCGTTTTGACTTTTAAAAAATTCACAAATAATTGTGATGGGAATATGTTTTGATACATATATACTTTGGGATGGATAAATATAGATAATTAAAAAATTCATTACCTCACATGTTTACATTTTTGTGATCATGATACACAAACTCTACTCTCTTAGCAATTTTAAATTACATAACAATATTAGCTTGACACAGAGACAACCTATATGATTGGAGAATGTGTTAATCCCACATCTTAAACAGGATTAATATACACAATATATAAGGTACTGAAGAAATGCAGTGGGAAGATGACAAATACATCATAAATAGGCAAAAGTCTTGATTACACATTTCTTAAAGAAGAGATAAAAATGACCAGTAGGCACATGAAAAAATGCTCACCCTCACTAATCATCTGGGAAATGCAAATCAAAAGCACAGTGTTATATCACATCGCACTTCTTGGTATGCCGTTTATGAAAAAGACAAAAGATAATAATTCACTGGAGAAAATATAATCTATTCAGTAAATGGTGCTGGAAAAACTGGAAATCCATATGTAGCAAAATGAAATTAAACCTCTATCTCTCACCTTGCACAAAAATCAACTCAAAGTGGGTCAAAGATTTAGGCACTAGAACACAGACCCTGTGCCCAATAGAAGAAAAAATAGGCCCAAATCTTCACCATGTCAGCCTAGGATCTGACTTCCTTAATAAGACTCCTATAGCTCAATAAGTAAAGCCAAGAATTAATAAATGGGATGGATTCAAGTTAAAAAAGCTTTTTCTCAGCAAAGGAAACAATTAATCAGGTGAAGAGAGAGCCTACAGATTGGGAGAAAATCTTTACCACATTCACCTCTAATTAAAAAAAAAAATCTCTAGGATATATAAAGAACTCAAAATACTTAACATCAAACAAACAAACAAACAAACAAAAAATCAAATAACCCAGTCAATAAATGGGCCAAGGAACTGAACAGACACTTCACAGAAGAAGAAATACAATTGATCAACAAATATATGAAAAAGAGTTCAACATCTCTAGTAATTAGAGAAATGCAAATCAAAACTACTCTAAGATTTCATCTCACTCCTGTCAGAATGGCAATCATCAAGAATACAGGCAACAATAAATGTTGGTGAGAATGTGGTGAAAAAGATACACTCATACATTGCTGGTGGAACTGCAAATTTGTGCAACTGCTATGGAAAGCAGTATGGAGATTCCTCAGAAAATTGGGAATGGAACCACCATTTGACCCAGCTATCCCACTCCTTGGTTTATACCCAAAGAACTTAAAATCAGCATTCTATAGTGACACAGCGACATCAATGTTTATAGCAGGTCAATTCACAATAGCTAGACTATGTAACCAACCTAGGTGTCCCTCAATAGATTAATGGATAAAGAAAATGTGAAATGTATACTCAATGGAATACTACTCAGCTTTAAAGAAAAGTAAAATTATGGAATTTTCTAGAGTTGGATTTGGAGAATATCATGCTAAGCAAAATAAGCCAATCCCACATAACCAAAAGCCAAATGTTTTCTCCAATATGTGGATGCTAATTCACAATAATACAGGGGGCACTAGGGAATAATAGCGTTATCTTAGATTGGTAGAAGAAAGTGATGGGAGTGGAGGGGTGGGGATGTGGGGATAGGAAAGATAGTAGAATGAAACAGTCATTATTACCGGATGTGTATATGTGACTGCATGACCAATATGATTCTGCAACATGTACACTCTGAAAAATGAGAAATTATATCCCATCTATGTGGACTCAACCTATGCGCCCATCAGATGAATAAATTGAGTAAAATGTGTGTTTGTGTGTGTGCACATGTCTGTGTATGTATGTGTGTGTATTTTTCTAGTATCCAACCTTTGAAAGAAGGGAATTCTGTGATTTGCAGCTCCATATTAAGTGAAGTAAGTCAGGCACAGAAAGTCAATACAGCATGACTTGACTCATACATGGAATCTAAAATAGTTGAACCCATAGAAGCAGAGAGTAAGATATTTACCAGGGTCTGGGGTGGGAGAGGGGAGAGTTGGGAGATATTGGTGAAATTACATAAACTTTCAGGTACAGGAAATAAGATCAGAGACAAACTATACAAATTTAACTATAGTTAATAACAATAAATTATTTAGCTATTAAATGGATTTTTATATATAGTTCAGGGAGAAAGTTTTCCAGAGGAAATGCTCTATAAAAAGGAAAAACATGGTGCTGGGGCTTTGGCTCAGAGGTAGCACACTTGCTTGGCATGTGTGAGGCACTGGATTCAATTCTCAGCACCATGTATAAATAAGTAAAAAATAAAGGTCTATCAACAACTGAAAAAAAATTTTAAAAAGGGAAAACATTTTCACTCTGATACCAAGGGAAATTCAAATTTTTTTACACAGGTGACTATCCTAATTCTTGTCATGGTTTGTGACTTCAACTCAATGTCCTGGGGATCCCTTACATCTCCTTGAAGCACACTGTTTGCACTAATCCACACCTCATTTCCCATACTTTCATGCTGCTGTTAATACAATTTATTTTCTAATTTTGATATCCCCTTCCTTTTTTTCTTTTGTCTTTCTAGAAAACATCTAAAGATTCTTCAAGGAGGCTCAGGTCAAACACAATTTTCTCCATGCATTTGCAAATATCAAAAAACATTGAGAGATTAGGCTAAGATGGCGGCGAGGGGAGTGTATTGCCCCCGTGTGTGCCGCATCACTGTGCAGAAGAATGACGAGTCAGGAAGGCTAAAGGCTATCTTGTTAGGAATTTCCAGCAAAAGTGGGGAGCTCCAGAACCTGGAGGAAGGATTTCCATAGCACGAGGATCGGCTACGGGGGCTCAAACGCAAGAGATTTGTCCGCACGGAGGGTCACCCTGCTTGTTTGGCAAATCGCCCCGCGGCTAGAGTCTGCAGCGGCACGCGCTGGGAAACGAGGAGATAGCGATGCAGGGATACAGCGCTGCAGTTTCTGCGGGCTTCTGCCAGATGTGCAAGCACCGTACTCAGTGCTGAATTCTGGGTTTGAGACGGGGGAAGGAAGCAGTCCAATTTGGTTCTCCACACCGGTCAGATCACAGAGGAGGCCAGCGGCCACCATCTTGGAAAGCTGATGTCACCATCCCTGTTTTTGACTGATCGCAGTTCATTCAGCCATAGAACGGGTAATTTCAGGCTGCCATTCGCCTGCGGCTTGCAGACAAATTACTCAGGCTCAGTGCTAAATAGCTCGCGAAAACTGCTTCTTGGAGCCTGCTCTTATCAGAGCATACACCGAGCATGGAGCGGCCGAGTTCCGGCTCCCAGAACTGCTCTGGCCCAGGGCTAAGGAGCCCGCGGAAACTGCTTCTCGGTTCGGGTCCTGCTGAGAACCATGGAGGGAACGAAATGCTGCCATTCGCATGGGATACCAACATGGCAGAGATCTGATGTTATCAGAAAGCAGCAGAGGAGAGAACTTCATCAATACCAGCGGCAACAGAAACAGTTGGTCTCCTGGTAGGGAGGGTGAGTCACAGACACCCGAGGCTTTCTCGCTTTGTCTTCGAGCCAGAGGGGAGGAGCAGGGCCGCCGCCCGCGCCCGGAGCAGGCCCAGCGGCTCGCCAGCATGGTGGTCCTGTGACCCCAATTGGAGTGGGGGTGGAGCGGAGCCGCCACCCGAACCCGCAAGGTGGGCAGTCCTACGACCGACCGGCAGAACAGGCTCAGGGGTCCGCGGGCGTAGTAGGAGGGGCAGGGCAGAGCCGCCGCCCGCGCCTGCAAGTTAGGCAGACCCGCGACAGACTGGCGGATCAGGCCCAGCGGCCTGCCAGCGTGGTATGCACAACACCCCAACTGGAGTAGGGGCAGAGCAGAGCCTTCGCCCGTGCCCGGATCAGGCCCAGCGGCTCGCCAGCATGGTGGTCCTGTGACCCCAATTGGAGTGGGGGTGGAGCGGAGCCGCCACCCGTGCCCGCAGGGTGGGCAGACCTGCGACGAACCTGCAGAACAGGCCCAGGAGTCCGCGGGCGTGCTAGGAGGGGCAGGGCAGAGCCGCCGCCCACGCCTGCAAGGTAGGCAGACCTGCGAAAGACTGGCGGATCAGGCCCAGTGGCCTGCTGGCGTGGTACACACCCCAATTGGAATAGGGGCAGAACAGAGCCGCCACCCATGCCCGAAAGGTGGGCAGAACTGCGACTGACCAGCGGAACAGGCCCAATGGCCTGCTGGCGCGACAGACACGTCACCCCATTTGGAGTAGGGGCAGAGCAGAGCCGCGGCCCGTGCCCGCAAGGTAGGCAGACCTGCCACCGACCGGTGGAACAGGCCCAGCGGCCGGCCGGGGTGGTAGGCACGTCACCCCAGTTGGAGTAGGAGCAAAGCAGAGCCTTCGCCTGCACCCGGAACAGGCCCAGCGGTCCACGGGTGTGATAGACAACTCACACCAATTAGAGGGGGGGCAGGGCAGAGCAGAGCCACCGCCCGCGCCTGCACGGTGGGCAGACCTGCAACCCACCCGCGGATCAGGCCAGGTGGCCTGCCGGCGTGGTACACACGTCACCCCAATTGGAGTAGAGGCAGAGCACAGCTTTCGCCCGCGCCTGGGACAGGCCCAGGGGCCCGCCGGCACGATAGTCACGTCACCCCAATTGGAGTAAGGGCAGAGCAGAGCCGCCGCCCTCGCCTGCAAGGTAGGCAGACCTGCGACCGACCGGCAGAACAGGCCCAGGGGTCCGTGGGTGTGGTAGATACCTCACACCAATTGGAGGAGGGGCAGAGCAGAGCCGCCACCCGCGCCTGCTAGGTAGGCACACTGCCATCCGACCCTGCAAGGGAGACTTTTCAACTATACAAGAGCAATATAAATATATAGGGGGAAAAATTTTTCAAAAACACAACAGTTTCACCAAGCAGAAAGAAATGCAAGCAGTATGAAAAGACAAGGAAAGAAAGGACCACAAGCAATGCAGGTCAACTCAACTTTAGAAGAGGTAACAGCTGCAGCAGATGGAATGTCAGATAAAGAATTCAGGATATACATGCTTCAGATGATCTGGAGTATCAAGGAAGACATTAGACAGCAAAATCAGACAATGAAAGATGACTTCGACAATGAATTACACAAACAAATCCAGGAAGCAAAAGATCAACTATATAGGGAGATAGAGGTTATAAAAAACAAACAAACAGAAATCCTAGAAATGCAGGAAGCAATAAACCAACTTAAAAACTCAATTGAGAATACTACCAGCAGAGTAGAACACTTAGAAGATAGAACATCAGACAATGAAGATAAAGTATTTCAACTTGAAAAGAACATAGACAGCTCAGCAAGACTGTTAAGAAACCATGAGCAGAACATCCAAGAAATATGGGATAACATAAAGAGACCAAACTTAAGAGTCATTGGGATACAGGAAGGTATAGAGCACCAATCCAAAGGAATGAGCAATCTATTCAATGAAATAATACGAGAAAACTTCCCAGACTTGAAGAATGAGATAGAATCCCAAATCCTAGAAGCATACAGGACGCCGAATGTGCAAAATCATAAGAGATCCACACCTAGACACATTATAATGAAGATGCCCAACATACAGAATAAGGAGAGAATTTTAAAAGCTACAAGAGAAAGGAAGCAGATTACATTTAGGGGTAAGCCAATCAGGATAACAGCTGATCTTTCAACACAGACTCTGAAAGCTAGAAGATCCTGGAATAACATATTTCAAACACTGAAAGAAAATGGGTTCCAACCAAGAATTGTGTATCCAGCTAAATTAAGCTTCAGGATGGAAGATGAAATTAAAACCTTCCACGATAAACAAAAGTTTAAAGAATTTGCAGCTAGAAAACCATCTCTTCAAAACATCCTCGGCAAAACATTACAGGAAGAGGAAATGGAAAATAACAATGAAAACCAACAGTGGGAGGTAAGACAGTAAAGGGGGGGGGAATAATCAAAGAGGAAAACAAACCATGTTTAGTAACATAAATAAACAAATATGGCTGGAAGAACAACCCATATCTCAATAATAACCCTAAATGTTAATGGCTTAAACTCACCAATTAAGAGACACAGGCTAGTAGAATGGATCACAAAACAAGACCCAACAATATGCTGCCTACAGGAGACGCATTTGATAGGAAAAGACATACATAGGCTGAAGGTGAAAGGTTGGGAAAAATCATATCACTCATATGAACTTCGGAAACAAGCAGGAGTGTCCATACTCATATCAAATAAAATAGATTTCAAGCCAAAGTTAATCAAAAGGGATAAAGAGGGACACTACATACTGCTTAAGGGAACCATACACCAACAAGACATAACAATCATAAATATATATGCCCAAAACAATGGTGCAGCTATGTTCATCAAACAAACTCTTCTCAAGTTCAAGAGTCTAATAGACCACCATACCATAATCATGGGAGACTTCAACACACCTCTCTCGCCACTGGACAGATCTTCCAAACAAAAGTTGAATAAGGAAACTATAGAACTCAATAACACAATTAATAACCTAGACTTAATTGACATATATAAAATATACCACCCAACATCAAGCAGTTACACTTTTTTCTCAGCAGCACATGGATCCTTCTCAAAAATAGATCATATATTATGTCACAGGGCAACTCTTAGACAATATAAAGGAGTAGAGATAATACCATGCATCTTATCTGATCATAATGGAATGAAACTGAAAATCAACGATAAAAGAAGGAATGAAAAAGCATACATCACTTGGAGAATGAACAATAGGTTACTGAATGATCAATGGGTTATAGAAGACATCAAGGAGGAAATTAAAAAATTCTTAGAGATAAATGAAAACACAGACACAACATGTCGGAATCTATGGGACCCAATGAAAGCAGTTCTAAGAGGAAAATTCATTGCTTGGAGTTCATTCCTTAAAAAAAGAAAAAACCAACAAATAAATGATCTCATACTTCATCTCAAAATCCTAGAAAAAGAAGAGCAAAACAACAGCAAAAGAAGTAGAAGGCAAGAAATAATTAAAATCAGAGCTGAAATTAATGAAATCGAAACAAAAGAAACAATTGAAAAAATTGACAAAACTAAAAGTTGGTTCTTTGAAAAAATAAATAAAATCGACAGACCCTTAGCCATCCTAACAAAGAGAAGAAGAGAGAGAACTCAAATTACTAGCATACGGGATGAAAAAGGCAATATCACAACAGACACTTCAGAAATACAGAAGATAATCAGAAATTATTTTGAATCCTTATACTCCAATACATTAGAAGATAGTGAAGGCATAGATAAATTTCTTAAGTCATATGATCTGCCCAGATTGAGTCAGGAGGATATAGACAACCTAAACAGACCAATATCAATTGAGGAAATAGAAGAAACCATCAAAAGACTACCAACTAAGAAAAGCCCAGGACCGGATGGGTATACAGCAGAGTTTTACAAAACCTTTAAAGAGGAACTAATACCAATACTTTTCAAGCTACTTCAGGAAATAGAAAAAGAGGGAGAACTTCCAAATTCATTCTACGAGGAGGCCAACATCACCCTGATACCTAAACCAGACAAAGACACTTCAAAGAAAGAAAACTACAGACCAATATCTCTAATGAACCTAGATGCAAAAATCCTCAATAAAATTCTGGTGAATCGGATACAAAAACATATCAAAAAAAATTGTGCACCATGATCAAGTAGGATTCATCCCTGGGATGCAAGACTGGTTCAATATACGGAAATCAATAAATGTTATTCACCACATCAATAGACTTAAAAATAAGAACCATATGATCATCTCGATAGATGCGGAAAAAGCATTCGACAAAGTACAGCATCCCTTTATGTTCAAAACTCTAGAAAAATTAGGGATAACCGGAACATACCTCAATATTATAAAAGCAATCTATGCTAAGCCTCAGGCTAGCATCATTCTGAATGGAGAAAAATTGAAGGCATTCCTTCTAAAATCTGGAACAAGACAGGGATGCCCTCTCTCACCACTTCTGTTCAACATAGTTCTCGAAACACTGGCCAGAGCAATTAGACAGACAAAAGAAATTAAAGGCATAAAAATAGGAAAAGAAGAACTTAAATTATCACTATTTGCAGGTGACATGATTCTATACCTAGCAGACCCAAAAGGCTCTACAAAGAAACTATTAGAGCTAATAAATGAATTCAGCAAAGTGGCAGGCTATAAAATCAACACGCATAAATCAAAGGCATTCCTGTATATCAGCGACAAATCCTCTGAAATGGAAATGAGGACAACCACTCCATTCACAATATCCTCAAAAAAAATAAAATACTTGGGAATCAACCTAACAAAAGAGGTGAAAGACTTATACAATGAAAACTACAGAACCCTAAAGAGAGAAATAGAAGAAGATCTTAGAAAATGGAAATATACCCTGTTCATGGATAGGCAG
Organism: Marmota monax; assembly: GCF_021218885.2. Lineage (NCBI taxonomy): Eukaryota > Metazoa > Chordata > Mammalia > Rodentia > Sciuridae > Marmota > Marmota monax. The sequence goes on from NW_026692781.1 coordinate 20,844,079, forward strand.
AACTAACATCATCAAAATGGCAATATTACCAAAAGTTCTCTATAGGTTTAATGCAATGCCAATCAAAATCCCAACGGCATTTCTTGTAGAAATAGAGAAAGCAATCATGAAATTCATATGGAAAAATAAAAGACCCAGAATAGCAAAAACAATGCTAAGCAGGAAGTGTGAATCAGGCGGTATAGCAATACCAGACTTCAAACTATACTACAGAGCAATAGTAACAAAACAGCATGGTACTGGTACCAAAACAGGCGGGTGGACCAATGGTACAGAATAGAGGACACAGAAACCAATCCACAAAACTACAACTATCTTATATTTGATAAAGGGGCTAAAGGCATGCAATGGAGGAAGGATAGCATCTTCAACAAATGGTGCTGGGAAAACTGGAAATCCATATGCAACAAAATGAAACTGAATCCCTTTCTCTCGCCATGCACAAAAGTTAATTCAAAATGGATCAAGGAGCTTGATATCAAATCAGAGACACGCCGTCTGATAGAAGAAAAAGTTGGCTACGATCTACATACTGTGGGGTCGGGCTCCAAATTCCTCAATAGGACACCCATAGCACAAAAGTTAATAACTAGAATCAACAAATGGGACTTACTCAAACTAAAAAGTTTTTTCACAGCAAAAGAAACAATAAGAGAGGTAAATAGGAGCGTACATCCTGGGAACAAATCTTTACTCCTCACACTTCAGATAGAGCCCTAATATCCAGAGTATACAAAGAACTCAAAAAATTAGACAATAAGAGAACAAACAACCCAATCAACAAATGGGCCAAGGACCTGAACAGACACTTCTCAGAGGAGGACATACAATCAATCAACAAGTACATGAAAAAATGCTCACCATCTCTAGCAGTCAGAGCAATGCAAATCAAAACCACCCTAAGATACCATCTCACTCCAGTAAGATTGGCAGCCATTATGAAGTCAAACAACAACAAGTGCTGGCGAGGATGTGGGGAAAAGGGTACACTTGTACATTGCTGGTGGGACTGCAAATTGGTGCAGCCAATTTGGAAAGCAGCATGGAGATTTCTTGGAAAGCTGGGAATGGAGCCACCATTTGACCCAGCTATTCCCCTTCTCGGTCTATTCCCTAAAGACCTAAAAAGAGCATGCTACAGGGACACTGCTACATCGATGTTCATAGCAGCACAATTCACAATAGCAAGACTGTGGAACCAACCTAGATGCCCTTCAATGGATGAATGGATAAAAAAAAATGTGGCATTTATACACAATGGAGTATTACTCTGCCTTAAAAAATGACAAAATCATAGAATTTGCAGGGAAATGGATGGCATTAGAGCAGATTATGCTAAGTGAAGCTAGCCAATCCCTAAAAAAACAAATGCCAAATGTCTTCTTTGATATAAGGAGAGTAACCAAGAACAGAGTAGGGACGAAGAGCATGAGAAGAAGATTAACATTAAACAGGGATGAGAGGTGGGAGGGAAAAGGAGAGAGAAGGGAAATTGCATGGAAATGGAAGGAGACCCTCAGGGTTATACAAAAGTATATACAAGAGGAAGTGAGGGGAAAGGGAAAAATAATACAAGGGGAAAAATGAATGACAGTAGAGGGGGTAGAGAGAGAAGAGGGGAGGAGAGGGGAGGGGAGGGGTATAGTAGAGGATAGGAACTGCAGCAGAATACAACAGACACTAGTATGGCAATATGTAAATCAATGGATGTGTAACTGATGTGATTCTGCAATCTGTATATGGGGTAAAAATGGGAGTTCATAACCCACTTGAATCAAAGTGTGAAATATGATATATCAAGAACTATGTAATGTTTTGAACAACCAACAATAAAAATAAATAAATAAATAAATAAATAAATAAATAAATAAATAGAATAAAAAACATTGATACCTTATCGGAAGTACTTTTTAAAATTTTAAATAAAAACATACTATTCCTAAGCAGAGATACATTACAGCAAACCAGCGGCACATTTCTTATAAAAGAGATATGTTTAATAGTTTTATGTACAAAAATTTTGAATATTTATAGCCAAAATAAGTCTAATGTGAAGAGGTACATAAGAAGCATATAACTTTAAGCTTTTTTTTTGTCTATTTGAACCTTGCTAAGCACAAAGTACATATGATAAAATGGGGAAATAACGTACACATAGGCTACCTGACAACATGCAGTACTGTAAAATCTACATAACTTGGAGGAGGAGTGAAAGTCATGAATCTATATCAACAGTGAGCACAGGACCACAAGTAGCTGCTTCTGATCCTTGCGGTGCCCTTCAACTTCCTATTTCAGGAGCTTCATAGACACAGGAAGATGAATGAGGTAGGGACTTAGAAGTCCACATTTTTAGTGAGTCATTACAAAAATTGTCTCTACAACATATTTATAAATTATGATAAATGTGCTGGCAATTCACTTTGCAGTGTGATGAGCTACATTTGAGCTGAGAGGTGTACTTGAGTAGTTCTATCGTTGACTTTTCTGTTAGCCCACATTTAAAAGTGAATAGTCATCATCTAACCCACTCTTCTTTACAACTTCAATTTCTACCAACATCACATTTAAATCAGCAATTGAGAAGAAACCTTATTTTTAATATTCTGAGAATAAGATTCCATCGTTTGATAATAAAATCTAGTTTACAGTAATGTATAAGAAAATAAATTTTGTTTTTATTTCTGAGGATATTTTTAAGCATTAGTGGTTAAACAGAAAATAATTGTTCTACAATATATTTTTCTGCTAAGCAAAAGTGCTTTGTCTTATAGCCAGGCACAGTGGCACGTACCTGTAATCACAGCAGCTCTGGAGGCTAAGGCAGGAGGATCAATAGTTCAAAGCCAGCCTCAGCAAAAGTGAGGAACTAAGCAACTCATTGAGACCCTGTTCCTAATAAAATACAAAATAGGGCTGGAGATGTAGCTCAGTGGTGGAGTGCCCCTGAGTTAAATCCCAAGTACCCCCCCAAATGCTTTTATACAGCATTAAAACAACTGAAAATATGGTAATGAAATAATACATAATATTTCAACTATGTGAACCAGAGAAAAGTTATATTAGAATGAAATACAGAAAGCCATAAAAATGTTTCCAATAGTATGATATTGTGACTTAATATTATACACAAGAAAGAAATGGAAAAAAATAAGATCTAGACATAACCTGTGTAAGCTGAAGATATAGTATGGGAGAATGAGAAGGATGCTTAGTCCTGAGTGCAAACCAGACCACAAGAAGAGAGTAGCTTCCTGTACTTGAATATGTTTAATTTCATTCTTGGTGCATACACACTTTCTCATCTGAAAAAAAAAAACTTGTCTATGAGATTTATAGAAAACTGAAATAATATCATGTGCATTAAGTGATGTCTCCATGCCTTGGAAGTCTTAAGATCTCAACCAAACTTGTTTACATTTTCTCCTCTATTCAAACTTTTTCTAGGAGTATTTCTAGTGTATTGGGCCCTTGCAACAGATTAAGGTGGATTCATTCATGAGAAGAACAAATGAATATAATACTGATGATACCAATATTGGAAATTAGAAAAACTGCATTCTGCTTATGAGTAAAAAGAATATTTTTGGTTCAAAATTTAACTCTGATAGCAAAGTTATATTACAACATTACATTCAAAGTAAATCATAAAGAAGATAATAGTAGAGTTACTAAGAGGATGGAATGAGCTAGCTAAAGAACAAAAGGCTAGAATATATTCAGTACTCCATGAGTAATACTTTTGAATAGGTTGCTAATATTGTTGTTGATTATGTTATTGTAATGTTGATGATGTCATTGATAATAATAGATTTTCTCTCTATTTAACATTGAATAGAGCATTACATATTTCATATTACCTTATTTTATAATGCACTTACCCTTGGAGGGCAGAAAATAATTTCATATTTATGCCCAAATATTTAGGCTCATATCAAAGTAACTCAGTGACTGTTCACTGAAATCTATCTTCCTTTTTTAGTTTAATGTGAATATAAATACTACTTCTCTTTCCAAGTTATCAGACTTTGTTATGGTGTAGTCTGAATACTTACACTGTGGGATAAACCCTTAATTATAATATTAAAGAAAAACAAAAGTGTGTATATTCAGCAACAATTTTTTGCTGTTGGTAAAACTGCTGATGTTTAATTGGCTGTTGGGAGGGAATGTTATTTATGCAATTATACTAAAAATGATTCCACTGTTCCCAAATGAGTCCTCATGTTGTATTAACCCCTCCAAATAAGGCCCTGCACTGCTGAACTTCTCTCTTCCTCTCATGTATCTTTCATATATCATGTGATATGTGTCTCCTTGGAAACAGAAATCATTTCCCTTAGAAGACAAAAGGTGAATGATTTCTGCTTAATCCTATCATTATTCTTCAGAGACGACTGCATGTTATTACCAGTGAAAAAGCTGCAGCAGCAATCTGTACTCTGCAATTAGGAACAGGGCAGTTTAATCCTTGTGGTAAGGCTGAACCAACAGCAGCTAAGAACTATTTTATTAACTTCCTAGAGGATTTGTGGCTGAAATACATTACGGAGTGTTTCTTAGTAAACTAAGTGCCAGTGGGGAGGTGATATACTTCAACCCCACATGAAAGGTCATAAAAGCCCCCTGAGGAGTAGCTTAAATATTTGGTCTTCTTAAGTATCTATCAACACAGTGACACCATGTCATCTATATGTTTGCTGTAGGCTTACTCTCAAAACCAATTTTTATTTATGATTGATTTTTAAAAATAGTATAAAAATGCTGATAATGATTTATGACTTCTGGGTTTTTTGGGGGGGCATTGACTTTGTGTGTATTGAAGAGAACAATCTCTCCTAAAATGTAAAGTCTTTGCAAATTTCTAATTTATTAACCCTTTCATGTATTTCAGTAATAGATGCACACATCGTTAACTTATATAGGGTTTATAATAATAATACAGTAGTGTATTATTTCATCTCTAACCTTTCAAAAATCATACCAGAATAACCAGCACCAGTAAATTATTCCACATCTCTTATCCAGCTATCTAAATAGTCCATTTTTATAAGTATTTTCTTATTTTCTGCCTTCCTTTATTGCCTCATTAAAATGTATGGATAGGTGACAGCATCTCTTTTGAAGCAGATGTCAGTTTAAAACATCTTCTTGGAAGCAAAACCAGTAAAATAATAAATAAGAAAAATCAATGTAGACATTTAGCAAAAGCGTCACAACTAGAAACACCAGAAAACTGTATTTTAAGAAGATGTAAATGTATTTAAGAGTAGATAAGCAATTTGTGTGTGTGCTTGTGTGTGTGTTTGCACATACATAAGCAAAATACATCTGTATTTTTTTTGTGTGTGTGTATGTATATGTATATCAGAATGTTGAGAAATAATTGATACCCTTTCTCCATATTTATGTAACATGATTAATTTTAATCAGAATTTTAAAAGAAATACAAAAAAATAGGTTTTGTTTTGTGAGGTTGTTAAAAACTTATCCTGCTTCATTTTCTCAACAGGTAATGTAAGTACATCATGTTACATTGTCTTTCACTTTTTCTAAGATTGATGCAATATGTTTCACATACTAATTGGGTTCATGCAATATATTCATACATGCTTATAATCAATTATATTTTTTTCATCTTCTTGTTTTCTCAAAAGAAGTTAATCAGGTAAAATTAATTTTTAAGACTCTCAATGCTATGACTAAATTCCCACAAACCAAAGGATGAATGTTCTCTCTGATATGCAGATGCTAACACACAATAAGGTGGGTGGGAGAGAAGTTCATTGGAGTAGACAAAAGGAAATGAAAGGAAGGAAAGGGAAAGACAGAATGAATTGGCCACAACTACATGCATATATGAATACACAACTAGTGTAAATACACAACTAGTATAAATCCATGTCATGTTTAACCATAAGAATAGGATATTAATTAGAATAAGTTATACTCCATGTATGTATAATATGTCAAAATATATTCTCCTGTAATGTATATCTAAAAAGAACAAATAAAAAAAAACACTATGGCTATTTAAAAAAAATAAAAGCTTAGAATCAAGAAACATATAAAATAAATAAATGGTTATAATCAAATTAAAAAACAGAGGTTGCTCCAAACTCTCCTCATAGCTTTAGAAAAGGAATATTAAATTTTAGCTAGACATGAACCCCCTAGAATAAAAACTAAAACCCTCAACTTCACTCCAGCCAGTTGAGTGCAGGTGATGTATGCCTGACCTTGAAATGAAAGGACCCCTTCTCTACTCCACTAGTATCTCTTCTATATTCATGGGATATCCTTCTCTTTTTTTTAAAGCCTTATTTTGATCTACCTTCCACGTATGAAAGAAAACATTTAACCCTTGATTTTTGGGGTCTAATTTATTTCGCTTAGCATGATGTTCTCCATTTCTATCCATTTATCAGCGAATGCCATAGTTTCCTTCTTCTTTCTGGCTAAGTAACACTCCACTGTGTATATACCACATCTTCTTTATTCATTCATCCATTAATGAGCATCTTGGCTGGTTCCATAAGTTGGCTATTGTGAATTGCACTGGTACAAACATTGATGGAGCTGTATCTATAATCCACTAATTAAAAAATATAAATAAAGAAAAGAAAGACCAGCAGAATAGAGGAAAGGGAGCAGGAGGAGCAAGAAGGGGAGAGAAGGAGGAAGTCCTGGGGACTGAATAGGAGCAAATTATTTTTCTTGCTTGTATAATATAGCAAACCAAATCCCAATGTTATGTATAAGACACTAATGAAAATAAATAAAAAACCAAGAAATGAAAGAAAAGCAAGTACCCTCACAGTGCCTTTTTTTTTTAACGAATGCAATACAGCTATTGTTACTATTCCTGGTGGACCATGCCCACTTAAATAAGCAATGCTCTAAAACTGTCAGGGCAGAAAGTTAAAAATAGACATATGCTATTAATTATATCTCAGGTTCCTATTATTCGGACTCTTTGGTGCCACAGCTGAGGCTGTGTTTTCAGTATCACAGAACAGAGTCTTATATGTAAATATGAATATTCAATACTTCATTATCAAAGCTTATTAAGAGGCAACAATATGTGAACAACAAATTACTTCATGGTAATTGTTTTTCTTGTGATATGAAAATAAAAACAATACAATATAAATAAGTATGACAATAAAAGGTTGTCATAAGAGGAGCTTTTTGTGCAGCTGGCTTCTCAAATTGGAACACCCAGAAATTTTAAGAAGGTGCAAATGTCTTGAAAAGGAGAAAAATGGAAATGTTAAATAGGAAGAATCTAGATAATAACATTTCATTTTAATGGAAAAAGTTTTGAAGATGTGATACTGTCAGAAAGGATAATCACAAGAACAAAATGTCTGAGGGGGGCTCAAATGCTTTCAGTAGATGATACTTTCTTGTGTTAAGACAGACATTCAAAAATTGGTGGACATATTTATAAGTGTATATTAATAAATAGAAAAGTGAATTATAAGACAAAAATATGATATCAAACCAAGTTTAACATTACTTTAAACATACTGCAATATTTAACAAAAAGTATAAATCTGGAATTTTTAATGAATGAATGGGAAATTCAAATAAAGTGGACAAGTGGGTATATACATCACCATGTATTTATCCTATCCCCAAAATAAAATTTAATATCTAACAGAGAAATAGAATTCTAGGAAAATTCAGCACATTATTCCAAGATAAGACTCACATAATACATCTCTTTGAAAACAATACATATTTAATATTCCATTTTTAATCTGATTAATAATGTTATTTATATATAATATTCCTATGAAAGAGTAGCTTAAACTTTATGTATAAACATTACTGTGTGTGTGTGTGTGTGTGTGTGTGTGTGAGAGAGAGAGAGAGAGAGAGAGAGAGAGAGAGAGAGAGAGAGAGAGAGAGAGAGAGAGAGAGAGAGAGAGAGAGAGATTGATTTAATTCTTTGGAAAATAACAATTTTGACTATAATAATAAAATGTCTGAATATTTTATGAATCAATTCATAGCATGTACAAAATGAAAATAGAGTAATGAGGATTAGACAAGAAGCAAAAATTTCCTTGAAGAAAATTACAATTTATTAAGAGATTAGACACTGAGAAATCACACCATGATTGCCTCTTACCATTAATGTCCTTAAAATTCCAAATATGTTTAATTTGTACTTTGTAATCTTTAAATCTAAAAGCACATTTTTACAAATTCATCTCACTCTAGATATAATCACTTGAATCTTATTTCTTTGGTGTATCTCCATAAAAATATTTAAGCCATTACACACAGACTTGAAATCTAGTGACCTCTCATTAGCCCTATTTCAATCCATACCCTTCCAAGAAAGAACACCTACGTAGGAATGAATAAAAGGTTACAGTAAAAACTCAGCAAGTATTTGTTGAATGAGTCATTTTAATGCATGTGTCATGTCTAAACATTGAACTCATTTTAATTATATTCAGCTAATTGCTATCTTGTTGAGATGGATCTTGTTATCTTTACAGGGAAAAAGAAAAAAAAAAATACTTTATAGGCAATTATTACTTTGCATTAAAGTAGAAATACATTTTGGCATATAGGAACCAGTTTGACTTCTGGTTCTATCCTAAACATAGAATGATAAAATGTATAGTTGATCTTATCTAATCCAGTTCCTTTGCTTGGTCACTAGATTCTACCGTCTCTTCCCTTGTCAAAGATTTTGGTCCAACAATTTTCCTCCCTCTTACTTGACATCCTCCCTCCCTTACATGATATCTTACATGATATCCTCCCTCCCTTCCCTACGAGATAATTTCTACTGACAAATCAACATGATATGTTATTTACTCCATATTTTAATAAAATGAAATTTTATGGCTTCTCTTTGCAGCAAAATTCTCTAATCAACCAAAAATGTGTTCACTCCTTCTACCTCAATGAAACTACTTGTGAATTCTACATTGACAGTAGATGATTTCCAGTAGTCTTTGAGTTCTCTGTGTAATCTATCTTCTAGTAGTTTATTTTATTTGCATTCTCAGAAAATACTTTCTTACTTTTCCTCCAATTTCCCAAGAACTCATTGCTATTTTAAGTGTGATCCAGGACACAAATTACTGTCCTTTTCTGTGCTGAAACTACACTCTTTCCTTTGCTGATTCATTTCATCTCCTGATATTGTATACCGTCTCTTTGACAACTATTTCCACATCTCTAATCTGGACCATTTTCTATAGCCCCTGTCTCCCATATATAACAGCCTACTTTACAAAACCAATCACTCAAGATATCTCCCTACATTAAACCTGTTCCTACCACAGTCTGCCTCAGCTCAATAATGACAATCTCATCCTATAGGTTATTCAGTACAAAGCCTGACAATCATTCTTGATTTCTCTAGCATTCCATATCCAATTTATCATCAAATCACATTTTATTCTTCAAAATATACCTAAAATTAGAAACCTTTTTGCAACCTCTACTTTATTCAAACCACCAACATATCTTAGTTGAATTAGATCACTAGCTTCCAAATTGGCCTCCCTGCTTCCCAACATGTCCACCCCATCCCCCTGCGACACACACACTTTAAATTATCAACACAAGATTGGGCACGGTGGTGCATGTGTATAATTCTGGCGGCTAGAGAAACTGAGACAGGAGTATAGAGAGTTCAAAGCCAAGTTCAGCAAAAGCGAGGTGCTAAGCAACTCAGTGAGACCCTATCTCTAAATAAAATACAAAATAGGGCTGGGGATTGGTTCAGTGGTTGAGTGCCCCTGAATTCAACCCCTGGTACCAAAAAAAAAAAAAGAAGAAGAAGAAGAAGAAGAAGAAGAAGAAGAAGAAGAAGAAGAAGAAGAAGAAGAAGAAGAAGAAGAAGAAGAAGAAGAAGAGGAGGAAGAGGAAGAAGTATCAACACAACACTAATCATGTGATTCTCCTAAAATGTGTATTGGGTGATAGATTTTACTAGATATTACTTATGTGTGAGACGTTCCTCCAACAGGTCTGCATGTTACCTTCTACAAGTGTTGAAGCCTCTTGCAAGATATTCACGAGCTTTTCTATTGTTTCCTCTTCATCTTGTATTGCTCTGTCTCTGGTCCACTCTTCTCCAGTGCTACCAGCCTTTTTCTTCTTCAAACACAGGATGCCAGGCACATTACCAACTAAAGGTCCTTGCTATATTTGTCTATGCCAGGAGGTGCTGTCTTTGAGAATCTGCATGATTCACTACCTCACAATACTGAAGTCACAACACAAATATCACCTTCTCATTGATGCTCACCCAGGTCTTGCTATATAAAATGTTTACCCAATACCTTTACCTACACCATCTATATGTCTGCTCTCATCATCATGGTTTGATTTGTTTTCTTTTTCTAATAGTATGCATTACCATTTAACATATGTCAATCATATTTACTATATCAAGTCAGTCACATCTAGCTAACATGCTAATTAAAAAAGAATAAATGTCTGTTTTGTTCATTGATGAATTTTAAGAACCTAGAACAGAACTGGGTATCTACTGAATATTTAATAAATATTGACTGGATGAATGCTTATGTTAAATAACATCATAACAAAATTTTATCACATGTATTCAATGATCATTTAATGTCATTTGAATATTGTCAATGGCTATTCAGTGGAGCATCACAATAAATGTATTTCCATTTTATCTCTTTTACTGTATCTTATTAAAGGGTTTGTAATGCCAAGGGAGAAGTTACAAACTTGAAATGCTTGAAATTTCTGTTTGATGCCACTTATAAAGGGATTATAGCAAACCTAATAACAATTGTAAACTCCTGTAGCCTTAAGGAAACATTTTGCTTCCACTTATATGGATGATTATACAGGATAACTGTGTGACTTCAGGCAAAGTACTGCAGAATGCACAACTTTTACTTTTTAAATTGAGGAAATACTTGGTCTGTTTTTTAAATTCTGAGGAAATATTTTAATTACAATTTTTATAGGATGATCGGAAATATAAAGATATTTATGAGGGAAATGCATTTATAATACATATAAATGTTTTATAAATAAATTAAACTATTTTAGTTACATCAATTGTATACATCTTTCAATTTTTACATAAGATTACTGTTTCATCAATAGACTTCTCCAGATTCAAATCAGCTCTGTAGCATAAAATGATGCTAAATTAAGAAGACTTTAATTCATAAAAGTTTAGGGAAATATTCAGATATCATACATTTTTAAAAATTTTATTAGGATTTTCTTAATAAAGTCTTAATTTGACAATTCTATTCTCAACAGAAAAATGCCAAAACTACTCAAAAGATAAAGAAAATGTACCTTCAGATTGATTCCATATGTATTTATAATACAACATGAAATTATTTTTTGCATTGAAATGATAGCAAAGTAAAGAATAAATGTTAATGCAAACTATGTTCAGCTTTGACAACAATTCTGCCCTATTTTAAGAACAGTTTTTATCAAATGTTTATTTTTCAATTAAAATGACAAAGTTTATAAATATTGCTGTATAATTATACTTACATAGTAATAATTCATACTGTTTGTTACATATACATATTTCTATATATTATTAAATTTATTTATAATCATACATAAAACCCCATACTGTATTCAAAATTCAAGATTTAATTTTAAAATGATTTTCAAATAACATTTATTAAGGTCTCCTCAAATTAGAAAACTTTTTTGGTTTTTATTCCTTTTAGTTATATAAGAAAGTAGAATGTATTTCGACATATCATACATACATGGAGTATAACTTTCCAATTTTGTGGTTGTAAATGATGTGGAGTATATTCACATATAGTCATGTATTCATATATGAACAAAGGAAACAGGGATAGTTTGAGTTCTTTTCTGATTCATATCCCCTTAATTTCTTTCTTCTGTCTAATCACTCTGGCTATAGTTTCCAAAACTGTGTGTCTGATTCATTGTACTGTCTTTCCCATTTCCATCCTCCCTGCATTTCCTCCACTGCCCCCTGTCCAAGCCAGTGAATCACCACATCTCTCTCCCCACCACCTATTGTAAATATCCACATATCATAGAGAATATTTCACCTTTGGTTTTTGGGGATTGGCTTATTTCACTTAGCACGATAGTCTCCAGTTCCATCCATTTACCTTCAAATTACATAATTTCTTATTTCTTTAGGGCTAAGTAATATGCCATTGTGTATATACACCACATTTTCTTTATCTATTCATCTGTTGAAAGATTCCTAGGTTGGCTCCATAGCTTAGCTATTGTGAATTGAGTTACTATAAACGTTGATGTGACCATGACACTATAGTGTGCTGATTTTAAGTCCTTTATGTATATGTCAAGGAGTGGAATAAGTGGGTGAAATGGTGGTTCAATTCCAAGTTCTTTGAGGAGTCTCCATACAGCTTTCCAGAGTGGTTGCACCAATTTGCAATGCCATTAGTAATGTATGAGTGTACCTTTCTCCCTACATCTTCGACAATATTTATTGTTACTTATTTTATTGATAACTACCATTTCAACTAGAGTGAGAGGGAATCTCAATGTAGTTTTAATTGGCATTTCTCTAATTGCTAGTGATATTGAACAGTTTTTAATATATTTGTTGACCAATTATATTTCTTCTTCTGTGAAGTATCTGTTCTGTGCCTTAGTCCATTTTTTTTTTTTTTGAATGGGTTATTTGTTTTTTTGGTGTTAAGTTTTTTTTTGTTTTGTTTTTTTTTTTTTTAGTTCTTTATATATCTTGGAGATTAACACTCTATCTGAGGTTCAGGTGGCAAAGATTCTTGCCCATTCTTTAGGCTCTCAGATCACGTTCTTGATTGTTTCCTTTGCTGTGAAGAAGCTTTTTAGTTTGATACCATCCCATTTATTGGTTCTTGATTTTACTTCTTATGCTTTATTAGTCTCGTTGAGGAATTTGAGTTATAAGGTGACATGATGGTGATTTGAGCTTTTATGTTTTCTTCTAGTAGGTGCAGGGTCTCTCTGGTCTAAAGCCTAAATCCTTGATACACTTTGAGTAGAGTTTTGTACAGGGTGAAAGCTAGGGGTCTGATTTCATTTTGGTATGATTTCCAGTTTTCCTAACACCATTTGTTGAAGAGGTTTTTCCTTAAATATATGTTTATGGTGCCTTTGTCTAGTGTGAGATAAATGTATTTATATGGGTTTGTCTCTGTGTCTTTTATTCTATTTCATTGGTTTTCATGTCTGTTTTGGTGCCAATACGATGCCATTTTTTTACTATAACTATCTGGTATTGTGAATCCTCTTGCTTCACTCTTCTTGCTAAGGATTGGTTTGGCTATTCTGAGCTTCTTATTTTTCCAAATGAATTTCATGACTGCTTTTTCTATTTCTATGAAGAATGTCTTGGAACCTTAATAGGAAAAGCATTAGTATGGGCATTTTGACACTATTAATTATGCTATCCAAGAACATAGGAAATCTTCCATCTTCTAATGTCTTCTTCAATTTCTTTCTTTGGAATTCTGTTTCATTGTAGATGTCTTCCCCTGTTTTGTTAGCTTGATTCCCAAATATTTTTTTAGGCTATTTTGAATTGAATAGTTTTCCTAATTTCTCTTTCAGTTGATTCATCATTGATGTATGGTTTATGGGTATTAATTTTATATCCTGATACCTTGCTGAATACATTTGAGTTCAAGAAGTTTTCTGGTAGAGTTTTTTGGGTTTTCTAAATATAAAGTCATGTCATCAGCAAACAGGGATAGTTTGAGTTCTTTTCTGATTCATATCCCTTTAATTTCTTTCTTCTCTCTAATCACTCTGGCTATAGTTCCCAGAACTATGTCAAATAGAAGTGATGAAAGAGGGCATCCCTGTCTTGTTCCAGATTTTAGAGGGAATGATTTCAATTTTTCTTCATTTAGAATGATGCTGGCCTTGGTTTTAGAATATATATAGTTTTTATAATGTTAAGATATTGTCTCTAGTTTTTCTAGTGTTTTGAACATAAATGGATGTTGTATTTTGTTGAGTGCTTTTTCTGCATCTATTGAGATAATCATGTGATTCTTTAAGTCTATTGATATGATGCATTATGTTTAGTGATGGCTGTATGTTGAAACAATTTTACATCTGTGGAATGAACCCCACTTGATCATGGTGCACTATCTTTTTAAATATGTTTTTGTATGTAATTTGCTTGTATTTTATTAAGAATTTTTACATCTATGTTCATAAGTTATACTGATCTGAAGTTTTCTTTCCTTGATGTGTCTTTGTCTGGTTTGATATTGGGGTGATATTAGCTTCATAGAATGAGTTTGAAAGGGTTCTCTTCTTTTCTAGTTAATGGAATAATTTGAGGATTGTGTTGGTTCTTCTTTGAAGGTCTGATAAAATTCAGCCGAGAATCTGGTCCTGGGCTTTTCTTTCTTGTTAGGCTTTTGATGGTGTCTCCAATTTCATTGCATGAAATTGATCTGTTTGAATTTTCTATGTACTCCTGATCCAATTTGGGCAAGTGATATGTGTGCAGAAATTTGTTGATATCTTCAAAATTTCCTATTTTAGTACAGTTTAAATTTTCAAAACAGTTTCTGATTATTATCATCAGTATTTTAGTAGTGTCTGCATGATATTTCCTTTTTCATCACAAATTTTAGTAATTTGAGTTTTCTCTCTTTTTATCTTTGTTAGCTTGGCTAGGGGTTTATTTACTTATTTTTCAAAAACCAAATCTTTATTTTGTCAATTATTTTGGATTGTTTCTAATGTTTCCATTTCATTGATTCCAGCTCTGAATTTAATTATTTCCTGTCTTCTACTGATTTTTATGTTGATTTCTTCTTCTTTTTTTTAGGACTTTCAGATGTAATATTAGGTTATTTATTTGTTTACTTTCCATTCTTTTTATGAGTGAGCTCAATGAAATGAACTTTTCTCTTAGCACTGCCTTCATAATGACCCAGAGATTTTGATATATGTATTGCTATTCTCATTTATCTCTAAGTATTTTTTTACTTAACCTTTGATTTCTTCTGCTATCCATTGGTCATTCAATAGCATATTACTTATTGGTAATGTAGGTATTAGAGTAGCTTCTTTTTTAATATTTTTATTTTTTAGTTGGAGTTGGACACAATACTTTTTAGTTTTTTTATTTTTATGTGGTGCTGAGGATTGAACCCAGGGCCTCACACTTGCTAGGCGAGTGCTCTACCACTGATCCACAACCCCAGCCCCATGCTTCTATTTTGTATTATATCATTGATTTCTAATTTCATCCCATTATGATCTGAGAGAATGCAAGGTATTTTCTCCTTTTTTTGTATTTACTAAGAATTGCCTTCAAATTACAAATCTTTTAATGTATATTATATTCTTACATCCTCATACATGCCAGTCCTAATTTATGGATACAAATTTTAGCTCTATTGCTGTTAAAATCTTATGTCCTTTTTCAATATCATTATTTCTTACTCTTTATATTCCTTCTTGTTGTATAAGATTTGTGTACATATTTTTGGATGTGTGTATATATGTCCAACCTATGTAATCTAGAAAAATGGTATACTTGGCAAACAGACCAAAATCATTATTATTTCCATTAATAAAATTATTTATCTACCAAGATAAAGCATTTGCAGATGTTTTACCCCTACTTTTATAGATTATCATGAATAAACTACTAGTGGAATATATTAAGAAAATAGAAAATATAGTCAAATGAAAAGAAATTTTAAGCTATAACATTTTAAAAATCAAAACAACATGATATGTTGGACATAAATACATATCATCACTAAAAAAATTTTCATCCATGTAGAATTAACATGTAGTTATCTCATCTTCAACATGTTTCCAAACATAATTGTGAAAATATTCCATTTTAAAATGTTTATTATTTACAACACTCTACATTCAGAGGAAATTTGTAATGGATTTATAATCAGTGTCAATTCCCTTTGGGTGTAGAGTGGAGAAGCAAAAGTCAAAAAAATATTGACTTGATTTTTATACAATTAAAAAAAGTAAAATCTTGTATCCATATTTTTTCCTCAAATAGACAATACCTCAAATAATTTTTAAAACAAAAAGGTGTGTACTTATATAACTTCATTGTAATTCAGAAATTTTGTTTTCTCAGAAAACTTATTGAACATCACATATTAAACTCATAATAAAAATTATACTTTTCACTTCGAGCACTACCATGCATGAGTGTTCAATAACATAATATGCATTTTTATCATACCATAAAACCAGTGCAGGAATTAATAGAAGTAACCCAGGTGATCTTTGTTCCTATCAAAAAGATATCCAAAGGAAACAGTTAAATTTGTTGAATTAAAATAATTTATTACACTTAATGTGATACAGAAACAAATAATTAGTGATTAATAAACAAGCAAACAGATATATTCTGCACATAAATGAGAATTAAGCATTTGTGTTTTTAAATGCAATTCTAGCAAATAACTAACGTACACTTAAATAACAAGTACAACAATTAAATAATTTTCCAAATACCAAAAGTCTTAAATAGTTCCAAACCATAATGTATTTTAGTTTAATGTGCTTTACAATGTTTTTCTTTTTGATTGCAAGTAACTTTCTTGTTTCATTCAATAAATCTCTACTTATTTTTCTTTCTTGATAGGCACAATTGTGTGATTCTTCTATACTCCATTCCTGTTCATTCTTCTCGTTTGTAAAACTCAACCTCACATTCCTTCAAAAACATTAATTATGCTGCCTCTGTAAAGTCACTCAATAATAATTTGGATCAAATCAGGATGAAAATGTAGGAAAAAAAGCAAGTTTGCTATTGAGGATTAAAGCTCAATGGCAGAGGGGCTGGGGTTGTGGCTCAGTGGTAGAGCACTCACCTAGCACTTGGGGCGCTGGGTTGGATCTTCAGCACCACATAAAAAATAAAATAAAGGTACTGTGTCCAACTACAACTAAAACAAACAAACAAAAAAAGCTCAGTGGCAGATACACACAACTCATATGCCTGTATAGGATGAATGTATTTGGGGTTGTCAGCAAAATTTTTTTTTTCCCTAGTCATTTCCCAGATGGCTATATTACATATTATCTAATCATCTAGCCACTGATTACTCCAGAATCAGATAAGAGACTGTAAATCTACTAATGATTCTCTGCCCTGGAATTTTTGGACTTGTGACTATAAGTGATTGCAGCCATCTGTCTATAGTGCCTCAAGCTTTTAAACATTATGGCTTTTTGAAACCATGTTTATTACTATTTATTTCATCCAGAAAGTTAAAAAAAAAAGCTAGTTTTCTGAATAAGAGAAAGAAGGAAGAACTGATCAGAAATGGAGACTAATGAAATAAAGTTTCCCAATATAAATCTCTATCTGTTCCTGATGCCTAGCAGCATTACTTTCTGAATTTGTTTAGATTTTCAATGTTGTTATAAATACTCCTATTCACCTCTTGTTTATATTATGATTTTGGCAAATATGCCCCCAAGAGAGGCAGCAAATATAGTGTAAGCCATGATGTTTTCAAGGGTTAGACAGTTTAAATTTGCAAAAAGCTCATTACTTTATTAGATTTCTTCAGTTAATAGTGAATTACTTAAAGGAGAGACTAAATAATGACGTAGGAAACATTCTTGGTATTCCAAGCCTTCCAGAAGTGATGCAACATCAATTTACTTCCAGGTTATGATTCAGAGAGCGCTTTGGTACCTTATCTACCATACTGATTATTTAGTCCAGACCGATTGCTTCTTCATCTGTAGCAGAGTCTTCCATTTCCCACTAACATGAAAATAAAAACTACCAATATATGTACAGAATTTCAATGGTTTGAGGATATAATGTGAAACCAAGTAGAACAGAATATTTTGTTCTATCAGAAGAAATACAAATAAAGGGCTGTGGGTATGCTAAGCATTAGGGTATTGTGAGAAACGAGTGTGGGCCGGGCATGGTGGTTCATGCCTGTAATCCCAGTGGTTCAGGAGGCTAAAACCGGTGGATTTCGAGTTCAAAGCCAACCTCAGCAAAAGCGAGGCACTAAGCAACTCATGGAGAACCTGTCTCTAAATAAAATGCCAAAAAGGGTTAGGGATGTGGCTCAGTGGTCAAGTGCCCCTGAGTTTATTTATTGTTATAAAGACTCCTATTCACCTCTTGTTTATATTATGATTTTGGCATTTGAAAGTAAAGTAAAAAGAAAAGAAATGAGTGTGGAAAGGAGGGAAGCATTGTAACTTAACTAGTAAATTAATACACAATCTGCCTAGCATTCTTGATTTTGGCTTTTGTTTCTTCAACTGCCTTTGAAATGCTCATATGCTCTTGAGGACCCCTGGTTTGCGTAATTATCCACACTATGCAGATGATTGTAAGCAATTACATATTTATATTACCATCTCTGATAATTCTGGCCATTCTGAAATAAGTATCATCTCATCAGACTTTAACAGAGTAATTGAATTTATATATAAAACTTCTTACTGAAAATTTATGCCTGGATATTTTGCATTTCAATTCAACATTCTTAACATTGATTGGATTATTTTTCAAATCAAACTCCTCTCCCTCTTGTACTTCACTATTAATACTCTCACCCCAGTTTAAAATCTGAAGAATACCACAGAAGGCCCCTTCTCCACCATTTGGGCTGTATCACTAAATCCTGTGAATTGAATATCTTAGGATTTCCAGTGTCTCCATATCATTGCTAGTGTAATAAATGTGCCCCTATCACTTCTCATGTAGATTGTTGAGAGGCAGTAAATGCAGTTCTTAGGAGCATAAATTCTGGGACCAGAAAACTGGGTCCTATTTCCAGCATTGATGCTTACCGTATAACCCTCATGTGTCTGTACCTCAGTCTCCCCAATTATAAAACAGAAAAATAACTACAATACTCATCTCAAAAATTCATTCTGAGGAGAAAATTTATTGTAAAGTACTTACACACTGTTGGCAGTTGAGTAAAAGCTGCATTGATTTTAATTTTGCATTTCTAGTCTCTCTGAGTATCCCTCCAAAACCAAAGCTTGATCTTTTAAAAACTTTCTAAGTGATCTTCATTACTTGAACAATAATATTTCAAGTCCACAGTGTGGCACACAATACTAGTCAGGGTTTGTTTTAAATTTGCTGATTCAATGTCCTCCCAAAGGAACAGACACTTAGGTATAATGATCCATCAAGATTTTCCTGCACAAGACTGCTGTCTTATCTGATGCTTTCTTTTACATTTGTTCTATTTATTCCTCTGTCACTCTGCTGAATTTCCTTTTAATCTCTAATTAATCAATATATTTAGGTGCTACTATCAACAACTCTTGGCTCATCTTTTGATTTTGTGATATCTCTTTCATGAATGACTTTCTGAAAAGAATACATATTTTAACACTTCCTGGATTAACCATATTTTTGGGTTAAATCTTGAAGTATGGCTTAGTACTAAAAGTAAAAGCTGAAAATTAGCCTGATTTGTTTT
The DNA here is from genome assembly GCF_021218885.2 of Marmota monax. Taxonomy (NCBI): domain Eukaryota; kingdom Metazoa; phylum Chordata; class Mammalia; order Rodentia; family Sciuridae; genus Marmota; species Marmota monax. The sequence continues at coordinate 20,863,545 of NW_026692781.1, forward strand.
GTTTTTCTGTAATCTTTGGGGAGTGGTGACTTGGCTTAGGATCTCTGACTGTCTTACAGGAGGAACCTGTGCCTGTGTTGGAAACTTCCTGTGTAAAGGTAAAAGTCAAGATAGCCCATTTGCTATGGTCACATCCTGCTTAAAGAGGCTATGTGCAAGACACAGAGCAATCATTCTTGACCCTGAGTTCAGACATCAGCTGCCAGGGGTAGAGTATTATGAACACAAAACTAACAATTATTATTGGTTGCCAGTACTTCATCATTTAAGATTGCCTGCTTTGAAGAGACTTTCTCACAGAAAATCCTTTTGATGATAAAACCTACGTGATAAATGTGCTGAGCTAGCTCTGGTTCATAGTTCCTCCATCAAAGGATGGTGTTCCACCTGCTCCCAGCTTTCTCTCTGTGTTTGTCTGTTTGTCTTTTCTTATCACCCATTGCCCTTTGCTGATTTCTGAATTAACAGCCATGCAAGCAGTGACAATAATCAATTGGAAATTATTGACAGATTTGAAGTAGCAAAAAATTATACTATCAATAAATTTTTTAAAAATATTTCTTGATTGACCTTTATTTATTTTTTTTTATTTATATGTGGTGCTGAGACTTACACCCAGTGCTGCACACATGCCAGGCAAGTGCACTACTGCTGAGCCATAACCCCAGCCCAAGAAATTTTAAGAACATGTATCCAATAAGAAAAAATAGGATAGATTAAAGCAGATATTTCTCAACTGTCTCAGTTCAGTGTTCCCTTCATGTCTGAGTAATTTTATGGCCGTCTGACTTTTTTATTGAGTCATTTCCAAGCCATGGAGCAGTAACAACTCATGTGGCCACCAAAAAAGTCAGTGTTTCCCTTGAAAATAAAATATCCCAAAGAGCATCTCAGTGATCAATGTGGTGCCTTAATATATCACATTGATTTCTTAACTACAAGAATCAAGTATGTAAACAGGAAAACTCAAGACAAAATATCACTTGGAACAGGATTGACAAACTATGACCCATGAATTCAATCTGTTCTACTCCTATTTTTTAATTAAACAACTCTTATTGTAATATAAGCATGCTCAGTCCTTTACAAATTGTTTTTTAGAAGAACAAAGATGAGTCCTAGATATGGGGGCCAAGTGGACCCCAAAGCTAAAAATATTCAATACCTGTCCCTTTACATTTTAAAACTTTTTAGCCCCTTATTTACATAAATCATCCAAATCAAACTGTCTAGACAAAGAAGAGACAACACTAGAAATGCAATCTCACATTTATGCACAAACATTTGAATGCCTTTAATATATCAGATATTCTGAGGAAACTATAGGACATTTGTCATGATGTTTAAAACCATAGGTTAAATTTGAAAACATGGTAATTTCAGGTGTGTAATATTTTTTAAGCTCTCCAATTAAAATCTCTCAGGAAATTATTTGCCACCAAGCATCAATTCTTTAATCATCACTATTCTACTATAGTTAATGAGCAATTATGATAATTTTGAAATCTGTTCCTTTCAGATAGTGAGAACCACAGCAAAGCTGATGTGCTGATAGCTTCAGGAAAGAAGATTGAAACCCACTGCTCACCAAAACAGATTTTTAAAGACGGGTAGTTTCCAATACAATTTTAAATAAAGGATGTAGAAAGCCAGATTAGACTCTATTCTGCTGAGCAGTCTGAGATGGCATACTCACTTGGGAGAAATTGTTCTTTTCCAAGAGGAAGTATGCTTATTGAACACATTCAGGCATAGTTTAAACCATCCCTTTTCTAATCTAAAGGTAATTTTTAGATTGCAGATAACAGAATAAGACTTCACAGCTGTTCTTAGTCCCTTCCCTCAAATGTCTGTGTCATTTATCATGTTCAATCCATCCACACTCACTTCAGAGTTTCCAAAGCATTCTGCAAATAATGCTTCCAAATATATTCACACAATTTTGGATGTGGGTCTCTTGCAATATTGTTGTAGGGTCATGATGATACCTGATTCAGATATAAATACAAGATAACAATGTAGATAAAATTCAAATGTGGATAACTCTGTAGTCTATTAAAAAGTCTATATTGATATGTATAAAACATGTATGTTGTGGCTGGGGATGTAGCTTAGTGGTAGAGCACTTGCCTAACATGCACAAGATCCTGAGTTTGATCACCAACACCACAGAACAAAACAAAAAAGAGTGTGTGTGGGTGTGTGTGTGTGTGTGAGAGAGAGAGAGAGAGAGAGAGAGAGAGAGAGAGAGAGAGAGATATTACAGGCAGATAGAAATACTTGTCTGTATTTTATTATGAAAGAAAATAAAATAACAAAATCTGTTATTTTTTCTATAAATAAAATTGCATCTTTTCTAAGATTCCATATTTTCAATTTATATTTACATTAAAAAATCAATGACAGTTCTCTAATAGGATTTTCACCAAATTGTTATTTAATAATCTTGGATAGAGTTATTTGATTGAAGGATTTTCTTTGCTTGTTTACTGAAGGAATGTTTCTGGAACAAAAAAGATTAAAATCACTTAATTTTCTAAAGATAAAAGAATGCTATTATTTAGAATTCTTATTAATATGTATTGTGGTATTCCTAACATGATTCCTGATATGAGCTACATACCCAGCCCCAGCATACATGTTTTATATATTTCAACGTGGACGTTTTTTTAGACTACAGAGTGGTTCACATTTGAACTTTATCTACATTACTAACTTGTATTTATATCTGACTCAGGTATCATCATAACCCTAAATATGATTATAAATGCAAGGGCAGGATTTGTTGTCTCAAACTCCATAATCTCTGTGAAAAATGACGAATGGAAGACATGTAGGTTCTGGTTAGCTTGGAGGAGCCAATAGATCTGATGGCATCACATCTTCCTCTTCCCTCACTTCCATTTCCCTGGTCTCCCTCCCTTGCCGCATGCTCTACACGTCCTCATTCATGTTTCCCAAGTAGTCCTGCATCCTCCCTGTAGTCACCAGCACCACCTCCAAAGCTATCTTTCTTGTTATTTTTCTTTCTCCTCCATCTTCCCACATACTAAGATATTCTGAATAAATTGGGTCTTAGAACACGATTTATCTCTTACCAGCAATTGCTCTTTCACCCACTGCCAGCAACTTTGTCATCTGTGATGTCTTTTCAGCATCCCTTATGCCTTCATGGGCCTCATTGCCATTCCACAGAGGCAGGGAATTAAACTACACCCAGTTTTATTCCTTCACCAATGTCACTACTTTTAACTGATAAAGTGGGAAAAAAAAAAGACTAGTTCCTCCTCTCTTTGTACAAGATACCATAAGTCTCAGACATTTTACACACACACACACAAACACACACACGCACACACACGGTTTTTACAATTTTTAACCCAGAGGACATTTTAAGGAAGATTTTTATGGTCAATGTATTTCCAGAAATCAGTAATTTAAGTATAATTATTTACAGGCAAAATAACTTTTTAAGCAATAGTTAAGGACATGCTGTTTTTTAACAAATGATGAATTATTTACTCAAAAATGTAAAGTGCTTTTGAAATTAATTTTTCAGTTGTGATAGAGTACATTATTCTTTTCCTTAAAAAAAAAGAATAGCTAATGCTGAAAAATCTTATTTAATCAAAGAATACTGTATCTTTTTAATAATTTATGTTGAAAGTTGAGGATTTAGGCTTTAAATTAAGGAGTTACCATAGGTATACATTTTATATTTGAATATGAAAAATATAATTTCAATTAAATTTCATGACTGTGAATCAGAAAATTCTAGTCATATAATCGTGGTTTCTATACTATATACCAAAGTTAAAAAGCATCATTTAATTGGAAATTCCTGTTTAATTTTTAAAAATCATCTTCCATTTTCATTGTAATAAATTTTATGTTTCCATTTTCCTTGTAGTTTATAATCATTGTCCCTTTAGTGTGATTCTAAGTTAGAGATTGATAAAACAAATTTCTCTTAAAAGTATTTTTATGAAAGTCAATTTTCCTGTTTCATAATATGAAAAATTTGCATTAGGCAATAATTATATATCAGTGTGGATCAGGGGTTTTAAAAAATACTTACTGCAAAATAAATCAGTTAATCAATAGCCTTGCCTCAGTGGTACCACAAGGTCTGACAAGATAACTATTTCAGGACTTTTTCCTGCTCTTAGCTTTATCAATTATTCCTTTTACAAGAGGAGGAAGACAGATAAACTCCAGAAGTAAGAACCAAAGGGAAAGGGTATGTTGCTCAAAAGGACCTAATTTCTAAAATATCCTAAGCAGAACCCTGAACAAACAATACATACTGAGATTCCAGTCCTAGGAAAAGCAGGATGATTGAGCCCAGAGTCCACCAACCACAAACTCTGAAAACCAGTTCCAATTAGGACCTGTCAGCCAGGACAAGATGAACAAGAGTTGCCCTTAAGCTGTTAAATAATGTAGCCTGTCAATCCAGAGCCCATAGGTTAGGCTTAGGCAGAACTGTCCAACAAACCCCTCTTCTTCCAATAAAAGCTTACACATAAGGAAATGAGCTATAGCTCTCTGCTGGGAAAAGACCCATTTTTCTCCCTCTTGGAAGAGTGCTGCTTTCTTTATCTAATAAATTTTGCTATGATTTTACTATGTTTCAGTCTTGCCTGGAATCTAAGTAAGACATTGATAAAATAAATTTCTCTTATAAGTATTTTTATGAAAGTCAATTTCAAGAACACAAAACAAATCCCTTTCAATAACTGGAATTCCAATTTTCAGTTGAATTCTAGACAAATACATGAAACTGACTGACTTTCCCCAGTAGCTAGACTCATGGCAGCAGATTCATGTGCAAAGTCTTTCTACCATGATTTTGAATAGAAATAATAAATCATTGCTTCTCTTTTGATATGTCTTTTGTTTATGTATTTGAATAAAAGAATGAGTTTTCATTCACTTTTTTTTTTAAAAAAATAACACCCAATTTTGTTTTAATGATAAATCTTTATGTTTTTCCTCTTCATTTTCATTCTCTCTGCTGTCATTCCTGCTTTTGGTCCTAATCTGTTTTAGGCTGAAGTAGTATTCATAACATATGCACACACACACCCACACACAGGCACTCACACACAGAGCAAGCTAACTATTTGCTATTTTAAGCTACTATAATTCAATGTTCATCTGGTACTTTTCAGAGCAATGAGATAGGAAGGGAAAATGTGGTCTTTTTAACCAGGAAATGACTATGATTTTATAAATAAAGCAATATTTACAATGGAAACAGCAGATATCCCTGTACCTTAAACTATAGTCAACACTAACTCAATACTTATTACTTATTTCCAAGTATTGAAGGAAATACAATTTCATAGGTCTAATCTGTCTAATGAATGGAGGAATGTTTTAGCTTTCAGTTTAATTATAGGAAGCTACAAACAATGATCTATGCAAAGAAATTTTTATTGTTGCTGTTGTCAGGAAGTAAAAATTTACATGTCAATTTCACAGTGAGTATCTCAGTGCTTGTTCTCAGCTTCAGTCTAGAAATCTATGCTGTGCCCTGAATAGCTGAACAAGAATGGCATGAAGAGATATGGGAGCTCCTGCTTACAGAGCCTCCAAATTTTGTTTGTTAGGATATGTTAATCTCCTCAAAGACGAATGTATTTCTTTCATTGAAAAAGACCCTTTCATTTGGAAGATAATTGGTATTGCTTCTCCTTATGGAAGAATGAATGTGTTGTGAATAAAATATCAGTCACCTTCTATTTATTTCCTTTCTACAATCTCTTTTTCATTACAAGTTATGTATCACAGTGAAATTAACTTTCTTATACTTTACATATGCAAGACTATTAACCTCTTGGAGGACTTTTGATGAGTCCCATTTCCCTGCAGGTGAATGTCAAATCCTGATAATACTGAACAGTTCAGATTCTAAAGCATGATTCCATGCCTAAAATTCTAACTTCAGACATTTTCTCCTCAAATATCAAGAACAAACTTTCTTCAGCCTTGCTTTTATTCTTCATAAAATTATAAATATCTTTACTTGCTCAAATTTGTTCAACATCTCCTCCCACCTATTTTCCAATGTTTTCCCTCCTATGAATATTTATTTAAACTCTGTCTCCCTTTTAGAATATGTTTTTCTAAACTTATCAAAACCCAGTTCAAACTTCTGAGCCCAACTTGTCTCATTTTCTCTATAATACTGATCTAGACTAATTCAAAACAAAACAAGTCCCCTTTTCTCTGATTTCATCATATTTAATTATGTTTTCTGAAAATGTTTAAAATTAATAAAATTGTTCAAAGCCAGTATTAATATAGGTATAACTTTATAGAATAGGAGATTGCCATCTGAATCAAAAATACTCTTGTAACAATATTTATCCAACAACAATTTTTCAAATGTACACTCTATTTTTAAACCACTGCTCTAAATGTTGATTTTAAAGGGATTATAGAAACTGAGATCAAAGTCCTGCTTTCATGAAACATGTCCTAGAACAGGATAGAACCCCAAATTACATCATATAAGTAAGTTCTGTATCTATCAGAACTTTTCAGGGAAGGAGGATGTGATGGTTAATTTTATGTGTTAACTTGATTGGATCACAGAAGCATTCTCTGAGTATGTCTGTGGGATGTTTCTGGATAAGGTCATTTGAATTCAGATACTGGGTAAAACAAATTGCTTTTCTTAAAGTGAGTGGGCCAAATCCAAACAAGACCTGAATGGAACAAAAAGGGCTGAGTAAGAGGGAATTCCTCTTTGCTGACTGCTTGAGCTGGGATGTTGGTCTTTTTCTCCCTTTACATTCAAACTGAAATATCAGCTTTTGGGTGTTAAGATGGCTGTCCTTAGGACTGGAATTCATACCATCAGCAGCTTTGGGTTCTCTGGCCCTCAGACTCAGGCTGGAACTACCACATTGACTTTCCAGGGAGTCCATCTTGCTTGCTTCAGATCTGGGGAATTCAGAGTCTCCAGAATCTTTTGATCCAATCATTTACAATCATAGATATTTTTATCTATATCCGATTGCTTCTGATTCTCTTGAGAACGCTAATATGGAAGATTATTTAGAGAATTAGGACCCAGAAAGATAAGGTAGTTAGAGACAGTTCACTGAAAGATTTCAAGGTCATACTAAACTTAATTTACTTCTTTCTGGTGATAAAAAGACAGAAATTTCTAAGTGTTTACAGGATCTATCCTGAGTATTTAACTCAGAGCCAGAATCGTTATAAGCCACCATAATTTATATTTGGTATTTGTTTCAATTAATGTTTTAGTGACTTTAAAATAGAAAGATTAATTATATCCAGGCAAGGTTGAGTTCAGGTCTAAGGTGATTGGCAAATGCCCTTTTTAAAAAAAAAAAAAATTATTTCATACATGACAATAGTGGAATGCATTACATTCTTAATTATTCATTCACAGCACAATTTTTCATAACTCTGTATATAAAGTATGTTCACAGTAAATTATGCCATTATACATGGCAAATGCCCTTTTTTGGACTCCAGTTTTTACATGAATGAAATGTGGATGATTGTACTACCATCTCAGGAGGTACTTAGAAGGCTTTGTAAGATGTTATATTAGAATTGCCCAACCCATTGTTTCAAATGATGACCAGGGGATGATAGTCATAATGTTAACAATGGTCAAATTCTGCATATGATCAACATGTGAAAAAAATGTAAAAAGAAAGATCAAAGTCTCCTAAATTGCAAGGCTTTCAATTTTATTTTTTGGAAGAATTTTCTTTTGTTCACAAGCATAGGCAAAAACTAATTCTACTTGCTTCAGAATATAATCAAACAGCTTTCCTCTGCTTAACTCGAGACCATCTTATGAAAATCTTCAATATATAATGGAATGTGACAATATCAAAAAGTATACCATGCAACAGTTCAGAAATATTTTGTCACAAAAACACTTGGCTTACTTTATATTTGCTTATATATATTTATGGTAAATGCCAGGGGCCTTTTGCCTATTATTTTATTTTGTTTGCATGCTATGAATGCAACTTAAAAATTCATATTATGCTTTCAGAAAATAAATAACAGATGTTGAAATTCAAAACAAAGATTTTATATATAATATGAAGCACTTGTGTATATATAAAATGCATTAAGTGATTTTATATACAATTAGAATGTAAGAGGGGAAAAAAGTCCCCATATCACCAAGAGGAATAAAGTAGATAATACAATCTAATGTGCATTGAAGCACTATTTAATATTTGCACAAAATAACTGTTGTCTAATAAGTATATTGCAAAGAGGGGGTAAAAGGATTTAGCATATTTTCTCATAAACTTGAATAAAAATTGTTTTTCCTACAGCATTTTAATTTCATGAACCCCCATTTTATCCTCCAGGCTATGTGCTCTTTTATAAACAGAAGTGAGAATGAGGTTCATTCTGTTCCTTTCTCAAATTTATTCCTTTGTCTAGATTATCAGATAAAATGTAGACTCTCTACATCTGGAAATTAAATTCCACTGTTTGCAAACTATATTAATTACAGACTTGACTTTAGCACAACATTCACACAGATTCTTTTTACGAAGGTGCTGACATTCAAACACCAGGCAAGTGAATCTGGGTAGAGGCAGCAGAATTAGGCCTATTAACTTCAATTGGAATTGAACATTCACCCTGGGAAGCTTTGTTCAAGTGAAAATGAGTATAGGCAAATTGAAGGCAAGGTGTATGAGAACACCCAAACATTTAAGGTGATACAAAGTATTTTGATGAGGATTATTAGTCACACATAGAAACCTGTTTTGATTCTAGACTAGTAATAAAAATAGTTACAAGAGAAAATAAAGAGAGCCTCTGGATGCCCCTGGACATTTCCTTTAGTGGGGAAATGATTTAAACTAACCATAAATGACCCCCCCCCACACACACATACTATCAAATAACATTAGGATAGGTTGTTTTTAGTGATGAAGCCACATTTACACCTTCTCTTAAAATTTGGCCAGATTATTCCTTTGAGTCTAAATGCTATAGACAGAGGGATATTTAAAAGTGAACACTTTAAGCTCTTGTTTTTAAATAGTATGGGGAAATTTTCATTTAAAGAACTCTTTTCTCCAGTATTTTTGGAAATAAATAATTGATCTACCATTGCAACTTTTACAAATTCTGAATTTTATGTGTAACTTTTATCATTTTTTTTGTTCCTTTTGGGAGAGATGTTGCATCTAGATTGTATAGATATACATTTCTCTATGCATGCACCCTTACATCAATGTAGTCAACACACACACACACACACACACACACACACACACACTTAGAAGTAAATTAATTAGGAAGATAGCAAAATGAATGGGACATAACTTTCTTATGTTCATATATGAATATACCACCAGTGAAACTCCACATCATGTACCACCACTAGAATAAGGATCCTAATTAGAATACGTTATACTCCATGTATGTATAATATGTTAAAATACACTCTGCTGTTGTTTATATCTAAAAAGTACAAATTTAAAAAAAAAAGTTTAGAGGAATGCTTTTGTTCCTGAAAACTCCATTTCCAAATTTCTAATAAATGCAAGCATCCCCAGTTACACAAGTAACTTGAATATTGCAGAGGTATGAAATTGAGTTGCATTTGCAACAAAGCCAGATGAGTCATGGAATTTGTGGCTGTAGTCAACATTAATAAGGCTATTTCATAAGTATGAAATTCCAGGGAAAACTGAAAGAGATTTGTGAGGTGAAGCTAAAACACAAAACTTAAGAAACAATAGAAATATGTTTAAAGATAAATATAGCATGCCCTATTAATCTAAGAATTTGGGATTTAGAAAGTTTCTCAACAATACAACCACAAAAGTCACTTTACCATCAGATGTTCAATCTGAAGAATTAAAGAGATCAAAGAAGGATTAGGATATACCAAAAAATGAAAAGCTCATTAATGTCTTTGCCAGAGATGGTCCTAAAATATGAAGGGCATCTAGGAGAAAAGCACCAGTTAATTAGCACATGAAGATCACCATCTGATGGCAAGAGCATGCTATTGTGACATTTCCATATTTACCAGAAACAACAACAAAAAAATTTTAATTAGGTTTATGCAGTTCTTGGGATAGTGAGTTAATGACAAATTGAATTGATTGATCTGATTACATAGATTACACAGTTACTTTAAGAAATTATATTTGTTTTACAATATACCTATTTTCACCTTACCATGTCTAGCCATAGACAAATCAAGCGAAAACAGAGTTAATAAAGCAAAAACAACTGTATACACTGAGAAAAAAAGTAAATTTGTGCCAAAATCAAATGCTTGATTGTAGAATAATTTCTAAATATGAATATTATCAAATTAGTAAATACAGAAATTTTAAAGTTCATCTTGATCTGTGACTAATAATTCTGACAAATATTTTTATCATCCCTTATTACTTTTTTCCCTTTTCCTGAAACAATCACATTGACAACTGATCTCTTCTGTTTATCTCAAAAATTCTAGATATTAAGTTTTCACTGATATTCTGTGATATTTTTAAAAATTTTAGGCATTATTCATCACTTCCTACTACAGAAGATGAATGTTCTCTTCCCTATTTTCCTTCTCTCCTAATATCTACCTCTTCCATATCACATTTTTTCAAAAGTTTATTTATGGTTTAAATGATTTTGACTGTGTAAATATTTCTAATGGAGGTTTTCCAAGGTATACTATGATTGCATTTCTTATTTTTGTGTAATGATTTTTCTTACCTATTGTTGACTTGAACTTTTTCAAATGAATTTTATTTATTTTTTCCATAAAACTCTTAAGACACTTAAATGTATGTGGAATATATATATATATATATATATATATATATATATATATATATATATATAATGTATGTGGAATATGTATATGTGTATATATATACACATATATATTTTTCATTCCTTTGGTTCCACTTTGTAATTTTTCTCCATTTCCTAATTTCTAATTTCTAATAAAAGCAAGCATTCCCGGTATCTACACAAGTAACTTGAATATTGCAGAGATATTAAATGGAGTTGCATTTACAACTTGTTTTCTCTGGACCATACTCATGCTGTGTTTTATCAACATCTCAAAAATCTCTTTGCCTACCTACATAACAGCCACTTCCTCTGGGTTTCCCTACGGTATGTATAGTCTCAAAGAAAGTGATTTTATGGGGCTCTTTAGTCCATATAAAGAACTCCCCCTAAAAATTATATGACTTAACTCACAGACCTCTTTTAATAATAGCAACTTATTGATGAAGATTTAAAGTAATTGGTAGAGAAAACTTTCACTCAATACTCATGATGCCACATTGTCCATTTTGCCACTAGGAATGCTGGACTATAAAGATTCTTGTGCTTAATTGATGATGATACACATCTATCAAGAACACACTTTATTTGGGGAATGAAAGAAAATTTGAATGTAACTTTGAGTACTGGTTATGTTCAATTTGTTATTCAACATGCACTGCAGTATAAATTTATGACAACACATTGTCCAACTCTCTCTCTCCTTGTACTCTTTAGACCATAACTGCTTCATTCCGAGAAGGTATGCTTCATGAATGTCCATTGTTCTCTCTAGCTTTATCACATTAGGCAAGGAGTTCATGGGAAATAAGACACAGAACAGTCATTCTTCTTTTAGCACCATCTAAAATCTATGTGGAAGTATGTTATCAACTTACCCATCAATCCGGGAGAGGTTGTCAATTAGAATGGACTGTTGGCATTGGGGAGCAATGAGCTTGCAATATGGCTCAAACACACCAGGAGGAATATGTTGCATTTGTTACAAAGCAAGTGGTCAGTTAAGGTGAATGCCCCAGGGGCCAGAGGGAGAAGACATACAAGGCAAAGGGCACCTGGCCCCATCCCTGCTGCAGGTGTTTGACCAGAGGTGGTGTCATACTCAGCACATAGACCTGAATGGACCTGACAAAAGGATCTTGTGTCCAACATGAAATTTTCATTTATTTTAAGTCCTTAACTGACAAATCAGGCACAGTAATAAAAATAAGACCTCCTTCAGGTTCTCTTCCTCTAGAGGACCCTAATACACCACTCCATTTATACTTACATGTGTAGACTTGAGCCTTTAAACATCTGCTTCATTTATATACTTCTGGAAAATTTATATAGTGTGGGTAATCATAGAGTTTTGATTTATTTCATATTCAAAAGAATATTAAATTAAAAATTTTAATTACTAGGATTCTTTTTTCGTATATTAATATTAAGCATCTTTTTGGAAAAATAGTTTTTTAATGCCTTTGATTTTCGTTGCATATTCATTTCCAGCCACGTTGGCAGCATCTGCTTTATACACTAGTTTGGGGATACATAAATTTGGGCTTGGTGCCTGTATCCAGAAAACTTTTTATTGGAACACAGTGACACTCATTAGTTCACATATTGTGTTTGGTTGCTACAATGGAAGAGTTGCATAATTTTGATAAAGACTATGTGGACAAATCTAAAATATTTGCTATCTAACTCTTTGCAGAAAAATTTGTCAAGCCGTATACTACATAGCGAATTGCAAAATATTTAGTATAATCTTCTAAATCAAACTTACTTGTAAAAAAATTCAAAAAGTTGTCATGGTATTAAAACATACCTAATAGAGTAAAATATAATAATTTCTTGGAATTATCCCCTTTTACCTCTTTAGCTGCTTCTTAACCATTACTTTTGCTGGTTTAGCCTCCTCAACTTTAATTCAACATGCCCAAAACTAACTCATAAAAAACTTTGGTCCCATAATAATCCATCCTTTCCTATCTCAGTAAGCATCTTTCATATAATACACAGCCATCAGATATCAGCAAGTTATAAACCTATGCATCATTATTAGTACCTCTGCCTCTCTGGATTCTCTGACCAATACTTTATAAGTCCTATTTCACTCCCTAAAGTTCTGCCTGATCAACTCCATCAACATAAACTAACAAAATAAAGCTACCCTTATATCCTGTGTAAAGTACCACAATGGGTCCCTATCTAGTTTACTGAACTTCTCATTTTAATGTTAGTGAACTTTTCAAAATGCAGCTGTCACCAAGTCATCCATCCATTTTTTTTTTTATTCTTAAGCTTCTGCTGACTAACCAGTAGTCTAGGATAACAATCTAGATGTTAGGTTTATTTCATGTCTTATTTCTTTTTCATTCATCAAAATATATGTTTGCTAATAAAAATGAGCTATTAGTAAAATAAAAATGGAAATGCAGGAAAAAACACAGTAAGTAAGTAATGGCTGCATTAAATCATATAGCAAGTTAGTGCTGGGTCAAGATCAACGTGCAGGATTAGCTCTTGTGCTAATACTGGGGATTAAACCCAAGTATGCTCTACTACTGAGCTAAATCTCTAGCTTTTTTAAATTTTAAGATAGGGTCTTAATAAGTTGCCCAGACTGGCCTCAAATTTTCAATCTTCCTGCCTCAACCTCCCGAGTTACTTCTTCCATTCTATAGGATTCAGGGAATGTAAGAATGAAATGTGAAACAAGATGTGGTAATGAGGTAGACTTATTTGAGTTCATCTGTTTCATAAATGAAATATGAGGGGCATCAAGTGGAAGGTATGTGTTAACTTTGGATAAAAGTGAAAGTACAGGAGGAGGGAGTTGTGAACCAATGGACATGAGCCCTCATCCTGTCTTCCTCACCACCTGTGTCATTTGAATCACTTAGGATTAAATCCAAACCCTATGGTTCCCTTCTTTACTCAGTGACAAAATAAGACAGTAGCCCACATCACTCTGTGACTTTTAAATTCTGTTATTTTTCTCAGTGGGATTTCTGATTCTGAGTAACAGATTGTGTGTTCAAGCAGGCAGGGAGGATCCATCATTCAATATAAAGCTAAGTAGTAAAAGTGCAGTGACAGTAGAGGAACATGACTTCTCAAAGACAGGGGAAAGGACAATAATCAATAAGGGCTTTGCCATATGCAAAATGATCATTCAAAGCTTGGTGAATTTATTTTAAAACCTGTGCTAGCCTGGTGATTACCTGATATAATGTCATAGTTAAAAGTAAAAATCTGGAAGACAATTAATATTTTGCTGTCATCTTTAGATAGGCACAGTGAACATATCTAGCACTTAAAAGGCTTTAGGTTGAATTATTCCCATAGTCTTTTCAAAGTGATCAATCTTTGAAATATGAAATTAAGAATGACACACTGAAATAACAAGAGAGAAATTATTCCTTGTAAGAGTATTTCAAAGTACAACAATTTTCAGAGAGGTCACATTATATATATGACCAAAAGCATCACCTTCTAAAACTACAAATATTAGTGTCCATTTTCATAGATCTCTTCTTTGATTAGAATCCCATTTTCCAAGCTTTTTAGAAAATATGCAGCCACCAGATATCTTAGGACTTTGTTCAAGAAGTGGCACCCAATACCCTATTATGGATGAATATATCTTCTTTAAAAAGAGACAGGTTTCTTATCCAGAAAACCACTCGTCTGCCCCAAAGCTCTGAAACCTTAATAAGAAAAATTAAAACACAAACAAAAAGCAAGCATCATAGAAAAAGTAATATTTATAGGGAAACAATAATTTAAAAACCTGTGATAGCAACTGAAATGTGAAACTATTTGATAATAATAGCATGTATTAATTTTCTATCCATAATAAGTACTATGTGATAGAAATTTACTTGAGCATATTACGATCATTCAGATATTACCTTTTTCTACTATAATCACACTACAAAATTAAATATTTTGTTACTAAACAATGTACAATTATGCACATGAACACTTTTGTATATATATAATTTTAAATGCAATACATTATATGCTGTGTCTATATATATATATATATATATATATATATATATATAGAGAGAGAGAGAGAGAGAGAGAGAGAGAGAGAGAGAGAGAATTAAGTGAGTAAAAGGGCCAGACCATTGTCCATTGTTCACTTTGAGAGTTCTTATGCTGTGAACTTCCAAGCAATATTTATTGAAAACATGAAGTACAGAAGAAAAAAAGAGAAAAGAAAACCTGTATGATAATGTGGCAGCTAATTTAGATGACATCATATCATGCACTGATTTTGATGTGTGTAGGAACTACTGTAGTTAGTTTAACTGGAATTTTAAGCAACTATTCTAAAACAAAACTGGTGATCTTCAGTAGAAAATGTCCTAACAGAAAATATTATACTACTTATATGAAAAACCTTATCAAGGAAGCATTTAAATGGTCAACTATGAAAGTTTTTTCAGAAAAGCATTTATGAGTTTTTCTTTTCAATGATATGAAAAGAGAGTATACTTTAAATACACAAAAAAGGATCAAAAGCAGTAAATCCCTGAAATATACATGTCCTATAAAAATATGCTCAAATATGGAGGTTTGAGAAAAAAACAGAAGCACAAACTGATTTTTTAAAGATATGATTTCTGTACATGTCTTTTTGAATAAAAATTGATTTGAAGATGGGTTTTGGAGATATATTCTAATAGAGACTCTACAGTTTGACTTAAAATACAAGCAATTGTTAAAAGTACTTTTTAAAGACAATGATTATTACTTTCTTCAGGATTATGAAGCTTTCGGATTGGTTTCATCAAGAATGAGACATAGATGTTAATGTTATGTTACTAGTAACAACTGAATAATTACATCACAGGTGTGTCTTTGCTTTTATTACTTATTTGTAATAATGTTTTACTTTCCTGTTTTGAGTATACTTCTGTTGTAAAGTAATTCTTTTCCAAGTTAAAAGATATAAAAGTAGGTAATGTAGAACACACTCTATTACTCATTAACTGTATCTCAACTTCAGTATTAAAATTATTTTATTACAGTATAACTTACAAATAATGACATGCTCAAATCTTAAAGGTATCATAAATCAACTTTTGCAAAATTGATGTTACTTTCATATAACCAACACCCTGCTTGACACAAAAAAACTTTCATCCACCCAGAAAGATCTCTCACATTGCTCGGTTAACCCTGGTACCATGATGGTTATTTGAACAATGTGAAAATTAGAACACTGGTCAGTCCTACAACATATTGTGATATTGTAGCATTATTAACATTGATTTAAAGACAAACTGAGTAACTGATCTTCTAAAGCAAGTATAAAAACATTATGATGACATTATGAGACAAAGAACAAAAATTGTGATTTGACTTGTGAACCAAATAAAATATCTTATTCAAACTCTTAATTTACTCCTAATATATGGAAATAAATTGTTTTTATCTGTAGCACTGATTTGGTTGAGATAATTATCTTTTGTCTTAGGATGCCTTGTTTCTGTTGAAAGTATAAGGATGTGTTATACAGAGAGTGCAAACTGTGAACTTGATAATTTCCAATCCAGTGGTAGAGAATTAATGTCTAGAAGTACATGAAACTGTTGAAAATTTGTGATTACTAATAATTTGCATCTCATCCCCTATGGACCATCCTCCTAAGGACACTCCTTAACTTGCTAATTTATGAAGAAACTTACTCTACTATAGAGTCAATGAATTCTGGTCCCTCTTTTTTTGTTTGACATGGGGTTTTATGGTTTTTTTTTTCTTTTTAGTTATACATGACAGTAGAATATATTTTGGCAGACTATACATACATAAGCTATAACTTTTTATATTAGGTTCATACTCTTGTGGTTATACATAGTGGGGAGTTACCCTGGTTATGTATACAAATACAAAGCTAGGAAAGTTATGTCTTACTAATTCTACTGTCCTTCCTATTTCTCTCCCCTTCCCTCGCTCTGTTACTTCCCTCCAGTCCCATTTATTTCTATTATTCCCCTCCCCATGCTCCCTTGTTTTGTGTTAGCATTCACAAATCAGAGAGAACATGTGGCATTGGGTTTTTGGGGGGTTGGCTCACTTAGCATGATATTCTCCAGTTCCATCCATTTACTGGCAAATGCCATAATTCTATTCTTCTTTATGTCTGAATAATATTCCATTGTGTATATAAACCATATTTTCTTTATTCATTCGTTCATTGAAGGACACCTAGGTTGTTTCCATAGCTTGGCTATTGTGAGTTGAGCTACTATAAACATGGATGTGGCTGCATCACTGTAGTATGTTGTTTCTAAGTCTTTGGTGTGTAGACTGAGAAATGGTATAAATGGGTCAAATGGTTGTTTCATTCCAAGTTTTCTGAGGAGTCTTCATACTGCTTTCCATAGTGGTTGTACCAATTTGCAGTCCCACCAACAGTGTATGAGAGTACCTTTCTTCTCACATCTTCGTCAACATTGTTACTTGTATTCTTTTTAGCTATCATTCTGGCTGGAGTGAGATGGAATCTCAGTGTAGTTTTAATTGCATTTCTCTAATTGCTAGTGATGTTGAACATTTTTTTTTCATAAAATTTTTTGAATATTTGTATTTCTTCTTTTGTGAGGCCTTCTTAGTTCTGCCTTTTATTGATTGGGTTATTTATTTTTCTGATGTTAAGTTTTTTGAGTTCTTTATATATCCTGGAATTAATACCTTATCTGAGATATTGGTGGGGAAGATTTTCTCTCAATCTGTAGTATTTCTGTACATGTTCTTGTTTCCTTTGCTGTGAAGAAGATTTTCAGTTTGATGTCATCCCATATTGATTTTTGATTTTACTTCTTGCATTTAAAGAGTCTTGTTGAGGAATTTGGTCCAGGAATGCCTAGGTCTTTGATCCACTTAGAGTTGAGTTTTGTGCAGGTGAGAAGTAGGGGTTCAATTTTATTCTATTACATATGGATTTTTAGTTTTCCCAGCATCATTTGTTGAAGAGGCTATCTTTTTCCAGTGTATGTTTATGGCACCTTTCTCTAGAATGAGATAACTGTATTTATATGGGTGTGTCTCTGTATCTTCTATTCATTTCCATTGATCTTCATGTTTGTTTTGGTGCTAATACCATGCCGTTCTTGTTACTGTAGCTCATACTATAATTTAAGGTCAGGTACTGTGACTTTTCTCGCTAAGTATTGCTTTGGCTATTATGGTCCTCATTGTTTTCCAAATGAATTTGATAATTGCCTTTTCTATTTATGTGAAGAACATAATTGGGATCTTTAGAGAGAGTGTGTTAAATTTGTGTAGCACTTTTGGTATTATGGTCATTTTGATAATATTGATTGTGCCTATCCAGGAACATAGGAGATCTTTCCATTTTTCTGACATTTTCTTGCATTTCTTTCTTTGGTGTTCTGTAGTTTTCATTATGTAGGTCCTTAACCTCTTTTTTTAGGTTGATTCTCAAATATTTTATTTTTTTGAGGCTATTTTGAATGGGATAGTTTTCCTGATTTCTCTTCAGCTGATATATCTTTGATGTATAGAAATGCAATTGATTTATTGGTATCGATTTAAAACCCTGTTACTTTGCTGAATTCCTATATGAGTTCTAGGTGTTTTCTAATAGAGTTTCATGATCTTCTAAATATAGAAACATGTGGTAGAAAATAGGGATAGTTTGAGCTCTTCCTTTCCTATTCATATCCCTTTAATTTATTTCTTTTGTCTTATTGCTCTGGCTAGGGTTTTGAGGACTATGTTAAAGAGAAATGATAAAAGAGGGAATCCCTGTCCTGTTCTGATTTTTAGAGGGAATGCTTTGAGTTTTTCTTCATTTAGAATGGCCTTAGGTTTAGTGTATATAGCTTTCATAATGTTGAGCTATGTTTCTTCTATGCCTAGGTTTTCTAGTGTTTTGAGCATGAATGGATGCAGAATTTTGTCAAATGCTTTCTCTGCATCTATTGAGATAATCATGTGATTCTTGTCTTTAAGTCTATTGATATGTTGAATTATGTTTATTGATTGCCATATGTTGAACCAATATTGCATCCCTGGGATGAACCCCAGTTGACCTTGGTGCACTAACTTTTTAATATGTCTTTGTTTGCAAATTGCCAGTATTTAATTGAGAATTTTTGTATCAATGTGTTTATCAGGGATATTGGCCTGAAGTTTTCTTTTTTCATGAGTCTTTGATATTTGATATCAGAGTGGTACTACCTTTATAGAATAAGTTTGGAAGGGTTCTCTTCTTTTCAGTTTTGTGGAATAACTTAAGGAGTATTGGTGAAAGTTCTTCTTTTAAGATCTTACAGAACTCAGCTGAGAGTCCATCTGGTCCTGTGCTTTTCTTGGTTGGTAGGCTTTTGATGGAATCTTCAATTTCATTGCTTGAATTTGATCTGTTTAAGTTTTATATGCCCATTGATCCAGTTAGGGTAGTTTATATGACATGGGTTTTTCTATGTCAGTTTTTCAATCTCTTCTGAGAAGAATTTCTACTTCCTATATAAGTTATACATTATCAATAACTCTTACATTCTCCTTGGTAAAAATCAAAACTTTCAATTTAGCAATAATGGAGATTTCAGAAAATGTTAACATGACAAATATGAATAAGCTAATATATTTAAGAAATGCAATACCAACAGTATAGAAAACAACAAATATTAGAAATTCAGCTTACAGAAAGAAGAGAATGGGAGAAATGCTGAGCAACCAAGCTGCACAGTTACCTCATCATTCACTCTCACAACCAATGGCCACCTGCCCACCATTCAGAACACCTTCCACCATGGCCACCCAGCAAGTTCCCACTTGAACAAATGTATCAAGCAGATTTATATGTCCCTGCCTTGTGTGAGAAAATCCAAACTGTGTATATTGAGATTGATGGTACTGGAGAAGGACTTAGCAGCAAGACCTGCACCCTGGACTGTGAGCCCAAATGTGAAGAAAAGTTGCCCAAGTTGAACTTTGATGACTTTAGTCCTTTTCATTCTGAAGGCTCCAATAATGACATGTATTTTGTCCCTGATGACATGTTTCAGGACCCCTTCCTTAAGGATCCCAACATACTAGTGTTTTTTTGCATAAGTCTTATTTTAAAAAGTCTTTTTCTTAAAGGTAGAAAAGAAAATAGACTCATAACTTTAAAGAAATAAAGATAAATAAATAAGAGATTTTAAAATTCAGTGTTAAGTAATTTTCAAACACTATTCTGGGGGAGTGCCAAGAGTTTAAAAAAAAACAAAAACAATGAGCTTTATTCTCTTTTTAAGGAGGTCATTTGAAACTGGAGCTAGTGGATTTGGACAGAAAAAGATTGAACAATGAAATTGCCAAACTAGCTTACAGATGGTTAGATATTTATAGTACTAAGATTTCCTAGGTTTCTGTTACTTAAATTTTATCGTTATCTGAGAGTATATTTCGTTAGTTTTTTATTCTTTTAGTTTGTTAAGATTCAGGACGTCGTGTTCTACATGGCAAAAGTAAATTGAATCAAACTGAATTATTTATATACCTGAGCTGAAATGGGAAGTTAGCTTAATCTAATTGTCATTATAAAGCACTTTACACAACAATAGAAACTACATATTTTTTGAAATTCACATGTAATCTTCACTAGGCAGATCATATTTGGTAGCTAAGTAATCCCCAGGGGTTGAAAATTTTTATATTCAATTCTAAATAGCCTATAGGTCAAAGAAGTCTGAAGACAAAACATTTGGGCTAAATGGCAATAAAACAATTTATTTAAATTCATGAGATGCAGTGACAATAGTACTTAAATTAGAATTTATAGCACTAAATGCATGAATTTATACAGATGTTTTAAAGTTTGTTTTTATTGTAGAAAGTCTTTATTTTTTCTTCAATTCTGAATGATCGCTTTGCTGGATAGAACAACTTTAGCAATTGTTTTCTTTCTGTGCCTGGATGATCTCATTGCAAGCCCTCCTGGTTTTTAGAGTCTGAGTAAAAAGGCTGAAGCTAGTCCTTTTGGTCTACCTCTCCATGTAATCCCATGAAGTTCAGTGTAATCCAAGTGTTAGTTTAAACTACCAATGCCTCTCAGTTTGTCATTGTAAAACTTCTGATTTAATCACACTTAATAGAGTTGCCATAAACTTGAGTTTTTCTAAGCCATCATTTTGGAATCTTACTCTGATTTTATTTAGAAATACTTGTCCCTGAGTGGGACCTGTTGGCCCCTCTAGCTGTTTCTGCTTGGAGCCTAGTTTTGGTTTGGAGTTTTGGTCTCCTGTATTCTATGTATTAAAGTATTAATAAAGCAGAACAGGGTTAGTTTGTAGGGGAGGGGTGCTGACACTGTAGACATAGTTCAATTGCAGAGTTCTGCCCAATGAACTTATAGTATATCATTCACTTTCAATCCTCTCTCAGAAAAAGAGGAAGCACAAAAACATAATATTGTACTTTTGGAAATTAGACAAAGAAGAGAAATTAAACCTAACAAAGGAAGAATAAAAGAGGTAATAAAATAAAAGAAATCAATAATGATGAATACATAAAAATATAGGGATAATAGCAAACCCAAATCTATCAAAAAATACAAAGATGATAGGAAAACTGGAGCTAAGTTAAACCAAGAAAAGGGAAGATATAAACTCCTAATATAAAAAAAATGACAGGGACATCAAAGATAATAAAGGAATAATATGAGAAAATATATACCCACAAAGATAGCAATATGGATGAAATAAATTAATTTCTTGAACAAATACCAGCACCAAAAGGAAAAACAGACCACCTTCATTATTCATTTTAGAAGTCAAATGAACAATTAGAAACCTTCCCAAAATGGACATCATCAAGCCTAGATGGTTTTAATAATGAATTATAACAAACATCAAAAAAATAAACGCTATCGAATTCTCAATATTCTCTTTCAGGAAAAAAAAAAGAACAGAGGACACTTCCTGATCCAACATATGAAGCTAGCATTGCTCTAGTATTAAATAAACCAGGTAAATTCACGGTGCTACATAGATTGTCTTTATCTTTGCTGATTTTCTGACCTTAGGTCTATGTACCAAACAGAGGGATATTAATATTTCCAAGTATAATAGTTGATTTATCTTTTTCTATTTTAAGTTTTTAACCACTAATATTTGACATGTTAGGAGCATACATGTGTAATATTGATATGCTTCTTTAGAGACTTGATCCCTTTATCTGGTTTGTCAGATATGAATTTGCTTAGTTTCGTTTTTTTCTGGGGAATTCACTTACCACTTTTGAAAGAGAGTTTTGCCAGATATGGGATTCCAGGTTATATCTATTTCATTTCCTTTTTGTTTCAGCACTTCAGATACTCAGATCCCTTCTTCCTTCTGCAATTTCTAATCTTGTGGAGTTCACTTCTTCTTTTGCAGACAAGGTGTTTTCCTCTGCATCTTTCAAAATTTTCTTTTTTTTATTTATTTCTAGAATTTAGATTGTCTCTCAGAGAGTGTGTTTGTGTGTGTGGTGCGTGCATGTGCACACACCACATACACATATATGCAGGTGCATTTTTTTTCCTGTTCTCTGTGCTTTCTAGATCAGAAGTTGGGTGTGTGTCACTAATTTGGAAAGTTTTCAGTCAATATTACTTCAATCACATTTTCTGCTGCCTTCTTCCTTCTCTTGTGGTATTCCAATTATGTGTACGCTTCATATTTCTTTGTATTTTACATTTCATGGTGTGTTGCTTGGTCTTCATTCCTTCACTTTTTTTCATTTCAGCTTGAAAAGAGTCTATTGACCTAACTTCCAAGCTCAGTGATTCTTTCCTCAGCAATTTTGTGCTTATTGATGTTCCATCAAAGACATTCTTCATTTCTGCTACAATGATTGCAATTTATACCACTTACTTTCGATTATTTCATAAGAGTTCTCATCTCTCTGCTTACATACAATTGTCATTTTTCCATTACAATACTGAGAGTAGTAGTGATAGCTATTTAAACCTCTGTCTGATGATTGCAGTATCTATGTCATTTCTATGTCCAGTTCTGATGCTTTCTTTGTCTCCTGTTTTATCTTGTCTTTATTATTCATTGCAATTTTTTTTTAATTGAGAGCTAGACCTGTTGTATCAGGTTGAGGAAAATATGCCATTAGTGTAAAGATTTATGTTACTTTGGGTAGCAGCTGAGCTCTCTTTGATGTTTCTTATATTTATAAACATTAGAAGCCTCACATTGTTGTCCTTACATTTGTCTCTGCTGATCTGGGGCTTCAGAAAATATATCTACTCAGGGGATATCTGTGTTTTGTAGTTCTGTCAGGCTTCATCTACTATTAACACAAGGGAGTCCTCTTGATGTGGTGTTATATGGGAGTGGAAAGATCTGTCATCCTCTGACTGTACTCAGTCTTTTTCTGGGCTGTCAGTGTAGCATAATAGTTGAGAGCTTACCGAGCATGTGAAGCTCTGGGATTGGTGCCCAACAATGATAAAAATAAATAAATGAACTCAGAGTTTTCATTGGCCTGTGCCTTGTGCTGTGAACTTCACAGATGTTTCTGGATGGAGGAATCCTCCCACCCCTGAGCTTCTTCTCTTCTCTTCCTGGGCTACAGAGCTCTAATCAATTGACTGAAACTCCTCACTCCTCCTGACTGTGATTTCTACCCTGGTTTGGTGAAACAGGAAGGCCAGAGAGGATCTGAGTCAGAGGAATTTCAGTCCTTCTATTGAGACAAAATTAAGTGATGTGTTTTCTCCTAGAGAGCAGGCTTTCCCTATAGAGCAGTTTCCAGGCTATTTCACAAAGACAACTCTTCCTCTCGCTCTGCCAGAGCCACAGGGGATGGTTGAGGGCTCCTCAAATCTGAGAACTTGGTGGAATGAATAAGAGCACAAAAATGTTTTGATTATTTTGAACTTTTTAATACAGGGTCAAGAAGCGCATAAATATTAGGATAGGGAGCCCTCTTCAGAATTAAGAGAAACAAAATGTGAATTAGAAATCAAAGTTTTATAAAAAGTTTACCATTTAAATGCAATGTAAATCATAATTTAATGTTAGATATCATATATACAATTTTGACATGCAAGCAAGAAGAAAGGATTAACCATTAACAGACATTTACTTGCTGAAAAAAAAAATATCTTTAAGGCTTTCTTATGGTTTCCAAAATGAATAATAAAACAAAGCAAAACTAATAAACTTCACCAACTTAAGGAATATTACTTTTCTAGGGTAGCATTTCTGCAACTAGTTTTTCAGAAAATATTTGTTCAATAGAATCATGGTTGGGTGCATAGAAAGCAATAAAAGGTGAATGTTTCTCTAGCTAAATGCATTTGGAGAAGAGAATGCATCATTAGACATTCATAAATTTTATTTTCATGTTAAAAACTCTATTTTCCATTATTACAAAAATCTATTTTACTTTATATAATCCAGTATTTATTGGTCATTCCAAATTTTTTCAGAGTTGGTAGTATTAGTTTGCTTCAAAAGATTAGAAAATTTTGGTTTATGGGCACCCAGATATATATGTTAGTCAGCGTTTTCATGGCTGTGACCAAATTACCTGATAAGAACAACTTAGAGGAGGAAAAGTTTATTTTAGCTCACAGAAGTTCAGTCCACCATGGACTGACTCCAGGGATCTGGGGCCATGGTGAGACAGACATGATAAGTAAGAGGTACAGAAGTGCTGCTCCATTCATGTTCATGGCATACAGGAAGCAGAGAGAGAAAGGGGAAGGGGCCACAGGGAATATAAACCCTTCCAGATTATGCCCTCAGTCAAACATCAGCCATGCCCCACCTGCCTACAGTTAGTACCCAGTTAGTGCATTCAAAGTAGGAAAGACCAATTAGGTTACAGCTCCCAATCATTCAGTCATTTCACCTCTGAATATTTCTACATCAACACAGGAACTTTGCGGGGATACCTCATCCAAACCATAACAATATGTTAAGGAATAAAAACCACAGGATTCAAATTCTTTTCTAATCAGGAGAAGATTTTACTTGAAATTTCTTAACAAATATAAATTTTAAAAATGTACTTGTGTTTTATGTATGTTTTTCTAATGTGCATATATAGTTAACAGAGGCTTCTGATGAGAGAAAGAGACTTAACAAAGAAATCATTCAGTTCTGGAATAAACCAGAAGACAATTAGTAAATGTGCTATATTCTTCCTTTCAGAGAACAGTAGGCCGGCTATAACAAAAAACATTTACATATACTCAATCTCTAGCCATACTCATTGCTATGTCATTTTATAATAAAATATGATAAATTTATGAAGAAGTCTATTCTAAAATATTCATGGATTTAAAAATTCTCATGGATTTCAGTGTAGGTCTGATAATGGTTATTAACTCTTTAAGGAATTCCTATGAAAAGTTAACAGGAGAATTCCTATTAAGAGTTATTAAAAAAAAAAAAACAATTTACTTTCTTCTAACTACAGCCCACAGATGATAATTCTATGCCTTAAAGTAAATTAAGGAGAAAATGAAGATATATGAGCTATTTTTAATAGTTATAATTCAAATTTAGATGAACCTTAATTAGGTATGCTTTTTAGTATGTACTTTTACCCCAACTGACAAATACATACTATGAAATGAAGGAAATGAAGGTGGATAATGTCATAATTTTTCTAAACAGGTGATCATATGAAATTTTAGACTATTATTTTTTCTTCTATTTATATTTGACCATATCCCAACAATTTTCTTTTTAAATTTGAAAACAAATTGCAGAGGTTCAAAACCTCAAGACTCAAATGTTTTCTCTGATATGTGGAAGCTAGATCAAAGTAATGACAAAAAGGGAGGAGATGTTGAATACCATAATTATAGAGAAAAAAAATCAGTGTAGTAGAAGTAAACTGAGTGTGAAGGAGGAGAAAAAGATCAAAATGCCGAATGAATTTGACAAATTATACTATCAATACATGTGTGTGTATAAATCTGCCACAGTGAATTTCACCTTTATGTATATCTATAAAGTATCAATTAAAAATAAATAAATAAATGATTGAAAAGCTTACCAGTAGAATACAGGAAGGGGAATAGGGATGGGGAGAGGGGAGAGAAATGGGAAAATGGACTGAAATGGAGTAAATTAAATTCAATGCACATATGATTCTGTCAGAATGAATCCAAATATTATGTAAAACTGTAATGCACTAATAAAAAAAGTAAAAATTTTAAAAAATGAGTTAATAACTTGGCAGGATTTTCTATGCCAAATGCTTATTCAAAGCTATTTCAATTTGTGTAAAACACAGAAGACAAAAAACATAATTTTCTACAAATCATATCAATATGACATGGAGAAACATTTTATAGTAGAATTTTATTTTTTCTTACATAGCTAGAATTCACATAAAAGGTATATGTGTGTATATATGTGTGTGTATATATGAATATGCACACATATGGTATATATGCATGTGTGTGCTTATGTGTATTTGTATAGATGCCTATTTATGTTTGTATGTATTAAGTTAAAGTAAAATCAAGAAGATATGCTTTTTAAAAAATCCTCTGTCTAATTTCACATTATTTGGAATTTTTTTACTATATAATTTAAAACAAAATTAAACATTTAAAAACGTTTTAAATGTTAAGTGTTTAAAAAAATAAGCAAGTGTAGATTTCAATAGAATATGATGATTAAGTTTCTCAAATATAGTTTCTGTTGGAGACGACATATTAGATTCTGAGGGAATGGTAGAGATAAATAATTCACTAATACCTTTGATCAAAGATTTTATTGACTAGAAATGAAGTGTTTAACTATAATTATAATATTCATAGTAAAATTCTCACTAAAACCACAAGATAGTATAACAATATGTAAAATATGAATGTAAGATCAATAATGGATACCACAACAAAGATGTTACAAATATTGTAGTAAAGGAAATTTGATACTAGAGGGAAAATAATGTAACAGAATAGAGGCAAAAAAAATTGATATATTTGTGAAAAATAAGCTGAGTTTCTATAGAATAAGAGGACAAAATATGTCAAAGTATTTTGAAAGTTTAATTATGCACTGAAATTTTGTTTAAATTCATTGTATTTAATATTATAAACAGTACTGAGAGAAAACAGTCTTTGTAGAGGCCACTGCAGTAGACTAAGAAATATGTGCTAAGGAATTAACCAGGAGTGTAGTGAGGAAATTGGAGAAGGATAGATGTTTTGATATTATTTTATAATAAGGTGTGATAAATTTTATAGCTAATAAATATTCAAAGATTTTTATATCATTCTATAATAAAGTCTGATAAATTTTATATAATAAGTATGTTTAGAGATACTTTAAAATTACATCTTACAATAACGCATGATAAATTTTCTAACCTGTAATTTCATTCTCAAGTATTTATCTATTCTTTATAAAAGGGTTCATAAATAAGCTACAGGAAATTGGGACTGGTTTTGTATGAAGGAATGAGCAAGGGTAAGCTGTGGCAGAGATAAGAGGATCCTCTATATTAAAACAGCTCTGCAGTCCACAAA
This sequence comes from Marmota monax, assembly GCF_021218885.2. Lineage (NCBI taxonomy): Eukaryota > Metazoa > Chordata > Mammalia > Rodentia > Sciuridae > Marmota > Marmota monax. Next base: position 20,890,879 of record NW_026692781.1, read on the forward strand.
TAACCTCTGCAGAGCTGAAGAAACACCACCAGGATTGTCAGCATTCACTGTGTTTTATTGTGCTTCATTTCATAATTTTAATTACTATGTTTCTTTTCCCAATACACACATGTAAAAAGAGAAGAATTTATGTTTTAACAATCAGAAATTTGTACATCAACAAATAAACTGTATTATTGATTTAATTGTTCAAGCAATTCTTGTTGTAAAAGAGGATTAAGGCCCATATAGATTTTATCTTCAGTTTTAAAAGACTTCTTCTTTTTTTTAATCAGAGATAACATTGCAGAGCTCAGGAAATTTCAGAGGGCCCTCTTCAGTAAAAGATAACAAATGTTATTTTATAGAGAGTGGCTAAAGAAGACCTATTGAGAAGGTGACCTGTAAGCAGACTTGAATGAGGTGAGGCTGCTGTCTCACAGTGCCTGGTGGGAGTACAAAGCTCAGGGTGTAGAGGAGGGTTAGGTGCAGAGGCAGAAGGTGACTACCGCTGAAGTAGAAAGAGTGAAAAGGGGGAGGCAAGTTAGAGCTGGATCATCAAAGATTTATGGGCCAAGGGTTTTTAATACAGGTAAAATATGACCCAGGAGATGACTTGAACAAAGGAATAATCTCAATTTATGTTTTATAAAAGATATGCTTTAAGGATCAATGCCTTAAACAGTTAAGTTTGATTGCTCCGTTGAGAATTGTCAGTTCTTCCAATTCAGGGACAAGATGGCATAGACTCAAACTTTCCTGCTCTCTTACATATTCATTTCTGCTCTCTTACATATTCATTTCTGCTCTTACATATCTCTTACATATTCTCTCTTACATATTCTTCAAATAAGTAAACAAATATAAAAGGACTTTAAGCTAAAAAGAAGAAGGTTGATTATTTAGAAACATCAGGATGGGAGGAATTACAGTGTGGTCAACTGTGTGAGTTTTCCTTTAATTTGTCATACATATATTCAACTGAGCACTGGAGAAATCAGCAAACTTGAACCAGTAGCTAGCTAATTTGCCTGTGCACATACATGTACACACAAAACCTTGCTCCCTCTAATGAAAAAGGCAAGCAGCCAGAAACCTAGTCGGGGAAATTGTCTCCCAACTCCACCCATTGGCTGCAGATCAGATCTGTAGAGGCAGCAGCAATGTCCCACCCACACTACAGTCTGTGATGAGCCTGGCTTAAACTGCACCAGCATAGGTGGATTCTAGGCAAAGATTCCCTATCCTACAACACATGATACTGGCATGGTTACACAAAAAGCCTGCATCTCCCTGTCCTCTTATCAGTGGCAGCAAGTGAGCTAGGTGGATGTTTCCCCTGCAATTTCTACCCATCAGCACTTGACAGCCTAAGTAGCACTTGCTGGTGTTGAGCTGGAGCTTCAGTTGCCTCTGTGAGAATGAAGGAGACCTCAAGAGCTTGGCCACGACTTGGAAGACTTCACTCTTGCCACACATGTGTTACAACTAGTTCATCAAAGTGGGCCACAACCTATACACTGCATTTAAGTAGGGTGATTGCCTCCTAAAACAGAGGATGTAAATAGAATTAAGAATCTCCTAACATAACATTCAACAAGTCTAGGACATAATTAAAAAAAAGTACATCTGTTTTATCCTCAATATTTTGTATACAACATGTATTATATTTATCTATATGTATACAATATGAAATATGTATCCCTCTATCCACTAAAAGGTAGCAAGCATCAGGAAAAATATAATTTAAATTAGAAAAGACAATTAATTTGTTAGGTCTCTTGTTTGCTGCAAAAGCTGACTAAACAGTTCTTTATCAGTCCAATATTCAAATAGAGATGGGTTAAACTTTTCAACCTGTGCTGGTTAGACTGAGACTGGGATTAAAATTAGGAAGAAAGAATCTCCTGATAATTTGCTACTATTTGCTCGGTTATATAAATGTGTCACTCTTCCTTTTTGCTTATTGTAAAGTCTACACTTACTCAAAAGTATTCTTTTACATTAATAATGTGACTTTTTGTTTCATGCAACTTACTATTATTATGTTGTAGTTGATTTAGTGCTTTTCATATAGCTCTCTAGTCTCCCTTATAAAAGAAAAATATTTTATAAACTGATTTTATATTATGGATTATCTCATATAAAAACTGAGTTTCAGAGTCCCAGAGTACTAAGAATAAAGATATTATACTCTAGACTTATTTGATAAAAATGTCCACTGCTACTTGTTTCATTTAGTTTTACTTACTCTATTTAGACGAAAGGAAATGTTAAGGTGATCCTGTTATGTTTATGAATCAATGACTTATCTTTTGATTCCATAGTATACTGAGTGAGAATAGGGTGATTATAGGGTAAGAAGTTTACCTTATAAACTTAATTATCCTTCTGAATCACAATCACAGTGTAGCTACCAAAAGTGTTACAATGTACCGGGAAATGAAGTATAAATTAAAAGAAAGCAGAATTAAGTTTATTATCAGAAATTAGAACAAGTTCTTCTTTGGTTGTAGACCACATAAGCCAAAGACCTTATGTGATGATGGTATTGGCAACCTGAGTTAACAGTCTCTCAACATTAGTATCTTCCAACATTAATGCATTTTTCTTTGTCATATTTTCCCAAACTTTTTCATGGTCAGAGAATGTTTTCTAGTTGTAAGCTACATACTCTAGAATTAAATGGGATATCTTAATTTTGATAACTGATTTTAAGGTAGAAGTACCTTAAAAATTATCAGACACTAAAATATCAATTTGCCTTCTGTTTCCTAGAAGGGGACAATTAGGTAAGTATTAAGATTACATTTCTAAAGTAATTATTTAAACATAATCTAAAATTATGCACAAGAAGCAAAAAATATGTATTGAAAGTAAAAAGCAATCCGGTACCCTAGTTAAAATTCTAGATATTGCAAATTTTACCAATACAATTGAAAGCAGAAAATCAATACAGCAAAATGAAAAAAAATAATCTTTATTTTCTCCTATCATTAATTACAAATTAATAAAACGAAATTATCATGTACAATTTTAAAAATCCTCTTTTCAAATAGTAGACATTTGAGTGTTCTGTTTAATAAATTAAATTGCCACAAGTGTAATTGATCAATTTCAGTTTGAATCTATATTAATAAGCTTTCTCATGCAAGTTATGTTTATTTTAGGTATGAAGGCAGTCTAAAACTCACTAGTGAAGACCAAAGAGTTAAATTTTTTCATTTCATAGAATTCAGTAATGTCATAGTACTGATAATTTTGAGTTTAGAGAACTGTACTCTAATACTTGGATCTCTAGCTTTACACACAGTATTTGTTTATTATTGCTTCCAACAAAATTATCAAAAATGTATTGGCTTGAGTTGCAACTCAGTGGTATAGTGCTTGACTAGCATGTGTGAGGCACTGGGTTTGATTCTCAGCACTGCATACAAATAAAGGTCAATTGACAATTTAAAAAAAATTAAATTTACATTGTAGTCACAATAGTACAAATGAATGGTTTCATGATGTAGCCAATTATTTATAAACTAGCTAAAACAATATGTAAGTAACAAAATCTCAAAGAATGACAATTCAAAAACAGAAATAGGGTTATACAAAAATGGCATAGTGAGGCTGAAGGAGAATCAAAAGAGTTGACAGGGTTTAGAGAAAAAGAGAATCTATGAAAAGTGGAAAGAAAGCAAAGAACAAACAGAAGCATCAAACCTTTAATAAGGCAATTTAATGAAAGGGAAAAATAATGCTAAGAATAAATTAATGAAGAAAAAGATTAAAACAATAGGAAGAAAGCAAAGAAGATCAACATGAATAAACTTGGAATTTCTTGAAGGAAGGGGTAGAGAAGAAACATTGAACAATGAGCAGAAAATATTCAAAAAAAAATCTAAGGGCATATTTTAAAGGGAAATTGGCTCAGATAATAAAAAAAAACAGACTTGATAAAATTATTTAAATAGGGAGAGAAAACACAGCCTCTTCATATATGAAGAAGAAAACCTAGTCACTTAAAAAGAAAAGATTTCAACAGGTACAAGTTGTGCCAGAAGCCAAAAAGGCAAATGTACTGGAAATACCCAGGAAAATTATCATGAAAACAGGAGTTTATATTGACCCAGACAGAGTATCAAAAGGAAAAGTGCTGCATATCAATAAACAATAAATCAGTGAATGTTTTTCTCATTAGTCTATTATCAAGACATTTTCAAATAGCCATGACATGTTTGAGAATTTTCAGCCTCATGACTGCTCTTGGGCATTGAATATATTTCTCTGTACAAATAACACAAGGCTAAGGATTTTAGAATGACAAAATAGTTCACATTTATTATGCATCCTTACAATTTATATAGGCAGATTTTTATAAGACAACTCTCACAAAATGAAGGGATAGGGAAGAGAAACAAATAGTAGAAAAAGCTCACTAATAACCTTGTAAATAGTAACAGGGTTTTTTTTTTAGATTATAGTTTTTTAACACTTTTAAAATTCAATTTGAAAGCAACCCTTTTCTGTAGCTAATATTTAATTGATTTCTCTTTACTGCAAATGTTAGAATATTTCTTCAGAGGGAGTATAACTGCTGTAATATACTTACTTTCGTAGCTTTACTACTGTGTTTTTTTATTATTATAAGTTACTTTTTAAAAATATGTCTGCTCTTTCTAGTAACATTGCAGGACTTTCTGTTATCTGCTTCTCCTCTTTCTCTCTCTCTCTGGTATCTAAAATTCTCTCTCCTTTATTCTAGAGTTTCTGTTATGTTCTATTTGGATTCCTTGGTGTTGTGTTTGGGAACATTCCCAGATACTCTCCAAGACATACAGTTTATGGATGTGTCTGTGATCCTTACATTTGGAGCCATCTCAGCATGCTTAATCTTCCTCCAATATTTTGCATTCAATGCCAAATTGAAATATCTAAAATTTTTCTTGTCACTTTCTGCAGGAGATAGCTGTCATATTGCCTTTGTGATAAGTTCTTACTATTACTTCTAGATTCTCTGGTTTATAAAGCTTTCTTTTTCTTTTATCTTTAATTTAATCTCACATGCAGCTAATGATACTGGTGATATAAGACCACTTATTCATTTTGTAGGTTTTTGGAGATGCCTTATTGCCTAGACTTATTGCAGCTTTCTGTGTGTGTGTGTGTGTGTGTGTGTGTGTGTGTGTTTCATTTTGTTATAATAATTTTTTTCAGGTAATATTCAAAAACTATTCTGCCATTTCCATTTTACCTCAATTGGCAAGATAGAGCCACATTTATAATTTAACATTGTCTTTCTTATAATAAAGAGACATTTGTGGAAATGAAACCAGGAATAAATAATGAACTGTATGTTTATCAATTTTTTAAACCTAAATTAGAACTGATATTAAATAAAACCTAATAAATAATCTAAACATTGGTTGAAAAATAATTTCCTGATCAATTTATATCAGAGATAGGACCTTGAATAAGTAGACAAAACTATTTTTAATTAACTCTTGGGGAAGAGTGCCTTTTCTCATAGAGCGTATTCACTAAGGCTACTGAGTATATTCTAAAGCTTGTTTTTAAAAGATTTTCAAGGGACAAAAATGAAGTTAGCAAAATGATTATGTCACAGAACAATTTCCTATTGAAATACTATTTCAAAGTAATTGAATGGGTATGAGTCTGCATATTTTGGAACTTATTTTCCTTTCTTAAGGCTCCAGTTTTTGGGTTTGACACAGAGGATAAGAGTCTTGTGACAAAGCTGGTAATTATAACTTAACAATCTAATGACAGCATTAAGGCTCAATTTACTTTTTCCATGAAGGTCAATGAAACCTGAAAGCAGTCATATGCGATATAAGTAAGTTTGTCTGGGATTAAAACTTTGGGATTATAACTTTGTTTTGTCTGAGATTATAACTTCATATGTAATGTGGTATAAAAAGATGAAATTGGACAAGAAAGGAAGAGAGTTATTTAAAGTAGTTTTATAAATCACAGAGGTTAAATTGAAAATTTTACTCCCACACAGCGTCTTCAAAATTTTAAGTCATATTATTTTTCTGAGATTACAGTGAAGATATCCATAATTATAATTCTTTAAAATGTCCTAAAGTTTAAAATAGTTCAAAGTAATCTAGTCACTTTGGAACTAATAAACTCACAAGACAATAAATGGGATTAAGGAACATGAATGCTTTTCTTTAACTTCTAAGCTTTCTAAGTCAAGAGTAGGTGGGTTAGCATCATGTGGCAATGCTCTGTCCCTCCTCTTAATAAGCTGCTGTCCTTGATTTTGTTTTTCAAGTGATTATATTGGTTTTATTGTTGGTGATAAAAAGCAGAAAAAATGAGGAAAATTTGAAGGATGACACAGAAAAATTAAAGGCTGTCAGAATTTAATGAACAATAAAAAAGTAATTTTATACAGTTAATCATATGAAATAAGATTTAAAGTTAAGAGACATTTACAGTTGATGACCTTATGTGACTTATGAAATACTTCAAAATATTATATTAATATATAAAATATTACTTATAATTTTATAAGCATTATAAAATATTCAAAAACATTATATTTCTTTATTAAAATAACTTTATTTATATTGAAATATTCTGTTTTGCATCTTAAGTTTAATTGGTCTCAAGTTAAAAACTTATAGAACTAATATGTGCAGGGATATAGTAATGAATGTCATAATATTTATGCTGAACTTTAATTTGAAAGATAATTAAATTAACTCAAATTTCTTTAGAAATTTCTGGGGTTTGAGTTCCACACAATAGATTCAACATGCAAGGATGTTTGAGAGTATGTATTAAAACCATGTATGTGCATTTCACTGAGCATCTAATCTTACAGAAATGCACAGTATAAACTCCTAAACACAAACGCTAATCATACAAGATGATAGGAGGAAAGTGTCCAAAATTTTGAAATACAGAGGCAGCTATATAGCCATATAAGTTAGCAGAAGGAATGATCATAGTCAACTTGGATTGTAAAAAAATATTTCTAAAGGAACATTATTCAAGATAAATCTCAAAGATAAATCTCAAGATAAATCTCATTCTGATCGTTTTAAAATGATCAGTCAAAAAAATAAAAGTTTTGCTTGGCACAGTGGCACACAACTATAATCCCAGCGGCTTGGGAAGCTGATGCAGGAGTATCACATGTTCAAAGCCAACCTCAGCAGTTTATCGAGACCCTAAGCAACCCAGTGAAACTCTGTCTCTAAATAAAATATTTATAAGGGCCAAGGATGTGGCTTAGAAGTTAAGCGCTCCCAAGTTCAATCCCTGGTACAAATAAATAAATAAATAATAAAAGTTGTATGTTGGTATTAAATCCACATAGGGAGTATATGATGAGTGTAAGGGTCAAGTAAGGAAGACATATAGTTATATCTGTCAAATGACTTGCTATTGACAACAGAAACACTGGATTGAAACAGTGCCTTCAGTAGAGTTTATCACACTAAATACTTCAACAATTCTTGAATAAATAAATGCAAAAAAAAGATTGTTTTCCCTTAAACAACCTGAGAACTAATACATATATAAGTACTGAGGGAATGAGCAAACCCTTTCAGGCTTTAATAAACCCCATAAATTACTCTTGGGAAGTTTTGCAATTTATAATTTGTATTTCCTTCACATGGTATATCCATCTGGGGTCTGGCTGTGACCTGGATAAAATTTGTTACAGGTTTTGAGCATTTAATTACTTTTTTGCTTTCTCCCACGTTGAATAAGCATGTTAGAACTGAATAAAACTGATACCATTTAGTCAATATAATATTTTATTGGATATTATTATCAAATCCATGCAAAACCTATAACATTGGTATCGTTTGCTTGAAAAGCCCTGTATACCAGTCCCCTTATCATATGTATAAGAACCTTAATCGAGATAAGTGCTACAATTCTCATCCCACTTAAAATAGAAAATCTGATAAGTGCAGGTGTTTCTTTGCTGACAATTTTATCTCTGAAGAGTGAGCAAAAGTTGAGAACTGTCCCTGAGAACAATTCTAACACAAAAAAAGAAAGTTCTGGTAGGTGAAATGAAAGTGATGGAAACATTTAGATACTAATCATATCATTAAACTGTCTAAAGTAGCTGTGAAAGGTAACATTCATCATTCATATAGGCTTGCACAATAAATTTTTAAAAAGAACATTACAGAATTTTAAGAGTAATTTTCAACTTATCACATCATAGAAAATTTATATTTCTAAAAAATGGTTTATGATGTTTTACCTTAACATTTGTCAGTCTTCCCAGACACTTTCAGCATTCAGTGGTATGTTCTGTCCTAATATTTCACCCATAGCTCTCAGTTATCTAAGATCTAATATTCCAAGAAAAATACATACAGGCCACCATCAACCCACTACACACACACACACACACACATTTATATTGACAATTTTCTAAACATGTTCTGTGATATCTCTTTGACTCCGGAAATTTCCTCTGCATTTTTCCTTTGAAACTTCCAATATTTCTGTCTCTATACAGCCTTACCCTCTTCTGAGGTCCAGTTAGCCTCTGCATCTTCTTCATTCCCATAACAGTTTATATACTCAATACCTATCTAAGAACTTCAGAGAAATTTGTGGACATGTCTGTGGCTGACATCACATGATGGGTTTCTTTCTTTTCCTTTTTATTCATTCATTTGTTTATTTACTTTTTACAGCTCTCATGCATGCTAAGCAAGTGTTCTACCACCAAGCTCTAGTCCCAGTTCCACACAACATATGGGTTTCTCAATGTTAGGGACTTTAACTTTGTTCCTTGACTTCCAAATGACATTCACACTGTTTGAGTCAGCCTCAATAACTGTTTGCTGATTGTGAGAAACAAAATTTGCATTATGACCATATAATAATTGAAATATAAAAATTTAAACATTCTTTATAGTGTTTTCATAGATCTTCATTGATCTCTGTTTTATAATTGTTATTTTAAAAAACTTTTTTTAAAAAAATTCTTTCATTTGGCATAGTTGTTTCAGAAACTGAACCAGGGCCTCTATAAGAACTTTCAACTTGGTAAAGAAGCAAACCAGAGAAGAAAATGTTCCAGAACAGGAGACAACAGAAAATAAATGGAAAAGAGACAATGGTAGCAGGGTGAAAAAAGAGAGTAGAGTGACAGATAATGTAAGAAAAAAATTGTAGGAGTAAAACATGAGGAAAACCTTTTTGTTAGGTATTATTCTATGCTCAGAGACAGAAGAAAATAAAGAAAGAGAGAGCCATTACATAGATAATCCAGACAGAAGAGTATTAGGACTCCTATTTTGCTTCTCCATTCTCATCTTAGAAAATGCTCTAAATAGATGATTAAGGTATACTAATAACCAAGATGGGAAATACTAATAATATCCCAGAAGGATTTTAGGAAGCTAAAAGACTTAAATAAAATTTTATTAAGTGAATATAAATTGATGAGTATGTATCTACTAGGAATAATAAATATGTAAACTTAAGACCTATCTTCCTACTTAGACCGAATAGAAAATATGGAAAAAATGTAAAACATACAACACACACACACACACACACACACAACACACACACACAAACAATCAGTCTACTAGAAGGAAGCATTAGAGAAGTAAGGGCCAAGGTACCACAATGAGGAAGAATCCAGAGAGTTGAACTTAATATTAGATGTTGTTTTTTTCATTAATACATTCACAAATGCAAAAGTAACTGCCAAGAAACTAAGAATACAAAATGCCTGAGTATTACTTTCAGACTCTACAAATCTCTGTAGGTGACAGCAATTGAAAATTCAATTCTGCCAAAGAGAAAGAGCCCTGGGAGACATCCAAAATTTTTGTTTGGGATCTTTGAAAGGCTACACCTGACTGTAAGATAAAGGAGAAACAGACAAACCCTTTAAAAACTTAAGGCTCATCTTTGAATCATCTCAATTTTCAATTGAACAAAGAACAGAAAAAAACAATAAATTCCATAGAGAAGATATCTTAAAAGCAGATTCACATTATCTCTAAAATTTTAACATATTATAAACATTATTAAATAAAACTAACTAGATGTGGAAAAAGACAATACTTGGATAAAAATCAAAAGGAAAAGGTAACATGGGAAATTGCCAAAAGCAGATACATATTGTTATTAGACATGAAATTTAAACTACTATATATACAAGTTTAAATGATGAATTTAAGAAAAGAAATAGAAATTTTAAAATACGTGGAACTTTAGGATTCTAACTTGAAATTACTTAAAATAAAAGATGGAAAATAGGAAAACAAAGATAAGACACATAAGAGACAGGTGTGAAGAACTGCAATCTTGAAACTTGAGATTGAGAGATAAGGTATAGAATGAGATAGAGCACCTTTTAAAATATAATGGTAGAAATTTTCCAAAACTGTTGCCAGACATCAGGAAAGGTTATGAAAACCAACAAGTATAAAATCAGCTACAAATAAACACTTAAATATACCTAGACATTTCATCTTAAAATGAATGTAAAAGATGAAAACGTATAAATTTCAAAGAAAGAAATTCCAGGTTATTTATCAAGAGGAACACTAGAAACCAAGATACAACGATAGCTTCAAATGCAAGAAAACAACTTCCAATATAGACTATTATATAAAGCAAAAACTACCCTTAATTAAAAAAGGCAAAATAGAAGCTGTTTTAAGCAAACAAATTATAAATTTTTTTCACAAGTGGCCACATATTAATAGAAAAACTAAAGGACAGCAGCAGAAAACAAATATTTTGAGATGAAAACATTAGTATTCAGAGATAAAGAGAATGAAATAAAAAGGTAAATAGTAAATGAAAATGACATGATATCTTACGTAGTTTAAATTATAGAGTCAACATAGATTGAAAATAATAGCATAAATTTTGAGAAGGTACTCAATATAATTGAAGAGCTTTAATATCTTTGCATAATCTATGATGTGAACAAAGTACTCAGAATAAGTTAGACTGGTGACTTGGGGTTGCATTTGGATGTACAAAAATGAAACCTTTAAAAGAAAGAAAAAATAAAGTGCCATACAAATAATACAAAAAGGTAAACAAATAAAAGAGGATTTAGGGAAGATGGATAAAATTTTTAAAAAATGTTACATGTTAGAAGTGTAATTATTATTATGTATGTAAAATGTGTAATTAAATAAAATGTAAAGGACTGAAGCATTGCAAATACAAGATAAAAATATTCAGAACATGTTGAACTAAGTATATATCAATTCTAAGAAAACCACAGATAAGCCATCTTTGGTGGCACATGCCTATAATCCCAGTGGCTCAGGAAGCTGAGACAGGAGAACAGAGAGTTCAAAGCCAGGCTCAGCAACAGCAAGGCTCTAAGCAACTCAGTGAGACCCTGTCTGTAAATAAATTATAAAATAGGCCTGGGGATATGGCTTCAGTGATGGAGTGCCCCTGAATGCAATCCCCGGTACCAAAAAAAAAAAAAAGAAAAGAAAAAGAAAACCACAGATAAGATGAAAATTAAAAACAAAACAAATATTATGCAAAACTAATCAAGAGAAAGCTGTCCAAAAGAGCAAACTTTAAAGTAGAACATAATACTGGAAATAAAATGGAACAATGATATAATGGTCAATTTGACAGAAAGGTACATGGTACCATGTTCTTTCAATGGAAGAATACATAAAGAGATTTGAGGGTATTTTTAAAAATATGTACTTTATAAAAGTCAATGAACTGCTACTTACAAATAGCACAGATGAATGTCACGATCATCATATGAAGTGTACAATCATAGTTCTATTTCCATGCTCTTCAGAAACAGGAATAGTTAACTATGATGTGAGAAACCAGGATACTGTTTGGGGCTGAAGATGAAGATGATAGCAATAAAGAAGGAGGTCATTAGGCACCTTCTGTTCTGGTACTGCCCTAATTCTCATTCTGAGTGGGGTTTTCACAGGGATATTTCTATAATGTTATATAATTCCTTAAGTTATGAATTTATGAATTATATTTCTACACATATGTAATACTTCAATAAAAGATTTTTAAATAAAAATTATAATCTCACTTATTTGTGAAATCTAAAAAACTTGAACTCATAGAAGCAGAAAATAGAACAATGTTTGCCATCACCTAGGGAATGGGGAAATGGAAAGGTGTTGATCAAAGCATACAACCTTTCAGTTATAAAGGGAACAACTTCTGGGGATCAAACATGCACCACAGGTGGTAATTAATTTGACTGTGGTAATCACTACAAAGTTCATATGTATATCTAATTATCATGCTGTGCACCTTAAATACATTCAATCTATTTGTCAAATAAATATATTAAAATAACAAAATAACAGAAACTTCAAAACTAGCTTATCAAAGATAACAGTGCCAGAAGTAATGTTAGCATATCACACAAAATGCCTGTAATATAAATGAATACATTTATGAAAAGAATAGGTGGCAAAGAATTGGCTTGAATATTTTTGCAACCACAACTAAAGTTGCACATGATCAAATAAAAGATGCAGAGTGTTCATGAGTTGAAGATAAATTATGGCTCAGAAAACTGTAAGTATTCTGGGTACAGAGACCACAAGATAATTTTTGTTCATCCTCTTAAAAAATGTGCTGAACGTTATCTTCAGACATAACCTTAGAATATGGGAATGAGTTTCAAAGCACTCATGGCTCAAATAACTAAAAAGAAAAATCCATACGGAAAGAGGGAGAAGGAGTTAACAAAGTTCATGATTCAATTTCTTAAAAGGCAGTTTATTTGACTTATATAGTGAGATATTTACATATATCATTTAAAAAGTACTCAACATAATTTCTTTTAACCCAACTTTTATCAATCATCACTGTCAAGGTCACACTCCCTAACAAGCATTTGGAATGCAACTATGCTTTACTGCCAGTTTGTGCTGGGCCATATGCTACAACAATCAGTGAAACAGAAGGTAAAATTAACATCCCCTGTGAAATATGAGGAACCTGGCAAGGACAGGTGCCTGACCAGAAGGCCCCAGCATATTCACACAGAGGTGGACCATGATAATTCCAACCAAGCTTCATGTCAAAAAGTAAAAGCCTGGTGTCTGTTCCAGCTTATCTGTGAATAGTTGATTGTGTCCCCAAACTTCTGTGCAAGATAGGATGATTGCAAATGTTTGATGTGGAATGATTTCAATAAGTGAAACATTTCTATTATTTCCTGTACCTTCTCCTCATCTACCACTGCTGCATCATCTGTAGACTCAATGAACTTTTAATGTTACCCCACCTGCTAAGAACTTATGTATCCATTAAGTATCCATTTAGTATCCCAAATGGCTCAATAATAAGGACTTCCACTTCATCTGAAGTGGAATCAGTAGTCTGCTATCAACATCTACATTTGAAGACAACTAGATAATAAAGACAACCAGATAATAAAGACACATGTGCCAGGAACAGTGTTAAGATCTGTATATAATCATGTAATTTAATCCTCCCAAGAATACCTTGATAGTTTCACTTCTGTTACATACATACGAAAAAATTAAGATGTGGGAAGAGATGAAGTTCAAAATTCAAAATTTGAAACAGCCATATGATTAAGTCTGTACTCTTATTATTCAAACTAAAGGTATTGATGTTGAATTTAATTGCTGAGAAAATGGAAGTTTAAACATATGGCATAACTAGGCCAAAGTCACATACATTTAAAAACATGTAAAGTAGAATTAAATTCAATTTCATCTGACTTGCAAAGTGTGACATCAGGGATATGCAAAGACTTTAATATGAAAATATAAATTATGGATCTCCAGGAAGAATATGCAGCACATCACAAGTATTTTTTTCATGAAATCTTTTTTATTTTATATCTATTAACATCTCTGGAAATAATATGTAATATATATGTGTGTGTATACACACAGAGACACAAATGTATATACATATATAAATATAAATTATAGGGTGCTTTACTATGCCACAGAACATAAAATTTAAAATGCATATTTATTGAAAAAGATTTAGGAAAGCTATAAAAGCACTGAGTAATGACATTAGATTCTTAGCCAACCACATGATTTTATATATATATATATATATATATATATATATATATATATATATATATATGTCTATATGCATATCTCTATATATACAGTTGCCTATAAGTTTAGTGTCAGTATTCTTAGTGGTAAAAAGCTGATCAATGTACAATAAGGAAGAAAAATTTACATAAATATTAAAGGGTTAGATCACTGGATTTTCATCTGAAGTGGAATCAGTAGTCTGCTATCAACATCTACATTTGAAGACAACTAGACCTGCTCAGAAAGCCAGGCTGATTTAACACCTAGTCACAGGCAAAATGGCTGAAGAATTCTGGGCTCCCTGAATCAGATATTACTTGTCTTCACCTTTGTAACATTCCTTTCCTCTCCTTTGATAATATTCTTTGGTAACCATTCCTTTCACAAAAATCTCTGCAAAATTACTGCCAAAATTCTTGACTGAACTACTTCTTAAAGCTAAGAGGATTGCCAAATGAATGCAGACTGCACTGTCAGTCATTGCTATTGAATCTCGAGCTCAGTGACTCAAAAACAAAAAAAAAAATAAATGAAACTGAGTTTACCTGATGACAACTCCTAAAAAAGTTCTATTAAAATTATTTCTCTCTTGTTTTCTGATGCCACTTAGACTTTTCAGTTACTCTGTATTTCTTTAACAGATTTTCTTATTTCCCTTGAATCAGCCAGAGTTTACTAAATCCAGAAGGCTATTTTGCTTTGCTTATATCACTCATAGAGTATTTTACTTCTGGGAACCACATTTTTAAAAAAATGATGTTATAAAAGTAACTTCTAAAAGTGACCATAATAATCAGATAACAAAAAAATATAACAAAAATGTACAAGAGTGTGAATATTCTTCCTTTAAAATTTTGAGGATAAAGGCATGATTCAAAAGAGGCTAATCAGGGACCATATCAACCAAAGATAATCAAAACTCAAGTGTGTTTATCTTTAAGATGGTAAACTCCTTTTTAGTGTTAGAATTTAATGGGCCTGGATGATTGTTAAAACTCTCTTTGAACCACAAAATCACCCTTAGAAGTCAGTCATTACTATTTCAATAGCTTTTAAAAATCAATAGCTATTGAGTCTTTTTTCATATATCTAGCAACAAATGAAGTGTTCCGCATTTGTTTAAAAGAAATTTTCACAAGAATGAGTATATAGAATAGAAAGAAAAAACAGTCCGTTATTTAATGGGAGGTTGGAAATGAGGTGCCAACATCATTGTGGGGGACAGAAGTACGTTGGGATGTATTTGAAGGCTGAAGTGCTAGTTATGACACTTTTCATTCCATGTGGCGTCTCACAAAGTTCTAGTTAAGTAGAGTCTCTTTGGATCTTAAGCAATTAAGAAAGAAAATGAAAATGATTATAAAATACTTCAATTAGTAAAAAGAATTTATATTGATAGTAATGGGAAAGAGACATTGTATTAAGGAGTAAATTATATGGCATTTGGGAAAATAGGATACCAAACATATATTTGTAATAAAGTTCCTATATTATTTTTGTTTTAAGCAAATAGAATGTCTACATAGATATGATTCCATTTAAGAGATTTTCTCAAAGATGCATAGAGATAACAGAAAGAACACAAAATCTTCTTCCTTTGGGATCCCTGTTCCCTAATGCCTTGATTTATCAATCATAATTTTCCAAGTATTCTCTGGGTATTTTGCAACGTGACTAGTCCCATGAAACTCAGAATTTTAACTATAATAATTTAAATATGCAGAAACAATATCAACAGAAATATCTATATTTAGAAATTGCCTTTACTGGGAAGTAATGATAAATTACAATGATCATTAAAAAGATTTCAATCCTGTATAAGTGAGCCATATCATTTTACCTATTGAAGACATCATTAATTCTAGATCTTTTGTGAAATGATCAGAATGAGATAGATTAACATTCAGGGGAAGTAGAAAGAAAAAAAAGAACTATTCTTCTAATCTTCTAATTCTTCTAAAAATTGTCAATCCAAAGAAGTCCTTCAACTTAACAAATATTTTTATTTAAATAGCAACATTTTGACTTTCAAATTATCACCCTCAAACTTTAGTCACTTTTAGAATTTTATGAGACAAAATTGAACAGTAGTTATGAGCTGTTGTTTTATTTTTAAAAAATAAAATCATGACATTGATATACATAGTAAAACAGGTACTACAGTGAAATGAATTATTGAAACTATCACCTCATATAGTTACCCAGTTTTTCTTTTGTTGTATATCTTTAACATATACAATATGTTTTATTTTTTATTATTATTTTTTTAAATTTATTTATTTTTAGTTCTCGGTGGACACAACATCTTTGTTGGTATGTGGTGCTGAGTATCGAACCCGGGCCGCACGCATGCCAGGCGATCGCGCTACTGCTTGAGCCACATCCCCAGCCCTACAATATGTTTTATTTTAAAATGTTTTAACTTAAAAAAAAGAAATAAATCAAGGAAATATTGAATCTACATACCTTTGTGAGAAATATGAAACTTTAGAGTTTTCCATCTGCTCACATCACAGTATTGCTAATTAGACCCCCCTTGCATAAAGTATATAGAGAATTGAGCTGTGTTGCATATGCACTTCTAAGTTGGGGAACAGGAAAGTTAAAAGTTGGTTCTATTAAGCCAATCAGTCAAGAGAAAAGGAAATACCTGACAGTACTCACAACATCCCCACTTCATGTTCTCACTCTTCAAAATAGATGAGTCATTTGAAAACATATTTCTTCTTCTGTTACTAGTGATTACAGTGAACATACACACTCATGTACATTACCAACACAGTTTCTGATAGGAAATGGAACCAGGATTCTCAGTACCTGTATTTCTCCTAGATCCAGTATCTATATTCTCAAGCCTGTCTTTCTCCTAGATCCCAGCAGAGGAGTACACAAATGTTGGACATGCAAATCAAGAACATAAAAGGCAGCCTAGATGGAGCTTTCTCTGGGGAATCAGCATACATAAATTCCCAAAGGAAGTGATACAGACAAAGAAGTCATATAAAATTTAAATAAACAGAAGGTAAATAAATCTTAGCATGACCTGAAAGGATATTATGGAGTATTCAGCCTGTAATTATTAAGCACCTATGAGATTTTAGACATCCTGTTAGTCATTCAGCAAATTGCAATATGTAAGACAAAACTATGTTCTGATGAATATTATTGTATATAAGGGAACTTGTGAAAGGGTAGATACATTAGATTTATTATTAAGTAGGAAAAATATTTTCAAGTAAAGGAAATGTTCTCAGAAAGCTTAATGTTAAAAATTATATTCACTTGTTTGATAAGAAATTTGTGGTAGACCTTAGAGAGTGGAAGAATCATATTAAAGAATAGTAAAACAGAGATCAGGTATATGTTGCTGTGTAACTGGACCTTAAATATGAAGCAAGAGAATCTGAAAAATGTCATGGAGATAATTTAGAGTACATACATTGTTAGAGAAGAGATAAAAAAAATAATGAATTGTTGGTGGATAAAGTAAAGGTAGAATAGACAATATTATTCAGGAAATTATAAAGGCTTTAGGTAGAATAATGAAAATAAATGGAAACTAAAGGAATGGAATGGCAGTGGAAAATATTAAAGAGAATAATCTGAACATTATTCAATGGAATTTTCAAAATAGTTAATGGGCTATTAAATAATGAAGCATGACATTCTAGATGAACTAACAAAGTGAGCAAAGAAAAGAACATGAGTATAATATACTTGGGTCCAAAAATAATTGCAACTGAAGCAGGATGATGCTCTGTGATTTTTTCTTTTTCTCTTTTAAGTGTTAGGAATCAAACCTAAGGCCTTGCATATATATGCTAGGCAACCACTCTTCCGCTTAGCCACACTCCCAGCCATGAAGATTTGTAAGAGAAATATATCTTACCTTCTGTAATTAGTAAATTTTAATTGATGAATTACTAGAATACAACAAATGTTTTCATTAGACATTCATTTATTATATCATTGATGATTCTTTTTCATTGAAGATAAAGTATTCATGATATCTAAGGATCTGTTCTATACTATGTAATAATTTTCTGCAGATATTATGCTGTTAATACTAAACTTAAAAGGTGGATTTTCTCATACACACTTTATGAATAAAAATATTAAGACTCAGTTCTCTAATAGATAGAGATAGAAATTCAGGTCTGAAGACTCTAGAATACAAGATATTGGCAAAACATGCAACTTAATTGAAAAAAAAAACAGGAGCATAAAAATAATTATAAACAATATACTTTAGAAAGTTAAACTCCCAAATAACCAAGTTTGTGTAAGTTAGGTATCGATATGTTATTGCTTTTCAACTCTATCAAAGATACAGAAGATTGATAGTTTCCAGTGCAGGACGAGAAATGGAAATAGACCCACTTATATAATACTATAGGAAAATGTACATAGTATTATGTCTGTGTATTAAGCAATTTCCTTGATTTAATAGTTAGCCCAGGGACTCTAACTGTATTAATCATCTTCATAAAATGTCTAACTTATAGGTGATCAGTTAGTTTTGGGATATTTTTAAGTTTCTTTTTTTAAGTAATTTTATTTTTTTAAGAGAGAGAGAGAGAGAGAGAATTTAATATTTATTTTTTTTAGTTTTCAGCGGACACAACATCTTTATTTGTATGTGGTATGTGGCACGCATGCCAGCGAGCACGCTACCGCTTGAGCCACATCCCCAGCCCAAAATGATTTTATTTTTTAAATACATGACAGCGGAATGCATTACAATTCTTATTCCATATATAGAGCAAAATTTTTATATCTTTGTATATAAAGTATGTTCATGTCAATGCATGTGTTCATACACGTATTTATTTATTTTTTTGCATTACAATTCTCATTATACATATATACCACAATATTTCATATCTCTGTATATAAAGTATGTAATCTCATCAGTAAAAATTACTGTGTGAGAATACAATCATATCTTATTGAGTATTAACTAAAGTAATAATTAACTAAAATAATATTATTTATATTATTAAACTCAGGTGACTTTTTTAAAAGTTTGGTCGTTTATTTATTAATTACACTCTATCTCCTATTCTGCTACTCACTTTCTTTTTCATTTTAGAACACACTTGTGTGTTAAGAGTGAGCTAATATTTGGGTAGTAAAGGAGAAATGTTGAGACAGGAATAAACTGAGTATTGTAAGAAAAATTGGAGACCTGTGAAAAGTGAGATGGAAGAGGTGACAGAAGTCTAGAGGATAAGCCAAGGACAGAAAGGTCTTACAGCAGGAGTAAGGCAGGAGAAAGATGGTTGGTGGAGGAATTATGAATAACAGTGGGGAACATGCAGGATAGGTTAGGTGTTGTAACATGATAAGAGATAATTTAAAGAAATTTCTTTTTATTTTAGTATCACACAAAATATATTTTTATTCATATGCCATCTGACACTTGAAAGTCACATTATTCATTGATGATTTTGAAGAAGGATATATGGGATATTTTTGGATATGAAGGAAACAGAATTTGTCATTAAAGCAGGTATAGGCAAAAGAGTATCCAAAATGACCTATTTATTACAATTATCTGTGTAATTTTCTTAAGAAATTGAAACATAAAACAATTTATTAATAGTATTTTCATCCTGGATCGTGAGCACTGTATTAGTTTGCTTGGGCTTCTTTAATAAAGGACCACAACTGAGGGACTTTAAAAAAGCAGTGATTTCTGCCTTGGTCCTACAGTCTGGACATTTGAAATAAGGTGTCAGCAGGGTCACACACTCTCTCTCTGAAGGATCTAGGGAAGAATCTTCCTTTTCCTAGCTTTCAGTAGCAGTCAACAAAATTTGCCTGTCTGTGTTGTCACATACTTTTTTCTCCTTGGGTTTTTCTGTATTACTGGGTATCTCTTTCCTTAGGAGGATATGGAGAGCACCATTTAACTCATAACATGTAACTGAATAGTGAAATATTATATTAGGAATCAGATAAAAACAATAATTTTCTTTTAGAGTTTTGCAGATATTATTAATATTTATTTATTTATTTTGGTGCCAGGGATTGAATCCAGAGGTGCTTAAACACTGAGGCATATCCCCAGCCCTTTTTATTTTTTATTTTGAGACAGAGTATAGGTCAGTTGCTCAGAGCCTTGGTAAGTCACTGAGACTGGCTTTGAACTTGTGATCCTTCTGCCCCAGGGATTACAGGCATGAAACACAGCACCCAGTTTGTGCAAATAATTTTATTATTACTTTCTGGAAATGAGATTTAAGTTTTTATAAAATTACTTTTCCACCAAAAATATGTCCGTCAAAATGGCAGTTTGGAGTAGATCTAACATATGGCATTTTGATTACATTGGAGATCGAGCAATGTACTCCATAAATGTTTCTCAACTAGTATGCTATGGAAGAACATTTACTCAGTCACTAAGATAAAATGGTCAATATGGAATTCCTGATAAATGTTGTCTATATCTAACTAAGTGATGCATTCAGAATACAAAGGAGATATTGATGAAGAATAGAAAATATCTGTGAAAGAAATCCTGGTATTTTAACTCAGGAATTTTCCCCAGTGAAAAGTACATAGGTGTTTTCAAATAATAAGGAAACCTCAATGCTGCCCCCTAAATGCTCCAAAAATCACTTACATTGCTCTTTCCTTAATCTTTTAAGTACTGTTATGTCTCAAGTGTAAATATCCAAAAAAAAAAAAAAACTAAAATATTACATTAAAATCTGTATTCTTCATCTATAAAGTGTCTTCCTTCATCTCAGTTTCATTAGAGAAATTGCAAATATTTCTCAAATGGTTATAACATTTGTGTGCAATTCAAACACTATGTTCTAGAGATAAGCTGTTATGAAAGGTGTCCCAGATGGTGTGTGAGAAATGAAAGATTACTGTTT
Source organism: Marmota monax (assembly GCF_021218885.2). Taxonomy (NCBI): domain Eukaryota; kingdom Metazoa; phylum Chordata; class Mammalia; order Rodentia; family Sciuridae; genus Marmota; species Marmota monax. Next base: position 20,911,823 of record NW_026692781.1, read on the forward strand.
TGGGTCATTGTCACCTTTACAAACCTGCTACCCTCAATTACTAAAATCCAACATAAAATTTCTGTTATAAGAAATTAAGGGACATTATTATATTCTGTCAATTGGGAACTTAGGGAAATATTAAAGACATCAATAATTAATATCTATTCTAAGGGGTAAAATAAGATGCTTATTGTGATTAAAGTTTTCATTCAACAAAATATGATATATAGGACATGTTAAGTACTCTGTTGGGCCCCAGATATAGGCAGGTGGGAACACAGCTGCCATCATAGTGAAGAGAGCTGACTATGTAGCAGGATACTGTAGTTGTCAACTGACCAAAAGACAAATAAAATAGACCAGAAGACGACAAAGTGAACAGTAATAAATTGTACTTGGAGCATGCAGTATTGTTTTTAAAAAATGAGAAAAATTTTGGTTTGAACTTTGCATGACACTATGTGAGACTCTGTCTATAAATAATATCTGGCATGAAATGGTAATAAGAATAATGTTACCAATAGAGCTAACTCTGTTCAAAGATCTGAAGCTATGAAGTGCTGAGGTGCTCTGGAAATACTATTCAGTTTGCTCTGAAGGAAGAGCTGTGACCTGAGCGGGACCAAGAAGGTGGCACATCCTTGCTTATAAAATGCCTATTTAGTGCTAATTAATTTGCATTTTATCTTTAAGGCAATGGAAAACAATTGGTGTTTTACTAGTACTTCTATTACACTAAAATACCATGTCAAAATGTGTCATTCATCTACAAAATGTTTTCCTTCAATTCATCTCTATTTGAGCAGTTGCATGAATGATTTAAAATACTATTCTACAGTCATTTGTTGAACATCTACCACTCTACTGAGATATACAGATATATCCATGGATAAAAGAAAAAAAAATGTCACCGATCCTGTAGACAATGGACAACAAACAAGAAGACACAAACATGAGATAATTAAAGATTGAGGCTCATGCCTCTATTGAGTAACACAATCGAAAACAACTATGAGAGGCCCTTACATATACACATTGGCATTGACAGGGTAGACACAAATAATAAAGAAAGCATATGTTCTTAACTGTATGGACACAAATTCAACGAGGTAGCCAGATAGGAGAGTATTCATACAGCAGCTTCAGAAGACTTCTCAGTGTGTGGCTGCTGCTGTAGAGGCAAAGAAGCAAGAATGTCCCTGATTACCAGGCATGTGTTCTGAATATGCTTAGATTGCACACACGTCAGAGGATTCCCAAAACCATGGCTATTTGCTCTTTAGGACTCATGAGACTTAAAATTACTAAATACCTGTTTGTTTTGTATCTTTATAGTAATATGATATAGAATATTTCCTCTTACCCTCTGTCTGGATTTATTGTTTAATCCAAGGCAAAGCACATATTTCATTCAATAAAAGATATATGAGGCTGGACATGGTGGCACATGCCTGTAATCCCAGCAACTCTGGAGGCTGAGACAGGAGGATCACAAATTCAAAGCCAGCCTCAGCAAATACAAGGCTGCTAAGCAACTATGTGAGACTCTATCTCTAAATAAAATACAAAACTAGGGCTGGGGATGTGGCTCAGTGGTTAAGAGCCCTGAGTTCAATCCCCAGTACTAATTAAAAAAAAAAAAAAAAAAAAAAAGGAAATATGAACATTTAAATTAAAGCCAACCAAAATCTACACAAAAAATTTTACTAACAGTATGGTAATTTTCTCTTAATTTTAGAAACATATAAATCTTATTGTATTTATGAGAAAATTTTTATTTGTTCTAGAGAAAAGATTCAGCATTTTTTTTTTTTTTGTCTTTTCACCAAAAAGAAATTGGAAAGGGAGCTTGGGTCAACATTTCAATGACACTCTTAAATGGCCTGACACTCATCACTGCCATAGTGTGTTTTCAACAGCAAACTATGACATAAAGAAAGTTTTTTTTTTCTTAAACAATGAAGTTCATTATGACTTAAATTAAGACTTAAGACAGTCTTAGTTCTTAAAGTCTTTAAGTTTATCTACAGTAATATAAGTGTAGTTTGATAACTGATGAAGCCCATTGAAACTGCATTTTGTTTCCTATGTCAGATCTGCTCAGTTTATATTGACTTTCTTAATTATATGAAAATAAGATTTTTGCAAGAAAATATAAATGAACAGAAATTATATTCTTACATATGAAAGTAAAAAAAAGTACCAAAAAATGTGAGAGCTACACTGTGGATTTCACTGATTAATCTTCAAATTTTCCTCTCAGCATATGGACTGAAAACTATATTTCATGGTCAAATAGCTACATTCCAGAGTGAATAAGAAATATAAAGAAAAAAAATACCACCTTTTCAGAAGTATGAAGGAAAAACCTACAACTTAACGTTGAGATGTCTCAAAAACTCTTGTATCATAGAAAATTTATTATAAGCAATATTTTTGAAAGTTGTTACACGACATTGATTGGATAAATCACACAAATACAAGTTTTCAAGATTATAGCAAATTCTGGAGCCCAGAGTGCATGCTACGCAGTCAGTACCTTTTATAGAACATGGCCTTTCTACTAAACTGCCATTGAGATTGTGTACAAACAGAAGGTTTATACTCCATTTGCTATATAGCCACATAAGCTTACTCAAATATAAATTTTTCCAACATTAATTTAATTAAGAGCTTAATCAGTCTTTGGTTTATACTTAGCTAAGCTTATTATTACAGCTGATTAGACATAATCAATAATAATAAGATTTTATTCTTTTGATAAGCAGATTTGTTTCCAAACCAAACCATCTGACATTTTAATAGTAGGGTGTTCATCAATTTTATAGAACGTATCAATATGAATAGACAAAATATTTGACTAGAAATGGAAAACAATATCCACAAGAATCCTAGTGATGTCAAGTCCAAGGGTTTCAGGTGGGAAAAAACCTAACATAAGCCATAACCTCTAAAAACTGAAATCCTTGGTTTATTAAAACATTTCTATTCATTGATGACTAAAAAATAGGTAATAAAATATGTGAAGAGAAAATATGAAAAGTAAATCTAAATGACAATAAAAATAAAATTCCTTGCTTCATGTTCATACTAGTATAGACAAAAAGTAAAAACAATAATTTTAAAGATAAAAATATTTGAACTTTAGACTGGGGGTGCATTATTAACAATAAATACTTAAGATATATTTCATCAATTTCCAAATTTTTATACCCTCTCATTCAAGAAGAAATTTCTTTTGAAAAAACCCCACATGAATTTAATTACTGATAATTGATATCCTCATTATTGATCCTCACATAGTTAAAATATATAATGTTTAATTTCTTTTAAATTCTGATATTCATATAATTCCAACAGAAAAGTACAGAGAATTACCACATATTTCTTATATTCATAATTTGATGTCATTTTCCCCATTATATAATATAATTCTTATATAAATACAGTAATAGAATTAATAAAACATAATGTGTTCATAAATATGTATTATACACACATACACACACACACACACATATACACACACACGGGGGATGGGGGATAACTTTTCCTAAACAACTGAGGAAAAATTCCAGATATTTTACTTCTTTGTCAATAATTTTTCATGTGTGTACTTTTATTTATGGACAAGGACAAGGCCATCTTTAAATGACACATTTTAATTATCAAAATCAGAAAATTTTACCCTTGATGATATTCATACTATAACTGACATTCTATATGCAAATATGATCAACTATATCAATGACATTCTTTATCCAGTTACCTTTTTCTCTGATCCAGGAACCAATCTAGAATTGAACAATTTATTTAGCTGTCATATTTGTTTGGGCTTTTAAAATCTGAAATAGTTTCAGCCTTTCTTAACCTTCTTGGCATTACAATTTTTGAAAAGTAGAAACCTGGTATTTTGTAGACTTTGCTCAGTTGGGTGCTTGTCCTACGGTTGGATTCTGGGTTCGAGGGAGGTGTTCTGGAAGGAGTGCCTCTGAGTGGATATGCTCTGCTCCCTTGCTGTATCAGAGGCACATGATGTGCATAGAACCTGGTATTAGTGATGTAAAACTACCACCACTTTGCTGACTTCAACTTTAAAAAGTTCTCTGTCAGGTTTTTTGCCAATAAGAAAATTCTGTTTCCTCCTTTTAATTAGTAAGCAGTTTGGGGATCCATATTCTTAGAGTAAGTATTCTAGTTCTATTAAGCTTTTGATCCATAGCTTTATCATCATTGATGACTTCACATTGTCATTCTTTTTTTCTATATTTATTAAATGGCATCCAACTTAAGTTGTAATTTGTTAGTTCTTTCCTCCAAAATTTACCTATTCATGAATTTTAATTTTATCCAATGAATTAACATCTATTGGTATCATTAAGTATTTTAATGGTCAAACAGTTGCAGATTTAGTCAGTGGAAGCCTCTTCGAGCTGCTTCGTGTGTCCTATTGATATTTGTCTCCCTTATTTTCTCAGAAATCCTGTACTTTCCATGCCCTGAAGATTAACCGTTGTTTCACAAATCCTGATTTCTGAGATGTACTTCTGCCTCCTTATTACAAGCATAACAAATGCCTTTCACAGCTATACCTCTATTCAGGTCATCTCTTTTTCTTGCATGAGTTGGTGTAGTTTATATCTTTCAAAAAATTGGTCCATTTAATCTGTTAGTAAATTTGTGACTTTATTGTTCTTTGTTATATTCTTAAACTTATCCTTAAATGTTATGTACTCTGTACTGGTGACAGATCTTTCATTTCTAATGTCAGTATCTTCAGTATTCTCTTTTTCTCCTTGGTTAATTTAGATTGAAGTTATCAATTTTATTGATCTTTTCAAAGTGAAGCCAGCTTTTGATTCTGCTGGGTTTTGTTATTGAGAATGAGAAACTCCTGTGGGGATCTTGCTCTAATGTGCACTCAGCCTCAGCAATTTGTCAAAATTGCCATTTAAGTGTTTCTTCCAAATTATGGCCCCAGAGGCTTCTGCTTTGTGCAGCTGATTTAGATGTGAATCTCTGGGTTTTGCTGCATCTACAGATTTCTGGGTTTGTTTTACCCGCAACCTCAATTCACTCATGTATCCAATAAGAGTTATTGATTTCAGTTAGTTCAGATAGTTTCTTGTAAGAATGGAAGTAACACCATCTATGTCCTTTAAATGTCAAGGCTGAAACAAAGTCTCTAAAATGTCCCTTTCTAAGTAGTTTTGTTCCCTTAGTGGGCCTCAGTGGTATGGTCACATCAGTTTCTACTACAAGAGGACTCCGCCAAGATGGTTTCTATCTCTAGAACTGACTCTCCTGGTTCTACTCCTTCTCTGCACCACTCTGCCTATAGTGTAGGGAGAATAGTATATTTCTAGTTTGGTTATATAGATTGTCAAGATACATGCAAAGTCAGACATTACAACACAGATCAATAAATATCACATAATTCTGCCAAATGTATTTACTTTCATTCTCTTACACTTTCTAGAAAACACACAGAAAGATTATCATCATCATTAGATGATTATGAACTCACAATGAGTTAGGAGAATAATTCAAGATATCACTTTAATCTTCACACTAAATATCCCTCCAACAACCCCGAAGCTATACCAGATTCTATACAGTCTAAAAAATCTCTTCTAATCTACAACCTCTTCTATGGCCATCTTCTCTCAATTTTTAACTGTTTTGGTTTACCACGTTAGCATCCCAGCTTCAGCCTGCATATGCTAAAATTTGGGGAATCACTTTTGATTAGAGTGTCCAATAGCAGTGGTTATTTAATATTGGAGAATATACTATCTTCAATTTCTTCAGACAGGAGAATTTATTTAAAAAATGAAAACAAAATTAACTAATTCTAATTAAGTAATGTTGACACTAGAATGAAAATCAGTCTCTTCTGTAATCAATACAACCTTATGCATTTTGGACCAAACCTATTCCTCCTTTCTTCCCTCTCTCTTTCTTACTCATTCTATCCTCCCCAAACACACTAAACATCCCTCTCTCAGGGACTTTGTATTGGTACTTCCTGTGTAGAATACACTTCCTTTGACCACCTTCCCTTGTTTCATTCATATCTCTACTAACTCTCACTTTATTTTAAAGTTCTTCTCTGATTCATCTTCACAAAATGACTGTAACCCACCAAGTTTTATTTTTCTCCCCTTCACATATGCTTTGTTTGAATAAATTAATGAACATAGTATGTCATCAATTTTTTTTTCTCTTTACTGTGTCATACCAAAGGATCCATCCTTACTTGGAAGTGAAAGAAGATAGGACGAAATGTTCTACTTTTCCATGCTTATAATAATATATATCCCTAAGCAAAGGGAGTAACAGTATGTTCTAAGAGGAAGCCATAGAAGATAACAATGTTGTTTTGAGTTGCTAGAGGGTCTTGTTCAGAGAAATTTGAAATGCGACTTAATTGATGAGAAGTAGCCAATTATATGAAGAGTGGAATAATAACAATTTTCAGGCTTAAGCACACATAATAAATACCCTGGTATCAAAAAGTGCTTGGCATGTTTGAGGCCCTGAGACACCCTCATGTGATACACTACCAGTAGTGGGAGTACCAGCAAGAGAAGAGTTTTGAAATCCAGGGAGGAGCTGAAATGTAGAATGCCTGGTGGGTCTTGCATAGAGCATGGACATTATTTTAAAATGGAAAAGTAAGCCATGGAATGGTTTCAGAAAAGAAAGTAAAACAGCATGAGGTGTTTTAACATTATCTTCACATCTGCTAAGTGGAAAACAAAATGGGCAATGCCAATTAGAGAGGAAACCATTCAGGAGAAGATTGCTGTACTTCATATGAAAAATGATGGTGACCTGCACCAAAAATGAAGTACAGAAATAGACGGTATGTGTTTTTGTGAGGTGAAATGAAAATGTCTTATATTGAACAGGTCAAATGTGAGGTTAAGGTGTCAAAATTCTCAGTATTAACTGGCATGACTGAGTGGATGGGGGGCATTTACTGATTTGGTAGTGTCTGTGGAGCAAAAAAGATATTGTGAAGGGCTAAAGGGTGAAATCAATAGTTTAATTCAGTTATAGTAAGCATGAAATATCTTAGTAACAGCCAGGTGGAGGTTTGTAAAAGACAATTAATATATAAGTATACAGCTTGGAAGAGAGGTTTGAGCTAAAAGAGAAAGTGGGAAGAGTTTTCCATTTGTTATATTCTCTCATCTAAATGATATATCTTTTAATTATAATATAGAATAGCACAATACAGATAGATCTGTGATTTAAAATCTTTCCAATAAGGTGCCATATGCTGATTTTAGTATAGAAGAAAAAGACTAATATTTATTGAATGTAGAATATTTGCAAAACTATGGTAGGCATTTTCCTTTATTTATTCATTTGCTTTTCCCAAAATACTACATATTTAATTGATGACATTTTCCCATGGAAAAAACTGTGCTTTATAGAGGTTAATTTACATTTTACCAACACCAGTCAATTTAAAAGGGTCAGAACCAGAATACAAACTCAGGTATCTGTCATTAAAATTCATCATATCTGCTGCAATGTAAATACATATTTTCCTTTTCTTTCATGATGAGAGTTAAGAAATAGCAGCAAATTATTTCCAAAATGGAAGCAAGACAGCTATTGCTGCTACTGTTTAACTGCAGTAGCCTCCCCTCTGCTTAGAAGCTGTGACTACTTCTAATTAAAGCCCATGAATACTATCCTCTATCAAAAAAGCCCAGGACATAGGGAGTGAAGTGATTTCAATAACTCTTTTATTTCCTTCCACATATGAATACTTTCAAAAAGTTTTATTTTGTCTAAAATTTTGAAAAGACTAGGAAGTTCGATTACCACAGGGGAAAAATAAGAGCTGTATCTTGGTAGTCATTAGTTATTTCCAACACAGAAACTTGGTATTTGGGGAGCTTAAGTTATTCCTTAAGGTAAGAGTTAAGTGCTTGATCAAAATTTTGATGCTGTTTATCATTAGAATTACCTGGAGGGCTGGTATTTGCTGTTCTTGCTATTTTTGACAGGGGGCAGGGGCAATGAGAGATGTTGTCTCCTAAAAGGATTTTTCCAAAACATGTTCATGATCATGCATTCTTTTATAACAAGGGGAGTGCTATTCCATTAGTTTACATAATTCTCATTTGGGGATGTAAAATGATTTTTCCCATCCTATCTTTCTCTGAGGATTTTGGAGAAAATAGGTTTATAATATGAACACACTGGAGATGTCTCTTTGTGACACATAAAGATAATTCATTATGTTTCTGAAGATATGACAAAATCTAAACATTTTCTTTGATGTATTTCTATTTTGAAGTGTAAAGAAATTGTTCTATTACATCTGTGTGTGCAGCTCTGCCCTTTATGTTTTAGCCAACATCTGGAGTAGTAACTGATAATTAATGAAGGCAACTTTAATAATGAAACTCTTTTTGAAATAAAATTAAATTATTTTGTTCTTTCTCATTGCTATTTTAGAAAATCATTTGGGGATATTAATATTCTAGAGTTAAAAATCATGTGTGATGAAATGGATACTTTTTATTCCAGGTGAGAGGAGAGAGGGAGGAAGATGAAGAGAGTGGATATCATTTACTGAGAGATCAAAATATGCCTTTGAGAGAGTGGGTGTGTGCTTTTCAACACCCTTCAATTCAGGAATTTTGTTTTCCATTTCAAAGATTGTTAAAGCAGTGATCAACAGATGAGATAATTAGTTCGACCTGACATGATGAGTAAGGAAAAGAATTGTGCAGGCTTCACATTATAATTGGGAATGAAACAATTGTCTAAACATCATGAATCACTAAAAACAATGAGATTCTATAATTTGCTTCAGAATGTTCTTAGATATCTGTATGGAAACTTCCTTTTTTTTTTTTTTTTTTACTGAAAGTGGAGAAATAGAGCCTGTATAGGAGAAAATAATTAGCACCAATTTCATTTCACAAATAAACATCAAATTGGTTATACTTAACCTGATTTTTTATTCATAGACATTTTTAATTGAGTTGCAATATGTTGTTTGGTGAATGTGTGGATATACCACTATTTATTTGTCCATCAAGTCTATTATTATTTTACTGGAAATATATATATGTATGTATTTTTTTTCTATGCTGGAGATCAAACCCAAGACTTCACACATGAGAGGCAATGGTTCTACCACTGAGCTACAACACCAGTTCTAAAAATTTCTTTTTTAGTTCACATTTGTCTGGTTTATCATTTTGCCTTACTTTGTTTCTGAACACTATGTTCATTTCTTTAAAAGATTGTTTACTATACCAACTATTGTCATTTCTTTGTTAAACTGAAAGATCCAACCTTTTTTAGTGGTTGTGTCCTAGGCCAGGGTTCTCTTGAAGCAGAGCTTGACATGGAATCCTGGTGCAAGTGATTTATTAAAAAAATGTGTAAAAATCAGGATAGAAATTGAGCCAGGAGCCATCTAAAGATGTACTTCTATTAAATTAATTGAATAAAACACTCTGAATCATAGGTTTGTCTAAGCTCCAGATAAGGACAGGCTTTCTACTCCATATTAGCAAGTCATTGACTGCAGCTCATTACTAGGCAAAGGGCATAAGTTTCCATGCCTGTTCTGGTGAAGTGATTCCCTTAGACCAAAGCAGTATTTCAGACAAGAGAGAGCCTGTGAGCCATGAGACATGTATACGCATGGCAGCTGGGAGATGGGAGCACTGGCAGTGAGGGAGATACAAGCAGGGCCTGAACAGCATCTTCTGCAGTCCCTGCTCAATTCATTTCTCACATCACTTCACCACCTGGACACACATTTGCTAGGAGTCTCCAGACACAATGTGTGGGAATAGTTTTGAGAAAAGGATTTTGGGAAGACACCATACCCCCAATCTTAAATAATTTTAAGACTGCCAACTTTTGCCAACTTTACTACAATTTATAGATTCCCAGTTTTTCAAGAAAAATTTCTATTACCATGGGTATCTTGTCTGAAAGGGTGACCCAGACTGTCTTAACTGAGGGGACTGAATCTCCATTTATCATGTCTGCATGAAGCCATTGTTGTTCACCTTGCCTATTTAAAGTTAAAATTGTCAAATAAAGTGATCACCTGGTTGATTACTTAAACTGCCCATGTTTTCCTTCAGGCACTCATGGTGTAACAGCAGACATACTTCTTGTGATGAGAGTTAATGGATTTGCCAATAATGTTAACTCTTTTCTTTTCCTGCCAGTTAACAGTCATGAGGTATACAAGGCAAAAGGAAGTTTTTAAATTCAGTAGGGATGTTGCTGAGTGCCCTGGTGCAATAGGTACTGCTCTGAAAAGCAGATCCCCTAGATGTAGGGAGTCTAATTTGAAGGGGTAAGAAAACAAAAATTCTCCCAAGTATTTTCAGGAGTTGTCACGGGCCAGCCATGGTCTGTATGTGTGAACTACGAGCATTTGAGCATATGGGAGGACTGGCCTGGTATTGTGTGCTCTTTGGGCCGTGCAACACACACGTATACTTTCCTCTTGCTCTGCCTGTGTTCCCACACAGCAACTGAGATGGGTGTGACTTGCCAAGATGTCAATCAATCTACTGACCACAAGACATCACAAAGCTAGACTCAACCCCCTGAAACCTGACCTTTGCCTTATTTGAAAAGAACATTCCATCAAATCTCCCTCTGTATCCTCCTCTATAAAAATAAAGAATCCAGGTGCAAGCTCTCTCTTTATAATGGACCCCTAAGGTAGAAAGCCCTCATTGGACCCCAAGAAAAAGATATTATCTGTGTCTGTGTAATTATTTCATGCCAACCCAAATTCTCCTTGAGTGACCCTGAATGATTTAGTTGCGTGTCGCAGCAAGGAGTGTTGTTTTCTGGACAAATGTCATCTACATATTGGGAAACAGAACTGTGCAATGAATTTTGGTTTAAGGTTTACACTGTATTCAGAGGGTAGTAGACCATCTTCTCAGGGTGCCACAGTCAAGCTATTGCTCAGAGATTACTTTTAAAAACTACCCCACCACTATCAGCTGTCGGCATCTGTGATATGGCGCATAATATATTTTTTGGGCCTGTGCGTACCTTAATTATGTGCCCACAGTTGTTCTTGAACTAGAATGGATACCTAGCTCTGAGGATCATTATGTGAAATCCCATAATGGAAGTCTAGATGGTGGTTCTGACTGAGATACTAATGACTAGAAAGAGAAGCTCGTGCTCAGAATATGTCCCATACAGACAGTATTGCTGGGGAGGAAGGGATTCAGTATAATCAGCCTTCCGCCATGTGGCTTGTTGGTCTCATGCAATAGCACCCTACAATGGGCTGAAAGTTGGCTATTATTTCTATTTCTGATTCCATTTGGCTAATTCGTTTATTCAAATGATTTGACCATTAATTTATATTATGAAATTTATTATAATAAAGATGCTCAATGTATTTTTATTACCTTTTTAACATCTTAGGTAATGTAGTGATAGTTTAAAAAAGTCCTAGAATGCGAAATCTGTGTGTGTGTGATGCTTAGAATTTTTCAATTTTATTAACCTTTTATAAAAGCTAACAATTATTATTAACAAAGTTTTATTTTCTAAAATTGGTCACCTTCATTTCTTTTGAGTTTTTTAATTCTCTTTTATACACAGCAAATAATCTTCTTGTGACAAAGCATAGACTATTTTAAATTTATTTAATTTTTTGATATATGCTAATATTACTATATATTTTACATTGTGGAAAATAATTATTATTGCTATAATTGCTTTACACAAGTATTGATAATTTTTATTAATTATTATTATTGATAATACCTTAAAGAAGGTCCTTAGCAAGGAACTTCAATTCCTTGCAGAGATTGTATACATTGGTCTAATTGAAGAAGTGGCATAGTACAACCACACAGAGTGCAGAGAAATGGCCTGGGTTTTAATTCTGGTTCCAAGTTTTCAGCCTGCACAATCTTAGGCAAGTACTTACTCTTTTTGAACATGGTTTCTTCATATTGGTAATGGGAATGAGATTTTATTACCTGTTTCATAGAGTTCTTATAAAGAACAGAGAAACTACTCACACATGCAAAGCTCTCAGAACAATGTCTGGCACAGAATTAGTGATATATATCTTTCACTAAAAATATTATAATTAATCAAATAAACTAATTGGCTGTTATTCATAGACTCCCACAGATCTTTCTGGAGGTATAATTCACATACCATAAAATTCATTTGTTTAAATTGTGCAATTCAGTAATTCCAGTATATCCACTGAGCTGGGTAGTCAGCCACAGAATCTAAGATTGCAATATTTTTACCATCCCCAAAAGAAATGTATCCATTGTCAGTCTTTACTCATTTCCCCTACCCCAGCCCTGTTACCACTAATCTATTTATACTTTCTCTATAAATTTGATTCTGGACTTTTCAAGTAAATGAAGTCATAATATATTTAGTATTTTACTTAAAACGTTCTATTTGAGTTTCTTACTTTCTCCCATGTTATAGCTTGTGTCAGTCCACTGTTTCTTTTATGGAAGACTTTTATTATATTATAAGCATATTTTGCAATTTATTTCTCTATTCCTTAGTGGGACACGTGTTGTTTCCACCTTTCAACTATTACCAATAGTGCTGCTATGAACATTCACATACTAGTTTTTGTTTGTTCATCTATTTTTACTTTGGGGTATATATATCTAGGAATAGTCTTGATGGGACAAATGGTCTACCTTTATGTATCTTTTTGAGGAATTGCCAAAGTTTCTTTTAAAATTGTTCTTGACCTTAGAAACTATTTTAGTCAACTTTCTTGCTGCTCTGACCAAAAGATCCAACCAGAACAACTGTAGGGGAGGAAAAGTTTATTTGGAGGCTCATGGTTTCAGAAGTGCCAGTCCATAGACAGTAGGTAAATTGCTTGGGGCTTAATGTGAAGCATAATATCATGGTGGAAGAGTGTGGCAGAGGGAAACAGCTCATGTGATGATCAGGAAGCAGAGAGAGAGAGAGAGAGAGAGAGAGAGAGAGAGAGAGAGAGATCTACTTGCCAAATACAAATATATACCCCAAAGTCATGGCCTCAATGCCCTGCCTCCTCCAGCCACACCCCCACCTGCTCTCAGTTACCACTCAATTAATCCCATAAGGTTAATGCACTGATTGGATTAAAGCCCTTGTAACCCAATAATTTATTCTCTGAAACTTTTTGCATTGTCTCACACATGAGATTTTGGGGTACATCCAATCCATAAAAGGAAACTTTCAAACTTTCACCTTAAGTATGATATTACCTATGTATTTTTCCTAAATGTTTTTTTATCGAGTTAAGGGATTTTCCTTCTATTGATAATTCATTAAGGAGTTGCATGAGGTATATACATGTTATAAACTCAACAAAACATTGTTATAATTATTACTTTAAAAAAATTTAATCTTTTAAAGAACTTAAAAGAAGATAATAAATGTTTGTAGGGTTTGTTATATTTACCTCCTTTTTAGTGTTCTCATTTCTTTATGTTATTATCATCTTGGTTCATTCCTTAATTTGATAAACTTTTTTCCACACACTTGCTCTATATTATACAGTTCAATTATATATTTTATATACATGTCTTTCATGCAACTACTCTTTAAATGAGGTAGAGAAAGAAGGAGTGAAAAAGATCATTTGTACTGCCTTTTATAGTTTTTTATCTAATTACCTTTATTAGAAATATTTTTAAAACCTTTCCATGTGTTTCCATATTATTATCTGGTTTCATTAGATTTCAGCCAGAAGAAACCTGCCTAATACTGTTTCCTATAAAGTAAGTTTTCTAGCAATAAGTTCTCTCATATTTTGTGTATCTAGGAATGTTATCGTATTACCTATATTTTTGAAAGAGAGGGTGGATGGATATAATATATTTGATTGATGGTATTTTTAACATCCGTCCTTTAAATATATTATACCTATGAACTTTGGTCTCCAGTGCTGCTGGTAAGGATTCAGTTGTTATTTCATTGTTTCCTTTATCAATGATGAGTCACTGTTTTTTCCTCACTGCTTTTAAGACTTTGTTTCTGGCATTGAAAATTTGACTACACTGTGTCTGGGAAGGGATCCCTTTATGTTTATCACATTTGGAGCACATCAGACTTCTCAGATTTGATGATTAATGCTTTTCATCAAATATAAGGAGTTTTCAGGAACATATTCTCCCTTACATTCCTCTCTTCTCTGAGGTTTCCTCACTATACATGCTGGTGAACATATTGGTCCCTTCCATTTCTCTGTGACTCTGTTTTTCTTCACTCCTTGTTTTTTTCCATGATTCAGATTACATAACCCATATTGATCTATCATCAAGTTTAAGCATATTTTTAACAACTCAAATTTTCTGTTGAGTCCATTTAGTGACTGTTTCATTTTGATTATTACATTTTCAACTGCACAATTTTCATTTGGTTCTTTGAAAAAAAAATAATTTCTCTGTTTATTGATATTTTCTATGCCTGGAACATTGTCATTATACATTCTTTTAATTCTTTAGACATGACCTATTTTAATTCTTTAAATATATCTATAATGGCTGCTTTGAAGTCTTTGGTAACTGCAGCATCAAGATCATTCCAAACAATTTTTATTTTTTGGCTCCCCCCTCACTTAAGACCATAATTTTGTTTCTGCGCATGTCATAACTTTGTGTCAATAATGGAATATTTGCGATCTGTAGTCTAGCAGCTCATGATGCTGATCTCCTTCACCAACTGGGCATGTTACAGTTTTATGACTTGTCTGTTTATACATCGATTAATGACTTAGCTGAACAGTTCCTGCAAATTTTATTTCTCACTAAATATGATTGTGTGACCTTTTGTATCCTTGCTTAGATTTTTTTTATTTTAATCTTTTAGCCTGACTATCTAGGAATTTACCCAGACCAGCATAATCCATTTATTGTTCAAAGGTCATGCTTAGTACCCCCTAGCCAGTAAGATTTTTAAACTGCACTATTGGATGTGTCTGTGACTCAGAGGATGGTATGAGTTAAAGGAGTTTATTTTTGACAGATGCTCAGCCAAGTATGTGTAAAGAAGGTTTTCCCTTTCCATTTATTCCTGAGAAAGCATAGACTTGGACATGCTCACAATCTTCCAGGTTGCCAGGGATACATGTAATTATATTTTTAAACCTGGTTTCCTAGGAATTGTCCCTATGTCAAATTCCTTGGTCATAGGCTGTGTATAAGGCCCTAGTGCTGTTGAGAATTCCACCCTCTGTTGATTGCCCTCTATGTGATTAAGAAATGCTTTCAAGTATTCTCCACCTTCCGCCCTACTTGCTCCTGAACTTGCTTAGAACTTACATACAACCCTGGGGGTTGGCTGTGATCACAGGAGGGCCCCACTTAGTTCACTCAGCTTCTAATTCTCTGTAATTTTCAATGCTCATCGATTTTTCTTATTTCTACTTGCATCTTGAAGTTATGAGTGTGTCTCCTCAGTTTCTCTCCAGGATGAACTCCATTGGTTTTGCTAATATGCTTGGTGTTTTAGTCAGCTTTTTTTACTGCTATGTCTAAAAGATCTGACCAGAATAATTGTAGAGGAGGAAAAGTTTATTTGGAGTCTTGCAGTTTCAGAGGTCTCTGTCCATCTAAACCATAACACTTGGTCATGAAATTCTCCAAATATAGTCAACTCCTTCACGTAGAGCTGTGGAACTCTTCATCAGTGAGAATTGCCGCTCCACCCTGTTTCTTTGCAGGGGCAGAACCAGTGCACACCTTCATGAGCATTGGGAACAGGGACAGTGATCTTCTCCTAGAATGACTCTTTGGCTTTATGAGAAGGTACTAGCAGGTCCCCTAGTATTCCTACCTTGTCCTGTTTGCTGTGAAATCTAGGCCATATGAGTGAGCTTGGAGCTATGGTGCAAGACAACAGGACAAGCTATTCTTGGTCTGTTGCACCTAGAGTAAACCCCTAGGAGTAAGGGTTGGGTAGAGCCAGAGAACACTGATCTTCTCACCCACCTGGCTGGAATAATACTTGGATGGCTGGAGGTGAAAAGAGAAATTCCTGCAGCCTGCTCCTTTCTACCCAGAGGTTGAAACAAAAATTCAGGCTGAGACTTACAGGTGAGTCTCCATCTTCTTGCTTCACTTTACTAAATGAGAGCTCCTGGAGTCCTTTTCATAGGTGGAGCCTGTGATGGGTGGGCAGGAGGCTGGTGGTAGACCACTGTCTTAACAAGATAGATTTTCTTGAATGCATCTTTCTCCTTTCACTGTATGTCCCTAAGAAAATTCTCAGAGACTTTAAACAATTGGGTTTTTTTTTTTCCTATTTTTTTATACTTAAATGGCTGTGTGTTGGACAGTTTCTCAGGTATCCCTCATTCACTATTCAGAATGTCATCTCTGTAGATTTTAAAACCCAGAAACATATTTGGCAATGTAGACCACCATTTTTATATAGAAATGAAGGCATTTAATTCAGAGTATTTTACTCAGGAATACAGAGTTAATTCAAAGGTAGCACTGAGCACCTCAATTTAAGAGTGACTTTTCCAAAATATCCCCTCTCCTGTCCATTCCTACAACTGGAATCTTTTCCTTGCTGTCTAGTTGATTCTCAGAACTTCCCAGATTTAGAGAGAGATTTGCTCAAGCTGGCTCCTATATCTTTTTGGTATGTCTCCATCATTCTTTGAGTATTTTCTTTCTTTCCAGAACATGCACAAAAAAGATGTTTTATGCCCATGTTTTTACATTCCATACCTCAGTTCTGGAATCACATTTCTCCAAGGAGTCCTGGTTCTTTTCTAAAGTAGTTTTAAGAGTATGAAATGTAATTTCCAAAACTTGGGAGCTTAATGGAATTTTCCTTTCACTCTTTCTTATTAAAATTTTTTGGTAAAGTAATTTTCTATCATCCACTCCAAATGTATCTGAGCCAGAATGGGCTTACATAAATTTATCTGAGTCTGACTACAGACTCTTTTCACATGTAGCTTAGATTTCCCACACATTTCAACCAAATCCTCACTAAAATAGTCCATTGGTTTCCACCTTTTCAAACCTATAACAATGAAATCTACTTCCTTCAGAGATTATGTTAACAAAGTTAAGAGAGATAAAATAGAAACTAAAGTTTAAAATTGTTAAGCTTTATTCTTCTCAGGGAAAACATTATCAAAAATGTGTAAATGTAGAAATAGTTTTCATTTTATATATGTTTTCAGCTTTATAAAGGATAATATATGAAGATATTTACTTAAGTCATAAAATCATAAATAGCCTTGGATGGGAAAGAAAATATGTCAGTACAATGTCTAAATTTTTTGATGAACATTAAAAGATAGAATTCTTTAAGATGTTCAAATTATTAAAATAAAGAGTTAAGCAATATATGTTTTCATGTTTTATATAACGTGGGATTTTAAAAATATATTTATTAAAAAAATAAAATTATGTTTTTGTTGCCCTTCAAGACTCTTTAAGATAATTCAGTCAAATAATTAGAATTTCAGTTATTTCACATCTGATTTGCTATTCAATTTTATTTTGGTTCTTTTGCCCTTTTGTTTGAGTTGCTCATTTTAGATGTACTTTTGTTTCCCTCAAGTTCTAATAGCTGCTGCTTTCTATTATTACTATTTTGGAAGTTAACACTAGTAAATACAATTAAATAGCTTTTCCTTAAAAAACTTTATACCTTCCTTTCAGGTAGCTGTGATGGTAAATTTTATTGAACATGAAGCTCTAATGATGATTACCATAATCATCTTCTGAGATTCTATCTCACAAAATTCTAGTCCATCAGGCTTTAATAAACCATTTTCTCTCATTTACTGTCACATTGCTGAAGCTGTAGCTATTGATTTTTTAAATATGAAAACCAACAAAAACATTTTTAAAAAATAACCTTTCAATGGAGAAGATAACATGATAGTCATTTTAAAATGGACCTTATAATTAACTTAATTTAAAAGACAGTCTCCAATCTTTTTGTTAAAATTTTTCTTGTATCTCACTTTATTTCTTGTTCATGTTTTAAAGGTTGAAACTGACAGAATGTATCTTCAGAATCTCTAGAATAAAGTCTTGTGTTTAAACACTACATGTATTTTCATTTAGCATGCTGAATCCTTTAGTAAATAAAAAATATTATAATGATATCTACTTTCCAGAGTTATAATGAGATTCTTGTAGCAATGTAATGTGTGTGAAGTACACTGCCAATATTTGTTTACACATTTAGATTGTTATTGGGTGCCTCTTATATACTGAGAGAGGTTTCATTGGTTCCTGCTAATATTTACTTATATGGTAGAATTTATGGGTAATAAAAATAATAGCAATAATAACTTTCCATCTTGTTCCAGCTCTTACTGTCCACCATTAAATGATAAACTTGCTTGAAATAAGGTCATGCACTTGAAGAAATAAAGTCACATTAAAAATTGCATAGCCTTATTTACAGGTAAATAGATGGAGTCGGAGAACATAATGCTAAGTAAAGTTAGCCAATCCCAAAAAAACAAATGCTGAATGTTTTCTCTGATCTAAGGATTCTGACTCATAATGGGATGGTGTGGGGTGGGGTGGGGACAAGGGAGGAATAGACCAACTCTAGATAGGGCAAGGGGAAGGAGAAAAAGAGAGGGAGAATGGGGGTAAGAAAGACTGTGGAATGCAATGGACCTCATTACTCTAAGTACACGTATGAAGACACAAATGGTGTGACTCTATGTTTGTACCACCAGAGATATGAAAAATTGTGCCATATATGTGTAATATGAATTGAAATGCATTCTACTGTCATATATAACAAATTAAAATAAATTTTTAAACATAACCCCTACAAATCAATAATAATTATAAAACAATGAATAGCCTTAATGGCAGTTTTAAAGTTTAACATTTTCAGTCACCTTCTACTTTGTATATCTTGTGTATGCTTCTCAGAATTACATGGGCTTTCTAAAACAGTGCTCAGATAACTGTCAAATCTTAACTATGCAAAGGAAAGGTCAGACTTCAGCAGATAATTCCTGTTTCCATGGAAACTGACTCTGTTTAGGAATAAGCTGTAAGTGCTTATAAATAATCATGGATTCAAAGACTTCATTACCCTCCTTACAGGTGCAGTGATCTACATCTTCCTGAGGAAGGGCCAAGCCATAGATTAGCTTGAAAACTTTGAATATTGATACTAATTTATCTGTCTTTAAGAGAAATGCATGGCATACTCTTCCAAATAAAAATCCAATGTTAAAATAAATCATATTTTTATTGAAGCAAATCATTTACTAAATACATAGGCTTTTTCACTAACAGTCACAAACCTTTATTTCTTTGCTCCATGAAGGAGTGGGCAAGATACTGAATGAATTCACTTTACACCCTGTGGGTATCTGTGATATTGTTGAAGGAATCTGCATTAGGTCTGCCAGATCTCTACGCATTTTACACAATAACACAGAGAAAAAATAGCATTTACACTGATGCCATGAAGAGCCAAGGGAGAGCCATTTGAAAAGAGTAAGTCGTGAATTGGAAAATATTTTAAAGTAAATTGTTTTAGAGACCTATCAATTTAATAAAAGATCCATCAGTAAAAACAAAGATGGAACTGGATATGGACCACTTCCACATGAAATACATAATATCTGGAATAAATTACTCATGTTTGTATTTGCCCATTACCATAATAAAATTCTTATTATTAGACCAACATTGATAATGAACTTCTTGGGAAAAGTAGTAGGTGGAAAAGCTAGTTAGTCTGTTACCCTTTTTTCCCTCATATTCTTTTTCAATTATTTTTCCTTATTTCTTTTTTTATATTCTTTTCTCCATTAAATTTGTCAAATGATCTTAATAATTCTTTCTCAATAAGCACAATTAATGAAGAGTTCATGAAGACACCGTAAACTTATTCAGGAGTTTTTAAGTACTGTATATATTATTTTGCTTTAAGATGGCATCATGTCTAATTTTGTTTAATCCTTCCTTTCCCAAACATCCAATAAAATACTCTTGAAATGAGACTTAAAATTGGAATAACTTCAAAAATGTGAATTTATATCAATCATTTTTAAAAGTCTAGGAGTGCAGTGGTGCTTGCACAAAATCACAGTGGCTTAGGAAGCTGAGGCAGGAGGATCATAATTTTGAAATTAGCTTCAGCAACTTAGTGAGGCTCCAAGCAACTTAATGAGACTTTCTCTCAAGAACTGAAAAAGAGATAGGAATGCTGCTCAATGGTTATGTGCCCTTGGATTCATTCTAGGAGGAATGTCTCCTAATAGAGTTAAAACTAAAATGAAAATCAAAAATAGTGGCTTTTCAGCTGGAAATAGTTTAAAACAAACTGTACAATGTGAGTGATTGATGGTCCCCTAAGAGATATGACCTGTATAACAATTAACTCTCTCTGGTAACCGCACATCACCAACCTTTGCCAGAGGATGAATATTTACTTGAAGATGCACAGAATCAGAGGATGAGTTAGGATTTATAATAATACAGTTATATTATAAATTATAAATAGCAAGTGCTTGGATTAAGAGACAAGAGAGGGATCAAAAAATTTACAAGAGTTTGGATGGAATTCTATTATTCAATTCTCTTCTTTGCATGGCAAATGCTAACTCATCCTTTAAAACGAAGCTCAAATTGAAAAAATCCTGAGTTCGAAAGAATGATTGCTCTCTTTTCCATACTTTCAAAAAAATTCCAATATGTATCTTACCAGTATTAGAGTTACCAGAATGTAGAGTTAGATTCTACCATGTTGGGCTCTGTAGTTGTAGCACTTGATGTCCCACCTGTAGTCATTGCTTAATGCATATTTACGGGATTAAGTGTGTCATTCAGTTCTGTCTTTCATATCCAATACATAGAGTTTGCAAACAAAGGCTACAAAGATGAAAAGAATTAAGTTAGTGATAGTTGGACTTTACAATGGTGTTTCAAACAGAAAGTAGAGAACTCTGTAACTACTTTCACAATAAATGGTTCAAACTACAAATAATAGCTTCAAACACCGAGAATAAGAGGACTTTGAAGATGAGGGTTTCACCACATTTTGAGGAGTCTCTTTGAAAGGCTGTTTAGCTCTTTCATCTGTGTGCACTACAGGCAATCTTTCCTGAGTCCTACTTAATAGATAAAAAGTATGGGCTTACAATGTGCTGTCTTCTTGTACAAGATAACCTTGAAAATATTCTTTTAGATTGATGTTACTTTAACACTCTTGAAGAGAGGTATTTAAGTTGTGATCAACTTTTATGTCTCTTTCTGTTTTACCATAGAATGAAGGGAATAATTATGAGCTCTGTAAACCTAGTGTGGGGAATATACTTGTTGCTAAGTATTGTTAAATTGTCAAGCACACCCACAGTTCTGATTTTATATTGTAAGGCAGCTTGATCTGATCAGGGTAATATAGGAATGAGGATTTGTTATCTAAAACATCATCCTTTCCACTTCAACTCTTTGTAATTGAATCTTTTTCTACAAACTAAAATTTAATTTGGAAAAATGTAATCAATTGATGTCTATTTTAAGTAACTTTTGTAACATTGTTTTTTTAATAACTTTATTTTATTTATTTATTTTTTAATGTGGTGCTGAGGATCAAACCCTGGACCTTGCATGTGCGAGGTGAGTGCTCTATCGCTGAGCCATAACCCATGCCCCTTCACATCTATCTTTATAAAGAAAACAATGTATTGTTTATTACTGAAATTTGAAAGGCAGCACCTAATGATCAGAATTGGTATCAATAATGAGTATTAGAAGCATGTTCAGCTGTACTGAAAAGTGAAATTTAGATTTACTTGTGAATATAATAATATATAAAATTATTTATTTCAATAATATAACCCAAAATTAGTGTCTTTGTTATTTTAAACATTAAAATATAAAGTTAAATCAGTTTATTCTTTATAAAGTTATCATATCTCAATAATATACAACCTTTTCTAGAAATTCAAAAGTTACTAGGACATTTGGATATATTCTGTGTTATTCCTATGCAAATAATTAGGTCTCCCTTAGTGTTACTTAATTTTACAGGGAAAGCATAGGTACATTTAGGACCATCTATCAAAATTTTATCATTGCACTGTAGTGAAGTTGACTACACATAAAACAGAAAATTCTATAAGTTTGTCCCTGATGTCAGGGTATCATGTGCAAGATGCAGGAGAGACTCAAAACAGAGACATCTCCAGTTACTCCTCTGTTGGCATGGAGAATATCATGGTAGTATCTCAAACTGAAATTGTTAGTTACTGAGGAAAGGGGTGATAGTGAGAAAGGAAATACAGATAATTTGAGAAATATTCACACAAAATGAGAATAGTATTTAGAAAATAAAATAAAATATCCAGTTTTTTATTCTTAATATGTTTCATGAATGAATTAGAATTTAAAGCTTCAAAACTGTACATATTCACATACCAAAAATGTTTCATCTCTCCCTTTCATATGTGCATAACTCACTCTCCCCTCCTCTTCCTTAACATTTATTCTGTTTTATATTCATTATGTATGAAGAAACAAATATAACTATGTATATTTTCCCTCCACCTTTTATGCATAAATCAGAAAACTATCAACATTGTTCCAGAGTTTACTTTTTTCTTTAAAAATGTATTTCAGGACACATTTTAAATACCAGCTTCAGTATGTAAAGAACATTTCAGTGTTTCAGTTCATATGCAGAAAAGTATATCTAGATATAGACCTTAGAATTACAAACTATTTGAAAAGGGTTATAGATACAAACATAGAATGCAATACTATAAAACTTCTAGAGACAGCAGGTGTGACCTTTATTTTGACAATGAGTCTTTAGATACAACACTAGGACATAACTTGTGAAAGAAAAAATATTGACAACTTAGACTTTATTAAAAGTAAAAACCTCTGTTCTCTAAAGAGACATTGTGGCAAAAACCAAAAGTCAAACTATGGACTCAGAGAAAATATCTTAAGCACATATCTGATAAAGGACTTGTATCCAAAATATACAAAGAAATCTTAACTCTTAACACTCTACAATAACAACAAAAATAAGCATTTGAAAAATGGGTAAACAATCTGAACAACATTTCGCCAAACAAGTTACAAAAATGACAAAGAAGTATATGAAAAAAACCCTTGACAACGTATGCCATTAGGAATTGCAAATTAAAATAAGGATATATCTAACGTAACATTAGAATGATGAAAAATTTTAAATTAATGATAATACCAATTACTGGGAAGATTTGAAAGCAAGAACTCTCATTTATTGCTAACTAAAATACAAATAGATATAGCTGCTTTGAATTTAGTTTGACATTTTCTTACAAAGCTCAACATGGTCTTACAATGTACTACACCAATCATTCTCTTAGGTATTTACCCAATAGATTTGAAAATATATGATGTTATACAACACCAGAATGCAAAAAAATTATAGAAGTTTAATTGATAATGTCAGGAGATTCCTGATAGATTGACAAATGTGGTGAATCAATTTACCTGTAAAACAAATCTATGAAAAGAAGAAATTTATAAAATGAAGAAAAGGTGCTGGCTAAATAACTTTGAAATTAAGGAGACAAGGATAGGAAAACTAAAGGCCACTAGTGGCTTTGGAGGCTGAGGCAGGAAACTGGCAAGTTTAGAGCCAACCTCAGCAACTTAGCCAGACCATGTCTAAAGGACTGGAAATTTCAGGTCAATAGCTGATTTTATTGGGTGTATTGTGTGTAAACTGGAAAATGTCCTTGTTGTAGAAATAAACATGAAAGCATTTGGGGACTGATGGGTCACAAGAAAAACAACTTATTCTCAGAAGATTATTTGTACTGTACACTCAAAGACATGATTTAATGTCACAAACACAACATTAAAAATAATAAGCAAGTCAAAACAAATAATACATTTAGTAAATATCTCTTTTTAAAGTGTTAAACTGGTAAAACTAAGCTATAGCTTCTAGAGAACATACAGGGTGATAATTTTTTTTAAAAAAGAATAATGTTGTAAGTTTCACATCTAAAATAAGGGGAAAAACTCAAAAAAAAGATTTTAAAGTAACAATGATCATTTTCTTATCTGGAATCATTATAATGTGGGTGTGTAGTTCAAATTGCTTAATGATTTTTATTTATTTTATTGCATTTTATTTTGTGTAGCATATTTAAACAAAAAGTTATCAGAAGAAATCATAGAACAATTAATTTATACCCTTGAATAAAATCAGAATAGGGAATATTCCAAATAACATGTTTATTCATTATCCCAATATATTTATCAAAGTAAATTCTCAGTTCCTAAACAGAAAATAAATATAACTCTCATCTTAAAACAGACCAGAACTTAGAGGGAAAGATTATCTGAAATACCTTTAAATAGGTATTTATACATTTTACTTTGTGACCCTTTTCTAAAATTAAAACCTATGTACTTTATTCCTTTCATTTCTGTACACATTTTCTTTGCAAATGTATAAATATTGATTCCCTTATGGGCACTTCAAAATCTAAATTAATTATGTCAATAATCTCATGCAGGTTGAACTAATTATACGTGATTAGTTGATCTTGTCATTCTAAACATCTACTTCAGGGAGATTTCTGACCTGGACTATTTCAATTATCTTCTTTTCTCTAATCCATAATGGAGGTGGGGTGGGGAAGAATGAAGGAACTTTGGATCATGCAGAGGGGAGTGAGGAGAGGGTAGGGGATGTGGGGATGGGAAGAATGGTAGAATGAGACAGACATTACTACCCTATATACATGTATGATTACCCACCCCCATTATGGATTAGCATCCAATTGTCAGAGAAACATTCAGCCTTTAGTTTGGGGGGGTTAGCTTATTTCACTTAGCATGATATTCTCCAGCTCCATCCGTTTACCTGCAAATGCCATAATTTTGTTCTTCTTGAAGAATGAGGGTGGAATTGCAAATTGGTGCAACTAATAGGGAAAGCAGTATGGAGATTCCTCAGAAAACCTAGAAAGGAACCACCATTTGACCCACTTATCCAACTCCTCAGTATAGACCCAAAGGGCTTAAAATCATCACACTACAGTGACACAGCCACATCAATGTTTACAACAGCTCAATTCACAATAGCTAAACTATGGAACCAACTTAGATACCATTCAACACATGAATGGATAAAGAAAATGTGGTACATATACACAAATTTGGTTCTAAACCCAGATACTCCCCAAATTTACTAATAATTAATTATCAAAACTGTCAAGTTTTACTTGCCTTATAAATTTGTCTTTCAAATAAAGGATGTTTTTATTTCTCTTTTGGTTTAAAGAAACTTATGATTTATTAACCAAACAAGTTTTTAAAAATTAATAGATTACGCTCCAATTTTTATTTATTTTTTAAAAAAATTTTAAACACTTTAATAGATATATACTACCTTCGTTATAAACTGTCAGCATAGCAAAGGATACTACAGAATTTTTAAATACAGAATAATTATATCTATTTACTATCCCCCCATGTGTAAGGTTAAATGTATTTTTGTTGACCTTAATTTGACATGCTAAAATTTTTAGTGAAAAAAAAAATGAAGGGGAGTGTTTAATGAAGGGGTGGAAGAGCTATCACCTTGGCTGTTAAGTACCCAATATTACTGTTCACACAGTCAGATTAGGGGTTAAGATGAGGGTTCTGTAATCTTGTGCAGTGTATATGGGGATTCTCACCAGGAAGGAATGACTTAGTTACACTCTCTTGTGGGTCTTCTGAGGCAGAAGGGCCACAGTTCATAAAATGAGGGGCCCTGACTCTTCTTTAGTCTACTTCTACCTAATTCAATCCAGGGCAGTCCTGAAGTGACACACCATTTGTCATTTAGCTCTGTGCTTACTTTATCCTACCAAATTGTGACACTTCTGAGTTTCTTCTCCTTATTCTCATTTATCTTACTTCATTCTTCCACTTTGGTTAAGTATTCTGTGTGGGTGCTCTTCACAGTATCATCATAATAAGATTCTCTCCTGAGATGTGATAATGATTCTTCCTCTTGATATCTTACCTCCTTGCCTTCTGCCAGTTTTTGAAACAGATTCTCAAGTTTTCCATGATTCTCTGATCTGTTAGAGACCTTCCAACATATTTATGCTTTGTTTAATTTATGCAAAATCTTTCTGTGTTCACACCAAAAGAGCTGATATCAAAGACATCCTTGAATATGAACAGTTTAGCCTTACTTCTAAATACCACATACATTTGAATTTCTTTTAGCCATTAGCAAGTGAATCCAAACTCTTTTTGCATGTACATACCCTAGAGAACTAGTTGTGTCAGAAGTTATGTCAGAAACTTCAACAGTTGATGAAAGAAAATGCCCAGCAAACTAGCACTACCATACTAATTTTTACTTCATAGCAGACAACATAATCTCAGAGTCATAACACCATAGGTATTCCTCGTGCATCTATGGTTTAGCTTGTACTTAACTAATCTAGACTGTCTAGTCATGTTTCAGACTCTGAGTCAAAAATTAGCTTTTGCAACTTCCTGTGTGTTGGAGTCTAGTCTGCTTCATATTCACTCATTTTAGGACCTGGTTGCTAAGCTTCCATGGGAAGGTGCTTACAGCATTGTAAGAGGCCCGAGAGGGAAATAGAAAAACAGATGCCTCTTACAGCCTGACTTTCAACTGCCATTGCTCCTTCTGCCACATTTCACTCTCAAAGTCGCATAGCAGAGTCTCTAGTCAAGGATCTGAGAAGGATGTGCCCCCTTTCAAGAGAAGGAAGGGCAATGTCAGCTCTCAAAGGACAGGGAATAGGAAGAAGTGGGACCAATAATTCAGTCTACTACAATTATCCAAGGCACACATCAACTTAAAGATTCAAGGGTTCAGCTAAACAAGGCAAAACAGGAAATCAACAATCACAGTGGATCAGGATATATAGAAAGATATATTTTAAAGTAACAAATCTAAACATGAATGTAAAAACAATGAAAAAATATTGTGGAACTGGGGTTAAAATCACACAAATATATACCTGCATATGTACATAATTACATACACAGAAATGCACATATGTACACATACTTATTCACATTTATATCTATAAATTATAAATATTTCAAATAGTACATATAATATATATATACATGCACACCCATAATAGCATTTATAGAATGTTTATGTTGTATTTATAAGTATATAGACATTTTTCTTACATCAAGAATATATCCTATATCTATTTCCCAATTTACTGTGTGAAGTTGCACTGCAATGAAACTGTCTTATGTCTCTGATTATCTATGTATCTGGAAAACAAACACAACATGGCTGATGATGGCGTATGTGTATGTGTGGATGTGTTTAATTTAATTAAATATGATGCTAAGGAATTTATGTATTTCTTTGTTTATTTATTACCACTGAGGATTGAATCTAAAGCTTTCTGAATGCTAGGCAAGCATTCTACCATTTAGCTATGTTTCCAGCCTTTTAAAAACAATTTAATGTGAGACAGGGTCTAAATTTAAGGCTGCCCTTAAACTTAAAACCCTCCTTCTTTGACCTTCTGAATAGCTGGGATTATAGGAGTGCACATGTTACCTCTCTTCTTCATAAATTCATAGGTTCAACTGCTACATAAAAGGTCAAAATATACCTGCATAATATTTTAACTTTTGAAACAGTAATTGTTCTCCAATTATATCTAAATTCTAATTCCCATAAACAATGCTGCAATTAATATGCTTATACATGAAATTATTTCAAGTTTCTCTGTGTGAGTTTCTCTAATGTGTATCTGGGAAAAGGTTTCATTTCTTTTTATTCTTCCCATAAAAAGATTCACTTGTTTTGAAAACACATACACTTTATTTCTATTGATTCCATCACAATGACTATGCCAATAACATTTTTCTCCCTTAATATTTGTTCTATGAACTTTTCTTCTGCGAAATTTTCTGCACAACATCTGTTCGTTTCTCAACATAATTTATTTGCATCTTCTCACTTTTAAAATAACTGATTATAGGCTTATGATTTAATAATTTACAAAAAGATCTCTTTTAATTAGAAGACATATCTTAATGTATGGCAGAAACATTTTCAGAAATTTATAATCTAATGACATGAAAATACATTCTTTCCAAATAGTATCCTTGTTTTTACAAGAATGTTCAGACATTTGTTTTTAAATGAACTCTTAAAAAATGATTTTGCGTGTTTCTAAATTCATTAAAAAATAAACATAATTACATTTGATCTGTTATTCCAATGGAAATACCATTTACATATTCTTTTTTGGACAAAATTACAAATTTAATTATTTTAGGATCTAGGAGTTTAAGATGTGTTTTCCTTTGACACCTTAATTATATTCAGGAAACTCAGTAACATTCTAATATTGGAAAGTTAATTGCTTTATTTTATCTCATTACAGTTTTCCCCTTGGTACATTTTGTGAATGTAAAACATTTGATATAATAAATATTTTGATTTGTTTCTAAAATATTCAGGTAGAGCAAATATGATAAAATAAGAACGTTTTTCTCAATTTTTAATTTTTATGAATTCTAAGAATGATACCACTTTCCTGGAAATAATTAAAATAAACTATATTTGAATAAATAGAACTAATTCCATTCATTAAAATAAATATTATACTTTCGACAACTTAAATCATTAATTTACATAAAGAAAAAAGAATCAATCTTCTAAAGAAAGGTCAATCATATTCATCATATCTTCACAGAATAATTTATTTTGCTAAGAGATACTATTAAGCATTTGGGAAGCATGTGGGATTTTCCGTAATAGTTGAGTCATGCACATATTCTTAAACATAAATTTAATTCAGGCCAACGGTCAACACACTTTTTGAAAATTTTAGTACTTTTTTTGCAGGCTCAAATATCAGTTGTTTATATCCTACATATGTACTTGTCCTTGAAAATATTTGTATTCCTTGGGGGAGCTGTTAGAACATGCTAACAATTGTAAATTAAATACGGTATGTAAAAAGACTTCTAACTTACAAAGAAAATAACACAATATTTTCACCAGGGAGCTAGTAAAAAATCATATCATCTATCTTATAGCTCTTAGTACCCATTATTCCCTTAATTTTTTTTAATGATGATATTTTTCTTTATTTCTGGGATGCTAGTAGTTGGTTTGAGATATATACACATTGCTTTACATAAATTCATGGATTATGAGTAATTTACATTTTATTTTTTTTTAATTTTTTTCTTAGTTGTAGTTGGACACAACAGCTTTATTTTTTTTTTTTATTCATTTTTATGTGGTGCTGAGGATCAAACCCAGGGCTTCCACATGCTAGGTGAGTGCTGTACCACTGAGCCACAACCTCAGCCCCACGTTTTATTTTTTGTTATTATAATTTTTTAAGATTTTATTTTGAAGTATAGGGTACCGGCTCAAATAATAGAAAATTTTAGTCATTTATGACAATAAAATTTTCTAGAGATGAGAAGAGGGCAGGTACTTTTTTATAATATAACCAGGAGAAATTTAATACATGGACTTTGTTTTCAAATCTTTATAATGAATTTATAGTTATAATTTTATAGCATATTGACACTATGGATTTAAAGTCAATAATGGAATTACATTTTTTAAAAATCATGTAACCTTGATGTTCAAGCTATTTTATATATACCCTGACTGGTAAAGGAACATATAATTTTATGAAAATAAATTTTTAAGATGATTTTAAGATTCTCAATTCCTTTATATATTCTTTTTCAAAATACTATCTACCTAAATAATTTTTAAATACAAGCATAATAGTTTATTTATTAGTATAAATTTTTTATCTTCAGTTGGAATGGAAATACTTAAATTAATATTCAAACATAAAGGAAATTGAACAAAGTGAAATGTTTGGCTTTTAAGGAAGAAGTTGTTCTTGTGTAGTGCTGAGGCTTGATCCCAGGCTCTTACCCATGGGAGGTGAGTGCTCAACCACTGAGCTATATCCCCAGCTCTAGGAAAAACTTTTTAATGTGTTTTTATGTATATGTTGGTGAATAACAAGTCACAATTATACATAGGTATATTGATATGAAAATTAATATATAATTGTTTATATATTTATATAATAGTCATAATATTAAATTAATATGCAACATTGCATATATGAATATGTATAAATTAAATAAATTCATTTAAAAGTTCTATAAAATATTTATTTTAAATTTGTAGTGATAAGATACAGACATCTACTTAAAATGATTGACACCATTGTGCAGTTTCTAAAATTTACTTGAAATGTTCAAGAGAAAAACTGTTTGAAAACAACATAAAAACAATTTTTCTTATATGTTTAAGAAGGGGTCATGTCACATATAGAAAATCCTCCTAACATCTCTCCTGGCAACCCTTCTATTCTTTATTCATATTACTGTTAGCTTATCTATCCCTTCAAATGGTATCAAAGTTTAAAAACAAATAGTACAAAAGGACAATCAAGAGAGAGCCAGAGAATGTTCATATACATGTGTCCATAGATAGATTTAGAGTGTGTATAAACATATACACATATATGTATAAAATAGAGCTATGAGAGATATTCAAATGTATTCATGTTAATCTGTATTTCAGTAATTATATATGCCTGAAATTCCTTTTGTGCTGGTAATTATCATGCACTAACATAGCAGGTATAGCCCACAGTGTCAGATCTGTCCAGTTCTCACATTTTACCATTTTTAACACATTTCTCCTGCTGTGCTGCCCTTTTTGCCTCCTACAAACAGGTCAGTCTCTCACCTTTTTCCTAAAAACTGGCCTTAAACTAATGGAGCTATTTTCTCTCAAAGCCAGAAAGAGTAAATGTGGTTGGGAATTTATCCCTGATCCACCCCATCCAACTCTGATCTTAGACAGGTTCATGTTTATGAAAACTTTGTTTTTTTTCTTTCAAGTAGAGACCTCTGAGCACTAATTTATATTCCTGCAACCTCAGTTTGAAAATTAAGCTAAAATTGAGCTTTCCCTTGGATTCACCCTCTCCCCCAAGTCCTTCATCCTGTACTTTTCTACTGGAAATCTTTTTAATTATTTATTTTTAATTGAAAACAATAATTGCATATATATGTGGGGATGATTTTTAAATAAATTACTTGCCCATGGAATCATTCCTCAGGTTGCTCACTGAGGAAACTAAGGACATTAAGTGTCCTGAAATGATCAGAAAATAGTTTCCAATTCTATGATTGGGTAGGTGCTTAAAAATGTTACAGAAGCAATACTTCTTAATAAAAGAGGTCAGAATTAAGTAGGACCAATTCCATAGTTATGCTAGTGAATCATTTGTCTCAGGGACAAAATGTAATGGCCACCAAAATCCAAGTAATTAAGATAAATAATACTTTAGTGCAACCATTAAAAATTTAAAAACCATATAAAAATCCATGATGTCAACAGTATCCCTCTTTTAATTAAAGACATAATAAATATTGCTAATTTTTTTGCCTCAGTTTTAAATATGTTTTTACATAGCCCTTTAAGAAACTAGAAAAGAGAATCAAAGGAAAAGCAAAACATGGAAAGAAATAATACAGATAAGAACAGAATGAATGAAAGTAAAAGCAAAAAAGCAAAAGAGAAAGTAAATGAAACAAAATGTTGGTTACTTAAAAAAAAAACCTGGTAAGCTTTTAACAACCCAAAGAAACAAGAGAAAGACATTAATTTCCAATAACAGGAATGAAAAAAAGGAGGGTGGTAAATATGACTAAAGCTGCAGATATTAAAAGGATAATAGGAGAATGTCATCATCATCTCAATGCACATGAATTTGACCTTAAGAGACATGAGCCAATTCCTCAAAAATTGCAGACTACCAAAACTCATCCAAAATTAAATCATCAGAATAGTCTACTAAAATATAGTTGGTAATTAAAAATTGTTAAGGGAGTAGATTTTAAGCATTTTTGCCACAAAAAATAAGTATGTGAGGTAATACATATGTTAATTGGCTTGATTAACCATTTCATGACGTATACATATTTAAAAATATGCTGTATGTCACACAGAATTTTTTCAATTAAAATTAAAAATTAAATTTTAAACAATTTGTAAAAAAAAAAAGTTTCTTCCACTAGATGATTCCCCTAGAGAATTCTAACAAACATTCAAAAATTTAGCACCAATTCTACGTAATCTCTTCCAGAAAAAGCAGAAGAGAAGGCAGAACTTTCACTTGGTTATATGAGGCTAGGATTAGCAACACCAGCAGTACCATCAGGGTACACACGCACTCAAAATGATAAGAAAATCAGAGTGCAGAATCCCTCATGAAAATAGAGATAAAAATATCTCCACAAAATATTACAAATCAAATCATATATGTGTATATATATATATATATATATATATATATATATATATATATATGTATGTATCATGTATATTATGATTGAGGTTAATTCTAGGACTGCAACACTGATTGAAATATTCAAAAATTGATCAATGTAATCTGTCATAATAGCAAAATACAATAAACTTTCATAGAAATTCATTTTTGGATAGAAAAACCATATTAATTCATTAAAATTGAAATCACTAAATAACTGAAATTATTGAGAAAGTAGTTAATTTGATTTTCAGATTTGGACACATTTGGTAATTATGACTTTTATGTCAATCCTAAGAACTCAAGCTAACATGAAAAAAAATCACATAATTTTAATGATTACTAAATAAAGCATAAAATATTAAATAATTTGTTTTCTTTGTCTTAATCCTTTATACACTATTACAGAAAAATTAGAACTATGCACATAATATAATGTTGTTTTCTCCAGAATTTTAATGCATAAGCATTTCTACATGGAACATATTTGCCTTTTAATAATATAAATCAACAGTTTAAGCCAATCAATGCATAAATGCTAAAACTGTATTCTGTATTTCACAAGAAATGTTTATAGTTGAAAAATTGTAATTATGTTTTTGGCTTGCTGACTTTAAAATGGCCTAAAGAATCTTAATAAAATACATTTCTAATTCTATTAAAAATCAATACTCCATACATTTATTGAAATATATAAATGTATGCAGAAATGCTTTCTTTTATATTAGATATTATTAAATGTTATCCATATTATTTCTAGATATTATTAATCTAAATTTATTTAATAAATTAATACATTTATTAATAAATATTTGAAGATATTTTTGCTAAAATGTTTGGTAATATTTCATTGTGTAATAAGTTTCATTTAAACAAATATGACTATAAGGGGGAAAATATGCAAGGAAGAAATTAAAACATGCAACATGCATCTTAATTCATTAGTTTGTGAAGGATGAGAATATGTATGAGAATAAACAGGAAAATACATTCTATATTATTTTCTACTAACTAGTAGACCCTTTGATGTTCATCTACTGAATACTCATAGATTCTAAAGCTCAGTGATGTCCCTATTAGTTACACCTACAAAAATGTGTCTGTTTACTGTAATATGGAGTTGACTGAAATTCAGAAAGGTAGAATGAATATGTAAGTCACACATTTAGCAAGAAAGCACAGAAGTTTCCAATCATCTTGATGTGAATAAAATAAACAATGCAGATTTTTGTGGGATATTGAGGTATATTTATCTACATAAAGATTTTGCATACTCATTATGCAGAAAAATACATGAAAATTATGAATTCCTGAATATATAAAGCCTGGCTCTAGCATGAAGCTGGATAATGTTAGAGCAAGCCCAGGTCATCTATTCAAATCCTATCATTATATTATTAAAGAAATTAAAGTCTGAAATAGTTCAAGTTTCAGTCTCTTCAGTAGCATCACGAAAGTACTTTCAAGGAATATACAATGCACCTGGAATCTCTCAAATGTCCTCACATTAAACCACAAATTGTTTTGCATTACCTGCTTGTATATGCTAGTAGAATTCTGTAGAATCCTCAGGTCTGGAGTAACCAAGCAAAATAATTATTAAATTTAAAAGCAAGATAGTGGATAATTATAGAAACAGAAATCAGTTGAATTAGAAGCATATACCAGTTAGCTCCATGTAAAAAAGGAAAAGGTTGAGAAACTTAGTCATAAAATTTCAAGGCCAGGGGCACTCCTGTAATCCAGCAGCTGGGGAGGCTGAGATAGGAGGATCACAAGTTCAAAGCTGCCTCAGCAATTTAGCAAGACCCTGTCTCAAATAAAAAAGTAAAAAGGTCTCAGGTTGAAGGACCATGAGTTCAATTTCTGGTAACAAAACAAAACGAAAAATCATTTCAAGAACAGATTGGAAAGGAAAGATTTGAATGACCTAAACAGAATAACAGAAGTATAATGTCCAAAGCAAAATTAAGAGGAACTCTGCAAGCAAAATTGAAAGACATATATGTTTATAAGTGGTTTAGTTGTTGATTTTGAATGAAGGCAAATAAGGACTTTTAGTTATAATTACCACCTGGAATCATCCCATCAATTCCATATGGAAACTCTATAATCAATCTTAATTTATAAGTCTGTGAAGGATGAGAACATGTATGAGAATAAACAGGAAAAGACATTCTATGGTGCACACCTTTACATCAATATCAGATTTGATAGGAGAAAGAAAAGCTGTATGTATCTTTTTATACATGTATATCCAAATGGCTTCCTATGCTGATTTAATTCAGTGAAAGTGACCTGATACAAAAAAAGAGAGAAAAAAATATGCTAAGTATCTCATGAAATCCACATGGAGGACTAAACCACAGGAATGATGTCCTGGGGAATAAGGGGTAGAGGAAAACAATTTTCCATAATGCTCTTTGATGAGGAAGTGAGCCTGGATTACTTTAGTGTCAGATGATCCTTGGTCTGAAGGAATTAATGTATTTATAAATGGGCAAATTCTCTTAAGGAGTTTTGGTAAAGTTGAGAAGAAATATGATAAAACTAGTCTCTGGTTTTCTAAGCACTTGTCTACAGAGACATTCTGGGAAATGCTACTTTACCTTCTTACACAAGACCTGTGCTGCCCCCTTCTGGATAAAGGAAAATTCCGCCAGAAATTTGAATTTCACCCAACTCAGATGCACATAAAATGCCATACCCCACTATATCATTAGATTGGCAACAGATGGATAGATAGACAGACCGACAGACAATATAATCTTTATACACTGAGAGTATTAAGTCAGTAAGGCCAAAGAGTGATGAAGTAAAAGATCAGCATACATGGCCCTTAAATTGCCATTGGAGTAGAAGTTCCATGTTGTCTCTCTAGCACCTAGAACAGTGTCTTTAATATGGCATATCCTCAAAATAATCACATTTTTTTTGTACTGGTTATGGAACTCACAGATACTTCACCACCGAGCTACATACCTGACCCTTTTTAGTTCATTTTTGTTTTTCTAATTTTGAGACAGGTCTCTCTGAGTTGCTGAGGGTCTCAGTTTCTGTGGCTGGCCTTAAACTTATAATACTCCTGCCTCAGCCTCCTGAGTCACTGGGATTTCAGAAGTGCGCTAGCATGCCCAACTTATATCCCCTTTATTATTCTTTTAGTAGCTTCTTTTCTGAGATTTCTAACTCTTTGTTATGACATTAAATTTCTCTATACTCTGATCCTAACCTGCATTTCAAGCCATAACATCTGGTCATCCACATCATCCAGGCTTTACTTTACTCTTATTGCCAAAACTTCTCTAACCACGTACTTTCTGACTCTCATAAATAGTTCTCATTCTGTAGATTGTCTTTTTTCTCTCTCCTCGTCATGTCTACTAGTCAAAATCCTTTCCAGTTTTAAAAATTAAAACCTATTTCTCATTGCTCTGTGATGTCTTGCCACATTGAAAATTGCTTGTCTTTTCTATAGCCTTCATATATTTTCATTTCCTTTACATTGTAATTATTTGCATTATCACCCTTGCTTTACATGTACAATATCTGCCCTGAAGTTTCTTCTTGTTAATCTCTGAGATCACTTTTTATTCATCTTTGTATCTACATCCTCTCCAAAATGTCTAACACAAAGAATGTCATCCAATTGAATAAATGCTGAGTACATTAATTTGCAAACTTTTAATAGTATTTCATATTCAAAATGAGTTAGCTCAGTTGAAAGATTTTAGCGACAAGATGGATTACAATATCAGGTTGAATAAGGTTTGTAACACCATGGAAAACATTAACAATTTTCACTAATTACAATATAGACAGGTAATGATAGTCGTTCATCATCAAATCTTTTTATAAAAAACTGCTTAATTCTGAAGCATAACACCATGTTCTCTAGTGTGGGTGTGTGGTAGACTGAACAATGGCTTCAAATATTCCTCAAAATCTGTGTCTAATTATTTTACATATATAAAAAATGATTTTGCAGGTATGATTTAGTTGAGAACTTTGAGATGGGGCAAGATTGTTGTAAGTTACCCAGGTATGTCCAAGAGAAATCTTCTACAGAGAGGCAAGAGGATCAAAGAAGATAAATCAGATGTGGTTATGGAAGCTGAGGTTATATTGAAGGTACATTGGAGATGGAGGAAGGGGCAATGATCCAGGTGATTTCTGAAGGAAGAAAGTAAAGGCTCTCCTCTGAATTCTTCGGAAATAACATAACCCTGCAGACAGCATGATCTGAGTTTAAATAAAACTCAACTAGGTTTCTGAACTCTGAACAAAAATACTAAATATGTGTTATTTTAAGTTAAAAAGCTTGGGATAGTATATTAAAGTAACACTGAGAAAGGAACACAGGACATTTCTTGAGCATTACAATGTGGCTTCTGTAAATATCAAGTCCATGATCAAAAAGTTGGCTAAACATATAAATTATGACACATGGTGTTTTAGATGGAATATCATTGTAGTATTATTACATGAAAATAATTGTAATTGCAATGAAATATTTAACCTCTGCAATTATGATGTTGATGCAGATCCTAGAGAAGCCCTTACCATAATTGTAACAGCCATTGACTTTCCAAAAAAGGTTTATAGAGAAATGAAGTTGTTTCTCTATATTATTCATGTCAAATAACTCACTGGTCTTCACATACCTTATCATTGTTAGAGTCAACAAAGTATTGAAATGTGCCTACAAATTAAAATAGATTTATAGCAGTGTAACTATTAACTTAGGATTAACTTGGTTATGGGTTATGACTTTTCCTACAGATTTCAGGCATCAATGGACCAATTGGCATATTCACATATTTTTGTACAAATAAATGATTCAAATAGTATTTTTTGCAAATTGTGCAGTTTTACTCGTGTTTTACATACGGCATCACAGACCACTTTCAGAGTTAGCCCTGTATTTTCACTACATACACGTCAGTTTATATGTGTTCATTTGTGTAATATTTATATATCTGAAAATAGAAAACAAATTATTTTCTCTTTAAACTTAGACTTTAAAATTTTACCCCAGCTTTGTCCTCTCTCAGTAGGAAGCAACTTGGAGATGTCTTCACCCATTTTTCCATAGAAATGGAATGTAGAAATTCACAATGGGGAAATGTAATAGTGCTCCATTTTATTCTTTGAATATAGCCCTTACTGCTCTGCCATTGTGACTTATTTTTAAAAGGGCATGTTTCTTTTCCTCTCTCCCTCCACCTCCCTAATTTCTCCTCTTCCCTAATCTCAGAGGAGACAAGATTACCTTTCTTTCCTATCCTAGGCAGAGTTATCTGTCCTTGAGCACACATCCACCACAGGAACAAAGTAATTCAGACTTTGGGGATGGCACTAGAAAATCTCAGAACCAATCATCTTCCAAATTGACAAGTGAATTACAACTACAACAGACAAAATATGGAGTGTACCCTTTAAATCACCTCTTCAAAAGTCCCTGTTCCCCTTGATGGGCAGAATAACAGCCCCTGGGACTGGAATCAAATCCTCTGTGTTCCTCCTTTGCTAGCAAAGCAATAAAACACCTTTTCTCTTTTTTCTCAAAGAAGAAAAAAATGTAAATACATTCTATGCTTTTACTTACTTTTATTTTTATTTATTTATTTATTTTATTATTTGTGGGAGCGGAAGCTTTAACAGGTAGAATATCCTACATCCTCTGAATTAAGCAAAACATGGTGTTGCATTTTATAAACTTTTGCTTTAAAAGCCCTTTGGAGGATGCTTCTTTACTTTAGACACTATCCTGGAACACTAAGTCATATGTGATAGGCCACTGGAAACTCTCTAATGTTGAGCATTTTAACTGAATAAATTGTCTCCTCTTCAAGTCAGAAGAAGAAAATGAAAGACTGCTAGATACGGTCAAATTTCTGGTAAGACATGATATGATTCTTTTCAAGAAGTTCAGAGATGTTCTAGGAAGAGTAAAGACTTCTTCAGAAAATCTTATGAGAAATAAAGCAAGGGAACCCAACAGATAATAAAGCAGGACACTGCCTCAGAGGAAGAACATGTTCAAGGACAGCAGCATAGAAGGTGGAAGCCTTACTTTGATTATCAGCTCTGCCCCATGAATGTACTTAATTTATTATAAAATAACTAAATTACTGGTTATTGATTTACTAAGAAGTATTTGAAATGAATCCTCTTTCACTTTACTGAAACTTCCAGTTAATCCACTGTACCAATTTCTCATTAATCAGGAAACCCATCCTGTAATTATTTATCTTTCTTTTAATGTTGGTTTTCATCAATTCTATTTTCCATTTGATTTGTTTGGGTACCTCTGTCTTTAGTTACCTGAACAATCCAAAGGTCATATGGACTTACATCACCTTCATTGTTCCTGCACACAGAGATGAATGCTTATTAAGAAAATCACAAGGGCTGGGGATGTGGCTCAAGCGGTAGTAGACTTGCTTGGCATGCACAGGGCGCTGGATTCAATCCTCAGCACCACATAAAAGTAAAAATAAAGATGTTGTGTCCACCAAAAAAACTAAAAATAATTATTAGAAAACTCTCTCTCTCTCTCTCTCTCTCTCTCTCTCTCTCTCTCTCTCTCTCTCAAAAGAAATAAAAAGAAAATCATAAAACCAGGCAGATTAGCATTTTAATAAAAGTACTATCCCCAAAGTCATTGATATTCTCCATTTCTGTCATCTTTCTTGTACAAGTTCCTTGAAGTACTAATCAGGTTGGATGTCCCTCAACTGCACATGGCTAATTCCAGAAGAGAACCTGTGTTTCCTTCTTCCTGTGTCCATGCAGGAGACATGCCTCCCCTCTCCAAGGCCAATGCTTCTATGCTCACTTGCAGTTTGTTTCTCTCGTGTTATGAATACTCTTGTTCTTTGAGGATTATTTCCTCTCCATTTTGTGTTACTAATTCTTTCCTGTCTGGTTCATCACTCATGAGAAAATGAGAGGAAAGGAAAGGAGAGAAGAGGAAAGGAGAGGAGAGGGGCAGGGCAGGGCAGGAAGGAGTGGCAGATGTGTGTTGGGGGGATGCTAGCAAGAAAGAAAGGAAGAAAGTAAGCAAGAAAGGAAGAAATATCCTCTAATTAACCAACTGTAAATCAATAAATTGAATTTTGTATAGAGAAACAAATCAAATCAAGTCAAGCCAACCGATCAACACTTTCTTAATGGCTCTCACTGTGCCTTAACTGCAATCTGAATACTTTATCTTAATCTACAAGCACAGGCTATTCTTGATCCCTTTTATTGTCATCCTTAGCTATTGCCATTCTGCTCCTTGCTAGCTACATATTTTCCAGGTGAGTCTTTATGTTCCTTGAACATCAAAGCATTTCAACTAACGGATATTCCTGAGAGTTCCAGTTGCTATGGGCATCATGGCCATTCCTTGGGAAAGCCAGGCACTGCTGTTTTCAAGTCCTTCCCCTCCCACTGCCTTATTACCTGCTGTGGCAGGACTCCTCTGCTGCAGGAGTCGCCAATAGTAGCTCTCCCACCCAAATTTTACTCTTGGGCCATAGTTTAGCACGTGTCCCTCAGATGACACCTGCAAACTAACTTAGGTCTACTGAGAAATGTTACTTATTTATCAATCAATCAATGTCCGAATCTAAAAGCCACTGTGCTTTAGTGACCACAAGCTGATGTTTGTTTACAGAAACCAGAACTATTTATAAACTAATTCCAATCTAACTAGTCATAAACAGAACCTAGGATTTGAAGGGTACAATTAGGATTCTCCTTTGGTACAAAGAGTGCAGAAGAAAGGAATGTGAGCCAAGCCAGGGTAACAGGAGAGGAGACAGCTGCACACCAGCACAATGACACAGAAGCAGGAGTAACACGGGGCCCAGCCCTTCTAGGCAGGCTCCTTTGAACACACGTACCAAGAAAGATTGGCGTATAGCCTGCATATAGCATAAGTGCAACAAAAAGACAAAGTGAGGAAAAGACATTTGGGGTATTCTGAATGGGGCGTCAGACAACTGTCCTTCCAAGTAACCTCAGACTTTGCTGAAGCTACTTTCGTAAATGAGTGAACAGTTTGGGAAATGTTCAACAATCAAAAGCAAATGGCTGGGCTGGGGTTGTGGCTCACTAGTAGAGTGCTTGCCTAGCATGTGTGAGACACTGGGCTCAAGCCTCAGCACTACATTAAAAATAAATAAATAAAATAAAGGTATTGTGTCCATCTACAACTAAAAAATTTAAAAAAAAAAAGCAACTGGTCAAGAACACACAACAGAAATGTTTATCAGGAAAATCCAAAGAAAAGGAATAGCATTAAATATGTGGGCCTCCCCTTGATCGCTACATTTTTGGTTAAGCACACTGGGAACTAACAGGGATGGGTGTTAGACTTAGGGAGAGGAAAACTTATTCTTGCTCCATGGGCTGTATGATTTGTGTGAATCAGCCAGTCCCCTACTGGTATCAGGCAATTGCATGCAACAACAGTAAGCCAAGGCAAATACTTGGCCTATGCCTTGCTCTACCTGTCAGCTCTGAAGAATGGATAATACCAGTTTATTCCTTGATCTGGTGTTTGTACTATTGTATAATTCTTTTTGTTGACCAATATTGATTTCTTTAAGCACTTAGCTATAAAAAGTTTCCACAGATATTTGCAGGAAGCCAATTTCTCTGGGAAGATTTGAGGACAAATTAATTTTGACTTTCCAAGAGACAATCTCATCCCTGAAATGTGGGGACAGAAATGGTACAAACCAGTCAAAATATTTTATTCCTGAGAAATGGTAGGGAGGGGAAGCAATGAGTGATGAATGAATCACAGGGCAATAGCATGTTAATGGTAATTACCCTAAGGCTTAAGCCCTAAAAGGCAGAATTAATGGTATCAACCTGTTACATGAACTGGTCAGTGAAAGTGGAAATCACAGAAGAAAATCTAAACAGATTTACAGGCTGTTAAAATAGAGAGGTAGAACAATTGGTGACCTAGAACACCTAGAGTTGATTATAAAGAGAATTCTTCTAAGGCAGAGTTATAGTGAAAGTTCACAGAACTAATTTGCACTCTAAACTTGCAAGTAGGTAAAATGTTGTTCATAAAAATAACAGCATCAAGTCAGCCTTCTGGAAATCTCATACTTACTTGCCTAACAGGTTGATGAGGCTTCTTGGCTTCCACTATAGTATGGGAGCACATTGAAATACCCAATCTCCAATTGGAGAATGCTTAACAGAAGGAGGGATTGCTGTAATGATGATTGTTGTTACTGTTCTCAGGGTCAGCTGATTTAGTGATTGGAGGATTTTCAGAAAAACTCTGGGGTCTTCCATCTTCTTACTTTGCTTTTGTCAGAATGTAGATTTTTATCCTGAAGTTCCTACTCTCCTGGCACATAAAGCCTGTTATATTTCTAAGATTTTTAGCCCAAAACCGGAAGGAGAAAAGAAGGTACTTCCCTTTGTTTGTGACCTTTTCTAAAAAGAAGGAAACTTTTCAAGATCTACCGCTTTGCTTCAAAACTCATTTGTCAAATGGTCAGGCAAAATTGATATTTGTTTGTAAAGCAAACAGTAAAAGGAAGAATAAGTTCCATGATTTAATGTGAATTTGTTATGCAGGGGTCTTTACTGGATATCAAACATTTTAAAACAACTGAGGTTCTGTACCAAAAAAAAAAAAAAGTAGAATAGAGAAATGAGACAGAGAGGAGATCAGAGAATGACTGCTAGTCTGGCCATCAAATGTGTCTGCAATAAAGTGTTTCATAATAAATCAGCAGCATATTCTACATTCTTTTTTAATTTTTTTTTAGTTGTTGATGGACCTTTATTTTATTTATTCATATGTGGAGCTGAGAATTGAACCCAGTACCTCACACATGCTAGGCAAGTGCTCTTCCACTGAACTACAACTCCAGCCCCATATTCTTCGTTCTTTAAAGTATTTATTTTACA
This sequence comes from Marmota monax, assembly GCF_021218885.2. Classification (NCBI taxonomy): domain Eukaryota; kingdom Metazoa; phylum Chordata; class Mammalia; order Rodentia; family Sciuridae; genus Marmota; species Marmota monax. The sequence continues at coordinate 20,954,109 of NW_026692781.1, forward strand.
TTTTGTTATATTTTGTTTTAATATTCTGACTTTATAATATGGTGACTTTTTTGTTTTTCCTTTGCTAACAGTAAACATCTTGTCAGCCAGGCTATATTACCTACTTTGAAATCACCATGATATATAACACAGTATTATGCACAGAATTGTCCCTCAGTAAGTTAGTATTAATTAATAGTAATTTTAAGTAATAACTAATATTTCTCTTAAAATAGGGCATGGTGGCACGTGTCCATAATCCTAATAAGTGAGGAGAATGGCACAGGAGGATGGCAAATTCTGAGCCAGTCTAGGCAACTTAGCAAGACCCTGTCTCAAAAAAATAAAAATAAAACAGTATAAAGTTGTAGTGAGTAGCAAAGCACTCCTGGGTTCAATATCTGATACTACTGAAAAACAAAACAAAAAATAATGTATAGCTATTCTTCATTTTGTACAAGGAAATGTTCTTCAAAATTGCAAACAAACTTATGCTTCCAAATCAAATTTTTGCTTCCCTCTTATGTATCTTATTATAAATACAAAGGTTTTTATGTATTAATAGTCAATTAGCAGTGTCTAATATTTTAAATATAAATCTCACATTTTCTCAAGCAGCTCTGCCAAGAAACAAATGATGTGAGTATAAACGTGGCTACATGGAGAAAACTCAGTAACTAAAAGTACTTTAAAACTCTTCATAAAACAAACAAACAAACAAAAACTTATGAAATATTGCACTGAAATTTGTGTTTATTAAAAAAGAAATTTTAAGTTTTCTTTTATTTAAGTTGACATACTATGTTAAAATACCAGAATTGTTTCTAAATGCTCATCTAATTAGATTTTGATTTGATTATTTATAAATTTAAACCAGGGAAATTGAATTATTACACCATTAAGACAATGCTTAAAATCTACAAATAAGGAAACACTCCAATTTTTCTTTTTATCTTCTTGAATGCCATTTATCTTCAATATTCCTGGACTAGAAGACTCAAAGAGTTTCAGGACAGAAATAGACTTTAGTAATCATTTAGTTGAGTCTTATATATCATCACATCTTGAAAGTCACAATGTATGTTAGATCCTATTTAATAACAACAGAAATCTGCCACAATCAAAAAAAATCTATAATCATATGGCATGGTGAAGACATTTTAAATCAAAATATGTAACCATTTCTAAATGCAATATTAAGTACTCACAGGTATGGTATTTCAAAAGCAGCGTGTCACAGTTAGTTTGTTTTAAATATTAATGAGCAAGTTTCTTAAAGAATATCTCCGGGGTAGAAATGTATTTGTACTCAGGATTTGAGATGGAAAAGTTAAAAAGAGAAATGTAAATATTATGAAAACCATGTGTAGGAGTAAAAGTTTTAGAAAATAACATGCATCTTTCCAAAAGCTTTGGAATGAAATTACATTGTGACAGTTTTTGTTTAATTTACTGAAATCCCTTGCTGTCTTTTTCCTCTTTGCCAAAATAATTTTAAAAGATCACATAAGACTGGCCAATGACCAGTCAAGCTGTTCTATTTAGGGAGCTATTTTTAAAGAAGTTGCCAACAAAAATTTATTTTCTTAAATTTTTTATTTGTGGTCAGTAGTTAAATAAAACACATCTTTCTTCCAAAGTCAGATTTTATTACCCAGAGCTGACAGAATTTCTGTCCAAACAGATGCTGTGATTTCAGATTCCAGCCAAATGAGCAAATCATTTGTCCTGTACTTCACCCCTGTAAGGGGGTGTGGGGGGTTGCTAGTGCTAGCAGGAGCGCATGTAAGGACATGTTGCATTTGAAAAAAAAAATTACTTCTCTACACGACTTCATATTCCATGGAAGAAAATCACTGTGCTATTCTCAAAATGAGTAGAAAGAATGCAAAGAGTGCAACACCGTCTCCAAGAAACAGAGCTCAACTTCTCATTAGAGTTCCCAGGGGACACATAAAATTACTAGCACCTACCAGCTAGTCTCGGGTACTCTGACTATTGTCTCCATAATGAAATTTGTACTTTAAAAATAATTCCTTATTTAGAGCAGCTTAGATTGATGGAAACATTGAGAGGAAGATACAGAGATTTCCAAAATATTCTCTATATGGATAACCTTATCCATTATCAACATCCTCCACCCAAGTGGAATATTTATTAGATTGTGTAAATGTGTTCCAATATATCATCATCACCCAAAGTTCATAGTTAACACTAGGACTCACTCTTGATGCTGACATTCTACTATTTGAACAATGCATCCACCATCTATAGTATCCTACAGAGTAAGTTCATTGCCCTAACAATTCTGTTCTCTGCCTCTTCATCCCTCCCAACCCCTAAACTCTGGCAACCACTGAACTTTTTGCCATCTTCATAGTATTGCCTCTTTCCAAATATTTTATGGTTAGAATTATACACTATATGGTTTTCTTAGATTGACTTTTTTTTTCACTTTATAATATGTATTTAACTTTCCTCCATGTCTTTTCATGGTGTGACAGCTCATACAGTTTTTAGCACTGAATTATAATCCATTGCTTGGTTATAACACTGTTCATTAATTCATTTACCTACTGAAGGATATCTTGGCTGCTTCCAAATTTTGTTAATTAAAAATAAAGTTGCTATAAACATCAACATACAGGTTTCTGTGTGCATATGAGTTTTCAATTACTTTGGATAAATGCCAGTAGTATAATTGCCAGATCATATAGTAAGAATATGATTAGTTTTGTGAAAAAAAATTGCTAAAATGCTTTCAATAATGGCTGCACCAATTTACTTCAATCAGCAATGAATGAGCATTTCTGTTGCTCCACATCCTTACCAGTGTTTGACAGTAGATGTTCTGGATTTTGGCCATTTTAAAATGCTATGTAGTAGATATATCATTGTGGTTTTTTTATATGTATTTTCTTGATTACATACATGATATAGGACATCATTCCATAAGTTTAATTGTCATCTATATATTTTCTTTGGTGAGTTGTCTGTTTAAAACTTTGATTCACATTTTATTTTTTGTATTTTTTGAGTTTTTTTTAACGTATACTTGGATAACAGTCCTTTGTTAGATATGCCTTTTGCAAAATATTCTCCCAATTTGTACATTATTTTTTTATGCTCTTAACAATGTCTTTCACAAAGCAGAAAGTTTTAACTTTAATGACATCCAGCTTGCCAGTTCTTTCTTTCATTGATGATGTCTTTGACGTCAGCCATATATTTTTAAAAAGCTGCCTTAATATTTATAATTTGTAGGGAAATTGGAGGGGGGCACATCGTTTTAGAGTTTCTTGAGTTTTATCAGTGAGGGGCTATATGTCTGGCATTCTGCCTTTATTCTTATCATCTCTGTTTTCCAAAGCAAGCTTCAAAGCCCTATAGAACCTTACTCTACTAATGTCATGTGACCAACTCCTATGATACACATTCTTTACCTTAGTTGTGCAGAATGTATAAGATAGCAGAATACAAAGCAATAACTTTAGCATGCTGAAAGAAAAATATTACAATGGAATTCAGTAACAGTAATTTCTTCATCCTGTTCTACCCTTTTAATCACCTAATTGCCTAATGTTTACTTGAGTTCTAAAATGTCACTTATATTCTTTACCTTTTTGATGATTTCATGCTACCTACCTAAAAAAGTCTTCATCACTATTCACCTTTCAAGATGGCATGTTTTCATGGATAGAGAATAGACTCCAGTTTCAGACTTCTGTGTTTCAAATTCTAGCTCTAGGGTTCTTAGTGTTGTTAACTTGGGAATATCACTGTGCACTTGTTTCTTAATTTGTAAAATATTGCTACCTATACCTTTTATGGTTATTGTTAATGTACATCACCACATAGAACTCTTTACCAACCACTTGGCACTTAATAAAGCTTACCATTATCTGAAGACTTCTCTTAGAGGCCTCCATCTCCAGATTATGTCAAGAAACACATTTCAATCTTGTCAACATTTCTCATAATAATACAGCTATTCCTAATCTGCAAAAAGAAAATAAAAGTTAGGAGTCAGGATTTCACCTCCACACCTTATCTTTTTCTTTTCTTCCAAACCTGCAAACTCTTTGGGCTACAAAGTATATCCAACTTTCCTTCACATGATGCCCTGAGTTCTCTACCTTAGGAGCTAAAGACTAAGCCACTATATTTGGTTATTGATATATAAACAGTAGTTTACGATATTGACTTTAAATTTTCTTTATCAACAATATCTATTTTAGTCAGCTTTTTCACAATTGTGACCAAAAAACCTGACACGAGCAAGTTTAAAGGAGGAAAATCTCTTTTGGCATTCTGTTTCAGAGGGGTGTGGAGGAAAAAATAGCTCAGACATGGAAATCAAGAAAACAGAACTCCACTTACCAGGTACAAAATATTTACCCCAGGCATGCCCCCAGTGACCCGCTTCCAGCCACATCCTACTTGTCTACAGTTACCACCCAGCTAATCCATTCAAGAGGATTAATGCACTGCTTAGGTGAGGGCTCTCAGACCCAGTTATTTTACCTGTAAACTTTCTTGTATCAACTCACACATGAGCTTCTGGGGAACATCTCATATCTAAATCATAACAGTATTTTTTAAAAATATTCCTTTTCTTCAAACTCCACAAATGTTTCTGGATTCCAGACATGAATATTGACTATTTATTTTCATCTATGGTCTACTAATCCTAAAGTCCCCTGAAGTAAATAAGAAAAATAATCATAAGTGATAATTAATAAAGGAGCTTAAACATTGACATGCTTGGTGTTAAGCATGACTATTTGTGAAAAGCAATAATAAATTTCATTATAGCCCTACAATGTCTAGTAATGGTTTTAGATTCATTCATCCTGAAAAATTTCAGCTGCTAAAATATTGCCCTTTTAGTACAGTCTGTGTGTTTACTAGAAAGCCTTTGTCAAGATTTTGCTCATGCTTTATATCCAAGATGCAGGGGATAAAAAGCAGAGGGAAAAAAAGGCTCATTTTTTGTATGCAACTTAGAGGGGAGAAAATTAGAATCAGGGTTCTAATTCTGATTAAGCCACTAATCATCTCTATAATTTTCTAAGATCATTTTCTGTATGAAAAATATGATGATGATAGGAAACACCTGAGACTTTTTGAGGGCAAAATGATATATTGTGTTTAACATGCTCATCACAGTGGTTAATACATGATGAGCACTCATTAATTTGTAGCAATGTGAGAAATCGTAATAATTTTTTTAGTATAATTAACACATAATTATTTTAGGGGAAGAGTACAATCACCTCCAGGAAAGGAAAAGAGGCTTTACTTTATATTTACCACCTCATCTAATGAATTAAGGCTTTAAGTTGCTCTTATCTTTAGAATAGACTGCCTTCCATGAGTGATTAACATTTGGTAATTTTCCATTGTTAATTTTCTAAGAACTATTAGAAACTTTATATTGCATTTTATGTTTTAATGTGTCACATATCTGAGAATTTTTTTTACTTTGGACATTAAGCATTTTACATCACAATATTCTTTGACAGAGCAATGAAATCCATGGATGTCAGGACAATAGATAAGAAAATATCATTAAAAAATCATAGAATTTCTGGAGCTCATATATATGTATAGTAGCAGTATATAACCTAGAAGCTAAGAGTTCCCTACCCTACATAAATTGAAATATTTCCCAAGAAGTTTTTTTAAGATTTTGAATTTGTTGGCTCTAATTTTTGGTAACATGTGATCATACAGTTTTCCCTTTCTTAAGTGTTGCCTGTTGTTACGTATAATCTTGAGGACAAGTTACGTACTTAATTCAAAAGAAGTCTTAAGGATATATAAGAAAAATACACAAAACTGTGTCATGTTTGTGTGTGTGTGTGTGTGTGAAAATGATAACAGGACAATTTCATACAATGTTTTAATTTTTTTCCAAAGCAATACTATCACTGAATTAATATAAAGGTAATTTTAGGGTCTATTTTAAAGAATAGTCATAAATTTGTTGAAAATGATAGCTAATAAATTGACCCTCTAAAACGAAGTTTATACTATAAAATTACAGTGGGATATTCACTCAGGATATACAAATAAATAAAGGGAATAAAACAGCAAATACACAAGCAATTCTACAAATATGGGAATTGGCAAGAGAGCTATTTGAAAAAAACAATGAAAAACAGAGCTGATACAGTTAGCTAACCACAGGAGAAATAATTTACACACATAACCCAAATTATTTTCCAAGATTCATAAGAGATGAAAATGAAAAGAAACCTGTTAGTGCTAAGAATAAAGCTGAAAATCTAAGTGAGTTCATTATCTTTGATCAGGAATTCTTTCAGAGCAAGATCATGAAGATACATACTAGAGGTTTTGAGTTAATCACTGATGAAGCAGACACCACTCACAGATGCTTTTTGTTTTCAATTCAAAAAGATTTTCTAAAAATTAAAACTTCAATATTTAAACATTTTAAGATTACAAATGCAAGGGTATTAAATGAGATTCTTTGGGGAAAAGTAGCAGAGTATTTAGTGAATCTGAACTAATGGTTCCACAGGGCAGCCTCCAGATAGAACTGGATCAGGGTCTACTTTAGAAAGCAACAAGAATATCCAGAAAATTGTATCCCTCACTAGCTCTGCTTCACTCCATTTCCTTTCAGAAAATAGTGATGAATCGTTCTTCCATTTTTTTAGATTAACACATATTATACACATTCAAAATGTTCTTGCATTTTGTACTCTTTTAGCCAAAGGTGCTCTCCTTCTCTTTCTTTCTTTCTCTTTCTCCTCAAATGTTTGTAAAATATCTCTAAGTGCTTGTTGGTCAAAAAATTGAAAACAAAAGTGCAAAAGCTCTAGAGCTTCTTTTCGCCATTTCAAATGAAATTAATTACATAATTAAAACAAGATACTCAATATATAGTATGTCAATTTATTACACAATTTTTTCAACCACATAAAAGTTAAAAGATAGGTCAAACATTTTACATTTATTTTTCACTTCAAAGATTTGGCTAGAAATACTAGAAAGTGTCCCCTTTCTAAATTTTAGTCAATAGTTTTCCAAATTTTGATAAAGTTTCAGAAATGTATAAACATCAAATTTCAAGAAAATAATGTTTAAAATGTTTAGGCAAAATATTTTTTAGAAATGCAGAGGATAACAAACTATTTTTAAGTTTGAAAATGTTGAACATCTATGAGAGTGACAGTAAAATTGAAAAGTGTGTGTATATTAACTGAAGGCTAAAGCAATGACCGCTCTGTAGAATTTATTCTTCCCCAAATGGCTATCCTACTTTTTAAACATTGCATGCTAACTGAGTAAATAACTTCAAATTCTTTCTGGCTTTGCTCAAATCAAAATTTTAAAAGAATGCAGAATGGATTAAAAAATTGTTATAAAATCTACTTATAGTTTTTATATTTCTATGTCCTTGGAAGTAACATTTTAGAGGTCTACAGGGTATTGGCATCAGATCAATATTGGCATCAGATTTGCCATTTTAGGTTGGGAGCCATTTTATCTAGAGGCTCCAAAGTTTCGATTCTGAGACAATGCTGCTTAACTTCCTGAAGAACATGTGCCTGCTAAACGATAAACCCCACACCAGATTATGACACAACCCCTAAGCAGCTTATGAAATTCCTCTTGCGGGCTATAAAGCTGCTCTGTGAGTGCTGACATGCTGTTGCTCTTCTCAGAGGGACAGCCTTGTGGGTGTGTCTCCTGTTACCAACAATAAATCTCTTGCGTGAGATTCCAGTGTGTGGCATTGTCTTCAGACTTTGTGTGGACTCTGCGTGTTCTTTCACAGTGTTTAACCTTCTCATCTTTCAGACTCAGAGCTGTAAGTAAACCTACAGGTATTAATCATCTACTATGTCCAAGAGCTAAAGGCACTAAATATGAAACTAGGACCTCACAAGGTTTTTGTCCTCCTAGAGCTCATCTGTAGCTGAGAGAGATGGGCAGCAACTAGTGAATGTGCGTACCTCTGATCACTTGAAGTGTCACAGTAAAAAATGAAAGGGTGTGTCAAAGTTGGGAGGGGCAGGGAGAGGGCTTTTGTATACAGAGAGACTACAGAAGATCCTCTTGATAGTGTCATTTGGTGGCAGACCTGAGGGAAATAAAAAAGAGAGACTTACAAATTTGGGGGAAGAGTTACATGTTGCTACCATTTTCATTACGAGCATCACCTCTGGGATTTGTCATTGTCACTCTCCATAAAAAAAAAAAAAAAAAAAAAAAATCAGTGGGCAACATTTCTGATCCCCTCCAACAATTCATATTATACTTTCTGCTACCTTCACCTCTCAAAGTATAATTTATAACTTTAAAAAATTATTTAAACTACATAAAAAAGGGAAAAGAAGGTAGAAATGAAATAATGCATTATTTTATACCATGTGTATTCTCAAAATTAAGTGTAGAGGAATAATGGAAAAAACACATATTTTTTCATTTTTGTGGAATTTATTAAAGATATGTTTGCATTGCCAAATACCTCTTCTTTATCCTGTTTCACTCAATATATTCCAACAGTCCAGATCTTTATCAAAGTGAAGATAAAGATGATGTTTAGCCAAGAATACAAAGAGGAAAGATTGGACTGTATACCAAGGCCAAATTTCCACCTACATAGAGTGTTATCACTCTTCATCAATAAAACAATCAAATGTGGAAGTGAGTTATGTGTTTGTGTGTTGCAGTGCTGAGATATTGTAAGAAAGATGAATTGACAACATGTATCCTATCCAGGTGGATAAAAAATTCTGTATAACCTTGTTCTCGGTGAAATGTCTCTTGTTTTTCTTCAAGTAATTTTTGTTACTATCCTTGAACTGTAATTTATGTTTAAGAAAAGGAAACTGACTGTGTTATCCCTTTTTAACCCAAACACTTGTAAATCTGCTGCTCCAGATCTTGAACACTTACTGATTGTAAACTGGCACTAAAACCTCCAAATGTTTGCCAGTCAACAAAAGTTCATAAAGAACATAAAGTAAAAATAGTATCCTAAAAATATGTACTTTCATAATCTGATGTTTTCCACTCTACTTCTTCTATAACCACATCATTCATTTTTTTATGCAAAGAAAGAAGTTGGCAGGTCAGAGATTTTTCATGTATCTTCATGCCTTTTTTAATTTGGGTAGACTCCAGTCTCTCTTCACTTTTCAATTTATTCAATTATCTAATAAATAATTACTTTGTACCTGTTTTAGTCAGCTTTTTTACTGCTGTGACTAAAGAATCTGACCAGAACAATTGTAGAGGAGGAAAAGTTTATTTGAGGGCTCATGGTTTCAGAGGTCTCAGTTCATATAAAGCCAGCTCCATTCCTCAGGGCTCAAGGTGAGGCAGAACATCATGGCAGAAGAGTGTGGCAGAGGCAAGCAGCTCACATGGTGAGCAGGAAGCAGAGAGAGTGATCTCAACTCTTCAGATACAAAATATAACCATAGCCATGCCCCCAATGAACCACTTCCTCCAGCCACATCCCACCTGCCCTCAGTTACCACCCGCTTAATATCATCAGGGATTAATTTACCGATTAGGTTAAGGCTATGATTCAATTATTTCTTCTCCAAACATTGTCTCACGTGTGAACTTTTGGGGTACACCTTATATCCACACCATAATAGTACCAATCATAAATCCAAACATAAATCTGGCTTTGAGGTTATAATTGTGAATAGGGTAGACATGGTTCATTCCCTCATAAAGCTTATAGATAAGTTGAGAAATCCTCAAGTCAATGGACAATAATTATCTAAAGTAATTATTGCTTCTATGTGGTTAGTGTAGGGCATTGTGGGAGCACAAATGTGGATCATTTAACCATAGCTTAGAAAGGAAGTGGCAGAGATTTCATGAAAGATGAACATCCGACTTGCAAACCTGAAGCTTAGATTGATATAGGTAAAAGTTAACCAGGAGATGCTGCAGAAAGAACAAGTTCAAAAACCAAAACAGAAAAGTTAGTATTATACATTCAGACAGATGCAAACTATGGGGAAGTAGGTTAGACTGTGGCGAAAAGTAGAGATCAAATCCTATGCACCACTGGGAACAAGTTAATAACTTCAGGAAACATCTTAACAGTAGAACTATTGAAGTTGCTTTTAGAGAAACAGAAGCAGTAAGGCTTGAATACATTAAGTAGCTTGGAAGAGGACTAAACTCAAAAACGCAGGAGATAGATGATGAAAACCTAAAGTGAAATGATGTCTTTGGTGTTTAAAAGATAGAAATGACATGTCATAGTGATAGACTGAATGAGAAAATAAAGGAAAAGGGAATTGTCAGAATGAATATCTACTTTCACATTTAAGCCAGTAGGCAACATATGGTAACAGAGTTGTTTCCTCTGAGATAGAAGCAAAAATTCATCTTTGGACCTGTTGAATTTGAGGAGTAGGTGAAGTAAAGTTGTGAACTTAGATGTAGAACACATTCAGAAGGTGTGAGCTAAAACAGATAGGTTTGAGAAAGTAAATGGTAATTGAAAGAGTGAGGATGATTTCAAACAGAGGAGTACCTTGAAAGACTGCAGTAGTGTGTGTGTGTGTGTGTGTGTGTGTGTGTGTGTATAGATGGAAGAAGGAAGTTGGAGAGTGAAGGGGCGAGAAAAAGAGGGAGAGAGAGTGGGGGGGAGGAAGGGAGGGGAGGAAAGAGGAGGATTTAACTCAGGAATTATGTTCCCCGAAAATGGTAGACAAGATGGCATACAGATCACAGGTAAAGGATGAGGCAGCCTCGATGGTAGGTGTATTTCTTTCATTGAAATGGGAGTGAAGGAAAAGAGATATCTGTGGGGTGATATGAAGTCCTCTTTTGTCAGTGTTGTAGGAAGCTCTGACTGAATATTTTGAAGGAGAACTAAAAAAAGAGGATAAAAAAATGTTAAAATGTTTACTGAGGAGGGCAGGAAAAATAACTAGAAAACAGAGAAATATTCAAACAAAGCATTGAGGAACAGATTAAAATTAAGAAGATCATTTAATATCTGTATAAATGTATATGTTTACTCAATTTTCTCCAGTATTTAAATCATTTTGGAAATAAGCACTGAAAGATAGTACATATGATGAAAAATTAAATTTTAGGAATTGAAAAATTGGAGTATTTGTTAGTGGAAAATAGGGAATAAAATAAAGAGAAAAGAGGAGTGGACTATGGAATGAAAAGGAAACAGAACTGGGGACTCAACAGAGTAAAAGAATATGTGCACTGGGAAGAACTAAGGCAGATTGAAAATATAACGGTTTGTGCACATAGCATTGTCTGAGTTTAAATGATCTTCAGTAGTGGTGCAATATTAAGTAATAAGAATGCAATTGTGGCTGTGCAGTGGTTAAGTGCCCATGGGTTCAATCCCTGATACAAAAAAAAAAAAAGGTGATTTTTTTTCTTTTTATTTTCTTTATTTTTAGTAATCAAACAATGCAAACCATAGCATCTACGTTACTTTGACTTTAATGACCATTATCCCCTCCCTCTTTTTTCCTATTATGATTACTGCTCTGGAAGTAGGAACTATCTATAGGATTTCGTTTCATACTGGACACTAGTCCATTGGAAGAGACTGCCAGCTCTTACATTGAGGCAGGCTGGGGCTTCTGGAACAGACCACTCTGAAGCAGTTTAAAGTGCAAAGTGATTATTAGAAAGCCCTTGGCATAAATACCTCTGGCAGGGAGGAGAAGGAAGCTCGATTGGACAGAGAAGGTTTGGATGGAGTTTGTATGATTGCCTGGGTTGACCCCCATGATAGAGCACTGGAGTTTGGGCCACTTAATTCTTATTCAGAACAATCACTGATGGAAGCCTCTCTAGAAGGGGTGTAACCTTGGGCCAGGCAGAACCTCTGCTTCTGAAGCACTCCTTGAATGTTCTGGGAGCTGACAGTTATCTCCCAATACACTCCCAGCAGGTCAGGCAAAGCAGATCCTTGAAGAAGGATCTATCAGCACCATAGTACTAATCTACCATCTATCACTGCACTCATGTTTAATTAAGTAGGAATGATCAAAATGAATGGTTTAATATGCTTTGTACATGGCTGCTGGCTGTTTCGTTATTGCTATATTCTATCATAAGTGGATAGAATCATTTATTGGTAAGGTATGAATACGTTATGTCAAATGTAACAAAAACAGAACATTGAATGAAAAGTAGAAAAATAGAACATGGAAGATTAATACAGTGCTAAGGGGTGAAGATAAACAGCAAACAAGAGTTAGATGTCATTTTTTAATTTGTATAATCAAAATCCCTATAAATTAACTTTATATTTTATTTTCTTTTATTCAAATAGAAGCCTCTTAATCCTCCAATTTAGGTATTCTAAGTGTCTAAGCAAAAAAGCAATTATAACAAAGCAAAAAAATAATTAAGAAGCAGAGTATAACTTGAAAACCATCATGCTGATGATTTATTTTCTATATGCATCATTTTTTCTTCTAATATGTAATCAGATAGTTCTGATTAAAAGTAATATTGATAATATTGATAATAAATTTATATTAATAGAAATGTCAAATGGGAATATTTCTTTAAGTGCTTTATTATTTAAAATTTGTATAATAATTAAGTCAGAGGAGATGATTTCTAACAAGAGGCAATGAATCAATTGCACACATATGTAAAGTATTGAAAGTAGTCCAGGTGCAGTGATTCATGCCTGAAATCCTAGCAATTCAGGAGGCTGAGGTAGGAGGAACTTGAGTTCAAAGCCAGTCTCAGCAACTTAGCGAGGGCCTAGGAAACTTAGGGAGACCCTGTCTCAAAATGAAATATAAAAAGGACTGGGGATGAGGCTCAGTGGTTAAGTACTCCCAGTTCAATCTCCGTTACAAAAAGAAAGAAAGGAAAGGAAAAGAAAGAAAGAAAGTTATTGTGCGATGGAAAATATACTTTGAAATAATGATCTGAACTTCTAATACAAATTATTTATACAAACAAGTAGGCATGAACACTGATGTTAGAAAATATAGGAAGTCATATACATGGCTTTTTTTCTAACCTGAAATCATTCCTAAAAGAGGCAAATAACCTGGTTACAGTGCCTATGAAATTGTACTGCTGTCTCTATTTGAACTTAACTTTTTGCTTTTATTATTATTTCCCCCATAAGATAATTGTTCATGTAAATGATACTGACGGATAAAAAGGCTGAAGCAATTTTCTTAAGAATCTCTCTACTTTTAGTTTTTCCATCTCCATTATTTACCCAAGTGACTTACATTCATTTCAATTTATTAATTTTTCCTTCAGCCATTCATCTATTTAAGTAGACACATCAATCACATTTCAATTACTTCAGTTACATGTGGCTAGGGGCATTTTACTGGCCAGCACAGGCGTAGGACATGTCCATTATCACAAAATATTATACTGGAGAGTTCTAGAGTCTAGGAATACGAATATAAAAGTTAAAATCTCTTCCATGACCAGGAATGGTGGCACATGCCTATAATCCCAGCAGCTCGGAAGGCTGAAAGAGGATTTTGAGTTCAAAGCCAACCTCAGCAAAAGCGAAGTACTAAGAAACTCAGTGAGACCCTGTCTTTAAATAAAATTTTAAAAAGGGAGTGGGCTGGAGATGTGGCTCAGTGGTTGAGTGCCCCTCAATTTAATACCTGGTACTCCCCCCCCCAAAAAAAAGCTTCTGCCATGGAGGAGTTCACAGACTATTAGAGAAGATATAATAGAGGTGTCTTCAAAAAACTTTTCAATAACAAAGTATCAACACCTAAGTGAAACTGGGTAGGGACATTAAATTAATAATAGGATGCCTGCCTTGGATTTAGCCAGGTGCTGATGGAAAGGCTCTGCAGGCATAGGGCTTCCATTTGTGGTACTCAAGAAAGAAACAAAACCAGGATAATGGCTTCAGGGACAAACTATATAGAGATTTAAATGGCTATAATGTAGAGCAGTATTGGAGGAGGTTTTCCAAACAGGTTTTATGTTTTGTTTTGCGTCATCTACAAAATAGGGACAATAATTGTATCTAATTCAGCATTTGTTTTAAAATTTATTTTTCATATGTGAAGCATTTAGAATAGTTCCTGGTGTAAGCATTTATAAATATTTGCAGTTATTACCATTATTGGCATTTTTACACTTCTATAGTTGTTTTAGAAGACTGGACAGATGATTAAGGAGTTTCTACAGATTTGGAAGCAGAGGCACACTTCTGATCAGCGTACCCTACTCAGTGATATTTAGGGAAAGAATGAATCTAAAACTGTCCTCTCTCTCTCTCTCTCTCTCTCTCTCTCTCTCTCTCTCTCTCTCTCTTTCTCTCACTCACTCACTTTTCAGTGATGAAGATTTACCTCAGAGTCTGCATGTGTCCACCAAGCACTCTACCTCTGAGTCACATCCCCAGCTTTCTCTCCTTGGGGGGTGGGGTATGAATGGTGGGAAAAGACAGGCAAGAAGGTCATTACTTCTAGAATGCTGCCAGAGGGAAATAGCAAGCAATAATGGAGAAATAAAAGTTTGTTTAAAACATGGAGCCAAAATATTTCCTGGTTTTTGTATGTGGGTATATGCTTTTAACTTACAATTACTTACATTTGTTTTTAACTTGACTGGATAATAAAAAATGATATCAGAAATATGAAGCCAAAACAAAGCTGTGTTTCTACTGTTTCTTTTACTTTCTTGTTTGCTTTCTTTTCTCTTTCTCTTTTTTTTAATTTTTTTTCCTGGCATAACAGAATCAATGTTTAAAAATTGCCAAGAATATCTGAAGACAGACTGTTATACAAATTCTAATCAACTTTTGCCTACTTGAAAGATTTGGGTGGTTTGGCTGAGAGTCAACCAAGAATCAAACATCTTAGATGTTTATTCAAACTGAACTTTTGAACTCTTTCATGTTGTTCTTTTACTACTATGCACTAATGATAGAAACCCAATCCTGTTTTTAAAATAAGTATTAGCATTTAGTTTAAAATTTTAACTAATTTCCTTTTCTTTACAATAAGCTATGAGAGAAATGTGATCACAAAAATAATACAGTGCTAGTTTTAACCAGCTAAACTCTGAGCTTTTTTTTTTTCTTAGTGACGTAACTTAAGGATTTAATTTTCTGTGGTACTGGGGATCTAGCCCAGGGTCTCAGGCATGGGAGGCAAGCATTCTACCAAGGAGCCACATCCCTAGCTCAAAACTTCAATACACACAGACTATTATTCTTTCCTAAAGGTACTTATATTGTAAAATGTTTGAATTTAATAGTTCTCTTTGGTAATTAATTTCAATAAAGTAATTGGTTCCTCTTATGAGTTACTGAAAAATATGAGGGTGTTGATTGTACTTACAAACTAATTTTATAGGGTAAAAATGCTTTAAATTTTCTTTTTGCCTAAATCATCAGTGATAATTTTATACATCATGATATTAAAGCCAACATTATCAGTTGTTCTAGTCACAATCACCCAAGCCACAGCCCAGGATTTGCAAGTCAGAATCTCCAGGAGACAGAATATGGTCCAGAGTGTTTTTTTTCTTTTCTTTCTTTATTTTTTTCCCTTTATTTTCACAAGTAAAACTCATGAGTATTCTTTCAAAGGAATACTTTTCAACCCAATAGACCAGTTTCATATCTGTATGGTAAAGGGAGTAATAAAAAATAGTTTTTAAGAAGGCTGAAATTACAACAAATACAAGTTGCAGAATCACATCGGTTACACATCCACATTTTTACATAATACCATATTAATGACTGTTGTATTCTGCTAGCTTTCCTATCCCCTACTATCCCCCCTCCCCTTCCCTCTCATCTTCCCTCTCTACCCCATCTGCTGTTGTTTAATTCTCTCCCTTTTTTTTTCCCCTTTCCCCTCACAAACTCTTATATGTAATTTTGTGTAACAATGAGGGTCTCCTTCCATTTCCATAGTTTCCCTTCTCTCTCCCTTTCTCTCCCCCCACTCGTCTCTGTTTAATGTTAATCTCTTCCTCATGCTCTTCTTCCCTGTTCTGATCTTAGTTGCTCTCTTTATATCAAAGAAGACATTTGTAAAAAATGGGAGTTCATAACCCACTTGAATCAAATGTATGGAAGATGATATGTCATGAGCTTTGTAATGTTTTGAACAACCAATAAAAAAATAAAAAAATAAAAAAATAGAAAATAAAGTCCCACTTAAATTACAAAAAAAAGAATATATGCTGTATTCACTAGTTTGTTTCTTTTCATTGCTGAATAATATTCCATTGTATGGTGAAGGTATAGCTCTTTTTTCTTTTTAAATCTGTTTACTGGTTGAGGGATATTTGGGTTACTTTCAGTTTGGGTGATTATGCATGAAACTTTTATAAACAGTCAGTCATGTCATTGTATGAACATAAATTTCAATATCTCTTGGATAAATACTTAAGAGTGAGATTGACTGTGTCATATGGTAATGTATGTTTCACTTTGTAAGACTATAAGAAAGACCGCCAAATTATTTTCCAAAGTGGCTATACCATTTATCATTCCTCTAGCAAAGTTTGAGAGTTTCATTAGCATTCCTCTAGCTATGTTTGAGAATTTCAATTGTTACATATCTGTATCAACACTTGGCATCATCAATTTTTTTAATTTTAGTAATTTTAATATAAGCATAGTAGTATCTCATTGTGGTTTTAATTTGTGTTTTCCTAATGGCTAATGATGTTGAACATTTCACATGTGTTTATTTGCTATCCTTGAGAAAGTCAAAGAATTATCAAGTTCTGAACAAGGGCTAGTAGCTGCCCACCTTCAAACTATTGTTCAATATGGAAAAATAAAAATCTTATTTGTGTTAAAAAAAAGGCTGAAATTTAAAATGAAAATAGTTATACATGCTCTAATCATAATTCAATATATATTCATTATGTATTCATATGTATTTCAGAATATTAATCTTAGGCAGTACTACATGAGATTGCATATCACATTAGTCAATGTGATATGTTTGTACTTACAATGAACATGTTTGGATTCGAGAAAAACTATATTGAACAGGAAAGAGTTGAATTTTTTTTTTATTCTTCTCACTTGAAATGGTTATAAGTAAGTAAAAACAGTTGTGAACTTATAACCTTAAACTACAGACTGATATAAGTTTATAGTTACAGTAATTCAATTACCAAGAGCAGCATAGCCTGCAGTGGTGAAATTTTCCAAAACAGTAAACTTAGTAAAATTTTGTATAACAAAATTAAACTAATTTCTGGAAAATTGAAATTTAAGAATACTTTATGTTAAACCTAAAATTGAATCATAAAAGAGTGTTCTACTCTGATTCTTTTTAACAGATTTTTTCTATTTAAATGCTGGCATATTGCTATTTGAAAGTCCTGTGGAAAATGAGACAATTATTTTGTGTGGATATCATGAGCATCCCTGATGTCAAATCACTGAATACCAATGCTATCCCTCACATCATTTGTGCTAATTGAGCATTGGCACCACCCTCTTTAATAACTGTAGTGCCTTAAAGGTAATCTGTTATGACTATCATGCAAATTTTCTCTTGTAACCGGCATTAAAATCAGTGTTTTTTGTTTTTTTGCTTTTTTTCTGGGATCTTTGAGAGGTTTCTGCTAATTTGGGAAATGTCATACCAGATGACCTCCAGATTATAAACTACTGGATTTGATGTAACTAGTACAGTAGGTTCAATAGGAACTTTATACATCATCCCCTTGGCACATGCCATACCCACACATATGGAAGATGTCCTCCCTGAGAGCTTCCTCTTCACTCATCTGCTGTACACGCTGAAAATAACTGAGGTTAAACCCTAAATGATTTTCTTTAGTTCACTGATAAAAGTGAACTCAGGATTAAGATGCTAATTTTCCTGAAGATTATATCAGATAATCGGGACACCTGCCAAAGGTTTCCCTTAAAATTGAAACCCAGTTGCCTTTAGTGGTAACCTATATAGTGTCACTTTAGTTAACTATTTTCTTCCCTTTCTTATCTCCCACTCTTTTCCAAATCACTTTCTTTAGATATGCATTTAGAGAACTCAGCCTAAGACAGTTGGTTAAGGATGGGATTCTAAAATAAGATTCCTTGTCTTTCAGATATCAACAAAGCCTTCCATTGTTGGTAGTAACTAGGATAACAATAATCCATAGAATTTTGTACAGTGTAATTTCTATCATGTGTTAAGATGAAGACAGGTGGAAAGTTAGCAGTGGCTTATATAATAACTCTAGCACTGAAAGGAATGAGCATGGTGCTGATTGCACAGTTTGCAGTTGTTGTTTGGTGATTCTGACATCACAAAATCCCAAAGGAGAAAAATAACATGAATTGGCAACCAAAGCACTTGGAGCACAATTGAGAAACACAGGGAGTGTCCTTGGTAGCATTTTAGGAGACCCTTATATCTAGGGGTTAAGAGTACACTGACAATGAAGGTCTTAATTATAAGAGTTGTCAGAGATACAGACCACAAAGGAAGCTTAATTTGCAGCAGCACTAGCAGGGGTTTTATGTAAAGTGAAAGGCCTGATAAGGTATGAATAAGACCCTGAGGCCAGGCTGTTAGGTAAGGACAGAGGTCTTTAAACCCATAAGTGTCCCTGAATACTCTAACAAGCCTAGAAAAATACCATTCTCCTTCCTAGACAGCCTCACATTACTTGGAGATGATATAAAGTTTTCTTCAGAAATTAATACCCTGCAAAATGATCCTTGGCCTCTTTTGATGTGTTTCCATCTCTGTTCATTGCTTCTAGATCAATAAGTAGAGGCATATCTCACCACAACTCAAGTGGAAAAGTACAACTCCTGTCATGGGAAGAATATTGCACACCAAAGATCCTGGCTCATATAATTTGGCAGGAATCTCTAGAACATGCTGGAAAATAAATTTGGAGGATATACAACTAGGGACAGTGAAATTTCCTGACAGGAAATGTTTGTATATAGAGGTCCTCTCTCATCATTCAGAATTTAATAATGCATTTAGAATATTAGAGATAGGCCTAATATGTTTCAAGAATTGTTCTCCGAAGTTTGGAAGCACCAATAAAAATATGGCAGAGACATCATAATTGTTTACCACAGAGTACTGAAAAAGCAGACAGAAAGTTTAGAAAAGTGTGCATGTTAAAGTAGATTTATTATATAATACCAGGTAAACTGCTGGCTTATAAAGTATTAGAAATACACAAAGAATGATCTCTTGCCTGAAGAAAAAGATTCAACTAATAGAGTAACATAATCATCATATAGAAATGTCTTCTCTGTACCTCTTTCATTTTAAAAGGTATGTTAATGGAAAATAAAATCAAGAATTAATGTATTTATTGAGACAAACTACATGTAAATTATTGAATATGTAGCTATTACTAAAGAATAAAATATTTTAAAATATCAAAAATGTTCTTGAAACAACATTTTTAATCTAAATCAATAGATATTAATTCAAAATAACAAAACAGCATTAGGATGAACATTCAGATCCATTAAACTAAACATTTTGAACAACATAAATCTATTTTCTAAACGTATGTGGTACTCTAGGGAGGAAAATATTTTCCTTCTTCCCATGTGAGTTTCCTTGGAGAAACATAACAAAAGACAATTTCATAAAAGAAAAGAATATGATTCTATTTAACATAAGTTATGTGTCAAAGGAAACTTCACCAGGAAAGGAAGACTCAAGAAAGTTAAGCCTCATTGTTTTATTATGGTAGGTTTGATGAAAAAGGGAGAGTTGTAGAGAACTGTGTGAAAGAGAGAGTATGATCTAGGTAACGAACTAGAGAAACAAAGGCTGTTCAGATTCTTCTTGATATTTAGGTATCTGTGGAGACAAGGATGTCCTATTCTTCAGGTATTGGAAGAGACCCCTCACATGAGGAACAAACCTGCTTCAAGGGAAGATTAAACAATCCTTCCTCGATTTTATGTCTGTTTGGAGGGAGAGGGAAGATGTAGGTAAGAGAGACTATTTGCTTCAACCATTCTTTTAAATTCCTTCAACTTTAAATATTCAATATGCCACATTGCTATATGTAGGGGTAGTCATTTCAATGCTTGAGAGGTATATTTTCAGAAAAATTAAAGCAGTCTGAGGAGAAAATATGAATTATAACTAAAACAGATTAGAAGTTTTTTTCAAAATTTATTTTTTAAGACAAGTTAATTTTTGCAAAATATACTTCACAAGTGTGTATACGCTGACAGAATGCTATATGTTTAACATATACTTTTTAAGGTTTCTTGGGGAATTGTAGATATCAGTAATGTTTCATGCAATAATTTGTATATAGTTTTTGATGCTTTATTACTTTAATAAGAGTATATTTAATTGCCTCTTGATTTGATGTCTCCTTATCCAAACATACCTTTTACATTTATTGAATATTTACTATGTGCCATGTTATTTTACATTGATTTCCTTGTTTATTATATTATTAATACAATGATGTAGGTATTATTTACACATTCAAAAATTTAGAAACAGAAAATGAGGCTAAGAAGGATAAAGTAACTTGCCCATGATTATGTAGCTGGCTAGAAACTAAGCAACAAGTTGAATTTTATAATTTGATTCCAGTGTCAACACATTTAACTATTTTCATAGTTATAAAAGGACATTATTTGATGAGAAAAATGACTCTCTGTGTTTCTCTCTCTCCCCTCTGCCCCCCACACCTATCACTATATATACACACATGTATATAGATATACGTATGTATATACAAATATATGTTATATGTGTTCCAAATCGCTAGAGTATAAAAATTATTGGAATGATAATTTTACATGGTTCATATGCTAGATTTTTAACTTGTGTTTCCAATCAAATACATTTAACTTGGTTGTACAAATCAAACTAACAACAAGTGTCAAGAGGACCACTGGAGCCTCCTACTCTTTACTTCCCCATGCACCCATTTTCAAAATAACTTGTTCTTTGATTTCTCTCTTTGCTTTTCTAATTCTCAATCCTTATTAAAATATGTGCAGCTTAGGCTTTATTGCTCTCTTGCTTGGTTTTAACAAATTCCTACCATTCCTTTGTTTTAATCAATCCTATTAGGGCCAAGTTTGGAAAAATACCAGCATCGCATTTTCACCCCTCTGCTCGAAAACAAAATGTGCCTTCTGAGAGGAAGGCATACACTTCTTAGTTTTTCTTAAGGGCCTGGTAATCCAGCCTCCCTCCAGTTCCCGCTGTATCCCACGACTATCTCTGCCAGAATACTGGTCTGCTCTCTGCCTTTGCTCTGGGTTTGTTCACATGTTTTTCTCATGAGAAATGCTCCCCTCTTCTCTAAATGTGTTCAAACTGAGCCCTTTCTTTGAATCTTGATGCAAACCTTGATTTAACCTCTCCCCACAAAGATTCAGTATTTCATGTTAAACTATACATAGTTTTTCCCACCAATTATGATTACAGAAACATTTTATTTTGATGATTTCTTCAGTCATATGATTCCAGATTCAAAGAAATGCTCTACATGTTTCAGAGTGGAACCTGAGACATTTTGTACTGAGGTTTTTATTTTAATATATTGCTCTATTGATTCTAGATACATACATACTTGGAAAAAAAAAAGTTTAGTGTCCAGGCCAGTAAGAGTTTCCAAATAGGTAGTAACTGGTCAGTATCGATACGTATCTATCTATCTATCTATCTATCGATCAATCGATCGATCGATATAGATGTATATATAATTAGATTAGCTTATGCCAGAATCATTTGCAAGGCTTCTTAAATCAGTTTGTTCCTACCCCAGAATTTTTATAGTTGAGCAGATTTAGCTAGAACCTGAGAATTTATCTTTTAAACAAGTTCTTAAGTAATGTTGTAGCTGTTCCTTACAGGACCACCTTTTGAGAACAACTGGACTAGGCTTTAAAGTGGTCAATATTCCAACATGCCATAAAAATAATAATAGCTCTGTTTTTAGTTTTTCTTTATTTTTCAGTGTAATTTGCATTGGTATAATTCAGGAGAAAAAATCATATTTACTATATATCATTTTGATTTTGGTATACTTAATTCTTTTTTTATTTTTTATTTTTTTGTAGTTGTAAATGGGCAGAATGCTTTTATTTTATTTGTTAATTTTTATGTGGTGCTGAGGATCGAACCCAGTGCCTCACACATGCTAAGCAAGTGCTTTGCCACTGAACTACAGCCCCAGCCCGGTATACTTAATTCTTTATGTAAAAATAGTGGCTATTCCCTTTATAAATTATTAGTTCAATAAATTTATGTGCACTATTTTGCTACATCTGAGTTATTCTGTTTTCTCATGTTAGCTATGAAAAATTCAGCTTACTAAATATTAATGAAATTCATCCTTGCTTAAAGTTTTAAAAATATAGATGATGTTGGCATAAAGGTCATTAATCAGAGCTGTTTAGTAATAGTTCTTCATTCCTCACCACCAGGAGAAACCTGCCAAGCAGATGGAATGTCATATCTGTCAGGACCTTCTCAGAGGATTTTCTCAGTCACAGCAGTGCATAAGTGAATCTATCTAGCAGAAGTGACTTCAGGTCACATTAAGAGAATGAACATCCCTGGAATGTTTGTGGCTAATGTATCAAATTCATACTACTCTTTGTCATTTACTTTTATTAAAAATTAATTAATCGAATTGTAAAGTCTTTGTACATCTCAGAAGAAAACCATTTATCTTCCAAAAGCAATGCTATTAGGCAGGTGACTAATGCAGGCTTTCTATCACTGTTCATAGAAAAGCTGTGTCTGGCATCTGTTATTTTTGTTTATTTTTATTCTCCACATATGTTCAGATTGCTTTAGTTGTATCATTTGTAAATCTAGCCAGAGTTTTTACCTCAGTAGTATCTCCTAGAGCCAATAAAGTCTGGTGAGGAAACAGAATCAGTCAGGCAAGATTAGAGTCTCCGACTACCCAAACAGAGGATTTGAGATTCATTTATCTATGTACTTTATACCTAAGGTACAATTATAGAATAAGAAGAAAACTTTAAAGAAATTAAAATAAATTTGTGTGTCTGTATATGTGTGTGTGTGTGTGTGTGTGTGTTACATAGCTCAGTTTCATTATGAGGTGTATTCAGAACTTCTGTACAGTTAAACATCTGTTGAAAGCCAGCTACCACATGTCATTAAAACAACCTGTTAAAAAGATAAAATTCACCTCACTGATTCTCACCAGAAAGAGGACTACTTGAAGACAATCTTAGTAGCCTCTCAGAGGAGAAGAGTAAAAAGGCTGGATACTGAGATATTACAGTCTTCCTTAAGTCAAGTTTTACAATAGAGAATTTGGTTAGAATAAAGGATCGTAATCTGCTGGTTTACAATCCGTGAAGTCCAATTAGAAGTGTAAATTGTTGTTCAGTACTTTTCTACTGATGATGCATCAGGTCTTTCAGGAAATTTCAGGAACAATTAACAAACTAATTTGCCACTTTTCTTCCTGGGCAAGTGTTTTCTGGAATTATAAAGTTAAATTGATGAAGATAGTGGGATACTAAAGTAATGTTAATATAGAAGGTAAATTAGTTTTGATTCTCAAACCACTGCAAAATTAAGAATAATGCTTACTCTTGTATAATATTATCTCTGAAGGCAATTCAGCTGTGTCTTCATTAGAACATTACAGCGCTTGAGAGCCTGTCTGCTTCTAGTCCAGTATGTAACATAATAATGAATACCACAATCATGGGCCCATTTCTACAATTCTTTCCTTTTCCTTTTTCTTTCTTTTTTTAGAGGTGGATAGTTTGGTTAAATGGTATGAGTGTGAAATTCCAAAGCTGTGGATGAGCTATTCTGTAATCCAATATTAGTGGTACTAATTAGGCCCTGTGGGTTAAAAAAAAAAAGGCAAATCTATATAGGAAAAACATACCTATTCTTGTTAGAACTGACCCTTCCAAGACAGAAGGTGACCACTGAATTGTTGTACCTCCACTAGGCCATGTAGGTCTTAAGGAATGCTGACCTATTCAGGGTTCAATGTTATTTTCTATTCCGGAATAATTAGACACTCAGAGGCGTCAGTAGCTAGATTAGCTTTAGATGGCAGCTATATCAATGGAAGTCAGTGCTGTTAAGCTCATTTGTAGAATCAATTTTGGTCAATATCATTGGTCTGTTAATTTACCCATATGTCAGTTCATTGGACATCCATAATAAAGGCTGCCTAACATCAACTGCCCAAGCCATTTTATTTGGTTGTTCAGTGCCTCTTCCACAGTGGATATATTCTGGGAGGTATGTAGAAATCTTTATATCTTGTGCCAGTAAGTAAATATCTACTCATATGCCTCCTACAGAATTCCATATCTCCAACTTTCCATTTATTTTATTTCCAGGTTCCTCACAAAACAATCAGGCCATTGACAACTTCCCAGAAATCTCTATATTCTCAACTCAGGCAGTTTCTCTTTCCAGTGGAATAAGCTGCAACTTATATATAAACCACCTTTCTTGTGTTCCTATCAGTAAGCTGAAGCTGCTTATATGGCAGTCTTGACCTGCTACAGTGTCCCTTTCTAGTTCAGTCCTTTGCCAAGGATGGAAGCTTTATATTTTATCCAAACTTTTAGGTATAGAGTATGTCATTTTCACAACCTAAAAAAACTACCAGGTGCCATAATTCTTGTTTAGTAGTAAATGATGCAATGCAGTCTTTAAATTTTTGTCATTGCAAATCCTTGAAGATTATCTATGGCATTGTAAACTGAGGTTTTCATTGTTGTTCTTTGGTTGGTTTTGTTTGTTTGTAAGAATAGAGATGAGTAAAAAAAAAATGGAGAGAGCCCATCTTGTACAGAGTTCAGGATTGAATAATTCTAGAAGTTCCTAAATACCATTTTAATGGTGGGCACATTTGGTGGCCAACTATTATATTTGATATGTTATGGGGTGGAGTTCTAAGAACTGTCAATTTTACATTCATAAAATTGAACATGGAAGCTTCAGCCAGTTCTTATATTCCCACAGATGTAGTGTGTACAAGTGTGAGAGAGTCTTTGTCAGAGAAGGAAACAAAAGACAGAGACATTTAGGGAGGAAATAATGGCTGTTTTATAAAGACAATGGTTCTGTGGGCAGTGAAAACCAGGTAGGAAATCTTATTCAGGAAGAGAACATGATTTTAGTCATTTGTTACCCATGATTTTCTTTTGTAATCTCCTGCTTCTTTTTACTCAGTCTTATTGTTGTCTAACACTTGACCATGAAAATGTTTAAATATAGAAGAAGCAGATGCCATCACCTTCTACTTCACATATACAGTGCACCTGCTGTAGAAATAACTCTTCACAGTAGGAAAGAGCCTGAGTTGGTTTGTTCTGTGGGTAGCATAGATAGATTTGCTCACATACTGATTTATTCATTTCCTAATTTTTCTGTAACAAATTTAGTGACACACACACACACACACACACACACACACACAAAAGACCTCAGCATAAATTTAATCTTTTGTTCCAGAATTCGGAAATCCCAAATCAGTTTCCATGATGGAAAGCTAAGATATCAGCTGGACTAATTCTTAAGTTCTTTGAGTCTAAGCCATTTCCTTGCTTTGCCTGGCTGCCTGCCTTCTTTCTTTCTTTTCTTTTTTTAAATCATGGTCCTTTCTCTATCTTCAAAGTCAATAATTTGGCATTTTCAAAATTTTCTCCTTTCCTTCCACTGCTTTTGTCATCATATTAACTTCTACTTTTCATAGTCAAATCTTTTGCCACCCTCTTATAAGAAAAGTTGGAATCATATTTAGGCACACCTATGTAATCCACTGTAACTCCTGTTTAGAGATCTTTAATATAAGCACATCTACAAAGACCCACCCCCCAACTACATAGGCAGGAGTCATAGTTTCCATAAATTTAGATGAAAATAATTTGAGGGTGATCATTCAGCCTGTCAAAAATAGTTAGGAGTTAAGTTTTCCAGTGAACTTTTTTACTTTACTCTGGTGTCTGGTGATAATAATTGATTCATCTATTATTATCTGTTACTATCTGTTCTAGTTAGCTTTTTCATTGCTATAACCAAAAGATCTGACAAGCACAACTTAAAGGAGGAAATTTTATTTGAGCTCATGGTTTCAGAGATTTCAGTCCATAGATGGCCTACTCCATTGATCTGGGTCTGAAGTGAGGCAGAACATTATGGCAGAAGGGCAGGGTGAGGAAAACATCTCAGGATATGGCAACAAAGAAGCAGAAAGAGAGAGATCTCAAATCACTAAGTCATACCCCCAAAGACCTATTTCCTCTAGCCATACCCTACCTGCCTATATTTATTACCCAGTTCATCCAGATGTGTGGATTAATTAATTTACAGCTCTCATAATCTAAACATTTCAACTCTGAAAATTATTTCACTGTCTCCCATGAGCTTCGGGGGGACATCATACATTCCAACCATAATAGCATCTCATAAGATTGAAAGAAATGCCTTCCAATACACACACACACACACACACACACACACACAATGTATCCTTCCTGATACACTGAAGCAAAAAGAACATAAGAAAAAAATCTTCCTGCATGGCTATTTTAATGATTTCATCCTTAGTTATCTTTCTAATTTATTGACTTTTAGAGGGTGCTCTGAAGAAGGATGATATAGTGAGTGGTTCAGCATCATTTTTCTTAATGTATGAAATACATTTCAGTAATCATGTGTCCATATTAGAAGCTTAAGACAAAATGATCAATATACTCTCTCTACTGTCCTTAGTAATCAATATCTCTGACTATATTTCTTATTTAGAACTGTATTAAGAAATATTTCACTACATTGGCCAACATTAATAATTTAAGTCTCATAGATTGGTGGAATGCATCATTTCACATAATACTGTACTAATATTATTCTATAGGATACCATGGGAGAGATGACTGGCTTGACATCAGATCCAGTTCCTTTTTAACATGTGAACAAAGTTGAGTAACTTTTCAAACATCTCTTTTAATTGAATGTAGGCATATGACATAGTCTAGTCAATAAAATGTGAGGAGATGAGTGCCACTTCTGAGTCTTCATGGGATTCTTCATAGGGTGCTTTCCTCTTGAAAAGAGGAATGATGTAGATGGGCAAAATGGTCTTGGAAGTCATGTGCTAGAGATGATAAAATGGGAAGGGTATGCATCGTTGAGTAATATTTTAGGGAAAAAACAATCAAAGATCAGGATTTTAGGAAAGTAAGAAACAAACTACTATCTTGTTTAAACCATTATATACTTTAGTGTCACTGAAGCTGGTTTTGCATTAAAAAATATAGTATGTTATTGCTTGCTTGAAAAAAAAATCCACAATTAAATAAGCATGTCTTCAATCTAAAAAACATTAACCTGAATCTACTGCTATAAATTATGTGTCTATATTGGAATAGTTTTAAAACAACCATTTGTTTTTGCAAAAGTTGGTTTAGATTAACAAATATTAATAACTTTTTTTAGATAAGATGACATCCACAGTAAATTTGGACAAAGGTGGAGGTTGATATGGCAAGAGGATGAGGAAATATTAGTACAGATCTTTATAAACTGCCATATGTTTATAATTTTTTATTTAAACAAGAGGAAAGTATCATTTCTCTCAGACTATGTCCACACAAAATCCTAATAGAGCTACCTGGGATTATTCATTTACATACATCTACCATTCTGAACTCTCTTTCTTTTTTTTTTTGTCTTTTTTTTCTTTCTATTCTCACATTAATCTTACCAGAGTACACTTGGCAAACCTATATTCTACCCATGTGTTAGAAGATATGAACTATTTTAGCAGCTTGATTTTTGTTCAGTTTGTAAAACAATGCTATAAGGGCTATTTGATTTAATATCAATTGTCTGTCAAAAAAGGCATTTGTGGGGGGTGGGCGGGGGATAAAAACACCTTCAGAAAGTACATATCTCTTCTTACATTGCAAATTATTTTTAAAGATCCCAGTTATTTATCAATGCAGATTGATGAAAGTATCAGGAATTTTGAACACTGATGCCCAGAAAAACATGCATAATGTATCGTCCTATTCTTCAAAATGCTTCAATTTGGATAAACTTTTGAAAAATTTGATTTACAACAATGCTGACTCTCAAGCTATTTCTAAGAGGAATAAAGTAACATAACAATGCTTTCAATTGCTCAAGTAGAAACAAAACGTTCTAGTTCCTAGCGCTGCTCTTTGTTGTTTAACAGAAGCTAAAACAAATGAAAATAAATAATCAAAAAGGAAAAAAAAAATGGCTAACACAATATATAGCTAAACAAAGAAGTTAATAGAGTCTTCAACATGATTTCCTAAAGATTTTACAAAGTACTGATTTAGTCTTTTGAAAGTTGCCCTTAACAACTCCACTAGGGATATGCTAATCCTACTATCTGGCAGATGGAATGCTAATGCTTTGGCAACTGGCAGGGAAGGATCCTCAACAAATTGCTTGTTACTTCATTGTGATTTTGAAACATCCTCTGGAGAATAACTGTCATTATACTCCTTAATGTTACATTATAACTCATAGACTCTGACACTGTTATTCAGCTGAAGCAGCAGGTTATTAGCCAAACTGCTGTGAATGTTTTTATCATTTGGAGAACTCCAGAAACAAATTGATTAAGTAAATAAACAACTGTATGAGGACAGATCCCATTCCTCTATTAATGATTGACTCTTAGCTACCAACTAAAGTTCTGTGGTCCCTTGCTTGTTTTTTATCAAGTCCTTCAAATTCCTTATATGTACATAATGAGCTGTATATTTACTAAAAAGCCTGCTCCAAGATGTGCCTTTTTATACCCTCTATTGGCAAAGAATCAATATCCAATGGGCTGATTATTCATGAGAAGCAGCTGTCTAAATCATTGAGCAACCTTAATTAGTTGATATGTGTGACTGTGCTGGCTTAGTGCAATATCAGCAAATCATGATTGCTCAATAATTATTAAAATCAATTTTGAGTACTGGGGATAACAAAATGAAGAGGACATGATTGGGACAGCTGATGATTTGAATGGATATTTTAGAAAAATTCCAACTAATCAAAATCCACATATAAAAACTAAGGAAAGGACAAGAAAGCACCCAGGTCATTGGAGAGATCCACTTTCACCAACTGGAACAGCTTTTTGTTGAATTATCAGGAACTTGGTTAGCAAGTTGTTAAATATAGCTATTGTGTAGAATATTGATGACATAAGCTTATAATCATACATACTCAAATGTCAGAGGTTCCTAATTATTTTACATTTACATAAATAACTTTATATTTGATGATTATTTATAATTTTACACATAGTTATGCTTACTATAAGGATGAAGGCTATATCATGGTATTCAATTGCATGTATATTTCTTCACAACGCTGATTGCAATTTTGACTCATTTAAAATTGGCCACAATGGGTGGGTTTACATCATGGAAATCAGCATAAGATACACGTTCTTGAAGATATTTATCATTTTATTGCAAATATATAGGTCTATTCCAGGACTCTATAAGCAATATTTAATATAATTCTGAGTTGGCAAATACACAGGAACTTTTAAATGTGACAAATGCTATAACAACCAACAGTTGTATCACTGAATTTACTTCATAAATTATTATGCAGGGTTTTTGGATAAGTGTGTGCTTATCTGAATGCAAATCCCACAGCTTTTCATCTAGCTGGGGGTTATAATCTAATAAATATTGTAAAATAAAAATAAGTCCGGGAGCTGGGGATGTGGCTCAAGCGGTAGCGCGCTCGCCTGGCATGCGTGCGGCCCGGGTTCGATCCTCAGCACCACCTACAAACAAAGATGTTGTGTCCGCCGAAAACTAAAAATAAATATTAAAAAAAATTAAAAAAAAAAAAAATAAGTCCAATAATATATAAAATCTGTGCTTGGAAGACCGAAAAAAAAAAAAAAAAACAACAGAATTCCATGAGTAGTAGTAACATGTAGTTATTTTGTAAAGACATAAAAATGATCATGTTTATTAAAATGTAGCAGGATAACTTGAATACTAAAATTGATAATACTAAAGTATTAATTGGCACAATAGTTCTCTGATAAAAATCCTTCAAACTTTACTACTAAGCTATTATTATTTGTTTGTTTTTTTTTCACCAAACTTAATTATTATTTTAAATTCTGTGTTCCAAGAAGTACAAAAATTTGAATTTCTTCAGAGTTCTTAAATACTGTTCTAGAGAGTCTGGCATATTTCAGTGTTATTTTTGTTGTAAATATTTTAGTCATCATCTCTTTGTCTGTAGCCCAGGTAAAAGGATCAGACCTGGGACCTGCTGTTGCGTTTAATTATGAACCTGCTCAGCAGAATCACACCTACTGCTCCTTCCCTGGAAGTGCAAATGCTTCTTGTTAGGTTAGCCTGCTTTTTCCACACTGAGGAAAGCTGTCACTTTGGATTTCCCAGCTTTGGTCGCCTAATTATAGATTGCTATATCTTTTCCTTGTGACATTGCCCTTTCTACTCTCTTGGGTTCTTTTCAATTTCAAAATTCATTCTCAACTATCCTGGTCAATTCTCTGATATTTATTTCACCCAAAATGATTTGCACTTCAGTAAATGATAACCTATCAGATACATGCTTTGCACATAGGAAGCTGTTCTCTTAACTTTTTTCCTTGGGTCATAACAGAATATTTTTATTGTTCACATTCTTTGCCAAATCTTTATTTTCTAAAGCAAATGGTATGGAGTAGAATTTATTTGGAAAAAAATTAAGGGGTTCAGGCTTTTGAAACATATAAAACTAAGAATTCATATTAGCCACTTTTCAAACATAAAAAGAAAAATATTGCCCTCTAAAAAAAGTCTTCTAAAAATGGAATTTTAAAATTCAAGTACAGTACTGTCCTTTTGAAGTAATCATGATAATTGTGTTCTATACTACTAATAAATAAATTTAATTCAATTCATTAACAATGGAATCATGCTATTTCATTTGTTGACTTCCAACTTTTTTGTTCCAACTTTAGACACTGCAGTAGAATCTATCTTTTACAGAAGACTACATTGTTCCAGTGTAGTGTTATTTTGAAACCAGAGATAGGAATGCAAAACAAGTCTATTTAGGATGGGTTGTCAAAACAACATCTGGTTTTGACAGATTTTGCTTAAATTGCTGATTGTTCAGCATCTGAAAATACTTTCTTCTTAGTACTTTTCTTTCCCCCAACATGAACTTCCCTGCTATGACACACCATAAATAAATAAAATCCACTCTATTCTGACCTTTTAAAAGGTGAATTAATCCAAAGGCTCTTAAAATGTCTTAAACAGAAAAAGAACTCTATAGACTATACACCTATTACGAAAAGAATCTAAATTTGCTGGGTTCTAAATTTGGAAGTATCTTCTTTCTCACATAAACAACTCTAGTTAGGAAATGTGTGTGTGCTTGATTTTTATATGCATATTAATTTTAATTTATAAAAATTAAAATGTCAAGCTGGGGACAGTGGTGTATGCCTTTAATCTCCACTACTTGGGAGGCTGAGATAGGATAACAAGTTCAAGAAGAACCTGTGAAAGACCCCTGACATGGACAAACAAACAAGAAGCTAGATAGATAGATAGATAGATTATTATATTTTCATGCTCTAGATTTTCTACTGAAAACACTAATGATATTTTACACTGTCAGTGTACAATAATCATTTATAGTATGAAAAATTTTAATGTACTTAGTTTTCTAAACCCATTAGTACATGGAACAAGTCAGTAGTTTTTGGATTATTTTTTTTTCTTTATAGACAGAAAACAAAGGATATAAAGGAGCGATACTACAATGATCTATTTTTTTCTGCATAAATGCATGGAATTAGTGAATTTGTGCATTTGTTTCCTAAAGACATTTATTATGCCCCCAATTGGTGTTTAGATCTTAAGATAAAAAGATGATTAGTTTTTGTTCTCAATGAACAGACACATCTTTACTTTGATGCTGGTATTGGCTGAATTGTGTTCACATCAAATTTATGTATTTAAGTACGAGCTACAAAACCTCAAATGTAACTGTATATGTAGATAAAGTCTTTAAAAAGATAAATTAAGCTAAAAGGAGGTCATTAAGGCAGGCCCTAATCCAATATGACTAGGGTAATTTTAAGACATTAGTAAAAGACACAGAGGGAAAGATCATAGAAATGCACGAGAAGAATGTCTTCTATAAGCAGAAAAAGAGAACTCAAAGAAAAGAACCCTGTCAACAACTTAGTCTCAGATCTTTAGCCTCCAGAATCAAGAGAAAGTATACTTCTGTGGTATTTTGTGTAGTAGCTCTAATAAAGAAGTGAAAGTGATGTGGCTTAATACTAATGTGGCTTAATGGTAAGCTTCTTAAGTAAAACGAAACACCACACAATCTAGACCCACAAGCTGCTTCTAGTTGGTGTTATTGTATTTCATTTTATTATCATAGTGGATTTTATTCTGATTTTTTTTTTTAAGTAAAGCGTGACAATTAGGGGAAGCATTTAAAACATTGTTCTGGTATTACTTAAACATCATTTATCACTGAACTGTCTTTGGTGAAGCATTAAGATGCATGGAATAATTACGAATATATGTTAATGCAGTGGCAATGATTATGTAGTGAAATACAGTACTCTACCTGAGAGTGGATAAGCTGTTGATATTTTCCCAGGATTTAAAAAGACCTTTGAGTAAGTTTATACATACTATGCGATATTAACTTCTGGAGGATATTGATTTAATATAATATTCTTTGGGACATTAAATATTTCCCAAACTGCTTAATTTATACTTTGATGAATGTGAATCATTAGTAAAACTTAAGTTAGGCCCAAAGGTAATGGGAAATAAAAAAGTTTTATTTGAGGGTAGAAGGCTACTTTCTATTACTGCAACAAAATACCTGAGATAATCAGACATTATCTCAACACATTAAGGGTTCCAATGGAAAAAGTTGACAACATACAAAATAGATGGTTAATAAAAGCAGAAAAATAAAAACAATAAGAATGAATCAAAGTAAATGCTAGAAATCAAAACTGCAACAAAAATAAGAACTGCCTTTGCTATATTTTAGGTAGAAGCAACACAGAAATGATTAGGGAGCTTGAAAGTGAATCGATAGAAGCTTCACAAACTGAAAGAGAAAGAGAAAAATTCTCAAAAGAGAATAAAATGTTCAATAACTGTGAGACAATTTCAAAAGGTGTAATATATATGTAATTGTAATGCCAGAAAGAAAAACAAGCGAGAACAGAGAAGATAAAAAATTGAAATACTCATAGCCCAAAATTTTTAAACTTAACGACAAGACACTAAACCATACAGTATGCAGGAAGTTTAGAGAATACTAAGCAGAATAAAGACCCAAAACCCTGCAGGTAAGCATATCATATTCAAACTGCAGAAACCTCAGGAAAAGAATGTTTTCCAAGAACCTAAAGAAAACACCCCTTATTTGTAAAAAAAAAAAAAAAAAAAAAAAAGGATAAGAATTATAATGGATATCTGTGCTATAATAAAAAGTATATATTCATCTCTGTCCCCAGTTCCTGGCACAGACCACCTAAAACCTATAGAATTTCTTGAATGAAATGTCTTTGCTATATTAATGAGAACACAAACACACGTATGATTAAATAATACATATACATATATATATATATATATATATATATATATGAACACATAATAGCATGAATACATTTTTAAAAAAAAATTCTATCTTTTGTTAACAGAATACTAGTTTTTCACAAACACTGTCTGTGGCCTTGAAGTTCATGCACATAATAAATGATAAATATTAGTGCGAATGAATTATTAAGCTTTCCAAACAAGAATATATATTTGAACAAACATTATATTTTTAAACAATATACTTAGGACTTTATATATTTCTTCATTACTCAAAAAGTTCTCAGATTCTTCTTTAATAAGGTCTGCAAGTGATTTATGATCAATATAGGAAATCAGAATGGTTATTTACCCTCTTGTGGTATTTTTTTTTTGCTAAAGGCTACACACCAAGCCTGGTAACCCAATGACTTAAATAACAAATTCAAACAAAATTAAATATGGCTTATTTGAAAGGTAATTTTACCCCTGGAAGATTCACCTACTTTGGAAACCTTTATTGATATACTACAATTTCTGCAGATTAATCCCAAAATGAGTTATAAAAGCAATCATATTGCGCTTAAGAGAAAACACTTGGCATAGTTTGCCAGATCATGTCTATGCTACATGCTTCTTATATACCCATAGTTGAGGCTCCTAAACATCATGATTGTATTACATAATTATACCTTTTATAAAAAGTAACCTCATGGGATCAGGGAGGTAGGGAGAGAATAGAAAGGAAAAGTACTGGGAATGAAATTGATCAAGTTATTATGTGCTCATATGAATATGACATAATGAATCCCGATATTATGTAGAATTACAATGCACCAATAAAAAAGATTAAAAATGTAACATTATAGTAGCAAACACCCATCCATGCCCAGCTGAAACCAAGTTCATAATTTAAGAAATCGTGTAGTGGCTATGTTTTAATAAGTAAAAGAAAATCTATCAAAGTTGTTTGGCAGAAGAAAGAAAGAAAGAGAGAGAGAGAGGGGTGGGGGAGGGAGGGAGGGAGGGAGAGAAGGAAAGAAAGAAAGAAAGAAAGAGAGAGAGGGAGGGAGGGAAGGAAGGAAGGAAGGAAGGGAGGGAGGGAAAGAAAGAAAGAGAGAGAAGTGAGTTAGGGATGGAGAGAGAAATAAGGAAAATATATTTGCTGGGTTCTTAATAGAACTTTCCTGTGCATTGCTACAGATTTCATCTTAGACCAGGACATATCCCTCTTCTCACATTCCTTGACACACTCCATTGAAACATAACAAATCCCCTCTATATTACTCTAAGTAGTAGTACAGGTATTGTCAAAGTGTTTTGATTTACCCTACCTTCATATTACAGGAAGTGACTTAGACCACTGCTATCAAAATGCAGTCCATGGGCAGGTACTAATTCATGAAGCACTTGCTATTTTCAGTGATGAGATAAGGACCAAGCACCAGATTATAAAGCAACTACTTCACTAAACATACTTTTTAATTCATCTGATGTAAAAACACTTTTCATGTCAAAAGTTTCTCAAAGAAGGAAATAATAATGTGATTTATATTCTGGCACAAGTTCTTTCTAGCCCTGCAAACCTATAATAAAGAAATCACATAATGAAATTAACTAGCATTTTAAAACTTTCTCACAAGGAATAGTCAAGACCAGGATGGTTTCCTAGTGAAGACTATCAAAAATTTAAGAGGAAATAAAGCCAACAAATTCTTCCAGAAAAGGAGGAATACTTTCTAACTCATTCTCTGAGACTAGCACTACCTTGATACAAATGCCAAAGATGTTACAAAAATACCTACATATATTTTATCCTCCATTACTATAAATGCAAAACTTCAACAACAGTATTAGTAAAGCAAGTCCAGCCACACATACAAAGGATTGTACACAGTGACCAAAGGGATTTCTTCCAGGCATGCAAGGTCAATTTAGTATCCTTAAATATCAACTTTTATAATGCACCATATTGGAAGAATAAAGGGTAAAAAACACATGATCATTCCAATAGGCCCAGGAAAATTCCTAAAGGGAAAATTATTTGATAAAATCCAACACCCATTTATAGTAAATTCTCACAAAGGACAAGAAATGGAATGTGTTGGTCTTAGAAAATTATACCCCAAAATAAGATGCTGTGTCAAGCTTCAAGCTTTAAACTAAAGGAGAATCATATCTGCTCTCTGACGTGCTTTCCCTACCTCTTCTCTCTGATTCCTGTTTTTTCCCATTTCCCACTAGAAACACAGGAAATGGGCTTTCTCTGAAATTTCCCTGTCTATGCAAATTCTGCAATTTTCCAGAATACTAACTCACAGTAAGAACTAGGACACCACATCTAGAGCTAATATATCCACTCCAGGCTATTTTTTGCACACATTCATCTCTCCTAAGATTTATACTACCTTTCCAAAGTGCCTACAGCCCTTACTCCCCTGTCCCATGTGAATAAGATTCTTCATGGTCTTCTAAATCTCATCAGTTCTTTGGGTTCTCACTTTCCTGAGATGACCATGTGCATATCATAGTTTTCTTCTGTTAATCTGTCAACTGACAGTTTGTTGAAACTAGAGTTAATTACTTAACCTTCAGAGAATGGGGGAGGTTTCCTTAGCTCCTACAAAGAGAATTTTTAGAATCTGTTAAGGCAGCCTATAGAATATTTAAGTGAGTATATTTAATGGTCAAGAAATCTAAATGCTTTCCCTCAAATATAAAATTCAAGACTAGGATGTCCATTATCACCATATTTATTCAGTATTGCAATGGAGTTTCTAGCCAGTACAATCAACCAAGTAAAAGAAATAAGAAGTGTTCATACATCCACCTCAGAAAGAAAGAAGTAAAATTGGCTGTTTCACAAATTACATGATCTTTTATATAGAAAACACTAAGAGGATCCATGCATCCTCCCTTCCCACATCAAACATAAGCAAATATACACACAGCTACCAAAACTATAATTCAGCAGATTTTCAGGATAGATGCTTATGGTGCAAAGAGATCATAATTCGGCTATTTAGAGTGGTGCTAATAAGACACGGCTGACCACATTGTTCATAAACTCCTTTCAAAAAAGATTAAAAAAATAAGAGTGCATTCTGTTATCCATTATTTCCAAGGAAATTCTAAATGATACATTTCTAAATGATACATAAAACTTAAGCCATACATATAATTTCTTCTATAGTTTTATTCATACAACTTTTAGATCTTTTTAAATAATAAGTAATATACCAGCCAAAGAAATATGTGAGAAATATATGTAAAGTTTTAGTTATCAAGTATTAAAATGTTATTTACCAATAAACAGGACTTTAATATGATTCAAAGATGTCCTCCTAAAACTTTCACTCTGGTCTTTGAAAGAAGTTTGTTATTTTTATATTTTGAGAATTAGCACTTTCACCGTTATCATTGCTACAACATGAAGAATAAAGATAGGGTTTATATGGAATTAATTTTCAGGTGGATTCATCTCTGCTATTACGTATGTTTGAAAAAGCTCCAGGAACACACACTCTGGCTCTACAAATTTCCCAAGAGTCAGTGTATATTTAGTAAAACCCAGTCTTACTCACCTATTACTGAGGAAAATTTGACCTAGTAATGGATAAAACAGAATTGGATTCTGGTGTAAACAAAATTTAAATGTAGTATAGTGGTGGAAAGTTCTATGAGGAAGTTTCATCTGTATTAATGATTCCACAGACTGACCTTGGATGAGTAGAACATTACCATTGTGAAGACATGGAAATGTGCAGGTGGAATGTGTTTATCTCCAGCTTTTTTAGTTCCTTTAATAGCTATTCACTTTCAACCTCTGCATCTGAGCTAACATCCTCATAACATTAGGGTAAAACTCTGAGAATGTATCACTAAGGTTGGCAGATTTCTAACTTTTAACAACCTGAAAGCCAAGAATGCTATAAGAGCTGAAACCTATAGAAAAGATTTCCCCACTTGGCTATAGTCTGCTTGCCTAATGCCCCAACCAATATATTTGATAAGTGTTTGAGCTATAACCTTCTTTATTCAGTGGCTATAAACATTTACAAAACCTTCCTCATGGTGGAACATGTTATATAATTAAC
Organism: Marmota monax; assembly: GCF_021218885.2. Classification (NCBI taxonomy): domain Eukaryota; kingdom Metazoa; phylum Chordata; class Mammalia; order Rodentia; family Sciuridae; genus Marmota; species Marmota monax. The sequence goes on from NW_026692781.1 coordinate 20,991,774, forward strand.
TTAGCCTAGTATTGGTATCACTTCTTATACAATTGAGATTGAGACTCACTTTTTCCATTCTAATGTTATACTTTTTTTTTCTGTTACCAAGAAGGGGTTCAAGGAAGGGATAACACAGGTCACGTGCAAATGTGAATTTCTGGTTAACAATTTGGCCTTTGGTTCTGATCCCAAATCTCATCTTGGTTAGACCTTGAACTGGGAAAAATGAACCCCAAAGATGTCTTCATGCTGAAATTACATTTCTTACCTTAAGCTAGAGTAATCACTACCACTATATCCTCTGCCAACCACACAGCCAATCTATTGTCCCTGAAATTCATATTTTTTAGTAAGGTCTTATATTTTATTTCTAGTTTTGGCAAACACTTCTAATCTTTGTTTTTCTTTCTTTATCTCTCAAAACTTAAGTATTTTCTTTACAAAGACTATTTTGGAATTAAATTCTCAAGTTCCTTATGCATCTGAAGAGATCTATATATTTTTTTCATATTGACTAAAAGATTGTGTTTCTACATTCAAAATTGTCTCCTGAGAAAAATGAAGTCATAAAGACAGAAAAGATATAAATTATATGTATAATTTACATATAATTTTCTGTTCTCTGAAATGATTTTTTAGGATTTTTCCTTTTAGAGTTCTAAAACTTTATCAGGATTTGCTAGGTGGAAATCTTTAAACTTATTAAATCTACCCCACTTTCTGTGTGTCTTGATTCAAAGGTTCATATCTTTCATCAGTTCAGGATATTTTACACTCTACACATTTTTTTCTCTTTTGTATTTGCTAATTCTACCCTTTGTGACATTTATTAAGTGGATTTTGAAATTCACAAAACCATCCATGTTGCCTAACTTTTTTTATACCTCTTATTTTGTTGTTCTTTTGTATACATTTTTAGGGAATGCCTCAATTTATTGTAGAGATCATAAATAATTGTCAACATGAAGACAAGCAATGTAAGTTTAAAGTCATCTAAAAAGGTGAGATCTCTGGTTTTGAATTTCTTGTTTTAACTATAGTATTCTTGGTCACAGCAAAATATACTTTCACTATTGTTATATAAATTATGATGATATCTTAATGACCTTCATATACTTCATAAGAAAGATGAACTTCTCATTAAATTTGTACACATTTTCATTCCCCTTCCATACATACAAACAAGACTCAATCATTTATATATCATATTGGTTGTTTATCAATTATTTTATTCATTAAAATACAATATACCTTTCAGATTCTTTTATCATGTTAAGAAATAAAATAGAGTTTTTCATTTAAGGTTGTTTTTAAATGTAGACATTTCTCCTCTGACTATTAAATCTTTGAATTGAAATTTAATTCACTGGAAAACTTATCCTACTCAAAGCGAAGAGACCTTAATGATTATGCTAAATCAATTAAACAGTCTACAACCTGTAAAAGAAATACATTATAAGTGCAAATGGGAAGTTACTGTCATTAGTGATAAGCACAATAAAAAACAAAGAAACTCATTAAACAATAATTATAAGACATCTCAGACTATGAGACAAACTTGCTTTAATGAAGTTTAAAATCAGAGAGAAATTAAACTACATGTTTTATTTGAGATATAAATTGTTTATTCCTGAACCAACACTTTTACTATGGCTCTTGGACAGTCCAAGTGTGTGTGTGTGTTGTGTTTCCTGAATTAAGAGTAGAACTAATTAAAACACTTTCAGAACAACTTAACAGTTTTATGTGGGCTATGACATATGCACATTTTTCATGAACAGGGACTCATGTGTATATAAGCTGTTTAGGGGGGCATTTGAAACCTAAAGAAAATAATAAACTGTTTCACCTCCCTGAAAAAGAAAAGCATTATTTTGAAACACTATCAAGTGATATCATAGTAAATTAGAAGAGTCATATTAAGGTTCCAGCTACAAAGTAATTTACTTATTCTAGTCTACATAATGTCAATATTTATTAAAGACACATGATAACATTAACTCTCTTTACCAATATCCAAAAATCTTTTACCTCTAGAATTAGTAGATAGATGCATTAGATTTAGAGTGTAATAAAAAGACACGAGTTAGTATGACTTCAAATTTATTTCCCTGGCCATATAATGGTAGTAATTGTCATTTTCTGGAACAGGGTATTCTGCCTGGGAGAAGGTGCCCTGGCTGAGTGATCTGAGTAGAATTCCTGCAAACTTCCTGACATCATTGTCTGCCAAAAACACTAGCTATGCAGCCTGAGAGGATATCATCTTTATCATAGAAAAAGTTTGATAGATTTTTCTAAACAAAGCTGAAAATGGAAATCCAAAAATATATGTTTCTTGAGAAATACATTTCCATTAGTCATTACTACTCACCTACTTGAAAATTTGCTTTTGTACATGAGTAAAAGCTCTTGGTGCACTTTTGTGTCAATTGTAATAATGGAGGTGCTGTGTTGTTTGCAGTCATTTAGTTCTCAATTTTTCTGTTTAGTATTTACTATAGGCATTTCACATTTAACCAGTGTAATGATGGGGAAAGCTAGTACAATTTTCCCACGCACATCTTACTTAGAGAAAATATTAAGTAAGTTCTACACATCAAGACAAAAGTAAGTTTCCAATGTACTTACTGAAAAGTATATAAATGTTGTTGATTTCTCTTATTAATTGGCAACCTTATATACTTGGTGCCATTCAGTATAATTTAGATACTTTGATCAGAAAATTAGGAAAATGTCAAGCTCTAATCACTTCACACTACCCTCTTATACTGAATCTACTCTATATTTTTTGTTGTTATTGTTCATGAGCTGAAATGTTTGATTAAAAAAATAACTATAAGACTTGGTTAAAATGAATATGCCATTTTAAATTGTAGTGGAGTATCAGTGAAGAAGTGAAAAATGTGGCTGAGACTCCAGGGAGCAAAAAAATTGAGAGAAATTATAGATGTCAGAGTACAATGAAAGGTCCACTTTAAAGTTGTCAAAGAAAATAGCAACTCACCTAAAATTCTGTACCCAATAAAAGTATCTCTCCAAGAAGAAGTAAATGATAATGATTAGAAAAAAAAAGCACCACGATTTCCTTTCCATCAATACTAAAGTGGGGAAAAATAGACTAAATGAAGATTTTAAGGATGAAGGAAAGGTATAACAACAGGAAACACAGAATTGGTGGCAGAAAAAGCATAAATATGTGCATAAATATAAAAGGCTAATGACTATACAAAACAAAATGATATGTTACTTGATTTAAAATATATAAAAATCAATACCTTCAAAAAAGAAAGTAAAAGGCAATGGAGGCAAAGCATCCTATAACACCTGTAAAGTTTTCTAATATTGCCGAGCAATTGGTAAAATAATTGTAATTATTGAACCAAAAATGTTCTTAAAATTGGCTAGAAAAAGTAATTTTAATACTCTATAATAGATAAAAGGGGGCTATCTCAGTCAGATTCTAGTTAGGATCCAGAACCATACCATTTATTTTAATACAGATTATTAACTTAAAACTAATTAAAAGAGGATATATATCAATGCATATTAGTCTGACTTATCCAGAGAAACAGAAGCAATGGTATATTATTTACCCATGTGTCTATATAGCTATCTTCTATTATAAGGAATTGACTCACATGATTATGAGAAGTCCCAGATCCATTTCCTGCAACTTGGAAAGCAAGAGTCGGTGTTGTAGTTGCAACTTAAATCTGAAAACCTGAGGACCTGAAGAGCAGATGCTATGAGCTTCCATCAGAGTGCAGACCTCTTCTGCTCAGTGCCCCAGAATCTCCTGAGACCTAGTTCTCCCTTTCCCTAACATTTGTTCTTTTCAGGCCTCCAGCAGATTGAATAAGGCCCACTCACGTTGGCATGGGGAATTTACTTTAACTCAGTCTACAAATTCAAATGTTAATCATTGAAAAACACCCTCGGAAACACAACCAGAATATGTCTCCTCAAACATCTGTGCATCCTGTAGCCACATACATTTTTGCAAAGTGGCAAATGTGAGCTTTGCATTTACACTTATAAAGTTTTAGTAGATTGACCTACACAATTGCTTTTCAAAAACATGAAATATTTTCCAATAAAATAACTAATATTCTATCGCAAGGAGGCCAGCGCCTCATCAGGATAATTTTTCCAGCTCCGGAAGGGATAAGCCACCTGAGAAAATAAAGTCTGAAGTAATTATGAAGAAATAAAAGACAAAGTCAGAATTATACTTTTAAGAGAGCACCAGATTGATTCTTCTAATTCTGGGAGGAGCTGGAACAGAACACTTAGACAATGGCTTGGGTAGTTTAAATTATTCTATTGTCTTTGAATAGCTACAATAAAGTGCACATTTTCCTAATTAAATATTGTCTTATTAGCTATTATAGCAGGTATCACATCCCTAAGCCATGTGTCAAATATAATGAACAGTTGTGTTTCTGCCAAGTTTAATTTTTGTCATATTTTGTTTAAAACTGTAGTTCCCCTTTTCTGAGAGGGATACATTCCAAGACCCCCATGGTTGCCTGAAACCATAAATAGGACCAAACCATGTATATATTCCACGTTTTTCTCTGACACACGCATGCCAATGAAAAAACTCAATTTATAAATTATTTTAACAATAACAGTAATAGAACAGACAATTATAACACTCCACTGCAAAAATATATGTAAAACTCAATTTATTCTTGGAATTTTCCATTTAACATTTCAGACTGCAGTTGACCACAGGACAAACTGAAAATACCAACAACAAAAATATGATCAGTGTAAGGAAACTGCTGTACATGATTCTTTCCTTTGTAGGACAGTAAATGTTTCATATATATTTGTCAAGATTTCCAAAAGATAAAAAAAAGGCATAAAACAATTTTATTGGGCTATTCAGGTGCATTGAACAGCTAGCAGAATCTTTTCCTTACAAAGATAACATTTCTATTATTTTTTCCCCTTTTAGTTACTCAGGGTGAGCCCATTTCATTTTCTCTTGCAATCTTGAGCTGCATTTACATTTTCCCTCACTTTAAGTTTAAATGGAGAGCACTCCAAGAGTAAGTTTACATTTTAGACACATCTGAAACAAGAAGTAGAGATTTGATCTAGCATCTGAGAAAAAATGTCAGTGTCTGCAGAGATGAGAAAACCTTGCCCTGTTATTCAGCTAGAAGTAACCCCTTGGTCACCTTACAAGTGCTTCATATTCTGACTGAGATTGAATAATATCAAAGACTTCTGAAAGTGACATCCCATGGGTAATAACAGCATATGTTTAAATGTCAGACTTCGAATTAACCATTTTCTTGTAAAATAGGGAATAAATCTGGCATGTAGGAAATGATTTATCTACTTTTCCAGGAGCTCATCAAAAATATTCCTATCCACAGGCAGTTGTATGTCCTATTTTTCCAGTGGCCTTTCATGTTAATTCTGAGGTCCCAACGTAAACACTAATAGTGCCCCTCTCAGAAAAGTGTCTCATCATGGATAAAATATCCTGTTCACCTGTTCTGGGTGACAACCTCTGCCTCTTTCCTGAGTGTCCAGAGAGATGTGATTCCATCATAAAGATGAGGGACTTAATTTGTGTTTGATGCCTCCTATGTGCCCCCATAGTACCAAAGCTCTTTTCTAACATCACCAGATGGTTGTGATAATGTGTTCACTTACTTTCTTTCTACAGTATAATTTGAACCAAATGATATTTGATGAAGACATGAATGAAATAAATCACACTTAAACTTTTTACCTCCTTGTTATACAGATTACTGGGCTATTATCCTGTTTGCTGGGTATTGATTTTCTTCAAGTAAATCTTTGCCTCATGCTCAAGGAAAGTCAGTTATCTTCGAAATGTATGTGGAACTTGTTTAGTTTGTCGTGCTAGTTAAAATTGTTGAGATATTTCAAAGCAGAATTCTAAATACACATAAATATTTAACCAGCCTCCATTTCTTCAGAATAATCCACCTCGGTTATCAAATACCCTTTACTGTGAGTGGAAAATAAGATAAATGCTTTTAAAAGCATTCACTTTCTCCCCCAATTGCTAAACATGGTGATTAGCACCTACATAGAAAAGTAGACATTCCATTTACTTTGCAAAAAAAAAATCAGTTTTACTTCTATTTGTCACACAATGATGAACAGTACAACATCAGAGGAAAGAGTGACAAAGGTAGAGTTTCACTCAAAACTAATATTACTATATAAACAAACAAATTTTAATAAGAAAAATAAGTGTTCAAAACACATTAATGAATATCAGGAACTTCAGTTTCATTCTGTCATAAGACATTTGGAAACAGAAAATTACATTTTATTGAATCAAAAAAGATGGCCAAGCATATATGATTTAAAGATTATAGTAACTTATTTTCATTTTTATCTTTATTTTATTAAAGTAGACTGTTCTGGGACATTACCTGAACATCACAATGCTATTGATTTCCTCCAGATGTATAATGCAAGTACTAACCAGTTTGGAAGTAAAGCTTTGATACCCCATGAATCACTTTCAACTTCTCAAGTCAGTGAATCCTTTATAAGATACTTCATCAAACTACTACCAAGGCACTCAAACAGTGTTATGTGTTTTTTTTATTATTTATGTTTTGTTTTGTAACAGAGCTTGGGCCTCTCATAACTCAGGCAAAGCTTCTGTTGGGGAACTGGAAGTCACAGCAGCTTGGAGACAATTCTTGATTGCTGTCTCCAGAAAAATTTTGCACTGAAAGTCAAAAGCTGATAGTATTTGGGTTGAATATAATTTGCTGATTATTTATTTTACTTCTTAAAATTGTTTCAACATTTAATTGTTAGAAGAATTCCATTAAAATATCTGGACTCAGATTTCAGAAAACCCAGCAACACTAGGCACATATTCACAGGACATTCCTGGCTATAGCTAAATACCAGCTGTCCCTATTAACTGATTTAAAATATTTTCCCTAGACCCCTCTGGACCTAATGCACTTACATATGTTACATTGTGAAATCTGTACACCTTTGAGGTTTATTATTTTGGCCTTACTTAATCTAGGGTATTATTTCTGTGTTTCAGTAGGAAATGGTTACCATAGAGGAAGGGCATACATAGAGAGGGGTAGGTTTTCTCTCCTCTTTCAGAGGAAGGCAGCATTTTTGTCCAGAGGGAGAATCTGGACCATTCATTGACTGTCCCAGACAAAGTTGTCAGATTCAGGACACAAAATGACAGACATTCAGATGTTTGAATTTTTTTTTAATAAAAAATGATTGTGTTTTTAATTTCACAATGTACTCTGATGTATTTTTAACATAATTACATTTTAAAACTTGTTCCATTTATCTGAAATTCCAATTAAACTTGAAATACTGTTTTTTGTTTGTTTGTTTGTTTGTTTGTTTTCTGGCAGACTCCAGTACATTACTAAGTCTTCAGAGGAAAATGGTCACATGACCTAGCCAAGGAGGATGGACTTCCGAAACTTGCCAATTTGTCAAAAGTTCTTATTGTCAAAATAACTGTCTTCAATAGGCCATATGAACTTGGAAAAGATAGTTTGATTATTATTGAATGAAGAAGAAAGAAACTCCACATATACCAACCCGATATTTAAAAAAAGAGAAATTTATTAATTTATTATGCAAGGTTGGTTTATGTCATTATGCCAGGTGAGAAGTCCTACACTCTGCATGGGTAAACTGGAGACGCAGGAAAGTTGATGGTATAATTCAGAAGGCCCAGAGCTTCTGAATTATACCATTCATCATTGTGTGACAAATAGAAGTAAAACTAATAATAATAATAATAATTATTATTATTGCAAATTAAATGGTATAGATGGCATAGATTCCAGTCTGGTTTTGAATATCTGAGAACCATCAAGGCCGAGCATAGAAGAATATAATATCCCAGTCAATAATCTGTAAAGCTGAGAAAGCAAATTTTTTCTTATCTTCCAGGCCTGCTTACCTTCGTAAGGGCAATCTGCTTTATTTAGTCTACCAATTCAAATATTAATCTCAGAAGGAAAGACCTTTACAGACACACCCAAAATAATGTTCACCCTTATATTTGGACATCTCATGGCCCAATCAAGTCAACACATAATATCAACAATCATGCTACATCTTACAGTTACTTCTGTACAAAAATATCTTCCCCTCACTATCCAAGATAACAGGATTGGATTTCCTGCACTGGAGGGTTTGTCTGAATCAAATTTAGTTTGATAGAAAAAATTAACATTTCTTGGATATTTGGGTAAATATTTATTAAGAATATGTATATCTTAGGCATGAAAATCTTATCAAAAGGTAGATTTTTCTGGAGAAATGATCACTGCTTCACTAGGCTATCAATTTGCTCTGCTCTGTAGAACTAACAGTGTTCAACATACTATTTCAAATTTGATTTGACACTACATAAATGTTTTATTTTCATATCTCAAATGTGAATCTTTTACTTCATACCTAATCAACAAACAAATCACACAAAACTCATTTTTGTAAGTCTGTCAATCAAGAAGGAATTTTAGCAAATGTATATGCGTATTCAAAATAAAGCCTACTGGGTTGGACAAATAAAATATAAAAAATGAAAATATATAAAATGTCACAAACATGTTGAAGTAGTGCAAATAAATGCTATACACACACACTGATCACAGTTTAAATGGCAATCTAGAAATCTTTAATCTTTTGTCAGTGATAGAAAAAGAACATCTACAACATTGTCAGTGAGACAATACTTTAATATGTATCCTGCTTCTTTAGTACCTACTGATACACACTCAAAAACAGCAGGAACCTCCAAACATTCAAATATACTCTTAGAAAACATTTAGATATTCACAGAATGGAATTTCATATATAAGCGAAGTGTTAACATACATGAAAAGAGACATTTCTGGGGGTTTGCAAAATTAGTAATGCCTCTGAATTTAATCTTTTGAGACATAAAAGGTTGGCTATTTGAATCCTTACTTTGTGAAGTAGGTATGTTCTTGGAGTGAATAATTTAAGTAGATTTATGTATCTATTAATGGAATATTTTAAACTAAAATTAAAAACACATATAAACAAATGAACACAATTTTTAAAGGAGTCTACAAATCTATAAGGTCTTTGAATAATCTCTTGAAAATAGCCCTTGTGTATAATATAGTAGTTTTAAACTCTAAATTGTACAAATTTGTCCACATTTACCATTTCTGAAATCAAGGTCAATATTTTTGGGAATGGATACATTAAATTTAATACTTCTTTCTATACAAATCTGCTACTAAATTGTGATATATTTTTAGCAATGAAGGGTTGTTATATTTAATACATTAAGAAATTTATGTTTTCCCAAACTAGGTGGTTTAGTGAAATAATCACCAAATTATTAATCCTTTGTCAAGACTCATTACTCTGTAATTAGAGTTCTAAAAAATTAAAAGTCTAAAAATTTTTCACATCACAAAACATTTCTCATGTGATAAATTTCTGCATCTAGGCAGATTTTCATCATTTTTCTCTCAGAGGAGTGGGTTCTTCATTGAGTCATTCCCTGTCTCAGGCTGGTTTAGGTCCAAAATGACAAAATGGTGTCTGGTTCTTTTCTAGAGAATATGGATCCTAAAGACTAGATCAAATAGTCTTCAGAAAGTGAGGAAAAACAAATTCCATGTTCTAGTTCCATTTTTGACATCTATTCTTTTCTTACTACCTAGGATTGCCAAGTTTAGATCGATTTTTACACATACTGTTCCTAGAAGTAATTAGAAATAATAGGCCCCACATGACCTATAAAATCCCTAAAATTCCTAAACTGGAGCTAACATCTGAAGTTTTGTTAATCTTAAATTGTGCGTTCTATTAATCTTTTAGAGCTATAAATATAGAATTTAGGGATTCTTGAAGTTACCTATATAAATATTACCAGAGATGATATTTCATCCCAAAGTATTTCTGGGTCAGATTATAGTTCCAAATCACTTCCAAATATTGTAGGGAATATTGAATCTGCCAAAGTGATCTTGATATTATAATGAAAGGAAAAGTACTTCTCCCCAGTGGTCAACTGCCATGCTGAGAACTCAAAACAAAAAAAAAAAAAGAAAAAAAGAAAAAGATAGTCAAAAACAAGATGAAATGTCTTTGAAATTTTTTTTTTTTGATTGATGTTAAAAAGAAGACATGGAAATGACATTTGTAGATAGTGCTGTTAATATGTTAATATATGCTAAGTGCACCATGGCAATTTAAGGAGATTCTGCTATGGATGTGACTAGGAGGCTTCAACCCTGAGCAGGCACTGCTCATGTCTGTTATCTATATTCTTTTCCTGAAAACAAAAGAGAAATTAAAGCTTTGCTGGAATCAACATGTGCTAAAGAACTCAGCTTGCACAGGAACAGTTCACATTGTGTCCCTGGTTAATGCAATCAGTAGCCCCTTCATTGTAAATTAAAAATAAATCCCTTTTGCCTACTAACGTTTAAAAAGGAGAAGAACAACCTATCTTTCTCAAACATAATTAGTCTTGCAGTATGTTTCTTTCAACATCTCGTCCCTAGAAACATGGAAATGAAGGGGGAAAGCTGTCATACTCCATTGATCCAATTGGTAACAATTTGAAAGTAAGTTCTAAGCTAATTGAATTGGCCCCCAGCACAAAGTAAATTTACAACTGTGAAATCACTCTACTAATTTCAAATATTCTAAGTTGTACAGCCCCCAAAAAGTTTTCAAAAGTTAAAAAGGAGTAAAATATTTCTAAAGAGTCATTATTTCACATTGGGATGTATTTAAAAATCCTAATATTAATAAAGAAGATGTACTAAATAAAAATAAGATTGGCTTTATAGACCCCAAACTTCCATATTCCAGAAAGTCTACAAGCCTCATTATGACTCTAAATGAGAATTTCATGGGGTCATTTCATGGAATAGTATATCTGCATGATACTCCTTATTGGGAAAATGTTTTAATGGTTATACTTAGCAGTATGGAAGCTTGTTATTTTATGTTTAATGTATGTACCCAAATATGTTTACTCTATTATGGTTGGTAGAATACTTGCTGTAACTCTAAACTTTAACAGACTTCATCGGTCCTTTCTTGAAAAAGCATTTTTTTTCCTTGGTGTCAAAGACACAAATTTTTCTGGTTTTCTTCTTCCTTCAGTGGTAGATCCTTTTCATTCTTATGATCTGGATCATTCTCCTCTTCCTAAAATATAGAAATGAAACACTCATAGGTTTCATTTATGCTTTATTTTCAGCCACAATTAGGTGATCTCAGAGATACATGTTAAAACAGCATCTATTAAAAAGATGAGACCTCCATATAACCAGTGTCAACAATTTCCCTATATTCAGACTAGAATATTTAATACACATCATAATCTTATATCTAAACTGAAATATTATTCAACCTTCAAACTCTACTTTTCTCCTCACAGTGCTTCAAATCATAGTTTATGGCATCAGCATACCTAAAAATGCAATAAACAAAAATTGGGAGTCATCTTTGATTCTACAAAATCTCTAATAACATATATTCAGTTAATGAGTAGATGATTTCAGCTCCACAGTCCAAATGCCTGCTTTATCTGACAGTGTCAAAAAAAAAAAAAAAAAAAACACAAACTTTTGTTGTTATCTCTTCCAATCACTACTGGCCTAACCTTTCGCTATCAACTCCTAACTAATCTTTATATTTTCATATTGATGTCTACTGTAATCTATACTCTAGAGGAAAGATAGTGTAGATTTTTAAAATTATTAATGACATAATATCTCTGCCATTAACTGAATGCTTATATCCTCTCCAAATTCACAAGTGATGGTTTTAGGAGAAAGGATGCAGCCTTCCTGATTGGGTTAATACCTTTATAAAATAGAATGTAGCTCTTCTTGCCATGTGAGGAAAAAGTGGGAAGAGTTTTATCTATTAAGGAAGTGAACCCTCCCAGACCCTAAATATGCTAGTGCCTTGATTGTGCCTACCACTAGAACTGAGATAAATGAATTTCTATTGTTTATATGCTAGCCAGTGCTGGGGTCCAGCCCCAGCGGGGATCCAGGGGTCCTGAAGGAAAAGTGGTGTTGGCAAAAGAAGAAGAGATGGCACGACAGATTGCAAGTTATGAGCAGCCTCCAGAAAAAAATCTGCTGCCCCTTGAGGGGCCTTATTTTTATACCTGTTTTACAGGTATTTTTTTTAGGTAGTTAATGAATAGCCTCAAAGCCTAAAACTTCTTTAATTTACATGATTTTCAAGAGTTACAATCTTTTCTGATATATATTGATTACCTAAGATATTGAGTACATTGTTCAAAACATTTTTCTATAACCTTAGCCTATCGTGATTAAGCTTTTCCATTTTCACCTCAAGCACTAAGTCCTATGCGACACAACTAGACTATGTGTCTCCGGACCTGTTATTCATTTTTAACTTTAAAGCATATCTTTACTTGTTTCATTAACCTTTAACTTTAGAGCATACCTATGATTACTGGTAAGCTTTCTTACTTCTAAACTAAAAGCCCAGTAAAACACACTTAAAATAGTGGAAGTCTATTACTTAAAAGCCTACTACTCTGAAGTGTCTCTAAAATATATCTATATTAATTTTACATTATTTTGTTTTTAATTTCCAAGGTAAATTCCTTTTTTCATATGACCTATTTAACAGCTTTCTTAAAGAGTTTCCTTGATCCTTGGTCAAAGCACACCAATTCTTATATCTATGTAATCTTTAACTAAAGGGCAGGCATTGCACCTTAACCCATTTTTCATTTATATTAACTACATTTTTCCCATTATCATCATGAATTCCTGTGTAAGGCAAAGGAGGGTCTGTTAGTGGGGAGAATGTATTTTTATTAGCCTATAGTCCTCGAGGGGGATACCATAATCTTCCTTTAATTAAGTAAGTTACATACGGTGGTCCTTGTATTGTTGGCACAGCAATTGTTTTCCTATAGCTAGGCTGATGTACAGGTTGTGGCTTTAAAATGGGGTGGGGGTGCTTAGTGAAAATTGTTAAGCTTTACTTGGGAACCTCGATTTGCAATCTTTTTCCCATGAATTTCTTGAGGAATAATACAATTGTTTGTATCCTGAGAGATATTGAAACACACCTTGTGGCATGTCTTAATTGAATACTTAGTCTCATTCTGGGAATTTTCCTGCAATCTCAGGCAATATGTACTTGTATTATTGATTGACATATATCATAAACAAAACATTAACATTCCCCATGGTTCTGGTTTTCAGATGGTGCGGCCATGCCGCAGCATCCCCCATGCTGTGACCCTGTCAGACAGCGGGTGTAGGAATGCCTTCACCAAGCTAGTTATGGCTTTTGTAAATTCCAGCCTGAATGGGCTAAGATAGTCACTGTCCTAACTCAACAATTTGAAGGCACTAAATACTTGGCCTTCCATAGAAAAAATTAGTTGATACTTGGCCAAGAAGCCAGTCTGTATTTGTAATAGTGTTCATCACTAAGAGCAACCAGGAAATCTTGGATAAGAGACTTATTCTAGAGCTGAGACTGAAAAATTCGAGATAAGTCTGGGACATCTTGCATTAGAAAGGAAGGAAGTAAACTTGTGTTTACTGCTTTACTACACAATATCCACAATACAGAATCAAGTTAAATGTCCATTAACAGATGAATAGACAAAATGTGTAGTGCATTGGAATATAGATATGTCTTGACATAGATGAAGTGTATCTGAATTCATATTGATTTCACACCATCAAGTTTGACAATTGCTAAGTCAAAGCATGTAAGTCTGCCGCAGTCTGGCTGCAGCAAAATAGCCGGGGGGTGACGAGCAACTTGTGTACATTGATACAGCAGGAGTGGGAGCCGTTTATTGTAGGACAGAAGGAGTATATATACATTCCACACAGCTTATCTAATTAACATAAACTAGATACAGCAGTCAACCAATAAGGAATCTCCACACTTAATGGCTCGCTGGCGTTAACTCACAAACCACTCCCTCTGCAAAATGCCAGGCGCCATCTTGACTTGTTTACAGACTCTAACATAAGTCAAGGACTGCCTGTGGTACTTAACCTTAAAAAAGACTGAAATCATGTCATTTGAAATAACACAGATAAGGCTGGAGGACTTTAACTGCATAAACTAGACATTGGAAGACAAATGTCATATGATCACACTTACATATGCAATCTAAAGTGTTGGATTTACAGAAGGAGAGAGAACAGAATGGTAGTAACTGGGGGGCTGATAGGTGGGAAGAAGTTGAAGAGATGTTAGTCAAAGGCTTCAAAGTTTTAACTAAACAGGAGAAAAAATTCAAAAAATATATGTCATATGGTGACCATAGTTAATAAAGATGTATTGCATACTTGACAATTGCTAAGAGTAAATTTTAAACATTCAAACAAAAAATTATAAGCTGCTGTCTGAGGTGGCCTCCAGGAGCCTGTGACTTCTGTGTCCAGCCCTCAATAAGACTTCATGCCCGCAGAGTAAACTAATTCTTCCTCCTTTGGTTCCTGCAATTGAACCCAGTGGTGCTAATCCTGGAGCCACTTCCCAGCCATTTGGGAGAGTCTGGTTAAATTGTCCAGGCTCACCTACTATTGCTGCAGTCTTCTGGGGATTACAGCCTTCAGCATGCCCACCCTGGCCTCAGCTAATTGTTCACATGAAGACTAGCATATTGAGAAGGCCAGGGGTTGAGAATCCTGGTCTCATGGACCCTACTAAGACCCCCCTAAAGAGGACAGGCAGGGGTGAAATGGGATTGTGGTTTCCCCTAGATGTGACCCTTAAGTCTAGCCTATTTTCAATATGCCGAATTTCTAGTGGCCAGTAGTTTTGAGTTTCCTGTTCCAATTGGGGAAATGTCCAATCCTAACCCTCAGCTACTGAGGGAATTCAGATTTACAGACTTTTCAGTGTTGCCTGGGTTCCCTGTGCCTTTGATTTTTACCCCCCTTGCAAAGGGCCCCCAAGGGAGATGGGAGTCTGGGGAGCTGCCAGAGGCTTAGCCATTGCTGAGACCTGCTTGGGAAGGTGGCTCCCTGCATTGGACCTGGGCCAAGTAGTTGGCATTGCAGGCAGGAGCTATAACCTAGCTTAACATTGTCTTTAATAAACTGTTTTCTTTGAAAAAAAAAAGTTATAAGCTTGTGAGATAATGCCTGTTAATTAGCTTGATTTAGTTATTTCACAATGTACACATATTTGAAAACATTATGTTGTACACCATACATGTACACAACTTTTTAATGAAATAATTCATTCTTTGAAAAAAAAAACAAATAAAATTGATAAACTTTTAGCCATGCTAATAAAGGGAAAGAGAAAACTCAAATTACTAAAATTTGTGATGTAAATGGAAATATCACAATGACACTATTAAAATACAGAAGATAATTAGAAGCTAGTTTGAAAATTTATACTTGAATGAAATAGAAAATCTTGAAGACATTAACAAATTTCTAGAGACATAGAACCTACACAAATTTAAAGAGGAGGTCATGCATGATTTAAACAGATCATTATCAAGTAACAAAATAGAAAATACCATCAAAAGTCTACCAACCCAGAAAAGCCCAGGACCACACAGATTCTCAGCCATGTTCTACAAGACATTCAAAGAAGAATTAACACTAATATTTCTCAAATTGTTCAATAAAATAGAAAAGAAGCCTTCCAAATTCATTCTATGAGGCTAGTATCACCCTAATTGCAACACCAAAGAAAGATCAAGGAAAGAAAACTTTATACCAATATCCCTGATGAATTCAGATGTACAAATTCTCAATAAAATTCTGCCAAAACACATACAAAAACATATTAAAAAGATAGTGTACCACAATCAAGTGGGGTTCATCTCAGGGATGCAAGGGTGGTTCAACATATGGAAATCAATAAATGTAATTATTCATGTCAATAGACTTTAAGATAAGAATCATGATAATCCCAATAGATGTAGAAAAATCATTTGACAAAATACAGCACCCCTTAATGTTCAAAGTACTAGAAAACTAGGGATAGTAGGAACATACCTCAACATCATAAAAGCTATATATGCTAAACCCAAGACCAATCTCATTCCAAATGGACAAAATTGAAAGCATTCCCTCTGAAAACTGGAAAAACACAAAGATACCCTCTATCACTACTTCTATTCAATATAGTCCTGGAAATCCTAGCCAGAGCAATTAGACACATGAAAGAAATTAAAGAAATATAAATGGAAAAGAATAACTCAAAGTACCACTATTTGCCAGTGACATGATTCTATATTTAGAGGATCAAAAAAATTTCACCAGAAAACTTCTAGAGCTAATAAATGAATTCAGGAAAGTAGCCAGATATAAAATCAACACCCATAAATCAAACATGTTCCTATACATCAGTGATGAATCCACTGAAAGAGAAATCAGGAAAACTACCCCATTAACAATAGATTTTAAAAGAATGAAACACATGGGAATCAATCTAACAAGAAGTGAAAGCCCTCTACAATGAAAACTACAGGACACTAAAGAAAGAAATTGAAGTAGGCCTTAGAATATGGAAAGATCTCCCATGTTCTTGGATAGGCAAAATTAATAGTCAAAATGGTCATACTACCAAAAGTGTTTTATAGATTTAATGTAATTTCTGTTGAAATCCCAATAGCATTCTTCACAGAACTAGAAAAATCAATCACAAAATGTGTTTGAAAGAATAAGAAACCTAGAATAGCCAAAGCAATTCCTAGCAAGAAAAATAAAGAAGGAGGCATCACAATACCAACCTTAAACTATACTACAGAACAATATCGGTACAGAAATAGAAATGTAGACCAATTGTACAAAATAGAAAACAGAGGCAAACCCACATAAATACAGTTATTTCATACTAGACAAAGGCACTGAAAATATACATTGGAAAAAATATAGCCTATTCAACAAATGGTACTGGGAAAACTGGAAATGTAACAAAAACTAAACACCAAAAACCAAAAAACCCAATCAATGAATGGGCTAAGGAACTGAACAGATATTTCACAGAAGATGATACACTATCAATCAACAAATATATGACAAAATGTTCAACATCTCTAGAAATTAGAGAAATGCAAATCAAAACCACTCTAAGATTTCGTCTCACTCTAGTAAGAATGGTAATTATCAAGAATATGAGCAACAACGTGGATATGGGAAAAAGATACACTTACACATTATTGGTATGACTGCAAATTGGTGCAACCATTATGGAAAGCAGTATGGAGAATCCTCAGAAAACTTGGAATGGAATCATCATTTGACCCAGCTATCCCACTCCTTGGTTTATATCCAAAGGACTTAAAATCAGCATACTACAGTGATGTAGCTACATTAATGTTTATGGCAGCCCAATTCACAGTAGCCAAACCATAGAACCAATGTAGATGCCCTTCAGCAGATGAATGGATGAAGTAATTGTGGAATATATACACAATGGAATATTATACTCAGCCTTAAAGAAGAAAGAAATTATATTTTCAGGTAAATGGATGGAACTGGAGAATATCATCCTAAGTGAAATAAGCTAATCACACACACACACAAAAAAAAAAAAACAAAGACCAAATGTTTTCCCTGATATGTGGATGCTAATTCACAATAAGGAGGATGCTAGGGAAGAATAGCAATACTTTGGAGTAGACAGAGAGGAGTGAATGGAGGGGAGGGGATATGGGGATAGGAAAGTTAGTAGAATGCATCAGACCTTATTACACTATGTACATATATAATTACATGAACCGTGTGACTCTATATCACATATAATCAAATGAGAAATTATACTTAATTTACTTATGATGTGTCAAAATACATTCTATTGTCATGTATAACTAATTCAAACAAATAAAATAGAAGGAACTTTTGAAGATTAAGAATAATAAATACCAACATATATTCTTCCCCAGTGGGGAGGTGGTAATAATAGGAGAAGCTGGAGTTAGAGAACATGTGGGTACTGTCTATATTTTCTGCTTAATTTTTCTTTAACATTTAAATTACTGTAAAAATACAGTCTATTAATAAAATAGAAACAACAAAAGAAAGGAAAGAAAGAAAAAACAAAAGAAAGATTGTGAAAAGAAAAGAAAGGAAATGCTTAAAGAATAATGAAGATATATATAAAAGATACTGACCCAGCTTGAAGTAGTTCCCATTGGCCAAGGGTGAGATATTTTAACACCAAATTAAATAGTGATAGTCAAACATTAAAACTTGTTGAATAAAATAGGAATTCCCAACTCAGTACTAATGCAAATGAATGAATGAAGAAGCAAAATATCTTCCATATCACAAGAAACTATGACTCAATAAATATAGAAAGGATAATGAAGTTAGAAATTCATTTATTCCTGACCTTGGTGGTAAAATTTTGACAGGAAATGAGATATTTGTATGGTCTCAAAGAATCTTTAATAAATGACTAATTTTCAAGGGGGGAAACATATTCTGCATTCAGTAAAAGAGGTGAGTACCATCTAACAAATTGACTAAAGCTCATATAAAAAAATACTGAAATAGCTATGTGTGGTGGCACACACCTGTAATTCTAGTGAATCTGCAGGCTGAGACTAGAGGATTGTAAGTTTGAGGCCATCCTCAGAACCTTAGTTTTTTGTTTGTTTGTTTTCTTATTAGCTAGTCCCTAAACAACTTATCAGGACCCTGTCTCAAAATAAATAAACAGGGTTGGGGATGTGGCCTAGTGGTTAAGCACCCCTGGATTCAATCCCCGGTACCAAAACAAATAGACAAATATTGCAAAATGATGTGTTTTGATGTAATACACTGAGGACAACACATCATATGTGCCATGTATTTTTGCCAAGAATATGTGCAGTTTGAACCTGATCACGAGGAAATATTAGGTAAGAATAAATTGGGGATGTTCTATTAAATGACTGACCTATAGTTTTTTAAAAACTGAGTGAGAATGATGATAGAAAGCTTTAGAGCTTCTCTAGGTGAAAGGACAATAATAAGTCAGGACAACTAAGTGCCACACATGATCGTGGATTAGATTCTACACTGGAAAAAATAGTTCTAAAGGTCATTATATGACAACTGACTAAATTTGAATATAAACCATGGATTAGATAATCACATTGCATCAATAACTAAGTTTCCTCATAATGATAAATTCAATTAGGTCAACGAATTCTCTCATTTGTTGGGAAAGCACACTGAAATATTTAGAAGTAAACTGCATGAAAAAAAGAGAACTAAATTGGATGAACATCTTTTACCTACTCTCAATTTTATAAGAAAATAAAATCACATGCATATAGCTAGATACGTAGATAGACCAGATATAAGGAAGGAGGATGAGAGCCCGAGAGTCAGGGAGAGAGAGAAAAAGCAAATAGGACCAACTGTACACATTTGATAAATTCTGGTATAGAGGATGCATATGAATTTCCCATAATACTCTTGTATCTTTTTAGGTTTAAATTTATTTCAAAGTGAATTTTACCAAGAAAAACATTCTGCCCGTGTCTTTCCAGAACACACCATAGGCTATAAAGTCCCTACACAACATGGCCCCTAGATGCCTCCTCCTTTTCATTTCTTTCACTTCTCTCCCTACTCATTTCTTTACTGTTACCCTGATCATGTTATTCATGATATTAAGCATGTACTTTCTACTGAATTTTTGTATTTGTCCCTTTATTCTAAAATGCTTTTGTTCTACCTATTCAACTCTCTGTTCGAATCTTACCTCCTCCTATAGGGTTTTTCTGAATTTTCTACTCTTTCTAGCTTCATGGTAAGTTTTCTATTTCTTAACCTCCTTTTTCTTTACAGCACTTATTACCTATCAACATCATCATACATGCTCATTTTTAATTTGCTTATTTACTTATTTGTCTCTTCTTCTAGGTAAAATATAAACTCCAGGGCACAGAGATTTTTTTTTTTTTTTTTTTTTTTTTTTTTGCGGGGTGGGGGGTACTCCATCTCCAGCCCCTAACAATGACTGGCTTATAAGTGGACTATGACTATTTGTGAATAGGGGATGGGGTTATGGCTCTCGCCTAGCATGTGTCAGGCGCTGGGTCCGATCCTCAGCACCACATAAAAATCAATAAATACAATAAAGGTATTGTGTCCAACTATAACTAAAATTATATATTTGTGAGTAAAATGTTTGTAAGTAAATAGCTTCTAAGTGAAATATTTGTAAATGAAATCAATTACACTTTTAAATGTAATTCTAATGAACACAAAGTAGATTTGCACGGAAAAAAAAAACTTTGAAAATGTGACATAAAAAGCTTAATTATGTTTACTGTTTGATAAACTTGGTATTAAAACGAATAGACAAATATTGCAAAATGATGTGTTTTGATGTAATACACTGAGGACAGCACATCATATGTGCCATATTTCAATCAAACAACTCAGAATTATTAAAAAGAAAGAAAGAAAGACGTTAGTACCCTTTAAAGTTTACTTCCCAACGTGCTCTGCAGCCTCACTCTTCACTCTGGTCCTGCTCCACTCTGGTTCGGCCTTGCATGCTTTCCTTTCTGTGGTGCAGAGACACCAAAGTCAAATGTCATTTTCTTGTTGAAGGCTTTCTTTCTCAGGCAGTTTGAGGATCTCTCTTCAGTGGTTTCATGCTGAGCCATACATATAAGGTCTTATACTTTTTAGCATTTTGTAGCATGAATAAGTTTGCATTGACATCTCCCATTGGTGCAATATCCTCAAGGGTGGGGAACATGTCTGATTTGGCTTCCGAAATGTCAATTTCATCCCATTGACCTTCACATCTTACACACATGTTGACATTGTTGTTGCTGGTTTCCCCCAGGGAGAATAGTGAAAAATCGCATCAATAGAGTGACTTGTCATATAGTGCTTTTCTTCAGATATTCAACACGTTCACTATTGCTTTCACATTAAGAAAAAAAAAACATTCTCAATATAAAAGTCAGACAAATAATAATCAGAATCCACTTATGTGGAACTGTCAAACATCCATAGTCAATGAGATAAGAGTGAAAAAGCCTTCTAAGCTCTCTGGAAAGTTAACCAGCTTTATTCATCAATCAACATGCAATTTATTAACAACATACTATCTAATATCCTCTAGTATCTTGGATAAAAATTGTATCATATTTGTTTTAGAATTCAAGAATAGGAAAATATTTAGAAAATGTGCAGTAGCTCGTATAACTAGATGTACTAACTAGTTCTAGTTCTGATAGCTTGCATCCAGACAGAGGAAAATAAGGAAAATCATGGAAATAATCCTCAAGAATGCATAAAGCATAATGTGATCATTTACTCTAAAAGCTAGCAGACAAAAATACTTGATTATTCCCTGAAGTATCAACTTAAGTATTAAAGAATACAGTGTAAAATATATTTTGAAAGTATTTCAACAGAATTGGGAAATTCAACTGTGTGTGCATGCCCGCAAGTGGGAATATAAAATTCTATTTATGAAAAATTTAACCCCTGGAAAGCAGTTTAGCCACTACATGTGTCTTTTTAGTTGCTATTATAATAATAATTGGGTCTATCATCCTTAAAAAAAAGTGACACTTTGGTTGAAATATTATAGGAAGATAATTATTCCCAGCAACACAAACTAGATTTTATTTTCATAAGACAAAAAATATTATTTGGAAATCAAGGAGTCTTCCAAAGTAAAACAGCACAGCATAACTAATGTTTTCTGGGGAAAGCACCTTATTTGAAAAGTATTCATATGAATATCTGGATATTTCATGACTTTGGAGGGAACCGTTTCAAGATAATGAGCTATGAAATGGAAAACATTAATCCCCACCTAGTCTTTCAGATAGAAAATTATTTCCCTTAGGCATTTTATACTGCCAAAGAGCTACTGACTAGTCCTACAGGAGGTAATATTCTAGATTTACTATTTTTTTGTAAAATCTCATAACTCAGTGATTTCAATATAAAAGTATGGCATAGAGCCACAAGACAGGATAGATCAAGCTGTTTTAAAGTGCATAATTTTTACATTTGCATTTTAAGCTCACAGAAGCACACAGAATCAGTAAAGCAATAACAAAATTGACATCATTATTGCAAGCTCTCTATTATTAAATGTTCCCACAAGGCTAACATAGTTTAATTAAGCTTTTGTTCTTATATATTTCTGTTCATTTTTTTTTTGAATGCATTGTTTAAAATTATTTTCTCAGAAGTAGGACTCACTCTTTATTTATTGTCATTACTTAGTTTCTGTTCTCTATTCATAAAACAAAATTTGTAACCACAAAGTCTATGATTTTGTGTCATTAAATAGATATTGGACTAGTTGATTGTTCTTAGAGTTAACTAAGCGGGTACATGCTATTAAAAAGCAAAATAATAATAATCCTTTAGCCACACAAATTAAACATCATGAGGAAATCTGTCCTTTATTTGATCTCCAGTTTTCATTGGCTTATTTATTTGTTTATATAAGTTCTTCCTCTCTTCTTGGCAATTCTGAGTACTTCACTCCTCAACCTGAGAGTGAAAAAACAAAACATTGTATTAAGCATTCAATAGCCACTAATTAGTAAATGGAAAAATCTAGTCACTATTTTACAAATTAAAATATGACATTTTATTTCAAATACAGTAACTATTAAGGTACCTTGGTACATTTTAGTCTTAAAAATTTAGAAGGTATGCTAAATATTTTGTTCAAAAGCACATAGAAATAAGAAAGCATTTGCTTAATCTCTTAGTATTGCTTAATGGATGTGAAGTAAGTTCTCAGCAATTTAACTACAACTCGAAGTTAAAACCATTTGAATGTATTAATATTTTTTATTTATTTCAAGTGTTGATGACATGAATAAAAGGCAGATAATTTAGATTCTGGTCTGGTCTTTTTTTTATTTTTTTAAGAAATGGCAAACATTTATTCATTTTCTCATTGGGAGCTCTTTTCTTGAGGGTAATAAGGATACACACACACACACACACAAATAGATTTTGTTCTTTTATCCAGCAGAATTCATGTCAATTAGACTCTTCTGTTCATTAGGATATTTCATGTTTTTATTCTTTCTCCTGTCACTTCTGCTCCTCTTCCTCCTCTCTTTCTTCTTTATGCTTGAAGAGTTTAGTTAATTACGTCATAGGATTCTCATCAGTTCATTCAAAGTACTAATTGTTTTTTTTTAAGATATTAAAATTTCATTTAATTTCTTTTGGTTGTAGTGCAGTTGCAGATGATAATAGCAATACTGATAAAGCCAGTAAACATACATATTCTATAATTTCTATATCATAATATTATTAGAGACTGAGAGTAAAAGTGGAAGAAGTATACTATGACCTCAGGACTGTCCATTTAAATATAAAGGTTTTTTTTTATAATTTTTATTGTTGGTTTTTCAAAACATTACATAGTTCTTGATATATCATATTTCACATTTTGATTCAAGTGGATTATGAACTCCCATTTTTACCCCTTATACAAATTGCAGAATCACATAGGTTACACATCCACTGATTTACATATTGCCATACTAGTGTCTGTTGTATTCTGCTGCATTTACTATCCTCTACTATCTCCCCTCCCCTCCTCTCCCCTCCCCTCTTCTCTCTCTACCCCATCTACTGTAATTCATTTCTCCCCCTTGTTTTTTTTTTCCCTTTCCCCTCACTTCCTCTTGTACGTAATTTTGTATAACCCTGAGGGTCTCCTTCCATTTCCATGCAATTTCCCTTCTCTCTCCCTTTCCCTCCGATCTCTCACCCCTGTTTAATGTTAATCTTCTTCTCATGCTCTTCTTCCCTACTCTGTTCTTATTTACTCTCCTTATATCAAAGAAGACATTTGGCATTTGTTTTTTAGGGATTGGCTAGCTTCACTTAGCATAATCTGCTCTAATGCCATCCATTTCCCTGCAAATTCTATGATTTTGTCATTTTTTAATGCAGAGTAATACTCCATTGTGTATAAATACCACATTTTTTTTATCCATTCGTCTATTGAAGGGCATTTAGGTTGGTTCCACAGTCTTGCTATTGTGAATTGTGCTGCTATGAACATCGATGTAGCAGTGTCCCTATAGCATGCTCTTTTTAGGTCTTTAGGGAATAGACCGAGAAGGGGAATAGCTGGGTCAAATGGTGGTTCCATTCCCAGCTTTCCAAGAAATCTCCATATTGCTTTCCAAATTGGCCGCACCAATTTGCAGTCCCACCAGCAATGTACAAGTGTACCCTTTTCCCCACATCCTCGCCAGCACTTGTTGTTGTTTGACTTCATAATGGCTGCCAATCTTACTGGAGTGAGATGGTATCTTAGGGTGGTTTTGATTTGCATTTCTCTGACTGCTAGAGATGGTGAGCATTTTTTCATGTACTTGTTGATTGACTGTATGTCCTCCTCTGAGAAGTGTCTGTTCAGGTCCTTGGCCCATTTGTTGATTGGGTTATTTGTTTTCTTATTGTTTAATTTTTTGAGTTCTTTGTATACTCTGGATATTAGGGCTCTATCTGAAGTGTGAGGAGTGAAGATTTGTTCCCAGGATTTAGGCTCCCTATTTACCTCTCTTATTGTTTCTTTTGCTGAGAAAGAACTTTTTAGTTTGAGTAAGTCCCATTTGTTGATTCTAGTTATTAACTCTTGTGCTATGGGTGTCCTATTGAGGAATTTGGAGCCTGACCCCACGGTACGTAGATTGTAGCCAACATTTTCTTCTATCAGACGGCGTGTCTCTGATTTGATATCAAGCTCCTTGATCCATTTTGAGTTAACTTTTGTGCATGGCGAGAGAAAGGGATTCAGTTTCATTTTGTTGCATATGGATTTCCAGTTTTCCCAGCACCATTTGTTGAAGATGCTATCCTTCCTCCATTGCATGCTTTTAGCCCCTTTATCAAATATAAGAAAGTTGTAATTTTGTGGATTGGTTTCTGTGTCCTCTATTCTGTACCATTGGTTCACCCGCCTGTTTTGGTACCAGTACCATGCTGTTTTTGTTACTATTGCTCTGTAGTATAGTTTGAAGTCTGGTATCGCTATACCGCCTGATTCACACTTCCTGCTTAGAGTTGCTTTTGGTATTCTGGGTCTTTTATTTTTCCATATGGATTTCATGATTGCTTTATCTATTTCTACAAGAAATGTCGTTAGGATTTGATTGGCATTGCATTAAACCTATAGAGAACTTTTGGTAATATCTCCATTTTGATGATGTTAGTTCTGCCTATCCATGAACAGGGTATATTTTTCCATCTTCTAAGATCTTCTTCTATTTCTCTCTTTAGGGTTCTGTAGTTTTCATTGTATAAGTCTTTCACCTCTTTTGTTAGGTTGATTCCCAAGTATTTTATTTTATTTTTTTGAGGATATTGTGAATGGAGTGGTTGTCCTCATTTGCATTTCAGAGGATTTGTCGCTGATATACAGGAATGCCTTTGATTTTTGCGTGTTGATTTTATATCCTGCCACTTTGCTGAATTCATTTATTAGCTCTAATATTTTTTTTTAATTTTTTAATATTTATTTTTTAGTTTTCGGTGGACACAACATCTTTATTTCACTTTTATGTGGTGATGAGGATCGAACCCATCACCCTGCGCATACCAGTTGAGCACACTACCGCTTGAGCCACATCCCCAGCCCCTCTAATAGTTTCTTTGTAGACCCTTTTGGGTCTGCTAGGTATAGAATCATGTCACCTGCAAATAGTGATAATTTAAGTTCTTTTTTTCCTATTTTTATGCCTTTAATTTCTTTCGTCTGTCTAATTGCTCTGGCCAGTGTTTCGAGAACTATGTTGAACAGAAGTGGTGAGAGAGGGCATCCCTGTCTTGTTCCAGATTTTAGAGGGAATGCCTTCAATTTTTCTCCATTCAGAATGATGCTAGCCTGAGGCTTAGCATAGACAGCTTTTACAATATTGACGTATGTTCCTGTTATCCCTAGTTTTTCTAGAGTTTTGAACATAAAGGGATGCTGTATTTTGTCCAATGCTATTTCTGCATCTATCGAGATGATCATATGGTTCTTATCTTTAAGTCTATTGATGTGGTGAATAACATTTATTGATTTCCGTATATTGAACCAGCCTTGCATCCCAGGGATGAATCCTACTTGATCATGGTGCACAATTTTTTTGATATGTTTTTGTATCTGATTCGCCAGAATTTTATTGAGGATTTTTGCATCTAGATTCATTAGAGATATTGGTCTGTAGTTTTCTTTCTTTGAAGTATCTTTGTCTGGTTTCGGAATCAGGGTGATGTTGGCCTCGTAGAATGAATTTGGAAGTTCTCCCTCTTTTTCTATTTCCTGGAATAGCTTGAAAAGTATTGGTATTAGTTCTTCTTTAAAGGTTTTGAAAAACTCTGCTGTATACCCATCCGGTCCTGGGCTTTTCTTAGTTGGTAGTCTTTTGATGGCTTCTTCTATTTCCTCAATTGATATTGGTCTATTTAGGTTGTCTATATCCTCCTGACTCAATCTGGGCAGATCATATGACTTAAGAAATTTATTGATGCCTTCACTATCTTCTATTTTATTGGAGTATAAGGATTCAAAATAATTTTTGATTATCTTCTGTATTTCTGAGATGTCTGTTGTGATATTGCCTTTTTCATCCCGTATGCTAGTAATTTGAGTTCTCTCTCTTCTTCTCTTCGTTAGCATGGCTAAGGGTCTGTCTATCTTATTTATTTTTTCAAAGAATCAACTTTTAGTTTTGTCATTTTTTTTCAATTGTTTCTTTTGTTTCGATTTCATTAATTTCAGCTCTGATTTTCATTATTTCTTGCCTTCTACTTCTTGTGCTGTTGCTTTGCTCTTCTTTTTCTAGGATTTTGAGATGAAGTGTGAGATCATTTATTTGTTGGTTTTTCCTTTATTTAAGGAATGAACTCCAGGCAATTAATTTTCCTCTTTGAACTGCTTTCATTGTGTCCCATAGATTCCGATATGTTGTGTCTGTGTTTTCATTTATCTCTAAGAATTTTTTAATTTCCTCCTTGATGTCTTCTATAACCCATTGATCATTCAGTAACCTATTGTTCATTCTCCAAGTGATGCATGATTTTTCCTTCCTTCTTTTATCGTTGATTTTCAGTTTCATTCCATTATGATCAGATAAGATGCATGGTATTATCTCTACTCCTTTATATTGTCTAAGAGTTGCCCTGTGACATAATATGTGATCTATTTTTGAGAAGGATCCATGTGCTGCTGAGAAAAAAGTGTAACTGCTTGATGTTGGGTGGTACATTCTATATATGTCAATTAAGTCTAGGTTATTAATTGTATTATTGTGTTCTATAGTTTCTTTATTCAACTTTTGTTTGGAAGATCTGTCCAGTGGTGAGAGAGGTGTGTTGAAGTCTCCCATAATTATTGTATGGTGGTCTATTAGACTCTGGAACTTGAGAAGAGTTTGTTTGATGAACATAGCTGCACCATTGTTTGGAGCATATATATTTATGATTGTTATGTCTTGTTGGTGTATGGTTCCCTTGAGCAGTATGTAGTGTCCCTCTTTATCTCTTTTGATTAACTTTGGCTTGAAATCTATTTTATTTGATATGAGTATGGACACTCCTGCTTGTTTCTGAAGTCCATATGAGTGATATGATTTTTCCCAACCTTTCACCTTCAGTCTATGTATGTCTTTTCCTATCAAATGCGTCTCCTGTAGGCAGCATATTGTTGGGTCATGTTTTGTGATCCATTCTACTAGCCTGTGTCTCTTAATTGGTGAGTTTAAGCCATTAACATTTAGGGTTATTATTGAGATATGGGTTGTTCTTCCAGCCATATTTGTTTATTTATGTTACTAAACATGGTTTGTTTTCCTCTTTGATTATTTTTCCCCTCTTTACTGTACTACCTCCCACTGTTGGTTTTCATTGTTATTTTCCATTTCCTCTTCCTGTAATGTATTGCTGAGGATGTTTTGAAGAGATGGTTTTCTAGCTGCAAATTCTTTTAGCTTTTGTTTATTGTGGAAGGTTTCAATTTCATCTTCCATCCTGAAGCTTAATTTCACTGGATACACAATTCTTGGTTGGAACCCATTTTCTTTCAGTGTTTGAAATATGTTGTTCCAGGATCTCCTAGCTTTCAGAATCTGTGTTGAAAGATCAGCTGTTATCCTGATTGGTTTACCCCTAAATGTAATCTGCTTCCTTTCTCTTGAAGCTTTTAAAATTCTCTCCTTATTCTGTATGTTGGGCATCTTCATTATAATGTGTCTAGGTGTGGATCTCTTATGATTTTGCACGTTCGGCGTCCTGTAGGCTTCTAGGATTTGGGATTCTGTCTCATTCTTCAAGTCTGGGAAGTTTTCTTGTATTATTTCATTGAACAGATTGCTAATTCCTTTGG
Source organism: Marmota monax (assembly GCF_021218885.2). NCBI lineage: Eukaryota > Metazoa > Chordata > Mammalia > Rodentia > Sciuridae > Marmota > Marmota monax. The sequence goes on from NW_026692781.1 coordinate 21,020,124, forward strand.
TTTGGACCTCTATACCTTCCTGTATCCCAATGACTCTTAAGTTTGGTCTCTTTATGTTATCCCATAATTCTTGGATATTCTGCTCATGGTTTCTTAAGAGTCTCGCTGAGCTGTCTATGTTTTTTTCAAGTTGAAATACTTTGTCTTCATTGTCTGATGTTCTATCTTCTAAGTGTTCTACTCTGCTGGTAGTATTCTCATTTGAATTTTTAAGTTGGTTTACTGCTTCCTGCATTTCTAGGATTTCTGTTTGTTTGTTTTTTATAACCTCTATCTCCCTGTATAGTTGATCCTTTGCTTCTTGGATTTGTTTATGTAATTCATTGTTGAAGTGATCTTTCATTGTCTGATTTTGCTGTCTAATGTCTTCCTTGAGACTCCAGATCATCTGAAGCATGTAAATCCTGAATTCTTTATCTGACATTCTATCTGCTGCAGCTATTACCTCTTCTAAAGTTGAGTTGACCTGTATTGCTTGTGGTCCTTTCTTTCCTTGTCTTTTCATACTGCTCGCGTTTCTTTCTGCTTGGTGAAACTGTTGGGTTATTGAATTTTCCCCGTATATATCTATATTGCTCTTGTATAGTTGCAAAGTCTCCCTTGCAGGGGTGGGCGGCGGCCGTGTTCCTCCTCCAATTGGGGTGATCTGTCTATCACGCCGGCGGGCCACTGGGCTCCCTCTCCAGGTCGCGTGGTCTGCCTACCTTGCAGGCAACGGCTGGGCCCCTCCTCCAATAGGGGTGATCTGTCTACTAATCTGGCGGGCCGCTGGGCCTCTTCTCCAGGTTGCAGATCTGCCTACCTTGCAGGTGCTGGCGGTGTTGTGCCCGTCCTCCGATTGGGGTGATCTTTCAACTAGGCCGGCAGGCCGCTGGGCCCCTTCTCCGGGTCACGCGTTCTGCCTACCTTGCGGGCGGCAGCTGGGCCCTTCCTCCAATTGGGGTGATGTGTCTACCACGCCAGCGGGCCGCTGGACCTGTTCTGCTGGTCAGTCGCAGGTCTACCACGCCAGCAGGCTGCTGGGCCTGTTCTGCCAGTCAGTCGCAGGTCTGCCTACCTTGCAGGCGTGGGTGGCGGGCCGTGTCTCCGCTCTGCCCCTCCTCCAATTGGGGTGACGTGTCTACCACGCCGGCAGGCCGATGGGCCTGTTCTACTAATTGGTTTTATAATATTGTCCATCCTCGTGTCTATTTTCAAGCTCTCTGAGGCACACTAACATATTTGATATATGCGAAGAAACACACATAGTGGTAAAGCTTGTAAACTCTGTAGCCAGAAAGCCAAGGTTTGAATCCTGGGTTCAACCTACTAGCTGTGTTAATGACTGCTCACTAACATGCATTTTTTTTAAAAAAAAATGTTTTTATCAGTGCATTATGGTCATATATAAGAGTGGGGTACATTTTGTCATAATGATATACATGGAATGTAATTTGCTCCATTTCAGTGCCCAGTACATCCTTCTATTCTTGCTCTGCTCCACTCTCTTATTCTATTTATTCATTGTTTGTTTGTTTGTTTGTTTTAAATTGGTGGTTTAAAGATATACATTAAGGTGAATTCACTGTGATATACTCATATTGCATGTAGCATTTCATTCTGCAGTTCCTCCCTTTTCCTGTCTTCCTCCTTCCCCCTCAGTCCCCTTCCTCTCCTCCACTGATCTCCCTTTCTTTTCCATGAGATTCCACCACTTCCTCCAGCTTCAGCATATGAGATAAAACACTCAACCTTTGACTTTCTGAGTCTGGCTTATTTCCCTTAGCATGATGTTCTACAGTTCCATTCATTGGCCAACAAATGCTATAATTTCATTTTTTTCAACTCAGTAAAACTCCATTGTGTACAACATGTGATCATTCATGTCACTTTCTTTCCACATCAGTTATGCTTCTGTAACATGATATAATAATATCTGCTTCTAGGTTGTTCTGAAGTTGAAGTTATTTGTATAATTAAATACTATGTGTATCTATAATACATACACATACATATATATCTATACTTGTGTCAAAGGCATTAGCTAATACCATATGGTCTTATATATGTATGTGTTTCCTTAAAACATTTTTATGAAATAAACCCTTAATGCAAATAAAGATATTGAAACCTTGGATCTCTTATGATCCCATCTTACTGATGTCATTCATTACATATTAGTTTCCAGAATTTGTATTTGTATTTTTAAAAGTCCCTTTAAGTCTATATTGAGATCCATCAGCTTTGCTCTCCATAAAGTAGTTGATTGCTTCTAAATGTTATATACTAATCCTATTGTGTGCATTCTTTTTGTGACATTTTCATACCTATGGAGATAGAAAGATTAAATTAAACATCCATTCATTCATTTTCTCATATTGACCTCTGTGTTTTGGCTTTTTGTAGTTGTTGTTATTGTTTTGGTACAAGGGATTGAACCTAGGGATACTTATCCACTGAGCAACATCCCAAGTCTGTTTTTATTTTGAGGCAGGGACTCACTAAGTTGCTAAAGCTGACTTTGAACTTTCATTCCTCCTGCCTCAGCCTCCTGAGCCCTTGGAATGTGTTTGTGGTTTTGATATGAGGTGTTCCCTAAAAGGTCCAATTCATGTAATAATATTCAGAGGAAAAGTGATTGGACTGTGAGAGCTGTAACCTAATCAGCCCACCCTATCTAATTGAACTGGGTGGTAATTGTAGGCAGGTGAGGGGGGTGGTTGTAGGAGATGGGTCACGAGAGGTATGCCCTGGAAGGGTGCCTTTTACCTGTGGTCCCTTCTCTCCCCCCTGCTTCCTGACTCCACCATGAGATGGACAGCTTTCCCACACTCCCCCATTTTGTGCTGCTTCACCTTGAGCTCAGAGCAGTGGAGTTGCTATTGACAAAGATGCCTTAAAGGATGAGCCCCAAATAAACATTTTTTTGTCTAAGTTGTTCTTGTAAAGTATTCTGGTCATTGCAACATGTAGGCTGAAAAAGTCAGTGAGAATGGGGTGTACACCCAAGAATGCTTCTGCTGAGTCACAGACACTTCCTTGCACCAGTGCTACTGTATTAGAATCTGCAATGTCTAGTAATTCACCCACTTGCCAGAAGAACAAGAGGGTGTTTTCCTAGAGTTTTGTAAAAACTTTGTATTATTAGATGTCTGGCCATTCAGAGGTGTGGCAACCTAATTTTAAATTGTATTTGTGTACATAATTTCCTGAAAAGATTCAAGTTTATTTTTCTCCATTTGGTGAGCCTTTTATCAAAAATAGTTTAGCCAATGATTTGTCATAGCAGTTTTATTTTTAAGTGAAATCCTTATAGACATAACCTTTGGGTATTGCTTTCTGGTCTCTCTGTTTCTGTGTCTCGTGGTTCTTGTGTGAATATTTCATTGTTTCCATTTCATTTCTATGCTTTTTCATAATGTCCTTTTTAAAAAATAAATAAATAAAACTTATTTTCCAGACACATTTTGAAAGAAATTTGTCTTATTCTCCCAAGTCCACTGGTAAGGATTAAGAGAAATGTTTAAAATGTTAACTTATCTGGATATTTATTATTTATTCCATTTATGCAGGCCTGTTTTATATAATTTAAGTGTGAAATATGATATATCAAGAACTATGTAATGTTTTGAACAACCAACAATAAAAAAATTAAAAAAATAATTTATATGTATATACATATCTGTATATGTATATATATATATATATATATATATGCATATATATATATCACAAATATATATATAATTTGCTAAAAAATGTCTTGCATTCTTTGCTAATTAAAAGCAGGATTTTGTTGCCAGCCAAGAAATATATTTTCTTTACCTTTTATGAATATTTGAAATATACAGATAGAAACGGAATTAGCATGTGGTTACACACAACTTAACTTTGCTAAGTAAATATTTTATCATATTTACTTAATATATTATTTAAACAAAGAAATATTAGAGAACTCTTTGATCCCTACAAGTTTTTTCTTCTCATAGTAAACTACACTGAATTAAATATTTGTCATTATTATGTATACTTTAATTATTATATTATATATAATTTTTTAAGTTTAAAAAATAAATAAAATAGTTCATCAAAGTTATATTGATAAACAAAAACTCAGTTTGATAAGGGAGAAGGAAAATAAAAAAAATGACTGTCTTCACTCAGAGTTTATTTACATTATAAATAATTAATGGTGAAATTTATGTTTGATAACTTTTACTAAACTGGGTCTGTATTTTGACTTTATGAAAATATTTAAAATGTTTCAAACCTAAAGTTCACATAAATGTGTTTGAAGTGTTATTTTTGTCTTGTGTTTTTTCATTTTTGTGTTTTAGTTATAAATTAATAAAGCATACTTATATAGGTATATATTATTGGAGTAAAAGTTAGGATCCATTTATGAATATGATGTGGACTAAATTAAAAAATCTAACATATCAATTATCTCAAGTAATTAACAATACTTTTGTTGTAAGAACACTGAAATTTATTCTTTTAGTAGTTTGATTGTCTCCATTCCTGAGTGTGGAAGTTGGTTTTGCGACCAGCCAACTGCTATTGAAGAAGTATGGTAGAACTTGCCCCTGCTCTTTGTTGAAATCCTCTTTAGTGGTCATCTCCAGGGCAGGGTAGGGTAAGCTGGTACTGGAGGCCTACCACCTAAGGAATACAGGTAGGTAGGGAAGTGACAAGCTCAGCTTTGTGAGGGACTTGCTGTTAGCTGATGGCTCTAATCATGTGCTATCACTAACAGTTATGCAGAGCTACCACCAAGACTGCATGCTGGTCACTGCAGCTCTGCCTCAGCTCTATGCCTACCTGACCCCAGGTGATCCAGTTGTGCACTTTTCCTTTACATTTCCCATAAGATGAGATCGGTGTGGGCTTTCCGAGAAGTGCCTCAGAGTGCTAGGCGAGCTGGATGGCCACCTCTAGTTCTCCTTCCCACTGCAGGATGTGTAGCGGTTAGGGACTGCTCTCTGTTCTGCACTGAGCCAGCCTGGGGGAAGTGTGTGTGCAGGGGTCACACAGCCAAAATGAGACCAATTTTTTTCCCCTTTTTATTTTATCTGTGGACAATGCAGGGACTCAAACTTATTTACAATTTTGGAAGTTTTCACTAAGGTGATCTTGTCTGTAGCCAGGGATATTAAAACCTCGGATCTCTTATGCTCCCATCTTGCTGATGTCATTTCATTGCATATTAGTTTCCAGAATTTGTATTTTTAAAAGTGATGTGGACAGAGGTGGAAACATTTGAGAAGCACCATAACCTGCTACCATTTTATAAAGAATATTCAAGAGACAGAATACAAATCCATGAAAGGTAAAAACACAGCAAAAGGCAACCCAAATTTGTACTTTGAATCTCCCCCTTAATATTTCAGTAGACAAGCAAAAGCTATTGCAACATTTTTTTTTTTGCACTGCACTGAGGTTTAGAATAAAATATTTAAATAGGTTAGGCACAGGTTACTTCCTAATGTTAATTTTGCTGTAATTGGTATCTTTATTAAAGAGGCATTTATTTTTGATTTTGTATTTTTTATTTTCCATGTGTGTCTTAACATTATTCTGTGTATAATCTTCCTTATGTTGTATGTTTTTTTTTGTATGTTGTATGTTTTTCTTCTCACACTCCCAATTTTCTAGTATATTGTCTTGCATTCGGCAGTGCCTCAGTCTGGCTGCAGCAAAATAACCGGGGGGTGACGAGCAACTTGTGTACATTGATACAGCAGGAGTGGGAGCCGTTTATTGTAGGACAGGAGGGGTATATATACATTCCACACAGCTTATCTTAATTAACATAAACTAGATACAGCAGTCAACCAATAAGGAATCTCCACACTTAATGGCTCGCTGGCGTTACTTCACAAACCACTCCCTCTGCAAAATGCCAGGCGCCATCTTGACTTGTTTACAGACTCTAACAGGTAGAGGTCAGTTAATATTTTTATTTATTGACGTTTGAAAATAGATTTCCCAAAGATTCAGAATTCAAGGTAAGTCTGATCACTTTGTTGTTGTGTTTCTCAGTTTATATCAGTATATCTTTTTGTTTCTTTTTAAATCAAAATTGCCTTTCTGTTTTTTTTTTCCCTGTCTTTGTTTTTCCTTTCTTTATTATTCTTTTTACTTTCCTTGCATTTTTGGCTTCTGAAGAAAATATAAATTATTAATAAAAGGTCTGTAACCTACAATATATAAATTAGTAATAAGAGGTCATTTAACCTACTGTAATTTTACAATTAATATTTAGAATTCTTATATCTTTATGAGTAAGAAAAATGATCTTTACCAAAATATTTTGCTAAAAATTTCTGTGTGTATATGTATGTGTGTCATTACTACAACAAAAAAAAAGAGGATAATAGTATTTTCAAAAGCCATCAGAGAAGCCTCCTTTGGCTCAGAAATTATTCTTGCTTGCAGCTTAAAATTTCTATGTGAGATAGAGAGATGCCACTAAGAAAATCACTCCTCAGCAAGGTAAACAGTGTTTATGATTAGAAGTGACTATTTAATCAGCTTCAATTATTTTCTATCGTTTAATGTAGTAAAATTTAGTCTCACTGTTATTTAAAAAAGAAAAAAAAACCTAACATCTAGTTCAGAAATTTGTCTCCTAGATGTTGTTGTTGTTTTCCCTTAAACCACAGACTTTGTGGTGAAGAGGAAGGGAGGGAGGGAAGGAAGGAAGGAAGGAAGGAAGGAAGGAAGGAAGGAAGGAAGGAAGGAAAGAAGGAAGGAAGGAGTGCTTCCTAATATTAAAACTTGGATCCTAGGTATAAGTAACATAGAAGCCACCTGATCTGTTTCCCAACTAATCTAAGAACCAGTCTCTGCATCTGAGAGCTGCTGATGAGCAGACCTCTATATCATACAGCGTAGTGAAACAATACTAAATTTTAGCTGTTGTTTTCTTGCTTATTACTAAATTTATTTTCATGCTGAGGATATTTAATGTTTTTAAGTCTTCTACTTTGAAAAATTCGAGATTTTTCTTTATTCTCTCAAATAGAATTGATATTGAAAATATTAGTGACTGAGCAACAACTTAAATCGTTCATTTCTGGGTAAGGATTTACATTACTACGTATATATATATATTTACAGTTGTCCCTCTGTGTCCATGTTTTCTGCATTTTTTATTCAACCAATCACAAATCACAAAAGTTTGAAAAAATTTACTTTTTTATTGAACATGTATAGACTTCATTCTTGTCATTTTCCCCTAAACAATTCAGAGTAACTATCTACATGTCATTTATACTTTATGAAGTATTAGAAGTAGTCTCGAGATACTTTGATGTATATGAGGCTGTACATTGTGATATGTCAATCCTGTGCCATTTTATATAACAGAAATGAGCATCTGAATATTTTGGTATCATACTGATACATATACATATATGATATTCACATGCATGTAAAACATACACGCACATTTCTATATGAATAGGTAGATGATTGTTCATATTGCCCTTGTCCTTGGGTAATTTCCCCAATGATTTTATCTGTTTATTCTAAAGAAAAGGATGTTGAAATATCCCCACAAATCATTGGTAGATTTTTCAGTTTCTCTTTAAATGTCTCAAAGAATTCTTTCTCTCTTTGTTTCAAAATGATGCTGTCAAGTAGTTAATTAATTCTGTCCATTATATCTTGCGTGATTCATTATTTTATTGGTTATTAATGATACTCTTTGTCCATTAAATATCTTACCTTAATTTCTAATTTCTACTTTTTCCAGCAGCAACATGACCTCATTTACATTCTTTTTAATAGTATCTGTCAAGGGTATCTGTATTTCTCTCCTTTTTTACATTTGTTCTATAAATATTTGTATATCTTGCAGTCATTTCATGTATGTGCAAACTATAAGACAGTTTGAAATTGTCTGTGTTTCTATGGGACATTAATTTACCCATGGTCCTTAATCCCAACAACTTTGACACCTTTTGTTGCTTTCTTGGCTTTTATTTTTCCTGTCTTCTGCTGAATTGTTCTAAAATTCAAGTAAAATGTTCTACTATTACATTATGTATAAATTTTATTTAGAATTATGCACATTTAATTGATATTATTATAGACCACTGATTGTTTTTCTGACTTCTAGTCTCTTAGATTTGGTTCATATTATATTAGTTTTGTTGCAACAAGCCCTATTTTCAGAAAGAACTTATTCCTAACAGACTATGAGCTCCTGCATATCCAAAATTCACTCTCTGAGTCAAGTGCTCATTTGACTAGCAGCTCAGTTCTGGAGTCAACATCACTCTTCCCTCATGACATTGGAGGGTTTGATTGATTGCCTTTATATTCTCAGCTCAAGCTGAGCTTGATGTCTCTCTCTGTCTCTTTCTTTTCTTTGCATGTGACACACTTTGCTCTTTGAAAATATTAACAATTCTATCTTATCTGTGCAGTTCTTAAATGTCACTAACATTTACCTGGGTTTTATCCCATTTTTAGGTCTTAGTTGTTCATTTTAAACTTGAGACTCATTTATTTGATTGTTTGATTAGTTACTTCACTCACTCCTCTCTGTAATTTTTGGTTGGAACTTGGAACCTAGAATCCTAAAAATGGCTATTTTATACACACACACACACACACACACGACTCTTTATATACTCTTCTTTATTTCATTTTTTTCTGATTTCTCAGATTTTCCTTTCTGACTTTTCTAGCTTACTGTCTTCAGCTATTTCCATTTTGTTTTCAACATAGATACAAATAATAATAATAATAATAATAGGTATTTTCATATATGTAAAGAATTTTGAGTATTCACTTTTTTTGGGGGGGGAGCTACTAAGGATTGAACTCAGGGGCACTCAACCACTGAGCCACATCCCCAGCCCTATTTTGTAGTTTATTTAGAGTCAGGGTCTCACTGAGTTGCTTAGTATCTCGCTTTTGCTAAGGCTGTGTTTGAACTTGCAATCCTCCTACCTCAGGCTCCTGAGCTGTTGGGATTACTGGCGTGTGTCAACACGCCCCAATAAATATTCACTTTTTTAAGTTGCATATTTTCCAAAATAAATTGTCCTTTCTTATCTCTGCAATTATATTAAATTACATTGTTGATCCCTATCAACTCTCTTTCCTCATGACTTAGTTTTTTAAATTAGTTTTGAAGCCTGCATTTCACTTCCTGGCTTTAATACAAATATCTGGTAGCACTGGGTTGTGCATTTATGTTTCTGGCAGAAGTTTTAGATGGCAGATTTTATTTTTTCACGCCAAATAAGAATCCTCATTGCCCTGTTGAGGAAAAGCAAACTTATAGGAGCCCAGCTCTGGGATTTTCAGAGAAAGGTTGAGGCATGTAGCTTCATGTAATATTGGGAGCTTATAAAATGGGGGGAGGGGGAGGCACTTCCATCCCTATCTGGAATAATCCCTAAACCAACACCTGATATCTTTTAAATTCTGACTTCTTATGTACAAAGCTATAAGTACAGCTTTATCCTGGATAAAATATCAAATCCAATGTTTTATTACTCCCCTATTCTACCCTTATTTGCTGGCCTGCTTCTCTTTCTGTTCCAATATCCAGATTAAGCACTGCCTCTGGACACATCAGTCCAATTCGTCAGAAAGCAGTGCTTGAGTTTTAGTGAAGGACAAATTTTTTTTCTGATGCCAATCACTTAGTATAGATGGACAGTGGGACTGACCCTCTGATGTAATTATTCTGAAAGCAACACTATTACATTACTCAGATGACTGCTGCCCTCTAACTCCACGTTGACTTTCTTCCCACCTGACATTTATGATGAGAATTACTCTTTCCTTTGCCAGCCTTTTTCTTTTGTTTGTTATAGGCTGAAGTTTATCTCTTCTGGTCCTTATAGGATTCCAATTCTGCCATCTGTCTTAAAGGTTCTTCATAATTCCCAGGGTGCTGAATGATAGGTGAAGTAGATATGGTCTCCATCCACCAAAATGATTCTGATTCCCCCAGAGCAGTAGTTCCTTACACAGCATTTTTGCCTTTCACCTCAAAACTGTGTTAAAGGAGAGCTTCTTTCATTTTTGAAGAGCTCCAATCATTAGAATCTATCATGAAAAGAGAAGTGATTCTAGGCTACTGAAAGAATCAGTCAGAAATCTACTGATAACATTCATTTTATCCTCTACCTTTTCATTTAGAGGCATTCTCTTTTATCTTTGACAATACAGATGGTTTGAAGGACCTTGCCTTCTTTATAGATCAGAGGAGAACTCTTCAATTCAAGAGATGTTGCAATGAAAAGTTAGCCTTTCTTTATTTTTTAATGTTATATTTAGAAGAAGCCACCTTGTCTGAGAGAACGTGCAGTGAAAATTAAGTAGCATGACAGAATGAGGAATAGAACACTACTCCTTCTTAGTTTGGAACATTTGAAATTAGATGGCTACTTAAGGTGGTAGTGTGTAGCATATGTAAGAATTTACATGATTTGGAGATCAATCCCAGACTTTAATGAGTGAACATCTTTTGGACATTAATTAGTACAGTGCAAAGACAGTTCTCAAAAGAGTATTTCCACATCATTCTTTACAAATTTATACAGTATTATAGAACCCTATCTTCCTACAGGGTTACTTGCTTACTAATTAGCACTTAATTTCAACCCCCCATGATTAGGGTAAGATTAGTACAAAGTACATAATGTAAAGCAGAGAAAACCTCATTCCTGGTCTAATCAGTCTCTATCATTGGATGTCATAACCATGAGGGGAGGAAGCATAGGAATCTGTAATTTTGTGAAATTTCTTGATGATTTTCACTTATCATCTTTTCTATCTCCTCACCGAGGCTATTGACATGTAGGCTATAACTGTTATTTTTAATTCAAACCCTATTTTCCTATCTCTTAGTTGTTTGAGAGAAAAATAATAAATGTGTCCTTGAGGATTTTTCTTGCTCAAAATGTGAACATGTCTATAGGATAACCTTCTGCTATTATTCACAATAATAAATTATGTGACCCATACCTATGCATTCACTTTCTTAAAACAAATTTTTATCTCCCAGTAACACCACTTATGCATGTTCATTTCAGAGCCTGTGAGAATAACATAACTGATCCTTAATGTCTTTGAATTTTTGCTGCTGGGGTTGGGGATAAGACATTACAATGAAATGTCATTCTCTCAGCACTTCTTCCATCAAAAGGAGGAAGAAAAGAAGATCACTTTTAAAAGCTACAAAGCCATGGAAACAGCACAGCTATCTGTCAGCAGTATTTTTAAATTTATACTTGGATTAAAGAAATTCAATAGAGTGACAATTTATGTATCCTTAATGAATAGCTTGTATTCATGAAATGGCAAACCTAAGTTAAAATAATTAATTTTTGAAAATATTTATTAAGTAACACCAAAATTGTAAGGACTCTAAGATAGAAATTTTTTATAGAATAACTACTAAGGCAGAATAGAATGTAAAAATAATTTCTTAATATCATTGCTGTGTTTTTAATGTTGCTGCCTGAAAGATCACATAATTATGAGTCAATGAAATATTATTGTTATATTTCCTTGTATATATATATACTTGGATATAAAACTTAACACTCTTGGCAAAGAAGCATACCATCATGTTTCACACAAAAAAAATGATTTTTAAAATCATCACCAGTCTTTTATTATTCACTAAAATAATTACTCAGCTTCTTCCCCCAAAAATGAAGATTTAAAAATTATTTAATATTGTACTGATCAAACAGTAAAGTAGTGTAAGATTGGGGAAATTACTAATGGTTACCGTAGACTAAAGTAAAAACCTATATTGTTCAGAAAAATAAATTCAACTCTATAAAGTATTTGAAGAGCAGTTCATGTTTAAACTTAAATATTCCATTTACATAGACAATTTTAACTAGCCACACTTTTGATAATTTTAGTGAAAATATTCTAATACTTATTTACAAATTATAGATATATTCTGACCATTTCTGTCTCAGTTTATGGAGACCATGGTTTTATACTAGCTATTAAGGCACAATTATTAGGCACCTGCTTCCTAACTAGTTGTTTATGTTATGTAAAACATATTTCTAATTTGAGGTAGCTATTCGTTGTGGTAAATATGAGTTATTTTTCTTCACCAAATATTAAGCTGATAACAGATTCTTCACCAGACAGTTGAGTTTTGAAAGCAGCAAGATTGAGTGAATTCCTCTCAAACATTTCTGCCTCATATTTCCTGGTGTCTTAAGCAAGCAGACTCAATCTCTAAATGAAAGGAACTGCAGATTTTGAGACTACTCTTTCAGTCTACCACAAAAGATATTTGAATTTTTAAATGTTTTAATAATTAAAACACCCTTTTGTCAAAAAAAAAAAAAAAAAACCACCACAAATGTGATCATATTCTCCTCACTGTTTAGTATCTCTGTTCTAAATGAGAGTAATTTTTTTGAAGGACCATTCAACAGAAAATGTTCTCTGGCCAATTTAAATATCTTTTGCTGTGCACTGAATTGCCAATGCACTGTTTTTCATAGTCTTTTAGTGTTTCAGTAACTATGTCCCTTTAAAGCATTTGACATGCTCATATCTTACTGTGAATTCTACTTATAAGGGATGCTGTTAGAAAAGTGTACCTTTGGCAATGACATGTGCTCACTGGTGCCAGAAAATGTGACTTTGGATTCTACCCACAGTTATTCTCCAGTGCCATATGTCTGCCTTATAAAAATGCACAAGTCAAGTTCTTGTGATTCATCATAATTACTGTTAATTATTTGCAGTTTTGCCAACCAGGAAAAACACTTGATCAGTCACAAGCAGATGTACACCTGGTAAAATGAGTGGAAGATTCTATTTTTTATCATATTTTTTCTCTCTTTGTCTCTGTCTTTCTTCACGCATATAAATATACCTATACATATGTTTCATTTAGTTGGTTCCCCCTTTATCTTAATCTGTTTGCAATTTCAAGAAACAATGCCAGTATTGTCACATGATTTTAAAGGTCCTATGAATTATCACTTTATTTCACTCTTATAATTACTGTATTTCATACTATCCTTACAAAACTATTAAGACATATCAAACCTGTATCAGGAAGACTGCTGCAAAAGAAAAACAGTAGATCCAATAACATATTTTCTTTTAAAAAATAATCTGTTTCTTATCAAAAACAGACTTTCATTTTCATTTAAGATTTAATTAAAATTGACACAAAGAGGATATTTGAAAGGTTTTCAAATGGAAATATAATTATCTTTTCAAACATTTGCCTCATGTAGTACAACCTGTCTTTCTTCAAATCTATAGACCCCTCAAGAAAACACCTGTGAAACAGTACATAAATCCCAGTTTTTTTAAATACTGCAGGATATCATTATGGTAAATAAGAAAAAAAAAAACGGTAAAAAATGAAAAACCTTATGACACAATGGGATATTAAATGAGTTTTCTCTTCTTGGAAAAGACCCAAACGAATAGGAAGTTTAAAGGATAATCTTAGGATCAAGAAAAAAAATTAGCACTGATATTTAAAGTTTCTAGTAACTGAGGTAAGAAAACCTATAAATTTTAGGAGTATTTTATACTGCCTTATTTAGAATGCAGGGCTAATTCACCTGAACAGAAAGAGTCCTGACTGTATTGCTTTCTAACGAAGGCTGTCTGCCACACTGAAAACTCTGGGAACCAAGATGGTGGTCATAAAATAAGCTATATCCTTCTGGTATGGTTATTAACTTTGATAACCCAATACAAATACTTCTTATCAAAATCTAAAGTGGCTTTCTAACTCATACTTTATTTTTTTTTTTTTGGTAAAAGAATACCAAAAGATGGGAAAAAATTTAAAGTCTTCTAAGAAACCATCTGTTATCGTAAAATCTAAATTCTTAGACCCCTATAAATGTGGTATAATGAAAACTGGTTTTCATCGTGCTTCTTTATTTGCATTAATTTTTGTTTTCTTTTGTCCCTATATTCTGTTATTCTTTTCTGTAAAAATACTTATCCATGTGTCATTAGTTTCTCTTTGTATTAACTGGATATTCTGAATCATGGAATTCTCAGTTATTGTCTCAGTAATTCACTAATTAGCCTTACATATGACAATCCCTAACTCAAATACAAAGGTTTAAATGAAGAAATCTGTGTGTGTGTGTATGTGTGTGTGTGTGTGTGTGTGTGTGTGTGTGAGAGAGAGAGAGAGAGAGAGAGAGAGAGAGAGAGAGAGAGATTTTCCCCTATGTGTCTACATTTCTACATGTGGGAGTTACTAGAGATATTATTTGGTTTGCTCCTTGCCAAAAAAGCCAATGCATGTTGTTTGTGAAATCCTCACTCTACAATATCTTTTTATAGCTTCAGTTTAGGGAAAAGGGCATTTACAAAACCTTCTGGTTTTGATGTGAAAAATAATATCTATATGAGGTATAATGTCCAAAAAAAATTCCATAGTATTCAATAGCCCCTGCTATGTAATTGACCTAATCTTTCATTTTCACATATCATCCCCCTGAGCTACCAATGTAAATGTATTCTTTCTCCAACTGAGAACACTTTCCTGAGGTTTTGCTATTTTATGGTATTGGGTCCACTACATATTGATTACATACATACAAAAGACATATGCACTCAACATCTCAAGACTATAAGAACATCTTTTGTTTCTCTTCTGTACCTCCCACCTTTAAAGAGACACTTGCTTGTCCTTTTGTAAACAAGATCTTTACAGAATGCACTGCTGTTTCAATAATAAGTAGACTTTGGAAATGGCATGAGCAAGTTTAGATCAAAACAAATCTGAAGCCATTCAAGCTTACCTGTGCAACATAATGATAAGGTTCCCTGGCCTGGAGTCCAAAAGATGCAGATAGACTTTTTCTCTACCAAATATTAACTGTAGAGCCCCAAGCATGATGAAATTATGTTAAGCCCATTCATAATAACACATTACTTACTTAATTGATTCTTGTAAGAATTTAGTTCTGGTGCATGGTAATTGTCTAAAGGGCAAGATAGTATATGAGAACAAAAGTCTAAAAGTGTAAGTTATACAGTATAACTATTCATCATCTTTCCTCTGCTTACATTCAAAGGGTGTGTGTGTGTGTGTGTGTGTGTGTGTGTGTGTGTGTGTGTTTAATGGGAACAAAGAGAAGTCTCTACTTCTTTATGCTGATCAGGAAGAAAGCACATAGAAAAGAATAATATATAGCCAAGAAAAGGTAAATTGATTTGAATAACAAAGGCAAGGAGGTATTCAACAAAAAGAAAAATAGGAAATATCTGAAAGATGAGAGAATTAGAGTGAAAGAGATGTACAGGGATGAATCTAAGCTCTGACGCAGAAATTTCTAGGAAGGTGACTCAGACTGGAGTTCTCCTGATAGCCAACTTTGAGATGAGATTAGTGTACCAGAGATATATTAAAATGTGCTCTAAAGGTCAACACCTTCAGAAAGGAAGTGAAGAATACAAGACTGAGAACAGGAAAACCTTGAGCTTCACCCTCTGGAGAGTGCTGAGGTTAGAATGAACTACCTGAGTTGTGCTAAGTGAGATGAGGAAGCCAAGCCTTTCTAGCAGTAGTTGAGTCATAATCGGATGCTAGCTGTGCTGGGAAAGAACATGATTTTTGACAAGAGGCCCTCTTAATCCAAGGCAATCCCAGATGTTCTCTTTGTACTTGGCTGGTAACATTCTCAGGAGCTGTGCATGTCCTTCATTCCTGAAGGGGGTTCTGGGCAGTGAGCACCTCAGTGTGTCCTCCATAGAAGCACAGCACAAGACAAAATTTGAGCTAATGAGAATACTAAAGGGAAAGTGAAACGACTAGAGTTAGAGGAAACTCCAGCATAGTTCCCAAGTCCTCCCTTCTACCTCCATGGAGATTACACTGATGATCCATTTCTCTTCAATGGACACTTTCTTCACAACCTCTTGACTGAGCATGACAGATCCTCAGATGTTTTTGACAATCCTCTCCCCAGAGACTGAGAATCACTGATTTCAGTGCAACTATATCAGCATACACTTATAAGTGCTATATATATGTTGTATGTAGCCACACTCTAATTACCTTTATCTTAACATTCTACTGCCTCCCAGTACATTTCATTTTTTAATATACTATCCAAACTTTGAAAGTAAAACTGAAGCATAAGTAAGGAGAGGACACTATGGGGAGAGGTTAAGGGCACAGATTCTAGATTACTTATGTCAAGGTCATATATTTAATATATGGCCAATGAGTAGCATAATCTTAAGAAAGATTTTTTTAACCACTTTGAACTCTTGTATGTAGATAGTAATACTATTCACTCCATAGAGTTGTAATGGGAATTAAACAGATGGATATATTTAGAACAATGGCCCCTAGTTGATATAATCATATTGTTTGTTATCATTATTACCATGGTTATACAAAAGGCTTGAGTTTGTATGTAATCTCCAGTTTGCTCATTGAAACTTTAGATTTTTTTTTAAACTTTAGATTTTTCTCACCAATTGGAAAATCAGTTTCTATATTCCGATAACAAAACCACTGTTCTCAACTGGTAACTTGACAAATGAAGTAAATCTTTGCCTTACTCTTTCCAAACCCCCTAATAAGCTACTATATTAATTTGTTTTCTCAACTTTTCTTTTTTTTAATTTGTATTAGTTATTGATGGACCTTTATTTATTGATTTGTTTATATGTGGTTCTGAGAATCGAACCCAGTGCCTCACTCATGCTAGGAAAGTGCTCTACCACTGAGCCACAATGCCAGCCCTCAACTTTTCTTTATTTATGAAAACCTTCTGTGATGGTTATCTGTCAGCTCAGACACAGAGTACCCATATATTTGGTTAATCATTATTGTGAGTGTGTCTGGAAGGGTATTCTTGATTAGGTATAACATTTGATTGACTGAACTAAGTAAAGCCGGTTGAGCTTCTTTATGTAAGGGTCTCTTTAAGATTAAAGGACAAAAAAGACTGGCCCTTCTGAAAATAAAAGGGGGTTCCTTCCTGCCCAACTGCCTTAAACTGAGATCAATCTTCCAGTCTTTGGACTCAAACTGAAATATTGGATCTTCTTAGGTTTCATCTTGACTTTGGACTAGAGCTGTACAGTTAGCTCTCCCAGTTTGCAGGCTTTCAGACTGAAGACTGGAACTGCACACTGGCTGCCTGGATCGCCAGTTTGATAACTGCAGATCTCAGTACTTTGCAGCCTCTGTAGTCATGTGAGCCAACTCCTTAAAAAAAATCTCTTTATTGATTTCAGATCTATTGGTTGTTCTTCTCTGGAGAACCCTTATACATGCTTCTAGAAATTATTTGCATAAAAATAGTAGTTTGCACTGGAAACTGTCCTGATTGGGGGGGAGGGAAATGTACTCTATATTTTGCCCTGCTCACACCTCTGTCTCTTCACACTGATGCTTCAGTATTCTTGATAATTTTTTTTCTATAAAAAGAAATTAGTCCTATGGAAAGAGCATTTGTTAGTAATGAGTACTGACAACAGAGAATAGTGATTCTGGGCCAAAAGGAATAAATGTGTGTGCATATGTGTGTATGTGTTTGTTTGCTTGTGGAGAGAAAGAGGGAGAGAGAACATATATTATGCAAAACAGGTATAGGTACACACATAAACACTGTTTTTCTTTAGATCATGACTACTGAACTGACCTACCATTTTTTTTTCAAGTATATATGTAACTCCTGATTCCCCTTAGGCCTCTCCCTCTCTTCTCTCTTCCCCCTCACTCTCTTTTTCTGTCTCTCTCATTGCTATGCCTGAATTTGTTACTTAATAGCCCTGCAGGTTTAACCCAGTTAATTAATGATGAGTATCAGGTTCCCAAGTGATGTGATTCAAATACCTCCTATGTAAAGCTCCAAATGTGTCTCCTTTTACAATATGTGTACTCTAGGGTGTCACAAACTTTGTCATGCAATCCATTTTCCCAGTGCCTCTTGAGAGATCCATTTTGATGAACAGCATGCTTACACCATTATCATGTACTGCCCAAGAGAAATTTCATCAACTGTTTTATGTGGAAAATGGTAATAATATAAAAGTAATGGTATCATAAAAGCAAGGGAAAGAGGAGCAAGAATAAAAATTAATTTTGAAGAGTAAATTAATCAGTTGTAAATTTTCTTTTTATTGGTTCATGCAAATTAATAATTCTAATTTTCCAATTTGAAATAAAAATGGCACCACCGATTTGCTGAAATATTTACAAATATGAAAAATCTGACAATATGCTAACAGGAAAAATAGGGTAACTAAATTGTTACTCTTTTTAACTATTTTATTTTTTAGTTGTAGTTAGACACAATACCTTTATTTTATTTATTTTTAGGTAGATGCGGAGGATGGAACCCAGGGCTTCAAACGTGCTAGGCAAGTACTCTACCGCTGAGCCACAACCCCAGTCCTAAAAGGTTACTCTTTTAATATTAAACAATTGAAATAAATTAACTTCTTAAACTGTATTTCCTTTGCTCAAGAGGGCACTGACGTGTGCACCACACATTTATAGTGCTTATCATAAAGCATCATGTATTTTATCTCATTTGGTCATTAAATGCCTTTGTGCAATAATTTTTATTGTGCCCATTTCAAAATGAGAAAACCAGGGTACTAAAAAAGCTAAGTGATTTGAGGTCACAGAGTAATTCTCAGAGGAACTGCACATTTAAAAGATCATTAGCTCCTCAGATGTAAGACAAATTATAGATGTGAATGAGGAATGTCTGTTAGATTAAATGTGCAATGGGCTATTTACTCTAAAGGGAAAGCAATCTAACTTTTTGAAAACCATGTATGAAGCAGTGGGTTGAGTCCTGTGTTTTATGATTGGAGAGGGACTGACTATATAACATAATTTTGGTAACAACATTGCTACTTTTAAGTTTTTTTTCCCAGATATATTAATTACGAGATAAAAAGAAATAAATATTAAATTCTCTAAATATTATCTATGATCATACTACTTTGAAAAAAATCAACTTATTAATTTCCTTTTTGATTTTTTCCTAGGTTCATTCTACCTATTATAGTGGTCCGAATAGTATCCTCCTAAAATTTATGTCAATCCCGAATCTCAGGTGTGATCATTTTTGGAATTAAGTTCTTTTCAAATATAATGAAGATAAGAAACTTGAAGAAATCGTAGTGGATCAGGTTTAGGCCTAAATCCAATAAAAATATCCTTATAAAAGACAGAAAATGGTTCAGAGCAACTGAGGAGAAAAGGACATAGAGACATGCACCAGGGACTGTTATGCCTTGGCAAGCCAAGAAGGTCCAGGGCCACTAGAGCTGGTGAGGACAAGGAAGGATTCTCCAGTACAGTCTTCATAGAGGCTGTGGCCCTGTTGATTTTTAAGTTTTGATTTCTGTTGTCCATATTTGTGGGCCAGCAAATGTATATTGTTTTAAGACACCTGGCTTGTGATAATTTTGTTATGTTAATTGAAAAAATTTAAAGAAAAATGACAATAACAAAGTTATTAGCTTAGCTGTGGGTTGCAATAATATTTGCAAAAAGAAAGTCCAATAAAAGATCATTCTGTCTCTGTGTTAAGATATGAGGTGTCTGGGCTGGGGATGTGGCTCAAGCGGTAGTGCACTCGCCTGGCATGCGTGCGACCTGGGTTCGATCCTCAGCATCACATACAAACAAAGATGTTGTGTCCGCCGAAAAATAAAAAATATTAAAAAAAAAAGATACGAGGTGTCTTCTAAAACTCACATGTGAGATAATGCAAGAATTTTCAGAGGTGAAATGACTGGTTATGAGAACCTTAACCTCATCAATGGATGAATCCACTGACATGGATCAATTGGGGCAGTAACTGCAGGCAGTTAGAGTGTGACTGAAGGAGGTCAGTCACATGGAGTGTCATTTTGAGATTTATACTTTGTCTCTCATGAGCAGAGCTTTCTCTCTGCTTCTGATTGCCATGGTCTTAGATGCTTTCCTCTATGCCTTCTTGCCATGATGTGCTGCCTCAGCTTGGACCCAAAGCAGTGGAATCTGCCGACCACTGACTGATCCTCTAAAATCATGAGCCAAAAATAAACTTTTCTTCCTGAAAGTTGTTATTAGTTCTTTTGGTCACAATAACTAAAAAGTTGATTAATATACTCTGAATTTAAAATATACTAAGAAATATCCGCTCTAATCTGATAATATGAAGGAGAGATTGATTAAACTATGAAAACAATAAACCATTATTAAATAGTCTTATACCCGGGTAAACTGCATTTATAGTTTGCAATTTGCATTCAGGAACATGTTTTGGTTTTTGCTATATTTTTGTAGAATAATTAAGCCTCCCAATTTGCCAAATAAAGAGTATTTCCTAGAGTAACATAATTTGGCAACATTTGTAGAGAAACTAAGTAGGAATCCCTACCTTTCCTGCTATCACCACCCAAGTGAAAAATTAAGCTTTAAACATGAAATGTAAAAGTATTTAAAAAACTGCAAAGAAGAAAAAATTAGTTCTTAAGGTTTTTTTTTCTTTTTTTTCTTTAAGAATAACATATATTTGAAAAGAGGTGGAAATTCAAGTTTTAATTTTTCCTTGGAGTAAAACTCCTCTTACAAACTTTATTTTGAAATTATACTAAATGTAGATGCATACAATGGTAAAACAATACTGAAGGAGCTTAAGTGCTCCTCAATAATAGCATAATTGTTAGTACCTAAATTTAAATCTGAATTTCTGCATTTGATCACTGATTTTCCTCTGGGTAAACTCTTCCTTAGCAGCAGTAACCCCCCTCCCCACTGTTATGATGATAAAGGTGCATGACCAAGGTATGCCATTAATAGGTGGGAACATTTGGATCTGAACAGAGAGAATAGTATTGCATGTTACAGGTGTTTAACAAATATTGCTGTTTTCTATGATTTCGCACATATCTAATAGTACTTTAACAATGAAGAAAGAATTTAAAAGATTAAAAAATAGAAACAGTTGTACACTGTCACCATTAAAATACAGTTTTTACAGAGCTAGCCAATGTGATGAATTAAGAAAAAATTAAAGGAGAAGGTAAAAGGATTTTGGCAGACAATGTAATTCGATTGTAAATCATGTAAAAATGAAACAGAATGGGAAAATTAATAGCAGATGTTATGTACTGAACAATGTCCCTCCAAAAAAATATGTGAAATTCCTAAGTCCCTGAACCTTAATGTGTCCTTATTTGGAAATAGTCTGCAGATATAACTGGTTCAGGTAAATTTACACTGAAGTAGAAGAGGCCCCTGATCCAGTATGTCTGGGGTCCTTATGAGAAAAGGAGAGGTACTCAGAAAAGATATGGCTTTGTGAAGGCACATACACAGCATGAGGAATCAGCATGTGACAATGGAGGCTGAGATGGAAATATTGCAGCTGCAAGCCAAGGAACAACCAAAGATTGTGGGCCTTCACCAGAGAGCTGGAAAGTGCCAAGGACATACTCTATATGCGTATTTATGTCAGTATACATATAAGCTGTGGTAAGACATTAATTTTGTTAATTTGAGAAACGATATCTACAGAAACTTAAGATAAGCATCACTGTTGGTAATACAAAATAAAAAGTGAACCTTTATAATATTTGCAAAAAAAAATGAGGATGCATGTTAGAACAGGCCTTACAAAAAGTTATAATGCAAGTTTAAGGCAATAAAATGATAGCATTTAAAATTAATATGAGAATAAGTAATGGTGAAGAAAAAAATAACTAGTTTTTCCAAATTATTATTGCCTATATAGTAATCATGGAAAACCAAACACAATATAAAAAGAAAATTATTAAAAGTGACAAGAATTCATAAAATAGGGACCCACTCTTAAATATTCTCTTTCTAGAATTCATAAAATAGGGATCCATTCTTAATATACTCTCTTTCTAGCATTCCACCTCTGTACATTATTTATTATATCATTCCTACTACATATTATACTAAATATATAATATTGTTATAATAATATATAATTTCCTCAATAGCTTGAGTCATTTAAAGAAAAAAAGAGAGACTAATTAAGTGTGAGGCTTCATAATCCTGAGTAAAGTGATACAATATTGTATAGAACTTAATTCTTCTTAGTTTAATCTAAGTAATAAATTATAATTTAAATACAATTATTAATTGAATTTTATTTTAATGGACAAATATGAAGAATTAATGAGAAGACATAAGGAAATATCTTGAAGCAGAACAATAAACAGGTATTTTCTTTCTAATAACAGTTATAGCAATCAATCTTATAAGGTAGTGTTTGCTTTTTTGTGTAGGAATGAATGAATTGATCAAGTGGTTTATATAAAAATAGAACCCATGTTTATAGGGGAATATGTTCAAATCACAACTATTAAACAATACAAATGGTCATGTTGGCTACCTCTTTTTCTTTTTTCTTTTTTTAATTAGTGCAAAATAATTATGCATAATAGTGGCATTCATTGTGATACCTCTGTACAGGGGCATAGCATAATTTGGACAATATTATTCCCCAGGACCCTCCCCTTTTCCTTCCCTCTCACTCCCCCTGTTCCCTTTCCTGTACTCTACTTGTCTCCCTTCTATATTCATGAGATCTCCCCGCCCCCCGTTTTCTCTCTAGCTTCCACAATATGAGAGAAAACATATGGCCTTTGAGTTTCTTAGCCTGATTTATTTCACTTAAAATGGTGTTCTAATTGGCTACTTTTTAATAAAATAAGGTAACATTCTTATTTTGTCTCATAATTTAAAAATTCCAAATGTGTCTAATAATTAACTAGAAAGACAAACTATAAATAGGAGTAGTAATCTAGTCTTAACATTTAAAGAGTCAAAGTAATTTAATTTTATTCTATATTTTTAGATATTGGCATAGAAAAAGCACAACCCAAAGAGAAGAATGAGAGGGAATGGAGCCACCCACATGTTCCTCTGTGTAGCTACATCTGTTCTCACAAGCTAACGTGGAGAACCTGAAAGAACTATTAACATAAGAAAGCCTGTCACAAACCACTGCAGTTTTGCCCAGTTTGTGTAAATTTTGTTCTATGAGTATATATATCTGTGCAAATGTATAAAAGGGCACTTAGAAGAGTTGTGGTAAATTGCTGAGAAAACCTAATTCTGGGAAATAGAATTTGACTTTGGGAAATGAAAAGGGAGCAACAGAAATTAGAAATGTCTTTTCATGCTGTCATCTATAAGAAGTTTATTTTTTAATGCAATATATTCCTAAAATAATTTGGCAGTTTGCATGCTATGAACTTAAATTATTCTATTATTTTTCTTCCTAGATTTTATAGTGACACATCTTTTGCAAATACTCTTTGCTCAACAGGCTTAATGCTGATTGGGGTTTATATTCTTTTTTCTTACTGGTTGACAGTCACAGTAAAATATAGAAGAAAACTTGAAATACATTCATTATTGAAATATTTTATTACCACATATTTATTTTAATAATGGAAATTTCCAAGTATGCATTACACTACATAATCTATAAAAACAATGGAGTCATAGAAAATGTCATAGTAGCTAAATGTTAGGAATTTTATTTATATCATGAAAGCAAAAACAGAACTTATTTTTACTAACAACTTAAAATTATCCTCTAAAATATTTACTTAGGAAT
The DNA here is from genome assembly GCF_021218885.2 of Marmota monax. NCBI lineage: Eukaryota > Metazoa > Chordata > Mammalia > Rodentia > Sciuridae > Marmota > Marmota monax. The sequence goes on from NW_026692781.1 coordinate 21,043,718, forward strand.
GAAATTCTTCAATTCATGCCAATTTCCTCCAAACACTAAAGGTTTAAAAATACATGTGACTTGAATTGGCAAGGTATCACATTAAGAAATACCAGTCACAAAGCAAAAATATTTGAAAAGCAGATTAAGTCTTCATAAAATATTCTCAAGGAATGCCAAAACAGGATTCCAATCATAATTATATCAAACTTTTGCTCTAGTTCACTACCTTTAATCCTTTTTACCCTTATGTTCTTCTTTTCTCTTTTTTTAAAAAACTTGCAAATTCTTCTTGCAATCCGGTCTGTGTGGGACTTGTGGTTTCAGATTAGTGTTCCCCAGCTCATTCTCAGTTTTTTCTAAGACAACTAGTTTTTAGCTCTCTTGCTTCTGCACAGAGCAGCCAGAAAGAAATCGGATCACATCTCTCCTCTGTTAGAAACCCTCCATAGAGTTTTAGCTCTCTGACATTCTTATTCTCAGTCACTCAACTAACTCCACATAAGAAATGTGAATTTAAAAATCCATAAATTAACAACAATCCTTATCAAGAAAAAATGAGACTAGCCTACTGATCAATAGCTCAAGTTTTGAATCTTTCAAGAAATGCAACAAATTAAAATGATGTGAACACAAAATGATTGGGCAAATATCCAAATCTTATTTAGCCTATGTTGATCATGATTATGTTCTAGTTTATTTTCCGTCTTCTAAGAGTATTGACCAGTCAAAATAAGAATTTTGTAGCTTTAAAAGTATATATAAAACAAGTCCAGAGCAAAAAGAAAATGAGCCAATTTTACTAATACTATTAAGAGTCTAGTATAATTATGTTAATATCTGTTTGCTATAATGTCTTTGTTTTGTTATTTTATATTTATGATATGTTTAAATGAATGTTTATTTGATAGTCACATAAATATGTTGTTGTCTAAGTTGAGATGGATTCTATTAACTGTGTAACCAATATTTAATCTTTTAAGAAAAGTTAAATTTCTCTCTTGCTAATTGTCTATAATTCACTGACGGTATTTAATTCTTTTAGCTTGCTTATCAGCTTAGCTTTAATAAGTTAAATGTGAAAGCCAGCATCATAAGGATCAGTTAGTTTTATGCACCAAGTATCTGCCACAGTAACATGTCAAATATTTCCAATGTTTACATGAACCCTTATCCCTTTTAAGGCCTGAAATGAGAGCCCATGGAAGGTGGGTAAAGGAGCTAATCCCAGTAACCATGTGTTGTGCAAGACCACAGCTCCCTTCTGATCTGTCTGAGGTCCACTGAGTCAGTCCATATAATGCTGGATAGATCTGAATTTGACTGGGGAACAAATTTTAAACTTTACCTGGACTCCCATTTCATATATTCATCCTCATCTATGTATTTGAAAGATTGACAAGCTGTCTGAATAATTAATATACTTGTTTGTTTTTAATCCACTAAGAAAGTTTCACTTTGCTGCAACTTTCCACCAAACTGCGGTAAACCATAAAATGTGAGACTCCTATATTAAATTCAAATTATTTTATTTTGATTGATTCAAATACACTCATCCCAAAAGCATTCTATTACTATTAGTAAACCATTAGAAATAGTATACACTGGGAATCTTCTCATAGTATAGTCTTATAGTGTAATCTGGGAATATTCTCATACTTTAAAACTTAAGGGATCACCATTATGAACCCAATAATCTTGGAATATTTTGATAATGAGATGATCTTAAAACAGTTCAATTAAATCATGTAACTATATCTTTTGGATTCTCTTTATTTTAAAATATACATTGAAGAGTGATTTAATTTAAAGAACACATATTTAAACCACTGCCAGCCAATTTTTTTCACACTAAAGAGGGTAATTTTTTGTGTTGACAACTTCTTTACAAGTGGCAGAGAATTTGACTGAATTTCATCTGTGCCATAAAATGTTCTCATAATATTTTTCCAGGCAACCTGCCTTCTATGGAGACCTCCAACTGTGAGACACAACACAGAGAAGTGATGTAATGGAAAGACCAGTGAGCCTATCCACCCTGACGCACCAATCTTGTCAATAAATAACTGGCATCTGGCATCCAATTTTTCAACTACAATGAGATTAAAACTGAATACTCATTATTTCCAAATCAACAAAAACTGATCATAATCAGATTTTTTAAAAACTGTGATTTCTGTATCAGGAAAGGCAAGGTGGTATTATATTGCTCTTAGTTATTTAGGAAATTAGCATTATGTTAGGAGTAAATAACACTTTGCTACACAGTAAAATCTCTTTGCATTAAAAATAAATTATATATTGGGGCTGGTACTGTGCCTCAGCGGTAGAGCACTCGCCTAGCACAGGTGGGGCCCGGGTTCGATCCTCAGCACCACATAAAAATAAAAAGGTATTATGTTGTGGCCATCTATGCCTAAAAAATAAATATTTTTTAAAAAATTATATAAATTCTCAATCAATGAAGAATAATATTGAACCTACCCTGGCCAGTGAGAAAGAAGTGAAATGACTTTTTATTTTGATGTAAATCTGTGATATTTAAATTATACTATTTTTTAAGTCAACATGACATTTGAATTCACTTTGTCAAAAATAAAGGAGAATATTAAAGGTAGTAATTTCTATCAGGAAGCAATATTTTGCTGAAAACTGTTGTGATTCCTTCTATTAAAATTTCTTTTAAGTTATCTATCTGCATTATGACAATCAATTATGGATATTAGTAAGTGAAACAAACTCAAGGACCTAAACTTTAAGAGCCTTCAGGATATTATAAACAGATTATTTTATATAAATACACTATACTTCTTAGCACATAGAAATAATTTTGACTAAAAAAAAAAAGAAACACCATCAACAACATGCAAAAAGAGCAATTCTCTTCTCATAGACATAATTCAGCAATTGCATAGAAAGGTGAGATCTTTAAAATGTCCTTACTATGCAGTCCAAAACACAGGGATGTGTCCCAATTTCCTCATCAATAAAATGAGGGGTTCTACCACATGAGTGACTAATTACTTTTTGCTCCACATTTTATGCTTTTTAAGGGTTAAATTTTTAAAAAATAGCAGAAAAAATAGTTTTCTTGCCTCTACTTTTGGGGTAATGTTGATATGTATTATGTGATAATTTTATGCTTAAAATTAATATAGACTATTGTTCAGATTCTTAACTCAAAGCATGGGTTTCTCAGTCATAACATTTCTCTCATAGATATCAATCTTAAGAAAGCTTAGGTAGCATTTTATAGTGAGAATAAAATTCTATCTAAAAATGTTATGCTCTATTTTCTTGACCCTTTCCCCAACACTTTCATAATCACTAGCCAAAAGGTAACAAAATTTATTTTAAATTATAGGAATAGAGTTTATGCAGTTAGGAGGTAATCCCTGAATAACAGTGCTACTGAGTTTGCTCACCTACTCTTTGATTTGCATATAAAGTTCCACGGCCAATTCTCTAGGCATGGTGAGTCATTGACCTTGGACCCACAGTACACTCTTGGGAATTATATCATCCACTTTCCCTACCAATCTACTTCATTATCATTCTTCCTATAACTTCTCTCATTTGGAGCTCAGTTCTTCAACACAGAAGGTAGAAATAAATTCTGTTATCTTCAAGTGGAAAATTCACTGAAAGGGATAGAAAGGCGAAGGGGACAGATCTCACAGTAAGTATGAAGAACTGGTGAGGAGAATGGGAGTAATCTGTGGGAACCTCCAGAAGGTTATGGCAGCAGGAAATTTAGTAAGAGTCACAGCTGAGAGGCAGTCTGGATGCTTTGCCTTAATTGCCACAAGTGATGGTGTGAATCAGCACTGACTGAAACAGCAGCTGGTTGGGAAAATTGGGGGGTTTTGGCTTTGAAAGAAGATACATGTGATTCCTAGAAGGAAGATACAGAGACTCAGAATGGAATTAAATGATGTACTTCCATCAGACCAACAAAATCCAATATACATAGCTTCTATTCCCAGATCTGGTATATGGGCCACAGTTTAGGTCAATTGTGTAGGTCATCCAAACTCAGTTTTCAGTCTTGGTCATCACTGAATATTTTTTGCTCAGGACATATTACAAATGAGGAAGTCTTTGGTAACAAATTTCAAGCAATATATGAATTTAAGAAATGGTATTTTATGGTTGAAAAACATTTACCAATAAAAAGTATTTATGTCTAAATTCTTTTGATATTTAAAGCTAATTTCTTTCAGATAAAACACTTTATCTAAAAAAGGAAATTGGAAGACAGTTGTTGCACTAGTATGTACTGTCTTGGTAACAGTATAACAGAATATACTGCCAACATGTTAAAATATAGAGCAGGCAAACTTGGAGGCACTAGGAAAAGCATTAAGTTTTGCTAAGGCTTGTTCTTACTGGGAATCCTAGAAAGAAAACAAGAAAACAAACTAAGAATAGTGTTTATGTGAGTAAACAGGCCACCAAATTCTGTAATTGGCTAGCCTTATAATCAGGGCATTAATTATTTCTAATTTAGCATTTTTGTTCTTACAAAGTTATTTAGATTGTTCTCTACTAAGTAATTTACTGGATTTTTGAGTGTCTGAAATATATACTAAGTTGTCTTGCATTTGAACAAACCTTTTGTTTTATTTTTAAAGAAAAAACCTTTGAGTAGCAGTACCCTTCCCATGTCCCAGGAATTAAGCTTACCTTCAGATTGTTCAGGGTCTGCTCCTCCTCAATTTGTTCCTGAGTTACTTCTCATAGGCAGTGGGAGCACACAAACCAATTAGTTCTCACAGTGGTGGCTGGAGAAGGGGTCACTGCACTCATACTTAACAACAGGAGGGTTAACTCCAAGAAAATAAGCCCTGAATCTCACTGATGTAAGGAATTCCAGGGTGGACATTTTAAAAAGTTCCTTTCTCTGAATTCATTCATTGACCCAATAATAAATTTTCAAAATCGGCTTGAATAATTTGTGAACAAGGTAAAAAAAAATAAATTTATGATAAAAGAGAAAGGAAACCAGCTAAGAAATTTCAAAACCTAGCCATTGTATCAAATTGAATTTTTTTTAATTTACACAAGATTATTCCTAGTAGATTATGAACTATGTCTCTGAACCAAAAAAAAAAAAAAAATAGTGCATTTAAAATACAATTCATTATAATCCTTCACTTGTCTATTGATTTTTATTTTATATTTTACATAAAAATATAGATTAGGAGAATACAAATCAAATTATTTGTTATTTAGTTTTAAATAATTTATTATATTACTGGTTTTGGTGCATAATAATTATACATAATGGGAGGTTTTACTGTGGCATATTTGTAGATGCACATAAGATACTTTTATCAACTGTATTCCCCAGTTTCTCCCTTTCCCTTCCCCTCCTCCCTCTCACTGTTCTTTCTTCTATCCTACTGGTCTTCCCTCCATTTTCAAAAGATCCTTTCTTCTTCTTCTTTTTTTTTTTTTAACTTCCACACATGATAAGAAAAAGTTGAGCCTTTACTTTATAAGTCTGGCTTATTCTGCTTAACATTAGTCTCTCTAGTTTCATCTAGTTTCCTTAAAATGACATAATTTTGTTCTTATTTATGATGGAACAAAACTCCATTGTGTATACATGCCACATTCTAACAGATAAGCATTAGAAGTACATGTGGATAACAACATATTGCATAGAAATAAGTCAATTTAAATTCAACATATACTCATATTCATATTTAAAGATTATTCTAAATTTGAATGATTAGAATAACAGGTTAAATCACCAACTTTGCTTTAAAATGTAGATTTTAATTTGTTATTTTCCTCATTTTTAAAAAGGAGCCAAATTGGTGTCTATTGCAGTCTTGTGAAATATACTGCTTTATTTTTTTTAAAGATCATTAAAGATGAAATTGTGGATTTCTCTTCAACCTGAACAATCTTAGAAATCGCACCTAGAATAGTGTGGGCAGACAATAGATATAAAGTTATATAACTTATAAATTTTCCAGAGTAATTCTAATCCACATTGTTTCAAAATTTTACCAGTAACAAAGGCTATGGCTTTAATGTTTGTCCCCTTTAAAACACAGGTTGAAATTTAACAATGTTAAGAGGTGAGACCTTTAAAGGTCTATGAGTGCTCCACTCTTATGGGTGGATATAATGCCATTGTAAAAGGATGAATTCACCCCTCTGTCACTGTCTTGCTATCCCACCTTCTGTCATGTGATGGCACAGCCAGAGGGCACTCTCCCTTGAACCATCTGCTGGCACTTTGTGGATTCCCTAGACTCCCAACTGGAAGCTGTTCATTACAAATTACTCATGCTCAAGTATTTTGTGCTAGAAGCACAAAACAGACTGAAACATCTATTGTTTTGCGTTGATATAACCAAAATACAGGACAGGCAAAATGAGGAGGAAAAGTTTTGAGGCTCCTGGTTTCAGAGGTCTCAGTCCAGAGATGTTGAACTCCATTTCTTTCATTCCAAGATGATACAGCACATCATGGCAGAGGTCCAGTGGAGGAAAGCTGCTCAACTCATGATGGGGTCAGGAAGCAGAAGGTATGGGGAAAGGGCCTCAGGGAAGATGCACCCTTCAAGGGCATGGCCCCTCTGACCCACCTCCTCCAGTCACACCTCACCTTCCTATAGTTATCAGCCATTCTGTCCATTCAAACTAGGAGGGACTGATTAGGTTACAGCTCCTGAAATCTGGTGATTTTTACCTCTGAGTTTTCCTACATTAACAGGAGCTTTGGGAGGACACCTTATATTTTAACCATAACATCTATTAAGGAAAAAAGAGAAAAGAAAAATCGTTGCTTAACTATAAGTAAAAACATTTTTTTAAATAATTTTACCTGTTTCTTACTCATGTTGAATTGTGATTGAGAAAAATCTAAAAACATTCCAAACATTGTTAAAGTTTCTAAAATTTAAGAAGATGTGCCAAAGTTCACGATACAATGATTTATGAATTTTGAATTTGGGACTTGTAAGGCCCCATTATTGCTGGTCTAGATTCCATAGGGTTCCACAATTTCTTCTAATACAACCTCCTACTTAACAAACCGGTATGTCTATCTATATTGAAAAGTTTGCTGAATACATTACAGACTTCAAAAATCTCTCGTAACCTCTGCTGTAAAACTAATATAGGATTTACATCAAAACTTATTTCCAACTTAAACAAAACTCCACTCCTGAAAACATTTATTTCCTCTTAAATAATAACTGAACTGTCATTTAGTGCTTCAGTGAGATTTGTCAAAAGTATTCTCATAATTTATTGAAATTGTAACCAAACATGAATAACTGTTTATTTACCTTTAGTCCATGCTTTTGTAATACTTCACAAACAATATTTTTCTGAATAGTCATTACTTATTCAATTGATGAATGACTTAATCATTCTATATTTTAGAAATGTTTGAATAGGGAGGTATGTAGTACATAAATTTTGGCTAATAAAATGTAGGATATAGACTTAGAAATCATTGAAAAGGGAAGATGGGAGTTTATTTTAAAATGTTTCTATACCTAGCAATCATATTTCATCCCATGTTTCAACTAAGACTTTCCAAAGCAGGATGGTAAGAAATAATGTGAGCACATAGTTAGACACCATGATCTTTTATCAGTGTCTGCTTTGAAAAGAAGATAAAATGGAAGCTTGCCAGGCAGGCATTCCTTGCCTAATTTATACACTTACTTGCCAAAGGAATACGAATGAATCTGCAAATAGTCTACCTTATTCTAGAATTTACATGAAAATTCCAACTAACTGGACTGAGAATTATAATGACTAAAATGCATATACCTATTTTAAAAAGAAGATAAATTAATAAACCAACCTCTCAAGTCTACTGAAAAGGAGACTCACATCCATGGTGAAATTTGAAAAAGAACAAGTCTTTTCTTTTTCTGTTGTTCTTCTCTCTGCATCTTTTATCCTCATTTTGTTTCAGGCAGTATTTTCAGAGAGATTTACTCTAAATTAATGGGTTACACTTGTTGGAGCAGCACTAAAAATTGGATCCCAGGATGGGATTTGGGTGTTAGATCATTCTCAGGTCAGTAGGAAGTGAAGGTCATTTTCGGGTATAAAGAAGAATGACAGTAACCCTGTCATGCAGTTGCATTAAAAGTACTGGTGCTATAATTTATGGCGGGGTGAAGTGCCATAGAATATGAAGTATGTCGTTAGTCACCTTTCATGTATAAACAGGGTGGGTACAATGAAATATTTAAAATTTTTAACTGCATTAAAATTTTGAAAAAATTAAATGACAGGTACAGATGAACCACTATCAACTTGAGGAAAACAATAAAAGCTAAAGTTTATACAGTAATGAAGGTGTGTAAGGAGACCCTTAAAAAATTAGGAAAATTAGACAGAGGATCTAAGAATAAGAGAGGGCAAGGCAAGGGACATTACATTTCTTCAACAGGTTTCCAATGTTCCTTTCCTTTGGTATTGGGATTGAACCCAGGAGTGCTTAGCCACATTCCCAGTCCTTTTTTTTTTTTAATTTTTATTTTGGAACAGGGTCTTGCTAAGTTGCTGAACTTTGATCCTCCTAGCTTTGAACTTGAGATCCTCCTGCCTCAGCTTCCCCAGCTGCTGAGATTATAAGCATGCAGTAGGGCACCTGGCAAGTTTCCAATTTTAAAGTCTATGCCTTAAAGGAAAAGATTAAAACCTTTATATCTGAGACGGGTACTTAAGCTCACAACTGCACATTTCTCTGAAGCCATCACTCTTTGTACTGTGAATGCAAATCTCTACCCCCTATTTAAAGCCACTGCAGGCAAGCAGATACACCATACAGTGTCTTCATCAGTACCTGCCACATGATTTATTGCTCATATGCCATGAAATAAATCAACATCAGCAGAACCTGAGCAGAAAGACGTGGGTCCTTATCCAGATGGAAATAGCAAAACACCCTGAAGAAGCCTAAAGAATAAATCTCATGTGTGATGGCAAAAGCTAAAGGAAATATATTTTAGAAGAAAGAATATAAGACTAAAAAGGAAGAATTTAATAACCTGAGAACACTCACCCTTGATTCAAGGTTCAGTGACCTGGAAGGGACACCTGGAACAAATCATAATACCATGCTGGGATAATCCCTTTGAAGTCTGTACAGAATAATAGCCAACAGTAAATGAGGCAAAGGTTTGAGAACTGCCATGGTAGGATAATAAGGAAGAAGTCAAAAGTTTCAGAAAGGGGAAAAAAATGTTAAGATGGATTTATTATGTAAAAACAAAGAACTCATGACCTTACCTTAGTGCCCATCTCCCACAGCTTTAGGAAAATTCACAGAACACTCTGTTTTAAGTCAGGAAGGAATATATTGTTGGGGAAGGGATGGCATTGGGGAGGTGGGAGGGGGTGCACAGGGATCCGTGAAGCTGAGTCCAGGATTCCTATGCAGGCTGGTGTGTGCAGATAGAGCTAGGCATCCTTCTATAGAACTGGCATATCAGAGGCCAGGTGGCAGCACTTAACCATCAGTGGCAAGGTAACTGTAATTACTATAATGGCCAGCAAGAGTAGAGTAGCAATCAGGGTGCCGTGACCCTCAAGGATCTGTGAGGATGATTGAAAGAGCATGATGTTCCAAGCTCAGCTGATAGGGAGTTATGTAACCTCCATAGTAAGGGAAAAAAAGAAAGTGTTCTGGCAAGTGAAAGACTGATATCAGACACAGAGATGGAAAATCAGTTTTTTACCCAGGTTCTAGCTACAATTCAGAGCACAGATTCGATATCCATTCATTTAAAGGAAATCTGTGTCCCCTTGAGAAAGGAGATAAAAGTACCAGTATTACTGCATTAGATAAACTCTGTATCCTTTCACCAAAAGCATGTCTGAGAATTTACCATTTACCTAGAATAGGGTTACTTTTTGACATTTTGAGGGATGTTGCATACAGTATCTAAGTGATTGAGTAACAGGAAAACTTGAATGCTGTCTTGGAAACCTGGTTGAATAAGGGAAAAGGCAGCCAGTTGATAAATGATGTCCTGACCCAATATCATCTCACACTAAATACAGAGAGTCCTCAAATTTACTCAGTTATCTTTCCCCTTGTCTTTGAATCCATATATCATAGCAACTGGCAGAAGCTTCTTTCATTTTGGTTCTCTGATTTATAAAGTCAAAACCACGAAAGCAGAAAAGGACAAACCAAAAGTCCCTAAAACACCCCCGTCTCCTAGAGACCAAGACAATTAATATAAAGCAATATGGAATCCCACATGGAATGGGATAAATTTGTGCAGGGGTTACAGGTATTAGTTACATAATGTTTTTATTTCTGTTGGCACCTGTAGCAACAAATGATGGGTGAATAAGGATGTCTTTCTAGAATTTGATTTTGTGTTAGTCTCAAGCTCACCTTCCAAGTCAGTTTTAACATCTACTAAAAGATGAACACAGTCCTGACACTGAGTATAGAGCGTTTATTATGAAGTGTAAGTATATTTATCATAATCACATCAATTTAAAAAATCAAAAGCAGCATACTTTTGCATTAAAAAGTCAAAAGGATACCTGAATAGTGCCCAAGAGAAACAAAATCCCCTGCTTTGTCACAATATAGTACATAGAGGACGTGAGCATTTTGCTATTCTACAGAATATCATGCCAGTCTTTCAGTGAACAGAATGACCACATTAATGACAGATATAATAACTTTTGGACACAAACCATTATAAAACATACAGAAGAATACTTAATAATAATGAAATTGATACACAAAAGAACAAAAATATTACAAATATGCTTAAAACAGTTCAAAATATATGTAGAACAATATTATAAGAAGAAAAAGACAATTTTTCAATTATTGATAGAGGTGCTAAATAACTCGGCAATTGATGGCACAGCTACACCAAAAAGTCAAAGAAAGTAAGGACAATGTGAAAAACACCACAAATCGCCTTGACTTAACAGATGTTTACAGAGCAGTATGTATGACCTTATATCTATTATTCATTATTAAAAACATTTACATGAAGAATACTCTAGGATGGATTATTTTATTGTTGAATTCTCTGAAGTGTGTAAGTAAATGATGCTAATTTCATGCAAACTTTTTCCATAAAACTGATGAAAGAGATCTCTTCCAAAATCATTTTATAAAGACTGTAAAATTCATATCAAATCCTGACAATAGGGGCTGGAGTTGTGGCTAGAGGTAGAGCGTGTGCCTGGCATGTGTGAGGCATTGGCTTTGATCCTCAGCACCATATAAGGGTAAAATTATCTATAGTCTATAGATTGAATGCCATTCTAAAGCCCCAGCAGCTTTTCTTAGTGAAATTTGAGAAGCTGTTTACGAAATGTATGTGTAAGTGCAAAGGATCTAGAGTCTTACAATCAATGATTAAAAGAGAAACACTTTACTAAAAAAGATAGATGATATCAACAAACACTTCACAAAAGAATGCTCACAGATGGCTAATATGTGTATAAAACCATGCATCTCTAGGCTTAAAAAAAAGATGCTTTAAAAATACTAAATATGCCATCATTACACAGCCATGAGACTGATTGAGAGGTCAGTAATTAATGAGTAGGAAGAATAATGAAAGAGCTAGGGAGTTTTTCTCAAAGTAGGAATAACAACTGACTTCACTAAAAGAGATCAACCACATTTCCAGATCCTGAATTACATGTAAATTAAGGGACTAAAGATGTGTAAGTTAAAGAAGTCAATGATTCTGGGTATCATGGAAGGGTTTGGTAGAGGTTGAAGAGTGAGAGGTATTCCAGCACACAAAGTATGATGGATAAGACATTACTGATGGATAAGAGGTGGTCCAAAGGGTCTCAGAAAGAATTCTTGGTAAAGTTAGGGCTCTCACTAAGTCTGTCTGCATAGTTCCCAGATGCATGCACACACAGCTAGGGATACACAGAGTCCTAGTCTCAGAGATGAATTTCTCAAGGATGAACTAGCATTACTTTACATATGCACTATTGGGTCCTAAAATTATATAAATTTTATACTGCACTAGTCATTAAATATTTAAAAAGCAAAATTTTAAAAAGGAACAAATCTGAAAAATCAATCAATATAAACTCAATTGGCAATCATAAAATGCATCTAATTTTTAAAGATTAATTCTAGAAATAATCACATTGACTCCATATTTCAATTGCAAATGCAAGGTTTGCACTCCATTTATTAAATATTTCCTATTTTTTCTTCAGTTGAATAAGTCTCAGTGTGAGTACATCACATTAAATGTGCTAAAATGTCAAAATATGGAATTTACAATACAATTTCAAGAGGTAACACATAAATTCCTTAGTAGCTTGGCTAAAGATTTACTTTCATAAAATGTACCATAAGAAAGTACCCTTTACCAACTTTTATTTAAATCAAAATTTAGAAATATATGATGATTTTCCTCAATGCTTCAACATTCTTTATTATTTTCCTAAGCACCAAATTTACTAAACTGTCTTTTGCATTGCTGATTTTAATACTGAAATGTATTCTTTTCTTTAACATGAAATCGAATAATTATGATGCTCTATTTTTCAGGAAGGCAGATTGATGCTGCCACAGATTTGCCTTGCCAACAATAATGATATTCCCTATGAGTTTTAAGGTTACTGTTTTATATATTTTAATTTAATAATTTTTGAAAAGCGATTTTAAGGTTAAAATTAGGTCAAACCCATGTTCCAGTTTCCTTAGATAGTCCTGGATTGTGCCCACTTCCCCCAATATCCTGTGTATTTTATGTTTCCTTTTACTCTAAATGTAGCCACATTTGGATGCTAAAATTATCTTCACCCTAGGCCATAAACTAAGGAAATCTAAGCTTCTTAAGTGGCCCCAACACACATATTTGGACTTTGAAATACAGGATTGAGAAGCCATTTCTAAAGATGCACCTGCTTCCTTCTTAGGCTTCAGCCTCAAATGTGCTTACATTTCCAAACCAATTCATGGTCGAAATCACAATAGGCTTAGCTCACTGGGAGGGGAGGCAGCAAAAAATCTCTTGTGAAAATGATGTGAGGAAGGAAAGGAAGGCCTGAAAGAGAGTCCAAGGAGGAGGGGCAAAATAGTCAGCAGGAGAGAAACAAGGATGCAAAATAAATGCCATGAATCTGTGAGGTATACTACATATGCTGTGTTCTTTCATCGTCCATAAAAGACCTGGAATTTGGAGTCTAGCTCCTTAAGCAGGCATTTTGGTCATTGTATTATTGAAAGCAATAAAGAATTTTCTGCATAATAACAATTTGCCATCCATGCAAATAGTTCTTATACCTTAATATTTCAAACAAGGGCTCACCCTTAAAATGTAATTGCACTTCATCTAATACAATTATACTTCAAATACAAATGTTTTTGTGGCGTACGTATGATAATTACTGAATATAGATACACATAGCCCAGACATAAAAACAAGATTTATACTTACCCACCATATTTCTTTAACTGAGATTTTGGTTGTTCTAGAGAAAAAAGAAATTACATTTTGGAAAGATATTGGAGTTACAACTACAACTGATATTTTGATGTGAATTTGTTACTCAGCCAGGCTTCAATGCAGTTATTTATCATTATGCCACATATTATCCAACTACGTATATTTAAATGTATTATACATAATGCATTTTATAACTGTCTAGTTACAAAAGCATTTCTGTTTTCAAAATGAGCAAAATATACCTTATAAAAATATTCTGATAAATATGTGCATCCTATCTGAGAGCAGACCCTGTGCAGGATATATATTTCTGCTTAAGCTTAATTTTGGAAATTTTTGTGTCCTCTCTCCTTCAAACTTTTTTCTTCATACATTTTGAAAGAACATTAATATGATTAAAGGTTTTTATCAGAAATGCATGAATATCATTTATCCACCACTCCTAGCTTGGATGTGTTAATACTCACATGAAGATTTCATTTTCAAATGACTGGTCAAAAATTATCAGTTCATTTAATGATTTATGTTCATTTTTCTCCTTTTCCCTAAAATTGATAGTATTATGTCAGTTTTAATTCTTTTTAAAATGTGTGGTTTTATTATTTTTGGAAAATCAAAACTATGACCATAGTACTAAAGATTTTGTGTCTGTGTTCTTGTTCTTCATAGTTTTCATACTAAAATTAGACTGAGGCAGTGTGTTCACATAATCTCATTTAGTTCTGGCTGCAATACTGGTGAGCATTATTTTATTTATACTTGAAAATAAGGTAATTGAGTTTTCAAAGGGCTAAAGTAACTCACCCAAAATCACATATCTAAGGAATGGCAAAATTTTCTACATTTAGATCAATATGTTCCCTGTTCCTTAAATATCCAGAGGACTATTGTTAAATTTTGATGTGGTATTAGTAGAACAATAGGTTATGCAGTGATTAAAATTTTAGAAAACTGTCATAAAATATCAATCAAAACATGTCAAAGTGAAACATTGACCAAAAAAAAAATAGAAAGAAAGAAAGGAAAAAAAAAAAGTAAGACCAGAAACTGATAACAATGATTATTTCTAGGAAGGAGATTTGGCCCATCAAGAAATGATGGGAATATGGGAATAAATGTTTTCATTTTTTACTCTCTCTCTCTCTCTCTCTCTCTCTCTCTCTCTCTCTCTCTCTCTGTCTCTCTCTGTGTGTGTGTGTGTGTTTATGTATGTGTTATTTTATTGTATGTGTTGTTTGTTTTATTATAATATATGTGTTTTTATACTTCACATCATTTTCATGTTTCAGTGTTAAAAGGGCAAAAGAAAACATTGGTACATTCAGATCTGCTGGCTCCCTACCTTTCTCCTTTCCATTAAAACATGATGCATCTAAATGCTGTTCTCTTTCTTTATAAGCTATAAACAGTTCATTCAAGGGGAGAAAAATGGCCCCACTAATTTAGCCTGACACCTGGCTCTAAGTATGACAGCAGTCAGGCTAGCCAGTGGACTTTCCTGACAACACATTAGCAAATGGAAATTGGTTCTATTGCAATACAGGTGACTCATTTCTTCAACTTAGCCACATTGTCACTTGTGATTGAACCACAGTAATGAAAGGAACATATGTATTCTCACTTTATGTTAGGGACTCCAGATAATTAAAAGCTGTGAAATTAAAAATTGATCATTATGATTTGTATGATACTCCTGTCTTTCTCTTGTTAGCTGATGTGGTTATGACAAATAACCCCTTAACACCCGGGAGAAAAATTTAATCTGCATAGGCTATTTTCATTGCTTTGGACTCCACAGTTAAATTATTGAAAGCAGACACTATTGCATTCTGTTTCCAATTCCAAGTAATGGCTCAATGCTGTGACACAGTAATCAGCAATTCAACTTGCTTTGAAGCTGGTCTTTTATTTGGTTCGGAGAAGATCAATTCAATTCACACACAAGCTGAAGAAACAAACTAGTTAGTTTGAAGAGACAAACAACTAGACTATCACACAGAAGGAATTTATGCCTAATATGAACAAGATTTAAAAAATGCAACTTTAAGGTAATTTCACAGTATTAAAACAATTTCCCTAAGTGCTCTTCTTCTAATTATAGAAAGGCAAAGTAATTTACACAGGTATAATTTAGATCCAGGACATTAGTACCTAAAATAATATCTTACAATTTGCATTCTTAGGATTCCTACTGGTTTCCTACCTATATTACATGACTTCAAGCTGAAGTCCCTGGGAAGAGGGCAAACAAAATATTCCAGAAATATCCTTTTCCTAGGACTTTTGCTCTCGTACCCTATTATATACTGAACTACATAGAAACATAAAGAACTCCTTTTCTCACTAAAACTAAAACTTATGAAGAGTTTTCATTTTCTTTCTCCTCTCCCTGTACAGAAGTCCATCAAGAGTCCATCACATTTTTGCTGACACTGGCGAGAAAGTATTAAAAGACAAAGAGAACCATTTAAAAAGAAACATGAATGTTTTAGTTTTACAATAATTATGGCCAAATATGATCTGTTGAACCATTTTTCTTGGGGTAGTGTGGGGAGGAATTGTCCTTCAATTCTTTTAATAATTCTGGCCTGAGTCCAAAACTTTACAGTAACATTCTGTAAGGGGAAAAAAAAAAACTGTGTCTATTCAGTTAACTATTAGTTCTATTTGTTTTTGCAGTGCAATTTCATTCAACTAAAGAGTCTTCTACTATTCAGGGAAAACTAAACAATTGACTTTAGTTTATGAGGTAAAAACAAGGAGATCTGGGGTCTGTTGTCTTCCTCCCTTGTCCCCTGTACATATTTATTGGTATTAAAGAAAGAGGAACAGAAGGGAGACTAAACTTTAACTTTCATCATGGTACACTGCAAAGTCTCAGTGCTTCTTCCTTTGCTTACCATTAGTGGTAATCCAGCATGTTGTCAGTAGGCTCAGGGAGACAGCTCACAACAAAAAATGATAAAGAACTGCAATCCCCATCAAAAACATGTATGGGAGAAAAGATAGCCTCTTCAGCAAATGGTGATGTGGAAACTGGAAATCCATATTGCTGAGAGCCATAGCCAAGTAAGAATGATGCATGGCATTTTTGGTTGAAAGGTGACACCAGCAAGCCATTGAGATGATATGATTATGTTAAGATCTGCATTCAATTGGATATTAGACCCCTGCTGTCTGCCTAGGCCTGCTACTTTGGAGCTCTAGCGGGAGAGTTCCCATTGGTTGGGGAAGTGTGGTAGGAGGGAATTCCGGAGGAGGGATTTTCCTGTTGGTGTATTCTGGCCCGGGAGAACACCGCGTGTGTGGTTTGGCATATTTCCCGAGAGCGTGCGTGACATTGGCGGGAGTTTCAGAAATAAAGGTTGTTCCTGCTTGAGTGGCTTGTGATTTTGTGCCCAGCCAGACTGCTGCACCATATGATGTAGAATGAAATTTAACCCTTATCTCTCACCCTACACAAAAAAACAACTCAAAGTGGATCCAAGACCTAGGAATTAGTCCAGAACCTGTGCCTACTAGAATAAAATGTAGTCCCAACACTCCAACATGTCAGCTTAGGAAACAATTTCTTCAACAACACTCCTAAAGTATAAAAAGTAAAATAAAAAAATTAATAAAAGGGATATTGTATCAAATTAAAAAGCAGCTTCACAGCAAATAAAACAATCAAGACCATGGAAAGCCCACAAAATGGGAGAAAATCTTTGCCACCCACACCTCAGATAATGCATTAATTTTCAGGATATACAAAGAACTCAAAAAGCTTAACACCAATAAATCAATAAATAACCCAATCCATAAATTGGCAAAGGAGAGAATCACAACCTCTGAGACAGGAGTCCCCTGTGATTCTCCTTTGTTAGCAAAGCAAAAAATCTTCTATTTCCTTTTTCTCAAAACTGTGTTCTCGTTATTGGATGGCATCATGGAAAAGCACTAAGATTTTGGTAACAAATTTGGTTCCCCAGCTGGGATCCGAGAGCAAACCCCTTCCAGCTTTCTTCAGCAGGTCTGGCTCTCTAGGCAGCCCCACTTTCATGCTGAGGTTGTACAAATTTCTTCCATTTCTTATTACTTGTTGGAGAGCTTGTTGAGAGCCAACTGCTGGAGAGTTAGGAGGTGGGCGAAACTTGGGTTGAAGTGCAGTAGCTATTCCTGTGTGTCAAGGGGAAAACTGATGGATCACCTTAACAGGGGCCAAACCTCATTTTGTTTGAAGGAACCTCCAATTTCTCTTGCTGAATGGAACAGTTTTCTCCATCATGGTCCAATTTTAGAAAATGGAAAATGAACTCAGTAAAATCGTGACACCCTTGGCCATCTGATAAATTCCTTGGTATGGATTACTTAGACCTTTGATTCAACACATTTGGTTCCTCTTCATAGGAACATCTGGCCCCTCTTTGTGGGTACATCTGTGGCACCACTGGGTGTAGGAGTCATGATTAAATGGGAACTAGGTTTAATCATTACTGGAGAACCTAGGGATATTTATTCCATTTGGGTCTGTTCTAGGTTCTCATATTTTGTTGTCCTTGGGCTATGGAATTCCCTTCATTTGTTTTGTTTGTAACTATTACTGCCCCTTTTAAGACATGGCCAATAATGCATTGACCCTATAGGTACTCTCTTGGGAAAGATTTTGGCTGCCCAATTTAAAGCTTCCTATTGGTTGGCGATGGTTTGTGGCTCCTCTCTGGTTATCTCTCTCTGTTTCTTTTTGTATAGTCTTAGAGTTGGTCTGTCAGAGGTAAAGTAAATTAAAGAAAGAGCCAACTAAAGATATAAGCCTGCCTATAAGCCTGTGTAAGATAATGTTTTACTGTAATGCTTTGGCTTTTGAATAGCTTTCTGAATTATTATACAATCTTGCAGTTGGAGTTGGTCTGTCAAAGGTAATGTAAATGGAAGAAATTTGTACATGCCGATGTGTCTGTTTTAAAATTTCCTATCTGTCAGCCCTGGTTTCGGTGAGCCTTTCTTAACTGTCTGGGTTCTTTGGACCTGTTACTCGTCCTTTAAGACATGGGCCATGCTGCATGAATCTTTCTAGTAGTCTCTTGAGCACAGAGATCTTGGCTGAATGGGCTACCTATCGGTGTAAGCTTGTCTAAAACAAAGACAGTTTACTGTGACACAATCTGAACTTTGAATGTTTTTTTTTCAGGATTATTACATAACCTTGAAGTTAAAGTTGGCCTGTCAGGGGCAAAGTATATAAAAGAGATTCTGTATGCACAGGCATTTATGTAGTTGCATTACAAGAGGTAGGAAAAGTCAAGAATTTTAAGTTGGCACTCCCAGCACTTTTTCTCACCCTGGTCCCTGGCAGCAGTAGATCATCTTTACTGGGGGCCAAGGGCACTAACCCTAAACTAAGGGGAGGATGTCCCAGAAAAGCTGCGTGGGCTGTAGAAATATGGTGAAAGAGAACCTGGCCCCTGCAATACCTCCCAGCCCCTTTTTCCCATGGAGATGAAGAGTTTGAAGGCTTCTGGCCACAAAGGATGTGGCAGTGGGTGCCAACACTGTTAGTTTATGACCTGGGGGCAGGAATAGTTTCCCCTTTTAAGTTCCCACAGAAGACCCAATTGGGTAAAGCAATTCTTGCTATACCAGTATCCCATCAAACTAAATGCATGGGGAAGACTGGCAGAATAAACAACTGAACCCAGAAAGAAAAAGACAGAAACTAAGGCCAGGCCTTGTTTTGTAGGTTGCCTCTGCTAAAGGATCTTCAAGGAAGCCTAAAAAGAAGGATGGAAAGGGCCTACTCCATTGCATATCAATATGCCTAGTATAAGAAAAAAGTCTCTGAGTACAATTGACAGTGAAAAACTTACTGAAAGTTGATGGCATCATGACAATGATAAAGCAGGCAGGTCATGTTCAAAAATATACTGTGCTCCAAACGTTTGAATGCCACCTGGGAGAAAAAAAGATTAAAGTACAGATTTTGTATATGCTGGACTGTCCAACTCTCTCCTGGGATGAAATTTCTTCTGTAAACTAAATGAAGAGATTACATTCATAATGATTACTTCAGGATATGAATTTAAGAAAGGGTGTCAAGCTTAAGAAATATAAAAGAAAGTTAGATTATGGAAATATTTTAGTATGAAAAATTAGAAGGTAAAAGAAAAGTTTCTTGGTGAAAAATATTTTGTCTGGTGAAGTCATATTCTTGTATTAAAGTTCAAGATAAAGAGGACAAAACTAAGGATATAAATAAGTTTTTAAATATGTTGCAGAAGCTTGGTGGAAGATAAATCTCAAAAAGTTTGCTAGTGGTTAAATTGGCTATAAATAGCACAGTTAGTTAAAGTTATTTGAACTTTAATGTACTGATATGAAGCAAAATCTGAAACATTGTTCTGCTCTTCTCTATGAAGATAATTTTCTTGCATTTGTTAGGTTTTATTACTTGGAGAAACTAAATCTCAAAGGAATCAGGGTTTGTACCTGTTTTAAAGTCTTAAATCATTACTTTATAACTGGTTAAACAAACAACTATTATTTAGGTTATAACAATATAGTTGACACCCTAATATGTGTGACTAGGTATATGTATATATCTGAGAACTATATCTGTCTAAGCCTTGTCTAAGTGTTATGTAAAAGTTTATAAAATGAAAGCTATGTAAGTTTACAGGCAAGAGATCCAATAAGCGCTCTCTTTTATACATTGTATTTCACATAGAAGGGCCACCTTGTCATTTGAAGACCTGTCTTATATTTGTTTGCTTTGATTAATTGAATTTCTGACCATCAACACTATTTCCTAAATGTATAAGAGATTTAAGGCTGTCCTTTGAGTTTTTTGCTAACCCACACAGACTTGTGATTATTTTTACCATACACTATTGATTCTAAATTGTACTTTAAAGGTTAAACTTAGTTAAATATAAAGCTTTGGAGAGCACTTTGCCAAGTTAGTGTTCTCAAAATTAAAATTGTCTGTAGCAATAGTCCCCTTCAGATTTATATAGAAATAACAAAATTGGTATTTATTTATGCCACTTAGTGTTTTAAAAGTTATATATATAATTAGTGTTACTCTTTACAATGGAATGGAAATAATTAAAATGCATTTTTTGAAGTATTAAGGAGCTCTTGATTTGTTCAAAGGTTAACAATATGGAACATGAAAATATTCTACTATCTTTTTCACAAAAGGGAAATTAAAAGCTCTCTTAGCCTTTCTGTTTGATTATGTTTCAGATGTAATTTTGTATTATGTTAACTGATATTCAGAGACTCAAAAAAAATAATGCATGAAAACTTTGTAAAATGATGTTTTAAAAGGGGGCAAAGATCAGATTTAGAAATAAAATTATTTTTAAGATTTGTCAAGAGGGCAGCCTGACCCGAGTTAAGGCTTTGCCTCTCATCTTTCTCCATGTTAGGATGGCTCTACAGTAATTTAAAGTTGTATTCCAAAGATAGATTTTCATTGTAAAGATTACTGTGATCTCAAAATAAACAGGAGATATTATCCATAATTCAGTAAAGATTCAAGATTATTAAAAATTCATTTTTCTTGGTTAATAGCTATTATACAAACTAAACATATTTTTGCTCTGTTGATTTCATTTTGTATTTTCCTTGTAAACTCTGTAACTGTTGCCTGTTAGTGTTTTGCAGAGGCACTGCTTCTAACAAAACAACCTGAGTTAATTTGAGATAATGAGCCATCACCTATAGGACAGGTAGGATATAATGCTGACTTCCAGTACCCCAACTAAATAAGAGGGGTAACCGTAATATTATAGATATTGAAGTTATAATAACACTTTAAGACTGGTGAAACTGGCCTGCTGGATGTTGACAACCAAAAACTTGGAGACCAAAATCAAGAAAGTAAACTGTCCAAGGAAAAAAACAACCAAATATTTTGGTCTCTGTCATCTAAGGTCAGCCTAGGACCCAGAGAATGAAGGGACCCCTCTCTGGGCCTTGAAACCCAGGTAAATAATCCAATCTGCCAATCAGGGAGATCAAGAGGATCCTAGAGAAAAGGAAACCAACCAGTCCACATTCTGCAAAGAGGTGGGTCATTAGAGAGGACAATGCTCTTGATGCTTCTAAGACCTTGACTCATCCTGGAAGATGCACAACTGGTAGAGGAAAGCTAAAGGAGCCAACAAACTTTATACACATCCCCATGAGTGATCTCTGAGGAATCTCAGTTGACCTTAAGTGTAGATAGGAACAAGGTCAATTTTAACCAATTTGTTCCTAAACAACTGGCAGGAGTTCAGTCCTACATGGACATTTAAAAGGAAAAACACTGTTGTTGTTTTTTAACTGTAACTTAATATGTACACTTGTGTCCCTCATACTAAAAGTAAGTAAAGATGAAGGATATAAAGGAAGAGTTCTTGTGTGGGAGTGCCTAATATTAATGATCACAAAGGACTCCAGAGTTTTAAGTTTGTCCTGAGTTAATTTGAGCCTGATCTCATAAACCTAAAAATCTCCTAACCTCCTACATTGAAAACCTTGATCTGTTTTTCATTGATATGATTATAACTTACTGTCTTCATGGTTTTCAAAGACTGGCTGAAATACTAATTGCTTTTGTGCAAATTGTTTACAAAAAAGTAATGCTTTACTATCTTGTTTATTGTTGTCTTAGCATGATTCTTGCCCTATGTATGCCTTATCCAGTTACCTGCCATCTGCTACTGTGGACCTCTGAACTGCTTTGAGGCTGATTACCCTTCACTGTCCACACCCTTCACCCCATAGAAAATAAGGACTTTGCATTATTTCCACCATCTTCACTCTCTTTCAGCAGGAAGCATCTTGGAGATGTTGTTATCCATTTTTCCATAGAAGTAGAATGCAGAAATTGACAGTGGGGCATTGTAACAGTGGTCCACTTTGTGTTTTGAATATAGCCTTTGCTGCTTGACACTATAATTTATTTTTCAAATGAACATATTTTTTTCTCTTCTTCTTTCTCCCTGCTCCTCCATAATATCTCCCCCTCCCTAATTTCATGGGAAAAAGGATTATCTTTCTCCCCCATTTTAGGTAGATTTATTTGTCCTTGAGTATACATCCATAACAAGAATGAAGTAATCCAGACTTTGGTAGTGGTACCAGAAGAACTCAGAAAAGACACCAAATTAACAAGTGAATTACAACTCCAAAAGATAATATGTGGAATGTAGCCTTTGAAGGACCTCTTTAAAAGTCCCCTGTTCCTACTGACGGGCAGAATCACAGACTCTGAAACAGGAGTCCCCTGTGTTTCTCTTTTGCTAGCAAAGCAATATTTTTTTTTTTTACTTTTTCTCAAACAAATAAATATGTAAATGGGCAAAGGAAATAAACATATACTTATCAAAAGAAGAAATACAAATGGTCAACAAACACATATTTTTGAAATGCTCCACATCTCTAGGAATTAGAGAAATGCAAATAAAAACTACACTGAGATTTCACTTTACACTAATCAGAATGATAATTATCAAGCATAGAAGTAACAATAAATGTTGGCAACGATGTGGGGAAAACGGTACACTCTGGTGGAACTATGCATTGGTGCATCCACTCTGGAAAGCAATATGGGGATTACTCCAAAAACTAGGAAGAGAGCCACCATTTGACCTACTTATACCACTCCTTAGTATATAATCAAAGCTGTTAAAATCAGCATACTACAGTGACACAGCCACATCAATGTTTATTGTGGCTGAATTCACAATAACCAAACTATGGAACCAACCTCAGTGGCCTTCAACAGATGAACAGTTAAAGAAATTGTGTATATCCACAATGGAATATTACTCAGCCATAAAGAAGAGTGACTTTATATCCTTTGTTAGTGGAAGGATGCAGCAGAAGACTATCATGCTAAATGAAATAAGTCAATCCCGGGAAAAAACCAAAAAAAAAAAAAAAAAAACAAAGTTTGAATGTTCTCTCTGAACATTATATATATAATTAGGGGATTATAAATTCATTGGATTAGACAAAAGGGAACCAAAGGAAGGGAGAGGGCATAGTGTTACCTACCGCCTGTTACCAGTGACAACTAGATCCATTTCTCCAGATGTGAAGATTGGACACCTTGGAAACACCAAGGCAAGCATAGAAAGCAAGTTTTGTTTAAAGAATAGTAACATATACTTCTCCTCAGAGAAGTGGACCCAGAGCTAGGTATCTGTGGGAGGGGTGAATCTTGTCCTTTTTATAATATCCAGTTTCTTACTTTCTGTGTCCCCCACCCTTTATTCCACCCAGTTGGTGAAAAAGCAGGAGGGATCAATTCAGTGGAAGCTGCCCAGGGAATGCTCACTAATTCCCTTCTGGGAGGGACAATATCCTTGGAGACAGGTGACTTTCATCATGACTGAGGGGGATGTGTCCTGAAAGTACTAATATGCCATCCCCCTTTGAACCAGCTTCTACCTTCCCAATCCTATTCAACTTCCCTACCAGACCCCATTCATCTATCCACACTAACTGTCTGACCTTTGTTCTTGCTTCAATATAATAGGAAAGATAATGAAATGAATCTAAGATAACTTTCCTGTGTACATATGTGTAAACACTACAGTGAATCTTAATGTGTACATCCATAAGACTGGGATCTTAATTAGAACAAGATATAGTCCATGCTTGTATAAGTGTTTCAAAACTGACTCTGTTGTCATGTGTAACTAAAAAGAATGTATAAACATTTTTAAAAAGAAAAAAATGGACATTAAAATAATATTTTAGACAAAAAAAAAAACTATTTACATGCTATCAGTAAATCACAATATTTCTGGTCAAAATAAATAAATAAGTAAACAAACTGTGATCTCTAACTGCCTTTGTAAGCTCTGGTGGTATTCATTTATCTGGTGACTCTCAGTGTTGAATCCAAGCCCATTGTAGGTTTCTGTTTCAAAATGCTGAAAATCTTTGTCTGGGCTTCCTCCTTCAGTAGCATCAATTATCATGGCCCCAGATCTGGGGATTGTTGATACAGGAGACAGACTTGACTTTGAGGTAATTCACCCTCTTCAAAACTCTTTGTCCTTCCCAAACAAGCAAGCCAGTAAGTCTTTGATGGAGCTTACATTCAGACCAAGAAAACCAAACCAAACAAAACAAACAGGTGTCTTTTCCCTCTCACTAATACTTCCAACCTTTTAGAGTGATTCTCTTGACATCACTGTCTTTTGACTTTAGGAGGGGAAAGAAATAGTGTAAATGTTTTTGATTTACAATGCCTGCTTCTAATGAAATCAAACAATCCTCTTTCCAATTCTCATCTCTTCACAGTAAGACCATCAAAGGAGTTCTGCAGATTTTTTTTTACTATTTTAACAAAAATCATAAAACATCTTCTATTATTGAACTTCTTTACAACAAGTTTTGGAAGCAGGTAAGTGAAAATTTAAAGCATTTTTGAATTTTCATTCTGTCTTACATATAAACCAGAGAAATATCTTTCTGATAGTTAAGTGTTGCTGCAAATTAAAGTTGGAGCCTAAATGATTTATGTTCTTACTCACTGAGCCTGTGAGATGGATTCCCAAACCATTGTGAGACCCAGTATACCAGTCACCTCTCTCTTATCATTCTGTAGGCATAGGTTCCCCCTGAGTATGAGCTGTACTTGAGGGATATAGTAAAACCATTTACAGCACTTAATTTGATTCAGGTGTTCAATTTATATCCAATACAGTAGGAATGTTGAAATATCCATGAAAGTTGAAATATGAGAGTTGCTATTAATATTTAAGTCATGGTTATGGAAAACAAACTTTTTAATATAAATCACATAAGTGCATAACACTCCCTCAATAAATCATCTACTTCTTTTAGTTGTTGCCTCTATTTCTCACTACATAAATGAGTCAATGTTAAGATTTTGTTTTTATTATAAATTACTGCTGTACTGTTTGTTGTCTGATGGCAGAAGTGTACTTTGCCATCATTATATTCACCCAGATGAACACAAGTTCTCATACAAAGTAGTCATGGAAAAAGTGATTGTTGAGTTTAAAATTTTGAATTGAAAATTGATATAATCAGTAGGTGTCTAAAGAGCATGAATAAATACATGACACAAGAAAACGTTTAGTCTCAGTATCTGATTTAAATATTTTTTTAGTTGCTAAACATCAATTAATTACGTTAGAATATAGATAGCATCAACAACTTTATTGATATCAAAAATAATATGAGCTTCCTTTCAAAAATGTTTTTCTTTCTTGCTGACATATAACTGTACAGATTTATATGGTATATTCATTCTATAGGTAATTTAATAATTTATAGGTAGTTTATTTGCTGAACTCCCTTTTAGCACCAGCTCTGTATCAGTAACTGAATCAAATATCTTACCTAATTATCACTTATTTCTCAACCAAATACACAAAGTAAGAACTATTTTATTTTTTTACAAGTGAAAAGTTTTAAAACCACTGCAGTATTGCAAAGCTAAGGCTAAGTGATAAAGCAAGACATTAAATCCAGGTATCTAGGTCTACAAATCCCCACACTTAAACACTATACTTCAAGGTCTGAATAAAACTTAAATTATAATTACGTTGTCTAAAAGAATGTCTCACAAGTTTGAAATACACAAGTTTGAAATGGCATTAGAGTTTAAAGTTATATTTAGTATTATGATTAATATTTGAAGATTTAGGAATAATAATTTGGACCTCAATTTCATGTGTCATTAAAAGAATAGGTTAAGAAAAAAATAGGAACACATCATATTCTAGCTATTTGGGGATCACATGGACTAAAATTTAGCATTTTACTAGGTTGGTTTGAAATGAATAAATATTTTTTTTCATTCTATATGTGGTATTAAGAATAAAGAATCTATGTCGGGCTGGGCTTGCCTGGCACATGTTAGACCCTGGGTTCGATCCTCAGCACCACATAAAAATAAATAAACAAAATAAAGATATTGTGCCCATTTATAACTAAACAAATATCATTAAAAATAAAAAAATAAAAAATAATCTATGTAATTAGTTATAATAATTTTGAAATTACCCCAGAGGTTAAAGTTTTCCATCACTTTCATTCACTTGCATTTTCAAGTAGAAAATTTTAGAAAATCCTGCCCTTGAAGTAGGAAGCCAGAATCCTCACTCCTGATCATAGACTTACAAAATGTTTATGACAATTAAGTCTTTGAAAGAATCAAGTCAGAAAGCAATTTCAAATCCTAATTTTTATTCAACATTACCATAAAACCTTCATGCTATATGTCATAAATCACAGTAGCTTCTTCACAGATGAATTTATGTAAATGTGTAGAAAAGAAGGTCATGTCAATCATATCCCCAAACGACACTAAATTATGTGCCAAGCATAACTCACTTTGTGTTATGTATTCACCCTATTGTTTAATTCTGAGTGACAGTAATTTAAGGATTTCTTTGAAGAAAATTTGCTGTGAGTTTTAAACAAAAGTCAGATAAAATTCAGAAAACCCTATTCTCCATTTGAGAAACTTCAGACATGATGTTGCATTAGTGTCTTTAATACTGTTTACTAGAAAGTTATTTTTACAGACTTCTAATAATTAAAATGACAACAAACCAACTTTATAACCTTTAGAGACTGAAATGTTGGTCTTAGAGCTTTTGAATATATGATAGTTTTGTTAAAAATGTAAAGTCACATAATATAAAATTATATTCTTACATTGTTGATTTTGTTGTTGTTGTTGTTGTTTAATCTGACAATCCTTTTTTCATGATCTACAGATATAGATTTCTTTAAACAAAGAATGAAATCTCTAGATCTGTTCGTGCTCGACACTCTTTTAGCTACATGGGGTCTTTTTTGGCTCCATGTGAATATTAGGATTCTTTTTTCCCACCTATTTGTGGGAACATTAGAACTTTGAAAGAAAATGCATTGAGTCTGTAGATTGCTTTGGGTAATATAGCCATTCTAACACTTCAGGAACACAGAATATTTTTCCATTTATTTGTGACTTTTAAAATTTCTTGATGCTTTAGTGTTAATAAGTTTTATGTTTGTAGACATGTATACATTTCTACTAGGTTATCCAGTTTGGGACATTCAAGCAGCAATCTCATAATCCTTTGTATTTCTGAGATATCATTTGAAATTATTAACAATTTTAATTATTAAATAAATTATTTAATTATTAAATTTAATTATTAAATAAATAATTTTAAAATCATTAATAATTTTCTGTTTTTTTTCTTAGTTAACCTACTTAA
This sequence comes from Marmota monax, assembly GCF_021218885.2. Taxonomy (NCBI): domain Eukaryota; kingdom Metazoa; phylum Chordata; class Mammalia; order Rodentia; family Sciuridae; genus Marmota; species Marmota monax. The sequence goes on from NW_026692781.1 coordinate 21,071,373, forward strand.
ACCTTATCAAATTTGTTTATCTGTTAGTTTTATTGATGCTTTCTATTGTTTTTCTAGTCTCTGTTTCATTTACCTCTTCTCTGGTCTTTGCTATTTCCTTTCTTTTGTTACTTTGGGGTTTACTTTTTTGGGGTTTACTTTGTCCTTCCTTTTCTCAAGGAAGAAAAGGTTTCTTAGAGATGTAAAGTTATACTTATCTGAGCTCTTTTCATTTTTCTTAATGTAAGTTTTTGCTATAAATTTCCCCTTAAAATTGCGTTTGCCACATCCTGTAAGTTTTGGCACGTTGTATTTCAATTTTTACGTTTTAGAAGATTATTTTTTATTTTGATTTTTATTCTTCTTTGACCTATTGCTTATTTAGGAGTGTGGTATCTAATTTCCACATATTTTTTGAATTTTTAAGTTTCCTTTCTATATTGATTTCTATTTCTATTTTACTATGTTATAAAATGATATGATAGCAATCTTCATACATTTTTAAGACTGGTCTTGTGGCCTCACATGTGACCTTCCCTGGGTGACTGTTTCCTGTGCACTTAAAAAGAATGTGTATTTTCTTCCTGTTGGTGGACTACCGTATATGTATCTGTTAGATCCATTTGGTATCAAATGTAGTTCAGGTCCATGTTTTTCTTCCTGATTAAATGATTTATCCATTGCTGATGGTACAGTACTGAAGTCCATTAACATTAGTATATGGTTGTATATTTCCCCCTTCATTTCTGTGAATATTTGCTTTAAATATTCAGATACTCTGATGTTATATACATTAATAATTGTTATATCCTCTTTATGAGTTGACTCATTTATGATTATATAATGAATTCTTTGCATTCTGTTACACTGTCTAACATATGTATAGCTGTCCTTGCTCTCTTGGTTAACATTGACATGAAATATTTTCATATCCCTTTGCTTTCAGCCAGTGTGTCATTAAAACTTTGAATGTATCTCTTTGGGGCAGTATAGAATTGGAGAATTTTTTTAACTTGTTTATTTGTTGCCTAATAATTGGTGAAATTACTCTATTTACATTTAAGTAAATATAGGTAAGAACTTATTATTGTCATTTTGTTAATTTTTTTCTAGTTGTTTTATAGCTATTTTTTCCCCAGTAATTTTTTTTTCTTGCTGTCTTTCCTTGTGATTTGGTGTCTTTCTGTAGTTATGTGCTTGATAACTTTCTTTTTATCTTTTGTGTGTCTACTATATGTTTCTGCTTTGTGGTTATTATGGGGCTCATAAAAAAAACATAGTTATGACAGTGTATTTTATGCTAATAGCAACCTAAATGTGATTGTATGTAAAAGCTCTGTACTTTTACTACCCCCAACATTTTATGTTTTAGTTGCCACAATTTGCATTTTCATATTATATATCCAAGAGTAAATTATTGTAGCTCTAGTTATTTTTAACTAGTCTTTCTTTTAACCTTTAAGTCAAAGTTATGATTTACACACTTCCAGTGCACTATTAAAGAAGCTGTAACTTAACTATATATTTTCCTTGACCAGTGTGACTTTTCTTTAATTAGTTTCTAAGTTACTAATTATCATCATTTCATGTCAACTTGGAGAACTCTCTTTAGCACTTATTGTAAGTTAAGTGTAGTGGTGATAAACTCCCTCAGTTTTTGTTTCTCTGGTAAAGTCTTCATCTCCTCATTTCTGAAAGACAATTTTCTGGGTAAGGTATTTATGATTTGTGGTTTATTTTCTTTCAAAGCTTTGAATATATCATCCCATTTTCTCCTGGCCAGTAGGGCTTTGTTGAGAAAGCTCCAAAGTTTTTATTTCATTCTTTTTAATACTTTTTTCTTTTTTGAACTTTTCATCTTAGTTTTTTAATTTAAACCATTTTTGTATTTTCTTATAGCTCACTGAGTTTATTGAGAGCAATTATATCAAATTCTTTATCTTGTAATCTATGGATCTTTATTTCACTGGGGTTGGTTACTAGAAACTTGTGTTCCATTAGTGGTACAAGTTTGCCCTTATTCTTTGTGATTCTTATAGCTTTGAATATATTTCTTTACATTAGAAGAAACAGACACATCTTTCATACTTTATGGACTGGTATGGACAAATACAATCTTCATCTCTTGGCAGAGGAAGCAAGGCCCCATTGGAGCATGCTGCAGCATGGAGTGCGAAGTGCAGGGATGTGTAGCTAAAGATTTGTGCCTCGGGAATTTCTTGCCATCTCAGCCATCTGGGATCTATAATATCAGCCACTGTGAGGGCCTTGAAAGTCAGAACTAGGACGACTTGTGCTGGGTTCAAGGGCCGTTGGAATTCTCAGAGGCACCTCCATGTCCAGTAGTGAGATGCTGAGGTGGCAGCAGAGGAGGTTTTTGCTGGTGGTGTGAGCATACTCAGATTCAAGGTCAACTGAGGGCATGTGTGTGGTCTCAGGGGTCAGCTGTGGGCACAAGTGCAGTGGCAGGGGCCAAAACCAGTGGGAGAACCTAGGGACAAGTGTAGGCTCAAGTTGAGTTTTTAAGTTAGTGTTGCATGTACATGAACAACTGAGGGATTAACCACAGACACATATGCATTGAAAGCCTGAACCGTATGTGGGTTTGCATATGGTGAGCCATGTTATGTCATGGGACTAGCTAGCAGCACTGGTTGAGGCAATTCCAGGGAAGAGGGAGAGAGAAGATTAAATCTTAGATACATGGAGTCAGAAAAGGCAAAAAAAAAAAAAAAAAAAAAAAAGATCCCACAAAACTGTGGTCTTCTATGGTAAAAAAATAACAGGGTTTCACAGGGTAAAAGCTGCAGGCTTGCAGCTGGTGCAGGACTGCTGAAGTTATCAGTAATAGAAGTTGCTGGGGTATTTTGCAGAGCAGACTACTGCAGACCACAGTAGTACCTGTGTGTGTGGCTAATAATGATAATCTCTGTTCTTTCTCTTTGTTTTTAGTCATCTCCAGATATTTCAGCTATGCTTGTGTCTTAGCCCGATTTCTGTTGCTAATAACATAGTACCTTAGACTGAGTAAAGTTATAAAGAAAAGAGGTCTATTTGGGCTCATGGTTCTAGTCCAAGATTGAAGGCCTGCATCTGCTGATGGGTTTCTTGATGACAAAATCCCGAAGTAGCCAAGACATCAGATTGCAAGAAACGCTTGTTAGTGTTGGACTCTCCCTCTTCTTACAAAGCCCCAGTGCCCAATAACAGGAGCTTCACTTTTATTACCTCATCTAACTGTAATCATCTCCCAGAGACCCCACCTCTCAACATCATAGTTAGATTATTTCCACCTTCTTAATACTTCACCATGGACATTGGATTTTAACATGAGTTTTTTGAGAGGATGAACCATATTTAAATCATAGCAGTCTCTTCAGAAATATGGGCCACTAGAATCCTAAAACAATCCTTTGGATTGTGTCCTAAAAGTTAGGAAGACTAATTGTTCACCCTTCTCTGTTTTTCCTTATGAAGGGAATTCACAGACCAGGGATTGTTTTTGGTGTGTGTATAACCCTGCTTGGGTTTTGGGGAAAATATGAATGCTGAGATCTCCAATGCTGCCATCTTCCTGGAATCTACTGCCTCTAAGCTACCTGTTTTACTTCTGTCAAATTTGGCATGAATATTTACACTATTACTTATGCAATAATTTATCTTTTTATCTTCTTTTTTTAAAAAACAACAACTGTATAGCCTCTTCAACCAAGTGAATGTATGGTTTTCACTTTTTTTTTCTATAAAGAACATATGTTATGAAGAATCTTTTACTCTCATAAATCTTTTTAGAACACACACACACACACACACACACACACACGCACACAAAGTTTTAGCCAGGTTTTTCACAGCTGTGACCATAAGACCCGACAAGAACAATTTGAGGAGGAAAAATTTATCCTAGAGTTCATGTTTTCAGAGGTCTCAGTTCATAGACAGCTGACTCCATTCCTTGGGGCCCAAAGTGATGTAGGACGTCATAGCAGAAGATTATGGCAGAGGAAAGTAGCTGCGAACATGACACCAGAAAGCAGAGAGAGCTCCACTCAAGAAAACAATATTTAACCCCAAAGGCATGCCCCTAGGACCCACCTCCTCCAGCCACACTATGCCTGCCTACAGTTACTGTCCAGTTAATCCTGATCAGGGGATTAATCCTGTGACTATGTTAAGACTCTCATATGAGGTTTTGTGGGACATCTCATTTACACCATCACACACACACACACACACACACACACACTTACATCATATATATTTTTTCCTCTTGTATATGTTGATTCTACAAGAGATATTTCAATGGAGTGGACAAAGTGATAAGAGGACAGAAGCCAGGTAAAACAAAGAGATAGTGTGTAAAACTATTAAAGAGCTCTAAAAAAGGTAAATAAGATACAAATCAAAGTGTCCCTGGCATTTAGTAACAAAAATTACTGCTAAACTGCACTCAGGTAACATGGAAGGAGTTTTGTAGTTGTCAAGACAAATAATCCTTTCAAAAGGAGAAAATAATGGCCTTAATATACCTGTACAGAGTGGGAAAGAACCAAAGGGGAAAGAGAAGCTGAAAATACAAGGAAGGGAAGAAGTGAAAGAGAGACTAGGATCCCTAATAACACAGCAAGAGGATCAGGCCCACTATGTTGGCTTCATTGTCTGTCAGTGGAGCTTGAGGAGATGGAGAGTCAGATTCCACAGGAATGTGTCTGAGTGATGCATTCCAATTCTAATTTGGGTAGGAACGAAGATATGTAGAGACTGAAGAAAAGCTGATGAAACTTCAGAGTTAGGCCCCCTACTTGTTTAAGCCACCTCCAGAGCCCTTCTAGGAACTCTAGCATTTTGCACTAGTGATTTATATTTTTTTATGCTATTTTTCTCTGAAAAATAGTTTACATGGAATAGGAAGAAAGATGGATGAAATTATAGTTTCACAGTGAAATATTGAAGAAAATCTTCATATTTGTGTTTTCTATTCTGTTTTTCTCAGCTTAAGTATATTGAATTACATATTAAATATTTTGAAGACAAAAGTATTGAATTTATTTTTAAATCTCTAATATAAAGAGAGAAATGATTTGCAGAGAATATTTGTTGACTTCTATATGAAAACCCATTTAAAAATTCCTTAATGGATTTACTTCCAAGAACATATTTATACCCACTAAAATAGCAGGATATCTACTCCTCTACAGTGATAAGAGCTTTTGCATTTCTCTTTTCTGATATAAAATTAAAAGCTAAACACAAATCCTAATTGAAGCAATAGTCTTAAAATATAAACATGCGTTCTTCATATTTTTTCAATTCTTTATTTTCCAGTACTTATAATTATTTTTGTAAGAGGACTTACATCATTATTGGATAAAAGAATGTTACAAGTGACAAGTCAATGAACATAGTAAATTGTCAATAAAAAAATTGTTACATCCTTGTCATTTATGGATATTGAGTGCATTCCAAAATTTACAATTAATTTTGCAAAAATGAACTCATACAAAATATTTACTTAGATAATGTAAATATTTTGATAGCTAAGCAGAATGATTGCTATTTTGCAGTATTTTAGGGAAAGATATCCTACTTAAGTACACAACTTTATTGGTACTAATGTCTACATAATTTGTATCATTAGTGTTCTTACTGTGGCAATAGCAAAATGCATGCTATTATGCAGAAGAGGGGGAGAAATATATTTCAGTTAAGCCATTGCTTCACAGACTAAAATTAGCAAGAATAAAAAAAAATGGAGAAAAAGTAATGAGAATTATTACTCGCATTTCATTTTTCTTCTAAGAATTAGGTTTACTATTCAATTTAATCATTGATTAACATATAATCTTTTATTTAAAACTTTAATTTATTCAGTGTTTTTGGTCTTTATTGTAAGTTTTAGAATTATAAAAAAGCATACTCAGCAATAATTTTCCTGTCTATCAGAAACATCATTCATAGCGATAATTTTGGAAGAGTTTTATCTAGGAGAAAAATCTGTTTTTTGAAGATGAATGCTGAATATGTAAAGTATCTCATGAAAACTGATTGAATTCAATGTTTCAGAATGAAAATTCATGCTTTATTTTTTCAACATATTATTTATGTCAGAAACTTCTTTTATATAAATGAATGCTATGCAAACTCTTATTTTTTAACTGTAGGCTTTGGAAAATGGTCAGTTTAACACAAATTTACTTTGTGTTTTGTAATGGTTCTTCAATAGTCTGCCTGTTGAATTACAAGAAATTCTACTAGAGACTACTTAAAACTAATAATTATAAATATAAATCACTCCACATTATTCACAGATTCCATATTGTTGAAATTCACTGAGATTCTAACATTTATTTGTAATCCTAAATTCAATATTTGGGGGAATTTGGCGTCCATTTAGGGAGATGTGCAGAACAGCAATATACATATCCCTGGCTAAGGTCACAGGAGGCAAGGCTCTGCTTTCTTTCTACAGCTCTCACACTGTAAACAAGGGTCTTTTCCATGTATTTGGTGCAACACTTTTTACATTTCTGTACTGTGTGTGTGTGGGGGGGGGTGAGAGAGAGATACTTCACTACTTAAAACAGCCTCCAAGCATAGTGCTGTCCCAAGTTTTCAAAGCACAGAAAATTGAAAGTGTTGGATAAGCTTTGTTCAGGAACAAATTATACATAGTGCCTGATTTCAATGCTAATGAGTCAATCATGTGCCTCCTCAAACAGAAACACAGAAAAAGAAAACATGATTATTAATTGATTGGTTATCAAAAATATTGTGACCAGAGGCTCACAGAAAACTTACCCTGTTTTTTTCCCTAGAAGTGCAGTATTCACTAATTGAATGTTCACAGCAACTTTATCAACCATTACTAGAGAAAATAATGAGAATAACAATATAACTAAATGAGCCAAATTCTGCTGAGTAGGTTAATTGTACATCTATTAATTTTTTGGTTAACACTTTTGTGAAAGGCTTGTGTGTGCACATGCTCTATCATGTTTTTTCTTATCTAAAAATGCTCCATGACCTTCCACATGGAACATTACCATGGGCTTTAAAGACGAGGTGTGGATTCATTAACATGGCATCAAAAAGCCTATGTTTTCATCTCCCAAACAATTTCTCTTGTCCATTCTCTCTTTTATAGCTTCTGCACTCTCTGGATTGCCCTTTTTTGAGGACCACTAGTAATGTCAAATTCCCCAACTTCAACGCATGCTATCCTCACCACCTGTAAATAATTTACCTGACCCTTGCCTAATTGTGGAAGTGCTAAAATTCATTATAATCACATGCTAGTGTAATTTCCTCTGGGACAATTATTCTGATGTTAATTAAAAATTGGTCTTCAGTTTGTCTTTTGTACTTCCATAGATTTTTGTACTTTCCTTTTTGTGCTTTCTTTGTTGCACTGGAAAACTGCTGCATTATGGTGGAATTGCATGTTAGCTGTAGAATTCTAGGTCATGCATTTATTACACAACATAAGTATAATATGCAAATCCATTTTCATATTTAATCCTCACAAAACTTAAAAATTTATATTAAAATTACAGCATTTTAACTTTTAGCAGAATAAACTCTTGAGAGAACACTGATCATTGAAGTTTGGCACTCAGTATTTGATCCCCTTTCCAAGAGCTCTATGGTACCCTTTATGGAGAATTATTCTCTCTCACCACTGTTCATTAGCCTTGTTAGGAGTAGCATTACCAGAATACACTTCCTCCACAGATGACAACTGGAAATGAAATTTGAAATTAACTTTATGAGAGAAGGATATTAGGCTAGAATCAGATAATTGCAGGAACAAACATCGGTATTGGGATAGCCTTAGCAGGAACAGCAGAGGCAGCTAGAGGATAGATAAAGATGTTAGGCTCAGATGGTCAGGACGAATTCTACAGGGTTTGGTATGCATCTGAAATGATAACTAAAAAATTGTTACTTAAAAATTGATAAGATTCATAATCATAGTTTATTATAAACCCTGGCTATATATATATATATATATATATATATATATATATATATATATATATATATATAAAACCAAAATAAATAATAAAAGCCAAGACTTAATAAAAGAAAGTCATAAGAGATAATAAATATACCATCCAATCCATTCTTTAGAAATATAAAGAACTTGAATTCTAGGGAAGTAATTTAATTTGCCCCAGGTCAAATGATCACTAGAAAAACCAGGCTAAAAGCCAGATTTTTGAGGTTTAATTTCGTCCTATATTTTATGATACCTGGATGCTTTCCAGGTAATTTTTTACCCATTTTATTTTCTGTATGACTTGGGAGTCTTTATGGGTTTTATTTCCTACTTTAAAAGAATCCCTTATGAAAAGAAATATGGGGGCAGATCTTATAAAAATAAAAGAGAGCTCAGTAGAGGAAAGGGTACAAAAGGTGGGAGATGGGGAGGGAGGTGGGTTGTGCTAGGGTGATATTCACCAAACTGTGTGCATGTATGAATATGGAACAGGAAATCCCATCAGTATGTACAACTACAATGCACCAATAAAAATATGAGGGAAAAATAAAAAAATAAAGAATCTCTTATTGTGTGTCATCACTTTTTTAGAATAAAATAAAAAGATACTGAGTTTTTTGATGTTATATATGAATATTACTAATATAGATAATAGAATTCTATTTTTAATATTTAAATTAGAATAGTGAATATACAGAATAATATAGACTCCTTTTGAAGTTGGGCTGTCATTATAATTTTAAAACTTGAATAATATATTGCCTTTCTTACTGTCTTTATACATCAACACAATCATCTCTGGATTATTTTCTTCAAATATCTCTATTCATGTCATGTTACACTGGGCTTTTTAAAACTAACATTTGGTCGGCTTATAACACCCGATAAACTTGGTGGCCAACAGTCCCAAATAAAACTTAATTTGTGACATTTATTTGAGGCCAAAATTTTCAAACAAGTAATGCAAGTGCAAAATTCATGAAGCTGTGAAATTTGCATCTTTTCCCTCATCTCTATATATTATCTAATGTTCTAGATCCATTAAAAGGATTTTGACGGAGTCCTTTTTAATCCTGCCAAAACCAACATCATAAAGGAGAATTAAAATTCCTCTGACTGGTGTCATTGCAAACTTTCTGCTTCCCAGTGTACAGGTCCCCTTCACTGGTAGCCCAGTTCTAGCAGGCAAACATCATCAAATTGTCTTCTTATGAAATATTGGTTCCAGAGTTTTAGTAGGTGGATTATTTTTCAAGGTTCTTTCTGATTGTTCTTACTTATAATAAAGTTTTTAATATTTTACTTTAGAAGTCAGAAATATGATGCTGGGCACGGTAGCATATACCTGTAATCCCGACTACTTGGAAGCTGAGTCAGGAAGATTGCAAGTTCAGGCTGTGAATGAACCTCAGAAGTACAATGCTCCTGGGTTCAATCCCCAGCACCATACACATAACACATAAAAAGTTGCAAATATGAAAGATGTAGTCATAGAAAAATATGGGAAATATTTAATTATTTTCATTTATTTAATTGGTGAAATGCTAAAATCAAAGGATATCATGGAACTAAATAATTTGTAATACTATGCATTTTACATATGGTAGAATTGTTTCAGAAATGTATCTAACTGCCTCTGAAAAAGAAGTTTCTATCCCAGATAAAATAATGCTAAAGAAAATCTTTGGACATGTGAGCCAGGTGTTTTCTAGATATCAACTTTCTCTTGGTTAGTACTTCACTATGCCATGTTTAGCTTTTTTTTTTTTTTTTCCTAAATAGCTGCCGATAAAGGATGAAGGATGTGTTTCTTTTTATAAGTCTGAATGCTTTCCGCTGCAAAAAAGGAAAATGCAAATAAACTAGTTTACCCAGTAAGAAATCTACTATCTTTTTAACAAGAAACCCAGAAGGAGAAATAGTTCCACAGAGGGTTGGTTAGCATGTTTGCAACACCATCTGTTTCTCTAGAGTCAGTGTGACATTCCAACAAGCTTCGAGTTGGTCTGACTGATTTTATTGAAATAAGAATTTCATGGGACTGAGATCTGGTCAATGTATGAAATAGTGGAGTTTTATTACCATGGGTCTGAAGAACTTTAGGTGGTGGAAACCAGCCTGATGGCATTTTTATACATAATGAGACTGAAGATCTGTGCCTGGTTTTGATGTGCCCAGAGACTCCCAGAGGCTGCTTATGCAACAAAGCTGTGTTCAGATCATTTGCAGAATATAAGAAACTTGAATGAAACTCCATTTTGGGTATCCTACTTCAGATATACTTTGGATATCTGAAAGGTTCCATACATGAGGTGGCTCCTGATCTAAAATAGAAGGCTCTGGGCATAGCCTTTAAAAAGGGAGAATTAGAATTTGAATCTGGCATCTCTCACTTGCTTGCTGTAAGAAGATCTTTGGTTGAACTGTGTATTTTCCCATTAATGCTATTATTGCTCCATTATGTGATGTCCTGCTTCTGTCATTAAATATAGACACTCTGCAAGCATCGTTAGTTGGATTTTGTGGGTCAAGGCTGAACTATGCAAATACAGAGTGAGTATCTCCTTAAATGTTCTGCATTAGGGGTCTCACTCACTACTAAGCCCAGGCTTCTTGAGTTTTCTTCATCAATCAAACCCTTTCTGAAATTAATGAAGACAGCTGCATGCTCTAGCCAGTTTACTGCTGTCCTAAAATGCCTACCAGTGACAGTGGAGACTTCAGGCAGAAAAATTTGACTCCAACGGGGTTATCTGTCCTTCCCTGAATTTCCTTAACCTGAGACATTTCACCCTAAACATCAGTAGACTGCCAGGCCTTAGGTTACTCAGCAGAATGACTCCATAGAGCTGCTGTCAAAGTGCAAAGCTGGAAAGAAAGAAGAGTCACAGAGAAATTCTGTTACTAAGCACAAGAGCCCACTTGGCCTTCCCACTGGCAGAAATATTAACTTAAAAGGATAAACGTGCAGCTCATGAGTGAAATATCAACTGCTTCACACTAGAATTAATATTCTCCTACTTCGAATCTTCAGGATTCAAATTGTAGCCTTACCTGTATTGTTAAAAGTTTTTCTAAGAAAATCTTTCTACATTGATGCCTGCATTATACCACTTATAATAAAAATCAATATAAAAATATAGTGGACTAATAACATAGTCTAAGGCAAAGAATTTGAATTAATGGCAATGGTGATCACTAAAATGACTAGTGAAATTATCAATTTTCTTCAGTTGATTTCGATAAAAGAGAGTAAATCAGACAATTGAATGTCGCTACTTTTTTGCCATGAACTTAGTATTTCACATGGCTTTTATGGATGTAGTTTAAAAGGTGCCACATAGAGGTTTTCTAAAAATGCAATTTTCCCATATTAAAATCTTACTCATCTCTGTTGAAACCATATAAATTTCAAATGATACGCGATAAGCATACTGTTCAAAATTTTCACAAAGCTTTAGAATATGATTTACTTTATAATCAACTACTCATTTAACTGGGTATTCATTTTATATGGCGCAGAAGATTATAAATATACTTTTTGTGACTTGTAAGGATATGCAGAGAATAAAGTGAAAGGCTATTTGAATAAATAACTAACAATAAGGGGCAGAATGTTAATGAATGTTACATGATAAGAAAGTAAAAACACACACACAAAAAAATCTGGGGTGAGAATGACTATGAAAAGTAAAAAGTTGATCAAAGGAGTCATTTATGTAATTTGGAAATCTTTGCTAAAAATCTTTAAATTAATATTTTTGAAATTTTATTATCAAGTTAATTTTGCACATAATTAATAATCCGTAATACAGAGAAAGTCAGGATATAGAACAATAGATACCCTACTCCTCATTAACCCTATTCTTTTTAAAGACATTATTTTAGCCATTTGTTAATGTTTGGGGTAGTTATATATAAAACTTAAAATAATAAACATGTTATTCTGCTTTGTTGAATTGTAAAGCCATGATTTTAGTCTTTCTATGAAGAAGTCTTTCTTCCTTTGTATTAGACCTCTCCCTACTATGAAGACTTGATAGTTATTTTAGATTTTTATTAATTATTTAAAGTCTCTTACATCCAACTCCTCGTGTTGTAATGTCAGGACAGAATCACCTCTTTTCCTTCATTTTTCTTTCTTGTTTCAACTTCTACTACTTCTAAATTCTATTTCTTATCTACACTGTGACAACAACTTAAGTCTGTTGAAAACCAGTAAGTAAGTTGAAAACCAGTAAGTAATCTATGGATACACTGTTATAAATATGTAAATATCCACCATCTAATCCAGTTTTAGTATAGAATTACATGTTTTCTTGTCCATAAGCCTAATGTCACACATGATCTGGTGTCACCTGATACTGAGTATTTCTGACATTGAAGTTGGGTAATTTTTACTTTCTTTTATATTATGATTATTATTATTATTAATCAGGGATTGAAGCAAGGTGTTCTTAACTGCTGAGCCACATTCACAGCCCTTTTTTTAATTTTCAAAATCTCACTAAATTGCTTACGGCCTTGCTAAATTACTGAAGCTGGCTTTGAACTTGCGATCTCCTGCCTCAGCCTCCTGAGCCACTGGGATGACAGGCAGTGTTTACTTTCAGTTGCTTCATATCATGCTGCGTTTCCTTGAGTTTTATATTTGAATCTACAGCCTACTTATAAGAACTTTTTTCCTCCTTAGAATTCTGATCTTCTTTCTTTTTCTTGCATTATGTGGCTTTATCATGGCTCTACATTGGAAGCCATTTTACTATTTCATGTACCCTCCGGCTTTCAATGACCTGCTGGACTGATCTTGATGGGACATCACTGATGCTCTGCCCAGCAGTCAGCAGCATCTGCCCTTTCTGGTCTTCTTTGAGCTATTGTTTCCTGCATCCCAATAACTATGTTATTCAAGATATTCATAAAAAGGGTATGCAGAAGATTGACTTGCTAAATCCCTACGTGTCTAAAATCATTTTCATTCCACTTTTACCCTTCATTAAGTTTGCTTGGTTAAAAATTCTAAGTTCTTATTTAGTTTTCGTCAGAAATATGAAATTTATTGTTCCATCATCTAGAATCTGGTCTTAATGAAGAGATGCCTAAGGGCATTTTGATTCGTATTCTTTTGAAAGTACTATTTTCTTTTTTCTTCTGTGGAAGTTTTTAAATTTTTTCCTTTGTCCTTGATATTCTGAAGTTTCGAGATAATGTGCTCAAGTGTAGATAGATGAATTTTATTTGTTGAGCTGGGTGTGCAGCAGGTCCTTTTAGTATGAAGATTCACAATGTCTTCATATATAGGAAGTTATTTCATATAATCTCTTGATAACTTCCTACCCTCTATGACCTTGGTTATCTTTTTAAATTTCTACTCATTGAACAGTACACTCCCTGGACATGGAACTTGTTCCATTTAATAAAAATTCATCTGACAGCTTCTGTTTGTTGTTCACCTATATTCTAGGATGGGTACTTAACTCAGTTTTAAGCCCTTTGATTTTTATTTTAAATATCAATAGTCTTAATTTTAAGCCTGAATTCTTTTGTTTGTTTTTTTTCTATTTCTTTTTTTTCTGGTTGCCATAGTTCTCCTGTGTAGGTACTACATCTCTTTAAGGATAATCATCATTCATATCCCTAAATTTTGGATCTTCTTTGTGATCAGCTTGTTTGGAGTGACTAGTCTTTTGTGCTATTGATCCAGTGATTTTTTTTTTTTTTTTGACGCCTAGTACTTCACTTTTTATTTTGGCCAAATGAATACTTACATGTCCATCATAAAACATTATTTAAATCACAAACATATTTAGAGAAAATGATTTCAAATATGGGTGAACATAGAGTATATAGTATCAACCTTGGACCAAATTTATTTAGAGGACATTCATTTAGAGAATAGAGCCACAACATAACCTTAATTTTAGCCCTTAAGCATAGTAAGATGTTTTGTTGGCCATTATTTTCACAGTCCCTCAGCAGGAGTAGCTTTGCCCTATTTTCTTTATAGGGAACATTTTATATGCCCTATAAAAATCTTTTATCCCTCTCCTCTTCTGATGGTGGCAGTTGAGGATCTCTTTTCCTGCCATGTTCACTTCTTTTTCCTCACATCAATTCTCTCTTTGAGGAGGAATTTTACTGCTAAGTCTCTGCCTTGAGGTACAGAAAAGGTAAGAGGGTGGGAACTAGCCCTCTAGCTAAAAGCTCATTTGGTTCCACTTGACCCCCCCCCATGCTCAATGCTAATTGCCAAACTGTAGGCATGCTGTGAGTTTGCAATGGTGGAGAATGACAAAGCAGAGCTTTTCTGGACCTCAGGAGAATCCCCCTCTTGCAACTTCCCTCTTGCTCAAAAGTCTGAGCTCAGAGCTGTTGGGGATCTCAGTGGGGAGAGGAGGTGACTTCCATTGCAAGTTCTTTGTATGTTTTGGAATGCTTCAACATGACCCTCAGCATTCTCTTTTCCATAATTTTTCTGCAGTCCTACATAATTCACTAATCATCTTTTCTACCTTTCTGCTATATGAGTTTATTTTACTTTGTATTTTTCTTCTCTTATTCCAAGGCAAAAGGATATAGAGAGACATATATAATATATATGTCAACTATATTTTACTTTCAAAGTTTCTGCTTAGAGAGGTTTACTAAGTTTAGCTAAATTTTCTTGATACATTTTACAGTGCACTTGTCTTGTTCTTATTGAGAGAAAACCTAACTCATGGGGGAAAAATTGGTCCCAACCTTAAAATAAGCAGAATATTTATTTTTTTCCCTGACTCTGGCAAACATAAAAAATATGCAACTCTAGTTATTTCACCCAATGGAAAGGAAATAGGCAAAGTTCTAAAACTCAAAAACACTGAGCAGGAGTTGCTGCAAAGCTTTTAAAACATAAGAGAATACTTTTTTTTTCCCTGAGATTTCCAGAGAACATGTTAATGATACTCTCTAGGAAAAGAAAGAAAGATAAATAAATAACATACTACCTCTATGTAGAAAGCTGAAAGATTGGTCTTTAAAGTCAGGAGAATTACAGTTTAGGAATTGGAGTTTCGGGAAAAAAAAAAAATTAATACAAAGCCCGAAGTTTGAGAAAGCAGAAGCCATGTGCTTATTTAAGTATACCTAGTCCACATAAGTATGGTGCCATTTCAATAATTAGTTACTACTTCATGCATGTCATTTTCTTTGAGACACCATTTTAAACAGTGTGTTTTTGTCACAACTCCTTGAGGTAGACAGTATTATTTCAGTTTAACAGATGAGCTGGTCAAAATCATTCAGATTAACTTGAGCATATGGTATAGTAATAAACAGCACAGTGAAAACCCTATATATATATATATATATATATATATATTCATCATCAAGAATCTAACTATTCTCTATGCTGAATTCCCCATGGAAGGAAGGAAGAAAGGAAGACAAGAGGGAGAGAAGGAAGAGAGCATAAAAAGAAAAGAAGGATGGAAGAGAACAATATGTGAGAACTATCACTAACCAGGATCCTGATTTAAGTAGTTTAGAAAGGAGTCTAGGAGGGAGTATTAACTTTACAGAGACATTGGGGCATTCTAATGTATGGTCAATATTAAGTGGCATGGTCCTAAATTAGTACTTCCCAAGCTTAATGTGTATATAAATGTACAGGGTTTAAGACATAAGTTCTAAACTAGGAGTTGACAGTGAATCTAGGATTCAAAACAAAAAATGTGTTGGGCATAAGTAAAGTTTGGCATCATTTACCTTGTGTAACAAGCTGCACTGAGGTTCCAAATCTCAGGAAGGTTTTTTCTTTTTTCTTTTTTTCACTAAGAAAAATATTTAGAGTAATCATGAAAATAGTTGTATTCAGTTACAGAAGTTACAAGAGGGAATGTATAACTGTAAAGTATCCCTCAAGTAATCCTCAAGTAGAGAACCACTGATCTAAAGTTTATGTGTTGAGAGGAAAAAGCTGGGAGAGGAGAAGTTGAAGGGTTTTAGTGAGAGCTGTGTCAAGAAGAGTGATATTGAGAGCACTGAAGGAAATGTTGTCCCAGACAGGAAGATATCACTGCTCTTTTGAGATGGGAGGAATCACAGTTCATCTCAGAGAGGTAGAATACTGAGAGAGTTTCCCCTGGCTACCACTGTAGATTCCGTTAAGAGCAAAGTGATCAGCTGAGATGAGAATGCACATAATTGGGAGATTGAGGGAAAGACAGGCTGAAGTTCAGGAGAATTATGAGAGAGTAGGAGCATGATGTGACCAGGAACAACCACAAGGATTGTAACATCCCCTTTAAACAATATATCCCAATACTATGCACATGAATGGATTTAAGCAAGGATGATGGGATTTTGTGGACATAGTAGAAGGGTATTAAGGTAGGAAATAAATTCTAGATCATAACTGTTGGTATTATATATTGGGTAAATATTTAAATTATATTTTTCAAGATCCTCTTGAAAATGTAAACAAACAAGTTATATAGAAACTCTTGTAATTAACTGTATAAATATGACAATACTGATTGGAATCTATGAAAACATTTTTAGGGTTCTTTTTTTTAATATTTTATTTTTTAGTTGTAAATGGACACAATATCTTTATTTCATTTTTATGTGGTGCCGAGGATCGAACCCAGGACCTCGTATTTGCTAGGCGAGCGCTCTACCGCTGAGCCACAACCCCAACCCTAAGAAAACTTTTTAATAAAAATAAAAATAAAGTAATTAGAAAAACTCCATAGATTAATTAAAAAGGTAACTTGGGCTGTGAACTACGATTGTGAATATGTGTATTGGGAAATTTGAGTAACATTACTGAATAGAGACTCCTTTCTATTTCTCAAAAAATGAGACAAGTTTAAATAATTAAAAACTGCCTGGTAAAGGTGAAAATATTTATTAAAGTCTTCATAGAAAGAAGCCAGTATGTTCTGTTTTCAAAGGTGCCATAGGAAAATGTTTGCAAGCCTCTTTTAGAAACAAACAATGCTCCTACTGCAATAACTGAGCAATGGCCTCAGTTACTGAAGCCAGAAACAGTTTTGAATCTGTACTTTTCAAAACTGGAAAAATGGCTAGTATGAAATAACATGAATGTCAACAAAATGTTAAAAAGTTAATATAACTCATAATCTTAAAATAATTCAAGAGAATGGAAGGGAAATGGGAAAAACTAGAGAATTACATTGAAAAAAACTTATATTGTTATATTGTGAGCATGTATAAATATGTAACAATTATTACCACCATTATGAACAATGATAATGTACAAGTAAAAATGTGGAAAAGTTACTTAAAAAATGTTTATTTCCTAAATGAGTCAAGTAGCAATTAGAAAATAATAAATCATACTAATAATTAGATTTCAATTGTTTCCATCTTCTTAAATTTAGAAAGCAAGAACAGTCTTAACTGAGAGAAACCAGAGAGAATGTTCAAAACATTATATGATGAGAACTTTGTTCAAATTTAAAGATTAAAATATGTCCTAAGGGAGAAATTAATATCATCTTTCTTTCCTTAATCACAGTTAAAGTACTTATCTGAGTATTTTTCACAAGTTTTAGAGTCTACTAAAAGGAAGCCACATTGAAATAGAAATGATCAGAACCTTGAGGCATATACAGATTTTAGTAGAGCTCTTGGTGGATTTAATTTCAAATATCTTTCGACAATATCTGGCTTAAACAAAATCACCATTATTCATTTACTATAATAAATACCAAATACATATCTCAAGAAGAAAGCCCATTTTGTGGAATTAAGGTAAACTTTGGAATGAATATATAAAATTTATAAACTAATATGAAATTCTTCTAGGCAATTTAAAATCTGGAATACTTAAAAATTTTACATACTGTCACTAACATAAGTGCTTAGCTAAAAAAATACTTTTTGCAAATATTGAGAGAACAGAAAATATTTTAACAGAACTAATTATCAAATGGATAGGATAAAGTGTTGATTTTTTTAAAACAGAACTGTGCACAGTAAATATTCTGATATAATTGAGATTATTTCCTAAATACCACACCTCTACTCCAATATAAAAATATCGCTAAGGTGCTTGGATAACTTGCTCTCCACTATTGAAGGATATGTATAGGGTGATATCATTTAACTCAGTCAAATTTTTTCAATAACAAACATGTTTGGGGCTGGGGCTGAGGCTCAGTGGTAGAGCACTTGCCTTGCACTATGAGGCACTGGGTCCAATTCTCAACACTGTAGTGGTACCCACTTCTCCACAGAAAATCTTAACTAAGCTTCTCCAGAAATCTTCACCCTAATTGATTTTAGGACTATCAACAAAAGAGTCTCTACAAAAGAGTTCAATGTAGGTAAACTTCCTATTTTCCTGTTGCTCTATTACTTAGCCACTGGCCTGGAGGAAATCAGCACTCCAGGTGCTGAATGCTCCTTTACTAGTTTTTCACAAAACTTTTTCCAGTATAGTAGTTTGTGAAAGTGTGTTTGCAAATGCACAATGTGATAATAAAAGACAAATCCTTTAACAAGGCCTCTGGCCTTGAGCTGGAGCTTAACAGAGATATCTCCTTTTTTAAGATAAGAGAAGTTATCAATTGGGCTCCATGGTAACAGCTGCCACAGGGAGGAAAGAAAGGGGAGAAGAAGCTGTCCCCTTCTCAGTATTGCTCTTGAAGGGTTAACTTGCCAAGAACAGTGAAAGAGAAAGCAGCTTTTATGTGAATTTCTACAGACTGTGAACTTCTGAGGCCCTCCTCTTACATGCTGCGTATAAAGTTCAGAAACTACCTGAACTCAGGGTTCAGGGAATTAATTGATTACAGAAAAAGTTTGCCCTCTGAGACTGGCTGCAGCCAAATAAAACTTTTTCCTGCTATCTTCCGTGCATTGCCTCATTTGTCCCTACAACAGCACTAAATAAATAAACAAACAAGCAAACAAACAAATAAATTGTGTCCATCTACAACTAAGAATATTTTTTAAAAAAATAAACAAACATGTTTTGACATTATGTTCAGAAATTTTGAATTTTTTTTCCCTCTCTGGTTTATATTTCTGGTTTATATTAAATATTGCATAATCTTCTCGAAATTTCTCAGTATGGTTTTTTGATAACAATTCTGATTTTTAAAACTCTTTTACCGTGACTACTAAGAGATTAGAAGAAAAATTTTGGTTTTCATAGTTTATAAGTGTTCTAAATGAAGAAATTAAATCTCTAAAACTTTAAACTTGCTATTTAGATACCTTGTAAGTTGTTGACTTTGTTGTTAAAAACTTTACACTTTTATTATAATGGATATCAAGAAACTATGTAAGAGATAAACCCATGTAAATAGTTATTTCAATCTAGACAAAGTTGCCATTAACATATATTGAGAAAAGATAACCTCTTCAACAAATGTTGGTAGAAAACACTAGAAAATCCATATGTAATAAAATGAAATTAGACCCTATCTGTCATCCTGCAAACTCAAAGTGAATCAAGGCATTAGACCAAGGACCCTGCACCTACTAAAAGAAAAAATCTCCATCATGATGGCTTACAAAATGAATTCCTCAACAAGACTCCTAAAGTACAAGAAGTAAAATCAAGAATCAAGAAATGGGATGACATCAAACTAAAGAACTTCTTCACAGCAAAGGAAATGATCAAGAACATAAAGAGAGAGTTACAAAATGGGAGAAAATCTTTACCATCTACAGCTCAGAGCATTAATCTCTAGGCTATACAAAGAACTCAAAAAAATTAATAAACACACATTCCAAAAACACAAATAACTCAATCAATAAATGGGCAAAAGAAATAAATAGGCACTTTATAGAAGAAGAAATACAAATGGCTAACAAATATATGAAAAAAAATGTTCAACGTCTCTAGCAATTACAGAAATGCAAATTAAAGGTACACTGAGATTCCATTTTCTTTCTAGTCAAATGGCAATTATCAATATAAGTATATAAAAATGTTGTCAGGGATATGGGGAAAAGGATACTCATACATTTTTGGTGGAACCACTATGGAAAGCAGTATAGAAATTCCTCAGGAAACTTGGAATGAAACCACCATTTGATCCAGTTATTCCATTCCTTAGTTTATCCTTATGGACTTAAAATCAGCATACTACAGTGACACAGCCACATCAATGTTTATAGTAGTCAAATTCACAATAGCTAAACTATGAAATGAAGCTAGATGCCCTTCACCAGATGAATGGATTAAGAAAATGTGGTGTATATACACAATGGGATATTACTTAGGCTTAAAGAAGAACAAAATTATGTCATTTGCCAGTAAATGGATGCACTGAAGACTATCATGCTAAGTGAAATAAGCCAGTCCCACAAAACCAAAGACTGGATGTTCTCTCTGATATGTGGATGCTAACAGACAATAAGGGGCCTAGGAGAATAGAAATTCATTGTGGTAGACAAAGGGGAAGAAAGGAAAGGGAAGGGGGATGGTCATAGGAAAGATAGTAGAATGAATTAGCTATAACTTTCCTATATGCATAGAATACATGACAAGTGAAACTCTTCATGTACAATGGCAAGAATGTGAATCCTAATTAGAGTAAGCTATACTCCCAATCTGTATAATACATCAAAATACATTCTACTGCCATGCATATCTAAAAAGAACAAATAATAATAATAATAAAAGAAATTGTGTAGTTTCTCAGAGTTCCCATTTGTTCCTTTCTCCAGTGATCACTATTACCAATTTTGAGTTGTGCCAACCCCAGTGAATTTTCTACATTTCTACAGGATTCAGAATCTTCCCTGGTTCATTTTTCATGTTTTGCCCATGTGCCTACTCCTAAGTTACCTGACTCTTCTGTTCAGGTTATCAAAGTCCTCACAGTGACAGCTAAAGTGAAGGGTAATCTAATTCTAATCACATGTCCCTGAAAGTTGTACTCAAGTTTGCTTCTTGCTGTGACCATATTAGATGTTCTCATTCAGGGTGTTGGCTCCTGACAATTTGGGTTGTTATCCATGTGACATTCAATGAATGATTAACCTCTATCACACATTTAATCAATAGATTAGAAAGAATTTGAAGAATCACAATGAGGTTTTTGGTAATATAGCAAGGCTTATACACACCACACAACATCTCCCTGAACAATCCCGAATGCTTGGTCATGAAGCATTGCTAATTCCAAGTGACAGGAATATGCTATGAGGGAAAAATAGATTAAGAAGTTTCATCTAGAAAGAGAATAATGTCAAGAAATAGAATATGAGTCTATAAATAAAAATATGAAAAAATGGAGAGATAAAGGTTAATATGGTACTCTAGAAGCAATGTTATGCTACATAACTAAGCTTATGTTTGATGAGGAGGCATCCATGGAGGACTAGAATAGTTGAACCTTCTCAAACACAGGCAGCACTCATTATCTCCCCTAGGGAACTGGGAAATAGAAAAGTACATCAAGTAAGATCTTTTTCTGTTAAAACAAGGTCAACGTGGACCCTCTCATGCAATTTTCTTAATTCAAATATATCTATTTTTGTCTAATAGAATGTGTTTTCATCTTATTTTCTCTTTTAAGCATTGTTGGCTATGATTAAAGTTTTGCTACTTATATATATTTTAGAAGCTCATTCTAGACATTAATGAGAACCCCTGCAAATTTTTTTATAATAATTACATTGAATCTATGCATTATTTAAGAAAAATTGCCATTGTTAACATGATTCCCTTGCTAATAAATGTTTTTTTTTTATTTATTGAGAATTTTCTAAATACCCTCTCATTGAATTTTTATAAGTTTCTCTACAGATTGTCTAACTTTTGTTAGGTTTTAGCACTTTTTAGCACTTTTTGTGTTTAGCACTTTTTCTTGATATGGTCTAATATACTTTTTAAAAATAATTTCATGTTATCATACTTTTCATTAAAATAAAATTGACTTGTTTTTCTCTCAGGAGGTGGTTTCCAAGTTTTTGTTTGGTTCCTATGAATTCTTTATCCTTCTGCTATTTCAATCAGGCATACAATGTGCATATGTTCCTTTTTATATTTGTCTGATCATTCTAACATTTCCATCAAGAGGTTTGTCTAGTGTGTCTAGTCTAATATATTACCAGAACCAGAAGTATGTAACTCTTACAACATTCCCTCAGCAAGACTTTAAAAAGTTCTTAAGTATTTTGAATCTATACTAGTGTCATAATACTTATGAATTTTTTTATTTTATCTATCACATGTAACACATTAAATTACTCACTTCATGTTGATGATAAATATGTAGGTTATGGGCTAGTTTATCCAATAATCTATGCCTTCTATGCTCAAATACACCAAATAAATTTGATAAAAGAAACTAATTAAAATTAACTTATTTGGACATAGATTATTTAAGGTTATATATATTTCATGCTCTTTTTTATTATTCAGGCTTTACAACTAAAAACTGGACAATTGCTAAATGAACATGAGAATTATAACATTTTAAAGGAAAAATGACTTCTGAGTAAACTATTTTTGTTATTTTTTTTCTTAATATATTCTACTCCAATCATTCTTGAAACATAGATAAATACAGTGATTATCAGTGGAAAGTCATGGAGAGCCATACCTTCAATTTTATCACAATCAGGTTCTCATTATGGATTTATCTCAATTTTTAACCTATCAGGGTCAACCTAATTAGAAAGATTTGTTCACATGAAAATCAAGTAAAATATAAACCAGGTATTGCTGTATAATAGATTTAATTTGAGTTCTCACAGAGGCTTTTTTTTTTCTGAACTTGAATATGCCACCAATCTATGAGTCATATTTAGAAAACAAAATAGATTTTACGTCTTGGAATTTGAGGAGATTTAAAGAC
The DNA here is from genome assembly GCF_021218885.2 of Marmota monax. Classification (NCBI taxonomy): domain Eukaryota; kingdom Metazoa; phylum Chordata; class Mammalia; order Rodentia; family Sciuridae; genus Marmota; species Marmota monax. Next base: position 21,094,179 of record NW_026692781.1, read on the forward strand.
AATACTTAAAAAGCACTCAGCACATTTTTGGAAGTTGTAATTAGCCAATATATAAAATATCTTTATATTCATTTCAATTATAGTTACCAGACAACTCCCCAGGAAAGAAATAGAAAACCCTCAACTATTTCAAACCTATTGTCATTCTCCTTACTTATCCACTGGTTATTTAAAATAAGCTCTTTCTTTAATTATCACTGTATCATAAGCAGGCTCATCTTTTCTCCTACTGTTGCCTCTATTGAAGAATGCCACCACATTTTCCCAGCTTGTTAGACTATGTCAGGCTCCACAGGTGGTCTCACATAATGGCGATTATTACAAAGATGCAAGAGAGAGGCAGGGAATTGGGAACAGTGGCGCCAGACCTCACAGAGATGAATATTGCTCCAGACTAGCAGTGCTCCAGTAACCTGATGGATGCATTAAGACTTGACAGGAATGCTAGAAAGGTGTTCCCGCAGTCTAGGCAGCCACCCTGGCTGTCTGGATCTCTATGTTACCACACTCCCATAACAGAATTTCTCTATAATTCCTTCTCTGCCTTGTGACTTCTCCTTTTTAACACTCTTTTGCTTAATCATGGCTTTCATTATCTGTCTTCTTCCTATGGGAATTTTAACTTATGTTTTCATTACCAAATTCTGAGTCCATTTGTACACATTCCATTCAAATATCTTTTGTCAAATATCTTTAAGTGCCTTGTTTTATTCCTACTGTCACTCTTAGACAAGCTGTAACACCGGAAGGCCTGGCTGTGAATTGTATGAGTTGGTGTTATGTACCCAGACTTGACTGATCAACCATTTAAAGGGGATGGAATCATGTCATCATGCATGCATGTGTACACATATGCACACATACACAACACACACTCTCAAAACAGAAATTCAGGAAGACTAGCAGCCTGAGTCCTGAGCAGTGAAATAATCAATCATTTTGGTCATTTTATTCAACCATGAAGTAATCACTTATTTGTAAGACTCTTTCCCCTCCAACCCAATCATCAACAGTCTCGTGATCATTTTGTCAATGATACATGTTATGTCATTTCTCTTTCTACATTCAAACCACTTCATCCCTGTAGTCTGTCCTCTGATCATTTCTTTATCCCACTCCTTCTGATCTAAGAGTGCCTGACCCATTCCAATGTATATTTTTACACTTCTTTGATGTATCCCTGGAATAGGTACAGAGCAGTGCCTCCTTCCTGGCATAGCGATTCTCATCCATTTCATCTGTTTCAAGCTTTCAAAGTTCTTGACCTGCAGATAGTCTTGCCCTCAGCATTTGATACGCTGAGATTGCCCTCTCACTTTGATGTGTCATTTTGTCCTTTACTATACCTTCTTTAAAAACACAGAGCAATGAACCAAGAGAAAGACAATAACTCCTCATCATACACAAAATAAAAGGCATTTAACTCTAGCACAGCTGATTCTGTTGTTTCATATGCCATTGCTCTTTTAACATCTGTTTATTTTTACATTCCTTTACATTTTGTTTTGCTTTATTTTGTTTTGTTTTTGTTACCGGGGATTGAACCCAGTGTTGCTTAACCACTGAATCACATCCCAGCCCTTTTTATTTTTTTGAGACAGAGTCTTGCTAAATTTCTTGGAGTCTCGCTAAGTTGCTAAGTCTGTCTTTGAACTTGTGATTCTCCTGCTTCAGCCCCTGAACCACTGGGAATACAGGCATGCACCACCACACCTAATTTTTTTTTATTGCCCTTTTTAAGTGTGTGCAATGTCAGGAGATGAGAGAGGAAAAACTCAAGAAAGAAACTGGCTCGGTTTGTTGAAATCAACACCCACGATTCCTATAAAAATAATATTTGAAAGTCTCTTGATGACAGGCATTGTATTCTATTTTGTTAGGATTAAATAGCAGATTGCTTTAGGTTATTTCTCTGAAACAAGTAATAAAATTCACCCTGTTATTCTGACTTCAGGCTTCAATTTCAACTTTTTTTATTCATGTATTATTACGAACATTTAGAGAAAAAAAAAAACTTCAAAGAAGTGTTATCCTTTGTCATTCTCATCAAAGTTTCAAAAATTATCTTTACTTTGTACAACTGAAAAGTTAAATAAAAATAAATATCTGCTATTGAATTTATAAAAATAAAATTTATATACTTAGTATTAAGATTCTAGTCATTCAAAACACTTCAGGAAATATTAACTGTCAAATATTATCTTCATTTGGTTCTTATTCTAAGATAATATGATGTAATTAAATAAGGAAGAATTACAGACACAATAGATATCTACCAGAAATACTATGGGAAAAAGGCAGAAATATATCCATAAACTGCCAAAAGTGAATTGGTTAATTATTGATTCTTGCATTGGCATAAAATATAACCACCACTGAAAGTTATAAGACCCCATATGCATGCGCACGCGCGTGCACACACATACACACACACACACAGTGCAGTTTATCTCTCAGTGACTGACATACAATGGGGATTAAAATGATTTGTTGTATCAATAAATGGGTAAATATGTTTTCATTCTAATTGGAAGCCCTCCTCTTGGGAACTATGAACTATGGATTTTGTTTGAGCCAACATAAGTCAGGAAAGCTGCTTTTTTAAGAATTCCTGGGTGAAATTCCTCAGTTCAAGAAAGCCTAGATCATGCTGGCTTCCTGCCTCAGCTCACATCCCTAGGTTCAAACACAGCCATCCTGCCATGAGTGTAATATGCCAAGCACCAAATAATCTGTGTTTTCCCCAACTCTTATCCTGTTTTTCCTGAAGGAGCTCCTTACTGATCCTCTGTGGTCTGTACTGCTATAAATAATGCAATCACGGAGTTTGTTTCCTCTTTGTTAGGATCAGACCTATTAGGTCTATCTACCTATCTCTCCTCTTCTGTGTTTATTTTGCAATACTACTTTCATAGCTTTTATTTCTCAGCCCATACCTCCAACAGTTACCACTCCCTCCCCATGCAGGAGACACACACACACACACATACACACATACACATACACACACACAAAGTGAAGTTTGTCTCTCAGTGACTGACATACAATGGGGATTAAAAAGATTTGTTGCATCAATAAATGAGTAGATACCTTCTCATTCTAACTGGAAGTCCTCCTTTTTATTTTTGGTAACTGTCTTGGGTATTTGTATTTACAGTATTCATTTCAAAGAACTTGAAGTTTTAAACTTTTGAGAATTTTATTGCATCATAGTGATATATTCCACAGATTCCAGGCAAAACATAGTCCTGAGGGACACTCAGAATCACAGTCACAAAATCTCAGCAACGAAAGTGTAAAGCATGAAATTTGGGGGTCTCTGAATTTTAGATGCAGAAAATGGCATGGTTTTAATTTTTTTCACTGTTTTGGTCAATAAAGTAATTTCATAATATTCTCATACAAGACCAACTAGACTTGCTAGTTGTTAGATTACATAAGCAGGGATTGAATGTTTTGAAGTTTTCTGGTTTTTTTTGTTGTTGTTGTTTGTCTGTTTGTTTTGTTGTTGTTGTTGTTTGCCTGGAACAATGTACTTTCTATTTAATGCTGAGGACCAAAAAAATTTCTTTTCACCTTCAACTCAGGTACCTTATTTCTGATGCCCGTAAGCAAAATTTAGCAGTTCCTTCTGAAAGTTTTAGTTGGAGATATATTGGACCATCTGTTCTATTTGTTCCCTGATACTTGGAAATAAGTAACCCCTGGCATCAGAGGCAATCTAAACAGCTGCGATTTTGCTTGTAATATGCTAGTTGTGCTCTCAAGATTCCAAATCCTAGGGTACCATAATGTCTTCCAAGGCCAAACCATTTAAACCAATGTCAGTAGATTGTCCTCTAAAGATAAGAAAAAGTGATAGTTTAGGATCTGATCATTCACTTATGGTGAGCATCAACATTGGTTTGTGATACTTAGATATTGAAACTGATGTTACTATTAAAATAGAAAGTCTCAAACTGAGTAAAGTAGGCACATATCAATTTAACAAATGTGGATAATCAAAATAAAGCAAATGCTTTACAAGAATCTCCTATTACCTTTGAAAGAAGTATATAGCAGGCATGGAATTCTTTCCTGACACTCCATATTTCTTCTTTAAATCTTACCTAGTCCATGCCATTGCTCATTTGCCTATTGGTAATTTCAGCCAAAATTTTATGGGGTCTCCTCTTCTACTGAGTATTAGGCAACCTGGAATACTTAGTCTTCAGTTTATGTTAAACACCAATTGTCTAAGCCCACTTGACTTCTTGAAGCATTTCCATGACTCCTATGCCACCCTTGAACACAGAGGTGCTTTTAGTGTTCTGGCCTGCATTCTGTCCCCTATATGTCCACCCCTACCTCCATTCCCTGCCATAAAATGAGAGAGACAGCCATCTGAGACTATTGTGCATGTACATTGTCATGGGTAGACAATTTCATCAATGCCAAAAACTTGCCCTCCATATTTCTTTCTTTTTTTAAGAGAGAGAGAGAGAATTTTTTAATATTTATTTTTCAGTTTTCGGCAGACACAATATCTTTGTTTGTATGTGGTGCTGAGGATCGAACCCAGGCCGCACGCATGCCAGGCGAGTGCACTACCGCTTGAGCCACATCCCCAGCCTGATATTTCTTTCAAACAAGTGTGAACAGTCTCTGAATTCTCACAACCTGGATCTATTGCTTTTAATGTGAAAGTCCAGTGGAAATTTTCCTTTGGGAATATGTCAATGGTTTTTCTTTATTTTCCAAGTTCTTAAGTCAAAATGACTGGCTGTCCTCTTGGGATGAGAAAGAATTTTCCTCTTTGTTCATTTACTGGCAGCAAAGTAAATACAAAATAAACTACCTTCTCACTTATAGATTTACTCACTATGCTGGAAGAAAGTATGCACTTTTTTACAAAAGCTTTTTATCAAAAAAAATTCTTCTGTTAAAAGGCATTTCTATACTAAATCTTCTTGGATAGGTCACTTATAAGTTGGGTTTGATGATAAATTATATTGTCATCTGTGAGTCGTTTCAGTTCTTCATGCTATGAATTATTTAATTGTAAAGTCATTAACATTAAGAATAAAAAAATAGCTTTTATTAAATTAAGAAATAAAGTTTTGATTATTGGCCTATCTTAATAACTCAAGTGATCACGGTGCATGATATCTTCAATCTTTACATTTCAGTATAGTAATGAACAAAGGTCAGAGACTCACTAAGCACAATTCATCATATTGCAGGGACGTGTAGTATAATGGATAAAAGCAGCATTAGCATACTCTAACTCTTGCCTGAAATACAAGCAAACAATTTATATATCTTCAGAATTCATTTCTAGCCAAGGAGTAAGATAGACTTTAAAATACTATAATACTAAATAAGACTTCTGTAAAAATTCCTACACTACTGTTAAAAAAAAAAAAAAAAAAAAAAACTTGTCTGAAAAATAGGCCATTGGCATGCTGTAATCCTACTAGAAGTATTTAAATAGTAAATGTCATCTCTAATTATTGTCTCTTGGGAAAGAAGACAAACAAGGCTGTTCAAGGAATAATTGGTGAATATTTAGTAACAGTGATCAGTATTAATGCAGCCTAATTGTTTTAATGTATCAATGAAAACAACACCAAGATTCAAACACCTACTAATGATACAAGTTCAGTTATTTTGGAGGGGTGTTTATTAAAATAAGTCCTTGTGTGAGCAAATTATTAAACATTCTGAAATTCACAGGTCTGGGTCTCTTGTTCAAAGTTATTTTCTCATCAGCCTCACACATAGATGTAACAGTGTTTAAAAGATTACATGCAGGTTTATATTTGAGCCTCCTGGACCAAAATTCTGGAACTGAAAACAGCATTGAATTAGGTTTATTTTGTTCATTTCTTCCTAACTCATTATGATATTTAATTAATAATGAAATATTATATATAAAACATGTAAGTACACATTTTTATAGATATAAAAGTTTTATTCTTTACAAAAAAGCAGAGATACAAATGTATCTTCACTCCCACACAGGAGAAAGTTGCTGAAGTCCACTTGTACAAAATATTCATTATTTTCATTGTCTCCTAAAAAGTGTCTTTTCATTTCTCTCTGGTGTCACTTGGATTTTAGTTTGCACTGTTGGAGGATAATGACTGAAGTCATTGAGAAGAAGGCATGACTTCCAAAAATATAAGCGCTTTTGTTTCTTCAATTAGAAGTCTTTCTTCCATTGCAGGGATTTTTGACATGCCTGTTTCTATTCATCCATTAATCACACAAATAAGAATGCATTGTTTAAGCAACAAGCAGAGTACAGAATGCTGCAGGTGAAATAGCAGCATGATACATAATATCTGGTTTTAATGCAGTGAATCTCCCTGGGATTCATACAAATATCTAACTCAAGGAAGGGTGGGGGTGGGAGTATGTGTTTAGGATGTGTGCATTCCACGTAGGAGGTACAGATTTAGTGCTGTGGAAGTGTTCATAGGAGGAATAATATAATTCTGCCTAGGAGATTAGATTAGAAAATATCTCATAGGAAAGGTATATTTGCTAGCTCTTGAGGGCCTGAACTTTCATTTTGAAAATTTCCTGCTCAGAGGGCACCTAGTCAGAAAAAAATACCATTTACCACCACCAAAGCAAACACGTCGATGCTTTTGATTATGGTAATCATTATAAACTGAAATCAAGGTAACAAGTGTCCCAATTTCACTAAGACTTAGGGATTTCCTGGGACATCACATTACAGAACTCAACAAACTGGTATGGTTATTGACCCTAGATTAAATATGTTTTCTTTTAGCCTTTCCTCTTCTCCCCAATATCATTTTTAATTTTATATCTTGCCTATTCAACTTAGTCTATAATCATCTTTTCATATCAAAGAGTCCATTATGCACAGAATTCACATCAATTGAAGACTTTCCCCCTTTCGAATGGTCTGGAAAGGCTTAGTTATTTTCTTCAGAAAGTAGATGGAGAAATGCTACACTTAACCTACCTAGGACAAGGAAAGCATAGAAAGGTAATGATGACAAGAGAAATAATTGCTAACACAAATGGAATTATCACTGTGGGCTGAGAGTTATTCTCAGCATTTTCTGTTTATTTATGCATTTAATATTTACTAGAATGGTAAGAGGAGGAGGATACCTGTGAAATGGGTGCATTGATTAAACTGAAGTATTGAAATATTAAGCAACTTGACCAGTAGCTATAGATGTAAAATAAAAACCAAAGTTATATGGCTCCAATTCAACCCTCTTCATTGTGCTGCTGGATTTCCATGTTAAAAGTAAAACTTCATTTCTGCGTTATTTGGAAGAAGATGCAAGGTCAAATCCTTTTTTTTCCCCTAATTGGTGCACATTAATTAAACAGAATGGTGGAGTTCATTGTGGCATATTTACACACACATAACAACATAATATGATTCATTTCACTCCCCAATACCTTCCTCTCTTTCCCCATGACCTTCTTCCTCTACCCTCCTGGTCTATCTTCTAACTTCATGGATATCCCTTTTGTTGTTGTTGTAATTTATTTATGTTTTTATTTTCTAGTTTCCACAAATAAGAAAAAACATCTGATACTTTTCTGAGTCTTATTTTACTTAAAATCATGGTTTCCAATTCTATCCATATTTCTGCAAATAACATAATTTTGTTCTTTAGGTTTGATGCTTCTAAAAAGAAGCAGCACAAATGGCCTACAATTATGTAAAATGTTCAACATCTTTAACCCCCAGGGAATTGTAGATCTGCGGGAATTGTAAAACTGTGGAGAGCAGATGAGCCCCCAGTCAAGGGCTGATCCTGCAGCATTAGCAAAAGCCAAGCCTGTGAAATATTCCTTGCCAAAGGTGAGGATGTTATCAGCCTTGACTCTCAGCTCTGATGCTAACAGTTATCAGATGTCCCAGTACAATAGGTTTCCTGGGTGTTGCAAAATGTTCCCAGCACTGCTACAGTAGGATAGCTGAAAAAAAAAATGTTTCTAGCTCTGTTAACATTTTAGTGTCCAAAGAAGCCTCTGACAACTCACATCTCACAAATAATTTACAATGCCCCAGCTTTACAAGATAATGTCTCTGTGTTTTTCTCCATCTCCAGTAACACATTCTTGAGAATCCTTTGTTGGTGCTGTGTGAGTCAACATCTTTAGTCTTTAGGACACTGCAAATCAAAACTACCCTGAACTTCATCTTTTTCCAGTTAGAATGGAAAGAATGAAGAATAAAAACAACAAAAGCTAATGGGGGTAGAAACTGTTACACCTTTTGGTGGGAAGGTAAATTGGTACATCTTCTATGAAACTCAGTATGGAGGTTCCTCAAAAAGCTAAAAATATACCTACTTATGATACTGCTCCACCACTCCTTGGTATTTATTCAAAGGGATTTTTAAAATGTATTTTTTATGTGTTTTCTTTTTTCATTTCTTCTCTTAGGACATTTAAACCCTATGAAGACAGGGGTACCCTGATCTTTACGATTTTTCTTTCTATAAAGAGAGGTTAGTGTTATTATTCACCAGACTTTTCAAGATAAAAAAAAAAGGATGAAGCATCCAAATCCAAAGAATATGTGAATGAGAATTTATATAAATAAAATGCTATGATTTTCCATATGTATTTTCTTCAGAATTTCTCCTACATTAGTGAAGGAGATAATGAAGAGGGTTAGAAGATTCTGGTATCTAAGGCTTCTCCAGAGTAAAATGTGGTCAATCAAAATCATTGCTTTCCCAGAACATTTTTGACCATCCCCTTCTCAATGAAATATTTGCTCTGTATCTAGGAAACTTGTCTATTTCTCTTTTGATATCTCTGAGCTGACTTTCCTAACCTCACTCCTGCATGGTATTCTCTTTCCATCAAATCTGTATATACCCTGTCTTCAAATATTAACATTCATTTATCCACAATTCCTTCCTCTGTTACTGGATAAAAATATTTTTGCTTCTTATTAAATATCTGTTCCATTAAATTAATAACCACTGAAAAACAAATCAAATCTGATTGTCAAAACATAGTAATTTTTATAGTGCATTCTTTTGCTGTATTTTTACATAGGAAAATAATTGATAATTTTTGAAAACATGTATTTTCAAAAATAAAAAAATAAATAACATAAACAAATAACATCAATAATCCACTGTTAATTTATTTTGTAGCTATATATACATGGTAATTAAACATTTTTTTAAAAAAATTAAATATATATATTTTTAGTTGTAGGTGAACACAATACCTTTATTTTATTTTTATGTGGTGTTGAGGATGGAACCCAATGCCTCACATGTGCTAGGCGAGCACTCTACCACTGAGCCACAACCTCAGCCCCTAATTAAACATTTCAACACTAAACATATCCTACATTTTAAAATCTATAGCTTCAGTAACTTTTTGCTTTTCTTTATTTAAAAATTCCAATTTTTTTATTGTCACTCATAGGGAAAAAAAAAAAAAAAACAGCCCAAACATTTTTTACTTGACTCACATTTGTAGTTTTTAAAATCACCTATGAAGATCCTAGAAAAGATTTTTTTTCCACATAAGCAGAAATAAACTCATCCTCAAGGAATAGTCTATTGAATAAAGAGATAATTAGAAAATTCGCAAAACAAGGCAGATCACTTCAAGGCAATTGAGATATTTTTCAAACACGCAAGATGAACACTCTTCCCTCTTTTATCTGTAAATAGTTCCAAAGCCAATTCCACATTTTTAGGTATCTATTACAGAATCACTCCTCACTTGGTGCCAAAAACTGTAATTAGTTTCTAAGGTCTACCAAAACAAATACCACAGGATGTGTTTTAATCAATTTATTTCATGACAGTTGGAAAAACTAGAAGCCCAAGAATCAGATGTCAGCATAATGGTTTCATTCTGATACTTCTCTCCTTATCTTGTAGATAGTTGTCTTCTACCTCTGCCATCTCACGGTCATCTCTCAGTTGTGTGCATGCTTGTAGTACCTCTGCCGGTGCGTTCAAATGTCCACTCCCCCTTAGGATAATGATCATATTTGATTAGAGATCAAACTAAAGTCCTCATTTTAAATTAATTACTTCTTTAAAGATATTTCCCAATGCACTTATATTTCAAGGCACTAAATATTAGACCACCAAAATAAAAGTTTGTGGAGTACACATCTCAGCCTATAACATGCAATTCTTTTTAAAATATGCTACAAATTTAAAAAATTAGCATGTGGGAATCTGTTATTTTAAAACGATGAAAACTGAGACCAAGCAGTTAAGGTAATAGGTCAAAGTTACACAGCTTGTTAGAAGCCCAGCAAGAAATAAATTTTAATAATGTTTTTCCTATTCTTCTGATCATCTTTCAAAATGTCCCTTGCAGATTCCTTTTCCCATGTCATTCTTTTAATCCATAACCTCTAACCCTGTCTTTCTTTTCCTCATATTCTCTCAGAAAGATTGTCTTCACTTCCTTGGCTTTTAATACTCTAACTGCACTTCTGCTTAGGATTTTGATCTCCATGTTCATTCCAGCTCTGTAACTAAGTTCCAAACCCACAGGTCTGAGTGACCGTCACTGGGCATCTCCACTTGGGTATTTACAGACTCCTCACTTCCAGTACCATTCACCCTTAAAATGTCCGCCTTTTCTTTTCATCTCCTCTGTCCCCAAACTCATTCTCCTCTTCATCTCCAAATAGCTCACCTTACGCCAACTAACAGCCTACTAAAATCCTAGACTTCTTCCTCTCACTCATTTCTTCAGTCTTCTTAAAAAAAATCTTAAACATGCCCTCCTCTCTTCATCAACTCTTCAGTTTCCACCAGTCTTTTTCTAGCTATGTGGTTTTGGCCATATTTTCCTGAGTAGGAAAATATATCATCAACTTTACATGTAGCAGATTTTATATCTATCATTGTGCTTTGTTCTAAACTTAGAAATAACTGTTTTTAGGAAAACTGTGTGATCAGCCTGGTTAGTTCCCTTTCCATGTGCTCTTTCTGGTATTTATTGCTGTGGATTGTCAAGGCCTCTTTGTCTGCACTCCACTCATCCCAATTAGGCATATATATTCCCACTCATCCCAATTAGGCACATATTCCTGTAAGACAGAAGTCTGAACTTGTTACCAATGTTTCTGTAGCACCAATTTCTTAGGAGACTATAATCACTTAAAAACTTCTCATGGAGAAAGATTCCTGGTCTACAAAATTTTAAGACAATATTAATTCTATTTTTATTAGGATGCTATAACTATGCTAAAGTTATTGAAGCTACAAGGAAGAAAATTTATATAAAAACACTTTAGTTTTTTAGGGTACATCTAGGTAAGCTAATACATAGAAAACAAATTTGATCTTTTCAACTAGAAAGGTAGGATTCAGCATACAGATATATATCTTTATTAATCTTATGTTTGAGATATTTTTCCTTTGCCTGGAAAACATATGAGGAATATAACCTGGTCAAAGTGTCTCTGTTCATTTCTTTTCCAACCCCATCACTTGTAAATTTATTTAAGGTTTTAAAAAATTGATGTTTGAGGAACATGAAGACATTTAACAACATTAGCGTGCAGTGATTAAAAATACATGTGAGTAAGAGAAATAGCTCGAATTAAAATATGAGGACCATAGTACATTAAAAAATACTACATAATGATGAAATGAGAATGACATAAACAGCCTAAAAAGTGGTTGCCTGCTATATTTAACTCTATTAGTAATTCTGGAAGGCCAAACAGGCAGAGAGTTTGAAGGAAGTTTTCCTTTCAGGGTAATCTGCAATTGGATCACTGATAGGCAGAGATAGAAGAAGACCTCAGAGAGAACTCAGGCCAAATTCCTTAAGTTGTCTCAGCAGTCACAGCATTAAACTCTAAGAAATAAATGCATGAGATTTAAAATACATTTGTTTGAATGTTTTCTCAATGTCATCAATGTTATATCTTAAAATGTTATGCTAAGGATTATATATATATATTGGGGGGGGGGGGCGGTACAGGGACACTCAATCACTGAGCCACACCCCAACCCTATTTTTTATTTTATTTAGAGACAGGGTCTCATTGAGTTGCTTAGCACCTTGTCATTGTTGAGGCTGGCTTTGAACTTGTAATCCTCCTGTCTCAGCCTCCCAAACCACGGGGATTACAAGCGTGTGCCACTGTGCCCAGCTAGGAGTTTATATTTTGATTACAAACAAATGGTATGCTTTTTCTACCAGTTAAAGCTATGTGTGAGCTGTCTGCAGGCATGAGGAAAATTTCTGCATTTACAATAAGGTAGAAAATCAGGCATGAATAAATACTAATATTAGGCCTTGCTCTTTGTTTTGGATTTCTCCCCAGCTTCTTAAGTAGGTAATCTTTAGTAAACTGGAGATTCTAAGGCAGAGATGATAACAGTGTAGGGACTTGCAGAGTTTGATTTCCACACCAAGAAAAAGGCAAGATTATAGTATTAAAGAATATCTCAAATGCTTGGGTGTGCCATGGAGAACGAGGAACATTCCAGAAGTTAAAAAAAAAAAAAGAAAGAAAACCATGAATTTACACAACCAAATAATTTATCCAATTTTCCAAAACTGCTTTTCAAATATCATTTTTTAATTAGTTCAGATTCCTGCCAGAAATCTGAGATACCTCCTCTACTAGATAGTCCTCATTACCAATCTGCCATCTATCATGCAATAAAGGAGGTCTCATTGAAAGTACACATGCCTCTTATGACTTATCTCTTTGCCTAAGCATTTAACCTTCTGGTGATCATCCTCCAAGGACCATTGGCTTCAAGTTGATTCAGGAAAACAGCAAGTATTTTAAAATCTCAATCACGTTTAGCAATTCCAACTTTTTCCACATCCACTCTTCTACTAATAGCAGTCCTTGGCATGGATCCCTATTGGCCCTGTTCTGGTAAATTTACAGCTCAATTCCTCACTGGGCGAGATTTTCCAGTGCTGTTATAGAGGTATTTGTCTGCTGAGTGTGCTAGGATTAACCACTCTATGTGTGATGGTTATGAAATACAAATAAAACATTAAGTTTGGTAGGGATGGCGTGGGCTTTGCATGAGTTTTGTAGAGGTCATTCCTTACTCATAGTCACTGTTCTAACTAACTGAAACCATATTTTCTTCATATCAACAATTAAGACACATAAGTTGATTTGACTGGATAACATTATATGTAGGGTATACATAATTCATTGATAAATATTCATGTTTATATTTATGAATATTCCATTACCCTTTCTTTTCTAGAAGACTAATCCCTAGAAAGACATTCTTGTATTATTTTTAAATTGCCATTCCTACTAGTGTCTATGTGTATGTAAAATGTAACAGATCACATTATAAAGCCATAGAAGTAGTTTAAAATGTGACAAAAAACATATGAAGATATTCATTGCATTTCTCTGGGACTCATGGTTTTCACATTCACAGTCTGGATTCCTTTTTTGAAATTTCTAGAACCAACACATTCACTTTGGCATGAGTAGCTGAAAGCCAAACCCAAATCCACAGAAACACTCTAAAAGAATAGGAGAATGAGTCAAGTTATTAATTTTCTTTATTCAAGAAGAGTAGCTTAAGGAAGAAAAAGTGAAAAGAAGGTGTAAAAAGAATGTCAGAATTACAAAGGGAGTGTCTGAGACTCCAACACTTGATTTACAAGCAGCCTGTATAGTAAGCGCCTGTCCATTCCCTCCAGGTGTCCTCACCTCATGGTGCCCACCCCAGTCACCGCAAACACAAGCACAAGCACCATACATCATGGATGCCCTCTCCCTGGCCCCTCTCTCTGAGCCTCAAATGAGGACATGGGTAAATAGAAGAATTTATATCTTCACCTTGCTTTTTCCCACAATAAAAGAGGGAGAAAGAAAAATAAGCCTGTGAAACAAATAGTGTGTTCAGGTTGCTTTTTTTGAGAGACAAATTACAAGTCAACGCCATATCTCTGCCCAAGGTAGCAAGATTGAAATTATAAATATAACTAGGGAAGGAAAAATCAATCACAGCATAGTCCCAATAGGAGCCATGGAAGAAGCAGCAATACCAAAGCCTTGAAAAACCCATTCACATAAGTTAATATCCTGTCCTATGGCAGCTGTATCCCTGGTCTAGGTAAAGATGTATTAGGATGTTTGAGAAAAAAATATTAAGCATTGGATCATGTGGCTCACCATACTTGCTCTCCTTCCAGACTGAAGCTGCTCCCTGTGGAGTGAGGTCATGCTGGTCAGGACTTTGTGAACGCTGTTCCTACTGGCAAGGAATTTTTCATCTCTAATATGCTAGAAACCTGATTTATGTAGTTCACTATCTTATGGTTGAATCTCCCCGAATCATTCCATTTCGTATACTGGTGGAAGAGCCCTTCTGGTCATTTCTATCTAACATCAGGTAAAGGATCAGGTAAAGAGCATGTCACTCAGTTTCCTGAAATTTGGACTTTTCCAGCAAAGCTCTGACCTCACTGTCCACCTATCTTTAAATTTTCAAAAATGCCTACCTTGTTAGTTTGTGATGGGTATTGAAGAGGATTATGTACAAAACAAACCTGTACTGGTAAATTTTATCCATGGCTCATATAACATTTTCACTTTCTGAACTTAAAGGCTCACAAAGCAACTTCTCTAACACTGTGACACTCCTGTGCTTTTTCTACCGCAATTGGAAACATTAATGTCACCAGCTAAAGCGGGGTACTATGACAATGTTACTGGTTTCAGTAGAATATACTGACTTTTTATTGTAAATGTAAAAGGTATTTCAAATCAGACATTTAAAGCTAAAAAGAGATAAATTAAAATCACTCATAACATGTAAACCATATTAGTAAATATTTAACACCAATTGGGAAAAATGTTTGTGTTGAAATATATATATATATATATATTTTATAAATTTCAGTGTTATACAAACAATAATAAAATACGAAGGTTCTTTATTGTAAATTCTGTCTAACCTATTAATTTTTACACAGCACTTCCACAGATTGTTCCTAAACTCTTGTATCAATACACAACATATGGTTGTAACTAAAACATAATTCAACAAATTGAGTTATAGCCTAATCACCTAGTCCTTTTCTGAATTTCAATGCATCTGATTTGTGATCTGCTGGGAAATTATTTCTTACCCTATACAAATTATATCAATTAAAATGAAATGTCTTTCAGCTTCAGCACCAGACATGACACCCTTTTTAAAAAAGATATTTATTTTTTACTTTTAGGTGGACACTTTATTTTTTATTTTTATGTGGTGCTGAGGATCAAACCCAGTGCCTCATGCATGCTAGGAGAGCGCTCTACCGCTGAGCCATATCCTCAGCCCCAGACATGATACACTTTAACCTGCACTATTAATTCCTCTCTATCATTTTCTTAAGTCTCACCGAACAACAAAATATTGGATCTTGTCCCAATTTATAGCATGGGCTGATTTCAAACCTAGATTCATTACAAACATGGAATTCAGAAACAAGGTTCAGCAGCACACCACTATATTGTATTTCTAACATGTAAGTACTGTAGATGTCAATCACCTCAAGAGCATAGACAATAATTTGCCTTGAATGTTTTTCTTTTAATCTGAAGTATTCATAAATGATTTTTCCCTAGGTTATATGGGTAATAAATTATCTAGGTATTGGCACACTAATACTTTCATCATTTTATATTTGAATCAAAGTTTAATTAGGTATAGGAATCTTGGTTCAAAATCATGTCCAACCATAAATTTAGTCACTGCTCCATTGATTTCCCTTTATTTCTCTCCATTGTACTGTTGTCATTGAGAAGTCCAGTATAGGGAATTTCTTCTTCTTTTTTCAGAAAACTGAGTGTAAGTCATTGAAAAAGTTCAGGTTTTTAAAATACTTCTAATTTATTAAAACTTTTGTTAAGAGAGTATTATTTATTTATTGGTACTGGTAATTGAACCCAGGTTCAGTCTACCACCAAGCTACATCCTTAGCCCTTTTCACTTTTTATTTTGAGATATAGTCTCACTAAATTGCTCAGGCTGGCCTCCCCAGTCACTGGGATTACAGGTGTTTACCATGACACCTGGCAGTAATTTTCATTTTTATTTGAACATGTACAGGACCTGTTTAATTATATTCATTATATTTCATTATATTCATAATGTTTCATTATTTTCCCTTAATATGCAGGGACATTATTTTTAATTTGGGAAAATTACCTTCAGTTATGTTTTTAATTGTTTTCATCTCTATCCTCTCCTGGTATTCTTATTAAACAAAATTCAGACTTACTATATCTGTTGTTCTCTCAAACAAATTATTAGTTATATTTTTCTTCTTTTTGCATCTTCACTCTATATTCTGGGATACAACCTTGATGTATTTTTGGTTATTTTACATAACAACCAAGAAGACGGGGTAACGAAATGGTCTGACTTCAGATATTCTGAAAAATTGCAATTACAGACATAACTTATATGGATTCTCAGTTTTCATTGAATTTGTCTTTCTCCTACCAATACTATTATTTCTATTTACCAAATTTATATTTTTAGAGTTTTCCTTCATTGTAATTTCATTATTATTTTTCCTAATGTTACACATAGCAACTCATCATCATCATCTCTCAGGGCAATGTATTCTGAATCATACATTCTTAGAAAAACAAGCAAATTGGGGCTGAGGTTGTGGTTCAGTGGTACTGCACTTGCCTAGTATGTGTGAGACACTGGGTTTGAGCCTCAGCACCACATAAAGATAAATAAATAAATAAAGGTATTTTGTCCATCTACAACTAAAAAAATAAAATTAAAATAAAAACAAGCAAATTATTTTATTTTATTTTATTAATTTTTCATTGTTGGCTGTTCAAAACATTACTTAGTTCTGGATATATCATATTTCACACTTTGATTCAAGTGGGTTATGAGCTCCCATTTTTACCCCATATACAGATTGCAGAATCATATCAGTTACACATCCATTGATTTACATATTGCCACACTAGTGTCTGTTGTGTTCTGCTGCCTTTCCTATCCTCTACTATCCCCCCTCCCCTCCCCTCCCCTCCCCTCTTCTCTCTCTGCCCCCTCTACTAACATTCATTTGTCCCCCTTGTATTATTTTTCCCTTTCCCCTCACTTCCTCTTGTATGTACTTTTGTATAACTCTGAGGGTCTCCTTCCATTTCCATGCAATTTCCCTTCTCTCTCCCTTTCCCTCCCACCTCTCATCCCTGTTTAATGTTAATCTTCTTCTCATGCTCTTCGACCCGACTCTGTTCTTAGTTACTCTCCTTATATCAAAGAAGACATTTGTTATTTGTTTTTTAGGGATTGGCTAGCTTCACTTAGCATAATCTGCTCTAATGCCATCCATTTCCCTGTAAATTCTATGATTTTGTCATTTTTTAATGCAGAGTAATACTCCATTGTGTATAAATGCCACATTTTTTTTTATCCATTCATCTATTGAAGGGCATCTAGGTTGGTTCCACAGTCTTGCTATTGTGAATTGTGCTGCTATGAACATCGATGTAGCAGTGTCCCTATAGCATGCTCTTTTTAGGTCTTTAGGGAATAGACCTAGAAGGGGAATAGCTGGGTCAAATGGTGGCTCCATTCCCAGCTTTCCAAGAAATCTCCATACTGCTTTCCAAATTGGCTGCACCAATTTGCAGTCCCACCAGCAATGTACAAGTGTACCCTTTTCCCCACATCCTCGCCAGCACTTGTTGTTGTTTGACTTCATAATGGCTGCCAATCTTACTGGAGTGAGATGGTATCTTAGGGTGATTTTGATTTGCATTTCTCTGACTGCTAGAGATGGTGAGCATTTTTTCATGTACTTGTTGATTGATTGTATGTCCTCCTCTGAGAAGTGTCTGTTCAGGTCCTTGGCCCATTTGTTGATTGGGTTGTTTGTTCTCTTATTGTCTAATTTTTTGAGTTCTTCATATACTCTGGATATTAGGGCTCTATCTGAAGTGTGAGGAGTAAAGATTTGTTCCCAGGATGTAGGCTCTCTATTTACCTCTCTTATTGTTTCTTTTGCTGAGAAAGAACTTTTTAGTTTGAGTAAGTCCCATTTGTTGATTCTAGTTATTAACTTTTGTGCTATGGGTGTCCTATTGAGGAATTTGGAGCCCGACCCCACAGTATGTAGATCGTAGCCAACTTTTTCTTCTATCAGACGGCGTGTCTCTGATTTGATATCAAGCTCCTTGATCCATTTTGAATTAACTTTTGTGCATGGCGAGAGAAAGGGATTCAGTTTCATTTTGTTGCATATGGATTTCCAGTTTTCCCAGCACCATTTGTTGAAGATGCTATCCTTCCTCCATTGCATGCTTTTAGCCCCTTTATCAAATATAAGGTAGTTGTAGTTTTGTGGATTGGTTTCTGTGTCCTCTATTCTGTACCATTGGTCCACCCGCCTGTTTTGGTACCAGTACCGTGCTGTTTTTGTTACTATTGCTCTGTAGTATAGTTTGAAGTCTGGTATCGCTATACCGCCTGATTCACACTTCCTGCTTAGCATTGTTTTTGCTATTCTGGGTCTTTTATTTTTCCATATGAATTTCATGATTGCTTTCTCTATTTCTACAGGAAATGCCGTTGGGATTTTGATTGGCATTGCATTGAACCTATAGAGAACTTTTGGTAATATCACCATTTTGATGATGTTAGTTCTGCCTATCCATGAACAGGGTATATTTTTCCATCTTCTAAGATCTTCTTCTATTTCTCTCTTTAGGGTTTTGTAGTTTTCATTGTATAAGTCTTTCACCTCTTTTGTTAGGTTGATTCGCAAGTATTTTATTTTTTTGAAGATATTGTGAATGGAGTGGTTGTCCTCATTTCCATTTCAGAGGATTTGTCGCTGATATACAGGAATGCCTTTGATTTATGCGTGTTGATTTTATATCCTGCCACTTTGCTGAATTCATTTATTAGTTCTAATAGTTTCTTTGTAGACCCTTTTGGGTCTTCTAGGTATAGAATCATGTCATCTGTAAATAGTGATAATTTAAGTTCTTCTTTTCCTATTTTGATGCCTTTAATTTCTTTCCTCTGTCTAATTGCTCTGGCCAGTGTTTCGAGAACTATGTTGAACAGAAATGGTGAGAGAGGGCATCCCTGTCTTGTTCCAGATTTTAGAGGGAATGCCTTCAGTTTTTCTCCATTCAGAATGATGCTAGCCTGAGGCTTAGCATAGATTGCTTTTACAATATTGGGGTATGTTCCTGTAATCCCTAGTTTTTCTACAGTTTTGAACATAAAGGGACGCTGTACTTTGTCAAATGCTTTTTCCGCATCTATCGAGATGATCATATGGTTCTTATTTTTAAGTCTATTGATGTGGTGAATAACATTTACTGATTTCCGTATATTGAACCAGCCTTGCATCCCAGGGATGAATCCTACTTGATCATGGTGCACAATTTTTTTGATAAGTTTTTGTATCCGAGTGGCCAGAATTTTATTGAGGATTTTTGCATCTAGGTTCATTAGAGATATTGGTCTGTAGTTTTCTTTCTTTGAAGTGTCTTTGTCTGGTTTAGGTATCAGGGTGATGTTGGCCTGGTAGAATGAATTTGGAAGTTCTCCCTCTTTTTCTATTTCCTGAAGTAGCTTGAAAAGTATTGGTATTAGTTCCTCTTTAAAGGTTTTGTAAAACTCTGCTGTATACCCATCCGGTCCTGGGCTTTTCTTAGTTGGTAGTCTTTTTATGGTTTCTTCTATTTCCTCAATTGATATTGGTCTGTTTAGGTTGTCTATATCCTCCTGACTCAATCTGGGAAGATCATATGACTTAAGAAATTTATGAATGCCTTCACTATCTTCTAATTTATTGGAGTATAAGGATTCAAAATAATTTTTGATTATCTTCTGTATATCTGAAATGTCTGTTGTGATATTGCCTTTTTCATCCCGTATGCTAGTAATTTGAGTTCTCTCTCTTCTTCTCTTCGCTAGCATGGCTAAGGGTCTGTCGATTTTGTTTATTTTTTCAAAGAACCAACTTTTAGTTTTGTCAATTTTTTCAATTGTTTCTTTTGTTTTGATTTCATTAATTTCAGCTCTGATTTTCATTATTTCTTGCCTTCTACTTCTTTTGCTGTTGTTTTGCTCTTCTTTTTCTAGGATTTTGAGATGAAGTATGAGATCATTTATTTGTTGGTTTTTTCTTTTTTTAAGGAATGAATTCCAAGCAATGAATTTTCCTCTTAGAACTGCTTTCAATGTGTCCCACAGATTCCGTTATGTTGTGTCTGTGTTTTCATTAATCTCTAAGATTTTTTTAATTTCCTCCTTGATGTCTTCTCTAACCCATTGATCATTCAGTGAGCTATTGTTCATTCTCCAAGTGATGTATTCTTTTTCCTTCCTTCTTTTATTGTTGATTTTCAGTTCCATTCCATTATGATCAGATAGGATGCATGGTATTATCTCTACTCCTTTATATTGTCTAAGAGTTGCCCTGTGACATAATATGTGATCTATTTTTGAGAAGGATCCATGTGCTGCTGAGAAAAAAGTGTAACTGCTTGATATTGGGTGGTATATTCTATATATGTCAATTAAGTCTAGGTTATTAATTGTGTTATTGAGTTCTATAGTTTCCTTATTCAACTTTTGTTTGGAAGATCTGTCCAGTGGCGAGAGAGGTGTGTTGAAGTCTCCCATGATTATTGTATGGTGGTCTATTAGACTCTTGAACTTGAGAAGAGTTTGTTTGATGAACATAGCTGCACCATTGTTTGGGGCATATATATTTATGATTGTTATGTCTTGTTGGTGTATGGTTCCCTTAGGCAGTATGTAGTGTCCCTCTTTATCCCTTTTGATTAACTTGGGCTTGAAATCTATTTTATTTGATATGAGTATGGACACTCCTGCTTGTTTCCGAAGTCCATATGAGTGATATGATTTTTCCCAACCTTTCACCTTCAGCCTATGTATGTCTTTTCCTGTCAAATGCATCTCCTGTAGGCAGCATATTGTTGGGTCTTGTTTTGTGATCCATTCTACTAGCCTGTGTCTCTTGATTGGTGAGTTTAAGCCATTGACACTTAGGGTTATTATTGAGATATGGGTTGTTCTTCCAGACATATTTGTTTATTTATGTTACTAAACATGGTTTGTTTTCCTCTTTGATTATTTTTCCCCCCTTTACTGTCCTACCTCCCACTGTTGGTTTTCATTGTTATTTTCCATTTCCTCTTCCTGTAATGTTTTGGCAAGGATGTTTTGAAGAGATGGTTTTCTAGCTGCAAATTCTTTTAACTTTTGTTTATCGTGGAAGGTTTTAATTTCATCTTCCATCCTGAAGCTTAATTTCGCTGGAAACACAATTCTTGGTTGGAACCCATTTTCTTTCAGTGTTTGAAATATGTTATTCCAGGATCCTCTAGCTTTCAGAGTCTGTGTTGAAAGATCAGCTGTTATCCTGATTGGCTTACCCCTAAATGTGATCTGCTTCCTTTCTCTTGTAGCTTTTAAAATTCTCTCCTTGAAGCAGTCCCCGCGGGCTCAGTTCCGGGAGCCGGAATTCGGCTTCTTGGTGCTTGGTGTTTGCTCTGATAGTAGCAGGGTCCAAGAAGCAGCCTCCGCAGGCTCCGCAGCCCTGAGCCAGGGCGGTTCCGGGACGGTTCCGGGAGCCGGAACTCGGCCGCCCCGCGCTCGGTGTTCACTCCGATAAGATCAGATTTTAAGAAGCACCCAGGCGCTGAACCCTAGCAATCTGTCTGCGAGCCACAGGCGAATTGCAGCCTGAAATTACCTGTTCTATGGCTGAATGAGCTGCGGTCAGTCAAAAACAGGTATGGTGACGTCAGTTTACCAACATGGTGGCTGCTGGCCTCCTCTATGGTCTGACCGGTGTGGAGAACCGAGATGGACCGCTTCCTTCCCCGTCTCGAACCCAGAATTCAGCCCTGAGTGCGGTGCTTGCGCGGCTGGCAGAAACTGCAGCACTGTAACCCTGCGTCTCTATCCCAGCGCGCGTTGCAGACTCTAGCCGCGGGGCGATTTGCTGAATAAGCAGTTTTACCCTCCGTGCGACAAACCTCTCGCGTTTGAGTCCCCGTAGCCGATCCTCGTGTGATGGAAATCCTTGCTCCAGGTTCCGGCGCACCCCACTATTGCTGGAAATTCCTAACAAGATATCCTTTAGCCGTACTGACTTGTCATACTCCCACACAGTGAAGCAGCACACGGGGGTAATGCACTCCCCTCGCCGCCATCTTCCCAACCTCCAAGCTTCTTGGAGCTTACACTTATAGGAGCTTACACCAAGCACGGAGCGGCCGAGTTCCGGCTCCCGGAACCGTCCCGGAACCGCCCTGGCTCAGGGCTGCGGAGCCTGCGGAGGCTGCTTCTTGGACCCTGCTACTATCAGAGCAAACACCAAGCACCAAGAAGCCGAATTCCGGCTCCCGGAACTGAGCCCGCAGGGACTGCTTCTTGGAGCTTACACTTATAGGAGCTTACACCAAGCACGGAGCGGCCGAGTTCCGGCTCCCGGAACCGTCCCGGAACCACCCTGGCTCAGGGCTGCGGAGTCTGCAGAGGCTGCTTCTTGGACCCTGCTACTATCAGAGCAAACACCAAGCACTAAGAAGCCGAATTCCAGCTCCCGGAACTGATCCCGCGGGGACTGCTTCTTGGAGCTTACACTTATAGGAGCTTACACCGAGCACGGAGCGGCTGAGTTCCGGCTCCCGGAACCGTCCCGGAACCGCCCTGGCTCAGGGCTGCGGAGTCTGCAGAGGCTGCTTCTTGGACCCTGCTACTATCAGAGCATACACCAAGCACTAAGAAGCCAAATTCCGGCTCCCGGAACTGAGCCCGCGGGGGCTGCTTCTTGGAGCTTACACTTATAGGAGCTTACACCGAGCACGGAGCGGCCGAGTTCCGGCTCCCGGAACTTCCCTGGACCGGGACTAGGAGCCCGCGGAAACTGCGTCTCGGTCCGGGTCCTGCTGAGGGCCGGTCAGGACTCACCCGTTGCTTGGGTTGCCCGGAAAGGGGAAAGAAATGCTGCCATTCGCATAGGATACCAACATGGCAGAGATCTGATGTCAGCAGAAAGCGGTGGAGGAGAGATCTTCATCAATACCAGCGGTGACATAAGCAGTTGGTCTCCTGGTAAGGGGGGTGAGGCTCAGTCACCCAAGTCTCCTCAATTTGTCCTCGAGCCAGAGGGAAGGAGCCGGGCCGCCGCCAGCCACCGGAGCAGGCCCAGCTGCTCGCCAGCGTGGTGACCGCGTAACCCCAATTGGAGAGGGGGCGGAGCAGAGCCGCCACCCACACCCGCCAGGTGGGCAGACCCACGACCCAGTAGTACATGGGCGTGGTAGGAGGGGCAGGGCAGAGCCGCCCTTCGTGCTTGCAAGGTAAACAGACCTGTGACAGCCTGGCGGTCAGGCCCAGTGGCCTGCCAGTGTGGTACACACGTCACCCCAACTCGAGTAGGGGCAGAGCAGATCCTTCTTCCACGCCCGGATCAGGCCCTGCCGGTGTGGTGGTCACGTGACCCCAATTGGACTGGGGGCGGAGTGGAACCGCCACCCGTGCCCGCAGGGTGAGCAGACCAGTGATCAACCTGCAGATCAGGCCCAGGGGTCCGCAGGCGTGGTAGGAGGGGCAGGGCAGATCCGCCGCCCGCGCCTTCAAGGTAGGCAGACTTAAAACAGACCGGCGGATCAGGCCCAGGAGCCTGCCAGCGTGGTACAAACACCACCCTAATTGGAGTAGTGACAGAGCAGAGTCGCCTCCCTTGCCAGGAACAGACCCAGCGTCCTGCAGGCGGGGTAGTCACGACACCCCAATTGGAGTAGGGGCAGAGCAGAGCCTCCACCCGTGCCCGAAAGGTGGGCAGATCTGCGACCGACCAGCGGGACAGGCCCAGTGGCCTGCTGGTACGACAGACACGTCACCCCATTTGGAGTAGGGGCAGAGTAGAGCTGCCGCCCGCGCCTGCAGGGTAGGCAAACCTGCAACCGACCGGCGGATCAGGCCCGGTGGCCTGCCGGCGTGGTACACTCGTCACCCCAATTGGAGTAGGGGCAGAACAGAGCTGCCACCAGCTCCCAGAACAGGCCCAGTGACCTGCTGGCGTGGTAGCCACGACACCCCAATTGGAATAAGGAGAGAGCAGAGCCGCCGCCCGCACCTGCAGGAAAGATATGCAAGCAGTATGAAAAGACAAGGAAAGAAAGGACCACAAGCAATGCAGGTCAACGCAACTTTAGAAGATGTAACAGCTGCAGCAGATGGAATGTCAGATAAAGAATTCAGGATATACATGCTTCAGATGATCTGGAGTATCAAGGAAGACATTAAACAGCAAAATCAGACAATGAAAGATCACTTCGACAACGAATTACGCAAACAAATCCAGGAAGCAAAGGATCAACTATACAGGGAGATAGAGGTTATAAAAAACAAGCAATCAGAAATCCTAGAAATGCAGGAAGCAATAAACCAACTTAAAAACTCAATGGAGAATACTACCAACAGAGTAGAACACTTAGAAGATAGAACATCAGACAATGAAGACAAAGTATTTCAACTGGAAAAGAACATAGACAGCTCAGCAAGACTGTTAAGAAACCATGAGTAGAACATCCAAGAAATATGGGATAACATTAAGAGACCAAACTTAAGAGTCATTGGGATACAGGAAGGTACAGAGCTCCAAACCAAAGGAATGAGCAGTCTATTCAATGAAATAATACGAGAAAACTTCCCAGACTTGAAGAATGAGACAGAATCCCAAATCCTAGAAGCCTACAGGACGCCGAATGTACAAAATCATAAGAGATCCACACCTAGACACATTATAATGAAGATGCCCAACATACAGAATAAGGAGAGAATTATAAAAGCTACAAGAGAAAGGAAGCAGATTACATTTAGGGGTAAGCCAATCAGGATAACAGCTGATCTTTCCACACAGACTCTGAAAGCTAGAAGATCCTGGAATAACATATTTCAAACACTGAAAGAAAATGGGTTCCAACCAAGAATTGTGTATCCAGCGAAATTAAGCTTCAGGATGGAGAATGAAATTAAAACCTTCCACGATAAACAAAAGTTTAAAGAATTCGCAGCTAGAAAACCATCTCTTCAAAACATCCTCGGTAAAACATTACAGGAAGAGGAAATGGAAAATAACAATGAAAACCAACAGTGGGAGGTAGGACAGTAAAGGGGGGGGGAATAATCAAAGAGGAAAACAAACAATGTTTAGTAACAGAAATAAACAAATATGTCTGGAAGAACAACCCATATCTCAATAATAACCCTAAATGTTAATGGCTTAAACTCACCAATTAAGAGACACAGGCTAGTAGAATGGATCACAAAACAAGACCCAACAATACGCTGCCTACAGGAGACGCATTTGATAGGAAAAGACATACATAGGCTGAAGGTGAAAGGTTGGGAAAAATCATATCACTCATATGGACTTCGGAAACAAGCAGGAGTGTCCATACTCATATCAAATAAAATAGATTTCAAGCCAAAGTTAATCAAAAGAGATAAAGAGGGACACTACATACTGCTTAAGGGAACCATACACCAACAAGACATAACAATCATAAATATTTATGCCCCAAACAATGGTGCAGCTATGTTCGTCAAACAAACTCTTCTCAAGTTCAAGAGTCTAATAGACCACCATACCATAATCATGGGAGACTTCAACACACCTCTCTCGCCACTGGACAGATCTTCCAAACAAAAGTTGAATAAGGAAACTATAGAACTCAATAACTCTATTAATAACCTAGACCTAATTGACATACATAGAGTATACCACCCAACATCAAGCAATTACACTGTTTTCTCAGCAGCACATGGATCCTTCTCAAAAATAGATCATATATTATGTCACAGGGCAACCCTTAGACAATATAAAGGAGTAGAGATAATACCATGCATCTTATCTGATCATAATGGAATGAAACTGAAAATCAACAATAAAAGAAGGAAGGAAAAACCATACATCAATTGGAGAATGAACAATAGGTTACTGAATGATCAATGGGTTATAGAAGACATCAAGGAGGAAATTAAAAAATTCTTAGAGATAAATGAAAACACAGACACAACATATCGGAATCTATGGGACACATTGAAAGCAGTTCTAAGAGGAAAATTCATTGCTTGGAGTTCATTCCTTAAAAAAAGAAAAAACCAACAAATAAATGATCTCATACTTCATCTCAAAATCCTTGAAAAAGAAGAGCAAAACAACAGCAAAAGAAGTAGAAGGCAAGAAATAATTAAAATCAGAGCTGAAATTAATGAAATCGAAACAAAAGAAACAATTGAAAAAATTGACAAAACTAAAAGTTGGTTCTTTGAAAAAATAAACAAAATCGACAGACCCTTAGCGATGCTAGCGAAGAGAAGAAGAGAGAGAACTCAAATTACTAGCATACGGGATGAAAAAGGCAATATCACAACAGACACTTCAGAAATACAGAAGATAATCAAAAACTATTTTGAATCCTTATACTCCAATAAATTAGAAGATAGTGAAGGCATAGATAAATTTCTTAAGTCATATGATCTGCCCAGATTGAGTCAGGAGGATAAAGAAAACCTAAACAGACCAATATCAATTGAGGAAATAGAAGAAACCATAAAAAGACTACCAACTAAGAAAAGCCCAGGTCCCGATGGGTATACAGCAGAATTTTACAAAACCTTTAAAGAAGAACTAATACCAATACTTTTCAAGCTACTTCAGGAAATTGAAAAGGAGGGAGAACTTCCAAATTCATTCTACCAGGCCAACATCACCCTGATACCTAAACCAGACAAAGACACTTCAAAGAAAGAAAACTACAGACCAATATCTCTAATGAACCTAGATGCAAAAATCCTCAATAAAATTCTGGCCACTCGGATACAAAAACTTATCAAAAAAATTGTGCACCATGATCAAGTAGGATTCATCCCTGGGATGCAAGGCTGGTTCAATATACGGAAATCAGTAAATGTTATTCACCACATCAATAGACTTAAAAATAAGAACCATATGATCATCTCGATAGATGCGGAAAAAGCATTCGACAAAGTACAGCATCCCTTTATGTTCAAAACTCTAGAAAAACTAGGGATAACAGGAACATACCTCAATATTGTAAAAGCAATCTATGCTAAGCCTCAGGCTAGCATCATTCTGAATGGAGAGAAACTGAAGGCATTCCCTCTAAAATCTGGAACAAGACAGGGATGCCCTCTCTGTCCACTTCTGTTCAACATAGTTCTCGAAACACTGGCCAGAGCAATTAGACAGAGGAAAGAAATTAAAGGCATAAAAATAGGAAAAGAAGAAATTAAATTATCACTATTTGCAGATGATATGATTCTATATCTAGCAGACCCAAAAGGCTCTACAAAGAAACTATTAGAGCTAATAAATGAATTCAGCAAAGTGGCAGGATTTAAAATCAACACGCATAAATCAAAGGCATTCCTGTATATCAGCGACAAATCCTCTGAAATGGAAATGAGGACAACCACTCCATTCAAAATATCTTCAAAAAAAATAAAATACTTGGGAATCAACCTAACAAAAGAGGTGAAAGACTTATACAATGAAAACTACAGAACCCTAAAGAGAGAAATA
Organism: Marmota monax; assembly: GCF_021218885.2. Taxonomy (NCBI): domain Eukaryota; kingdom Metazoa; phylum Chordata; class Mammalia; order Rodentia; family Sciuridae; genus Marmota; species Marmota monax. Next base: position 21,121,794 of record NW_026692781.1, read on the forward strand.
GAAGAAGATCTTAGAAGATGGAAAAATATACCCTGTTCATGGATAGGCAGAACTAACATCATCAAAATGGCGATATTACCAAAAGTTCTCTATAGGTTTAATGCAATGCCAATCAAAATCCCAACGGCATTTCTTGTAGAAATAGAGAAAGCAATCATGAAATTCATATGGAAAAATAAAAGACCCAGAATAGCAAAAACAATGCTAAGCAGGAAGTGTGAATCAGGCGGTATAGCGATACCAGACTTCAAACTATACTACAGAGCAATAGTAACAAAAACAGCATGGTACTGGTACCAAAACAGGCGGGTGGACCAATGGTACAGAATAGAGGACACAGAAACCAATCCACAAAACTACAACTATCTTATATTTGATAAAGGGGCTAAAAGCATGCAATGGAGGAAGGATAGCATCTTCAACAAATGGTGCTGGGAAAACTGGAAATCCATATGCAACAAAATGAAACTGAATCCCTTTCTCTCGCCGTGCACAAAAGTTAATTCAAAATGGATCAAGAAGCTTGATATCAAATCAGAGACGCGCCGTCTGATAGAAGAAAAAGTTGGCTACGATCTACATACTGTGGGGTCGGGCTCCAAATTCCTCAATAGGACACCCATAGCACAAAAGTTAATAACTAGAATCAACAAATGGGACTTACTCAATCTAAAAAGTTTTTTCTCAGCAAAAGAAACAATAAGAGAGGTAAATAGGGAGCCTACATCCTGGGAACAAATCTTTACTCCTCACACTTCAGATAGAGCCCTAATATCCAGAGTATACAAAAACTCAAAAAATTAGACAATAAGAGAACAAACAACCCAATCAACAAATGGGCCAAGGACCTGAACAGACACTTCTCAGAGGAGGACATACAGTCAATCAACAAGTACATGAAAAAATGCTCACCATCTCTAGCTGTCAGAGAAATGCAAATCAAAACCACCCTAAGATACCATCTCACTCCAGTAAGATTGGCAGCCATTAGGAAGTCAAACAACAACAAGTGCTGGCGAGGATGTGGGGAAAAGGGTACACTTGTACATTGCTGGTGGGACTGCAGATTGGTGCAGCCAATTTGGAAAGCAGTATGGAGATTTCTTGGAAAGCTGGGAATGGAGCCACCATTTGACCCAGCTATTCCCCTTCTTGGTCTATTCCCTAAAGACCTAAAAAGAGCATGCTACAGGGACACTGCTACATTGATGTTCATAGCAGCACAGTTCACAATAGCAAGACTGTGGAACCAACCTAGATGCCCTTCAATAGACGAATGGATAAAAAAAATGTGGCATTTATACACAATGGAGTATTACTCTGCATTAAAAAATGACAAAATCATAGAATTTACAGGGAAATGGATGGCATTAGAGCAGATTATGCTAAGTGAAGCTAGCCAATCCCTAAAAAACAAATGCCAAATGTCTTCTTTGATATAAGGAAAGTAACTAAGAACAGAGTAGGGACGAAGAACAGGAGAAGAAGATTAACATTTAACAGGGATGAGAGGTGGGAGGGAAAGGGAGAGAGAAGGGAAATTGCATGGTAATGGAAGGAGACCCTCAGGGTTATACAGTGGAGGGGATAGAGAGAGAGGAGGGGAGGGGAGGGGAGAGGTGGGGAGGGGGGAGGGTGGATGATGGGAAAGGCAGCGGAGCACAACAGACACTAGTATGGCAATTTGTAAATCAGTGGATGTGTAACTGATGTGAATCTGCAATCTGTGTATGGGGTGAAGGTGGGAGTTCATAACCCACTTGAATCAAAGTGTGGAATATGATATGTCAAGAAATTTGTAATGTTTTGAACAACCCACAATAAAAAATTTAAAAAAAAAATAAAAAATAAATAAATAAATAAAATTCTCTCCTTATTCTGTATGTTGGGCATCTTCATTATAATGTGTCTAGGTGTGGGTCTCTTATGATTTTGCACATTCGGCGTCCTGTAGGCTTCTAGGATTTTGGATTCTTTCTCATTCTTCAAGTCTGGGAAGTTTTCTCATATTATTTCATTGAATAGTTTGCTCATTCCTTTGGTTTGAAACTCCGTCCCTTCCTGTATCCCAATGACTCTTAAATTTGGTCTCTTGATGTTATCCCATATTTCTTGGATGTTCTGCTCATGGTTTCTTAACAGTCTTGCTGAGCTGTCTATGTTCTTTTCAAGTTGAAATACTTTATCTTCATTGTCTGATGTTCTATCTTCTAAGTGTTCTACTCTGCTGGTAGTATTCTCAATTGAGTTTTTATGTTGGTTTATTGCTTCCTGCATTTCTAGGATTTCTGTTTGTTTGTTTTTTATAACCTCTATCTCCCTGTATAGTTGATCTTTTGCTTCTTGGATTTGTTTATGTAATTCATTGTTGAAGTGATCTTTCATTGTCTGATTTTGCTGTCTGATGTCTTCCTTGAGACTCCAGATCATCTGAAGCATGTATATCCTGAATTCTTTATCTGACATTCCATCTGCTGCAGCTATTACCTCTTCTAATGTTGAGTTGACCTTCATTGCTTGTGGTCCTTTCTTTCCTTGTCTCTTCATACTGTTCACATTCCTTTCTACTTGGTGAAACTGTTGTGCTATTGAATTTTCCCCCTATATATTTATATTGGTCTTGTATAGTTGCAAAGTCTCCCTCGAAGGCACGGGCGGCGGCTCTGCCCCTCCTCCAATTGGGGCAATGTGCCTACAATGCCGGCAGGCCGCTGGGCCTGCTCTGCTGGTCGGTAGCAGGTCCGCCTACCTTGCAGGCCCGTGCGGCGGCTCTGTCCCTCTGCGGGCCGCTAGGCTTGTTCTGTTGGTGGTCGCAGTTCTGCCTACTTTGCAGGCGCAGGCAGTGGCACTGCCCCTCTGCAGGCCTCTGGGGCTATTCTGCCAGTGGTTCGCAGGTCCTCCTACCTTGGAGTCGCGGGGGGGGGGCGACTCTACCCTTCCTCAGGCCACTGGCCTGTTCTGTCTGTCGGTTGCAGGTCTGGCCTGTTCTGATGGTGGTCACAGTTCCATCTACCTTGCAGGCGCAGGGGGAGGGGGCGGCTCTGCCTCTCAGCAGGCCGCTGCTCCTCTTCTGCTGTTGGGTCGCAGGCCCGCCTACCTTGCAGGAGTGATTGGAAGCTCTGCCCCTCAGCAGGCCGCTGGGCCTGCTCTGTGGGTGGTCACATTTCCCTCTACCTTGCCAGCACAGGGGGAGGGGGCGGCTCTGTCTCTCAGCAGGCCGCTGCTCCTCTTCTGCCGGTGGGTCACAGGCCCACCTACCTTGCAGGAGTGATTGGAAGCTCTGTCCCGCCGTGGGCCACTGGGCCTTTTCCCAAGCAAATTATTTTAAAGTGACATTTCTGAGACTAAAAGCTGTTTACTTCTGTGTCAGTCATTTAGTTTTTCATCTTATTGTTCATAATTTTGCATTTCCTTAATTTGGCAGCACTACAGTTGCACTATCATCCCTATTTATAAATCATGGGCTAGATTGATTAACAGATGCATGGAGTTCTCTGCAATCAGAGTGTATGTTCTGTCTGCCTGGTCTTGCCCATGCAAGGAGGGCTTTCTCCTAGCTCTGTGAATAGGAGGAACCAGCTCTTTACTCAGTATGCTCTTCTAGATCACGAAGAAAGGAAGATGGCAACTGCTAAAAGTTCTCAACTCTGTAAGTGATCTTTATAGTTTACTTCACCCCAGAGTAGAATTAATTTGCTTTTTGTTTTCCTCTCATTGTTGGTTGTGGGGCTCTGGACTTAAAGAGAAAATGCTTAAAAGAGGTTTATATTTTTTCGAGTAATCAAGTTCTTCAGTCTTTTGTTTATTTATTGTGGGCTTTTATATTACTTCTTGATAGGCATTCCCCACCTTAATATTTCTTTCCATTTTTTTCTGTAGGTATATTTTTAAATTTAAACATATACTCACATTTTCTCCAAGTGATTAACTAGTTACCTTTGTACCATCTATTGGATAAGCCACTTTCCCCCACTGATTTGAAAATTCACTTTTATCACACATCAAATTCTGATATATTCAGATCTATATTCAAAATTTATTCCTTTTTATTTATCAATTTTTATTTATTGTGAAAGTGTCATACCTTTTGAATTTATGTAATTTTAAAACTATTTCAATACATGAAGTCATATTTAGCAAATTTCTGAATTATATTTGATTTTCTCCCATCTGAATGCCTCTAGCATTGAAAACTATCTAAAAATACATACCAAATTAATAGTAGCTGACTTTGAAAAGAAGAGCATTTTGGAAGGAGTGAAGAGAATTAAATGGAACTTTCAGTTTTACTCTGAATGCTTTGTAACTTTGAAGTTTTTACAATTTTTTTAATATAACACATAAAAGAAAATAATAAAAAAGGGTCAGTAATTTTAATATAAAAGGAGCTTTAACAGTATACAAATAAGAAAATGGCACATGAAATAAACAGGTATTTCAAAAATAATGAAATACAAATAGCCAATAATCAGATAAAAAGCAGTTAGTCACAATGATATATAACTAAAATAATGTAAAAATAAATATTTTTGCAAGCATTGGTAGAAAGCACCAAACTAACACAAGAGTATTCTTTGCAGTATTGCTTATACTAATAAATATTTGGAACTCCCTAAATATTAACCACCAGGAGATCATATAACTAAATTACACTGTGGATAAGCAACAATTGATAAAATTAAGAATAAGTAAAATGAATCGTAATATTTACTTTTAGAGACCATTCTTCATGGCATTGAATTAAAGGGGAAAAAATTTACAGAACCACTTCCAAAGCTGAATATGTAAATACCTGATTATATTTACACAATTTATATAGAAGTTCTTAAAGAGGTGCTTGAAGAATTCAATAAAAATGAATGGAATACTAAAAAAATATTCAAGTAATCCACAAGCATTCAGGAAAAATAGAACAAATGGAAAGCAAAAAGTAGAGAAAATGGTAGATTTAAACACTAAAAGTTTGGTAATTATAAAATAATAGTTTAAATATACTAACTGAAAAAAATGGATATTCATAGATGATTTTAAATATATGACCCAATTATATACTGTTTATAGAAAACTCATTTTGAATATAACACTATTAGCCTCTTGAAAACAAAAGAACAGAAAAATAATATATCAATGTTTATAGCAGCAGATTTCACAGTAGCTAAATTGTGGACCCAACATAGTTGCCCTTCAATAGACAAATGGATAAAGAAAAAGCTATGGTATATGTACACAATGGAATATTACTCAGCAATAAAAAAGAATAAAATTATGACATTTGCAGGTAAATGGATGGAGTTGGAGAATAACTTGCTAAGCGAAGTAAGCCAATCCAAAAATCCAAAAGTCAAATGTTCTCTTGGATAAGTGGATGCTGATCCATAGTTGGGGGGGGGGCACAGGGGAGAAATGGAGGAACTTTGGATAAGGCAAAGGAAAGAAAGAGGCATGGGGGTAGGAAAGATGGTGGAATGGAGGAACTTTGGATAAGGCAAAGGAAAGAAAGAGGCATGGGGGTAGGAAAGATGGTGGAATGAGATGGAAATCATAACCTTAGGTACATGTATAAAGACACAAATGGTGTGACTACTTTGTGTACAACCAGAGAAACAAAAATTGTGCTCTATTTGTATACTATGAATTGAAAAGCATTCTGCTGTCATGTATAACAAATTTGAACAAATAAATAACTTTTTAAATAAAAGCACTCATAGGAGGGTGTTATGGCTCACACCTGTAATCCCAGAGAGCCAGTCTCAGCAACCTATGAGGTAGTAAGGAACTTAGACTGATCTCAAAATTTAAAAAATAATAAGGTAAAAAGGACTGAGGATGTGACTTGGTGGTTAAGTGTCCCTGGGTTCAATTTCAAACCCTGGTATTAAAAAAAAAGAAAGAAAGAAAAGAAAACTCTCATAAAAGAAACCATGAGTGTGAATATTAATATCAAACACAATGACTTCATTACAAAGAAAATTGCAAGAGACAAAGAAGATAGGGCCAATTCTACAAGAAGATTTACAAGTATAAATATTTATGTAATGAACATCAATCAGAGCTACAAAACTGGTGAAACAAACTGATAGAACTGTAAAGAAGTGCTCAGGTCATGAGGGTGGAATGGATTAATGCCCCTTGTGGTAAGTGAACCCTTTCTCTCACTCTTCTGTTGTGTGAGGACACAGCATTCATCCAAGCTCATCCTTCTGCTTTCCACCACATGAGAACAGAGCTAGAAGTCCCTCCTGCCTTCAGAACTGTGGGAAATAAACATCTGTTCTTTATAAATTACCCACTCAGTGGTATTTTGTTATGGCAGTACAAACAACTATGAAAACCACCAAACAAGGAAATGTTTTTCTTTAAAACTATTGGTTAAATGATTGATTAGTGTTTATTTTTAGTCTGATATCACTAATAGAAATATGAAAATCATTAACAAATGAAAGTCTTTAATAGTACATTCATGCAGAAATTTACTTCCTTAACAGGCTTACATACCTTCCACAAAGACTTATGAATTGTGGACTATAATTAGTTATCTACACAGACTCCATTGTTATTGGATAGAATGGCCTGAGAAATGGAAATTGAAGTTGACTTTAGAAACACACACCCAACAGAAAAAAATGTTTTATTTGGAAAATATTTTAACAATGAAAAACACCATAGGCTATTTCCTTTTTTCTTAAAAATTACTGTGACATAATTCATTATATTTCTTTGGATTTTGAAGATTTTAGGTTTGGTAAATTTTATTATTTTCTAATTGGCAATAAAATTTAGGAAGAAACTTTTCTATCCTTGGCTATGGGCTATTATGATTTTAGTATTAGTATCTGGAAATCTATTTTTGCCACTTTTAAAAACTCTTAAAAATAAATATTCTTATCAGAAAAAAATAGCCTCATGGTTAAATAAATTAAAATGTTTTCACAGGCACCATAAAAAAATCCATAAGGAGTTTTGGGAACTTCACTTCAACATACCTTATATCATCTAACTACATTCTAATTATTCTATCACTACAGATTCTATATGACATGAAAACCTGATGGTCTGTGTTAATTCTAATTCCATAATTCCAAAATAGATTCAACGAGTTATTTAATGCAGTTCTATACTAAGAGCTAGCAATTGCTCTTAATTATATCCAATATGTTAATGTGTTTTTGATGAGAATATATGTTTTGTTTTAAAAAGTCAGGTAATTGCTTAAAACAAAAGAAACATTTCATAGATAAATCTGTTACATAAAATATAGCATAAAGAGGAAAAAAACTAACAAAAATTTTAACAAAATAAGATATATTTCAATCTTTTTTTAAAAAAAAAAAAACGTAAGAATTCTGAAATGTTAAAAAAAAAAGTCAAAAAAGTCCAGGTAAATATTGTTTAAAAAAAGATTCTGAGATTTTGAGGGCATTGTCAGTGTTTATTTTTAGAACAACAATCAATGCAATAATTCTGAGAAAGACAGAAAGGATAGGTTTGGTAAAATTAAAACCAAATTTCATCTAACAAGAATATAAGGTTTATAAACAAAAAAGTTTTCATACTCTTCCTATTAATTAAAGGAAGAGTACAAGATGTCCTTGTACTCTTCCTCTAATTAAAAAGTTATATTGCTTTACTTGTGGTTTTTTTTAAGTATTCCTGACCTTTATGTGGTATCCTCTTAAAGAGTCATATGTGGTAAATAGAATAGGCATTATCACCCTCGTTTTAAAATGAGAGAAAACTAACAATTCCAGCCACTGAAACAATTGAGCCTAGAATCCAGATCTTTTCCTTCGAGTCTAAGCATTCTGTATAGTTTAAATTGTCATCTGAATTTTATAGGTAGAGAGAGCAGTTTGAGTCCTATCAGTAACATAAGGAAGGTTAGATGTTCTCAGTCTACATTGTATATTCCTCATAATATCCGGTTTAATCTGTTTCTTCTGAAATAAATCCAAGTTCCCCCAACCCCATAATTTTTTAATTAATTACTTTAGAATAACTGGTGTGCAATTTGTAAAACGCATCATTAAAATGCTTTTAAATAATAGTTAATTGTTGGCTAATATATTTAATTTTTTGGAAAAAATATCAAATACCATACTTGCTAAAGATCATAATCTCATTACTTTTCCTCTTAATTAATTAAACAGATTTAAATTGACACCAACCTCCAAACCAAAGAGCATACCCAGATTCAGAGATGATATGGGTCAAATTTCAGAATTTCTATAGAATATTGATTTCTTACCAAGACACTGAACCCTTGTTATCTAACTTAATGCCAATTTTATTTTTCATTCTGGTAATTTCAAGACAAAACTTTCGATTTCATTGACCTAGATCAACATAGGTAAGTTCCAGGGAAAGGGTCAGTTCATAGTGATTTGACAGTGAACACCCAGTGTCGTATTTACTCAGTTCTACCGATCTGGTAGATACTGAAAAGACTTGGTATCCCTGATTGCTATATGGATAAGAAAACTTACTTGAAATAACTGATTTATAATTAACTGGTTGAAGTTTTTGTTCCTATTTATATTCCATCATGTATCTATTTCCTTTATAAGATGGATAAGAAAAGTAAACAGCATTTGTTGCTTAGTTATTTAGTGCCATCTACTTTATAAATTTTAGTCAAAGGACTTTTACAATATTGCTTTAAATGATTATGTAAGAGAGGAAGGGAGAGAGAAATGACCTGTGTATATTGAGTGAAGACCTTTGATGTCTCTCATTCATTTTAATTGTTCTAACATCTAAATGCCAATTTCCACAGGTGGAGAGCTTGGTAGTTAGGCAGTATTGCTTGTGAAGTGACATCTGGCTGCTCCTAACTGCTCTGTACCAGGGGGCAGTTTTCCTGGAATTGATTTGAGAATAATACCCAATGAATTTATCTTCTTAAGAAAATTTGTCATCCTATTCTAGAGGGAATTTAAAAAACAAACAGCCACTACCATAAGTATTTCATAAGTCTGAAATGTGCTTAAAGTATAACAACAAAAAAAAAATTTCAGAGAAAGAAATAATGTCATGATTTTTGATATACTAATAGGACTATTAGTCACAGTCATTATTTTGTTCTGAATAATCATATTAAATAAAAAATAAATGGTGCCTGCTAAATAGGAAACATCCAAAATTACTACCCATTTGTTATAGACTGAATGTTTTATTCCCACAAAATTCTTGTTTTATTCCCACAAAATTGTTGAAGTACAAATCCCTGATATGGTTTTATTTAGAAATGGGTTAGCTAAGGAAGTTATAAAGGTTAAATTGGGTACTAATTTAACCCTAACCTAACCCTAACCCTAACCCTTAACCCAAACTCTAACCCTAACCCTAACCCTGTTCTGATAAGACTAACTTCCTTTTAAGAAGAAACACCAGCAAGCTCATGTAAGAGCCCAAGGAAATTGTGACCAGATAAGCCCAAAAGAGAGCTCTCAACAGAAACTGATTCTGTTAGCCCCTTGATCCCAACTTCCACAACTGACAGAAAATAAGTTTCTATTGTTTAAGCCATTCAATCTGTTGTTTTGATTATAGCAGCCTCATTCTATGACTTTTCATATCAGTTCTATGAATTCTCTTATTACTCTTTTTTTTTCTTTTACTTCTTCCCATATACTCTTTTGTTAAACAGGAGGCCAATATTGTTAATGTCCTCTTGGGGAATAATTGAAATATATCTTGAAAAAGGGAGCTGAAAGTTTTACCACCTGGGCCTGAACTGGAGAGAGAGAACAAAAACAACAAACACATATACAACCTCCCAGGTTTATTTCTCACCAATAACCCAACGTTTATTGAGGACAGCTGTGTGTTGGACACTGTCTAGATAGAAACATAAACTAAATTGAAATGATGTGTCAAAACCCTAACCAACGAGGATAGGACAATATAGGAAGAAACAGCAGGAACACAACTTGGACATTTAAAAGAATAAGCTAAGGAAGAAGACCAAAGGACCACACTCAATTGCCAGGGTGCTGATGAGTGTTCTATGTAAGAGCTGGTATCAAAGCTGAGCCCTCTTGGATATTTGCCAGGATAAACAGGGAGGAAAAAGAATTCTGGATAACAGCCATGGTGTGTGTAAAAACATTATGATGAGGGAGCAAATATTATTAAGAGAATGATTAGGGTAACTTGTCTTTGGAATTATTCAGATAATAAGCTGAGTTTGACCTCCTCATCTTCTCTGATATTCAGAACCATCTTTTTATTTGCAGAAGTAGGAACGCCTAAGTGGGCTAAACCCGATTTATAGAAACAGGAATGAAGAAGGTAGTCTCTGAGAGAGTTTTTCTAAAATAATCTGTCAGCCTATCATAAAGACCAAAACTTCTAGAAGCTTATTCATTTGGTTAACATTGGACTTTCACATTCATCAACTAATTCCCATGTTAATTTGTTGCAAATTAGATCACAGATTGTCTTTAACAATGATTCCTCTTTTGTAGACAAATCACATACTTTTTACATGCACCCACAGAGAAGATAAGAAGAGGGACCCCATATTTAGAGCATTGATTCCCTAATTAACATCATCAAATTTAGGATAATTCCATTGGAAATCTTCATTTTCTTTGGGATACCCAAATGGAGTTTTCATAAGTCAAATGCTCAAAAACTTCCACATTATTAACAGAGCCCCTTTTCTCAAAGTTAGACTATCCTGTGTTTATAAAGTAGGCTCTTTCTTTTCCTTTGATATGCCCAATCACCCAAGGTGTCAGGTCCCATTAACATATTGAGGAACCAGATTTTCCTCTTTGTTTCATTAGGCTTTGCCTTGAGAACTTAACTAGATTGTCCCTTCATGTGTGAAAATGAGAGTGGCAGTCAGCTATGTTTAGGAAACACTGGATTAATCACCATTAAATAGGTTTCTTTACCCATTGATCTCAGAGCCTTTACTATGTCATTATACTAGAATAAATTGTGGATCTTTATGAGGGGATAATATTTGTATATAGCAACTCTCCTTTTTGGGCAGAGAAATTGAGGGAGCTACCCATCCCTTCAGAATAGACTCAGGGAATGACTTCATAGTGGTCTTTTTAGCATTTCTCCACTTGGCACATCCATTGATCTTGTATAAATTAACACCAAACAGAGTCTGGTTAATCTCCATGCTGCATCAATTTGTCTTCAATTATGAGTGGTAACTGTATATAAAATAGAAAATATTTAATAAGCTGTTTTCAAATACACTGAATAAATGACAGAATAAAAGCCATTTCTTTACTTTAATAATAAGTGGGCTCTTCTTAGTAAATGATCTCTATCTTCACACTGTTAAAGTCACATTAGTTCAAGTGAATGAAGATCTCTGAGGCAAAAGCAATAAATGGCCACATTTTCATTGCATGAAACTGACCTTCAATAAAACAGGATACCTGAGATGGATAGTTATTGCTAATAAGTTAAAAAATAATGACAAATTATTTTTTCCTAGGGTGTATATGTGTAAAATATTTTTGACTTATAAAACTATAATGAAATAAATAAAATGTTGATCTATATAACTGTTGGGAGAATGTGTTGAGGAAAAAAACATCAGCATTTGCTGATTGTTGTTCTCTAAAATTCTGTTGTTCTCTAGATTCATTCAATTCATGTTGTTCTCTAGAAATGCTGTTCCTAGGCATTAAAATTGCATTTAATTAAAAAAACAAATTCTCATTAAATTCTAGTACTAGTATTTCCCAACAATTGAAACATGCTTGTAACCATGACTTTGTATTTTATCTCATAACCAATTCCCTATAGAAAAAAAAAAAACTAATGTGTATGTGTACATATGTTTTCTCCTTACCTAAATTGTATTAATCTAAGAAAACTGTTTAATCCTGACCAATATTCACATCTCACATCTTCTTTTGTTATCCATATAAATACTTATTTTCCTCCTGTTCCTTGCATCTTCCATCAGATAACAACAACCAACAAGAGAATTGTACTAAAATTTTGTGAAATGAAAATATTTTCTTATAAATTATTGGTAAATAGAGAAAAGAACATTTGGCTGGTGAATTTCATTCGATGTTAAATAGAGTGCTAAAGTATTTGAATTTAGATTCCACTTCCCGTACTCATGATGGAGCTGTGTTATACAGATCTAGAGATATCAAATATAAACACTGGAAAAACTATTGTAACAACTACTTAAAGGAATGAAGAGGAACCAGATCAAACTGTTAACTCAATTGCAATTGACATTTGAAAAAATGGAACAGTATCAAGTATGGTTCTTTGACTGACTGATAAGCACTAATCAGTGCTATGTGGAGTAGATGGAACTCCTACAAGAAGTGCACAGTGGTACTGGAATAAACAGAAGGTAAAATTTAGGATTACAATAGCAAATAGAAAGCAAAGGAAGAACCCAGAAGAGAATAGAGGGAAAGCTCCATGTTCTGGGTATAATCTCTACCTATACATCTCACTGATTCTCCAAACTGGTCCAGTCTATAGGTGGCCAAGTTAAGGCTAAACTTACCAAAGAAATATTTAAGTGCTGCTGGTCATATGGATACAGGTTTTAGAGATTGTACTTAGCCAACTGCTGGTTAAAAACAGAAATAAACAAAGTATAAGAATAACTTTTATAAAAGAATAGCAATCTATTTATAACATCCAATTCTTAATGACCAGGATGTAATTCAAAACTACTAGACATACAAAGAAACATGAAAGTGTGGCTTATATTCAAGTGAAAGGCAGTAAAAAGAAACCAAATCTAAAATGTTTCAGATGTTGTAATGGCAAAGACTTTAAAGTAAATATTTAACTATACACAAGAAGGAAAGAAAATCTATTGTCATATATGAACAAATGGGAAATCTTGGAAGACAAATAGAAACTATAAAAAAGATCAAAATGGAAATTCTGAAATTAAAAATTATAATTACAAAATATAAAAATTAATCAAAGGGCTTAAAAGCAGATTGCAGAAGATAAAAGTAAAATCAGACAATCAACAAATAGTAATGATCCCAAAACAATATGAAAGAATTAACAAATTCTTAGGGACTGTGGAACAATATCAAGGGGCTTGTCATAATGTTGATTGTAATCCCAGATGGAGAAAATAAAGAAAATGAAGCAAAAATTATTTGAAATAGTTGTCAGCAAGTTTGTTGAAAATTTTACAAATTGAAGACACTTAACAAACCAAATAAAGATGTATCCAAAGAAAAATGCTTCTGAAGCACATAGTTAAACTGGTAAGGATAATAGGAAGAAAATCTATAAAGCAATTGGAAAAAATGAAGTATTGTGGTATAATTACATGAATATATGCTGATTTTACATCTAAGTTATGAAAACTGAAGACATAAGAAAACCTCTTAGAAACGATGAGAGAGAGAAAAAAATAACAACGATAAGAACATAAATTAAAACCCTCAAGCCCTAATTTTGTATCCAGGGAAAATATCTTTCAAGAGTAAAACCAAAGACATTTCCAGAGAAAGAAAGCTGAGAAAGTTTACCACCAGCAGATTTGCAATACAGATAATATGAAAATAAATTATGCAAGCAAAAGAAAAATTGTATCAGAGGAAAACTAATTTAGGAAAAGATAAGCAGCCGAAATGTCAAATATGTGGGTATTGTTGGCCATAGTAAGTTTAAACTAACACACTCATACACACACACACACACACACACACACACATACACATGCAAAAGACTATTTTATTTTTTGCTTTAATTGATGCTTTATACTTTACCTAATAGTTTTGTTCATTTTGAAATATATGTATGGAATTTAATTTACTCCATTTTGGTCCCCAGTACCCTTGTTGTCCCCCCTCATCTCTCCCTCTATTTCCCTCTTCTAGTCTTTTGGTCTACTTTGAACTCATTTATATATTTTTAATTGGTGCTTTATAGATATACATAAATTTGGACTTCACTGTGGTATATTTATACATGCACACAGAGTAACTTTGTCAAATTCATTCTGCATTTCCTCTCTTCTCCCACCCCCTCAATCTCCTTCTACTCTTCTGATCTTCCCTCTGTCTTTATGTGACTCTTTCCCCTATCAATCAAAATGTATCCCCAATACTTTTCTCTAGCTTTCACACATGAGACAGAACATTCAACCTTTGATTTTCTGAGTCTCACTTATTTCACTTAGCATGATGTTCTCAATTTTCATCCAAAGTCAAAATTTCATTCTTTATTCCTGAGTAAAACTCCTTGTGGGCTGTTCAGATAGCTCAGTTGGTAGAGAGCTTGCCTTACATGCAGAGGGCCCTGAGTTGCATCCTCACCACAAAAACAACAACAATTAAAAAAAAATGTGTGTACGTACCACATTCTCTTAATCCATTTGTCTATTGTCATACATTTAAGTTAGTTCCCTATCTTGACTATTATGAGTTGCACTGCTACAAATATTAATGTGACTGTAGCAGTATAGTATGTTGTTTTTAGTTCTTTTGAATAAATATCAATGAGTGGGATAGCTGGTGGGATATAGTTGTTCCATGTCCAGTTTTGGGGGGAATCTCCACCCAGCTTTTTAGAGGAATTGTAATAATTTGCAGCCTTAACAATAATGTATGAGTAACTTTTCCCCACATTCTTGCCAGCATTTAGTATGTTTGTGTTCTTGAAAACTGTCATTTCTGAATAGAGTGAGGTGAAATCTAGTGCAATTTTCATTTGCATTTTCCTGATTGCTAGAACTGTTGAACATTTTTTCATGCACTTTTTGGCCATTAGAGTTTCTTCTTTTGAGAAAGTCTGTTTAATTCTTGCCCATTTATTTATAGGGTTATTTATTTCTAGATATTAATCCCATCAGAACAGTAGTTAACAAAGATTTTCTCCAACTGTGTAGGCTCTCCCTTCATGATGATGATGATGATGATGATGATGATGATGATGATTACTATTTGCTATGCCTAAGCTCTTTAATTGATGTCATCCTACTTACTGATTGAAGAGAAAAAAGCTTTTAGGTCTTCATGTAGTTCTCGTTTATACTCCACTTTGACGAATCCATCAGAAAATAATTTATGTTGGCATTTCATGTATATATTATCTTCCATGAACCAATGTTTTCTTTTACCTTTCATTTTTTTAATTCCTGACCCATCCCCCACTAACCTTTTAAAGATCATGATTCATTTTTAAGAAGCTCATGTATTGGAAAAACTTTAAGTTACAGACAATATTCAAATGGTTGCATATTAATGAGGTGAGTGAAATTCCTTGTTCAAATTTAAATTTAGCCAAATGACAGAAAGAATTATATTCATTGAATTGAAATTTAATTTTCTGTTGAGCTGTATTTTGTTTTTTTTCTTAATCTATAGACCAATTATTGCCATCACTCTGCAAAGCAAATCATATTAGAAGCATATAATCCCATACTTCAAATGTTACAGCACAAAGTTTAATGCAAATTTAAAGAAATATTATGATAGCAAAATTCATCAAATACAGCAATTTGAAATAATCTGTTAGCAGAAATATAAAATAATTTGAATTCTTCTTTTCCTATCTTTATCCCTTTAATTTTTTTCATCTGATTGCTCTGGCTAGAGTTTCAAGAACTATGTAAAATAGAAGTGGATGCAGAGAGCATTCCTGTCTTGTTCCAGGTTTTAGAGGGAACGCTTTCAATTTTTCTCACTTAGAATGATGTTGGCCTGGGGCTTAGCATAGATAGCCTTTACAATGTTGAGATAAGTTCTTGTTATCCCTAGTTTTTCTAGCATTTTGCACATGACGGGATGCTGTATTTTATCAAATGCTTTCTCAACTTCTATTGAGATGATCATATGATTTTTATCTTTGAGTCTATTGATGTGATGAATTACATTTATTGATATAAAAAAGCACACTCATACACTGTTGGTACGACTACAAATTTGTGCAGCCAATCTGGAAAGCAGTACGTAGATTCCTTGGAAAACTTGAAATGGAACCACATTTGACCAAGCTATCCCACTCCTCAGTTTATAGGACTTAAAAACATACTACAGGGACACAGCCCTTTCAATGTTTATAGCAGCACAATTTACATTAGCTAAATTATGGAACCAACCTAGATGCCCTTCAGTAGATGAATGTACAGGGAAACTTTGGTAAATATACACAATGGAACAATACTCGGGATTAAAAGAAAATAAAACCATGACATTTGCAGGTAATGGATGAAGTCGGAGGAGCAAGCCAATCCCAAATGACCAACGGTCAAATGTTTTCTTTGATATGAGGATGCTAACTAATAATGGTGATAAGTGGGGGGCATGGGAGCAGTGGAGGAACTTTAGATAGGGCAAAAGGGAGGAAGAGGAAAGGAGGGGGCAAGGGGGTAAGAATGATGGTGCAATGAGTTAGACATCATTACCCTAAGTACATGTATGAAGACACAAATGGTGTTAAAATACTTTGTGTACAGTGACTTGAAAAATTGTGCTCTATATGTGTAATATAAAATGAATTGCATTCTGCCATCATGTATAACAAATTAGAATAAATAAATAATTTAATAAAAAAGAAATATAAAATAAGTAGAGAAACATTTTTAAAGTCACAAAATATCATTTTCACTTTTACTAATTACATAGGATTCCCTGAACAGCAAGGAGACTCCATTATTATAAAAATAAATAAATAAATAAATAGAGGCAAATGCCTAAGTCCTAATGAATTTTAAAATCCCTTCAGTTTTCCTTTTGCTGTTAGATTTAAATGTACTTGTTCTTCTAGTTCAGCCATATTTTCAGAAAGTAAATTTGCCTTTTCAGTTTGAGAAATATTCCATTTATAATGGCACAGATAAGAAGAAACACAAAGAGAAAAAGATGAGTAGCTGACATAACAATAGTGTTCAAAGATTAAGAAAACTTCTTTGTTTCTCAGGTGACCACTGAATACTTGTAAAACTCTCACAAACTTTTCAACATTAAATTTTCTCATTGCAGACAGAGATAAAGGAGTATCTGTATTGTTTACTCCATATGAGCTTTCTTAATATCAGATGGATTAATATATAATGTAAACATACACATGCAAAAGTTTAAAGAGAAAAATCTTGGTGGTCCTTCTAAAAAATGAAAGTCCTTTTTTTCACTTTTAAGTATACACACATATATGTGCCCAATAGTTTTGACTAAAGTAAATATTTATTGAATTGTGCATAATTTTTTTTGTGTGTGTGTGTCTGTGTGTCTGTGTGGTGCTGGAGATGAATCCAGAGTCTTGTGCATGTAAGGCAAGCACTCTACCAACAGAGCTATATCTCCAGCCCATTGTGCATGGGTTTTATTCATGGGTTTGATTCAATTTATCTAATAATTTTTTGATATTCTGAATAAAATAAAACATGAATAGTTAGATGGAAAAATGTCTTTACCTGAATCCTGGTACTTCATGTAGCAGAGCAGAAAAAAAAAGCCTTTCACATCACATATTCTTATCCTAAATTCCCACAGGTAGAGAAAGGGGTCCATAGACTTTCATCATTAAACTCAGAAATTTTTGTGTCTATGTCTATGTTTATTACTGCATGATTTAGCATAAGATTACATAATCCCCACTGACATTTTGGACACAATTTGTTTAAGAATTTATGAGAATGTATTAAGATCCAATTTGCAGACACTTCCAGCCTTTGAAAAAGACTGAAAACTATAAAAAACTACACCAAAAAAAAAAAATTATGCCGTTTCTTACCTCATGTAGATGTCCATAGATACCTGTCAAGTGAATAAATATTATTTGGAAAGTGTGATTCCTCAAACAGTTTCTCCATAATCTATAGTATCTAATAAATGAATAGTAGTCCAAGAGATAGAGCCAGGTATGTTGGCACATGCCTGTAATCCCAGTAGCTCAGGAGGCTGAGGCAGGAAGATCACAAATTCAAAGGTAGCCTCAGCAATGTCAAGGTGCTAAGCAACTCAGTGAGACCCTGTCTCTAAATAAAATATAAAAATAGGGATGGTGATGTGGCTCAGTGATTGAGTGCCCCTGAGTTCAAACCTCAGTACACACCCCACACACCAAAAAACAAACAAACAAACAACAACAACAAAAAAAAAAAACGAATATCAACATTCACTATAATTTGGGCACCAGTTTTTGTCTTTACATAGCTAGGCTTCTGTTTCCTGAAGATGAGTATTAGTTAACTTTAAATCATATTGTAATAGCACAGTCACCTTCTACATTGAATAAAGTTCTCTAAGTGTATAATCACCCTCTCTGTTTGCATAGACTGACCCAACAGAAACCAAAGCCAAAGCTATAAGCTTGCAATTTTCTTTATATCTCTGTAAATATACAAAAGAAGGAATTTAAGGGTAGACTAAGTGACTGTGAGCTTCTCTTCGTCATTCCTTTATGTGATGGAATACAATATGTACTTTGTTGAGTGAGAAAGGAAAGTTAAGTGTATTTCTACTTTCCTCTTTGTAAGATTCTTGGGTTTTATTGGTTTGCTATGAAATAGAGCTCTCCACATATCTCACCACCTCTTCTGACTCACATGTCCCAACTCCCTGACCTATGTGTGGTAAGAATCAGAAAGAGAAGTTCCAAGACTCTAAACTACTCTGATTTATTCTTTCACCTTATCATTCCATCCCCTGTACACCAGTATTTACAATGAAATTGAGTTCCTCATTCTGCTTCCTAAACTTACTCTTGATCCTTTCACTGGCCAGGCTCAGAGATCTAGCCCCAACTTTCTCTTCATCCTGTTCATTTCTAATGTTATATCTAGGCACTCTGATCTGAAATGCAAACTGGTGCAAACATAAGAAGAAATAATAAGACAATAAGAATCATGGGCTGGGGCTGAAGCTCCGTAGCAGAGCGCATGCCTAGCATGCATGAAGCACTGCATTCGATCTTCAGCACCACATAAAAATAAACAAATAAAATAAAGGCATTCTGTCCATCTACAACTACAAAAAAAGAAAACAAGAATTTTGGACAAATAGTTCAAATATTATGTTCTGTTCATTTAAAAAAATAACATACTCTGCTGACATTAAAATTGTGTAGATGAACAAAAATTCATGTTAACCTGATTTTGCCTAAGAAAAACTTCAGTAAATTTTATTTATTCTTCTTTAAAATAATACATATAAAATAGGAGAAGATGGCAGCGAGGGGAGTGCATTGCCCCCGTGTGCTGCTTCACTGTGTGGGAGTATGACAAGTCAGGACGGCTAAAGGATATCTTGTTAGGAATTTCCAGCAAGAGTCGGGTGATCCGGAACCTGGAGGAAGGATTTCCATCGCACGAGGATTGGCTACGGGGACTCAAACGCGAGAGGTTTGTCGCACGGAGGGTAACACTGCTTATTCAGCAAATCGCCCCGCGGCTAGAGTGTGCAGCGCGTGCTGGGAAACGAGGAGATAGCGACGCAGGGATACAGCGCTGCAGTTTCTGCCAGCCGTACAAGCACCGTACTCAGGGCTGAATTCTGGGTTCGAGACGGGGGAAGGAAGCGGTCCATCTCGGTTCTCCACACTGGTCAGACCACAGAGGAGGCCAGCAGCCACCATGTTGGAAAGCTGACGTCACCATCCCTGTTTTCGACTGACCGCAGCTCATTCAGCCATAGAACAGGTAATTTCAGGCTGCCATTCACCTGCGGCTTGCAGACAGATTGCAAGGGTTCAGTGCCTGGGTGCTTCTTAGAACCTGATCTTATCGGAGCGAACACCGAGCGCGGGGCGGCCGAGTTCCGGCTCCCGGAACCACCATGGCCCAGGGCTGGGGAGCCTGCGGAGGCTGATTCTTGGACCCTGCTCCTATCAAAGCATACACCAAGCACTAAGCGGCCGAATTCAGGCTCCTGGAACTGAGCCCGCGGGGACTGCTTCTTGGAGCCTACTCATATCGGAGCTTACACCGAGCATGGAGCGGCCGAGTTCCGGCTCCCGGAACTGCCCTGGCCCAGGGCTAGGAGCCCACGGAAACTGCTTCTCGGTCCGGGTCCTGCAGAGGGCCGGTCAGGACACACCATTGCTTTGGTTGCCCGGCAAGGGGAACGAAATGCTGCCATTCGCATAGGATACCAACATGGCAGAGATCTGATGTCATCAGAAAGCGGCAGAGGAGAGAACTTCATCAATACCAGCGGCAACAGAAAGAGTTGGTATCCTGGTAGGGGGGGTGAGGCACAGACACCCGAGTCTCCTCAATTTGTCATCGAGCCAGAGGGGAGGAGCCGGGCCGCCGCCAGTGCCAGGAGCAGGCCCAGCAGCTCGCCAGCATGGTGACCGCGTGACCCCAATTGGAGAGGGGGCGGAACGGAGCCTCCTCCAGCACCCACAAGGTGGGCAGACCCGCGACCCAGTGGTACATGGGCGTGGTAGGAGGGGCAGGGCAGAGCCGCCGCCCGCGCTTGCAAGGTAAACAGACCTGTGACAGACTGGCGGGTCAGGCCCAGTGGCCTGCCAGTGTGGTACACACGTCACCCCAACTGGAGTAGGGGCAGAACAGAGCCGCTGCCAGCGCCCAGAACAGGCCCAGTGACCTGCCGGCGTGGTAGCCACGACACCCCAATTGGAATAAGGAGAGAGCAGAGCCACCGCCCGCGCCTGCAGGAAAGATACGCAAGCAGTATGAAAAGATAAGGAAAGAAAGGACCACAAGCAATGCAGGTCAACGCAACTTTAGAAGAGGTAACAGCTGCAGCAGATGGAATGTCAGATAAAGAATTCAGGATATACATGCTTCAGATGATCTGGAGTATCAAGGAAGACATTAGACAGCAAAATCAGACAATGAAAGATCACTTCGACAATGAATTACGCAAACAAATCCAGGAAGCAAAGGATCAACTATACAGGGAGACAGAGGTTATAAAAAATAAACAAACAGAAATCCTAGAAAGGCAGGAAGCAATAAACCAACTTAAAAACTCAATGGAGAATACTACCAGCAGAGTAGAACACTTAGAAGATAGAACATCAGACAATGAAGACAAAGTATTTCAACTTGAAAAGAACATAGACAGCTCAGCAAGACTGTTAAGAAACCATGAGCAGAACATCCAAGAAATATGGGATAACATTAAGAGACCAAACTTAAGAGTCATTGGGATACAGGAAGGTACAGAGCTCCAAACCAAAGGAATGAGCAGTCTATTCAATGAAATAATACGAGAAAAGTTCCCAGACTTGAAGAATGAGACAGAATCCCAAATCCTAGAAGCCTACAGGACGCCGAATGTGCAAAATCATAAGAGATCCACACCTAGACACATTATAATGAAGATGCCCAACATACAGAATAAGGAGAGAATTATAAAAGCTACAAGAGAAAGGAAGCAGATTACATTTAGGGGTAAGCCAATCAGGATAACAGCTGATCTTTCCACACAGACTCTGAAAGCTAGAAGATCCTGGAATAACATATTTCAAACACTGAAAGAAAATGGGTTCCAACCAAGAATTGTGTATCCAGCGAAAATAAGCTTCAGGATGGAAGATGAAATTAAAACCTTCCACGATAAACAAAAGTTGAAAGAATTCGCAGCTAGAAAACCATCTCTTCAAAACATCCTCGCCAAAACATTACAGGAAGAGGAAATGGAAAATAACAATGAAAACCAACAGTGGGAGGTAGGACAGTAAAGGGGGGAAAAATAATCAAAGAGGAAAACAAACCATGTTTAGTAACAGAAATAAACAAATATGGCTGGAAGTACAACCCGTATCTCAATAATAACCCTAAATGTTAATGGCTTAAACTCACCAATTAAGAGACACAGGCTAGTAGAATGGATCACAAAACAAGACCCAACAATATGCTGCCTACAGGAGACGCATTTGATAGGAAAAGACATACATAGGCTGAAGGTGAAAGGTTGGGAAAAATCATATCACTCATATGGACTTCGGAAACAAGCAGGAGTGTCCATACTCATATCAAATAAAATAGATTTCAAGCCAAAGTTAATCAAAAGGGATAAAGAGGGACACTACATACTGCTTAAGGGAACCATACACCAACAAGACATAACAATCATAAATATTTATGCCCCAAACAATGGTGCAGCTATGTTCGTCAAACAAACTCTTCTCAAGTTCAAGAGTCTAATAGACCACCATACAATAATCATGGGAGACTTCAACACACCTCTCTCGCCACTGGACAGATCTTCCAAACAAAAGTTGAATAAGGAAACTATAGAACTCAATAACACAATTAATAACCTAGACTTAATTGACATATATAGAGTATACCACCCAACATCAAGCAGTTACACTTTTTTCTCAGCAGCACATGGATCCTTCTCAAAAATAGATCACATATTATGTCACAGGGCAACTCTTAGACAATATAAAGGAGTAGAGATAATACCATGCATCTTATCCGATCATAATGGAATGAAACTGAAAATCAACGATAAAAGAAGGAAGGAAAAAGCATACATCACTTGGAGAATGAACAATAGGTTACTGAATGATCAATGGGTTATAGAAGACATCAAGGAGGAAATTAAAAAATTCTTAGAGATAAATGAAAACACAGACACAACATATCGGAATCTATGGGACACATTGAAAGCAGTTCTAAGAGGAAAATTCATTGCGTGGAGTTCATTCCTTAAATAAAGGAAAAACCAACAAATAAATGATCTCATACTTCATCTCAAAATCCTTGAAAAAGAAGAGCAAAACAACAGCAAAAGAAGTAGAAGGCAAGAAATAATGAAAATCAGAGATGAAATTAATGAAATCGAAACAAAAGAAACAATTGAAAAATTTGACAAAACTAAAAGTTGGTTCTTTGAAAAAATAAACAAAATTGACAGACCCTTAGCTATGGTAGCGAAGACAAGAAGAGAGAGAACTCAAATTACTAGCATACGGGATGAAAAAGGCAATATCACAACAGACACTTCAGAAATACAGAAGATAATCAAAAACTATTTTGAATCCTTATACTCCAATAAATTAGAAGATAGTGAAGGCATAGATAAATTTCTTAAGTCATATGATCTGCCCAGATTGAGTCAGGAGGATATAGACAACCTAAACAGAGCAATATCAATTGAGGAAATAGAAGAAACCATAAAAAGACTACCAACTAAGAAAAGCCCAGGACCGGATGGGTATACAGCAGAATTTTACAAAACCTTTAAAGAAGAACTAATACCAATACTTTTCAAGCTACTTCAGGAAATAGAAAAAGAGGGAGAACTTCCAAATTCATTCTACGAGGCCAACATCACCCTGATACCTAAACCAGACAAAGACACTTCAAAGAAAGAAAACCACAGACCAATATCTCTAATGAACCTAGATGCAAAAATCCTCAATAAAATTCTGGCGAATCGGATACAAAAACATATCAAAAAAATTGTGCACCATGATCAAGTAGGATTCATCCCTGGGATGCAAGGCTGGTTCAATATACGGAAATC
The DNA here is from genome assembly GCF_021218885.2 of Marmota monax. Classification (NCBI taxonomy): domain Eukaryota; kingdom Metazoa; phylum Chordata; class Mammalia; order Rodentia; family Sciuridae; genus Marmota; species Marmota monax. The sequence goes on from NW_026692781.1 coordinate 21,145,220, forward strand.
AATAAATGTAATTCACCACATCAATAGACTTAAAAATAGGAACCATATGATCATCTCGATAGATGCGGAAAAAGCATTTGACAAAGTACAGCATCCCTTTATGTTCAAAACTCTAGAAAAACTAGGGATAACAGGAACATACCTCAATATTGTAAAAGCAATCTATGCTAAGCCTCAGGCTAGCATCATTCTGAATGGAGAGAAACTGAAGGCATTCCCTCTAAAATCTGGAACAAGACAGGGATGCCCTCTCTGTCCACTTCTGTTCAACATAGTTCTCGAAACACTGGCCAGAGCAATTAGACAGACGAAAGAAATTAAAGGCATCAAAATAGGAAAAGAAGAATTTAAATTATCACTATTTGCAGATGACATGATTCTATACCTAGCAGACCCAAAAGGGTCTACAAAGAAACTATCAGAGCTAATAAATGAATTCAGCAAAGTGGCAGGATATAAAATCAACACGCATAAATCAAAGGCATTCCTGTATATCAGCGACAAATCCTCTGAAATGGAAATGAGGACAACCACTCCATTCACAATATCTTCAAAAAAAATAAAATACTTGGGAATCAACCTAACAAAAGAGGTGAAAGACTTATACAATGAAAACTACAGAACCCTAAAGAGAGAAATAGAAGATCTTAGAAGATGGAAAAATATACCCTGTTCATGGATAGGCAGAACTAACATCATCAAAATGGCGATATTACCAAAAGTTCTCTATAGGTTTAATGCAATGCCAATCAAAATCCCAACGGCATTTCTTGTAGAAATAGAGAAAGCAATCATGAAATTCATATGGAAAAATAAAAGACCCAGAATAGCAAAAACAATGCTAAGCAGGAAGTGTGAATCAGGCGGTATAGCGATATCAGACTTCAAACTATACTACAGAGCAATAGTAACAAAAACAGCATGGTACTGGTACCAAAACAGGCGGGTGGACCAATGGTACAGAATAGAGGACACAGAAACCAATCCACAAAACTACAACTATCTTATATTTGATAAAGGGGCTAAAAGCATGCAATGGAGGAAAGATAGCATCTTCAACACATGGTGCTGGGAAAACTGGAAATCCATATGCAACAAAATGAAACTGAATCCCTTTCTCTCGCCGTGCACAAAAGTTAATTCAAAATGGATCAAGGAGCTTGATATCAAATCAGAGACGTGTCGTCTGATAGAAGAAAAAGTTGGCTACGATCTACATTCGGTGGGGTCGGGCTCCAAATTCCTCAATAAGACACCCATAGCACAAAGTTAATAACTAGAATCAACAAATGGGACTTACTCAAACTAAAAAGTTTTTTCTCAGCAAAAGAAACAATAAGAGAGGTAAATAGGGAGGCTACACCCTGGGAACAAATCTTTACTCCTCACACTTCAGATAGAGCCCTAATATCCAGAGTATACAAAGAACTCAAAAAATTAGACAATAAGAGAACAAACAACCCAATCAACAAATGGGCCAAGGACCTGAACAGACACTTCTCAGAGGAGGACATACAGTCAATCAACAAGTACATGAAAAAATGCTCACCATCTCTAGCTGTCAGAGAAATGCGAATCAAAACCACCCTAAGATACCATCTCACTCCAGTTAGATTGGCAGCCATTAGGAAGTCAACAAGTGCTGGCGAGGATGTGGGGAAAAGGGTACACTTGTACATTGCTGGTGGGACTGCAAATTGGTGCAGCTAATTTGGAAAGCAGTATGGAGATTTCTTGGAAAGCTGGGAATAGAGCCACTGTTTGACCCAGCTATTCCCCTTCTCGGTCTATTCCCTAAAGACCTAAAAAGAGCATGCTACAGGGACACTGCTACATCAATGTTCATAGCGCACAATTCACAATAGCAAGACTGTGGAACCAACCTAGATGCCCTTCAATAGACGAATGGATAAAAAAAAATGTGGCATTTATACACAATGGAGTATTACTCTGCATTAAAAAATGACAAAATCATAGAATTTACAGGGAAATGGATGGCATTAGAGCAGATTATGCTAAGTGAAGCTAGCCAATCCCTAAAAAACAAATGCCAAATGTCTTCTTTGATATAAGGAAAGTAACTAAGAACAGAGTAGGGACAAAGAGCAGGAGAAGAAGATTAACATTTAACAGGGATGAGAGGTGGGAGGGAAAGGGAGAGAGAAGGGAAATTGCATGGAAATGGAAGGAGACCCTCAGGGTTATACAGTGGAGGGGGTAGAGAGAGAGGAGGGGAGGGGAGGGGAGAGGTGGGGAGGGGGGAGGGTGGAAGATGGGAAAGGCAGCGGAGCACAACAGACACTAGTATGGCAATATGTAAATCAATGGATGTGTAACTGATGTGATTCTGCAATCTGTGTATGGGGTGAAGGTGGGAGTTCATAACCCACTTGAATCAAAGTGTGGAATATGATATGTCAAGAAATTTGTAATGTTTCGAACAACCAACAATAAAAAATTAAAAAAAAAATAAATAAAATAATACATATAATAACTACTTATTAAAAATCAGAAACAAAAATGATTTTTATAAAAGGAAAATGAACCCTATTGGACACTATTTAGATATAGTAACTGAAAGTACTGTATAATTTTTCATACTTACACATGTATATTCACTTGGCACTTTTGTTCACAATGATAAGTACTTTTTAAAAAATTTTAAAGATATTTATATTTTTTAAAAAAATTTAAATATATTTAAAAAGCAGGTTAAGTATGACATCATTGGGCTGGGGATATAGCTCAGCAGTAGAGCACTTGCCTACCATGCACAAAGCTCTGGGTTCAATCCCCAACAACACACACACAACTAATTTATAAAGAGCAAAGTTTTATTCTAAGATTCATCTTAGAATCTCAAATAATCACCTGGTAATGGAATTCATTCTGAAAGAGATCCTTGGGAATGAAGTAGCATTCCATCAAGTAAATGTTACTGTATTCAAATAACCAGAATTAATTTGTTATAATTCAGCACAGTAAGTGCATCAGTCAGTTTTGTATTACTAAATGACAATCCCCAACAACATTGTGAACAAAGTGCCAAGTGAATATACATGTGAAAGTATAGAAAATTATACAGTGTTTTCAGTTATTATCTCTCAGCAGTATCGAATAGGGTTTATTTTCCTTTTATAAAGATCATTCTTGTTTCTGATTTTTTAAATAAATAGTTATTGTATATATTTGTTTTAAACAAGAATAAATGAGGAAAAAATTAAGTTGTTTTTGTTTTTCCAAGCAAAATCACATCCATAGAATCAGAGACTTAAAACCAGGAAGACTTATCAGAACTTAGAGATTCATCTTGGAAGAACACATAAAATATTCTACTTCAAACAATTAGCATTTTATCCCCCCTATTCCAAGTAATTTAAGGTGTAATTCCAATAATTAATTTTAATTCTACTAGTTCTTAGATTATTCATTTTGGATCACTGAGAGTTGATTAAACATAATATATAATGTAAAATATCATATATGTAACCTGATATGATGTCTGATAAATTTAGACTATAAATCATATTATATATTGTTTACATACATACATACATCACTAGTTACATTTCTGCATGGATATATACCAAAATTTTTGAAAAATGACATTTATAACTCCTTATACAAATAATGATTGTTTGGAAAATAAATTATGTCCTTGTTCATAATTTCAACCATTCCTGCTAGTCTTATATAGACATACGTAAATATTAATTCATTGATTTCCCTCAAAGCAACAACTATTTTTTCATGGCTCAGAAGCATAAGGGAACTCATGGGAATCCCATATAATCACCTGGTATAATCATTCTGAAAGAGATCCTTGGGAACTAAGTAGCATTCCATCAAGTAAATTTCACTGTACCCAAATTACCAGGATTGATTTGTTATAATTCAGCACAGTAAGTGCATCAGTCAGTTTTGTATTACTATAATGACATACTTCAGACAACTAATTTATAAAGAGCAAAGTTTCAGACAACTAATTTATAAAGAGCAAAGTTTTATCTTGATTCACAGTTCTGGAGGTTCTAGCCCATAGTCAGGAAGCCCCATTTTCTTTGGGCTGCCAATGAAGGCAGCACATGAGAAAACAAACTGAAGGCAGAACATGAGAAAACGAACTGCTAAAATGAGCAAAGAGAGACAGAAAGAGAGGAAGATACCGGAGACACACAATCTCTTCAAGGCATACCCCCAGTGATCTAAGGATCTCCCACAAAATCTCACCCCCTAAGGGTTTCACCACCTGATAGTACTATCCACGGGAGTAACCTTTTAAGAAAAGAACATTTGGGGGACTCTTGCCCAAACCACTAAACATTAACAGTTCCTTTCAAGCAAATTTCTATTGCCACCAATCCTCTACTATGCATTCTGTAAATTCAGACGTCTCTCAACTACAACAAGAAATGATATCCCAGAAGTAATGTCTTTTTTGAGAGGGTTCTAACTAGTTATACATGACAGTAAAATGCATTTTGACACATCATACATAGATGGAGTATAACTTCTCATTCTTCTGATTGTACGTGATGTGGAGTTACACTGGTCATGTAATCATATATGCACATAGAGTAATAATGTCCAATTCATTCTACTATTCTTCCTACCTCATATCCCCTCCCCTCCCTTCACTTAACTCTGTCTAATCCAATGCATCTCTATTCTTATCTAGCCCTCCCCATCCCCTTTCCCTGCTATTGTGAATTAGAATCTATATATCTGAGGAAAAAATTGCCTTTGGTTCTTTAGAATCATATAATCATCACAACAGATGCAGAAAAAAACACTTGAAAAAATACAGCACTCCTTCGGTAGAAAAAATAGGAACAGTAGGAATATACCTCAACATTGTTAAAGCTATCTATGCTAAGTTCAAGGCCAACATCATTCTAAATGGAGAAAAATTGAAAACATTTCCTCTAAAAACTGGAAGAAGACAGAGATGCCCTCTTTCACCACTTCTATTCAACATAGTCCTTGAAACTCTAGCTAGAGCAATTAAACAGATGAAATAAATTAAAAGGATACAAAAAAGAAAAGAAGAACTCCAACTATATTACTATTTGCCCAAAACACAATTCTATACTTAGAATATCCAAAAATTCCACCAGAAAACTTCTAGAATTAATAAATGGGACTGGCTTATTTCACTTAACATGATTTACTCCAGTTCCATCCATTTACTGACAAATAACATAATTTAATTCTTCATTAAAGCTGAGTAATATTCTATTATGTATATATACCACAACTTTTTTATCCATTCATGTGTTGAGGAATACCTAGTTTGGTTCCATGGTTTAGCTATTTTGAATTGAGCTGCTATAAACATTGATGTGGCTGTGTCACTAAAGTATGCTGATTTTATATCCTTTGAGTCTACACTGATGAGTGGGATAACTGGATCAAATGGTGATTCCATTCCAAGTTTTCTGAGGAATCTCCATACTGCTTTTCATAGTGGTTGCACCAATTTTTAGTTCCACCTGCAATGTATGAGTGCAGCATTTTTTCCACATCCTCACCAACATTTATTGTTGCTTATATTCTTGATAATTGTCCCTCTGACTGGAGTGAGATGGAATCTTAGTATAGTTTTGATTTGCATTTCTCTAATTCCAAACAATAATTTCTAACAAGATTTCTACACTGTCTGCAAGACAAAATTGAGGGCGGCTCATTGCCTTTTCTGACCTCAGCTATCCGGCAAGTAAATGAAACTAAATAATTGGTAGTTTTAGTATATAAAATATAATTACAAGAAAAGCTGTGCTTAAGTTTCTGCTGGTAAGGGAACAGAAACAAATGAGGAAAATGCCACTGGAAACTGAAGGAAAGCTGACTCTTGTCACATAGAGAAGACGACGTGGCTTGACTATGTCCTACGATTGGACAGAGGGCAAAATTATTAAGTGATTGTTTTAATCAGATTTTCACTGTTGTTACCAAAAGACACAGCAAGAACAATATAGAGGAAGAAAAGTTATTTGGAGCTCACAGTTTCAGAGGTCTCAATCCTTAGATGGCTAACTCCATTCCTTGGGGTCTGAGGTGAGGCAGAGCAGCATGGTGGAAGTGTGTAGTAGAAGAAAGCAGCTAGGAACATGGCACCAGGAATCAGAGAGACAGATTCCTATCACCACAGGCTCTCTCTCTCTCTTTCTCTCTCTCTCTCTCTCTCTCTCTCCATATATATATATATATATATATATATATATATATATATATCTCAAAGGTATGCCCCTAATTACCCAACTCCTTCAGCCACTTCCTACCTGCCTAGAGCTACCACCTAGTTAATCCAATCAGAAAAATCAATGCACTGATTAGGTTAAGGTCACATAACCTGAGCATTTCACCTTTAACCCTACTTTCATTGTCTTACACATGACCTTTGGGGAGACACCTAACAACAAAAACATAATGTGGTAAATTTGATCATTTAATTAAGAAGAAATACAAGCAAAGTATTGAAAAGTGTGGCTGGGTTTTTTTCTTTTTGTACATAGTAAAATGCAAGAAGGAGATAAATGGAGAAATGTTAAGCAAAAAGGAACCAGAATTTGAAAAATTCTCAACCTATTCATACTTCCAAAGACACTAAAATTAAATTCATTGTCAGGAAAGCATGCTCTGGTGAGAGACTGAATGTGAGGTAGGCAAGCATTGACTGAAGAGATTAGGTGTATAGCTAATAGATCCCACAACCATCTCAGTAGAAGTTAGGAAAAGAGAGGAAATCACCTAAGAACAATCTATAAATGACTCTCCTGTCTTATTGTATGAATCCCTTGACATACACAGAGAAGTTAAAGGTTTTTAAAAATATTATATCAATAGAAGTTTTGCAATTCAACTGACAGGGAGAAAAATAACAAAAAATCAAAAGAAAAGGTTTAGGCTTCCAAATTTCCATAAGAAGGAAAAGGGTAATATTGTTATGTGACTGCAAACATCCCTTGCTTCAGGAAAAAGAAACAATGACACAGGGAAATGAGACACCCATACAGAGTTCAACAGAGAACTCTAAAACTACAGGCAGAACCTGAAGGTAGGAGCATAAAAGCAGAGACCTGCCAAGCCACCAAATTTGGATGCAAAGGCTTACAGAACTGCTTCTTGGGCAGAGCCCATAGAGCTCTCTCAATTGCAGAGGCCCAGCAAGCAAATACATGGGCCCAGAAAGGAGACCACCAAGCCAACGGTTATCCCCAGGCCTTGAAATCTAAATGAATTTTTTCTGCTGGGTTCTGATCTTGCCTGGAATTAATTACCACTCTATTCCTTCCATTTTATCCCTTTTGGAATGAGAATGTTTGTGACTTGTCACATCCCTTTTACAACATTATATCTTCTAATTTCACAGGTCCAACGACAGAAAGGAATTTTGCCCCAAGATTTATTATATTCAAAGTCTCACCAGTATCTGATTTAGATGATTAGAGCATTTGAACTGATTATATTTAGATAAAATTTTGGACATAGAGTTGGACATTTAATAGGTTGAAACTCTGGAAGATTTTGGAATGGAGTGAATATGTTTTGTGTATGGGGAAAATGTAAATTTTGAGTATAGTACAGTGAACTAAGTGGTGGCCCCCAAAAGATGCCTTTTCTGTAGAACCTATGAATGGTCCCTTAGTTGGAAAAGGAACATTTAGGTTTTTTTTCCCCCCTATAGATGCAATTAACTCAAGAATATTGACACAAGGAGATTACTCTGGATTATCTAGGTGAGCTTTAAAACCAATGATAAGCATACTTATAAATTTTGTATAGAGGAGAGGTAGAGGATAAAGCAATATGATCACAGAGATAGAAATGGGAAAGAAATTGCCACAAGCCAAGGAATATCTAGAACCATCAAAAGTTGGAAGAGATGAGAAATAAATTTCTAGACTCTTCAGAGGAAGTATACTCTGCCAACATAAAGGCTTTGGATTCTTGTATTCAGAACTGTGAGACAATAAACTTCTGTTATTTGAAGGTATCAATTTTGTGGTTATAAATTACAACAGCCCTACAAATGATATAGTCTTTAGGAGCTTGGGGAGAGCAAGCCCCATATTCTGAGTCATATGCTCTGCTATAGTTTAAATATTAAATTTAAGATTTAAATTTTAACCAGAGTTTAGTGTGTTAAGACTTGATTCCCAGGTTAGTACTACTAGAATTTCTCAGAAATATTAAAATCTAGTTGAAGACATCAATAATAAATCTGGGCGCCAGCGCGCTTCGACGTGCCCTGGAACTTACCCTCCCTGAGAGACCAGGCTGCAGGGACGCGCCGGCCGAGGCGGCCCAGTGAACCCTCTCCAGGCTCGCCTAGGTGTTCCGCGCCCACCGTGCTGGCTGAGGAAGGGGTCTTCCGCCGCAAGGCCGCGGGGCCCTCCATTTAAATGTAATGCTGGATATTTATATCTCCTTTTAAGTAACATACTATATTAATGCAGCAAGTCCTAAAGCCATGATGTGGCATGCCATCCTTTTTGAGAGGTGAATAATATTGAATAAAAATGGCTGACAGAAGTGGGAAGATGGTTCCAGGACAAGTGTATATTGAAGTGGAATATGATTATGAATATGAAGCCAAGGACAGAAAGATTGTGATAAAACAAGGGGAGCGGTACGTCTTGGTGAAAAAGACCAATGATGACTGGTGGCAAGTTAAACCAGATGAGAATTCTAAAGCCTTTTACGTGCCAGCCCAATATGTTAAGGAGGTCACCCGCAAAGCTCTAATGCCTCCTATTAAGCAGGCAGTTGGACTGCCAAATAATTCTATGAAAAGGATGCAGAGTCTACATCTTCAGAGATCGACAGAAAATGTGAACAAATTGCCTGAGCTTTCAAGTTTGGGGAAGCCATTGTGGTCTGTTCAAGGAACAGGTCTTATTCGTGATGCCAATCAGAATTTGGACCCAATTATAATCCAGGTCCAACTCTCAATCTAAGTCTGAACCTGACCCATAATAATGGAAAGTTTAACAGTGACTCACATTCTCCTAAAGTTTGTAGCCAAAACAGGACGCGCTTATTTGGTCACTTTCCTGGTCCAGAGTTCTTGGACATTGAGAAAACTAGCTTCTCCCAGGAACAGTCTTGTGATTCAGCAGGAGAAGGCTCGGAAAGAATCCATCAAGATTCTGAATCTGGAGATGAGCTTAGCAGCAGCTCCACTGAACAGATAAGGGCAACTACACCTCCAAATCCAGGAAGGCCAGACTCTCCTGTGTATGCTAACCTAAAGAATTGAAAATATCCCAGTCTGCTGTCCCCCCACTTCCTGGGAGCCCAGCAATTCAGATTAATGGAGAATGGGAAACTCATAAAGATAGTTCAGGGCGTTGTTACTACTATAACCGAGGAACACAGGAAAGAACTTGGAAGCCACCCCGCTGGACTTGGGATGCAAACATAAGCAAAGCTTTCCAAAGTCCAGGAGATCAAGAGCTTCTTTCATCAGAAGAAAACTACCACAGCACTTGTTACAGCCAGTCATATAGTCAGTGTGGTTCTCCTCCAAGGGGTTGGTCAGAAGAGTTGGATGAACGTGAGCATACCTCATATACCAGTGACTATACTAATGAAAAGTGGCTCAAGCATGTTGACGATCAAGGTAGACAGTATTACTACAGTGCGAATGGATCTCGGTCGGAATGGGAATTAGCAAAATACAATCCTTCAGCCCAGCAGCAAAGAGAAATAATTAAAAGTAGGAGCTTGGACAGGCGGCTGCAAGAACCAATAGTATTAACAAAATGGAGACATAGCACCATTGTATTGGACACCAATGACAAGGGTCAAGAGAAATATGGATTATTAAATGTAACAAAAATTACTGAACATGGGAAAAAGGTTTGAAAGAACTGGTTGTCTTCTTGGGCACTATTGCAGGGTTCATCTTTACTTTTTACCAAAACTCAAGGAAGTAGCACAAGTTGGTTTGGGAGTAATCAGCCCAAACCAGAGTTCACAGTGGATCTCAGAGGGGCAACCATTGAGATGGCATCAAAGGATAAATCAAGCAAAAAGAATGTATTTGAGCTGAAAACTCGTCAAGGAACAGAATTGCTAATTCAATCTGATAATGATGCTGTTATTAATGATTGGTTTAAAGTTCTTAGTAGTACTATCAGTAATCAGGCAGTAGAAACTGATGAAAGAATTGAAGAGGAGGTACCAGATTCACCAGTAATAGAAAAGCCGGATAAAGAAAAAGACCAGAAGGATCTTAAAAAACTTCGTTCCATGAAAGTATCTAGCATAGATTCTTCAGAACAGGAAAAAAAAAAAAACAAGAAGAATTTAAAGAAGTTTCTTACACGACTCCCCACTTTGCAAGCTGTTCGTGAAAAAGGTTATATTAAAGATCAGGTGTTTGGATCCAATCTTGCTAATCTGTGTCAGAGAGAGAATGGAACAGTGCCAAAGTTTGTGAACTTACGTATTGAACATGTTGAAGAACACGGTTTGGATGTTGACGGAATCTACAGAGTGAGTGGCAACCTTGCAGTGGTCCAGAAGCTGAGATTTGCAGTCAATCATGATGAGAAATTGGACTTGAATGATAGTAAATGGGAAGACATTCATGTTATCACTGGAGCACTCAAAATGTTTTTTCGAGAATTACCAGAACCTCTTTTTACATTTAATCATTTTAATGATTTTGTTAATGCAATTAAACAAGAACCAAGACAGCGTGTTGCTGCTGTTAAGGACCTGATCAGACAGTTGCCAAAGCCAAATCAAGATACAATGCAGATTCTTTTTAGACACCTCAAAAGAGTTATAGAAAACGGAGAAAAAAACCGGATGACCGATCAAAGTATAGCAATTGTTTTTGGTCCCACTCTGTTAAAGCCAGAGAAAGAGACTGGTAATACAGCAGTTAATACTGTGTACCAAAATCAGATTGTAGAATTAATTCTTCTAGAATTAAATTCCATCTTTGGACGTTGATTCTTTGGAAGACAACCTGGGGAATAGAAGCTGGATTCCATCAAATTTCACATCTTTATATACAATGTATTTTATTTTTGGACCAAGCAGTGACTCTTTGATTTTGCACTTTTTTGAGGGATCAGAAGGGAAGTGGTAGAGAGAAGATGCCTGTTAGGCCCTCATGTTTGCTGCTTTGTTGCAAGGTGATATAACTGTGTGTAATTTTTGATTCATTTTATCTTGATTGTTTGCATTTAATACTCTGAATTTTAGTAAAAATGAAAACGTAGAATAACCAGTCAAATACACTGGATAATTTGATAAGAAAAACTACATTTTTCCCCCTCAAACTGGATAATGTAGAATTTCTTCTCATGACCTTAAGTTCTTGACTTGATAGAATAATACTTACTAGGGAGTTATTTTAAAGACACTCTTGGGCATTTAAAACAAAATGAAGTATATCCATTTTGAAAACTGTGTGTTTCTTTTTCAGGGTTTCTGCATGCAGTGGCAGTCTAAATATTAAAATTAATTATAACCCAGATATAATCCCTCCATGAAGGCTTGCTGTCTTTTCCTGTGTTGCACAGCATCCTTACTGGATATCTTAGTTACTTGTTTGGCAGCACACTAATATTGCTTAAAACACTGTGATATACTGGAGTTTCATTTAGCATAAGTCAGTTCAGGGTATTTTGGACTGCCTCACCATACTGAATTGTAGCTAACAATCCTAATTATATCTAGTGCCATATTGAATTCTTGGTATGACCCTGTGGAAACAGACATTATTTGATGTAAATATAGGCCAAAGATTTAATGTCTTAGCTTATGTATATAATTGTGTTGTATAGTCTCAGAATACATGCTAACCCTACATTTGTAATCATGATATAGGTAATCTTTTCTGTGAATATTAGGTTTCCTCCAGAAGGAGACCATTATTTGGGAATGACAACTGTGTGCACTTTTAGATCTTAATAACATTTACAGGCAGATCACTGTAATGTGAATGGTACTGGAAAAATACTGAAAAGACTTGCTAAATGGTAAATGCACTACAAGAGGATCCTTTTAGTTTATTTAATATGTACAGACTACATTAGAAAAATTTATTACAGAATTCTAACTCTCCAGTTTGAATAGTGGAAATTCATGTGTAAATTAGATGAATCTTGGTTGGAAAATAACATTGCTAAATTTGAGAATTTCTTTTTACATTACTAATGTAATTGATTTGTATAATAAAACAGGGTTTGGAAGGTCTTGTTACAGGGAGCATGGTCTGTTGAAAATTTTTTTAAATGTATTTTTCTAGATTAACTGCTGTATATGAAATGTCTAATAAAGAAAACTCTAAGAGGTTTAGAGATTTTTCCATTGGAAATGTGCATTTCAGTTCTTAATTTTTTGGTTTTTTTTTTTCTTTTGCTGACATACTCCTATACCTCATTTAAAAAAAAAATCAACTGAATCCAATATTTCCTGTGGCAAATATATTTTTCTCATTTCATACCTTTCTATTCCTTACCATACCAGCACGTCCCCTTTCCCAACATATGCTTTTTTATTTTTCGTCGTCATTATTTGAAAGTGGATCATTTGTAACCAAGATTCTTTTTCCTAGGATTGCATTTACAATTTACAGATTGCCTTCCTTGGGAACAAAAAAAAAATTTTTTTGTATGATCTGTCTAAAAACCTCTCCCGAGTCATGTGATAAAAATATTGTGTTTGTTTTTGTGATCTTGTTAAATGGATAACAAGGCAGATTGTTTGGGGTGGGAAGAAAAAAATCCCAAGTCAGAATGTTTATATTTGCTTACAGATGTTGTTTGCTGGAGTACGGCTGGCAAAATAACCGGGGGGGGGGGGGGTGACGAACAACTTGTGTACGTTGATACAGCGGGAGTGGGAGCCCTTTATTGCAGGACAGGAGCAGTATTTATACATTCCACACAGCTTATCTAATTAGCATAAACTAGATACATCAGTCAACCAATAAGGAATCTCCACACTTAATGGCTCGCTTTTGTTACTTCTCAAACAACTCCCTCTGGCATTTTGCCAGGCACCATCCAGACTTGTTTATGAACTCTAACATTCCCCTGGCAAAATGCCAGGTGTTATTTTGACTTGTTTACAGACTCTAACAGTTGTTAACAACACAGTGTGCTTTAGGACTGGCTTATATCTTGTTTGTATATCAGAAAAACAATTAGATGCAAATCTGTGATCTGTGATATTCTTTCTTTTCAGTGGTCATGAACATATCAAAGGTTAAAATGTCCTGTTTCTTGTTTCAGAGTATGTATGTGTATGTGAAGTCTTAAATGTTTTAATAGTCTACAGCTAATCATTTTATTGTGATATGTACAATGAGATCAGTGTCTTGTGTTTTCATCCTTTGTGAATTAAAAATTCTCAGTTGTTTTTCTAATAACAAATCTAGTAATAAATAATAATAAATCTGCTGAGGAAAAATTCAGGAAAACAAGCTATAATGGTTAATTTGCATTACTGACTTGATGGAATTAAGAGATGCTGAAGATTAAAATGCTTCTGGGTATGTCCATAAGGGTGTGTCTAGGAATGATTTGCATGTGGGATAGTAAACTATTCCCTTTACAGGTATGCCCTTAACCACCTGTAAAGGGAATAGTGGAACCCTCGCCCTTTTATCTTCCTGTCCCACTTCCTGGACATCAGGTGAGTGGTTTTGCTCCATCTACCATGTTATGCCACTTAGCCACCAGCTCATAAGAAAATTAGCCAACAAATCAAAACGTGAGGCCAAAATGTGAGCCAAAACAAACTGTTTTTAATTTGATTATTTCAGAAATGTGTTAGAGTGACAAAAAACTGATCAATACACACTCACAGTAGAGCTTCTTTCACACTGCGTACAGGAATAGGGAAGGGAGGGAGACCCATCATGACAGAGTGGCTACATGCTCTTAAGGTAGGATTACGGTAAGATTCTATAGAGTATTTTGGGTAAATAATTTGCTTAACTAGTGTGTGCCTTTAGGATACCTTTCACATACTTTAAATGTGTTCCTTTTTTTCATAATTATCATCAGTGATGACTGTTATGAGGAGGAGCTGGTCTAGTGAGGCTTCTCACTGAGATTCCTAAAGTGAACCTCCCCAAGCCTAGATTTATTGATCCCTGCCTAAAGCTGATGAAAAAAAAAAAAAAAAAAAACCCCACAAAATGTGAAGTAGCTTACTTAAAATAATCATGTCATCATCAGCACGAGGTCTTATTTACCGAGATACTTTGAGAAAACTAAACGCCATGCTAGTCTATTTAGAAAATATATAATTCCACTTCTCAAACTCATGCTACAAGGATATAAAAGTGTGAAGTGCTTAATGTGAATTAATCTTCTGCAGGCTTGTCAGTGTTATATTCAAATAAAGGGATCTTCGGTCCTCACTCTCTTCAAAGAAAAATCCCTCCTATTATTTCAGCATGTGCAAAACAGATTTTTTTTCAGAAGGAAAAAAAAAACTCTACCTTTTTATAGTCTTCATAAGTATAGAAGTTGGATAATATTCCATCAGGACTAAAACATCTCAGGATTTTAAATTTTGATAACCCCAACCAGATTTAAAAAAAAAAAATCAACACTGCCCTCTGATTGATTTTACCTAAGTAATGCACTATGTTTCCAATTACCCACCCAGTATTCTTGCCTTTTAGATACTTTCAGGAGTGTTAATATTTTATTGTCTTTTTCCAGATTCTGTACAGTGCACTACAGATTTGATTGATATTCCAGAAAACTATACTACGAGACGTGCTAGCTATTCATTAATTCAGTTTCTATGATCAGAATTCTGCTCTCAGAATCAATTCAGATCTTCAAAATGTACAAGCATGAAATATACTTTAAATATTAGATTTCTTAATATTATATTCCCTTTGCTTTTACTAATGGTAATGATGAAATACAAACCTATTGAGGGCTGGGGTTGTGGCTGAGTGGTAGAGCGCTTGCCCAGAGTGTGTGAGGCACTGGGTTCGATCCTCAGAACCACATAAAAATAAATAAATAAAATAAAGACTTATCAACAACTAAAAAAAAATTTAAAAGAAACCTGTTAAATACCTTTGCTTTTTTTGTAATATCCATTAGCTATTCCACGATGCAATGTCTCCTTTTCATTGCTATAAGGCTATCATCTTTATGTAACAATAAATTCTGGTAGACTTCTAGACATTAGGTAGTTTATGAGCCTTCTTAACCACACTCCTTAATATTTACTTACATCATAAAGTGGTTAAGATTTATTAATAGCTGAAAATCATTCTGAATTTGAACAGTGTCACAGAAAGTTAATTATTAATAATTTATATGAAGAAATGTAAGATACTGTGAAAGAAAATTGAACTCTTTCCAGGACCAGGTACATTTAAAAATGCTAATGCATACATGCTGATAAAGTCTAAATTATTCTAATCTATAAAAATTATACTTTTTCCTCCAGTAAAATGTTTTGTTATTAAAAAAAATGAGTTACTAGTAGATATTTATTGGTTCAAAATGAGATTCAATACACAGGTTCAGCCATTCTTAAGTTTTGAAATAGAAATAGTTTAAAATGATCAATTAATAGTTATTCTTAATTAATAAATGAATAACATATCAATTATTTGGAAGCATAAAACCTAAAACATTCTAACAGTAAACAATAATAATAATTAAATAAGAATTAAAACATTATCATAAAATATATTTTAACAACTAATATTTCTAACAACTATTAATAAATAGGATTAGAAAATAATGGTGATATCACAATTGCCTTTTAGATAACATGCTGGTGAATTTCTATCTAACATCTCTATGTGCTCTTTTCCTGAATAAATGATCTGTGAAAAATTATCTCTTATTTTTCTTGTTTTCTGACATTAGTAAGATGTGAAAATTCTTGAGAAGGAAAAATTTAAGCCCCATATCTCTTTTGCATTACCCTATGTAATTCAGGTTATACAAGGATAATCTGGGCTAGATAGAGCAGTCTGTGCCACTTCTTCTTAAGGATCTAAACATACAAAAACACGAAGACATAGAAAACAGTTAAACTTATGATGTGCTGTAAATATTCATAAATAATTTAACTCCTCAGGGACACACACACCTACAAATACCAAGATTATATGCATACCATCATTTGGAAAGAAAGTTGAAAGTCTAAATTTGAAGACCTAGTAAAAGTTAGACTGGAACCAAATGACGTTCCAAATTGACCTGTGAGAAGCAATCCCAGACTGAGCAAGTGGAATTTACAAGGTCCCTAGGTTAAGACTGCAAAAACACACAAAATGGAGTAAAAAAAAATTGTCAGCTGCATGTAGGAAAATAAATGTTCATCTATTTTTCAGATTTGATCATTGACAAAGAAATATTTTATAACTGCTCATCAGTGTGCCTTGTTTGTAATCTTTATGAGTAAATCATTTAAAAAGATCACTTATTAAAAATTACATTCTTGGTTATATCTTGCTATTTTTTTTATTGTGAAAGATATCACCACAAATTTATAGGACATCCAAGCACAGAAATAATGAAGATTTAAGTGT
This sequence comes from Marmota monax, assembly GCF_021218885.2. NCBI lineage: Eukaryota > Metazoa > Chordata > Mammalia > Rodentia > Sciuridae > Marmota > Marmota monax. The sequence continues at coordinate 21,161,766 of NW_026692781.1, forward strand.
ATGTAACCTAACTGGAATAGTATGTTAATCAGATTTACTTTATGAATGAATAATATGTTCTTGAAAATCTAAAGAATGACTATAAGAAAAGAAAATAACTATAAGAATCAGGAGGCAAAATATGAGGACAAAACACATATATGGTACAATCCAAATTAAATGACTAATTCTTAACTAGTTTTAGTATAGAAAGTTCTCTGCTTTCATAGTATTATTTTGAAAAGACTCCCTAATAGAGCATATTTCTTTATGTTCTTAACAAAAAATTACTCATTTATAATTATATATATACCTACATATATTCTCATATGTATTCTCATGTGTACAAATGAAATATATACATATATATATATATATATATATAGAGAGAGAGAGAGAGAGAGAGAGAGAGCTGTTATACAATTAGAAAATAATTGCAAGTAAATTTTCATTTATACATTTAATGCTTTCAAATTATGTTTATGTAATAAGCTTTTCTACTATGAAATGTGCAAATGTAGGCTTAATTTGGGAGAATCAAATTGTTATTCAATGCAAAGGAAAATTAGACATTGAAGAAATTTTCAATTGTATAAATGAGAAAATGATATTTCAGGCAAATTTGCCTACTTTAATGCTAAATTTTAAAGTTTTTTAGAATTAATACTCTTGATATAATATTAAGTTCCAACAGCACCCTATATTAGAAACACTGAAAGAAGTAAAAAATAAATGAAGTCATGCTCTGATTTCATTTTTATATTTTTTGGTGAAATTTGAACTTCGTTTATTAGAAGTAATAAGATAACAACAAAAATGAACAGATGAATCAAATATTTGAGAAAAAGTTCATTCTTGTTTCTTAGCATCTAACATTTTAGCTAATTCTCCAAATGATTGGTGAAGAGTTGTGAGCTCATGACTAATGACTGAGATTATGACACAAATGCCAATTTAGAAATAAACCCATGTACATGCATTAAGTGTATCATATATTATAAATACTGTATTTTCTTGCATTTGTATGTAGGCACATTTTCTTTTTATATTACCAAATATTATTATCAACTGTATATTATTAAATAATTAAAGTTTGAGATTATTCTTTCTTTTTTTACTAATTAAGGCTCTCAAATGTATGTTTTTAAAAATCCTCTATTGTAACCAAACACTAATAAATGCTGGCAAAGTGTATTTGGAGGTTAACAAGAATTTGATCAAAAGTTAAATCAATATTTCTAAATGATTAATGTAAGATTAAAAGTCTCATTTATGGGGAAAATGAAATTATCAGGCAAACAATACACATCATGTATAAATCATTGGAAAATACTATATTGTATCTGTATGTACAGAGATGTCATTTTATTAGTCACCTGAAGCCTTAACCAATTGTTCAATTTGAGGATATGTCTTTACTTTGATTTTGAATTAACTTCAGTGTATTTTCTGAGCAATAAAAATGAATCTTAAATATTTTAATAATTTTTAGTGAGAGAATTATCAGTTTCAGTAGCTGTATGGATGATAAGTAGAGGATAATTGGTATTCATTTCATTTGTGCATTTATTGCATTCATTACATAGTACAGTCAGTTCTAAAAAAGTCATTAAACAATAAATGTTAGCAAGAAAAGTAGAAGATATGTGACTTGAGGTGAATTACATAACTAAGTCTTTCATTTTAACATAGAAATGGTCATTGGTTGTGTCATCCTTATCTGAACACAAGCAATTATCAATTTTAAAAATATGATGAAGAATGAGAGGGTGATTAAGTTAATTTGTTAATCATTCTTGAATGTCTACTTATGTATGAAGCAGTGTTTCAGATGTGAGAGAACAAAATACATGAGGTGTATCTCCAGATCAAAGATTCATAACTATCTAGTAGGGACTGTAGATATGTGAAGAGCCATAGAGATATTATTACACAATCATAGTCATTTCTGTGGATCAATAGATTAAAATACAATAATCAAAACCACCACTTAGTTACTTAAAATATCCAAAAATAATTCAGGATGATTTCACTGGTCCAAATTACTATATTCACCTGCACAAGTATCACTTTGTGGCCACTTGCTTTCCTATTGTTATGCAGTAACCACTAGATCTTGGAAGTTAGAGATGTTCTCAGTTCTAGTGCATATGATGAGCTCTCAGTAAGTATACACCAGAAAGAAATACACACTGAAAGAAACCAAGCTTTCCCATTGAAGACAGAATATATCTGAATACAGGGGTCAGGAGTATAGGTTAGATGGGTTTGTTATATTTCATGCTGCCAAGTAGCCCATTCTAACAAATACCAGTGACAATATCTGTGCTTGCTGATAGATATAACCTGCTCCTTGAAGTTAATCAGGTATTTGCTGTTGCCCAAAGAGACAGAGATAGAAGAGTACCACATCACTTTATTAATAATACCACATCATTTTATTAATAGAATCTCCTAATTATATTTTTTCATCATTAAATTAAATAGCACTTAATAAAAAGGAAAGTTTATGTCTAATTATTTAATTTGTAATTGTTATGAACTACATTAAACCCACTGACTTTTACTTTTACGTTATTTTATTATTAATATATAACTATTATTTAATAAGACATCTTTTAATATATATTTTATTTTTTAGTTGTAGTTGGACATAATATCTTTATTTTATTTATTTATTTTTATGTGGTGCTGAGGATCAAACCCAGGGCCTCACACGTCCTTGGTGAGCCCTCTACCATTGAGTCACAACCCCAGCCCAAGACATTCTATTAAAATATTTTCATATTATTGACATGAAAATTCTTATGAGAATATGCCTTTGTTATCTAATTCAAATACATATTTTAAATTTTTCATAAGCAAAACTTTATATGCTATCTCAGAGAAAGTGGGTTCCTTATCAATTGATGACAGTGTTAGTTGTAATTATTGCTAATTGCAATTTAAGTATAAATAAGATTCTAAAGACTGACTACAATCCAATTAATGATGGATAATTAAAAACTACTTTTTTTTTTTTACCGTGCTCACATAATGCCTTTAGACTTAATTCAGTGTGTACAATTGTGCATGGTAATGTTTGCACATAAACATTCTAGAAGCAGGTAAAGGATCAAACAAAGTGAAAAACTTTTAGCAGGTGCCAGGACTTTCAAACCATCTCACCTTTAAGGTAGCAATTAAATTCATAATGTATAATGGAGGGGGACTTTGTAAGTGATTGAAAAAGACTCCTACTGGTTTAAGGTTTAATACCCAACCTGTATACAGCTTGCACGTACCAAAGCTTTAAAAAAATGCTCACATTTCTAACATAAATGGGGTATGAGTCCAGATTTCTAAGAGAGTGGGCTTTCTTTTTTATGTTTTTATTAATGCAATATAATTATTCAAAGGAGTGGGATTCATTTAAACACATTTCTAACAACAGACAACATAATTTGTTCTGTTTCAATCCCCAGTACTTGCCCTTTCCTTTCCCTCCTCCCTCTCCTGATCCCCTTCCTGTACTCTACTGGTCTTCTTTCTATTTATTTCTTCTTTATTTAGTTGATGCAGTTTGGGCTTTCTTAAGGAACTTACTCTACTACTATGCCTTAATAACTATTTCTGAGTCTTCCTAGTGAATGTTAGTACATCTTTGGAGCCATCAATTTGTTCTTGTTCCTTGAACATACCAGACATTCTCTACCTCACAAACCTTCTCTTTCCACTCCTGTTAAACTGTTCTTACCCATTAATTCGTATGGTTCAGTTTTTATTCTTCAGTTCAAGTAGTATTAAGGAAACTTTCCAATAATACCTTGTAAGTAATAGCCCTCCCCTTCTGTTAGCTAGTCATATACTTAATTTTCTTATACCACTTGTCACTGCCTGACATTTACTTCTTTATTAGTAGTTTTTGTATGCTGTAGTAGAGTATAAGCTCCAGGAGTTTATGAACTAATTGTTTGCTGCTCATTCCCAAATATTAAGAGTTCCAGGATTATAGTCATATTTTTAAATAATTTCAGAATGAATAAACAAATGAATTTAAAATTCAGTGTGGATTACAAAGTAATATATTCTAAAAATGTAACATGTATGTGTAAGCAGCTCTCCTCTCATCCAGTCTAATGTGTGCTTGTGTCCACATACATGATCTTCATTTTATACTTTATTTTGTAGCATGAAAATTTGTTTTTCTCCTCAAAATCTGGCATGTTAGTTTTTGGGGAGTCAAAGACCATCATATGCCACTACATAAAAAAGGAAATAATACAAAAATCAAAAAATGGGATCTTTGAAAACATCAATAACACTGTTAATAAAGAAAAAAGAGAAGATAAAAATCACTAATATCAAACATGAAAGAAATGCATGACTGGTAAATTAATTCATAGACATTAAAAACATAATAAACTCTACAAATAACTCAGACTATAAATTCGACAACTTAGATTAAAAAGGCCAAATTCTTAGAAGACAAAAATTACCAAATTTAGATACATTTAACTAAAATCATAATACTTTATACAATTCAAAACTATTATGGAACTTTTTAACATTTCACAGTTGTTAAAGGCAAAGTCTATACATATAGCAAAAATTGATCTTATAAATTGGATCCAACCCTCAAATATATCATATTTACAGGCATGGCACTCACAGAAATAGGAAGCAGAATATCATTTCTGATATTGCAGAAAACATGATACTTGACACTATTTCTTTCATGCAGACTTGCCTTAGTCACTAGGATTTCACCCTTACACATACGTTGCATGTTAAGCATTGGCTTTTAAAGGAAACATAGCTATGCAGTAATTGGTACTTGAGAGATAACACATTAACCTTTACAAGTGAATAGCACTGAAATGTAAGTTAGATTATCTGGTTGTGAAAGGAGAAGGCGGCAAAGAGTTTGGACAAAGATGAATTGAGTAGAATAAAACAAAAGCACAAATTGTGCAGTCATTTCTTAAGTTAAATTCCCTCAGTGAACATTATTGCCTGCAATTCTCTGTCTTCATACCTCATAAACATCTCATTCTGTTTCCTAACATATCTCAAATAAACTTTTCCGTTCACATTATACAATGATTTGCAAATCCTTTAAAGAAGTGTGTCTGTCACACTGCCATGTACCATATTTGTACATGGTATTCCTAAACATAAACCCCTACACACTTCTATACCAACCCAAATCTACTCCATTTATGTATCTCATGAGAATTTTTGGCTGAATTGCTCCCTCCAGATAGAGCATTCTCTGATTGTTTCTAGCACACTATTTATCATGTGACATTCAAATCAACTATTAATAAGTTATCTATTGGGTTGAAGACTTCTTGTGACTCAGGCGTATATTTTGTCTTGTTTTGTTTTCATCTTAAGTCATAAGCACCTAACCTAGAATTTGAATTAAGGAACCCAAAAACTATTTGTTAAAGAAAGAATGGATTCGTTGAAGGATTATAAACTTGAACTTAAGAAGTTGTGTAAATATGCTCTTTTAGGAGAAAACCGGTTTGTAATAGAAAGCAAATAGGTCAGTCATCAGAGCCTGTAGACAATAAGGAAGATTAGTTCACACAATAATCACACAGCGCCATGGGCAGTACAGCCCAAACTATGACTTTGACACTAATTAGAATCCCAAAGAAGTGCATAAATAGGAAAATATATCAGAAGATCTGGCAGAGCTTCCAAGAACTTGAGCCATGAAGCTTTCGGGGAGGTCAGAAGAAATGTGAAGAGTTAGGAAATAATCTTCATTCTTAAATAAGAGACCAGGAAAGGGCAGCTTCCAAGTGTTTCAAGATATCTACTAGGTAGATATCCATCCAGTACATAAACCAGAAAAAAAAATTGGTTGGGATGTTAAAGACTGAGTAGGAATAAAAGAAAAGATTCTGATAGAAATCTAGAAGCACGTTTGGAGACAAAGGCTCCCTATAAGTCTTGACATAACTTTCATGAAGAAACTTCCTAAGTTGAAGACTTATGTCATTCTCATTAGTGAAACTGATTGCTGACATAAGATTGGAATGAATTGATGAAATGAAATCTTAGGAGCACTGTTTGGAGACTAAGGCTCCCTGTAAGTCTTATTATAACTTTCATGAAGAAACTTCATGAATTGAAGAATGATGTCATTCTCATTAGTGCAACTGATTGCTGACATAAGATTGGAAGGAATTAATGGACATCATGAAAAGAATTAGAGTATTTTCTTCCCCTTCAAAACCATCTAGGAACAGGTGTAAAGGAAAACCTGGGAAGATTCACTGTTGGGAAAAACCTGGAATATCAATTGCTGTCATTTGTCAGTATCTCTTAATATTTTATGTATGTTTTACAAAAAGAAAAAAACATATAGTATATAGAAAGTGTGCTCCTTTCTATAGAACAGCCAACAGGAGCAAAATAGAAATGCAAGCCAGAATGTTGATGTGATGCTGGAGAGGAATAAAAAAAAAGGTGGGGTGGGGGATGAACAAGGAACCTGGAACTGAGAATTAGTTCTTCGGATTAAAAATCAGAAGTGTATCATGAATAATGAATGAATAAGTGAAAGAATGAAAAATGAGCATGCTTTAAATGTCATCCCATTGCCAGACTTCGCATTAGGCATTTTGCAAGTGTAATCTCAATTACTTCTCTCAAAAATGGTCTGGGTTAAGGATCACCAGCTCCATTTTGCAGATAAAATCACTCAAACTTAAAAAATGACTCAGCTAAAATCATCCAGTCAGAAAGGCACTGTGTCTGAGAGCCAGGTTTTCTGATTGCAAGTGTCATTCTGTTTCCTTCACTCTTTTCTGCTTCTATTCTTTTATTGTGCTCTACTTAAAAGTGTCTAGGTCCCAGGGGATGTGAGAACTCTGAGAGGGCTGAGCAAAATCAGTAATAAAAAATAATTTCATCTATGCCTAAATTTAGCTGGAAGCAAAATCGCAGTTAAAATTAAAAATTTCTTTAGAATTATTCTTGGAATTATTTGCCTTCTCAATTTGTTTAGAATAAGTTTATCAATTATTTCTTATTTGAAACCATTACTATTCAATTGTCATGGGATGTCATTTGTTAACATTCAATGAAGCATTTAATTTACAGCTTCCTTTTAATTAATTGCTGTGAATACAGATCTCAGGAAACCATTTATCTATGTTTAAGATATATAAAATTAGTCTCATAACATTGAAGTGTACCTCATTTATAATTTGCTAATTTGAGGCTCTGAAAACCCATTACCCAAAAAAGCTGTAACTGTTTTGTTCTGAGTAAAAGAAAAGAGTGAAGAGAAAATGTTTTCTTGAGTATTTAGAGATGGCCCAGGAACAATTCTATCAGAGATAGTCACTGTCAAAATATATCATTTAAATGGTTTAATTCAGAATTGCCCAGGGAAAGCTAAGTAGCAGTCTAAGAACGCTGACCAAAAAGAAAAGCCTTGACATCTTAAGACAAAGCATTGGGAGAATAGTCTCTGAAGCAAAAGATACAATCAAAACCTTTTGCATCAAATTGTAGTGAATGGAAATAAAACCCAAAGGTTCAAAAGTTAGAACATAACAGAAAGGCCAAATAACATTTACAATGTTTTCTAAGGGAAAACAGCTATGTACACATATATGTCTACACACATACTGTAATGGTTTATCATATTAGTAAGGCTATTCTTACTGAGATCTTTGGATTTCTAAATAGATTAATCAAAGCCATTTATTCAAAAGTACAGAAATTTGGAGTTTTTTAAATATAGTCAGCTCAGTTTTCCATGTTAAACTATCAAACATTTCCCCAAAGCCTTCTGTACATTTTCAGTTATATAGGACTTAACTTATTTACAAATCACAGCAAACCAATTGGGCTTTACTTATTACTTACTTTTCTGTTATATAAATGCTGTAATTTAAAACAAACAGAAAGAAAGGTAGGTGACAGTGACAATTAAATATAATTAAGCACACAAGGCAATTATGACTCACTATACAAATAACCTGTGCGAAGAAAATATAACAATATGTTTATAATTTAGAATTTTCTTTCTGTACTCTGAAAGAATTATTTAACTACTTTATTAATCCTTTTTGGTCATATAAAGTTTGTCAGAAAAGATGAAAATAAATATAGACTAGATACACAGGTATTGTCTCTGTTTAATAAAAATTACTTTGACAATGACATTCTAGAATGTTTTCCCATTTCTTTTCCAGTGACGTGCTATGAACTGCCTACAGCATTAGATGACAAAGTTCTGTTTTTTCATATAGTTTTCATCGAGTGGTTAAAAAAAAAATGTGGCCAAACAGGAAGTACTCTGCCCTTATCAAGCCCACATTCCACTGATTTCTGGTGTCAGTCAACTGCAACGACATCAATATAAACATATTCTCAGCAAAAGTGTTTGAGCATACATTATTTAAAATTGTATTTACCAGCAAAACATGCTTTAAGACTTTCAAGGATTCATTTTCAGCTCTTCAAAAATATCCTTCTCCTTTATATCTCCTTATTCAGAAAGTTCCTTGGCATCCGTAAGTTTATCTTATAGCTTCCCCATGTTTCAAAGGTCATAATTTTGAACATTTCTAAACACGTTGGATGTTCTCAAAAGGCAAACTCAAGAAAAAGTTGTTTTAAAGCACAACAATAATTTCATTTTGCTAACTTTGAATCTGTACTTTTAAATATCTGGCAGTTTTAGAAAGAAACGTGGAAAGTTATGATTAACTTCATTGCCTTTTTTCAGGTCAAATCTTTCTGCATTCAGAACGACGTCATTCTCTCTACGTGAATCTCTATCAACTGCACTTGTCCTTGACTCAGGTGCAGTCAGCACGCCCTTTTCTGGTTGCCCTGAGTTTTCATAAAAGATCAGCAAGCGTTGGGAGGAAATAGCTTCTACATTTCTGTTTTACCATGATCTTTTTATTCATTCTCATACAACATATTGCCTCCACATCAGAGAAATATATATTTTTCTTTTGTCCCATACCTTGAAACTCTGATTTTTTGGAAAACCAACATTTTAACGTATTTTTTTATATTAAGCAACATTAATAGACATCTTGAAGGTGCATGCCAAGGAAGATATTTTCTTCTATATCCAAAAGAGAAAAATCTGACTGGGTTCTTTTTCATGTGGTAAGGAAACTTAGAGTCCCAAAATCTTCATTATGAAGCCTCAACATGGAAGGCAAGCAAATCACACCCCTTTTTAGCCATGTGCTGTAGTTGTTATACAGACGATTCAGCTGGTAAAATCTTTTCATTTCTCTAATAAAGCATTTGTTGGATGCATAAAATTATTGAAATTTATATTTGTATTTGCCTGCTGAAAATACAAATATTTGAAAGTCTGAAAAAAAGTCCTTGAAACACACAGACATAGGAGTAAAGTCTAGTTTGGATATAGACAAGATGCCACAATTTCTTTTTTTTTCTATTTTATAGTGTTTCATTAGAATCTTCATATAAATTATAAATATCATTTGAAACTTCACTTTTCAAAGTACTTTAAGGCTAAGAGAGATGTTTTGTTCTTAATATGATTCCACATGTCACTTGTCCCACTGTGGAAAGTATGGTCCTTTCGAATAACTAACAGATTTATATTGTTAGAGGCTCATTCATCTGTCATCAAAATCTCCTTTTTTGTTTTTCTACATTTTATTTGCAACTCCTGAATCAATTAATATATTACTTATTTTCATAGAGCCATGTAGGAAATGCATGATAGTGCACACTCATTTTTGCAATATACTTATTCAGAATGATTCAGTGGTCACCATTTTTAACTTATTATTGGTCTTTGTGGTAGATTTAAAAAAAAAAGTCCTTACGTTGTTTTGGAAATAATTACTTCTCTCAAAATAGTCTTGTGAGATTCAGTCTCCATTTATGTTTTTCTATGCCTTTCTCTACCATGACCAATCTCCAATTCATTTCTGTATATTTTGGCAAATAATTTCTTTGGGTCATTTGTCTCTCTAATGCAATTGTGTGTTTACTTCTTTATGTCCTAAAATTATGAAGTTTTTTATTTGTTCTTTATAGTTATACATGACACTAGAATGTATTTTGACATATCATATATATATGGAGAATAACTTCCAATTCTTGTGATTGTACATGGTGTGGAATTACAATGATTATATTCACTATGAACATAGCAAAGGTATGTCCATTCATCCTACTGTCTTTCCATTCCCATCCAGCTTCCCATCCCTCTATTCCCCACTGTCCAATTTGAACCTCCATTTCTCCCTTCTCCTGTCCATTGTGAGTCAGTATCCACATATCAGATAGAACATTGGCCTTTGCTTTTTGTGGATTGGTTTATTTCACTTAGCATGATAGTCTGCGGTTGCATCCATTTTCAGAAATGCCATAATTTCATTCTTCTTTAAGGCTGAGTAATATTCCATTGTGTTTATGTACCACATTTTCTTTATCCATTCATCTGTTGAAGGTAACAAGGTTGGTTTCGTAGCTTAGCTATTATTTATTGAGGTGCTATGAATATTGACATGGCTGAGTCACTATAGTACGCTGATTTTAAGTCCTTTGGGTATAAACAAAGGAGAGGATTAGCTGGGTCAAAAGGTGGTTCCATTCCAAGTTTTCTGAGGAATCTCCATACTGCTTTCCAGAGTAGTTGCACAGATTTTCAGTCCCACCAGCAATGTATGAGTGAACTTTTTTCCAAACATTCTCACCAACATTTATTGTTACTTGTGTTCTTGATAATTGACATTCTGACTGGAATGAGATGAAATTTCAATGTAGTTTTGACTTGCATTTTTCTAATTGTTAGAGATTTAAAATTTTTTCATATTTGTTGACCATTTACATTTCTTCTGTGAAGTACCTGTTCAGTTCCTTTACCCATTTATTGACTGCATTATTATTATTGTTATTATTATTAGTGTTAAGGCTTTTGAGTTCATTATATATCCTGGACATTAATGCTCTATCTGAGATGCAGGGGGCAAAGATTTTCTCCAATTCTGTAGGCTCACTCTTCATGTTCTTGATTGTTTTATTTACTGTGAAGAAGCTTTCTAGTTTGATAAGATCACATATATTGATTCTTGATTTTAATTCTTGCACTTCAGGATTCTTTTTTTTTTTTTTTTTTTTTTTTAATTTTTTATTGTGGGTTGTTCAAAACATTACAAATTTCTTGACATATCATATTCCACACTTTGATTCTAGTGGGTTATGAACTCCCACCTTCACCCCATACACAGATTGCAGATTCACATCAGTTACACATCCATTGATTTACAAATTGCCATACTAGTGTCTGTTGTGCTCCGCTGCCTTTCCCATCATCCACCCTCCCCCCTCCCCACCTCTCCCCTCCCCTCCCCTCCTCTCTCTCTACCCCCTCCACTGTATAACCCTGAGGGTCTCCTTCCATTACCGTGCAATTTACCTTCTCTCTCCCTTTCCCTCCCACCTCTCATCCCTGTTAAATGTTAATCTTCTTCTCCTGTTCTTCGTCCCTACTCTGTTCTTAGTTACTTTCCTTATATCAAAGAAGACATTTGGCATTTGTTTTTTAGGGATTGGCTAGCTTCACTTAGCATAATCTGCTCTAATGCCATCCATTTCCCTGTAAATTCTATGATTTTGTCATTTTTTAATGCAGAGTAATACTCCATTGTGTATAAATGCCACATTTTTTTTATCCATTCGTCTATTGAAGGGCATCTAGGTTGGTTCCACAGTCTTGCTATTGTGAACTGTGCTGCTATGAACATCGATGTAGCAGTGTCCCTGTAGCATGCTCTTTTTAGGTCTTTAGGGAATAGACCAAGAAGGGGAATAGCTGGGTCAAATGGTGGCTCCATTCCCAGCTTTCCAAGAAATCTCCATACTGCTTTCCAAATTGGCTGCACCAATCTGCAGTCCCACCAGCAATGTACAAGTGTACCCTTTTCCCCACATCCTCGCCAGCACTTGTTGTTGTTTGACTTCCTAATGGCTGCCAATCTTACTGGAGTGAGATGGTATCTTAGGGTGGTTTTGATTTGCATTTCTCTGACAGCTAGAGATGTTGAGCATTTTTTCATGTACTTGTTGATTGACTGTATGTCCTCCTCTGTGAAGTGTCTGTTCAGGTCCTTGGCCCATTTGTTGATTGGGTTGTTTGTTCTCTTATTGTCTAATTTTTTGAGTTCTTTGTATACTCTGGATATTAGGGCTCTATCTGAAGTGTGAGGAGTAAAGATTTGTTCCCAGGATGTAGGCTCCCTATTTACCTCTCTTATTGTTTCTTTTGCTGAGAAAAAACTTCTTAGTTTGAGTAAGTCCCATTTGTTGATTCTAGTTATTAACTTTTGTGCTATGGGTGTCCTATTGAGGAATTTGGAGCCCGACCCCACCGACTGTAGATCGTAGCCAACTTTTTCTTCTATCAGACGGCGCGTCTCTGATTTGATATCAAGTTCCTTGATCCATTTTGAATTCACTTTTGTGCATGGCGAGAGAAAGGGATTCAGTTTCATTTTGTTGCATATGGATTTCCAGTTTTCCCAGCACCATTTGTTGAAGATGCTATCCTTCCTCCATTGCATGCTTTTAGCCCCTTTATCAAATATAAGATAGTTGTAGTTTTGTGGATTGGTTTCTGTGTCCTCTATTCTGTACCATTGGTCCACCCGCCTGTTTTGGTACCAGTACCATGCTGTTTTTGTTACTATTGCTCTGTAGTATAGTTTGAAGTCTGGTATCGCTATACCGCCTGATTCACACTTCTTGCTTAGCATTGTTTTTGCTATTCTGGGTCTTTTATTTTTCCATATGAATTTCATGATTGCTTTCTCTATTTCTACAAGAAATGCCATTGGGATTTTGATTGGCATTGCATTAAACCTATAGAGAACTTTTGGTAATATCGCCATTTTGATGATGTTAGTTCTGCCTATCCATGAACAGGGTATATTTTTCCATCTTCTAAGATCTTCTTCTATTTCTCTCTTTAGGGTTCTGTAGTTTTCATTGTATAAGTCTTTCACCTCTTTTGTTAGGTTGATTCCCAAGTATTTTATTTTTTTTGAAGATATTTTGAATGGAGTGGTTGTCCTCATTTCCATTTCAGAGGATTTGTCGCTGATATACAGGAATGCCTTTGATTTATGCGTGTTGATTTTAAATCCTGCCACTTTGCTGAATTCATTTATTAGCTCTAATAGTTTCTTTGTAGAGCCTTTTGGGTCTGCTAGGTATAGAATCATATCATCTGCAAATAGTGATAATTTAATTTCTTCTTTTCCTATTTTTATGCCTTTAATTTCTTTCGTCTGTCTAATTGCTCTGGCCAGTGTTTCGAGAACTATGTTGAAGAGAAGTGGAGAGAGAGGGCATCCCTGTCTTGTTCCAGATTTTAGAGGGAATGCCTTCAGTTTTTCTCCATTCAGAATAATGCTAGCCTGAGGCTTAGCATAGATTGCTTTTACAATATTGAGGTATGTTCCTGTTATCCCTAGTTTTTCTAGAGTTTTGAACATAAAGGGATGCTGTACTTTGTCAAATGCTTTTTCCGCATCTATCGAGATGATCATATGGTTCTTATTTTTAAGTCTATTGATGTGGTGAATAACATTTATTGATTTCCGTATATTGAACCAGCCTTGCATCCCAGGGATGAATCCTACTTGATCATGGTGTACAATTTTTTTTATATGTTTTTGTATCCGATTCGCCAGAATTTTATTGAGGATTTTTGCATCTAGGTTCATTAGAGATATTGGTCTGTAGTTTTCTTTCTTTGAAGTGTCTTTGTCTGGTTTAGGTATCAGGGTGATGTTGGCCTGGTAGAATGAATTTGGAAGTTCTCCCTCCTTTTCTATTTCCTGAAGTAGCTTGAAAAGTATTGGTATTAGTTCTTCTTTAAAGGTTTTGTAAAATTCTGCTGTATACCCATCGGGACCTGGGCTTTTCTTAGTTGGTAGTCTTTTGATGGTTTCTTCTATCTCCTCAATTGATATTGGTCTGTTTAGGTTTTCTATATCCTCCTGACTCAATCTGGGCAGATCATATGACTTAAGAAATTTATCTATGCCTTCACTATCTTCTAATTTATTGGAGTATAAGGATTCAAAATAGTTTTTGATTATCTTCTGTATTTCTGAAGTGTCTGTTGTGATATTGCCTTTTTCATCCCGTATGCTAGTAATTTGAGTTCTCTCTCTTCTTCTCTTCACTAGCATCGCTAAGGGTCTGTCGATTTTGTTTATTTTTTCAAAGAACCAACTTTTAGTTTTGTCGATTTTTTCAATTGTTTCTTTTGTTTCGATTTCATTAATTTCAGCTCTGATTTTAATTATTTCTTGCCTTCTACTTCTTTTGCTGTTGTTTTGCTCTTCTTTTTCAAGGATTTTGAGATGAAGTATGAGATCATTTATTTGTTGGTTTTTTCTTTTTTTAAGGAATGAACTCCAAGCAATGAATTTTCCTCTTAGAACTGCTTTCAATGTGTCCCATAGATTCCGATATGTTGTGTCTGTGTTTTCATTTATCTCTAAGAATTTTTAATTTCCTCCTTGATGTCTTCTATAACCCATTGATCATTCAGTAACCTATTGTTCATTCTCCAATTGATGTATGCTTTTTCCTTCCTTCTTTTATCGTTGATTTTCAGTTTCATTCCATTATGATCAGATAAGATGCATGGTAATATCTCTACTCCTTTATATTGTCTAAGAGTTGCCCTGTGACATAATATATGATCTATTTTTGAGAAGGATCCATGTGCTGCTGAGAAAAAAGTGTAACTGCTTGATGTTGGGTGGTATACTCTATATATGTCAATTAGGTCTAGGTTATTAATAGTGTTATTGAGTTCTATAGTTTCCTTATTCAACTTTTGTTTGGAAGATCTGTCCAGTGGCGAGAGAGGTGTGTTGAAGTCTCCCATGATTATGGTGTGGTGGTCTATTAGACTCTTGAACTTGAGAAGAGTTTGTTTGACGAACATAGCTGCACCATTGTTTGGGGCATAAATATTTATGATTGTTATGTCTTGTTGGTGTATGGTTCCCTTAAGCAGTATGTAGTGTCCCTCTTTATCTCTTTTGATTAACTTTGGCTTGAAATCTATTTTATTTGATATGAGTATGGACACGCCTGCTTGTTTCCGAAGTCCATATGAGTGATATGATTTTTCCCAACCTTTCACCTTCAGCCTATGTATGTCTTTTCCTATCAAATGCGTCTCCTGTAGGCAGCGTATTGTTGGGTCTTGTTTTGTGATCCATTCTACTAGCCTGTGTCTCTTAATTGGTGAGTTTAAGCCATTAACATTTAGGGTTATTATTGAGATATGGGTTGTTCTTCCAGACATATTTGTTTATTTCTGTTACTAAACATTGTTTGTTTTCCTCTTTGATTATTCCCCCCCCCCTTTACTGTCCTACCTCCCACTGTTGGTTTTCATTGTTATTTTCCATTTCCTCTTCCTGTAATGTTTTACCGAGGATGTTTTGAAGAGATGGTTTTCTAGCTGCGAATTCTTTAAACTTTTGTTTATCGTGGAAGGTTTTAATTTCATTCTCCATCCTGAAGCTTAATTTCGCTGGATACACAATTCTTGGTTGGAACCCATTTTCTTTCAGTGTTTGAAATATGTTATTCCAGGATCTTCTAGCTTTCAGAGTCTGTGTGGAAAGATCAGCTGTTATCCTGATTGGCTTACCCCTAAATGTAATCTGCTTCCTTTCTCTTGTAGCTTTTAAAATTCTCTCCTTATTCTGTATGTTGGGCATCTTCATTATAATGTGTCTAGGTGTGGATCTCTTATGATTTTGTACATTCGGCGTCCTGTAGGCTTCTAGGATTTGGGATTCTGTCTCATTCTTCAAGTCTGGGAAGTTTTCTTGTATTATTTCATTGAATAGACTGCTCATTCCTTTGGTTTGGAGCTCTGTACCTTCCTGTATCCCAATGACTCTTAAGTTTGGTCTCTTAATGTTATCCCATATTTCTTGGATGTTCTACTCATGGTTTCTTAACAGTCTTGCTGAGCTGTCTATGTTCTTTTCCAGTTGAAATACTTTGTCTTCATTGTCTGATGTTCTATCTTCTAAGTGTTCTACTCTGTTGGTAGTATTCTCCATTGAGTTTTTAAGTTGGTTTATTGCTTCCTGCATTTCTAGGATTTCTGATTGCTTGTTTTTTATAACCTCTATCTCCCTGTATAGTTGATCCTTTGCTTCCTGGATTTGTTTGCGTAATTCGTTGTCGAAGTGATCTTTCATTGTCTGATTTTGCTGTTTAATGTCTTCCTTGATACTCCAGATCATCTGAAGCATGTATATCCTGAATTCTTTATCTGACATTCCATCTGCTGCAGCTGTTACCTCTTCTAAAGTTGCGTTGACCTGCATTGCTTGTGGTCCTTTCTTTCCTTGTCTTTTCATACTGCTTGCGTATCTTTCCTGCAGGTGCGGGCGGCGGCTCTGCTCTCTCCTTATTCCAATTGGGGTGTCGTGGCTACCACGCCGGCAGGTCACTGGGCCTGTTCTGGGAGCTGGTGGCGGCTCTGTTCTGCCCCTACTCCAATTGGGGTGACGTGTCTGTCGTACCAGCAGGCCACTGGGCCTGTCCTGCTGGTCGGTCGCAGATCTGCCCACCTTTCGGGCACGAGTGGAGGCTCTGCTTTGCCCCTACTCCAATTGGGGTGTCGTGACTACCCCGCCTGCAGGATGCTGGGTCTGTTCCTGGCAAGGGAGGCGACTCTGCTCTGTCACTACTCCAATTAGGATGGTGTTTGTACCCCGCCGGCAGGCTCCTGGGCCTGATCCGCAGGTCTGTTGTAGGTCTGCCTACCTTGAAGGCGCGGGCGGCGGATCTGCCCTGCCCCTCCTACCACGCCTGCGGACCCCTGGGCCTGATCTGCAGGTTGATCACTGGTCTGCTCACCCTGGGGGCACGGGTGGTGGTTCCGGTCCACCCCCACTCCAATTGGGGTCACGTGACCACCACACCGGCAGGGCCTGATCCGGGCGTGGGATAAGCTGCTCTGCCCCTACTCGAGTTGGGGTGACGTGTGTACCACACTGGCAGGCCACTGGGCCTGACCCGCCAGGCTGTCACAGGTCTGTTTACCTTGCAAGCGCGAAGGGCGGCTCTGCCCTGCCCCTCCTACCACGCCCATGTACTACTGGGTCGTGGGTCTGCCCACCTGGCGGGTTTGGGTGGCGGCTCCGCTCCGCCCCCTCTCCAATTGGGGTCACGCGGTCACCACGCTGGCGAGCCGCTGGGCCTGCTCCGGGGGCTGGCGGCGGCCCGGCTCCTTCCCTCTGGCTCGAGGACAAATTGAGGAGACTCGGGTGACTGAGCCTCACCCCCCTTACCAGGAGACCAACTGCTTATGTCACTGCTGGTATTGATGAAGATCTCTCCTCCACCGCTTTCTGCTGACATCAGATCTCTGCCATGTTGGTATCCTATGCGAATGGCAGCATTTCGTTCCCCTTGCCAGGCAACCCAAGCAATGGGTGAGTCCTGACCTGCCCTCAGCAGGACCCGGACCGAGACACAGTTTCCGCGGGCTCCCAGCCCCGGTCCAGGGAAGTTCCGGGAGCCGGAACTCGGCCGCTCCGTGCTCGGTGTAAGCTCCTATAAGTGTAGGCTCCAAGAAGCAGCCCCCGCGGGCTCAGTTCCGGGAGCCGGAATTCGGCCGCCTAGTGTTTGGTGTATGCTCTGATAGTAGCAGGGTCCAAGAAGCAGCCTCTGCGGGCTCCGCAGCCCTGAGCCAGGGCGGTTCCGGGACGGTTCCGGGAGCCGGAACTCGGCCGCTCTGTGCTCGGTGTAAGCTCCTATAAGTGTAAGCTCCAAGAAGCAGTCCCCGCGGGCTCAGTTCCGGGAGCCGGAACTCGGCCTCTTGGTGTTTCGTGTTTGCTCTGATATTAGCAGGGTCCAAGAAGCAGCCTCCGCAGGCTCCGCAGCCCGGAGCCAGGGCGGTTCCGGGACGGCTCCGGGAGCCGGGACTCGGCCGCCCCGCGCTCCGTGTTCACTCCGATAAGATCAGATTTTAAGAAGCCCCCAGGCGCTGAACCCTAGCAATCTGTCTGCAAGCCGCAGGCGAATTGCAGCCTGAAATTACCTGTTCTATGGCTGAATGAGCTGCGGTCAGTCAAAAACAGGTGTGGTGACGTCAGTTTACCAACATGGTGGCTGCTGGCCTCCTCTGTGGTCTGACCGGTGTGGAGAACCGAGATGGACCGCTTCCTTCCCCGTCTCGAACCCAGAATTCAGCCCTGAGTGCGGTGCTTGCGCGTCTGGCAGAAACTGCAGCGCTGTAACCCTGCGTCTCTATCCCAGCGCGCCTTGCAGACTCCAGCCGCGGGGCGATTCGCTGAATCAGCAGTGTTACCCTCCGTGCGACAAACCTCTCGCGTTTGAGTCTCCGTAGCCGATCCTCATGCGATGGAAATCCTTGCTCCAGGTTCCGGCGCACCCCACTATTGCTGGAAATTCCCAACAAGATATCCTTCAGCCGTCCTGACTTGTCACACTCCCACACAGTGAAGCAGCACACGGGGGTAATGCACTCCCCTCGCCGCCATCTTCCCAGCCTCTGATTTCCATATGTTGAACCAACCTTGTATCCCTGGCATGCGTGCGGCCCGGGTTCGATCCTCAGCACCACATACAAACAAAGATGTTGTGTCCGCCGAGAACTTGTGCTAATTAAAAGTTCCCGATGAAGAGGAGAACCCAAGGGGTCCCTTGGACCAGCGAGGTTCCAGCTCAGGTGGGGGACAGCAGCTCCGTCCCGAAAGGGATCCTCTTGCAGCAAAGGGAGCCCCCTGCCAATCGTATGCATCAAACCGGGGAACCCAAAACAACAAAAACAAAAATCGTGCGGTCTTGGTGACACACATCTGTGACCCTGTGACTCGGGAGGCTGAGGCAGGAGGCTCCCGCGATTGAGGCCAGCCAGGGCAACTCAGCGAGGCCCTGTCACAAAATACAAAATAAAAAGGGCCGCGGTGCAGCTCGGTGGCAAGGCCCTGGGTGGAGCGCCTTCCAGGCGCGTGCAGGCGCCCCGAGGAGGTAGATTTAACTAAGCCTCTGAGAGCTAGAGAAGGTTCCAGAGCCAGAGAGCCCTCCACCCCACCAACACTGCCCGGACCAAACCCCACCCACGAGTGCCAGGCCACAGGTGTGACAGGAAGGGGAGAGAAAAGGAAGAAGCCACAGAGAAACGGCAGCCTCACCTGAGGCGCTGGGCCCGCAGGCAGGCCCCCGGCGCACCTGCACCGCCTTCCACCTCTCACGGCCCACTTCAGGATTCTTGTTGAGGAATTTCATTCCTAAGGTGACATGAGGGAGTGCTGGGTCTTTGTTTTTGTTTTAGTAAGCACAGGGTCTCTGTCCTAATGCATAGGTCCTTTATCCACATGGAGCTGATTTTCATGAAGGGTGAGAAATAGAAATAATTTTGTTTTATTACATAAAGATTTCCAGTTTTCCCGGCACTTTGTTGAAGAGGCTCTCTTTTCTCCAATGTATGTTTATGGCATCTTTGTCTAGTATGAGATAACTGTACTTTTGTGGGTTTGTCTCTGTGTCTTCTATTCTGTACCATTGATCTTCATGTTTATGTTGGTGCCAACACCATGACATTTGTGTTACTACAGCTCTGCGTATAGTTTAAGGTCTGGTATTGTGATGCCTCCTGCTTCACTCTTCCTGAGGATTGCTTTGGCTATTCTGGGCCTCTTATATTTCTAAAAAAAAGAAAAAAAGAAAAAAATCATGATTGTTTTTTCTATTTCTGTGAAGAATGTCATCAGAATCTTAATAGAAATTGCATTGTATCTCTATTTTGCTTTTGGTAGTATGGCCATTTTAATAATATTAATTCTGTTTATCCAAGAACATGGGAGATATTTCCATCTTCTAAGGTCTTCTTCAATTTCTTTCTTCAATGTTCTGTAGTTTCCATTGTAGAGGTCTTTGCCTCTTTTGTTAGATTGATTCCCAAATTTTTTTTTTTGAGACTATTGTGAAAGGACCAGTTTATCTAATTTCTTTTTTAGTTGGTTCATCAATGACATAGAGGAATGCAATTGATTTATTGGTGTTGATTTTGTATCCCAACACTTCGATGAATTTCTTAGAAATTCAAGAAGTTTTCTGGTGGAGATTTTTCAGTTATCAGCAAATAGGGATAGTTTGAGCTCTTCTTTTCCTGTTTGCATCTCTTTAATTCCTTTTTCTGTCCAATTTCTCTGGCTAGAGTTTCCAGGACTATGTTGAATAGAAGTGGTGAAAGAGGGCATCCCTGTCTTGTTCCAGTTTTTATAGGGAGTGCTTTCATTTTTTTTTCCATTTAGAATGATGTTGGCCTTGGGCTTAGCATAGATAGCTTTTACAATGTTGGGGTATGTTCCTACTCCCTTAGTTTTTCCAGTGTTTTGAACATGAATGGATGCTGTATTTTTTGAAATGCTTTTTATGCATCTATTTAGATAATCATATACTTCTCGTGTTTAACTTTATTGATGTGATGAACTATGTTTATTGATTTCTGTATGTTGAACCAAACTTGCATCCCTGGGAAGAACCCCGCTTAATCATGGTGTACTATCTTTTTAATGTGGTTTTATATGCAATTTTCTAGTATTTTATTAATAATTTTTGCATGTATGTTCATCAGGGATATTGTTCCAAAATTTTCTTTAATGATGTGTCTTTCTTTGATTTTGGTATCTAGTGATACTAGCCTCATAGAATGAGTTTGGAAGGGTTTCTTCCTTTTATACTTTGCGGGATAATTTGAGAACAATTGTTGCTAGTTCTTTTTTTTAAATTTTTTATTGTTGGTTGTTCAAAACATTACATAGTTCTTGATATATCATATTTCACACTTTGATTCAAGTGGGTTATGAGGTCCCATTTTTACCCCATATACAGATTACAGAATCACATCAGTTACACATCCATTGATTTACATATTGCCATACTAGTGTCTGTTGTATTCTGTTGCCTTTCCTATCCTCTACTATCCCCCCTCCCCTCCCCTCCCCTCCCCTCTTCTCTCTCCGCCCCCTCTACTGACATTCATTTGTCCCCCTTGTATTATTTTCCCCTTTCCCCTCACTTCCTCTTGTATGTACTTTTGTATAACTCTGAGGGTCTCCTTCCATTTCCATGCAATTTCCCTTCTCTCTCCCTTTCCCTCCCACCTCTCATCCCTGTTTAATGTTAATCTTCTTCTCATGCTCTTCGACCCGACTCTGTTCTTAGTTACTCTCCTTATATCAAAGAAGACATTTGGCATTTGTTTTTTAGGGATTGGCTAGCTTCACTTAGCATAATCTGCTCTAATGCCATCCATTTCCCTGTAAATTCTATGATTTTGTCATTTTTTAATGGAG
Organism: Marmota monax; assembly: GCF_021218885.2. Classification (NCBI taxonomy): domain Eukaryota; kingdom Metazoa; phylum Chordata; class Mammalia; order Rodentia; family Sciuridae; genus Marmota; species Marmota monax. Next base: position 21,183,134 of record NW_026692781.1, read on the forward strand.
AGTAATACTCCATTGTGTATAAATGCCACATTTTTTTTTTATCCATTCATCTATTGAAGGGCATCTAGGTTGGTTCCACAGTCTTGCTATTGTGAATTGTGCGCTATGAACATTGATGTAGCAGTGTCCCTGTAGCATGCTCTTTTTAGGTCTTTAGGGAATAGACCGAGAAGGGGAATAGCTGGGTCAAACGGTGGCTCCATTCCCAGCTTTCCAAGAAATCTCCATACTGCTTTCCAAATTGGCTGCACCAATTTGCAGTCCCACCAGCAATGTACAAGTGTACCCTTTTCCCCACATCCTCGCCAGCACTTGCTGTTGTTTGACTTCATAATGGCTGCCAATCTAACTGGAGTGAGATGGTATCTTAGGGAGGTTTTGATTTGCATTTCTCTGACTGCTAGAGATGGTGAGCATTTTTTCATGTACTTGTTGATTGATTGTATGTCCTCCTCTGAGAAGTGTCTGTTCAGGTCCTTGGCCCATTTGTTGATTGGGTTGTTTGTTCTCTTATTGTCTAATTTTTTGAGTTCTTTGTATACTCTGGATATTAGGGCTCTATCTGAAGTGTGAGGAGTAAAGATTTGTTCCCAGGATGTAGGCTCTCTATTTACCTCTCTTATTGTTTCTTTTGCTGAGAAAAAACTTTTTAGTTTGAATAAGTCCCATTTATTGATTCTAGTTATTAACTTTTGTGCTATGGGTGTCCTATTGAGGAATTTGGAGCCCGACCCCACAGTATGTAGATCGTAGCCAACTTTTTCTTCTATCCTGATTTGATATCAAGCTCCTTGATCCATTTTGAATTAACTTTTGTGCATGGCGAGAGAAAGGGATTCAGTTTCATTTTGTTGCATATGGATTTCCAGTTTTCCCAGCACCATTTGTTGAAGATGCTATCCTTCCTCCATTGCATGCTTTTAGCCCCTTTATCAAATATAAGATATTTGTAGTTTTGTGGATTGGTTTCTGTGTCCTCTATTCTGTACCATTGGTCCACCCGCCTGTTTTGGTACCAGTACCATGCTGTTTTTGTTACTATTGCTCTGTAGTATAGTTTGAAGTCTGGTATCGCTATACCGCCTGATTCACACTTCCTGCTTAGCATTGTTTTTGCTATTCTGGGTCGTTTATTTTTCCATATGAATTTCATGATTGCTTTCTCTATTTCTACAAGAAATGCAGTTGGGATTTTGATTGGCATTGCATTAAACCTATAGAGAACTTTTGGTAATATCGCCATTTTGATGATGTTAGTTCTGCCTATCCATGAACAGGGTATATTTTTCCATCTTCTAAGATCTTCTATTTCTCTCTTTAGGGTTCTGTAGTTTTCATTGTATAAGTCTTTCACCTCTTTTGTTAGGTTGATTCCCAAGTATTTTATTTTTTTGAAGATATTGTGAATGGAGTGGTTGTCCTCATTTCCATTTCAGAGGATTTGTTGATGATATACAGGAATGCCTTTGATTTATGCGTGTTGATTTTATATCCTGCCACTTTGCTGAATTCATTTATTAGCTCTAATAGTTTCTTTGTAGACCCTTTTGGGTCTGCTAGGTATAGAATCATGTCATCTGCAAATAGTGATAATTTAAGTTCTTCTTTTCCTATTTTGAAGCCTTTAATTTCTTTCGTCTGTCTAATTGCTCTGGCCAGTGTTTCGAGAACTATATTGAAGAGAAGTGGTGAGAGAGGGCATCGCTGTCTTGTTCCAGAATTTAGAGGGAATGCCTTCAATTTTTCTCCATTCAGAATGATGCTAGCCTGAGGCTTAGCATAGATTGCTTTTACAATATTGAGGTATGTTCCTGTTATCCCTAGTTTTTCTAGAGTTTTGAACATAAAGGGATGCTGTACTTTGTCGAATGCTTTTTCCGCATCTATCGAGATGATCATATGGTTCTTATTTTTAAGTCTATTGATGTGGTGAATAACATTTATTGATTTCCGTATATTGAACCAGCCTTGTATCCCAGGGATGAATCCTACTTGATCATGGTGCACAATTTTTTTGATAAGTTTTTGTATCCGATTCGCCAGAATTTTATTGAGGATTTTTGCATCTAGGTTCATTAGAGATATTGGTCTGTAGTTTTCTTTCTTTGAAGTGTCTTTGTCTGGTTTAGGTATCAGGGTGATGTTGGCCTCATAGAATGAATTTGGAAGTTCTCCCTCTTTTTCTATTATTTCCTGAAGTAGCTTGAAAAGTATTGGTATTAGTTCCTCTTTAAAGGTTTTGTAAAACTCTGCTGTATACCCATCCGGTCCTGGGCTTTTCTTAGTTGGTAGTCTTTTTATGGTTTCTTCTATTTCCTCAATTGATATTGCTCTGTTTAGGTTGTCTATATCCTCCTGACTCAATCTGGACAGATCATATGAATTAAGAAATTTATCGATGCCTTCACTATCTTCTAATTTATTGTAGTATAAGGATACAAAATAGTTTTTGATTATCTTCTGTATATCTGAAGTGTCTGTTGTGATATTGCCTTTTTCATCCCGTATGCTAGTAATTTGAGTTCTCTCTCTTCTTCTCTTCGCTACCATAGCTAAGGGTCTGTCGATTTTGTTTATTTTTTCAAAGAACCAACTTTTAGTTTTGTCAAATTTTTCAGTTGTTTCTTTTGTTTCGATTTCATTAATTTCAGCTCTGATTTTCATTATTTCTTGCCTTCTACTTCTTTTGCTGTTGTTTTGCTCTTCTTTTTCTAGGATTTTGAGATGAAGTATGAGATCATTTATTTGTTGGTTTTTTCTTTTTTTAAGGACTGAACTCCACGCAATGAATTTTACTCTTAGAACTGCTTTCAATGTGTCCCATAGATTTCTATATGTTGTGTCTGTGTTTTCATTTATCTCTAAGAATTTTTTAATTTCCTCCTTGATGTCTTCTATAACCCATTGATCATTCAGTAACCTATTGTTCATTCTCCAAGTGATGTATGCTTTTTCCTTCCTTCTTTTATCGTTGATTTTCAGTTTCATTCCATTATGATCAGATAAGATGCATGGTATTATCTCTACTCCTTTATATTGTCTAAGAGTTGCCCTGTGACATAATATGTGATCTATTTTTGAGAAGGATCCATGTGCTGCTGAGAAAAAAGTGTAACTGCTTCATGTTGGGAAGTATATTCTATATATGTCAATTAAGTCTAGGTTATTAATTGTGTTATTGAGTTCTATAGTTTCCTTATTCAACTTTTGTTTGGAAGATCTGTCCATTGGTGAGAGAGGTGTGTTGAAGTCTCCCATGATTATTGTATGGTGGTCTATTAGACTCTTGAACTTGAGAAGAGTTTGTTTGATGAACATAGCTGCACCATTGTTAGGGGCATATATATTTATGATTGTTCTGTCTTGTTGGTGTATGGTTCCCTTGAGCAGTATGTAGTGTCCCTCTTTATCCCTTTTGATTAACTTGGGCTTGAAATCTATTTTATTTGATATGAGTATGGACACACCTGCTTGTTTCCGAAGTCCATATGAGTGATATGATTTTTCCCAACCTTTCACCTTCAGTCTATGTATGTCTTTTCCTATCAAATGCGTCTCCTGTAGGCAGCATATTGTTGGGTCTTGTTTTGTGATCCATTCTACTAGCCTATGTCTCTTAATTGGTGAGTTTAAGCCATTAACATTTAGGGTTATTATTGTGATATGGGTTGTTCTTCCAGCCATATTTGTTTATTTATGTTACTAAACATGGTTTGTTTTCCTCTTTGATTATTTTTCCCCCCTTTACTGTCCTACCTCCCACTGTTGGTTTTCATTGTTATTTTCCATTTCCTCTTTCTGCAATGTTTTGCCAAGGATGTTTTGAAGAGATGGTTTTCTAGCTGCAAATTCTTTTAACTTTTGTTTATCGTGGAAGGTTTTAATTTCATCTTCCATCCTGAAGCTTAATTTCGCTGCAAACACAATTCTTGGTTGGAACCCATTGTTTTTCAGTGTTTGAAATATGTTATTCCAGGATCTTCTAGCTTTCAGAGTCTGTGTTGAAAGATCAGCTGTTATCCTGATTGGCTTACCCCTAAATGTAATCTGCTTCCTTTCTCTTGTAGCTTTTAAAATTCTCTCCTTATTCTGTATGTTGGGCATTTTCATTATAATGTGTCTAGGTGTGGGTCTCTTATGATTTTGCACATTCGGCATCCTGTAGGCTTCTAGGATTTGGGATTCTGTCTCATTCTTCAAGTCTGGGAAGTTTTCTCGTATTATTTCATTGAATAGATTGCTCATTCCTTTGGTTTGAAACTCTGTCCCTTCCTGTATCCCAATGACTCTTAAATTTGGTCTCTTGATGTTATCCCATATTTCTTGGATGTTCTGCTCATGGTTTCTTAACAGTCTTGCTGAGCTGTCTATGTTATTTTCAAGTTGAAATACTTTATCTTCATTGTCTGATTTTCTATCTTTTAAGTGTTCTACTCTGCTGGTAGTATTCTCAATTGAGTTTTTAAGTTGGTTTATTGCTTCCTGCATTTCTAGGATTTCTGTTTGTTTTTTATAACCTCTATCTCCCTGTATAGTTGATCTTTTGCTTCTTGGATTTGTTTATGTAATTCATTGTTGAAGTGATCTTTCATTGTCTGATTTTGCTGTCTGATGTCTTCCTTGAGACTCCAGATCATCTGAAGCATGTATATCCTGAATTCTTTATCTGACATTCCATCTGCTGCAGCTATTACCTCTTCTAACGTTGAGTTGACCTGCATTGCTTGTGGTCCTTTCTTTCCTTGTCTCTTCATACTGTTCGCATTTCTTTCTGCTTGGTGAAACTGTTGTGCTATTGAATTTTCCCCCTGTATATTTATACTGGTCTTGTATAGTTGCAAAGTCTCCCTTGCAGGTGCGGGCGGCGGCTCTGCCCCTCCTCCAATTCGGGCAATGTGCCTACCATGCCGGCAGGCCGCTGCGCCTGCTCTGCCGGTTGGTAGCAGGTCCGCCTACCTTGCAGGCGCGGGCGGCGGCTCTGTCCCTCTGCGGGCCGCTAGGCTTGTTCTGTTGGTGGTCACAGTTCTGCCTACTTTGCAGGCGCGGGAAGCGGCACTGCCGCTCTGCAGGCCTCTGGGGCTGTTCTGCCAGTGGGTCGCAGATCCGCCTACCTTGCAGGCGCTCGGGTGGGGGGGCGGCTCTACCCTTCCTCAGTCCACTGGGCCTGTTCTGTTTGTCGGTTGCAGGTCTGGCCTGTTCTGTCGGTGGTCACAGTTCCGTCTACCTTGCCGGCGCAAGGGGAGGGGGTGGCTCTGCCTCTCAGCAGGCCGCTGCTCCTCTTCTGCAGGTGGGTCCCAGTCCCGCCTACCTTGCAGGAGTGGTTGGCTAGTTCTTTTTTGAAGGTCTGATAAAACAGCTGAAAGTCTGTCTGGTTCAGGGCTTTTCTATCTTGGTGGACTTATTTTTTTTTTAATTTTTTATTGTGGGTTGTTCCAAACATTACAAATTTCTTGACATATCATATTCCACACTTTGATTCAAGTGGGTTATGAACTCCCACCTTCACCCCATACACAGATTGCAGAATCACATCAGTTACACATCCATTGATTTACAAATTGCCATACTAGTGTCTGTTGTGCTCCGCTGCCTTTCCCATCCTCCACCCTCCCCCCTCCCCACCTCTCCCCTCCCCTCCCCTCCTCTCTCTCTACCCCCTCCACTGTATAACCCTGAGGGTCTCCTTCCATTACCGTGCAATTTCCCTTCTCTCTCCCTTTCCCTCCCACCTCTCATCCCTGTTAAATGTTAATCTTCTTCTCCTGCTCTTCGTCCCTACTCTGTTCTTAGTTACTTTCCTTATATCAAAGAAGACATTTGGCATTTGTTTTTTAGGGATTGGCTAGCTTCACTTAGCATAATCTGCTCTAATGCCATCCATTTCCCTACAAATTCTATGATTTTGTCATTTTTTAATGCAGAGTAATACTCCATTGTGTATAAATGCCACATTTTTTTTTATCCATTCATCTATTGAAGGGCATCTAGGTTGGTTCCACAGTCTTGCTATTGTGAACTGTGCTGCTATGAACATCGATGTAGCAGTGTCCCTGTAGCATGCTCTTTTTAGGTCTTTAGGGAATAGACCAAGAAGGGGAATAGCTGGGTCAAACGGTGGCTCCATTCCCAGCTTTCCAAGAAATCTCCATACTGCTTTCCAAATTGGCTGCACCAATTTGCAGTCCCACCAGCAATGTACAAGTGTACCCTTTTCCCCACATCCTCGCCAGCACTTGTTGTTGTTTGACTTCCTAATGGCTGCCAATCTAACTGGAGTGAGATGGTATCTTAGGGTGGTTTTGATTCGCATTTCTCTGACAGCTAGAGATGGTGAGCATTTTTTCATGTACTTGTTGATTGACTGTATGTCCTCCTCTGAGAAGTGTCTGTTCAGGTCCTTGGCCCATTTGTTGATTGGGTTGTTTGTTCTCTTATTGTCTAATTTTTTGAGTTCTTTGTATACTCTGGATATTAGGGCTCTATCTGAAGTGTGAGGAGTAAAGATTTGTTCCCAGGGTGTAGCCTCCCTATTTACCTCTCTTATTGTTTCTTTTGCTGAGAAAAAACTTCTTAGTTTGAGTAAGTCCCATTTGTTGATTCTAGTTATTAACTTTTGTGCTATGGGTGTCCTATTGAGGAATTTGGAGCCCGACCCCACAGTATGTAGATCGTAGCCAACTTTTTCTTCTATCAGACGGCGCGTCTCTGATTTGATATCAAGCTCCTTGATCCATTTTGAATTAACTTTTGTGCATGGCGAGAGAAAGGGATTCAGTTTCATTTTGTTGCATATGGATTTCCAGTTTTCCCAGCACCATTTGTTGAAGATGCTATCCTTCCTCCATTGCATGCTTTTAGCCCCTTTATCAAATATAAGATATTTGTAGTTTTGTGGATTGGTTTCTGTGTCCTCTATTCTGTACCATTGGTCCACCCGCCTGTTTTGGTACCAGTACCATGCTGTTTTTGTTACTATTGCTCTGTAGTATAGTTTGAAGTCTGGTATCGCTATACCGCCTGATTCACACTTCCTGCTTAGCATTGTTTTTGCTATTCTGGGTCTTTTATTTTTCCATATGAATTTCATGATTGCTTTCTCTATTTCTACAAGAAATGCCGTTGGGATTTTGATTGGCATTGCATTAAACCTATAGAGAACTTTTGGTAATATCGCCATTTTGATGATATTAGTTCTGCCTATCCATGAACAGGGTATATTTTTCCATCTTCTAAGATCTTCTTCTATTTCTCTCTTTAGGGTTCTGTAGTTTTCATTGTATAAGTCTTTCTTGGTGGACTTTTGACAGCATCTTTAATGAAATTCAATATGTTTTTAGATCTTCTATGACTTCCTGATTTAATTTGGGTAGGCCATACATGTCTATAAATTTGTTGATGTCTTCAAGATTTCTATTTTATTAGAGTATTAATGTTCAAAATAGGTTCTGATTATTGTCTCTATTTCAGTAGTGTCCATTGTGATGTTTCCTTACTCATCATAAATTTTAGTAATTGAGTTTTCCCTCACTTTCTCTTCATCAGCTTGGCTAAGGGTTTATCAATTTTATTGATTTTTTTTCAAAGAACCAACTTTTCTTTTGTCAATTACTTAAATTGTTTCTTTTGTTTCAATTTTATTGATATCAACTCTGATTTTAATTATTTCCTGTGTTTGACTGCTTTTGGTGTTGATTTCTTCTTTTTCTAGGGCTTTGAAATGTAATATTGGGAAGGAGCCAATTTTGAGTCTCCTTTGTCAACTGCAGACCCCATGTTTCCTGTTCTGCAATTTAGTATCCAAACAATCTCTCCTATCCCCACCCCTCTGAGTTCCTAGACATTCTTATATCTACCAGCCCATCTTGAAAGCAGCCAGATTGGAGGGGGAACAGGGACTGGGTGTGTTCCATGACTAGTTGTCCCCTGTGTAAACCTCTCTCCACATTTGATTTTTCTCCTGGTTACTTAAGCATACTCTATGTCATGTGGTGTGTGTTTACTGGGCCTGTATTTGGGGCCAGACTTGGGTTTGCTAGGAATCTGCTCTCTAGGTTGCTGACCCCTGCACTGCAGCTGCAAAATTTTTCCTTCCTGCAAATGTAATGATTTTATTTTCTTTTATTGCTGAGTAATATTCCATTGTGTATATATGCCGTATATTTTTTTATGCAGGTAATTGGATGGAGTTAGAGAAGATAAGATTTTGCTCCAAAAACCAAATGCCAAATGTTTTCTTTGATATAAGGAGACTGATTCATAGTGGAATAGGGAGAGGGAGCATGGGAGGATTAGTCAACTCTAGATAGGGAAGAGGGGTTGGAGGTGAAAGGAGGGCATGGGGTTATTAATGAATGTGAGGATCATTACTATCCAAAGTACACGTATGAAGACACGAATTGGTGTCAACATACTTTATATACAACCAGAGATATGAAAAATTGTGCTCTCTCTTTATAGTAAGATTTGCTGTCACAAATAGACCGTAGCCGCCATTAGAAGATGGCGCCGGCTTCCACTGTGGCCTGTGATAAACAACTCCTTATATGGAGAATTGGCACGCAATCCCTTCCCACCCTATGAGAGAGATCCACGTGGCAGCTTGGGATTGGTATGCGGGAGGCTTTATTAGGCTGTGCTTGGGCACTCGGCGGGGGGGTCACTAGAAGATGATACATGAAACAAGGCCTGAATAAACTGCTGAAAGAAGAATCCTGTGTCGTGTTTTCCCTTGCCGGCGAGGGGTCGCGACAGCTGGGGATTTCTTCCTCATTTTATTATATCTAACCTCCTGATTCCCTGATCTGGTTTGAATGTGCAGTTTTACATTTCAGTAACCACACACACCCCCAATTTTTTTCTTCTGTTCATTCACCTTGTGGAGAAGCTACCTCTCTGCTTTCTTGGTTTCATACCAAGGAGCTGCCAAGAAAGTGACTCCTCTATTCTGCCAGCTTGAAAACACCCAAAATTATGAAGTTTTGATCCTTCTTTTTATGGTAATGTCTGGGTCATGCTGATGTTGGTATTAAAATGTGCTTATTTTCATTATCTGTATTCTTAGAAAAATGGTTATAATTTTCACCATGTTGAAATTAAACTGACGTGAGACTAGATATAAAAATAGACAAGGGTCAGACCATATATGATGATAGAACTCTAATCCAAATCTTCTGAAGCAGTCAGCACAGAATGATCACAATTTGTTGAATAATTGCCAATTTTCTTTGTGTTTGCCTGGAGAAAGAAAATATATTCTCCAAACCAATTATACAGGATGCCCTGCTTCTAATTTGCCTACTCTCAGCATCCCTATGCCAGTACCTTACAAACAAGTTATATTGGAAGTTTTCTCTTTGTTTTATTATAAACCTTTTTTTTTTTTTTCCGTTCACCTGTCTGCCTTTGAATCTCTGCCAAATGCAAGTGGTGGGGGCTAATTCTGCTCTAGCAAGCTCTGAATAAATAGCTTCTCCTTTCATTTGAGTTGTTTTCATTTTTTTCTATAAGTCGTACCCCAATACAAATCACCATGGTTAATTTATAGGCAAATTCAAACACAGATTTTTAATGCTCAGGATTACAATGCACTAAAGTTTTTGCACTTAAATTGCATTAGTCAGAGTGATCCAAACAAGCACAATGTATTTTTGAGAGCTATAAATCTTAACTGCCAACATCAGTGATCAGAGATCAAAACAACAGCATCTATGAAAGGCAGATAATCTATGCTGCACTCTTTTCACACTAAATAAATTTTTTCCTTCATTCTCTACTTTTGGGGCTGCCTTTTCCCTCCACCTTTACATATCTGAAAATTGATATGTTTGTATTACAGGGGAGGTGGTAGGAGTATAGGAGGTGTAGGAGTTTTAGTGTTAAAAATAGGACCATAAAACCTAGAAAATTATTCACCCTGCTTTTATCATGTTATCATAAAACAAGTTATAAAAGCTAGAAAAATTGATCATACTTCCATATTTCTATTTCATCCATCCTTCATATCCAACAAGTCTACAGAGATGGTTTTTATCTCCCAGGGACAGGCTTATTGTAAGCTCTTCTAGTGTAAACTGTGAGGCCTTTTGCATACAAAGAATCCTTTCCTACATCTGAGTAAGGCTCTGCTGATGTGTTTATCTGTATTATGTTTTTTTTTAAGTTTTCAAAAAAAGAACCACCATCAGCTAAAATATCTGTCTCCACAGTGATTTCCCCTCCATTACACTTCCCTCACATGGAGTAGTGTTAGGGTGACCACAAGGCATGTTTGGAATCCAGTAAAGGGGTAACTGAGTTGGAAGTATTTCAGTTTATGTTTATTAGACTATATTGCTGTGGTTTTCAGCCACTTCTCTGAGTGGTTCCATAATTGCTAGCATTCCTGTTGTAGGAATAGCTTCCAGAAATACTCTTACTCTCATAATTCTGACTCACCCTCCATCACTGCAAGAAGGTGAAGAGGTGAGTATTGATCAGAAGGTATTCTCCAGCCTCTATCACTGGAACTAATAGTACCTTTGCAGAACCAGCAACTAATATGTGGAAAATTCTTCCATTATCAAACATGCATAATTTTTAAAAAATAGTTGGTTCACATAAGTGTCCAGTCAATACAAAAGTTATTTTGAAGCATAAATATGATTTGTAATGCAGTGTGTATACTTAGAAATTTGCCATACTTTTTCTTCCTTTTTAGATGAATAATCTTTAAAGGAATTCTATCAGAATGCCTGTTTTTGGAGGACACAACCTGTAGCAGTATTACAAGCAGCATATAAGACGATATGTAAAGCCACAATTTTTTTTTGCATTCAAATAATCAATAAAAATTTGATCTATAGAAAAAGTCTTCATTTCTTTATAGAAAATACAATTACAAAATCATTGTCATATGAAGATATTAAAAAGTATATATCAATATAATTTATATATCAATTATATATTTTGATGTATCAAGAATGTAGTTTTATATATTATCTGAAATTTGTAGTGTTTGTTAGCCTTTAAAAATTAATAGTATTTTATTATTTCTTCATTACAGATATTTGCTTTCTCAGCTAATTTTGCATTTGTAATTTTGAACACTTCTTCTCAGAGCCTAACGTTTGTATAATCTTCAAATATCACAAAATTCAATTTATCTAGTCATTCCTAAAAATCTGTCTCCTCACTCTCATCCTCCACACTGACTCAGCAGTTCATTTGCTCACATTCAAATTAGACACCAAACAAAATGTCTGGCTCACAGCTCTCCTTACTCCAGTCATTTCTCCCTGCTGCCACCAAGTTTAATGATCTATGGTGTAAATCTGCTTATTACCTTGGGATACAAAGCCATGTCCTCAACAAGAAGCCTGTAATGATCCACAGTCACGCTTTGCTGTCCCGAGTTCCCCATGCTACTGGAACCCCAGCCTTACATGGAACTGCTCACATTCTTTTCTATTGCACTTTTGTGCATTGATGCACCCTCTCTGTGATGCAAGATCTGACTACTCTTTAAAGGTGGGACTCAAATATCACATGCCTGTGAAGATTTGCTCAACTTATCCATCATTTATATGCTCTCGAAACATCTGGCATATTTTTTACTTCAGCACTTTTTACTTTGTATAACATTTCATTATTGAGATGTGAATATTTCCTCTTAAATAGTAAGTTTCTTGAGAGCAGGATTTTCAACTCTTGATGGTGTCAAGAATGGCGCATGATCCTTGCTTGACTTAGCACTCATTCATCTATTAATCTTACATCTTCATGTATGTAGTCTGCTAAATGTGTCAGACATTCTTTTGAGTATTAAGGATAAGGCTTGTAGTAGTATCAAATGAATGATATGCCATTCTATGATTTTGTCAGAAAATAAATACATTTCACCTTTATTCCAAGTTCCTTTTTACCATTGTCATAAAGTGAACAGAAAATATTTCCTCTTGTGTTCAAAGGAACAGGTGTGATATAAAAATAGGACTGAACTAGAATCAAAATATTTAGGTTTGAGTTTGTAGGGTGTATTAGCTGGAGTCAAGAATATGTCACATAAATATCTCTGGTAATAATTTTCTTTAAAATGAAGGAATTATTTTCTACCTCAAAGACATACTCTAAGAATTAAATGATATAATATGGATAGAAATGGTTTGCTAGCCAGTGTTTTACACAAAAATTAAGGTGCTATTGATCTCAGATGAAAAGTGTTATTGCTCTCCAGCATCTGGTAACATCTTTCATTTACACTTTCAACAGTGAATCACTGTATTGGTTTACACCGTGATACTGCCCATCTAGGATGAAAACTACCAAATACCATTCGCTCAATCAAACCGCAATAACACTCAATTCTCAGAGATAATGACATTGAACTGAATCTAAATGGAAATACTTTTTGCTAAATCATAATTACAACCTTAAAGGTGAAAGTTAAAATGGAGATATGTCTGTGGAATGTAATGACAAATACAGGATATTCTAACCATCACATTCGAATTCAATCCCTAGTAGATGCAAGGCAGTATTTTGCCTCACCATTATTATAAGTATAAAATATATTTAATCTCTTTTTTCACTGAAGAATTGTTGGGAACCAGACCTATGCCTACTATATTCACTATATGTCAGGACCTATTCAACATGTTGCTCACCGCCCTTGATTTCTCTTTATGCAGAATAACATTGGATTTGTTCCCACTATCATCTTTTTATTTCCACTATCATTTTTAAACAAAGGTAAACTCATAACAATCTGAAATGTTATTTAACAGAAAAGAGGATTTCCTTGGGAAATTTGTAATCATTTGTAAAATGCTTAGTTGTTAATTGAGAGGTAATGCAAAACTTTTAGAAAATAGTTTCAAGCCATGTCTCCTCAACAACAACAAAACATTATTTGGTAGCATAGAGAAAGAAAATAAATAGAACCTTGTAGTGTAGTGTGTATCATTGTTTTTCATTCTATTGGTTCTTTTCCCCAAATGCTGCTGACAAGTCCCTTATCTTTTTTTAGGGAAATGATGCATATGCACTTAGGCACACTTCACTGTGGAAGTAAGCACATCACTCATTTCCTGAGTGAGGCATACAAGCCAGGCGATGTTAGAAAAATCTTTGTCTACACTATTTCAAATATGGAATGAAAAATCTAGAATCTTTTCCTTTGTGTTGATAAAGCTGAAAGCACATGAACCTGGGAGCCCCTGGTGGCCATAATTCCAGCTTGCAACAAACACAGAGAGACAGAGAAGATACTGCAAAACTTGAGAGGGTTTGAGGCCAGACACTAGATTTAAAATCCCCCTAGATAGAAAGAAAGCAAATTTCAGGAGTAGCCAAAGTCATACAGTAAAAACAAGAGGAGAGAAGGAAATACAAGGAATTAGAAATAAGAAACCAAAGGAAAACAGAATAGATGAAGTAGTTGTTGGACCCAAAGACAGCTCCAGGCAAATGAGGATCTTCTATATTCTTGTTATTCAAGCCACAGTGTATACTTAAGGGCACTAAGGTCAAGCTCACTGTTCTGAAGATGAATTCACTCTGTGTAGACCATGTGGCAACATCAAGTCTCCATCTCTGGAGGTATACCATGTGTGACCACATATCCTATATGGACAACTACACAGAAGCAGATCTTACCAAGGGAATTCCCAGAAAGACTTATTTTTAATTCTAATTAGTTATATAGGACAACAGAATGCATTTCAATTCATAGTACACATACAGAGCATCATTTTTCATGTCTATTTGTACACAAAGCAGAGTCAGACCATTTGTGTCTTCATACATGTACTTAGGGTAATGATGTCCATCTCATTCCACTGCCCCCTCTCTCTCCCTCCCTCCCCTTTGTCCTATCTAAAGTATTCTCCCATGTTCTTTCCCCACCCCATCACCATTATGGATCAGCATTCTCATATCAGAGAAAAGATTCAACATTTGGTTTTGGGGAATTGGCTTACTTTACTTAGCAAGCCTTTTTAATAGGCACATCTTTAATGTGTGTGCCCTTCAGCTGCTCACCTTTCTCTCTTTTATTATTCCCCCTTTAATGCCTTGAGAAAGGACACAATGATTAAAAACACAAGGATATTCTCCAACTCCATTCATTTACCTCCAAATGCCATAATTTCATCTTTCTTTAAGGCTGAGTAATATTCCATTGTGTATATATACCATACTTTCTTTATCCAATGATTTATTGAAGGGCATCTAGGTTGGTTCCACAGTTTAGCTATTGTGAATTGAGCTGCTATAAACATTGATGTGGCTGCCTCAGTGTAGTATGCTCATTTTAAGTCCTCTGGTTATAGATCAAGGAGTGGGATAGCTAGATCGAATGGTGGTTCCATTCCAAGTTTTCTAAGGAATCTCCATACTTTCCAAGGTGGTTGCACCAATTTGCAATCCTACCAGTAACAAATGAGTGTACCATTTCTCCCACATCCTCGTCAAATGTTTTCTTTGATAAGTGGATGCTGATCTATAGTGGGGGCAGGGACAACGTAAGAATGGAGGAACTTTGAATTGGACAGAGTGGAGTGAGAAGAGTGGAGAGGAGGAGTTATAGGGGTGGGAAAGATAGTGGAATGAGATGGACATTATTACCCTATGTATGTGTATGATTGTACGAATGGTGTTGACTCTGCATGGTGTACAATCAAAAAAATGAAAAGTTGTGCTCTGTTTGTGTATAATGAGTCGAAATGCATTCTGCTGTTGTATATAACTAATTAGAACAACAACAACAAAAGGCACAGTGACTATTTCATACTAAGAGAATGGCAGTAAACTGTTAAGCATGGTGATACAGGAAGTTAGAAGACTGAGCCTTGATCCTACCTTTTTGTTAGTAGGAACAGCACTGGACAGACTATACTCAGGCTTATTATGTCAAATGAAAAATCTTCAAAGTTTAAACCCAAACATTCACAGCATATGAACAAGGGCCATATTTATGAAGCTACATGTGTCCTACCTTAAGCCCATTTTTCCTACTTTATCAAAATACCTAATACTGAGTAATTCATAAAGAACAAATTTATTTCTCACAGTATGGAGCTCAGAAGTCCCAGATCAAGGCACTAGCAGGTTCAATGTCTAGTGAGGGCCTTTCCAGGCAGTAATCCCTTCATGAGAGCAGAGCCCCATGACATAATCACTTCCTCCAAAAAGGCCCTCCTTATAAAACCACCACAATAGCGATTAAGTTTCGATATGAATTTTGGAAGGAACAAATATTCAAACCATAGGAGATCCTTCTACATTTTTATCCATAACATTTTTACCATTAGCAGATGTTCCTACAAAACTCCAAGAGAAGCTCTGGCACTCACATTTTTCTCCGAATATTTTTAGGTGTCAAAGAGAAGTATGTCAATTATGTCTAGCTGTGGCTAGTTTCGTTTCCCCTCCTTTGGAGTGGCACATATTACCTTTCTTAAATTAATGTTCACGATATGCCATCAGTTAGTGAAATATTCAGGAGTCAATGAATGATTTAAATGGATTTATTTGATTGCTATTATATAATGAAGAGATTGTAAGCCATTCCATCACACCATGGAGAAATTTCAATTTTCCACATCTTTAATCTTAATACCTTGGCTTATTTAAAATCAGACAGCTCAACTATTTTAAAATTAATTTTATTGAATAAATCAATGCCTTATGAAAATCAAAACTTAAAAGTTGATTTTGGACTTCTACCTATTATAATTGATCTAATATCAAATATGATTAGAGTCTAAACAGCACCATACCTTTAGAAATAAAGTATAACTTTTTTAGAAATAGTTTCTAAGTCATTTATGATTAAGTAAGACTGTTTCACCAATAAGCCACATACCCAGTCCTTTTTAAAAGTATATATTTTATATAGAGATAAGGTCTTGCTAAGTAGTTTAGGGCCTCGCTAATTGCTGAGGCTGGCTTTAAACTCATGATCCTCCTGCCTCACCTCCCAAGACTCTGGGATTACAGGCTTTGGACACAGTGCCCAGCCCTTCTTAGTCTATAATTTTAAGGAACAATATTCCTCAAGAAATAATAATGATGATTTTTCCTCCATCATGTTCTTTTTAACAATGGCCATGTCACCTCAGAGTCATTCTGTCAGAGTGAATCTGACATTGTCTCTCAGTTTCCTGGATTACTTTAATTTTTATTTCTCTTTCCTTTCCAATATTTAATATACATTAGTGATCATGACATTATGTAGGTATTTACTGATATTTAGTTTTAATGCCTCCATATTTCCCATTTATATAAAATTAAAATGGTTGATAATGAGTTCCTTACTCATTGTCATTCCCAAAATAGCAATACAATTGATTTTTAAAAAACGTAGAGATCAGAGGCCTAAACCTCACCCCCATTGCAGTGAAAAAATCTTTATATAGCTTTGACTCCTGAAATCTTAACTACTAATAACCTGCTGCTAAGTGAATGCCTTACTAATAAGCAGTCAAATATCTCATATTGTGTGTGTTGTGTTATTATATATAGTATAAAATATTTGAGAATGGTAAGAGATCACTTTTTTACTGGAGTAGGTTATCTACTAGAGAGACAAGCTGCTCATTTGGAGGTGATTATCATCCTCTGCTCACAACCCTTGAGTTCACCACAAGAAAAAAGGAGATGGCCACACAATTATTATAGCAGTACAATATTACTGTAGTTAATTGTATGCATTTATGATTTAATATTGCTCATTTTCTCTTATTTAACTTTGTCTCAACTATGAATAGTAGTGCCATGTACAGTCTGCAAGTGTTTGTGTGCAGAAGTTTTGATAAATTTTAACTTCTAATAAGAGACTTGTGTGTATTTTATGGTAGCACAAGATAAACCGCTATCTGTTTATATTTTGTGCATTCATGACATACTTTCTAATTTTTTCCCTTGTTTTGGTATTCCTAGGCTACACAGTTTGTCTGTGAGTCTTCTTCAATTTGTCACAAGTCTTCAGTGAAAATCTATGATTAGGTGTAACCAAGTAGTTCAGACTTGTGTTGTTCAGGGTTAACTGTACTTGATAATCTCCATAATAAGAAAATCATATGGCCTTTCCCCACATATATGTAATGGCCTGAATTTCATAGTTTACCTTTCCCTGACTGATGTGACCTAAATTAATGCTCAGGGGGGAAAAAAAAAACCATTATGCATTTCCCTTATATCTCCCTTTCCTTAACCTTTACTTATTCAGACACATCTAATTATTTTCTGTATAGTTTTTATTGATTATAGGAATTTTCATACATATATGAAAATTAGAATTTTTACTTCGTGTTTCATTTCCCAAATAGTCTGTCAAATTGCTACAAAAGTCTGAAAAATTAGCTCAATTGTCACAGGTTGCCTTGCTTTTCCCTAAGGTACATGCATATAAAAATGTATTTATTACTTTAGCAATGTTTTAAAACATTTTATAATACAGCACTTTCCCATTATAATTGGTTTATGTGTTCATATATCTGTTCCCCAAATACACACTATGATACTTTGTTTCACTTCAGAACTGTGTCTGGCACATACAAGGTTTTCAATCAGTACATTTTAGCTGAATTTAACCATAACAGAATTGGAGGCTAGAACTAAATCTTTTACTTCCTGTATAACTGTCAAGGAAAACATGTAGAACATGTTTAGGAAATACTGAAATTTAAGCCAGAACTAAAAATCTGGCCTCAAAATTGTACCAGTCTTTCCCTCTGGAACAGGATTCAGTGCATTGTCCCTTATTCTTCCTACTAATTACAACTAAAAATCCCAGACAAAATAAGAAAACATCAGAGGGCTCTGAAAGAAGAGAGAAAAATACAAACAAGTGAAAGATTTTTATAACTTCAAAAGTGACAAAGAAGTGAATTTTCTGTGTTTTGATGGTTTGCTTTGCTTCCATATTCCTGCCTGGGTACTAGAGAAGTTCATAAAACAGAAATGCCAATAGAGGCAGACAAAATATAACCTCCCCCCCAAGGAAGCATGGTTTCTCTAAAAAGAGACTGAGAAAAAGATGGCAATGAAAGATGTAACCCTTTAGACTATGTCTAGTCTCCTCCAGTGAGTAGCAAGAGAAAAGCTGTGCCTACTTCTTTCCCCACTGGGTGCTGCCTTCCCAGAGACTGCAAACAAAACCCCATCTTTCATCCCTTTCCTGCTCCAAGGAGGCATCAAACCACCATTCATTGTCACGACTGTGTGTTGGAGTCCTAATAACCATTCTCATGCTACACACACTTAAAAAGGGCTGCATCCCCTCTCAGCCACAGTGATCACTGTTGTGATTCTGCAATAAAATAGCTGTGTGAATCATTTCAACCCAGTGCTGACTACAAATCAGCAAAAGAGCATTATCCCTTCCTCTCTTCACCAATGTCTTTAGAGACTATGAGGTAGAATCCTGTTTACTATCCTAATCTTGCACTAACCTAAATGACAAAGCTAAAGCTTCTACACAATTCAAAAATAGAGAGCAGGTATAGGGAGGAAAGGGAACTGCAGGATAAGATTGCATAGAAAGCTCTAAGTAAACTCCAAAATGGCTTGAGCATGGAAGCAACCATAGGATATCAGAACTGGTACTTTATTGAAAAACAGATAAATAATGCAGATCACAATGGCACCATTAAGGTTTTGAAATTGACATTTAAATAATAGTTCGCAAAAGTAAGCCAGACCTGAATTCTGAACAATGCATGCATATCAAGGAATATTGTCTGCATAGTAAGAAAAAGTAGAAAATAGTCTTATCATATAAAACTAGTATCTGTCATGAACCATACAAAATCTTCAAAAAAAGACTGGCAAATTGAAACCAGAAATAAAAATAATCATGCACTGTGAGAAAGACAGTTTATCAAAGGAATGCAAAGCTGGCTTAGTATTTGAAAACCAAACAATGTAACAAACTATATTAACAATACAGTTGTCCCTCAGTATCCATAGGTGATTGGTTCTAGGACCCCTCACAGATAGGGAGGTCTGTGTATGCTCCAAGTCTCTGCATATGCACATCCTCCAAAAACTCTTAAGTTATCTCTAGGTTGTTTCTATTATCTAATGTAATGTAAATATTATGCAAATATTCATTGAATTGTTTAAGGAATAATAACAAGAAAAACATTTGTTCACATTCAGTACCAAGGCATTCATATTTTTCAAATGTTCTTGGTCTGAAGTTGGTTGAATCAGTGGATGTATAAACCATAGATACAAAACGTTGACTATATAAAGAAGAGAAAGCATGATTATTTCAAATAATCATGCCAAAATGTCATGCCCATTCATGCAAAACTGCTTAGCAAAATAATAGAAAAAAACTTCAATCCAATTAAGACCATCTATCAAAAATACATACTTACCATAATACTTGCTGATGAAAAAATTGTTTTCCCCCTAAAGTTGGGAGCAAAGCAAAGATATTGATTATCACCACTCCTACTCACCATAGTACTGGAAGTTCTAGTCAGTGAAATAAGGCTAGAAAAGGAATCAAAAAGCAAACAGACTATAAAAAGAAAAAATGTTTACTGTCCCTCCCATGGATGTCATGAGATGTCAGAACATTTCAAATAATCTATTTTTTAAAAACTCCTAGAACTATCAAGTAAACTTAGCAAGGTCAGAGAATATAAGACCATGGCAGAAAAATTAAATATATTCCCACATAGCAATAATGAATAATTGGAAAGTAAACTTAAAAATTCCCATTACTACACCTTCTCAGAGTTAAGCACTTGTTGAAAGACATTCAAGTTGCTTGAAGCTATATATTTTACCTTTGTACTTGTACAGTATATATGAAAATGTATTTTTCAGATATTTTTGATCTGAGGTTGATTGAATCAGCAGAAGTAGAAACCACAGATACAGAGAATTGACTATAAAAAGAAAAAGCATGATCATATCAAATGATGCAGAAAAGTTGTTTGGCAAAATGTATACTATGAATACAGATTATACAATTACATTTCTATTAAGTACAACAGTAATATGGATAGAAAAACAGACACAAATATCAATGGATCAGAATAGGCCCCATTAGTAGACACACAAAGAGTACTTGTAACTGATTTTTGATAAAGATGCAAAAATGATTTGATGACAAAGGATAATTTTCTTACAAATAGGAAAACTGGACATCCCTTGGTAAAAAATAAGCCACAGTCTAAATTTAAACTTTGAGGTAATATGAAAATTACCTCAAAAATGGAGTTTTAGATATAATTAACCTTAAATTGAAAGTTTTAGAAGGTAACACAGGAGAAATACTTTGTAACTTTGGGTTATTCAACAGTTTATGATACCAGCTACATCATTCACAAAATACTGATTGACAAAATTTCACAAAAGTTAAAAAAGAAACATTTGCTGTGTGAAAAATACTGTCAAGAAGCTGAAAAGACAAACCAAACATTGGGGAAAATATGTACAAGTTGCTTATGCTACAAAGGTCTTATGTTTGGAATATGTAAGGAAGTTTTTTAAGTGGAACCATAAAAATAAAGAATTCAATTATAGAATAGGCAAAAGACTTGAATACATACTTCACCAAAATGATATGTCAATAGCAAAAATAAATAAATAAATAAACCCACAAAAACAAATACATAAAAATATTAGACTTTAAGGAAAAGAAAATTATAACTATTATGAAATACCACCATATACTCATTAAAATGGCTAAATTAATAAATAATGGCAATATTGAAGCCTGAAAAGAATACAAACCAACTGGCTTTTTTACCCATTGTTAATGAGAATAAAAAATGATCTGCCACTCCAGAATAGAGTTTGAAAATGTCTTCTAAATTTAAATATATACTTACCAAGTAATCCTGGGTATTTATACTATAGAAATAAAAACATGTCATGTAAAAATGTGTTCATGAATATCCATAGCAGCTCTCCCTACAATAGTGAAAAACTAGAAGCAACTTGAATGTCTTTCAACAAGTACATGGGATCCAAAATGTTGTTATATATCCATGCAGTAGAAAACACTGAGGAAAAAACTATTGATATATGCAGTTAGTTGATTGCATCTCATTATATTGTTAAGTGAAAAGTAACAAGACCAAAAATGAACACATACTCTGTGCTTTATTTATATTAAGTCCTAGAAAAGCCTACTAAATAAAGATTCATGGTTGCCAGGGCTTAGGTTTGGTGGGGAAGGTGTGATTGGAATGTATAAAACAAATCGTTTCTTGAGATTTTAGAACAGTTTTCTATTCCAATTGTGGTGGTAACTGTATGAATACGTATTTATGATGTAGAATTACACTTTTAAAACAGTTTATATAAAAATGTGGGATCATAATCCATAGTTTACTTGATAACACTGTACCAATGTTAATTTCCCAATATTTTATAATGTACTATGGTTATGTATAATGTCAATATTTGGGAAAGATGTGTGAAGGGTACGTGCAAACTCTCTGTATTAGTTAATGCAACTTCAAAATAAATTTTAAAAAATACACTATCCAGAGGTTATATAATTCTTTATTTTATTTATGGAATTTATTTTTATACAAACAATGTCAGTGATGGAGAACAGACCAGTTGTTTCCAGAAGTCCCGGTGGGTGAGGGAAGGTAACATGGGAAATTTGATGAGGGTTATACCAATCTATATATGTGATAAAATTTTATAGACCTTTGCAACAAAAAAACAACAAACACACAAAAAAAGAAAAACAAGTACATGTAAATTGGTGAAACATGAATAGTCTGTAGTTCAGTGGATAACACTGTATCAATTTCCTGGTTTTGGCAATTGTGCTATGGTTTTTTTGAGATGTTACCATTAGGAGAAACTGGGTGAAAGGTATACAAGAACTGTCTGCACTATTCTCTACAACTTTTATTTGAATCTAAAATTATTTCAAAGCATAAGTTTAAAAAAAGTTACTTAGAGTGTTATTTGCTATGAATGTTTAACTCAGAAGTCTTTTTCCTGTTCCTACCCTATGTTATCTGTCGCCTAACAACCTCATTTCTTATTGAGAAGCATTACAAATGGAAAAGTGCCACTGAATTACTTCCCACTGACTATAAAGCAATCACATTATTGCTTGGCAACCAGCCCAGGGTTATGGACAAGCAGTTACTGAGGAAAAAGAAAAAAAAAAAAAGCTCAAGTGCAGTTTTTATTTGAAATTTCCCCTGAAATGGAAAGATGTTCATCAACATGGGATGGTAGTGTGCCTAGTTTGACAGAACATAAAACTGTATGCAATTTTGCTGAACTAATATAAAAGAATTTTTGTCAAGCTTCCAAGGATAGTATTAAAACAATAATACTGTAAAGCATTTGATTCACATTTAACCAACATCATATTAACAGGTCAGATTTAAGCCAGCACTGTGAAATAATTCTCTAAGCCCACTACTAGTCTTTTTCAACAGAACTGATTTTAGTTGGTGGGAGTGTATTCAAATGATGATTAGTAAAACTCTGAGTTCCTGCTATATAAATTAAACAAACAAAAGACAAAAAAATGGCCAGATTTACTAAATTAATGTTTCCTTCTGCCATGAACATAAAGCAGATGTTTTATATTCCTACAAATTCCATGCAAAACTAGATTTGTTTCCATCAAGTTAAATTCATTAAACTCTTCTTTATATTAAAAAATTCTGAAAATTAAAATTGTGACTGTTTGTGAACAAGCAGTATGTGGGAAGAAATGCTGAAAATATAGTAATTTGATGACTTCAAATCCATGTTAAAGATTTGGAACTCACACAAAAAATATGAACAAGTTGAACTTTACCTGGCTCTATTTCCCTAGAAAACAGTGATGATTAAAAATTTACCCTCATAATTTTGTTTTCAGAAATCTCCCCAGAATTTTGCCCTAAAGAAACTCATTGCCTCATAAACATGGATGAGACTTGCTATCTGCTCTTTTATTGACTCTTTTTAAAACTTGTTCATAACTCCCCTTAATATCTGTGACAAGACCAAACTCAGACTCTTCAAATTCTTTTATCAATAACTATTTAATGAGGTTGGAAAGGTTTCTCTCCTTGAAACTAGCTAGACTCAGAGATAAACATTTCCTGGACAGCTTCCTGACTGGGACTTCCCTGATTGTAAAAATAATTACAACTCTAATTAACCTGACATGTAAATTGTCTACTACTACTTAAATAAGTCTGGGACAAAATCACCCTGCCAAGACACTCCGATCTTCAGATTCAGGGTGCTCTTCCTATGGCTAAACTGGATAAAATTGCTGGGGATTTAGCTCTTAATTGTCCAGAGTATATTTTAATTTGACAAAATAAAATGCAATAAGTTGTTCTTATTTTTGTTTAATAATATGTTGATTTTATATGAAAATGATTCCAATGCAAGATTTAAATTTTGAATGAAACTCCAAACTAATAGCAGAAGGTAGAATGTAAGCTATATAAATACATGCTATTGCGGAAGCACTGATAAAGTCAACTCAAAAGCCAGTTTAGATCTCCATAAGTCATTCTTAGCAATCAGAATATGTCATCCGCCAGCAGGTTCACAGAGAGGAAATTTTCCTACCAATTTAAGACTGCACAGTTAAACTGGAGATCATTTTCTAATATTGAATTTGTAACTCTATAGCAATTATACCAAGTATATTTGGGGCTAAAGAAAGTATATCATATCAAGAAAACAGAATTGAAAATACATAAATAAACCATTCCAATCTTCCTCTCCTATACACAGTGAGATATGAACAGTTCTAATTGCCAGGACCATCCCCAACAGGAGCTGAGTCCACCCTCTTAGCCTTGAATAATGGGGACCTGGAACTGGCATCAAATGCAGTGCAAGGCAGGTGGGCCTCACTTTTACTTGCTGGGCAAGGAAATGCAGCTCTGGGAGTGGCCATCACCAATGGGACTGAGCTGCACCCTCCTGTTTGCTGTAACACAATCTGTTGCCTTATTTGAGTGGAATTTTCTATGGAATGTCTTTCCCTAAATAAAAACAGGGGTTCAGGGTGCGTTCTCTCTCTTGCCTCTTGCCTCCCTTGCTCCCCTTGCCCGCTAGCGTGGGAGCTGAGATCTCAGAGCCATCCCTGATCCCGGAAAAAAGTATTTCTGTGTTTGTGTGGTCTTTTATTTACCAGCCCAATTCACGCTAAGTGACCCTGACTCCATCACCCTCGCCAGATGTGGGCGATATCTAATAATAAGATCTCTTGGACTGGGGATTTAGCTCAGTGGTAGGGCACTTGCCTAGCATGTACAAAGCCCTGGGTTTAATCCATAACAACACACACACACACACACACACACACACACACATTTGTTGATTTTCTAAAGGCAAAAACAAATAGACAAAGTAGAAAGGGCATTGGTGGTTAATAAAATAAACATGTTGTATCTCATACCAGAAACGAAAAAAAAAATCATTTATCTTTGACAGAGAATGGTAAAGGTTATTTAGGGGAAAGACTGGGAGTAATATGGGAGCTCTGTTGAAAAGGGAGAAAAGGAAGTACTGATTGAACATTGTGATATTTTTTTCAGCCATCAAAGATGAAAAGATTGCATTTTGACTGAAAACTGATGTTAAGTTTTCAGACTCTTCATCATTCTTTTTATCAATCACCATATCCTGTAGGTTCTCTGCTTCAATACTGTTTAAATCTAACTTCTTGCCATTTCCATCATAACTTCCGCAGTCCCACTTAAAATTATGTCTCAGTGAGATCACTGCAACAGCTCCACTCAGGTCTCTGGAGATCTACTCTTGCCTCACTATCACCCAAACCTCTTTTTTCCTACTATGGTTATTTTTTTCCCCAAATTTCAAACTCAAATTTCAAATTTGAGTTTTCATTTTTATAGCCAATTATCTTAAATATTTCACATTCTTTCCAGATTTAAAGTCAAACTCTCTTAACATGTTCTACCTAATGTTAAAATCTTTTGCTTCTCCCAAAGTTATTTGTACTTTCTGTTTCTTTAACTGCTTTTTCCTTATTCCTCTTCAAGGTCTTTACACATATTTCCTACTCTGCCTAGAATATTCTTTTTTCATTTCCTTTTTATGCCCACCTAATTTATTCTTATTTGACTTCAGTCTGGAGGAGCTAGAGAAACTTTCCCTGATCATTCTTCATTTCAAAATTAGATTTAATATGCACCCGTGTAACAATTTTTACCTTTATGACATTTATCAAATTATAAACAAAATAAACTCAATTTTTGTTAAAGCATGATTTCAAAGCAGACTGGCTAGAGTTTAGTTTGCATAATAATGTCACAGAATTCTCTTGTTAAATAATGAAGAAGACTTTAGTATCAGGATGCTAAGATTAAGACAAACCATTAAATTCATACCAGGTTGTCAAAAGATATGTGCTCCATGCAGAGATGCTAAGACTGAAGAATTAACACTCAATGGTCCTTTGGTCAAGTTAAGAGAAATTGTTCCACATTATTAAGTGGATAAAGGAAGGTCATAAAAATTCTAAAAGGACAACTAGCCTTTTGTGGAGCAAAATGAAATATTTGTAAATATTGGCTGAGTGAGACTCTCCTTGGCAACATTAGAAACAAGATCAGCATTTCAGAAAAAAATATTAGCAATTCAAAATGGCAATAAATTGTAGAGCAAAAGCAGAAACAGCAGTCAGAAAGATTTTACAACTATTTCTGGGAGACATTCTTTACCATTCCTGGGGGCTTTATGAGACTTGGAAACAGTTATGAGTCATTTTTTTTAAGATTTAACTCACTTTGTGTTGGAATTCTATAAACATAATACTAATGAATACAAACTGTTATGTACTGAAAGAATTGTTCAGATAAATAAGGGAAATTGATTTTCACTTTCTCTGAAACATGTATGGTGACAACTTTATCAATACAGAAAAATGGATAAACCTTGGATAAATGAATTTTGTTTATTCAAAAAAAAAAAGACTGAGTTGGAGAGATGGAATAGAGGAAAATTCCAAGAGACTAATTAAAAGAAGAAAAAAAAAGGTTGAAATCTGAGCCTGGAGTAATGAACATAAGAAAAAGTAGGTAAAAGTCCAACATCATGGTTGTCATAACAAAGAGAAAGGAGACAAACCATAATTTATCAAGGTAAACCAGGAAAACTAAAGGAGATATAAGTTTGGTATTTCAGTTAGGTAATTATCCTTGAAGAAAAGAAAGAAATCTTCCCTAAATGAAAGCATTTTCAATAATATTTGTCAGTTCTTACTACATGTTGACATCAACCAAATATGATTTTAAGTAAAGACAATTAAATTCATAAGAAAATAATATTTTTGAGGGAGAATCAGCAAAATATGGAAAAACATTACCATTAATTATGTATGCATAAAATGTTTGAGGACACTAAAAATACAATCATATATAAGAAAAATGTTTAAAGAAATAAGAAATGCATTTATAAAACAATGAATAAGAAAAAAATAACAGGATAATGAGAAATGACCGGATTGTAAATTTTTTTTTAAATGAAATAAACTAAAGGAGAACAAACTGATTAGACTGACCTAAAGTGAGCTGAAACAAACACTTGAAACTGTTTAAAAGAGTGACTAGAAGTTATACCTAAAACATTGCTCAAAAGACAGGCAAGGATTTATAAAAGTACAAATGAGATTTCAAAAGATAGAGTAGAAAGAATGAGATTGTCCAATATATGCCTAAATCAAGTCCCAGACATAAAACTAGAGAGAGAATAACAACTCGAACTTTGACTAAATAATAGCTGAGAACTGTTCAATCATGGTAAATGATATAAGTCCATATAGAGAGGAGGCATTATATGAATAAAACAGGATAGATAAAAAGAAATCCACACATAGACACATTGCAGTGTAATTGCAAAGCAAAACTTCTGATCACCTGCAAAACAATGGCAACATGCAGAATTCTCAATAGGAAAAATAAAAGCCAGAAGAAAGAGGATACTATCTTTGATGTATTGAGGAGATATAATTGACAATCTAAAACTGAATACTAAACATAAGTATCTTTCAAGAACAAGAGTAAAATAAACACATTTTCAAATAATCACAAATGGGAAGAATTCACCAACACATGAATGTTAAATTTACTTCTTAAGAGCATACTTCAGAAAAATGGAAATGTATCCATCCTGGAGTGAAAAAGGCATGGTTAGTAGCTGACAAGCAGCTAAACAAGCAAAATAAGCTGATAAGTGGCCCTTGCAATAGATTTTGGGAGAATGCATAGGTATCATTTGGGACTTTTCCTATCATTTATATGTACAATATTCCAACTCTATGTTTAAAACTTGGCTTATAATAGGATGGAATCTCACAGGTATCCAGCTGAGGATTGTAGGAGGTGAATTTGGAAGTACTAAGTACTTTAAATATTAAAATTAGACCAAATACTTCAGTACACCCTGAATAATATATTTCAGTGATCAGAATTCTATTTTGTTAAATTTCTTCATTTTAGACAAGGTTTTGAAATTTTCTAAAAAACAAAAATACAGACATTTAGCTCTTTTCTTTTTCAAAATCCATCTGAAACCACTGAACCTCAAGTATAGAAATTAAGCATTTGGTGGAAACTTTAGCAGATATCTTCATAGCTAGTAAGTTGAGAATATAAAAATGAATTAATTAGCATATTGTTGCAGTGCATGCTTACAAAGTCCTCGGAATATTTTAAATATTATAGGGTGCAAAGGGTCACCAAGATTGCAAACAGGGAAACCAGGGACAAGGCTAATCCTATCTATGCAGACGTGATGAGGGTAATGGGTTTAATGACAAGGGATTTTTCAAGTATATATTTTGAAGTTGTAGCCACCAAAACTTGTTGTATGGGATATGAATATGAAGATAAAGATAAGTCAAATATTATTTTCAATGATTTTTGCTTTACCATGTAAGTAAATATAGTGCTGTTCACTAAAATATGAGAACGTTGAGATAGAAACAAGTTTGTTAGGTGGGTTGTGGGATGGAGTGGGCATCAATAACTCAGTTTAACAGTGTGCAGAATTTGAGATGACTACCAGACCTCTCCAAGTGGACAGGTTGAATAGTCATTTGGATATTTGAGAAGTAAAGACAGAGGAAAAAGATACAAAGAATGAAACAGACAAGTTGTATAGTCAGTGCAGATTTTTTTTTTTAGTGTGAGATATAAAAGTAAAACAATAAATCAAACGAGAAGGGCTAATTTTAACTAATATTCTCAAAGATAAAATACATATTTTGTTTAAAGTGACTTCAGTTTTTATTCTTGCTTACCTTCATAAATAGCAATTTAATTAATAATTTCTGATGCAAACTGGTATTTCCACATAACTGGAATTGAAGCAGGACCCAGATACTTTCACCGAAGAAAAAAACATGAAAAATCTGTGCTGCCAGGCAGGATTGCTATTCTTATGCAAACAGATGGAAAAACTAATGGGAGTAATAATTTTTGTGGAAACACTCTTAAAACCTATCAAATCCAAAAATCTTAAAACTCCCATTTTATTTAATCAAACATTGCAAATATTCATCAATTTAATTGCATTCCTGGAAAAGTATTCAGAGTCCAGGATTTAATCAGAAGAAGTAATAAGACTGAGATAATTTTCTTAGATGTTAACATGCAGAGTTGGATCTATAATGGAAAAAAATGGAGTAAAGTGAATAATTTATGTGTTCCCAGTCAAATATTAAGTGACTCAGAGAATGAAAGCAAGGAAAGCATTTCAGTAAATGAAAAGACATGTTTATTGAAATAAATCAATTTTGGCTTCCCCAAAAAATCAAATCAGTAGTTCCTGAAACTAAGTGCTCAGTATATTTTGTCATGTTTTGTGTCCTTTCACCAAAATAAATACATAAATATATAAAAAGCAGTCCAGAATGTCTTCTTGTCCCCAATCATTTCCTTTAGTTTACAGATTTACACAAGTATTTCACTTGTTTATGTTTATCAACAACCAATGGCAAGCTCCTCAACGACTCCTAAAAACACCTTTTTTTTTTAAATTGTAACACAAACCAAGAAGGCTGAGAGCTTCCCAGGTACCAAAATTTCCCATCCTCTCCCTTCTACAATTTACTGCATATGCCCATACATCTCTGTAAGAGGTCCTGGTCACTTAATAAAGCTTAGGCACCAGCCTTAGTTTTCAAAACCACACCACTTTAGAAAGTCCCTGTGAAATATATAGCTGAAGAGAAATAGAGTACCTAATTGTAGGGACTTGAAGGTTATAAGAAGTTTAAAACATCGCAACTGGTCCTAAACAGAAATCAATGGATAAACTCCATCAGAGGAAAAAATGGCTCATCCTGCATACAGAATTCCCAACAAAATACAAGAGTCTCACATAAATTTGGATTTTGGATAAAGTGAAAGTGCAATATTTGGAAAATAGTTAGACTAACAAAATATTCATTGTTTATTTCAAATTTAAATTTAACCAGGCACCCTGTATTTTATCTGGCAACCATATTTGTAATCTTACTCTTTCCAAAAAACACTTGGAGCCATGTATATCGACCTTGTTCCATATTTTCTCAACAAAAATTAAAATGAAGATAATATATTCTATATTTGTTATTCTCTTTTAAGGGGAGAAGATTAAGGCATATGAAAAACAGATCAGGTATAACTGAAGTTTTGCTACTTCTGTACAATCTAGAACTATATTTTATTATCAAACGGTTGAACTACTTTAGATATTCTACTTCTAAATTAGAACTTCTGGTTTAGAAGATCATATAAGACAGAGCTGTAACCAATGTTATGCAACTTAAATTAGAATATGGTATATAAACTAGTAAAATTAAGAACCTAGCCATGGATTTAGTCAAAAATTCTCATGTTTAAGATTTTAATATTATAGCTTATACATTGAAGTATTTTGTATTTTAAAAAGAAAATTGTCTTGTTTTCAAGCTCTCCATAGCCATTATTTTAGATAATATAGATATTCAAGGTAGATTTATGATATTGGTGTGGTCATATTACCTTTATTCCTGTGACCAAAGTTATAGGAAAGAAAATATCTCAGCTCTTCCTGATGGTAACTTATGCTGAGACAAGGGCAAAGCTCTAATTGTTTAAAAGTAGTGCTATACTGAAATAATGTTGATAGCAGCATTGGCAATAAGAATGTTGTCTTGCTGTGCTAGTCAGTTTTTCATTGCTCTGACAAAATACCTGAGAAAATTAAAGGAGCAAAGATTTGTTTTGCGTCATGTTTTCAATGATCGCTTGACCTAGTGGCTTTTAGGCCTGTAGCAAGGCAATACACCATAGCAGAAGGATATGACAAAGGAAAATGGCTCACCTCATGGCTGTCAGGAAGCAGAGATTGAGAGGAAGAAGCCCAGCGACAAAGTATTCTCATCACAGATATGCCCTGAATAAAGTACTTCCTAACCAGGCACCAGCTTCTTAAGTTTTCACCCCCTCTCAACCGCCCATTAAGTTACGAATCCATAAGTGGGTTAATCAATTCTTGTGGTCAGAATACTCATGATCCAATCACATCATAAAGGCTTCACATCACTCCTGACACTGCTGAATTGGGGACCAAACTTTAACACATGATCTTTGGGGGACCGCTAAGACCCAAACCATACACATGAGCTTATAGATATGAAAGATACACTGACCAAGTGTCACACTGATAAGTTAAGAGCTGTGGACAGTATTATGTTTTGTGATAAATTGTTGGAATATTTTCTAATCCTTGGAACATGCTGATGATATTTTTTCTAGTTTCTCTTAGCTTTCTTAACTGTTTTTCTCATCCAAATCTATGGTCATTTTATTTTTCATACTCAAAAATATGTTTTTCTCCTCAAACAAGGCCAAAATAAAATAGCCATGTGAAATGCTGCTATAATTCAAACAAATGTTGCCTCAGAAGCAAAGCCAATTTCAATATTTAAAATATTTTTAATACTGACCTATTATTCCCATGAATAATAATATAAGCAACATGCTGATTGCTTATAAAATAAAAAATTACTACCATCTTCTAATTTACCAATATGAAACATGAATATGAGAACAAATCTAGCATTTCCTACTTTGACATTTATAAATGAGAAAGGCTAATATGTTTACCATTTTTGAAACTTTCAAGTTTCAAAATCATAAATGTCAATCCTTTCATTAATATATAGAGAGTTTATAACAATTTTATTCTATGCCCTAGAACAGGTTGACAAAAAGATGGTATTTCTCATCCAACCATATAAAATTTCAAGAACTTGATATTTTTGTCATCCTTGTTTATACATATCTTAGCAAAAAAAAATTCAAGACAATATTTTATCATAGTATCTGCAATATTTTATTGAAGAATTAGTTGTGACTCTCCAACTACTTTATTTTATTTACTTTCTATTTCAATAACATCACACCTACTTTATAATATTTTCCCAAGGAATTTATATTTTCATCTAAAATGGATTAGGCATAAAATAAAAAGAAATATAGTCACTTCTAGTTCAATAAAGTTGGATGAAATAAAATTTCAATTTAATCAAATCTTAATACTTTTTATAAGCATTACTATGAAGAATATAAATATTGTTCCAGTTCACATTCCATGCATAAGCCCCTTAATTGTATAGTAGCATCAACAAATAAATTTTTAAAAGAAGCTATAATTGCATGATACCAAAATAACTGAAGTAAGGGAAAACTTTTGGTTGAACATTTATTTTGAGGAACTTCATGCCATTTATGAGACAATATCTCCCTATATCCCCACCCAGAAATTCTGAACACACTGATATATCTTTAAGCATTAATTGTTTCCTATTCAGTAATGGGGAAAATGTTGATTAAACACAGCTACTTCAGTATTATTAACCATAGAACAGGAAAGAATTTGATTAATTATGGGATAAATTTCCCTCAGAGGAATCCTAGGATAAATGTTGCTCAGATTTTAAAATGATTTTAAAAAATAAAGGAATTGGCATTCAATATAAAAATTGTGAGTGATTTAAAAAGAGAGGGATTATTATTACATTTTTTACTGTGGTTTATTAGATTGCAAATGAAAGAAATAATCAAACTTTTAAAAGTAGGATAAAATGAAAAGGTAAGTGCACTGAATTATGTCTATGGAGTGTCTCCCAGATGTCATAGTTCAGTCTCATTTAATATTTCTACCCTCCTAAGAAAATCTGACTATAGTCATATTTTTATATTAAAAACCATAACATATATGGATTAGTGGATTTTTTGTTTGTGTAGATCTTTTACATATTTTTAAATTAGCTTAATTGCTTTTATGATATTGGGTTTTTGGAGTTGTTTGTATACTCTTTAATTTTTTTAAATTATTGGTTCTTTTTAGTTACCATGACAGCAGAATCCAGTTTGATATAATTATGCAAGCATGGAATATATCTTATGCTAGTTAGGACCCCATCCTTATGAATATACATGACAGTAGGGTTCACTGTATTGTTTTCATATATATACATAGGAAAATTATGTTAGATTCATTCCACTGACTTTCCTTTTTCTATCTCCCATTCCTTCCCTCCATTCCCCATTATCTACTGAACTTCTATTCTTCCCCTCAACCCCTAACCCCTTATTTTGAATTAGCTTCCACATAGCAGAGAAAACATAAACCAGTCCTAAAAAGACAAAGGTTGAATTTTTTTATGAAATCCTCAAAAGCACAGGAAAACAGAAGCAAAAATGGAAAAAATAGGATTACATCAATCTAAAAAATATTTTGCCCAGCAAAGGAAATAATAAATAAAGCAAAAGACAATCTGCATAACAGAAAAAAATTTGTAGTATATACTTCTGACAAGAGGTTAATATTAAGAATATGTAAGCCATTCTTACTGAAGTGAGGTGGAATGAATGGGTAAAGAAAATATGGTGTACATATACAATGGAGTATTTACTCAGCCATTAAGAATGACTTTAATATATTTACCAACAAATGGATAGATCTATGCAACCAAAAAAAAAAAAAAATACACACAAATGCTCAACAGATCTGTGAAAAAGTGCTCAACACCAGTAAGCATCAAATAAATACAAATTAAAACCAAAAGGAGATATCACCTCACTCAGTGAGAATAGCTATTTGCAAAATGACAAAAGATAAAAAGTGCTGGCAAGGATTTGGAGAAAAGGGAAAACTTTATACTGTTGGTGAGAATGTAAATTAATATAGCCATTATGGAAAACAGTAAAGAGGTTTCTCAAAAAAATTGAAAAGATTTCCGTATGATCTAGCACTACCACTATTAGGTATAGTATATCCAAAGGAAATAAAATCATGTGTCACAGAAACATCTGCACACTCATGTTTATTGCAACACTATGCATAATAGCCAAAAAATGGAAACAGCTTAGCATCAACTGAGGAATGGGTAAAGAAAATGTGGTACAGATCCACAATTGCATATTATTCAGCCATGAAATAGAATGAAATCCTGTCACTTGTAGCAACATGATGGACTGGAGATCATTATGTTAAGTGAAATAAGCCAGGCATGGAAAGACAAATACCACATGATCTGCCTCATGTGTAGAATCTATAAAAGTTCTTGTCATAGACGCTGAGAGTAGAATAGTGGTTTCCAGAGGTGGGGGAGGTTGTGGGGGTTGGAAAATGGGGAAATATTGATTGACAACTACTTAGTTATAGATGTATAGGAGTAAGAAGCCATGGTACACTATCACACTATATATCAACTGTAGACAATATTAATGTACTGTCTATTTCAAAACATAGAAGAAAAGGATTTTAAAAGTTTTCAACATAAAGAAATGATAAATGTTTGAGGAGATAATATCTATTTAGCTAGGTTTAAATTTTATACTATATATATGTGTGTATATATATATATATATATATATATACATATATATATATCAAAGCATTATATGGTAACCTATTAATATCTATAATTTTTATGTTTTTATTATAACAAAGATATTTTTTAAAATTAAATATTAAGATAAAACTTTTCAGTTTCAAAAAGTAATAGAAAAAATGTGGTATACAATGTAATACTATTTAGACATAAAAAGGAATAAAATCCTAAAGTATAGATTCTTATATTCAATAATATAAACCATGCACAGAAGGAGAAGTATCATGATCACACTCATATGTGGAATATAAGACAGCTGATATCATAGAAACTTAAAGTGGAATGGCAGTTATCAGAAGTCAAGGAAAATACAGAGAAGAGAAGGATGGGGAGCAGCTAATCAATTGGTACTAAATTCTAGGTAGATAACAGTAAATGTTTCTGGTGTGCAATTGCACAGTAGGGTGACTATAGATAGCAATAATGTATTGTATGCCTCAAAAAACTAGAAAAAAGAATTTTGAATGCTTTCACTATAAAGAATTCATAATTGCTTGAAGACAGAGATACAGTTAACCTGATGTTTGAATGATAAAATATCATTACACCTTAGAGAAATGGAAATGAAAACACAATGAGCCACTTTCCTATTAGAATATCTCAACTTCTAAACACCAATCCTTAGTGTTGGCAAAGTTATAGCAAAACTGGAACTTTCCTATTAGATTGATTGATAGGAATGTAAAGGGTACATGCAATTGCTTTCTTTCTTTTTTTTTCTCCTCTTTTTCTGTGTTATGTAGTTTAGTGGAGTATTCTGTAAAATGCTCAACTAATTTCCCTACATTCATTGATATTCATTTTTTTTTCAATTATCTCCAGTAGTTACCCAGTGCTTTGCAATTATTTTTTAAATAATCTGAGTCCACCTTCAAATATTCTACCATTTTTTGTGTAACATAGGATCCTCACACAGTATTCCTAGTCCTCTATGTCATCCCTGTAACATTACAGTCCTTTTTAATTTCACTTATCCAGCCTCTAAATTGCCAGCACATTGCTCCTCTTATTGTTTCAAATAGCTGTCCTTTAGAACAATAAAGAATAAAGGGGAAAAGCCAATTTATTTTCTCTCTCTCCCTCTCCTTTTTTCCCCCTGATTCTCTTTCTTTCTTTGAGATCAAAGTTTTTGATCTACTACTTTTTTCTTCTGCCTGAAGACTTTCTTTTTTAAGATTTCTTTCATGGACTATCTGCTAGTGAGCCAACCCTTTAGTTTTTCATTTTAGAAGAAAGTGTTTATTTCACACTCATTTTTCAAGAATATTGATTCACTTTGACTGGATATAGAATTATATTTTGGCAGAATTTTCTTTGTTCCTTTCAGTGTTTGTAAAGATTTTATTATTTTTTTTTTATTTTTTATTTTATTCTACTTTTTTATATGCATGGATTCTAAGTCCTCCATAATTCTTATCTGTTCCTCTATATGTAAAGTAAAACTCTTTAAGATTTTTCTTTTGGGCTGGGGATGTGGCTCAAGTGGTAGTGCGCTCGCCTGGCATGCGTGCAGCCCAGGTTCGATCCTCAGCACCACATACAAACAAAGATGTGTGTCTGCCGAAAACTAAAAAATAAATATTAAAAAATTCTCTCTCTCATTCTCTCTTTAAAAAAAAAAAAAGATTTTCTCTTACCTCTACCTTTTGCATTTTGAATGTAATGTCCTTTAGGGTTTGATTTGTTTTTGTTTGGTTTGGGGGTATTTAGCTTCGGAATTTTTTAACTTTCTAGCTCTGTTTTTGTGCTTGCTATTAATTTTGAAAATTTCTCAGATACCCTTCTTTTCTTTCTTTCCTGTTATTCTTTTCTTACTTTCCTCTTCTGGCATTCCAATTGTTATACACATTTTAACTTTTAAAAAATTTCTCCAAAGTTCTTGTATGTTCTCTTTTGTTTGCACTGTTTTATTTTATTTTATTTACCTTTGTATTTCAGACTAGACAGAATCTACTGATACATCTCAAATTCATTCTTTCCTTGATTACATCAACTCTACTGAAAACTCTTCATTTCCATTACCCAGGATTTTTATTTTGTTATATCCTTTGTATCTTTCTTATGGTTTCCATTTTTCTTCTGAGGTTCCTACAATCTTGAATGTGTTCTACTTTTTCTGTCAGAGTCCTAACATATTAATTGTAGTTATTTTAAATAACTTGTCTCATAATTCAAATAGCTGACACCTTCATAGCTGAGTCCTACTCTGAATAGATTATCTCACTTTTCCCCTTATCCTAAACAATTTTTTGAAAGCTGGACATACATTAAATACTGGAATAAATAAGACAATAGGGGAAAGATTTATGCAAATCTGGTTAAGACATGTGATGTGTTTAATATTTTTTGTAGCTCTAAGTACTAGAGGCTTCACATTCCTCAAATGTCTTTGTTTTTGTCCTCTTTTTTTTAAAATTTGAGGCCCTTAGCACACCACTTCTTGGAGAGAGTCCTCATCTTTGTTTTTCATTGCTGTGCTGGCGGAATCGTGGTGTTTTGATGGGGAAGGACATTTGATAATCTTCCTTCTGTTTTCATGGGCATGCATTTCACAGTAAAGCCTTTGCAGGTGTTTCTGTTCCTCCTGCAGTGGTATAGCTTCTTCCTTCCTCACCTGCTGACTCCTTCTTAATTGCAGCATTCTCAATGCATTCCCTCAGAGCCCTTTCTCCTGTTAATTATTATTTTTCATTTCCCTGTTAGGTGGAACTAAAAGGGTAGAGCAAGCTGGAATGGGTGAAATTTCCTTCTTCCTGCTGGACAGGGTTTAGCGTTGCCTAGTGATAAAATTCTTTTTCCTAGAGAGTAGGTCTTCGGTAGA
Source organism: Marmota monax (assembly GCF_021218885.2). NCBI lineage: Eukaryota > Metazoa > Chordata > Mammalia > Rodentia > Sciuridae > Marmota > Marmota monax. The sequence goes on from NW_026692781.1 coordinate 21,219,841, forward strand.
AAGAAGGCTCTAGGTGGTTTCACAATGGCTATTCCCTTCCTCCTATCAGGGTCAGCAAAGGTTTTTCTCAGACCTTCACTATGAGAACCTGGTGGGCATCCTGGAGGGATTCTGTGTCAGAATCTCTTCTAATAGCCGCTTTCAGGAGTTTCCCAAGTCTGCAATCAGCCTCCCTCAATTCATCAAAACCACTAGTTGAGTACTAAGCAATTCTACCAGTGGAAGTTGTTGAGGATTTCCTAGACAGTAAAAGTAAAAAATAAATGTAAAGTAAATAAAGTATTGACACATATAATTCTGTTGATCAATTTCAAAATAATTATTCTAAGTACAAGAAGTTAGACAATAAAACAAAACAAAAATACCTACTGCATGATATTTGAGAAAATGCAACCTAACATATGTTGATAGAAAACAGATAACATATTAATGCCTGCCTGTTAATGGGATAAGAGAGCTACATGGGAGGAAATACAAAAGACACAGGAATTGGGAGTAATGGTTAATTCGATCTTTATTGTAGTGATGATTTCTTAACACACATGTAAAGATCTATAAATTACACTTTCAATGCTTGCATTTTATTTTACGTTGTATTTCAAGAATGCTGCAAAAATAAATAAATAAGTACGTGAATAAATAAATGATAAAGGCCATAAATGTTTTATACTTCTCCCATCAAATTGGAAATTAAATTCTCAACCCTGTATTACCTATTGAGCTTAGTTAATTGATTCTAACACATAAAATGTTCAATACCTATAGCTTTGTGTCTTTCAAGGCCTGATTAAAAAGATGATACTGCATCTGGATAGCTCCATGAGTAAATGGGACCCCAGATGACTATTCCCTAGTTTTCAAACTGCCTCAAGCAACACTTAGTGAAGCAGCAATGGGCCATTCCTGAAGAACCCTGCTCAAGTTGAGCAGTTATGAACAAAATAATTATTGTTTTTAGCCACTATGTTTTGGGGAAGTTTGTTACACAGCAGTAATTATTGACTTTACTTTTCCTTTCTCCATTTTCCTTTGATATAAGTAATCAATGACTTTTGGTAATTGTATATGTGAGTGTATATGTGTTGGGGAGGGAGAGAAAGAGAGGAAGCACTGATCATTTAAAATGTTCCAAAGAGCAGACTCTAAACTCTATTACCATATGCCCTTTCAATCTGACAATTTTATGCAAATCATTTTCAGGCTTTTATTTCAAACACCTGTATATCCTTAAGGGAAATTCTGTAGGATATATTATTAAATTTGAATTCTATTAAGAAATAAATCCAGAAAGATTTATAGTGTCACTGGATTTAATGATAATAAAATCTTTCCTCTAAATCTTCTAGCATTAAATTAGACATACAACACTCTTAGAATTCCATATAGTATTTTTTTATATGAGAGAAAAGGCACTTGCCTGTACAGACTAAAGCTTAAGGGAAATTAGTTTATTGTTTCATATTGATTTTTAAGAATCAATATTTGTGATCCTTATAACAAATTAAATTATTTTGAGGTTACTTTACATTTTTTGTCTTGGTTGATTATGGAGATACTTATCAATTTAACTTCAACCTAGTAAATGAACTAATTTCTAAAGTCATCCTTCTGTGAATTATCATGTCTAGCCCAACTAATCAGAAAGAACAACCATGTGTTCAGATAACCACTTACATCACTGGGCCCAGTGTTTATCTGGATTCTTAGGTTTCAAAATCCTTGGTAGTTTGGCACTTCCCTCTGTTACACAATTATGTTTATGTCAAGGTAATCAGGAACAAGTTCACATAAACTGTGACAATCAAGTGGATTGAAAACTGTGGACAAACTTTTAGTAGGTATTTTCCTGAACTGTACGAAATCATATGGCATTTTGTGGGTAAAAATGAATATATAAAGCTAATTTCATATAATTATATCTCATTGCATAGAATCAAGCCTAGTGAAGGAACCCCAGTGAGAGTAAAGGCTCAAGAAAAAGTGCAGGAATGAGAAAGCATTTGTGATGTAGAAAAAAAGAGAAATATATCATGCTACTCATTTTCATAAAAATACTTTTGATTTAGTGAATAACATTTTAAAAGACTTTATCAGTTATTCCAATAGGAATCAAAAATTACCCAGACAATTGAAATGATCAAAGTGGCTATCATTTCTGAAATAATGATGTTCTATCACAGACAAATTCAAGAACCTAGGTTTAAGGTGATGATCATGATGATTCAGAATACAAAATTCAGAAATAAGATCAATTAAAATAGAAATATAGATGTCCATAAGTTATTTATTGAGCATTAGTATATATGAAGTTTCTCTACCCTATTTTTATTGACATTCAAAGCATAGTGTAGCATGGTGGATAACTATTCCTCAGATAGTTCAGGTCTATCCAAGGTCCTTAAGACAGATATCTAGAATGATAGATGCATAGGTTAATAGGCAGTCGGGTGAATGGATGGAGAGAGAGATATATGATTAATTGATTGATGGATAAATAGATATGACATGCAGACATAGAGTTTCCTCTTATGTGCACATGCAAATGAAACAGTGAGTCTCAGTCACTACCAATCCAACATATGCAAAGATGAAGCTCACTTTATTCTGATTGGCTCTAAATAGCTTATTCCCTGGCAATGAGTAAACTTAGTTTTATTAAACAAATGTAGTTAGGTTAAAAAATATTTTAGTCTATGAAGAAATTTAGAATTTCCATGATGATCTAGTTTTAATCCTAGGTCTTATCTCTTCTCATGATTTCATTCTTTAATCTGCTTCCTGGTCCTACACTTAAATTCACAAAAATCACTTGTGCCATTTTGAGAGGAAAACAAGTCAATTAACATGGGTCAAGATCTATCTGTGAAAATTCCCTGTGTGGTTGAATTAGAGTGACTGCTCTGCCAGCTGAGCATGCTGGAGTGATGAAGTGTATTGGTTATTGCTTCTCCAAGGTGTTGCCTTTATCAAGCAATATATTTAAGGCAGGTTGCTATTGTAGTCTGTACAACTTCAGATGTCTGAAACTATGTGGGAGGCCTCTTGAACTACTTTATCAAGCTACTATAGTGACTGTAGAAGTTCTTATCAAACATAGCCCAGGCTCATCTACCTTCCAGAGTCTTCCCTAAATTACAGGAAACCAATAATTTTAATTAATTCCAGTGGTCCAAACAGTTATTACTTCTCTGGCAATGGACAGGTGACTTGTCCTCTGTGTGCCTCACTTCTAACATTAGGCATTATTAAAAACCAAGGAACACTTCACTCTTATTTTCAACCATGCCCTCAGCAGAGGCACATTAGAAAAGAGGTATATGATGAGTCAGATCCCTGATAAAAAGACCTTTAGAAACTGTTTTGCAGAGGAAGCTCAGCATAGAACTGGGATTTTTAGTATATCTGAGAAAGGTGGATTAACTCAACCTAATATGGACTGGCATAAGGTTAAGATCATTCTAGTCTATACCACCAGAGTTAAGAGGGGATAAGTGTGGGGGCTGGCTGAAATTAAACTCTGTTTCACTGCTCATAGTGTGTCCCAATCAAATAAGTTAATTTCTCCATGATTCAATTATCCCATCTATGTAGTAGAGTCATTAATAAAGGTTTCATCATAAGGGTGTTGTGATGAGTTAAAAGTTAGCTTATATCAAATACTTAGAAAAATGATGGACAAGCAGAAAATATTAAACAAATAATAGCTTTTTAAAAATATCTTTATTTGTTTATTTTTCTGTGGTGCTGATGATCAAACCCACAAATAATAACTTTTTGACCTTAAAACAGAACGAAGGAAGTTAATATTCTTCATTAAGCATATGGAATATTCCAATAATGTGTGGTAGACAAATTAAATATGTAATTTTATGAAATTATGGAACAACTTGAGAGAAAGTGGTGACATTTCTATAATATTAAGTTTCGCATCACGGAAAAAGAGGTCTTATTTATTAAACTTGAATGCCTACTTTTTCCGCTGTCCAAAGGGACAGTTATTATTGCATGTTAAAGCTTATTATGAATTATAGAGGAATGAATATCACATTATGCATTACATTTTAATATCTTATATGTACTAATTATCATATTTTACTGATATTAATAATCTACAGCATATTCAAATAATTTTTCCTTGGATTACATGTTATATATAATATGTGAAAATTTGAACTTCACAAGGATTTAATTCTATATAAGATAAAAGTTTCAGTTTCCAATGAAAGCAATTTAGTTTTATAAGACTAGTACATAAAAGACTGTGTTAAATTAACTATGATGATTTTTAATTACAGAAAAAAATCGAATTTTGTAGAGATACTTAAAAGGAGAGAAGAAGGAAAGGAAAGTGAAATACCAAGTACTAAAATATTTATACCTAAGCTCTATTTTAACCTCTAAAGCAGCAGTTGAATTTACTGAATTCAAGATATGACTATATCCAATTACATTATTTACACCTGTTAAGTATTTATGAATCATTTCTTTGGAATTATCATTTAAACCAATTCATCAGATTTAATTCAGACTGAACTCTGCACTATCCTTCTTTGTACAGATTTTAAGAAATGACAGGCAAAGTAACTTCCTCTGAGTCTATCCACAGCACAAAACTGACCAAATACAGTACAATCTTTTTTAATCTTGGAAATTATTAACTGTGCCAAAATTTCTTACTGATCTTCTGATGCTGAAAAATAGGAGAAAAATAGCAATATTTTTGTTCTGCTTTTGCATAAAATGATTTTGAGAATATACTTATAATACTCCCAATTTTCATTTTATGAGATTCAAATTTTGTATTATAAATGCATAGCTTACCCATAATCTTTACTTTAAACACACATTAAGTCAAAACTTAATTAATCAATAGTATCAACTGTACCAGTTTGATTAGGTATATTTTCAAATCTGAAACTATTGACATTTTGGAAAATGTTTCCTGACTAATGGCCTTTAAAGATAGAGATTAAACATATGCAGAAGCTAGAGAAGAAAATGGAAAACATAGGTGGGGAGTTGCTTTTCTAAAAATCAAAAGGAAATCAGTAGAGAAGAAGGAGCAAGAGGCAGGAGGCAGGAGGGAGGAAGTGCTAAGGAGGGACATTGGCCAAATCATATTGTGTGCATCTATGAATATAAAACAACAAATCCCATCAATATGTACAGCTATAATGCATTAATCAAAAATGTGGAAAAGTAGCTTTAAAACAACAGGTTAACAATACTCCATTCCAGTTATTACTATTAATAAGCATAATATAAACTAAAATTACAAATTTCATTACTTCTGCAGAAAACTATTTTTAATCTACCTGCAAAAATGATTCATTTTTATGGAACATATATATTATTTTCAAAAAATTTAGCAGTTTTAAAATTTTTGTTTTATTCTTTTTTATTGATGCATTATAATTGTACTTAGTGGAATTCATTGTTACGTATTTGTATATGCACACAACATAACAATGTAATTGGGTCAATTCCGTTCTCCAGTACCTCTTCTTCCCCCCTCCCAACCTCCCCCTGGTCCCTTTTCTGTATTCTACTGATCTTCCTTCTGTTTTCATGAGGTCCTTCCGCTGCCACCATTTTTTTTCTTTTTTTTTTTTTTTCTCACTAGTTTCCATATGTTAGAGAAAACATACAATTTTTGATTTACTGAGTTTGGCTTATTTCACTTAAAATAACATTCTCAAGTTTAATTAATTTTCCTGTAAATGACAAAATTTTATTTTTTATAATTGAATAAAACTCCATTGTGTGTATACATCAGATTTTCTTCATTTGTTTACTTGCTTGGCTTGTTCCATTATTTGGCTATTGTGAATTGTGATGCTGTAAACATGAGTATGCATGTATCACTGTAGTATGATGACTTTAATTCTTCAGCATAAACACTGAGGAGTGGTTATTCCTGGGTTATATGATGCTTGCATTCCTAATCTTTTTAGGAAACTACATATTGATTTCTATAGTGGTTGTACTACATCAACATCCCACCAATGGTGTAAAAGCGTTCCTTTTCCCCCACATCCTCTTCAGCATTTTTTATTATTTGAATTCTTGATGACTGTCATTCTAACTGAAGTGAGATTAAATCTAACTGTGGTTTTTATTTGAATTTCTCTGATGGCTAAAGATGTTGAACTTTTTTTATATATTAGTTGACTATTTGTGTTTCCTCTTTTGAGAAGTGTCTATTTAGTTCGTTTGCTCGTTTAAGGATTTGGTTATTTATATTTTTTGTTTGTTGTACTGTTAATTTTTTTGAGTTCTTTATATATTCTAGATATTAATCCTCTATTGGAAGAGTAGCAAGCAAAGATTTTCTCCCATTCTATAAGGTTCATTATTTATGTTCTTAATTGTTCTTTTGCTGTGCAGAGCTTTTTAATTTGATATCACGCCATTTAATAGCTCTTGTTACTATTTCCTCAGTTTAAGGAATACTTTTAAGAAAACATTACAAATGCCTTTATGTTGGACTGTTGACCCTATACTTTCTTCTAGCAGTTGCAAAGTTTTTCTATCTGATTCCTAGGTCTTTGATCAATTCTGAAGACACTTTTTGGAGAGTAAGGAATCTAGTTGTAATTTTTTATTAACAAATATTAATTATAAAAATATTTCATTTTGACATTTTTATACATGTATACATCATGCATTGATTATCTCTATCCTCGCTGACCCGCTTTTTTCTTCCCCCTCCCCCTGAATCCTTTCCTAGTCCCTAATAGTCTCTCTCTCTCTCTCTCTCTCTCTCTCTGTTCTTCTTAGTTACACATGACAGCATAATTCATTTTGATAAAATTGTACAAGCATGGAATATATCTTATTATATCTAATTTTGATCCCATTCTTGTGGATGGACACACTGGTGGGATTCACTAAGGTATTTTTATGTATGCACATAGGAAACTTATGTTAGATTTATTCTACTGTCTTTCCTATTCCTATGCCCACTCCCTTTCTTTCCTTCCCCTTTGTCTAATGAACTGAACTTCTCTTGTTCCCCTTCCCCACCTTTATTGGGTTTCAGATTTACTTTCACGCTCTTGTTTCTTTTGCTATGAAGAAGCATTTTAGTTTGGTGTTATTCCATTTATTGATTTTTTTTAAAAAAAATGATTTCTTGTGCTTTAGAAGTCTTTTTCAGGAAGACAATTTTTGTGCCAACATGCTGAAGTGTTGGGACTAAGAAGCCCAGAATAAAGAAATCCTTAGCAAGAAACAAAAAGCGGTAATCATCACAATACCTGACCTTAAATGATATTACAGAGCTATAGTAACAAAACAGAATGGTATTGGAACCAAAATAGGCAAGAAGACAAATGTAACAGAATAGAAGACACCAAGACAAACCCATATAAATACAGTTACCCTATACTGGACACAGGCACCAAAAACACACACTGGAGAAAAAATAATCTCTTCAACAAATGGTGCTGGGAAAACTGGAAATTCATATGTAATAGAATAAAAGTTAACCCCTAACTCTCACCCTGCACAAAAATTTACTCTAAGTGGATCAAAGACTAGAAATTAGGCCAGAAATCTAGTCCTCTTCTATTTTCAGGTCATCTATTTTTTTAGTTTCTGCATATGAGAGAAAACATGTAATATTTGCCTTTTATGTCTTTTATTTCTCTCAACATGTAAACCTCTAATTTCATCTATTTTCTGTAAATGACAGGATTTAATTATTTGTATGGCTGAATTATACCCATTGTTTATTTTTTGCATTAAATACTGATTTAATTAGGTATAAGTATTATAGTAAAGCAAATAACATAATTTTTTTTTCAGTGAGCTTCGGTTTGAGAAACAACATCCAAAATCAATCTTAAGATATGAATCATGGCCAAACTGGTAGTTCTTTGAAATCTGGGTAATTCATTAGCTTAACCACTAACATATTCTACCCCTCACCTGGAGAAAAGCCTTTAATTAACTTTGGGGACTAAGACTGAACACCAGCTAAGTTATGATTTATTGAAGTCTAAAACCATCTGCAAAACTGACCCAAAAAATGAAGAGAATTAATGGCAGATAATAAATAAATTTTGCATTAGAGGGGCCAACTGCATATTTTATTAAATCATTTTGAATTTTGAAAAATGAAATGCTTCATAGTATCAGAAATAAATCAAAGATTATAGCGTCTTATACAATTGGGAAACCCAGAGTGGATGCTGAGCTACTAGGTCTCACTCCAGGTGTAGAATTTTATTTGCTTAATTTTTTAAATGCATTTTATTTACATAGTTTCCTTTTTAAAATTCTTTTTTTAGATATACATGAAATTTGTAGAGTGTATTTTGACATATTATACATCCACAGAATATAACATATTCTAATTAGAATTCTATTCTTGCCATTGTACATGATGTGTAGTTTCACTGTTCATGTATTCATATATGAATATAGGAAAGTTACATCCAATTCATTGTACTGTCTTTTCTATTCCCATTCCTCGTCCCTTCCCTTCACTACCTACTGAACTTCTATTCTTCCTGTGCCCCTTATTGTGTATTAATATTCTCATATCAGAGAGAACATTCAACCTTTGGTTTGGGGGGATTGGCTTATTTTACTTAGCATGACAGTCTCTAGTTGCTTTCATTTACTGGAAAATGTCATAGTTTTATTCTTCTTTATGGTTGAGTAATATTCCATTGTGTATATATACCACATTTTCTTTATCCATTCATTTGTGGAGAGGCACCTGGGTTGATTCCATAGCACTGCTATTGTGAATTGAACAGCTATAAACATTGGTGTAGCTGTGTCACTGTTGTATGCTGATTTTAAGTTCTCTAGGTATGTACCAAGGAACAGGATAACTGGATCAAATGGTGTTCCATTCCAAGTTTTCTGAGGAATCTTCATACTGCTTTCCGTAGTGGTTGCACCAATTTGCAATACCACCAGCAATATATGAATTATCTTTTTCCGCATATCCTTGCCAACACTTATTGTTGCTTGTATTCTTGATAATTGCCATTCCTAATTGAGTGAGATGAAATCTCAGTGTAGTTTTAATTTGCATTTCTGCAATTGCTAGAGATGTTGAACATTTGCTCATATATTTATTGACCATTCATGTTTCTTCTTCTGTGAAGTACCTGTTCAGTTCCTTTGCCCATTTATTGATTGGGTTATTTGGGTTTTTTTTTTGGGGGGGGGTTATATATATATATATATATATATATATATACATATACATATATTTTAGTTCTTTGTATATCCTCAAGATTAATGCTCTAAGGTTGCAAGGTTGCCAGTGGCAAAGATCTTCTTCCGTTCTGTAGGCTCTTTCTTCATGTTCTTGATTGTTTCCTTTGCTGTGAAGATTTGTAGTTTGATACTATTCCATTTATTGATTCTTGATTTTACTTCTTGTGCTTCAGGAGTCTTATTGAGGAAGTTGGTTCCTAAGCCAACATGATGTAATCCATTGTTTATACATATATTTTCTTTATCCATCTGTTATGGTTTGGATGTGAGGTGTCCCCCAAAAGCTCAATATATGGGACAACACAGGAGGGTTCAGAGAAGAAATGGTTGGGTTGTGAAAGCCTTAATCCAATCAGTGAATTACTCTCCTAATACGGATTTACTGAGTGATAATTGAAGTAGTTGGATATGGCTGGAAGAGGTGGTAATTGGGAGCATGGCTTTCAGGTATATATTTTTTATCTGGCAAGTGGAGACCTTTGTCTGCTTTTCTGATCATCATGTGAGCTTCTTCCCTCTGCCACACCCTTCTATCATGATGTTATGCCTCACCTGGAGCCCTGAGGAATAGAGATGGCCTTCTATGGACTAAGACCTCTGAAATCATGAGCCCTCAAATAAACTTTTCTCCCTCTATACTTGTTCTGGTCAGGTCCTTAGTCAAACCAGTGAAAAAGTTGACTAAAACACCATCCATTTGTTTATAGGCACTCTAAGCTGATTCCATATCTAGCTATTGTGGATAGTATTGGAATAAACACGGGTGTATAGGTATCTCTTTTGAATGTTAACTTCATATCCTTAGGATGTGTACCCAGGAGTGATACAGCTAGATTATATGGTATAGACATGATGTGGAGATAAAACCTTGATCAGAAAAGCAGGGTTTTTGTTGTTGTTGTTGTTGTTGTCATTGTTATTCATTTTGTTTTGTTTTTAATGCTGTAAGACTGGCTTGTTTTACAAAAATTTTGGCAAATGAACCTATATAATATTAATATTGTTTTGGTTGACAATAGCCTTGTTTTTTCTTTAAGAGCAATAGTTCAGTATTTGCTAATTCAGTGTTCATGGAGATTTTATAGAAGGATTAACAAGAATCAATTGAACTTGAAAAGGGAGACGTAAGCCAGTTAAATAACTGTTTGGCTTCTAACAGTTCTTTTAAAAATTTAGTGTCACTAAAATTAATGGGGGGAGATTATTTATATCTACTTTTAGGTTTTACAGGACTATCCATACTATTTTCCATAGTGGTTTTACTAAATTATATTTCCCCAAGAGGATATAAGGAGTCCTTTTTCTTCACAATCTAGCCAGTATTGTCATTTTTGTTTGTTTATTCTGATAATAGCCATTCAAACTTAGATAAGATGAAATCCCATGTAGTTTTGATTTTTGTTTCCCTTATGATTAAGGATGTTGAACTCACTTCATATATTGGTTATTATCCTTTGGAGAAGTGTATATTCAGGTCATTTGCCCAATTTTTATTGTATTTCTACTTATTGTTCTTATTTTATTACTTTGAGTATTTTGTACACTTTGAATATTAATCTTCTATTAGATAAATAGATGGTAAGGATTTTTTACCATTCTGTTGGTTGTTTCTGCAGCTGTGCAAAGGATTTTGAATTTTGTCAATTCTTATTTTTGTGTCCTGAGCTATTGGAGTCCTTCCTCTGCCATTATCTTGAAGTGTTTCTCCAACATTATTTTCTCCAAGTAGTTTCAAAGTTTCAAGTCTTACATTAAGGTCTTTCATCCTTTTGTCGCCATAGGTTGAGAGGGGTGAGAGTGGACTAGCTTCAATCTTCTACATCTGGATATCCAATTTTCCCCGCACCATTTGTGGGGTCTGTCCTTTCTGCAGTGTATCATTCTGCTATTTTTTCTTATATCAGGTGGCTGAAGATATGTGGATTTGTTTATTGGTCCTCTGTTCTGTTTCTCTGACCTATTTGTTTATTCTTATGTCCATATCATATTGTTTTGTTTTTGTGTGTGAGACCTCCAGCATTGCTCTTTTTGCTGAAGTTTGCTTTAGTTATTTTGGGTCTTTTGTGTTTGCATATGAACTTTGAGATTTTTTTACTAGTTCTGTGATTAATGCCAAATTCATTGAATTTGTATATCACTTAGGGTATTATGGCCATTTTAATGATATTGATTTTCCCAATACATGAACATAGGCTGTTCTTCCACATTCTAATTTGTTTTACTTTCTTTCTTCAATGTCTTGTAATTTTCACTGTAGAGATTATTCACATCCTAAATTAGGTTTATTCCTTTATTTTATTTTATTGCATGTGTATGGCTATTGTGAAGAGAACTTCTTTCTGATTTCTTTCTAAAATTTTTCATTTTTGGAATTTGGAAAACTTACTGATTTTTTGAATGTTTATTTGGTGTCTAACTACTTATTGAATAAGTTTATGTGTTGTAAAAGTCTTTTGGTGAAGTCTTTTGGATTTTCTGTGTATTGATTCCTATCATCAGCAAATAAACTATGCAATGTTTCATGTCCTCCTGGCCTTATGGGTTTCTTCGGAGAGACTCCTGTTAGTATAATTGATTTGCCTTCCAATGCAACTTGATGTTTCTCTCAGATTTTAATATTCTTTCTTTGCCTTGCACTTTTGGCAATTTACCTATAGTATTTCATGGACAAGATCATTTTTGTCATGTCTATTTGGAATTCTAAATGCCTCCTGGATAGAAATCTCTTTCCCAAGATTTTGGACATTTTCTGCTATTATTACATCAAATTGTTTTTCTATACCTTTAGCCTAAGTCTCTTCTCCTTTGTTTATTACAATTATGCCTATGCTTAGTCCTTTAATGATGTCCCAGAGATGTATGTTCTGTTCATTAATTCTTATATTTTCTTTAGTATTGTCTGAATATGATAATTTATTGTATTGGACTTGTCTTCAAGATTTACTATTCTAACTTCTGCCTCACCTTGTCTGTTATTGAGGCTTCCAAATATTTCTTTTATCTGACTCATTGAACTTTCCATTTCCAAGATTTATGTTTGGTTCTTTTTCAAAATCCCTCTTTCTTGAACCTCTCATTCATATCCTACATTGTTTTCCTTAATCCATTCCATTTTTAAATATTTTCTTTGAGTTCATCAAGCTTTTGCAGAACATTCTTTTGAATTTTGTTTACCAGCATTTTATCCACTTTGGTACCTTTGGAATCTACTACATCGAATTATGAATTTACAAGTGTCATAGTGCCTTGTTTATTCATTCTTCTTGTGTTTCTATATTGAGATTTGCCCATCTGTTGGAGAGGCTATCTCTTCCACTTTTATGGAGGACCTTCTTAAGAAGTTGCTTTCTCTTAACGATGTGTCTTGAGGTATTTGTTATGTAATATTGAATTAAATTCCAATTACATCTTGTAGTGCAACTTCCTTGTCACTTCTTCAACTGCAAATAGTAGGTTTTGACACAATGTGTACTATATGGCAGCCTGAGGAACCCACTCTGTCCAACCTCTTTGCATGTGGTATAGACAGAAGAGTATGAGGAGTGCACCCTCTGTGCTTACTTCTACAGTGGGAATAGAAACTCCTATTAGGTACTGGGGGTTTCCACAAGCACTGCTTACATTTGCTCTGATAACTGAAAACAATTTTGATATTGGCTATTCCAATTTAGTTAAAAAACTTGAAGCCTTCATTCTCTATTTAGACACTTCTACAGTCCCTGATTATCTCACATGGAGAGGAAAGGACCAGGAACAGAACTTTCCTTCTTTGACACTCCCATCCAGCTTTTTCAGCAATATGCAATCCAAGAGAGTTTGGAAGCAACTGATGCTGAGAACCTTTATGTCCACAAAATTTGTCTTATTTCTCTCTATAGTTACTATGGGGGATGACTGTCCCAGAGTGGGACATGAGCCCTCCCTATCTGTGCTCATATCTGAATGTATCATCAGCTGGGGACTTTACCCCACTTCTTCTTTAAGTGCAAGAATCCACAAAGGTTCATGGTGGATTCTTCTTAGCTAAACTGGGAATGAAGTTCTCTGATAGAGCACCTGTCCAAGGTATGGACTTGATCACCAGCACTACAAATGAATGAATGAATGAATGAATATAGCAGAAGCAGAAACAAAACCAGGAAAAAAAAGAGTAAGACCATATAGGATAAAATTAAAAGGTGAATTCAAGAAAGTAAAATTCATTAAAAGGATACAGAAAACAGGACAAAAATTTAAAAGGTGGAAAAAAGAAAGAGAAATTTTCAATTGAAAAGAGGAGAAGCAAAAAAGAAAAATAATAGAGCAAAGACTAGAGGTTATTCAGCCCCCCCAGTAATTTCCATTGTGCTTACCAGGTAACTAGTGGAGAAGATCTGTGACTGAAGTTTTGGAGTTCCTCTCTACTGCTTTGCACATTGAAATGAGCTAGCAGGATGTAGAACTCCCTAGGCAAAGATTCTCTTTATAGTCCTTTCCACTGAGAACTCCTAGGGCAGTGCCAATGGCTGCCCTGCAGAGCATTAATGAGCCAGCTCAGAATGTGTATCTTAGCTAAGACTCTCTCTTGGGGCTTTCTGGGCTGCATATTCTCGAGGTGGAACCAATGCTAGTGCTGTAGCCTGTTAACAATCCAGTGCAGATTGCTGAATTCAGTAAGCAAAATTTCTTTCCAGTGTTTCCTGAGCTCCATGCTCTGAGGGCAGGACAAATGATGTCCCTGAGAATGTTACAGGAGGTGGCAAAGATCTATCCTGGGAATCGAGTCTATGCTATCTGCCGCCCATGATCCTAGAACTCCCGAACTTGATCCATGAGAAATCACACATGACTGTTCTCTCTCCTGGGTTCTGATAGCAGATCTTTTAAACTGCCGATTTTAAAGGGAAGTGCCTTCTATTTCCTTCTGAATCACAATCCATGCTTACCACTGTGCAAAATTACCAGCAGATTTGTGTCAGAGCTACTCTCCCAGGACAACACTGTCTCTCTGGGTGACCACCTCCTAAGCCAGTGCAAAGAACAGACTGTTGGGTCTCAGCACCTAACAGTAATCTCTAACAGTAACATTTAATAGTAACCTTCTAAAATGACTCTCTGTTGGGGCAACATTGGGAAATGTTAGGAATGAATACATTGGGAAATGCAGAGAACTTCTCCTAATGCCAGCTTGCCAAGGAGATTGCAGGTCGCTTATCTGTTTAGACAGTTTGCCATGTTCTGTGCTTAGGAGACTGCTAGGACTCTCTTTCACCTGTTCCCCCACAGAGGGAGTATGCTAGCCCCTCTACCAAGCCACCAAGTCCTAGGGCCTTCTGTTCCTTTTGTTACTCTAAGATACAAAATTTCTGAGTTTGATCTTGTAACTGACTCTTTAGTGTTGACTCCAGTGCTCTCCTATGAACCCCACCTCAACATGCACCTACACATGTGTTTTGATTCTGTTATGTGGGGAAAATAGATGAGAGCTGGATGTCTGTAATCTGCCGTCTTGAATCTGCAAGTTTCAATATATTCTAAAACAGAGACAAAAATCAACAACACCCAGAATTAAGTTTGTGAATCTGGCTGTGGACCACTAACTCAATTACAGGAATGAAGTGAATAGCCTAAATGAATGAAGAATTTGGTTAATTGGAGAAAGAAAGATATTTCACTCTCTGTGAAATCCAGCTTCAAATAAGTTGCTGTGTGTGGGACTGTTGGAATATTTTTTTGTGGCATGTAAATAAATCTTTACTTTTTCATGAAAAACCAGAAACCCAGAATTTCTTTGCTTTTCAATGTTGGCTACAATTCTAAAGAATTTTAATTATGATGCAGGATAAGCAAACGATGTTTGCAGGCCAAATTAAGCCAGCTGGTTGCCAGTTGGTGAGTCCACACCAACCCTCATCATGTGTGCCTGTCTCTGCAGATTTTCTCATAACCTTCCCAGGCTGAGAACATACTTTTCACTCAGGTGACTACATGGAAAATCTGCCCAACTAACTACTGACAGCATGAGCTCTTTCTTGGGTGTTGAAATTGAAGATAAATGCCTGTTTCCTCAGTGTCTGCCAAACACTTCTTTTATGTTTTCTACCATTCATACCACATTTCTTCAAAGAGATTGTATGTCCTATTTCTATACTAAATCTAAAACCAAAAAGGCAGGAATTATTTCTTAAGAAATTTGATATCTACACTCATTTAGTGCAATACCTTATACATAATAGAGGTTAAATACATAATGAATGAATGAACTCTAGCATTAGTCTCTTTGAAATGAGCTAACATAGTGTGGTAAATGTCAAATGGAAACCCATTATAATAATTTGTAATATTTTAAAATAATTGAAGAATATGAAAGACTTATGCCTTTATCTTCACCTGAATTAGTAAGAATAAGATAACGAAGCAATGAATATGTGAACAAATACATATATAAACTTAGACTTAAACCATTATCAAAAAATGTCAACAACAGTTCTGAGAATAATTTTTAAATTAATGCATTATACTATGTAGTTTCCAGAATGACAAAAAAATGAAAGGATCTTTTTTCAAGACTAATACTTGAAATAATAGAAGTATCTTATGATTTTAATACAAATGATACAGATAAAACCAGATCATTTGCATTCAAATAACATCAAAAATGGCTCATTACCTTCTGTGATTTATGTGGTTTTGACCTGGTAGACAATGGCACTGATTTAATTTCTTGAATTGAGTTATAGAAAAACCTTTATTAAATAAGAGCCCTAACTCTACCCTTCCCCATTGTACTATATTTTAAACTTAATTGAAAAGACAAAGAAGAAAATGTGAAAGAACAAAAGATATAAAGTGTAGTTTTCAATAATAATTATAAATTTATTAAATAAGACTAACAACAACATAATAAATTTAGTAAGCTACATATTTGGTCCATTTATGGCAGTGAATATCTCCAAGAACTCAAAGCAATAAAACCTTGACAAGTTCTAAATATTAATGCAACAGACTCCTAAAGGGTATTTATTTCAAGCCAATTCTTAGATGAGACAGGATAAAATTCTAATGGTTAGCACAATAATATTTATTTTACAGAGTATCATCTCCTTTGGTTTATACCAGTTTGCTAAGGAGAAAATGCAAAACCTGATACCCATTTTGGAATAAAACCAACCATTAGAAATATAGGTGACTTGCTAAATTTTAACTGATATCAAGTAATAGAAACAGAGCTGGACCTCAGGTCTCCTGACAACATCTCTAGAGTTCTTCACCCTACACCCTCTGTCTTGTCACAAGCATAGAGTATAATCATGGAGTACATTAATATACTTTTGTTACAAGAATAAAAGTTTCTCCAGTCTCTTTTTTTATAAATTAATATATAGTTATACTAAAATGACCAAAGGGAAATTAGAATTCATTTCTGCATTAGAGTGTCTGGATGGTATATATGCTCTTATACTTCCTTGGCATGTATTCTAACTCTTCCCAACAGCTCCAGGTTTCTATTGCAAGAGGGTGTTCTCCTGGAGAAACTAAATCTTCTTGGCCCCATTTTTAGAGTAGGTTACCTGGGTGAAGCCAAGCAGCACTTCTTTTCTAGTGATGGGTTCAGTTTGAGGACATGTAACATAGGGTGATCCAATCAGAACGAAAACAAAGGGTTTACTGTGAATAATAGAGAAATTCACTGTTTTTTTTCCATCCTGAGTATGTCTGAAGAAAAATGTAGCTCCAGAAGCATTGGTATCCACTCTGGGAACTAGCTTAACTTAAATACACCCTTTGCATCATAAAACTTACTTTTCCAACTTCATATTATCTGAAATAAAATATCTCTCCGTTTACTTAATAGAAGACTTCTTGTTAATAGTTCTTGTTCTTGACCAGAGAGAAGTGAAGCCCACATCTTTTAAGGGAAATCTTGGAAATAGAAGTTGGACCTTAGTGAGAGTATTGATTGACTAGTTCAGGCCTTGTATGATCTCCTTAAGAATTATTTGAGCCAGCAAACTATTTAGGCAAATTAAAATTGAATTTTTAGTTACTTCTAGCTGAAAGCATTCTACCTGCTAATATTTTTTTAAGGTCTGAACTGAAAGTAGTTCTATTTTCTTAAGTAATTTATTGTTACATTTAAAAGAAACCACTCTCAGAGATGTCTCCAGTCACTGTTACTGTCATTGAATATATTATACTTAGTAGACTTCTGTCATGTTCAGACTTCTAAGAACACAAGGCTGAACTTCTTATTGAAATTTCAGTGATTTCACAATGACTGGCTGTCACCTATGTAGATGAAATCTTTGTCTACTTCTTAACTTATTCTGTAGTCTGCATCCCTACAACTAAGTAATCTCAATATCTCGTGCCTTTATTTTTTTATTATTTATTTTTTAAGCTTTTACTTACCCTTATGGGTAAACTCAGATCTTTCCTTAATGTGTACAGCTCATTGCTAAGTTATCCCTAGAAATGGGAAAAATGCAAATCTTAGTTTCTGAAGTATTGTAGGGCAAAATAAATTGGAAAAATTCATATATGTTCAAGAATATACCCTTCTAGTCATGAAACTTTCTATAATGTTATCTATAAAAAAGCTTCCCTGTATTTATTTTATACAACATTTTCCACTATCAAAAATAGTTTTTGTTTGAAAAAATAATGATTGGGTCTTAATTTGTAAGAAAACATTTTCTTGAGCATTGTTCTTTACTCATTTTTAAAATTATTTTCCCCATTTGACATAAGGGATCTCTCAAGAATTAATAAGTTTTTTTGAATGAATCATCAAATATGTTTAATTATCACCACTTGTACTGTTATAGAGAATAAGCAAAGCATAATTTTTGAAAAAATATTACATAATTAAAATATTTTGTAATATCAGTTCATGATATACCATTTTCCCTGAAATGTGGAACTATTTCCAAAAATAATAATCATTAATGCTAGCCATCACTTATCAGGAAACTTAAGGTGAGGCAGGCACAATTCTTAGTACTATGTCTAATTAACAACTCATTTAACATTTATAATTCCCCTAGGAGGCACACATTATCATTCAATCCATTTCACAGAGAAAGAAACAAGTATCTTAAGTTTCTATAGGAAGCTATTCAAGACACTTAAGGGGTTAATCAAATAGTAGTGGCCATGCCAGAATTCCATCTCTGGTGGTGTGAGGAAATAAAATGCATCACAGAATTCAGAAGCACACACCATTGGCATCCTGCATGAAACACAGAGAGCTACATATTATTGTAGGGCTTGATCTATGGAGCTTGGAATTTACCATATGAGTCTAAACTACCCAGAGAAGTCCTGAGATTAATAATTTAAAATGGTCTTCCCTCTCCATTTCAAAGCTAATAAAAAAAATGGAATAAAAAAAATGGTAGAGATGATATGGAGGAATAATCATGAAGGGATTGTTATTTAAGGAAAGCTAGTTATTTTTCTGGCTAAAGAGCAGAAGATTTTAACCATCTTGAAGTAATCTGGAACATCGGCAGTAGGTAGAGAACACAGTTTATAGCTTTGCCCAGCTCTCCACAGGACTTCTCTTGAGTTAACCTAACATTCTTAAATGGGCCTGGAAAGGGAGGGAGTTTGCAACCAGAGCATGACTCAGACTTAACTGGCAAAGAGATCCTAACAAGAAACCAGAACTTTGAGTTCCTCCTCCCCAGAAGATTGATACTACAACCCATTTGTTATAACACCATAACACCAATTGTAAAAGGAATAAAAACCTTTAAGTTTATATTCTATTTGTTTAAAATTGAATACAATTATATTTCACTGCAATTTACCACAAATGCATTTTTACTGAATTTTTAAGGAATGTTACTGTTGACTCTAATTATATGGCTGTGTTACAATGTTATTCAACACTTGGCTTCAGATTCTGGAATGATTAAACAGGAAAACAAATGATCTGAGAGCAGAATTCAGTTTATAAGAACAGTACATATAACTATTGGAATTTCTTTGTTAATATATTTATCTGTTTTTGACATCAAGAAGCACATGATCACAAGTTTATCTTTAAAAGAATAATCTCTAAGATTACCATTAATTTAAGTGATTGGATTTAGTTGGCATCTCAATGCTTTTTCACAGAATTTCTAAAATGTGAAAGAATCAGATCTTTAATACCCACTATAATCTTACTGCTATTGCCATGAGGAATGATAATAAGAGTCATTCAAACAGTAATCTACTACTGAGCTAAAAACAATGGATGCTAAACAATGGATCCATGGAATCAATTGTCAAGACAGCAAACACTAACAAAAATTAAGCAAGACAAACTTTTGATTCAAAAACTTTAGATAAGAGATTCTATTTGATCAAATGTTTCCCTTAAATTTATAGTTGTCATTATTAACACAATTTTGTTTCACATGAAGAAATTTTTTTCTTCTTACTTAATTTCACCCACACTTCCTGGATTACATGTTCTAAGTTAATAACCTCAGTTGCCAGTAGAAGCTGAGGGATTTTATAAACATCAATCAATGTCATAGCAATAAGTAGATGAATCAGAGGATATAGTAATAAAGTACCTTCCCTATGACAGTAGTCAGTTATTTCATAAACAAAATTTTGATATTAAAAGTAAAAGGCCCTGTACCTTATGAGGACAGACAAAGAATAATATCAACTATCTGGGGTGGGGGAGGGGAGAATAGGAAAGAAAGGGAAAATAGAGTTTTTCTTCAATGTCTTAAAATAAATTTTAGTCATGACCCTTATGCCTTCTTCTTCACCTTCAGATAAACCAGCACAACACTTAGGCTCTAGAAAGTGTGTTGAAATGAGAAAGACAACACAAGAATGAGGAGTTCTATCCCTGCAGATTAGAGGCTGGTGAAACAATTTGCTCCAGTATCTGCTACATTTAGGCCCCACCTTAATTTTCATGTATTCCAGTGAAAGGGGGAAGGTAGAAGTTAGAGGATTTAGAGTTCCCCCATCTTAAAGAAGAGTTATTTATTGCAGAAGTTACAAGATATGGGGACTCTAGAAACCCAGCTCAGTTTTATCCTTGACTCCCATCAGAAATTGAGTACACAGAAATCCCCTGAGCTCTCTTTAGTGGTAATAATGTGTTATTAAAATTTTCTACATCAATAGCCAAAGCAGAGTATAGATAGCATTGGTGTCTATGGTGAAAAATGGTGAACATGCTCAAGTTTTTCATTGGCAAAATAATGCTTCCAATGGAGTGCACAGATTACCCTAAATGTCCCAATCATCTCTTGTATAACCTGGGGTCTATTATAGTACACAGTAAGATTCATGAAGTGAACTGATATGTAATCTCTTAGAATGCTTTCTTGAAAATGTATCTGTTGTAAGCTTTCAATAGTTGATGCAAAAAAGCAAGCCAGTGTCACGTTGCAGGACATTAGACACCCAGTTTACCCAGAGCACCATCTGCTCTTAGTTCAGTATGAGCTTTCAGACTCCAAAGGACATTGTATGAAATATTTTTAGGATCATCTTTGCCTAAACCAGAAGTTACTTTGAAGACCCCACCATTTGCTGCAGGTGTGGTTGAAATGTGCTAAGTGCCTTGATAAAGTTAATGAATTCTTCTCACATATCTTCTCTCCCAACAAGGTAAAACTTCGTCATACATCATGAGTCCTCTAAGAATAGCTAACTCAAAGGAAGATCTGGAAAGTAAGTGTACAATATATTAATTTTACCTGGGAATTGATTCTTCTTTCATTCTGGAAGAGTCAACAAATTTTGGTAAATGAAACTGACCTAGAATAGTGTTAAATCAGTTACTTCTATACAACACAATTAATTTCCCAGAGTGCCCATGTGTTCATAAGTTCCATCCCCCTTAAATCTCCATGAAGCAAGGTCTAAATATCAGGAAGAAGAGAAAAGAATTATGAAAACTGAATAAGAGGTTTAAAAAACTAATTGTTTAGATCTCCAAAAGCAATGCAAGCTAATTGAAATTAGTTCTATTATATAAATTTCCAAGGGAATCTTTTATTCAGTCTCCAAAGCCAGTGTTCAATTTGGAAACACTTGTCTCACAATGAAAACTGCTATACTGTTGATTAGATTAGGTACTTCATTCATATTGATGGTTTTTGGAAGATCTCTGAATTATTTTGTATCTTTGAATTTCAATAATTCCATATACTGTAAAATGAATAATTTCCTTGAACTGAAAATAGCCAAATCAGGAAACTCTTGGCTTCATACTTTTTTTTTATCTTTCCTGAAAGATGAATTCCAGTCATTTTAAAACTATTTTAGCTGCTTTTAAGACAGTCTGAACATAATGCAATTTATTTTTATGAAAAGAAATCCTTATTTTCCCAGGTTATAAAAACTCTCATAAGTTGAATACCACCTTAATATTTATATTTAAGCTTTGTTTCTTAACATATTATAAGAATGAATCACTCCATATCTTCATGAGAAGCAAGCAGATTTTAGACACAACCACACCACCACTGGATCAAATCTCTCTCTCATCTCATCAAGAAAATGGCTAATGATAGAATAAGCTCTGTGCTAGATTCATGATCTTGCTATGGTTCCATAAATAGATTCTCACTCTGATGCCACACATGCAGTCTTGATATACAGATGTTATGTTATTAATGAAGCTTGTATCATCAACAAAGCTTGTACCATAACATTTCTTTAATATGCAGACTCAGAAGTTTCTGACAGATAAAATTCCCTCATGGCCTGGTGCAGTGGTGCCACCTGTAATCCCAGCAGCTCGGGAAGCTGAGACAGGAGGATCTCGAGTTCAAAGCCGGCCTCAGCAAAAGCAAGGTGCTAAGCAATTCAATGAGACTGTGTCTCTAAGTAAAATACAAAATTTTGGGATGTGGCTCAGTGGTTGAGTGCCCCTGAGTTCGATCCCCAGTACCAAAAAAAAAAAAAAAGCCCCATGATATGGCATAGTACATGAGTTAGCCCCACTCCTTTTTAAAAAAATATCTAAATAATTTACCAACTATTAATATCCTATAGCAAGTAGAAAACACAAGTGTTGCATGTTGGTGGTCCAGTTTTATTACCAAAAACCAAGACTCACTATAAAAAAGAAAATGAAACTGTTGAGTAATTATTACCAAACTTTAAAAACCAACCTTAGTACAAATAAATGTAATAATTTATGATTTTACAGAATTAATAAAACTCCAATACCAAACTTCACTTTTCAATGATTTAACTATTTTATCATTTGGGATATTTCTCTATAGCTCATTTTAAAATGTCCTTTTTTTGCCTGCTCAGTATTATCAATATAATTATTATTTTTGAGGATATTTATCTTCCTTATTTTAAATATTAGTAGTAACCTTTTAGCTCATGTGGTGGTTTTGGATTATCACTATACAAGTTTTGTTTTATTTTATATGCATTTATCTGTGTATAATTATATATATACACTTATCTATACATAAGTATATAAATATATATCTCATAGTATTTATTGAAAGATTACAAGTTCTCCAGAACCATATAGTGGACAGAAAAGAGCATACTTAAAATGTTTTCTCCAACCTGCTCATGACACTGAGGATCCCCTTTCCCTGATCTCCCTTTGATGCCACATGAGTGCAGAACACCTTCCATATCCCCAGGGGTTTTCTGCAATTTTGTGTTCCTCAGATTCATGTGCTTATTCCTTGTTCTGGGGGAGCTTTAGCTTTGATTTGAAGAGAAATGCTACAAACTTGCAAGTTTGCAATCTTGTCAGCTTCTTGTCATTTAGACAATTTAATATTGTGAGACATTTTAAACCCATTTCAAAATTAATCTAATTATGCTTTCCTGCAAATGCTAAATGTTATATAGATATCCTTTTCGAATTCTTCTATATGATATCATGCTTGGGTCCTCATAGTTACTCTCAACCACCACCATCATTGTCATGCCATCCACCAGTGCCTAAATGAAAGTAGCACCTCTGGCTCTGTTACTTAAATTGACTCTTTAATGAAAACAGCAGTGTTCTCTTTATTGTATCTGTTCCTTTTGTTCAAAATAAAATTCCTACTCCAGATTCAGGCTATCTGTAAGTCAAAGAAGAATAATGACAAAAGTTAATTATGAACCCAGAGAAAATAGATTGTCTCCAGGCTAGTATGAAAAAGGAGGAAAAAAAGAGTTATTTTATACAAATCACAGCAATATTTGGAATTTATGTTATTTAGATGTTCTTCCTGGGTACTATCATAATATGAAAATGCTCTAATTTTAATATCTTAAAATTGTAATATTATTTATATTGCATGATTAATATGATTTAAATTTCCCTTTAGTTGAATTGTGTTCTTACACATTTTAGTCTTGTTTACAAACAGCATCTGTTTAGATTGTTAATTCCTAATGAATTCCCTTAATAGATGGAATTCAATTTTTTCTCATTTGTTTATAATTTATTACAGAAGATCTAGATTATTGATATAACCTTCAAAATTGTGCATGTATTACTCTCCAACATTTTGAATATAATTTTATTCACATTGATTATATCAAATTCAATCTAAAAAGCCTATCATACTTGTTTTGAAATATGTGAAAAAACCATTCTAAGAATATTAATACACTACTTCTAAGAAGGATAACAATCTTTCCTGTACAATTTCTTAACAGTAAATTCTATAATTTCTATTTTTTGTGTTTCTTTTTATATACTGCAGTTTTCTTGTTTGTTATCTATATACCCATATGTAGAGGAATTTTAATATTCAGTAAGTCATCCCTTTATTCAGCAAACATTTATTTAACTCCAACTATATGCCAGCTATTATGCTAATCACAAATCATAATAAGACAATTGAGAAGCCGGTGGTGGAAATGGGGTTCCCTCTTGGTGGAATGGGTTGGCTGAGAAGTAGAAGCTAGGAAAAAGAGAATGACGAAAAAACCACAGGACACAGAAAATAATTTCAAAAGTTGAGGCAGGACAGGCAAGCCGATCAGTCAGATGGAGCTTCTAGACTAATGGCAAAATGGAGCCCATGCCTGCTTTATTTATATTGGGAAACATCAAAGGCTTTCCATGGAATGTTCTTCACCAAAAAAGGTTAAAGGTGGGCTATCTGGTTCCCAAGGGGTTATGCCCATCTCTGGAGCTACTAAGAGGTATCTTCTAGCAGAGCGGAAATAAAGGTCATGTGCATTGGGAAATCTACTGTTATTATTCCAGTCTATTGGAAGAGCCACAGACAGTTCGTTATGCCACCCCTAAATCTCCTTGGCTACCATACAGAGAGAGGATCCTCAAGTAATTCACAGATGGCTTCCCAAAGAATACATTATATATTATAAGGTATTATAAAGTGCTTCAAATATGCTATACCTTATAAAGAATGGTTTAACAAATATCTACAGTCATTATTCAGCTTCAACATAATTTAACATTTTCATGTGTATGTTTCACATTATTTTAAAAAATAAAGCATTACAAATAAAATTGAAGTTTCTATATTACTTGAATTCTCTCCCCAGACATAACTAATTCCCTAAATTTGTTTCATATTTGCCATTCATGATTTTATATTTTTAATATCTATCATCACTGAAAATACACAATGTCAATTTGCATACCTTTGTAAACAGCATCCTACTTTATCATTACTTATTTCTTTATCCATTATACATGTCAACATCATACATTTGAGATCTATTCACATCAAATTAATTTCAATAATTTTCTAATAAAAATGTTCATTTTGTAGGCAATCTTATATATACATCCTCTGTTATAAGTGTACAAACATCTCTCTAGGGTTTATTCCTACAAATGACAATACTTTATAGTGGATAAAGTAAAATGACTCTGTACCCATTCCAGAGTGGCTATACCAATTCATTCTTTTACCACATTGTGTGAAACTACATGTTTCTTTGAAGTCTTGCCAACTGTCTTATTTTCAGACTTCAAACTTTTTTGTCAAACTGATGAGAATGAAGCACTAAATTCTTGTTTTAATTAGTAAAGAAATGAATTCCTTTTCTTAGATTTAGCAGCTTCTTAAATTTCTTCTTATTTGTATCTTTCCTGTTTATATACATAAATTAGTTTTCTATCAGACTGTCAGTCTGAATTTGTTGAAAGAGATCCTTCTCATAATTTAAATAATAAAATCTAAAGGCAGGGTTGCCCATTCAGATGAACTGAAATATAGTAATTTAATATGGCTTTTAAGGTCCTTACGGTTTTCTTGAGTGTTAAATCAGCTGATGCATTTAATGCATTTATAAAGACTGGCACATGATATGCACACAATAACACTGGCCACTATTATCATCATTATTACCTTTATTATTAACATTACAAGTCAAATTAACTTATATGTGTGCATCTGTTTTCAGACTCCATATTCAATCAACAGGTGTTTGTTCCTTTGTTTTGGTTATTAGACAACTGTTATGGTTTTTATTCCTTTAATTTTATATTTTCTGTGTGATCTTATTTTACATGTGTCTCACAAGCAACATACATTTTAATTTTTTAATCCATTTATCTCCGACTTAATAGTTAAATGCATTTATGCACATGTGATTATTAATATATGTTGGCTTAGCTTTCTCACCTGATTTTATACTTTGTTATTTATTTTTCTCTTTTTCTATTTTTGTTACTTTCTTGTCTGTCATTGAATTGATAAAAGTTTTCTGTGTATTCCTGTTCCCCTTGTGCTGTTTGTAACCCATTCTTTCAATGATTACTTTTAGATTTTTTATATACATTCTCAAAAAGTAAGTTTTTATATTAGTGTCTGAACCATTATTTTTATTTCCTTCCTGAACAATACAAGGAGCTTGGCATATTTTAATTAATCAATGTGTAACCCTAAAATATTGCCTTCTCATCTAGTTTTAATTGTATTTTGATTAACATAAAAATTTAATTGTATTTTCAGTCAAAATTTAATTAAATTTACTAAAAGCTATTTTAAATTTCTAACCTCACTATTGTTTTATTATTCCACAGATTTCTTTGAATTAATTCTTTCTTTTTTAATGAAGTCTTTGGGTAAAATACTCTTTAACTTTCTATTTCTGAAAATGTTACATTTATACTTGAATGGCTGGTTCCTTAGATGCATCATAGCTTTTTGCTCACCAATTTGAAGGCTTGCCTGTACTCTTTTCTGGAACTTTTTATTATGTAGGCAGATTCTATAAGCATTTTATTTTAATGTCTTTTATTATAATCCATACCTTTTTTCCTGCTATTTCTTTGACATTTTAATCTTTTTTGTCTCTTTTTTTATTGGTTGCTCAAAACATTACAATGATCTTGTCATATCATATTTCATACATTTGATTCAAGTGGGTTATGAACTCCCATTTTTACCACGTGTACAGATTGCCAGATCACATTGGTTACACATCCACGTTTATACATACTGCCATACTATTGTCTGTTGTATTTTAATCTTTGTAATAAAATTATATAGGTTAACTATGTGTCTAGATATGGAATTTAAAGTTTTTAAATATTCAAACTACATTTATCAAAATTTCATAGTTTTCTTCAACTTGGGGAAATTTGTAGCTATTGTTTCTTCAAAGATTGCATCTCCATCATTGCTTTTCCATCTTTCTCTGGCACTCCTCGTAGGTATACCCTGAAGCTTTATCATCGAACCTACATGATATTTAATAGTTTTTTATTTGTTGAACTACATTCTGGGTGCATCTATCAGTACTTCGTTCCAATTCACTATCATTCCTTCACACATGTCTAAATAAGTGTTTATGTTATCTACTCTTTTAAATCTCAGAAACAACATTTTTTTTCTTTTCTTGTATTCTTTACTTTCTTGTTTATGATCCAAATTTTTATTTTATTTCTGCCTATTTTTATCTTAAAAATTTTGTTCCTTTTAGATTGTTCCTTTTAGACTGGCTCAAAACATTCTAAACAAACATATTAAATTTGCTGCCATATTATTTCATAAGACTAATTTCCTCTGAAATTATTGCATACCCTGCTGGTTTATGTTTCTTACAATCCTCATTCATAGTAAAGATTTTTGCTGGTGGTATATGCCCATAATCCCAGCCACTGGGGAAGTTGAGACAGGATGATCACAAGTTAGAAATGGGCTTCAGCAACTTAGCAAGGTCCTGTCTCAAAAAAATAAAAAGGACCTTTTGGCTTTCTGAGCAGTACCATGGTGGAGGGAAGAACAAGCACCTTACAAAAGGCGGCAAGAAGGGAGCCAAGAAGAAAGTGGTTGATACATTTTCTAAGAAAGATTGGTATGTTGTGAAAGCACCGGCAATGTTCTATGTAAGAAATATTGGAAAAACATTAGTTACCAGGATTCAGGAAACCAAAATTGCATCTGATAGCCTCAAGGGTCAGGGGTTTGAAGTGAGTCTTGCTGATCTTCAGAATGATGAACTGCGTTTAGGAAGTTCAAGCTAATTACTGAGGGCGTTCAGGGAAAAAACTGCCTGACCAACTTCCATGGCATGGATCTTACTGACAAAATGTGTTCCTTGGCCAAAAAATGGCAGACGATGATCAAGGCTCATGTTGATGTCAAGACTACCGATGGATATTTGCTGCATCTATTCTGTGTTGGTTTTACTAAAAACCTCAGCAATCAGATACGGAAGACTTCCTAAGCTCAGCACCAGAGGTCCGCCAAACCCAGAAGAAGATGATGGAATTCTGAATGGAGAAAAATTGAAGGCATTCCCTCTAAAATCTGGAACAAGACAGGGATGCCCTCTCTCACCACTTCTGTTCAACATAGTTCTCGAAACACTGGCCAGAGCAATTAGACAGACGAAAGAAATTAAAGGCTTCAAAATAGGAAAAGAAGAACTTAAATTATCACTATTTGCAGATGACATGATTCTATAGCTAGCAGACCCAAAAGGGTCTACAAAGAAACTATTAGAGCTAATAAATGAATTCAGCAAAGTGGCAGGATATAAAATCAACACGCATAAATCAAAGGCATTCCTGTATATCAGCGACAAATCCCCTGAAATGGAAATGAGGACAACCACTCCATTCACAATATCTTCAAAAAAAAATAAAATACTTGGGAATCAACCTAACAAAAGAGGTGAAAGACTTATACAATGAAAACTACAGAACCCTAAAGAGAGAAATAGAAGAAGATCTTAGAAGATGGAAAAATATACCCTGTTCATGGATAGGCAGAACTAACATCATCAAAATGGCGATATTACCAAAAGTTCTCTATAGGTTCAATGCAATGCCAATCAAAATCCCAACGGCATTTCTTGTAGAAATAGAGAAAGCAATCATGAAATTCATATGGAAAAATAAACAACCCAGAATAGCAAAAACAATGCTAAGCAGGAAGTGTGAATCAGGCGGTATAGCGATACCAGACTTCAAACTATACTACAGAGCAATAGTAACAAAAACAGCATGGTACTGGTACCAAAACAGGCGGGTGGACCAATGGTACAGAATAGAGGACACAGAAACCAATCCACAAAACTACAAATATCTTATATTTGATAAAGGGGCTAAAAGCATGCAATGGAGGAAGGATAGCATCTTCAACAAATGGTGCTGGGAAAACTGGAAATCCATATGCAACAAAATGAAACTGAATCCCTTTCTCTCACCATGCACAAAAGTTAATTCAAAATGGATCAAGGAGCTTGATATCAAATCAGAGACACGCCGTCTGATAGAAGAAAAAGTTGGCTACGATCTACATACTGTGGGGTCGGGCTCCAAATTCCTCAATAGGACACCCATAGCACAAAAGTTAATAACTAGAATCAACAAATGGGACTTACTCAAACTAAAAAGTTTTTTTCTCAGCAAAAGAAACAATAAGAGAGGTAAATAGAGAGCCTACATCCTGGGAACAAATCTTTACTCCTCGCACTTCAGATAGAGCCCTAATATCCAGAGTATACAAAGAACTCAAAAAATTAGACAATAAGAGAACAAACAACCCAATCAACAAATGGGCCAAGGACCTGAACAGACACTTCTCAGAGGAGGACATACAATCAATCAACAAGTACATGAAAAAATGCTCACCATCTCTAGTAGTCAGAGAAATGCAAATCAAAACCACCCTAAGATACCATCTCACTCCAGTAAGATTGGCAGCCATTATGAAGTCAAACAACAACAAGTGCTGGCGAGGATGTGGGGAAAAGGGTACACTTGTACATTGCTGGTGGGACTGCAAATTGGTGCAGCCAATTTGGAAAGCAGTATGGAGATTTCTTGGAAAGCTGGGAATGGAGCCACCATTTGACCCAGCTATTCCCCTTCTTGGTCTATTCCCTAAAGACCTAAAAAGAGCATGCTACAGGGACACTGCTACATCAATGTTCATAGCGCACAATTCACAATAGCAAGACTGTGGAACCAACCTAGATGCCCTTCAATAGATGAATGGATAAAAAAAAATGTGGCATTTATACACAATGGAGTATTACTCTGCATTAAAAAATGACAAAATCATAGAATTTGCAGGGAAATGGATGGCATTAGAGCAGATTATGCTAAGTGAAGCTAGCCAATCCCTAAAAAACAAATGCCAAATGTCTTCTTTGATATAAGGAGAGTAACTAAGAACAGAGTAGGGTCGAAGAGCATGAGAAGAAGATTAACATTAAACAGGGATGAGAGGTGGGAGGGAAAGGGAGAGAGAAGGGAAATTGCATGGAAATGGAAGGAGACCCTCAGAGTTATACAAAAGTACATACAAGAGGAAGTGAGGGGAAAGGGAAAAATAATACAAGGGGGACAAATGAATGTCAGTAGAGGGGGCAGAGAGAGAAGAGCGGAAGGGAGGGGAGGGGAGGGGGGATAGTAGAGGATAGGAAAGGCAGCAGAACACAACAGACACTAGTATGGCAATATGTAAATCAATGGATGTGTAACTGATGTGATTCTGCAATCTGTATGGGGTAAAAATGGGAGCTCATAACCCACTTGAATCAAAGTGTGAAATATGATATATCCAGAACTATGTAATGTTTTGAACAGCCAACAATAAAAAATTCAAAAAAAAAAAAAAAGAAGATGATGGAAATCATGACCTGGGAAGTGCAGACAAATGACTTGAAAGAAGTGGTCAATAAACTGATTCCAGACAGCATTGGGAAAGACATAGAGAAGGCTTTCCAGTTGATTTATCTTCTTCATGATGTCTTTGTTAGAAAAGTAAAAATGCTGAAGAAGCCCAAGTCTGAATTGGGAAAACTCATGGAGCTTCACTGTGAAGGTAGTAGTTCTGGAAAAGCTACAGGAGATGAGACAGGTGCTAAAGTTGAACGAGCTGATGTATATGAACCACCAATTCAAGAATCTGTTTAAAATTCAAATTTTTAATAGTGACTAATAAACAGTCCTATTTGTGAAAATAAATAAATAAATAAAATATAAAAGGCTAGAGATACAGTTCAGCGATAGAGACCCCTAGGTTCAATGCCATTGTAAATAAATAAATAAATAAATAAATAGTTTCTTTATATGTTTCAAAATCTAGGCTCTTCAGATTATTTTCAGTTTGGGATCTATTTTGTATTTTAGAGATTTGGAATGTATTTTGTTTTTCCCAACCCAACTCTCCTTTTTTTTTTTTTTTTTTTGTATCATGGATAGTTTCTCAACTGTCTCTAGTATTCCTCAAGAACTTTAAAAGATTTCCTCAAGAACCTAAAGATTCTGTTTTCTGAGTTCCTGCCCCATGGTGATATTGGGGACACTGAATATTCAGAATGCAGTGTGTCACTTGGTTCAGTTTAGGGAATTTGAATTCTTCCTTCCACTTTTTTTCCCAACCCTGCCTCCAGGTAGTAGTTTCCCAGACAGAAGTGGCCAGCATGTTTTTGGAGTCTTGTTTTACAAGCAGCATACTGTAAGTCACTCTATATATAAACTGCAAACCACAGGCCTGGTTCTGATCATCAACAATCCTCCTGTTTACACCCATTACCATACAGGTGGCCCGGAATATTAATGCTTCTGTGGCTTCAAAACCCAGAGCACTTCAGTCCTATGCCTTCAACCTCACTAATTTCTTCACATTTCTGATTATATTACTGGCTCACAGCGAAATCTATCATTTTTGTTCTTGGTGTAGTTTTTGAATGTGTTTGTGTCTTTTTAATCTATCTTTGCTTTGGGGTCTGCAAATGAAAATGAGCACAAAACCAACAATATACTGTGCCATTGTTAGCATGTCTTGAATTGGTTCTTTGAGTTCTGAACATGCTTAAAATTCAAATTTGAGACTGAGGGAAAATACGTATCTTATGCTTTATTTTACGCAGGTTTGTTAGCAGAAAACTAAGGGGTTAGAAAAGGGTGGATGATGAGAATAACCCAAAATAAGTGACTAATGAATCTATGTTGATCAATTAATTTTATCAAGGTTATTTTACTTTTTTTGTGAGGAAGCAAGACTTTTTCATACTGAAAAATGAAGGTAAAATATATGAAGGTAAAATTCTTCTTTTTATATATCAATTTAAAAGTCAGTAGTGTTTTACCTAGTTAAAATAAAATGACTGCTTTTACCATGTCAACTTTTATTTTAAACCAGGATGTACATTTTTTATTTTCTCTTATTACCAAAATCAGATACAAAATTTTCGTCTTTAAAATATTCTCATCTTATGATCAATTTAAATGAACTCAATTTCCTTTAGAACATAGACTTAAATTATGTTTTAAGGCAGTAAGTCTGCTCCTACTTAACAATGTTTTTTAAATTATTTTTTGAATATTTTTCATAAAATATGTATTCTATACTTTTATTAACCATGCTTCTCCCTTCTCTCCACAGTATTATCACAAACTTGGAAGCAATTCCCTTGATTAATTTAAGTATAGATAGGCACTGCCACTGGATCCAGAGGTTATTAAAAGAATGTTATACTATACTTTTCATTCAACACACTTGAACATACGTTACCTCACTGGAGTCTCAAAACTACAATTTTAGAGAAGTAAAGTCTAAGTGTACCTCTCCCCAAAGTTTATAAATCAGTTACAGCATCCTGCGGGATTTAGCCGTTTACCCACCCAAAGCACTGATGAAAAATAACATCTTGGTAATTTGATACAAATGTTCCCTTTCTGAGATTATAAAATTGTTGAAGCAAAAAATGGATGTACCTTTGAAATCTATTATATGTGCACATGGGTATGTATGTGAAATATACGTGATAACTTTTTTTTAGTGAATGACTCTTGAAAGAAACAAAAAATAGGAAGCTAAACCATGTATTCCTGCCAGTATTAGATAATTATATGAAAATAGCAAGCAGGCACCTGAAAACTTACCAAATAAGAAAATGGTTTTCAGTGTGCCTTTCATAATATTATCCATACTGCCTTATGGAATACAGATTTTAATAACTAGTGTTCCATATATGCTGAGGCAACATAAAATGAGTTCAATGACTTAACTACATGTGAATAATTTTGATCATATTTTACACCTCTCTTTCCTACTTTCCATATGAACTCATACTTAACCTTGAAGCTCATTTATTTCTCTCAGTCTTTATTATTTTCCATTTGTATTATTATGGAAATTAAATGAAAAGTGCTGCAGGTAATAAGATGTATTAAGTACAGCGTGCTTGATGATATAATATTGAACACAGTCTCTGCTGTTACTATCAAAATGAATATTAGAATAACAGCGCTACCCTGGCAGGTAGATGGAGAAAAATTTCTAATAGGCTTACCATAAAATGACAGACAATTATACTAACCTCATAAGGTTTCTGTGAAGAAAATAAACTCTTAGGTTTTTGAGTAGCTAATAAGCTATTGAACACTCTATTCAAATTTAAAGTTCTTCAAGACTGACTTACAATCAGCATTGTCGAAAACTAGCAAAAATGAATATGGTTTCTTCACAGAATTAAATTTAAAAATGAGGGAAAAAAACACACAATCTAACTATATATCATTTGTCTTTTCAAGTAATAGCTGTGTTTATTTGATAATAAATGTCCAGGCTGCATTCTAAGATGTTGGGCATAAATAGATTCAATGTCTGAGTCTGAATCAACAGAAAACAACTGTAGCAATTATTGTTTTTACCATTAGAATTTCTGCTGGAAAGATGTGAAGAATTAAGCATTAAAAATATAGACATTAAGATATTTAAAAGTTCTATGATGAAAAATGTATCTTTGACCTTAAAATAACATATTTAACATGTATTATTCCAACCTCCAGGGCCCTGTCAACATCCGTTCTGTCTATTAAACTGTAAGAATAAGAAGGAAAGGATCATTAATCACATTGATGTCATAAATATGTATTTATAAATGACAAATGCATGTGCAAGGGAATTCTGAATGGATGTGCAGGTAAGATTTAGGTGACAAATATGGAGGAAAAACCTAAAGCGATATTAAAAATTTTAAGTCTTTAAAATTTCAAAGCATGACCTTTAAAAAGAAACTATCCATATGACTTTTAGAGGATATAAATCAAACATTAAAATGTATTCATATTAATACTTATGAAACAAAATTATATATATATTAGATGAGATTATCTTGATCAAAGATAAAATTTATGCAGTTTGTTAAAGAATATTATATAGACTTACATTTCTGACATTTTCATTTGCTACAAATATCTTATGTCAGATAACCATGATCCTAAAATTAGAATATTTTTTATTTCAACTTTTTAAATACAAAGGACTTATTAAATCTAATTCCCATTTCTTTTGGTCATCTTTCACAGTCTGGGACCACCACTTTGACCCTTTGTCAACACTGAGGCAGACTCTTAAAAAATAGAAGCAAATGGCCTTTAGACAGCTCCATAATTCTGACTGTTCTGTTTTCTTACTGAAATCCACCCCCTGTGACACCTTGTTTTTTTGCCCCTCCCCATTACCCATATGAATGTGGTTTTGGTTTGGAGAACTTACTTTAGTCGGGACATGTAGGTTAGCACCACAGCTACAGTAAAATAGACTCTCACAAACTCATTATTTCCCACATTACTTACAAAATAGGGGATCTTTACTATCAACCATTTCCAGAGAATAGAGTCTGCATTTACTACTCAAAATAGTCACTATTGCCTACATATCAGATTAAGAGTTCCTTCAATCTTTTTTGGAGTGTGTGTATACACACACACACATTTATTTAGAGACAGGGTCTCACTGAGTTGCTTAGGGTCTTACTAAATGGTTGAGGCTGGCTTTGAACTAAGATCTTTTTATTTCAGCCTCTTGAGCTGCTGGGATTATAGGCATGCACCACAGCGTCTTGCTGAAGTTTGTATATTTAAACAAACGTATAGGAAAGGTAGCAGGATACAATAGTCACTAATATGGCATTATGTAAAAATGTGGATGTGTAACCGATGTGATTCTGCAATCTGTATTTGGGGTAAAAATGGGAGTTCATAACCCACTTGAATCTAATATATGAAATATTATATGTCAAGAGCTTTGTAATGTTTTGAACAACCAATAAAAAAAAATAAACAAACGTACAGATACACACTGGTGAGTGCATATACGTGTGTGTCTAAGTAGGGTAGTAGAACTCCACAGATGAGAATACTTCAGAATTAAAACCATTATCACCATCAAACAACCCAGCATTTCTGCAAGAATGAATCATGGCATGCAGGTTAAAAGTAATGATTTCGTAGTCTTTGATACTTAGCTCCCAAATGTGGTAATGTGCGTGTAGATGTCCTTTCTGCCAAGATCTAAATGCATCTATCTGCCAATTCTGGAAATCAGTGACAATGGAAATGTCAGAACTGCTGTGCCAAGTATTCTGGCAACACAGACCATGTGACAATAACAGCTATGGTATCAGGAGCAAAGAAGCAACAGCAGCAGCAGGAAGACCCAGAAGAACCTCAGAGAAGGCTCAGTGTTGGAAGTCAAAAGATATAGCAGAGACGAGTCTTCAACGAAAATGATGATATGGAGTTTTCTATTGCCTAAGCTATCTCTGCCCCCAATGAAAATATTTTTAAGCCACTAGAACCCATTGCTGAAAAAGTGAGAAGTGAAGGAATTGATGAACACCAACACTGAGGAAGGGGATAATTTCTCAGTCATGACTGACCATCAGAATCTTTTCCAAGCTGGGTGCAGTGGCACACCCTTATAATCCCAGCAGCTTGGGAGACTGAGACAGGAGGATTGCGAGTTCAAATCCAGCCTCAGCAACCACGAGGCACTAAGCAACGCAGTGAGATATTGTCTCTAAATAAAATACAAAATAGAGCTGGGAATGTGGCTCAGTGGTCGAATGCCCTGGAGTTCAATCCTTGATACCCATCCCCACATTCCTCCCCCCAGAAAAGAAAGAAAAAGAATCTTGTTCAAAAATACAGGCCCATGTTCCTTCTATGGAAAGTCAGCTACATTAGATCTTAGGATAA
The DNA here is from genome assembly GCF_021218885.2 of Marmota monax. Lineage (NCBI taxonomy): Eukaryota > Metazoa > Chordata > Mammalia > Rodentia > Sciuridae > Marmota > Marmota monax. The sequence goes on from NW_026692781.1 coordinate 21,255,488, forward strand.
TAGAAGTAAACCACACAGGGACTTATAGGTCAAAGTAATTTGGATAATACTCTGAGAGCAAAAGGGAACTATTTTAAGAACTTGAAGCAAGGATGCACCATAAGCACCATAATCTAATTTATGTTTAGAAAGTGACTGCTTTTTAGAGATGATTTTTTGATAGATAGACCAATACAAGGCCATTGCTGGAGGCCAGGAGAGAGGTGATTATGACTGGGACTGGTTTAATATTGGCAAAATGACAATTAGTTGATGGATTTCAAATATATTTGGATAGAATAAGCAACATTTCCTGAGAGACTGAACTATTGGTATTAGGGAAAGGATCAATAAAGATAGCATCTAGATTTAAAAGAATTGACCTGCATATAAATAGGATAACGTTATTCCTACAGGTTAAAAGTAAAGTAATAAAGCTTGAGCTTTTGTAGATCATCTTGACCCTGGCTACAGTGGGGATCCCTTTCAAACAATGAAACTAAGTTGTTTGTTTTCACCTAAAAGGAATAGCCACTTATAGAGCATTCATTTGGCGATACCACATTGTTACCTAATTCCATTGACAACACAGAGGGGAAGAAATGTCCATCACAGAGAAAAAGATTTTTAATCACCCCAAATTTATTGAAGACTAAATATATGCTTGGGGGACTCATATTTCCCTTAGAAGTGCATACGTGTGAATAATACATGCCATTTTAGAATGGAAAGGTTTTATGATTTCTTCCTTTCCGTCGTTATTCCCTAAAGGGTTTTCTGTAATATGCTAACGGGTTACATATAAATGATGTTCATTATAAAATAAGTTTTGAAAAATAATGTTTCCTTTACCCTGTCACCTTTTAAAGGTTTTTTCTTTGTCAAAATGTGCAGGGATCTTGATGAGGAGTGTAATTTTTTCCAAACTCATTTAAAAATTATTACTTTTAAGATGTGTATAGTTCTGATGACCAAATAGTCAAATTCCTTTGAGAGGGGATTAAGGTGAAAGAGAGATAAACAATATTGCTTTTTGCTAAGGTAAAATCCAGTCTCTTTCCCTTTGGTTCTTACTTATTTGAGAGTCTTGCCTATATTAGTTAAAAATGTCATATCATACTTCTCTGTTATGAGTAATTTTCTCTCTGGACTCCATTTTTATTCCCTTTGGGCTCATGTGCTTGCTCTCTCTCTCTTTACACACACACACACACACACACACATGAAATAGGATTGTGGTTCTGCCTCCATGATAGCCTGATCTGAGAAAGCCTGTTAAGAATAACTCTTGTAGCAAATTTCTTTTTTCTAATCTTCATGTTCACTTGCTTGTTTTCTGTCTACTGTATTTGCTTTTCCCAGAGGGAAGGATGAGTAGATTCAATGCCAAAACAGTCATATTTACCTGCTTGAACTTAGGCCCGTGTTTACGAAGTCCAACTCCACTGGATCCTGTCTAGCTAATGGAGGCCTTCCAGATGTGTTTTGCTTTACAAGCTAAGAACCTTCATTTTTTAGGCCTCCAAATCCTACTGACATTTCCTGTAGGTGACTCATAAGGCAACAGGAGACAAGTTAAGGATGCAGTGAATTATATTTTGAAAATTACGTAGATTTTTAGTATTCTCACCACAATAATAAGTATGTGAGGAAATGTATATATTAATTAGCCCTTCCTAATGTTAATTAGAAAATGTACATGTTAACTAATAAAAGACATGTTTTCATGTCCAATCAGTTTTTGTTCTATATTTTCATTTTCTCTTTTGGAGCCATTCCAGAATGTATAAACATTCAAGATATCATGCTGTCCATGATAAATATATGCTGTTTTTATCTGTCATTTTCAAATACATTTTTAAATGACAGGCTGGCTGTTAGTGTTCTCAGTCATCTGTCTTCCCATCTCAACAAGTTTTCACATAGATTCCTAGAGTAGTCCTTGATGAAATATTCTACTATTGTCTGTATCTTTCCTATAAAGCACAGGCTTCATAGTCAACAAATTTCAAAATGTTAGACCTCTACTTCCCCCTTCTCCAAACTTTAATTCTCTGTCTTATCCATTAAGTTGTTTCCCAGGTTTTCTTAGTTTGGATCTGTTTCTTCTACTGTGAGTAATCTGCTGTGTTTAATAATAGACTATACATCTTCAGCAGGCAACACACTCATTGAGGGTAAAGCCTCAGTTGGTCATACTGCTGTTCCTATAAACCAGCATAGTACAAAGTATATGTTAGCAAAGATTTGAAGAAAAAAAATGAGCAAATGCATGAATATGTAAAATGGCAAGTAAAACAAGTTATCTATGTCTTTACAATTATTTCCTGAACCACTCTTAATGACACCACTCTTTTCCTTTGACTACAGCCATAGATTTCTATAACTAATATCTTGTTTACATACTTGGTTTTTTATTTTATTATATCACCTGCCAATCATTTCATCCTTCTATTTAAAAACTCTGAGACTCTCAGTGATATGATTCATGATGAGATCCAAACAGAAGCACACATACTCAACTTCTCTTGTATTATAAAAATTCGTATCACCTGGAATGGAATGAGCTCTTCTCTCTGGTTTTCTTTCATGGTGTCTCTGACTCCCTGCTGGTCTGTTGTATTCCCTAAATTCATCTCTGCCAACCAGATTCCTGGTACTATTTTTATTTTTTACTCTGTGACCACTGCAGTTCAGATTCTTCTCTGTATCCTGATAGGTTGAGCTTTAACTTCTACCCTTCGCTGCCCTATTCTCCCCATGTTCCTTAATTCAAACTCAATTAATTAAACATTTGCACAAAGCCCTAATTTGCTTACCCCTACCTCACCTCTTGATCTCTTCATCCAGGTATAGAAGCGAAGGACAGTTTGATAGTTAAGAAACATTACCTATAAGATTTACCCCTTTAGCAGAGCTGTGAGTCAATTAGTTTATCTGAGAATAGGTTGTGGGGTGGAGGTCTAGTCTTGCAGTCAGTCTACATGGGCAAATGTTCCCTAGCTTTGTGTTCTTGAACAAGTTTCTTAATCTCTCATTGCACAATTTCTTCATTTGAGTGCTGGGGATGTTAACAGAAGCAAACTTAAGTAAAGGTTGTGAATCTTTAGTAGATAGATAGATATTGATACAGACATAGATAGATAAAGGCTGGTTAGAATAATACCTGGTCCATATTAATAAGCTAAAGTGTTAGTTATGATTACCTAACTCCATGGAGGCCTAGGCCAAATGAAACCTCCAATCTAAAATTATCTTAAGAGCCAACTGAACACTGTTCCTGAACATTTAAAGAATAACTATTATTCCTCCTCCTCTGGGATTGTCCCCCTTTATTTTACTGCAAGATCCAGACTTTCTCTCTCATCTGTATTCTTATTTGCTTTTCCCACTTGGGGATAACATAGCAAACATGTGCTTAATTAACTTTACTTAAATGACATTCTCAACTTTTAATTATGACTTTTTGGTAAATAAAGTATTCTCTTTCACTGTCCTCAATGTCAAACCATATTTATATTGTTCTTAATACCAAACCTTGCAATTTTTTCCTACTTTGCAAACTGCTGATAAAAACATGGAAATTCAGTTCTTCATCTGGTGATCAATCTCCCTCCATTAAAACCATAAGTCTACTCTGCTTTTTATTACACAAAGAGTTAACGTCTACAACAAATACAGGCAAATTCTGATATACCATTTCATATCCTTCCCATTATGAACAGTTATTAAAGACTTGCAGTTGTTCAAAATAGATAACTGAAATAACAGGATGGATTTACAAGTTAAAATAATAGCTTGATCTTGAACACAAAGTATTAATTGTTGATGACTTGTAAATGGTCATTAAACTTTATATTTAATAGTATTCAAATATTTTTGTCTTAAATATTGTTTATAAAATGCTTAGTTTCCAATGTCATTAATCTTTAGAAATGTGGAAGGAAATGGTTAACAGCCAGATATTTTTAAAATGCAATTTTACGAAAGGGGAGGTAAACCACCTTAATAAAGAACTAGCCTTGTTTAAGCCTACTAATGATAAACATGTGGGTTCTGACTACTCTCTCTTTTAGAATATGCCTTATATATTTTACGGTGCCTGGGAAAAAATATTTCCCTTATCTTTGGATAACTATATATTGTAAAACTATTTTATGGTCTGGAGGAAAACTATTCTTTTATCTCTAATTGATAAAGAATCCATAGCCAGTTCAAGAGCATGCTGATTGATTTAAAAATGAATTCTTAAATGACAGCAATGAGAATGATTAGAACCTTGAGAGATAGACAGCAGTAGCCAGATAAAATTTCCATCTAGCACAAAGTATCAGTTATTTTAAATGTGAAAATGCCATAAAAATTAATTAAGTCAATGCTTTTTTTTTTTTTTTTTTGAAACAGGAATTAAACCAAGAGGTACTTAACCACTGAGCCAATCACCAGTCCTTTATTTTGAGATGGTCTCAATAAATTGCTTAGGGTCTTGTTAAGCTGCTATGGTTGGCCTTGAATTCCTAATCCTCCTGCCTCAGCCTCCCAAGTCACTGGGATTACAGGCATGCACCTCTATATGAGGCTAATCAATGCTTTTTTGACACTAAAATAAATGCAAACAAAAACTTTTGTCCCTAGTTAACATATACAGAAAAGTGAAAATGCCAAGAGAAACAGAGAGAATCAACAGCCCAGTGGAATGCAAGGTCACAATGGAGCCAAAAGGTAGATGGCACAGCTCTTGGACATTTTCCAGATAGGTGTTGAGGGCTTCCATTACTTGCAATGAGAACATCTTAGCTTTGCCAACACACAGCTGGACATTCACTGTCCCACCAACAGTCACTCCACTGCCATTGCCACAAGTATAAAATTCCCACTTTCTTTCCTCCAAATTATCTTCCACTGAAACATATCCACCATACATTTTGAATTTCAAAGGTATATCACCTGTTGAAAGTTAAATAATATTTTAATATTTAGAATGAATTAAAAATAATTTCTATAGACTATTTTTGTTTGTTTTGTTTTGTTTTTCTTTTTTTTTCTTTTCTTTATTATTTTTTTTTTTTGCTTTGTTTTGTTTTTGTTTTTGTAACCAAGGATTGAACCTCAGGGATACTTGACCACTAACCATATCCCCAGCCCTATTTTGTAATTTATATAGAGACAGGGTCTTACTGAGTTGCTTAGCCCTTCACTTTAACTGAGGCTGGTTGTGAACTAGCCATCCTCCTGCCTCAGCTTCCTGAGTCACTGGGATTATAGGCATGTGCCACCATGCCTGGCCTATTGTGCATTTTTAAGTAAATATTGCAGTTGAAATCCTATTCAATTGGAAAAATAAGAGACCCACAATAAGAATCCAGAGGTACTTAACCACTGATTGACTCAGTGATTAATTACCTCTGGGTTTAATTCCTGTTTCAAAAAAAAAAAAAAAGCATTGATTTTAATTAATTTTTATGGCAGGAGGATCACCAAATTCAAACTTGTCTCAGTAATTTAGGAAGTCCCTAATCAACTTAGTGAGACACTGTCTCAAAATAAAAAATAAAAAATGGCTAGGGATGTGGCTCAGTTGTTAAATATCCCTGAGCTCAATCCCTGGCAACCCTTTCCCTGAAAAAGATTCTATTCGGAGTGTGGTGGAGTGTGTGCTCCATATAGGTGAATGTAGTTTGGTGGGGGGGGGGGGGATTATGGTAAAGAATTCCCAATTCTCATAACATAATATACTCATAAGAGCTACCTAGAAAACCTAAAACTGATTCAGGGTGAAAATAAAAGCAATAATATTTAATTGGAGTTTATGTTTCAATAGGGAAACATGCTTAAGGGAACATGCTTAAGATAGTTCATGAAAGAAGATAGTCAATCATCAAATAATTAAAAATTTACAATTTTTAATAATGAGTAATAGTCATAGAGATGGCCATTATATGTATGAAATGTCTTTAAATGTACACATACATATTATATATAAGTTACATAAATAGAACATGTATAAAGAATATTTAGTATGTACAGATGCTTAAAATGGAAACAGAGCTTAATTTAAACTCAGTGACTTTTTTAGGATGAAATTTTATTCATTTTAATAAAGCACATATTTTGTGTTATGTTTTTTCCTGTAATGATGAAGAATGTGAGTTATCATCTTCTTATGTGACCAAGGGAAATCATGTCAGCCAACAGCTGTGCTTGATTAGAACATCAATCAAAGCAGCCCATCCCAAAGAGGGGGCCATCTGACAAAGTTGTTCTCTCTGTTGCCTTGGCCAGACCCATTAAACCTTGCAACATGTACACAGGGATGTGCTACTGATATTTAACAATTAGCTCTCTGAGTGTAGTTCCAACATGAACACCAGGTAATATTTTCATTTAATTAACAAATAAGATCTAAGTGAAACATCAAAGAGGTATATTGGAACTTGAGTTGTTCATCAATGATATGAATGACTAACTAGTTTTCTTAATTGGGCAACAGTTTTTGAATACTGAAAGAGCATTTCTTCCACCTTTTTTATTCTATTAACATTTAAGAACCTACAGAACCCATACTCTTTTAAATTTAGACTTAATTACTAACATTTTAACACATTATATATAATTTTTGAATGTATTCAAATTTGTAAGTTCATCAAGATATATCTAGTGGATGCATACATATATTCAGTCTATACATGGATGAAGATGTGATTCCACTTTTTCCCTTATCTTTGACCAAATAAGCCTAAAGGACACACGTGGGTATAATGATATTGTAGAAAAATATATCTTACATATCCATGTAAATTATAAGATATTATTTTGCAATTACAATGTGATTTGTCACTGTATTAAAATTTGTTTTATTAAGTGGTAATAAACCAATATAAAATAAGTAACTAAAAATATGATTGTGTGTTTTTTTCTAGTAAAGGTCTCTCTGGGAATCTAATGAACACAAGTCATACATATAATAGTTTGAATAAAATATCTGGAGATTCAATAATCTCAAAATACAGAATGTACAAACACACATATGCACTTAATTTTCATAGGACAAAAATACTCATTTATTTTTTGTAAAGACATACTAAGTTCTTTTTCTTTGGCCCAATAGACCTATACTTCAAATAAACGAAAAGCACAACATAACTATTACCATTTAAAGATTACTATCTTTTCTTAGCAAATTAAACTGAAGTATTTAATTAGTTCAATGAGTCTATGTGAAGAAAACCTGATTTAATTATTTGCTTGCTGGCCTGTCTTTTTTTTCCCCCTCAAGATGTGGCTCATTAAAAGTTGTGATGTACTCTGCCAATAAAATTTAGCAGATTGCCCTTTGCAAATAGGTAATTAAGATAGTATATGATACATAAAATTGTTTTTTGAGCTTCTAATCAATCACTGAAAGTAAGACAAATACTTAAAGCTAAATAATATTTTCAAAGTATACATATTATTTTTTAAAAATAACAATATAATTTTATTATTACAGTACATATTCTACTGTTAAATGTTAACTAACAGAGAAAAACTTTGCCCAATTAAGAAAACTAATCATTCATATCGTTGATGAACAACTGAAGTTCTGATATACATCTCTGCTGTTTTACTTATATCTTAATTGTTAATATAAATGAAAATATCAAAAGATAATGATAAAAGTACTTTATAACAAAATACATTTAACATTTTTAAAGGATAAAAAATGGATTAAAAAACATAAAATGACCTTGCAAGTAATAAATAAAGCAAGAATATTAACTCCTTTATTATGTATCCACAAGGATTTTCTGAAAGAGATGAAATGTTAGGCATCTGGAGATGGAGGAGAGAGGAGGGTTGCATAGTCTTTAAAGCAAAATAATCGCTGGCATATCACATGGCTTTGGAGGGGGTAAAAATTCAAAAATGGGAGTAGAGCAATATTACTACTACATTAGGTTTTCATACATTCAAAAATTATTTGAGGATAGAAAGCAAACAGGAAGAAATTCATCTCACTTAGTAAGGATTTATATCTATAGAACAAGGACATAATACTCTTACTGTGTAATGGAAAGCCAAGCCAGAGATCAACTTCTGGGGATTAGGAGTGATTGTGACATTTTAAAAATAGTCCAAACAAGAATATCTCTGACAGTAGAATAAAGGTGGATTGAAAAGGCAGAGACTGTCTTCTGAAATGATGGTTACAGAAGTAATTCTAGAAGAAATGACATCTAGAATTCTGCTGGGGATGACAAGGGCAGGGAATCAAGGGAAAACCATATGAAGAGGCATCAGAAATTTATAGCCAAATATGTTTGCCAATCAAAAGACGGTATGCTGAAAATCCCTTTATGTTCTTGCTTGAGTTGTCTATGAAAAACCATCTTTTGGTTTAGTTAATAGGATGTTATGAAAGCAGGAAAAGTCAGGGAAAACTATTGGGGGAATCCACCTCCTCATGTATCGCTGAGGTTGACAGCGGATCACTCAGGCAGATTCAAAGTACAAAACAGATGCTATAGAATTCTGCACACAGAAGGTGTGGTGGTGCTCACCTGTGATCCCAGCACATCAGGAAGCTGAAGCAGAAATATGGCAAGTTGAAGCTAGATTTAGCGACTTAGCAAGGGCCTGAACAACTTAGCAAGACCCTGTTTCAAAACAAAAATTAAAAAGAACTGGAGATGTAATTCAGTGGTAATATGTACCTGGGTTCAATCCCCAATATAAAAAAAAAAAAACTGCACACAAATGTGAGTGTGAGGTAAAAGATATGCTATTAAAGATACTATTAATCAGCAGTCTTGAAATTTATGGATGTGATAATTCTGGTCACTCAGGCTTCCTCTTGCTGTTTCATTAGATGTAGCCATTCTCATAGACAATTAAGAGAGGAAATAATCTCACAGTAGAAATCAGAAAAATAAGATTTATAAGGGATTACAAAAACATACTGGGTCAATCAAAAAGCTGAAGAGGGTGATTGCTTTCTTTTATTTTAAATGATACAGTTCTGTCATTTGTCAATACTTTGTATTTAGAGCACAACACTTCATATATAAAGTTCCTACCAAAGCGCACTGTACTTCTTGAATGAAAAGTTTACTTTGATTTTTAGCACATAAAATCATCCTTGGATATTACTCCCAGAAGCATCTATCAATCTTGATCAAAACTGTAAGAAGGGTTAGCATAACAGAGAAAGAGTTGCATTTTTCAAAGTTTAAGATGAATCTTTAAAAGAAAGTATATAGCTTTTCAGTTGTACTCTGTGTGTAACTGGACAGGAAAATTCACATTTGAGAGAGCATGGAAGAAAATATGTATAAAAATTGTAGGGAAGTATGAAGAATGTAAAAGAGAGGTGTTTATATTTGTATGTCAGAGAAGACTTTTTCCCAAAATAATGCAATAAGCTGTGATAGAAAGCATGATTAGAATTTGCCCAAGTAAATAGTGGACAAAAGAATATTCAAGCAAAACAGAACTCTATCTGTAAAAGCTTTAAGAGAGAGAGAGAGAGAGAGAGAGAGAGAGAGAGAGAGAGAGAGAGAGAGAGAAGAGGCTAATTGAAGATGAAGAGGAAGCTATGGTGTAATGAGTAAAGAGAAAAAGTGGCATGAGAAAAGTTTTTTGGTAGGACTCTTTAAGAATATTATTTATATGCTAAGCACATTGATAAAACACAGGAAAATTAGAAAGCAGAGGTTTACATACAAAAAAAAAAAAAACAGTAAAAAGAGAGTGAAAATGAAAACAGAAAAGCCAGAAAATATTTTGCCACAGCCCAAAAGACAGTGGAAGCTGGAATTGTGTAGTGTAAGTGAAGACTAAGAGAAGTAGATGGATTAAAATAAAAGGCTATACTAGGGGATTTCAGATGCCAGTTCAAGGAGGGGGCAAATAATGGAGGACTACAAGACTACTAGCATGAGTAAGTGCGGGAAGCAGTTATACGAGGATATCAAGAATTCAATACTGAGAATGGGAAATCTGACGTCAGATTAACTCACATGAAAAATGATGGAAGTAGACAGATGGGTATATGGGATTGTCACAGCCAAGTAGTTCCTAAGGAGACATGACAAGTAAATCTAATAAGCATCTTGGATATAATTTTGGAAAAGGAAAAGAACACTTTTTTAAAAAAAATAAGGAAATCTGATGTATGGATTTTAGTTAATAATCACTTATCAAAATAATTTCATTAATTTGTCAATACTAAAATTAAGACATTGAGAAGTGGGTAAGGTTTTTGTGAACGCTCAGTACTAACACCAGAATTTTCTGTAAAGCAAAACTGTTCCAAAATACAAAATTTATTTGAAAAATACATAAAAGAGAACATTATACTCTAAAAGTAAAAAAAATTTACTCTCAAAAATTTGGAAGAAAAACACATACTTTGGGAAGGATACGGCAATTGTATTCGCAGCAGTGAGGCTGTTGTACAAAATTTAAATACAGCCCCAAGCTAACACTTTTTTGCTGAAAATTCTTTCATCCTGCAAATATATTAGATATACATTCTTTTGAAGAGATGTGTCAGCAACTTCTGCTTCTTAAATAGATTATTTCCAAACACAATGGATGTCTTTATAGCTTTCCTCTGCTGCTGGTTCCCCTTGCCTTTTTTAATGAAGCTCTTGTGTGTTATTGCTTTTACCTATGCCATTATTTTTCAAAAAAATATGCTTCTCCCTTACAGTTTCCAAATAATTAATCAGAGGAATATCCTCATTTCACTAAGAAAATGCCACTATAAAATGCATTGACTTTCTTTAATTTCTTGCATAAAGTATTTTTAACCTAAATACAAACCAATTTATTGCTTCCTCTTGAAAATAATGCTACAGATCTCACCTTCTGGCTTAATGTTTAAACAGATACACAAGGAGGATAGATGCTCTTACTCGTGAACAGATAAGAACATGCATTTGTCTTAATATGTTCGCTTTAAAATGATGTACACAATGAAAGACAAGATATGGGATTTAAAAAATCATCTTTATGATTAAATATTCTATGTGTTTTGATATCCATAATTAAGAATCAAATGCAATTTTTTAAAAGAAATACTTGGAATATAAGAATTCCTGATTAATTGCTGATTATTTGAATCATAGTCATTTTTTCCTCTTGTTCCTCCTATGAAGGTCTATACTAAGGAAATAACATGTTGAGTACATGAGACCTGGTTAAAACCAAGACAACAACATTTTCTTAAGGTCATGCTGGAAAAATAACTTGGTAAACCTTGAATGGTTTACAAAATGTAACAGATAACTATTTTCATCACTGCAAAAATATGAGCTAGGATGCTGGAAACCCAACAGAATGGTAAAACTCTTAAGGACATCTATAGGTCAACTTTCATAAGACCGGAAGTGAAACAAAATTAAAGTCCTCAAAAAAGGATGAGAACACCCATCTTGCAACTTCTACTTGTAGACATTAAAGGAAAGTCCAACTTTTTTTACAGAGCAACCTAGAAAAAGGGTTAGCAGATCCTTTATTAGCAACTTCTCCCTTAAAATTTTCACTTGACTAGCTAAATCTTGGAGGACCCACAATACTTTAAAAACTGGTTTTCCCCTTTTTAATATGTAATGAAATTAGATTAGATTATTTCATCTTCAATTTTCCTATTTCAGATGCTTTCAAGGAGGTTGTGATTGGGGAAAACTTTCATAAGTCAAGCACTACTTTTTTTTCAATAAATCATCTAAAGGCAGCCTCAATTTTCTTTTATACACATATATAATGAGATAAAATGAAGAAATGGGAGAGAAATAGAGCTAACATAGTAGCTTATTAGCATTATTAAGAGTACTTGAGAAGGAGTCAAGATGGCGGAGAAGAGAAGGTTACTTTCCAAATGGCTCCATGGTGCAGGACCAGGAAAGAGGAAAAAGAGCTTCTTTTGGGGGTCAGTAACAAAAAGAAAAGAAAAGAAATCCTACTGGGATTTAATACTGGACTCTTGGAATGGCCTAGGGACACAGAAGTTTAAAAAAAGAAAGAAAAAACCCACCTCTGGCACTTTTGACTGCTCTGATCCACCTCAGGCAGGTTGAAGAAAGAAAGTGCACATTTTGGGTGGCACCGAGGCATGTCTTAAAATGGAGAGGACAGTGATTGTAACATTGATCCAATAGGTGAGCTGAACTTTGCTTTTGTAAGAGAGGAACTAAGCATATCTCCCAGTGACCTGTGGAGAGCAGGGTCAGCTGCCATCTTTTTCCACTGTGCGACAGCTGTGCAACAGCAGGGGGTGGGCATATGTGGGTCCAAACCCAGGCACCCAGACCTGTATAATTCCAGCTGGGTCCCAAACCCTAACCTGGGCTAAACCCGCCATGTGACCTAAAGGATGACTAGAAAATCTGGTGAGATTCAGGCTTGGAAAGTGTTGCACCCAGGGAAAATTGAGAAACTCAGAGATCCTAGGGAGGTAGAGGAGGGGTGAAGGACTGCCTCCTCTAAAACCCTGAAGATATTCAAGCAATACAGCTGCCCAGTGCAGATTAGAAGCAGGTGGGCTCAGAGGTGTGCTGATTTAAAAAGCCGTACTAAACATCATTCTATGAAGCAACAGGGTCTAAGTAGTCCCTAACCCTGCTTCTGGGAACTCCTTTCATGTAACTACAGTAACCTTGCTCTGAATAGAGTAGACAACATCCTCCAACCACCCCCACCTCATATTGCTGAGAAAGGGAAACCTGACTACCTCCACCAAAACAAGAAAGAATTGATAGCCCCCACTACTACTCTTGAATGAATACATACCTCAAGAAAAAATGGAAGGAGAAACAACTGGGAATAGACAACAAAGATATAATATAATGGACAATATTTTGACTATCACAACAGATATAATTTCTTAAAAAATTCCATCAAGAAATTTTTCTTTAAACTTTTAAGTTCTGAATGCTCTGTGGACATTTGTATGTGTACATATTTGTCTTACTCTTTGTATTTTTAGCATTTCTTGAAAGTAGTTATTTTCTTGACTTTGTTTTTGAGGACTAAGTTTCTAATTAGTATACCTTGGTTTTGTTTTATGTTGTTGTTATTATTGTCTCGTATGGTTTTTCTCCTATTTCCTTTGAGTCTATTCCTTTCTCTTCTTTCACAAACAGCCAAATTTTATTGTTCTCTTTCACTCTTCCTTTAACTCTTTATTTGTTTGTTTGTTTGTTTACTCTTGGTGCTGGGTATTGAGTCCTAGGCCTTGTACATGCTAGGTAAGTGCTCTACCACTGAGCTACATCCTCAGCCCTTCCTTTAACTCTTTACTACTAACTTCTTTAATCCTCCTTCTCAGTTATTACATCCAACACCTCCTGTGCATTCCCCCTCTTCACCTTTTTTAAATAATAAGCCCTTTTATAAACATAATATCTCTACTGTTGGCAATTGCCTACCACACCATTTCAGGTGATAATGCCAATTAATATTGTAAATGTCTAAATAAGAACTATTTAGTTTATATCTCCGGAAATTAAGACAAAATATATAATCTGAAAGTTGGCCATGAAGAAAAGATGTTAAGAGAACATGAACAGAACTTTCAAGAAAAATAAAATAGCATGAAAAGACCAAATTTAAGATTTATTGGGATAGATGAAGGCTTAGAGATGCAAGCCAAAGAAATGCACCAAGTGGGTTTCATTCCAGGGATGCAAGCGTGGTTCAAACATATAGAAATCAAGAAATTTAATTCACTACATCAATAGGCAGAAAGAAAAGAATCAGTACAATTATCTCAATAGATGCAGAAAAAGCATTGACAAAATACAGCATCCATTCTTATTCAAATCACTAGAAAAACTGGGGATAGTAGGAACATATCTCAACATTGTAAAAGTTATAAGCACTAAACCCAAGGCCAACATAATTCTAAATGGAGATAAATTGAAAGCATTCCTTCTAAAAACTGGAACAAGACAGGGATGCCCTCTTTCCCCACTTCCATTCAATATAGACCTTGAAACTCTAGTCAGAGCAATTAGGCAAAAGAAAGAAGTTAAAGGGATACAAACAGAAAAATAAGAGCTCAAACAATTCCTATGTGCTGATGACATAATCCTATATTTAGAAGACCCAGAAAACTACTAGAAGTCATACACAAATTGAGCAGAAAAGCAGGATCTAAAATTAACACCCACAAATCAATTGTGTTCCTATTCACAATGATGAATCAGCTGAAAGAGATATTAGGAAAACTATCTCATTCACAATAGCCTCAACAAAAATAAAATAAAATACTTGGGGAATCAATCTAGTGAAAGACTTCTACAATTTGAAAAAATACAGAATATTAAAGAAAGAAATTGAAAAAGACCTTAGAAAATGGAAAAGATCTCCCATGTTCTTGGATAGGCAGAATTAATATTATCAAAATGGCCATACTACCAAAAGTGCTATACAGATTTAATGCAATTCCTATTAAAATGCCAGTGACATTTTGGTGGTACTTGGAATTGAACCTAGGGGTGCTCTAGCACTGAGTTACATCTCCAGATCTTTTTATGTTTTGTTTTGAGACAGGTTCTTGCTAATTACCTCAAATTTGCAATCCTCTTGCCTCCCTGTCCCCAGTTGCTAGGATTACACCCATGCACCACTATCCCTAATAGAATGCTTAAACTTATTGCATGTAAAACATCCTTAAGGATTTTCATTTTGTTCTCAATTTTCTTGTCTTCCCTTCAACTTTTTCCAAGTATTAGTAGTAATATTAATAGGAATAATAAAATAACAGTAGTGCCTTCATTTGTATCATTTCATAACTTTTGCCTAAATCCTAGAATGCCATTAGAATAACATCCAAATTTTTTTACCATATTAGATCCTTCACCAGGATCTAAGCAACCTGGTTGCACTATGTACCTGAGCCATTCCAAATTGCTTACAATTCTGGGAACACAGAATTTTGTGTTCAGCCTCTGGTCTCTTTGTATATTCTTTCTCTAACTCCCTTTCCTGTTAAATCTTATTTATCCTTCAAATCTTGTTCTAGAAATCTCAGCCATTCTTGACTCTCAAATTTGGATTAATTTATCTTATATTGTTCTAGATCTCATCATATCCAACACTTCCTTTATCAAGGTGCATACAATGTTGGCAAATTGCCTATGTATTTACCTGTATATATTACTACATAAAAGATCCCTGAATATAGAAAATATAGAGAGTGTAGGAGCATTGGACCTACAACCTTTACTCTTTTGAAATATGCAATAAATTCATGATTTTAAGCCTCCTTTTCCTGAAGAACACTATATCCCTCAACTTTGTAGTGAATTAATTCATCAAACTGGCAAAATTTCATTATTAAGCATTTCTCCATACCAGTAATAGTTTTCACAAATTTAACATCTATGAAATATTTTGGAATAACTTTTTTCCTAAGTAGCTACATTTGTCCTTTCCTTCTATATAAGGAGGGGTATGAAGAAGGGGAGAAAGAGAAAGAGCTATTTTTTTTCCTTCTCACTCCATTAATATAATATCAAACAAGGATTGCTTTAAAGAAAAATTAAGTTGATGATTGCATCACAGAGTACTCATGCCTGTCCTGCCTGGCCCTGGTGCCCTTTCATGCAGTACAACATATTTGCCTAATGACTTAAAACATTTGATGATGGCATCACATGACTGAAAACAATGAGAGAACAAGATGCCAACCAAGGCTCTGAATTTCATTATGGGAAACATTCAAAAGCATCCTGCTCAATAGTACAGTACCAAACATAGAAGGCATTGTACTTAAATTAGAAATTCTCTGATACTTGGAATGTGCTTGTAATTATGAAAACTTACAGAGGCATATTTATTCGCATACTTTCTGGAATATTAAAACTTGAAATTCATTTTGGACCCAGTAATGGTAAGAAAGATATGTATTTGTGAACCAACACTCTTTTTTGCCTTCATGTAACTAGGTTATTTGAATCAAATGTTTTTCATCAAATTTCTTTTTTATCTGCCTGGAAAACAAAACAAAACAAAACAAAAAACGGTTTTCAAGAGAAATAAATGGTAGTCTCATAAAAATGCAAAAATGATCAAGTTATTTTCCTACTTAAAATAATTCTGTGGCTTTGCATTGCTCTTAGTCTAAATTTCAATCGTTTTAAACTAGCCTATAAGGCCTTTCCTTTCTCATTTTATCTCATGGCAATTTTCCCTTTGCCTTTTAGATTTAGCTCTACTGTTCTTCACACACTTCCTCAGATGCCAATGTCCTTTCTAGCCTCAGAACTTGAGCCTACCAGTCAGTCCCTTTCCTAGACTACCCCATACACTCAGTTTATCCTAAATGTACCCTTTATTGAGGGAAGAGTTCACTGACCTACATTCTAGCATAAGTCCCCTATTGTCTATTATCTGAGATCTTTTCTTATAACACATGACAGAGTATAATTGTATATTTTTTCCTATTTGATTTGAGACTCTCACTTATATTAGTGTTTAAGTAATCTGAAAATATGGATCTGACGTGCTTATTATTATATTCCTAAATTTAGGCTTGGACTTTTGGCAAAAATAGAAATATTTACTAAATGGAAATATTTATTTACTGAAAGGTTTCAACAGGGTTGGAACAGCGGGATGTAAGATTTTGTTTTTTATGGGTTTTGGGGGGCTCCAAATTTGAACACAAAAAGCAACACTGCTTAGTGTTAGCACTGGCCATAGTTTGGTATTGTAAGTTTGAGGTTTCTATGCCTCAGAAGCTCATGAAAGTATGGGGACTCTCAAGTTTCATCATTTCAAAAACTTTGAGGAAAATATGCTCATTCTGAAAAAGACTGCACAAAATAATTAAAAAATCAAGTTTTGGGATTGTGATGTATGATATCATACCAGCGTTCTAACTCATGTTCGTCAGGGGCTCTGCCTGATGCTGGTGTAGTACAATTCAGACCAATGGAAAAAAGCACTGTAAAGCATTTCATAGCGCAAAGTCCTGACAAGATCTACTAGGAGGAAAATCGTATCTGTGGACTGCAGAGATAATCTGAAGGTTCTGGCAATAAAACAGAAAGGCTAGGGCAACAACTGTGCCACCTCAAGCTGTATAAATTTGGACAAGTTTCTGAAACCAAATTATCCTCATTTTCTGATCTGTAAAATGAGGACAATAATATTAACTTTAGATACATGAAGTGCCTAACACAGTGTCATGCTAAATAAAGAAAAAGCAATGTAATTAGCGGCCCAATAGTGTTAAGGGTTTGAGAAGTAATAACTCCAGTGCACATACATAGCTAGAAACATCTTCTTCTAAGATGTCTTTAATGAGATCAGCAAAAAGTAATTTTGTTATGCATTATATTTTTTTTTGTCATGTTTAAATTACAAAGCTAGTAAATATAGTTTGGTGAGGAAATTTTGATGATTTTAATTAATTGTCATGTTTGTAGTAAAAATTAAATGATAATATAAAAATCTCATCTTTACCATTTCTTCATATTCAAATTACTAAAGATTATCTTATAAATTAACTTATCGTATAAATTTCTGGTCCTAAGAAAGTCAATCTAAGACAACTTGCATATCAGAAGGATTTTTTTTAATGTTTTTAGTTGTTGATAGAACTTTATTTTTATTTATTTATATGTGGTGCTGAGAATCAAACCCAGTGCCTCACACATGCTAAGTAAGCACTCTACAACGGAGCTACAACCCTGCCCCTCATAAGGATTCTTATTGAAATCTTTTAATCTGATAATTTTGTAGCTGCTAATTTCAGTTGTCTGATAAATGGTAAAAATTTTACAAATTATTTCTCAATTCTATCCCATAATTACACGACGATCATGTTTAAAGTGGATATATCTTCTATAACAATATACATTTAAATTTTAGCTAGTAGATGAAAAGAAGTACAGAAATAAACCTTAATTTATAAAAAAAGAAGCTTAATTGAATCACCATAACAGAAAAATGGACATGAGTTTTAACATTCACATAAGGCAAAAAGGATTGGTCAAAACACACATATTTCTTTAATTTTTAAAAAGATCTCCAAGTTTCACAGGCTCATGAATTTTTAACTTAATGCCGTCTTCAATTGTTAAGTAGTAATACAAATTCTGTTTTTAAGTTCCCCAAAGTGAAGCCAGACCCTCAGTGTGGTAAAAGACACAAATAGGAAGTGCTTGTTTCTGATCTGCACACCCACGCAGCCCTTAAGAATGAGCTTCAGGGTATCTATAAATTCTCCGTAAACTATAACTCAGTGGTTGTATATGCTTACATCTCTATAAAGACAGTATCAGGATTTTCAAGAAGTTTCTTCCCCTGGTTCTTTGAAGCGAAGACTATTTTTTGAGACATTTCTACTTGAGAAGGAGATAAATTTTATGCATTCATGAATCTCATACCCAGAAAAGACTGACAAAAAAGTAAGTAAATGTATTAAGTATGGCTTGTTAATAATGTAAAAAAGCAGCAGCATCTGCTGGCAATTCATCCATGCAGTAAACATCTACTAAGAATGTTCTGCAGGTAACGTTGTAGGGAATAAAAATGATGCTCTCCAGGAAGTGAAGGCCCAAATAATCAAAATCAGGAAAGAGAATACATCATATTTTAGGAACCCATTTAGTGTAAAAGAACAAATAAAGCAAATAATCAGCCTAGAAACTGTTTGCAGTGGCAGAGTCGGTGGTTGCAGCACTAGACAAAATGACCAATGAAGGCCTTAATGCTATTTAATGCTATTCATAGCTTTTCAGCTTGAAAAAAAAAATGAGCTGAAGGAAGTGTTATAAAGAAAAATAGTAGATATCTGAATTATAAGTGAGAGATGGATAATGAAGCTGAGGTGTATCTATGAATATATTAGATTTTTCTTGATCCTATGACAAATTACCATAAATTAAAGCATTTTAAACATAACACAGAAGTTCACTATTATCTTACTGTTCTGGTGCTGAGAAGTCTGATGTGAGTCGCACTAGGCTAAAATTAAGGAGTCAACAAGGCTACATTCTTTTCTGAATCCATCTCTTAAGGCTGCATTCTTTTCTGGAGGCCTTTAAGCTGAGTCTGTATTTTCCAAGATTCTTAAGGAGGACCCACATTCCTTGGCTCAAGGCTCCCATCTTCTGTCTTCAAACCCAGCAAAGGATTTACATATCTTCTTGCTTTTCTCACGTGTGTCTCTGACCAGGGCCAGCAAAGGATCTCCACTTTGAAGGACTCAGGTTATTATGTTTCATAATCTGGGATAATCTCTCCACTTTAAGATCCTTACCTTTAAGCACAGACACAAAAGTTATTTTGCTATGCTTTTCTGTGAAGTCATAGCAGAGTTCTGATTTTTGACAATTTTGCCTATATATTTGCTGTTTTTGTTTTGTTTTGTTTTGTTTGTTTTTTTGATACTGGGGATTGAACTCAGGGGCACTCAACCAGTGTGCCACATCCCCAACCCTATTTTGTACTTTACTTAGGGACAGGGTCTCCCTGAGTTGCTTAACGCCTCACCATTGTTGTGGCTGTCTTTGAACTCTCCATCATCCTGCTGAGCCTCCCCAGCCACTGGGATTACAGGCATCTTTGCTGCTTTTTGAATTGGATTTTCAAAGGTCCTCACTCCACCATTGAAGCTGTCCCACCCTGAATACCATCCATAGTATTCAGTCATAGATGGAAGGACATCCATTTAAAAGACTACAGCAGTGCCACCTGGGATCTATAAAAGTGAAATTTGGATCTATAAAAGATTTTAGATCTATAAAAGTGAAAATTGGAAGGACTAGAAGCAAGCTATTCAATGTTATTCACAATCCCTTCTCATTGACTGAATTCTAAATCTTACAGCATTTATTTTTCTCTTTCATTCAGTAGGGGATATAAAATGAAGTCATACAATTTTTAAGCATTCAATTTATCTATATCAGTAATTCATGAGATAACAATATCTAACTCTATTAATTTTACCCTGATGTCAGTAGCTATTTTTAACTTTTAGTTTATAAACAACAGAATCATGCTTATATTACCAGCATGTTCTCATGTAAACCTATACAGTTTTTTATTTGCATTTTGCCTTACTTGGACCTGAGCTTTCAGTGAGGATGTAATTCTCAGATACTTATTATATCTATACTTTTTCTTCTGGGTTCAGGTGTGCACACCATGAGGTTTGTCCACTCACTTGAGAGTCCCAATTCAGACAAATATCAACCTTCCTGTAATCCTTCAGGCTTTTTGGACTAGAGAAGTCCTGAATGTAGTTGGCTTTGTTTTGTTCCTTGTGTTCCATAAAAATGAAACATGTACATTTCAACCTATTCAGGGTCAAAGCTTTAGAGGTGAAAATATTGGCAAAAATATTTTTCCAAATATAGAGTGACCAACTGAGGAATTTTCCTCTCAAGAAATATATTTTAGTACACATTTTTTTGAAAATATATACTCAAAGGTAATATACTAATTTTTTCCAGCTCCTTCAATTTTTAGTTCATATCTCATATTGAAGTCAGTAAAAAACAAACACTACATTTTCTTTCATAAAACCAGTGCCTATTCATGTTCATGTCATCTGTTTCTCTATGATATAAACATCAAACACAGATGACCTCATTCAATCTTAGGGCATGATCCAATACAGGGCAGAATTATGATTGGTAAATTTATATACTTTATTACTTTCCTCCTAATTAAATATAGTCATGTTATATTTTTTAAAATGTACTTAGAAGTCTAGGTCACACTAAATCAAACCTATGTTATTTATACAAATACAGCAATTAAATCTGTGTTAATTTTGAATAAAAGTTAAGTAAATAATTATTTTATCTTAACTGACTTGTGGGTTTCTTTGAATTATGCAAAATTATTTTTGTCTTAGACATGAAGATTTTTATTCAGACAATAGGAGTCTTTAATGAGTCATTCATTGTATATTTTTTAAACAAGATAGCTATAATTTAATAACCTACTCTCTATGATTTACAAAATGCCTGGATTTTTTTAATAGTTTTCATAAAATATCTATCCAAATACAACAACACATAGGTATTCTAGGATGATATAGGTAAAAGCAAAGAGAATTATTGACATGTAGGGCTTAAGTTTCAGTCAAAAATGGTGGTGATAGAAACCCTGATCAAAGAACGACCCCCAAAACTCAAAACAGCAAGATTTGACTAGTATACCTTTGGTAAATCTATGCTCAATCTGATTGTCATGTCCTCCCTAATGTTTGTCTCTTTGAATAAGTTCAACACACCCCATAGCTGTTGCCTCTCCAGGAAATCTATTAATGATTCTGCTGGATACTTCCAGAACTCAACAGAATTCAAGAGTAAAAACAAATGCCTTCACAGTTCACCTGCCACAGATGATTTACAAATCAATCACTTGTGATATCCACCCTTTTAAAGTAAAACACAATTATTTGGAAAATGTTGACATATAATGAGCTGTCATTCACTTATTTTCTCCAAAAATGAACAAAAGATACTTCATAAAATGTTACCGTAACATTTGGATCTTGCAATAGAGACATAGCAGGTATGTTAATGGATGCCTTTTACTTTGAGGGGATCAACTTGTATGGCTAAACATTACCAGGCTCTTATCATCCTCTCAGAGCACACATGAAAAGCAGTAATTTATGATTAAGTCTCTAAAATAAAAAGGAGAAAACTTTCCAGTCATTTCTCATTTATGGGATACGGATGACTAATCATCAATTTCTCTTGTGCTTCATTTATTCTTTGTTAGAAGACCATTACTTTTGGACAGCTTGTGATGTGTGTATGTTCCCATGCACACATGTTCACTTTTGTGTTTGTGTGTCCTGTGAATCTGCTTGTCCTTCCTGTTCATTTCAGTGGAGTTTTGGCACTTAGTCTTTTTAAAGAAAAACTTTGCAAATAAATTTTTAATTGGCTCTGTCTTTCTGCGCATATTGCTCCTTCCAAGTGGGATTTTATAATCTTTGTGTAAAATAAATATTTCAAAAATTTCCTTTTACCATTGGACATGGTTATTGCTCTAAATGACCTCTGAGGGCTAGCAAAGGTCAACTCAACTTGCCCAATATTACTCAAAACATTGAAGCTGTCATGACACTCAGGAACCTTCAATAAAAGAATATTTATTCGGGATGGTGATGGCAACAAAATAAAACTGTAGTGTCCTCCTACATTCCCAGGTGGGATACTCTTACTCTCCTGTGGTTCCTCAATCACAGCATCTGTTCAAGAAGTAAAGCAAGGAGTTGAGTTGGCTACCAATCAAGGAGGTAATTCACCCCCAGCAGTTCTGGCTGGTTTGAGGGTCCATGCAGACTTATTTCCTCCAGATTCATATCAGAAGGGGGGACTGCTTCCCATTGGTCTGTCTCCCTTAGAGTTCTTGCATCTCAAGAATCAGTTATCTCCTAATAGATTTAGGAGATATTAGTCAAGTTACTGACTAACTTGAAATAAGAGCTTATTCCAACTGACATACTTTTCTTAAAAACATAGCTTATTAATTCTGTAATAAAAATGAATCATGGACTAATAGAGGAAAATGTTAATCTAATTTTATCCAGTTTATTTACTTAAAGGTATGCATTCTGAGACTGTTTTAAACTTTCTCATATCCCTCACTACTTCTCTTACTCAGAAAAATAAATCATAAAATCACCCTTTAAAATTCTTACAAATGGATGCTCCAAAGTATAGTGGGATTAGAATATCCACAATATCCACATATGGATATATTTTTTAAAAGTTCTCTAAGTGATTCTGACGAGCAACCAGAATGGAGGACCATGCAACTCTATTCGCTAGGAGGAGTTTTGGCACCTCCTGCATCATCATATGATTTGTAACATAATTTAAGCATATTTTTGATACTGAAAAAACCATAGAGAAATATATGCTCTTTTATGGACAAAAATACTGAAAACAAGACAATCATGGAGAGTTTTTCAAGTTTAGACAGTGTGTTGGGGCAGAAGCAGGAACTGAGCATACATCCATCCACTTTAAAGCAATTCAGCTTATTGCATTTCATGTCACCCAAGTACTACATGTTCCCATGCCAACTCTTTAGTCAACATACTTATTTAAGTAGTGTCAAAGAATACTTATGACATTCAAAGGACACACCAAATCCAAACACCATATGCAGAGGCTAAGTATAATTAAAATGAGTGCAATATCAATATATATGACTCTCCTAAAATCTAGGCATGGAAAATAAGGTTTTTCTAGATATTTGAGCAACTGAAGAGTGACGTCAAGAATAATATCTAACAAAATGTAATGAATGAGCCATATTTGAAAGGGATTCATTCTAAAGAGCAGAAATGAAGAAAAAAAAAGATGAAGAAAAGCTTATATCAGAAAAGCTAACGTAGACTCTCTTATATAGCTTTAAGCTAATCATAACAAAAATGCATTTTACAATAAGTTATAGAAATATAATATATTTTACAGTAAGTATATTTTACAATAAGTTACACTTATTATAATGACATACAAAGACTTATCAGAATGCTATACACTTATTATAAAGGCTTATCACACAAACACTTATCAGAATGCTACTACAGTTGTTTCTACTCAACTGTCTTAAAACTCATTCCTTTGGCTTCAATCATTTCCATATGAGAATCTTTAATAATGTACCTACCACTTTCTTTGAGAACTTAAAATCCATGGACTAAGAATCCAGTAGGAATTAGGAAAAAAAGGAGCCAGAGATTGTAGAATCTATCATGTATAACCTATGTACAAAAGAAGCGTAAATCTGTAGACCTTCTGACATTAAAGGAGAACTATATATTCTGAGGCAAGTAATATATATTTGTTGCATGAATAAAATTTACCTTATGACTTGTCACTGCCTCTGACATATTTACTATACTCATTCACCTCATGGCCTAAGACCAGTGATTTGGGAGGGGTAGGCATAACTATTATCCTTTGTTGCCAAAAAAAAAAAAAAGTTTCCATGATGAGTTAATAGGCATTCTATTTTATATATTTTGTATTTTTACAGTGTCTGTAACTCTCCCTTCGTTTTCTCAGTACTCAAGAGTTGCAAATATGAAGTGTAACCCACAAAATATATTCACTCCACTTCTTTATCCCCATGTGTAAAGCCCTAGCCAGTGTCCTTTCAGTTCCTCATAAAACTGCTGTAAAACAAACAACAAACAACTACCTTTGTTTTGTAACTCAAGAGATCACGAAATGTAACATTTTTTTTAAAAGTGAGAACCAAACAGTATAAAAAAGAAAGTTGGTTCTGTTATTTGCTTATCCTAAATGCTCTCAAATCTCTTAAGCTCTGTTCCTTCCCTTGGCTTAATTCTCCTCACACTGCCTCTTTATTAATAAAGCTGGTGTCTCTTTGACTTGTCAAACTCCTGAGAGAGAAAGATTCTTGTTTCCCCTCAAAACTGGGATAATACCTGGCATATAACAGCCACTAAAAAAAAAAAAAAGCTTAATAAGGAGAACATAAGTGAATTTTAAGTTCTTGAGAGAATGAAGCAATCCACTCTTACTTATCAAGTTCATTATGCTTGTAGGATCACTGAGTACTCATTCTCAATAACAATGATCATTGATTGCCTATTAAATATAATCCCATTTAGATAACAAGCAAGCATTCTTTCTGTGAACTACAACACTCTTTATTTCTTGTTTGGGCTTTTTTTTTTTTTCCTTGCATGCATGCATTGAAGACTGAAATTGTATTTGTGGTAATTTGTTAATGAACACACTAAGGAAAAAAGAAAATTACGGATAACAAAGAAGACATTGGGAAAGATGAAAAAAGAAAATCCACATCTTTTTCTAATTTTATTTGATTCTTCCAGTGTTCTGATTCAAAATATAGGATCATAAATTGAGTGTTTGCCTAGTATGTTGATCAGAAAAATTTTGAAATTTTAAACAGCTTACTTGATAATTCATCACCGGGGAATATTGACTGTACTTAATCCCATTACTCCTGGACATTAAACACTAAATTAATGTTGATCATTTATTGCAGCATCTGTGTAATTGTATAAAAAGGAAAGAGTCATCATTGCACATGATAGTTTTGCATTATGATTCTATTAAAATTGCAGACTATTGAAACAGAGCAGGTGTTTTCCCAGTAGATGTTTGTGATAAGAAAAACAGAACTTTTTCATTCAAGTAAGCTATTGCAATAATTAGATAATAGTAGTTTAGAAAATTGTAAAGCTTCCATTTAGTCATACTATGTCCTTGACTATAACTTTGTAGTCACTTTTTAATGGGCTATGTTGAATGGATGGCTAGTGCAGTCTGTGGTTCTCATATGTGGTACTGTCTGACCTCTTAAGGATATCTGAATATTTTTCTACTACAAATTAACCTGCCTTTGTCTTTGTGTGTATGTGTGTATATGTGTGTGTGTGATCATCATAATCAAACTCTTCTGAGTCTCACATATTCAGCCTCACTTTAAATTCTACAGAAAATCTAAACATTTTTAAATGTAAAAGTTCAGAAAAAAAATTGCAGGAAGTGATATTAGGATCACTTTACTTACATTGAAGGAGTTTTACTACTTTTACGACAAAATTGCCACTTGGAACCATAATTATATTGGAATTTATAAGCATCTTGATGTTCTTTTAAGAAATCCAGCTCCAGATTTCAGGTAATTGATGGAAAGTGAACACAAACTACAATTATTATTTTTCTACTACTCCTAGTCCAAGATCAACATTTTGGCCATCATATCTCTGTGTCCATCTCCACATATGTGTTTGAAAATGTAATAAAATGGTAGGTGACTTTTGTGTTGAATAATAATGATGATGATATTAATAATAAAGCAGTGTCTCCAAAGCAGATATTCAAGATAGCTCATGTTGATGTGACTGAAACTGATTTGACTTTTAAAGCAAGTTTCTACCTGGCCTAAATATCTACAGTATCAGATGGTTGGCAAGCATTTCCCCTACCTGTTTGGCTCAGCTTAAAAATCGAACATCAAAACCTCAGCTGGAACAGCAGGTGGAAAAGTAGTCTGGCATCTCTGGGTTTAGATAACTCCAAATGCCAATGTGATTCCAAGGCATTTGGAACACATTCCAAGGCATGTGTTCAGAAACATATCACACCTATCAAACTTTAAAATCATAGTATATCTTGAACTTAGTGAACCCATACAATGACAAAACAAAATGAGAGGCAAGTGACTCACCCGAGACTGAGGTTCAACCAAGAGATTTTATTGGGGGGCTACTCAAAAGGGAAAAAAATGGAGAGTCAGAGAGAAAGAGAGTAGAGAATATGAGAAAGAGAGAAGAGAAAGAAGAGGAAGAGGACAGAGAGCTTTGGCTTAAGAATGGTGTAAGCAACATGGCAGGTGCTGACTGGCAGGGTGACTCAGAAACGGCCAGCGGACACTGTGTCCTATGGGGATTGGTCGAGAGAACTTTTGAATTTGGCGCTCTTTGGAGAGGATGGGGAGGGGTAAGGGAGTCCCTGCTCTTCTCACAAGACGGAAACTTAACTTCAGTGGGGAGTCTCCCACACACCCAACAGGAAATTTTAGCTTTAATTCCAAGGCAAACTGGCATAGCTAGATTTAAATCATTCAGGTGCTTCTGTTCAATTCTACAGATGCTTAATATTCCTATATTTTGTGCAAAATAATATGGTAGATGTTGAGTCAGCAGGCTTCTCTCACCCCTCCCTTTTCATGGCGGCTGTGGGCAGGGACTTTCCACCTGGCTGAAGAGACCCCAAATGGCCAATCAGAAGCTGACATGGAAATGGACCTCAACCACAGAACTGGCAGAAGCATTTGCCCAGTCAACTCGATCAGCCCTGACCAACCCGTGACAGACACCATGCCCCTAAACTCAGCTCAGCCAACCTGCTGTTGGTAGCTGCAATTTAGATGGCCTAGGCCCTCCCACCTCCAGCTTCCCTTATTAGCACTGGTTTTTCCTTTCCCACCTGTGACTTCCCCAGCCCTCACTCTTTTGCAAACCGGTGAAACTCTCCCGGGAGCAGCCCCCTCAAAAAAAAAAAAAAAAAACCTTCTTTGAGGGCCTCATTCTTATTCTGTGGTTCCTGATCTTGAGCCCCCTTTCTGCTTTACATTTGGTGCCGAAACCCAGGTGGAGTTCATGCCTTTCCTTTAGGGGTTGAGGCTGCTCCTCTCAGCCACTGAAATGACCAGGAATCTTTAGACCACTTACCCTCATCCATCTGGCAGACATGGGCTAAGTCCCTTTCTCTTTGATCTTTAAACTTCGTCCTGATTGCTGAGGACTCTGTCTGTAAATCACGGCTGCATCAGAGACTCCCCTCCTGACCAATAGGGACCCCAAATGGACTATAGAGACGTCTCAGTCCCTGGCCAGGCCACTCTGTTCTCTGGTGAGCAGAGTAGGTAATTGGGACGCCTTTTTCCTCCCTGTTCACCCCAGGTGTTGAAACATCATGGCAAATACAGATTCTGCTCTGGACCCCAAAACTCCCTTTGGGTGTTAATACATAAATTTTTCCAAATTGGGACTCTCTCAGGACTTATGCCTGTAAATGGCTTTTTTACTATTCCACTGTGGCCTGGCCACAGTGCACTTTAGATAATGGCTCTAAATGGCCTCCTGAGGGGACTTTTGATTTTAAAATCCTCACTGATTTGGACAATTTCTGCCAATAGATGGAAAAGTGGTTAGAGGTTCCTTCTGTTGAGGCCTTTTGGGACTTGTGCTCCTGCTCCTCTTCCTGCTCTACCTGCTCCACTTTCCAAGTCCCCTCACTAAAGAAACTCCTCCATTCCAAGTCCCCTCTGCTTCTGACCCTGACCCCTCTCCACTTAGTGAACTTCCTGAGACACTCTCCTTATCACCCTCTAGACTCTCCTGTCCTGACCCTCCTCCTTATCCTGACTGTCTCCCCCTGAGTTAGAACACCCTCCCTCCCCTGTCTCTTCCCCAGTAAGTGCCTATACCAGGTCTTGCCAGATGACCCAATATCCTGAACATCTCAGTCCTCTCCATGAAGTGGCAGGATCTGAGGGCATCATTCTGGTTCATGTCCTTTTTTCTCTACAAGACTCTACCAAATGAAAAAAACGCTTAGGCTCTTTTCTCTGCTGATCCCATTATCACTCATTACCTATATCAAAGAATTTAAATACCTTTCCCAAGCCAATGACCTTACTTGGCATAACGTTCATGTCATCCTCACCTCCACCCTTACCCCAGATGAACGCACTTGAGTCTGGGTAGCTGCACAGGACCATGCAGACCAGGTTCATTTGACCAACAACACCATGCCTACAGGCGCGGACGCAGTCCCCAACACCAATCCTGATTGGAACTATCAAAATGGAGAACAGGGCTGACACTGCTGTGCTCAGATGACACAATGTCTGCTGGCAGGCATGGAGGCAGTTTCTAATAAGGTTGTTAATTTTAATCAACTAACAGAAGTCACTCAGGGGCCTGATGAGAACCCTGCAATGTTTCTTAACTGCTTAAAGGAGGCCCTCGCTCTCTATACTAGATTAGACCCTGAATCTCCCTCTGGGGCGACCATTCTGGCCACTCATTTTATTACCTAGTCAGCCCCAATATTAGAAAAAAGCTAAAGCAGGCTGAGGATGGTCCCCAAATACCCATATGAGATCCGATGAAAATGGCCCTTAAAGTTTATAATGTCTGTGAGGAAACAGCTGAACTTAGCTGGCTAGCCCACTTACAGAAAAAGGTGGCACTCCAAACAAAAGCCATGGTTGCAGCTCTGTGGCCAGCCCTGGCCCTAGCCAGGGCTCCCAGGGGTCCTCAGAAGTCTGCCCTACCTGGGGCCTGCTTCAAATGTAGGCAAGAAGGCCACTGGGCCACCAGTGTCCTAACCCGTGGCCCCCTCTAGGTTGTGCCCCAGTTGCAAGCAGCTGGGACATTGGAAGAGTGACTGTCCGCTGGCCTGTCCCTCCCCGGTGCCTCAATGTGGGAGTATGGCCAGACAGACAGTCCCTTCTCTTGAGCTTCTGGGACTGGTTGATGACTGAAGTAGCCCAGAATCAAGGACCCTCATAACCCTCATCAAGTCCAGGGTAACACTCCAGGTAGTGGGTAAGTCCATTAACTTCCTTGTGGACAAGGGGCTACCTATTCTGTCTTGTCTGCCCACTCCGGGCCTTTATATCCCTCCCAGATCTTGGTCATGGGGATAGATGGAACACATTCCTTCCCAAAGAAAACAGCTAGTCTGATCTGCTCCCTAAAGGGACATCCTTTTACCCACTCTTTTTTGTTTATCCCTTCCTGTCCAGTTCCCCTCCTAGGACAAGATGTTCTCCAGCTCTTGGAGGCTACCCTCCAGCTCTTACCTTATGCTCCTATGACCCAACTCGTCCTCCCCTTAATTCAATCCACTATAGAAACACCCTCCCTCCCACCACTCATTCCTCTCATCAGGCCTTATAGACCCCCAAGTCTGGGACACCTCCAAAACGGTAATAGCAAAACACCATCAACTGGAGCAGATTCAGCTAAAGCCCACCTCTAAGTTCCCCTCTAGACCTCAATTTCCCATTTCTCTCCCTCACTACAGAGGACTCAAGCCCATCATTGAGCGACTACTAGATTAAGACTTCCTTATTCCCATAGAATCTCCCTGCAACATTCGGATCCTACCTGTCTGTGAACTGTCAGGAGCATACCATTTAGTACAAGATCTCTGTTTAGTCAACAACTCAGTTATTCTCCTTCATCCAGTGGTCCCTAACCCTCATACCCTCCTCTCTCACATACTGCACTCAACCTCTCATTTCATAGTTTGAGATCTAGACACCTTCTTCACAGTCCTGCTTCATCCAGATTCTTACTTCCTCTTTTCTTTCACCTGGGAGACAAGATTGCCCTTCCACAACTCCAAGCCCAGGATCTCCTCTCCAACATCCACAATTCACTTCACATTGGTCCCTGACATCTCTTTCAATTCCTCCAACCTCTCTTTTACCTACCCGGCATGAGTGACTTCATTCAACAGGTCCACTCCACATGCTCAATATGTTCCTCTGGGGGCCTTCGAGCCAAGGTCCCTACTCATCAGATGCGAGAACCCCAACCACCATGGGTTCCTGCCTGCAAAAGCAGTTGCCCTGTCAACTCAGTCAACCCCGACCAACCCACAACAGACAGATGCCCCTAAACTCGCCTCAGCCAACCTGCTGTTGGTAGCTGCAATTTAGATGGCCTAGGCCCTCCCACCTATAGCTTCCCTTAACAGCATTGTTCTTGCCTTTCTCACCTGCAGCTTCCCTGGCCCTCACCCTTTCCTGGACCAGTGAACTTCTCCTGGGAGCATCCCCATAAAACCTTCTTTTGGTGCCTTGTTCCTGTTCTGTGGTTCCTGATCTTCTGCCTCCTTTCTGCTTTATGGTAGCTATTAGAGGGCCTGGGGACGACAGAAGCAGTGAACAAAACAAAACACAAATCCTGACCTCAGGGTTCCTCTGCGCAGTGGTTTTCTAGATTGAGATGGCAATTAAATACTTTATTTAATTTGTTTAATTTTATAATCATTGGGGTGTATTGTTTCTTAAAAGCTAAACTACCATGGATATTCAGGAAGGCAATGAGTCACTGTAACTGATAGCTTGGCTCATGAAAAGCTTTGTGAATGAGTAGAATTTTAAAGAATGGTAAAGGGTGGGTGTATAACTAGGTGGTAGAGTTATTTTTTGTTTAGTACATATGAGGTCCTGGTTCTGGGTTGGATGCCCAGCCAGGGAAAAAGAAAAAAAGGTAGAAATCCAAAAAAGTCAACATAAAACAGAATAAGAAGAGGTATAAAGCAGGATCATGCAAAACATGTTAAGGCATCATTACAGAGTCCAGTTTGGCTGCAGTGCTGCACCTCTAAAAAATGAGAAGTGAAGAAGTAATGAAAAGACAAGGAGATTAGATCTCTGAATGCCTTAAATTCAGACTGAGAAATTTGAACTACAGACAGTGAGGAGTTATTGGCTCTATCTGCTTTAGTTTAGCAAGAAGGTGAAATTATTATCAGGGTTCTATTTTAGAAAAAAATAACTTCACAATCTTGACCATGGTAGGATAAATGGGAGCAAAAGAAAAATAGGAGGTTATTACTCCATCCATGTAGGAACAAGGCCTGAATTGAAGGAATAACAGTATAAATAGGAGGAAGGGAACTAATATATATAAAATTATTTCCAGTATTGAAATCTTGAAAGAAAATAATTCTACCACAAATACAATATATGAATAAGGATATTTCTTAGACCATTCTTAAAGTAGCAAAATAATAGACATTGTGTAAATTTCTAATTATTTTGGAGATATGTGTGTGTATGTGTGTGTATCTCCATGCTAATTTTACCTTAGAAAATAATTTTATAAAGGTCTATTTGTCAACACCAGATGATATTTAATATTATTAATTTTTTAAAGTAGGCTAAAAATCTTTATAACTCTTATAAATACATAATGAAATATGTATATGCTATATAGATATATGTACATAATCATGTAAGTATGTGTGTATATATAGAACAGATTTATGTGTGTTACACCCAAGTCCAGAGCTATGAGATAGCAGAATTCCTAGACCCTGAAGGCAGTGATCACGTGGGTGGTGCAGAGTGGGAGAAGTCACAGTGCAAAGCCAGATCAAAACCTTCTTGGCTCAAGGCAGAGTGAAGATGCCATAATAGCTCAGGGTTGGACCCCCACCGTCTTCTCTTAAAGGACCACTTAACTAAAAGATTAAAGACAAAAAAGAACAACATCAATGCTAGATCTAATGTTTTACAAAATGCATTTTTATTAATAGTATTTTATTAGTGTTTCATTTTTTTCTTTATTCTAGATTTACATACAACTGTAGGAAATAATGCAGAGGATACTCTTTACTCTTCATGCAATGTTCCCCAATGGAAAACATATTTCATAACTATAATACAATGTCATAACCAGGAAATTAACATTGGTAAAATCCATTGACTTTATTCCAATTCCATCAGTTTTATGTACAATAATGTGTGTGCATATATATATATATATATATATATATATATGTGTATGTGTGTGTGTGTGTGTGTGTGTATAGATATATGCACACACTCATTCAACTCTATAATTTGTCACATCTGTGTATTTATGTCTACCACCATCACAGTGAAGATACAGAATAACTCCATCACAAGGAGCCCTCAAAGTACTCATTCATTAGCCACAACCCCTTTCCTCCTCCCCTAATCCTGACTCTGTCAAGCACTATCTAGTCTCCATTTCTAAAATACTGGCATTGTAAGAATGCTACACAAAGGAAATCATGCAGCATTTTGCTTTTAGAGATTGGTCCTTTTCAATCAGTATAATTTCCCTGAGCTCCTTCAACAGTGTCACAGGGATCAATAGTTTGTTTTTCGCTGAGTAGTATTCAGTGTATCAGGTAAAGTGATTCCTCCCATGTGATTAAGCTTTGCCAAAATGGTTTATAGCTACTATAGTTCATTTTTCTTTCCATATAAATATTAGAATGACTGTCTATGTCTAAAAATAAGAATCCTGCTAGGATTTTGATGGAACTCATATTAAACCTTAAGGGACCAGTTTTGAGAGAAGTGACATCTTTGCATGTTGAGTATACAAATCCATGAATAGAGTATGTCTTTCCTACATATGTTTTTAAGTTCTTTCATAAGTATTTTGTAATATTCAGCATAAGAATCTTGTAAATATTTTATTAGATTTATACCTAAGTTTTTCATTTCCACTGGAGCAGTTGTAAATGCTCTACACGTGTTCATTATTAGTATATCTAAATTGATGGTTTTGTTTAAAAATTTTTTTTAGTTAAACATGGACACAATACCTTTGTTTTTACTTATTTATTTATGTGGTGCTGAGAATAGAACCCAGTGCCTCACATGTGCAAAGCAAGCGCTTTACCACTGAGCCACAACCCCAGCCCAAAATGATTGGGTTTTATGTGTTGATTTTGTATCCCGTAAGTTGGCCCAACTCACTCACTAATTCAAGTTCTTTGTTGTTGTTTTTTTGTTTGTTTGTGGTGCAGAATGGGAGGAGCCACAGTGCAATGCTATATCAACACCTTCTTGGCTCAAGGCAGACCAAAGATGCCATAATAGTTCATGGCTATTGTTTGTTGTTTATTTGTTTCTGCAGATTTCTTTTGATTATTTTCATAAACAATAATATTATCTACAAATAGAGGTGTTTTCTTCCATTCTTTTCCAGTCTGAAGGCTTTTTTCCCCCTTTCATTTGACTTATTATTTTTAAAGTGTGAAATCATGAATAGAAAAGATGCCAAAATTGATAATAAAATCTGCACAATTTGATTTTCCCAAAAAGATAATAATTAATTTAAATAAGTAAACTATCAAAAGGAAATAACAATGAAAACATTTTCTAAACTCTTTTATAATCAACTAAGGTCAGTTCTAAAATTAACATTAGTAAAAATGGTAACGCATTCAATTATCAGGTATAGCTCAATCACATTGAAATTATTGTTAAAAAAATAAAAATTTTCTTTTATCAATAAAAATTTCTTAGAGACAGCCAGACACAACGGCACACACCTGTAATCACAGAGGCTTAGAAGGTTGAGGTAGGAGAACTGCAAGTTCAAAGCCAGCTTCAGTAATTTAGCAAGGCCCTAAGCAACTTAATGAGATCCTTTCTCTAAATAAAACACAAAAAAGGTCTGGAGATATGGCTCAGTGGTTAAGCGCTCCTGGGTTCAATTCCAGGTACAATAAAATAAAATAAAATAAACAAATCAAAATAAATAAATAAATACACACACACATATAATACTTTAATATATTATGGTTTATAATCTTACTAAAGAGGCTTTTGTTTTCATCATTTTAAATAGAAATGAGTAATCTTATTACCACAAATTAATTATAATCAAGAGTTTATATCTATTGTGAAATTATAGCTTTATAGCTTTTTGCATTTTTGATTTATAAATGACTCAGAGAAATAAAGTAAAATTATAAAAAGTATAATTCTACTTTGTAATAATATCTTCAAAAATAAAATTTCATGTATACCTAAGCTTTGCCTTTATGCTGGCAAATTCTTATGTCACCAAATATTTGAAATAGGGATTTCAGACAATAGATTTATCATTAATTGGTCTAGGAGAACATGTACAAAAGTGTAGTACATAAACTGTTGAACAAGGGAGATGTTCCAGGAGAAAGGTTCTCATTGATTAGTTTAGTTTGTAAACTAAAATAATAAAATATATAAATGAATTAATTAGTTAATTAAAATAATAAAATATGTAAACCCTTTTTTGAGATTGTTGGATTATTTCTTACCTTATCTACGATGTCCTGCAGTATTGCTTAATTCACTCCCTTTCTAATTTGTATGATTTTTAAACACCACTTAGAATAATAAGCACCAAATGAATTCCTTAGAATTCATGCTGGGACCCACTAACATAAGAAATGCTGCTTTACTTGGTCAGCCAAATGCTTAATTTTACCAGTCTTGGGGGAATTACTGAA
The DNA here is from genome assembly GCF_021218885.2 of Marmota monax. NCBI lineage: Eukaryota > Metazoa > Chordata > Mammalia > Rodentia > Sciuridae > Marmota > Marmota monax. The sequence goes on from NW_026692781.1 coordinate 21,290,008, forward strand.
ATGTGTCTAGATCCCTTCTTCTCCTCATGGTCCCTGCATCTCTGGATATAATCCACCACCTTGCAGTATGTCATAGTCTCTGTGTCTGACTGGATGACTAGTAAACTAATCTGAAAACTAGTTAGCTTCACAGCTAACTGGCAAGTCAACATCTATTTGTATGCACAAAATAGTGTTCCATGAATGTTTATTTTCTTCCACGCTTACCTGTTCTATCTCCAGCAATTAGAAACAACAAAATTATAATTGCAAGAACCTCAAGAGTTGTGGTAAACATAAAAAAAAAAAAAACTATTTGGAATCCATCAAACTTCAACTGATCGTGTAACATAGCATATAGTACATTCTATAAGAATGAAGAATATTGATTCAAACCAATAATATTAAAATCTAGTCACTTTATTAATTTCAAAGTAAGTATGTCAATTTCAAAATACTTCTTAAATTTTATTTTGCCAAATATGTCAAAGAATAGCATGAATAGAGCATCTTACAAATTTCCATGCTATTATGGGATTTTACGATGTCCTGCAGTATTGCTTAGTTCATTCCCTTTCAAAATTAATGTCATAATTTTGTATTATTGAGAACTTTTTGTTGTGCTTTTTAAGATTCCTTTATGCATTATTTAATAGTAAACTCTACAATGAAATAATTGCCTTTGGAATAGTTTAGGAATTGTTCCTTATCATTCAAATCATTATTTGCTATCTCTCCAGCTTTCCAAAGTTCAAATTCTTTTTAACGGAACATTTGCTGTGGGATTTTTCTCTGTTTATATTAATCAAATTTTAATAAATGCATTTTTGTCCCAAATACTATTGTGCCAATTTGTCCATGAAACTGTTGTACTCATTATATTAGTAATAACAATTGAGTATCTTTAAATAAAAACATGTCGAAAGTATTGATTCAGTTTAAAACAACTCCAAGTTTATATCATATCTCTTTTTGGAATGCCTCTATTATTTATGTCACCATTTCTAGATTTTTTTTTTTTTTTTTTTTGGTACCAGGGATTGAACCTAGGGGCATTGAAACACTGAGTCACATGCCCAGCCTATTTTTTATTTTTTATTTCGAGACAGGTTTTCCCTAAGTTGCTTAGGGCCTTGCTAAGTGGCCAAGGCTGACTTTGATGTCCCATCTGAAGGGAAAGCGAGGAATAAGAGACGGGTAAGTGAGAAATGGAAAACAGAAACCAGGCAGAGATACATACCAGAGTTTGTTACTGCTGACAAATAAAGGCCATCTCTACAGGAGAGAAAGGCAAAACAGGCTTGGGTTCTGGGATTTTTATGGGGGAAGCTCAGGAATCAGAGTGGGCATGTCCTAAAGTGGGCGGTTCAGGGTTGGGTTGGTATGAGGGAGTGGTGAGACTTTTCCACCCACCTTGGGGCAGGAAAGTGAAACTTTTTTCTTAAAATGGCAGCTGTCACTTAAGATGGCTCTCCAGATCTAAGCAAGGACCTTATACCATCCTCCTGCCTCATCCCCTTCCCAGTCACTGGGATTACAGGCACATACCACAGTACCTGACTCATTCCTAGATTTCTTAACTGGGTTTTATTTTTCTGGCTTTTTATAATAAACTAAATCAACTTTTGACTTTTTAAAATATAACATATTAAAAGAAAAATGGATTTTTCTTTTATACATATGTTTGAAACATGGATTTTTTTTTCCCTTAGGGTTTATAATTTTTTTTTCTGAGTACATTTTTCTCAACAAAATACTAATCAGTTCAAGTACTGATGAGATAGCTTAATAATAAAACATAAAATATTAGTAACATTTTAATGAGGCAAAAATTCACTTAATTCTTAATTTTATTTTCTTCAGATACAAAAAGAAAATTTTGGTACATTTAATATTTTATTTTAAGATTATAAAAGATACTATCTTTTGGCCAAGAAACCATCTGTGCATCTATGTTTGCATCTCAGAAAATACCTAGGCTTCTTCATACATACAGAACCAGAACAGATCATTCCATTAAATATTCTGAAGTAAACCTGATAAGATTTTCAAGAATACAGGTGTTGAGCCCACCTAATTAGAAAGAGATTTAACAAGACTGTTCAGAGAATTAAGAATTATAATATAAAAGATTATTAGAGCTTATAAGGAAACCTGTAGATAATTCTTTCCTTCCCTGGTTATTGGACATACTTTATAATAAATGAAATTAACCCTGACCAAACCTGATCCATGGCAATATTACCTACACATATTAGCCTACTATTCAGTGAACCCACTTGGAACTCATGATATGAGTGGAACTCTTGGAATATTCAAATTGAAAATCTGTGAGCAATGTATACGACAGTTAAGAATATAGGTTTCAAAAATTCTGGGTCTCATAGTTTCTTGACAAATATGAAGAGGCATTTTTATCACCATATGATAATATATCAGATTTAATATTTAAGTTAATTTGACTGTTTTATTTGCAAAGAACAAAAACACATGCAGTTACCTTGACTAATTTAGAAGAGTGTTTGCCTCCCTGGACATCATCAATCAGATACCTGAAGAGAGAGAAAGAGAGAAAGAGAGAGAGAGAGAGAGAGAGAGAGAGAGAGAGAGAGAGAGAGAGAAGAGAAGAGAAGAGAAGAGAAGAGAAGAGAAGAGAAGAAGGAGGAGGAGGAGGAGGAGGAGGAGGAGGAGGAGGAGGAGGAGGGAGGGGAGGGGGGGGAGGGGAGGGGAGGGGAGGAGAGACTGGCCAAATATTACTCCCTGTGAATTAGTAACTTTAAATTATAGAGTCTGAGTTTTTGGGAGCAGAGTCATATTAGTGGAAGCATATTAAGGAAATTGTTATGGTTTAGATGGGAGATGTCCCTCAAAAGTTTATGTATGAGAAAATGCAAAAAGGTTTAGAGGTGAGATGATTGGTTTATAGGAGCCTTAACCTAATCAGTGTGTTAATCCCCAGATAGAGATTAACTGGGTAGAGTGTGGCTGGAGGAGGTGGTCCCTGGGAATGTGCCTTTGGGGTTTATATTTTGCCTTTGTTGAGCAGAGTTCTTTCTGTTGTCTGGTGCCATGTTTCCTGGTGCCGTGTCCCCTACTGCTTTTCTCTGCCTCACACTTCTGCTATGATGTTCTACCTTTCCTTGAGGCCCAAGGAATGGAACCAGCTATCTGTGGGTTAAGACTTCTGAAACCATGTGCCCCCAAATAAACTTTTTCTCCTCTAATTGTTCTTGTCAGGTCTTTTGGTCACAGCAATGAAAAAGTTGACTAAAACAGAAACTGGTACCATGAGTAGGGTCATTGCTGTGACTAACCTGACCATGTGGTTTAGCATGCTGATAGGATAGTGGACTGTTAAAAACATGGCTCATCAAGTTTCAGAGAAGAGGGATGCCATTGGAAGTTGGACTAGAGGTCATTCATGTTACTTTCTGTCCAAGAAGTTGTCTTTTACCCATGTCCTGAGATGTTCTATGAGGCTGAATTTACATGTGATGGACTTCTTAATCTGGTGGAAGAAATTTTTGATCAACATAGTGAGTCAGTAAGGTGGAGTGGCAGAAAGATATTCACTATAGATAATAAATAATTTGGTTTGATTGGGAAGGTGGGGGCTGGTTGGAAAGAAAAGGAAATAAAATGCTGAAAGTCCTTCCCTTTCCTGCTGCAACCTGTTGTCAAGGTGACCTGCCTCTAGGGAATTGTTCATCTCAGCAAGGGGCTGTTAATTAATGCTTCCTGGCTGGTTCCTTTCTACCACAACCAAACCCTTGGGCAGCTTTGCTCTCACCCTTGGATCACCCCATCTCATCTTTTGGCCCACCCACCTTTTGGTCATGTACACAGGATGGGGAGAGAAGAGAAGCAAGATAAGGGGGAAGGAAAGCATGAGAACATGAAAATCTAAAATGTACACAGGGGGCAGGACCCCACCACTTCTCTGGATAGCAGCTCTGGATGCCTTCTCTGCAGAGAAGTCTATCTCTGTTCTATCTTTAAAATAAAACTTGCTTTCTACTCTTGCCTCCAGGTTTCTTGGGTGTTCACTCTTTGCATCGGGAGAAATGGAACTCTGCCCCGATTGATTTCCATCACTAGCAGTATCAAGAATATTCAGATTGTGGTATGGATATTGCTGGCAGATTTTATCCAAGTTGATTTAGATAATTAGGAACAGAAAGAAAAGCAGAAAGATTTGAAGAACTGGTAGTTTGGCCAGAAAACTGTGAGTAAAACTAGGGCCAAGGAACATGTGATTGTTAAAGACATTATAGCCACTAGAGAAATGCTGAAGTCCTTGCCCAGAGACAACAGGAAAGATGGCTTCAAGACATCTCAGGAATTGGCAAGACAACACCCTCTCAGGCTCAAGGATGTACAAGTGAAAATTCATCTGCACAGAGGTCAGTGGGGCACTCTGTTTGCCCAAGAGGGCCTCAGAAGTTATTTGACATGCTCAGCCACCCAGGCACTCAGAGGTTTCTGCAGCCACGAACCCTGGAAGTTTTGCTACTGCTCAAGATGGTGGCAGACCTTAGTGTCAACCATGTGGTGCTGGTTTTTCAGGAATTCAGAATGCCAGAGTTATGTGGTCATGGAGGCTTCCACCAAAATTTCAAGAGAAAATCTGGGAGGCCAGGCAAATTGCAGCAGAGTCGGAGTCACTGTGGGTAGCTGCTGAGAGGGCAGTGTGTGGAGATGTAAAGAGGAAGCCAAAGCTGCAGTGGAGACCCCAAGATTAAAAAATGCTAGTACCATGGAATGTCTCCTGCAGGAATTGAGCAGAAACAAGCCAACAGAGAAGCCATGTGAGCTACAACCTGCAAAGCCATTGAAGGTCATGAAGCTACCCAAGCCCTTTGAAGAGGAATCAGGATGCCATGTGTTCCAGATGCACATGGAGCTACAGGACTTGTTTGCCCAGTGGGATTTCAGTTTTGCTTTAGTCCTATCCCTTCTTTTTATGCCCCTATTTCTTCCTTGCAAAATGGAAATGTTTATTTTGTGCCTTTATATATTGGATATATGCAACTTGCTTTTGATTTTTACAGGGATTGAATGTTACAGTTTATATACAAGATATCCCACAAAAGCTCATTTGTAAGACAATGCAAGAAAGTTTAGAGATTAAATGATTGGGTTATAAGATGTTTAACTTAATCAATGCATTAATTCTCTGATAGGCATTAACTTGATGGTAACTATAGGCAGATATGGTGTGACTGGAGGAGGTGGGTCCCTGGGGGTGTGCCTTTCGGGGTATATTTCCTAGTTCCAGGTCCTCAGTTGCTTTCCTCTACCATACACTTCAGCTATGTTTGTTCTGCTTTGCCTCAGACCCTGGGGAATGAATGGAGTCATCCATCTATGAACAGAGGCCTCTGAAATTATAAGTCCTCAAATAAACTTTTCCTCCTGTAATTGTTCTTGTCAGATCTTTTGTTGCAGCAGCGAAGTGACTGAATAAAAAATGTTTTTGTTTTTTCATGTCTGGGAGCCCAATTCAGTGCCTGGAATCTATGTTAGACTCATCTACACCACAGATACAAATCATTTGTAACCAAAATAATCCTATTACACACACAGGCATGCAAGTTCATAAAACACTGAAAAACATAAACTGGGAGAAGCTAGAAACTTCACTTCATCTAGAATACGAGAATGCTAACCCTATAGTTTCCACTGCATGAAAAAAAAAAGTTTTCTTTGATGAAGCTCATATAAATTTTGTATTCCTTCTTTGGGGAAATTCATTATAGTGTTTCTCAACCCTACTTTCTGTGTTTTTTTTTCAGTCTAATAACTTCCTCCTAGTCTCCTTTCTCATTGCTTTTTTTTTTTCATTTTCACAAATTTAGTTTGATTGCTAAGAAGGAAAAATTGCCTATGTTGCCATAGATCGATGGCCAACCAGTGGACTGAGTGTCCTGAAGTTACCTAAGTCCCTTTGTTCATTTAGCTTTGACATCAGATTGGTACAGTTAGCCCATTTACCATCCTCAGGCCTGCCTCATAGAATGACAAGAATTAACAACTTCAGAGACCTCAGAATTATAGAGTTGAACTTAAAATTATTCTAAAGCTAAAAATAATTTGGTTTTAAAATGGAATGTCAGCACAGCTCCCCCTTGATACCAGGATTATAGTAATTTTTGGAATTGTCAGATACTAAGGTTTTAATTTAATTATGAAATGTTACACATCATCATGGAAACTAAAGTTGGATAATTTCACATATAAATTATCCTTACATCTTTTATTTATAGTGCCTACATTTTCTGAATTTCTCAGCCCACTGTCATCAAAACACTAAAGTCACCAGATGACTTCTGCTCATTTGGTACAATACCCACATTACAGGCAAAAACTGGGAGGAGAGTACAAAAGACTTTATCTTTGTGAAACTCTTTTTATTTGTGAAACAAAACCTCTTAGAGTTTGTACATACATGTTATTGTCCAAAATTATTTTATGTGCCACCCATAACTATAATGGAATCAGAGAGGCAGAACTGCATAAGAGATAAGAGCTGTAAATGCTGTGGTATACCCAGTTACGGTGTCAGCCTCAACAATATTAAGTTCTTTAAGAAATGGGAGATTCTGTTTGAAGGTTAAAGTCAATCAAGATGGGGTGGGAAATAAAGGAAGTTGATCTAAGTATAGTCAATATTTTTTATGCACAATTTTCTAGTTTCATAAAACATATATTGGTTTCTTTACAGTTGCATTTTAGATCTTATAAGCTGAAGACACATGTATGCAAAAATCTTATAAATCACAATAAATATTTTTGTCATGTATACAAAAAGATAAACCTTCTCATATAAATATCTAAATTTATTATTGAGTATCTGCATTGTCTTGCTTGAGTAAAATGGGTAACAAAGGGTATTAGAAAAATGAAACAATAAACTATACTCCAAATGTGAATAAGTCAATTTAAAAGTGAATTGTTTTAAATCACTCAGTTTACCATTGCAGAAAGAGAAATGTCCACATGTACACTTCTTACAATGAATAAACTATTAGCCAAAACATGGGCCTACTCATTTTAAACTGTTTGGATATCATCAGCCATAGCATGTCCCCTATCTTAAACCCTATTATAAGAAACCTATTAGCAAACTACATAATGTACTATTAGTTTTACATTAAAAATAAGATCTACTGAAAGTGCCCAGGCAACTCCAAATCTCTGCAGAATTACCTTTACTCCTAATTTCATTTGAACTCAAGCAACCACCAAGACATCTAGCTTATGTCACATTTTCTTACCGAGCCGGTAGGCTTGCTTTCGGTCTCCTCCAACCTGGACTTTTGGGGAAGATCTTTGAATTTCTCTCTCCTTTTTACAAAGACTCCTTCCCCAGCTCCTACCTAGTACTATATATGACCTGTTCCATCATGTTGCTTTGGAAAATCTCTTCAATTAACAGCATCCACTCTCCTTAGAAAATAGAGAAGTTCATAAGTAGAATTTCTCCAATTAAACTAGAAAAATTGTTCCTATTTCCCTCTAAAAATTTCTCTTCCCCTCTCTTCCTACATTGTCTTAGTGTATCTTAGCTATACTTATTTCTCTTTTGTTTTCTTCATAAACACAAGCTAAAAGAACATGGAGACTGAAAATAGTAGTTAAATCATCAGTGAGATAATGAAGAGGTGAGAGCATACAAACAAATATTGTCATGTAAATGAAAAGAAAAATGCATTTATGATTCAGAGAATACATTTAAAAGTAGAATATCTTATATTATCTAATATTTTTCAAACTTAAGAATTATTAAGGAATTTTTTGAAGTTAAGGGAAATGAAAATACTACCTAACCAAATATTTTAGAATGGAACAAAAGCAATGCTTAAGAGAAATGTATAACATTAAATGCATATATTTAAAAATAAGGGGCTGGGTTTATGGCTCAGCAGTAGAGCACTCACCTTGCATGTGCAAGGCCCTGGGTTCGATCCTCAGCACTACATAAAAACAAATGAATAAATAAAATAAAGTTATTAAAAACATAAACAAATAAAATAAGTAAAAAATAAGATTTTAAGTATGTGTGTTTCTCTCCCTCTGTGTATGTATGTTTGTGTGTGTGTGTGTATATATATATATGTGTGTGTGTGTGTGTGTGTGTGTATACATACATACACACACATATACAAATGTCAAAATTTAATTTCTTGTTTTAGGAATATTGAAGAAGGTCAAATTAATTCTGAAGCAGAAAATAAATATTAAAAATTGGAGCAGAAATTAAGGAACTCAGAGGGAAGAAATTAGTATATAACATAAAACCAAAAGTTGATTTTTTGAAAAGATAAATAAAATTGATAAGTCTCTAGTTAAGTTAATCAAGAAAGAAGGAGAGATGACACAAATACTAATATGAGAAATGAAAGCAGATAACAAAGGAATATTATGAACAACAGTTCCCACTTAGATGAAATGGACCTAGTCAGTAAAAAACACAATTTATAAAATTTACACAAGAAGAAATAAATGATTTCAATAGGCTTACATCTATTAAAAAATTGGACAAACACTTAATAGCCTTCCAAAATATAAAGCACTGATAAAGGTGTATTGTATGGATTCAGCTAATAAAAGTAACATTTCCGTGACATAATTTTCTGAAAGTATAAGAAACTCTTGATAAAGGTTTCAGTTAATGGATTTTTTTAACCTTTAGTCTCAAACTAAATAGTATTTTTAAAAGTTAATTCTCTTACAGGAGAGAGAAGAAATGTTGCTACTCTGGTATATTGTTCATCTTGATAAGAAGAAAAATGGGAAGAGAGATGGACAAAGCAGAAAGTCTCTAAAATCTAAAAAAAAAAAAATACAAAGACAAAAACAAGATGTAAAGTCAAAAGTTGATGAGAAAAAAAGAATAAGGATAATAACATTATTTAAATTTTCAAATGTAATCAATTTTAGAAGAACATTATAGCTATCAATCTTGGGTGAGATGAGGCACAGGAAAGATGTTGTAAGTGGCTCAAATTTGATATTTTAGTAAGAAACTACTAGGTTGTGTATTGTTAATGAGTTGTGGAAAAGATATATAAAACTTTTGTCTAGAGTTATTATAGGAACTTGTGTAATAATGAAATTAAATTGTTTAGACATGGTTGCCCTATAATCAGTGCTAAGGAGGAGAAAGATGGAAGGAGGGCTCTTTCTTTCCCTTATCCCATTTAATCAGATTTAATCATTTATACAAATGGCCTTGATGCATAAAAGGAGAATTTACCCACTGACAGCCTAGGAATCAATTGTACATCAAGGATTTTAAGAAGGGGCAAAACATTTCAGCAATCTTTCCTCTGAGTAATAGGCACAGTTTGGCCTTACTGTGAAATAACTTAAGAATCCCCCAACTTTCTCTTTGACTATCAAATAATCTTTTAAAAAAGGAATTTCTGATCCCTTGCACACATTAAGAAGTAGATTTGTAGAGCTGTTTCTCTTAACCAAGTTTTGTACAACCAGCTCCTCTGCTACATGGATTATGTTAAGGGACTGAGAATGTGGGGAAAATACCACTGGATTTCACAACTGGGAGGACCCTGAGTTCAAGTTTAATAAAGTCTTGGTACCAGAAGACAGACTGAAAGGAGTTACAGTTACAGTTACACTTATTAGTGGTCATAAATATCATGACAAAATAGATTATCCTTACAAGAATAAGGAAGGGATAAATATAAACCAGTATACTTGTTTTCTTTCAGATCCTCAAGCATGTCAAGTACCCTCAACCCTGCTCTGCTTCTTTTTCCAGCATCTTCCTTCTCCCTACCCTTACTCCCCAGTTTCACCTGCTTGCCTCATGTTGCATGACTCATTTTAAAGATTGCTTCCTCCCAGAGGACTTCCTGTCTTGGGTACAATTCCCTTGCATATGCATACAGAGTATCATGCATCCTATTTTTGAAAAAATTCAGCCCATCATGCACCCTCTTATAGGAATAATTTATTTAATTGTATCTCTCCTCTAGTTTGTTCTATAATTCTGCAAGACAGACCAAGTGTCAATTTCACTCTTCATTGTATTCCCAGTGCATGGACAGGGCCTGGCACAGTCCATACTTACTAGTAAATAATAATATGTAAAAGAAAAAATCTGTAAATGAATGCATGAATGCATTGCTGAGAACTGTTTTCTAAAGTCTTAGGACATTCTGAGGGAGGGTGTTTGTTCATTTTCTGTTTGTTAGGGGAGAAAGAAGATACTGAGGTTGCTATTTAAGGATAAGAATATTTAGTTTTTAATCAACCATAGCCAGTCAGGGGAGAGAATAAAACTGCCCCTAACAGTTGTTTAGTTAGATAACACATTGGAGAAATACTTCTCAAACTTTAAGTGCTTACAAATGGCCTGAACAGAGTGCTGAATCAGGTCTGATGTACAACCAGAAAAATGAAAAGTTGTGCTGCAATTGCATATAATGAATCAAAATGCATTCTGCTCTCATATATAACTAATTAAAATAAATTAATTAATTAATTTAAAAAACATTTGGGAACTTTGAAAAAAAAATTTAAAACTAATGCTTAGACTACACAATCGACCAATTAACCATAATCTCTTAGGGTAACTTCACATATCAATATACATTAGATATTCCTGAGCAAAATACACTGGTCATCCCAGGGTAAGAAATACTGCTACAGATTACTCAATTCAATTTGGCCATTGCCAGCAATTTGAAGTCGGTGGAAGGTATAGTTCTCCTCTTCTGGAACTCCTCTATTTGGTGGTATGTTTGCATGACAGTAGGTCTCAGCCTGAATTTTTCCACATTCAAAACAAGGCACAAAAATAAAGCCATGCTAATGTAAACTAAGAGATGACTCAAATTTCTAGGCACTCCAACTAGCATGTTGAAGTAATATTCACCTGGAGCAAATTCAACAAATATTTTGCTAGCAGGATTATTGGACTTTTCTAGTTCAATCAGGAAACAAATCCTCTAGCAAAAGAGGGGATAATGCTTAAAGAGACAATGAGGGTGCTCCTAGAAAGCCTGCTGAGCTCATCAGACATTCAAATTTTATTAATGACACACATACATTATATTTAACATACATTATATTTAACATATCCTGTTTAGCCCTCATCTAGATACTGAAAGATTATTTTGACAATTAATTATGTGAATTAAAAAATTCTCTAGAGACTTAGATAACACTAATTGAATGGTTTGCTATACCTGTGGTTGAAGTAGGGGCCTTTGATTAAAGCCTTTAAACTGTTATTTAACTACTCTTAAATTATAAGCAATTCATTCTGCTACTTCAAATTTAAACACTTCATAAAAGTTTGATGGAAGTTAATATCAACAAACATTGATTCATCTTGTCTCTGACAGGGGATGAGTGCTTGTTGGGACTTTTTAGTTGTTAATAGAACTTTTACTAATGAATGCTTAGTGATGGACAGTCACAGTTTCAAGATGTCCTACAAGACACGGGAGAGTCTCTTACAAAAAAGTATTGGATTGAATCCAAAAAAATTTCAAATTATCTGCTATATAGACCTTCTATACTTTATTGAATATTTTATTTAGGCCTATACTGAGCCCTGGTTTCATCTCTGCTTTAAATAAAAACATAAGCTATTTCTCCATCATCTTAGTGAACACTTAATTTTTCAGCAATGCAAGTGACACATAAGTCAATGGAAGATACTTCATTTTGTTAAAATTTTCATCAGGTATGGCTTAGAATTTCAGAAAAGTATATCACCAATGGCAAAGTTACTTTTACTGGTTGAAGCACCATGACAACTCACCTGTATCAGTCTGTACGTGTGGCTGTTGCAATCACAGTAATAAAAACATCAGTGAAAATGTCAGGCTATATCATTATGCCTTTGAGTATACACTGTACATGATGTTTTATGAGATATAGTGCATTCAATTGTATTATAACTGTCTTTTTTTTCTTTGGTGTTACAGCTGTGTTTCATTTATATTTCATTCTTTTATTGTTTGAAAATTCTGTAGGTCAGTCACATCATTTATTAGTTTCATTTCCTGATAGTAAAATGAGAGTTCAAAATATAGTGCTACTGGTCTATACTGAGGTATTTTTAAGGTAAACTATCGATAAGTTAAAATCTTTGAATAAAGCAACTGAACAGAGATTTGCTCACAGTAAGAACTTAACAGAAGGTAGAGAGCATGCTTTTGAAGAGGAACTATTCGAATAGTTTTGTGATGTTTTCTACCAATTCTTATTAGTTGGTTCATGACCATAGTTGTTCCTGAAAAATCACGACAGAAAAAAAGGAGTTGAAAATCACTTTAACTAAATTCCTAAACTGATATAACAAGATAAAGAAGTATGCCAGATGGGATAAATGTGTAGATAAGCATGAAGAGAATTAAAAATTTTGTACCCTGTCAAAACACCACCAAGGTTAAACCCATAGGAAAGACTTTATTAAAAGGGTGTTGCAATAAAAACGAAACAAAATTATGGCATGAGCTCAGACTATTGAAACACAGGTTGGAAGGATGTTTGAGCACTCTGGGGTGAGGATCATAATAGATTTGTGTTTGTTAATGGATCTTACCCAGAAGGAAAATAAACTTTCACATATCTTCAAGGCAAAGAGGTAAGTGAGGTACCCACCAAACTCAGACCCCTAATATCCCATAAAAGCTGGGAGGAAGCATCTCCCTTAATGCTTACATTTCAAAGAGATGTCAAGAAAGACTTGGTTGGACTTTAAACCTGGCAAGAAGTTTTTCAAAAGATTTACCTTTCACAGAAAGAAAGAATGTAAAGTTTTAGGTTTTCTAAATAAAAGGCTCTAAGAAAAGGGAGTTTGAGACCTCAAGTCAGAAAGAAGGCTGCCTAGATTTTGGCTAAGCAGTGGGAAACTACAAAATCTTCTCCAAATTAATCATTCCAGGAACCATATTTTTATTCCAGGGATGCTACAATTAGCCGCAAGGTATTTAGAATTCTTCTTTTGAATAAGAATGGAATTGTATTTCAAACTATTGATCCAGGTTTCTTGTCTTATTAGAAAAATAAAAAGTAGAAAACTTATTCAGATTTAGAGAATAAGACACAGATTGATTCCTGTTTAAGTTCTGCTAAATATGAAGAAAATACTATGATGAATGAAAATGTACAGATGGAAGATAAGTTCAGATATGTCTACTAAAATTATTATTGCACTATATACCTTAACATACAGGGTGACCATCATATTTTATTGATATGTAAACTCTGTATATCACCTTTTTTTGTTGCTGTGGCAAAATACCTGAGAAAAGAAACTTAAAGAAGGAAAGGCTTATTTTGGCTCAAAGTTTCAGAGGTTCCAGTCCATGGTTGGTTGAGTCCATTGTACGTATGGTGAGGAAGAACATCATGGCAGAAGACCATGACAAAGTAAAGCCACTCAACTCATGCTAAACCTGAAGCAGCATTTTGACTGCTATGACTAAAAGACCTGACAAGGACAATTTTAGAGGAGGAAGTTTATTTGGAGACTCACCATTTCAGAAGTCTCATCCATAGACCTCTGGCTTAATTCTTCGGGGTTCAAGGTGAGACAAAACAACATGGCAGAAGAGGGTGGCAGAAGGAAGCAGCTCACATGATGATCAGGAAAGACAGATAGTCACTCCGCTTACCACTTACAAAATATATACCCCCAAAGGCATGCCCCCAATGATCCACTTCCTCCAGCCATAACCTACTTGCCTTCAGATACCACTCATTTAATCCCATCAAGGGATAAATTCACTGATTGGGTTAAGGGTCTCATAACCCAATCATTTCTCCTCTAAACCTTCTTGCATTGTCTCACACAGGAGCTTTTGGGAGACACCTAATATCCAGACTATAACAAACAGAGCAAGAGAAAGACCGAGCACCAGGGACAAGGTATACCTTCAAGGTCATGCTCCTAGTGGAGGAAGTTAGCTAATAAAATTTCCAACACCTCCTAATAATGCCATGAAATTATGAATCCATCAATGGATTAATCCTCTGGTGATGGTATAGCCCTTATGATTCAATCATTTACCAAAAGCCCCATTGCTGAACATTGCTACCTTGAAAATCAAGACATATGAGTCTTTGGGGGACATTTCAGATCCAAACCATAACATAAGCAATTACCCCCAATGCTACAATTTTATCATAATTTACCTCATAAGCATGAAAAATATTAACAATCATTTAAGTGACTGAACAACATCATCATTTTTCCTCTATAAAATTTAAACAGAACAGGCAGTACATGCACTTTACATACATCTTAAAGCTGATGTTTCTGCTATACTTTAATTTTAGCTAGATTTCTATTTACATATTTCATTGCTAAAGCACCAATTACTTACTTCAAAAATATGCATTATATTTTTAAGATATGGTAAGAAAATATGCAAAAAAGTTCTCATTATTATCTTTACTTGAAAATATCTGTTTATGCAAGTCTCAAAGTTGAACAAAACATTTTCTTATGAAACCATTAAGCAAGGATTCATTTATCCCTAAGGATAGAAATAATTGTATCTGTGTAGACCTGGCTTTATTATAAATGTGATATTCTTAAATTTGCAAATAAGTTATACTAGCGTTTTCCCTAGGTATATCCCCAGACATCAATAATAAGCCTGTGAAAATGATACTGTTATTTTTTTCTCTCTCTTTTATTACTAGTGTACATTATCCACCTTGTATATCTGTCCCCAAGTGGTTGGCTTAAATACAGTTATTAAAATATGACCAATGGGAGCTACAGTGTATTTCTGAGTAAAGGGACAATAAATAAATAAATAATCATTTTTCTCTTTCAAATTCTTGTTACTAATCTTTTTATTTATTCTTTTGAGTAGACAGAATACTGTAGGTTGCAAACTACTTTAAAGAGCCCAACAGACAAATTCAAAAGCTATATAGCACATAAATTAGGTGATAACGTTTGTATTATATAAGAATGCATTGTTATGGAAATCAAGATTACCTGCTATATTAAAAAAAGAATGTGTGTGATAATTCTTTTTTTTTTTTTCCTTTTTGTGGTGCTGGGGATTGAAACCAGAGCTTCTCACACACTGAGCAAGCTTATGATCATTCTTAATTCAATTTATTCATTCTTAACTTTTCCAGGAATAATAAAACAAAAATTGTTTAAAGTGAGTCAAATCTCTTGTGTTTGAAATAGAGGTTTGAGTAGTTGTGCAGGAGTTAGTGATTTTAAAATCTCCAAGTCCACATGCTGAAGTAGCAAAAGCAATAGATTTAAAGGCAGGTAAGAAGACATGGCTGAAAATTTTAGCCATATAATTTCTTGGCATGTTTCTTATTTGTTTCATGTTGAAAATTAACAATGATTTATTCTCTTTTTTGCATATATTCAAATATCTGAATGTGATTATAAAACTGTTCTTCACATTTCTCATGATATTATTTCAGGAATTTGTATTGTTTAACTCTATTCTACAATAACTTGACCTTTTAAATCTGTCTACTTCTAATTATTTAATGTTTCTTTTTGGCTTTTGAATTTACAGCAGAAAAGTAGAAGTGTGCATAAAACTTTTAATGGGAAATGCATGTATTGAGAGGTCACCTCTGAACATGTAGTACAATAGAAACTATTGCTTCCAATGTCTCCTTTTAACCCATTTTTTTCTCCACAAACTGTCTAAATATTCTATATCTGGAATAACAGATAGCTTTTTTTCTATACTTTTATTTTTCTCTATTTTCCAAATTTTTAAGAGACATATTAAACATATTATTTATCAACATCATAAACAACATATTATTTATACATCAAGCCAGTATTTTCATTGTGTTTCACCAGATGACACCAAACTGAGGATAATAATAGTATTATAACAACATTCTTTAAACAAACAAAAACTATTTCCTATTTTTGGTTCTCCCTTTACTGCAAGAATTGCAGCTCCCTCAAAATACACTCTGATAGTTTTCACTTTCTTCAGAGCAGTATTTCCTAGAAGCTCATTGGCCATTTATTGTGGTTATCGCTGGCTGTGTCTGTGGTTTTTCACACACTTGCTGTTTCCAGGTAAAATCAACTGCCAGTGCTGTCAAGACTTGCATCAAAGGTAGCATCATTCATGCTAAAGGAATCAAGACCTATCCCTCTTTCCTCTTCCAACATGTAAGCTAGTCTGTTAGACATTATGTGCTGCACTTAAAATTTAAAATTTGCTCCTTGGTTATAAAGGACACAAGTAATGTTTTCAATGTCCTCTGTAAAATTGAAATCAATTGTCACTAGACCCTTTTTTTTTCTTTTTCATTTCAGCTTTCTCTCTCTAGAGTTCAGACCTAAATCCATGGATGTGTAGTTCAGGATAATTTAATGAGAGATGATAGCTTTATCTCAAATCAGGATTGATCTGATCCTGTTTTGCAGGGTCTCTAAAACAAACTTATACTCTTTTTTCCCCTTAATTTAGGTGTCTTTATTTCCTCCAGGGAATTTTTTTTGTCCTTGAGGAAACAATGTATGGGCAAAAAGGTATGGTACCCATAAGACTGGGCAGCCATACTACACGACACAGTGTTCAGAATTTCTTCACTTCTCTGGGTAATCATTCTTTCTTCCTCGGTATAGTGCAGAACCCTTTCTGGTATGAGTGTCTTATGACTTAATATCAGACTATGTAAGCCTGAGAATTTATTCATGACCAGTTCCTATACAAAAAATCAGGGGAAGTTAGTTTTATGACTTGGTTGTGGGGAGAGGGAATTTAGTTTCTATGGGTGGTCTTGGGGGATACAGGCAAGTAAGAGAAAGAATATTGCTATTAAAGTCTTCAAACCTTCTTTAGTTTAATGCCACAGTGTCACATTCTGGGTCATTACTTCCTGGGTTCAACAACAGATATCCAAGGAAATTAATTTTCCCCATGCCACTTCACCCCTTCCTGAGGGGTTAGATAAAAAGACTGGTCCAATCTGTATTCTGAGCTCCCTTGGGATATGTTTAGTACCCCTCAATAAAAGGACATCTTAAGCCTCAACCATACAGTTTATTCTTGATTGATTGGTTTGGTTTGGCTTTATATCAATTCCAGGTAAACATAGTATCAATTGACAGGGGGAGAAAAAGTAGTGACTACTACTTGATCACTTTAAATTCTCCATCTTATGACTAAAGGAACTATCTAATCTCTTTGGCACCCTATAAACAGAGAGGACTAAAAATCCATTCTGAAGAAAGCAAAGAATATCTCTCCCAAGGTGTCTCTAACAAATCAAACAAATTAACATCAAAATGACAAAGACAATTTGGATTTATATTATTGTGCTTCGTCTTATTTTTAATTATTACTATAGGTACGATATGTTCTGTATAGAAAAATTACCATTCTCATCTGTATATTTTTAGATGTAAACATAAAATTACAAAGAATAAATTGATTTAATGGGTTACTAAAACTATGTTCATTTAGCAATATGCAAAAGCTTTGCCTCATAGTAAGACAGCATGTATCTAACCAAACTGCTTAGATAAAACCAAGGACATACTACTCTATTATCTAGTAGATGAGTGCTATTGTGTGGCCACAAATGATCAAAACTACTCTACTAGTGCTGAGATCAATTAGCCCCCTAGTGATTCTGTGAAAGGGTGATATATTTTGTGATGAACATATTTTTCTTTAGCTCTTTCAGTTACTTCATTTCACCATTTTAAAGTAGTTATCACTGAAAGGAAATAACCATAACTTTTTATTTATATATACCAAAAGATAGTCTGCTAGAAACCAGCTCTGAACAGTATCTTGTGCAGAACCTAATCTGGCCAATGGTGGGTATTGGAAGTGTCTTTTCTTATATGTTATGAAGCCTGGTCCAGTCTATTATTAGTTAACATCAAATATGACTCCATGTCTTGCAGGAAACTTTCTTAGGGTCCTGGGAACATCACCCTCTGTCAATCATCTGTTTTTGCTAATAAGCCACCCCAAAATTCAGTAGTTTAAAATAACAATCAACATAAATCTTCAAAAGTCTCTGGGGTTTTTATGAGCACATTATGGTTATATATAACAGTGTGGTTCATTTCAACAAACTCATAAATGCACATAACATAGTTTGCTCCTTTTCAATTCTCAGTGTTTCTTTCCCTTCCTTCCTCTTTCCTCTGGTCCCCTTCATCTACTCTATGTATCTCCTTATATTTGTTTATTTTTAGATTGGTTATTATAATTGTATGTAAAATTGGACTTTATTGTGATATATGCATATCTGCATACAGAATAATTTGGTCAATTCCATTCTCCAGTTCTTCCCCTTTCCCTGCACTCTCCCCTCCCTCTTGGTCTTCTGCCTCTCTATCTCTCTATTCTTCTCATCCTCCCTTCTATTTTTGAAATACTCACCTCTCTCTCTCTCTCTCTCTCTCTCTCACTTTTTTTTCTCTCTAGTTTCTGCATATGAATTACATGATTTGACTGAGAGTTGACTGAACGAGGGTAGCTTAGCTTGGCACGCTCTGACTTCACCTATTTTTCATCCTCATTCTTCTTGTGAGATGAGGGACCTAACTAAGACATATTCTTCTCATGATGGCAGAGGTGTATGGGAGGGCAGGTTAACAGGAATGTATAAGCATATTTCCAATCCATGAACTACATCTTCACAGGACATTGTAATTGGAGCAATGTTAAATTCATGGTGTATCACATCTGCAGTTATCTCAGTGGTCAAAGCAAATCATATGGGCAACTCCAAATCAAAGGAACAAAACTTCTTTGTAAGAGAAGGTAGGAGAGTGAACACTTATGAATAACAGTTTAGTCTACCATACTCACTCAAATATATATCCTTTCCTACCTTCCTCCCATGAACTATTCCCTCAATCTATGCTGTAAATCCTGGGACCTTACTATTTCTTTTTCTGTCTTTTTTTTATTCAGATGTTTCTCATCCCCAAAGGCAGTTTGAGTAGTGACCTTTCGGAATGATTCTAGCCTGTTACCTTCTATAGCAACTTTTCAGGCACAGGGAAACCCAGTACTTTTGAGTAGTTCTTGGGTAGAGTGTCTACTGATACCTGTTCAGTCTAGATTATTTCTGGTGTCATTAAAGTCTTCTGGTTCCTAATTGATCATCTGCCTGATTGTTCTATACATTTGTGATGCTGGAATTTTTTTTAATAGTCTATTTCTCCCTTCAATCTTGGCTCTCTTTGCCTCATGCATATTGGTGCTCTTCTGATAGATCCATGCTTGTTTATGATTGTTCTGTCTTCTCATGTACTTTTTTTTTTTTTTGAAGTGCTGAGGATCAAACCCAGGGCTATGCCCATGCAAGTGAAGCATTCTACCATTAAACTACATCCCAGTTCCATAATGACTCTTTTATCATAAAAAAAAAATTCTTTTGTATTTCTGGTAACATTTTGAATATGTGGGCTTTGAGGAGTTCTATACCCATTATTTCCCCTCCAATGGCGGCTAGGCTTCCAGATTTCATGAGAATTATAGTGGCTGTTCTCAGCTACCACATATCTGTGGAGATGAGAATGAAAATAGTAAAAGTAAAAACGTAAAAGTCACAGACTCAGTGTTTTTTCTTATATTCGGTCATTTTTCTTCCACAAATGCTACTTTGATTTTTACAAGACTTTGATTACTTTCTAGAGACCTGAAAAACTTGATTTTGACAATTTTTGCCAGTGTTCTGGTTCCTTTTATGGAGGACTACATCTTTACAGGACATTGTAATTGGAGCAATGCTAAATGACATAATCCCTTAACAGACTACCAAGGGAACAAAGAGAGAATAAATTTGGTAGCCTTTCAACAGGCAAGATGAGCTGCAAAATGAGCAGTAAATGTTGCATTCAGGCTGAAGGCAGTATTTTCAATTCACTCTGCTCTTACCTCCTTCCTATTTTTTTTTTCTTTCAAGCTTTCCACCTTTCATTTGTATGCTATATTTAACCAGGTCAGACCAGGTAGGTCATGCATGCTTCACCCAGTCTAGCCACAATCACATGAAAACTGATGTAATTAAGTTTCAATACATAAAAAACATTTAATAATTAGCTTAAAACATAATAGCACTCTACTACTGAAAATTTATTTGAATAACTCTTTATGCTCAGTTCAACTGAGCATGCTTTGTTCTTCCTTGCATTGGAGCATTGACCTTTCAATACACTCTGTACTTTCCCTATGGATAACTTGCTCCTCAATTTCCTTTTTTTTTTTAATATGTACCTTTCACTTAGGTTTTAACTCACCTAGATTTTGCTATTGATTTCTCTCTTTTCTCAATCCTCTGCTTTTCGTCAACCACCAAAGTTTGCTAATCCATGCCTCATATTTTCTTCCAAATCCTCCCTTGTTTTCCATTCTCTTATTTCTCATTAGCAAAAGGTAACATATATGTTAATTGTGGTTCCACGAAGCTGTGTCATATAGGAAGGGCTGCAGGAGTGTGGTGTGGGGATTTTTAAAGGAAAGAACCATTACAGTTGTATCCTGTGGAAAATCCAAACAACCAACATTGACTCTTTTCACTGAAGTATTGAAGTTCTAGTGAGTATGCTCACTTTCCAAAATTCTTGCTCTGCACTCTTGTTCATCCTCAGGGTCAGCAAGATTTGCACTCAGGGATTCTTTGGACATAAAAAAGGTGAGTGACAAGGTAATCAAGAAGGAGACTGGAGAGACAGGCATAGGGAAGAACTGGGGCAACAAAAACTACCAAATTATGCTGTGCCCCTGTACAAATGTACCACAACGAATCCTGTTTATGTATATAATGATAATGCATTAATTAAAATAATAATAATAAAAGGGAGAATAGTAGAGAAGAGCAAGTGGGTGGGGGAGGGAGGAGGAGAGAGAAAGGAAGGTACTGTGGAAGGAGATTGATCAAATAATGTTATTTGCATGTATGAATATGGCATAACAAATCCCACTATTATGTATAATTATGATCATCAAAAAAAATGGGAAAAAAAGGTAAGTTGCAATAAAGTCACTGATATTAGGTTCCTGCCTTCATTGGGACCACTTTAAAAGTATGTTACTATGACTTAGGAATGTAACTCACTGGTGGAGACCCAGGCACTGGAGCCCATGACCCTAATAATAGTAATAAAATTTTCAGAATAATGCATGCTTCATAGGTAAAGAAAGGTAGTTAGCTAAAATTGAATACAGTTGTATTGTTTTATCTCAAAGCTGGGATTATTCAGTGATAAATTATGTGTAAATTTATAGTTAAAAAAAAATCTCCTTGAATTTAACAATGAAACCTAGCTGCAAGTTTTACATTAACTCATGTATGAACATGATCTTTAAATGTCTGAAATGTAGATCACAAGTAATTTTAACATATTTACTCTAGTAGAAAAATAAGATAGGATGGTAGAAATGACATAACTACTTATAAGTTTTTCTATTACAATTGTGAAGCTTTGTCCCCAGGAGTATGTCCATATCTCTATAATGTATCTCCAGGTTACTTTGCTTGGTTGTGCTTTTACTGTTAAGAACTAAGTTATTTAACTTTTACTGACATTGTCTGTTAACTTATTCAGTTGACACTTTTTAAACTATAGAAATAAAGTTCACTTTGTGTCAATCATTTTCCTAATTTAGCACCTCCATTTTCTAAATTTTTCTGAAGTTGATATCTTTCATTTTCTTATAAAAGCTACTTTTTTGATACGCCTTCTGCTTCTAGAGCAATTAATTTTATGTTCATAAAATCTCTCATCACTCTTTCTATTAAATGTTTATTTTCCATAAATCTTGCAATCTGTTGCTTTGTTTTTTAAAAATCTGCTCGGAAATAGTATAATGAAAATTGATAATGCCCGTTTGCAGAAACTGAAAAATTATCAATAAAGAGATTATTCTTTATTAGGAACTCAGACTATAAGGCTTCTGTTATACTCAGAATATAAGCCTATATGATAAAGTCATTTTATAAAAGGATGGTTTTACAGAAAATACAATGCATTTTGTGAGTATGGAGGCTTTTGACATAACAGAGGTAGCAACAGGCTCCCCTGGGATTCGGTCTGGATAAAATGAGACAGGGACTGCATAATTCTTCCACAGCAAGGTTCTCTCTGCATGTTTTAACAGCACCCACTCATACTGATGCCACCAGTGTTAATTAGTGAACAGAAGATGAGCGTTTGTATGCAGACCTCTAAGAGAATGCTTTCTGATTTGCCATGCTCTGTCTCGGCCCTGAGGTCTTCAAAACACAAGCTATAAGACTAACTGGGGAAGTAAGGTTTTTCTCACCAAGCACAAAATAAGTGGAAAGAAATGTTATTTCATGGAAATCTTAAAAACAATACTGGCAATCTTAAAATGAACCTGGCATTGTGGGCTCTCTTGAAAATAATAAATCTCTGCAACACTTGCCATTTAGCCTTAAATTGATGTTTAAAGGTAAGATAGCATCTCGGAAATAGCTCTTCCTTTCGAAAGAAAAACAGAAAAGAAATCCACAGTTAATTTATTAGCTCTAGGTTAGGTATCTAGTTAGGGTCAGAACAGAAACAACTCAGAGTCCAAATCCATGTCTTTTCTTGTCCATTTTATTTTTAAAAATAGGAGAGTGGGTTAAGCTTTTTCCTTAGATTGAATTTCTGTCCCTGGGAAAGACACATTTCTGGCTGCTACCTAAACTCTTGTAGGGATACTCAGAATGTTGACTGACTTCCTGTTGGCCTTGGTTATCTTTCCATCTTTTTGGAAAGTCCACAGTTATTGCACAATCAGGCTTTCTGTTATCTCTGTAATCTCATTTTTAAAATTATCTTTTTCTTGATCACTGTGCCCTCTAATACCTACTTGTTGTCCCTTGAACCTCAGGACCATTGCAGTTATTCTTTTCTCAGTATGAAATTTTCTTCCTCCAGATATTCTCATAGCTCACTCCCTTACAGCTGTCAAGGATCTGCGCAGATGTCACCTTATCTGTGAGAACGTTCTTAATTATCTTATGTAATGTAGACCTACCCTGCACTAAGGATCCCTCTCTCTCTTTTCTGCTTCATTTTTTCTCCATAATACTAACCATCATTTGACATGCTAAACATTTTTCACACTTATTTGTTAATTAACCTATACAGGATACCTAAATTTCCATGATAATATTTTTTTCCTGTTGTGTGCACTACCATATGTCTAGAACCTACAGTAGCACCAGGTATGTAATACATGTTCAATAAATATTTCTTGAAAGCATTAATCAGCACTTAAGGCTGCTCCCCCAGATACTAATTTCCCTACCTTCTTTCTCTGCTTAGTATATATCATCATTACCTTTTATCTAGGACTGTTAGGACTCCCAATGGATTTTTTTATTCAGTTTTTTTCACTGCTATAACCAAAAGACACAACAAGAATAATTAGAGGAAGAAAAGTTTATTTGGGGGCTCACAGTTTCAGAGGTCTCAGTCTGTTATGGTTTAGATATGAGATGTCCCCAAAAAGCTCATGTGTGAGACAGTGCAAGAGGAGAAATAATTAGGTTATGAAAACCTTAACCTAATCAGTGAATTAATCTCCTGGTGGGATTAACTGAGTAGTAACTGAAGACAGGTAGTGCATGGTTGAAGGAGATGGGTCCCTGGGGGCCCTTTGGTATATACATTGTGTATCTGGTGAGTGGAGTCTCTCTTTGCTTCTGATCATCATTTGAGCTGCATCCCTCCACCACACTCTTCCTCCATGAAGTTCAGCCTCACCTCAAGCCCTAAGGAATGGAGGCAGCTGTCTGTGGACTGAAACCTCTGAAACTGTGAGCCCTCAAATAAACTTTCTCTAAAGTTGTTCTTGTCAGGTCTTCAGCACAGAAGCAAAAAAAAAAATAATGCTGAATAAAATGGTCCATAGACAGTCGATTCCATTTTTTAGGGTCCAAGGGCAGGCAGAACATCGTGGAAGAGTGTGGCAGAGGAAAGCAGCTTAGGACATGGCCACCATGAACCAGAGAGAGAAAGAGCTCCACTCAACAAGAATGAAATATCAATCCCAAAACACACCCCCAGGGACTCACCTCCTCCAGCTGCACCCTACCTGCCTACAGTTATCATCCAGTTAATCTCTATCAGGATTAATTCACTATTGGTTTAAGGCTGTCATAACCCAATCATTTCATCTCTAAACCTTCTTGCACTGTCTCACCCATGAGATCTGGGGGGACACTTCATATTTAAACCATAACACCCAGTTATAAAAAAATATATAGAGAGAAATTTAAGCTAAGTCACTGGCGGTGGCAGGGTACATCAGTAAAAATCAGCAAGGGAATGGGTCTTTACTGGATGGGCACACATCACAGAGAATGAACCATAAATAATGAATGTAGTGTTATTGTTTGGATACAAGGTGTCCCCCAAAACCTGCTATACTAATGCAGGAATGTTTGGAGGTAAAATGATTGGACTGTGAGAGTTGCAACCTAATCAGTCCATCCTAGTTTGAATGGACTGACTGTGTGCTAATGGTAACTAGTTGGAGCATGACTAGAGGATGTTGGTCACTAGGATGTGTCCTGGAAGGTTACATCTTCCCTGTGTCCCCTTCTGTCTTTGTTTCTCTCTCTCTAGTTCCTGACCCTGCCATGAGCTGATCAGCTTTCCTTTGCTGGGCCTTTCTGCCATGATGTTTTGCTTCCTCTTGGGCTGAGAGCAATGGAGTCAGTTGACCATGGACAGAACCTCCAAGACCATGAGCCAAAATAAACTTTTCCTCATCTACATTGTTCTTGTCAGGTCTTTTGTCCACAGCAACACAAAGCTGACTAACACATGTAATAATAAGTCTTTCTCCCTCTCTACGTTGCTCTCAATAGTATAAAGTCAAATTCCTTCTCAAAATTTCCATGACAAGTTAAATAGACATCCATCTCAACCATTAATGCATTTTATTGACTGTTTGTAAATGCTGGTCTCTCTGAGCTGATTATCTTGAGATCAGAGACTATACCACCTCTTTGTTTCCCTTGGCCTAGAGACTTGCACAGAGGAAATGCTAGTAAATGTTTACTTAGTAGACTTGAAGTAGGTATTACCATGAAGAGAGAGAGCAAGAGCTATATTTTTCCCATGAAAGAAGAAGGAGTGAAGCCTTGTGGGCACAGACACATGGTGGGCAAGTGCCCAGGGGAACACTAATAATGAAATATTGGCTATCATATAAATGTAGCAACTCCAAACAAAGAATACAGAGGTAATGAGATATCTCTGTCCTAATTTCTTTCTGAATAAGCATTTCTACTTCTTAGATTTTAAACTTTTTTTTCCTCACTTCTTAATCACTCTTCCCTGTACTCAGAACTTTTCCCCCAACTCTGTCTCCTTATTACCTATTTTATTTATTTATTCCATATTTTTTGCTTCCTGCTATCTGTAAATATTGCTCTAAGTATGCAGGCTGCAGAGATATAAGGAAGGCATCGGAAAAATATACCACCAGCCAAAAGGATATTCTAAACTTTATTTCAATTATTTTATATCCCTAAACACTCTCACTGGGATTTTATTTTGCAAACATGTTCATAGAATCCAATTTTCATGCATAATTATTAATATTTCAAATCTAATATTCACATGCTTTTGTTTCAAGCAATAATTACCTAAATGAAGCTCTCTATATTTTAACTAAAGACTTTTTAATGTATTGAACATGCTCTAATAATTAATTACTGTCAAATTGCCTGTGTACCAGAAGCTCTGAGTCCCAAAAGTTTCTTTGTTAAGAAATATAATAATATTTTTGTAGAGAGAACCATGGAGATCCATCATTCTAATGGGAATTTATTAATCACTGTGAAAGATGACAAGTGTGTATAGATATGAAAACAGCTACTTATCCTGAGAGGCAAAATCCTATAAAACCAGCTAAATGGACTCTACTCAACTGATTTGATCAGAGAATCACTTATCAGGAATCAGTGGCATTTGCCACTACAGTTAAAAATAGTATAGAGTATCCTAAACTGTGTTTAGATTTGAATCAGGTGGAATTTAAAGGAAAGTCTTAACAATGGATGATCCTGGGTCATCCCTCCCAGTGCTTCTAAAGGATGTAAACTAACATTATTGAACTATTGTACATATAATTGTGAAACATTGTCCAGTAGGAAATCAGTAGTAAACTCAAAACAATTTAATGGCTGTGCACGCAATGTGTGTTAGAATTAAAGTTAATAGATATAGTATATATGTACACATGTGTGTACATATAATATTATGTATACATACATATATACATATACATATATACATATATATGTGTGTGTGTATATTTTATAAGAATTCCTAAATGTTAAATTATTATGACATGATTCGGAGGTTTATATTTGTTTTATTTGGTTGTTTTTGTTACCACAGCTATACTTTACATACATCATAGCATTTAATCCTCACAAGAGTCCTTTCAGGCAAGTCACTATTAATTTCCTAGAAAGTTAAAGAAATAGATGGAGCATAGCTAATATAAGGTCTCTGCACATAATGTGCTTACAGTCAATAAGCATTTAACTTAGAAAAGTATTAAGCAAAACTAGGCATAATTCAGGAATAACTGTAAGAGAAAGGAAGCCACTAAAGACAGGTAGAGTTATGGATGTTTCCACTGAGAAAATAAAATTGAATGAAGCTGTGAAAAAAATGGGTATTAATTTGATAAATTCACAGAGAAATGGAAGATATTTGAAGGAATGAGAACAACATAATTATAATTATGATCTAAAAACAGATGATAGAATATAGTGAAAGAGGAAATTTCTCAGAAATATCTCCATTATGTAGTTGTTTTTTACTTCAATGATGCCTTTCTTATTTAGAAAACTACTCTATGAAATATGGTAAGTTTTTTATATCACTAAATCATGCACCTCTATCCAAAATCTTTATTGATGTAATTCATTTTGTAAAATATATACCTTTTGATTGTAGTAGCTTGGAGTTTTAGTTTTGAGTATGCAACAGGATAAAATTTTTTTTTACTCAATAAACTAATTATAACCCTGTTTTTTGTTCACTTTTTTACCTAAGTCTAAATACTTTATAAAGAAAAGAGGTCCACTTAGCTTACAGTGTAGGAGGCTGGAATTTCTGATAGCATAACACTGATTCTGATGAGGGTTCCGTAGCTGCATCTCTTATGACAGATGGCATCATGGAAGGAGTATGTGCAAAAGGGAGAGATCACAAGTCAAAACAGCAAGCCAAAGTGACATTCAAGGGTCCTCTTATATAACACTCTCTCATATGAAGTAACCAGGGCCCCATGATAACTCTGTCAATTCTTTCCAAGGGCAGCTCCCTCAGTGACTTAATTACTTCGCACTAAACTTCACCTCTAAAAGTCTCACTATATCTCAGTATTATGGCTCTGGAGTCTAGCCTTTCAATACATAAACTCCCAAGGGAGAAACCACATCCAATCATAGCACTATGAACTTTTTCCCCTTGTGGGGCTGTTTAGTTTCATGATTAAAAAAAATAATAATAAGCAAATTCCTCAAGCAATTTAAAAACATATAATATATTTATAGAAGGAAGAATATTTATTTACAAACTTTTTTGAAGAAAAACTTCTTCACATTCTAAGAAATTTAATCCACTGGACAGATAGGTTAGATAACCAAGAAAGGAAAAGGATCTTTTTTGTCTGTGGATTGCCAGTTGTCTGAAAAGCTTATTTTTCTTCTTTGGTTACATTACCAATTCAAAAGAACATAGTGTACCCTTAAAAACAATGCTGTGTGTTCCGTTTAGAGAGACTAAGGCCTCACATCTTTTGGTGATCACCGACTCTTCTCCCTGGGATGTAACACCAAAAGTAAGTTACTATTTCCTTAAGAGTATACACATCCTGTCCCAGCTCCTACTATTCTGCTCTAAAAGAGGGTTCTTGAAACTAGTTTGATCTTCTACACAGATGCTCAAGGATTTCTTCTGATTTTCTACAAAATTCTCCTTACATATTTGTCTTCGAAAAATGGCATCTTCATGCAAACTTCAGTTAGCATGGAAATGACAATGTCACATAATATTTTGAAGTCAGATATCCTCTTCCTGCCTCTTATCTCTTAATCATTCCTAGTGTCCCCTTGCTGATTGTCTGCTTTTCAGTGTGTGTGTGTGTGTGTGTGTGTGTGTGTGAGAGAGAGAGAGAGAGAGAGAGAGAGAGAGAGAGAGAGTGAATTGGGTGGGGGTAGGAAGAACTTACCCAAGACCTATCTTTCCTGAAAATCTGTTCCACTCTGCTCTCTGGGAATCACATTTCATGTTTACCAGACTCTCCTTTTAACTCAAACTCTGTCTCATTTCTTGGGCTTAACTAGAATAAATCTTTCTTGGTTATGATTCTTTCTCTGAAGGCCTTTCAGGAGAAGCTACTTTCATGTTTTCTGTTTCATAAGACATCTGGCATTATCAATTGCTACTAAATGCCTAGACTCTTTCATTTACCTTTATCTTCATCAGACTCTCAAGGTCAGTGGAAAATTTTCACCTGGGAAACACCATTTCCTTCTACTCTAAATTCTAACATTATCTCATAATACTGACATCTTCAAAACCTTAATTTCATTAAGCTAAACTTTCATTCCCTTAAACTATTTATGCTTGCATGCATAATTTCTTTCTAATCAGCACCTAGAATTATTTGACTTACAATTTGCTGGTAGCATCCTTGCTGTTCCACAGATATGCCAAGCCTTTTCTCACCACTGTGCCTTTTTACAAGCTACTTCCTTTCTATACAATACATGTGTCAGTCAGGATGAGTTCAGGTGCAAGTAACAGAAAAACATGTACATTGTTAAACAATAGGATTTATATTGGTTAAAATAAAGTCAGAAAGAAGTCAAGCTTCAGGCTGGTTGATTCAGAGCTCAACAATGATATCAAAGGCAAGAGTTTTTCCTTCTTCAGGTTCAATCATCCTTCATGCTGGCTTCATTCGAAATCTCATCCTCATGTTCCTCAGACGTCTGTCAGCTGCAATCAGTAAGATGCTTTCTCATTGACATCCAGAGTTGGAAACTCATCACCCTCCATAAGCACTATCTACTTACTTTCTAAGAAACTCTCAAAAATCCCCTTTTGCATCTCAACCTTCAAGAAAGAGTGACATACCTATCCCTAATTCAGTAACTATAGAAAGGCAGAAGGATTACTTTGATTGGTCAGAAGTATTTAAGACTCAACCTTGGAGTCAGGAATGGACATTTGGGAGACTTATATTTATATGTATATACAAATTTTCACCTGGGCAACAGAATACATACACATGCACACACACACACACACACACACACACACACACACACATATATATATATGATAAAGTAATAATATGTATATATGTTGAAATTATATATGTATATATCTATGTGTGTGTGTGTGTGTGTGTCTCCTCACTCACCTAGGAGGCTTAAGGTTAAGGTTAACTTGAAAGTTCCACAGTGCACAGTTTGAAATCTTTTATATCAGATGGTTTCTTGAGTGAGACTCAACTATCAGCCATGTTACTAAGTGCTGCTGATCATTAGTTAATATGAGAATTGCATCTGAAGATCTCTGATATTGACTGAAAAAAAATCTATATTTTTCTAAATATCAGGAAAGACATTATATAGTTGATATTTAATTATGATAATGATGAAGTTCATTGTGATTTTACTTCAAATATAGTACTTTTCATCTTTGCATAAAGACATATATCAAGACTCTAGAAAGATAAGCATTTCACTTTCTCATGAAGCATAAAATTCATTCATCTACCCCAAAATCTAGCATAGAGTTACTTCATAAAATGACTTGAGAAGGAAATTTTTCTTTAGATCACTTCATTTAGAAACACTGTCTAGACCTCTTTGGATGATGGTTGGTACCAATAGGCTATTTTTCCTCATAGTTAAATGTGTGACTGTATTGAGCCTGAAAAACCTATTTACATTTTGAGTTATTTACATTTTGGATTCTTGACATTTAGACTACAAGTTTAAAGACCAAATCTACAGCCACCTCCATTTCTCTGCATTATGCATTCCACCATTCCTTTATTTTCTAAATATGTGGAAAGGGGATAATAAATGTCATATATTTTTAGAAATCAGGCCAGACTCCCTACAAGGACAATACTTTTCTAGAAGAATAGTCAAGGATCAGTCAAGTGGGAGAGTTCATAAAGCGCATTGAACTCAGATATCTGAATTGTTTTTTTTTTTGTGTGTGTGTGTGTGTGTGTGTGAGCTAGTAAGTTTGGCCTGTTAACCTCTTATCAGGGACCACCACTGAGATGTAAGATTTCAGTGAACTGCACAACTTTTGTGCCTTTAATAGCTCTTGGTTTCCCTTCTTGGACTTCAGGATTTGTGCAGAATTTCCCCAGAGTCTCTGGGTATAAGTAAAACCAGAATTATATTTCAGAGAAAATATAATTTGTTGTCATCATATTGGTTACTTGTTTGTTTCTGATAAAGTCAATAAGAAGAATAATGAGACACGGGGCATAAGTGCCTCATTCCCCGTCTCTGTTCACAGTAGGCATCATTAATCAGAGTTGGCCCCTTTCTGCTACAACCTCGTCTCCTGATTTAATGTACTAAAAATAAGTTAAAAGTTACTTTGAAAGATATAATACCTAAGACAGACAAAACAATAGCCATATAAACCAAATAGAATGAGGGAAGAGGTGTTTCTATAAGGAAATGCGAACCTGAAAACTGAAGAAAGCACACATAAAGGAAAGGTGTAGAATACAAAATGTATAAGTAAATTTAGATATTAATCATTTAATTGGTGCAGCCAATATGGAAAGCAGTATGGGGATTTCTTGGAAAATTGGAAATAGAACCACCATTTGACCCAGCTATTCCTATCCTTGGTCTATACCCAAAGGACTTAAAAACAGCATACTACAGGGACACAGCCACATCAATGTTTATAGCAGCACAACTCACAATAGCTAAACTGTGGAACCAACCTAGATGCCATTCAATAGATGAATGAATTTTAAAAAAGTGGCATATATACACAATGGAATATTACTCAGCAGTAAAATCATAGCATTTGCAGATAAGTGGATGGAGTTGGAGAAGAAAATACTAAGTGAAGTTAGCCAATTCCAAAACACCAAATGCCAATTTTTTCTCTGATATAAGGAGGCTGATACATAATGGAGGAGGGAGGGGGAGGGAGGAAGAATAGGCAACTTGAGATAGGGCAAAGGGGTAGGAAGGGAAGGGAGGGGGCATGGGGTTAGAAATAATGGTGGAATATGACGGACATTATTATTACATGTATGACGACATGAATCGGTGTGAATATACTTTGTATACAACCAGAGATGTGAAAAAATTGTGCTCTATATGTGTAATATGAATTGTGACACATTCAGCTGTCATACATAAATAAAAAAATTAATAAAAAAAGAAACTAAGTTTCAAGCTATATAACATGAAAGGAAACAAAGTAGGAGAATAATTGAAAAATACTTAAGAATGATTATTAAGGAAAAGTAGATTCTTGAACAAATTTGTCAAATGAGGCAGAGTAAGGAAAAAAAGGTGAATCTAAGGTAGAGAGCTCATGATATGATAAAGTATGAGAACTCAAAAAAAGATTGGGAATGGATTTCATTGCTAAGGAATGATAGAAAAGATGGTACATCATAAATTCCGGCTGACAACTGCAGATGACCCTTAACCTTGCATACTAACATAGATGTGTCTCTCTAGCCAGTTTTCCACTGACACACTCTGAAAATGCCCAGGCCTCCACTACACAAAGTGGCTCTATGGCTCACAACCCTAGACTGCACTGTTCCAACAGAGACCTGCATGAATGGCAAGTCCTGCAAACGAGATGAGGGGGGCACAACCTATTCATGTGCACCTGGCTGCCCTGCCACCAGGGTGTTTTCAAATCTCCTCAACACTGTAACTCCTGGTACCACCTCCTCCATCACTCTTAGCAGAGGACTTTTCTTTTTTTCTTTTGCAGATAGAAAATTGCAAATGGAACTAGATAAATGTTCTGCCAGCAAGTCCAAAAATGTTCCTGCAACTATCTCCATCCCTTTCTGCCATTCTGCTACCATGTTGTATTGTCCTCATTCTTATCACTCCACTGTCAAATATGCCTTTTCCTCAAGGTCCTCAAATTGAATGCATGCGATTATTTAGCCTTAAGAACAGAACGATATGTCCTATCAATACAGTCCTTAAGAGGAAGATACGTCAGAATCCTCCTCTCTTAAAGGAGCCCACTTTAATCCTTCCCATTCCTCCAGCTTCTGCCTTACTCTCCATGACAGGTTTCCTTGAAAGCTTGCTACTTCTGCTCATAATAAACACCCTTCAATCTGCTACAGCACGATCACTACAGAATATTATGTTGCCAAACCCAGGGAGCACTTTTCTTGCCTAAGTTGACTGTTAAGTGACATGTTTCTTTTCCAATTTCCTTAAAAGAAAATAAGCAACCTCCTCCTTTCCTTTCCCTTTAGACTGGAATACACTCATGCTATACCAGTTGAAGTAGAAATCTTGTGTTGAAATTAACAGTTTCCTGGCTGCCCTGGACCACCTTTTTCTGTATTTCTAGAAGAGGCAGAAATGGTTTTCTGTCTTGTTTAAGCCATTCTATTTGAATTTATTTTTACTATAATAGCTAAGACTAAAGCATAACAAATCTATCATATTGTAGTTGAAGACACTGAAATCCATTTCTCCAGGTCAAGCTCCAAGTTCCCACTCAGTGCCTTAATTGATATATTTCAGAGACACACAAATTAATAAATCCAAATCTTACCTCTTGCTCTTGATCTACAAACTTGATTTTTCTCATTTTTTAGTCTCTGGTACTGACACCATCACCTGGTATCCTTCAAGTAAGTTAAACTCTCCGAGTTCCTGCCATCCTTGCTCTCATGCAGTTCCTTCCTAACGATTCTGCCTTACAAATGTATCAGCAATCTATTTTTATTTTTGCTACCACTAACATTTTCCTGGTGGTCCCTTCTAAGAATCTTTAGCCTGATCTACAAGGTCCTGCCTAGCAAGAGGCATGTGTTTTCCAGGCTTTTAACAGGACACTCCTTCTCTTTTTATTTCCCCCTCCCCTCCCCTCCCCTCCCATCACTTCTCTCTACCCAATCTAATGTGACCCACTTCTTTTTTCTCTTACATTGTCATACCTGTATTCTGTATAAGGAAGGGGGTCTTCTTCCCTCTTCCATGCAATTCCCATTCTCCCTCCCTTTCCCTCCCACCTCTCTTCCCTATCTAGAGGTAATTTTCTTCTCATGCTCTTCCTCCCTACCCCGTTTTGAGTCACCTCCCTTACTATTCCTTCCATGTCCTCCTCTCCTGGAATTCTGCCATTTTCTCACACCTGTTGGACTGTTGCTCCTCTCAAAGTCTTTGCAGGTACTTGTGCCTGAATGCTACTCTTTTTCAAATGAAAATAAGAGATACAGCTAGGTAGGTACTGTGCTCCTCATAATTCAGCCTCACTTCCTAAGGGGAAACACTTCTTGAATTCTCAGGCTAGGACTAAAGTGAGTTACATGTTATATACTCCTATGATCTACTGACAGTCTAGTACATTTATCATCATTTAATTTTATTTACTTGAAATAGTCACATATTCATTTTCCACAGAGTAGGAAGAGCCACATCCTCTCTGTGCTCTCCAGGCCATTGCTTGGTATTAGGCACAGTTCCTTGAACACATTTAGGTACTCAGTGAAAATTTTTGACTTCTGATTTTAAAAATGAGCATTAGATAACAAAGTTGAAGAAAAGTTTTAAAATTTAGGCTTTACTTCAAGTAAGGGGGCTTCAAAGGCATTGTTAGTTATTATATATCCATATACTGAATTGTATAATCAAGTTTGCAGATCAGAATCTCCAGCTTGCTTAGCAAAGTAACACATAGTGATTTATGCATTTGAGACTATGGTATGAAAATTATTTTAAGATATTTCCTTCTGCAAATAAAAATGCTGATGAGAACATTGTCATCAAAAATACAGCAAATGAGTAATGAATAAGTAAGAATGAAAAATACCACAGGAGAAAGAATACAATAAACAGAAATCTAAGTAAGTAAGACTAGCATTTGCTTTTTTAACAACCTAATGTCTTTTCCTCAATCACTTAATTTGGCAAGAAAAGAGGCATTGTGTAATATTTAAAATACCTCTTAACCCCATAGTTCTTCCGTTTAACTTCTGTTACTAAGGTTAGTAGTTGATATTTTGTTACTGTTGTTGTTTTATATCATCCACTTGTCACAACAGGATGTCTGGGCTAAGTGCCAAACTAGAAAAATAAAATGACTGTTTTGTGTCTCTAATATTAAGCACCCTCTATCCTACAACAGTTAGTGTGTGTGTGCCAGCTTAGCCATCTAATCTATACAAAAAGAAATCCCATTACGCCCTCGTTGTACCCCTGCTTTTCCTTATCTAATTGTTGTGTACTAAAAAGTTAAGGCATATTCTTTTTTGAGAATAATCTTTTTTCCTCTCTTTGTATTAAGGGGATATTTTGCAAAAATCCTTCAAACAGAAGCTCTACCACCATGACACTCAACAATGTTTTTAACTTCATTCATTCATTTAACTTAACTCAAAAGGTACTAAAAATCACATGAAGCTCTAAAATGTCATAGAAAAACTTCCTTTGAAGAGAGCTGACTTTGAGAGAATAGCCAAGATGTTTTAAGTTATTTATCTTCCAAGAAGAAGACCTTTGAGGATCCCAAGATAAAAGTTAGAATTGGTCTATTTAATCAATATATAAATGTTATAGACAGTTTTTCTTTCCTCTGTGACTAAAAAAAAGAAAACTATTTCTTAGGAGACAACAGCACAAAGAGGTAGATAAAACAAATCTGTGACAGCTTGACACTATGGGATTCAGATAAGTGATGGAGAGAAAATAGGCAAGAGGGCTGTGCATAAACCATACACAGAACCACACTTGCACACAAGACTCTTACTAGTAAAAAAAGATAAGATTATATTTATCTGACCCTGCTAGATGTTATATAGATTGAAAATTGTATTGGGGGTATGGCAACAAATAATTCTTTAAAAATGTAAAAGTTAATTGATTTTTAAGGATATATGTGCTTTCTTGATCTTGCCACTTCAGAATCCTTCTATTCCAAGTTTCATCCTGAGAGACATATAAAAAAATTAAAAATAAAAAAAGAAGAAAATTCAGTCATTTGATATTCAGAGAAATGTCTTCACCTCAGGGATGTACTCCAGGCACTGACTATTCTATATCAAATGACTTAGATTTATTTGGGTGCTGTATATATCAAATGGGATATTACACAAATTCTCAAAGAGGCAAAGCTTTCTAAAATGTCTACTGACAGAAACTAACTCATGATTGAGTGTCAATGTTACTGCAGGAAAAGATAAACTGAGTGAAAGACAATCAAGTTTGCAGTTTTTGTCTGAGTTCACTTAGAAGTCTTCTAGACCTGAGTAGATAGGACCCTCCAGCCAACCCAAATCACCAATTAAAAAGAGTTATATAGGGGGCTGGGGATACAGCTCAGTTGTAAAGTGCTTGCCTCACATGCACAAGGCCCTGGGTTCAATCCCCAGAACCACACAAAAAATAAATAAATAAAAAATAAAAAAGGAGTTACATACAATAAATGCAGTAAATGGTCCAGGACAAGAGCCTAGATTTCAGTTGCAGCTTAAATGCCTGAACTCCAAACTCACTTTAGAAAATAGCTTCATTTTTCTTTCCATCCACACATTTTCTTAACTGAGATTAAGAGTTAACAATTATAAATTAGCTTACACAAGTGTCATATCCTGCAGTTTTTTCTAAGCACTCTGAATAGAGGGATTTAAGAGAACTTTTTAGATTGATTAAACTCATTGCTGAGCTAAAGGTAAAGATATCACAAGAAAAATGAATTTACTCTAAAAAGCTGAACGGAGAAAATTTGAGTGTCCTCTCTACCTATGAAATGAAAATGCTGACAATAATTTCCATGTGAACTTCAGTGGACCGGAAAAAAGAATGGAATGAAAATCTCCCCAAGCATGAAGAACTACACAAATCCCAAGTGTTAGTATTGCTTCTCTGTTTATAGACCTCGTCCAGTTTGAATCAATATAATAAACAATTAAAAGATAGAAAATAACTAGAAGATAGAAAGTTTGCTATTATTGTTATCCATGTGAACATTTAACCAGAAAACCTCATTTATCAAAACTTATTTACAGAAATTCATTGTTTTAATCATTTGAGTAAGAATTTTAAAAGACTTTATTATTTTAGAGCAGCTAGTTGCACAACAAAAGTGGGAAAAATTGAATTTCCCTGTATACTGCCTAGCCTAACTTAGGTGCTCCCTTTCACCCCCATCACTGACATCTCCCACCAAAGCTGATCACTTGTTACAACTGAAGAATTTACATAAGCATTTCAGTGCCATCCAAAGCCAGCTTATATTAGGGTTTGCTCTTTGAATTCTATGGATTTGGACAAATTTATGACATGTATACAGAGTTATATAGTCAAACAAAATAGTTTTGTTGTCTTAAACCTTCTGAGCTTGGCCTTTTCATTGCTCAATCCCCCTAAGCCCCTGGCAACTGCTGATCTTCTTAATCATCATAAGTTTTCCTTTTCCAGAAAATTAGTTGTGATCACACATAATATAGCTCTTTCAGACCATTTCATTTAGTAATATGCATTTATGTTTCCTCTACATATTTTCATGGCTGGATATTTCATTTTTAAGCATTGAATAACACTCACTGTATAGATGTATCATAGTATATTTGTCTATTCACCTCTGAAAGACATATGGTTCATTCCAAGTTTGGGAAATTATAAATATAATTGCTATAAACATCCATGTGCATATTTTCATATGAATGGAAATGTGTTTTCAATTCTCTGAATAAATACCAAGGAATATGGTTCATAGATTACATGAGTGAAATATGATGTTTAGTTTCATAAAAATTGCCATGCTTCTATATTGGTTGTACAATTTTGCATCAATACCAACAATTAATGAGAATTACTGTTGTTACACATCCTCTTTAGTACTTGCTGTTAACATGTTCTAGACACTCTAATAAGTGAGTAAAGAGTACCTCAATTTTTTAAATGAGCATTTCCATGATGATATGTAATGATACATTAGTCAGATTTAAATAACCACAACCAAAATATTTAACATAAACAACTTAGAGGAAGAAAGACCTATCTTGATTCACAGAGGATTTTGACTGCTGGCTTCATTGCTTTGGACCTGAGATGAGGTAAAACGTCATGTTGTGTTTTAGTCAGCTTTTTCCATGTTGTGACCAAAAAAATCTGACAAGACTAGTTAGAGAAGGAAAAGTTTATTTGGGGGCTCATAGTTTCAGAGATCTCAGTTCATAGATGGCTAATTCTTTTTCTCTGGGCCAGAGGAAAGGCAGAGTAGCATGAGGAAAAAATGTGGTGAAGATAAGTAGTGAAGGAATGCATCTAAGGACATTGCACCAGGAAACAGAGAGGGAACTCCACTCAACAGCAACAAAATATATATATAAACCTCAAAGGCACACCCCCAATGACCCACCTCCTCTGTACACAGCCTACCTGCCAAATAGTTAGCACTCAGTGAATCTCTATCAAAGGATTAATGCATTGTTTAGATTCAGGGTCTCATACCCAATCATTTCACCTTTAAGCTTTCTTGCATTGTTTTACACATGAGCTTTTTTGGGACACATTATATATAAACCATAACATTCTGCCCCTGTCCCCCAAAAGCTCATCCCATCTTACAATGCAAACTACAGTTAGTACATTTTCAAGACATAGTCTTAACAGTTGTAGTATTGCCCAAAAGTCCAAGTCCAAAGTCTTTACCAAAACTTAATGTGAACTCCTAGTGTGACCTCCTGTGAAAATCAAAAGCAAGTTACACATATCCAATGTATAAAGGTACAGAATAAATATTTCCAGTCCATGAGGGAGAAATAGGGGCATGGAAAGAAGAAATGGGACCAATGCAAAACTGAAATCCAGCTAGGCAAACATGTCCTAGAGTTCCTTGTCTGGTGTCTAGAGCACATGGCATCCTGATGTTCTCTCCAAAGGGCTTGTGCAATTCCATCCCTATGACTTTGCTGTTTGCAGCCCACATGGCTTCTCAGTTGGCTTGTTTCTGCTCAGTTCCTGTAGCATTCCTCAGCAGATGTCCCACAGTACTGGAATTTCTTAATCTGGGAGTCTCCACTGCAGCTTTGGCTTCCTTCTCACATCTCCATACACAGCCCTCTCAGCAGCTACCCCAGTAACTCCAACTCTGCTGCACTTTGACTGGCCTCCCAGATCTTCTTATGATATCTGGGGTTGGCAGGGGGTGGGGGGCCTTCCATGATACAGTAATTCCAGCAGCCTGCATTCATGGTTGCCACCAAGGTCTGCCATCATCTTCAGCACTAGCCAAGACTTTAGGGAGCATGGCTGCAGCAGCCTCTGAGCACCTGCGTTTGTGACCATGTTGAAAAAAATTCTGAGGCCCTCCTGTGCAAGCAGAATGCCCCACATGTCTCTGCTCAAATGAAATTTTACTTATACACCCTTGAGTCTGAGATGGGTGTGGTCTTGCCAATTCCTGAGATAACCTCAAGCCATCTTTCTTATTGTCTCTGGGTGGTCTTTAGTATTTCTTTAGTGTCTTTAACAACCACACATTCCTTAGCACCAGTTTTACCATTTTCTGGCTAAACTTCAAACCTTTCAAATTTTTCTGCTTTGCTTTCTGCTCCTGATTATCACAATACACTTCACTAGAAGTGACAGAAATATCCATGCCACCTTTTTTTTTTTTTTTTTTTTTTTTAGGTATCATTTTTATTTTAATGTATTTACTTTTTATTTTTATTTTTTTATTTTTATTTTTTTAATTTTTATTGTTGGCTGTTCAAAACATTACATAGTTCTTGATATATCATATTTCACACTTTGATTCAAGTGGGTTATGAGCTCCCATTTTTACCCCATATACAGATTGCAGAATCACATCAGTTACACATCCATTGATTTACATATTGCCATACTAGTGTCTGTTGTGTTCTGCTGCCTTTCCTATCCTCTACTATCCCCCCTCCCCTCCCCTCCCCTCTTCTCTCTCTGCCCCCTCTACTGACATTCACCTTTTACCTTTTAAAAGTTTTCTTCTGCCAGATTAAGGAGTTAATCACATTCAAATTTATCTTCACAGAAAGTCTAAGGACATGGGCAAATGTAGACAAATTTTTAGCCAGAACATAACATGAATGGTCTCTAATCCAGTTTCCAATAGACTTCATCTTTTCTTCTGAAACCTCCTGAGCCCTCTTTACTATCTATTCCATTTGGCATTCTGGTCTTCTGAACTCCCACCAGAGTTACACAGTAAGGTCCACTTAAAGTATTCTAATGCCTTTCCAAATTTCATCACTAAACTTTACAAAATCTCTCTCACAAATTCCAAAAAGCTCCAAAAGCTTCTAAACCATATGGTCAGATTAATCACAGCAACGACCCCACTTCTCTCTCTCTCTCTCTCTCTCTCTCTTTCTTTCTTTCTTTCTGTCTTTCTTTCTTTTTTAGCTGTAGATGGACACAATACCTTTATTTATTTATGTGGTGCTGAGAATTGAACCCAGGGCCTCACACATGCTAGATGAGTGCTCTACCACTAAGTCACAACCCCAGCCCAACCCCACTTCTGGTACCAATTTATGTTTTAGTCAGATTTTTTTTGCTGCTCTGACCAAAAGACCTGACAAGAACCATAAGAGGGGAAAAAGTGATTTGAGGGCTCTTAGTTTCAGAGGTTTCAGTTCATAGATAGATAACTGCTTTGTTATGTGTCTGAGGTGAGGCAGAACAGCATGGAAAAAGAGTATGGCGAAAGAAGGTGGCTCCAGACATCACACCAGGAAGCACACAGAAAGCTCTACTCTATATCATATAGGGGTATATGTGTGTGTGTGTGTGTGTGTGTGTATCCCAAAAGCATGCCCTCAAGTAACCCACCTCCTCCAGCCACTCCCTACCTGTCCACAGGTACCACCCAGTTAATCCCTTTTAACAGACTAATGCATTGATTACATTCAGGCTTTCATAACCCAATCATTTCACCTCTAAACTCTCTCCCATTTTCTTATGCATGAATTTTAGAAGACACCTAATATCTAAACCATACATGGTGGAAGAACATAACAGGAAAAAGGTGCACTGCTCATGGCAGCCAGGGAGAAGAGAGAGAGATGGGGAATGAGGAAGAAGAAAGAGAAAGAAATCAGGAAGAAGATATAGACAACAAAGTCATACTCCAATGATCTACTTCCTTTTATTAAGCCTTACTTGCCTACAATTCTACCACCTCCTTTTAGTCCATACAAATTACTACTCTATCAAATGGATTAATCCACTCTAAGGTCAGAGCTCTCATGATCCAATCCTTTCCCAAAAGTCCTGCCTCTGAACCTTGCTGCATTGGGAACCAAACTCTCAACATATGAGTCTTTGGGGGATACTTCATTTTCAAACCATAACATTGCATTTGTAACACCCAAAGACTCTTATTCATCTTTCAATACAAAATGCATTCAGTCCTGAGAATCAGCATAATCTCAACAGTTCCATCATTTTTCAAAAATCCAAGTCCAAGTCTTCTTTGAGACGCAATGAAATCTCTGAACTGTGAGCCCCTGCAAAAACAAAAACAAAAAGAAGTTACAAACTTCCAATATACAGTGGCATTAGGTAAACATTCCCATTCAAAAAAGGAGGGATGGGGCATAAAAAAAAAAAAGGGATGGGACCAAAGCAATATGGAAATGCAGCCAGGCAAGCATTAAGTCCATAGTTCTAACGGGCCTCTGGGGCACACAGTGGTAGAATATGGACCACAAAAGACTGGAGCAGCCCTGCCCTATGGCCTTGCTGTTCATGGCACACATGGCAGGTTCTGATCACTGCCAATAGATTTCCTGGGCAAAAAGATGTTCAATGTTACTAAAGTCCATAACTTCCTTGGGTCTCTACTGAAGCTTTGGCTTCAGTCTCAAAGCTTCACACATCATACTTTCAAGGGCTGCCCACAGGGAATCTGACCCTGGGACACACTGCCTGAACTCACAGGCCTTCTTTTGAAATCTCAGTGGAAGCCTTCCTGCCCCCATAACTCTTGCATTCTTCATGCCTGAAAAATCAGTAACACATGGACCACAGTAGGTCTACAGCCAGCAGAAGCTATAGCTGGGCCCCCATGGGCCACAGCAGCAGTGACCTCTCAGTGCCTTGGCAGATGAACATGGTGAAGTAAATTATGGGGAAACAACTTCCTAGGCATTCTGTCCTATGAGAGTAAGGTGGCCCATGCTGTTTTTCAAAATCTTTCAAATGAGTTTTCACTTTCACACCTTTGAACCTGCAGTGAGATGCCCTCAATGCATCTTTCTGATTGTTTCCCTGCAGAGTACTTGGTTTCTCTTTTACAGTGCTATTTTTTTTTAAGTTTCTTTGGTCCCCAGGTTTTTGTTTTGTTTCATTTTGTTATTTGTCTTTTGTTTTTCTTTTTTGAGGTACTACCAATTGAACCCAGGGATATTCTACCACTGGGCTACATCCTCATCCTTGTTATTTTTCTTATTTTGAGACAGGGACTTACTGAGTTACTGAGGCTATTCTCAAACTTGTGATGCTCTTGCTTCAGTCTCCCAACTTGTTGGGATTCCAGGCATGTGCCACTGAACCTGGCCCTCAGCCCTAATTTTATACATGCTTTTCTGGACAAGCTGCAAGTTTTTAAAATCTCTATGCTCTGCTTTTTTCTCATGATTACCACAGTAAACCTGGGTAAAGAAAACCAGTTATACCCATGTCACTGCCTGAGTGCTGTGTTTCCTTGAAATTTCCCCTTTCAGTTTGATTGGTCCTTCACCTTTAAATTCAGCCTCACACAATGTCTTAAGGCATGAACGAAATACAAACAAGTTCTTTGCCAGGACGTAACATGTTTGGTCTCTAGCCTAATTCCCAATAGAGTCTTCATTTTCATCTCAAACCTCTTGAGCACAGTCTGTTCACATTCCTATTGGCATTCTGGTCTTCCAAATCAGGTTTTTTTTTTTTGCCGGATTCTTTGCAGCATTAGTCACAATAACAAAGAAATCAAAACAACCTAAGGATCCATCAATGAATGAATGAATAAAAATGAGATTTTATACAAAGTGGAATACTATTCATCCTTCAAAACGAAGGGAATCCTGTCATTCATGATAACATGGATGAACTTAGAGGACATTATGTTATGTGAAATAACAAAATACAAAAAGACAAATGTTTCACCTACTCACTAGAGAGGTTAAGATTGCCAGTGTAAAACAGAGCAAACTCAGAATCCTCTGTTAAGCTCTGATTGCAATATTTTAAGGCTTCTCCAGCCTACATCTCCAAACTTTTCAAAATTCCTTCCACAAATCAGTTCCAAAGGCTTCTGAACCACGTGTTCAGGTATATTCACAGCCACATCCCCACCCTCAGTACCAGTTTTCTGCATTTGTCAGCTTTCTGTCACCATGATGAAAATACCTGACATAAACAACTTAGAGGAGGAATGATCTATTTTGACTCACAGTTTCAGAGCTTTCAGTCTGTGGTTGACTACCCCCTTGCTTTGGACCTCAAGTAAGGCAGAACATCATGGTGGAAGAGCATGACAGAGAAAATATGATTGGTTCATGGAAGCCAAAAAAGCACAGGGGTTTGAGGGAGACAAGATACAGACACCACCTTCTTCCTCTAGTTATATCCCATCTTCCTATAGTTTTCACCACCTCCTAGTAGTCCATTCAAAATATTAATTTGTCAGATGGGTTAATCCATTGATGAGGTTTAGAGACCTCATTATCCAACCATTTCCCAAAAGCCCCACCTCTGAACAGTGCTCATTGGGGGCCAAACCTTCAACATATGAGTCTTTAGGGGACAATTACCATTAAATCATAATAGATATGGAACATCTTTTAATATGTTCATTCATCTATATTTCTTTGTTGGTGAGATCTCTATTAAAGACTTTGAACAACATTTTAATTTGGTTGTTTGTTGTCCTTATGTTGAATTTTAAGAGTTCTTTGTAGTTTTTGCATATCAGCTTTTTAATCAGATATGTCTTTTGCAGATATTTTCTTGAATTCTGTGGCTTTTCTTTTTATTTTCTTGAGAGTGTTTTTTTCAGAGAAAAATTTAATTTTTAAAAAAATCAAGTCCAGATTATCAATTCATTTTTTTAATGCATAGTGCCTTTAGTTTAATATCTAAAAAGTCATTTTCAAACCCAAGGCCATCTTGATTTTCTATCTCCTAGGAGTTTCATAGTTTTGTGCTTTTCAGTTAGGCCTTTAATTTATTTTGAGTTTATTTTTGTGAAATAAATAAGATTCTCTTTCTCTCTCTCTCTCTCTCTCTCTCTCTCTCTCTCTCTGATGTATGTGTGTGTGTGTGTGTGTGTGTATTGTTTTTCTTTTTTGTAGTACTACCAATTTTGAACCCAGGGATATTCTACCACTGGGCTACATCCTCACCCTTGTTATTTTTTCTTATTTTTGAGACAGGGACTTACTGAGTCATTGAGGCTATATATATATATATATATATATATATATATATATATACACACACTATGCACAGAACATTGTCATTCTACCAAAAGTTGTTAAAGAGATTATCTTGTTCTCTGTTTTATTGCCTTGATACATTATCAAAGAGAAGTTGACTATATTGATGTGGTTCTATTTGTGAGTTTTCTATTCCATTGATCTATTTGTCTATTATTTAGTCAATACCACACTGTCTATATCACAGTAGCTTTATAGTAAGTCTGGAAGTCAGATAGTGTTAGTACTCTGAATTTGTTCTTTTCCTTCAATATTGTGTTCATTGCTATGGGTTTATTTTTTTGTTTTGTTTTGTTTTTTTTTTTTTTTTTTTTTTTTTTTTTTGCTT
Organism: Marmota monax; assembly: GCF_021218885.2. Taxonomy (NCBI): domain Eukaryota; kingdom Metazoa; phylum Chordata; class Mammalia; order Rodentia; family Sciuridae; genus Marmota; species Marmota monax. The sequence goes on from NW_026692781.1 coordinate 21,334,063, forward strand.
TTCCACATAAACTTTAGAATTACATTGTCAATATTCACAAAATAATTTGCTTGAATTTTGGTTGGGATTGCATTAAAACTATAGACCAAATGAGGAAAACTGACATCTTAAGAGTACTGAGGACAGGAGAAGGTAACTCAGCAGTAGAGTGCTTGCCTACCAAGCACAAAGCTGTGGATTCAATCCCCAATACCAACATTAAAAAAAAAAAAAGAAGAAAACTGAGCCTTATTAGCTTTGAGCATAGACATCTGCCCATCATTTAGTTCATTTGTGTCTTTCACCAAAGTTTTATGGTTTTCCTTGTGTAGATCTTCTACCGATTTTGATAAAATTATATGCAAAGAATATTATTGGGGAAAACTAGTGAAATGATATTGTACATTTAATTTTAAGTTCTACTATTTCATTGGTGATATATAGGAAAGTGATTGACCACATATATGAACCTCTTGCCCTAGAACTTTGCTATAACCAATATTAAATTTCAGTAGCTTTTTGTTGATTCTTTGGGATTTTCTACATGGACAATTATGCCACCTGTGAACAAAAATGATTTTTATTTATTCCTTCTCAATAAGTATAGTTTTTATTTCCTTTTCTTATTTTATTATATTAGTTAGGACCCAAAGTATGAAGTTGAAAAACAGTTGTGAGAAGGGACATCCTGCTTTGTTCTTGGTCTCGGTAGAGAAGCTGCAATTTTCTCACCACCGTGTATGCTGTTAACTACAGCATTTGGGTAGATATTCTTCATTGTGTTAAGAAGGTTGACATCAATTACTAGTTTACTGAGAGCTTTTATCATGTGTGCTTGATTTTTTCAATGCTTTTTCCTGCATCCATTGAAATGATCATGTGATTTTTCTTCTTTAACCTGGTGCAATGGTTCATGTTAATTCATTTTGAACTGGACTTGCATACCTGAGATAAATAATTCTTAGTTGTGCTATATTATTCTTATTATACGTTGCTAGTTTTGATTTGCTAATGTTTTGTTAAGGATCTTTGTATCTCTGTTTATGTGAGACATTTTAACTGCTTTTTTTTTTCTTGTCTGTCTGATTTGGGTACCATTGTAATGTTAGCCTTATAAAATTAATTAAGAACTATTTATTTGGCCTTAATCTTCAGATAGAGATTGTAGAGTATTGGCCTAATTTCTATTTAAGTAATATTTTAATTTAATAGCTACAATATTCCTGATCTTATCATGACTAGTTAATAATCACTATTTCCTTATGACTAATTTGGTAGTTAATTTTGATCCTGAATAATTTCTTCTAAAGAAGAAAATTGTAGAGATGTATTATTCAAGTTGAAAGATTCGTCTAGCCATAGTAGTTGTCAATTTCTTTCAACCTGAGTGTATGTAAAATTGTCTTTACAATGCCTTTTAAAATTCATTGTTTGTAGTGGGCACTAGCTAATTTTTTATTACATGGTATCTGAACTTGTCATGTTTAGAAAATTCTCCACTCTAAGTCTTGATGGAGAGCAGAAACTATCTTCAATTATTGAACTGGAAATACTAGAAACTTGTTTTTGTGACCTAACAGCTCAGTCAAGAAAAAGCATATTAACTGGGCACGAAACAGTACATTCTTGTATTCCCAGTGACTTGGGAGGCTGGGATACGAGGGTTGCAAGTTCAAAGCCAGTCTCAACTTACAGAGACTGTCTCAAAATAAAAAGGGCTGGGGATGTAGCTCAGTAGTGAACTGCCGCCAGTGTATAATTCCCATATGTGCTTATGGCAATAATGGCAAAAATGGTGCTACTGTTCTGTGCTAGCCACTCCATGACAATAATGGCACTTTTTCAGAAGTAAAATGATTAACAAGAATTCAATGGTGGCATCATCAGAGTCCTCCTCCTTGCTCAACTCTGTCATTCATGATTTTAATTGTGACCTTACTTATGTAGTTTTCATAGCACTCATCTTTCAGTCATTCTTCATTCTGTTAGCAATTTAATGTTATTTTAATGAATTCCAAAGTCAAACAAAGTTGATTGGTATTGTTGACACACTACTAATATATGGACAAAGAAGAATATATATTAAATTTTGGGGAAATATGATAAGGACTCATTTAGGATTAGAACATAGGAAAGGAAAAATAAATAATCTAAAAATATGTATAATGACAAGAATAATGAATCACCTATAATTATCTGACTACAGAATAATATAGAAAGATAACAATCATTTTAATTTTATGGACAATTATATGTCAGATGTCATGCACTGTACTAACATCTCACCATATTCTTATCACAAGCTATGAAGTAGATTTTAATGCAGATGTGGGATAAGAAATCTAAATCTTAGAGGGGCCAGATATTGTATTTTGTCAGATAGTATAAAGAACATGTGATCTTAAATCTGCTTGATTCTAAAACCCAGGCTCCTAACTATTATAACACTCCCATCAAGGTATGCTTATAATCAAATTGTTAACAACTATCAATAATAATTATAATGACAAGTCAAATATTATAAATGACAGACTTAATACAAATTTTGCTTGAGGGTCCAGAATTTAAATTATGCCCTTGCAAAATTGTGCAGATAGTCATTTTGATATGTTTATCAGTCTTATAAAATAATACTTTAGAGTGTATTAAAATACAATAATTGGCATGTTTTCATTGATTTATGAGGCAATAAAAAAGCCATCAAATAAATTATTTCTATTCTCTAGCTTAATTCATGTGTTTATATGCTTTATATAATGAATACATTTTCAATTCACCAAAAGTTAATACAGTTAAATGTGTTCATTTTTCTACAGTCAATATGGAATTACTTCCTTTTGATATTCTCCACACTCTGATATACATGGTATACACAGGGCTATTTTGCTGTCTCAGAAAATCACCACACTTGCTGTGTGAGAAAGCACTTCACTTACAAGAGAGCACATGTGCAAATAACAAAGGCATTTATTCCAATTAATTATTATTACTATAATAATTTAAAACTCATTATGTTGGTTAAAGGCAGGGGGAAATGTGGAGGGCGAGGCCTCCAAAGGCCCAACAATGAGTGAGGGTACAGAATCGGGTTCCCTGATGAGACCAGGATGGAAAGGTACAGGTCAACTGGCTCCCAGAGGCAAATGGACTCTGACCACTGCCTCTTGTCATTTGTATCTGGCATTCCTCATCCCTACAAACCTGGTAATCAAGTAGAGAAGGAAAAAAACACATCTTTTGTTTCTGAAAGACAAAGATAAACAGTATTTTATACAAGTTATGTTAGGTTTCCCAAATTTCAATTTTTTAAATCATTTTTTCTTAAAGAAATTTATCAAAATTTCTTAAAAACACTGTTATTTATTCATGTTCTTTGTAGAAATTAACCCCACATTTGGAGGTAGGAAAAGCTACATCCAATCTTAATGCTGCATTTTATTATGAATGACAGATCTTCTTCCAAATTCACTGTATGACTATAACAGGTTTTTTAAATGTTTTTGGGGATTCTTTTGTTTTCTTTTGTTTTTAATTTAAAAATGTTTTAAAAATAAAATCTTTTTAATTTTGTTACTTAATCATTAATATTATTCAACATTAAGTATCTTTCAATGATGTAGGTGTTTAAAAAAACAATTCATCTTCAAAGAGCAAAGATTTGCTACCACAAATGTTACTCAATAAAAGTGTTCAAGCTTGCGAAGACAAATCCACAGATGACACCAGGAAAACAATCTTTGAGTCCAAAGTTTTTGTTCATTTGAGGACTATTTCTTAGACTAGAATTGCTGGAGCTGAAAGTACATGGATCTAGAAACTATGGTACATGGTGTTCATAAGAAATGTACCATGAAGATGAAAATAAAGTGAGCATTAATATTCCTGGCTCCAAAGGCAAATTGGTGGTGTCTGTCATAGTTCAGTGATGTTTACATCACACAAGCATTTTTCAGATAAGCATCAAATGAGAGGAGACCTCTAGGAAAGGGTGTTGACTTCTGTGTTCTCAGAAATCTGTCATCTTCACTTGGTAAACTTCATGCTCATTATTTAGTTGTTATGAATTAATTTTGGTACTTGTCATTTTAGATTTTTTGAACCTACATTTGAAGCATCTAATGTTGAATTATTTGGTCAAATGGTCTTGTTATTCTAAATCTCAAATCTTTCCTTTCTATATTTAAAATGTGTGTGTGTGTGTGTGTGTGTGTGTGTGTGTGTGTGTGAAGGTGATTTTATGTGATAAATATAAGCTTCTAAATTCTAAAATCTGAAAATTCTCGGATTCATAAAACTTAATATTCAAATTTTATTTTTTCATTATATCTTTCTGAATATATCAAAATTTTCTTAGCTTCTAACCAAATACATTTTCAAGAAAATGTTACTTGTATTTTTTGCAGAAGAAACCACTTCAAGCATAGTTTTCCTGTGCTTCTATTTGTTTAGGTTTGGGCTTGGGTGGGGGTTCCTTGTATTGTGTGTGACTTTCTAAGAGCAGAGGATAGTGTTTCTGTATAGTTCCATAGAACTGAAGTTAAGGCCTCTAAGGTGTCACTAGACATTGAAGGCAATTCTAATGCAATTCTTTATATGGTCAAGTTGCAGTGTCACTACATTTGGGTAATCCAACTTGCTGGGATTTCCCCCCCAAAAAACTAAGTCAAATTAATGTTGAATTGTTCATATATAAATTTCATTCCATTGGTCTGCCATTCTGCATGTAATAAACTTGTTTGAAGACTACTTCCATCTCATCACTGCTCTCTTTCAATCAGTCAATAGTGGCCAATTAATTTAAATAGGGAAACATCCTCCTCACTCATGTCCTCCCTTTTACTCCCCCTGTATCACTGCTTTGGCTCAGCCTCTTTGGTCTCTCACCTAGGCTGATACAACAGTTTCCACATGGATGTCTCTTTCCCAGCTACCTCACCCATCCCATCTGCATTTCCATCATCACCACAGCTGTCAGAAGAATCTCTCTAAAATACAAATCTGACAGCACCATGAACAACCATGTATCAAATATTTGCCATGGACTTTATCCTTGTTTCCCAAATTCCCCCAAATAGCCACTCAAGGTAGCAATGTTTATCCTATTCTGCACACGACACTGAGGCTCAGAGAAGATGGTTAAACCACCAAGATAGCACTCCTAATATGTGGAGGAGCTAGAACTGGACTGTATGAGAGTCAGCATCCAAATGCTACATCCACAACACTACATCTGGGCCCAAGGATAACTTTCTAGCTTCATCAGCTGTCATTGATTTCACCATACAGTGAAATTAAGCAATATGTGGCTTCCTGAGCTTATCATTCTTGGTTTTATTCCTTTTCTGTCTGACTATGGTGTCCTTTTCTCACCTTTGCCTAAAGATAATAATGTCAAAGACAATAACAGTAAAAATTGTATATTATATTGTTTCCTTGGGCTGCTGTAACAAAATACCACAAACTATATGAATTAAAACAACAGAAATTTTATTCTAGCCACATTTCTAGTACCTGGAAATATAAGTTCAAGGTGTCAGTAGCTGCACTCTCACTGCCAGCTTCCAGTGTTTGTTGGATCCTAGGAATTCTCTACCTAGCATAGATTTATGTAGCTCTGATTTTTGCCTCTGTGGGCTTATGGCCATGTTTCTTCTGGTGTCTGTAAGTCTTTCCTTGTTCTGTTCAATGTGTTTATGTCTTCTCTTCTTTTAAGCAAATCGTTTGTGTTGGACTAAGAGTCTACCCTACCCCAGTATGACATCAACTTAACTTACATCTTAGTTACATCTGTTAAGAACTTGTTTTCAAATCAGGTCACATTCACAAGCACCAAGGGTTAGGATTTCAATGTACGTTCCTGGGGATGAGAAACCAGCTTGTACCTCAGTGCAAAGCCTGTCCAAGGAAGGGGGTATGACCCTTGTCCTTGGGAAAACCCACAGAGCACTCCTAGGCACATACCCACCTTGCTGAGTTGTTTATCTACAAATAACAGGAGAGATCTGCTGTGCCAGGTGTCCCTGACTTAGTTAGGGTAGGTGAGGACCCATAGTAACCCCCTAGCAACCACCAATCAGCATGAGACACAGGGAAAATACCTGGGATGCCAGATGACCCTCCTAGTAGTTTATGGTGGTTGATAACATGTTGGGAAACCATGTAGTTTAGCACTTACACCCCTCGTGGCTTAAACCAATCAGTTCAAATGAATACCCCTCTTGTACTAACCAATCACCCTTACCCAACTTTTTCCCGCCAGTGAATGTGCTAATCATGTTTTAGAATTGTTTTATGATTTTCCCATGGTGTGTGATGATTTGCTAAGAGATGCTATGATGTATGTGAAATCCCTGCCTTCCCCAAAGAGTGTATAAAACTGCTGCAAACCCTGGGCTTGGGGCCTCTCAGCATCACCAGTTGCTGTGTGCATGCAGAGGATGGAGCTAGCTTGCAATAAACACCTCTTTGCTGCTTACATCTTGGTCTCTGGTGGTCTTTTGGGGGTCCTGAACTTGAGCATAACAGAGAGATACTTCTCAACCTAAGACAAATTGTAATAGTAAACAATAACAAGATAATAGCAAATTATTATTGACACTGTAACAAGTCCACACTCACTGTTAAAATTCAGTGGTTTTTGCCCTGAACAACTTACCTAGACACCTTCTCACATTTTAGGCAGAGATAGAGATTCACTCTTGTATGCAGCTCTAGATATTTCTGAATATTTCTGTCATTGTATTTAGACATGGTATAATTATGTATATTCAGATGCTTTCCTCTCCAGACTATGAAATCAGAGAATCTGTCGATCAGCTTTTTCACCCTAGCACCTTGCCTCATGACTAGCATGTAGCAGGCATGTATTAAGTTGCTTAATTAAATTGATTCTCTGCCACATCGTCACATTGACAAATACCATGGAACTAAAAGGCTTTCATGGACTTATTAGGTGGCCAGCATTGTCTAATTATTAAAAAAAAAAAAAAAAACTGAATAGTCTGAGATGTTTTCCCTGCTTGCAAGCTAACAAGTTAGCCTGTCATTGTTTCTTAGATGCTGACAGGAAAGAATAGACTTCAGGGTCACAGACTGAAGAGCGCTGTTGCTTATGGCACAGTTGGCAGCATGAGCTTCACGTCTGCATCTGTTCTTTGTATCTCCTAGGATCCCCAGGGAGAGACGAAGATAGACGCACAGGGATGCTGCACACATAGTAGGTTCTTAGACTTCAGCTGGGAAACCTCAAATTTAGGTAACCGCAATCTTTTTTATAGAGGATTATTAGCAAATTTGTTTAGCTTTTGTCCTAGAGCAAGATGTCATCTTAATAAAGACGATAAGATGATACACTGGCCTCTGCCCTAAAGATGAGAGACATTCTCTGTCTCCCAAGGCTATTTCCTATAAGCACATGCTTAAAAAGACAATCCAAAACAAAAGTTAATATAAAGCATGCAAAGGGCCATAAAGAAATGTTTCTCAATAATAAATTGTTTATATTCATTAGCTCACTCTTCAACTTTAATTTATTCCCCTTTATAGATAAATAAAGGAACACAATCACCCCATGACATACATGAGAACCTGTGTGACACTTGGTTATTATGTGGGTTTCCTTTGCCTGGTTTACTTTATTCTTTAAAAAAGATCCAAAAAAATTTTTTTTTATCTCAGTCACTCACCGTGGTATGTGCCTATAATCCCAGAGATGCAGGAGACTAAGGCAGGAAGACAGCATCTTTGAAGACAGCCTTGGCAAAAACAAAAAGGGCTAGAGGTATAGCTCAATGGTAGAGCACCCCTGGATTCCCCAGTGCTGAGGGAAAAAAAGAAAAGAAAATCTTTATATATCACCATTTTGATATAATGGATATTTATTATGTAACAGGAACTATTTCCTGTGATTTTATTCTCCTCAAATAACTTAAAATACAGATACAAAAGGAATAAAAATTGAACCAATCTCATTAAGGTGGTGTGACTATTAAGTGAATTATATGAAAAGTACTTTTATAGGCTTTTGTGTTTAAGTGATCCATAAATCACAGAGACCATTTTATAGATTGTAGAATGGGGCATAGAATGATTAGATGCTCATTCAAAGTTAAACACTTGCAAGTAGCAAAGCTAAGATTTGAACAGAACTCCTCCAACTCCAGGGCTTACTCTCTAGAACACTACAATTTAATAGGGTCATTCATTGTTTCTGCCTATTCTCCTCTTCTCTCTGTCCCATAATGGCTCTTCTGTGTTGTGCTTTATTGCCCTGATACCCTTCTCTTCCTAACTCTGACTCCCTTTCCTTCTTGACTCTTCATATGCCCTATTGATTCCAGTATAATGATGCTTCTCTGGAGTCAGATTGTCAGCCTCTTCTGACCTCCTTATCTCCCTGAGGCACCTTAAGCAAGGTAGATGTGGCACACCAGGAGCTGGGAACTGAAACCCCTTCCCTAGTTCCCATTCAGGGATTTTCAAGTGTTTCTCAAGCTGCTGGGTGTAGCCTCAGTGTGGTATGAAATCTACTGTGTCAGAAGCAACACTTTAGTAAAATACACTGAAATGGAATAGAATTAAACAAAACAGGAAATGTTAGATTACATCACACATGAGAAGGGCAGATAACGTGTACATGTTTGTGTATGTATTTGCACATCTTAAATTACAGTTTAACTGATCAAATATTTGAAAGCCAACTCTTCAGTAAAATTACACATGTAGAAATCTGCCTCTTCATGCTGGAATCTAAATGTTCAGCTTAAATATATATATTCTATTTCCTTGTTAAACTCATTTTTAAGCTCAGGTACAGAACTCATCATTGAATTGCCACCAGTCACATTATACTAACCTACTGCTACACTCCTCAGTATCAATACCCAGTAACAAATTTTTCAGCACATAGAAAGTCCACTTTACATGGTGGTAGACAGTCGCTTACATATTTTCAACCTTCCTATGACATTAAGAAGCATCCAGGCTCTAACACAACCAATCAAGCTTCATAACAGGGTCTTATTTAGTTTGGGAAAGACCTTAGTATTAAGAATACATCTGTTCTTTTCCTTTTTTTAGATACAAACACATAAAAAAAATCCATGTTAAATAGGAAACTATCATCCTAAGATGACCATTTATCTATGTTGTTCACATACACACAGACTGTTTCTTAATAAATTTCTTTGTTATTTCCTCATATAAGGGATCCACCCTTCAAGGACATTTTCTTAATTTTCATCAGAAATCAATTAGGAATCATTAATTAGTTTTGATTTATCTGATTTTTTTATATGCAAATGTTTCCTTTGATGTTATATCCATATCTTCCAAGCCCACATCTATCCTGAGAAATGCTGGAGATTCAAAACCTTGTAAGGCCTGGTGCTCACTGGAGAGTTCACAAAATATGGATAATACTTAAAGCTCCATTATGGTTGCAAAAAAATATGTACTTTGGTGTTGTATGGACTGAATTTCCCCCATCCCTGTCGAAACCTAATCCATAGTACCTCAGAATATGACTAGAAGGAGAGGAACCATTAAGATGATGTGAAGACTCAAGACAAAGTGGCTATCTATAAACCAGGGATAGAGAGAGAGTCCAAAAGAACAATCGCAATGTTTGCTACAAAAAATCTATCTCTTGATCTAGTGATGACAATTAAATTCAGTTAAAGTACATGGTGGCACCATACTTTTAGTCCTCTTTTTATTCTTCTGTCTCTGAATAAATAGAATATCCGTCAAATTTCATGTTGTCTCAGTGAGCCCTAGAGTGCAAATGGAGTGATATTTCCTTCAGAAGCATTAGTATTGTGTAATTCCTTTGTTTTTTTTTTTTTTTAATTTGTTCTAATTAGTTATCTATGATAGTAGAATTCATTTTCACACATTGTACACAAATGGAGCACAACTTCTCCTTCCTCTGGCTGAATACGGTGCAGAGTCACACTGGTAGTGCAGTCATACAAGTATATAGGGTAATAATGTCCTCTCATTCGACTGTCCTTCCTACCCCGGCACCCTCTTCTCTCCCCTCACTCCCCTCTGCACAATCCAAAGTTCCTTCATTCTTCTCTACCCCATTATGGATCAGCATCGGCTTATCAGAGAAAACATTCTCTTATTGGCATATTGTCTCACAGTAACAGTGTCCAAACTGCTCTGTGTGTGTGTGTGTGGTGTGTGTGTGCGCGCGCGCACATGCACTTGAAAGTGTGTAAGAGAATCTATGATTATTACTTCTATAAATTTTCTTCAAAGATAATTTGGGTTAGTATGATATTGAAGAGGGCAAGAATCTATGTAAAAGTGACAGAAAACGTTTCATATAAAAATATTCTACTTTAGTAATTTTCCTGTATATATGTTTTAATGGTTTAATCTTTCTAGGGCATTTTAGGAAAAAATTATTATGGCCTAGAAAAAGAAAAAAAAATAGGTGAACAATACAAAGTGAGTAAAGATTTTGTCACAAAGTGTGATACCATTTGAAGTAAAGCAAACTTTGGCCTTGTAATTATGTTCTCATGGCCTTTGTGAGAAGTGAATTATGATGCCTGTTTTAGGGACTGAATCAAATAGGATGGAATGAAGAAGGGCAGGACTCAGCTAGTGTATGGTGAGGTTTTGATTGAGTCAGCATCCTAGGAAATGGAGGCAGAACTCCAAATTTCTAAGGCAGTATTAGAAAAGCAGGGCACGTTTGCTGGAGGAAAACAAAATGCTTTTCAGTTTACACATCATTTTCCTCAAATATTGCATTCAAAAGAATGCATGGGAAGCTTCAAAATTATTTTTAAAATAAGTTAATAGTAGCAAATAGACATTGATATTGTCCTCACTGCTCATAAAATACATGAAATGTCATTATTATTGTCCATATTTCATGTGCTGACTTTATTGTTTTATTTTCATCAATACAAAAAATACAGAGAAGACATTTACACAGGCACTCCAGCCCTTTGCCTAAACATAATTCAAAAAGCCTGAAGTTGTATAATCCAAATCTTTTCACGTTAGGGTCATTTTGAAAAGCTGATCCTCAAGTATAGAGAAAAGCTCCTACCTGGAACTTAAGTGAATTTAAAACACTTCTTCTGATGGAGTGCAATATGATTTTATAGCTAGTATTTAAATGAACTAAAAAAAAAACATCATTTCCAGGTGACTACTCAAGAGAGTCTAGAAATTGCCATGTTTCTATTTGCCATTTGTCACAAGTGACGCTATTAATAACTAATTTAAAGGCGGATTGTCTTTAAATGCAAGCATATATTCCATCACACCAATCATCCAATATAAACAATTAATGCAAAAAGTATTGGGTGTGTGGGAGCACCCTAACTAGCATTCAGTGCACACTAATTAAACACTGTAAGAAAAATCACACAACCCTAGGGCAACCACGAGCCCCAAAATACCTCCTATGCCACACAACTTCTGTTAGGCAAAGAGCAGATGTTGTCCTTGTCCAGTGCTTCTCTCCAGCTAACTGCTGGACGTCAGGGAATGATGGAGTCAGTCCAGGGATGGACAGCAAGGTGACCCATCTCACGGAGTCCTTGGAGCAAAACTCTTCACCATGACAGTACCGGCAATTTAAATATAGTTCCACGTTGTTGGTGTTTGTTGGCGATTGGTTACATCCTGTGAAAGTCAATGTCCATTGGTTATGTCCAGTGAGGTGATGTAATTGCAACTGGTTATGTTCTTTGCACATGTCCATGGAGCTGTGTTCCCTATCAATTGTAACCAGTTATTACTAAGCATGTCTATGGCTAGTGCCCCCTACAGCTCTTTATCAATTGCAAGCAGACATCCCTAAGCAGTTCAATGGCTGCTGTTCCTTATGGCCAGCAATTTAGCGAATCCCAGCATATCCCAGCATGTCTATGGCAGAAGCTCCTTACACCATTTTATCAGTTTTATCTTATTTTTCTCCATTTCTAAGTCTAAGAACAATAATCTCTTTAAAATCATGCAATATCTTGCTTTTAACATTTATGTCATCATTTTAAATAAGATTATACTAACTCAATAACTCTTCAGTTCATCAACACTCTAAATCAATTCTTTGTCATCATATAATTTTCAACTGTTCAAATAATGATTTGTCATATTTAGAAGATAAAAAATGAGAAATGAACAGACAAAATAGTAAGAGGTTTAATACTTTGATCAGTAGAACTAAGTGGTTGGTTTGTTATGCTCAAATTTGGGACCCCCAAAAGACCACCAGAGACCCAAGATCCATGTAAGCAGCAAAGAGGTGTTTATTGCAAGCTAGCTCGGTCCTCCGCGCACACACAGCAACTGGTGACACTGAGAGGCCCCAAGCCCAGGGTTTGCAGCAGTTTTATACATTCTTTGGAGAAGGCAGGGACCCTCACATACAGCATAGCATTTCTTAGCAAATCATCACACACCATGGGAAAATCAAATAACTCGAAAACATGATTAGCACATTCACTGGTGGGAACAAGTTGGGTAGGGGTGATTGGTTAGTACAAGAGGGGGATTCATTTTAACTGATTGGTTTAAGCCAAGAGGGGTGTTCATGCTGAACTACATGGTTTCCCAACATGTTATCAACCACCATAAACTACTGGGAGGGTCATCTGGCATCCCAGGTATTTCCCTGTCTCATGCTGATTGGTGGGTCTTTCCAAGGACAAAGGTGATGTCCCTTCCTTGGACAGGCTTTGCTCTGAGGTAGAGGCTGGTTTTTCAGGTTTACTTGTGTAATTGTAGCTTAAAACTATCTCTAGCATCCATAACTTGAATTTTCCACTTTACGCGTTTATACTACATTACTTTTACTGCCTTTGTTATTTAATAATATCTTTATTATTTAATAATATGCCAAACACTTTAAATGCATCTCACTTAATCCTCACAATTACTGAAAAATTACTCTACATAACAAATGAGAAAACTATTACACAAAGAGGTATTTTGCCTAAAATCAAACAGATAAGGTGCTGGGGAGCTAGATTCTGAGTCTGGGTCTGTCTGACTATAAGCCCAGGCAGGTCTTGCTCCAGTAACCCCCATAGGACTTATCTAGAGCCTTTCATTTCCAAATGACAGTAACCTGAACCAGCTTTAAAGAGCAAGAGTCAGAAGGGAGCTATTGTCTCAAGGAACTAAAGATATGGTAGAGTTTTCCTCAAGGACAAGTAAGTTTGTGCTAAAGTAATGGCAGAACTTTCTGTCTCTTATCTCTGATGTATCAGACACCATTCTTTTCTGCAATCTAAACTTTCTAAGTAAGAGGTGAGGGTAGAAGCTTTTGGATCACACAGGATTTCATCATTTATATAATCAGAGATCACCGATGAGTTTAACTAGTAAACAATGACTATAATTTATTTTAATATTACCAAATAAATTCTGGCTCTTTCCCAGTAGAAGGTAACAAGATTAGAGAAGGCAGTATTTGGTTTTGAACACTGAAAGGAGACCTGAGGGTAGTGATAGAAGCAGACTAGATAAGAACAGAAACTTCAAAGTCAAGTTAGCCTGAATTCAAATACAAGTGCCTTGACCTCTTAATTGTGTGATTTCAGCAAACTACCTAAATATTAATTTCTTTATCTCTAAGTAGAGATGTGAAAGCCAAAATAATTAGTGTGTAAAAATATAATGTTAGTAACAATTTTCAAAGCCTGGATGAAGCCAAGACAGGCTAATAATTTGGCGCATAGTTAAACAGATAATCTTTAAATATTTATATAGCCATTATTTAATTGGGACAAGGCAAGCATTGTGTACTACTTCAAGTTCAAATTTGAAAAGCTGAGCTCATTACATGTGTTAAAATAATTCATTATTGACTTATTGGAATGGCCTTTCAATTTTGTTCACCTCTAGACTCTTAACATTAATGTAGATTTTAATTATTTTTTTCCCTGAGAGGGGGAAAAAAGCACACAAAATGCATTGTTTATTTTCAGAATGTCAGTTGCATGCAATTATTAACTCCCTGTCCCTGTCACTGGCAGTTTTAGGATTGGTGACAAACTCTACTGTTGCAACATGCAATTTGTGTATCAGTTAAATTTTTAATTAATTTAGTTCACCATAGTAAAATTATTTCATCTGTTTTTATTTCCTGTAAGACAAGCTGTCTGCAGTTTAGAAGAGGCAAGTCTATCTTCCATATCTTTAGTACATGAGGACATGTGTGGAAATGGTGATACTGTTACCGCTGTTGACCGGGTCCTTGCTTCCCCAATGCTGAAGTATAACACCAGAGAAGCATGCTGAGGCAAGGTCAGAGTGGAAAGTAGAAGTTTATTAAAGGACAGCAGAAAAGACTTCTCCGGGAGGAAGAAGGGGACCCAAGAGGTGGAATCCATGGAAGTGTGGTTGTCTCCTCTTTTTATACCTAGGGTCTTCATCTGGTTACCCCCCCATTCCTGTCCTCTGTTCTGTTATCTTTCAGTGATGGAATATAGGTGGGAAGGCCCGAAGGGTGGGGCACAGGTGGGCCAAAGAAGTAATCTTTTAGGACTTTTGGGTCAGCATCTTCAAGTTTGCTGGGAGCTGTTTCATTAACATTTCTTTGGGATGGGCTCTGGGCCTTGGGGACATTAACATTCCATGAGTTGTCCTCTTTTTCCTGGACTTCATTAATATTCCAAGAGTTGTTCTGCTTTTCCCGGAACTCATTCTCAACATGGCCTCCATTTTGGATCTTACTCGATATTAGACCTGATTTACCTAACTACACTGACTACCTGTCTTTAAGTCTGGCTTCAATACCACTGGTATCTCCTTCCTCACTTGTTGAAGTTTGACCATTAGAGAAGCACGCCTAGGCAAGCATTATTAAGGCGGAGTTTATTCAAAAGGGGGTAACATAGACTTCTCCCAGGAGGGTGAAGGGGGTCATAGCTGGTATCCTGGGATCCCAAGAAGCCAGGTGTTCTGCCCTTTTTAAATGTTCTAGGCTTCCTTTGTTCACCTGCCCTCTTCCCTTCACTTTCTCCTTCCTGCCTATGTGACTCGGCATTGGACTAGGCCCAGAAATGCTCGGTGGCCTGGCCAAAAGGTGGGAAACAGGTGGGCTGAAGGGGGAAGGGCAGTATAGAGCAGCCAAGGAATCATTAATTAACAACCTATAGCTTCCTGTAGGGAGGGGCAATTCCTGGGACAGGTTACTTTAGCAATAGGTTAGAGCAGGGAGAGATTCTTGATAAGGGTGGAGGAAGGGCTCTGAAGGAATTAACATTTCAGTCCTTCAGAGGACAATCTCCAACTTTCTGGACTCACTCAAAAAAAAATTGGCCTCCTTGAACCAACCTGACTTGATTTACCTATCTATGCTGACTGCCTGTCTAATTCTGCCTCAATGGATGGTAGGACATTTGTGTTAACTGGTGCCATTTTTTTTCTAATATTTGTGAATGCCCTCTTCATGGTTGGTGAAGACTCTTTAACCCGAGATTGTTTAACCTCTCAATCTAGTACAATCTACTTCAAGGGAAGAAGTAGGTAATAATTTGTGCCCAGATCTTAACACAACATCTACTCTGTAAATATCAACTATTTTATCTGTATTTGACCACATTCATCAATAAATATTAACTATACACAACACTGGATAGTTGAGGGGTAAAGAAGACACAAGTGAAGAAGGAGTATAAGAGGATTGTGTAGAGAATAAGCACAAATCTAGTTGAGTGTGGTGGTGCATGCCTGTAATCCCAATGACTCGGGATGCTGAGGCAGGAAGATTGAAAGTTCAAAACTGACCTCAGCAATTTAGTGAGTCCCCAAGCAACTTAGGTAGACCCTGTCTCAAAATTTAAAAATAAAATAAAATAAAAAGGGCTGAGGATGTGGCTAAGTAGTTAAGCATGTCTGGATCCAATCCCTAGTACAAAAAAAAAAAAAAAAAAAAAAAACAAATATGACTTCTGTGCAAGTTCAGTTATTCTTAGGGTCCAGAAAACAAATTTCTCCAGACTTTTGCTATTCTAATCTCATAAGAGTCATCTTTCTAAAATGCTTATAGATCATAATCATCATCAACTGGCTCTTATTTTGCTGCCAAAATAAATTCTAAATGTCTTCTATGTTTTGGATTCTGTCCTCCCCTCCAGGATATTTCTTCTCTGCATTCAACATTTTATACCACATTCCAAGGACAATGAAATACAATTGGAATTTAAAGAATGTTCCATGATTTTCTCATATTGCTTCACTACCTGCAACGATCTCCCCACTCTGTCTGTAACAGTGGTCCACTTTATGCTTTGAATATAGCCCCTGCTCTGTCACTATGTCTTATTTTTTGTTTGTTTGTTTCTTGCTTATAAATTTTATTTAATTAAATGTATTTATTTATTCTAAGGCAATTCAATTCATAGTACACATATAGAGCATCATTAGCCTAAGAACATGTATGAAGACATGAATGATGAGATTCTACTTTGTGTCTTATTTTTTTAAGTGGAGAAGTTTCTTTCTTTTCCTCTCCTTCTCCCCTTCCCTAATCTCTCTCCATCCCTAATCTCCTGCTCTATAATCTCAGGGGAAACATGATTACCTTTATTCCACATCAGAGGCAGGATTCTCTGTCCTTGACCACACTCACCACAAAAATAGGTATGGAGTATTTCAGACTTTGAGGATGGAACCAGAAGATCTAAGAATTAACCATCTCCCAAATTAACACAGTGAATTAACTGAAGACAGAGAACACATGGAACATCGCCTTTGAATCACCTCTTTAAAAACCCTTTTTTTGTGGGCTGGGGCTTGTGGTTCAGCGGTAATGCTCTTGTCTGGCATGTGTGAAGCACTGGGTTTGATTTTTGGCACCACATATAAATAAATAAAATAAACGTCTATCAACAACTAAAAATATATTTTAAAAAAATAATAAACCCTGTTCCCCCTGATAGACAGAATCATAGACTCTGGTCCGGGAGTCCCCTGTGTTTCTCCTTTGCTAGCAAAACAATATTTTTTTTTTCCTTTCTCTCAAAACTATGTCCTCATTATTGGATTGACATTAATGACAAGGCTAAACTTTTGGTAATATGTCCTTAAGAATTTTATATGTTCACCTTTTTCTGCTCAGATCCTGTAGAAAGCTCTTCCTAAATCTAGCAGGTAAAAAAATGACTGCTTTTTCATATGAGTGCCCCCCTCAGCTACTATATGCCTATGCCAATCATTGCTTACATGCTAACATTTAATTGGTTATATGTCTGCTTTCTCTGTCACCTGTGACCATCTTGAAAGCTAGAACTACTTTTGTTAGTGCCTGTATCTCTGAAACTTACCTCAGTGGTGGACAAATCACTGAGTGAACTGATTACTAAATAAGTAACTGAGTGATTCGGTTAACCCATCTCTCTCCAATGCCTGAAATTAAATGAAACAAAATCCTTACAAAAGCCAAATATGGGTGGGGAAAAAAATGATAAGTAAAGGAAAGTAATTTATAAGAAGGATGTTCCTTCATCAACATCCCCAATCCATCTTATTAAGTTGGACAAGAATTTATAGTAAGGACATTTTTCTTTTTCAGAAATTTTAGAATATGTCATCTATTAAAAATACTGTGCTATGATTCATCACTGATGACCTCTGAGATTCAGTCATGTACCCTCCCTAAATATACTGTACACATTTATATGCCTTTGCTTTTGATTTAAGCAGTCCCCTCCAAATCAGATTTATTGTAAAAGATTTTCTGTTTAACAATATCTGATCCCTACTTCCCTCTTTTGAATTTCTAGTGTTTATTAAATATGCTACTCATTTGATTTTTACCTGTATGTATGTCTGATGTTGTCATCCAAACCATAATTTTCTTGAAGAAAGAAAACATCATTTATCTCTGTCTTGGCACTTTTGTCTTCAGTGGCTACCACAGTGGGACTGGTACTCAGTAAATATGTCCTGAAACAATGAATGATAATAAATAATATTTGCATGCTAACTTGATTAAAGGCAAGTATATAATGTTTGGAGGAACTAGATTTTATAAATTTAAATATGAGGGAAGGAAATTTAAGGACTAGAGATGAGTTACAAAGCTTCCTAAGTTACCAGAAATGTAGGTGTAGCCTGCTCTACTGCTTTATTCCCTCATGCACTGGTTTCCCATGGCTGCTGTTAACAATTACCAAAAATTCAGTGGTCTGAAACAACACAAATTTATTATAGTTCTTAGGTCAGCAATTTGAAATGGATCTCAGTGGCCTAACAAGGGGTCACCAGGGCTACATTCCTTTTGGAGCTAAGCAAAAGATTGGTTCCTTGCCCTGTCAGCTTCCTTAGATCTCTCACATTCCTTGGCTCACAGCCCCATTTCTTCATCTTCATAGCCAAAAATATCAGGCCAAAACATTTTTCTGCTGACATCTGTTTTTTTCTCTCTTTAGCACTCTTCTATTGATAAAGGCCCTAGTGATTACATTGAGCCCAGGAGATAATCCAGGATAATCTCCCTATCTCAAGGTCAGATGACTAGCAAAGATAATTCCATATGCAAACTTAATTCCTCTTTATCAATTAACCAAACCATAGATACCTAGAATTAGGACATGGATGTCTCTTGTGGCCATCATTCTGCCCACCACACTAGGATAACAGATAAAGTCAACAGTACTTATAGCTTACCTCAAGGAACATAGACAGATTAAGAAGAAAGAAAGCCATAGGGACAGCAATGATGATGGGCCATGAGACAGACATAGATATGAATGTAGTAGGCAGGACCCCCTTCACTAGTCTGGGGTACAGTAGGTCATATTTCTTACCAAGAATTAAATCAGGGCTGGGGTTGTGGCTCAGTGGTAGAGTGCTTGCCTAGCATGTGTGAGGCACTGGGTTTGATCCTTAGCACCACATTTAAAAAAATAAACAAAATAAAGGTATTGTGCCCATCTGCAACTAAAAAAGAAATTCTTATTAAATAAACAAATAAATAAATGATTGAATAAATAAATAACTCAGAGCAGAAGAAGCCATAGTTTGGGTGGTCTGCTTTACTACTTGCAAATATGGTACAAAGAAGGTACAGATAATATAAAAAATAAATGATCAAGTTTTGTTAAATTTCCAGAAGGAAAGAGGTAAATTTCAGAAACTATAATAATATACTTTGTTGGACTTAGAAATTAAAGGAGAAAAATCATATTATCATCTCAAGTGAAACCTAGAAGGGGAAATTTAAAGAATCTTAATGTCCATTAACAAAGAAATATAAACAAGTATAGTCTTATGATAAAAAAAAAAAATTGTGGTAGCTTCATCCATCCATGTGAACATATCTTAAATCTTAATCCTGAAAAAATAGTAATTACAGATGAATGTGTCAAGTTGATATATTTACATGCCATTATCAAATTTTTTTAAGTTGAATTTATGGATATGTATATATATTTTATATATCTAAGAAATATATTTGTGTGTGTATGTGTAAAATACTGGATAATGGATAATTATTGATGTCAATTAAACTTCAATAAAGTTGGAGGAAAATAAAGGAATTGGTGTAACACCAAGAAAAAGAAAAGTTAATGATAAATGATGATTGATGAATATATAAGAGACTTTAAAGACATATTAAAGGTAGAAAACATCTGAAAAAAGCCTGGCATAATGTAAATATTTGTCAAAATTATCAAATAGGTACTCAAATGTATTTAATATGGTTTTTGATAACTTTCTGTATGTGTAAATATATCATAATGGTACTATTCTTAATACAAATCATAAATTCATTTCGGGCACTATTTGTGCAAGTTTTTCCTGTTTTCCTGGTGCTCCAAATTTTGGAGCAGGTCAAAGTGGTACTTCCAAGGGGGAAGTGCAGCAACCCCAACCTTACCATCTTATTCATGGTTGGGAATGTTCTATATGTGAGCTTCTTCTATCCTTGCTAGGTTGGCTAGATCAGAAGTGGAATCCAAACCTGGTCACATACGGAGCTGGTCCAGCTCCTCCAAATCCCCATCATTATGGTCCCTGATTCCTACCCTGACCAGCATGGTGAGTTTCCTTGGCTAGTATCTAGTATCTTTTTCTTCAAAGACCTAAGTAGGGAACTACTCAATCCAGAAAAGTGGCTATAAAAAACTCATCAATGAAAGAGAATAATTCTTATACCCTTTATTCTGCAAGTTTCTTCAGGTTTTATGCTAATTTTTCCATATCCTTCCCAGGAGACTTTGAATCCTTCCTGCCACGAAGATTAAGAGAACATTTTTTTAGTATGATCTCCTCCAGGATGAACCACTGTCTACCTCAGAACCAAGAGACTTTTGGCACCTTTTAAATAGCAGCATTGATTTCTTAGTTTCTGACTAATTAGTTTCCTGTGATAAGATTCATCCATATTTAGATACTCCCTTTAAGAAAACCTGAGTGTAGCTATGATAATATTCTGTCTCTTCCTTTCAAATCATTTACAATTTAAAAGAGATGATTTTTATTGTGGAAAAGGAGGCATTTTTACAGAAATTTAAACCTGTTAGTGGAATAAATTTGGCTTCCGGAGCTCAATTTCAGGCATCAGTGAGCAGCTAGGAGATCTGCCCCTTACTCTCTTTTTCTTTGAGGTTTTAGCTTTACTTCTTTCTAAATCCAAAGACATTCATGCAATCCTATACTCCATTTCACATAAATAAAATTCTTTCATTTTAACCTATATCATTTTACCTAATCAATAATTATTCTCATAGAGGAAATAAAAATTCAATATTTACTATAAAAATTTAAAATATATATTCATGTCTTTATGCAATGCTACTTAAATGAAAAAATAAAGGTTTAATACACATTTATAGAGATTAATTGAAAGTTATGTCTTTTCTCCCTTTCTATATTGAGATAGAATGTCATGATGCAAAATAATATTGTCTACTATATAATAATATAACACAAAATATAATTTAACCTAACTTATTAAAAGAAAACATCATTTCAGATGCGTATCCCTCTTAGATGATATATATTTATTCTATATAATCAAATTTCTAATACCTAACCCTACAAAAATACTAAACTGTGCATATTTAGTTTTGAGAAATCAAAAGGGAGCCTTGTCTGTTAAGGATGCATGTAAATTATGTAAATACTGTTTAGCATCTTTCCACAAATACTTCAAATTCCATTGTGACTGTGACACACTTTATTTTACTGATGAAAGGAGTGAGGCAGACGAACTCCCCATTGCATTTTTTTTTAAAGATCTTAAGAATTATGCCCAGAATGCTTTTGGCAGAAGTCAAAATTTTATTATTGTCCAGATACATTCCTAGAAAGATACATTAATGATTTGGATACAGGATCTGCCACATGTTGGACATGATAAAATGTCTTTGCTAGATAATATCAGGATATAATCTGAGTGCATAACTATCCAAACTCAAAGTATTTATACTTAAAGAAACATATGGTTTTGTTATAAGAAAAAGTGTTCAGCAAGCTCTAGATACAACTATGATTCAATACTGTTTTTCTTTAATTCATTCAGTAAGCAATTGTATAATGCCAGCTATATATCAGACACCAACTAGGTGCTAAGGAAACAAGAACTAACAAAACAAATTTCTTGACTGAAGGAATTCCTAGTTTTATGAATAAACAAATGAGTAAATGAGCATAAAAGGTATATAGACTACAATAGAAACAATACAATAGAAACAATTAAATAATAGATAAAATTTTACTTGACATAATCCCTATATGGTAGAGTATATTTTTGTGCATATATACTCACCGTCCTTCCTGGCTAAGGAAGGGAAATCATAGTTCCCTATGATATCAATATAATATCATGTATGCTCATATTATTTGATGAACTTAGTGGAACATGAGGACAAAGGATATATACTGCACAGGAGCATACAATTGAGAAGTCAACATGTAGATCATATTCCTTTTCCTTCTTCTACTTTTACTCTTGTTATTTCTGCTAGAAGCAGCATTATCTTCTTGAATAATGAAGTAAAATTATTTAAAATGTCATACCTGATCTGTGATGAACATCCAACGTGAGTGAGGAATAAACTTCTGAGTCTTGAGAGCTATTTGTTATGGCAGCATAATCTATCCTATCCATACTGATACAGCCTCTTCAAATTGCAGACCATATGTTTCAAGGAAATGAAACAAAGACCCATGTATAGTAAAACTGGAGTCTTCAAGTCATAGTTGAAACCTTGAGTGCTTCCTTAGTTTCACAAAGAGGACTACTGCTAGACTTGAGATTTAAGAAATTCCTTTGCTCTTAGTAAGAGGGAATAATGCCATTGGAATTAAAGGTAGAAAGAGTAGAAGGAGATAGGAAAAAGAAAAAAGTAAAACCACAGAAAGTAAAGCACAGTTTATGTGTGAGACTACTATGAGAGCAAGTTCTGGGTTGTGGAATAACAAGGCAAGTAATTTGAGTTGTTATAGACCTTGAAATTAGCTTAGGTACTCACACATATAACTAGATCATTAAGCACTAGGTTTCTGACCTATAGTTACTTTATGACAGAAATATTTGTATTATAGAGTGAAGCACAAAATAGATGTGGAATACAAGCAGGAAAAAAATTCAGAGCAATATGACAAACCTCTAGTGCCCCATTATTTCTACTTGTCCACATAATTATTACATTCCTGTCCATTGACTGACTGATGTGTTTTCTGTTGGCAAGATGGCTCACTTGCAGTTTATGAATTGGTTTGCATAACTTTAGGGCTCAAGAACCTTAAAAAAATAATCAAGTATATTATACCATGTAACATACAAATTTTGATAGAATTAATCTGAGTTGGAGGCTATTTTAATCTCTCCAACTAATTGTAAACTACAGCCAGAATTTAGAGCCATTGCAGTAGAAAGACAATTACTTCCAATGTATATATTTCAGTGTAGCCCTTTAGGGATAGTGCCATAGGTTTATTTTACAGTCATCCCATAATACCCACCAGGAATTAGTTCCAGGAATCCTGCAACCAAACCCACAGATTGTCAAATCCCTTATGTAAAATAGCATAGTACTTTCACATAACTTACACAGTTCCTCCTGCATACTTAAAATCATTTCTAAATTATTTATAATGCCTAATTCAATGTAGAGGTATATAATTAGTTGTTATATTCTATTGTTTAGGGGATAATGACAAGGAAAATAAGACAGTACATGTTCAATACAGCAGCTATTGTTTTTCAGAATAATTTTTATATCCATGCTTGGTTGAATCCATAAATACAGAACCCAGAGATACAAAAAAGGCTTTTCATGTTTTCTGTCTTTTTAGTAACTGTAATGGTTAAAATTTTAGGATGAAAAGTGGCATATGGTACTGTCTGTAAATAGAGGGCAGTAACTTGTCAAATAACCACACACAATACTTACTCAGTCATTCCCCAGACCATGTATAATGTAGTAAGTTCTTGGCACTGGGCTAGTCAGAGAGTCAGGTCCCTGTGAATCATTTTAGAGTTCCCTCTCTAGTGAAAAGGAAAAAGCCTAAACTCACAACACTGAGGTGGCCTCTCCTCCTAGCAAGCAAATCAACCAAGAACTCAGAACTCTTAATGTCTATGAAAAATTATGACGCCCTTATATATCTCATTACTTAGCATGTGGATCTTAGAAAAATTCAATAATACAGTTCTTCTAGTACTGTCCATTATATGGTAGGAATAATTCAATGCTGGAATTTACCTGATCAGCCCCAAAAAGTTTTATTTCAAAATAGCCTCTTGATATATAGTCTTTCAATCACACTTTTTTTTAAGTCTTAAATATACTTCAAAGATTTGATTTTAGACAATCTAAAACACTTCCAACTACAACAAAAGTAAATTCTAAATTCTGTGATTAATTTCATGATCTTTGACAACTTAATTACAAACAGTAAAATCATTTAATGTCTGCAACTTTGATTATATTGATTATATTATATATATTCTCCAAATTTATAATGAAAAATATTTAAAGCAAAAGGAATCTGTAGAAATCAGAGAAAGAGAATCAGGAAATCACAAGCATAAATAGTACATCTGAATATTTTCAGGTACAGAAAGTCTTGCTTGCCAGGAGATTACCACGTTTCAGTTATCCTGAAAGTGCCGGAGAGTAGGAGTTTGTTAGGAAACCAAGCAGGTGATAGATCTTGCTTGAAGTCGGTAATTTGGAGTTCAAGCTTCAACTGCTCTCCCTCCTCCTCTAAGGGTTGCTAATCAAGGATAATTAGTCAGATCACAGCTCCTTACTGGGGAGATGAATGAACAGAAGGAGGACACATCTGCACAACCAGGATGAACAGTGCTTCTCAAACTTCACTGTGCCCACACATCACCTGGGGGCTTTATAAGAATACAGATTATAAACCAGCAAGTCTGGGACTAATCCTAAAACTCTGACTTTCTCACCACTTACGACTAGGCAAGCAGGAAGAATAAAATGAGAATCTCTTCATCTAAATAATACTTGTTCTTTATTAGGCCATTTGGTATTTTCACTTAAATGTCTAGAATAATTTGTGGATAATAACTTATTTGGTCCCTATCCAGTTTTTAGAGCAACATAACTAATTTATTTTCCATCTGTAAAATTAACAAATTAGATAAAATTAGTTTTATTGACTCAAAATTCTGTAATTGTATAAGATTTTATGCCATTATTTAGCACTAATATAAAATTAATATTGTTCTGTGTATCTAATAAATATTTAACTTCAAATTTTAAAGAAATAAAAGGCAAAGGAACATAGAAATCTGATATCTTAATGAGTGACAGTAGTAGGATAACAGGCCTGAATATCAGCTCTATTACATCTTGGTAGAGGGACTCTATTTTGCTTCTTTTTCTCATTCAAGAAAAAGGGTAAAACAGTAAAAACTTATTTCCTAATGTTCTGAAAACTAGACATGTTAGTCTATATAAGGTGTTTAAAAATCGTGCTATCACTTAGAAATCTACTTATTAAATGAACCACCAAAAATTGAAATGTAAAAATGTATTAAAGATGTCTGCACTTAAACACTGACAAGGGGAAGCATAGCAGTTTCTCGTTTCTATCATTATAATATTCGAAAAAATTCCATTAATTGTAAGTATGACCTGAGATTGATTAAATTATTTAAATTGCTGATAACCTTATACGGCTGAAAGCAAGAAGTAACACAGCATGGAGGCCTTTTACTTTTTTTTGAAAAAATCTCTTTTAGAAATCTTAAAAGAACCAGTCATGATGGTGCACTCCTGTGCAGCTCAGGAGGTTGAGGCAGGAGGATCTTAAGTTCAAAGGCAGCCTCAGCAATTTAGTGAGGCCCTAAGCAACTAAGCAAGACCTTGTCTCAAAATAAAAAAAAAAAAAATTTTAAAAAGGAGGGGGGTTTTCTGGGGATCTAGTTCAGTGGTTAAGTGTCCCTGAATGTAATCCTGATACTAAGGGTGGGGGAAGGGAAGGGAAGGGAAGGAAGGAAGGAAGGAAGGAAGGAAGGAAGGAAGGAAGGAAGGAAGGAAGGAAGGAAGGAAGGATTAAGCCTGGCCGCTGTAAAGAGTAAACAAGTACTCTCAGATTTCGTAGTACAAGTCAAAACCAACTATGATTCCCTACTAAAAAGAAGCATGAATTTTGGACTTCTTTTCAAGTGATTTTTTTAAAAAAAAATAATAATAGTAGTGTTTGAAATACACCGTTGAAATTTTAAGTGGTCAAGAGAAATCACATTCACATATAGTAATGTGCTTCTGCTTCTGGCTAAAATGAAGTAATATAGTAGAGATGTACTGTTCTTCCTGAGAAGAAAAAAATTTTTGTAAAACACAAACAATGAGTTTTAAGACACTGGAAATCCAGAAACAAAGGACAGTGATCTCTGAGAAAAAAGAACAAGATGTGGCTTATGATTGCCCTACCTTAACCACGTGGAAATATTCACTGAGCTAGAAATGAGACACAAGAAGGACTTAATGAACTCCCTGATTACAGCAGAGCTGGGAGACCAAGGAGGTAAAGGGGCTTGAAGTTCTTAGGGCTGGGTATAGGACAGAAACAGGCTTCAGAGAATGAGTATACTTTGGAGTCTTCACTGATTTGAGTTTTAAGTTGAGTACTACTCAGTACAGGCATATGAGAAAACTACCCAATGTCCATGAAATACAGAAGGATTATAAGGAACAATTCTCAGGAGCTCACCTAAAGTCAGAAATAGTCTCGTTTTCCAACAGCCAGAGTAGAAAACTGATGAATGGATGGTGAACTGGCTAGCATATTCAAAAGGTGTCCACCTCATGGGTAATACAAAATTAATCCTTGTTTTGGTCAGCTTTTTCACTGCTGTGACCAAAAGATCTGATAAGAAAAATTTTAGAAGAGAAAAAGTTTCTTTTGGGGCTCACTATTTCAGAGGTCTCAGTCCACAGATGGCCAGCTCCATTCCTCAGGAACTGAGGTAAGGCAGCACATTATCGGGGGGGAAAGTATGTTGGAAGAAAACAACTCAGGACATGGAACAAAGAAGCAGAGAGAGAGAGAGAGAGCTTTATCTTGCCAAGAACAAAATATAAACCCCAAAGTCATCTCTGCCCATGACTCTCTTCCTCCAGCCACACCCTACCTTCTACAGTGACCACCCAGTTAATCCTCACCAGGGGATTAATGAACTGACTAGGTTAAAACTCTTATAACCCAGTCATTTGACCTCTAAACCTTCTTGTATTGTCTCACACATGAGCTTTTGGGAGATATTTCATATCTAAACCGTAACAAACTTAGACTAGATGTTTCTTTGATGACGGCTAACAACACTTAAAAAGGAAGATTCAAACTATGGAATGATTTCTAAATAGTATAACTGTTTCTCAGAAAAAAAAAATTCAGAATATTTAATGGAACAACTAGATATCTAGCACCTAATATGGTAAAATGCCTAATGTCTGACATCCAATCTGACATATAAAGAGACATGAAAATATATGCCCCAGTGGAGAACACAAGTTAATCTATGGAAACACCCAGAAATGACTCAGATGATAGAATTAGCAGATAAGAACTTGAAAACAGTTATTAGAACTGTATTACCCAAGTATAAGAAACAAGAGAAGACTGAATATGTTAAGTAGAGGTAGGAATGATAACAAAAAGACATATATCAGAATTCTAAAGCTTAGAACTCCAATGTTTGAGATTAAAAAAAAAAAAAAAAGACCAGATAGAGTGGACATC
This sequence comes from Marmota monax, assembly GCF_021218885.2. Classification (NCBI taxonomy): domain Eukaryota; kingdom Metazoa; phylum Chordata; class Mammalia; order Rodentia; family Sciuridae; genus Marmota; species Marmota monax. The sequence continues at coordinate 21,361,249 of NW_026692781.1, forward strand.
AGATTAGACAGTGCAGAAGAGACATTTGTGTTTAAACACACATGAAAGACCTAAAAAGAGCATGCTACAGGGACACTGCTACATCGATGTTCATAGCAGCACAATTCACAATAGCTAGACTGTGGAACCAACCTAGATGCCCTTCAATGGATGAATGGATAAAAAAAATGTGGCATTTATACACAATGGAGTATTACTCTGCATTAAAAAATGACAAAATCATAGAATTTACAGGGAAATGGATGGCATTAGAGCAGATTATGCTAAGTGAAGCTAGCCAATCCCTAAAAACAAATGCCAAATGTCTTCTTTGATATAAGGAGAGTAACTAAGAACAGAGTAGGGTCGAAGAGCATGAGAAGAAGATTAACATTAAACAGGGATGAGAGGTGGGAGGGAAAGGGAGAGAGAAGGGAAAATGCATGGAAATGGAAGGAGACCCTCAGAGTTATACAAAAGTACATACAAGAGGAAGTGAGGGGAAGGGGAAAAATAATATAAGGGGGACAAACGAATGTCAGTAGAGGGAGCAGAGAGAGAAGAGGGGAGGGGAGGGGAAGGGAGGGGAGGGGAGGGGAGGGGAGGGGAGGGGAGGGGGGATAGTAGAGGATAGGAAAGGCAGCAGAATACAACAGACACTAGTATGGCAATATGTAAATCAATGGATGTGTAACTGATGTGATTCTGCAATCTGTATATGGGGTAAAAATGGGAGCTCATAACCCACTTGAATCAAATTGTGAAATATGATATATCAAGAACTGTGTAATGTTTTGAACAGCCAACAATAAAAAATTAAAAAAAAAAAGAAAAACTCAAAAATGAAAGATACAGAGAGAAGATTAAAGAATGAGCACAGCTTCAGTGAGTTGTGAGATATTTCAAGAGCCTTGATATTGTGAATGTAATTGGTGCCCTTGAACAAAAGGACAGAGAGAGGATAAAAAAATTTTAAAAAACAGTGAATATTTTTTTTTCAACTGTGACAAAAACTATAAGCCCACAGATCCACAATGATCAATGAATCCAAACCCAAGAAACATGAAGTAAACTATATCAAGCCACATTATACTCAAATTGCTTAAAATCAGTGACAAAAAAAAGTCTAAATAGCAGGGGAAAAAAAGACACATGACATTAAGAGGAGTATAAATAAAGATGACAGCTGAATTCTCACTGGAAACAATGCCAGCCTGAAGAAATTAGACTGACCTCTTTGAGGCATTCAGAAGAACCTGTCAATCTAGAACTCTCTGCCCAGAGAAAGTATGTTTCAAAAACAAAGGCAAAGACATTTTGAGACATATAACTGACAAAAATATCCATCACCAGCAATCAAAAAATACGTTGAAGCAAGTCCTTCAGACAGAAAAAAATGGACCATGTGGAAATATCTAAGCAACAGGAAGAAGAGAACTGGAAATGTGACTATGTAGGTAAATATGAAGAAGTTTATTCTTTTTAAAATGTTTAAAATATATTTGGCCACTTGAGGCAAAGATTATAGTAGTGTATAGCATAGTGAGGTTTAAAGCATGTGTAGTGGTAAGTAGGAAATCATTCAAATCATAAAACATTCAAACCAGCAAAGTTAGAGAAAAGGGAAAGGGAAAAAAAAACAGAAAAAGGGAAAAAAACTAGTACATGTGAAAGCAGGAAGAATTGTTATGAGGGTATTACAGTGCTCTAGGGCATAGATGGTGATGTTGGCCTTGGTTAGTGGAGGTGAGGTGGTAAGAAGTGGCTGCATTTTGGATATAGTGTACAGATAGATTCAGTTTCTTTCCTGGGGACATCTGGCCAGGCCCAGAGCAAAGTCAAAATAGTTTCAAGACTTTTCCTACCTACATAGAAGGTAGGCTGAAGACAAAGAACTGAATAAAGAATCCGCGGATAGGTGAAGCATGTTCCACAGTAAGCGATAAGTCCTCAGGAGTTAAAGTGACTATGTCTCATCTTTCTATTCCCCAAATTTCTGAGAAATTGGGAAGGAAGTTAAATTCTCTTCAATCTTCAAACTTAGAGAATCTTGGGCTGTGGTTGTGGCTCAATGGTAGAGTGCTTGCCTACATGTGTGAGGCACTGGGTTCAATCCTCAGGACTACATTAAAAAAAAAAGTAAATAAAATAAGTTAAAAAAAAAACTTAGAAAAACTAAAGAAACAGTGTGATCTTTTTTTCCTGATTGCCAAGATAGTGTCTGACAACCCATATGGCTACTGCACTAGCTTATAAAGCAGGGAGCCTGGTCGTTTTTATCACATTCAGCACTGCCTGAAATTAAAGTTCTGTTTGTGTGGTATACTCTTTGATTTCCTTCAGGAATGAAGAACATATTCCCCAGAATTCAAAGTGTACTTACAGGTGGTCTTTGACTCAGTTTCTTTGTGTAGCATCTTGCATGAAGAAGATGGCCAACCATAAGGACATGTCTCTACCAAGGGCAGTCTTAAGAAGTGACTAACCTACTGGGGAGTAAAAGGTCTGGTCAACTTGCCCTAACTCAGGAAAACATGGAAGGACCATGAAAGTGCTGTGTCTCCTCATGAGCCAGCTGAGAACTTAGGATTGCATCAGAGCCCACCTTCTTCTGGCCAGTTCTCGTTCTTTCATGTTCCTGGCAAGACTCTTAATAAATATCCTTAATGTCAATATCCAGCTCATGTTCTTTTTCCTACCTGAAACAGTTGATATTGGTGTGTAGTTACAGAAAGCAGACTAAGATGCTAAGATTAAATTTTAGACCTGAATTCTCTGCTACCAGATAGCATTGAATAGAATGGGTCAGTCTTAGCAAATACAGGACAGTGTAGCAAAGCTAGTATAAAAACCGTTTCTGTAGATGTAGGAGATGGTATTGTGTAGGAATAGAAGGTTAATGCATCAGCTAGTAAGATGCTTCAGGCCTTAGAGAAATGGAAAAATTTTAGCCATAAAGACAAGGAAATTGTGGCAATTGACAAGTACAACTTTTTTGAAGAAAGGGTAAAGAAAAACAGAAATTGAGTATATTGGCAATTGAAAGCTGTATGAAAGCTATATGAGAGCCTACCTGGTAGCATGTTAGCATGCAGGAGAGGCTTTCCAACTCTGCAGCACAAGGGAAGTAAAGGTGGAGGCTAAAGAAGATTGTTTAATCATAACATAGTCACGTTCCAAAGATTAAACTCCCAACTGGTCATTCTCCTATAAAAAGGCCAGGGACTTGCTGAAAAAGAATAGAATCCTAACATATGAGGTGAAATGTAGGAGTTTATATATTAAAAAATCTCAAGTTTTCATGCCCCTCTGAATGCTCTAAAAGGCATATGTCTCCCTATATAAGGCCCAGTGTGCTCAAATTCACAAATTACACTGCAATACTATGCATCTCTTTCAAGACGTGCTCCCATCTCCCTTTCTACTTCTAGACCATTACTCAGGGTAAATTAATATGGCCCCTGTTAGAAATATGCTAAGCCTGCTAATGAAGAAAAGAGACCATACCCTGAAGGAACTGCAGGATCTACCAACATATTCTTCAAAAGCCAGTACACTATTGGGTGTGACTATGTGTGTCTGTCATTCCAGTAACTCGGGAGGCTGAGGCAGGAGGATCACGGTTTGCAGGCCAGCCTCAGCACTTAGTGAGGCCCTGGGCAAGTTAGCGAGAACTTGTCTCGAAATAAAAAGGGCTGGGAATGTAGCTCAGTGAAAAAGTGCCCCTGGGTTTACCAGTACCAAAAGCCAAAATACTATTTTTTGGATAGGACTTTTATAGGGCTAGACAAGTAATAGGCCTCAAAAGTAATTTGGAGAAAAAAAATTTAATATGGGAATGTTCTTTCAGGAGATATGACTCATTCTGTGAAGTCCCCCATAAAATAGTACAAAAACTTCTTGACTAGCTCCTAGACTGTGAAAAATCTGCAAGCCACATTTTGTGTGAGTTATAAGTTCTATAGTACTTAGGTAGACAGTAGAAGAATGTAAAAGGTCTACAGAAGAGAGCATTTTAGTGTGTGAAAATTATATGTATGCCTGGAAAACCCAGAAGATAATTATGTTCCACAGGAGGATCTCAAGGATTTGCTATCATTAGTAACACACACACACACACACACACAAAAAAAAAAATGTGCCCATAAAATGGATACCAACATCACCAAGAAGTTCAATAGTAGCCCTACAATAGCTAGGACTGACAGGTAGCAATGTCATTGATGAACTGAGATCACTAATAGCAAAGGGGTGACAGGAGCCCACAACAATGCACAATGGAGTGCAGTTACTGACTTACAGATGTTGGTAGCAAGAGGAGAAGTATAAAGATGGTATTTAGAACAAGGCAGCCCAGGAGAAAACTATGAAGGGTATTATTTATTTTGTTCAGTCATAAGAATTCAAGGATGAATGATCACAAGGCCAAGGGAGGTGACAACAATAAAAAGGTATTATTCCTTGACCAATTTTCTGACCAAAACTCATTGACTTGCCTAAAGAAAAGGACCATCTAACTATTACAGTAATTATTCTTTCAACATTCCTGTAGCCTTCTGCTAAGGGGCTCGTACTTATTTACTTGATTACATTGGAAGAGAGGGCTGTATTTAGAGGACAGTTGAACATAGGGTCCAAGTTAACATTGAAACCAGAGACACAATAGGTCATCATGACCTATGAGTTAGATGAGGACACATGGGCCAGGTAAAGAATGAGATCCTATGGCCCAGGTAAGACCAGTTACATTACTTATGAGGTCCAGTACAAAATTAATAAACAAGGCTCTTAGTAAAAAGAAAAAAAAAGAAAAGAATATCAAAAATGTAAAGATAACAGAAGCAGAGCATTAAACCAAACATGGTATATTTCTAATGATAGAACCTTGTATGACTATACAGGTCACACTCACAAGAAGCTGGCCCTAGGCCCAGATCTGACTCACAGTAGGTTCATTTGGTTCACTAACCCTCCAGGTAGTTTTTTCCCTGCTTCCTGAATATATAATATGAACGAATATCCTTGATAATTGGCTCACTTCCCTCATTGAGTCCTTGATATGCACTATGACGCCCTACACAGATTCCCTTCAAGAAAAACAGAAGTATTCTACCAGCTTCTAAGAGTGATGCCAGAAACTAGCACTCAGCTATAAGTTCCCTTTAGCATTGCTTCAGCTGAAGAAATTTTGCAAACACATGCTCATGCCTTTGGAAGCAACTTTTGTCAGATTACTGATAGATGCAAGATAGAAAAGGTCCATCCCCTTTAGCCCTACCCAGAATAAGCCATTCCAATGCCAGAGCTCACCACAGTCTAAAGCAGAATCCTTCTGTGGGATGGTAACTGTGGCTCAACTTCTTTCTTTGCTCAGTTGTTTCCTTTGTCTCCCTTCCATAGATGTTGATCCAAAGATCACTCTCTATAAAAAGCACTACACACACACACACACACACACACACACAAATCTCCATTTGTGTTTATTTCCTAGAAAACTCAATGTTTTAGTCAGCTATTTCGCTGCTGCAACTAAGGGACTTAACCAGCACAATTGTATTCAGGTGGGGGGTGGGACTTTACTTGGGGGCTCAGGGTTTCAGAGGTCTCAGTCTATGGACAGCCAGTTCCATTCCTCAGAGATCAAGGTAGGGCAGGACATCTCGGCAGAAGAGTGTGATCACATGGTGATCTGGCAGCAGAGAGAGAGACTCTACACTTCAGAACAAAATATATACCCTATAGCCATGCCCTCATGAACCACTCCCTCTAGCCACACCCCCCCTGCCTCTAATCACCAATCAGTTAATCCCATAAGGGATCAATTTACTGGCTAGGTTAAAGGCTGTATAACCCAATCATTTCTCCTCCAAACCTTCTTGCTTTTTCTTCTTGCTTTTGGAGAACACCACATCTATACCATAACTCTCAACCTCTGATGGGCGAGGGTACCTGATATGCAGTGGGACTAAATACATGATTACTCATTTGAAGGGCTCAGTAGCCCATAGAAAGAAGAAAGCAAAACCTCTGACATAGTGTTTTATAGAAATAGAACCTCGGCCTTGGCCTTGTGGGACACTTCTGTAATCCTAGTCACTCTAGAGGCTGAGAAAGGAGGATCATGAGTTTGATGCCAGCCTGGGCAACATAGCAAGAACCTGTCTCAAAAACAATAAAAACCTCTGAGGAAGAAGTTTAAGAAGACATAGAAAACATATTTGGGGAAATGAAACATATCTTTGCACTAAAACACTTTGAAGATAAATTAGAGTAGGACCACAATTGAAATCTCAAATGGAGGATTAAGTGAAAGAGACTGCTCAAAACACAGCACAAAAGCACCAGCAAATAGAAAATATGAGTGAAAATAAGAGTCCTGAAGGACAGGACAGAGACAACTGAGGCAACAGCTGAAGAATAATAGTTTCAGAGGACAGGGAGAAGAATACACAGAAAAGAGAAAATGATCAAACAAAGAGTAAAAGAAATTTTATGCAAGCCAAATACACTTTTAAGCTAACAGACTAAAATGCCTCATCAAATTCCAAGTGGTGCTGATGACAAAAGATTTATATCAAGTCATATCATGGTAAAAATGTTGGAACTCTAAAATCATGAGAAAATTTTATAAGCTTTTAGGTATAAAAAAAGCAGTTTACTCGTAAAGAAAAATAACCACTTGTGTCCGACTTCTGATCTGATAGAAAGCAATGGATTAATATTCAGACTACTGAGAAAAAAAGGATGATAACCTGAGCATTCTTTAGTCAGACTAGATAACAGTCTCCTAGCAGAGAGGAAGAGATTTGTTGCTAGACAAGGATTCGGAGGGTTTGGTTTGGGAATAATAGTTAAGGAATATATACATATATACATATACATATAATTAAGGCACAGATTTGACAGAGCTGTGAATTCACAATAAGAAAAATAAAGAGGAAACAATGATAACAAATAAGCTTGTATATTGACTAAATATGTATGTATAGTTTAATCTAAATATATAATGATAAGCTATGAAGAAATATGAAATGTAAGTTTCTAATAAAAATTAAAGCAAAAGGCTTTGTTATAAGAAAAATTATACAACTTGAGAATAACTAAAATATTAAATGGCCTAATGAAATCTATGAGTAAAATTAGGCACTGAGATAAGAAAAAGAATCAATGTCTCAGCAGCATAGGAAGATGTGATAGAGAAGGGGTCCAGAACTCAATCTATGGAGTCTAAGGTAGGGGGAGATAGAACCTTCATAATATTTGGGGGATCCCTTAACTGTCCTGGGCTTGATTGCTCTATTTCTACAACAAATACAAACAACATATCATTTACATGTTGTCCACTGTTATATGAGTTGAGAACAAAATATCTGAAAAAAACACACAAAGTTTCTATTCCCAGATTTTAATTAGGGAAAAAAAACAGTTAATACATATAAATGGGTATATAAGTGAATGAATTAATGAATTCATCACCAAGTTACAAACCGATTAAAGCAACTAACAGGTGTTTAAGAGAATGTTACATAAACAAAAATATAATTCAGGCACAAAAGAGATGATTGATTAGGTGATTTCTTTAAAAAATCCTTGCTTGTTATAAGAAATATGATTAGTATTCTAGAATATCAAATTACATTGTTTTCCAGAGTATAAGTCCCAAAATTCTGGTATGAAAATATTTGCTAATATTGTTTATGTATTAACAATAATCAACAATTTTTGTAAGGAAAAGTAGAACCAAATCTAGAATCTAGGAAGAATATCCAAGAGACATAAGAGAAAATGGCTGCAAACTCATGCAAACTTTATTTCTTGTGCTACAAAACAATCCACCATAATCAAGGGAAGTCTTCATCTTGACTCTCAACACTCATTAATACATTTTACTAAATAAAGAAGGAAAATAAAAAGATTAAATGACTGAGTGAATGAATAATAGCATGCACATACCCAACTTTCAATTTACCAGTCGCATAGAAAAGAAAGAATTTTTTTTTTATTTAATGAGATCCAATGTTCTTTTAGAATCTCCACTTTAAGTTATTTCTTTTTCATAACTTCTTTTGTCTTTCCCTTTACCAATATTCTCCACATAAAATGAGTTCAGGCTTCTTTGCAGTCATTAATCACCCAGTACAGAAGAAAATGTATAATGTATGCAAATTAAAGTATTTTTATCCAAGAATTTTTTATTGTGATTTTTCTCTGAATGGGAAGACTTATGTGTGTTTACATGCAAAATAAACTGTTTAGCTTATGAAAAAGTTTTGGTGGTGCTTTCTATTATTCCAAGTATTCTCCTCTATTCCTAAGACCAGATAAAACAATATTTTTTATATATAAGAAAAAAGTTTATTTCCCATTAAGACATTTTAGACAAAAGTACAATGGAGATTGAAAGAGCATGTTTCCAATACGATCACCAAAAGATTAGATGTAACTTTCTACAAAGCAATAGGAAAGATTACAAATAATAGTGCACTATACAATAGCATACTACATACAATTAAACTGAAAGAATGGATAAGTCCTAGACATTCCAACAAGCTAAGCAAAAAAGGCAAGTTCTGAAAGTTTATTCATACTTTGTATAATTTATGCAAATTTAACATCTGAACATGTATACTATAAATATACATAGATAATATATTTAGAAAGTATATATGCCTTCAAACAAAAAGAGGTTTAGAGTTTGGCTGAGGAAATGGGCATTTAGTTGTATGCATAACTTTTCTTTTTAAATGACAACTCTAAAACAAATTTGAAAAAAAATGTGTGGATCTTTAAACTATGGGACATAGGGACTTTGGGTTAAGTTTTTTTATAAAGTTTAATGTCAGATACCATGTCTTTTAATATTTGTGGTATTAAAATACTATCCATGTTGTTTTGTATTATTCTAAGCAATAGTTAAAAATAGATTATTATCTTTTCAAAATATAGTAGCTAATTCCATTTTTTGTCTCTTGAACTCTAGATCTGTAGTTTCAAAAATGAAAATGTTGACCTGTGCTCTAAGAAGTTTATTTTTTTTATAACTTGTTTAATGAGAACCTTTTAAAATGAAATCAGAAACATGAGTTTGATTCTGTCTTAAGATGGAAAATGGCAATATAAAGAATTAACTATGAAAAGTATTCTAAAAATCACAGTGCATGTCACTTGCCTGTTTTCTCTCAGTTTCATTCTCCAACTTCTTCTCTTCTAAACAAAAAAAAAAAAAGGAAAAAATTTCCCAGAACTCCTTTGCACAGACTTTCTGCTGGTGCCAAGGAGAAGCATCCACATGTGATTACAGCGCAGAATTGAATGGAGGTCAGGGTATATGGCTCAACTCCCACCATAGCTCTCCTTTTCTCCTGACATTTCCAGTATTGGACAACTTTTCTCAGTAGTTTCATTATCATCAAACAACTGTTTGGACTGAGGTCCCACTGTATAAGTCCACTTTCTGCTTTCTAGCAGGTGGTCCTGGTTTCTGGGCTCTAGTAACAACTTTATTCCTCCAGCATAGTGATGATGATAACGACTTTGTAGTTTAAAATTTCTGGATTATCTTATCATCCTTTGTTTTGTTTTTAGCTCCACTTTTAAATTGTATAAACATTCTCTGTGTTAAATTTTCTCTGATATACTGAAGTGGTTTCTGTTTGCCTGAAACCATATATCAGCATTGTAAACAAACAAACAAACAAACCCAAACTTATATCAATAGGTGTTACTAGAACCCGTTCAAACAAGTGTAAAATACATGTACAATAAAATAGAAAATTCTTCCCTTGAGAGCTGTTACTCAATTAAAGAAACTTACACAACACTGTGAAATTCATTAGTTTATTCCTTTTTAAGGAACTTATAGTGGCAATCTTCCCAAGGTACTATCAAAAAATGAAGTAACATAATTCTTATTTGATCATAAAATTGACAAAATCAAATTATCATTAGTTATTCTACTAGTGAAGTTTAGCAAAAATATATATATTTCTGCATTATAAACAAGTGTTTCAAATTTAGGAAATTCTTTTCCATTTGTAGTAGATAGGTAAGATTTTTCATTTTTCTTTAAGAGGAGTCTATAGTTTAGATATTGAAAGTTCTGCACAAGGGTATGAGTCAAAGGCCTTGATCTCCAGGGTGGTGAATTTTTAGGAGGACCCATAAGGAGGTTCTTAAGTCCCTGGGGTATGCTCTTGAAGGGGATTTCTGGACCCCGTTCTCCTTCTCCTGCCTCTTTTGCTTCTTGCTCAAGAGGTAAACATATGCGCTGTGTCACAGACTCCACACCATGCCATCTGAGCTTCCCACCAGAGGTCTAAAAGCAATGGGTACACCCAATTATGGGCTAAGATCTCTAAATGTGTGAGTCAAACAAGTCTTTCTTGTTCTAAGTTAATTTTCTCAGTTTAGGGGTATAGCTCATAAGTAGAGCTCATGCTTATCAATTATGAAGCCCAGGGTTCAATCTGAAGCACTAAATAAATAAATGAATTAATTATCTCAGGTATTTTGTTATAGTAACAGCAAATTGATAACACAGAAATGCTCCTTTAATCTAGTCATTTCAGTGCATGATCAAAGAGTTGTTTCAGGAAAAGTACAAATTTCTACACTTGGCATAGAAGGGAGTTCCAGCTAACTTTAAAAAACTCCAACCTTTTAAAATCATAATCCATGTACAATAATGTGCTTGTTTCTTTAATAGAGTGTCCCTCTGTCTATTATTCTAGAAGGTAACATTAGACCTCAAAATTAGAGGTCAATTTAGAGCTACCAGCATTAACAGATGTTTTCACACATAGGTATATATGGAACAAGTTGATTTTTATTTATTGTTTTTACTTGCTTGCTTGCATTTTTTTTCTAGCATGTGGCTTATTTATCAGTAGCATTAGTTATACAAACTGTTTTACTAAGTTGGGTTTTAAACAAAATCACATTTTTAGCTTTGAATATAGTCTCTTTGATTATTTTTTATGACATTGTTATTAAGCATTTTGTCTTTAAACATACACTTTATTTTTGGTCCCCATGTGTAAATTTCAAAAGAGAAATAGCGTGATAGCACAGAAGCAATAAAATTTGACAAGGCATGTGTTTGGGTTTAATGCTCAAGTGTCACAAAACGAATTTGGGGGAATTCTTTATGTTGCCTCCAAGTTTTCAGATTTTATTACATACAATCTGATGAGCAGAATCCCAAAACAATAAGAAAGTATCTCCTGAGACATTGCTACCTAAATGAGAAAATACATTTGGAGTAATTATGCACTATGCATTGCTGTGTTTAGTTTATTCTTCTTCAGTTATGTTTTTTTTAGGTGTTCAATATGCATTTGACTTCCACTTAGTTTCACTCTATTAGGTGCTATTGGATACAAAAGTGAATCAGATAAAATCTCTACCCTCAAGAATCAGATAATCATGAAAAGAACTAAACATTAACTTAAAGTGTGTACTTGTGCAAAATGGAATGAAAGAAGCAAGGATTGGTACAGAAAGGAATGACGTTTGTACAAGGGAACTGAGGAGGTAGAGATAAATAATCATTGGAGCCTTCTTAAAAATATAACTGTGGTCTTTGTGCTGGGCTTGGCATCCAATTTTTATACCAAAAATAGTATAAATATGTGAAGCAACCAAACAAGTCTGAGTCACCTAAGTGGTTTTCCATTGATAGACTGAAATGGGGAGGGGTGATAAGGAAGGAGAATCTTAAGAAGCAGCATCCTTGAACCCTTGTATGGCATCATTACTGTTTTGTTGGACTAGGATCATTTATAAGAAAATGGAATTTATTTCATCATGAACTGAAATACTGGGTGCTAGTTTGAGAAAAAGAATCACGGTACAGATCCAGATGACATCATTTATTAAAGGCAGCATTTTGGCAATGATATAAAATTGCAGTTGATTCAAATTGAGGTTTCAGGGGACGAAAGGGATTGGTCAGTTTCCTCCATGACTCTTGTGGTCATGTAGGACTTAAAGACAACAAGGACACCACTACACCAGCAGAAGCATGGTCAGCTATAACAAAGCCAGGGAAACCTGAGAAGATGCTTTCTCAGCTCAACCTCTATGCTCATCTCTACCTTTATCCTTTTCTGATGTTACAATTCTTTGAGGTTACAGGTATAGAACTGTATTTCCAAAATAATTGGGAGGGTTTATTAGGAAATGCTCATTTTCACAATATGTCAAATATAGTGCTCTATAGAATTAATTCATTTCTCAAAAAATTTTCAGGTGCCATTATCTTCTATGTAAATGAGAAGAAAGCAAAGTAAGGATGCATAAAATTAGGCAGATTTTTCTTAAGACCAACTAACTAGATTTTTTTCTTCTTACAGTATTTAAAAAATACTTTAAAAAGTAAATCTCAGAGGACTTGGCTATAATACAACTTTATTACTGATATTTAAAAGTATACAAATTTGCTGAACAATTTAATGTGCAAAAGTCTTGTCATCTTAATTAGCTTTTAACCACTTTAGAAAATAGATTGTATACATGTATTTTTTTATTTTCTATTCACAGCCTCTACTACAAAAGTCATTTACTTATTCAATCACTTATCTATTTATCAAACACATAGTGAATCCATACTAAAGTCAGGCAATATGATAATTGATAAAGATACAAAATTTAAAAAATGAATAAGACTACTTTAATCACAATATTCTAAAATAACTATTTAACACAATTGCCAGCCACAAGTTTGTACTAAAGAGTCAGATTTCAACAAATTTCTACAACTCATTTGAAGAAATACTATAGTTAGTATAGATTGCAGAGAAAGAAAAAAGTGTTATTCTACTATATAGGTGAGGAGATTCAAAAAGGAGTCTCACAGATTAGATGATGGTTTAGACAAATTTATATACAAGTTGTTCAGACTGACATAAATGTAAAGTGTAATTTGCTTGTGAGAGAAAGAAAAATAACTCAATTTAGTGTCTATCCATCAATTTTGGCTCTACTGATAATTACTTTTTGAGGTCATTTGTATCTAGAAAACATTTTTTCTTTTCCTTTTATAGAATATGTTTACATATGTTTACATATAGAAATCCAAGTTGAGATTATTTTCATTCAGGACTATTAAAATGGCCAGTATATAACATTTTCATAATTTTTATTAGGAAATCATTTCTAAGGCTTTATTTTTAAGAGAAAAATATACTTTTTCCTTCCTCCGACTTTTTAAAATTCTGGCATTTCTCTTTCATCCATTCTTATGTGATTGTATGTATCTTCTTTGTATTTATTCTGAATGATTCAGAAAGCTTCTCAAATCAGTTTGGGAAAGTTGTAAACCATTATTGCTTCAAATATTGGATTTTCTTGGCTCTCCTTGTAGAGTGGCCAAGTTCAAACTTGATTGCAACCAAGAAAATACAACATTTTAGCTATTTTTCCAACCTCTCTGCTATGACAAATATTTTAGCTAAAATGACTCTTTGTATCGGCTTTATTCAGAAGAAGCAGTTTTGTAAGACTTTTCTAGTGTCTTTTATAAGTTAGATGTTCAAGTCATCTTCAAACAAAGAAACAAACAAATTAACAAAAGAAGTTCAAAGACACGGTATAAATAGCAATTTGATTATTTTATTTAAAATAATATCTGAAACTTGGCACAGTAGTCCTGGCTACTCAGGTACCTGAGACAGGAGGCTTGCTTGAGCTCCAGATTTTGAGGCCAGCCAGGGCAACAGAGCAAGATTGTCATCCCAATAAGTAAATAGTAATAATAATAAGGTGAACACTTCCCCCCCCCTTGAAACACAGTATTAATATAGTACAAAATATGTGCTGAGTGTGTATACATATGTGGGTATTCAATTTATCCATTGCTGTAGATTTCTTAGAACTAGATTTTCTAATTCAATCAGTGTTAGAAGACTTTAATATTAGTAGTTTTTCATCTACCAGTGGTATTTTTATATTATATTTAAAGTCCTTTTACATTACTCCAATGACTTTTAAACAATTTTTTTATATCTTAAGTGGGTGTTTTTTAACAACATAATCTTATTATTTGATTCAAAGATTTATAATAGACTCTTTTTTTTATCACATAATGTTTAAAAAGATTATTTTAACTATAAAGCATAGAGGAAAGACTTTTGTTTATACCACTAGTTGGGAACTATCACTAATAAAGAATGGTCATTTATCCCAAGACGTATTGAGACTACTAAGAAAATGAACACTTATTGTTAGAGTGATATTCACTGAGGACCCTGGTTCCAAAGCACTCTGTAATCTCTGCAGTGATCCCACCAAGAGAAGGTTTTAACCAGGATGTGAATAGAAGGATTAAATGGAATGTTTTGCTGGCCACTATGGATACAGTCAACCATTCAAATAATTATATTCCAAGGTTGCTAGAGAATTAACAAAACATTCACTTAATAATTTTAGGTGCTGGAAATAAAAAGAGAAAGCAAATACAGTATGAAAAGTGTAAGTTGTTACTGAGGATAGGGAAATACTGGACCTGAATTTAGACTCTCAACCACTGAGGAATTCTATTATCTGTAAAGGGAAGGAAGGGTCTTAGTCTTATATAAAAGAAAAAATGAAAATAAACAAATAGAAAAAAACAATCAAGTCATAAAAATTTTAAAACAATAAGATATCATTTCTTTCATATCAGATTGACAAAGATTAAAAAGAAAAATACTACTAGGCATGGTGGTGCATACCTGTAATCCCAGCAGCTCAGGAGGCTGAGACAAGAGGATCACCAGCTTCAATAAAAATGAGGCAATAAGCAACTTAGTGAGACCCTGTTTCTAAATAAAAATACAAAATAGGGCTGGGATGTGGCTCAGTGGTCAAGTGCCCCTGAGTTCAATCTCTGGTACTCAAAAAAAAAAAAAAGTTCTACTTTAAATTGATTATTGAGTAACAAATAAATGAATGATTTATTTGTTTATTTTATGTTTGTTTTTTATTTGTTCATTTATATATTTATTAATTTATTTATTTGTTAAATGAATGATTGTATTTAGTATTCAATATTTACTATATAAATAAAAAAAATGTTCCCAGCTTCAAATGGCATAATATCTGCTCAACAGAACTGGCTTCATGATTTGTAAGACCAATACCCAAAAAAGTGTGGGACATTGTTTGTAAAACATTAAAGGTTTCATATTGGTGGCTGCAGAGCAGTGACACAAGCACAGGATCCTTAAAGAAAGTACAGAAACCTTCCTGACTGCTCAAGTCACACGTCCATAAAGCCTGCCTTGCTGTTCCAGTTGGAACATCCACCAGGGCTTCTTCACCCACATGTCTGATGCCTCAGCTAGGATGGTGGGAAACAGTTGCTGGAATGGCTCAACTAGATCCTATGTCTGGGACCTCATTCTTCCTGTTGTACTGTGATTGGGTTTGTTGATGCTCTAGGACTTTTTCCTCTCCCCAGTGGATCCCCACAAGGCCTCTGACCTAGATTAGGTTTCGCACAGCATAGGGCCTGGGTATTAAGAGAAACAAAGTGAAAGCAACTTGTTCTTTTAAATCTGGATTTAAACTACATTCTTTGGAGTAATGCTATTCACAAGGCCAGCTAATCACAAGATTCAACATTATGTGAATTAAAGATTGGTAATAGGATCAGTGTTTCTATCATATACCATTTGAAAATTCATTTTATTTTGGCTGAAATATCAATAAGCAAGCTGATAACAATTTTTAATTTCTTAATTTATCATTGAAGTCTTGCAAAATACTCATCATTATTACTGAATAACCTACAAACATAATTATCTTTAAGAAATTTGCATAACAGCACACTGAATGAGATTTTTTTTCCTGCTGTTCTGCTGTACTAGAAACCTAAAACTAGAGATTCAAAAAAGGGTTAAGTATGGAACATTGTAAAGTGTGTCAACCATGGAGAGTAGAATGTTTAGCTTCCCCCATCTTGTCCAGATAGGGAGAAGATTGGAAATTGGGAAAGATTGGGGAAGATTGGAAATTGGAAATCCTAGTCCTGAGCCTCCTAGGTAGTTCAGTGTTCATGAAAAGATTTTCCATTGTACAGAGAGCACAGATCACTCCTTCTTGTTTGTTTTGGGCAGGGAAATTGATTTTTAGATTATCATTCTTCTCTGGCTCCTGGCATTAGTTCTGCCAATTTCATTTTTCATATGCAAAACCCAGCTTTAAAAAAATTCTAAAATGTAACTTTTTCTCCCCAAAGAATCTATCTCTTAGAAATCAAAAGCACTTCCCTTTCAAGTTCTTGTTTGTAGTAGGTGCTTCTAAAATCTCAATTAGGGGCTGCAAAACCAGAATACATGCACCTGTACATACAGACACCAGTTCATACAGAGGGCAGAGGGAAATACTGTCACCACCAGTGCAATGGGTACAAGGAAACATGAAAAATCAACATCTTACTCAACATCAGAAGATGCTATCCTGGGCTGGTAGAGTTCACTGAGGAGTGCTGAAGGGGCAAAACGAAGACAGAGGTCCAGTTGCTCTCAGGAATGCTGCTGCTGTGGTTTTCTATGTCACTTCATTACCTGTCTCAAAGATGATCTTGAATTATTAGTTTTAGACTGGTCTAAATCAATTATAAAGGAGGTAGTCTACTCAGTTTTATAACTGGAGCTATAATATCAGTTAAACATATTTTTGCCAAGAAAATGAAAATAATACTAGTACTTTCCTAAAAGCCAATATTAAGATTGAAAGCCCTGGAAAAGTTCTGCTAGATACAATTACAAAATTGGAAGACTTTCAGTAAACAAATAATTGAAAGTGTTCCTAAAATTAGCTCTCTTCTTTAAAAATGAAAACTTACTTGAAAAAAACACTTTTTAAAAAAATTTGTTTGTTTTAGTTATACATGATATAGTACAAAGCATTTTGACATATTATACATACATGGGATACAACTTCCCATTCTTCTGGTTGTAAGTAATGTGGAATTACATTGGTCATGTATTCATATATGAACATAGGAAAGTAATGTGTGATTCATTCTACTATCTTTCCTGTTTCCATTTCCCCACTCTTCCCTTCATTCCCTTTTGTCTAATCCCAAATCCTTCTATTCTTCCCTACCCATGCCCCCTTATTATCAGTTAATATCTGCATATCAGAAACAACATTTGGAGAACATTTGGCTTTTGGATTTTGGGGGAATGGCTTATTTCTATTAGTATGATAGTCTCCAGATCCAGCTATTTACCTGAAAATGTCATAAAGTCATTCTTTTTTATGGCTGAGTAATACTCCATTGTGTAGATATATACATTTTCTTTAACCATTCATCTGTTGAAAGGCACCTAGGCTGGTTCCATAGTTTAGCTATTGTGAATTGAGCTGCTATAAACATTGATGTAACCAAATCATCATAATATGCTGATTTTAAGTCCTTTGGGTATATACTGAGGAATGAGATAAATGGATCAAATGGTGTTTCCACTTCACATTTTCTGAGGAATTTTCATACTGCTTTTCAGAATGGTTACACCAATTTGCAGTCCCATTAGCAATGTATGAGTGAACCTTTTTCCAAACATCCTCACCAACATTTATTGTTACTTGTATTCTTGATTATTGCCATTATGACTGAACTGAGATGAAATCTCAGTGTGGTTTTAATTTGCATTTCTCTAACTGCTAGAGATGTTGAACATTTTTTCATATATTTGTTGACTGATTGTATTACTTCTCTGAAGTGCCTGTTCAGTTCCTTTGCCCATTTATTGATCTTTTTTTTTTTTGGTGTTTTTTTTTAAGATCTTTATATATCCTAACCCAAATCTATATCATATAGGTTTAGGAATCTAATTCCTTAACAACACTCCTAAAATACAAGAAGTAAAATCAAGAATTAACAAATGGGATGATATCAAACTAAGAACCTTCTTCAAAGCAAAGGAAACAATCAAGAATGTGAAGAGACAGCCTACAGAATGGAGAAAGTATTTGCTACTTATACCTCAGATAGAGTATTAACCTCCAGGATATATAAATAACTCCAAAAAAAACAAACTTTTAGAGATACTTTTGATCAGGGCTTGGGTAACAGAAACTAATGTTTAACTGATACAAAATAAAATATTTTGAAAAATTGTAAAACTAATTTACACTATTTTTTAAAGTGTATATTTAAATATTGTCTCATTTGGAAGATTCAAAATAAAATTTTCCATATTGAAATGGAATAACAGATTGTAATAAAATTAACCTACTAAAAGTATAATCTACTTCTACTCTTAAACATTATTTGAAGTGAATTAAGATGATACTGTTCAATTATTTGTGTGAAAATTTAAGCACTGTACTTAAAAAACACAAATAAAGGAGATTTACACATGATATACTTGACTGGAAAAAGAAATGTTAAATATTAATCTCATAAAAACTCATTTTACTTTTGCCCAAAGGCATGTAAGTACTTTCTGATGTTCGGATATTATGTGAAGGATTTTTCTAAACACATGTCATGTGTTTTTGTATTTATTTTATATCAAATTGGATTTCATGATGCCCATTAAGGAACTAAAATTTTTAAGTCTATAAACTATACCCATTTTGTGTGTTATTTCATTCTACATTATATACATTTGATATCTTCAAACACTTTCTCAAGTAGATATATGATTTATATATTATAATTTTATAATTTTAAAATTTGCTTTAACTAATTTTACATGACAATAAATATATTTATGCACTTTGATATATTATACATAAACGGGGTAAAATTTCTTATTTTTTTTTGATTGTACATGTTGTAGAATCACATTGGTCTTAAAGTCATAGGAGATGGGGCTGTGTTGTGACTCACAGGTACAGTGCTCGCCTACAATGTGTGAGACATTGGGTTTGATCCTCAGCACCACATAAAAATAAAATAAAGATATTGTGTGCACCTATAACTAAAAAGTAAAAAAAAGAAAATAAAAAGTCATAAGAGACTATCATGCTAAGCCAAATAAGCCAATGCCAAAGACCAAAGGCCATATGTTTTTCTCTAATTTATATATATATTTTTGCATGTTGTTTCCAAAAATTATAAAATTTACTTTAAAAATATAATGCATACTTGACATGCTAAGTTCTATGCTTCCCCAAGTGTAATAAATCCTAAACCAGTCTCCCAAATCATGTTGATCAAATCCCTCTGTAAGTAAGGAGAGTTACATTCCAATGAAGGTCAATCTAAATTAAGACAAGTCTGGCATCCTACAAAATATTAATTAAAATGTATTGAATATCTTTAGTTTAATCTGATATATTCACTCTTCATCTGTCTTTACCCTGCTCTGCTCCACAGGAGTCTGGCCTATAGCAACTCCATTGCTTTGGGATTTTCTGTTGATGTTGGCCCTTGGGAAGCACCATCAAAAAATGGGAATGTGGGAAAAGAGTGATGTCAACTCATTTTCTCCCATCCTCTTCCTGCTAGGTTGCTCCTTTATGGAAGGTCACAAGTTTTATCACGCATTTATCTCTGAATAGTTCTTCTCTCTAGGTTCTGGTAACCATTCCTTCTTGTTTTGCTCCTTCAAGTATAGGGATGGTAATGGCTTCCCAAAGTATTGCTTTATAGTGTTCCTTCAACTCAGCCCACACCTTTAAAAGTAATCTCTGTATTAAGTTCTTCTCAAATTATCTGGTTTGAATGAGGAATTTGTTTTCTTCTAGGACGGATGAATACACATAGTTTCTCATGTACCTTTCTGAAATATTTGTATAGATTGGTATTTTTTTTAATACTCAAGGAATTCTTAATGATTTTATACATAATTTCAAAGATCAGTGCATTACTAATTTATCTTCAGTAGCTTATAGTCTAATTGCTGTTTCTTATGCATTTCTTCTTCATATCTTGATAGTATCTACAAAGTATCTAATCAAAGCTCTTTTAGAAATCTTATAATATTGCATTATCTAGACTCCATGTTTTTCAGTAATGACTAAAATGTTGCTCTGTTATTTACCTTTATTCCCAAGCTTTTTAGTCTTATCTTTTTTTTGTTGTTGTTGTTGTTGTTTAACTTTTTCAACCATTGTCGTCACCTTCACAACTTTAAATTTTATTAATAGCTGAGATTAAATATTGACTTAAAATAATTAAAAGTGTGGTAATTTCCATATAAATTAAAGCTTAGGGATGTAAATTAAATAAGTCCCTTAGAAGCACCTATATTTTTAAAAATTTTCTACAAACCAGCAAGGATATCATGAAAGTACACACTGTAAAGTTGTGAAGGCAGCTAGACTAAAGCAGAGGCTGCAAAATCTAGATTTTTCCATAGTGGAATTATATCATTTACTGTTCTCAGAACTGAGTAGTATTTCAAACTCCAATAACACAGAATTTAAGGTACTCAAAAATATTAATGGATTATGATCAGTGCCTAAAATGTATTGAGATAAATCAAAACTATAAGACCCTGTGATTGGTACATTTTCCTAATACAATATCACTTTAAAGTTTGCCTTTTTTATATATATACTCATGTTTTTAGCAGCTTAAACATCTTATGATACCAATTTTGTCTATAAGACAGCTCAAGTTCCTTAACTGACCTTCCTACCTCCAATCTCACACAGCTTCAATAACTCTCATCAGAAGATTTCTTCTAAAACAAAATAATTCTAAGACATTTAGTAGCTCTCATTCCCTGCAAGATGAAGTTCAAACCCTTTATTTTTCTTAGCAACACACTAAGGAATTTGAACTTCCTAATATTTATATTGTTTTTTCAGACCCTTCAGCCTTTCATCATGCTATTTCCCTACCTTGCACACCTCTGTTAGTCTTGCATGCATGCTGCACACTCAATCGCCTTCCAAAATTCATCTCACATTTTGACAATATGACTGTTTTCTAAATTGTTAGCATGTTCTGCCCCACAACATGAAGGAACATATTTCTATTTTATCGCCTAACCTGCACTTATTTATTACTTCATTTGTTACATGAGTTTCCCTCTATTGGACTGTGAGCTCCTTAAGGATAGTGACTCTGCTTATTCATCATCATTTCTCCTACAATAGCTCGGTGTCTGGCATTAAAAGTACTCAATACTGAATGCTGAATGAATGATGATGGAACTTTTGGGGCAGGTCTGATTTCCATCATCCCTGCTTCTTCATGGAACAGTTACTCTGGTCCTTTGAGCAACATTGTTTCAAGATTTGAACTAAACTAAATTAAAAAGTGACTCTAGATGAAATATTCTTCCTTACAAAGTAATTTTTCTAATAGCAAGTGCAGAAATTGTAAAAGGAAATTAAGGAAAAACTACTATTAGATCCACTAAAGTAATAATTACTGTAGCAAGCTCCATCAGTGCATGTTAAAATTATTGGGTGAAAGTTTAAGGAGAAACAGGACACTTTTCCTGTGTAGTCTCAAATTACATCCCCTTCTGCCCTCACATTACTTACTAATTACAAAGGGAAAGATAGTAGCTTTACTTTGGAGGAACTTTATAAACACTACTTTTACCAAGTCAATGTCATCATTGTGAGCTCATTATGTACCCCAGTATGGTACAATGCGAAGGACACTCATGTATTCCCCCAGACTCATAACCCCAGTGTAAGCATGAGAAAAGAGCAGACAAGCAGATAATCTCTGTTTGAGCAACATTCTACAAAATATTCTATGACCCTTCAAAAGTATCCAAGTCATGAAAGGTAAGGAAAAATCAAAGAACTAGTACAAATTAGAAGAAGGTTAGGAGACTTAAAGGTTACGTGGGATTTTGAAGTAAAAAAAAAGACATTGGTAGAAAACTGACAATAGCTAAATTAGTTATCAAATAAAATAAATATATGAATAACTAAAATTCTTCTTTCTTGGTAAAAATAATACAAGGAATATTTTTTATTTCCCTAAAGAAAAATCTATACATCCATAGTCTGGTTATCAAACCAAACCAAAACAGTTTTTGTTTTCCTTTTATTTAGACTTACATTGATTCAGTTTCAAGACAAACTAATATTAATATATCTAAAATTTTAATTGTTTTACCTGTTTCCCTTTACAACTATCACGGATATTAAACTTATTGGGCAGAATATGCTAATTCAATTAGTCTCAACAATGAAATTTGATTTAAAAATGCAAAAATAATTATTAAATAAAGAGGAGTTACTTATCCAAGGTTCCACACTCAACAGACGGCAGGACACAGTTTCTAAGTAATTCAAAATTCATGCTTTAACACTTCTTCCTGTGGGTTGGGCATATAACTCAGCTGTAGGTAGGGTGCTTGCCTAGTATGCACAGGCCCCAGATTCAATCTCCAATACTGCAAAAAGGAAAAAAAAAAAAAAAAAAAAAAACCTTTCATGCTATTAACAGGGCCCATTGGTACACACCTCTTGTCCCAGCTACTAGGGAGGCTGAAACAGGAGAATTCCAGGAACTCATGAATTTGAGACCAATCTGGGAAATACTTAAAGATACTGCCTCAAAAGAAATAAAATATGAAAAACCAAAGGAAACAAAACAATAGTGAAAAACTTTATGCTATGTAGTTTCCTTCATAAGTCAACTGCCTAAAATTCACTTTTATAAGAAATATCTGAGGGTTGGGTGTGTTGGGGCATGGTAGTGCAGGCTTGTTATCTTGTTATCTCAGTAACTTGGGAGGTTGAGGTAGGAGGATCATTCAAAGTCAGCCTCAGCAATTTAACCAGGCCCTAAACAACCTCACAAGACCCTGTCTCAAAATAAAAACTTAAAAGGGCTAGGGCTGTGACTGTGGCTCAGTAGTTAAGCACACCTTGGTTCAATGCCTGCTACCAGAAAAAAAAAAAAAAAAAAAGAAAGAAAAAGAAATATCTGAAGCTGTCAGGGCTTACTGAAACTTTAAGAGCAATTTTATAAGATTAAATCCATAAATACATTAACATTTTATTAATTTTCCCTGAAACTTATGGCACAGAACAAAAAAAAGTTTCAATCAAACAATTTAATTTTGTTAATTGGTATGAAAATGTATTATATTCTTGACTTGTATAATATGTATCATCTCAAACATTACATATAGTGGTGTTGACAGATAGTATTGACAGATAGTGGTGTTCATTTAAAAGTCTTAAGGAATTTATTTTTATGTGGAAAAGGATGATCTTTACCTGCACTATTGGCA
Organism: Marmota monax; assembly: GCF_021218885.2. Classification (NCBI taxonomy): domain Eukaryota; kingdom Metazoa; phylum Chordata; class Mammalia; order Rodentia; family Sciuridae; genus Marmota; species Marmota monax. Next base: position 21,384,381 of record NW_026692781.1, read on the forward strand.
TATGTGCAAGAGTTCTGTAATTTGAAATTGCTTTGGGAGACTTTCATTTTTGAAATTGAACAATGGTCTTGTGCAGTCACACCCTTTGTAAACTAGCCAATTTCCATTGAGCTGATAAAGCTTTATCTCTGTATATTCTCAGATTGCCAAGCCAGAGAGGTAGTTGACTCAGAATCAACATGACAAGTCTCAGTTCTGGCAATTCTTGCCACAGTTTGCCTTTAACAGAAAAGCCACTGTTAGAATTAATTTCACCCCTATAATGAAAAAGATACTCAGTGAGAGAATGTCTTTTGTTGTTAGGTTGTGATAGGACCAATGTCCCCTTTACATTTTAAAGCATGATGACATTTTCCCAAATCACATTATGTCAGGCTCAAGCGTATAGGTGCCTTGCTTTGCTTCATTTTTCTTTCAGTCCCTATCATCAGGCATGGGTAAATTCTGATATAGGATTTTGAAGAGGAATTTAGAAATTAGCATTCTAGTGAAAGACTTCAAGTCATGATTTTCAAATAAAAAGCTTTCTATAGCCCCAAATTATTTTTAGACCATTTATCTTTTTACTCTGTTGAGGAACAATTATTTAATAATTATTTTATTTTTATTTGATATTATTATTAAATATAAAATGTTATATTTTATATAAAACATTTATATAAAGATATTTTATACAAAAATTCTGGTTGTTCTATTTTTGCATTTTAAGTGAGTTTTCAAATGAACAAAATATCTTCTAAATGCAGCAATTTTTCATGACAGTGAAACCGCTTTGAGCAAATTTTCCAGGTCTGCAAATGTTGTGGTAGGACAGCATGCCTCAGGAGACTACTCCTGGTCAGTAAGCCAGGTCTTCTCATGAAGTGGTCCCGAGATACTCTCTTTTGATTATGGCTGGACCCCACATAAAGACATTTACTCAGTACCGTCTAGAGAATACACATGAGCTGAAACTAGAAATAGAAAGCTGATCTTGGACTAAGATCTGTGCTTTCCCTCTTTCCTACTTTAGTGTTTGTGTGTTCCAAGTATTATCTGTGTCTGCAGTTCTTGTAGGATAATGGCCTTTTCACTTAAGGAGTAGTGATTTAGGGGTGGGAAGGTAAAGAAATAATACAAATAGTTGTAGAATAGATCTCACAAAATGGAAAAGCATCCTCTTGCAAGATCAGAAGAAAAAAAATTGAATAATGAACTATGTTCAAGTAAATTGAGGTATAAGCTGAATACAAGTCTAGTAGAAGAGTTTTGGGGTCAAAGGTAGAGAAGAGAAAGCTGTGATAAGAAAATGTAACAGTGATTCCAAAGTTCATTAGGAAAGACAAACTTGAAAGAAAATGGGAAAACTCTGTTGTTAGCTCATATGGTGCCTTTGTCAAACCAAATATATTCCACCCAGAGCACCTGCTCTGTAGATCCTTAGCTAGGACTGAGGATGGCTGTGCAGTTAGAAAAGTAGCTCTTTCTCCAGGTTCCAGGGCTCCACTGGCTTGAATGGCAAGGGATCTCGGCTGAATTTCTGTGGGTGATGGGCCTTTTTTAGCAGTCTCATTTCATACTGCATTTTTGACCACATCTGGAAGTTCTGTAGGGAGATACCACATTTTATTTCTAAGTTAGCATGGGACAAAAATTACTTCTAAAAGCACTAGGTGATGGGTTATTCAGTACATGGTTTTGGACACCTAGATACTATTTGGGGAGAGGGGAGGAAAAAGCCTTATCTTTCTACTTCCCAGATCCCCCTAGGAACTCCATATGAAAATTAGTGGAAAGCAAAACTAAAACTACATAATACTAAGTGAAAATATAAGAGATTTGGTTTTGTTGCATGTCTTTATAAACATTACTTTAAAAGAAGTCCAAGATATCATGAAAGATTGTATTTAATGGATTCTATTTGTTGGAGAGTCTCTCAGGGACCTCAACAAACCTTGGAGGGTATACAGTAAATATGAGCAATAGGTACTCTTAGTGGGAAGAATGCAGGTGATATTTATTTCCTTTTTGCATTTGCCTCTACTAATTTTCTTTTTTTAATGCACATGATTCCTGTTCTTAATTAAAGATCAAAATAAAGTAGTTCTTTTAGAATGATAGATAAAGTGATGAAAGTTTGAAAATAAATATAACACTTATTAATACTGGAACCCAGATCCCCCTAGGAACTCCAAAGACATTGCTCATTGTTGTACATAACACACAGGAACCTGCCCCCTTTTCAGACTGAATTTTTAATTCCATCATGTTTTTTTAATTTCTTATGATACATTTGAAGTAATACAGAACTAAACAATTGCATATATTATTTGTTTTTGTAATAATCAACAATAAAATTCTTATTCTGAACATAATAGGAGGTTTTTAGCCTTAGTCGATGTCCTTTTAGTTCAGGGAAGAAATTTCGAACTGGTATGAGAAAGAAAATTAATTTTAAAATTAGAAGGCTGCCAAATGCTTAGCAGCGTATGTGCAACTATGATGAATGTAAAGTATTGTCAAATGGAAATCTAATGTTTTGCAATAGGTAGAATTGGCATTTTCTAATGGTGCTGTCCTGCCTGCCTTATGCAACTCTTTCCTTGGCATATCCTTTCTACACTTTCTGGGGCATGCTATATAAATCTGATTTAAAATCTTGTTCTGTTTGGTTTTAGTGTTGTTAAAAACTCAGTTTTGACATCCTTGAGATTTTATACCTCTAAGCCATTTCATAAAGCAGTTCATATCAAAAGTCAGGTCACAAAATTTACAAAGCAATAGCAAGTCTAGAAATCTTAAACATTGGTAGGAAATGTAAAAGTTAATTTTTGGGTATTGTATGCAATGATTTGGAAAAGACAGTTTAGAGATTTGAGTATCCTCACTCATTCACCCATATTGGATGCACTTTTTAGCCATAATTTTTAAGTATCATGAAAAGAAAGCACAGGCCTCTACAGGAAAGGCTATGCACTGTCTTCAGGAAGTTGTTTCAGCAGCTAATTGAGGAGCAGACTGGAATATGAGAGAATTCTTAATGAGAGGAAGGACATAGGGTCGTATCTCTGAGAATCTAAGAGTAAGTTCTGTAAAAACCCAGAGAACTCTCAATGTTGAGTTCAGTGAGAAAGTGTTGGAAAATCCTTCTCTTTAAAGCTATCAGAGGAATTGAAATAAGGAATAAGTACATGCTTATTTTATTTAACTAAATTAAAATGATTTTTAATGTATGTGTAACTGTTGTGATAAAGGGGAAAACAATTAAAGAAGACCATGGGTCAAATATTCATAGACCTAACTTCTAGTCCTAGCTTTAATACCTACCAGCCATGAGCTTTTCCATTAATTTATAGGACAGAATTTACAATGTTTGATCTCTGCAACCTGATTTGTTATTTGGCCCTGTACTAGTTTAGGTGAAGATATAGGTATTGAAGACTGATCTAGTATTTCTCAGGAAGAAGTTAGCACACTCCAGTTGTTTGCCTGTGTATCCTTGGGCATTTAGAATTCTTTATTAGAATAATCTTTAGTAAAAGTAAATACAATAGTAATTGTATTTAAAACAAAAACAAAACCTCATATTTGTAAGTATACAATGAATTTGGTCACCCAGTCAACTTCCTGTTCCTAAGTATTAGACTACCATTTTTTTTAATTTTTTTAATCATGTTTATAATAAATGATAATGTAAATAATGTTGTTTAAACTTCAGTGATTATTCATAGATTAATTGTTCAATGATTATTTATAAAAAAAGCACCTAGCATTGTCTTTACAATAATGTTTTCATTATAATAATTTTAGTGTGTGGTTAATTGTTGTAACAAATGGGAAAACAGTTAAACAAAGATGACTGGCCAAAGTATCCGCAGGCCTATTCTCTGATCCCACCTTTAATACTTCCCAACCATGAAATTTTGGGGAAAATCACTTCAGATTACCGGGCTTCAGTTACCTTATATTCAAAATAAGGGAGTTTGGTTAGAGTTAGGTGATCCCAAACACAATTTCCATTTAAAAAATGTGAAGCTGTATATTTCTTAATTGGAAAGTTTCAGAGAGAAGAAAACTCAGTTACAAAGTCTTTTGGGGAAAATTTCCAGTATCATCCATCCACTTCTAATTACAGTAAAACATGGAGGAATGTAAGAACCAAATTTTTATTATCTTCTCTGCCTAATGGTACTTTAACTTCTGTAAACATGACTGTTATTCTGTGAACTGAAACTAGGTAGAGTGTCCTAGGGCAATTGAGTAAAGATGGATTCATCAATGGAATCTGGCCTGACTGTAAGCCCTGGCTACCAGTGTAACATACTGTAAATGGTAACCTGTAAAACGCCCTCCCCTTCCCTTTTGCTATCTATTTTTACATTCAAACTAAAATTTAGTAAGCAAAATTCTGAGAAGCATTTCCAAAAACTTTAGTAAAGGTCCTCTTATTCTCCTTAAATCGCTTACATGAGACTTCTCTCCCTTTTCCTCCCACAGAGCAATGTTTTCACTCAAACCCAATACAGAAGTCCTAAATTCTGAGGTAAACATCTAAATGGAGCCAATAATCATGATTTAGCGGTTGAGGCAGTTTTCATGGTTAAAAAAGGACACAACAAAGTTCAGAGCTTCAGACTGAGTTTAAAGGATGAGGAGAAAAATTTAAAAGTCTGTAGTGGTACAGCAAGAGCAGCAGCAACTGTGTCAATGTTTTCTTGATAAAGGGTGTGAAGAAGGCATAATTTACCCATATCCGTGTTGTTTGACACTTTTCCCACTATTAAGCTGCAGAGGTGTTTTGAAATTGTGTTAGGAAATCCAGGCAAACAGTCGTGATCCGGCTGCTCAGGGAGGAGGTTCAAAGGAAACGCGGTGCGGGTGGGGGTGGAGTGGGAGACTGTGCCTTTGCTTCTGTCCAGGCTAAGGACAGGGTAAGGTACTGCCCCTCCTTTTGCAGACCCGCTTCTTGCACGTTGTGCCCCAGCCCCTCCATTCGGCGTGCCCAGTGCGCCTGCAGAAAACGATCGTTGGAGACGAAAGAAAGAAAGTCCGCGGATTGAACACAGACGTCCCGTGTGGAAGTGTCCAAGGAGACCGACAGAAGTGCTCAAGCCGAAATCTGTGAGAGTTTCCTTCTGGCCGAGAGGGGGAGCCCCGCGTTCCCAGCCGGGAGCGACCCGGCGTCCCGAGCCCCAGCCCCAGCCCCAGCCCCAGCCACTACCAGCGCCAGTTTTGGCTTCAGCTGATTAGGAAGAGGAGGGAGGGGGCAGAGAGCGCGAAGAGGGAGGGGACCCGAGCCAGAGGGTCCCGAGTCCTGCGCGGTGTTGACGTAGAGAAACTTTCCCTGTCGGCCACGGAAAGGCGCCCGGGCTGTGCTGGAGCGGAGATCGCTGGAGCTCCGAAGACCCAGCAGCTCTCCACGCCCCTGCCCAAAGCCTGACCCGACTGCATCTCTCAGCAAGGTACGGAAAGACCGTGATTTATCAGGGGTCTTCCCTGCCTGAGAGCCCAGACTCCAACCAGGTACCGTATAATCTTTTAGACATCCTGTGGGGCGGCGGGCGGTGGTCAGCCCCAGCCACCCGTGTTGGGGAAGGAGGGCGCGGGGTTGCGCGTCGCCTCTGCCCGGCAGGTTGCAAAAATTAGGACAGCGAAAAGCGCCGGGAGTCGTCCGGCAGGAGAGCAGGCTAAAACCTGTTGACGCCTACTATGGGAGCGCTTGGGGGATGATGGAGGAGCTCAACGAGGTCGGGGGCTCAGCTTTCTCTGGGCTCCTGAAGCCTTTCTTAGCCTTTTGTGGTAACTTTGGTCCGGGTGGCTTGGGCTGGTGCACAGGAGCTGGAAGGAGGCTGTTGGACCCGTCCCGCTGAGGGTGCGTAGACCATTCGCGGCTAAGCGGACAAGTAAGTCATCACCAGGTCACCGCGAGGAGACCTAAGAGCGAACTTCTTCCTTCGCAGCCTCCCTTTTGTTGGCTCCAGGGGAAAATGTGGGCATGGGGGCGGGGAGGCGCGAAGCTACCAGGCCGGGCCGCGGACACTTTAAAGGCCAGAACCAGGGAGGGCCCACACTCCGGGGCGGTGTCCACATGGTCACCCTTTGGCTGGGTCAAGTAGCTCTGCTGGAGGGCGCTACACTTAGAGGGGCGCCAGGCGCAGCGGGTGTCGAGACCTTGCCTGGGTCCACCTCCCGGTGGCCTCACTCCTTACTCACTACACGGATCTCAAGCCAACGCAGTCGGTTCTCCATTCTGAGGCTGCTGGGGCTGCAGCGCTGACTTCCCTGTGTGCAGGAGGGAACTCTGGGCAGGCTGGTTTCTTGGAATGTGTTTACAATGTTGAATGGGACATGAACAGGAAGCTGGATGCTGCAGCTGGAAATAGCGTGCCAAGGTAGAGTAAGGAAGACATAGCTGGTGTTGGGTTTGGCGGGGTCCACTACCTATGTACGTTGGGCAAACTCTGAGGGCTGGCGCCCAGGGACCCCTTTTTGGGTCTTGGCAGTATTAATCAACTGAGTTTGTCTTGCTTGCAATCGCAATCAGACATTTACGTGCAGTCTTTCAGTGTGCAAGTTAGACAAAATGTGAATCAATCGATTAGGAAAGATTTAATAAATTAGTGTTGTGCTCGCTTTTAAAGGAAATGTTGCACCAACATTTATGAGTAAAAAGTTTTGGAGAGTGTTTTAGTTATGACTATCTTGGTAATTTCTAGGGCTACTAAAAGGTCAGGATACTGATGATTTTGTATCTTTAAAATCACGTGGATGATCTGGTCCTAAAAGGAGGGCAGATTAGGAGATAGAGTGAATGTTAGAATGTAGGGAACTGAGAGGAATTGTAAAATCTTCAGATTTGCAAATTGCTTCCTTTCTCTGCCAGTCTTTCTCTCCTTCCCCCATATAAACAAGTAGCCTTACTAGAAAACCCACCAATTAGAAGAACGGAGTTGCTGGTGACCACAAGCCTTACTGAAAACCCGGATAGGCTAAGGTACTGCTACATTGCATAATTAAAAGGTCTCCTTGAGCTGTCCAGGAGTATTTTCCAAGTTTTTACGACTGACAAGGAAAGAAGAGAGGAATCTGGCAGGCAGCCAAACTAGACTGAGCTCAGTAGCCAGGCATGAAAGAAACTGGGGAAGTTGCAGGGGATAATTGGAAAGGGTGCTATTGGTTGTACTTGGGTTTAAACAAGGGGTTTCTTTTACAATGAAAATTTTTAGGTGACCAAATCAGTCTTCTTGGGAAACAACAACAGAAAAAAACAGACTGCAGTTGAACATAACTGAGAAAGGTGTAAGAAGGGCTGGAGGAGAGAAGCCTGACCCTTGCTTATCAGTGTTAGAGTGGAATAGCTTGGGACCTTATGCTGTTTGTTCTGATGATATTGTGCAAATGTTCACACTTTGTTGCTATCTGTCTCCCTAAGTTGGACTAGGTTTGCTGCAACTTCAGTCCCTTGACCTTGACCTTACTTCTTTGTTTTCATGGCCAGTAAGAACTGAAGACTTGGGCTTTGAGCAGATGGTTTTCTACCAAAATTGAATAATTCAATTAGATATTCTCAAATAGCACAGATTTGGGTCATGGAATTAAAGTGAGAAAAGCGCATCCAGCATGACTTCCTTGTGTTTCAGAAGTAATCTCAACAGATCTTGCTCTTTCACCTGAAGAAGTAGAAGTTGGGGCAAGCTCAGTATTTCACACATTTGCCCAATAGTTAAAAGTCCTAATTTCAGACCTGACATGACTCAAACCCTTATCTGGGATTCATACCCTTCTTTTTATATATTAAATTTGTTTATATTTCATGTGTATCTTTTTTGCTTTTCAGGGAGGTAGGTCTACTATTCTGGGCATGGGAGTTGAATGGTAAAAAACACAAATGTGGTTTGTATTTCTGGATTCCTGAGTTTGAGGTTGTGAATATCATCCTGCTTGCTGAGACTGACTTTATGAATCACCCTCTGCAAAGTGTTTTCCTTGACTATGCTTTCAGTTTTTCCACTTGCAAAGTAAAGAAACTTTCCTTTACATAATTACAAGCTTACTGTGAGAATTAAAGAGATGAAATAATGTTAAAAAATGTTTAGACATAAAGGTCACAGGGCTTCTGACTCAGTTGACTCCAGTTAAGTTTATGGGGATAAAATAGGAATATTTATGTGTAGAATACACATGTAATGATGACATCTATATTTAATTTGCAAAGCTGATAGCTTTAATTTAATCATAAACTTTATTTTTGAGGATATTGGGTGAGATTTTGTTATGGTTAAGGCTGAGTCATTATTTCAAACAGAAAAGAACAATCAGCAAATTCATTTATATTTCTTTCAGCTTATATTTATATTTGAAACCAGTTATTTTTTAATTTCAGCTCAATTTTGCCTTTAGGAGAAGTTAATAAATATATTTGTAGAAATATATTTGGCTCTCTTCTCAGAAATAACACTTAAGAGACTAAAATACATTTATGATTTACAAACTTTCTTTTCCCAATAGTCCAACAATTTCCTTAAGACTTTAGAAGATAGATTTTGCAGTTATTTATTGATTCAACCAGTATTTATTCCATGCTTATTTTGAATTGTTGGTCCTGTATTCAGATCTCAGCACTGAACTTCTCAGATCGGTTGATTTTTGCATGTTATTTTACTTCTTAAGCATTTTACCAACATATCATTTATTGTTTATATTGACATCTATAATTTATGAACTTCATTGTTGATCCTTTCAAGATACTTGTGAAATATTTAATTTTTAGTTTCATATGTCTGTGAAATATATTACCTGCTCAATGTACTGTGCTGCACTCATTAATGTTTAACTTAACTCTTTCGAATGAAAAGGTCAATTAAGTACAGAAAGCAGAATGTGTATGAATAAATTCTTATGAAATATTATGCCAAAATGGTTAGAAATAGCTTTTATTATTAGGCTTTACATTATCATGAACATATAAAAAGCAGGAGTATATGTTATATAATAGTTGGGTTGAATTTATGTTTAACACTATTGGTATTTTTTCTAAACCATCAAAGAACAAATGAATGTTCAGTGATAGTCTGTGATAATTTTAATATAAAAGTCTGTTTTTTTTTCTTTTTAAAATTATTTTTTCCATGGTGAAATGGAATGATGATTTTTATTTAAACTCTACTTAGCAGAGTGATTTGTTTGTTATTGGATCTGCAGTGTTGTAATTTGTCTTCTAAAACCTCTAAAGAATAAAAAAGTTATTTCATTTGAATATAATAATGAATTCAAAGGTGGTTAGAGAAGCCAATTGCATAGCTGCCACGAGCCCTGGTCCCTGAACATATTAGAGGCTGGTGGGTCTAATAGTGTTTGCTTTAATGCATTTAGAGATCAGGAAGCTTAAGTTTGTTCCTATGGGAGCCTAAAAGGTTTCCAGATTGGAAGAGGAAAAGTGGTATAAACTTTGAACATGGAAATCCCTTTGCTTCCAAAGAATGGAGATAGGAATTTGAAATCAGGTTTTTATTTTTAAAAAGAGTGACTGAGTCATTCTTCCAAAATAAGACTTAGAAAACAGTGCTTAGATTGTTTACAGCTCTGTTATTTGCTAATTTTGTGTTTGTTTTATGCTTTGAAAATGTTTTCAGCCACTCTAATAATGCTTACATGCATGATTATTTCTCATCAGAACACTGTTAATTGATTCATTTATTGTGCAGGAAAATAAGTGCCAGTGTCTATTGACACTGAAATGGTATAGTTATGGTCAAGTTTGAAATTAGTTTTGTCTTTAAATAGTGCATATTTAATAATAGTTTTTGAAAGTATGCTACACCTCACTCATATAATATGAAAAAAATGAGTCAATATGTAGAAATTGTGATTGCCACTATATTTTATCCTACATCACAAAGATTGAAATGGCCTTTTAAGAATTTCCAATAATTTTTTTATGTATTTTCTAGGGTGTACCCAAGAGAGCTAATCTAGGCAATAATACCTGTCTTTGTTTTGCTTTTTTTTTTTTTTGCTATTAACATCATATGAATATACTGACATATTATCTTTGGTACATACTCTTTGACAAAGTGGTTCAGAATAGACTTTAGTAACTTCCAGCTGGACATGGTGGCATACTCATGTTATCCCAGCCACTCAAGAGGAAGAAAAGGATTGGGGGATTGAAAGTTCTTTGAGGCCAGCCTGGACAGTTTAGTAAGACCTTGTTTCAAAACAAAAAAGAAAAAGAAAAAGGGTTGATTAGGGGTAGAGCATTGGCTGGCATTTGGAAGCCTGGGTTAAATCTCCGGTTTAAACAAACAAAAAAACCCAGAGAGAAAAAGAAACAAACAAACTAAGAAACTATACGTGTATTTACAATTATGAAGTGTATATATCCTTGAATGTTTCTCTATTTGTGATTTTGGAAGTAGTTTCAATTAATTGATATGTTTGCTTGTAATTTTAATAATTAACTTAAAATATTTCCTGGGTAATTTTTGCTAGGGATCTTTGAGATTTTTTTTTTCAAAATTAAAAGGCATATTTAGTGTAGACAACAATAAATGTTGTCAAAGATGTGGGGGGAAAGGCACACTTATACATTGCTGGTGGGAACCAATCTGGAAAGCAGTATGTAGATTCCTTAGAAAACTTGGAATGGAACCATCATTTGACCCAGCTATTCAACTGCTCAGTCTATATCCAAAGGACTTAAAATCAACCTACTATTTAGTTACACAGCCGCATCAATGTTCAATTGATAGCAGCTCAATTCACAATAGCTAAACTGTGGAAGCATCCTAGATGCCCTTTAACAGACGAATAGATAAAAGAAACTGTGGTGTATATACACAATGGGATATTACTCAGCATTAAAAGAGAATAAAATTATGGCATTTTGCAGGTAAATGGATGGAGTTGGAGAATATCAAGCTAAGTGAAGTAAGCCAATTCCAAAAAAACAAAGACTCAATGTTCTATCTGATAAGTGGATGCTTATCCATAACAGAGAGGGAGGAGGAGGCATGGGAAAAATGGAAGAATTTTAGGCAAAGGGGAGGGAGTGTAGGGAGGGTGCATGAGGGCAGGAAAGATGGTGGAATGAGGTAGACATCATTACCCTAGGTACATATACGACTGCACATATAGTGTGACACTACATCCTATACAACCAGAGAAATGAAAAGTTGTGCTGCAATTCTGTACAATGAATCAAAATACATCCAGCTGTCATATATACTTAATTAAAATAAATAAATTAATAAAAAGAGAAAAAACTTTTAAAAAGGCCTGGTTAGCCTTTTATTTGTATCTGCAAAGGAAGCTAAATAATGAGCAAGATCTATCCTCATTCTTGATTACTGGCTGTGATAATGACATCCTCATGGAAATCCTTTTCTACTCTTTTCAAGTAGAATTTAGGAAGATGTGCAGTTAACTAGTCTAAGAAGGTAAATTCACTGCTTACAAGGTAGCTACTATTGATAAGTTGATAGGGTACTCTCTGAAGTGAGAATTGTGAATAAATGTACTGTTTTACTGGTGTTAACACAGCTTTTTCATAATATGATCAGATGTTATAGTTGACCTTTTTCCTGAAACTTCACCCATCAGTACCCCAAGGATTTTGAATGTCTTACTAAGCTTTGCCAGAGATAACAAGAAAAAGTAGGATTGAAAGATTTGGATTCAATCTTTGGTTTACTTTTTTTCTAGATATGAATATGGTCATTTAAGAGCATAAATAGTCCAATAACTGAATTATTAAGAATTTGGCTATGTAATATTTCAGAAAGTTGCCTAATATTTTATGAATGATGACAAGACACACCATCTTACTTGGTTTCTACTTTAAAAGGTAAAGAGCATTTACACTCTTTAAAAAAGAGCAAAGAGAACATCTGTGTTATGGTAGCAAACATGCAAATTTGGGGTAATTAGAAGTTGACATACGAGAATAAATTTACTTTTATTTTTTTTTATCTCTCATAGCCATTCATAACAATAGAGAAGATGCTATGTTTTAAAATAAACTTTTAATAGCAAATCAGTTCTTTTACCCAGATTTCAACCTAGATGAGTTAAAATATAGATTTGTAAGTAGTGATAAGTTTTATTTTAGAAACAGGAAATTTTTATAAAGTGTCTTTAAAAGAACAAAGTTCTTACTGTCTTCTGAACTCTGTTTCATTTTTTGTTTGCTTTGAAGAATTGTGTAGTAAATGCAGAATTTTGATTGCTAGTTGTATTTTCCTATTACCCTTTGAAGATATGAACTAATATAATTATAAAAACATTCTTCAGAATAAATGCTGATTATATTGATAATACACATAATGCACATAGAGAAAGTTTGGCTTATTGAAAAGAACAATTGTATAACAATTAATTTCAAAGCAATTTATCCTATGTTCTTTATAATAATATAATTTGTAAGAGTATTTTTTGTGCAATGTGTTCTCTCAAAATATAGTTGGAGAGAATTGTTAAGGAGTTATATTTGAGTAAATGAATTTTATTTGAAATTACATAAATACTAGCCAAAATGACAAAGGTCAATTGATATTTCAGAATTATAAAGTAGTATTGCTTTTTAATTAGAATAGGTAGTTTTAAAAAATGTATGAATTATTATTTGTTTTCATATGTTAATATGACTCCAGATACATGGGAGAAAAGCCTTTAAAACTTTTAAGAGCTAACCAGCAAGGACTATCATATTGACAAGATCATCTTCAATCCTTTTAAAGGCATAACTACTATTAAATTTATAACATGTTAATTATCAGAGGCTTAATTGCTTACATAAAATAGACTAGGAAATATATTATTGATGTGGGAAAATGAAATTTCTTAGAGTAGTGCAGGTGAGGCTTTAAAGAACAATGTTTTAGGCTTGATATAATAAATCTTTCTTTGGGTCTTCCATATTCAATGAGATTTTTATCCAGTGATTTTCTGTTAAATTATTATAAATTTGTAATCTCCCTTATTTCTCATTCTGGAAAATGAAGCTTTGATTAATCCATGATTCTGATACGATCTAGTTGAATTTTATAAGTATTTGTTGAATACCGCTTCTTTTTGTAGTTCTGTCCTTTGTTAGTAGGTGACAGAGAAATATGTCAAACTAACTTAAATAGAATTTGGTTTTTCTTATAATTCTGGAAACACTGGAGAGCATGTTGAGAAAGTAGCAGAGAAGAGCGAATGTGTGGAGGTGATTCTTAGACCAGTCAAACAGGAATAGCTGAGTTAGGCCGGTAAAAGAAGGAGTTTCAGAAAGCAGTTGGGAAAGGTGAGGAGGCCTGAAACCATGAGAATGGTTTAGCAGAGGAACTTGTGGATTTTGGAAACATAGAGACGTCTCTCCTTTAATTCTCCATGTTTGTATCCATAATCATCAGTAATTACACACAGGAACTTAAGAATTTTAACTGTTTTGAAAAATTACCATTTTATTTTCTATTTCTCTAGTTCAAACAACTTAGAATCTGAATTGCAAGCAGGAGGTTGTATTCTCTTTCACATTTTCATTAAATTTCATAAATAGGTAAATTTTAAAAATTGATTTTTCACTGCATTAAGTGTATGTGGATGAATTATGATTTGGCTGGTAGTATTTTCTTATGGTGATCCTTCATTTTTCAGATATAAATAATTGATGTTTTAAATAAGTTCGTCTATGTCTTCTTTGGTAATAGATACCCATGCCAGCATTAAGAATTTCTGTGACATTCATTGGAAAAAATAATTTCTGTACATATGTAAATTTAATTTTTTTTCTACACATCAATGAGTTATTTACGGTTGTATGTTTGATTAAATAATGTAGATTATTGACTAACCACTACCTATCGCCAGCTAGTCAGGCTGGCTATCTATGCTGGGTTCACAAAATCTGGCTATCTCAATAACTTCTTTAAGAAAACGGCGAAAGAAGCATGCAACACACAGAAATACCTTTTGCTTGCAGGAATCAGGGACGGCTCTCAACCTTAAGGGTTCATTGGAAAGAGAGAGCAAGTTACCTGAAAATCCTCTATTTACTGGGGAGAAAGATGTTTCAGAAAGTTCAATCTGAGGCAAGGGATTGGGTTTCAGGGAGGTATAGCCCAGTGTCATTGGGTGAAGTCCACTCCCAGAGCACCATTCCCCTGCCAAGTGGAGCTGAGATCCACCTGTTTCCAAGCTTGGCAGAAACCAGTCTCACACCTCCGTAGCTCAGGCTAAGGGTCCATGCTCACTTCTGTGTAGCAGCTCTCCACAACTACCAATTAAATATTTAAAGATATACTGAAAAATTTTAGAAAATAAAATAGAATACATACAAGTGTAGCACATTACTGCATTATGAAGGAGACCTATAATTAAAATATAAATTATGTAATTTATCATCCTGTAGTTTTCTTTTTGCTTGAACTTGAAAATTCTGTGACATACATTCATTTTAATTTAGTTTTGTTGATATTTATTTGAAATGAATGATTCATTTTATTTTCAAGATATTTGACAGAAGTAGTCTCTTTCAGTATATTAATTTGAGATAATATATAGAGCTTGACATTCAGACTTCAGTTAGTAGGTCTGGACTACCTAAAATTCAAGAAGATGGGTCTGCTGGGGCTCAGAAAATGATGCCCCAAACCTCCAAGTATGGCCACCTCGAACTAAAGGATCAGCTTCTAAGTATCTTAGAACTTCTCTTATCACCAGCCTCCCTGTCTCTTAGTCCTTTTTCTCTCCCCAGATTCAGGGAGCAGCTTCTTCTGAAGCTATCATCCTAGAAGGAATGCAGTTATTACGCAATCGCATTATCCAGGAAAGATTAACCACTGGAGAAAAGAAGAAACTATGTGTCAGACACTCCCCTGAACATTCTTCATCTAATCTTCTGTGGGCAGCTCTGAGGGATTACCTAATGGACTTTATCTATACAACCACCTTTGTTCCTGTACATATTTCTCTCCCCTCCTCCCCTGGCTGTTATTACTGCCCTCCAGGACTCCCCAATGCCTTTTCCTTCCAGTTTCAGTTCCTTTCTGTAGCTGGGGAAGTTATTTAAACTTCAACCACCTGGAACTTCTTGGAGACTTACACTTTAAGTGTGACTCCCATGCTGTAATTTCTCCCCATGTACAAGAATAAATTTGAGTCACTTTTCTTCTACATAATATGTGCATTGTCAGTTGATTGAAGAGAACCTTCACAGATGAAGGGAACATTTTTCCTTTACCCGTGTAGGTTTAAGGCAGTAGGATTATACTAGCAAATTGATAATAGGTTCAAAATCACAAATATAGATAACACTTTCAGTATGCTGCTTTCTGTTAGGCCTCGACCACCATTGCTTCTTCTTTGCTTCTCTCCCCTGTTGAATCTCCAGATAGCCTTTGGATGACACTGGATTAAACCCGGTGTCATTCGCTACCTAAAGTTGACCCTCCTTTCCATTTCTGGCATTTCCATTTGCAAGAAGTATATTTTTACTTCTAAGAGCCACATCACCGTCCTTGTTATTGTGGCAAATACTATTAGTTGTTTACCTGAACCCATCTCTTATTCCGTTTTGCTCTGGTATTATTCACAGGTTCACTCTTCCCCACGTAACTCAGGGGAAAACAATCTCACTTTTCATTCAAGTGAAATGGTTAAGCTAATAATCATGGTGTTTCTGTTTCCCTTGGCAGTGATCAATTATTGAGGGGACACCTTTTCCTTGTCTCAGTTTTATTCAACTATATGAAATGACAGAACTAAGGAGAGGTAGCATATGAAAGATTTCACTAACACTTAGCCATGGAACGTTGGATGAGAAGGCAAATGTGAGTTTTTGATATTATTCCTGTCTGGAAAAGATGCTTCATTTTGCTACAGGGGGATTATCTTTTGTGAAGAAGAAATCCAGCTTGAGGGTAAAGCAAATGTATTAAAGATAGCACATAAAAATGTAAACAACTTGGGTGCTTGAAGGACTTATTGGGTCCCTGAATCAACCTACCATATTTCTGAAATTATTGCTGAGTGAGATGAATTTCTTTATTTTTACAAACCAACTTGAAAAGAGTTTGTAATTAATTAGAATATAAAATATTCTAATTATAGAAGTTATGTCTTAATTTTGTGAATAATCATCTTAGAACTGTTAGCAGTAGTAATTTAATTATTAAAGAAAGTTCAGGGGCACTTGAATTTTGTAAATATTTTACGTCGTTAGTATGATTCATCTATAAAAATATTATTAAAATAAACAAATATTAGTTATTTTTAATACAGTAAATAGAGCAGTCATATTACTAACCAAATTTATTCTGAGATGAGTAAATTAAGGAGAAAACAGAGTGAAGCAAACCTGGGAACAATCTAACAGGTCAGACAATACACAATTCAATAGAGATTGGGTCCATATGAAATATAAATCAGTTCACAAAATTGTGTCCCTGTTTGTTGATTTTATTGAAAATGTTACATATACATCAAAAACATTAAAGAAATCTCAATGCCTGGTTTGAGTAATTTATAACTTGTAATCTATTGTTAATGCTAATTTATAACTACTTAAATATAAAAGGTAAACCTTATGGAAGGAAAATTAAAGAAAGATAGAACTGTAGATCCATTCCAAGAGGTATTAAAATTACAGACTTTCAAGTTATAATTAGTGATCAATAAGAGTTTCTCTCCATCTTCTTCCCCACTAATACCTTCTGAACTTCTGTGTTTGTCCAGATGTGATAAGAATCCTGCTGAACAGCTAAGCCATCTCAATATCAATCAATCATTTTCTGTTTCTAATTTATTTCCTTACTATTCTAGAAAGCCTTTTTTTTTTTCTGCTGTGATCAAAAGATTGATAAGAACAATTAGAGAGTGAAAAGTTTCTTTGGGGACTTATGGTTTCAATAAGATCTTAATCCATAAAATGGCCAGCTCTATTGCTTCAGGTTCAAGATTTGGCAGAACATCATAGTGGAAGAGTATGGTGAAGAAAAGTGGCTCAGGATATGGCACCAGGAAGCAGAGAGAGAGTGTGGGCCCTCCTCACCAGGGACAAAATATGAACCTCAAGGGCATGCCCCCATTGACCCACCTCATCCAGCCACACCTACCTGCCTACAGTTATCATCCAATTAATCCCCATTGGGGGATTGCATCATCCCACTCATGAGCTTTTGGGGGACACCTCATATCTAAACCATAACACTTACTTTATAACATCTCCTGGGTGATGTCTGATCATCCTGGCCTGCATTCAGCAGGAATCCTTTTAGGTTGGCTTAGTCAGAATGCTCCGTCACTTGTAATGTCCCCTCATAGAAATTTTTCTTCCGTGGCTCTCCTTTCTGCTCATTGGCTATGCATTCTCAGTTTCCTTTGATCTGTTTCAGACTTGAGTTTAATCTCCCCCACTATAAAATCCCATCACAGTGATCCCTATACTGTTATGCTCGAATTCGGGACCCCCAAAAGACCACCAGAGACCAAGATCGATGTAAGCAGCAAAGAGGTGTTTATTGCGAGCTAGCTCGGTCCTCCTCGCGCACACACAGCAACTGGTGATGCTGAGAGGCCCCTAGCCTAGGGTTTGCAGCAGTTTTATACATTCTTTGGAGAAAGCAGGGACCCCCACATACATCATAGCATCTCTTAGCAAATCATCACACACTACGGGAAAATCAAATAACAACTCTAAAACATGATTAGCACATTCACTGGCGGGAACAAGTTGGGGAGGGGTGATTGGTTACTACAAGAGGGGGATTCATTTGAACTGATTAGTTTAAGCCAAGAGGGTGTGCTGAACTACATGGTTTCCCAATGTTATCAACCACCATAAACTACTGGGAGGGTCATCTGGCATCCCAGGTATTTCCCTGTCTCATGCTGATTGGTGGCTGCTAGGGGGTTGCTATGATCCCCACCTAACCTGACTGAGTCAGGACACCTGGAGCAGCAGATCTCTCCTGTTACTTGTAGATAAACCACTTAGCAGGGTGGGAATGTGCCTAGGAGTGCTCTGTGGGTCTTTCCAAGGACAAAGGTGATGTCCCTTCCTTGGACAAGCTTTGCTCTGAGGTAGAGGCTGGTTTTTCAATACCTATTGTGATCCTAAATAAAGTCTACCTTACTATTCTTTAGCAAGTATCATGAATTTTTTTTTTCTTAAACACTAGTTTTATAAAACTTTAGTTCACTGGAATTATTAGCAATTGAATTTTTTTTGACTTGGCATATTTGATGACTTAGCATTAAGCATATTAGTTTTTGTAATGTAATATCTTAAACTATGGAGATATATGTGGCTCCTTGTTCTCATGTTATAAAGGTAGTAGGAATTATCCAAAGCTCAGAATTGACAAAATCAGGAGTGAAATGTATTATAGGATATTAATGTGCTCCTGAACTGAAATAGTCAAATGAATCTGGGAACAAATAACAGTCTAAAAGAATAGGCAAGTTTCACAATAAGCAGGTTGGTTGAGAATGTGTGGGTGTGAGAAATAGAGAGCAAGAAGGTTGTGTGGGCAATGCAGATGAGGGAGAGCAGTTGGTGAGACTGTGGGTGGGAACACTACAGATGTTGAAAGCCTGCAGTAAAGCAGTGTGGTGACTGGAACATTGGTCATGAATGGTAGCATATTAGAATTGGTATGGGGGTGGATGCTGGAAACTTGTAGGCTGGGAGAGACATTGCCAATAACGCGAATATCAAAGGAAAATGAAAGTCACATCTAAGAAGCAGTTATTGATGAAGACATTTACAAGGTAATAAGACCTCCTGCATCATTATGATTGAGATGTCCATTTTAGTTTTTTTGTTTTGTTTTTGCATAAGAATGCAATAAACATGCTTGAGATGCTTTATCCATGAGATCATGACCTTAAGTCATAGCAACTGAGGAAGTCCCCACAGAGGGAATGCTAGACAAGAGAGACCAGAGGATACAAAGTTCTGCAATTCTCAGAGGATTATTGTTCTTTTAGAAAATGTTGTTCAGGGATTGTCACAGGGCTTCCCTTTACCCTTACATAATAGAGGTGCCCTCTGGTGACCTTCCTCTGGTTTAAAAGGGGGCCACATTCTTGGGGGTTGTTGAATGTGAATAAAAGCCACTTGGTATGGAGATTATCATAAAGCAAATCTGATGATCTACTTTGGAAATTTTATTAGAAAATACAACTTGGCTATACTAGATAAAAATGAGGAATAGGATAAGTATCCAAATAATGCAATTTTCAACTCTTGCTTGTGCTGAAATAACTAGAGAAGGCACCACCCAATTTGTCTCTCTACTGGGGTCTTCATGGTGCCTGCACTCTTCTTCCCCCTCCTTTCTTCATAGTGCTGGGGATCCCAACCAGGTACTCACACACATTCTAGGCAAGTGCTCTACCACTGAGCTGCATCCCCAGCCCATTAGCCTATATTCTTATACCTCTGAATCTGCACCACCAAGAATTTTTGAATAAGAGAGCAATGATAAAAGTACTACTTACAAAGTGCTTTGCCATGTTCTAAGTGTTGTACTGATTTTTTTTTCTTTTGTAATTTGTAAATGAGAAACTTGCTTGAGTCTCCACAGGCAGCAGATAGTGGAGTGAAGGCAGTTTATAGAATGTAACCATCTCAACCACCAGAGTAACTGAGAAAGTGTGCAGAATGTGCAGTGACCTCCATGGAGTTCTCAGAGGACAATCCCAGCGAGAATGAAACATCTTTGAGCATCCAGAACACTTAGACTTCTGACTGATACTTGATTCTTTCCTTTTTTCCTTTCTGATAGCAAAATTAGCTGTTCATCTCTTACTTTTAAGCCTAGTGAATTGGAACTCCCATGTGATAAGATTCCTTTTTTTTCCATGTTACCCTACTTAAATGGATAGAAATAGAAAATAAAATATAAAATTTAATTCATTGACTAAGTTGTGTCTACAAATGTTATGACTTTTGTTTAATTTGATTTGTCAGGAGAATTAAAATGCTAGGTGAGTGTACAATTTGTATCTTAAATTTCTCCCAAAGGCCTGCTTTTTTTTTTTTTTGTTTTTTTTTAGGCTTATTCCCTAAGAACACATTCTTGGGAGCTTATGGAAACTTTTAAGAACTGGGGCAAGAAGGGATATCTTTAGAGCTTTGGAGGCATGCCCTGAAGGTCATGGGATCTGCTTTTTTCTTTTCTCTCTTATTTGCTCTCTGGCCACATGGTGAGTGGTTTTAATCTGCCATGTGCTCCTTCCACCATATTCTGCCTTTCTACAGGCCCAAAAATAATAGATCCAGTTGATCATGGACAGAGACCTCCAAAATAATCCTTTCCTCTTTGTAAGTGGACTATCTCAGGGGTCTATTATAGTGATGAAAGGCTACCACAGTGAGACAGTTTGACATTTTCTTAATCCTATTATCCCATCTATCCAAATTATAGGGCTATAGTAAATAAGGTCTAAGATATTATTACATCATTAATATTAACAATTTCTAGTTGTCTAACATGAACTTGTATATTGATAACTTTTTTTTTTTTTTAAATGAGAGGATGGCTGGAGAGCCTCAAAGAACATTTTCTTCCTTAGGATAGTCTTTATGTTTGTTTAAATAGTTTTTTAAACTAAAACCAATTTCTTAATCAAGATATTATATTCAGAGTTGTCTGTCTTTGAGCAGTTTATTTTATCATTTTTTTTTTCCTTTTTGGTAAGTTAAACTCTTAGACATTTGATCTCTTGTGGTAGTTTTAGCCTAGATGTTTTGAGAAGGTTCTACCGACAAAGGATTTGATATAGTCTGGTTATTAAAAGAGGTTTCTTGAACACAATGAGAAGGTAAGAGTGTTTTAGGTGTGTAGGTAATTTTACAGGAGGAGAGAGTATATGATTCAGCAATAGAATGAGAAGACTGTAAGAGTAGAGGTAGAGAATAGAGAAGGAAAAGAGACAGAAATTGCTAGAGGGGAAGCCAGTGAGGCTAAGTCTGATCTGGAAACAAATAACATGGATTATTGATTATATGTCTAGGCAAGAGAAGGTAGACAGTGTAGTTTACAGTGATGACAATGAGAAAAGAGCTTATTCCAGTGATATTTAGGAGAAAAGAATTATGAGTTCTTTGTTTATCTGCTAGTAGTTGTGGAAGGTAGGTGGGAGAATGGTGTTAATGTTTATATTCTAAAGTTTCCTGTTTGGAAGACTATTTGTATCATTTGTTAACAAAATAAATCCCAGTAGAATTACTGAAGGAAAAGAATGATTTTAAATCTGAGAACATCTTGACTTGCCTATGGATCTTTCTGTTCTAGATGATCAATAGGCATTGGATATATAGTATTAGCTAAAAAATTTGACCAGGTGTAGTTATGTGGTGCATATGTGGTGCTTATGTGAGTATGGGTATAACTTTGTACTTATATGAAGGTTTTAATTTTCAGTTTACAAATATGAGTTTTTTTGATTTAGAGAATAATAAAAGCAATGGCTTACTGTAGAAAGAAAGTCTACAACTGAGGTCAGAAGTAGGAAAAGCAAATCCTATGAGTAACTGGGAGAAATGAACAGTGAGGAAGAAGAAAATGCAGGAGGATGTGATGTCGTTTGAAGCTAACATAAAAAAGAGTCTTATGACAAGGAATGGGGGATCAAAATTGTTAAATAGTGTAGGAAGGTAAAATATAAAATATAAAATAAATAACAAAAGAAAAGAAGAAAAATTGAGTCTATTATGCCTGACATGAAAGTCATGGGTGACTGCTTGAAGAAAACAATTTGGGGGGAATTGTGTGTGTGGTGAATTGTGCATGTGCGTGAGTATTTGAAACAACACTGAAAACAACTCTTTCATGGCATAACTATGTATGGAAAAGGAGGCATAGTATGGAAACTGAAAAGGAACTTGCTATACTTCCGGGGGGTTTTCAATATGAAAGAGACTTCTTTATGCTTACAGCAGATTTGGCAAATAAAATGCCTTTAGGGATCAGCAAGTAGACGTACAGCATATACATATTATGCTGGCTGGTGGGCATTATGGTGAACTCAAGGGTGCCTACCCTTTGAAGTGGGGGACCTTTCCTTAGTTTCATCTACCTTTAGATAGGTGAGAATGTGGACCTACTTTTCACATAAGCCACTGTGGAGAAAAAGAAACAATGTAAAGTAGGGTGGCATATGAGAATTCTAAACAATGTTGAGGGACTAGTTTCCTAAGTGAACACAATGAGAGAGGAATGAAACATTGGTAAGGGGAGAGAAGGAGGCTTAGAAATAGAGAGAGTCTGTGTTCAGAATATTTGATGTCAGAGGTAATTGTTCCAATTGAGAAGAGCAGTGTATGATTTGCCTGAAGAATGTAATAGAGGAAGATGACTGGGTATACAGAGTTGAGAAACTGAGAGGTCAGTGTGCTGGATAAATGTTTCACATGGGTTTTGGAAATCAGTCCTACTTAAGACTTTTCAATTAAACTCTAAATGTCAACACTTGTCGTGTTAATAATAGGAACAGGCACCACAAAGATGTATAAGTTTGGGAGCATGAAGAATTGCATCCTTGGGATGGAGCTGTTAGAAGGCAAATACTTGCTTCTTTATAAATGGGCAGATGGGAAGCTGAGCAGTAGAGAACACAGGGGACTTGGCATCATGACCACATCTGACCAGCAGGTTTGTGGGCACCTATGGAGCTGTTTCTTTGTGTATCTTGTTGACTTAGTAAGCTCAAGATGCCATAACAAGGTATCACAGGCTGGATGGCATAAACAGAAGTTTATTTTCTTAGAGAATGGAAGTCCAAAATCAGGG
This sequence comes from Marmota monax, assembly GCF_021218885.2. Taxonomy (NCBI): domain Eukaryota; kingdom Metazoa; phylum Chordata; class Mammalia; order Rodentia; family Sciuridae; genus Marmota; species Marmota monax. Next base: position 21,407,141 of record NW_026692781.1, read on the forward strand.
TACCAGTGTGATTGGGTTCTGTGAGGTCTTTCCCTGTCTTGCTGACTTCTCTGTGTCTTCATGTGGCAGCAAAGATACATGCGGTAAGAAGGCAAGCTATCTTGTGTCTCTTCTTATAAGTGCACCTTAATCCCATTATTAGGGTCCTCTTATGACCTCTTCTAAACCTAATTGCTTTCTAAAGTCCTCACACCCAAATGCCATCACAGAGTTGGGCTGGGACTCAAAAATATGAATGTATAGGGTCTACAACACTTAGAAATACAATGAGTTCACTGTGGGAGGATGATGAGATTCTATTTATTATACAAGTAAGTTTATTGATAGCAGATATTCATGTTCCTATTACGCGCTATGAGCATATTTTATTTACTATAGAGTACAAAACTGGCACTTCATATTTTAGAATATTTAATATCTCAAATATGTGTTTATGTATATCATTATAGTTCTGTATGATCAATATAAAACCTAAGGTTGTACCAGAAAAAGCCTGAGCTTTGCTTTCTTCATAGATAGGACTTACCATTTACAAATCGAGTGTCCTTTGGCAGGTAAATCAATTGTATGCTTCTTCTCTTTCTTAACCTGTAACATAGCACAGCTAAAAACTACATGCAACATTCTTGAGGGATTAAAAACATCATATCTAATACATATAGCACAGTGGCTGGCATTTTGCAGGTGGTCAAAAAATGGTAGCTGGTTTTATTATATAAAGTATAATTTTCATAATTATATTTAAATATATACTGTTTCCCTTATGATTAAAATATGCTTTTTTATCAAGATGACTTTCTGATGATAAATACAAGTGGAACAACTTCAATATACTAATCTACATAATTTGTTATTTATATAAGATAAAAAATTAGAGGGATATAGAATTTTTATCTGTTTTGACCATCTCGATCAAATCAAAAGTTATACATTTTCAAAAAATATACACACTAGTTTAAAACATTGCATACATTTAACTGGTATGGGAGTTGAACCACTGAGCCATATCCCCAGCCCCTTTAAAAAATTTTTATTTTGAGACAGGGTTGCCCTAGTGGCTGAGGCTGGCTTGGAACTTGCAGTCTCCCTGCCCAGCCTCATAAGCTGATGGGATGTGCCATTGATCTTGTTATAATTTTTTTAAAATAAATTAAATATGGTAGAAAGAGATTTTTAATATAAAATTATTAATATAAATCAAAGTAAGAAACCCTATTTTTAAAATTATGTAGGAGAAAACTATTAAGTTTTTTACATATACGAATCCACACTTTTTTCTCAGTTATATGCTGTTGAAACACATTTAAGAATACTGAAGTTTAGCATAAGGAAAAAAAAAAGTTAGTCTTCCTGGCTGTTTTGATGACATTTAAATGTTTTTTGAATTATAATTGTGATCATGTGCTACATACTTGTTTGTCATTGTATTTCTCTTTTTTTTCACATAATATGCCATGATGTTCAGCTGTAGATTTAGGTCTGTGTACTGGTATGAGGGCAGGAAGAACTTGAGAGCAGAATCCTGTATATTTCATGATTTCAAATTCATGGTGCAATTAAAAATACATGTGGAATGTTGTGGATTGATTGAATCTACACAGAAAATTAGTAACCAGAGAGACATAAATCATCTGGCTATGGCTTCTGTCAAAACCATGAGCCAGGTGATTTTTCACCAGTAGACAGCTGATTGTCTGAGCCCCCAGAAAAGATGAGTACATTATAAACTGGGTATCACCTGTGCCCGTTGTGACCCTTTGCTTTGTCAATCATAGTCCTTTCAAGATTTGGTTTATTTTCCATCCAATAGCTAGGTTCATGATTACTAGAGGCCTAAAATATAGATTCTTTAGGTCATTATTTCCTGTTTGCATGCATTAGCATCCACATGTGTGTGGACTCAGCTAATTTTGATTATGGGAAAAAGTTGTATCTGAGTTCATTCCTGACATCTAAATAGACATTAAAGTAAATTAGACCTCATGGACAGAATTTTTGTTTTAGGTTTGTTATTTAAAATGCATTATTTCCATCAAGGACTCAGGGAAAGCTGCATTTTTGTATTGTATATTCGCACAGGAAAACTATCAGAAAAGTCTTTAATACACTAATTCTCATTATTATAATGAAAACCTTGCACAAATTTGTTTCTACCTTTTTATCCTCTAACATTTTTTAAAAAAATCCTCCCTGGTTAAAATTTGAAAGACAAAAATATGTTGTCAGAAAGGGAGGGGAGGAGGGAGGGGGGGAGGGAGAGAGAGAGAGAGAGAGAGAGAGAGAGAGAGAGAGAGAGAGAGAGAGAGAGAGAGACATCCACAAAGCGGAAAGCCACTGGAAGTTTGTTTTACTTTTTTTTTTTTTATCTACCCCGTATATCTTATGTACTAAATTTTTGCAAGAAAAGATGAAGTGAAGCTTGTGGTCTGCAGGATGTTACAGAATGCCCAAGATGAATTGTTGAAGACTGAGATACTGATCAACCCAGGCCCCTTATCAAATGTTCCCATGGTGAGAAGTCTTGCACCCTGCTCCATCACTGACCGCGTAAGGGATCTTTGCTTAGGAAATTCAGAGATACTCAGCCTCTTCAGAATTGTTTTCTTGAATGTGAAATGAAGATAATGATATGAATTTTGTATGCATTGCTGGGAAGTATAAAAGCTAGCATCTACAGTGACATCCATAAATTTTCATGTAGTTGCCCCTCATCTGTGCCCTCTCTTGGCCTCAAGGTTATTAGAGTTCATGCTTTCTCTGTTGTATTTGGGAGGCATGTAGCATCAGATTTCCTCGTCCTTCCTTTATTAGACCACATGAAGCTTCTGAAAATCAACGAAAAGTTAATGTTTCTATCTTTACACTGTTGTTTTTGAAATTGTTCCTCTTCACAGTCTGAATCCATTGGTATTTTTCTTTTCAATCCTGTTTTTTTTTTCTTTCTTTTTTTTTTTTTTTAATATGTAACATCACCAAGGGCTCTGTGTTAAGAGGAAATCTTTGTTATCTTGAAATTCCTTGTCAATACAAGAAAGAAAGCTTCTGACAGTGAATCAAGATTGATTATGCATCAATGATGCCCTGTTACTGAATCTATTTGGAGAAGAGCTGAACAGCTGTGTGTCATCACGGCTGCTGTAGAAGAGTGTCCCATAGCTTGAGCCGTTGCATAGAAAAGATGTACAAATTCCAACTGGAATTATTGAAATTTAAATGGGTAATTAAACTTTATTCTTATATACCAGCTAATGCACTATATTCCAAAGTACCCTTAATGGGAGAGAAACATGGACAGACATGCTTAATCTGCCTGTTGCACGTGGGGTTCCTTTGAAATATTAAATTCATGGCCCTTTACTCCATGAAGTTTGTTTTAAAGTCAGATTGTTATGTTTTCATTACAATACAGCAATGCCAATCTTCTAGGACAATTAAGTATTAATCCTGCCACTTCACATACTCCTCAGCTTGATGTTGTATTTCCCTAAGTGGACATGTGCCTCTGTTAAGAGTTCTCTGGCTGTGACCTGTAGGGACCAATCAAGATTTTTAAGCATCATAAGAGCAAAATAAAAGGAGAAAATTTGCCATTACAAAACCTTTGGGGAAGACAGAGGGAAGACTTATGAGTATAAAGTCATAGATCTAAGGAAGGAAATATTAAAATAATGCGTATTAGAGATGAGGAAGACCTGAATTTAAGAAGACCGATTTAAGAGATATCGATGAGATGGAAGAAAAATGAATTGGTGTAATGTTTAATTTTTAGAACTTGTTGGTTGATTGGATGCTTGTATTTCAAGGACAAGAAATGGGGAGGATTATATGTTGATTATAGACCTAGGATGGACTAGATTATGGTAAAACTCACCAAGACAATAAGATGGAGAACATAATTAAAAGGAAAAGTTAAGGATTTTTGAGTTTGAAATGTTTGGGGAACACTCAGGGGAAGATGCCCTATGATATGCCTTTTGGAAACAGAGGGAGCTCCTGGGATGGAGATGAAGATCTAGGAGTAATCAAAAAGGAGGTGATTGTTAGTGCCATGAGTTCAGATCCTCTAGAACACTGGTATTTAAGGGGAAATGGAATCTTAGAATCCAGCAATATACACCAAGAGGAAAATCCGAACCAAAAGTTTCTATGCCAAATGGACATCTTGCCCTTCTTAGGAAGAGGTAATCAAAATCTATGTTATTGCTATTTAACAGGGAATGGAAAAGATAAGACTGACTTGAAAAATATTTTGAAAGAACCATTCTGTGTTAAAGACCAAATTGCACCTAATATTCATCAACTATTTCTAGAATGGACTGGCTCAGCTGGCCAGAGCTTCATGTTCATTTTTTGGTTGTGGTTTTCCATGTTTACACAGCTCTGTTTCAGAAAATGAATACATATTTCATAGGCTTAGTAAAATGAACTTCAGTCCTTGGTCAAATGATGAGAAATTATAGGTTTCCCTCTGTTGTGGTTTCAATGTGGTGTCTGTCCCCCAAAAGCTCACGTGTCAGACAATGCAAGAAAGTTTGGAGAAGACATGATTGGGTTATAGCCTTAACCTAATCAGTGAATTGATTCTTGATGGGATTCACTGAGTGATAATTAGAGGCAGATGGGGTGTGGCTGGAAGAAGTGGTTCACTGGGGGTGTGGCTATTGAGTATATATTTTGTATCTGGAGTGTGGAGTCTCTCTCTCTGCTTTCTGATTATCATGTGACCTGCTTCTCTCTGCCACACTCTTCTGCCATGATGTTCAGACTCACCTTGTGTCCTAAGAAATAGAGCCTGCTGTCTGTGGACTGAGACCTCTGAAACCATGAGCCCTCAGATAAACTTGTCCTCCTCTACAATTGTGCTGATTGGCTCTTTTAGTCACAGCTGTGAAAGAGCTGAGTGAAACATCCTCTGTTATGCCTGATTTTCCAAGGCAATATCTGCATTGTTTCTACAAAACTCGTTTTAAAGGTAAAAAACTGTGTTGTGGAGTTGCCTCTTTCTGTTTGTGACCTCAGGTTGAGGGTTGCTGATCCTGATACCATTTTGAATTTGATCAATCATTAAAAATAAGTAGAAATCCCTAGAACTAAATATGACAAGCATTATTTAATAAAAAGTTACAGTAATAGTTTTAGAAAAAATGTCATTATTTTACAATGAAAATTATTAATATATAATTTTAGTTTATTAAAAGCATTATACATTATAAATATATACACATTTGTGTTGTTTATTCATTTATTAATCCATTCATATCTTAAGTGTGGTTGATGTTAAACATTTTTTTTTCTTAAACATTCTTTTGACTTAATATTTCTAATAGAAAAGTGAGCATTGAGGGAAATACAGCACTCATGTAGATGTCTAAGTCCACTTGTGTAGATGTCTTCTCAGACAGCTCCTTCAATGTAATTCAAAATTAGCATACCTAGATTTGTTATTGTGTTTCTGTCAAGGCATGTCTTTGCTTTTCTTTAAGAAACAAGGACTTTAAAGTATAGCTAAGGCTTTTTTTTTCTTTTAAATTTTCATAACAAGGAACAAGAAACAGAAGAAATGCATATGAAAGAATCATTATAAATTAATTTGATGAAATATCATTCCTGGATTTAGTGCTAACATGGTGTCTTCCAGCATTTTCTGGAAAGTTGTTTTTAGTGCATTTTTAGTTATGGACTTTCTTGAATCTTCTGTGTTGTTCTTGCCACCCAGCTTGATAACCTTCATCAGGACACTTCATCTGTCTATATAAAATGGTATTGGGGATAGATGAAGAAACCTCTGAACAAGAATCCCTCAATAAACTAGCATAGTAAAGTAGGAGAATATCTTTGTTCTTGAGAAGCATTTATTTTTACTTTGAAATATTAGAGTCAAACTTTTTCCTGTATAGTTTTTCTCCAGTTGTTATTCTGTGCATGTGTGGGGAGCATGTCCTATATCTTTTCTAAAAAAATATTTATTTTTTAGTTGTAGTTGAATACAATACCTTTATTTTTATGTGGTATTAAGGATTGAACCCAGGACCTTGCAGGTTTTAGGAGAGCACTCTACTGCTGAGCCACAACCCCAGCTAAGCATGCCCTGTATCTTTATTCTCTTCCTCTCTATTTGTCATGACTTATTAAGTTTTCTGCATATTCTACAACCTCTTCCTGCCTCTCTCTGGTTGTTCCCACAAGATAAGATAATATACTCCAATAAAACTTAGTTTGTAGAACATCTAACACCTTTGTAAATCATTTTATCTGGAGTTTCTGTTTGCTATTTGAAAAACTGTAGAACATTATTCAAATTTTACCATAAATAATTGAAATAGTTAATACTTCTTGAGTGTTTGCAATGTCTCAGGGCCTTTATCAGCACTTTTTCCAGCCCCAGTGCTTTTTCCGTGTATTAAGTCATTTAAACCCTCACAACAAACCTATGAGCTATTTTATTATCTCTTTTCTTCACAAAAGGTTTTGGGGCACAGAAAGTAGTTTACACTGTGTTTGGTTGCCAGTCCCATTTAACCTTCTTTATTACTTAAATGCCCTCATGCTATTGTTTCAGATGTTCAGTGTTTTTTTTTTGTTGTTGTTGTTTTGTTTTTTGTTTTTTATCTTCTTTCCCCCAGTACTCAGCATACCAGTTGGTGTGGAACATTTGAGTGTGCAAGGGTTCTTGGGTCAATGAATGAACAAATATGCATGTAAGAAACACTACCAATAAGAAGCAAAATGTGAATAAACTTCTATGGAAGATAATAAGAAAAAAGTTGTACTGATACTGATTATCATTTAGGGGAAAATATAGATAAACTGCCACAACATAAGATTCACTGTTTGAAAAAAAAAGAAATCCTATGTACTGCTCTTAATTGAAAATATAGCTCTCCTTTTAATTTGTGTGCCAGATACAACGGAGGGAGGGAGAAAGAATCTTTTACAACTTCAATTTTTGTTTTTTAAATGCAGATAAAACAGGCTTAAGGATTTAGTGGCAAGAAACTTCTAGTATAATGAAAGAAGTATAACTTGTCTAGCTAGCAGCCAGCTTCTCTGTGACCTTTGACACTTTTTTGGCTTTTTGCCCAATAGGTTTTTTCTCTTTGTTTTTCAACAAAATTTTAATACTAAAATTGCAGCACTCACTGCAGCAGGTTTTTTCCATTTTAGTGTCCTGTGTCCTGCTTTATGTCACTTCTCTACACAAAATCTTCCTATGGCTCATTTTACAGAGAAGCAATAATTACCTAGAAAGTCCCACATGATGACGTCAGTGAACACAGTCCATGTACTGCCGAGTGCACATCCCCAGTGGTACATGTAGCTGATTTCTTTGTCTTTTGCTCTTTCCTCAGAAATCACCACCATATTTAAAATCATACCACCATCTATTGTGTTTCAGTTTTCTCAGTGGTGCTCATCATCTAATGTACTAAGCAACGTAATTATTTATTATGCTTTTATGTCTTGCCCACTAGAATGGAAGACACACAGATCAGGAATTTGTTTTTTCCTAGGGACCCAAGACCTAAACAGTGCCTGATACAACAGGAATTCACATATTTGGTGAGTAAGCGAAGAAACAAAGACTTTAAGATCTGGTTTAGAATGATGCCTCACCCAAGATGCTTGTTTTAAAATAATGCTGTGGGAAGAGCTGTTTGAATTATGCAGATGTCAGATAACAAATTGGGGTAGGGGCACACCTGTACATTGCAGTTCATTACCTAAGTGCCAATACTTGGAAAAAGTCAAGTTTTCAGGTCAGAGACACTAGCAGAAAATAAAGCAAGCTCTGCAGCGTGACCTGCAGTGGCCTTGCATGACTGGCACAATATATTTTATATATTGATAACCTCTCTACCTCATCTCATTTCCTATGAAGGCATGATATAAGTTTTCATTGCCTGTTTTTTTTTTTTTTTTTTCCCTATAGTTATTTAGGATGGTGCATATATACAGACTTAGGTAAGGGCTTCATTCCTAAGAACATGGTCTTTTTCAGACTGAACTGGAATTATCTGCTTAATGAAATAAAAAAAAAATTCATTTAAAAATATTTTGGAAGTAAAATGCTGTTGATATAATATAGTCAGGGGGTCTTTTGATGATTTGGGGAGCAAATTCTATGAATTGGTGATAGCTGGAAGAAATATATTTAGCATAACTTACTAATAATTTGTTTTACATGTTTTGTCTGTTGGAGTAATTGCTTAGACTTATTTTTTTTCTATCTCTTACATTTTTTTATTTCAAGATTATTTTTCCACATTAGGGTGCGACCTGTCAAAATGTTTTTTGTGCTGAAAAATGCCACTTGTTATTACAGTATGAGAAGGAGTAAACATGTTTTTGATTCACTTGTTGGTATCATTATAATAGATAACATTCCTTGGAAAGTTGGGAAGGACACAGATTTTATTTAAAATATGTAGTAATATATGCCTAATCATATGAGTATATGACTTAAGCACACATAACAATGTGTGTATTCACCATGTATTTAACATATGCTATTAACTATATTAATAGGCTTATGCTATTCTTTTCTCTATTGTAGTATGTGCATACTGCATGGAAAATGATACTAGCTGGAACCAGACTTTTTTTCCTAAGAATAAAATTAATTTTGTTTGGGCATTGAGTTTATGATTGAGCTTTTTCATTTCTAGTTTTTCATTGTTCATTTTTTATACCTTGGCAAGCTAATCTTTAGTATCAGCCAGAATTTTACTTGGCTGTTTATTGCAAATTACCTTAATTGATGAGTGAGAAAATTTTATGATACCTGCCTAATTTTAGTTGGGTGAAATAACTGAATTTCTTCTAGTTTTTTTTTTTTTTTTGTCCTATAAATGACAGGTTAATAAATGAAGAAAATCAATTAACATCTACCAAAGTGTAATTATTCCTTATCAGAATTTTTAAAAAAGCAAAATGGAAAAAAATCAAATAATTAATTCTTCATTGACTATTTCTATATATATGTTATATATGAATATATATGAATTAGAGTAATTCACATGAAAGTTGTAAACATGTATGGAATTTGTTTTAGAGTTTGTGTAAATATTTCATAAATGTTAGGATAATTTCTAAGCTCTTCACAATGTCCTAAATGTCTTAATATATCAGTTGATTAATCTTCAGACAGGCATCAAAATAAGTGTCAATAAAATTCCTAGTCATAGCAATGATTGCAGATAGAATTCATTTGTTCTTTTCTTTTGGTATACTCCATGTATAAAAATACAGTTCAGTATTTTATTTAACACGTGAGTGATATTTATTTTGTATAAAAATTGAGCTATGAAGTAAATTCTATAAGATTTCATTATCTAGCATGATTCATCTTGGGAATATGACTAAAGCTGTTATTGCAATATTTAAACAATTTTTATCTCATAAAACCAGATATTTGTATTATATGTTAATAGGCTATAGCAGAATTTTTGCATTCTGCTTTTGGAAAAACCTATACTTTGCAAAAATCAAAGTTATTACACATGAATACATCCCCATTATAAAGTTTTAGTCACTTATAAGTCAGAGCAAATATAAATGTTTTTCTTCATGACTCCCTTGCACCCAGGCTTCTTAGAGATAACCAGTGTTAATAGTTTAGTATGCATTTCCCAACACAAAATTTTAACTATTTCCAAACATGGAAAACAATAAATTTGGTTTTTAAAAAGTTAAAAATGGGATCATAATGCATATTCTTTTATCTTGTGTTGGAGGAGATCAACATTCTTTGGAATTAAAGAGATTTGCTTGTACAACTGAAGATCATTCTTTTTTTTATTGGGTCAAATCTACCCAAGTAGTTACTACTGCTGCCCAGAGTTGGTCTCCCCACTTAACTCTAGTATTTTCTTTGCAAGGAACTTCTGAGGAATGGGAAATGTGTCCACAAGAGTGTAAAATAATTGTGTAAAATCAGTTTGCTTATCAAGCCAGAAATGTAGCTTTAAAAAATTAGAAATCAGTTTTCTTTGATAGATGTTTGCAAACTTTGCCCACATACTTTTTGTATGTTTGTACAGGATGACCTGGTATTGTATTTCTTGTATTAACTATAGAGCAAATACTTAATATCATTTAGATTTTTCTTTTATTGATTCTGATCTCTTTTTTATCTTGTCCTCCATCTTATTTGACTTACTGTACCCTTCCCTTTTTTTTTTTTTTTCCTGTCTTCAAGCCTCACATTTTCCATATGTTTTGTGGTGTGAGTTTAGCCCAGGTTTTCTCATCATCAGCAGTATCCACATTTTGGACCAGGTGATTCTTTGTTGTTGAGGGAGATGTCCTGTGCATTGAAGTCTTATCCTTTATGAATATCTATAACTCAAAATTGCAAAAATCAAATCTTTTTCCTTATGTCTTGACAAAAGTTCATTCATTACTTTATCTTGTGGTCATTTAAAAAAAATACATGTGTTTAGACCAATGCAAAGCAGCGTGTAAACATGTTTTTCATTTGTTAAAAAACAAAAGAAGTGGAACTTACACAATAGATGCTGCACCATGAAGTCTGATATATATGGGTTTTTCCCACACATAATACCCCAACATTTATTCTCTAATATCTGGATGTGAGTAATCTTCAATTTAAATGGAAATCACATAAACTAAAATTTTATTATTTTATCTAAAATTTGCAAAATTCAGATTTCTTTCATAAGAAAATTTCTTTAATTATGCAAACCCTATCTTACTTAGGAAATATTTACTGATAACATTTAATTTTGAAATATAAAATTTTGGCATTCTTCTCCCCAAGTAAACGACTAACAACAATACTGTCCTTCACAATGAAATTTAGGCTACTTCAAAAAATGTTTCCTGTATTTTTATACTTAATGTTCTTATTTCCGTCCTTAGTATATATTCATGTTTAATGAATTTCCTGTTGACTTTAAAAGAAATTTCTATTATGGACTATTTTAAAAGAATTACCTATCCTGAGCTTTCCCCACCATGTAGTTAAATCACTTCCTTTTCAGAACTAACATGCAACTCTGTTTGATGTGAAATCTGAATGCAAAACTCAAGTGTTGCATTCATTTTAATGTTGATTTACTCTGTTCTCAGCACACTAATACTTAATTAATTTCTAATTTTCTTTCTTAATTTTTATTTTTAACTAATTAAGCCTGTTTTTAAAGATTTGAAAAATGGCGAATCCAATACAAAGATGAAGTGCCTTTTTTGTTTTCAAACCAATGTAAACTATGTTCTAGATATCAATATTATATTTAATACTAATACTAATTCTAGCTAAAGTAATAGATCTAATACACTGTAAATTGGAGAGCAAGAAAAAAATTACTAAAATGTAAAGTTTTGATAACATCTATACCACTAAATTTAGTGATACTAAAACCTATGTGTCATATCATGCTAAAGGGTTTTTTTATGTTTAGTCTTTCTTGCATCATAGAAAATATCTGAGTGTTACTTGTACAGATTGTGATATTCAAGTAAACATTTTTAAAGCTTAAATATATTTAAGGGAGAAATATGTCATGGTCTTGTATTTTGTTTTTGAATATCCTTTAAAGTGAACAGTAAAGGAAAAAGGGTGACAGAGTTAAAAGGTTATTTAGGAATCACTTACAATCATATAAAGTACTGTCTTCCACTGCATTGAAGAACAAATTGTGCATTATAAAAATGATTTGCAGAGGCTTCAAATTTTAAGTAGGACTTTTCCAGAACGTGACTAAAAGTTATTCTGCTTCATTATTTTCAAATTTCATACACAGTGATCTCTATTCAATATCAATCATCCTAGACGGTAACAGTATAATAAGTGATGGCTTAGGACTCTTTTTTTGGGATGGGAGTAGTTTTTGGCATTGGCTCTTGGGTGGGATTCTGGAGGAAGTGACATTGTGACCTCTGCATTCTGCTCAATTCTTATGGCATAAACTTCAGTCATAGCTTACTTAAAGGAGAGAGTTGTAGCTGATTACAGCTTGTTTAATTCTTGATCTCCTCAGGAATGCCATTTTAAGCAGTTTATAACATGTGTCTGGGGATAATATTCCGGGTGCTTTATGATAATCCAAATTCAAAGCTATTCTTTTACCTGATATTTCTGTAGCTATTGCTGAGTTTCTCACAGCACTGCAATCTTTTGTTATTTCAGCTGCTTCATAGAGGTTTATTCTGGAAATGCATATGGACTAAAGTTTCTTAGGCTACCCTCACTTAGTTCTTTGTAGTAAAGGTCACATTTATTTAAAATTGTAGACTTTATGGCTGAGAGGTACCTTAGAGCCAGCCAATTTCCATTCCCACTACTTCCCTGGCCCTCGTTTTGGCCTTCAATACCTCTTGTCTGGTTACTTGAAATTCTTTCTTGACTTTTCTCCCAGCTTTTGCTGTGTTCTCACTCTCATTCATTGCTGCTCTGGTGGTGTTTCATCCTGGCCCAAAGCCTTCAGGATCCCACCTTCTGTAGAGACCCCTTAATCCCAACTCCCTGTTCCCTTCACCATTTGCCCTGTCCTTATGTTTGCATGACTATGGCACTCTACACCAACTGGGTCATTGTACCCTTACAAGATTTTACCTTTGCTTTTGCTGTTTTCTCTTTTGCTGTTTTCCATAAACTAATATGAATTCATTTGTAAGTGGCTGCGCTCCCTTCCAGGTTCAACTTCCATTTGCCTCTCCCCTTAATTAAGCTTGTCTTTTAATCTTCTACAAACAAGTGTAATATCTCACTTTTTTCCTGAATCACCGTTGTGTTTCTTGTGATTTTATTTTGCATTTTATGGCCAGATGGCCATCTTAGCTTAGAGGAAGTCATGTGCTATAAAGTCAAGTATATCGGCTTTCTGATCTGTTCCTTTGCCCCAAACAGGGCCAAAGTCCTGGTATGAATTCTTTCCTATTCAGGAGACTTCAGTGCTCATGTTGGAAAGTTGCAGTTGGAAGTAACTAATTTTTGGAAATATAAATAACTGCTTTTTTATGAAAGAATGTTATTTTAATATTTATTCAAACAATATCCTGAAGAATCTCGATGTTTTTTCCACCTGCAGAGAAATCACTTCCTTCTCAAAATCCCTCCTCCTTTAAGGAGTTTGTGTGTGGGAATTGCAGGAAAATGTACCATTGAAGAGAAATCTGAAGATCCTGTGTGTGTGTGTGTGTGTGTGTGTGTGCCTGCACATGTGCATGTGTGTACAAAGTTGGGGGGAAAAGAAGGCTGCTTTTACTGTCACTGATATCTTATTTTTTAAAGTTTGTACTCACTAACTAGTCATTTAGGGTTAGCTGGGGTCACTCCTGAATCCTAACATGAGTTTCTAATTTTTAAGGGGGAAATTGCTCTTATGACATGGGAAAATTGTCAGGCATCCTAGTCTCTTTCTTTCCTGTGACATACCTTCTATGCAGAAAGTTACCAGACAGGAAAAACAAAAACAAAAATAGACTCTGCTAAAGCATTTATAATAATTGAGTCATAAAATTATCCTCCTGAAAATAATAATGTTACTTTTATATCTTTCCTGTCTTTTCAGTAGAACTTTGTAACAGGCATAACATCACAAAATTTAGTGCCAGGTATATTTATCGTAAATTTATTTCAGAGAATTAATGACAGGAATAGAAAAATAAGGATTTAATTTAAGACAACCTTTAGGAAGGCCCTCAGTCTGGACCCTCATGTTACAATGGCCCAGAGTGTCTGGGATGATGCTCAGCATTTTTTTTTTTTTTGCATTTACACAGGACTAAATGAGTAAATGACTGAATATTAATATTCTTAACTAAATTTGTGAAGAGTCTCTGATACCCCTAACTTGTTTTCAAGGGAGCATTCTGAAACCTATCCCTTAATGATAATTGCTTAGTGAACATATAAAGTGCCAACACAATTTTCAGGACTTTCTCTTCGAGATGAATTCAAATGACACATGAGAATTTTTCTCTTCCTTATAGATGCCGAAGTCAAACTTTTAGCACATTGAATATAGTGAGTAAAGAACTCTTAGGTTTATAATTGAGCTTAATTATTTCAGCAATTTAAAATTTGATTCCTTTTAGAAAGGTTGACCCATTTTTAAACTACTGAAATCTGTGGCAAGTGTGTAAATACTAAACAACACTATTGCATGGAGAAATTTTTATTAATCTGTATTTCCCAAAACTCACTGCAGACATTTGGACATCTTTACATAATATTGAAGCATGTTCTCTAATTTGGCAAAATATGAGGCATTCAAGATGAACTCTAGATAGGGCAGAGAGGTTGGAGGGGAACGGAAAGGGAATGGGGTTAGAAATGATGGTGGAATGTGATGGTCATTATTATCCAAAGTACATGTATGAAGACATGAATTGGTGTGAATATACTTTGTATACAACCAGAGATATGAACAATTGTGCTCTATAGGTGTAATAAGAATTGTAATGCATTCTGCTATCATACATAAATAAAAAATTAATTAAAAAATATGAGGCATTCATATTTGCCAGAAATATATGAGGCCATGGTAGTACTTAGTAGTCCTCTTGGAGAGTGCAATGTAATCCCTGTTTGTATTTCAGACTGGCACCTGTGAATATGATGAAGTCATTAAAAAGAGAACAAATTATAATTTAGCTATTATTACTTCAAGTCTTATTCATTCTTGTATTATGTCTGGCTAACTAGAATTATTTTAAGTTTGAGTCTCTTTGTTGTTTTTGTCAGATATTCATATTTATTCATAGGAGTCATATAAAATAAAACCCTCAGTTTTGTAGACTGACCCAGTATTTTTCATGGACTATAACTAAGATTTTGAGTTTTCCTCTGGAAAAATACAATAGAAATTATTACAGTAAGCTTTCTTGAATTTTAAGGGGACAGAATACTAGAAAGTTTACTTGTTTTTCACCTTATTTTATGGAATTTTCTGACAGCTTTCTTTTTATAACTTTATTTGGAAATAATTGTAACACTCGCATAAATTTGCAAGTATAGTAGGATATTATTTACCTATATTAACCTAATGTTCAGATCTTACCTCATTTATTCTATTATTGTTTTTCTCAATGTGTGTGCATGTGTAAGTAATACATTTTTAATTATGTATGTAGGTATGCATATATGTGTATGTATGTGTATATTTTCCCCCCATATGAGGGTAGTTTTTTTTTTTTTTTTTTCCTGGTAAGCTTTCTTATCTTCTTTGTTTCTAGATGTTCATATTTCTGATTTAAGTAAGACATTTTATTTTGAATTGGGTGGTGATAAAAGATAGAACACTCAGGTAAATTTACTTTTCCATTCTTTGTAATTTTTATCTTAGTGACAATTATTTGTTAATTTCTAGGACCCCAAAAAAACTTATGTGATGATGTAGCCATTATATTCTCAAGCTTCTCTTGGGTTCTTTATCCTGTCTACCTTTGAGGTATTTTGTCTAAGAAGGTAGGGGATAAACAGAAGCGTGGGGTATGGAGAGAGTAGAACCACAAGCTAACTTTGATGCTTGACATGTGGACACCAGTTTTATGCTGAAGATGGGTTTTAGTCTGATAATTGTATACTGCACCCGTCTCAACTCACCACAATCCTTGATTTCCAGATCTATGACTAATGATTTTTCTAAGCTAATGCTTTGTTTTCCCACTCCTTTCATTGTGATCTTAGATGCCTGGTTCTGGATGACAAAATAGTGCAGTAGCCATATATGCTCTGCATGATAAAATACAGTTCCAGAAGGGCTGTGTTTTCCTTTTGTAGCAGTTTTCTATCACACTAGAGTGGGCTTTTAATACATGCTGACTGATTTAAAGATGAGGCACTCCACTAAACTGCTCTGCTTCATTTTTGTTAGCCTGTTTCTTAAATCTGTGAAATCAGCAAGGCAGTGTCATAGCTCATCTGAAGAAATTTTTGAGGTTTTCTAAACTTTTGCTGTATGTATTGAGTGCAGATCTAATATGTCATTAAATATACCATCTGTATATTCTTTAAGAGTTTAATGATACTTTAATAAAATGAATGTTTCGTTAATTCATGCATGTATTATTAAATGCTCAATACTTTATATTATCCTTACTTTTCACTAAGATCTTGAAAAAATAAATGAAATTACTCTTTTTTTATAGATTGAAAAAATGAGAGAGTTAAAATAGTTTGCCTTTTAGATAATAAGATCTTCATTATTGCATTGATGTGGGAATGAAGATTTATGACTTAAAAGGTACATTCTGGTACATAGTAGCCCCTAAATAAATGAAAGCCTTATTGGTATTGTTCCTATTCTTATCAACGACAGCCTCTCACCTAGTGAGTGGTATAGATGAGGTTCTGTTGAATCTGAATCTAAAGTCTGTGTTGATTATATTTGATGATTATATTATTTTTGAAATATAGAGTGAATGCTTGATGTAGTTTGATTCATTCTCCTTCTGTAGCAGTGTTCTGAATGATTGCAAAGAAGCCAGATGTTAATGACCTTCTGGAGTAAGTTTCCGTCATTGGCTTTAGCTTCCAAGGCAATCCTGTAGTTATTAGGGCTGACACTGTGTTTCATGCTGATGACACTGCTCCTAGAAGCTCTCCAACAGATGGTGGCCTTTGCGTATACTCAGCAGTGTTCCCCTGGCCTGTGCTGCTGATTCAGCAGAATTCAGCCCATAAACAATCTGCCTATGTAAGGCATTAGTGTGCAGTAGAGAGACTTATCTGGAAAACCAGGAAAGGAAAAAAAAAAAAAGATTGTTATTAAAATGGGTGGAGGGCTCTAACTGAACTCTGTTCTCTGTGTGGTGCTTTGTGTCAGATTTAAAAACCATATGGTCAAAAAGCTATTTTACTGTAGGGCCAGTTAGCAAATAGCTCAGTGTCAGGTTCCAGATAAAGCACACATTTATGTTTTGCATTGAGACCATTTTTATCAGAGGGTGCAGTGTTTTACAGGGCCCATGTGAAGGCAAGGTGCTTAGTGTACAGAACATGCAGTTGTTGAATACCCCTAAGGAATAATAGGGAGATGAGATTCCTGTGTTCACAGAGGATTCTTTGTTTAACAGAAATTTTCATTATTTGGATAGCATTATTTGAACCTAGTAATAGATGAATAAGGTTATACTCTGCTGTTACTATAAAATTTGAAATCATTTATTTGTAACATGTGGGAACTATTTCTTTGGGAGAAAAGAGAGGCATGTTTATTTTTCATGTTTCCATGGACTAGTCAGAGGATGGAACTTTCAGTGACAGGACTGAGGTAGCAGATGTGATTTACTAGAAACTTATTGGACCTTAGCTTCAGGGCCCTTTACCTTCTCAGGTTGTGTCCAAGTCCCTAGGCCTTGTTTACATGATCACGGGTAAATTTGCAGTTAAGATGTTATAAACATAATCAAATAAAGATTGTGGTCCTTTTGTATTCTTTCTCCCCTCTCTATTAGATTTCCCTAAATACAAAGTGGTATTAGAGTGGCCATGAACAATGTTAGAATCTAGCTAACAGGGAGCTGAACTGGTGGATACATTGCGTTTAGGGAGATAAAGTAGTGTGAACCATGTGAAGCATTAATTTTGGAAGTTGTAAATGATTGAACATCAGCAATTCCATATGGTTAGTCTTAATATTTATACTGTTCGAAGTTACTTCACTGTGTATGTAAGCTTTTTCTATGGTTCTGATAAAGCAATGTCCCCACAAACTTTACTACTGCTTCCTAATGAGCCTTTGTATCCAGATCCATCAGTTGAAGTATGTAATCAGAGGTCATTTAGTGACATGCATGCATCTGAGAGCACCTGGAATTGGAAGCTGTTGAGAGCCACAGCCGAAGGGGCCCCAGCAAACTTCCAGCTGCCAGCTGATGATTGGCTCACAGCAGCCCCAGCAAACTTCTAGCTGCCAACTGATTGGCTCCTCTGCGGTGATGCTCATTGGGCTGTTTCCCCGCCCTTTCAGACCACAGAGCTGCTCATTGGGGGACTTTTTTTGGCTCTGCCCATGCCAATCGGCTGCAAGAGCAGTAGGAGTGGGGGAGGTGGAGAGGCTTGTGGGAAGCTGGTGGTGGCAGTTGGGCTCTGAGGGTTTTTCCTGAGGAGCTGTGTGGTGTGGTGTGTGTGTTCTAAAAATAAAGTTCGTTTCTTTTGACAAGTGGCTCCTGAATTGTGCCCAGCCAGACTGCGGCAGAAGCACCTGTGTAGACAGAAATCTTTACTGACCCCAATATAGGAAGAATTGAGTTATCTTCAATTTGATAGAAGATTATATAACATATTTGAAATATGAAGACACAAAGGAGTATGAGACAAAAGAAAACAAAACATCAAAAAAGGAAAAAAACTGTATAGAAACATGTTAATAATTATATGAAAATGTATGCAGTTATCTTGAATTCTATGAATATTATAATAATTTTAAAATTAATTAAATTTGTAGTGGTTTGAAATTTATTTTCATAAAGGTCTCCTCTACCCTCACTATATAAAATTAAAAATTTGTAGTACCTGGATGGACCCCTAAACTGAAACATTTGGAATGGGGTCTCGATAACACATAGATTTCTCTGAGGAACTCAAAGATTATTTCTTAAATTGGAGAGCAATTATACTAACGTGTCTTACTTCCTTTCAGAGGAAAAGATTTGTAACTGGATGAAAATACACACTACTGCTCTTAGAGTCTATGAAATTGTGCTTCTGTGGTTAATATTAGTGTAAATTTAAAACACCTCACATAACTTGAACTATTTACTTCCATCTCTTTTTATCTTCTCTCAGTCTTATTTATTGTCATCCTTCTAGGAAAATGAAGACAGAGATCTCCAAGGAATAAGATTATTCTCTTCATGAAATGGGAGTGGGTGTGAAGAATCTTTTCTAGGGATAAATCCAGAGTTGTCTTCTGTTTCTCCTAAAGATACGTTACGCTAATTGCTGTTTTCCCTTTCCTGTTGGGGTGGTGTAGAAGGTGCTAATAGAATGAGCAAGTATATTACTTGCTAATAGGGTCTCACCAAGATGAGTTCCTCAATTTTCACAAGTAAAACAGAGGTTTGCCCTTCTGGTCTGTTGTTTTATCTTTTCCTTTAATTGTGCCCGCTTCAGGGTAGTCTGGAAAGCTCAAACAAAAGAAGTAATGCATTTGTGATTGCTACATATAAAGTGATTCCCCCAAATGTCTTAATACTTTTAGATAGAAATCCAGGAAATCAGAAGTCCTACTAATGTCTGTTCCTCAAAGAGCTTTTCTGTAATGAATTCTTGCCAGATGAAGTATCCTATGAGAGATCTGGCTTGATTTATTCATGGTGAATGCAGGTATATAGATGGATATTTAAACATTTAATACTTCCTTACCTCTTGGGATGTAGCATATATATTACTTTCTTTTCCATTTTTTAAAATTGGAAATATCTGGGCTGTATGTCAAACATGAATCAATTCACAAATCACCTGCTGGCTTACCCAGAGTTGTTGGAGTTTTTCTCAAAGAAATATGGTTTATACTGTATGTTTAAAAAAAAACAATTTAGTGGAAAATCACTATCATATAAGATTGATTCATTTAACAAATATTGTTTGAGTGCCTAATGTGTGCCAGTTCTATATTAGGTCATAGGGAGATCACTGCACACAAGTAGACACAAGCCCATGTGCTCAGGGTACGATCAATCTCGTGGCAGAAACAAGCAAATAAATAAAGTAACATAAGATGTCCGATAATGATATGGGCTATGGAAAAGAAATTCACTATGTATGAAAGATAGGGAGAAATGGAATGAGGTGCTGCTCTACCCCTCTCCATCCTACTCTCTGCCTTAGCATGGAAACCATTATGAATTATATTGATAGGTCTTCTGGAGAAGATCTGAGGGAGAGAGAAGTATGAACTTAGGGTACTCATTCTTTCAGGTCTGTTCTCTAGCAAGTGCTTCAGGCTGCCTGCTACCCTCTTCCAATCACCATTAGTTTTCTCAAGGTAGCCTTCCCTATTGGGTCTTTCTCTGGTTTCTAATATGTTTCTTCCCTCATATTCCTTAAGGACTGGTGGTGGCAGTATCTCTGGTATTACTGTCTCTTAGGTTCCCTTTTAGTTTTATAGCATCTTTTCCACTCCCTGATAGTCTTTCATAATTCTCTTCACCAATGAGCCCAGTTTTAAGTGGAGCATCCATTGGCTAGGACCCTGACTGATATAGATGCTACTCTAGGTATATATTCCTGTGGTAGTTTGGCATAATCAGTGGTGTGCAAAGGGGGTGAGGAAAAAAGCCAAGGAGATATGTGGGGAGAGAACCTTCTGCAGAGAAAAACAGCAGCTTTTTTTTTCATGGAGTTTTGGATGCACTGCCCGATGTACTGGGTGGGTGGAATAAAGTAAGCAAGCAGGAGAGTAGTAGGGAATTAAGTCATATAGGTCCAGAAGAATGAAGTGGGAGGATCTAGAGTACCTTTCCGGGGCATATACTCAGTGTGAGAGTGCAAGTTGGTAAACGTATAGTGTGTCAGTCTGACTACTGCTTGGAGAATATCTGTATGGCAGCAAAGGTGGAAGCAGGGATGCCAGTCAGGAGGCTTTTGAGGAAGACGATGATGATTGTAGCAGCAAAGATAGTGAAGAGTGATAGGATATATTTTTGCAAAGGGGACAAGATTTGCTGATGTATATAGAATGTTAACAGAGAAATCTAGTATTATGTCAACCGTAACAACTGATATGAGGACAAGCATTGAAGGAAGAGAACCTGTGTAGTGGCACCTGTCTGTAATTTCAGCTACTCAGGAGCCTGAGGCAGTAGGATCACAAGTTCAAGGCCAAACTCTGCAATTTAGCAAGACCCTGTCTTAAAATAAAAAATAAAAAGAGTTGGGGATGTAGCTCAGTGGTTCAGTGGTAGAGCATCCCTGAGTTCAATTCTCTGTACAAACAAAACAAAACCAAAACAAACAAAAACATTGGGGGAAGAGTTTGGAAGAGATTAGGAATTTGACTTTGGACCTGGTAAGTTTGATATTCGTTGAATAGGCAGTTCAGAAGAAATGTCTAGGCTAGAGATATAATTCAACATGTAGATGGTATTTAAAGTTACAAAACTTAATGAAATGACTTAGGCCGTTGAATCTCAAAGTCTTTAGTTGGGTATTTGTAAAAAAGAATGTTTTTTGTTAAATATATGGTTGATAAATTAAGTCAGTCTTTAAAATAGCATTAATAAGATGTGTCAGATTTTATAAAAAATTTAAAAAACTACAATATTCCATCATTAATGTATATATAGCATAAGGATCTGTAAATGTACATATCCACTAAAATACTGACATGTATTTGTAAACTATATCTATCTATATATATAAACACACTTTACACACACACACACACACACACACACACACACATATATGTAAAGTATGTATAGCACAAGAAGTATGTTTGAAAATATTATTTTCCTTTTTGGAAGGCATCTTTATTTAAAATGTCAGAAAGTAAGAGTAATCACTGATTTTCCTGCCAAACAGAATTAAATTATAACTCTGAGAACATAAGGGGCATTATTGTAGCTATCCTTGAAATGTCAATCTACTTTTTAAATGCAGTTATGTCAAGCTGTTTGTTTACAATGTGGTACATTTATTATATGAAACTTTCTCATATTTGGACTTTCTTTGATTCTGTAACTTTTTAGGATTTTGATTCAAAAGCAATTTGTAATATTAAAGGAATCTTTATTACCCAAGTAACAGATTAGGTGTCCAAGTGTAGATTTCTAAGATAGTTATTTTGTCAGTAACCAACCATGTGAATTTATAGCACACTTCTCTGGGCTTCCTCTTCTTAGTTTGAAAATGAAAAGTTAAATTTGATATCTGGTATTTACATAGTTCCAGAGACCCTGTCCCCCAGCCTGGTCATAGTGGGCCAGGAATGCCAAAGCTGTCGGGTCCTTTCACTCTGTCCAAGACATTTTGACCACAGGATGATTAGTTAAAAACTCTTAAAAAAAAAAAAAAAGCAAAAATAAAAACAAACAAACAAAAAACCCAGTTCATTGCTAATCTTTTCTAGGAAAAAGATGTTCAATTAATTAAGATTTTGGTTAGCTCTGAGAGCTGCCTTACCAATAAACTACTCCCTAAAAACAAATCCAGCCAGTTTCATAATTCTTCTTCCAGGTAATGCTTCTTTTTTTTTTCTCCAAAATATAATTTAGCCTTAACCTTCTTTAATTATACAGTCTTATGATCCTACAGCTGAGATAGACCCTAGAAATGATCTCTTTCATCCCCTTTCTTGATACAAAATGACTACCACATCCCTGAGACTAGTTATTCAAGATCTATTTGAAGATGCCAGAGTCTCATCAGCTGGAATGATAACACATTCCATTTTGTAACTGTTCTTATGCTTTCTTTTGTCCAGCCAAAATAAACATAATTGAAACCTCCAATTTTTGACTGTTTTACCATAATGTTTTGAAAACATTATCTGTGGTTAGTGACTCTCAAAGTTTATTGTGTGTAAGAGTCACTTAGAGGGTTAAGATGAATATTCTAGGACTCCTTATCCAAAGACCAGGGATGGAATCCAGCAATTTAAATTTTTAACAAACATTTCATATAATCAAAAAATGTAAGTTATTATAACTCACCACAAAATATTGTAGAAAGAAAAATTCAGTCATAAAATAACTTGTATAATTATTTTCTTTCTTTCTTTGATGCTTCTGGACTTTTATTTTATTCATTTATTTATATGTGGTGCTAAGAATTGAACCCATGGCCTCACACAGGCTAGGCAAGTGCTCTACTACTGAACCACAACTCCAGCCATATTATTCCATTTCTTGAATGCTCAAATCTTGGAGAAGTTTCTATACCATTTTAAAGAATTTGGGAATTTAAGTAATCTGATCAGTTTTATATTGTGGCAATAGTGTGGCAGATAGTTGGGGTGGGGGAGTTCAGCTGGAGATGGTGAGACCAATCAGAACACTATTCTGATATTATGAAATGTCAGAGGCAAAAGTTTAGGGGCTTTGAAGGGGCTGTAAGTAGCATTCCTGCTGTTTTTTTTTTTTTTTTTTTTCAGCAGGTGAAAATATCATGGACAAAGATGCAGAGATGCTAACTGCTTTAGGTCAAGCCAGAATTAATTATCCTTGTATTTTTTTTTTAATTCAAAGAAGGTAGTAGTTATGAATGGCATCTTTTAATGTGTAAGCTCTGTCTTTTCAAATTATCCTGAGAATCTCCTAACTGTAGGTTCAAGGAAAATAAAGATGAGGTAACTCTTTAACATTCAGAAGCTGTTAAAAATTCAAATCACTTTTATCCTCCTTAGGGTTGGAGAAAGGTTGTATGTTGGAAGAAGTCCATCTAAAAGTATGTTATTTTACAATTGCTAGAGCCCTCTTACTGAATTTGATGACAATATGACCCCTGTTTGAATTTTGTTAGGAGCTTTGCCCTTAAGCCTATGAACAGCAGTTTAAAACCAGATCAGTCTTGGAGATTTCTCCTCAAGACCAGCTGTAGTGCAGATGTGATCATTCATTGTTCTATGAAAAGCAGCTTAGAACTAAGTAGCCACACTTTGGACAGTCCCATACAAAGCAGTTTCTGTCCTACACAGGCAGGGACTCCCTGTAGTTGAGGCTCAGCTGCAGGGTCTGTTGAATCAATCAAAAGATGCTTCAACTGCATTCCCTAAAGACTTGGGGATTTCTATAGTAACTCCACCCTAGCTCTGAACTTTGACCTTTTTAAGTGTTCTCTTGACAGCTGGGGATCTGAGAGCAGTCTAACCCTGGGAAGACAGCTTAGGAAAATGACTAAAAAAAAAAAAAATCTTAAATGAACATTTTTAAGCACAAAGAATGTAGTGGGCACTGCATTTTGTGCTTCACTTTCATTCTCTCATTTAGTCCCTAAACCACTTCTCAGATATTTATTATTTCTGTTGTACAAAGGAGGAAATTGAGAGCCTGCTAGGATATGAGAGTCCATTGAATTAGGGCAAGTGAGTTTTTGACTCTGGATGCACATTGAAATCACCTGAAGACTTTTTAATGAAATATAGATTACTGGATCTATGACAGATTAATTAAACAGGAACCCCAGGAGATGGGGCCTAGGCATTGGAATTTAAAAACAAAGAAAAAAAAATACCCAAGTGATTACAATTTGTAACCAGGACTGAGAACTTTCCCCTAGTGTGTCTGGCACTTGTCAAAACTGGGGACCACAGCCCAGCAGCCTTTGCATGAGGTTGAAACTTATTAGGAATCCATAACATTGAGACTTACCCCTGACCTTCCATCTCTAAATCTGAATTTCAAAAGGTTCCACAGGGGGATCTGTACTGCCTTGGCAACTTTTCTGTAATTCTAAAGCTGTTCTAGAATTAAAAAAGTTTATGGGAGGGATATCATGTTTGGGATACAAAGATCAAACCTTCCCTCCAGAAGCTTAGTTAGCAAGAAGGAAACTTATTAAAAGGCAATTTGCTAAGAGCTGTAATAGAAGTAATGTAGAAAGTGCTGTCACTTTATGGGAGGAAATGAAAAATGCTGTTTGGAGGAATTAGAGAAAATTGCCAAAGAAAGGTGACTCAAAGGCATTGCATGCACAGAGAAAGACAAGGTACAATTACTTTCAGGAAAGTTGCTAATATAAAGGAATTTAAAAAGGAACACGAGTCTGAGCTTTGATGAAAATATAATGTTTAACGCACATGCATTTATTTTAAAATATAATTTCTGACCCCAAACTGATGATTAGTGCCAGACTAGAAAGGTCTTGTGATAATTAATTGAATAAATTCTTTCTCTTTTGGGGGAAAATAGACTAAGTAAGGGAAATTAATCATTTGCACTTTTAGCATTCTTGGAGGGGGTTAGGAACAGCCCCTTCTTTAAAATGCTCCTTTCTTGGGGCTTTTATGACCCTATTCTTTCTTAACCTTGCTGTTTCTCAGAGATGTCCTCCTTAAACTCTCCACTGGATCTTTGCAGATACTATTTCCTCCTCATCTGCAAAGAATTTCTGGGCATGTCTGGCCCTTTGTACTTTCTGGTTAACTCCTCTTGATCATTCAGCTAGGATTCTGCTCAGAATCACTTCTTCTAAAAACCCTTTTAATTTTTTTTTTTTTTTTTTTTTTTTTTTGCAGTTTGGACCGGGTACCATCCCTCTGACTTGCTGTAGCAATTTGTGGATCACATTGCTGCTCATTTTGTGCTTTTCTTTTATGAAACCAGAGTGGCTTGAAGGCAGGGGTTATTTTCAATGGCTTTTGTGCTTTTAGAACTTTGTTTAGCATTTGACTCAACAAGTGCTTCAAAATACATAAAAGTGGAAATAATAGTCTATTTTTGATCTTATTTTACAGTGACTGCATAATCTTTTGAGATTGAAGTGGGCTTGGCATCAATATCTAGAAAGAAATTTAGAGGCTTCAATCTTTGTGTGAAACATCCTTGTCACAGAAAATCCCAGTAAATTTTAGTTGTGCATGAAATTCGAGCTCTCTCATTGTATACAGGAAAACTCGTTGATTTAGATTTTGTTAAGGATGTGTCTCCCCTCGCATATTGTTCAGAGAATATGAACTCAGACGTGACTTCATTGCTCATAAATTAATACTAATTTTTATGGCTTCCAGTTATGAAGCACTTATACCTATCTTGCTATAAAAAGCCCTTTACATTTGTGGTCACACTTAATGATCTCAAAAATCTTACAAGGGTATAATGAGTTCTTGGTGTACAGGTTTGGACTCAGAAATGTGTAATTATAGAATTCACAGTTTGTTTTTTCCCTAGACAATATTCTTTCTTCTCTGCCCTGCTGCCTCTTTTTCTTTGAGAAGCAGCTGAACCTTAGGCACAGGAAATAAAAAATAGACAAATGGAATTGCATCACAGAATGGCAGAAAAACCTACGTAATGGCAGAAAATATTTGCAAACTGTATATTTGACAAGAGATTAATATCTAGAACATATAAGGAATCCCAACAACTCAATAGCAAACACACACACACACATACACACACACACACACACACACACACACTACCCAAATAACCCAATTAAAAATGTGCAATAGACCTAAACAGGTATTTCTTGAAAGAAGACATACAAATGGCCACAAGGCAAATGAAATAATCATGAACATCACTAAAGGTCAGGGAAATGCAAATCAGAACTACAAAGAGATATCACATCATGCCAGTAAGAAAGACCATTATAGGAAGATAACAAGTGCTGGTAACAATGGGAAACAATAGGGAAGTTCCTTAAAAAGTTAAAAATTGAACTACCATATGATCCAACAATATCATTACTGTATTTATGTTCAAAGGAAGTGAGGGCTAGGAATGTACCCCAGTGGCAGAGTGCTTGCCTTGTATGTTCAAGGACCAGGCTGCTATCTCCAGTATCAGGAAAATGAAAAGCAATAACAAAGGAAATGAAATCAGTCTATCAAAGAGGCAAATCTGTACTGCCATATTTATTACCACACTATTCACAATAGTCAAAAGTATAAACAACCTAAATGTCTGTTGACTGATAAATGAGTAAAGAAAATGTATCTATGTACCATGGATTACTAATCAGCCATAAAAATGAATGAAGTCCTGTCACTGGTGAAGACACAGATGAAACTGGAGATCATTATGTTATGAAATAAGCTTAGAGCAAGAAGACAAGAGCCACATGATCTCATTCATATGTGGAATATAAAAATGTTGATCTCATAGGAGTTGGGAGTATAGTGGTGTTTAACAGAGATCAGGGAGAGTATGGGGAAGGAAGGGCTGGCTGATCAGTGGGTACTGAGTTCCAGTATGAAAGGAGCAAGGATCTGGTGTGCTATTGCTCAGTAGGGTGACTATACGTAACAACAATCTACTATATATTTCAAAGAGCTAGAAAGAAGGATTCCAAATATTTTTACCATGAAGAAATGATATGCTTAACCTAATTTAAACATTACATAATGTGTACATGTATTGAACCATCACATGGTAACCAAAGACACACAAAAGACAAATCAGATCACAGGCACTGACATTTTGACAAGTTAGATGGGAAATAAATAAAGCAAATCAATTAGTGATCAGTGCCATAAAGCAAATAGAACCTGGTGATAGGAACAATGTGGCTGGTGTGTGATGGTGGATGGCTATGGATGGAGTGGCCTGGGAAGACTTCCCATAGGAGGTAACATTTAGGTTGAGACCTGAGATCAAAACAGGAGTCACTGTGCATAAATTTAAGAGTGTGGGGTTCCAGGAAGAGGGATGGTCAGAGGCAGAAATCCTAACGTTGCAAGAGCTTTGCATATTAGAGAACCATGAAGGACCTTTGTGGCTGGTGGGAAAAGTAGCAGGAGATAAGGTGAGAGGTTGGTAGGTCCAGATTGTGGACTTAGAGTCAATGGTAGACATTGTTTTTCAAACACCACTGTGAAGATACTCCAGAGGAATCCATAATAATGTTCTCACATCTTTGATGTCTTTGACACCTTTGATGTTTTTGATAATTCCTCCTAACATCTTTGATGCATTTCATGTATATTAAGGAAATCCTTCCTTGTGAGTCATTTTCCAAAATAAAAGCTTACTTTCCCACCTTCAAAAATTAGTGATAAGAAACAAGCACCATGGAGGGCATTCTAACAGTGATAAATTTGGCAAATAGATTTTGTTGACAGGGGCAGGCATAGTGGAGTTTCTAATCTAGTATTTGATGTCCAGATTTGGGTTAGCAAAGTGGACTTTGATGTGTGTGCCTGGTGATGGTAGCAGTGTGGATTCCACAGGACTAGTGTTATGCTATCTCAGTGTGATTCCTGACTACACAGCCTGGTTCCATCTTAGAATCTGTCTGTAAGTCTGTAATGTCCTTCCACAAATTTCATTTTACCTAAATTAACTAAAGTGCTTTTATGTTGTTTGCAATTAAGAACTCTATGTCAACTCTTTATACTTGAAAGTGAGGGACAGGGAAATTTACTGCCTGCACCTAGAAGCAAGTCATTCCAACTCTATATGTTTGGGCTAATTAATGGTCAAAAGATTAGCCTGAAGATGTAAACACTGCATATTTCAAAATCCTATTTTTCATTTTTTTTAATTTTTAAAACTAGCATTTGTAAACTTCAGTCTATTATCTAAGCCTCCTTTCTCTGCGTTCATGGAAATGCACAGTAACTATTCAGTTACATCCTACTGAAAGCTCTTTTTTGGTCTCCTTTAATTTATAGGGCAGGATCTTGTCAGAGATTGAACCCCCCCTCTAGAGTTCAAATTCCTCCAGGCCCTCACATTTGTCATCAACAAGGGATGCATTAATCCAGAAAGCTCCTCTCTTACAGAGATCCCCCCCCCCCATCAGTAAGACTGATGCATTTAGTTGTTTACCCTGAGAAATTGTAAATGTCTGTGTGGAAGTCATTGTTTCAATAAAATACATAACCTACATTTTATGAAATCTACTGTGCTGCATCTGAGAAAAGTCTTCTAAACTTTAAGTGTTTTTAATAGCTGCAAAAAAATAAGGTAAAATATGTTTATAATTATCACTACACCCATCTGTCCAGTACTTATGCCAGGGTGGCCTCAGAAGAGTTGTTAAAAATATAACTGCTTCTTTAGAATGACTTTTCTTTTTTCTGCTCCTGGCTCTCTCTCCACTCTGTTTGGAAGTTCTGAATCTTCATTTACTCCTGCCAGTTTTATTTTTTAGAAATTATATTCATAGTTCAATTTGTTTTCTTTTTTCATTGACATGTCAGTTGGGCACAGTCACCTCATAATGACTACTAGCAAAGAAATCCCTTTTATGATCTTTGCAGGTAAAAATGGTGATTGACTCCTAGGAATATTTTGCTTTTTTAAAATTAAAACTGCTCACTACTATAACTAGGAGAGAAATAGGTTCCCCATTTTTCTTATTTAAAGATTTTGTTTCTTATGATACTATACACTTTTAAGAGCAGCTTATACTTAATATCAATTTAAAAGTAGATATTTGACCTAAAATACCTTTATATGGGACACATTTATTGGGCTTATGCATTCTTAGATTTTGCTTTTGCCAATGAGTTTTTAGACTTGCTCTTTAGATCATGATTACTAAGTTTTTGGTGACCAACTTATGATCAATTGAGTGTTATCACCTGGTTTTGTTCTCTTTGTCCTTATGAATTTAAAGGTGCTTTGGATGGAACATTCTCATTCTATATTTTTTTTCTGCTTTTCTTTTCCCCTTTTTGTTTTAAGACATGGTATACATTTGAAATGATGCAGTACCGAAGAACTAGGACTTGAAATGTACATGTGTTATCTCAATAGGGAAATTTTGAGAAATTTCAAATCTTCAAAATAGCTGTTATAGTTAGGGGATGGGTTCATCAAGATTTATTGTTATTCTGTTCATATATGTTTAATTTTTCATAATAAAAACTTGAAAGGAAGATACTATGTATCAGACTAACATTACTCCATGCGTTAGACAATTCATTAGGCTTTTTTTGAGCTTTGGTGTCCTTATTTGTAAAATAGGAATGAATGCCTTGTTTATAGGATTAGGATTTTATCAGGAAACGGATGATCTAGTGTTCTCAGGTGAACTCTGAAATACTGTTCACATGCTGATCACTAATTAAAAAGGACTTTGTTCAAGTGTCACTCAATATTGATTAACCTAAAAAAACTAAATGGGTATTTGTGTAATTTTTTATATCAGAATAATGTAGGATCATAGAGGTCAAGAGAGGTAATGAGCTACCTTCAGGAGGTAGTGACATGGGAAATGGTGGGACAAATTTAAGCATGACTTTAGGGTAATAAACCCTTTATTTTCTATGTTAGTGAAGTAAGTAGGAATCAGTTAACCATAGATGATAGTTAAGTTGCTATTTCCTAATTAGAGGACATTCTTTTTTTTTTTTTTTTGGCCAAGAAAACAAGTTTATTGGGGTCTTTTTCCAAGTGCACAGGTTGTTGTTGGCACAATTCAGTTTCCTGTGCTATTGTAGGATTAAGGTCCTTGCTTTCTTGCTGGTTGTCAATAAGGGCCATTTGCAAATGCTAGAGGCTTCTTGACATTCTCTGCCCCATGGCTCTCTGAACAAATAATATCTTATGTAATATCAATTTTAAGGGTGAAGTTCCTTTTTAATTTTTGTTTTGTACTACTGAGGATTGAACTCAAGGACCTGTGCATGCTAGCCAGGCATTCACCTACTGAGTGACTGCCCCACTCCACCAGTGAAGTTCTTTAAAATTAGAGCAACTGGCACTGGAGATAAGGGAGAAAGCTGCCCTCTCAGAGGGTCCCATGGGAAATTATATCTTTATATCTAAAGGATCAATTTTTAGGTAACCCTTCATGAAAATTTAATTGTAACTAATTAAAGCTGGCATTTATTCAACATGTATTTATTTACAACATGCCAGAAGATGTGCAAAGATTTTTCACATAGATTATCAAATTTCTTTCTCATCTATATAATAATAGGGTACTGTTTACTTTCAGTATATGGAAGAGGTAGGACATTTGGCTCAGAGAGGTTAAATACCTTGTCCAAGCTCATATAACTAAAATAAATGATCAAACCAAAAATAGAAATTGCTAGTCTAATTGTAGAACTTACAGTCTGTACTATACAGTACTGACCCTTTATAGCATTTTTTTTAGACTAGGCTCTTTCCTAAACATTTTTGTTGGCTTACCCAATTCTACTTATTCCTCTGTTCTGTAGTATGAGCAGAATGCATGACATTTTCCCTGTAATAATCCAGAAAGTCCATTTTTGGAAGTACAAAGAATACAAGGAAAAATATGTAAATAAGTAATCATATAGTGTATTCATTTCTTGGGCTGCCACAACAAATACCACAAAGTCAATGGTTTGGAATAGCAGAAATTTATTCTCTCACAGTTCTGGAAGCCAGAAGTCCAAAACCAATGTTTTCCAGAACTGTTTTTTCCTATAGGCTCTGGGGAAAAACCCGTTACATGATTATTTCCTTTCTGGTGGTGGCTGAAAGTTCTTACCTGAATAACTCCACTCTTTGGCCCCATCTTCAAGTAGCTTTTCCCCTTTGTTTCTTTGTATCTCAAATCTTCCTCTCTGTTCTTTTTATAAGGACACTTACTGGTCAGTGATCCAATGGAACTAAATCGGGAATGATCTCATCCACAAATTTCATCTTATTACAACTACAAAGACCTTATTTCCAAATTAAATCACATTCACAGGTACCAGAAGTTAGGATTTGGGCACATAGTTTGGGTACCACTATTTGAACCATTAGGTATTGTATTTATAATGAAGAAATAGGTGAGACCTGGGGAGGTACCTCAGTGGCAGAGAGATTACCTAGCATGTGTGAGGCCCTGGGTTCCATCTCCAGCATAGAAAAACAAACAAACAAACAAACAAACAAATAAATAAATAAGTGAAATACTACAAATACAAATTTTGACTTCAGACCATCTTACTTTATAGATTGTTTGGTTTTAGGCATACTTTGTAAAGGAATTTTTTTTTGTTTTCATTCATTAATTAGTTAATTAATTAGATTGGATACTGGAGATTTAACCCAGGAGTAATTTAGCATTGAGCCACGTCCCCCAGCTCTTTTTAGTTTTTATTTTGAGACAGAGTCTCACTAAATTGCTGAGGACCTCGCTAAGTTGTGGCTTACAACTTGTGATCCTCCTGTCTCAGTCCCCCAGGTTGCTGGGACTACAGGTGTGTACCACCACAATGCCTAGCAATAAAGGAATATTTTAAAACATGAAATAGCTTAATGCCAGAGATATCCTCCCCTAATTTTAGAGTTAAATTTCATTTTCTTTTTGATACATCTCTATAAAAATATATGCTAATTTTTATCCTGTTATTTCCAAGATACATATGCATACTTAATGCTTATTATTTAAAGCTTTGATATTTGAAATTACTTTTAAGACACTCTAAATGGTAAAGAGATAATACATATTTCAGTGAAGTCTCTTGAGTCTTCTGCCAAAACACTTCCAATGATGACCTAGGGAGCTGGCACTGAATTAGTGAAGAGGGAATGAATTCAAAAGATTGAAAATGCAAAGAAGATGTAATAATATTAGATGAATATCCCAAATTGGTGGCACTTAAGAGAGAAAAGCCAGAGCTACACTATACTGGGCATCAAGAAATCTAGACGCCATTCTCCTTGTTTTATAGGTTCTGTTCCTCTGCCCAGTAGAACAGGAAAGAGGTTTCTAGGAAATAAAATGCAGGGACCAGTGAAAGCCTCATGTAGGTTGCTAAAAGCCCTGGAGAGGGGATTCATGAAGAAATGTGGGCTTTAATTTTGAACCCATTTTTAGAGATAGGAAAGGAGGGAAACAAGAATGACAGGTGACTTATACAGGCTTAAAACAAATAATGTGTTTCTTTGATCCAGATTTAAATATTTGCTTTTAAGCAGTTGAGTAGCATATTAGGAAAGAGATACTAACTGAAAAATAAAAGCTACTATAGAATACATTATTTTAGTTAGCCTTTTTATTGCTGTAACTAAAGGACCTGAAAATAACAGTTTTAAAGGAGGAAAAGTTTATTTGGCACCCATGGTTTCAGAGGTTTCAATGCATAGATGACCTATGCCATAGTTCTGGACCAAGGTGAGGCAGAACATTGTGGCAGAAGGGTGTGAAGGAGGAACCTAGCTCAGAATATGGTAATTAGGAAGCAGAGAGAGCTCCACTCACTAGGGACAAAATATGAACTACAAAAGCTCACCCCTAGTGAACTACCTACTCCAGGCACATCCTACCTGCATTTACCTACCTACATTTACCTCCCAGTTAATACCACACCGATTAGATTAAATATCATGACTTGATCATTTCACCTTCAAACTTTCTTGCATTTTCTCACAGATGAGCTTTTAGGGGCTACTACATATCCAAAGCAGAGCATACATTTAGAATAGAAGTCCCTTTATCTGAAAAGACTGTTTATTAGGTAAAAGACATCTAAAGAGAATTGTAAAAAAGGTGCATATCCACTTAATTCATTTTATCTCATCATCCCAACTATGAAATACCTATAAGAAACCTAAATTGAGCAACAAATATGCCACTATGGTCACTTTGCAATAAATATCATGCTTTCAGAATTCTATTCTTTTGAGAAAAGTAATTGGTGAATCACTAGAACATATGAATATTTATGTCTATATTTCATATATATTTACAAAAATATATAAAGAGTATATATGAATACATAGTTACGATTTTCAACCTTAATTTTACTGCATCTCTGTCAATTTCATTGAAATATTCACAGAATTGAAAACTTGGGATTTAAGGGTTAAAGTAAATTATTTTGTCTGAAATTTTAGACAAATACATTTATTTGTCAAACTTTTCCCGGAAATGAGGGCTTTTCCTTGAGCATGAGTGAAGTCCTACAAAGTGTTCTCTATGCAAACAATCCTCATTACAGATCATCTCAATGTTGACTTCTTCAAATGGAAAAAGAACTTAGGGACACCTATACTGCAATTTCTAAGTGCGAATTTCTTTTAAATTTTAATGACTATCCTCCCACATTTGATAGCTGGCTTGCTGGTACAGAATGTAACAAGAGGAGTGACTGCCTGACTAAATGGTGAATTGCTTAGAAGAGAAGAATGAAGAATGGATGATTAAAAGGAAGCCCTGAGCTGGTTTAGTGGATCTTCATTGTTAGAACAGCTAGTCTTCTAATCGTCCTTTAAAAGTGCTACACAAAGCTCACACAGGATTCAAGAGAAAAAAGATTTATACAGAAAATTAGATTGGAGCCATCTTTGAAGGACAAGATAGCAGAGGAATTCATAAGAAGGCAAGTGCCTGTTTATTTTGTGGGGTTGAGAAACGATGAATTCCTGGCATTTGTATCACAGGCAGAGATGAGGGGAAACACATTTCTAAAATTGACTTCAGATTGTGAGTATTTCTGCACTTCTGTGACCACAGGGTCATCTAGTTGTGTGCCTCTTCTTGGGTGGTCTTTTCCTGGGTGGCCATTCTCATCACACTTGAGCTTCATAGGACAGAGTCTCAATGTAGATGTGATTGATCAAGGCTGTGCTTATTGTAAATACGCTCCCATACATACAGAGTACGTATGTATACGTGCATTTATGTTTGCACACATTTAGATTATGTTCTTTAAACAGATACGTGCTGCAGAATAGATACATTACACAATGTACCTGCAATATATTATACTTTTCAAAAGACTACAGCTTTGTTATAAAAACAATTAGCATCTTATTTTCATGAATAATAAATTTTATGCCAAAATTCTGAGCAGTGCTTATGAACATTGGTCTTCTTTAAAACCTCAAAGTATGTACTTTATGCTCTGCCAAAAATACACTTTTTGCTTACTAAGTATGGTTTTGAAAAATTGTTTTTATTATTTTTATGATCAGTTTGTGGAGCTAGCTGTGAAGCAGATGGACTCTCTCCTCTCCCTCCAGTTGCACAAGACCATTTTCCTAAACCATTAGCATCACACCACTCTCCTAAGCATTTTGCCCCATGTGTCACTTGCTCCTGCTGTCACAACAGAACACTTGAAAATGGTTTTCAAGATCTTTTTACTTTACCGATTTTCTCAGATCCCTCCAAGGAGCTACATTAAACCTCAGCTAACTTGTTGAGTCTCATAGGAGCCTGTGAGAGGGAACTAGCTCAGACAAAAAGCAGGAAGAATTGGTGCCCAGAAGCCAAAGGAACAGATGTGAAAAGGGAAAACAGAGTGACCATGCTCAGGTGCTGAGAGAGGTTGAGTAAACGCTAAATGTGTTCCTTAGAGGTTGAATACAGTCTTGGGGTGAATGTAAATTGCTGTGGCTTCAGTAGTATGTGGGAATTTAGAAAATGCAAGTGCTGTGTGTGGACCGCTATTAAAGCAAGGCTTCCTGTGAGTGGATGGGGCAGAATGGAGACAGATTTTATGTCACAGTTGAAAGAGAGGTGGGCATGGGTATAAAGAAGTCAGTGAAGAGTAGTACAGGTGATAAAAGAGAGGAGAAAATTCTTGAATTTTGGCCTTGTTTCATCCTAAAACAGTGTTCCTCTTCAAATTCTTTCAACTCTTGTTAATAGCAATAACCCCTAATATTACTTGTATATATTGAATTTGTCATTCTGTCTGATGTTCTATGAAGAGGACCCTGAAGTCTTATTCCTGCTCTTTGGAATTTATAGTCTAAAGCCATCACCCAAGAAGAAGTGAATAGGGGTCATTCCTGCCTTGAGCATGTTCTTTAGCAGAGTTTAATGTGGCCTATTTTTATTGAGAGCCATGATTTAATACACCCAGGATGAATCACATAGAGTTGAAATTCCTTTTAACCTTGGCACTGAAAACAGAAATAATCCTTATCTTTTAGGACCTAATTCTAGCAGTGTTTTTATCAAGCTTCTATTGTTTAAGATGATGTACTTAATTCAGAGTAGCATTAAACCCACGTGTTGTAATGGGATGGTTGGCTTGAGCCCAATTGCAGAATCTCCAGGTTGAAGGGACCCCCTGAGGAGTCAATTAATGCCTCCTAATGCTTCTGAGAGTTGTCATTTAGAGGCTGCAAAACTCAAGTATACACACATTTCTAATGAGGGCTAATAGCAGAGTCTTTAAGAACACAAACAAGAACAAGTAGTACCCTTTATGATACATAGTGAGTGTCTGATAAATAACAGTATTAAAATATTTTCCATTTAGGGGGTGCATTGTTTTTGTCATTTGATAAAGCATAATGTCAGGCATTATTGCTCTTGATTCATGGCATCATGGATCCAAGGTAGAGGAGGTATTGTTATTGTGCCATCACAGATAAGGAAATTGGGACTCAGAAAAGGCAACAACAGTAGTTGACACGTTGAGGACTTAGGCACCAGAAATTTGTATTTGGTTTCGTATGTTACTTACCTTGCTACCCCTGCGATAGAGGTCATTATTAACTGAATTTTCTGGTTGAGAAAGTTGAAAAGTTAAGCAACGTATTTGAGTGTATATGACTGGTTGGTGACAGGGACTCATCTGATGACTGAAGTGGACATCATTTTAGCATATCTCATTCTATGTTTGTATTTATTAGTTGACAAATTTGGGTTGCTTCCACTTTTTATCTATTTTGCAGTATGCTATTCTGAACATTTGCATCCAACATTTTTATGGACGTATTTCTCTGAGTATATACCTTGGTGGAATCACTGGGTCACATGGTAACTCTGTGTTTAATATTTTGTGAACTTGTCAAACTGGCTCCCAAAACAGCTGCACTATTTTACAATCCTATCAGCAGTGCATGAGAGTTCCAAGTTCTTTTCATGCTTGCCAGCATTTATTAATATCTGTCTTGCTCATTTTAGCCATCCTAGTGGTTTTGTAATGCCATCTCTCTGTGGCTTTGGTTTGCATTTCTCTAACAGCTAATAATATTGAGCATCTTTTCAAGTGATTATTAGTCATCTGTACATCTTGTTTGGAGAAATGTGTACTCAGATCTCTAGCCAAGTTTTTAATTGGGTTATCATTTTATTGTTGAGTGTTGCTCTTATCAAATGTATAATTTGCAAATATTTTCTGCCATTCCATGGGTTGTCTTCATTTTCTTGACTTATAAAGAAAGACGTTGTATTTCTTGAAAGCATAAAACATTTTAACTTAGATGAAAAGATTTGATTTTATACACACACACACACATGTGCATGTATATGTGTGTATCTTTATCCATATATATACACCTTATATTGCTTTTTCTTGTGGTATCATATGTAAGAAACTATTCCCTAAATTATGAAAATTACTTCTAGGTTTTTTCCTAAACAATTTATACAAATCATTGAGAAGGAAATTTTGTGTGTACTATGATATGAGGGTCCAACTTTCCTCTTCTGTATATGTATATCCAGTTTTATGAACCCTGTGTACTGAAAAGACTATTCTTTCCCCATTGATTTGTCCTGGTACCCTTGTAGAAAATCAATTGAATATATAGGTGAGGGTTTATTTCTGGACTGTCTATTGATCTATATGTCTAGCATATGACAGTACCACAGTACCTTAATTATTGCTGTGTTGTAGTAGATTTTAAGATTGAAAAGTGTATCTTCTAGCTTTTTTCTGATTTTTTAAGATTGCTTTGGCCATTCTGGGTTCCTTGCACTTTTATAGGAGTTTGGAGTCAGCTTGTTAATTGCTTCAAGGCAGGCAGCTAATTTTTACAGATTGTATTAGATCTATAGATCAATTTGGGGATATTGCCATTTCAACAATAT
Source organism: Marmota monax (assembly GCF_021218885.2). Classification (NCBI taxonomy): domain Eukaryota; kingdom Metazoa; phylum Chordata; class Mammalia; order Rodentia; family Sciuridae; genus Marmota; species Marmota monax. The sequence continues at coordinate 21,444,462 of NW_026692781.1, forward strand.
GAAATCTTCAACACATGAGCCTAGTGTATCTTTTTCATTAGTCAGTTCTTTAATTTCTTTCAACAAAATGATTATCATTTTCAGAGTACACATCTCATACTTTTGAAATTAAATTAATTTAGTTATTTTATTCTTCTTGATGTTATTGTGAAAGGGATTGTTCCCTTAATATGATTTTCAGACTGATCATTAGTATGTATAGAAATTTACTTAATTTTTGAAAATTCACTTGTTGAACTTCTTTAATCATTCTTAGAGGGTTTTTATTGTTTCCATCAGATATTTTTTATATGTAAGACCTGGTTATTTATGAATAAAGGTATGTTGTTTTTATTTTCCAATAAGTTGCCTTTTATCTCTTTTTCTTAAATAGTTTTGAAACTTTGAATTTTATAATATAACAAGCTTAATAATATGTAGTTGTAACAGGTTTCTAAAAATCATGATTATGCTAATTGTGGCATCTGTTCAGTCCACATTTTCAGTACAACAATGAATGAACCTGGAAAGCAAATCATCTTAATTTTATAATCTAATTGTCAGCAAATATTCATTTCCAGGAATGTACTCGAAAATGCAGAGGTTAGAAAAAAAAAATTGTCTCTTTCCGCGACGTAATTTCATAGAGAAACCGTATCTTGACATGCTCTAAATAGCTCCAAGGAAAATGTAGTATTGAGTACAAATTCAATGGATGTTAAGAAAACTAAAAACTTGCAGACTTAGGTAAGTCATAAGACTATGACAAAGGCAGAACACAGCCTCATTCTTTTAAAGAATGAATATAATTTTTCTATCAGTTTTTAGAAAAATAGTGCAGAGAATGGAGTACAGTTTGAGGAAGACAAAAAGAATAACTAGAAATATTTTTTGGTAAGGCAGATATGATATAGAAAAGTTTGTTTTAGTTAGAATAGAAAAGACAGGTGGAATGGAGAGAACCTGTGAGTGACAAAAATGAGTTTGTGAAAGATTGATTGGGGCAGAGTAAAGGGAGGAAAGGAAAAACATGACTAATGTTAACAGCTAAGAATATGAGAAGAGGTACTATTAATTGTTCAGGTCCCAAAGCTATGAATGGAAGAGCTAAGACTTCAAATACATCCTTTTGATTCCAATCCCTATGTTCTTTATATCACATTGCATTTCAGAGTAGCTACGGAGGCTTTTGGGCTTTCATATATCCCCTAAATTTCTAGTAGCATGTCACTTATCCAGCCTGTGTTTCTGAGTTGAGTGGTTGAAATTTTGCACCGAAGTTTACCTTACAGCAGAGGAGCCTGAACTCTACTCCACACATTCTAAGGGATTCTCATAATAAGTAGGAAAAAAGCCCCCAAATATCTGTATTAAAAATTTACAGGGATGTATTCTAATGTGCAGGATGAATTTGATGCTTTAATTAGCATCATGTCATCCTGTTATATCAATTTGGACACCCATGAGTAATCAAACTCTAGAAGCAAAGTGTTACTGACATAGTCATATAATGCTCTGTCAGTCAGGTCATGTGGGAATTTCTGTACATATTCATATATTAGGGTCCTCATTTTTTCAGTAAATATTTGCTTCATGTCTACTACATTCCCAGGCCTAAGGTGTGATTTTAGATTTGTGAAAAGAAGGTAGCTTGCTTCTTATACTCAAAAAATTTCTCTTAACTAATCCCCAACCTTTTAGTAGGGTTAAAATGCATCCCTATTCAGCAGAGATAATCTGAGTTTGTATTAGGACCTAGCATCTTACCCATTTAGATCCCTTTTCCTTGTGTTCTAATTTGAATGATAAATATATCACTGATAGTGATGGCTTATTTTATGAGTCAACTTGATTGACCACTGGATGCCCAGACATTTGGTTAAACATTTTGGGTATATATGTGAAGGTGTTTCTAGGTGAGGTTAACATTTGACTCATAGACTGAATAAAGTAGATTTGCCTCTCTAATGTAGGGTGGGGGGGGACATGCAACCAATAGAGACTTGAATAGAACAAAAAAACCAAGAGGGAATTGCTTTTGTGTGGAGCAGCTGGATCATTGATCTTCTCTGGACTTCAGACTCAGACTGAAACATCAGATATTCTTGGGTGTCTAGCCTGCAAGCTTTTGGACTGGAACTCTCCTTGTGGTTCTCCAGGTTCTCAGGCCTTTATACTTAGTCTGAAAGTGCACTATCAGCTCTCCTGGGTCCCCAGCTTGCTGACTATTGATCTTGGGTGTTCTTAGCCTCCATAATTTTTGCATGAGTTCATTATTCACACCACAATTCTCTCTCTCTCCCTTTTTCTCTCTCTCCAATATACCCCTACACTCCCACACACCCCATATTTGTTCTGTTTCTCTGAACATCCCTGACTAACATTGTCAACCTACTTTTAATACGTTTGAAAGCATGTTTCAGTAAAATTTCAATTTGAATGCATTTCTTCAATCTTCAACATCACTATTGAGGAACCAAAGTAGGAAAATGTTAACTATATAAATGCCAAAATTCTGAAATTATTTGTAATTATTGAACTTCTAAGAAAATGACACAAAATAGAAGGAAATAAGTTTGATAATTTACAAAATAAGATAACACTCATTTATCACATAATACATATATTTATACTTTAAATTTAATCAGTTAAATCAGTTTATTCCCTTTGAATGTGATTGTTAGATTTTGTGAGACCAATTATATTTGTGTGCAAAAACTTATGATAAAATGGTAACCTGGAAAATTCATGGTATATTAAATGGATAGTTGTATAATGTCCAACTAACATTCATCTGTTGAGTGATTACTGCTTGGCAAATGCTTTACTAGGCCTTTTACATTCATTATTTTAGGAAAGGACTTGGTAGAGATAAGAAAAACTGAAATTTGTAATAGGAAATACTAAAGTGGAAGCTGACATTTACCAAACATTCATTATATATCATGCACTATTCTAAGTGCTATATGTGTACTAAATCATTTATTCTTACAACAAGTCATGGCATTATTTATTTATTTTTAATGCATTGTAGTTGTACATAATGGTATTTGTTATTATGTATTCATGCATGCATACCATGTGACAATATAATTTGATCAAGATCACTCCCCAGCCTCTTTTAATCTTATGAATGAATAAAATAAGTCACAAGGAAGCTAAATCATTTGCAAGGCCACTCAGCTGGTATTCACATTGAACACTCTAGTGGCTATGATTTAACACTGCCTGGTATACCCTCTTCTCATGTATTCATTCAGACATAAGAATCACCTTACACTTAATGTGATTAGCAAAATCCTTGTTGGCATGTTTTTTCTCCTATATAGATACGCCATGAAGCAGGGATGTGGGAGTATCCCATTTAACAAATAGGATGTGTTTAAGTGTTATGTCCAAAGTTAGGGAGCGGTGGAACAGAATTTTGCTCAACCTCAGTTTTTCAAAGCCCATGAGCATTTCATTCTACAATGTAGAGACCAGAAGCACATGCACTGAAATTATTATCATTTTGGATCTTAGGAAGAATCCTTCTTGGCAACATCAAAATGGACACTAAGATGTTCATTGACCTTTTATCTTCAGATGTTTCCCCATACTAAAGTGCAACTTCGAATTTGTATAATCATACAATGATCATGAACTAGGCTAGTAGCTTGCTTCAATTTCCCATCTGAAATGGTGCTAATATTAGTACTTACCCATATATTTGTTGTCAAAAATAGAACAATAAATACATTTTAAAACACACAAAACAGTGTCTGACATTCTGTTGCTATCTAATGTTATTAATAAGGTCTGAGCACACAAAATGTAGGCAGGTTACTTGAAGCAGTCTTCATTATCAAAAATAATTTCTGGTTCATAGGTGCCACTGATGTCCAGAAAATAATGTAGTGTGTTTTCTTTTGCTAATTATAAAAAAATACTGTCAATGACCAACACATATCTTGAGCAGAAAATTCTATGCAGTGACTACTTTGAAGAAATACAAAAAAGATTTTTAGCTCATTTCTTCAAGGAGTTTGTACTTTCCCATCAAATTAAAAGTGCCTTGTATTTGACAGGAACTGGGGGGAGGGGCAGTTGATGTTTAATGGAAATAGAAATTCTGTTTTGCAAGATGAACAGTTCTGAAGTTTGGATCACAACAAAGCAAATATACTTAAAACTACTGGACTAATAGTTGTGTATTAGCTTTGCATCACTGTGACAAATAACCAAGAAAAATGACTTAAAGGAGGGAAGATAGCTCACAGTTTTCAGTCCATGGTCAGCTGGCTCCATTGCTCTGGGCCTGAGGTGAGGAAGAATAACATGGCAGAAGGGTGTGGCAAAGGAGACCTGCCCAGGTCCTGGTAGCCAGGATGTAGAAACAGTTGGGAGAAGATGAACCCTTGCAGAGCATGCCCGCTGTGACCTACAACCTATTTCCACCAAGTAGGTGCCACCTCCTGCTAGTACATTCAGCCATCAAGGGATGAATCCACTGATAAGATCACAGTGCTCATGATCCCATCACTTCTCCAAAAATCCTACCTCTGAACATGTGACACTTTGGGGGACATTTCAGACCCAAACCATAAAAGTTGTGAGCAAAATAATTAAATGATAAATTTCATGTCATATATTTTTAATCATTTTAAACAATATTTTAGGCTTAAGAAATCTCACTCTAATAATTCATTCAAGCATACATTTTCAGAAGTTAAAAGGGTACACAAGAATGAGCATCACATGCATTGGGATGTTATCAAAAAGAAAATATGCCTATTATAAAGAATCCTTGATAGACAGCTCTTCCCACCACCTCCCACTTTAAAAGACTGAATAAAAAGTTGAAGTAAAAGGCTGATGCATAAAAATTAAAAAATAGGCAAGTACATGATTTTATGAGTACAAACAGTACACTTGGCTTAAAAATTCAAGATCATTACCACTATAAATCTGAGAAAATGACAAACTTAAAAGTAGGTTTTATTTATATATTTTTATTTATGTAAATAAAGAATAACTTCTTTTTCTTTTCTTCTCCCCACCCACACGCTCCCATTCTTACTTGTCAAAATAGCAAATCAATCTTGTTTTGCAAATGAAGCCCTATGCTTTGTTTACTGTTGGGTTCTCTCAAGCTACTTAGCCAGCCAGTGAGGTTTTCTTATCATAAAAAAGTGAGAAGACCATCAGATGGTGTGATTATAAATTATCAACTTAGCCCATCTCTGAGGCAGGGCAAGGTGAGCAGATGAGGTGTTTTCTGTTTTGTTTTTTTCCCCTGTGTTCATTTCACTTTAGTATGGTACTGTCATCACTGTACTTGAAAGCTTATTTTCAAAAAGCTTATTTGTTTTTATGTGTTAAATCAAAAGATAAAAGAAATACTTTAAAAGTATTTTAACCCATTTTGCTAAGGAATCTCAACGGAGCTCCTTATGTGTTTATAAAGTTCTAATTCCAAAAGGCATTACCTATTGGCTTTATATTTCACACATGATTCCTTGAGAAACTCAGGCATATGTTAAAGACTGCAGCTTTGAGGACTGAAATCAAGACATGTTAGATAAACTTTAATCAGATACTTTGGAAAGAAGTTCATCTGGTTACTGTTTAGTTTAGATAAGCAATAACTTCATTGTAACTAAAGAAAATAAAAAGTGTATGTGTGTTTAAGCCACTCATGAATTCATGTGAGCTTGCACACTGAAATAGCAATGTATGCTAAGCAGCAATTCTTAACACACAGCATTGGGGTTTTAGGTCCATTTGAGAATAACAAAGATATATATTTATATACATACCTTATATTGCATATAATTTTAGGCAACTGAGGACTTCTTAGAGTGCATTTATATAGGCCGTAGATCACTGGGACACCCAGAAACCTCCCATGCAGTAGAGAGAGTAGAAAATGGAATGAAAATCTTGCCAGAGAATTTGATGAATAGCTTCTAGGCTGAGTAAGGACAATATTTGCTTTCAGTGATGGAATTTTTAAACATTTTCCCTTAAAATACATGTTAATATTGTATGGTCTTATTGCATAGTTATTTAACATTTCAAAAACTATTAAAAATGTCCTTTAAATGAATACATTTTTATGTTTCCAACTGTGGAAACTTATAGTGATAATGGACTATTTTATAAATTATGTAGATATTAAGATAAATATATTAATTCTAAAATTTTAGTCCATATATGAATATTTAAATATATGTAAACAATAGATCACTTCAAAGAAGTAATACAACTTTAAAAAAAGCTAAAAGATATTGTTATACAGAATTTCAGAATGATATCTGCAAAGTAATTTCACTATAATCACATGGCTTCAAAAATTTGTTAGTAAACACATGTAAAATTTCTACTAAAACTTAATATCAAGAAATAATTTGAAAATTTTACTTTTCATTTAAAGTAAAATTATGTACAAGAAAATTACTTTAACAAATACATATGTCATTGATGTATCATTGTTTCTTTTGTTTTGCATATTTGTATCATTAAGTTAGATTCATTAATATAAATTTATGCACCACTGATATACTGTATGATTTTAAGCAGATTTCTTACCCTTTAACTTAACTTTGCTTTGTGTCATGAAGTGTATGGTTCTAAATATAGGAACATCCTTTTCAATTTAATTAAAATTCAGTCTTCTTTTAGCTTTATCTCTTGATAAATTTGTTTGATGGGGATCCTTCTGTTGTTAAGCAGAAAATGAAGTCTTCCCAGTAAAATCAGCTGAAAAGATGAATTATAGGTCCTTGGTTAGGAATTGACATTGATTAATGTGTATATTGGGATATAGTTTGGGGATCATTTTGGAGACAGATCAAACTCCTGGATTATGTTTTAGGTAGACTAGTCCTGGAAAATACCAAATAAAAGAACAAACAAATTTAGTACTCAAGAAGCATTATATTCAGTATATTCTATTTACCTTTATATGATGTGACTTATAACAGATATTCCTGATGACAGTGATAACATCATGCATATCCTGGCAAAGAGAAAAGCAAAAGGAAATTGAAAAAATAAAGGAAAAATAGTCATGCTTTTGAAGCAAGAGATAGGAAACAAAAAGAGTTAATATTGATAATCTAGATTTTATACATTATGAAGACTATAGATAACTTCTTATTAATTATAACTTTGGCAAAGTTGCTTCTTATAGAAGGAAGATGGCTAACAATAATATTAGGAGTTTAAAAATAACAAATTAATATTTTGAGATGACTTAATGAAGGATTAAAGTGACATATTTATCTTTGACAATAATTGTGCGATCCTAAAAAAAAAAAATAAAGGTCTGGGTAGAAAAGTTATAAAATCACAAATAAGGAATATGTACATACAACCATGTTCCCTGGTTGTTTTTCTATTTTCTTGAAACATAAATAACTTACTTGGGGCAAAGATATAGTTAATGATGTCAGAATAAGTTTTGCACAGTATAAAGTCTAAGACTGCCTAATTCTTAAATAGTATTTCATAACATTAAAATTAAAAACAAGATTTCTGTTTTTTATAATAGTTTTTTAGTTGTCAATGGACCTTTACTTAAACTTATTTATATATGGTGCTGAGACTTGAACCCAGTGTCTCACACATGCCACAAACCCCAAAACAAGCTTTCTTCAAATACCAATACAACAGTTTGAGATCATCTGCTATAAATTCAGTAGTTTAATCAAAATCATGAACATTGGACATGTGTTTTTAAAATATTTTATTTACTCATGCATTATACTTATACATAATAGGGGGTCTATTCTGACATATTCATAAATGCATATGACATAATTTTCTTCACTTAGATTCCTAGTATTTCTTTTTTCCCCTTCCCCCATCTTCCTTCTAATCCCCTTCCTGTACCCATAGGTCTTCCTTCTATTCATTTATTTTAAAATTTGGTACATGATAGCTATAAATAAAAGTGGAATTCATTGTGATATAGTCTTAGATTCACATAGCATAATTTGGTCTACTTAATTCCCTAATTTTTCCCTCTTCCCTTTCCTCCCCTTCCCTATGGTCCCTGACTTCTCCTCTACAGATTTTTTATGGTCTTGAGATTCGCTTTTTAAATTCCCTTTTATTCTCTAGCTTCAGCTTGTAAGAGAAAATATTCGATCTTGACTTTCTGAGTCTGGTATATTTCACTTAGAATGATGGGTGTTCATTTCAATCAGAAAGCATTAGCTAATTGACACATGAAAAATAAGTGCTCAATGCAGCAACTCCATTGTATGTTGGAAATGATCTCAATTATATTCTTTTGGGTTCTAGATTATTTTTATTTTGGGAAGAGAACCAATATTTTTCCCCAAATACTTGAAAACCATAATAAGGCAGTTTTAAACAAGGGTTGGAAGGTTTGTTAGTTATAATTCATGAAAAAAATTAATATTTAAGTTGGATTTGGATAGCAAAGTAATATATAAAATTCCAGATATGTGTTTCATAAAGTATTTGTCAGCTGATATGCTTCCACCCTGCTCTCATTTCTTTACTTTTTAATATTAATTATTCTTTCAGTAGATATAGTCTGTGTTATAGTTATACTTAAGACACTGTACAACAGTTGGAAATAAAGTAGTATGCAAAGCAGATGTAGTACCTGTTCATATTACTTAAGTGATATACTTAAGGAGAAATAAATGGTATTGTGTTCCACAGTTCTTAAAATGAAAATAAAAATGCAGACATAAGCTATTATCAACTAACTCAATATCTATCTAACCAAGCCAAACTTTAGAATGTTTTTCTTCTTTAGCACTTTCAATGAATGCATTCTATTATCATACTTGCTTCATGATTCTACATTATACAAAATTAAAGCCATTAATGAGATCATGATCAAATTTAGTTCATGGAAAAATTTGCCTCACTTCATTGTTTTAAGTAAAAGTGGTGACTTCCTAGTTACTATAGATATAAAAGCAGGATTAATTGCATTATTTTTTTTTGCCAATTTACCATTAGATTTTGGTTTTATAGAGAGAAGGGTGGTAGTAGACTTGAACTAGTTGATCGTTCTTTTTTCCTTAGCATGGTTTTAGAAGGAAAAGACTTGACTTCCCTGTGTAAAATGAACAGTACTATAGGACTTAGAAGACTGAATGCAATTTGTGATGCTACTTTTGCACTAGTAAACTCTGGAAATTAAACAATCATATGTATCAAAGTTATTATGGCAGAGAGGAAAGAATAAACAGACTAAGGAATATGCTGGAGACTCTGTGGAGGTCTTCAGTGTTCTGTGATTATTCAGTGCTCTATGACTATAGTGGCTTTAAAAATATCTTGATTATCAAGACTTGTTGATATTTTGTTACGTGATGCAGCCTTCTTGATGTTGGGGAATTTTGCTTCCCTATTGGCAGCATACTCTGCGGTCTCTTGATCTCTGATTCTCTTTGATTAGCATCCTGCCGTTAGTCCCTCACTCATTTGCTTTGATGAGTGTACCTAGCTCATTCTTCAATGCTCTGGTTGTGCTATAAACAGTGTCACTCATGACTAAAGAGAATGTATTCTGGACAAAATAGACTTCACTTTTATTCTGAACTATTAATAATTTTAAGGCAGAAAGACCATCAATCACAGCTCCAAAAGTCTATATTTGCTTACTTACTACATACAGTTCTTAGAGACTACCAATTAAGTATCATAGACAAATTCAGGTTTTCTTCTAACACTGATTTTCAAGAATTTACATTTTTTTTTATTCTACCAGCTGAAAACTACTTGCAGCATTCCAAAGTTTTTATCACATTTTTTGGCACCAAATCTTGAATGCATCATATAATGGAAAGTCATTTCACAGTAAGAACAGCTTTACCTGTGAAACTTTTATTCTGATTTCTTAAGAGCAAGATTGATTTAATTATTAATGTTGACTAAGTCAGTGGTGAAGCTTGTGTGTGTGTGTGTGTGTGTTTGGATGGGTGAGGATTTGCACAATGTTTGATTCCTATATCCTTGACAGAGTTCTTGTCTGGCAAGATGATAGAGGAGTAGATTAAGTGGAAACCATTTGGCTGCTATATTTGGAAAGATAGCAAGACATGACATCCTCATTTGAATGCAGAACAATAAAACACAAATTTCCTTCTAGAAATATTATTATGGAAGTTTATATTTCATTTTATTATTTGATATTAAAAGTTGAAAAATAAATAGCCCAAATAACAGTCTTGATATTAATATATCATAAATTGTTTAGTTACCATACAACTGAAGACTGTGATCATTCAGCACACTCAACAGACTACAGTTCCAATTTTATGATTGTGTAAACTAGAAACCTTAACTGTTTTCACCAATAAATGAATAATTTAAAGTTCTTTGCCTTTTAAAAATAGTACTATACTGTGTAATATTGAGCAGATGACAATTATAATTATCTTGACTGTGAGGAATTAGGTGCTACAGTTACATGCAGCACAAATTGTTTTCCTGTGTAAATATCTTTGGTCGGAGTAGGTGTCTTCATTTATGTCAGTCATTTATTCACCTGTTCCATCTTGGACCTCTTTCTATCTTGTCATTTTTTAAGAAATATTCATACCTACTTCTGACCTCAAACTATCAGACTCTCTAGGAATGGTAAGGTGCTTGAACTTGATGAAAGTTCTAGGAAAAGCACTCATATAAAGCCCCTAAAGCAGAAATGATGTTGGCTTGAGTGAGACTCAGTAAGAAGATTTATGTGGATGGAATGGGGTGGTGGCAGGGGGAGGGAGAAGGCATCCAGCCAGCTCATGCAGGGCCTGTGGGTCTGTATGTACATGCAGAAAACATCAAATGATTTTGTTCTTGAAAATGATGTGATATTATTTGCATAGAGAGATTGTTGTGACTTTATCATCATTACTGAAAAAAATATGGAGGATATCCTCAGATATTATGCATTTGATGTTTGTTATGATTTGTCAAATGTTCACACCTAAAATAAATCTAGCTAATTTTTTTTTTCAGATTAATTCTATGAAAAGAAAAACATATTGGGGGAAAGTGACACTTATTTATGCAGTTTTTATGACCTGATTTGGTAAGCAACTTTGATGTAAACGGTGATAATTATCCTATTATAATGGGGAGGAGGCACAGTTCTTTTAGAAAAATACACATGCCATTTATGTTCAGTAGAATTTTTTCTTAATTCAAACGGACTTTGAACAAAATTTAGTTTTCATCAAGATTGCCTGTCTTTCCAGATTTATTTATTTATTTATTATTTTTTTTAAGCAGCAAAGAGGTGTTTATTGCGAGCTTCCTCGGTCCTCCGTGCACACACAGCAACTGGTAACACTGAGAGGCCTCAAGCCCAGGATTTGCAGAAGTTTTATACATTCTTTGGAGAAGGCAGGGACCCCCACATACATCATAGCATCTCTTAGCAAATCATCACACACCGCAGGGAAATCAAATAACAACTCTGAAACATGATTAGCACATTCACTGGTGGGAACAAGTTGGGGAAAAGTGATTGGTTACTACAAGAGGGGGATTCATTTGAATTGATTGGTTTAAGCCAAGAGGGGTGTACATGTTTTCCCAACATGTTATCAACCACCATAAAATACTGGGAGGGTCATCTGGCATCCCAGGTATTTCCCTGTCTCATGCTGATTGGTGGCTGCTAGGGGGTTGCTACGGATCCTCACCTTGCCTGACTGAGTCAGGGACACCTGGCGCAGCAGATATCTCCTGTTATTTGTAGATAAACCACTTAGCAGGGTGGGAATGTGCCTAGGAGTGCTCTGTGGGTCTTTCCAAGGACAAAGGTCATGTCCCTTCCTTGGACAGGCTTTGCTCTGAGGTAGAGGCTGGTTTTTCATTCTCCCCTTTGTCTGGAAACTTGGGAACCAATCATGGTTCTCTCAATTGGGTCCTATTTGGGCAGGCTCTACATCTTGATAAACACTAATCCTCAGGGCACAGTCTTCAACTTCCCAGACTCACTCAAAATTGGCCTCCTAGATCCAACCTGACTCGATTTACCTATCTACACTGTCTATCTATTTTTGGCTTCATTCCCCCCTAATTTTAGGAACTCTTTATTGCTATAAGGAGAAGGGGCGACGGTTCATTCTGGCTGCTTCAGAGCTGAAAAGGGGTGTTGAACATGAGGGGGCCTGACGACATGGGGGACGATGACGTGGGGGACATGAGTTCCCTTTTAGAAGTCCGTTCGGTTTGAAGTCTGGTTGGGGAAAAACAGGTTGTCATCTGGGGATGGGTGCTTCTATGAGAGAAACAAAAACCATGAGTACTGAATAAGTGTTGCAGCAGCTGGAACTTGTCACTGTACAGAAGTTCCGTCACCAGGCTTTAACATCCCCAATTATCAGGACTGTAAACATAACATTTAACTTTTAGGGTTACAGATGTCCTTCCCTTTAAGATACAGTTTAATAATTTAATGTCATCTGATCTTGCAAAATCCTTTGACTAGTATGACCTCTGTGTTTAATAGAGAAACCTTTAATTCTGTTACTTAGGGCTGGATAATCATACTAGCAAACACTAAGCCTACCTGTGTAGGTTAGAAATAGCTGTAGGCTTTAAACTAAAAACTACTCTGGCAGTTCCTTTTGATAGTTATCAGGCATTCCTGCCTAAGAATCTCTTTTGTAGCCTCCAATTTACTTATTCTTGGAAGTTACATACATCTCAGGTAAGATGGGGCTCTTCATAAATCTTAAGTACTGTAGTTCTGAAGCTGATCTTTGCTTTTTAAACATCATTTTATAAAGCCTACATAAATTGTTGCTCAAGTTTGCATAAATGTTAGCTAACACAATATAATATCACATCTAAAACATGAATTAAAGAAAGGCTGAAAGCTTTTAACCTTTTGTAGAAAAGTAGCAAAGTACTTTTGTGTTTTACAATACCAACATTTACACAGATTAGGCTCTCATTAACTTAAAAATACATTTAAATTGTATCTCAGTGTAAAAAGTAACATAGAACTTTACATATCTTATTGATAACAAGTCCAGTTATAGAACACAAATGATATAAATAAATCTCCAACATATTTTTCTTTTAAGCCTAAAATTACCATACAACTTTAGAACACCAGCTTGATATAATGCTCTTTTAAAGCTTCTACTGTACAGTCTTGTATACCTGGAAGATATGAATACATTAATAGCACCACAATTACATTGATGTTTTTATATTAACCAAATTTAGTTCTTAAAGAAATAACATATTACAATATTGCAAAATGACAGTTGTTGTTTAACCATAGTTGTATAATTTTTAATTTCTTTAGGATTACTTGCTCAAAAAACTTACAAATATAACTAACTTACACAGACCTTCTTTATCACTTACTAAAACCCTCTTATTTACTTAATCACATAGACTCTCTTAGCCAGAAACATATTTTCCCTCTGTTAAATCCATACCTAGAACCTTCTAATTTCTCTTTTCCATCTGTTAACCTCTTTTTCTGTTCACATTTTGAAACAATCCTTGTAAATTTCTGAATTTAGGCAGATTATTTCATAGACATCAACATTTTATTAGTTTTTTCATCACCTAGGAAAAACTTAGAAGCTTAATTTTAAAGACATCTTCACTTTTATCTGTTTACCCAATTTAAATTGAACCATTTAAATCACGAGAATCAAAGATATTTGGATCCATTTTTTTTTTTAATTTTTCATGAGTGCTCCTCATATATCTGCCAATCTTCATATCCTGTGTATTACATATGGACATACGCACATACAGATATACAACACATAACACAAGTGTGCACACATAACACAATAGTAAAGACATTGTAGCTTTTCTCAGGTGAAATCTCCATTGCAATGTTTAAAAAGAAAAAAAAAAAAAACAACTCCACAGTTGATCAAAAATAGAACTGATCAGAAAAATATTAACCTAGGTCTGTAGGATCAAAATCATGAGCTCAAAAGAAAAGAAATACAGAATCTAAGAAAAAGCAAGGGTCCTAGAAAAAATGACCGGCCAGTAATTAGTAAATACCATACAATTTACTTTTTGGTTTAGTCTAGTTTGAGTTCAGGTAAAAATTCACTTTTACTTTTTTTTTATTTTCCCCTTGGGCCTTAGATCTGTCTCCTACTGAGCTTGCAAGCTTCTTCTATTTGCATTTCAACTTAAGTCCTGGCTGAGGTCTGGAAGTACCAGGAAAAAACTGGAATTCTGAGCAGAAGCCTCATGCCTAAGGCATTTTAACCATAAGCCACAATTTTCAGGTTTGGATGTTGAAAATTATAACACAAGTTTAAGATACAGTTCACAAAATCTCATTCTTTTATATCTTCCTACACTAGAAAAACTTGCTCACACAAAACTGAAAATAGGATCTTACTTGATAATATAAAATTACCATCAGAAGAAATTCCTTCAGGATCATTAAGCCACTTCCTTTGTTCTGAAGTTCCTAAAGTAGTATTAAGATACATTAAATCACCTGAAAAAAAAAATTCCAAAAGAGAACCACACACTACCATGTATATCCAAAATTAAGCTTTAAAAATTCCCAACACTGTTGCTATTCAATGTCATTTCAGTAAGCCAGACCAACATCCAAATTCAACACTTTCCTTTCCTAAATCCTACACACTGATGGGAACAGATATCATATCATAATTTATTATCCTTGCCCAAATTAATGCACTGGTACACCTAATGAAATCTTCCCAGGCTACCCAGTTCAAAAATTGATGAGAAAATAAAACGAAATGATTGGGAGTTACTTGCCAACTTGGAAGTAGAGTTCTTTAATTTTCCATCCTAAGTATTTAAGTTCTCTGGCATGAATTATCTGAAATCATAAACTAAACAATTACCTAAACCCAACTTTTAACTGCAAGATTGTGTAATGCTTCAAAAACCCATTCAGATACCAAATTGTTACAATAAAAAATCATCTTTTAGATACACATTCAGCCAAGACCATCTCCAAGAAACAATCTATAATAACCTTTAAAGCAGACCAGATAAGAGAAAAATCTCCCCAGGTTTCTAACTCCCATTATGACTCCTACATCAGTGGCACCATAGATTTCCCCACGAGTGGACCAGATGTTCTCACATAGGGGCAACCAGAAGTGTAAAATCAAGGGTCTAAGTGTGGAGACTTTACTGCATTCAGTGTCTCCTTCTTTTTAAGTAGACAGAGATGGAGCCATTCTTACAGTGCAGGGAAGAAATGAGGGAGGTTCCTTGAAGCAAAAGGGGCTTTGGCAGTTGCTGGGAGCCCCTCTGTCCCTCCTTTTACTTACAGGATTAGCTCCTTTGGTTAGGTCTGATCCCAGGCATGCTGGCATATCTCCTAACTTTCCAGTAGTCAGTCACCTCTCAAAAAGTTAATCCTCTGCTTGCAGTTGTTTCTAGTGCTAGGCTTCCCCAAGAAAGCAGAGTGGGGGCTCCTCTAATGTTCCCTCTGAGATGCCAAAATTTGTGACTGATAGTTCAGCTCCTGTCCTCAAAGCCAATTAATGCCAATTTAATAATGAGGACAGGGTTTTGAGACAAAGAAAAAAGGAGATATCAAAGTTCTTAGACCCCCAGCAGGCATTTCCCTCTGCAGTGAGTGCACTCAAGCCAACTACCCCTTCCAGATTTAAATCTATTTCCTTCTTAATGACAAAATGTTCTTTCAAATGCTGCCATATATTGTCAGCTCAATTTTAAAAAATAAAAATTATTTCATGGCATGTTTGTGAACCTGACTTAATGTGCTCATGATTATCTGCCTGTTATGTCCTTCTGCATTTCAGTCAAGAGTTTAGTTGTAGTAATTGACTCATTTCCTGAAAATGATTCATTTGGAATGGCTCATTTTCTGAGCTTCAAAATACGCATTAATATGTTAAAATATGTGATGTACTATAGTAAAATGTTTAAAATTTTTTTGATCAAGAATTTCCCAAACATATTTGACAATGGAACTAGTTTGAGTGTGTGTATAAAATGCCCTTTACATTTCACAGAACTAATGTTTCTCAGAATTTATTTTGAGTTCTACCTATAAAACTGACTTTTATTTCTGCAGGTGGTAATATTGGTGAAGCTTTTTTCACCTGCACATATTTATGAACAAAACAGTGGCAGACTTATGTTTCTCTTTGAGGCCAAACAGATGTGCAGTGCTTATAGGACTTACAGATAAACCTGCTAATGGCTTCTTGCTTGTTCTTCTGAAGTCAGATTTAAATTGACAGGAGACTCCAGGCCCTTTTACAAAAAAGAATGTGTATCATCCTCCTAGCTTCATGCTAAGTTTTATTAGATGGTTGTGTTTTTGTAGTTTTTCTTTTTCACAAGTTTCTGGACATTGAGGGACATGGATATTTTCCTTCTCCTTTTTTTGGTATCTGAACTGGAAGGCTGATGGCTAATATTGCCAAAGAGAGTGGAACATTTTTATTCTTTTAGTTTACACACTAGCTTTTCCCACTAAATATGTTACTGGAGTTTTTGGAGAATTATCACTTCTTATTTCAAACCAGTGAAGGAGAACAAGAAAGAAATACCTAATAGAAATGGCCTCTGTCTAATTAACAAAAGAAAAACTTAGAGTGTGAAGCTAAGTGGATGAAATAGTTACCCAATTCATTTGGGAGTCCTTTTTACTCTTAATTTCTCTACAGCTATGGAAATAGCCTTTTGAAAATCTATCCCTTTCTCAATTTTCCAGTGTCTTCTCCATTAACATAATTGCCAGCTTTTTCTTCTAGAAAATAGTTTGGTGGTGAGGGAAGTCTGTTGTTTTTGTAATAATTTGAAATTTCAACATCTTATTGCTTCAATATGTATGTTTGAAGATTTATTTTTATACCTTTGAATGATTATAATATGTCTCTGTGACCTTTTTGGTCTATAGATGATGACTCAGTGCACGTATGGCTTTGTACATTCTTTAAATAATTTTGTGTTCCATGGGAAATTGAGTTCAATGGATGGTTACTGTTGAAAACAATGGATATAAATCAAGGAGTAGTTGACTGAAGCGGAATTAAAGATGACTTCAGTGATCAAATTTGAAGAGGTGTAAAATTTATTCTGCATATTCTAAGGAAACATTGAAGGATAGAGTTTTGATTAGCTTTTTCACTTCTGTGACTAAAGGATCTGACCAGAACAACTATAGAGAAGGAAAAGTTTATTTGAGGGCTCATGGTTTCAGAGGTCTTAGTCCATAGAAGGCCATCTCCATTTTTCAGGGCTCAAGATGAGGCTGAACATCATGGCAGAGTGTGTGGCAGAGGGCAGCAACTCACATCATGGTGATCAAGAAGCAGAGAGAGAGAGAGAGAGAGAGAGAGAGAGAGAGAGAGAGAGAGAGAGAGAGAGAGAGAGAGAGAGAGAGAGAAACAAACTCCACTTGCCATATACAAATATATACCCCATAGCCATACCTCCAACTAACCACCTCCGACAGCCACATCAGACCTGCCTCCAGTTACTACTCAGTTAATCCTATTAAGGATTGATTAACTGATTAGGTTAAGACTCTCACAGCCCAATCATTTCTCCTCTGAGCCTTCTTGCATTGTCTCACACGTGAGCTTTTGGGGTACACTTACATCCACACCATAAAAGACAGTTAATAAGTGAGCTGGAGAATCAAGATTTGCATTTATGACTATCCCAATGGGAGAGTGGTGCAAAGACTAAAGAAAACAGTAGGCAAGGAGAATTTGTCCAGTTTTTAAAGCACAGGATTATTAGTGTCTG
This sequence comes from Marmota monax, assembly GCF_021218885.2. Lineage (NCBI taxonomy): Eukaryota > Metazoa > Chordata > Mammalia > Rodentia > Sciuridae > Marmota > Marmota monax. The sequence continues at coordinate 21,462,180 of NW_026692781.1, forward strand.
ACAGTAGGAGTGGAGAAGACAAAATACATTTTTAGCAGTTTTTTTTAAACAAAATACAGAGGATGTGGTGACAGGATGTAAAAAGTTGAGTGAAAGGAAGAAAGATGGTATCACATGAAGAACTAATAACATTTTCAAGGTGAGAAATTTGAAGAGCAGCTTTGGCAGTCATGAAGATGAGGGTTTATTTGGATGTGTCTAGTTTGTGGCAGCCTTGGGAGCTGACCAGTGGCAGTAGTCTCTGTTAATCATACTTTATGTGCTTGTATTATATAGAATTTCATAGAGTGGATTCTATCAAATATATCAAACTTAGTATTGCTTTTTAAAAGATACATTAAAAAGTTTCAACTTACATGCAGAGGGCTTGCTATGTGCTGTTGCTACTTTATTATCTGCCTTATTTAGAGCTAGCTGACTTTTCCCTCTGATGTTCAAGAGAATCATTCATTATAGTTAAATAAATAAATAATTCCTTATTGTTTTGCACCTGATCATCTTATTCACAGTGCTTAAGCATTTGACAGCACTTTTGCAAAACTGAATCTTCAGGTCCCAAGAACATCCCAGATGGCGTTCTGTGTTGGGATTTCCACTTTGTTAGACAGAGGGGAAGCTCACTGAAACCACTTGCTGTTTCCCAGGGTTACCTGGACTACTCCTTAGTGCAGGATGCCTGTGGAGAAAAATCAGAGTAGAAAGTGAAAGTTTTTGAGTGAAAGTTTCCAAGTGTTTTCTTTAGAGTAGCAGGTTGAACCTGGTAGTAGGCCCTCAGCATCCACATCTGTGTTCTGATGAAAACCAACTAATTTATAATGTTCTATAGTCAGGACATTTAAGATAGAGTAAGGTAGACTATAGCATTGAAGTGAACAGCCATGGAGTATTCTCACCTTGTCCTCTCACCTTTATCTTTTCTCTTTCTTTGTGGAATACCATGCTGGTTAATGTATCCCATGAAAGCTTATGATTTTCTCCAAGGAGGGGAGATTATAATCTCATTCTGAATATTGCCAATAATGTCAATAATTTATGTTGATACTCTATAATATAGACCTCATGATACACACACTCACACACATACATTAGACACACATACACATACTTTTATCAATTGACTTTAATCAGCATGCGTGGAGTCTTCAGATGATTTTTGAAGACTCCAATCAATGATTCAAGTTTCAGAAGTGGCTGGGGTAAGACTGAAAGCATTGATTCCTAATTAGATAAAACACTAAAATATTATCCTTGGCAAAAGAGATGGTGTTCATGATATGCAGGTAACTAGAAATACCTTCCAGATACCTCTGTGGTGACAGTTGTGGGGCATTCTGGAATCCCAACTCGCTAGTCTTCCCTTAAAGGAAGGTCTGTTCCAGAGTCGATTCTCTGAACCACTGGGGAGGTTTATTAATCATCCCAAGGAGGTGCTCTGTTATATGCTTTGGAGATGACCTTCCATGCAAGGGGCACTTATGTGGGGAGGGGCATTCAAATCTGAAGTCAGATTTAAATTCACAGGTAACTCCAGGGTGGCTTTTCAAGAAAAGAAGGTATAGAAGATGGAGGGACAGAAAGAGAGCTGGGGAAGGAGGGAAGGAGGCTCTGAATTAGAAGTTTTGCACTGAACAGGGACTGGGACTTAACAACAAGAAAAACAACAACAACAAAAGTTTATGCTAAAATAAATAACTGTACTGAAAATCCTAGAAAGGCAAAAAATGTTTTCTCCAGATTGGAATGCTTTAAGTTCATGATGTAATCTGCAAATTCCAGATAGAAAACGAAGTTTATGTTTGCACACACCTGAGTGTTAACTGTATGTACTTCTGGGATAACTGCTGAAGTAGCCACGTATTGCTTCTGAACACACTCTTTACTTCCCTCATTACCTTTTGATTCATTTGCATGTCTCTCTCCTGCATGTTTTTCTCTGTATTTTAGTTACATTTGCTTTGTAGGGCAACTTCTTATTTTTGAAACCTCTGATTCTCCCATTCAAGAAAATATGGTGTATCTCCTTAGCATTCCAGATACTTCCTGTATATTTGGTAACAGTTATAAACACATATGTTTTTATTTAGTGTGGTAACAAATGAACCATGATTTTATCTTTATATGTTCCTAAATTTTAGCCTACATGTTCAGATAAATAAAACATAAATTCAGTAAAGTACAAAATTTGTCTTACTCATCGTTATATCACTAATGCATGGATACATTCCCAAAATTAAACAAATACTGGTTAAACAAATACTTCATAACTACTAGAAGGATGTTCCCATTTTCAGTTTTTCTCTGATCTTAGCATCTATTTGTGTCTGTGTGGACTGGCCAGGATTGATTGAGGGACAGGACAGGTGCTGGGGGGTTTGTCTCAGCTGCAGGGCACGCAGTCCAGTTCCAATGGATGGACAGAAGCCTTATTGCCAAGGTTACCTTAGACCACCTCCAGGCATTTTGGAGGAAATAGATTAGCTCTAGGAGTCCAGCATGGAGCATCAGGGAGCTTTAGTTTCAGGGCATGGCACAATAGTGGAGATTCAGGTGGTATTTAATATGGAGACACCTAGGGCTATAACAGGTGTTCTTTTTGTAGTCCAGCTCTGCTCATGTCAGTGCATGGGATTTATTTGTCAAATTTTAGTTTCTGAAGAAAGAGTGTGACAAAAGTATGATATGATACTAGGAACACAGATACAGGTACCAGGATAGTGATAGTTGCATACTGAAACTCAACAAGGGTGCAGAATTAGGAATGTAATGTCTATACCCCCTTAACACAATGGATGGCTTCCAGGAGGAAGGAGGCTGTTACTCTGGGCCCAGCAATCAGCCTTGTCCATCAGCCAGTCAGCAGAGTGCAGAACATGATTGAATGAGGAATGGAAAAGCGTAGGTATTCTCTTCCCTAAAGTGATTTGTCTGTGGGGTAGGGTGGTTTGGGAATCCAACGATGAAGCCTTGGAAATAAGGATGTAGTAATGTTCTGTGGGTGTCCTTGTAATTATGAGCACACCTTGTTCCTCCTCCTCCCTTGGCATCTTTATCTTTTCTTACTCCTTTCTACTTCTCATGCCTTTCTCTTTTCTCTTTCAACCTTTGCTTCCCCCCTTTTTCCCCTCAGATGCAGGGTATATTTTGTAAGCATGAAAAAAGTTTTGTACCTAATATTTTATGGCTGGAAACTAAAATCTAATATATAACTAAGAATAATCTAGGAAAAATGTGTGGGGATCCATAACATTGAGTGAAATTTTATCTATTTATTTCTTTTGCAACATTGATACAGTCTTAAGAATACATTTAATTTAGCCTTGTTTAAAAAAAATAAACCACACAATGCTTTAAGCACAACAAAAAATACAGGAGCCATTATATTGCTTTATTGTTCTTGGGAAGAAAGAAATATCACAGGAGAAATTTGTTGTTTTTGCTTTTGAATTAGCTACAGAAGAATAGATATCTACAGATTTATATGACCTTCCCCCCCACCTTTTCATTGGTGCATTATAATTCCTTGGGAATATATTAATTGAGTAGAATAAATATGAAATTATTTTACAATGTTGGATATAATGAAGTTTTTGCTGTTTTTTGTTTGTTTTGTTTTGTTTTTTAATCACTGATTCTTAAGGGGAATATTAAGGAGACAGGACAGAAGAGATGGTGTTAGATTCTTTGGGTTACAAAGAAAAAGACTCAGGTTACCCAGGTAAGGTTAAGCTTGGGGATGAAGACAGGAGTTCTGGCCATGTGTACAGTCTTTAAGGATTTTTCCAGGGAAAATGGACTGAGATTAAGAAATGGAAAGTAACCAGCGCAGCTCTTCCAAGCAGATTCCCTCTCTGCCCTCTAGTGACAGAGTTGATTCTCTACCTTTGTAATGAGAAAGGTTCCCTTCTGTCTTGCTTTTTCTGTGGCTCCCAACACTCTCTTCTGGATCATATTTCTTTGTCTTCTTCTGACCCGTTTTCTGATCACTCACAGTTCTTATTCTGCATGACTTCTACTGTCTCCTAACATTTGTAAAGCATCTTCTTCTTATGTATCTTTTGTTTTCTTTTCTAGTCACAGAGACTGATTCAGAATCTAGAACATGTTCTCTGTTATGGTAATTCAGTTTCTCTGTTTTGGTGGAGCTTTTGTTGCTGTGGGGTTCAGGTTCCTGTAGAAGACTTAGATCAGTTGGTCTTAACCTAGGTGCTCACGCTGGTCTCTTTAGAAGGAGGAGGGTTATGCTCAATGCCTCAGATAGGGTTATTCTTTCAGCAGGAGGAGGAGAGCAGGATGCTCGCAGATGAGATTTATAGCAGCAATAGTCGTTTTCTGAGCATACAGATGGCTAGTTTGAATATGGTGAGAAATTACTTGGGCATGCGGAGAATGGTGGTTGGAGGACCACCTGCAGTGCCTACACCAGGGACCTGCTCATAGTTGACCTTCCATGTATTTTTGCTTTGAGCAAAGCAGTCAGTGAATAAGAAATACTTATTTCTCATTTTGTTTTTGAGGCTGTCTTTGGATTTTGTTGCAAATTTTACTTATCACCTCCCTCATTTAATTTATATATTTCCCTTCCAATTTCATTTTCATTTTATGGGTTAATTTCCACCCATAGGTGGGACTTAAAAATACATAAGTTACTTCTCCAGGAAATTGCACTTACTTGATATTGATGGCATTTGTAAGCATATAAGACTATTTCATTTTTTTTTTTAAAGGAACAAAGATTACATCTCAGAGTATTGTCTCTATCTTGGAAACATTACTTCTCTATAAAATCCCTTAGCAGGTGCTCACAGATTATTCAGATAGTATCCACTAAAAGCACAGCTAGAGTTTTTAAAATGGGAGATGAAGTTGCCTTTCAAATGTAAGTTACTTCTGTTTAAATAACAGTCTCTCTCTCTCTCTCTCTCTCTCTCTCTCTCTCTCTCTCTCTCTCTCTCTCTCTCCCCTCCTCCCCTTCTCCCTTTCTCCACCCACTTCTGTCTCTGTCTTCTCCCACCCCTTGTTTATGTGTTTGTTGTCAGAGTAGAGCTCCTGACTTACTAATAAGATTCTCTTACTTTAACTCTTTCCTTTCCTCACCCAAATCCTTCCCAAACATGTATCTAGCATTTACTGTGGACCAGGCATAAAGAAAATGATGCAATTTCAGTATAATTCAGACCTATAGCAAGGGCGTGATTGCCACATTTAAAATGCAGCTGGCAAGATACAAGTATTTTGAATACTATGGTTTCCTTGATTAGGCAGTAATTTCCATTCATTTGTACACACATCTGCCACATAGTTTCAGACTTCATACTGTATCTGTTTTCTTCTATAGCAGATATTCTTGGCAGATATTAATAGAAAAAAGACCAAACTTCACCATTATTTTAATTGACAATAAACAATTCATAGTTTAGGATAGTTTTCTTATAAGACTACCCCTTATCCAAAATGGATAAGAGCTTTTCTATTCCAGGACTATCAATAAAAACTTTAAGAGCTTACCAAAAAAGTGCAATCAAAGGATAAATAACACATAGGATTAGTATGCAAACTATGTGTGATATCATCCAGGTGTAAAAAGGAAATAAAGTTGTGGTCGTGGCTCTGATGCTACTAACTCAATTCTCATTGTTATGTTTCTCTTTGGTAAAAGAGGAAAAATGGAATATTATATATGGGACATGGTTGTTTGGAAAATAAAATGCAATTATGTCAGTGAAAGCACTTGGAAAAATGAAAAGAACCTTACCAATTCATCATCAGAGACTGACCTAATTTGTACAGATTACTACTTAGAAATTAAGAATTAAGTTAGATGAAACTGTTTAATGGGCTGACATTGATTTTAGCATTTATTACAAGTTATTATAATTCATTTGCATGTATGTCTCCTCTACTTTATTTGAAGCTAAATTTCTTCATCTCTTTTCCCAGTCCAAAATGCAATGCCAGACACTGAGCAAGTGTTCAATAAATGTTAATCAGATGAATAAAACTAGGGAGAAGATGAGGAAAGAATAATCTTTAAAATATCAGAATATGCTTATTATAAAGTATCCCAGCAACTTTGCCATATTTTACAGAGAGAGGTACATGTATCATACTAAGTCATTGATTCATCTGTGCCTCAAACTGAGATTGGAAGATTTTTGTTCCCTTCAGCTCACTTGCTGTAAATGGTTACAGCACACTAGAAAGAAGAATGTGCTCCTGGCAGTATTGTCCTCATTAACTGTATTACGCAATGTCTTCATTGTCTGAAATAATGTTTCCTACTGATTTGATTTTAAGTGTTTTCATGCACAGCAAAGAGATGAAGACTGGTTTGTCCAGTTTTCCAGAGATGAGTTCTCCAGGGGAGTGATTTCCTATGGCCGATGCTAGTTTTTTCCCTTTAACGAATAGATGCTGAAAATTAGGAAGATTTTTCTTTGATTATCTTCTTCTTTTAATGAATCACAACTTGGAAATTAGAAATTCTTGCTATTGCATGTTCTTGTATTTTCTGTGGTTCCTTGTTGAAATGTCTTACTGAAAGTTTACATGGAAGGGCAGATTTTTATTCTACTTACTGGAAAAGGGAAGTTTGGTTGAACATTTTACTTCTTCAGCACAAGTCATTACTTATCCTGGAATGCATCTTTTGTTGCTGGTAAAGTGATCTCACATTTGTATAGTGCTTACAGCTTTCACACATGCCCCTAGGAGAGAGGGAAGAAAGATAACGTAGTGTTGCAAAATGTGCTATAAGTTATAGAACATTTGATTTAACTTCCATGCAACATACTTAGCCATCAAATTAAGTTAGACTTGATGTTATTATTTGGCATTGCCATCACTTTTATTTTTTCTGATAAATCTGTGAACAAAGAAGAGATTTACTAAATCTCCTTTAAACTATGTCATTGGGTCTTGGGAGATTAAATTCAACAAAATGATTGCTGTCTTCTTTGCTCACAGATGGAAAACTATCTTCAAATATCACAGATCAGTTGGAAAAGAAGAAATTTTAAAAGTATTGTTAAGGCAGAAAAAACTTCTTTTGATGAAGAAAATGTAGAGAAGTCTTAACAAAAAGATGATCACAGAAGGGTATATATAGTGTTTGTTCTTTATAAGTAATTTATATATTAATTTTATAGTCTAGATGATATTTTATGGGGATGGAGAAGGTAATCATTCAAATACCTATTTATCATGCATGACTTGTTTCTTCAGTGGTTATAGTTGGTGGAATTCTATTTGAGTTGGGACTTAGTGCTAAGGGAAAGGGGAAAAATGGAGAAAAAAAATCTAGAGATGATCAGGTACTTGTGGGGAGCAGTAAATAGTGATATATATATTTGAACCCAGAGAAGAAAAACGGTCATAACACTTTTATAAGGGAACAAAAATGAAAAATGAGATTTCATAAGCTAAACTTTTATGCATTTAATAGTTGATATTTGGGGAAAACTTTTTAATATGTTATATTTTGTGATACTGTGACATGGTCCAGCACCCGGTCTTCAAAATGAAATTGTGAAACTGTAGACTCAGGTATCTGATATATCTATAACTTTCTTATAAAATAAAGTTGAGTTTATATTTCTAGTTCTACAAGTGCTGATATTTCAAGTGATTATTTTCAATAGGCTCTTCAGACATCACACAGAAGATATCAAATCCTTAGGCATGGAAAGCTATTAAAGGTCCAGATGTCAAAGCAGATACTTCACTGTAGAAACTTCATTGCCCAGTTAGTAGGACACAAAAGATTTACTTAGCTACTATCCTTGTACAGAGCTTTAAAGAAATAAGGAATTACCTTCTCATAGTAGAAGAAGGTTAGAATAATTCTATTCAGCAACCAATATGTTTTTTTTAATTTGCTTTACATTGTAAAATATTATGGTAACTCCTCAGCAATGAGATATCATTCACTGTGTGTAATTTTTAAATGAGGAAATTTTTCACATCAATATTGAACATGAAGTTTATGAAATTGTTCATATCTTGGCTAAATCTGTTTATTTACTATTTGATCTCCTCCATGATTCTCAACAGAAGAAAGATATAATTAATATTGTAATATTCCTACCTATATTTGGTGAAACACTGTATTGCATCTTAAGCAAACATAAAAATTTTGAAGTCTCTAAAGTTCTCCCTATTTATCTGAAAAACCTACTAAAGGCTCATTTGAAATTTCGTGTGCTTTCAAAGTCTCTAACAAAAATGCGTATTTTCAAAACAACAAAAGAGTGGTTGAATAATAATTTTGCAGGAAAATTTTATTTTCTTCAGCATATCAATCATTTTGTCCCATTATTATTTTGTGATGTTAGTTCAACTAAGGGAAAGCCATATAAAATTCAATAAAGTATGTCCCTATAAGTAGTGTCCCTGTAAGTAGTGTACATTTAAGAGTAATTATTTGGTTATACTTGACAGAAAACAACTAAAACTTAGTTGAAACAAAATATACATTGGTTATCGTAATCAAAAGTTCTATAGTGGTCTTCAAGCATGGCTGAATCCAGATACAAACACACACTCTCACACACACACATATGTATGTGTGTGTGTGTGTGTGTGTATTATTAGTTATTGATAAAACTTTATTTATTTATTTGTTTCTATGTGCTGCTGAGAATCGAACCTAGTGCCTCACACATGCCAGGCAATTGCTCTACCACTGAGGCACAACCCCAGCCCAGGCAGTCATATATTTATTTCTTTCTCACTACCCTGCTTTCCAGGGTAAGATAGCTGGATATTTCAAGTCAAGAAATATAATGTCCAAATAAATTTCAGGCTTTCATTTGTGCAGTTAATTAACTCAAGGGGAAAGAGTTTACTTCTTTCAAGGTTTAGAGAAAGGCACTGATTTTATCTTGCATATTGTAACTTTATCCACACTTTTTTTCATGAATGCTTATGACTAGGATCATGCTCTTATTGCCCTGTCCTGGTACTGGCATTGCCGTCCATACCCAAATATGTCTGCGGGAAGAAGGGAAAAAGTGTGGGTGTGCAAAAAAAAAAAAAAAAAAAAAACCCAGAATGCTATTCCCAGAATGTTTGGGGGTGGCGAAGGGTTGGGGTGGTGTCAAGAGAGCACAATGTAAGTATATACTAAAGTAAATGAAGAATGAAAGATGTAGTGTTGTGAAAATGTCACCTGATAAATGAGCAGCAGTTCAAAATAGTACACTAACATTTGGCATTAGAGAAGCATACAGAATAATTGTAGAACATTCTGAAAATGTTTGCTAAAGAAAAGAATTCAAACATGCCCGGTCACTATATAAGACACTTGTGATATTTGCATCTCTGAGTCTGTTTCTTCATTCATAAAATAATAATTATATGATTAACAGTAGATTCATATGTATACTTTTGGTGCTGCATTATAATGATATGAAAAGTTTCCCAGATTTTATTGAGTGTATAATTTAAAGTGAATTGTATCCAATTATGGTGATATTGCAATTAATTTAGGATAAAGACAAGATTAAGTAAAATTCTCCTCATCCCCAACCAATTGTGGGAAATTGAAGACTGAATTATAGCTCATTAAAATTTGCATTTAAATATATTACACACTTTGTGGAGAGTATCACGAGTAACATTAGGCTTCATAGGACTAGAAAATCTAAACTAGTGACTATTTATATAATCCAAGTTAATGAATACTTTCTAATCTATCTTTTCATTAAATAATCAACCAATTCTTGGCTTCTTTCATTTGAATAGTATTTATTGTGTGACTATTTAAAAACTGCTTAATAAGGGCCTTTATTGAATAGCTGCTTTCCTGAATTCTGAAATATATTTACATGATATGTAGCTTTTATTAGTATTATAAAGTCTTCTAAAAATTAAGTGTGGCTTTTGACAGTTTTTTTTTTTTTCACATTTAAAAATATCTTAACAATCAGTTTTTAAAAACTGGTACATTATAATTATACCAGGAGGTATTTATTGTTATATATTCATACGTGCACACAGTACAACAGTATAATTTGGCTAGTACCGTGCTCTACTACCCTTACCTGTCCCTTTTCTCTAGTCTACTAGATTCCCTTTAATTTTTTCTTTTTAAAAATTAATTAATTTATTTTACTTAGGTATATATGACAGCTGAATGCATTTTGATTCATTGTACATGATTGCAGAACAACTTTTCATTTCTCTGGTTATACATGATATGACATCACAACATATGTGCAGTCATACATGTACCTAGGTTAATGATGTTCATCTCATTCCACCATCTTTCCTTCCCCCATTTCCACTCCTCACCCCTCCCTCTCATTTGCCCCATCAAAGTTCCTCTATTCCTCCCATGCTACCCTCCCCACCCACATTATAGATAAGCATCTACTTATCAGATAGAACATTGGTTTTGGGTTTGGCTTACTTCACTTAGCATGATAGTCTCCAACTCCACCTATTTACCTACAAATGCCATAATTTTAATTCTCTTTTAATGCTGAGTAATATTACATTGTGTGTGTGTGTATGTATATATATAATATATATATCACAGTTTATATATATATATATAAATATATATATAAATATATATATAAATATATATATATATATATATATATATATATATATATATATATATATCACAGTTTCTTTATCCAATCATCTATTGAAGGGCCTTTTGATATCACAGTTTCTTTATCCAATCATCTATTGAAGGGCCTTTTGGTTGCTTCCACAGTTTAGCTATTGTGAATTGAGCTGCTGTAAACATTTGATGTGGCTGTGACACTATAGTATGCTAATTTTAAGTCCTTTGGATATAGACTGAGCAGTGGCATAGCTGAGTCAAATGGTGGTTCCATTCTAAGTTTTCTAAGGAATTTCCATACTGCTTTCCAGATTGGTTACACCAATTTGCAGTCCCAACAGAAATGTGTGAGTGTGCCTCTTCCCCCACATCCTTGTTAACATTTACTGTTGTCTGTATTCATGATAACTGCCATTCTGACTGGTATGAGATGAAATCTTGATTTGCGTTTCTCTAGTTACTAGAGATGTTGAACATTTTTTCATATTTTGTTGTCCAAATATATATCTTCTTCTTAAAAGTGTCTTTTCAGTTCTTTGGCCCATTTATTAATTGGGTTGTTTGTGTTTATGGTGCTAAGTTTTTTGAGTTCTTTATATATCCTGGAGATTAGTGCTCTATCTGACCTGCGTGTAGGAAAAATTTGCTCCCCAAATGTAGGCTCTCTCTTCACCTCATTGATGTTTCTTTTGCTGAAAAGAAGCTTTTTAGTTTGAGTCCATCCCATTTATTAATTCTTAATTTTATTTCTTGTGCTTTAGGAGTCTTGTTAAGGAAGTTGGGGCCTAATCCGACGTGATGAAGATTTGGGACTACTTTTTCCTGTGTTAAACACAGGGTATCTGGTCTAATTCCTAGGACCTTGATATACTTTGAGCTGAGTTTTGTGCATGGTGAGAGATAGGGGTTTATTTTCATTTTGCTGCACATGGATTTTCAGTTATCCCTGCACCGTTTGTTGAAGAGGCTATTTTTTCTCCAATGTATGTTTTTGGCGTCTTTGTCTAGTATGAGATAACTATATTTTTGTGGGTTTGTCTCTGTGTCTTCTATTCTGGATTTTTGATCTATATGTCTATTTTGGTGCCAATATCATGCCATTCTTGTTACTATAGCTTTTTAGTTTAAGGTCTGGTATTATGATGCAGTATTATGATATTGCATCATAATACATTTAAGGATTATTATCCTTAATAATCTTGTTAAGGATTGCTTTGGTTATTCTTGGTGTCTTATTTTTCCAAATGAATTTCATAATTGTTTTTTTCTATTTCATAAGGAATAATATGGGATTTTAACTGGAATTGCATTGAATCTGTATAGTGCTTTGGGTAGTATGGCCATTTGGATAATATTAATTTTGTCTATCCAAGAGCATGGGAGATCTTTCCATCTTCTAAAGACTTCTTCAATTTCTTTATTCAGTGTTCTGTAGTTTTCATTATAGAAGTCTTTCACCTCTTTTGTTAAGTTGGTTCCCAAGTATTTTTTTTTTTTTGAGGCTATTGTGAATGGGGTCATTTTCCTAATTTCTCTTTCAGAGAAATTATCACTGATGTATAGAAACACAATTGATTTATGGGTATTGATTTTATATTCTGCTACTTCACTGAATTCATTAATTAATTCTAGAAGTTTTCTGGTGGAATTTTTTGGATCCTTTGAGTATAGAATCATGTCATCAGCAAATAACGATAGTTTGCGTTCTTCTTTTCCTATCTGTATACCTTCAGTTTCTTTTGTCTGTCTAATTGCTCTGGCTGGAGTTTCAAGGACCATGTTGAAGTGGTGAAAGAGGGCATTTTTGTCTTATTCCAGGTTTTAGAGGGAATGTTTCCAATTTTTCTCCATTTAGAATTATGTTAGCCTTTGGTTTAGCATAGATAGCTTTCACAGTGTTGAAATATGTTCCTACTTTCCCTAGTTTTTCTAATGTTTTGAACATGAAAGGGTACTGTATTTTGTCAAATACTTTCTCTGCATCAGTTGGTATAATCATATGATTCTTATCTTTAAGTCTATTGATGTGATGAATCATATTTATTAATTTCCTTATGTTGACCCGAACTTGCATCCCTGAAATAAACCCCATTTGATCATTATGCACTATTTTTTATATGTTTTTATATGCAATTTGCCAGAATTTTATTGAGAATTTTTGCATCAATGCTCTTCAGGGATATTGGTCTGAAATTTTCTTTCATTGATGTATCTCTGCCTGGTTTTGGTATCAGGGTGATACCACTTCATAGAATGAGTTTGGAAGGTTTCCTTCCTTTTTTATTTCATGGAATAATTAGAGGAGTGTTGGAATTAATTCTTATTTGTGGGTCTTATAGAATTCAGCTGTGAATCCATCTGGTCCCAATGTTTTCTTGGTTGGTAGGCTTTTGATGGCATCTTATATTTTCCTTCCTTGAAACTGATCTGTATCTGTTCAAATTGTGTGTGTCCTCTTGACTCAGTTTGGGTTGATCATTTGCCTCTAGAAATTTATTGGTGACTTCAAGATTTTCTATTCTAATGGAGTATACATTTTCAAAATAGTTTCTAATTGTCTTTTATTTTTTAGTTGTATTTCAGTAGTGTCTGTCATGATTTTTTTTTCATCACAAATTTTAGTAATTTGAGTTTTCTCCTTCCTTCTTTTCATTAGAGTGGCTAAGGGCTTGCCAATTTTATTTATTTTTTCAAAGATTCAACTTTTTGTTTTGTCAATTTTTGAATTGTTTCTTTTGTTTCAATTTCATTGATTTCTGCTCTGATTTTAATCATGTCCTGTCTTCTACTACGTTTGGTATTGGTTTCTTCTTATTTTTCTAGGGCTTTGAAATGTAATGTTAGGTCGTTTATTTGTTGACTTTTTTTTCTTTTGGTGAATAAGCTTAATGCAGTGAACTTTCCTCTTAGCACTGCCTTTATAGTGTCCCAGAGATTTTGATAAGTTGTATAAGAATTTCATTTACCTCTAAGATTTTAATGTTTTTATCTCCTCCCTGATGTCTTCTGTTATCCATGTGTCATTCAATAGCATATTGTTTAGTCTCCAGGAGTTGGAGTAGCTTCTCTTTTAATGTTTATCATTGATTTCTAGTTTTATTCCATTATGGTCTGATAGAATGCAGGGTAGTATCTTCAATGTTTTGTACTTGACAAGACTTGCTTTGTGGTATAACATATGGTCTCTTGGAGAAGGATCCATGTGCTGCTGAGAAGAACATGTATTTGCTTATTGATGGATGGAATATTCTATATATGTCTATTAAGTTCAAATTATTGATTGTATTATTGAATTAGATAGTTTATTTGTTTAGTTTTTGTTTGGAAGATCTATCTAGAGGTGATAGAGGTGTGTTGAAGTCATCTAGTATTATTGGGTTGTGGTCCATTTGGTTCTTGTATTTGAGAAGAGTTTGTTTGACATACATAGATGTCCCATTGTTTGGGGCATAGGTATCTATGATTGTTATGTCTTGTTGATGTATGAATCCTTTAAGCAGTATGAAATGTCTTTCTTTATCCCTTTTCACTAGCTTTGGTTTGAAGTCCACTTTATCTGATATGAGGATGGATATTGCTGCTTGTTTACATAGTCCATGTGAGTGGTATGTTTTTTTTTCCCACCCTTCCACCTTCAGTCTGTGGATGTCTTTTAGTGAGATAGTCTTTTGAAGGAAACATATTGTTGGGTCTTTTTTCTTTAATTGAATATGTCAGTCTGTGTCTTTTAATTGATGGAGTTGAGGCCATTCACATTCAGGGTTATTTTTGAAATATGATTTGTATTCCCAGACATTTTGGGTTATTTTTGTTTTGTTTTTTTTATCTTGACTTGGTTTGACCTTGATTGGCCTTTCCTTTAGTGTAGTTCCTCTCTTTGCTGATTTTCATTGTTGTTTTTCATTTCCTCCTCCTGGAATATTTTGTGGAGAATGCTCTGTATTGCAGGCTTTCTCACTTTAAATTCTTTTAACTTTTGTTTATCATGAAAAGTTTTCATTTTGTCACCAAATCTGAAGCTTAATTTTGCTGGATATAAAATTCTTGGTTGGCATCCATTTTCTTTCAGAACTTGGTTTACGTTGTTCCAGGATCTCCTGGCTTGAGAGTCTGGGTTGAAAAATCTGCTGAGATATGAATTGGTCTCCCCGATATGTGATCTGATTTCTTTCATGTCTGCTCTGAGCCACACTAGCAGCAAGATCTTACTAAAATAATATCTATCTATCTATCTATCTATCTCAATGTTATTATAACATTTATACAAATATGTATATACATGTATATCATATATGTTTAACCATATATATGTACCTATATATGTTTTATATATATGTACACCCACATATATACATATTTGTGTGTGTGTGTGTATATATATATATATATACACACACACACACTGTAGCACTTCTCTGTTTTATCATCCTCTTGTCACCTTAGGATAAAATCCAAATTTTACAGCGCAGTGTTCACAAGCTTTCCTGATGTGGTCTCAAGTTGTCACTAGAGCTTTGTGCAGGACAATCGCTTTTAAGTATTTTACTTTCAAGTCAATGTACTGTTTACCTTTCCTGCCACTTGGCGAGTTGTTTCTTATTCTTCCTCTCCCACCTGTGGCCTTTTCCTACTTAGTAGCTAGTTTCTAACTGAAGGTTCACGGGTTCCATCTTTTTTTAAGGAAGATTTTCCGGAAGCTACTCTATGTTTCTGTAGCACCTGACCTTACTATTTATACAGCACTCATTACATTGAAAAAATGCAAAAGAGAATATAGACTTATTTTCCTCTTATTATTGACTAAAACAATCAAGCATTCAAGATATACTTAGTTAATATTAGTTAAGTGGACTAAATGATTTTTCTAATGTATTTTTCTTAAAGAATAGGGGTGTGGTCATGATTATATGTATGCTGTAGCCTTAATGGGAAGACTGGAATACACAGGAAATGATTGCCCCAAGCCACTTAGGACAGATTCCTAAGTCACCACATTTGTACCTTAGGGTGGAAACATTTGAGAAGATCATGGCTGGTTACGGATGGGTAACTGGGGGCATAAACCAGAAGAGGAAACAAACTGGAGTCTGTTTATTAAGTGGAGTGTAATTTACTCTGACATAACTGCATGTAGGTGATAAGGGAAATAAGAAGGACCAGTAATGCTAGGTGTCTCGCTGTTACAGTAAGCGTTGCTCTATTTCTTACTTGAAGTCATTTTTAAAAAGGAGAAAAAAAAATAAACATTAGATCCAAATATCTGATTTGTGTATTTTGAATTTTAGAGACTGTGGGAGATGACTATGTAGGATTTTTTTGCAACATTTTTCGGATTAAATTGAAATAATATTAAATTATTGGACTATGTAGAAATGATAATATTAATAATTGTGATTTGTGTGTCATTTACTGACAAGTAGAGATGACTTTTCATTTGCCTTGTTTGTTCAGTTTGGTTTATTATACAGGAAAATTTAAAGATACAAGTGTTACGTTAACAGTTTGTGTTGCAATTCTAATAATGTTTTTCATAAGTCAGTGTTATTGGGAAAAATGAAAATTTTGCTAAAGGAATGATTGTCTTCATTTATTTCCTATACATCTTCAAATTGTATGAGAATGTCATAAATAGTGGCAAAACAGTATCAAATTAAACATACTAAAATTTAAAAAAAAGCATTTGAATTGGACAGCAGGATTTTATATTAAAATGTAAAATAAAAACATGTTCAAAAGAGCAGCTCATAAGCCAATCTCATTTTTTGAAAGAATATTCTAAGTGTTCTTTCTATGAACAAATATAATCATGTCACCCTTGCAATAATAGATCCAGTGCAGAATATATATCATTTTCCTGCAAAAAGAAAGACAGAAGTAGGCACAAGTTCATTCTTGTTTTTGATGTGGGTATTTTTCTGGGCTTCTTTATTCTGTCACATTGCATAAAATATTCTACTTTGAAAAGTATTTCCTATAGTAAGATCAAGTTTCAGTTAATCTGAAATGCAAATAAAAGCTCTGGGAATGTTAAGTTGAACTGACCATTTTGAGGAACATGTTAATTTTTTTGTACTGGGGATTGAACTCAGGGGCACTCAACCAACCAGACACATCCCCAGCCCTAGTTTGTATTTTATTTAGAGACAGGGTCTCACTGAGTTGCTCAGCGCCTTGCCTTTACTAAGGTGGGCTTTGAACTTGCAGTCTTCCTGCCTCAGCCTCCTGAGCCGCTGGGATTACAGGTGTGTGCCACTGAGCCCAACTATGTTTACTTTTTAATAATATTTTAGAATATGATTTATTGAATATTTTGGTTAACATTTATGTTATCTTGGATAGCTTCTCTCTAATTTTTTAGATTAATATTTGTCACAAATTACCCTCATCCTGAAAAGAACTAGTTTTTACCCCCCTTTTCTTCTTCCCTAAGACAATAAACAAGAAAAATATAATCTTGTTTATTAAATCACTCTGGAAATCATAACATGGTTTCATGGTTTTCTTCTCACTATGTATCATGTTTAAAATTCTCTATCCTCAACGGACAGACCTTTTTTCATAGCTGGCAGTATAGGACAAAGCAGTCTTTACATTTTGAGGAAAGATAAAATGAATTTTATCATTCACATACTCCAAAGTCTAGTGATCAGTAAGAGAATACCATATGATTTAGCAAATATCATCAGACTGGAAGGGCAAATATTATTTGTCTTTAATATATAAAGTATCGATATGTGGCCTTGAAATATTTTAGAATATGATTTATTGAATATTTTGGTTAACATTTACTTATATTTTAATTTATATTGCTTATATTTTAATTCAGATGTTTAAATTGCAGTCTTCTGGGGCAGATGCTCTTGATGAACTGCCTATATGCTGTTCCCCTTAACACTGCAGTTCACACTGGCAGAATCTCCATTATCAGATATTCCTGCATTTGGGTTTCTTTGACTACCAAAGACAACTTTGCCAACCAAAGCAGGCGGGAAGTCTCAGGGAATTAACACCACTGGGAGCATGACTCAGCTAATGATTAATGAGGGTTGGTGTATCCCAATGCCTACTCTTTCATTTTTCAGGTGAGATGTATCTGTCTACACTGGGTATCAGATTTTCCCCAGCCAGTTTACACTGTAGTTGCCAACAGTGTTGATGGACTTGATGATGCTCTCTCTGTTAATAAGAGGCCTTACAGTACTTGTCTCACTTCTTTTCTCCCTACTGGTGTTTCCTGGGATCATCTCACAAATAAATTGTCTTGTAATTGAGTTGTTACATCAGGATTTGCCTCTGGGGGAAGTTAAATTAAGATCTTTTTAAAGCTCTGATAGAAAAGGAAAAGAAAGTGAACAAATAGATAAACAAGTTTCTAAAGAAGATTGCACCTAAGATGAAAGAAGAGTTTTCAGTGTATGTATGTATATATATATGTATACATGTATATATATATATATATATATATATATATATAAATCTTAGATACAAACACAGAAGTAGGAATAAAATAATATTTGATCTCACTCTATTATTGAAGAAAGTAAAAAATGTAGGTATGGTGTCACTGATACTCATATCATGGTGGAGGCAAGACAAATTTGTGTGTGTGTGTGTGTGTGTGTCTCTCTCTCTATATATAATCTCCTTATTTTTGCCAGAAAAAAATGGTGTTTTGGCAAGAAGAGGTATTATTCTGTGATTTTTTTCTGCTACCATATGGATTTTTGTTGGAGGTACATTTGAAGTGACTGAATTAAGGGAAGACCATTTGTGTTGTTGTATCTACCTGGAAAGTCTTTTTCATTTTGTCTGTTGGGATGAAAATTTAAAAGTCTTAACCCAAACTATCTGTTTTGGTTTTAACATGTTGATCAATGGAAGGATAACTATCTAAATGCCTTTTTATCATAATTGAAGTGGAATGAAAATAAATCTTTGCTTTTTCATATTCTGTATCACTTTGGGAATCATGAGCAGGTTGTGAGCTCAGTTAGTCTAATTAGCTACTATGTGAAAGAGATAACTGAGCTACTTACACAGCTCAAGGGAGAGAGGCATTTATAGTCCACCAACTACCACTGGGTTATAACAGTAACATACCTACGAGTTAAAACTTTAACTCACTAGGTATGTGGCAGTACTGCTACTTGTCATCATCTAGCAACCTGCCACTCTATCTTTTTAAAAAATATGTTTTATTATTATTTCCCTACCATATGGAAACTTTCTTGAACTTTCACAAGAAGTATAATTAAAATTTTAGAAGATATAATGTACTCTCTAAATAAAAGAATGTAATTACTGATGAATTCTATTAAGCCCAATTTTAATTTCATTTTTATTGTATTTATTTTATCTGATATACATAGGAGAGGAAGTGATAGAAGAAGAATTCTGTTGGCAGCTATATGATTGAAGCTACAAAAGGCCAAGTGTCCATATATTCTTTCAACTATATTTGAGCATATTCAGGTAAGAACAAATCATTACTTATATACTATTTCTAAAAAGATTATTAAAGGAAAATGATAAAATACATTAAAGCAAAATAAAATTAAGAGCAGATATAAATGGGGTACCACAGTGCACCCCTGTAATCCAAGCAACTCAAGAGGCTGAGGCAGAAGTATTAAAAATTGAAGGCTAACTTAGGCTACTTTGGGAGACTCTGTATCAATTAAAAAAAAAAAAGAAAAAGAATGGCTAGGAATGTTGCTCAGTGGTAGAGTACCCTTGAGTTCAATCCTTGGTACAAAAAAAAAAAAAAAAATCAAAACAAAACACAAACAAATACCTTTTTTAAAAAATAACATTTGTGGTTGTTCTATGTCATTTGATTTTTGCTTTGCTGGTTTTCTTTTTTAAACCAAATTGAGGTGATAAATTATATTTTTGTATCTTTGTTGATAATATTATGGTTATTTTTTTTATTTTTTTTTGTGCTGTGTGCAGGTCAAACTCATGATAGAAATTTACTCTACCATTGAACTATACTCTAAGCTTTCTTTATTATTTTTGTAATACACCTACTTTGTTCTATTCTTTGGGAATGTGAATTTATGTTTCATATTTTACACTGTATCATTTGACATATAAATGATTTTAAAATATTTTAGGGTATGTTCTGGGTGTGGTGGTGCACGCCTGTAATCCCAGTGGCTTGGGAGGCTGAGGCAGGAGGATCTTGATTTCAAAGCCAGCCTCAGCAACAGCTAAGCGCTAAGCAAAAACTCAGTGAGACCGTCTTTAAAACACAAAATTGGGCTGGAGATGTGGCTTATTGGTTGGGTGCCCCTGAGTTCAATCCCTGGTTCCCCCCCCATCACTGTATATGCATATTTAGGGTATATGTCTTTATTATTCAGTAAAAACATAGATAAAGTAGAGTTATTATTATCTTAGTAGAGTTATTAAAATAGCATCACTGAGTCAATGATTATGATGTTTTAAAGGCTTTTTGTTGTTGAGTTTACCCACAGAAGGTAGAAATTGTTAAAGTTGTCCTTACTCAGTTTTGAAGACTGTTGAATTATTGACTACTATTTTATCATTCAAAAATTTTTATTAACTAAACTTACTTTGGATTGAAGAAAAACTCAAAACTAGGATTTTAAATTTTGATTGAAAACCGTAGCTTTCTCCTAGTCAGATATATTTAACAAGCATATTCCCTTATATAACTAAGCCTAGAAGAAAAGTGGCTATATATATATGCATAATCTTTCCACATGACTGAAAATGCAGTATTTGTCAATGAAGACATGTATCCATTTGTTTAACTGATGTTTATTGAAAACTTAGTGTGACACTAAACCTAACCACTGTGATTATTGAGCAATGGGAATGGTGTTAGTTGAGATTAGGGAAAGAGAAGCACAGAAATAGTTCCTTGTTACTTTGACTTTCAATAAAACTATGATAAGATAAGAAACACATTTCAGTAATTCCAGTAGAGGCAGAGTGTACCAAATGCCACAGAAGAAGTAAAAGGAAAGAACAGTTGCTGAAGTGAGGCCTCTTCACAAGTGGGAAGCCAGATTTCCAGAATAAGTAGGACTGGTAGTTAAAAGAAATGGAGAGTCAATTCAGAGCAAAGGGCAGGGCCGGGAAGGCATGGGGGATTATCAGGAAATTAGACAGATAGAGTAGAGAGAGCAAAGTAGTGGGGAGTGTGTTCTCTGTTCTTTGATTTGGGTTGATATACTTTGGAATTTGTATTTCATCATTAGATAGCGAGGACTAACTTTTTATAGTTTATATATATATATATATAAACTATTAAAAGTTATATATATATATAAATAATATTGTGTTCATCTACATATATATGTATATATTATTATATATATAAAACTTATTTATTTATTTAACGTGGTGCTGAAGATTGAACCCAGTGCCTCATGCATGTATGTGAGGCAAGCACTTCACCACTGAGCTACAACCCCAGCCATATAATTATTCATTTATAGAATCAGATGATCTGTGCTACCCTAAATAATTAAGAATTAAGAATTAATTTAGTGATACGTGTCTTAAAAGAACAAATAGAACCCAGATTAAAGAAAGGCAGAGTAATTTGTAGACTTTTCCTTCCTTGAAATCACCATTGGCTGAACACTTGCTATTTGCCAGGCACTAAACCATGAACTATAGAAAAAAAAATGAAGAAGACATAATCCCCATCCCAGGAGGTTGTAGTGTATTGAATGAAGCATACATGATGAACAAATGAATATAGTTCAACATGACACTTTAAGGGTAGATTCAGATTCAAGGAATGGCTAGCGGCCATTTGGGTATTTAACTTCCCAGTGGAGCTGCATGTTTTATAACCAAATCTGGGAAGTGTCGTCCCATCTGTAGTGAGTTTCATGTTGGTTTCCAAACAGATTCTCAAGTCCTAACTTGTGAATGTAAAATTATTAGACAGATAGGGTATATATAATTAAGGATCCTTGTATGTGATAATCTTGAATTAATCAGTAGAACCCTGACTCCAGTGACACAGGTCCTTAAAAGATAAAGAGAGGGGGAAGTACTGGTGAAGGAAATCTTCCATATTATGTTATGTCCATGTACAAATATACCACTCCTGCTTATATATTTAATTATAATTTACTAATTACAACATCAGTAACAACAACAGAAAGGAGTTCAGCAGAGTAGAACAAGTAAATCAGGTGAACAGCAAAGGATAGTACTGGGGAATGAGATTGATCAATTATAATTTGTGCATATACAAATATGGCATAGTGAATCCTATTATTTCTAATTATAATGTACCAATAAAATAATGAAAGATATAAAAAAAGAAGGCCATGTGAAGACACTCAGGGACTTCAGATCTATTACCTGTTGATGTAGCCACATGCAGTGGAGAAGCCACCAGAAGCTGGAAGACAAAGGAGACATAACCTCGCCTTTAGTTTACTGAGGGAGTGTAGCTTTTTCAATACCTTGATTCAGACTTCTGGCTTCCAGAATGACGACAGGATATATTTCTATTCTTTTAAGGCAGCCAGTGTATGTGTGGTAATTTGTTTTGGCAGCCCCAGAAAACGAATATACCGCTGTTTCTGTAGTCTCCTATTATTTTGAAGTAAGTTACTGAGTCTAGATTACATTTCAAGAGCACAGGATCACAAAGGGGCAAGAAAAATCAGCAGGCAGAGATTGCTGGAAATCATCTTAGAAGTGACCTGTTACGTTTGACTTCGCTTCCGGCTACCTCCATTTGTATGCTGTGTCTACACATGGAACAAACTCAGTAGATCAGAGGTTAGAATCATTATCTCACATTCTCAAAATCATGATCTTTCATCTGTATTTACTGCCTCTCTGATCAGAATTACTATTCACCTGAATAATCAAATTGGAAAACTTAGAGTCAAGTAAAATTTCTTCTCATTTAAAACGTCTGTCCTTACATTGATTAGCCATTCTTTTTCATTCTATTCTCTGAATTTTTATCACTTACAACTCCTTATTTTTAATGTCTCACTGTTTTCAGGCTTTTATGATAGCTTCCAAATGTAGTTTAATAACCCTTAAATGTTCAAGTCTTTCTAACCCTTTCCTCTTCAAATCTTTCCTGCCAAGTGGATATGAAACCCACATGGGATAAGGTCATTACTTTTACTTAACATTTTTCTTTGGGTCTCTCCCTTCTTTATAAGCCAGATGACAGTTACTTAGCAGGAAATAGTCCCTGGTGATCTGACTTTTGACTTCCTGATTTCAACTTTATATTTAATCATTACTTCACATACATCTATATAATTGTATGAAATTGCAAAACATCTTATGTTCTCTATTTTTTGGTTATACAATCTCTTTTTCTACTGAATAGGTCCTTTTTAAGATTCAAAATACCTAGCAGGATGACTAATACTAATGGTCAGAACAAAATAGATTTTTATCCATTTAAAACTAATGGAAAAGATGAAAGAGTGGGAAACAGAAAACTCCTAAAACTCAACAAAATTGCTAAACTTTTATACTAGGCTAAACTGGAAATAAAGAAAAGAGAAAGGGATTTATGGACTGATTATGGACAAGGACTGTGAAATTTAAGGATAGGGTTAAAGGAAATATAAGTTCAGTGTAAATGTAGGAGAAGTAGAAAGTAAAAAAAAAAAGTTTACAAAAAGAGAAAATTTTGATCTTAGATTATAAATATACTTTAACCAGATGAAGACACATCAAGGAAACAAAACCTCAGACCAACATCTATAGTGAACATAGATGCAAAAAATCTTAATAAAATACTGACAGAAATCACATACAAAAACACATTAAAAAGATAGTGCACCATTATCAATTGAGGTTTGTCCAAGGGATGCGGGGTTGGTTCAACAAATGGAAATCAATAAATGTAATTTTTCACATCAATAGACTTAAAGATAAGAATCACATGATTATCTTAATAGAAACAGAAAAAGCATTTGACAAAATATAGCATCCATTCATGTTCTAAATACAAGAAAAACCAGGGATAGCAGGAACATACCTCAACATTGTAAAAGCTATATTTATTAAATCCATTCTAATTGGAAAAAGAATTCTCTCTAAAAACTAGAACAAGACAGGAATGCTTTCACCACTTTTTTTAAATCTAGTCTTTAAAACTGTGGCATAGCAATTAGGCAAAAGAAGAATTAAATGAATATGAATAGGAAAAGAAGAGCTCAAACTGTCCCTATTTGCTGATAACATGATTCTTTATTTAGAAGACCCAAAAAACTCCACTATAAAGCTTCTAGAACTCAAACAAAGTCAGCAAATTAGTAGGATATAAAATTAATATCCATAAATCAATTGCATTCTGATACATCAATGATGAATCAGCTGAAAGATAAATTAGGAAAACTACCCCATTCACAATAACTTCAAAAATAAACAAACAAACAAATAAATAAATAAAAACACTTGGGAATCAATCTAACAAAAGAGGTGAAAAACCTTTATGATGAAAACTACAGAACGTTAGAGAAAGAAATTGAAAATCTTAGAAGATGGAAAGAGCTCCCATGTTCTTGGATAGGCAGAATTAATATTGTCAAAATGGCCATACTACCAAAAGCTCTATACAGTTTTAATGTCACTCCTATTAGAATTCCAATGATGTTTTTCACAGAAATAGAAAAAGCAGTCATGAAATTCATTTGTAAAAATAGAAGACCCAGAAGAGCCAAAGCAGTCCTTAGTGAGAAAAATGATACAGTACGCATCACAATACCAGACATTAAATCGTACTACAGAGCTATAGTATTAAAAACAGCATGGTATTGGCACCAAAACAGACATGAAGACCAAAGGACCAGAATAGAAGACACTTGAGACAAACCCACATAAATACAGTCAGCTAATGTTAGGCAAAGGCACCATAGACATACATTGTAGAAAAGATAGCCTCCTCAACAAATGGTGCTTGGAAAACAGGAAATCCATATGTAGCAGAATGAAATTTAACTGCTCTCTCTCACTCTGCACAAAACTCAACTCAAAGTGGATCAAAAATCTAGGAATTAGACCAGAAACCCTGCACCTCCTAGAAGGAAATGTTGTCCTAACACTCCATCATGTTGGCTTAGGAACCAACTTCCTCAACAAGACTCTTAAAGTGCAAGAAGTAAAATCAAGAATCAACAAATTGGCTAGCTTCACTTAGCATAATCTGCTCTAATGCCATCCATTTCCCTGCAAATTTCATGATTTTGTCATTTTTTAGTGCAGAGTAATACTCCATTGTGTATAAATGCCACATTTTTTTTTATCCGTTCATCTATTGAAGGGCATCTGGGTTGGTTCCACAGTCTAGCTATTGTGAATTGTGCTGCTATGAACATCGATGTGGCAGTATCCCTGTAGTAAGCTCTTTTAAGGTCTTCAGGGAATAGTCCTAGAAGGGCAATAGCTGGGTCAAATGGTGGATCCATTCCCAGCTTTCCCAGGAATCTCCATACTGCTTTCCAAATTGGCTGCACCAATTTGCAGTCCCACCAGCAATGTACAAGTATACCCTTTTCCCCACATCCTCGCCAGCACTTGATGTTGTTTGACTTCATAATGGCTGCCAATCTTACTGGAGTGAGATGGTATCTTAGGGTGGTTTTGATTTGCATTTCTCTGACTGCTAGAGATGGTGAGCATTTTTTCATGTACTTGTTGATTGATTGTATGTCCTCCTCTGAGAAGTGTCTGTTCAGGTCCTTGGCCCATTTGTTGATTGGGTTATTTGTTATCTTATTGTTTAATTTTTTTAGTTCTTTGTATACTCTGGATATCAGGGCTCTATCAAACAAATGCCAAATGTCTTCTTTGATATAATGAGAGCAACTAAGAACAGAGCAGGGAGGAAGAGCAGGAGGAACAGATTAACATTAAACAGAGACATGAGGTGGGAGGGAAAGGGAGAGAAAAGGGAAATTGCATGGAAATAGAAGGAGACCCTCATTGTTACACAAAATTACATATAAGAGGTTGTGAGGGGAATGGGTAGAAAACAAAGAGAGAAATGAATTACAGTAGATGGGGTAGAGAGAGAAGATGGGAGGGGAGGGGAGGGGGGATAGTAGAGGATAGGAAAGGTAGCAGAATACAACAGTTACTAATATGGCATTATGTAAAAATGTGGATGTGTAACCGATGTGATTCTGCAATCTGTATTTGGGGTAAAAATGGGAGTTCATAACCCACTTGAATCTAATGTATGAAATATGATATGTCAAGAGCTTTGTAATGTTTTGAACAACCAATAAAAAAATAAAAAGAAAAAAAAAAGAATCAACAAATTTGATTGTATCAAACTGAAAAGATTTTTCACAGAAAAGGAAACAACCAAGAACGTGAAGAGGGAACCTGGGGGAAAATCTTTGCCACCTGCAACTCAGAGCATTAACCTGGTATATATAAAGAACTAAAAAAAAATATACCAATAAAACAAATAACCCAATTAATAAATGGGCGAAAGAACTAAACAGGCACTCACAGAAGAAATATGAATGATCAACAAATACATGAAAAAAAATGTTCGATATCTCTAGCAATTGAAGAAATGCACATGAAAACTTCACTGAGGTTTCATTTCACTCCAGTCAGGATGGCAGTAATCAAGAATACAAGTAATAATAAATGTTGGTTAGGATGTGGGGAGAGAAGGTACACGTAGACATTGCGAGTTGGACTGCAAATTAGTGTAACCACTCTGGAAAGCAGTATGAAGATTCCTCAAAATACTTTGAATGGAACCACCATTTGATCTGCTTATATCACTCCTGGATATATATCCAAGGAAGTTAAAATCAATATACCACAGGGGCACAGTCACATAAATGTTTAGAGCACTTTTATTCCTAGTAGCTAAGCTATGGAACCAAACTAGGTACCTGACAACAGATGAATGGGTAAAGAAAATGTGATATATATACACAGTGGCATATTACTCAGACATGAAAAAAATGACTTTATGATATTTGGTGGTAAATGGGTAAAATTGGAGACAAATCATGCTAAGTGAAATAAGCCAATCTTCAAAATACAAAGTTCAAATGTTCTCTCTGATATGTGGATGCCAACATAGAACAAGTCGGGGGAATAGGAGTTCATTTGATTAGAGAAAGGGGAATAAAGGGAAGGAAGGTGAGATAGGACTAGCATTGGGATGAATTACTGCATAAAGGCTGACAAATCTGAAAAACAATATAATGTCCCTGATTTTTAGAAATTCAAGAAAATAGGAATTAATGGATATCTTTTTTATTTTTTTTTTTTGGTACCAGGAATTGAACTCAGGGGCATTCTACCACTGAGCTACATCCCCAGCCCTATTTTTTATTTTATTTATAGACAGGGTCTCACTGAGTTGCTTAGTGCCTCAGCGGCTGGCTTTGTACTCAAAATCCTCCTGTCTCAGCCTTCCAAGCAGCTAGGATTACAGGCCTGCACCACCATGCCTGGCTGGATATCTTTTTTAATAGTACTAAATGTATATATATTGGTATCATAAAGACAGCATTTTATTCAATGGAGGAAATGCTAGTAGCATTATAAATAAGATCAGGAACAAAGAAAACAAGGTTGATTGTCCTCACTTTCATTTAACATCACTGAAGGTACTAACCAATGAAATGTCATGCTAGAAATCAACTTCAGACTTAAGAAATGGAAAGGGGAATAAAGGGAAGGGAGGGGAGATAGGAATAGGAGAGACAGTGGAATGAATCTAACAAGACTTTCCTATGTATATATATGGATACAACTCAGTGACTCTCCACATCATGTACATCCGCAAGACTGGGATCCCAATTACAGTAACACATACTTCATGTTTGCATGTCATAAATATGTCAAAAATATGTCATAAATATGTCAAAAATATACTCTACTGTCATGTATAACTAAAAAGAACAAATTTAAAAGTTTAAATTCAAATGTATTTATCATGGGTGGTTTTAAGGTTTTGCAGTCTTAAAAGTTATGTTCTTATGGACATTGTAGTAGATTAGCTGGAGAGTGTAAAGAAGAGGATAGTCTTTCAAAATAGTGAGAGGTAAAATAAATCAAAGACAAAAATGTGGTGAATGTAAGGAAAGTGGCAAAAGGATCTAGATATGAAAATCTCTGTTTATTCTGTTGCACTAGGTAAGGCTAACAGTACGCTTCTTGAAGAGACTCTCTGGGCAAATCCCTCAGTGGAAGACTGATTCAAAACATCATTCAGATGATGTTTTATATGTTTAGATAAAAAGGCAAAGAACTGTTAAGCCACTGAAGAAATTAAAGAAAATCGTTTTCTTTTTATTTACCCTTTGAAGTTAACATTTATTATTTCTATGTGTGTAAAGCCTATTCCTGTTTTTATCTTGATGTTCAAATTAGTCTTTGTCTATACAGTGTTAACATTGGTTTTCATTTAGTAAAGAGTTTCGAAGAAAAAAATGTTTTGGATACTTAAATAATATGTAATTGCCAGGAATGGTTCCTTCATATGTTAATTGTCATCTTAATGAAATAATGAGATATATCAAGTGGTAGTTCATCACATATTGGTCTCTATATTGCAAAGTGCTAATTAGTTTACTGTAAAAAAATTATTTGTGCAAAGACAGTACCATTCATTATACCAGAACCTTGACTTATTAGTGGTAACTGTATTTATAAAATAGTTTATTTTTAGCTCATGATTTTAATTGAGAATATTTAGTTCAGTAAATTTTTAAAAAATTAACAAATAACTTTTATATTTAAATTTGCATTTATAAAGAGATGAAGGAGAAGAGTAGGGTTTGCATTATTATGTGCAATACATGAAGAAATGAAAGTAGCTTCTCAGGAAATAAAGGCAAATCATGAACTTCATATTGCATCGTTCATCATTTACATGGCCTGACAATCTAAACTAGGAACTTTTTGATCAGGTAACCATCTATAACACAACACTTACTTAAGTAAGCAGTCTATGATATTTATTGATCACATCTACATTTGAACAGTATAATTACTGTTCTTAAATTGCAAGTAGGAGACATTAGTTCTGAGTATTTAAACAAAAAGAGCAATTTCCAGAAAGAATATAGTTTTGCTTAGAGAATCAGAAGGTAATCAGATGAAATTATTCTCAGAAAAGATAGGAGTCAGACCGTTCCAAAGATCTACTCATAAATAAATCTACTCCTATATATAGAGAGATTCATGGGTACTTCTGGAGCTAACTCTGGACCAGTAATGCATTTAATGTTGCCCTCTTTCTCTGCACCCCATTCACGAAAAAGAGTGCTTTTGGCCGAGCCTCAGTCATTGTCCTCTCCTAGGAACCTTGGTACTTGATGCACAGTTCTTCCAAATTGCCTGCACTCAGAGAGGGTAAGTCCCAGAAGGAACTTCAGAGCTCTGAGACTAGGATCAGGAGTGGGTGTGGCATAAATAAAAACATTAGATATTGCAAAACTCCCTTCTCAGAAGAGGCGTTCAAGAGCCATCAAATCACAATGGCAATAATATCTCCAAAAATAAAGCTTTTGCCAGTAAAAGGAATGTAGATAATGATAATGTTGCTCAGATCTCAGTAAGTATCTATTATCATGAGAAATTTACTTTTTCTTTCTTTGGTAAATATATCTTTTGAGTGTGTGTGTGTGTGTGTGTGTGTATGATGTTCCAGTTTTCACACCAGGCAGTGAGCATAAAAATGTAAACAACAGAATTACTCTTTGCTATTTATGGACCCTGTATTCTATTGAGAACTGAAAATAAAGCCATTGTATATCGCATTAATTATAAGATGGGTGGTATATTTGTTTCCCAGGGCTACTATTAGAAAGAACTGTGAACTGGGGGAGGTGGAATTAAAACAACAAACATTCATTCTCAAACAGTTGGGGAATCCATCAAGGTGTCAGCCAGGTCACTACCCCTCCAGGAACTGTGAGGGAGGATCCTTCCTTGTTTCCTTCCGTTTCTGGAGACTTCTGGTGTGCCTCAGCTCTACTCAACAGAGCTCGTCTCTGGATGGCCTCCTTTCCTGTGTGTCTCTGTGTTCTCTGTTCCTCTTATAAATATTCCAGTCACTGGATGGGGGCCCATAGGAAATTCAGGATGATTTTTTGTCAGAATTCCTTGAGCTAATTATATCTGCAAAGAACCTATTTCCTAATGAGATCATCTGAGATTCTGAGTAGGTCTCAGTTTTGTGGGGAATAGTATTTAACCAAATATGGGAGAATACAAAATACTATTGGTGTTCCTAGCAAGGTCTGGGGGAGTGGGGGGAGAGGAGGAGAGAGAAAGGGAGGGAGGGAGGGAGGGAGGGGGAGAGAGAGAGAGAGAGAGAGAGAGAGAGAGAAGAAGAAGAAGAAGAGGAGGAGGAGGAGGAGGAGGAGGAGGAGGAGGAGGAGGAGGAGGAGGAGGAGGAGGAGGAGGGAGAAGGGATAATGACAAAGAAAGTAATGGGGCAGATGACAATAAGAAAACATTTTAAGAAATTTGACATTATCCTAACTCTAATAGCGTGTGTGTGGGGGTGGTGGTGACTACACAGGAGGGAATTAAGCAGGCAAATGACTTAAGAAGATTTGTGTTTTATAAAAATCACAATCGGTGCAATGTGGAGATGAGGAATAATCTGAGTAACATGGGAGGAAAAAGATAGCAAAGACACAGCAATTATATGGGTTTGAAATGGTAGTGGCTTCAAAAGGAGACGACAGTGGGAATGGAGAGGATAAATAAAATTCTGATATTTGACAAAAGTGGAATTGATATGTGAATTAAAGGAAAAGGATGATAAGAAAGGAATCACATGATGGCTCAGGTTACAATCTTGTGAGTATATGTAGATGACAGTGTAGGCTGTGAGACTGTAGGTGTGTGTGTGAGAGAGAAAGATGGATAAATAAATAAATAAAAGAATACAGTTTTCAATATTTTCTTTTCTTTTTTTTTTATACTGGGGATTGAACCCAGAGGCAGTTAACCACTGAGCCACACCCCCAGTCCTTTTTTTAAAAAATATATACATATTTTATTTAGAGACAGGGTCTGACTGAGTTGCTTAAGGCCTCACTATGTTGCTGAGGCTGGCTTTGAACTCAAAATACTCCTGTCTCAGGCTCCTGAGCTGCTGACATTACAGGTGTGCACCACTGCACCCAGCAGTTTTGGACATTTCTTAATTTGAGCTGCTAAGGAACTCCAAATCAATATGTTCAAAAGCTTGTTGTCTAATTGTCTATATAATACTGGTAAAGTTGAGTCAGGAAGCCATCACGTATAAATGGTACCTGAAATTGGAAATTTTTGGGGAAAACTTTCATATTATTACTATATCTAATAATGGAATATAGCAGAATTAAATGAATACCTTTGGAAATAATTTTCAGTGTCATAGGAAGTATCATTAGATATGACAAGTGAGAAGAATAAAACTGGGACAAGCTGTATCTACAGTAACATCTCAACACTATATATTTGGCTACAGTTAATAACAAATATTATAAGAAATGCACTTAATATTAGCCTGGGTATTTCTGGATGATTTTATTTGTCTTCTTTTATCTTTGGTTTCATAACACAGTGTGTTCAATGAGCATATACTGCTTTTATAAACAGAAAAATACTTTTTTGGGATAAATTTCAGCACATAAAATGTACCTGAAATAAGATATTTACAAAGGTATTTTACAAAATAAGCAATTGCTTTACAAAGAATGTGCATCTTTTGACTTAGGATAAAAAAATTGCAAGAGGATAAAGGACCATAAAACCTGGTTCAGTATTTATAAAATATCTTGAAATATGTAAGGAAATATAGATTGCATGTCCTAAGGTTAAGTAGCTATTTGATAAATTGGGGAAACATTACTTTTGGAAATAATGTAGAAAATAAATTTAGATTGAAGTTTTTCTCATTTGATTTTGCAAACCATTATTAGTGAATGGGAGCAATATAATAACACACAGAAAATAGATCATTTTATGTAAGTCGTCACAGGTAATTCCAGGTTGCCTTATGTAAGGCGATTAGCCGTAACATTCCTGTTCAGATTTTACTAATTTATGTAAGACTAAAGTGGTATTTAGATTTCTAGAACGCAAAGTTAGAACTGTAATATTAAATGTACTTTACAAATCCATGGGTGTGCTGTGAGAACAGAACATATTTGCATGTTCTTCTGTTTTCAGAATATTAAACAACTATTCCATTAACACATCCTGGGTGATACGATGATTCAATTAAAACTTTCTTCCTTATACTCATAATAACTTTAATTCATGGACAAATGCTGGCAATTACCTGTAATAAAGAAAATTATTTGATCCTTATGTGGGAGTTTTTTAAAAAAATGTTTTTTGATAATTGCTTAAACAACATTATTTGCTTTGATTCATCATTAAAAACTATGTGTTAATCTTGGCCTGAAGTATAATTTTTTTTTCTGTTTAATTACAAAACCCAAACATCCTTTTACTTGCTAATGAGTATAAAATAAACAGATGCTCTTTCTTTAAAGTTGTGTTGAATAGATTTTAATAATAAGCATACTAGAAATAAATTTCTCTGTTAGTTATCATAAGAAAATATAGATAATGATACTTACAAGAGGAAATAAGCCCAAACATATTTCAGTGAGGATACTGAGTTTTCCAAAGCCAGCTTATATCTCTTATATCACTTTATTAATGTAAAGAATAACTAAACAACTTTATGTATGCAAAATTTTGGCTTAATTAGGACAACAAACATGGACTTTTCTGGAAAACCTATCTGCTAGAAGTTTATGGGCTGATTATGCCCAGTCCTTGAATGGAATTTTCTCAACTCCTGAATGAGTTTCAAAAATATGTTATGGAATACTTAGCATCACAATAATCACAGTGATAATAATCACGATAGCCTACAGTTTCATATTGTGTAGTATGTATTAGTCACTGTTCTATCTATACAAATTGACCCATTTAATCATCACAGTGGAATTTTGAGTTAGGGAACTTAGTTTACAGGTGAGAAAGCTTAGTCATAAACAGGTAAATAAATTTTCCTGCAGTCAAACGACAGAGATGAGAGTTGAATGCAGCTGTTGTTCTTATTCTGTCTAGTACCCTACTTGTGAGGAAGACATATTAACACTGAAGAAAGGTTTTCAATAAAAAAGCCAATTAAACACCTCGTCATTGTTCCCTGGTTGCCTTCTTATAGATGATCTGACATTCAGCTCTATGCTAGACATGTTACAATTTCATCTTCTCCCACACTTTAATACCTCCTGCCCCCTTGTATTTTATTCATTTCAGATTCCTTAACATAGCTTTTCTCCTACCTAATATTCAGTTTTATGGTTTTATATACAGGTATTTTAATATATACCATTATAAAGAAAGTTCAAAGTAAATCTCTTAAATTGTTTCATTAGAAAGGATGAAAACAAATTATTGAAATAGTAAAACATAAATATATTAGCTCTTTGCCCTAAGTGAACACAATAGTTAAGTTTTTAGAAATGTGAAACTATTAGAACTTCTGACATTCCCTTGTATAAGTTAAACACATACTTGATGTTAAATTACTTTTTGAGAAGAAAATTATAGACTTTTTTGTTTCTTATTATAAACCAAGCACATGCAACAATCTTTTACTCACAACTCAAAACCCTGGATACAACAGAAAATAAATACATTATATATAATTCAATTCATGACTATGTTGGGAAATAAGCAGAAAACACACAGTAGGCCAAAAATATATTGCACTTCTGAAGGAAACCATATCTCAATACCTGCACAGGGAAGACTGTTAATCAAAGGTGTGTGTGGCCCCAAGACTGCACCAATCTCAAAAGAAAGATTTCAGATTGCTGGACAAGCAGTGAGTTCAGGGATAAATAACTGGTTGCTTAGTTGGAGTACATTAGAGGAGCAATCATGTTTTTAAACCAGCAGAACCATATTTTGTGGTGTGGAGAGTGAGTATATGAGGTTGGATTAAAGGAAAACTGTTAAGTCTTCAGATGATTAACAATGGTGAGGAGAATCAGAGAACTTATTACCAGGAGACCAAATATCAAAATAGTTCTTTCTTTAGTATGGTCTGTTTTCTTACTCTCACTGAAGATAGATGGTAGCACTGAGATAGCAAGAGTTAAATGAAGCAGAGAGCAATTAATCTGTAACAGCAGATGGATATGAGAGATATTGCTTGAATAGAAAAGAGTAAATCAGAAGTCAAGTGAATTAAAAATTTGATCATTATTTCTTTTTAAAGTATCCCTCAGTAAATTAATAATCTCAAAGGTAGACTGGGTATCTGAAAGATAGTAGAATAGGACTTTCTAGCACTTATGCCCCTGCAGAAATGCCATTTTGAAAAAACTATTCACATGCAAAAGTACTTTCACTAGAGCTAAGGAGACCAGGTGAGAGATAACAGGATCTAGGGATAGCACAGAAGAAGAAAAGGCACATGAACTTGGGCAGAAGGAAAGGTTTACATTACTACATTCCTCATCTCCCAAGCCCAAAGGGCTATCTTGATGAGAGATACCATCCACTTGCAGAAAGGAGAGTGAATACTTACTTTTGCTTTGGACCTCAACACTGGGCCTCCCCCTCTAAAAATCAGCACTGACCAGGTCCTGGAGACCCCAGACTTGAGGCCAGTTTCTGGGCTCAGAGTTTCTAGAGCTGCCACAGTACTAGACCAGATACCACAATTTCAATCTGTA
Source organism: Marmota monax (assembly GCF_021218885.2). Taxonomy (NCBI): domain Eukaryota; kingdom Metazoa; phylum Chordata; class Mammalia; order Rodentia; family Sciuridae; genus Marmota; species Marmota monax. The sequence goes on from NW_026692781.1 coordinate 21,496,470, forward strand.
GGCCTGTTCAGCTGACTCACTATCAAGGCCCATCTGACTGTATGGCTGACCCTAGTGGCCCTAGATTTCAGACCTGCCCCTAATCCTCCACGTTCCAGGCCTGCTTCATGTTCTAGATCATCCCAGAGCAAGAATCAGCACAGATAGCCCTAGGTTTCAGGCCTGATCCTGTGCTAAGCCTCAGGCCCCAGACTGGCACTTGTGGACAGACTCTAGGACAGCTCAGTGTTGGACTGATCCTATAACTTAAGCCCCAGTGTCACCCATCCCAGTGCTGAAATTGTTCTCACAGATCCATGCCTCAGGGCTGCTCTTAGGGATTAGGTTCCAAACTGCCCACACAGATCCAGGGCCCAGGCCAACCTTAATGGACCTATATCTCAGGCCCATACCCACACACAAGAGTCTAGGCCAGTCCTCATAGATTACATTACAGGCCAGTTCTCTTGGTACCATATTCCAGCCAAGACTTACCTCTGCAGCTCTAGGCCCACTCTTGTGGCCATAGCTTTACCTCCACAGACCCAGGTAACAAATCCAACTCCAGGGCATCCAAACTTATTGACTGAAGTGGCAGGCAAACCTGACAGAAGACTTCAGCATCAAGCTCATTGTGGTCCACACCAGATAGCCTTCCCAGAACCTGTGGTTGGGCTGACGGCAAAGAAGATTTCTTAGACAAAACCAATCTGCAAAGACTGGAAGAAGTTTACTTCAAATGTATAGAGGCCACAAGCATGAAGGACAATCTGAGAACATGACATCAGTAAAGAATCAAAAAAAGTTCTAGCATCTAACACAAAAAAATGGAGATGTATGAACTGCTTGACAATTCAAGACTATTGTTTTTTAGGAATCCACTTTAGCACGCATAGTCTATCAATACAAAGGAGAGACAATAGAGATATACAAAACCAAAACAAACCTATAGGAGAGAGCAGAAACACAGCAATCAAATAGAGCTGGAAAGTAACGTGAACAACATGAAAAAACAAGGGAAAAAAGGATTACAAACAATGCAGGACAACTTAAATCTACAGGAGGACCTAGAAGCATCAGAAACATGGATAGGGAAAGAACTCAAGGCATACCTAACTCAGATGGAAAGGAATATTAGAGAAGACATGAGACAGCAAGTCCAAGCAATGAAAGTATATTTTGAAAATGAATTAAACAAACAAATTCAAATGGCAAAGAACGAGCTTTACCAGGAGATAGAGATCTTAAAAAAAAAATCAAACAGTAATTCTAGAAATGCAGGAAATGATAAACCAAATTAAAAACTCAAATGAGAATATTACAGATAGACTAGATCAAGTAGAAGTCAGAACATCAGATAATGAAGACAAAGTTTGTCAACTTGAAAAGAATATAGTCAGCACAGAAAAGATGCCTAAATCTCATGAGCAATCTATTCAAGAGATATGGGATGTCATAAAAAAACCAAATTTGAGAGTCATCGGGATAGAAGAAGGCATAGAGATTCAAACCAAAGGAATGGATAACCTACTAAATGAAAGAATTCTAGAAAACTTCCCAGAGATGAAAGATGGAATGGATTGCCAAATCCTGGAAGCCTACAGGACCCCATACATTCAAAACCACAATAGACCAACTCCAAGACATATAATTATGAAGATAGCCAACATACAGAACAAGGAGAGAATATTAAAAGCTATGAGAGAAAGGAGGCAGATTACATTCAGGGGTAAACCAATTAGGTTAACGACTGATTTTTCATCACAGACTTTGAAAGCGAGAAGATCCAGGAAAAATGTATTTCAAATGCTGAAAAATAATGGATTCCAACCATGAATACTGTATCCAGCAAAATTAAGCTTCAGATTTGACAATGAAATTAAAATCTTTCACGATAAACAAAAGGTAAAAGAATTCGCAGCCAGACAACCAGCACTGCAAAGCATTTTGAGCAAAATACTACAAGAAGAGTAATTGGAAAATAGTGCCCAAAACTAACAGTGGGAGGTATCTCAGTAAAGGGGGAGGAAAATAACCAAAAATTAAAAATTAGCCAAACTAAAATAAATAAATAAATAAATAAACATGACTGGAAGTACAAACCACATTTCAATTGTAACCTTAAATATTAATGGCCTAAATTCACCAATCAAGAGACATAGGCTAGTAACCTGGATCAAATAAACAAATCCAACAATATGCTGCCTTCAGGAGACTCATATGATAGGAAAAGACATACACAGGCTGAAGGTAAAAGGTTGGGAAAAATCATACCACTCACATGGCCCTCAGAAGCAAGCAGGAGTGGCCATACTCATACCGAATAAAATCAACTTCAAACCTAAGTTAATCAAAAGGGATAAAGAATGACACTATATACTGTTAAAAGGAACCATCCACCAACAAGACATAACAATTATCAATTTGTATGCACCAAACAATGGTGCTGCAATGTTCATAAAACAAACTCTCCTCAAGTTCAAGAGTCAAATAGACTACAACACAGTAATTATGGATGACTTCAACACACTGCTCTCGCCATTAGACAGATCCTCTAGACAAAAGCTGAATAAAGAAATTATAGAACTCAATAGCACAATCAATAACCTAGACTTAACCGACATATATAGAATATATCAACCATCATCAAGTGGATACACGTTCTTCTCAGCAGCACATGGATCCTGCTCAAAGATAGACCATATATTATGCCATAGGGCAACTCTTAGTAAATATAAAGGTGTGGAGATAATACCATGCACCATATCTGATCATAATGGAATGAAACTGGAAATCAATGATAAAAAAAGGAATAAAAAATCCTACATCACATGGAAAATGAACAATATGTTACTGAATGATCAATGGGTTACAGAAGACATAAAGGAGGAGATAAAAAAATTCTTAGAGACAAATGACAATACAGACACAAATACCGGAATCTATGGGACACAATGAAAGCAGATTTAAGAGGGAAATTCATTTCCTGGAGTTCTTTCCTCAAAAAAAGAAAAAAACAACAAATAAATGAACTCACACTACACCTCAAAAACCTAGAAAAGGAAGAGCAAAACAACAGCAAATATAGTAGAAGACAAGAAATAATTAAAATCAGAGCAGAAATCAATGAAATCGAAACAAAAATAACCATTGAAAAAATTGATAAAACTAAAAGTAGTTCTTTGAAAAAATAAATAAGATCGACAGGCCCATAGCCATGCTAACGAAGAGAAGAAGAGAGAGAACTCAAATTACTAACATACGGGATGAAAAAGGCAATATCACAACAGACACTACAGAAATACAGAAGATAATTAGAAAGTATTTTGAAACCCTATATTGCAATAAAATAGAAGATAGTGAAGATATCGATAAATTTCTTAAGTCATACGATCTGCCCAGATTGAGTCAGGAAGACACACACAATTTAAACAGACCAATAACAAAGGAAGAAATAGAAGAAGCCATCAAAAGACTACCAACCAAGAAAAGCCCTGGACTCGATGGGTATACAGTGGAGTTTTACAAAACCTTCAAAGAAGAATTAATACCAATACTTTTCAAGCTATTTCAAGAAATAGAAAAAGAAGGAGCTCTTCCAAATTCATTCTATTAGGCCAACATCACCCTGATCCCGAAACCAGACAAAGACACTTCAAAGAAAGAAAACTACAGACCAATATCTCTAATGAACTTGGATGCAAAACTTTTCAATAAAATCCTGGCGAATCGAATACAAAAGCATATCAAAAAAATTGTGCACTATGATCAAGTAGGATTCATCCCTGGGATGCAAGGCTGGTTCAATATACGGAAATCAATAAATGCTATTCACCATTTCAATAGACTTAAAGATAAGAACCATATGATCATCTCAATAGATGCAGAAAAAGCATTCGACAAATTATAGCATCCCTTTATGTTCAAAACACTAGAAAAACTAGGGATAACAGGAACTTACCTCAACATTATAAAACCTATATATGCTAAGCCTCAGGCTAGCATCATCCTAAATGGAGAAAAACTGAAGCCATTCCCTCTAAAATCTGCAACAAGACAGGTATGCCCTCTATCACCACTTCTATTCAAATTAGTTCTTGAAATACTAGCCAGAGCAATTAGACAAAAGAAATTAAAGGCATAAAAATAGGAAAAGAAGAACTTAAATTATCGCTATTTGCGGATGACATGATAATATATTTAACAGACCCAAAAGGGTCTACAAAGAAACTGCTAGAGTTAATAAATGAATTCAGCAAAGTGGCAGGATATAAAATCAACAGGCATAAATCAAAGGCATTCCTGTATATCAGCAACAATACTTCTGAAATGGAAATGAGGAAAACCACTCCATTCACAATATCCTCAAAGAAAATAAGATACTTGGGAATCAACCTAACAAAAGAGGTGAAAGATTTATACAACGAAAACTACAGAACCCTAAAGAGAGAGATAGAAGAAGATCTTACAAGATGGAAAAATGTACCCTGTTCATGGATAGGCAGAACTAACATCATCAAAATGGCGATATTACCCAAAGTTCTCTACAGGTTTAATGCGATGTCAATCAAAATTCCAACGGCGTTTCTTGTATAAATAGATAAAGCAATCATGAAATTCATATGGAAAAACAAAAGACCCAGAATAGCAAAAGCAATTCTAAGCAGGAAGTGTGAATCTGGAGGTATAGCGATACCAGATCTCAAACTGTACTATAGAGCAATAGTAACTAAAACAGCATGGTACGGGTACCAAAACAGGCAGGTGGACCAATGGTACAGAATAGAGGACACAGAGACCAATCCACAAAACTACAACTTTCTTATATTTGATAAAGGGGCTAAAAGCATGCAATGGAGGAAGGATAGCATCTTCAACAAATGGTGCTGGGAAAATTGGAAATCCATATGCAACAAAATGAAACTGAATCCCTTTCTCTCGCCATGCACAAAAGTTAACTCAAAATGGATCAAGGAGCTAGATATCAAATCAGAGACACGCCATCTAATAGAAGAAAAAGTTGGCTACGATCTACATACTGTGGGGTCGGGCTCCAAATTCCTTAATAGGACGCCCATAGCCCAAGAGTTAATAACGAGAATAAACAAGTGGGACCTTCTTAAACTAAAAAGTTTTTTTCTCAGCAAGAGAAACAATAAAAGAGGTAAATAGGGAGCCTACATCCTGGGAACAAATTTCTACCCCTCATACTTCAGATAGAGCCCTAATATCCAGAATATACAAAGAACTCAACAAATTAAACAATAAGATAACAAATAACCCAATCAACAAATGGGCCAAGGACCTGAACAGACACTTCTCAGAGGAGGACATACAATCAATCAACAAGTACATGAAAAAATGCTCACCATCTCTAGCAGTCAGAGAAATGCAAATCAAAACCACCCTAAGATACCATCTCACTCCAGTAAGATTGGCAGCCATTATGAAGTCAAACAACATCAAGTGCTGGCGAGGATGTGGGGAAAAGGGTATACTTGTACATTGCTGGTGGGACTGCAAATTGGTGCAGCCAATTTGGAAAGCAGTATGGAGATTCCTGGGAAAGCTGGGAATGGATCCACCATTTGACCCAGCTATTGCCCTTCTTGGACTATTCCCTGAGGATCTTAAAAGAGCGTACTATAGGGATACTGCCACATCAATGATCATAGCGGCACAATTCACAATAGCTAGACTGTGGAATCAACCTAGATGCCCTTCAATAGATGAATGGATAAAAAAAAAATGTGGCATTTATACACAATGGAGTATTACACAGCACTAAAAAATGACAAAATCATGGAATTTGCAGGGAAATGGATGGCATTAGAGCAGATTATGCTAAGCGAAGTTAGCCAATCCTTAAAAATCAAATGCCAAATGTCTTCTTTGATATAAAGAGAGCAACTAAGAACAGAACAGGGAGGAAGAGCATGAGGAAAAGATTAATGTTAAACAGAGACGAGTGGGGGGAGAGAAAGGGAGAGAGAAGGGAAATCAAATGGAAATGGTAGGAGACCCTCAATGCTACACAAAATTACATATAAGAGGTTGTGAGGGGAAAGGTGGGGGGAAACAAGGGAGAGAATTGAACAACAGCAGATGAGGTAGAGAGGGAAGATGGGAGGGGAGGGGAGGGGGGATAGTAGGGGATAGGAAAGGTAGCAGAATACAACAGTCACTAATATGCCATTATGTAAAAATGTGAGTGTGTAACTGATGTGATTCTGCAATTTGTATTTGGGGTAAAAATGGGAGTTCATAACCCACTTGAGTCAAATGTATGAAAGATGATATATCATGAGCTTTGTAATGTTTTGAACAACCAATAAAAAAAGACTATTTTTTTAAGAAAGCTCAGTGAACTATAAGAAAATACAATGAAATAATTCAATGAAAATCAGAAAACCAATAAATGACCAAATAGAGAAAGTTATGAAGTGGAAATTATTATTTTTATAAACTATCAAATGGATTCTGGAGCTGAAAACACAATAAGTGAAGTGGAAGATGAAATAGAGAGTGTCAATAGCAGAATTGATAAGGCAAGAGACTCTGTGAACTCAGATTGTAAGAAAATATACAGTAAGAAAGGAAAATAAGGAAGAATGAAAATTCATGAAGGAATCTTATGAGACTTAAGAAACATCAGTTTTCCAGGTACATAAGTTTAAGAGTGAATGCATGGGCTATCTCTCATTCCAGGAAGAGGTCCATGGAACAGGGTAGAGGAGAGTGTGGTTGTGGAGTCTCTATTCAAGACCTCCGGAGACCAAGCAGGAAGCAGGTCTGATTTTATTGCACAGTTACCATGTATATATATTCAGGTAGTAGCAAAGCAGATTATAGGCAGCCACCAATACAATTTCTGGCCAACTGTCCTTGCAGCAACCAATCAAGGAGCAGGCTGTGGAGCAAGCACAGGGACTGCAACACGCAGCCTCACGCCCAAGGCTGTGCCTATTGGGTAAGCAGTTTGTTGCTCACACTCCTAGCACTGGGGAATGGTTTGACACTCAGAAGCCCTTAAGGTATGCCATGTATGCAGTATTCCATGCACTTGTCCCCACAATTGAAAAGAGACAGTGAATCAGAGAACTTAAAAAAAAATAGCAAAAACTTTCCAAATCTAGAGAAAGAAAAATATCCATGTATAAGCATATCAAAGGTTTCCATGTAAACTGAATTTAACCAAAACTATACAAAGACATGTTATAATCAAACTGTTAAAAATCAAACCAAAGATAAGACCTTGAAATTAGTGAGAGAAAAGTGGCATATCTTATATAAGGGAGTTGCAATAAGATTAGAAGCAGAATTCTCAGAAGAAATCTCATAGGCTAAGGTGTTATACTGAAGTATTATACCAAAAAAATAAAATAAAATAAATAAAACCTTGCCAATCAAGAATACAAGTAAAGCTGTTCATTATAAATAAAGGAGAGATAAAAATTTTTCTGGATGGAGAAAAACTGAGAAAGTTCATTATTAATAGACTCTCTTATAAGATGTACCTAAGAGAGTTCTTTCAACTGAGAATAAAGGACCATAATTAGTAAAACAAAAACATGAAAGTATAAAACTCACTAGTACAATTAAGCATGCAATCAAATTCAGAAGACTCTAATACTGTGATGGTGGTTTGTAAATCACTTTTATCTTCTTATGAAGGATAAAAGAAAAAGCATTAAAATATTAGCCATAATAATTTGATGAGGAATATATAATATAAGAATGTAAATTTTAACATCAAAGCATAAAATGTGTAGCAGGAAATAAAAGCATTAAGTGTATGCAGTTAAAATTAAGTTGTAATCATCTTTAAAAGTTGTTTTAACTGCACTGTTCTATGTAGGCCTCATGGTAACCACAGAGCAAAAATATATAGTTGTTACACATTATATGAAGAGGAGGAAATCAAAACTTAACCACTAGAGAAAATCATCTAATCACAAAGGAAGAGAGCACCCAGATAAAGAAAGGAGCAAAGGCTCTACAAAATATTTAGAAAACTTTTAATGAGATGGCAGTCCCAAATCTTTACCTCTCAATTATTAATTTGAAGAAAAAATGATAAAATTTTCCAATCAAATGTTATTAGGCTGGATGAATCACTAAAAAAAGATGCAATAAAAAAACTGTATGCTGCCTCTAAGTGATTCATTTCACCTTTAAAGATAAAAGTAGATTGAAATTAGAAGGATGGAAAAAGATATCCTATGCAAATGGAAACCAAAGGAGAGCAGGCCTACCTACACTTATATGAGACTTTCAGTCTAAAACTGTAAAATGAGACAAAGAAGGGCCGTGCATTAATGATAAGAGGAACAATTCATCACACAGATATAACAATTGTAAATATATATGAACCCACAATGGGAATACAGAAATAAAGAAAGCAAATATTAACAAATCTAAAGAGAGTTATATAGCAATAAAATAATATTAGATTTCTTCAGTATGCCATATTGAACAACGGAAATTTCATCCTGATACAAAATCAAAAAGGAAACTTCGGATTTTATCTACATTTAGATCAAGTGGACCTAACAGATGTATGCACACATTTCACCCAATAGTTGCAGAATACACATTGCTTCAAGTGTACATGGAACATTCTTCAGGAGGGATCATATGTTAGGCCACAAAACAAATACTAACAAATTTTAAAAGACTGAAATTATATCAAATATCTCTTTTGATCACAATGGTGTGAAATTGGTAATCAATAGGAGGGATTATGGAAATTCACACATGTGAAAGTTAAATATACTTCTAAAAAGCCAGTGAGTCAAAGAATATATTAAAATAGAAATTTATTTCTTTATTTATTTATTTTTTTGAAGTTTTCCGCATATTTTTTTTTTAATTTTTTATTGTTGATTATTCAAAACATTACATAGTTCTTGATATATCATATTTCGCCCTTTGATTCAAGTGGGTTATGAGCTCCCATTTTTACCCCATATACAGATTGCAGAATCACATCAGTTACACATCCTTTGATTTACATATTGCCATACTAGTGTCTGTTGTGTTCTGCTGCCTTTCCTATCCTCTGCTATCCCCCCTCCACTCCCCTCCCCTCCCCTCTTCTCTCTCTGCCCCCTCTACTGTCATTCATTTGTCCCCCTTGTATTATTTTTCCCTTTCCCCTCACTTCCTCTTGTATGTACTTTTGTATAACCCTGAGGGTCTCGTTCCATTTCCATGCAATTTCCCTTCTCTCTCCCTTTCCCTCCCACCTCTCGTCCCTGTTTAATGTTAATCTTCTTCTCATGCTCTTCGACCCTACTCTGTTCTTAGTTACTCTCCTTATATCAAAGAAGACATTTGGCATTTGTTTTTTAGGGATTGGCTGGCTTCACTTAGCATAATCTGCTCTAATGCCATCCATTTCCCTGCAAATTCTATGATTTTGTCATTTTCTAATGCAGAGTAATACTCCATTGTGTATAAATGCCACATTTTTTTTTATCCATTCATCTATTGAAGGGCATCTAGGTTGGTTCCACAGTCTTGCTATTGTGAATTGTGCTGCTATGAACATCGATGTAGCAGTGTCCTTGTAGCATGCTCTTTTTAGGTTTAGGGAATAGACTGAGAAGGGGAATAGCTGGGTCAAATGGTGGCTCCATTCCCATCTTTCCAAGAAATCTCCATACTGCTTTCAAATTGGCCGCACCAATTTGCAGTCCCACCAGCAATGTACAAGTGTACCCTTTTCCCCACATCCTCGCCAGCACTTGTTGTTGTTTGACTTCATAATGGCTGCCAATCTTACTGGAGTGAGATGGTATCTTAGGGTGGTTTTGATTTGCATTTCTCTGACTGCTAGAGATGGTGAGCATTTTTTCATGTACTTGTTTATTGATTGTATGTCCTCCTCTGAGAAGTGTCTGTTCAGGTCCTTAGTCCATTTGTTGATTGGGTTGTTTGTTCTCTTATTGTCTAATTTTTTGAGTTCTTTGTATACTCTGGATATTAGGGCTCTATCTGAAGTGTGAGGAGTAAAGATTTGTTCCCAGGATGTAGGCTCCCTATTTACCTCTCTTATTGTTTCTTTTGCTGAGAAAAAACTTTTTAGTTTGAGTAAGTCCCATTTGTTGATTCTAGTTATTAACTTTTGTGCTATGGGTGTCCTATTGAGGAATTTGGAGCCCGACCCCACAGTATGTAGATCGTAGCCAACTTTTTCTTCTATCAGACGGCGTGTCTCTGATTTGATATCAAGCTCCTTGATCCATTTTGAATTAACTTTTGTGCATGGCGAGAGAAAGGGATTCAGTTTCATTTTGTTGCATATGGATTTCCAGTTTTCCCAGCACCATTTGTTGAAGATGCTATCCTTCCTCCATTGCATGCTGTTAGCCCCTTTATCAAATATAAGATAGTTGTAGTTTTGTGGATTGGTTTCTGTGTCCTCTATTCTGTATCATTGGTCCACCCGCCTGTTTTGGTACCCGTACCATGCTGTTTTTGTTACTATTGCTCTGTAGTATAGTTTGAAGTCTGGTATTGCTATACCGCCTGATTCACACTTCCTGCTTAGCATTGTTTTTGCTATTCTGGGTCTTTTATTTTTCCATATAAATTTCATGATTGCTTTCTCTATTTCTACAAGAAATGCAGTTGGGATTTTGATTGGCATTGCATTAAACCTATAGAGAACTTTTGGTAATATCACCATTTTGATGATGTTAGTTCTGCCTATCCATGAACAGGGTATATTTTTCCATCTTCTAAGATCTTCTTCTATTTCTCTCTTTAGGGTTCTGTAGTTTTCATTGTATAAGTCTTTCACCTCTTTTGTTAGGTTGATTCCCAAGTATTTTTTTTTTTTTTTGAAGATATTGTGAATGGAGTGGTTGTCCTCATTTCCATTTCAGAGGATTTGTCTCTGATATACAGGAATGCCTTTGATTTATGCGTGTTGCTTTTATATCCTGCCACTTTGCTGAATTCATTTATTAGCTCTAATAGTTTCTTTTAGACCCTTTTGGGTCTGCTAGGTATAGAATCATGTCATCAGCAAATAGTGATAATTTAAGTTCTTCTTTTCCTATTTTTATGCCTTTAATTTCTTTCGTCTCTCTAATTGCTCTGGCCAGTGTTTCGAGAACTATGTTGAAGAGAAGTGGAGAGAGAGGGCATCCCTGTCTTGTTCCAGATTTTAGAGGGAATGCCTTCAATTTTTTTCCATTCAGAATGATGCTAGCCTGAGGCTTAGCATAGATTGCTTTTACAATATTGAGGTATGTTCCTGTTATCCCTAGTTTTTCTAGAGTTTTGAACATAAAGGGATGCTGTACTTTGTCAAATGCTTTTTCCGCATCTATCAAGATGATCATATGGTTCTTATTTTTAAGTCTATTGATGTGGTGAATAACATTTATTGATTTCTGTATATTGAACCAGCCTTGCATCCCAGGAATGAATCCTACTTGATCATGGTGCACAATTTTTTTGATATGTTTTTGTATCCGTTTTGCCAGAATTTTATTAAGGATGTTTGCATCTAGGTTTATTAGAGATATTGGTCTGTAGTTTTCTTTCTTTGAAGTGTCTTTGTCTGGTTTAGGTATCAGGGTGATGTTGGCCTCGTAGAATGAATTTGGAAGTTCTCCCTCTTTTTCTATTTCCTGAAGGAGCTTGAAAAGTATTGGTATTAGTTCCTCTTTAAAGGTTTTGTAAAACTCTGCTGTATACCCATCTGGTCCTGGGCTTTTCTTAGTTGGTAGTCTTTTGATGGTTTCTTCTATTTCCTCAATTGATATTGGTCTGTTTATGTTGTCTATATCTTCCTGACTCAATCTGGGCAGATCATATGACTTAAGAAATTTATCTATGCCTTCACTATCTTCTAATTTATTGGAGTATAAGGATTCAAAATAATTTTTGATTATCTTCTGTATTTCTGAAGTGTCTGTTGTGATATTGCCTTTTTCATCCCGTATGCTAGTAATTTGAGTTCTCTCTCTTCTTCTCTTCGCTAGCATGGCTAAGGGTCTGTCGATTTTGTTTATTTTTTCAAAGAACCAACTTTTAGTTTTGTCAATTTTTTCAATTGTTTCTTTTGTTTCAATTTCATTAATTTCAGCTCTGATTTTAATTATTTCTTGCCTTCTACTTCTTTTGCTGTTGTTTTGCTCTTCTTTTTCAAGGATTTTGAGATGAAGTATGAGATCATTTATTAGTTGGCTTTTTCTTTTTTTAAGGAATGAACTCCACGCAATGAATTTTCCTCTTAGAACTGCTTTCAACGTGTCCCATAGATTCCGATATGTTGTGTCTGTGTTTTCATTTATCTCTATGAATTTTTTAATTTCCTCCTTGATGTTTTCTATAAACCATTGATCATTCAGTAACCTATTGTTCATTCTCCAAGTGATGTATGCTTTTTCCTTCGTTCTTTTATCGTTGATTTTCAGTTTCATTCCATTATGATCAGATAAGATGCATGGTATTATCTCTACTCCTTTATATTGTCTAAGAGTTGCCCTGTGACATAATATGTGATCTATTTTTGAGAAGGATCCATGTGCTGCTGAGAAAAAAGTGTAACTGCTTGATGTTGGGTAGTATATTCTATATATGTCAATTAAGTCTAGGTTATTAATTGTGTTATTGAGTTCTATAGTTTCCTTATTCAACTTTAGTTTGGAAGATCTGTCCATTGGTGAGAGAGGTGTGTTGAAGTCTCCCATGATTATTGTATGGTGGTCTATTAGACCCTTGAACTTGAGAAGAGTTTGTTTGATGAACATAGCTGCACCATTGTTAGGGGCATATACATTTATGATTGTTATGTCTTGTTGGTGTATGGTTCCCTTGAGCAGTATGTAGTGTCCCTCTTTATCCCTTTTGATTAACTTGGGCTTGAAATCTATTTTATTTGATATGAGTATGGACACACCTGCTTGTTTCCGAAGTCCATATGAGTGATATGATTTTTCCCAATCTTTCACCTTCAGCCTATGTATGTCTTTTCCTATCAAATGCATCTCCTGTAGGCAGCATATTGTTGGGTCTTGTTTTGTGATCCATTCTACTAGCCTGTGTCTCTTAATTGGTGAGTTTAAGCCATTAACATTTAGGGTTATTATTGAGATATGGGTTGTTCCTCCAGCCATATTTGTTTATTTATGTTACTAAACATGGTTTGTTTTCCTCTTTGATTATTTTCCCCCCTTTACTGTCCTACCTCCCACTGTTGGTTTTCATTGTTATTTTCCATTTCCTCTTCCTGTAATGTTTTGCCGAGGATGTTTTGAAGAGATGGTTTTCTAGCTGCAAATTCTTTTAACTTTTGTTTATCGTGGAAGGTTTTAATTTCATCTTCCATCCTGAAGCTTAATTTCGCTGGATACACAATTCTTGGTTGGAACCCATTTTCTTTCAGTGTTTGAAATATGTTATTCCAGGATCTTCTTGCTTTCAGAGTCTGTGTTGAAAGATCAGCTGTTATCCTGATTGGCTTACCCCCAAATGTAATCTGCTTCCTTTCTCTTGTAGCTTTTAAAATTCTCTCCTTATTCTGTATGTTGGGCATCTTCATTATAATGTGTCTAGGTGTGGATCTCTTATGATTTTGCACATTCGGCGTCCTGTAGGCTTCTAGGATTTGGGATTCTGTCTCATTCTTCAAGTCTGGGAAGTTTACTCATATTATTTCATTGAATAGATTGCTCATTCCTTTGGTTTGAAACTCTGTCCCTTCCTGTATCCCAATGACTCTTAAATTTGGTCTCTTGATGTTATCCCATATTTCTTGGATGTTCTGCTCATGGTTTCTTAACAGTCTTGCTGAGCTGTCTATGTTCTTTTCAAGTTGAAATACTTTATCTTCATTGTCTGATGTTCTATCTTCTAAGTGTTCTACTCTGCTGGTAGTATTCTCAATTGAGTTTTTAAGTTGGTTTATTGCTTCCTGCATTTCTAGGATTTCTGTTTGTTTGTTTTTTATAACCTCTATCTCCCTGTATAGTTGATCTTTTGCTTTTTGGATTTGTTTATGTAATTCATTGTTGAAGTGATCTTTCATTGTCTGATTTTGCTGTCTGATGTCTTCCTTGAGACTCCAGATCATCTGAAGCATGTATATCCTGAATTCTTTATCTGACATTCCATCTGCTTCAGCTATTACCTCTTCTAATGTTGAGTTGACCTGTATTGCTTGTGGTCCTTTCTTTCCTTGTCTCTTCAGACTGTTTGCGTTTCTTTCTGCTTGGTGAAACTTTGTGCTATTGAATTTCCCCCCTATATATTTATATTGGTCTTGTATAGTTGCAAAGTCTCCCTCGCAGGCGCGGGCGGCAGCTCTGCCCCTCCTCCAATTGGGGCAATGTGCCTACTACGCTGGCAGGCCACTGGGCCTCTTCTGCCGGTTGGTAGCAGGTCCGCCTACCTTGCAGGCACGGGCGGCGGCTCTGTCCCTGTGCGGGCCGCTAGGCTTGTTCTGTTGGTGGTCGCAATTCTGCCTACTTTGCAGGCGCAGGCAGTGGCACTGCCCCTCTACAGGCCTCTGGGGCTGTTCTGCTGGTGGGTCGCAGGTCCGCCTACCTTGCAGGCGCGGGGGGGGGGGCGGCTCTACCCTTCCGCAGGCCACTGGGCCTGTTCCGTTTGTCGGTTGCAGGTCTGGCCTGTTCTGATGGTGGTCACAGTTCCGCCTACCTTGCAGGCGCGGGGGTGGCTCTGCCTCTCAGCAGGCCGCTGCTCCTGTTCTGCCGGTGGGTCGCAGGCCCGCCTACCTTGCAGGAGTGGTTGGCAGCTCTGCCCCTCCGCGGGCCACTGGGCCTTTTCTGTCGGTGGTCACAGTTCTGCCTACCTGGCAGGCATGGGGGTGGGGTGGGGCAGGGGGCGGCTCTGCCCCTCAGCAGGCCGCTGGGCCTGTTCTGTGGGTGGTCACAGTTCCATCTACCTTGCCGGCGCGGGGGGAGGGGGCGGCTCTGCCTCTCAGCAGGCAGCTGCGCCTGTTCTGCCGGTGGGTCGCAGGCCCGCCTACCTTGCTGGTGTGGTTGGCAGCTCTGCCCCTCCGCGGGCCACTGGGCCTGTTCTGTGGGTGGTCACAGTTCAGTCTACCTTGCCGGCGCGGCGGGATGGGGCCGCTCTCTAAAATAGAAATTTAAATATGTATTTGTAGACAAATGAAAATGGAAAGCTGACATACAAAACATGCAATGAAGCAGTAACAGTACTAGTACTAGCCAGGTAGTTTATAAACACACACATCGAAAACAAAAGAATGATAAAAAAAAAAAAAAAACACATGAAATTATACTTCAAGGGAATAGAATAATACTAGTCAGGCCCAAAATTAGCAGAAGAATAGAAATTTATAATAAAAGAGTAGAAGTAAATGAAATAGAGCAGAAAACCAATAAAAAGATCAATAAACTAAGAGTTGATTTTTTTGAAAGGTTTACTATTTAGCTATACTGCATAAGGTTAAAAAATAGAAAAGACTGAAATTCAGAAATAAAAAAGAATACAGTTGAAGCCACAGATATGTGAGGGATCCAGACTCCTGTGAATAAATATGCATAAACACATTTGATGTCCTAGAAGAAATGGGTAAACATACCACTCGCTAACACTAAATGCTGAAGAAAATGAAAATCTGAATAGACCAATAATGATTCAGAAGATTGAATTAGTAAATCAACTCCTATCAAAGGAAAGCACAGGGCCTGATGGCTTTGTTGCCATATTCTAAAAAGTAGATTTTAATTCTACAAAGTAAAATTTAATTCTAATTATAATCCTTATACTCTTAAAAAAAGCAAAAACTTCCAAACTTCTTTTACAAAGTCACTGTTACCCTGATACTGAAACCAGATAAGGGTGTTTTCCTTTTTTGGTTTTGTCTTTTGGGTCAGGGTCTCACTAAGTTGCTTAAGAACCCTGCAACATTGCTGAGGCTCTCTTTGAACTAGGAATCCTCCTGCCTCAGCCTCCTGAATTGCTGGTATTATAGGCAGGCACCATCACACTGTATAGGATAACGATATTATAATAAAAGAAAATAACAGTCCAATATTTCTAATAAATGTAGATACAAAAACCCTCAACATATTTACATGCAGATTTGATATTTCCCAGATAATTTCAGTTGCTTCCCATTGCAAGGCTTAGGGTGCCAAACTGTTTCTTCAATGTCTCATTTCTTCTTCAACCACATCTCTTGTCATCCTGTCCTTTTTCTCCACTCTTCATCCTTATTGGTCTATTTTCTTAAAATGCCACATTTCTTCACAATCAAATCTTTGCCGCCATGCTTCCTTCTGCATGGTAAATATTTTACTAAAATATTTCAAGTTGTAGTATTGCAACCCATCCAGCGCAAAACAGTTCTCCTAACGCAGGTGGGTTGGATTAAGAAAACAAGAAATTATAAGAAATAAAGAAAAAGACTCATTTATAGGCGGAAGTAGGACTTGGTGGGTGATCCAGCTGTGGTGGAGGCTGGCTCTAACCAGGAACAAGAGCTTGGGTGGTTTTGTTATATAAGGTACAAGCATCAAAGGGTTTCAGTGTGGAAAAACCTTCTTGATGTCAATAGCAATTTGTGCCCATCTCTTCTACCTCCAGGAAACTGAGATTTGAATTCAAGGCTTTTGAACTAGGCAAGCATGGAATTCAAGGCAAGAATGGAATTCTCCTCATCCACAGGAGTCATCTTGCAAATAGATGTTCCCCCTGGCACTCTTACACCACAGGGTTCCCAGAAGAAGTGTCTCCCTGACCAGAGTTTACATAGTTCAAAGCAGTGATTTTATTTACTGCTCATGACATTGTACCTTAAATATTAATTTTCTGATTTTTTTAACAATGGTTAAGACGCTATTATAATAGACTCCCGTAGCACTTCATTTATCTTTTTAAAATTTGTTCTCAATTATTATGTACAATTATCTCTCCACCCCTCTCCCCCACAATGTTTTTTTTTTCCTGAGAGTGCATAAGCAAACACTGAGGCATAAGTTATTTCTATCTTGGTCACTCATATAATGTCAGCCACAATATAGCTTCCCAGTTAATATTGTTTAAAATAAGAGATCGATGGATATATTTACTATTAATTTTAATACTGGGTTATTTTTTGAGATAGTGAACTTATGTTACTATCAGATTTTTAATTCTCCAATACTATCTTTAAACAAGAGATGTATAATTTTTAAAATCTATATCATCATCTTACATGCTAACTAAAGTTAAATGCTAAAGTAATTATTTTGGGGACAAATGATATTATGTAAGTGGGTTCATATATTTTTTAAAGAGGTGTTCTTATTTCAATTTGCTTTTTAAAAATGAAATTTACTTTAATGTATTTAATTAACTCGGTGTTGCTTTATAAAGAAAATGTATTTAGTTAGAATTGATGGAGTTTTACATACTTCTAGTTGGTGACTAGGTTGTTGTATTCAGTTTCAGTCTACTCTGCTGAATTTTTTTCCATATCCTTTATAGGAAAAAAAACACATGAATACATTTTAATTGCAGTATTGACTACAGCTAGGTAACCATTTAAAATTCATTCTTATAACTTACTAGTTGCATGTTTTTATAGTTTAATTTAGCAAGGATTAAGTGAAGGGCTTGAAAGCCCTCCCAGAGCACTCAAAAGAAGGCTAAAGCTGGACAGCCTGGTTGTCAGTGGTGTGTCAGTTCCCCAAAGAATGCAATACTATAAATTATGAAAAGGAGTATTTTAATTATACAATGATAGAAATTCTTCTGATTTCTTCCAAACACAAATGCAAAATAATTAGAATAATTTATAATTTAATTGAAATTAATTTGAGTGGCTCTTCTATAATTATGAAATGAAACTCTAACAGAGTAGTGGTATCTGGAGACCCTTTTCAACCCCTTTGTATCACATTTGAATTATATCTTTATGGAATAATGATATAACCAGAGTAAACGTGTCACCATGGGATAAGTCTTCAGATGTGAGAATGAAGTGTTAAGATGATTTAAAATACTATTTATGAACTTACACAAAGTTTATTGGTTTTGATTCACAGTCCCAGAATTAGTTTATAAATAACTAAAATTTCTAATTATAGATTAATATGATCCTGATAATTTTCTCTGGAATTCTTTGTAGCCTCTGATTAGAGTAAGAATAAATATAAGGGAATAGTGTATTTCGCAGATAAGAGTAATGAGCACATTTTGCAGCTCAAAAAAAAAAAGACTATAGAATGAAGGTTACTAAGGTTTCTGTATCTCAGGGCTAGGAAGAATGATCTCTAATGAAATCTATTTTATCTAAGCAATAAAGCAACTTTATCTCTGAAGACTGCAGGGCTTATATATCTGTCTGTGAAATGTAGCTCAAGATACTGAAAAGTTTAATGATAATTCCTGGCGGGTGGTTTTTTGAAGAGTTGCATGGTAATTTGGAGAATGTGACACTGATTCTGCTGCCCTAGCAAATTTCAAAGAAAAAGTGAGTTTGGGGAAAATGTTAATGTCTGCCCACATCCTAGGTCAGTGCAGAGCAAATCAGTAAAAAGGGTGTTTGAAATTGGGCAAGCAACAAATAGAAAAACCTAGAGTATGCCCTTAGAAAAGGAGATGTAGTTGAAAATAAATGAATTAAAATTGCAATTGATGCCAGTTTTCTAATGGTCAAATTCATCTTTTTCTATCACAGGGGTAAAAAGCAAAAGATTATATCATGCCAAGCAAAATAAGTCAATCCCAAAAGACTAAAGGCTGAATGTTTTCTCTGATATGTGGATGCTAATTCACAATAAAGCAGCTAAGACTGGGGGCATCTAGGGAAGAATAGAGGTACTTTGGATTAGGCAGAGGGGAATGAAGGGAAGGTAGGGGTATGGGGGTAGGAAAGATAGTAGAATGAAACGGATGTTATTACCCTTTGTATATATGTGATTGCATGACTGACATGATTTTACATTATGTACAACCAGAAGAATGAGAAGTTATACTCTGTATATGTGTGATATGTCAAAATACATCCTCTTGTCATGTATAGCTAATTAGAATAAAAATTTAAAAGCAAAAGATTGTTAAGAACTGAAAGAAAATATAAGTTTAGTCTTAAAACTGAGTGTTAGATTAAGAACGAAAGGAAAATACTTGTATGGTTTTAAAATATCCAGAGGTGTAACATGCACTAAGTCCAGTCATTCTCAGTTATAATTGAACTTCATCATTGGCAGTGTGATAAAACTAATCAAGATGCCCCAGTGCTCTGGTAGAGGAGATCTCTGACTTACAAAGCCCTTTGCCGAAGATCTTTTGCCCATTTTGTGATTAATTAATAAAGTGATGTTTTGACCGATGACTAAGAAGAAAAATAAATTATCTAGAAAAAAAGTAAGAAATACACTTTAAAATTATGAGTTTATATTTCCAGCATTTAAAAAAAACAAAGAATCCTTTTCATTCTTTAAGATCAAGTTCTTATATGAAATTTCTCTCTGTCTCTCCTACTCTACACCCTTTTTTCTCCTTTCCCCCTACTTCTATTCTTCCTCTGGGAGGGAATAATGTGGTTCTTTGGGATGATGAAATTGTTCCACAGTTAGATTGTGTTGATGCTTATGCAATATTGTAAATATCCTAAAAGCAATTGAGATTGCATTTCAAGGAAATCTATGGTATGTTAATTATTTATCAAGTAAGCGAATTTTTTAAAAAGTGAGATTTCAACCAAAGGTCAACTAAGGTGACAGGAAATAAGTCAAGTACAGGATAGCAGCCTATCTCATTCAGATTGACTACAGAAATCACAAGACTAGACACTCTGTAAGGATTCAATTGATATGTCCTTTCAGTTCTTACCAATTTTGTAGTTTTTTATTCTTGTGCTGGAAGACATGGACTGACAATCAGAAACTTGGCCTCAGATGCGGCTTTAATTCACCTACAGCAGTTTGTGGGCTTTGTGTCCTACATCCTGGAAAAGAAGACTGTGACTATTCTTTGATAGGATTTGCTTTTTATGAGAATAAGTCACAGATAGTGAGCACTTTAATATATATAATATTCAATGAAAAGGTGAATTTAAAGCACACAAAGCCAGCCGGGTGCAATGGCACATGCCTGTACTCTCAGCTTCTTGAGAGACTGAGGCTGGGGAATTGCCAAGTAGAGGCCATCCTGAACAGCATGGCAAGAACCTGTCAACCACAACAAAAAAACATTTACCACATTTAATCAGATGTTGGCTTTCTTCAGTAAATGCCATATCATGATGGTGAAGACTAAGTTTAAAAAATTATTATATGATCTGCTTTTAAGAAGTTTTTGATACCTGGAAATTATTATTTATTTATTTATTTATTTTTATATTTATATATGACAGCGGGTTGCATTACAATTCTTATTATACATATAGAGTACAATTTTTCATATCTGTGGTTTTATACACAGTATATTCACACCAGTTTATGTCTTTATATTAGGACATTTTTCGAACTACTTAAATTCTACTTGTAAAACTGGAACAGTGGGAGTTCGTGCAATCAAAATATATATAACATTTTATAAATGCAAGATACTTTTATTGTACATCAAAATATTGTCAATTTGATCACTTTTGTTTCCTTATGTCACTCATGAGGTAGGAAACCCCTTTTCTTATTATCTCTTAGGACATGATATGGCTGCTTTTTAGTTGACAGTGAATATTTCTGGGAGAGTGTTAGGAGCTTCTAATGCATAGCTCATTGGGTTATAAAGAACTGTTGTCTGGTTTCATGCTTGCTCAAGCTAGTGCTATTTGCTAGCATTACCCCAACATTCTGCCACTTATTTCTGTCATAAATTGTCTATACACTCTAGACTTTTGAGATAGCTTAGGTGAGGTCTGTCAGCAGAAAGGGAGATGCACTGAACTTTTTTTTTTCATTTTTTATAGTTTATATAACTAATACATTCAAATTAGTTAAAAGAAAAAATATTCACTGAACACTGTCTAGAGAATTGCTTCATACTTAATCAAATGCCCTAAAGATAAGTAGCTAATCTTAATGAAAATTTGGTTTAATGAAAAATTGAGTTCATGGAAACAATTGTTTAAGATGAGAATCCAAAAGATTCTTGTTGATAAGTTAGTCCCAATTCCTCATTGATGGAAAGTAGATTTGTGTTTTAAGAAAGAGCTTGTTCCCTCACTTTTGTTTATATTTCCAAATATATTTTTAATTGAATAAAATGTCTTATTTAGGAAAATAAGATAGTTTTCAGATTTATTAAAGAAATACATTTTTTCCCACAGTTTTTGAAAATGTTTATAGTATTTATCTCAAGTTGATTATAGTTTAATTTTTATTACTCTTTATATTTTCTTTTGTGCCCCATATGGTCCACATCATACATATTACTTTCACAGTGATGAATTGTCATTTTTAAAAAGTCATATTCCTTAAAGAGTACCTATGATATTCATTTTGGTTTTATAAACTAGTTAATGTTTAACTGTTTTAGATGATGTTATTTTACTGTGGTAAAAATACATAACATGAGGTCTATACTCTTTTTTTAAAAAAATTATTTTTTAGTTATAGGTGGACACAATGTCTTTATTTTTACTTTATGTGGTGCTGAGGATTGAACCCAATGCCTCATGCATGCTAGGTGAGAGCTCTACCTCTGAGCCACAACTTCAGCCTCGAGATCTACACTCTTAATAAACTTTATTTTGTGTTTATAATACATTATTGTTGACTATGAGGAGAATATTGTACAGCACCAATCTAGAACTTGTTCATCTTGCTTTACTAAAACTTTATGTCTGTTTATAATTAACCCCCAGCCCTGTCCCCTAGCCCCTGGCAACCACCACTCCAGCCTTCACTTCGTGAATTTGACTATTTTGGAAACCTTATTTAAGTGGAATCATGTGGTATTTTTGTTTCTGTTACTGGCTTATTTTATTTAGCAAAACATCTTCAAGGTTTCTCTGCACTATCATATATTTTAGAATTTCCTTCTATTTTTTTTAAGCTAAATAGTATGCATCACATTTTCTTTATCCATTCATCTGGTGGTATTTCTTTTAGATATTTTCCATATGTTGGCTATTGCAAAAAGTGCTACAGTGTACTTGGGAGTGTTGATATATCTTCATAGATCCAATTAAAATATTTTGGATAAAAAACCAGGCATACAATAGCTGGATCATGTAGTACTTCTATTTTTAATTTTGAGAAACCTCCACACAGTTTTCCATTAACTGTCTATAGAAGTTCATATTCCTATCAGCAGTGTGCAAGGATTAGCTTTTCCCAGTTTAGACCAAGACTTGTCTTCTACCTTTTTGTTAATAAGCATTCTAACAAACTGGAGGTGATATCTCATTATACTTTTTGTTTGCATATTCCTGACGATTAGTAATATTAAGCAACTTTCCTATACTTATTAGCTGTTTGTATTTCTTCTTTGGGAAAAAGTCTACTGGTAATTTTCCTCCCATGTTCTCCCTCCATACCCCACTTTGAGTCACCTCCCTTATGTCAGAGAAAACATTTGGCATTTGTTTTTTTTTGGGATTGGCTAACTTCACTTAGCATAATCTTCTCTAATACCATCCATTTCCCTGCAAATGCCCTGAGGGTAATAGGGGTGGGAGGGAAAAGGAGGGAGAAGGTGAATAGTTAGGATGGTGGAAGGAGAGGGTCATCATTATACAAAATACATGTATGAAGATGTGATTTTGGTGTCAACATACCTTATATACAAACAGAGATATGATAAATGGTGGTATAAATGTGTATTAAGAATTGTATGCAAAAAAAAATAAGAGAGCTCATGTATAATGGCATAATTTGGCGTGAGCATACTTTATATACAGAGTTACAAAAAATTGTGTTGTGAATGGATAATTATGAATGCAATGCACTCCACTATTGTCATGTATATAAGAAATAAATAAAAAAGAAAGAAAAAAAGGTCTACTGAAGTCCTTTGCCCATTTTTTGATTGGGTTATTTATTTATTGCGTTTAGTTTTTTAATATTTATTTTTTAGTTGTAGTTGGACATAATATCTTTATTTTATTTATTTATTTTTATGTGGTACTGAGGATCGAACCCAGGGCCTTGCACATGCTAGGCGAGCAGCTCTACTGCTGAGCCACAACTTCAGCTCCTTAGTTTTTTTTTCTTCCTGTGTATGTGTATTTATTTTGATACTTGGTTATAGGAATTCTTTTATATATTTTGAAAATTATCCCATATCTGATACATGAGTTTGTGACTATTTTCTCTCACTCCATAGGTTTTTTTCACTCTGTTGACGAATATCTTGTTCTATGAAGAAACTTTGTAGTCTGATTTAATACCATATTTTAATCTCTGGGTTCACTCTTTATTCCATTTCATGTGTTTTTATGTCTATTCTTATTATAGTACCATAAAATTTTGATCAATGTAGTTTTGTAATATATTTTGAAATTAGGAAAGATGACTAATTCAGTTTTGTACTTCTCTCTCAAAATTGTTTTAGATAGTTGGGTTTTTTGTGGTTTCATATTAATTTTAGAATTTTCTTCTGATTCTGTAAAAATGACTATGAGCTTAATAGGAATTTTATTGAATTTGTGTATTTCTTTGGATCACGTGAATATTTATGAATATGCTAACACTAGTAAGTTTTTCAATGAACATGGATATCTTTCCATGTATTTTTCTTGTTAATTTTTAAATTTTTTATTGATGCATTATAATTATGCATAATAGTGGGAATTATTATACCATTTTTATATGTGCACATTACATAATTTGATCAATTTCATTCTCTAGTACCCTCCATTTCCTTCCCTTCTCACCCTATCCCTCTGATCAATTGTTCTATTTCTCTCCCTTCTATTATTGTCATATTATTATTATTATTTTAATTAGTGCACGATAATTATATATGAAAGTGAGATCCATTGAAGCACATTCAGACATAAACTGCATAATGATGGTAGATTTCATTCTCCAGTACTTCTCATGCTGTTTCCTTTCTTCTTCTTGATCTCCTTCCTGTACTCTATTGATCTCCCTTTTGTTTTCATGTGATCCCTTTTTTATTCCTTTTAATTTTTACCCATCTTCCACATATGAGAGAAAATATTTAACCTTTGACTTTCTGAGTCTGGTTTATTTCACTTACCATAATATTCTTCAGTTCCATATAGCAGAAAAGGAAATAATTCTTTATGGATGAAGAAAACTCTACTGTGGCATGTATACACATTTTTTTAAAAAAATCATTATTCTGTTGAGGGACACTTAGGTGTTTCCATGACTTGGGTATTGTGCATTGTGCAGCTATAAACATTGGTATATGTGTATTACTATAATATGCTGACTTTAGTTCCTTTGAATCAGAACCAAAGAGTGGGAGAGTTGGCTCATATGGTGATTTCATTTTTAGTTTTTTAAGGAATCTCTGTACTGCTTTCCAAGGTAATTGTACTAATTTGCATTCCCAACAATGTGTGTGTACCTTTTCCCCCATATTCTGATGAACAATTTTTTTTTTTGTATTCTTGATGATTTCCATTGTATCTGGAGTGAAATGAAATCTCTGTGTAGTTTTGATTTGCATCTTCCTGATTGCTAAAGATGTTGAACATTTTTTCATAGGTTTGCTGGCCGTTTTTATTTCTTCTTTTGAGAAATGCCTGTTTAGATCATTATCCATTTAATCATAGGGATATTTGTTTTACTTGTGTTAAGTTTTTTGAGTTTATGTATCGTGAATATTAATCCCATTATGTAATTTCTTTCTTCAACCTCTTATTAATTTCTTTACCCTTTAGCTCCCCCAATTCTTTTTATTTTATTATATTTTTAACTTTTGAGACAGAGTCTTACTTAATTGCTCAGGCTGCCCTAGAACTTGAAATCCTCATGCCTCATCCTCCCCAGTTGCTTTTTTGGGATGTCAGGTGTGCACCACCATGCCCAGCTCTTTATTTTTCTTGTATGTTAAAAATTCAAACATGTGGCAAATACATTCATAATGTAGGTAACCATTAAATAACCTTTGGAGTCACTGATATTTTCTTGACCTCATCTGTCTTACCTAATCTCTTTTTTTTTCTTTAAAGAAAATCCCTTCTCTATTAATCAAGAGATTCCCTTCTGCAATACAGTAGACCTGTGTCCTTTAAAATATTCCACTTATTCATCTGAAAATTCTCTTAATTTCTTTTGGTACTTTAGCACAGAATCTTTCATTTTTCTTTCAAAGTGATAATTAGTGATTAATTTGCCCAGGAATTAATTCACCCCGGAATTATAAATGGACCCTTAAATTTAATAAATTCAGGTACATGGATTGGTTAATGTATTAGACTATATTAAGCTATCATCATACACTTTTAGGTATATGTTTGTATACACACAAACTCATGCCACATGTATATATGGTATGTATATATCTACACTGCATATGTGTGTGTATATATATATATGTGTGTGTGTGTGTATATATATATATATATTCACAAAAGTGTGTGTGTGTATATATATATATATATGTATGTATTCACAAAAGTGTGTGTGTGTGTGTGTGTGTGTATTTATAAGTAAATTCAAAACTAAATATAGGCCTTCTTTTCTATTCCCTTCTGCAATACAGTAGACCTAGACAATTTGATATTTGATTTGCTCTTTGGCAAGCATGAAATTTAATACTAGAAACTTGAGACTTGCTTTACAGTTTAAATTGAGACCTTCTGATTTTTTAAAATATAAACTTAGTACATGTTCATTTGAAACAAATAAAATATTCAGATTTAAATGAAAGTTTTAATAAAATGTCGTCAACCAGTGTCTATATGGGAATCTTGAGTTAACAAAATCCTTAGCATCCTTTAAAAAGATATTTTCTCAACTTTTACTGGAAGTAGTTTTAACTTTTCTAAGCCTTTTCTAGGGCACAGAGGTTATACAATAAAATTGCCTTTCTTTGTGACCAGACATGAGAGCAGTAGAGGATCTCTGTCCCTTGCTGATTAGAGCCACTTTCCCTATACGGCTCTATTTATTTCTCTGCTTTCAGTTTCCAGACCCCTGGACTCCTCAAATGTCTCTCTGACCTCCACACTGAAAAACACTACCTGGGAGAGGAGGTTTTCACTAACCTCTAGCGCTATGTAGTCTGCTTTTTAAGTCAACAAATATGGATTCTTTTCCATGCTTGTTTCCAGTTCACTCACTGTTCCTAGTATGAAAAGAAAATCAGGTTTTACTAGCTGAGAGTGAATTTGCAGATATCTGTTAGCTAAGAAATTGTGCTCTGCTTTTCTATAGCATGAAACTCAATATATAGTAATGTATTAATATTACTGTAATCATCCTATTTTAAATATGTGAAAACAGCTTTCGTTTAAAAAAAACATTTAGATGTGTTTATACAAACAATATATTCTCACTTTTTGGTACTAATGAAAAAAAAAATTAAATCCCACACAATGTATGATTTCCCTTAGGCCACAAAGATAATGATAGAGAAAGTTAGAACCTACTTTTCTCTATTCCTAAGGAAACACTTTTTCTGCTACAGTGCTGTTTCACATATTTGCCTCTTTTATTATTTTGAAATCAATCAGTTGCTTCTCCAAAGAGTCCATGATTATGACTCAATTGCATTTTAAGAGTACTGTATCCTCTTAAAACTTACTCTTTTATAGATCCTGAGAAAGCATTGTTTTAAGTGAGAAAGCATTGTTTTAAATTTAAAAACATAATGTAAAAAAAAAATTCATGCTCACCCATATTTTCTTGCTCCTTATAAGGGGCGGTTATATTTTATTTACTATAGGATTTTTGGTTTTGTTTTTTAAGTATGTGGTCTTAGATGTGCTGTTATTACAGGAATACTTCTCTGGGTTTTGATACAAATCTTTTAGTTAAACTTGAATGTCATATAAAATTGCGACTGTGATTTGAATTGATGACAAGAACTACTAAAGTAGTAACAAATGCCATCCCCGTTCAAAAATTGCAACACTTTTAGAATTTTATGTGTGTATAGTTTTTATAATTTAAAAATATCAGAATTACTAATGGATTGAATTGAGTTCATTGTAGTAGTTGTAAATTGCTCTTAACTTTTATTGCATGAATTTTCAAACAGGTGCAATGATGCAGCGTGTCTTGTCATGAACCCCCAGGTGTCCACCATTCCCTTTAAGTAATTTCATGGCATGGCTCTGTGCTTATACTGTTCTCCAGTAAACTTATTCCTTACCCACACCCAGGTATCATTTTAATGCAAATTCCAACATCATATCATTTTGTCCACAAATATTTCTATGTGAATTTCTAAGAGAAAACATATTGTAGTTATAATTAATATGCCATTGTCACATTCAACAATTAATAATAATTCCTAAAGGCATCAGTAGCTAGTCATTGTTTAAATTCCCAATTGTCTTGTAAACATCATAATGTTTTGATTTTGTTGGTTTTCAGTATAACCCATATTCCCTAACATGCCCAGAATTTGCAATTTTTCATGTCTTTAATCAATAATTTTGTCTTTCATCTTCCATTTTTCCCCTTCTGTAACAAATAAATGTTGAAGAAGCCTGATTGTTTGTGCTGTAGTTGCTACAGTCTGGATTTTAATGATGGCATCCCTGTGGAGTGCTTTATCATGTTCTTCAGTTCTCTGAGTTTCCTGTAATATGTTAGCTGGATATAAAGTTTTGAATAGAATCAGGTTTGATTTTCTTTTGGCAAGTCTATTTTATGCTTGGTGATGTGTTCTTTTATTGGAAGTTATATAACTTTTGCTTGTTTCTCTTGTTTGATGTCAGTAGCAATCAAGATCAATGATTCCACTAACTTATTAGGGATTGAAAATGCATGTTCCAATTCTGTCAATATTTTTATATGTATTAGCAGCAGGTTTGTAAAGAGAAAAACTTCCCTTCATCTACTATGAGATTAAGTAGTGAAATCCTTTATATAGGAAAGTCAAGACAAATAGTTGATTCTTTCCTTTTATTTACTGGATTTCAAGATACTGAATTCATTTTCTAGGTTCTTTCACTGGTGACTGATGAATTTTATTATTAGATTATGAATTTAGACATATTTACCTTGACATTTATTTCTTAGGTGCTAAGCCTACTGGGAGTTACTACACTTTCCTTGTAATCAATAAACTTTAGGGCTTATTAAGTGCTGACAGAAAATTAAAAAAAAAATAGACATATTTGACATATTTTAACCCATTGCAGTTATTCTATTGCATAATTTATTTGTCATTTTAATCATTGGAGTCTCTTTAATCTTATTCTTAGATTTTCTACAACTCCTGCCTGGGACTTTGTATTAGAGCTTTGGTCTCTTTAGTAGAAAATATATTTTCAAGATACAAACCTTAGGGCTAAGATACACACTGCCACTGGGGTTAGTAGTTCCTAGACTTTTAAAAGTCAAGGTTAGTCAGGTTTTTGTTTTGTTTTGTTTTGTTTTGTTTTTAGATAAAATGTGTCTTGAGCTCATACTACTCCAACTCAAAATCAGGACTGTGGTGCTTGTCCGTAACCAGTGCTGTTGTACATGTATAGCTCCTTTTGCCTGCATTTCTAATTCTCAATAACACTAAAAATAATAATAGAATAAAACTATTGGATTGTTTATTTGTCATGTTACAAACAAAAAAGACTCAGAATAACAATTTCATTACCAGCTCATCTGTATAGCTACAGAAATGAGTTCAAAATTTGTTTGAGCTCTGTTTGTCCTTTGGGAAATTATAATCAATTTAAAGTCACATGAAATAACTCTTGTCTGGTTGTATTACCAATTGAATATACATTTATGGTCATTTTAATTTTGTTTTCTGTTTTTGGAAATTGCCCTTTTAAATTTCACTTATCGTTTAATAAAATATTACCTTTGTTTCTAAGGTTAAAGTCATAAAACATTATATACTTAAAAACGAGGTACAATTTTTCTATTTTAAAAAATTGAAAGTTTCTTTTGAAGACCTATTTATTGTTCATCAGTAGCCTCATGTCACTGTTTCTCTACTTAGTTTCGATGCCTGGGGGTGGATCTTCAGGAAGAGCTGATTGGATTAATATTTCCTTTGTTCTCACTTGCAGATAACAGTTGGTCTGCTCTTTAATATTTAAAAGTTATTTGCTTTATGGGCTAGGGCTGTAGCTCAGCGGCAGAGCGCTTGCCTAACATGCATGAGGCAATGGGTTCGATCCTCAGCACCACATAAAAATAAAAATAAAATAAAAGCATTCTGTTCATCTACAACTATGAAGAAATTTTTTAAAAAAAGAAAGTTATTTGCTTCACCTAACTCTATAATCTTGTTTTATTTTCTTCCATTGTCTTCTGCCACAAAGCACTGTTTTCAATGCCATCAAAACTTTGATTACAATCAGATTTTTCACAATGCCTGAGAGTTTTTATCTAGGTTTCCAGTTTTATTTTCCTATTTAAGTTTCACTGTAACATGACTAGAATATTAGGAACTATTACTAGTTCATTATAGCATTGTCCATTGTATTTACTTCTTTCTGGTTTATTTTTCCTTTTTAAATTTCATCATTTCCTTTATTTCTAAATTTTCTAACTTTTATCACCTAATTTCTGAGTTTTCCTAATATATATTCATGGTGTTTTTTTTTAATCTTCTGTTATTTTCTTAAAATTTCTTTTTGCTTATTTTGAAAAATGATAATAGAGTTTTAATCTGATTCATTCACAAGTCTTTTGGGCATGCTTTCATTGCTTGTAGGAATGTTATTCACACCTTATTTTCTTTTATATTATTATAATTTTATATAAGATGCAAAGAATCCTGTTTCCATTTTTAATTTTTGGCATGAGATTAAATTTTTTTAAAAAAATTGAATGAAAGTAATGGCTTACAGTATCTTCTCTGTGTCACAGTTCTAAAACTCTATTCTGTGATTTTCCAGTAAGGCAAAAAAAAAAAAAAAAAAATTATAGCTTCATCCTATCAGATTAATCCAGGTCCTATTTTCTCCCCAGTTTTTCTGGACTTTTAATTGAATCACCATTATTCCAATTTATCTCAATTTCTTTCTATTCCCAGAACTACTTCTAATGTGAAACTTCATCCTGGAAGGTAGCTTTTGCAAGTTCAAAGGGACCAGATTACGCTGACTCTTGGATCTTAATGCAAACCCTTTGCTGTCCCTAGAGAGTTGCCAAGGGCTCTCTCAGTTGCTCCGTTTGCTCTCTCAATTGCTGTGGCTTTTACTGGCAATTTGTTGGTTATGCTGGTGTGTTAAGTGGTCCTTTGGTTTCCTTTATTTTTTCCAATCTGATGCTGATACCATAAGTGTTTTCTGGCTGTCAGTGCTTTGCCATCCCTCAGTTGCACTATGGAACTCTTGCAGATGGCTTGTGAATTAATTTGCTTTGTCGTATAACAAATTCTATGCTGCACAACACATATAATTGCCTATAGCAGCAGCTATTTGTGACCTCACAGCTTTTGTTCCATGGATTTACTTGTGTCCTCTGGTTAGGGTATCATAAGGCATGGCTGAGCATCATCCCATCTGCAGGCTGTGCTAGAGAAGAACCTGCTTCAGAGACCCCCCCAGGTTGTTGTCAGAATTAATTTTCTTCTATCTGTGCAGCTTATGGAAGCTTTCTTCTTCAGATATAGCAAAGGAGAGACAAAATCTTTTCTTCTAGGAGTCTGAAAGGCAGCTTTCTCCAGAGGCTGTTCTTCAAGGTCAGAAAGAGAGCGTCTCTCTTTAGAAAGGGCCCAGTACATATATTTTTCCCCATATTTTTTTAGTTTGTTCTTTTAGATATACATGACAGTAGAATGTATTTTGACATATTATACAGACATTGAGTATAACTTATTCTAATTTGGATCCCCTTCTTGTGGTTGAACATGATGTATATTTATACTGGTTGTGTATTTGTATATGAACATAAGAAAGTTAGGTCTGATTCATTCTACTGTCTTTCCTATTCCCATGCCCCCTTCATTCCCTTCATTCCCCTTTGTCTAATCCAATGAAATTCTATTTTTCCCTCCCCGCCTTTTGTGTGTTAGCATCTTCACATCAGAGAGAACATTTGGCCTTTGGTTTTGGGAGATTGGCTTATTTCACTTAATATGACAGTCAGTTCTATCTGTTTACTAGCGAATTTCATTCTTCTTTATGGATAAGCAATATTCCATTGTGTACATATACCACATTTTCTTTATTTATTCATCTGTTGAAGGGCACCTAGGTTGGTATCATAGATTAACTATTGTGAATTGAGCTCCTGTAGACATTGATGTGGACACTGGGAAAACTGAATGAAAATTGAATGAAAGTAATGGCTTACAGTGTCTTCTCTGTGTCACAGTTCTAAAACTCTATCCTGTGATTTTCCAGTAAGGCAAAAAAAAAATTATAACTTCATCCTATCAAATTAATCCAGGTCCTATTTTCTCCCCGGTTTTTCTGGACTTTTAATTGAATCAACATTATTCCAATTTATCTCAATTTCTTTCTATTCCCAGAACTTACTTTTAATATGAAACTTCATCCTGGAAGGTAGCTTTTGCAAGTTCAAAGGGACCAGATTACATACATATTTTAAGGGCTCTGAATGATTATGCTAGGTCCACCCAGGATAATTTATGTACTGGGCCCAGAATAATTTCTTTTTATTATCTCAAGTTCAACTGTCCCCCCCCCCAACCTTAATTGTATCTTCTGAATCTCTCTATCTTTACCATGTTTTAAAGCAATCCTGAGTAGGATATCCAATTACATTCATAGGTTCTGCCTACACTTTGGAGAGATTGGACAGGGCATATACATTAGGGGCAACAATCTTGGAGACCAATTCAGAATACAGCCTATCATGTCATGTACCTACTTTTGTTGTAGATTTCTTTCCTGGATTATTCATTTTTCTACCTTGGCTGTATTATTTCTCTTTATAGAAGAATTCACAAACTATGCCACTATTATCTCCTTTTTTCTAAAATCCTATAATTACATTTTTTATGTTAGCAAAATTGAACAGGAGATAATACAATAATAATAAAAGATACTACAGTGTCAAAGATATGATCTTCCTAATTTATCCAAGTCTAGGCCCTTAGCCTCTGATCATTTTATTTTGGGATTATCTTCCTTACTCATTTAGATGTTCCCCTTAAGCTCTTATCACAGAAGTAGGCTCACATAACTATCACAGTTTGCACATTTGATTATCTGTTTTCTTTGATCATTGGTTTCCAAAGTAGGATACTTAATCCCTATGGGGAATTCAAGGGGAGAAATATTACAATTTGTATTTGAAAATAAAGTCTTATCTCATACCTTTGAATTATATATACATATATCTCATAATATATGCACTAATATTAATATAGTAGTTTGTATATATAATTTAATATTTAATATAATCCATATTATATATGCATAATTAATTTGTACCTTTGGGGGCACATGCTTAAACATTTTCTACATGCAGTATTTAAGAAGAAAACATTTTGAAACCACTTTTAAGATAGTGAACTACTTTTGAGGGCCTACTCTCCTCTCTCTTGATGTATATATCCTTAATCCTTGTACAAAGGTAAAAAGTCAATAAAATTCAACTGTTCTTCAATAAACTAACATGCCTTATTACTTACCTGCACCACAACATTATCCACCATGATTTTATACTTTTTATCAACTTTCTCATACCAGTTCTGCCAAGATAACTTTTCTAATACATTCTTATTTTAGTATGTTAAAACTATTGGATTATATTTTTCAAATGATTCATTAATATCTGTTAACTGATGGGGCATTATGAGGAAATGTCCCTGAATTGTTTAGAGAAATGTAGCACTCATGCTTTTCAGATGATTTTTTTTAAAATTTTTTATTGTTGGCTGTTCAAAACATTACATAGTTCTGGATATATCATATTTCACCCTTTGATTCAAGTGGGTTATGAGCTCCCATTTTTACCCCATATACAGATTGCAGAATCACATCAGTTACACATCCATTGATTTACATATTGCCATACTAGTGTCTGTTGAGTTCTGCTGCCTTTCCTATCCTCTACTATCCCCCCTCCCCTCCCCTCCCCTCCCCTCCCCTCTTCTCTCTCTGCCCCCTCTACTGTCATTCATTTGTCCCCCTTGTATTATTTTTCCCTTTCCCCTCACTTCCTCTTGTATGTACTTTTGTATAACTCTGAGGGTCTCCTTCCATTTCCATGCAATTTCCCTTCTCTCTCCCTTTCCCTCCCACCTCTCATCCCTGTTTAATGTTAATCTTCTTCTCATGCTTTTCGACCCTACTCTGTTCTTAGTTACTCTCCTTATATCAAAGAAGACATTTGGCATTTGTTTTTTAGGGATTGGCTAGCTTCACTTAGCATAATCTGCTCTAATGCCATCCATTTCCCTGCAAATTCTATGATTTTGTCATTTTTTAATGCAGAGTAATACTCCATTGTGTATAAATGCCACATTTTTTTTATCCATTCATCTATTGAAGGGCATCTAGGTTGGTTCCACAGTCTTGCTATTGTGAATTGTGCTGCTATGAGCATCCATGTAGCAGTGTCCCTTTGGCATGCTCTTTTTAGGTCTTTAGGGAATAGACCGAGAAGGGGAATAGCTGGGTCAAATGGTGGCTCCATTCCCAGCTTTCCAAGAAATCTCCATACTGCTTTCCAAATTGGCTGCACCAATCTGCAGTCCCAAAAGCAATGTACAAGTGTACCCTTTTCCCCACATCCTCGCCAGCACTTGTTGTTGTTTGACTTCATAATGGCTGCCAATCTAACTGGAGTGAGATGGTATCTTAGGGTGGTTTTGATTTGCATTTCTCTGACTGCTAGAGATGGTGAGCATTTTTTCATGTACTTGTTGATTGATTGTATGTCCTCCTCTGAGAAGTGTCTGTTCAGGTCCTTGGCCCATTTGTTGATTGGGTTGTTTGTTCTCTTATTGTCTAATTTTTTGAGTTCTTTGTATACTCTGGATATTAGGGCTCTATCTGAAGTGTGAGGAGTAAAGATTTGTTCCCAGGATGTAGGCTCTCTATTTACCTCTCTTATTGTTTCTATTGCTGAGAAAAAACTTTTTAGTTTGAGTAAGTCCCATTTGTTGATTCTAGTTATTAACTTTTGTGCTATGGGTGTCCTATTGAGGAATTTGGAGCCCGACCCCACAGTATGTAGATCGTAGCCAACTTTTTCTTCTATCAGACGGCGTGTCTCTGATTTGATATCAAGCTCCTTGATCCATTTTGAATTAACTTTTGTGCATGGCGAGAGAAAGGGATTCAGTTTCATTTTGTTGCATATGGATTTCCAGTTTTCCCAGCACCATTTGTTGAAGATGCTATCCTTCCTCCATTGCATGCTGTTAGCCCCTTTATCAAATATAAGATAGTTGTAGTTTTGTGGATTGGTTTCTGTGTCCTCTATTCTGTACCATTGGTCCACCCGCCTGTTTTGGTACCAGTACCATGCTGTTTTTGTTACTATTGCTCTGTAGTATAGTTTGAAGTCTGGTATTGCTATACCGCCTGATTCACACTTCCTGCTTAGCATTGTTTTTGCTATTCTGGGTCTTTTATTTTTCCATATGAATTTCATGATTGCTTTCTCTATTTCTACAAGAAATGCAGTTGGGATTTTGATTGGCATTGCATTAAACCTATAGAGAACTTTTGGTAATATCGACATTTTGATGATGTTAGTTCTGCCTATCCATGAACAGGGTATATTTTTCCATCTTCTAAGATCTTCTTCTATTTCTCTCTTTAGGGTTCTGTAGTTTTCATTGTATAAGTCTTTCACCTCTTTTGTTAGGTTGATTCCCAAGTATTTTATTTTATTTTTTTGAGGATATTGTGAATGGAGTGGTTGTCCTCATTTGCATTTCAGAGGATTTGTCGCTGATATACAGGAATGCCTTTGATTTATGCGTGTTGATTTTATATCCTGCCACTTTGCTGAATTCATTTATTAGCTCTAATAGTTTCTTTGTAGACCCTTTTGGGTCTGCTAGGTATAGAATCATGTCATCTGCAAATAGTGATAATTTAAGTTCTTCTTTTCCTATTTTGATGCCTTTAATTTCTTTCATCTGTCTAATTGCTCTGGCCAGTGTTTCGAGAACTATGTTGAACAGAAGTGGTGAGAGAGGACATCCCTGTCTTGTTCCAGATTTTAGAGGGAATGCCTTCAATTTTTTTTTGCGCCGGCAAGGTAGAGGGAACTGTGACCACCCACAGAGCAGGCCCAGCTGCCTGCTGAAGGGCAGAGCCGCCCCCACCCCCCGCGCCTGCCAGGTAGGTGGAACTGTGACCACCGACAGAAAAGGCCCAGTGGCCTGCGGCGGGACAGAGCTTCCAATCACTCCTGCAAGGTAGGCGGGCCTGCGACCCACCGGAAGAAGAGGAGCAGCGGCCTGCTGAGAGGCAGAGCCGCCCCCTACCCTGCGCCAGCAAGGTAGAGGGAACTGTGACCACCCACAGAGCAGGCCCAGTGACCCGCGGCGGGACAGAGCTTCCAATCACTCCTGCAAGGTAGGCGGGCCTGCGACCCACCTGCAGAAGAGGAGCAGCGGCCTGCTGGGAGGCAGAGCCGCCCCCTCCCCCTGCGCAGGCAAGGTAGACAGAACTGTGACCACCCACAGAGCAGGCCCAGCAGCCTGCTGAGGGGCAGAGCCGCCCCCCACCCCCCGCGCCTGCCAGGTAGGCGGAACTGTGACCACCAACAGAAAAGGCCCAGTGGCTCGCGGAGGGGCAGAGCTTCCAATCACTCCTGCAAGGAAGGCGGGCCTGCGACCCACCGGCAGAAGAGGAGCAGCGGCCTGCTGAGAGGCAGAGCCGCCCCCTCCCCCCCGTGCCTGCAAGGTAGACGGAACTGTGACCACCATCAGAACAGGCCAGACCTGCAACCGACAGACAGAACAGGCCCAGTGGCCTGAGGAAGGGTAGAGCCGCTCCCCCCCCCACGCCTGCAAGGTAGGCGGACCTGCGACCCACCAGCAGAACAGCCCCAGAGGCCTGCAGAGGGGCAGTGCCGCTGCCTGCGCCTGCAAAGTAGGCAGAACTGCGACCACCGACAGAATAAGCCTAGCGGCCCGCAGAGGGACAGAGCCGCCGCACGCACCTGCAATGTAGGCGGACCTGCTACCGACCGGCAAAGCAGGCCCAGCGGCCTGCCGGCATGGTAGGCACATTGCCCCAATTGGAGGAGGGGCAGAACCGCCGCCCACGCCTGCGAGGGAGACTTTGCAACTATACAAGACCAATATAAATATATAGGGGGAAAATTCAATAGCACAACAGTTTCAACAAGTAGAAAGGAACGCGAACAGTATGAAGAGACAATGAAAGAAAGGACCACAAGCAATGCAGGTCAACTCAACGTTAGAAGAGGTAATAGCTGAAGCAGATGGAATGTCAGATAAAGAATTCAGGATATACATGCTTCGGATGATCTGGAGTCTCAAGGAAGACATCAGACAGCAAAATCAGACAATGAAAGATCACTTCAACAATGAATTACATAAACAAATCCAAGAAGCAAAAGATCAACTATACAGGGAGATAGAGGTTATAAAAAACAAACAAACAGAAATCCTAGAAATGCAAGAAGCAATAAACCAACTTAAAAACTCAATTGAGAATACTACCAGCAGAGTAGAACACTTAGAAGATAGAACATCTGACAATGAAGATAAAGTATTTCAACTGGAAAAGAACATAGACAGCTCAGCAAGACTGTTAAGAAACCATGAGCAGAACATCCAAGAAATATGGGATAACATCAAGAGACCAAATTTAAGAGTCATTGGGATACAGGAAGGGACAGAGTTTCAAACCAAAGGAATGAGCAATCTATTCAACGAAATAATATGAGTAAACTTCCCAGACTTGAATAATGAGACAGAATCCCAAATCCTAGAAGCCTACAGGACGCCGAATGTGCAAAATCATAAGAGACCCACACCTAGACACATTATAATGAAAATGCCCAACATACAGAATAAGGAGAGAATTTTAAAAGCTACAAGAGAAAGGAAGCAGATCACATTTAGGGGTAAGCCAATCAGGATAACAGCTGATCTTTCAACACAGACTCTGAAAGCTAGAAGATCCTTTAATAACATATTTCAAACACTGAAAGAAAATGGGTTCCAACCAAGAATTGTGTATCCAGCGAAATTAAGCTTCAGGATGGAAGATGAAATTAAAACCTTCCATGATAAACAAAAGTTAAAAGAATTTGCAGCTAGAAAGCCATCTCTTCAAAACATCCTTGGCAAAACATTACAGGAAGAGGAAATGGAAAATAACAATGAAAACCAACAGTGGGAGGTAGGACAGTAAAGGGGGGAAAATAATCAAAGAGGAAAACAAACCATGTTTAGTGACATAAATAAACAAATATGGCTGGAAGAACAACCCATATCTCAATAATAACCCTAAATGTTAATGGCTTAAACTCACCAATCAAGAGACACAGGCTAGTAGAATGGATCATAAAACAAGACCCAACAATATGCTGCCTACAGGAGACGCATTTGATAGGAAAAGACACACATAGGCTGAAGGTGAAAGGTTGGGAAAAATCATATCACTCATATGGACTTCGGAAACAAGCAGGAGTGTCCATACTCATATCAAATAAAATAGATTTCAAGCCAAAGTTAATCAAAAGGGATAAAGAGGGACACTACATACTGCTTAAGGGAACCATACACCAACAAGACATAACAATCAGATGATTTTTATTTCCCAGGAATGAAGTACTAACTAAATTTATTGATTTCTTTTAGGGAATGCTCTGTAGGGTTGCTTACCATTCAGAGCGCACACAGTCTAATTGATAGTTTTATATATCAAGCTTATAGAGTTTATTATACATTGGGAGGATCATCTGTTTGTTCTAGATAGAGATAGAAAGCCTTTTTTTTTTTTAAAGACCCTGTGTTGACTTCAGCATTTGCTTGGCAATCAAATTGCTTGGACTTGCAAGTTACACCAACATAGAGGAGCTAAGGAATTTTAAAAAATTGTTTAAAATATCTTAATCTGTTCCAAGATTAAAGAGGTCAGCTACTAGTGTGTTGTGCCTGATAATTTAAAACAAATATTAATTACCCAGATGCAGCTAGGACTGTGTCCAGATCACAAGTTAAGCATAAAATTTCTAGTTGTTAAGAAGTGTTTTGTTTTTTTTTTTTCTCCTTGAGTGAAGGATTTAAAATTTAAATAGCAATTTACTCTGGGCATTTTAAAATTATTTTGTTTAGCATGATTTATAACCAATATAAATGGAAATATTTCTTCAAAAAACTA
The DNA here is from genome assembly GCF_021218885.2 of Marmota monax. Taxonomy (NCBI): domain Eukaryota; kingdom Metazoa; phylum Chordata; class Mammalia; order Rodentia; family Sciuridae; genus Marmota; species Marmota monax. Next base: position 21,534,784 of record NW_026692781.1, read on the forward strand.
AAATAATTTTAATTTAAAGCAAAGAGGTTAGAAATTGCTGCTGGAAGCAAAGTATTTAGAATATCTGCTGTTATCTGATGAATTTTTAAAGTGAATTACCTAATGTAGGAAACCACTAAGATTTTAATAATTTAATTGTTGAAACATTAAAAAGATATTTTAGGCCATCTATAAATTAGATCTTATTATCCCATATATAGGTGATTGCTAGATAAGGTGTTCAATGTGTATACTAAGCTAAATCCAACCAGTTATATCATCTTTCTAGATTTAATACGGACTTGAATATTTTTAAACATTTACATAGATTGTCCTTATTTATCCCCCTTCCATTTGTTGAACAAAAAAAATCACTGTCATAGATCAGGTCAGGACAGGATTAAAACCACATAGGAAGTAAGCAAAACGTATATTTAAGAGGTCGCACTCCCTCTGTTTTTTATGGTTGTAGAAAAGAGCAATAGGTATGAGCTATATTATTGCCCAGCTTCTTTCTCTGTTGTCATTGGAACCAGCACTTAGGCATGAAGGACTATTGATTTAAGAGTGTTTTTTAAACAAAATTTTTTTTTTTTTGCAGATCAACCATGATATTCTAATACAGAACTGTAGGATATCATTATTTTAAGAGGTGTTCATAAGCTTAGCTTTAACTCAATGCCCCCTTCCCCACCCAAGTTGGCTTTTTACTTATTCTTCCCTTTCACAAACCCAGGGACAATAATTGATATCTCATCTTCTCCCACATCTCCTAGACCCCAAACCTGCATTCCATCCACTAATAAGGCTTATTGGCTCTGCCTTTAAAATATATACAGAATCTGACTCATTTTCATTGCTACACTGGCAGCACTATGGAAGACTGCTTTCATCTCTCACTTCCGCCAGGCCTTTTTCATGGCTCTGTTTCTACGCATAGACTGGACCTCTCCTCCCCACAGGTGGATTTTCCATTTAATTGGCATAATGTTCTTAATTAAAAGGTCTTATCACATCACCTTTTTGCTTAACTCTCCAAGGAGAATGGAGAATGGAATCTACATTCCTACCACACTTACTTGGCCCTACAGGATCTTCCTCTTCTGGCCTCTACCACTGTCTCTCTTACCTGAACACCACTGCACACTCATTTTCTTGCAATTTTTCAAAATGTCAGGTTTGCATTATCCTTCAGCTTTTATTAGAAGTCTCCTTGACTTCTTCACTTCATTCAGTTCTACTCAAAAATCATTTTATTTCACTTACCTCAGATCTAAAATTATGCCCCACCATTTCACTTTCTACCCCTTTATTCTACCTTATATTTTGTAGTACTTTTCACTCCTTAAAACTCTGTGTTTATTTTATCATGGCCTCCCTGCCCACACCAGTTTGTTATCTACGTGCAAGTGGGGAGTGTATCTGTTGTTTTTAGGGGTTGCTTCCCAGCCCAGATCCGTGCCAACATAAGAACAGGAGATGCTCAGCAAATATTTGCAATGGGAAGGGAAGGTGGAGGGTAGGAAGGAAGCAGTGATTTCTTTAAGGCTGACTTTTAGTGTCCCCCTCATCTGGAATGATTTTTCTAGTCTCATATCAGTATTATCTACTTGTCGTTTTTCATACTTTTCACTTTTTTATTATTTATTTGTTTTATTATTTATTAAATATTTCCTGTTGAAAGTCCATCTCCTAAAATTCACATTTGATTTTTTGACTCCCCAAAATGCATAGTATCATACGATTTAATAAATAATATCATATTACATACTACTCACCTATGACTGGTATAATTTTTAATATGAGATATTTCCACCCATGAGAATGATTGTGACAGAATGATTATTTTTCCTAACTTTGTGCTCAGTTTTTTCTAGTGATTTTAATTTACTTGTCTTATGACTAAATGAGCTAATTAGGCACAGACTTTTTGATTGACTTTGAGCAAATATCAAACTAATCTAATGTGGACTGACCCCTCCTTCTGTTGCATATAGTTAGAAACGCCCAGTAAGCACAAAATAAATATTGAAGTGCACAACAAAACTAAAAAGATATGAAGGAAAATATCATTCTGGGATAGAAGATATGCTTTGGGCTTCCTTCAGGCAGGAAGCTAACATCCAGCAGCAAGCAAAGCCTGAATGCTTCTCCTACCATGAAAAGGAAATTCAAAACCTGGAAAACCAAAACAGACCATGACCATTGACTTAAAAAATACAGTGATGGGAACTCTAACATATAATACCCCTACTTTGGGAGAAACCATCCAAAATTATTATAAATCATACCCAGAAGCAACAGTGCAAGTACACTTCAGGCTCCCACTTGAACTTCATCTTCTAACATCTCATTGGCCAAGCCCCAAACGTACCACCCTGTGGTCACACTGAGGGCGTATCCATGTTGCTACAGCAGAATGAAGAATCAGCAACAAAAATTCAGTCAATCTCAGTGGCTGTCCAGTAATAAGCCAGAAGGGGCAGAACAAGGAAATGAAAAATGTGTGGTAAAGAAAATACAAAGTTGTATGAACAAATACCAATACATGAGTAGTCAAAATAAACACAAAGAGATAAATTTTCTTTAAGAAATGTAACTCTCTGAACATTATTTCTTCAAATTAGGAATGTTATTATATTGTGACTTTTAAGTTACCATACACTCTTGTTTAGGAATCACATCTCATTCCTTTTCTTTTCTTTTTCTTTTTCTTTTTTTTTACAGATTTTTTTAAATTTATGTATGACAGCAGAATGCATTGCAATTCTTATTACACATATAGAGCACAATTTTTCATATCTCTAGTTGTATACACAGTATATTCACACCAATTTGTGTCTTCATACCTGTACTTTGGATAATAATGATCATCACATTCCACCATCATTAATAACCCCATGCCTCCTCCCTTCCCCTCTAACCCCTCTGCCTTATCTAGAGTTCATGTATTCCTCCCATGCTCCCAATCCCTATCCCACTATGAATCAGCCTCCTTATATCAAGGAAAACAGTCAGCATTTCATATCCCCAGGGAAACATATTTCCCCAAAACTCTTGGTGTTCAATACACATTTGGAAGTGAAAGTAAGTTAATAATCTCAGTAATCCAGGAAATAAGTAAATTCAGAAAAACAAAAGGCTTTTGGGTTGAGAACAGGTGGATTTCATGAAGATTAGAATGTAAGAGACATGACTGTTACTAATAGAATAACTAACCCTCAGCCCCTCAAAGCACACTTTCCACTTTATATAGTATTCTAGTCCTCCGATTGTCCAAATTCCTGTCTGGTAGCAGAGTAGAACCATTAAATCAAATTTGGAAGAGGAAAACACTGTCCTACAGAAATGCATAGGCAGACAAAGACATGTATAGAGGAATATCCTCTGCATTCTTTCTGTGTCCCCAGACCAGAAAATATCTGTGTTTGTGTAAATAAATTATAGTATGTCCATACAGAATAATGGTACTTGACCTTTAAAGTGATGAAAAATGCTACACACACACATACACACAAGCTAATTATATATGTGCATTCTAAATCACATATATCAGGTTGTTATGTGGCCAGTGTGCTCTCCAGGAAATGGCTCTTGGGAGTGGACCCTAGGGAAAGGGGACTTTCATTTTCTTTTTCTATACCCCTCTATTTTCCAAAAACTTGTAACAGACATGTCATATGTCATGAAAAAATCAAAACAAGAAGTAAAATACTACAGATAGTACTGATTGATTGCTGTATGAGCAATATGATGAAGGGAAATTAAATGAGACTGCCTTGTACCAAATAGGATCAGAGATAGGAGAGGAAGGTCATTTATAACCTCCTTATTACATTTGTGTCCTACCTTATTTTCCAAAATACATAGGAGATCCATAACATCTAAGAGAATTGGAAGTAAGGTTAAAAATACGAGATAACACTTTAAAAAAAAAGATAAAACTAAGATGAAGTAGTTCATGAAATATATATCCTGAAAAACCTACCACATTAACTAAAATTGTGCTAAAAATATGTTTCTAATATTCCTAGCAGCTAGAATAGTTAAAAAAAACCACACAATTTATGGTTCCTGTTACATGAACATAAATCTATTGTTGGGAAGCTTTAGAAGTTATTTTGCATTAGGTTGAGGGTGGAGTGGATACAGCTAAAGTTTCTTTCAGACTTCAGATGCCAAAATGAAGTGTAGTAGTGTCTCAAAATTTAAATAAAGCCCCAGGTGTCTAAGGTGGTGAGCTATCTTAAAAGTTAATCATATGTCATACTTCAGTCCTCAGGGACAAATTGATGTATCTGGGGAAGCATCATATTCACATAAGAATTTATTTTCATGTTGCAGTATTTCAATTTTGAACTGAACTACTCACTGTCTTCATTTATCACATATTATTTGTTATACTTAAATTTTTTATTAACCACAGTGTTCACTAGCCACTATTTCTGAAAGAAGAAAAACACTAAAACTAGTGTTTTTCAGACTTAGTAGCTTGTTGTCAACTTGAAAGTAGACCCACAAATAGTCATGTGCTTTGTTATTCACAATGTTACTATATGAATTATTATTGGTAGTATAAAATGATGAGATTCTACTTATATAATCATTGAAATTTTTCATTTCTGTCAATGACTAGATGGTGGAATAAATCTTATTAACTGGTCCTCAGATGTATGTTGGGCCTTCTTTGTTTTTATTTTTACTTTTATTCTTTTAGTACTGGGGATTGAATCCAGGGCCATGCACATGCTAGGCTAACACTCTCACCACTGAACTACATTTCTTACCCTTTTTTTGTTGGGACTTCATTCTGTGCTCTGAGTGTCTCTAGGAACTGTAGGGGGCAGGGTCAGGAAAGGGCCATGTAAGAAGTGGTCCCTATTCTTTTTTGGTTTGTTTACTGAGAGGGCAAAGGCTTTGGAATAGCATCCTGAGCTCTAGTGGGCCATACAGAGAACAATGGCCCAATTTGTGGTAAAGGAACTTGATAAGTCAAAGTTTGGAGATGAACATTTTATAACTGATGTCTAATTGTGTTTACAAAATACTTGCCTGTGTACTTGATCCTCCATGGTTTAGAGGAAACCACATTTCCTTTTACTTTCTATTGTCCCAGCCCATATAATAAGTGGTAACTATGTATCAAGTTCTGTATATGCCCTGGAACATGCTCTTTTATTGAATCATAATTGAAACATAAGTAGCTATCATGACCTTTACATTTAAGGAAGACCATTGATATTTAATCTAAATTCTGAGCTGGGATTTAAAGCTTTGCCTTTCTCCAAATCCAGTACACCTGCCACTATTCCACAGTGCCAGGACTCCTGTGGACAGAATTGCTGCTGAGACTTGGGCCCCATTACCTGGGTCTGGGAACTTCTGCAAGGGGTGTTGACATTCAGGCTTAAACATCGATTCCACAGTGAATCATCTTGAAAGATGTCTGAAAGGAACCAACAGCTTTTATATCTTCATAAAATTAAGATTGGGCTCCAAGGTGGAGAGCAGGGAGGCCTGATGCTGCCCGGTCCACCCTGAGCACAGGCCCAGGGCCCAGTGCTGTCTACCACTGAGCTTGCCACATGCTTTGGTTTAGTTCAGTGAACCAATAATGTCCCCCTCTTTCCTACCTGTGCTAGAGTAGTTTTCTTTATTTGGATTTGCAAGAGCCCTGACTAATAGAGCTTTGTGGGTTTTATATAGCTACAGATATAAAATGGCTTCTGTTTCCTGAGCAAGCAGACATTTTGAATTAGACTTTGCAATGATGTGTTGACAGTTTACAACCATTGTTTTCCCAAAACATAAAAAATAGCCTTTTATAAAAACAGTGAAAAATATCAAACGTCAACTAATGGGAATGTTCTTTATTTTTTAAATGCCAGTAAGAATGTTTCTTCTAACATTAATTACAGAGGTTAAAGTTTTTGTGTGAAAAGTAAAGTAATAGACACATTTGGAATTAAAACAATGGTTTGTGACATTTTAAATTTATATGTAAAGGTCAAAATTAATTTTCTTCCATTTGGTGTTTTTGAATTAAATATAGAGACCTAGTACACAAACATAATTACTTTGTCCATAAAGAAGTGTTGTTTCTTTTCATTGTTATTTTGATCTTTGTTCATGACTTTTAATCATGCAAGGCAAATTTAGTTAGGTCACTTGAGGGGAGTTTTTGCAAAATGAAGAACAAAGGAATTTAATAAAGTTTTGATTGTGGATAACCAAAAAGCTATTTATGTTATGCTTATAAAGATGATACAAAAACATTAAGAAATTTTTTTTCAGAGAAAGTGTATAAATTTATTGGAAGTCTTTAAAATTTTTTTTTATTGTTGTTATTTCAATTTTGACTCCTCAATAGGTTCTGAGATATTTTGGGGAAAATAGGAAAGACCAGAGAGCCTGGGAATGAATCTCTAATTTGCTACTTAAATGACTATAGATGAATTTCTCTACCTCTCTATTTCCTTGGCTATAAAATTGCATAAGAAGAGGACATATCCAAAAGAATTTTAGTTGCAGATGTTTGAGATAATATTCATGAAGTATGTAAATGGTGTTTGGCTTACACTAAAATCTCTAGCTGTTAACTCTTCTTTTGATATCCTGCAACTTAAGAGTATGAGTCAGCTTGTTTGCTTTGCTGATTAAATAATTGTACTATAAAACTCCTGACTTCTGTTTAAGCTCCAAATTTTATTTCAAAGATTAGAGTCTGTCCCTTCTTCCACTTTCTCATGGCCCTATCTCTCACTTTTGTACCAAGGAGGAGTTATCAAGGAAAGTTTGGATCAACAGTCTTAGGAGAATGGTTGTCTGTGTGCCCTATAAAGAAAACAGCAGTAACAACAAAAATCTCTTAATTATTCAAAGTTTTCACTATTAAATTATTTATATTTTAACTTGTGTTGGATTTGTATAGTGTTCTCAGAAGGAATATGCACCAGGGAAATAATAATTAGCAAGAAACAAGAGAGATGCAATAGAGTTAGCTAAAGCAGAGGGCCTCCCTTACCTGGGCCACACTACCTTGCTAGCAGTGTGGTTAGCTAAATGCCTTAATTTTGGAAAGTGCTTCCTCACAAACCCTGCTGCCCCATTGTCTTGTAGCTGGCATAGTTTATATGCTTATTTTATCTCCTGATTCTGGAAGTTCTCTGAATGTTTAAAGACTGCTGTGAAGCTACATCTGACACACTGTGGACCTACAATGGGAACTCCCTATGGCACTGTAGTTAACTTGACATATAATGGCTACCATGTCTCCAAAAGAAAATGAGCTGATTGTGACTCCTGAGCCTAAGGGGTAATGGAAATAATATGTAAAACCAGTTTATTTTATCAGTTTATGTTATTAGAAGTTTAGATTAAAAATCTATATACAGTTCTTTAGGAAGTACCATTTACTAAATGATGCTGTTATAAAATAGCTTAAACTAAGAAACAAATGGATTTTTTCTTCTAGTTATAGTTAAGAATAGAATTTAAACTATGTCAGTCAGTAATAAGACTAAAATTTGCTTTCTTTCAGAAAGGGAAAGTCAATTCTATATGTTTTTGGCTTTTTGTTCTTGTGTTCCAAAATGCCCTTCTAGAAAGTTTTGTGAAACACATTTGTAGCAACGTATTTTCTTTTCTAGTGCCTGTGGCCAGGTTCTCCTCTTTCTAATTCTACTTCTAGGCCTTAATTGTCTCTACCTCACACCAATGCAGTAAACCTGTAGCTGATCTTCCTACCTTGTGTACCTTCCTATTCAAATGATTCTGTTCTCCAATGATATAAAATTTCAGTTACATAGGAGGAATAACTTCAGGAAATCTGAACAATAGTGCACAGTAGTTCAAAATATGTTGTATACTTGAAAATCCCAGAGTGGTTATAAATTGTTCTCACCACAAAATTGACTTGCAGTATGAGGTAATGCATATGCTAATTAGCTAGATTTAATCATTCTACAATATGTGCATCCTTCAAAAAGTGATACATACATACAATTTTATCTCTCAATTTAAAATTAAAAAAACAACAATTGTACTGTTTTTCCTGTCACATTAATATTGGCAAAACATACTTTCCTTTATCAGTATCCAATATCAATATCTATCAAAGTCGTTTTTCTACCATAAATCTAATTGAAAAAGCCAGTTCCTCCATCAGCCAGCCAGGAGTGATTTCTGCCTTGCCTGAACTTCTGGATCAGTCCTTTTATTCACTGCCACATGGCATCTATCCATGATCACATCGTATCAGTCATTTGTGCATTCACATCAGCATTCCAATCACTAGCACATAACAGAGCCGACATGCTAGAGAATGACAAGCTCAGTGCTTGGTACATCATAAGCAGGTAATAATTTTTTATTGAAATTCTGCAATGTGCATTTCAGGCTAGGATATATACAACTTCTGCTAAAAAATATTCCTCACTGTCTTACCTAACACTGACATGATCTTACAAATATTTACATAGTGGATTTTGAAGGAAAGAGTTGTAAGAATATGAAGGGATTTTAAAGTAGAATTTAACTGATTGTCACTTTTTTGTTTTATATGTTGACACTCATTATTTTGTCAAATTTGTAGTAAAAGTAACTTTCCTATTGGCATAGAAGGAAAGGATCCCAGTGCATGACAGAACTTCATGTTCCTGGTTTGTGGATCCAGGCCTTTTGATGTTTCTTGTGGTGGTTGATGTATGAACCTTGAAGCTGATGCAGCTCAGCCTTATCTCAATTCCAGTTTTCTTCCTTAGCCTGATGATCCTGTCTTACAGTCTACCCAGATCTCTTGATGCCTGAAAATGAAAACTATAAAAAACAAGCAAACAAGCAAACAATATCAACAATGAAGAATTTAATAAGAGCAAATTTAATAAGAGAAAAAACAAAACATTGAAAGAAGGTCAGGCAGATACAGGTACAAAGCAGGGTTTCATTTGCAGACAATTCAGAGAAAGTAAATGGGAGGCATTTCAAGAGGCTCATTTATGAATGTATCTGCTCTAATACAAGAATGATTATGTACTGATTTCTCTAGCAATTATTAGCTCTGATAAAAATAAATATAACAGTTTTTCAATAGAGTAGATTGCAATGGAAAAGGATTGTTTGAGTCCTTAACATATTTTTTTTTTTGGCATCTCTTTTAACTTCTACCACTCCCAGTAGAATCTTATATAGGTCTGTCATGATCTGGATGAGCCTACATTACTGCCCCAAACTAGTTTTTAGTAGAAGTCTCCAATTTCAAAATATTCAGGACAGAATTTTTGGCAATGTAAAAGGTATTTTCATGTTTTATTTTTTCTACTGTGTTTTCCATTGTAAATCATTACTAATCTCAGGAGTTGGAACAAGTTTTTTTTTATCTTTTTGATAGATTTTACTGATGCTTGAGGAAGGACAGTAAAGCAAAAATAAACATGTCAGGTAATTTTAAGGTAGGTCAGCTTCTATTGCAAGGAATAATACCTGATATCTGTAAACTCATCTATGATGATCTCAGATTCACACATTGTAGACCTGATTAGCTACCCTGTCTCCAACTTTCCCCCTACCCTTCCTTGTCAGTGAGTCCACCAGAGACTAAGAGGACCAGTATTCACTTTCCTCTTATTGGAAGTGATGTCATCCTATCATGAAACTCATGAATTGGAAGCTTCTAGAATGTTTTTGTTTTTTCTGTTATAAAATGAAATATTCTCCTACCTACATTAGTAGGTGATCTAATCAAAAGAGAGACAGCCTGCTCTCCAATGTGCACCTTAAAGACAGAAGTTATCATATTGAGACTAGGAGAGCAGAATCAAAGACAATAGGGTCTTTGCTAATAGTTTGTGCTGATGTAATTGCTAATCAAGGAGCTATTTGTTTTCCAATTTCTTGTAATATAAGATAGTGAGACTCTATGAAGCTACTTTTATTCTGTTACTGGTATCCTCAAAGAATACTACATAAGAGAAACTGAATCCAAGTTTGATCACTGTTAAGATGGTAGCATAAAACTACAGAGGACACTGTGCTTTGAGTCATCTAGACTCAATTCGGTATGGCTAACTGGAATTTTGTTTGGATTCTACTGTTATGTCTGGGTTTAGGTTGCTTGTCAGCCTTTTGCCACAATGACTCAACTTATATAAATTGTTTCAGTTCCAGAGTCTGTTCTACCCACTAGGATTCTCTCATCCCCCTTCTTTTATCAAACAAGACTTAAAAATGTTAAATTTCAGTCTCTATACAAAAGAAAGTCTATCTTTTAACTTGTATGAATGGAGCATGTTTTTACTTAAATGACATGTTGGTATTCTTTTTCCTAGATGTTTGACAAATTTGGGAATAAGAGCTGCTATGGTTATTGCTATTGTAAAAAGCAGTATTTTAGAAGATTTAATTTATTGTAGTATATACTGATGCTGTAGTAGGTATAAAGGGATCTGCTGGTCAAAGCAAAAATCATACACCTTGGTTGAAGGCATAATTTGAGACATCAGCTCCAGACAGAATGTAAACTCATGGAGATATTATTTGAATTGTGAGGGCAGAATTTCTGGAATATTTGGTCATTTGGGTCATTTGTTGTGGTAAAATAAATAGTCTAGAAATATCACAGAAAATGTGTGCTATACAGTTTAAGTTGATAAAGGACAGCACATGTAAAAGTAGCATTGTTAATTATAATTAATCTGTTTTACAGAAATATTTCTGTAATTCTTTGTTCTATACTATTCCAATTAATCAGGGCATGTATCCTTTTATTCCTTGGCAATTCCAAACTTAGTTCTACTGCATTACCCTAAAAAGTTTTTTTATCCACATCATCAAAATACTAAAACAATTATTTTACTTAAATATGATCTTTCTTTTGAAAACATATTGTAAGGATCACATTTGTATGGTATTTGTAATATAGAAGAAAAATTCTCTAGGACTTTCCCTCAGAAGACTGAAATCAGATATTTACTATCTTTCTCTAGTGGTGCAAATTTGGGAATATTGATTACCTACATGAACCTCTGTATCCTCATCTATAAAATAAAAATCATATTATCTGCTTCAGAGAGTGACTGTATTAAATGAGAACATACATGAAAACATCTGGATGTACAGAGCCTGGCAAAGAATTCAAAGGAGCACAGTAGAGGTGTGTTAAACCTCAATGCATCATTTTCAACAGTATTTGTCTCTTCCCACTTAATTTTCTCCAGCCTTGCACAAAAAATAGAATATTCATCTTGTAAAATGGGTTAGTCCTGTACTTCCATTTATATTTTCAAGTAATAATATTAACAACCTTAGGGTAGAAAATGTGTTTTAATGCATTTTTGTCTTACTACTTTTCCTTTTTCCTTCTTCCATAGTTTTTATTTGTATTCTTCCCCCCATCCCATTGGGTTTCTATGATTTGTAGCTTTGGCCAGCCTCCCCAAGACATCTATTTATTTTGCTCTCTAAGGAAATAGTGTAGAATGAATACTAATTAGGTAGCAAATATACTTCTATTAACAGCCTTACGAAACTCAACATATAACAGTATTAGAATGCAGATAGCATGAGTGCTGTGAGATATCGTTGCTTCCATGGGTTAGTAAGTGCAGCATGGACTATGCAGTGCAGTGATAAAGCTAGAAAATTAAAATGGGTATTTCCCCTATAGATTTTCCAAATGGGAATACATTTCTGCAAATGCAAAGTATTGCAAACCAATTCCCATTACTACTCTAAGATTCAGAGTTTTGGAATCATGCCTGGAAATAATGCATTGGAAAGATTGTAGGAGATTTTGGGCAAAATGAATTATTGCTACCTTATTGGCAAATTCAGTGAGAAATTGGTTTTGCTTGAACTATAAAGGAGGCAGAGTTAAGCAGTAGTTCAAGAAGCCTTTATAAAGTTCATTCATTTTTTTATTCTTTCAGAAATATAGATTATTCTCCTTTTCTCTGTTTTTCTTCCTCCCTCTTTCCTTCTCCTTTTCTGATAATGTACATTGAGACTTTTACTAATTTCTTTCCTCTAAGTGTAATCAAATTTGCATACCTGTAGTTTGCATATTAATATATACAAATTAATAATTATATAAGCTAATGTTAATAATGTACATACATGAAGAAAGTGACACATATTATATTATCATCATAAATACCATTAAGATACCTTAGTGATCTTGCATTCCAAGTACTCTCTATATAATTTAGCATATATAGAACATGGAAAGAAATGTGTTTTTCTAAAGAGAAAGTAGGGACTTTTAGACTCACATTAGATGTTTAATTATCATTTTTTATCCTAATATTTAAGTATGTAACTGCTAGCTGATTTGTGGAAACCTTGAAATTGAAATATAGTCAAATTTTATTTACTTATTTTGAACTTTATCAAGAATATTTCAAGAAGAGAATATTAGTGGCATGAAATAATCTTGATGTAGGAAACCAGTTGCAATACACAAACTTTGAAGTTATTCTTTACTATTAAAAGTAGTTTTTTTATAATCACTGTAGATATATATGTTATTTGTATGCATATATGTATGTACACTTATATACTTTTTCTCAAGTGCTAAAAATCAGTGCACCCAGTGGGCCAAGATGAATTATTAATGCTTTCTTCAACTCTCTTTTATGTTTTACTGAATATAAAAGAAATAACAAGAATATTGTGACATGAGATTTTTTTCTAAGCCAAAAATGTTTTCCATTTAGTAGGTACACTTGGACTTGATAAACTTTCAGGACAAATTGCTATTCTGTAGTCCAAAATGGGAATTCAACGAAGGCAGAGGAGAATCACTTCATGTTTCAGGAGCCTAGACATTGCTATTCAGTAAGACTTGAAGTTCAGGCACCATCTGTCTCACAGCTGAAAACCATTAAGTTTCAACAACATTTCTCCATCTTTGTTTCTGTTTTTTGCTAAGCAAGTAAGAAGTTTTACCTTAGCCTTTCAGCGAATTAGTCAGTAAATGAGTGTATGTCACTATTTAAACTACAAAATTCAATGACTCTTTAGCTGAATACAGAGCGCCATTGGCATCTAAATCATGAACAGTGGGTTTTGAGTGATGATTTCTAAATTTGAAATTTTTAAAGACCTAGTTGTTTTTTTAATTGAAATATCAAACTACTTTATGATCTAAAATACATGATCTATTCCAGAGGAAAGACACACTGTTATTTTATTCTACCTGGTTAATGCTGGTATAGAGTTGATCAAAGACAATCACAACTATTCCGTCACTTTTGTTGTATTGCTGAGTGAGCATATTTGTGCAGTGTTACAGGAGTGAGCTCAGGCTGCATGCTGTCACATATGGTTTGCATTATGAGAACAGAATGTTAATAGGAAAAAAAAAAAAAGAGCATTGGTTGGAAACCAGAGAACTCCAGATTTGTTTCTCTTTAAAAGAAAGCTTTGATTTTGCCCCTGCCAAGGCAGGACTTCTTTGTAATGGGGCATATACTGAATTTTTATCATTATGCAATGGCTATCTGTTGATAATTCTGATAGATGAATTAAATGAGTATAGTTTTCCAGCGCTTAAAATGTGTTTAAACTTTCATATTGTCCCAATACCTTTTAAAAAATACATGTTTATTTTATATTAGGTTTTGGGGTTATTATTCTAGATATTAATATCATAATTAAATACACAACGCTTTTAAAGTGTGCCTTGCTCTGCACTTGTAAAGAAGGTCACTGGGGAACTTACTCTTATCTCTCTTCACTGTTTGCTCTTCCCTTTGATATGCTTGCTAGACTGTACTGTGAAAAAATGAATAAATTTTAAATTGCATCAATGCAATTCAAATACAGGGAAGTGGTTGGTTTCTATGCATGGTAGAAATGTATCTGTCATTAACATAACAATGAAGTTTTAATTTAGAAGCAAACATCTATTTAGGATGTTAAACATGTGTAAATACAATATTTTCTAATAGAAACTTTTAAAGACAACAATTAGAAAAACTGAGATGATTGTTTCATAATCATTTAAGTATTGTTCTAATTGCAGATCCTTATGTAGAGTAATTAATATTTTTTTAGGATGCACACATAGCTTTCTAGATAGAAGAAAGCTAGGGACCAACTAGTTTTGTCATTCCTGAACTTGTTTCTTCCCTGTCTGGTTATCACTAAATTTGAAGATTATGCTTTTGTGATTCCTCCTTTTATGTGTTAAGATAATGAAAGAAAAGAAAGGACCAGATCCAGGAGCTGTGTGTTTCACCAGTGAATAGCAGGAGGAACAGGTTTTTCACCTCCAGGTCACTGGCCAGAAGGCAGAGCAGGCCTTTGGGGATTCTTCTTGACAACAGTCTTAAGATGTAAAAATGCAAAATAAAGAGGTAGACTCAAATCCCATGTTAGATTCCCCGGAATGTCAGGAGCTGTTTGTGCATGCATATTTATGAACTTTTCAAACTCATCATACAAGAGAATTGGCTCATGTTTATCTTCTGAAGTTTTCACAAACTCGGATTTTATAGAGTTTGGTGAGAGAAAGGGTTATTTGGTATTTTCTGTGGTGAACATAATGAATATACTATTTTCAAGTTTTTCAATATTACAATGTTTGGTCCCCTATTCTGCTCTCACTGCTAATATTGTGACAGGTGCACCCTGAAGTTGAAATTCACTAATTCAAAGTAATTACACTATCATTGTTTAGTATTAATCTTTTGTCTATAGGTATAACTTTAATGTTACATTAACTTTCTGATGTGTTATATTTCAAAAGCAGTAAATACATTTTCGGAAGTATTAGGATTTACAGCATTAAGTGGTAACACAACAGATTATTAAATTTAGTCTTGTATGGATTGTCTGATAAGTAATCAAGCTGAATGGTCTCAAATATCAAAATGTTTGCCTGCTCTCTCTCTCTTTTTCAAGATAAGTCATTCACTATTTTCTTCCATTTATTTATAACAAATATGCTTATGTGTTAAGATTAGCCAATTTACAACATGCTGATAGAAGACAACTCTTTTAATTGTTCCTTTTTTTTTTTTGAGTACACATATACAGAACACTGATGAAATGGGCAAGATTCAAGAAGGTCTAATATATTTAGAACTGTAAATGCTTATAAATATTATCCTTATCATTGTTCTATAAAATTCGTTTACCCCAAAGTATAAATTATTTACATCTATTTGTTACCTTTAGGGTTTCATGAAAACATTTACATGAATGACTTTTCTAGTAACTACTTATATTGCTTTATTATGTAGGGTTTGGTTGGTAGAAGTGACTCAGTACCTACCCTATCTCTTAATACTTTAAAAACAAAGTCATAGTTAAGGAAGAGGATCAATATTTAATGCAAATCTCAGAGTACTAAGAAGATCTCTGTGTTCCTTTTGCTTTTCAATGAGTAAATAATGATAATTATTGATATATTCCAAGATACAGAAACTAAGAGTCTATAAGTGGTTTGTATTATTATCATTTCTTTTCTGAGTAACTCCCTGAAAGGAAAACATTGCCCTTAGGTAGGTTTTGGTGTACAGTCCAAGGAGTGGAAATGGTGGAAATCACCCCATTAAGTCGATTAGAGGCCAGAGTTATGAAGGCATAAGCCAGAGTTCCAAGGTTCCAGTAGGAAAAGATATTCCGGGCTAGAAATGAAATGTTTGCTGATTGTAGGTACAGATGACTCAGGTCCACTTGGCCTTTCTCTCTTTTCACTCTAGTTGCAGATGGCATTGTGTTCTTGGCTCCCTAGACCACACTTGCTCATTCCATCTGGTAGATCAGGGTCAAAGGGATCTAATTCAAATTTGGCAAGAGAACTTACTGATACAAAGGATAGGGAAATCTAAAACTTCAAACTCACGATGCTAATTTATAAAGAGAGTCAGTAGTTTTTGCCACTGATATTCATTTGTGCTGAGATTCACATCAAGCACAGGGACACTAAAATATTGTCTTTCTTCTTGTAATTTGCCTCTTAGAGTCTTCAAGAAAATCATACACACACACACACACACACACACACACATATATATATATAGGTATATGTATATATATATTTGACAATCAAAATATATGAGTATGTATAATATATATTTTCTTTTTTTGGTCATTAATTTTTGAACAAGTTTTTTACATGGTGGTAATTTGAAAATGTTCTTAAAAGAGTAAATTTTAAGTGAATACTTACATTCATTGATTATAGTATGATAAGAAAGTATAAGGACGTATGATAAGAAAAGGAAACAAGCTGGGCAGGGTGGCTCACACCTATAATACCAACAGATTGGGAGGCGGAGGCAGGAGGATTGTGAGTTCAAAGCCAGCCTCAGCAATGGCAAGGCACTAAGCAACTCAGTGAGACCCTGTCTCTAAATAAAATACAGAATAGGGCTGGGGATGTGGCTCAGTTGTTGAGTGCCCCTGAGTTCAATCCCCAGTATTATTCTCCCCCTCGCCCTCCCAAAAAGAGGAAACATAATTGTTACACTTATTCGCTAAGACTGGACCAATTTCAAAGGTAAATCTTGCTTCCAGTATGGAATATAACTTACCAAGAAACCTTTGCCCCTTTCCTCTGAAAACTTGCCTGGAAAAAACCCAATCTCTGCTGATGACTGTGTACTCTTGTACACTGAAGCAGATACTGCCCAGAATAAACACACACCTATGCACAAATATAAACACGCACAACCATGCTTATGAGTCATATTTTACATTTGGATTACAGTTCTCATCAGTTTAATAAAATTGCTTAGAACTTGCTTTCCTTCTTTAATTCAGTCTACCACCTGAGATAATTATTTTCTTCCCACTTCCCACCACTCCTTTTCTTTTCTCTATCCTTAGGCCTCTTTGTCATTCTCACTCAGAGCTAATAACCTACTTCTTACTTAGAAAATGCATGCAATTAGGAAAGAAACTCCACACTTTGCCATCACCACATCCATTGAACTGTTAACTATTTTTGTGTGTTGATGGAGTCAGTCATCCTTTCCCCTATGATGAGCTATTTGCCCCCCTGTTTATCTAAGGAGAGACCTTTCACTTGTAGATTTGACCATATCCCCTCATGCCTATACAAGAATTTGTTTCTGCATTTATCCTTTCTCTTTTTTGTATCACTAGTTTTCTCTGGTTCACATATTTTTTCCATCAGCATCTCCATATGCAATACTTTCTAATATAATGTTTATTCCTTGAGTCAAGGTGACCCTTGGGTCCCTGTCTTATTTCTTTGCTTCCATTTATAGAAAAATTCTGTATGTTTTTCTGCTTTTCATCTTCACTTTCTCACTTTTTATTCTTTCATGAACCAACACCAGTTGGGCTATCTTTGCCCCTGTCCACTGCAGTTATGCAAAAATCACCAATAGCTTCCATGTGTGAAATGAATAGCTATGTTTTAGGATTCCCCTTTGTGAACTCTCAATATCACTTAATCATTTTTTCTCTTGAGAAATGATTCTTCAGTTAGAAACCAGAGCAGCACATATCTTTGTTTTCATTGGAATTTAAGAGTCTTTCTCATCTATTTCCAGCTTACTTTTTTTATTCTGAGTAGATACAGCTAGGCTCAACTATCATTTGCATAGTTACTCCTATTACTTAAGTGATTACTTTGCAAATTATCTTCATTTTTACCCTATCTACAAACTTGCATACAACTCTTAGATCATACTGCTCACTCAGTAACCCTCAAGATGTCCATTTGGTATCTCAGAACTCTCATATTCAAAGTAGAAGTCTTGGGAATTCTACCTTTGAAATTGGCTTTCCCCAAGTATCCCATTCTTAATAATGATACTATAATTCACTTGGTTAAAATAAAAAAAAGAAAAACCTAATAGTTGTCCTTGGCTTCTCTTTCTGTTACCCTCAATATCCATCCATCAATTCAGACTAATTAGCTCTCCCTTTGAAATACAAATCAAACAAAACTGCAAAGAGTCTGAGGATATGACACAGTAGAAAAAGCAATCAAAATTTCAGAAAGTTTTTTGGGAAAATACTCGGAAAACATTTTAAGACATTGAACATGACCATTATTGATAAGTTCTATTCAAAATCCCTGTCCTTTTTTCTCCTTTGTTTTATTCTGTTATGTTGTTTTCCTCTTTTTCCGTCTTTACCAATGTCAGTTATTTGATGTGCATTGTTTAGTTTATATTCATTCTTCTACAATTGGTATTGTTTTACATGCAAGTATTACTTGATTTGGGGTTTATTATGTTGATCTAAATAATTTTGGGCTTATTAAGGTTGACTTTATTTACTAAATTCAGTGTTTTTTTTCAAGATTAGTACATGTCTAATCATCATCTTAAACCAATTATCCTGTGTAGTACTCTATGATGTTCTACCCCTCTTAGTGATGAACTTCCAGACTGCCTGCAAATCCTTACCAGCACAGATGGTACTGTGATAATGTTCATCACACAAGTCTCTTGTGGACCTATGAGAATTCAGAATTCCTTTAGGATGTATATCCAATAATGGTGTTTTTCAGTTACAAAGAATATGAACATTCAATTTGTTTAAGCACTATGGATTGTTCTTTTAATAAACCTCACTAATTAGAAATCATCACCAACGGTTCCTAAAACAAGCTATGTCTCAGTTATCCTTAATGCTTATTGCAGTTTAGAATTACCTGAAGTTTTTTGTTTTGTTTTGTGTCTTGCTTTTTAAGATGAAAACTAGGAGTCCACATTCTGATTTAAATGAATTGGATGAATTCTTGGCAGTAACATTTTTCAATATCACTCACATAATTCTGATGGTTCAAGATTTAAATGATGATTCCCTTTACATGGGAATCACTGTTAAAAACTTGCATTATCACCAATAGTGGGCAGAATACAGTTTTGTAGTATTGCCAGCTAAATTAGTATAAACGAATATAGTTTAAATTTATACTTTGTTAATTGCCAGCATGTTTGAAGATTTGTTCATATTCTTGAAAGACTTTAGCATAGCCTATGTTGAATATTAACAGTTTTTATCCTTTTTTCATTTTCCTTTGGGGTTTACTGACTTAATCTTACTGATTCATAAGGGATTCTTTGTATATTTTAGATCTTATTTCTGTGTCAGATTTAAAGCAAGCAAATATCTTTTCTTAAATATGTCATTGGTTTATTAACTCATCCATGGTGATCTTCTTTTGAAATCAAATATTTATTTTTAGTGTATAGCACTTTATATTTTTTATTTTTGCTTATCGTTTTTCAAAAATATATTTTCTTTCTCTAGGTCAAAATTATATCCTTGTACATTCTCCTGTATTCAATTTTTAGTTTTCTTTTTATTACTTGTAAATGTTTTAATGCATTCGGAGACCTACCTTGAGTAGTGTTAGTATTCTATTGGTTCCCCATATAAAAAGCCAAGTTTTTGAATATTGTCTGATAAAAAGTTTATCCTTTCCTTATAAATTTGTGGCATACCTAAATTATATATTAAGGTCCCATATTTATAGGGATGTTTATGAACTGTTTATTCCAAGCCATTTCTTAGCTCTCAGGCCAGCGTTACACTGTTTTTATTGTAACAACTTTACATCATTTATGTCTCAATATCACTTAGGATTCTCCTTTAATTTCCTTATATTACAATTAAGTACCTTTCATACCACAATGCAAAGCTGACTTTGCTCTGAGTTTTTAAGATTAGAGTATTTTAAAAATCTCTACTAAGTGTACTACTTGCTGAAGGTTACAAAATGAGGGAGATTAATTTCCTAGTTTGTTAAGAGTTCTTTTTTTTATTATTAATTCCATAGATGTTTTGAATTTTGAAGAATTTGAACAAATGTTTGTGTATTTCTTCAGTTAATTACATTCTTTCTTAATCAGCCTCTTAACATAATAAATAAAATAAGCAAATATTCATATGTTGAATAACCCTTAAGTGTCTAGCATAAACTTTGCACTATCAATGTCATTTTAAATATACTGTTGGATTTAATAACTATTATGAGCAGGACTGTGCTCCCCTTCCCCCAGTTTACCTTGAAATTAATTTTAAATCTCGACCACTAGTACTGAAGAATGCAGCCTTATTTGGAAAAATAGTGTCATTGCAGATGTATAGGTAAGATATGGTCATAAGGGCAGGGACCGACCCTATATGGCTGGTGCCCTAATTAAGAGAATGCCAAGTGAAGATACAGAGACACATACAGAGGGAGAGCCTGCAACATGAGCTTTCTGCATGTTTTCTTGATATGTTTTTCATTCTTTTTACTTTAAATAGTAATTAGTTTTAAGATAGTCTGACATGAATAATGTATTTTATTTTTTGTTTATTTATTTTGAACTCAGGGACACTTGCCCACTGAGCCACATCCCCAGCCTTATTTTGTATTTTATTTAAAGACAGGGTCTTGCTGAGTTGCTTCTCACCTTGCTTTTGCTGAGGCTGGCTTTGAACTTTTGTGATCCTCCTGTCTCCACTTCCCAAGCCACTGGGATTACGCCACTATGCCTGGCAATATTAATTGTAAAATATTATTTTTCTATTTAATCAGGGGTCCTTTGCCATCCAAAAAGTGTATTTAATTCAATAAGATGTATTATAAAATCAGTGGACTTTTATTTTTGCTGTTTCCTTTCATATTTTTAATGAGTCCGCTTTAATGTATTTTTTTTTTGTTTCTTGTTATCCATTAGATAAAGCTTTGTCTGATTTAAAAATGCATATTGTAGTTTTGTTCTTAAGGTTGTTACTGTTAACACATGTTTTCATGCTTATAATTCACTCATTAATTTCTTAAATTTTAACATCTGTGATTTCCCAGCAAGAAGTCAGTATTAAATATGTCTCATGTCTCTTTGGATTTTCTTCTGTGTTCTATGATATGGAAAATCTTTAGATTTTTAGTTATGGGTTGTTAGGGATATGTACATTTGTATGTGTGCAGGATATAAATCTTAATATCTATATTTCTCTATTTGTGTATACATTTACCTCTTGATCTTTTGTTATTGTATATAGCTCTTTTTCTTTTTCCTTTTTTAGTCCTACTTTTGATTTTGTTGTTCAAAACCAAAATTCTTTGGTACAATTTATAAATTGGCAATTTGGTTATACTTTAGAGCTTCTCTTTAATGCAAAGGACTATTATCTTAGTATTCTCTAGAGTACTTTTGGCATTGGGTTTTCAGTAGCAAAAATTATGAGGGATGAAATGTCTTCCAATATTATTATTATTCCTAAACATTGTTTTATACTTACTCCATAAAAAATTTATAGTGCAGATGTTTTTTTTTTCCTTGAGTACCTTGAAAATACTGCTCAATTGTTTTCTCAGCATGAAAATGGTTATGATGTTTATTGTTATTTTGGTTTTTATTATTTCAGCAATCATCTCTTTATGCCTAGATAAGTATTTCCTCTTTCATATTCAGTTTTATTTTTTCTTTTATGACATTCCCACTATTTGTATTTTCACAGCTTTATTTCTGTCTTTGGTATTTCTTGGATATATCTAATTTACTCTTTTTGATTTTTGTAGTCCTGTAGGAGAATTCCTCCATTTAATCTTTGAACACAGTCATTCATCTATAATCTGTACCTATTCTTTGGTTTAGTCTATTTATTTTTATTTAAAAAAATTTCAGCCATTGTGTGTTTATGCTGTTAATTAACATTTATTTCCATTTGGTTCACGTGAGCAACAAGAATGAGCTGGAGGCATCACAATACAAATCTCAAATTTACAGAGCTACAGTAAGGGAAACAACATGATATTGACATTACAGGCATGAAGACCAGTGGAATAAGCTGGAAGACAGGGACAAATCCACATAGGTACAGTCATATGATTCTTCAAAAGTTACCAAAAATGTATGTTGGAGCAGAGACAGCTTTTTGTAACAAATGGTGATGAGAAATTGGATGTCCATATGTAGAAGATACTAGATCCCTGTATCTCACTTCCTACAAAAGTCAACTCAACATGATTCAAAGACTTAGGAGATACACAAGAAACAGTGAAACTGATAGAAGAAAACACAGGGGTAATACTCCAACACAATATGCAGACTCTAAAAGATCAAGAAATAAAGCCAAGAGTCTATAAGAGGGATGGTATTAAAATAAAAAAAGTTTTTACACAACAAAGAAAACAAGAGCATGAAGAGAGAGTCTGCAAAATGGGAGAAATCCTTGCCAGCTATTCTACCAATCGAGATTATTATGCAGAATATAGGAAGAACTCAAAACACATAACACCAGAAAAACAAATAACCCAATCAAATAAATAAGCAAATGATCTAAATAGCTGTTTCTCAAAAGAAGAAATAGAAATGGCCAAAAAATAAATGAAAAAAAAATGTTCAACTTCCTTAGCAATCAGGGAGATGCAAATCAAAACTACCCTGAGATTTCATTTCACCCCAGTTAGAATGGCAATCATCAGAAATATAAATAACATGATTGCTTGTGAGAATGGGGTGGGGGTACACTTGTACATTGTTGATGGGACTGCAAATTAGTACAACTACTTTGGAAAGCAGTATGGAGATTCCTCAGAAGACTAGAAATGAACAAGCATATGACCCAGTTGTCCCACTCCTTGATATTTATCCAGAAGAATTGAAATCAATGTATTATAGGGATACATGCATACCAATGTAATTCATAATAGCTAAGTTATAGAACCAGCCCAGGTGCCTGACAACAGATGAATGTATAAGGATAATGTGGGGGGCTGGGAATGCAGATCAGTGAGAGTGTGCTTGCCTAGCATGTGTGTGGTCCTGGGTTCAATCCACAGCTCTGCAAAAAAGAAAAATAAAGAAAACATGGTTTATATACACAATAAAATTCTACTCAGCTGTTAACAAAAGTGAAATTACATCATTTGCTGTTCTACGGATGGAATTGGGGAATATCATGCTAAGTGAAATAGGCCAGACTCAGAAAGTAAAGGGTTGAATGTTTTCTTTCCTGTGTGAAAGCCAGAGAGAAATAAAAGAATAAAAAGAGATGATTTTGTGACAATAGAAGGGAGATTAGTAGAGTCAAAGTAGGGGACCAAAAGGGAAGAAGTATGGTAATGAAAGGGGAAGAACTGGGGAATTAATTTGACCAATTTGTGCTATGTGCATGTATAAGCATATGTCAGTGAATCCTTTTATACATAACTATATGATTTTAAAAGCTATAAATAAACAGAAGGAAGACTGCCATAGTAGAGGGGGGGCATTAGAGGAGAAAGGACAGGAGTGGGGGGAAGCACTAGGGAGTGAAATGGACCAAATTATATCATATGCACTTAAGAATATGTCACAATCAACCCCACTATTACATATAAGTATAGAATACTAATAAAAATATTAAATTTTTTTAGCCATTATATTTTTATACTATTATTTTCCATTTGGTTCACTTATGAATAACTTACTCTTTTCTCATTTGCAAATATTGCTTCCTTTGTCTTGTAGGTATATTAGTGTATATTAGTTATGAAAGAAATATTTTTAAAGATTTGAATAAACAAATTATTGCATCAATAAAATGATTAATCACTGTAACTGGGGGACTAGTGGTCCCTTTAAAAATTGATCAGAGGCTCTGTCAAGGATACTATAAATTAATTGTTTCATTAAATGATAGTTTCTGTTGGACACTATCATAATTTCCTTCTAGACTTGGGATTTCGTTTCAAATAAAGATTAAGCCTAAGTTTAGGATATTGCTTTATTTCCTTATTAAAGTCAAAATTTCCTTCATTATTGGTATTGAGAAAATCATCGTACTTACTTGACCTCAGTGAAACTTTAGTCTGAAAATATGGATGACTTTATAAAAATAATTCGTTTCTGTATATGGATTTTTGATTAAAATGTGCTTTGTCTTTATGTACTTTATCTTTTATATATTTTATCATAATTCTCTGGGTTATTTTTAACAAGGCAATAGTCTCTTTTTATAACTCATTTTAATGAATAACCTTAAAGAATTTCATTTTTCTGAAACTACCTTCAAAATAATTTGACTTTTTAAAAATTGTTATATATTTTCATCAAATTTAGTAAACTATGTTATACATTTTATGGCAATAAAATATGTATAATTTTAGAAAACTTGTTCCAATGTTTTTTTTTTTTGTTTTTTTTTTTTTTTTGTAATTCAGCAATTATTTACTATAGATATTTGCTATGTACCAGGGATGCAGAGAACAAAGTTATAAGCATCCAGATTCATTTATTTTTCTAGGCCATTCTTGTGTAATTCATTTGAGGGACTTGTATTTGATGTACAGTGAAAGCAGTCATTAGTGTAAGAGAATAAGAGGGCTAGCTTCATTTGAGTGGATATTTTGAAAGGAAATTTTGTAAATTAGTTCACTAAAGTAGGTTAGGGTTAGTTGCCAGAAATTTTTCTAACTATATTCAATGGACTGTCAAATAAAAAGTTCATTTGGACTTAGGTAAACTTTTCTTTGAAAGGATTATTGCAAAAAGGGGAGAGGGACAGGGGCAGTAGGAGAAATATGTCCACCATGGGATCAGTAAGTGTGTCAAAGGTTAGGCAGAAAGTGGTGTTTCTTTTATAATTAGGAGCAAATGAAGCTAGAAAGACATGGGTGTGGGAAAGGACGACTCAGGGTGATGTGGTTAAGAACAGTAGGTCAGAGGATGTTGTAGCCTGTTCAACCTATTATTATTAGAAGAAGCAGGGAAGAAAGAATTGTTGCTGATGGGACTGAGCTTGGGTCAAAGTCAGGGGTCTGGGTGAAAGAGATGAGCTCAACTCAAGCAGGTGTCTTTTCCAGATTGGGCCGTGGATACAAACAGTTCAGCTAATTGTTCATGAAGCAAAGAATGGGAAGTCAGAGGGTTACATTTACCTTTGTTACAGATACAAAAGAGTCCTCTGAAAATTGCATCTAAATCCTACAGGGAAGATTGTCCCTCTCCCACCTGCCCCCACCCCAAGTAAGCTCTTTCTAGGATACAAAGGAGTGGGAGAATTTGTTTAACATTCGCTTTTTTTCCAGAATCACAGAGCTAGGGTAAAGTTCACCATTTTCAAGAAGGTGAAGAACACAGAGAGATTTCTGAAAAGAAATGTTTTGTAGCTAGACATAAAAGATTGGTAGAAAGACCAAAGAACTAAGGTTAGAAAATTTAAGATTGCTGTTGTCCCACTAAAATTAAAAATAGAACCTGCATGATTACAGGGACAGAAGCAGAAAGTATGCACTGTGGCCAAGGGCTGCTGCGTGTCAGCAAGCACGGCAGCAGCATCCACGCTGTCCTCAATAGGAAGGACCAGGTGGTTTGCCTGTGTGAGTACTTGAAGACTCTGTTTTAGAGGATTCACTTTCCTTCTCCCTGTAGCTCAATCTTCTCCTAGTGCAGCCTCTTAGATTACCAAGAGATGCTCTGTACATAAGCAAAAAGGTGAGTTTTCTTCTGAGGGTTGCCTTGAAAGCTGGTAAAGGATATTATCTTAAACCTTAGAAAATGCTTAAATGGTAAGTCTGGACACACTTATTTAGTTTTAGCGTTTCATGTAAGTATTTTTTTTAACTGCTTACTCTATAAAATACCAATCTATAAATAGCTTACATTAAAGCAAGAGATTTAAATAAGACTAATCTTTCAAGTGAGACATCCTAATAAAAGTTAGAAAATTTGAAAGAAAAATTTTATAGCTGTTGCTTTGTGTATATAGATCAACTGGATCTTAAGAAACATATATTTCACATATTCTAGTCTTAACACTTAGATTCTAATGGCACTAATTGTGCATTAAAGCTGTTTAGTCTTTCAAAGGAATTTAGGCAGTTTTGACAGATGATGTTACCTGTGTAATTGAATCCCACAAGTTCTCCCTCACAGTTAGGATGTGGATATGGAAATATTTGGTGAAATAACTAAAACAGCAGGCCTAAAAGGAGGTAGTGCTGATATGGATAATCAAAGGAAATTGAAAAAGTATACTGTTATAATAAAATTGCTATGATAAAACCAGATGAAATATCAATTAGGATTTCTACATTTGTACTTCAAAATCTGTGGTTCCAAATGAAACTAAACTGAAGCTACTTTTTGCGTCTACATACAATCTCTCCAAGTTAATTTGATTAAAAATAGTATGAGTTTCAACATAGGGAGCTTTACAATCTATGAAAAGGTTTTATTGGTCTTCAAGAATATTTTTCTTCACTGAACTATTTGCTGTGTGACTGTCTCATTTTAGAGGAAGGTAGCTGACTTTCATTACGGACACAAGATAATGGTGAAAAAACCCATAGAAAACTCAGGAGTTGTAATGAAAAAAATCTCAACATCTAATTATTGAAGCCAATTGCCAAAAGCCTGCCAATGTTACCTCAGAATCTTAGATGCTTGTGGATGTCTGCTGGGACAGTCTTCATACTGACAGGAAAGAGATGGCTCTGGCAATTTGGGAATTCCAGTGTAGCTCCTTCCCTGGAGCTTTCATTCTTTGGTGGTTGGCATAAAAAAGGACTATAAACATCCTCACGGAAAAGCACCTTCCAGGCTGATATGAGGAACAAGGTGTACCCCTGCATTACCAAGTCCCGGCACAGAATCTTGCGATGTCCCAACATTGCCATACTTATTTGCAAGATACTTATGTACAATACGAGAATTTACAGCTGTGCAAATGTCATATGAAAATACCTCATTATTGTCAGAATGAAATGATTTAAGTTTTGTGCTTCAAATGTCAGGAAGGATGGACTCTGTGTTCCCGTTTTTCCTTTTTAGTTCATTAGACACTTTATTTTGACTTCACTTTTGGCATTAGAGTAAATGCATGTAATTTTATTTTGGCCCACAAACTTGGTATTTCTGGGCATTAAACATTTAAGTTTTCTCATGTTAGGCATTCTGCAGAGGTGACCAATTTACTGAGTGCCCTAAGTGTTCCTGATAGACCTTTCCCTGCCCAGAGTCAAGGATATTGCAAAGTAGGGTAGACAGGAGCCTCAGGGGAGGCTTGTTGATGGCTCCCTGATACTAGCCAGATGACTAGGGGTTTTGTCTGCCTCATCAACATGCAGCACACATGTTTTGCCTTTCTGCCTAGAACATTCTTTCTTTTTTATACCTTTAGCCTTTGAAACATCTAGGAAATTACTATTCTCAATCTCTCTGAAGCTGTCCCTTTGAACTCAACAGTCATTCCTTGCGTCTTCCTTTTGAGTTCAATGGTATCTCCTTCCTTCCCAGGGCTTGTCCTCATCCACAGAGTCCCACACCATTCCCCCCTACCTCCCCAGCTGGCAAGCTTTTTGAAAGCAGGGCCCATGTCATACTTATTTTTATCTTCCATACTTGGTATGGTGCTTGTCACATAAAATGGTCTCAAAATACAACTAAAAAAAGGACAGAGACTTTTTAATGCATGTTTTAAGATATAGGTCAACATTAGGTAAAAGGAAAATAATGATAAGCATATATATGTTAAGTGAGGGAATTTCAGAAAATACTACTGTTGCTGTTTCTCCACAAGCTATAAATGTATATTCTCTTTACCACATGTCATGTGGCTTCCTCTCCCGGTAATGGGAAACTGCTGTCTGTGCACTGATTCTTTTTCTTGGCTCCACTCAGTATTGATCTATAAATGCAAAGGCACTTGCAATTTATGGTCATAAAATCAATGAAGAAAACATTGTAAGATGTCTTACAATTGGGAGATTTAAGTAGAGAACCTTTACAACAGACGCTAGTCAAATCAAGAAATGCCAAAAGTGAAGTGAATTCTCCTAGTGAAATTTGTGAGCTTCATTATCCATTGTAAGCAATGAAGTTTCAATAGTTAGCCACTCCTTTAGAGTGTTCAGCAAACAGTGGGAGGTAATTTAAGATATAAAAATTACCTCACATCCTATAAAAATTACCTCACCAAATTACATGTTTTTAAAATATGTGAAAGATTTAGGGTAAAAAATGTGTATACTATGCATTCACAAAAAAGCAATTACTATTTTTTTTTAACTTCACCTAGTAACTACCTTTCTATGTAGAACTAAATATCATGATTAGACTTCATTATTTCGGTATCATTTCATTTCAGATTCTTCATGAACAGCAGGAGTTTAAACTGATTTGTGGCATATTAATATAAGCTATGTTTTAATAAATTTTTAGGGTTTTTTTTCTTTTAATACTGTGAATGTTTTTCCAGGAAAATTTGATTTCACATACACTCACATGGATAAAAATAAAATCAGAACTGACTGTTTTATTATTTCCACATATCTAATTTCCCTTATCATAACAATATGATGTAATTTTTTTCAATAAAATCTTGAGTAACAGGTGGCATAGCAGAAAACTGTCATTCATTAAGAGGATACACTAAACTTCTAAACTAGTTTATAAATATTAGCAGATTCTTTTTGAGTCAATCAATTTTCAGACATGAATGTGCTGAATTTATTTAAAGACATGCTTTTTAATGCCAAACTTTTTACAATAGTAAGCTTATAAAAGGCTAAATTTATGAAGTAAGTTAATCTCACCTCACAGTGCTTTGTGACTGCTGATTTTTAAGTAAAATTTGAGATTAAGCCAGATGTGGTGGCACACACCTGTAATCCCAGCAACTCATAAGGCTTACATAGGATAGTAAGTTTGAGGCCAGCATCAGCAACTTAATGAGATCCTGTCTCAAAATTAAAAATTAAGAGGGCTGGTTGTGTAGCTGTGTAGCTCAGTGGTAGAGTGCCTCCAGTTTCTGTCATCAGTACTGAGGGGAAAAAAATCTAATGGTGTCTATCTTTAATATATACATTTAAAACTTTAAAAAAGTGATTTACAACTTTTCCAAAGTAGAAGTGAATGGTAGCATTTCAATAAATCATTCATAAATTATGAATTACAAATTTTTCTTGGTCACATTTAAATACTCTATTAGGGGTTTAAACATAACCAGACCCTGTAGTCATCGAATGAATTTCTAAGGTTGTCTAATGTTATTTTCAATATACTACAAATATTTAGAATAGGATCTTGCCTCTGGAATCTTATCAAAGATAAAAGCAAATATGTTTAACTGTGATATATAAGAAACTTAAAATGAGCCTAAAAATAAATCATTACTGTTCCCCATATATACTCAGATCATGTATTTCTTCTAATTGAATTTTGGTTCCTTTATTATTTCAAAGATGTTGCACTCTATATTCTAGTTTGCATTTTTTTCAGATATGCAAAGTTCTGCTATCCTCATCTTTAAAACCTCTGTGCATCATCTCCCAGTCCCCTTTTCCCCCTCCTTCTTTTCTGTCAGTGAATCTAAGTAGTTTAGTTATGATGTAGTATGTCGTAAATTTTTCTCCTTTTCTCCTTTTTGCCCTCAATCCTATTAGCCTATTTTCTCTCTGGGTCAAATTTGACTAGTTTATATATCTGTGTTTTCAGTTTCGCCATTCTCCTACAAGGTCTCATCTGCCGTTAATTTATATATGTATTCTTATCTTACACATTTTGTTTTTATTCCTAGAAGTTTGACTCAGACTGATACCTGTCTATCATCTGTCTATCTGTTATCTCATTTATTTCTGGGTCAGTTTTGATTGATTTTTCTTTTGATTGATTTTTCATTATGGACTGTATTTTCTATGTCTTTGCATGCCGGATTGCTATTGAAGATACTTTCCTTTGTGCATTTTACTATGTTAAATGCTGATTTTTTTTTTATTATTCTTTACAATATCATTGGGCATAGTTTTGAAATACATGAAGTCGCTTGGAAAAAAATCATGATCTTTTTCTGAATGTTTGTAAGGGAGACCAAAACAACAGTTTGGTCTTTAATTTTAATTTAATTTCCCCTATTAATAGAAATGTTTCATAGTAATTGTTGTCTTATGAAATATGAAAATTTCTTCCCTGTTGTAAGCTTCCATGTTAATTATAAGGTCTGTTCTCTCTAATCTTTGTAGGTAACTCTTTGTTCAGGCTTAGCCATTTGATCAGAATGCATTCCAATTGACAGCAGGATCTCCTGAAGGCATCTTTAGTTCTTTTGTTTTATTTAAAAAATTATTTTATATATACATGACAGTAGAGTTTATTTTGACATATTATACACACATACCCATTTATTGATTGAATTATTTATTGATTAGGATCACATTATCTTGATTGTACATATGTGGAGTTTCACTGCAGTGTATTCATATATGAACACAGGAATGTTATGTCTGATTTATTCTATTGTCTTTCCTATTCCTATACCCTCTGCTTCCCTTCATTCCTCTTTATCTAATCCACTGAACTTCTACTCTTCCCCTCCGATCTCCTGGTTGTTCTGTGTAAGCATTCACAAATTAGAGAGAACATCCAATCTTTGATTTTTTGGGGAGTTTGGCTTATTTTGCTTAGCATGATAGTCCGCAGATCCATGCTTTACTGCCAAAAGTCATAAAATAAGTCTTTTTATGGTTGAGTAATATTCCTGTGTTCATATTTTTTTATCCATTCATCTGTTGAATGGCATCTATGTTGGCTCCATAGTTTGGCTATTGTGAATTGAGATGCTGTAAACACTGATGTGGCTGCATCACTGTAGTATGCTGATTTTTATTGAGGAGTAGTATGACCGGGTCAGATGGTGGTTTCATTCCAAGTTTTCTGAGAAATCTCTATACTGCATTCCAGAATGGTTGTACCAATATGCAGACACACCATCAATGTATTAGTGCACGTTTTTCCCCACATCCTTGCCAACATTTATTGTTGCTTATATTCTTGGTGGTTGCCATTTTGACTAGAGTGAAATGAAAATCTCAGTGTAGTTTTAATTTGCATTTATCTAATTGCTAGAGATGTTGAACATTTTTTTGTATTAGTTGACCATTCCTGTTTCTTCTTCTTTGAAGTGTCCATTCAGTCCCTGTGCCCACTTATTGATTGGATTATTTGGTTTTGTGTTAAGTTTGTTGAATTCTTTTTATATTCTGAAGATTAATGCTCTGTCTGAGGTGCAGGTGGCAAAGATTATCTTCCATTCTGTATGTCTCTCCTCACATTCTTGTTTGTCTCCTTTGCTGTGAAGAAAGTTTTCAGTTTGATACCATCCCTTTTATTGATTTTTGATTTTACTCTTTGTGCTTTAGGAGTCTTGTTGACGAATTCAGTTCCTAAGCTGACATGATGGAGAGCTGGGACTACATTTTCTTCCAGTAGGTGCAGGAATATGGTCTAATGCCTAGGTTGTTGATGTACTTTGTGTTGAGTTTTGTGTAGGGTGAGAGATAGGAGTTCAGTTTCATATAGATTTTTAGTTTTCCCAGCATCATTTATTGAGGCTTCCTTTTCTCCAATGTATGTTTATGGCACTTTTATCTAGCATGAGATAAATGTACTTATGTGGGTTTATCCCTGTGTCTTCTGTTCCATTGGTCTTCACGTCTGTTTTTGTGCCATTACTATGCTCACTTTCATACTATAGCTCTGTGATAAAATTTAAGGTCTGGTAATGTGGTGCTCCTGCTTTCCTTTTCTCACCAAGGATTGCTTTGTCTCTTCTAGCCTCTTGTTTTTCAAAATGAATTTCATTACTGCTTTTTCTATTTCTATGAAGAACATCATTGAAATTTTAATAGGAATTGCATTAAATCTGTATAGTGCTTTCGGTAGTATAGCCATTTTGGCAATATTAATTCTGCCTATCAGAGCATGGGAGGTCTTTCCATCTTCTAGGGTCTTCTTCAATTTCTTTCTTTAGTGTTCTGTAGTATTCATTGTAGAAGTTTTTCACGTCTTTTGTTAGATTGATTCCGAAAGTTGTTTTTTTTTTTTTTTTGAGGCTATTGTAAATGAAATAGTCCTCCTACTTTCTCTTTCAGCTGATTCATCATTGGTTTATAGGAATGCAATTGATTTATGGTCTTAATTTCATATCCTGCTATTTTGCTTAAATTGTTTGACTTCTAGAAGTTTACTGGTTGAGTTTTTTGGGTCTTCTAAACATAGAATCATTTAATCAGCAAATAGGGAGTGAGCTCTTCTTTTCTTTATTTGTATCCTTTTAATTTCTTTCTTTTGCCTAACTTCTCTGGCTGGAATTTCAAGACTATGTTGAATAAAAATGCTGAAAGAGGGCATCCTTTCCTAGTTTGAGTTTTTAAAGGGAATGCTTTTAAGTTTTCTCCGTTTAAAAGACAATGGTCTTGGTTTTAACACATGACTTTTACAATGTTGAGGTGTGTTCCTACTATCCCTAGTATTTCTTTTGTTTTGAACATGAATGCATACTATATTTTCTCAAATGCTTTTTCTGCATCTATTGAGATAATCAGGTGATTCTTGTCTTTAACTCGATTGATGTGATGAATTATGTTGAAAGAACCTTGCATCTCTGGATGAACCCCATTTAATTGTGGTACATTATCTTTTTAATATGATTTGTGTGTGATTTGCCAGCATTTTATTAAGAACTTTTGCATTTATGTTCATGGGGGACATTGGTCTAAAGGGTTCTTTCCTTGATGTGTTTTTGTTTGGTTTTGGTATCAGGATTATGCTAGCTTCATAGAAGGAGTTTGGAAGGGTTTTCTCCTTTTCTATTTCATGGAATAGTTTAAAGAGGATTGGGGTTACCTCTTCTTTGAAGGTCTGGTAGAACTCAGCTTGTCTGGGTTTTTCTTTGTGGGTAGGTTTTGATGGTGTCTTCAATGTCATTGGTTGAAATTGATCTGTTTTAAATTTTCTATGTCCACTGATTCAATTTTGGCATAGGTTGGCAGATTGGATTAAAAAACAAGACCTACATCCTCATTGGAATACTATCTGTGGAGAAAAACCCTCTGAACTCTTGTGAGGACTAAAATGGAAGCAGTTTCCTCAAACAACAACTAGAATTAAGAGCAGCAAAGTGATGGGAATCTTCTGGGGAAAAAAAGAAAAACAATATTATTTTGATATTGATTTCCTGTGAATGCCAGATGACAGAAAAATGTTTCCAGAAAATGGGAGAGAGAACAGATGTGATTACAGAGTGCAGTGCATTAGAATCAGAATCTGAGTGAGGAGCGTGGCCTGGGAACCCTGGCTTCTTTTGTGGACCAGTATACTTCAGAATAAAGAACTTGACAAAATTATCATGAGGGTCTCTGAGCAGGAAGTGGTGTTAAGTTTCTGAATCTCATAGTAGAATGGGGGAAGGTATTTCAGAATCATGTATCGCTCATGGTCACTTGTATCCTATCCACTGAAATGTCTGGGCAGTTGTGGGGAGGGTTTTACCCAAAGTTCAGTTACTCTCCTGTTACCTGAAAACATAAGTCCATAGAACTGGGCTCTTAAACTAAGCACAGGAATGGCCTTTAATTTCTCTTGAAGCAGGTCTCTGAATTATTGTGAGAGCAGATTACTAAAGAGATATTTGTATTTCATGGAGTTGAATTAACCAAGAAATGTGAGAAATGCAAGTTCTGGAAAGAATATTATTTTTTAATTCTAACAAAGTTGAGTTTCCTTGAAATATATGGAAATCAAATAAAAGTGAGAGGTTTTCCAGTTCAAGAATATTTATGTGCCAGAGCAGCAAGGGTGTTACTTTTGTCTGTTTCAACACCAAGATAGCTCTTTCATGGACTCTGAATATAGATTATAAAGAAGTACTAGTAAATATTGAATCTTACTTGCCTTCCAAGTCCCTAATGGCTATGAGTTTCTTAGCACAAAATCTATAAAGTATTTGTTTCTTACATGAATACTCTGGATAAATAAAATGAAAATCTCTCAATTGCACAACCTCTTTAGAGACCATAAAGTCCCCTAACCAAGCTACTGGTTTTGATGAAGAGTTCTCATAGGAAAACATAACACTGATTGAACACTAACATGACCTCTGTCATCAATAATAATGCATATAAAGAAGATTTGAGGCCTGTGCTGTATCGAACACAGTTACAGTTGCTGATACTTTCTGAGCTCAGTATGCACCAGATGCTTTCCTGCCTCACCTAAAGTGCAAAGCAGCCTTACGTTTATAACCAGTACTGCGCATATGTCACCTGCTTTGGGAACTTTGAAAACATCATGGAACCCCTATGGGCTCAGTGAAATAAAAAATATATGTCTTTATATGTTTGAGTGGATTTACAAAAAGAGATTTTATTCCTAAAGGCACAATTGAAAAGCTTTTGTTTATCTACCAATACTGTTAACGAGAGCCCCAAATTTGACCATACTTCTTACCAACAAGTGCAGTGAAAAGTATTGATCTTCTTTCTCATTAAATTTTCAAATAAATATAATTAATAATGGATAGATATAGTAGTAAAAAATTAACATTAAACAATTCATAGAATTTCAATTGAAAAAAAATTTTTTCAACTTTTTTATTTGTGCATTATAGTTGCATGTACTGATGGGATTTGTTGTTACATGTTTGTACATGTACTCAATTTAACAACATAATTTAGCCAATATTACTTAATATATTGTTTTTCATCGCTGTGCCAATCATAATATTATTCTTACTCATTGTCCCTTGATACATTTTAGAATATTGTTTGTATATATTTTAAAAAATTTTTTAAAAGGTTTGTTAAATATATTAACACAAGAAGTTGGTCAACAGTCCTTCAAAATGTTTTAATGCTTTGTCATTTTTGTAGGATACAAACTGTGATTGAACTGAACGCTTATTTGAAAGAGCCTCATCATGAACCGTGCTTTTAACAGGAAGAAAGGTAAATATGCACATTTTAAAAAGGACTTAGGAATCAAATCAACATTGCTTTAAAAATAAAGCAGAGATGTTTGGAAATTGGTTTTTCCCATTATGAGACCACATGGCTCAAAAATGAAATTAGATTAGAACAATGTTAATCTGCAAATATTGCTAATTAACCTTCTTTGGTTATCACTCTAATTAAAGAGTGGGGTTAATACACTTAGTTCACAATACATATGTGATAATATGTTCTCTGGAAATTTTATGCTATGTTGTAAAATTGCAAAGAATAAATTAATTTGAAACTCAGTCCTAAGTTCAGTTTATATAGCCATATAATATTAACTTGCCTGGGTTTACATACGGTTGCAAAATATAAATTCATTCCTGAGTATTTATGTATGTGTGTATGTATATGCCCACTTGATGTATTACTGAATTGTATGGGAGGCTTCATGATAGGTCAATTGATAATAATGAGACCAAAATAAGTTTGCTATTAATACTATGGTAGGAATATAAAATAAAGATAAATTCAATGTATCATAATCATCAACAAAGGCATAAATGAAACAACTAACTAGTTACGTGCTATTTTTTTTAACGGGCAAGAAAAATGGAATT
Source organism: Marmota monax (assembly GCF_021218885.2). Classification (NCBI taxonomy): domain Eukaryota; kingdom Metazoa; phylum Chordata; class Mammalia; order Rodentia; family Sciuridae; genus Marmota; species Marmota monax. Next base: position 21,570,058 of record NW_026692781.1, read on the forward strand.
TGACAAAATATTTTATGAAATACTTATGTTGGAAAGAAATATTTTATGTTTTTTGTCTAATTCAGTGAAGCTAAAATAATGTGTGCATTTAATTCTGGAAGTTCTCTAGTATAGGGCAGAGGGCTCCCTGGTTTATGATGAATTGGAAACAAATATTTAAACAATGCTAATCAAATTCATAGATGATTGAAAAGAGGAAGAAATTACTGACAAAATAGGATTACAAATATGTGGGGGAAAATGACCAGCTAGGTTATATTCTGCACTATAATTTTAATATTATAAATTGCCAACTAAGGGCTCCCCAAACATAATTATTTATTATTATTCATATATTTTCATTATTTGAAAGATGCACCTTAAGTGCTTATTTAGTGAAGAAAAAAAAAGGCCTAATAATCAACACTGTGATTTTTAAGAGCTAAAGCTTATATTCTAATAGATGGGTAATGAACAGTCCAGAACTAGGGACCAGAGTGTTCTGTTCTATTTCACGCAATCAGGCCTAGTGTGTTTCTCTCCCAAATATTTAAATAGTTAGCTGACACCTTATAATATGCCCAGATGATAAAAGCTGAAATAATATCAGCACTTTTGATATATAATGGGAGCCATAACTGAGGACCCTTGGAGCAGCTGCTTTTCAGTGTTTGAGGGTTGCCGTTTAGCCATGGGACTATTTTAATAAAGGAGAAATAGGTGTGAATTATAAGGTCCTTGATTGTATGTAGGAAAGAGCATTTCAGCAGTGTCCTGTAAAAGTATAATGGATTATTCAAATTACTAAATTTGTGTCACAGAAGTGAGAGCCATTCGAACATTTGGATATGGTACAGAAGATTAATGCATTCAGTGGGAGTTTAGATACTGTGACCTTTCAAACACTTTTCAAGACTGCAAAGCTAGAAATATATTATTTTGCTTATTTTTCTGAGTAAGAGGAAGCAAAATGACATTGTTTGCTGTCTATAGCTTCATGCTGATTTAAAACATATCCCCAAAGTAAAATGATGTCTCTTTTTTGTGTTTCTTTTTATTCTCTTTACTAGTAAGAGTAAAAATAGTTTTATGATATATCATAGTATTTCTAATAAAGTAATAGAAACCTTACATCACAATTCACCACTATAATCACACTACCTTATTTTTGGAAAACATTTTTGACCTTGGAAGACACACACACACACACACACACACACACACACAATTCCCCATCCCATGGCTTTGAAGTTGCAACTGCTTGTTTCTAATTTACTATTTATTTTAAGGAGATACAGAGTGGCTATTCCAGAGGACTGGGTACTGATATAAGTAACCAGTAATTGTTTTTGGTCTCATTTGCACCCAGTGGGGTGCTGCCTTGGGGAAAATTGGAGTGGTTTGTAGAATCCAGAAGCAAAAGCACTGATTTCCTCCTTTGCTTAGTTCTTTTTTGATTTTTATCACCTTTTCTTATTTTACAAGTCTAATGATTAAATATCCTTATTTGGTAATGAATGATCAATATTTTGCTCCAGCTCTAACTTACAATTTGATACCAGAAGTTTTGCTTAAATTTGGCAATTAGTTCTTAGTCCCATTTGTTAAATGAAAAAAATCTTAGAACCTCTGTTCCAGGTTTTAAGTAATAGTACTATTAGCTGAATTTTACTTGGAGGTGGGGAATTTGAATGTTATCACAGAATTCCTATATCCTGAAAGTCTTAGAGAATGTATAATTCAAGTGATATTTCTAATAACTAATAACAATATATACTGTGCAGAGTATTCTAAACAAAGTAAAATGGTCTTCTGTTAGGAAAAGCCTATTTCTTATTTCATAGATACCCAGTTTATTTGGTCATTTCACATAGCCCTACTAAAAGCCTCAGAAACCAAAGAAAGAAAGATTCTCTCTTTAACTTAAACATAGTTGTTTCTTTTTATTAAGTCTCAGAATTATTATTATAGTGTTTATATTGAATTAGCCAGATATTTCACTTTTTTTTTGTTTTTTGCAAATACTATAACAGTATTATAGTCATTCAGAGACTGAAAAGGTTTGAATAGACTGGAATTGCAACATTTTGAGCTATTTAGAAAAGTCCTTTAAAAGTTAGTCTCATATAATCATAGATTAATTTTTAATGATGGTTGTATTTATTTTACAGAGACTTCCTTAGTTAGCAGTCTCTTTGAATTTTGAAAATCTTCTACCTATTCCATCAAAATTAAACCATTTAGCAAAAAAGTATAAAATATAGTATGTGAATAGTGCTATTGAATAATTCAACAAATTACACTTTACTTCTTTAAGTTACCAGTTGATGTACTAATGAGTAAATATAATCCTAATGTCTAAACACATAAAATTAAATATTTAAGAATTAGTTTATTTTTTATGAAAAATGCCATTCAAATGTATTATTTCACCCAACAATATTTAGCTTTAAATTTAACATACTCAAATTAGGCATTTTCATTATGTTAAGCTCTGGTGATTATATATATAAATATATATATACTATATATATTTATATATATAGTATATATATAATATTTATATATTATATATATAAATTATAAGATAATTTATATATAATCGTATAATGAAAATTATAAGATATTTATATATATATATATATATATATATATATATATATATATATATAATCACCAGAGCTTAATATATATATTTGAAGTTACTGCATCTTTCATGATGAGCTCCTAATCTAACTGCATTTTAAAAATTTAAGCTTATTGATCCAGTATTCAGTTGTTTGACATTTGTCAAGCATTTAAGAATGTCAATATTTTCTCTCACATGAGTGTTCAATATTGAATTAGCAATTTTAATGTAATTTCAAGGAAGGGCAACACATTCTGGAATGTCTATATTCCCATGTTTATACTAGTTCTCTTTATCTAATTGCTTCTGTGGACACAACTAGTGACCAAAGACCATCATCTGTAATGTCTTCTCAAGGTCCCAAAACATCTATGTGAGTTAATATCAACAGTTTTATTCTTTGATTGTTTTGTTTTTCTTTTAACAAAGTATAAGTTCAGATGACACTAATAACTCATTTTGGAAGTCCTTCAGGTTTCATAAATGCACTACCTATAACAGAAATTGTATAATGAGCAACCACTAAAAAATCCACATTTTATGTTCTGTGAATGCAGATTTTAGTTATTGAAGAAACTGTGTAGCTCATCCACTGGTAATTTCATACTGTGTTTATTTTAGTCTGAAACCAGAAACACCTAGGTATACCTACCCTCTTTCAAGGTCACTGAAATGTGAGACTATAACACAGGCAATATCATCAGTTTTCAAATAATAGTGGCTTTTGAGAGAAAGCAATTATCTCTCTGCCTCAGGATTGGTATGAGACTCATATTAAGACTTTAGTCAGACTTTTTATAACTCCTGGAGAAATGTTGTATATTATGGGAAGGAGGCATGAGAAGAATTGTGCAAAGCCATAAAAAGAAAAATTGGATATCTTTTTAGGCTTCCAAAAGGCAAATGTTTGGTGTTTTTATTGTTTTTGTATACAGAATTGTGATTTACTTCTTCAATGTTCAAGAGTAAGAAAGACTACATGCCAAGTCTAAGTACAAATTATTCTTGAATTAAACATGTCACTGTTCATTAGCAATTTAAAAATTATAAGATAAAATTCATAGCAAAAGTAAAAAAAACCCTAAAATGTTATTGTCAATATTGCATTTTGAAGCTTGAAGAGCATTGCTTTTCAAAATATTTCATTGAAATGCAGTTCTCACTTGTCCACTCCAATAGAGAGAAATAGCCCCAATGCTGTTGATTCTTATGTCTTATCAGGGAAGATCTTGTGAATATTGCTTTATACCCATAAATATGTTTAATAAAAATATGGTCCAATGTCCTTCAAATAACTAACGTGTCATGAATATATATAATTTTTCCTATATTTTCAAATTCCCTCAGTTTGAAAAGCTCTAATTTAATGATATCTAATTAGTTTCTGTAAACACTATTTTAAATGTTCTCAATTGAATGTTGAAAGTACTTGGTTAGTAATCTGATAATCCCTTTCCATGGTAAAATATATCTTTAATTATTTTCTATTTATAATATTGATTTAATTTTTTTAGACTCCCCTGGAGATTAAAATACAAAACTTCACAAATGGAGACAACAAGATGTATTTGAAGATTAAGAAATCTAAGTCCAAAACAAATGCAGTTTCAAAAAACAAGAAGTCAGTTTGCTTTGTGTGAACTTTAATGTTTTCCCTTCTTATACACTTCATAAAATATTTGTGAAACTATATTGAATGTATTAATAATATTCAAAAATTGAATGAAATATATAAATATCAAAAATAAGTAATGTACAATGTAAGTTAGTCTTAAAAATCTATGATTTTGTCCCATTTTCATTTCTAATAATTATTACACTTATCCAAGAAACATTCACTGTAGTTATCATCTAAGATTTTTTATATTTATAATTTCTGATAATCAATATTTCTCTAAATTTAGAATAATATTCTAATATTATATTGATTTCTTAATGAAATTGTAGATTAATTTATTTCAGCTTCATACAAATGCAACTGGTAGCTTAATATAAAAATTTTTCTTTAGAATATTTAAATCTTGATGCTAAAACATAATCACAATGAATAAAGAGAGTTTTTTTTTACTGTCCTGAGAATTAAAACAAAAAACCTGTAGTAAATTAAAGAAAAAATAGCTGTCTTTAATTGAATAATTGATATTATTCATATCTCACTGATGTTATTTCTAAATATTCTTCAAAAATTCAGCATTTTTGTTTAAAAAAATTTAAAGTGGGGGACATTTATACCAGAAAAGAATCCTATAATCATTCTCCAGCTACATTGATGTTATATTTGACTAGTTATTATTTTATAATGGGGAACTCAAAATTAGAAATGCTCAGACTCCCTATAGATGTTAATGCATGACTGACACCATAGGAAGCCATAATTTACTTTAACAATGACTGTATTTTCTTTGTTGCAGACAAAACATGGATGCATACACCTGAAGCATTATCAAAACATTACATTCCCTATAATGCAAAGGTAAAAGTAGTTCATATAATATTATTTAATTTTATTTTGGATAGTATTATTACTATTTATGGTTGATATTAGAAAAATTTTGAGTATGCATTGACATTCCCTGGTAAGTGATTCCTGAAAAAAAGTTACATAAATAAAATAGCTAAGTAATGTATGATATAGGAAGTTATTTTTTTATCCAAATAAATGATTCTTGTTTACAAAGTATGTCATTTTAAATTTCTGTTTGTCATATATTTCATGCATGTGTTTTCTTCTAGTAATTTTGGCTATTGTTAAAATTATTTGCAATATAATTTCCTGTAGGCAAGAAAAGAACAAATAAATTATCTTCCTTTAAAAATATTTTAATGGTGCATTATTGAAACTAAAAATAAAAACTAGCCTGGAAATGAGAAAAATAAACTAAAATTTTAATGAGTGTAAGTACCATCCAAGAATATTAACGAACAAAACTTTAATAATATTTTTTTAAAAAGTTCATTTTGTTACTCTTTTTTTCAGGTTACTACATTTATTTTTTTCTTTTTGGTACTGAGGATTATACTCAGGGGCTTTTTACCACTGAACCACATTCCTAGCCCCTTTTTCCTTTTATTTTGATACAGAGTCTCACTAAGTTGCTTAGGGCCTTGTTGAGTTACTGAGGTTGGCCTTGAACTTGGGATTCTCCTGCCTCAGCCTCATGAGTCTCTGGCATTAAGTGGTATGCCACCATGACCAGCTCAATTTGCTACATTTTTTTTTTGTCACTTACCCCTGAGTATCCCGGGGCTCCCCTTAACGGGCCACCATCTGCCACAGTCCGGCTGCAGCAAAATAACCGGGGGGTGACGAGCAACTTGTGTACATTGATACAGCAGGAGTGGGAGCTGTTTATTGTAGGACAGGAGGGGTATATATACATTCCACACAGCTTATCTTAATTAACATAAACTAGATACAGCAGTCAACCAATAAGGAATCTCCACACTTAATGGCTCGCTGGCATTACTTCAAAAACCACTCCCTCTGCAAAATGCCAGGCGCCATCTTGACTTGTTTACAGACTCTAACATACTCCTTCCTTAAATTGCTTTTAAGTAGAAGGCATGTTGCTTAAACTTTACTGGATGCTGGTTGACACTTCACAGCTTTATAACACATTGCTTATTTTCTTATGGTGTTCATTATCATAAAGAAATACTGTAATATTAACCAACATAAAAGACACATCATGTTCTGTCATTCAAAAGCACAGAAAGATGTAGATATTCAGAGAAGTGTGTTACTCCTATGTTATAAGAGTGGAAACAAGGTAATATTCAGGAGCAAAACAAAGTCAGGGGCCATTTCAAGATGAGAAGTCTTAAAGGTAGGAGACCAGGAGAGTCAGTAAAGTATGAGGCACAAAATATGGCAGGAGCTGGGCGTCAGTATGAAATACTGAAGCTGACCTGGTCAGTCAGGGTCCATCCAAGAAATAGAATAGGTAGGATATCTACATACATACTAAAGATTGGGGGAAGCTGACCAGGCAAGTCTGGAGTATGTGATAGGCCTTTAGGAAGGGCATGCTGGAACCTCTTGCTAGGAACTGACCCTTCTATATTTTTGTCACAAAGACAATACAACATTTCAAGACAAAACAAGACACAAACATACTGTATCAATCTTTTATATTAGTACTTACAATGTAATATTGATATAATATTTTATATATTATTATAATATTCCAGGTTGAAATAATTGCTATAGAGAAAAATAGAGCAAGATAACAGAATATTGGAATCGGAGGAGTAGAAAACAGGCTACTGTTTTACATAAATTGAAAGATCTTAGAGGAGAACAGCGGCCTTATGGGAAAATGAGGAAGTGAGATGTTCCTGTGAAGGAGAAGAGTGTTCCAGACATGCAGGACAAGGACAAGGAGGATGATGTTCCTCAAGGACTAGCTGGGGAGGCGACCCTGTGGGAAATTCGGTGACTGCCATCAAAAGGCACAGTGAAGCAGAGCTAGGGGACAAGGGTGTCTTTAAGCTCTTATAGTATTTTTAGACCTCTGAAAACTTTGGGAATTGGTGACTTTGTAGAGGTTTCAAAGAAAGAGTAAAAAAGCTGAGACAAATTATCAACAGAAATTGGCTGTAAGGAATCAAATGTGGAAGCACTGAGTTCTGGCAAGAGATTTCGCTTGGAGCAGGGTAGGAGCTGGAGAAGAAAAGCAGTGACACTTTGGATACAATTTGAAAATAAAGCAGAGGAGATCTGTAGGTGGATTGCTTATTAGTTTCCTACTGCTTTTACAATGAAAAATTAAAACAGAATATTTTTAAAGAAAAGGTCACCCTCAAGGGAGACAATAGTGTTTCCTATTCCCTCTGACTTTCAATGAGAATGCTTAATTGTCCTTTCTACAAAGGAGACACACTGGCAAAATTTATTTTTTATTATTACTCTGTTAGTTTACAATAGTTACTTCTTTGATAAAGAACACTAACAGGCTTCATGTAAAATATTTATTAAATATTTTATTCTAAAATATATAACTGCTCCAAGAAAGTTTGTTCTTCTATGAAAGATCTAGTTTTAGGATATCTAAAAATGGGGCTGTGGATTCAGATAGGTTGTAGAACCTTGCCTAGCATGCTACAGGCCCTGAGTTCAATCCGCAGAACCATACACACACACACACACACACACACACATATGTATACATACATATACATGAATACAATTTTAAAGACATTACCTATTTTGTACCATGCAGCAATAAAATTGTTAGCATTCCCAGATCATCTCTTTTTTATTTGTTCATTCTAATTAGACATGATAGTAGAATGTATTTATACATATTATACAAACATGGAGTATAAATTTCCATTTTTTTATGTTTGCACATGATGGGAAATTATACGGTCATGTATTCCTATATGAACATAGAACAGTTATGCCTGGTCATTCTACTGGCTTTTCCATTTCCATTCCTTGTCCCTTCCCTCCACTCCCCTGCCCAATCCAGAGAACCTCCACTCCCCTACCCCAGCTATTGCAAGTCAGCATCGCATATCAGAGAGAATAGTAGGCTTTTGATTTTTGAGGATTGGCTTATTTCCTTTAGCGTGATAGTCTCCAGATCCATCCATTTACCGACAAATGCCATAATTTCATTTTGTTTTATGGATAAGTACTATTCCATTGTGTTTTATGTACCACATTTTCTTCATCCTGTCATCTGTTGAAGGGCACCTAGGTTGGTTTCATAACTTTGCTATTGTGAATTGAGCTGCTTAAACATTGACGTGGCAGAATCACTGTAGTATGTTGATTTTAATTTCTTTGGGTAGATACCAAAGAATGGGATAACTGAATCAAATCGTGGTTCCATTTCAAGTTTTCTGAGGAATCTCCATACTGCATTCCAGAGTGGTTTCACAAACTTGCAGTCCCACTAGCAACATATCAGTACACCCTTTTCCTCACATCCTCACCAACACTTATTGTTGCATCTATTTTTGATAAATGCTATTTTGACTGGATTGAGATGAAATCTCAGTGTAGTTTTAATTAGCATTTCTCTAATGTCTAGTGATATTGAAATTTTTTTTCACATATTTTTTGACCAATCATATTTCTTTTTCTGTGATGTGTTTGTTCAGTTACTTTACCCATTTATTGTTTGGGCTATTTATTTTATGGAGTTAAATTCTTTGAGTTCTCATATATCCTGGAGATTAGTGGTCTATCTGAGATGCAGGTGACAAAGACTTTCTTCCATTCTGTAGGCTCTCTCTTGAAGCTCTTGATTTTTTCCTTTGCTGTGAAGAAGGTTTTCAGTTTGGTACCATCCCATTTATTGATTCTTGATTTTACTTCTTGTGTCTCAAGAATCTTGTTGAAGAAGTCAGTTCCTCATAATATGAGATTTTATGATAGAGATTTGGGCCTATTTTTTATTCTATAAGACAGGGTCTCTGGTCTAATGCCTAGGTCCTTGATCCACTTTGAGTTTTATGCAAGATGAGAGATAGGGGTCCAGTTTCATTTTCTTACATGTGTATTTCCAGTTTTCCCAGTACTGTTTGTTGAAGAAGCTATTTTTTCTTCAATGTATGTTACAGAGCCTTTCTCTAGTATAAGATAACTGTATTTATGTGGGTTTGTCCCTGTGTCTTCTATTCTTTACCATTGGTCTTCAAGTCTATTTTGGTGCTAATACTGTGTCATTTTTGTGTAGCTCTGTACTATAATTTAAGGTCTGGTATTGTGTTGCCTCATGCTTCAGTTTTCTTGTGATGATTGCTTTAGCTACTTGGGCCACTTATTTTTCAAAATGAATTTCATGACTGCATTCTCTATTTTTGTGAAAAATGTCATCATAACCTTAATAGGAAAGGAATTAAACTTATATAGTGTTTTTTAGTAGTATGGCCATTTGACAATATTAATTCTGCCTATCCAAGAGCATGGGAGATCTTTCCGTCTTCTAAGGTCTTCTTCAATTTCTTCCTTAGTGTTTTATAGTTTTTGTTGTAGAGGTCTTTTGCCTCTTTCGTTAGATTGATTCCCAAGTACTTAACTTTTTTTTTAGGCTATTGTGAGTGTGATAATTTCCTAATCTCTCTTTCAGTTGATTCATTACCAATGTATAGGAATGCAATCGAGTTTGGGGTGTTAATTTTATGTCCTGCTACTTTACTGAATTCATCTATGAGTTCTAGAAGTTTCCTGGATTTTTTTTTTTTTTGGTCATCTAAATATAGAAGTATGTCCTCAGCAAATAGAGATAGTTTGAGTTATTTTCCTATTCATATCCTCTTAATTTCTTCTACTGTCTAACTGCTCTGACTAGAGTTTCCAGGACTATGTTGAATAGAAATAGTGAAAAAAGGCATCCTTGTCTTGTTCCAGTTTTTAAAGGAAATACGTTCAATTTTACTCCATTTAGACTGATGTTGGCCTTTGGTATATCAGCTTTTACAATATTGAAGTATGTTTCTACTATCCCTAGATTTACTTGTATTTAGAACATGAATGGATGCTGAATTTTGTCAAATGCTTTTTCCATATTAATTAATATAATCATGGGATTCTTGTTTATAAATCTATTGATGTGATGAATTATGTTTATTGATTTCCATAGGTTGAACCAACCTTGCATTGCTAAGATGAACCCCACTTGACCATGGTGCATTATCTTTTTAATATGTTTGTATGAAATTTGCCATTATTTTATTAAGAATTTTTGCATCTATGTTCATCAAGGATATTGATCTGAAATTTTCTTTCCTTGCTGTGTCTTTGGTTTTGTTATCAGGATTATACTAGCTTCATAGAATAAATTTGGAGATATTCCCTCCTTTTCTATTTCATGGAATAATTTGAGGAGGATTGGTGTTATTATTCTTTGAAGGTCTGGTAGATCTTGGCTGAGAATTCATCAGTTCCTGGATCTTACTTTCTTGGTTGGCTTTTGATGGCATCTTCAATTTCATTGCTTGAAATCTATCAGTTTAAATTTTCTATGTCCTCCTGGTTCAGTTTGGTTAGGTCTTATGTCTTTAGAAATTTATCTATGATTATAAGATTCTCTATTTTATTAGAGTATAAAATTTCAAAATAGTTTCTGATTATTGTCTATATTTCAATAGTATCTGTTTTGATATTTCCTTTTTATCATGAATTTTAGTAATTTGTGTTTTTTCTTTCTCTTCTTTAGCTTGCCTAAGAGTTTATTAATCTTACTCATTTTTTCAAAGAAAGAAGCATGTTTTAGTTTTGTCAATTTTTTTGGATTGTTTCTTTTGTTTCAGTTTCATTGATTTCAACTCATTTTAATTATTTCCTGTCTTCCACTGCTTTTGGTGTTGACTTGTTCTTTTTTTAAGGCTCTGAGATGTAATGTGAGTTTATTTAGTTTTTGATTTTCTATTCTTTTAATGAATGAGTTCAATACAATGAACTTTCCCCTTAGCACTGACTTTGTAGTGTCCCAGAGATTTTGATATTTTGTGTTGTTTTTCTCATTTATCTCTTAAGTATTTTTTTAAATTTCATCCTTGATTTATTTGCTATCCATTGGCCATTCAATAGCATATTATTTAGTCTCCAGAAGTTAGAATAGCTTCTATTTTTTTTATTTTACCATTCATTTCTATTTTCATTTCATTATGATGTAATAAAATGAATGGTTTGTCTCTCTCCCTCTCCCTCTCTCTCTCTCTATTTGCTAAGAGTTCCTTTGCGGTCTAAAATATGATCTATTTTAGAGAAGTATCTGTGTTGCTGAGTAGAGAAATATTCAGTTAATGATGTATGAAATATTCTATATATGTATTTTAGTTCTAAATTATTAATTGCATTTTTTTAGTTCTATAGCTTTTTGTTTTGTTTTGTTTTTTGGAAGCCAAACTGTATCCAGCTTTTTTAAAGATATTTTTCATAAACAATCATGGTATTTCAGGCAGGACATGGGCAGACAATCGTTAACAGTATATAACAAATTTCAAACTCCATTCCTGGATGGACTACCAAAATTATACAGCCACTATAAAACTCAATGAAGTCTTCATTTGATGCTCTGAATTGGGAAAGTTTAGAGTGAGGGCTGAGCTTTCACATTTAGCATGTGTTTAAGAACTTTTCACAAACCTATCCTGACTTTAAATAAATGAAATGAAAATAGCAGAATTATTAGTCTGAAGATCCACAATCTAGAAAAGGAGCTGCTGCCCATCTGAGGGACACTGTTTCAACAATTTCACTGGAAAGTCCAGATTATCCAACACACTGGTAAAACCAATTGTTTTGAATCAGGTTACAACAAGTCTGAGTTTAAGGGAGTTAAGTCTATGCCAATGGCAGAAAGGGAGAGGACAACATAAAGATGTACTTGAGGTTTTTCCATTTTTTTTTTTTTTTGCCAAGGTAGCTATATGTGCCAACATCAGGGAATCCCTCTTCTTGGAAGCCAAGAGGAAGTCTCTCAAGACTAGCAGAGAAAGGTATTTTCCCTCACAGCAATCCAGCTTTGGAGACATCTACTAGTGACATATGCATTTTCCCCCCAACACAATGAAGCATTTGTTTTTTGTGTTAACAACATAGCTTAAAAAATAAAAGCAAAAAAAAAAATCTGCATTTTTGTAAAACTTGATAGAAATAGTATTTCAAATTGTATAGTCACCAAAAGTACACAGTTATCAAAAATGCACACACTTCACTTGACATATCCAGCACCTTCAGGTTTCCAACACCTTCTGTTCAGTTTTGGCATCTCCATTTTCTGCATGGTCTCCATCCTTGCCAGTGTCAACTTTTCTTTTTCCTTTTGGGTACCTCTCTTTCTTCCTTGCAAGGGACTTTTTAGGCTTGGGGTCTGGCTTTGAAGGACAACCTTGTGGATCTTCTCTGTGGTTTATCATTTACATTGGCTTTATCTCCCTTACCATTCCCTTCAGCCTTTCTCTTGGGCATGGTGGTAATGGTGGCATGATGGCAGGTGCTGGACATAGGGGATGCAGTGGTGTGGGGCTTTGGTTGGTCTGAGTGTCGTTCTCACCTCTTCTTTTCTCTATACCTTCTAATTTAGTTTTTGTTTGGAGGATCTATCCAGTGATGAGAGGTGTGTTAAAATCACCCCATATTAGTGTGTTGTGGTCTATTAGATTCTTGAAATTGAGAAGGATTTGTTTGGTGTATATAGATGATCCATTGATTGGAACACAAATATTTACAATTGTTATGTATTCTTGATGTATAATTCTCTTAAGCAGTATGAAACTTTGTCCCTTCTGATTAAATTTGACTTGAAGTCCACTTTATCTGATATGAAGATAGAAACTCCTGTTTGTTTATGAGATCCATGTGAATAATATCTTTTTACCCATCATTTTACAGTCAGTCTGTGGATATCTTTGCCTATGAGGTGAGTCTCTGGGAACAGTATATTGTTGGGTCTTGTTTTTAAACCCAATCTGCCAGTCTATGGCTTTTTTTTTTTTTTGCAGGTATACTGCCAATTGAACTCAGAGGCACTAGACCACCGAGTCACATCACCAGCCCTCTTTTGTATTTTATTTAGAGACAGGGTCTCACTGAGTTGCTTAGCACCTTATATTTGCTAAGGCTGGCTTTGAACCTGCCATCCTCCTGCCTCAGCCTCCCCAGCTACTGGGATTACAGGTGTGTACCACTGAGCCCAGCTCAGTCTTTGGCTTTTGATGTATGAGTTTCGGTTATTTATATTCAATGTTATTATTGAGAAATGACTTTTATTCCATGTCATTTTGATTTATTTCTGGTTTTTAATTTGAGTTATTTTCTCCTTTGGCTATTCTTCTAGTGTAGTTGCTCCTTTTATTGGTTTTTAATTTTTTAATTTCTTCCTCATGAAATATCTAATTGAGTATGTTTTGTAGTGGAGGATTTTTAGTTGTTAGTTCTTTTTAACTTTTGTGTATCATGGAAGGTTTTTATTTTATTGTCAATTCTGAAGCCTAATTTGCTGGGTATAGTATTCTCAGTTGGCATTCATTTTCTTTCAGAGCTTGATATACATTATTCTTAGAACTCTTAGCTTTGAGGGTCTAGGTTGAGAAATCAGCTGTGATCTATCTGGGTTGGTTTTCCTTTACATGCAAATTACCATTTTTCTCTCTCATCCTTTAAAATTCTTTCCTTATTCTCTGTGTTAGGCATTTTCATAATAATGTCCCTTGGTGTGGGTCTGTTGCATTTTTGTGTATTTGGAGTCCTATAAGCCTCCTGTGTATTTGCTTTTCCATTTTATTCTTTAAGTTTGGGAAGTTTTCTGATGTTGTTTTTTTGAAAAGATTGTGCATTCCTTTGATTTATTTCTCCAGCCTTCATCTATCACAGTAAATCTTCTATTTGGCCTTTTCATGTTATCCTATATTTCTTGGAAATTCTGTTTGTGGTCTCTTAACACCTTTTCTCCAGGGTCTACTTCATTTTCAGTTTTATATATTTTGTCTTCATTTCCTGAAACTCTTGTCTTCCAAGTGACATAGTCTGTTTATGATGCTTTCCATTGTTTTTGAGTTCTTCATTTTGAGGATTACTGCTCGGTTTCTTTTCATAATTTCTATCTCCTTATTGAGGTGATCTTTTACTCCCTGTATTTTCTCTCCGGTTTCACTACTTACAGTGTTCTTTATGTCAGAGATTAGTTTAACTATGCATATTATAAACTCCTTCTCTGACATTCTTTCACTGTGGTATTGATAGATTCTATTATTGAAGCATATTGGTTTGTTTGGGGCAATTTGTTCCCTTGCTTTTTTCATGTTTTTGTGTGTCTACTCGTCTAACAGTATGGCTATGAGGCAGTAGAGTTTCTACCCTGTGGACTTATAATGTCCCTGAACATACCTCACATTTTAGGGGGAGACAAATAAAAACAACAACCAATGCAAACAATATACAGCATTAAACCAAATAGTTTCTGCTATGGCATCTACAATGTTACAATAAACAGAAATGATATGGTCAGTTATTGCTTACAGTAAAAAGAGTAAGTTTGCAACTAAAGGGTTTACAATTTCAAATGATAAATGGGGAAAACAGAAGTGACATGGGATGTGATGATTATGAAGGAAGAGGAGAGAAGATAGAAATAAAACTTATAGGAAGAGTAAAAGAGAGAATAATAGAGATTTACTGTTATTGGAAGAGAGAGAATCAATTGAAACAAGTAAGAAAAAATAGAGTAAAATTTACAATATTAAAAATAAAGAAAGAATACAACACAGAACTGAGGTATATTAATCAACATCTCGTTCCTCAAAAAACTGATCCAAATAAACTAACTGGCTTCAAAAATGCTAAAAATGAGGAGGGGGGGAAGCCAAGTATGTGTATGTATACATATCCATGAATCATAAAGGTCACAACACAGAAAAGGAGGGAAAAAACAGGAAAGGAAAAAAAATCTTAGTGAACAGTTAAAGAATTTTTTCCATTGATGGTTAAATGATTCTCAGCTTCTCAGCAGTATTAGGTGGGGTCATCTGGAGTGTAACACTCCACCCTCCACATTGCTGCAGTGAGAGAGGTAATCCTGTAGGTGGAACTCCTGGAGGTAGGGTTTAGATTTAGGTAGGCATCAGGCTCTTCTCTGAACACAAGTTGGTTTGGAGGTTTTAAATCATTGCACCTCCCAGGCCCAGCAGTTGCAGGTCCTAACTGGAAGTCTGCAGTTAGGGAACTCTCCTGGGTTCCACTGTGATGGAAAAGACAATTATTATTCCGCTATGTCACCTGAAGACCCCATGTTTCCTAGTGTTGGATGCAGTGTCCAAACCCAATCTCTCCTATCCCTGCCCTTTCAAATTCCCATTCAGGCATGTCTCTCCCAGCCTTTCCTGCAAGCAGCTGGATTGGAGAGGTTGGAGGAGAACTGGGTGGGTTTCCATGACCAATATTTCCCTGTGTAAACCTCTCTCCACATTTTATTTTCTCCTGGTCACTTAAGCACACTCTATGTTGTGTAGTGTGTTTGCCACACCTATATTTTGGGCCAAACTTGGATTTGCCAGGAATCAGCCTTTTAGCTACTGGTTCTAGCACCATGGATGCAAAATGTTTCCTTCCTCTCCTCCACATGCAGCCAATAGGAATTCGGCCTCTTTCTGGCACAAGGATATTGTGCAGAGCGTCTTTCAGTCTAGTCAGGCAGTATCTAAACTCTCCTACCCAGACACTTTCAGCCTCCTAAAAATGCAGTGTCTTTAATTCCCTTATCCCTCCACTTTGCTTGTGAAGGGATGGCTGTGGCTGGTGCCTCTGGCCATGGTAGCAGCTGTGGCACTAGAGATTTCTTCCTTATTATATGCAACCTCCTGAGTTCCCGATCTGCTTTGTCCAGTTTTAAATTCCAGTAAAGTCCCCTCCCATTTTTTTTTTTTTTTACCCACTTTGCCGAGAAGCTGCCTCTCCACTTTCTTGGTTTTATGCCACAAAGCAGCCAGGAAAGCAACCTTCTCTATTCCGCCATCTTGAAACTCTCCCCTAGATTATCTGTAAAAATTTTTTTATTAGTGTATTATAATTCTATACAATAGTGGGATTTATTTTGACACAATCATTCATACATGGAATATAATTTGCTCCATTTCAGTCCCGAGGACTTCTTTTCTTCCTATTCTCCTCCCTCTTCTTGTTACCCTTCCTCTATTGCTTTTCCTTGTTTTTACTTATTTCTTAAATTGATGTTTTATAGATACACATAAAAGTAGAAAATGCTGTGAAATATTCATATATGGTCAATTTAATTCTGCAGTTCCTCTCTTTTCCTATCTGTGCGTCTTCCCCTCAACCCCTTCCTTTACTCCACTGAACTCCCTTCTATTTTCACAACATGACACCGTCATTCCATCCCTCCTTGTCTCTCCAGATTCCACACATGAGAGATAACTTTCAACCTTGATTTCTCGAGCCTGGCGTTTTTCTGATCTCCAGTTCCATCCATTTACCATGCAATACTATGCTTTTATTCTTCTTTATGACCATGTAAAACTCTGTTGTGCATCTATTCCACATTTTCTTTATCCATTCATTTATTGACAGGCACCTGGGCTTGTTCCATGACTTGGCTACTGTGAATTGTGCTGCAGTAAACATGTACATACCTGTATCACTATAGTACATTGATTTTAGTTCCTGTGGTTAGATACCAGAGTGGCACAACTGAATTGGATGATGCTTGATTATCTCTTTATTGTCTTCCAACCTCTAAAAATGAGCAAATCCAAGGCATATATGAACAGGGACCTTGACGTTAAAATTATGTCTTCCTGGGAGGGAGAAAAGACTCATGTGGAGCAAAGAGTTTTGGACAAAGGACTTTGAACAACAACATAGATGACAACCATCAAAACAAAGTGTAAGTGATAAAGAGAAGTTTAGAAAAGAAGATTACATCATATTTCAATGCTTTCTAGAGGCATTATTTTCTTTATGAAACGTGCTTCCTTTGCCACTAACCTGTTTTATGAGAGAGAAGCCTTGCTGAATTAGGAAGTCATATAGTTTCTATCTAGGCTTTCTCAACCTTTACAATGAATCTTCCTCCACGTTTATGACCCATAAGTTCTTATTTGTTTCAAAAAATATAAAAAAAATAAAAGAGCAAAGACAAAAACAAATTGATAATGTATTGTATATTTCAGGAAAGTGGAATAAAAGAATTTATTATTGTCATCACAAGAAAATGATAAATATTTCAAGAAACAGATATATTTACTGATTTGTATATGAGACAATGTATACATGTATCAAAACATTACATTGTTCCATACTAGTTTGTATGATTTTATTAATAAAAACAATACACAAACAAGATAAAATGTGATTGTAAGATGTTGGAACTTGAGTGTGCTAATACTTCATAGCTGATTGAAAATCACATCTTGGCATCTTATATTTGAAATTTATAAGTAATTCTGTTCAATAGTAATTATAATAGGGACATGGAAGCCTAGATATGTGGTATGCTCAGATGCACCCCCATGAGCAAACTCCACACTAACAACTCCACTGATGCTCCCCATATTGTAGAGCCACATAATTGCTTCATCCTGTTACAGTGACTGGAGCAGCCTCTTCTCAAACCATCTGCGTTCAAATTTCCACTCTCAACTCCTATCTGAATTATGTGAATTTTTATCCTTGAGTTTTCTCATTTATAAAATGAGATTATTTGCTTGTGCCTCATGAGATTTAAATAACTACATATAGTCACATATACTATATATCTTTGTCTAATGTGTCATAAAATTATTATTAATATTTTTGCTATAATATTTTATCAGCTCCATAGTTGGCATTAGTCATAGTCCTTGAGAATAATTTAGGGTTTGCTATATTATCTGAAAAACAGTGACCAAACCACTCAGAATACATGTCATGTATTTTATCTGTTCTGTTTGCATCAGAAACAATGACATCAGTCAGGGTATCTGCAGTGGCCACCCTGAGAGTTTCATCGGGGAAAGAATGACCTTTCCTGCAGTCACAATAGGAGATAATAGTGCTAGTGTGCTGGACTTTTGTAGAGGAGAGTGTTTTGACCATTAAAGAAAACTACCATTGTGGTTATACTTTCCTATTGAGTTTTTAACAACGGCATTTGGTAGTGAAATGTTTAATGCAAATATTGTCCTAGTCTTAAAATCAAATGCAGAAATATGAGGAAGCTCATGCACAGCTTTAAAAACTGTGTCAGGAAGTCATACAAGTAAGAAGTTAATGAAGAAGGAAAGTTACAACATTATGTAGCCTAATGAGTCATGGTAGAGAAAGATCTTAATATAATCACATCAATTTGGTAATGCTTCTTAAATCATTTTTGGTGAATACATGAAAAATTGCCATTCAATGAAATGTTAATATTGGTTTATGAGTTAATTGAAAAAAATCTACATGTTAGAAATAAATGGTATCTCTGTCAAATGTTTTTAAAAAAATGTCAAAATAAGAAACCAGGAAGGACAACATATTTAAATTGAACTTTGTGGAATCATTGCAAATCAAGCAAAAGCTATATCTCTGTAATTGATTTGATGTCTTACTGAAGCCATCCAAGATGGGTTAGATTTTTAAATTCATGACATTCTCTAGAGCAGTTGTACGATGGCAGTAAACATAAGTATTTGCCAATTTTGCTGGTGGTAGATACAAGGGGAAATACAGAAGGAACATAAAGAGCTCAATTGCATTTCATATAATCCATTTGATTTATTACAAAATGAATTCTTAACTTAATCAATCTCAAAGCATAGGAACTTAATAAAAAAAATTTTAAACAGAAGCTTATAGGTTTTCTTAGATTTTAGAATTGGTCTTTTTTAAATCGGTGCATGATAATTATATATAATAGTGTGCTTCATTGTTACATATTCATACATGCACACAGTAGAACAACATTATTTGGTCAATTAGTATTTAATAATGCTAATATACATATCACATATATTCATTCTAAATACTTGAAAATTGAAGAATAAGCATCTGTAATTAAATGTTAACTATCACTTTCTCCAATTAAAAATTAATATACTCTAAAACATACATTGATATTTCTGCACCTGCAGTCATTTGAAATGTTCTTTTATGCGCCCAAAGTATACTGCTACATATTTAAAAGGACAGTAAAAAAATCTATAAAATGTTATTCTTCCCTTGACTTCTATACAGTGGGAAGTGATAAGGTATTTTTCATGCTAAAAATGCAAAAAAAAAAAAAAAAAAACAAGTAAGAAGAGCATAGTAGTAGCTGAATGTTTGTTGAATGGTGATTTTATACTTGGTGTGAACTTATAAAAGGCAAGGATAAATGAAGAAAGAAATGAGAATAAACACATAATTATACTTGACTTCTCAATTCTTGAAATGAATTTAATAAAACCAGTTTGGTGCTTAAAAGCCCTTTCAAAGAGAACGCCTATTTCCCCCCACAAACAAATTTTCTCACATAATTGCAATAGTTATTGAACATAATTTTGAAGGTCTTGATTGTAAACTAGTACTCTGCATATAAGAATGTTCTAAAAGAGTATATACAGCTGCTAGAAATCAGTGAATAGAAACCAAAATCATCATATTATAGCATGTGACTGTGGACTATGGTGTTGTTTTAAATAATTTGTTTAAAAAATATTAGTATGAGTTACATATTCAAAAACTTTTAATATTTAAGTGGACTTCAGAATTTATTATAATCTGTCATTTTCTTGAAAAAGCAATTTGAGGCCCAGAAAGGTTAAGTGATTGTCTTAAATTTATACAGGAAAATAGTAGTAAAATTAAGTGTAAGAATCAGGTCTCAATATCTATTTTGCTTTCCATTGCAATATATGGTTCCTAATTTTAAAGAAATTGACCTATTTAGCTGTGAACAAATAAAACAAAGACAAAATAGAATATATGTACAAATCTGCCCTTTGTATCTGTCATGTATCAAATTTTTTCATCTGTGGAGTCCTTGTCTGTTAAGTGATGCTCTGGACATCATTTAAAACCAGCCAGGACTTTGGCAGAGATGTGCATGAGGTAAGCAGACTAAATAAACTCTATATATTTGCCTTCCTAACCCTGAGGCCACAGTGTCTCAGTTTCTATAATATATTTTATTTCCCTTATTCTGCTTTTTTATAAATGTTATTTCTGTTTACCTAATCCCTAGAAAAAATGCCTAGGTGTTACCTGTGTTTCTAAATACTTCTTCAAGCACGACAACTTATTATTGGAGAATATACTCGATGTGGGTATATTTATCATTTATTTCATGTTTCTACATGGATATGTCTGGTGTTATGTGAAATAACAAGAAAGCATGTTCATAGCCAAAGAATGCTTTTGAAAAAGGAAAGATCTGAGTTGATCTCAAAAGGGTCAAGCAGTAGCATTCTGAAGCCTGGAATGTGAAATTCAAAACACTGAGGACAAAGGAAAAGTGGGGTGTTGTATAAGAGAAGAAGAAAAAACATGTTTGAAAAAAAAATCCAAGATGTTTAATGCTTTTATCAAGCTCCTTTCATGAGTGGCTGTAATGAGTGACTGAAGTCAGAATATGCTAAATACAAGAAAACTAGCAAAGAGAGGAGAAATGAGAGACAAGAATGGGAAGGGATTATTACAGAAGGTAAATGTTACAGGAAACACCTGGGCTGTGGAGAGGATTTAGGTCTGCACACAGCATAAGCATCATTAATGGATTACAATGGTTGCATTTCAAATGTAGTCAGCCCTCTTTTTTTCGTAAGTTCCACATCTGTGCATTTGACAAACTGCAGAACAAAATTAGTTGGGGGGGGAACTGTCCATGTTGAACAAGTACAGACATTTTTCTTGTAATTAGTCTCTGAACAATATGGTAAAATAACTATTTCTATAACATTTACATTGTATTAGTTATTAGAAGTAAATTATAGATAAATTATAAATACATGAGGGTGGGCTTGGATTATATGCAAGTACTACACCATTTTATACAGGTACTTGAGTATTTCTATATGTTTGGAATGCATGGGAATTCTGAAAGCAGTCTACTCGGGATGGCAAGGTAGGGCTGTATTGATGAGAAAGATGTTAGGTGGAGGCAAGTTACCTCTAGTTTCTTTCTGTTATTTTATTTACATGGTGTGAGATAAGGCAGGTGGCCAGTTAACTCCAGAGACACAAAATAACTTCTAAAGACAAAGTAAGATCCCAGTACACGATTCTCCTACATTTTAAGAGACAGTTGAGAAGAAACAGTCTTTTATTCCTTAGGAAATACACACATAAATACATTTATTTTAAATCAAGCTAAAGTTATTTTTGTCTTTCTAATGTTAGGAACTTTGGGAAACTTTATCTGCAGAGCAGTTTTGCATATTTTTACATTTAAGAATAATCTCCTGTTGTGTGCCTGTTTCTTCAGTTTCCGGGCAAGTGTGTATCGTATTCAAAAAAGTCAAAGAAAACTCCAGGATCAGTCTGCATGTCAATCAGATAGAATCAGAACATCTCCTTTCTTGCACATTTGTAATAGCAAAGCCGTGGAAAGAAACATCCCCACGGAGTGAAAGACCTGGTATAATTTATACAACCACAGTCTGAGAAATGATGAATCTCAAAATATAGAGAGCAAAAGGTAGATCACAGACAAATCAATTGTTCCCATTATTAGGTCTACAATGTATTATACTTTCTGAGAATAATAACTATATCAGAAATATGATATATACTAATTATTAAAATTCAAGCAGTAAGAAAAGGATAGAAGTATTGAAATTAACATAATGCTCAAAATAATCTTATCAGGCACAAATGATCCAGTGTTTTGATTATCAGTCTTTCTGGAATCTCTTTAAATATGAGTTTAAGAATTTATGAGTTTAAAAACCTATAGATAAAAAGAATAGCTTTCCACATTATATAAACAACTCTATACTAGTAACCTAAATATTTATATCTGTCATCTCCCTTAATCCTCACAAAAGCCCCAGAAGATTGGAACTATTCATATCTCTCATTAAGCAGAATAGGTATGAATACATAGATGGGTGGAATTAACTTTATAAAAGAGAAATTATAATATTCATGCTATGTTGGAATAAAAAGCATTGAACTTTACTTGAAATTCAACAGAAGAAAAAGAAATCAGTGTGAATCAATAGAGTTACTAAATTTATGGATCTGTTTGTCAGAATGGAATATTATTTCCTACAAGATTGCTCTAAGGTTAAAGGGAGATGATTGTGAAAGTCATTAAGCGTCTGACATCCCCATGTTTTTTCCTTAATGGCACATTTGGGGTTTTGGCAGTGTGAATGTGTGAATGAGGAGGTAAATGGCCTACTTACATTCCTCCTGCCAGCATGTCAACTCCCCTGTATTTGTTACTTATTTTTCGGTTTTACTTCTTAAGATTTGCAACAATTACACTTTGTTCTGACATCATAATTCCATAAGTACATATTGAAATTGATTCAGCTCACCATCTCACTGCTTACCATTTCTTGTCCATTCCTAAGTTCTTTTTAAATGATGGTTTTACTTCTTTAAAATATATTTTTTTAAAAAATAGACCCAGTGACTCCAACATTTTGAGGGATATTTCTTTTTTGGGGTGGGGGGCCCTGGAGATTGAACTCAGCAGCACTCAACCACTGAGCCACATCCCCAGCCCTATATTATATTTTATTTAGACACAGGTTCTTAATGAGTTGCTTAGCACCTTGCTTTTGCTGAGTCTGGTTTTGAACTCACCATCCTCCTGTTTCAGCTTCTGGAGTCACTGGGCTTACAGGCATGCGCCACTGTGCTGGGCCGAATATTTCTCTTCTGAGAATATCTGCTTGTAATCTTTTTGCTTGGATCTATCTTACCCTGAGAACATTAGTCACCGTTACACAGTCTTCCCTCATTCCACTGTAGAGAAAACACCTAAATGCCTCCGTTTTGCAGGTGTCTTGAAGGTGTCTTACATTTTCTGTATGGACACTTGACACATTATTCTTATATTTTAATAACATAATGAATGTGTTTTGGTGTTGATTGCCCTAGGTCATTTTGTTTTCTGGTCTCTTTTTATATCTGCAAGTAATTTCCCTTTTCATTATATGGGATCTCATTGCATTCTTGTGTTTATCCTACTTTTATTTTGATCACTTCTCAGTTGCTTTGCCTGGTTGCTCTAGTTATTCTAAGTATTGCTGTTGGTCTGTGATCTGTCCTTAGGCCTCTTCCTTTTTTCTTCTACTGCCCCTGAGCAATTTCACCTACACCCATGACTTCAATCACTATCCATCTCTCAAGGATTTTTCTGCCTTGAATTCGTTCCTGAACTCTAGACGTAAAACATGTGCCCAGCCGCCACATGGCTTCTGGATGACCTTAATGTAACATAAGGACATATCCCAAATCAGTCTTGTGATATTCTTTAATATCCTCCTTCAGTGTTCTCCATCAGAGTTGCCACTAAGAACTCTTGGTTTTGAGCGGCAGGACTGACTCAATCTGGCTTAAATAAGAAGCTGAATGGACTGGTTTACATAAAAGGACACTTCACAGGGAGGGCTGTTTCTAGGGCAGCTTGATTCCGGGCTCCTTTGAAGTCATCAGGATAAGCTCTTTACTTCAGTTTTCATTAAGTTGCTTCTGTTCTCAGACCAGGGATGGCCCCTGGCAGTGTCAGATTTCCATTATTACCACTCTTAGACCTACTTCTCTAAAAGCTCCAGCACAGTTCCTTGAAAAGAATCTTGCTGGCCCTGTTGAATTTGATGCAGAGGGTCATGTGCCCTTCCCAGGCCAATCTCTGTAGAAGGAGGATGGATTCATTGCTTCTGTCCTTGTAGCATGGCCCATGGACTGACTGATGTTTCAGATACACATGCCAGAAACAACACTCGCTAACCCCAGTATCAGCTTTATGCAGCATTTCTCTCCCTCATGCACTACTAATCAAATGTGAAGATTTCATGTGTCTCTGAAAAATATCTCAGAAATGTCCACTTTTTGACATAGCTGCTATGATATAGGCCAGTGCCTCTCAGAGTGTCTGTGAAGAAATTGTAAACTTCCCCCCCCCAAATTATCAGACTGATGTTTTCAGAAATCTTACCTAAATACATTTAAAAGATGCAGATTCTTTGTCAAAATGCTATAAAAATGTATAAATGCTAATCCTTGGGATCTGTATTTATCTCACATGCAGCATGATGATGGTTCTTGCTCTGACCTGTATCTGCTAGTTAGCCGGCCTTGAACTGCTGCAGGTCGTCCTCAGCTCTCTCACACAGACCACTGCACTAGATTCTGCATCTCAGGAGTATCTCTTCTCTTTTCCAGTTCTTACCCTTCTTCAAGATAGAAATAATCATTTAAAAATGAAAAACAAATGATTTTACTTCCCTACCTAAAAATCCTTACTAACCTTACATATGCCTCATAATCTATTCCTCACTTCTTAAAGGTGGCCTTGAACTTGTCCTCTTAATCCTTCAGCCTCCTCTTTTTAATATTGTTTGTTTCCAGTGTGGACTGTTTAGTTCTCTCTTGCCACCTCTTTTGCACTCTTGCTCTCCTTGCATTTACCTTGCACATAGACTCCACCATAATTCCTTGCTAAATCCTCATGTCTGTGAGTTAAATAACTTAGTTCTTTCTTCCCTCCTGGAAGACTTATTTGATATCATTCATCCCCATCCCCAACTAAATCTGCAACTTAAGGATTTGGGGGAGGAGGTTCCTTGTACTTGAGCATCCTCTCTGATCTCTTATAACTCTGTACTCTAAGTTGCCAGTATATTTGCCAGTAAGTACATTTTCACTACACCATAGGATCCCCAGAAGTAATCCACATCTTTGCCGTTAAACCTCTGCCCCAAATACTATCACTAATAACTTTCAGTGGTTACTGTGGTAATGTACTCAGTTTCTGGATCCATTTGAAGAGATACAAAGGACCTCAAGCAAGAGCCAACTGTTCATGCCCTGCAGGACTACACCCAGTGCCTACATTATAACATCATACATCCTCTTCTCAGCACCCCCAGCCATCAACCTCGTTATCCCTCTCTACTAGATCCATTCTAGTTTAAGTCCTCAGCAAAATTCTCTAATGTCTTTAAACAAGAAAGTAAAATCCTCAGGTCTACTATGAAGAATCCCATAGGAAAAGTAGTCAGAAAATTAGGGCTGGAGATGTGGCTCAAGCGGTAGCACGCTCGCCTGACATGCATGTGGCCCGGGTTCGATCCTCAGCACCACATACAAACAAAGATGTTGTGTCCGCCTATAACTAAAAAATAAGTATTAAAATTCTCTGTTTTTTTAGATGTAAAAACTCAGTTTTCACATCTACAAAATGAAAAATAATATCTTCTTTATAAAGTCTTTGGGGCAATTAAATATGGTAATACCTATGCATACTTTAGCACATGGTTTATGCTAAATTTTAGTTTGCCTCTTTTCTCTCAGTTATCCTAGAGTTTAACAAAGACTTAATAAAAATTGTTACAACGGAAAAAGTTTCCACAGTTTCATTTAACCACTACTACAGATGGGATTTTTTAGAATGTGGCATATTCATTAGGAGTTTAGTCTCTAATTCTTGCATACTTTAATAACATGACCATTCCAAGACCCATTGTTATGACATCGTAGAACTAAGCTGAATAGACTTGCACAATCTCCTTCTCTCCTGGCCCTGTCTTCCAGGCAGATTTTATCTGTGACAGAATTACTCACTAATGACATAGGCACTGCAGCAATGGTTAATTACTTCCTAGGAGATTTAAATTCAGGCAAGCATAAGTTACTCCACCTCAGACTCTGCACATTCAGATGAGAATTGTTACCCTGGGCAGGAAAGAAGTGAAGAAGGAGGTTGGTCTGCTGTTAGTTAATCCTTAGTTATAATCCTCAATAATTAAAAGCTGATCTCTAGCTCCCTCAGAGCCTGTGCTGATTTCCAAGGATTGCCACATCACCTTCTTGGTTACATGTCTGTTTTTATTGCTCATTCAAATGATATTACTTCAGTCTTGCTCACACAAACATTTGCTGAGATGATGGAATAAAAACAAAGCAAGTCTTAGCAGTGAAGAAGCTATTTCAATTTGCAAATATTCAGACTGAAAAATCTACTTCAGGAACTGTTGGGGGAAAGAGCAAGACTGAATATGCTTAAGTTTTGCAGGAGAAACAGCTCAATGAATTTAATTGCTTTAAAAAGTGTGTAAAAAAAAGAGAGAGGGAAAACCTAAGTAACTTAAGCAATGAACTTAGAATTCTACAGGTTATTTTATATTTTTGTGTGTGAGTGAGGCAATAACAAGCTAAAGGAGCAAATTAAAAATGTTAACAATATATTATCTACTTTTTGGAAAAGTTAATAAACTAGAGAAAGTTTTGGTAGAAATGTGAAACAGAGCACAGACCTGTGAGCATTGTATCAACAATACTTGTATGACTTCAGTTTGAAATTTTATAATGAATTAACAAATCAATATTATTATGTAAGTTATTTAATAGATTTTTAAAATAATGTTCTTCTGTGATTTCCTAGTGCTGCAAAAAATCAGAAAGAATGCAAACACACATAACATTATAGTAGATGATCCAAACAACAGAATGTTAATTGAGGAAGTGGGTGCAATGTCTCTTTCAGGGGCCACAGTAGAAAATGGATATAGTTTTAAAATGTCTAATTGTTTTTGCTATCTTTTTCACCATGAATCTCTTTATAGTGAAATGAAATCTATTATTTTGTTTGGAGTGAGTTTGTTTAATTTTTTAGGGCACATACTAGCAACCTTTTAACCTAATTAAAAGAGGCAAGTTTGTTATTCCAGAATATCTGATCAAGAAGACATGAATATTTACTTTTCTTTAGCAAGTTCTGGGTGCACATAAGTAGAAGGGTATGTAGAATGCATGCTCTCAAAACTCATGGAAGATGCCTCCTGTAAGGGTTACACAAAGTTTGTTACTTTGATGATTGAAAAGGCATATAAGCCCTTTGTGTTTCATACAAAGCTCTAATAAAGGTAAGAAAAGTTAAGGTAAAAGGAAGGTCATATGCAAAACATGAGGAGCCTGGGGACCTTACAAACACAGATCTCTAAGTTCCTTTGTGAATCATACAAAACTTATTTCCAGATTATGAACCAACAACATATGTGGGAAGGTTTTTGTTATCAAAAGCCCCTGTACGATAACTGGCCAAGGATTAGTATCCCAGTGGTATGCATAGTTAGCTTGATATATTACACACTTTGACATCTTGAGTTATACTGAGGAGTGTCCATGAGAAGAGTAAAGAGAAATTCCTGAAGAGAGATAAAGAAGCAGGAGAAATTATTTTAGAGATCATGGTGAGGGACCCATTATAGAGAATATGCACAGTATTCCAGAGACATATCAGGACGTAAAACATTTAAGAAGGTCTAAAGATTCCATGTAGCTAGAATTTGGTGTGTGTATTAGTAAAATATATTAAGAATTAACAGGATATTGCTTTAGTTCCATTCCTGGATAACAGAACTACAGTCAGAGACTTGAAATTGAGACAGGAATCTGAGATACTGGGTCAAAGATATTTCTTAGTTCTAGGCATTGCATTTTTCAGGTCCTATGAAATACGTAAGTTGAAACTATCTAAAATCATTAAAACCCTCAAATATAGAGCATAGTATTTATGATCATTAAGTAAATAGTAAACAACTCAAAGACTAATTTGAAGAGCTGTACCAGTTCCTGCCAGAACATGTTATAAATAGGAAAACACACGAATATATTTTTTAAAAAAATGACTTTGAGGTTTTGCACATATGTTAGAACAGATTACTCTTTTCAAGTTTCAACATCCTCAAAAGAAAGGTTGTTTTCTCCAGTAAGATTCGCACAGGAGCTAGTGGAGTCTCAGTTTCCTGTGGAGAAGGGGCTTAAAATGAGGATTTCATTATGGCTCATTTCTCTCACATGGAGTCAATCAGACTTCTTCCTGTTCCAATTGGCTCTTCAACCAAGGATTTGAATTAATGTCTGAAGTTAAAATCTATTGTAATTAAGCCCATCTATGTGTATGTGTAGCATTTGTACACACATGAGCATTACACACATGTATGCATACATACAAATGTACATATGTACAAGCACTATGCCTTTAGAACTTCTTACAGACCAGGGACAACCAGAACCAGCTTTTAAATCTAGCTGTCTTGTGTTTGCAAAAAATTGTTCACATAAGTAATCCTCTTAAAACCTGAGAATACGCAAAATGAGCACCCCCGCCCTCCAGCCCCAGAATGATAAGCCAGTCCCTTTCAAGTACCAAATAGCAAGGATAATCAATATTATATTGTGCATGTATCTCATACTGTCTCATGGTAAAATGTCTAAAAAGTAATCATAAACAGCAAAAAGTGATTTCCCATGAGCTACAAAATTGTGTATGTCGTTTAGAGTACTGGCCTTGCTCCCTTAGCAAACTGCCCTGTTTCAGCCAAATATTACTATCGTTTCTCTTTGTGCTTTTACATTACAGTGAGGTAGTCAGAATAATATGATTAGATCTTATAAATAAGAATAAAATCTTTCATAGCATAAATTATGTGTCCAAGATCACACCATGTAAAACTTGAAGCCTGGCCTTTCATGCATATCATGTTTTTAGATTCTAACCAGTTTGACATATAATGTTTCCTTTTTGTTCTACATTTTCTAGCTTCAGGAATGTAAGAGTACGGTAATATAGACTCTAACTACTTTTATATTAGTTAAGCACATTAGGAGATAATGTAATTTTATGTATACAAATTTTATTTTTATATTTGACATTTTAAAAATTTTTACATTAAAAAAGAGACAGTTGTTTTTGAGCATGTTAAACATTTAATCCATGGAAATGCCGCCTAGAAGTCTGTATTTTGACTGTAGTATTCTTGAGAAGCTTTGAGAAAGATAAGGTTATTTTCTTTGCGTTGAAGCATGCAAATAGCAAAACAAATAAAATGCACAGATAAAGCCTGTATTAATCAATAGTGTCTGCCTGTTCCCAACCAATCTTCATAGGAAGCTAATAATAATCAGCAAAGATGAGGGCTGTTAGTTTTAATTCTCTTGGCTTCTGCATTCCAGCTGTGGCAGTGTTAATAAGCATCAAAGTTGTACAAAGGTGATGATTTAGGAGATTAAGAAAAAAAGTCATGAATTGAATAATCCATTGTACTGGTGTCAGCTAGACAAATATATCTTTGAGGACAAAAGACAAAATAAAGTTGATTATTCTAAAATAAAGAATAACTTTCCCATGTTGTGGAAATGCTTCTTGCAAACTGTTCTTGGATACATTTGCACAGTATGGACACATCCATCAAGATTTTCTGAATGTCCATCCTGAGTAAGTTCTGATGGAATCAAAATTAGGTAGTTTCTCCTTCTAGTCCCCTCCTTTCTCCATTTGTTCATCCACACTGTCTCAGTGAAAATCCTTGTATTTTCCAATTTTCTGCTTCCTGAATTCATATCTTGAAACGTTCCATGTTCTACCAAGTTGAGTAAGGGTAGGACTGGTCATTGGTCTGTGCTGATTCATAAACTTATACTTCAGCACTAATAATAATCCTACTAGCATTTTGGCTGCTTGTAATTTGTCAGGCACATATTTTCTTCTTATTCTCATGGTGTTCCTATAAGGTAAGTACTATAGTTAGAACAACCCTATATTTACTTACCTATGTCGATTGGAAATTGAAGTTTGGAGAACCTAACTATCCCCACGTTAGACCATTGGTAATCATTATTGTACTCAAGGGTAGATAGCATTTACAGCATGAGTTTCTAGTCATTAGAGCATTCCACTAGGTATGAGAATTCTAAATTCTTTGTGTGGAATGAGAATGTCTTCTGTTAAAGATGCCCCCGAGTCTTAAAACAGGTGGAAAAAATTTCAAGGGGAATAAAGAAATTGATGACACTTGGTCTTCCTGAATTTTCTTCCCATATAACTGGATAGCCCTCAATTCTGTTCAATTAGGAAAGGATGGTCCTATCTTACTGCTTGATAAGCTCCACTGTTATGATAAGTAGTTTCTTTCAATTTATTCCTGAAAATTTCCATTAACAGACAAGAACAAGTGTCCTGTTGTCACTGCCTCTCCAGAAGTTTTCAGTCAGGCAGGCCACTCCCCCTCCCCTCCCAATCTACCTCTCCCAGTCTTCCTTCTTTGTGTTCTCTCTTCTGCACACCAGGATTTCCAGAGCCATATTTTCTACATTTTAAATCTCTTGACTTAAAAACATTATTTTGTTGAGAAAGTACATTTGTTTCTCATCTGTACTGATTTCAGAAAGATGGTCTACTTATTCTGTTAGCTTCAGAGTAAATAGGAAAGCCATGGCAGGGTAAGAAGGATTTGTGCAGGTTCCTTGGAGATGCTAGCAAAATGAAAGGGAACCTGATAAAACGAGGCCAGTTCCAATGAGAAGAGGGAAGAAGAGGGGAGAAAGCTATACCTGAGGGCCATGGAAAGAGGTTTCCATATGCATTTCATTTATCATGATTGGTGAGAATTCTTAAGGAAAGATTATATGTACGTGTTAGAAAACTTATTGTGCATTTTTTGATCCTGGACTCAGTTTTAATATAGATGCTGCTTTTTTTAGTGCTATATGAATACGGTAGAGTCAATTACTCACTTTTTCCTCTGAGGTAATGTTTACAATTTGAATTAATGTAGAAAGAGATATTAGTTATCTTACTAAAAGTGAAAATTGTCTGCTTTAGTCTACAGACTTATGGATCATTTTATGAGATTTCCATTTCCTTCCAATAGGATGTTATATCTGAAAACAACTTTCACAGTGTGTGGCAAGTAGGAGAAAATCAATTTATGTTAAAAATAATCTCTTTCCTTATACTTTCTACAATATTTATAATATATGCAGTAATTCAATTTAATCTGAGAATTTTAAAGTGCTACCAGGGCATTACTTCTTAAAGGAACTTTTCAAATTAGGTAGTAGGAAGGAAAGAATAAATAGAAGCAGAAATATATGAAATAGAAAATAAATAATACAACTAAAAGTTGACAAAAATCTAACAAGAAAAAAGCAAGAACACAAAAATTAATATCAATAGAAAGGGAGCTATCAAAATAACCCTATAGATGCTAAAAACATATTAAGGTATATTACAATTGTTTGCCAACATATTGCTTATTGCTTACATAACATGGTCCGTATTAGAGAAGGATCTATGTGCTACTAAGAAGAAAGTGTATTCAGTCATTGATGGATGAAATATTCTATATATGTCTATTAAGTCTAAATTATCAAATGTATGTTTTATTTCTACAGCTTCCTTATTTAGTGTTTTCTTGGAGGATCTATCCAGCATTATTGTGTTGTGGTCTATTTGATTCTTGAACTTGAGAAGGGTTTGTTTGATGTATGTAGATGTTCCATGGTTTGGGGCATAAATATTTACAATTGCTATGTCTTGTTGACATATCATTCTCTTAAGCAGCCTGGAATGTCCTTCTTTGTCCTTTCTGATGAACTCTGGCTTGAAGTCTGCTTTATCTGATATAAGGATAGAAACCCCTGCTTTGAAACATTACACTGCATAGAGTTTTCTAGGAAAACCCAGTCTTAATCCATTAGTGCAGCTATGACAAAAAAATCTGAGATTGGGTACTTTGTAAAGAAAAGAAATCTTTGTATCTATCTATCTATCTATCTATCTATCTATTTGCAGTCCTGGAGGCTGAAAAGTGTGTGTGTGTGTGTGTGTGTGTGTGTGTGTGTGTGTATATATATATATATATATATATATATATATATATATATATATATATAAAATAAAGTCATGGGCATATTTGGTGTCTGGTGAGGGCCTGATCTCTGCTTCTAAGGTGGCACTTTGAACATTGTATCCTCTAGAAGGGATAAACTTTGTCTTCAAATAGCTGAAGGAGTGTCAGGACAATAAAGGACTAGCTAGTGCCCTAATCCCTGTAAGAAGGGCATTAATGCTTTCATGAAGGAAGAGTTGCATGGCTTAATTACCACCTTTAGGCCCCATCTCTTGATACTGTTGCCTTGGGGATGAAGTCTCAACGTAAATTAGGGAGGGAACACAGTATTCTAACCATACAAATCTCCTTTTCTTATAAATATAACTAGAGGTGTGTTAAAGTCACCCATAATTATTGTGTTGTAGTCTATTTGTCTCTTGAACTTGAGGAGAGTTTGTTTTATGAACATAGCAGTGCCATTGTTTGGGACATATATATTGATGATTATTATGTCTTGTTGGTGAATAGTTCCCTTTAACAGTAGATAGTGTCCTTCTTTATCCCTATTGATTAACTTAGGCTTGAAGCCAATTTTATTTGATATGACTATGGCCACCCCTGCTTGCTTCCGAGGTCCATGTGAGCAGAATACAACAGACACTAGTATTGCTGTATGTATATATGTGGCTGTATAACCAATATAATCCTGAATCTGTACATGTGGAAAAATGAGAATTCATACCCTATTTGAATCAAATGTATGATATGTCAAGATCATTGTATTGTCTTGAGCAACTAATAATAAATAAATAAATAAATAAAACTAGACGTGAATAAGACTGCCATGGACTTTACATGTAAAACTATTTGCTGAATCTTTCTTACAAATGAGTGAGAGCACAATTACACTGCTAATGCCACATGAATTCTTGCCTTAGTAATTCAATTATCATGTATTTTGATAATACTGTATAATATAAAGCTTTATTAATACAGTCACATTGCGATTAATTCCACATTCTAACTTCATATTTAGTTTTATATTGAAATATAATATATAAATATATAAAGCCTAGACAATTATTTTAAAAATGTTTATCTTAATCTGCCCAATGAATCTTTCCCCTTGTAATCACCCTCCCCTAATTCAGTGCTACAGAATATCTCAAAAGCAATGCTACCAATGATACTTTGGAGACCTAAGTAGCAGATATGCACTTAACATCCAAGAATTATTTCATGATGGAATAAACTAAATATTGATCTGTTAATCATAAAGAACATTAGACAAGCAACTGCAGAACAGAATTTAAAGGCAAAAGTGGTTAATACATTCTCTTGGATTGATTCTGATAGGTATTTCTCCTGAGTACTTGAAAATACTACAGAAGATGAGGTGTTGAAGTAAAGTCAATCATAACTGTGAAGCTGTTTTTCATATTCATAGCTATTGTAAAAATAAAGCAAATATCTAGTAGGCTATTTGAAATTTAATGAACTATCAAACACTTCTACCAGTGAAATCACATATTAATCCAGCTGCAAATCAAAGCCCCATCATGTATATGAAACAGCTTTTCTTTTTACAATGCTTCATCAACAATGAATCATACAGTTTTTGTTTCTTACTTTATGCTGCTACTGAATTACGTCAAAGCCTAGTTTATGAATAACCTCTAGCAAATTTACAGGATAACATGGCTTTTGACTATCAACTATTTCTACTCTATATTTTGGCTTTTTTTTCTTGCTTCATTGTCCCCAAATTATTCAATCTTCTATTTTCTGAATCATTATAAGCCACTTTAAATACATTTGATATGTAGTAGGGTGATTTTTTTTATTAGTGAAATTTTTTCTTTGAAGGACTGTTCCTGAACCCCTGTTAACCCAAGATAAGTCATCCATGAAATCCTCTTGTCTTCAATCTTTCTTCTGAACCTTGCTGCTGCTTTTTGCACCACATGAAAATCAGTGTTCTCTGAAGGACACTAAATTCCCTGTTGCTTTTCTAAAGTGAGGGTGGGTGTTTCTGCCCACACCTCTCTATATATCACCTGCTATGGCAGGTGAATTGACTGTCCTCCTCCCCAAATCTGCCAACGCTGAGTCTCTTATCATCAAAATACATCCCCTTTTCTGTCCTTGTTGAAGTCATCTATAATACGGAGTCACTAATTCATTTATTCTTTCTATATTTTAACTCCCTGTTCATTGTCATTCTTCCTGAAATAATTCCATACTAGGAAGAACATTATATGTATAGAGTGTAATGTGCATATAATAATATACAGAAGCATAATAAAATATGTGATATCCTAATAATACAGAATTACATCGTTTTGTGAGGCAATGCCCCATCCATCCTCTATGGCCTATGTTTTTGTTCAACCATAGGGTAAAGATGAGCTATTTGAAA
The DNA here is from genome assembly GCF_021218885.2 of Marmota monax. Classification (NCBI taxonomy): domain Eukaryota; kingdom Metazoa; phylum Chordata; class Mammalia; order Rodentia; family Sciuridae; genus Marmota; species Marmota monax. The sequence goes on from NW_026692781.1 coordinate 21,604,350, forward strand.
CTAGCAGTGGAATTATATTATTGCAATATTTCATTTATAACCAAGATGTTAAATGCCTTGCCACAAAATTAATAAATAAATTCTCTATTGAACTAGGGATATATAAATTAGAGACACTGAAATAATTTGATTGATACATGTTTTTTGAATGCTTTACCTGGACCTTCCTAAACAAGGTAATTTAACAGGACAAATTTTAGAGTTTCACCAATTAGTAGTCACTGAACCAGTGTGCCCCTGTGGATACCTCACACTAACTTTTTTTCCCATGTGGTGGGCCAACCATGTGATCTTATTAGTGAGATCATCCCACACCTACACAGTTCACTTGTACTACTTAGTTTAACAGATATGGTTATAGTAACTTAGCAAATTATTTACTTTATTAAATTTAGAAGAAAGATTTCTGGGAAAAGATTATATGCAGTATAATTACTGTCTAATAGTTTGAATGAGATGTTTCCTATGATTTTTAATTTTTGACATTTGATAAATGGTACCCTACTTATCCACTCCTCCTTTTTTTTAAATTTAATTACAGTGTCATGAGTATATTTAGTAATATAGGCAAACATTTTATTGTGTTTTTTAAATTTCAGATTTTTACTTATTAAATTCCTGGAATTAAAATGGAACATGAAAATCATTTGAAAAACTAGCATGAAAAATAGCCTTTCTTTCTCACTTGCATTTATCTAATTTCAAAACAGTAGCTAAAAGCCAGAAGCTGATTGCATTTGTTTTCTACAATCTACCTGGATTATGTAGGATGAAACAACTTAGTTAAGAAGACTCTTTGGCTTATGTCTATAAAATAGTTTTCATTCTCCCACTTGAACCAGGGATAGAAATATTTTAAATATTAATTTACTAAATATTAAGCACATGCTAAGCTGTATTGTCTCATTGCCTCAAGCATTCCTCAGAAGTCTCACTGCTGCCTTTTATAAAGTTACAGACTTAAAGATGCGAATTATATTCACCAAAATGTCTTAGTAACAGCAAAACCAAGAGTCAGAATTTTTTCTCTTTCCATTTATGGATATATTATTTTTTATGATTGAGCATAATATTTGTACATATTTATAGGGTACAGTATGGTAATTAGATACACGATGTACACAATGAAGATTCCATCTTAATCTCTGTGATGCCATAGATTCCCCTAAACTCTCAGTCATTGTGCAGAGTGAAGTTTGACCTTGTCTTTCAGTAAACAGTCAATCTTGAGGTCAAAAACAATTAACAAAAGGAAAGCCCCTTGACTTCTATGTTTGCACAGGCCTTATGTATTACACATAGTTTATGTCATATATTGATAAATTCTCCATCCTAATAAAAATCTGAGGATTAAATCAAAGTGAAGAAGAACCAACCTCACCCTGAACTTCCTCTTTCAGGAAGTGTTTTTTACAGCAGTAAACCCAACCTGCTTCTTGAGGAGAGGCCATGATGGTTAAGAGTAGAGAAAGATACTTGCTCTCTCCCTGTGTTTGCCCTAAGCATCTGCCCAGCCATCCAGGGATTTACACTCCATCCTGCAGGCTGCAAGCATAAGTTCTGTAGATGGAGAAGAGCTTGACAGATGGAGTTCTGGACACTGGGGCCCTTCTGGCTCCAATGTGATGTCATGGAGGACTTAGGCCTTTTCCCAACCTGTCTGCTATATGAAAGGCAGTCTACTTTCAGATAACAAGTCATGATAAAATGGTGGTAGCTCTCAGATTCTCTAAAATTCTGCCTTGGAGCTTATTTGGACTTTTCATAGCCATGCATCTTGGATTTGTGCAGCTGTTTCAACATGAATATTCATAAAAGAGTATACATTTGTGGAGCAAAGAAAGAATACCATTTGTTTCTTTCTTACATACAGCAAGTAGAATCTGTAACATCTATAGTCACATATATATTTTTATTTTATTGATGCCTTATAATTATACATAATAGTGGGATTCATTATGCTATCATTGTTTTTTGTCAACATCATAGATTTTTGTAAATGCCAAGAAAAATCAAATAAGATCTACATATGATGGAGTAAAAACAAGAATTATTAAGCATTACAGTGAAGACTACATAGTGCTAATTAGTGATAAGTGCCTTTCAGTATTGGGAAACACCCAAATAAAATGGTCTTCAAAAAGAAAAACTATCGACTTAAAAAATAAATAAAATTATCAAATTGAATTTAAAATGTAACATATAATTTACTCAATCTTCTTACTAGTTCCTTCCCTTTCTCTTCCGTCCTCTGATCACATGTAATTTGGAAATTTATACTAGATTGGCCCTAAAATGAGATGCAAATATATGTCATGATTCTATTGCTATCATATGCTTGACCACACTTAATTTATTTGTGCTTTTAATAGTTTTTATTACTGTGTGTGTGTGTGTGTGTGTGTGTGTGTGTGAGGGAGAGAGAGAGAGAGAGAGAGAGAGAGAGAGAGATTGTGTGTGGTAGTGGGGATCAAGCCTCAGGCCTCACTCAGGCTTGGCCAGCAGTCTACCACTGATCTACTGCCCCAGGCAGAAATTTATCACTTTTAAATGAAAACAATCCAATTAATCTCAGAATTGAGTCACTAAATGTATTTTTAAAAATATTTATTTTTTAGTTATAGGTGTACACAATATCTTTATTTTATATTTATGTGGTGTTGAGGATCAAACCCAGTGCCCCACACATGCTAGGCAAGCGCTGTACCCCTGAATCACAACCCCAGCGCCTGTATTTTGTTTTAAGCCTGATGGGCAAGGAATTGAAATGGCATGTCACAAAATTCTTAAATTAAAAATAGGTTTAGAATAAGTGGCTTACTCTAAACTTCAGACATATTAATAAATGGAAGTGCCTACTTCATTAATCATTATTCATATGTAACTATTAAGTGCATGGTTCATAAATGGAAATGCAGAGTTAAGGCTCATCTCAAAATCCAGTTCTGTAGTCTGCAAGCAGCAAGCTTGAATATTTGATATGTTAATCAAATGTATCATAGGAAATAGGAAGGTCTAATTTTTTGAGAATAATATTCTGAAATACAGTTCTGTATGTAAAAAGGGAAGTTCTTATGTAATTTGGAATTTTAGTCACTAATCAGGTTATTAAATTTTTAGAAGTGTTCCAATAAAAACATAAAGGTCTATGTTAATACTGGAATTAGAACTTTCAAAGGGCAGCTGAAAAATACTCTCAGGAGCTGCCCTGGAAAATGCTATCATTGATTTTTGTAAAGGCCAAGGAAAATCAAATGAGATCTACATGTAGTAGGGTTCAAACAAAAGTGATTAAACATTACAGTGAAGACTAAGTAGTGCTAATTAGTGATAATTGCCTTTGAGTGTTGGGGGGGAAAAAACTAAATAAAATTGTCTTCAAAAAGAAAAAGTGTGGACTTAAGAACATAAGTAAAATTACCAAATTAAATTTAAAAGCATACAAAATTGGCCCAACTGTAAAGAGAATATTAATTGTGATAGTGGAAGTAGTATAGTTGCTCACTTTTACAAATGGGGAAGAAAGAATTAGGCTATTAGCTGCTGTCATAGAACAGCATACTGCCTCATATTTGCACCTGAATACAAGGCCTACTCATTGAAGGATGATGGATCTAATCAGTTATGCAAAACCAAAGTGTTTCACTCCTCCTCTGCTCCACTGTAAACATTGCTAGGTCACCACATATCTGCTTCACTCTTTTGTTCCCCATCTGTCATTTCAGGCACCAGAGTTAGTTTCCTAGCAGATTTGTTTATTCCTTTAAGCCCTATTCATAGAATTATGTTGACTCTAAAATAATAAGAAAAAAAACTTACCTTTGCTGAAAAAAACAAAACCATAAACCCTGATATTCCAGCATCACTCTAGGTTCTAGAACCAAATAATGCATATCTGGGCACTTTATTGGAAGCATTTGTTTTTGGAAGCAAATAGTTATTGAATGCCTACTATAGGAACTTTGCCTGTGCAAATTTATGCATAACCCACCTATAAATCTGATTGTACTTACCTACATTTTACCAAAGAGTAAACTGCAACTCAGGCATCTTTACCTTCATTAGCCCAGCAAGTGGCAGAACCAAAATTCAAACTTTGAGTCCATGTGATTATGACCTTAAAGCCTCTTTTCACATTTTTCTACCAGGCCATATCAACTGGAATCTTTGAATTTTCTATCTATAACTATATCCAACTACCTGGGAAAGTGCCTGGCACATAGCAAGTTTTCTATAAACAACTGCTGAATAAAAGAAGGCCTATTCTGGTGCAGAGCCTGCTCTCTGTAGTGCCTCTGGGGCTGGGGCTACCTGATAGAAGGGAGTAGAACGGTACATTCATAGTCGATAACAATTAAGCTATGTCAATCTATTTTGGCTCAGAGGGGTTTTTATTTGCTTGTTTTGCCTTTCCTTGATTGGGTCTGCATCTCCAAACCTGGGGGAGGCAGGATCTAGAATTCATTGCTTTAACCACCATACCACACTAATAGGAGTTATACCCAAACCAATGCTTTGCAGAATCCATCAGGCCAGACTCATTATTGACCAAAAATCTATTGGAAATCAATAAAACTGTATTTCAGATGTCTCATTATCCCAGATCCATTTTTTTTATTCAAAGGCAGTATGCACAGCCTATGAAGATCTGCAAAGTGGATTTTCCTCCCTTTCTAAAGAAATGAGGACAGCAGTCTGAGTTAAAGTCCCATAATAGGATCACTCATTTTCTATGAAATTCAAGTATGAAAGAGAAAATCTACTTGTAGCTTAAGATAAGGTGTTCTTCAAAATGGCTTAAGATTTCAAAACAAACAACTATCACTCATAGCCAGAAACCTCTGCTCTGACAACTATGTGTACTTGGAAGCTTTTTTGTTATAGTCTATTTTCTATTTGGATTGTTCTCAAATAAAATGGCTTTAGGTAGAGTGGAGAGATAAAATCTGTGAGAAAAATCAGGTACCTCTCTTGTCATTGAAGATGAGAGTGTAGCTAAAGCAGCATTAGTAGGTCAGGGACTTGGGTCTGTTTCATTGACTGCTATTCCCTTAGTGTTTAAACCAGTATCTGACACTCGATGATGCACAAGAAATATATTTGGATTAGGATACAGAAATCATATTGAGAATAATAGTGATAATGATAATAATAAAATAGTATTTTACTTAGCATTCTTTTCCAACGCCATCCATTTACCTGAAAATGCCATGATTTTGTTATTTTTATTGCTGAGTAAAATTCCATTGTGTATATATGCCACATTTTTTTTTATCCATTCATCCACTGAAAGGTATTTAGATTGGCTCCACAGTTAGCTATTGTGAATTGTGCTGCTATAAACATTAATGTGGTTGTGTCCTTGTAGTATGCTGTTTTTAAGTCTTTGGGGTAGACGGAGGAGAGGGATAGCGGGGTCAAATGGTGGTTCCATTCCCAGAGTTAGCCAATCCCCCCAAAACAAATGCCGAATGTTTTCTCTGATATAAGGAGGCTGACTCATAGTAGGATAAGGAGGGCGAGCATGGGAGAAATAGATGAATTCTAGATAGGGCAGAGTGGTGGGAGGGAAAGGAAGGGGGGTAGGGGATTAACAAGGATGGTGGAATGTGATAGACATCATTATCCAAAGTACATGTATGAAGACACAAATTGGCATCAACATACTTTATATACAACCAGAGATTTTTAGATTCAGCACAATGGAAAATTGTGCTGTACTGTATATGTGTAATAAGAATTGTAATGCATTTCACTGTCATTTATTTTTTTTAAAAAATCAATTTAAAAAAAATAGTGTTTTGGAGTGCAAGTACTAGGAATCATGTCCCCAGCAATAGGAGGTGTACTGCAGCATTTGTTAAAAAATATTTTCTTCAGAAGGGGAAAAATAGGCATAAATTCAGCTCAAGAGAGTGGAGAAGTTACTTGAAATTTTAGGGTTTCATCCAAATAAGTATATTTGGAATTTATAAACACAAGCAGATTTGGGAAGATTACTTTATGGAAGCTTACTTAAAGTTGAACAATGTATTATAGCATCAAAAACTTAAGTTCAGTGGAAATTAAGAATGAGATATGAATCCTTATTATCACTGTTATTCAACATTGTTTTATAACAAATATAATAAGAAAATAAATAATTGATAACAATATTGGAAAAGAAAAGGAAATGCATTTCCTTTTATTGATAATTATATGTCAGTATGCTTAACAAACAAAAAAGGTAAACTCTCTAGAAACTGGGTAAATATTTATTAGAGTAGCAATAATTTGTTTTAAAAAGGATTTAGAACTATCCTATTTACCAAAATCTATAATGCAACTTCTAAGAATATATTTAACAAGAAATGTACTCAGCCTCTCTAAGAAACAGAATAAACACTTATACAAAGACATCCACAAATAGACGAATCAGTAAGTATAGATCCACTTGTCTCACATTATATATAAACTTGATTAAATTGTAATGTGAATTGCAAGTAAATTGCAATGAGAACGCAGAAGAATGAACATTTAAAAGGAGCCAATACAGTTTTTATAAAAAATATATACTTATGTTGATAATGATTCTAACTTCCTCAAGAGTCAAAAATCAAATCTAGGGGCTTAAAATAGCATTTTTCTTTTTCTTTTCTTCTTTTTCACTTTTTTTTCTTGCTTACTTCACAGTTCATTGTGAGGGCTTGACTCTTTTTCTTTACCTGTTACAACTATTTTATTATTTAGTTTTAATTTACAAAGATGAATTCATCAAATATTCACCCTATTTTAGTCACTTGCACTTTCTCATTTAATTTCACCACACTGTATTCCACATTTCACTAATGAGAAAACTGAAGAAATGATAAGTTGGTAGATAAATAGTGGAATTAGTAAATGAAAACTCAGGTTATCTGACTGAAGAGCAGACCAAATATTATTTTGACTCTCTCAGATTTTGAGTAGATCTCACAATAAGAAGAATTTATAACAAATCTTCCTTAGCCCAATGGACATGGCATAGAAAGTTATATAATTCTGACTAATGGTCACATATGTAATATACTTTTCAATCTATTTTGTTGTATTTTAGATAGAAACATAAAAAGTTTGTGCCCCAGATCAGGAGAGCTGACATTGTAGCTCTAGCCCTGCCACTAACAAGCTCTGTGACCTTGGAAAGTCACTTCACTTCCATGATCCTCATTTTACACCTAAAAAATAATGGAAAGTGACTGAGAAGAGCTCCAAAGTCCATGTTACAATCATGTGGCTCTCTAAGGAGGAAATAGGCTGTGGCTTCAAAGCTCATGCTTTTGGTTTTCTATACAAGTTGGTGCTTACTTATTTTTATAACGCTTCTATTTATAAAAATACAGGAGAATTCCCTGTTCTTCACTCCACCTTTTTCACTTCTTGGATGTGAAAGATGTTGGACTGTGGACGGGCCTCCAGAGACAGGACAAAAACTTGCTTCTTACTGACATGTAATACAAATTCAGCTTGGGAGTCCCTTGTGCAATGAGCACAGGTTCTTATTTATAGCAAGTAGGTTTGTTTGGGCTTAAATTTAGCAATCTTATTTTTTTATTTATTTAGTAATCTTATTTTAAATGTAAGAGGCTACTAACATAATACACACTACACCCATATAAAAATAGTATATTTAATAGCAAATTGTTTCAATAGGTTGAGAAATATAAAATCAAAACATAAATAAATGTTGTGAAATTTTTAATATTAACCATAATCTTTAAAAATTCTCTATCAAAATTTCCTGGTGCTCCTTTAAAGGGCAACATTTACAGTATTTAAAGCATATAACCTTTTCTCTAATTTAATTATTTTAATTTTTTTCAGGAATATATTTTTGGTGATCAAGTAATAGGTTTAAATATTATTGATTCTGATCAAACATTAGCAATCAAGTTTTATGATGTGCTTTTCAAAATGACATTTCCTGTGGGACTTGGCGCTGTGACATGGCAATTCAACCAAATAAAGACTATAAAATTAAACTGTCCTACTCCTGAATGACTTTTCTATTAGGTACAGTTAAGTAGCTTAAAAGTTTAATTTTTCTTAATTTTTTTTTACATATACAGTATCAAATTGACTCAAAAAATTTGTTCCATTATATTTGAGGTTCTGTAATGTTTACAAAGATACACACACACACAAGTATGTTTTTTTTCTAATTTGTACATAATTGGTTAACAACCAATAATTTATCATTTTTAAATCTTGAAATGATATTAGTTAAATCTTTGATGCTTTAAAAAGTAAGAATTATTTTCTCTTTATATTTTAAAGTAACTGTGTAAGGAACATTATATACAAATATATAAAAATGGCATATTTTGAATTTAATATAAATGAGTATTTCTTATATTTCTGTTATAAATTAGCTCCTTCTTATGTTAAATAATGTCCTAACCATTAGACTCAGTAACTCTTTAGTTATTTGTTAGTTTTTTTCATTTTTAAACAATTCTACATTAATGATAGAGTGATTCTAAAGCATTTGAGAAAGAGCAGACATTATTAAATCCAAATGATGTCCAACACTGCTCTCTACTGGCATAAAAGTGAGTCATAAACCATTCAGCTTTTAAATTGGAAAAAAAAAAGTCCATTTTAATAATATTTTCAAATGAGAGTAGGATTCTTAAACTTTCACATTCTTTTGTGAAAATTCTGTGGTGGTCATAATTCAATACAGGAAAAAAAATGGAAGGAACTAATTATAGATATCACTTACAGTCATTAGTTTAAAAGAAGAGTCTGTATTTCAGTTAATTGAAAAATAGTTGTGAGAATTTGGAAAAATATTAATTAAAGCCAGCCTCGGCAAAAGTGAGGTGCTAAGCAACTCATTGAGATCCTGCCTCTAAATTGAGAAAAAAATACAAAATAGGGCTGGGGATGTGGCTCAGCAGTTGAGTACCCCTGAGTTCAATGCCCAATATACCCCCATAATGTATATATTAATCAAACTTATCATATTAATAGCATTTTTAACTTAAGAGGCCTTACGGTATATACTTTGTAAATGGGAGAAAAATGATGACATTTTTATACTTACAATTTCAACAGACAGACTACAGCCTATAAAATAACTATTTTGAGTACACCTGCCTAGACAATAGTGTTCCATCTGAGCAGAGAGACGCATGGGTTACAGTACTTGTACAGAATATGAAATCAGGTCTATAGCATCAGATATTTTTTATTTATCAAACTCTTTATAGAATATTTTAAAGGCATTTTAGATTCTGCAAAATTGGGGGAAAATATATGCCATGTTGTCATAAGTTCCAATATAGATAAATAATACAACAACAGTTTTAGGGAAGTAATGCTATCATCTTAGTTTTTTAGTCTAATATTCTAAATGTGTCTCTGATATTTTATGTCTTCCCTATCTGTCCATGTTGTTTGATGGTCATGTCTAGTATTTTAATCTCAACCTTTCTAATAACTCAATTAGTAGCTAAAATTCAATATGTATAGACACAGACACATACTATAGCTAGACATATATAAGCATAATAATGCCAGATAAATAAATGAATAAATAATATTAGTAACAGAAGACATTTTATTTGCTTTCATAAGTTTATCTAATGCTATCATTGGATGGTTACATTGGAAGTACCATTTTGCATTCCCACCAGCAGTGACCTATTATAATTTTATTTGCTGAGTCTGACAACTCTAATTAGCAGTATTAATGATTTCACTTTCTAATCCCCCTGGCCATTTGCCTGAGTACTGTTTTCATTCCCCTTAAAGCAACATTCTCTCCTTTCTGGCCTGGGCCTGGAAACTACCTGGGGATCCATAATTTTTGTGCTCTTCTCAGTCTCTCAGCCTCCCATGGGAGATCTCAGTGGGTTCCCTTAACCCCCATCTTTCTATGCAGATCTCATCCCTAAACTTCAGCATTGTATGCATAGTTCCTGAGTCTATATCTTTAGTTAACATGTCAGAAGCATTTAATATCAATATGCTTGAGATTGAGTTTCACTTTTTCCTTTCTTTTAGGTCTCAATTAAAATGACACATTTATTTATTTATTTATTTATAGATGGACACAATATCTTTATTTTCTTTGATTATTTTTATGCGGTGCTGAGGATTGAACCCAGTGCCTCATATGTGCGAGGCAGGTGCTCTGCCACTGAGCCACAACCCCAGCCCCCAAATGACGCATTTTTACAGAGGAATTTCCTATTTCCCTCTGTCTTAATATCCATACTTGCTCAGTCTGCCTATCATTTTTTGTATTATTTTACTTCCGCCATCTAAGATGTAAAGCATCTGTCTATGATGTAGACCTAAACAGAGACATAGTATAGACATACAAACACACACAAATATTCACTAGTATGTATACTTCATGAAAATAGGAATATTTTTCCCCCTAGAACTTAGTAAATGCTTATCTGGTAGTAAATACTATGTGTGTGTGTGTGTGTGTGTGTGGTTTTACTGGAGATTGATTCCCAGGTCTTTTGATTTTTCATTTTGAAATAGGTCTTCATAAGTTATGCAGGCTGTCCTTGAACTTGTGATTCTCCTGTCTTAGCTTCTGGAAGAGCTGGGATTACAGGCATGCACCACCATACCAGGAAATACTCATATTCTTAAGGAATAGATGAATATGTGCAAAATTAGCACGATGTCATTTGGGCACTTAATTTATTTTTTGCTTCATCAATGTAACTTATGTTCATTTTAAACAAATATTTCTCTAGGATTTATAACAAAAAAGAAAACAATATTAAAAAAAAAATTCCCAGGTCCTTTCCCAAGTCTCACTGAAGCAGATGCTTTTTGCTTTCCTTTTACTTGTGTCATTTGGTTCTTTGTTTCTGGATAACCTGCTGACTGCTGTGCTTTGATCTATCATATTTGCAGTGGCTATCAACACTCTCCTGTCATCTCTCCAATTTCCTGGGTTTCATTTTCTCTGTGTTTTATTTTACACTGTTTTTTTGTTACTGAGTTCTGGGGCATAGGCGGGCAGAATTTTGTGCCCATGTACCTATCAGTATGAATTTTTTTTTTTCTCATAGACTCAAAACTTGGCTCAAATCATTTTTTTCTTCTTCAGAATTCAGTCATTTTTCTTCCACTATTGCTGTCCTGAAGAAGTCTGTCGTCATTTATACGTGTTGTTTCTCTCTGGAATTTTCTGATCTTTATCCCCAGTGTATTGATGATGAACCTGTTTGTGCTTCTATGTATTTTTACATAGAAGTGTAACCATTCTTTAATCTGATGTAAGCATTCTTTAATCTGGAATGCATAGATTTGGTTCTTGGAAAGCCGGGAATTTTCTTCCTCAGGGTTTCCAATTCTCTTTCTAGAACTCTGTATAATTTGATGTTGGATTTCCTTCTACAGTGATTCTCAAATTTAAGCATACATGAGGATCACCTGGGGCACATTGAAACTGTTTTCTGGGGCCCAGCTCCTGAGTTTCTGATTGAGTAGAATTCAGTTTCTGAATTCCATGGATGCAAGTAGAATCAGAGTTTCTGATTCAGTAGCATCTGTGTTTCATTTTCTCTTCCATATCAATATCTGACTTTCATACTTTTATTCCTTTTTCCGTCTCTGCCTTACTCAAATTTCTAGCTGGATTGCACCCTTTCTAGTTGGATTGTTTGACCCTGTCAGGGAGGTCTCCTCCAACTTCTAAAATGGCACAGCAGGCACCAGACCCACAGACACACCCACTTGCTCTGAGCTTCAGCCCCTTAGTGTTGCCCTCTTTCCAGAGTACTTCTAGAGCACCATACCATTTACTTATTTATATGATCTCATTTGTTGTTCTTCTGCCCCACTAACATGTAAGTCTCACAGTCAGGGAATTTACTCTGGTTTCTTCTCTGCTATAGTCTCAACTCCCAGGATATTACTTGAAAAAATAGTAAGCATCCAGTAATTATTTCTTGATGAATTTCTTCAACTTTATCTTACAGTATTCTTACTACTTTTAAAAATCATCTAAGTCACATTTTTAATTTCTATGGTCTCTCGTTTGTTCTCTAAATGCTGCTTTTCTGAGTGTCTTGTTTCTTTTTATCATGAATTCAATACATTTATATTGATTTTAGAGTTTTAACAATCTTGTTTTCCTCTCTGCCCTCTTTTTCCTTCTTTCTCATTCTTTTTTGCTCTTGTTTGTTTTCTTAGCAGTTCTTCAGGGGAGAGGGTTTTCTAAAATATATACACATACTTGCTGTGCTTTCTATTTAAGACTGAGACCTTCAAAAGCCAACTTGAGTGACATATGCTTGGGCAGGGATTGTCAGCTGGTGATTGATCAGGTGACCCATCTATTCCATGTAGGAACCTCAGCTGTCAGCATAGGTTGTGTTATTTTTCTTGGGCCACTTTCACTAAGGAAGAATTTTCCTCCCTGGAGACTTATAAGACTGACACTTGGTATCCTAGAACACGGGCAAAGGAAGAGAGTCAGGTGATCCACACAGCATATGCACTTCTGCCTAACATGGTAGGCACCTCATTTCATCTCTCAGCCATGCCTAGCATGGTGCAGTCTGCAGTTCCCCTGGCCTGGTTTAGTTGACACCTCTTCTATGGAGAAAGGGTGGTTGAATTCATTGGCCCTGGCATGATTCAGTTCAGTTTTTTTCCTCCACCATTCAGGCACCACGCAGAATAGAAATGATGAAAAACAGTCTTCCGTCCCACCTGTGTGCTTTGTACAAGCCTTCAGTAGCACTTAGGCCAGTAAATTTTAGTTGTTTGTGGCATTGTGTATAAGGTGGTATGTTTCTGAAATGTAAGCATTTAAAACATTTAACCAGTGGCTGGAAGCCCCAGAATTTGACCCCAAATTAAAGATTTAGGTGTCTGTGCTTTGTGAAGAGAGTGCTCCCAGTGAAATCAATACAGAATCAGGAAAGGCAGAGGAACCTAAGCAGGATAGCACAGAAGAGTATGCATGGGGGAAGCTTACTCATCCTGAGTCCCCAGGAAGCTCTGCATCACACCTTTATGCCTCCAGGCAAAGGAGGAAGGTTTTTTCTACCCCCTGACTAAGTAAGAGGTTGGCTAAGGAATGTGATGATATGGGAGGAGGATGGGAGCAGTGCAAAAATCTCCCAGGTGCTCCTAGCTCTCAGTACTGGCAAGCGGACTTCATTGCCTAACTAGAACACTCTGAAGGGCTTGCACGTGAGTCAGTACTTGCAAAGCACAGGCAAGCTGGAGGAGGGGTCCGTGAGCTGATGACACTGATCCCAGGAAAGCTGAGCAGGCACAACTGTGTCCATTAAACCTTTGTGTCTTCCCCAGACCATCATTAAATAAAGGAATGGTAATTCCTCATAATTATAAAACATGTCACCGTTTACAGTGTGTTTCCTTTTCTTGTTGCAGTTGCTTGTTGAAATGATTTTATGAGAAGTGTATTATTATCTGTATTTTTCAAAAGAGTCATATAAGACAGAGATTAAGTAATTTTCTAATGTCTTCAGATTCTGAGCCTAGAGCTCATTCTAGCACAGATACATCATATTTAAGTTTTATAAATATTTTATATAGAAATTAGACGCATGTAAATATGAGTTGTTTACTGAGAAAGAATAATTATGACTTTTATAATTTAAAAATATGCAAGAAATATAAAGGGTAGACTATTTTTTTAATTTTAAAATTATTTACTAATTACATAAGAAAAAGCTGGGTCAAGTAGCAAGTTCATATTAAAGTGTCTTTTAGTTTAATTCTACCATCATTCAAGGCTTCTACCACTGTTTTATTTCTTAGTTGGTTTAATTAAAGCCAGTGTGAAAGAAATATATTAAAAGGTTCCTAGAGCACTGCTAGAGGTAGATTCATTTAGAATATCCTTGGAGTTCTTCCATAATTTTCCCATGTGATCCTATTTGCATATAATACTTAATGACTCAACATTTCTGCCAAAGTATGAATCTTTTTCCAAAGATATTTCCGGTTACTCTTATAGACTGTCACTAATACTTCAGATCCTTTCTTCTTCAGTACAGGTATAATTTATCCATAAAGAATATGCTTTTGCTCAGTGTGGCACACACCTGTAATTCCACCTACTTGAGAGGCTGAGACAGGAGGATGGCAAATTCAAGGACAGTCTCAACAACTTAGCAAGACCCTATCTCAAAATAAATAATAATAAGGGCTGAGGATGGAGCTACTTGTCTCTCAGTGCTTTGATCAATTCAGAGAAGTAGAGAAGAAGAAGTCTACCCCATGGATTTCCTCTCAGCTAAATAGCTCCTCTTGCCTTACATCCTCCTCTGTAACTTGAACCCTTTATCCTTGCTTTTCAAACTGTCAGCACATTAAAATCACCTTGGGAGCTGGAAAACATACACATGTTATCTGTTGAATCAGACTTGTAGGCATTGATAATAGTTTAAATCTCCTCCTGTGAATCTGTCTTGAAGCCAGAGTTGAAAACACTTATAAAAAAAACACAGGAAATGAGCAGACTCACTGGTGAGAGGGAACAGGTTTTCAATTCCTTTTAAGGTGAGTATTTCTCATTCATTTTGGTATTTTATATATGCCTGGTCCACCAACATCTTTAGGTCACAGTGGGTCACAGTGCCTGACATATCTTACCTAAGCCCCAGGAGCATTTGTTTGGTAGAATCTGAACTTATTAGAAAAAGAAACTTTGTACCTTATAGAACCTAAGAAGCAGAACTTCACTTTGCCTCAGGGCAACCCAGCTTAGGTTCTCAGGAACAGCAATCATCTGTATTTTCAACTTACCCTTTTTATCTACTTTCAACTATCCTCATAATCTGTTCGCTGATTTCAAATTTTGCCTAACAGATTTCAGCCCAAGCCATCAATTACAATGCTTTTAGATAAATAAGTTCCTAGTGCTACCCTAAAATTTGTGGATTATTTGTCCAAAAAAATCTGTATTTTTACTTTTTAACTTCCTTCCTGGGTAACACAGAAAGCTCATTTCAAAAAACTAAGACTCTTAATGAATTTGCTATTTTTTCAAGAGTGGAGGGAAGAATGAGAAATACTGTGACTTTATTATATCATTCCCTTCGACTTTGGAAATGCACACACATCCATCCCTGTCGCGACCCCTTGCCCGCAAGGAAGACGCAACTCAGGAATCTTCTTTCAGCAGTTTATTCAGGCCCTTCATATTTCTTCTTCTCCCTCTCAGATGCCCCTCCCAGCCTTAATAAAGCATCTCAAGCCCCAATGCGAAGCTGCCACGTGGAGCTTTCTCATAGGGTGGTGAAAAACCATGCGCCAACTCTCCCAAATAAGGAGTTGTTTGTCACAGACCACAGCGGAGCCAGCTCCATCTTGTAATGGCGACCATAGTCTGCAGAAACGGCAGAAGCGGCTCACCACAGTTCCCCCTTTCTGTTTTCTTAAAACAATACAGGCGAGAGTAGAGGTCCTATCCCACTGTGCAGAAGTGGCTGCATAGTATGGCTCAGTCCTAAGGAGGGCCCTTCCCCAGATCTGAGGCCATATCAGCCGACGCCTTTTTTCGTGGGGCGGGGCGTGGACGCGTCTAACCCGCATGCAATAGGACATGCTCTCCTTCAGGTCCACGTCAAGGATCACTCAAGTGCAGTGCCTTGCCTCGCATCCTGTATCGTGACGATGGTGGACGAAGGGGGATAGCTGAGGCTGAACTGTGGCTGTTTATAACGACAAACAAGTTGACAGCACCCTGAAAGAAAGGCACGGACTTTAAGACGATAGAAAAGCACTAGTGTGGAAACCCATCTGCGTGCAATGGCAGTAAGACCGGCAGAGTGCAAGGGCTTTCCAACACTAAGAGAGTAACAAGGAAAGTCATGTCGATCCCAGTGCAATGTTATAATAACTTGGGGTGTAACGACCATGTCAAAGGTTTACTGTTTAAGATGCGCAAGCCAGACTTGAGGTGAGTTGCCATTTTCTAAAGCTGCAAGAGCTTGTATGATCATAGCCTTATCGTGAGCACTGTGGGCCTTAAGGCGACAGAGAAACCACAAACAGAGGAACATACCGAAGCAACACATTGCACCAAAAATGCCTACCCCCACCCACTCTTTGAAGAAGGAAAAAGCAGAAGATATCCAATCGGTGAATTGACCCAAAGTCACGGGATCGACACGGGTACTGTTCAAGACAGCTATCTGGGTTAGTTGAGACTGGATCATGTCTTCCGCTGCCATGGACCAATTTCCGGCCAAATATTCGCCAATGATGCGGGAGGCATTCCTGGAATCATTAAATCTGTCAGAGGTTATGCATAAATGTGCACGTTGATCAATACAACCCAAATGTACTAGGTCAGACAATTCCTCAACTTGAGCTTCAAGCAGATCTATCCTTTGATTAGCAGCTAGAATGCCAGATTAAATGTGTTGATTAATTCTACTTTGAGATTCAAGTATGGTGGATGTTTGTTGAATAACCTGATTAATAGTGGCAGCAGTTTGTACCTGGCTGGCCATGGCTACTCCAGCTGTAACTGCTGCAGCAGCAGACACTGCCACAGCTGTCACTATAGCTGCCGTAATTCCAAAATCTCTACGGGCTCTAATCAGTTCAGCAATAGGAAATGACTCTGGATCCGCAGTAACCGGGATCGGGACAAAAGTTGGAATTTTCATAATCACTGCCGTAGTCCAGGAGCCATTCCAACACTCAGACAAATAACAGGTAATATTAGAGCAATTAAGCATCCCCTGTGATGTATCATTAGCCAAAAGAAACAGGAACGGAGATTGGAGACAGACTGCTGCGGAGGGTAATGTAGCATTAAACAATTGTGAATTGTGTGAAGTAATTTTAAGTCTCCTACCTCGCTCCGAGTCTTGGGTACTGCCAGAAACATTAAACAGCCAACTTTGGACTCCTAATATTTCCCTGGGGAAACACAAGCGCGGACTATACTAGCCCAATCTGAGGGAGTCATGCAAAATCTAGTAAGTCCCTCCACCTGAGTGAGAGTGAAAGCGGCATCTATGCCATAAGTGCGGACAGATTCCGCCAGGGTCTTCACAATTTTAAAATCTAAGGGTTCATGGAATCTTCCCCTATTGTCATCCTGAAAAACTGGATAAGCAAGACCCATCTCAGCGTTAACAGCCCTCCATGTTTGGGCATGGAAAGCTCTCCCCGAAACACCCCCACCATACGGCGGTGGATCCGGGGTATCGCTTTTCTTGAGCCCCTGTTTATTTCTGTTCCCTTCTCCTATAGCTAAACTCTCTAGCTGACGAGACAGCCTCCCGAGCTCTTCCTCCTCATCCTCCTCTTCCTCTGACCCACTTTCACATGGGGGTGTGCGCAGCGTACTGAGATCTGGATACAATCGTCTCCTCCCCTGTTTCACGCTCCGCACACTCCCATCCTCCTGAGGCACCTCACTTCCTGCCGTCTCCGATTTCTCCTCATGTAATTGCTCTAGAACTTCCTGTCCTTTAGTAAGTGCTTCCTGACATCTGCCATCTGTAAGGCAACTACGGACCATTTTCCAAAGGGGTATCACCCCACCCTCTAATATGCCCTGCTCAGAAGCAAAGTCAAGATCTTTGCCTAATTTATCCCAACTAGGAATCGTTAGACTCCCTGAAAAAGCAAACCAAGGAGCCGCTATATCAGCTTCCCTCAAAAACCTTTGCAAAGTGCTCTGCTTTACCTTAAGTCCTTTTGAACGTAGCAACCCATCCAGGGCCAACAAAATTGGGCTTGAAGAAGCAACACCCATGACACAACAACAAAAGAAGCACAAAAAACAAAAGCGAAATGACACAACAAAAGAAACACAGAAAACAAAAACAAAAGTAGAAGCGAAAGTACACAGTGCAGCTGCAATAAAATGTAATGCTCTCTCTTTCTTTACAGAGGAGCTGCCCCGCTTTGGTCGCGGATCCCACTTACCTGGGACTAACCCCGCTTTGATCGCGGATCCCACTTATTGGGACTAACCCCGCTTTGGTCGCGGATCCCACTTACCTGGGACTAACCGGTGCACCACCCCTGACTGCTGAAAGTTCTGGTTCCCGGGTTTCGGCACCACTTGTCGCGACCCCTTGCCCGCAAGGAAGACACAACTCAGGAATCTTCTTTCAGCAGTTTATTCAGGCCCTTGATATTTCTTCTTCTCCCTCTCGGATGCCCCTCCCAGCCTTAATAAAGCATCTCAAGCCCCAATGCGAAGCTGCCACGTGGAGCTTTCTCATAGGGTGGTGAAAAACCACGCGCCAACTCTCCCAAATAAGGAGTTGTTTGTCACAGACCACAGCGGAGCCAGCGCCATCTTGTAATGGCGACCATAGTCTGCAGAAACGGCAGAAGCGGCTCACCACACATCCCCTCAATCACTTAATGGAAATCTGGTGCACACATATGAGCAGTGGTAGATTTGTGATGGCAATGGTGTTCTAGTTGGTGGTATGTGACAAGAGGGAAACCAGCCGTTGGGAAACTATATACTTCATTAATTTAATAAATATGTGCAATTTCATAGAAATATTTTCTAGAATAAAACTTGCATATTTCATCTGATTGGTCTTGGGCATCTTATAATGATGGACTCCATTTAGGAGGACCTAATTCTCTCCAGGGTAGAGATTTTTTTTCAAAATATGATAATTATTAGGAAAACTTTTCTTTTTGGAGACTCATTAAATTTAACCTAACACTCTCAGTGACTGCCTTCAGGGTCATTTTGAAACAGTTAAATTATAAATTGTGTGCTTTTTAAAAGTCAAACCCAGATATAGCTTACTGAATAATATATGTTGGGCTTTAAAAACTTTTTTCTTTTAAACACTGCATGCTGTATGAGTTTCATGGTTGAAAAACAAGGAAAAATATAGTGAAATTATAATCTGAAATATATCAAAGTTTAGCTGTAGTAACAAATAAAAATATTTATGTGCTTTGAATTTTTAGAAAATTTTTAATTGTTAATACTTACTAAATTTTTAATGTCGAGATCAACTGTATTCCTTTGGACCCAATCATCAGTTTGCTTTCTTTCTAGTAAAAAATTGAAAATGAAATATGTAAGAAAAGTCTTTTTTTATTAAAGTCTGAATAATAGGAATTACAAATGCTCAAGTAATATATTTATGTTTCCGTATGTTTTGAAAATAGTAGAAATTAATTGATGGTTCCTCTACTTAATTAGAACTTAAGTTTGCATTCTATGAAACCATTCAGTTGTGCAGTGCTGTAGTTCACAGTGTTCTGGTGATAAATGATATGGAATAGCACGTGTTCTCACAAATGACCATTTTCAGTTTCTTGGCAGCACAGAAGTGGAGCAGCCGAAAGGAACAGAAGTTGTGAGAGATGCTGTAAGGAAACTAAAGGTAAGGAAACTCCTTTAATTAATGCCTAGTGTGTGTGGAACCTGTCATGTTATCACAGATTGATGGAAATAAAAACAGAAAATGTTTTGTGGCAGGGATAGCTTCTCACTGGTAAAAATTAGCTATTGAATAAATACTACCAGACCAAGGAGACATTTTTAAATAATAAATATGTACACACAATTATTTTTCTTTATACAGCACATTGTATTTTGTACAGTGTTAATTTCTCATAAGCCCTAAAATCTTTAGTGGCAGTATTTCATAAGGGTCGACATATAGTAGCTTGACTTCACTTTGCTTGGACAATGCCCTCACTCAAAAACTGGCAATAATATAGCAATCCAAGGCTGATTCATAGTGGGGTAGGGAGAGGTGGCGTGGGAGGAATAGAGAATAGGGCAAAGGGGAAGGGAAGGAGGTATGGAGTTATTAATGATGGTGGAATGTGATGGACATTATTATCCAAAGTACATGTATAAAGACACGAATTGGTGTGAATATACTCTGTATACAGATATGAAAAATTGTGCTCTATATATGTAATAAGAATTGAAATGCATTCTATTGTCATATATAAACAAAAAATTAATAAAAATTCTAGAAATAAAAAAATATATATTGCAATCCATATCCACCAGTCAGCAATATGCACTTAGAGGTGATTGCAAAGCAGAATTTTGTAGTGACCCTGTATATTGTGCAAATATAAGAGATTAGGCCATGCCCATGAGCAGCTATAGAGGAACTGGTAAGAATCATAGGGTAGAGGAGGACATTGAATAGAGGCCCCATAGACTCAACACAACAAGATTCCTGAGAAAATCTAAACAAAACTGTACATTCATAATCAACAAGTTTCCCGAGAAAATCAGAAGTAATTCCACATATTCATAATTGATATTTCCTTAGAACAATATTATGTAAGATGCCACACTACATGTTTATCTAATTGCTTCTCATCTGGATACTGTTCTCACTGAGATTTTAAAATCAGAAAAACTATTTCAACAGACTTCTCATCTTTATCTTGTTAAAAATACCTATGTATTACTTCTTTCTTCACATGCTTGAATGAATAGGATTTACAATAAGATAAAAATTATGTAGTGTAGTTTTAAAATGTATACCTAATTGACAGTAGCTTTTGTCTCTCGAGTGTCTTCAAGAACAATTATATGTTTAATACGTAATCTTTACTCGGTTGATTTCAAAAAGTTTGTATCTCAGGAAAGTGTACCAATAAAGATTCGTGCATTAATGATAATGAATAAAACAATAAATTTGAACTATTTTATTGTAAGTTTTAATTTATCTATATTTGAGGTCAGAGCTACAATTCAAATTATACCAAAGATATTTGCACTTATTTTTAAAAAGTTGATCCTGTTGACTTTTAAATTTTGTTGACATGTAAATGCCAGCAGGTGGTGCTATGACTCTACCAAAAAATTCTGCTTAACTGCCTTGTGTAAACAGCCCCATTTTAATTTCTTGCTTGTTTTTCTCAAACATATATACTCTGAATGATTTTTGAAATCTGTTGTAGTTTAGGATTTGACTGCATTTGACACATAAGGTATCGTTTTATTTATATTTACTTATTTTTCAAAAGTTTGCAATGTTAAATATATTGCCTTCTAACATTAAATAAGAATTCTAAATTTAATTCAAGCTGATCAAAACTAAGGATTTCAATAATCTATTTTTCATGTTTCTTTGTTTCATAACATCTGCTTAGTTTTTGAAAAATTTTAAGCAATTTTTTATATAGAATTTTATGTCAATGGAGATTTAGACTTTGTAAGTTGTTCTTAAACGTAATAATTTTTGTTAAGTATTGGAGTCTTTACTTTTGGAAGCTGTATTTATGAATACAACATACTTTCTATTTCTTAATCATGTAATTTCTATTTCTTAATTGTTTTTTAGCCTGAGATTTCAAAATATTCCAAATATTTTGAAATGTAATAATTTAAAACCCTTTCAGTTCCTATGTGTTTACTTATATAATTATTGTTGTTATTATACTGAATTACATTTTCAATAGTGATTTATCTAGTTGTTTTGTTAACACAACTAGCATAAATATCAGAGGTCTCATATTTCATAAACAATTTATAATGTTTACTTATGAATGAGTACTGAAATACAGATTCAAAACTTGTCAGTTTTCCTAGGAGATAACCATGGGGTGGCATTCCTGAGCCCCAATTTTAGAGGAAAAATCCTCACTTTGGTGGAGCTGCACTGATATTATATGAAGTTACTTCAAGGTAATATGGCCTTTGGGATTCACTGTGGAGTCCTGTTAATCTCAGCCCAGCAGTTTTTCCATTCAACCTCACTCTTTCTGTGCAGCATAACTGTTTTATCTTTGCAACTAGTATTTAACTAATAAAAGGTTTAGAGATTCATCATATTATATACAAACATAGCTGATTTCCCCACTCAATTATTATGAATACTTTAATAATTTAAATATAACAAACAACAGAAGTGAATAGTAACTCAGAATAATAGGCTCAAAGTATAAACTGATTTTTCTTGCCACAAAGTGTATGTTTCATTAGTAATATGGTCAAGATTTCACTTTTTAAAAAGTCCTTTGAGAAATAGAAATTCTGTAAGGGTGACATTGAAGCTCAGGGCTCCCTTTAAATTTTCTTTAGCAGTTCTACTTAGTAATATATATTTAACTAAGTACTTCATACATTTCAGGCAAAACTTCATCATTTCTCATCGTTTTTGATGAAAAAGGTTTTGTTGTGTTTTTGTTGTGTCCAGATACTATTCAGTATGTGTAAGCCTCATCCCCTTTGACTGTTTATATTAGATTATCATATTAAGTTTTAGTGGTAGATCCTTCTAGGTAGCTAGCTCTACCAAGAACCAAACCCACTGAAGAAATAATGAAAAGAAATGGCAAAATCACTCTTACAGTAAATAGGGGGAAGAATTTAATGTAAGATGGGTTTATCAGCATGTCTTTCAATGTCTTCTGAAACTTCAAACTTAGAAATACTTGGGAGCACAATTAAGAAGTCTACAAGTAGGAAAAAAGGAGCAGAGTCAGAGGGGAATATGCACAGTGGAGAACACAGGAAGCTTAAGTTTTAGGAAAAAGGAAACAGGAAGGAGAACATTAGATTGTTTAGAATAGAAGTTGAAAAACTCTTAAGCATAAGGGTTTTGCAGCATATTTTCATCAATCAAGTCCAATAACCAGTATAAACCTTGATATACATGAAAACAGAGCTGTGAATTTTATTTTTTAAATGCAGAAAACGTGCACTAACAAGAAGGATAGTTGGGTGCCCATCTGGAAAGGTATGTTCTAGGCTTAGTTGCTACAAACCCATTTTATGACCAAGCTACATAACTTCTCAGGGACTTTTCTCATTTTTGAAATGGTAAGATTGGGTTGGATGATCTCTGAAGCTGCTGTGAGTACCATTACTTATCTTGATGTGAAGCAGAGGGAAAGATTCAGGAACTTGGAGGCAGATGTTTTCTGTTTTATGCTCTCTCCTTCCTTTTCCTCCCTGCCTTTCTTCCTTCTCACCCCTCGTGTGTGTGTGTGTGTGTGTGTGTCTGTCTGTCTGTCTGTCTGTGTATCATCAGGCCCTGCTTCCTTCCTTCCTTCCATTCTTCTTTTTTTGCCTTACTGACAACTAAGTTTAATATTACTGTTCGTTTTGTGGTGGACGTTTTACAAAATAAAAAGTTGCACAATTCTCAGCAGAGGTCAGAGGGATGGTTGTGTCCAGATGTGGAAGAGGCCTGGGGAGCCACTGTTACTGTGTTTGGAAAAGACAGAAGGGAGGAAGCAAGTAGAATAAATGGTTCCACAGCCAGCAGTTGGGACTTGCTTTGCTTAGACAGATGCCTCCACATAGACGCAGAGCAGCTGATTTGTTTTGTAAGCTTTTATATGTGAAAACTCCTGAATTGTTTGATGATGCCAATTTACGTAGGAAATGGTGAAGGGAAAAGAAAATTAATGCAGATTCTCTAGGATAGAACTGGAAGAATTTTTGATCTTCATTAAAGAGAAACACATTTCTTAAAGACAAAAAAGAAAATTATCTGGTACAAGTTAGTTGATTCATGTGTAGAATGTGAGCATTCCAGACGCAGAAAAAGCAAAAAGAAAGAGCAGGCTACATCCATAGAACAGGAAAGTCAGTAAGCTGAACAGTTATACCACCTAACAAGGGAAAAAACAAATGGTACCCCCTGGTATATGAAGGCAGACACTTCAAGGCATTCATATATGCATTAATTATGTTACTCTCCATGGCAGTGCAAAGCTGTGCACAGAGAAAAAGGCTTTTAACCACTCCCTGCTCCAGGACTGAAAGATACCATGTGTATTCACATCTGCCCTAAATTAGGGTGAAATGCGCAATGCAAATAAATATGACACAAAGAGGACTGGAGCTCTGCCTGGCCTTACAGATTATCTATTTTGAGTCTATTAGGAAGAGTATCCAGATGCTGAAAAAATGTTAAACTAGAAAATAACTTTTGGAAGTCCTAGAAGAGGGGTGAGAGAAGCTATTTTAAAAAATCTCATTCCTTTCTTAGAAAGAAAGGTGAAGGGACCAAGGTGAGAAGGAAAGGAAAGAGACAGTGAGGTTGCCAGATGAATCAGAACACCCAATACATTTTAATTTCAGATAAACAATGAATAACTTTTTAAAAACGCCAGTGTGTTCTAAATTATTGCCTAAAAATATTTATACTTAATAGCATACTTGTTATTTGTGTTTTGGGATATGTGTATGAGTGTGTGTATGTATTCTCAAATAAAGTTCTAAAATATATGCACTATTTAATATTCACATTTAACTGGGTTCCTGTACTTTTTACACCAATAAATCTGGTAAAGCTGGAAGAAATTAGATATTAGAAACTGCATCTACTAAGTAAATGAGTATTCTGATATTTCTTTTTGATTTTATAGTAGAACCTAACATACATTTATATACATTTAACTAACTCAGTACAAATATATAATAAATACTATTCTGAAAGCACTTAAAATATTTCTTGGACTGAGGATGTAGCTTAGTAGAGCACTTGCCTTGTACATATAAGGCCCTGGGTTCAATATCTACTACAAAAAAAAAATGTGAAAATTGTTTTCTAGCTGTTCACTATGCCTGTAATTCTAACCTGAATCTAGATCTACATTTCAGTGTTTTAGCTGGTACTTACCTCAGTTCTTAGCTTTGACTGTGATATAACAGTGTGTCTCTTTTTGTTCAACAATTTGGTATTGGGTAGGGTAGTGCACCAAACTAGGTAACTATCTAGCAATAACAAAGATGGCATATCCAACAGTTGATGGACTGCAAGTTCTCTCAAGCTATTAAAAGCAAAGGATCCACAGGAAAGCAAAATTATCTCTATTTATCAAGGAAGTTTTCTCAATTGTTTTGTATGAATTCAATTTTCCAAATATCATGAAAGAAGTACATTAGAAAATCATGTTTTCATAAAGTTACTGAAAACCAATCTGAATTATAATGGTAAAGTGCTGAGATTACTAAATACTTTGAGATTATTTTTACAAAATGCTTTATAATGGGCAATAATTCATTTAATGAAAATCTGACATTGAAGAAAACTTGTGTATTTGTGTTCATTCTCCACAAAAACAGAATTAAGTTTTTTATGAATAATTTTTATTTGTAGTTTGCAAGACACATCAAGAAATCTGAAGGCCAGAAAATCCCTAAAGTTGAGTTGCAAATATCAATTTATGGAGTAAAAATTCTAGAACCCAAAACAAAGGTAAGGCTTATTTTTGCACATCAGAGCATTCTAATGTTTAATTAATTGTAATTTATATCTGTTTTAATGAATATTTGAAATTCATTACTGATGAACCTATTATTTCTCAGTGGTGATTTAAAACTCTACAGGATCTTTAGAGGGGAAAAACTTTTGGAGTTTTCTTTCTGAGTAGTCTGTTCTTCAGCCGGTGTTTGAGATGCAATAACTTATACTGAATGTATTCAACAGCACTTGCACTTATATTTAGAAATTCTTCTTCGAGTGATATGAAAAAAGATGCACCCAATGTGCTTCACTGGATATGGAAGAAGAGAGGCCTCAAAAACAACAAACCTACTGACAACCTAGTCTTGGACTTCTAACCTTCAGAAGTGTGAAAAAATTAATTTCTGTTATTTATGGCACCTGGACCATGATATTTGGTGATGGCAGCCTTATTAAGCTAATATAATAGCTTATTCCCAGTGCCTCTGAATTATTTAATAATTTTGTAGACCGTGATTGGAAAAGTTCATTAAAATTCAACTCCAATCATTTTACAAATTCAAATTGTCAGTTTTTCTCTATCACTGTAGAATACTTATTGAAAAATTAATTCAGTTATAAAGGCAAAAGAAACCCAGCCCATGAACAGACTGTGAAATTTTTTTTCATGGGTCTGAAACTTTTAGACCACAGCCCAGCAGATGCCATTGGTACCTTCACCTATGTGAATACTAGCTTCCAAGAACTCAAAGTACAGTCTAAGATCCAGTAGCACTATCATCCAGACCCACTGAATATGTAATCCACAGTTTATGGAAAAACCTGGTAATTCCTGTGTGCATTGAGGTTTGAGGAGATCTGGTATAGTGCATGTGCAGTAGGCCTCATTTTCAAATTGTAGTCCATGGAATACCTGCATGAAAATTGCCTTGAAGCAGTTGCAAAAATTAATTGTAAGGTCCCATGTGATCCTATGGAACCATAATCTCTCAATGTGAAAATTTTGCATTTGTAATGTTTAAGAACAACGGGACTATAACTTGGATACACCCACAGTTACTCTTATTCAATTCCATCTTAAAGAGCAATGGCATTCCTCCAAACTTTTTCAAGACATGGATTTAAGACATCTCACAAATAGACCATCTAATCTAGGATCCTTCTATTAGCCATCCTCAATATTAAATAGCAACAAAGACATAGAGATTTTACTTAAGTTATAGCTATGCCAAAGTAACTGCTGTGGAAGTCGCGAAGAAAGGAATTGGTAAAAGGATAATGGAAGAATGATTGAAGCACATAATGAAATATGTGTAGTCAGCTCTGAAATAAGGCAAGTGACAGTGATGCTTTATCTTTTGAATATGTGAATGAGCTGAGAATATTCTTTGGGCAAATAGTGGTTATAAAAAAGTCAATATAATGAGGAAACAATTAGTTACAGAGGGTAGTGCAGCCAGAAGTATAGTAACCTAGGTGTAGTTTTACATGTAATCAAAAAGAAAAATGATCCTCTTCCTGCATTTCCTTTTTAAAATTAAATGGGTATATCCTGGCACACATCCATCCAGAGTAGGTCATTTGGAGCCCATGTGTGTGTTGAAAGTTTTCTTCTAAACCCTATAAATTGTGTAGCTGTTTCAGTGTATGTGTATATTTGTGTGTGTATGTTAATTACTTTTTAATTAAATTTTTATGTCCTTGTTTGGAACTTATCAAAGCACATCTTGAAATATAAAATATGTAGTGTCAATAATGTGCACTTTATGTGCCATTTTCACATGTTCTTTTTTTTTTTTTTTTTGATTCAGAACTAACATGGTGTATTGTAGGCTACAAAATTTTCCCAAATGCATACACGCAGTCTATGCACTATAATCTACTAAATGGTTCTCTTATTATTAAAAATTTCAGGAAATTCAAAATATTCAATTTATATAAAATATAGGTATTTAGAAAATACAAATATGGATTTATTTAGTTTTTAGAATTGACACTTTAATAACAGTGTGTCCTCAGACAAGTACAAAATATAAAAAAATTAAAAACTATAAGATGACTGCCACTAATACCACATGTGTGGGAGTCTGTCTATATGTAAAGATAGATCATGTGAATGCAATGTGGCACATTGCTACCCTCAGATAAGTGAAGAGCATATGGGTATGCATTGCAACTTTTTCTTTTTTAACTAAACCTATTATTTCCTGTATGACTTCATATGACCTTTTATAAAACAGTATTTTATTCAAGTGAAAGGTGTGTGAAAAGTTAAGACCTTCAAACAAGATGCAGTGGCATTTGACTAATCCCAGCTACTCTGGAAGCTGAGGCAGGAGGATCACAAGTTTGAGGCTGGTCTGAGCATCTTAGCAAGACTTAGTGTCAAAATTAAAAATACTGATTTTAATCTCCAGTATCATCAGCCCATTCTGCTAGCATATTGATTTGCTTTTTATTTCTTGGCTTCCTGACCATTTGGGAAAACCTATTGTAAAGCTCATTAACCAATAATTTAGGGTTTGCCAAGCTATTTGTTTTAGCTCCTCTCTTAATCTTTGTGTTTCTCCTGGAATGCAGAAAAAAAATTTTCCTAAACTTGTAAATGTAAAACTAGAAATTACATTTAAAAAAATCATATGGGTGATATTGTAGAGCAAAGAAAAAAATAATGCAAATAGTCTTAAAAATTCTCATGGATTTAAAAATTTTTTACTGGTGATAAAGAAACAAAGGCAAAAAATGATAAGAAACTGGGTGATTGCCATCTACCATTTTTATTGTTGAAAAATCATATTTCCAAATTTCTTCTAATAAGGGTAGCCTATCAATCATCATTCTGTTCTCTTAAGTTTTTACTCTCAAATCTCCATGCCTCCCTCATCTAAATTCCATTTATAAAATATCAGTTACATGGGGTTCAACTCAACAGCATTAATCAGTTGATCTTTTTATGTTGTTATTAGGTCAATGGAGTTGTTCATAATAGTGGGGTTCATTTTGACATAAAATAAATATGTATAAAACATAGATCCTCAATCCCAATCCCCAGAGTTTTCCTATCCCTTCTTTCCTTCCCTCTGATCCCTTTCCTATATTGTACTGGTTTTCCTTCTGTTTATCTATTTTTTTTAATTGGTGCATTATAGGTATACATAAAAGTGGAATTCATTTTGAGGTATTCCTATATGCACATGTTTGTTAATTTCTTTCCACAATTGCTTGCCTTACATAACCCTCTTTCCTTCCCCTTAATCTCCTTCCTTTATTCTACTCTTCTCCTTTTTGTCACGATATCTTCCACTTCTTGTTCTTCCCCTTATTTCTTTCTAATTTCTGCAAGAAAGGAGACATTCAGCCCCCAACATCTGAGTCTGGCTTATTTCACTTAGCATGATATTCTTCATTTCCATCCCTCTACCAGCAAATGACATAATTTCATTCTTCTTTATGACTGAGTGAAACTTCATTGTGTAAGAATACCCTCATAATCAGTGTAAGTCAAATCAAAACTACACTGAGATTTCATCTCACTCCAGTTAGAGTGGAAATCCTTAAGAATACATATAGCAATAATTGCTGCAGAGGATGTGAAGTAAAGGTTCACTTACCATTGCTCATAAGCCTGCACATTAGTTTAATCACTTTGGAAAGCAGTGTGGAGATTCCTCAAAAGGCCAAGAATGGAACTGCCGATGTCCCAGCTATCTCCCTCCTTGGTACTTATCCAAATGTAAATTGGAACAGAGACCCCCACCCAGAAGACTCTGGCCATAATTAAGCTTCTCCTCTCATCAGATTTTTACAAAGAGTATCAGCAGAATGTCTGCAAAGGGAATTGTGGTTTGAAGCTTCCTCTTTCTTATAAATGCCAGGTTTGCACACAAAAGGTATGATAGATTTAGAATCTACAGTCAAGGTTGTTGTGCAAAAAGATATTCTCTCTGTTATCTTGGTAAAGATTTATAAGATCTCTGTCTGGTTCAAAAAGCACTTTCTGGGAACTCAAAGAAAAAAATTATTTTTATGTAAACTTCTAAGCCCCTCCTCCCACTGGATATAAAGTTCAGAGCATTTCCAAATTTCTGCCAATAAGTGTAGCCTATCAACCATCATTCTGTTCTCTTAAGTTTTTACTCTCAAATTTGGACCAAATTCTCATTATTATTATTATTATTATTATTATTATTAGTTGTTCAAAACATTACATAGCTCTTGATGGACCAAATTCTCTTGGTCCAGAGAATTTTAGGTGACAACCCCTCTGGACCAACAGCAGTGGATAAACCTGCTTCCTGAAAATTTCTTGGGTGTCCAGCTTCTTCTGTCCTACTTCAAAGAACTAAAATCAGTATACTCTACTAATATAGGCATACCAGTATTTATAGAGGTGTAATTCACAATAGCCAAGTTATAGAACCAGCTTAGGTGCCCATCAACAGATGAATGGATAAAACCAAGACTTATAATTATTCTATATGACCTTACTCAAATCAATAATGCCAATTTTATTTCCTATTCAAAACTCTTCATTTCTTATACTTAATAGCTATTTTTAAAGAGCTTCAATTGTATTTTTCTCCCCAAAACTGAATTTTCTAAGCTTTGAATGGGAAAGAAGCATCTGAAGTTCTATTCCCAAAAAATATGAAGAATAATCTCGGAGTT
The DNA here is from genome assembly GCF_021218885.2 of Marmota monax. Taxonomy (NCBI): domain Eukaryota; kingdom Metazoa; phylum Chordata; class Mammalia; order Rodentia; family Sciuridae; genus Marmota; species Marmota monax. The sequence continues at coordinate 21,634,172 of NW_026692781.1, forward strand.
TTAAGATCTTTGAGATGATATGTATGTTCAATTATACTACCTATGAATATATAATAAGTGACTTTTACTCAGATATTGCATATGAGTATATTGTATCTTACTCTTTACTCATATATGTAAAGTATTTCTTTCTTTCTTTTTCTTTTATTCCATTAAGAAATGAAGGTAAGCCGTGTAGTGGTGCACAACTGTAATCCCAGCAACTTGGGAGATTAAGGCAGGAGGATCTCAAGTTCAAAGCCAACCTCAGCAATTTATAGAGTTTCTGAACATCTTAGCAAGACCCTGTTCCAAAGTAAAAAATGAAATGGACTGTGGATGTGACTCAATGGTTAAGTGCCCTGGGTTCGATCTCTGGTACAGAAAAAGGGATTTACAAACTCTGCAGACCCTTAGTGTCCCAGGGCACACTAAAGAATGTGGAGTGACTGCTGCAGTCTGCTTGGGCATTTTAAATCTGCAGAAAAAGGACAGGTGTGTGAGTGGAGAGCAGAAGAGGGTGGAACAAGCATGCTCCAGGGAACTTCAGTACGGCCTGTTCACACACATGTACTTAGAAACCACACCACACCAGGGAGACATGAACGGACCAGAAAAAACACCCTGTCATTCATTTCATTTTAGGTCTATGTTTTATATTTTTAAGAAAAAAAATCATATATGAAACTTCTAAAATAAATTTGTTTATAGTTAAATGTGTGAAGCAGGATTTTAAAACATTATAGAAAATATAATATTTTTCTTTCCCAATTGAGAGGGCAAAATGGAACCCAAAGCAATCTAACACCTGACTCCTATATCCTTTTTATCGGTACCTTGTCTTTCTCCCTTTCTCTTTTCTTACTCATTTTCCTGATGAAGGTTATGTGATGTGGGAAGCATGTGGTGTAGATGACTGGGGCTAAGATGTTTATTCATTTGTTTTTTGTTTCAACTCCATTGAAATAGTATTAAAGGATATGTGTGTCTGCACTGTGGCTTGTTGTTTTCCTGGTTTTTTAAATCCCATTTTACCAAAAGTAATGCTACATTAAATATCCATAAAGATCTATCACAGTAATAGCAAAACAAAAAACAAAAATCTCAAATACCTCAAAAATAAGGAACTTACAAGTTTCAGCTCCCTAATCTTCTTTTGTTGGAAGATACCTTTGCTAACACAAATATTAGGATGATTTCACACTGTTTATAACTAAGGCTTTCTGTTCATACTGGTTGGTGGATAAATAAAGCACATCCTAGACTTGACCACCTGCTATATGAATGGTGTTTTGCATTTTCCTTGTCATTTCTCTTTAGAATAATTTTTCTATATGGCATGGCAGTGATGTTGCCTCTTCATGTACCATTAACATTATTATGTAGTTATTAAAGTGATGTAGACCTAGTGATCATTGTCAATCTAAGCACAGACTACAAGGAAAAGCCTATGTGATTAATATGTATCAATTGAAAAAGAATTAAATTCATCCACATTATATCTTTTGCATTGCTGTTACATTAACATTTTTTTTGAACCAGTGATTGAACTCAGGAGCACTCCACCACTGAGCCACAGCCACATCCCCAGCCATATTTTGTATTTTATTTAGAGGAAGGGTCTCAATGAGTTGCTTAGCACCTCACTTTTGATGAGGCTGGCTTTGAACTCTGGATCCTCCTGCCCCAGCCTCCTGAGCTGCTGGGATTACAGGTATACCCAGCTATATTAACAAATCTTTTGATTTTTCTGTATAAAAAAGCCTATATAAGTTGAACCTTCTCTTCAAAGCTGTTCCTCTCAACTGTTGACATAGACATATGAGCTATCTAGTAATACTTTACAAGCAAACACTATTCTTTCTCTTTTAATTTTCAGGCTTGCCAAGAAATTCATTGGTGGTTTACTATTTGGTTTACATCTAAGGAAAAATGCAATGTTGTTGGCAAATTCTCTTAACATTTCTTTATCTTTCTCATTTTGTATGCTAATCTTTAGTCTGATGAACAGTAATGCAAATCAGAATGATAGATCAAATCTTAACAAGCTGACATATCAAACTCTGAGCTTGAGAGGATAAGAATTTTTATTACCTTAGTGATATTTATTTTGATCAAAATCTCTGAGATTCTGATTGATCTGGGTGAAGATGAGGCAAGTGTTTGCAATGGGCAACCCAGGTATTTGTCCTAAGGGTAGACTGAAACCACTTTTAGAGAAACATTACTAAAATGAGGTTTTCTAAGGGGACATTCACTTGTCTTTCTTGGCTGAAACTATAGTTGCTTCCATCTGTAATCATGTACAATACCCAGTAAATAATACAGGTAGCCTGACTTTCTGATTCCTATTCCTAGTACTGTAACACATTCTGGGAGGAAAAAGATACTAAGAGCCACAGTAGGTTTTTTTACTTATTTACATCATTCATAATTAAATAAATAGATAAGTTTTTTTTTCTTCACCTTCAACATGTTTCAGAAAACTGTGATAGATAAATAAATAATATTGATCTATTGGAATGTAAGTATATAAGTAGTATTGAATACTCAATTTTTGAATAAATAATAGTATTGTAAAACATTATTATTTAATTATATATTTTTTTTACTTTAATTAAGTACGTTCTGATGTTTTGCATGAGTTTTATAATTCACTATTTGTGTTTATGTCTGTATGTGTGTGCACTTAGTGTACTGCAGCTCTACGTCTGGTTGCAGTTATTTGTCTTTCTACCAATTAGCAGGGTTTATGCAGTCATTTGAAGCCTCTCCCATTGAGAACATTACATAATTTGCAAGGTTGACCTACCTAGACATAAACAGTTCAGGAGTGTATGAATAACTATGAAGATATGCAAAATAAAATTCAATTAAAAAAAACTAGGAGTGAAAATGGTGGTATGTTCTGGGTGAAATTTTTCTCCAGATGAGGTTATGTTCTAATTGTAATGCTAGTTAGTAGCAATGACATAAAATGAAAAGAATTTGGGATTAAAAAAAAAAAAAGGTTAGGCTAATTCTTTTTTGAAGTATCTTAATCTCTTTGAGCCTCAAAGTTCTCCTGTATAAACATGAAGGATTTAAAGTATATGGTCTCTTAAGATGCTTTGAAGCTCTGGAAGTCTGTGGGACTCAGATTCTCTTATATTCTTGTGTTTTTTTGAGTACTATTGAAATGAATATCTTAGTTTAATCCTGAGTCAGAAGGTTCATCTACATTGCATGTTTGTTTAAATTTGGGGTATATGTAATTGTTAAACTAAAGCTTAACAGATGATTATTACACTTTTCAAGTGTTAAGTTATATGTTATTAACACATGCTGGTGTTTCAGAAAATAGAAAAAAAATTGCCATCAACAGTATTTATTTCCATCTGTGTTCACAGGAAGTCCAACACAATTGCCAGCTTCATAGAATATCATTTTGTGCAGATGATAAAACTGACAAGAGGATATTCACTTTCATATGCAAAGATTCTGAGTCAAATAAACATTTGTGCTATGTGTTTGACAGTGAAAAGTGTGTAAGTATGCCAGATGTTTTAGGGTGGTTTGTTCCATTTTACAAGCCAGGAATTGCCTTGTTTCCGACATTAATAAAGTATTTGGAAGTGAATAAGGTCTGTAAATACTTAAGTACACTAATAGATTCATCCTGTCATGAGAATATCCTTCAGGATTTCATCTTTAACTAAATTCTTATGCTCATGAGGAAAAGCTTGCATGCAAATTTCTTTTGTTAGAACAATAGTCCTACTTGTGCTGTGCATTTATATCTCTTGTAATCAGTCATTTGTAATTTTAATCTCAAAAAATATTTAGCAATATGGACATAATGCAAAGAGTAATGGTGAGAAACTATTTTTTGTTGTTTTTTTATTTTTTTTAAGTCTTCCTGGAATGTGATAGATTTCATGAAGAATAGTATTCTAAGGTCCATGAAATAAAATCTGCATGGCTCCTTTAAAAAATTCTCTAATACCTTAAATATTTGGTTCTTGATGTCTGTAATTCAGATATTTAATGTAATGAAAGGTAGTAATATTTTGTGTACATGTGAGTGTGCTTGCTTTGAATTTAATCTAAAATTCTTAGTAAGGCCAGTTAGGCTATTCCAAGAGGTAAATCAGGCAACCATTCATCAATTATCTGGAATCTTAAAGAAAATCCTGTGTCTTGCTTTAAAAGCATAGACTAATTCTAATCATAATCTAATCTGAGTTCTTCTATGAAACTTAAAATATGTGTTACAAGTACACATTGCAGTCATTTTCTTCAATGAAGGAAGAATATTTATTCTCAATATTATTGGTTTAAAAAGGACATAAAACTTAGTTGATTATTTGCTATTTTCACTCTCAAAAATAGAGTATTACTAATATTATTATCATTTTGTGTCATTTATCTCTAGTGTTAGAATGTGATCTTCTTGAGAACAAATGCCTTTCTATTTATATGTAATTTCTGCATCAGGTGGACCACAGATGCTCCATAAATTTTCCTTAAGGAAAAACTCAAGATGAAAATTTACCAAAAGTAGCTCAAGTTTTTTTTTTCTGTATCTTTTAAACATTAGTGCTTTAAAAAGGCAAGCTAATGTGCTAACCTACTTGGTATAATAATACATTTTAAGAACCAGTGGATATTATGGAATATCTCATCTGAAAAATATGATTACCCATATAAGACACTATTATATACACAAAAATATATTTTGTATGAAGCTCAAATTGCTTTTGAAATTTATCCTCTTGAATTAATGCATTACATTTACATATTTCAAGTGTTTCATAATCATGATTATTTGCAGATGTTTTTCTCTATGTGATTGGAAAGATTAAAGTTGATATTTGTTGAATATGTTCTATGTGTAAAACATAATAACCTTTACCACGTGCACTACACAATTAACTCACTTGTCTTTCCTTTCGTACCCATAGAAATACACTTCCTTGGGGTCCCCTGTAATGTTTATAATCATAATTAATTATAAATATCATACTTCTTTATATGTTTACACCACTTGTTATACCTTTCTATGATATTCATCCAAATCTTCTACTTGCTCATAAAATGTTTGCCAAAATGTATAGTCATATCTTTTAAATCGCATAGACCTTATTTCTTCTCAATCATAAATTTCTATAATTGATTACTAGAATTTCTGTTCCTTTGACCTACTATTCTTTTTGGGAATAGCATATCAAATTTCATTTTTCTTGAAGTTTGACAATTTATTAAAGTGAAAGCAGTGATTCACAACCAGTTTGTGCATATAAGAATTGTAAGAGGTGACTTTAAAATATTCTTAAGTCTCATATCAAAATATATTTTTTTTTTCAGGAAATCTACAGTTAGCAAGCAGTTGTGCTGCAGGTAGATGCAAGCCTGGGTTTTAAAAAATAAGTGTGCAAAAAATATCTCTCAAGTCACAAGTTGGTATCAGCTTCATGAGTTCAAAGAGAAATGTTTCCTTAATTTCATTGTATCATTCTCTATGAAATTTAATTGGCTCTAATTAAAATCATGAGTGTTATTTGATAGGTTTAAAAAATGTTTGATAGGCCATCCTTTCTAATTCTTATTTTAAATAGAGTATTAACATGAAAGAATAAATGATAACTTAATGGCATAATTCTTTCCTTTTATTTTAACAAATCATGGCCACAGACATTTATTTAGTTTCCCCAAGTTACAAAGCTAAGTAGTAACAGAATCTGGACAAAAATCCAAGAGTTTAGATTCCCATCACCATATTTGTCCATTCATGTTCATGAGTCTCCCTCCTTCCATGGTGAACCATCACTGAAGATGGAGTGAACCTCTGTCCCCTCCAGGGAACTATGAGGCAGGGCTTTTCAACCCTCACTTCCCTTCTGGTGTGTGTCATAGGAAACCATCAAAAACAGAAGACTTAAATAATTTCTAGAATTCATACCCTAGTAGTATCCAAAATATCCAAGATTCAACTGAGAACTTTTCTTCACACCAAGAAACAAAACCATCTTAAACTAAATGAAAAACAATGAACCAATAGATTCCCCAAACCATTATGGCAGAGATAATAGAATTATAAGACAAAAAGTTTAAAACTACCCACATAAAATGTGAGACAGTAAACAATTACAAGCACAGCTGAAGAAGTAGAAAGTCTTATTAAATAAATAAAAAACCTAAACAAAGAAATAGAAATCAGAAGAATTAGTGACTTGTAAGTCTGACAAATAGAAAATACCCATTCTAAACAGTTCAGACATAATAAGTATACACACACACACACACACACACACACCACACACACACACATATGAATGTGCCTGTCTGCATGCACACACATAGAAAGGCCCAAAAAGAAACAAAAATGAAACAGAACCTGAGAGACCTGTGGGACTGTAACATAATGTCCAACATTTGTATGTCCTTCCAGTCCTGGAAAGAGAGGAGAAAGAAGGCAGCTGTGCCTTCTAAAAGCACTCAAAGAAATAAATGGTTGAAAACTCCCCAAATTTAACAAATAACATAAACCTATACTTTTAAAAAATCCAGTGAAATCCAAAAAGTATTACTCCAAAATACTGTAATTTTGGTAGATGGATAGATAAATAGGTCCATAGAACAGAGTAAAGAACACAGAAATAAAATCACAAAAGCTATTGACAAACTGCTTATCAGACAAAGGACTAGTATACAGAACTTTTGACAACCTACAGTATAAAAATAATCAAATTAGAAAACTGGCAAAAGACTGAAAAAACATTTTATTGAAAAGTATAGAAAATTGGCAAGTAAGTGCATGAAAAGATGTTAACAATAATTATGTATTGGGGAAATGCAAACTGACATCAAAATGTGAAGTAACTTACTACAAAATTAACTTAGTACACAATTAAAGCTGCAATAAAAGTACCAAATGCTACAGACACTTGGAGAAAATCAGTTTGTCAATTTCATAGAAACTAAACATGCAACTATCATATACACTATTTGAAAAAAAATTTAAGAGAAATCAAAACTTAAAATGCTCACACAAAAACCTATACACAAAGATTTATAATAGCTTACTCATAATGGGAAAAATCTACAAACACCACAGAAAATGGCTGAATAGTTAAATACTCTGGTACATTCTAATCATGGAACACTACTGAGCAATAAAAAGGAATGAACTATGAATACAATAACAGCTCACTGATGACTCCCCAGAAAATAGGGAATGAGAAAATTCAGTTCTCAGAGCTTATGTGTTCCATGATTCCTATTCTATAGCATTCTCAAGGTTACTAAATCATAGGAATGGAAAATAGATTAGTGTTTGCCAGAAGATTAAAGAAAGTCTGAGAACAAGCTATAAGAGGGTATACGTACAAAACAACAAGATGAAAGATGGAATTTTCACATTTTGACTATTTATTGTCAACATCCTGGTTGTGATTTGTAGTAGATTTTTGAAATATGTTACCATTGGGATAACCCAGATATAGTGCACACAGGACCTGTATGTATTCTTTTTTAAATGAATCTAAGCCTAAAATGATCTCAGAATGAAAATTTTACTTAGAAAAATAAGTCATGGTCTGTTTGAACCAAACCTTTTATCTTATCTTAAATAAATACAGGCAGAGAGATTCACTGAAGTTCTGAGAATCACAAAGCTAGATAGATAGTAACAGAATCAGACCCATAAGTTTTCAGTTTCCTTGAAGTTTAAATGTTAGTATGCTACAAAACTGGAATTTCCTTTACTGATAAGATCATGTATTATTAAGTTTTAATATTTATACAACTTCTTTAGACATTTCATTTATAGTATGATTTTATGCAACTTTATTATTTTATTTTATGTAGTGCTGGGAATTGAATCCAATCCTAGTTCATGTTAGGCAAGTGCTCTACCATGGAGCTATACCCTCAGCCCATTATCTCATTAAGTTTAAAAATAATATTACATTGTTTCCAAGTATTTTTGAGGATATAATGAATGGAATAGTTTTCCTAATTTCTTTTTTCAGTAGACTCATCATTGGAGTGTAGGAATATCATTGATTTATGAGTGTTGATCTTATATTTTGCTACTATAAGTTCATTTATGAGCTTTAGAAGTCTTCTAGTAGAGTATTTTTTGGGGGAGGGTCTTCTAGATATAGGATCATGTCATGAGCAGAGATAACTTGAGCTCCTCTTTTCCTATTTGTGTCCTTTTAATTTCATTCTCTTGCCTGATTGCTCTGGCTGGAGTTTCATTAACCATGTTGAATAGGAATGGTGAAAGTTGGCATCCTTGTCTTGTTACTGTTTTTAGAGGAAATGCTTTTGGTTTTTCTCCAGTCAGTATAATGTTGGCCTTGGGTTTGTCATATATAGCCTTTACAATGTTGAGGTAAGTTCCTTTATTTCCTAATTTTTTTAGTATTTCAAATAGGAATGGGTGCAGCACTTTGTCAAATGATTTTTCTGCAACTATTGAAATAATCATGTGATTCTTGCCTTCACTCTATGGGATAAATTGCATTTATTGATTTCTGTGTATTCAACCAGTCTTTCATCCCTGGAATGAAACCCACTTGGTAATGGTGAAGTGTCTTTTAATGTGTTGTTGTATGTGGTTTGTGAGAGGTAAAGGACCTCTACTAAAAACTACAGAACACTAAAGAAAGAAATTGAAGAAGACCATAGAAGATGGAATGACGTTCAATGTCGTTGGATAGGCAGAATTAATCATGTCAAAATAGCTACACTACCAAAAGCTCTATACAGATTTAATGCAATTCCCATTAAAATTCCAATGATATTCCTTTTAGAAATAGAAAAGGCAGTTATGAAATTCATCTGGACCTGGGCGCAACAGCACATGCCTGTAATCCCAGCAACTCGGGAGACAGAGGCAGGAGGATCACAAGTTCAAAGCCAGCCTCAGCAAAAGCGAAGTGCTAAGCAACTCAATGCGACCCTATCCCTAAATAAAATACAAAATAGTGCTGGGAATGTGGCTTAGTGGTCAAGTGCCCTTGAGTTCAATACCTGGTTAGCCCCCCCAACACCCAAAAAAGAAATTCATTTGGAAAAGTAGGAGGCCCAGATGACTAAAGTAATTCTTAGTGAGAAAAATGACACAGCAGGCATTACAATACCAGAGGTTAAATTATACTACAGAGCTGTAGTAACAAAAACACCATTGTATTGGCAGAAGAATGGGCATGAAGGCCAATGGAATAGAATAAAAGATACAGAGAAAAACTCATGTAAATAGAGTTAACTCATACTAGACAAAGGCACTAAAAACATGTATTGGAGAAAAGATAGCCTATTCAGCAAATGATGCTGGGAAAACTGGAAATCCATATATAGAAGAATGAAATTAGACCCTATCGCTCACCCTGTACCAAAGTCAACTCAAAGCAGATCAAAGATTTAGGATTTAGACCAAAAACCCTGAAACTGCAAGAAGAAAATATCCGTCTAACACTCCAGCATGTCAGCACAGGAACCAGTTTCCTTAACAAAATTTCTAAAGCTCAAGAAATAAAAAAAAAAATTCATAAGTAGGATAGCATCAAATTAAAAAGCTTCTTTACAGCAAAGGATATCAGCACAAAGAGAGCCATAAAATGGGGGAAGATCTTTGCCACCTGCTCTTCAGGTAGAGCATTAATATTTAGAATATAAATAGAACTCAAAAACTTAACACACCAAAGAAACCAATAACCTAATCAATACATGGGCAAAAGAACTGAAGAGATACTTCTCAAAAGAGGAAATACAGCGGTCAACAAATACATGAAAAAATGTTCAACATCTCTAGCAGTTAAGGAAATGCAAATCAAAATTACACTGAAATTTCATCTCACTGTAATCAGAATGGCAATTATCAAGAATGTATATAATAATAAATGCTGGCAAGGATGTGGAGTAAAAGTACACTAATACATTGTTGGTGGGAATGAAAATTAATGCAACTGTTGTGGAAAACAGTATGGGGATTCCTCAGAAAACTAGGACTAGAAATACCATATGTCACAGCTGTCCCACTCTTTGGTATATATTAAAACCAACATATCACAGTGATGCAGCCACATCAATGTTTACAGCAGCAAAATTCACAATAGCCAAATATGGAACCAACCTAGGTGCCTTTCAACAGATAAATGGATAAAGTAAATGTGGCATATATATACAATGAAATATTAATCAGCCATAAAAAGAATGAAATTATGGCATTTGCTAGTAAATGGAAGGGATTGGAGAATATTATGCTAAGTAAAATAAGCCAGTACCCAAAAGTCAAAGTCAGATGTTTTCTCTGATATGCGGAAGCTAACCCAAAATAAGGTGAGAGGGAATAAAAAAAGAAAAACAAACAAAAAGAGACTGGGAAAGAAAAAAGGGGAAAGCAAATTTTACCAAAATACAGGAAAGATCAATAAGGAAAACTTAGGGCATTGATTTGGATGAAAAAAAGACAGGAAAATGAAAGAAGAGTGGAATGAATCCGACTGAATATTTGCATGTGCAGGCATGGATGCAGCACGGTGGGGCTCAGCATAAGATGTATCCATATGACACTTAAAATTAAAAAAAAAAACAACAAGTAAACTGTAAATGCATTTAAGAGGGATGCGTGGAGTGGAGGGAGTTTGGGGGATGGGTAGTGTTGGGGACTGAATTGAAGTGAGTTAGGTTCCATGTTTCATGCTGTTGTGATTATGTCAGGGTGTATCCTGGTATTGCATATAACTGAAAAGGATTTTTTAAAAGTACAACATATAGACTTAAAAATAATATTAGAATACAGAATTCATTTTGATATGGTTGATTTGGCTTCTTTATTATAAGCCCAATATTTTCACTGTAACCATTTTGGCAGTATTTTGATATTCTTTGTTTTCACAATTTTTCCAATGTATGCATTGGCATATATATATATATATATATATATATATATATATATATATTTTTTTTTTTTTTTTTCTTTATTGGATACTGCTTCTCCCAATAAGCGGATGAAACTGTCACATCCCCTCCAGCTTAATTTTTTTTTAATGTGAAGTGCAATGAAAATATGGCAAGGTGTAAAACTTCTCCTTTACCTGCTTAATATTTGTAGAAAAAATTGTTCATTGTCCATAGAATCATACATTATTACTAGAAGTAATCACTATATGCAGTCCTTTCATAAGGTCTATTTGGGAGAAGTTGTTTATTATGTATTATTCTATAATTACATTTTGTTTTCCTTTTTAAATTTTCTGACACAAACTTTTTTTTTAACTAAAAATATTCTTGCTCTTTATATTTCATTACATTATCAGGGAATGAAAACCGTTTTCCTAGTTTAGTAATCCAACCTAATATAACTAGTTGATAATAAGGATCTGAAAGCTTATTGTTATTAAATATTTTCCTTTACTGCTATATTCATTTCTTCAGTTTATGAAATAGCAAAATTTATTTAAGAAACAAATAATTTGGCTTATTCTGACACAAAGGCAGGAGTAAGCAACTGTAAACCAGAAAAATAATTTAAGTTAATTAAATTGTCTGATATTCATTTCTATGTGATTACTATAATACTGACATATTTGATATTTTCAGCCAGGCACTCAAATTTTGTGTAATTATTAGAAATACATAGGACTACTGCCCTATATTGACCTTTCCACATTGCTAATTGAGTTAAAAATCTAATAGGGCCAAGGGGTGAAAGAGATAAGGAGGGAGCATAGGGGTAAAGAAGATGGTAGAATGAGATGGATAAAATTATCCTGAGTACATGTATGAAGACACAAATGGTGTGAATATACTGTATATAAAACCAGAGATATGAAAAATTGTGCTCTATATGTGTAATATGAATTGTAATGCACTCTGCTGTCATATATAACAAATTAGAATAAAAAATGAATAAATTTTAAAAACTTAAGTTACTTATTGTTTCTCTTTTTAATTTTTAAAATAATTTAAATCAAGAACCATGAAATTATCTAAGTGTAATTCTCTTATTATATATTCATATCATTAAGTTCTTTATTTATGAGTCAGGAAACATTATTTGATTTTAAAAATACAGTTTTGTAGGACTATGACATATTTCCCAAATAATAAGTTGTTGTAGTTATTTAGAGAATCTCTTTTTTTGAATTATGAGATATTATGCATAAAGCCATTTTTATTTTTTAAATTTCAATTGGCATACTTTGCTTTATGAACTATTAAAATTAAATTATAGTTAGAAAATTTTTAAGTTATTTATTTTGATTTGAGATCTTTTTCTGTGATCTGATACTGTATATAACCAGACATTTTATTCTAATAACCAGTAAAGCATCGGAGTGTGTAATTTCTGTCATAGATACTTGAATATGATTTTAGTTGAATTCTGAGGTTTATTATATAAAGTTTATTGACTAAAATACACTTTTTCTAATGTAGAAAAACAGTGTGACATACTAATAAAGACATGAACTTTAACATTATTGAGGCAGAAACTCAAAATACTGTCCCATCATTCATAAGTTATTTCTGAAGGCAGATTTATGTTTCTTAAAATGTTTGGCTCTTCATCTCTAAGTTAAAAATAGCTTTCATTTAAAAAATATTATAGGGGAAAAACTATGTTTTACATAGTTGTGAACACAATACGTTATATTATGAGATTATTGTTTTAAGTTAATATCACTCACATTTTATGTGATATTGGCGAAATTAATATAGTTGAAATAAAGGAATAGGGTATTTAATACAGAGTTCCATACTAAAAAGTTGCTATAAATCAAAATTTAGTATCATTATACTCTTAGAGCGTATGTGAACATGTATATACACATAAATAAATGCAGTCCTTATGACCTGTATCTAGGCATTACATCCACAAAGGTGGCAAGGGCAAAGGTGAAGGTTAGAGTTAAAGAAAACTTTTTAAAATTTATCTGCAATGCTATGCTGCTTTACAAATGTACTCAGGGAATTAAAAGAAAAAAATGGTGCTAGTAATGATTAAAGAATCCTATTAAAGGTGTCATAATGATTAAAGGACCAATATATGTTCGTGTCTTTTTCTATTAGATTTTCTGTTTCATTTTAAAAAATATAATAGAAAAAGAAAAATTCACAATCATATCACAATGGTATTTTTAGAAGAAATTTGAAATTACCTCTAATATGATAAAACAAATGGTCATGAAAATAAAAAATTAATCTTCAAAGACACACCAAAGTCGGGGGGGGGGACATATAGTTCCTGATTTCAAAACTTACTTTAAAAAAATTTTTATCAAGCAGAGTAGTACCAATGTAATGGCAGACAAATAATAGCAATATTGTAGAGTCCAAAAATATCCAAACATATATTCTTTTTTATGCAAATATGAACAGATAATTTATTTAAGAAAGTAGTCTTTTTGACAAATAGTCCTAGAACAACTAGCTAAGTATATTTTTAAGTTACAAAGAATTAACCCCTACTTATGCTGTGTAAAAATAACTTAAGGTGGGTCAACTTATATTCTTATATAGAACTTGCATTTTTCATAATATTGAAGAATACATGTGAGTTTTTGGATTACAGTGATTTCTCGGAAATGATCACAAAAGCATTAAACATGTCAAAAAGATGCAATGTAGTTTATTAAAAATAAGAATTCTATGTTAATCTATAAACATTACTAACACCTTAATAGAGTGTCACTAATCCAGTAAAATGACTCAAGATAAAAAGACTTAATGTCTAATGTTGGTTAGAATGTGGAGCAGCTAGAAATCTCTTACTCCTGGTTGGAATGTGAAATGTTATATTACTTTGAAAAACCATTTGGCAGACTCATCCTATGATAGAGCAATTTTTACTTTCTAGGTATCTACCCAGAAACATGGAAGTACATGTCAACAAAAAGATTTTTACACGAATGTTTGTACTTTTTATTTATAATAACTAAGTACTTGAACACCATTAAAGGTCCTCCAATAGGAAAATGGATAAACCAGTTATAGTCTATACATAACATGAAAAATTAAATCAGTAATAAAACAGATGTATTATTGAAACATGCAATGTGTATGAAACTCAAACACATTGCATTATTAAAAGAAGCCAGACACAAAAGAACAAGTACTGTTTGATTCATTTTTTATTGATATTTAGAATAGACAAAACTGACCATGGTAATGGAAATTAAAGCAGTAGCTGTCCATAATAGATGGGATTTGACTAGCAGTAGGCACAGAAGACTTTCTAAGGGGACAATATTTCATGTCTTAATTTATATGGTACTTATATACATTTATCAAAAAAATCTGATCGTACAGTTATGATGTGTACATTTCTTGGTATATAAATTTTATCCTCCTACACCTCCCCCTCCAAAATGTATATGTATACATAGGTGGTGTATTGTATACACAAGTTGGAGAATCAGACATTCTGTATTTGAACTCAAGTTTCTCCACTCACTGAAATATTAGGCAAGATATTCAACCATAGAGAATTGAAGTTTTGCGATCCGTATTGTAGAGATAATAATCCCATGTCAGAGTCATTATGTGAATCAAAAAAGGTAATATATACAGAATACTTACCAGACAGTTTCATGCTTCATAAGTATTTGTTGTTATAAAAAGAGACTATGATTGTTAAAAAAGTCACTAACATAAACAATATGAAGTGGACTATTGTTAATGATGTATCATCAACATTATCATTTAAAGGATTATTGTATACACAGTGAGAATTTGAGGATAACACAATGACTCATTAAAAGGAAACACTGAAACCATGATTTAAAAAGGAGAAACAATAAATCACAATGAAATATAAATATTTTTATTGTAAAGTAAAAACATGTTACCCCAATTTTTTACATTAGAAACAAAAAAATATGTTGAGAATCACACAACCTATCATTATCACTTTCACTACTTTTAAATATTACATATGATCCAAGTATGTACCACAACTAATTTCTTTCCTTAAATATTTTTCATTGGCTTGAATAACTAAGCATACATAAGTTGGTATCTGGCATTTTCATTTCATTGGTATTTTTAATGTAACTTATCATAGTTTATTTTCTTGTCTTTTTCCTACATATTTGTAAGACAACTGGGCCTTCTATACAATTTTATGTACATATTTTGCATGTTTTAGTTAGCTCAGTTAAGCACCATAAATATTTTCTCATAGCTAAAGCTCTCCTTAAATAAATTTTGAGCTCCAAAAATTATGTTATCAATTAAATAGTCCAAGCTTAATAATAAATTATGTTTTTTACATTAGGTTAATCATAGTGTATCACGAAGTATTAGAAATTCAGTAGATTAATTGAAGCATAGCCTTTTCAATACTGTTTCTATCGGTTTTTCTGTCATTAAAACATTATACTTGTCTTCTTCAATATGTTTGCCATACTTTTATTCTAATTTTTTAAATGTTAACATAGTAAATAAATATATTTTTTAATGTGGACTTCATGATAGACTCCATGAAAATTAGTGAAGATATGAATGGAGAGAGAATGAGTTGGTGGACTTTCTGGTGGATATTTTTGGCAGTTTCTAGGTGATGGATCATAGATGGTAAATTATTTACCAGGATGAATTCAGATGACAAATATATTTTGTTCAATCCACCTTGCTTTACAAAAATACAAATGGTTCGCTTTCACTTAAAATTGGGAGATCTCCCATTACAATTCGGGTTTCTGACCTCATCTTGCATACTTAAGACCTGACCATTCTGGATTGGAATTATTCATTTCTACCAGACAACGATTAAGTGGAACTGAACAGAACTTGCCTCATTTAAAGAATGTGCTCCTCAATTTTTCCACAGACTCCACCCAGGTGGCCTCATTCAGGTTACCTGCTCAGCATTTAGCCACATTTTCTTACTAGGGGGAAAAAAAAAAGAGAGCAGAGCAACAAGAGAAATTGCACTTAGCATTGGGTTTTCATTTAATAGGCACTGAATATTTGGGGAGGGGAAGAAAACAACTAGGAAAAAAATACAATAAAAGAAATAAAAAGACATAAAGAAGGAATTCTTGCTTCTAAACTCAATAGCTATTTATTCGTGGTTCATTAATAGCCTGCCCCCAACACACACCTAATTGTCTTTGTAGCCATTGAATTAATATTAGCATGACCTCCTTCACTTATTTACTCATCCCTGTCCCTATCTATTGCTCCTTTGAAGTACCTCCTATGAATGTCTTAGAGTACCTCATGTGAATGTGTTCTATTAATTTAAAGTACAGTTTGGCATATTATGATTAAAATGCAAATATTTTTTGTTTGTTTGTTTGTTTGTTTGTTTGTAAAGGCTGAAGAGATAACTTTAACAATTGGCCAAGCATTTGACCTGGCATACAGGAAATTTCTAGAATCTGGAGGAAAAGATGTTGAAACAAGAAAACAGATTGCAGGGTTACAGAAAAGAGTGAGTAAACTAAGCTTGTTGTTTCACATTTGTATGCTGTAAGTACAGGGAAGCTTGCATATCATCAAACAAATTTAGAAAGCCTGCCATTAAATTTCCCCCACACTGATTGGAACTGCTTTCACTGTGTTCCTATAATTTTTCATTCCTGATCCCCTGCACAGTTTTTAACTATTTTATATTGAATTCCCACAAGAACTTAGTGTTCTCATGTGACTTTGCTTCACTTCCTGATGCTTCTCATGGGGATCAGAGCAGCAGAAGCAGCAGATGCTGGGTAAGTGGTTTCCCATGCAGATCAGATTCCTTTGTAATTAAATTACACCCTTTCTCCACTCTTCAAAACATCATAGGCAAGTTTCACTGTCTTGTGGTTATACTCCAAGATTATGGGTATAGATTGCACAGTGCAACAAGAAAAGACGAAGATGACACATTAGGAACATAAAATTTGCACACACATAAAATGTATTTTAAATTGAATTTATCTTTCCAGTGACCTAGAATCCTCTATGATTCCTATTTTGTAAAATAATTTTCTCCCCTGTGCACAAAAGAGTATATTAAAAATACATATGTAAATAAAATAAAATGTTATTTGTTAATGTAGTCAATGTAATAGCCAATATTTACCAAGAAATACTTCTGGAAGTTATTCAGTACTCATTTGCTTTTTTAGATCCAAGACTTAGAAACAGAAAATATGGAACTTAAAAATAAAGTACAAGATTTGGAAAATCAGTTGAGAATAACTCAAGTATCAACATCTCCAGTAAGTGTATTGAATATGTGTATGCTTTCCTTAAAACAAGATTATATGGTGATAAAACATTCTCTGAGTTGTAAATTCTGCAACAAATTATAATACTTTGTGTTCCATAATTTAAAATTAAACACAGATAGCGATGAAGTGTGATAAAACAGGATAATTCAAAATTAAAATTGCCTCTGGGGTTCAGGCCAGAGTTGTTTTCCATGTTGCTCTTTCCCTTATGTTTTCTAAAATAATTCAACCTCCCATGTGGTCCTAAGGTTTAAGATTATCTTTCTGTTTGTGGTTTATTCTTTCTTTTGTTCTTATTGATTAGCATTTACTGAGGTCAGTTTTAATGACCCATGCCTGTCTACTCCTGGAGTGTGGAACTTTGTTATAGGAAATGGACTGATACGGAGACTAAACATGGTTTCTTATATTACATGGCAAGCGTTCCCACTGGGAGTGAGGCAATTTTATTTCAGACACTGAAATAAGTGGTTGCTTCTGCTGACAACACTCAAGTACTTGTAGTTAAATTATTTATTTCTGACTTGCCACAGTTTTGAAATCCTTTTCCCAATACCATGTATGACATCATTATTATTTGATTTGTGCAGAAGGATATATTTTGAAAGTAATTGAAATTGAAAACAATATTTTTTGTAGGCAAAATGTATTTAGGACTTTTTTTTTTCCTTTTGAATCCTCCGTACTACTGTAATTAATCTCTGTTAATGTGTATATTTTATTGTTATTATTAAATATTTAAAATTAATATATAACTTATTGAATGATACTATTAACTGAAACACAATTGTGGTCTAGGTAAACTTTTGAAAGAATTTTGAAAATTTTCATATGTAGATATGTAATTTTGTTTACATCTAAAAACTCAAATAGTTCACCAGCTCATCATTATGAAAAATGCTTCTATAAAAAGCTGGACTTATGGAGCTGGGGTTGTAGCTCAGTGGTAGAGTGCTTGCCTAGCATAAGTGAGGCACTGGGTTCAATCCTCAGCACCACATAAAAATAAATAAATAAAAATAAAGGTTAAATTCTTAAAAAGAAAGAAAGAAATTGGACTTATGGCTTCAAATGTGGCATGCCCTGGAGATGGGTCAAAAAAAAATTTTTTAGTTATAAACTCACACTTTCCATCATTCACACTGAGAGAGTTGGGCTTTCCATTGCTTGTCATAGGTTTTGTAATGTGGGGCTGATGTGGCTGAAAAGACAGAGGTTCCCAGGAAGGTACCTGTGTAACTATGAGAAGCACATTGAGGTGGCGGGGTATCTTCTTTGAGTTCTGGCTTTATTATAATTATGCCTTCCTAATTTTTCTCTTCACTGTTTACTGCTCTCAAGGATTACAATTTTTCTCTTGCCTCATTCTTCCCAAGTGACAGAAAATTCGCTCCAATACTTTCTTCAACTTTTGGTCCCCAAATGGAATGTGTACCCTTTTTGTTGAGACTTTATATAAACTATTCTATGAGATGAAGTATAAAAATAAAGGGGAAGTTACTTTTTCAAGGAGTCTTAAAGACAGTTGTTTGTAGAATCTATGACAAATGCTTTTATATTGGCAAAGGTATAAAATGGATGCGTCATCATTTTGGATACAGAAGCAGAGCTTTTCCACTGTGTTTCTGCTTTTTTTGAAGAAAGAACCCTGAGGATACCATGTTGAGGGGCAAGATTTGGGAGGATTAGAGGGATTTGAGGCATGTTAATAAAACTGATTCCCCCTCCTTTTTTCCTGTGTCCTCCAAGTTGTCAATGTTCAGGAATAGAACTGGTGTAACTAATGAGAGGATGGGTTAGGCTTGGTCCTCATTATCTCTTGGGTTTACCAACTCACCTTCAGAAATGGTAAGGGGTAAAAGGAATGACGTGATGATCATTGCATTCAGTTTTTTGACCACTTGACTGAAATAGCTATTATATGTGGTAAGCAAGAAAGTTAATGTAAATGAAAGACAGAATGTGAGCATATTCATTTATTCAGAAGTTTTCATTGGTAGAATCAGTTATACAAAACAAATAAAAACCTATTAAAATAGCTAGTCATTAAAATGAATTGGCTCTTAAAATATAAGCCCACTTAATAATTATTTTAGGTGTTGTGTTCATCTCAGATTGAATCTATCTGAATGCATGCTTCAAAGACTACAGTTAATAGGATGAATCAAAAGAAGAAATCATTTTCTCTGCATTTTACACTTAATTCTCATGGGTAGAAAATAATCATTGTAAAAATAACTCAAATTCTAACTTTGTAGTATATTTATATTCTTTTGCCACAGTGATATCTCTGTGCTTTTTCTTTACCTTAATCTTAATCTTACATGATTAAAATAAAAAAAATTAATCATGTAAGATTAAATCTCATACACTAGAACATACACATCTTCTCTAAGACAGAATCATGTTAAATAAGATAGACGTGGCACAGAAAGACAAATACTGCATCATGTCACTTATACGTGGACTCTAAAAAAGTCTAACACAGAAGGAGAAAACAGAATGATGGTTACAGCCTACAGAGGTGTAGTGGGGAAGGCTGAACAAGGTGAGACTTGAGTCAAAAGAAACAAAAATTTCAGTTTGACAGGAAGAATACTATACAACATGGCACCACCACTAATCCTTGAGAATTGCCAGGGTGTTTTAAATATTCTCACCACAAATAAATATGTATGTGAACAAAAGAAACAAATTATGTGCCTGTGAACAAAGGAAAGTAGAAATTATTTGATTCTCAAAATAAAATGACCTCAAGAATATTTTTAAACTGCTAAAATTTAAATGTGCAATTAAGTGTCAATGTTTAAAATGTAAATTATTGACATAACTGATTAAATCAAATGGTTTTGAAAATATTGTTACAGGCATTTGTTGATTTGCTCCCATTTTTTAAACAGATTATGAACAAACACTTTTGCCTTTCATTTACAAGCTTAATTATGTAGCTGTGAAATAAACTAATGTAACACTGAGTTTAAGTATATTTATTTCATATCTGTTAAAATGAGCTACCAACTTTCTGATATTAAAATTAAAAAATAAATTTATCTACAGTTATTCAGTATGAAACGTTGCCACTTTAGAGGAGTTGTTGATGATTCAAGCAATTGAAGTTAAATTTGAAAAAGACAATGAAAATTGTAAATAATTAGAGTATAAACTTAAAATATGAGCATCTCTTGTTTAATTTCTTGCCATCATGTTGGAACAATCAAATTTCTTTTGAACTAAAAATGTTTTACATCAGTTTTTTTCTTATGAAATTTGAATATCAGTTTTACAGAATCTAGAGCCAGAACACAAAGCACCTCACAGAAGCCACCCAAGCTGGCAAAGTGACTGTTCATTGAGCTTATGACTCTGGAAAGGAGACCTTGTAGGTTTTGTTTGTTTTGAGTTCAGAGGATAGAATTCTCCAAAACAGTCAAGTTCACATACTTTGTTTCAAGGATTAATCAGCAGTCCATATTTTAGGGAAGAATTGAAATGAATAATGAATCCCATTATGTGCACTGAAATTATGATATAGATGGGTTTATTTTATACAATTAATTTGTCCTAGTATTCTCCATGAGCTTTCAGTATGTTATGTGACATGGGCTCCCAAGACTGATGGTTCTTCACCACTGACCAGCCCAACCCAGAATGCTTACATGTCTCCTAAATACCACCAATTGGTTTAGTCATGGGTTTCTTTTCTGGCAAATGAAATATCTTTTGATAATACCCATAATACATACCTCTGCAGCACACTGAGATTGTGGAAATCTTTTCACTGGTTTTAGAAATTGGGTCCTTATTTTAAACGATCATTTACATACACTGAGAAATTTCCGTTACTTGACTGTGCTGTTTGCTTTTTGCTGTGTTCTAGTGGTTTGGCAATAGATTAGAGGTTGGGTTTTCCACCATTTGGTTCTAATTATCTAGGAACAATCTGATTTCCATTTATTACATTCACATGGCAGTGTTGCCTGTATTTATATTAGAAAAGGGGTTTATTCTGCCCTCCTAGCCTCATGAACACCTCCAGAAGATTGTTCCATTATAAGATGTGGGCATAGAAAGTTAAATCAAATTGTTCCTTTTGACTCTTACTTCTGAGTGCTTACATTTAACTTTGCTGGCTGTAGAAACTTTTAACCAAATCAGACTATTGCCAGGAAGTTAAATGAATAAAATTGTAGTTCTATGGAATACTGTCTTTTCTATTGCAGAGTTAAATAAACATTCTCTTTCAGTTAAACCCAATATTAGATAAAATTCTACTTTTATGTAATCAACTATGCAGCCCCTGATTAGACTTGATAAGACAATTATGACCTAAAACGTGTATTTCACTGTGGGTAAACAAACCTGCTTGTTTATTTTTTCTAGTGCTTTCTAAACTACTCTTGAAGTCAGGATGGGCAAGAGCAGATTGTGAAAAGTCTCAATTACACAACAAGCCAATGCAAATCTTTAAACAAAGGCATAAATGTTAAACATGAACATTGGTACAAGAACATTTGGTGCCCACAAAAAGTGAATTACCAGTCCACAGCTTCACTCTCATAATTGCTAGTTGTGTAAAAAATGATTCAAAACGAGCAAATTCCATTCAATGAGAAGTAAATCCATTCTCATTTCATTTGTGACTAGAAGTACCTGGTCAAGTCTTATAGTCACTCCTTCTTTCAGGTTTCTCTATTCTTTGTGGATAATCATCTCCACTTAATTTGCAAGGTCCTTGTGAGAACTATTCGATAGTAGGTCTTACAACTGAGAAAGAATATAAGCCAGCTATGGACCTAGAAAACTGAAAAACAAACAAACAAATAAACAAAAAATATTCCTAGTGCTCTAAGTTTAAACTGGAAAATTCATTACATTTGAAACTTATTTAAGAAGTGATGTTGACAACATGGCATAAGAATGAATTTTGGAAGTATGAATCTGCATGACAATCTAGAAAGGTCTGCTAGAACATTGTACACTACCATTATATTGTCCCATCATCAGAGTTTTTTTTTATATTCTTTTAACTAGAAAAAAAGTAAAGTATCTCTGTTTAAATTATAAATTTGAAGGAATTCACTTTTTAAACTTAATCCTAAATAGAATTTTGAGTCTTCACTATTTTCATAGCTGTTTTATCTTGGAAATTGTTTGTTTTACATTTAAAATGTATTTGGGGATTTCTATTGCCAATGCAACTTAATAGCACTAATAAAATTTCAGTGTCAATATTTCCACAGATATTATCACAAAACTTTTTAAACTTTAATTCAGTTTTTGCTTTAGTTTAAAAGTGCTCAGGATTGATTGATAGGATTCAAACACTGTTGTGGCACTTTACTACACTGAAACATTTACAAAGCTGTGCTATGGCCTAAATACACCTAAAGCCACACTTACTTAGAAAAAATAGCTACAAAACTTCAGCAACAACAAATATCAAATATTGACACTCATTATTAATATATCTTAATAACCTAACAAATTCTGCAGAATTAACATGTAATAGGTAAGCACAGATTTTCCCTTAGCATTACATTTTAAATCCTGTGCATACTCCTGAAGATCATAACACTTGGAATTATAAGCATAAAGGGTGTGTTAAGCAATGGTGCCATGTGATCCTATGAGACAGCCTAAAATATTTGGCTTCTAGCCATCTGTCAAAATTCTGACAGAAGAAACCCCCAAAAGATCAAGCTGTTTTTTATCTAAGCAATGTAATTAAGTCTTTTAAAAAAAGAGAACAGTCTCAAATAGCTAAAAATAACTGCTAAAAACTAATAATAATTCCAGAAATCTTACACTTAGTCAAACCACAAAAAAAAAACATTTAATCCAGTGACAAAAATGCTAATGTATACCATTTAGTTGCTATGTCCATATACTTATTCCTATTTAACACTGGTGAAGAATTAGGTGCTACTGACATATACTCACATACTTCAATGTGCCCGGCTTAGATTTCTTTCTTATAATGAAAGAAATATTACATCTAATTTCTTGACATGAATTATTCCTAGGTTAGGGATCACAAACCCAAATGTCAGTAAGCCCAGGCTGTGACAGAAGAGTGTGATATGGGCATTTAGAGGTAGCAATAAATTCGAGAGCACAGGCCCACTTCAGAGACTCAGTAGATAGTCAGTGTCAGTCAGTGATTCTTGTCCAAGTCCGTGGGCCGATTTTATGTTGCTAAATCTCAAGGAGTAGTCTGAATTTTATGTGAAATCTCTTTATTTTACCTGGAAACAACTAATTCAGTATTTTAAAAGATCTACATGACCCAAACAGGGAGGAAAAAAAAAAAGCCAAATTACCAATGACACAACGAAGACCTGTGAGAGAGTGCTAATCTTAAACTCACAATACCCAAATTATTACATTACCAGATATGCCAACTGTATCCATTTTAAAAGTGAAACTGTCTTTAATTGGGGAATTTGAATACTTGATTATTTTCATATTATATACAAACATCATTTTTACATGTACCTTCCCACAGAAAGTACTACTATGCAAATCCATAGTATTAACACCATGATAAAAATACTAGAGTGCTTTTGTATTAGGTTATGTTGGTCTTCAGTCTGTTTTGAAGCATCCAGTGAATATCTTTTGGCCATTATATTTCATAAACCAATATAGAATATTTCCATTTAATTTTTAATTCAGATGATACTAAGGATATTTACTACTTACTATTTTATTATACTTTACTAAAAATATGGACAACTTATGCTTTACATAAAGTATAGTAAATTTAGGCAAATATTTATTGAAATTTAATATGTATTCATAAAATACATACATTTATGTATATAGTACTCCAACATGTTTTATAGAGTATTTTGGAAAACAAAATTGCTGGCACAGGGAGCTTTTAATTGTAACCAGAAAATTATGGAGGCCACTAATGACAGAATCATTCACTAAAAGATATATGCTCAAAATGAATTTTTTAAATTATAGCCTGAATTATCCTTATATAGTTAAACAGATGAAGAAATATCACTATGGAGATCAAGAGGGAAGTCAATAATTTTAGAGCTATATATACATATTAATAGAGTGATATATAACTGAAATGATCAGA
The DNA here is from genome assembly GCF_021218885.2 of Marmota monax. Taxonomy (NCBI): domain Eukaryota; kingdom Metazoa; phylum Chordata; class Mammalia; order Rodentia; family Sciuridae; genus Marmota; species Marmota monax. The sequence goes on from NW_026692781.1 coordinate 21,658,460, forward strand.
GATGTTTCTTCCTCACTGCACCCTTCGTTCAATGTAAATATTTCACTTTACACTGTCTCCTTTCCCCCTCTGCTTCCACAGTGTGTAAAGAGGTGACTCCCAGGTAGAGGATGTCCCTCAAACTTGTTGTTCCCTTCTTTTTTTTTTTTTAAAGGAAAAGGACTTTATTAAAAGACATGGGGTAACACAAAGAATGTACACGAAGACTAGAGAATGGGGTTGGGATGATGAAGCATTCATTGAGAAACAGCTAAGGTCATCCACTAAGGTCTCTTCTAATTCTAATTTTAGTTTGGTAACTCTTCACAATGAAGCTTATCAAAATTGGCTGCCTCTAAGTCTTATTTGGTGTTGAAAAATCTTTGAAGTGTGACTGGCAGCTGGGGAATCCAAGTCCAGACCCACACCCAGTGTGTGATCTTTCAGCCTTGATCACCTAGGATTGTCAAAGGTCCCAAGCAAGCCCTCTGGGGAAGCTGCTCTCCCCATTCCATCAGGATCAGTGCACAGCTAGAGAGGAGTTTAGCCAAGCACTCGCCCCACTGGACAGCCATGCTTTCATGTATCTCTGCATTTTGATCATTTATTCAGAGGCCTCTTTACAGGGTCATTGGCTGAGACTGCCTTGAGTGCTTTTGCCCAAACTGCCTTTTTGTTCTCCTCTATGAGTCAATTGTTAGTACTTTTCTACTCCTTGCTTTACCCTTTTTGCTCTCTCAGGACCATTGGCCAACAACAGCGCAAAACCCTTAGGAACTTCTTGTTCAGGCTCCCTCAGCAATGAGGCAATGTCCCACTTCTGCAGTGATGCTTCTGAACTTTGCCCACAGCCATTTCATGGGGAAAATGGAGCATTGATGAAACAGGAACCTTCTTTCTGGCTTTGCACTAATGGGATCACAGTCAGAGTAAAGGCTTAATTGTTACTTTCATTTTGGCTTGTTTTAATTGACTTCTGTAGCATCTGGCAGGTCAGTGTTCTCTCCAGCTCAGCTCTTGAGAGCAGGTTTCTATGTGGTTAGGGAAATATCCCCCAGAGCCTTCCAAAGTCTGATATTCAGACCCAGTTCAGGGTATTATTTGCTTATTTTTTTTAAATTTTCTCTGTGATTTATTTGAGATTCTTTTAGAGTCTCTCCCCATCTTCATTGTGCCTTGCCATTAGAAACTCCTCACTTTGTAAGGAAGGTTATCATGACTGGATACTGTTCTGAATTTTGGCTATGTTTCTTAGTCATAGAAGAATAAGTCACAGATCTATGGGTCTTAATTCCTATTATAATAAAAACATGTTACTCTTGCCATTAGTAACATTGGAAAAGACTGATTTGAATATTGAATCTAAAACACATAGTGTAACCCATTTTTTGTAGATTCTACAAAGCTATAACTTATTTAAGAGAGTTATTCCTCCTTCAGTGACTAATCTTCTCTTATTGTAATAGTTTCTCTTTCCATCTCATTATCCCGAGGACTTCTCCAAAATAAAACTGGGGCTCTCCTCGTTCCCTGCTCTAATCCCTTTCTCTCAGGTCCTGATGAAAACAATATTCTATTTTAAATATCTAAACACAAAATATTTCCCTGAAAAACGATCAAGCTAAGCAAGTGAGAATCTTGAGAACCCTCACAGTAGGAGAAATCAACTTGAAGTACATGTTTTAATTTTTTAACATTATTATGAAATAATCATATTTTCACAAAATACCCTTTTTTACACATTCGTTTTCATGTATCCTTCCCATTCCTCCTTGCCTTCTTTATTCTCCTTAGTGTTTTTCTCTCTGTCGTTCTTTCGCAGCTGCTGCACAGAACGTCTGGTCATGAGCCACACAGGTTTCAGAGATGCTCATCCACTTTCTGGCCTAGTGGTGACGCTTCATCTCCCTGTTTAAACATGTCTTCCACTTCTGTCCCTCCTGTCAACTCGCCTGATTCCAGACTATCACTGGGACTGTTAATACCACCGCCTTCTAAAAGTGGCCTTCCCAGGCCAGTCAGTCAGCGCAGCATTTCAAGACCACATGTAAATTTTCAAAGCAGTAAATTTATTTTATTATCCCCCTATTTTTTTATACTTCTAGAAATGTGCCATTTTTATACTAATAAAAAAGTCAGGTAGGTCTTGAATTAATGTGATGGAATAGGAGTCTCTGTGTGTGCCATGTTCATTTCTTTTGGTTCCCTGATATCAGAGTTTCAAATAGAGGGTGGTTATAATGTAGAAATCTAAAAGATGAAATAGGACAAGTACATAAAGTATCTGAAGGACCCACCAGTCACGGCAATTGGGAAATGAGGTCCTTGGTGATACAGGTACAAGCAGCTTCAGTAGATTTCAGTGCAAAAAGAACAAAGTTTAGATTGAAATTAAATAAGTGGTTGGAAAAGGAAAACTACTCTCTTTCAAGAAGCTTAGTCTTGAAGGGAGGAGAAAGAAAGACAACAGGCAGGAGGAATAAAGAGTAAAGGCATTTTTGGTCAGTTTGTTTTGTTTTTAATGACAGGCAAGATTTAAATATTTTTACATCCTGAGAAGAAAGGAAGAAGATATGGAAGCCAGGGAGGTATGGGAAGTATATTATTCATGAATAAGAAGGAAGGGCAAGGGGTACAGTAATTCAATATTTAACAAAAGGTGACACAATTTTGCTGCTTGAAGAAATGCACTTAAAATCATTTTAACAGAATCGGAAACCTTTCACTCTGTGTGTACACAATCAGCCTCATGTATATTTCTTAAATCTCATGCAACATCAGTGAATCAGAAAAATGAGTGTAGTCTTAAATCTCTAACTTCAATAAGAACCACTTGAAACAATCCCTGTTCATGGTGTAGAGGAAAAGCACATTTTTCCTGTATCCCTCTTCAGAAGGGAAATTCTTTTTCTTTCATTCCTGATCAGATGAGATAGTTTTCATAGGAGGTTACACACATATATATTTTTCCACTGGTTGGTAAATTGATAATTGTTTCATATTCATGTTACTTCTTGGCTACATTTTCATTTTTGTTTCTCTGCATTTGTTTAGTCCTGACAAACATTTATCTGATAATTCAATAATATTATTGGTATCTTGGTGATTATTAATTTATTTTATAAGTCACCTATTTATTATAGAAAACAAGATGAAATTTTTCAGAAATGAGATAAACTACAATAAATAACAGTTTATTGTCATTGTACTTATCAATACAAATTAAAATATACTTTAGTTTTTAAAAATGTATAAATTGTTCATTTCATATAAATCTTTATACTTGGGAAGATGAGTTACTTACATTCAATTATTTCTATTTAAAATTGATAACCTTATACAAAATATATTACTGAAATCACTTCGTTATACATATAATTTCTAACATGTTTCTAATTGTCTGATACAAGTGGAAATAATTTTAGGTATACAAAATTCTAGCATCTTGGGTATCCATATAAACTAGTATTGTCACCCTTTTGCCATCATCTTTGAAAATATTGCAGACATTTTCCATTGCTTTCTTGCAAATGAGCATTTTACCACAGTTTGAGCCACATGAAATTGTTAATTTTTTGATTTTTAAAAATTATTTATAATCAGAGGATGAACTAGCCTATTTTAATATACCATCTTTGCTTGACTGCTGACCTATTGTCAAATTAATTAGGGTGCTTATTGAAGAATGTGTATTTTATTTTGTTTTATTTTATTGCATGATCTTAGAATGTCAAGTTATATGATTCAACAAAATTTGTTGTTTATATGTATTATTTGTGTGTATTGTTATACATTTGAAATACTTATTTGATAAGTGCTTATATGAAATGCCAACCTAATTCATATCATCTTCATTGCAGGCTGGCAGTGTAACACCGAAGTCACCCTCCACTGACATCTTTGATATGATTCCATTTTCTCCAGTATCACACCAGTCCTCCATACCTACTCACAATGGCACACAACCACCCCCAGTACCTTCAAGATCTGCTGAGATTAGTAAGCTTTCTAAATAAATAAATATTTCTTGCTCTATTTGGATACATTTTGAATTTTAATTAACACTGTGAGAATTGCATATCTTCCCAAGCTCACTAACAACTCTAATTATTAAAGTGTTATGTTTTTCTGTATGTGCCAAATGCAGCTAATTTACTTTATAATTCAGAGAGTACTACTAAAGACATCCTTGTTTGGAATTTGAACCTACTGAACAAACAATGATATTTTGGTGTAGGTTTACTTACATCATAATAAAATTGTTTAGTTATAGGTTTATTATACTTGAGATTTTATCAGTAATTTTTGTAAAAAATAACTGGAGGTAATAATTTTAGCTATTTTTTAACTTTATTAATACATCCTAGTTTAAATATTACTGTTATCATAGACTATATAGGTATTTTTGGTGGAAAATATATAAATTACATCAATTCTATGAATCAATTTATATCTTAATGATATGTAAGTTTTGTTCCCCACTCTCAGGGTTTCAAAAATGCTTAAAAAACATTGCTTTTATGTTTTATTTTCAATGTATCTGGAAGAAACACCAAAGTACCTTTTTGCTAAGTTAAAAAGCATATAACAAATGTTCATTTTTGATATTTTAGCTGCATATTGATCTGTCCCTGTCAGAGAATATAAAAAAATAGTTTCCAGTGACCATAAATCAGTCACTAAGCCCAAAGGGAAACTGAAGAAAAGAGATCTTATGCTTTATTAAATTCTTTCTCATTAACACTAATACATTTTGAATATAACTTTCAAGGTTTAGTTGAAGGCTTTAATATATGGCAGGACCTATAGTTTATTTCTTTTCACCTATGGAACACAACATCATTCATTGCTCATGTTGTGTACTTAATTCACTTACAGGACTTAAGTAAAATATTAGGGACATTTAAAATCAACTTATGAAAATATTTCAAAACATCAACTCAAAATAGACTTTGAAATGGGCAAGAATTTGGGGGGAAATCCCCAAAAGAATAGGAAAGAAAAGCAAACATAGACAAATGGAACTACTTTGAACTCAAAATTTTCTGCATAGCACTGGAAACAACAGAATAAAGAAACAACTTACAGAATAGGAGAAAATATTTTCAAGTTACATCTGGCAAAGAGTTAATATCTAGAATATGTTAGGAACTCAACCAATTAATAGCTAAAGGAAAAATGTAAAAATGGACAGAAGATCTACATAGACATTTCTCACAGGAAAACATACAAATGACCAATAGTTTATGAAAAAAACATTAAACCTTTCTAATCATCATGAAAATTCATACCAAAACCACAAGAGAAATCATCTCACTCCAGTTAAAATGACTATTATCAAAAAGACAAAAGATAACAAGTACTGGAAGAAGGATAAAAGGGAACTCTTGCACATTATGTAAATTAGTATATCCACTATGGAAAACAGTAGGGATGTAACTCAAAAAATTAAAAATAGTAACGTGATCCAACAATCCCACTACTTGTTGTATATCCAAAGGAAATGAAAGCAGTTTGTCAAAGACACATCTGGACATCTATGTTTTTTGTAGCACAGTTCACAGTAGCCAATAAATGGAAAGAACTTAAGTGTCCATTAACAATGAATAGATTAAAAAAAAATGTGGTACATATATTCAATGGAATATTTTTCAAGCTTAAAAATGAATGAAACACTGATGTTTGGGGAAAGGTGGATTGGATGGAACTGAACATTATTATATTAAGTGAAATAAGCAAGGCACAGAAAAAAGAAGTAGCATGTGATCACACTCATATGTAGAATATTAAAAAGTTGATCATGTAGTAGTTGGCATTAGAGCTGTAGTTACTAGAAGTTGGGGAGAATAGGGAGAAGGGAGGGATGGGGAGAGGTTACTCAATTGACCCAGTTACAGTTTAATAGTAGTAGGTATGCTATTGTACAATACAGTGACTTCAGAAAATGAAAATGTGCTGTATATTTTAAATAGCTAAAAGAATAAAATATTTGGAAATTCATATAACTAAGGAGGTGAAAGATCTCTACAATGAAAATTACAGAACACTGAAAAAAGAAGTTGCAGAAGATCTTAGATGGTGGAAAGACCTCCCATGTTCTTGGACAAGCAAAATTAATATTGTCAAAATTGTTGTACTACCAAAAGGAATATTCAGATTCAGTGCAATCTCCATTAATATAGAAGTGACATTCTTCACAAAACTAGAAATGTCAGGCCTAAAATTCATTTAGAAAAATTAGAGGCCCAGAACAACCAAAGTAATTCTAAACAAGAAGGGCTATGAAGGAGGCATAATAATGCCTGATCTCAAATTATATTGCAGAGCTGCACTAATATAAACAGCATGGTATTAGCATCAAAATAGACATGAAGATCAGCAGAATAGAATAGAAGACACAGAAGCGAATCTCATAATTGCAGTCATCTGATACTTGACAAAGGTCCCAAAAATAATTGTTGGAGAAAAGATAGCCTTTTTAATAAATGATGCTGGGAAAACTGGATATTCATTTCTAAAATAATGAAATTAGATCCCTATCTATCACCCTGAACAAAAGTCAAAGTGGATCAAAGACTTAGGAATTAGATCAGAAATGTTGAAAGCAGTAGAAAACGTAGGGTCAACAACCCATCATATTACTGCAGGCACCAACTAGGCACCAACTTCCTTAACAAGACCCCTAAAGTTCAAGAAATAAAAATAAGAACCAATAGGTAAGATACCATCAAATTAAAAGCTTCTTCACAACAATGAAAATGATTAAGAGCATCAAGACACAGCCCATAGAATGGGAGAAAATCTTTGCCAGCTATTCCTCTGAATGGGATTAATGTCCAAAATACTTAAAGAACTCAAAAAACTTACAACATAAATACAGATAACACAATCAATAAATGGACAAAAGAAGAAATTTCAAAGAATAAATACAAATGATCAACCAATATGAAAAAAAATTTTCAACATTTCTAGCAATTAATTTGGGATATGGAAATCAAAACTACACTAAAATTTTATCTTACCCCAGTCAGAATGGTAATTATCAAGAATACAAATAAAAAATGCAGGTGAGGATGTGGGGCTGGGGGACTCTGACATATTGTTGATGGGAATGCAATTTAGTACTATCACTCTGGAAAGCAGTGTGGAGATTCTTCAAATTACTAGGAATGGAATCACTGTATGACCCAACTTTTCTTATTCCTTAGTTTATTCCATATAACTAAAATTAGTTTATTACAATGATGCAGCCACATCAATATTTATGACAGCACAATTCACAATAGCCAAATTATAGAATCAACCCATCAATAGATGGATGGATTAAGAAAATGCAATATATATATATATATATATATATATATATATATATATATATATATAAGTTTTACTCAACCATAAAGAATGAAATTATGGCATTTGCCAAAAATTGGATGTAAGTGGAGAACATTATGCTAAGTGAAATAAATCAGATTAAAAAAAATGAAGGATTGAATGTTTTTGCTCATATGTAGAAGCTAGAGCACAATTTAAAAAAATGGTGAAGGGATCAGGTATCATAAAGATATAGGGAAAATCAGTGGAGCAGAAGGAGATCAAGAGGGATGAAAGAGGGGCAGGAAAGAAGAGGAAATGTGGAATGAAATTAACAAAATCACACTCTCTGCAAACATAAATATACTACAGTGAATTCCACCTTTATGTATATGTAGAAATTACCAGTCAGAAGTAAATAAATTAGAGAGTGAAAGGAAGATCAGTAGAGGAAGGAGAATGAGAAAGAGAGGGAAAGATTGGGGAACAGGAACTAAAATTGAGTACATAAAATTTCATGCATGTATGATTATGTTAAAATGAGCCCAACTACTATGTATAACGCTCTAACAGATATGCTTCATCTAATTAAAAAATTGCCTGATATATATATATATATATATATATATATATATATATACACACACACACACACACACACACACACACATACACACACAGTATTCCATAAATAAAATGTTTTATGTTTTTATTATCAGTTAAAATAAATTTAAACTAAACTATATATTGCAATACATTAGTTGACTTATATGTTTAATTGCTCTGGATATATTTTGTGCCAATGCAAAATTGAGGAAATAATTCATGACATACATATCATAGTGTGTTTTAGAAAATGTCCCCAACACCCTGATGTTATGATAGAGTGTTTTTAATTTGTTTTTTATCTTATGAGTGTGTCTGCATGTCTTTCTTTATCCTTGCCTTTCACACATTTAGACCTCCTCACAGATTCACTTATGTTCCCTAATTGTCTATAAACTCGGTGAATGAATGAATAATGTCCTTTCTTTGCTACTTTAAACCATTATCTAGGAAAATGCATGATATATGTGTTCAATAAATTTTCTGAATAGAGCAAAGAATGACTGACTGAAGCACCACCTCTTAGTTTTTATTCTTTTACCCCTGGATCAGACTCAACTAATTTTAATTTTGTTTATAATTTTTGTTCTGAATTGATACCCATGTGAGCTGAACAAACAAACAAAAAAAAACACCAGAGAGTTCTGTAATGTTTATTAATTTACATGGAATTAGTCTCTTAATGTGCAAGGTGGTTTGTTCTTTAACTTGGAAGAGAATCATGGGCTCATGAGAATAAGTTGGGAAACCTCCTGACAGAAAAAAATAGCATGTCCAGTCATACCACATACTCCCCAAAACCCACCTGAAATCTCTAGTGATTCTGTAGTTCCAATTTGAGAAAAGTCTATTTTATGAAAATCTCTATTCTCTCTGATCAGCAGTCTGTCATTTAGGTTAATCTGTTCTTTTAAACAAACACCTACAATGTAAAAAACACTGGGTCATGTACTTGTAGTATCATGGTTACCAGAACATGCTTCCAAACAAAATTTCCTCTGTTCTCTAATTTTTATTTATTGCCTGAGCCCTATCAGACCGAGGGAGGGAGGTAAAAACAGTAATAGTATATTCATCAGTTACATAGAAAGTAACAATACATTCCCATTGTTGAGAATACTTCTGTTTTTAGAGTTTTGTCCCAATGTAATTGTTGAGAATGCTCCTTTCACTTTAGAAGTGCCTTATTTGGATAATGAATTATATGTCCCCCTTATTTATATAATACTCACCAGTTCCAGAAACTCCCAAACATTTTACCAATTATTAACTTATTTATAACTCAAGAAACTGAAAAATACTTGGAACTGGGAAAAGCAAGGATCCTTCATGATGAGAGTGCCTGAGTGATTTTAGAGGAAATGATAAAAAGAAGTAGCATAAATATTACTTCTTATATACCATTGAACCCCACTGGGAATTTGTTTTCAGCAAAACAATGGTATGAATATGTATCAATATTCTTCCTATACATTATTTAATATTTTCCAATTCAGATTTCATTTGAATTGATTCAGAGGAATCAAATGTTAATATTTTTCAAATTTTTAAAGTATATAATAGGTCACACGTGTTCTATAAGTTACAAACATAATTTTAACTTTATTACTTCTTTAATGACACAAAGTGGCACATACCCAAGAATACACACAAAAAGAACTTTTTTAAAATACTGCTTTCCTGCTGTTTTCTTAAAAATAAATATAAGGATAAAAGTTTCATAGCTCAGGGGTTAGAGCAGGGGTTATTGCTGATATAGGAGGATTTTTGTTCAAAATTTGTCTCATTGTGGCTATCTATGAAGATGATATGATTTCATAGTACATAAGATAAAATGCCTTGAGTTTTTTTCTGAGTAAAAAGTGTTATAAAAGTATGTAAAACTTCTTACTAATCTCTTCGGTCTTATCACTTTCTAATTTTTTGTGACATAACAATAAATGGAACTAGGAAAGTCTTGATGAAAATTATGTCAATTTTAGTACATTTTACATGTTGCAAACATTCAAATGTTATATTAATTATCAAATATTTGTTGAGGTTTATATTTCTACATTAAAGACACAGAAACATCTCTGGATTATAATTCTTTATAATCAAACAGTTTTTAATCTCATAAAATGGATTTTTACTTCTTTAGTCTAAACTCCAGAAAGATCAACATAAAATGTAAGTGTATAGAGGCTTATTTGATCATATAAATATTGTATTTATTTATATAATCCTGCCTTTGAAATCAGATTTGCCCCAATTTGTTTCTAGTCATTTCCTTTACTAAAATACTTTCTTCCTTTTAGAACGGGATCTGTTCGGAGCTGAACCTTTTGACCCATTTAACTGTGGAGCAGGGGATTTCCCTCCAGATATTCAATCAAAATTAGATGAGATGCAGGTAACCATCTTAACACATTGAACTATAAATGGCTTATCTCTTTTAAATTTGGGACAAAGAAAATGTTATATATCAAAACTACTCTTTAATTATTGTCAATATAAAAATTACTTAAAAGTAACTACATTAAAAATTACATCTAGTTCTAAAAATACGACTGATAAGGATTAAGTTGTTGATTTTTATTTTTATGGTTCAATTTACCATGGAAATACGATGGTTCCTTTTTTTTAACAATATGGCATGGATTCTAATGGATTGTTGTTTGAAATCCAGAAATTAAAAGGCCATTGCAATAGATTTATAAGATTTCTCAGTCTTAACAATTTCAAAATTGTAAATGGGTAGATGTGGGAAAATCTTTGTAAGAGTAAAGTCATTCTGTCTGAAAGGAAGCATTGTAGCTGTGGTTCATAACTTCTGGGCTATTATTGAAAAAGCAGACACCCAGTGACAGCTTCTTTAGGAATGTAGTGAGTTGGGTTTTCATTTCTGTCTCCTTTTTCACTTTTGAATTCTAAACTGTTCTGAAACATTGAGCAAATTGGGTTTAAAAGCTTTATACAATGCTCCATGATTAATAAGCAGGCTTGAAAAGACTAAAGTCTTCTCTTTATATTTTCCCTTACATTTTGATGAAGGTATTAGGCCCTATTATTTATGAAAAAGTTTCTATATGGTAAAATCCAGATAGACACCAATAAAATGAAGGTTCTTGAGAAGAGATGGTGAAGACATTAAGGCAATATGAAGTGGGTGTTTCCATTAATTAGTCCTGAGTTACTCCATCATTCTCCATGCTTCACTCCTTCCCACACATACACCCCCCAAAACTTAGTGGGTGAACTGTGATCTAACATTAGTAAACATGTTCCTCTTCCTGGAAAAATAATACAAATACCCTTCCACTCATTTTGAACTGTCCTATTTTCCAAGTATTATGTGAACTCCTTATTTTTGTAGATTTAATCCTGTGTACATTTTAAAAGTTGAGTTTTGAAAACGTATTTATCTTGTGTTTTCAAAGTAGATGTTAAAACAATATTTTTCAAGTTGGATGATTTGTAGTTCTTTTTTCTATGAAAAAATTTTTTTCGATCTGTACAACCTACTTAAATTTTTATTTCCCAAATATTGACAAAAAAGTTATAAACAACTTACCCTTACATTTATTACATAATTATGAATGCAAAAAATAATTAAATAAAAATGACATTGAATCACCAACAAAATGCAAATTAAGAACTTTAATGTTACAGAGTGGGTGATATTATATGGCTAAAATTAAAATGACTGTATTAAATTTCTGCTTTTTTCAATAAGCATCCTTTCTGATTATGCAAATTCCCTACCTTTTTATGTATTTCAAATACTATGAAAAATTTACTCAAAACCTGCATGATTAATTATTGATGATGATGTATTTCATGTAAAATCAACTCCTTTTATTTTCATCATTTAACCAATTAGGTTTATACAACCAGGGACTAATGAGTTTGTAGGAGCAACACAAACATGGGCACTGATAGGGCAGTACTTGTTAGAGTGATGCAGGTCATAAAAACTACTTGGCTAGGAAGGATTTTTATCACAAAATTTAAAAATTCTATAGATTTTAAAAAACGAGCCTCCATCTCACGATTTTTATGTCATTCAAGTTTGAGAAACACTATCAGAATGATTGAATGATGTGTTGGTCAAAGAACTTTAAACTGTGGTGCTTTTGATTTTGTTTTTGCTGTTTTTAATATTTTCTTAATCTCTTTTTTTATTCTCATCTGCTTTCATGGTGGGTAGCGCCAGCGATGGTTGGTATATTATTTTCAGCAACTTACAACCTTTTTAAAGCTAAAAGCTTAATATTGCATGCTTTATTTAATAAATGTTCAAACAGCAATTTCATATGAATGTATCAGATCATTAGTTGTGGTTAAAGTTTTACTATTCACAATTTAAGGTTATTTTTTCCATGATTTAGTCACTCTTGTGCTTTTCATCTTTTTGATTGTTTCTTCTAGTGCAGAATTTACTTGTAAGATCACATTAAAGTAAAATAATGTTTTATTTACTTAAGTCTGATGAATTTTGTTAGTAACCTTGCTGTTCCTAATTAACTATTGTGCACATTTAGCTACTATTTCTATCTATGCATATCATGTAAAAGGCTAATATAGTATAATAGTTTCTGGATGCTGCATTGAGTTAATAAGCCTAGTGAAATATTGTTTTCCTCTTTGATTTACAGAGGATTTTGACTTAGTAATTCTTAAGAGAATTCAATTGTTTCAAATCACAGAATGTCTCATGCATCTAAGACTATAAGCAGAAATGCTAAGCTATATTTCATTTTAACTAATTAGAAAATTAGATATTTATTTGAAATCTATAATATAGTTATTTGAACTGATATAATTTTAACCGAGTGGCACATGTCTCCTATAAACTAATCAGTGGGATAATATTGATGCCCAGAAACATACTTTGTGAGCCATAATAATTTAATATGCTAAAAAACAAGATGGGTAAGTCATGAAGGATGAAAGAATTACGCACAAATGGTGTCAAGTCAATGGTGAATAATTTAGGAGAATATTAATGTCCAGGTAAATAAAACTTACAATAATATCCAAGTAAATTTCAAAAGCATTAGGCAGTTAAAAATGTTTGAAATATATGTGAATATTCATCAGACTTTTGAACTGGAGATAGATTTTTATAAGGAAGAATATACACATGTAGTTTTTTTTTATATTTATTTTTTAGTTGTAGTTGGACACAACATCTTTATTTCACTTTTTCATTTTTGTATGTGGTGCTAAGGATCGAACCCAGGGTCTTACACATGCGAGGCGAGTGCTCTACCGCTGAGCTAGGCGAGTGCTCTACCGCTGAGCCACAACCCCAGCCCCACATATAGTTTTATAAAGTTTTTTATAATCTGTTCCACTGGGATATATAAATACTACACACACACACACACACACACAGAAATAGACAAAAATTAGGAAACTAAACAATCAACAGAAAAATAAAAAACAGAAGATCAAAAAAGAAGACCACATGCAGCTAACATACATACAGGTATTGACTAATAAAAGGAAACATACAAATTTAAAGAATTTCAATGCCATTTTGATCTAGCAAATTAACTACTTCATTTTCTTACTAGTAATTAGCACAAGTGAAAGAATGCTGCAACAATCACTTTAAGTCATTCACAGCTTCCCTTTGGATGGTAATTTGTTAATAATATTTTAATTTGTATCTGGTATTAAAATCTTTGAAATAGTCTATTATTTTCTGAGGAGAAAATAATTAGAAATTTGTTAAATCTCTATGCACAAAAATATGATACTATCTGTATTCATGATTGTAAAATACTGGAAGTTAATAAGTAATTGTAAAATTTAAAATTATATTGTATAGTCAGGATAAATTAGTTTTATTTGAACTGCAATACAGGAAGTTGGTTCTGGTAGAGAAAACAGAAAAATAGAAAATTATAGCTGATATATATAATATATTACATAAATGAAAAAGTTATTTATGCTGCCATTAAAATCATTAAAAAACTATACATAGGAAAAATATAGACTCAATACTTATGTCAGCATTTAAACAGTTGTTACATATGACACGTTTTTCCTTGATATGCTTTTCTCTATTTCAATAAGCAATGCAGTTGAGCAAAATATTTTATATAATTTATATGATTAATGTTAACTATAAAATTATTCTTTTTGTGATACTAGTTAATGATAAATCCCATAAATTCCTAAAAAAAGGACTCATTTTTCATTCAGAAGTTTAAGATTCAAGACAATATGGAAATGTTGGAGGGATGCAGAATTAATTAAATTATGATTCTCAAAATGAAACTTCTGAAGGAAGGTCAAAAATGTGCAGGAAATTTCATTTTAGGAGGAAATAAAACCAAGGAGCTTTATAAGATGTATGTGCTAATTAGGATGAGTAGATTTCCTAAGGGAACTTTGAAAGGATCCTTTAAAAATCACCATGGAGATATTGTTCTGCTCTACAAACAAGTATTGAAATAATGTTTGATACCTACTTAACTTTGCTGTTTTGCCTTTAATACTGATGACATATTGATAGTTAATATTTTCAGGATAAATGAAGTGATACTAGTTTAATTTCAGAATGAACTGATAAAATTAAAATGCCATATGGTATCAGTCCTTTCCAAAGGTAATTATCTCTCTAGTTATCACTTCTACCTATGTACCTATCCCATATCATTCATTATATACTAGAAGATGATAGTACATAGCCCTTCAGATATCCACATAAAATGTTTTGAAAGTATAGTTTATTTCCAATATTTTCAGTTTAAAATATTCACTTTTTAAAGTAGTTGGTGGCCACTAGAAACTATGCATAAACTATGCATAATATGGGAAAATATTTCTTTTTGTAATACTAACAAATCTTAAAAAAAAAATCATGGTCAGTACTCTGACCTTTACTGAATTTAATTTGTATTTGTATTTAATATAATTTGTATTTCATATACTGAAAAGAAGTTTTGAAAATGCAGTGATAGCCTTGCTTTATGCTATACATATAGTAAAGAGCATGGTTAGAATATTAATTACAAATAAAGGGTGTCTTGCAGGTTTATAAATACTGTCTCCTCTATATGAAAATGCTTGCATTGGCATTTAGAAAGATAAATGCTTTTAAATACGTAGTCTAATTGGTTCCACAAGGAAACCTCCAATGTGACCTTTAGTTCCACTGATTGTTGGGAGTCTACACTTTTCATAGTGCATAGACTAGGGGCCAGTAAGAAGATGTAGGGAGAGGGTAAACCTAGCAGTGGCCCACAGTTCAATTGTCTTATGCAAAATAAAAGAGCTTGTGGTGGAGAAGCACATATTTTTTTTTTTTGCCACAAAGTTATAATAAAAAATGTTAGGGGAAATAAAAAGCACAAAATTTTCATGGCAGTGACGCACTTAAGGTCAATAAATCAGCAGCAACTTAACTTCTAAAACATGCTGGTGGAAACAGGAGTTCAAGAAGGCAGAACAATAGCAGGACTTGGGAAAGTTTCTCTAAGGCACAGTGGTCTACAGGGCTCTGCTGCACCCAGAAACAGCACTACATTTACAAATTGTATATTACCCAGGCTCTGACAGAGTTAACCAGGGAAAAAATGATGAAGATTACCAGGCTATCTTGAACTTCTCCTCACCATGAGGTGTAGCTCTCTTGATAATATTTAAATTAATAATTATCTTTAAATTCAACAGATTAAGCCACAGTAGAATTGAATATTAAATAGGTTCTACTGAAAAAGAAGCATTTAAGTCTTAAAAGTACTTAATTTCCTATATTGTTACTTTCTTCTGTTTCTCATGCATGATAACCTCACATATATTTAAATCATTAAAATTTTAATAAGTATAAAAGAACTGCCAGTGATGTACATCTGTATAAAAATTCGACAAGCCAGAATTTTGCATATGATTATTTTTTAGTTGATTGAAGTACAAAGATTTCAACTTTTGTTCATCTTCTCTTCTACTTACTGATTTTATTTTACTTTGTCTTGGGCATTTTCTATTTTAATGATTTTATTCTGTCTTACAGGAGGGGTTCAAAATGGGACTAACTCTTGAAGGCACTGTATTTTGTCTCGACCCAGTAGACAGTAGGTGCTGATGTCAAGAACAAGAGTCCATCCCTGTTAATTTTTTGTATACACATATATCATTCATTATTACTTTGAAAGGTATTATACATGTGCCAAAATATATTTTAATATCTTAATATTTTGAAAGTCATCACGATAAAATTTCTTCACACTGTTGATCTGTAATTTTATTTTAAAACAACTTAGTATTATGTATAGCATACTTTAAAATTCATTTGTTTCTGTTGTAGTTGAATTTATAATTGAAAGAGATTATGCAAATATCTGCTTTGTCTAAGTTCTAAATAATTAGCACCTTGAAATTTGTGTTCATTCTCCAGGCTGTTAATTTATTATTGATGTTCAAAAAGCCATACCTTAATGAAACTACTTAAAATTCTGAAGAAATATACCAATGCCAAACTAAACATGCCCTATTTTCAAAGGAAAAAGCATGTTGCCATTCATTTGACAGATGTCATTCTATGTATAAAATGTTCACGTTGTTGGGAAAATTTGAACTTTGCCTACTATGCTACCAGGTCACAAATTTTTAGTTGGTTAAAAAATGATAGAAATTCCAATAACAATTCAATCAAATGTATTTCAAATATTAGTAAATACAAGCTAATAATATTAATTATTGTTATTAGTTATATTAAAAAATGTTAAATTTATTTCATAAATGTGGAAAAAATAAAAAGTTATGAAATCTTAAAATTTCATTTCTAATGTGTTAAGTTACATTCCTATGACAGCTGAACATCATGTGAAACATTTGGAATATTTGCTCACCATAGGTGCAATGCCTAGCAACCATGCTTACTTTGCCAAATGCATTTCTCGTCACTAAATAAGGACTATCATCATGTCATATTCTCTTCTTTGATAGAGATATTTTTCCTCACCAAAGTTTATTTTCTGATCCCCCATTCATTTGATACTTTAAAATTTATGATAGCTATCTATATAAATTATCAAAATATTTAGTCAATACCATTTGTCTTTGTTTTGTTGAATCAAAATCTCATTTTTCATGAAAATTAAGTTTCTATTCAGCTTCCTCTTGAACATGAGCAATATAAAATTCTCTAGAACCTTATTTGTGATGTGCTGATGAACCCTGACATTTGAAAATATTTGTTTTCTATATCTTTGCCCATCATATAACAGAATAACAATATCCATGTGGCAAAAATTGATGGTAAAAATTTTAATGTGGCTTATCTTTATCACATTATAAGAAAAATAAATTAATGAAAATATAGGCTTAGTTTGAGGGTAGCTCTCAAAAATAAATGAATATATAAATAGGTTCTTTTACTCATGGAAATTTCTTCAATTGTTAAGGTACATTTTCACTAGTAAAACAAATCAAATATGCTTATGCAAAATTGTATGTATTTCCATTATATTTTATGGTATATATGAACCTTCTTGTTTGTGTTGTTATCTGCTAAGTCATATGTTAATTAGAGGTAGTATATGTTTCATAATGAAGAGTCTTTATAATTTTGTTTGTCATATAGTATTTTGGAATTTATATAATGAGGATGATTAGAAGCCACATAAATGGCTTTTTTTAACAGATAGAATTTGTATTTTTATTGTATTTTAAAAAGCTTTATGTAATAGGTATATATATATTAGTGGCCATTTATTATCAGTGGTAACACAATAGAGTACTAAGAGGATATTTGCACATTTAAGATGTTACTTTACCAATTTTTAATGGTAATCAATTCTGCTACTGGCATGATTAAATAGTGCATAACTGGTCATTAATTATGAACATCGATTTCACCAGTGCGTTTTTATGAATATATGATTGGAAATTGTATTTCTATGTAAACTCAATGATATGTTTGATTTTGCTGAGAATAAAAGTTTTTAAATAAATTAAATTGTATCATTTACTCATTAAATAATCTCTAGACATAATCTGCAGCTATGTACAATAAATTTCCTTGGTTATTAAAGCTGAAGAAAGAGAAGCAGGAAGGGAGGGAGAAAGAAAGAAAAAAAGGAAGGAAAGAAAGAAAAAGTCTTTACTTTTAGCTTTATTTCCTACAGCCCACACACATTTTAGCTTTTTTGAGAAAATATCATTCAGTTGTGAAAACATGGACATGATCCTGCTGATGAGAAAGGTCACGATTTTGTTCCTTTCACTAGAAGCATCTGGTGCAATAACTATATTATGTAAATAATTTCTTCCCATTGTTGGGGACTTTTTAAACTAGTAAGACAAAGAGTGTCTTAGCTCACAGTCTCAAAATGTGGACTTGATAATATAATTTTTGTTATGGCTAATTGTGCAATTATGAAGTTTTGAATCTATCCAAAACATAGTGTTAATCATCTTAGAACCACACAAGTCTCACGTACATTGCCTTTGTACAGTGAATAAGTCCCAAATTCATACAATAAAATTCCTTTATTACTCAATAAATGTGAATAACATGTATTATGTGGGTAGGAAAACAGGCAGTAAATATGCTAATAGATATGTTAAATTGACAGGCTCCCAGCCTTCAGTAATTTTATAGTCATAAAGGAAAAAGAAAATTATAGAGCTACTAAATGAAAACCAGTGAAACAAAACCTTCCCTGGGAACATTTGTATTTCACTGTGTTTAAATTCAGGTACTTTTCCTATGTTAGTGTCTATAGTGTCAGATATCCAGTGTGAGGTTTATCAAGACAGGATAATGGCAATAATTTTCTTCCTTTCTTCTTGTTTCTTGGGTTTTGGATTTGAAGTTTTTTAATTTAGTGATTTGATGGGAATTCGTTTTCAAATAGAATTTCTGATAGATTTTATGATGTTGCATTTCTAACCACTGATATATTTTATTATTTTTGATGTTACTATAACCGTGAAAACAAAAACTGGCTGTTAATATTTTTTTTTTATTTCAGTGTTTCCAACTATAGTTCCAAATTCAATATTTACTCAGGATTTTGGGTTTCAGGCTCTGTTAAATAACTTATCGAATCTTGGACTCACTTTTGACAACTAAATCTCAGACTCCACCTAAACTGGATCCCCATAAGCAGCTAGCAAATTGTTGATATGGGCATGACTCGTGTTCTCCACAGACTCATGTGTTTCATACAGTAAGTATCTTCTCCTTATAACTTCAGACAAATTTTTTAAGAACTAATCTCTCCAATGCCCTTCTCAAAAACCTTACCCAAACCTTAATTCTTATACAATTATCTCATGGTCTGATCATATGTTGTTATATAAGGTCCAAGGTAACAAGCTTATGAAATTTTCTTCCACAAAATCAATTTTCTCTTGAATTCATCCATAGTGGAGATCCCTTTACTCCAGCAAAGACACCAATCCCTAAAATCATTAAATCTTGTATTTCTTTGCTTTCTAATGAATTTTTATGAAATAAGGATATTACTTAAATACATTGCCTTTCTCTAGATTAATTTTCCACTTGACTTCACAGATTTTCAGCAACACTATTTCTTAAGCCAGAGTGAAAGAATACACAAAAGATAGCATACTTAAGAAGGCATTGAGTTTAAAATCTTTTTCCTCATTTCTCTGACATTACATGATAACTTGATAGCTGAAATCCTTGTTTCTGTATCACTAAATTTTGTTTTGTGTTAATGAATACTACCAGCATGACTGTAACAAAATTTGCAAAAATCTACCTTATTTAATTACCTTAGCCACAATTTGGCATTTGTTGAGATGACTGTTCAAAACTCATTGAAATAAACTCTTCCAATTTTCAGACAACTCTATAGATAATTTAGAACATTCTTTATGACTTTTAAGTGCTGCTATTTTCATTAAAGTTGACTGGACTTGATTATGTAAAAGTTATCATCTGATTCTCCTGTTTACACTGTTCCTACTAAATATTCTGAAATCCCATAGCATTTTCTTGGTACCTTTGGCTTAATCAGCTTATTAATATTTTTTTCAAAAATTATTAAATATAATCTTGGAAACACCCAACTTTTTATTTTTAATAAAATATTCTTTAGAAATTTTCTGTTCCACCATCTTGAAGTGAAGGATTGCTTTGACATCCTTGTATCCTCTTTGGTACCAACCACAACATTTTTACCCATAAGCATTCAGGAAAAGTTTAAATCATTCTTCATCATTCTTCCTGCTCATGATGTGAACTCAGGTTTCTTGTGCTGTCTTAGAGAAGAATAACATATCTTCTAGATAAATATTAGGAGAAGATAACTACTTTATCCTCTATAAGTAAATTAAATCTTTACTGTTGTGTTAACACTCCACAGCAATAATTTGCTAAATAAAACTCTTGATAATTATCTAAAAGCATCTAACAACAACCATAGAATCACAGGCTAAGGAAGCCTGGCTCAGTTGAAGTAGGAAAACAAAAGAATGATTATTGAGCTTCAGAGATGAATGTTATATAATTAAGAAACATTCCCTACATTCAAAAGGGTAGAGAGCTGTATTTGTTCAGCATGTGTATTAAAGAATGAGAGTCAGAAATTCACACTGTAACTTCACTTGAATTCCATATGTGGGCACACATTTTTCATTGGCTTTAAATATCTTTAAGTTCATTTATCTTTCCTTAACTTTTCATTGTCATCTTCAAATGAGATTTCACAAGAACATGCTGGGGTCCTTCACAGTTGCCTACTCCTCCCTCTGTCTGGTCAGCCTGCTATGTTCTAGTCTGTTCCAGAGGTCACTCCTTCCAATAGAAATAGCTGTCTGGATGGCCTGGAAATAATCCAGACTGGTTCTTTCTTGCAAAGAAAACGAAGAGAGATATTTGTTTCTTGGCTGCATTTTGAAAGGAAAAAAAGTAGAAAAATTTTATGGCTGCATCTACCAATACTTGAAAAAAATTAATATTATACTAGGACCCATTTAAAATGGGTATTATTTTCTTATGCTTTGTCTTCATTATACTTTTTAAAATGTTTTTTAGTTGTAGATGGACACAATACCTTTGTTTCATTTATTTATTTTTATGTGGTGCTGAGGATTGAGCCCAGCGCCTCACACATGCTAGGCAAGTGCTCTACCACTGAGCTACAGTCCCAGCCCCATTACACTTTTTATATGCTTTAAAAATCAGTTATTTGCTCTCAGTATCCTTATATAATTTAATAGATAATTATCACCAGTACATATAGGAAACTTTTTAAAACATGCAGCAAATTCTGATCTCTCACTCTGTTTCTGTCCCTCTCACACACACCTATACACTCCACTTATTTGTTTTTGGTAGCTGCTCTAGTAGAAATTAGATTATCTTAAGTTGTGCGAGACTGTAGACAGCCCAGGGGATGGGAGAGGAGAAGTAATGAGGGAAAAGTCATAAATCGTCAGAGATATCAACTTACCTACGTTGACAAAGTGACTGTGCACAGATATTTGTCCTGTTCATTTTCCAGACAAATTTGAACATTTGTGGGACAGGGAGTAATAACAATGATGCAATTTTATGGCAGGCTTTTTCTATAGTGATTCCTCTTTGTTTCCTCTAGTTCTCTGATAATGCCTACAGTTTTCTTCTTTTCTAGATAAAAGGAATTTAAAAGAAAATTACCTGAAAATAAACTGGCTAGGGTTTCATGACTTCCTGCCACCAGCAGGAATTAGAAAAATAAATATTGGATATTTGGAATTACTCCACTTTTAAAATTTTCACAACGTACCTTACTTGAATTTTTAAGTAGTTTTTTTTTTTTTTTTTTTTTTTTTTAAGATTACTTACATTAATTACCTTTGCTTTACAATAGCTTAGCTTGATCTCTAGGGAATCATTGAACTAAAATGTGAATCTCTATGCCATGATGAGATTATGCTGAACACTTTAGTCTTTTATTTGAGTTTAGGAAAGTCATATAATGGGATCCTGGCTCCTGAAGTTCATAAATATTAGCTATTTTAATGTAGAAAAGAAGAAAATCCCTCAGATAAACCTTAGATTAAGAAAAAAATGTCAGAGGGAACTATGCATTTCACATTTTATTTACATGCTAGTGTAAATAAATAATGAATCAAAGACTTCCAGGTAAAAAGAGCAACTAGCAGGAACTCAGAGGTGATAATGGTCCTGTGAAAGAGGGAAGGAGGGATCCCAAAACTGTCACCATCTTTGCATCATTTTATTACCATGCTTCTTATATAGAATTCTCTTTCATAAAAAGTACAGGACAAAGCAAAAATATCATTCAGATCCTCTCCTTTCTCAAGTTTTCATGTTCCTAGGGACACATTTGCAGACAGACTTCAGAAAATCTTCACACCAGAATAGAACTGTTGTTTCTCTACAGAAGTATCAATGGCATGGCACTTTTTCAGAGTAATTTCTCCATCAATGACATGTGCCACACAAAAATTCAAAGGCATCCCTCTTTCCAACTGAAAGCTAACCTTTGAAAGTGCCAGCAAAGAAAATACTAGAATATATAAGATGATACTATGCCAAAATGTCAAAACACAGGTATTCTTAACTATGCTCACATGCATAGAGATATGCAGACTTGCAGAGAATTTATCATATATCTGGATTTTTATAGAAACTTGCCTTTAGGTGCTTTGGTTTTACAATGAAGTTTGGTTTTACAATGTGCGAGTGTGAATGTTAGAATACTTTCTTTAAATGGATTCAAGTATAATTTGCCTTTGACATGTTGAATTATACTTCCTTGAGTAGATTTTTTGGCAACGTTTTTTTATGTTTGTTTTACTATAAAGGAATGAAAATGCAGAGAACATAAAAATCCCCAGGATGCTTGTTAAATCTTCCAAAGGCGGCATTACCCTGTGCGTTTCTCATCACTCTGCATCCCCTCCTTAAGCTTAATCACAGAGCTGAAGCTCGAGAAAACAGCTGGCTCTGTAAACCACAAGGGGCTCCAGTATTTGTCTCTGCTGCACAAATTGATCAGATTTCCACTAATCTTTAGAAAATATTTTTTTTAAAAGAAAGAAACCTAAAATACATCCCTGTTAGCAAATAGTTCATCTTTTTAAGAGGCAACCAAGAATGTCTATCTAGTCAAATAAGACTAATTAGTTTCTACCCAGAAAATAAAACCAGTGAGACCATGGAAAGCACATGAGTCATATGACCTAGTTGAATTTATTTAGAACACACAAACACTCACAAAAATTTGGGATTCCATCAAAACCAGATTGTTTCCCGCACTGTTCCACAACTAAAATTAGAAGGCCAAAGGAAAATTGGACTAATGTTAGAAGAGCAATGCATGAAAGTCATCTAACTAAAAACAAAATAAAATAAGTGGAACAATAGAAGGAAGATATTTTGCCATCTTGGTTTCTATGTTTCTAAAGTCTGTTCAATAGCATTTCATACATATATAATAATATTTAATATTAACTTGCATCCAGGAATATTTTCCCTTAATTATCAGGAAAATTGCAATAGTGAATTCATTTCGTGGATGTTTAAAGGAATGGAGTTATTTTGGAATGTGCTTGCTTTCAAGAAAGGCCAAACATGATTAAAATAAATGCATTAATTCATTATTGTTCTTCATGAGAATGAACAATTTAAAGCAGAAAGAAACTTTAGCTCTGTTTCAAAAGGTCAGCTGTGATGATATTTATGAGGAAAACTGAAGTCTCATTTTTAATACTTGAGACAGATGCTTTATGTTAAAAGACTTCTCTGATGAGGCCCTTTTGTACCAACTGAAGTCCGTTCCCCTGAGTGGGTATAGAGTGGAATAAAAAGCAAGTTATTGTCTTTTACTAACAATATGTGCCTCAATGTACATATTCTGATGGGACAATTAAAATATCTACACCATGGCTACATTCCCACACATACGCATTCATACACACTTATTTCTCTCACTGGAAGAGAGAGAGAGAGAGAGAGAGAGAGAGAGAGAGAGATGTGTACAGACCTGAGGAGTCTAGAAATGTGATTCTGAATTTGGTCTAAACCAAATATCCAAATAGCTTGGGATATTCACTTTGGAAACATTTTAGGCACATATTTTTAAAATTTCAATTCCTAAAGGCAAAATTATCAAAGGAAAATGTTATAAACACGAATATATATTGGCAAGAATAATGTTTGTTTATGACTGCCAAAATTTCAAGATTACTGCTAGAGATTATGAGGTATCTATGAGGCCAGAAAGACCATTATGAGATGAACAATCCTTTCCTTCAGCACTCATCAAAGAACAGTCTTTGGTATACGTGAAACCACAAGCACATCAGTGGGAACTTACTGCAGTGAGTTGGAAATACTGCAGTCAAACCACTAATCATGGCGGCAAGATTTCCCAGAATAAAGCCATTGCTTCAGAATTGTGCCAACTACTTGGGTTAAAAACATGGCTTTAAAAATTACAGATCAGCAGAATATGAAATGGCTATTATCAAACTACAGAAATGTGGTTTTAAAGGAGATAGCTTGAATAGCATTTCATAATGATTTTTATTTTATTTTTTTAGATATAGGATCTCAAAGATAGTTACAATCACCGCCAGGTATTCATTCAGTGAAGCCAGGGAATGCATCAAGGAATTCCTATTCCTATTCTGCCTAAGTGAATTTTTCTCAAAAAATATATGGAAGTCTTTTTTCTCTTTTTTTTGAATAGAATATATGTCCACATGTATAAGTAACAAGTAACCATACAGAATATTATTCTTATTTTATCTATATACTTGCCCAGATGTGTTCATAAGTTATTATTGACTTTTATTTTGATACTTCATATTAGTTGTGTTAATATGAACTATAGCCAAGACAATTATGTATATAGAAAAGTGTGATATTTAAATTTCTATTTAATATTTATAGTGATAGTCCAGGCAGATCCAGGATTAGAGGTGACAGAGATAATTTATTATCAACAATTTTAACATGTTTTTCCCCAGTGTATATAAAATTGTGTGCATTATTTAACAGAAATTTTTGATTATTATATCAATACTTTATGCCTATAGATGTGAAAGTACAATAGAAACTAGTGGATTTTCATATGAATGCCTTAAAATCCACGAGGCATAGATATTTTCTTATTGAAATAAATAATTAACATATTATTTCAAATGTTTCCTTTACAGCTCACTCCATTCTTAGATAATCTTAAATAATTTTCTTTGATGAAAACTAAGAAATCAGATAATGTTAAGAATGCCTGAACTAAAAATAGAAGGTAACATTTAAGTAGACAAAAAAATGGGGAAAATATTCATGATTTTTAAAAGTTATCAAGATCAAAATTGTCATAAATATTAATGATGACTTAATGAGTATATGTGTTCTGTAACTATAAAATAAATGGCACTTATATCATTAAATTTAATTTAATTCACAAAATTTTTTTTCTCTATTGGAATTTTAAGTAGAACGCGAATTGTGTTAGGCATATGATAGAATGTGGGTTTGTTCTATTACATTTTTAATGTTTTTTACTGAACTTTAACATATATTCCTTTAATTTCTAGTTGTAATTTGGGTTTTAGCTTCTTTTTATAAAATTATATGCAAGTACAGTTATAGTTGTTAATGGTGTGCTGAGTTTACCATGGTAGCTAAGGTTAAAATATTCTGAAGTGAACTTTGAAGAAACTTACTGGGGCCAATGATTATCAGAAGAAAAATATCGTAAAATGTTAGGACTGTGACTGTTCTTGATGATATCATTCTCAACTAGAACTTCCAAGTTACATAATATTATTTGGATAAAATTTGAAATACTGACAATTGCCAGTGAGGATATGGAGCAATATGAAGTCTCAGTTGTTGAAGTGAGAATATAAAGTGGTACAGCAAATTTGGGAAACAGTTTGGCAGTTTCTTACAAAACTAAATATGTTCTTACCATTTAATTCACCAATCATGACCTTGGTATGTATCCGAATGAGTTAAAAACCTATATCTACACTATCCTGAATGTTTGCAGCAATTTTGTTCATTATCGTCTCAAATTGGCAGCAAACAAGGTGTCTTCCAACATTTAAATATATGAGCAAACCATGCTACATCTGTGAATGTATTCCCCTACAATATTATTCATGGAAAAAAGTAATCAGCTATCCAGTCAAGAAAAGATACAGATGAACATTAAATACATATTGTTACCTTAAAGTAGCTAGTTTGAAAAAGAAACATAAAGTGTGATTCTAATAATGTCATTATGGAAAAGACAGAAATATTGCTGAGATAAAAAAAAATCAGTGTTTACCTAGTGTTCAGGGGAAAGAGTATTTGAATAACAGTGAAACTATTCTGTAAAATATATTATTTATATAATATACATTTTTAAAACCCTTAGAACTTTACAGCACAAAAATGAACACTAATGGATACAAGTTAAGCAAAAAAATAATTAGGATATTGGGGATGCCAGGGTGAAATGCAGAATGCTACTAATTTCACTATATTACAAATAAAAATAAACACACCAAAAGGGGTGCTAATAAATGGATGACCTAAGAATACTTAGATTTGTGTGGAATCTTAAAGGATAAAGCAAAAGGAATTACACATGAGCTTTATACTCTTGAAATTAAACAATTAAGAAATCCTATGGCAAATGATGGTGGCTAGTGTCTTACTGTGGAAGCAGATGGTTACAGATAAGCAAGGAGAGAAGGCTAGAGTGAGGCACATGGAAGTGGATTTGACTTGGAGTCATGAGTAGGACTCCAATTTAGTTTAATACAGATACTATTTGTCATATGGAGAATATGTATAGAAATATATCTCTAATTCTCAGTGTACATGCATACATTTCTTACTCTCCCAACTGAGAGGATCTAAAATCAATAATGTTTCACTAGAAATGTACACATCAGTTACCAAATCTTGGTTTCCAATACTGTTTTTCAATAGGAACCAGGAATTCTCCTGGAAAAATAAGGTTTGGGGAAGGAAATATACGAGATGAGCTGGGGACATTTTGTAGCTTTTGAAAAAAAAAAAAAGATTTCTTTAAAAAAGGAAAAAAAAACATAAAGTAAAATAAATAATATAATGATTGGGGTGTCCCAAAGGGATACAAGCATCAAGTAAAAGAGACTAAAATGTCCAAAGATCAAATAATCTGAGCAAGAAAATAAAACACTGTTGGACTATAATAAATTAAAAATAAATATTCATGAGTTTCTATTGATTTAATTTAAAGTGATGGAATAGATTGGGGGAGAAAAGGCAAATCTTCCATAATGAAGAATTCCAAATAATTTATGTAGATAACTTTAGCTCCAAAAAGGTAAAGTGTGACTCCCCATTTCTTAAGTGCAGGTTGCTTGTGAAGAAGAGCAGTGTGATGTGGAGAAAGTACACTACAGAGCAATAATTAAAGTTGCAGTGGGGAAACCTGGTAAGCATTATCAATCATGTTGATAGGGTGTAATGAAAATGGCCTTTACCTTTGAGAACTTCCACCCCAAAACCCATACCCTAGTCTGATGATAAAAATCAAAACAATCAAACAGATCCCCCAAGAGGGATATGCTACAAATGAGCTGACCACTTCTACTGAAAATTGACAAAGTCATCAAAATTAGAGCAGTCTGCAAAACCTCCACAGCAAAGAGAAGCCTAAGGAGACAGTGATTACCAAATGTACTGTTAAATCCCCTTCATGGGATCCTGGAACAGAAAAAAAAAAAAAAATTAGGCAAAAAAAAATAATGAAATATGAACAATTATTAATAGTGTATTAATATTTACCAATTACAACAAATGCACTATACAATGTAAGATATTAAAATAGGGGAATATATGTGAGGCAATGGGAACTCTGCTTTGATTTATTTATTTGTTCAATCATTTATTCATTTACTTGCAGTATATGGGTTTGAACCCAGTGATGCTCTGCCTTTGAGCTACATTTCCATCCCTTTTTTATTTTTTATTATGAGACTGTATCTCCTTAAGTTTTCCAAGCTGGCCTATATTTTTCTGTAAATTTAAACACTGTTCCACAATAAACAAGTACCAGGTACTTGAGAGATACAGTAATCTAATTGTTTACTGACTTACTTTTTTAAATTAACATAACCTTAAAAATATCAAGCATCCAATATAGATATAAAAATAAAATTAATTGTAGAAATGCTCATTTTTCCCTAGAAAAAAAAGTCAGTGCAGTCTAAAAAAGTAAGAGAACTATGGACTTATAAACAGAAGTGATGATAATTAAGCCTGACTTGCATAGTCACTAATTATACAGAACATCAATAGAAACATTAGAATTTTTTTAAGTTGCAAAAATGTTACAAAATAATTTCCTATACTATCTTCAAAGTCCTGTTTATTTCAATTCAAGAGTTATTCAATGTCTTTCAGGAAAATAAGAACCTTGTGGAATGGGAAAAAATAGTTGTACTTATTATGCCTAAGTTCTTAAAAAGGGAAAGACATATATACTATATACATGTTGTCATGAATTTAAATCGAAAAAAAATAAAAGTACTGGAAGTAAATGAATGCAACATCATTCATTCACAGAAGATGCCACATAAATATGTTGAGTAGACAGCAATATGAAAATATAAACTTAACATATATAAATATAAACAGATTAAGGATATTAAGATTTTATATATGAATAACTCAAGAGGAATTAAAATAAGGGTAATGGAAAGCCTTTTAAATCATAGTGATTCTACCTATTGTTTCTATTGAACTAATCATTCTAGGCAATGATTTGCTCGCAATGGACAACCCCCAAGTACCAAGAACTAATGAAAACGTTTCTCATTCACACCACATGTCTATTAGGGGTTGTCGATATTCTGCTTTACAGGAAGCTGTGCACCAGGTTAACATATCTTAACTGGGCGTTACTGATCTTGTAGTAAAGAGGAGTCACATCAAGACAGTTACTGGACTGAAGAGTTCTGCTTGGTAGCACCACATGTCACTTCTGGTTAGAAAGCAAGATGTGATTTCATTAACCAAGTAAGACATGCATACTCAGGAGTTCGATAGGAACGCAACACTTGTGTTCAACAGGGAGCCAAAGAATTTGGCAAGCAGTGAAATTCTATCATACCTATAATGATCCTCACTACCATTACAACCATAGAAAATTCTCTACTATTTTTAATCCTTCTTACCTATAAAATATGAGCAGTATTTAGTCATGAAATTAATCCTAAAATGAAAATGAATATGTAAAGTATCTGAAGCTAGATCCACTTACTAAATGGTAGCTACTATTATATGTAACAGAAGAATGTAGGGTATTGTTACAGCAATAATTCTTAATAGCTCAACTAAATTTTAGGTGATAATATTAAAGCATTAAGAAAATTAATATAAAAAGGCTGAATTTCGTATTTGTTTTATACAGCATTGAATGAGCTAATAACAATTAAATTTGATGTATTCTTCAGAGTAATTTTATGTTCTCTGTTCCACAAAATAAAAAATATTTATTTGCCTAAAACTTTGCTCTATATAGTTAGTATCTTTAATGAAAATGAGATTCAGTGTTTTTAGAATTGTATGTCCAAAACTAAGTAAATCCTAACAAGACTGGCATAACTGGAATCAGGATGCTGGTCTAGGACAGGGCTTTCCTCACCATGGCAGCCCGAAGTATGCCTTTTGAAATGTCTTAAATCTACCAGAAGTCTTTGGGCTAAGCAAGGCTGGAGAACCAAGACTCCCACAAACTATAATCCAGGTTACTTACTGGTAAGACAAACACTCTGTGCTTTTTCTATGGTTTGGAATTAATCTCAAGGAAGAATTTAAACCAAAACCAAACTTGGCAAAAATTCTTCGAAAATATGAGTGCTTAGGCAGCTGAGATGTGGATTGAACTGTATGTGGCTGATGACTGACTGTCCAATTTTGCTTCTTTCAGCAATATAGACACTGAACAGAAAATAGTTACATTCTGTTTAAATGTACTCTTCTTACCTTTTTTTCCTCTTAAAAGCATTTGACTTGTGTGACTCTCAACTCTTCCAGTGTTCCCCTTTTATAAGTATTAAATCCATTTTTAAAAAATAAGAAATATCTTCTATCACATTCTCAGTCTTATTAACTTCTACTCGGGCATGATTGGTATCTTACATTTATTCTTTTTTTATGTGATGCCTACTGCCTTTCCAACTAGTTAGCAAACTGCTTACTAATGATGACTACAAAGTATGCTTTTTGCTTCACTAATAGTATGCAGTACAGAGTTGCTATAAATAGAATTATTAATAGCACACAATTTGTTGATGAACTCTTACTTGATTCACAGTTCTACCTCTACCTTTGTGTTCACATTTCTTTTTAGTTGTACGGCAGTCCTATCTCCAAAATTATATTTTTCCCAAAGTAATTTATTGTCTGAGGGTTGGCCCAGAAAAAAGTATTAGATCAACTTTAATTGAGAGAACTGAAGCAGTGTGAGACCTCACTAAGAAAAGCATAATTTAAATTCTTACTTGTCTTAACATGATTTTCTGAAAATGTATGTGTGAGATATTTCCAGGGTTGAAAATACTGAGCTGCTTTCCATGCAGAAAGTAGGAACTGAACAGAGATACTTTTATCTGGAAGGTTGGCTACAAAAGGAATACTTGAGAATTATTAAAGTATAGATTACCCAGAATGGAAGATATGAAATATGCAACCCTCAACGGGGTTTCACAAGAGAGAAAGAAAAGAAGATTAACAAGGAAAGGCTGCTAAATTGTGGGCATTTAAGTTATAAATTAATAGGAATTTCATAAGTATTCCCATCTGGGGAAAAAGATAAGCAGAGCAGCGGTTGATAACGTGGGTGAACCCAGATGGAAATGACTCCCCTCCTCCACAGTGTGAAGAAGAAAATATGGGCACAAGGCCCTAGGGTAACTCCAAGAATCAGAACCTAGGGGAAGGCCTTTGAAAAGTAGTGCATTGAGCGGTGAGAGGCAGGTTGGCCTCAGTGAATTCTGATTAATGTTTTAAATAAATGCTACATTCATCATAACATAATAATGTGATAGGGGGATTCCATAAGGAACAGACTCTGTGATGGATACTTACCTGCAGGTGACTCACTGGAGATTGCTCTTAGTGATGACCCTTATGTAAGAGTGAGAGAAAAGATCTGTGCAGAGATTGATGTTGGGCTGCCATGCAGTAGCAAAGGGAGCTGTGCTGCTGGAAGCCCCCTGCCCCCACCAAGATTTCCACACTGAGAAGAAGAAGCACATTCTCTGTACTCATTCATGGATGAATAAAAAAATCCTTTATGATTCTGGTTGGTCTTCTTTTCCTGAGGATATTCTCAGAAGAAAAATTAAGGGAGAAACTTAGAGCTTCCATCTCTGCAGCTAGTATTTGGGAAGTAAAAGATACCTACCATTTTTTTTCTACTACTATCCACTCTAAATTCTTATCTTAGATGGTATCAATCCCACTCTACATGCTTATCCTAGTAGGGTGAGCAAGACCCCTGTCAATGAGGCCACTGAGAGTATGGGCTCCATGTTCTCTTTAGGCTATAGTTGCTACATTCACTTATTTACCATAAAAATTAAGCAGGAAAATTACCAGGCAATTCTTCAATGGATCGACCACACCCATTATGTAATGGCAACCCTACTTCTACCTAAGGTTCGGGGCAATTATTTTCAGCAAGGGTAGTGCTTCTTTACTTGTATAAGATCTCTTGGAGAGTAAAGAAAGTGATAGTATTGATAGCTTAAATCTCAGTTGGGATTTTTGCTTTTTCCTTGGTGAAAGTGCTAAGAACCAAAACTTCTGAAACCATGAAACCAATAACTACAGGAACTGGAAAAGTGAATTCTCCAGGTGGCTTACTGAATTACAGTAGGATTACACTTACCCTTTGACATAACATACTCTACTTATGAGTGACATATCAATGAAAATGGTAATTGATTGAGGGTATATACTGCATCCTAGGGGATGGACCTTCATGATCACAGGAAATCTCTAAATTGATACCTTTGCTGCAGTGTCAAAAGGCCCTCATACTAATAGAAGTGCAGCTTTGGCATTGAACAGTTTGTAATTGTAATTTGCCCCTATGAGCCTCATGGGTGTATTCCCACACCATTCCTTCTATATTACTAACTAGGTTCTTTTGATACGATGTGATGTTATTTGGGAATTTCTTGTCAAATATATATATATATATATATATATATATATATATATATATATATATATATGTATATCTCCTAAGATTGCATCAGCAGGAAAGTTAAAATCATAACCAGAATATATGTTGATTTCAATGATGACATATTATTCTTTCTAGGGTAGAAGTGGTTCAATATAATCAACTTGCCATCAAATACTAATTTTTCATCTCAGAGAATGGTACCTATTCAAGAAATTTGGGATATTTTCTATTGTTTGCCTATTGCACATTTGACAGTGATAGTAGCTAGAGAGCCTTAGAAAGTAGAAGCCAAGGGTTCTGGACGTAGGCACATCTTTCCTCTTTGTCACTATGCCACTTTGTTCTTGTGCCCATTTTGTTCAACACAGAAGGTGGCAATTGTCAAATGGCCAAGTCATTCTATCTTCTTGGTTGCTTCTGGCTACTTCCATGTGGATGCTCTATGGTGATTTTTAGTGTGTAATACAAAAATCTTTACATTCCATGCTCTCTCCCAAAGTTCCATTCACATGACTTAAAGCCAGATCTCCATGGCATGAATTTTCCAATATTTTTTATGGGAACAATGAACAAACTCACCACTTTTTTTTTCATCTGGAAATATTATTCCTAGAAACAGTCTTCTTTCCTCAGAAAGTGGATGATCAGGTGCATCATCAAAGCTCTGGCCATTTGGAGGATTTCCTGTCATGACTATTTTTCTGGAAAGGAGAATGGAAAAGTATCTGTTTTCCAGATCAGAAAAACATATCATTTACAAGAGCCATTGTCATCTATTACAATCTACCTTGAAAGACTGGACAGCTAAATTGAGTGGGATTATTGTGATCATCAATTCTGCATCCTTTGGGTTTTTAGGAATGCAACTAATTACTGCCATTCTCACCATTCTTTTCCCCAGAATTCAATACCCATTTTTTTTTAATTTACTATCTTGGCTGAAGGGTGTATAATTCCAATTGATTAAATTTTATTTATTCTACTGTAATGTCTCCAATCCCAAATGCCAAGGACCACCTGAGAGGTTTTGTCTAGTAACAAAGTATAAGTTTCCTTAACAGGGAAATGACTGAGAACCCAAGAGATCCCCTGAAAGTTGAATTTTGGCCAGGAATTCATTTATTTTAAGGCTCCAAGTTTCTCTCTCTCTCTCTCTCTCTCTCTCTCTCTCTCACACACACACACACACACACACACACACACACACACAGGTTGATAATGTTTTGTGTCCATCTGTCCTCAAAATACTTGATTATTTTTTCCTCAATGTATAATTATTCAAGTAATGGGTCATAAATTCTATGGAAAAAAGTCAAGGAGTGTAATTAGCCTATACGCTTGATAATGCTATGCAGAGTCCTTATTCCTAAAGACTTTCCTTAGGACTTCCCTTCAAATGGGCTCTGCTTCTGAAAACTTGTTCAATTCTGAATACAGGTGATGGCTTTTTACTGGGAGCAGATGATTATCTGTGCTTTATTTATAAAGATTGATCCATACTGTTTCTATAGCTATAGAATGAGCAATCCTTCTGTTGGCTAACCATCTACATTGGTCCTAGGAATTACATTTTTACTTGACCACCTCCATAGTTTTCAAAAACCTTGCCTGAGAGACAAACCTTGTTTGTTCATTATGATCATTGCAGAACTTTTCTTCTGACAGTTAAATGCTTCCACTTGACCTATGTATGATGAGTCTGTCATTCCCTTTGCTATATGGAACCCCATTTCTGTGTCAGTACCACCCACCATCATCCTAAAGAGGACAACAACCACTGATTTTCTCACCAACTTTAGTGCTCCTCACACAGCATATTCTCTCTTTTTGATACGTAAGATGTCCTCTGTATGATTTTCAGGTACATAACTGGTGAGTTCTATGGCCTTGTTCATTTTATCCACTCTGATAGAACTTTTTGTATCTTCTTTCGCAATCTTTTTATATCTTCTTTCACCATCTACCCTAATAAAGTTATGTATGTCTATTTCACCACATTATACCATCACTTTCTTAAAGAATCCAAAAAACTTCTTATCGGCATATTCATATTGTGTTCCCAGATTTTAAAAACAGGTATCACAGGCGTATGACCACATACCAATATCCAAATTGATCATTCTTTTCTCTTGGCCACCAAATGTTTTTCCACTTACTGCCAGTATATAGCGCTGCAACATCTTTGGGGCATAGTCTATTTCATCCCTCAGGAGGAAAGCTCTTTACTACCTTTGCTAGGTTATATTGTGAATTGACTCTAGTTATTGGTTCCTTTGTCTGGTGGATGGGTAGGTGCTGATCCCCAAAATAATGCATGTTCTCTTTCATGTTTAAGACTTCTTGAACCTCTAACAGTAGATGAAGAGTACAAACCTTTAACAGAATGTTTAGGCCTCTTCTGTTGGCGTGATGGATATAAAATGAAAAAGTATTCATTGTTTTATTTAATTGAACCATGTCTTATATCATGTCTCAGAGTCCTGTTTTTCCCAGTAAAAGCATTGTTCTTGGCCTAGCGAGTTTCCAGATACAGGAATCAAACCTTACCTGGAGCCAGCCTTCCCTTTATGTCCGGAGCATTACTCTCAATGTCCCCCACCTCCCCCCAGGTTTTGCATTTTTACAAGGAGCTCTTGTCTCACATAGTTTGCCTTAAACTGAAAGACTATCCTTAGCAGGCCACCATTTGTTTTATTTTTATTTATTGCTGAATGTACTCACATGTCCAAATAAGAATTTTCAATTGCATATTCCTTATCACTACTTTCTCCAAATTCTTAAATACCTAAACTATTCCATTATGTCATTTATTATCAATTGCATTGCTACTGGGTTTATCAGTATTCTATTAGCAGTGATTAATTCTCCTTGCCAGTCTGCCAGAAGTGATCCTGTCCTCTCCTATGTGGAAACAGACTGTATGCTGGAAATCTGCAGAACAACACCTATAAAGAAATGGAGGAAATAGTATTGGGCAGAGGAAGTTGCCATGTACCTTCTTTGCAATAGAGACTTCAAATGATCCTGTTGGAATCAATGTAGTTGGAATTTTTTTTATAGAAATGTACTGAATTAGGGAAGATTTGTACATCTTACTTAGATCAGTCATTGTATGTAGCCTCCCTTGAGGATAAGGTGCAGTGTTAGGTGGGGCAGCTCTTTTTGGAAGAGGACAATTCCCATGGAGGGACCCAGCTATGTTCCATCAGGGGAACCCCACTCACATATGGGGAAATGAGTTACTGAAACACAGATACATAACATTCAGCATCATCTTTAAACATTGTATTCTAATATGCCTTTCTACGTTTGATTTATACAACAAAAATTTCTCAAACACAAAAACTTATCATTTTCTATTATCATATAGTATTTTTTTCTGTCCAACTATGGTAGGAAATATTTTTAAAGGACCCCCAAGATTCCCAGCCTTTAGTTTATATGGCCTATATAATCCTCTTTCCTTCATGGGGCCAGGACCCATGGCTATAATACAATGTTAGTTTCTTGGTTATTTTACTAACCATTTGACTTTGAGTTAATCAAAAGGCAGATTCTCTTGGCTGGACCTGACATAATCAACTACTTTCAAGTGAAAGTAAATGAAGTGTCAGAGAAGCACTCTCCTGCTGATCTCTAAGAAGCTATAAACTCCCAAGCTTCCAGAAGGCCTGTATATGAAAGCTTCCAGTTGCTGGGAGAACCTCCACACTCACAGCTAGGAAGAAAGTGGGGATTCCAACCAAACAATCACCAGGTGGTAAATTCTGCCAATAACTTGAGTGAGCTTGAAAGAGCTTGAATGGCCATCTCTCAGATAAGCTAGCAGTCCCTGC
This sequence comes from Marmota monax, assembly GCF_021218885.2. Lineage (NCBI taxonomy): Eukaryota > Metazoa > Chordata > Mammalia > Rodentia > Sciuridae > Marmota > Marmota monax. Next base: position 21,694,368 of record NW_026692781.1, read on the forward strand.
CAAGGGCTTGATCTCTGCCTGTGTGACACTGAGCAGAGAATTCAGCTAAGCCATGATCAGACTTCTGACCTAAATAAACTGATATAATAAATGGGTGTTGTGTTAAGCCACTGGGTTTGTGGTACTTCGTTATGCAGCAATTGATCCCTAATCACCAACATTTGAGACATTCTATAACTTAACCTCAACTTATCTTTCCTCTGCTATTTCTCAAGATAAGCCAAAATGAAAAAAAAAAAAGATAAGCCAAAATGAAAACATTATTTCAGCTTTTCCCAGCTTCTCTGACTCCCCCACCCCTGCAAACACATGGTTTTCATTCCTGCCTCTGTATTTGTTTCCAGAATGTCTCCTTGATGTGGAATCCTCTTCTCATAAACTCTATTTATCTAAGTCCTGTGCATTCTTCAAGACCCAAGATCCACATCTTCTAATCCGTTTTCTTTCTATCTTCTATCTCCTATGGAACATATGGTCTCTAATTAATTAGGTGTCATATGTATCTAAGCCGAACCAAGTCTACCTTTTATACCTACTTCACAAGATGCAACAAAAATTTAGAGAGAGGGACTTTCAATCTCCACCCCCACATCCTTGTCATTCCCAGCTGAACTTTTTAAAGACAGGGAGGCAATTAAGGTGGATATATATATTCTACTGAATGGAGTTCCTATAAGCAAATGGATTTAGGGTACAAAAGGGACCTTAAAAATCTAAATTAGAATCAACAACTAGTATCTCCTAACTACCAGCCTAATGAGCTTATGATCAGAAATAAACAACTAAGAACTTGTGTAGGGGGACTAGATCTGTTCTTGCATAACTCATAACTAATTGTTGACTTGATTTATAAGACAGATGGTATAATATTGTAGTTCAGCAGTGGATTCTTAGTGAATCCCATGTCTGCTCTTGGCAAGTTATGTGGCATAGGGTATTTGCTTGAACTTTCTATGCCTCAGTTTTAGATGTAATATAGTCATGGTGAAACTTACTCCCTACTGGGATATTTGCGATAATATGGTTCAGTATGCCTTTCATTATTATAGTTCAGTTGCCTTTCATTATTGTTATTATTTTTTGTTTTATCACCAAAAATTAACCAACAAAATAAAAACTCTCAATTGAGACCACCACCGCAACAAAAACCTGAATGTTTCTAAGAATATGTTGAAGTTATTGTGGCATATTTTCAAGTAGTAGAAAAAAAGCTCTGCTCCCAATATCCAAGCAACATAAAACAGACTTAACTACTAAGGTAAATAGTGAAACAGAGCCAGACATTTACAGGATGAGAACAGAGCAAGTTACAGTTACTGATAAGCATTTTGGAGACAGAGCACTTAGTCTTTGGGGGCTGCAGCAGTAAAGTGGGATCATGAAGAAAGTGAGTGGCATATGGAACACTTACTAATCCACAGTGAAGATCTCCCAGCATTCAGCTCCACCCACCCCACCCATATGGGTTTCTTCAACCTCTGTTGCTTGAAAAGGCTGATGCAGGCCTGTAAACACTGTTGTGTTTAAATGTTATGTGATATCAGATCCTTCCAATTCTAAATCTAAATTTTGAACTGGAGACAGATTTAGAGGGAATTGAAGCTTTTAACATGTTAAAAAGAAATTTTCATTATCTCAGAACAGTTTTCTATCACTTCCATGAGTGAGGAAATAAGAGGTTTCCAGTATATTTTTATACATTAACTTGCTAGCTATTGGTTACTTACAAGTATCCCTAAGATTGTCTTTTGAAATTCAGATTATATATTGGATAAAATACAAGTGTTAAAGACAAGATTTTTCCTTTAAATGTTTGATTTATTTTTCTTGAAAAGGCAGGGAGCATATAGGAAGAGCTTTATATATGCTGATTATACCTAGGTTCAATTTTTTTTTTCTTATTGCTTACAGGTGCTTCACAATGGTCCTTGTAGTGCTTCAGAATTACTTCTAGATTTTACCTTTACAAGTTTCCAAACTCTTGGCTATTTTTAAAATCAAATTAAATTTGAATTTCAGATAAACCACTGATTCTTGGTTTGCCACCTAGGCAACTCCTGGCTGTCACCAGAATTCATTTTGTAAAGTAAAATGATTCTTTTCTAAAAGTAAAAACACAATTTCAACATTTAATTTGAGGTGATTTATCTAACCATTCTGCCAAGTAAAGAAACAATATAAAAAGAGGCCAAAGGGAGAAAAAAATTAGGAAAAAAGAAATGACATACGAAGAAGAGAGAAAGGGGACTTGTTGATACATTTGTCTATTATAATTTTGGAAATGTCAGGCAGTTGATCTATTTAGTTGTTGAATTAAAGGTTTACAGCTTTAAAGCAGTCAAGTGCTGTCTATCTAAGAGACCAAAAGGAGAAATCAATGTCCTTGTACACACCAGGAACCAGATCAGCAGAAGTTAGGTTTCTTTCATTTCATGTTGTACACAACAGCTATGAAGGAACAGAGAGGTTCCCAATGACACTTAGAAACATTTCCAATTTTGATTGAAAACATCCTTACCTTTAAAGAAAAACATTCTAGGAAGCTAAAACCAGTTAAACAGAGTGGAAAAATAATCAGTCCCAGAATATCCATATTTACCTGTGAAAGTAAATAGGTGTGTCTCTGAAATTTTTCTACTGTTGTTTTCAAATTCAAATGATGAAATGGGATCTGAGAAAAAGAGATAGGCTTCTAATCCCTGCTGAAATATTACTTTGGTGTGTCTTAGAGAAAATTACCTTTATTCATTCCTTATTTTAATTTCATTTCATTTTTGTGATACTGGGGATCAAAGCCAGAGCCTTGCACATGCTAGGAAAGTGCTTCAACACTGACCTCTATACACAGACTCGTGCCTTCCTTATTTTTTTTCTTTTTTATTTTTTTAAAGAGAGAGAGAGAGAGAGAGAGAGAGAGAGAGAGAGAGAGAGAGAGAGAGTTTTTTATATATATTTATTTTTTAGTTTTCGGCAGACACAACATCTTTGTTTGTATGTGGTGCTGAGGATTGAATCCGGGCCGCATGCATGCCAGGCGAGCGCGCTATCGCCTGAGCCACATCCTCAACCCCTACCTTCCTTATTTTTAAGAGATAAGAAAGATCTGTGCTTATTTAATTGAGAAGAAGATGAATGTGAGTAATAAGTAGAAAACTGGATCTTACAGCAGAAAAAAAAAGTAGTATGACCAAATGCAAGGTATTATTGTACAAGATATTATCCTCATTCATTTTAGTTATGAAGTAATCAAGAGGATGTAAACATGATGTTTTATTAATAAATGTGGGCCTGATATTCAGTGAACACTAAATTAAAAATCTGCATGAAAATTTTAAGGTACAAAATAAGATAATTATCATTCTTTGAAAGTCGAAGAGAAATGATTTGGCATTTTTATTGATGTTGCTGTTGAGAAAGGCAGAATGCATTTATTATCAAAACAGTCCTTTAGGTTTTATGTAGTTATCTGGAAGAACTAGGGATCACCTTGCTTTCCTTCCACAAGAGTTCACACTTGCAATTATTACCAGAACATGCTTGCCTGATGTGAAACCTGAGCCTCTGATGTAGAATGCTGAGACTTGGGAAGGAAAGAGAAAAGCAAGACTTACAAGCAATTCATTGCACAAAATGTCTTCAGTGGTTGGTTTTTCTTACTCTAGTAAAAATCTTCCTGAACTTACAGATCATAATTTAAAGATAATTTTTTACAAAGGAAAATATAGTTTTTAGGGCAATTTATTTTTCCTCCTACTTTTCTTGCGTGACCTGACCACAGACTGAACCCTTCAGTGAAACTGTGCTGTTTCCACTTTGGTTATTCCCTGATGTGGTATGATATCATGTTTCCGTTGTTTCTGGATAAACTCAAGCACGAGCTTAACCTCAACATGTCTTGTGGCTTTGATCTAAGTCTCTGTGCATGGTCCATGAGACTCAGACAGTGTCGCTGTAAAATATCTGCAAACTGTCTATTTCTTATAAAACTGTTAGATTTTGGTTGGGTTGGACCTGGTGAGTTGCATGCTGTGATCAGTCTCTGCTTTTCCAGAGGTCTGACATGAAAGGGCTGGCCTATCACATAACTAGACTTTCATTAGGAAATACACATTTTTTCCCCTTGCAAACTCGGTTAGCATTTTCTTTCCTAGAGAATATCCTTTATTCCCATAGCTTTCCGGACTTTTACTTGTCTCTTTCTGCATGTCAACATCACTGACACTAATTAAGATAGTTTAATAATTCAGTTTTTAAATATGATCAATCAAAAAATTAAGTAAACAAAAACACTCTAGGTTTACAATTCATCAAATGACATATTGTCCTTACTAGATGTTAAGGTTAAATAGGTTGAAACTATTTCCAAAGAGCAGATTCAGAGTAGACACCAATGTGAGTGGCTGTTAAATTCCACTTCTTTTCTGCCCCTGTGAGATTTTTGTGAAATTATAGAGATCATTTAAAATTCTTGGAGACATGATAAATCTTACCTGTCATCCCATTTAAGAAGATTTCCCTACCTAGGGTTTGTTTTCTCATTTCCCCACCAAATTAATGTTTGAGAAGTAGTACTCATATATATTCTATATAGAAATGTGTTGCTGTTTTCCCCTTTCTTGTCCTCACCTAGCCTAATACACAAACACACACATATAGGATGATATACTGTAGGGTAAGGTACTATATTGTAGTCTTGTGTCTCAATGATGAACAAATGGATACATGACAGGATTGGATTAAAAAAAACATGTTTGATTTTCTCATGAGCTCACATTAGAAGCTAAAATTGAATAAAATTTATAAGCAATTCAAATATTAAAAATGCTACAAAAGATATTACTTGTAGTATACTTAATACTCATTTCCCATTCTTTCTTGCTAAAAGAACTTTAATTTTTCTCATGGCTAACTAAAATTACTTAACTACTCATACCCCTTTTCAGTTATAAAATAATATTTATGGGCAAATTTATAATAGTCTTTGATATAAAGTGGACAAGTCAGTTGGAAATTCTTATTCTCCTCTTTTTCTTGGAACACAGGCATGGTTCCTAGATGCACAATAGCCTGGGGCTGTAAAAAAGAAAGCCAGATAATAAAGATGCAAAGAAGAATACACAAAACCCTATTTAATACATGGTTGATCCCTTATTCCAATTCTGAGCAATCTATCTCCAAATGTCTTGTTTAGGAATTAAAAAAAAATAACAAGATACAAGATTCAATTTTCAGTTGCATGCAACCAAACACAATCCTAAATAACTAAGATATTTTTAAAAAATGTAATGGAGTTTTAAATGACAATCCTGTAGCTTGAATTTTTCTATCTTGAAATTTTATTATTTGAATTTACCTAGCTGGAAAACAGAATAAAACCTTTGTTCAGTTATCAGAGCTCCTTGTAGGGAGGTTTAAGAATAAAAATGGCAAATTAAGATTCTTTCTTTTTAAAAATGAACCTGATTTCATAGGTTAGTGAGGAGAATAACTGATGATCCATGTGAATAGTTTATGACATATTTTATAATCTTATAAACCCCCTTTCCTTAGTATTGACAAGGGTTTACTGTCACTTAGACAAAATAAGATTAAAATTAATTTTGAATAGTCAGATCATCACGACTGTATCTTCCAGATACAGTCTTTGGACAAGTTCTCTTTGGACAAGTTAGAAATGCCTTCCTTGTCTGTACATTTATTTTTTTTTTAGTAAAGCTCCAATTTCATAGAGAAACCTGTGAGTCTTGTGCCCCATTTTTTAAATTATTATTATTATCACATTCTTAAATGTGTTCTAAAACTCTCTCTCTGGGCAATGTTGTTTTTGAAATAAAAAATCTACCTTGTCTTGTCCTTCCATGGTAGAAGGCAAAAGTCCCACTACCAGTGAACATTGAGCACCATGTAGAGGAGACATGGGAAGGCTCAGTCATGTGACTTCCTTAATTGATGCAAACTAACTGCATTACAAATTCTGGTCACACATGTGCACACAAACACACATATACACACAACCATTCTGTTTTACCTCATTCAAGTCATTTAATCTATATTGCCCTTTAAGGAATAAGACAAAAAAGAAATTGAAGATGAGGGGTCATTTATCTCAAGGACTCTGGATTTTGGAATCTTATCCCTAGCCTCTAATCTCTGGGCAGAATCAACCAGAAGCCTGGGAAAACCTGAGGAGATAGGGTAAGAAGAAAGGATGACTACTATAGAGGCATGCAATGTTTCTTTTGTGGTTAACATCATTGAAAACCAGGAACAAGAGGCATAGCTCCCAGCAAAAGTCCCATGCTAGGGAATTCCCTGACTGTATGGAATTCAGAATTTAGACAATCTCATCTCCCAAGGTTTCACAGTGCAATCTTTCTTTTGGGACTGCAGGATCTGGCAGTTATTACACTTCTGTTTACAGATCAGTATCCCATCACTAGCCTCAGGGATGTGAACAGTTCTGCAAGAGAGAACCCTGTGAGTGATTAAAAATCACTCCTGGCCAACATCTCAAATCAGACTTGGAGTGCTCTCAGCAGGAGACGTGGAAGGGAGGGCCTCTAACAGGCACAGTTGAGGGAATTTTCTGGAGCAGCTACTTTAATTCTTACAAGCATGGGGCACTAAACTGGGAAGGGACCCCTGGGAAATGGGGCCCTTGAACAAATCCCTTTTATGCTTCCTTCAAGAGCATATGACAACTGGGTTTGGGAAAGCAGTGGTGGATGGCAAAAGTTAGAAAAAAATGTAGGGTGCTGTCTTTCTTTTGAGTAATTTTAAATGCTTTGTTTGTGAACACTGCAGTTCTACAGTGAGAAAATCAAACCAAGCCAGTGAACTGCAAGATAAAATTTGCTTTTTCTTTATTGATTGCATTTTATTCCGAAGTGCAGCCCTCTTGAAGTCTGGCAATGGGTTATGGTCTACAGGGCCTTGCTCTGCTCAAAGTGGTTTGGCTCTAAATGAAAAGGGCTGGTGAGTTTAAGAAAACCTTCGTAGGTTGATATTCATTTCACAAGCCTTTGTTTAACTCCTGATCAAGAAAACCCCTGGAGGAAGGGCAGGGATAAAGTAATGGGCTCTGCAGAGAACCAAATGCATCATTATTTTCCCCCCTCTGGACATTAGGGCTGGCAGCCAAACTCCTGGAGGTCCAGGAAGAGAAACGTTCTCGGAAAGCTCTGTTTTTTTTTTTTTTTTTCTGAATCTGTTGAAAGAAAGGGAGAGAGAAAGGAAGAAGTAAAGAATACAGCCTAACATTTAGATTACAAAAACTATTTCTCAGCTTCAACTAGGGGAGATAAAGACGGCTAGAAGTCAGGATTCATTCCATTCCTGAAACTTAGAGCATCTTTGAAATTCTGCTGAGAACAAGTACAAACAGACCTTAAAAGCTCCTACATTAGCAGTCTGGTGTTGACATAAAGCAGTCAATTTTGATAGTTTTACAGAAGACTCTTGGTCGAGATTCCTATTCGAATTCCTAAGTACTGTTCTAGGCCTGTAGAGTCAATTGCAAAACGGTCAGCATCACTTGCCAAAAACAGAAACACTGTTTGAGTCCCAGTAAGAATGGGGAGACTCAATCATATAACGTCCATAATTGAAGCAAATTAACTGTATTCCAGAAGGGAGGCATTAAGGTTTGTGCCTGCAGTAGGCTTCTGGAAGCCTAGTTCTACTGGAGAATTTTAGGAAGGCCCTTTATATTACACTTAATATCCATTTTACTGTATCAGTACCTAGAATACTATTTGTTTTAATCTATTCACTATGGCAAGTAGCCTGAGAATATATGATTCAAGAATTAGCATATTAAAGACACTAAGTAAGAATTCACATACCAGAGGGAGGTAGCATAATGGAGATTTAAAATTCTATTTTAATCTACCTAACAGAGTCAATTACTTTTTTTATTTTTAAGCATTAGCAGATTAGCCTAGGCAGCTCAGGTCTGTGTGAATGGAGGGAAGAATTTGGTAGGATGATATCCTAAGATTAGAATTTTGACTGGTCTTGTGCAGAGTGACATACAAATGATTCTAACTTGAATCTGATTAGAAAATTAACAGAATCCTGACACTGACATAATGTTGAATATGACTCAAACTCACCTCCATGTGGGCACTTCCTGGAATGTTAAAACTTCAGAACTCACTGAACTTACAAGGATGTATTTATATGACTATTTGTGCCTGCTTCAAATAATTGTATGTTTGGCAGAATATGGTCTAACTTTACTTCCATTATATTGTATCACTTGATAACATTTGTAAGGTCCAGGACAGGGGTACAAATGTAGGGCCACACATCATAGGTTTAAATATTTGAAATTATAATTCAAGTAGACAAAAATCTTAAGGACAGTGTAATCTGTTCTTCTACCCTGACAACATGGACATTCTTGATTGAAGCTGAGAGAAATAATTTAATAAATTAACAAACCTGCCCTTTCTCTTGGTGAAGTGGTTTACTACTGAAATCCTCTTCACTATCAGAAGTAACTTTTTATGTGGAGGGATGGCAAGCCGCACAGCACAAAGATCTTCGTGGTGCCCAGAGAGAAATACATTTTGATGTGAGCACTTTGGGTAAGACATGCAGAAAAGCATATTTGGAACATGAGTGGCATTTTTGCTACATGGGGCTCTCAGAAGAGCACGCTCTGGGGCAGGTACTCCTTTCACCTAGGTCTAGAAAGGTACTGCTTTGAGGTCACAAATATCTAACAAAAAGAACCTTCACATTTTGAAAAGCAAAATTAGTTTAAATTATTATCATTATTATTATTAATTTTTTGAGTGTGAAAACTCTGAGCCTCTTCTACAATAATATCCAACAAATAAATAAATAGAACAAAAACTTGATGATAAACAAGAAAATTGTCAATAAAATATATGCATTTACCACAAAACTGTCCATAAAATACAAGAAGTAAGTGGAACAAGAACAATATGTTGGATTTTTATGAAGTAAATAATACAAGTAATAATAAAATAAGAACATATAAAATAGAATGAAGGGTTATTCCATTTGTCAGGATAAGACAACAGCATTGAAAAAATGCCAGTTTCCTTTAGAAGTCAAATTTCTAAGAGTTGTTTGTCAATAGAACTTTAAAGTTCATATTTAGAATTAATTTTGAATCCATCTGGAAGAAAATCTGTAAATAACTAAAATTATTTAAAAATGGGGGCTGGAAGTATACAAGGAATCTTATAGTCTCTTAGCACATACTATAAGATTAAATTACACTTAATATAATGTAGGCTAGCACAGCTATGAATACTTGGGTTAGCAAAGAGCACATGTAAGAATATGTTCATTATAAAGATTGTGCTTAAATCTATTGAGAAAGAAATTTCACAAAGTCTATTAATCCAATATTCCTAATCAAATTCTTCAAAAACTATTCCAGGTATGGAAAGAAAATTGATGGATAAAATGTGTATTTCACCGCTGTTTGGACAATTATTCATTTTAAAATGAATAAAAATTATATGCATACATTATACACATAATATATTCTAGATAGATGAATAAATTTAACACTAAAATTAAAAATGAACTGTATAAAAGAATAAGTTGTAATCACTTTTAAGCTTTGGATCCAAGCTACCTGGTTTGAACACTGGCACTTCTGTGTCTAATCATATGGCTTTGGGAGGATATCTCTTTTTGCCTAATTCTTCTCTTTAAATTAGTGATCATATTAGCACCTACTTATAGACTAGGTAAATTAAGAAAGTCATAGTCCTGAGGGGAGACATGATGGTAGATTTGTGCGGGAAGTGGCTTTTCTCACAGCTCCAGGACTCAGGACTCAAGAGTAAGAAAACTACTTCTCTGTGAGGCGAGTGAAAAAAAAAAAAAAAACTCAATATTAGAGAGCCTTGAAGACTAGGAAATTTGGGGTACATCAGTCAAGGATAGGGAACAGAGCTGGAGCTGAGCTCTGAGCTGCAGCGGGGAACTCTAATACATAAGGTCAGAGAAGATGAGAAGTGCTGGGCAAGTCTAGGCGTGAAGAATCCCAGGATGGAAGGGGCAAAGCCTGCCCTGGGCCAATGTAGAGGCTCTTTGACTCATTAAGCTGGTGCAAGAAAGTCACAGTCTACCTGCCAGTGCCCAGGGAGCAAGTGGGAGCCATTTCAGTACCTCTGAGGCACTAAACTCAGACTGGCATCTTAGAACCGTGAGTTGGGGGCTGAACCCAATACATGAATATGGCAGACACCAACTGTGAGATCTAGTCTGAGTCTAGCAAATCAGGAGAGTCTCTGGCATGGCAAATTTCTAGCATGGAGATCATTGTGACTGGGGGTAATACAGATCACAGAGGCTTGAAAAAGCCTCTGTCCCTTGAACCTGGCAGCACACAGGACCTGTGGCAAGGAAGAATCTGAATGGGACAGAGTGACTGAGCTTGGGGCTTGGAAATAGTTCTTGAGAGGCTAAAAAGAGCAGTATCCCTGAACAAAAGAATTGGTGAAGGACTGACTCCCCTTCCCATAAGAGTGTACTGAGGAGAGTAGTAGGATCCATTCCCAAAAGTGCTTTGATTCATTAATGCCCCCAAACTCTCCATGCAATAAAACACCTGGGGCAATACCAGACCATAGCCCCATCCCTGGGAGCTTCACTTGCAGAAACTTATCTCACAAAACCCAGTGGAAACTATACCCAGCAAGTGAAGCCCATAGCATCTTCCATGGCTCCTCACACCTGCTGAGAAGGGAAGCTGAGAAATGGAAAAACACTTTGGCTCAGACAGCATGAAGAGACTCTCCTTGACTATTCTATTATTATTTTTTCTTTTTGTTTTGTTTTCAAATGTATGCTGATTGATACTTGATGACCTTTATACATTTGTACACATGCAGATTTGTTTCTGCTTTTTCATTTTTAGCATTTCTTGAAGGTAGCATTTTTCCATGTTCTGTTTTTTTTTAAGGATTAGGGTTTTTGGTTAGTATATTTTGATTTTCTATTATCTGTTTCACAACTGTTTCCCTTTGTTTCTATTTCTCTCCTTTTCCTTGCTAACAGCCAAACTCTATTGTTCTCCCTCTCTTTCACTCTTCTTTTAATTCTTTTGCCTCTACATTTTTTTTTTGATTTCCCCTCAAAAAACACATCCTATATTGCCTCTGAATTTGCTGTATTCACCTCTTGAATCTACAGCCTTTTTCTACCCCTAATCTTTTCTTCTTTCCTCTCAATGAACTCTATCTTTACCTGGATACTTATGCATATTTATGTTTGTTTATTTTTTCTCATTTCCAGCATTTTTTGAAGCTAGTGATTTTTCATGTATGAATATTTTGAGGACTCAGATGTTTGATTACTATATATAGATTTTGTTCTTGTAACCTTTTCTTTGTAAAAAAAAATTATTTTATACAGTTTTTTTTTTCTGTCACTTATTGGTTTCCCTCAGCTCTCTCTTTTTTCCTCTGCTAGCAGTTAATCTCTATCCTCTCTTTTACACTTCCTTTAATTTTTTACTTTTATTTTCTCTCTTCCTCCTTCATAATCATCACATCCTACTTACATCACTTCTGTGCTATCCCTGTTCACCACTTGAACTTTTTTTAAAAACCATATTTTCATTTTTCAATTGTAGTTGGACACAATACCTTTTATTTATGTATTTATTTTTATGTGGTGCTGAGGATCAAATCCAGGGCCTCACATGTGCTAGGCGAGCACTCTACCGCTGAGCAACAAACATAGCCCCCACCACTTGAACTTCTAAACCCTTTTATAAACTTACAGTTTTTATTGTGGGCAAAAACTGATCATATCATTTCTGATTATTGTGAAAATCAACATTGTATATTTCATAGCAAGAACTATTCGTTTTAATGCTGTAAATTGTTTGCATTAGTTGCTGTTTTTAATCTGACTCCCCCTAAACAGTGGAGTACTAGAAACCTTCAGGGACACTATAAGTCCACAAGGTAGAAACTCGAATGCCTCAAAACCAACTGTTAAATAGATAGACACACAAACAACATGAACAAGCAAGGGAACAAATGACCTTAAACAAAATCAAGATACTCCAATAATATGATTCATCAACATCATAGTATAAGAAATATCAGAGAAGGAGTATAGAATGCTCATAGTTAAATTGATCTGAAAGGTAAAGGGAAATGTAAGGGAGAAAATACAGAAAGTGAAAGGTCTCTTCAATAAAGAGAGATTCAGATTTTAAAAAAAGCAGAAATCCTCAAAATGAAGGAATCAATAAACCAAATCAAAAATTCATTGGAAAGTATCACCAGCAGTCTAGACCACATAGAATACAGCTTCAGGCAATGAAGACAAAATATATAATCTTGAAAATAAAGTTGACCATGGAGAAAAGATGTTAAGAGACCAGGAATAGAACTTTCAAGAAATATGAGATAACATGAAAAGACCAAATTTAAGATTTATTAGGATAGATGAAGTTTCGGAGATACAAACCAAAGGAATGCACATTTTTAAAAATAAAGTAATATCTGAAAAATTTCCAAAACTTAAGAATAAAATGGAAACTCAAGTATAGAAGGCTTACAAAACCCCAAATATACAAAATTACAACAGATCCAGATCAAGGCACATTATTGTGAAAATGCTTAATATACAAAATAAGGATAGAATTTAAAGAGTTTCAGAGGTGGGAAAAATGATAAGTCACATTTAGAAGGAAACAATCTGGGTTTCAGCTGATTTCTCAACCCATACCCTGAAAGCTAGGAGGTCTTGCAATAATATATACAAAACTCTGAGAGAAAATGGATGCCAAACAAGAATACTATACACAGCAAAATTGATGATGAAATAAAAATCAACCATGATAAACAAAAGTTGAAAGAGTTCGCAACTAGAAAGCCAGCACTACAAAATATACTAGATAATATATTTCATGAAGAAGAAAGGAAAAATAATGCTGAAAAATAGCAGAGGGGGAACTACACTATAAGAATAGTAATCAAAGAAGGAGAAACTAATTCATATTAAAAACAAGAAATAAATCAAAATGAAAGGGAATAAAATCATTTCCCAATAATAACAGTGAATGTAAATATTCTAAACCCACCAATCTAAAGACACAGACTGGAAGATTGGGTTAAAAAAACAAGACCTACAATATGCTGTTTCCAAGAGACTCACCTCATAGGCAAAAACATCCTCAGACTGAAGTAAAAGAATGGGAAAGAATATATCATTCACATGGATCTTATAAATAAGCAGGGATTTTGATTCTCATATCAGAAAAAGTGGACTTCAAGTCAAAATTATTCAAAGGGACAAAGAAGGCTATTTTATACACTTAAGGAAAATATATATCAACAAACTTGAATATTTATGCCTGAAACAATGGAGCATCTACATACTTCAAACAAACCCTTCACAATTTCAAGAATCAAATAGATCACAAAATAATATTACTGGGTGATTTTAACATGCCTATCTCATCTCTCAATAGATCTTTCAAACAAAAACAAAAGAAGCTATAGAACTAAAAAATGCAATTAATAATTTATACGTAACAGATATCTATAGACTATTTCATCCATCAATAACCGAGTACACTTTCTTCTCAATAGCCATGTGGATCCCTCTCTAAAATAGACTCTATCTTAGGCCACAAAGCAACTCTTAGCAAATACAAAAAAAAAAGATATAATACCTTGCATTTTGTCAGACCATAATGGAGTGAAATTAGATATCAATGATAAAATAAAAGATAGAAGCTACTCTAATAGCTGGAAACTAAATAATATGCTATTGAATGATGATGGGTAATAGAAGAAATCAGGGATGACATAAAAAAATACTTAGGGAAAAATGAGATTAGTGACACAACATATCAAAATCTCTGGGACACTATGAAAGCAATTCTAAGAGGAAAATTCATTACATTGAACTCATTTATTAAGAGAATAGAAAATCACCAAATAAATAAACTAACTTTACCTCTCAGGGCCATAGAAAAAGAAGGACAGACAAATCAACACCAAAAGCAGCAGAAGAAGGGAAATAATTAAAATTAGAGCCAACATTAAATAATAGAAACAAACAAATTTTAAAAATTTGACAAAACAAAAAGTTGATTCTTTGAAAAAATAAATAAAATTCTTAAAGCTTTAGTCAAAGTATCAAAGAAAAGGAGAGAGAAAACTCAAAGTCTTCAAATTTGTAATATACAAGGTAATAATACAATGGACACTACTGAAATATAGAAACTACTTGAAAAATTTATTTTCTAATAAAGTAGAAAATCTTGAAGACATCAGCAAATTTCTCACATATGACCTACCCAAATTGAATGAGGAAGACAGAAAATTTAAACAGATCAATTTCAAGCAATGAAATTAAAGACACCATCAAAAGCGTACTGAGAAAGAAAAGTCAAGAACCAGACAGATTCTCAGCCAAGTTCTACAAAGCCTTCAAAGAAAAATTAACACCAATACTTCTGAAATTATTCTATGAAATAAAAAGAGGCAATTCTTCCAAACACATTTTATAAAACTAGTGTCACCCTGATACCAAAACCAGACAAAGTCACATCAGGAAAGAAAACTTCAGACCAATATCCCTGATGAACATAGATGAAAAAATTCTTAATAAAATACTGACACAAATCACATACACAACATTAAAAAGTTAGTGCACCATGATCAAATGGGTTTGATCCCAGCCATGCAAGATTGGTTCAACATATGGAAATCAATAAACATAATTTATCACATCAATAGACTTAAAGACAGGAATCACATGAGTATCTCAATAGAAGCAGAAAAAGCATTTGACAAATTCAGCATACATTAACGCTCAAAACACTAGAAAAACTAGGGATAGTAGGAGCATACCTCAACATTATAAAAGCTATATATGCTAAAACAAAGGCCAACATCATCCTAAATGGAGAAATATTGAAAGCATTCCCTCTAAAAACTTCAAAAAAAAAGACAGGGATGCCTCTTTTACCACTTCTATTCCACATAGTCCTGGAAACCTTAGCCAGAGCAATTAGAGAGTAGAAAGAAATTAATGGGATACAAATAGGAAAAGAAGAACTCTAACTATTCCTATTTGCCTACGACATGATTCTATATTTAGAAGACCAAAAAAACTCCACCAGAAAACTTTTACTACTCATAAAGGAATTCATCAAAGTAGCAGGCTACAAAATTAACTCTGCAAAATCAATTTTATTCCTATACACTAATCAGCTCTGAAAGAGAAATCAGGAAAACTAGCCAATTCAAAAAAGCCTCAAAAAATAAAAATAAAAACTTGGGAATCAATCTAACAAAAGGGATGAAGGACTACAGAACACTAGAGAAATAAACTGAAGAAGACCTGAGAAAATGGAAAGATTTCTCATGTTCTTAGATAGGTAGAATTAATATTGTCAAAATAGTCATACTACTAATAGAACTATACAGATTTAATGCAATTCCCATTAAAATCCCAATGATGTCTTTCATGGAATCAGAAAAAGCAGTTATGAAATTCATTTGGAAAGCTAAGAGGCCCAGAATAGCCAAAGCAATTCTTGGCAAGAAAAGTGAAGCAGGAGGTATCACAATAGAAGACCTTTAATTATATATACTATATAGCTAAGTAACAAAAACAGCATGGTATTAGCACCAAAACAGACATAAAGACCAATATAACAGACAAGAAGACATGGTGACATACCCACAAAAATACAGTTATTTCATACTAGGCAATGGTGCCATAAATATATATTACAGAAAAGATATCCTTTTCAATAAATGGTGCTGAGAAAACTGGAAATCCATATGTTAAAATGAAATGGAACTCTTTCTCTCACCCTGCACAAAATTTGATTCAAAGTGGATCAAGGACCTATTCATTAGACCAGAGACCTTGTGCCTACTAGAAGAAAAGTAGTCCCAAGTCTCCATTACATAAACTTAGGAAGTGACTTCCTCAATAAGACTCCTCAACTGCAAGAAGTAAAATCAAGAATCAATAAATGAGATGGTATCAAACTAAAATGCTTCATCACAGCAAAGGAATTAATAAAGAATGTTATTGAGAGAGCCTATAGAATGTGAAGAGAGAGACTATAGAGTGGGAAAAAACCTTTAGCACCTACACCTCAAATAGAGCTTCAATCTCCATGATACACAAAGAACTCAAAAAAAATTAACACCAATAAATAAATAAATAAATAACCCCATCAATAAACAAGAAAAGGAATAGAGCAAGCAGTTCACAGAAGAAGAAATATAAATGGTCAAAAATGTATGCAAAAATATTTGACATCTCTAGCAATCAAAGAAATGCAAATTAAAACTACACTGAGATTCTATCTCACTGCAATCAGAATGGCAATTATCAAGAATACAAGTAACAATAAATGTTGGCAAAGATTGGGGAGAAAGGTACCATCATACATTGCTGGTGGGAATGAAAATTGGCACAACCACTCTGGAAAGCAGTATGGAGATTTCTCAGAAAACTTGGAATGGAACCACTGTTTGTTCCAGTTATCCCACTCCTTGGTCTATACCTAAAGAACTTACAATCAGCATATTACAGTGAGTCAGTCACATCAATGTTTATAACAGCTCAATTCACAATAGCCATGCTATGGAACCAATTTAGGTGTCCTTTAACAGATGACTGGATAACAAGAATGTGGTTTATATACACACTGAAATATTACTCAGTCTTAAAGAAGAATGAAATTATGGCTTTTGCCAGTAAATGGATGGAACTGAAGTGAAATAAACTATGTGAAATAAGCCAGTCCCTAAAAGACAGAGCCCAAAAGTTCTCTCTGATATGTGGATGTGAACCCACAACAAATTAGGGTGGTGAGGGAAAGAATAGAAGTTTGTTGGATTATACAAGGGGAATGTTGGGAAAGAAGGAGGATAGTAATTGGGAAGACAGTAGAATGAAATAGACATAACATCTCTATGCCCATCTATAAATACACGACCAGTATAACTTTACATTATGTACCACCACAAGAATGGGATCCTAATTATAATAAATTATATTCCATCTATGTATACTATGTCAAAATATACTCTACTCTCATGTATATCTAAAAGCACCAAATTTTTTTAAAAAAGAAAGACATAGTCCTAAGGATAGGTCCTAATACTTAGTGCTATATGATTTATAAAATGAAATTAAAAGATATTTCACTAGTTGAAAGCAACTAAAATAATGTTATAAAAAGATTGATAATATCTATCTTTTAGATGCAAGTAAGTGAGCAGCATTACATACTGATTAAACATAAGTAGAAGTGAAACCATTTTGCCAAGGAGTTGAGAAAACATTTCAAAATTTCTATCAGTATACCTTTTAATACAGAAATTTTACTTTTAGGAATTTATTTTAGGAGATTGCATGCACACCTTCATAATGTTTCATGATATTCAAGAATAAGAATTTCAAGCAATTTTAAAATCCCTCAGAGAAAATATTAACTATACTAAATCTGTATATAACTCAATAACCTGCAGCCACTAAAGATATTACCATGTTAAAACTCAGAATACTGAGTGTTACAGTTTGGATGTGAGTTGACCCCCACAAAGCTCATGTGTGAAACAATGCAAAAAAGGTTGGAGGATAAATGATTGGGTTATAAGAGCCTTAACTCAATCAGTGAATTATTCCCCTGATGGGATTAACTGAGTGGTAACTAGACACAAGTAGGGTATAGCTGGAAGAGATGAGGCACTGAGGGCTTGCCTTTGGGATATGTATTTGTATCTGGCAAGTAGCGATCTGATGCTTTCTGCTCTTTGATGATAATGTGAGTTACTTCCCTTCACACACTCTTCTGCCATGATATTCTGCCTCACCTAGAATTCCGGGGAATGGAGCTGGCTGTCTATAAACCAGACCTCTGAAACCATGAGTCCCTAAATAAACTTCTCCTCTACAATTGTTCTTGTCAAGTCTTGTCACAGCTTTAAGTTATTCTTTGAATGAGTAAGTTAGAAATGGGATTCTGGGCAGAAATAAACATGGCACCAGCCTCTGCAAGAGCATGTTAAATCACGATGAGTCCAACATCCCCAGATATATGATATGGCTACAGAATCAAAAACTAGAAAGGTAGACATGAAACAATCCTCTTTTAAGATCAAGTCTTTAAATAAAGTCTAATTGTGAAAGTTGAATAATACAGTGAAACCAGTTTTACTTAAATATAATTAAGAGAGTTTAAGAGAGTTGTTTTTTGTTTGTTTGTGTTTGTTTTTGTTTTTGTTTTGGTGATATCTCTTGGGTACCTTATTTCTTGCCACCAGAATCCCATTTTTTGTTTGTTTTTCTTTTTCCTCCTTCATGTGTTCATGGAAGGTGAACTCTTTCAGTACCCCCGAAGAACGAATAATGATTAGTATAAATACATCCTGGAAACTCTATGTGTTTGCCAATGGTTGATTTAAAAAGCAAAGATATAATAATAATAACAACAACAACAACAACAACAACAACAACTGGCAAGGAAAATCTGCTAGAGAGTGTCTGGGAAATATTTATTGATTCTTAAAAAGTGATATTTCCTTTAGGCCTCAGCAAGTCATGAGGTAATAGTTGGAGCCTCTGCAGTCATCTTGCAACTATGAATAAAACAAAATTGTGACAACCCAGAACACCAACACCTTTGAGCAATGGCTCACATTAGCTGAATCAGACAGTGATCATGTGAGAAAATAATTCTTCCTCATAATGTAAGTTTCTGTGTTTCATACTCTGTTTTTATAACTAAAAATGAATTCATACATGAACAGAAAAAATTACTTAAGCCCACTATATTGACTTAACTTATAGACAGCTGAGAGTTTGTAGAGACATTTTGTGCAAGTCACCAGGATAATGTTCAATTAAATTGCATGCACTTGCACTTAGATAATTTATTTAGATAATAAATTGGCAATATGAGTAATAATTAGTAGTGAATTAGTAGTGAATTCTCATCTAATGAGAATTAATTAAAATTATCTTTTATCATATATGCATGTAGTTTAAAAGTTTGTTCTAACATTAAGTTGAGGTTCCCAAGCATTTACAACTTTTTAAATTGGTA
Source organism: Marmota monax (assembly GCF_021218885.2). Taxonomy (NCBI): domain Eukaryota; kingdom Metazoa; phylum Chordata; class Mammalia; order Rodentia; family Sciuridae; genus Marmota; species Marmota monax. The sequence goes on from NW_026692781.1 coordinate 21,713,461, forward strand.
TCACAAATTAATTTCATAATTCTTTAAAAGTAATAGTTTTGTTCTTAATCAACTTTATTCAAAACATCCTTGGAATGATTTTTATGTTTTTCTTCAGTAAAGGAAGTTTCAGTTTTTTCTTTTAAAGCCTCAATTTTGGATCAAGAATCTTGCTTTATTTTTGTTTTCTCTGAAGTGATCATGTTGCTTTGATGCATTTCCTATTATAGAAGCTTTTTTTTTATTCCAGAAGATTACCATATAAATGGTAAATGCAAATGTGAAAGAGGACAAAATAATAAGTTCTAATAAATTTTATGAGTCTAATTTTTCTTATTTTATTTTTCCTACCAATGTTGATGTTACATATTTTGCAACTCGTTATGTGCAGAATATAGTGTTGGGTATTTGGAAGAATAAAAGTTTAATAAGACACATTTCTTGCCTTCAAAGCTGTACATATTTTGAAAGGTATGATGAAACCTGCCTGCTATTTCAAAATAATTATATCATGGTCATATGTCTATATCAGATCCATCTAGAAAAGAAAAGTTCTCATATTCATATTTATGAATTCATATATATGCTTGGAAATTATTCAGTTTGGAATCCAACACAGGTTACAGTAAAAATAAGGCAATATTTGTTATAACACTAATACTGTTTAAATTTAAAACTACTGCATATATAAAAGAATTTTAATTTTTGGATTTCATTAACTCATTTCATTAATTATGTGGTTATGGTTCTTATAAATATCATCTGACAGAATTAATATCGGTAATTTCTTCTTAATGAGGTCAGGCCCAGTTGTCTTAAATTTCATTTTAACTGTAGAATTTAACTCTATTTTACCTTGACTTTCACAGTGCTTTTAGCCACTAATTAAAATTATCCAGCTACTTACACAGGAGCTTATATAAGATCTGATATTCCCTTCCCTGGCTTTTAAAACTCTATATTTCAAATCATTCCTATAAAAGAGCTGAATTTTAAAATTTGGCTTATCCCTTTGTGTGACAGACAGTAGAATACAAATATGCAGATCTTAGTCATAGAGTTCTTTGGCCAAAACAGAATAAAGTTAGAATATAATACGTAATTTTTGCTTTCTAATAAATTTTGAATTAATAGCAAGATAAATGCAAAATACATATTTTTAATACTTATTTTTTAGCTGTAGTTGAACACAATACATTTATTTTATTTATTTATTTTTATGTGGTGCTGAGGATTGAACCCATGGCCTAGCATGTGCTACGTGAGCCCTAAAAATACATAATTTTTAAGAGTACACACACACACACACACACTCTAGAGGAACTTTTGACTTTATAACAAATTTTAGCCAAACCACTTTTGATGTGATAAAATAAGGCTTCAGTGATAAAATAAGGCTTTAGAGAATACTTTTGGTAGTTCTTGATACCCATCAATAATATTTGTCTGATATCAGTTTGCTGAAACTTCTCTAGGTTTCCGGTGCATGGTTGGCTCTGAGTTGCAAAGATGATTGGACAGAGTTCCCATCAGGGAACTTTACACAGATTTATAGCTGTGTAGAAATGTAGGCTGTTCACTAGTAGTTACTACTTTACTTCCCCCAAGACTGTGAGATAGAAGCAGAGCATAGGATTATTTCAATATATTTGCTGTTTATTAGATTGCAACCAGTGCAGGTTTTACAGGCATGATTATGGACATGGGTTGATGCTAGAGGCCCCTACATCCTTTCAAGTGTAAGTAAGGCTTTCAGATTCAGGTTCCCTAATGCACCATTGTTCTCAAGACTTCACTCAGGCTTTCTATGTTTCTATTTCCCCCCGCCCAATCTCTCAATATACTTTTGTTAAAAAGTGACAATTAAATTATCACTGAATTCCTCCAGTAAACTATTCATCAGTATAAATACCATTAGTATTGAATATTTCAGTTATTCAAAAGCAAAACTGAAGTTGGTTGAAAAACAATATTGCCATAAATTTATATCATCCTTTATCAAAAATTTTCACATATATTATCGATCTTTTTTAAATACAAGTTATTGGAGAAATGTGCCACTGTGAGTTGTCTGAACCCAGAAAGCTTTGTTATTCAGAGTCCCCAGATGAGAGGAAAAGAAAACCTACCACCTCATTCATCCTCCACAGTGTTTAGCTCTCCCTGAGAACAGTGAACTTGCCAGGCATCGTGAGGCAGCCTGTAATCCCAGGGGCTTGGGAGGCCATGGCCTGTAATCCCAGTGGTGCTGGAGGCCGAGGTAGAAGATTTCAAAACCAGGCTCAGCAATTTACCGAGGCCCTGTGTCTAAATAAAAATACAAAAAATAAATAAATAAATAAATAAAAAAGGGCTGGGAATGTGTTAAGTGCCCCTGCGTTGAATCCCTGGTAGTAATAATAATGATAATAATGTGGAGAAAAAATTCCAAACATTTGGAAAAGGAGCAAGAAATTCCTAAATAATCTTTCATTAAAGATCACATCTCAGAAATAACAAAATACATTGACTAAATGAAAATGAAAATACAACATCAACATTTTTGAGATAACTAAAATGGTCTTAAGAAATGAATTGATAACATTAACTGCATACATTAGAAAAGTGGAATATTTCCTAAGAGAGGGATAGCTGGGTCAAATGGTGGTTCCATTCTCAGATTTCCAAGGAACCTACATACTGCTTTCCATATAAAAACAGCATACAGGGACACAGCCACATCAATGTTTATAGCAGCACAATTCACAATAGCTAAACTGTGGAGCCAATCTAGATGCCCTTCAATGGATGAATGGATAAAAAAATGTGGCATATATACATAATGGAATATTACTCAGCAATAAAAGAGAATAAAGTCATGGCATTTGCAGGTAAGTGGATGGCGTTGGAGAAGGTAATGCTGTTAGCCAATCCCAAAAAAAACAAATGCCAAATGTTTTCTCTGATATAAGGAGGCTGACTCTTAGTGAGGTAGGGAGGGGGGAGCATGGGAGAAATAGATGAATTCTAGATAGGGAAGAGGGGTGGGAGGGAAAGGGAGTGGGCAGGGGATTAGCAAGCATGGTGGAATGTGATGGACATCATTATCCAAAGTACATGTATGAAGACACGAATTGGGTGTCAACCTACTTTATATACAAACAGAGATATGAAAAATTGTGGTATATATGTGTAATAAGAATTGTAATACAAAAAGAAAAAAGTACATGTATAAAGACATGAATGGGCATGAACATACTTTATATACAAAGATATGAAAAATTGTGCTCTATATGTGTAATAAGAATTGTAATGCATTCTGCTGGCATGTATTTAAAAAAATAAAATCAATTAAATAAAAAAAGAAAAATAAAAACCATCATTTTAAATATTTAAGATTAAAAAAAGTGGAATGTTTCAAATAAATAGTCTAAGTCTTCATCAAGAATCTAGAAAAAGCAAAATAAATCCAAAACAAGCAGAAAGAAGATGATCATAAAGAGCAGAAATCAATGAAAATGAGAAGAGCAAAACTACTAGGGAGCTCAATGAAATCATGGAAAGTCAATAAAAATGAATGAAACAGAGTAAAATTTTTTTTTTTCAAAACAAGAACTCTTACGATTGAAAAATAAAAAAAGCAAGTGGTGTGAACAACTTGTCCATTTCTTCTAAATCAGTGAATATGCCAAACAACTCACTGATTTAGAAGAAATGGACAAGTTTCTAGATATATACATTTTATCAAGATTCAATAATGAAGAAATAGAAACAGATCAGTAATTCCAAAGTAATAAAAAAATTTCTCACATTAAAGAAAAACCAAGAACTAGGTGGCTTCTGTTGGATTCTACCAGACATTCAAAGAACATTAATACCACTTATTTTTAAATTGTGTCAAAAAAAATTGAAGAAAAGGAAATTTTTTCAAACTCATTCTACAAGACTGACATTCTTATGATATCAAAACTACATAGAAAAATAGGGGAAATGCTTCAGGACATTGGAGCAGACAAGGGTGTTTTTTGATAAGAACTCAAAAGGACAGGAAACAAAAGCAAAAAGAAAATTAATGTGATTTCATCAAATTAAAATTCTGCACAGCAAAGGAGACTATCAACAGACTTAAGAGGCAATCTACAGAATAAGAAAAAAATTTGGAAACTATACATCTGAAAAGGAGTTAATAATCAGAATATATAAGGAATTGAAACAACATAATCGCAAAAATACAAACAGTCCAACTAAAAATTGGGCTATCCAATGACATTTTTCAAAGAAAGACATATAGAGATTCAAAAGGTACATGAAAAGTATTCAATATCAATAGTTATCACAAAAATGGAAACCAAAACCACAATATGAGTTATCACCTCACTTCAGTTAGAATGGCTATTATCAAAAAGATGAAAGATAACAAATGTTGTTTGATAACAATTTCTCTTTTTTAAAAAAATGAGATCAATATGCCTAAGAGACCTCTGTACTCTTCATGCTCTGCAATATTACTCACAATAGCCAAGAAATGGAAACAACCTCAGTATCCACCAACTGATGAATAGATGAAGAAAATATTGGACATATACACAATGAAATACTATTCGGCCATCCAAAAGGATAGATCCTATTATTTGTGAAAACATAGATGGATGTGGAGACTATTTACATTAAGTCATATAAGCCAGGCCCAGAATAAGAAATATTACATGGGGAGAGTAGAGGAGAAAGAGGTATATTTGGGAAACATTTTTCAACAGATATCATTGTAAGTATTTCACTATTTTGTAGAGAGAAAAAAGTTGTTGTTGGAGGTAATAGAATAGAATTATATGTATTGTCATAGTCAGATAAATCTACCTGTCAATTTAATGCATTTAGAATGAAACTAGACATCAAGCATACTCCATGCTTATAAGGCCACACTCTGTTCTTTAAAAGATTTTGGTGTGGAATGTTTTATCACTAACATCAGTCTGAACATTTATCCCTGGTACACGTCTTTTAAGTTTTTTCCTGGACTACTCATTCTGTTAGCCTCACGTGTGGAAGTACACAGCAATTTGACTTCCTTTGATCACATCACAGAGCAACTTTAGGTCAGTGTTCTATTCATAATTTTAAAGTATAGAATAACAGATATCCACTACATCTTGACTAACACTTGAAGGCAGGAGTTATACAATATCATTGTCCAATGCCTTGAAAATTATTTTGTGACCCAGTATCTCTCTTCAGTTTTCTTACAAAATTCTTAGTAGAAAGAATAGACAGACATTGAACTGTTGAGCGACACGTTCTGCTTTTACTTCCACTTATTTGCTGTGTAGGACAAGAAAAAAGTTACTTAACTTTGATTCTGATCCTTTGAGTCTTCATCATAAGAATCTGATTACTTAGAAAAAATTTAATGAGTTAATTTTATAGAAAGATTAAGATAAGATTACCAATGTACAATATTGTTTCTGCATCATTTTGTTTGGAAACCTATCATGGTATATATTTATTTTTGTCTGATAGTGTGTGAGCGGGGCTGACCAATGATCATAAACATGTTTTAATTATTTGCTTAAAATCATACACAAAGACTGAAAAAAATCATTTCCTAATTTTTGATCTTATGAATTGTGGAACATATTATTGTATTTTGATTTTGCAGCTGTGTTCATTGATATAGCTTTGGAATAAATCTTGGAAAAAATATTGCCATCAGGAAATCATCACTAAAGTTTTTAAGTTCCACTAAGCCTGATAGAAATGGATTACAATAATCATGCAAAACTTTTATTAGGTCACATATTACAAGAGAAAAATCTGACCAACCTGAATGCATGTTAAAGTGAAAAGAGTTCAACTCCAGTGTTAGAACATCAGGAGCTCTTTAGTTTAAATAACTAGATTGGACAGTTTCAGCAAAAGTTGAAGAGAGTTTAAAGGTTAGGGTTCAGAAAAGTTGCCAAGCCAGCTGAACCAGAGCAGATTGTTAGCATTATCTTTAGACAGGAGCACACTGTTACCGACTGAGCACTCATTTCCTTATTGTTCTTTGTGCACATCTGACTTAAAAGATAGCTGAGACAACACAGCTGGTACAGGTACTGACTACAGACTCTGGGGATGCACAGCCGTTTGGCACTAAAGGGATAATGTAGTCATATGATGGTGAAAAGAAGGGATTCAGTCACTGAGAGGAGATTAGAATTTTGGAGTTTTTAGGTCTATCAGAACCTCCATCTCTGCAGGAAGGACAGTATGTGGCTTACACAAACAACAAATCTAGGTACCTCTGGGTAATACTTGTAGAAAAGCCCCACAGGTCCAGATGGCACTGAGAAAGAAAATTTAGATTCTCAAAAGTACTTTTGTGTTTGAACAGTAATCTCAACAGTGACAAAAATGGCCTGAGGAGTGGCTTCCTATCTAATTTCCCAAGTTCCAAGGGAACAGCTACTCTAGAAACAACCCACCCCCATCCTTTTCTCAAATAATGAATGATATTAGATATCTAGAATGGAGGAGCAAACAAGATTTAAAGTGATATAAAAAATTAATATCTTATTTCAGAGGGCAGATGTACTTGATTTTCACACATTATGCAAAACTATGTTATTGATTTAGAAAAATAATTTTGTATGAAATTAAAGGATGTATACTGTAAGGATTAGCTGCCCTTTCCAAGAAAAGTCAATTTTACATTAAGTGTACTCTCTGCTCCACACACATGGAGAAAGGTCCACTAAAATTATTTGTAAATACTACTAAAAATTATAAGACTAATAAAAATTAATTTGTAAAACCAAATTAATTAACCAAACATATTATAGATTATAGAAGAAGATAATGGATGAACTTGTTAACAATCATTGGATCTTTAGAAAGAGCAACCAACTTATAGAAAACTTGAAGAGTTTGCAATGTTAAGATTATTTTTACAGCGAATATTTATTAAAAAAAATACTATCACAATGTGAATTAAGTAAGACAGTGGAAGAAAATTCATAGCCAGTAAATTTAAGTGGTAAGTAGATTTAACAAGTAAGTTAGAAAGACAATTTTTTGAAAGATTCATATTCTGAGTAATACTGTGGTAGATAATTTTTAAATTCTGTTTTAGAAACCCTTTTGCAAAATAAGAAGAATTTTATACAAAAATATATATTCATTTATATTCCTAGAATATATCCAGAGAGAGGGGGTGGAGAGAGAGAGAGAGAAAGAGAGAGAGAGAGAGAGACCGACCGACCGACCGACCGACCGACCAAGATCTCTTAAGAAAAATACAAAATGGCCTTCTGGAAAATCCTTAAAAATAGAATTAAAATCCAGTTTTATAGTACAGTTAAGTGTTTTTAAGAAAATCAGTACACACATTTTAGTGAATTAATTAGAAAATCAGATTGAAAACAACATAAATTAGGTTAAGTTTAAGTGAGAGCAAGGAATCTTACTAACATTTGTAGTTATGAAATGATTCATGAAAGATATTATTTAGAAGATTGCTCAAAAGAGCTCTTGATGATGTGAAGGCATCATGGAGAAGAACTTAGTAAACTTAATACAATTGGTAATAACAGTCATATTTGATTGCTAAGGATTAATGAAGGAGATTTTGAAAACTACCTGAAAAAAATTTCTTAGACTGATCTACATTACAAAATTCAGTTAAACTATTGTGTCAAAAAGGGTTCTAGTTCTCTTAAATCAAGTCATCACCTTGCAGATGAGCCATCTCACCTTCCAAGTGCATACGATGATCCATCAGTGATGGCCACCAACCAAAATTAATCTTGTTTAAATAGTAGTTTGCCATGTTGTGGTCTGCCATTCCTCACCCTGAATCTCTGGAAGACACCCTCTCTTTTGCTAAATTAAGGTCAAATTCCTGAGTCTGAAGTTGCAGAGTCCTCTCTACATTATTACTACAAATAACTGCTCTGTAGTTTTATCTTCTGTTGCAGAGGAACATGGAATTCTGTCTATCTCAGTCATTCTGTTTCTACTCCTTTTCCTAAACTCAAGTCAGGCTTTTCTGCTTTTAATGATTCTACTGTTTATGTTTGAAACACTTCTGTACCATCTTTGTCTAAAAAATGGTCTTCATTCTGAGGCCTAAATTACATGTCTAGAGTAGACATAAATTCAGATTTGCAAAAGAGATCAATTTTATATTTGTTGTAGAGGAGTTATCTTAAGAATAGTTCTCTAATTCTCAAAAATATTTCAATGGCTGGCTCAGAGATCTCAAGTACTTCAGTGGAAAGAGAATCTTTCATGGTATTAAGACTTCCTCACAGTAGGATATCAAGGGTTATTTATAAAAGAGTGAAAGAGAGAGGGTAGTGCAGAAGAAGGAACAATACAGGATGATTACTAAAAAATGAAAAAATTGATCTAAACGAAGAAAGACCATGCCTCAAATGGCTTTTTGATTATGATAGCAAAGAAAAAAATAAGTTGAACAATTACTTAAAAGGAGCATGAAAAACTTATTTATTATAAGTATGAAGTTTGTGTAGTTCATGCTATTTATTGCTTACCATATTGGTTAATGATACCATGATTTTAATATCCATATGATATAGTTATAAATAACTTAAATTGAAAATACGTTTTTCCCATATGAAACAAATACAAAAAGAAATCTGTGGTAGAGTAATGATTTGGAGAACAGTCTCTAAAAGCAGACTGCCTGGTTCAGGGTCCTGCCTTTTCCTCAGTGGCTGTGTTATGACAAATTTTCTTCTTTCGTTTTTGTTATTGACAATGATGATGATGATGATGATGATGATGATGATGATCACTGAGCTACATCCTCAGGCCTTTTTTCTTCTTCTTCTTCTTTTTTTTTTTATTTGAGAAAATATCTTGCTAAATTGCTGAGACTGCAATCCTCTGCTTTAGGCTTCCAGAACCTACCTAAATTTCCTAACTTCTTAGTGTCTCAGTTTCCTTTATTGTGAAATGGAGATGATAATAACTTCTAGGGTTATTACGAGATATCAAAAGATCATATTTGTAACTCACTAAGTATATTGCTTTGGAATTGGTGAGTCATGTGTAAGTAATTGGAAATAAAATAGTTATACGTGTTCATGGTTTAGATGTGGTGTCCACCAAACGCTCACGTGTGAGACAATGCGAGAGGGTTCAAAGGAGAAACAATCAGGTTGTGAGAGCCTTAAAGTAACCAGTGAATTAATCCATGATGGAATTAACTGACTGGTAACTGGAGGCAGGTGGGATGTGGATGGAGGAGGAGGGGCTTGGGGTGTGGCTTTGGGGTATATATTTGTATCTGGTGAGTAGAGTCTTTCTTTCTACTTACTGATCCTCATATGAGCTGCTTCCCTCCACTACACTCTTCTGCCATGATGTCCTGCCTCTCCTCCAGCCCAGAGGAATGGAGCCTGCTGTCTGTGGATTGAGACCTCTGAAACGGTGAGCTCTTGAATAAACTTTTCCTCCTCTAAAGTTGTTCTGGTTGGGTTCTTTAGTTTGTAGCAGTGAAAAAGATGATTAAAATAATGGCAGTTAAAGGAGAGATTTGAATGACAAAGGTACTGATTAATTTTTCTCTTGCTAATCTGAACAATAATAAGATATGTGTCAACTATGCTACTTTCTTATAATAAGGTTCAATGATATCAAGCAATTATGTTTTTAAGCATTTAATTGAAGTTGGTCTTAGGGCTTTTATGTAAGAAATTGCAAAGGACATTGCTTAAATTCAGTGAACAACAATTAGTTTCACACAAAATATATCTTCAATCTGCCTTTATTCTTAAATTGAAACTATACATAATGGTTATTTTTTGGTATGTGCTTCTTTCAACATTAAATGTTTGGAAGAATATTATCAAATGTGGAGTACATATTTGATTTTCTTTGACATAAAATGTAGATTTGTGTACCTAAATTTATATATATATATATATATATATATATATATATATATATATATATATATACAGATTATCAAGATAACCTATTTTAAAGTCATCAACCTATTGTTTTAAGGTGGGAACTAAAGGTTGGAAGCATACATTTAAATGCTAAGAAATCTTTCAAAATGATTTGAGTTGTTTTTAAAAAATTGTTTTCTGTGGATTCACATGCAAACTCATGGCAAAAAAAAAAGCCACACTACAGATGAATAGATCTTGTTTCAATGACAAGAGAGCTTAGAATAGTAAGAATTTTAAGGAAATCAAAATTCAAGTACTTAAAACAAATATCACCAGGATACACAAGAGGAATTTCAAAGTTATAAATAAGCGGGTGTGTATTTGTTTTGTGGTATATTTATCCTATAGGCTCAAGTTCAATTCTGTATCTCCTACTTGGATGATGCCTAAATCTTAGTAGTCTGGTTAATAAAACAACCTGATTCACAGATTTTTAAATATGTGGATTAATATGGTATTATATTTAAGAAGTTAATATATGTAATATCTCTCTCTCTCTCTCTCTCTCTTTCTCTCTCTCTCTCTCTCTCTCTCTCTCTCTCTCTCTCTCTCTCTCTCCCTCTCCCCCTCATCTGAAAGATGAGCAAGTATTTTAAAAAGAATTCTCTGGATGTTTAAATAATCTAATCTTTTCCAGCTTTGCTTCGTGGGTGATCCCGTGCTTAGGCATAAGCATAAAGTAGTTTGTGAATCTCTTAAGACCTCTTCAGGAAGGGGAGCTATCATATTTACCACAACACAGTCCTCAGTTTCTGGTTTCCTCATGGCATTAATATCAGACTTTTTGGCTCTTTTCCAAATATAATATGCTGACCTAGTTTTTTAAAATAGTGCCTAAATAAAATGGGCTAGACATCTTTGTTTTTCTCTACAATGAGAAGAATTCTTCCTTGACCACTAAAATCTTAGCAATATGTTGATAGGCAGGAACTCCAGTTTTGAGGAGTATTAGCTAAGATTCATGTTACAGCTTGTAACATCTCCTGTCCAAAAATCAATTTAATGCACTGTGATTCAGGAGGTTTGCAGTTCAGATCCTTTTCCTGTGGATGATAATAAGCTACAGGAGAACAGGTCAATGTTTCATGTTGGCATCGTTTGAGCTACAAATAATTGCCTCTAGCATATTTTTATCCCTTACTGGCATTCTCTGGGATCCTGTCAACTGCCTGGTTAGATATCAAGTCTGCATCTTCTTCCATGGTGTGTGCTTTTCCAAACCACCCACACCTTCATTTCCTTCTGCAGGGGAGAGTGGAGCATGAGAAACTTTAAATGCTCTTCCGAGCAACATGAGGACGGGGTGCTTGTCTGGCCTTAATATGCCTGTAAATAATATGCTATCACTTCTTCCCTATAGCTTTCATACTGTATTCTTGCAGATTTCCAAATGAGGTTTAAAAACTTCCTGGATGCTAGCAGAATAGCATTACCACAGATGGCCCTTAATCTTGGACCTCCAAACTCAAAAGAGGATTCTGTCATTTACTACATTTTTACATGCAATTAGCCCAGGTAGGGTAATCATATGGTAGGAAAACCTTATTAATAATGAACCCGTAAATTTTTGTTCACTAGGATGTTTTCTCCAACATTTCCTGTGCCCCTCTCCAGTTTGGAGGCTCTCGTACCTCTTCACTGAAGTGAAGAATAGATCACTTGGTTGTTGCCAAATAATGCTGTAGAACACACTTTCTCCAACTGTGTGATGTCCTACAATACAGGTGCATGACACGTGGTTTGTGGATGTTTGGCTTATCGTGCCTGCGTTCAGCAGGGCTGACCTCCAAGTTTGGCTTGGATTGAATCTAGGTTTGCTCCATTTTGTGCCAGTGACTACCTCAGGCAAATACTTATAATGAAAAGCAGACAGGAATGAGGAGAAACACATCTACACAAACATGTTTCAAGTCTAGTTCACAGTATGTCACTAACAATGCATTGGCTAAAGTAAGTCACAAGTCCAAGCTCAAATTCTAGACACTGGGATAGATGAATATGATGATCACAGAAAAGTGAAGAATTAGAACTAATAATTCAAGCTCTCTGAGGTAGGCAAAGGAAAACATCACGTAGCTGCCCATGTTTCTAATTCTATTAAGATTTTATATTTTCTTTCTCTTAACCGGAGTAAAAAAAAAAAAAAAAAACAAAGTCTAGTCTTAAAAGTGAGAAGAATGGTGGAGTAAATGGACAGTTAAGGTAAAATTTAACTTAGAGAATACATGCAAGCATAATTATAGGTTTCACCATGCCTTTGAGTCTTCCTTGACCCTGTGGAGCTCTATCCTTACTTTGCCTCCTCTATCAGGTAATATTGGAAATGGATGTTATCTTCTTTCCCTCTCTCCAAAACAAGTGAATGTCCTAAAGTTCTAATGTTCTGGCCTGAGGATGCTATATGTGACAAAATTTTTTATATGCTCTTTAAAAATCCATCTCACTTTTCCCTCCTATTTTAAAAACTTTAAAAGTGGTGCATTAAAACATAAAAAATCATACACATTTTTGGGACATCATGTGATACATACATGATGTAATGTTAAAAGCAAGGTAAACATCTCTATCTCACATCATTTCTTTGCAGGAAAAATATTCAAAATCAGTTTTTAATCTTTATTTCTTTTATTCCTGTTTGTTTTTGCAGTTCTGGGGGTGGGACCAAGCCTCCCACCTGCCAGGCATGCATTCTTCCACTGAGCAACACCACTAGCTGTCTTCTAGGTTTTTGGAATATACAATAGACTTTGTCATCTATAGCCATTCTTCTTTGAAGTAACACATCAGAATTTTTTCTGTTTAGCTATAACTTATTACCCATTGGTCAACTTTTCCCCATCCCTCTCCACTCTTCTCCTCAGCCTCTGTAACCAACATTCTACTCTCAACTTCTATGAGATCAACATTTTTAGATTCCCTAGATGAGAGAGATCGTGTGGCACTCGTCTTCCTGTGCTTGGCTTATTTTGTTTTATATAATGTGATCCAGTTCTATCCATTGTGCCACAAATGACAAAATCTCATCCTGTCCTCTTTTGTGGTCAAAGAGTATTGTGCATATGTACCACATTTTCTTTATCCATTGATTAATGGACACTTAGGTATTTCCACATGGTTATTATACATAGTGCTGTAATAAACATGGGAGTGCAAATTCTCTTAAACATCCTGATTTCAATTCCTTTGAATATATACTCAGTAGTGGGGTTGCTGGGCTGCATAGTAGTTTTATTTTTATCTCTTGAGAGATAAAAATACTGAGAGATAATTCATACTGAGTTCTAGAGTAGTTCTACTGGCTTACATCCCTGCTAATTAGTATGCAAGAGTTCCCTGTCCTTCACATCCTCACCAACACTTAATATGTCTTGTCTTTTTAATAATAGCCATTTTCATAGGAAAACAAAATATCATCTTTATTTTGCCTTTATATTTTCCTGCACACTGCTTTTTATTTTTTGAACTAGAAGTTGTCTTTATACTTTTTAATTGAAAAACAGACTTTACACATTAGTCAGAAATTGAAAGGCATCTCTGAAGGATTTTATTGCAATAGTATGCCAAGTTATCCTGCTTTCAAGTCGTTGAGGATTATAAAGAGATAAACATATAGAGACTCATTTCTGAAACAGTCTTTCCAGTATCTTGCTGTAGATCACATTCACCCAAACAATATTGACCAAATAACAGCCAATCCTTCTTTCAATGTGGATCTGGCTCTTTAGTGTACCCTGGAAAGAAAGTCTGGGTTTGGAGATATACGCAGCCATAGGATTTCTAGAAATATTTACATAGGATCTAAAGACACTGGGGCTTTGAGATTCAAAGCATCACTTGACTATAAAGTGTCTAACTTGCTCTGTTTAATCTTGCAGAAGGATTCAGTTTTATTTCATCTTGGTGTAAGATAGCATATAAATCATTAATTAAATTAGAATATGCAAAGGGTTTAACAAAACAAAATATCTTAAGTATATCATATGCATATATCATGCATCATGCCCCAAAGAAATATACTTCATTCCATTAATAGGAAAAAGGTTCCTATAGTAGCATGAGAAGCAATTTTCCACTCACATCCAACTTCAAATTGGAACGAGAGACCACATTTTGTTATGTAGTAGGGTAGACAAATGGCCAGAGTTCTTCCTGACATCATTAAAATGTTCAACATCAATATTGAAAAACTCAGGGGTAGAAGGTACTTTCTGTTCTAGAACTTTTTGGTGAAAAGAAGGGCCAAAGCCTTTCATAAGCTAAAACAAAACCACCTGATGTAAGAAACTTGGGGATCAGCACAGGAAGTCCTGGTGATCAGAACATTCTAGTTGTGCATCTCCTTCCAAGGATGTTAAAATCATGACAGATAAATTGCACAAACATAAATCAATGGCAATGATGAAGGCCTGAAAAGACATCAAATTTTTAGACAATACACCCTCAAAACAAATTAGTTTTGTGTCATTTGGTCTGGCAACATTTTCAGATGATATTAGTAGCCAGATCATGAATTTTTATGCCAGAGTAACCGTAGTTATTTTGGTTTCAAGAGTTTTGTGGGTTTCAACTTATAAACTTTATCTCTCTTAATAGGAGGAAACGATATCCACAGCAAATTTAATTCAAACTGACAGTCCAAATCATGTGAGATGCAAGCTCTCATAAGAACATCACTATATTAAAACAACAACCAAAAAGTGTTGGGCAGAACAACGGATACATTCATGGAAATATCAATATGGGTTTAATCTTATCAACTTGGAAATTACAACAATTGCATAAATGATCCAGTAAATGCCAATATGTTCATCATAACAGTAGCACATTAGATAAGTTACTTCCTCAAATGGAAATCAAAATCAAACATCAGGAAGATTTTAAGCACTGCTTTAAATAGGGTTATCATTTCCTTCACATTTTAAAATATATTTTACACATTATATCTGCCCTTATTTTTTAGACAGGTAATATGAGGTGAAGAAGGGTTATAGTGTTTGAATGATTGTAATGTTGGAACTGGGTGATGGGGTCTGTGGCACCTCATATCCTTTCTGTTCCCTCATTCACCACACTACACACCAACTCCACCACACTACACACCAGCTCCACTCCCTCCACTTAGTATAGGGAGCCAAATACTAAACTGTTCACATCAAAAAGAAAATTGAGCACTTTTTATGACTTACTAGACTCATTATATGGATTTGATGAGATTCAATAGTTCTACTGGAAAGAGCAGATAATAGCTGAATAGTTGCCTGTTATACTTAATTGCTTTGGGAAAATCATTTCATATAGCTGTTTGAAATGTCAGTGAAAGAGTACAATTCACATATTATTTCAGGGAAAGTTGAAAAATCTCTGTAATCTAGCTTTATATCTTTGTATTTCTTATACTTGTTTTGTTTTGAATGAAGAAAGTTACTTCATTTTCCATTTTTATTTTTTAAGATTATGAAGTTTATAAAGCTGATCTTAAAATGTGCATGTTGATAGTCAAAGATTTAAAAATTTACATATTTTTGTAACTAAGTGTATTGGGGAATAAGTTTAATTGTAATATAATTTATGAAAATAATGATCTTTTGAATATGTTTCAAAGAATATACCAGGCACACCAAACTATATTTTCCTGGCAGAAAAATGGTACAATTGGTAGAAAAATTAATTCTTTATTAAAATATTTTTGTCTGTCAGCAAGACATAGAAACTAGAAAAAGCAGAATCTAAAAATCATTGCATTTGCTATTTTGGTGTGGATGGAAAGTGGTCAATATGAAACCAGCTGTTTCCCAAACTAAATGGATAAATGCTTATCAATTAAAGCATTGACATCCCCTCTTTTTGTGGTGTGATGAACTTCTTCGATATATCTTGAGAAGTTTGGCACTTCCCAAACATAATTAATTTTATTTGCTTTAGCATATATGATATATTTTAACCTGACTTCAATCAAGAGAGATTCTCCTATAAAAAACTTAAATAATTAAGGATCTAAAAACTTGAATTAATGAATCATATGGAAAGATTACAGAATCAATAAGGAATGCCTGGGTACAGTGATAACCCTGTAAAATCATAATTTTGAATATTTTTGAATTTTGAATCTTAAGGATGTTTTTCCTAGGAAAACAAAATGATGCTATTGCAAAGGATTTATGTGTGTGTATTTTGAACATCACAGGATGCTGTGAACAAACAAAATCTATTAATTTTGTTTATTAGAGAAAAAATATCCAAAATAATTAAAGTTTAAAAAACTGCTTAGAGCAGAGCAAGTTGGAAATAAGGGGAAGCAGCATCACTGCATGCAAAATCTTTTTTTATTATTCCCTATAAAAGTTAGTTTAATTATGTTTTCATTCATTCAGGGATCTTGTTCCAAAATAGTCTGTACATTTTTATTAGGTTATAGATTATGCAACATAAGGGCACATTAGGATTTTTCAAGTTGTAGGCAGCATCAAGTTTATAAAGTCAGCTAAAAGTGAATTGGATACAAGGAGGAGCAAAAGAGAGCAAGAAATGATTGTATTACACAATCACCGATTTAAAAAAAAAGTTCTTTATGGATTTATGAAGGAAAAAGAGAGAACAAAAAGTACCAAGTAAGAAATGAAAAAGGAAACATCATTACTGACCTCATAAACACTATTACAGTCACTATGTGGAATGACCCACAAAGGCTCATATGTTGAAGGCGTGGAGCATGATAGAACAATGTTCAGAGGTGGAGCTTTTAGGAAGTAATTGAATCATGAGGGCTCTGACCACATAAATGGGTTAATCCCTTGTTGGGTTCATAATAATGGAATGGACTATTGGGAGGAGGTGAAAACTGTAGGAAATGGGGCCTAGTTTGGGGATGTAGGTCACTGGGTGCTTACTTTAGAAGGGTATATATTGACCTCACCTCCATTTCCCCTTTCTCTCTGTGCTTCCTGGCCACAATGAGGTGAGCAGCTTTGTTCTGCTATACTCTCCCTGCCATGATATTCTGCCTCACTACAGATGCATAACAATGTGGCCCAGCCATTGTGTGCCAAATCCTCAGAAACTGTGAGCCCTCACACATATTTCCTCATTTAAGTTATTTTTTCTTAGGTATTTTGTCACAGCAATTAAATGCTGATTAACAGAACTTTGAAAAACATAATAGTACCACCAAAAATTCTATGCAGATAAATTTAAAAAACAGTTTAATTTATTATTCCTTAAGGATATAAATTATCAAATAGATAATCTGAATAATTAATCAGTTTTATACCAGAACATTTCACATGTGCTGTTTATATATAAAAGCATTCCCCCCAAAAGAAAATTTGGGGCCTCACTGGTTTCACGGGCTATCAAACATTTATGAAGAAAATAAAACCAATTCCATACTTTCTATTAAAAGAAAAATACAACAGGATTAAATACTTGCCAACATATTTAGAGGAACCTGAATTATTCTGAAACCAAAATGATACAATGACATCAAAAGTATAAAAATCGCAGACAAATGATTCTTAAGAAGATGATTTTTAGCTTTTGTTTTTTGTTTTATAAAGTGAGAATAAAATTTTTAAAAAGGATTAAAATACTGCAATGTAAATATTTATATTTTACCTAATTATCAATCTTTTTATTTAAACAAAGAACAGTAATTAATAGTTTAAAAACAAGACCAGAATGTCTTTTGGAATATTTCTATTTCATTTTGCTTATTTTGACCCACAAAACTTGATTTTTTTTCACACATTGAAAACCAATGAGTTAAAGGTAGACATTATTTCAAGAGATTGATTTCAAAATTATAATCCAAAATGTTAATTCCTATCTTCTAAAGCCTTAAGATGTTTTAATTTTAAATGGAATGGAAAGTTTGAGCATATGATAAGAAGCTAAGAGTATATTCTCAGTCAAAGGTGGAAGAAATCGAGGTTAGGATGAAAGAGAGTTGAAAATTTTGACATTTTTGATCCTAGTATGGTGATTTCCACTGAAGCAGTTGTCCTGCAGGATTTTCCTGGTGTTTCTGAGGGAGCTAATTAGGATAGGATTGTTTTAGTTCAATCAAGAGTTTAAGCTCCTCTGGGACCCAGTGTCCCAACATCAAGCTTACCAAATACCCTTAGGCTTCCTCTTCAGCACCTCTTGATTTCTTGAACCTGTCAAATTTCAGATTTCTTAATACTTTATTTCTAATTTTTTGTCCACCATCTCACTGCATTTCCTTATGCCCAAACACCAGTGCAGTAAGAAATATACAATTTTAAAAATATTTTTTAAATTCCATAAAATGATAACATGCCATATGTAAACTCTAAAAACCCAGAGCTCTACAGGCTATTACAATACAGTAGATTTGTGCATGTTGGAGATAACAGAAGGGCTGCTCTTTGAAGAATTCAAACACACACATATTTTAAATAACAAAACAGTTTACATTCCAGAATTCCTATGCTCCTCTTCCTAATACCTCTTGCTTATTGTTTTAATGTTCTCAGCAAAAGTGTTGTTCTTTTAAAGTTGACATAGATTCATTCTTCTTGCTTTAAACCAGATTCTGGGATTTTTGCCATAGCTCACACACAGAGTAAGAGCACAACAAGAAACTGAAGACCTCTCATGTATCAATAATATTTTCTGAATAATTTGCATAA
The DNA here is from genome assembly GCF_021218885.2 of Marmota monax. Taxonomy (NCBI): domain Eukaryota; kingdom Metazoa; phylum Chordata; class Mammalia; order Rodentia; family Sciuridae; genus Marmota; species Marmota monax. The sequence goes on from NW_026692781.1 coordinate 21,732,029, forward strand.
GCAAAGCTTGGAGGTCTATTTCTCATTGTGGATATCTTGGCAGAAATTACAAATAATCATGAAACTTTTACATATACTGAAACTTTTTGGTAGTCTCTACTTTTAGTGATTGGCTTTAACAAAGAACAGTGATCAATAAATCCAGACTATGAAACCTGATTCTAAACAAAGGTTACTATTATCCCTTGAGAAATTTAATCTATGATTCAAAATTGACCTTGGAAATTAAATATTTTGTTAATAGGTTTCTAATTTATTTTCATCATCCCACCTTTAAATTTTATTAAAATAAAGTATGGAAAATAGATTCTGGGGACCACAAACATTTTCGACTGCAGCATTCATCATTTTCATTTCCTGAATATCATTGATAATTAATACTTGCTGATATCATTTCATTCTCATTGGCCTCATTATAGGTTTATATCCATGAATGAATTTATTTGCTGTCCGTCATCTTACTTAATCTTAATCCCTCTGTCAAGAAGAAACAGAGATATTCATGCTTTCATTTTTTCAGTAAAAAAGTATTATAAAATCCAATGAAAATACATAATTTCTTAAGTAATTATAGGCCATTATGGTCAGTGACTGTCAAAAATGTCAACCTTTTATACCAACTTTTTTGGTATAAAACACATTTTAAGTGTAAAATTCAGGGGAACTTAGTATATTTGCAATCATCACTGCTACCTAGTTCCAGAACATTCATCTTCCTAAAAGGAAAGTGCATATCTGTTTAGCAGTTATTTCATTTTCACCTCTAGCCCCTGACAAACATTATTCTGCTTTCCAACTCTATGTGTTTACTTATTTTGGGAATTTCAAATAAAGAAAATCATAATATGCCCTTTTGTGTTTGATTTACTCACTTATCATAATGTGTTCAAGGTTTATTCATGTTGTAGCATATTTCAGTTCTATGTTCTTTTTTTATTATTATTTTTTATTGTTGGTTGTTCAAAACATTACAAATTTCTTGACATATCATATTCCACACTTTGATTCAAGTGGGTTATGAACTCCCACCTTCACCCCATACACAGATTGCGGAATCACATCAGTTACACATCCATTGATTTACATATTGCCATACTAGTGTCTGTTGTGCTCCGCTGCCTTTCCCATCCTCCACCCTCCCCCCTTCCCACCTCTCCCCTCCCCTCCCCTCCTCTCTCTCTACCCCCTCCACTGTATAACCCTGAGGGTCTCCTTCCATTTCCATGCAATTTCCCTTCTCTCTCCCTTTCCCTCCCACCTCTCATCCCTGTTAAATGTTAATCTTCTTCTCCTGTTCTTCGTCCCTACTCTGATCTTAGTTACTCTCCTTATATCAAAGAAGACATTTGGCATTTGTTTTTTAGGGATTGGCTAGCTTCACTTAGCATAATCTGCTCTAATGCCATCCATTTCCCTGCAAATTCTATGATTTTGTCATTTTTTAATGCAGAGTAATACTCCATTGTGTATAAATGCCACATTTTTTTATCCATTCGTCTATTGAAGGGCATCTAGGTTGGTTCCACAGTCTTGCTATTGTGAACTGTGCTGCTATGAACATCGATGTAGCAGTGTCCCTGTAGCATGCTCTTTTTAGGTCTTTAGGGAATAGACCAAGAAGGGGAATAGCTGGGTCAAATGGTGGCTCCATTCCCAGCTTTCCAAGAAATCTCCATACTGCTTTCCAAATTGGCTGCACCAATCTGCAGTCCCACCAGCAATGTACAAGTGTACCCTTTTCCCCACATCCTCGCCAGCACTTGTTGTTGTTTGACTTCCTAATGGCTGCCAATCTTACTGGAGTGAGATGGTATCTTAGGGTGGTTTTGATTTGCATTTCTCTGACAGCTAGAGATGTTGAGCATTTTTTCATGTACTTGTTGATTGACTGTATGTCCTCCTCTGAGAAGTGTCTGTTCAGGTCCTTGGCCCATTTATTGATTGGGTTGTTTGTTCTCTTATTGTCTAATTTTTTGAGTTCTTTGTATACTCTGGATATTAGGGCTCTATCTGAAGTGTGAGGAGTAAAGATTTGTTCCCAGGGTGTAGGCTCCCTATTTACCTCTCTTATTGTTTCTTTTGCTGAGAAAAAACTTTTTAGTTTGAGTAAGTCCCATTTGTTGATTCTAGTTATTAACTTTTGTGCTATGGGTGTCCTATTGAGGAATTTGGAGCCCGACCCCACCGAATGTAGATCGTAGCCAACTTTTTCTTCTATCAGACGGCGTGTCTCTGATTTGATATCAAGCTCCTTGATCCATTTTGAATTCACTTTTGTGCATGGCGAGAGAAAGGGATTCAGTTTCATTTTGTTGCATATGGATTTAAAATGGCAATATTACCAAAAGTTCTCTATAGGTTTAATGCAATGCCAATCAAAATCCCAACGGCATTTCTTGTAGAAATAGAGAAAGCAATCATGAAATTCATATGGAAAAATAAAAGACCCAGAATAGCAAAAACAATGCTAAGCAGGAAGTGTGAATCAGGCGGTATATCGATACCAGACTTCAAACTATACTACAGAGCAATAGTAACAAAAACAGCATGGTACTGGTACCAAAACAGGCGGGTGGACCAATGGTACAGAATAGAGGACACAGAAACCAATCCACAAAACTACAACTATCTTATATTTGATAAAGGGGCTAAAAGCATGCAATGGAGGAAGGATAGCATCTTCAACAAATAGTTCTATGTTCTTTATGTGATAGGATGAGATCTTTTGTATGAATATGGTAACACATTTGATTTATGTGTTTATCAGTTGATGGACATTTGGGTTGTTCCTGCCTTTTGATTATTATTAATTGTGTTGCTAAAACATTCATGTATAAGTTTTTGTTGGAATACCTAGTTTCAATTCTTGTGGTTATATACCTAGAATGGGTCATATGATAATTGCTAAGTCATGTGAGAATTCTGTTTAACATCCCAAAGAAGTACTAAATATTTTTTCTACAGTGAATTAACCATTTTTACATTCCCACCAGCAAGTAGGAGTGTTCTAATTTCTCCACTTTTTTCATTTTTTCCATTTTTCTAATTCCAAACACCTACTGATTGTAACTATCCAGTGGTTTTGATTTTAAAAATGGATTTTTAATATTACATTTATATATTTGTGGAAGAAAAATGATGCACATGCACCTTACCAACTTTGAATTCATTTTATTTACATAAAAATAGACAGTAGACAAATGAGAGATTAGACTGGAAGAAAATAGTTTATGTGGTTTAGGTTGTAGCTCAGTGGTGTAGTGCTTGCCTTGCAAGTGCGAGGCACTGGATTTGATCCTTAGCACCACATACAAATAAATAAAGGTATTGTGTCCATATACAAAGAAAAAAATTAAAAACAAAAGTATGTAAGGTTTTAAAGAAGAATGTGGTAACTTGAACCAAGTACAAAGCAATACCTAAAATTTAAGTGCATTATTCTCTGATGATTACACATTATTAAAATTATAATGGGTGATTAGCCATTGTTGAAATGTTCTTCTGTGCCTTGCTAATGAGAACTCTAATTTATCACTAAAAATGTCTAAGATAAAATTTGAATTTACAAACTTTGATATCAACTACTTTTCCTCCTTTTCAGTCTTTATCAAAATTATTAGAAATATATATTTTTAATAGTCTATGCCTGTCTCTACCCTTTGTGTATTGGCAGTGAGTTGTAATATTTGGAAAACTTTACAAATAGTTTACATTCTTTTTTGAAGAGATCTAAGACTTAACTTACTTAAGTGGGGATAAACATGCTCTTTTCCATATCAGAAAGAAGTACTGACAAAAAAAGTCTATTTGTGACTGGCTCTTTTAACTGAATTTGGTTTTGAACAAATTTATGCTTCAAATTCAAGTCCTGTCTGCACTGAAGCTGTAGGATAGGTACACTTCACTTCATTTAACTGTGTAGCTTAAGCTTCACACAGGGAAACTAGCAAAGTTCCAAGGAGCTTGGGATTTTTGAAAGGACTGTATCCATATACTTGGAAAAATTCTGTGGGTCTTCACTATCAGGGTATTTCCTGTCCATGAAATCTTAACTATGAAGACAGCCCATTAATGAGCAGCCATCCTGATGGTTTTAACAGTTTCATAAAGAAGATATCTTATATAATGCAAGGTCAAGTTTTTCTCTGCCTGATAAATGTGGAAAAAAGTGAATAATACATCAAATAGTTCTAGAGTAACTTTTTATTTGAGACACATCTGGACCCCATAAAGATAATTTTGCATTTCCACTCTGCCTGGGAAGAAGATACCACTAAAAATGCTCTGAGACCAAGTTGCACAACATGAAATAGTCGTAAACTCATCCTTTCTAATATTTGTTTGCCTGATTTGTGCATTCCATGCATAGAGTGATGGGAAACTTAAAAGGAGAGAGTTTTGACTTTTCTTTGATTCTACAATTAAATACTTTTAAAAAATATGAAAGTAAGTGAGGAGATAAATAATAAATTCCACAAAAAATAAGAAATTCAGAATAAATGGCAAATAATAAGAAAATGTCTATTAAATTTGAAAAGAAAAAATACAAATGTACTAAAATGATAACACAGACATATAAATTTAGTATATGATACATATAATTTATTTAAATATATATTTACTTAAATATGTCAATCTTTACTTAATCCAATTTTATAGAAAAATATAACTGAGAAATATGCTCTTTTATCAGTGTTTGGCACATAAATGACTTGGCGAGCATTCTTTTTTAGTATATTTTTAATGTATCAGAATATTTTGCCTTAAGTTGCTTTCTGAATAAAGGATAATATAAAATTAAAACATCTGAGGATAGAAGGAACTTGAGCAGAATACACAAAATATGTCACAGACAATTGGAGAAAATGTTTATAAGGTTGCACATCATTCAGCTCTTAGCTGTCAAAGACTTGCAGGATGAAGGAGCTGAGACACTTTCTCACTATACATGTGCCTATGTTCACTTTCAAGGTCACCCTTTCTACGAACATTTTCTTTTTATGCCTATACAATGAGCCGTAGTCATTTTACTATTGGTTTCTTCCAAACATACAGAACTTGAACATCTATTTTTTAACGATCTCAGTATTTAATTAGGTGTCCACCTGATATGCGTGCAGGCCACAGCACAGTAACCACATGCAGCTGCCTCTTTGAGAATCATGACATATTCTTGTTGTTAGGAGCCAAGGGGAGTGGCTGCAAAGTGACAGAGTGGCTGAAGGGGGAAAACATTAAAGACAGAGTGTTTCTTCTGAAAGCAGGAGAAAAAAGTCTCCAAATCTTTGGTCAGTTTTCACTCTGTTTTGAGCTAATTTGCCCCATCACAGCTGCACCCTTCACGAGGTTATGAAAGAATGAATAGGAGTGATAAAGGAAATCAAATCCCTTAGCAAGCTGAACGATCTCCAGAGTTTTCTACATTGTTTATCAAAAATGATAAGGCTCAGACATTTATTTTCAAGGACAGCAGCATCTGTAAAGAGAATACCCTTTTACTCTAAGTTATAATGATTGTAACTGAGGATGAAATGTATACTAGATAGTCTATTCTAGTTTTCCTGCTGTCCTTGGGAGAGGAGATACCCTACATGGATAAATTTCCAAAAGTAAACATACTCAGTCAAACACAAAAGGTTGTCATCATTTTTTAAACATCTTGGATGCTACATGTTTTTCTGAAAAGCATTCTTACCTGTTCTATAAACAGATGATACAGCATGTAATAAATTTAGTTTTATAAATTGTAATTTTAAGATATTTACCAAGATAGTAATAATAATAAAAGCTGTCATTGACAGAGGCCTACTTTATGGCAAATGTTCAACTAAGTAATTTCCACGGATTATGTTCTTTAAATCTTATACGTTTAAGGGGTGGGACAGTTCTTGCCTAAGGTACTATCACTGGGGGACTGGAATGTGAACCCAGGTCACATTGGGTGTGAGGACTCCAGACCTGCTTTAATGACCTCTGAGGACTGCACCTTTCTTACATTTCCTTTTTTTTTTTTTTGTAGTTTTTTTTTTCTCTTTCACTGGCAGAGTCTCTCCCACAAGCTCCTGTTTTTCTCTCTATGCTATTTGTCTAAGATCTGTGTTACACTCTATTTGTAATTTTGCTATTTCTAATCAGCAGAGAAGACAAATGAGAATCTTGAAAGAATTATTATGGATATCATTTAAAATCTGAAATCCATTATAAATATTTATATTTCTCTGTCATTTGGATATTATAATCATTTATCTTAATGTTTGCTTCATAACAGTGCTGAGTAGTTTTAACACTAAGTTGAATATTGTTAAATAGAACCTCTTCATTTCTGTTTTTATCCAATTTCTTTTTCATAACCTGGTAATTTTCTCCTTTAGAAAACTGGAATTCTACAACCTATAACCTATTTTCATCATATATTTCCCACCATTTAAGCAAACTATTGAGTGAAAAATAAAAAAGTCATATCTTTTCTTACATAAAGTTTACAGTCTAGTGGGTATAATGACAAAATGACTTTTAATTTTTGTCAAATTTACTTATACATAAGAAGATGCCTTTATATCTATCATTGTATTACATAAGTCCTTCCTTTCCTCCATTGATCTTTTCTTCTTTGTTTACTTCTTTTTTTCCTTTGATGTTTTATTTACTTTAATTCCTGTCTCCCTTTTTTTTGGTGTGTGTCTTCCTTTATCTTTCTTCAGGAATGAAAGATAAGTATATACATTTATTTGAAACAGTGTATGACAGAAATTGAAGAACTCAATATCTTCATCATCATCATCATAGTAATAAAAATGGTTACTATTCATTCAGCATTCAGTTTATTCTAGCCATAGTTTCAAGTGCCTGAATATATTGTACATATTAAATTTTATTCAATTTTCACAACTCTTAGGATTGTGCATTATTATTATTGATGTAGTTCTACAGATGAGGAGACCAAGCTGAACAATCATAAGAAATTTTCCAAGATCTGCCTAGTAAATGACAGCCATGGCTCAGTCTGATCATTATATTGACAGGTCAATGTTTTGCTTTTAATGCATCATTTCTTAGTTTGGTGACATTTATGGCTGTCTAAAACAATTTCTCTTTGTATTTTATCCATAATAACAGATAATTAGTTACATTTTCAAATATTCACCAGAGTTCATTGGACCAAAGACTACATGGATAGCATTATGCAATATTATTTTATATATTGATAGCAAAGTTAAAATGCTGCTAATTAAATTATGACACATATTGATTATAAGGCATACCCCAATTTCAGAAATGTTAAAATGTGAATCGGTATCTTAGATGAAAGCTTTGTGATATAACTAAAAAAGAGAGAGGACAATATTGAACTCAATCAGCCACAGTTGCATGAAGAAAGTGATGTAGATAAAAATCCCAATCATATATTATAACTTTTGAAATCATTTATCTATTATACACATATCCAATGAAACTATAAATACATACCATTTATATGTGTAACTTACATATATATTATGTGTGTATATAACACCACAGATTTGTTGGGTTCTGTTTTAGGAAGCAATTAACCTCCTGGTCAAGATCTTGACCTTTGCAGGTCTCTGTTTAGTCTTTGGTTGTTGTTGTATTCTAGGTTTTGCCCTGACCTATTGCCATCGCGTTTACTCCTAGTGTGTGGTTCTGGGAACACGTGTGGTCTGTTTTGGCCTTAATTGCATGCCTAGAATGTTCACCTGAATTCTTCACTTTTGCCACACCCGTTTTCAAGTCTTCTCAGCATTGTCCAACCTCTGAAATCACAGTTCAGTTCTCAGACTCCCAGCAGTTGCACCTTGTGAATTTACAGTTTAGGAGTTGCTGAAGTTGCACCTTAGGAGCTGGGTAAGAAAAAGACAATTTTTATTCAGGTTTTTTTGACTGCTCTGTTTGTGGTCCCTCATCTCTTATACTGACCCCTAAATTGCCAATGCTTCCATAGCGTTGGCAGTTGATCTCCGTCAATTTCCTGCTAGGAATAATGAGGCTCTCTACTTGTGCTCATTCTATAACACCACGGTGGATGAACCTTAGGTTAAGAAATTTTCTTTTAAAAGCAAGATCATATACTGATGTAAAACAAAAATAACTTGAATTAAAAACTTGAGAATATGAAACATATATGTAACACAAGCAGTTAGGTTTTAAATTTGAGATTTTTAATTTTTTATTATAATAAGATAGTTCAGTTTATCATAGACCAGTTTATCTATGATACATAAAAAAACGGATAATAATTTTTTTAGAATACAAAAAGCAAGATAGCTGGGCATGGTGTTGCACAGCTGTAATCCCAGCTGCTCAGGAGGCTGAGAAAGGAGGATTGAAAATTCAAAGGCAACTTCAGCAACTCTAAGCAACTTAGTGAGACTGCCCCAAAATAAAAATATAAAGGGCTGGGGATGTAGCTCAGTGGTTAAGTGCCTCTGAGTTCAATTCCTGGAACAACAACAACAAAAAAAAAGTGAGAAGAAAACAAAATCAATATATTTGAAGTCATAAATACTTCATTAGTTCTTTGTTGAGAGTATTTTTATTAATATTTTTCAAAATCAAACAATTTGCACATCAACAGGAGAGTTAGTATAACTTGTTTCCAGCTTCTTTCTTTCTAGAATGCACCTGTTACTGATGGTCTGAGTTATAGTCTTGGTTTTCTGACACAACATTTTTTTTGAGATTTGAGAAAATATTATAATTATTTAGTTGTTATTTTAGTGCATTACTCCACATAAAAGATAACTGAAAAAATAATGTTAACCTAATACACAGGTTAACTTTTTAAAATAATACCCTGCATGAACAAAAGTGCTAATTTATTACATTAAAAAATTACATTTTCTCTCTTTGTATAGTTTACAAAAAATGGATAAAATTTATCCTTAGTGTTTTAATATAATTCACATAAAATTACAGTTTAAGAAGGTTTTATTCTCAATTTTTTAAAATAAGCTTTAACAGTACATGCGATGAAATGATTGCCCAAAATATCGAGGAATGTGTGTTTCTTTATATTTGATATTCAATTTAATATTTTTTTATGTAAACAATTTCAGTAACATTGAACCTACTCTTAGGGCCACGGGCAAAATGCTTTGCCTTTCTCTTTATTTTCTTCGCCTCAGAAATGGCAGGGATTTTAAAGTTTAGGAAATGTGCAACAGATCTCAGTTCTGTTTAAAAAATATGTAAAAATCTCTGTGAAGTTGTGAATGGAGAAACATTATTTTGACATATTCTACCACATACATTTTAATAGGATCGTTGTAGTTTGTAAGCAGTTGACAAAGAGACATTTGGTTCTCTGAATTTTTAATTTAAAGTACAAATGGGTAAAATAAATTTAAGGCTGTTATTATGTACATAGTCATCTTATTGTTTACAAGTTATAGAATTTTGAAGTCCACTTAAAGAACCCAAAATCAAACATTTATAAGATGAATGATATTGAGGTTAAGCTTTAGAATGGAAACCATTACAGCCTAGAGAGCAGAACTAAATTTCAAAGGACTGGAGGTCTGCCAAGGGTGCTTGGAAAACGCTGGTCTCACAAACCTGCAGCTCCCACATGCAGCAGACTCAAAGGGGAAAAAATAAAGAAAAAAAAATCCTGCCCCACAGAACAAAAGTGGAAAAAGAAGAGCAGACCTCATTAGTCCTCTTTTTAGAAGCAACCAGTAAAAGAGGAAGCCCAGTGATACCCATTTCCTAAAACTCTAATGTGGTGTAAGACTACAATTATTCATTTATAGGTTCATTCAGCAATCTATAAAAAATTTCTGCGGGTTGATTTTTCTCATTACAAATGATTGATATTTGATTGGATCATGCCCAAAATGTATTATTTTCTATATTAAGGTTAATTAATTCTTTTTTTTAATTTTTCTCACAGGTTTACTGCTTTATATTTCACAAATTGGTGATGCGAGTAGAATTCATATTTGTTTAGGATGTGAGGTTAAGATCAAGGTTAATACTTTTCCATATAATTACCCAATTTACCCATGCATATTTATTGAAAATATCAGTGTCCTCTTTGTCATAAATCAGTCTACTTGCAGCTGAAACACTGCTAAGTATTCTTTAAGTTGGTTAACTATTATGGTGTGGATTTGAGGTGTCCCCCAAAAGCTCACTAGTGAGACAATGCAAGAAGGTTCAGAGGAGAAATGATTGGGTTGTGAGAGTCTTAACCCAATCAGTGAATTAATCCCATTATATGGATTAACTGAGTGGTAACTATAGGCTGGTAGTGTGTGGCTGGAGGAGGTGAGCATAGGAGGGCTGGGCTTTGGGTGTGTACTTTATATCTGGCAAATGCAGTCTCTCCTGCTTCCCGATAACCATGTGAACTGCTTCCCTCTGCCACACTCTGATCTCTGAAACTGTGAGCCCCTAAATAAACTTTTCCTTTCCTAAAATTGTTCTGGTTAGATCTTTTAGTCACAGCAGCAAAAAAAAAAAAACTGACAAAACATCCTTATACCGGGACTGAAACTGTGGCTCAGTGATAGAGTACTTGCCTAGCATGTACGAGGCACTGGGTTCAATTCTCAGCACCACATATAAATAAATGAATAAAATAAAGGTCCATGCATCTAAAAAATATTTTTTAAAAAATCCTTATACCAACATCACACTGTCTTAATTACCTTAACATTAAAGTAAATCTTGACATCTGATAGTACAAGTCCTCCAACTTTGTTTTTCAATATTGTCTTGAATCTTCTTGGTCCTTTGCACTTTAGTAACATTTCTAGTTAGACAATAAGAACTAACATAGAAGTATATTAAATGGGGTTATATTGAATCTATGTATCAATTTCAGGCAAACCATAAACCTATTATACTTCTCATTTAGTTTTTTACAAATTTCTTTCAATAACATTTTATTCATTTCTATTTTTAATTACAAAGTATTGTTTTAAGTTTGACATTTTAATTTAATCCAATATTTAAATGAATTCAACATGTTGCCTATTTCAAAATCTAAAAAAAATCATCTAATTATCATTCCTTCAAACAGAATACAATGAGAAACAAAATAAGAATATACTAGATCCCAACAAGGGGAGAGGTGAAGAATAGAAGTTCAGTAGATTTTGCAAAGGGGACTGATGGAAAGGGAATGGGGACAAGAACAGAAAAAGACAGTGGAATGAATCTGACAAATTTCCTATGTACAAATATAAATACACCAGAGTGAATCGCCACATCATGTACACCCTCAAGATTGAGATCCTAATTAGAATAAGATGTACTTCATGTTTGTATAAAGGTACATTGTTATGGTTTGAATGTGAGGTATCCCCCAAAAGCTCATGTGTGAGAAAATGCATAGTTAGGAGGAGACAGGATTGGATTATAGCCTTAAAGTAATCAGTGAATTAATACCTTTTGGATTAATTGAGTGGTGACTGGAGGCAGATTAGGTGTGGCAGGAGGAAGTGGTTCATTGGGGGCATGGCTGTGGGGTATATATTTTGTATCTGGAGAGTGGAGTCTCTCTCTGCTTCCTGACAACCATGTGAGCTGCTTCCCTCTGTCACATTCTTCCTTCTTGATGTTCAGCCTCAAGTTGAGCCCTGAGGAATGGAGCTGGCCTTTTAAGACCCCTGAAACTGTGAATCCTTAAATAAAACTTTCTTCCCCTAAAATTGTTCTGGTCAGATCTTTTAGTCACAGCAACAAAAATAGCTGACTAAACAGAAATCAATTCTTACAGTAGTTAATCGTTTTTGAACATGTCAAATGTTAACCTTTTATGAGAGGAGAGGCCATGTTTTTTTTTTTTTTTTTTTTTTTTTTTTTTTTTTTTTGGTTTCTGGTATATTTTACAAGCCTGGACCCTACATATAGTAATCATTTAGATTCAGTAAATATTACTATTCATATCAAATATGTTTCTGCTACCTAATAAGAAAGATTAGTCATCTGCTTAATTCATTGATAATAGTACCAAATCTAACTTTCATTTTTTCTTAGTTCTTTTCAGTTATACATGATAGTAGATTTCATTTTGATATTATTATAGAAGCATGGAATATATACTATGATTTCCTAATTATTCTAATTTGGCCCCTAGTCTTGTTGATGTACATGGTAATGAGATTCTCTGTGGTTTATTCGTGTTTGTGCAACTAATCCAATGAACATCTATTCTTTGATTTTACCTCCTTACTATGGATTAGCTTTCACCTATTAGAGAAAACATTTGATATTTGGGGTTTTTTTTGTTGTTTTTGTTTTTGGTATTAGCTTATTTCCATTAGCAGGATGGTCTCTAGATTGATCCATATACTGGAAAATGTCATACAGTCATTCTTCTTAATGGCTGAATAATCCTCCATTGTGTGTGTGTGTGTGTGTGTGTGCGTATAATATTTTCTTTACCATTCATCTAATGAAGGGCATCTAGGTTGGTTCCATAGCTTAGCTATGATGAATTGTGATTTTGTAAATATTCAAGTAACTGTACACTGTAGTATGCTGATTTTAAACCCTTTGAATATATAATGAAGAGTGGGATGACTGCGTTGAATGGTGGTTCCATTTTTAGTTTTTTGAGGAATCTCAATATTGCTTTCCAGAGTGGTTGCACCAATTTGCAGTTCCAGCAACAATGTTTAAGGGTACCTTCTCCCCACATTCTCCATCAAATTATTTTCAAGGCTTTCAATATTTCAGTATTACAAATAATAATAATACAATAATCATTATAGAGTGCTTCCTTATTGCTGGGTACTATTTTGTTTATTGTAACTAATTTAATCTTTGTGAAAGCCTTATGGTGTACAGTTATAATCACTTCATAATGAAGAAACTGAGTTCAGATTTTTTTTCACTGAGTTTAGAATAAAATTAAATCTAGGTTCTATTGCTTAGAAAGCATAATTTTTCTTCTACCTTAGTTTCTATTTCATATACTGCCACTAATTTATAATAGTCCTAGCCATATTAACTATCTCTCTGTTCTGTACATATGCTGAACACTCAAATTTCTTATGTAAACTACATGGTACTTTCTTTAAAGTACATGGTACATTATTCACACTCATATCTGGTCTCTCATTATTTATATCTTATTATGTCAAATTCTCAAAGTGACCTTTGCTAAAATCCTATCCAAAAACTTTGTTTCACCCATTTTGTTATTCACTTTGAAAGCATACTAAATCTCCATCACAGAATTCATCAATTGCAATTTTCCATTTATTTGTTTATGCAACTGGTTTTTAAATTTCTTTATTTGTTCTTTTTAGTTATACATAACAGTAGAGTTTATTTTGACATATTATACATATATGGAGTATAACTTCTTTTAATTAGGATCCCCCGTTGTACATGATGTGGAGTTTCACTGTTGATGTATACATATTTGAACATAGAAAAGTCATGTCCATCTACTATCATTCCTATTCCATCCCCCCCTCCATTCCTGTCATTCCCCATTGTCTAATCTAATGAACTTCCAATCCTCCCTCCCCTTCACTTATTGTATATCAGTATTCACATATCAAAGAGAAAATTCAGGCTTTGACATTTTGGAATTGGTTTATTTCACCTACCATGATATTCTCCAGTTCCATCTATTAACTGGCAAAAGACATAATTCTGTTATTTTTTATGGATGAGTAATATTCTATTGTACATATATACCACATTTTCTTTATCCATTCATCTGTTGAAGGGAATCTAGGTTGAATCCATAGCTTGGCTATTGTGAATTGACCTGCTATAAACACTGACGTGGCTGTGTCACTGTAGTATGCTGATTTTAAGTCCTTTGGGTATACACCAAAAAGTGGAAGAACTGAAGCAAATGGGAATTCCTTTCCAGGTTTTTGAAGGAATCTGTATACTACTTTCTGTAGTGGTTGTGCCAATTTGCATTCCCACCAGCCACATATGAATGAACCTTTTCCCCTACATCCTTCCCAACATTTACTGTTACATGTATTCTTGATAGTTGCCATTCTAATTGCAGTGAGATAGAATCTCAATGTAGTTTTAATTTGCATTTTTCTACTTGCTAGAGATGTTGAACTGTTTTGTATATATTTATTGACCATTCATATTTCTTCTGTGAACTGCCTGTTCAGTTCCTTTGCCCATTTGTTTGTTTATTTGTTTTTTTTGGTGTTAATTTTTCAGGTATATATATGTATATATTATATTAATGGTATATATATATATATATATATATATATATATATATATATAAAAGGTATATATATATTATATTAATTTTTCAGGTATATATATATATATATATATATATATATATATATATATATATTAATGCTCTATTTGAGGTTCAGGTGGCAAAGATTTTCTCCCATTTGGTAGGCTCTGTCTTCATACTCTTGATTCTTTCTTTTGCTATGAAGAAGCTTTTTAGTTTGATACCATCCCATTTATTAATTCTTTATTTTACTGCTTGTACTTTAGGAGTTTTGTTAAGCAAGTCAGTTTCTACAGGAACATGAAGGAGAGTTGTACTTACTTTTTCTTTTAGTAGGTGCAGGATCTCTGGTCTAATTCCTAGATCGTTGATCCACTTTGATTTGAGTTTTGTGCAGGGCGAGAGGTAGGGGTTTAATTTCATTTTGTTACGTATGGCTTTCCAATTCTCCCAGCATCATTTATTGAAGATCCTATCTTTTTTCTGATGTATGTTTATGGCACCTTTTTCTATTATGAGGCAGCTCTATATGGGCATGTCTCTGTGTCTTCTATTCTGCTACATTTGTCTTCACATCTGATTTTATATGCAATGTTTTCTATCTGGAGTTTTTAATATAACCTCGTGAGAGCAGAAATCATGTGAAATATATTCAACACTTTTAATAATACCTGGAACATGGTGGATGTTCAAAAACAAGATGTACACTGATTAAGCAATCAATAAATTGAAAAATAGCATTTGAAAATTATTGTCTAAACATAAACAAAAGTACATAATTTTTGTACTACATTTGGATATTTCACATTCACCAAGAACAACATTGAAGCATATATAATGTATATATTATTTTGGGGTTTTTTATACTCTCCTTTCGAACCATTAAATTGCTTCTCTGTCAACTATCATCTGAACTCACCTAGCATCTCTTTCCTACTGTAATTACCAAGTCAATTGTTTTCTGATCTAATATATAACCACTATAGGGTGTTCCAAAATCTGTAGTAGTTTTCAAACCAGACTATGTTGATGGTTTCCTTTTGCATTGAAAATCAATTAAAAACTTTTAGCATGTCATTTTATTGAGTACTAACTTCAGGTTTCATCAGGCACTAAATTGTGTATGTACCTTCTTTAAGCACATCATACCTTAGCATTATTCCCACTACTTAATTAATAAACTTTATTTTTAATGTTATTGCAATCATATATTATAACAAGTGTCTGTTGTAAGCCACTTATTCATGTAGTCAATTTTGGCAATTATTTGTTAATTAATAGTATTTGCTGTCAAACCTATTACTAAAAAGGTATTTCTATGAATAGTTAAGTAAAGGTGTGTTTTTAAATATACTTTACCAATTAAAATTGTTTTCATGTAGGAGTTACACATTTAATTGCAAAATAGTTTTGGCAGATAGCCTTGAGTTTGCTATGTATGTTTTCATTTCTCAAGACAGTTTAGAAATAAATTGGAAAGTTGGATAACTGTGTTTATAGAAAGAAAAAAAAATATGTCTTTGAAGCATTTCCAGTATTTAATTTGTTGGATGTCTAAGTACTGGGAATGCCCTCTTTGGAATAAGTGGGTTAAAATTTTGGAGGATATCAAGTGGGTATCACACCATTGGTTCACATTCTTTTTATGTAAAGGATTAATTAGGTTAGATTATTTTTTAATTAATTAATTTTTAATATTAAACATTTATGGTTAATTCTTGAGGTGTATGACTTAAAATCTCATAATAAAAATAAATGCTTTCCAGATAAATCACAATCACAATGTCAGTTAAACAGGTCCACATATTTGTGTGTGTGTGTAAAATGCGTTAGGAACCTCAGGAATGCATTTGTCATTAGAGTATCTATAAGTTTTGTTTATTTTCAGCTTTGTCCTACCTGCAATATACATAAGGAATTTTGAAAGTGCAGTTGGATGTTCACCACTCCATTTTATTTCTAATGGGAAGGGCTCCAGTTTTCTAGGATATTTATTGAATATTACAAAGATAGAAAGCTTTCAATTAGTCATCATCTTATTTTCAAAAAGCTTCTAAGTTGTGCAGACAGTAACATCTAGATGACTGGCTGCATTTTCTGCTCATTGTCAAATTTGACCTGCATGACAAATATGACCTCAGGCTTTGAGAATGAGTAAATGAAAAAAAAAAAGGAAATATATAAGTATAATGTATTTATCTGAGGTGTTATAAGTGAATCTAAGTCACTATTTAAGTTACTCCCCAAAATAAGAAATTCTATTTCAGATTCAAGGGTAGCAGAAAGAAATTCTATATTAATTTATTTTTAACTATGAAGATTATCAATACCTGGTAAGCAAGAATTCCATATGAAAATTAGCAAATGCAATTTAATAAATTATCTTATTCACAAAGTTTTTGATAATTATTTGTGGAAAGGCCACAAAATAAGTTTTAACAAATTTAAGAAGATTACAATCATTTCTAATATCATTTCATATTGCATTGGGATAAAGCAGGAAAGCAATAATAGGAGGAATCTTGGAAAATTCAGGAATATGTGGAAATTAAACAACATTCTTCCAAACAATCTATATGTCAGAGAAAAAAAAAAAACTAAAAATTAAGTTATCTTTCTAGAGCCAGACCATTTTTTAACTGTTCACATTTGTCATTTTATATGAATGTGTCGTAACAGTCAACTTTCTTCCTGATTGATCTTTTCTTTTTAAAATATTCATGCCCTAAAATCCATTAAGTATGTTTACATTCACAAGCATTGTATGATGTATATATTTAGAAATAACATTAACCATAACTAAAAATGTTATATATTGCCAAAATTCCCTTTTAAAAGACTACACAAACTCTTACTCTTCTCAAAAGTGAATGTGAATTTTTCTTTCCCTACAGTTCAAGAAGCACAGGCATTAGGGTTATTTTATATGTGGTTCCAATTCATTTACCTTGCTATTAAATGCTTACATTGAGTATATTTTTATATAATTATTGACTGATTATTTTTTTTTTTTTTTGCTGTATTACCTATTCTTTTCTGAATTTACTTATTTGTCTTTTTTGGCTCTGCTTTTGTAGAAGCAATTTATATATAAATGAATGTGATATTGTGGTTTTTTTATATGATAGAAATATTTCTACCACAGATTTTTTTAACTTAGTTTTGAAATTTATTACCATAACTCTATCAAATCATTTCCTTTGGTAGTCAGAGCTGTCAATCATTTCCTTTGTAGTTTCTACTAAGGGAGGGAGGGAGGGAGGGAGGAGAGAGAGAGAGAGAGAGAGAGAGAGAGAGAGAGAGAGAGAGAGAATGAGAATATGGGAGAGAGAAAGAAATGTCGAGTTTTCAAAATTTGAGCATTTAATATCTCAACTTTACAAAAGGCCAATATTCTTGACTTTCTATACTCCTTAAATTTTATTTGCAATCCAGCCAATTCTCTTCTGAGTTATCTCTGTCTTGTAGAAATTTGTTAATGCAGCCAATAGCACATGACAGGCAACCAATACTACCATCTTATAGACCAAAGGCAGAAACTCAGTAGGTAAATGGTCTGTTTCCAAACTGAGACCTGGTGCAGTTTTAAAGATGTTAAACTGCATTATGTCAATGTCCTAGCAGTTTTGTCATAGCCTACTGCCTGGCCATGAAGTAAGTGCCACATGCTTGAGGTTTTCCAATACAGTCACATACAATTTGCATGATAGGTTATATAATATGTTGTAGTTATAAAACTTCACTAATCCCTCAAAACAACCACATAAAACTATTTATTTTTTAATACTGTATGTATTCTTTGAGAGTTAGGACAGGGGACAGGTAAGAATATTGAGAAATCTGACTTTAGAATCTAGAGTACTATGCAGTGACAAAATATTTTGTAAAAGAACAATCCCCTATAATTTTCACTTTAGAACTTAGACTCAAAAAACAAAAGGTCTTTATTTAGGACATAAGCAGATGTTATGGAAAAGGGACAAAAGAAAAATGCACTTGAAGTGTCTGCTCAGAAGTGACACATATTACATCCAGAAATATTTAATTGCTAAAGCGAATCACCTGGAACCCCTCTGTTTAACAAGGCTGAAATATATAATGGTTGTGAGGAAGAAGAAGAAACACTCATGAAAATAGAAAATGTAATCTTCTGTTATCCCCTGATTTTTTCCTTTTCTCCTCATTGACTCCATTTTGTCCACAGAATTCTCATTTTTAACTTTCTGATTGCTGTTTTTCTGTATGCTTTAGAATATTTCTTCAAAGTTTCATAGATTTAGTTTTCAATAGTGCTGTGTCATTTTATTTTTGATCAAGTTTAAACATTGCTATTAATTCCTAAATATCCTTTTTTTTATTCTTCAATCTGTCTCTAAGCCAAGCCTTCCCCCTGAATTTGAAAGTAACCATGAAATTTTTTCAAACATGTAGGGCACATTGATGGGCAAGATATAATTTAAGTACATGATGAAGCATGCAGTTGTTTTTTCCTATTGTTACAATAAAAAGAAATTTACTTTGGGAAGGGACCACTTTTATATATATATATATATATTTTCCTCCCAAAATGTTCATATAAGACATTTTCCAAATTTTTGTGGATTCTTCAAAACTCTAATTCACCAAAGAATAGAAAAAAGAACCTTCTTATGGAAGAAAAAAACAAAGTATGAGACATGAAGTTCTGTGTATGTTATCTTGGAAAACTCAACCCAATAATATTTGGAAGAGAATGTTAAAACTCTCTGGGTCCTTTACTTATAATATACAATTAAATGACTAGGCAAAGACCCTTAGTCATTCTCCCAGAACAACATGCTAATTATTGGGGCCAGATGAAAAATCTGAGTCACTCTTTCATTGTTGGGGTAGACAACTTTACCAGGGTCTAAGCCCAGTAATTTAGATGTACGGTGGTAAATAAATGATGCCTTCTTAACTCTTGTTGACCAAGAATCATTTATGCATTTTTTTCTCTTTATGCTTGGTATTTAAATATCATGTTACTGTATTTACATCAATGGCCTTGTGAGTAAACAGTCATCAGTGGTAGGTTGGTTGAAAGGGTGGAAAGAGTAAAAATGTTGAGGGTGCAATTCCTTACAGCACTCAGGGCAGTGATAAGCAAATGTGCAGACATATAAAAATGCCTTTTGAGATATGACTACAGTTGTACATTGGTTAACTTCTGTAGATCTGATTTGGAACCATGTACATCTCAAAAGCCCATTTTCAAAGTAGATTATCACATGTTTGGTTACTATTATATACCACATCGTTTTTCTCTACAATAGTATGTTGCACCAACTATTGGTTTCACTCTACTGAGAGGTTATGTTTCTGTATTTGTTCAAACCATTCTAATCTATAATGTAATGAAAAGTTCACCTGTTTTCTAGAGTGCTATATGTCCATATTCCTGGCTCATAATAGGCATTTAATACATTTCATTGAGTGAATTAAAAATTCACAAATAAGGATTTAGTTGTAGCCCTGGTGATAAGCATTTCCCTAAATGTGCATTGTTAAGAAGAACTGATTCATAATCAAAACCACTTCGGGATCAGTGGTCAAAGTCTTTGATGGTGACACCTTATTCTCATGCCATTTTAATTATAACGATAGTGGTCAAACTGTCCTAGAAATTTGGTGCCAAGATTTTGGTAGATTCACATGTCATTGTCATCTCAGGATTTGGAGATGATTTGCCATTAGTGATATGCCCTTTTTTTCTGGTGGAAATCTTTCAGCATGTTTTTTCTTCTTTTTTTTTTTTTGTCTAAGTCATAGTCCATTAAAATTCAAAACCAACATATTGTGAAAAGAGGAAACTCACTCAAAATTCAATATATAATTAATCATTTCCCTTCTTCATTTTCTTTTCCTGTTTCCATGTCCCATAGGTATAAGACTTTTCAGAAGTTTATTCAATTACAGTCATAAGTTTTGACAAACAACCCACGTGCTCTATTATCAGTGGCTTTCAGAGAAGAAAGGACAAAACAAGCTTGAATTGAATTTTATAAACTAGCAATAAAAAGATGCTTAATACACAATGGTAAAGACAGTTTCTTCTGGAACCTGATCACTTTGTTCAAACTCCATCTCAATAACTTCTTAGGATGAACAATTGGCAGGTCACCTAACCTCTCCATGTCCTGGTTAATTCCTCTGTGAAACGGAGATAATAACACCACCACAACATAGTGATTATGTGGACTAAATGAATAAATCTGTGTTGTTCACAAGAGTGAGTGGCACCTACCAAGCAGTGGTACCATCACTCTTATCATTACTACCTCAGGGTATGTAATATGGTGTTAATGAGAGGAAGGGTAAGCAACACTCTTTGCTGACATTGTTGATTACCTATCTTTTTCTCCTTTCCAATTGAAACATCATTTTCTTTTAGATGCTTCACTCTTGCTTAGGTAGGCATCTGTTCTCTATGAAAGGAAGCTGCCCTTTCTTGAAGGGGGCTTGATTTGGACTAAAGGGATGTTGGCACAGGAAAGAAGACAATGCCAGGAAAATAAGAAAATTTAGAGCGATGGCGCTTACTTAATGTCAAGAGATTGTGGTCTTAGTGGAAGAATTTTTCAGTTATGTGATATAAAATAATCCTTTTACTTTTCAAACCTGCTGTCTATTTTCTGTTTGTTGCAACTAAAAGTCTCACAACCATTGTACATACACATACATATATTTTGTACATTCATATTTCAGAAGAAGATCCCTGGTAGTACCAATTTCACCAAATAGAAGAAGAAAGCTAAGAGTAGCTTACTACAGTTAAAATATCTGTTGTGCACTTGGAAGTTAAGAGGTATGCTCTGCCTTATGGCTGGCTCAATTCAATGTGTTTTTCTCAGTCTTTCTCTGGTTCTCTATGGTCTCTCTCTCTCTCTCTCTCTCTCTCTCTCTCTCTCTCTCTCTCTCTCTCTCTCCTGTGTGTGTAGGTGTTGGCTGCATGTTAAGACTAATAGTGAGATGGTTGACTACATACTTCACATTTATACATATGATAGCCAGAGGAAAAATCATTCCATTTTTTTCTTTCAAATGAAGTTTTTATTGTTGTTGTTTTTGTTTCACTTAAAAGCATCAGTGAACTTCCATTTGAGTTTTGTTAGAATGAAGGGGATTATGGTTTGATATCCTGGAGAATGTGATAATTTACTTAAGTTTCAATCAGTTATTGACAAGGAGAATGAGGTGGTAATGATCGAGTTAAACTACAAACCAAAGTCAAATATTAAGCCAATTGAGAAAACTTTGATATTTAATAAATTGCCTACAATTTAAAAACAATAGTAATATTAATTGACAATACAATATGTTCCAAGTAGTACCATAGGGATTTTGTATTTATGAAGTCAGGTATTTCTCCAGAAAACCCATGGTTTAAGTGTTGCTAATTCAGTTTTACAAGAGAAAACAAAGGCACAAAAAGGATCAAATAATTTGGCAACGTCATACAGTTCCTAAGTGGCATGACACCTACTCACATTCCTGTCCAACTCCAGAGACCACACTCTTAATCAGTATGCTATGTTTGTTACTCATAGTAATGGAAGATAAAATGCAGAATATAATGATGAGAGCTAATTTCTGGGCCTTTTCACTTACTGTAAGTCCATGTGAGTGGATGAATTCTTGGAAAGGAGAGGGTTGCATGTCCCAGCTGGGGAGTAGGGTTGTCAAGATTTGACTATTTCCTAATAGCTTAAGAGAAGATGTCACTACAGAGAATTCTCTGGAATTTCTCTCTAAAGGAGAGAGTTCTATTTTGAGAATGTTGTTTCTATTTTCACAAAGTTCTTTGTTTTTTAAATAAATGAAATATTATATCAATTTAGAATATTATAAGATATTTATCTATTATATAATAAGCTATAGACTAACCATGTGATGTTATTAACAAACAACATTCCACTATAAGAAAGCTTTTGTGTGATTGAAAAATCAATTTAATTTATACTTGTGTTAGTCAGATTTTGATCAGTGTGACCAAAATACCTGAAAGAACAATTAGAGGAGGAAAAGTTTATTTAGACTTATGGTTTCAGAGATTCAGTCCATGGTCTGCTGAGTCCATTGCTCTATGCCAGAGGTGGGTGGTGCAGAACATCATGGCAGAAGGGTGCAGCAGAGGAAAGTTACTTGCTCCATGACAGCCAGGAAATGAAGACAGTGAGGGAGGAACTAGGGACAAAATAAATTCCCCAAGAGCACACCCCCACTGACTTACTTCCTCAGCCCTTCCCCACCTGCTTATAGTTACCACGCAGTAATCCATTTGAATTATTAATCTGTCAAATGAATTCGTTCACTGACTAGATTACAGCTCTCATAATCTAATAATTGCATCTCTTAATATTTCTGAGATGAGGTTTTTAGGACACATCTAATATCCAAGCCATAGCACTAGTCCTGTTCATATAATGGAATATGTTATCTAAGCATCATGAGAGGAAAGGAAAATACTGTAAAGGTAGAATTATATTTATATCTGCCAAAAAGTTAAAGAAAATTTTTTGAAAGCTCACCCTCACAAATACATACACAATAAATATATAGCTCATGCTAAGCTCTTTTTCCTATAGACATTATATGTGTGTGTTTTGTATCATTAAGTAGGAGGAATAGTAAAACCCTAACTAATGCTATATTGTATCCTATACCTACTTTTATTGATTTATTTACCATGTTTTAATATTAAATGTGTATTTCTTTGAATCAAAAATTTCCTGGCATATTGATATACTTCAAACTTTTTTAAAAAATGCAATTTTCTCAAGTTCTAGGGATATTGGCTACTATCACACACTATAAACTCAAGTTGTGTAGACCAGGTATAAATCAGGTCAATAAGACTAGTTGATTTTTAAGTGTAATAATAGAACTTCATCTGTAATATCAAAAAAGTCTTTGACACTGATGATAACTGACTTCTTTTGTTCCATAATTGTTCTAGACACTGCCTAAGAAAGTAGAATGAATGCATAGAGTTTCTTGAGTCCCTCACTGCCCCTTGATTTGTCCATAGTACATCTGTTACAATCAAAAAGATGTGCTACGCAGACCTTCCTTCAAGATGGAATCTTTTATGAGTAGTAAAGTTACTTGATAGTCTTCAGTTATGGGTACTTTAATGATCTACTTGATATCTCAAAGTGAAGTCAAGTTTTTCTTAGAAGCCACACAGTCCGTGCAGGACAGAGAATGATAGAGCATGGTAGGAGTGCCAGGAGACAGCTGTTTCCCCATGGCCAGTGTTCCAGAGCACACATATGGCTAGTTAAGAGTGGCATAGTGGTCTGCAGTGACTCCCCTTTCCTTTTCCGTTTTGAATACCATGGATGCCCTACCCATAGATTCCTTACCCAAGGAAGCCTACAGATTCTGTCTCAAAAGGATGATCTTTTAATTCACAAAATAAAATACAATGCTATAGATTTCAAAGGAAATCAACTGAATTTAAATGTGTTCCTTAAAATATTAAGAAAAATTGTGCTATCAGAATAATGTTCTTTCTTATTAATGCTACAAGTAAAATCACAAGCAGTGAATCTGTTGCCTGTTATAATATCAAAGTAATTGCAAATATTTAGAATAAATTTTATTTTGAATTTGATGCAATATCTGTAATGTGACCAAAACATATCTCTGATCTATTAATGGTGTCACAGTTATACTATTACTGTTCTGTTTCTAAACCCACATTATCATTAAAGCAAATGCTAATTTCAGTTGGAGGTTAGTGAACATAAATATGTAGTTTATTCCTATACAAATGGATAGATGTTGAGAATTCTTTGGGGGAAATGGTGTCCAAATCTAGAAAAGCATTAGGAGTAAACTAGTTACACTCCAGTGTTTTCTGGAATGCAAGTTTGCCTCAGTAAAGCACAGGATGAAATAGAATCAGGACAAAATTTGAGAGTAAATCATGTCCATGAATATGCTATACTTGTTCACCCTCAAATATCAGAGATCTGAGAAACAGGAGATAGTGGGAAATAAACAAATATAGAGTTGGGAAATTATCAGTGACATAAAGAAATGTAACCTCAGTAAAGAGATCATGGCAAAACTAAACTGGACTTAGAAAAAAATTATGCAATATCCTTTTTTTGTTTCTTTTTGTTGTTGTGTTACTGCATATTGAATCCAGGAGCCCTTTACCAGTGAGTTACACTCCCTGCCCTATAGCTATTTTTATTTTTTATTTTGACAAAGGTTCTTGCTAAGGTACCAAGGCTGGCCTCCAAATTTGGGATCCTCTTGCCTCAGCCTCCTGAGCTGCTGGTAATCCCAGGCGTGCACCATCAAGCCTGGTGAGGCTTTGCAATGTCTTTGAAATTCAAAGGCGAAGATCAAGGGCAAATAGAATGATCTTTAAACATAAATACACTCATACGCTCTCTTCTCTCTCTCTCTCTCTCTCTCTCTCTCTCTCACACACACACACACACACACACACACACACACACACACACAGTACTTATTAAGGGATTAAATGAGCCAATCTTAGAATCTGTGTCATAACTTAAGAGAACAGAATAGAATTCCACTTAACAATGTTTAGGGAAAATTGCCCCTTGAGACTGGACTAGCTTGACAGGTTTTCTTTTGTAAGTAAAATCAATTAAAATATATGTAAGTAATTGAATATATAATTAATAAAGTGAAGATCATGATAAAATTAATCTCATAACAACAAACTCACACAAAAAAACTGAAGTACGGCAATGAATCTAGGTAAAGAAAAAGTAATTGCAAATATTATAAGCATCGACACAAATGTTTGAGACTTCATAGACTTCTATATTTCTCTTTTAAAGTATCAGTGATGAACTATATCTAAAATGTCAAATTAAACCAATTTAACTAAACTAGCTTTATTAGCTTCACCAGTTTTTTTCACTGTGAATTGGGAAGGAATGAAGAAAGGAAGTGGATATCTTCTCAATTCCCAATATTGAGGAGAAGGTATCCAAAATGCTATTGGATTGGAATCTGAGAATGATCAAATCTAAACCAAACTAAAGCAATACTAATAAAAACAGAGTTGAATGATCTGTGAAAATAGCAGATCCTGCATTAATACATCACTAGAGAAGACAAAGCAAAAGTCCGTCACTAGAAGATCACTAACATAATTTTTTTCTTTTTAAATTTTTAGAATTTTAACTGATGCATAAAAATTATACATATTTATGGAGTACTATGTGATATTTTGATACATGTTTACAATTGTATAATGTTCAAATCAAGGTAAACGTGTCAGTATCCTTAAAACATTTATCATTTCTTTGTTGTTAAACCTTCAAAATTGGAGGGAAGGAAGATGGCGGCGAAGGGAGTGCATTACCCCCGTGTACTGCATCACTGTGCGGGAGAATGACGAGTTAGAAAGCCTAAAAGCTATCTTGTTAGGAATTTCCAGCAAAAATGGGGTGCTCCAAAACCTAGAGGAAGGATTTCCATCCCATGAGGATCAGCTACGGGGGCTCAAACGTGAGAGATTTGTCCACACAGAGTGTCACACTGCTTATTCAGCAAATCACCCCGCGGCTAGAGTCTGCGGCACGCACTGGGAAACGAGGAGATAGCAACGCAAAGATACAGCGCTGCAGTTTCCGCAGGCTTCTGCCAGCTGTGCAATCACCGTACTAAGTGCTGAATTCTGGGTTTGAGACGGGGGAAGGAAGCGGTACAATTCGGTTCTCCGCACCGGTCAGACCACAGAGGAAGCCAGCGGCCACCATCTTGGAGAGCTGACGTCACCATCCCTGTTTTCAACTGATCACAGCTCATTCAGCCATAGAACAGGTAATTTCAGGCTGCCATTCGCCTGCGGCTCGCAGACAAATTACTCAGGCTCAGTGCTAATTAACCCGCGGAAACTGCTTCTTGGAGCCTGCTCCTATCAGAACATACACCGAGCCTGGGGCGGCCGAATTCCGGCTCCCGGAACTGCTCTGGCCCAGGGCTAAAGAATCTGCGGAAACTGCTTCTCAGTCCGGGTCCTGCTGAATACTGTGGAGGTAAATACCAACCGAGCCTTCATAGGCAATGGCAACAGGACTGAGACGGGGCTTGTGAGGGCTGGTCAGGACTTACCCTTTGCTTTGGTCACCCGGCAAAGGGAACGAAATGCTGCCATTCGCATGGGATACCAACATGGCAGAGATCTGATGTCATCAGAAAGCGGCGGAGGAGAGAACTTCATCAATACCAGCGGCGACAGAAACAGTTGGTCTCCTGGTAAAGAAAGTGAGTCACAAACACCCGAGTCTCTCTCACTTTGTCATCAAGCCAGAGGGGCAGAGCAGAGCCGCCGCCCGCGCCCGGAACAGGCCCAGCGACCTGCTGGCATGGTAGTCACGACACCCCAATTGGAGTAGGGGCAGAGCAGAGCCGCCACCCGCGCCTGCAAGGTAGGCAGACCTGTGACCGACCAGCGGAAGAGGCCCAGTGGCCTGCTGGCGCGACAGACATGTCACGCCATTTGGGGTAGGGGCAGAGCAGAGCCGCCGCCCGTTCCCGCAAGGTAGGCAGACCTGCGACCGACCGGTGGAACAGGCCCAGCGGCCGGCCGGGGTGGTAGGCACATCTTCCCAATTGGAGTAGGAGCAGAGCAGAGCTTTCGCCCGCGCCCGGAACAGGTCCAGCGGTCCGCGGGTGTGGTAGACAAGTCACACCAATTGGAGGAGGGGCAGAGCAGAGCCGACGCCCGCGCCTGCAAGGTAGGCAGACCTGCAACCGACCGGCGGATCAAGCCCGGTGGCCTGCCAGCGTGGTACACACGTCACACCAATTGGAGTAGGGGCAGAGCAGAGCTTTCGCCCGCGGCCGGGACAGGCCCAGCGGTCCGCAGGCGCAGTAGTCACGTCACCTCAATTGGAGTAGGGGCAGAGCAGAGCAGCCGCCCGTGCCTGCAAGGTAGGCAGACCGCTGCCCAACACTGCAAGGGAGACTTTTCAACTATACAAGAGCAATATAAATATATAGGGGGAAAAATTTTCAAAAACACAACAGTTTCACCAAACAGAAAGAAACGCAAGCAATATGAAAAGACAAGGAAAGAAAGGATCACAAGCAATGCAGGTCAACTCAACTTTAGAAGAGGTAACAGCTGCAGCAGATGGAATGTCAGATAAAGAATTCAGGATATACATGCTTCAGATGATCTGGAGTATCAAGGAAGACATTAGACAGCAAAATCAGACAATGAAAGATCACTTCGACAATGAATTACGCAAACAAATCCAGGAAGCAAAGGATCAACTATACAGGGAGATAGAGGTTATAAAAAAACAAACAAACAGAATCCTAGAAATGCAGGAAGCAATAAACCAACTTAAAAACTCAATTGAGAATACTACTAGCAGAGTAGAACACTTAGAAGATAGAACATCAGACAATGAAGACAAAGTATTTCAACTTGAAAAGAACATAGACAGCTCAGCAAGACTGTTAAGAAACCATGAGCAGAACATCCAAGAAATATGGGATAACATAAAGAGACCAAACTTGAGAGTCATTGGGATACAGGAAGGTATAGAGCTCCAAACCAAAGGAATGAGCAATCTATTCAATGAAATAATATGAGAGAACTTCCCAGACTTGAAGAATGAGACAGAATCCCAAATCCTAGAAGCCTACAGGACGCCGAATGTGCAAAATCATAAAAGATCCACACCTAGACACATTATAATGAAGATGCCCAACATACAGAATAAGGAGAGAATTTTAAAAGCTGTAAGAGAAAGGAAGCAGATTACATTTAGGGGTAAGCCAATCAGGATAACAGCTGATCTTTCAACACAGACTCTGAAAGCTAGAAGATCCTGGAATAACATATTTCAAACACTGAAAGAAAATGGGTTCCAACCAAGAATTGTGTATCCAGCGAAATTAAGCTTCAGGATGGAAGATGAAATTAAAACCTTCCACGATAAACAAAAGTTTAAAGAATTCGCAGCTAGAAAACCATCTCTTCAAAACATCCTCGGCAAAACATTACAGGAAGAGGAAATGGAAAATAACAATGAAAACCAACAGTGGGAGGTAGGACAGTAAAGGGGGGGGGGAAATAATCAAAGAGGAAAACAAACAATGTTTAGTAACAGAAATAAACAAATATGGCTCGAAGAACAACCCATATCTCAATAATAACCCTAAATGTTAATGGCTTAAACTCACCAATTAAGAGAGACAGGCTAGTAGAATGGATCACAAAACAAGACCCAACAATATGCTGCCTAAAGGAGACACATTTGATAAGAAAAGACATACATAGGCAGAAGGTGAAAGGTTGGGAAAAATCATATCACTCATATGGACTTCGGAAACAAGCAGGAGTGTCCATACTCATATCAAATAAAATAGATTTCAAGCCCAAGTTAATCAAAAGGGATAAAGAGGGACACTACATACTGCTCAAGAGAACCATACACCAACAAGACATAACAATCATAAATATATATGCCCCAAACAATGGTGCAGCTACGTTCATCAAACAAATTCTTTTCAAGTCCAAGAGTCAAATAGACCACAACACAATAATCATGGGAGATTTTAACACACCTCTCTCGCCACTGGACAGATCTTCCAAACAAAAGTTGAATAAGGAAACTATAGAACTCAATAACACAATTAATAACCTAGACTTAATTGACATATATAGAATATACCACCCAACATCAAGCAGTTACACTTTTTTCTCAGCAGCACATGGATCCTTCTCAAAAATAGATCATATATTATGTCACAGGGCAACTCTTAGACAATATAAAGGAGTAGAGATAATACCATGCATCTTATCTGATCATAATGGAATGAAACTGAAAATCAATGATAAAAGAAGGAAGGAAAAATCATGCATCACTTGGAGAATGAACAATAGGTTACTGAACGATCAATGGGTTATAGAAGACATCAAGGAGGAAATTAAAACATTCTTAGAGATAAATGAAAACACAGACACAACATATCGGAATCTATGGGACACATTGAAAGCAGTTCTAAGGGGCAAATTCATTGCTTGGAGTTCATTCCTTAAAAAAAGAAAAAAACCAACAAATAAATTATCTCATACTTCATCTCAAAATCCTAGAAAAAGAAGAGCAAAACAACAGCAAAAGAAGTAGAAGGCAAGAAATAATTAAAATCAGAGCTGAAATTAATGAAATCAAAACAAAAGAAACAATTGAAAAAATTGACAAAACTAAAAGTTGGTTCTTTGAAAAAATAAATAAAATCGACAGACCCTTAGCCATGCTAACGAAGAGAAGAAGAGAGAGAACTCAAATTACTAGCATACGGGCTGGGGATGTGGCTCAAGTGGTAGCACGCTCGCCTGGCATGCATGCGGCCCGGGTTCAATCCTCAGCACCACATACAAAACAAAGATGTTGTGTCCGCCGATAACTAAAAAATAAATAATAAACTTCTCTCTCTCTCCCCCCCCCCCCCGCTCTCTCTTTAAAAAAAAAAAAAATTACTAGCATACGGGATGAAAAAGGCAATATCACAACAGACGCTACAGAAATACAGAAGACAATTAGAAATTATTTTGAAAACCTATATTCCAATAAAATAGAAGATAGTGAAGACATCGATAAATTACTTAAGTCATATGATCTGCCCAGATTGATTCAGGAGGATATAGACAACATAAACAGACCAATATCAATTGAGGAAATAGAAGAAACCATCAAAAGACTACCAACTAAGAAAAGCCCAGGACCGGATGGGATAACAGGAACATACCTCAATATTGTAAAAGCAATCTATGCTAAGCCTCAGGCTAGCATCATTCTGAATGGAGAAAAATTGAAGGCATTCCCTCTAAAATCTGGAACAAGACAGGGATGCCCTCTCTCACCACTTCTGTTCAACATAGTTTTCGAAACACTGGCCAGAGCAATTAGACAGACGAAAGAAATTAAAGGCATAAAAATAGGAAAAGAAGAACTTAAATTATCACTATTTGCAGACAACATGATTCTATACCTAGCAGACCCAAAAGGGTCTACAAAGAAACTATTAGAGCTAAAAAATGAATTCAGCAAAGTGGCAGGATATAAAATCAACACGCAAAAATCAAAGGCATTCCTGTATATCAGTGATAAATCCTCTGAAATGGAAATGAGGATAACCACTCCATTCACAATATCCTCAAAAAAATAAAATACATGGGAATCAACCTAACAAAAGAGGTGAAAGACTTATACAATGAAAACTACAGAACCCTAAAGAGAGAAATAGAAGCAGATCTTAGAAGATGGAAAAATATACCCTGTTCATGGATAGGCAGAACTAACATCATCAAAATGGCGATATTACCAAAAGTTCTCTATAGGTTTAATGTAATGCCAATCAAAATCCCAACTGCATTTCTTGTAGAAATAGAGAAAGCAATCATGAAATTCATATGGAAAAATAAAAGACCCAGAATAGCAAAAACAATTCTAAGCAGGAAGTGCGAATCAGGCGGTATAGCGATACCAGACTTCAAACTATACTACAGAGCAATAGTAACAAAAACAGCATGGTACTGGTACCAAAACAGGCGGGTGGACCAATGGTACAGAATAGAGGACACAGAAACCAATCCACAAAACTACAACTACCTTATATTTGATAAAGGGGCTAAAAGCATGCAATGGAGGAAGGATAGCATCTTCCACAAATGGTGCTGGGAAAACTGGAAATCCATATGCAACAAAATGAAACTGAATCCCTTTCTCTCGCCATGCACAAAAGTTAATTCAAAATGGATCAAGGAGCTTGATATCAAATCAGAGACACGCCATCTGATAGAAGAAAAAGTTGGCTACGATCTACATACTGTGGGGTTGGGCTCCAAATTCCTCAATAGGACACCCATAGCACAAAAGTTAATAACTAGAATCAACAAATGGGACTTACTCAAACTAAAAAGTTTTTTCTCAGCAAAAGAAACAATAAAAGAGGTAAATAGGGAGCCTACATCCTGGAAACAAATCTTTACTCCTCACACTTCAGATACAGCCCTAATATCCAGAGTATACAAAGAACTCAAAAAATTAGACAATAAGATAACAAATAACCCAATCAACAAATGTGCCAAGGACCTGAACAGACACTTCTCAGAGGAGGACATACAGTCAATCAACAAGTACATGAAAAAATGCTCACCATCTCTAGCAGTCAGAGAAATGCAAATCAAAACCACCCTAAGATACCATCTCACTCCAGTAAGATTGGCAGCCATTATGAAGTTAAACAACAACAAGTGCTGGCGAGGATGTGGGGAAAAGGGTACACTTGTACATTGCTGGTGGGACTGCAAATTGGTGCAGCCAATTTGGAAAGCAGTATGGAGATTTCTTGGAAAGCTGGGAATGGAACCACCATTTGACCCAGCCATTCCCCTTCTCGGTCTATTCCCTAAAGACCTAAAAAGAGCATGCTACAGGGACACTGCTACATCGATGTTCATAGCAGCACAGTTCACAATAGCAACACTGTGGAACCAACCTAGATGCCCTTTAATAGATGAATGGATAAAAAAATGTGGCATTTATACACAATGGAGTATTACTCTGCATCAAAAAATGACAAAATCATAGAATTTGCAGGGAAATGGATGGCATTAGAGCAGATTATGCTAAGTGAAGCTAGCCAATCCCTAAAAAACAAATGCCAAATGTCTTCTTTGATATAAGGAGAGTAACTAAGAACAGAGTAGGGTCGAAGAGCATGAGAAGAAGATTAACATTAAACAGGGATGAGAGGTGGGAGGGAAAGGGAGAGAGAAGGGAAATTGCATGGAAATGGAAGGAGACCCTCAGGGTTATACAAAAGTACATACAAGAGGAAGTGAGAGGAAAGGGAAAAATAAAACAAGGGGGAGAAATGAATGACAGTAGAGGGGGTAGAGAGAGAATAGGGGAGGGGGGATAGTAGAGGATAGGAAAGGCAGCAGAATACAACAGACACTAGTATGGCAACATGTAAATCAATGGATGTGTAACTGATATGATTCTGCAACCTGTATATGGGGTAAAAATGGGAGTTCATAACCCACTTGAATCAAAGTGTGAAGTATGATATATCAAGAACTATGTAATGTTTTGAACAACCAACAATAAAAAATTTTAAAAAAACCTTCAAAATTCTTTCATCTAGCTTTTAAAAAATATACAGCATCTTATAACCAACAGAATATTAAAATTTGTTTGTGAATAAAATGTAGTTGTTTGTGCATTACAACAGACAAGTAAAACATATGGAAATAAAATGAGAGGAAAGAGAAGAGATTTCTCTTCTCCCTCAGACTCATTGAAAACAACAAAAAGGCATACAAGATCAGGAGAAAACATCTTACTGGTGACATGAGGAAGACAGCCCTAACCTCAATCCATATAGTCTGCTTGCCAACACTGAAGACCAGACTCAGAGGAGGAACATTCTGAGCGCTAACACTGGTTGCTTTGAAACTTCAGCCAAGTACATAATTTCCAAAAATTAGTATCACCTAAATGAAGGGGAACACAATTGTGGTTTGAATAGAAGGATTATACCCAGTTCCATATTGATCACAGTTTTCTGTGAAATGTCCAGAAAGAAATTCAGTTTGGAATGACTATGTAGGAAAGCTAAAGAAAAATATAGCTGATGTTAATTTATTTTATGCAGGATGTGGTTCCCTACCTCAAAGAGACTGTACAAAAGTAGAGTGAAAAAGGAGAGAGAAGCCAGACCACCAAATAGAGACCCTAAAACTACGGAGAAGTGCCCTAAGAACCAAGAGTCTCTCAAAGAGCAAAAGTATAGGCAAGTCCTGGCTTTAGGATAAGAAATGTAGTAGGATTACCAAAAAAATAAAAGAAAGTAAAAACAGAATGATATCTGTTCTAGAAAATTAGTTCACTCTGTTTCTCACTTCCAAATGTCCCCATTTGGATTATATTTTACAGGAAGTCAGTGCTCATTCAAAGATAAGTTTAATGAGGGGGAAAAAAAGAAAAAAAAATCTTTTGTGTGTGAAGCTACCAATTTAAAAGAATAATCAAAATATAAACATGAAATATCTGTAGCGAAATCACCCCACCACAATATGGAAAGGCATAAGAAAATTATGTTTTATGATCTAAAGTAATATATGTTAGCATCATCATTGTTTAAGAAGTAAAGAAATAAGAAGTAAATTTTATGGAATCAAAAGACTCTGAGGAGTACAAATGATAAATTGAGAACAGAGCCTGGGGAAGAAATGAAGTTAATTAAAGCTATTAAAGTTACCATGGAAACAAAGAGTGAAATGACTGAAAGAAATGTCAGAAATGTGTGGATAGGTTTGAGCCAAATCACCTAACAAAAGGAAAATACCAGCTAAATAAAATGTCCTACAAAACATTAAAAATGTGATAATTAAGACATCTGGGCCACACAGGATAGGTGGTTTTGAAGAGTACAGAATGCATAGAATACAAACTCTATTCAAATACATAATAGGAGAAAACTTCAATGAAAAAAGCCAACAACGACAAACAAATGAAGACTGGAATCTGTGAAGTTATAAAGCATGTTATTTACCAGAGTACAAAGAATAGGTACTAGATGTGTCTTGGGGTTTTAATGTAACTATAATTGGTGTCCAGACAAAGATGGAAAGCAGTGTATTCTATCTAGTAAATTATGTCTACAAAACATTGAAAGAAAGAAATATACCCCAGAGTTTTACCCAGGTAAATTTTCTTTGAGTATCACAGCCACAGTTAGATGATAACATGTGTCAAAGAGCTTTGGAAAGTTCAGCACCAGACACAAAAGCAAATATTAGTAAAATTATTTCACAACAAACAACTTAGAGGTGATGAGTATAAAGAGCTCAGCACTGCGGAAACTACCTTAGGTGGAGGAAAAGAAACCTGTGGGAGGTTCTGAATCCTCTCAGGTATAAAGCTGAAATCAGGTAGCACTTCATATTATAGAATGGAAGACTACACACAACTCTATTAGCACAAATCAAGGGAGTGAGAGGAATGAGACACATAGATGTATATTTTATCATCCTTAATAAGAGGGATTAAATTGAAATGTGGTAATTGCAATATAATTTTAAGAGTCTCCAGAGATGTTAATAATTCTAATAATCAGTACCTAGTGTATATGGGTATATCATTTTACTGCTTTATGTATTATATGTGAGTTTCAAAATTTTTACAATGGTGTGAAATAACATTTAGAAATAATGTATAACTGAATAAAAAACCAATAACTTCAAATTTCATAATATTTGTACATTAATTTTAGAAGGATATTTTCAGAAGGTGTTATTTTGGTAAAGAAATAATCTCCTGAATTTTAACAATTCTACCAGTTTTATGGCAATTTAGAGATTTCATTTAATTAAAATTAAATATAAGAGTTTTATTAATACTAGGAAGACATAGCCAAAGTTAAATCTGTATTTCTTTTCTTTTCTTTTCTTTGTAGTTGTAGGTGGACACAATGCCTTTATTTTTATTTATTTATTTTATGTGGTCTGAGGATCAAACACAAATATTTTATATATTATTAAGAAAATACATATTAGGATATGAAGAGAAAGTATTAAAAGTAAAAAAGAAAAATAATCATTAAACTTTTAAAAATGATTTAATATTTTAAAAACTAAAGATAAAAATAAAGACACAGCTTTTGATTTTGAAGAGATATTTTAAAAGTAAAAATTAAAAAGTTTTATGAGTGAGGCTAAACAGAATCCTTACAGATTTCTTACAATTTTGAATGTTGGAATAATACTAAGAAAACTATTTTCCAATGTAGTAAGTTCATTAAAAATTATTCTTTCTTTCAATGTCATCCAAAACATGACTCACAGGGATTTCTCTAAAGGAAAAAGATATTCTGGCAATGATACTGAAGTTGTTGGTGGGGCAAGGTATGACATAGTGGTGGTGCAGAGATGGTCTTCAGAGGAAGACTAAATGCATTATAATCTTCTTTTGGGGTAACCCTCTCCTCTCTGTGCCTTTGATATTCATCTGTAAAATATAGGTACTTATGGTCACAGAGTAGTCATAAGTATTAAATGAGCCTATGTAAAAATGTGATAAACAATTCTGTACTAGCTAGTGTTAACTCTTGTTGTCATATTCAAACACCCCATAATTACAATATTTATAACAGCAAATACTAAACCTAAATTAAATATCTCAAAATACTGTGATGATTAAGTAAATGATAACCTACAGGTATAACTATGAAACCAATATTAAAAGATTTTCTGACATGAAAATTGTTCCTCTATATTTAATATTAAGATATTTATTAAGGGAGATTTTAAAAGTTATCCAAAGTAAGTCTTCAACTAGTCCATATCTATATAAACTTACCAAAAGGTTTATAGAGATCTAGTGACTTATGATTTTTTCACGTTTGTTGCGTTTTATAAATTTATACATGTATTAAGTTTTTTGTGCTGAGCATGTATTGAATAATCATGTACTAATAGTTTAACAAATAAAGTCACATATTAAATGGTTGATAGCTATTTAAAAAGCCAAAATGTATTTTGTTTTCTGAAAGTTAGTGGCTCAGGAATATTAATTTCATCATATTTAAATTTTATACCTTAATCAGATGGCAAATACATCCTGCAATATTAGATTTCCAAGTAGATAATACACTTCTTTCTTTTTTAATTAAAAATAAATATAAAGTTTATTAGCAGATTATGTTTGAAAGATTGATAAGATTTTAAGGCAAGATTCTCT
The DNA here is from genome assembly GCF_021218885.2 of Marmota monax. Classification (NCBI taxonomy): domain Eukaryota; kingdom Metazoa; phylum Chordata; class Mammalia; order Rodentia; family Sciuridae; genus Marmota; species Marmota monax. The sequence continues at coordinate 21,768,014 of NW_026692781.1, forward strand.
TTTCTAGTTTTATTATAACATTCTTGTTTTTTTCCATAGGATTGCTACCTTCTTTACCACATTAGATCAGTACACTTTAAAAATAACAAAACAAAAATTATTCAGAGATAGAAGACTTTCAACCAGACACAGTGGTACACACCTGTAACACCAGTGACTCAGGAAGCTGAGGCACAAGGATGGCAAGTTCAAGGCCAGCCTGAGTAACTTCGTGACAGCCTGTCTCCAAGCAAAAATGGCTGGGGTTGGAGCTCAATGGTATGGTACCTCTGGATTCAATCCCCAGTACCAGAAAAAAAGACAAAGTGAGACTTTCCAATTCTGTACCTGAGAAGACAGAATCAACATGAGAATAAAGAATTTGAAATTGTGACTAGAACTATAAACAAAAGTTAAGAGAAAAAAAAAATCAACATTTTCTTCTCTGCTTATTATAACGGGTATAAAATGATATGATTTGTCAATTTAAATTGAGAATGAGAAGTGTTCTTACTTTTATGTTGAGAACATATCTATTACAATATATCAAAATAACAAATCATAAAAGAATGAGATATTTTATTTCATGTACAAAACGTAATTTTCACATGAGGAAAATGTTAGCTAAGTCCATGCATTGTATCAACAAGTGCCATATCTTATTATCTAAAATATATATTATATTTGTAATAACCTGAAATGGTGGTTATACCACCTTGCTTTGAATAGATATGGATAAATGGTCTTCATTGCATTTTGTTTATAATTCAGTCCAAGATCTTTAATATAACAATTTTCTTATTGTTTAAAATTTTTGATAATTTATTACAGATAAAAATAATGATATAAAATTTACATTTTTATTTTATTTTATTTTTTTTTCTGTGTGAATTTTTTTAAAATTTATTTTTTTTATTGGTTGTTCAAAACATTATAAAGCTCTTGACATATCATATTTCATACATTAGATTCAAGTTGGTTATGAACTCCCAATTTTACCCCAAATACAGATTGCAGAATCACATCGGTTACACATCCACATTTTTACATAATGCCCTATTAGTAACTGTTGTATTCTGCTACCTTTCCTATCCTCTACTATCCCCCCTCCCTCCCCTCCCATCTTCTCTCTCTACCCCATCCATTGTAATTCATTTCTCTCCTTGTTTATTTTCCCATTCCCCTCACAACCTCTTATATGTAATTTTGTATAACAATGAGGGTCTCCCTCCATTACCATGCAATTTCCCTTTTCTCTCCCTTTCCATCCCACCTCATATATCTGTTTAATATTGATCTTTTCTTCCTGCTCTTCCTCCCTGCTCTGTTCTTAGTTGCTCTCATTATATCAAAGAAGACATTTGGTATTTGTTTTTTAGGGATTGGCTAGCTTCACTAAGCATAATCTGCTCTAGTGCCATCCATTTCCCTGCAAATTCTATGATTTTGTCATTTTTTAGTGCTGCGTAATACTCCATGGTGTATAAATGCCACATTTTTTTTTTATCCATTCATCTATTGAAGGGCATCTGGGTTGGTTCCACAGTCTAGCAATTGTGAATTGTGCTGCTATGAACATTGATGTAGCAGTATCCCTGTAGTATGCTCTTTTAAGGTCTTCAGGGAATGGTCCAAGAAGGGCAATAGCTGGGTCAAATGGTGGTTCCATTCCCAGCTTTCCCAGGAATCTCCATACTGCTTTCCAGATTGGACGCACCAGTTTGCAGTCCCACCAGCAATGTACAAGAGTACCCTTTTCCCCACATCCTCTCTAGCACTTGTTGTTGTTTGACTTCATAATGGCTGCCAATCTTACTGGAGTGAGATGGTATCTTAGGGTGGTTTTGATTTGCATTTCTCTGACTGCTAGAGATGGTGAGCATTTTTTCATGTACTTGTTGATTGATTGTATGTCCTCCTCTGAGAATTGTCTGTTCAGGTCTTTGGCCCATTTGTTGATTGGGTTATTTGTTTTCTTATTGTTTAATTTTTTGAGTTCTTTGTATACTCTGGATAATAGGGCTCTATCTGAAGTGTGAGGAGTAAAAATTTGTTCCCAGGATGTAGGCTCCCTATTTACCTCTCTTATTGTTTCTCTTGCTGAGAGAAAACTTTTCAGTTTAAGTAAGTCCCATTTGTTGATTCTTGTTATCAACTTTTGTGCTATGGGTGTCCTATTAAGGAATTTGGAGCCCGACCCTACAATATGTAGATCGGCGCCAACTTTTTCTTCTATCAGACGCAGAGTCTCTGATTTGATATCTAGCTCCTTGATCCACTTTGAGTTAACTTTTGTGCATGGCGAGAGGAGGATTCAGTTTCATTTTGTTGCATATGGATTTCCAGTTTTCCCAGCACCATTTGTTGAAGATGCTATCCTCCCTCCATTGCATGCTTTTAGCTCCTTTATCAAATATAAGATAGTTGTAGCTTTGTGGATTAGTCTCTGTGTCCTCTATTTTGTACCATTGGTCCACCCTCCTGTTTTGGTACCAGTACCATGCTGTTTTTGTTACTATTGCTCTGTAATATAGTTTTAAGTCTGGTATCGCTATACCGCCTGATTCGCACTTCCTGCTTAGAATTGCTTTTGCTATTCTGGGTCTTTTATTTTTCCATATGAATTTCATGATTGCTTTATCCATTTCTATAAGAAATGCCGTTGGGATTTTGATTGGCATTGCATTAAACCTATAGAGAACTTTTGGTAATATCGCCATTTTGATTATGTTAGTTCTGCCTATCCATGAACAGGGTATATTTTTCCATCTTCTAAGATCTTCTACTTCTCTTTCTAGGGTTTTGTAGTTTTCATTGTATAAATCTTTCACCTCTTTTGTTAGGTTGATTCCCAAGTATTTTAATTCTTTTTGAGGATATTTTGAATGGAGTGTTTTTCCTCATTTCTGTTTCAGAAGTTTTGTCGCTGATATACAGAAATGCCTTTGATTTATGCGTGTTGATTTTATATCCTGCCACTTTGCTGAATTCATTTATTAGTTCTAGTAGTTTCTTTGTAGACCCTTTTGGGTCTGCTAGGTATAGAATCATGTTGTCTGCAAATAGTGATAATTTAAGTTCTTCCTTTCCTATTTTTATGCCTTTAATTTCTTTCATCTGTCTAATTGCTCTGGCCAGTGTTTCGAGAACTATATTGAATAGAAGTCGTGATAGAGGGCATCCCTGTCTTGTTCCAGATTTTAGGGGGAATGCCTTCAATTTTTCTCCATTGAGAATGATGCTAGCCTGAGGCTTAGCATAGATAGCTTTTACAGTGTCGAGGTAAGTTCCTGTTATCCCTAGCTTTTCTAATGTTTTGAACATAAAGGGATGCTGTACTTTGTTGAATGCTTTTTCTGCGTCTATTGAGATGATCATATGGTTCTTATTTTTAAGTCTATTGATGTGGTGAATAACATTTATTGATTTCCATATATTGAACCATCCTTGCATCCCAGGGATGAATCCTACTTGATCATGGTGCATAATTTTTTTGATGTGCCTTTGTATCCGATTCGCCAGAATTTTATTGAGGATTTTTGCATCTAGGTTCATCAGAGATATTGGTCTGTAGTTTTCTTTCTTTGAGGTGTCTTTGTCTGGTTTCGGAATCAGGGTGATGTTGGCCTCATAGAATGAATTTGGCAGAGCTCCTTCTTTTTCTATTTCCTGAAATAACTTGAAAAGTATTGGTATTAATTCTTCCTTAAAGGTTTTGTAAAACTCCGCTGTATACCCATCCGGTCCTGGGCTTTTCTTGGTTGGAAGTCTTTTGATTGCTTCTTCTATTTCATTTATTGTTATTGGTCTGTTTAAGTTGTGAGTATTCTCCTGACTCAGTCTGGGCAAATCATATGACTTAAATAATTTATTGATGTCTTCACTATCTTCTACTTTATTGGAATATAGGTTTTCAAAATAATTTCTAATTGTCTTCTGTATTTCTGTAGCGTCTGTTGTGATATTGCCTTTTTCATCCTGTATGTTAGTAATTTGAGTTCTCTCTCTTCTTCTCTTCATTAGCATGGCTAAGGGTCTGTCGATCTTATTTATTTTTTCAAAGAACCAACTTTTAGTTTTGTCAATTTTTTCAATAGTTTCTTTTGTTTCGATTTCGTTGATCTCCGCTCTGATTTTAATTATTTCTTGCCTTCTGCTACATTTCCTGTTGTTTTGCTCTTCCTTTTCTAGGGCTTTGAGATGAAGTGTGAGCTCATTTATTTGTTGGTTTTTCCTTTTTTTGAGGAATGACCTCCAAGCGATGAATTTCCCTCTTAAAACTGCTTTCATTGTGTCCCATAGATTCCGATATGTTGTGTCTGTATTTTCATTTATCTCTAAGAATTTTTTGATTTCCTCCTTTATGTCTTCTGTAACCCATTGAACATTCAATAACATATTGTTCATTTTCCATGTGATGTAGGATTTTTCCTTCCTTCTTTTATCATTGATTTCCAGTTTCATTCCATTATGATCAGATAAAATGCATGGTATTATCTCCACCCCTGTATATTTACTGAGGGTTGCCCTATGGCATAATATATGGTCTATTTTTGAGAAGGATCCATGTGCTGCTGAGAAAAAATTATATCCACTTGATGATGGTTGATATATTCTATATATGTCAGTTAAGTCTAGGTTGTTCATTGTGATATTGAGTTCTATAGTTTCTTTATTCAGCTTTTGTTTGGAGGATCTGTCCAGTTGTGAGAGAGGTGTGTTGAAGTCACCCATAATTATTGTGTTGTGGTCTATTTGATTCTTGAACTTGAGGAGAATTTGTTTTATGAACGTCGCAGCACCATTATTTGGTGCATAAATATTGATAATTGTTATGTCTTGTTGGTGAATGGTTCCTTTTAACAGTATATAATGTCCTTCCTTATCCCTTTTGATTAATTTAGTCTTGAAGTCAATTTTATTCGATATGAGGATGGCCACCCCTGCTTGCTTACCAGGACCGTTTGCGTGGTATATTTTTTCCCAACCTTTCACCTTCAGCCTGTGTATGTCTTTTCCAATCAGATGTGTCTCCTGGAGGCAGCATATTGTTGGATTTGTTTTTTTAATCCATGTTACCAGCCTATGTCGCTTTATTGGAGAGTTTAAGCCATTAACGTTTAGAGTTACTATTGATATATGGTTTGTACTTCCAGCCATGTTTGATTATTTATCTTCTTTTTTTTTTAATTTAGTTTGTTTCTCCATGGTTAGCTTTCCCTCCGCCTTCTGTCTTTATAGAGGCACTTCCCACTGATGGTTTTGGTTATTGTTTTTCATTTCTTCCTCGTGTAGTGTTTTGCTCAAGATGCTTTGCAATGCTGGTTTTCTGGCTGCAAATTCTTTTAGCTTTTGTTTATCATGAAAGATTTTTATTTCGTTGTTGTACCTGAAGCTTAATTTTGCTGGATACAGAATTCTTGGTTGGCATCCATTGTCTTTCAGTGTTTGAAATATGTTGTTCCAGGATCTTCTCGCTTTCAGCGTCTGTGATGAAATATCTGTTGTTAACCTTATTGGTTTACCCTTGAATGTAATCTGCCTCCTTTCTCTTGTAGCTTTTAGTATTTTCTCTTTGTTCTGTATATTGGATATCTTCATAACAATGTGTCTTGGCGTTGGTCTGCTGTGATTTTGTGTGCTCGGTGTCCTGTATGCATCTACAATTTGTATATCCATTTCCTTTTTTATTTCTGGAAAGTTTTCTGTAATTATTTCATTCAGCAGGTTACTCATTCCCTTGGTTTGAATCTCTGTACCTTCTTCTATCCCGATGACTCATAGGTTTGTTTTTTTTATGTTATCCCATATCTCTTGGATGTTTTTCTCGTGGTTTTTAACCAGCCTTTCTGAGTTGGCTAGGCTCTTTTCAAGATGATATATTTTGTCTTCATTATCTGATGTTCTGGCTTCTACTTGCTCCACTCTGTTAGTGATACTCTCAATTGAGTTTTTAATTTGGTTTATCGTTTCCTTCATTTCTAGAATTATTGTTTGGTTTTTTTTTTATAATCTCTATCTCCTGATAAAGATGCTTAACTTCTTCTTTTATCTGTTTATGTAATTCATTTTCAAAGTGTTCTTTCACTGTTTGGATTTGCTGTCTTGTATCTTCTTTAAGGTTCCATTCCATCTGTCTAAGGTATTCCTTGACTTCTTTATATGACCATTTTTCTGCTGACTCTAGGTCCTCCTGAATATTTAGGCTGTCCTTCATTGTTTGCACTCCTTTTCTTCCTTGCTTTTTTATGCTGCTCCTGTTACTTCTTGTTCTGTTTGACTGCTGAGTTACTGTTTACTCTTATAGATTTATTTGATGCTTGGGAGGAAAGATATTAGAAGGGAAGGGAAGAAGTCACTAAAGAGAATGAGAGTAGGCAGGTAGAATTCAAGGAAGGGGGAATAAGAAAATTGAAAAGAAATGAAAAGACAAAAGAAACAAAAATAACAAAGATTAGAAAATAAAGAAAGAAAAGACAAGAAAAAAAGAAAAAAAATTTTAACAAAAATAATAATGATAATAAAAAATGAAAATTAAAATTTAAAAATAATAATAATAATAATAATAAAATAAAAAAAATTTTAAAAAAATTAGAAACATTGAAAAAAAGTTAAAGAACAACAACAAATAAAAATTGAAAATGAAAGAAAAAGAAGAAAAAAAAAGAAAAAGAAAAAAATGATAATAATAATAATAATAAATGCAGTCCTAGAGTTCTATTAACTTCTCTTCCAGTAGGTGGAGCTGTGCCCACTGGGCCAAGCTTCTCCTCTCAATAGGTGGGAACCATTCACTGTGCAGCAGCTCTTTCTCCTAGACTGGGTGGGTCTCCAATCCTGAGTGTCTAGGGCCTTGTCTTGTGTTTCCTCAAGCCAGGCCATGCTCACCTGTGGCGCTCACCACAATACTGGCTACACGCCAGGTCTGCTGCTCCTGGGAGCCCTGTTTTCATGAACACCTGGGCTCACTCTCCCTGTTTGCCTCCCTCAGACCCTAAGTTTGTAGAGCTTGGGGCTGAGATCCCCCAGCTAATTTGCTTGCCCTCCTGTAGCCATGCCCCCGGTAGCTGGTGCAAGAGACCTCAGTTGTCAGCACTGGTGGGAGCGGTAGCCGGGAGTTCCGTGCCGCGAGTCCCGCGCCACTCCTGATTCCCTCGGTCTGGTTATTGCGTGCACAGGAGAGCTGGGAGTGGCCCTTAAGGTTTCCCCGCTGTGTGGAGAGAGATGACTAGGGGATTACACACCTGTCGCGCTGGTTTCAATGCAGTTATCTCCTCCGCCCGTGACACCATTTCTCTGCCATGGTGGTATCCCATGCAAATGGTGACCGTTCGTTCCCTTTGCCGGGTGACCAATGCAACGGGTGGGTCCTGACTGTCTCTCCCAATCCCCGTTTCAGTCCTGTGGCCACTGCCTATGAAGGCTCGGTTGGCTTTTACCTCTGTAAGTTCCTAAGGGCCGACCAATTATTTCAGTGGGATTGTTAGTGCTGAGTCACATGAAGCAGGCGAACCGGAGCTTAATTGCCTCCGATTCGGGCTCTGTGTGTGTGTTCTGAGGGGCCCAGCCTGTACACCCCAGATCCACGTCAGCTCAGCATTGCCTAGTGATCCTGAGCAAACAGCATTTAGACAGTTTACGGCTCCCTATGCCTGCGCAGTTGAAGATGTCAGAGACTTGATCTCTCTGCGCCTGCCACCATGTTAGATCTCCTCAATGATATTCATGTTGCCCTTACAGCTTCCTGGCATAAGCAAGTTCTTGGGATTATACAAACTGCTGCTTCTGTTTCCAGTCCAGATTTCTAGAAATGAAACCCTGCCGCCGTCGCCTCCATCTCTGGGCCACACTCACGGGCGCCGCGCTCGTCTGCGACCGTAGCAGAGCCGCCCTGGCCTCCGCAGCTCTTCAGTCCGGTGCCCGGCCCCTGGGGCCCAAGTGGCTGCCGCCGCGGCTCTCCGTCCCCCTCCTCTGGAGCACGGGTCCCCTGGCAGGGGGGTGCAGAACGACCCCAGAGCAGGCTCTGCCCGAAGGTGCAGCGGCGAACAGGCCACCAAGGCGCTCGAGGCTGCAGTCCAGCCTTCGGAGGACAGGGCTCGGCACACAGCCCAGCTCCAACCTCTAGATGCTGCTGCCGGACAATGTATACAGAGCCATCAAGACAGCAAGCAGAAAGCAAATGGCGGCTCCCACGGAGTGGATTTTCGGCACAGAAACCACAGCCCCACCAACAATCCCAATCCACAAACTCTCTCTGTATAAAAAATATTCAAAAAAAAAGAAAAAAAAAAAGAAAAGAAAAAAAATAGGTGGGGCGCACTGAGCTTTCTTTGCCTCGGGTACTTACAATCCACTGCTGATTACACATTCAGCTTCTCTGCCCGGAGCGAAGCGAAAGAGGAAGCAGATGGGAGCAAAGCACCCGCGGCTCTGAGCAGCCAAGCATCGGGGAGCCAAGCGTCTCTTTTTCGATTTCTTTGTTCTTCCTGCTGCTTGGCAAAGTGGTCCGCTACAGATTAACGGTGAAAGGAGCTCTAACAGACTGTGCGAAATCTCTATTAAAGCCGCTGCTCTGAGCACCACGCTCAGCACTTCAGCAACCCCCATAGGCAGCAGCCATCTTCCCAAAATTTACATTTTTAAAAGACATAAAGCAGTGCATTAAGTGCCATTCAGTGACCAATTCCATAATAAATCTCATTTCAATTTTTCACTGAAATCTATGTATCAAACATTGGAGATGGGAGAGATACGAAACTCAGGATAGATATAATAAATGAATGCTTGTTTAAAAAGTGGGTTAGCTAAAATTTCCTCAACATTCTCTGCTACTGTGTTCTTTGTTGGAAATTTGATCTTTTCACAATGAAGAGGTAGAGCCAACAGCTACAGTCTTACTATGTCTGTGGGCACATATGGAGTTCAGCTCCTTGAATGAGAAGAGAGATGAGATTGATGGGGAAGAATTACATAAAACATTGTTAACCAACGTAAAACAGTGAAATTAACTCATAATTTAAGTATGTTAGGCAGCAAAATTGGGAGTTAATAAAATCAATTCATTGATATGGAGAAAGAGATTTTCAAAGAATTGAGTTAGAAGAAGAAAAATATTAGATATAGAAATATGTACATTTGGCACTGAAAAGGTAAAATATTTAATGAATATGTATTAGATATTTGTGTATCTTTTCATAAAGATAATGTAAGCAATTTAAATAGTATATTAGTCAGTTTTTTTCACTGCTGAGATTAAAAGACCCATCAGAACAACTGTAGTAGGAAAAGTTTATTTAGGGCTCGTGGTTTCAGAGGTCACAGTTCATAGGCAGCCAGCTCCATTCCTCAGGGCTTGAGGTGAGGCTGAGCAACGTGGTGGAAGAGTATGGTGGAGAGAAGCAGCTCACATGATGATAAGGAAGAAGGAGAGAGATTTCACTCACCAGAAACAAAATAAATACCCAAAGATATGCCCCAATGGCATACCTCTTCCAGCCACACCCTACCCACCATCAGCCACCACTCAGTTACTCCCATCAGGGGATTAATTCATTGATTGAGTTAAGGTTCTCATAACCCAATCATTTCTTCTCTAAATCTTCTTGCATTATCTCACACATGAGCTTGTGGGGGACACCTCACATCTAAACCATAACAGATACAGATATATGTATGCATATGTTTGTAAGTATTTGTATGGACTCCATTAATTACATTATTTATATTCTATTTTCTTGCATTATTGGATAATTTAATTAGTAGGACAGTATGGTGCTATTAAATAACTATAATTCAGGTTTTTTACTTTCTATAATTTGGTGCTATATTTTTGTGGCATAAAAATTTAAGTTTGGTCCTCATTCTGGATCAAATTTTATGGTTATCTATAAACTGACAGACCAAAAAATGCCTGAAGGTCAGAAGTGCCAGCTACCTCAGGATATTTGTTATGTGAGAGAATGATCAATACCTGCATATTTAGATTATTTACAGTCAAATCTAATTCTAATTTATAAGGTACCGTTGTTGAGTATGTAGGAAGAACCAAATATTTCTTCTTTTATCAGTCTCCAATCTTAACCCTTAAAATAGGAATAGTTGCTCCTTCAGAAGTATTGGTAAGGATTCTCCCATTCTCCCTGCCTATCCCTCATACTCCCAGAAAGTCCTTCTGAGGAAGGACTGCTGCAGCCAGAGCCCAACCTCCTGTTGACTTTCTCTTTGTTTCTCTGCTCCAGGAGGTGAGAGAAAATCTGGGCCAGAGTCCAAGCTAGTCCTGGGGTCTACCTGATTTTGCCCAGACCTTTTGGATTCTTTGAACTTATCGAGCTCAATGAAGGCCTTGATTCCCCAGGGAGTTGGCTAAGAAGTGACTACATAAGAGGAACAGTAATTCAATTGAAATTTAAATAATATAAACTGAGGGATTGAGGATTTCTAGAGTGAAAACCTAAACAAAACAGAACAAATAAATAAATAAAACAAATAAAAAGATTCAAAAGCATAGCACTTCCTGTCATAGTTTCTCCCAAGTACACTTACCTCTTCTTTACAGTTCCTCAAGTTTCCACAGGAAACATAATTTTCTGTATTTAAAAGTTTTATTATGTAATTGTGGAACTTGAATAATGTGGCATTCTATTAATTTTGTGTCATAAAATCCTGGGAAAGTATCTGATTTGAAGCTAGAGGGTTTTTTTTTTTTTTTCTCTTTGTTTTCTTGTATTATCCTCAGCCACTCATTGAAGTCCTTCAAAACATCACATCTTTGTCACCTTTAACCATAATCATAAATTGTAGGGTGCTACTGCCCAGAGAAAAGTGCTCCTATCACAAGCAGCAGAAGCCCTAGGAATCCTGACCTCCAGCCAGCTGGAGGTGACCTGAGGGCAAAGTGCAATAGAGGCCAGATGCAAACTGTGCAGTTAGTGACATCCAAGATGGATTTGTGTAGTGAGTAGAAATTCCAAGAATGATGAAGCTATGGGATTCTGTTAAAAGGAAAGCCTATGTGAGTTTCAAACCACTGTGATTTTGTCATTAAAAAGCTCTTTAACGCCTAGGCTATTGAGCCTCCAGAGAAAACATTTAGAGTGACGTACTGGCTTCTCTAGTCACAGTACTAAATTGCTCTATACTCCTGAAATGTTTTTCCCATAATGTCTGAACATTTTGTAAAATTGTTAAATTAGAATGGGTCCTACAAATATGACCTTAGGAATAATTATATTAATTAGATTATATTCATTATATATCACCAAAAGAGGAGGTTACTATTGCTAGCCTGTATTCCTCCTTCTTTTCACCCTGAAATTAAACTATCTTAAGGAAGACTTATTTTATTAACATTTCCTAACATTTTTTTTTGTCAATCTCCAAACTTAAGAGAAAGGGAAGTGAGAAAAAAACTTTAACACGCATGTTTGTTTGGGAAAAAGAGCTGATTAAACATAATAAAGGAGAAAGAGGATTAAAAGGGGGATGTTATAAATTATATTCCATGAACATTATATTCTTTAGTTCTCTTGTAACACTATGAAAATAGAAGTCAATGTTTTTTAGCTATTTTGAAAAATACGTTTGTTGCTGACCTCCATTTATTTGGCCTCTAGTCTGGACACAACCACAGATGTAACATCATTAATCCCAGCTGACATATTCATAAGCATTCCTGTAATATACCCAGAATAAAAATTAAAGAACAGCTATAGACTGTTACTGAGAATATTTCCAGTTATTTGGTTTTTTTTTTAAGTTTGGATGAAAAAAAATATAGAATTTTAAAAGCAAACAATATTGCAAAGATTTAAAAGCTCGTAGGACACATGAAGTTGAATACAGTATTTGAAAATCATCTTAAGTTAATTGAGTCAATTTCTATTTGAGAATGATGATTTTGGAAGGACCTATTTATTTTTAAAAGGCAAGAACATAAGATCGTGTATTGTGAGGTATTGCTTCTTCCAAATGATAACTTTATTTTTCCAGAAATTAGCTGCCAATGGGCCATTGTCATCAGGATTCAGTATTAATATTTTCTTTAGCTCAGTGAATACAAGCATAAAATACAAATTTAGTTATGAATTTCTGTAATTACCTATAGTCATCATTTTTTATCAAAAATTATAATTCAAAATATTTGTGACTCCCATGTGGAATGCTTAGAAACATTTTTACAGTATAGATACTACTTACCAATAGCAAATAAAAGTAGTGCTGTAATTTCAACTGATTTTAGCAAAGTTCTTTTCTCTAACCACAAGCCAATTATTTGATCTATCTAATACTTAGCTATACAAATTAAAAAATCTTTCTTGTTTAGGAATCTGATCAGTAGAATGAAATATTTTTATACTTAAAGTTGCCCTGCTGTTAAAATTTTCCTTTCTTTTCAAGGGTCTGTCCATTTACAAAAAATAATTCCAAACCATCTTGCACATTCTGTAAACTTCCAGATTTCTAAAGAAAGTTTCTAATTTACAAAATGTTGACTCCAGCTGTTTTTCATTTTCATGTTTCATGTACAAACTTGCTTACAAGGCACTAAAATAGAATTATGTGACTCATAAGGAAATATTTTCTCATATTCTGATGATTATTCAAAAATAATCACTGAACAAGGCCAGCTTGGTTTCTTGGAGAAGGAGGACAATCCATAAAGGGCTGCAGCCACATGGACTTTTGGTGGAACACAATTTTTCTGGAAGTAAGACTTTTAAAAACACATATAACCTCAATACCCTTCGGAATCAACTCCTTCTCTATGATCATCTTGAAGAGAAGATGCACCTTGAGGGCATCTGTGGAAATTAGCTGCTGGTCCCTTGCTCCACCATTCTAACAACTTCAAAATTTTTATTTCCCCCACAATAGAATATAATGCAGTGTCATGAGAAACATTGACATCCAGACACAAGGAGGCCAGCTAGCTGATTTGAGGATCTGCCTCAGCTCTTGAATAAGCCCCAGTACCTCTCATGCAGCCCCACAAAAATGACTGATGACAGGATGGTAGGGCCTAGAAATTTCTGCACAGTGTGACTTAACCTGACTAGCAGTCATTAGTCATTGCACCAGAACTCCCCTTTGGGTTGGCCAAGTTATTTTTGCTTGTTTGTTTTTACATATACATTATGTTCTGTTTTCCTCCATACTCAATCCTGTTTCCTCTGATCAAGGTTTTACCTCCCAATAATTATCTCTTGGATTCCAAACTCCATTTCAACATCTGACCAGATATTATCATAGACTTCACACTTTATCAAAAACATGCTTCTGAACCTCATTTGATCAGGTGAAAGGGAAGAAGTTGGAAATCAGAGCCAGAGGCTATGGGTTTAAGTTTTGTTTTTTATGTTTTTTAAATTTTCTGTCTGGAAAAATCACATAATTTCTCCAATGGTTAATGCCCTCATCAAAAGAAAGGGGGTGGAGGGTGGGGGGGTGATATCATATACCCATAAGATTACATGAAGCTAAAAGTAAATATGAATGTGATAGTTTTTGAGCAGATTCTTTAATGCAGCACTTTATTAAATTAACTGAATGACCATCAAAATTTAACTTTCTGCTCTTAAATCTCATTAATTCCTTCCTCTGATGATAGAATTGTCCTTCAGATTATAGAGAAATTGACAAGTGGATGATTTCCAGATCCATAGGAGCTATTAATATGAAAGAAAACTTTGACATTAATTGATCTATAATGAGAATATCATCCTTTTTCTAGAAGTCTTTTAACATGTAATGGATATATACCCATGCCATCATTTGTGCAAAAGTGTCCAAGAAGGACTAAGAACACAAAAAGGCAAATGTAGTCAAAAATATGCTTCTAAACCCATATTTTTCAAAGTCTAGTCAGACATTATACAATGTAAACACATAATCATAGTAAAGCTTTGAGAAAGAAGGGACATAAGAAGTCATGTTTAATGTTAATGTGAAAAGGTAAATAGACATCCACCAGCCCAACAAAGGTAGAAGAAGGTAAATGAGTTCTAAGTTCCAGGCAGCTGAATTAGCATTTGCAAAGACCTGAGGTTGCAAAAGGGAAAAGTTCTTTTGGTAACATAATTTTTTTTTTATATTTGTAATGTCCATAAAAGATTATGTTTCTGTAGGAAATGAGTATCATAGAGATGAGTGAAAGAAAGTAATCAGTTTGTGAGATCTTAAATATTATACAAAGAACTTTTACCTTGGTGTAATGAGAAGTAGTGAGCATATTTTTAAAAAGCAGAGACAAAGTTTGCTGCTTTTTAATTTAGAAATTTTACTCAGAGAGTGTGCATATTAGGAAGAAGAGCAGATGCAGGGGGAGAGATTATAATAATGCTTCACAGAGACAAGATTCCAGGGTGACTCTCTTATTTTACATTAGGAGACTGGTTGTAAAAAGTGAGAAGAGAGGAGAAAGATTTCTTTATGTTTTTATGAGAATGGATTAGAGATCACTTGTGTATGCAATGAGTCTGAATTGTCTCTGAAACTACCTGAGATGTGCAGTAGGATTTATTTCTCTAATACAGAGGAACTTTTCTGAGCTTTAGCCTACGTTAGGGCCTTTAAGAGATTTTGGAATCAACAAAATGGAAATGCCAATTAAAGCCAGAGAAGTATTTCAGTTTTTTAGGGGGAAAAGAGGGAGATGATACAAAGAAATTTGAATGCCATTATAAAAGGGGAGTTAACAGAAAAAATCTACTTGTAACACAAAAGTTATACTTTTTTTCACACAGCAAGACTAATCTGAATTTACATCTGCTTGTTTTTCTCAATGTGAAAATTCCATAATATGTGTAGAAGAATACAACTACTTAATAATACATTTTACTGAACTCAATGTAAAAAAAAGTTTAAAGATAATATTATCCCTGGTTTCAGGTTTGAAGTAAACTTTCATTGATGCCAGCCATTAGTTGAAGTTGTGGAGGAAACTCTTGGCCACACAGTAACCTTCAACTTCAGGACAGAAACCAGGGATAACTCCAGCTTTGTCACTGACACTTACTCATGGTGAACCAACCCTGTACCCAAGAGAAGCAGACCTGCCTAAGCCACAGCCCTAGCAGTCAGATGTGTCCACCTTGTCCTCTGTTTCAAAAGTAAAAGTAAGAAAGTTAATATCGTTTTTCTATTTCAAAATTAAATTTTATATTGAAGACAGTGAATATTCTTTGAAATATGATAATTACCCTATAAATATCTGTGCACACAATACTTTATTTGGGGCTTAAGTTATTTGTCTTCCAGTCAGATGAGTCCATGGTACTTAAACTACTTTTGCTTTGAAATAGTTATGGCAAACATCAGGATTTAACTGTACTATGTCTTTTTTTTTTTTCCTTGTGGTACTGGGGATTGAACCCACTGGTATTCTGTCACTGAGTTTTATCTCCAGCCTTTTTTTATTTTTTATTTTGAGACAGGGTCTCACTAATTTGCCTGAGGCTGTCCTGGAACTTGTGATCCTACTGTCTCTGCCTCCTGAGTTGCTGGGATTTACAGGTTTGCACCAACCCTGGACTGTATTATGTTTTATAACTGATTTCTTCAAAGAGAACAAACAAATATCCAATGAGATTTGAAAGGATGATAAACATAACTAGTCACGAGGGAAATGAAAATTGAAACTAAAATGTGATATCACTTCAAACCTATTAGGAGGTGAATTATCAAAAATTAAAAGTTAACAAGTGTTAGTGAGGTCGTAGAAAAACTAGAACTGTACTATATTGTTGGTGGGAATGTGAAATGGTGTAGTCGCTTTGGAAAGCAGTATGAAGTTAAAAACAGAACCACCATATAGTCCAGAAATCCCACTATTGATTGTGTGTCCAAAAGAATTAAATTCAGGATCCCAAGGTGATGTTTTAAGTCCCCCAAATCACTGCAGCACTATTCAAACAAAAACTAAGTGATGGAAATAACCCAAATGTTGTTTGGACAAATAAAATATGATGTATTCCTACTATGAAGTAGATATAGCCATTTATAATATTGTGGATAACTTTAGGACATCAAGTTAAGTGAAATAAGCTAGTCACCAGAGGACAAGAACTGCATGACTCCACTTATATGAATAACCTAAAATAGTCAAACTTACAGAAGCAGAGAAAACAGCAGTAGTTACTAAAGGTTGAGGAGAGGAAAAATATTGAAAAATGGAGAGTTGTCATTCATTTGGTGTAGCATTTCAGTTATGCAATATGAATTCATTCTGGAGATATGCTCTATAACATACTTCCTATAATTGAGTAATACCATACTATTCCCTTAAAAATTAGTTAGGATTGTGTATCTCATGTTCTTACCACAAACCATCAAACAAAACACAAATGTACACAAGAAAACTTCTGGAGATGGTGGACTTATCTGTTTCCTTGACTATGGTGATGACTTTATGGGTGTACACATGCATCCAAACTCATTGAATTGTATTCATTAAATATGTGTAGTTTTTATATATCAATTATACTTCAGTATATTATTTTTTATACTTCAAAAAAGAAAATGATCACTAAATTTTCTTTCAGTTACAGTGTTTATCATTAACATACACTTAAAGTTGCACTTTAAATAGATTCAATCTTAATATGGTATGGCAATAATCTCTATATGCTAGGTGTCTTCTCCCTTCGACTATATTGGAATGTATTGGATTTGTCTGAACACAAAATCTGTATGTACTAGGTGTTTCTGACACATAAAATTGTGCTTGTTATCTCTTTTATTTTTGCTAAATTGGGATCCTTGTTTTCAATTTAAATTTGCCTTATCACCTAATTTTTCAACTTTAACTTACATGTGAGTTCTGAACTAATTCTCTGGGCTGCTGGAATAGTCTATTGTCTAGTCTTTAAGTCTTCTACTGTTGGAGAGAAGGTATGAAGAAATAAGATAAAATAATTTTATGTAATTATAGGAAAACTTAATCCACATTCAGTTATTCTTTGCACTGACTTCTTGAAAACAGTGAATGATGAGCAGACCTTAACATATTAGTGTAAAATGACACCTATTTAAAAAGGTGTCCTATTAGAGTGGCTATGTGATACTTCTGCAAATGTTTTCCTATGTTCTGTAATTCTTTTTTTATATAAACAATGTGGAATAATGTGAAGAGAAATAAATATGCTTTGGGGAGTGGGAGGGGTGCTTTGGAAATTATAACATTCCAAATACTCATTATCTTTTAAAGGATGACCTACATCATTTATGGATTAAATAATATAAAGAAGAAAAATATCTGTGAGATCATTCAAGTCTGCATTTCATGTACCTGGGGGAGGCATCATGAACTTGCTTTGCACATCTTATTCACAGTGAAAAAAATAGATATATACCAGATAATTTATCTTCTAATATTTCTTTCTTGGTTTCAACTTATTCAAAACACAAATCATCATAAAAATGTCAAATTAGCCATTTTAAAAGTTTGAATGATTTATATTTCAAGTAGGATCTGAAATCTATGACTTGTGAGAAAGGAATCTTTTCTGGGAAGATTTTGGGAAGAACACATCATCATTAGATTTTTGCTCAAGCATCAAGGCAGCTGCAAAATAATTTGCAATCTAAAAGCTAGACATTTAGGGATTACTCCTCAGGTAAAATGTTAGTTTTTGGCAAATTGTCTATAGCTATGCATTTAAAAATACTGTCTGAACATTTAATAATGCTAATTATCAAGATATAGTTTATATTTTCAAAGAGAAATGAGTTAAAATATAAATGTTTTAAAATAAAGCAAAGTTAATGAGGCTTATAAATGGAATTTCTTATATTTCATTTTCTAAGTAGTTAGAGAAATTCTATTATATCTGTATCTCCTCTACCTCAGATGAAAGAGTCAGTGTCATATTAAGGATTGCAAAGAACTAAAACATTGCATGTCAGTGCAAGAGAATACATTTTGTGCTGAAAAAAAGAGAACCAACACGAATGATAGCCAGACAGTATGGAATCAATTTATACCTGGCAATAAAACTAAAGGGATAGTTTTTCTTTTGTGAAATATTTTCCACATTGGTTTCAGCAATAGATGCATCATTAGTAACATCTGTGACAGAAAGAAAGAAAAGAAAATCAGTTAAAGCAAGGGAGGAGAGAGAAACTGATGGGAGTTGAGGGTAGAGAGAAAGACAGCTTTGGCTCATTCAGTTTCTTACTTCATCTTCAGTTTGCCCTGTGTTGTTCTCCAGTAACATGAAATCATAGAAGAAGCTGGGGTGACCTAGAAACATGAAAACGTTTTCATTATTCATGCACAGGAATTTATGAAATACTTATTTGTATTTTCAGCCCCTTTAATAATGTGGGGAAGGTGAGAAATTCTGTAGATTATTTGTTTGGTTATAGGACACCAATTGAATATGATTACTTAGCTCCTCATTTTCTGTTCAGCAGGCTTTACGTAAAACTACTCATGCCAAGAGATTGCATCATGTTCATCAGATATAAATCATGTTTGTATTGCAACATTTCTATCAAGATAAAATTTTACATGTTATTCTGGTTGATACAGGGAAATCGTTGTAGTTTTTAATGGACATTAAAGGGAATGAATTATCCTACAAGTTATAAAAGTTCTTTTTCCTTTTCTCATGGGCCATGTTGAATCTTAATTGGTTGCTCATACACACTATGAGCCTGGGCTTTGGATACAGTCATGTTGTAGACAAAGAATTTTAAAGGAAGTACTACTTGATTGACAAGAGGATTTTGGTCCACTCTGAAGGCCTGATATTTTTTCCTTAAAATTATTATTTCAACTGTAACCTTTCAAGATAATAGCACTGATGCTTTGGGAAGCCCATCTTTCTATTACTGAAAGAATAATGCAAAGGGCTTTTTACTTGCCATGATTTCAGTTCTTACTATGTGTTGGGCCCAATGTTTAATGTGGAGATTGAAAAGATGAAAATGTAAAATTATAATAAAGAGCTCAAGATACAAAGTGAATTTTAATCTGTGATGAAATAAGAAATATATGAGACTATTTCATGTCTTTACATTTAGCAGTGTGCATGTAATTGTGTGAATTATGCTGTAAAATTAATATACTAATTATGAGTATTCTTTTCTTAGAGGCTAAAGATTCAGTAACTCTAGAGCCAAAACCATTATAGAGATTTCCTTTTGATACACTCACTTCTTATAGATTTTACATATCTGTCTTGAATATTTTCTGGCTGTGAGAAAAATCATCTCACTAGATGAATTGATACCTGATTGAAATGACAAAATTAGGGTTGGTGCTGACACCAGCCCTCTGAATAACAGTAGAAGATTCCCTCCCTTCACTACAGAAGCATAAAAATATTTACAAAAACACCCAGAAAAAGATTAAATGTTTGCTCAGTAACTTCCATCAACCTTGCCCTCTATTATGTGCAGTCTACCAGAGAACTTGGAGGGATGTCAAAGCTTGTTAAAGTTGTTAAAGCTTCTTGGGTACTTAGATAAGCATCTCCACTGTATTGAAAGCTATTTTAATAAGGGTAGGAAATTAGCTTTGTTAATGAGGAAATTAAGAGAACATCCACACCATTAAAGCCATTCATTTTAAAATTATAAACAAGACTATAGTGGAAAGGAAAGAACGTTCTGGAAGATAAAAGGATGGATTCCTGCTCTGTCCCCTATCCCTGAATACACAGGTGCTTAAATATATATGAAGAAATATGTACAAAAGGGTTGAATCTCCAGGATTTTGTATATGTGTTTGTATTCATGTATATATTTATAATGAGTCTGTGTCATATACTATATAAAGTTTGTGTTATAAAAAGAATCAATATTTGAGGAGACTAGTATGTTTAACCCAATTTCAAAATTATGCAATCTATATATGTACTAAAACATCACATTACCCCAATAATATGCATAATATTATTATATGTACCAGCTAAAACAAATTTAATTTAAAAGTAAACACAATACTTAAAATTCATAAATATATACTTTTATTCATCTCTGCAACACAAACTTTCTGACTTTCTTCATCTGTAAAAGTCAGAAAGTTGAACAATTGCAAAGATTTTTCTGGCTATAAATTGATACAAATTATATTTATTTATTTATGTATTTATTGCCTCTAGTGACTGGTTATAGACTGGTTTGAGGATAGGAAGAAAAAGTAGTAATTTAAGAATTCCATTTTTTGCAGGCATAATTTTTTAACTGTCTAGTATAAATCTTCTCAAATTATTTGATAGACCTGTAAAAGCTCATAAGTATGCAATTTCTCTAATGTCAGTATATGAGCATTAACAGAAGATTAGGAGATAGCAAATCTAGAGGAATCATAATCCTGAATAACTTTCAGGGATTCTATGGCTGAACTTGAATAATCTGGACCAGAACATGTATGCATTTGCCAAGAATATTAAAATTCAACAAATCTGTTAACATTGGGATAGTTGAAAGATATCTTAAGGCCCTCCACTTACAGGAACAGTCTCGCTTCCTTCTATGTAAACAATATTTTTCTTTGATCTGAATTCTCCAGTTAAATGCATCCCTCTGGTATTTTAAATATGCAAGTACAAATATAATAACTCACTGGATAGAATGAAAAAAACACAGGTAAATTAACTGGCTAACTAAAACACATTGAAAACTCCTTCTGATTTCCTATTGTCCTATTTCATTCTCATTAATTTCAAATTCATTCTCATTCCTATTGTGTGTTGTCTATAATTGTAAAACATTGAAAATTTTTGTCTTTCATTAAAATTAACATTAATAAATCTTTTACTTCTTTTTCATTGGCTGATAATAATTGACACACTTTTAAGAAATGAAAAAGAAATACTAATTTCTCAGAGCCTAACATTTGAAGCAATAATTATAATGAATGTTATCAAAGTATTACTTTCATTAGGATTGTTTCATCTTTAACATCTAAGTATTGATAATTTTAAACAAAAATTTTCCTCAGTTTTATCTAAATGCATAGTGATGCTTTGAAATATACATACTGAGTATATATTTATGGTTTATTTTTCCAGTGTAATTTTAGAATAAAGATTTCTAAAACTTTTCATATTTACAACTTGAACTTAACTTTTAAAATCTTATTAAGCAACAGTGTTCTGAGGTTCTCAAACACTTTTTCCATTCATTCCATCATTATTTATTGAAAAAATAGAATATGAATTATGCAGGTTACCAGCGATATCAATATTTTAAAAAAGCCCTTGTACTTAATTAGATTACACTTAAAAGAAGGACAGTTTATAATTAAACAATTACAGTTGTGGAAATTGGTATTGCACTCACAGCTACTTAGAGAGCAGGCCTCCCATGTTGCCATGTACCAACCAACCCCTTTTACCATCTTCACCACTATTACCAAGCCAATTGCAATTCTGGAGACACCTCAGTGTACAATGCATTTCCCCCTATATCTGGAATTACTTCTTTAAAATCTGAAAACTCCATTTGTTTTCTAGGCCCTTTATCTATCTACTGTTCTTTGTTTAATTCCCCACTTTCTCCTTTCCTCCTCTCTATTATCATGGACAATGTCAGGTAATTCTGTGCTGACCTTCACCTTGCTTACCGCACTCCACAAGAGTAAAATAGTGGCCTGGCTCCTGGAGTCTTCCTTCAGAAACATTTCTTTGACATAGGAGCTTTGCAGGCAGTAACTCCAGCATTTTACAGATAAGTATTCTGTCTTTTATGGCAGGGGCTGAGTTTTCCTGCTAAGAAAATCAGATTTTCTTTATGGTAGTAACACAAAACAGTAAGATACGGGTTTTTCATAAAAATGTATGTAAAATTAAATGGAAGAAATTGTGTTAAGGTATGCCTTAACACAGACAGACAGGGAGGACTTCAAAAAAAGCGGCAGCAATTAAAGTAAGATTTAATCATTGAGAAATAGTTAACTAAACAGCCAAAAGTCAGTGACAGGTATCCTACAGGTATAGGTCCTCCACTTTTCCCTTTCAGGGACCAGAAAAATATTTATCCAGTCATTGTCCTTAGTCTTTCTTCCTTCCTTATTCTGTGCAAGTTTTCACCTATGCTGTGTTGCTTCTCTTCATCCCTCAGCTAGGTGATCATGTTTGTGCCCTCCCAAACTGGCAACTCATAGCCCCACGACCCAGACGTTTTATTTTCTGGGTTAATGCAAAAATCAGGGAAAACAACTCCATGCTTTCCTAAGGGACAATGGTCTTATGGATGCCTGTGGCAGAGATGGGAATGGGAAATCTATGTTTGGAGGATTAGCAATCAAGAGAGAGGTACAAGTAGCAGAACAGAGATCCAGAAGTGGGGTTGGGATGTTTTGAAGGACCAAAGAGGCAAAGGGAACTATTTGCCTTTTTTAAGTGGCAGTGACCTATGAATAGAGAAAATTCAGCCAGTAATAGGAAATATTGCTGAAAAATTTAAATAACAAAAACAAAATGAGCACTAAAAATAGAAGTAATTCACATTTTACATAAATTATTCTTTTTCCTAGTTACTATGATGATACAATGCATATGCAAAAAAAAAAAAAACCCTTAATGTCATAGTAATTTCTTATGAGTTTCCTTTAGTTTTAAAAAAATAATTTAAAAAATTCTCATCCATATCTTTTGTAACATCATTCCAAATCAAACTGAAGGAAATATGGGTCTATGTAACCCATATTCATTCCACTCTCCCATATTAAGGAACCTGAGTTTCTAGAAAAGAAACACCAGAGAACAATTATTCATCTCAGCCAGGGTTCACTAAAGAATTCTATTAAACTCTTCTAAATATTCACAAAATTTGTGTTCATTTGAAACATTTTGAAAAACATAATTGTTAAAAAAACTGTGATGCTATCTTTATCCTATAATTTTCAGACAATATTTCAGTATCAATTAAATGTAATATGCACAGGAATAGCAAATCCTTAATGAAATTTTCTCTAAAACCAGAGTTACAATTTGTCTTTCGCACTTGGTACAATGGTGCATGCCTATTAACCCAGCAATTCTAGATGTTGAGGCAAGAGGATTTCAAGTTCAAGGCCTGCCTCAGCAACTTATCAAGAACCTGTTTCAAAACAAAAAGGGGCTGAGGATGTAGTTCAGTGGTATAGTTACCCCTGATTTCAATCCCAAATGCCAAAAAAAATGTCTCTGACCTGTACCTCCACTGAACTTTATCTTTTATAAAGTTCATCATCTTTGTATTTTTTGTTGGTTGTATAAATGCTACTTCCTCAGTTGGTTTTCTAAAGGTTAAACCATCTTGTATTTATTTTTTCTTTCTGTATAATCCAGAACAAAATGCATGAAAGATAACTATATAATAAATGCTTGCTAGGATGAATGTGGGAGTAATAAAGGAATATAGACAAAGAAATTGAAGGAGACTAGAGAGAAAAAATAATCATGTTGTATTAAAGTAGATCTTTGTTATTTGGAATTAATTTGTTAGCCAATTGTTATGTATATATCAAATGTTTTTGTTTTGCTTGGGAAGGAGAATATCACAAATGTAACTGTTAATATGTCATATTTTTAGAAAAGAGGAAGTTTTTTTTGAGCAAAGAATTCAATCTGTAAGTTATTTATTAACATCCAAGTGTGTGTGTGTATGTGTGTGTGTGTTTTGTAAAAGAATTCCAGGTACAGAGATAATAGTGGCAAGTAAATGAAAGACTCAGACTCTTAATTCAGGCAATTTGCATTCTAAATAACTATGCTACACAAATATTTGTAGTGAAATTTCCTTACCAAAAATCTTTCAATTTTAATCTCTGCAACATTATTTCAAAGTTGTCATTTTCTGACAATTATGCTAACAATAATTACCACTTCTTTAAATTTTGTCTATATGACGACTGAAACTTTATAATTGTTTTAAAGTGTATTCTCCTAGTTATTAGTGAAGGTACACATATTCTAAATAATTTTGGCAATTCTTACTATATCTTCTGTGAACTGTGTATTCATATCTTTGTTCCTTTCCATTGAGTTTTTATCTTTAAGTGGAGTTTTAGATCTTTGAAATATACATGTATATGTGTGTGTGTGTGTGTGTGTGTGTGAATCCTTTATTTTATATATCATGAATATTTACTGAATCCTTCCACTTTTAATTTGATTTATAGTATATATTATGGTATTTTTATTTTTAATGCAGGCTAGTATCTCTGTTTCATTTCTTAGAATTTACATTATGTTACTTGATATTCCCTCCAATTTTATATTTAAAAATTGTTACTGTATTTCTCATTTCTATATTCAACATTGTGTAGATTTAAAAAAATAAATGTTTAGGTTTTTAATATAACAAAAATTCACTTTTCTTTTGTGAATAACTTAGTATAGGGATTAAACTTTATATTATTCCTTAGATGAAAGTCAGCATAATATTTACTTCTATTCTCTTTTAAAAAATAATAACACCCATAACAGTTATGAGAGACATAATACATTATTGATTGTATATAAGAATAGAGAAGGATGTTTTTTGGATGAAGTATTTGGGTGTGACAGATTAGACATTTAGAGGTATTACATTAGACAGATTATGGCCGTTTAGAGGGAGAAGATACTGTGAGCCCTAGGACTGTGTAACAGTTGGGTGAGGTGGGCTTGGTTCAATCTTGTTCATTTCCTAAATGGAAAGCGGGGCTTTACCCTCATACTTTTCAATTAGGACCTAATAGAAAGTTGATCCTTTGTTCTTGATCTTCAGAAGGGGGTACCTGATAAAATGGACAGCTCCAATGGAGCAGGAAGAGAGCAATCCTGAACATTCTGGATTTGTGTACACATGAGCTGGGCATTGCCAAGTAGCAGCTAACAGGAAACAGGTTTCCTGATCCTTTGGCCTGTGGTGGGACAGTGATATTGGCAGACTGCATGTAAGCTACAGGCATTTATCAGACTGGGTGGTCAGGCTGTTTCTCTGTACAACAGAACCAGTTGAATATATTAAGCTTATTCATCTTATTTGATTTCTCTGTTGCACATAAGAATGCTATCACTATTAGCTAATGTTATAATTGATGTCTACTAGGATTGATGCTAAAATTTATGAAAACATATTTGGCTAAGATCTCTGAAATGGGGATTAGTATATTGGGATCAGAGAATAAGGTAAATAAGATATATTCTATAAATAAAACTATAATGATTTCTGTTCATTCATGTGGATATTGTTTACCTTTAAAACAAAATTTAGGATACCTTCTCTAGGGATTAAATGATAAGTCATAGTCAAAAATGACATATTATATTTCTGACTCATTTATAACATTTTTGATGACTTGCTAAAATGTAATATTTTATTTTTTTAATGTTTTTAATATTATGTATAGGAAATTTAGCTTTATTTGCTACATGATTTAAAAATTTGTAGTTTGATATGTTTAGAAATTTTATTCTATAGGATTACAGCTTCAATTTTTTTTAAAAAAATATCTATCTTATCACCACCCTTAAGCACTACCCTTTAGTTAGCTGAAATCCCATATCCCAAATGCAGTTTAATGTTGTTTATATTTTAGTTTTTGTAACACAGTCTCAAATTATCAAACTACCTTGATTGGTGTTAGCAATAGTTAGAAGTTCAATTTAGCACTATGAATGATTTAACCTCACTCTTTTATGTTATAAAGTCTTTTATTTTTAATCTTTATTCATTAATTTATTTTTTATGTGGTGCTGAGGCTCAAATCTAGTCCCTTACATATCTGAGGCTCTACCAGTGAGCTACAGCCCCAGCCCCTTAATCCCATTCTTGATCATGTAAATATCACTGTGTACTAAGGGTGAAACGAATCAGATGAAAGAAAAAAAATAACCTGTAATGTGCATGGGTTTTTGCAAACTTGAAGTGTTTCAGAAGAAGGCAGTTATTTCTTAATGTATCAGCTCTGGCCTTTTCAATATTCAAATTGGCAAATCTAGGCACAGGAAAGATAAATGAAAATAAATATAAAGTACAGCTAATTTGTTGAGACGAGAGATAATCTCCCAGTCCCCTAAATTACAGAATGTTAGGATTGTCTTCCATGTTATTTGCCTGTTTAGATGTAACATATTTCAATATTTGAATTTAAATAATGTGTTGTTGATATCCTTAATATTTTAAGGTTAATATTGTAAATTTTTAGAGACACATAGTATAGGTCAAACCCTGACTTTTGTTTCCTAATTATATTATTTTGGTAAGTCACTTAATTTCTTTGATTTTTTTCTTTAGCAAAATAGGGCTCATAATTATTATATTTACCACAAAGTCCATGCTGGAGCACAAATCAGGTAATCGTTCTAAATAACTTATATTAGTACCCAACATGAGTCAATAATGAAATAAAAATTTCTGGTTTTTATTTTCATCACAGTCTTAAACTTTGCTCTCCAGTGTGACATTGTTCTTCATCACTTTATGTCTTTAACTGTTTTCATTCTATCCCATATAATCCACTCTGATGGAAATCTTGCCTATTCTGGAAATTATGTACCCCAGTCAGATGAATCATTTTTTTACCTGGATCAATAGAAAGCTGGGTATCTTTCATTGAAAATTGCAATCTAACATTAAGTTGTTTTATACATGCTAAGAAGACACATGTTTACCCCACTTTAGACATTCAGTGAATATTTATTAACTTCCCAGTCTGTATTCAGATGTGAAATCAATTTGTGGGATGTATGTAGCCCCTACTTAAACTCTGAAGCATGGCATACATGTGCAATAAATTGCATGTCTCTGGAATTCCATAATTCAGGATATATACATCCTGAGATTTTGTTGGATTTAGTTAATTTTTCCAATTTTTAATATTTTTCTTATTAATTGTAATTATCTTATATGCAATGCCACCTTTACAGTTGTGAGAATATCAAAGACTATTTTGGAAATTTATTTCTGAAAGTTTTATTCAAAAAAAACCTTTATATTTCCAGGTACTATAATAGATGCTAGAGATAAAAAAGGTGGAAAATTATTCTTTAGAATGCTCACATACTTTATAATTGATATATACATTGTGTTAGAGAACAGATGCGTAATTATCTAGGATATTAAAAGATACATTACAAGGAAAGAGATAATCAAAACTAATGATCTGAATGTCTTTGGATTCCAGGTTTTGTACTTGGTAAAATTTACTTCAGTTCCCTACAAATTTTTATTTTTCTGAATGTAAAATTCAAGAATGAGAGTCAGCACAAAGAGGTGACAAGTTTAACAGTCTGGGTTCTGCAGTCAGACTTGTGTGGGTAGAATGACTATTCACCACTACTATGGGTAAACAGGGCAGATTACCTAATTTATTCAAAACTTCATACCCTTGTGAGAGTATGCAGTGGATTAAATTAAAAATGATATTTAGGCAAAGGTTTAGAATCTGACACATGGCACACTCAACAAGCATTAATTCTAATTTTGTGAATATGAAATGTTGACATAGATTCTCTAACCAATTGAAGATACAGTGTTTATGTCTTATATACAATTTGAGAGAAATATCTTTTAAATGGCTGCCTGCAATATACAATATGTTATTAACAAGTACTTTGTTCTTATGATTGACATAAATTCATGGAAATCATCATAAGCAGCCGGATAGCACATGATAAAAAGATGAACTTTTAAACTTACATTCTTAATATTCCTAATTACAAAATATTCTGTTGTTTCTGAGAATACAGTCAATGCAGTTATTGTTTTTTTTTTTCAGTGTGGTTGTTAATTTTATAAAATATTTTCCAAGTTCTCTTATAGTCAGTGATAAAAAGGAGCTCTGTCTATTAGTCTAAGTTTGAAGTCACATAGGGCTTCTTGCCAGTGACACAAAATAGAATGCCATTATGTTTAAAAACATGCCGCCCATTATGTGAGGATGAAGATGAAAAGATAAGAAATCATACTGAATTAAAAATGCCAAATATAACCCCAAATAGCAGTGACTACTCAAAGTCTGATTTAAAACTTTCATAGTCTGACAATGGTGAACTGCTGAAGAATTAACTAAGTAACAGCCTTTGGAAGCATATGTTCAATCATTTTTTCTGTACCTTCAACAAAACAGTATAAAGCTGATGCCATGAAAAGAAAACAATGTTTCTTCTCATATTTTAAAATCATATATTACTTTATAATTTGATATGAGTTGAATTGTAACACAGAAAATTTTTATTTTCATGTTTGTCTTTTGAAATATATGAGGATTTATTGAAGTATCTAAAATTCTACATTACCTTAAGCAAAAATACTTTTCTTCTCAGCTAATAGTGTGTTCTTTGATTTAAAAACAATGGAGTTTTAGGACTGGAGAAGGTGAAGTTGAGAAAGGAAACATGAATAGAGCCATGAAGGAATACAATAAATCCTTTAGAATACTTAACCACACTTCTGGGTTTTCTTATTGCATTTTGAAGAAAAAGTAGTAATATCTAGATAACCAAAGTCTCCTTTTTTATCAAAATTACTTTGGGACTTTTTGAATATATCCTGCAGACTTTAGAACTTAGGAATGATAATAAATGAGGTACAGTTGTTAATTTGGATATGGTTCTTGATAATCCAGGTATAATGCAACTTTGACTAATGTTTTACTGATTTCCATGATTTACTGAAATAGTAATACAACATATCATTGAAGAAGATGGATTATGCATTTGATAAACTTTTTCCTAAAGAATTTTCTTGAAATTTTAAATTCAGTAAATATAATTAATTTCCCCATTGAGAATTTTCCCCCCAGAATTATCAGAAACATTGAAATAGCAATTGAATCATTCAGTGATATGAAACTATTAATGCTGAAATTATACATAAAAAAGAAATGTCTATGATTCAGGATTGAAATTTCCACATTAAGAAAGTAGAAACAACAGAAAATTAAATTTAAAGTAGGCTTAAGAAAGGAAATAATCGAGAAAAATGTCAAACAATAAGTGAAAATAAGGCCAAAATTCAAATTGTTGAAAACTTTAACAAAAAAGATGAACTTCTAACTAAATTGACCCAAAAAAAGAAAGAGAGAAAGAAAGAAAAGAAACAATAAGAAAGTGCAAATGTCCCAATGTAATAAATGAAAAAAAAAAGAATGTTTTCCAACTGATTTTGTGGTCATAATATCCATAGAAATCCTAATGAAGATATTACATATGGAGAATATAGCAGAATAACAATGATACTCTTCAGGAACATTGATGCAAAAATCCTCTATAAAATAGTAGCAAATTGGATCCAGAAATATTTTTTAAATACAGTATTTTATGATAATAAGAAATTCAAATTAGCCATTTGAATATCAGTTATGAGATTCACTGCATTCACAGAAAATCAAGACCAGAGCAATGGTCATCTAAAAACCAAAAGCAGAAAAAGCATTTGACTAAAACCAAAAGACATTTGTGACAAGGAACTCTTCAAACCAAAACCCAGAAGAGCATTTCTTCAGTCTAGCGGAGAACATCAGTAAAAAACACACAGCAGATTCAATACCCATTGTTGGATTGAGTGCTTTCTGTTTACAATCACAACAAAAGTAGGTGTTTCCACTCACATAACATGAATTTCACAATCTATTTCTGACCTGTGTTCTATGGACAAAATATTGGTGAAGGGTTACACTGTCCACAGGAGAAAGAACTGAAGAGGTTGAGTGTGCGCTCCAGGAAACATTTTCCAAATTTGATCCAAACAATCTTGGCCCTATCTGCTTTATATGTCGGAGTGTTATATAAGACACAATTTTAAAAGACAAATATTAATTTAAAAATGTTGAGACTTTACTGGGATGAATATTCATTAAATATCTCAAATTCTGATATCTGTGTTAAAGATAATGTCAGTGGGTATAAATTGTAGAAAGAAATTGATCTTTCATCTCAATCTGCAAAAGAAGATACTGTATAACTGTGGCAGCCATGAAAATACTCCTTTCATATCTAATATCCACTACAGGCATGATAACTGACCAATGCCAATTGCCGCAGTCTGGCTGGGCACACAATCACGAGCCACCACACAGCTTGTAGATTCAAACAGCAACTCTTTATTCCCGAACTCACACCAGCCGTCTACAAACACGTTCTGGGGAAATCCACGTTCTCTGCCCAAATCCACGTTCTCTGCCCAAATTCACCTCCACTGGGCTTCTATCTCTCAAAAAATACTCTGAATCCCGTGAGAACTCAAGGGGAACTCAGGCAGCAGGATACGCCCTATTCCCAGCAGGAATAATCTTAAACCTTAAACCTGGAACCTAAACTGGGAATGCCCTAAACCTGATTATCTTAAACCGGGAACACCCTAATCCGCCTTGGTCCTTGAGCAAGGTCACCTACATTCAATGTCACTGCAACATGGGGTACGCTGGCAAGGAAATTGTCATACCTACTTGGCTAATGGCTCCCAGCATCTCCCCCCTTCTGATTAATTAAACAACAAGCAATGTGGCTTAAGGACCTTGCCTGGTAGGTTGTCCAATTCAACATATGGTTCTTACCCGTCATCGGAAAACTGACCTTTAGGCGTCAGCCTCCTGTCTTAGGTTGATACCACTGCAGTTGAATCATACCCGTCACTGACTACCGGTCCAGCATACAGCCATACTTGTGGATAGGTCTATGCACCAGTGGGGGGGTGAGGTTCTTTGCCTCACCTCTGTTGGCCCCCAAATTTGGCCTTGGTGCCAGTGGGGGAGTGAGGTTAATGTGGCTTAAGGACCGTGCCTGGTAGGTTGTCCAATTCAACATATGGTTCTTACCCGTCATCGGAAAACTGACCTTTAGGCGTCAGCCTCCTGTCTTAGGTTGATACCACTGCAATTGGATCATACCCGTCACTGACTACCGGTCCAGCATATAGCCATTGGCCCCCAAATTTTAGACCATCACTAGCAGAAGGGAGGAGGATACAGAAATGCTACGACACCAAGCCAATTGACGGCTCCTTGGGAAAAATTGCATCACTGGTGACACCATCAGCAAAGATATGCCAGCACTATCATAATTAACATGGGGTGCGCTGGCAAGGAAATAAAAATTGCATCACTGGTTAATCACTGTCGCAGATGTAAGAATGGCCAAGCTGGAGTTCTGGATATCGGCTGTTATGGATTTGAGTCAAATCATCTTCTTTTCTATCTGTAGAAATTGTTTTAGTTAATCTCTCTGGAATCCAAATTGGCTGCTGTTCTCCCTGTGGAAACACACAAACAAAACCCCGACTCCAGACAATCACTGGGTCAGGACCTTTCCATTGTCCTGTTAGAATATCTTTCCAAAGTACCTTAGGCTTATGTACATTTTTTGGATACATATGCCTTTCTGCAGCACTAAGTCCTGATGAATCCAAATTTAAAAAGTTTAGAGTAAAAAGGGTTATTTTAAGTTTATCTTTGGGGGATATATACCCCTTTTAAATTCCCTCTTTTTGCTTTAATAAGTATATGTCTGTATCTAATAGTTGTCTTAGCTTTTTGCATTTTCTATCTGTAATACCTTACTTGATATTTTCAACCATTTTTTATCTTATTTCTATCTTCTAGTTTTTTTTCTAAGGTTTGTATATTTACCCTTAGTTGCTTATTTTCCTCCTAGTTTTTTTTGTTGTTGTTGTTTTCTATTTTGTGGGTTTAAAATTATTGTCTCCCTACATCTTTTTTATCTTTCTACATCTTCTTTGTCTTTTATCTTTTTAACTTTCTATACTTCAGTCTTTAAAGTTTTTCACTTTAAATTTTTAATCTTCTTCATCTAAATATCTTTTATCCTATTATCTTCCCATTTTTTTTTAAGTAATGCCTTTACGATTAACTAGGCTTCGAATGATGCAATCTTTCCTCCGTCATGAAGGCATTTTAACCACCTTCAATTTAACCTTTTAAAGCCTTCCAATTATCATCTATACTGTACTTTTAAATGTACTTTTTCACCACCTACAACTTCACTCTTTTAAACGAGGCTTAGATTCTGTTTAAATCGCTTTAATGTTAGTTTACATGGCTGCCCTTCAACCAAAGGCCTTTTTTTTTTTTTTAACTCCATTGAGAAGCTTTGTTTCAATCTGCCATGTACAAATACCTTTTTCTTCTTTCTTCCTTTCTCAAGCTTTTAAAGTAAGTCTAGTTTCCTCAAAATCTTTTTAAATGGCATTTTACAACTTTTTACTTTACCACACAGAGATTATCTCATCTAGAAACATTTCTTTTTCCTTTAACCTTTTATATTAAAATATATTTCCACATCTTGAATCTTTTTCTCTTTTTCAACCATTAACCCTTTTTATAAATTCACATTTTGAAACAACTCTTATAAAATTTCTGATTTAGACAAATTACTCCACTTTAATAAGATGAAAGACTTTCATGTTTTTTATGGTACTATAATACTATAATTGAAACCCAACTGAAAATTTTTCTACTCTTTGTATATAAATTACACATGATAGAATCTTAACACTTAGTAACCTTGTTTTAGCAAAGACACAGACACAAAGCAATATTAAACATTTTTCCATTTACCAAATTATGAAAACACACATAATGTTTAAATATATTACCTTATGGAACTTAATAAGTAAACAGTACTTGATCTTATATTTAGTGGTTGATATTTTAACACTTTAGCTTTGTAAATTAATTAGATGTCTGTAAAACCAAGATCTTAGACAAATGTAGTAAACAGAAGTAGCCATCTCTTTCTTGTTGAAGAAAAATCCTTCTACAGGATACCATGATGGTCCCATTGATATACTTAATAACTTGTCTTTAAAAAGCCATGGGCTATATTTTTGTATTGTATCAACATATGCCCTAATTGTTCTTGGTCTTACTGGGGTGCCTCCTTCCTCTAACAATTTATCTTGCTCGGAGGCGAACAACTTCAAACCTTGAGTCAACCATTTTCCCCAGTTTGCCTGAGAAAGTTCTAGGAACAGGCAACTTGAAATAAAAACAAAATAAATCAAAACAATAACACATTGTTTTTTGAAATGTTCACCCATTTTTTTTTCTCTTCCTCAAGGGTGAGAAATTTCACTTACCTCTAAGCTTCAGAAGTTCCCCGTACGGGCCACCAAACGCCGCAGTCTGGCTGGGCACACAATCACGAGCCACCACACAGCTTGTAGATTCAAACAGCAACTCTTTATTCCCGAACTCACACCAGCCGTCTACAATCACGTTCTGGGGAAATCCACGTTCTCTGCCCAAATCCACGTTCTCTGCCCAAATCCACATCCACTGGGCTTCTATTTCCAAAATATACTGTCTGAATCCCATGAGAACTCAAGGGGAACTCAGGCAGCAGGATACGCCCTATTCCCAGCAGGAATAATCTTAAACCTTAAACCTGGAACCTAAACTGGGAATGCCCTAAACCCGATTATCTTAAACCGGGAACACCCTAATCCCCCTGGTCCTTGAGGAAGGTCACCTACATTCAATGTCACTGCAAAATGTCAGCAACATGGGGTATGCTGGCAAGGAAATTGTCATACCTACTTGGCTAATGGCTCCCAGCAGCCAATTATGCCAGGTGTTTTGGTATCCATCATTTCCCATGCACAGAGGCCACATTTCCCGGATGCCACTCTAACCAATGATTAGCATCACAGACTCAGAGCCAAATCCTTTTCTTACAGACTATTTGGTTTAAAGACTTGCATTAATTTCCTAATCTGTTCTGAACTGTGTAATGTGGAAACAACATTGGTATCAGGTTGGTCAAGACTTCACAAATTTATATAATATTCAAGTAAATTCAAATTTACTTGAAGACCCTTGAAACTTTAATAGGACTGCACTGCAGATTTCATCCAAACTTTCCTTTCTTCTCTCCTCCATCAGGGATGGACCTGTACCATGATCTGAAGACTCTGTCATCCTCTTCTGCCCCACCCCACCTCATTTCCCCTCAGGCATTTTCCAATAAACATTTGCATATTTAATCTTAACCGAGGGTCTCCTTCTCATAGAATCCAAAACTAAAATATAACTTAAAACAATTTTTAAAATGTTGCTTGTAGGTTAATTTAAAAAGCATAATTAATATAACATTTATGTATTCATTTGCAGAAAAATTTGATACTCCATTTATGATATATTTTACAATTTATGGTGTCCTAGATTGAAAAGCTGGTAATAATAATAGAGGTAGTTTGTTGAATATATGTTTAATAATTTTTAACAAAGGAAACTCTGTCCTTTGACATTTTTATGGCACTAACAGTATACATGTAACTCATTTTTGTTGAGTTAAATGTTCTGCCCAATATTCCTGCAAATTCCATTGTGTTTGTATTTGCATGATAATT
Source organism: Marmota monax (assembly GCF_021218885.2). Taxonomy (NCBI): domain Eukaryota; kingdom Metazoa; phylum Chordata; class Mammalia; order Rodentia; family Sciuridae; genus Marmota; species Marmota monax. Next base: position 21,802,280 of record NW_026692781.1, read on the forward strand.
TTCTCTGCATTCTTGATTTATTTCTAACACTTCTTGTATAACTAAGTTTTCTGTTTTGTTTTGAAGTATATCATTCAACTACTTTATTTTTCCATTGAAAACACACATTTGCACATATACTCACACCTATAAGGCATTTGAATTTACAACCAGTTTAGGAAATCAGAAGGGATTATAAAAAAATTGAATTTACTTAGATAATAGATTAAACTGTCAAGTCTTGACCAACTTGATATCAGGAATTTGTCACTAACATACATTGTATTCAAGTTCCATTTTTCTGCTATGATACCAAAATCTGTCTCTGCATCTGTTTTTCTACCTTACCATAACCCTCATCTCTTCTCTGCTCCCTGCTCAGTGAAATTCATGTTATTTCTTAGGGAGAGACTTCAGGCATTTCTTTATTGCCTTCTGTCAAACTGTGCTTTCTTCATATTCTCCTCCTCTGGAGTAGTTGTCAATTTACTATAGTGCTACATAAGAACCCCAAAGTCTCAATCGATTAAAACAATAAAATATAATTTTCCCAGTCATGGTTTTCTGGGTTGGTTATAGTTCAGTTCATCTTATCTAGGTTTACCTGTGCTACAGATTGGCATTCTTATCTGCAGTTACCAAGGGTGTTTTTTTTTTTTTTTTTCTTATTGATACTTGAAACTCAAGTGGCTCAGGCAAATTATGTAAGCCCATGCAAAGCCTTGCATTGTGTCATATTTGCTAATATTCTTTTGGCTAAAGAAATTTATAAGCCCAAGACACATCAAAATCAATAAAGGATAAAGGAGACAAACATTTTGTATCTACAAAATGGGAGATTCTATAGTCACTTAATGGGAGGTTCTAAAGTCACTTCATATATAAAAGAAGAAACAATTGCAATACTAAGCTCCCCAAAGACAAAACAAGGTATTTTCCTAAATAAAGTTTTCTATCTAAGAGAACTCCTTTGTATAAATGATTTTAATAAGAATTTTGTTACTTTTAAATATAATGTGGCTATTTGAATTACAGATATGGAACTTGGTTCTTGAAATATGCAAGGAAATAATGATAAAAAATGAGTGAAAAATCCCTCCAATTAAGTATTAGTGTATAAATAAGAATTCAAAACATGCACAAATAAAATTCTAAATTGCATAGTAAACAAAATTAATATTTATGTGTAAGTTCAATAAAGGTAGTATACCAATCTGCAACTGATTGAATAAGAGATGTAGTTATGCTTCTTCAAGAGATGAACAGTAATTATTCAATGAATAAAAATATTGAAAATAGGCACAATTGACATAAGAACTAATTAAGAATCTTGGAAATTAAAAACTAGAATTATTGAAAGTAAACATACTAATTATCCAACTCAGAGACAGTATTGAGGAATTCTCCAAAAACACAATGTAAAGAGATTTAAAAGGGACTGGGATTGTGGCTCAGTGGTAGAGTGCTCACCTAGCACAGGCAGGACCCGGGTTCGATCCTCAGCACCATATAAAAATAAAAGGCATTGTGTTGTGTCCATCTATACCTAAAAAATAAATATTAAAAAAAGAGATTAAAAAGTAAAGCATGAAAAAATAGTCTGAGAAATGGAAGGTAATCTTAGAAGAGTCATCAGGGTTCTAAGAAGAATTCTAAAAGACAATAATGAAAGGTGGAAGAAAAGAGATTTTTTTTTTCATTTGTGCTTTATAATTTTGCATAATAGTGAGATTCATTATGTCATATCTGAACATGCACATAACAATTGGATCAGTCCCATTCCCTGGTATCTTGTTTTTCCTTCCTTCATCCTTCCCTAGATCCTCTTGGGCTACTCTACAATCTCCCTTTTAATATTGTAATGATTATTTTTATAAGTGCATTGAAATTATATAAATACACACACACTCTTCATTGTGGTATATATACATGGACATCGCATAATTTGGTAGTTTAATCCCCTAATATGCCCCTATGTCTTTCATTCTTCCCTAATCTCAATCCCTTTCCTCTATCTAGTGGTCTCCGCCTTCTATTTTCCTGAAGTCTCTCTCTCTCTCTTTTTTTTTCATTTATTTTTTGTCCCCCAACTCCTCTTATACCTTCCACATTTAAGGAAAAAAAATTAACCCTTTCTATGTTTGGCTTATTTCACTTAACATGATGTTCTCTAGTCCCATTCATTTACCAGCACAGAACATAATTTCATTCTTCTTTAGGGCTTAGTAAAACTACATTGTATATATATATATATATATATATATATATATATATATATATATATATATATATATATATATATATCATATTTTCTTTATTCATTCATAAGTTCACAGCACCTGAACTGGCTCTATAAATTGGCTATAGTGAATTGCATTGCTATAAATATTGTCATACATATATCACTAAAGCATGAAGATTTTAGTTCTTTTCATAAACACCAAGGAGTGAGATAGCTGAGTCATATAATGATTCCATCCCTAGTCTTTAAAAGGAATCTCCATACTTCTTTCCAAAGTTGTTGTACTTTGGACAGTATATCCTTCCTCCCTACATCCTCACCAGCATTTTTTTTTCCTGTTTTTGATGATCGCCATTCTTACTGGAGTGAGATGAAATCTCATGTAGTTTTGATTTTTATTTCCCTGATTGTTAAGGATGTTGAACATTTTTTTTCATATACTTGTTGGCCATTTTTATTTCTTCTTTTAGAAAATGCCTGGGATTTTTTTTTTTTAAATGGGTAAGGTATTTTTTTACAGAATTGAAGACATAACCTCAGACTGGAAGTGCTAATTGAAAGTACAGAGTGAGAAATAAATGACAAAAAATAAAATAAAAATCCACAGCTATATACTTTGGGAATTGAAACATCAGGAAAAAATGAGAGGAAAAGGACAGACTGAGCAAAATAACATATCATCAATGAAAAAACTATCAACCTAGACTCTGACATCTAATTAATCTATTATCTACATAAGTAAGTAAACTAAAGCTATTGTCAGATAAATAAAAGTGAAAAGAATTTTAATGATTCATGGACTAGACTGCAAGAACTTCTGTAGAAATTTGTGCACAATATCAAATAATTACATATTATTTAACGATTTACAAGTAATTTAACATTTGCTATTTTATTCTATTTCTCAAAAATCTTAACTAGTGTTAATGATATAATTTTCAACAAATACTAAAGTTGAAGTTTCATGGGTAATAAGTAACACATGCCAATTTATACACTCATACTAGCATGCTAACAGAGTTTCTGAATTCAATTTGCACCTGTTTCTAACGTATTTAAAATATATTATGCAGTCACAGATTTGGCCTCCCAGATAAAAGAACTGATTCTGGAATTGTAATATAAACCAGATTGGTTGCTAAGAACAATTTCAACATATGTAAGTTACTACACATCCGATATTGTCAGACAGGAATCAGCAGCTGACATTTTCCTGACATCACTGTCTAGAGAGCACTAATACATTGTTTTGATTTCATGAGGGTATTTTCTGAGGATTTTGCATGCTATGAATGTGCGTGGTTGTGTGTGTAGAAAGATTTATTAGTGTATTTACTCCTATTTTATTTATTTTTCTTACTGCTAATTATTGTATTTACTTATATTTATTTTGTTTCCCTTATTCAGTCAGTTATCAAGTGGACAACTGATCATTTCAGAATCTCTGGCTTGGCTTGGTTTGCTGATACACAGAAGCATTATTTAACTCACATCTTAACCCTGACTAGCTTAAAAAGAAAAAAAAAAAAAAAAAAAATATATATATATATATATATATATATATATATATATATATATATATATATATATATATATATCTCTTAAAACAAGTAAAAATAGAAACCAGAGAATTTTTTTTCTTAGGCTCACAGTACTGTAGACTTCAAAGTCTTTTAGGAAGATGGAATGGATATTAATTTTCTCAGTTTCACATAAACTTACACTGCATTTCTCTTCTTGGTATTTATTCTGGACAAAAGGAAATTCCAGACATTCATAATTGGCCCTAGGTTTTAAAATAATCAGTTAGTCTGACCTCATGCTATGCATAAGGGATGTGGTTAGTTGATGCAATGATTTTTATCATAAAATATTATAAATTGATTCCTCCAAAGCACAAGAGAATCAACCTCTGGTAGTTTCAGGGTGTGGTATGAACTAGTCAGTGATGTTCACTGGCATTGATTCCACCTCTGAGAGCAGTGGACTAAATCTGAACTGTTCTGTAGCTGGAATGTGTTACTCAGAGTCCATGTACTAACCCAGAATTGTATCATCATGGGGAAGAAAACTATTTCCAGCATCCTCACCCAAACTTAAGTGTGTGCTAAAATATACCTGCTGGACTTTAATAGGGCTGGTGTTTACAAAGCTCCTTGTGGTTATGTGATCATGTCTATAAAAGAATATAAAATTTATTGAAGTTGGTAAAGTGGCAAAATGAAAAGAGTGAGATCCAATGACCTCAACACTGACATATTTCAGAGGCAGTTTCCAACCAGTGAAAATGGAATGTGTGATTTCTAAACTTCAAAGAATATTTGAGACACAGACTAAATATAACTGATATCCTCCCACCATGGACCATTAGAGATCTCAAATTCAGGTACATGACATTCTTTGAACTGTTATTGTTAGATCACTTAGTCTGAATAAATAATCCCTTAAATTTCAGGGACTACTATTTTAAATAATTGTCTGGGACTGTTATTCTCTTCATACCTAGGCATGATATATTTTTCCAGCTATCAGTCATTCCAATGTACCCTATGTGCTTTATTGAGCACAGTAAATATCAGGGCTTGTCTTTTTAAGACCAGAACTCAGAAATATGCACATCATCCTTTCATGAGTTCTGCAATTTTATTTATCTCTAGAATACTTGTCATATGTTATGTTTTAGCCAAATAGTCCCTGATGACAATGAGCTGTTTCATGACACATGCTCTTGCTCATGTGTTAAAATCACCTTGCTTACTTCACCTTGCTAACACTGGTTCTTTAAAACACCCTCAGAAGTTGTGGCAATTCTGTCTTGAGAGAATACCTTAACCATAGTACCTGTACTGTTTTAGTAAAATTATTTATTGTGCCAATTTCAGCCCTAGTCATTTTATTTTTCTGAAGTGAGACACATGTTTTCATGGAACCTTTACTTTTAGTGAGTATTCAGTGTCCAGGACATTGTACACACTAAATCAAATTAGAGCTCATGCCTCCTGTCTCTCTTTTCTCTTTTGATTTTCTTATGATACAATGAAAAATACAAATTGAGAGAAATTTATTTTTATTTATAGACTATTTCAATGTATTTTAATTATATTGTTTTCAATTACAAGTATCAGAGAGTACAATTGAAACTTTTTTTAAAAAAAAATGAAAGGTCTATGCCAGTTCATATGAAATTTGAAACTTAGGAAGAGGAGGTGTTCACCAATAGTTTAATCAGAGTTCCAGGTATCATTTCTTTGTGATGCTCTACTTGAGCCACAGGTGATTTTCCATGATGGTGGCAAGATGCCTATAGCAATTCCAGGAGTTACCCATGCAGAGTACAGACCCAGAGAACAAAAGACTGAATCCTTTCCCCCCTCTGGGTGAATTTAGTTTGCTAGATGCCATAGTCAAAGGTAGGAGTAGACACCTTCCAGGAATTAAGTGACCATGTCTCCTGAATCCAGTACTCTCGAATACATAGCTATTTGATTAGAATCATACATATTTTTCACTTTCTGAGAGAGCTCAAGTAAATTTTATTCTATGTTGTGGTATTGTTAAGATTCCTCATATGTAAGAAAGAGAAATCTAAGCTTTAATGTTAAAAATTTTTACACAAGGATGTTTTTATTTATTTTACACCCAAAATGTTCAGAAACATTTCATATTTCTAACAAGCAAATCTTGAGGGGTTCCTTGAAGTTTCCATAATGAAACAGAACAATAGCAAGCATAGCAACCTACTACTATATTCTTGGGTATGTAAACATTAAGATTACAAAATTAAAGTGTTTTTCCCCTTGTTTGTTTGTTTGTTTGTTTGTTTAGTGGTGCTGGGGATTGAACCCATGGCTTGTACATGCGAGAGAAGCCCTCTATCAACTGAGCTATATTTTTACTAATAAAAATATGACTAAATTAATGGGTAAAATTGCCATTTTTGTAACATTTTTATGAAACAAACTAAGCAAAAATCATAGTAATAAAATACTGAAAAACTAAATAAATATGCTTCATAAAAAGTAAATATTTTGTGGCCATCTATGTTCACAGTAGTTAATGTATTTCAAGGAAAATTTAATTTTCATGTATGCTTTCCTTTTTAAAAAAGAATATTTTAGAGCATACTTTATAACCACTCTATCTTCATGTTGGGTGTGCACTGTAACATACGCAATGTTTTGTAGGTGAAATCATTGCACTTTTCTGGCCAAGGGGAGGCTAGATTTCTTTTGAACTTTCCAAGGAGTTTCTCTTTAGTATTCCAAGATCTCAAAGTCTGCATTGTTCATTGCCTCATTTATAAAATTATTTGTAATTTGTAATAATAGACAGACACCCTCTTGTAACTCTTCTGATGCTATACCTCTGGCTCCCATGGTCTATAGGGTAAGATGAGAACCACTTAGCACTGCTGTCTACCTCTGTGCTGCTTTTACCTCAGGCCCTTCCAGCTTACATTTTGAGGGATTTTTTTTAAACTATTTCTTTATAATATCATCTTTATAAATACCTCTGGGTGTTTGTACCAGCTGTCATTCTGGTATTCATTGCCTCTTTCTTCCTTTGTTTAGGAAACAGTTTTCCTGTAAAATCAATCCAAATGTAACCTCCTATGTGAAACACCTTAAGCTTCATTCTATTAATTACACTTCCTCTATAGTTTTATTTTATTCTAGGGCTTTACATGCCCAGAATTTCAAGAGGGCACAAACAATAAAACATCTTTACTCAATGACTACTGAAGTAATAAATCCATTAATCATGTGGATTTATAAAAGAATTATATAGAAATTATATAGAAGTGAATAAACGTCATCTTGTGTTTCTGTCATCTTTATTTTAAAGCTTTCTATGTAAAGATGGACAACAACAGATTGAAATATATGTGATTAAAAGAAAAATAGTCATTGTGTTTTTCTAAGATCAAGTAAAATGTCTTTTATCATATGTTCCTTCTTTAACTATAATATTGATTAAACAACAACAACAACAAAATAGTCCCTGAACCTTGATATCTGGTAAGAAGTAAAAGACTTTCAAAACTCAAATATTTCTTATTAATAGGAATTTATGACAATTATTGGAAATTTCTTGCTAATATAGTCTGAATGTGTCCTTCCAAAACTCATGTTGAAATGTGATTGCCATTGTGGTGGAAAAACATTCATTATTGATATACATTAATAAAATACCGATTATCAAATACCTTTTCAGAAAAATGCTATTTGGATTGGAGAGATTGTTTATTCTTTTATTTATGCTACTGGCTGGTAAAATGAGCTATTGAAAGACAGGTGCTGAGAAGTAAGAGAATAAAGACAAATCAGTAGAAGAAAGGGACTGGGGTGGAGGTAGGAGACGGGAAGAGCTGATATTGGCCAAATTATATTGTCATATTGTGTGCATGTTAGGAATATGTAACAACAAACCACACCATTATGTAAAACTATAGTGCACCAATAAAAAACATGGAAAGAGCCCAAAGGCTGCTCATCATGAGAATCCAGGCTCCATCACTCTAAGGACCAGCTTCAGCTCTATAGCCCACTCCCTGCTTTCCACGACTGAGATGCCCTCAGCCCACAGGTGACCCTTTTCTTCTTTTCTTGGCACTTGATACCACTAACATACCTTCCACCACAGAAAGATTGGAGGAGGAAGGATCCTGACACCCTGATTGATCCAGGGCCAGACTCATTATTACTTCTAGGTCTGAGAGTACATCTAGATCCTGCCTGATAGAATGGAAAATATTTGCTGACGGGTTTTTGTTGTTGTCTCTGTTGCACTAGAAGCATACAGAAGAGTGGACAGTGGCTTATGTATGTGGTCTGGCCAAAGGAACTTCTTAGACTGAATCAGTATCAGCTTAGGAACTGCTTTGGTGGTAGCCAAAGGCATTCCCTGAAGCAGTATGCTGTAAAGACAATTCCTCCACACTTTCCCCACTGCCCTGAAATCCTTATAGGGCTGTTGTAAAGCCAGAGTGAAATATTTCGTCTATGAGAGTCCTGATGATTTTAAGGATAGTCACTTACTACTCATAACTGATTATCTTAAAGACAGATCTGTACTTCCTGGTAAAATAAAAACTGGAGCTTTATTACTGACCTTTAAAAAGTATTTTGATTATCACATGAAGTCTGAGAAATTCACAACAAAAAAACCCCTGAGTGCATCCTTAGCTGTGTTGTGACATTATGAGAATTTTATAAAAATGAAATGACATTATGTGGTCACTGTTAGGGTAGGTGACATAATGACCTGGAAGAACCATTGTTCAGTTCAAAAAAACAGTGGAAAGAGACAAAAAAAAAAGAAAAAAGAAAAGAAAGTGTGTAGTTTTCTATGAGTACTCCTTGACCAGTTGGTCTACTTTTGGATTAAATCCATCCGGAGGACTGTTTTAGAGCTGTGTTCTGTGTCTGTGATTTTTATGGAAAGTCTTTAAGGTATAGAATATGTTCCATATTACTTATTATCATAGTGTGCCAAACTAATGAATTAAAAATAGTTAATGTTGGAACAAAAAAAAAAGTCTTTGCCAAATTGGAAGACGTGAGTTCAGACATGCCTCAGCAGTAAGGAACAGAAACATTTATCATGTGCTTCTGTCACTTTGTGTGTGGGATTCATGGCAGGGTGGATATAGACTATAATTTACAACATATGCTAAAGTAGAAATATATTTTCACTTTTATAAAAATCTAACATCTAATGGAAATAACATTTTGTTGGTTGTATTTTATTAGCAGTTCAAATATATTTTCTAATACCTTTAAAAAGCAGGCATAACCAGGCAAGGTGGCACACACTTATAATCCCAGTGGCTCTGGAGGCTGAGGCAGGAGGCTCATGAGTTCAAATCCAACCTCAGCAAAAGCAAGGTGCTAAGCAACTCAGTGAGACCCTGTCTTTAAATATAATACAAAACAGGTCTGGGGATGTGGCTCAGTGGTTGACCGCCCCTGAGTTCAATCCCCAGTAAAAAAAAAAAAAAAAAAGCAGGCATATTTTAAAAATTAATTAACATATGAACAAAGGAAATTTTAAAAGCATAGATACAAAACACATGCAGAGCTAGATATGTATTTTGGGTGCCCCACTCTCTTTCACAGTTTAGATTATCAGCTAATGAACCGGCTTTCAGGTGCTGCTATTTCAGCTACTTCTCCATGGACCAGTAGATTATGCTGTTGTAGACAAGCAAATTTTCTCAGTTTTATTTATTCAACTCAAATAAGATGACTTTTTACTACATACAAAAAAGGCATATAATTTATATCAATGAAACTTTAGAAATTAATAATGGATGAAAGTAAAAATAAGGTTTTTACAAATGAGAGAGGATGAATTTGACAGAATCTGATCATGAGGTCCAGCAGATACTAAGCCAGAAATATGTCAACATACGTGTTATTTTCTAAGTATTCTTATGCAAATGATACCATCTGATTTTATTAATTGCATCTTCACTTTAGTCCCCAAACTAAGGCACTCATCTCCTACCTGTGTTACTGAAAAATTCCTTCTGTTGTAATTTTATAGTATAACTTATATGGTTATTATAATGATAAGAAAGAATGAGTATATGAAGTAAACTATGATTTTTCTCCATACTTCCCCAAGACCCCAGGTTCCATCTCTACACAAACTATATGAAAACACAAACATAAATTACTTTATGTACAGAAAAGCACACTGACACATTTATATAGTTCACATAGATTATAAGACATTCTCTATAATGCTCTTCAATTTACATGGTTCATTTAACAATACAGCTTTAATTTTATTTAAATTTTTTGTAGTTGAAGATGAACAGAAGGCCTTTGGTTTTTTTTGTTTATTTTTTATGTGGTGCTAAGGATCAAACCCAGTGCCTCACATGGGCTAAGCAAGCTCTCTGATAATGAGGTACAATCTCAGCCCAATAATATATCTTAGAGATAACACCATGACAATAATTATAAAGACAATATTTGCTTTAAAAATATCATAGTATTCTCCTGTATAAATGTAACATCATTTGGTACATTATATAATATATATTTCTTATTGTATTATATATATAAAACATATAAAATTAATTTCCCTTAATTGATATCTTTTATCTATATATCTCTCCAATTTTTATTATTATAAACAAACATGTTCTAGTGTATATTCTTATTTGTATAATTTGGGGCATTTGAAGAATAAAACAAATTCTTGAACATGGTTTCATATATATATATATTTTACTCTTTGATCGATATTGGTAAATTGATTGCCAGAGAGGTTATGTTTACTTACCCTATTAATACATTATGTTACAATTAAAAATATATCTAACAATTTCTTTGGTGAAAACCAACTACAGCCTAATTTTTTACTTCTTTTATTACAAGTTAGGTTATGTATTTTTTTGGTAAGTTTAAAGTTATTTGTTTTTCTTCTTATGTACGGCACTCATTTAGGGTTATTGTCATTGCTTTATTGGTGCTGGGAACCCAGGGCCTCCCACATGCTGGGCACTCTGCCTCTGAACTACATCCCTGCCTCATGCACTGTTGGATTATTTTGTTGTTTTTTAGAAACTTTTAAATGTAAAATAAACAATTGGTTCATTTTCTGTCATAGGTGACTGACTTTTGGCTTTTTGATTAGGTTTTCTCCACTCATTTCATAAATTTTATAAGGTTATATTTATACTTTTGTTTTCAGGGGACTGTTACTCTCCTTCACATTTGCTGAAAAAGTTGTTGAATTAAAGTGTGAAGATATTTTATTTATATATAATGAATTTCCCTTAATGGATATCTTGTATGCAAAATCTAATCATCTTCTACTCAATATCTATTAGATAATAAACATTTTAAAAGGAGAATTCATTTCCATAAAGTCTTAGTTCCCATTTTTCCAAAACTTTAAATTGATATTAGATAAAAAGCATGAAGCAATTAGTGTAAGAATGATGTATTTTCATGCTGAAATTTAAATTACTTTTCAAATAATAATATTATCCATATTTTTAAAATACAACTTATTTGAATTATTTATCTCAGCCAAAAAGCAGCTAAAATTGCTTTCGTGTCTGACTAAAGAATTTACAGTTTATGATAATTCATGAATTGAATACATGATTTTTAGAATGAGTGCTGACACTTGAATTAAAGCAGGTTTTTGTTTTTTTTTTTTTTGCTATTAAATGATTATTTCAAATTACTAGAATGTGTTGAACGCCACTTAATACCTTATTATGTTTTCAAATAATTTAGGATTTGAGAAATATTTATGCTTTGCTTAAATATTACACCCCTCAAAAAAAATCAGGTAAAAATCATCCCTAACCTGCACTGAGTTGATGAAACTAACAGTTATTCCTGTATATTAAATGGGCTGAAACACTTGCTCAATGACCCAATATTTTCTGCATCATTATATCATTATTCTTTTCCCATTTTATTTAGGAACCTTCAGGGAATTCAAGGTAAAGTAAATTTGTATTGATTAGTAGTACTTCACACCAACCTTAAACTTTTAAATTTATGATACTGTATTTAAGCCTAGAAATTATATCTTCACAATCAATTGAGTGGGACTCGGGTTTTGTCTTGGGATATAGAAAGCTTGAGGAAAAATAGTTTCCAGCCTAATAATGACTAGTGGAATAGTTTATAAAATTTTAAATTGTTGTTTGTAGGTTAATTTAAAAAGCATAATTGATATAATATTTATGTATTCATTTGCAGAAAAAATTGATGTATTTTACAATTTATGGTATCCTAGACTGAGAACTGGTAATAGTAATAGAGGTAGTTTATTGAATATTTGTTGAATAATTTTTAACAAAGGAAACTCTATCCTTTGACATTTTTATGGCACTAAGACAATACATGCAATTCATTTTTGTTGAGTCAAATGTTCTGCCCAAGATTCCTGCAAATTCTGTTGTGTTTGTATTTGCATGATAATTTTCTCTGCATTCTTGATTTAATTTCTTGCATAACAAAGTTTTCTGTTTTCTTTTGAAGTATATAATTCAACTAGTTATGAAACAAAAGAAACAATTGAAAAAAATTGACAAAACAAAAAGTTGGTTCTTTCAAAAATATATAAAATTGATAACCATTAGCCATGCTAACAAAGAGAAGGAGAGAGAAAATTAAAATTACTGAAATCTGTGGTGAAAAAGAAAAATACAGAAGATAATTGGAAATTATTTTTAAAAACCTGTACTCCAATAAATTAGAAAGTATCAAAGACATTGACAAATTTCTAGAATTGTATAATTTACTCAAACTGAATCAGTACAACATACAGGTTAAACTCATCAATTTCAAGCAAGGAAATAGAAGATGCCATCACCAGGACCAGAAGAATACACAACTGAATTCTACAAGACCTTCAAAGAAGGATTAATATAATTAATTAATATAATTATATAATTAATTACTCCTCAAATTATTCCATGAAATAGAAAAAGAGGAAAAACTTCCAAACTCATTCTATGAGGCAAATCTCACCCTGATTCCAAAACCAGACAAAGACATATCAAAGAAAGAAAACTTCAGACCAATATATCTAATGAACATAGATGCAAAAATTCTCAACAAAATTCAGGCAAATTGAATACAAAAACATTCAAAAGATAGTGCACCATGATAAAGTGGGGTACATCTCAGGGATTCAAGGTAGGTTCAACATGTGGAAATCAATAAGTGTAATCCATCATATCAATAGACTTAAAGATAAGAATCATATGATCATCTCAATAAATTCAGAAAAAGCATTCAAAAAAATATAGCACCAGTTCATGTTCAAAACACTAGAAAAACTAAGGATAACAGGAACATATCTCAACATTATAAAAGCTATCTATGCTAAGCCCAAGGGCAAATCATTCTAAATGGAGAAAAATTGAAAGAATTTCCTCTAAAAACTGGAGCAAGACAGGGATGCCCTCTTTCACCACTTCTACTTAACATAGTTCTTGAAACACTGTCCAGAGCAATTAGACACATAAAAGAAATCAAAGGGATACAGATAGAAAAAGAAGAACTCAAACTATCATTTGTTGACAACGTGATTCTATACATAGAAGATCCAAAAAATTCCTCCAGAAAACTTCTAGAACTAATAAGTGAATTCAGCAAAGTAGCAGGATATACAATCAACACCCATAAATCAAAGCATTTTAGTACATCAGTGTCAAATCCTCTGAACAAGAAACTAGGAAAAATACCCCAATTTACAATAACCTCAAAAATAAATAAATAAATAAAATATTTGGAAATCAACTTAACGAAAGAGGTGTAAGACCTGTACAAGAATACTGCAGAACACTAAAGAAAGAAACTAAAGAAGACCTTAGAAGATGGAAAGAACTCCCTTCTTCATGAATAGTCAGAATTAATATTGTCAAAATTACTATACTACCAAAAGCACTGTACAGATTCAACACAATTCCAATAAAAATCCCAATGACATGCCTCATAGAAAGAGAAAAAGGCAATCATGAAATTCGTCTGGCAAAATAAGAGACCAAGAACAGGCAAGGCAATCCTTAGCAAGAAGAGTGAAGCAGGTGGCATCATTATGCCAGACCTTAAACTATACTACAGAGCAAAAGTAACAAAAACAATATGGCATTGGCACCAAAATAGACTTATAGACCAATGGTGCAGGATAAAGGACACAGAGACAAACCCACATAAATACAGTTATCTCATACTGGACAAAGGCGCCAAAAACATATATTGGAGAAAAGATAGCCTGTTCAACAAATGGTGCTTGGAAAACTGGAAAACCATCTGCAACAAAAATGAAATTAAGTCCCTATCTCTCACCATGCACAAAACTCAACTCAAGGTGGATCAAGGACCTAGGAATTAGACCAGAGACCCTGTTCCTAATAGAAGAAAAAGTAGGCTCAAATCTTCATCATGTCAGATTAGGCCACAACTTTCTTAACAAGACTCCTATATCACAAGAAATAAAATCAAGAATCTTCACCATTTGTTGAAGAGGCTATCTTTTCTCCAATGTATATTTTTGGCACCTTTGTCTAGTATGAGATAACTAGACAAAGCTTTTCAAACTGAAAAGCTTCTTCTCAGCAAAAGAAACAATCGGTGAGGTGAATAGAGAGCCTACAGAATGGGATCAAATTTTTACCACAAGCACATCAGATAGAGCACTAATCTCTACTATATATAAAGAACTTTCAAAACTTAACACCAAAAAAACTCCAAATAACCCAATCAATAACTGGGCCAAGCAACTGAACAGACACTTCTCAGAAGATGATATACAATCAATCAACAAATATATGAAAAAAAAATGTTCAACATCTCTAGCAATTACAGAAATGGAAATCAAAACTACTCTAAGATTGCATCTCATTCCAGTCAGAATGGCAGCATTAAGTACACAAACAACAATAAGTGCTGGTGAGGATGTGGGGGAAAAGACACACTTATACAATGCTGGTGGGACTGCAAATTGGTGCAAGCATTCTGGAAAGCAATATGGAGATTCCTTGGAAAACCTGGAATGGAACCACCTATCCCAGCTATCCCACTCCTCAGTTTATACTTCTTAAAACAGCATATTACAGTGATGCAGCCACATCAGTTTTTTCTAGCTGCACAATTCACAATAGCTAAATTGTGGAACCAACCTAGATGCCCTTCAATAGATGAATGGATTAAAAAAACTATGATATATATGTATGTGTATATATACATAATCATATACATACAATGGAATGTTACTCAGCATTAAAAGAGATTGAAATCATGGCATTTGCAGGTAAATGGATAGAACTGGAGAATATCATGCTAAGTGAAGTAAGCCAATCTCCAAAAACTAAAGGCCGAATGTTTTCTCTGATATGTGGATGGTGATCCATAATGGGGTTGGGGGTGGGAGCATGGGAGGAATGGAAAAACTTTGGATAGGGCAAAGGGGAGAGAGGAGAAGGGAGAGGGCAAAGAGGTAGGAAAGATGGTAGAATGAAATGGACTCATTACTGTAAGTACACGTATGAAGACACAAATGGTGCCACTCTACTTAGTGTACCACCAGAGAAATTAAAAATTATGTTCTATATGTGTACTATGAATTGAAATACATTCTGCTGTCATGTATATCAAATTAGAATAAATCAATTAATTAAAAAGATTCTTCAGAACTTAAAATACTATCAATCAAACAGACGTAACAGAAATTTTTAGCAGCAGCACATGAAATATTCTTTAAAATAAATCATATTTAGGGCATAGAGAAAAATCTTAGCAAATACCAAAAAATAGAAATAATACTATGAGATTTTAATGGAATTAAATTAGAAATCAATGACAAGATAAAAAATAGAAATAACTCTAACACCTGAAGATTAAATAATACACTTTAAATGAGGAATGGCTTGCAAAATAAATCAGAGAAGAATTTTAAAAATTCCCAGAAGCAAACAGAAAGAACATATAGTGATATAACATATCAAAATTTGGGGGGAAGTGTGAAGGCAGTTCTAAGAGGAAGTTTATAGTACCAATTTTCTACCTTAAAAAATAAGAAGATACCAAATAAATAATTTAACATCACACCTCAAGCCCTAAAAAATAAAGGACAAACTAAGACCAAAATCAGTACCAGACAGAAAATAATTAAAATCAGAGATAAGATCAATGAAACTGAGAATAAACAAAATACAAAAGATCAGTGAAACAAAGTTGGTCCTTTGAGAATCATAAACAAGATTGATAAATGCTACGCCAAACAAACCAAAAGAGAAAGAACACCCAAATTAACAAAATTAGAAGTGAAAATGAAATTATCACCATAGACACTTCTGAAATCCAGAAGATAATTAATTAAAAACTATTTTGAAAATTTATAGTCCAACAAACTAGAAATTCTAGAAAATATTAACAGACTTCTAGAAACATATGACCTACCCAAATTGAACTATGAGGACATATAAACATAAGTAGACCAACATCAAGTAATGAATTTGAAGCAGCTATTAAAAATCTTTCAACAAGGTAAAGCCCAGTACCAGTGAGTTCTCACAGATCTTTAAAGAAAATCTAATTCCAATCCTTCTCAAATTATTCCATGAAATGTAAAAGGAGGGAACATTACCAATTTATTTTAATAAGCCAGTATACCAAAACTAGACAAAGACACATCTAAAAGAAAGGAAACTTCAGACCAATATCCTTGATGAACACAGACACAGAAATTCTTTATATTGTATTGGCAAACTGCACTCAAAACACATCCCTGGTGTTTGAATGAATATGTACAAATCAATGCATGTAATTCACCACATAAGAGGAATTAAAAACAAAAATCACACAATATCTCAATAGATACAGAAAATGCATTTGATAGAGTCCAACACCTATTCATGTTTAAAACCCTAGAGAACCTAGGAATAAAAGAAACTTACCTCAAACATTGTAGGGGATAGAGGAGAGGGGAAAAGGGAAAGGAAAAGGAAGAAACAGTGAACTGAATCTGACCAAACTTTTCCTATGTACATATATGAGTATGTCACAGTGAATTTCACCTTTGTATATATCCATAATGCACTAATTAAATAAAAACCACAGATAAATAGAAGAAAGATTGCTAATGTGCAGGAAAGCAAACAGGAAGAGGAGGTGGGGAGGGAAATGGGAAATAAAAAATTTACCTTTATTTGAACAGAGATTTAATTAAGATAACTTTATAAAAGTCAATGATGTAAGATATATGTGTGAAAACATGGGACTCACCATGAGCAACTAAATGAATATTCACTGGTTGTAATGCAAAAATAATTAGTGTTTTCAAGACAATATTTTTCACTGAAATTCAGGGACCTATTTTTTCTCAAAAATATTAAGTAGAAAGGTGAAAATATCTATTCACTACTCTCCCCAATTTCTGCTTATGAAAAGTTTGGGGGAGGCCTAGGACTGTAACTCAGTGGCAGAACACTAGCCTCACATCTATGAGGCACTGGGTTTGACCCTTAGCACCACATAACAATAAACAAATATGATAAAGGCATACTGTCTATCTACAATACAAAAATTAAAGGAAAAAAAAAAGCTGGGGGAAAGAAGGTTGAAAGCCATTAAATCTATGTCAGCAAAATGTTTATAAAGATTTAAGGACAAATACAATCCTTTTCCTTCCAGTTGTACTAACAGTTCAGTAACTGCGTTATTTAGAGGTCAGTGCATGATTCCAACATTTTTTTTTTTTTTTAATTTTTTATTGTGGGTTGTTCAAAACATTACAAATTTCTTGACATATCATATTCCACACTTTGATTCTAGTGGGTTATGAACTCCCACCTTCACCCCATACACAGATTGCAGATTCACATCAGTTACACATCCATTGATTTACAAATTGCCATACTAGTGTCTGTTGTGCTCCGCTGCCTTTCCCATCATCCACCCTCCCCCCTCCCCACCTCTCCCCTCCCCTCCCCTCCTCTCTCTCTACCCCCTCCACTGTATAACCCTGAGGGTCTCCTTCCATTACCGTGCAATTTACCTTCTCTCTCCCTTTCCCTCCCACCTCTCATCCCTGTTAAATGTTAATCTTCTTCTCCTGTTCTTCGTCCCTACTCTGTTCTTAGTTACTTTCCTTATATCAAAGAAGACATTTGGCATTTGTTTTTTAGGGATTGGCTAGCTTCACTTAGCATAATCTGCTCTAATGCCATCCATTTCCCTGTAAATTCTATGATTTTGTCATTTTTTAATGCAGAGTAATACTCCATTGTGTATAAATGCCACATTTTTTTTATCCATTCGTCTATTGAAGGGCATCTAGGTTGGTTCCACAGTCTTGCTATTGTGAACTGTGCTGCTATGAACATCGATGTAGCAGTGTCCCTGTAGCATGCTCTTTTTAGGTCTTTAGGGAATAGACCAAGAAGGGGAATAGCTGGGTCAAATGGTGGCTCCATTCCCAGCTTTCCAAGAAATCTCCATACTGCTTTCCAAATTGGCTGCACCAATCTGCAGTCCCACCAGCAATGTACAAGTGTACCCTTTTCCCCACATCCTCGCCAGCACTTGTTGTTGTTTGACTTCATAATGGCTGCCAATCTTACTGGAGTGAGATGGTATCTTAGGGTGGTTTTGATTTGCATTTCTCTGACAGCTAGAGATGTTGAGCATTTTTTCATGTACTTGTTGATTGACTGTATGTCCTCCTCTGTGAAGTGTCTGTTCAGGTCCTTGGCCCATTTGTTGATTGGGTTGTTTGTTCTCTTATTGTCTAATTTTTTGAGTTCTTTGTATACTCTGGATATTAGGGCTCTATCTGAAGTGTGAGGAGTAAAGATTTGTTCCCAGGATGTAGGCTCCCTATTTACCTCTCTTATTGTTTCTTTTGCTGAGAAAAAACTTCTTAGTTTGAGTAAGTCCCATTTGTTGATTCTAGTTATTAACTTTTGTGCTATGGGTGTCCTATTGAGGAATTTGGAGCCCGACCCCACCGACTGTAGATCGTAGCCAACTTTTTCTTCTATCAGACGGCGCGTCTCTGATTTGATATCAAGTTCCTTGATCCATTTTGAATTCACTTTTGTGCATGGCGAGAGAAAGGGATTCAGTTTCATTTTGTTGCATATGGATTTCCAGTTTTCCCAGCACCATTTGTTGAAGATGCTATCCTTCCTCCATTGCATGCTTTTAGCCCCTTTATCAAATATAAGATAGTTGTAGTTTTGTGGATTGGTTTCTGTGTCCTCTATTCTGTACCATTGGTCCACACGCCTGTTTTGGTACCAGTACCATGCTGTTTTTGTTACTATTGCTCTGTAGTATAGTTTGAAGTCTGGTATCGCTATACCGCCTGATTCACACTTCTTGCTTAGCATTGTTTTTGCTATTCTGGGTCTTTTATTTTTCCATATGAATTTCATGATTGCTTTCTCTATTTCTACAAGAAATGCCATTGGGATTTTGATTGGCATTGCATTAAACCTATAGAGAACTTTTGGTAATATCGCCATTTTGATGATGTTAGTTCTGCCTATCCATGAACAGGGTATATTTTTCCATCTTCTAAGATCTTCTTCTATTTCTCTCTTTAGGGTTCTGTAGTTTTCATTGTATAAGTCTTTCACCTCTTTTGTTAGGTTGATTCCCAAGTATTTTATTTTTTTTGAAGATATTTTGAATGGAGTGGTTGTCCTCATTTCCATTTCAGAGGATTTGTCGCTGATATACAGGAATGCCTTTGATTTATGCGTGTTGATTTTAAATCCTGCCACTTTGCTGAATTCATTTATTAGCTCTAATAGTTTCTTTGTAGAGCCTTTTGGGTCTGCTAGATATAGAATCATATCATCTGCAAATAGTGATAATTTAATTTCTTCTTTTCCTATTTTTATGCCTTTAATTTCTTTCGTCTGTCTAATTGCTCTGGCCAGTGTTTCGAGAACTATGTTGAAGAGAAGTGGAGAGAGAGGGCATCCCTGTCTTGTTCCAGATTTTAGAGGGAATGCCTTCAGTTTTTCTCCATTCAGAATAATGCTAGCCTGAGGCTTAGCATAGATTGCTTTTACAATATTGAGGTATGTTCCTGTTATCCCTAGTTTTTCTAGAGTTTTGAACATAAAGGGATGCTGTACTTTGTCAAATGCTTTTTCCGCATCTATCGAGATGATCATATGGTTCTTATTTTTAAGTCTATTGATGTGGTGAATAACATTTATTGATTTCCGTATATTGAACCAGCCTTGCATCCCAGGGATGAATCCTACTTGATCATGGTGTACAATTTTTTTTATATGTTTTTGTATCCGATTCGCCAGAATTTTATTGAGGATTTTTGCATCTAGGTTCATTAGAGATATTGGTCTGTAGTTTTCTTTCTTTGAAGTGTCTTTGTCTGGTTTAGGTATCAGGGTGATGTTGGCCTCATAGAATGAATTTGGAAGTTCTCCCTCCTTTTCTATTTCCTGAAGTAGCTTGAAAAGTATTGGTATTAGTTCTTCTTTAAAGGTTTTGTAAAATTCTGCTGTATACCCATCGGGACCTGGGCTTTTCTTAGTTGGTAGTCTTTTGATGGTTTCTTCTATCTCCTCAATTGATATTGGTCTGTTTAGGTTTTCTATATCCTCCTGACTCAATCTGGGCAGATCATATGACTTAAGAAATTTATCTATGCCTTCACTATCTTCTAATTTATTGGAGTATAAGGATTCAAAATAGTTTTTGATTATCTTCTGTATTTCTGAAGTGTCTGTTGTGATATTGCCTTTTTCATCCCGTATGCTAGTAATTTGAGTTCTCTCTCTTCTTCTCTTCACTAGCATCGCTAAGGGTCTGTCGATTTTGTTTATTTTTTCAAAGAACCAACTTTTAGTTTTGTCAATTTTTTCAATTGTTTCTTTTGTTTCGATTTCATTAATTTCAGCTCTGATTTTAATTATTTCTTGCCTTCTACTTCTTTTGCTGTTGTTTTGCTCTTCTTTTTCAAGGATTTTGAGATGAAGTATGAGATCATTTATTTGTTGGTTTTTTCTTTTTTTAAGGAATGAACTCCAAGCAATGAATTTTCCTCTTAGAACTGCTTTCAATGTGTCCCATAGATTCCGATATGTTGTGTCTGTGTTTTCATTTATCTCTAAGAATTTTTTAATTTCCTCCTTGATGTCTTCTATAACCCATTGATCATTCAGTAACCTATTGTTCATTCTCCAATTGATGTATGCTTTTTCCTTCCTTCTTTTATCGTTGATTTTCAGTTTCATTCCATTATGATCAGATAAGATGCATGGTAATATCTCTACTCCTTTATATTGTCTAAGAGTTGCCCTGTGACATAATATATGATCTATTTTTGAGAAGGATCCATGTGCTGCTGAGAAAAAAGTGTAACTGCTTGATGTTGGGTGGTATACTCTATATATGTCAATTAGGTCTAGGTTATTAATAGTGTTATTGAGTTCTATAGTTTCCTTATTCAACTTTTGTTTGGAAGATCTGTCCAGTGGCGAGAGAGGTGTGTTGAAGTCTCCCATGATTATGGTGTGGTGGTCTATTAGACTCTTGAACTTGAGAAGAGTTTGTTTGACGAACATAGCTGCACCATTGTTTGGGGCATAAATATTTATGATTGTTATGTCTTGTTGGTGTATGGTTCCCTTAAGCAGTATGTAGTGTCCCTCTTTATCTCTTTTGATTAACTTTGGCTTGAAATCTATTTTATTTGATATGAGTATGGACACGCCTGCTTGTTTCCGAAGTCCATATGAGTGATATGATTTTTCCCAACCTTTCACCTTCAGCCTATGTATGTCTTTTCCTATCAAATGCGTCTCCTGTAGGCAGCATATTGTTGGGTCTTGTTTTGTGATCCATTCTACTAGCCTGTGTCTCTTAATTGGTGAGTTTAAGCCATTAACATTTAGGGTTATTATTGAGATATGGGTTGTTCTTCCAGCCATATTTGTTTATTTCTGTTACTAAACATTGTTTGTTTTCCTCTTTGATTGTTTCCCCCCCCCCTTTACTGTCCTACCTCCCACTGTTGGTTTTCATTGTTATTTTCCATTTCCTCTTCCTGTAATACTTTGGCTAGGATGTTTTGAAGAGATGGTTTTCTAGCTGCGAATTCTTTAAACTTTTGTTTATCGTGGAAGGTTTTAATTTCATTCTCCATCCTGAAGCTTAATTTCGCTGGATACACAATTCTTGGTTGGAACCCATTATCTTTCAGTGTTTGAAATATGTTATTCCAGGATCTTCTAGCTTTCAGAGTCTGTGTTGAAAGATCAGCTGTTATCCTGATTGGCTTGCCCCTAAATGTAATCTGCTTCCTTTCTCTTGTAGCTTTTAAAATTCTCTCCTTATTCTGTATGTTGGGCATCTTCATTATAATGTGTCTAGGTGTGGATCTCTTATGATTTTGCACATTCGGCGTCCTGTAGGCTTCTAGGATTTGGGATTCTGTCTCATTCTTCAAGTCTGGGAAGTTTTCTTGTATTATTTCATGGAATAGACTGCTCATTCCTTTGGTTTGGAGCTCTGTACCTTCCTGTATCCCAATGACTCTTAAGTTTGGTCTCTTAATGTTATCCCATATTTCTTGGATGTTCTGCTCATGGTTTCTTAACAGTCTTGCTGAGCTGTCTATGTTCTTTTCCAGTTGAAATACTTTGTCTTCATTGTCTGATGTTCTATCTTCTAAGTGTTCTACTCTGTTGGTAGTATTCTCCATTGAGTTTTTAAGTTGGTTTATTGCTTCCTGCATTTCTAGGATTTCTGATTGCTTGTTTTTTATAACCTCTATCTCCCTGTATAGTTGATCCTTTGCTTCCTGGATTTGTTTGCGTAATTCGTTGTCGAAGTGATCTTTCATTGTCTGATTTTGCTGTTTAATGTCTTCCTTGATACTCCAGATCATCTGAAGCATGTATATCCTGAATTCTTTATCTGACATTCCATCTGCTGCAGCTGTTACCTCTTCTAAAGTTGCGTTGACCTGCATTGCTTGTGGTCCTTTCTTTCCTTGTCTTTTCATACTGCTTGCGTATCTTTCCTGCAGGTGCGGGCGGCGGCTCTGCTCTCTCCTTATTCCAATTGGGGTGTCGTGGCTACCACGCCGGCAGGTCACTGGGCCTGTTCTGGGAGCTGGTGGCGGCTCTGTTCTGCCCCTACTCCAATTGGGGTGTCGTGTCTGTCGTACCAGCAGGCCACTGGGCCTGTCCTGCTGGTCGGTCGCAGATCTGCCCACCTTTCGGGCACGAGTGGAGGCTCTGCTTTGCCCCTACTCCAATTGGGGTGTCGTGACTACCCCGCCTGCAGGATGCTGGGTCTGTTCCTGGCAAGGGAGGCGACTCTGCTCTGTCCCTACTCCAATTAGGGTGGTGTTTGTACCCCGCCGGCAGGCTCCTGGGCCTGATCCGCCGGTCTGTTGTAGGTCTGCCTACCTTGAAGGCGCTGGCGGCGGATCTGCCCTGCCCCTCCTACCACGCCTGCGGACCCCTGGGCCTGATCTGCAGGTTGATCACTGGTCTGCTCACCCTGCGGGCACGGGTGGCGGTTCCGCTCCACCCCCACTCCAATTGGGGTCACGTGACCACCACACCGGCAGGGCCTGATCCGGGCGTGGGATAAGGATCTGCTCTGCCCCTACTCGAGTTGGGGTGACGTGTGTACCACACTGGCAGGCCACTGGGCCTGACCCGCCAGGCTGTCACAGGTCTGTTTACCTTGCAAGCGCGAAGGGCGGCTCTGCCCTGCCCCTCCTACCACGCCCATGTACTACTGGGTCGTGGGTCTGCCCACCTGGCGGGTGTGGGTGGCGGCTCCGCTCCGCCCCCTCTCCAATTGGGGTCACGCGGTCACCACGCTGGCGAGCCGCTGGGCCTGCTCCGGGGGCTGGCGGCGGCCCGGCTCCTTCCCTCCGGCTCGAGGACAAATTGAGGAGACTCGGGTGACTGAGCCTCACCCCCCTTACCAGAAGACCAACTGCTTATGTCACCGCTGGTATTGATGAAGATCTCTCCTCCACCGCTTTCTGCTGACATCAGATCTCTGCCATGTTGGTATCCTATGCGAATGGCAGCATTTCGTTCCCCTTGCCAGGCAACCCAAGCAATGGGTGAGTCCTGACCTGCCCTCAGCAGGACCCGGACCGAGACACAGTTTCCGCGGGCTCCTAGCCCCGGTCCAGGGAAGTTCCGGGAGCCGGAACTCGGCCGCTCCGTGCTCGGTGTAAGCTCCTATAAGTGTAGGCTCCAAGAAGCAGCCCCCGCGGGCTCAGTTCCGGGAGCCGGAATTCGGCCGCTTAGTGTTTGGTGTATGCTCTGATAGTAGCAGGGTCCAAGAAGCAGCCTCCGCGGGCTCCGCAGCCCTGAGCCAGGGCGGTTCCGGGACGGTTCCGGGAGCCGGAACTCGGCCGCTCTGTGCTCGGTGTAAGCTCCTATAAGTGTAAGCTCCAAGAAGCAGTCCCCGCGGGCTCAGTTCCGGGAGCTGGAATTCGGCTTCTTGGTGTTTCGTGTTTGCTCTGATATTAGCAGGGTCCAAGAAGCAGCCTCCGCAGGCTCCGCAGCCCGGAGCCAGGGCGGTTCCGGGACGGTTCCGGGAGCCGGGACTTGGCCGCCCCGCGCTCCGTGTTCACTCCGATAAGATCAGATTTTAAGAAGCCCCCAGGCGCTGAACCCTAGCAATCTGTCTGCAAGCCGCAGGCGAATTGCAGCCTGAAATTACCTGTTCTATGGCTGAATGAGCTGCGGTCAGTCAAAAACAGGTGTGGTGACGTCAGTTTACCAACATGGTGGCTGCTGGCCTCCTCTGTGGTCTGACCGGTGTGGAGAACCGAGATGGACCGCTTCCTTCCCCGTCTCGAACCCAGAATTCAGCCCTGAGTGCGGTGCTTGCGCGTCTGGCAGAAACTGCAGCGCTGTAACCCTGCGTCCATGATTCCAACATTTGAGGTTATTGTAGAATGAATAGAGAGCTATCTCCATGAACAATTCTAACTTGTCAAACATTTAGTTGGTTTATTTTACAGGTGAGTTGAATTAGCAAGTATATCTGTGAAGCAATAATTATATTTCTTCTTGACCATTTCAGACATGGAGTAAGTGTTCAACTAAGAAACAAAATGAAAACTCTTCACAAAATAGTATACTCTGCAAAAACATGGGCCTTTCAATCATAGCTGTTCAAATGATCATATGAGATTCCCTTTGAGAAAACACAGTAGCTGCTATTTGGGGAGAAAAATTAAACCAAGAATATGATATAAAAAGTGCTGGTCTGAAAAAAAAAAGCTCAGGTTTCTTAGGGAAAATGATTCAGCTTTGAAGTACAAATTGGCAGAAATGATGGCCTGGTCTCATAACTAGCAAGTATAGCTTTCATTTTTCTGGGTGGCTGGTTTTGCATGGTTGAAATTAATTAGATGATTCAATATTGTATACCATTAAAAATTTTGTGTAAAAATCACAGTGACTTTCTTTATAATAACTGGCAAGCAAAATGAAATGAAAGTATAGGGATTTTGTGAAATTTCTTCACTCTTAATACTGATGTCATATGTATCATTTAACTCACTGAGTCTGAAATTTCCAACTGCCTTTTTAATTTTTAGGTGCAGTGCCAAATTGAGAAATATCAGGGACACCCATTAACTTAGTAAAATACAAATGGATATGCTGTTTTAATGGCAGTTTGTTTTGGCAGTCTGTGTGAGCAAATTAAGCATCTTTTTTTCTGAAAATACATTAATATATGCTTTAATCGGCTTGAGATCACCAGGAGAAGAACACAGAAAAATGTAAAGTTTTCAAAATTGAATGTATGCTCCTATGTACACAGGAAAGGAGAAAAAACTCAGTAGTTAACTACCATTAGGATGAGACACTGCTTCATCAAAAATAGAAGCCACAGATGTGTTGGGGGAGAATTAACATAGAAAATAACATTAAGTTGAAAAAAATTAGTTAATTATATGCTTTCATCTCTACTTACTAGAGAAGCAAAGTCTAATTTTAAAGAAATGGAAATCTTTGGTGAGTGCCAAGAGGATTTTTTTCCATGTATTGCTCTTTGGCATAGAATCTATATGTATTTATCCAGATGTTAAGTGTAGGAATTGTGAGATTTAATGGTAAGTGGAAGTGCATATGAAGCATAGAATAGTAATAAAATGAAAATATATGACTACTCTCAAAAAAGCAATTATATTTCATTCTTAAGTGAATCTGGGATCAAACTGTGTTGTAAATGTTAAAACGCATTAGAGGAAAAGACACAAACACAGCCTTGCCTTTCTTCTAAAACTCATACCTGAAATAAAACTAGAGTGAAATCTCCTGCAACCAGTTGTGATAGGAAATATTCAAGAGTCTCTAAAAGATAGATTTGAACAATTTATGCAAAATAACATAACTGTGCTCTGTGGAGGTTGTAAATGTGCTCTATTTGAGGTTGTAGATGGAGTGAGCCAGGACAATGTTTAGTAAGCGTATGCACTCTGATTGGCACTTAGTTCTGTGCATGAACTGTGTGACTTTCACTAGAATACTGTCTTTTCAGAGCCTCCATGTCCTTATCTATAAATGATGTGTGTTAGTCAGATTCCTCTTACTATAATAAATACCTGAGTAGTCAACTTCTATAGAGAAAAGGTTTTTATTGATTGGCTCAGTTTTGGAGAGAGTAGTCCATAGTCTGTTGGAATTGAACCCAGGGGCGCATAACCACTGAGCCTCCCCCTTCCATGTTGCTGGGATCATAGGTGTGCTCCACCACACCCCACGGCCCTATTGCTTGGAAGACTATGGTCATGTAACATACCATGGCAAGAGGTGTGTGGCAAAGCAAAGTCATTCACCTCATGGTCAGGAAGTGAAAGACAGAGAAAGAAACCAAGGTCCTATGGTTCACTTCAAGAGAACTTTTCCATGAAGCCAAAGCCTTCCCACTATGATTCATTCCTTAAAGTCTCTTGTACTTACCATTATCACTGTATTGGGAACCAAGCTTTTACCACTTAATTAAGATTGCTGTAGATGATAAGAGAATGCTTTTGAGGACCACAGCCAATCAATTCAAATGATTATGATTATTATAATTACCAAATAGTTGAGCATACAATTTACTAGGTTGATTTGTGATCATCTTGGCCATCAATACAATGTGTATCTGCATAATTATACTATTGCCTCTTGAAGGATATTGTTTCCAATGCTGCCTCAGGGTTCTGGGGAACCTATCATCACACAGGAGTTGCCCTAAATAATTATATTTTCAGTGAGCTTTATATTTCATAATTTCTCATGCTTTGTAACTTCCAAAATTCTTTAATCTCATTAGTTTCTTCAGTCTTCAGGAGTGTGGCAAGTACATGAAGAACCTAACATCAGATGCTTGAGGAATTAGGAAGGTGCTGGGTTCTTGTAGATTCTTGCAGGTAATACAAAAGAACTTTAGTTTTATTCCGGTACAATAATAAGTGCATCAAAAGATCACAATGGTTTTTTGAAAAAAGGAAAATAAATGACTCTACTATTTTATTGAACAAATGCAGCACAATGATAATTGACTGTATATTTAGATTAAAACTCAAAGAAATGAGGAAATGATATTTTCATTAAATCCCATCAGAATTTAAGTTGAAAGTAGTAAATGTTTTATAAATTTATTATATAAATATATAATTTATATTTTGATATTTATAGTCAGAAAACACACTTGAGGAAAGACTATTAAAGAACTAATAAAAATTTAATGTTCATATAACTTCCAAGTAATTCATGCTTTAGAATCTATGTTGTTGTTTTTTTTCTGTTGCTTATTTCTCTTTTTTGCTTAATCATTTTCAAGGTTTGTGTTCCAGAACTCAGTTATAATTCCTAGAAATCAAAAACTGGAGGAGCAATTATAAACGATTAACTCCCATTTTATACTCAGAAAGGAAAATCGGCTCCTAATAAAGAACCAGATTTAACATCAGGTTATCTGACTTCCAAGGCAGTTCTATCATTTTTTGATTTCCAAGAATGAGTGGTGAAAGCTTTTCAGCTTAGACAATAGAAGTAGTAAAAATATAAAGAAATGAAATTGACTCTGAATTTACTAAAGAATAAATGAAGTACATGGAACATAAGTATTTTTCTTTCTGTAGAAAGGACTCTCAATGGGATCTTTGGCATTTCCAAAGACTCTTCCCTTTAAGTTCTGATGAATATTTTCAGTGTGGCAAATGGTGGATGGACTTATTTTGAATAATATGTTTCCCAAGTTTAAAGGAAGGAAAAAATGCCAAGAAGAAAACTTCTGGTGGTCAAAGAAGCAATTCCCTAGTATTCAGCAACAACAAACACCACAGAGAGGAACAAAAACCCCAATTACAGGCAGTGCAAAAAGTTGGAAAGGAGGATTTTATTTGGTCAGTACTGTCATATGATGATACAAATTAAGGGCATAAACAGGAAAGTGTGGGAATGGGACAAGACATAGAATGAAGCATATAAGAGAAACGAACAATTGGTTATAACAATGACTAGGTTGTTTAGTCGTTGACCCACACTACACACAGAGAATCTCCAGTTTTATACGTGCAGCCCTGTGAAATGACTTAAGAAAACAGTAAAACATTCTTTATTTGGGAAATAGTTCTCTATCACAGGTTTAAATTTTAAAAGGCTTTATAGAACATTAAGCACTCCAATATCACTTATTTCTTAGGGTCACTGTAGAGTTGATGTCTTAACTTTCCCTTTGTGATATAATAGAATTTTACATCTAGTGTCATTAATTTCAATTTAGCTATGTAAACTTGGGATTTCCTATCATTTAAAAGAACTAGATTATTTACACAGGTGTGGTTTTCTGGGTCCCTCGGCTACACTCAGTCGCGGTGGGTACAGATACAGAGTCAAGATATAGACACCGGGTGCTGCTGAGCGGAAGCAGGTGGCAGACCTCCAGCAAGCTCCTTTAATGCAGAAGAGGTTATGAATGATATAGGGCACATCCTCCAATCATACATAAGCAAGCAGGTTACCTAACATTTAGAAACCAATCATCTTATGATCAATGTAACTGCACTATGAGGAAGCTGTAGATATTGCTATGTAGTGGAATGCTGTCTGGAAGGATCATTGTCCCTATGAAAAGGGGGGCTTATGAGTTGGGGGAACCATGTCCTGGGGCCCTTGTCTCTGGGTTTTCTGGCAATGCTGACGTCAATCACTGAGGATGTGGTTTTGCTCAAGCAGCTCCCTAGAGCGGAGTGCCCCATTCTGCAGGTGTGCCTGTCAGGCCTGTATGAGTGTAGGTTGTCCTAGCACTCTGAGCTACTCATAGATGCTAGCTGCAAGCCAAAAGTTACTCCCACACAGTTGTATTATATAAAACACTTATGCAAAGACTGACTTTATAAGTCTTCAGCAATTACTAGCTGGCTTTATTGTTCATTCATTAACACTGATGCAATTAGATTTGTACCTGCCTACTTAGGTAAACTTTAATTAATTCATTCACATTTTAATTGAATCAAATATTGAATTTTTTAAAATTAGGAATTCTACAAATATTTTGAACAATGCAGAATATTACTAACATCTAATGAACTGTTAAAAATCAAATAGATCCTCTAGACATGATGACACAGCTGTAATCCCAGCTACTCAACATGCTGAGGCAGGAGAATCACAAGTTGAAGGCCAGTCTCAGAAACTTAGACTCTGTCTCAAAATTTAAAAAAAAAATTTAAAAGGCTAAAAATGTAGCTTTGTGGTAGAGTGTCCCTGGGCTCAATCCCCAATATTGAAAAAGCAATAAACCAAAATAACAACAAAACAAAAATAAACTATGTTGCTAATGTTATAATATTATGCATGAATGCATGTTATTTCTAAATACTATAACTAGTTTAATTTGTGAAAAGTACTGAAATTTAGTTACAAAAATATCTTGATAGCATTAAATTTTGGAAGTATGTGGCAATTTATAATTCAAAATGCCTCCTTCTATCCTTCGTCTTCCTTCCTTTCCATTATTGACTACAGTCCCAAACATTAGACTCTTCTTACCCTCATTTTAAGTATGCTGTGGCTTAAAAATCAGAAATTGCTCTTCATGTCTACATCTTTTACCCACTTCAGCTATTCTTGCATATTTCAAAAAAAAATTAATCATTCTAAAGCAAATATTCTATCACTGGACCTGTTTGTTATGAAACACAGTGGCTTTCCTACAGAAAATAGCTTACAATTGACCTTATATTTCACAATCTAAATCCACAGAAAATAGCTTACAATTGACCTTATATTTCACAATATAAATCCACAGAAAATAGCTTACAATTGACCTTATATTTCATGTGCTGTTTTATGTCAGTATGCTAAAAAAAAAAGTTTCCTTTGGTATAACTAATTTTATATTGAATCCCATCTTCCAATCTAACCTTAGCACTGGCTTTGTTCCAGCCATAGGGAGCCATTAACTATATAAACCATTGTGACCTGTGCATATTTGGTCTATTCTCTCCAACTGGAATGTCTTATCTTCTGTATTTCTGTATACTAAAATATTTTTCATCCTTCTGGTGAATACCAATAGCTCTTATTTATGATACTCATTACTTTTACAGTTTTTCATAGTTTTGTGAATGTTTAATGTCCCCTTCTTTTTGGATAACTCCTTTAGGGCAGGGGCTATTTTGGTCTGTCTGCTCAGCACTGTGCCTTCCTCATAGCAGACTCATTAAATATCAACTGAATAATCAAACTGAAACATGAATAAGCCTTATTTTCCTCTTGTGTTTTTTCTAAGCTGCCATACTCAGAACTGAATATTAAGTGCTCTGAAGTTGGTATGATTTGCATTCCTCTGTTATTAAACCAAAATAGAATTGTCCCATGCTGTGTTCCTTCCCATTATACTCTTGAGGGATTGTCAAATGCTAGAATCTGATTTTAGTTTAAAGAAATAAATAGTCGCCATAATTAGTGGTCTTGGAAAGGATATAAACCAAAACAGAACAAAACCATATCCCTATATTGTTAGGACTATAAAACTCTGCCATCAAGAGTGCTAGCTAACCATGAACCAAATCACAGGGAGGATTTTTACCAATGAGAAAAGTTACTCATTTCATGGTTACAATTATTGCCCCAAGCAGTGATTCTTAAGTCCTTAGGAGTTTGCTTTTATTTCATGGTGCCTGTCTTTCCTAAGTGTCCTGTCTTCTGAATACTTGTGACTTAAAAAAATAATGATTGAATTAATTTAGATATACTCTGTTCTGAGAGGCTTTGAGGGGCAGTGGGGTTTGAGATATCCATGGCATTCTTCTAGGTAGTTCTCAAGATCCTGTATTACCTGACAAGGATATTGAGAAGTCCTGGCCTAAATCATTCAACACTCTTAGCAGAAACACATATTGCCCACTTTCTGAACATTAGATCACAATGAAACATGCAACCAGATACAATGAAATCTTCCACATCTTTGACTTAGCATTTAATTGATATCCTGAAAAGTGATACCTGAAAAAATTTGGGGTTTGATTTGCATGATCCAGTAAGTTTTTATACATGACCTTTTTACATTTCCTAGTAGCTGCTAAAACATTTAACATTTCTTATTTGTTCAGTTTAAATAATTCAAGCCATGAATTTTTCATCCAATGACAATTTTTTTTTTTTTGTCTAAATATTTTATTAGAACCAGAGTGTATCCTGAATGTTGCTGTTTTACCCAGTGGGCATTTGCATAATGCTAAACACTTGCTGTCTGTGTGTTTTGTTCACACCCTTCAAATTCTTTTAGCCCTCTTCCCTCTTACTCATCAGTCGGCCTAACTGAAAAGATTTAGCTCTTTTCATCTGTTTGAATAAATCAATACCATATTTTTAAAAGAACATTTCTATTCTTCATGTATTCTTTGTATTCCCACCAATAGTTAAAAGCCTCTCTGATACAAACATATCCTGAATTATATTTAACGTGGTTTTGAAAGGTAAATATAGATTTAATAGTTATCCTTAAATTAATTATCCATTGGTAAAAATGGGTCCTAAAAAGTGTTCCATTATCCATTCACTTAATTAAGACAAACTGTTTTCTATTATGTTTACAGGGTTTGGCAGAGAAAGACTTTGAACTGTGAACTGGAGAGAGGAAAGACAGTAGAGAGAGCTTACAGATATGTCCACAAGATTTTTGCTCATATGCACTAAAATCCACAGAAAATAGCTTACAATTGACCTTATATTTCATGTGCCGTTCTATGTCAGTATGCTAAAAAATAGTTTCCTTTGGTATAACTAATTTTGTATCGAATCCCACCTTCCACTTTTGTGGAGATCTTTTTAAACAATTGAGAGTAAACACTATGTACAGAGAATTTCTTGGTGGCCTCATATGACATATGGATTCTTAGAAAATCAGATGTGGCATAGTGGCCATCTCTTACTCTCTCCCCCTTAGAAGTTCTACTATTTTCATAAAACAAACAACAAAATACTACAAAAACATGAAACCACCAAATGTCAAAATTACAATGGAAAATTCTCTACTGTAGTTTGTAAAACTTAAAACATAAATAATAATGTTTTCCACATATTATGTGAAAAAACTCTTCTAAGATAAGCATATCTAATAATGTTTAATGATATTTAAGTGATTTAAAAAACAGTGTATATTTTATTACCTAGAAAGGTCTTTCTAGTTTAGCACACCTAATTAGACACACATATGTGATACTTAATTTAATATGAAGTTAAAACCACCCACTGGTCCAAACATCCCCTCGCAGCTTTGCCAGAGTGCTGGCTTTGTTCCCTGTTTTTTTATGAACAGTTTACTGTTAAAATCACTTCTTATAATCATATAACAAAGACAAATCTTTTTATTCAGAGCATTCCTATTGAACTTTGTGATTTTTATTTTGGGACAGAGGTCAAGGAGAGGGATATCATATTTTTTGTTAATCTTCATCATGTCATTAAACTAAGCTTTCCATCTTTACAAACTAGAGAGTATACTCTTACAGAAAAAAATATGAAACAGTCCACTGGCTGTTTTAGTCAATAATTGTTTATGACAAGTCTTTTCCCTGCCTGAAGTTAGTAAGTTCTGCACAAAATAAATGAAGATAAGCACAAAAGCCTACATGCCCTGCAACATGTGCATTGAACTTTTTCTGTCCTGTAAGAGCCTCAGTTTAGGAATGCAGATGCATGAGCATATTAATATTATATATGAATCCCAAAGATATTGGAAAGCATTTTACAGAAATTGGGAGTTATAGAAAGATTTCAAGCTGGGAAGTTAAATGAATGTGTTGAAAGTTGGAAAGATAGCTTGGTAGCCATAGGAGGAAATAATGGAGTAGGAGAAAGAGGAGGCATTACATTACCTTTTAATTGTTATTCGTCTTCTTTGTTCTTCATCTCAGAAGAAAAGAAAAAGAAATGCCACAGAAAGAAAAGGAGATGTGGCAACCAAGAGGATTTGAGAGGCTGAAACTAAGGTAGTATGATGACGTAGGACAAAGAGTAGGGGGAAGGAGACACAAATGAAAGGAAAGGAAAAAGAGATGGCATTGGTGTTCTTGGTGAATTCTGTGTGTTCAGAGCCAAATTAAAGGAGACCCAGAGAAGGGCACCCAGGCCATCTCTCAATTGAACTTTGCTAAAACAGGGCACAAAAAGGTCAAATTATGATGGTTGCTACTTATCTCAGGTGTTCCCCTATAACTGTTAAAATGTAAATAGATTTGGCCTCTCCCAAACAAGACTTTAAATAACTTTAAATAAAACCCTTTTTACATTCATTTGAACATGCCCCATTATGAAATATTGGCTATATTTTTAAACAATATCAGTTTGGAGGGACATAAAATTATTAGTTTGCTGGTTAGATCAAATGATTAACTTCACTGGGGAAGGCCTATGTCCTGTTAATCCCTTAAAATGCCTTCAGACACTTGTCCTTTCCATAGGAAGAAAGAAGAGAAAAGGAGGCCAGACAGGAAGAAGCTGCAGAAAGAGA
Organism: Marmota monax; assembly: GCF_021218885.2. Classification (NCBI taxonomy): domain Eukaryota; kingdom Metazoa; phylum Chordata; class Mammalia; order Rodentia; family Sciuridae; genus Marmota; species Marmota monax. Next base: position 21,836,024 of record NW_026692781.1, read on the forward strand.
AACTTTGGCTTTAGTCCAGCCACAATTAACTCATATAACTTTTTAAAAATTGACAACCTAAGAGATAAAGCAGACCTAGTAGGACTCAGAGAGGAAATTTCAACCCTCAATGGTAAGCTCAGAGGTTTTATGCATAATAAATGGAAGATTAAAATAATTTTATGAAAGGTGCAGGGAATAATAAGGGAGAATGAAAGTATTAGGGTATTGACATATAAGAAGTAGAGAACACTCTGTGAGCAACTGGTGTTTAATATGCATAGTGCAGACACAAATTACACAAAATATCAGGTTTATAGTTACACCAGTTAATTATCAGTGAATTTGGATGTTAGCAATACTTGGTCATGTTTACCATTTCATATACTTATGTTAGTTCCTTTAAACTATTTTGGGAAAACAGTAAGCATCTACTTAGAAACCAAAGATTAAAATGAAACTGCTCTGAAAATAAGTTTTCTGACACTTTACAATGAAGAGCCCCACATTATCTGTAAATGATGCTTTCCCATCGTCACTGCTCAATAGCCCCCTTTCTAGTTTCCTAGACTTGCTCACTATTCAGATGCACCTAGTACATGCACAGTATCCACCAAAATGGCACAAGGCCTAGTCCTAATGGAAAAAAAAAAAGAAACAAGAAAGAAGGAAAACAAATGGTCGAGGAAAACACAGGAGATACGTTGGAAAAAAAACTCACAAAGCTATCTATGCTTTGCTAGTAATTTAGCCAGAGTTAGGTCATGCTATTTCTATTAATAGTATCACATTTATATAGAAATACAAAATTATTATGTTTTCATGATATAGAATTCTGATTCTTATAATAAATTTCAGCTCAGTCTTCCCCTTTTCATATTAGTTATCTAAAGATATTGTTGGGGTGGGTATTATTTGTTTGTTAAATATTCATGTCCCATCATGAGAATTTAGACTGTCTGTTTTAAATTTAATAAGAGATAAACTGAGTTCTCTTGTTGCTATTAGGTTTGAAGCTGGATAAAATGTGTTCTGGATAAAATGAGATATGGGCGAAAGAGAAGGAATGGGACTGCAGGGCTGGAAAAGAGCTGACTGTGCTAGCTGCCACAACCATGTTGGGAATAGAACCTAGGAAAGAGCAAAAGTTATTTTAAGAGGTGTGTAACCCTGATGATGATTTCTTATTAATTATGACATTTGTAATGTTGCATGCTTTTGGAATTCAGTCTATTGAATGAAACGTTATTAGGTGCTAATTAAATTCTAGGCATGGTGATCAGACCATCATTGCTTCATGGAGCTTACAGTCATTGACATGCTTACAGTCTAGTGGGAAAGACATTAATAAGCTAGTATATGATTAGGCACTATACAAAATTTGATGCACAATGTTGTGAGTATAAATTAGTGAGTTTAGCTTGGCCTAAGGTGCCCAGAAAGTCTTCTCTAGGGAGGTGAAATATGAGATAAAACTAGGAGGTAATTAGCAGAAGAAAACTGGGTAACAGGAGATAAACCACATGCAGAAGGAATAGCATCTTGCAAAGTAGCTATGGTAGGGATTAATTTGCTTGATTTTAGACCAAGAGGCCATTGACTAAATGAAAAATTCCCCCAGTGTCTCCTCAGAGGGGGTTGCAGATATTTGCCAGAGTAACTGTTGCCTGAAGAACGGGCATCCCGTGGCTATAATGTAAATCTATGACTGCAAGGCAATAAGTGGTGAATTCCCAGCCTCAGCATACTTAAATAAGATGGATTTAAGTAATATCTGGCAGAACACTCTCATTGGTTCTCTGATCCATGGAATGAGAGCCATTAAGATAGGAAAGGCCAAATGGAAACCCTTGTAATTACACAACCACCATTTTGACCAATCTAAACACAACTACCCTGACCTGGCTAAGATATTAATTCTGAAACAACGCAACATCCAGAGAATAACTACAGAGATTAGCACCATCCAAGACTTAAAGATGTAGGATATAGTCTCTATCATAGGTCTAGTTAATCTGCCTGGCCCGAACACAAACCAGACAGTGACAGATGATCTTTGTAAATTTAACCACATTGTACTTCTAATAGAAGTGCCTGCTCTTTCCACTTACCAATTAAGAGAATTAAAAGCAGTTTAGTTTTCTATGGCAAATATAATAGTGCACATTCACTACCTTACTCACACTCCTCTATTGTGTCACAATGTGGTTTGCAGGGTCACTGTAGAGTCAACTGATCATTTTAGTTGTCTATGAAATGTCATCATCTCTGCCGTAGTTATGACATCATGCTAGCTAGACATGGTTAGCAAGGCATTATGGATATCCTAATAACACATGACAATGGCCAATAGAGGATTTGGGGGTTTGCTATATTGGTCAATCTTTTGGGCACAGGCATGTGCTGTAATGATCTTTTGTGAAGTAAAAGACAAGTTATTGCCACTTTCACTTCTTGCCACTGATGAAGAAGCATACCACTTAGGAAGTTCTTGTGGATTTTGAAGGCAGCATATACTACATTCAGAAACATTTCTCTTTCCTATTTATTGGTTTACGTCTAAAGTTACCATTTCAATTGGGACCTAGAGCAACAGAAGAAAGTGTAGCAAATTGAGGATGCCATACATCTCGCCGTGCCATTTAGGTCATAGTAAGGCAGATCCAATGACACATACCTGTGGTAGATAAAGTATGCTGAGTGTATTCTCTGTGAAGCCAACAGAAGTGTTACAACAAACTCTTAGGATTCTAGGAGGAAATGATGCTTTTTCACAGAGAACTACTTGATGTTTGAAGATTTTCTTTCTTCTCTTGGGTTTTCCAACTTATATTTAACAACAAAAGCCAAAATGATAACACTTCTAATGTGGATCTAAATGTGAAGAAAATATTTTACAAATGGAGAAGGCAAAGAAAAACAAATAAATATGAGGTTTCTATACATTACCTGGTAAAATAGCAATAGGATAATATGATGTTTATGTGTGGGCGTGTATGTGTGTATTACACATAAAATGTAAAAACTAGAGTAATCCCAAAAAAGATGTGTAATAAGAATCAAATTCAATATAAATAAGAATGGAAATCTAAAAAAAATGTTCAAATAGTACATAGGAAATCAGGAAAAATACAACAAAAGGAAAAAATTCAGAGAGAAAAAATAGAAAATTAAAAATTAAATACCATATTGAAGCACTAATTATTAATTATCATATTGAATATGAAGGTTATTAATGAGATTAATAAAAACGACTGATAGAATAAATTAAAAATATGGTCCAGCTGGGCATGAGGTTGCACGCCTATAATCCTAGTGTCTTAGGAGGCTGATGCAGGAGGGTCATGAATTCAAACATAGCAAGGCCTTCAGCAGTTTAGTGAGACCCTGTCTCAAAATAAAAACAAAAAATAAAACGTAAAAAAAAAATGGCTGAGGATGTGGCTCAGTGGTTAAGCATCCTTGAGTAGCCCCAGTACCAAAAAAATAGACATAAATTACCAATATTAGATATGAAATAGGATATGTCACTACAGACCATATTCTATACTGAATGCCATAGACAAATCTTGACTGTGTCCTTCTGTGTTACTATCAGTACTCTGGTCTCAGCCGTGTGATAGTTTTGCAGTTATGCTTCAATAGTGATGAACTATATACAAGGATTCCTCTGTATTATTTACCTTCTATAACTTCATATAAATCTACATTGTCCCACTATTTAAAGTTTATTTTTAAAACAAGCAGGTACTCACTAGTGCTGCTGAGTGGATACTTTGTACCTATCTGTGAACTACTGAGTGACCAGATAGCTATAATTATTCACTTTTCCTCTTTAAACTAAGGAAGATAAAGCATATGTATATATATTTTACATATAGATATAATTTTATTTTAAATTTTATATGTCTTGATATGTATATCATATATAACCCATCCTTTTATAGTGTACAAGGTAATGGTTTTTAGGAAATTCAGAGTTGAGCAATCATTACCACAATCAATTTATAACATTTGAATCACTCCAAAAAGAAACTCCTTGCCCATTAGCAGTCACTCCCACCACATATCTAATCCTCCAGCCTACTTTCTTTTCTATATAATTGCCTATTTTGGGTTTGCCAAACATGTAATATGTGGTCCTTCATGATTAACTTTTTTTCAATTATCTTGCTTTTAATACTCATCTTTTGGGAGGTTGTTATTCTGCCCCCAAAGACAGACGTTCTTGTCCCAATCCTTGAAATTTTTTTCTTTTTCTTTTCTTTTTTTCCTTGACATTTGTGAACATATTAGTTTTCACGGCAAAGGAAATTCAAAGTTGCTAAAGGAAGTAAGCAAGTTCAACTACCTTAGAATACACATGGGATTATCAGAAAAGAACAATATAATTACAAGAGTTGTTCTTTAAAGTGGAAGATGGATACCGAAGAAGAGGAGCCACCTGAGCCTAATGTGATGTAAAAGGACTAGATACACCATTGCAGGCTTTGAAGATGAGGAAAGGGGGCAGGGAACCATAGAATGCAGCAGGCTGTAGTTCCAGGAAAAGTTGAGAAGTTTTCCTTATGTTATCAGTTTTTTTGTCACAGTGACAAAAATACCTGAAAAAGAAAATTCAGAGGAAGAAAAGTTTTTTCGGGCTCACAGTTTCAGAGGTTTCAGTCCATGATTGGTTGATACTATTGCTGTGGGCCAAGGTGTCGCAGAACATTGTGGAAGAAGGGCATGGCAGAGGAAAGCTGCTCAGCTCCTGGCAGCCAGGTAGCAGAGCAAGAGAGCAAGAAGCCAGGGAGAAGATATGCCAAAGGTATGCTCAAAGACATGCCACCTCCTCCCTAGTTTTCTACTTCCTCCAGACATGCCCCAGACATGCCCCAACCATGCCTAATGTTACCACTCAGTAGTCTATTCAAATTATTAATCCATCAAATGGATTGATCCCCTGGTGAAGTTATAACTCTTGTAGTCATTTACCTCTAAACACTACTGTATTGCTTAATACATGAACATTTTCAGTTTCAGGGTTGTTAAGGATCTAGCCCATTACATTGTACTCCTGCACCTCTAAAGGTCATGCCTCTTCACCATGCAAAATGCATTCAGAATATCTACATGAGTCTCCATATTATCAGTTTTAGCATTGCTCAAAAGTTTAAGTCCATAGTCTCATCTGAGACTCAAGGGAAACTCTTGGCTGTTAGCTCTTATAAAAATAAAAAGTAAGTTACTTACAACCAATATTCAATGGCACAAAATAAACATTCACATTCCAAAAAGGAGAATAGGGCTACAGAAAGATGGGATGGAACCAAAGCAAGACTAAAAACCACCCGGGCAAACATTGGGCTGTATAGCTTCATACCTGGCACCTATGCCACATGGTCATGACAAGATGTGAGTTTCAAAGGTTTGGGGCAGCCCTTCCCTTATTATCTTGCTGGTTGCAGCCCATATGCCCTCCCATTGGCCAGGTTTTTTTCTTTTGCTCCCTGCAGCTTTGCTCAGCAGATATTCACATTCCTGACATCTCTTAACACCTGGGATCTCCATTCTAGGTTTGACTATTTTACAGCTACATGCCTTGCCTTCCCATGGGCTGTCAACAGGGATTCTGAACCTGCTACACTTTGCCTGTCCTCCTTACCTGCCTTTAAAATCTTGGTGGAAGCCTCTCTGATACCCATCTCCAACTTTACATAAGCTTTCCTGGCCAAACTGTAAGCTTTTAAAATATTTCTCCTTTGCTTTTTTGCTTCTGATTCTTGTGGTAAGTCTGGCTAAAAGACACTACTTCCTGGATTCTGTGATGCCTTTAAATTTCCTCCACCAGTTTAATAAAGATCCATCACCTTTAAATTCATTCTCACAGAAAGTCTCAAGATATGGACAGAATACAGACAAATTCTCTGCTAGAATATAACATGAATGGCCTCTGGTTGAATTACAAATAGAGCCTTCATTCTCCACTGAAACTTCATGAGCACAGTCTTTACTAACCAAATTCTTATCTTCTGAGCTCTCACCAGAATCACCCACTAGTCTCTGCTTGCAATGTCTAAGACTTTTTAAGTCTACATCTCCAAACTTTTACAAACTCTTCTCACAAATCAGTTCCAAAGGCTTTTGAACAACATAGTCATATATGTCACAGCAATAAACCCAATTCCCAGTACCAATTTATGTGTTTGATAGTTTTTTGTTACTGTGATCAAAATATCTGAGAAAAATGAATTAGAGGAAGAAAAGTTTATATTGATGCATAGTTTTGGAGGTTCAATTCATAGTCAGCCAACTCCACTGCTCTGGGCCTGAGGTGGGGCAGAAAATTATAATGGAAGGATATAGTAGAGAGAAGCTGCTTATTTCATGATAGTAAAGAAGAAGGAAGAGAGAGGGCAAGGAACCAGGGACAAGATCTCATACTCAAGTCCATGCCCTCAGCTACTTTCTCTAGCAGTGCCCCACCTGCCTATAATTACCACCCAGGATTTTATTCAAATTATTAATCCACTGAATAGGTTAATCCACTGATGAGGTTACAGCTATCATAATATAATAATTTTACCCCTGACAGTCATGCATTACCTAACACACAAGCTTTTGGGGGAGATATTAAAGATCCAAATCATAATAGCACTTGTAGTAAGTGACAACCAAAGTAATCAGGATCATTTAAAGAGTAAAAGCAATGACAAGTTTAAAACCACATTTCTTTTTGGGTGGTCATTAATCATAAAACAGATTATTCAGTTCCCAGAATCTGAAAATAATTTTAGAATTCATATGCCCTTTGTGATTTCAAATGGCAACCAAACCTGGTAATTTTTAAATATAACTTAAATAGCATTAAATAAAAAAGAAGCAGAGCCAGAAAGAACTTTTGAAGTCTTTAAGCAATGAAAAGATATGGTTTCCATGCTTTGATTTTAAAATCAAAAAAAAGAAAATAAACCTAAATTATAAAGTAATTGTAAAGAGTTATAAAATGTTCTGATTTTTGCCTTGAAAATTATTTAAACAAATTTTTAAATGCCAATGGAAAAAAAGAATTACTTCAAAAACGTGTTTGGTACCTTGCATTGCTGCTGCATGCACTGGTCCTCTCTATGGATGAGATGCATTGCCATGGTAGGAGATACTTTTCTTATAATCTGAATGTCTCTGGCATCAGGCATAACACTATTCACTTTGGAGGATGGACACACTGTAGTTACTAGAGTAGCATGAGAAAACTTAAAACCTTCTAACCTTTCCTTTGCTATAACTACTGTAGTTTTAATGAAAACTCACTAGATGTTACTGTATCTGCTTAGTTACATATTAAGTTGATTCAACCTCACTTTATAGTTCATACAGCATTAGAAATTTATAAAAGATGTCACTCATAATAATAAAATTTTATTTTCTAATATTTTTAAAGCATGGATAATATAATTTGAAAAGCTTTGGCCACTGAATAATCAAATCCAAATTCATTTTTTTCTACATATGTCAGGGATACATATTTTATGTGAATGGATAATGTAACAGAAGCTTTCTTGGCCAGAATTTGGTTAGTAGTGTATTTTTAATACTCTTTCCTTACTGGTTTTTGTTTTAAGTTTCCTTTTCTGCCAGACAAATTAAACACTATTCTAATTTTACTAATGAACATAATATTTTTCTAATGAATCAAGAAAAAAAAACAAATATGATTTTATTTTATTTTAAAAGGAGCTAATTTTCCATTTTAATTTTCCATTGTCCACATTCATGCATTTTCAAATTCCAATTCTATTTGTCTGACAACATGAAAATTAGTCTGTTGTTGCTGTTCTTAAATAATTTATCTGTGTAAGAATGCACACTGAATGAAAAGCATCATGAAGTTGAAGACACACATTGTCTCAGAAGATCTGGAGTTCAGACTTCTTTTCCCACATTTTAGCTGCACAAATTTAGGTAATATTAGAATCCATCACCCAGTTTCCTTTTCTATAAAAAAGATTAATAAATGCCAAATGAGATTAAGTGATAATGATTTTAAGTGATAGATTTAGTCACTGAAAATTTCAGATACTCTTAAATTTGGAATCAATAAAGGAAAACTATATCTTGATAGTTAGAAAAGTAGGCCAAAATTAAGAGATAATATTTATGCATGTAATGCTAGAAAATGCTTTGCCATTAATGAACAGTATGATTTAGATGCTTACAAAATCATGAAAGCACATGTTGCTTTTGTAGTCAATTTAACAACAATAAAGGTCATTATCTCAAGGAATGAGATGTTGCCAGAATCACTAACTTCTGTTTCAATGGTTCTCTGCTTTTATTAGAGTCCCTTCAATCCATTTTACACAAGCAAAGTGATATTTTGTAATTTGAACATGAAATCTTCCAGTTTAAAATCATTCCATGAGTTCCTATTGTTTTGGCAAAAGTATGTAATATGTGGCAAATTTAGCATGACATACACATCTCCTGGGATGAAATCTCAGCCTCATCTGCACCCATTCTCTTTGTGCCTCCTGCCCTGGACACCCATCATGAAAGCCCTCTTATACTGGGGTGACCAAGTTCCTCATGTCTTCACCATAGAGCACATTCTGCTGGATTTTTCCCTCATCCTTCTGTTTCTGTTTCTACCTTTGACTCAAAGGTGAAACATCCTTTATTCTTTCAAAATGCAACTTAATCACAATCTGCTTTAAGAACTTCTTTGTGAGAAATGATCACTCCTTTATTTCAATATGTCTTATCCTTGTATCTATAACACTCATATATATTTTTTTCTGACTAGCCGTTGTAGGTATAGGCTGTAGATATGGATTTTGTGCCTCAAGAGTTCAGTTACTAAAGTCTTGGTTCCTAGCATGGTGCTGTTGGGGGATGGTAAAATCTTGGTGAGGTAGGCCTGTTGGAGAGGTACTTAGGTTATTGTGTGACACCTGAAGGAATGGTTTATAAAGGCCCCACCTGTCCTCTTTCTGCTCCTGTTTGACATATAACTACTTACTTCCTACCATGATGTGTGGCCCCCTACCCACACATAGGGCTGACTTAATTTGGACTTTGAGCTGTGAACTAAGTAAACCTTTTCTCTTTATATTTTAGGTGCCCCAGGTATTTCATTGTAGTAATACAAAAGTGACTAATATAATATGATATCTGCCTCATTTCTTATATTGTTTCCATCTAGCTCATTCTCAAGCACACATGTGGCACATACATGTGTGTTTGTTTCAACATAAATGAAAGGATAAGTTAATCCTATGTAGCAACAATAGATAGAACCAAAGTGTACAAGTTGGGCAGTACAGCTTATGCAGTACATTTTTAACTAAACATAAGTGTTTAATAAAATATTGGATAATCATCAAGTAGTTACGTTGTAGAATATATTGCTTTAGAATGAGAGAAGAATCTAGCTCAAAATTATTAGAGAAGGGATTAAACCATATAGTAAAATAATAATAATAATAATAATAATAATAATAATAATAATAATAATAATAATAATAAATTTTAACAGTCACAAAAACAACATAATAATGATAATGGCTTTATTCGTATATCACCTCCCACAGCAATGAATGAGTGCTAATTATGGACCAGACACACTGTGCTAAGTCGTTTATAAAATTTATCCCATTTATCAGTTTAAAAAAAGAGTAGGGGGTTATGAGGTGTGGTGGCGCACACCTGTAATCCCAATGGCTTGAGAGGATGGCAAGTTCAAAGCCAGCCTCAGCAATTTAGCAAGGCACTAAGCAATTCAGAGATATCCTGTCTCTAAATAAAATATGTATTTTTTAAAGGGCTGGGGATTGACTCTGTGGTTAAGCTCCCCTGAGTTCAATCCCCTGGTATCAAAAAAAGTAATAATAATAATAATAATAATAATAATAATAATAATAATAATAAAAGAGTTTGGGAGGTATTCAGGTGAGTGACAGGAATTCACACTTTGCTCTGACTCCTGAGCTCTTGCTTTTCCACCTGCTTTACTATGTTCACTTCCCTGCCTCTTACATTCTGGTGTCAGCAGAGCCCTGACACCACAGTATCTTACCTGAGGAGTATGGAACAGGAAACTGAGCGAACTGGGGCACAGAGCAATGCCACAGCCAAGGAGGCAGGAAAATTGAGGGGACATCATGAAAATGAGATGGATTCCTGGAATTCAAGGGGAGGAACAAGAGCTGAGACTCAGGTTAGTGAGAAATAGCAAAGAACTCCACTTGTTAGTTGAGCATACTTCAACTGACTAAAGAAAAACAAGAGGGAAGAAGAAGAAGAAAAAGTATTTTTGCTTTTAGATTTCATCGACATAAAGCTTTCCTTGATCTCTTTCTTCCCTTTGGCTCCATCCCTACCCCAATAATCCACATATACCCTCTTATTTAAATCCTTTTCACTTTGTAATAAAGCATGAAATTTGGGGAATATTAGAACTAGGTCCCAGAGTAACCCCTAAATTTACTATATTATTATACCAAAATGGTGTATTTTTTGAAAAGTAAAATGATTGCCAGACTCTGTTACATCATCTGATGGATGCATTTATAATATATTTGGTTTTCTACTTCTCCTTATTATCTAGAGGATGAACTGCAGGAATTTGAGTTTGAGGCCAAACTTTAGAAATACTAAGAAGGGAGTAAATTCCTCATTTATAAGCTTTTAGACATGATGGAGATGAATCTTCCAGATGCCACTCTTGCCACTCTAACTGAAGCAAGGAATAGATGCCTTGGGGATCGCAAATCTACGTAATTCAGCAAGCCTCAGTCATAGTTCTGATCATACAACAGGGGTTGCATTCTCTCTCCTTTAAACTACATCCTTAGCTCCATGATGAATTTTCTTTACCAGGGCATACTTATATTAGAATGTTGCTCTTAGTATACTTTTTGTTGCTTAAAAAGTTTATTTTTTAATGCTCAAATTATTTTGACTTTAATTTAAGCTAGATTTTTTTCTCATTTGCTTTAGAATGAGAGAAGAATCTAGCTCAAATTAAAGTGGGAATATGAGAAAACAAAAATGTCACTATTGTTTTCTACTTTTTAATAGATTGTAAATCTCACCAGTAATAATATCTCATTTTTTATCAAAGAGTTTTTGTTAACAAAATACAACTAAATATCAAAATCATACCGTGGCAGATTATCTAACAAAATTCTGTTTCATTTTCCCCAGCATGATACCTTGTTTCAGAAACTTTATTTAATTGTTATTTTGGCATTCTGTATGCTCTTATCAACTTTATATGTGTATACATGTGTGTATTTCAGATCATGTCAGTGAATGGGAAAGGTGATATTTACCTGAAGTAAGCATCACTTTTAGCAGTATGAATTATAAAGGATAGAAAAAAATCTACCAGATATATATCTGAGTTACAGTCACATGTGTACTATATGTATGTGTGCTTGAATGTGACTGTGGATAAAATTCAACACCTAATATAAAGGAATTCAACCTGATCTAATGTCTGATCTTTGTACCATATAACAATGTTCTTCATTCTCAGTTCAAAAGTCACATGTCTATTCTAGCTTCATGTCCCACATTTCCAGCTAAATGCATCAGAAAGGTCTTTAATGGGTGCAAATAAAACTAAATCATGACATTTTTTAAGGGAATGTCTAATGGAGAGCAAAATTTACTTTTTCTTCCTGATTACGTAATATCTGCCTCAGCCAAAATTGCAGTATAATATCTGGTAATAGTAATAAAAGAGGGAAGAAACAATAATAAAAGAGGAAAGAAAAACTTCATTCACTTGTGAGGCATCTTGGGATGCACACAGCAGCTCATATGTGCACACTGGCTTATGAAAAAATGAAACCTGCATTTTTAGTTTGGAAAACATGTTATGTTCAAAAAAGAAAATAAAAATTAAAGAAAAGAGAATTGGGCCTCACTGACTCAAGCTCTGATTCCAGAGACTTTTACTGTTGCTGGCATAATAATCATCGGAGGTTAAAGATCAAATGTAAAAATGTTTTGGACCTACTTGAATAACCCCCAGGGTTACTCAACATGTCATGTTGAGTAATGTTGTATATGTGTCAGGAATGTTGTATATGTGTCAAAGGATACATAATGCAAATGGATACTAAGAGTTTATGTTTTTAATATTAATCCATCAAATTACAGTAGCCCAAAGACCTTTTATGTTTTAGAAATCCAGAGTAATTCAAATATTGAGTTCCTCTTGAAAGACTTTACTTAATAAGCTTATTTGATTGCCTATTAGACAGTGGGCCCTCAAGGGTGTCAAGAAAATGAATATGCAATCACCCTTGAGGAGCTCACAGTCTGTTCAAACCAATTATGTAAAATATTATTAAAATAAATAATATCACTTAAGTAGCTTAGAGAGATAAAATAATATTGGGTTCTTTGTAACAGATAAAGCTTCATTGAAATTTGTTACTGATTGTTCTTTTTTATTAAAGATTAAAGGTTCACATTGTATTATTTTACCAGTCTTCAAGTATGTTTATGCATGGACAATTCAAAGATACAGAAATTAATTTAAAATATGTGTGGTCCTTTAGTTGTACTCATGGGAAGAGTACAATGCCATCACTCTTGAATAACAAAGATGTGCTTACGTACAGAGGATGATATGAACTAGCTCTGAATTTTCCCTCTAGCAACACAATCCTCTATACTGTGTCAACCTCAGAGGAGTAATAGAGACCAACAAATCTCCTTGGTATCTTTTCTCTTCTCCCATCCTCTGGGTTGGCTCAGATGGAAAGTACTTACTTTTAAACCATTGGAAGTATATTACTTTTTGGAAACATTATTTATAGGTTTTTAGACATTCTAATTTTATATATTCAGCATTCTGAAGTAATTGGATAATCTTATTTTCCTAGATATGCCAAGTATTCCCAAACCCTCATGCTTTCATCTAATGTAATTATACCAAGTTCAGAACCTTCCACTATAATTCCAAGATTACTGGAACATGTATTTTTTTCTCTTGGTCACTCACGTCTCATTCTGAACTCCTACCTTCTTTTTAATCACTACCAGCTCACTGCCCACTGTTCATCCTGGGTGCTGTCTTCTCCCTGTTCCACTTGATCTCAAGTGTAGGCAGAAAGTACCCACTAAGGCCCCATTACCTCACAGCTATTGTGTACATCAGATTGCATGAAGTTTGGAGGTGACAGAGGAGAATCGCAATATAAAACTTGGAATCCTCTAAAACTTAATATAGATACCATGTTCCTTAAGTAGGTTATTTCTGTCATTCCCATAGAAGAGGGCTTATTTGTTCCTGCCCTTTTTAGGTACAGGCCTCCTCTGAGGACTCTAGGGCCTAGAACTTTAGAACTGAAAGATGCTCATAGCTTATGGTCCCTCCTCTTACCTCACCAACCAACAACTTATAGAGTAAATCCACATACTTTAGAACAAATAATAAAATATATAAACAATAATGAAACACTCTCTCCCTGAGGTAAACACTCTTGACTACATTAGAAATAGAATTGCTGTATTTTCCTAACTTTTCCCTATAGACACTTTACATTCTAGAGCTAAAAAGTCTATTAAAGAACTTTCCAAAACAAGAAGCCAGTTTCCCTCCCCCAAGTAAATTTTGTTACTGCATAGATAGAAGAAATGATACAGACAGTGCTGTCCAGTTTTTAAATAAAGGTTTCTTCTATTTTTTTACATGACTTTGCATTTCTTTGCTTGATAATCTTTATTTTTCTACCCAGAAGAAATATACAATACCTCCAAATAGCATTTCTAAAAAATGAGAATACTGGTCTCTGGGAAAGAACAGTAAGCAGCAAGCACATTGTGTGATACAGAAGTGAGTCATTTGGAAGAGGCAGATGGCTCTGGCTGAGAGAACAAATTAAAATATGACACCAGGGGAACTCAAACTTTATATTGGACTGAGAGCTTAGAGCATTTGTCTTTCATAACAAGGTTAAAAACTATGTGAACATAGCTACAGGCAACAACCTTTTGTCTTTGAGCCAAATGTTGAAAATAAGTCCTCCACAGTGATCGACTCACTTCCATCTGTGTGTGCCAACCCCACCTTCCAGAGTTCCAAAGCCAAGGGTACCTCCAGTGAGAAGGCAATACCTCCTATCCCAGGTCTAATAGCTACAATCTCCAAAGCTAGTTTTGACTCACAATTTTTGTCCTTCTTCTTCATATCCCTGTATTTGTTTTTCTTGCCTCTTTTCCTTTTCTCCCACAGTAGCTGTGGTCCATCTTTAAGTTTTGTGATATCACTCTTAAATTTGGGGTACAAGAGGACAGAGGTGATAGCTGCAATGCCCATTGTCTTTTCCTCCCCTCAGATGGACGTTTTTACCACACTTTACAGTATTTCCCCAGCTCCAGTAGGTTTACTGTTACATGGCCATTTTGTAAAGCTGCATTCCTAAGGTACTTCATCACTGTTTTTTATTATATGCACTTGAAACTTTCCAGAACTTTTACTGGAGGAGGATTCAGTAAAATGGAGTTAGCATTTGGACCCCGAAAAAAGTCAGAATCAAAAATAACAGGAATCACGTGGTTGACATTATTTAAATGTCATAAAGATAAAAGACAGACATTTCACTGTTCATAACATGGCCAGGAAAAGTGACATGTAGCAAAGATTTTTGGTCCCTGCCACTTGCAGGAGCATTAGGTTCTCAAAGAACCCTGTATTGATTTAAACTTACTGACACACAAAGTATGCAACATGCAAATATTTGATTACATAACCACATAGTAATCCCTCAAAGTAATCTCATGCCCTACACTTTGCACAGAAGTAGCTTTGAATCTAGGCAGACTTGTCCACACTATGAAAAGCAGAATTATATCTTTTAAGAAAGAAATTGATAAATAATAAAAGTAAGAATAACTCTGAGAAGTCATTTTGGAGATACAGAGCAACTAAACTTCTGAAAATGTTAGAACGTTAGATTTATGTTCTGATTACTCTTCTGAAAGATCTGGACTTTTTTTTTTTTTCCCTAGAAGCTACGTGGCATATTTTCATCCTCAGATTCACTTTTGCCCTGGACTCTTACTCACCCTTCCCCTCCCTAGGGAGAGAAGCTGGGAGGCGGGGGTGGGGGATGTGCTGTTTCAGCCAACTGGCTTTATTAAAGCTTTCTCATCTATGAGACATGAGAATGTTTGTGAATCTGCTTCTCTTCTAATTGGCAATGAGAAGTACAATTGCTCTGTAATTTAGAAAGTTCTAGGTCCCACCAACATTATTTAAACCAGGTGTTGAACCCACCTCCAGTCCAAGTGTAAGCTGGTGATGTAGATCAAATGACAATTTAAAGTATCCTTAGGAATAAGCTAAACACCAACCACCACAATTTATTTTGTTGTTGTTGATGTTAGAGCCAAGGAAAAGAACTAATGCAGGGAATGTACTAGAAATAACAATAGACAAGGGCATGAAACTGAATTCTTGCTTTGATTCTGGCAAAATTTACCTTAATAAAGCTAAGTAAATCCCTTAAAATTTCTGGAACTTGATTTTCTAATCTGTGAAATTTTTGAGCAATATTTTCAAAATATTTCACTATGTAATTTACAAGATTTCCTCTAGATCTCAGGTCCTGTCCTTCTAATCAACACAGAAAAAGACTTCACAGCAGAAAGTTTGTACCCATATGATATGAAGGTTGGATATTGCAAAATTTTACGGCTTTGAGAAACTCATATTCAGTTTGCACTTTATCACCAATGTTTTGCTTTCATGACATTTTTTTTTTGTAAAAATATTTGCTAACATTGTTGAGGGATTTCCTAGCTAAAACATAATCAAGGATGTCTCTGAGGACCATTTCTCTTTTATCCCAGTTCCATCTTTTGATCTCCTATAACTAATAAAAAAAGATCAATGTCATAATTGAAGGAATTATGGCTAATGAGACTTCACTGAAAATCACAAGATTTCCTCCCTTCCCTAATGTTTGGCTGTAAGCAAAATCCAAGACCAGTATCTTTTATTTTCCTTTGTGTTAGTTCATGTTCGTGTATGGAGAACTTGGGGCAGTGACTCACAGTACTGGCCCACAGCCCGCACAGCTGGATAGGCACAGAGTGCACTTAATAAAAGCAACAGAGAAAGAAAAGGGTTTATTTAAAAAATATGTACAGCTTACTGCTACAAAAGTAAGATGGAAACTTTTCAAAGAAAGCTGCTTAAAGGAAAGGAAGTTTCGGGGGGACTAATTTAAATTATTTTTTACAACCATTAAGATGAAGATACTTCTTTAAGGCAACATTTCCATCTGGAAACCTCAGTCTCTTCCACCAAAAACAAGCAATGAATTTAGGAATATCACAAGAGTTAAACTCTGGTGATCCTTTAGAGGCAAAAATGATAAAATATAAACCCTCCACCATAATTTTGGAACTCTTGAAAAATTGAATAGGAATAGGATCATATGTAGACAAATGTTTTTTAAAAGATATTGTATAACATCATTAGAGATCTGGCAAATGAATGAACTCAGAAATATCTGACTCTAGCTCAGAAAGAGTAAGCCTGCTAATAAACAATGCCATAAAAGACACATTTTTACAGAAGCAGAGATTTTTGGTTGGATGTACTCCCTCTTATCTCTTTTTTATGTTGTGTCCTGTGCTTTTGTTATCTTATCAAAAAAATCCCTTTCCATTCCCAAGCATCTCTCCTATGTTTTTTTTCTGATAGTTTCATGGCTTCAGGTTTTACATTTATGTCTTCAATCCATTTTGAGTCAACTTTTGTGTATGTTGAAAGATGGGGGTCTAGTTTCACCCTTCCACATGTGACTATGTAGTTTTGCCAACACCCTGTTGTGGAAGACACTGTCCTTTCCTCAAGGCATGTTCTTAGTGCCCTTGTGGAGGGTCAGCTAGCTGTAGACCTGTGGATTTAAGAGGACACACATCATTCTGTTCCAGTCTATACATCTGTATTTAAGCTACTACCATGCTATATGAAAGTATTCACTTTTCAGAGAAAATTTATTGTGGTAAATAGATTAAAATATTCAGAGGAATTCACATATTGCTGGGCACTGTGGCCCATGCCTGTAATCCCAGCAACTCAGGAGCCTAAATCAGGAGGATCACAACTTTCAGGACATTCAGTAATTTAGCGAGGCCCTAAGGGACTTTGGGAGACACTGTCTCAAAATAAAAAAATAAAAATGCGGCTCAGTATTTAAGTGCCCCTGGGTTCACTTTCTAGTACCAAGAATAAAAAAAAAATAAAAAACGAAAGAATTTCATAATTCACATATCACTGTAAGATTTTTCATGTACCTTTTGCAAATTGATCACTAAGTTAAAAGCAAGGGTTTGTTAAAACTGATGCTATAAATAATTGTTAAAGTGGTAGTAGCATACTATGTAAAAATGCACATATATATAAAAACAGAACATATTCATTCTAATTATGAGGAAATGAAATATTTAAATCTTTAAGTACTTCATTATGTCCTATGAGTACTTATCCAAAGGTCTGCTCTGTGATTATTGTAATCATGGTGCCTATGAGGAAAGATAAGCTAACTTCCATAAAAAATAGCTTAGTATCTACGGGAGAAAACAAACCTGTCCCTTGTAATAAACCACAAATATCTGATCCATTTATTCTCTTTAACTCAAAAAAAAAAAAAAAAAAAAAAACTTATGTTATACTAGATTGTGCTTTCAGAATAAAAAAACAAGAATTCTCCAACAATTCAGTGATGAATTGGAAAGCATTCTAATGGTGGGCACGAACAAGTTAAAGCTCAATTTAGACAATCAGTGATAATGAATTTTAAAAAGATTTTCAAATATCAGACAACAATGATTAAAACTTTAAAAGTGTCATTTATGGTTGAATTTAAGAAATTCAAACATGCATTAGAAAATGCAATGTAAACAATAATAGGCTTATACATCAAAGGAAGACTTCTGGGGTCAGGCAAGTCTTCACTCACTGAAATCTCGGTGACATCATTCACTTTACATTGCATGTCACAAATTGACAATATAACAAAATATAATCATATCTATTTTACATGTCATAATGATTTAAAATAATGTAGAAAATGTCTGACAAAATTAAAGTTGTTAGAGTGGATATTATATCATTATTTTCTATTATACAGTTTTTATTTTAGTAGGTGAACAATAATATAATGGAAAGAGAAAATAATGGAATGAATAATTTAAATGTCAATAATTTAACTTTATTAGTAAGTTTATTGCATATTTGTTAAAAGGAAGGGGCTGGTAACTCTATGATTGTGTGAAAGAGCAACACTTCAAAGTATATGAAATGAAATATTACAGAGATACCAGGAGAAATAAACTTGTAATATTATTATCCATTTAATACTACCTTAAAATTAATAGATCAAAATTAATAAGGATATAAATATTTGAACAATACAATCAACCTGATCTCATTGAAATGTATAGAACTCCATTTCAAATAACTGCAAAATAAACTTTCTTCTCAAGTAGAAAGGAAGCAGTCAAAAACTTAAATTATATTTTAAGCCATAAGACAAAGCTCTGTAAACTTCAAGAACAGAAAATATTTATAGTCCTACAAAGGAGGAACATTAGAAATTAATAGCAATGAGAATAAACATTGCCATTATGTGTAAAATAAGCAATAGAATCTAATCAACCCATGAGATGAAGTTGAAAATCACATAGGAATTTAGAAAATAGAACAAACTGAATAATTAGGGCAATACAACATGGCAAAATTTGTAAAATATAGCTGAAAGAACTGAAGTACTTATCTCTCCCTATCTTAAAATCCATCACCAAATTGAATTATTTAAAACAACCCCAGGTTCTCTGCACAAGGGTCACAAGGTTCTCTGCAGGGGAGGCAGGTGTCAGCTGAGCAGTTCCTCTGCTGGTCTCACATACAGGGAGTTTATGCAGGTATGAGATGGCTAATGTCTAACCTACATGTTCTCAGTTGCTAGTAAGGTCATCCAGGTGACTACTTGAAAATCATGTGTGTAATTTTAAATGTGTTTGTTTTAATCTAATGTGACTGGTATTAGTAAATACAAATGAAGTAAATCTGATATCATCATATCCTGAAACCTTATTAAATTCAGTTAATAATATGAATAGTTTTCATAGATTCCTCAGGACTTTGGTTGTAAACAATTAGCTTATTTATGAATAAAAAGAATTTGGCATAATTCTTTTTAATATTCATGTATTTTTTGTCTTGATTCATTATACTGAGGAAAGACAATGTTGATAAAATGTTGTATCAGACAATGTCTGATTCAATGTTGAATAGCAGTGAAATGTGTGTTTATTTGATTTATTTATTCACAGTTCCAAATCCATACTTCTCTGTTCATATTTATTTATAAATGGACCATATGAACATTTCTTCCTTGTCAGCTGGCTCCATGTTAAATATTTTCAGTACTGGAGGAACACTACTGGTAAAAGGGGGTTCTCCTTTTGGTGTTAGTATGATTTATTTATTTTTTTATTCTTATGCCTTTGGTTCATAGAGTTCAATGATACATAAGATATCCAGTTGTATTTGGGCACCAGGAAGTATTGCCAGCAGCCCAGTGGAAACATCTCAGTGAGTTTTGCTTACCCACTATCCAGTGCTCCCTCAGTGAGTTTTCACCATGAAGTGGACCACAGTCTTACCCTCTCTGCAAGGTCGGAATATCAGTAGAAATGTGGTCTCTCTATAAAGTTATTCCATCCTTGTGCATTCTTCTTCAATTCTAGACATAGTGACTATTATGTATTTCTGATTTCTGTACTTTTTTTTTCCTTTGCAGTACCAGAGATCAAATCTAGGACCTTGTGAATGCTAGGAAGAGCTCTACCACTAAGTAACACGCCCAGCCTGATTTTCCTATTCTTTTATTTCCTCCTTATACCTTAGTCACAAATCCCCTGTTACTAGTTAACAATTCTTTATATTGAAAGTTCTCTATTAAAATTACTGGTGATGTTTTCACTATACTTTGGCTAATATATATTTGAAAATAAAAACTCTCGCCATGCTTCCAATCTTAAGGGAAAACTATTAGATTTTCATAATAAAGAATGATTTTAACATTTGAGGTTTTAGATATTCTTTGTGATTTTCAGAAGAACTTCTCTGTTTCTGGTGTACTTAGAAATATTTAAACTATAAATTGATAATGATGTGTGCCAAAAAATGTGATTTTTACAACTTCGAGATAATGATAACATTCTTATTTAATGAATTAGACTATGTGATAATTTAATAATTTAATGAATTACATTTTGGATATTCAAATTATGAGTCAAACAACATTTCTAATGTTTAATCTACTTGACACCAAAGCTTAAAATATTCAGGAGAAGTTTAAAAATTATAAACTTGACACTAAACATTGTAAAAGTGTGCAAAAAGGAAAAAAAGAAAGAGACATAACAAAATGGAGAGGCCCATAATGATTTAAAAAATTCCATAGTTAAGGTGTAAAAAATTCCTTAAATTGATCTGTGTATTCAGTGCTATCCTAGTCAAAATTTCAGCTTGTTTTTTATTTTATTGGAATTAGATATGCTGACTTGAAATGTTATGAGTAAAATCAAAGGCAACATGATAACTAAGCAATCTTGAAAAATAAGAGCAAATGAGTTGAGCTTATATCTTAACTGGGAAAAAGTTCTATTCAACAAATGATAGTTTAATATTATATCTATATGTAAATTTGATGAATGTCAAGGATCCTTTTATAAAAAATGTTCTGAATATATAATGAAATGAAACTGAAAACCAAACAAGAAAAAATGTAATATATTCTTGTTTTAGGAAAAGTAGCAATGTCTTACCCAGAATATAGTAAGATATAGCAACAGAAAGAAATGGGTATATCAGATTTCATAAAGATTAAACACATGTGGTATCAAAAACACTTGTAAAAAAATGAACTAGGAGGCCAGGCAACAATAGAAAATAACTTCTTATACATACACTTGTTAAAGGACCTGTATCCAGAAGATAAGTATATGTACAGCTTCATAACAAAAATAGACAATTAAAAATAATAAAGCACTCAATATATACATTTCAAAGGAAGATAGAAGAATTAGCAATATTTGTCAATCATTATCCTTTGTTACCCAAGACTTGCAAATTAAAACCACGATTAGATATGGCTTATGCTGACTAAAATGGCTAACCTTCAATTGTGAGAAACCGGAAAGCTGAATATGGTTTAAGTATAGAATGGTACAACCATTTTGGAAAATAGATGGAAAATTTCTCATAAAAGTAAGCATACACTAACCCCGTGGTCAGCAATTTCATTTTGGTGATTATCCAGGGGTATAGGTTTTGGTTTTGGTTTGTTTTTTTCTCTTTTGTAAATGATTAAATGAAGTCTTATTTGGATGATTAATAAGATACTTGAGTTCATTCTGTATTTGGTACCTTTTAATTTCATCTCTTTATTTGGCTGTGTTCACACTGATATTGCTGCAACACTTTTTAAAGATAAAATTTTAAAAATATAAATATCCTAAATATCCGAAGCTTAGAAATCATTAGGCAAGCAATCACTGTACTAAATACTTTCCTAGGGGGTTATTTTTAATTATATTCATCTAATTTATTCAGAAATATTTTCATCATACTCATTTTGTAATATTTAGTTAAGTGAAGCATCTCTTTGGGAAAGTTTCTATTTTAAGTGCTTAATTATTTAAATATTTACTTAATTTAGAGAGTTAAAAAGATATATGACTGTCCTTTCAATATTTCTCAGGAAAATATAAAATTCTTGCTTTTGCAAATTCATGTGAAGTTGAAAGCATTTACTTAATTAAACAAACCTTCATTGAAAGTTTTGCCCTTTGCCTTTTCCCCCACCCATTATCCAACTACCATTATGGAAAACATGGCTCACCCAACATCTGTTATTGAAAACTTTTCTCTTATTTCTCCTTGGCCTTGTTTAGGCGGTGCACTCTATTGAAAATTTCTATACCACTATAGCCAAGCATACATTTTTCTACAGTGGCGGGTTATGGAGCTATTTGTCAAACTTCAATTTCAAGATCTACCATTTATTTATTTTTTGTATATTTAGCAAGCTTCCTAAATAATTTGTTACTCAATTTTGTCTATACCTATTATATGGGATTTCTAAGATGACTAAATTAACAAATGACCAAAATAAATTTAGAAAAGCACCTCTCCTTAAGTAAGCACACGGTATATGTTAGCTATGAGCATCATGATCACAGGCTAAGCAGAGTGATCCAATATGGATCATAATTACATATCTCTCTGATTACATCAGTGGGCTCAGGAAATTCAAGAAGTTGTTCTGCAATCCATCTTTTCCTTTGGAGGAACATAGTAAAAGGAAAACTGACTTTCTGGTTTAATTGCCTTATAACTGGAACTTTGGGTCAGAAAATTAATAATATTTACCAGAAGAAAGAAATCTTACCTATTGCACACCCTTATCGAGATACCTCTAACTGAAGGATTGTTGATACTAAATAAACCTAGACTGGACTCTATAAAGCATAGATCCTTAAATAATGTCACATTGAATTATACAATTTGCCTAGATATTAAAAGAGAGAGAGTTTTTATATCCTAAATAATTTAAATGTTCCTGTCAAATAGGAACTGTTGTCATCCCTCACTTACAGCCTTTATCCATCACTCTGAACTAGAGAGCACTTGTCCAATGCAGAAAGGAAAGAGCACTCCCAGACTCCTCTCTGCCTGGTTGACACTCTCTTTTATAAAAATAGCCTACATCCTTAAGACAATTAAGATTTCCCTTTTATGCATGTATGATTTGAAAATCTGTCACTGTATTTGCTAAATTATAAATTACTGTAACACTGGAGGCTGCGTCTTTGATCTCTCAAACCATCAATGTACCTCACCTGGAACTCAGAATAGATACTGCAAGATTTGTAAGAGAATAAAGGAAAAAAATGTTCCCTACAATTTTGAAGTATAGGCAGTTCTCTTGAATTGAGTACCTCAATATGAGGAAGAAAATCTCTCAAGTTCTGTTCACTGTTGTATAAATGATCATTACCCTGATAGCAGAGACTATAGATCTATCAAAAAGCTCAAAATCACACATTGCTAATTTGGGAAATAAAATCTCATATCCCTTTCTTGCTTCTTTATTATATCAAGCCATCTAAAGGTGAGATTCTGCATTTGGTCACAGGTAATCACACTATATTTTTTAAACTTAAAGCTACACAGGTCTCCTGCCAACTGGATAGCTTGTAACCTCACATGGATCTTATTCCTGTATCTCAGCAAAAGGCTTTTCAAAGCCTTAGACACGTATGCCACCTTTTTTTAGAAGTTGACACAATTTGTTCTGAAACTTATCATTTGAAAGAGGAGGTAGATCTGATTTTAGAGCAATAATGAGAATATATGTATAATTTCTAGGTATGCAAGTATTTTGTATGTGTTATATTTTGCTATTTTAAGTACATTAAATAATTATTGAAGCACAGTAGAGAACAAATATATTAATAGTTACATAGATTGATCAATAGATACAGATGGAGTTATTTCAATGACATCAGCTAATTGCTATTTTGGTTTTTATTCAAAGATGGAAAGCTAATCTAATGTCTTTTACTTTCTTTTAATTATAATTTATTAATATAATTCAAGCTTATTCTTGCATACATTTTCTTTATGGTTACTGGCAATGAGAAATGAAATGGGACACCTAAAAATGGAGAAAATTCATGTGCTTTATATTCCGCATAATTTTCTATAATAACTTCATTGGTTTTAGCACTTCTGAAGAAGTTGTTACATAAATATTTGGTAATAATTATCTTGAATGTGTCATTTGATAAATGCTTATGGTAATATATCTTTGTTTTAGGATATTAATAATAATTAAGTTTCAATTGAAAAAACTGAAAAAAAATAAAACATAAATCTAGTGCATCATTTAAATTTCTGTCATGTTTTAAGGAAAACATGCATTTCCTATGTTCCCTTTAGCACTAAGTTGCTTTCCATTTGGGTTAGATGGTATTCATAATAAATTGTTTTCAAAAAGTAGGCAAAAACTTATTGTCAATGATATTTTTAAAATATATATTTTTAGTTGTAGATGAACACAATATCTTTGTTTGTTTAGATTTTTTTAAATGTGGTGTCAATGATCTTAAAAGCTGCCTAGTATCCACTAGCCTATTAGACTTGTTGCATTTCCTCTACATAATTCATAGTTCATCTGGGAAATGAAACATTATTTCATTTTGACCCTATAATCTCTCTTCCGCCTCCATGTAGTTTTAGTCTAGCCTAGCCACATTGTTTTGTGCTGTCCAGAGCTTCTGAACATTTTGGAGAAATGTCTTCCACAACGTAGTGATTGTGGTTGCAAGTTAACCAAATTTTAATTTTTATTGTTTTGTTAATTATAAATAATATACTGCCATTGAGAAACATAACATTGGTGATATTATTTTATAAAGCTTTATAACAGATCCTTTTATTTGTTTATATATAACTAATCATATCCTCTCTATTGTATGAAAAATGATCTTAAAATGTCACCTTGAATTTAATAATTTTAAAAGAAACAGTAGAGCAATACAGTGTGAGCTCATAATATATTACTGAGTGCCATTCTTTAATTCATACACTTGACAGAATTTTATTTAATACAAAGAAGGCAATTCATCATACAGCAGGTGCATACTAGGTTTTTATTGCTGGGCTGGCTAGAGGCATTCTAACACTTTTCCATGTGAAATAGAGTTCTACAACTACCACCCAAAGGATAACATCACACTCACACCTCATTTTAAGAACATGACAGATGGAAAATTATTTTTTCATAGACGAAATCTTGTTTAGACCTATTTATTTCCATCATAGAAATGTAAAAATATATATGCAAAAATCTGCCAAAGGAAAAGGAGAGTTCAAACATTAAGCTATCCATATGGTTAGTAAATATGGAAAACTGAACCCAGTGTGTTCTCTTACATATTCCTTTTTTTAAAAAAAAAATTTTAGTTGTCAATGAGCCTTTATTTTATTCATTTAAAGTAGTGCTGAGAAACAAACCCAGTGCCTCACACATGCTAGGCAAGCATTCTACCAATGAGCCACAATCTCAACCCCTTACATATTCTTCAGTAAGAAGAATGTGAGCATTTGCAATTGGTAAATGGAAGGTGAGGTCAGTATAATTCAGAATTCATGTAGGTCTATGTGAAATATTTCCTAGCATAGTGAAGAATGGCCATTGAATGCATGGTGCACCAAGATTTAAATGCACCAGTCTACAGAAGGATAGAGTACTACCCATGAGCCCATCCAGCCCTAGTTCTTCTTGGCTCAGCCTGAGCATGTATTCATGTCTAACGTGCTTATTCTGTAGTTCGCCCTGGTTATTTACAATCTATCCTTGTCATCATACCTCAGCAGGATGAAGCTTTTTTTTTTATACCACCTTTTCTCTATTTGCCATCATCATCTCCAATGGGCAAACATTTGTATTTACAATAACTTCTCCTTACATATTAGAATTATAAAAGTCTTTAAAACTGTGCTAATATTTTAAAAGGAGAGCCAATTCTTTGGAGTGCTCTGGATACAAATTAAAACAAGATTTTGTGGCTTGTACAAATTTATTTTTCCATAAACCTACTTATGTTGTTTAATAATTGTGCACATTGTGTATTTTTTGACATTTTACTGGTTCTTTTTACTTTTACATGACAGTAGAATCTGTTTTGACATAATAATAAAAGCATGGAAAATATCATGTTCTAGTTCAGACCCCAGTACTTCTCTTTCCCCTTCTCTTTCCCCACCCTCTGCTCCTTTCCCTCTATTGGTCTTTCTGCCATTTACCAACAGTTATTTTTTTTTTCAAATTAATCTCTTGATGGTGAGATTCACGTGGTATATTCATACATGTGCATAGGAAAGTTATGTCAGATTCATTCCACTGTTTCTCCTTTCCTACCCACTTCCCTTTTTTCCTCTTTGTCTAATCTACTGAATTTCTATCCCTCCTCCCCTTTATTGTGGAACATTGGACCTTTGGTTTTGGGGATTGGACTTATCTCACTCAGCATGATAGTTTCCTGATCCATCTATTTACCACAAATGTCCTAAAGTCATTCTTCTTTATGGCCAATTAATACTCCATTGCGTATATACACCACATTTCATCTGTTGAAGGGCACCTAGGTTGGAGCCATAGCTTAACTGTTGTGAATTGTGCTGCTACAAACATTGATGTGGTTGTGTTACTGTAGCATGTATACCACTGCATTGGTGGGATAACTGGTTCAAATGATGGTTCATTCCTAGTTTTTTAAGGAAAAAAAATGGAGATACTGCTTTCCAGAGGGGTTTACCAATTTGCAGTCCCACCAGCAGTGTATGAGCATTCCTTTTTCCCCACATCCTCGCCAACATTTATTGTTACTTGTCTTCTTGATAATTGCCATTCTGACTAAAGTGAGATGAAATTTAAGTGTAGCTTTAATTGTGTATTTATGTGATTCAAAACTATACACATTATATATTTTTTCAGAACCACATAGACTGTATTACATTTGAAAGATTTCTACTGTATAATATTATAGAAACTGCCATCAAGTAAATAAAGTATAAAATTTTCTGGGTTTTTTTTTTAACACTTAAAACCATTTCCTATGCTTTCCTATCTCCTTAGTTCCTTGACTAATGAGGCTTCTACCTCCACAGATATATCCTAGTTCTCCCTCATGGTAAGTTTGTCTAATAAGCACTCATGAAACACTTGTGTTTTCATAGATCTAAGAAGCACTGCCACTCAGGTATAGAAATCTCCAAGAGCATCTCTGTATTTGAATTTTAGCTCTGTTTCTTGCTAACTGGGGAAAATGCTCAACCTCTCTGCTATTCAGTTCTCTTCTCTGTAACAACTGTAATGAAGTCATATCTTCCTTAGAGGATTTTGTGAGGGAAAAAATGAATTATTTTGAAAGAACTGCTCAATACCAAAACTAATTTATTAAGTGATCAATAAATAAGAGCTATGACTTACTTTTACTATCAGCACTTTTTTGTTATTGATTCCATCCCCCCCCCCTTTTTATTATCCAAAGGTTCTTCTGGTATTTATTTTCCACAACCAGTTTTTAGTTTCAGATATTTATATACTTAATCTTTGAAAGTCATTAATGAAAACAAATGTATTAGCTCACAACATCATGTGACTGGTCCTATATTTGATTTAGAACTTAACTCCTAAATATATAATCCTCAAGATATTTGCAGATTAATTTGCAATTGAGGAATACATAGAATAAAGTAGAATGCAACCTCTGGAAAGTTACTGTGTCCTTCACTTACCTAAAACTAGAGCAATAACATTTTTAGTCATGCTCAGAAATATTTGCTCTTGTCCCACACATTTTATTTAAACGATGCATCTCTCTTTAATTGTAATTATTCTTCATGCACTTGGTGACCTACATTTGTTACTGGTAATAAATTATTATTAATAAACAGTGAGTCAGGATATAGCAACTCTTTAGTTAGTTGTTCTTTCCATGTGTTTGCAATGTTCTAGGTCACGCCACTTGCAGGATGTTTGTATATTCACTGGGGAGCTATGAACAATGGAACTGTTGAAAATATCTGGCTTAGTCGTGCAGTATAGAAATTGAAAAATTCTGAGGACAGCTGTGTAATATAAGCAGCAGCTGGAGCAATTATGTTCTACAAAAAATGAGTGTCTTAGGCCTCTGTGTATCAACCAATAAGAATAAATATAGTGCTCTTTCCTACTTGCATATTTAAAGTTTATTTTAATATTTAGAATAAACTTCACACTGTTCAATACTTGTGTATTAATTTAGCAATGTATTAAATTTCCTAAATTATACGTCCACTTGTATGTTTGCATATCCACCATTTTTATTACCAATGTGTGTGTGTGTGTGTGTGTGTATATATAATGTTACAGAAAGTGCAAAGGAACACTACCTTCCATATGGTGTTCTCTAAATTCTATTGTCCACTAAAGCAAACAAGCAAACTAGGGTTCTTTGGGAAGAAGATGACAACAGATCTGAGGCAGCAAATATGTAAGTTGAGCCTGGTATATCTTATAAATAATACTGATGTTTGATAAGCATAGACAAAAAACAAAAGGATTTTAAATGGTATCACCATAAAGAAATTATAAATACCCAGGATTATATATATATTAACATGATTTCATCATTCATCAATATATATAGGCATTAAGACATCACATCTCCAATAAATATATACATTTTACTCTCTACCATGCGGGCCACATGGTCACTCTTCAGGAACGCCTGAGTAAGAAAATGGCCAGGAAAGAGAGTGAGCCATGGAGATGCCAGTTCCTTGGGGTACACATGGGGCCATCTCTCAAGTGTATCATGGAAAGCAGCAGTGTAGGTCACACCCAGCCCCAATACCTCCTCACTGTGCAAACTCAGCCACATCACACATTTTGCTCCTGTATCCATATTTGCAAACTGAAAGTAATAATAGTTAGTAGTCTCCCCTTGTATGAGGGGGTTTCTTTTCTTTTGGGGCAGTAACCAATGATTAAATTCAGGGGCATTTGACCACTGAGCCACATCCCCAGCCCTATTCTGTATTTTGTCTGGAGACGGGGTCTTACTGGGTTGCTTGGTGCCTCGCTGGTGCTGAGGCTGGCTTTGGGCTTGCCATCCTCCTGCCTCAGCTTCCTGAGCCACTGGACAGGTGTGTTCCACTGGGCTCTGATGAAGGGGATAGTTTTCAAGGACCCCAGTGAGTTACTGAAGCCATGAATAGTACTTAGCCCTATATATACCATGTTTATTTCCTATAACTATGATATAGCTTCATTTATACATCAGACCCAGTAAGAGATGAGCAATAGTACCAATAATAAACTGGAACAATTATAATAATGCATTTGTAATAAAAGTAATTTAAAACTTAAAAAATAAATACATAAATAAATGTAAACTTTAAAAAATTAAAAACAAACAGAAATGTCTAGAGCACACTGTGGTTTCAACTCATTATTTTGTATATTGATAGATAAAGGAAAGATTCAAATATTTATCCTATCTTTTGTGGACTATATTGTAGATTAATCAAATAATTAATGTGGAAATTTTTTAAAGATAGTGCTATCATGGTTAAACAAAAAGAATAAATGATGGAATTTTAAATACCAAAGAAAATGATAGATCTGAATATTAATATCAATATCTGCTAAAACCAGTAGGAAACAAGTTTATGGACAAATCTCTAGAGCATTAGATCCACTACCTCTGAAATCACTAATAAATCTTAATATTTCTAAAAGTGAATATTCAGATACTTAACTCTTCCCAATTTAAAGCAATAAGAAATAAACAGTACCTCACATGAAGCATTCTCACTAAAAATTTGCACCTAGATATAATCAAACCTCTGACAGAAGTTTCCACCAAACATAAAGGAAAGGGATCATGTTAAATGATTCCACGAAAACACAGTCATTCAAATTAAGAATCAAAAGTACTACTAGAAACTAGTTTTTCAGTTTCAGTAGAAAAAAAAAAACAAGGAGTGGGGGGAGAAGGGATATTATGTATTCGAGGAGACCTGAGATACATAGCAAT
Source organism: Marmota monax (assembly GCF_021218885.2). NCBI lineage: Eukaryota > Metazoa > Chordata > Mammalia > Rodentia > Sciuridae > Marmota > Marmota monax. The sequence continues at coordinate 21,865,676 of NW_026692781.1, forward strand.
CAAAACAAACATGTAAATGTTGTTTGAATATATAATTAGGGAAAATGGGGAGAGGGTTTTGGATAAATTAAATGTTTGGAAATTGTGTCAGATGTGAAAATAGTATTATAATTATGTCTTATAAGTATATACCCAAGTATATGTAGAAATACATACTCAAGTACATACAATTGAAATTCTATAATATCTAGAATTTGCTTTTAAATATCTTTAAAGAAACTGAAGGATAGATGAAACATGTACAGAATAATGATAACAGATGGAGTGATGGGATATGGATTTGATTATGTAATTCCAAATGTTAGAAGAATTTTATGGTGAAAAGCTGAAATAGAAAACAATTAAACGGATAGGACATCATTGGTTCTGTGTAGATTGCTCAGAAAAAAAATACCAGTGTATTTGAAAATTTTAGTGAATGCAAATATGGTAGTTTATTTATAGCTAAAATATGTTTGTTATGCTATTAGAAACAGCACAAGAATCCTGTCACCTAAATTAAAATATTGAAGGTATTACAGAAGAGTATGTACAATTTTATATACAAAATAATGATAGATTAGAAAACATTCTTAAGAATTAAAGGACATTGTTCACTGGTGAGTCCAGCAGTCTTGCTCTGATTACATTCCAATCAGCAGTGAATATTCCCCACCTTTTCCAAAACATCACGTAGATCTGTGTGGTGGAAGTGCTTGGTGAAGAAGGGAAGGAAGTCATGAAGTACTTGATGTTTTTCTCCCTTGTAGAGCCAAGGAGTTAAGTACTAAGGATAGTCCCTGCAATCAATCCATGTTTGGTGTTTGTGCAAGAAGGACTGAGATCTCTGAGAGAGATTATCATGTGGTTTAGGAGAGAAAGTTGGATTGGAAGAATTCCAACTTCTTTGGGAATTCTAAAGAAAGAAATGAAAATGTGTAATAGCAAATGATAAGAAATAACCCACATACTCAGAAATAAAAAAGGGGAAATGAAGGTGATAAACAAATAGATGGATAGATAGGGATATATCCACATGTTTATTTATTAAAAACAAAAATGAATAAACCAAATTAATGAAATTATAAGAAATAAGGGAAATAATCATATAGGAAGATGAAGGTAAAAGAAATAACAAATGAAAGCTACTATACTCTGGACCCAGTTTTATAATTTTGACTCTGGAACTACATAAATGTGCTACATAATTATGAAAAAGTGAAATCACAAAAATAACTAAGATTTTTTTTAAAAAAGGGACATAATAAGCAAATACACGAAGAGAAGAATTATTCTTATTGACTCCAAAATGCAGGAATTATTCTCTGAATATATTCTGTGCATGAAAAAAAAAACAACTTCTGAACTATATCCTGCACATGTTTGCAATATAAACATTATATTAAACTGAATATTTGTATACATTTTTTTGTGTATATGCACCTATGCATATAATGAAGTAAGTATATTATAAGGAAGTCTTTAGAAATCAAGACTTTCGAAGTATTCAAGAGTTGGTTTTATAAAATAAAAATCAACAGATGTGCATTGTTAATAAACTCCAGATGTATTTTTCTCTATCGAATGAATACATTTCATAGCTTGGGTCCTGAAGAGGTCTAAAAGTATTGATCAATTAAGAAACAGTGGCTACCATGGTGACCCAAACTGTGATCCTCATGGTGGACAAACCCTAAAGTAAACCCCAATGGCTCATGCCCACTATAACTCACTACCTATTGAATGCAATGTACTTATCTTTAGCCATTAGAATGTACTAGAATGTCACTCTCAGAATTACACTACATTGCACAAAACTCTGCATTAGCAGGTTTTGGTGAAAAAAATTCTCTTGTTGGCTGCATGGGCAAGCTGCTGCAATGTGAACTACCTACAGAGAATGCATTCTGGAGGAAACTGAGTGTGGCATCCAACACTAGAGACTGTCTTCCAGCTGACAGCCAGCAATAAGCTATAGCTCTTGGTCTTATAGCCACAAAGAAGTTAGTTTTGAAAACAATCTGAATGAGCTTGGAAGGAAATTCTTCCATACTCAAGGGTACAGATAAGAATGGTGGTCAGCTTAACTCTTGAGTTCAGTCTTGAGATACCCAAGCAGAGGACTCAAGTAAATTGCATGCCCACATTTCTGATTTACAAAAACTATAAGATTGTATGTGTATGTGTCTCTGTGTGTGTGTTTTAAGTTATTAGTTTCCAGTAATTTTCACACTGAAATGAAAATATAATAATAGACTACATAATATTTCTTTTTTATTTGTTCTTTTTAGTTATACATGACACTAGAATGTATTTTGATATACATACATGGAGTACAACTTCCCATTCTTCTAGTTATATGTGATGTGGAATTACATTGGTTGTATCTTCATATCTGAACATAGGAAAGTAATGTTTAATTCATTCTACTATCTTTCTTATTCCCATTCCCCCTCCCTACCGTTCATTCTCCTTTGTCTAATCCAAAGTACTTATATTCTTCTCTCCCTCAATCCCTTATTGTGGATTAGCATCCACATATCAAAGAGAACATCTGACTTTTTTCTTATCATCCTATTTTCACTTAGCACTATAGTCTCTAGTTCCCTCCACTTACCAGCAAATGCCATAATTTAATTTCTCTTTATGGCTGAGTAATATTTCATGGTGTACATATAGCACATTTTTTATCCATTCATCTGTTAAAGAGCATCTAGGCTGGTTCCATAGTTTAGCTATTGTGAATTAAGCTGCTATAAACATTGATTTCCAGCACCATTGTATTATGCTGATTTTAAGTCCTTTGGGAATATACCAAGGAGTAGGATAACTGGGTCAAATAGTGGTTTCATTCCAAGTTTTCTGAGGAATCTCCATACTGCTTTCCAGAGTGGTTTCACCAATTTTCAGTAACACCAGCAACACAAGAGTATACCTTTTTCCCCATACCCTCACCAATATTTATTGTTACTAGTATTCTTGATAATTGCTATTCTGACTGGAGTAAGAAAAAGTCTCAGTGTAGTTTTAATTTGTATTTCACTAATTGCTAGAGATGTTGAACTTTTTTTCATATATTTGTTGAATTCTTGCCTATACACTCTTTCTTACTGGGAGAAACCAGGAATCCTTGAAGAAATGACTGATGTGAGGTCTGAATAATGAAATAAACTAGATAAACCCATAGTGTCTTGTTTCTTTAGGAGGCAAGGAAGCTTCAAAAACTATGATAGTTGTATTAAAAGCCCATCAATCAAAGAGCTCCCCATGGTCAACTATGAGAATTTTGATATAAATAAAAATCATGACAGGGATGCATTGTCATGCATTTAAAATGTTACATTCCAAGAACACCAAAAAGGACCCTGGTTATTTGGCAAAATTAAGAGGCAAAGTCTTATTTTTCTGAAAACTCTTAAGGAAAGGGAAAGAAGCCATCTATGTTATCTTTACTGAATGAACTCTATTGCAAGCTAACCAAATAGTGGATAAATAAAAGCTCTTTGTAGGAGAATTTCAGCTTAGAAATGCAAAAGGAATGACAAAATCTCAATATAAAACTATTTTAAATCCCTACAGAAACAATCTGTGCAATTATCATCAATACCTGCTAAAACTTATGGCATCTTCACCAAAGGATCAGCCTGAATGCTTGATCCCACCTACCAATCTTGACATCATCATAAAAGAAAAACAACCAGACATACTGTCCTTTTTTATGTGATGCAGTAGGAAGATCAAACATTGCCCATGAAATACTCTTGAAAAATTGTTAAACATGAATTTCATGAAGCCCCAGATCTGTCATAGTTGTAAACTTTTTTATTTTTATATAAATATGAACTTTCTGAAAAATTAACAAGAACAAAGAATCTCAACATACATATCTTTCATCCAAGTTCTGCAAATATTAATACTTGCCACATTTTTTAATATTTCTCCTCTTCATTCTCTTCCTTTTCTTTCTCTCTGTGTACATACATAAAAATATAGACACTTAAATGCTGAAATATATATACTTTCATGAACCATTCAGTTAATACATTTTATCCCTGAATACTTAGGAAAGTGTTTTCTAAAGATAAGGACCTACTCTCTTTAGCCACAATACAATAACCTAAGTCAAAATACAATGTATTCTGTAATAATAGAAGGGCATGAATTGTTTACAGACTCTATCAAATTTTGTCAATTATTCCAGTAAAGTCCTTTATTATAAAATAATATCTCTCACTCTTCATTACTTTTGTTTTTCATGCCTCTTTATCATTATTTAATCTTTAATGGGTCCTCTGTCCACCATTTTCTTCCACAAACACTAATATTACTAAATTGTTGAAGAGTACACCAATATTCCTTTGTGGAATATTCTTAAAATTGAATAACTGAATAACTTACTCTTTTTTTTTTTTTTTGGTACTGAGGATGGAAACCAAGAAGGAATGTACCCCTGAGTTACATCTCAACACCCTTTATTTTACTTTGAGACAGAGTCTGGAAAAGTTTCCCAGGCTGTCCTCAACCTTGCAATTTTCCTGCCTCAGCCTCTGTGTCACTGGGATTATAGGATGACAGCCAACAAGCCTGGCTAACTTTTCATTATATGGGTAACATGGGGGATAGAGGAACATATTTAAAAACACTGTAGTGGTAATCCACCAATTTTAAAATGTAAGAAATTCTACACAATAAAAACTTGATCTTCTCAATCAATTAATAACAATTAAAAAGAAGATGCAATTATTACATATTAAAAGATTTTGAAAATAGATCCAGATGCAATATTCAGAACTGATTTTGATTCTTATTTTAATAAGTTCACTTTAAAATATATGTATTTATCAGCAGAAGAAATTCTAAGTGGATATAAAGAATCATTGTTAACCTTTATATGTGATAATAGTATTATTTTTAATAATACTTTTTAATCCCTTAGAGATACATGCTGAGTTATTTTAGTTCAATGATAATATGTCTGGTATTTAGTTTTAAAAATATAGTTATTGGTGAGTATGGTATATATAGATAAATAAAAATATCTATGTGTTAATAATTGTTTGAGATATAGGTATTTGGTGATTTGTTATATCATTCTATTACTCTCATATATATGTTTGAAAGTTTACTCTATTAGAAATTTAAAACAAAGAAAATGAAAAGATGAGTAGAACAGAGAATTATTAAGGCAGTGAAAATAATCAGTATGATACTAAAACCATAGGATAAATAACTTAAAGAATGAATTTAATGTAAACTATAAACTTTGGGTGATAATAATGTATCAATGGAGGTTCATAAATTATAATAAATATCCCATACTAATTATCAATGTTAATAATGAGGGAAGCTATGCATGCCTACAAGCAGAGTATACACAGGAAATTGCCATATTTTCTTCTCAAATGTTCTGTAAATCTAAAACTGCCCTAAAAAATACTTTAAAAATAAAAAAGTTTGAGGACTAAATGCCTAACCTTGAGAATATCAGATGATCAAACTCCCTGAGGTCATAAAGTATGGGCTTTCTGATGTACCTACTCATAAAGTCTGGTATGTACATTAGTGGTAGTCTAAAACATGAAATTTGGTCTGAGAAAGTTCTAGAAACACCCATAATTTGCATGAGCTAGTGACTCAATTCCCAATAGGCCAATTCTTATTCTAGTCCCACCATACTCTGAATATCACAAATGGTTTCCAAGAAAATTTCTGACCACCAGTTGACTAATGAGCAAAATATTTTAATCTGTTTCAACACTCAATGCCTAAGAACACAGCGACTGGAAGTGCCATTTCATGGTAGAAAATTCTAATTAAGTAGATTCTAAAAGGTAATAGGAACAGCAAACATTCCCTTGCACAAAATTTTGAGTAACATGTCTTTTACATTTTGTTTGAGATAAGATTAAAATTTGCATGAATTCACTGCCAATTGTTAATGATAATGGATTTCAGAAACAAAATTAAAGAACAATTGTCAAGAAGTTTGTGAAAATTTATAAGACTTTCCAAAGAGGGTTCAGGGTATGAAAATACTAATACTTCAGTATTTTAGAAAACACTAATACTAAGAAAGAGGCTCATAATAGCCAAATGGAAAATAAAAATTGCTATGTGCATGCTGATCACCTCTCTTTTCCTTCAGCCCTAGATCAACATAGCTGACTAAAAACCATGATTTTTACTTACTACGTACATTGTTTTCAAGAAGTATCAAGAAGTAACTGGTCTTAAGGGACATTTAAATAGCATAGGAGGAGATTCACTTACTGTGTCTCCTGGAAGGCAAAACCTGATGAGGTTTAATTCTATAAGGCATGATAAATTTTGAACTAACAATAAATATTTTTTCTCCCCTAGTCAAAATTTTGAGATGTGACTGGAATGCAAATAGAAGTGATATCTCTAAGCACTATACCTACAAACACAATATTTTATTTCATATTCTCGTGACTACACCTACAAACACAGTGTTTTATTTCATATTCTCAAGACTGTATGTTTTTTCAGTTTGCAGATATAAAGAACAAAAATATTATAATTAAGGGAAATTTAGATTCTATTTCTGCCTCCAATTTATGTTACTTTAATTAAAAAAAATATGCCAGATATGGTGGTGAACATCTATAATCCCAGCTACCTAGGATTGCAGGATGTCTATGGTAATGCTTTATAGATAAGATTGCCAATTATCTTGCCACCTCCTGGTTAAAGTCTTTCAATTAGCTAAGATGCTCACTAGTTTAAAGCAAAGGTATCATGAAATACAATGGAAGAGGAAAGATATAAACATTGCTGTTAAGCTCATAACTAGTTGAATAAATAGGCCTCTGAAGTCTTTCCTCCTATTGAAACCAGGGTTTTGAGATGAAACTCAATTCACTGCTTCTGCAGTAGCATGCAGCTGAGAATGTTGCAGCTCTTAGTGTTCTCCAGGGTTGCAGCAGACCCCAGCAGCTCACAATGAACTCATTGTTCTTTCAGGTTTCTTATCATGTGAATTCAAAGAAATACACAGACTAGGATAAGTAAGTGTAAGAGTAGGATTTATTGAAGAATATAAACAAGAACAGAACTCTTGTATTCCAAGAGGGAACTCCATAATAGGTTTTCTCCCTCTGAGTGTGCTAGTCCAGGGTTTTATATTGCACCTGGTTGACTGTTATTGGTCCAAACTTATGCTAATTTGGGCTTGGCAACTGTACTAACACTATTGGTCAATTCTTGAGTCCCAACTTTAATTCAGGCCTACCCCACTTACATTTTCTTGGTGGAATGTCAGATAGGAAGAAGTTGATGTCCTAGGATGGAGCTACAGCACTGTGTGGAATAAGCTCCTGCAGCGGACGTCCATAATATGCCCAGGCCTAAGTCCCGGAGGGATAAGAGATCATCATGCCTGGGCACGGCTTGCTAGGCATCAGGCCTAGTGTGGCTGTATGGCAGGCTCCGCCTGGTTACAGGCTGCCACTCTGGCTATAGTGAGATACACTGTAGCTAATTTAATAATTTATATTTCAAGACTGAATCAATACCAAACTATAGAAAAAAATTCACTTAGCAATCTTAGACTTTAAATTAAAAGCATTAACTGAAGAGTCCTTGAGTTGACATACATGAGACAGGTAAAAAGATCCTGAAAAAGGGTATATTGATGTGAGGAAGGGTGTATGTTAATTTTTTTAGCCCCCACCCCCCAATTTTTAAGGCAACATTTGTTGTTCTTTACATTTAGAAAACTGCTCCACATCCTCATTGTCCTTCATGTTTTTGAGAAATTCCTCGTCTTCTGAGTCTTATTGGCAGTCTTGTTGAAGAATCTTCTCATGTAGAAGATTCTTCAATTGAAATATAATCAAATAATTCAGTCAAAAATTATTCTAAAAGTGTGGCCTTGCAAATAGTGCTATTTAGATTGAGATTGAGACTAGAAAATAGGGAAAGAACTTTTACTTTGATGAGAAAACAGGACTATTACTCAGGGTGAGAACAGTATGGTAAGCCGAGTGACACTATATTGAACTGAAAGCCATCTATATAACTGCTTATCCTCCATGCCACTTACCCTCACCTGGTTGCAGACAAAGGGCAGCTTACAAAGACTTTAGTATTGTGTGGTCTTGTACTTCAGCAGGGTAGCAGAGTAGTCTTGTTGAACCATGTAAAACAGGTCAACATTTATTATTGTTTTTGAACTTGATGATTTCATTCAATAAAGGAAAGCACATTAAAATGTCTGAACTAAAGATACTACCACATCCACAGAATTCCACAGAAATATGACTGCATTCTTTGCTTTCTAAATTACTGAAATTCCTTTATGTTGAAAAGGATGGGGAATAGTAATATAGTTCTTTTGTCATGGTCTTGATATCCCCACAGACTCTGAAGGAATCCCTTGGCACCCCTTACAAGGAGGTCATGAAGAATTTTCTGCATGAGAAAAGCAATGCCAAGCCACAGCAAATTCTCCATGCCCGACTGGAAGCCATTCTGAAGACAACGTTATAGGGTATTTAGCTGCCCCAGTGGCTCTACTCCTGAGAATATTTTACTCTTTAAAAAGGGTGCTTCGGCTACCCTGATTATAAATCAAATGTCCTGTAATTATTCCAATATTTCCCTTCTCACTGAGCATGGAAGGAGACTATGGGAGCAAGTGGAGGTGAAGTACAATACTATTTCTCTCTCCTTGTTCTCTAATAGAATATTAAATTGATAAGACTTTAAATTGATGCTTAATAAAGAAGTAGTGGATATTTTTCTTTTTTTATTGTTTTTTTGGTTATACATAAGATTCATTTTGACATAAAAAGCATAGAATGTAATTTGTTTCCATTCAGTCCCTAGTATTTCCACTTTCCTTCCCTTCCTCCCTCCTACTGTTCCCTTCCCTCTATTCTACTGATTTTTCTGCTTTTCATTTATGCTTCTTGTGTGTATATGTATACGCACTTACTGTAACTTTTTCCCCCATTGGTTCTTTTTAGTTATATATGACAGTAGAATCCACTTTGGCATAAATATAGAACATGGAATTTATCTTGTTTTTATTCTGTTCCCAGTGTTTCCCCATCCCTTTGCTTCCCCTCACTCACTGCTCCCTTTCCTCTACTCTACTGATCTTTCTGCCATTTACCCATATTTTTAAAAATTAATTTCCTGTGGATGAGCACGATGGTGAGATTCACTGTGTTATATTCATATATGTGCATAGGAATGGTATGCCAGATTCATTCCACTGACTTTCCTTATCCCGTCCCTTCCAATCATTCCCTTTGTCTTCTCCACTGCTTCTCTATTCTTTGTTTTTATCTGTCCCCTCTTATTGTGCATTAGCTTCCACATATCAGAGATAACATTTGACCTTTGATTTTTTGAGACTGGCTTATTTCACTTAGCACAATAGTTTCCAGATCCATTCATTTACTGGCAAATATCCTAAAGCCATTCCTCATCTCCTCTTCCTCCTCCTCCTCCTCCTCCTCCTCCTCCTCCTCTTCTTGTTCTTCTTCTTCTTTTAATTAGTGCCTTTTTGATGTATTTTTTTAAGGCATGCTTCCTGGGGAAATATAGACTTCTTACTAATGCTATGGTGAATTTTTCTTATACTAGATTATATATTTCTATAAATGAGTTTTGCAAATCTTTTTATGTTGGCTTTCATGGAAGAATACTTAAAAACATATGCATAAATAAACAAACCTCTTACTAGACAATTTTAAACCACATTGATCTGTCATAGGCAGGAAAATATTTTTGATGACTAACTGTGGTCATCTTAACTAAACTTCTCTTATTCATTGTCTAACTCATCTCTTTAAAGATATTAAATTACTTGGAGAACCTTTTTACCATGGTCAGTGAGTGGCTAACATGTTTTTCTAAAACTCTGCAGAGTCATAATTTTCTGTAGAGGAGTTTCCTAAATGTTGAAATGCCTTTCCTGGTTCCCAATGACTAAGTTCCAATTTGGCTTGAATTTTTATAACAGGCATTGGAAAACCATATTTCCCAGAGAAACATTTCATATTTAAGTAATGTTTTTGCAAAACTAGGTAAAATATAGATTGCCAAAAACTGAATGCTCCCTACATTTAGACCATGTGTCTTCATGGTTCAGGCGAAAGTTATGGAGTACTTGTTTCTCACTCCCGGCAGTAAATTTTGAATTCATTGAGCAACCTAGACTCCTTTAGCAGTTCCAAGTCAGGGAATCAGGCTAGTAATGTGTCGGTGAGATGAGGCTTCATCCTGGCCAAAGTCTGGAAAAAGTATGCCTAACACTGTGAGCTTCTGGGGCCAGGTCCAACGTTGACTTAAGACAGGAAATGTGTCCGTCGTGGCTCTCTGTCAGACCTAGTTGGGCCTAAGACGTGCAGAAATCACAAAATGTACTTAGGGCTTTATAGCTCCAACTGGTAAATTCAATGTTAAGCCTCTCTTTCCTGCTTTCTGACCTAATAGGAATTCTCTCCTTAGCTGTGTTTAAATACTACCTAGTGTATTTTGCTTTCGGTAATTAGAAAAGCAGAAGTCTACAGAATTTGCCATGTCTCTGAATCTGAGACTGCAATGATATCATAACTAAAAGAAGCCCCATTAATCACATGTCACAGGCTAGAAAAATCAGAGAAAGAGACATTTTTTTGTGCAATAAAATCCAGACTGAAATTGAAATAGTGAGGGGAAAATGCTGAAGGAAGAAAAAAAGGACCTGACTAGTACACTTTAAGAATAGAAAACATTCAAACTAAACAATTTTAAATTTACCTATATACATACGTTATATAAATATTACACACACACATGAAAATGTGTACATATATAATATGTACACTACTAACAAATATAATAGACATATGCTTTTTTTTACAATTTAGCACTCACTATATAGATTTAAAGAAATCTATATATTAATACAAATTAATATATAATATATAAACGGATAGTAAGTTTAGGGAAATGTACTTTGCTTTAACTTTAGTGCTTATTTTAACAATCCATTTACCATTAGAGGTATATTTGAAAAATAGCCAACCCTGTACCCTTCAGTTCAGGCCAATTGAGATTGAAACAGAGACCACATCAAAGAAGTCATGCTGAGGCAGTGATACTGATAAAAGTTGCAAATAAAACTGCTTTGACAGTAAATCCTAGATACCGTTCTTTAAAAGAAAAAAAATACATAAGTTGTGAAAGTTAGTTCTCTCTATAATCTGAGAGAATGACTTAGGAAATAATGAAGAAATTTTTTTCTCATGTTTATAAGCATATGTGAAAGAACAAAAAGAGAGGGGGAGAGAGAGAGAGAGGGAGAGAGAGAGAGAAAAAAACAAATCAATGTTGTAGACAAAGGCAAATATGGAAATAAAGAGAAGGGAGGAAGATGGGATAGGAAAAGACAGTAGAATGAATCTGACCTAACTTTCCTATGTATATATATGAATATACCATAGTGAATCTCACCATCATGTATATCCACAAGACACTAATGAAAAAAACTGAAATTGAATGGCAGAAAGGTCAACAGAGTAGATGGAAAGGAACGTGGAGGGAGGAAGGGAGGGAAAGAGAAGTACTAGGGACTGAATTAGACCAAATTATATTCCGTGCTTTTATAACTATGTCAAAATGAATCCTATTGTTTATATATACATACATATATATATATATATATATATATATAAATAAAATATATATAAATAAAAATATATATAAATAAATATATATATATATAAATAAAAATACATAAATATATATATAAATATATATATATATATATAAATAAAAATAAATTTGTCAATGAGATAAAAAATATCCCAAACATTTTACACAAAGTAAATTGTAAGTATCATATTCAGAGAGTCTTCAATTGATGATGGTTAGACTTACAATATTTCAGCTTCACAATGGTATAAATTTGAAATGTATTCAGGAGATACGGTGCTTTAAATTTTGAATTTTCACTATTTTGCAGGTTAATGATAGACAATTCAATATGTTCTCACAATGTTGGGCAGAGGAAGAGAGCTGCAGCTCTATCAGGCGCGTGATTGTGAAGGTAAATGCTCTTGATAGTACACCGTGTACTGTTTTGTTATGCTATGATGTTTAGCAAGTTAAATATGTTAAATGCATTTTCAATGTACAATGGATTTTTCACAATATAATCCCATTGTAAATTGAGGAACATCTTTAATTATTGAACATTTTAGTTGTTTACAAGACCTATGAGTATGTCAGAAATGAATTGAGACATGATGCTAAGAGATGAGCATCTAATTCTACTAAAAAGAAATAATGCACTAGCATATGGAGTATTTGTCTTTGTTTATAGAAACATGGTATCTCAGGCTTCCCTTAGTGCTTATATCCCTGAAGCATCTGAGTAGTATATCTTCTGTAAGCATTTAAATTTTTTTTCAGAGTCTAGTATTCTTTCATAGTTCTTATTTAGGTTTGACAAAGTTGATTCAGCATTTTCAGTTGTCTCCAAGAATTCAGTGAAATCCAGAATGAAAACAAAGTCAGCCATATTCTGCCCTAAACTTCCCATCAAATAAGTTCACTAAAAGGAGAGAGACTCAAAGTTTCATATCCTATTTGGATAAAACTTAGCCAGTATTGTGAAGTGGCCATAAACACAGTATTTTTTTATACACCTAAAATGCATTTGTCTGCACATCTATTTGGCAAGGTATTGTGCTAGAGGTTAATGAGAAATCTAGCTCAAAATAGGCAAGATCATGTCTTATAAAATCACATTTTATCCATTTATCTTGAATGGATAAAATAAACTTGAAAGTTATCCTAGAAAATTTGATAAATTATGAATATTTTACCCTCATTTCCAGGAATAAGATGTGACATGGTAGACAATGAACATTACTGTATTTATCCACTTATAGTTTGATAATAGATATTCATTACCTATTATAATAAATCATGGCTTTAATATTCTTTAATATCTTCTTTTTTTTAGACTAGTGAAAACTCATTTACAAGCTTGTTTTTGATGTACCATAAGAGGAGATTTCTATGTATATATGCCCTAAAATTGAAAATTTGTACTCACTTGTACACATATGCATAGCTCCACAATGACCAAGAGATGAAAAGAGTTTAGTGTATACCAGTAGATGAATGGATAAACCAACAGTGGTATAGACATACCATGGAATATTATCCTTTGCTAAGGAAGAATGAATTACTGATACATGCTACCAATGCAAAGAAAACTCAATAATATGTTAAATGAAAGATGGAGGAGAAATTGAGCAACAAGTGCTGAATGGGTATGAACATGTTTTCGGGCTGATGAAAACACTTTGGAATTACATAGATGGTTTACATTGTGATTGTAATGAATGTCACTGGATGTTTAATTTATAGTGGTTAAATTTATATTGTGTGACTATTTTCTCAATTCTTTAAATTTTATGTTTTAGTTAGTTCTTCTTATCAGTGAGATGAGAAGTAAATTGGCTCTTCAAAAGAAACATTGTCTCTCAAAGAAAAGAAGTAATTATAATAAAATTTGAAAACTTACAGAGAATTTAATGTATGTTTCTCCTAGCATATTGATTTTCTTACCTCCATAAGTTATATCTTCAAGAAAAAAATATATTTTAAATAGGTTCTGGGCATTTATAGCGACCAACACGTATTTCATATTCTCAGTAAAGTAACTAAATACCATTCTGCTTCAAGTGATATTGTATTCTAACCTTGTATATCCATACCTAAACTCTAGAAATTTTAGAGTTCCTAGTATTCAATTTCTTTGACTATAAAAGGAAGAAATTAACTTGTTAGAGGGTATTAACTGGAAGCATATATAAAAATCCATACATATATACATTACTTCAAATCTTATGAATCAAACGTGAAGGGACATTGTCTTAGCAGGCATGTTTTAAAAACAAACCTTCATTTTCTAACATACCAATTAATAGTTATGAGATCTAATGATCTTCTTTGCTTTCTATATATAATATGGAAAACACCTTGAAATTATGACCAAATTATGAACCAACACCACTGAAGGACTTTTGTACATTAAAATAAAATCACAAATATCTTCTTGATATTTCAGATTATTTTTTGCATGATTAATCATAGAAACAGCTTCCAAATTTTAATTCTGCATGAGTATATAAAGCATAGTTTTTAAAATTCTCTTTATTTTTTATTTATATATTTATTTTTTATGTGGTTCTGAGGATTGAATCCAGTGCCTCACGCATGATGGGCAAGTGCTCTACAACTGAGCTACAACCTTAGCCCTAAAGTCTAGTTCTTAATTGTGAGCTTTTAATTTTGTTTTAGGACATAATTACATGAATGTATACATATAAGTCTTTAACATGTATAATATATGAATAAATTAAATTTTCAGTATTTAGAAATTTTGTGAAATTACTGCCTGTAATTATTTTAAAAACTATATTTTCCCATAAATTATTCTCTGAAAAATATGATGCTTATTCATAAAATGAAATGAAGAGTTCATACTTCTGTGGGAAGCCACAAAAATAGCTAATCAGAAAACCATTTATTATAACAAACAGTTCTTGATGAGCTATACTCTGAAGATTGTAGTCAATGCTAGGAACTGAAGATTACCCCAAACTCTAATATTAAAACCTTATGACACATAATATCTCTCACACTTTATTAACTGTCTAGTTGTGTTATCCCTCTAGATGTAGACTGGCCCGTTGATTCTGATTTCAGTAGCCATATACAATTCCTGATTTCTTCATGTTCAAAGGGAAATAGATTCTAGATCGTTGAGTAGGAAAAACATTATCTAAACTCTACAGGAATAAGATTTAATGGTTTCTGCACTGTCAAGTTGTGTTAAGAAGTTTACCTCAGGAAAGATATCTTACCAGGGAGATAATTTGATATATGCTCATTTCTTTCGAACCCTTGTAAGATACAAGTATTGTAACTTATATTTTAGTACTAGAAATTTTATTGTGCAAAAACGGGTGCTGGTATGATGCAAATAAAGCAACTTATTCATTTATTCATTCATTTATTTATTTTGTGTCAGTTCACTTCAGATGGAGTTGTCTGAATTAACTATTGAGATACAAATACTATAAAATCATTCCATTCAAACATTCAAGAAATGTTTATAAAATATAGAATGCATAATAAGCTGTCCCTTGGGTTCATAAATAAGTGAGATTCAGTTGCAGGTTTGAAGACATGAACCATTTACTTTCCAAATCAAGAAAAAATAATAATGACTATATTCTAATAATATCTGTACATTAATTATTTATTAAGCCCTAGCTATATTTCCAGCCCTGAGCTATACACCAATGATAGAGATAGTAAGAACAATAGCTCTGTGTTCTGTGAATTTATTCTGTCCTGGGATTGAAACATAGGCAGCATAAACTTAAAATAAATTGTATTAAACAGGATGATAGAGGTAATTACAGGATGCTGTGGAGCTCAAGAAAGGACATCTGACATGCTGGTGGTAGAAGGGAGCTGGAAAAGAACATTGAGAAAGGTCTCAAGGAGACAGTTATTATACCTGAATTAAATCTAACATGGTTTGAGTCAGACAAACATTATAGTTAAGTGATAAATGATGATAATATGTGCACAATATGCTATGAAATTATCAGGAGGATTCAGGAAATCTTTATGAAGAAAATGTTATTATGCCTACACTTCATAGAATAAAAATAGAGGTAACCAGGTTGAGGTGAAAGAACATTCCAATAAAAATTTTAAAAATATGTATACAGATAAGAAAGTATATGTTTTGTTTGAGCTATTATGAGTGTCCTTGTGTATATATTCTGCTTTCCTGATAGATCCCCCAAGGATGCACTTTGATATTGAAATGATGTTCCTCCATTTTACAGAATAAAAGACAATCAGTAATGACAACAACTTGAAAATTATCTGCTAGAGTAGAAATAGATACCATCTAAAACTTAAACATACTATAAATCAAGCAGTAGATTTGGGGGTCCTGAAATAGATAATATAATCAACATGGAGGAAAAGCAACAACATTTACAGCTCAAAGAGGAAGATATTTGGCATTTAGTATTCAAGGCATTTTCTAATATTCAGGAGCCATTTAATTCACTACAGAATGTAGTGGTAGAATTTTCTCTGGTTTAATTTATTTTCTAAGGGAGAAAAATTACCTACCTTGAGGGAAGCCTTATCTGTTAGTTTTATTCTCTTTTACAAAATGTCTTTAAAAGAGAGTTGGAGGCAGAGAGAGTACATGCATTGTTCTCAATTGCATTTGCTGGAGGACCACTTTTCTCTTTTTCTTTCTCTGTGTGGCACTCAAAAAGGAATATCACCATTTCTACTTGTAATATGAATCTTCTCCAAAAGTAATATTTCTCCAAAACTGTAACCTCTAGCCTCACTTACTTCTAACCCCCTTCTCCAAACTATCAGGTTGCAAACAGTGCTTAGTACATTGGCATTCAGTGTTGGACTTTGCTTTCTGAGGATCATTTCCTCTAAGTCCTCTGCACCATTTGACTCTATTTCATTGAGTTTTTTAATCCTGATATCTCTTATTTCTACATTCATAGAATTGCAACAGTGGGTGGAGGGAGTTCTCTTGGAATTCGGTTAATCACTTAGAGATAATTTGAAGTTTGTGGAATTCTGTATCTCTTAGAAATGGAAAAGGCATGAGCTATGTGTGTTATAGAGCACACACAGGAGTGATTTAAATTAGGAGAAAGAAAGAGGAAGAGATTGGATTCTTGTTTCTAATACTGAAGACACCATAGTTGAGCCTAGACCATTGTTGCAACTCTACAATTTGGAATCTCCACATATCCTTTCTCCACAGACCCTATACACACCTACCCACACCCAATTAAATGCAATGCCTGGATATAATTGTGTTGTTATCAGGAAAACAATATTCTTAACTTCCTTCTAAAAAAGAAAGGATACAACGCGAAATTCGCCCCTTTTACTGGCCTAGCACATATTTAGACTATGTTAATAAGTGGCAACATGGAAACATAATTTAATGGTTACACAATTAGAATCCAATAACAGTACAAATATTTTTTTTTATTTCATGCCTCTGGGAAAGGCAGGAAATAAAATTTTATTTTAGCTAGTTTTTTTCATTGATTTAAATATTTAATATTGACTTTAAGCTTCATTCTTCTACTACAAAATAACTTGGCAATTACTTGTTAATATTTATAAGACATTAATGAAGTAGAGAGTTTTCATCATTATTATTACAGAGAAAATATATGATTTTTTTTGCTGTACTTTATTTAGGTCTAATAAATTTAATTAATTTAAAAATAGAATTGTGTTCACAGTCATCGCTGCACAGCTGTAGTCCTGATAGGTCAGCTTGTACCTCCACCTTCCCCAGCTCCACTGGAAGAAGAAGTAGGGTAAGTAAGAAGGTCTCTATAGCTGGTAGAGAGCCGACTGTCTAGAGAGCAACTGTCTACAAAAGCTGCTGGCAAGAGTGCATCCTTTACTGGAGGAGTGAAGAGAACTCATTGTAGGCCTAGTCCGTCCCACACTCCATAAAATTAGAGGTTGTCAGAAATCCACTGAACTTCTGATTTGCAAATTTCCCCTCCAGTGCCTCGTGCAAGTAATTGCTCAGTACAGATGTGTGCTTCTAGAGTGCCACTATTAATGCTTTCTAGAAAGCAAGTGATTCCTACCTGCTTTTCTGGCTGGTCTTTAGAGGCGTGGGTGTGATCCATGGGAAACATGTAATAATTATGCCCAAAGACATCCACTAGAATGCTGCATAAGTGGAAAATATACTTAAAAAGGCATGATGGAAAATATTTCAACATTTCATTTGCAAATAAAAAAAAATTTTCTTCCTATTTTTTGGTAGTTCTGAAAATTAGATATTTTCCCTCTACGGAGTCAAAAGGTACCTGACTATATGTAGTGAGTGAAAAATGTATGGAAGAAAAATCAGATATTGGCTATTTTTTCATTTTTATCCATGTGTGACATTTTAATATAAAAGTGAGGATATACATAATTTATGCAAGTCAAAATATTTCAGTGAACAAGTATCAGCAGTACAAATTCATAACGATGAAAAATAAGTCTTAAATTTTGTTCTTGATAATGCCAGCATTTGCATTTTTTAAAAAACAAGCAAATTTCTTATTGGCAGCAACTTAATGGTGTTTGTAGCATTTTATCATGTGCCAGATTGCACCCATTCACTATAATTTTTTGAGTTGTCCTATATACAAGTATAAGTGTTTATTTTGTTCTTTTTACTTATACATTATAGTAGAATCTATTTTGTTATATTTATACAAGCATGGAATATATCTTAATTAGGATATATATCCTGACTAGGATCTCAGTCTGGTAATGTTTTTAATACTTTATCGTTTCTGTAAATTTTTATTAGTATTCATTAAACTATATGCATTTTAAAAATCTTAGTATCGCATCAAATATTAGGTTAAAAAGTTCTTTTAAAGAATAAATCTTTAGGAAACATAAGCATTATACTCATTTATTAGAATCAGAACCAAGAGAGACATATATCAGGGGTTCTAGTGTTAGAAAAAGAATGAAATAATCCCACATCTATTTATTCTGAGATCCTTGTAAGAATCTAGCAGAGGAGTCAATGTATCAGTAAAAATTTTTATTATGCCTATGGCTTGTGTGACCCTTGACAAATAACTTAATTCCACTAAGCTTCAGTAATCTCATCCATAAATTTGATGACTATAGGGATTAAGTGATTAATATAAAGCAGTATACATAGAAGGCATGTAATACTTATTTGCTGATTCTCCTGTTCTTCCCTACACCAAATACCAACTGTTTTGAAAGAAAACAGTGTGTAGCTCAGTGTAGAGCACTTGCCTGGCATGCACAAGTCACTGGGTTCTATCCCTGGCATCAAAGAAAAAAAATTTAAAAAAATAAAGAAAGAATTGTATGTATAATTCTCTTAAACCACTTTTGAATAACTATCTACTGCTTAGACTTTTATAAATGTATGGCAAGTTGTGAGGCAGTTTAGCTTCTTTTTTAAGATTATGACTCTAGGCAATCAGTTTTCTGCTTGGAAAGCTCCATGCTTATTGAGATGTTTTTTTTTTTTTTTTTTTTTTTTTTTTTTTACTTACCTGCATCACATACATAGATCAGCATCAAGTATATAATCAATGTAATCAAAAAATACTATTTTAAAGTGGACATTAAACTAATTCAGAAGATAATCATTCCTGTGGCATAATCAAGGAGAACTTGACTGAAACATAATGAGTATATTGAGGGATGGGTATAGTTTGGATAAGGAATGGGGTAGGAGGAGGTGCTGAGTGGAAGGAGTGGCTTAGATATTATTGCACACTTTCATTTTTCATATACTGAGGTCTGGTATAATATACCAATTAGCAGTGAAAGTAGGAATTAACCATGAAAAATGCTGCCAAGCTTCCAAGTAGGGAAGGAGAATGGTCAACTGGATTTAGCAATAGGATTCTTCATTACTCTAAGATTTCTCAAGAGTTCTAGAGACCGAGACCAGATTGCAAATCAGTTATGAAAGAGGAATAAAGAGGAGGCAGTGGTTCTTTCAAAAAATTGGCAATAAAAAAATAATATAGGTCAGTTGTTATCCAAGGAAAATGTCTTTTAAAAACTATTATTTGTAAAATATGAGAAGTTTGAGCATACATAAATGGTGATAAGAAAGATCAAGAGGTCATAGATGTTAAGTAAATTTGAGGATAATGGTAAGTATAAAGATCCCTTAGAATGGAGGAAGGTGTCTAATACAGATCAAAATGGAAGGAATAAAGTTGGAGATAAATGAAATGCTCTCGAGTGGCAATAAGCAAATTTGCCAATTTACCTATTTTTTTTTAAGTTTTATCATAAATATATCCAAACATTCAAAAAAGGTACAATAATAATACAATTGGCACCCATATTCTAATCAACTTGATTCAAATAAATATTTGGTGATATTAACTGTATAGCTAACTATTTTAATCATCCTTTTATACATGCATTAATCAATCTTATTTTTGATGCATTTCAAAACACATCATAAAATTAATGCAAGTCATTGCTAACTTTTTTACCATTGGTACTCTTAGTTATTAATTATTTTACTTTTTGTGATAAAATATAAAAATATTTATGCAACATAATATTTATATAAAATATAAAAATGTGAACTTTTTGAATTTTAATTATTCCAGTCAATGAGATGAAAAAATTCATATGTGTGACACAAATATGTATGAAGATATAAAACATTCCCATAAACCTGAAAGTTCTTTTATGTCCCTTACGTTCCTTTCTGGTAAATCCTTATCCTGGCTCCACTATTCTGATTTTTATTTTTTAATCATTGATTACTTTTGCTCAAACTAGTATTTCCTTAACACATTGTATACTCCTCTGTCTTGAATTTGACTTATATTGTTGCAGATACCAGTAGTTTATTACTAAGCTGTATTTACTTTTATAAATATATAATATATTTTTTCATATCTCCATACACATAATCTGATATTTTTCTCTCACAGCATTTAAAAAATTCTATCTTTATTCTGTATGCTAGGAATTTTCATTATAATGTGCCTTGGTGTGGGTCTGTTGTAATTTTGTACATTTGGGGTCCTGTAACTCTTATGTTTGATTTTTCTGTTTCATTCTTTAGGTTTGGGAAATTTTATGATATCATTTCATTGAAAAGATTATGAATTCCTTTGGTTTGGATCTCTGCGTCTTCATCTATCCCAATAAATCTTAAATTTGGTCTTTTCATGTTTTCCCATAGTTCTTGGAATTTCTTTGGTTTCTTATCATATCCTCTCCATGGTCAACTCTGTTTCCAAGATTATATATTTTGTCTTCATTGCCTGAGGTTCTGTCTTCCTAGTGGTCTAGTCTGTTAGTAATGCTTTCTATTGAATTTTTAATTTGGTTTATTGTTTCCTTCATTTTGAGAATTTCTGGTTGTTTTTTTTTTTTTTTTTAACCAGAATCTCTGCCTCTTTTTGAAGTGGTTTTTCACTTCCTGTATTTTCTCTCTGATTTCATTTCCTATACCGTCCTTTACTTCACAGATCAGTTTAACTATCTATATTCTAAATTTCTTCTCTTACGTTTCAAACTTCCACTGTGGTACCAATGGATTCTGTTATTGGAGTATCTTTTGTTTGTCTGGGGCAATTTGTTCCCTTGCTTTTCACGTTGTTTGTGTGTCTACCCAACTAGTAATATGGATCTGAGATAGTAGATTTTCTACCCTGTGGACTTACAGTGTCCCTGAAATTTTCCAGTACCTCACTGTTTAGAGGGAGACAAATAAGAACAGCAACCTATGCAAACAATATCCAATGTTAAACCAAATAGTTCCTACTATGATATCTACAATGTTAATTACCACCATAAACAAAAATGATATGATCAGTTATTGCCTTCAGTAAAAAGAGTAAGTTTGCAAAAGGGTTTACAATTTCAAATGTTATACAGGGAAAGAACAGAAGTGATATAGGGTATGATGATTATAAGTGAGGAAGAGAGAAGAAGAAGTAAAAAATTAAAAGAAGAGTAAAAGAGAGAACAATAGAGATTGGCTGTTAGCAGAAGAAAAGAGAATCAAAGGAAACAGGAGAAAAAATATTAAAATAAAAAAAAATAAAATTAAAATAAAAGAATATAAAACAAAATTGAAATATACTAATCAAACATCCTAGTTCACACACACAACAAACACATCCAAGAAAAATAACTGGCTTCAAAAATGTCAGAAATGAGAATAAACAAATAAGAATATGTATAAATATCCATGTGCCACTAGGGTCACAATTAAACAAAGAAAGATAATTTTAAAAAAAGATCTAGATGAAGAGTTAAAGAATTCTTTCCATTGAAGTTCAAATATTCTGTTTCTCGTCAGTTTTAGGTGGGGTCTTCTAGAGTGTGATGCTCAACCCTCTGGATTGTTGGTCTGAGAGAGGCAATCCCATAGGCTAAGTTCCTGGAGTCAGGGTGTAGGCTTAGGTGGGCTCCAGTCTCTTTGCTTAATGCCAATTGGTCTTGAGATTTTAAATCAGCTCACCTCCAGCACCCAATACTTGCTGGTCCATGCTGGAAGACTATACTCCAGGGCTTTCCCCAGGGTTCCACTCATGTAGTGGAGGTCCAAGTCTTAGTCCCCTGCATCACCTTCAGACCTCATATTTCCTGGTCTCAGGTTCAGTCCACCAATCTCTTCTGCCCTTGCCCTTTGGTGTTCCCAGCCAGATGCCTCTCTCTCAGTCTTGAAAGCAGTCAGATTGGAGGGGAAGGGTAGAGGTAGGTGGGTTTCCATGACCAGTTGTCCCCTATGTAAACCTCTCCCCATGTTTGAGTTTTTCCTGGTCACATTCTGTGTCATGCAGTGTGTGTTTATTGGGCCTGCATTTGGGCCACAACTCAGATTTGCCAGGAATCAGCTCCCTCAGCTGCCAGCCCCTGGGTAGCTGCTGCAAAATAGTTCCTTCCTTTGTCCTCTGCATGCTGTGTAGAGAGATGGTGGCTTCTTTCCTCATACATGGATATTGTGCAGCACATCTTTCAGGTTTGCTGGGCAATGTCCTTTATCGCTAAATGCCCCATACTCAGACACACCTCAGGCCTCCCCAAAATGTGGGTTCCTTTAATTCCCTTATCCCTCCTGTATACTCATGGAGGGACTGCTTTGGCTGGTGCTTTGGGCCCAGCCTTGGCAGTGGCTACGCTGCTGGAGTTTTTTCCTTATTTTGTTATATCCAACCTCCTGAGTCCTGATCTGCATTGAATGTACAGTTTTTTGTTTTTTTGTTTTTTTTTTGCTTTTAATATTTTATTTTTTTTATTTTTTAATTTATTTTTTATTGGTTGTTCAAAACATTATAAAGCTCTTGACATATCATATTTCATACATTAGATTTAAGTTGGTTATGAACTCCTAATTTTACCCCAAATACAGATTGCAGAATCACATCGGTTACACATCCACATTTTTACATAATGCCCTATTAGTAACTGTTGTATTCTGCTACCTTTCCTATCCTCTACTATCCCCCCTCCCTCCCCTCCCATCTTCTCTCTCTACCCCATCCACTGTAATTCATTTCTCTCCTTGTTTATTTTCCCATTCCCCTCACAACCTCTTATATGTAATTTTGTATAACAATGAGGGTCTCCCTCCATTACCATGCAATTTCCCTTTTCTCTCCCTTTCCATCCCACCTCATGTATCTGTTTAATGTTAATCTTTTCTTCCTGCTCTTCCTCCCTGCTCTGTTCTTAGTTGCTCTCATTATATCAAAGAAGACATTTGGTATTTGTTTTTTAGGGATTGGCTAGCTTCACTAAGCATAATCTGCTCTAGTGCCATCCATTTCCCTGCAAATTCTATGATTTTGTCATTTTTTAGTGCTGCAACACCCATAGCACAAAAGTTGATAACAAGAATCAACAAATGGGACTTACTTAAACTGAAAAGTTTTCTCTCAGCAAGAGAAACAATAAAAGAGGTAAATAGGGAGCCTACATCATGGGAACAAATTTTTACTCCTCACACTTCAGATAGAGCCCTAATATCCAGAGTATACAAAGAACTCAAAAAATTAAACAATAAGAAAACAAATAACCCAATCAACAAATGGGCCAAAGACCTGAACAGACACTTCTCAGAGGAGGACATACAATCAATCAACAAGTACATGAAAAAATGCTCACCATCTCTAGCAGTCAGAGAAATGCAAATCAAAACCACCCTAAGATACCATCTCACTCCAGTAAGATTGGCAGCCATTATGAAGTCAAACAACAACAAGTGCTGGAGAGGATGTGGGGAAAAGGGTACTCTTGTACATTGCTGGTGGGACTGCAAACTGGTGCGGCCAATCTGGAAAGCAGTATGGAGATTCCTGGGAAAGCTGGGAATGGAACCACCATTTGACCCAGCTATTGCCCTTCTTGGACTATTCCCTGAAGACCTTAAAAGAGCATACTACAGGGATACTGCTACATCGATGTTCATAGCAGCACAATTCACAATTGCTAGACTGTGGAACCAACCCAGATACCCTTCAATAGATGAATGAATGTCCAGTTTTAAATTCCAGTAAAGTTCCCCACTCTTTTTTGTTCACAAACCCTGCTGAAAAGCTGCCTATCTCCTTTCTTGGTTTCACCCCATGGAGTAGCCAGGAAAGCGACCTCCTTTATTCTGCCATCTTGAAAAAAACCTACCAGAGTTTTTTAATTCATTTTCTACTGATGGATACCTAGGCTTTATACTGTTTAGATTATTATTAATAAAGACCATATGAACACTCTTGAATAAGTTTTTGAAAATTATTTTTGCATTATAATTTTACATAGTAGTGGGATTCATTGTTACATGTTTATACATACAAACAACAAAAATATAATTTGGTCAGTTTCATGAAGGAACTTTTTATTAGACATATACTTTCTTTTTTGGGGGGGTAAATTACTAGCAATAGACTTTCTGGGCTAAGGGAAGATGAATATTTAACTTCATAAAAACTACTAGAATTTTCTTATATGGTAATAGCATTTAAAAACTTGTAACCTAATTATATTTATGTGTGATTTTATATTTAACTTCAGTCATTCTGGTGAGTGATTCATACATTAGATTCTATTTTGCATTTTCCTGATAACTTACATGTATCTGTTTCTAATACCTTGCCCATTTTCACTGTTTTTTTTTTAATTGAAATCTAGGTTTTACATATATAGAAAACAAATCATATATACACATACACACACACATTTCATATATATTTTATCAGTCTGTGAATTCCTTATTCATTCTCTTAATGGTGTCATTTGATGAGCAAAAGTTTTAATTTTGATGTATAATTTATCCATTTTACTTTTATGGTTATTTCTGTTTTCCATATAAATCTTGTCATGTTTTCTTTCACAAGGCTTAAAGTTTTAGATTTTGCATTTAGACCTCTGATCCCTTATGCTTTAGATATTTTTAATTTTTTAAATATTTATTATTTAGTTGTAACTGGACACAATATCTTTACTTTATTTATTTATTTTTATGTGGTGCTGAGGATCGAACCCAGGGCCTCACATGTGGTAGGCTAGCGCTTTACCACTGAGCCACAATCCCAGCTCCATGCTTTGGATTTTGCAAGATTGTTTTATAATTTTACACATTATTTCTGGGATTCTTTTAAACATGAATATTCACAAGCTCTAGTACTACTTGTTGAGAAACTTTTCCTTTTTGTATCATTGTGCCTTTGCTGAAAATTAAAAACCAAGTCAAATGCACAAGTCATTTAAAGGATACTCCTCTGTAGTCTGGAGGCTGAAGACTGTTTCTATTTCCTTGATCTGTTTATTTGTGTTTGTCTTTATGCCAGTTCCACATCATTCTAATTATTGTAGCTGTATAGTAATTTTCAAAGCCAGGAAATTGAAAATCCTCCAACTTTGGTCTTCTTCTTCTTCTTCTTCTTCTTCTTCTTCTTCTTCTTCTTCTTCTTCTTCTTCTTCTTCTTCTTTCTTCAGACTTCACTGAGTATTCTAAGTTATTTGAATTTCTACAAAAGTTTTAGAATCAGTCAACCACTTTTTATGAAGAATAAAGCTTTAATCACATCATTTTCATATTGAATGAGTCAATCAGTTTGAAAAGTTTTTTTTTTTTATTCCTGCATCTTCACTAGAAGTTATCATTATTTGTATTCCTGATATTTACCATTCTGACTAGAGCAAGATGGAATCTCAATGTAGTTTTTATTTGCATTTCTTTGATGGCTAAAGATGTCAAACATTCTTTTCATATAATTGTTGGTCATTTGTACTTTTTCTGAGATAACATCAAAACTGAATTTCCCAATTCATTCACTTAGGCTTTTCACCTATCAGCAATGTTTTGTAGTACTTAATGTTCAAATCCTATGCACTTGTAAATTAGGTCAATTTATTTTCAGGTATTCTATGATTTTTGATTCATTTGTAAATAGTTTTAATTTTTCAATTGTTTAGATAAGTATGAAAAATACATTGATTTATGTATATTAACCCTACTGCTATGTCACATTTATTTATTAATTCTATTGAATGTTTTATAAATTCCTTGGAATGTTCTTTGTGAACAATTATGTCATCTGCTAATAGAGAAAATTATACTTTTTAAAAAAATGTACTTATGCAGTTTACTTATGTTTTCTTGCCTTATCACATAGTCTAGAGCCTTCAGTAGAATACATTAGTCTCCCCTTATTGAAAGGAGATATGTTTTAAATCCCCACCCTCTAATGGATACCTAAAACCACAGAGAGTACCAAACTTTATATATACTATTTTGCTGTCCTATACATGCATACAAGGGTAGTTTAATTAATAAATTGGGCACAGTAAGAGATTGACAATAATAAAATAGAATACTCATAACATTATACTTCAATAAATGCCATGTGAATATATTCTTTTTCTCTCTCAAAATACACTTAAAGCAAAGAGTTTATGAATTTTCTTTGTCCTATTATATAGTCAGCATCACTACTTTTGCCTTTAATGCCATTATTAAATAAAATAAGGATTAGTTGAACACAGCACTATGATACTGTGAAAGTTTATATGATACTTAGCTATTAAGTGAGTAATGGACAGGTAGTGTATATAGTGTGTATACTCTGAACAAAGAGATATTTTTCATCCAAGTTGGAATGAAGTGGGATGTTATAAGATTTCATCAAACTTCTCAGATCAGAATATGCTTATAAATGATTTATTTATGGAATCTTCCATTTAACTTTTCAGACTGCAGTTGAGTGATCTCAAAGTGGATATATATATATATATATATATATATATATATATATATATATATGTATATATATATGATCATACAATTATACATAGAATTATATATATCATACAATTATACATAGAATTATTGATAGCTATGAATTCAAAATTATCACTGGCTTCCCTTTTACAACATCATAGGACAGTAGGAAAGGCAAAATAATAATAAAGTTTATAGATTTCTAGAAAGAGAATAGAGTCAATTATATTTTTACTTCGAATTTCTTTATATAACTGTAGCCAAATTACCTGTTAAAGAATCTACCAGGATTGGAGAGTTGCCAAAATAAACAGTTCAAAAAATGGAGAGCAAGATGTAAACGATAATATTGATTATTGATCAACATCAAACACACATTTAAGGATACAAACAATGGTTTTATCCTGATATCAGTCTAGGATAGTCTTGGATAAAGCAAACTTGACCTTATCTGTGGTTGGAAAATTGCCAAATATAAAGGGGGCAATGATTCTTTCAGTCATCTGAGAGGATAACTGCAATAAAGGCAGTGTTTATTTTGTATTGTTACTTTGCTGAATTCATTTACTAGTTCTAGGAGTTTAAGAATTAAAATCAAGAATCAATAAATGGGATGCAAGGCTGGGGATGTGGCTCAAGCGGTAGCGGGCTCGCCTGGCATGCGCGGGGCGCTGGGTTCGATCCTCAGCACCACATAAAAATAAAATAAAGATATTGTGTCCACCGAAAACTGAAAAATAAATATTAAAAAATTCTCTCTCTCTCTCTCTCTCTCTCTCTCTCTCTCTCTCTTAAAAAAGTAAATGGGATGCACTCAAACTAAAAAACTTCTCAGCAAAGAAACAATCTGTAAGGTGAATAGAGAGCCTACATCTTGGGAGCAAATTTTTACCCTTCACACATCAGATATAGCACTAATCACTAGAACTCAAAAAGCTAAATACCAAAAAAACAAATAATCCAATCAATAAATGGGCCAAGGACCTGAAGAGACACTTCTCAGAAGATTATGTACAATGAATCAACAAATACATGAAAAAAATGTTCATCATCACTAGCAATTAGAAAAATGCAAATTAAATCCACTCTAAGATTTCATCTCACTCCAGTCAGAATAACAGCTATTATGCATACAAACAACAATAAGTGTTGCTGAGGATGTGGGGGAAAAGGTAAACTTATATACTGCTGGTGGGACTGCAAGTTGGTGTAGCCAATATGGAAAGCACTATGGAGATTTCTTGGAAAATTGGGAATGGAACCACCATTTGGCCCAGCTATCCCTCTCTTCAGTCTATACCCAAAGGACTTAAAAACAGCATACTACAGGAACACAGCCACGTCAATGTTTATAGCAACATAATTAATAATAGCTAAACTGTGGAACCAACCTAGATGCTCTTCAACAGATGAATGGATAAAAAATAAAGTGGCATATATACACAATGGAATATTACTCTGCAATAAATGAGAATAAAATCATGGCATTTTCAGGTAATTGGATGGAGTTAGAGAAGATAATGTTAAGTGAAGTTAGCCAATTCCAAAAA
This sequence comes from Marmota monax, assembly GCF_021218885.2. Classification (NCBI taxonomy): domain Eukaryota; kingdom Metazoa; phylum Chordata; class Mammalia; order Rodentia; family Sciuridae; genus Marmota; species Marmota monax. The sequence goes on from NW_026692781.1 coordinate 21,894,077, forward strand.
CCCAAATGCTGAATGTTTTCTTTGATATAAGGAGACTGATTCATAGTGGGATAGGGAGCAGGGGCATGGGAGGAATAGATGAACTCTATATAGGGCAGAGGCATTGGAGGGGAAGGGAGGGGGCATGGGGTAATTAATGATGGTGGAATGTGATGATTATTACTATCCAAAGTACATGTATGAAGACATGAATGAGTGTGAATACACTATGTATATAACCAGAGATTTGAAAAATCGTGCTCTATATATGTAATAAGAATTGTATTGCATTCTGCTGTCATATATACATAAAAAATTACATTAAAAAAAAGAAATGACTACAAATTAAAATATTGGATGTATGGATGGTGAAGCCATTCAGGCTGATGGAAAAACTTCATGAGAAAAGGAATGTAAGCCCAGTACCCAAAATATCAGTAGTGCTTGGGAGTACCCACATGGTCATAAGATGGTAAAAACAAGGAAAATAAATGTTTGGGATTTCTAGATTACTGAATCTCAGAAAACAAGTAGTTCTTCATAAGAATGGAAAAATCATGATTTAAAAGAATTGGTCTAAAAGTATATTGTAAAATCGCTCTGTAAGATATTTGTGTACATCACATCATTTTCCAAAATTATTGCCTATAATAATTCATTACAGTATCTCTAACAGTGAAGTGGATAGTTACAATTTGGTTGTGAGGTATCCCACAAAACCTCATATGTGAGACAATGCAGGAAGTTTGGAGGAAAAATGACTGGGTTATAGCCTTTACCTAATCAGTGAATTAATCCCTGAGGGGATTAACTGAGTGGTGACTGGAGGCAGGTGGGGTATAGCTAGAGGAAGTGGTTCACTGGGGGCATGGCTATGAGGTATATATGTTGTATCTGGCCAGTGAAGTGTCTCTCTCTCTCTCTCTCTCTCTCCTTTCTGATCATCATGTGACCCCCGGCCCTCTGCCACACTCTTCCCCATGATACTCAACCTCAGTTTAAGCCCCAATGATTGGAGTGGACCTTCTATGCACTAAGAAAGACCTCTTAAACTGTGAGCCCCTATATTTTCCTCCTCTATAATTGTTCTGGTCGGGTCTTTTAATCACAGTGTTGAAAAAAGTTAACTAAAACATAGGTGCGTATTCTTCCTGATTCCATTTAAGAATGGTGGCCATTTATTTAAATTAACTGAATTTGTGAACAGACACAATTCAGTCTGGGTTATATAATAAATCTCCAAAGAGACAAAAGTTTATCGTGTTTCTATATTTGGATATTTAAGTTTATTTTTCTCCTCTTATTACGTGTTTCAATATCAAATAGACACAATTGAACTTGAGGAAGTACACAGAACGTGGCCTGGCACTTAATGAGCTCTTATTTCAATATAAATTTGATATCCTACTTCTAATTTTTGAGCCATTTCACCAAATAAGCCATTAACACGAATGAAAGTGTCTGGTTGGGGGCTGGGGATGTGGCTTAAGCAGTAGCACGCTCGCCTGGCATGGGCGCTGGGTTGGATCCTCAGCACCACATAAAATAAAATAAAGATGTTGTGTCCACCGAAAACTGAAAAATAAATATTAAAAAATTCTCTCTCTCTCTCTCTCTCTCTCTCTCTCTCTCTCTCTCTCTCTCTCTCTCTCTCTTTTAAAAAAAAAAGAAAGAAAGTGTCTGGTATTTTATCTCTAAGGATCAATTAGAAAAATAAGTTTTATGGTGAAAGCTATAAAGAAAGTAAAAAGGTAAAAACAAATCACCTGCTGACTACTTGAGCAAAATATTTACAGGTCTTACTCCTACATTACTGACACAGTTAAAACAAACTCTCATGCCTAAAGGCATTTCTGCTTTCTCCAGCTGCTAGATTTGAGTCATTACCTCTGAGAGAATCCATTTGGTGGCTAGGGAGAGATTGGCTATGTTCATTATGTGCTTTGTGTGAAAGCCAAAGTATATTTTCCTTCTAAATGTAGCAGTGATGGAATCAATTTCTGCTGCAATTTTACCATAGAACATATTTTCAGTATGTCTAGTTTTAGTAGACCAAATCGGCCTCTAGGCTACTGTTTACTTTCCTGAGAAATCAATAAAGTCAGGTAGTGCTGGAAATCCCATCTGCACAGATCTTCCAACAAAAGTCTCAAAATAGCATTAAAAGATGTAGAGAGAGTGACTTAATGTCAGTTCTGAAAGTTATAACAGATATTGAGGGCAACGAATGAGGATCTAGGACAGCTCAACGTATGGAAAATGAGGGTTAGATTCTGGATAAAGATTGAGAGGTAGTAACTGAAAAATTATAAGAGTGGATTATTGAAACCAAGCATGGGAAAATCTGTGATAACTCTGATTTCAGATTCTCTCAAGACTAAAACAAAGATGTCTCTTCTCTGGAAAACATGAATACAAATCTCATCCAAAATTTAAAAATGAGATAAACATTCTTTTAAATGAAGTATCTAGCAACCATTTCTGAAGTTATCATTGTCTTATAATAAAATGAAATTCAATCAACACCCTGATTTTAATCAGAATGTAAAGTCATTAGTGTTATTTTTTGGGTTAATATGTAGTCTTAAAGTGATATGAAAACAAAAAATTTCAAGAAAGAAAGATTATAATGCTTTTGTTCATTTCTTTTGTGTTTTGACATATTAGTATGATTAATATATCAAGTTATTTATGTTTTTGAAAAATTGGTTTATATAGAAAATTTTGGCAATATTTAATAAATTTGACTGAATAATAAATATGTAGAAAGTTATATCCATAAATTACAAAGTAAATATTGTTTACAAATGTGTATAAAATTAGGGTAGGGAAGAGAAGCCATCACCTTGAAATCTGGAGACACAAGCAAATACAGAGTCAAGGCCAAGAGCTGATCACCTAAAGTAGAGAACAAAGGAGCCCTAAACTGGATGAACTCTTAAGTGGTAAGTTTGGTACATTTCTGGAAGCTGAGTGTGGAATACTGTGAGACTGAGAAACTCCCAAGTGTCTCTATCCTTTTGTGGGCTTTACTCAGGAAGTCCACCTAGTTTTCATTTTGAACATCTGAAAGAAATCCCCTCTAGGCTCTGGAAGGCAGGGGAGAGAGTAATCACTATGAAATACATTTAATGCCTCCTGCAAAACAAAGGTCTATTCTACAAGGAAAATCACTTTGCCAAAGCCTTATCCTATCTGAGGGAAATTAATTTCTCCCAGTCCATCTCATGCTAGCATTGCTGTATCTCCAAGGGTGGCAGGCAACTAAAATATAGTTATGGGTGTTAGGGTTTTGAGGTTATAGATAGAGAATACTTACAGCCAAGGAAAAAGAGTAGGAAATAGACAGAAAATTGTATATCACTATAGAAAGAATCTGTGAAATATTTGAATGTTTTTATTGTAATTTGATTGGAAGATTGAAGACTGTTCCTTTCAACCCATTCCTTACTATCACGTTAACTGGGCTCCAGTATAATAACAGTAATTATTTCTGAAGGAGCTAAAAGACAAAGACTCTTTGAGGAGTTGTATTTAGGGAGGCCAAAGTGAAAAAAAGGAAGCAAAAACAAAGACCCTAGAGTAATTTGAAACAAACATTAAACATAACCTGGTTACCAGTCGGATTAACATAAATTTTCACACTGATGGCCTTTTTTATCTCAACTCTTATTACTTGATAGACATGTCTGGATTTCAACAATATTTGCAAGACATTCCAAACAGTCAAGAAAAAAAAAACAGTTTAAAGAAGCAATCTTCAGGACAGTCTCAACTAAGACATAGTTATTGGAATCACAAGATTCTTTTAGAATGTTAAAGGATCTAATGGAAAAAGTAGATGATAGAGAAGAACAGTTGGAATAGTGTTGGCAGTGAGTTAGAATAAGTAAGACATATCAATAAACACCAGAAATCAAAAACATAGTAACAAGTGAAGAATGCTTTTGATGGCCTCCTTGGTTGATTTAAGAAAAAGAAAAAAAAATCAGTGAGTTTAAAGATCAGGTTGCTAGAAATGTGCAAATTTCTAAAAACAGAGTATCAAAATATATATAAAGGGAAAAATGATAGAACTGTTACCAGAAGAGCTCAACAAGTTGCTATAGAGGGGAACTTCAAACCAGGATGAGTGGGCTTCTTGACAATTATTGCAGAAATGAATTTGAGGATGCATGAGAGATACAAATTTATTCAGGAAAGTAGGGACACATTCAAGGGACAACGTGTGCCAACTCAAGAGAAAGATGCTTTGGGGACTCTCAGACTGTTAAGCAAACTTGGTGAGGAGTGAACATGGGAAAGTATGTGTGGATAACATCAGTCTGATGATTACATACTAGTTTTTGGTGGTCTGGTAAGTCTCAGGATTCTTAGGAAGATGTGTTCTCTCAACAGATAATGGTGGAAAGTACCCTAGATAATAGGTTTCTTAAAATATCCTATCTCTCTGCGCTCAATCTATTTATTGCATAGACTAAGTAACAGAATACAAGGTAATCTTCAATAAATGCATGAATTTATGGAACTCTAAGATTGGGAGATTTCCCAGAAACTTGGGAGTGACAGCCATGGGAGAAGAACATAATAAGTTTAGGAGAGAGAACTGGCTTAGAGAGGGAAGGAATGTGGAACTTTAGCATAAGATTTTCAGATTAAAGTTATAGTTCCATGTTCTTTCTTTTGTATCCTTCCTACATACTTTTTATTTCTTTTTTTATCCCATCTCAGAACGGAAGGGGTTAAATAGATAAATCTACTATTACAGTTGGAGATTTCAACATTCCTCTATCAGTAACTGCTAGCCCAGCAGGCAGAAAATCAGTAAGGGTACACATGACTTTAACAGCACCATCAATCAACTTGATATGCTTGACATTTATAGAATATCTCATCTAACAACAGCAGAATGCACATTTTTCTGAAGCATAGAACACTAATGCAGATGGGCCATAAAATACTCCTTAACAAATGTAAAAGAAGAGAAATCAGATAAATTCTTTTCTCTGATTATAATTGAATATTCAACTGGAAAACAGTAACAGAAAGATAACTGGAAAACCCCTTATATTTGGAAATTAAACAACATATTTCTAAATAACCCATAGGCCAAAAAAGTCTCAAGACTTTTTTGAGATTTTTTTTTTGAAATAAGTAAGAAGATCAAATTGAATTTAATAAATCAGGGGGAACAACTTGAAGAGGAAATTTGTAAGAAAGGATTACCAAATAGCTTCTAAATATGTGAAAAAATAGCAATATTAGCTATCAGATAACAAAATCACAAAATTTAAAAAGTGACAATTTTAGATGGTAGAAAAGATGGTGGGAAACTAGAATACTCATGAAAATATTAATTACAATGACTTTGGAAAATGGATTGTATCTGTACATGTGCATATATTATAATCCACAGCACTCTTATAGGAATATACCAAGCAATAATATACCTAAAACGAGTAAAAAAAAAAGAATATGACATTACTCAGAGTGAATAAACCAGGACATAACATGAACACTCTTCAATGTGGAAAGCATAAATGTATTGTGGTATAATAATATAAGGGGCATGGTTAGTATAGAAAAATGAAAAAAAAAAACAAACATGATATATAAAACAACGTGAGTGCATCTCACAATCAGAAACCTGAATGGAAAGACCCAACCACCAAACAAGCATGTATTATGTGAATCCCTTTTATATACAGGACAGGAAGAGACAAATACAGTCTTGGTATTGGAAGGAAGAATAGTGGCTATATGAAGGGAGGAAGGATGGTGATGGGGGCAGGTGCCTAAAGGAAGTTGTTGAAGTGCTGGTGATGCTTGATTTCCTGACTTCCTTTGTGGCTACACGGTCGTGTTCCTTTTATGACAATTCATGAACTAGTATACTTAGTTTTCAGTACTTTTCCATAAACATGCAGCATTTCAATGAAATTGTTTACTCATGAAATGGAAGATAAAACATTAAATTCCATGGTGTGGAACACAGTCCTTGTTTCCGAATTGTGGCTTTATACCACCCATGTGCTCTTCTTAATCTCTGCATCTAAGCCATTAATGTGGTTTTAAAATATTTAAAGAGCTGCTTTAGCAGACTCTTATTTTTTAGTAGGAAACAAAATTAAGTTGTTCATTTCAAAAATTTGATTTACATTCCAAGGAGTTGAGTAATTTCCTGTCTGATAGAAGAAAGTTCCTTCTTTAAATAATAAATGATCTTTCTATGTCTGCTACAGTATTAGAAAAACATCCTTCTGTAAAATTCTTTTCAGGTTTTTAGTTTCTTTTCAGGGTTATTTATACTTCCTTCAAAGTCAGGGAAGGGAACTGACATTCCTGTCCTCATAGTCCATGTTTGATTGTAAGCTCAGGCCACAGCTCTCAGTGTAGCCAGCTTGACAGCCTGGTGTTCCTAATCACAGGTGCTTCTCATTCATGTTAAGGCATTGATCAAGCTTGACTGTCTTCTCATACTTTAGATGAAATTCCTTTTCTGTTCACAAAGCGAATAAGACAGTAGTACTATTTTTAAGTCAATTACAATTTGATAGAGGTACCTGATCTTTGAAGATTAAACTGTCAAAGAGGCAAGTTTACTCATTTCTTTTAATCAAAGGTTTTCTTTAATAGTCATGCAACAAACTGCATTCTTGCATTATTATGTAGTCATTTGACAAGTTGTACATTCTAGTAAGGATATTTTTTCATTATTTCTGGAACAAAATGATCTAAATTTTTAAAATTATCTTTCACTATTTTAGTTAGCTAATAACCATTAAGTCCATCTTTAAAATGACCAAAAAAAAAAAAAAAGTGAAGATAACAGTTATGTACATTGAGTGCATTGAATTATCAAGATACTTTATTCCTTTGGAATAAAATCAGTAAAGTATGATCTGAAAAGCACCAATCTTATAAACAGAAAAAAAAGCACTAATCTTTAAAACTAAAATGAAAAGTGAAAACTGTGTTTTATGATTAGGTCATCTGGAAGTCTATTAGAGATTTCTTCTACTAATATAGTTATTGGACATTAGAATATATTAGAATATATGGCTATTTTTAGTTATTAATTACTGAAGTCTCTTGAGCTGAAAACTCTGTATTGAAGAGTGTTAGTTATGTTATTTTTATGTGAGTATAGTTGTCTGTTTCAGATTTCCTCTGTGCCACGAGTCCCAAGCATTAGATAGTATGCACATTGATGAACCAAGCCCTACATCATTACACTCTGCTTTACACTTTGCACTATTTTCTTTCTTTCTTTCTTTCCTCCTCCTTCTTCTTCTTTTTTTCTTTTTTGCAGTGTTAAAGCCATTTCTCAAAAGTCTATTACCTCCTCCTCCTTTCAAATTAAAAATAAGTCTGGATGACTCTTGTAAGATGGAGAAAGAAGCAGTTGAGTAATGGAAAAAAGAGTACACTTGGAATTTGGAAGCTTGGCTTCCAGTCTTGGCATTACCCTTCAGCATTTCTTTGGGCACATTAATCTTCTGGAGTCTCAGTTTCCTCATTTTTGAAGTATGGATAACAGCCTTGTTCCACTTACCTCACTGGTTTGTTGTGAATAAGTGAGGTAAGTTGGAAAGCTCTCTGAACACCTATTGTATAAACACAAGGTGTTACTAGTGCTACTACTACATTTACAAGTTTATTGGTGTTAAATTTCTAGATGATATAGCTATGCCAGAGCCAGTCACTTGACTTACACTGAATTTGTTTTTTTTTGTTGGACCTAGAAACATCTAGAATCTATCTAATTTTGTAAACTGTAAACTCTCTAATTTTGTAAACAGATTTTTAACTCTGACCCTAATTAAATAATTAAAGCTTTATAAACTAAGGAAAACATCTCCCTTGTTTGGGTGAGAGTAACATGTAAAGATTACCAAATCCTTTCTTTTAGAGAGTTGTGAAATTAAAGAGAGGGGAAAAAAAGGCTGGGAGGCTTTTCCTACAGTTGGAATTACTGTCAATGTCTGTATATTTAAATGCATGGAGCTAAAGCAGAGGAGGGGCTACCCCTTGAAAATGTGCTGGGGGTGGGGTGTGCAAGGCCATTTGCTGTAAGATCTTGGCTCCCATACAGTTACTTCAAAGTAACTTCCAGCTCTTTTTCCCCATGACCTTAGAATTTGGCTCCCACTGCTAGTGGGCACCGCTGTTCCAGGCTCTCCCTTCTCCAGGCTGCAACAGTACTCCACACCCTGCTTTTTTGGTCTCTAACTGCCAAAGTTTTGAAGTTTCTAAAAGGCAAACACAGCCTGAATCCTCCACAAGTGGCTGATTTGAGTGTCACAAACCATTTGTTCCATTTATTAGACTTGGAGACATGAGGACAGAGAAAAGTTATGGGAAAGCTCCTGGCGTGTTTAAAGAAGCCTGACTCATGTGCTGAGGGTCACATTGACCTTTTAGAGTTCTCAGAACTTTCTCGAAGTACCTCCAGGTGTTTCAAACCAATGGCCAGCAGCATTATCAGAGAGGCAGCAATCTATAGTTCTCAGGAAATTGGTCCAGATTACAACCACAGTTCAGAAATATAGCCGAATGAGAGCAAAAGTATTCTGAATCACGTGTGGCTTTGTGTGGCAGGACAATTGGTCTAGTTGTTCCACAAAACTAAAACTTAAAACACTTAAAGATTTTTTAAAAAGTCAATTTAAAGTTTTAAAACTAAAACTTAAAAAATATTTCCTAAATAGGTTAAGAGGATATATGTTGCAAAATGGAATACACTGACCTCTTTTTTCACACATTTATTATTATACTAGATTCCATATACTTCTAAATTGTCTGTGCAATGCTAACATCAGGTGATTCCTAACTGTGTTCAAAGACCAGGGGTAAAAATCTGTGTGCAGCATTGCCAATAAAATAAAGGAGAAGGGTTGCAGAATGATTGCCCAGAACATCACTAGTAACATGTTGGGCACAAGTTTCCCTTTTCTTCTTCAGAAGGTTGTGATAATATACTTAGCCAACAGAAAAATAGTTTGCCAACACTACATCCAGGGATCTCTCTGAAATGCTTTCAATTTCCCCCACTGGTCTTAGCAGCAGCAATTCTATATTAACGTGTCAATTTCCATTACCTCAGTGATGGAAAAACACAAAAATCTATCCAATTATTCATATCAATAAGCATATAGTCTTAATTAATTACTATTTTGTAGTTATCCATATGTTTATTTCCTAATCCATCAAACTATATTATGTATTTTGGTTCAAATCAACATGTTTTGGTTCCAGTCAACATTCATATATTAATGAATAATATAATTCATTTGTATATGTTTGTGCTATTACAAATAGTGAGAATTTCCATAGTGCATGTTTCTCTAAACAGGATTTTGGCCTTCAAAACTTTTTGCCTAGAGGTGATCATCTGAAAATTAACTTCCCCTGCACCCCCAAACTCAGTGCTTACTGATACTTTCCTGATTTTTAACTCTGACCCTTCCTTGTCTGTCTGATTTTATTCTTTGAAACCTTAAGTGAAATAAGTATCCTTCCTTAGGGAAATCTCCTTTGAATTCTAGAACTAGTTAACATTGCTCCAGTAAAAAGCTCACTTGCTTCCTGTCCTTGATGGTCACATAACTTTATACCATTCTTATTAACAATTTGTATTATTGTCTGTTTCTGTTTAACTGCTTCACCTCAGGACTATAAGCTCCATGAAGATGTACCATACTTGTTTTGAACACTGCTGAATGTTCTATGTCTAACAGAGAACCCGGCACTCAGGACTAGCTCCAAAATATTTTTTTATGTGAGTGAAGAATGAATAAACCAACATCTCACTGCACACAATTCCTAGTGAACCTAAAAACTCAAATTCTGATGAAACTTGGAACAAATTCAGGAAATCTATGTAGATGACTAGATGTAGAAGCAAAGAAGGTGGGAAGTGATTCTTCCTTCAGCTGGCAGAATTTTCATGATGAATTCATTGTCCCAATCCCTTCACACTAATCGCGGAATCAGAGGCTGTGTGAAGGAGGTTGGTGCTTTCTACCTTTAATACCTTTGATGGACCATCTGTTGGTTTAATCAAATAGCTTTAGAATCCAGTCCTAAGATAAGTAGTAATCTTAGTGCTCAGTTAATTCAACCCCCATATAGTCTGATTCACTGTTTCTTATCCACAGGTTGCCAAAGCAGAGATCTAGAAATATTGTGTTCATTGTTCATAAACATTGGTGATAAATGGCTGCAAATATGAAGAATGGAGCATTCTATTAATGATCATTTTTACCATTTCAGTTGAAAAGATTATCAGCGATCATGCTTCTTTTAGGTTCCACTGTACATATTAAGTATTTGAATTCTTTCTGATTACTCAACCATGCAGATGCAGCCATCAACTGAGTCTACTTACTGCCAACAATAGAAAATGGCAAAAAAAAAAAAAAGCAAAGTCAGGGAGAATAATGATAGCAAATCCTTAAAAATCCTTAAGTCCTTTAAGCCATCCCTTTGGGTACTAAAGAACCATTTTCATGGCAATCTTCCTTTTCTTTAGTGAAATCAGATTAAAACCAAATTCTGTCAAACTCTGAATGAAAAAGCCTGTCCCATACATGTGAAATAGTGATCTTACACATCACTTCTTTAAATACATGAAACAAGAGGCTTAAAGACCCCAATGAGTATCATGATGCAGTCTTCCAATTCCATTTACAATTAAAACTTTAACTTTTATATTCTCCAAACAAAGTTGATAAGGCAAGTTCAGTTTGTGTATTCCAAGTGTCATTGTTATTATTTTGTGTATAATGTTTTGTAAAGTATGCGTTGAGCACAATATGGACATTCAGCCCAAGTTAACCAACAAGTAATTGTAATCATCATGGTCTTTTATCCTTACTCAATTTAAAAATGTGTGGCTTAAATGTTGATTTGAAACCTTTGGAAACCTTTTGTTTCTCTCCACCATAGAACTGGTGCTATCAAAATGAACATGTGGCAGAACTTTAAGGATTGATGCCAAACATATGGTATTCACAACCAGTCATCATAACTTTTGGAATGCTAATTGCAGAGAAGAGCCAAATGAAAATGCTTAATAGCACACATGTGGCCAGTTGAGGATTTCCTAATAGAAAGACTGTTTTAAGGCCTTTGTCATGTAGAACAGACAAATTTTAATGTTGCAAAAAAATACAATAATTAAACACAGTCTCTTAAAAGTTTTGTGTATTTTTAAATACAGAAACAATGCATTTTTTCACATCTATATGAAACCTATAAGATATCTTTTCAAAACCAATACCCTCTAGAATTGTCTGCAATTACCCTTGTTTCTTTTTAGGCTAAAAGTAGCAAAATTGCAGTTGCAATGCTTTTCCTTGAACAGCCACAACAGTATAAATTTAATATCTAGAGCTATATGCTACATTTTAAGACCAGATCATGCAATCAAAATGTTTTAGCTTAAAAAATGTCAGAGATCAGCTAGTTTAAATGCTTCTTTTGATAAATGAGGAAATTGAGATTTGCAAAAGTTTTATTATTTGTCAGGCTGGGGTGGTAGCTCAGTGGTAGAGCACTTGCATGCGAGGCACTGGGTTCGATCCTCATCACTACATAAAAATAAATAAATAAAGATATTGTGTCCATCTACAACTAAAAAAAAATATATATTTTTTAAAGTTTTATCATTTGTCTAATGCACTCAGATTGGGATTGGCCAAGCCCAATTTGAGCCTAAAATTTCATCTGTGCCTTCCAGTGTTATGTCATTTATTGCCTCTGTTGTAAAATACATATAATTTTTTTTTGAACTAGGTATTGAACTCAGGGGAACTTAACCATTGAGCCATATCCCCAGCCCTTTTATTATATTTTATTTAGACACAGTCTGGCTAAGTTGCTTAGGTCCTCCCTAAGTTGCTGTGGCTAGGCTTTGAACTTGTGATCCTCTTGCCTCATCCTCCCGAGCTACTTGGATTACAGGCATGTGCCACTACACCCAGCAAAATATATGAGATCTTCTGAAAAGAATTTGAATGGCCTGTGCTATGGTTTGAATGTGTCAACCAAAAGTTCACGTGTTGAAATTTCAACCTGAAAATTTGTATGTTGATGATATCGGAGATGGGGTGTTTGGCAGGTAATTGCAATTAGATGAGGATGAGGATGAGGACGAGGCCACTATTAGGGAATTAGTGACTTTAACAAAGAGGAAAAGAGACCTGAGTTATCGTGCTTGCTCTGTCTCACCATGTGATGCCCTACACAGTGTTATTTTAGAGTAAGAAGGCCCTTGCCAGATGTTGGATCAAAGTTCTTAGACTTCCCATCTTCCAGGACCATAAAACCAGGAGCTAATAAGCATCTATTTTTTTTAAATAAATTATCCAGTCTGATAATGGCCTACTTAGCCCATTCAGAAATTTCTTGAAATGATCATTCAAATAGGAACAAAATGGAGATAATTTTGGCCTTCATTCAGGGGTTATTGAGGGCCTGTTTCTAGAGTCTTCTGTCTATATACCTCCTTTTACCTCTTTACATTAAGCTGGGTTTTCATATGATAAACTCTCTCAACACATAAAAGACATCTTTTAAGCCATCACTAACATCAGATGGTCTTTGCCATTAACACTCACAAAGCATTCTAATCTCTTCAAAAAGAGACTAAGATTGGCTTGAACCAATGAGCAAATTAAAAGTCATCTCACTCATATAGTAATTTCATAAAACCTCATCAACACAAAGAACATATTTAGAAATTTCTAATCATCTCATATAGGTACATATTTCTAAAATACCTATTAGACTGAAACAGTGAATTTTAAAATATTTTTACTTATATACTTTTATCCAAGAATAATTCTGATTTCATAAATCTCATGTAACACTTATCTATTGCTATCTAATATACTACCCCAAAACTTCATATTCTAAAGCAATGACCATTCATTTGATCAAGATAATAGAAGTTGCCAGGGTCCAGTGGATGTGGATCTTCTGTTCTCCATATGGTATAATTGTTGAGGAGGGGTGGGTATGATGCAATCAACTAGGTCTGAAAACTCTAAGGTGGCTTCACATGTGTGTCTGGCATCTCAGCTGAAGTGGACAGAATGTTATGGAGTGTCTGAGATGGTGTGGGCTTTCCCTTTAAGTGGTGCGCTCTGATTCTGGGCTTACTTATACATCTGGCTAAGACCTCAGTTTCTCTCTAGGTGGCCTATTTCTTTCCGTGTGAGTAACCTAGACTTTCTTCACAGTGGCTGGACTTCCTGGTGAATGAAATCAGGTGCTAGTAGGTCCACTAAGTCCTAGTCCTGAGACTGAAGAAGGGTTACTTTTTCTGCATTATTAATCAAGGCAAATATTTGCATACTTTATTAACATGCAGTATTAATCAAAACAAGCCAAAAGATCACCCAGATTCAAGGATGGGTTCTAAACTTCATATCTTGAAGAAAAATATGTCATATCTATTTGCATATGGAAGAAATAGTTGATGATTATTTTGTGAACACATTTGAATTGTGTCAATACAAATATTTTGTAAAAAGCATTATGAATTAATGCCTTATATTTATGTAAAACAAAAATGAGAATGTGGTTTTAAAATACCAATTCTCTTTCTCTATAGCATTGTTGAAGCCCTTAGAATAACAAAGATATTAATAATTGCTTTGTTCTATCTAGTTCTTTCTTTATTCTCATATGATTATATAACAGGTTCTGCTTAGCTCTCTTTCATGTTAGTTCTGACAGATCCTTGTAGGCTTCTTTGAGATTAGCATATTAACTATGTGCATAAGCAAACTGCTCAGAATTTACTTTTGGAATACACAAAATTTATCTTCTTTTAACTACAGTTCAATCACCTAAAATTTTGTTTTCTAATCTTGGTTATCTGATACCTATGATACAAAACCAGAGATGTAAGAACACTTGAAGATAGTGTCTTCCTCCAGTGCAAATCTGCTCTACTACTTCAGCAAACTGATAATATTTTTTAATTTATTTATTTATTCTAATTAGGTACATATGACAGCAGAATGCATTTTGATTCATTGTACACAATTACAGCACAACTTCTGATTTCTCTGGTTGTACATGATGTAGTGTCACACCATATGTGCAGTCATACATATACCTGAGGTACATGAAATGAATTTGAATGGCTTGTGCTATGGTTTGCCCAACCACAGTTTCTCCATTTTTCCCTTTGCCCAATCAGAGTTCCTCCATCTTTCCCATGCCCCACTCCCCCATTATGGATCAACATCTACTTATCAGAGAGAACATTCAGCCTTTGGTTTGGGGGGACTGGCTTGCTTTGCTTAGCATGATATTCTCCACCTCCATCCATTTACCTGCAAATGCCATAATCATATTCTTTTTTAATGCTGAGTAATATTCCATTGTGTATATATGCTACAGTTTCTTTATACACTCATCTATTGAAGGGCATCTAGGTTGGTTCCACAATTTAGCCATTGAGTATTGAGGTGCTATCAACATTGATTTGGCTGTGTTACTATAGTATGCTGATTTTAAGTTCTTTGGGTATAGACATATAAAATAATATTGACAACAAAATGTCTTTGAATGATTTCCACCTCCTGCAAATCGACAGTAAAGTTTCCATATCCCTTTCTGACTATACTTTAAAGGGGAAAATATGGAGGGAAAAACAAATGTTCATTTTAATATGGAAGACTATAGCATAGTTTCAATTTTATTTACTCTAATTAATTCTTCACTCCTATCATCAACCTGCCTTTTCTTCTTTTTCCTATTCACACACTTTCCAACTTATAAGCATCTTTTCTTACTGCAAGTTTTTTACTCAATTGTTTCATGCTTTCTTATCTATATAAATCTCTTTTATCTATATGATGAGTAAATTTAATTATAAAACAAATAATTTCTATACCAAATAAATCCTTAACTATGAATGTTGCTTGCTGGCACACAACTGTAATTCCAGCTACTCAAAATGATGAGGCAGGAGAACGAAAAGTTCCAGGGTAGCCTTGGCAACTTAGCAAATACTATCTCAAAATACAAAAATTAAAAGGGCTGGAATGTAGCTCAGTGGTAGAGTACTCCCCTAGCATGATCAAGGTCCTGGGTTCAATGCCCAGTACTATAAAATAAACAAGCAAACAACAACAAATAAAACAAAAGCAAAAAAATTCATGCTAACTGAAGGTACACAAATGTCTTCCCTGGAGAAAAAGATGAGGAAATGCAGAAGGACATTCCATGCTGAGGGAAAAATGTGAATGAATGTACTAGGCATGAAAGACCAAGGACCTTCAGGAGATGGTGAGTGATCCCATGTGGCTAAAGGAAGCTGCAACATGCATCTTGAGGATCACTTTTAGTTTACAATCAATTTGCTTAGGCTAAGTAGTGTTTTTTTTAAATGTTTGAATTATTAGTCAATATTTAATAACTAAGGGATTTCACGTTACACTTCCGATTCCTGGTTTGTCATAAAAAACTGAGATGGAAATCATGAGCTTTCCTTTTAGTATGGTAATATAAATCAATCAGGAGAAGATGAATTCTGCAAGGAATAACCACAAGTTTTCAGTGGCTTAACATAATAAATATTTATTTTTTCCCAAAGCCATGGTTCAGTAAATGTATTCCTGTGATTCAGCAACCTTTCTGAATGGCTTTCCGCCACACAGTATATCAAAGCACAAACTCATTTCATCTTATGATACCATCTTCCTCTAGGTCCTTCCCTCTCCAGCAGAGGGAAGAAGAAAGAAAATACAGAATTATGCATAGAGAGGCTTCATGGTCTGAACCTAGATATGGTGTTTGTCAGACTCATTAGCTAAAAATCAATCATATGTGGCAATCCCCTAATGTCAATGAAGGTCAGGAAATACACTGTAGCCCTATGCTTGGGAAGAAAAGAAATGGCTTGTGAACAAGAGGCCTATTTCTGCCATGTAACCTTGATTCCCTTTACCAAGGTAGGTACCTGCTTTTTCACCTGATGCCCCCAGCCTGCTTCCTGTGTGGCCACCATAGATACTTGAATTTGTAACCCTCAGCATAGAAAGTAGAAAAATACATGTCTGGGAGAGATAGAAAAGTTTCTTCCTAATAATGGTAAAGATTTCATAAACTTTGTGTTTAATGGAAATTCTGTTCTGACTTTTTTAAGGGAGAGAACAATTCTTTCTTTAGGTCAGTAGACCCCACAAAGATGTACAAGGAGGAACAATTATCTGATCTTTCAGTCCATGTTCAATATGTGAATGTGTCAAAACTTTCAACATTGCTTTTGCTATACCAAATGAAATTAAATATTTGTGGCATTTTTATGGAGCCAGTATTTTTTTCCATAGTAAGAGAATTCTGATTTATGTACTGTGATTTTAGAAGAAAGAGGAAGATTTAATACATAGGCTAGTTGTTTGACATTTTTCTCTTTAAATCTGTCAATTCCCTGATTTATCAGACCAAGTTTACAAACAGTGAAAGGAAGCTAGCATTTTCTTAAAAAAAAAAATCTTGCTTTTGTAGACATAAGTTTTTAAAAAGTTGCATTCTTCAAACCTGGGGACATCACAATTCCTATTGTTATCTTCCTCTAGCATTGTTTAGCATGAAGTAAATGTCTAGTGAATATTCAGATGGAATTTTAGTGATTGAAAGGAGCTAGGGGACCATTGACTTTAATTTCTTCTCAGGATGAAATGTCCCCGAGGCCACAGGAGGTAAACTGCTTGTCTACATACTCATTTAGGTTTCAGAGAAGTCCTAGGTTGTTTTATAGAATCATTCCTTAATTTACCTCCCAGCCATTATTAAATTCTACTACAAACACCTTTAAGTAGATGAATTCGGAGACATAGTAATGTTAGCAAAGAGAGGACAAGCTTAAGGTAGGTGCAGAAAAATACATGTCAGGAAATGTAGCATGGAGCTAAATTCAGGGTGGATTTTATATTACTCCCTTTTCCAAAATACAGCAGCTTTAGACATCCCTTAGAGACCTTTGGTGATGATAGAACCTCCACACTCAAGTAAAGGAAATGATACTGTCTTATATGACTATGTCTTCATTTATCCAACAGGTAATTATCCTACCCAGTCACTTCAATCCCCACTGTTTGGTCTATGCTCAACCACAGTTGTCCCTCCCCCTGTCCCTGTGAAAGACAATATAAGTAGACATATTTTCATTGCTGGATCAGAAATAAATTTTCCTTGTGCCGCTTTTGATATTTTTCTATGAAAGGAATCATTTTTCCTGGATTCTGGCTTCCTGCTAGTTAGTCTGAGATCCTGACTCTTTGTTGCCTATATGATTTTCATTTTCTGATTACTTTTCTCTAGACTAATGGTTCCCTCCTCCTATACAGGTTTATCTTCCTTGGGTAGTCCAATCCTGAGACCTGGTACCTCTTTGTCTTAACTGTTCTGAACATTCCTAATTTCACAGTGATGGACTTCCTGTCCTATAGCCATTCTTTGAATTGCTCATATTATGCCTTCAAGTTGTATTAAGCAGCCTAAGCTTCCACCATAGATTTAGGATACAAATTATCTGGCCTCTGACTTATAGTAACCTTGCAGTAAGGGTACCTGGTTCTAGGAACATGTGTTATGAATTACTGTTTCATTTCTTCATTTTATTATTATAAGAGATGTGTAATGATTTGGATTTTTCAATAGCTAGCTCTTTGTAACTATGTGTTGAATCACACCCACATTTATCAAACGCTTTTTACCACAAGTTAAGTATATTAATAGGAAAGACTGCTACTGGCCTATTTAGTGGGTGTGGCAACATAGTGGTATAATGACAGGTCTAATATTGAACAAATAGCCTCCATATTCCATTTAACTTAACAAGGATTCTTCAGAATCTGGCTTTAAGAATTGAATTGCTTCTGTGCTATAATTTTTTTAAAATTTTGAAAAAAATACATTTTAGCAGGAGACTTAGAAATGGTCATGAAATTTCAGAGCTGTGATATTTGACTTTTAAAAAAATATCAACCAAGCTTAAGATAAGCTTTAGACAAATATTACTTAAAATGTATAAAGTTATTTCTCCAAATTAAAATAAAATAAAATTTTACAAGAACAGCCAACATGAATCATAGTCTGGCTTTTACCATATCATAAAGTCTCTCTTCTGAGCCTTAATTTGTTTATTTATAAAGTTCCTTGTTATCTTAAAGACTCTGGCTGATATTATATTCCAAATCTGTGCAGTTTCCATCATCCTTCTTGCCTCTTTTCTTGCTTGACCCTTTCCTTTCTGAACCATAGGCCATATTTCATCCATTTTCATGTGTCATAAAATTTTACCTAAAGTACAATAGGAGAAGAACAGTTCACAATTCATCTTATGAGGCTAGAATCCTGTCACTAAAACCAAAGGGAGACATCACAAAAGGGAAAATTGTGGACAAATATTTGTTATTAATATTTATTTTTTTAAAAACCTCAAAAAGATATGATCATACTGAGTTAAGTGACTTATCAAACAAATTATATATCATGATTAAATCTATCCCAAGAAAGAAAGGTTGTTTTAACAAAAAAAATCCATTAATCATATTTATAAATTTAAAACATAATCACATGACTATCTCAAAGGTGAAGAAAAAGCATTGGAAAAGTTGAAATTGTAAATTCTAATTGTAAAAAAAAAAATGTAAATTCCAATTCCTAAACTGTATTTTAAATCTAGTCCTCTAACAGGAATAGAAAGAAACTTCCTCAACCAGATAATTAGCATCTATAGCTAATATCACATCTTCATAATGAAAGATTGGATGCATTTACCCTAAGATCAGTAATAAGAAAAGGATTTCTGTTCTTAACACTTCTATTTAATCATGCAAAAGACAGAAGAAAAAGGCATGCAACTGGACTAGAAAAAAATAAAACTATCTTTTACTCATAGATGCCATTATTTTACTCACAGATGTGTGTGTGTGTGTGTATATATATATATATATATATATATATATATATATATATCAACCTAAAGAATCAAGTATAAATTATAACTAACAATTCAACTACAAGTTTATAGGATAAAAGATAAATATTTAAAAAATCAATTTTATTTCCATATATTTGCAAAGGACAATCTGAAAATAAAATTAAGAAAATAATTCCATTTATATTACCATAAAAAGAAAACACTTAGGAATAATTTTTTTAAAGTAAAAAACTAATACTTTCAAAATGATAAGACATAGTTAAAGAAAACTAAAAAAAGCCCAAATTATTAGGAAAAAAAATCTGATGTCCATATATTGGAAGTTACAACATTGTTTGCAAGGCAAATATTTCCCCAAACTGATGTGAAGATTCCACACGATCCCCTTAAGAATATATACTGAAAATTCTTTGTAGACTTAGATAAATAGATTCCAAAATTCATACAGAATTGAAAGAGATTCAGAGTAGTTAAAACAATGAACAAATAGACTCATTTCCTGATTTTCAAACAGTCTACAAAATAACATTCTTTAAGACTGGGTGGTAATGGCTAAAGGAGAGACATATCAATTAGCGTGTTAGAAATCAGAGTCCAGAAATAAACCCATGTATCAATTGCCAAATAATTCCTACACGGTTACCAAGGGCAATCAATGGCCAAAGAATCACCAAAAAGTTATGTTAAGACAACTTCATAGCTTAAATTTTAAAAATAAATAAATAAATAAAATTTAACATGTACTTCATACCAAATATAAAAATTAATGAAAACTGAATCAAAGTCACAAAGTAAGAGCTCAAATTATAAAAATTTTAGAAGAAAATGTAGACATAAATACTCATGATATTGGATTTAGTAAAAGATTTCTTGACTATGACATCAAAAGCCCAAGGAACAACAAAACAAGGTAATTTAGATTTTGTCAGAATAAAAACTTTTGTACTTCAAAGAATACTATCTGGAAAGTTAAAAGACATACAGAACAGGAAAAAATATCTGCAAATCATATATCTGATAAGAACTTGTACTCAATATATATAAAGAAAGATTTTGACTCAAAAATAATAAAAGAACAACCTAATTTTAAAAATGTATAAAAGATTTCATATATATATATATATATATATATATATATATATATATATATATATATATCCAAGAAGGAGATATAAATAGCCAATAAGCACATGAGATAATGATAGATAATTATTTTCCAGGAAATGCCAATAAAGCCATTGTAGATATTACTCCCTCAACCTACCCACTAGGATTGCTATAATCAAAAATTCATGTAACAAGTGTTGGTGAGGATGTTTTGGAATTATTCGTATACACTGGTAGTAGGATTATAATAGAGTATAGCCATTTTGGAAAATAGTCTGGCAGTTCCTCAAATGATTAAACATAGTTGCAATAGGCACAGCAATTCTACTACTGCCTATATTCCCAAGAAAAAATGAAAATATATGCATACGCAAAAACTTGTACAGGAATGATTAGAACAGTATTATTTACAATAGCCAAATAAGCCAAATATCTATCTATTAATTGGATAAAAAAATGTGACATAAGTATTGAATGAAATAGTATTCATCCAGAAAAGGAATGAAATCCTGATCATGCTACAACCGGAATGAACATTGAAAACATTATTCTAAGTGAAAGAAACCAGTTGAAAGTAGTTTAGTGGTTGTCCAGGCTTGTGAGAGGGCAATGGTCAGGAAGTGATAACTAAACAATACCAGGGTTCATTTTAAGGTGTTTGGAAATGTTCTAAAATTATTTAGGATGATGGTTGCACAGTTTTGAGAAAACATTAAAAACCATTGAATTATATATTTGCAAATGGGTAGTGTATATAATATTTAAGTTAAATCCTAATAAAGATGTTAAAATATATTAAAGAATAAAGTAAATTTTATTTATCTTGATAAAATAGATTGCACTTCTTGTCAGGTTCTAGAATGAAAGGCGAGTCAATCTGCTCTTAGCTGAGTCTGGGTCTTTTTCAACTTCCCAATGATTTATTTCACTATGGGTTCATATATTTGGGTGGCAGTATTGGGACTGCATGTAGAGGAGGGTCTTTAATCAAGCATAAATAGGTTTCCAGAGCTCTACTTGCCCCTCCTATCTGAACAGTTTGCTCTCTTTGCTGTGAAAGCTCTCCCATTGCTTACAGCCTGCAGCTGACTGTTTGTGTTGCTGAGGATTTATCTTAGCTTTCTAGTCTTGACCCTGGTCTTCAGAAATCTCTGTTTGCTCTTTGGGCTTGCCCCAGTGCTTTGTAAGTCATCTAAGGAATCTCTCCACTCTCTGAAGTCAGAGACTGTCTCCAAGGACTTCCTCCCAGTTCTCTTGCCCCATCCTGAGACTTCTGAGTTTAGCCTGGAATGCCAGGGGAAGATAGGGATTCTCCCAACTCTCCTACTCCTCTTCCCATGTTCTTTTGCAAATGACTGAAATCTCTGGAAATTTCTCTCAATTTTCTTTCCCCACCCTTATTTTCAGCACTCAGCAAGGATCAGAGGAAAATATTGGCAGCCAGACAGTTTTGTTCCATGTCTCAGGCTCCAGTGGAATGTAACCTGTCATGCCAGCCCACAGGCAGCCACTAGAAATGTCAAATCTAGGCTAGTTTTCTCTAACCACCACCCATGAAGGATTCTTCTGTCTCCCTCCATATTAGATATAAAATTCTTCTTGGCTCTTTTTTTTTCTTATAAAATCTTATACTTTCTAGATTTTAGTTTATTTGGGTTGTTTTTGTGTTCTCTGCTCCCTGGTGAATATAAAAAATGTTCAACCAACATTTTGGTTGAAAGCATAAAATAGAAAGTATCTATGACTTCCAAGATCTGAATAGAAAGTAAGATGTCTACCTAAAGCTGACATGAGAAAACAGGTTTCAGAAAGATTTGGGTCCTATGAATAGCCAACAAGCAAGAAAAAAAGTGTCTAAGACTCAAGTTTCTTATCTCAGGTATCTCTATCTTTCAACACATGAAGTTCATTCTATTTTGAAATCAAATAAATATGTATAGTTATAAAAAATAAGAGATTTTAGCTTTGTATTATGTGTACATATTTCAAATAACAAAAAGGGAAATTATGAGTTTTAGAATATTTTCTTCTCTACTCCATCCATGTACACATTTACACACATATATGTGTACATGTATACTTACATGTTTATATCTATATCTATTTTCTTATATGTATGCATATTTATTACAAGAAACATCTAAGATATGTTTCAATTTACAAATTTAATTCACAATAAATCATTTCAGTTAAAGGATAACTAATCAGGAATTTCACAAGTGTCTGTTTATATATATTCACAAGTGAATGTTTATATATAAAAAATATCAAAAATGTAAAAATGGCTTATTCATATATCAACAAAGGTATCAGTGACTTAGGCTTCCAATTACCATACATTCATTAAGCATAACTACATATGGAGTACTCTACAAGCCATTTTTTTCATGGGGTTCTTAATTGAATAGCCTTAATTTCCCTACTTGTTTTTCATGTCACTTAAAAAGTCCATATAAAAAGCAATTAAAGATAATATCTATTAACCTGTTTCTGGGATTTTTCAGAACTTATATACTCATTGTAGCTGGACCCAAGATGAGTAGAATGTTTCATGGAAAATTAGCTGTCCTTCAAGGCAGGCAGTAATTTTCCAAACTTTTAACAGTCCTAGAAATGAGTGAGCTGGTAGATGGAATCTGAGTGTGGGTAAGCTGGTGAATTTACACATGGAAGCTTTCCAACATAAGAGAGATTTGTAAGAATATTAATGTTATTTTCTCTTCAGTATTTCTGTGTGCCGGACCTTATCTCTTGAAATAGTTAACATTATCCAGAGCAAGAATGCTCTAAGATAGTGTGTTAATATGTTGCTTCTTTCATTCAAAGTTGGAATTTTGCAGCAAAGCATCCTGGACAGAGAAAGAATTTTCTAAATTCCTTCTTTCTTCTATCCCTCGCTTACCTCATACCTCTCAAGAACAAAACTTAATCAATTTGATGTTAGAGTTGTACATAATGAAGGTTTAAACAGGAAGAGAAATGAGGAGAATCTATTTCCTACCTGCCCTAAGGAATCTTGGGGAAAAAAATGAGGACAGTGAGAAAAGGAAGAGATGTGAAGGACTCATTTTTGTCTCTGTCTGTAGAGGTGAGTCCAGGTTGATGGTGGGTAAGATGTTTAGAAATATGGAGATTAAATTTGGGGGGGTTAAATTATAATGCTTTTTGCCCATGTGAGGGACTCTGGTGTAAAATTGTTTCCTAGTTAAAGCCAATGCTTTTACCTAGTCAAAACAAAACTTGGTAGTAATTTGTGAAGTCAAATTTTAAAAGTCTCTAATTTTCAGTCTTGTGACACAGAAATGACAGTCAGGAAGGTGGATTGCCAGAGGAGGTCTTCAACAGTGAGGCTGACAGAAGCCATGGCAAGAATTATCTGAACCAAAGACAAACGGGAGTCACAGCCAGGCAGAGCATATCTCCAAACTGGACAAGCCGAGGTAAGTTCATCAGCTGAAGACGGCTGTCTGTGTCCCTGGCTGAGACAAGAGAGACCAAAACAGAGTTCACCACAGACATTCATTTGTTCAGGAAAGTCAGGAAGGCCAGAGCCCTTCAGAAACCAGAGGACACACTGCAGTTCCAGGGAACCCACCTCTTAATACCAAAAGACTACATGTCTCTTGCCCCTAGACCAAAATTCCTAGAGAAGGATATACTTGGAGATGCAGATATGAAGAAAACTGTTTAAAGTAACAGAGGGGATTGTTTTTGCCAATTGAACTAGAAATTGAAGAGTTAATTTTGTTTATTCATCCCTTGTCTACCAACAGGTATAAACACATGAGAAACACCATATTGATTACAGGCCAAATACAGATACTAAAGCTTTTCTTATGAGATCAGTGGTACTCTACACAAACTATATCCTTAGTATACAAATTTATGGAGAGGGATGAAGTATCTTGAAAAAATTTTGAAATCTATTGCTGCTGTACATTATTTAGTTTTTTATTCATACATGAAAAATGAAGAATAATAATAATAACAAAAATAATAGGAAATAGTTAATATTACTGATCTGTTGGGTTTTGTCCAAAATTTTTTTCTATGTAATTTTAGTTATTCTTTCAAATAACCTGATGAAGGTACTCTTATTATTTCAAGTTTTAAAGGTTAAAAAAACATAAACCCACAAAGTAGTGAATGGATAAATCATTTTTCAAAGATGTAGAGCAAGAATTCCAGCCAGGTTTTCTGACCCCAAAGCTTGTTTTTCAAATGATTGACTGAGGGACTGAATGATTTCATTTCTCCCTCCTCTTGGAACTGAACTTGTGACCAATAGGTTCCTTGGCATTGAGCAGGGAAAATGTCTGAATGAATAGTACTATCTTCTTAATGAGTTGATCATGTCTATGTTTTAATATTGCAAATGGACTTGGGATTGCTCCTACATGAATTAAAGAAACGTTGTATTCCCTTAAACTACTGTGCACAGGTTGAAAATTCCACTGTTGGGATTTTGTATCTCTATTAGCCGTTTTATAGTTCCACATTTCAACTGAGAAGATTCGTTTAAATCATGGAGAGACAAGTTTAAGGAAATTTGTCCTTTTATTATTCCTCTTTACTTTAGGTACTTCTGCATTTCTTTCTCCTTCCTTCTTTACCTCATTCATTTTGATCTTTCCTATTCTCTTCATTTATATCTCATTTTTTCCACATATGCTCTTCATTCACTTTCTTTTAGAGAAGGAAATTTTCTTCATTAATCATCTTCCCTCTTCCATCAATGTTATTAATATAACCACGGCAGAAAAAAAAATTAATATATAAATTCCAAGAAGTCATTTGATGTTGGGAAAGTAATTTAATTTTTCTAAATTTCAGTTGCCTCACCTGTAAACTAAAGGAAATTAATGGGGAAGTTTTCTGCATTTATTCCAGTTCAAGATTACTTAGGATTATTGAGTTTGTTTTTTATATTTACATATAATTTGAGTATTTAAGGCTACACCTACACAACACCAAACGTTAACTTGATGTAATAAAAAACATTTGCCCATCATCCTGATACTTTATCCATAACACAAACCATCTGGGGGAGCTGGATTTTGGATTGATTCAACTTGACATTTCCAGCATTATGTTTAGGCCCAGCCAACTGAAAGATTAATCAAATTGGTTGCTTGTATCTAGTTCCCAATAGTCATTTCTTGATTTATATCAAGTTCTTATGTCTAATATCTATATTTGATTTTTAAAAAGTTTGTAACTTCTCAGACTGGTTGACATTTGAGTAAATGACCAGAAGCTTGGTGGACCTAGTTTCCAGAAAGACTCCTCTTGCTAAATGATCCTATGGATGTGAAGAATGAGGTCACCAATTGGGCTACTGACAAGAACTTTGATTTTTATTTTGGAATCTGTAGAAGGCTCAATTCTGGTACTACCAATAATCTTACCTGATATTTAATAATTTTTGTGCTTACCTCCCTCATTCATGCATGTCTTTCTTTGTTCCTTAGAGCAACAGTTCATTCATCAACCATTGTTTAATGGAAAGGAAGCACATTTGGTCACTATCCTCCCTACAAAAATAACTGAAGTATTCAAAGATGATCCTCTCTTGGAATACCATCTTCCAGATGTGTTGTGCAGAGGATCTGTTTTAGTTTTCAACTTAAACCCTATTCTGCCACTGTCAAAGGATGAAATATATTTTGCAGAATTTAAAGGATAAAATGAATCATTGTGATCATGGGACCACCTTGCTTTAGGGTTTCAGGAGGAAGCTAGGATGCAAGTCATTAAAGATCAGATTCTGGGAATGGAAAGAAAGTTTAGTTACAATGAGTCATAATGATGAAAAATGTTCCATGTTGATTATTTATATTGTGGACTTTAAAAGACACTACAATAACTTCATTTAAAAATTTAAGAAATTTTCAAAAGATATAAAAGAAATGTTCAGTTATACAAGAAACTGAGCCAGAATTCAAACTCTGATCTCTCTCCAAAGCCAATACAAAATGTTGTCCCTGTGTTAAAAGGCGGACATTATCTCACATAAAATCCATACATTTTTAAAAACTGCTTTACAAAGTTATCCCATTTCATATAAAATTCAGATTTCTATTTTTTCTGTGAAATTCAGAAGATATAAACACTGATCCTACAATTAATGAGTTAAAAATAAATGTGATGCACAACCAGAGATGTGAAATATTGTGCTTTATATGTATAATATTAATTGTAATGTATTCTGATGGCATATATAGCAAATTAAAATTTAAAAAATGAAAAAAATAAATATGGCTACCTCCCTTTAAAAACAAACGTATGGTACTATTTGTCCCAATTTTCACCATTCCCTATTGCATTCCTAATAATGTTTATGAATGCCTATTGTCTTAAAACATCACATATTATGTCAGTAGTGAATACAACATTACAACACTGTCTAGTTAATTTAAATAACATTTATATGCATGTGAAAACATCAAAATATTAAGACAATTATAGATAGGAAGCCAGAGTTGAATCTGCTGGTGATATAATTGTTTAAATTCTGATATGTCCATAGTGAAACAAATGTTTCAAAGACATTGCGTGATTTGGACAAATAAAAAAAATATGTAACACATAGGCAGTGTTGGTTTGTCACAACATCCAGTTGGAACATATTATACTACCTAATAGATGATAATTTTTCCATTTAAAAAAATGTGACCACAGAGCCAACATCATGTTTTTTCTCCCCTATAGGGCTATGACATGTATACATCTGTCACTCAGCTGTGTATTCCATATTTGCTAAAATAATCCTGCTACTTTGAAATAAAAAGAAATTAGTTTTTTGTTTGTTTGTTTGTTTTTTGCTTTGCTTTGCTTTGTTTCTTTTGTTGTTGTTGTTGTTTGATTTTTTGTTTGGTATCGGGGATTGAACCCAGGGTCACTTAACCACTGAGCCATATCCCCAGTCCTTTCTTCATGTTTTATTTTGAGGCAAGACCTCACTAAGTTGCTGACTTTGGTCATAAACTTGAAATCCTTCTGCCTCAGCCTCCCAATCTGCTGGTATTACAGGCATGCACTACCACATGCAGCTTAGGGTTAGTTTTTTAATCCATAGTTTTAGCCATCAAATGCCAAGTCTTATCGTTCAGTCTGTTATGATTTTACCATGATTCCAGAAGGGCTAAATGCTGTTATGAATTAAGAAATTTTTTTGTATAGTCTTTCCATAAAGACAATAAAATCTCATAAATATTTACTAGAAAAGTCTAATTGTGGGAGGCAACAGCACCATATGCTTTGAACTTGCATAATTTTAAAAGGTAAAGTTATTGACTAGAATATTCATTGGAAAGAAAAGGACTAATAAATGATATTTGCTAATTTTTTTTTTTTGTTTAACAAGAATTTACTGTGCATCTACCTTGTTCTACACACAGAGCCAGGCATGGTAGATATTATATTAAGTTAAAACAGATGTGGCTCTTGCTCTCAAGCAGCTTGTACTGTGGGGGAAGAAAAAGACACTAATCACAGAAACCCAAGAGAATGATCTGTGGCAAACACTATGAAGGAGACTTGACCTGGAGAGAGGTAGCCTCCTTGAGAAAATGAGGGTTTGAAATCTGAAGAAGGAATGGGTTATAACTAAGTGAACAAAAGACAGATGAGCTTGTTAAACAGAGCAAACAGCAGGCATGAAGGGCCTGAAGAAGGATGCAGCATAAAAGTTACCAAGGGACGAAAGAATTTCATTGTGACTAGACAGAGAGCAGAACTGAGGGTGAAATGAGGCTGGGACGTGGGAGGAGCCACACTATGCAGAGCTTTGTTTGCCATGTCAAGCAGTTGGTCTGAAATAAATGGGAAGCTATGGAACGGTTTAAGTGGAAAACAGACTGATCTGTGTTATAAAAAGATCCCTTTGACTGCCAGAGGAAGCGATTTGAAGGAAGCCAGATGGACATAGGGAGTCAAGCTAGTAGACGACTGCAGAAACTAGATATATTAGTTATTTATGCTTGGATTCCAAGACCCTAAAAGGTGATGACTTCAAACAACAAATATTCATTATCTCACAGATTCCATTAGCAGGTTTCTGCTCACAGCTTAGTTGGGTTCTCTGGCTCTCATTCTCTCTGAGTCGTAGTCAAGGTGTCCTCCAGGGCTGCATTCATTTCAAGGCTCCACTGGAGAGGGAGTCACTTCCAAGTTCACTCAAGTGGTTGTTGGTAGGATTCAGTCCTTCATGCATTCTCAGATGAGGGCCTCAGTTTTCTTGTGGCTGTTGGCCTTATGTCTTGCTCAGCTCCTTACCTCAGGGTTGTCACTGTGGGCCAACTCAGCAACTGACTTTTATCAAAGCAAGAGACTGACAGCAAGAGAGAAACCCAAGTATTTTTTGTAAACTGATTCCAAAAGTGACATTCTATCAATTTTTAAATTTCTCTTCACTAAGTTCATATCCCCCAGCCCACACTAACAGGTAGGAGATCATGTGAGTAGATGAATAATCAGAGATCCTTAGGAAATCTTAGAAACTGCTAACCCTGGGTAAAAGATAATGGTATCTTATATTAGTAAGGGGTGGAATAAAATATTTAGGAAAAAAATCATGTGACTGTGATGATAGATTATTATGAACTGATTAGTGTGCCCCAAATTCATGTTGAAACCCAATACCTAAGAATAGGACTCAATCTGGAGACCAGCCTTTAAGATATTTATCTTAATAATTAATAATAATTAAGTTAAAATCAGCCTGTCATGGTGGTCCCTAATAAAAAGGAATTTTGAACATACAAAGAGACACTAGGATTTTGTGAGCACAGAGTTGAGACCACAGGAGGGCACGGTGAGACAGAACCATCTACAAACCCAGAAAAAAGCTTCACTCTAGCCTCCACAACTGTATTAAAATCACCCAGTCTGCAGTATTTTGTTATGACAGCCCCCAGTAAACAAATTTAATTGTCAACATTGAAAGACTAAGGAAACAGAAATGAAAATAAATTTTGCTTAGCTATTGAGCTAGATGAATATTGATGCCCTGCCCTCACAAAATATAATGAAAGATGATAAAGTTTAAACAGATCCTTTTTTTCTTTAATCAAGCAGGTATTTATTATTCCCCTACTATGTGTCAGACATAATGGTGGGCACCATGGATAAAATGGACAAATCAGGTAGTTACTGCTTTCATGTAGGGTTACATTGCATTTCATGCAATGTATGTTACTTCAATTCAAAAAAAGGATCTGAGGTATAGAGAAACTCATTGTATTAGTCAAGGTTCCCTAGAGAGTGAGAACCAATGAGGATAGATATATGATAGATATATTGATAGAGATTGATTTATTGATAGAGAGAGGTGTCGATTCATTATGGGAATCAGATCACACAGTTATGAGGGCTGAGAAGTCCCATTATATGCAAACTTCAAGCTGGATAACCAAAAAACCCTGCAGTATAATTCAGTATGGTTCTATAGGATTCACAGCCAAGGGGCTGATGATATTCCGAGTTTGAGCCTAAGGGCTTGAGAAACTAGGAGCTGGTGGTATAAGTCCCAGAGTTCACAGGCCCAAAAATCTAGATTTCTGATGTCAGCAGGAAAATGTGTATATCCTGGCTCCAGAAGACTGAGGAAAAGAGGTTGTTCTTTGATTTTATGTTTCATTTGAGCCCTTACCAAAGGAGATGATGCTTGCCTCACACTGATAAGGGTGGATCGTGGCCAAGGGAATGGAGTGTTCCAAAGAAGAGTCAGTGGCCAACAGAGGGGAGGACTGGTGAAAGCTCTGGGGGAAGTGAGGAATGAAAAATAAGCATTGGATTTAGTGTCATGGAGGTTCATTTGTGAGCTTGGAGAAAGACGCATAAATGAAGAGTCAAGATTGAATATCATGTTGAATAGAGAGTAAGAGGTGAGGAAATATAGATTAGGAAGAACAAACACCTTCTCCAAGAAACATCTAAGTGTGGATGGGCAAACAGAATGGAATTCAGTGAATGAGAAGAGGGGAGGGTGAATCTGGGTAAAAAAGAAGAGTTACCAAATCATGTGGAGTCACTGAAGATAAAGAACATAAAACCCAAATTGCATGTGATGGAGATATGAGCTCCAGAGGAGACCTTCTTCATTACATAGGTGAGTTGTAGGAGGCTTGTCACCTTGATATCAGGAGGAGGCAATATGTGAGTGGCCAAAGACACAGACTCAAAATTCTGACTGCCCAAGTGAGAATCTGACAGCTATGTGATTATGGGCAAGATATCTAAACTCTTGGAACCTCAGTTGCCCCATCCATACAGTAATGATAAAAAAGCATCTGTTTACCTACAGCAGTTAATTTTTGTCAAGTCTTAAGACTGGTGTCTGGTGTTCTGTAAACATTATGTATGTTTTTATTACTACTATTATCATCTTTCTAAGATAGAAGTAAGATTTTCAGTTCAGAATGAAGGTGAGGGAATTTTGAAGGTGTGAGGGAAGTTGAGGGGGTTGGAGAAAGACAATAATGAAGTGCCCAGAGATGTGATAGGATTGTCGGGCAATGCTGAGAGCTCTTCTAAGGGGGGATTGTAAATTTGACAATTTAGGCTATCTTATTATGTGAATTCTTCAGCCATATTTAAATGGGAAAAAGAATCAGATAAAGTAGATATCTGAATATAATTAAATTGGGTTTTGCCAGATAGACTGTAAAACCAAGAGACAGTAGGATGGGGACATTTGAGAATATCAGCAGAGAAGGATGTTTCATGGACTTTAGACTGGATGGAGATGAGCATGAAGGAAGAGATGGATGTTAGATTTGAATATGGATAGAAGGCTTCTTTTACATGCCCACAGACATAGTACTGGTGGAACATCTTTGTCAACAGTGAATACCTTTTATATCTAATTTGTCTCAGCTAAAATAACATTTGATGTGATCCAAACAAACAATAATGGTATGGGATAGAATAATTAGTGTGACTTGGTCTGTTGAGAAATGTTAAGTGAAAGTATATTGAAAAAAAATATATTGGTTGAATGCTTGAAACTCCATTAGGTAATGTCATTGGTACAGCACCCCTTCCACATGATGTTATAGGTAAGAAAAGAAAGAAAGTTCTGAGTTAGCATTACTACTCCCAAGACGTTTGACTTTGCTGGATGGAAAAGAATGTGATGATTGAGACTGATTTTTGGAAAGGAAAGGAGTAGCCGAGAATGTATCCAAGCTGCATTTTTCAGCCATATTTAGCCACTTGAGAGAAGCAGCAGATAAAGTAGATATTTGAATATAATAAAAGTTGGGTTTTGCCAGATAGGCTGTAAAACAAGAAAGAGTAGGCCTGGGAAGTCTGAGAATATCAGCAGAGAAGTGTATTTTGTAGACTTTAGACAAAAAGGAGAGGGGCTGGAGGGAATGACATGGATGTTGATTTCATACATAGTGAAATGTCAGGGTTTAAAATGGCCTTCAATGTTATTCCTCAAAAAGTCACCTTGTTATGAAATTCACAGATCTTTCTGGTGAATGAACTAGTCAAGCCAGTGTGACTAAAATCTTCTCTCTCCTGAGACACTTGAATTATTCTCTGTGTGACCTCAAATCTGTTAATCAATTACACTTAAGGGATTAAAAACAAAAAAGCAATAGTTTTTCTCTTGGAATAAGAAATTTTACATACATGGCCTGGAGTAGTCTATAGGGTTAATATCTGAACCACACTTGAGACTAGTCTGCTCATACAGAAACCAACTTCAAAGTGTTGCATCTTTAAACTTCAGAGAATTCTCAGTGCCATTACCTTTTGAGGATTTTTCATATTGTATTAGGTATAAAAACTTTCAATTTTTATTCCCAGATATTATAAATGAAATGTATATTTGTGTGCAAAAGATTCAGGTTTCAATTAATAATTAAAAAACTCTTGTGAAATCTGGAGGAACAGTGTTTCTCCTAACACAATGATCAGCATGAAGTTGCTTTAATGTGAGGATAAGGCAGCATGCCAGAAGCCCTTTCAGACAGGAAGAGGAGGATCTGTGCTCAAGGCGGAAGTGGCTTGCAAGAATCCTGGTTCCTTCAGAGGAAAATGGGCCAGAGAAAGATAAAAAAAAATGCAAAAATAATTTAAAATGTGCATTAGTGTTAGCTATTTATATTTAATGTTGTCATGACATTACTTGACACATGCCACTGCTGGATTGGAATGGAAATATACAATTGTACAAATCAGCAAATTTTCTGGATTAAAAGTTTTAGTGACTGATTCAGTAGGGATGAAGTAGTTAATTGCAGTAACTCTGGCAAAGAAGCCAAGCTGAGGAGTCTCATTTTGTTTTTTATAATAACCATGGGTAAAATCTTAGTCTTCAAGTATCAATTTCCTTTTCTGTAAGAAGTTCTTGATTTTAATTGATTTTGTTGTTGTTGTTATTTTCGGCCTTAAACTCTGATTGTGTCTTCTAGGGCTACATTTTTTCAGGTCAGCTGTGACAATATTCCCTGGAGTGTGCCTAATAAGTTAGATGTATTCACAAGGCAAAATTATCTGTTGCTTGTTGGAGATAGAATCCAAGACTTAATTTCATGATTTTAAAGAGGCCTAAGGAAATATATTTCCCTCCATATGGTTCTGGTTATATGAAAATGTAAAGTACAACTCTGACTCAACTTTTGGGTGGTCGAATTGGGGGGGGCGGTAAACAAAGGCTGGTCCCATAATATGTTAGTTCATTACAGTTTTGTGTTTGTAGAAGCTGCTTGAGAAAAGGTAAACAAACAAATCCTCAAATCAAGTGAAAAAAGAAAACTTTTTGTTAGATGTAGCTTTACAAACAGAATGCACCACTTCATAAAATGCAGAAAGCTAAAGATGTCCATCTTTCATTGTTGTTCTCTCCTACTCTTATGCAGATACAAACATACACATGAAGAACACGCCATAAAATCATCTTTTCATTATTAAAAATATGAAAGCTAGCTTCAAGTATATCAATATTTCTACTTTTACATGTTTCTTGGTGGCAAATATTTTATCATAAAAAGTTGAAAATATGTGGAATGTTAATATGGCAATGCTGGTATAGGTCTGCATAGAATCTATGTTTCTTTAAAAGGAGTTCCTATATATATATATATATATATTTTAATATATATTTTTAGTTATAGATGGGTACAATACCTTTGTTTTATTTGTTTATCTTTATGTGGTGCTGAGGATCGAACTCAGGGCCTCACACATGCCTGGCAAGCAAGTTATACTGAGCTATAACCCCAGCCCCAAGGAGTTCTATATTTTAGAGTTGAACCTTGTCTGAAGAAAATGTAATTGAAAATTTTGGAAATATATTGTGAAAATTTTCCCTTTAATTTGATTATTACAAATTATTTGTTTTATACCAATAAAAGATAAAGATGAAATTTCGGTTTCATTTATTCCATCATTTTAAATATTATAAAACGTATTTACTGAGTCTCTAAGTACAAAGATTAAAAATCAGTTTAATGCTATTTTTTGACAGATGAAAAATAACTTAAAAAGTAAATAAGGAAATGACTTTATTCACATGACTGTGTTCTCTTATAGGTGACTATCTCTTTTTCTGTGTTTATAATTTTGTCAGTTAATTCACGAGACTTTTGGAGGGAAGATATCTGTACAATTTGGTATCATATATTTGATTCCATATTTGCAAGTATGGGAGGTATTCTTTTTATTATGAAGATGGTTTCTCCTTTCATTATGAGACACCTCTGGAAAACAGAAGATGACTTTGAAAAAGAAAGCATATAAGCTAGTATGGTGGCAAGCATTTGTAATCCTAGTGGCTCAGGAGGCTAAAGGCAGGAGGATGTCCTAAGCAACTCATCAAGACCTTGTCTCAAAATTTTAAAAAATAAAATAAAAAGAGATGGGGATGTGGCTCAGTGGTTATGTACCTCTGGGTTAAATCCCCAGTACCAAAAATAAAAGAAAAGAAAAAAAGAAAGCATACAAACATTTTTAAACATTTTATTAAGCACTTTATTGGATTCAGTATGCTCATTTTCTTGACTGTTTGCTCTTTGTATGCAGAGCATAGCATAACCTTATTCATATGTGTTATACATGAGAACTAAAGTGAAAACAAATTAAAATAAGACTCAAACAACAGCTGTAGGCCCATATGTAGCTTTTTTTCTGTACTGCTATTACTTAAATTCTTTAATTTCTGTTTTACAACTAAGAAAATTAACAACCTGTTACATTAAAAAATACTTATGAGTACTTCAATCTTTTAATTAATTAGTTAATGGTGTTTTATTTATTTTCCATGCAAAAGAAGAACATGATTTCTATTTAATTTCAAAGACATTTCTTGGAAACTAATAAATTTGTATTTTAAGTTTTTAAAGATTATTTAACTAGTCCATTCCTTCCCTATTTAAAGAGCAAGCAGTAGGGTCTAAAGAGCGTATTCTAAACATGCACTTTATGATGAAAGAGTCTCTGATATGTAGTTAGAATCCAAATTTACTTTCAAAGCAACTGTTGTAGTTTGCTTTTTGAAAAAAAAAATATTTTTACTGTTGTATTATTTCCAGGGTGATTGTTTTCTGTTATTTTATTCTTTGAAACTGAGTTTCCAAATAGTTTTTACATTTAAAGAGCCTGATAATGAAAAATAAATTACTTTAAGAATTTGATTCTTTGCTATTCTTTCTCCTTCAGGTAAGAAGATAAAATGTAGCATGAGTGGATTCATTTTTCTATGCATGTCTTAGAATCATATGTGGTCTATCTTTGTTTGGGACTAATGCAGTTTTACCAAATTAAGGGCAATGAGTCAAACCCAAAATTCTATAATGACAAGTTTAATTTTTCTACTAAAAACCCTGTTATTATATGGAAATTCTCTATATTGGGAGGAAAAATTTTCCCTATAACCGCTGAATATATGTGTGGTTTGAATTTTGTCTGCATTTAATTTCCATGTATGCTAGAAGCAAACAGAACAATCTCAGAGATTACTCAACTTTGAGGAACATACAATTATTTCACTCACAATTATTCACTGAGTGTCCATTACCTATAGGAACTACATTAGCAAAATATGGATAGAAAAATAAAACTCACCTCTTATCCCAGGAAACCATAAGTCTACATCCTATTTGAAGCCATGGAAGTAGTGAAGACTCTCTAGGGAGAGAATAAAGATTGAGAATAGAAGACGGCTAAGAACAAAACCAGGGGACACCAGTATTTAATGGACTGGTAGAAGATCTCATACAAGCCTGGGAAGGAGTGGCCATAGAAGAACAGGAAAGTGGTGTCACAGAAAGGAGGGCACAAGAAACACTTAAGAGGCACATTGGCTAGATTAAACCAAGATGTCTTTTACTTGTCTTCTTTGTGTAACAAGAGTAGTATTTTGTAAATAATCACCAATTTGCATTACTTTACTGAAAGGAAATTTCTCATTCCCTGGTATCACCATCTGACATATTTGTTTTGGGGAAATAGAGGAGATATCAATTCAGAAAATTAGAGAAAACCATGGAAGCATAGCCAACCATTTCCCACCTTAGGATTTATAGCAGAGGGGTTAGATGGATGGAGAACTGGTGAGTGAGTTATGTGGCTCCATGCCTTTTCTCTCTGGACATTGGCCTGGAATGTTATGAATGTGTTAGATAAATTAAGGGAAATACCAAAAGAGTGAGATTTCTGGAGAAGTGACTGATCTGCAAGGTAATTTCATGCCAACAAAGAGTCCTTTGCCAGTATATCTATGATGGAGACATGGCATAGACAAACAGAAGAAAGCAATAGCCCCATTTTATAAGAGCCATGTATACAAATTTAGAGTGAGTAGAGTTGTCATAGAGCCTGACATGAAAGAGGAGGGGTACAGCACTAGCAAGAGTAGAGGGGAGGATGAATCAGCTAAAAAGGAAATCCCAGGTCTGAGAAAACCAACAACAAACAGGCTACAACTTAATCAGGCGGGCATCATCAATCCCCAGCAGAATGTCCTGGGGCAGGGATGGGCAATCTTACCCCACAGGAAGACCCCAGCACATACCTAGCCACCAGCACGAAGATAAAGGATACATTTTTCCCTTTGCCACAAATTCATGAAGTCATGAATGTTTCTTCCTCATACCTCAAGTTAAGTTTGAGAAAAGCAAGGAGGGAAGGGGAGAGACCTGGAAGTTCTGTGGTATTACTCCAATGTAGTTGAATTAAATTTAAGGAGACCTTTCACGTTATTATTTACTCTTAAGCTTTAAACTAAATTGATCTAGAATTCATTATTCCCAATTAATTCTACCCTGTAACTACTTAATGGATAAAAATGGTAAGGGAGAGCATAACAGCTTTAGGTAATGTGGAAACAATATCTTTCCCCACTGAGGATGGTTTTTTAATCAACCTATTATGCATCGTTCCTTTTGTTTCCCATCGCTTGCTAGAATTCTTTTTGCAAGATTGATCCATTATTTGAAAAAAAGATGTAAGTTGGGCAAGTAAACCAGGTCAGGTCTCTCCATCATCACTGCTGTCCTCAAGCACTTACATATGTTTTGGATTGCAAGTCATCTAAACCTCTTTGTTTATCAAAAGACTTAGTAAGGGGAGTGCAATTGGTAACTATTAGCAATCTAGCATATGCTGATTATTGGGTATTTGGAAGTTAGTTCAAAATAAAACTTGGAAGGCATAATGTGTGGAAATATTTTGTTAGAAGTAGAAACGGGAGATGTGTTGTCTGAACATTTCTAGGAAAAGTGAATACAGATGAAATATTGAAATCAGAGCATCCACTCAAAGCATAGGACATTCAGGCATGGAGAAGATCAAAATACAGAAAATACTTAAGTACAGGGAACAGATGGATGATATCCATTAGCATTTCTTTTTATTTTAAATGCACCAAGATTTGAATCACATGTGATGTTCCATTGGACCTCCATGCCAACCTCAAAGTGTTTTACTGTCTCTGCTTTGCCAGGAAAACCCCCAAAGTCCAAGGTCACATCATATTACCAGGTGAAATGAGGCTTGAAATCCAAGTCTTCTTCTTCTATGCCCATTTCTCTTCCCATTATAATCATAGTAGAAACTTTTCAAACATTGTGATTTTGCACATGTTCAACATGACATTTTTTTTAATAATCCAGAGCAAAAAAACATTAGACCTTCACTGAAAAAATGGCCATAAGTTCTGTAAATGTGTCAGCTGGAGCAATCCAATATAATCTCTCCAGATTTATTTTCCATTAATATTTGTACTTGTTAACATATTCCTAAAATCTAGGATTAGTGTCTTTGAAATGTTCTCAGTAGAAATGATTTTGGTTTGTCCAACTAAAGGAAAAAGATAAGATGACATACATATTTGTTTTCCTTCTAGACATTTCAAAGTGAACAGGATGTACAGAATATAGGGAAGTCTGTCAATTAATAATGGCTTGGTAAACATTCAATTGCATTTGAATGTGTAAAAATATAAGATATATTACTATATTCTAGTAGTAGTAGTTATTGGTCTGTAGAAACACATGGATATAACAAAAAAACATTTTTTTCATTTGTAAAATGAGATACTTTTGCCTTCATATTTCAAGAAAAAGAGAATGGAAATGTGAAATGGACATTGAACGGTAAATGTACATGGAGGATGTCCCTGATAACTATTACAAAAGGGGAAGATCTGTAAAGAAGGAGAGAACATAGAACTAAGAAAGTTTAAAGTGAGAACTAGTCTTTCCTGGCTGGTCAATGTGTTCATCATCATTAATGAAAATCTGTGTTAAGAAGAGAGCTGTTAGGCCACATGAATATCCTTTACCTACTGTTTTTATATTTTCTTTCTTCTGAATTTCAGTATTTCAATACCATCTATTATAGCTCTATGTGTTTTAAGTAGTTTATAGTTAGAATTTGTTTTTCATCTAGACTATCTTTGTCTTTAACCTCAATACTTTTATTTCACTCATACTGAATGTAATTATCATTGTTGCTGTTGCTGATGGTGTGGGAGAATCAGCTGAGTGTCTAAACGTGGGTACTTTGAAGGAAATGTGTCTTCCTCAGTTGCCCTTAGATCTTCTTTGACTTTTTTATAGTTTATTTATTTTTCAGGGATTTATTGAACTTCATGAAGTTGCAGGTGGATGTCTGTGGTATTATTCATTTCTATTCACAATTCCTCTCCTACTGGAACATACCACTGACTACAATGGACAGAGTTTCTCTCTACTGCACTGATGATCTTGTCTATATTCTGGGCTTTCCTCAGTGGAATTGGGGGATGTGAAAGTGTGTCAGTCTTTTGCCAAGTTCTTATGAAGTATCAGATGTTTTCACTTGTCCCTCTTGTGCTATTCCCAATCCCATGAGAAGAGCATGTTCAAATTAGCTGCTAGTCCCAAAGTGAGAATTATATAGAGCAGTATTGAACTTGATCCTTAATCACTATGGAAAATTGTTAGCAAAAGAATGAATGAATTGTATTGTTAGCTACTGAAATATGGGGTTAACTATAGAAAATTATTAGTGCAGATTTCTGAGTAATGTAGTGTTGTTTATTGACTTTAGAAAATTCTGAGACATCTCTTTTTCTTTTGCATTTATGTACCCCTCCTCTATCTCCTGCTCTCTCTCTCTCTCTCCCCTGAAATTACACATATGTTAAGCCTTTTGAAGGTTGACACTATTAGTCACATATTAAAAGCTTTCATCTTCTGATCATTCCATGCTGTATTTTTATCTCATTTCTTCTAATATATATTCCAGATAATAAACTTTGTCTTTAACTTGGTTTAATCTGTTTTTAAAATATCTATTAAAAATTTCCAATATAAATTCAATTTGATTCTCTTTCAAATACAGTTATGTCATCTTGAAAGACTCTTTCCTGTAGATCTGTTCAAATTTGCCTTTTATTTTCCTTGATTTTTATCAGGATACTGTTTTTTTCCATCTTTGTCCAATAATCTCATATCCTATGGACTTTAAAGTTGTTTTCTTTATTATCTTCTTTCTGCTAGTTTGCATTCATTTTCTTTATGAAATTAGTCAATTAATAATAGCCTAGGAAATACTCAATTATATTTGAATGCATAAAATATGACATGATATGACATTATCTTTTATTGTTGACTACATTTTAAATTTTCAAGCCTTTGGGAAAGTTCCCTTTTTTCAAATGAAATTTATGTTTTCTTCAGACAGATAACTGCAGGCACGACCTATCCAATTTAAAACTTTGTCTAAGTTTTAAATTCCTTGGACCATTCAAGGTTTAGAAACTTGTTTCATAATTCCTGGTGAGGCCTAGTTCTTTTGTGCTTTATGTCCACAGTAACAGATAATTCGAGGTCTACTATTAACCTCTGTACCTCTGTGTGACCTCACCTTCAAATTCTGTCCCCCTCATGATAAGAACATCCTTAACAATTTGCCTCTATTAAGAAAACATATAGGTCAAAGGCAGCCTCTCTGCTTACTTGCCTCCTTGGTTTCAAGAATGCCATTTGCTTGTTATTGGTCATTTTTTACAATCTGTTTATTTCTTAGTATTTTTAAGAGAAGATTTTATTTTTAAATCTTTTAGATAAATATTTAATGGCTTTCAGGAGGATGACTGATCTAAACAACTTCTCCCATCATTGTCAGATGCAGGAGGACTTTTTTCCTACCCTTTCCATTGTGCTGCTATGTCTCCCTGCTTCATTTTCTTGTTTTCCAGGTGTCCTTTCCACAATTTTACATGTTTTTGCTGGAATCAATTCTGATCCAATTTAAATCTCCTTTGAAAAACCTACAGAAGCATGAAGTCACTGTTAGTCTGGCTCTCATACTTTTCTTTTGTAGTGTTGAAAACACACTCTAACCTTGGTCCCCCACTTAATAAAGTAATATTTTCCCTTCCTATATCAGAGAACATGTCTAGAAAGCCTGAGAAAAATACTGTC
Organism: Marmota monax; assembly: GCF_021218885.2. Classification (NCBI taxonomy): domain Eukaryota; kingdom Metazoa; phylum Chordata; class Mammalia; order Rodentia; family Sciuridae; genus Marmota; species Marmota monax. Next base: position 21,934,058 of record NW_026692781.1, read on the forward strand.
ATGCTTTCCCAACTCCCCTTTTCCATTTCTGTTCCTGCTCTTCTTGATACAAGTATCTGACCTATAAAGGTGATGCACAAATCTATGATTGTTTTCTCCAGGAATCCTAATTACAATAATTTATTTGCCTCAGGATCCTCAGTATCACCTTCTGAAACTCTTTGATGCTGATTGCTAATGAAGTCAACCCTCTTAGTTCTACTCTCTGGAGGCCAAAATTTTTCAACTCACTTGATCCCATCTCCTATAACTGGATCTATGATATTTTCATAACTTTCATCCCTATTATGGACTGAATATAGTGCCACATCCTGGTACTGTATCAATGATGTTATCATCTACATGAACTTCTTCATGAACTTCCATCATAAAACATAGCTCTTTAACATTGAAAGGTAAAGAAACAAGTTGAAAATTGTTATTTGTATACACATTTTTTCAAAATGGTGAATAAATCAATTGAGTCACCAACATTTTAAGAATAATTATCCCATATTTCATGTACATTCCAAAATTTATGCTTACCACAATAATAATAGAAACACCCCTACTTTCAGCTTCTGAAGGTTGGTTATATTGACAGCTTCTATTTTGTTATCTTGATTAAATTTATTAAATGCACTTCTCTTGATGTTTTGGCTTACTTTTGCAAAATAACTAATGGAGGAAAGGTATCAGACATGAAAATCTGAATTACAGCTGTGTTGTTTCAAAATGAATAATGTCTACTGGGTAAGACACTGAGTCAAGAGTTTAGTTTGCAGCATAAGGAAAATATTTGTGAATGTTGCTGGAAAAGCTGACAGCTTAGCATATGCAGCCTCCCTTTTAGATAGAGAAATATGGGAACGAGAGCAAAGTACTAATTTGGCTAGAAAAGCAAATAAAACTTTTGTAACCAAGTGAGTAGTATCCTCGAGAATCTCCACTTGATTACAAGTAATCCTCTTCTTTTCCTCCTTGTTTTAAAAAATTAAGTTTTGAACATTTTAAACATTAAAACAAACCTCTGATGTTAAATTCAGGGAGAACAGATTTCCTGCAAAAAGTCAGTGAAAGCATTTTTATTGCTCAACACAGAATGTTATCTAAAATAAATTATAGACCTGGAATTGAGTTCTCTAGCCATTGCTCCCACATGCATAAATAAGTTACATGAATGCTGTGTGGACCTAGACAACATGTAGATTGGTTGAGGTTATCTTGTGTGTGTGTGTGTGTGTGTGTGAGTGTGTGTATGCATGCATGTGTCTGTGTTGGTACTTGGGATTAAACCCAGGGGTGCTTTACCACTAACTATATCCCTTCCCCCTTTTTATTTTTTATTTAGAAACAGGGTCTCACTAAGTTGCAGAGGTTCTTAACATGTTGCCCAGCCTTATCTCCAATTTGTAATCCCTCTGCCTCTACTTCCCAAGGTGCTGGAATTAAAGAAGTGCTACCATGTCCAGCAAGGCTATATTTTCTAATGGTCAATGCATTATGAAGATAGTAACTTTGTTTATGTTGAAGATGTGGATGTTTCATTGAAGTAAGTTCTCCACATTAATCATTTTCACTAGAAAATTAATACTGAAAGCCAGAGAAAGTAGGAATGGATGTTAAAATAGGGGCAGCATGTATTTCTTTACTTGCTTTAAAAAAAAACTTGATCTAAATTAAAGCTACTAGCAGTAAAGATGTGCCTTGTAAGTTGCATAGAAAGCTCAATTCAATAAGTCTAAGGGATATTCATTTGATTTTATTCTTGAACCTGAATTTATGCCACTGTATAACTATATATTAGTATGTAACTTCAATATCTCTGTACTTTGTTGGAATTGAAAGAATGAGTAGCAGTCAGAAAAATCCATTTCTGGCATCATAATGGAGTAGCTCTGTAACTCAAAATAAAGAGAAAGAAAAAAATCCCCTTTTCATTTTAACAATCTCTGAAAGCCCTAAAGTATAATCAGATGAGGAATACGTCATTGAAAGGGTAGACTTAACTTTTCCATAAATCCAAGAATTTTCCAGAGTTAATCAGCAAGTATACATTGACCTATAGACGTAAATGACAATATGACTTTGCCTCAAAAATTGTCTGCTTCCTTATGGAGACAACCCTGGTTAAAAAAAAAAAAGCAAAGCTCTAGGTTAGATGATGTATAAGAGATAATCAGTAAGGTTGTCTTCAATATTAACAATCAATAAAAATTCAAGAATAAACTGTGCATTCTGCCTGCATATGAAGCAGGACTACAGAATCAGAACTAAGTTAGGAGAGGGGTGGAGTACACATAGAGTTAACTGAAGGAAAATGAGCTAATGAGCTCCAGGGAGCAACCATATTGCAATATAAAACATCTTCTTGGCTTCTAAAGTTGGTATTGATTTAATAATACAATAAATGAAGTAATATGAAAACAGAGAGCCAATATCAGTCTGTCAAAACCTGCTAGCAAGCTGAGGATCATGACCTCCTTTGAAAAAGTCCATTTACATGAACAAATAAGCACCCTGAATAACAAAGTCAATATAATATGGAGATAATTAAATTTAACAAATTAATTTTAGAAGAAATTTCAATCACTATTGAAGATGGATTGAGGTTTTGGATAACTATAAAAATTCATGATTGGTCTATTTATATGAAAAGACTTGGTGGCCAATTTTGGTTTTTGCAATCAACCAAATCCATTATCATACCACCCTTCCTAAAAATCAAGTTCAAAATCATTCATGTCTTCTAAATGTGACCTGAGGAAGTTTTCTAGTCAATGCATTTGGAACAACATAAGAGACCTGAGCAAAGAAAAGGAGGAAAGAAGAAGGGAAAGGAAATATAGTCTCTGATAACTCAACTGGAGCTGGTTAAATCCTCAGGGATTACTAACAAACAGTCCTTTAGTCTTGCTTAAAATAGCTACTTTTTAAATTTGTCAGACATATGTGAATTAAATTAAAGCCATGATGAAATCAGACAGCACTGCCAGTGAACTTGCCCACTGCCTGCCCCAGCCCTAACTCCTCCAAAGGAAAATGAAATAATGTTCTAGAGTTAGGAAAGAATTTTTTATTAACTTTTACCAGTAAGATAAATAGGCTTAGAAATACATTCTTTCCCCTTTCTGTCTCCTAGGGAAATAAGATAATAGTTTTGTGATGTAAGACATCAAAGGATTAAGATAATTGCCTTACAATACTGTAAATTCAAGATATTAAGTGTAATTAGACTCCTTTGCCAGTTATTATCACAGTTAGCTATTTTTATCACAACATATTCTTGGTTAGTTTTAAGTCATTAACCTTACTATTTAAAATAGAATGTGGTAAAAAAATAAAATTTGAGATATTTGGGAATTTGTAAAATTTGTTGTTACATGTGTAAACTAATGTTTATATGGCTCACTTTCTGTTACACTAGATTATTTCAACATTGAGTTGTATAATAAAGAAAAGTTGAATGTATTTGTAAAAAGGGAAGACTAGTGATACTAACATATAAAAGTTACTTAAAACATAATTTCAACTGTGCATGATATTGTCAAGTGATGCTTTTTATGAGGAAGACAACTATTTTCTATATCTAAATGTTAAGAAAAAGAAAATATGGGTTCTTTACAAGTCATATTAACTACTGTCCTTGTAAGTATTCTGTTTACTACCAAATAATACATTGACCACGGAGTGTATTGCCACAAGAAGAAATATTGGAACACTAGTCCATATTAACTGAAACTTTATTGTAATAGCATATTGTGAGTTTCTTTTGATTAAAAAGGCTAACTAAAAGTTTACCTTCTCTTTCAAAGGAATTGGAAAAGAAAATAGAAAAGAAATAAAGAAGAGAAATGAGAAGAAGAATAAAAATTGGGATCTATTTTTAAGAGATGCTACCAATTGATGTACTTATTCAATGCATTTCTACCTTTAACATTTTTGTCTTTAAAATCTGTTACAAGAAATACAATTTTAATGGAAAATAAACTAGTTCAGTGATTTTAAAATGTTGTTGATCTAATGAATAAACTATTTGCCATCCCTCAAAAACACATGGCATTCTCCAACCAACAGTAAAGGAATCTATAAAGTGATACCTTTTCTTTCTTAAGAAAGTGTAAATCAACTTGAATGAGACATTCATAAATCCACATAATATTTTTTTTATTTCTTTGTATGTGGTTTACACTGAATATTAAAAATATTGCTATTGTCACATCTTGGTTTGCTCTTTTATTTCTGATACTTACTGGCCTTGACTCTTTTGCAAATGTAATACATGTAGTTAAACTATTGAACAAGTACCAAATTCATATTCCTCATACCTGAGATACTTTGGTCAGGATTTTGAAGGAAGAGTTCTAGAGAGAACAGAGTCATGTTAATTGTGGAGCATTCGAAGAAAGTCTTTCAAATACCACTGGTCAGATCCCTTAGCTGAAATCGCCACTACTCATATACCCAGATTTCCCTAGATTTCTTCTTACTTATTCAGCTTTTGCTTAAATTCTTTAAAATACCTAGGTACATTTCAAGTAAATTACAATTATCCTTTAACCTAATTGAGCAGATTTTTGTTATTTGTAACACTTGAAGAAAATTATCGCACATAGTTTGTGTATATGAAAATATACTATTCTATATATAAACATTTATTACTAAAAACACTTCTCTTCATTTCAAAGAAGGGAGTTGTACAAACATGAAGGAAATGGCAAATTACATCTTATGAAACAGAATTCATTCTTAGAACCACTGATTTATAGTCTTCATATTTTCTATATAATCTTCATATAATCTGAGCCTGGCTATGTATTTAGAACAAAGTATATTGTCATTTGTCACATCAATTTGCCTCAGAGTTTATTTTTCTGTAATAATTCTTAAATTTTTATTCTATGTAAATTTTGCCCAAATCTCATAAATCTAAGAGAAGGAAGTACTAATTACCAATTGAAACCACAATATTCATAACATCTTTTATCTGTGTTTATTATTTTTGAAAGTCAAGGACCAACCACCACCAAAAAAGAAGTTTCTTATTGTTATAAGTACATATAACTTTCCACTAGTGTGTTTATTGAATCAAAAAATAAATGTTTATATTTGGCTTTGACTAATTTATATCAAATACTTGATATAAATTTTCAAGACTAATGATATAATGGAATTTTTAAGTTCCAGAAAATAAAACAAGAGATGGAAATACATGGAGGAAAAAATAATTTAGACCATTATATCACAGAGTCATTCTCTGTGGGCACACCAGCTCCCAAAACCTCTACCAGTCTGGCAGAGTAAATGGTTCTTAAGGAGACTTAAATAAATACATTCTCAGCCACCCAAGCGTCTGCTGATTTCTAAAGGTCCAGAAACATTGGCAAATGTTTCACATTTCTGGTTTTTGACCTGGATTGAACTGGACACATTGAAATAATGTGAGAAAGACTGTTCTTGGCCTGAACTGGGTGTAAATCTGCCAGCATTCCTGTGAGCATGTCTTTCTTCTGTCCAGTTTTGACTGCTTGAGAAGTCAAGTTATGTTAGGTCTAACCCTTATCCTGAACTATAGTTGGACTGAAACTGTTTGAGAAGCAGAGAAATGTTTAACCCAAATTGTGAGGGCAGAGCTCCTTAGGAAGGATGTTATTACCCAAAGTCAAAAAACATTTGATAAGTGCGGAAAGCAAGTTGTTAAAGCATGAGTCTGGGACACCGTCATCCGTTCCAGGAGAGGTGGCATGAGGATGGCATCTCATCTAGTATGTCACCAAAACCACTGCAGGCATAGGTCCTTAGCCGAGGATCTTAAGACATGTTAAGGACAGTCCATCAGCCATGTTCATTGGAAAGAAGAGGATACTCCAACAGTTAAATCTCCATGTAGGCTGTAGCATATGAAGCTTATAAGTTAATCGACTATTTAAATGGTCTAATCTCATAATTTTTAAGTAACTTCAAACTTCATTAATCTTCAAATTGATCTCTACCCACTAAACATTACTATTCATTTCTAGAGTTATAAATTTTTTACAAGGGAACAAAGACCAATGATTCATCAGAAGTTTTACATTGCTGTCAACATTCTGAAGTCGTATTTTTCTCCTACTTCTTCTTTTATCTTATTCAAACATGACTTGGTTCTCTTTTGAAATCATGAAATAGAGTTGAAAGACTTCGTGAAAGGTCAGGCATACCAGAACATCGTTTGGAGGAAAGGAGTGACATATTATCCCCATGTTACACAAACATTGGGCCTTGCCTAGGCCTATGTTCACAAGATAATCACAAATTGGGCTCATTTTTGCCTTTTTGGTCACCCATGAAGAAGAGGAACAGCTGGCTTCTCTCCTTTGTATACTCCTCTTTTATATACTTCAAGATCAGGCTCCTCTCTCAGTGTTTAGCCAAGACTAAACAAGTAAAGATCCTTTGCGCTTACTAATCACTTTTTTCCCAGCTCATTAATAATCATGTGTATGACCCTTGAAACTTTTTTGTTTTCCCCCTCATGTTTTAGAATTAGAAGTGGACGGGCAGTCTTGAAAGGACGTGGCCATTCCTGAAGGACTTATGTTTAAAATATGCTTTTGGTTTCTTGAAGTTTTTGAAAAGTTTCTTTATTATAAAATAAAGATGACACAAAAATTGACATATGTGCACAAAATAGTTTTATTTCACCCATTTCCAGCAATACTCTTTGAGTGTGTTCAGGGTGTATATTTTCTTCTCCACATCTGCTATTTTCAGCCTCATCCTCCATTGAGAAATTAAATGTTTATATCAGTCTGTTTACAAACAATTTATTTCTACTTGCCTGTTTATATGCAAGGGTGTTAAAACATTACCACTGCTCATTGCAAAACTCCCCAAATCTTCTAAATCACTTTAATTAAAGAGACAGATTTTTTTTTTCAGTGAGAAAGCATGTTTCAGAATCAAATATGTAGAGATAAGCCACTCTGTGACTACTGCTTTAAATCAGGTTGGGATTGTACTTTCCAGTGGGCTCTCCTGCCAGATAAATATCTATGACAAATGTAAGCATCTAGAAAAATCTCTTTCATTTTCATTTAACATTTGTGCTTTAAAGCTAAATTGAAAAAAAAAATAGGGTGTCTAAATACACTTATTGATGAGGATAGTAATGTCCTATCAACCTTGATTTAGGGAGATGTTTAATATGCATGTAATACGTAATATGCTCATATGCCTTATCAAATACTACTTAAATGGCTGTGCATATTAAGAAAAATTTAGAAGCTAACAGACTATCTGACTGATCGTGCTTTAAATCATAAAAATATTTGTTAACAAAAACTCTCTGCATTGATCAGGCAGTTCTGGGTTCTTAGCCAGGATTTAAGCTCATTCTTTCTCACTTTTGCATATTTCCTTTTCATCTTCTGATTCAAAGGTGTTTGCCATAGCTCAAGGCTTATTGTGTCCATACTCAGAACAGAAAGAAGGGAAAAGAGAAAGTTCATCCATCTTTTAATTGGGAAATAATATTTTTTCCAGAACTATCTCCCTTCAGCAGAAATTTTCTCTACTCACTTGATCACTCCCATGTGTAAAATAATAATAATAATCTAGAAAAATTATTTTCTTTCAGATGAGAATAAAATTACCATGACTGGCATAAACTAATTAAAACTTAACTTCTTTTATTTGGCAGATTGCATTATTTTCTGGAGATCAAGCCTCTCAGACCACTACTTAAATAAAATGGACTCAGCAGGAAATTAAGATTTGGGAACTGCCTGTCAGCAGGCAGCCAGAAATATCTAACATAATAGCAATAGTTCCTGGGCTACTGTGTGCTTAACAGGCACCACTTATAACCAAACATCACAGGGAAGGAACATTTCTGAAAATAGTATCAGACAGTATTAACTAAAATGTATGAAGGCAGCAACAGATGAAACTGTTCCAAGATGAAGAAAAAGCTGAAATGTTATGATATTAGGTCTTACTGTATTTTCAGGTTCCTTGTCAAGGTTTCACCTGGGGAATGGGGGTTGCTAGTGGAGTCCCTGCAGGGCTAGGTTCCCGATGAGTGAAGCCTTGTTCTTACCACTTTCCTCATGGATTCCCTTTTCCCACAGTTATACTACCATCCCCGGTTAAGTTTGGCCTCTCTCCCTCTGGAACTACTCTTTTTAATCCAACAAGTTTCATGTGGGAACAAGACTCATCCCATCCCATCCTCAGTAGTCTGAAATAGTATGGGGACATATCAGGCATCTAGGGCTCAGTGTTGACAACTGTAACAAAGGATTGGATTTCTTAAAGCCTCACTTATCTATAGAATGGAGATACTTCTTTGATTAAATAAAATATTTACATGGTAAGACACAAATAAATGTTATATTACTATAAAAAGGGTAGAGTCATACACAAAATAAAATTAATGCAAATTACCATTGCTTAGATATGTCTGGGGTTCAAAGGTAAACAATATCAGGAGACTTCTCCAAAAGTAAAACAGATTTTACCTACAAAAAGAAAAATGAAAATTTTCTCATATTCTTTTTCTACCACATTAAACACTAAAATACACTAATATATTGTCTAATTTGAGTTTTCAGGGGAAAAGTTTAGAGCCAAGACATTTTTACTAACGCAATAAACAATTCAAAGAGAGTCTCAAATACTCAAGGACTTAGATTATAAACCAAATAGTCTTCCTGAACAAAGTAAAGCTATTCAAAACATACTTAACCAAGAATAGCAGCTGGCATGGGGCTTTTAAAAACTAGGTCCAATCCTGTTTTTCTTTCTATTCAAAACCTTCTGGTCACTTCCCGCTCACCTAAGGGTGAGTAAACCATGGGCAACAGCATCCAAAAAAATCTAGTCTATGTTACTTCTCTTACCTCATGTCTGAATTTCTTCACCTTTAGCTACTCAGCTCCAGTTACAATGACCTCCTTACTGTTCTTTTTAAAAGTCAGGATATTCCCACCTTTGGGCATTTGCAGAGACAGTTCTCTCCAGCAGACTTCTCCCATAGTTACCTCCAAGATGTTCTCTCATCTTTTGGCTCAATTATCTAATTCTCCCCATCACTTCCCTGACCAGTTGTTTCTTTGATTATCCTCATTTGCAATTCCATTTCTGTGTTCTTTCTATCTGTGATGTATGTCAGGATGTGGGTTCTTAGTGATTCCCTATTAACTTTTTAGTTAATAGTTTTTTAGTTTTTCCCTTTTTGCTGGGGAGGGGGGTGTCTGATACTTCATCAACTTCACTCCAAACTTACTTATTCATTTTTAAAATGAGATCTCTATTATTTTGAATATTTGCTTCATGTTTTTAATTTTTAAGAGCTCTTCTTATTCTATGATTGCTTTTATTTCTTAATGACTTATTCTTGACTTATGGAATTGCATTATTTTAAATATTTCTCAAGGTATATTTTGAATTTTTAGAATCTTCTACTCTGCCCTGTGTGTTAGTCAACTTTTCTTGTTTTCATCAAAATACCCAACAAGAACAACTTAGAGGAGGAAAATTTTATTTTAGCTCACAGTTTCAGAGTTTTAGTATTGCTCTGGGCCTAAGGTAAAGCAGTACAAGATGGCAGAAGGGTATGGAAGAGGATGCACCTCCATTCATGGAAGTCAGGAAGCAGAGAGGGTCACAGGGAAAATGAACCCTTCCAGGGCAGACCCCAATGACCCACTTGCTCCACCCATGCCCACCGCCTATTGTTACCACTCAATACATTCAAACCAGGAAGGACTGATTAGGTTTTAGCTCTCAAAATCCAATTCACCTCAAAATCCAAATTACCTCCAGTTCACCTCCTGCATTAACACAGGGGTTTCTGGGGGAAACATCATATCCAAATCATGACATTCTATATTATTTCTGTCATTCTTTTTCACATCTTGCTTTTGCCCTTTCAAGTTAGTATTTTCCAAGTATCAAATAATTCTTGGTTAATAGATTTTGATCAATAATTAATAATTCAGATTTATTAATAGAACTGCATTTCTACTTTTTCTTTTCAGAGATGTATTTTATATAATACTGAGATTTTCATGTAAATTGATGGATCCTGCTATAAACCAAGCTTTTATTCATAGTGAGTAACATAGAAGTAAATGCCAAAAGAAATAATTTTCTATTTTGGAAGTAGAATATTTCTCCAAAGTATACTTCTGACAGACACTGCCTCTTCCTGTACCATTTGGAATATGGTGTCCCTTTTAAGTTCTTCTCTACTTCCTTGACTTCACACACATTATGCTCAAAATATTTTCAAATTAAATATTCATTTAATGGAGAAGGCAAATATTTATATTATAAAATTGGTGTCTATCTGAGAGCAAATGTTGTATTATACCCCTTAAACATGCATTGGAAATGGGGAGCCCCAGACATTTCTATGACTCTTCCTAATCCTATTCTTTTCTTATCTGCCAGCTTCAAATTTGGGTTTTCTCTGGGATTTAGCAAGGAATAACTTCTTCCTCGTGTGCTTGCTTCATTGTTCACATGCACCCTTTTGAAGCTATAATATTTTTACCTGGTTTTTCTATCAATACACTTCTTTCCACTTAAAATTCCAAAGGATTGTCCTATCTCTGGTTTGCTGGAGGAATCCTCTCTTGTGTACTTATTCCCAGGGACTCATTCTGTGTTGTTCAATGTCATTTACAGACAGAAGGGAGGTAGATGAACATGCCCAGTTTGACTTGTACACTGAAAGGGGAAAATTATTAACTGTACAGTGGCAAGAAACCCATTTTAAACAAAGAAATTCAAAGTGTAACAAACGTCAATCAAGATTTTCCTTAAGAGAGACCACCATGGTATTCCTAATTATTCAATATTTAGTCACTAGCAAAAGCAACTTCACATTGTTCTTGAATACATGGGTCAAAATTCTCCTTTCCTCTCAAGAAATATAATGGCCTCTAGAGCCAATATTTATCTTTATAGTCTAGTTCAGAAAAGGTAAATTTGGATGTCAGCTGGAGTTCAGACTCTAAACATAAGTTACACAGCAAAGATGGCAATAAGGCACTAAAGAAAAGGATATCAGTCTCCAAGCAAATTATGTGAACAAGACGTTAGTATTATAGAAAACAATGTGTAAAGTCTCATGGCCTGACCATCCCTCAACCTAATTTTAAGACATATACTTATTCTGACTCTTCTGACCTTGCTGATTTTCTTGATTTGAGCCTGTGATTTGTTTTTAATTCTTTCCATCCCCACCTCTCCTGCAAACTCCTTTAAGAAAATAATTCAAGATGACAAAGACAGCAACATCTTAACTCCCTCATGGTCTTCCATGTCTTAACAATGATCATGACTAAGGAATAACAGATGCAATTGGCCCAGGAGCCTAATACTAAAACTGAATTTTTGAGAATAATGTCAAGACCTCAAAGCCAGCAAGACAAATGGGAAATGCACAAACATACTCTATTCTCTAATTTAAAACTAAGGAATTTTTTAAAAGTCATATTTTTACTTTAAATTGATGACTCTAGTAAAATTAAAGTAAAGGAAAGTAGAGCAAAATAAGATTGTCCAGTTTGTTGCCAATGTTAATTTATTAAATACCACCGTTTTCAGATTTGCCTTAATAACTACTGAAAGGTACATATGTTGACAATGGCTATCACTTAATCTGAAGTTTTGCTAGAGGGTGGAAAATCTCCCCTGGGAGGCTTTATAATTAGCATAGACAAGCATCATCTGTTTTGGATGATTTTGGAGACAGGACTCTTCCAGCTCTGATCCTTTGTCTGGGTCTAAACAAAATGAATCATTTCCAAACAATGTTCTCAAATGCACACATCAGCACTTGTGGGTGCTGCCTTGTGTGAGAGGCTCAACTACAACAAAGGATTTGGGAATAATTCTTCACAGCCCTTTAACTTAGTGCCACTTCCCCCAAAACCCCCTTGTCACTGACAGACATCATTACTCTAGGTACCTGTATGATTGCATGAATGGTGCAACTCTACTTAACGTACAACCAGAGAAGTGAAAAATTCTGCTCCATATCTGTACAATGAATTGAAGAGCTTTCTGCTGTCATGTATAACTGATTAGAACTAATAAAAATAAAGGAAAAACAAATAAAGACCATGTGACTAGCTCTGGCCAATGACAAGTGAACAGAAGCAACACGTTACTACTATCAATGAATGATACTTTACTATAATATGTTAATTTCTATAACAAGCATGTAATATTTTTATAATTAGAAAAAATATTTACTATTTTGTAAATTTTTCAAAAATTTCTATTTTGGAGAAAGGAACTATGTGTAAGTGGAAAATTAATAATTTCTTCCACCATTAAAACCTCCATAATAAGCCTGACCACAAACTGTGTCTATCAGTATCTTTACTGTGCTCAATTCAAGGACTGAGTTCCTTGAGGGAAGATTCAGGGTAGTAATTCTAGAAGCAACCATAGTGTGGAGGCATATAAGATGGACATATAAACATATGCTACATATTGAAAAATTCTACCTATGCATCATCTCCATTACTTTAAGATTTTTGGCTTAAGATTCAAATGGTATTTTGTTGAGCAATATACTTTATGAAGCTGGTATTTCCTGACCATCAAATCAGAAAACACAATGCCAGACTAAAACCAACAAAGAAACCCCAAATCAACAGACGAAAGCCCATCATGAACACAGACAAAAATATACCTAACAAGGCACTTCATTGAATAGCCAAGAAAGATCTATGATGGTCTAGATTCACATAGAATAATTACATTATAAAATTTAACACCTATTGAAAAAAATCTCAGATAGGATCAGGGAGTGTTAGGGATTAAATTATATCCCCCAAACACACTTACAGGTTCAAACCTCCACACCTAAGAATAAGGTCTCTCTTGTCAGAAATGGCATTGTTAGGATGTCATTATGAAAGAGAGCATCATGAAGAACTAGGGTGAGCTCATGGTTCATTGTGGTTTGCATCCTTATAATGAGGCAAGGGCAAGTTTGATTCAGTGTGACTTATGTCATTATATAACTATCTTCTGTTAAGTTGATGTTTGCAATGAAACAATTGAATTCTCTTACCTCTCACTTTGAGTATGCCCTATTGGTATTTCTGTGTAGTTTCCATGAGGTTCCATTTCCCATGAGATAGGAACACCACCCTGATAGGACTCTGTGGCAGGGTAACTTGACTAGTGTAGAGAATACTGCTGCTGTAGTCTCTCCATCCCCATCCTCTCAGTCAGTGATGTCACAGTGTTACATGTGTACACAGTGGGCTCAATACCATAGAATAAAGTTAGGGTTTTCTGCTTTTCTCTTGTGGAAAACAAAAGTGGCACTAGCTTTTATTATTGTCACAGGCTTGCTTTATCAGAGATCTTTCTGTCTTCATGGAGATCTGAGTACCTAATCAAACTCCTTCAGGTCAACTCTAAGGACTCCCCCACACAGGCCACATCTAGTGGGGACCAACTCCGCAAGAGGGTGGTCCGGCCATGAGGCACCAACCACAGGATGGGAGGTGTACTTTAAGAATGCTTCTCTAGCATGTTGAAGGATATGGTTCACTTCCCCAGCAATGCATGCACACATGCGCGCACAAGTATATTCATCAAACTGGGAACAATGGCCTGTGTTTTAATTTATCATTGCTGTGGCCTAGGCACCCAAAAAGAAAATCTTGGAGGAGAAAATGTTTACATGGGGGTCAAGGTTTTAGTGGTCTCAGTCCATAGATTGCTGACTATTGCTCTGGGCCCAAGGTGAGGCAGTCCGTCATGGGGGAAAGGCCCAACTGAGAAAATCTTCTCTCCTCAGGGCAGCAAAGAGGCAGAGACAAAGGCAGAGACAGAAGGAGGGTGAAGCAGTGGTTACATGGATGAAGAACCCTTCCAGGACATGACCCCAGTGACCCAATGTCTATAGTAACCAGACATGGCCCACCTACCTAGGTAAACAGCAAGTCAGTCCATTCAACCTCAGATGGACTGAAGGTTATAGCTCTCCCAATCCAATCATTTTACCTCTGAATATCTCTGGACTAGTGAAGTCAGATTTAAAAACAGGTAGTTGAAGGGAAAGCGAGGAACGAGACAGGTAAGCGAGAAATGAAAGATGGAGACCAGGCAGAGATATATAGGAGAGTTTATTTGTCAGAGCTGACAAATAAAGGTCATCTCTCTACAGCAAAGAGAGGTAAAACAGGCTTGGGTTCTGGGACTTTTATGGGGCAGGCTTAGAAATCAGAGGGGGGTGGGTCCTAATGCGAGTGGTTAGGGGTTGGGTTGGTATGGTATGAGGGAGTGGTGAGCCTTTCTCAGAAACACCCTTGGGTGGGAAAGTGAAACTTTTTCCTTAAAATGGCAGCTGTCATCTAAGATGGCCATCCAGATGCTAAATAAGGACCTTTTAATAGTCAGTGTAGCTAGGTTAATTGGGTCAGACTGAGAAAATAGAGTTCAATTTGAGTCGGGGAAATTGGAAACAGGCCCTAGGAGAATGAAATGTTCATGTCTCCAAAGCCCTTTGTTACTACCCCTCCCAAAAAGGCTAATTAAGCAACTCCTGAGCAGACAAGGAGATGCTAATCAAGAACCCCTGGGCTGCTACTCCCTTCCTGCCTAGCACTCCACCTAGGCCCCTCCACCCTACCTGCTCACCCCTTGGCCATTCCACAGACTTCTCCCAGTCACTATGCAGGCTGAGGGGAAATGAACAAGATAAGGGAGAAGAACGCAGGAGAACAAGGAAAAATTTAGATGTATAAAAGGGACAGGACTTCTTCATCCCATGGGTTCTGCCTTTGGGTCCCCTCTTACACCCAAGAGAAGTCTGTTTTACTATCCTTTAATAAAGCTTCTTACTTTCTACTCTACGCTTACCTCAGCGTGCTTCTCTGGTGTTATAACTTAACATGGGAGGAAGCAGGACTCATCATGGTAACTGGTAACCAGCAGTATCACTCTGGAACCTGTGAGGGGGTCACCTCACGTCCAAACCATACCATGCTCTAATCCTCTCTCTTTGGGACACTGAGGCGGAAGGATCACACATGTAAGGACAACCTGAGCAACAGAGTGAGCTCTTATCTCAAAAAAAAAAAAGTATGACTTGTAGAGCACTTGCCTGACATGCCTGAAGCCTGGGGTTCAATGGCCAGTACATCAAACAGAAAACAAAAAAGCAGGACTTGAAAGAGTGAGTTCAACCCTTCTGTCTCCCACCCCATCATGGGAGGATAGAGCAACAGGTGATTTGATCTTGGACTTGCCAGTCTTCAGAAATGTGGGAAGTGGATTTCTACTGTTAATAAATTACCCAGTCTAAGGTACTTTCTAACAGCTGCAGGAAGGGACCCAAGTATTTGGGAAGGCCGCCATTGCTTTCCCCAGGGGGAAGGACAGTTTTTCTGGTTCTAGGATTGTCGGCTTCCATATTTGATCCCTCATCATTTTGAACATATCAACCCACTACCTTTTGCATTCCAGGGTCTCTAATGGGAAATCTGATGAGAAACTCGTGGGGAAATAATGATGAATGTTCCCTCCCTCTCAACCCCATAGGTGTTAATGCCCAGCTCTAGAGTATCTTAGGGAGCAGAATATTTTGTTATAGCATCACAATGTGAGTGAAGCGCTACCATCCTTTGGATCCTAATCATTGTGAGTTGGAAGAAAGGGAAATTGAATACTTTGGGTGTAGATATGATGAGACCTAAAAAAAGTACAAAGATTTTATGGATTACCATCAGACTCCAAATGAAAAGACTATCAGTCTCCATAACCCCCTGAAACAAACAAGATTCCCAAGATTCCCGGGTCCTTTCTTATTCTTATTAGGAAAGTTGAAAAGATCCTGGAGGCCCAAAAGTGAGATGACTCCTGGGGGTTATGCCCAGGCATGACTGCATCATCTCTTGTGCTGACTTCACAAGGAGCCACTGTGAGGGAATCTCAAACACCAACCCTATAAGAGGGTGGGCCGCAGCTGGGTTTTTTGTCCATAAGTACAGGAAGCTCTTGGTGGTGTCCTGTCGGACTCCCAGATAGTCAGCTTGCTTGGTGGTTGGTGGTTGGTGATTGTGGGGGTTTGCTGTTGGTTTTTGATTTGAGATTTGTTTGTTTGTTTGTTTTGTGTTTTGCTTTTTGGCTGTTGTTTTTGGTGTTTTGTTTGGCTTTGTTATTTTCTTTTTTTAGCTAGCTAGCATTCTTGGTGTTCTGGCTTAGGGATGCACAGAGAGCAAAGAAATAGTAGTATAGTGGTGCAGGGGCCCAGCTCCTGCTACGAGAAGGCCCTCTCAGACCATTATAGTGTCCTGAGGGACATTGGGGAGGGGAGCTTCGGGAAGGTGGTACTAGCCCGCCATCTCCTGACTGGGGCAGAGGTGGCGGTAAAAGTTGTGCGGAAGACAGAGGAAAACAAGTCTGTGCTATGCGAAAGGGATTGGTTGATGGCCTTGGAACACCCAAACCTGATCCAGCTCTTCCAAGTCATGAGACCATGAACAATATGTACCTTGTCATGGAGCGCGCACATGGTGGACAGCTCCGGCATCACATGCCACGGGCTGGTGGCATATGGGAGGCAAAAGTCCGCAGGTTGTTCAGGGAGATGGTATGTGTCCTGCAATACTGCCACCAGAAGGGCCTCATGAACCTTGACTTGAAGCCAGAGAACTTCATGGTGGATGCCAGGGGCCGTCACCCCAAGCTCATGGACTTTGGCCTGAGCATCAACTTCACGCCTAGGAAGAAGCTGGAAGGGTTCAGGGTCACTCCTCTGTATTGTGCCCCTAAAATCATCCAGGGGAAGGAATTCGAAGGTCCCCAGGCGGATGTCTGGTGCGGATATCTCCCTCAGACACTTCCCCCTGCCCTGCTCTTCTCTGCCATAGCAGAGATGGTTCTCAATAAATTTCTGTTTCTCACAAATTGTATAATAAGAGTGACGTTCCAGTGACTTATTTAAAATGTAAACATGTTTAAAATAGGAGGAGGAAGACAAAAAGAGGGAGGCCTCGGGGCAAGGGCAGGAGTCCAGTAGCCATCTTGTCCAAGGCCTGGACTGAGGCGCCTCCCTCTCCTGTTCAGTGTAAATCAAGACTCCTGCCCCTTGAGCCAGGGCACAATAGGACTCAAATGCCTTGGGCCAGTGTAGATGGGGACCCTCTTGTCTGAAATCTGTTTGAACTGATCACTTTGGCAGCAAAAAATCCCTCTCCATGTCTTCAGGCCCCTCCCTGAAGTGTGTGGAGAAGGAGGGTGGGTGGCAGCTGTTGGAGAAGACACATGTCACAGAGGCCCCAGCTCATCCTCCCAAGGTCCTTCCTCAGGGCAATCCATGGACATAAGCAGAGGCTGGAGGCAGATCACTAAGAGGATCTCTACCTGCCTTCATAAACCCCCACGTTTACATGGTTCTGCCTCCAGAAGACAAGTGGCACCAATGCAAGGAGCCAAAAGAGGGTGGCTTCAGTGAATGTGCCCTGAAGAGAGACCAACAGACAGCCAGAAGACCCCAACCTCTGAGCGGCCTGACATCATGGAGCAGGCACCTGTCAGGAGTGAACTCAAATAGCTTCAGCAGTGAGCTGTGCCAAATGGCTTGGGCTCCCCAGGTGGATTCCAGCCAAGAGTACATCTAGATCCCCCAGGACTTTCCTCTGCCCTCACCTGCCACAGACATCAGAAACTCTTTCCCTGGGTCATATCCCCCTGCCCAGCTCTTCCTTGGCCTTCCTCCCTGGATTGTGGGAGAGTAGAGATGGTTCTTAATTTCTGTTTCTCAAAAATTGCACACTAAAATTGATGTTCCAAAGTTTTTTTTGTGGTTGTTGTTTTGCTTTGTTTTGAAAAGGCAGGTTTAGAAATAGAAGAGACGAGAGAGAGAGAGAGAGAGAGAGAGAGAGAGAGGCCGCCTCAGGGCAAGGACAGGAGCCCAGCTATCATCCTGTCCAAGGCCTGGGACCATTGGGCCTCCCTCTGCTTTTCAGTTTAGATAGAGACTTGCATCCTCTGAGCCAGGTATCAGATGGGGACTTGCTCCCCTTGATCTAGTGTAGATGGAGATTTTCTCCTTGAGCTACTGTAGGGTTGATTCCATTTGAGCCGATGACTTTGGCCAGAAAGAATCCTTTTCCCGGTCTTCAGTCCCCTTCCTAGGGTGTCTGGAGGGTGGGGGGCAACAAGTGTTTTGAGAAAACACATCCGGAAAGGCACTGGAGACTCCAGAGTGTTCTGTGGCATCACCTCCATAATCCCATGGGCAAGGAAGCAAGAGATGGGCCAGTGGGCAAGGATGGGGCTGCCTGCAGAAGTGGCTGGGTGCTTCACCATATGCCCTGCAGCCTCTGAACCTAAAACTCTCCTCTTGGCTGCTGCTAAATAGTCATGGAGAGTGAGAAAATGGGCTTTGGGGACTGGAGATCTTAAGTTGTCATACAGATGTTTTTTACATAAAATCAAATGCACCCATGCTGAATTGCTCTTATCTTTTGGTTCTAGGGACACTGGGTTTTCTAAGCTGATGCACGTAGAAATAAACAGTAAAAAATCCTCAGAACCATGGGTGGGGAGGGTGGATGTTTGAGTCAGTGCAAGTCTACAACTCAGAGGTGCTTACAGTTAGCAGTTCAAAACCCCCAAAATGACAACTATCTTCACAAACCCTGAACAGAAGCAGACCTCTGTGCACTTCCTGAGAGCCCTGAGAGCCCTGAGAGCCACCATGCATAGGGTGCCCAGGAAGCCCAGTGTTAGGGTACTTAAAGATTGATCAACAGAATTTGCTCAAAGCAAACAGAGAAGACGGTTTCTTGTTGTTACCGCTACTGTTGTTATTTTTAACGAGTAGAAGTTCAGGGACCCATGAGATGGTCTAGCATTAATGTCATCAGAGATCCAAAGTGAGAGGAAAGAGTATGGCACTGAAAATCATAGCTCAGTTTTCCAAATGTGGTGAAAGACATGAATCTACAGACTTAAACAGCTTAGCAATCCTCAGTAGGAGAAACCCAAAGAAGTCCATGCTCAGACACATTGAGAGCTCTTACAAACTGAGGACGAAGGAAAACACTTGAAGTCACCCATATGAAAATGTCAGAATTTGCAGGGAAATGGATGGCACTAGAGCAGATTATGCTTAGTGAAGCTAGCCAATCCCTAAAAAACAAATACCAAATGTCTTCTTTGATATAATGAGAGCAACTAAGAACAGAGCAGGGAGGAAGAGCAGGAAGAAAAGATTAACATTAAACAGATACATGAGGTGGGATGGAAAGGGAGAGAAAAGGGAAATTGCATGGTAATGGAGGGAGACCCTCATTGTTATACAAAATTACATATAAGAGGTTGTGAGGGGAATGGGAAAATAAACAAGGAGAGATATGAATTACAGTGGATGGGGTAGAGAGAGAAGATGGGAGGGGAGGGAGGGGGGATAGTAGAGGATAGGAAAGGTAGCAGAATACAACAGTTACTAATAGGGCATTATGTAAAAATGTGGATGTGTAACTGATGTGATTCTGCAATCTGTATTTGGGGTAAAATTGGGAGTTCATAACCAACTTGAATCTAATGTATGAAATATGATATGTCAAGAGCTTTATAATGTTTTGAACAACCAATAAAAAAAATTAAAAAAAAAAAAAAGAAAATGTCAGCTATTGATAAACATGAAACCATTTAAATGACTGTAGAATTCTTATCAGAAATGATGTAAGATAGAAGGCAGTGAAGCAACATTTTTAAAGTGCTAAAAAAAAAAAAGGCAAACCAAAATCTCCTATGTAGAAAAAAAATCTTCAGAAAGGAAGGTAAAATAAATATATTTTCATACAAATAAAAATTAAGAGCTAGCAGACTTGTTAACAAAAATATTCATTGATCCTTCAGACAGAAAGAAAATGATACTGAAAGGAACCTTGGACATCAGGGATAAAGAGAAAGCAACAAATTAACAACTATGTGGGTAAATAAAAGAGGTTATTTTTCTGAGTTCCTTGAGATATGTTTTGACTACTGGAAGAAAAACTAGAGAAATATCCAGAATTGAACAGAAATTAAAATACAACATTTCAAAATTTGTAGATATGCTGGGTGCAGTAGCACATACCTATAATTTCAGCAGCTCAGGAGGCTGAGGTAGGAAGACTGAGTGTTCAAAGCCACCATCAGCAATTTAGGTAGGTCCTAAAGCAACTCCATGAGACCCTGTCTATAAAAACATTTTTAAAAGGGCTGGGGATGAAGCTCACTGGTCAAGCCCACTGGGTTCAATCCCTGGTGCAAAAACAAAACAAAAACAAACTCTGTTGTTGACTCCCTGACATCCAGTTTACTTGAGCTAACAAGTATCAGCAATGCAATCTTGTAATCATGGTTGGACCCTGATTAATAATAAATAATCCCATACTCATAATAATCCCATCCCTTTGCCAACAACTAGAATGAGTCCTTTAATCAATTTTATCTGATGAGACACGAGAGAAAGTATTCAATGAGCTTCTAGGAAACTTCCTCACACACATACACAAGGCACTGTAAAAAGGCAGCCCTCATCTAGTTTCCTGATGGAATGCGAATGAAAAAAATGAGCATTTATTGTACTGCTTCCTACTTTACAGAGAAAATAAAAGAAAGCAGATGAGAAGTTCAGGCTCCTACAGGCAAATCTATTTACCAAATAGAATTGGTGCCTGTGTATTGTAATTTATAAGCTACTTATCCCATCTAAAATCAGTCTCACTTGGTCAGCAAATCTCATTATTTTCTACTCATAATGTTGGAAATTTTATACCCAGCTCTATAAAAATATGCTATGCTTTCTAAACGTAACAATTTCATTGTTGCATTTCTCTGCCAACATCAGGCTGAAAGACAGTTGAAAAAATCAGTAGTGAACAGACAATATACAGAACGGAAGAAAATATTTCAAGCTGTCTATCTGTTAATAAGTCAAAATCTAAAATATATAAGGGACTCAAGTCAATGGTAAGAAAAATACACAATTGGAAAATAAGCAATAGGTCAAATAAACATTTCTGAAGTGAAAATACTCAAATGGACAACAGGTATATAAAAAAACGTTCAAAATCACTAATCATCAGGAGTTCAACTTACAACTACAATGAGATATCATCTATCGTGTGCCAGAATAGCAACATCAAAAGACAAAACATAAGTATTGCAGAGCAGATTGAGAATAGAACCCTTTCACACTATTGCTAAGGATATAAATTAGTATAGCATATGAAAAACAGTATGGAGGGTTCTCAAAAAAAAAAAAAGATGTCCTAAAAACCTCATCCCCCTCTCTCCAAAAGTACCTTAGTCTTGATAACCATTCTACTCTTCTGTGAGGTGAATATTTTAAACTATACTTGAGTGAGATTATGTGGCGTTTGACTTTTGTGCCTTGTATTTCACTTAACATAATCTCCTTCAAGCTTATTTATATTGTCATAAATTACAGGATTCCTTCATTTTAAACTGGATAATATCTCATTGCGTGTTTACATACTGCTTTCTCCTTGTTCACCCACTGATGGAGACTTAGGTTGATTCTATATCATGGTTATTAAGACCAATGCCATAATAAATACGAGCATTCATTGTCTCCTCAACATAACAATTGCATAGTCTTCAAATATATATCTAGCCATGGGACAGCTAGTTTCTGTTGCATTGATTCCCTAATACTGCCCCCCAAATTCTCGGGTCTCTTGGATCATTTATCATTTCCTCAATTTTTTTTATTCATGTTCTAGTTTGCTACCCTCAAAATAAGAGGCAAAGTCTATGTTTCTTTATGGGATCCAATTTTCTTTTCAATGAGTTAGGGGTGATTTTGTGTCATGCAAAAATTGGCATACAGTTATTTCTGTGAGTGAATAAAATCATTATTCCACTTCTGACATTTTGTGTTGTTTGATAATTAAAAACTGTTGACATGTGAAATATTTTTCTTCCTTAATTTTTGTCAAAAAGTACTGGGAAACACTGTAAGGTAATCCAAATTCAAAAGTTAAAATCACAAATAAACAATAATCTATATAAGGGTATAAGTAAAATCTTCCTTCATGTAGCCCCTATCCATACTCAATTTATCAAAACCTATCCCCTAAATACAAGTACTTATAATTTGAAGTTTATTAGTCTCAGATTATTACTATAAAATATGTAAGGAAAATGTTTATATTAATGTGAAAACAATTATAAATATTTATTACTGATAGGCACTATTCTAAGTTCCTTATATTTTTAGCTTTGTAAGTTTTATTCACACACAAACATACACAAAGATATAATATATACAATATATACTTATTTGTGCATATATATTGTTCATATTAATATAAAGTATAAAACTCAGAGTCTTCATGAAAATTAATAGTTTCCAGAATAACTGGTCATAGTATTGTGTCATGAACAATTTTTCAACAAAGTACATACTTTCATTATATTTGATAGTTACATATTATCCCACTAAGAAAATTTACTATAATGAGCTAATTATTTTCCTTTTGTTGATATTTTTATCATATATCATATTACTCTAGAAACTCTATTCTACACTATTTATAATTTTTACATATTAGCATTACTAACTTTTCTCTTATGGGTTTGATCTTTTTCATTTTGACTTATAACTCAGTATTATATTATAGAAGGAAATTACAGATCTGTGTTTATCTGCTTTGCATCTAGTCACTTTATGATATTTGTAATATTAGATTCAATGGATATTTAGTTGAACTTTCCAGGAGTTTATATTCTCTGAGAATAAAGTTATTATCTCTTTTTTGTGATATTCAGTGTGACTAACTCTATTTGATATACTAAATAATATAGAAATTCAAAAATTATTTGAATAATGGTGGTAATAGAAAATAGTCCACATTCTTTTCAAATTAACTCTTATAGAATATGACCAGTTAAATAAATGTTAACAACTGCCATAGTTTTTAATTGTTTAGTAAGTTCCCTTCTATTATTGGTTTTTATTAAGAATGGATGTTTCTGGTGTTTATCAAATCCTTTTTTGGAGTATAGCATTTACTAATGTAATTTCTTGATTTTTCTCCTTTACTTTGTTAACAGAATAAATGATTATGGTAAATCAACCCCTTTTCATTCCTGATACAAAGCTATTTGGAATTTGGGTATTATACGCTGATCTATTTACTTTGTTATAAGTGTGGGCTTGTTTGAAAGACTAGAATAAGTATGGCTGTTTCTATTTGGCTAGTTTGACATAATGGGATAATCATGAAATTTTTATCCCCAGTACCTTAGAATAGAATTCTTACACCATGTCTTAGTAGTTGTGCAACTTGGGCAAATTAGAATCTCTGAGTCTCAATTTTAATGTCTTTATAATAGTTGCAGAACTACAATAGGTCTTCAAGAAATTTTAAGTGATAAAAAGTGAGACAATATATACAAAACCCTACCAATGGCCTTGCTCTTATAAAGTGTTTTTTACCTCCTCTATAGGCTAACAAGTAAGGGTACCAATATAGCATAGTTATGCTTTCAAGTGAATCAAGGTGGCCTCTCCTGAGTTATAAGGGAAGTGCCCAGCTGTGTATCCCTAAAGAACAAGAGTGATATAAATACCACTAAATAAACTATTTTTGACTACTACTCTTAATAATAGCAGCTGCCAGTAAGTGAATCTCCTGGCTAAGGTATCTTTCCAGCAATCTGTCTTTTGCATAACGGACTACTTGATCCAAACATGTGTTCTTGTCAAACGTTTCCCAGGATCCTTATTTATAACTGCAGCATGGCTAGTGAAGTTCTCCTTACATATAATCACTAAAACATATTTCCAGTTGAATAGTTACTACCATTTCCTTCTCCGAATTTCTTTCTAGGACACAGGGAAAGGCAGAAAGCCACTGTTTGTGCAGCCAAATATCCTCCGTGTCTAGAAATTTCTTTTGGCAGTCTCTGAAGTAGGTTTCGAAGTACAATCAGCATACATACTGGAAATTATGAAAGCAGACACAAGTACTACACCTGGCACAAACCAAGTCTCAAGTATTTTAGTGAATAAATGAAAAGGTAAGAATTCAACTAAAAACAAAGTCATTTAAACTTAATCTTAAGTACCTTTGGAAACTGGGAGAATGATTTCAATAAAAAATGTAACCATCCGTCCACTCATTCACGCAAAAAGTAATGATTGAGAGTTTTGTATGTTGTAGACATTGTATAAGTCACTTTGACTATTGTGTGGGGTATGATGTCCTAGCCCACAGAGATATTAAAGTCTGCTGAGGAGATGAGTATTGAACATATATATAATTCCAAAGTTACTAAGCATAATAGAGAAATCTAAATATAAGTGATACAATAGAAAAAATACAAAAGTTTCATGTTTTATCTACAAAATTGTGATTCAGCAAAAGGAATCCTCCTTACTCTACATTTGAACTGTTAATGTTTGAGAATGAATTGAATATATGATAATTAGTTTATGATATTGAGTGATCTAAATTATAGTTTATGACATACCGCTAAATATGCTTATTATAAACTCACCAAATACAAATTCCAGAAATTATGTACACAGAAAGCAACATGATTTGAATTTGGAGTTTGGAGTTTGGCTAGTCTCTTTCAGTAGCAAAACCTCTGCTTCTTGCTGGTTAGCATTACAGCACCCCAAAACACTACTACTCAAAGTTAGACCACTGAATCTTTAAATGCTAATCTAGTGTAACTCAAAATCCTGACTGGACAAATATTCCATAATAGGGAAAGCAGAATATGCTGAGGAAACTGAAACCTTATCAAACAACAAATTATGCTATGATTTAATGCAGAAAAAGTACATAAGAAAAAAATTCAGATGACTTTCACAAAAGATTGAAGACCCTAAGCAGATGCATTAAAGATGCAAAAAGTACAATTAGACCATTCTGGGTCTATGAGCTGAACACGGGTAACTTTCACTTCTGGTGAAATAAAGAAATTAATTATTATGGAGTAAGCTTATTCTAGTGGTAATTATAAAAATCATTTACTGTCGTGTTCCCATAACCTTCTACAATAGTCCATGGGATCCAGAAAATCCATTGGCTTCTATGCACACAGTTTCTGCTATGGCCACATGTGAAATCTGAATACGATCTCTAAAAGCAGCATGTATCAGTGATACGAACCTTTCCTGTACTCTTCCAACTGTCATGTCTTAGATGGAGCTCTCCCATTACTTACTTCTATAAAATAAGTCTTTCAAGGAGCGCAAGTTTCCGGGAAAACAAGATTTTGAAAACCAGAATTAACCTTCCCCTGAAGTAAGTGATTGCCAGGGCCTAGTTCTTGTCTTAGCAAGGACAATGGAAAAATACATCAAAAATTGAATGTGTATCTATATTCTAATTTTTTTGTCTCTATGTTCTAATTCCCACTTACTTAAATTCCTCTTGTCAGAACTTTAAATTCATAAGTATCTCCCATCAACCTAAAAATAAAAATAAGAACAATAAAAAAATTCTCATCACCCATGGTGTTAATTTGGATGGTCAAATTCATTGGTCACTTTCTTTAGTCTTTTGAGTTACTGACCTAATTTTGAATTGAAATAAATTTCTATAAAACTTTCATTGCCAAAATAAACTAACAGCTGACTTTCAATACTTTGGATCAGCTCCTCTATCTTCGAACATTCCCTTGCCTTTGCCTCTACAACAAACAACTTCTTGGTCATACTAACTCTGATCAGCTCTTAATTTCCTCAACCCAAATGTTGAGGTATTGGAGTTTTTCAAGGCTAGGCTATGAGTACTCTTCTTACTATCCCCTCTCATCTAAGTATATAGCTTTAGTTACCAACAGACTAATTCTTCCCAATTTACATTTTTAGCCCCAGAAAATTTCACTGGGTTCCAAACCCATATATAGAACTATATACTAAATAGCAGTACTTGAATATTTCAGACACACTTTAAACTCAACATGAGCAAAACTAATTCCTGATTTTGTCCCAACAAAGCAACACAATACGAATACATTAAAAAGTAAAAAAAATCAATCTCCAAAAAACTATCTGTTTTCTATGTTAAAAAATTATCATCCACACTCTAGTTATATAAATTAGAAATTTAATATTTTTTTTCTTATTTCTAAATTCAATCAATTAATTACACTTCAGTTGCTAAATATCTCTTAAATACATCAACATGTATTTGGACTAATACCTGGACTAATACATGGACTAATACCTGCATTCACTTTCCCAGGAGGTTTTTTGTGAAATGCCTAATATCTACTCCTATACTACTCAAATCCTTTCTTTTAGTTTTAAAAGTACAGATCTCATCATACATTTCTCTTTTTAAAAATGCTTTTGTGTCTTTTTAGCCTACTGAGGATAAAGACTTGAACATTCACAAAGAATACATTGCCTTACATGGTTTCATCCCTACCAGCATCTCCAACTTTGACTTTTATCATCCGTTCTTGCTTTCTGGACCAGCCTCATTTGTGTTTTTGTAGTTCTTCAAAGTAAATCATGTTCTGTTTCACAACAAGGCTCTTGCTAAATCTATTCCTTCTGCCTAGAATACTCTGTTATTTCCCTAACTTTGATTAAAGCTATCATTTAGGCCAACTTTAATTTCCTGAGAGAAGAACTTCCAAACACCACCAATCAAGTCAAGGACATGTGTTCAATATTCCAATAGCACAAAATACTAGCTCTTTATAGCACCAAACACTTAAGTATCCAATAATAATTTGATTGGTATATATCTTTCCTCATACCTCTCAATTATGGCAGGTGCTATGTCTGTTTTGTCACTATTACTTACTTATAGTCTAGCACAGGGCTTGTCACATAGTTAATGTTTAATAAAGTCCTATGTTATCAAAAACCATATGAACTAATTCTGTAAAAATAAAAATTACTTTGACATAAACAATTAAATTGTCTTTTGCAATTTTATATCTTTGATCTACATGGATACTTCTTGATTAAATAAAATTGAATTTAAAAATTGATCATTTTCTTTAATATATATGTACACACACACACACACACACACACACACATATATATATAATTTTTTTTACCTTTTTGGTACTGGATAATGAACCAGGGGTGCTCTACCACTGAACTACATCTACAGACCTTTTTTTTATTTTGAAATAGGGTTTTGCTAAGTTGGCCAGGCTGGTCTTGAACTTGTGACCCTCCTACCCCAGTTTCCAGGGTCACAGAAATTATAGAAATTTGTACTTATTCTACTTTTAATTTTTATTTTTTAAAATATTTTTTAGTTGTAGTTGGACACAATACCTTTATTTTATATATTTACCTTTATGTGGTGCTGAGGATCGAACCCAGCACCTCTCACATGCTAGGTAAGCACTCTACCGCTAAGCCACGACCCCAGCCCCTACTCTTTCATTTTTATAATGCACAATTTTAACTAATTATGTATCTATATCTTTAAACAGTGTTAGTATAGAGTCAGTATAGACAGATTTTATATATATATATATATATATATATATATATATATATATATATATATATATAAACACACATGTAATCTATCATATATATTGTAAAATGTTATGGAAAATATTTAAGGGTGTCATCCCAAATAATGAAATTTAGAGTGATATGTTTCAAATTTAGGAAGTGTTTTTTTTTTTAAACTTTTTGACAGCAATAGGTGCAAAAGTGATAATGTGTTCTCTAGGCAATGCTTGACCACATACAATAAAGCATCTGATTTTAATTTTGATTGGTAAAGTTTAAACATATCTGCCATTCTACTAGTCACCGTGTTGGAGGCAGAAAAGAAGAGGAGGCAAATTTTAAGTAGTTTATACTATTAATGGTGGTTATTACCAACTTTGAATAATTTACAAGCCATGAAAAAAAAGAACTGAAGGCCTTATAATCAAAATTACATATGCATAAGACTATGTAACTAATATCCACCATAAACAACCCTTTGAAAATTGATGCATTTATTCAATGTAAATATGTCTATAAACATATAAATATGATTTTAAATAACACACAAGATGTCAAAATTAATTTTACATACTTATTTTAAAATATTTATTAGGTGTTCATTGTAACGTTGAGTGTCTACTAGTCATAAAATTCTCAGCTAACATGAAATAAATAAATTATGTGCTACTTTACTGCTAATATCATCAAATGAAAGTTTGTATAAGACACTCTCCAACTTCCTTTAAAAAACTATAAAACTATTACAAAGGAATAAATACCAAGACCAGATTCTGAGCACTATACTTGAAAATGAGAAAAATGGCAAATGCACATTGAGTTCACCAACTGAAGACTTCTCTTCATTCATTCAAGTAAAGCTGCCAGATACTACACTGGTAGTAGCTATGAATGCCCCACCCTCACAGAATTTAACCTACCTCTCTTTCCGAGAATTTTAGTCAAATGTTGGTGAACCCATCATATAGAAATTTATTTATTGCTCTCATCCATGAAGTTTGTATTAAGACTGTTATTATATGTGAACAGTATTAGAGATTGATATTTAATATTTAACTTATATACAATAAAAACAAAATTAATGTTTTGATTCCTTACTACTTGATTGCTTCTTTCCATGAATTTTCAAAATTCACCTCATATGTACATCAGATAAAAAACAAAATAGATACTGTCTTTAAGAGAGATTGGGTTCCAATTCCTTTCATTGCCAATAATTTTAAATTATTTTAGGTCATTTATTAAAACAAATGTTCTCATCTGTTCCTCATCATCTTAATACACCTTCAAGATCCCACCCCACAGATTGGCAGGAATCTGCCTGGCTATGTTGCTGGAGGGAAGTATTCATGCTGCTGGGAAGGAGGATGAATGAAAGGGGTGTGCTGGATCTGTAGAAGTGTTTTTCTTGAACTATATTAACAGTTCTTCAATGCTAGTTGACTCATGAAAGATCACGAATTTCCAGCACAATGAAGGGAAAAGAATGTTTGTTTTCCAACCATGTTATTTGAGTGAATCTGGAAAACCAGCTGTTCTCTTCAAGAACAGTTTTGCTTTACCTGTTCATCACAACATGATATCTTGCATTCAGATCAACCATACTTCAATGTATCTAGAAATGTTTTGTATACAACTATCATAAAGTGGATAAAGTTGCCCATATATACCTTGTTGCAACACTCATCTTTCTGTTTTCTAGTTGTCAATGTCATGAATGCCTCCAAATCTTACCTCACCATGATAGAAATATGTAAATAGAAATATTTAACATATATGAAAATATATGTTAAATGAATTTATATTACGAGGGTTAAGCAAATATTTTGACATATAATAGGTACTTTTTAAAATGTGTGTAAAAGTAGGTATGAAATATAGCAATTCTCCATTTAATGGTTTGATATATTCATAAAGAAACTCACAATGTACAGGAGAAAGACACTACCAATTCCTGCTATCAGTCCTGCCTACTTTGTTGACTTTTGCACTGGTTTTCAATTTTAGCTCCATAATGGAATAACCTGGGTAGTTTTATTCTCTTTAATGTCCCATATAAATCATATCTCAGATGAAATAAATCAAAATCTCTGGAAATGAGATGTAAATATTTGTTAAATCTTGCCTGTTGGTTCCAGGATGCAACCAAGTTTGAAAAATACTTTTTGTAGAGGAATCTGAAACAAACAAACAAACAAACAAAAAACCCAGTTATTTCACTTACATATATTCAAAGGAAAAAAAACTAAGTATAATTTAAGAACTGACAATAATGAGGATAATTACTTTGAGAAAAATTAGAATTTCCTAGAGAAAAGTGATTAGTATTTCACTTCCTCAATTCTGATAAATTGAGTGATGTTTTCAAATCAAATTCTGAAATCACATGTGCATGGAAAGTGGCATAATGAAACAGGAAATCTATTCATCTGAAAAAAAAATTCCTGGATTTTAGAGATCTTAGTCCATATAGAGATATTAGTCCATAAATTAAACTGTGCATCTCATTTTCTTCACCTACTAGTGTGATCAGATTCGACTAGATAAAAATCTGTGCTATTCTGGCCAGCCTCACAATCCTACACAGTAACTGATTAAATTAATATTTGAATGATTACTTTAAACAGTTTCTAAAATATACAACTTTTCATTTGAGGGACTATCCTTTATAATTACGATGGAATGGGCCCTTGGTGCCAATCAAAATTCTTCATTTTATATTTAAGAGCTCTATTAAATAAGAAAAATAAATCTAGAGTTCTTTGGTTTGAAGGAGGGTTTTTCTTGGCTCAAATTCTTTGAAGTTGAGACCAGATACCAAGGTCATTGCCCACAATTCACATGAATAATTCCAATACTATTGGCTACCATACTCTGTAAATCAGAATTAATGGAATCTGTTGACTCTGACTCTTGACAACTAGAGAAAGTCATTAGAATTCATTCTAGCTGCCACTCCTCTGTGAACAAATAATTATATGGGGCATACTTGCAGTTCAGAGTTAGCACAGAAAGCATGAAATTAAGTCCATTGAAAAATCTCACTCTGAATTTTAACATCATACTTTGTACCAATGTTAATATAAATCCAATATGCTACTTTGTTTCTCAGTGCCTTCACATATATCTCAACAAATTTTCCAAATACTTCTATAGGGCAAAGAGCATTATTTTATTTTATCTTTTAATGAGAAAACCGAGATTATAAAAATTGAACAATTTGTCCAAAGTCAGCCAGTTACAGGGCCAACTCTTATATCTTGTATTTTTGTCTCCCAGTCCAGGGATTCCCTCACTACCTCCCTGTTATATTTCATGAGTCATATTGTTAGTCACTTTGTTTTTCAAAAAAAATCTAACTCTAATTCAGCTTACAGTGACCACCTATTGAGTTTTTTTCAGGACACAGTAATGCTTGGGAACCACGAGAGATGATGGCATAGGGGACAATGGAAGGTATCAGTGATGCTAAAGAGCATAAATGAAGCACTTCTGGAATCAAAGATGGGAACTCAAGTCTGAGCTCCCATCAAATGATCAAATGACTATATCTGTTTGGGTGAACCGACACTTCTTTGGATTATAAGGGATGTCATCTGAAATTTTTTGTATTTCATTTTACATTATAATGTGAATGCAATCATCTTAGTAACATACAATGATGCTATTAAATATGACCATGTTATTTTAATTAAACTTTTCCTTCCATACAGAACAAACATCAGCTAAAATTCTCTATAGTTAGTGCTATAAAGATCACCAAATAATTTTTCCTCAAACAGATGTTTAATAATTAAAATGTCTTTTAGTAACTCTCAACACCATGAGTAGATAATTGAAACTTTATCTGTACTTTTGATTAAATTGCTAGACGTGAATATCCTGTGCAAAATTTCCTGAATTACATTTACATTTCATTTCTTTACATATTAAATATTTGCTAAATTTTATTTCACATCCCTTGATCTAATAATACTAACTAATGAATAACTTTATTAGCATACAGAAATCACATTCCAATTTTATGGGTGTTAGTAAGCCTATCAGTATCTAAAAATCTATAAACATATCATTATGGAACATAGAATTCTAAGGTGAATCCCAGATTTTCATATTCTAATCCCTAGGACTGGTCAATAAAATAGATATTACTCCCATGATTAGATTATGCTATATGGCATAGTTGACTAAGAAAGATAAATTACTCAAGTGGACCTGACCTACTCCTGAGAGTCCTTTAAAAACCAAGAGTGTCTTTTGGCTAATTATACAAGGATGAGTCGGAAATTCAAAACACAAGAAGTATCTCACATGCCATTGTTGGTTAGAAAGATGGCAGAGGTCACTTGGCACAGAACTAGCAGGACCCCTCAGAACTAAAATTGGCAATCAGCAAGAAAATGAGAACCTCAGCTCTACAACTATAGGAAACAAAAATGAGCTTGGAACTACTATTCCACTGATCTTCTAAAAAAGAAGATGAAAACTTTACCAGTCTTGATTTCAGCCTTATGATACCCTAAGCAGAAATCCAGGACCACACCATACAAGACTTTTGGCCATCAAAACTGTTAACTACTAAGCGAAGATTGTTTTAAGCCATTAATTTTGCCATAACTTCTTATGCAAAAATTTTAAAATAATGCAAATAACCTTTTCTTTATGTGAAGTTAATGATTGTAGATACATAAAACATGGAAGACTATCATGCAAAAATGTATAAAATATTTTCATGTGAGATCTCTGGTATGGCGTGTGTTCAAACATTCTTTGAGCAAACATAACATAACTTATTCCCCCAAATGATATCCTAGAAACTCCTTTCTCAATATTTTTTGTGCTAAATAATTTTACTACAGAAATTTTGTCCTTAATCCTCTTTTCCTCCAGATATTGGTAATTAGTGTAATTCATGCATGGTGTCTACTGCTCCTTACCAGACACATCATCCCTTACATAAAAATGTTTATATGATATACAAAAAATAAAGATACATAAATAAACTCTTTGATACTGATAGAGATGGGAAGGGAAGGACTGAAAAGTTAACCAGAATGGTAGTGTGAACTGGAGAATCTTAGCAACCATCTCATTTCTCTTTCTGAGGTGCAGAGGGTTTTTTTAATACATTTTTAAAAAATCTTTTATTGATTTTATTTTTTAAATACACGATACCAGTGGAATGCATTACAATTCTTAAAAAATATATATATACCGCGATTTTTCATATCTCTGTTTGTATATAAAGTATGTTGAAACCCAATTCAAGTCTTCATACATGTGCTTTGTATAATGATGTCCATCACATTCCACCGTCCTTGCTAATCCCCTGCCCCCTCCCTTTCCCTCCCACCCCTCTTCCCTACCTAGAATTCATCTAATCCTCCCATGCTCTCCCTCCCTGCCCCATTATGAGTCAACCTCTTTATATCAGAGAAAACATTTGGCATTTGTTTTTTTAGGATTGGCTAACTTCACTTAGCATTATCTTCTCCAACGCCATCCATTTACCTGCAAATGCCATGATTTTGTTCTTTTTTAATGCTGAGTAACTCTGCCTCTAATAGAAGAAAAAGTAGGCTCTAATCTTCACCATGTGGGATTAGGCCCCAACTTCCTTAATAAGACTCCTATACTGCAAGAATTAAAACCAAGAATCAATAAATGGGATGGAATCAAACTAAAAAGTTTCTTCTCAGCAAAAGAAACAATCTGTGAGTTGAACAGAGAGCTTACATCCTGGGAGCAAATCTTTACCCCTCACACATCAGATAGAGCACTAATCTCTAGGATATATAAAGAACTCAAAAAGCTAAACACAGAAAAAACAAATAACACAATCAATAAATGGGCCAAGGACCTGAACAGACTCTTCTCAGAAGAGGATATACAATCAATCAACAAATATATGAAAAAATGCTCATCATCTCTAGCAATCAGAGAAATGCTAATCAAAACTACTCTAAGATATCATCTCACTCCAGTCAGAATGGCAACTATTATGAAGACAAATAACAACAAGTGTTGGTGAGGAAAAAAGGTACACTCATACATTGCTGGTGGGACTGCAAATTGGTGTAGCCAATTTGGAAAACAGTATTGAGATTCCTTGGAAATCTGGAAATGGAACTACCATTTGACCCAGCTATTCCTCTCCTCAGACTATACCCGAAGGACTTGAAAACAGCATACTACAGGGACACAGTCACATCAATGTTTATAGCAGCACAATTCACAATGGCTAAACTGTGAAGCCAACACAGAGGTCCTTCAGTGGATGAATGGATAAAAAAAAAATGTGACATATTTTTAATGCATTGCTAACAACTAGTTTTCACTGACTTCTCATAATTTTAGCTCCATCCATAACAATATTCACACATACAGAAATTTCAAGTTCTGCCTTTTTTTTAAAGTTGGCAAATCATTACCAAGGTTCTGGTTTAAAGTTGTAAAAGAGATCCAGACTAAACTAGCTCAATATACCTCCCTCGTCCAATTCTAAGAGCCCTATCCAGCCTAAATACGGATGCTACTGGATCTCTGAGGCAAGAGGGGGATGGAAAGTAAAGTGTAGTTACTTATGCAAGCATTATAAATAGAAACACCAAAAATATACTTTGCTCAGTGATTATCAGGTGTAGTCTGAACTTATTAAAATTCACCTTATCTCCTATGACCAAGATAAGAGAAAAATAAATTGGAGGTACAAAAGAGCAAAATCAACAGTTAAGGAAATTATAATGCAATTGGTCTTTTTATCAAACAGTCTATCAAAAAACAACTTTCTTAAATGCTACTATAGTTCAACTGTATGTCTATACATGTAAATGGAAAAGGAAATTAAGCCAAAGTTAATTTTGAAAAAATGAGACAATCAGAACAGAGCTGGGAAGAAAATTATGAAATCATATCTCTCAATCTTTCAAAAAATCTGCCAACAAAACAAAATGTTTGGTTTTTGACACTGTTGTGTTGAGAAGTGGTTTGTCCCACAAAGATTTATATTTGGAGGTCTGGTCCTTGCTGTGAAGTAGAACCTGTAAAAGCTGGGCCTAGAGGGAGATCATTAAGTCATTGAGTGCACTGCCCTTGAAAGAGGTTAAAGTAGTTCTTGTGAGACCCTGAGTCAGTTCTTAATGAAAAAAACAGTTATCATAAAATCCTTAGCCTGACCCTTGGACCACTTTCCTGCTTCCTGCCTTTTGATGTGACCTCTTGCTCCTACCTGCATTTCCATCATGATGGCATCTGACCTTTAAGCCCTCAGCAGAGATCAAACCAATGGGGTCACCTGATCTGAGACTTTCCATCTCCAAAACTGTGAACTCAATAAACTTTTTATCTTTGTAGAGAATTTTGCTATAATAACAAAAAAAGAGTCATATAACTTGGCTTATATTTTTTTAATTAATTTATTCATTAATTTGTTCAAAATTGTTATACATGACAGCAGAATGCATTTTAATTCATAGTACATATATGTAGCACAGTTTTTCATTTATCTGGTTGTACACAAAGTAGAGTCACACCATTTGTGTCTTCATACAAGTACCTAGGATAATGATTTCCATCTCATTCCACCATCTTTCCTACCCCATGCCTTCTCCCTTCCCCTACCTCCCCTTTGCCCTATCCAAAGTTCCTACATTCCTCCCATGCTTCCCTCCACTGCCCCCACGTTGGATCAGGATCCACTTATCAGAGAAACATTCAGCCTTTGTGTTTTGGGGATTGGCTTACTTTACCTAGCATAATGTGACTTATATTATCACCCATCTGGTCCTAATGAGTCAGCAGTAATAGATGCTCCAATCAGACAGTTTTATATTTTAAGAGGATAGTAAATGTTTTTGGAACTTAAAAGAGATGATATCATTCCTTTCTAAGTTTGATGAAATATAGCCTGTGAATGTGATCTTGCCTTTGGATGATACAGAACTGGTAAGAAGGACCCAGCTGAAGGGGGTGATGGTCAGAGTAAAAGAATGGTACTGTGAGAGGGGCTATGGCTGTGGCTTAGCAGTAGCATACTTGCCTGGCATGTGTGAGGCACTGGGTTTGATTCTCAGCACCACATATAAATAGATCAAATAAAGGTCTATCAAGAACTAAAAAAAAAAAAAAAAAAAGAATGGTACAAATGAATACCAGGTGAGATAAGATAAAGACATGCAACAAAGTGTTTTAGAAGGATTTATTGAAGGTTGAACTTTCAATATTCAGAAGTCTGGAGAGAAATTTATAAAAGAAACTGCTCATAATAATCTAATTTAAGATAACACACTTAATGATACTGGCTAACACTTGCCCAATCTTTAGTTAACTTTGCATTTGGACTGTTTTTTAGACATATGAGCTCACATAGTTTTCACAATTACCTCTTGAAATAGGTGGTATTGTTTTTTTTTTCTATTTTATAAAGTATCTGAAGCAAAGTGGTCTATTGACTTGCCTGAGGCCATATAGCTTTGAAGGCCAAAGTCTCATATGCAAATATCTAATTTTTATCACTTAATTTACTTTTCCTCATGTTTGCTTTTCTCTTTTATGTGTCTTTAGAAAATTGGCTATATTATGTACAGAAACCTATTGCATACATGTGTATCTATGGAGATCTAAATGAGTTATGTTTCTGTGTTGTCACTTTAAGAGCTACTAGGAGACAAAATTTCAACAAACTATTCAAGTATAAATTTCATGAACTAAAAAGAATATTCATTTAAAAATGGCTTTGAAAACTCATAAGTAGTTATTGCTTTTTGAGTAAATTTGTAAACACTGAAATGTTTTGAATATCTAACACAACATTCCACACACCATTTATTTCAAAAAGTTTATAGCATATAACTCTGAGCTGACCTTGCTTCTACAATTCCTCACTCAAATTTAAAAAATCTTGAATTCATTGTCAAAATGTAGCTGCATTTTCTTTCATCTATTTTTTTTTTAAATTGAGATTACTAGAAGCTTCTTGTTGGTTTGTTCTTTCAAAGTCAACATTTTTTGGTAGTACTAATCATAAAAACAAAATTAAAAAGATGGGTATTATAAGAAGACCACATGGGTAGCATCCCATGTGGTACTGGTCTATGATTCTCAAATTATTCAATATGGAAATGAAATCATCAAACTAATCAGCAATTAGTCATTCTTTCCCTCTACATTTAAACTTAGCTCCTAATAGTCATCAAACTTGCCCTTGTTACAGGTCAAGTTTACAGAGCTGGAAAATCATGCTTCCTGACCATCCAACAGGCACTAGACTTTTATGTATCAGTAATGTACTTTATTCCAATGAAAGACTTACACTTTCTGTTGAGAAGTTTTCATTACTACTTATATACTGAGTTTAACTGAGAGTTGGGGGAAATCAAGATCCCAAAAGAAACAAGATACAAGACCACAAAGTACAAATGTAAAGGAACTGACCTATTTATATGACAATGGCTTGTAATAGTAAATTAACTTTAATTTAAAACATAATCTTGGAAAATGAGTAGAATTTGAATAATTAGATTACATTTCCCAATGAAAGTTCTTTGAACATAAAAACTTCTTTTAAAACTTAGTAAGATGTGATGGTTTTCCTTTGACTCTGGAAACCCTGCATATGGTTTTAGATTTTCATTTTCTTCAAGTTCACTTTAGAGGCCTAATTAAGTCAAAGTTCTCGCCAACTTTGTAAGAAACCACTGAAGTTGTCATAGTTTTATTAGACATTCCTCCAAAGTCATTTTGTTTCAAACAAATTTAGCCATATACAGTCACTCTTAAAAGGCTTATTTGTTTTCTTTTCTCTTTTTTTCTTAAAAGTCTCACCAGGGGCTGGGGTGGTAGTTTAGTGGAAGAGCACTTGCCTAGCATGTGTGAGGCACTGGATTTAATTCTCGGCATTACATATAAATCAACAAAATAAAGGTCCATTGACGACTAAAAAAATAAAGATCTCATCAATTTTCTAAGATAGACATCTGGTGATTGAATTGCAATTCAACATTTAAAATGAAAGTTGGAGACTTTAATGTTTTACACTTTCATTCTTCTATAAAATAGCTAACTCCCTTGTCATTAAATATTTAATTTTGTATATGAAGTGTTTAATAAATAATATCAAAATAGTGTCTTAACTATCTGTGCATATGTAAATAGTCTGATCTGGAATTTTACTAGTGCTCAGCAAAATTTCAAGGCTTATCCTGCAAAATTTCTTCCATTTTTCTTCTGTAAGTTTTATAGCTGTGCATTGTACATTTACATCTTAGATCCATTTTGAGTTTATTTTATGTAAGGTGTAAAATCTGTGTCTGGGTTCATATTTTTGCATAAGAACATTCAATTATTTTAGTGCCAGTCTTTGCACCTTTATCACAATCAGTTAATTATATCTCTGTAAACATATTTTGGGGTCTCTATTCTCTTTCATTAATAAATGTGTCTTTTGTTTTGTCATTACCAGTCTGTTTTAATTATGGCACCTTTTTTTCTCCCTTTTGGTGGGTACTGGGGTTTGAACCCTGGGGTGCTTTACCACTGAACTACCTAGACCTTTTTTTATTTTTAAATTTTAAGATAGGGTCTCACTAAATTGTTAAGGCTGCCCTTGAACTTACAATCCTCCTGCCTCAGATTTTCAACCCACTGGGATTATAGATGTGTGTCACCATGCCTGGATAATTATGGCAACCTTTTTCTAGGTCTTGAACTTGAGAGTGCTTCAAGTTTGTTCTTTGTCAGAAGTGCCTTTGCTATTCTAAGTACACATCTTTCCACATAAATTTTAGAGCACATATATAATTCTACAAAATATTCAAAACAAAAAAAAGTCTTGTATGCTAATACTCATTTTTATTACTCGATCTATTATTCTCCATATGTATTTTTTTGAGAAAATTGGCTACAGCTTGTAAAGCAGCCCATGAACATGACTATTCTGGTCCTAAGGAGCCAAATTGGATCTTTTATTAAGATGTTTTTAAATCTATAGATCATATCTGAGAAAAACTAGCATCTTAACACTATTGAATCTTCTACTACATGAACATGGAAATACATTTTCTTTTCATTTATTTAGACATTATTTATTTTTTTCATTAGTAATTTGCAGTCTTCCACATGCAGATAAATGCATACTTTGTTAATATTTTATTAAGTATGTATCAAATTATTTCATTTTTCTTTTTGTAGTTACCACATTTTTTATAACTTCAAATAC
Source organism: Marmota monax (assembly GCF_021218885.2). Lineage (NCBI taxonomy): Eukaryota > Metazoa > Chordata > Mammalia > Rodentia > Sciuridae > Marmota > Marmota monax. Next base: position 21,972,748 of record NW_026692781.1, read on the forward strand.
TAATAGTATATTTCTGCTATACAGTACAACAACCAATTGTGCATTTAATGCTTTAAACCATTGAAATTTGAGTGTTAACAATTGACTACAATGATGAATATGGAAAGTGAAACTAAAGAATGCATTTCCTAAAAGAAAACCCTAATATATATCATTCTGTCTTAAAGATTGAAGAGTAGGTGGTTGTCAGTTGATAATGGGGGCCCAAAAGGTGAGAATCGGGTCTTACAGCATGGAGATGAAACATGCAATAAGTTTGTAAAGGCATGGAAGAAGCTCATGTTCCCAATGAACATGTAGCTCTAGGGAAATATGCTGGAAAGCAAAATGTTGGTTTCGTGTATTGGTTGCCCCTGGACAATTTTGCAAATAAATTGCAAGAAACAGATGAATTCAGGAAAGAATTAGTCAGTTTCCAAAGCAGAGGACAAAAAAAAAAAATAGAATCCAGAAACTACTTTTTCATCCCAAACAACAAAAGATAAAATTGAGTAATATGTTGCAGGACCCAAATTCACTAAAACCTTTCAACTAATTAAATTACCCCGGGGCATGGATCAAATGGGGGTCTAAATGCAGTGTGTTTAGTTATTAAAAAAAAAGAATACTAATTATTAGACAATAGGGTCTCAAAGTACCTAACACAGAAAGGTAAGAAAGCATAAGAGTGAACGAGGACATGAAACAGAACACAAAGAAATCTAGCAGTTTGGGGAACTATCTCAAAAAATGTTGTCAGTCTGGTTACAGGCTGAAGGAGCTGACTAAAATCTGATGATAATCTTACTGAGTTTCTAAATGAGTAATACTTCCAAAAGAACCAGGAACCTGTTCATGCAGACTTTAAGTGACCCCTGGGTGTCCATAAGTGGAAATGAGTTAAGAAAGCCATATTGAATATTCCCCAGTGTTCACGTACAATGCAGCTAAGAAATATATTTGAAAATTAATAATTTACCAGACAGTAGGGCTGGTGAAAAACAATAAACAAAGTTCTTCCCAAGGAACAGAGTTAAGACATAACTGAAGATCATTCTACATTTCCAGGGTAGAGAATCTCATAATTTCTTCCCAGTGGAATTTTAGAATTGCTATGAATCAGAGTCTGTAGAAAATCCCCCATTCTTCCCCTTGCTGAATAAGTATTTACAGCCTTTCTTTCTCATCATTTTATGTTGTGTGTGTATCTGGCTGGATTGGTGATGCATTTTAGCTCTTTTTAGTTCACTATTCTCTAACTCAAGGCAAATCCATTTAGACCTGAAGAGATCCAGTGCATATTACTCAAAGATCCTTGGTTTTAAGTTCTGCACCATGACTGGAATGGACTTTGGGGGTATCTCTTTTCAAGCAGTGTTGAGTATGTTTTAGTATGGGAAGGAAATTGATCAGAATGATTGGTGATTTTTTAAAAAAGGCAAATTGTTAAAGACATAATTGTTGCTTCTTGACATCACTCAGTCTCTTCTACCCTTTTACTTTTAAATATGGTCATAGGACTTTCTTCAGCTAATGAAATATGAGCAACGAGATGTGTCACCTAAACAGAAGCATTTAAGACCTTCAATTCTCCACCATCTTTTATCCTACTATTGCTAAGCCTGAGGTCTCATGTTCAGGAGGTAACAGAGCTTTCTTGGATAACGGTGGCCTCCTAAGCAACTCCAGTGAGGTACCTCTCCCAATTGGATAAATGAATCTTTATATTAAACCACTGAAATATGGGGTAGTTTCCATTTTGTAGCATAATCTACCGTGATTATTGCACCGGGTAAATGACTTCACAAAATTTTACTCTGATGAATTAAAACTTAATAACTTTGTGCATAAATAAAAGTCATATGGATTATGATGAAATTCTTAGGGGGAGGGGTCAAGTTTCCATGTCCTTTCAAAGAGCAGTAGTCATAATAAGCACACAAGAAGAACAAGACAAGCAGATCTGGATCTAGGCATCCTTCTTTGTTGTTTGAATCTGGATCTATGCCCCTTTTCTGTGGATGGATATGTGGTCTCTAGAGAATCATTTCTACTCACCAACCCCAACAACTAAATATATCATTGTATACAACTCAGAACATGATAGTTTTGGAGGACATAAAAGTGGTGGTGCCATTTGGCATTAATAAAAATTAACTTTATTATTTGGCTTAGAAACCTTGGAGAAAATCATGTGGGTTATGAAAAATAAATGATGAAGTTTATATACATTTACCCTGAAATCAGTATTTGAACATATTTTCCCTCCATTTGTTCTCTTACTCTCTCTTTTGCTTTATACTTTTTCCTATTGTTCTTCTTTAACTTTCTCATTGTGCTTTAAAAAAATTAGCTTGAATGTAGACTGTAGCAATGTGAAATGTCAGAAGGATATATATAACCCTATGTCCATTTAGGGCATTTTTCTTCAGAAATCAATATTTTAAAATGTCTTACCTACATATTATACAAAAGTAAGGATAAATTTAATGTTAGGACTTGAAACACAGGGTTCATTAACATAAAGTTTCATGGTAACAGGGGAATTCAGATATGCTACCTGGTGGAGACAATTATCACTAAATGGTAATGTGGCATCTTAAATTACATAAACATGAATTGTGCTCTTCACTATGCTAAAAGTTTTGACTAAATGTTAAAGGAAATGATACCATTTCATTATGAAATGAAGAAAAATGTTCTAGTTCTCTGACCCCCAAAGATACCTTTGCACTCCAAGAAACCATTTTCTTAATATCTGGATACAGCCTAAAATTCTTTATGACTCATTCATACAAAAATAAAATATATTAAATATAGTAATTTCCAATAATAAGAAATCAACAAATACTGATCTGTTAATGGTATATTTTTCAATATAATTTCAATGTTAATACAGATTGATTTTGATAAAATATGATTTAAAAAGTATGAATTTATGAAGCTATAGGGCATCAACATGAAATATACAGAAAAAGTAAATCAGAGTAGAAGGCATTTTGATTCTTTCAGGAGTATATTACTAGGATCAGACCATTTTCTGAGTGTTTTTTTCCGTGGCGATGATGAGACTCAGCTGGGCTGCCTGCAACCTTCTCCAGGGAACTGGCAAGTCAAAAGGGAATTACTACACTTGGCTTCCCTGCTCCCCACCCCCACTCCACTACCCTCAGTGAAAATAACTGTCTGGGAAGACAAAAGTGTACAGACAGAACTCGACATCAAGTTTAAAGCAGAGCCAAACCCCACTTTATTTAATGTAGACAGTGAGTTTCCACCCACAGCTTCCATCTCCTCTAAAATGTTCCAGTCCTATTGGCTCATGAATAATCTTTTCCTGTGGACAATTGCCAGTTACTTGATTATTGTATTTTTTTTTCTAACTTTGAACTCGAATTATCTTCTCTGGTTGAAAATCTCTCAGAGTTGTCCCCTAAGAAAAATTAACTCTTTCTTTTAATCTTTCCCTTTTTGGTATTTATGAAAAACTTAAAAATAAAAGAGTCTAGCTAGCATTAAAGTAAAATTGAGACAATAAAATTGAGTCTATGTATTTTATTGGCACAGGACAAGGAGATAGTTGTTGAAGAGAAGGTGGTGGACATTTGATATTATATGTAATTTCTTACAACATAACACCTCAACCTCTGATATCATACATTTTTAAAAACTTTTTGAAAATGTACCTTTAATTCACTCTCATATCATTATTATGTATCTAACATAAAACCTGGTTTTCTCCAATCTAATATTTTTAGCATTCATCATTACAGCTCATCTGATTTGAGTAAAATTTACTCTATGTTAGATTTTATATATAATTTAACAGAGCTGTGATTACACACCAAATAGAATGCGAATAACTCACCTGACTTTATTTAAGTCTTATTACAGTTCAACTTTTACCAATAAAAATGATAATGAAGAATATGGAAGTGGTCTTAACTGTCAAATTGAGAGAAAACATGAATATTCTTGAATTCTCATCCTCCATTAAAAAAATGTAAAAAATATTAAGTGCCAGAATTTGTTTACCTAGACCAATTGAAGTTTCCTATGCAAATTAAATTCCAAAATTTCAAACAATATTTCACTAGGAAAGCAATGATGTGAAGTATAAATCTCATGAGAAATTGGTAAATTGAATATATATATATATATATATATATATATATATATATATATATATATATATATATATATATCAATGTGTATATATGTATATTAAATACCAGCAAATATAAAATGGAATATAAATGCTTTTTACCTTTCACATAAAATATTTTCGGACAATTTTATAACAGTGAAGGTTTTTTTCTTTTAATAAGCAGCATTTCCCCCAAAAAAACTCTTTGTCACATCCCAATGACACATACAATTTTCAATTCCCATGTAACTGCTTTCATTTCATTTTTGAGGACAGGTGCCATATGAGGTCAAGAGTATGGGGTGAGAACACGTAATACAAGTTGGCAATGGTAGAGATGACTATTGGAATTTTAAAAAATGAGAAGTTAATGTATTTCCATCCAAAGTGTTCCTTAAAATCTCAGTCTTTGGTGTTAGTGACAAGTGGGTAGGGAGGGCCTTGTATGGTTTTCTTTTGGTTGCTATTTTTCAGTATTTAAAAAATACAAACACTGTTCCAAAATGAACCACATATTTTTAAATATAATTGGTGAATTTTGCAAATTGGTGCTCTCTACTTTCATATAAAAATTCTGAAAAGAAAAAATTCATGGTATTAAATAGTGGTCATTATAATAATGTTTTATTTGACAAAGAAAAACATCTATGGAAATTCTAAACTAATTGCCATATGAATAGAGTCCTATCCAGTGGGGAGACAACAAGATTTATTTTTCATTAAAATCCAACATTTCTTTCCATCAAAACCATTAAGCAATAGCGATAGTTATAAATCTGCTCATCATTTGTACATCAAAGGATCTTGAAATATTATTTTGGCATTTTTTCCCACTTTCCTCAGTTCATAAATTTAAATTTCAGATAACTAGTTTAATTTGGACAGATACATATAGAAAATATCTAGTTTTCCCTGTGGTTTAAGGAAAACTGTCTTTTCATACATTCATTCATGAAATATATAATTCTAATATTGTATTTTCATTGGCTTGCAAGTCCCTGGCAATCAGAGCCATATTTTTTATATTTATTGAAAGCAGAGAGTGTTTATTAGTTTTCTCATGCTGATGTAACAAATTGCTACAAAATTAATGGCTCAAAACAACACATATATATTGCATAACTCTGAAGGTAAGGAGAACAAAATGGCTAAAATCAAGATGTTAACAGATGCACATTCCTTTCAGGAAGCTCTACAGGATAACCTGTGTTCTTGCTCTTTTCATCTTTTAGAGGCTGTGCACATTACTTGGTCTGTGCCGTCCTTTTGTCTTCAAAATCAGCAACAGCAGATTGAATCCTTCTCACATACAATTGCTCTATCAGTGACTCTTCTACATATCAGGATCCTTGTGATGACTCTGGAACTGCTCAGATAATCCAGGATAATCTCCTTATTTCAAAGTCAGCTGATTAGCAACCTTAATTCCATCTGGTACCTTTATTCCTTTTGCCATGATACAAACATACTCTTAGTTTTCAGAATATGGTGTCTTTGGTAGGCCATTTTGCTATTTGACCCAGAGAAAGACATCACACATCTGTGAAACTGAGCATCTTAAGGAGGTGATTTGCAATATGAAATATGTGGTTACTAATATATTTCCATGAACTTCCCCAACAACTAAAAACATCTGCTTCTTTTTCTAAGGCCATATTTTCATTATAGTCAGTATTTTATTTGTTTGGAGAAAAAACATTTTTTTTGAAAAAATCCATTTTCCTTTAATGTGTTAGTTGCTAAGAATGTATCCAGGCATACAAATTTATTGAAAGCTTTGTAGGAAATGTTACAAAATTTCCATATTTTCCAAATGGCAAGTAACTCAGCAATAGTTTCAAAACAGTAAACATGTCTTTAAAATGAATTATTTGTAAGAAATTCAAAATCTACAGTAGGTTCCTTTAAAACTAACTTATTTACTAAAATATTTTATACATTAAAAGAGGACTTTACTTGGTTAATTTTTCATTTTTATTATTTATTTGTTTATTTTGTGGAACTGGGAATTGAACCAGGGACACCCTACTACTGAGCTTCACCCCCATTCCCTTTTTTTTTTTTAATTTTGAGGCAAGTTCTCGCTAAGTTTCCCATGCTTGAAGTCTGCATGTCTCAATCTCCCTAGAAGGTAGGATGACAGGCATGTGCCACCACGCTTGGATGTTTAATTTTTTTTTAATTTAACTTGATTTAAGATAGGTATCATTAATTTGACATATAAGCAGTTGTGTTTATTGTTTTATATGCTCAAAAACTTTTGCACATGCTTTATGTCAACAAATCTCCAAAACATAACAAGAAAACTGTTATATCACTGTCCTCCCATTGAAGATAACAAAACATAACAAGAAAACTGTTATATCACTGTCCTCCCATTGAAGATAACAAAACATAACAAGAAAACTGTTATATCACTGTCCTCCCATTGAAGATGAGGAAACGGAGGTTCAAACAAATGTAGTGCTTTATCTGAAAATGAAAATAGTACAAAGAAAACCCTGTTCATTTTGGGTCACTTATAGTCAAGGATGATTTCTACTATGACATTTGCTATGGAGGAAAATAGAAAGAACTCAGAAATACAAACAAGATCATAGTCCATCCTCAGACATCTTAATTGTAAAAAACAGCCTAATATAAAAAATGTGCAAAGGACTTGAAGATAAATGTCTCAATAAAGGTATGTGAATGAACAACATGTATATGAAAAAAATTTCAACATCACTAAGCATCATGGAAATGTAAAACAATTAGATATAAGTTCTTAAATTTTAGAATGGATTTTAGTGAAAATACCAGAGACAACAAGCATTCACAAGGATATAGAGTAAGGGGAACATTGCTACACTATTGGAGAACTATAAATTAATATAGTCATTATGGTTTCTCAAAAAATTAAGAATAGAATTATATGATCCATTAATTCTACTTCTGGCTATATATATCCAAAGAAAATTGAATCAGTATGTTGAAGAGATGTCTGGATTTCGTTACAGCATATTCACAATAACCAAGATATGGAAACAAACTGTGATAGATACACACAATGGTATAATATTCACCTCTATATAAAAGAAAACCATGTTATTTGCAACACAATAGATGAACCTGGAGGGTATTATGCCAAGTGACCTAGCTGCCACCTATGGCATCAAACAAACCAAAATTTTCAAGGTATTACAAATAGATTGCAAGGCATGGTGGTGCATGCCTGTAATACCAGCTGTTTAGTAGGATGAGGCGGAAGGACTGCAAGTTTGAGGCCAGCCTAGGAAACTTAGCAAGACCCTGTCTCAAAAAATAAAAATAACTTGGTAGTGTAGCTTATTGATACAGTACCTCTGGACTCAATTACCAAAAGATAAGGTGAAAAAGGAAAGAAAGGAAGAAAGAGAAGAGAAGAGAAGGAATGGATTGACTTGTTCCTCCAGAACACAAACTAGAAAAGCATAGAAGAATTTCCCTATGATCTGGATGATGTTCGTCTGGACCATGGATGCTTAAAGTAATAGGTTACGCTGCTTGGAAGCTGAGTACTAGGTCCTGTGTAAAAGAAGAATTCATGTGTTCTTAATGTATGTGAAGAATTAACATTACCCAAAGGGGATCTAGCCTTCATCTGTCTTTGTTAACTGGGGATTTTGCCATCCTTCTAACAAAATAGTTTATGATGGGGGGCATGGAACACACCATATCAGTTCTGACCTCTGGAGCAACTGGAAACCAAAGAAAGTACCCAACTTATGGGTACTGGAAACTAATCATCAATCATGTGAGCAGTACATGAATAAGCCACAATGAAAACTAGGGACATCAAAGACTAGAGTGAGCTTCTTTGGTTGGCAATATTGTTTGAGTGTTGTCATTTTTCAATGCCAGGAGGAGAACAAGTCACAAGTCCCTGAGAACAAAGAAAGTCTCTTGTTTAAAACCCTCTTAAATTTATTTTATTTATTTCTTTTGAGGGCTGGTTTTAATTTGCATAGTGTCACTGTAATAAAACTAATTATAAGTATAGTGTTTTCTTGAGCTCTGTGAGCTACTCTAGCAAATTATTGAACCTCAAAGTGGTTTAGTTTTGATAACAATCAAATTTTCGTAGCCAGTTGGTCTGAAGTGAAGATGGTCTTGGGGTTTCCCAAACTTATGGCTAGTGCCTGACGTGGAGGCAGTGATGTAGGGACTTTTTCCTGCGCAGTTAGCCTAAACTCTGGTATACTTAACACGTTTTTTTTCTGTGTTTTGGGATACATAATCCTTGGGAAGTACATTGCCCATGGCAAAACTTCTCTATGCCAATCAAAGTGTGGTCCAACCCCCACAGCACTTATTATATTCCATAAACAACATTTATCCATGTTTCCTCTTGTAAGAGTTCTGTTATCTACTGACTTTATTCCCCCAATATTTCCCACTGTGTAAATTATTTTTTTTCATTTTTAACAACTTTATTCATATTATAATAAATCACACATGCTTAAATTGGTAATATTTGAAATATAAATTACCCATGAAACCATAATGACATCAAGATGATAAATTTGTCACGTACAAAATTTATTTGGGTTCCTTGGCAGTCCCTCTCCCTACCTCTCCTTAACCCCCTCCATCCTAGAAACTCAATTATTTGTCTTCTAACACAGTAGATAAGATAGCATTTTATGGAAATTTGTGTGAATGGAATCACACAAGTCTCTTTTTAAGTCTAGCTTCTTTCTCTTAGCATAATTATACTGATATGCAGTAAGATTGGTTAGTATCAAGACTGGCCTGTCAATGGAGATGTAACTCTTTTTATTTTTTAGTTACTACAAATAAAGTTGTGATGGGCATTCATGAAAAAAAAATATGGATATATACTTTCATTGCCATTGAATAGATTGCTAGTTAAAAAATGAATGGGGCATATACTGAAAGTATGTTTAACTTCTTAAGAAATGGAAAAACTGTTTTCAACATAGTTACACTAACAGTGTATAAGAATTTCAATTGTTATAACTCTCAACATTTTAATTTTAGTATTTCTAATAAATGTGCTGTGTTATCAAGTTGCTGTTCTGACTTACATTTCTCCAGTGACATGATATTGTGTACCATTTCATATACTCATTATCTATCTATACATCCCATATATGGTTTATTTATTGTCTTACTGACTTAAGAATACTATGTAGCTGGGTGTGGTGGTGCACGCCTGTAATCCCACCAGCTCTGGAGGCTGAGACAGGAAGATTATGAATTCAAAAGCAAAAGCAAGGCACTAAGCAAGTGTCTCAGTGATCCAGTGCCCCTGAGTTAAATCCCCAATACCAAAAAAAAAAAGTTCTATGTAGAATTGGGATGCAAATTATTCATTAGCTACTTGGTTTGCAAAATATTTTCACCCAATGTGTGGTTTTTCTTTTCATTTTTCTGCATTTTTCAATGACCCAAAATTCTTCATTTGGATATGCACCATTTATCAATTTTTCTTTGATGTATTGTGATTCTGATGTTCTGTTAAAGGGACTTTTACCAAGCACAAGGTCAAAATGAGTTTCTCCCACATTTTCCTCTAGTAGTCGGTTGTTACATTCAGCTATTTCAGCTATTAAATTACAATATGATTGGCAGACCGGCCGGACCTCAGCCCCAGGCCTAGGACCACCCTGGGGAGCCAAGGATAAGTTTAGTCCTAGGAGCAACCAGCCAACTGGCAGACCATCCCAGAACCTAGGCCCAACCCAGGAGCACCCACTAACCTGAGTGGGAGCCAAGGCCCAGGCCCCATCCCAGGACTGCCCCACCAACCAGCAGACCCACAGCAGAACCCAGGCCTACCTCATCTCCATCTTGGGACCTTGAAGCCATCACTAGAGCCCTCCCCACATAGTAGCTTCCACCTTGGTACAACAGATAGGGCCTGGAAGCAGCTACATCTCAGAACGGTCATCCCCAAACCATTATAAGGCTCACCCTTTCAACCGCACCTCTGAAAGTGGTTACATCCATCTTGGGACACCCCCACTGTGATCTTGATTTATCTCTGCTCTTGCCACCACCACATTTAGTTGTAGTAGCATTTCTTGTGGGACATCAGCTGGGGTTTAGAAGCCTAACACCAAGCTGAGGTACAGGTAATCTGCAGGGACACTATAAGATTATAGGGTAAATAGAAATTGTAATAGCTCAGATCTGCACTGCAAGAAAGGAAGACACAGAGAAAACATGAAAAAGAAAAAAAAAAACGGTGGAAAGTGCACCAAACAAACCAAGATATTACAATAATAGACAGCACAGTAGATGAACTGTCAGAGAAGGAGTTCAGAATGTACATAATTAAAATGATCTATAAAGAATGACCTAAATGTGTAAATACAGGCACATGAAAGAAAGAAAACTTCAGACCAGTATCTCTAATGAACATAGATGCAAAAATTCTCACTAAAATTCTGGCAAATGGAATACAGAAACATGTTAGCAAAATAGTGAACCACACAATCAAGTGGGGTTCATCCCTAGGATGCAAGTTTGGTTCAGCATATGGAAATCAATAAAGGTAAATCATCACATCAATAGACTTAAAGATAAGAATCACCTGATCATCTCAATAGATGCAGAAAATGTATTTGACAAAGTACAGAACCCTTTATGTTCAAAACACTAGAAAAACTAGGGATAACAGGAACATATCTCAACATTGTAAAAGCTATCTATGCGAAGCCCCAGGCCAACATCATTCTAAATGGAGAAAAATTGAAAGTATTTGCTCTAAACACTGAAACAAGTCAGGAATGCCCTCTTTCACCACTTCTATTTAATATAGTTCCTGAAACTCTAGCCAGAACAATTAGAGAGATGAAAGAAAATAAAGGGATACAGATAGGAAAAAAAGAATTTGAACTATTACTTTTGATGAGGACATGATTCTGCACCTAAAAAAATCTAAAAAATTCCAGAAAACTTCTAGAACTAATAAATGAATTCAGCAAAGTAGCAGGATATAAAATGAACACCCATAAATGAAAGTCATTTCTGTATATAAGTGACAAATACTCTGAAAGAGAAACCAAGAAAACCACCCTGTTTACAATAGCCTCAAAAAAATCAAAAACTTGGGAATCAACATAATAAAAGAGGTGAAAGACCTCTACAATGGAAACTACAGAATGCTAAAGAAAGAAAATAAAGAAGACCTTAGAAGATGGAAAGATCTCCCTATTTTTGGATAGGCATAATTAATATTGTCAAAATGACCATATTACCAAAAGCACTATACAAATTTAATGCAATTCCAAGAGCAGGAAGAAAAGATTAACATTAAACAGATACATGAGGTGGGAGGGAAAGGGAGAGAAAAGGGAAATTGCATGGTAATGGAGGGAGATCCTCATTGTTATACAAAATTACATATAAGAGGTTGTGAGGGGAATGGGAAAATAAATAGGGAGAGAAATGAATTACAGTAGATGGGGTAGAGAGAGAAGATGGGAGGGGAGGGGAGGGGAGATAGTAGAGGATAGGAAAGGTAGCAGAATACAACAGTTACTAATAGGGCATTATGTAAAAATGTAGATGTGTAACCGACGTGATTCTGCAATCTGTATTTGGGGTAAAATTGGGAGTTCAAAACCCACCTGAATCAAATGTATGAAATATGATATGTCAAGAGCTTTGTAATGTTTTGAACAACCAATAAAAAAATAAAAAATAAAAAAAATAAATAAATAAAAAATTCTAATGACATTCCTCATAGAAATAGATAAAGCAATCATGAATTCATCTGGAAGAAATAAGAAACCCAGAATAGCCAAAGCAATCCTTAGCACGAAGAGTGAAGCAGGTAGCATCACTATACCAGAACTTAAACTATATTACATAGCAATACTAACATGTCATGGTATTGACACAAAAAGACTTGTAGACCAACGGTACAGAATAGAAGACCCAGAGAAAAACCCACATAAATACAGTTATCTCATACTAGACAAAGACATCAAAAACATATATTGGAGAAAAGATAGCATCTCAACAACTGGTGCTAAGAAAACTGGAAATCCATATGCAGCAAAATGAAAATATGCCCCTATCTCTCACCATGCACAAAACTCAACTCAAAGTGAATCAAGGACCTAGGAATTAAACTAGAGACCCTGAGCCTAATAGAAGAAAAAGTAGGCTTAAATCTTCATAATGTCAGATTAGGCCCCAACTTCCTTAACAAGACTCTTATAGCACAAGAAATAAAATCAAGAATCTTCACCATTTGTTTTTGGCACCTTTGTCTAGTATGAGATAACTAGACAAAGCTTTTCAAACTGAAAAACTTCTTCTCAGAAAAAGAAACAATCAGTGAGGTGAATTGAGAGCCTATAGAATGGGAACAAATTTTTACTACATGCACATCAGATAGAGCACTAATCTCTATGATATATAAGAAACTCAAAAAACTTAACACAAACAAAACAAAACAAAACAAAAAACAACCTAATCAGTAAATGGGCCAAGGAACTGAACAGATACTTCTCAGAAGAGGATATACAATCAATCAAGAAATATATGAAAAAAATATTCAACATCTCTAGCAATTAGATAAATGCTAATCAAATCTACTTTAAGATTTCTTCTCATTCCAGTCACAATGGCAGCTATTAAGAATATAAACAATAATAAGTGTTGGCAAAGATGTGGTGGGAAAGGCACACTAATACATTGCTGGTGGGATTGCAAAATGTTGTAACCAATATGGAAATCAGTATGGAGATTCCTTAGAAAACTTGGAATGGAACCACCATTTGACCCAACTATCCCACTCCTCAGTTTATACCTCCAAGGACTTAAAAACAGCATACTACAATGATGCAGCCACATCAGTGTTTATAGCAGCACAATTCACAATAGCTAAATTGTGGAAGCAAACTAGATTCCCTTCAGTAGATGAATAGATAAAGAAATTGTGGTATATATACACAATAGAAAAATTACTCAGCATTAAAAGAGAATAAAATCATGGCATTAACAGATAAATGGATCAAGCTGGAGAATATTATGCTAAGTGAAGTAAGCCAATCCCAAAAAACCAAAGGCTGAAAGTTTTCTCTGATATATGGATACTGATCCATAATGGGGCAGGAGAGGAGCATGGGAGGAATGGAAGAACTTTGGATAGGGCAAAGGGGAGAGAGGAGAAGGAAGGAAGCATGGGGGTAGGAAAGATGATGGAATTAGATAGACATCATTACCCTATGTACATGTATGAAGACACAAATGGTATGAGTCTACTTTGTGAACAACCAGAGACATGAAAAATTGTATTCTATATGCGTACTATGAATTGAAATGCATTCTGCTGTCATGTATAAGAAATCAGAGTAAACAAATACATTTTTTTAAAAATTACAATATGATTATGTGTGTTTATTTCAGTGTTTTTTTCAGTTCATTAGCTACATCTCTCCTTTCCCATTTATATGGATTTCTTTTTAAAATTATGTTAAATTTCCACATTATACAAAAGTGTATAATCAGGAAAGCCTTTCCCCTTCCACCTAATTCTCTCCTCAGGTCCTCCTGACACTCATCATTTTGAACTATGATGACAATTGGATCCACCTGGTCAGCTATGGCAGCATGCGAATTGATTATTGCTTAGCACCACTCTGATACAATAGGATGATACACACCCTACAGAAGACAGCTACATGTTTGTGTGGATATGTGTTTATCTTCAAATGAAAACCAAAAAAATTTTTTTAATTTCAAGGGTATTTCACGGACTTGTGAGAATGAATCTGTGGATACAAGTATAAGAAGCATGTATTTTTCCAATTCTGTCTGAGGAATTGTACCATAATACAAAAAGAAAGGAAGGAAGAGAGGGAGGGAAGAAGGGGAAATGCTGCCAAATTTATTAGCTTATTATAAACTGTTTTCTGTTCTGAGACAGTATGTACTTTCAATAGGGTCTACATCTGAAGAGTTATACTTTGAAGAAATAAGAGGTATTTGTAAGTTAAATTATAAACACAAATTATATGCTAAATACAATGTCTATGTGTTCTTCCTGCTGGTATAAAGGTGATTAAATGTAAGGAAAAAAAAACCCTGAATTTAATTAATATTTTTATAAATTCTTCATTTGAATTTTGCTGTATACTCTCTATACAAGGTTCTTAATTAACTGAAAATGAGTAGGGATTTGATAATAAATTATAAATATAAATAGTAATTATCCCACCACCTGTTTCCCGTGTCTCTTCCTTTCCTCACCTGTACTCCTCTCCAGCCAGCACTTCCAGGTCCTATTTTGCAAACTTGCTCAATCCTTTTCTATCTCAAATGCCACCCCTCTGTTCTTCCAACTTATATCATATGTTAATTCCACATTCTTTCCTCTCCTCATATCTAACTTTCAAGTTATCAAAACTTACTGGTCTCTTCACAAATATTAAAATCACACTACAGTAAATGGACAACTTTGAGGTATATTAATATCCAGCATATTATCAAGTCATTTTATTATCTGCAGATCTAACAGCTAAATAGTAAGTAGCCAGTATCAGACAATTGACTTCAAATAAAAAAAAAATTTGACTAACTCTCATTTTCTTAGGTTAGCATTTTATAATTTAAGTCATCTTTCTCACATTTGCTCCTTCCTTCCTTCCTTTCTTCCTTCCTTCCTTCCTTCCTTCCTTCCTTCCTTCCTTCCTTTCTCTTTCTTTCTTTCTGGGGATGTACCAGGGAATGAACTCAGGAGCACTTAACCACTGAGCCACATCCCCAGCCCTTTATTGTATCTTATTTAGAGACAGGTTCTCAGTGAGTTGCTTAGGGCCTTGCTGCTTTCTTTAATTAGGAAATCGCTGCTGTAGTCCAAGATGTCTTACATAAACAGAACTAGAAGAAAAGTATTACTCTAAATTATGATATAGAATATATTGGTTCGGACAAATAAAAAAATCAAAGCTCAATAAGAAAAGTAAGAATATGTTCCTATGTATTTTTTTTTTTTGTATTTTAAAAATTGCTTTGGTGTAGTGGTTGTTGTGCTTTGTTTTTTGAGTATGAATTTAAGTTTGCCAATGTGGCATGAGAGAAAAATTTCTAGTTAGTAATGTAAGGAAGCTCCTCATCAGCACATTTGCCTTAAGCATGAAAATCGAGTTTAGTTCTCTAACAATACCAGATGGTCTACTATCCTGCTACATGAGCTCATGGTCTGAGGAGAATTGTAACACGTAGCAGACTTAGCTCAGCACAGAGATGGATTCCAAATCCTCAGCAGAGTTCTGAAAGATGGCAATAATATTTTGACAAGGAAAAATGATACACATGATCTTGGAGTCATTTTTGTAAGCTCAAAAGGGTTCCACCCTTTTTCTTCATCTACATTTCCAGCATTGTTTCAAAGAGGTTGTTACAGTTTTGAGAAAAGCAGACAAAAAAAAAATGTCTCTTATCAGGCTACAAATCCATGGAGAAGCACTGCCTTCCTTGTCTGAAGCACCACTCCCAGCTCCCCACAGACAGATAAGTAGAAATATTTGCCTCCATATCTTTGAAAGACACAGGCAGATAAGAAATTTATTACGAGCTAGAGAAAATAAAAAGGGAGGCTAAGAATTTGTTTTTGAGTTGATTGGGAAGTCTGAAAGTATTAGAGGTACTGGGCATCTGAGGAAGCTTTACATACCACTATACCAATATAAGGAACAATAAATGTTGGTGAGGATGTGGGGGAAAAGGTACACTCATACATTGCTGATGGGACTGGAAATTGGGGCAACCACTCTGGAAAGCAGTACGGAGATTCCTCTGAAAATTTGGAATGAAACCACAATTTGACCCAGTTATTCCACTCCTTGGTTTATACACAAAGGACTTAACATCAGCATACTATAGTGCCACCACCACATCAGTGTGTATAGCAGCTCAATCCACAATAGTTAAGCCATGGAACCAGCCTAGGTGCCCTTCAACAATGGATAATGGATAAACAATGGTGAATGGATAAAGAAAATATGGTATATATACACAACGGAATACTACTCAGCCATAAAGAAAAATGAAATTATGGTATTTGCCATAAGTGGATGGAACTGGAGACTATAATGTTAAATTAAATAAGCCAAAACCAAAGGCTGAATGTTCTCTCTGATACATGGATGCTAACTCACAATGAGGGGAATGGAAAAACAGAAGTACTTTGGATTAGACAAAGAGGAATGAAGGGAAGGGGTGGAGATGAGAATAGGAAAGATAGTAGACTAAATCAAATATTACTTCCCTATGCACATGCATGATTACACATCCAATGTAATTCTATATCATGTACAACTAGAAGAATGAGAAGTTATACTTTATGTATATATATTATATGTCAACATTTTACTGTCATGTATAACTAATAAGAACAAATTTAAAAAGAAGAAAGCCTTACATAGATAATTTTAGAACAATCGAGAACTAGATTAGAACAAGAACTAACAACTTGTAGACCAAGAGTCGATGCTACCTGAGGATGTAAGCAACTGAATAGTGATTTGGAAAATAAGTAAGTAAAAATAGTTTAGAATCACTTGGTTAAAACTCAATCATACTGAGAGAACTTCTGTAAGTTTTCACATACATTTCTACTCACGTAGTCAGTCTCCTGGTGAATAACATGCTGGAGGGATCACATTCTGGCCTGCAGGGCATTTTTAGCACTCTCACTAAAATACAGTAAACTTATTTTATTTATTCATTTATTTATTGTGGTGCTGGAGAAAAACCCAGGGCTTCCTCTGTGCTAGGCAAGCACTTTACCGCTGAGCTACTACACTCCCAGCCCCACATATGGTAAATGTATTGATCAAATAATCTGTGTGTATTCACAAGGGTTACCTCTAATCTGATGGCAGCAAGGGAGAGGTGTGCATGTTATTTACAATGTATTTATTTAGTACCAGTTATGGGTTAAGGGGTATTTTGGTTATTGAAACAAGAGAGGGAGTTAAATATAAATTTTGAAGTATCTTTGCTGAATTTTAGATATACTATTATTATCCTATTTAAATTTTCATATCCTATTTATTTTCATGGGTAACCTAAGCTTGTCTTCCTTTAAGGATACAATAAAGCATCATTCCACAACCCCCACTTCTATTCATTCTTACACATTCTCTCTTTCACCGTTGACAAATATCCAGTAGACCTGGCCCTCTGTATCCAAATGTTCTGCATTTGCACGTTCAGCCAACGAGGAAATCAAAATATTTTTTAAAAAGTTCATCTTTACTAGATATGTGCAGATGTTTTCTTGTCATTATTCCCTAAACAATACAGTATAACAGGTATTTATACCACATTTATGCTGTATTAAGTACTTCAAGCAATCTAGAGATGACTTAAAGTATACAGAATGGGGGAAGATTGTTCAGTGGGTATAGTCACAGAGAAAGAAGTTCTGGGGTGCTCAGCATAGTAAGAGGACTACACCTAACAAATTTGTAACTGTATATACTTAAAAGCTATAAGAAAGGATTCTGAATGTTTTCACCATAAAGAAATGATAAAGGTATGAAACATATCTATTTAACCCTACTTAAATATTATATGATATATGGAACCATCTCATAATATCCCATTAATGTATATAGTTTTTGTTTTCATGTATCAGTTAAGAAAATAAATCTTCAAGATAATGTATACTTGAGGATATGCTTAAGTCATATAAAAATACATAATTTTATATAAGGGAATTGAGTACCCCAAACTTTGATATTCACAGGGGTCCTGGAATCAGACTTCTACCTGTAATGAGAGATGTCCCCACAAACCATAAGCTATGGGTTATTTAGGAAGCTTTAGGAATCTGTATGTGAGTAAAACTAACAAGATGACTATTTGCATGACTCTTAGACTCCACCAGAATAAAGGGAGAAATAATCACCTTAAGTAATGCTTGACGACTGCTTTGAGAAAGGGCAAGTAGTAAGTAGGCTTATTTTATTGTTTATTGTTTTGTTAATTTTAAATTTATTTTTACTAGGAACAACTGACTTTTTTATGCTTCAGGGAAAACTTCTCAGGGTAGGGCCATCGACAAGGAAAGATGGATTAGAAGCGGTCTGCTACAGTGGGTTCTGAGAAAAGTGAGTTAAGTAGGAAGTGGTGATCATCTGGAGATTAGGAAGAAAACTGGGGAATTAGAAGAATTCAAAGTAATTTAGGAAGGGCAGAGTGAATCCTGGCGTTCTGGGAGTTGAGACAGAAAAATGAGATGAAGAAGAATGAGGTAATCCTTCTTCAGGTGTAGGGCTTTTTTTTATTCTGAGGGTATGAAGTGTCATTGACAATTCAGAAGCTGGCAAACTGCAGGATCAAATTTGGATTTTAGAACAAGTTCTCAAGAAAAGATACAGAAAATAATTGTAAAATAAAGATTGGAATCAGAACTAGAAACTCAGGATGTTGCAAAAATCTAGGCAAGAGATGGACAGTAGTAATAATCTCTGGAGTGGAGGTGGGGATAGATTTGAAATAATGAATACAATTTTGACAACATAGAATTCAAAGTGCTTGGGAAACCTCCAAATAGATGTATTTACTATGTCATTGAATATATTGTTTGGCACTTAGGAGTGAAACCAGAGAATTTGATTTATGTAATCATTCATTCATTTAAAAAAATTTTTTTTGACAATCTATTATGTTCAGTACTTGAGACTGAGTACTAGGTGCTAGTGCTATAAGAGAGAAGAAAAAAAAACAGATGAAATCCCTAACATGGAATTTATAATCCAGTTATAGAAATAGAAACATAAAAAGTTAATAAAATATGTGCTATATCAGAGAATTATAGTTGGTGAGAAGAAAATAAAACAGGAAAGAAAGTGCAGAGAGAATCAGTAATGATGTGCAAATTTTGTTTATTGTTTTGTTAATTTTAAATTCATTTTTACTAGTGCATTATAGTTATATATAATTGTGGGGTAAATGTTGACACATTCATCAACACGTAAGGCATAATTTGCTCCATTTCAAGTACTATCTTCACATCCCCCCAATCCCACCATGCATGATCCCCTTCCTGTACTCTATTGGTCTTTCTTCTATTTACTAATCTTTTTATTGATGGGTTATAGTTATACATAAAAGTGGGATCCATTGTGATATATTTATACATGCATATAGCATAGTTCAGTCAATATCATTTTGCAGTTCATCCCCTTTTCCGTTTTTCCTTCTTTCCTTTTAACCTTCTTCCTTTACACCACTGATCTCCTGATTATTTTCATGAGATCCCCTTTTAAATTTTCTTATTTCTCTCTATGCATATGGAGAGAACATTGAACCCTTGGCCATCTGAGTCTGGAATATTTCACATAGAATGATGCTTTCCAATTCGATCTACTTACCAGCAAATGCCTTAATTCATAATGGAAAAGTCCAATAAATATTCATTAGGGTTGTATTTAAGCAAAGACCTAAAGAAGTTGAAAGAGAAAAATCACACATGTATCAGGAAGAAGTGATCCAGGTGAAGGGAACAAGAAGTGCAAAAGCCCTGAACAGGATAATGCTCACTGTGTACATCATGCTGGTAACCACCACTGCAGGCTATGCAAAATAAATGAATAAATAAAGTGATGGAGGAAGAAGAAGAAGGAAGGAAGGAAGGAAAGAGGGGAGAGAGAAAGAAGGAAAGAAAGGGAAGGAAAATACTTTTTTACCTTGGGTATAGGATACCTCAAATCTGCAATTTTGTTTGTGATTTCAGTTACCCATGTTCAACCATGATCTAAAAATACTAAATGAGAAATTCCAGAAAAAAAACTATTCATGAATTTTAAATTGTGCTCTATTCTGGATACATGTTAAATCTCTGTCCTCTTCTGTTCTACCAAGGGCACGAATCATCCATTTTCTCCAGAATATCCATGCTGTGAATTCTACCCAACAATTGTCACTTGGTGGCCCTCTCTCTCACCAGATTGACCACTGTCAAATCACCAAGTTGCATAAGGATGTCTTATATTCTAGACATCCTTATTCTAACTGAACATTGGTTCTAAAGCACAAGATTAGTGTTTCTAGCTATTTGATGGAGATCAACTTTCTGTCCCTCTGATTTACGTATGTCATCTTGCTTTCCTGCATCCAGCCATGGAACAACACCTGGCCCTGAACCACAGCTGAGTAGAGACTATGTCCCTTGCTTTTGACATTCCAGAACTCTGAGCTCACATAGGCCTCTTTCCTTTATAATTTTTCCTATCTCGGGTGTTTAGTTATAGCAACAGGAAATAGAGCAAACTTTCTAAGGACAATATAAATGATATTTGATTGTTGTGTCTGAAAAATATAAAATTTGACAGTTAGATGAAGAATATGCCTGCCATAACTCAACAAAGCAGTCTAGTCACACTGCTCTTGGATTATAAATATTAACAATTCTAAGTTTTGTTAGGTGATTACCATTATTTTAAACAACCCTTCATATTCTTATATTCTTCATAATCCAATTTCTTTGGATTCTTGGAATAAAAAATATTATGGTAGATATGAGAAGGTAAGTTTCTTACTTCTTTTTTCCCCCTAGGCTTACTTCACTAAACTTAAAAAAAAAAAATGGAGGAGAAATGCCACAGTCTGGCTGCAGCAAACTAGCCGGGGGGGATGACTAATAACTTGTGTACTTGATACAGCAGGAGTGGGAGCCGTTTATTGCAGGACAGGAGCAGTATTTATACATTCCACACAGCTTATCTAATTAGCATAAACTAGATACATCAGTCAACCGATAAGAAATCTCCACACTTAATGGCTCGCTTTTGTTACTTCTCAAACCACTCCCTCTGGCATTTTGCCAGGCGCCATGCAGACTTGTTTACAGACTCTAACAATTCCCCCTTTTGTTTAATTTAAATAACGACCATAGTGGTTTTTACAGAAACACCATAAATAACCTGCTACAAACAGAAAGGGAGGATACAAAATGCCACAATACCAAGCCAATTGATGGCTCCATGCAAGAAGCCCTTGGAAAAATTATACCAGCAATGACACCGTTTGTAAAGATACAAAGAGTTACAATTTGTTGTAGATTACCGTTTGTTGTCTCAGTCCAGGTAAAGCAGTGTCTCAATAGATTAACTCACAGTCTAGGTAAATCACAGTCCAGGTGAGTTCTGTAGGTAGCTAGCTTAAATCACAGTCCAGGAAAGTTTTGTAGGCAACTAGCTTGATCCAAAGTCTCATCCATTTCTCAGCCGAAGTCTCGTCCGGTTTTCAACAACACTGGAAATTCTTCCACCTTGGTCTGTACTGGCACTGGGACGAAGGCAGGAACTCTGGATGGCTAAAGAAAATCCTGTAGCATTCTACTAAGAAAACAACCTTCTGAACAATTTAGTACATTATCTCAAGGTTTTTTTGCATTTGAAATAAGCATTAATAGTGCTCATTACTCATTAGCTTCCAGGTGTGGGAGAACCATTGTAGTTACTGGTCTTGGAAAGGACCAAACATCAGGGACGCTGGTAGCGTCTTTTGTTGGCTGTAGCATCCTGGGCAGCCCCAGATGGCCCTGGGGAGTGTCCCAGATTCAAACTGCTACTGGGCACAGGGAACAAGAGCCTGCGAGACTGTGCCTCCAGGTCAGGTCTAGATTTGGGCTCACGGCAGTGGAAGAGCCAGCTCCCCAGCCAGGAGGCGGGGAAGGGCCAGTTGCCTCCACCTCTTGGAAAATCCTTGCTGCGCTGTGACTGGCTTGCACACTCGGCAGCCGCCTCTCCGCTTCACGCACCCTCCGGTAACGAAAAGTATTTAGTAATAGCCTTTTGTTGCAACTTTTTTCCTGATAATCCTTCTTCTTCTGAACTTTCTTTTTCTTTCTGACTAGAGTTCCTGGGCTTTTATCAACACACGCCCTAACTATTCTTGGTTCCACTGGGGTGCCTTCTTCCCTTAGTAATTTACTTCTCACCCCTTCCATATTTTCATCACAAAGACAATACAATACACTGAGACAAAACAAGACACAAACATACTGTATCAATCTTCTCCATTTTCTCGAAATGGTCATTTTTCCTCTCGCCCTATCTGCCTAGGGACGAGCAGATTTGCTCCTGTCCTATCTATGGACGGGCAGCTTTTTTTCGTCAACTTACCCCCGAGTGTCCCGGGGCTCCCCGTACGGGCCACCATCTGCCATAGTCCGGCTGCAGCAAACTAGCTGGGGGATGAGGAATAACTTGTGTACTTGATACAGCAGGAGTGGGAGCCTTTTATTGCAGGACAGGAGCAGTATTTATACATTCCACACAGCTTATCTAATTAGCATAAACTAGATACATCAGTCAACCGATAAGAAATCTCCACACTTAATGGCTCCCTTTTGTTACTTCTGAAACCACTCCCTCTGGCATTTTGCCAGGCACCATCCAGACTTGTTTACAGACTCTAACAGGGAAATGGATGTTAGTCACCATTTAGGAAAGTCTATAACTATATTGCCATTCAAAATTAAATCCTGTAAATTAATCATGTTATTCCAACAGAAAGTAAACTTGAACTTATCATAATAAAACAAACAAAAATAAAGAATTAATACAGGTATTATAATCCTCTTTTTTAAATTGTGGTTTTAAAAACACATATGAGACCTACTCTCTCATTCTTCCAAATGTAAAGTCCTTAACATTGCTAACTTTAAGTACAAATTTTTACATCAGATTACTAGAATATTTTTATCATCTCTTTTTGAAAGGACAAAAAAATTTTCACATGACATTTAAGTGGAAAACATTCATATATCAGTTCCAGAATGAAAACAATAAAGTGATCCAGTCACTTTCTCATTTTAATGACTTAACAACTGAGAAAACTCTTCATGTGCAATTTTATAAAAAAAACCAACTCTGGGTCTTTTTATCTGTTTCAACATAATGTGCTCTGGGAAAGGGATGATATTATTTTCAACCCAGAAAACAGACATGTCCATTTCTATAGGTGCTATTCAGAAAACTGAAATTTGACTACAGACATAAAATACATTGTAAGAATAAGAAGAAATTTTGAGCCAATACATGAATTTTTTTATTCAAGGGGAAAATGCTTTTTGGAAAGTTTTTGGAATGTCATAAATATTTGAACTAGAATAAACCATATCAAATTATGTTAATTTTATCACTTCATAAGTGTAAGAATTTGTACCAAGTGGCCAAATAAATTGCTCAATATTGAGTAGATTATGAACTGTTTAAGTTTAGGAGTTGTGTATTACTTTTTGTTTATGCTCTAACAAACTCAGTGTGAATCTTGATACCAGAGATTGTGTTGTGTTCTTGGCTCTTGTGTTCTTGCAGGAGGAAGTTTTAGGCAAGGCACGAGACTTAGTAAAACTATAGCAAATTTGTTATGAGAAAGGAGAAGGGGAAAAAAGGCACTCTCACCTCTCAGAAAGGAAGCAATGATGTGTCCCCTTTGTTTCCCAGTTTTATTGGGGGTCTTGGGGACGTGTCTATAGAGTCCTACCTAGGTACCACTTATTCGCTCTTGACTGATAGTATTGTATCAGATTTTTAAGTCCCTACTGAGCATGGTCTTTCCTTTAGGTACCTAAGTGGAAAGGGAACTTTAGTATTATGGTGACATGTTAAAGATCTAAAGGCAACCCTAGGTCACCTGTCCTGCCCCAGTGGATTCTAATTGAAGCTTGCATTTCTATATGTCTATGGTTGCTGAGCTTTGTTTTTAATTAAAATATCCCTGCAGATAACAGATTGTGTGCTGGGAATTATATTATACCCTATTGACTTAAGCCAGGGCAGGGTCAAAATGGTCCTAGGTAAACTGCTTTTTAAAAGAAAGCATGGAAAAAAAGTTATAAAGAAAATACCAAGCTGAGAATTGTTGAAAATTTTAGGGAATTGTGTTTTAATAGTAGGCCCAGTGTTCAAAATCATTCCCTTAACCATGTTCTTACTGCTCATTTCCATCTGCTACCTATCAGTGCCTTGTATGCAGTATGTATTAGAATAACATAATTAACTGATTTAATAAACCTGTTTGAAGCATAAATTAGATGCCATTATCTACCTATAGGCATTTACATGAATTGCTGGAAAGCAATTCAGAGGCAATATGAGAACTTGAACGATGTCCTTGAAAACCCAAAATCTAAAAATTGAGATCAATCACATCTCTTTCAAATGTGTAATATCAAAAAGTAAATATATAAGTAAAAATTGAAATCTGGTTAGCTGCTTTGATGTATTTAACTGCTAATAATTCTCAGTGTCCCCCTAGTTTTATTTTTTTCATTCCCTTCAACTGCTTTTTGGGCACTGAATAAGGTCTACATCAGAAGTGTTATTTGAAGCAAACATTTTTCTTTAAAGGAACTGGAGATTGATCAAGCTTATGTTTGAAAAAATGATAAAGAGAGAAAGTGATAAAGAGAAAACCAAGCTAAGAAATGTTGAAAAGTCTAGGGAATTGGGTTTCAAAGAAAATCCTATGATCCTTTTGGAAATATTTGCCTAAGTATGTCATTTCAGGACAGCTCCCTGCCACATATGTAAGTTTTGTTGGAAACTGTGTTCATTTCTGCACTGTCAGGATGGGATCATTTTGTACAGGCCCTTACAACATGACAGGCCCTGAGGGGAGGGAAAGTCTATTCACTTTCTGCTTTTACATGGCAAATTCAAGCTTAATATTGACTACAATAAAACTTGTATTATCCTAACAGATTCTAAGAAAGACAAAAAAAAAAGAGGATTAAAATATGTAAGTTCATAGATTGAGATTCTACTCATTTGGATAATGTCTATATGTCTATATTCTAATTTAAATTTCTGCCATTTCCACTCAAGATAATATATTTAAGGGACTCTTCCTTTGACTTAAATCCTACACATACTGAATTTTTTTCTCTAATTATTTACTTTTATATTTATAAACACAACATAAAGAATGCATCTTTGACTGGATCCCCACATTGCTTTTTCAAAAAACATTTTTGTATCTATTTGAAGGGTAGCTTTTAAAATGATTTTATGGAACATTCAAGAAAATCAAGATCATTAATTTATGTTCTCATTTTTTTTTTGAGGCAGTGTTGCGCAATTTGTTAAGGCTATTTATACAGTAGAAATGTCAAAAAATTTTTTCTGGCATATAATAAAAATTAAGCTTACTTTCAATGTATCTACCAAAAAAGCATTCAAATGTTTGGGACAAATACATAGCTGAGAATAAAATTGAACAAAGCATAATAACTATTCTCAAAATTATTCCATTGAAGACAGAACATTAAATATATAGTTTCTGATATGCTTAAAAGCATTTAGAACTACTAAATTCAACATAATATATGAGGATTAAAAGATTGAACTCTGAGCCAGGCATGTGGAGCACACCTGTAATCCCAGCTATATAGGAGACTGAGGCCTCCTAGGAGGATTGCCAGTTCAAGGACAACCTAGACAATTTAGGGAGACCATATCTCAAAATAAAATAAAAATGACTGAGGATGTAGTTCTCAGAGTTGGAGTAACCCTGGGTTCAAGTCCCATTAGAGAAAAAAGAAAAGGAAAAAAAAAAAAACAGAATGGATTCTGGAACCAGACTTCCTATTTTTATACCTTGACTTTGCCATTCACTAACTGTGTGATCTTAGGCAGGTCAGTTTACTCACCTAAAACAGGTATATATATGAAAAAAAAAACAGGTATAAAAGTAGTACATGCTCACAGTATTGTGGTATAGATTAAAAGAAATATACATATTATGTACATTAGAAATATATAATCTATATATATTGGATATTTCTGTATTTCTAATCAGGACTATTTTAAATATATATATATTTCTAAGATATATTTCATGTGCATGGATATTAGTACTTAGTTGTGTGTGTGTATGTGTGTGTGTGTGTGTGTGTAGTGTTTACTATGTGCCAGCCCTATCCTAAGTTTATATATGTATAAACTTATGATTGAGGCCCATATTTATCATAGACTAGGATTAGTAAATATTAAGTACTCCATAAGAATTTCTATTATTATAATTAAGAGAGGCTTTATCATTTTAACTATGGAAATTATCTACAATTATTTTTCCATGGCAACAAATTTCAAAACATGTAACCCTAATTCATTCATTAAATAGACATGCATTGAGTACCTTTCATTTCAGGAACTGTATCAGACATTAGATATTTAAAATTGTTCAGATTTTATTTGGGGGTAGTTGAAACTCCTTCAGTAACCATTTTTAGGACTAACTACTTAAATTGTACAATCGAAAACATTTTCTGAAACTATTTTACTTGTGGGAGTCTCTCTTCCTCTTCCTCACTTAATTCCACTCTTTGTCTTTACTATGCAAGTAACATTTTCTGAGGAAAAAAAAAGTTATCTTTTGGATAGTGATCCAAAATAAACAGTTCAAATAAGATATGCTTTGGGAAAAACATTAATAAACTTGCCTCCGGCAAATTATTTGAGTTTCCTTGTATTTCTTTCACTTGGCAGGGATTTTATTTTGATATTTAAGAATAAGGAATGAAGCAAAATGTCATGAGACCTAAAGATAGATGCTTTTATTATAAAGTGATGGATTTCTCACAAAAACCACTCACTATTCAAGATTGAGAATTGGGAGTTCTTTAAATTTAAATTACTTAAATTAGACTGAAAAAATAATGAAATTGCCAGAAAACTTTGAATCATCAGTATTCAAGTAGAATCTGAGCATGTCCTCAGTCAGCAAGCCCTTTCAAGCCCTGTTCCACCAGAGTGTGTGCTGGGTGCTAGAGAGATGGTGACCCCAGAGCATATACAGCCCTTTCCCCATGGAACTTATGGTTGTGAAGAAAATACAAAGTAGCAATAGTGATTAACCAAGTAAATTGTCATCATAAATAAACTCCAACATGTAAATAAGACACTTTGGGAATGTGGTTATTTAATGTGGTCCATATTTTGGTATTCTTCCGGTTTTTAAAATCTTAAGACTTCTTTACCCCAAACTCTTCTTACCCATTTCCTCTAGGTTCTAAGCTTTTAAGAGGACGAAATGAGAAATGTTATCTTTCTTTCCCTCCCCAACCCCTACAAAGAGAAGTGGAGTTAACTCCACCAGTGTGGTTTCTGCAATAAAAACAAAGAAACCAAGCTAGCACTATGATGGATACACACATACAACCCTACAACCCGAGGTGTTGATTGGCTATCACTATTACTGTTGTTTCCTCTTTTTCACTTGTTACCTTATCTTCTTAATAACAGCTAGGAAGAATTTTGCTAACTAGTGTAGCTGCAGTCATTAATGATTTGGTGACATTCCAAAATCCACAACCCCTAGGAATTTTCCTGGATCCCCTACTTGGAGAAACATTGCAAGCAACTTACAGCACACTAAATCAGAAAGGTTGGCCTGGAAAACCATTTATGTAATTTCTCTGCTTTTGTTTTGGGGAATCTTCCAAAAGAAGTGTCTAGAGAATCAAATACAATTTGAGCAGGGTATGCTAACGTGGCTTCAACAATGATTTTACTTTTCTTGTAATTTTGTACTCGACAGTCATTTTTTCCAGTGGTGTGTCATGCTGTCCCAGTTGACTGTCTGGCCATATTTTGCTCTGGTGTTTGCTGTAGCAAGAAAGTGCAGATATAAAATTACCTTCTTCAACTTAGTGTTAATTTCAGTGAAATCTCCCATGATGCACCCCTTCCCTTCCCCCCACCCCCATTTCTAAATCCATATGATTTCAAACAATTCATAAGTTCTTTATTTTTGAATAAGAAATACTAACACTTAGGTTTTTTAAACTAATCCAAAAGCCTTATTTTAGCAATTAATTTCTCCTCAATTAGGTAGTCATCATAACAAATAGCTGGCAAACATATTTCTTTTTTCTTCTCTTTCCCTCCTCACCATAAAAGTGTGTTGCTTGTACAACATTAAATTGGGAGGTAGGAAAAGTCAGGTAATTCTCACATAAGCCTCCCCAGTTTGATTACACATTGAATCCAACTGCTAACCTTCAGCTGTTGACCTCCCAGAGCCAGCCACACCCAAATGAAAAGTTCAGCAGTGATTGTTTCAGCTGGACACCAAGAAGTCATCAGCAGTGACCCAACCCTGATGCTGAATCTAGGTCAATGTGGCTGCCTACTCTGAAGCTAAGTTTTCCCTTACAATCAGAAAATGAATACAATGCCTATACACAGGAGACCTCTCTAAAATGGCATTACCTGATTTGCACGTGTCCTTGGCATACTCAGCCAAACAGACTGAAGTTTCCACAATTCTCCAGGGAACTTAAACCAATAAATCAAGCAACAAAACAAAGCTTTAGACAATTGTCTTACATTATGTGAGGGGTGTCTGTATTTGTGGGAGGGTAAGGACATTTCAGTTTTGACTTATTTTGTATCAATTTTCTATTTTCAACAATATTAACTAAGCAAGGAAATTGACTCCAGGGGAGTGCAAACAATTTGAATTAAAAGTGTAAGAATTCCTCTTTGAAGCATGTTATTCTCATGATATACCATTATATACCATTTTATAAAATTTTACCTGCAAAATAAATTAAGGTAATGATGCATTTTAGTTCAATTTTTAATTCATCTTTAAATTAGCTTCTGACTGTTCTGTAATACCACCCTTGGTGAATTATCTGTGTTTCTTTCCATTTTACAAATTGAATGCAGTTTTAGTGGTCTCTTACTTGTGATACTGTGATCAACAGAGTTGGACTATTTTCCATTTGTTTGCTAATGTTCCATTGTTTATTTTTTCTATTTTAGAAATAAATTCATAACATCTGGTAGTTTTAAAAATTCATTAGAAATCCAAAGATTTCCTATGCGTAAATGAGTGATCTTCCTTTTTCTCACTGATGGAAACACTGGGAATAATTACCTTACTGAAAATTACAAAAATTTTAAAGGATACAAATAAAATAGATCACTTTACATGTGTTTTGCTGAATTAAGTGTTTTATATTTTAAACCACATGCCATTTGATATTTTTAAATTGCCTATTATATGCCAGTCCATGTAATAGGTACTGTGGTTTAAAAATGTCAGTAAAGACCAATCTTGCCCTGTTTTCAGTAGATTTCAGTCTAGTGATGGAGATGGAAAACTAAATTGAAAGAAACTAAGAGCCACAGGAAAGGTAAGCGAGATTTATTTCAATATAGATAATCAGAAATATTTTACAGATCAGGTGATTTGGGAGCAGAGCTTTGAAAATAGAGTATGATTTGACCCATAGAAATAATGAAGGATCATTTGAGACAGAAAGGAGAAGTCAAAGCATGAAAATTTCATTAATATAGATTGGGCATTGGAAGAACAGTGCCATTAGATTCATTAAGAAGACATTGCCTGAATCAGAATGAATTGTACATAGGGGATTACCTAAAACTGTGTTTAGTTTCTTGTTGAGACGGGACTGGGAAATGAAAAGAATAGCTATAGCTAAACATGAAAGAATAGAGTAATATTAATTTATTAAGTATATTCATCCAAATATTAGCACCTTGAATAATCAAGGTACAATAATTTTTATGTGGAGACTTTCTACTTGGATTATTTCAATTTCATTAGTCAGATATTTTGACTGAATCATTTCATGAAATATATCTAATATCTATAAAAAAGAGTTTAGGCTAGAGATTGATTCAAGATCTTGATCCCATGATTTTTATAGAAATAATTATAGTATTAAACATCAAAATATTTAAGATATTTCTATTCCAGTCCAGTCATTTGTTTTTATGTTTACGTGACTATACATACCAGGAATTGTGCCTACTGCTCTGCATGACTTTAAAAAGCGGGTAGGGGTAGGAAATAAGAAAGGTCTATAAGCAGGAATAAAATGAGTACACAAATAAAAATACATACAAAGCAGAGATAACAAACTGAGCATTGTCACATGAAAGGTAAGACTCCAGAGAGCAATGTCAATGTCCTTGACACCAAAGAAAGACATTTGAATCAGCCTCTTTCCTCCAAGAGTTTAATGTTGGCATTACAGGATAGGCCAATAACATGCACAAATATAGAGCTTCTTTAAAAATTATTTAACATAGAGACAAAAATGAAGTCTGCATACAATTAAGCAGGATGTTGTTTACATGGACAATAATACTAACTTGAAGAAGGCTAACTGTGGAAAATAATAACATGATAAGTTAAATATGAAAAGTTCACATTTACTTCCATTTATTTCTGAAGAGGCAGGCTGAGAAGGCTTTTACTTTTTGTGTTCTTAAGAATTGCTTGTTTTAAAAGACCCTCAACATGGGACCCCATTGAGTATCTGAATATAAAGAACATTGATAGGAATTAAAATCAGTTTCTATTTAAAAGCATGCAAATTCAGAAAGTTTAGCAGTGACCTATCTCATTCTTCTATCAGAAGATCGTGATTGGGCCTTCTTTTTATCTTCACCCAGAATTGGCTACATTTGAAAAGCTATTGCAGCTGTGTTGGATACTGCTGAAAATTCCAAAGTCTGACTCACATGACAAATTATATTTGATAGAGAGTCTAGTGGGATTTGCAGAGTGGAACTTCGATCTCAATTAAGTTAACTGAAGACCCTACAGGGAACTCCTGAACTCCTACAAGATGCTGCATCCCAGCCTCACTCACTCTTGCAAAATTTATAAAGTAATCACACCATTCAAAGATGAGTCATTGTGTTAAGTGGAAAGATGCATTTTAATTTTCTATGAATTTTCAAATTAAAACAATAATGATGATAGCAAAGCTACCAATGAAACACAAGTATATGAAGACTTCATTCAGGAAAAAACATGCATGTCAGAAAGCTTCACAAATAAAATAATTCAAAATGCCTATCAGTTTTCATTTCAATGATCAAAAGTCTAAAAATTAAATAACAGTTTTCTATCCATATAAGAGGAAACTCAGACATTTATCCACTTCTGTGAAGAAAGATTAACAAAACAAATATAATTACACTGCAAGCATTTAAGGCTATTCCTGAAAATTTTGTTTGCTCAATTTTTGTCAATCTTTAAAATATTTATATGTATATTTATTTATATTATAGCATATAAACACACACACATACACCAACACATATAAACACATATGCAAACTCTTTCAATTTCCTAAGATTGTTCTTCATCACTGAGTATAAATTCATGAGCATTTACTTAAGACTACTTAAATTTTACTTAAATATAGTATTGACAATTATTAAAGATAAACAATAAGACAGAAATCAGGAAAATAGTGATCTTTTAAAAATTGATCGTTAACTCTATAGTTTCTATCCACCCTTTTACAATGCCCTGTTAGGAAAAAAAATACTAAATTATGTGCCCAATTTTTAAATTGCATAAAGAATATCATTACCATGATCAGTGACTAATCCAAGTGGAAAATATTGTAAAAAAAAAAAAAAAAGGGTTTTGGAAAGTGTGCTATTTAATTCCAAATCCAATGAGTAATTTTGAGTGTCTCATAACCTCTTTGAACTTTCTATTCAATGTTGGGGTAATATTCAGCTGTCAACTACAAAGATAGAAACACAGAGTCTTAGGTTTAACAACCTAAAGACCAGATTGGAATAGAGATAGTAAGCATTTCCAAACAGATTGCTTTGTGGCACACAATTTTATAGAAAGTCAAGGAAATGCATGTCTTGTACAAAAGTGAAATTTCTAGGGTAAAAAGAAGTGATTATTAATATAATTATATAAGAACAAAAATAATGGAAAAATGAACTTTATCCTGGGTACTGAGGAAAATACAGAGAAGGGTCTTGAAGATTTGGTCATAGTAATCACTCAAATACTCAATGGTCATGTCCCACAAATTCTTGTTGTCTGTCCCAAAGTCATTTTCACTTAATTAGAAATATCTATGGCTATATATGTTCAAGTCCCTCAACTACAGCATGATTTTTTTTCACTCATATATCTGGCTTCACTTTGCACATACTAGTGTATGTTTAAAATGTTTGTTTAAATTATTTTAAAATGAATACAGCTCTTCACTGGGCAAGGTGGTGCTTGCCTGAAATCCCACCCACTGTGGAGACTGAAGTAGGAAGGTCACAAGTTCCAGGCCTGCTTGGGCAACTTAGGGAAAGCATGTCTCAAAATGAAAAATGAAAAGGGTTGGGGATGCAGCTCATTGTTAAAACGCCCCTGAATTCAATCTCCAGCACAGCAAACAAAAGGAATAGAGCCCTCCAAATATGGTTCCACCCATGAAGATTCAACTCCCTAGGAATAACAAAAAAAAAAAAAAGTTTTGCACTATATCCTATGATTGTATTGGTAATGATGCTAATCTAGTCTGTAATCATACTATGAATTTATGTATTTTGAAATGAATATAATCACAGGAACATTTTAAAGGACAGTACAGTTACATGAAATATAGGAAATGTCCATAAAAATAAAGCATCTCCTTAGCTTAGGGAAAAAAAGAAAAACAGACATAAAGCAGGCCAACCAAGGAGGAAACTTCTGCTTCATGTGTTTTTCATAGTGGAGATAATTGATTTTCTTATTGCTATTGTAGAGAGCACTGCTGACATTCACTGGCCTACTGAGTTCATCACAGCTGGACTAATGCAGCTCTCCCAAACTCCACTTTCCACTGAGCTGGAAGACTTGAATTTTTGGTTGATAATCTGCCACACCCTTACTGTGCCTCATCATTTCAGCCACTCTCTTTGTTGAAAAGAGAGCTAGATAAAGCAGTGCTTTGGTTGGTGTAGCTATTTAGATTTGTGTTAAACTTTCAGATGCAACCAAGAGATCAAAATGACATGTTTATGAATCCTGGTTAACAGTAGTAAAGTCAAGGAGGAATAGAAAAAATATCTGTCTAGATTACATCAGCTGCTGGGTTGCGAAATAGGAATCACCAATGTTCCACCCAGTTGTAACACCGATTCAGATCCACACCCATCAAACACTGTATTAAGAAACACTTTGACAGAGGAGAAGGAATAGAATCTGGGATGCAGAATACCAAGGGTCCCTATGTAGGACATTTAAATATGCTCAAAGTAGTAAAGAATGATAAATCAGAAAATCTGTAGAATGATTTCTCTAGCTCCCCACTATAAACCTTAACAATACAACAATGCTTCCATCTGCAAAATATCAGCTAACTTTCCTTAATGAGCACATCAATCAGGAATTTTACTTGTATATATAAAGCTTTTAGTTAAATGGCTAGACAAAGGAAGACATTTGGGAAAAACTAAACATGGAATAGTAAGTTTACATGACATACCTGCAATAAAGTATAAAAGGTATATTTTTTTAAAATGGCATTTATGATTTTTCACACTGGAAAATAATTCTAATGAAGAAATTCAATAAAGTTTAATTTTCATTGGCCATCTAACCAAAAAAGAAAAATATCTTTAATATAGATCTATGACTTTTTTATGCAGATAGCAGACTCCATAAGAAAAAGTAATCACATTTCTGAATTTGAACACAAGAGAAATTTATCAAAGTATCGGATGAAGATGATTGGATGATGCTTATGACAGTCTTTTCTCCCAATATCTCTACCATGATCCAGTAAAAAAGTTTTCAATAGTTACTGTATTTCCCCTCAAGCAGCAACCCTCTAATTCAAAAACAGAATATGCACAAGAGTTTGGTCTTGTTCTAGATATCTCCATGTAGATGATGTCATCTACATTGGCATATCTTGGTTTGTGCTCCCCATGACAAAAATACAAGGAAGCAAGTGTACTGTTTCCCATGCTTATAAAATTTATGGTGTCTGTATGTGTCTGTATGTATATTAAAAATTGAGTAAATATCAAGTACCATGAATTAGGAGAAAGAGATGAAAAGAGATTTAAAAGACATGGTTTCCCTAAGGAAGAAATTTTTGAGCTGGGTCACTGTGAATTGACTTCCCTGAGTTGGTGTAAGATAGGAAGAATTTCATGTGCTCATGCATGGATGTGGGCATGGTTAAGTTAACATGAAAATTAAATGCAGATGACTTTGATGAGAGTTGAAATGCCCAGTATAGATTACAGAGATGAATTAAGGAATAATGGACTGAGTATTATGGTGTCAATAAATATCTTGATTATTTAGAAATATCTTAATACTGTAAACAAGCATATCTTTTCCTTCAGAAATTTATCAAAGATCTATAAATGGTGTTTACCCATCTTTAAAGTACGTTTCAGAAATTTCTCCTTAGGCAGATTCAGAAATATATTAAAAAATCTATGTTATTAGGACCTGGAAAGTATACATATAATAATCTAAATCTAGAAATATATACTAAACTTTATACCAATACAGGCAAAATGAGAATTTTTTCTTGTACTCTTATTATTCCATGTGATAAACTCTTTCTTTTTTAGTTTTTTAGAAAGTCAAGACATGAAAAGTCTGAATTTTTCTCAAGAAAAATTTGTCTAGCTTTCCCCAAACAGCATATAAATTGGAAATCTCACAAAAAAGCACTCAGACTTGCTAAAGAAATTTGTGAGAACTAGAAACTGCTGTAGATTAGTATCTAACTGTTAGGATTCCCTTCAAACATAGTTCAGATACTTAGTCCTTTGACAGGGTGGGTGGATGAGTGAAAAAAGAAAACAGATGCATTTCTTCTAGCTAATCTCCTACAGTTCCCTATTTAAATTGAGTTAGGGTAGATTCTGGCAAAATCTCAATATCAAAATCTTCTAGGAAGATAAAGTTTGCAAAATTATTCATGCCTGAGAATGTTTCAGGCAATTTCTCAAAAATTTGCAGTTGTTAATGTTAAAAGGAGGAATAAACATACAGTGAGAATTCTCATACTATAAACACAAAGCAAAGCATTTCCATATATGTTCATAAGTTCACAAACATGTATGTAAGGCTAAAGTATGTAACATACATAATCAGATGCACACAAGCTCCAGATGTGCTATTTTTCTAACTCTGTGGGTTCTGTCCTCTATAAGAGAAAAAGAAATATTAATCATTTCTTTTACTGCTAAGGGGATGGGTGCTGCTCTCATATTTCAGAAAGGGGCTGGAAAGTGAGGGAAGCCAAACTTTTTCCTATTTAAGGCCAGAGCAAAGGAATCTCAGTGGCTGAGTTTTATGACGGGCCTGGTGCTGAAGGGCAGGGAACAACTGATGGTGCTACTTTGAACTGCTTTTCTTTTCTCCTTTTTGCACAAAGAGTCTCATGTCTGATATTTAGACATGATGAGCTTTGTGCAAAAGGGAACCTGGTTACTTCTCGCTCTGCTTCATCCCACTGTTATTTTGGCGCAACAGAGTTCGGGTGAGTAGGTATTGATTCCAAGGAACTTTCCGAGGTTTTCGTCTTTATTTCTTACAAAGAAGTATAAAGGGGAAAATCAGCCTCCTGAAAGATTTCTCTATGAACTCTCAATTGTTACATGTTAATCTGAGCATAATTTTGCTTTTTACATTTGTTCAAAAGAATGACATCTTGTTTGTATTTAGAAGTTCTCTATGCATAAAATAAAGATTTTCTTGTAATAACTTGTTTTCATGTTTAAGGTACTGGAAACTTTTAAAAATGGTTTTAAAAGGCTTTCCTCCTGGACTGTTAATGGCTTGGAATGCTTCCCTCTGCAGTCTGGAAGTTATTGGTTTCTTGTAATAATTTTATGTTCTCCTTTGTATGCTGGATTCTTTGTAAGGATTGAATGTTGAGTATTGTTTCCTCAATAAGATAAGACCCTTTAAAAATAGCATGCATTAAGACTAGTCTAAAGGAAGTTATTATGAATCATTAAAATAGTTTAATATATTTCTGTAAAGTGGTAACAACAGAATATCTGTCAATGTTCCTTAAATGGGTTCAGAGAGGTAAAAAGTTTCAATGTTCCTGATTTTATTGTTTCAAGTACTTGAGTAGTTGATCAATCCATATCTTCTAATAGTTTATGGTTACAGATCTAGTATTTCCTGCATGTTCTGTATTTTGGCTGCACTTATATTAATGAAGAGAATACTTTAAAAAGTGTTTTCCACAGGAATGTTTTGACTTTTCTACAAAGTAAAGACATTAAAGTTGGCCTTCAAAAAACGGATTGACTATATTTTTCCAATATTTGCATATAGAAAGTTTATATGTTTAAAACACTCATTATTTATGTGAAATGTTTTTTTGTAAATTTGTATGTTCCTTATAGCCATGAAAATACTGAACCAATTAACTGAAATAACCACTTCAATATTAAACTTAAAGATAACTAGACAAAATCATTAGTTAACAAATTTTCTTTACATATAAACATGTTTATTTTTTAAGTTTATTTTTTAATCTATAGTTTTTGTGATTACTGTATAAGAAAAATTGTTTTTTATTTGTGATATCAAATATGTTTAGTATCTTCAAAATTATATACACAAATGTGGGTGGAGGGAAATACCCAATGACAGTTCATTAGTTATATCATCCATGGCCACAGAAGAAGAGGAACACCCATATTCCTTGTTCCTTAGCCCCTCTCTCCCTTCCTTTTCCCTCCTCGTTGTCTCTCCACCCCTTTTGGCTCCTTAAGACATCCTCTGCCTTTTCCTTCCTCACTCATCACCCCACCCCCATCCTAGGCACAGCCCATCTCTCTTCATTGTTGCCTTCCCTTCCTCTCTCACTCCCTCCCTATCCCCATGAAAGCACCTCTTCCTCCATCTCTTCTCTCCCCTTGTCTCCTCATCCTTTCTCTCAAGCACTCCATTTTCCTTTCTTTCCTATCATTTCTCCCTTTCCCTTCCTATTTTGTCCCTCCTAGAAGATTCTACAAGTCTCAGTCCTCCCCTACTATAAGAAATAATTAATAGACCCCACCCCAATAAAGATTTTCACCTATTTTCTAAAGTTATTAATTTCTACTGATTTCTGGAGGAAACATCACAGAGTTCTCGCTCACTGACAAGACTACAAACTTGGGTTTGAGTTCAAAAGATCAGTTAACTATTTGTAATTACCTAGTGATTATAAGAGCTATGAGATATAAGCACTATGATGTTTTCTTCTGAACTTTAGGAAGAAAAGGAGTGCTTGATACGTACATTGTCTTCACATCACATGATTTCTTTTTGTTCACCTCTTTACGTTTGTGTGCTCTTAAAAGAAGATGGGAGGGACTTTGTTTAACTTCATTGTTTGTGTCATGAAAAAAAGTTTAGATGCTTTAAGACACTGTGACTTATGTTTCTTATAGGCTTTATAAGAAAAACCTGCTGATGGATAAGCTTTGGGGAGGTTACAGGAGGTGGCTGAATACATAGCACACTGGGAGTACCCTGTAGCGCTGGGGTGGGGGTGTCTTGCAAATGCCCAGCTACACCAGGAACAGCACAGCGCTGAAGCGCATGAACTGTGGTCTACTCTGAGGTTTTTGGAGCATAAAAAAAAAAAAAAAAAAAAAGTCTTCACAAAGTATTTTGGTATTTTTACAAATTTGTGAAAGATTTATTTTATACATGTGCTTTATTCCAGCAATGGAAAAACGTGATCTGTTTTATATTTCCTGTGGTTTATAAACATGCCAAGCTTTAGGTGCAAACACGCGCCATCTAGCGGCTGATGGAGACACCACTTACATAACCAAAATCAGTATATAGGGAACTCAGCATTTTATAGTGAGATTTGAAAATATCATATGTGTGAATTTTAAGTATTAAACATTCTTTCTTAAATATATGAAATGTTACCAATCAAATATAGCCAAATACACACAAACAATGGTGACAATATTTAAAGATATTGGAAATAAAATTTGTGGACCATTTCCACATTTTTACATTTGACTTTTTAAAAATATTTTTTCATTTTCAGAGACTCTGATGTAACCCTTTCTTGACATAAGTATTTTACTCACTGCTTATTAGATATGTAGATAGATGTAGAGATAAATATTACTCATTAATACTGTTTCATTCAGGCAGGGACAGAAACAGTTGTAATCCAGTGTGTTCTTTGAATTGTTAAATTTTCTACAGTAATAATTTGACTAAAAGGAGTTGTGGACCTTTATATGTTTATATATTTCAAAAATAGAGATTCAGTTTCTCATTTCACATCATGATAATCTATTTTCCATTATGCTTAAAGAAAAAAATTGTAACTGATCAGTTACCATTCAAGTTTTCTGACTTGTGCTGTCCCTATTATTAAACATACTTAACTAATGAAAAACAGAGTAGCATTAATTTACAAGAAACAATTGTACCTTAAAAGAACCTCTTCTTTTACATAAATGTTCTCAAATCTGTGTCACTCATCTCACATGGGTCTAGTACTTTAGTTGAGTTCATGAAATTAGGTAATGACAGAGTTAAGACTAGAACCAAAATCCTGTTAAGCTTGAAGGACACAAAGCATAAATTTAAAATACCTGAACTCTCTTATTTTTGTAATTGTTTTCACTGAAGAGAGATACCAAAAAATAGTACATGGTCCTAAAAAATAGTTGAGCTAGTATATTTATAAAGGTGAAAAGGGATAGGTACTTCTATGTTTAGTATTTAACTTTGAACTGGTAAAACTGCTTTTGTTTTTTAAAGAAGACTCAGAGTTTATGCTTTAACCAGAAAATATCATGGTCCTGTGAAAAATGTACATTAGTAGTAAATAAAGAATTATTGAAAGAAAATTTTTGTGGGTTTTGCTCATGATACCTTGCGTTTCTTTACTCCTTCCAGAATACTCAACATCAGATAATCTGAAGGCCTGTATGTAAATAGGTATCTTTGCTTCAATTCGAAACATATAAAAGATCAAAGCCTCTGCAGCGATGCAGAGAAAGAAGGAAAAACTGAGAGAATAAAACGCCTTTTAACTTATTCAGATTCCTGGGTTGATGTCTTATTCATAGATTTATTTTTAAAATTTTCAACTATTCTCTGTGATTTTACCAGAATTATAGTTGAGACTAAAAGATAGTTCCTCATGAAAGCCACTATTCCACACCTACAGAGTCTTATGCCAAGTCTTGAGCTGTCACTCAGAAGAGAGTACCATCTATCAAAACTCCATGATTTCCATTGTGGATGTTGTTGCTTTTGTGCAGAGTTCCAAAGATTATGTAGCCAGTTCTTTCATTTTGTAACATCAAGTGATATCACCATCTTGAAGTGATTAAAGTGGATTGCTTATGAGCTAAAGCTTTAAAGATGAAAGATGTTATTACTTTTGCTAGACAAGGGGAACATTTGTAAAGTTTCCAGGTCTACAATAAGTTTCTGGAAACATCTCAGTGAATTGTTTTCTATAAAACAGTTTCCCTAGTGACTTTTCTTTTTAGCTCAGTCCCATCATTTGCCACACTCAGAAAACTAAGTTGCATGGTATTTTTAAAAGTCCAGAATTTTCAACAGGGAAACTTTGCCTGTTTCATGTCAAGATGACAATGGAAAAAGTGAGTTCACTTTTCTTACACAAATCATTTGTGAACAGCAATTCAGAGAGTTATATTAACCACTAGAATTTCTGTCTGTGCCTAATGAAAACATAGCAGAAGTGGATTCCTTTCAGATTAGCTAATAAAAGCCTTGTTTTTTTTCCATGACTGAGGTCAAACACTGCCATTTACATGCAACCTTAATGAACAAAAAAGAAAAGTTCAAAGAGGACAAAAAGCTACCAAAAATAAAGGATCCAGAAATCCCTAAAAGTTAAATTTTCCTTGAAAACTAACATTGAGAAATTACTGCTTTGGAAAATGGTATGTGTTTTTCTGAAACTCTTTCCATCCCCCTAATGGTATTTGGTTGTGGAGGATTACAAACAGATACTACAGTTCTTAAATAAATTAAAATCATAGAAACATTCTTTGGAGTTGTATGGTATGTTTTTAATGTCAGAGTATCATTCAGAGGAGAATTGTGATGAAGGTATATGTTCATTAACATGAACCACTTTGTAACTATATTTTCTGAAAATCAGCATCTTAGTAAGACATCCTGAATGTTTTTTCACTGGATGCAGAAACTTTGTCTATTTGTTATAGTTGAATTGGAATCCTCCTTCTCTGTATGTAGTAAAATGGATGCTGTGCTTCTAAATCACATGTTGATCCTGTTGGTGGTCTGGATGCCATCAGGGTGGCCTTGGAGATATAACTTTTTTTCATAAGGTCAAGAGAAATAAACAATAGAATTTAACTCCAGATGCTTGTTTTGAGACCAGAGAGAAAAGACATTATTCAGAGAAATATTACCTCTCAAAAAATCTGCTTTTTAGACTCTTATTTTAACCTTGCAGGATTTATAAACCACATGGGACAGAGTTTTGAAGCTTTCCTATGTAATCC
Organism: Marmota monax; assembly: GCF_021218885.2. NCBI lineage: Eukaryota > Metazoa > Chordata > Mammalia > Rodentia > Sciuridae > Marmota > Marmota monax. The sequence goes on from NW_026692781.1 coordinate 22,013,191, forward strand.
TACCCAATCTTTGAAAGCAGAAAGGGAATAGAATGCAATGGCTCAGAGTATTGAATGTAAGAGAAAGCCTTCCTAGATTAAAATTGTAGCTTTACCCTTGATGATGTAACCTTGGATAAATTACTTACCATTTGTTTCAGCTTCTTCATCTGAAAAGTCAGGGTTATTGCAGGACTCATCTCATAGGGACTTGAGAGGATTAAGTCAAATGGATGTAAACCACTCAGAACAGTGCTTACAACATAGGAGATATTATAATATTCTGTCTGGTAATCCCAGTAGTAGTACTTGCAAGTAAAATGGTCTAAGAAAGAAATTACTTAGTGACTTAGTGGTAAGAAAGGTCAAATGTAAAATTTTTGTTATCAAAGTATAATTTAATTTTATATCAAAGTATAATTTAATTTGTCAACTGTAACAGAATAAATAGTATATTCTTCAATGCTTTCATATTTGACATTAAAATATATTACAGATACAATTGCTGATGGTTACATATAAGATACTTTTAGATTTCTACTATCTATTTTTACTTTAGGCAGAATAAAAAAATAATCAACATAAGAAAATTTTATTAGAAACACAAAATTATGTATCTATAAAGAATAAAGGAAACACCCAGAAATTATGATTCATAAAGTTTTGTTTCTTTTTTAAATTCTGATGGTGATAGAATAAGCAAAGTCTACCTTGCCCATGAAAAATATAATTTTTAGATTGAAATTATCCATCTATATCATCTACATATTTTGTCTTCAGAATTTTTCTGTTAACTCATCTAACATATATGAATATAATATGTAAAATAAATATGTAAGCAGCAAAATAATTTCATAAAAATGTATATTTTCCAAACACTTGTGACATAATTTTAAAGAGAAATCAAACTTATTTCATTTAGAAACTATATGAACTCCAAACACTCACATTTATAAAATATTCAAAAGTAATGGGAAAAAAATGTTATGGTAATTTACATATCACATCTGTAATTTTTAGTTTTCCAGATTGCAGAGTACCTTTTCCCAGATGAGAATTCATTAAGAAGAGGAAAAACTGTCACTCATTGCTCAAATTAAATTACCTATTTGTTAAGAAGCTTCATGGAATATTATTTTTACTTCAAAATGGTATTGAGATAAGCATATGTTGCATTATATTTTAGTTCAGTTATAAGATTATTTCAAGTTAACATGATTTAATATTAGAAAAATGGAAACAAAAAAGTTGGAGGTTTAAGTCTATTGAAATACATAAAATTAAGTTATTGACTTTATGTTTCTCTAAAGTTCCCAAACAGTGCTAGGAAAACAAAGAAGGTTATAGTGAATTAAGGTTAGAGTGAATCATTTTGTCTTATAATATAGATCTCTCAGTAAGGAGATGATTTAGTATAGTGCATTGCTTGTGCAATTGCAGGTAAATTTATTTCAGAAACTTACTTTTGAATAAGAAATAGAAATATCAAGTGACATGAGAGGTGGAGTTTTAAATTGCCAAATGGAACAGGAAGACTATTGTTAAACAGCAACATTAAAGGAAGTAATTGTAAAATCTATTACCTTGTCCAGTAATAAAAATTAGAATGTTTACATTTTATTCAATATTTTTTTCATAAAATATTCAATGTATCTTTTATCAAAGTTACTCTGACAATAACTAAGAAAATGAGATGACTTACTTCTGAATCTTATTTTCTATTCTATTTTTGAATAGTGTTAATAGCTACCAAAAGCATTTTATTCCACTTGGAGACAAAACACTCTTTTTCTTGGCTTTTCTATGATTTTTCCATGTACTGAGGGCCTAAGACATCTGTATAAGAGGTTGAGCTTTTGGTACTGTGTATTACTAACCATATATAGTCAGGCACAGAAATGACAAATTAGAAAAAGCTGTGCAATTCTGAAAAGAAAGATGGCTCTCCTAAAGGCAATTTCTTGAAAGGTTTTAAGTAGAAACTTGTGGTTGAACATCAGCCCTTTCTCTGTTTCTCCATTAACTTTTCAGTGGAAATGAAATGTTATGGTAGCAAGCAAGACTATATTAATTTATTATATATTTATATATATTTATATATTATATATATTATATATTTATATTATATATATTATATATATTATATATTTATATATATTTATTATATATTATTTTTTAAGCATGCCAAATTTATTTTTTTACTTAGAACAACATGACTTTATAAAACAAAACAAAGCATACACACATCATGTTAATTTTCATGAGCAGATCAAAAGAAAATAAACAGAGTTGATTTCCTAGAAGTTGAGAATAGAATGGTGGTTGCCAGAGGCTGGGAGAGGGACAGGGGCCCAAGGGGAGGTGGTGAGGGGGAGATGAAGAAATGTTGACCGACCCATGGGTACTAAGCTACAGTTTAATGAAATAGTGTGTCTATGGATAACAACAGTGCACTGTAAATTTTTAAAGAACTAGAAAGAATTTTAGAAGTTTTCACCATAAACAAATGATAAATGTTTGAGGTAATAAATATACTTAATTTAAATTAATAATAAAATAATGCATACATGTGTCAGAACATTAGATAGTATAATTTCATGTTTTATCAATCTAAAATGAATTTGAAAATATGTTAAAAGAAGAAAACAGTAAAAGTACTCTAAGATGATATTTATATGAGGTTTAAATTTGGAAACAAGAAGCAAAATAATAATTTTTATTTATATAACACTTGTGTTTAACCTAATTATAACAAATACATTTAAATTTTTAGTCAATATTTGTCTCTTTTATTTAATAGTTTTCAGAACAAACAGAATATGCTATATTTCTACCAATATGAAAACACCCTCAATGACACATAAACACAGAAGGATGCAAACATTAGATAAAATATGATTTATGCTGACTTCAAGACAAATTAAGAACAAAGGAAGAGAAGCTACTTAAAATATGAGTTGTTTAAACCTCTTTATCTGTTATCTTCATGTGGCTTTAATATGCCATGGGTATTCCATAGCTATTTTGTATAACCCACTTACTATATTAAATGTAGCAAGATATTTCTGATCAAGAGAGAAAGAGCTGAAAGAATCCTAAGCACAATCTAGTAGTATTTGAAGGGTCTGGGTGTGGCATGAAATTTGGTTTTCATTGGGAAAATCTTGAGCTGAAAATAATCTGAAGGAACAGTTTATATACAGTTGATGCAGAGGTTTTAAAACCATCCACTTTAAGAAAAGGAAACCAATACAAAGATGGAAGAATGTACTTTTAAATCTTTTATCTCAAAACTTTCAGATATTTTTTCTGCAAACCAATTTACTTAGTTCTTAAAGATGTCAGTTCTGCATAGAAAATAAATGAATAGAATGCCTAGCCCATCTTATGTTATCATTGTTCGTAAAATGAAAAAGATTATTGGGCTTCTTTTAAATGTTTTCCACAATATCATCCAATAGTCTTACTTTCCATCGTGGTAATAAGCATTTTGGCACTCAGCTTTTACAATCACTAAGAATAAAGAAATGTTTCTTTAAAAGCTTAGATACACCTTTCCCATGTTCTCATGTATCTGTTTTAAACATGGAGAAGGAATTGGAGTAATTTTTCTAAATAGATCCTTTCTTCCTATTTAAAATTTCAATAAAACCACCATGTTGTTTTTTCTTTTCTTTTCTTTCTTTTTTTTTTCTTTTCATTTATGAACTCTAGCCCACTCTGGGAAGTTGTAACACAAAATAAGAATGGGTTTTTAAACTTCTAGAATTGACCAAGAACTTTCCAGGTGTTTCACAACTGTGTATCTAACTGTGACTAACTTTGTTTCTGCACAAATGTGTGGAAATGAGAAATAGAAGCAATTTCATACTCCACAGAGTTTGCAGATACAGAGATCCTCCATTTTGGTGAACTTTTAGCTTAACCTTTAGGCTAAAAGTATTTATGAATCTAAATTATTACTTCAAAAAGGCAGATGATGCCAAAGATATAAGAACTCGAAAAGGTGATCTTTGGGACTGTGTATAGTGTCAGCGGTGAAATCTCAGGACTACTGAAAGCTCCTTTGGTCAGGAGGCAACAACACAACATGTAGTTTTAAAATAGATGCCTCCTCTGAACCATGCATTTTCAGACCACATTTAATGTCCTTGGCTTTAAGAAAATAAAAATTTCACTGTCTCACAAAACTGAGAAAGTGCTCAACAGTATATTGTTTAAAACTGCTTTTTTAGATGTTTTAAAACTTATATTTATTCAATTATTGGCAAACTCTCATAGTAATCTTCAAGAAATAAAGTTTGTATTTAACCACAATCCACAGATAATGCTTCAAGAATTGAGACCAGGTTTAATTTTGACAGTTTCTAAGCTGATTCATTGTTAATAGCAACTGAATCCAGGATCTTGCATATAATTAGGAATTGAGACTAAAATTTTGGTTGAGGCAAATTCTTTACCATTTTAAGCCACAAATACACATGGTCATGATTCATACTTTTTCCTTTTATTTCTACTTATTCCTTGCCAATATTTATTGTAAGAACATATCTCTCTTTCCCTCTCTTTCACTCTTCCTCCCTTCCTCTCTTCTCTCTCTCTCCCCCTCCTCTGCCATCACCACCACCACCTCTTTCTTTTGTGAATTGAAGACTTCTTTACATTCATATAGAGTATACAACATATTGCCATATAATATTGACCTACTAATGACAAACAGAGCTACCAGTGACATACAGTGCATATAAGTTTTGTGAACGTCTTTCAGGAAATTTTGAAAGAGTTTTATACTGCCAAGATTAACTCATCTTTCCTATGAATTTCTCAACTAAGTTAATAAAATATAGAAGTTCTTTGAGTTAGTAACAAAATCATCTTCTTAATTTAATGCTCCCATCTACTGTTAAACCCAAGAATAGCAATTTGGATAGAAAGCTTATTTTCAATTGAACAATTAATGAATAAATAAATGTTTAAATGCTTGAAAGATATCCATGGAAAACATTTAAAAGAAGCCCAATAATCTTTTTCATTTTAGTATAAATGAAATTAAAATTTCTGTTATTTTAAAATTGACTATTTTAAGGAAAATTTCCTTTGTTGTGTCAATTTATGTTAATTAGCAGATTTGGTGTTTTAAGCAATCTCTCCTAGTCTTAGCAAATGATGTAGGAAAGATATGATTTTCTAATGAAAGGGAGAATACATTTGTTCCAAACTATCTCTACTTTGGGTGTTGTCAATAGTCGTGACTGCATAACAAAAATAACATTGTACCCGGTAATTTACTCTCTACTTTTAGAGGATGGCTGCACCTATCTCGGTCAGACCTATGCAGCTCGAGATGTCTGGAAGCCGGAACCATGCCAAGTATGTGTCTGTGACGCAGGATTAGTTCTCTGCGATGACATACTATGTGATGAGGAAGGTTTAGACTGCCCCAACCCAGAAATCCCATTTGGAGAATGTTGTGCAATTTGCCCACCGAGTCCAAGACCTGTGAGTACCAAGAAATTTTTGTACATCTTCAAGATTCTGGTTAAAATACATGAATAGCTTCTACATAAGAGCTTCAAAAGAAATTTAAGTTGTGTCTGTCCAATAGTCATTCCAGTATTATAAGTAAATGACAATTTAAAGCATTTAACATGGTTTAACAAACAAACATGTAAATTGTGATGTCGTTCTTAGAAACTTTTTTCTATGTCTTGTTAAATCTGTATCTTTTCCATTTACTAGACTACAGGTCCTTCTGTTGGTCAAGGACGTCAAGGCCCCAAAGGAGATCGAGTAAGTAAACATTCTTCAGGGGAATAAATTCATGTTATGATAATTCTTTTCCATGTCCTTTTCAGATTTGAACTTTAATTAGTCAGACATTTTTCTTTAGTATTCCATATCTAAATAATGAGATCAAATGACAAACTAAAAATTCATAATTACTCATGTCAATATTCATATTGCCAAAAATTCATATAATGTCTTTATCATTATAATCAAATTATTCACAAATTTTGCATAAAAAGGCATTTATTCATTAGAAAAGATATCACTTGCACTGATTCCTAATACCATAAAGCAGAGAAGCAAAAATATGATAATGATTCTTAATCACAGGATGTTTCACTCTTTTGATTACTTTTATCCTTAATTTTTTTAGGGCCCTCCTGGTATTCCTGGGAGAAATGGTGACCCTGGTATCCCAGGGCAACCAGGTTCCCCTGGTTCTCCTGGCTCCCCTGGAATCTGTGAACCATGTCCTGGTGGTCAGGTAATGAATTATAGGACTAAAGATTCTCCTTAAAACAGAACCTAGATTAGGAAAAATTAGAAAATCTTTATGTTTAGGAAAAATTAGAAAATCTTTATGAGTTTTAAAAAGAGTTTTCCAAAAAGCAATTCAGCAAGAAGCAAATAATATTGTCTAACTTATTCTTATCCTGGTAACCAAATAGAATCTATCTCTAGACCTGGAACAAAAATTAAAATAAGTTTCAAAAAATTCAATAAGTATATGATCATTTCTAATATTAGTATTTTTCCCCCCTGTAACAATGCTTAATTTGGGATACAATTATTAGGCGTATTTAACCATAAATCCAGAGATATAAATTTTATTTGTTTCATTAACTGTTTAGAAAAGTAATTTGACTTAACCAGTTTCCAGTACAAAATGAGAAGTTTGGATTTTATAATCTTAAGATTCTTTAAACTTCAAGTCTATGATTCTACGCAATGCTATAGATATTGCTTAGTAATAATGGTTTGAATGAGAGTATTTAAGATCAAATTTGGGCATTAACATTGAATCTGTATTTAACAATTTAGTTGAAATATTCATGCATTATACAAGCAAGTGTTTTGTAGTATGTCTAATATCTAAAGCTACAGAGAAACAGGACAAACAAGATAATTAGTATATACCACCTCTGTTGGCATGCAGAAGCCTTCTACCAGTGAAGAGTAGCTGTTGCCTGAACTTCTTCAAAGTGCTTTTGAAAATAACTGATCTATTTGTTAAAGTGAGCATGTTTCTCTAATCTCCGCTGCAGAACTATTCTCCCCAGTATGACTCTTATGATGTCAAGGCTGGAGGTTTAGGAGCAGGAGCTGGCTTTCCTGGTCCAGCTGTAAGTATAAATATTTTTCAGCATTTTAGAGTATTGTTTAACCTTCCAGTTTCTTAAATTTCAAATAATGTTCTAAAAATCTGGTATTTTTGTGAACTTTTACAAAATAGCTTATCCTATATTAAGGTTGTGAAAGAAGATGTTACATTATCTTGTTTCTTCTCTCAGTTTTTCCTCATATCTTTTCCTGCCAGGCCTGTAATTCCACTTCCTATATGACCACCTGAATGGGTAGGGGGTTCACCTGCTTACATGCTTCATGCTTGGGGCTCACACATTTTCTAATTTTTAATCAAATATTGTCACATTTTGCTTCCACTTTTCATCTTTCTCACCCAAATTTTCAGCCTTATTTTTATATCTTTCATTCATTAAATATTACTTTCTAGATAATAGTCCAAGTAACGACTGTTCAATATCTCAATCTGCCTTGCCTCCAATTCTCAAAATCAAATAGAAATGTTTCCAGAATTCATTGATTCTTTATACTCTACCTTAAATAATAATTATGTATGTGTACCTGAAGGACTTTTTCCAAGTAAACAACTTAGAGTTTTAATAGAAGAAAACAGCAAAAATCTTTGAAACCTGGGCACCCATACACGATAACATACATGGAAACCCACAAAAATGACCTTTGTTTAGAATAGCCTTTCAGGATGATCAGTAATAGAGAAGGTTATGATTATCATTGCAAGTATCTACCACAGGAGAGTAAATGGAATATGGCACTGAATTCTCTGGGATTGTAGAGGACTGCTGTCCAAATCACTGGACCTCATATCATGACTTCCAAAACAAGAAAACACAAACTTTTTACTGATCCAAATGGCCTTTTTTAAAAAAGGCCCTTTTAGTGGGTAGAAAGTAAGTTGCAAAAAGAATTTTTCACAAATCCGTAAAGTTTTAAGGGCTGTGACTTTTTTGTATTTTTCAAAGCCACAAGGAGAATTTATGTGACATTGCATCTTAGCTAAATTTGCATTATGAATCCTATTATTTTAATTGGACCTATAAATTTAAATAAAACTACCACTTATGGACACTCCAGAAAAATGATTACAAGAAAAATCTTAATTGAAAACTGTTGTTTTATAAATTTATTATCATTATTTAGAAACAGCATACTACAGAACTGGTTTTTTAGTTTAGCTTTTATTTCTGAATGATGATAATCCATTTGTTCTAATTTTACAAATTATTATTTTACCATGTGTGATGATTCTCATATGCACATCTAAATCTCCATATCAATGCAACTCTGTGATATCTATACCAATAGATACTTATGAGGTTTGAGGTTGATTTACATTATTATTTTAGAAACTCAGATCATAGTATCAGATAAATGTTTTCCCACACTGAGTTTGGCTACTAGATAAGAAATTGCATCCTCATTGATGCAGTGTCAATCAAACACTGCAGGGATTCTCATAGCATTTTGTACTCATTTTTCTAGCTTTTGAATTCCCTTCTTTAAAGATAAAATTTAACATTTTATAAGATTTATTAATAATTTTATGGGTTCTGGGATAATTTCATCTGCAGTAATGTTTTCTTTTTAAGATCTTCATTGAATATCTCATACATGTATCTATATCAGTGAAGAGTTAACATATAATGAGATACAGTTGTTTGCATTTTTAAAAAAATACCAGCATTCTATCTAAATAGTCATGTCTCTGAAGAACATGTACAGTGTACTTCACACTAATTTACTTTATATTTACATTCAAATTTATATTCCAGGGTCCTCCAGGCCCTCCTGGCCCCCCCGGTACATCTGGTCATCCTGGTTCCCCTGTAAGTATGGCACTGGGGCTTTCTGCTTCATGGATGTACAAATTAATGTAGAATCTGCTATCATTTAGTTATTTTAGCATGCACAATCCCAATTAAAGGGAGTTTCAACCAATAAACTATTTTTTTAAGTGATAGAATTCCAGATTTAATTCCTTTACACAAATAGTTACTAGCTATTAAAAACTTGGTAAAATTAAATCACATGTTTTATTGTCTGTAATATGACTTTGAGTTTAAAACAATTCAGTTTCAATGGAATGATATGAATAGAATGGAATATATTATCTTTATATTCTAGTCTGAAAATAAAAGTTTGGTTTCAGTACTTATAAACTGGAATAAACTTGTTGACTGCATTCACAAATCCAGATTTCCTACTATCTTCAAAATGCAAATGGCTAATATGAAGATTTTGTTACTTTAAAAATATTTACTTATTAATTATTCACCAGGGTTCGCCAGGATACCAAGGTCCCCCCGGTGAACCAGGGCAAGCTGGTCCTGCAGTAAGTAACAACTAAAGCTATATTTAATAAATTGACAACACAAGGTAGATAACCAATTTCTATAGGTAAAGTCTCTTCGTTTTCTAAAATAGCCATACACCTCTATAGAGTGAAGATTACATTTATGTTTAAGTTTTACACAATAAATAACATTTTTATGGTATTTGAATTGGTTTCAAAAATTTTAGGGATTCTTTGGTTAATTATCAAAATTGTCCACTTCATAGAGTAAATCTCTTAAATACAGATTTCATTTCTTGTAACGACTCAGTTCACCTATACATCTACTCTATTGGTATGCATGTACATATACATATTTATATAATAGGAATTGGCATAAAGAGTCTTCCAGAGGATATAGTATGTAAATAAACAAGAAGTGGAGCTATCTTAATATTTCAAAATATTTAGAAATATCTGCATATTTAGATATATTCATTATCTCAACAAATGTAAAAGAACATTTGAATATACAAATACATGCACATAGCATAAAATATAGATACAGGGGACTTAATTTTCATTAAAATAAATTTAATTAAAAGTAAAAAATTGTATAGAATAGATGTATAATACTAGCTCAGTAAGTATAAGTTTCATGATGAGAATCATTGAAAGGATTTTCAAAATGGTAGTCCCTTCTTGGAGGCACATAATGGGTTATAATAAACTGTAACAGAAAAGTTTATAAATATGTTTTTTTATTTTCTTATTTTAGGGCCCTCCAGGACCTCCTGGTGCTATAGGTCCATCTGGTCCTGCTGGAAAAGATGTAAGTTTTTAAGGACTGGATGAGGATACAGCAAAATTCTATTTGGAGTATTCTAAACAGCATATGCCATATAGCAGACTCTCAGAGGGAATAACATTATTTAAAAAATGTATGTCTTAACAACATTTTAGCTCATAAGGGGTTGAGAATTTATACTATATTTACATAGCTATATATACCATTTGTTGAATTCTAAACTAATAGAACTCCAAATGTACTTCCTAACTATAAAGACCCATCCAGTGAATATATCATTTAAATGAAGGAGGTGTGATTTTCTTATGTGTGCCTCTTGTCATGAAAAAAATTGATAACAGTATTTTATTAGCTTTAAGATTCATCGATACCTTAATACAATGCCATTCTTTCTTCTAATTTCCAATGATAAATTCTTCTCACTAGGTTGAGGCAGGGGCATATCTCAGTGATGAGAGGCACCTGTATCATCTCTTTATAAGTTTATATCAGGGTAGGAGAAGTTCTCCTCAATCCTTATACTAATAAACAACTCTGTGAGTTTTAGTGAGTTCTTCATGCAAATTAATCAGACCACTTGTTGTTTACAGTGTATTTTCTCATACAGGACTCTCATGTACTCTATTTCTCCATCTAGGGAGAGTCAGGAAGACCCGGACGACCCGGAGAGCGAGGATTGCCTGGACCTCCCGTAAGTCTGATAAATTAATCATAATTAGCTTAGCTTGAAAATTATTACATGGCTAAATTGAATTAATAAAAAATAGAAAGCATTTTGCTACTTAGCTGATTCTATTTGAAGGTTTGTTGATATTTTTTCTCATGTGCTACTTCTAGGGTGTGAAAGGCCCAGCTGGCATGCCTGGATTCCCTGGTATGAAAGGACACAGAGTAAGTAGAATTTCTATATTACCTATGGGGTGCTCCGTTTGGTTGTGTTTACTTACTTGCCTAACCAATTTTAGTGGACAATTCATTTTTTACCAAAAGTAGTTGATTCTGACAATTAGGTGATTTGATGTTTGTAAAATACTAACAAACTTATTTGTTAATCAAACTAAGAATTTTATGCAAATGATTGAGTTGATTGGAAGTGCATGGAAAGGCTTGGTTAAGAATAATTTACTTTTCTTATTATAACTGTCATAAAAAATTGAAGATATATTATTATTTAGTCAATATAAATTGAATTGGGCCTTTATCCTATGAATGCATTAGATAGATTCAACCAAGTCTAAAATTCTATGAACTAATGGGAATAAAATCAACACTAGTGTTTCAGTCTATAGTAAAGTCAACATTCTAAAATCAGATGAAATGGTACTTTCTAGTTTCATTTTTTTTTTTTGCTGTAAAATGAAATATCTTCAACCCATTTAAAATTTTATATTATTTAAATTAATGTTGTAAAGAGTGCTATGTAGTAAAAGCTAATAATACAAATTTAATGTAAAGTTTATCAATCATTCTGGATTGCAAATAAGTTTAATATGTTTATTTTTATATATTTCATAGGGCTTTGATGGACGAAATGGAGAAAAGGGTGAAACAGGTGCTCCTGGGTTAAAGGTAAACTGTATTTCCATATGATCATTTTCATCTGATCAAATCCTATTTTTATAAGTAAATCAATTTAAATTTTAAAGCAATTACATTGTGGAGCTTAATTTTTTTCTGAAATTTATCAGAATTTTACATGTTAGGAGCTGAATAATAGTGACTATTTGAGATACTCTATTAAAGTTTCCATGAAACATAGCTTGAAAAGTCTAGATTAAAATGGTTGAACATTGCAGTGTAACTCATTAATTACTTATGTTTAGTCTTTGTGCTTTTAAAATGCAGAAACTGAGATTACTGATAAAATAAAATGCTAACGAACATTTGATATCATTAAGATACTTCTTTTTCTTAGGTTCATTATATTTTCCATACCATATATTTTTTAAAATAAAAGATCCTCTTTCTGTTGTATAAAATGTTGACATATTTTATGTGCCTCTAGGGTGAAAATGGTCTTCCAGGTGAAAATGGAGCTCCTGGACCCATGGTAATTATGTTTCATAATAAAATTCTCATGATTACTATCAACCTCCACCTAACCCTAAACTTGCTTTTCTCCCTCCCAACTGTTGTTATGCATGTCAACTTTAAAGTAAGATCGTATTTTCAATTTCACTCTGCAGGGTCCAAGAGGGGCTCCTGGTGAGAGAGGACGGCCAGGACTTCCTGGAGCTGCAGTGAGTATCCCTAAAAGCACAACCCAGTTATATGCCAGAATGACAGATAAGAGTCTCAGGTAGTCACACTGTGAAAATCTTCAGAAAAATATCTTTTCTGCAAGACTATATCAAAGTCAAACCAAGTAAATTTCTGGCTATAATTACATGAAAGTGAGTAAGATTTTGACAACTATTATATCTGTTGATATTATTTCTTTTCAAGATGACTTAGCATATGTCATGAGACCATTATATATGAATTCAGTTCTGAAAACACAGAATCTAATCCTTCTACATTTGATCAATGCTATACATATCAGAATTTTAGCAACTTGACCATAAAAATATATAATTAGTAGATTTTAATATACTTGAGTAAATCTCAAGTCTCTTGAACTTGAACTTAAATCAAATGTTATTTGTCATCAGTTTTTCATAATTAAGAATATATTTGACTTGAACTTTTCTCTTTAGGGGGCTCGAGGTAATGATGGTGCTCGAGGTAGCGACGGTCAACCAGTAAGTAACTGTGCATAAGCCTGATTTGTTCAAGGGTAACCATATATTCTGAACTGTAGAATATTCCATAATTAATATATAAAATAATTCATATATTCAATTCTAATTGCCTATTTTTATAACGTTGTTAATCAATTTTTTGGTAGACCCTATACTCAACATTAGATATGTAATCATCTGATTCAAACTGACACTGAGCTCATAAACAAAATCTAGGTTATGACATGTCTGTTATACTTACTGAATTGCTAACATCTGTATGGTCCTTACAATGTTGGCTAATATTCAATATGGGAGATGACATTTGAAAGAGCCCTACAAAAATGCATAACAATATTACCTTCATTTTGTAAATGAGAGCACCAAAGCTCAAGCCTAATTAACATACAGAAAGTCACAGAACTTATGGCAAAAGTGGGGAGAAATCCAGATTTCCTAACTCTTCAGATTTCCACTCTTCTTATTGTGCCATGTTTCTCTACATAACATTCCTCCATCAATAATGAATACTGCTTTTATTTACATAAGTGCCTTCTGTATTTTATATGTGCTCATTTATTACTTACTTGGAGTATTAGGTTTCATTTGTTCGATTAAGAGCTCTTGAAATTTTATTTACTTATTTTCAGGGCCCTCCTGGTCCCCCAGGAACTGCAGGATTCCCTGGATCCCCTGGTGCTAAGGTAAGCATGTATTTCTATAGAATAACATGAAAATATCTTGGAGACAACAAAAAACATTAAATTGCTTCTTGCAAATGATTTAATTAGTCAAATGGGTCGCTTTTGTCTATGTAGAATTTTAAAGCTCTATTCATGACTATAAGAAAAGCGTTACCCACTGCATTCAGCTATCCTGATACAGCTCCAGTTCCTTTTGCCTTGTCCCATCATCTTTCAGGGAAACAAAACACAGTCACATATTTACCCTTTTTCTCTGCCTTTGTGGTTAATGAATTTTTTCTTTAACTACAGTATGTAGTCATAGTACTACAGCTTTGGGATGATGGTTTTAAACAGGGTCAAAGTGTGAACTAAGCAATTAGGAGTGGCAAACAAAATTGACTACTTAGGGTTTTATCTCTTAGGGTGAAGTTGGACCTGCAGGATCCCCTGGTTCAAATGGATCCCCTGGACAAAGAGGAGAACCCGGACCTCAGGGACATGCTGGTGCTCAAGGTCCTCCTGTAAGTAGTGAATATGGCCACTGTGAGGAAGAATGCTGCTACACTACTTGCAGAGGCATATCTTTCAATGTTGCTAGCAATTAGAAAAAAGTTGCTGAATGCTCTGCAATGATTCTACTGTGATAAATACTGATCGGATTAGTAGTTAAAATGGTAGTTTTGAGGTTTGAACTATTCTAGAATGCATAAATTTTAAGTTTATATAACCCAGAATAGGTTGGAATGGGTAGGATAATCATCTGGCATTTTGAAGAATGTGCCCTAAACTAATAATCAATCAAAAAATTTTAAAAAATAACAAAACCAAACACTTCTCCTACTTATGTATTTTTTCAATAATTTAGAAAAAGTATACATCATCTCTAATTTATTTAAATATTTTGGGGAACCACCTAATCTCTACAAAGTGTAATGACTGCTGATAAGTATATTTTAAAAACAAATTAACAACTCTAACTGTATATGAACTATTTTCATTATTATTAATATGCTTCATTTGTGTGTCCTCTAGGGCCCTCCTGGGAATGCTGGGAGTCCTGGTGGTAAAGGTGAAATGGTAAGTTTCCTCACCCCAACATACACATGATTCACTAGCAACTCATACACATACAGATTACATTTGTGATACTTAAGTGAGATATTCAGAAGGGAAACTTCATGTTTGGCTAATGTTTATGCTCTTGGGTTGTTCTTAGGGTCCTGCTGGCATTCCTGGAGCTCCTGGGTTAATGGGAGCCCGGGGTCCTCCAGGACCACCTGGTGCTAATGGTGCTCCTGGACAGCGAGGTGGTGCGGTAAGTGGCCTTTTTTTCTCCCCTCTGTTGCCTAAAAGGTGTGGCTTAATTCTCACAATAAAAATATTAATCATGATTTTTTTGGCCCTATTTGGTTGAATAGATTTCACCCCGATGAAACACTGAATCATTTGTGACTGATGATGATTTTGCTATGACTCCTTCCTGTTTCTTAATCTAGATTTTGTTTCACATTAGGGTGAACCTGGTAAGAATGGTGCCAAAGGAGAGCCAGGACCACGTGGTGAACGTGTAAGTACTACCACAACAGATTTGGTTATTTCTTGGAGAACTAGCACATAATTAGCAAGTAAATAGGTAAAAATTTTGCAACTAAATTTAGTCATCAATCTTTCACTTTGGCATCATGTTTTTTAGGGAGAAGCTGGTTCCCCAGGCATTCCAGGACCCAAGGGTGAAGACGGCAAAGATGGATCACCTGGCGAACCTGGTGCAAATGGAATACCAGGAGCTGCAGGAGAAAGGGTGGGTTTTCTACTGGTCATCTGTAAGAGGCAGCCACTGTTTTTCTGATGTTGAATATTCAATCCTAAATATTGTTTAAAGCCTTTTATAGCATGACACTATCTATATTGCCACTCAGGAATTATGAAAAAGTTTTAATCCCTATGACAAAAATATTTGACTTTCATTATTTCCAGGGTGCCCCTGGATTCCGAGGACCTGCTGGACCAAATGGCATTCCAGGAGAAAAGGTAGATAACTTTGGTATTTATTTTCCTAAAGTCGAGTACTAGTACTATAAATAAGTAGTTCTTCAATATATAGCTTCCCACCAGTGAAAACCTAAATCTCTGAAAGGCAATGAATTTTAAAAATTCCAATGTAAAACTTGGAATGCAAAAGCCACTTTCCTGGCTTTGTAATTAAAGAATGTCACTTAATCTTCATCAGAATATTTTAACTTAATTCTGAGTTGGAACTCACTTAGCACCATTGCAAAAATGAGATAAAATAAAATACCTGAAAATCCTTTGAAAGCTCTAAAGTAATATAAAAAATGATTTCATATCTTCAGAGATACTTGAATGTAAGTGTATGTAAGTATACTGTTAAGCCAAATAAATATTGTTTGTTTTAAGGACGTTACATTCATCATAGTTTTTAAAAATTTTTTTTCAATATGGTAATTCATGCTAAAATAACTGCTTTTCTGAAGAAGATGTCAGCAACATATTAGCCAAATAAGTTCTATACTTACAATTTAAATATTGTTCATGTCTAGGCTAATGAAGCCTCTTCTAAAAGTTTGTTAATTTATTTCACTATTTAGGGTCCTGCTGGGGAACGTGGTGGTCCAGGCCCTGCAGGTCCCAGAGGAGCAGCTGGAGAACCTGGCCGAGATGGTGCCCCGGGAAGTCCAGGAATGAGGGTAGGGATTTGTTGGAGTGACATTTTAACTTGGTCAAAAGAAAGGCAAGATAAATGAATTTTTGTAAAGCTCAAATCAAAACAATTCTTTTAAGGCAATTAAGGCCAGGGCAGATTAAGAAAGAATAGAAAATAAAACACTTAGATGCTTTATAGAAAGAAAAAAGACAAAGTGTCAAATATGAGGCCAAGTATGTAAGTTGAAATATCTGAATTGTATAAACAGGTTGTGTTGTATTTTTTAAAAGTTTATTTTAAATCACTTGACAACTGATATCTTTCATTTAGGGTATGCCTGGAAGCCCAGGAGGACCAGGCAATGATGGAAAACCAGGACCTCCCGTATGTACAATTTAAAAATATCTCATTTTATAAGCCCCCCAAAAAACAATGTAGACTTTAAACTGTCCTTGAGTAGATACCTCTCTATATTGTATATTTTGATCAGGTATTTACTAAACTTTGATTAATATAATTGTTTATTTCATCAGGGAACACAAGGAGAAAGTGGTCGCCCCGGTCCTCCTGGGCCATCTGGTCCCCGAGGTCAGCCTGGTGTCATGGGTTTCCCTGGTCCTAAAGGAAACGATGTGAGTTCCTTTATTAATTTATTCAAAAATTATATGACAGGAAGCCTTTGTTCTTATTTGAGTCTTTTCCTTAAAATATGGAAAAGTATAATTGCAGCATATAGGAAGAGAGCTAAATATATAATTGGTTGTGTGTGTATGTGTAATAAATGACTTAAAGTAAAGTATTATTCCTATTAATGGATAATTTAAATGTTAAATGTATGTGTTTTATGGTTAAATAAAACCCAAGTTCAAGGTAAAAAAAATATAGGAGGTAACCATATTTATGATATTTGTGATCTTTCTTTAAATTGGTAAATATTGGTCATTTTTTTCTTTAGGGTGCTCCTGGCAAGAATGGAGAACGAGGTGGCCCTGGAGGGCCTGGCCTTCCGGTAGGTACCTTTCATCTACTTATTTCTAGCCTTCTCATAGATGCATTCATGTCCACCCTTAGGACTTCTCTTTGTTATCTAATTAACTGTGCTCCTCTAATTTGTTGTCTTTAGG
Source organism: Marmota monax (assembly GCF_021218885.2). NCBI lineage: Eukaryota > Metazoa > Chordata > Mammalia > Rodentia > Sciuridae > Marmota > Marmota monax. Next base: position 22,030,552 of record NW_026692781.1, read on the forward strand.
GTCCCCCTGGAAAGAATGGTGAAACTGGTCCTCAGGGTCCCCCAGGACCTACTGTAAGTTGACTCACATAAATTAGAGATGGAAGTGGGGTGGAGTTTGGGTAGGGGGAAGACTTTGGACTCTCTCTGACACTGTGTCATTGTAATTTACCAAAGAAATTGTGAATTTGTTTAGTTATCTAGTTAAAAGCTTGCAATAGTATGCATGGTAATAGTCTTCGTTGGATTGCTTTCACAGCCCAGACTTCCCCTCTTCACACCCTTTTATTTTAAATTAAATTATAAGCCTGCCAAAATGTCAAGCGTAGACTAAGATGAAATGGCCTTTTGTAATGGAGTATATCATTATATTTTTCTACATAGGGGCCATCTGGTGACAAGGGAGACTCAGGACCTCCTGGTCCCCAAGGATTACAAGTAAGATCTTCTTCTTTAGACTTCACTGGTACTTGCTTTTACCAGACAATCCTATAATTTGCTTTTATAATTATTTTGTTGAGTGAATTGGCTGTTCGAATTTTTTGATAAGTTTGTCTTTAGTCCTAAAATGCCGGTCAATGTTAAGAGGTTGACATATCTTCAATACCTATTTCAGAATGTACACATTAAGTTGCTAAGAAAGAATTAAACTCATAGCTCTGTGTGTTCACATTTATTTTTCATTATAATATAGATCCATGTAACTAAATTTGTCTTGCCATTTTTATCAACTCATTTTTATATATAGCAATAGGAAAGAGATTAGCACAGGCGTGGAAGATATTATTATCTCATCTTTGTCATTGGATTTTGAGTAACACAAACTGTATATCTCTAGAAATACTATGAAAACTTCTTTGAATATCTTGAAAAAAATATGTTTATATGGAAAGCACTGTTTGAAGTGATCACATAATACAAATATGTCTCTCTGTAGGGCTTACCTGGAACTGGTGGTCCTCCAGGAGAAAATGGAAAACCTGGTGAACCAGTAAGTGCCATTTTATGTTTAGAAACTTATAATAAATAGTAATCATGCATCAATTATTAACTTTTTCACTTTTTCATCCTATGGCATATAAGTTGTGATATTTAGTTTTGAAATATTCATTATCAAAACAAAAATGATAATTTAAAAATCACCTGGAATGTTTGAATTTTACTATAAAATAAAGGAACTAAATAAAGACTACAAAACTTCAAGATTTAAACAATTTTACAAGATGAACAAACAAAGTGTATATATTTACTGCTTATATTTACATAATGCATTTTAATATGGACTTAATCATGTAATACCCACTTCCTAGGGTCCAAAGGGAGAAGCTGGTTCTCCTGGAGCTCCCGGAGGAAAGGTAATATATCGGTTTCTCTCTTTTTCCTCATTATACAGCAATTCATTTGTAATGCATTTTAAGAATGTTAAGCCAGGGCTGGAGACATGGCTCAAGCGGTAGCACGCTCTTCTGGCATGCGTGAGGCCAGGGTTCGATCCTCAACACCACATACAAAGATGTGTGTCCGCTGAAAACTAAAAAAAAAAAAAAATTAAAAAATTTCTCTCTCTCTAAAAGAAAAAAAAAATGTTAAGCCAAACTAGCACTTCTTTAGAAAATCAACATTTTAAATGTTTGGTAAGTCCATTTAGGGAAGCTCAAGACATTTCCAATACATTAAATTTGCTTCATCTAGAAAATCCAATTCTCTGACAGTAATAATAAACAGTATAGAATCAGCCATGGGCTTGAAGTCTCAAAAGGCAAATACTGCATTAATTCTCTATAGGAAAACTGTATTTGTAGAACGACTTCAAAATTTACCAAGCGAATAAAATAATAAATTTTTCAAAGAAAACTAATACTTAGGCAGAACAAGAATCTGACTTTCCTTGTTTAGTCTGTTTAAGTTTTCAGTTTCTATACAACTGATAAATATTTTTTTACAAATATAAAAATTTCCAAACTGCTCAAAAATATCTTAAGAACCTAGTGGCCTGTATCAAAATTACATAATCTAAGTTGCCTTTGTTTTGTTTTTAGCACTGGATTTTCTAACTTGAATATTTGCATTTTCCTATGACAGGGTGATGCTGGTGCTCCTGGGGAACGTGGGCCTCCTGGGTTGGCAGGGACCCCAGGTATCAGAGGTGGAGCTGGTCCCCCTGGCCCCGAAGGAGGAAAGGTAATGCCACAGAATTCAATTCCCCTATATTTTAGAAAACACATTTCATTTCTTTCTTTCCATTTACTATTCTCCCATAATTTCAGGGTCCTGCTGGTCCCCCTGGGCCACCTGGTACTGCTGGTTCTCCTGGTCTGCAAGGGATGCCTGGAGAAAGAGGAGGTCCTGGAGGTCCTGGCCCAAAAGGTGACAAGGTACTGACACGTTTTTTTTCTCTTAATTATGTAATGAAACAGATATTGTAGGTTAAAGGAAAGCCATATAGTAGAAATAATCTGTTTTCAAAATTAATGTTATCATTCTATACTAAGTAAAATTTGAGATGGATCAGAATGCCTAATCACAGCAAATCCTGAGGGTTGCTCCTCTTACTAGATTCTCACTGAGAATACTTACAATCTGATGACAATTGGTTTTATTTGACAGGGTGAACCAGGTAGTGCTGGTGCTGATGGTGCTCCAGGAAAAGATGGTCCAAGGGTGAGCATTCACATTTGGGATTAACAGGCCTTATTCATGTGTGGTATGGGACAGTCCCTTAGTTCAGTTCCTCATAATAAATTTAGCACTATACTTTGTCCTTTTTCTGGGCATTAAAAGAACCCAAATGACTTGATTATGTAAGTTACTAGTTTACATCTATCACTACCTGATCATTCTTTGATGACCTAAAAATGAAAACCCTCGAAACTATGATAAAGGTCTAAAATTAATGTCATCATGAGACCTAAAATCCAAAATAATCAATATTGCTATTAAAAAAACTTTTTTATTTTAAATAACATTATAATTCCATGGTACATTCATATCATGGAATACTATTGGCAATAAATGGAATGAAATATTGATATGCACAACTTATACAAACCTCAAGGACATCACTGACTGAAGAAAAGTCAACTTCAAAGGGATACAAAGTGCATGTTCTCATTCTTGCTTAATAGTCACAGAATAACATAATTAAAGAGTTGTGGATCATGTTAGTTGTTGTAAGGATTTAGGAACAAGAGGAGGTGGATATGGTCTAAACAGGTGGCACAAGAAGGTGGTACACTGATGACATAGTGTCTTGGGGTAGTCCTGGCAGGCAGCACATGATACAATTGTACAGAGCCATACACACATGGCACACACAGGACTGCATAAGTAACTGCTGAAATCTAGATGGATTGCACCAATGTCAGTTTCTTGGTTTAATATCTTACTATAGTTCTGTAAGATATGAATATTGGTGGACAGAATTTCTTATCCATTTCTTTGTATCCTTCTGCAAATCTGTGGCCATTTCAAAATAAAAGTTAAAAATATACAAGAAATTATAAAAATCCTATTCACATTAACAAACTTCTAGATTAGACTGGCTCAAATAAACCTAAGCTTTTTCATAGACATATTTACTGAAATCGTCTTAAAGAAATTCATGTATACTCCACTTTTGACAGACTAGATAGATAAGCCATCATTCAATTATTTTTAAATGCCTAATCATTTATGTATAAATGGATATAGATATATGGATAAAACTAATATTTGTAAGTTTCAAAATGTAATGTGAGTGATAGTACTTTGAGTAAACATTTTAAATGACCAAGCAGTTGAATTAAAGGAATGTAATTTTAAGAAGACATTATGCTAAGAGCTCTCATCACATACTATTTATCTTCTACAATAGAGATAAAAATGATGAATGAATCAATAAACTGCTGCTGAATCCTATTGTTTTCTAGGATCATCCTCAGAGAATCTGCTATTTACTAAACTTTTTAATCACTACACATAGTGATCAGCATAACATTCAAGCCATAAATGAAATCATATTATCTAGTTTATTTGATGAAAAGTTGTAAACATTCTCTTTAAATAATATGGAAAAAATGAAGTGTTTTATCTTCAAAATTTAAAAGTATATTTTTATTTTCCTCAGGGTCCTACTGGTCCTATTGGTCCCCCTGGCCCCGCTGGTCAGCCTGGAGATAAGGTAGCACATAAAACTGTTTGTTAACAAGAATAAAATGACTTAGACTTTTGGATGCATGATAGAGACAATATTTGTTTATTCTCTTCTTAGGGTGAAGGTGGTGCCCCTGGACTTCCAGGTATAGCTGGACCTCGTGGTGGCCCTGTAAGTGTTAAAGACATTTCAACCTATTTTCATACCTCACACAGGACATAGCTACTTGTTCTGCCTCCCCACCGCCCCCCCACACACACTTTTTTTTTTTTTTAAACAATTCTGCCCCAGATACCCTGAGCCTCAATTTGGAGGTTCTATATCTAGGAACACATGACAAAATCCACAAGAGACATTTGTAAGCCATGCTTTCTTGCTTGAATAATTCTGGAAGAATTAAAATTGCACAAGTAATATACACTTGTAAATGAGTTTCTTAAACCTACAGAATCTTTACCTGACAGTCTTTCTAGGTTAAAAATTCTCTACTCCAGGGTTAAGACTCAAGATAGATATCTAATAGACTTTTTTAATTAACTGATTTTTCAATAAACCGTTTTACCATATTTTTAAATGCTTAGATTTCTGAGAGTTAGATAATTAAATGTGCTAAATATTTCAACATTTTAAAAGTTTGTGTTTTCTTGCAAATAATAACCATGGTCAGAGGCAGACAGAGTCAATAGCTGTGGTGTTGTCTGCTCTGAATTTTGCTGAGAAGTGGTAAAGACATCAGAAGTTAAACTCTGTGTGTTATCTTTGCACATTTCCTGTTTAAAAGAAAAATAAGATGACACAGGGGACAATAAGCACTGCCTGGGGGGAAAGGTCTTCACTGTGACTAATGAGGATATTTTCCTCTGCAGGGTGAGAGAGGTGAGCATGGACCTCCTGGCCCTGCTGGCTTCCCTGGTGCTCCCGTAAGTATGCATGTTTAAACAAGTATATCACACAGCTGCAAAATAGAAATATAACTCAACTTTAGGGTTCTAGTCTTTCTTGGGCCACTTATTCCCTGAGAAGTTATTTTACCTCTGTGTTTCTTTAATTTACATATATTCTCACTTTTTTTAAAAAAATATTTATTCTTAAGCTTTAGGTGGATACAATATCTTTATTTTACATTTATGTGGTGCTGAGGATCAAACCCGGTGCCTTGTGCATGCTAAGGGAGCACTCTACCACTGAGCCACAACCCCAGCCCATATATTCTCATTCTATTAAAAATGGAAATAAAAACACCTGTCCTGCATTTATGTCTGGGTAATGAGGCTAGAGCAACATCATAGATTTAAAAGTGCCCAAGGTCTTTAAAGTTCTTCCATTATCAGATGATGTTAATTAAAATTTTCTCTAAATTTAGTTTTTATCAAAGGAATTATTTTCAAACGCATAAATCCTTGGAAAGGCTTTCTTTCTAATGGCAAATTATGTACACCTCAGGCTTTCTTAATAAATTTTTTCTATCATGAGGATATTTTGATTGCCTTTACTTTGGCATGGATTCCGAGAGCTCGCTATTCTTATTTTATTTCAACTTCTTTCATCTGAAGAATGCTATATTCTGAAAAGAAATAAGGATACACCAAGTGTGTTGTTAAGGATGTCAGCCAACAGGCCTTTGTTTCTGCTTTCAGGGACAGAATGGTGAGCCTGGTGCTAAAGGAGAAAGAGGCGCCCCTGGTGAGAAAGGTGAAGGAGGCCCTCCTGGAGTTGCAGGGCCCCCTGGAGGTGCAGGGCCTGCAGTAAGTACTCTCTAAGCTTTTAAGGGAATTTGATACTTCATGTTGACACAGCATGCCATAATTTTCATAGGCATATAATTCTAAATTTGAATCTTGGATCCAGCAGTCTAGATAGGACAACATCCACGTTATTTTAATCTTCATAAGTTTACTGGTTATTGAAGGTTAAATGCTTCTCTCAAGTTCTTTTTTTTTTTTTTTTTGGTGCTATACTAAATAACCCTTTTCTCCCTCCATTCATACAGGGTCCTCCTGGTCCCCAAGGTGTAAAGGGTGAGCGTGGCAGTCCTGGTGGTCCTGTAAGTATTGATCCTCTTAACTATTATTGAAAAGCATTGACTAATATAAAAAAAAAAACTGCTTGAAAGATATTAGCGCCATAAAGTGAACATAGAAATTATTATCACTTATTGATGAGTAATAAGTAAATTCCAAGGAGATAAAGCTAACCGTATGTGACTTCAAGGTAGAATGTTGATACCATCACATTTCTTATACTTTATATTTGTTTCCAGTGAATCATTACTTGTTCTACTTTTGAAATTAAAATATATATATATATATATATATATATATATATATATATATACACACACACTATTATTTCACAGGGTGCTGCTGGCTTTCCTGGTGCACGTGGTCTTCCTGGTCCTCCTGGCAATAATGTAAGTTTTTTATAACTTTTTTTTTTCATTATGTACTTCCGAAAGAGCATTCATATAGCTATAAGACAAGAAACACATATTGCTACTTTCTATTGAGTCCCATAAAAAAATTACTTGAAAAAAGGTTTGAAAAAAAGGAAAGAAAAATTCACTTTTTCATTAATACTTAAATTTTCATATTTAAATTTCCAACAATTTTGTGTAGGGTAACCCAGGGCCACCAGGCGCCAGTGGTGCTCCAGGCAAAGATGGACCCCCAGGTCCTGCAGGTAACAGTGGTTCTCCTGGCAACCCTGGAGTGGCTGGGCCAAAAGGTGATGCTGGCCAACCAGGAGAGAAGGGACCACCCGGCGCCCAGGGACCTCCGGTGAGTGGCTTCATTGCTCTATTAATTGACAGTACTATTTTGCTCTCCATCATAAATTCAATGGAAGAAAGCATAGTCACATAAAGATGAACTGAGTCTTCATTATCTGTCACAACAGGGAGCTCCAGGCCCACTTGGAATTGCAGGGATTACAGGAGCACGGGGTCTTGCAGGACCACCAGGCATGCCAGGTCCTAGAGGAAGTCCTGGTCCTCAGGGTCTCAAGGTGAGTGCAGTCATCTTTCATTGGACTCTTGGTTTCTTTGATAGCATTCATCGATCACCTCATCCCATCAAGTGTGAGAGGTTTTCATTTCATAGGTTCAAACTCTCTAAGGGATTCCCTTTTTGTATACTTTTAGATTTGCAGAAACACAAATTTTATTAAATGGTCCCAGGACACAAAAACAGGCAAATCATTATCAAGCTTTAAATATAAACACAAGCAAATTAATATCAAAGAAAAATAATCTTACCATCTCAAATACTGCTGTTAAGAAAGTTGTGAATATTCTTGAGCTTGTTGTCTGTCAATCTTGAAGGAAGTAACATTCTTTGCTTACAAATCTATGAAAGTCTTTAACTGATACCTATTATCCATCCACTCTAGTCATTTTGCAGTCTTCATTTACTTTTACTAGTATTACCATAATATTTTAGTAGATAGCATTTAAAATGTTCCATTTGGTAAGTAGGGTAATCAAATTTCATTTTTATTTGTGCTCACATTATGACACTGTAAGCATTTCTTTTGAAAATGTCAAGTAATATTGTCATGAGATTAAAATTTAATATTAAGTGTACTCAATTTGTATGGTATAACCAGTAGATGTATAGTTTTCATATAGCAAAAGTATTCAATAAAAGCTAGTCTAATAGTCAGCATAAAACTATAGTTCTTTGATGATAAACCATTATATTTTCTTGCATTACTCCTGTCTATTTATACAACTCACTTTAGAATGTACTCTGAATAAGATAATCTGTGTAATTATGCATTCCCTTAATATCCCAAGTCACTGAACAAATGAGAAAATGCAAGAAGCTTGCTCCCCCTCTAATTTTGCCCCATGGTGGGCATAGTGTAGGGAAAAGAACTTCAGTAGAAACTGAGTAAAACAAGATATTTCTATGAAAAATAAAGAGATGTGATAACACCATATTAATTGGTTTCTTGAGTTAAGGTAATATCTTTTACTCCTCTGTACACAGGGTGAAAGTGGGAAACCAGGTGCTAGTGGCCACAATGGGGAACGTGGTCCTCCTGGACCCCAAGGTCTCCCTGGTCTGGCTGGTGCAGCTGGTGAACCTGGAAGAGATGTAAGTAGCAATTCTTAGGAGATGTTCAACAAGTCAGGTAGAATTTAGTCACTTACCTAAAGAGAAATACAATTGAGCCTTAATATCTGAGAGTATAAATATGGCCAAGTAGCCAAGTTCTCTTTGCTTCTCTAATAATATATTCTTCCTATTGCAACTCAGAATAGCCTTTAAGGGCTCTGGTCCTTAATATTGACCCAATAAATAATCATGAGAAAATATGAATTGTAGCTAAATTAAGAAACAAGTTAGTAGAGAGAGCCTCAATTTACGACATTTTTTTTGGTGAAATGTTCCTCAGTTATCTGCGATTAGTCATTTCTTATTATTTTAGATTTTTAAATTAATGTTTTAAATTGACAAATCTTAATTGTATATGTGAATAGATACCATGTGATATTTTGATATATGTATAAAATGTGGAATTATCAAGTAGACTTCCATTATCAGATCACTTTTTCTCAAACTTTTTTTTTCCTAATCATATCACCTTATTCCACCTTATAAAATTTAGTATCCTATAAATACTCCATATCTGTTCAGGTTTTATGATGCTTTGAAGGGCCAAACTGCATTGTAATACCTACAACTTATTGCCCAAGAACTGATTTCCACACCTTGAGAACTATATTGCCCCATTAAGAATGAGTGGTTTATATTGTATTTGGATGGTTTGAAGGAAGTTTATTTCCTTTCCCTCTCTCTCTCTCTTTTAATCAGGGAAACCCTGGATCAGATGGTCTGCCAGGCCGAGATGGTGCTCCTGGTAGCAAGGTATAACAAACACATGAATCATAAGTATGTGTACTATAAGCACGTGATCATCTCATTTATTTTGGATCTGTGAATTTGTCCCCAGGGTGATCGTGGTGAAAATGGCTCTCCTGGTGCCCCTGGTGCTCCTGGTCATCCAGGCCCACCTGGTCCTGTTGGTCCAGCTGGAAAGAGTGGTGACAGAGGAGAAGCTGTGAGTCCTGATCAGCACTGCCTCTCTTTACTTGTCTGTTTTTCTCAATGAAAAAGATTTGCAATGAGAAGATAGAATGTCAAATCTTCTGACCAAAATATCTGTTCTGATTTATGTTACAGTTCTTACACTAGTGGTTCTTAGGCAAATACAATAATCAAGATGTAATAGGAGTTTCTAGCATTTAGTCAATGAAAAAATTCCTATCTAAAACCTGAAACAGTGTTAATCAGAACAACAATCTGTATGCTGAGTAAATACAAAACTAAACTAATAGAACTGTTGTCTAGCTTTCCAGGTTAGACCCCCCTTGTATAGATACAAATAGGAAAAGGACTTTGAAGGACAAAGCAAATTTCTAATAATGCATGCTATTGTTCCTTCACAATGAAATTGTTAACTTTTCAAAACAAAATTGTACTAATGAACATAAACAATTCTATGTTTATTTGTTCATTTGTTTGTTTTTGTCCCAGGGCCCTGCTGGTCCTGCTGGTGCTCCTGGTCCTGCTGGTTCCCGAGGTGCTCCTGTAAGTTTCGTTCTCTGTTTTAACTCATCATATAGTGCAGGAAATATTCTATTTTCTGGCATGGTCAGGAAAAGAGAATAACACAATATATAACTTTGTAACAAATATAAACTCCCCTTTGGCGATACAGAATACAATTCAGGTTCTAAAAATTCTTTGAGGTCAAGGATATAAACATCAGTTATTGGAATTCCATGCATTTAGTAGCACAAAGTTAAAGCAACCACAAAAAGCAGTCTTTATTGTTTCATGAATGTGTGAAGTGTCTGTTCATGGGGATTTCTAACTAGAATGCCATACAAGAAATTTAATTTCTATAAATTCTATTTTATTTTTTCAAAGTGTATGCATGTATATGGCCTTAATTTTAAACATATTTCTAAAGGGTCCTCAAGGCCCACGTGGTGACAAAGGTGAAACTGGCGAACGTGGCTCTAATGGTATCAAAGGACATCGAGGATTCCCAGGCAATCCAGGCCCCCCAGGTTCTCCTGTAAGTACATCCATTGTTAGAAAATCTCCTTGAATGCACTTAACTGATGAGTGGATAAAAATTTAAAGACTGAGAAAACATTCCATCTCTGAAAGTATATGCCAGAAGGGATTAAAAAATAGTTCAAGAATTTATTTGAAATAACACTAGGCATAAAACAGTGTGGAAATTAAAAAGAAAAGCACAACTCATTAGGATCACCATGGTTTTTTGATCTGATCATAAATGTTCAGTTTCCTAAAAAATTTTAAGGATGTCACTTATATTTATACTTCTTTTCTTTCTAGGGTCCTTCTGGTCACCAGGGTGCTGTTGGTAGTCCAGGACCTGCAGGCCCCAGAGTAAGTACTACAGACATACATTGGAAGGTCCACATTTTAAAATGTTTTCACTATAGGAAGTTATTCTAACTTTATGATATTGTGATAATTTCTTAGGGACCTGTTGGACCTCATGGACCTCCTGGAAAAGATGGAACCTCTGGACATCCAGGTCCCATTGGACCACCAGGGCCTCGAGGTAACAGAGGTGAAAGAGGATCTGAGGTAAGACATCACTTGAACATGTGTATACTTAATTTTCTGCAATCTTCACATTTTCAGAAATTCTGTACAATATTATCAAACTGATGTAGTGAGTTAAATACAAAGTAATAATTTGATTTAGAAAACCAGCAATAACTCAAAAACATTCTTGACTGCATTAAGACTTTTTCCTCCAAACTATAAGAACAAGGGGAAAAAAAGGTTTTATAGTTTGATAACTGGTAACTTAAAATAATGTTATCTGCTCAATTAACCAAATGAACCAGGCAAGTTTCGATCTCATTCTCTAGAATTCACAACTGGGATAATCTTGGCAATTTGCATGTATGTAGTGAATTTACTTCTAAACTTTCACTGTTGTGATTCTTATATTGCTACTGATACCATCATTTCTAATACATTCCTGTCTCACACCTTTAAGGTAAATGAAATATAAACCATTATATCTACAAACTATGCATGGAGCAATGAAAACACAAATAAGTGATCAACCCAAAGACTCCAGGCTAATGGAAAATTTGGGATCAGAACCTAGGTTTCCTTATTTTGTTCCCGCTATGATGACAGTGTTAGAGTTGTGTTTTCTGGGCTGTTTGCCTACATTCTTTATACAGGCAAATGATAGAGTAAAATATATTCTTAAACACTACTTACATTTACATAGTGGAACAATACATTTCTTGGTTGTGAATTATAGTTATTTAAGTTTATAATAATGTGACTATAAAAGCACCCAAGTGAACATTTGTTAAAGTAACTATGACACAACATATGAGTTGTTTTCAATGCATTTTCTTGGATGAGTGGTATAATCTTTCAGCGGCAACCAAGCAATAACACTTCAGTGATCCATGTTTTTACCTATTCTAGGGCTCCCCAGGACACCCAGGACAACCAGGCCCTCCTGGACCCCCTGGTGCCCCTGGTCCTTGCTGTGGTGGTGGGGCTGCCGCCCTAGGTGGGGTTGGAGGTGAAAAATCTGGTGGTTTTGCACCATATTATGGAGATGAACCAATGGATTTCAAAATCAACACTGAAGAAATTATGTCTTCGCTGAAATCTGTTAACGGACAAATAGAAAGCCTCATTAGTCCTGATGGTTCTCGTAAAAACCCTGCTAGGAACTGCAGAGACCTGAAATTCTGCCATCCTGAACTCAAGAGTGGTATGTTTGAGAGTCTTAATACTCATGGCCACAGGACTAAAGACAAAGCTGCTTATTTTAGAATTTTTGTTTTTAATTTTTTATTGTTGGTTGTTCAAAACATTACAAATTTCTTGATATATCATATTTCACACTTTGATTCAAGTGGGTTATGAACTCCCATTTTTACCCCATATACAGATTGCAGAATCACATCAGTTACACATCCATTGATTTACATATTGCCATACTAGTGTCTGTTGTGTTCTGCTGCCTTTCCTATCCTCTACTCTCCCCCCTCCCCTCCCCTCCCCTCCCCTCCCCTCTTCTCTCTCTACCCCCTCTACTGTCATTCATTTCTCCCCCTTGTATTATTTTTCCTCACTGTGAATGGAAAATATTTTTAAGCCAAATTAGTAAATACTGTTAACTGAATTGAAAATGCTGTGACAAAATATTTAAAGTGTAACATAAATAACTTCAAGATATTTCAAATATAGAAAAACTTAAGAATAATTTTGTAGAAATTGTAATACAAATCATAGCTTAGTATATTTCTGAATATTATCAGAGTGATGTGAGTGATAAAGTGACATAATGTCATTGCATTCTCAGGATTAAATATGCATCATTTTAGTGTAATTTGGCTATTGCTGTGTGTATGTATTATAATTTAACTAATTGTAAAGTCTCATTATTAAAAATTTCAAATTTAGAAACAAATGAAAAAATGTTAAAGAATTACATAGAATATTATTATAGTGGAAGGTTTTTCACACATTAAGTTAACTATTTCTTAAAAACAAAATTATTTCAAGCTTGTAAGTATCTAGATACGGAGTATTGCCTTGGTCTGAGTTACTTGTACAAATTAATTAAAATAGGTTTAGATAGATTGACATAATTCTGGATTAGACAGCCAGCTTATTTTGTTAAACAAATTCACATTAGATATTCACTCATTTTTTTAAAAAAAGAAGTGAATTTACCACATCATATACACCAATCAAAAGTTCTTGGCTTAGTATATCTCCATTATTCAAAACCAAGACATTATATTTATTTTGCCATTTTCTACAGTTAAAGCTAACTTTTTACCTTGGTAATTTTATTTTAAATATTCTCTATATACTATACATAAAATATAAAACCATTAGCAGTTGACACTATTATGTCTTATCAGTAAACAAAGACATTCTGGTTCAAGTCTCATTACTGGATTTTATTAACAATACCTATTGCACTTTTTTCTTTTTCTTTTTTTTTTTTTTTTGACTATTCAGGAGAATATTGGGTTGATCCTAACCAAGGTTGCAAGATGGATGCTATCAAAGTATTCTGTAACATGGAAACTGGGGAAACATGCGTACAGGCTAGTCCTTTGACTGTTCCACGTAAGAACTGGTGGACAGATACTGGGGCTGAGAAGAAACATGTCTGGTTTGGAGAGTCCATGGATGGTGGTTTTCAGGTAAGAAAGGACATACCTTTTGAAGTAAGTCATCCCTACTTACCCAAGATATTCTGTTCCTCCTAACTGTGCATCACAAAGCTATGTTAATTAATACATAGAAGAGTCCAAAGGACTCTTGTATATTGGGGTGACTATGCTTTTATAACTTTCGTCTCAATAAGAGCTAAACTAGATTGAATTACTTTGCAGGCACACATCTTTTTTTCACTTCTTAAGAATATTTTACTCTGGCACACTATAAAAAATATATTTATATTTATATATGAATAGCTTATATTGCAACATTCATACTATTACTACATGAAGCTCTTACATGAAGGTAAAACTATAATGTTTGATCATTTTTATTTATTCCCTATTACAGTTTAGCTACGGCAATCCTGAACTTCCTGAAGATGTGCTCGATGTTCAATTGGCATATCTTCGACTTCTCTCAAGCCGGGCCTCCCAGAACATCACATATCACTGCAAGAATAGCATTGCATACATGGATCAGGCCAGTGGGAATGTAAAGAAAGCCCTGAAGTTGATGGGGTCAAATGAAGGTGAATTCAAGGCTGAAGGAAGTAGCAAATTCACATACACAGTTCTGGAGGATGGTTGCACTGTAAGTAATGAGTTTTATCTACATAGTTCATATTGCAGTTAGCATTTCTTGATTAATCATTTTTTGAAATGAAAAAATAAAAACAACAGGGCAAACAAAAGATGACATTTGTTGTGAATTTGGCATAGCTTCTACCAATGCACTGCAGAGAATGTTACATACCACAAAAATAGATCTTAACTTCCAGGTGGAAAGCAGTTGAAGTTTAAACCTGTAATATAAATTTTACTAGATAATTGGGTTGTGATAATTTTTATGGTTCTATATGTTCTGCATAATAGTTATTATATGAATTCAATGCACAATATCTTCTCTTATAAAACTTCAGGTTAACTTCAAATCTATCTTGTGTTATTTGCATTTATGAACAAAGGAAGATCTTGCTGATAATGTTAGCAAGTTCCACTGGGGGTGATCAGTCCACTTTTTAGTAAGCAAATATATGCCTGGTAACAATAACCAGAACCAGGCCTCTGGAGAACGGGGAGGACTGTGGCAATCTTTCTACTGGGTCTACCCTCCAGTCCCATGAGACTTTTGACTAAGAGTATTGTTTAGCAACTAAAGGATTAAAATTTTAAATAAAGCAGGTCTCATATATATAAAAGATAACATGGCACACTTAAACTTCATTAGTAAAGAAAAATATTTTTCAGTTTAGTCATAAGGAAATTTCTAAGTAATTGTAAAGTCATGATCACTTATACTTTTTTGATCTTTTTTACAGAAACACACTGGGGAATGGAGCAAAACAGTCTTTGAATATAGAACACGCAAGGCAGTGAGACTACCTATTATAGATATTGCACCCTATGATGTTGGTGGTCCTGATCAAGAATTTGGTGTGGACATTGGCCCTGTTTGCTTTCTATAAGCCAAACTCTATCTGAAACTCCAGCAAAAAAAATTCCACATTCCATATGTGTTCCTTTTGTTCTAACCTTGTCAACCAGTACAAGTGACCAACTAAATTCCAGTTATTTATTTCCAAAATTTTTGGAAAATGTGTAATTTGACAAAAAAAGGATACTTTTTTTTTTTGCCGTTCTACAAATACAGTTCAAATGCTTTTTGTTTTATTTTTTTACCAATTCCAATTTCAAAATGTCTCAATGGTGCTATAATAAATAAACTTCAACACTCTTACAATAACACTGTGTTACATTCTTGAATCCTAGCCCATCTGTACAGCAATAATTGTGCTCACCAGTAAAAGATAATCTTTCTTTCTGAAATAGTCAGACATGAAATTAGAAATGACCTCCCTCTTTAACTACCTCAACTGGTCAGAAACAGATAAATTCTTTGAGTCCCAGAAGACTGAACAATTTGTGTAAGATGACCAAATGTATGAATCTCATTGATTAATTTCCTAGAACATTGGTTAAAAAAAAAAAAAAAAGGTAGTCCAAAAACTTAAGCAAACATTTTCTAAGCCACAGTTATCTTCATCTTGGCTATCAAATGCTATTCAAGGTGCTTCTCTCTTTACTTGTCATTGCTGGTGAAAATGAAAAACATTTGGGAGGCTTTAAAGACACATGTTATGGTGCTAATGAACTTTCACTTTCAGAACTCTACTTTCAAACCATGAATGCACAATGTCTGTACCTGTCTCCCATCAGAAAGATTAATTGGCATGCCACAGGGAATCTGTCCCTTCATCCTGTAAAAATCAAACAAATTATGGGGCTGCTTTTGTCACAATAACACGGAGAATGTTTTGAAATTTTCCTTTGTAAGCTTGTATGTGGTTGTTGATCTTTTTTTCTTACAGACACCCATAATAAAATATCATAATGAAACACTCCTGGTTTTCGTCACTGTTCACAGGTCTAACGAATACATGTCTACACCCAAGAACTCTAATGATTTTCTTGAAAAATAGATTCAATTATAACTTTCAAGTTTAATTATACAACGATTTGAGAATATGAAATTATATAACATGTTCAGAATAGAGAGAATGCTCAGGAGGGAATCATGCAGATTTTTAGATCATATTTAGTGGAGTTCTTGGAGCATATTGAAAACTGAGAGCATTCTGTTTGAAAGGATTAGTCTCCAGGAATGGTAACATAGTAAATAGGGTGTCACTAAAGTGGGAATGATCAGGGAGGAAGACTGATCCAGCAAAACACTTTACTATTCAGAATAATGGAAAAATATCACATAATTTCACCCATATTTAGAATCTAAAAAAGTTGAACTCATTAAAGAGAAGTAATGTATCAGTTAGTAGGGGCTGTAGGTGAGACAAGTTTGGAAAGATATTGGTTGAAGGAGAGAAAATTAGAGTCAGATTACAGTAATAAACTTGAGAGATCTTTTGTACAACATGAAAACTATAGTTAACAACAATGCACTGTATTCCTGAAAATTGCTAAGAGAGTAGATCTTAAGTGTTCTCACCAAAAAGAAAAAAGTAGATAAGGTATGAATATGCTAATTAGCTTGATTTAGCCATTCCACAATGTATACCTGTTTCAAAACATCATGTTGTATATGATAAATACACACAAATTTTATTGCCCATTAAAAATTAAACTAATACTTTTCTAAAAATATTTAAAATAATTTCAAGATGAAGCATTTTCTACCATCTCTATATGCTGTCACTTTGACCTTGTGGGTCAGCCCCCTCCACCATCAAGTTTTTATCCTTATAGTCACCATGAATAAAATTAGTATGATCTTGAATACTTTATAATTTGAGATTTAATCACTCTATATCACTAAGAAAAACAATAATACTTTCAAAATTGAAAATTTATCAAATATCAGGGCTCATTGTCTACTTCTCCTCCAACTTAGAAGCAACCAATGTTTACAGTTTCTGATGCATCTTTTGAGAAATGTTTTATTGAATTTAATTTTCTTCATTCAATAATATATCACAATATTATATATTATTTACATATAAGTTTTTAATGCATATAAATGTTTAAATATATACACAAAGAGGCAGTGCACACAAGCCAGTTGTATGGCTTAGCAAATTATATTTCTTAGCATTTTATTTTAAACAAAGAGAATCATATGATATACAGCGTTCCTTTCCCATATTTGTAACTACTATATCATAGACAGTAGTTTATTTTACTAATATAGCTTTAACACATTATGTGTAATTGATACATAATATTCAGATAAAGGAAGACTTAAAATTATTATTCTTTCGCTTATTCATTTATTCAGTACCTACCCAAGCATTTAAAGCCCTATCTTACTGCAAGAAATTTGCAATCAATGTTTTATTTGAGGTTAGAAGCAATTTGCTTTTCCAGTCTTTAATTGAATTTAGGATTTAGGAATGTGATCTGAGCTTGGTAAATCTGACAGACACACCCAAAAGTTTGAATCTGGAGATATTTGTATTAGTTTCTTATCACTGCTGTAGCATATTGCCACAAAGTTGGTGACTTTCTACTCCATATAATTTTTTTCACATTTCTGGAGTCTAAATATTTTACTTTGCAAAAATCTAAACTAGGTCTTGTCTAAAACAGAAGTGTCCAGCAAGGCTATGTACCTTTTGAGAGACTCTAGGGAGAAACTATGTCTTTTCCTCTCCCAGATCCCATGGTTTGTGATCCACTTTCATGTTCAAAGCTAGCAATATTTGGCCAAGTCTTGCCCACATCACATCATTCTGATATTGACTCTTGTGCCTTCCTCTCACATATAAGAACTTTTATGATAATGTGGAGCCCAATTAGATAAACCAGGATAATTGTCACATTTCAGGGTCACCTTATGGCAGCCTTGATTCTAACCAGCAACTTTAATTCCTTCCTGGCTCATGAAATGAAAAACAGTCACAGGTTCTAGGAATTCATAGATGAATTTACTTAGGGAGACACCATTCCATCTACCATTGTAGTAACACAAAAAGTATGAAGAATAACAAAGACATTTTGGTGGTTGTCACAGCTGTAATTGAGGCAGTAAAAGTCAGATTTCAAACATAGTTTGAGCAATAGTGCCAGAAATGACATCCACTATCCAGTGTTTATTCCAGAAATACCAGGTGCTTCTGGAGTATTATTTTGAAGTTTCCCTTGAAAACAAGCATTCACTTCATTTCTGTTGATTTTATAATTTTGGATTCTATACCTTTGTTTGAATTGCCCTGAATAAGATGCATTATTGCATTTCAATATAAGTCAGTTAAAGTTGGTTTAGGATATTTATAGCTAAGAATCAAGACGAGGTCAGCAATTGGTAACTGCAGAGATAGCAGACAGTAGAAACGCAAGAAAATGAAAATATTTCAGGATCGACTATTTGTATTTGTTGGGGTAAAAGTAGAAAAATTTAGATCATATCCAGGAGAGGGAATTTTGAAGTCCATAGAAAGAGGGTTAATCCTCTATGATCACACAAAGTGTTTTGCACTTTAAAGTCAAGTCTCAAGGAGACAAGGGTCTCCACTACACAATGGTACATTTGATTTTATGAGAAACTGCAGGACTGCATATGAGTATGGCTGTTTTTACTCAGTAATATAAAGACAGAAAATGACAAGTTCAAATCCTTAACTTCTTGGCTTAAGGCACAAAAGGAAATCTGCCCTTTCTCTGTGCTTAAATAGAAACATAAATATTGTTTAAAAGTTTCATCTCTTTGCCCAAGAGTTGCACTAATAAAAAGAAGGCCAAATGTAAATCTTTACTCTGCAGATCACCAGACTTCAACGTAAATCTAAATTTTCTAATTCTCTAGTTGATGATTGTTCCATGTCTGGGAAGTGGCAGGACCCTTGATGTTTGAATAAGGCTTATGGAAGAATTGTTTTGAAACATTTCTGTTTCACATTAAGTATCTTTAACTACAAGACCCCTATAAAATAGGACCTCTATTCCCTGCCTGGTAATATTTCTGCTATTTTTAAAATGCAAGATGTTCATAAGAAAGGATTAATTCTCTTCATGTCTCATTCCCAGCACTGCTTATTGTCTCAAGATTTACAACTAGAGTCAGATTCCAGAATGAACTTTGAATTCCAAAAAGCCAATCTCAGGAGGAGATTTTTATAAGTAAAAAAAAAAAAAAAGGTAGATGAATACTTTAGGCTTTGAAGAGGGAATGTAGGTAGAATACCATACTATCTACTATATGTTATTCCATGTTCAGTACTCTGCCAAACACTAGAGAAAAATATGCCACATAGTCACTTTCCTTTACAAATGTGTTGTCTAGAATAGGCAAGTTGAACCCATATGAAATGGCAAAAAAGTATTCACAGTATACAATAAAGTGCTTCATTGTGCTGGGCTAACCATAAGAGATAAAGATGGTGGAACAGAAAAGGGATTATTGCTCAGTAATAATTATATTGTTTGGACAGTTATTTAAGAAGATAAAACTTATGATAAAAAAGGAGTATTATTTAGTTAAATGGTAGGAAAAGGAAGGCCATTTCAGAATAAGACACACACACAAAAAAATTGAGGGGAATTAGAAGCAGCCATGATTTCTTTTTTTTTTTTTATTTTTTTTTTAAATTTTTTATTGTGGGTTGTTCAAACCATTACAAATTTCTTGACATATCATATTCCACACTTTGATTCAAGTGGGTTATGAACTCCCACCTTCACCCCATACACATATTGCAGAATCACATCAGTTACACATCCATTGATTTACATATTGCCATACTAGTGTCTGTTGTGCTCCGCTGCCTTTCCCATCCTCCACCCTCCCCCCTCCCCACCTCTCCCCTCCCCTCCCCTCCTCTCTCTCTACCCCCTCCACTGTATAACCCTGAGGGTCTCCTTCCATTACCATGCAATTTCCCTTCTCTCTCCCTTTCCCTCCCACCTCTCATCCCTGTTAAATGTTAATCTTCTTCTCCTGCTCTTCGTCCCTACTCTGATCTTAGTTACTCTCCTTATATCAAAGAAGACATTTGGCATTTGTTTTTTAGGGATTGGCTAGCTTCACTTAGCATAATCTGCTCTAATGCCATCCATTTCCCTGCAAATTCTATGATTTTGTCATTTTTTAATGCAGAGTAATACTCCATTGTGTATAAATGCCACATTTTTTTTATCCATTCGTCTATTGAAGGGCATCTAGGTTGGTTCCACAGTCTTGCTATTGTGAACTGTGCTGCTATGAACATCGATGTAGCAGTGTCCCTGTAGCATGCTCTTTTTAGGTCTTTAGGGAATAGACCAAGAAGGGGAATAGCTGGGTCAAATGGTGGCTCCACTCCCAGCTTTCCAAGAAATCTCCATACTGCTTTCCAAATTGGCTGCACCAATCTGCAGTCCCACCAGCAATGTACAAGTGTACCCTTTTCCCCACATCCTCGCCAGCACTTGTTGTTGTTTGACTTCATAATGGCTGCCAATCTTACTGGAGTGAGATGGTATCTTAGGGTGGTTTTGATTTGCATTTCTCTGACAGCTAGAGATGTTGAGCATTTTTTCATGTACTTATTGATTGACTGTATGTCCTCCTCTGAGAAGTGTCTGTTCAGGTCCTTGGCCCATTTGTTGATTGGGTTGTTTGTTCTCTTATTGTCTAATTTTTTGAGTTCTTTGTATACTCTGGATATTAGGGCTCTATCTGAAGTGCGAGGAGTAAAGATTTGTTCCCAGGGTGTAGGCTCCCTATTTACCTCTCTTATTGTTTCTTTTGCTGAGAAAAAACTTTTTAGTTTGAGTGAGTCCCATTTGTTGATTCTAGTTATTAACTTTTGTGCTATGGGTGTCCTATTGAGGAATTTGGAGCCCGACCCCACCGAATGTAGATCGTAGCCAACTTTTTCTTCTATCAGACGGCGTGTCTCTGATTTGATATCAAGCTCCTTGATCCATTTTGAATTCACTTTTGTGCATGGCGAGAGAAAGGGATTCAGTTTCATTTTGTTGCATATGGATTTCCAGTTTTCCCAGCACCATTTGTTGAAGATGCTATCCTTCCTCCATTGCATGCTTTTAGCCCCTTTATCAAATATAAGATAGTTGTAGTTTTGTGGATTGGTTTCTGTGTCCTCTATTCTGTACCATTGGTCCACCCGCCTGTTTTGGTACCAGTACCATGCTGTTTTTGTTACTATTGCTCTGTAGTATAGTTTGAAGTCTGGTATCGCTATACCGCCTGATTCACACTTCCTGCTTAGCATTGTTTTTGCTATTCTGGGTCTTTTATTTTTCCATATGAATTTCATGATTGCTTTCTCTATTTCTACAAGAAATGCCGTTGGGATTTTGATTGGCATTGCATTAAACCTATAGAGAACTTTTGGTAATATCGCCATTTTGATGATGTTAGTTCTGCCTATCCATGAACAGGGTATATTTTTCCATCTTCTAAGATCTTCTTCTATTTCTCTCTTTAGGGTTCTGTAGTTTTCATTGTATAAGTCTTTCACCTCTTTTGTTAGGTTGATTCCCAAGTATTTTATTTTTTTTGAAGATATTTTGAATGGAGTGGTTGTCCTCATTTCCATTTCAGAGGATTTGTCGCTGATATACAGGAATGCCTTTGATTTATGCATGTTGATTTTATATCCTGCCACTTTGCTGAATTCATTTATTAGCTCTAATAGTTTCTTTGTAGAGCCTTTTGGGTCTGCTAGTTATAGAATCATACCATCTGCAAATAGTGATAATTTAAGTTCTTCTTTTCCTATTTTTATGCCTTTAATTTCTTTCCTCTGTCTAATTGCTCTGGCCAGTGTTTCGAGAACTATGTTGAAGAGAAGTGGAGAGAGAGGGCATCCCTGTCTTGTTCCAGATTTTAGAGGGAATGCCTTCAGTTTTTCTCCATTCAGAATGATGCTAGCCTGAGGCTTAGCATAGATTGCTTTTACAATATTGAGGTATGTTCCTGTTATCCCTAGTTTTTCTAGAGTTTTGAACATAAAGGGATGCTGTACTTTGTCAAATGCTTTTTCCGCATCTATTGAGATGATCATATGGTTCTTATTTTTAAGTCTATTGATGTGGTGAATAACATTTATTGATTTCCGTATATTGAACCAGCCTTGCATCCCAGGGATGAATCCTACTTGATCATGGTGTACAATTTTTTTGATATGTTTTTGTATCCGATTCGCCAGAATTTTGTTGAGGATTTTTGCATCTAGGTTCATTGGAGATATTGGTCTGTAGTTTTCTTTCTTTGAAGTGTCTTTGTCTGGTTTAGGTATCAGGGTGATGTTGGCCTCATAGAATGAATTTGGAAGTTCTCCCTCTTTTTCTATTTGCTGAAGTAGCTTGAAAAGTATTGGTATTAGTTCTTCTTTAAAGGTTTTCTAAAATTCTGCTGTATACCCATCCGGTCCTGGGCTTTTCTTAGTTGGTAGTCTTTTTATGGTTTCTTCTATTTCCTCAATTGATATTGGTCTGTTTAGGTTTTCTATATCCTCCTGACTCAATCTGGGCAGATCATATGACTTAAGAAATTTATCTATGCCTTCACTATCTTCTAATTTATTGGAGTATAAGGATTCAAAATAGTTTTTGATTATCTTCTGTATTTCTGAAGTGTCTGTTGTGATATTGCCTTTTTCATCCCGTATGCTAGTAATTTGAGTTCTCTCTCTTCTTCTCTTTGCTAGCATGGCTAAGGGTCTGTCGATTTTGTTTATTTTTTCAAAGAACCAACTTTTAGTTTTGTCAATTTTTTCAATTGTTTCTTTTGTTTTGATTTCATTAATTTCAGCTCTGATTTTCATTATTTCTTGCCTTCTACTTCTTTTGCTGTTGTTTTGCTCTTCTTTTTCTAGGATTTTGAGATGAAGTATGAGATCATTTATTTGTTGGTTTTTTCTTTTTTTAAGGAATGAACTCCACGCAATGAATTTTCCTCTTAGAACTGCTTTCAATGTGTCCCATAGATTCCGATATGTTGTGTCTGTGTTTTCATTTATCTCTAAGAATTTTTTAATTTCCTCCTTGATGTCTTCTATAACCCATTGATCATTCAGTAACCTATAGTTCATTCTCCAAGTGATGTATGCTTTTTCCTTCCTTCTTTTATCATTGATTTTCAGTTTCATTCCATTATGATCAGATAAGATGCATGGTATTATCTCTACTCCTTTATATTGTCTAAGAGTTGCCCTGTGACATAATATATGATCTATTTTTGAGAAGGATCCATGTGCTGCTGAGAAAAAAGTGTAACTGCTTGATGTTGGGTGGTATACTCTATATATGTCAATTAGGTCTAGGTTATTAATTGTGTTATTGAGTTCTATAGTTTCCTTATTCAACTTTTGTTTGGAAGATCTGTCCAGTGGCGAGAGAGGTGTGTTGAAGTCTCCCATGATTATGGTATGGTGGTCTATTAGACTCTTGAACTTGAGAAGAGTTTGTTTGACAAACATAGCTGCACCATTGTTTGGGGCATAAATATTTATGATTGTTATGTCTTGTTGGTGTATGGTTCCCTTAAGCAGTATGTAGTGTCCCTCTTTATCCCTTTTGATTAACTTTGACTTGAAATCTATTTTATTTGATCTGAGTATGGACACTCCTGCTTGTTTCCGAAGTCCATATGAGTGATATGATTTTTCCCAACCTTTCACCTTCAGCCTATGTATGTCTTTTCCTATCAAATGCGTCTCCTGTAGGCAGCATATTGTTGGGTCTTGTTTTGTGATCCATTCTACTAGCCTGTGTCTCTTAATTGGTGAGTTTAAGCCATTAACATTTAGGGTTATTATTGAGATATGGGTTGTTCTTCCAGCCATATTTGTTTATTTCTGTTACTAAACATGGTTTGTTTCCCTCTTTGATTATTTCCCCCCCCCCTTTATTGTCCTACCTCCCACTGTTGGTTTTCATTGTTATTTTCCATTTCCTCTTCCTGTAATGTTTTGCCGAGGATGTTTTGAAGAGATGGTTTTCTAGCTGCGAATTCTTTAAACTTTTGTTTATCATGGAAGGTTTTAATTTCATCTTCCATCCTGAAGCTTAATTTCGCTGGATACACAATTCTTGGTTGGAACCCATTTTCTTTCAGTGTTTGAAATATGTTATTCCAGGATCTTCTAGCTTTCAGAGTCTGTGTTGAAAGATCAGCTGTTATCCTGATTGGCTTACCCCTAAATGTAATCTGCTTCCTTTCTCTTGTAGCTTTTAAAATTCTCTCCTTATTCTGTATGTTGGGCATCTTCATTATAATGTGTCTAGGTGTGGATCTCTTATGATTTTGCACATTCGGCGTCCGTCCTGTAGGCTTCTAGGATTTGGGATTCTGTCTCATTCTTCAAGTCTGGGAAGTTTTCTCGTATTATTTCATTGAATAGACTGCTCATTCCTTTGGTTTGGAGCTCTGTACCTTCCTGTATCCCAATGACTCTTAAGTTTGGTCTCTTAATGTTATCCCATATTTCTTGGATGTTCTGCTCATGGTTTCTTAACAGTCTTGCTGAGCTGTCTATGTTCTTTTCAAGTTGAAATACTTTGTCTTCATTGTCTGATGTTCTATCTTCTAAGTGTTCTACTCTGATGGTAGTATTCTCCATTGAGTTTTTAAGTTGGTTTATTGCTTCCTGCATTTCTAGGATTTCTGTTTGTTTGTTTTTTTATAACCTCTATCTCCCTGTATAGTTGATCCTTTGCTTCCTGGATTTGTTTGCATAATTCATTGTCGAAGTGATCTTTCATTGTCTGATTTTGCTGTTTAATGTCTTCCTTGATACTCCAGATCATCTGAAGCATGTATATCCTGAATTCTTTATCTGACATTCCATCTGCTGCAGCTGTTACCTCTTCTAAAGTTGCGTTGACCTGCATTGCTTGTGGTCCTTTCTTTCCTTGTCTTTTCATACTGCTTGCGTATCTTTCCTGCAGGCGCGGGCGGCGGCTCTGCTCTCTCCTTATTCCAATTGGGGTGTCGTGGCTACCACGCCGGCAGGTCACTGGGCCTCTTCTGGGCGCTGGTGGCGGCTCTGTTCTGCCCCTACTCCAATTGGGGTGACGAGTGTACCACGCCGGCAGGCCACCGGGCCTGATCCGCCGGTCGGTTGCAGGTTTGCCTACCCTGCAGGCGGGGGCGGCGGCTCTACTCTGCCCCTACTCCAAATGGGGTGACGTGTCTGTCGTACCGGCAGGCCACTGGGCCTGTCCCGCTGGTCGGTCGCAGATCTGCCCACCTTTCGGGCACGGGTGGAGGCTCTGCTCTGCCCCTACTCCAATTGGGGTGTCGTGACTACCCCGCCTGCAGGACGCTGGGCCTGTTCCTGGCACGGGCGGCGACTCTGCTCTGCCCCTACTCCAATTAGGGTGGTGTGTGTACCACGCCGGCAGGCTCCTGGGCCTGATCCGCCGGTGTGTCACAGGTCTGCCTACCTTGGAGGCGCGGGCGGCGGATCTGCCCTGCCCCTCCTACCACGCCTGTGGACCCCTGGGCCTGATCTGCAGGTTGGTCACAGGTCTGCTCACCCTGCGGGCACGGGTGGCGGTTCCGCTCCGCCCCCACTCCAATTGGGGTCACGTGGCCACCACACCGGCAGGGCCTGATCCGGGCGTGGGAGAAGGATCTGCTCTGCCCCTACTCCAGTTGGGGTGACGTGTGTACCACACTGGCAGGCCACTGGGCCTGACCTGCCAGGCTGTCACAGGTCTGTTTACCTTGCAAGGGCGAACGGCAGCTCTGCCCTGCCCCTCCTACCACGCCCATGTACCACTGGGTTGCGGTTCTGCCCACCTTGCGGGTGCGGGTGGCGGCTCCGCTCCGCCCCCTCTCCAATTGGGGTCACACAGTCACCACGCTGGCAAGCCGCTGGGCCTGCTCCGGGCGCTGGCGGCGGCCTGGCTCCTCCCCTCTGGCTCGAGGACAAATTGAGGAGACTCAGGTGTCTGTGCCTCACCCCCCCTACCAGGAGACCAACTCTTTCTGTTGCCGCTGGTATTGATGAAGTTCTCTCCTCCGCCGCTTTCTGATGACATCAGATCTCTGCCATGTTGGTATCCTATGCGAATGGCAGCATTTCGTTCCCCTTGCCGGGCAACCAAAGCAACGGGTGAGTCCTGACCGGCCCTCAGCAGGACCCGGACCGAGAAGCAGTTTCCACGGGCTTCTAGCCCTGGGCCAGGGAAGTTCCGGGAGCCGGAACTCGGCCGCTCCGTGCTTGGTGTAAACTCCTATAAGAGTAGGCTCCAAGAAGCAGTCCCCGCTGGCTCAGTTCCGAGAGCCGGAATTCGGCCGCTTAGTGCTTGGTGTATGCTCTGATAGGAGCAGGGTCCAAGAAAGAGCCTCCGCAGGCTCCGCAGCCCTGGGCCAGGGCAGTTCCGGGAGCCGGAACTCGGCCGCCCCACGCTCGGTGTTCACTCCGATAAGATCAGGTTCTAAGAAGCACCCAGGCACTGAACCCTAGCAATCTGTCTGCAAGCCGCAGGCGAATGGCAGCCTGAAATTACCTGTTCTATGGCTGAATGAGCTGTGGTCAGTCGAAAACAGGGATGGTGACGTCAGCTTTCCAACATGGTGGCTTCTGGCTTCCTCTGTGGTCTGACCGGTGTGGAGAACCGAGATGGACCACTTCCTTCCCCCGCCTCGAACCCAGAATTCAGCCCTGAGTACAGTGCTTGCACGGCTGGCAGAAACTGCAGCACTGTATCCCTGCGTCGCTATCTCCTCGTTTCCCAGCGCGCGCTGCAGACTCTAGCCACGGGGCGATTTGCTGAATAAACAGTGTTACCCTCCGTGCGACAAACCTCTCGCGTTTGAGTCCCCGTAGCCGATCCTCGAGCGATGGAAATCCTTCCTCCAGGTTCCGGAGCACCCCACTATTGCTGGAAATTCCTAACAAGATAGCCTTTAGCCGTCCTGACTTGTCATACTCCCACACTGTGAAGCAGCACACGGGGGCAATGCACTCCCCTCGCCGCCATCTTCCCTCCAAGATCTATTCATCAGAAGCAGCCATGATTTCTATGTCCATGGGACAGTGAAGAATTCAGGTTACCCAAATTCATTCAATTCAGCAATGTTATTGAGTAATTACTAAGGGCAAGGTTTATAAAAAATACACAAGAAGATTAAAGGAGAATGTGAAAGCATGAAATACAGCAAAATATGATGACATATACACTGTATGTCACAAGATTCAATATGTGTTATATTAGAAAGATGGAATGGTTTATAAAGGCACAAGGAAGAAACAATCACATCTACTTGGAGGCCCTCAAGAAAAACCCATGCAGTAGATGGTGCGTAAGCCAGACTTTAAGTGATAGAATGCTTTTGTTTAGGGAGGGAAACAAAATACCCCAGAAAATACTCTAGGGAAAGGGGTGCAGAGTTGAGAGTTATATTTGGCAATAATCCCAGTTTCAGAGGAAGTATAGGTTTCGTGGGATGGTATCATGAGTGATAAGGCCAGAAATAGAGTATAGACCAGAGAGCCTAAAATGGCGAAGTGATTAAATTTTATTCCATCTGCTTCTCAATGTAGAGTCATGTAAAGATTTTGAATACCAACCAGAAGGCTGTTTGTTGTTTAAGGTGAGCACAAAGTCAAGGAAAATATGGGAGCCATGATCAGATTTACAGGCAATGAAGAGATACTGTCTATGTTTTCTGTTGCTAATAATACAGACTTCGTAGGTTATAAAGAACAGAGGTTTCTTTTCACTCACAGTTCTGATTCAAGGTCAAGGGGATGCATCTGATGGATGCAAAAACACAATGTGACACTGTGTTTTTGACACTGTTAGTGTCACATTGTGTTAGACAAGAACAAGACAGAAACTTAGCCAAACTGGCTTATATAGCAGATCCACTCTCAAAAAACAAAAAAACAAACCAAAAAAAAAAAAAAAAACCACATTAATCTATTAATCACATGGATAGGGGGATAGGGGTAGGTCTTAGCTTTCCCCTCTTAAAGATCCCACCTGGTCCCACTTCTTAACATCTCCTAATAGGGATTTAACATGAGTTTTGAAGAAGACAAAGCATATTCAAAACATAGAAGATAGTTACTATGGAAGAAAGAAGCATGAATCTACATTTTGGAGAAGATGAAACTAAAGAACCTTAATCTTAACAAGTAGTAAATGTTAAAATGTAGTAAAGGACATCTTCTTTAAGGACTCGACTGAAGAGTCACACTGTAGAAAGATGTGCTGGGAAATTAGGTTAAAAAGGGAAAATGGGGACAGCTGAAGAAGGACTTCAAAAGTCATGCAAGAGATGTTTCCTTTTAATAAGAACTAAGTGGACAAGTTACACAACTCCAGTATTTCTCACAGCTTCCTACGTGGCAGTTGGACCCGACAGTGATTCATTTGGAAGGGTGGCTGAACATGATAAAATATGTGACTGATTAGAGAATACTAGGTCAGGGGCGGCTAAATAGATTTGGAAATCATCCTTCTACAGATGGCTGATGAAATCATCTGGCTCCAAAACGAAATCATTAGGGAGCAAAACTTTCAAAGGAAAGGGGAAAAGGACAGCATGGTGTGTACATGGTGGAAAGGAGGATGTGGTGAAAGCGTCATCAAGAGTTTGATTTGAGAGCCTGGAGCGTTGAATGGATTAAGAAAAGGCGGATTTAATTTTCAGGGCCAACAAGGGCTTTGAGGCCAGCGAGGAACTGTAGAGGAGGGCATCATTAACGGGATTAACAATTGGGCCTGATTTTCAAATTTTGTCTTGAATTAAACCCTCCTGGAAACTATGCTTGGTGGAGTCAGCAAAAACACAATTTAAAATAGGCAGTCACAGTCTCTAAGAGTCCTCAACAGCAATGTGCAAAGAAACATGTCAGATGTCTCAGGGAGGGGCTTGAACGTCAACATCCTCTTGAATCTTTAAGGCTCAACTTCTGACTACAGATGTTTTCAATTTATGTTGCATTTTTCTCATTAAATTGACTAACGTTTGGGATCATTCTGTATCTCCAGCTGCCTTTCATTATAAGATCTATCTCCTAACAGTTTCAACTGAGGAAGGACTGGGAAAATTCTTCACATTACCATCACAGTTCTACTTCCCTCTATTTATTACCATTTCAATCTCCAGTTTTTATCTTACATTATGTGGATGGAGACCAATTCCTTGCAATATTAATGACATTAAACCATAATTGTTTGTATGCATATGTGTTTGGTATGTACCCCTTAAATTGTGATGAATTGTGTTCTCTGAAAACCATAAATACTATCTTCAGAGTTGTGTAATTTGTAAGAAAATCACATAAAATATTAATGAGAATTAGATATCATTTGAGGTTTGGGGTTATAGCTTCAAAATAAAACCCAGCAGGGATTTGCAAGCATAAATTATGTAGGATTGTGCTAAATTAGCACAATTTCATCTCTGGGATTCCCTATTATAACAGCCTCGTTACTGTTTTTGTCTAGTTCCATTTTCAACCAGAACTTTTATCCTCAACTCTATTTTCTTGAATTTAATCATGAAACTGTGAAAATGAGAATAAAAGATACATTATAGCCTCAGAAGTGACTTCAAACTTTCTTTTTCAAAGTTCCCAGTTACCTTTAACTACCAAGATTCAGGATTCTATGACTAAATGATAATGTTTCATCTCCTTTTACAAACACCATGAGTTTCCCATCCACATAAAAAACCCAACAACTACCCCATGGGATGGCACCCAGGTCTTTAAGTATAACCCTGACCAATTGCTTAGTGGATACTCCAACAAACACGGCATGTACATCCTCCACCTCCTTATCTATTCTCTCTCAGTAAATTCCATCACCTTCCTCCAGCTACCTAAACTAGAAACGTGAATTATTCTAAAATCCCTGCTTCCTTGACTCCTCACTCTTTCATCAGATTTTTTTGATTCTGTTTCTATATATCCCCCGAATGCAGCTCTTTCTCAGTCTGCAGTGACATTGACTTTTCATTCTCTACTTCTTTTTCTCAAACATTGTTCTAATGATTCTCTTTGCTTTCATTCTCATTCAAATTAAAATTTCTTCCTGAGTATTTCTGTCAAGGTGATCTTTCTAACATACAAATCACAATGTGTCTTACTTGCTTAAAACAATTCAATATCTTTCGGTGAATGTTCTGCTGTTGATTCTTTTTTCTTTCTTTCCTTCCCCACCTCCCCTCCTGCCCCACGTGTGTGTGTGTGTGTGTGTGTGTGTGTGTGTGTGAGCATTTTGGATTTTGTTTTAAGGTATTGGCCTGCAGGCAACATATTCATCATCCTTGGCCTATCCATGAAATGTGTAAAATATTCCCCAATGACAGTTACAAACACCCTTCTCACCCTTTCTGAGGGCCCTCTACAGGATATGATTATACTCTCAATTGAGAATCCCAGTTTCCTACAACCATCTCCAGAATAATTTCCAGTATGTGCAGCTTTATTCACAAGTTTCCTTATGTTAACTCTCCCATTTTTGTGTCTCCCACCAATCCTTTGCATGCAATCAATTGCCTACCCAGCCCACTAGGGGCCTCCCTTTGCAAGTCAAGACTTTGAAGAACTCCATGCCTTCATTTATTTTTCCTGTCTGGCATACTTTATTTCTGAAGACTCCATCTTTATCCATCAGGATGCATTAAGAAAAAGCATCATTCAAGTAGACTTCTTTGCCTTCTCTCCTCTCCAAATACCAGCCTATTTTGGGTACCCAGGTCCTATGCTTCCCCTGTACATTTCCCATTAATATCAGTTACATCACTTATTTATTCAGATCAGCTGGTATGTTGGAAGATTTAAGCATATTTATCCCATAGCATCAGCTCGGTAATAGTTTCACATTCCATGACAAACACACCAATATCTGTCATGAAATTCACATGGAAAATGTATATCCACAACTTCTTCCCAAGCTGGAGTCTAAATCAATTTTCTGCCATTGTATAATTGCTTTTGTCATGTGAATTTTAAGTTCCACTCTATTTTAAACATTCATGTATATGTACACATAATTTTTACAAGTGATTATTTAAGTTATTTGAAGTTACAGGTAAAATTGATAGTCGTGAGGCCACTATTATCTACTGCTCTTTCTCCTACTCCCTACTGGCTTCCAGCCCCAGGGCCTTCTTACATTTATCAAATCTCTGGAAAAACAATTTGAGAAGATGATTTTATACTTTCCATGATTCAGTGGAAGAAACAGACAAAAATGTTGATGAATGTTTTGCTGCATCTTCTTTTATACCTAATTTTATTAGTCATTTTTGTGTTTATCAAATTCTGAAAATTGAATTTTATATCTTATGGCTTCTCTTGATTTTTTATTTCTCATGATATTGAATACATTTTACAGTTTAATTGACCTTTATATTATGGCTTTTGTGAATCACTTATATAGAACTTATATAGAACTTTTTACATTTTTTTCCTGTTTTCTCTGCAAGTAAACTATATTTAGAATTTTCTGTCATCTAAGTTACAAAAAGGTTGCCTATTTCAATATGCTTTATGCATAATTGTTGAGAGTTTTACAACAGATTTAAAGTGTATTTTGGGAGCTGGGTGCAGTGGCATACACCTGTAATCCCAGCTGCTCGGGAGGCTCAGACAGGAGGATCATAAGTTCAAAGCCAGCCTCACCAACGGCGAGGTGCTAAGCAATTCAGTGAGACCCTGTCTCTAAATAAAGTACAAAAATAGGGCTGGGGATGTGGCTCAGTGGTCAAGTGCCCCTGAGTTCAATCCCCAGTACCAAAAAAAAAAAAAACAAAAAAAAAAACACCTGTATTTGGAATCTGGTATTTCTGCATTTCATTTTAATATTAAATATTTGTTGTTATTCCACTCCAAGATTATTAAACTACTTGATAATTTTATACTTATTGTTAGTTAGCATCCACATATTAGGGAGAACGTTCAGCCTTTGGTTTGGGGGGATTGGCTTACTTTACTCCATTTACTGGCAAATACCATAATTTCATTTCTCTTTATGGCTGAGTAGATTTCCATGAATATGTACCCTACTTTCTTTATCCATTCATCTGTTGACAAGTACCTGGGTTGGTTCCATAGTTTAGCTATTGTGAATTGAGCCACTGTAAACATTAATGTGGTTGTGTCACTATAGCATGCTGATTTTAAGTCCTTTGATTATATGCAAAATAGTGAGATAACTGGGTCAAATTGTGGCTCTATTCCAAGTTTTCTGAGGAATCTCCATACTGCTTTCCACAGTGGTTGCAACAATTTGCAGTCCCACCAGCAATGTATGAGTATACCTTTCCCCCCCGCCCACATACTCACCAGCATTTATTGTTACTTGTATTCTTGATAATTATTGCCCTTCTGACTGGAGTGAGATGGAATCTCTGTGTAGTTTCAATTTGCATTTCTCTAATCACTAGAGATCCTGAACATTTTTCCATATATTTGTTGACTATTTGTATCTCTTATTCTGTGAAATGCCTGTTCAGTTCCTTTGCCCATTTATTGATTGGGTTATTTGTTTTTTGGTGTTGTTTTTTGAGTTCTTTATATACCCTGGAGATTAATGCTGTATCTGAGAGGAAGGTGGCCAAGATTTTCTCCCATTCTGTAGACTCTCTCTCTCTTTATGTTCTTGATTGTTTTCTTTGCTGTAATAAAGTTTTTAAGTTTGGTACCATCCCTTTTATTAATTCTTGATTTTACTTCTCATGCATTAGGAGTCTTGTTGAGGAATTCTATTCCTAAGCCAACATGGTGGAGACTTGGGCCTACTTTTTTTCTAGTAGGCACAAGGTCTGTGGTCTAATGCCTAGTTCTTTGATCCACTCTGATTTGAGTTTTGTGTAGAGTGAGAGAAAGAGGTTTAATTTCATTTTGCTATGCATGGATTTCCACTTTTCCCAGCACCATTTGTTGAAGAGGCTATCTTTTCTCCTAAGTATGTTTTTGGTGCCTTTGTCTAGTATGAAATAACTGTAATTATGTGGGTCTTTCTCTGTGTCTTCCCTCTGTAATGTTGGTTTTCTTGTCTGTTTTTTTGTTTTTGTTTTTGTTTTGTGTTTTTTTTTTTTTTTTTGGCAATACCATGATGTTTTTGTTACTATAGCTCTGTAGTATAATCTAAGGTTTGATATTGTGATGCCTTCTGCTTCACATTTCTTGATAAAGACTCCTTTGGTTATTATGGGCCTCTTGTTTTTCCAAATGAATTTCATGACTGCTTTTTCTATTTCTATGAACATCATTGGAATTTTACTAGAAATTGCATTAAAAATGTATAGTGCTTTTGGTAATGTGGCCATTTTGACAATATTAATTCTGCCTATCCAAGAACATGGTAGACCTTACCATCTTCTAACATCTTCTTCAATTTCTTTCCTTAGCGTTCTGTACTTTTCTCTGTAGAGGTCTTTCATATCTTTTGTTAGATAAATTCCCAAATATTTTTTTAGGATATTGTGAATTGGATAGTTTTCCTAATTTCTGTTTCAGTTGCTTTAATACTGATATATAGGAACACAATTGATTTATGGGTGTTAATTTTATTTCATGCTACTTTGCTGAATTTATGAGTTCCAGAAGTTTTCTGTTGGAGTTTTTTTGGGTCTTCTAAATGTAGAATCATGTCATCAGCACATAGGGATAGTATGAGTTCTTCTTTTCCTACTTGTATCCCTTTAATTTCTTTCTTCTAATTGCTATGGCTAGAGTTTCAAGAACTATGTTGAATAGAAGTGGTAAAAGAGGGCATCCTTGTCCTGTTCCAGTTTTTAGACAGAATGTTTTCAATTTTTCTCCATTTAGAATGTGGTTGCCATTGAAGCTTTTTAAGATAAGTGTGTATGTTCATGTGTGTGCATTGTGTTGGTGGATGGGGAGAGTAACAAGTCACACATAAAGATTTGTATTTCAAATTGGTCATTCCATCTATCATGGGAAGAGTGGATCAGAAGAGGGCACAAGTGGGTATCTGGAAATCTGTTGGAAAGCTAATAAAAGAGTCCAGGCAAGAGATAGTAAATATGTGGAGTAGGATAGTGGCGATGGAAATGAAGAGAAGGATACGGCATTACAAAACATTTTGGAGTAATATTGAAAATACTTGGTAATACCATGACTATGGCTTGATCAGTGAGAAAGAAAGGCGATAAGGATGACTCACAGGTCCCTAGCCCTCCTAAATGGTGGATGAAGAAGCTGTCTTCTGAGAGAGAAAACACTGAACAAAATACTTCTTTAAGGTAGAAATATCATTAATTTGGTTTTGGATATATACAGTTACATACCTCTAAAACCCAAATGAAGATGGTGAGTTCAACATTTAAATGTGCATTCTTAAGCTCCACAGGGATGTTTGTGCTAAATATACACTTTTAGAGCTTTTGACATATATATATGGTAATTAAAGTCATAGGCATAGGTAAGCATAGGTGAAAAGAGAATATAGAGTATGAAAATTAAAAAAAAAGACTGACCTCTAAGGAAATACCAACATTAACATAACTGAATGAAATGATGCATTAACAAAGGCTAAAATAAAAAGTTGCTTTTGAATGAGCTGTCCATTTCAAGGCATGTCCCCTGTGCTATAGGTTTGGGGATTAGTGTTGCTGGATCATTACTTGGTTTGCCACTGTTGGAACTCAGCCCAAAATTAACTTTTAAGGGAGTTATTTTTGGTCTCCCCTGAAATTTTCATAATCTCACATTTAAAAAATAAAAAGTTGTCCTGAGGTGTTCTTATTTGTGGTAGGATAGGGACTCTGAGTGTGATATTTCCAATCATTGTTTTGTTGCCAGACATTTTGCACTTGTTTTTGGACATATAAAAGCATTTTCTTGAGGAGGGATACTTTATAATGCTTCCTTGAATACCTTTTCAATTTGAAACAAATCACCTTAAACCTGTCCAGAATTTATCAAACTTTGTGTTATGAGTTTGAGACTTTTTCAGCATAGTTTGTGTTCATCTTTCCTTTGTGTTTTCTTCCTTTCTGTTAATTTTTATTTGTATTTTAATAAATCAACAAGTAATTAATACCACCTTCTACTCAAATGTAAAGCATTTCACTTTTGATTGTGTAGTGTTTGAGGTGCCTACAGGACATGAAGGAGTCCAATAGTCTAACCGGACCAAGAGATCTACAAAGTAGGCAAGAAATCTGAAGGCTTTAGAATAGTCTGGACAACCTTTTATTTGTAAGATTCCTGAGCTTCAAATAAGAATGGATATTTCTGTAGTTGATAACTCTTAGTGTTTTACTAAATAGAATCACCACATATTTCTGGCTCACCTATCTGAACTTGTGCAACCTGTGAAGGTTTTACCTACAAGAAATTCAACAAAACTTTCAAATTTTTTCAGCTATATAAATATCCACATTCAAGATACAGAGATCAAATACTAAACAACTTGGAAAAAATTATGTTGTGAAATAAATACTAAAAATAAAACTGAAAACATTTAGGTTAAATTTCTGTATGATACATATCGAGACTTGTTTTATTAGCAGTCCATTCAGCCATGCAAAATCCATTTCTTTCCTTTTTTAATCAATAGTGCTACTGTTACCAATGCCCAAGCAGGTGTCCCCAGGGGATCCTGCTAAATTTAGGTTTTTGTCCTGAACAAAGAATTGAGTGAGACCCAAGAAGTTGGCAAGCAAAACAAAGGTTTATTAAAAGCAAAAGAACACTCTGAGAGAACAGAGTGGGCTGAACTAAGAAGTGTACCTCAAGACCCTGTCTATACAGTGAAGCTGGCTTTTATTGGGCTGTGCTTTTCCCTGGGTGGACCTGGGTTTGATTAGTACCTTGATTGACAGCTGATTTTGACAAAATTTCTTCTCTACTGCCAGTCCATAGTTTCTTTCCCCCACCTACCTACAAATGCACAGTGGGGGAGCAAGCCACAAAGCTAATGATATGCTAACTAGTACCAACTTAACTTTAGGTCAGTCCCTCCCAAGATAGGGGACTTTCCCTTTAGGGTCTTGAATTCTCCTTGTGGTGGACCAGCTTCCCTTTTTAAGGGAGTGTTAGGTGGGCTGCAGGCATGAGGCATTACCCTAACTTCCACCTTTTCTATCTCTCCTTTCCCCATACCCTGTCTTTTACCTAACAGTATCCTGGCATTTTATAAGGACTGAACATTGATGATTAGTGCCCTGTTGCCTTTGTGGATAATGTCACAGATAGATTTTCATTTATAAGCCAGTACATACATGATGGAAGATATTTGTTGTATCTTTCAAACAAACAGAAAATGCAGAATACCACAACACCTTATTATTATTATTATTATTATTATTATTATTATTATTATTATTTACTATTGGAAATTATATCAATCTACTGTGTTGAAAGGAATTCCAAAAAACAAAAAAACAAAAAAATGACTGACATGATGAAAGCGTGCATTTAATTTGATGCTTTGCAGAGATACATGACCACAGTTGTGTGCATGGCTTATCCTTTGGATGACTCTGGCTATTTATTTTTAAATAATAAAATAAAAATGGAGCCAACAAATGCAATTAAGAAAAAACAAGGGACCTACATGTCCTGATCTAAGAAACATGCAAATGTTACAAAGCATTCCAGATACAGTATGACAGAGGAACAATGAAAAGGCATTAGAACAATGCTCTTTCTTTCAGAAATGGGAAGTCTAACAGATACATTTTCACAAATGGCATTGATGAAACAATGTTGATTTTTAAAGAATTTTATAGAAAGAATTTTAGCACCATCATTAAAAGAAAAAATAATA
The DNA here is from genome assembly GCF_021218885.2 of Marmota monax. Lineage (NCBI taxonomy): Eukaryota > Metazoa > Chordata > Mammalia > Rodentia > Sciuridae > Marmota > Marmota monax. The sequence goes on from NW_026692781.1 coordinate 22,067,159, forward strand.
ATAATATTTTTTAGCCCTGCCTATCTCCAGTCTTGGAATAATAACAGAAGCATAGCACCTTTTGGTATCTAAAATATGAACAAGAATATTAAGTCCATCCCAGCTTCTAGAGATGAGGTAGCTCATGCTAAGAAATGTTGGATCTTTTTTCCTATGAAAGTTCAAATTTCAAATAGTTTAATTCCAATCATCACATTTGATTAGAGTCAGCTCCATAACTCTGGGTTTTTATATCTTTTTCTTCATTATTTTCTTCAGGAAGATGAAATTATATTTATGTGGAAAAGCCTCAATCGTGGGTCCTGGAAATGTATTTATGAAGTTGTATGTGTAGTTATTTCACATTTAATGTCTTCTTAAATAAGAAGGAAATGTATTAAGTAGTGTATCTGTGTAATTTCTATCAGTATTGATAAATTGCATCAAAAGGGAAAGGTACTTTTAAAATTGAATGGGAAATGAGTCTACATGTATCATATTTTGCAAAAATTTGAGAAATGGGAGAAATTTATTTTTTTCTCCTAAAATTGCACTGAATATGTTATTTAAAAATTCCATTTAATACAGTGATAAACTTGTATTTTTTTAAGCTTCTCTTTTAACACTAGTAATAGTACATCAAGACACACATGTGGGTTTCAATCAAAGATTTAAACATATTGATTCTTTTTTTCTTGATGATCTGGGAATAAGGGATCCCAAAAGGGAACTAATTTCTTAAAAATTTTTCAAACTGCAGCCAAGCAAAATAAACATGTGTTGTAGTTTTATATACCCCACTCTTTAAGCTACATGCCAAGAAAAATTTCCTCATAAATACTAAGCAACCTTTTTATTACATTGAAATAAATTGAAGAAAACAGATATTTATTTATTTAATGAGTTTACTTTTTTTAAAAGGTGATCATTGTCATTGGTCATCATAATTCTAAACTTGTATTGAAAATTATTTTAAATCAATTAAAACTTGATGATTGTAAGTAAAATAAATATTCTGAAGGATAAGGAGGCCAGGCACTTAAGACCATATATACAGTGCTGATGCATGATCAGCCATATCTTCAAGAGTCTCAGGATCAACTTCAAACAGTCAAAGTTCTTGTGAATGGGGTGGTGATCATTGATGGTGATGCTCACTGTCACTGTCTGGGCTTGTGTTACATGAAACAGACTGGCCCAATTTCAATGCCAAATTCCTGGTCTGTGCCGCCAACATCCACAGGGGCAAGATCTATGATGGGCAAACGTGCCACATTCTGCGTTCTATATTCAAAGATGGTCTTGCCCACATTTCCGTTTCGCTTCTAGAAATAAATGGTGCAGTGGATTAATAGTAGATACAATTTTTTTGAATGTTAGATATAAACCTCCCCAGGCAACTTTTATAACATAAAATCAATCATTTATAGAATACTACTTAAATGTCAGAGCACTGGTAACCTCAAGTGAGGTACCAGCACACCTGACAAGCACTTCTTTCTAGGTAAATTTCCTTTTATCTTTTGCAGCTTCCCAAATAGCAGCAATATAAATTATAAAAGTAACTGGTTTTGTTTGTCACAAATAAAATTATAATTTATCTTATAATATCTTCCTTATTTTATATCTAGGTATGCCAGAGGGAGACAATCAGTGATTGACTATACATTTTAAAATCAAGGAACTTTACACATGGAACTGAGATTCAGAAAGTTAAATGACTTGCAGAAGAAACAAACAGAATTGAAAAGAATTGGATCCAATGTTAGGGCTCCAGCTCTTTTTTTTTTTTTTTTTTTTTTTTTTTTACTATTTTATATTGACACTTCCATCATGCTTCATGTGTTAATACACATTCAAGTTGATCCTAAAGAGTAACTATATACAAAATGCTGCTGAGCTTATATACAAGGCAAAACTGTCCCCACTTATAGTACTATGATAGTATGTTTTGAAAAAATAAGTTTGATCAGTGTAGATGAAAAGTACTTACAGAGCAAGTATCTTGAAGAACTGTGTATCTGAATCTCACATTCCCTTCTCCTTTGATTTCTAAATCATTTGCCCCTTTAAGAACCACAGCCTTCTTGAGGCTCTTGGCTTGCTCGTCCATGTATCCTATACTGTTTTTACAGAGGTAAGTGATGTTCTGGGAAGCTTCTTTCGATAACAGGCGCAGGAAGGTCATTTGAGTGATGGCTGTATTAGGTGACAGGTGGTCTCCATATGCAAACTAGAAACAAAGTCTTTTATATTCAATACTGAAGAATTTCTTAATGTGTTACAGATAGATTAATTGATTTTAGCAAATCTTTAATTATTATATAATATGGCTCTCTAGCTATACGTATAAAATGACCTGAAATTTCCAACATATTCACAAGTAATAATCTTTGTCCTTACTACCCTGAATGAGAGGTGATGAAACCAACAATAATTATAATTTTCCAGAGAAAGATTAGCTATTTTAAAATCTGCTTTGATCATCTATCAAAAAAACTCATTACTGTTATTATTATTAAATAAGAATTAGAAATTAGCTATCAGAATAAAATCTTTACTACCTAATTATCATAAACTTGAAGGAAATATGAATTTAAAATTTTTCCTCTAGACAAAAAATAATTGACCACAAGCTCTTTTTTATTCATCTTCTACTTTAAGTTTTCTTTTCAGTGCTCCCATTTGAGTTTTTTACATAACGTCATATAAGCTAAATTACATTTCAACTGTTTATATTTAAGTTTTAAAATTTCTTGTTTATTAAATAATGGTAGATTCTAGCATATCCTGCTAGACTCAGGGTTCATGCATCATGTTGATTCTGAACATGAGTTCTGGGGAAAGGTTAGGAGCAGAAATTGAAGGAAAATTTCAGAGTTTGGCCATCATAAGGAGATCTGGGATGAAATATTAAAATGGAATTATCAAGGCCTGGTGAAAGTTTGAATACTAGACCACGAAAGGAGCAGAGGGTAGATTGGAACTCAGGAAAATATTCATCAAATTTATATAATTACACATATGCTTTAAGATTTAATAATACTATAAAATTGACAACATGACTTCATTATTAAAGATTATCTAATATTTATATATCATAAATATTTATAATATTTATCTAATATTTATATATCACTTAGTGTATTCTAGACATTATCCTAAACACTTATATTCATATGGACACTCTGGGATCTGAATTATTAGCCTCACTATAAGCTGGTAAACCTGAGGTTGCAAAAGGTTTAGTCAGGTCATAAGGACAAACATCAGTAAAAGATCTAGCAAAGAGTTACCCAGGACTCCTCAAGACTGTCATTCAACTGTGGCAAGATCCCTTCAGGTCCATTCCATTGTCACTGTTGCCTCAATTAGAGTAACTAATCCTAGAAACAACTACTTCTCTACATTTCATTAATGGCAAAATTATAATTCAAAATTTACATCAAGCTGACTCATTATAAACTTGGTTTATGCCTTGGTATTGCAACTGTAACTAAGGAAAATATGTCACTTTAAAATAAACCTGGTCAAGAGCGAACAGCATTATTCTAAATAAACACAAAAATATGATAAAATATATAATCTTGAATAGACTATTTAATTACCTGTGATCCTCTATTCATATCTAGACCATACCAAACAGGTTTATTGTCAGGAGATTTGCTGGCCCACCAGGTTTTACGAGGTATACTGGATGGATTTGCTGAAATGCATGTTTCTCCTGTTTCCATATTGCAGTAAACTTTGATTGCATCTTCAGCTGATCCCTGGTTGGGATCAATCCAATATTCACCTGTTTTCCAAATGACAAATATTTGCTAAGTAAAAAAACCTCAAACATGTTTATGAATCTCCAAAATAATTAACACAGAAATTAGAAATATGAAATTATCAATGAAGGTCTCTTTTAACAGAGACTATGCTTTAAAGAAGAAAATAATTGTTATATATATGGGGATTTCCCAAATACTTGTCACTGCTCTAAGTCACTTTGCCCAACTGTGTACCTAAGGCTCAAAACATAAATGTTATCCCATTTTACAGAAGAGAAAATATAGCAAAAAGAGATGATATATTGTAAGTGGCTTTGCCTATATAAGTGTATTCTCGTTAAATTCAAAAAGCCAAAGTCTTAAAGAAAATTATAATTGGAATGTAATGTGTATTATTTAAACTATGAATGAAATAAATAAATGAGTTGAATTATAATAGAATGTTATGAATCATCAGCCATTCTTGAAATCAATCTGCTCATATATAATAGGTTTTTGAAACAGGACATACTAAAGACAGTGCTTTATACTAGACATATGATCAAATAAATTAAAAAATGTGTATTTGTGCATATATGGGTGTGTATGTACATATATTTGCCTGTAAATATATGAAAATCAAGTTTTAAATAGAGTGAAAGGAGAGTGGTAGGATATAAATAATTTGATAACAAAATTGGCTACTCTGGAAAGATGATATTTTTAACACCATTGTCAATGTCATTTCATAGTTAACTGAAACTCTTGAATATTTCTCAGCTTATTCCTATGGTCCAGGATCTCTCTTCCCCGGATCTTATTAGAACAATCAAAATAACAGAATAAGGCAAAGTTTAAGCATAGTTCATAGTTCAAAATTCCAAAAAAGCCTTCCAATCTTACTATAACTTATTCCTGCCTGCAAAAAAATTCCAGAAGTATGACTCATAGAACATTAAACTACATGAAAGGAATTCAATATTCAAGCAAAACTTTAGCTGACTCTCAACAATCCAACAATATATGGTGACATATTAAAACTCTAAGAGGTCATACAGGTAAATAAATGTTTAATTTGGCTTCAGCAAGTATTGTGTTGTGTGTGTAGTTAGATAGATAGATAAAGAGATAGATACATAGATATGAAATGTTTTCTATTCTCTGCAAATTACCACTCTTTAGGACTTCTGGATGGAAATGGAACTATTGTGAAATTAGATCATTTATAGAATATATGCTCTATTATAGTGCATATCATCTTGCTCTATAATTTTTGCATGTCATTTACTTTCTCCACAACTAAACTGTAAGAGCTCTGTGGCATGTGTATTTCTTTTTCTCTGTGTCTATCACTAATTAGAAAATTAATAAAATATTTTTAAATGTACGTGAGAGCAACATCAACAGAAACAACACCCTTTGCTCAAAAGGGCCACTGTCCACTTACCACTTTGTTTTGTGGAATGGCAAAGCTTTAAGTCATCACATGTCCGGGCTGGGTGCTTCTTGGAGCCATCAGGGCTGCGCATGGTTTCAATCTGACTACTGAGTGACTTCAGGGTTGCATGGACCCCTGGGTCAGTTTTGTTTTTGTCATCAGGAGCCGCCTGATCTTCAGTAAACTCAGGAAGTGGATCTGGCATGCTCTCATCATAGTGACCCATGATATCACCCAGGGCAGCTGTAAGGTGGCCAGGGGGACCTGGAGGGCCTGGTGGACCAGGCTCACCAGGAGGACCCTAATTAAAAAGAAATCAGAAAGACATTTAATATAATGCTTTTATTTTTATGTAGATGTGGTACACAGAGATATGATGTGACACTCCAATTTGACAGTTCTGGGAGATCTGTCACTCATGCCCTTTTGTAAGAAGATGGTGCTGGCCTGCTAAGCTATAGCTTTCCAAGGATATGTTTTTCAGGAAACATATCTGCAAGTCAGCATCTGAGATAAATAAAGATTAAAGCACAAAATATTTGCTTTGATGTCTATCTTGAAGATACAATATAATTTATATTGAAAACATGCAAATACGTACATCATTTCAAAATTATTTTGAGCAAGATACAACTAAAATTTTTTCAAAGCATTTATGGATGGAAGATGAAGAAAAGCTGCAGGGGCACAGGGTGCTGGTTCTATAAGGTGCATGTCAATACCAAGAAAATACCCACAAGAAACACCCACAAGAGAATTTCCCCTACATTCTAATCAAAGGGAAGCAAAGGAAATCTTTTTATATGTGTGAATTACCATGCACATAAAAATTCTCTGTACTAATAAAATGGAAGAAAGTTCTCACTAGCATTTTTACAGACATAAAGAGCTCTCCTATACTTTTGTCAAATGAGAACTATTGGGTTAAAAGGAAGATAAGCACAAAAATGTGGCAGGGACTACAAAGGTCTTCTGTATTCATTTCCTTCAGCAATTCCCAAGGACAAACTCAACAGCTTGAAAGAAACAGGCAAAAACCTGAAGAGACACGTTCAAACCACACATAGAGCACAGCCCTGGGCATCAGAAGGCTGGAGTTCTAACAATGGCTCTGCCACTTGTTACGTGGCATCAGGCAAGTTGTGTTAGCCCCAGTGCCAATGCTCTCTCATTCTCAAAAGGGTCTTATAAATACATTTTCTAAGGTCATCATGAGTACATACATTCCTTTATGCTAACCTTGGGGAATAAGATTCGGGTTTTGTTTTTTTGTTTTTGTTTTTTTTTTTTTTGTCTACCAAAGACCACTGAACCACAAAATAAAGTCAACCAAGAGCTACATGAATCCAATGCATTCTAATTATATAACTGTTTTCTATTCGCAAAGAAATTAGTAGGAAACATTTTTCTTGACCATAGGAAACATAAGCCTATTTGACCCACACAACAAATAGTAAATATTTGGTTTAATGGCATTACCATTGAGGAGCAAAGACAAAATAAGGAGGAGAAGGTAAATTAGATTAAAGAAACACCCGGAGAGAAGCATAAATTTACATGCACACATGCGCATGTGCACACTAGTACATTTGCACATGGAGACCAAAGATGCTTTCCAAAGATCTGAGAAGCTAAAGATTAGCTAATGCAGTTTATAACTATATAAATTCCTCAAACCAAAACTATAAGAATTTTTAATGAAAGGTTTTAATTAAAATTCTCTCTGAATGTCATTTGCAATGTAGAAAAATCTCAGTCATATACTTCATTTTCCAGCATTTTCATGACATACAAACTATATCCCACAGATACTTAAAATATGTAATCTAAAGCAAAGCAACATAAATATAATCTTAACTTGCTATTTGCTTTCATAGTATCAGATGAAATCAAAGCCTGGTTATCTCTGTCAAAGCCTGGTTATAGTCTAAATGACCTATATTAAAATATTTGAAATAGTTACCTATATAAACAAGCTCTTGTGTGGCTTTGAAATTTTGTTTTCAGGGCCCCCTTAAGTCTCTTGTTCAACAGGCTGCACAGACATTATTTGATGGAATCTAAGCTGTTTTTCTCAACAGCATTTCCTGTGTGTAAACCCCTATGACTTTACCTCTGGTCCTGCTTCTCCTACACTGCCCCGAACACCAGGAGGTCCGATCGGCCCAAGTGGCCCAGGGTTTCCTTCTTTGCCTAAAGGACCAACTGGGCCTGGAGGACCCTGAAAGAAAATAATTACTCTGTTTTAGATTCTGTGGAAAAAAAATTTTTTTTTTTTTTTTTTTACAATGCCCCTCTCTAATCCAAGAACTACTGTGCTGATGGAGCTGTTACAATGATTTCTCAGATGCATTTTCTTAATGACTGATAAATGACCTTCTGGCACTTTTCAGCATTTACAATTTCATCAGACATGAATTTTCCTTCATCCATGCATTGTAAAAGATCAGTGTAAAGACTTTAATAGACTAATCATCTACTTTTATTGGCAACAATTGTTTCATCAAATCTCAAATAAACTTAGTTCCGAATTCAATTAATTCAGAATAAGAAAATGACTAAAGTTGGAGGGTTAGATATAAATTAATCTGGGGTGCTTATCCTGTAGAAACAGAGTAATTTTATACTATTATTTCAATTTTATCCATGATTTATTTACAATGTATTTAGACACAGTAAGATTCATTGTTAATTAATTTTTCTAATTTTTTTTCTAGACTCCTTTTTCTATTCACCTAAATAATTATTGTGTCAATTGTATTATTACATTAATAATTTATTACAGGAAGCATTAATATGAACATAGACTTTCTAAAAGCTTCAAATATTGGTTTCATTTTATGATTTGCTTCCAATTTAGCTGCGCACAAACCATTTCTAAGGAACTATCATAATACTATCATAATTACTTAAAGGACAAAATACATCCAGCTTCAAAATTTGTCTCCACTTCATGAGTAGGTCCAATTATATCACCTCAAAGAGTGCAAGCTTAATGGAAATTTAAATTAACATAAAGCAAGAAAATGAGTCGATGAATATCTACAAATCCCAGGTCAGAGATTCCAAAGTGGGTCCATATTATTAGAGGATATTCCTACTTATATTAATTGCTGGCTGGTTTGTCTCATATAATTGATGCCACCTTCAGAGAACATGAACCAACACCAGTTTTAATATCGTGAAAATGAAACTGAAACATTTGTGTTATGTCACCAAAGTTGTTATTATTTGTACCTGCAACTTATTTACTTTTGCTACTTACTCTTGGGCCAAATGGACCAGGGATTCCAGCACTGCCTTGTTCACCATTTGGACCCTAAACAGGAATAAAATTGAAAATGTTGTTCAAATATTTAGATCTTGCATTATGCCATTGTCAGTTTTAAAATATGTTGTCATTGACTTTAGCAGTATCAACTACTAAGTCATCTATCTCTACAATGTTTCCATGAGATGGTCGCTATTAAAGACAACTATCCATAGGAGTAAAGATGCAAGTAACATTTTGTTTTATATCTACCCCACACAATTATAGCTTATATGTGGACAATTACATTGTATAATAGGTAATTTTGAAATTAAAATGAGATTTTAAAAAAATTCATCTGTGTTAACAGCAGATAAACATAAAGAATAACTTACAGGAGGGCCAGGGAGACCCTGAAGACCAGTAAAGCCTCTGTGGCCCTTCTGACCCCGGTCACCTCGGTCTCCACTATCGCCTTTGTCACCACGGGGTCCTTGAGGTCCCTAGAAATACAGTTATGGCATGGATGTTATGTCTTGAGACTACAATTTTCTGCAGTTTTACTTTTTTTAAAACATTTATATTTTAGTTGTAGGTTGACACAATACCTTTATTTTATTTTTTTAATGTGGTGCTGAGTACCGAACCCAGTACCTCACACATGCTAAGCAAGTGCCAAAAGCAAGTGCTCTAACTCTGAGCCACAACTGCATCTGGAAATTTTACTTTTGACAACTGCATTTACCATAACTTTTAATACTGTATTTTATATGAATGAACATATTTACTTATCTAAAGAGCCATAGGATTTTTGTCTATTATTTCCAAAGAATTGTAGGTGATCAGTTATGCTTTCCTAAAGATTCAGTTTTTAAATGTTTATCTTTCTTAAGCATAAAAATTAATTTATATTTAAATGAGATATTTTTAACTTTGATCTAACCTATTTGAAAGATTTTCAAAAAAATACATTTCACTTATTTATCAGATATCATAATGCAAAAATATTTCCCTGTAAATAGATTCTTTGAAACAAAAAACCTCAAAGTACTTTTTTTTTTATTTGCCATGCTACCTCTAAGAATGAAATGTTCATTAAATTTGCATACCCAGCCAGGCATGGTGGCACACACCTGTAATCCCAGAGGCTTGGGAGGCTGAGGCAGGAGGACTGTGAGTTCAAAGCCAGCCTCAGCAAAAGCAAGGCACTAAGCAACTCAGTGAGACCCTGTCTTTAAATAAAAATACAAAATAGGGCTGGGGATGTGGCTCAAAGGTTGAGTGCTCCTGAGTTCAGTCCCTGGCTACCCACCACCTTCCCAAAAAAGAAAAAGAAATTTGCATATGCAAATAAACTAAATGTCAGCTGTGATTATATTGAGAAAGAGGTAAATATTTGAGCAAATAAAATCAAAGTATCATCAATAAACTACCCTTTTCTAAAGAAAATACAAAAAAAATAATGTTATTCTCATTTTTAACTGTAATATCTGTACCCAGATCCTGAATTTCTGGTCCTAAAAAACAAAAGAAAAATGAGGAATCTTATTTTGTCAAGGAACTGCAACTGCCGAAGAGGTGAAAATTCTCTCATTGATTTGAGGTAGTCAGTTGTTGTTTTAGGTTCTAAGAAATAAAAACAATTCTAAGGGTTCAACGGTTCACAGTAAAGTGACAAGTGGCATGGTGTTCCCCACTATGAAGTCAGCTTCTGCTGTCTTTAGAGTTCTCCTAAAACAGAACTGGAACCCTATTAATCTGCCTTTGGAAGATGGATGGAATCATCAAATCCACTGGTTCTCAGGTTAATGTTTTCCCTTATTGGTTTCTTTGGTTTTATTTTGCATTTGGTTGTTAATTTGGAATACCTAGTTGTCAGCCTTTTTATAATAAAATCAAAACAATTTTAGTAGCTTTTACATATTTTACATACCAATGTAAAGGTGAACATCAAAATTAGTCTGAATGTTTTTATAATGTTATAAAGGTTCTTTTATTTTGAAGTTGCCCAAAAATTTCATAGTTGAGAATAAACTATAACAGAAAACATCAATTTAAATTAATTAAAATTCATTTTTTCATGAAAAAATAAAGCTATAGTGTTTCTGTCACTGGTTAGAAAACCATTTATTTGACAAGTAGTGCTACTATGAAATCTTTTGCCAGTCAAGCTCAAATCAAAGTGGAGAGTCATAATATAAAAAATATGACCATGGTTTTATGGATATAATTGTTTTTCATGATTATAGACATTGATGTATGAGTATAAGAAATATAATCTATTAGACCACCATAAGTATAAACATAAAACAATAGAACATCTGTATAATAATAATTAAAAATCAGCCAAAAGCAAACAGCATAAAGATTGGAAACCATCCAAGACAGTAAAGTTGAAAATAAAACATATTTAAATGGTGCTTTTCAAGAATACAAAGAGATTGCAGATTTGCTGTCCTATATGATTTTGAGAACATCTTGGAGAGCAATACACTATTGTACCTATTATTCTGGGAGAAAACTGTGATTCTAGTCTTCATTGATAATTTAAACAATTATTAATGAGGTACTAATGTGATGTTTTGATACACGCACATATGATGTAATGTCTAAATGAGGAAAAATATATCCATCTCCTCAAACACTTATATTTCTTTATGGTAAAAACTTTAAAATCCATTCTTCTATTTTGTGAAATGTGCAGTACATTATTTTATCTACATTCAGCCCACTGTTCAACAGCACATCAGAACTTCTTGTTTCTTTCCAACTATAACTTAGTACCCATTGAATAGCATTTCTCCATCCCTCCCATTTCTGAATCTTAAATCATACTTCTTCTTTGGAAGCATATTTTGTGTAAGAAAACATGCATTTGTTAAGAGAACAGAGGACTTACATGTAATCCACGTTTTCCAGCTCTACCTGGTGGTCCTATAGGACCCCGAGAACCCTAGAAAAATATCACACAAGTCGGTATTTTAAAACATACATATATAGACACAGGATGTCAAAAAACATGTGTTTACAGTTCAGTGCCTGTATGTGTCTATATGTACACTCTTATGGCTAATCCATTGAGTCTGGTGAACATCTGTAAGAATGTGCCAACACCAATAGTACTTTTAAAGGCAATTTTATTAACTGACTTCACTAAGTGAAGAATATCTTAGTTGATTACAAAAAGACATTACTTTCATAATCTGAGGCATACTTATTTCATTTCCTATAAATCACAGACAGCATTTTCAGATAATTAAAACCAATGTATTAGGATCTTTGAACCCATATTTGAAATCAAATGATCTTAAGGCTAATATATATATTAATTCATAATTGGCTCCTTATCATTCTTTGTTCAGAGTCCTGAACCAAATGCATATGCATGACTATTTTAGTGCATACATGAAGTTTATAATACAATGCTTAACTGACAGTGAAAAATTGACTGCCTTCTTACCGGATCTCCTCTTTGTCCTGCATCTCCTGGAGCACCAACAGGACCAGGAGTTCCAGGGGCACCCTGAGAGCCTGGAAGACCTGCAGGCCCAGGGTCTCCACGATCACCCTGATAAGAGTAGTCACGGTATTATTCTTTGAACACTTATTCTAAAACAATAGTATTTTATGTGTTTGAGCTCTTCACAATATGAAAATATATATATATGCCTCTTAAAACACTTTTACTTATTACTATACTTGTATTTACTAATTAATAAATAAAATTGAAGAGAATACATTTCTTGTTATTTTTACCCACTCTCAGTTTTCATCTCTCCCTTCACCTCCGCCCTATTGCTCCCACAAGAGAAGATTATTGAAGTATAGGAGAGTCACTTCCAGAATTTAACATCTTTTCTGAACAAGCAGTCTTCAAACTGGAGTGCTAGACACCTGAATACATACTCTTTCCAAAGAATGTGAAAATAGGAAAAATTTTAGGGAAACCACCTTCCATATTGGCAACACCATACTTCTTTCAGAAAATTGAATTTTGAGCATCCTTTCCCACTTCCTCTTTAATAGCCACACTTCTCCCATTTTATGAAAGAAAAGCAAATACCAAACCATCTGCAAACTTATGGTGCAATGTTTCAAAGAGTGAATACTTCTTGGCACCAATCTAACGGATGTTTCCAGAATATACTGTTTATTTGAAAATAAAGCTAAGATGGATTTGGGAAGGAAGAGGCTGCTCCTTACTATACCCAGATGACCCAGTTATGACAAGGCACCCAATAATGCCTCCTAGAAGTCAGAGGTGAGATGATTTGGGTATGAACATATGTGAATATAATTATTTGACTTGAAAAACTGAGCTATACTTTATTTTCTGACAGAAATTAAGTCTTATTTGACTGATTAATTTAGCAACCAAAATAAACTTTGGCAATTAGGTTAAAGAACAGACATATAATGAATAGAAGAGGCTACATTGGAAACTACAAAAATTTCAAAGAAATACATTTAGAGCAAGTTTACATTTAGAATTTACCAGAAATTATCTCCACTGCAACTATTTAAACTTGTGATTTAAAAATGGTTGGGGAGGGGGACAGCAATTTAAAATATACATAGGGGCTTATAGATTTTCAAAATTATTTTAATAAGTACAGCAGTAAGATCTTTAAAGGTTACTATACTACATGTATGTACTGACAAAGGGAGAAGCTACCAAAGTGAAGAGAATACGCAGTTCTAGAAGTTATGATAGATAAAGGGAGTCTCAGCCCAAGGTTTCCCATAGCTCTATCTTCCCCATTTTTTCAACATGAGGACATTCTTGAGTGCTGACCCTGTGCAAGTTTTTTAAATGTGTTATTTAGCAAAAAAGTACCTAATGGACTAGATATTAATCATATTTAATATGCAGAAATTTTTCTCAAGATCACACAGATAATTACTTTCAGAATCAAGGCTCCATATTAGGTCTGCCTGGGTCCATAGTCCTTTCTGCTAATGAGGAGCCCTTGGGGTGATCATATCACCCCATATCACCTTGTGTTATATCATAACACACTTTGGGGTAAGGAGTGCTTTTTGCTTTCAGTAGCCCAATATTCTAAAACAACTATGCAACTTCCAAAAGGGACTGAGCTTCAGATAAAGTCAAGGAGATTTTCAGTTCAGCCAATGTCTAATTTTAAAATAAATCATGTAATAGATAATGCTTAGAAAGCTTATATCCTCATAAGTCATTCACTTTAAGGGGTGAGTAGAGAAATCTAAATGTCACACAGCTCTATTTCAGCTTTTATACTTTACTGAATCAGTTTGATATTTAGAACACTCCATATGTCTCCTTGCCCAAAGTCTTTATGTTGCACCAAAGATGATAGTAATTTGTTTTCCTGCTTTGAATTAAATATGCCATGTTAATTTGCCATGTATGTAAATGTCACTTCACTTACAAGATTTTCCAAAATTATAACCTTATAAAAAGGTTTCTACTATCAGAAAAATCACAGCTGCATTGGAGTTATGAGAATAAAAGGTGTTTTTTTTTTTAGTGTAATACTAAAATTTAAAGGATTTCAGGTTTATATGAGTCTTGATTGCTTTAATCAATGAATTGTTCTTACACGTTCTCCAACAGCACCATCCCGGCCTGGAGTACCATCGTTACCTGCTGGACCCTATGAGCAATCACACACAAAAAACAATTAGTAGTAGTGAAAAAAATCTCATTCTAATTGTCAGAAAAATGACAGCATGTCTTATACTTCTCTTCTTTAAACTATAAACCAGCATTTATGGAAATCTCAGTAGAAAATAAAGGCTTCTACCAGTTTTCTCTAATACTTTGAATTGCTTGTAAAATTAACATAGTCTTACTTTATCTAAAATTGTCCATGCCTAGTTCTTTTTTTAAAAAGGAAAAGAAATTTTCAAACACCTTGAAATAAACAAACAATAACATTTTTCCTGTTGTATGTTTATTTGTGTTACCAATGAATGATTTTTCTTGTTACTTTTTGAGTTTATCCAAATAATAGTCTTAAGGTTTTAAAATCAAGTGACTTGTTTAGTTGATGCTACACTGCATTTAAAAACATCTAGTTTATTGTCCCTTATATATTTTGATTTTGTCAGGACCATAGTTTTGTTATTTGATTTTTTAAAATAGCTCAAAAAACTATCGATGATTTCTTTCAAGAAAATGTGACTGGCGAGTCACTCAGTAAAGTACTGAACAGATATTCCAACTTTAACTTCTCAAGTTGCCTGTCTGAAACTTATTTCCTCTCAAAAGAGCCTAAGGAACATGACATCAATTGTGTCACTTTATAGTGATATTTAAGTAGAGTGATCTCTACTTACTTTGCCCTTTTTACATGATGTAGAAGCTATATTAATCTTATCACCATAAAACTTGGCAATCCCATTATACAATGAAATAATAACAAGGGGAAAAATGAATAGCTGTGTCCTTTCACCTTGAAAACAATTTGGCAAAAGCTAAATCAACTAAAACACTCAGCTTCAGACTAGATGAAGGTCAGTACAGACATTGCTTTTGTTCCCTTCTTCTTTATCCAATCATTTAGCCAACTTTGTAGGGAAGTACTTCAAATAACATCACTGACAAGCTTCCTTAAGGTCCTGTGTGCAATCAATTTCTAATAAAACAATTGCCCCATCACACCCAGAAAACAAAGGAGAGCTGTGTTCACTGTGACACTTACTTCTGGTCCAGGTTCACCTACGGGACCATTTGAGCCAGGGGGTCCCACAGGTCCAGGTGGACCTTTATCTCCTGTTGCACCAGTTGGTCCTACTTTTCCTGGTGTGCCCTGCAATTGTTGTATAAATATGTCAACCTCTAAAACCAGTGAAGAATTCCAATTCCTATAAAGACCACATTTATTGAAATGGTGCCATAGTCCCTCCTTCTACAGCAATAATTGTCTGTTAACCTATATAACCTGCATCACTATAATGTATGCCTAGATACATACCCACTTCTCACATGCCTCCTGACATACCAAAGGAACCAAAAGGCATTCTTTGCCCACCAGCTTAGGAGTGCATTTTGTGTTTGAATCACATGTAGTTAATTCTGGCTGCCCTTATAGAATCTGCATCACTAGTAACATAAACTCATTCTATTTCACTCCTGCCTCGTCTGCTCAATATAGTACTGTATTCTGGTATTTTAGTCTCACTACCAAGGAATTTTACTTTCAGATCCTTGGTTCAATTCTGACAACAATAAGATATCCCTTAAATCCTAATTGACTGGTTTGAGATTTCTACCCAGATATGTCACAGTACCAAGATCCTGGGAGTTCACTTCTCTAGCCACATTCCATATAAAAACATTATTAACTTTTTTTCTCAAGTATTGTAAACTTTCAGTGGTGAAATTCACTCTCTTCAAAGCTAATATTGAATCAAATTTTCATCCATATTTCAAATAATATGAGATTCTTAAGCTCCCTCCAGGGAATAGGGGATTGTCTTCAGAGTCCTTCTTGATAATTCACTCACATCCACCTCTAATATTACTTCAGCTCAACTATTTCTTCTCTTTGGTAGTTTACTGTGAAATATGGATGTTTTGTTAAGCATGTTTATTTAAAAAGATGCTACCTACTCACCGGGAGATTATCCCCCTTCTCTAGCTCCATGGATCTCTTTTAATCTTTGAAGAAAGATTTAAGAGTCACCAAAAGTCCAATTCCTTATTGGCTACTTCTCTAGTCCCAGGATTAAACAAATACATTTTCAAAGACTTTGAAAGGTAGTTAAGCATTTGACATTTAAGATCAACTGGTTTTTAAGATAACTCAGAATTTATGTTGATTCAAGATGGTTTAACTCTATTCATTAAGAAAAAAATCAATTTTCTCCGCACAAATTAAATTACATACATCAGATGAAATACTGTCGATTGCAGCAACTCACCGCTGGGCCGGGCAGGCCGGGCATGCCTCGTTCTCCACGTTGCCCAGGCATGCCGACAATCCCTCTTTGCCCAGTTGTCCCAGCTGGACCAGGAGGACCATCTGGACCCTAATATTGAGAATAAATTCTAATTAAAAATTCTGCAGAATAAAATCCATATCCAGGAAATTTACAATAGAGTGATTACAGATTTATAGGACTTGGGTATGAAAAAAATTCTATCTCACAAAACCAGCCTA
Organism: Marmota monax; assembly: GCF_021218885.2. Classification (NCBI taxonomy): domain Eukaryota; kingdom Metazoa; phylum Chordata; class Mammalia; order Rodentia; family Sciuridae; genus Marmota; species Marmota monax. The sequence continues at coordinate 22,083,728 of NW_026692781.1, forward strand.
TATAAGCGCAGTCATAAATTATAATTCACACTGAGCCTCCAACTCTATTTAAAGGTGAAAATAGCACATCAATTGAAAGTGACCTTGAAAAATACTGTGAATATTGATTGAAAAAAAGAGAGAACTATTCAAAAAACATTTTTTCTCCTTTTAAAAAGACAAAAATAAATTTAAAAAGTAAAGAAAAGGTATCTAACACATTCATATTTAGAGGCAGTTGGCTATTAGAGCAATAATATGTGTATATGTATCTGTATTTAATTTAAATTAAAATAATTTTTGATTTAGTTTTTGGAAACTATGCCCATTACTTTTTTATATTTATGCAGATACTTTCTTTTTGAGAAGAGGATTTTAAATTAAACATCTACAGAGCTTAATGTCACTTAAATGTGTCCAGAATAATATTTAAGCAGTTTCTTTGTGACCATGATTATTATGGGTTTCTATTTGCAATATCTCAACAGGAGGGGGTCTGAAACAAAGATGCCATACTTACAGGCTGCCCATCTTCTCCTGGGTCCCCTTTATCTCCTGGGCCACCGGGTGGGCCAGCTGGTCCTCGATCTCCCACTCGTCCATGAGAGCCAGGATCCCCTCGAAGACCTGGAGGTCCTTCCTTCCCTGGCTCCCCTATGGGCCCTGCAGGTCCTGGAGCTCCCTAGTATAATACAGAAAAGAACACCCAGGAGGGCAGAGGGAAGCCCAGTAAGAGGGATTGGTTCAGTGGGCTCTGCCTCAAATGCAGATGGCTGAGCCTTGTAGATTCATTTTTCCTGTTAATCACTGAGCATATTTAAATAAAACAAAACAAAGAAAACATAGCTGTACCTTCATTTCCCATGAGAAAACCTAAATATCATTTGCAGACAAGTCCCTTTGAATCATTATTAAAAGACTGGTAAAAATTGTTTTCAAACTTAAGTCTCTGTTCTAATTATGAATATTTAATATTTTATTCTGTTTAACCTGATCTTATAGTGACAGAATGACATTTATTACAAAGTTTCATAGATGCTTCTGAACTAAAGAAAATGATGATAAGTACATAATACTATTAGTACTTAGTACTCGAATAATCATGAAACTTTAGGGCTGAAAATGACTCACAAATAAGTCCCTCCAAGAAATATTGTATTATTAAATATGAATTTATTTTGATGAAACACCAGTAGGAATTATTGCAGTAGGAGGCATTAAACTAGCAAACAAGCCAGTAAGGAATTAAATAGAAATAATATCTCAAATATATCAAGTGTCTATATGTAATTACTTAACTACCAATGACTTGAATCACTAAGTTAACTTACAGCAGGGCCTGGAGGTCCAACTCTGCCAGCAGAACCAGGAAATCCTGTAGCACCCTAAGAAATAATATTATATGATCAATTATTAAATAATATTAATTAGTTATATATATTTTCCTGAGATCTGTTTTTCAAGGAAGACTGCAGCCTTTAGATTCCCTTCCATGTTGTAATCATATATTTTTTCTTCTCATGCATTTTACATTTTTGAGAAATAGACTAATTGGTAGGTAGGACCCCATTTTTTTCTTTCAACTTTTCATTTATCTTGAACTTACATAGGTAGGGCAACAAACATATAAATATTTTCTATATCAGATTTTATTAAGTGCTTTCACATTATTCATTTATCCCTTTACTTGGGTAATAAATTATTTATGTTTACACATGAAGCAGTTGGGTCTCCAAGATTACAAAATTTATTTTAATCTAGATCTCCATCTTAGTCAAATACCCTTTGCTCTACAAATTAGCTGATACATGAAATAACTTATTACAGTTTCTGATGGAGACTAACTTTTACATGGCCAAGTACTAGATGACTGAACTAGCTGTACATAATTCCTAGAATATCAAAATAACTTACAGGTGGACCCTGAGTTCCTCGTCCACCTTTTAGTCCAGGAACACCACTAGGACCCTAAATTGGAAAGAAAATAAAAAGTACTGCAGTAAAGCACAATTAGTTTAATATACATACCAAACATTGAGTATTGGACTCAAGTTATAAGTTTTTTTTTTGTTTTGTTTTGTTTTGTTTTAACTCACATGCGGGCCAGGGGATCCTGCTAGCCCTTGTGGTCCAGGAGATCCAGCATCTCCTTTCTGTCCTGGCTCTCCAGGTTCACCTTTTACTCCAGGCTGCCCATCAGGACCCTATATGCAATTGTACAAAGGAGCAACAGATTTATAAGATTTATGGACAAAATATTTAATATTAATTGCTACTAACATTAGTTATATATTATGAAATAAAGCTTTGGCTACAATATTAAAGTACAGGACAAAAATCAAAACCCTGATGAGATCTTTGAAGACAGTTTTAAAAAAACTATAAATTATTAAAATTATAGTTACATAAGCAAACTCAGATGTGACAAACTCAATTTTTGTGCCAGCTTATGAAAAGCTGTATTGAAAATGGGAATCAATGTTAACAAAACCATATACTTCCCAGAACTTCAATATACTTTCAAAAATATGACAATGACATTTTAACTCATTGCTATAAACAGAGGAGTGTCAACTTATAAATTGAGGATATTTGAAAATTATACCTGGGGTCCAGCAAAACCAACAGCCCCAGTTGGGCCATTTTCACCACGTGAACCCTAAAAGAAGAAAAAGATTACTGAATCTCCACACATATTCTTAAAAAGTACAATATTTTTAAGTAGGGTGTATAAATTCAGTGTACTTTGAAGCATATATATAAAGAAATTATACATATTGCTAGAGGAAGATCCTTAAGGGTAATACAAAGACAGAGGTCATAGAACAAAATTCTGAACATAGAAGTCTCAAAGTTTCTTATTTAGTAAACAAACTGCCTACCTAGACTTACTAGATTGTGTAGCTCATAAATTTTTAAAGTTTAATTAGAAAAGTAAAGGTTGAAAATTAGGAAGTTATAAATAGCTTAAATCAGTAGGCATGGACATCACTATAAGCATATGTAGATGGTAGATGACTGATAGATAGATAGCAATTGATAAGCTGTTTTATTGCTCAACATACACTAAAAAAACACCAAAATATTGTCACTTACAGGATTGCCACGGGAGCCAGGAGGGCCAACTAAACCTCGAGGTCCAGGTTCACCCTAAAAAGCAGATTTTAGACATTTATTGTCCAAAGTAAAACATAATACAATTGTAGAATATTGGGCAACATGAATGGGTAGATAGTGGGTGACAACTATGAGACCTTCTACCTCAAAATTTTATGAAAGAGCCAGCGTTCAGACATTTTAAAAAACTGATGCATAATGATTATTCAGAATAGTGGGCTTCACTGTGGCATATTTTCACATATATATAACATAACTTGATCAATTTCACTCTTACATACCTCCCCTTTCCCTCTCTTCCTCCATTCCTCTATCCTACTGGTTTCCCTTCTATTTACACAAGATCCTTATTTCCCCCTTATGCTTTTAAGTGCACAAAATAACAGTTTGTGACTTACCTTTTCTCCAGTAGGACCTGCAGGACCTGGGGGGCCCAAGGGACCTGGAAGACCCTGTCAGTGAATAGAATATAGGCATACTGAGAATAAGAATGCACATAAATCTCCATATTTAAGTAAGGAAACAAAGAAATACTATTTTTATAGCTTGTTTTTTTTTCAAATTATTATCTACAATACATGACATAATCTGTATATTTTCAAAATTTTTCTGTCTGCTCCATTACCATTTTCACCAGATTTTCCCAACAAAATGTTTCTCTTTCACCCAACTCAACACCTACCCACATAAACTGTCTTTAAACATTAGTTCTAAATTAATGTCATTTTCAATAATGTCTATGTTTCTTAGCCTCTTTCATTTTGCTAATATCTATTTTGAAAGTTGAATATAGATTGAAAAAAAGGCTTTTCTTCTTTTATAACATATTCCTAAATTATAATTATAAAAATAGTAAACATTTAATTTTCTACATGCTTCTGAAATGAAAAAGAGAGTCACCACCCAGCTACACTGAAGCTGATGTGGCATTTTACACTTGGAGTGTGGGAGTTCTTCCTAAAACAATGTCTCTACCAATATTTGTGGATTGTCTCTTCATATGCAGCCCAAATATTCTTTCATTATTTAATTTCTGTACGTATTGACGAAGAAAGTTAGGTCACAAAAATGACTTTTAATTTCATATTTTGACATGAATATGAGAAAACCATGTTCTTATATTCTCTGTATCAATAATGAAATGATCTTTCTGTTAATTTACTCAAGGTAATTCTTTAAAAGATCTGATTAACTACAAAGATCACTTTGGTACTTATAGTCACAGATGCTTTTTCCATACAGAGAGCACATACTATTGATTTTTCCTTTATTATATGATTCCAGCAGATGTTCTGTTCTCTCTCTTTCCTAAAACAATGTACTGCCTTCACTACAACTAAAGCAGCCATTGCTTAGTGCCGAGCCTACCACATTGGCAATTCACAGGCACAGTAGACATGTACTTTGGATTTAAACTCTCAATGTAACATTCCTTCAAATAGTCTTGTACTGTTACTATACATTCCATAACACTTTTGATGTAGAACACCAACAATATTCTAGATTTACTTAAATTGCTTTTTGAAATATTAAATCAACTATTAGATTTAACAAAAAGGGAAAAGACAGCAAGTGTTTGTAATGCGCTAAATTTTTTCATAAGGATAAAGGGACAATATCACCTAAGATAAAACTTTTCTCTATTTTACTCAATTTGAAGTACCAGAAAGTGGCTCAAGGTGATCTTTTTTTAATGATGCAATTGCTACTGCCAGGAACAACATGAAAATAACAGCAAATCATGTCTCACTGACACAGGAAAAATTCACAAAATATCGGGAATTGTAACAGAAAATGCCGAGCATTTGAACCACTGTGTTAACCATTCTTCCATGAGCAAATAATTCATGTCTGAAAATATATTTTCCTACTACCCTGATTACCCTTGGACCTGCAAATATATTCTAATTTTGAAGATCTAAAATTTGTTAAATGTCAATTTTTTTGACATGACATTAAACAATGCTTTGGTGTCAATCATTCTTTTTTTATTTTTTATTTTTTTAGTTGCAGATCGACAGGATACCTTTATTTCATTTATTTATTTTTATGTGGTGCTGAAGCTTGAACCCAGTGCCTCATGCATGCTAGGTAAGTGCTGAGCCAGAACCCCAGCCCCTCAATCATTCTTCTTAACATTCCACTTATCCAGACTGTTCATTGATGAAAGCATAAATGATGAGTCACTGTGCAGTAATTTTCTCACCTATAATACTCAGTATATTGAGGAACACTTAACACACTTTGGCTACTACAAAATTCTACTTGCCTGTACTGGAATGAGGTCTAGACTAGCTCTTTAGATCAACATTACAACAGAAATAAACATTGCACATGAAATAAAAAGATGACAGAGAAAGACAAAGAGGCACCCCACTCCCTTAAACCCCATTCCACAGACATAATACATTTGTGTTTTATTTAATTTTTTCAACAATGACTACTTTTGGGCTTCCAGTAATTTGTGGTATGCAAATAAGTATCCATGACTGATTCACATAACATCTCAAATGTCATCATTCTCAAAATTCTCACTACCAATGAAACGTGATAAACTTTATTTTGAAAAATTAAGATATATTCATATACTACTTATAATGTTGGTTCCTCGCCCTGCTACAAAAATATGCTCTCACTTACTCTTGCTCCATCGTTTCCAGCTGTGCCTTCAGCGCCTTTCTCTCCAATGCCGCCCTGGAAGAGCATACAAAATACTTTATCCATTCAATTATTTCTTTCCCACACCTGTGAGAAAGTTTCACGGGTCCAAAGGCTTAATTGACTTCATAGCTGTGTCCCCTTGAGCCTAGACAGTACCTGGCACTGTGCACTTTCTCAATAAATATTTATTAGAAGAATAAATGAATAGGTGATGTGAGACTCAGAATGGTAGAAGGAAAAGCCTACATAAGAAATCATTATTAGTAGAACATCTAAAGAAATTAAGTGGAATAAATAGATAAATAAAGAGACTTACTCGGTCACCCTTGGGGCCAGGAGTGCCAGCAATTCCTCTTTCTCCTGGCATACCCTGAAGACCTGGTGGGCCTGTGTCTCCAACAGTCCCAGTCGGACCTGGACTGCCCTAAAATGGACAAATAATAAGTGACCACGTTAAGACTAAACATGTGAAATTGCTACTTCAGTAGGGCAACGGTAGTTGAATGTCAGCAGTTTCACATAGTTTAACCTAATGTTTACATTTTTATTTAGGAATTAAAACAGATTTGATTTTTGACTTTTGATTTATGCTTCCAACTTTTCTCTTTAGAGAAAATTAAATACAAATTAAAATAAAAATAATAGACTTGCCTTTTTCTTTTTTTCCTCTATTGGCAACATCTTAGACTCATAAAGATGAGATTACATTTAGAGGAAAGAAATGCTGATTCCATCCTCTCTTAAGAAAACCTGTGTTATTAAGTTCTTTTTTCAGATAATTAGTGGTTAGATTAAAGTCAATCTTATCCAATCACTCTGTTCCCTGAAGAGGATAAAAGCTGTCATGCTACATGATCATGGAAAATTGTACTTCAATTGTGCATACTGAAGCTGGCTGCATTATTTTCTTCCTACCAATGACACTTAAAAGGGAAGGGTGCTGATTTCTCCTTTATAATGTATTCTATCTTCAGGGTTCAAAAAGTACATATTTTCACATGTGTAGAAAGAATTGTGCAACCAGAGACAAGGAAAATGGAGCATGTGATTAAGAATAGCTTTAGTAAAAAATGTGATTTTCTATTTCTTGCTTCTGCTTACTCATGGAAGCTATTAATAAAATGTATCTAAATAAGCATTAAGAATAGGCATGTGTGTGAATCATATCATCATGTCATCATATGCCTTAGGGCATTATCTACCTTGCAGAAAGTCTTCTTTTGAGCTCATTCTTTATTTGCCAGGAAAATGCCTAGTAGGCACTCATTAAATATTTGTTGAAAATTAAATGATAAAGTCAACTCGTCTTGCAAAAAAAAAAAAAAAAAGTGAAACACATTCTAATACCATCTGGAACCTGCTAGGCAGTAATTTTAGAGCTTTTTAAAGTATGGAGATCAATGTGGTACTTACTTTTGGACCATCAGGACCATGTCCTCCAGCCATGCCCTTCTCACCAGGGAGTCCAGTTATTCCAGGTTCTCCTCTCTCACCAGGATTTCCTCTTTCTCCCTATGATAATATTAGAATGTAAAATAATTTCAATACTTCATCTAAAAATGGTTTTAAAATGTTTCTGTAAATGGCATTGCTAGAGAAAAATTTAGAAGCAGCCTCGTTCATGATTCAAGTTTTTTAATTTGGTGCGTAAATCAAAACTCCTTTTAAGATATAAGATGCTGTTTTAAAATTGAAGCCAGTGGGAAGCAAAATTAATCACAAAACAGAAAATACTTACTCTAGGTCCTAATGGGCCAACTGCTCCAGGGTCTCCAGGAACACCCTACAAATAGAATTTTTAAAAACGGAAGAAAAACTTTAAGATAGCTCTAAGGCATTAGTAGAAATCTTTTTAGATCATATATCAAATTTATTTCTGAGTACCATTTGAAGGCTGAATAAGTCCATAATATTAAAGAAGGAAAACTATATATACTTTTAAAATAAAAGAATATCCATATATTGAATAGAAACATTTTTCCAGAAAACTTTAAATTATATCTGAATGTTTAATTTTTTGGCAATGAAAAAATGCAAAATATTCTGGCACAAAATTAGTATGGTATACTTTTTAGTGAAAGAATATATCCCAAAGCCTTTTATATCCCAATAGAACATAGAAAAGTTAACATAAAGAAAAATAATATAAAAAACAGTGAAGAGCTGATCTTCTAAATAGAACCAATTAAGTCCTACTTAATTTAGTAAATATTTTTTTAGACATATGTTATGGACAAAACACTACGAGGAATTATGGGTTCTTCTGAAACAGCTCGTCCTCATTGTGACATGATATTCCTAAAACCCCAATTTCATAGTATTATGAAAAGTCCTTCCATTCATTCTGACTTTGCCATTGTTCATCCTTCAGATCTCATACAAGATACTACTTTCTCTCAGAAACTTTTCCTAGACCCTTATGTCTATCTGAATTAGGTGCATCTTTCATGTTTTCATACATATGTTATCTCCCCTATTATTGCTTTCAGAACATGCTGTATTATAACTCTCTTCTTATTTTCTCCATCTTCTACCATTCTTAATATGACGGCAATGCCCATATCCATCTGTTCCTCTCAGTAGAGCCAAGTATAAGAAATTTTCAGGAAATACTTGTTTTGAATGGTAAGCAACAAATGAATCACTCAAAGAAAAAATAGATTAACTTATGTTAAAATCATTATATGTGTTTATAACTGTGTATAAATCCTTCAGTGAAACTCTATGGCTATGGTAAGGTATATTTGCTAGTTAAGGGCACAGTCTTGGAAAACAGAAAACCTGGGCTCAAATACTATCAGCCGTGTGACTTTAGGAAAGACATCTAGTATCTCTGTGCCTCACTGTCCTCATCTGTAGAATGCAGATAACAATAATACATAGGATTCTTTTGAAGATTCAAAGAGATATATGGAAAAAATCAGAACAGATCTTCACTCACAAAAAGTAATATCATGAGCCAGCAATTTTTATGGCGTTGTTGTTATTTAAAATCTCACCTGATCACCTGGCTTTCCACCTTCCCCAGGAGGACCTGGAGGCCCAGGAAGCCCCTAAAATGAACATAAGGAAATAAAATTTTGAATCTACGAAAATACATAGACTACCAATGTTAACAATTCATCTCTTATAATTCATAGAACCTCCGTGATTATATACCCAGCAAAAGATATTATGTAGACACATTAAGCAAAACATGTATGTAGATAAATCATGAAAGTTTTTCCAAACAAATTTTAGTGACTATGCCCATAAAAATGATAAGACTTATAGTTTAATAGCCTTGTTCAGTTATCAGGAACATTTTATTATTTTTAATTTGTTGGTAGCTTTGTGTTTGATCAGTTTTTCAGGGGAATTCCATTCCTTTGAACAAAAATGCTTGATTTTATCCAAATATCTATCCCATCTACTCAAAGGGGGATGACTTTTTTGAAAATGTGAGAATTTCACATCATTCAACCTTAACTTTTCGTATCTTAAAACCATTCAATGGAAGAACAGAAACCTGAATTAGTGCATACCTGAAAGCCAGTGGGGCCTGGAGGTCCCTGTTCTCCTCTTTCCCCAGCTAGACCCTAAGTCATGAAGGAAAGAAAATCATGAATACAGATAGATTTATGTCTGCTTCTTGTTTATGGAAACAGCTTACTTCCAGTATTTCTTTCAGCATGTTTATCATGTTGGCTAAATAACAGACTAGAATTAAAAAAATCTATCAAATGGTATTATTTGAATTTCCTGCTGGTGAGAAAATATCATCTAAAGCCAGTGAAGAGACTGATGTCATGTATTCCTTTTTTTTTGATCCAAAAAGAAAATGTCTGGAGTCAATTTTCAAATTATAAGAAAGTTGGGCAAATTGAGCACGGAAAAAAATCCATCATTCTCCCATATCTAATCTAAAAGGATGATATTTTCTCTTGTAGTTTATTTCTATGTGCCATAAGAATTATTAATCACAGCTTCAAAACTAGAATAACTAAAGAAAGCAAAGCTGACATTTTAGAAACACAATTAAGCTGTTCCACACCAAAACCAGCAAATATGCCCAAATATTTCTGATAAACAACTTTAAAATCCTAAAACAAAAACCTAATCTCAAAGAATATATATATTATCTATTTTTATCTTTTCAAAAAAAGCCATCTTAAGTAAATTTTTATAAGATACATTATTGGAAGAAGATAGGTATCATTAGTATTTAAAATTTTAATAAAATATAAAATATTTGTCAAAGTCAATTGCAACTTATAAAGATAATAAGGTAGTCTTTGTCATCAGATTTTTAAAAATCTTTAAAATGAAAAGGCCAATAATTTTATTGTAAAAGGATGGAAATACCAGATCACAAGGAATCAGGTGATAAAATATAACTAAAATTTTTCTACCCCACACATTTGTATTCACTTCTCCTGAAACTTATTCAGTAAGTATTCATAAATCCTGGACAAACATCACCAAGAAATGTGATTTAAAAATATAATCACTAAAAGGTCACATACCGGAGGGCCCACAGGACCGGAAGGACCAACTTCACCATCTTTTCCAGGAGCTCCCTAGTATCACACAGAAAATTCATAAGATGAGACAATGAGAATTTTGACAGTTTCATATTTGTTTTTTTAGCAGAAAATGGATAGTTACCCTTTGCCCAGGAACTCCAGCATTTCCTGCTTCTCCCGGTTTTCCAGGGTCACCCTAAAGAGTAAATTGAAGTAATTCTAAAACTCAATCAGTTTTCTAAAAAATATACTTTGGTCTTCCAATGCAGATTCTGCTGAGGCGGCATATATTATACACTGTACTCACACTGCTACCTTTCGGGCCTGGAAGACCCATACTCCCAGGCTGCCCTCTGATGCCTATGGAACCTGGAGGACCTGGTCGGCCATCCTCCCCTGGAGCACCCTATAGGATAGACAAGAAACATGTAAGTTCTCTCTTAATGTTCCATTCTAAATTTGCCATTTTCTTTTGCTTACTATAAAAGTTATATAAATTGTAAATTACCCCATGGCTTTTTTTAGTGACTCAGAAAAGTTGGATGGTTTTTAGAAAATCTCTTAAATATTTGGAGTAATTAGAGCACAGATTTTATTCTTACTGTATGCATAAGCCTTGTCCTCACATTTCCTGACATTCTCATATTGATAGGAAGAATCTTTCCTTCTTCTTTCATTTACTCTAGTTTGTGGTAATGAAAATTCAGGACTTTGTTTTACAATGCAATATAAGGTAAGGGCTCAAAATATATCACCTCTTAAGAGTCATACCTCCTTATCTTTTAAATATATAAAATTGGAAAAATGAGAACATTGTTAGTAGACAAATTTCACTAATATCAAATAGCATCATTTCAACTCTCTTCGATTATGGAATTTCAAACTCCAACATTTATTTCAATGAAATTTGATCTAGATTTTGTTCAATTTGAAAATATAAAAGATATGAAGAATTTACTAGGTGAAGCATGAAAATATAACATCCATACAATTACAATATTAACTTCAAATTAGTGTCATTTAAATTGCATATCTATTTTAAAATATCAAGGTAATAGCTTTTTATTTAAATTACTTACCAAAGGTCCAAGTTTTCCTTCAGGACCTTGGACACCAGGATTGCCTGTCAGACCCTGAAAATGAAAAACACCTGTCAATTTGTTGCTAAACTGACATTTAAGTAAAGATTCTAAACAGGAAAAATAGTGTTGCATTGTTAAAGATTGAATAGATGGCCAATTCCAGAGTTTAAATAATATTACCAATGATATTTTGTTAAAGTGAAATTTATCAGGAAATCTGTACCAAAGTCCAAACAAGCAGGGGTTTTTTTTTTTAGCAAGTAATGAAAACAAGATTTTTTTCTCATGTCAAATGGCAAAGCTACTAGTATATACTTATTTGAGAAACGAAGACTATACGTTAACATGTTGTCTATAAGTGAAAATAATTTAAAAACAATATTTCAAACAATCAGATCAAAATCATAAAAACAAAATGCTCCAAGTTGTATAAACAAGCAAAAGCAAAAAAACCTTCAATGGATAAACTAGGAGGATTTCTTTGGGGTTTATATACCAAATAACTCCAGGTTCTTACCCGAGCACCTGGAAGCCCAGGTTCCCCTGGACGTCCTGGGTCCCCTTGGCCTCCCTTAGGTCCTGAAGAACCTACAGGACCCCGTTCTCCTTGAGCACCCTGTTTCAAACCAAGAGATACTAGTTAGAAGAAGAAAGGAGTACAGGGAAACAAAAGCAGGGAGAGGTTAAATTCTTATTTTACAAATCCGCACTAATATACAACTATTTTGTCAAAGATGTTACAAAGACTTCTTTGAAACAATGTTATTAAACATTTTGTTGTAACTTGAATATCTTGTAAAAGAGTGGTTTTCCCATCATTGATTAATCAAAGTTGTGTTTAGAACCTCACTCCAATAATTCAAATAGAGTCTTGGAAGAGCTAAATTTCTGAGTAAAAGATATATATCAGCTAAAGTAAAAGTCTATTATTTTTTCATCTCTGAAATGTGCCTCAAAAGTCTGAAAACAAGGGCTGGGGATGTGGCTCAAGTGGTAGAGCGCTCGCCTGGCGTGCGCGTGCGGCCCGGGCTCGATCCTCAGCACCACATACAAACAAAGATGTTGTGTCCGCCTAAAACTAAAATAAATAAATAAATAAATATTTAAAAAAAAAAAAAAAAAAAAAAAAAAAGTCTGAAAACAAGTTCTCATAATATTTAAACCATCATCCTCCTGACTTAGTCCTCTTAAAAGAAAACCAGTTACATAGTTTAGGGACAGGCCTGATGTCTGCGTCCACCTCCTTTCTAGATCTGGATTCATGCCAGATTCATCACCATCCTGTACTTGGCCTCTTTTAAACACCACCCACGTGAGCATCAGCAATGTGGGGTGATCTCACCTTTGGTCCAGGCAAACCATCAGATCCTGGAAAACCACGATTGCCAGGAGAACCCTGCAAAGGATGAAAATATAATCTTTAAATTGCTATTGACAGTTTTGGAATATAGCGATTAATTTTTATTTTAATTATTATAAAGTTTTAGGAGCACTAGTATTGTTTTGTGTGAGAAGCCCTTGACAGCTCTGAGCTCTGTACAAATTTTGGATTATTGTTGCCCCTTTCAGATTTGTTTCTTCATACTGCATTCACAGCAGCCTCTTCTGACCTTCACAATGACCAAATCCTTTCTGACCTTCTGGCTTAGGAGTTAGTTTTTCCTCTGCTAAGAATGTTCTTTCTCAAAGGACCCTATTTCCTAAGCACCTAATCTAACATTATATCACTATCATATACTCTAGTTAAGTCTTCACCATGCCAGCCTATTAGATAATAAGTGAATGTGTAAATACGTTTTTATTTACTACTGGCTTCTAATTGTATCTCCCCACCAAAGTAAACTAATGTCCACACAAGGCTCAGACCATAGTAGACAGAAGTCTGCTAATGTATTCCAAGCACCAAAATCTCAAATCGGCATTTGGTAATGATTCAATCAATATGTGTCGCACAAATGAATGAGGAATGATTAGACAGTTGGCTCTTTTTATACACAACAACCATGTTAAACTGTTTTGAGGCCACTACAGTGGATCCCTTAAATGCTTTAGTTTTCCTTATTATCCCCAAACTTACTCACACAATTCCCCCATAACTATCAGAATGTATTTTATTATTCAAATTTACCCTTTCTCCCATTGGGCCTGGTGGTCCAACCGTTCCTGGATCACCTCGAGGGCCTCGTTTGCCTTCTTCACCAGGTGGGCCTATTGGGCCCTGAATACCATGTGGCCCCTGTTAAAAACATAAGGAAGTTACCAGAGGAGCTCTTTGACAAGTGGAATAGTTGGAAGACTCATTTAATGAAGCCAGTCACAAATCCTAAAGTATAATAAACAAAGTATTTTCATCCAAAGCTATTATTAGTCCCATTGTTTTTTAATCTCTTGAGCATTTTGAGATGTACACTTCCAAATGACATTTATGCTCTTCTAGTCTTTAAAAAAAATAAAAATAAAAGTGAAGGCTTACAGGTTCCCCTTTTGGGCCAGCTTCTCCTTTAAAACCTGGAACTCCTGGATCACCCTAAAATAAAATGTTAACTGTTATAGAAACCAGGACATTTAGCAAGTCCAATCTGCTCTAATCCATTAGCATGAATAGGCACGAATTTTTTTCAGTGTTTGAATCTATATCGAATTAGTAATGTGATTTTTAAACTTGGCAGATCTTATAGAATGTATGTGAATCTATGTGAACTTCAACAGTTTGATTTTTAATGTCATGTTTTTTTCAAACATACTAAAATACTTAAAATTATTCCATTATTATTCAGATTTGATCCTTAAATTAGAATTAACAATGATGACTTCTATAGGTAATTTTACTTAGGGTTTACTTAAGATATAGATTTGTTTACTCAGAATCAAAACCATTTTGTTTCTCTTATTTCTTGAGAATTTTGCAACTCTAAGTAGGATATTTCATTTTTGAAATGCTCTGGGAGTTCTGTATTTGTGTCCTTAAATATTAATTGGTGTTTATATCAAAGGAATCAAATTGCCAAATTGAGAACATAGTAAAGTAAATTGTGACATATCAGCAATATTCATATTTTAATAAATCTATCCTTAGCAATTAAAAATAGTTTATCAACATGACCACATTTTTTTGTAACATAATCTAAAATATTTGTTTAAAGTGGTACTGGGAAAAAATTGTATTTTCCCCATCAAGATAAAAGCTATAAAAGCACAACTTCTCAATGTGTTTATTTCTTATGGACTCATCACAAATATATTTCTTAATAATTTCTGCAAACTATGGAAACTTGTTTAATAGAAACAGTATGTTGGAATCATTCTTCAAGAATAACCCTCAAGAAATATCTGTTCAGCCTAATTTTAGCCAAATCATCACATAAATCCCTATAAAATATTTTTGTAACATTTATTATTTAACTAACCATAAAATTCTATGAGGTGAACTATGAAGTTATCACCATATTAAGTTTTAAAAAACCTAAAATTTAACTTTTGGCAATAATGTTCAATTTAGAATTTAAACAACTTGATTGCACATTAACATTTGGCTTTCAGAGATTTCAGATTCCAGACTTCATTTCCCTCACTTGGATAAGTCACATTGTCTGCTTCATTGTTTCATATTACCTGTTACTTCTCTAAGCACTCTTAGTTTGATAATACTACAGGATGACAGATGTTTCAAAAGACAGTACCGGTTGTCCTCGAATTCCCTGAGGTCCAGTGCTACCCTGAGGGCCAGGAGATCCAGGGGGTCCTGTCAAGCCAGGAGGACCTGAGGTACCTGGAGAGCCCTGTCAGGTAGCAAAAGTGGCATGATAAGTAGAGACCTAGGTAGTATTGTAGGGCCAATATCCAAAGGATTGAAACTATTAGAGTTTCACATGGTGTAAATGAAGTTACCTACCGTGGGGCCTTTGGCACCAGGTGTACCATCAGTTCCCATTGCACCCTAAAAGGCACATAAAAAGTTTTAAAATATTAAGCCATATCTGGACACATATGGGTAGCATTCAGAAGTCCAATCATCTTCCCAAAGGAGAGAGAAAAAAATGCAAAAATCACATTATTCACATCATAAGAATACTTTTATGACTAATTACCTTTTCCATAAATTGGGGAAAACACGCAGAGTTGATAAGGGAAATGTTGGTTTTTTTTTTTCATGAGTTTTAAGCACTCATTCAGAATTCAAAGAGAATATATTAAGACAGGTTGCATTTGTTCTGATATTATAATAAGTGCCCATCTTTCAGAGCTAGTGCTTAGATACACTAGGAACTTACAGGAAGACCTTGAGAACCAATTGGACCTGGTGGTCCAGTTTCACCTCTCTGACCCTGAGGACCTTCAGGGCCTCGAGCTCCAGTAGGACCTGCTTCTCCCTAAAGGAGTGCAAAGGGATATGTTAATTTAAGAAAAATATAACAGTGTCATGGAACAAAGTTGATTACAAGTTTGTAGTTTTTCATTTTAAACCCAAATATTTACAGAGGCCAAGGGCACAAAGAGGTTTATCAAAGACGTGGGCCTAACCCAGCTTAAGGAATGGACTTACTACCTTTCTACATGCCTTTTATGCAATTATGCTAGGGACCTCTTTCATGAGAATATTCTCCATATCCCAATTTCCAAATATAGAAATCCTACACATTCATCAGGGTCAACTTAAGTTTCCCTCCTCAGAACCTTCACAAAATTTGGTATTCTTCATACCAAATCATTGGATTTTTTAACTTATTATATTTAACATTTAATATAATCTAGATTCATAATCAAAAATTGGGAAGAATCCTATACAGGTAACACCAAACTCCAAGAATGAGAGTAAATATTCTAATTCCTACACATTTTGCTTTTAATTTGTTCTTAGATAAATATTCATACGCTTCAAGTACACTTCTGTGTAAATAGCAGAAGTATATTCAGACTCTAACTCAAATCAAACAAAAAATAGAAAAATTGAACAGATCCATTATGTTCGTAGAAGTTGTTTCTGTTTAATGTAAACATGGACATTTCAAGCCCAACAAGGTACCACACAAGTAAAGTTTGATTGTTATCCAAGAATAAACCAAAGTATCTCTTTGTATTTCTAAAACAACCCAAGATCAGCTAAAATGTGCTACAGGACCCAAACAATGGTTCTCCAATTGACTGAAACTCACGGTAAAAATTGAAAAAAAAAAAAAAGTCTATATCATCATTAGAGGGCAAAACATTGTTTTCTTGCTATATAAGTAATAAAGAAAAAATCATGGTTATTAGTATAAATTTTACTCAATTTATAAAAATTCAATGCTATTGACCTTCAAGAAATCATTCATTCAGCAAAATGTAAAATATCAGGGCTACAAATATCTAATGAGTTTGACAACCTTTGGCATCACAAAACAAAACAACACTTATCAAACACAGACACACATACACACGCACACACACTTCTTTGATATAAATTAGATATTTTTTAAAAACAGCATTAAGAGCAGAACTAAGTGGTCAAGGTAACCTGATAATTACCTTTATTTAAATTCAACATAATGATCCAGATAGCAATAAAACTCAGAAAGCCTAGCTAGTTTTAATTCAGATAAACAAATAACTTTTAGTATAAGTTTTTCCCATGCAATATATGTGCAGCATACCTATATTAAAAATTTATACTCTGTATCTGAAATTCAACTTAGTTCCTGTATTTTATTATATATCTGTGTGGTCTAATCCTAGATTAGAAAACTGAAATTGTTTAAGTGGCTCATCATTATCAACTAAATACATTAAAACTCTATTACTCTTTATTGAAACGCAAAAAACTGGATGCAGAAAAACAAATACCCAAGAATTTTTATAGTGGCGTGGGTGAGAAGCAAATATAGGGAAATGATTTCTTAGAGAAACAGGTTTGCTAGCTGTTTGAGTTTTATTAAGTAGCATTCCAGAGCTGACAACAAGTCTTACAAAAATCTGGGAGGACAGGGAAGTATTCAGAGTGATGGCTTATATAAAGTGAGATTGCTAGTAAACTTGAAACTGCTTCCATAGGAGCAAAAATCCCTTTCTACTAATTCATAGACTTTGGCTTTGTGAGTACTCTTTCTTTATTTCCCAACCCAGAGCTCAATTTTGGGGTGGAGGGTCTCATATGAAGAATGAAGGAATTTTGGATGTTTTTATAGGGATATAGAGGAGGTGAGGCAAGAGTAAATTGTATTAAGATATAGATTTCAGGGCTGGAGAGAGCTCAGTAGTAGAGTTCATGCTTAGCATGTGTGTTGCCCTGCATATTAGCCCCAGAACCACAAAACGAAAACATTTGGACATCAGGAAGAAAATCAGAGTCAGAGGGGCACAAAAAGTTGCCCAAGGAAAGCAGAAATGATGGTGAAATGACTTAGGATAATATCTGAAGGCAGCTCCATCCCTGTGGCACAGAGTTTAGAGAGAGCATTGGAGAGAGCCTGCAGAATCATTTGACCTGATGATTCTGGTATTTCAATAAGTGTTTGGAATTTCAGGTCTTTTTGTTCTAACTTTAAATCCCATTTAAATAGCACTATGCACTATTACTAAGAGACATGACACTATATCGGGGAGGGTCCAATATGGTAAAAATATAGAGATTATCTCAATTCTAGGCAAAATTCCATGAGAAAGCAAGGCTTAAAGGGGGCTAATTACCTGCATTTGCCATTGTCGTTTTTGTAAGACTAAATAAATCTTGTAAGTAAATACATTCTTCAAGATGAAAGTCTTTGCCATGATTTCTTAGGGTGAGGGGCAATCAAATGTGTTGCTTAAAATTTGAAAATACTGTTCTGAATTTATTCACTAACTCAGCTAATATAATCTTAATACCCTTTGCTAGGTCTAACCAAATGGTAACAGGTCTGTGAGTTGAGAAGGATTTCAGAGTCCAAGCACAAAGCAAAGATGATTATTCACTTTCCAAGGCAGGAAAGGGGCCAGACACCACAGGCAGCATCAGCCCCAAGTGGTGAGGACAGGGGGCTTACAAACAGGTCTAACAACAGAACAGAGTCAGTTTGCTTTTATTCGTGTATTTTTCCCCACAGTTTTGGCTCTGGCCTGAGCCAGAAAAGTTCCTGGGGACTTTCTAGGTCCCCAGATAGAGACAGCACTTGTGACTTTTCTCTGACTAGCTTTCACGTAACTGAATTGCTGACCTGGAAGATAACACAAAAGAAGAAGGAGCATCACCTTCTACAAACAAGATGGAGTGAGATCCCAAAATGAAGTCACTTATGCCAAGGATCAAGTTTGATTTGAGCTTACACCCTCCAACTGTATTCCTTACATTTCTCCCAAAATACTGCAGTTGTGACTCACTATGAATGTAAGTCATCCCAGCAGAATATTTTAATCCATTCCCACACTGAGAGCAAAATATCCTCCCTGCCCACGCCTTCAATGGCTGCAAGTGGGGTGGCAGGGTGATGGCTGGCATTGTGTGAAAGAACATCCTTTTCTAACAAGGTCTGACTTATTTTAACTTTCTATTGTGCAGAGCATTCTTCTGTTTATGACTCCCTGGCACTCTATCCAAGAACTGAATTCTAATTCAGTTCAAAACTCTTTCTTATTCCTTATACCTGTTATGCTAGATCCCTGAAATGATAGATTCTTTGATATTGTAATTGTATGGTTATAAGTAATTATTCTTCGTTACATTTTATAGAGTTACTTTCATTTTAAAATTCTCTTTATTTTCCTATCATAATGGACAATTAACATACTACTCTAGGCTCTTCACTTAATTAAGAAGGACTTCCATACTCTTCAGTTAATGCAATATTATTCTTTAATTTGGGACTCAAATAGAGTTAAACATATCAATTATCTTACCTTCATTCCAGGATTTCCTGGAAAACCAGAAGAGCCAGGTATTCCAAGAGGACCCTATTAAAAGAAACCATAAAACTTATCAACTATGTCTCTAATACCAAATTAGGTCATTTTTTTCATTATCTGATAACAATCTTTATTTTAACACATAATATAGGAATAATCTGTTTTGTGCTTTCAAACCACAAATATAATAATGTAGTTTTATTATAAGTATCTTCTAACACTGATCAAAAATAATTCTAGGAGACAAACCAAAAGTATTAAATATGATAATTGTATTTCCTTATTGTACCACATAAGTTTAAGTCAGTCTCAGTCACAAATAATTCTGAACAAATGCCTCTTGAGATTCACTTTCTCTGTGTTAGAAACTAAGTAGCAAAAATAGTTTTTAGAAAGTTATAATTTGTACCAAAATCTAGCATGTCACTCTATAAAACTGATGCTTAAAAACAACTCGGATATTTTAGAAGGATTTTTCAGAGCAATAATAAGTGGATATTTATCACTATCCTACATGCATAGAGTTTAAACCATTGATTTAAAAGCTAAATCTAAAGAAAATCAGAAGAATTCTATTCTACATTATCTTGGTTC
The DNA here is from genome assembly GCF_021218885.2 of Marmota monax. NCBI lineage: Eukaryota > Metazoa > Chordata > Mammalia > Rodentia > Sciuridae > Marmota > Marmota monax. The sequence continues at coordinate 22,103,520 of NW_026692781.1, forward strand.
TTCTTGAGGACTGCATTTTAATTCCATCAATGTTGAATTAATGAAATCCCTTTCAAAGTATACTTACTTATTTTCCTGTATTTTGTTTTCTTTTCACAAGTACAAGGGAGTAAATATTCTTGGGGCAAATAATTACAGAATAGTAGAATTCTATTGTCCTTTTGGCATATGGAAAAACTAAAAACTTTACAAATTTTCTTTTTGAACATCTTTCAGTATTGGCTCATGTTGAGCAGAAACACCTTCCCCACCTCCATCCCCACCCCAACATGCACACACACTTTCTCTCTCTAATTTTCTTTTTATGGAGTTGTATTAGTACAAGTTAACTTGTGGAACTTGACTCAACTTTTGCTGTTTCAAGAAGATAAAATTGTACAATTTGCACCACTATTTTCTAATTTGTTTTGAATAGCTTACATTTTTAAACATTTCTAATTTTTTTTACTTTGTATTAGTGCATGTTAATTACACAGAATAGTGGATTTCATTATGCCATAGTCATACCTGCATATGACAGATTTTGATCATTTCTACTCCCTATCATCCACCCTTTCTTCCCCTCTCTCCTTCCCCCATCCCCACCACTATTAAAGTTATGTTATTTGGTGGGGAAAATACATGTATGAATCAATTGTTCTATGGTTCAGAAAAGAACTTTATATTTTTAGGCTATCTGAAAATATTAATTTAGTTTGGTTTTTCCTGTAAAATTATAATTTAAATTCCCTTAACAAAATAAAAGGAGAGACTTAGATCCACTACTACTACTACTACAATCTATTATATCCATAAGTCTCTTGAGACCCTTCATGATTCTGGGAACCTCAGCAGATAATAAGTAGCAACTGAGGCTATCTATACATTACAAGTAAGGAAAGGAATATTAAAATGAGTAATATGCTAGAAATTTGTGAAATTACAAATTTTGCTTTTGTTTATATTTTACTAACCATAGTTAAATAAATGCTCAAATTTTCATCTTTAACTGTGAGTTAAAGGTTCATAATTTCAAAGGGCACCTATGAAATAGTGCAAGACTATCTAAAGCAAAATGCAATAGCATTATCAATACTGAGCATAAAAAACACTCTGTGAAATATTAGCATTCCCTGAAATCTTTTCATTTCTCATTCCATGTTATACTTTTACTCTCATGGCTTTACTTATTACCTATATGTTAAAAATTCCCAAATCTATATTTGCAATTCACATCTCTACCCTGAGTTCCACTCTTGCATATCCAATCACAAAATTAAACTAATTTCTTTTCATCCTAAACCAAAACCCACGAGCTGTATCCTGTTGCTCTTCCTGTATTTCAAGTCTCAGATAAATCATACAAAATTCCTTAAACCAGAAAACCAATAAGCTGTGGCATTTAGATGTTTTTAGCTCACAGATATGCAGCCTGCCTCCATTACCACTGTAATAGGTTTAGTCTATATCTTTATCATTTCTCTCTAGGATTGCATTTGTGATATTCAACTCAGACTTTCATCTCAGCCTTCGCCCTGTCATCTCTGACATTACCAGCAGGTGATCTTTCAGGTCATGACACCCCTGTGTTTAAGATTCTGCAATGATCTCTCAGTAACTACTTTAAGACAGACTTCAAAAACTCTTTAATAGAGTAAACGTAGCCTTTCATGATCTAGCTCCTACCTCTCACTCTAATTTTACCCTCTCAGCATTTTCCTGAGCTCACCATGTTTTTTCATCTGTCTGTTGTTTGGAATGAACTGTATTCTTGTCTGTTTTATGTACTCATTTTTCAAGACTTTGCTTGAAAACTACTGTTTTTAAGTCTTCCTTTACTTTCTTCTTTTACTGTATGTTTAGGTAATCCCTCCATTATCTCCTATACTTCATGTGTATTCTTTATTATAGCAGTTAGCAATAGTATTATGCAATTATATTTATTAATATATCCAGTTTTCAAGAACAAGAATTGTGTGTTTTTCATCTTTTATTCTAAGTATGTGGAATAGTGAATATTCTGTTAATGTTTAAATGTATAAGCAGAATAATTGATAGACAAAGAATGAATGAATGAATATGAAAGTACAACTACTCACCATTGGCCCAGGTTTCCCAGGCATACCATGTGCACCTCGTTGTCCCTAATTAAAATAAAAAGGCAAGGTAAGATTACACTTTTTTTTTTTTTTACTTATAGTAATTTTTAATTTTTTCCACTTCTCATATAAGGTTACATTTTAAAGTATTTTATCATAATTCATTTGCTTTGTAAACAATTTCAAAATGTTAAAAGTTGAAGAATAAATATTAAAGTTAACAGATAACAACTGTCTCTGGGTGAGTATTAATAAAAATAACCAACTAGGAAAAGCTGATAAGGTGGTAATAAAAATACCTATTCTTACGGCAATAAGAAATGAAAATCAAAACTAAGAAAAAATGATACTGAATAAAATTTATTCTTTTTACTTTAATATATCCCATTCTATCATATGAACTTAGGAACAATGAGAATTTCAACTTCTATTCTTTTTAGCAGACAGATTAACTTAAGGAAGGAATGTCCTCCTTACAAAAACAACAACTTAGAAACAACATGTGTACACACACAAATTAATTTATGATGGAGTCTGGTCTTCACCCAGATCCCCTTCAGGTCTGAAGTACAATTCCATCAGCTAAAAGTATTGAAGGTTGGTTCATGGTTACTCTTCCCAAGAACAGTCCTCAGTAAAGGGAGTCTCTCTCAAAATTTTGCCCTTTCTTTGGTCAATATAAGGGTACAAACAATTGACTTCCATTCAAGACAAGTCTGAAGAGCTCCATAATTCCCCTGAGATTACCAAGGTCTCTGTTGCAATTGCAACACAATTCAATTTCTCCCTCTCACAAACCCTTATTCTTTTATTTAATTATCCACAAGTATTAATTCTAAGAGCAATCCCCAGTGAATTTCCTGTCTACAGTTGACTACTTTGAAGCTGCTTCATAGGAAACTTGACATAACACTCTAAAGCCAGACAGAAGTGGTAAAATAAAGCTGACTCTAAATTAAATTTTTTAAGCTGGAATCCCCAGTGAACAGCTGGTGATAAATAGAGCTGGAATCAATCTTGACGCACTGTGGGAGCACAGTAGAATATATTTTCTCCAAGAGTGAACTGAAATAGTACTGAAGTGTAAGGGAATAGACTAAAGATGTAATATCTCAGGCACCTGAGAAGGTTTAGAAGAAAAAGCAACCATATATTTGATGGAATTTCAGGGGTGGTGTTGAGCACTTTTATTGGAAAAAGATATTGTAAGGATGATGGTGATTGAACCTGGGTATGGGGTGAACGTTCTATCAGTTTTCTTCACAGTTCTTGGAATGTCAGGCTATGTAGACTAATATTCAAACTTGGAGTTTATTCCAAATATTTTTAAAAATTATTCCAAAATAAAAAGAAAGAAAAAAAGCAGATGATCTACTGTGATTTCTCATTTAAAAGACAAATTCAGGGAAGCAAACCCCCAAAAAAGGGTTGAAATGCACATCTCAGCAGTACGGATAAAAGCAGGTATACTTACAGGAGCACCCTGGGGCCCAAGTCTCCCTCTTTCTCCTGGCATTCCTCTTGGACCCTATAGATGAGACAGAGAAAACATCTCTTAAAGAGTCTAAATTGAATTCTAGGCTGATTGAACTACCTATTCCATCCAATTGAGATTTAATATAATTAGTTGCCAAATAGCAATGTTTTCAGGAGTGTGACAACTACCTGTGGAGACACCTACCCCACCACCTCTTATATAAATAGATTTTATTTAACTTAGCTTTAAGAGGCCAAGTACATACTATTTGGCCAAGTATAGTACTTGGTCAAATACTGATTTGATCAAATACTGATTTGATCATTGTGATTAGAAAAAGATAAAGTCATTTAACACTCAAGAAAAAGGTGAAATCAGAAAGGGCCTTTTTCCTTCCGAAGGGCCCAATTTCTTTTCTTTTTCTTTTTTCTTTTTTTTTTTTTTTTTGCTCTTCTGTCAGCAGTATTTCACTGACTAATGTACATTCTTCATGTGTTTTTATTTTTCTCTTAAACATTTTCTTAATGTAACCTTGAAAAGAAAAAATAACAAAACTGATACATACCAGAGGTCCCATGGCACCCATTGGACCAGTAGGGCCAGCTTCACCCTGAAGCAAAATTGAGATTGCACAATATGAGAAAACTAAGTCAACAATAACATTATGTTAGTCCATATATAAAAATTTTAAAGAGGACATTTATTTTCAGAACATATTTTATAATCTTTCAATGAAGGATCTCAAAAGTTTATATTATTGCTTTTCCATAAAATTAGGTGAAATTTTGATTTCACAGAAGTAAGTCTAAGATAAAATTGGGGATTTAAACAAGAAAGATGGAAACTATCACACCTACTAATAAAGTAACTACATGTCAATCTCTGGTATATCTCAAGCATAATTTTATAAAATTAACTAATATTCTCTGAAGATGTATTATAGAAAATTTAGAAATATAAACTTTAAACCAGATGCTTTCTCATATATGTATCTCATGATGCCTCACAATAAAAATCCCTCAGTACTTACTTGATATTTTCTCTCCCTATGGAAATAAATTTTTGGAATAAGCAAGGCTATATGGCCCTAGAATTAAAAGGGTAGTAAACAACAGAACACATGTTATTTACCTAACCATTCATTTATTTATACCCCCTTTTGCTTGAAGAATTAGTTGATGGGGTTCTGAAAAATACATAGGTACTCAAAGTAGGACTGAAGTACTGTAGTCCTGGTAAACTTTGGTTTTGTACAATTACCTTAGCACCAGTTGCTCCAACTTCACCTTTAGGGCCTTCAAGACCTTTGTGTCCCTGAGAATAAAAACATAAATATATATGTATATATATATATATTTATGCTGGGTTTTGTTTTCAATTTTTAATACTTAGAAGAAGCATAAAAAATAAAAAGTGACTTATGAATCCCAGGGGCTCAGGAGGCTGAAGCAGGAGAATTGCAAGTTCAAAGCTAGCCTCAGCAGTTTAGCAGGACTCCATCTCAAAATAAAAAACAAAAACGGCTGAGGATGTGGTTCAGTGGCTAAGTGCCCTTGGGTTCAATCCCTGGTTACCCCCACACACACACAAAAAGAAACTGCCTAATGAAAACAATTTCAAATTTTAAGTTATTGCTCAAAATATCTTCAAATTCTCAACCTTTTTTGAAAGTTTACTCAGAGAAAATTGAAGTAGGGTTTTATTATTTAAAAAATATTTTCAACGTTTAGTGTTATCAATTGCCAAACATTCATGACTTTGTAAAAATTTAATCTATAGCTACAAATAAAAATTTATATGGGCTTAGAGGACACACAGAATTATAGAGTTCATAGTTACAAAATATGAGTTATATTCAGAAGTGATATGCAAAATACAATTGATCTTCTGTATACACGGATTCTACATTCATGGATTCAAACAACCAGGGATCAAAAATTTTCAGCCAGGTGCAGTGGTGCACACCTGTAATCCCATCAGCTCAGGAGACTGAGTCAGGAGGATCCTGAGTTCAAAGCCAGCCCAGCCTCAGCAAAACAGAGGCACTAAGCAACTCAGTGAGACCCTGTCTCTAAACAAAATACAAAATAGGGTTGGGGATGTGGCTCAGTGGTCAACTGCCCCTGAGTTCCTTCCCTGGTACCAAAAATTAAAAAAAAAAATAGAATAAAAATTCAAAGGAAAACCAAGTTCTCTTATTAATGACATGTACTCTGTAGTTAGCCCTACAATCAATGGTTGCAAATGTGCTAAAAACATATAGATGTTTTCCTTATCATTTTTTCTAACCAATAAAATGCAACAATTATTTACATAGCATTTATATTGCACTGGATTATTTAGGTATTTTAGGTAATCTAGAGGTAAAGTATATGGGAGCATGGTATAGGTTATATGAAAACACTCTGCCACTGTATATAAAGGGTTTGAGCATCTATGGATTTGGGTATCATGTGTGTGGGGGTGGGCACAGATGGTAGGGGGTGGCTGGAATTGATCTCCAGGGGATGTAAAGGTACAACTGTGCTTAATAACCAGACCAGCAACATCAAACATTCTAATTAGAAGCTCAGCTACTCAAAACAGAGACTAGTCAGTGTATAGTGATTGAATATATCTTCCCTTTCAGATAGATAAATAGCTAGATAGATTTTATATGTGTATACAACATATAATAGTTACACGTTAATTCTTTTGAGTTATAAAAGAAGCATTCTACTGCCTTCCAAATCTGGGTTGGCTGGCTTCTCTACTTGAATCTTGTCACTTATTCCATTATATAGTAATTGCCTATTTTCTTAACTATACCTCTTATGAGCTAAAGCTGCAAGCCAGAGACTTTTCTCATTTATCACTGTATGCTCTTTGGTATCACAGTACCAGGTACACAGTAAGAACACAAAGGACATTTCTTTTTAGAATCAAATGGAATTTGAAGGAAATGTAAAAGAGAATTGTGATTTCAGTAACTGCAGATGAATGCTGCAATCATGGCTAGTTTAAAAAAAATTGACAAAGGGATTTGCACAGATTTAGAAGACAGTGTTCCCCACATCCTACTCATAACCCACAGTTTCAGAGAATTCAGACTGAACTTACTCGGTGACCCTTCAGGCCTGGAAGACCAGGAGCCCCAGGAAAGCCTCGTGCTCCCTGGGGAAAAATAGATAAGGTATTTCAGCATCATTAGTACAAATAGGAAATTGTTTAATATACTTTTTTTCCAGAAAAACAAAAATCTGAATCACAGTTTTCACTGACACACTAAACCAAAAAGAAAAGATCAGTATATTTTATCTGTCAATATATATCTAGGTGATCAAAAATTAATACAGCAAATGCACTGTTAGAAATGGAAACATGGCTTACACAGACATGGAGTAATGCCAAGTATTGATTTGATAACATTTTCAAAGTTTCAAATGATATCACTATATTGCAAGTAGTAGCAAGATAAAAGAACAACAAGAAGAAGAAAATACAAATGAACCAACCTGTTTAATGTCTGAATTGACTAGGCAAAAGAATAAGGAAAAAAAATCAGGAGAGAAACTTAAGGGAAAATATGCTTTTCCTTTTTTATGTTGTGTTTTATATGTAATAGATAAACAAATGCATTTATAGTTAGTCAATGTTTTCTTTAAATTTTCTCTGAACTTGTGAACATTGCCAGCAGAATATGATAGGAAATATGGTATTATAGTGTGATTAGGAATTTTTATGTGAAGTATTCCCTGTAAGCTTTGTGGATTTATGATTGTTTAAAAACTAAACAAGGAAATGAAATATTCAACAAAAAGAAAGATCAGGAAATGTGAGAATGGTTTGGTTTCTTTATGTAATAATTTATTAATTTCTACTAACTCTATGAATACTCAATTAAAGCACATTAAATTTAAAAAACAATAGAAATACAACAGAAAATCAAATCCAATGATAGGACTATTTTGAAATGATGCTTAAAACATTTTCCTCATTCTCTCTTAAAATTGATAATGACCCAGAGACTTTTCAAATTGTTCTTATTGTCTACATTAATTTGGTTTTGCATTGACTTGCCATTACCACTGCCATCAGCACATTTGCATCTTGATTGCATTAATTGATGAGATTAGTATTAATTTTCTATTATTATTATTATTATTAATCTTCATATTCCAGCATCATGCCTGGTTAGTTGGGATAATCATTGAATAAACAACTGGAGAAGTGGTTTAATATTTCAAATTCTCATAGCACTTTACCTAAACCTTTCCTAAGGAATTTCTCGTTTTAGCACAGTTTTCCACATGTAGTAAAATCCTTCAGCTCTTTACACCATAGGCTTCCTTCGTTCACTATTATTCAGTGAATAAATAAGCAACTCAATAAATGAAATTCACATGATAAGATCAAGGCAATAATTCCTCTGTGACATCTTTCAGTGAAAATATTTCTTTAGTATTTGGAGGATATCACAGTAAAGGTGCATCAAATCATGCTCTCTGAACAAATGAAGTCTCACTAATTCTTCTGTTTACACAACCCTGCTTAGGAATTCTTTCACATCAAGAACTCCCTTTAAGTTTTTTTTTATTAAAATCCTCCCTTTTACCAAGATTTGCCTCCCTTCCATGGGGAACAAGCAACTCAGTGCGCAGCCATTTGAGCCCAGAAGAGAATTACTGAGCAATGTTATTTCAAACAATTAGTTCACTTCAATTTTTATGGTCTGAGGAAAATCCTCATATGATTACATGTCCCAAATATAACAAGAAAGTGGACCAGATGTAGTAAATTCTCATAAAGAATTCTCATTCTGCTGACCCAGGCCTGTCATCACAGCCAGTCACACGTTGTTGCACTGAGCTTGCAGAGTGCATCTGTGGTGTGCTGGCAGGGTACCTTTCCTCCTCACAGAGGGTCCATGCTGTGAGTGTGTGCAAGAGTGCAGCAGGCCACAGGAGGGTCAAGCCTGGGATAGCGGAAAAGGACATCTGTGCTAATGACTAAATCTCATGCCTTTGTCTGCATTTACTTCCTGGGCAGATGGAGGGGCAAAGGAAAAACAACAGGGAGGTGGGGGATTGATTGCATATTTGAAACTAAATAATCCTTAGAGTCCTGTAAATTTCTGTTAAAGATCAGCATTTTTTTTAAATAAAATCATAGCATTAAACTTCATCAAGAAAATAAACAGTAACAGAGTAATGCAGCACTGTTAGTTCCACTGAGTGGTAGAAACATTAGCAAATTATAGAAAAGATAGTATATAGCTGACAGGATCTGTTTAGGGGATGTTGGGTGGGGAAAACCCACAAGAAGGATGTTCAAGGAGGATTTTTGCTTTCTTATCATTCTGTGATTTTCCTCTTTCCTGTGTAGCTCGGGAGGAGCTAGCAAAGCAATATGAGGGAGGACAGACAAGTGGGTTCAGATAATGTTCTAGTAGCCCATGTTTGAAATCTGGTGGAGTGAATTGTCATGGACTGGCCACTTAGATGAGTCAAGGGACAAGAAAAGAACTTTGTTAGGAGGTCTGGCAATTGTATATCAACTTGTCATGAGATTTCAGGGTCCAGAATATTAATCAAGAATTTCAGCCAACATTAGGATTTGGGGAGCAGCCAAGGAAATATCCTGTCCATGATTTATTGCCCTAGCCAATTAAAAAAAAAAAAACAGTCACTAAACTTTTTCAGGCTATTCTTTTAGACATATGGGCTAATATAAAATGAAAAGATTTTAAAAGATAAACAGGATTCAAGTATCATAACTGTAAATAGGTCAAGCCAGATTCCTCTGGGGAGAAAAGAAAGTTCTCTTTTTCTGAAAATTTGATATTCAGTTTGGAGAGTATCCATGTGAGGTTATGACATAATTTTCTGGCTCCAGGAGAGTTATTCATATGGCTCCCATGCAAAGCTGGGGATTGGAATTAGTTGTAATTCTGGCTAAATGTCCTATGACATTTTACATTTAGACAGAAAAGAACATTGCTAGATTGTCTGCATTTACTTAGGGTCTAATGCATATGCATACAATGAATTGCAAGCCAATGTTCCTTATGTTTTCAAGTTTATCTGTATGTCTCTATATTAATAAGTGTAAACTTACCGGTGATCCTGTAAATCCCACTTCACCAGTATTTCCATTTCTACCAGGTTCACCCTTTATGGAAGAAAAAAAGAGGCAAGATATGGGGGAGTTGTAAAGGGATTAAAATGTTCTCTGAGACTAGATGACAAATTAAATTGCAGATAAAAAGTCTTCTTTAGAAAGTTCATGCTCTCAGCAGGGAAAAAAAAGGAAATCTAGGCTCTATTTCTGATAGTAAGTCATTCTACAATTGATTTTGCAGAACTTTCATTAATTTACAGAAGAAATGAAGATGAATTATCATAGTCTGTTCTAACTCACAATTTTATGAACATCAATTACTACATGCATGACCATACCTCACCGAATTAAAGCATTGCTTCTTCAAATACTATTAACCATTTCTTTCATTGTGACAAAAAGGAATTACCAGAGATGTTTTCTTTGTGGCCAAATTCAAGGTAATCTGCTTAAATGGATGTCACAGTTCACAAAGAGAAAATACTATACTTACTTAATTTTGTATCAAATAGCAATTAATGGCCTGCCCTAATCTTATCCTCATCTTTATTACAACTAAGAAAAGAATCTTGCAAATCAAATTTGTTGTTGCATGATCTTTATTGATCACATACTATTAATGTTACAATTTATAGTTAAATTACCTTTAATTAAAATTCCAATTCAAGAAATTACTGTTTAAGCTTTTAGGAGCCATATTGGCACTCTACTATTAACATAATTTGAAAATTTCACTTAATTAAGACTTCATAATATCTCATAGAGAAATTTAAATGGAAATCCTGAGCAATATAGGAGACAGACAGTACCTAATAATATTATACTATCAAACTTAAGAACTCTTTTACATTTTTGTAAAAGTTTATTCTGAGTTCTCAAGTTAGATTGAATATAACGGAGGATAAAACTGTTGGGAAAATAAAATTAATTATTGCAGAGCACTCTTGTTAACATGCTAGCTCTTTCTTAGTCTCTTTAGAACTTTAAAGCAAAATGAAAAACAAAAGCTTACATCTTCACCAGGCTTGCCAGGTGGGCCTTCTGGTCCCCGAGCACCAATTGGACCCTAATGACAAAGCAAAACAGAAAGGAGGAAAAAAATAATATTTACCCCTTCCTGCCAATAATATAATCTAAAATTTGTTGAAACAATAAAAATATATCAGAGAAAATAGTTTTATTACAATTTTAGCTTTTATCTTGTATCCTTCAGATCATGTGCTCAAAGGTTTATTGCACAAATACACATACCTCGGTAACTGTCTACTATACATATCCCTTTGAATTTAAATACTCCACCATAAGAAACATATGGTTTAACTATAGTCCATGATAAAGTTCTCTCAAACTAAATTTTCATTTTTTACTACTTTAGAGAGGACCTGGAAAAATAAATAACTACATCATTATCAGGGTGAACCAGCATGTAACTGAGTATACAGGCTTACTTGACATTTACCATTGGTCCAGGTTCACCAGGTTCACCAGGAGGTCCTGTTGGTCCTACACCACCCTAAAATTGAGAGGAAAAAATGATTAAATACAAACCAAAGGAAAATAGAACACCAAATCTCTATGTGGCTGTTCAGATGGCTGGCACTTTTCATTTTCATACTCTTTTGGGCAAGTCACTTATCTATCTATAACTCAATTTCCTAATTTGCAAAATGAGAATAGCAATAGAACCTACTCCATTAGGCTGTTTAGATCATTAATGCAGGTTAATGACCTTGAACAGTGCGAGCATAGGATCAGCTAACCTAGACTAAGCTAAAGATTTTTCCTTTCTTTCTTTTCAGAAATCTTTTCCTGATGGGTACAGTGTCTCATGCGTTCAAGGCCAGTCAGGCAACTTAGTCCAACCTTGTCTCAAAATAAAAAGTAAAGCAGACTGGGGATATAGTTCAGTGATAGCCCACCTCTAGGTTCAATCCCATGCTCCCCAAAAAATAAAAGAAAAGAAAACACTTCCTAATTCTTGTTAAATCATTACAACAAATAAAATAGCTCTACATCACAGTTTTACTGCTATTTGCTAGGCATAGAAAGAAAACACATAGTACTATGTTCGTTTTAAATATTCTATAGAATGATCACCCTGACTTTTATTTATAATAATATCACATGGTAATGCCATGATATAATCTGTTTTCACAGACTTGAGATGGTACATAATCAATTATGAAAATTTTCATCACAAACTGAGAAAATGATTTGTTATCTCAGGGGCAAAGACACACAATTTCTGGTATTTGAGGGGAGTCACATAAAGAAATCAGATGATAAAAATTTAGTACAATGAAGAAACTTTGAAAAACTACTGCATATATTTTAAGTGAGTGAAAATTATTTAGTAGATCCCAAAGTGATCATTAGAATTATGCAATGTAAAGGCCTGCCCAAAATAGTCATCTCACATAGAGCTTGCTTTCACATATTTCTTTACTGTAGTATACAATTTAATTAGAAAAAAGACTTACTTGCTGTCCTTGTAAACCTTGAGGTCCCCTTGGGCCAACAGGACCCTTAAAAACAAATGAGAAGAAAAGTTGTATAGTATTATTCATAATGATTAATATTTTTTAAATGTTGGCTTGGCTTTTAGAATCTGGAAAAGTGAATCTTTGACAGGGGAATGATGACATTATCTATCTGCCCTCATCTGGAAGGCAGACAAATTCAGGGAGATTAAAGCTTGAACAACACTTGGGATGATTTCATATACACCCTCAGTGTCATAAAGAGAAATAAGCATTATGCCTGCACCCAGTGTCTTCAGGACAAGAATGTATAAACCAGAACATCTGAAGAGAAAAAGCTTAGCAGGCAGTTTTCAAACTGCCTGTTTAGTCCTTCAACTTCACAGAAAATAACTCTTATGATGTAAATGAACAAGTCAAATAAAAGTTTATCAGGTCAACAATATTGATAACATTATTTTCAATATCAGTTTAAAATTTTTCAGGGAACTGAGATTTCTGGATTATTTCTTTCCTTCACAACATACATTGAAAGGATCAGTATAGGTTTCTCTCATTTAAAATAAAATTATTACATTGAGGCACAGCAAAGGAAAGGAAAGTACAATTTAAGAAAATTTAAAACTGTATAAGACTATACAAGTTTTAAAATGCCAGACTTTATAAAGTCAAATTAATTCAACTAAAATCAAATTTGTTCTTATGGCCAAAAAACTGAAACTTCACTTTGCATTGATCAAACATTTTAGCTAGTAATAAAATAAAAGCCCCTTTAAAAAATAAACACATATGTAATTTAAACTTCCAAAGATAAAAATTCATACATATTGGGAAAAGAAATCAGGAAGATAATTCCATTCACAATAGCTACAAAAAATTAAAATATTTAAGAATATATCTAACCAAAGAGGTAAAAACCTCTACAAGGAAAATCACAAAATGCTGAAAAAAGAAATTGAAAAGAACACCAGAAGATGGTAAAAAGACACAAAGAAATGGCTCCATGTTCACTGATAGACAGATTTAATGTAAAATGACTGTATTGCCAAAAGTGATCTACAAGTTCAAAGCAATCTCTATAAGTTACGAGTATATTCTTCACAGAACAAATAAAAACAATCTTAAAATCCACATGAAAGAACAAATGATTGGGACAGCCAAAGCAATCCTGAGCAAAAAGAACAAATATAGAGGCATCACAATATTTCACATCAAAGTATACCACAGAGCCTTAGAAATAAAAACAGCATGGTATTGGCATAAAAAGACACATATGCCAATGGAACAGAATAGAAGACAGAGGAACACAGTTATAGTCATTCTTCAAAAAGGTGCCAATAACATGTTCTAAAAAAGAGAACCTCTTTAACAAGCGATGCTGAAAAATCTGGATATCCAAAAGTAGAATAATGGAACTAGATTTCTTTCACACTGTACAAAAGTCAGCTCCAAATGAATCAAAGACCTAACTATAAAAACCTGAAACTTTAAAACTGTTAGAAGAAAAAAAGGGGGGAACACTTAAACATACAGGCTCAGGCAAAGACTTCCCAAATAGGAAGGCCCATATAACTTAGGAAATAAGAGAAAGAATTAATAAATGGGACAGCAGGAAGTTTAAAAACCTGTACAACAAAGGAAACAATTACAGAATGAAGAAGCAACTACAGAATGGGAGCAAACCTTTGTTAGCTCATCTTCTCACAGAATATATATTAAAAATACTCAAAAGGTCAACATCAAGAAAACAAATAACCCAATCACTAAATGGACAAATGAACTGAACAGACACTTCTCAAAAGAAAAAATAAAAATGGCCAACAATTATATGAAAAAAAAAATGTTCAACATCTTTAGCCACCAGCAGAATGCAAATTAAAACTACATTGAAATTTCATCTCACTGCAGTTAGAATGGCAAAATGGAAAAAAAAAAAATCACCAAGAATACAAAGAACAATAAATGCTGGTAAGGATGCAGAAGGGAAAGGCAAGTCTTGTACCATGTTGGTGGGAATGTAAATCAGTTCAGCCACTACGGAAATCTGTAGAAAGGCTCCCCAAAAAGCAAAAAGTAGACCTATTGTATGACCCCAAAACATTAACCAGCGTAATTTAGATACAAATATTTCCATGTTTAGTAGCAGCAACACAATTCACAATAGCCAGATTATGGAACCAACTAGGTGTCCACCAACAGATGAATGGACAAAGAAAATGTGGTGTATCTACACAATGGAATTCTAATCAACCACAGAGAAGAACAAAATTATGTCACTTGCAAAAAAATGGGTGAAACTGGAGTCTATGATTTTGAGTCAGACTCAGAAAAGTATCATATGTTTTCTCTTATATGTGTAAACTAGAGGGGGAAAACATTAGAAATGAAAAGAAAATGCACAAAAGTAGAGGGACACTATTAGGGTAGAGGAAGGGAATCAGAGGGACGGAGAAGGGGGAAAATGTTGGAGAGTTTAGGGAGTGAAATTAATCAAATTATATTTTTTATGTATCTATAAATAAATAAATAAACTGCCATCAAAGGCAACATTCTATATAATTAGCATACACCAATAGAAGCAGAAAAAAAAAACTAAATAACCATTGAATGACACCATATATACTAGCAATTTAAAAAACATACAAGTAACATGTAAAGTATCTATAATGCTGGCCCTAGCAGTGTGATTATCTGTGAGGTCTGACTTTACACTTCTTATTGCCTGAAATTCCACCAGTCTGAATTATGTTGTGATCAAAAAAGTATGGGACATTTGGTTTGAAAAGTGTTAGCTCCATTCAATGACATTCCATTCCTTCAAATATCTGTGTTAAAGTACTTGCCCAGAAAACAAGGGAATCCTTTGTGCAGTTGACAAATTCCAAAGATAATAGAGATAATGAGAAGGCCCAGCTGGGGAACCATAGATTATTAGAGCAACCCAGGAAAAAAAATATATATATATCAAAAAAAGTAGGAAATAAAAGAAATGGGAATGGCAAAATATCTCTGATTTCAAAATTGTGCCAAATCCATGTTTCTAACAACATCATAAAACAGTTTTTTTTTTGTTTAAATGATAAAGGAACTATTTTGTTGTGTGAAAGTGGTAGTTATATGTCTTAAAATCTGTTTGTTTTCTTCACGCATGAGTTGAAGTGTACAGACAGTTCTTCATTAATTTCCCAAGTGCTTTGCATGTTTATGAATGGAACACCACTGGGCTTTTAGCTGATATTTAGTAGCCTTTGATAAATAATTAAATGGAAAGATGGATGGATGGATGGATGGATGTGTTTCAGAAGACCCATACCACTTCTTGAGTAGTTAACTCAAGCCTCTGTTTTTATTTTTTCTGCAAGTACTTTGACAATCAGTAAAATGTATGCTTACCACAGAGCCAGGCATCAATCCTACTTGACTCCCAAGTCCAGATTTTTCATCCAACCCTGCCATCTGAGCTGAAAAAGGCTATAAAAACAACGTGTTGAAATTATTTCCACAGTAAAAGATATACATTGACAATCTTTTTAAATTGAGAAAGGTACTCTCTATAATTCTTACAGAATGACACTTCTAAGAATCATTTTAAACTTTGACTTTACAGCATGGAAAAAGGTTCAGGCTGTTTTCTACTGTATGTGCTTTCATTGTCATTCTTCTCCAGATCATTTCATAGGTGCATTGCTTCAGAGCAACTCTCACATACGTCAGGACACACGTTCCTTACCTGACAAATCATGGATCATGCTGGTTAGTACTTAGTCTAATTAATTTCAGGTTTAAACCTCTTTATCTGATTTCTTCCTGTGGGTTAGAGAATGCCAAATACCCAAACAAATAATAAAAGAGGACTTGAAAACATTTGTCCTGAAGATGCCAGAATCCACTTTAGACTATTTTATGCAGATGGCATTCTACTATATTTGTTCATAGAAAGTAAACTTTTAATTGCATTTGTGTTTGAAAAAATATATAATACTTTTAGTGAATCTCAGAATATTCCAAAAACTAGGAACAGTTTTACCTTATTGACTTTCACATTTTAAAAAGCTCTGGCAATCAAATTGACCAAAATTGTTCCTCTATATTCCAGCAGTTATATTAATTCCAAGATTTAGTGGGAAAAAGTTGCATGTATTGTTTAAAAAAATTGGCAATCCCTTCTACAATCAGTTGAGAGCAGATGTATGAATTGTTAAAAAATAAAAATGGTTTTCAGACTCCATATGTTCTCTTGTTACGCTGTGCAGTCTACTGCTCATTCACTATGCTGGCCTCAGAGAATTCAAAGGCAGAGACACACATTTTATTTTACTTCAGGCAGAAAACTAAAATTTGAGAAATAATGAGGCAACAATTTTTAATATTAACTCAACAGCCTTATATAAGTCATCATAGATGGGTCTCCTCTCTTGGTGGAGGATATGGGGCAAATTTTGTCAGCCTTCTAACCTAGAGAATAGCAAGAGGATAAAGATAGAACCCGCCTTTAGTTCATAGGGGAAACAATGCTAGTGGTCCTTTAGAATCAGTGGAAACAACAAAGTTCATAGAGTCCAGAACTTACATTGAGTAAAATAATCTGAAGCAACACTTTAAAAGATGCTACTTTGAGTTTCCCAATTTCATGTTGTTCAGAGCAATGCTACATTCAATTAATAGTTGTCATGGTCCATCATCAATATCTGAACTGACACAATCTAAAATCATAATGATAAATTAGTAATTTATTATCCAAATGTGACTTTGACTCACCCTGCTCATGCCATCAGGTCCTGGGTGAGATGGATGTCCAGGGGGTCCCGGAGCACCAGGTTGACCAGGAACACCTGGCTCTCCATCAATTCCCTGAGGACCACGAGGACCCTGGAAACACAAACCAGTGGACATTAAAACCCACTGCCACATATTTACTTAGTATAAAGTTAAAGCCACAAATGCCTTGATGGCAATTATGTCAATTTTTTTTTAATGAATGGCAACCTAGCCATTTAGAGTAATTTCATCATCTATGTTAACACTGTTGAATTCAGTACTGGTCAGAGTTTCATCCACTGGGACATCGTTTGGGTAAGAATTTTACTTGATGTGTTAAACCCCAAGTAATCAGTCTTCTTGGAATAATCATAAAATTGCTTTCAGGTCAACAGCATTCTAGAATGAGTTTTTTTTATTTGGTTGAGTTTCATTGCTCAAGGTTATTTAATCACCAATTCCTAAATTCATTCTTCTTAGATTACAGTTAAGTATGTATGTGTCTGCTAGACTTCTTTACTACTCCACCCTTCAAAAATGTAAGGGCCCCTTCATTGGAGTTTGTGGGTTTTTCCATCTAATTGTTTAATGCTTTACATAGTTTCCAGTGTATAGTAGACACTCGATACATGTGAAATACATTTTCATATGTCATTTTTCTTTAGCATTTCCATTCTGGCATATTTTATTTTCCTTCCTACTGCGAGAGGTAGACTAGACCAATGAGAAAACAGAGGCAAAGACACCATGATTGGGTCAAGCCCAGGCCTCAGAGAAGTGAGCAATGATTCCAAGCTGCCAAATTCCACCCTTCTAGCCCACATTCTGAAGGCAGCTTGGGGAACAGCCACGTCCTCAGCTCTGAAAAAGCTCCACCCCTAACCTCAGCAGTCTCAGCAGTCTTGTTAAGTATTTTCTGGTTTGTCATCTTAAGAGTCTTAACAAGCTTTAAAAGGAAAAGAAGGAGCAAAGAAGTTATGACAGTGTGCTTTTTATCATTAAAAGCAGGGATTGAGAAAAATATGGAAAGCAAGTTAGAATTTAATAGGAAAAGAAGCTTCTCATACTTAACTGAGAATAGCTACTGGCCCACAGGGAGCAGTTCACATATGAGATGATAATGCAGTCAGAGGCAGTGCAGGACAAGCTGAGATGGTGGCCAAGGCAGTTCCCATATGATGACTTGGGGGAGGATGGTGTAATAGCTACTCATAAAGTAGTTTAAGCTATTTTAATGTGTCCAAGTATTCATATACACATGTTTATTTCTTGGAATAGTAAGATAAACAAACAAATTTATGTTTTCAAATAGAAGTTGAAAAATACTCTGAAAATTTTACGTTTTAAGAAATAATTTCTTGGAAAATTATTCTCATACTTTACAAATAAAATCCTTCTGACTCCTAAGCTGCTGATAATGCACTTCATTTTTTTCTTTACACATAATAGAGGCTGATTTTGATTGCTATCTAGGACTCCTTCACAATATGGATATGGAAACTCTTGAATGTGCATCCTCAACTCTTGAGTGTGACATACTCCTAGAGCCTGGTGTGGAAGACTATTACTGTGCTTTTGCAATATTTACTTGCTAAATGATAAACAGCTATTAAAATATACAAAAAGTGACCTAAAACATAATCTCTGTTCCCAGTGACATTTCCAAAGGCAAAATGTAAAATTACATTTAGTGTCCATGTGACTATTCAGAAGTTTGGGTAATATTAGTACTCAAAAAAAGCTGTGCATTTCTCTAATTTTTAATGATTAATACTGAAAATCTCATCTGAAAACAACCCACATTTTCATTGATGGCCCATCTGTTCCTTCATGGAATTCACTTTAAATTGTATACATGTACTATTTGTATACAAACTGAGATAAAAGCTAATAAAAACCTAATAGTGAAATTTATCCAAAGTGAACATAAAGAAGGGCTGAGGATGTGGCTCAAGCGGTAGCGCGCTCGCCTGGCATGCGTGTTGCCCGGGTTCGATCCTCAGCACCACATACAAACAAAGATGTTGTGTCGGCCAAATACTAAAAAATAAATATTAAAATTATCTCTCTCCCTCTCTCACTCTCTCTTTAAAAAAAAAAAAAAAACAAAGTGAACATAAAAAAGATTGCATGTAAGAATAAGAAAAAAAATATATAATATTGAACATTTTACTGATAAATATTGCAAATAAATCACAAGTTGTGAATCTATTAAAACACATTTTATAGTTTAGAATGAACCGAATTACATAATTCTTTTATTAAGGTAAATGTTCTAATTATAATTTTCTCCCATCCCCCAAGAGACTAATATCTCTGGCTGCAATCTGCAATAAAAATACTTGTAGATGGCCACTAGGTGGCGGCCTTTAAACGTTCACAAGGAGAAAAAATACTAATGACCCAGAATCATCGATTTTATTTGCTGCTGGATAATAGTGCCACACACAGACATATGCATGTGCATGCTCACACATTCTCACACACACACACACACACACACACACACACACACGAGAATGTTGATCTGGTAGTTAGTACATTTCCCATTTTACAGATGAGGAAACTGATACCTATGAGGTTAAGTATCACATGCAATTGGAACTCAGTATACCACTGACTATCTATCTCCTGATAGGTTTGTTACTAGTTTTTCACTGTGAACTGACTTAGACAGTATACTTAAAACTAAGGGCTTGTGATGAGAGACACTCATGATGATGGTTGGTTAGTGCTAAAGGCTTCATCTGAGTGTCTCTATACCAGTAGTTCTCAACCCAGAGCAATTTTGCCTGAATTTGGCAACATCAAGAGACTTTTTATTGTTACATTTTGATGGGATTTGGGGGTTGCTACTGGTATCCCGTGGGTAAAGCTGCAAAATATCCTGCAATGAATAAGGAGTTACCTGGCCCAAAATATAAATAGTGTTGAGGTTGAGAAACTGTGCTGCACATCTTAAGCCTTCTAAACTGTTTGATGATAATGGAAGTAGGAGGAGAAAAATGGAATTCATGATTCTTTTTTTTCCTTTTAACTAACTATTCTTGTTTATTGGTGCATTATAACTATAAACAATAGTGGAATTCATTGTGTCATATTTGTATGTGCACATAGTTTGATTTCTCTCATTACCTAGTACCTTCCCTTTCTCTCTATTCCTCCCTCCCCCTATTCACTTGCTCAACTCAATTGATCTCTCTTCTGTTATTGTGATTGCCATACTTAGCGCATTATAATTATATGGTTCATCATAGAATAGGCATACATAGACCTAACATAATTTGGTAGATGTCAGTCTCCAGTGCTTCCCCACACCCTCCCCTCCTCCTTCCGTCTACATCCCCTTCCTTAACTCTATTAGTCTCCCCTCGATTTTCATGAGGTTTTCTTCTTTTTTCCCCCTCTTTTTCTCTCTAGCTTTTGCATGTGGGAGCAAACATTCAACCCATGATTTTCTGAGTCTGAGTGGTGTTCTCCAGTTCCATCCACTTTCCCACAAATGACATTCCATTCTTTTATGACTGAGTAAAATTACTCCATACTGTATATATGCTATACTTTTGCTTATCCATTCATCTGTTGATGGGTGCTTAGGCTGGTTCTATAATTTGGCTATTGTGACTTGCACTGCTATAAACAGTGCAGGTATTGCTATAATATGCTGATTTTAGATCTTTCAGATAAATACCAAGGAGTGGAATAGTTGGGTCATATGGTGGATCCATTCCTAGTCCTTTAAGGAATCACTTTATTGCTTTCCAAAGTGGTTATACTAATTTGCATTCCCACTGACAATGTAAAAGTGTACCTTTTCCCCCAACATCCTCATTAGCAATTAAAGGGCTGGGAATGTAGCTCAGTAGAAGAGTCCTGCTGTATCCCCAATACTATTTTTAAAATTTGGGGTATTATGATGCTAATACCACTCTATATTGTCACAGTGATAACTTCAGTCCAGTTAATCAGTTCCTAGAAGATTTAAAAACTGAAGCAAAACACTCTG
Source organism: Marmota monax (assembly GCF_021218885.2). Taxonomy (NCBI): domain Eukaryota; kingdom Metazoa; phylum Chordata; class Mammalia; order Rodentia; family Sciuridae; genus Marmota; species Marmota monax. The sequence goes on from NW_026692781.1 coordinate 22,124,418, forward strand.
CCTATGGGTATTTTGCGATATTCTGGTAGCTGGAAATCAGTCAGAGTAGTAAGAGTATTTATACTGGGGATATCAGCAAAAGTCACAAACAATTTTTTTTAAGTTTTAAAGACAACCAATGATTAAACCCTTGCCATCAAAACACTACCTGCTAGAATTAAAAGAGGAAGAGATGCCCTGCTTGAGTATCTGTCAAGATTATCTTGCTTTCTCCTAAATAACTACTTTCCACTCTTTTCCCACTCACAAACTCATACACAACACACACGTGTGTGCACACACACACACACTCATACCCAATTAGCATTGACTGTCTCAGGCCTAATTAAGAAAAGAAATGAACTACATCATATACTAAGGAGGGAAGAGAAGAAAAACAAGAAGGTTGAGGGGTAGACCCATTGGATACTAACAAGGAATTTTGGAAGTACGACCACTGTTCTCAGAGCAACTTCCACCTGCACTTGGACACATGTAGAACCATAAAACAGTAACAATATGAAGCCAGCAGCAAAAGTGCCCAGAGACATGATACAAATTTTGTCCTTATTCATATATTCAAAGTTGTCTGTTGCTTCCTTGCTTATTTCCTCCCATTTAGATACAGGTAAATATATATTTAAATGAATAGAAACACATTGAGAGTTAAGTTCTAGTAGACACTATCAGAGAGAAAATTAAGCAACCTATTTTTTCTGATGGAAATGTGGGATAATAACAGCAATACATAAATTTAATCCAGTTTTTCAATTTGTGAAAGACATTATATATTTGGGGTAACATATAAGAAAGAGAAAGAATTGTACTCCTAAGACTTAGAATAATAAATATTCTGTACAGATTGCTAATGAGAGAAAAATTTAATAATATAAAATACTCTCATGTTTTATCTCAATCGTATAGAAGTAATTATTTTAATTTAAAAGGTATCCCCATTTTCTGGTAATAGAAATGTTGATTTTTAAAATTATTCCTTGATATTTCTGTAGCAGCTACTCAATTAAAAATGCAAAGTGCTACCTGGGAAGCAATGTGCAACCACTTGAAGGTGCATTTTATTCTTTCCTAATTCTCCTCCTCTGTCCAGTTTCATTATTCTTACAGCAGCTACAGATCACAGAATTTGGATGTTTTATCTTGACAGTAAGTTATTAGCATTGTTTGTTCATGACTGACAACTTCTGAAAACAACATGATATGTTTAACGATGTTTCCTTAAATTTTATTTATTTTAATTTGATATCACAAAGGACATAAAAATATCATTTGGATTAATTAATAAGATAAAAAGTAATTAATACATAATAATTTCTTCTGAATTAAGAGAGCTACGCAATCACTTCATGACCTGAGCTTTTTGCAATTTTTAATGTATGTAGCAGAAGAACAGTGCCCTTGCCATCCTCACGGATCATGGCATAGAGGGGCCTGCTTAGAACACTTTACAAAAAGGAAGCTCCTTGTCAACTTACAGGTCTTCCTTTGGGGCCTCGCTCTCCTCTTGGACCTTGGGATCCTGGAGGTCCCTGAAACAGAAATGATGATTAGGTATGTAAACATTTATCTTTGAATGTATTTGTTTTAAAGACTTTTTAAGTGAGATTGGAAAATGGAAACCTCACATTTTTAACTCAGGGTGGTTGAAGACTGGCGAACAAAGCCATGTACCTATAGAAATTCTGTATACATAGAAAGACTGTTTATCTTAGCTGTGAAGTTGAAGGTCTTTAAAGAATTAATACCATATTATAGCATCAGGGAGCTCAATAAGCTAAATACATTAGCTTGATTGGTAATTACAAATTTTTAAAATTCATTTTTGCTATCATCTACCAGGTAAAGCTTTTGCCATTAAATTCTGGGCACAGAAAGTTACAGTTCAGATTTAGAAAAATTATCAATTATCTAGGTGAGTATATAAATCCAAAATGGTATATTATACTCAAAATTGTTCATCACTGTTCAAGTTGCTGAAGAAAGCAAAACAAAGAACAGCCAGTTAGCCTGCTACTATTTTATATACATTGACATCATGCTTTCACTTAACTTTAAATATATCATTTCCATTGTTTATTTAAGACCTACTTCTAATTTTCCATATCAAAATTGCTGTTATCTCTCCCTTAAAATAATAAATGACTATTGTATTTCAAAAGTGGTCTTATTGTTCTGGTATCTTAAAATAGGTTTTTTTTTTTTTTTTTTTTTTTGGTTGATTGTTTTTGTTTCAGGGAAATGAAATTGCCAAGGGTTTTTATTTCTCTTTGAAGGATAATTTTAATAGATTTATGAATATTAGATTCCACATTTATCCAGTTCACCAAATGGCATTGTTTGTTCTTGTTTTCATATATATTTATATATACACACATATGTATGTGTATATACACACACACATATATATACATATGTGTATATATAGGCACATATATACATATAATATATATACGTATATATATATATGTATATATATAATTTTAAATTTTTTAATTTGTATTTTTATTTTTTTGTGAGAGAGACAGGGTCTTGCTATGATGCCCAGCCTGGTTCCAAATGCCTGCATTGAACCAACTATCCTCCTGCCTCAGCCTACAAAGTATCCAAAATTATAAGTGTATGCCACCATGCCCAATTCAACAGTATGTCTAGAAGCAAAAGCTTTTGAAGAATTACAGAGGGTATGTTAAAGTTGTACTAATATTTTACTTAAAATATATGTGGGGGGTTGTTATCCACCTCGTTAACTCTAAACGGAAATAGTCTTGAATGCAAAATAAAAATGTTACTTTGATATATAATTAGTCAAATTCTGCAGCAATATTAATATATGATTTAAGTAGGTAAAAGTAGTCCACTCTGATCATGGTTCAACAATAGACATGTATGATCTGGTTTTGATGAACAAAGTCAATCTAAAATTAATAATGTAATAGTAGATTGTTTTGTCTTTCGCATAACTGATAAGCAACACTAACACATGAGAAGACATCAACTTCAACAATTTTGTAATTAAGTTATATCCTATGTATCATTCCTCACTGAGAAGGAATGCCTAAACTTGAAGATGGCTCAAGGCAAATCATTTCAAGAAACCAAATATCATTTTTTTACACGTGGATATTATATCTGTAAAGATTTCCAGTATCTTGATGAAAAGATACTTTTGATCTTTTCTTGGGCTGGTGCTGTATGGTATGATACCCTCTGATGATCCCGGACAGCAATAGTCAGCAACATGATCACAAGAGGAGCATCATATATCCCACAGCAAACTGCACCAAGCTGAGGTGTTCAGTAGGCCAATGTATTAAGTGCATTTTCAATTTATGATATTTTCTACATATGCATTATGCATTCATTGAGACATAATCCCTTGTACATTGATGAGCATCTGCACGGTAAAGACATTTAATAGTACTGTTGTTCACCAGGATATTGTCATTGTTACATCAAAAGATGATGATTATTTGTAGCTTGATTCCTTCTATATATGATGAGATCTTGTGGGACACAGAAGCTTAATAATTACTAAAAATACTGTTTGAGGTGATGAGTATAACAAGATCTGTCACATTTACCTTTGAAAAATAATTTGAATGTTAACAAAGATTTTCAGTATCTTGGAAAGCACAATAGTATCATATATACAGAAGGAAACTACTTACTGCAGGCCCAGGACGACCTCGTATGCCTGTTACCTAAACAATAAACAAGAAAATCTATAAACTTTATACCAAGATTCAGAAAAGTCAATAGTCACAGGAATAACCAAAAAAGGGCAAAAGCACCATGAATTCTATTTAAACAACTTGATGCTATCAATTGATACCATTTCCTCCTAGCTTTATCAGTTGAGATATTATCTCATTTAAATTCCAATATAGGGAGGCAGTACTGCTATAGTGATTAAGAGTTCCAGTGCCAGACCCATTTGCTGCATTCAAATCCTGACACAACTCCTTACCACCTGGTCTGACTTTGAATGATTACTTACCTTCTCAACACTTAAGTTTCCTTAAATGCATCTTAAACAAACATTTGTAGAACATTCAAAACCAAAAACAGTAAATACACATAAGTGCAAAAACGATTTAAATGATTATTTTTAGGCAATCTTTGTGAAAAATTATCAGATCTAAAAGAAAAGCAAAAATGCAAACACTGCCAAATAAATCAATGTGTATAATTTCATGTCCTGACATATTATAACACCTTTAAAATTAGTAAGAATGGTGATTAAAGAACTTTTATCCTACTTGATAATATATGTTTTGATCATCAATAAGTAAAGAAATGGAAAGAATTATTGCATAAAATGCGATTTCAATCAGGATCAAAACATCACATATTTCCCAAAGTGTGGAACTATAGTAATAATAATATTAAACTATTATAGTAATACTAATATTAACTATCAATGTATATCTATCTTCATGCAATATACTGAATTGTACAAAACTATATTTTTGTACCTTTTGTCATAGAATTATAAAAGGTAAATACAGATCATTAAATATTGCATTAATTCATCTCTTTTGGCTTGCTTGTGTAATACTAAAAGTTTAGTTATAAAACAATTTCCTTTTTGAGAGGAATAAATTATATACAACTATATTATAGTTATATTTGAAAACAATGTATATACGTATACTTACAACAGGCACTAATCCTGGTTCTCCTTTTTGACCCTAAGAAGTGGGGAGAAAAATTTCAGTCAGTACACTATAATGTCTTATTGGGTATGAGTATGTAATATCAGAATAAGCCATACGAACATTCTGGATTTCTAAGAAATGTAAAACATGACATGAGAAAAGAAAATGAACAATCTATATTTCGGATATTTAGTCAGACATTATTCATGAAACTAATTACTACTCATCTGAAGGACATGAAAAAAAAATAATACAACATGTTTGAAAGATATAAAGTTGGTTCCCTTCAGTTTTTACCAGGATCAAATCCAAAGAATCAAAGAGAGCAAGAAATAACTGTGATGAAAAATGTTAAAAAAAAAAGGACCATTGAACAAACTACTCAAATATTAAAGATTCACAGGAAAATACAGAAATGTTTGTATACTTGAATTTCACTCTCTTAGTGTATAACATATGTATGGTTTCCAGTAACTTGTGAGATGCTACTCCTGAGCCACTTGCTTTCCTTTTGTAGAACTCATGGAAAAATATTAAAAATAACAAGAGAAAAAGTGTGCTAACTTGATAAAAATAAAAGTGCAAAAGTGCAGTTATGAAAACATCAATCAAATAAGAAAATAAAAATAACATGGGACTATCATAACTTGAACTACATAAAGTCAAGTCAGTTTATTTGCTCTCAGAACAAAGGTAGCAAAAATAACAGAGATGGAATTTCTTTTGATTCCTAGAACTTCAGAATTTCAAAATTTGTACACACATTGCATGATATCAGACACACAGGTTGAATAATATTGGATGAGTTATACCTTTATATTCAATTTTATCACATATTAAGTCATATTATTTATTTCAGGAGTTGTCTTCAAAGAGATTTTATAGCTGGGCACAGTGAAGCACACCTATAATCCCAAGGGCTCAGGAGACTGAGGCAGGAGGATCACAAGTTCAAAGTCATCCTCAGCAAAAGCAAGGTACTAAGCAACTCAGTGAGACCCTGTCTCTAAATAAAATACACAATAGGGCTGAGGATGTGGCTCAATGGTCGAGTGCCCATGAGTTCAATCTCCCATAACCCACTCCCCACAAAAAAAGAGATTTTATTCTCCTGAAGGCCAGTATTTTGTCTAAGTTTATTCTAAATTTTCAGTCTGGCACATAGAAGTTCTCTATGAAATAATTTCTTTCATCGGACAATTGGGGAGAGTGCATGCATATGAATTAAACAATTACACATCCAAAATGTAGTGAATGAGCTCTAGTGTGTTTAATTTCTTCCTTTCACATGTTATTCTTTTGTCTAATTAAAATTTATATGTGTTCATAAAAGGGAATTTTTGAAAGTAGAGAAAATATATAGTAAAAACTATCCTCCTCAATACCCAGGAGATAACGACTGTTAACATCCTGGGATTCCATATATATAGCAAAAGATTTATTTGAAATGATGAATCATTTTGGTTTGCTTAGAAAGGGTACATATAATTTGTATTCACTGAATGAAGAACTTCATGAGAACAATATTGAAAAAAAAAATGTTCCTTCTAGAATAAGTCTAGAAAAACAACTACAAAGAGGGGGAAAAAAATGATTTCACCAAAGTGAGAGAAGTGGAATAGCCTGAGAAGATAGTGGTAAAATTTCCATTCTAAGAAACCCACAAGCAAATTACAGATTTTACTCTTGCTTTGTATTTAGGTTATGAAATTTTCTGATACATGTTTTAAGTAAACAGTAGGCTTTTTGATATATTACATAAGCATTCCATTGTTCCATAATAACATTAAGTTCTCAATTACCAATTTTTGATAATAAACTTCCCAATGATTGCATGAACTTCTTGTTTTGGATATAAGCCACAAGATATAAATATTAATTTTCACTGTTTTTATTAATATGGGTTTTGAATACATTATTTTATTTGAAATGAGGATTTGTCTAAAGTTTTACAGAATTTGATTTTCAGATTCACTGAGAAACAAAAAGTTTACTCAGATTTCAGATGAGAATTATAGTTACTGATCAACTAATAACATGGAGATATATTTCATAATTGTCATAGGATGTCTTCACCACAGAGGCAGAAACAGTGTTTTTCTTCCCACTGTTACATCATCTGTATTATTTGCCTCATAAAAAGACATTTTAAAAGGCTCGGTAATTGGGATTAACTTGAATGAGTGAATAAGAATCATAAGTAAAAAATCAATATGGATATAAACCAAGAACACACTGAATTTTTATAGCATTGCTCAGCTTTGCTGTTTCTGATCACACCTGATAAATGGAATCAGGCAAGCCAAATAGTGGCACATATTGTGAGTACGGTGAATGACAGCTACTTTGAGCATATCCTTCACCCAGCTGTCCCACACTGCTTTTAGAGAAGGGTGTGGATGACACAGCCTACCAGATGTCTCTCAGTAAGTTGGGTAATTTCTAACCAAACAGTTAGTAATTACAGGCAGTTCTTACTTTGTTATTATTTTCTTTTTGCTATTTCATAGATCAATCTATCTACGTGTCATTTATCTTTCCATCTATCTATTTAGTTTGCTTAAATCCCATGTCAATCTTTTAAGTTTCAATTTATTCTAGCTTTCATATATAAAATAGAGTAAGTATAGGTATTCTCTCTTCTATGATAAATATTCAAATAAATATAACTTTACTTGTATTTACTTTACTTGTAATATACTTTTATGGTATTTCTCTCTGAACTAAAAAGTGCCAAGTTGTCTGGCCTATGCCCCAGACAATATCATTCTCATTTATCATGAAGCTATAGCATTACTTTATCTGATTATCTGATAAAGCACTTTAAGTTCCATTCTGTGCAAAAGTAAATAAGATATAAATCAGCTTGTCATCTGTCTGATATCTGCCATGAAAATTGGAGTCATTGCTCATTTATACATTCTTGATCTCTGGGGCAATCATATTTGGATAAGACTGAAGCAAATACCACAACTTTTTAAGAAAACTAGGGAGCTAAGAGCAGAGACAAGGGAAAAGGAACTTGATGAGATTGTGTCCTGATGACCAGTAGCCATGCTGGTCCGCTGTACCAGGGTCATGAGTGTCTCCCACCTTGGTCTTCATGACCATGAAGCTCCTCTCCAGGATTAGAGTTTAACCTCCCTGAAGGCAGCAAAGGCAGAAGAGAGTAAGCTATGTATTTTGGTAAATTTTTCATCTTCTTAAACATTTTTTTTTTCAACTTCTCAAATTTTTCAAACTTCTCAAATTTTTCAGCTTCTCAACTTTCCAAACCATGAAAAAGGAGCCACAACTCCACCAAAGTTGAACTAACATTCTTTATTCCTTCCTTTCTCTCGTCCTCCTGTTCTTCCTTCCTCTCTTCCATCAAATGTGTATTGGGCTTCTCATGTGTGTAAAACATACACTAAGAAAAGTGATAAGTACAAGAAGTACAAAGCTTGATAAAACACGTTCTCAGTGCCTGTGGAGTTCACAACTTTCTGGCAGAAACAGATATAAGAACAAAAACTAACTATAACAGAATCATTTGTAGCCTATAAGCATAGTAGCTGGACTGTGCTCATTTATTTTTCACAATGAATTTGCATGGTTCTTTGTACATTACAAAAGGTTTTCACCCATTTCTGAGCACAGTTCTATGTGGATAGTAGTAGAAAGAATTCTGCATATAAAAAAGAAACATGCAGAGTAAAACTCACCTTTCTTCCTCTGCCTATAAAAAGAAAAGAATAAACACATTATTTTGTGGAGAAACAATCGTTGAGAACATGCTAAATATTTAATAGGATTTTTGTGCACTCACAATTTAATGTAAACGAATTGTCCTATTACCAGGAAGCAGAACTCAAAAATTGTTATGAATCAGTATTTCCAACAAAAGCAAAATAATGCATCCTCTTTCTGACATGATGTTGATATTCTTCACATCATTTATATGACATTTAAAGTTAATTGAATTAGAAAATTCCTTATAAGGTTATTAGGAATTATTTATAATCAATGTTCTCTATTGTTTTCAGCCTATTTAATGAATAAAGTTTTTCATTCATGTTTGAAACACAAACATGTATTAAAAGTGTCCAGTTACACAATGAAAAACCATCTGTTCCATCATCTCTATTTCTCTTTTGCCCTCCATTAGAAGTCACTTTTTTTAGCATATTGTTTTCAAGTTTCTTCTCACATATATAAAAATTTCTTCTTCCTATTTTTCAATACTGTCTTTCACTTGTCTGTATATCTCATAGCTATTTAAATATTAGAGAACTCTGCAGATAAATAAATGGTTTCCTTGTTTTTTATCAAAAATATTTCAGGGTTCCATTGTGTAAACATAATAGAATCTATTAAACTGACATTCCCTTTTTATGTCATGTTGGATATGTGTGTTGTTTCTAGTCTTTTGATAATTTATTACTTAACTAGGACAGTTTGAAGTGTGAAGGTGAGAGTTATTATTTACTATTTACTATGCCAGTAATGTTGGTGCAATCTGGGGTTTTCACAGGCAAGCTTGGATAGACAGTCTTTCTATTATAAATAATGCTATAACAAATAATGGTTATATACATGGCTACATGCAAGTATATTTGTAGGATAAACTCCCTAATGCCCTTTTGAGTCCAAGAGTATAAGCCTTTATAATTAGATATATTACCAATATTCCTTTCATAGAGGTTGACCACTTTGTACTCCCACAATCAATGCACATATTTTCCCACAGGCATTATGTAATGTGCAAGCAAACATACTGATTTTGGTTAATCTGATATGTGAAATATGATAACTCAGTACATTTTTAATTTACAATTATTTGATTATAAGAAATTTTGAATGTTGTTATATTGAAGGACCATTGCATAAAATTGTTAGTTATCTTCCTGACCTATGTTTATGGGTTTTTTTTTTCTTTTTTTAATTTGAGTGTTGGGGATCAAACTCAAGGCCTCACATATTCTAAGCAAGTTCTTCTGCTAAGCTACATCCCCAAGCCCCTCTTGTTCTACTTTTAAAACACCCTGAGGCTGAAGATATATCCAGGGGAAAATACCATTGATATTTTAATTATTTATATCTAGAATTTCTTTATATGTAAAGTACATTCTTCAGCTTGTCTATGGTATCACATTTACCAGTGTGTTCTTGTTCTCATAGATTTAACTGAACTCAATTTCCTTTTTACTCATAGTTTATTTATATAAAACTGTTTTCATCATTTATCTTAGAACTCATTACACTTTTCCAGACCAGCTATTCTTAGGAAGTTGTATCTTTTCTGACTTCTGATGTTTCCCACCATCATCCTCACTAGTAAGGGGGGACTTATCACTTACCCCACAGGTTTACTTCATTTATGGGCTTGTTTGAAGACTGTATATGCTTCAGGTAGCCCATATATGTCTTTTTTAAAATTCTTCCTATAATTTATTTTATCACAGTACTGAAAACTGAATTTAGGTATTTGTTCGAGGTACATTGTTACTATTGAATGATAACCAAGAGGAGAAGAGATAAATGTAATATCAATCTTACCTAGTTCATGAAAAGACAAATATGAACTTATTTTCCTTATGTGCAAATCTTCTTAACATATGTATTATTAATCAAATACATACTGTCTGCTAGACACATATACTTTTTCTTCAAAAATGTTTTTAAAACCAGCAATTTATATTGTTCTTTTCTTTTAGAAATCCATTCCATTCTCTTGGCAACATAAAAAAAGCAGGTTCATTTATGAGTCAATATAACAGAAGTACTCTGGCAAAAATTCATTATCGTACAATAGTAACAATGTACCTTGAACAAACACCTAAATTATATTAGGAATACTTATTCTATGTCCTATAGAAGCACTGGTACCTAGGAAGATAAATGTGTTTTTTTAGATCTCTTTTTGGGCACGAAAAGATTTTGCAGAAAACCAAACACTTGCCAAGTGCAGTGGCACATGGCTCTTGGTAATCCCAGCCTCTTAGAAGGCTGAGGCAGGAGGATCATGAGTTAAAGCCAGCCTCAGCAATTTAGCAAGGCCCTAAGCAACTTAGCAAGACCCTGTCTCTAAATAAAATATTAAAAAAGGGCTTAGTGGTTGAGCATCCTGGGTTCAATTCCCACCCCCCCCCAAAAAAAAAAGAAAGAAAGAAATAAAAAAGAAAACACTTTCTTGGAGGCATCCATTGTGGATATAGTAACAAATGTCTATCTTAAGAGGTACAAGGAATTCTTAATTTGGACATAATCACTCAAAATTCAGCAAAAGAATTCATCTGCATATTTACAAAGACAGGAAATTACTGTCTGCTTCTACATAATATGAAGGTAAGCAGGTAGGCAAGAAAAATCATAAACCCCAGGGTTACTGTAAAAATTACTTTATTCTCTTGGATTGTTGAACCCTGAGAGCAAAGAACATTGAAACTAGAAAGATGACTCATGGACCCGATGCTCAGCTGGCCCTGAGAATTCTTACCAATATTGGTGTTTCCACCTCCAGATACCCCTGGACAGATAGGACAGCACTCCCCAGGGGGAGTCACAGCATCAGCACAAGGGAGATCTTCCTCACACTCTATCTTGTCACAGAGAATGGCTCCTCTGTCACAGACACAGATATCACAAGGAGCAGGCTTCCAAATGTCCTTGTTTAAGTATATATGGCCATTTTGATTGCAGGTCTCTTCATAACCACCTTCATCATCTAAAGTAAAAAGAAAAAAAAAAGGAGGTTAGTAATCTGAAATTTGGGAATTTGGGAAATGTTTTTGATTGATGAGTCATTTGGGGCATTCTAAAAAATTCTGAGCTAAGAAGTAACCTCCCAAGGAGACAAAACAGAGAAAACTTATTCTACCTAGCAGTTACATCCAATAGTATAATTCATCATCTAATAATGATAATACTTACATCCTCTGATGATAGGGGAAGAAAAAAAATGATCCAAACAAGTTATACTTCTTAACCACATAATGCTTCCTACAAGATTGTATTTTTAATGATTTAAATGATAAATATTAGATTAATGAAGAGGGATAAAAGCAAACCACTTGAAAAGGGAGATAAAAAATAATATTTCAAAAGAGAATATAAAATTTTCTTTTCTGGTGAACTCTATATGACCTTCGACTTACTAGAAATTTTAGATTAGTAAACTCTAGATCAAGAGACAGTATGTATGCATGGACCAAGGAGGAAAATTCCAAGAAAGATGTATAGGCTTATTAATATTATTTCAAACATAAAGTGAAAAAAAAGATAATCACTTCCTAGTTCATGGACTAGATTTCCATTAATCTGCCTAAACAAAAGGTACTTACTAAATTGTAACAGAAATGCAAAATTAATACAGATAATGAATCAATAATCTTTGCATTGAAATTAACTAAGGAAAGTTATAACCAAAACAACATAGGGTGTTATTACATAATATCTGCCAAATACTTTTCCATATTGAAATAAAAGTTAAAGAAAGATTAGGAAATATATATATATATATATACATGTGCATTCATAGTAGTAATAGTTCTGTTATACATTTAATATCCAGTAAACATATACTTTATATCTTTAACTTTGTGATTTTTAAAAGAAACCAAATAGTAGTATTTTAACACATAAAGTTGATCGTATCATCCTTGCTTACATCATTCAGGAGCTTCCCATCTACTTAAATTCAAAAATCTTCTATTAAGGCAAAGGTTTTCCTTTCCTGCCCTTGCACAAATTGATCTGTTGCCTAGTACTGTTTATTTCTTTTATCCAAGGCTCTCATGGCCAGCTGTCATGCCTTGCTTATCACCTTTCCCCAAAATACTTCCTGACTACCCAATAAGAATTTCGTTACTGCATCAATATGATTCCTCCTAACTCTTTAATGCATTCATTCAGCTACTCATTGGTTTCTTACAATTAGAATGATCTAAATTATTTTCACTTTATTTCCTTATGTCCTCCACTAGATAATAAACACCATACAGTTGTGGACCAGGAGTACCTTGTTCCTCATAGCATTTCCAATGCTTAGCACTACATCTTTAGAAGAACCTCCACTCAACATTTCTCAAATGGAAATGGAGGGAGGGAATCTAAATAATGGCTCAATAACTTTTTTATAATCAAGCTTTTGTTTTATTTTTGTGTTTTTTTAACTTATTGGTTCTTTTTAGTTATGTATGACAATAGAATCCATTTTAATATGATTATACAAGTATGGAATATATCTTATCTAGTTAGAATTCCATTCTTATAAATGTACATGATGGTGGGATTCAATGTGTAAGTTTTTATATATGTACATAGGAAAATTGTGGCAGTGGAATGAACCTGACATAATGGTTTGCTAACTTAATCTCACAGTATTAACTTTGGACTGTGAAAAAATAAAATTTAAATGTATATTCATAATTAATTTTTGAAAGGTATCATTTGTAATATAAATATACTCAAATGATAATGCAGAACTAAATGAAAATTACTTAAGGTTAGGATAGCCATGTTAACCCAAGAACATACCTATACAATTTGTATTTATCAATTATATTTATCAACAAAACCAGTAAAACATTTTTCTCAGTGCTTTATGGAATACTTCGCTTCATATATTTGTTCTATCATGAGAGATATTTGGCAAATGAAAATCATTTCAAAGCACTACATATTTACAGTTTGCAAGCTATTTTATAAGAAGGATGTTCTTTCTAATATGTTTCATCATTATCAGAAGACTTTTACCACGTGGTAAACAGTTAAAAACAAAATATTCACAATGCTATCAGAAGCATCAAAACCAAGAGGAAAAGAGGACTCATGTTTTTATGTGCTTTTCTGTAAGGTTATTGTGAAAATCAGTGAGAAATGTAAATATCAAATAAGTAGCATGATGATTAGATGAATAATCATTTTAAAACAATGTAGCTCTGTGACAAATATTTCCAAAAACTTGACCTGCATTAAAAAAAAAGCGGGCAGGATGGCAGGGTTACATCCATAGTTCTTTGAACAGTTATAATTAGGCAAATAAGAAATAAATTAAAATAACTTTGCTCATTCAGCTTTATGATTGAGAAAGACATATTGATTTACAAGTGTTAAATACCACAGTCTGAAAAATGTGAAACACTGTAAGCACAGTTAGCTTGTTCCTCCCTTCCACACCTTGGGTGGCAACAGGTGTGGGAAAAGGGAATTAACATTCACACACATTTATGGAAAGATAAGTGAGTAAGTGTCTAGAAGTGAACATGCAAAATATTGAAAGCATATGCATTATGTCCTCAAAAATATGTATTACCATTGTGGAATGTAATGTGTGTAATATATATATATAAAATAGTAATATATGCCATGTATAATTTTGTGGAGTGTTACTTTTATTTATGTAATAAATAAAAATAATATAGAAATTATAATCTATTAATATTAATTGAGCAGAATTAACATATTTTTAAAATTATAATATAAAAATTTATTATTATAATAAAATGTAAGATCATTGGAGACATATGTAGACACATGCTATATCACTGATGAAATACATATTGGGGATAGCGAATATACAAAACAAAAACATATGGCATGCAATAAGGTTGACAAGTAGATATCATTAAAGTGTGTGAGACACCTTTCAAGGAGTGGCTCAATGCTGTTCTTCTTGGCTCCTTCCAGGTTGAATTAAAAAGACACACTTTGTCAGTCCTGTGCTAACACATAGAAGGGCAGGTTCTTCCGGGAAATTTAGGACAAGGTGACCTCAACCCAAGGGGCAAAGAAATGGGTCACTATATTGCTTTCTTTAAATGGAAATGTTAAAATGTAGTTTTATAGTCTGATTCATCTCTTGTCTCTCTCCCCTGAGAATTTATAATTAAATTTAAGATGATGTGGAAATTTAGTTGGAATGCTTTTAAATGGAAAGGAGATGAAAAACCACATTCACTGCCTTCTCTTGACCCACACAAGAATCCACACACATCACAGAGGGCTTTAAAACTCATTGAACTCTCACTGTTCATGTCTGAATGAAAGACACATGCAGAGAAACAGTGGGTAGAAAATATAGGGTGTCCAGCAGTTTTCACAATTCCACATGGTAGTTTGTACCATATGATTAGATCATCCCCCTTCTGTTTTGTACATAGATATTTATTTAAATGAAAAGTAAAATAGAAAACAAAATTGTAGCCAATTTGTTGAAAAAAAATTGCAGTGAAGTTGTAGTGACATAATAATTCACATATTACTATTTCACAGTAAAATAAAAATAACTAAGAAAATTTTCACATAATTTTCTAAGAAATTCTGTCTTCTTGAGTCCTCTAACCAAATCATAAAATTAACCCAAGCTGACATCTGAAGCCTTGATCTGAGGCTGAAGTAAAAAATACACATGTATTTACTTAAAGTATTTGTGTAAACAAGTATTTCATACAGTACGAAAAAGAGCTCCAACATTGCAGTTTTTTCCTATTTGTATTTTTTGCTATTTCTGGCTAACTTTTTCAAAATTTAGAAGGATAGGTAGAAATCTGATAGTAGTTTCTCTATTTTGTACATTCTAGGTTTGTGTACTTGCAAATTTTATCTTTCAAGCTACAAGATTCTTTCCCCCTAACTGAACATTTCAACAAATTGAATCTATGATGACTTCATCTCTATGAAAGTCCTGGCACTGATACCCTAGAAGAGATATATTTCATCTGACTTCATTTTATTTGAAATCAACCCAATTGTCCTGTATGTTTCATATTCTCATAGATTTATCTTTCGTAAATCTTATGTGCTTTTAAATTTAATTAAAATTCAGTTCTTAATCACTAGATGGCAGACCAAATCCACCACCTTATTATAATAGACAATTGGAAAGGTCTCCAAATGGCTGCTTGCCAGCTATAGGCTACACCCTGCCTCTCCATGCCTTCCTATACAGTACTTTTTTGTGTGCAGAAAAGCCTGTATAGACATGGCCGCATTGAAACCTTTGGACTGACCCAGAGATAGGCAATTCTAAATCACATGGCTAAAGTTCTCACTTGCAGAAACTAAAGAAAATATTTGTACAGCTCTGATCATAGCACAATTATGCATTATGACTAAAGCATGGAAGCATCCCAAGTGCTATTAGCTTTTAAAAGTTAACTAAAATTCTTCCTTGCACACGTAACGTAAAGGGCTTGTGTGTTACAAGAATGTTAAATCTCTTACACATATGAGTGTGTATCCAAATTGTTTGCCCCTACTGGACTGTGAATTGCTTGGCATCCAGAGCAGTGCTAATCTCAGCAAGCTTTACACTTAGTGTCTTTGATAAATGCATTTGTATCTTCGATGAATGCATAAGGGAATGAAGGAAGAAAAATAACTAGTTCATCCATATGCTTATTTAAAAGATAGCACTTTTAGCTGTCTTCCCTGAACTTCCTACAGAGGATTGCATTTAGGGCTCTCACTTAGAATGAAAAGGAAATGGGTCGCATGGTCTTTCTTGCCAAGGGTGTCTCTGATGTCCAGACCTCTGGGCAGCCAGAAAAGAGGAAGACTGTGTCAGTCATAACAGCTCATATTTTAAACAATCACCTTCCTGAGCCAGCTGACCTATGTCCCTTCTGGGGTTGTGAAGGTTTGGACTGACATTATTTAAAGCTTCCCTGACTGTGAAAGTCTTTGAACTGTCACAAAGGAGGTAGCAACAAAGCATCTCATGTATGACTCTGGACCAAGCCACAGTCCGCCTTCAACAATGCACAGGAAAACTCCAGCTGATGGGTGGGTTCCAGAGACTCCAAGGAAATCCCTCCCTTCCTTCAGCTCTGGAGCAGTACTGAGCTCCATAAGGGAAAAGCAATAAGGGAGAGCATTCATTTCTTCCTTTACAACCTAATGAACAAATGCCAATGATCCTGCCTCCATTATTTCTTTATGTAATCCTCAAACTTTTAAAAGTTAGGAACATATGAAGCAACCCGTTGAAGGGTTCAGCTACATACTTTGATAATTTCTTTCCTCCTGAACCTCAAGGTCTGTGGGATGGTAGGTGGGTAGTTGGATAGGGGGAAGGCCTAGGGAGGTTTTTGTTTTGTTTTGTTTAATCTCATGTTCTTCAATCTACTTGACAGTTTTACTTTCTAATGATCACCTCCATATGTAAGTCTATTTCCAAGCTACTTATCCAAATTATTACTGTTTTTTATGTTCTCCTTCTTTCATTGTACCAACTGAGTAAGAACAGGCATTCAATGATTATTTGAGTTGAAATAAATTTCTGCTCCAATAAGGGCAATCATATTACATTATAAAACAATTATAATAATTAACTTTTTGTTTGTTTGAGTGGT
The DNA here is from genome assembly GCF_021218885.2 of Marmota monax. NCBI lineage: Eukaryota > Metazoa > Chordata > Mammalia > Rodentia > Sciuridae > Marmota > Marmota monax. The sequence goes on from NW_026692781.1 coordinate 22,141,408, forward strand.
ACTAGAAACTGAACCACAGAGCTGCATCCTAGCCCTTTTATTTTTTGTTTTGAAACAAGGTCTCTATGTTACTCAGGCTGGCCTCAAACTTGCTATCCTCCCACCTCAGCCTCCAAAATTGCTGGGATGATAGGCATGAGCTATAAAGTTAGACAATAACTTTTAAACATTTTCTTGAAATCCAAGAAAGTGAAAAGAAGACAAGTCACAAATATTCAGTGCAGCATTCACATAAAGCATGCTTAAATAAATTGTGAAGATGGTGGCTTCTTCAATGAAGCCATTAAATGCATTTCAATCTCATGTGCAAAGGCTTTTCAGTTAACCAGTAAAACTGCTGTTTTTACTTTACTTAAAATGGAAAATATAAAAAGGAAAAACTCATATTAGGGACTGCTTTGGTTTCTTTCCATGTACCACTGGGAAATCTAAATGTGGCCAAAATGTGAAACTAGAACTACAGATATTACTCATGCAATGCTCGTCTACAATTCTATCTGGAAGATTGAATTTCAAGCAGCTAATGCATTTGACATAGGTTTTTTTTTTTTTTTTTTTCCGAACACATGGCTCAAACTCCTGCATAGCTGCAAAAACACCACAAAGAAAACTGAGTCCACCTTCTATTCTATACACTAGAAATTTCAGTAGTAACAACTATAGCAAATCCTAGTCTCATGCTTAAATTTAATCCTCAAAGTCTAAGTTAGTGCATGTGCTATGACAAAGGCTGTGCCCCCCCCCTTAATACATAAACAATTTTGAGTTGTTTTGAATGAAGTTTGTCTATTTCATCTCTCTCCACCATGATATTCCTTGATATAAAAGGGAGAGCCAAAAACATGTCTAACTATTTCTCTTTTGAAGCATAGTCTCAAGGCTTCCATGGAGTCCAGAGATAAATTATGTAAGTAACATATCATTATATAATATCTACTTTATAGATTTTCTTCATCTCCTGTAAGTCTTAGCTGCAATGCTAGTCTCTCCATAGAGCTTACTTTGACAATCTTAGAAAAGGCAGCAAATTACCCCCCCCACACACACACACACAAAAAACACACATAACACTCTCAATCCAACAATTCTTAGTTTTTCCCCACCCCTCTCTTTTTTCTTGGTACAGGGATTGAACCCTGGAAAAGGGGTACTCAATCACTGAGCCACATTCTCAGCCCTTTTTGTGTTTTATTTAGAGACAGGGTCTTGCTGAGTTACTGAGACCGGCTTTGAATTCATAATCCTCCTGCCTCAGCCTTCAGGACCACTGGGATTACAGGTATGTACCACCACTCCCAGCTGTCGTTTTCTCCTTTTTTTCTTTTTATATAGTAGTTATCACTTTCAAACATACCGTATCATTTGATGTAGTATATTTATTGTTTGTCTCTTCATGAAGGAATCCTAACTCTGTAAGGGCAGATATAATTTACTGTTTTATTTCATTCATGTCCTGATATCCTAGAATAGTGTCAGAACTATAGTAGATACTCAAAAAATAGTTATTGAATTAATTTAGTGAATATTAGTTGTAGTTCAAGACATTTTAGGTGATACAGTTATTTTGTAAAGCTCTTTGGTGAATTAAAAATGGACTTCTATATCTAAAGCAAATTGTAATAATAAGGAAATGATTCGGACAAAATTGGATGCAAAATGATTTGCTTCAGACCTGAACTATTACATGGTTTTTAAAGAAAATCTTCCTTTTAGTTGCTTATTTGGATGAGAGTCATAACTACAGGAATATAAAATACATTGAATTGTGAGATTATGTATTAATATTACAGATATTTTATCCTAAGATGAACATATAGTTTTACTCATTTTTATAACTTAGAAGTACTACTGTGTTTTAAGATACTATTCAGTATGAAATACACACATCTCTATAAAATTAAACGGTTTTAAAGACAAGACATCATCAACTCTGTATCTTGTTATTTCTTCACAGTTTCATTTGCCTTCCCTTCTCATATTCCTTGTCAGATAAAACTGGGCCTCTAGGAAATAACTAGATATTGTAGTTAGCTTATTTCTTCCAATTTTCATTCTTTATTCACTTATTCTTTATTCACTGCCCTTACCCTTTAACAAATTGAAATTTCTTTTGCAATCAACTAAACATTCTACAGTTCTTAAAGGCTTTTTGATCCAATTCATTTCACTACTGAGGGTTCTGAAATATTTTCAAGGAAATTCCTAAAGAGAATTCAAAGGGCTGCCTCTTTCTTCACTATCTATCTGAAAATGCATGCTGGTAGTGGGGGATGGTGGTGGATATAGGGAGAGCAGGACTAGTATTTCCATCCAGAAGGTGTATTTGCTAATTTTATCCACCTGGATATATCTAGTGACCTCAACTAATACACAATTTTGTTCTGATCTACATAGATACAATTTAAATCTACTATGTAATTATTAAAACTTAGGTGGTATCAGTGAAGAATTGTTTTAGTCAGCTTTTTCACTGCTGAGACTAAACTGAACTGACAAGAACAATTTTAGACATGAAGGAAAAGTTTACTTGGCACTCACAGTGTCAGAGGTCTCATCGACAGATGGCCAACTCCATTGCTGTGGACCCAAGGTGAGGAGAACATCATGGCGAAAGGGTATGGTGAATGAAAGCATCTCAGAACATGGCATCAGGAAGCAGAGACAAAATATAAACCCCAAAGGCACGCCTCTAGTGACCCACCTCATCCAGTCACACCCTAGCTGCTCATAGTCACCACCCAGTTAATCCATTCAAGTGGATTAATTCACTGATGATAGGTTAAGGTTCTCATAACCCAATCATTTCACATCTTAACTTTCTTGCCTTGTTTCATACAATGAGCTTTTGGAGGATATCGCATATCTAAACCTTAACAAGAATGGAAAATAAAAATGGATTTGACCCTTCTTTCTGGCATTCCCATGTCACTTCCACAGAAGATTTCAGACTCAAAGTGAGACTATAATCATTCCAGAACCTAAGTCTATCTATCAATCTTCATATTCAATTTGTCCTTTATAAGGAATATTTATGATTCATAAAATCCAACTTATGACTTGTAGGTTTAAGACTTAATGTGTATCAATCTCAAAGTCAGCTGGATGTCATAGCAAAATTTGGTAAGAGAAAGAGAAATTGTTGCCTTCACTGGAAAATTATGTTAATAACTTTCTAGATGTACAGCAAAGTTCTTCATTGGGAAACTTCTGGGCTTATAGGGTGAACAAAAGACAAGAAAAGCAAAGGGGGAAGAGGAGGGGGAAGAGAGAGAGGGACAAGGGAAGGAGACTAGAAGACCAACAACTATGACATTTTCTTCCTTTATAATTCCACTTCATGGATGAAGATTTAGAAGTCTCTTTAGCAAACAACAGAATTAAACTAGAGATATTTTCTTATCCTATTATTTGATAGGAAAAATACAAACATTGAAATCCAAAGTTTTGACTATAATTTCATGTTCTTCTGAAGAGTTCTGTTTTCCTTAATAAATAAATGGAGACAAAATTAGAACTATTACAAAGATGAAATGTGAATATGCATAAATCTCATTAGAATTTCAAAAGCATCAGGTTATTAATAATTAATGTTATTCCTTTTAGGTTTTTTTAAATTTTGAATTTAGCCATTATCATTCAATTCATATTTTAATTTTGTAACTTTCTTTACATATGTATGGGATGATTTAGAGTTTACAAAACTTGTGATAATTTGTTTTATTCCAACTAGCTATAGAATGCTTACTTGTACTAACACAGTGGTTAGCAAGTAGTGACATCAGGAAAAATTACAGAATACTTGTTAAACTGAGGACAGAATAAAAGGACATATTAATTAGAATGTTTGCCAGTTAACTACTTATTACTAAATTAATAAAACAAAATTAATAAAGCAAAAGTATGGCTCAGTTCTCTACTTATTAACATATAGGAAAAGGCAAAATTCATGAGCCTTCATTTTTTGGGAAAAAGAAATGTTCAGGGATGTCACAAATAAATTTGCCATAAAGTCTTACTGCAAGTTAATCCCCCAAGATTGTCAATCTGCAAAAAGAAGTAGAAGCTTTGCTCAATTTATTTAGTCAATATTTATTTCTCCATCAGATTTTAGTATATACTTGTCTACTAAAAGAGCAAACTTTGGATCAGGCAATGAGCCATTAGGAGTCCATCTGTCTTGTCAGAAACAAACAATATACACAAAAGCTGCAAAGGTAATGAAACATTCTGATAAAAGAATAATTTTGTACACATGTGTATTTCAGTAGTACATTCTGGAAATTTTACATACACATTGCTATTCATAAACTCAATTCTTTCTTTTAAGCTGAACAAAAACAATTTTTTTTTTTTTTTTTTTTTTTTTTTTTTTACCATTCTGGAGACTGGAAATTCTAAGATTAGGCCAGATTGAGGGTCTAGTGTATTCAGGTATTCTGGCTTATAGACAACAACTTCTTGCTGTATCCCCATATGGTAGAAAGTGTAAACAAGTTTCTTTGCACATATTATATAAGGTAACTAATCTCATCCATGAGGACTGTGACTTCATGACCTGATCGCCTCCCCAAAGGCCCTGTTTTCCAATGCCATCACCTTGGGGATTGAGATTTCGTCATATGAATTTTTCCCCCCTTTTAAATTTGTTCTTTTTAGTTATACATGACAGTAGAATGTATTTTGACATATTTTACACACATGGAGTTTAAGTTCCCATTCTTGTAGTTGTACATAATGTGGAGTTACAGTGGTCATGTATTCATACATGAACATAGGGCAGTAATGTCCGATTCATTCTATCTTTCCTATTCACATCCCTCCTCCCTTCCCTTAATTCCCCTTTGTCTAATTCAGAGTGCTTCTATTCTTCCCTTACCACCACCCCCTGCCCCCACTTTATTGTGAGTTAGCATCTGCATATCAGAGAACATCCAGCCTTTGGTTTTAGGGGGATTGGCTTATTTCACTCATCATGAAAGTCTACAGTTCCATCCATTTACCAGCAAATGCCATAATTTCATTTCTCTTTATGGATGAGTAATATTCCATTGTGTGTGTGTGTGTATCACATTTTCTTTATCCATTTATCTGTCGAAGGGCACCTAGTTGGTTCCATAACTTAGCTATTGTGAGATAAGCTACTATAAACATTGATGTAGCCCCATCACTGTAGTATGATGATTCATAAATTCAATGGTATTTTCTCATTAACCTCTATGTCTGTTGGAGATTTTTGAATTACTGATCCCTTATCCTGAAAATCTTTCTTTGTGTTTTGAGAACTCTTTACTTATGGCTATTTATTTTCAGTAATTGCAACTAAGTCTTAAGAACACCAGTCTGGTGGGGAGGGTGCATGGAGTAGGAAAGATGGTGAAATTAGATGGATATTATCCTAGGTATATGTATGACTGCAGGTACGGTGTGACGCTACATAGTGTACAACCACTGAAATGAAAAGTTGTGCTGCAATTGTGTACAATGAATCAAAATGCATTCTGCTCATATATACCTAAAAAATAATTAATTTTTAAAAAAGAACACCAGTCTGAAGATTTCCTAAACTCCAAACAAAAACAATCTTCAATCATTTGGGGAATAAAGTTTTTTCATAAAAACAGATGTCAAATAAGTTAGGAGTGAAAGGAATACAGACTTCTGAATGACATTAAATTTTATTAAGACCTTGTCAGCGACTTAACTGTCCTTCAGTGTCCTTTTAATAATGGAACATATTTTCAAACCCTTAGGATCTGGACAGTTTGAGTACACAGCAGGGAGAAAGGAGAAATCTCCAAATGTACATCATCCAATGAACCCTCAGGATATAGCAGCTAGAATGTCTAAAACCACAGTACTGAGATCCCCTCTGTGGGTTTAGTTCTCTTTGGATGCTTTAGTCTTCCAATGCCTTCAGCATTAAGAATGTTTCCAAATTATAAAATAAATGCACTGACTTTTGAAACAGACATCAAAATAATATAATGCATGCATTTTGATGTCATTTTTTATTCAACAAATCCTTATTATCTGTTACCTTGCCAAGCACTGAGAACACAGAGCTAAGGTAATGAATTCCTCCCTACCTTTAGGAAGCTTAAAGACTGGCAAGGACTCCAGGGCAGTAGTTAGAACACTATTCTTCACATATAAAACTGGAGGTAAACCCAGGGTATTACAGAACTTAGGACAGGCATCTCCTCTGGCAAGAGTTGTGTGATTCAAGTTCTGTCATTTCCTTATTTTCTTTCTTTAATTTATTATTTTGAGTGTTACTCTTTTTTAACTGAGAAAATTAAAATCCAAAGTGATTTCTTCCAAAAACTCACTTCCAAGCTGTATAATATTGCTATCCTTGGCTCACTCCTAGTAACTGGCAATGGATTCCTTTTCACTGCCAAATAAGAAACAGGGTACTTCCTCAAACCCATGACTCCTATTTCAATTTCTTTACCATTTTTCCCCTTGCCTAAGGGAAAAACAACAGCACTTTTGTTTCTAAATCAACCAGTGTGTCCAGAGTAGGTGCTTTGGAAGTAGAGCAGTGTGGCCCGTCAGTCAGAGGACCAGCCAGCCTTACAGAAGCCAGGACAGCCATGCATAGCAAGAAAGGGAAGAATCATCTGTTGCTGATGACTAACTCTGGCTACACTAGGATAAACTATAAACGTATTTTTCCAAGTCCGGTTCCACTGCCATTTTTCAAGTTGAGGTACAGAATTCTGGATCATACTATGTTGACATTTTATTTATTTAGACAAAAAAATAATAATAATGTATAATGTCTTGTTTGAAAGAATCTGAGTTTCTTCCTTGGATGCTAGTTTATAATTTAGTAAATACTACTAATAATAAGGATATCAAATACCTACTTTTATATTTAGAAAATCCATTTATACCCATTTAGATACTACTTAAGTACTTATGAAGAGTCTACTTACTGTAGACTTGATTATGTCCCATGCCTGAGAGATTCTAAAGTAAAAGATGCGCAATGTACTCCAGAAGGGGTTTTATTGAGAAAATAAATGGGAAGTACTTAAATATTAGGCTTTTGACAAATATTCACTAATTTTTCCAAGTGTATTTTCTTTCCAGTTATTTCCCTAATGACTACAATTAGTAAAGGCAGAAAATAGTTTGTATAAAATACTAGGTTTGAGGATATAATAAATCTGAAAAGAGGAGATCACTATAAGCTGAAATTGTGGGCAGAGGGGTGAATGGAAGGAAGTGGGTTCTTGAGCAGGCCTTGGAAAAGATGAGGAATTTGAGATGAAGATGAGGAGACAGGGAAACCACATAAAAGAGGCAGGAGAGGATGGGAAACAGGTCATATAGGTAGGATTAGGAGGGGATGGTTTAACTTCAAGAAAAAGAGGCTATAGAATTCTTGTTTAAAATGATACCTCAGCCCATAGTAAGGTTTTTATGACTTGCCACCTGAAATTTGACTATTCTTTTGTCTGTGCCCTGATCTCATTTTTCCATACACTTAACAAAGTGCCTGTGACATTCTGTGACTCTTGTTTATTTACATGCAAACTCTACTGGGCTATACATTTATTCAAACAGAGAACATGCAAATTCTCTGTATATCATGTGTAGAATAATGCCAGATTCACTGGATGTAGAAGTCAACCGATAAATGTTTGTTGAATCGATGAATAAAGTTAATTAATATAATAATGTGTAAGTGGCTTTCTGAGACATAAAAAATGAAATTAATGACAGATTGGAAGCAAATGACACAAAAGACCACTAGTTGAAATGTTATACTGGATTTAAGACAAATAGTAATTCTAGGAATGAAGAGAAAGGGTAAACTCATGAAAAGATACATAGAAAATATACAGAAATTGATTAACAATGCAAGGGATAAGGTACTAGAAATTTTTTTAAATAATTTTGGAGTTTCAGGAATGAATGGGGGAAGTAATATTTATGTATTGAAGTGTGTTCCTCTAAAAAAGATACGTTGAACCTAAATCTCAGTATCTCTGAATGTGACCTCATTTGGAAATAAGGTCCTTAAAGATAAAATTAGTTTAGATGAGTTTATACTGAAGGCCCTTAATCCAATAAAGCTGGTGTGCTTATAGGCAAGGAAAGAAGAGACCCAGAAACCTATGTATACATTTTTGCCATTTTAAGCCACACAGTTTGTGACATTTATTATAGAAGAGCCCTAGAAGCCAATACAGATATCTAGAGCATAGGAGTATGGTCTGGAAATTAAATAAAATAAAAAGTTTTGGAAAATAAATAAATTTGTAAAAATTCTAAATACTATTTGAGACATTTCAGGTTGTACCTTAAGGAAAAAATTAATTAGAAATATTCATTGCTGCAATTTACTGTGTTCTGAGTTATATTGAATGCCTTCCAAAAATTTTAATCCTAATAACCACTCTGGGAAGACTGGGGGTCAACCAAGATCACAAAGAACATGATTGGCAGAGCCAATAGTTGAGCAGTCACACCCTCTTAACCCTTACACTCTTATCTTTGACAACCAGACATCTGCTTCAGAGAGAGATTAAAGGAAAAAGTGATCTTGCATAGATAAAATTTTAAAGTCACATACTGTGTAGATTTGAATAAGTAAATGTGATAAATTGACTAAAATAGCCCACATGAAAGATAAAGAGCAACAGTCTATATTGATTCCAAAGAGGGGGAGGGGACAGGTAAAACATGGCTTACTTTAGAAATAAGAAAAGGGATAGATTAAGATGAATTTTGCAATAATGAATTCATAATCAAAGAGAAGCAACTGAAACTTGAAATTAAGAATATGAATTCCATTCTTTCTATTCAGCTCCCAACTCTTAATGGTCAATATTTCATTTCCTGGTGCTTTGCTTGTGTAGCCACCAAATGTTACCATCCTAATATCCGGTAAAAATTCCCCTAGCTTTCCCGAGGCCTTGCAGGATATTGATGGAGGAAAACCATCTCCATGACATGAATAAACTTCCAGGCATTTTAATGAGAATGGTAGTAAGTGATTGCATATCAACTATTATTTTGTTCTTTTTTAGATTAGTTTATAGGGCACAGGAAATGAAATTTTCCCCAGAATATTTAGTTTACACTCTAATAAACATGACTTCCTTCATAGCAAACAATATATGTTATGTTCTCTATTTTATTTTAACTAAGCAGGTGATGCTGACAGCATCATTAAAGAAAATATTTTTTAAAATTGAACATTGAAAAATAGAATTTAAAGTAAATCATTGAAAGTACATTACATTCAAGTCTCCATTTTCTTTCATTTTTCTGAAGTCTGAACTAGTCTACAAAGTTCCCAACTGAATTTCCTTTGTTTTGTTTTTCAATTTAATCTTTACTACAAGATTTGAAAATAGAAACATTCTCCAAGGACCAAGCTACAGTTTTAGGGTTTTTTGTTTGTTTGTTTGTTTAATAACTGTCAGGTTAATCATAATCTAATTGACTGGTTATAAGGATTAGAAATAAAAAGAAAAATGGAATAAGTGTAATTGCACATTTTGTTTTATAATATTAAAAGATGGCATGTGATCTAATAAAAATCTTAATCTGATAATTTGAATATTGATATAATAGAAGATAATTGGGCAAATTTAAATGTTTTATGGTACCAGTGACTGAGTTCTCTAATGGAATTTTCTGGTTCACTGCCATATATAAATGCTGATGGGATTTATTATGAGCTCAACCAAATTCATAACTATATATCTTATCAAATGATATGAAAAAAATGTGCTGGACACAAAGAAAAACTTATGTCACCAGCAGTATCCATCTAATGTTGTGGAGGTTAAACCATACCAGAATAAGATCTTTTGCATCATCTGGGATTGCCAACAGAGCAGTAGATTTAAAGATTATTATACCAGCAATATCTCTGGGAGTTAGAAATTCTAAGAAATAGAATTGTTCTTCACATTCATATCAAATTGGTATAGTGCTATGCATATTTATTCAACATTATTCTAACTTGTCTCATAAAATCAGGAGAAAAATTATTTGTCCTTTTTGAACCCTGGACTTTAGATTCCTTGGACTCTTTATTGAGTGAGTGAAGACGCAAACCAGAACCTAAAGGAATGTGAAATATGCACTAGATAGGGGCCCTGAAAGGCTTTGACAGAGTTTGGGGTCTCCAAAGAATAATCCACAGGAATGAACCAAGGAATTCTAAGGCCATGAGCAAAGAGACTAGATGGTCTTTATCCTTCCAACAAGTATTGGACACCTACTAAGATCATAACTTTATGCCAGCCTATGTATGATGAATTATAAACTCCATTATATATAGTTATCTTAAAAGTCATTAACTTAAAAATTGATTCTTTTATAAGAACTAGTTTAGACTTGAATGTATTCTGGTTTGCTTAAACTAACAATCATTGAGTTTATCTATCTTTAAAGCAAGTTCAAAGCCAGACTAAGCAACTTAGCAAGACCTTAATCAATTTAGTGAGACCTGTCTCAAAAAATAAAATGGTCTGAAGGTCTGGAGATGTGGCTCAGGGATTAAGTGGCTCTAGGTTCAATACCCAGTAAAAAAAAAAGCTAATATTAGTAAAGAAAAAAGTCAGGGCATTGATAAGTTAGCAAAATGTATGTTATCTAAGTCAGTATATGTGTACATGTAGGGTATTAGGGTATTTACAATGGTAGTATTTCACATAATGGGAAGAGAACATAGAAAATTTATAGCATATATGATTATTAACACCAAATTCATGTTTTGTATTTAAAAAATCATTAAGATTTTATTAAAACTTTATTCCTCTTCCTTAAAATTAAAAGTTGTAAAATTTTATTGCTTTCCATGTTGCTAAACAAGAGTGGATTTCAAGAAAATATCGTAGCAATTAGAGGACATCAAGTAGCATATCCTGCAGAATGTCTTAAGAAGAAAGAGGAAATTAGATCTTTGGCTTCTGACACTTAAGAGAAAAAATTGTTTCCTAGAATGACAGTCAAATCTAATATCCATTAGAGAAGTAGCATTAAAGTAAGATAATTTTTTAAACTAAGGGACTAATAACACCAATAACAAAAATGGTCACATTTAACAAATGATAATTACATAATCTAGTGTGCTATGTAGAGGCATAGGGAACAGATCAGGGTCTCCAAAGAACTATCCTCAGGAATACTCCAAGGAATGCTAAAACCAGGAGCAGAAAGAGTAGAAGGTCTTTATTCATTTGAGCACCTACTATATGCCATCTCTCTAGTAGGTACTAAAGATGAATAACAACAACAAAAAAGACATCATTCTAATTCCATGTAGCCATAGTCTAAAGAGGAAGACAAGCAATTTAAGTACATAGTGACAAGTATATAATTAAATACAGGATGCTAAGGGAGCATGCCAACATTGTTTAAGGCGTTTTCTGGGACAGTGAGGTTAGCCTTTCTAGTAGAAGTGATGTGTCAACCGAGATTTGAGAAAGAAGTTAAATTTATCCAGCAACCATGTGTATTTCACTATATGTAATTCTATATTTAATTCACTATGGTTAGAAGGAAGATAGAGAAATAAAAAAGAAAGAAGAGAAAAAAGACATTGAGTGGTGGGGAATAGGGTAGGCTTGCAGAAAATGTCAGCCTCAGGTATGTGCACCATAGATTTTGAATGCACTTTGGTGTTCTTTCTTCAACTCCATCTTCAGTGTGAGTAGGACTTTGCCAATCCATACCAAGAGAATCAAGAATGGAGAAAGAGAAAATTTGCAATAAGCCTTCCAGATATATTTCTGACTATGAAACTAATCATTGGGAAATCCCAAAGAGGTAAAGTGAGGTAGGGGAAATGGAAATTAAGGAGTTGAGGAAATCTAGCTTTTTGTGTTATTTTGCTTTTTTCACCCTGGCACTGAAAATTGCTTGCTATGTAAGCTTTGGCAAATGACCTCTTTGATCATCAAATTTTTATATCTTCTCTGAAGATTGTTCTCAAAATCAAATAGATGTGAAAGTTGTTTGAAAAAATGAATATGTATTACTCAAACAAAAAATGTTATTACTTTGCACAAAGTTTCCCAGAGTGTCTTGCCTGCCTCAATCTCATTTATCTGTAGACATATCAAGTGCAGATTCATGTTCACCTCACTCCCTCCCATAGGGTCCTATCAGAATCTGGAATAGAACAAGGATGAAGAAAGAAATCATGCATTACATTATATTTGGTGGAAATCCATTCACATAGGACTATGATCACAATAGAAACCTTCAAGTCTGCCCATATAAATAATATCACAAAACAGAAGACTTTAACAACAACAGTAATTAGAATAGGGAAGAAATTAAATGTTTTCTATAGGGCAAGAGGATTTTTTCTGATTTAGCATATGATACCCAGCAAAGTCACTGTAGCAATTAATTGATCCTGTTAATGCCACAAAACCTTGAGTACCTGCCAGAAGCAATACACCTGTGTTTAATTTAATCACAGATGGAGTTTTGAAGCCAATTGCATGGCATCTTGACAAGAGGCTTTTAAGTCAAGGAAGAATATTTTGTGATTTCTGCCAACATAACCCGTATTTTGTCAGTTATAATTTTTAAAAGTAGGTGGTATTGTGCTTGCAGGATTGAGAGGCAAATCCCAGTATTATCTTTCGGAGCCATTTAAAGTTTCAGGTTATTTTTAAAACTATATATTTATGATCTTTCAGTTCTTCTTTAATTCAAAGATTTTACCCAAAATCCGTCCCATAAAAATTATGTGTTTTGTGATTTTAAATACTGTGTGTCACTCAAATTGAGGGTTTTAAATCTTGTTTTAAATCTCAGCCTTGATTTTGTTTTAAGTTGATGCTTCTGAAACCTAACTTTGCACTCAGAGGATTTTTTTTTTTTAATGCTGATTCCTAAACTCTACCTCTAGGGATTTTGATTTTGCTTTGAAACTGAAAATCAATATTTCTTGGAAATTTCTCCAGTAATTTGCTGCCACAGTTGGGAGAAATTACTCTTGTCCTTACAACAGCACTTCCAATAATGCACTACCTTCTTTAAATGGAAGACACAAGAAAACCATTATTCCTTATGTACAGTTGGTACCTTTCCTTCCTTATGTCCAGTTGTTAGAGAAAAATGTATTTTCTGCCTGCTCTTCATAACAGAGAGCTAACTGGTATTTTCCTTCATAGGAAACTTTCCCTCTGAGATTTACCATAAACCTGAACTCTCAATAATCATCTATTTTAAGGTGCAAACAGGTGTCAATTAAAATCATTTTAATTATTAATATCCTTTGGTATATTGGGAATGAATCTCCCTGGATAGAAAAAGATCCAGTTTAGAACAGTGAGGTTTGAATGTGAATATAAGAAGTTGCAAAGCACTCCCAGAATCTAGTTGTGCTTTTATGGCCCCATGGTGTGTTTTATCACTGGGAAGAATTCACAGACCAAAAAAAAAAAAGAAAAGAAAAGAAATCTCAAGAAAAACACTTCACACAGAGACTTTAACAAGAAAAAACAACTACCTTATAGAAAACAGATGGCTATAGTTACTAAAGCTGAAAGGTTATCAACTAAGTCCTCAACCTGTTTTCCTATGCCTTTATAAACTGGCAGGAAAAACAAAAATCCTTTATGTTTTACCAAAAAGATCTCATCCCATACCTAGACTGTTAAAGCTTAAAAAAGTGTTTTAAGTATGAAATATGTATGATGATTGAAGGATATTTTGTGTTCCCTTTGTTCCATTTTGTAATGGACAACTTATAGTACATAGTCTAGGAAGTTATTTTCAAATTAGGAATCAAAGAGAAAATTAACTGTATTATACATTTATTCAGACTTCATTTCTGCTAAGATTTAGAGGAAGACATTGGATTGTGATTTCAATGTTTACAAAAAAAATTATTAAAAGAAGAAATGTCATCTTTAAGTATTGTCACTGTAAAAGTAATTTCAAATTTTTTTTGAGGGGGGGAATGACTTTGACAGCTAAATTAACTGTAAAGTTCACATAAAGGGGCAATGATCTGTTTTGCCTATGAGATTTTTCATCAAATAGCACACAAAAAAAGGTATTAAAAAGCATTCCTTTTTGCCCTTTAAAAAATTTTCCCTTCAAACAATTTAAATTTTTTTCACAAAAATAAGGCAATTCAGTGAGAAATTTTCACTTTTGCTTAAAAAGTTCTTGGCTATACAAATAATAATAATAATAATAATGAGTTATATTGTATTAAGACAACAAGTTAGACAATCTTGGGATACTTTATTGAACAAAAGGTTTAGGATCAAAGATGGATTTTTGAGCTGCTATTAGATACTGAGGGTTTCTGTTGAGCAAAACCAGCAACAAGACCTGGACCTCTAAACAAGACAATCTATGCACCAGACCACCAGGACAGAGAATGTCTATGGTGATTTTTCATGCAATTATCCTCCAAGAAACACACTTTTATCCAAAAACATGCAAATCCAGAAACTAGCAACTTTAATGGTAAAAAGTACATTAAGGAATTGAATTGTAACAACAATTCTCTGGTGTGATTCAGTTTTTTAATTAAATTTACCTCTTACACTTGGTAAAACAAATTAGAGAAAAATGGAGAAATTCTATGTGTGATTCAATAATTATTGATTTCTCATAATATCAAATATTTGAAATGAATTAATACTTTGTGTAACTTTAAAAAAATAAATACAAATACTGAACTTTGGGTGAATTCCAGGGGAAATAAATTTGGATCATAAGGTATCCATTCATTCATAGAGTTTCATGTTTTGATTGTCAAATATTAAAATGTCTGTTATTAGAAAAAGAAATAAGTCATGGAGATGTACAGACTGTGATTAAACATGCTCATAGCAAAGTTATCTGACCTCAAGAGGCCAGAATAGCCACGTTTTGCATCTATTTTTATGATATGTAATCATGGCCTAGTTTCTAGAGACATAAGTAGAAGTTTCCTACCACATCAACATTCCAAAATAACAGTATCATCTTGATACAGACAACTTCATAAAAATCAGAGGAGAAAAAGAGAACTTGTTTTTGAAAGATTATAAACCTAAGTACATATTTTTTTAAAACCCATATTTCTATTAATTAATTTTGTGCCCTTAAAGAAATTGAAAAACAACCTTACTAGCCATGGCTTCAAATATTAAGTAATAATTGATACTTTTATTGAAGCCAAATACCATTAATATTTTTATAAGAATAATAGTGAAAAATGAGTGAAAATCAAATAATATAATGCACAGGAATAAAAATGCATTTCATATAATTTCTAACCATCCACCTAATTTATTGCCAAAATCAATAGAACAATGTTAATTGAGTGCTCATTGCCCATGAATCCCTGGTTGGGGTTTTGGAAAGAACAATTGAAAAGATACTTCAGCAACTACTCCAAGATAAAGAAATTAAAGATGTACAGTGTAGAGCTTAGTCTGCCTCATACTGAGTATGCTATTTAGGGAAACAAGTGGAAGAAATGCCAGAAAGTGTTGGCAGCCTCTAATCATAGAAACCCTGGGCACCAACTAATAGTGTTTCATTTGACTTGGTTGATGGTGATGTGATGTCATTGAAGTCTTTTCCTTTGTGGAGCTACAAAATTATTGAAGAATGAATCTCCTGAGATTCAAGAGTGAACTGAACCAGAGAGGTAGGAGAAATTCCAAGAAGCAAAACAGGTAGGTAACTTTATATGAATTGAAGAGGGTCTAGCCTAGGGACAGAGGGGGAAAAGGGAAAGTAGATAAAAAAGAAGATAGAAAAATCATATTACCATCCAACCATTGGTGACAGAATCACAGAAGTTCAAGAACTGTTTCATAAAAAGACAAGTTTTTGGAGTACCTATCCTGCCTTGAAGACTGGAGTTACTATTTCTCTGTTTTCTTTCAGGTGTCTCTTTCTGAGCAAGGAAGTAGAGAAAGATAAATGCATTCACTGCCCCTCCCCCATCTTAGTCTATCAAGGTCACAACCATACAGAATCACTTCACCTTTCCCAAGAGTTCTTCTTTTAATAATTAAAAAAAAAAAACCAAAATTACATATTGTCCAATGTTCTCTGGAATCCAGATGGGTTGCTGTACCTGGCATCTCATTCATAGCATTCTGAGAGTTATTAATACTGCTTGGTTAATACCACATCCTCTCACCCTCCAGTAGCCTTCACAGAAGTGACAGCAACTACAACTTAAGTCTGAAAATTCCTGGTAGTTGACAATGTAAATATAACTTCTTAGCAATTTCTATACTATATTAGAGTACATAATTTTCAACAGTTTTGCATGAAGCAAATGCACATTTGATGAAAAGATTTTTTTAAAAAACCTCTTCTCTGGGAATTTCAAAGTTGCCAAACACCAAGTCAAATTCTGGGAAAATGAAGCAAATTATATCATAAATCACAAGCGAACTGTTCTAAGGACATCTCTTAAGGTTGACCAAAAAAAAAAAAATGGAGAGATGGAGTGGATAATCAGGTCGAAGACTTACAAAATGAAATCCTCCTAATCCCAATTAATTTATTAGTAATAACACTAACTCCTGCATACCTCATTAACCTCCTGAAATGAATAGACTGAGAAGTTATGAGAATCATTTAGTTGCAAAGCTTTGGAAAGTTCTTGGCGTGTAAAGACAGTGTCTATACCTTCTGCCCCACAAACTTGGGTTAACTGGGATATTTATAATGTACATAATAAATCTTCAGTTCAAGACATAGTTTTTCATAGTGTTATCTTTCTATTTCTATTTTGGGATTTCAGTTTATAATTATGGTTACCAGCAGTGAATAAAGAACTGACTTAATTTAAAAAACACCTCAATTCTAATTCAGACCAACCAAAAGAAAAAACAAAAAAACAGAACCTACTGTGGATGGTCATGATTTAGTATACTATTACCTCAATCCCTTCAGCAATTTGTTTTCTTCCCTGACCAGAATATTTAAGTAATATGTCATTTATGATGGAAATAGTTCATGACAAAATCTTACTGCACGGGCAAGATTTTGTAACAGTAACACAGGGCTTTGAATGCTCCAAGAAGCTGCAGGGTACCTACGTGGTAAGAGAAATACACTTAAGCTTGCAAATGAGGTACTGCAATGACTTTTGACAAATCCTATCCTTTTGTGTAACACATGTTGGTTACAGTGAAGTGAAAAGCAAAAGCTAGTGCTCTACTTGGTGATTTATTGTTAACAATAGGTAGGTTAATGTCTTTCAATTGTTTCAGCTCCAGTTGAAAAGACTATGGGCATATCTATACATTTGGGAAATCTCCAGATTAAGAATTTGTGATTTAAGATGCTGCTGTTTTTTATTCTATTTTATAAAAGATATTAAAAGATAACTCAGTTCAAAAGGACTGTGTTTACAGTGGTGGTAGCATAGTGGTAATTGTTGAGGTAGCAATTAGAAGGTTGTTGAATACTTAATAGTATAAATGCTAAGTATTGTACTGTAACATTCTTGATCCACTTAATCTTCAACATACACAATATCATCCCCGTAAGGTAAATGACACAAGCTCACAGTAATTCCTATAGCTTTGAAGTGATAGACCCTGGACAGGAAACCAGATGGTATTAGTAAAGGTGAAAGCTTTTTCTTCAGTAATGAAGACTAGCAGAGGGACAGGTTCGTCAGACATATTCATTTCCTGGATGCGCCTTACTCGAGTTATGGTTTCTCAGCTATGAAAGTACAGATTCTATTTTACCTATATTTATCAGATTTATTTTTTCAAATGCTAATCTACTGCTGCATATGTTCCTAGAGAATTAATTTGTATTTAAAAATCCAACATATTGTTCTATACAACAGAATTCGTCCAAGTGTTAGTGTATATCTTCTAAAGTAAAAATATTTGATTAAAAATACATATAAATTTGTATATTTATGTGTGTATATACATGTAAACATCATTTTCTATGTGTATTATGGCTGTAAATATTTTATATGGTACTCATATTGGGAAGTTGTAGATTTTTTTTCTTTTTTCTATAAATAAATATATGTACAAAAAAATACCATACTCATATAAATCTGGTGAAAGCTTATGCTTGTATATTTTCATATATGGACAAATACACACAAACACTATGGAATCCTATGATGCACTGATATGGGGCATTCAGAAGTCGGAGGAGTCAAATTTCCAAAGCTGATTTATTCTTCATACTTTTCAATGTTATTTTATATGATATTTATTGATTTTACATCATACTATATTAATTTTTATATTTGGAATTTGAACTAAATTTGCTCTTATTAAGGTAATTATAATTCATTTCTTCTGCCTACTTGACACCAGTCCATTGTCTTGCCAAATATATTTGATTTGGTTCAGTCAGTAAAATACAGAAAGCAGAAAGCTTGCTTCATTCCCAGCAGCTTACAATCTGGATTTTATTTTCATTTTAACTTGTGATCTAAACTTTTTATTGTCTAATAATATTCTTCATTTTGAAAAACAGAAGTCAAGTGTCAAATAAAATGCTGTATTTATATTTCACATCTTAGCTTATGGGAAATCTTTATTCTATAATTAATGAAACTTTTCTTTATTCTGTCCCTTCTGAATAAATTAATTGGACTGACCTCCACAAGTAAAAACACACGCACAGTGCTTCAAATATAGAAGTAGAATGTGTACTACATATCATGACTAAATTATTTATCATTGGCCTTTAACCAAAAAAAAAAAAAATGGTTCAAGATGCATGAAAATTGCCTGAGGAAAAAAATCATATTCTTCCATTGTAGATGTCTTCTAAAATTTTAAAATCTAGGCCATACAGTAACAGCCTATTCATCAAAATCCAAAATTTCTATTGCTTCATATTTTTAATAAGTCATTTTGTAGAAGTGGCAAGAAGGCTGATTTATGTTCCGATCACCATTGGAAAACCGAGGACTAGGGAACAAGTCCAAATTTAGTGGGCTGGGTTTATTTTTCCCTGGAATTTTAAGTAGTATTATTTTAATGTAGTCATAGTTTGTGTATTAAACAAATAGGGTTATTTTTTCATTTATACATAGGAAAATGCTCTATCTCATTTTCCAAATTTGTTAGCCATGGGTTCAAGAAATATTTTCCTTCCTTCTTTACTAGAGGAAAAACAGCAGTCCATGTGGGATGGGGCCTGGGATGGCTCCCCAGTGTCCAGAAGACAGTGAGGCTGGGATGGGGATGAGTAAATGGGCTGGGGAACTGGAGCTTATGCAATCCTTGCCAAGATTTGCACCACCATTTGGTATAAGAACACTGGTGCATAAATAACATGGGCTCAGACCTGACAAATTTTCAAAAGAATCTAGAAATCAATATTTGTATTTGTCATCTCTCAATTTTTTCACATTAGTGAAAGAGTTTTAAAAGTCCTTTGGGAGCCAAATAGAATACATGTGCAGACATAATTCAACCTGAGGACTTCAGGGACCTCTGGTTTAGAATATATTTTAAAGATATTATTTCCAATCTCTACCTGGCTCTACCCTTATTCTATTATTTAATATATCTTGATTGTCCTCTAGTTTGTATTGTATTCCATATACAGAAAGTATGGGGGGAAACCAAGGCCATTCTCCTGTGCCTGCTTCCAAAATGTAAATAATCAGATACTTCGTTGAAATATTCATAGACATGTATATACACACCTTTTGCATATACATGTGTTTCCTTGCTATCCGCTGAGAGGGTGAGGAAGCAATGACTCCTCAGGACTTACAAAAATACCTCTGTTTCTCATTGTGGTTTCTGATATCATTGTCATAATAAAGGTTCCTCAGAGAAATGGTTGATTCTAAGACTAGAGTAGGAAATATATCAGAT
Organism: Marmota monax; assembly: GCF_021218885.2. Classification (NCBI taxonomy): domain Eukaryota; kingdom Metazoa; phylum Chordata; class Mammalia; order Rodentia; family Sciuridae; genus Marmota; species Marmota monax. The sequence continues at coordinate 22,161,237 of NW_026692781.1, forward strand.
AAGCCTGGAGCATCTTTTTGTAGTGTCTGAAAGTAAGAAATTGTTAAAAACAAAAGAAAAATAAAACATAATGGCATATCAAAGGGATACAGGAGTCAATTTAAAGAGCTTCCAATGGTCAAAACAATTAGAACAATCTAACCAACTGAATAAGCAAAGCCATATTAGATTATGACCAAAAGTATAAATAAATATCTGAGAGTCCATACTGATATGAATAAATAAGTAAGACAGACAAATTTCCTGTGCAACATTACAAATAATTTGTGTAGATACTCCAGCCTCAAAAAGATAGAGCATAACTCCCCATAGTGACTTTCTTCTAAGAGTATAGTACAGAAAGGGAGAGCAGTACTATAGCAAAGACACCTGTGACACACTGCTTCAGTGAGGGGATCAAGTTTAGTATCACTGGTAATAAATCATGTTGACAATTGGGAATGGCACTTCCATTAAGAGCTGCCTTCTAAACACCCATAACCCCATTCTAAATCATCACACACACACACACACACACACACACACACGTTCTAATTAAGGGACATTCTATAAAATACCTGACCACTATTCCTCAAAACCATCAAGATCATGAAAAGCAAAGAAATTCTGGGGAAAGGATCTCAAGGAGAGTGACACCTAAGTGTAATACGGTATTACCTATAAGATTCTGGAAAAGAAAAAGGTCGCCAGGTGAAAGCCAAGGAAATTAGAAAAAGTTTGAACTTTAATTAGGAATAAAGTATCAATACAAATTCATCAACTGGGAGTGAAAGAAGTTAATAAGAGGGAGAACTGGCTCTGGAGTATATGAGAACTTGTGTACTATCTTTATATTTTTACTATAAATATAAAACTTCAAAATTAAAAATTCATATTTTTCAAAATTGAGCAGATGTTAAAACATGGTCAAAGTACAATTGGTTAGGATTTCAGTATTGCCCAGCTATTAAACAGTAAGGTAAAAAATAAGCATCAAAGATTAAAAATTCATTTATACCAAAGGATAGCTCAGACTTTAACATATACATACTCCATAAAACACCATAGAAGCAGGGAAAAAAAAACCCAGCTCAACCTGGTGGGGCAGGTCTGTAATTCCAACGGCTCTGGAGGCCTGAGGCAGGAGGATCACAAGTTTAAAGACAGCCTCAGCAACATCAAGGTGTTAAGCTACTCAATGAGACCCTGTCTGTAAATAAAATACAAAAAGGGGCTAGGGATGTGGCTCAGTGTTTGAGTACCCCTGAGTTCAATCCCCGGTACTCCCTTAAAAAAAAGAGAAAGAATTTCCAGTACTTTTAAAAACATGGCGGAGGTTTCCAGGCTAAACAGAACCCTTTGATTCCTAACCCAGAGCCCTTTCCTGAAGGATATGGTGCCTTTTTTTTCCCTTTGCCTATCTTAAATGGATTAGAGAACTTTTCTGAACATTAATACATTTTAAGCCTAAAGGCACATTTGGTACTTTATTATGAAACAAAATGTTTATAGAACAGCTAAACACAGAGATACCACTCTGCCTCAACAAAGTTAATGATAAGGATACAGAAAATATGTAGATATATACAGAAAACAAGAACAAATGAGAAAGCTTATATTTGCTCAAAATGTATAATGACATAGTCAGAGCTTTAAATTGCAAGCTACCCTCCTTTTAAGCTTTTTATCTTTGGTCCCTCCCCTTCTTTTTTACTAAGTACATTTCTCATTGGCATACACAAGGAGCAACTATTTCTGGCATTAGAAAACCCAGCTCTAGTACCTACCATCAGGGAAACACTGAGTAAGTCATTCATTTTTCTAAGACTCACTTCTTCCAATTTAAAAAGAAAAAAATTCTTATGTTACATGAAATGCGATATATTACATGAAAAAAATCATTTCAAACTATTAAACACTATAGTTCTTGTTAGTTGAACTGAACTCAAATATTCTGTTTTAAAAAGTACTAAAAGTTATACCTTTCCCCTTTCAAATTTAAGAGTGTTTTAAAGATAAATCATCATTATTTTATTAAAAAGAACTATAACACAGACATAGGTATTTCCTTTAAGAGACATGTACTGGCAAGTGAGTTTTTCTGGAAAGTAAAACCAGGACTTTGACAGGCGGAGGTGGGAGATGGGTAACACTGATTCCAAATAATCTGGTATGGAGGAAATGAGCTGGAAATTTACACACAGCAGACCAATGAAATAAACATGCAGCAGAACACTAGTGAGTCCAGATGAACTAGGTCATCTGTAATAATAAGAAGAAACATTTATTAAATGTTTACTTTATATAAGGCAGTTTTCAGATGTCATCTGGTTATCTATGAACATTCAAAGAAGAAATTATGTTCCTATATTTTTTTTAGGAGGGAAAAAGCCTTTATTTAACATTAGTCAAAGAAACAATTAGTTGAATTGTCTTGGTTTGTCTAATCTTGCATTTGTGCATATATTTAAAAATATTTTTTAAAAATCCTATAAGTTAATGTCTGGATTTTCTTTTCTTTTTTTATAGAGGGTATTCGTATTGTAGTAAAGTGTATTTTAAAAATTTCCAAGGGTGATCTGCAGTTCTCTAGGTATTGGTGAACACATTGTCTCACACTGTTTATACTTATCAAGATCACAAAATCTCTATTTTGCTATTTTAAGTTAAAGTGATTGAGATTCACAGAGGTAAACTGATTTTGCCAAGTTGATGAAGAGTCAGTTTTCATTCTTTTATGTGACCACCAAACAACTATCTATGTGAGAATAATATCAACTATTCCATCTATGTGATAGTTGTTTCTATCATTTTAAACGAAGACTATGTTATTGACTTATAATAAAGAATCCATATAACTGGGATGATTTTTTTGTGTTTATATTTAAAGATTCCCCTCTCACTCAAAACAGTCGTTAGGGTCATATGATAAAAGCAAACTTTAAATTTATCATACTCCCATATTTCCCCTCAATTCTTAGAACTTAGTAGTACTACATCAGAAGAGTGAAAGGCACTTTAAATTTCCTCTTGATTTTTCAGGTGTATTCTGACCTATAAATGAAGTTAACTGTCTAGTTGATGAGGTCAAAGAGATTATAGAGTTCAGTGGTGTAGTCATCTCTCTTACACTTAAAGAAATCCAGTTGTCCAATATATTTCACTTGCTTAATTACATAATGAAGTTTATATCAAAGATAAAAGGCCAAAAGTTAAGCTTCATCAAACTAAGGAAAAACTATTGAGATGTTTTATGGATCAAATCTTATAGATACTTTCAAACTCTTTTCTGTAATCTCTTACATCAATGCTGAGATAATACAAATTTGATATAATTAAGATAGATTTTTTATTCTATGTAAATATTGCAAATACTACATACAAATGATAAGCCATATTTGGGTGGTGTACAGACTATTCTAAAATATTTAAGCTAAACCTATACATTTTGATGTTATGATTGACATAATGTTAAAAATTCTTTAAAATAGTAAAATCCTTTCTAGTTTGAAAGTTTTCTCTTCAAACTAGATATCTCTAATCATCCATAATTCCTCCCTAAAACTTTTTGCTTTATGACAAATTCTTAACACTTATGATATATGCATACTGTGTATTAGTATTTCTATACTGCACTCAACTAGCAAACTGTAATTATAAACTTTTCATATCCATGAACATCACTTACCATTATTTATGTGCATTTTCATTAAAATTATTTTAAGTTTCCTCCTTCATTTTTTTATTCCTCAGTTCTAACTAATTTCATATTTGAAAAGCTATATAGTGTTCCCTAATTAAATAGATAATTTGCAAATATAAATCGATGTGTGCCAACTGAAATTATTTCATGTGCCAAAAGTGACTAATGTCCTATACTTTGGGAAACACTCTCTTAATTCACAGAATTTCAGACTGGGTAAGTTTTAAAATTGGCTTATGCCATAAAATTCATAGGTAGATTGTGAATTGAGAAAATCAATTTATCCTAAAAATTATTGTTAATGCCACCTTAACAATGTATACATGCTTCATAAGAATGTATAGTACATTGGCTTAATAACTAAATGTGCTTAGAACTCAATATATGGTAATAATAAAATAATAATATTTTGGATTGAATATCAGCTTCCACTGTCCCCTTCAGTGGGAGATTTTGTGATGTGTATAAACTGCAAAGAATGCACCAGATGCCTACAAATAGTGATACATAAAAATATTATTTTTAAATTAATGCACATCTCTGAAAGACTAATAATTTATAATATCAACTATTCCATCTCCTTATCTTCCAGAGCACACTTCTCCATATTTTATGTCTCTATGGAGTAAAAAAAAAAAAAATTCTATGCTTATTTTACCTCAATCATTCCCCTTTCTTTCTCTTCAACACCAAGGCATCCAGATTTCCTTCTCCTGTTATTGCCCTGCAACCCATTTTAAATGCAGCAACTAAAACTGTATATATGTATTCTGAAGTGGCACTTCAACCATGTCACTTTCCTTAATTCTCAGCTTGTACTCAGGTGCACTCTGTCCCAATAAGAAATTCAATCCTTGTCCATGAAAAATGGGTCATTTTCTTCACTCTGATTGGCATTCAGGCCTCATAAGTCTCATCTATTCCTTCCTTGCCTACCTGGCCATTCTCTGATCTATTCATTCTCTTTCATATCTTCTTGTGCCAATTAAACGCCTCTATACACCTCAGTCATAATACTCACATTTACCTCCCATGTGTTTCACATAGAAACCCTGGATGCTTAGCCTGTAGCTCCATGTCACATCTCCTAACCACCAAGCCTCCTTACTCGCATGCACTATCTGTATTACTATTTGGAGAAATCTGTTACTTTCTCTGCAGTTTATACACATCACAAATCTCTTGCTGAAGGGGACAGTGGAAGCTGATATTCAATCCAAGCTGTCTTTTGTGCTTCCTACTCTGGGGCTGCACTGGAGGAAAGGATGCCTGTTTGGTTTTTGTTTTGGGGGGAGGGGGGGACAAGGGTCTTGTCCACTTGTCTAGAATCACCCAAGGTGGCATTAAAAATCCTACTCTTGTCTTATAATTGAGGTTAATATTTTCGACTGAAGAATTTTTCTTGACTAAATCCCATCCAAATATAGTCTTTCCCACAGTGTCTAGTAGAGTCTTCTTAAAAAGCATTATGCTAGTATTTATTTAGCAATTAAGTCCTGAATATCAACTGAATCCCTGATACTGGGACTACAAAACAAAGCACAGAGGATTCTGTTATCAGACACTGACATTCTGATTGGAAAACCAAACACATATGTGGAATATTTCAACAAGTATACACCTTGATGTGGTGTAAAGGCAGTGTTCTAGATAATGGAAGAGATGTGTGAAGCTTAGACTAACTAGAAAAAAACTTCATGGAAGAAGCAAATATTAAACTGAACTTTGAAAAAGGAATAAGACAGAGCTAGACTTCATGAAAGAATGAAGACATTATAGCCTCATGGAAAATGTCCTACAGGCTGTTTATCATAGGTGTTGTATGTTCCTTCTTTAAAAAATAGATGCAGAACCAAATTCTTGAATAACTTGACAAAGTTATGAAGATTAATATACTAGGATCACTGTAGTAGAACTTTAAGTCCAAACTGTTTCTCAGATCTTTAAGGGGGGGAAAAACAACCTAAAGGCTTTGTCATCTGCAAACCAGATGGTTATGGAAAGGGATGTGGACACTCAAAGACATTCTTCTCCTTCAAGAAACCATGTTGCTATGATGCAAGATTCCAGCCTCTAAAAACAGTGAGGACAAAAGCACTTGAGAGTTTTCCTGACAGTTCAAGAAATCAAAAGATAGATAAATAAAATAGAAAAAGATACAGTTTGACACACACTAGGAATAAAAATCAGAGTTTGTTTAGTTTTATCTAGTTATGAGAGAAAAAGTTTTGAGTAAGAATCTTCTCAAAGGAAAGAGTAGAAAAACAAATAATCAGAGCTTGTTTATTACAAATTTCAAATTAGAAAACCAGACAAATGGTTTTGTTATAAAGATATATTTTGGCATCACGAGGATACAGCAGTAGGCTGCAATATACTTTTTGTAACCACATAATACTCAAAGAGTAGAATCAAACAAAAGTAAGTGTGCATAATACATATATGCATGTCACATGTGCATGTTAATATGATAACCTCTTCAAGTGTTTTCAAATAATCTGACAAAAAAATCTACTATCCATCATGCTAAGTTTATACACACACATTTTATCAGCTTTTTAAAATCCCAATGAAAATGGGGAAATGGTGGATGCTTATAATTCTAACAAATTCTAACTAGTCTGTGTGAGTAGAATGTAAGCAGAACGTGGAGCCTGAGGTATAAGAGGCCTGACTTACTAGTGTAGATGAAGCATTCTCCATTTGGTTCTGAGTGGGAACAGATGCCTCATATCTTTTAGAAAGGAAATTACATTCTGCAAAAGGGGAACTCAGCACTGCCAAATTAATAAGATAAGAGATTTCATCATCCTCTGGAATATATTAGAATGCAATTTTCCTCTTATTAGAATGATCCTTGCTGACTAGCCTTTCTTTGACTTTGGAACCTCTTGGAAAACTGAGTTTACCTAGTCCATAACCAGATTGCTTTCAGAGCATCATGAGATATTTGCTTAATTCCTACATGTGTGGAAGAGTGGAAGTATGACTGATTCCATGTTATCATGAAAACTTCCTTACCTCTGGCTCTAAATAAGTAAAATGTAAGGAGGACCTCTGGATTCTTTTTTAAAAAATATTTTTATTAGTTGTTGATGGACCTTATTTTTTATTTACACATGATGCTGAGAATTGAACCCAGTACCTCACACATGTAAGGCAAGCACTTTACTAAGCCAGAACCCCAGCTGACCTATGGATTCTTGCATTCAGAAAGAGTCAGTAATCTGACATGACGATTATAAATCTAATAGAAATCTTAGTACATGGGTAAAAGAGTGTGAGAACTTACTTATATCAAGAATTTAGAACAACTTATTTCTTGAGCACCTTTTCCATGTTTATTTTTTATACGGATTCAGGCTGCGTTTATTGAATTTCCTAATTTAAAAGTGAAATACAGTAATATAAGTATATTAGAGTTCACTAAAATAATAAAATTAAGTTGAGCTTATAAAAGATTCATTCACACAACCCTAAATATCTTTTTAATATCTATTACAGCTGAACATAATATGTGCAGGTGCTGTATTTAAGGAAATAAGACAATGTCCCTCTGAGAATTTACAGAGTAGGAGAGAAAACTCACAAATAATAAATTATAATTATGTATGGTTATGTGTGGGAATAAAAGTATGTACTGGAAGTTATGGTGATATATAGCAATGACATCCATATCTAACTGGGAATCCAAATCAAATAATTTATGTGTTGCTCCTTGTATCACACACTAAATCAGAAATTTCATGAATGCAAAAAAACTTATCTGCAATTTGCCACTATAAACTTGGTGTCTATTGTGTTGCCTGCATCTTTATGAGCACTTAAAATATTATTGTCAGGAAAAGAAAGAGCTGAAGATTTTATCCAAAGGAAAGAATATACTTTAACAACTGCTTAAAATATATAGGGAAGCCTATATGAAAGGTGATCAGACTACAGAAGCGTAAGACATAAGGAAAGATGTTTTCCTCTGAAAGGAAAGTGAAGGGAGGTGGGTGGACGGGCAGGGAGGAAAGATAGAGAAAGAAAAAACTGAAATCTTAGTTCTTAATACCAGGACTCTTCTTTAGAACTCTATATTTTCAGCGAAATAAATTCCTAAAGAGTTGGTATGTGTAGACTTCGCTGTGTACAAGAGCAAGGTAGACTCTCACATCTAGACTCACAGAGCAAGACATTAGAATTACACAGAAGCCAAGGACTGTGGATTTGGGGGAAGTTACTTTAACTGAGGAATGTCCTATAGTTAACATCTTGATCACAATAAAGACATCTGGATGACATTTGAATGGATGAACAATGAAGCTATGGAAGCATATTCCAAAAAGAACTACAAAAAGGTATAGACTCATGAAATGATATCATTTATAAGAACTATGCTGCAAAAGAACTGAAACAGTTGTGGATAAAGTAAGTGAAGATAAGGTAATTGAGAATCAAATGATGAAAGGGCTTGGTTATTAAACTAAAGAATAAAAATATTTTTCATACTACAGGGAACCTTTTAAAGCAAAATCATTTGAATACATACAACAATTAAGAAAGTGAAAACATCTCATAAAGTAATAAGGTGTATTTTATTGTCATTCACTCATAGGCAGATAGAATGCACATTCAAATGCAAAAATAAAGATGATCACAGACATCTATTTGCTAAAATTGGAATTCAGAGTCTAGACAGATTTGAGAAGGGATTGATGCAGGCTATATCATGGGTACCCATTTCTGCCTATTCACTGTTCTCACAACAATTAAGCCAAACATTTGGCAGAAGGAAGAATGTCATATAAAATAATTTAATTTTAGGAATGAAAGCTTAGGAAAATGTGGCCATTATTTTTTAAAAAGTAAAAAGGAATAGTTTAAAATAAAATAAACCACAGACGGTCTGGAGTCTATTTTAAAATGCACCATTAGAAGCCCAAGATGAATTTTTTGTCATGAATCATAAAAACAAGCCAGATGCAAAAAAAAAAAAAAAAATGCTTTCACAGCAAATGGTTACAGTAAAAGCTGCCTTCATGGAGAGAAATAAGCATAACATAGAAAGCTTGCCAAATCAAGGGGGGGAAGAGGGAAGCTTCTAAAACGTGACAGATCAGATACAACTAGAAACTAAACAGACCAGAAAAATATTTGTGAAACTATCTTACAAGGAACTTCAAAGCCAATAATGAGAAGACCCTTAAAAATTTTTTAAAGAGGAAGGAATCCAACCACAAAATCCAAAGGAATCCTAAATATAAAATGGTGTATTTGGAGAATACTCAAAAATGGTTAGTTCTTTCCTGTTTTGATATATTTCCTTGACGATTTCAACACTCAAACTATATATTGAAGCAGGCCTGTCAGAAAACTAGGCAAATTATCAAAAACACATTGTTTTACTTATTGGAAAATTTAACACAGATAAATACCTGAGACAATAAAACAAACACAAAAATGATGAAAGCATTTAAGGGTGAAATGTCAAACAGTGAGCTAATATGCATACCTGTCACACATGAACAAATTAACGGAGCCAGAAAGACAAATTGCCCACATGATCCTCATTCATAAACACAGAATCCAGTGAAGAAACTGGAAATCTGAGACTTAATTCCACCCAGGCAATTTCATGGGATTTGTTACAAAGGGAAAGATAACCATGTACTTAATACAACAGAACTTGTAGAAGAAGGGGAAGGTGATATGTGATAACTTATTAGAGTTGTCACACTAAGTGGACATTTGGACAGAAGTAAAACCAATGGATATAGTTTATTTATATTTTCAGAAGGAATAGGAGAAGAGTCATTCCAAGTCTACTTGAATATTGAGTCACCATGGGATTTAGAAAGATGTTTTGACATTTGTTAAGAAGCTCGTTAGAGTCAGTCAAACAAGAAGCAAGGCCCAAAAGACTGTTTCTTAAAGTAGTGAGTTTCAAATACTGGGACTTCCAAGAACTGGTATGCTATAATTGAAAAAAAAAAAAAACAGTGTTCCAAGCTCTGAGAGTTCTCTGGCCTTATAATTAATACCAACTTATATATATATATATATATATATATATATATATATATATATATATAGAGAGAGAGAGAGAGAGAGAGAGAGAGAAAGAGAGAGAGAGAGAGATATCTATATCTATATATGTATATAGATAGATAGATAGATATAGATATAGATATAGGATATAGATATTTATATAGATATATATCTGTACTATAATATCTATATTATATCTATATAGAAATATAGATATAAGTATAGATATTTTACCTTGGAATCCATCTACATGCAGGATAATGATGATGAGAAGAGGGCAAAAAAAGAAAGTTTATCTTACATCTGACATTCCTCTGATATTCTTTTAGTTTCTATTAAATGAGTTGGTGATGAATTTCTTCAAAATTTTATCCAAATCCTTAGAACCACATCTGGATAATCCTAAACTATACTGGGATTAAAACACTAAATTGTGACTGATTGTCATTAGAAAACCCTATGATGCTCCTAGTAGATAGATAAAGGACTAGTGAATTTCTTGGTGGAAAATATATATTTGCATTGGCAGACAAATATGGTTCTATTCACTGGTTAAGGAAAATCCAAATTAAACCTAGATGACAAACTATATTATGATGAGAAAGACCTGAAGAAATAATCTGAGTTTTGCACAGTCCTCCCTGATGATAGTCCAACAAGATGATCATTTTAAAAGTCAACATATTTTTTTAGGAGAAAAAAATATACAAATAAGGAAGTATCTGTTCATAGACCTAGCCATGAGGCTAGGTCTGGAATATGTCATCTGGCACAGGTTGTCACATTTAAAGAAGGATACAGAGAGGTAGAGAGAGTCCAGCAAAAGGAAGCACAGACCTGAGAGAAGGGAAGATAATGATGAGCTCATGCAGAAGACATGGGGCTTCCAGAATGCGAACATATAGAAGCAAAGTAGAATGTGGTAGGCCCATGATGTCTAGCAAGGAATGAAGAGTTTGATATGTGACTTGAAAGGTGTAAATACAGGATTAAGAAGAAAAGAACACTATAAAGTTTCAAACAAATGTAAAATCCATATTTCTATTATGCTGTCAGAAAATTATAAACATGGCAACAATTCAGTTATTAAGTTAACGCATAAATATTTGACCAATAACTGAAAGTTTTAGCCTTCCATAATCTAAAAGAAATATTAGCAAATAAGTTTAATATTGGATCTAAATTCCACTAATTTCTGAATATCTATAATTCTTTTAATAATAATTTAAAATTCAATCTCATTTGCAGAGATCTTGTGATTACATTATATTAACAAAAAACAATACCACATTATTAAGCCCCCAAGATCACATATGACAAAAGTTAGCTATAAAAGTAAATTGAACTTGCAAAATGAAGAAATTATATGTGCATTTAAAATGGCTGATATTTTCAGTTGGTTGAGGCCCAAATTCTACATTTCCACTTTCTTTCCTAATTATTTAGTGACTTCAAGATAGTTTGGAAACCTGGAATTAGAAATTTTTATTATCATGTCATCAACCTCCACAATAAACTCATGGCCTTCCATAATTACATTCCTCTTAGCCAAATTTTTCTAGATAAAAATTCCATGGCAGTGTTTGTTAAAATAGAAACTTTTATTTAGTGTTCTTTGTGCAGTCTTAGTAGGAACTTGAAAGATACACTTTTCAAAAATGATATATGTGCTATATGACTGTGTAATTTCAAGCTTAGCACAATGTAAGGGCTTTAAAGTTTTATGTGTACTCTCAGTTGTTATGCTTTGCTTTAATTTATGTAATTATGTATGAGGTCAATATGGAAAACTAGCCCTCACTCATTACTGGTAAACATTCCTGAACAATGTGTGTGCCTTCAGGAGTCAAACTAACAGGCTCACAGTCCACAAGGTCCAATGAAAGCAACCAATTGTTCAGCCACAAAACAGTTGTGATTGTTTCCTATATTACAATTATACTTTGGAGATGGCTTAATAGGCAATAAATTATACACAGAATGCTCTCAGATGATAAGCAGCTGAGCACAGGAAACGAATAGAGTTCACACTACTTGTTACATATCAGAGCATAAACATAACTCTTGTTCTGTCACATCCATATAAAAACCCTTGGGACACAGTGCTTAGAAATAATTTCTACTTGAAATTCAATCAGTTAGCATTCTTGCGGACACAAATTGTTTTTCAAGATGTAAAATGTACTTAAAGACTAAAATATCAATATGAATTGGAAGTGTCTCTGTGGGTTACCATTATTTTTAATCTTATAAGAAAATTAGTCTGAATCAGTCTTGGATTTGTTCACCCACATTTTTTTTTAGATCCTTAAAAAATACAAGGTTTTCTGTGTACAATAAATATTCTCTTATACTCATTGGAACCTCTATTCTTCTCAGGCCCTTGTCCTGAAATGAACTTGGGGAGCTTATCTTTGGTTCTTGGAACACTGAATTCATTTACACAGAGCATAACAAGAGAACAAGAAGTATTTATTCCAATTTCTCAGGAAATTCTTCTATATCATCCGTAAGTGGCTATAAAGCTTCTACATGGCTATGGAGAATTTATCACCTCAAAGGGAGTCCACCATATTTTCAGTTAGGTCAAATTTACAAAGATCTTCCACAGACAATCTCATGTGACGCATTAAAATGTGTTTCAATGTATAAATATGGGATGAAGTGGCAAAGCAGTCTTTAATGCAATTCAATGAAAATATCATGGATTACCTAGCAGCTCAAAATTAAGCACTTGTACTTTCTAACATAAAGCACTACCTTAGCCTGTTGGTGTTAAGGAAAATAAATCTCATTTATTCTCCATTTATTCATCACCACTTGCACACAGATAATCCTTTCAACATTTTAAGACACTAAGTAACACCTCCCACTTTATTCTAGTCTTTGATGAGATGAACTCAATGCCTCTACCCTTTCCATTACAACAGAATTACCATATTCTTCCCTGAACATACTTACAGAAATGTACCTTCTTTAAAGTACAGTAATCTCCAAATATGTTATCGTTGGTTGCAAAGTACTTTTACATTTGTATTTAGTAAGTATGTAATGTCAAGTGATCATCATAATGAAGACCCTTATAACCTAGATAACAGATTTTTTTTTTTTCAAGAAAATCAATAGAGCAAATAACTGGGTTTTGACTGTCCTATTTTCTATTGTTTTCAGACTAGAAACATGAATGCATGTTAAATTCTTAAAGAGAATGATAGTCTAGGTAATATGCAAATTAAAAAAATATTTGGCATATAGCTATAGCTTCTGAAAGATTCCATTTCAGTTCACTTCCTCACCTTTGATGATGGGTCACCAAAGTTTGTTTAAATTAAAATCTAAGCCATACCATAAAAACATTTCTCTGTAGTCCTTTTTCTCACTTCTTAACTACAAAAACTATCAGAGTACCTTCTCTAATTTACTTATCTATAATTATTTAATTATTTTTAAAGAACAAATTAAAAAATTAATAACAAAAAAAGAGTAAGGACAGTTAATATGGAAAGCTGAAGTGCCAGAAAAGTCAACACACAATTTAATTTTTTAATTTGTTCTTTTTATATGCATATGACAGCACAGTGTATTCTGACATATTATACATACATGGAGTACAACTTCCCATTCCTGTGGTTGTACACGATGTGGAGTTTCACTAGTTGCATATTCATATATGACTTTAAAAGTTTCCCCTGCAAATTCATCGTGGAACACAGCCCGGTGTCCAGGTGTGGACAGAACTAGCTCCCCACAGGGATCTCTTCCTGTTATCCTGGCTCCTGTTGCTCTATCCCTTGGGAAAATAACTGGAACAGGAATTGAGTTCTTAGGTTCCAACTTTTGTAGAGGCTGGATTTTTGGAAGAGCCTGGCTTTTTTCTGGCCCACAACCAGGCTGAGCATGGAGATTGGAAAAAATTTCTACTTCAGAAAGGAGACAAGATGGAGAGCTTTGTAGAGGGAAGGGGGAAATCAAAACAATTTGGAAATGAAGGTCCAAGTTCTTACCAAGATGTGGAGGCAGATGAGGAATTGTATCTATCTTGAATTGCTTGGAACTGGTTAACTTCTCTGAGATAGCAATTAATAATCTACATTTGTAAATCAACACATAGGTTTTTAAATGTTGAAGGCAAAGAGGCACTATAGTATTCTGTATGTGAAAGGAATATTTAAAGGAGTATGGATTTTTGTTTTGGTATTTTCCTCACCTTTTAGGAAACAATTCCAAGAGAGTACTTGATTTGTAGACAGAATAATTAGTTGTCTGTGGAATTCTATTCTAAAACCTTTCAGAAAGTCAACCTGACCAAAAGCATCTATAATCTATGATTCTAACAACATTCCATTAAAGTCTCAGATATCTTCTCTTTCTTTACTGGACAGAAACATAAAGTTAATTCTGGATATTGGTTGTAGGTGGTCACATGAAAAAAGAAACTCATCCATGCACATATGTCACAGACTTTGTTTCATGTGGTTGTCACAACAGCCTTTCAGCAATGATGTTATAACCTCCACTCTGTAAAGGAAGAAACTGAATTGTCCAGAGGTTAAGCAACTCAATACTACCTTGGTCATAAATAATGAATTCAGGATTTGAAGACAAATCCATTTAACTCAAGCATGTTTCTCTAACCTTATAACATCTAACAAACATATTAGCCAGGAAGAATTTATCTGATCCACATATTGACATCAATTGTTACAGGGAAGATGATAAAGGTGTTACAGGAAATTGTGAGTGAGGTGCACAGCAATAAGCTCGAGTGTGTATCCTTAATACAGAGACACAGCTGTTCTCACTGCATGCAATTACTGGGGCTCCAAATTTTGCTTTCTTGGCTCAATTGTCTCCCCACTGTATCTATACTCTGAGGATTCTGCTTGCCCTGTTTCCTGTGTGCCTGATTCCGCTTAGATCCATGCTTCACATCACTTTTGGTTGTTCTGGCAACAAATGTTTCAGTTTTCTGTAGCAGTTGCCAAAACAAGCATTTGAACATCTGGAAAGCATCCTCTATCACTTTCACTGGTAAGATGCATTTGCCTTAAAAGGTAGTTCCCATAGAGACCCCTGAGATTCCACATTACCTTTGAGTAACAGTTTTCCAGTATTCCCTGGCTATGGAAAATTGCAATTCACTGACTGCAAAATCTGGCACTTTCCACCATGTTAATAATAACATATTGTATGAGTCAATGTTGTAGTATACTGAAGTTATACTGAAGTAATATATTTTAAAAAGGAAAAATTAATCCAAATGATCAAACAAAGAAACACACACACACACACACACACACACACACCATTGAATTCCTCCTCCAGGAGATAATTGTATCAGAATCTCTATTTTTTAGATGTGATAGATGAAATCTGATATCATTAGCATAAACTGAAAAACACAAAAAATGAATGTATAGCAGCAACAACAACAAAAATACATGATGAAGACAAAGTTTCAAGTTCAAGACTTAACAGCTAAAGAACTTAAAAGTTTAATAAGATGCTGCTCATTTGCTATGGGAGACATTATTCATGACTCCCACTGTGCTTCTTCCACCAATATGATGTGCATTGATGCCAAGGTTGAATCTGTTCCAAAGAATGATCAGGAAAATGTTCTTGCTACTAGACAATTGGGAAGTCTTGAGTGTAACAGAACATTGCCAGTTTCTCTCTTCCCTCATCCTCCCTAGCATCATGCAATATTGCAGATTAACTCTCCACCTAGAGAATTAATGGTCTCTGAAGTCATTATAGTGAACCATCAGTTTTTCAAAGAGAATACTATCAGGCTGTGAGTTCCATGAGTTTAGAATCTCTGTTATATTTCTATGTATATCAGGCATAAAACTCAATATAAAATTAGGCTGTCCGTAAATGCTTGATGAATGAATAAAAAAGTAGTTATATTCATCTTAAAATAAAACAATAACCATGACCCTAAAGCAGTCTACGGGACTTCAAAGTGCTCTACATCCCATCTACCTCTTTCTTCTATTTTATAATACATATAGCTCCATGGCTTGCTCCTTCAATGTGGGGTGCCTTTCCCTTGGCCTTTCACATGCCAGAGTTGTTCTTCTTAGTCAGATCTTCATTCCCACTGAATCTTTCACATGTATATTTGGGCCTGTCTTCAGAACAGCACTACCAAGACAGCTTTCATGATAGAAGTGTTCTGCTCTCTGTACTGTGCAGTGCAGTTCGGAGCTATACCAGTAGCAGTTTAGGTTTTAATTTATTTAAATTTAAGTAGCAGCATGTGGCTAGTGGATGTTATATTGAAGAGCACAGTTTCAGAATCTTAACCTTCAATTCTTTTATGGCACTAAATCTGAAAACATCTCTTCTTTAAATATATATATTTTGTTCCTTTTATTGTCTTATCTCTCTGTGTTGTTTCCTGATTGCTAAAATTACAAAATACCATAAAATTTATTAACTCAAAACATCAAAATTTATTTTTAGGGAAATAATTATTGACTATGTACATTGAGGATTTGGGAATTTTTAAAAGATCTTATATTCATATTATATTTGAGAATAAACTAAAATATCATTTTTTATATGTTATCCTTTCATAAGGCCTTTTCAGGACTTCAAAATTTCAAATATGCTCAGTTTTCTGTTGTATATTAATGATCTTATCCTCACATATTCATGTAAAAAGAGTCTGATTATCCTGTTCTGTTGGAGAGAATGCCCCAATGAAACATAGGCTTACATAGAAATAATGTTGCCACAAATCGATGCTTTAATAGTTAAAAATTATCTATTTTTGCCTATTGATGTATTTCAACTACATTTTTCTGTTTAATATTTATCTAAGACTAACTCTCATTAAATTCATGATGTAAAATCATATTATCTTCTGAAACTTCTAAAATAGCCAGCAGAAAATCCAGTATGATTCACACTGGGGAATACAATAAACATATCTCTATTAAGTTACTATAATAATTTGCAATAAAATAATGGAAGTATGATTAAAGATTAGTTGCCATGGTAGCTGAAAAATAATGTTTTGCAACAAAATAAAAAACTCAGCTTAGACAACTGATAATGTGACAAGGTAATAGTTCTTCTAAATACCTGTCTGCATTCTTTACCTGTCTCCTGAGTGAACAGGCTATACTGAAACAAGTAAACATTTCGCAGTGTAATGAAACTGTCCATTGTGTTTGTGTGTGTACATGTGTATGTGTATACATATGAGTGTGTGCACACTTATTACTGTATATTAAAGTTAATTAGCAGCCATATGCCATCTACAAAATAAAAACTTAATTGTCCTTTTCTATCTATATAAGACAATATATCCACAGCTTACAGAGATTTCAGCATGGAGATACGTACGTATATTCTAAGTAAGCTTTGTGAGATAGAAGAAGCTCCAAAGAAAGCTAATGATAAAACTAGTGGATCATATCAAAAGTGAAAGTTGTATACATTCACTATTTCTAAATAGTGTACTAAAACATGTACAAGTAATAACATATATGAAAGTTTAGCACCCCCTCAAAAAAAAAAAAAAGATCAAAAGTGAAAAACAAAACAGTGATACAGAAGAATCTAAAATATTCATTGAATTAACAGGACATGTTAAGAACATTTAAGAGATCTAAAAAGAACAAGAATATAATTTCATCATATATCTTCAGCGATAATCACAAACACACAATTCTGCCATCTCCTAGAGGTGGACATACTTGTAGTGACTGGCCTACATGGAATCCCAACCCAGACTACTGTCTACTATAGAGTATTTTTACACATACCAGGAAAAGAATGCAATGTGCTTTGGATAAAAAGAAAAAAAAAATGTGAGCTGATTTTTCAGTGGAACTAAATGTTTTGTGGTATTCTTATTTGAAGTAGAACTTTGCCAAGGGTTTGGTCAAAATGCCCTACTCCCTCTGGTATGTCCTGGTTTGATGAAACAACTTCATATTTTTACCATCAATGAAATCACTGGAATAATAAACCATTTTAAATGTGATATTACTCATACATATATCATTTTTTTTCTTGACCTAAATAGGAAAAAAATGGCAATTATTTTTTTAAAATCATTACCATTTTATATACTTGTTTCTCTTTCTCTTAAAATTACAAGTTGAATGAAGGTAGGAACTGTCTTATACACTATGATATCCATTTAGCTTAGCACAATATCTGAATCATAGAACATGTCCAATAAATATTTGCTGAATTTTATTATAAAGTCAAAGTTTTAAGATTATTATTCAATAATTAAAGATGAGTTACTAAAAATCATCACAGAAATACCTGAAGATAAGTTCAATGACTAATACCATAATAATAACTTTATTAATATATGGAAATATGTTTTATGATAACAAAATATTATTACATATTGATTAAATATTGTCAAGCCAAGAATTTTATTCACATTTTATTAAATCCACTCCACACAGTATCTCTACTTTTTATCTTACTCTCACTACAAACATTTCCTAACACTAAAACATATTTACACAATGCAAACACCCATAGATCACATTCATCATTTCATTACAATTCAAGAAATACTCAGAATGAAAAAACAAGAGACAACCAAAGGTAATTAGCTGAGTAGACTTTTCATCAAATATGTGAACTTAAATGCCATTTTAAGAAATTAGTCCCCAAATCAGTATATTACAATAAATAAGAAATCTAACTTCTGAAAATGTAGATAGGTTCTTGCTTTTACAGACACTATTTCCTCATCAGAAAACTCCACACTGCCAGATCCAGTACTTTCCCTTCTTTCCTTGGATCGTTATGGTATAGGTGCCACCCATCTCTTCTTAGGAAACCTTCTGATGCCTTCCACCACACTATATTTTCCTGCCTACTTCCTCTCTGAAGACTTCACACACTTCCTAACAACTCCAGCTGGACTCCCTGTTTTCTCAGCTGACTCTAGGATTATTCCCAAAAGTTTAACATCCTTTTTGTTCAGTGCTTGTATTAGTCCATTTTCACCACTATTACCAAAAAAAAAAAAAAATACTAACAACTACAAAACTAATGTAGACAAACTTTTTAAAGAAAAGAAGTTTATTAAGCTCACAATTTTAAATGTTGAAAGTCCAAACAGCATGGCACAGCTCCTAGCAAGGGGCCTCTTTGACTGTGTCACTTCATGGCAGATGGTAGTGACAGAAGTACATGTGTGAATGAAAGATGACATCTCAAACCAAGCCCAAGAGAGAATCGGGAGTTGAGCTTGCTTTCATAACAACTCACTCTCGGGAGAACTACCTTAATCCCTTCCAAGGGCAGTCTTTTCAGCAGTAAGGACCTCCTAACAGACCACACTCCTTAAATGTCCCACCACCTACCAATACTACCTTCCTGGGGTCCAACTCTGCAATAAATGTCCTTTGTGGGTAGGACATATTTAAATTTTATCCAAACCATAGTGGTGCTTATATAGCCAATTTCTTAGCCTCTTCCTAAGGTCAGGAACCAAGGATTCTACTTCAAATTTATCAATAAATATAGAGATTGAGGGCACCATAGCACTTAGATAACAAATCAAATATTTGTTATCAACAGAGTGATTATAAATAAGCATGGTTCACACAAATTATTAAAACACTGCTGCTGGATAAATTTTTAACTCATTTGGAACTCCCTTCATGGAAACTTGAACAAATGTGTTGATCAAAAATGTCACCACAGCAGAAAGAAAAATATTTTCTTAGCAAATACACAGTTTCATTAGAGGTCATTCTACTAAAAACATTTGGTTCAGATGTCTGGTTTCTGCTTAAGCTATTCTGTATCGATGCTGTTATATACCTATCAGTTCTCTTTACAAAAATCTTCAGCTAACTGTATTTCATATTGGCATCATTTCTATTTTTTTCTGTTTTCAGTGTCTAAACTGGCACTTATAAGGTAGGGATATTTGACCAATTAGGAATATGTCACTGAATGCTAAACAAGCATTATTTTTTTTCCTTCCAAAAGTCATTTTTGGTTCTTGCCCTGTCACATAGCACACAGCCTGGAATTACATTTGTTTTCATCTCTGCACTGATTCCAGCTTACAGGGTTACCAATTTCTTTGCAAGTAAATTTTTAGTTGGGTAAACAAAAAAGCTCTTCATGCTTATCTGCAACTTTCAAGAATAAAAAATATGTAAAAATAAACTCTAAACTTCTACACCATTGAATTATACTTTCCCCGATTACTGCCTGCCATGGGATGGTCTTACTGAAGTTTCTAAGAACAAAACACCAAACACAAATGACTTTCATATAGTGTAGAGTATTCATGGTAAAACTGTCCTCCTCCTTTCACTTTCTCCTGTCTATACTATACAATTAAAGACTCTGACTGAATGCTGAAAAATGTAGGTTATCTAACACCCTCTGCATTATTTGACATTTTTTCCATCTGTAATCTAAAGTTCTTAGAATATGTACATCAAGTGTACATATTCCAGCCAGGCACAGTGGTGCACACTTATAATCCCAGAAGCTCAGGAGGCTGAGGCAGGAGGATCCTGAGTTCAAAGCCAGCCTCAGCAAAAGTGAGGCACTAAGCAACTTCATGAGACCCTGTCTCTAAATAAAAATAGGGCTGGGGGTGTGGCTTAATGGTTGAGTAGCCCTGAATTCAATCCCCAGTACCACAAAAAAGAAAAAGAAAAAGAAAAAAGAAAGAAAGGAAGAACAAAAGAAAGAAAGTGTACATATTCCACAAATTATATAACCTTACATATAGTGTAATACTACTATTTACAAAGTCAGAAAACTAAATATTAATATTAACAGAGTATAGACCATTGGTCAGCACAAAAAAAAAACTCTAGTCTTACCACTATAAGTAAATCTCTTTATTGTTGTGATTTGGTAACACTTGAATTTTTAACAGTCAATTAAGGACGGGTACAAGGGTAAAGCTGATGTCATCCAAAAGAACAGCACATTGTCTAGTTGGGAAAGGAGACATTATATATTTTCATTGTTATGGTTTAGATCTGGAATATCCCCCAAAAAGCTCATGTTGAAAGCTTGGTTCACAGTGTAGCAAGGTTCAAAGGTGGGACTTTTAGGCAAAGATAGGGACATGAGAGCTTTGTCCATTAGTGGACTAACCCATTTGATGGAGTAATCCTTTGATAGCTGAATGGAGTACTGAGATGGGGGACATAGTTGGAGAAGGTAGGTCATAGGGTCAGGGATATGCTCTGGAAGGGTTTGTCTTCTGGTACTCATGCTTGCTTGCTTCCTCTTTCTCTCTCTTCTCCCTCTTTCTACCTCTCTACATGCCAAAATACATCTTTCCTCCTCTAAGTTGTTCTTGTTAGGTATTTTGGTCACAGTGATGCAAACCTGACCATTCCCAATTTATAAAAATTATACCGATAATTTTCATGCAATATTAGAACAAAAAGAAATAGGGTAGAACAGTTGCTCATAAAAGGTATCCCAGTATATGTAATTTAATATAATTGATGGATTAAAATAATTAAGGCAATAAAAATAGTTTATGTATGTAGACATGAATTATCATAACTGCCCATCTTAGAACATAAATATATTACCTTCATCTGAGACTATAACAACCTCTTTGTTTCTTTGTTCTAGTATCAAATACATAATATCTAATCTCCTTAAGGCTAACCCCACTACCTTTCCACCAAACATGTGCCTTGCTATAAAATGGTCAACTCCCATCCTCCTTTATCTCTCCTCAACATATTCCTCTGCATGGTGCTCTTTCCTGAAGCCTATAAACATCTCACTGATAACAAATTTAAACAAAAATCCTCACTTGACTCTAAATCCTATTCCAACTATGATTTAATATCTCTTCTTCCTTTCACACCTCACCTTCTTTATTAATAGGGAAAGAAAAAAATTGCCTATACTTTCCACCTCCACTACTAATACATACTGAGTTTTTAATCAATGGATAAATTATCAAAACTATAATAACTAATATCATTATACATTCCATCCCATGCCCCAAGGCATTAGAGCAGTTGTACTTCCTCGCAAAACAATGCTAACTAAAGTTTCTGAGAACTTCTTCATGTATTTTTTTTCTATCTACATGTCATCCACTTGCTCTTCTCTTGTCTCATTTCTGCTGATGGCTACACATCCATCATTTATGTTCTGGGTTCATCTCCTGCAGGAAACCAAGCTATGTTCCCATGGGTGAGTGAGATCCTCCTCCTAAGCCATCCCTTTCATTATATTTATTGTACTGTGGTACAGCCATTGTTCATATCTTATCCCTCTCACATAGATTCTTTTAATATGGGATAGTGTGTTAATCATTTTTGTGTTCTTATGTCTTGAATAAAATCACAGTAAATAAAATGTGGGCAGAGGAAGTGATGACCAATAGGTACTAAGCTGTACTTAGATGGGAGTAAGAAGCTCTGATGTTCTCTTGCACGGTAGGGTGAATATAGATGGCAAAAAGTTATAAATCAGGTGCAGTGATGCACATAAGTAACCCAGCTACTGGGGAGGGTGAGGCAGGAAGATCACAAGGTTGAGGTCAGCCTAAGTAACTAAGCAAAATATATTTCTTTTGATCTGGATGATCCAAAATCCAGGTACTTCTCTTGGTTAATTGTCAGTTCATTGCCTAATTACATTACTCAGCCTTGCCTAAATTGTTATATATGTAGCAATAAACTAAAAAATATGGAACCAACTTTCATATAGATACTAGTGTCTTTTTTGACTAAAGCTGTATCAAAATAAAAATAAATAGAACTTAGAGTATAGATCAGCAGTAGAGGCTAGCATGTGGGAAGTCCTTGGTTCCAATCCCAGTACCACCACCACCCCTCACCAACAAAAAGAAAAGAAAGACAAAAGAAATTATTTTGAATGTTTTTTTGCCACAAAAAAAGCGGTACATGTTTACTCTGATTACATAATATATGCATACATCATGATACTCCATTAATATGTACTATTCTGTGACTTTATGTATCAGTTAAAATAAATTTAATTTAAAATAGGAAAATTATAAAATTAACTTTTCCTCTCAATTAGTAATGAATTAAATACTTCCAAGTGTTTTTTTTTTTTTTTTTTTTGTGGTGCTTAGTTAAAAACAAAGACACTAAATATAATTAATCTATATGAAAGTTGGTTCCATATTTTTTAGTTTATTGCTATGTATATAAAAATTTAGGCACTGGGATTGTGGCTCAGTGGTAGAGTGCTCGCCTAGCATATGTAAGGCACTGGGTTCAATCCTCAGCACTACATAAAAAAAGTAAATAAACAAAATAAAAGTATTGTTTCCATCTACAACTAAAACGAATTTAAAAAAAAAATTAGGCAAGGCTGAGTGATATAATTAGGCAATGAACTGACAATTAACAAAGAGAAGCAGCTAGATTTTGGACAATCAAGACCAAAAGAAATATATTTTTCTTGAACTATTATTCATAAACATGGATTAGTCATTGATATGCTTAGTACTGGATCTGGATCTAACTTTCTCAGTTTGAGAGTCTTTGTCCCCAATTGTCACATGATATAACTAAAGTCAATGGTATTTGTTACATAAGTGAAGCTACAACAATGGACAATGCCTAGAAGGATCTATTAAACACTAAATGTACTGGAAGAAGAGGTGTTATTTATTATTTAAAGAAAAAAGAGCAAAGGTATATAGGATATTTCAAAAGATTTCAAAGCATATGCACATTAGTCTTGGAAGAATTGAAGGATTTCCATGTAAAGGAGAGAATGGAATAAGATAAGGGAAATAACAGAGTTAATGCACAGAAATGATTCCACTCAGCTGTCCCCTCTATGAGCCTTCCCTGAGCTCCCAGCCCAGCCCTTCACCTCTGAGGCAGTATGTGACAGGGACATCTTCCAGGGCCCCATCTCCATCACAGCACAGACCACAAAGTCTTGTGCTGGTCTTAATTGTCTCACCTTTACTAGATGATTAACTCCTGGGAGGAAAGGGTTAAATATATTTTTGCATCTTTCAGAACAGTGCTTAATAAACAGTACATGTTTGTGGAATTATGAATAAATGAAAGTAATCATCCATAGGTTGCAGGGCAGGGTGGGGGGAAATACTTCTCTGTAGGAAGTCACAGAAGTTGAAGTCATTATCATTTGAGATACAGCATCATTTCTTTGAATAAAATGCCAAATTCTTAAGAATAATTCAAAGAAATTCTAATGTACTGACATAATTTTATAAGGAATTGTGATGACAGAATGGGATTTATATTCCCCAAAGAAATAAATTTCTGTCAAGTGCATTAAAGTGACCAAATACATCTCACTTGGTGAAGTATACATTCAGCCAGAACCTGGTAGTTTTTGCCCATTGGAATCTCTCATTTCATGTGGATGTGCACATTTTAGTTGTATGCTTTGTTTTTAATATCATCAGGCTTTTAATCCAAATACTTCATGCACTTGAATTAGACACACACACTACTTATAAAGACCTTTTTAAGAGAGAGGAATAGGGAGTCTTGTTTTCTGCTCAGAATGCTAAGAAGTGAAATTCTAGAAGGACTTGGGAACATAGATGTTTACAGGAATCATTCAATATTGGTGAGGGAAGGAAATGGGAGAAAGAAACACAGAAATGGAGTCGCACCTTCCCTGAAGGAAAGGGAGGGCAAGCAGCATACTCCCAAAGTTTTGTGCTCAAGAAATGTCAGTGGAATAAATCAAACCTTATAAATAGTCATGTTACATACAAATCCCTCAATAGACTTCACTGTAATGAAAAATAAGAGAAAAATACAAAATAAGGAATCAAGAGAGTGTGAGAAAACCCATGACCACTTATTTATAACATTTCTTCCTCTGTTCCTCCTCCTTCTCTTGCTCTTGTATAATTATTATTATTTATTGATGATAGTGAAATAAAGGTTAGTGGGTTCACCTTCAGGAATAGACAGAAGAGGTAAAATCAAGGGAAAGTGTAAGTTACAAGAACTTAAGAGAACTCTATAGAGTAAAGGAAGTGTCAAGTGCTTTGATTTTGATGGTCTTTACCAGCCTATACTGATTTATCAAGATCTGTAGGACCACACAGCTAAAAATGAGGTTTTAATAAGTGCAAAGTATACCTCAATAAACATCGCTTTAAAAATGAAAAAAAAGAAGAAGAAAATAACAACATTTAACGGGTTCATTAGGTTGTTTGGAAAAATAAGCAGTGTTTCTACCACAAAGACAAATTTATTATCTATAAAGAAAAGCATGCATATATTGAACTTTAACATAGTACCACTCTAAAGAACATTTAGGGAACTTTAGTTTTATTGTTATGATAGTGTAATACATGATATGTTTACATATTTTCTTTCTAATTTGAAAATTCCAACTTAACCTGAAACCTATAAAACATAATATCAGATTATTTTAGATTTTTTCCCATAATCATTTCCTATTTTACCTAGAAACACTGTGTGGAGCCCTTTGCTGAAAAGCAGCTCATTTTATAAGGTTATAAATTGGGAGTTATGTTTCTTAAGTAAACTATATTTAGGGAAATAACTATAAACCTGGATCCAAATTTTAAATCCTAACTGAAAGGTGAACAAATCTATTACCCACAGATATTATGAATGATTCCTCCAACTATTATACAATGTACTTGAGATTCTCCATAGTATTCTTTTATTTGTTTTAATTAGTTACACATGACAGTACCATGATCTTGACATATCATACATTTGAATCAGATGGGGTATAATTTCTCATTTTTCTGAGTGTACAAGTTTCAGAATCACATTGGTCATACAGTCACATATATACATACAGCAATAATAATGTCTATTTTATTCTGCTGTCCTTCCTATCCCCCCCTTCTCCTCCCCTCCCCTCCCATCTCTTCTCTCTACCCAATCTAATGTGACACACTTCTTTTTTTTTAATAACGCAAATCTGACCTATGTAAATATTCCATAGTCATAGACTTTCAGGGCCTAAAGTGGCCCTGGATAATATATCCCAAGTTTTACAAAGGAAGAAACTGAGGCCCAGAGAATTTAAGTCACTTCCCCCAAATCACCAAGTTAGTCCATGACAGAGCTGCAATTAGAATGCAGATTTCCTGTGTTCTGGTCCAGTTTTAATTTAGAAGCTTTTCATTAAAATTATTTCAACAATTCATTCATGAAAGAAAGTAACAGTATATTTACTTGAAGCCCTCATCTCTTTAACTGCATGTTTCTCTCTGCCCAAGTAAAGAGTCTTAAAATATACCAGAAAGTAGACAGGCCTGAGAGAAGATGGGCCCTTTGTCTAAACACCTGGCTCAGATTGCTGGGGACATTTGTCACCAGTTTAAACTTCTTGCTCCAAGTCACCTTCTGACCCAAGGAAAAGAGATACAAAGCCACAAACAGGCCCTGAGTGCTGGACTTGGATTTTGAGACTGGCTTCCTGAGGAGAGATGAATTAGGGAAAAGTAATACAATAGTGGATTCAGCCTTCCGCCAGGAAGCTACATTTTTGCTCATAGAAAGACTGTGTCCATCTGCTTTGTTTATCCTCAAGTCAAAGCCTCTATTCTTTTTTTTTTTTTCCTATTAAATCCTGTTTGGGGACTTTGGGAGGTGTTCTAGGTTGTTATATAAAAAGGCCATTTTACTTTATTCAAGGTTTTAACTTTTAAAAAATGAACAGCTTTACTTTCCTTAACTTCTATGAAGAATCTTGTGTTCTTTTGAATTATTCACATGACTATTTACTTCAAAGAACAAATTTATTTTGCATCTAGCTGAGTGTTCACCCTAGCAGTGAATGCTAAAATAATAACAATGTTCTTATGCAGGAATTTACATCTGACAAATGAAACTATTTGAACTTATAAGACAGAAAATTATAAAGAATTATAAGTGAGAGAATTAAGGCTATAGTACTTACAAGCAGTTTATAAGGGAAGAATCAGGACTTCATTCCAGTCATCTGACTCAGGTTTAGGCTACTGGAGTCTCTTGCCAGATTGAGTTAGTTTAGGCCAAGTGAACTCACATAGCTGCCTACTCCCCACTGGCCTCTCAGGGAAGGTGCAGGCCATCCCTCACAAAGCATTGCCTGCAGGGTCAAATAAGTCTAGCATGACATCCTTAAAAAGCTCAGAAAAGTAAACAGAGGTTTTATGTATTGGGTATAGCTCCACCTTTTTCAAACAACTGAGCCAAAGTGCAAACAATTGATGAAAAAAATCTTTATATCAGAAAAAAATAATTAAATTAAATGGGTATACATAATGTCAAGTGTGTGAAATGCATCCCAATATCAAAGTGTAACTTTCAGGGATTTTGCAGGTTTGCTTTTCCTGACTTGCTTTGTGAATAATCAAGAGTTTAGCACAAGCTTATCTCAAAGGAAAAAACAGGAGATTAACAAAAATTCATTATTACCATTTCAAATTTCCTAGTTATACTCCTTGCACACACTCCCCCCTCCCTGGTTTTGCCCCAGGTACCTGGGATTCACTGCACCCCTATCCTTCCTCCTATCAAGCCTAGTAATTGGTCTTATAGAAATTATTTCAGTTATGGAAGAAACTATCAGTAATGGCTCAATCAGGGAACCCATCCTTAAAGTAATAACAACGTCAACATGTCCTGGTGCCCATAAAGTAGGAAGCATTTAAAGTATCAAGCATGTTAAATTGTTCAATATGAAGAAGAAGAAACTGTATCTCAAAGAAGATTAATAACTTGCTCAAGGTCACAAATTTAGCAAAGGAAAAACTCCAGGAGGCAACTCTGAGACTCCAAAGACACTGGCTTTGTTAACTGCTTTTAGAAAGTAGACGGAAAGGGAGTTCTAAAATGAAGGAATTGCAAATTATTAAAAAAAAAAAAAAAGTAAATGTTTTTTGAAATGGTAATGGTTGGGAACTCAAGGAATTTCCCAGGGTCAAAAGAATTGAAATGGCACTGGTTGGGAACTCAAGGAATTCCCCAGGGTCAAAAGAAATCTCACTGCTGAGTCAACATCCTACTCCCACTGTCTGTAGACCTAATTGATAGTATCTTTGCCATTGGCCCAAAAGAATAAAGATGTATCATTTTGGCACCTTTTATTTAATCTGAATTCATTGTCTTTCAGATATGTAGAATTTAAAAAGTAGAAGTCAAAGGGTAAAAATTGAGAGATACCAAATTCCTTGAAATTCTCTGAAAAATCTTACAAGACATCATAAAGGTATAGTCATAAGGAATTAGCAGGAAGCCTCACATATGCTATGGGAGCCAACTGTCAGCTGGAATTGTCTGCATACTGCCACTTAATGCTTTTCATGCCCTCTTTCCTATCCTCCACATCCTGCTGATTGCCACAGAGGCATGAGGTTTTACTCAAGTATAACTTGAAACTTGCTGTAAAAAGCCCTTAGAAAGAACATACAGATTTAAATTTTTTTAAGTTACCTAAGCAGAAAGGGGAAGGCATTGACCTTGTAGACAGGGAGAGAAGGAAAGAGATGGAATGGAAGTATCAATTCTGAAATGGTTCCAGGGAATTTGTCACTTGGGAACAACTCCTTAAAGTTCAGTTGGCCGTGATAGGTGGCTTTGGACGTATATGATGTGGCAATTTAGGATTCTATTCCAAAGGAACTCAAAAGTCCTTTTCAGAAACAGTGGGAATCTGATGAGCAAATTTCAATTCTGAATATACTAGGCAGCTTTCAGTACCTATTAGAATAGAATTGAAGGGATTATAATGTTTCTATTGTGGAACCCTCCAGGAATAAGTGCTCAGCATCTATGACCATGGAATTTTATCCTCTTATAGGTGAGCAGAGCACTTCTGGGATACTGGAGTTTCTATCCAGAACCAGGTCAGCTGATGCTGATGCCAGATAATATTGAGGAAAACATCCTAAAAGACAAATTACCATATAATGAGCTCACATTTCAAGGAAGTAATGTTATTAAAACTGTGCACTGGAGCAATAACTACAAAGGGCATGTGGAGTGCCTTAGTTACCTATGGAGTAGGAAAGAAGTGGATACCCAAGAAGTATGTTTTCACAGAAGGTTAAGGAGAAGTCTGTAATCTAAGGCAAAATTTGAGAAAGTGACATCCAGATGGAGCTGCCACAGTGTGTGACCCTAGAAAGGGAAAGATGACCTCAGAATCCTGAATGCCTTTCCCTCCAATAGAAATGAGGTTGAGAGTATATTTATCTAAAATAATTAATTAATTAATTAAAATAAGCCATCTATTTCTAGATTACTTCCCTAGAACTGGTCATCAGCACGAGCCAGCTCAAGTGAGCAAGTTTATGAAACATACTATTTATATATTAAATATATTACGATATTATAAAATGTGCTATTTAATTTTAGTTTGTCATCCTCCAGATACTCAAACCCAAACACCCACAGGGGCCCTTGAAGTATATTTATTGATTTAGCATTCTAGAACTAATTGTTTCAATTGGTCTCATGTAAATGAAAATTCTTACATCAGAATCTCTCACTTGCCTTGAAATGTTTAGTGCCCTTCTGTCCTCTCAAAGCAAGCAAAAGTCTTCTTTGCTGAAATATCAGAAATTCTGTGTTTACAACGAAAGACTGAGAAAACTTCTGTGCAGTTTATCTTTCCATGGTAGATGCTTAGCCTCACCTCCACCAATCCAGCCTACCAGAATTACAGCTAAAAATTTAGTCCTAACATGAGAAAGACAATTTAATAATAGCATAAGAAACTTGATGCTCTGAATTAAACTATAACTTGTCGTTTCTTCAATATAAAGCTCTAGAAAGAATGAAAAAGAAAAAGCTTAAAAATACTTTCAAATTAGCATAAATGAATCTGATATGTTCTTTCTTCTCAGTAAAAAAAAATAGCAGATATTAGTTCTTGAGATAAATGAAAATACTAAATCTCAAGTTTTATTTGCTATGGAAACTGTCCATAAATTCAGAATTCCATAATTAGAAAATGTAAGGATGATGACCACACAATGACCATATTGAATATCAAAGATTTAATTTAAAATGGCATGGTTACAAGTACCTGGTAAAATTATCTCTGCATCTCTCCTCCCATGTTAAACTCATCCTTGTTTTTTAAGTCGCAAAATCTATAAAGAAAGCAAAGTGCTCCAAAGTAAGGAAAGTGTATAAATCATGTGGCTACATGCTACACCATTTTCTGCTTTCTGGAGTCAATTCACAAGAATCTCCTGGGAGTAGAGGGAGTGAAATAAATTAACAGCCTTTGGAAAATGAAGCGATTTGCTGCAGAGCCTGGGAAAAGATGGTCACCCCCACTACTGTATCCAAATAGTCCTGGGAGCTGCCTTGTAAATCCCTGTGCAGTGAAGCAATTCCTTTCATTTCGCATGCAGCCCAGAGCAAGCAGAGTGGAAAATAAGCCTCCAATTTTTAATAGAGACTTTTATGATTATCATATTTTCATAAAATAAACTCTGAAGCAAAGTTGGTAGACAGGTGTGAGGTAGCACTGGGACATGTAATGGGTCATGCTTGGTTTGCACACACTTTGGGGATAGTCACAGGGAACTAAAGGCATGTGGGGTGTGAAATAGGAGAGACTATGATGCTTCAAAGCACAGGGACATTAGAAGTGTCCAGGAGGAAGAGGGCTTTGATTTTACTTTCTTTTTGTTCTTTTCAGTAGTAAACCAACATAAGAAGACAATACAATATATCCCTTCTATCCAAGTAGCAAAAATTTTAAGAAAATTTAAAAGAATCATTAACACAAAAAGTATTGATATACTTTCAAAATAAATAGTAGATAAAATTTGAATTTGAGTTCTACACTAGACTTTAATCTCTTTGAGAACAAAAGTTATTGCTTTACTTCTATATTATTTAACATGTTGGTTCTCCTAATCAACCCAACAAGCATTTGTTATGTTTGTTATTATTATTAAGTAGTAATGTAATAATATGAAATACATTGACTAAGCCCATTCTTTTGTGGGGAGCCACACTAACATGAAGGTAGTTTATACACAAAACTATCTCCATAATAACATTTGAGGTAAATATTGTTAATCCAGTTTTATGGATGAAGAAATTAAGACATGGTGAAGTCAAGAAAAATGTCCAAGAATATGCGAATATACTTTGCAAAACCTGAAACTGAATTCTGTTCACTCATACTTGAATGCTAGGAATTGTGGAGAAAATTTTTCTCAGATTTTCACAAATAGTCATCAGTTGGCATTTATGCAGAAAACAGCTAAACAAAATGAATTTATGGAATTGGCCTTATCTCCCAAGAAAAATAGCATCTGTTAACATCAGCACACATTAAGCCTTTTAAGAACACACACTGAAAGGAAAGGGGATATTTACTGTAGACTAGAACCCTCTAATTTATTAGGGAACAGAAGATTTGAAATACCACTTGAAGGAAAAATGCCAATAGGCAGAAAGAAGCTGAAATTAGAAGGATGGGAGTACCCAATTGCAAAAATTAGATGTGGGAACAGTAAAAAAATAGCTCTGGTCTGAGAAAGGATACTACACAGTGTGCAACCATTAACAGTGCTAAGTAACAATAATAGCTATAATAATGGTTATTTGGTTAGAGGGAAGATGATCACAAATAGCCTTGAAAGTCAGCTGGATGATTCTGGCATTCTAGGTTTAACAAAAAGTAGACACGCAAGGATTTCGTGTCAACATGGTGTGCTAAGTATGATGCAATAGAAAAGTCTGATTAAATTATTAAATTGGGGATTGACCTGAGAAAAATAGGTTTTAGAAAGACAAATCTGGCAGGAACATGTAAAATGGATCCATGGAAAGAAAGCATTCTCAACAGAATATGGTTTATGTAGTGAGGAAGTGTACTGAGTTTTGCAAGATGGTAAAGGAGGAACAATTAGATCAAAACTAATGAGAAGTGTTAGTTCTGAGTGGGATCTGGACAGAGATTTTTTTTAAAAAGCAAAAGTGTGTGTGTGTGTGTGTGTGTGTGTGTGTGTTGGGAGGTGAGCACTATAAAAATTTTGTACTTGGAGGCAAAGAATAACAACCAATGTAACTAAAATTCTAGAAATGGGCCACATCAAGGACAGTCATTTATGCCATGCTAAGATGCTTGAACATTATTGTTTGGTAAAGTTTCAGGAGCCAGAGAAGGGTTTAAGGAAGGTCAGACTTTAGTTATATATCACACTAGCTGCAGATGGAATGTGCAGATGGGAAGGGGTCACATAAGAGGCAAGGAGGTCAACTCCTATGCTACTGTGGTAATCCAGCGATTGATGAAGATGGCCTGAACCACATTGTAGAAGAGATGAAGTAGAGGTGTTTCATAAATGTTTATCATGTAAAATTGTAGAGCTTAGGGACTGCTTAGAATTTTACTGATTGAATGTCCAGATTGGATGATGTTGCCATTATCTGATATAGATCTACATAAGAAAAATGACCCAGCCTTACAGAGAAGATTATTAATGGAGTTTTGGATACATTAAACTTGAAGTGGTTCTGGATTATTTAATATATTCTTGTGAAGTTCATGCCAAAGATCAGAACTGAAGAGATTTGATATTTATCTGCATTTAGCTGTGAAGCAAGACTGACAGTGTGTGAGATTCCTGGAGAGCTTAGGAAGAGCCCATCCAGAGAGAACCAACAAACCTATGAACATATGAATAGCAAAGTGCTAAGGGAGGAAAGAGGGTAAGGAACCCATGGATGAAGCTAAGAGGGAAGGGTCAGAGAGGTGGGGAAGAATCTCTGGCATACAGGATTTCCCAAGAAAGCTGGACCAGTCAATGCTACCAAATAAAGGAGAAAGGCCTGATGAGATACCGAGAAAGCAGCCCCCTGGAAGAGCACAATGCTAACCCTCGTCCTACCAGACCAACTTAGGTGGAATGGAGGGTCCAGAGTCAGAGTACAAGAGTCAGAGTGAGGCCATGGGAAACAGGGACAGATGGCTATAACGGTCCTTTAAAGCAGGTGGACTAAGGAAAAAGATAAGTGAGAGCTAGACATGGGCCCTGGCAGAGAGCAGCACTTGTTTGCAGATGAAATGGAGGTAGACGAAGGAAAGAGAGTATTTCAATTTATAGAAATGAGAGCTCAATTGGGACAGCAAGATCCTCAATGAGATGAGCACAAACAAAACACTGGAGAACAAATTCAGAAGGTACTTCAGAACAATTCAAAGAGTTAGTGAAAATTTTATAAAAATATGTACTAGGGTTTTTATCTATGATGATTGAAATAGATTGCCCTATCAATTTCTGTGTCTCGGTTACTCTCAAATTACCTTTGGGTAAATTTCCCAAGCGATCCTCATAAAAGTCCCATAAGATTGACACAAGTGAGTACTATTTCCTTAATTTCAATGGAAGCCAGGTGCAGTGGCACAGGCCTATAATCCCAGAGACTCAGGAGGCTGAGGCAGGAGGATCATAAGTGCAAAGCCAGCCTCAGCAACTTAACTATTGAGGCAATTTAGCAAGGCCCTGTCTCAAACTACAAAACAAAAGGGCTGGGGATTTGGCTCCATGATTTAGTGCCCGTGGGGTCAATCCCTGGTACCAAAAAAAAATTTTTTTCAACGTGAGGATGTGAAGGCCCAGTGAAGCTAAAGGACTCTGCAGGTTGCAGAGCTGCTAAAGAGAACGATGACCAGGACCCAGGTGTTTTCTTCTGTGAGGTTTGGACAAGGCTTTCTGTACCCGTGAAACTACGTAGACTACTACAAGGCTGTGGTCCTATGTTGAAAGTCGAGTTTCCACCAACAATGTAGTTTATTGTTACCTTAAAACTGAATTCATGCTGGTACAGTGGCTCATGCGGGTAATCCCAGTGGTTCCAGAGGCTGAGGCAGGAGGATTGCAAATTCAAAGCCATCCTCAGAAAGCGTGAAGCACTAAGCAACTCAATGAGACCCTTTCTCTAAATAAAATATAAAATAGGGCTGGGGGGGGCTGGAGTTGTGGCTCAGTGGCAGAGAACTTGCCTCACACATGTGAGGCACTGAGTTTGATCCTCAGCACCACATAAAAATAAATAAACAAAATAAAAATTTAAAAAAAATAGGGCTGGGGATGTGACTGAGTGGTTAAGCGCCTCTAGGTTCAATTCCCGGTAATTAAAAAAAAAAAAAAAAAGTTGAATTCACAATTCTGATTAAATAGACATCCCAAATAGAGAAATAAAAAAAGAAAGAAAATAATGAGACTCTTTCTCCCTTCCAAACCTAAACTTTAAAAGAAAGTTTAATATTATATCAGAATGTTATGGGGACCAAGTTCCATTCATTTATTAATGTTAATAATTAATTTATTAATGTTGCTAACATTACTGCTTTCTCTGTAGAAGGCAAGACATGGATAAGGGAAACAATGTTTTACTGGAATTTCTCTGACACACTATTCCTTAGACAATTCATTCAATATAAGATGGAACCATCTTGATTTCTTTTGAAGATTTAGTTGTGAGTGTATCAATAAAATTAAATTAAAGACCTAAGGCTGCCAATATGGGTCATACCTTTAAAGCAAAAATTCCCACAGAATTGACTGTCCCTACCCTATACAAATATCAAGCATAGATTGCCTTGTAAATATAGAATATGACCATTCATCCATCTAACATGAAATTTAGATGAGTGCATGAAATTTACATAGAAAGAAACATAAAGGAAAACTAACTTGTCAGTATCTTCTTAACAATTCCATTTGAGCCCAGAAAACTTCTTCAAGCTGTAAATTTTATAGTTAAAAAAAATCAAATACCTCACATTTATTAGTAAATTGAGAATGTCTCATGTCACATCTTTGAGGAAGTTTCCAATTTCAGGGATATAGACCATATAGAATATTATGCCAAAGAATTAATCATGTCATTAACTCTTAGATAGACTTGTTTTGTATAACCTTGTGCAACTTACCCAAATGTATATCTTACATTAATTATTCACAATTCTAATATTTTCCCCTACCATTACTAGCTCTCTCAAATGTAAGCCTAAACTTTTCAATTTTGTGATCTCAGAGCTCCATAAGTTGGTAGTCCCTATTCCAACATCTTTCAAAGGCCACACAAGGCCAGTGATGACACATGAATTATCCTTCAACCTGGGCCAGGCTGAATGCTTAAAAGAGATTTCATTCTCTGACCACAGATACATGATTCCAAACTTGTAAGTCCCAGCTTCTCAAACCAAATCTTCCTCCTGTTTTTACATACACACACACACACACACACACACACACCATCCTGCATTGTGTGCATGTCTAGAATGATCAGCACCATGAATGTCAAGCCTATGGTGACAGTGCTGAAGGTGTGAAGAGCAGGAAGAGACAGGGAAGGTTGAAGGCAAAAAGTATACATTCACCTAGAAACACATTTGCTAATGTACCTCCTTTGCAGAGTAGAATGGTAGACCTAACCCACCTTGAGGGGCCTTTGGGTCTTGGCTGTTTCTCCAGAAATTATGGTGAATTTGCAATGGTTTACCTACACACTTCAGTCACCATTATGAGTAAAGGGAATGACTAGTAAGTGAGACATCACCAAAATATCAGAGTGTAGTTTTGGAACATAGAAGCCAAGGGGACTACATCCAGAGCAAAAGAAGGTTAGTCAGAGATTTAATATAGTGGTTCCCAGTGTGAGTCAGAGCTCTCTGTAGAGCTTTGAAAATATAAAGATTCTTAGCCCACATATGTACCTACTAAATCAGGATATTTAGACAGAACCTATATAGGTAAAAAGATCCCCAGTTATGCAGTCAACTCAACACTGATCTGTGGATTACTTACCAACCAACCTGAATCATGGTTAAAGCATACACTGCATTGTTCAATATAAAAAATTCCACTAAATCTATCGGTCTACCAGTCAACATATGTATACTCTTCAGAATAAAGCTTCACTTTCATTTGGATGAAAGTTCTAAATACATCTAAATTTACCTGAAGAGAAGTAGGAAGCAGAAAAAAAAAATGCAGCCTATTATTTAAGTGCCAGTGACTCTGGCTGGCTCTGTAGTCTGCTCAATAATAACTAATAACCAGAGTGCATCTGGCCACTCAAGGATATTCTGTTCATTCAAACTACAAGATCCTTTCCAATTAAAGTGGGCAACACATATGCTCATGGCCAGAACTAGAGTTGCCTCCTAATAAATATTCTTCCTCATAGCCTACATAGCAAAATTCTATTTAGTGGCATACATTGCCAGTTCTGCCCAGCTAGAAGGCTTTATTTCCTAGACTACCTTAAAATTTTGTGTGACCATAGATTAAATTCTGGCCAATTATAAGTTTTAAAAGACTTAAAAGTCTCAATTGTTTAAAAGGATGGGGTCACAGCCTTTAGCTCCTCTCTCCTATTCCTCTTTTCACAAGCCTGGAAAGTACATGTAATGGCTGGAGCTCTAGCAGCCATCTAGGGGAATAAAATCAAAAACTATACCCTAGGGACAGAAGATGAGAAAGAGAAAAAATTGAGTTCCTGAAGATTTTGTGGAATATGCCAGCATTTTACTAATTATTTAAAAGCTTCTTTTACATAAGGAAAAAAACCCCTCATATATACATACATATTTTGGAGGGGTTTAAACTACTACATTCTGATAAATATAGCTGGACTCAAATTAAAACAACCTTTATACAAGTCTGCATGTCCCATATGATCTACAATATCTATTTCAAGATTAATGAGTTTAAAATAATTTATGAGTAAACAAGTATGTTAAACTATGTATTCATATATTATACCTCTTTGAAATGATACCATTCAAGTACTAATGAATTTTAAGTCTCTGCTTCTTCATAGTGGGATAAATGACAGTTATAATACCATAAAATGCAAGAGATCATAATATAGAAAGGTCTGTGAGCCCCTCTTAGTGATGAAATTGACTTGGGGATAGAAGACCAGTGCAGGGTTGCAGTTTGGGTGTTGGGAATTTATGATCCATGAGCCAAATTTGGCACTCAGATGTATTTTATTTGGCTTATGTAATACTTTCTGAAAATATTAATTTTGAATGCTTAAAATGGACATGCATCTTCAGTTCTTCACAAGCTCTATCATCCCCTATTAATGTACAAATACTCACTTGCTTCACTTGTTTATATTACCTGCCTGGCCCCTGGAAGCACTGAAGTTTACAATATTGGAAATAAAATTATATCTCTGCACCATTCCTTCTCTCCATACCTCACTCAATGTTGAATGCAATGATCTAAGATTATTTTCTAAGATTAAGTGTGCCTACTTCTAATAATAAGAATGTATATAGTTCCCTAGATGTTAGACTTTTATTTTCACTATAAAAACTCTGGTATTTGCTCTTACAAAAAAACAAGTGTGGAACCTTCCAAAACCTCCCTACACACACACACACACACACACACACACACACACACACACTTGAAAAGTTGACTTGGTCATCTTGACCCATTTATTTTTGCTATTTAATAGTTACAACTGAAATTAAGCCCAACTCCTAAACTTTTTCTTCTCAGTTTTTATGAATTAAACAAAAATCAAATCAGCTCTTAAATTTTATGGAAAAGTAGTACCATTTGGGCCTAAAATGCTTAAAATTTTTTTTATTTACTTTGATGTTATTCATATGTATTTCCATCAGGCAGACATTGTGTTTATGTTTTACATTTCTAGAAAATAACCCCAGTAAAATATACCTTTAAGTCATAAAAATAAAAACTCATAAACATGCACTTACATACAATGACAGTTCTCTACATTTCCAAGGAAACATATTTGTATACAAAGTTAATACTATGGCTTAGTTATACCAAAAATTTGAAAAAAACCATACTTTTTAAACATGCAGACCTTAGACATTTATTTTATTTATTTATCTAATTTTCTCTTCCTCAAATTCAAAAATCACATAGAGTTTCTAAATTCTGACAATTTTACTAATCTTGTAACATGCCTAGAGAGGAAAAATAAAGTATAGAAAGTATCCATAAAACATCAATAGACATCAAAATATTCATGGTAAGTACATACAATATGTAAATAGCTTGGAACTCACTGTACTCTGGACATTTTTCTGTATTATCCTTAATTAAGACCATAAGTACTCTTTTTGCTATTGAATTTTTATCACATGTATTAACGCAGGTTGATTAATAAAATAGAGGCATTTGTTCTCTATAAAATTTGATGTTTGGAATTCCAGTTTCTGTGCTGTTTGATTATGTGGGGGAGAGGGGTTGGTTCAGGGTGGGGACTTCACTGCACCAAGCATCACATTCTTAACACCTATGCAAATCAGTAGTGAGGAAAAATAAGTTCTCCCTATTTTTCAGAAACACCTACAGAGTAATTACAACTATTTAGAAAGTTTGTTTTTTTCTTTTGTTTGTTTGTTTTTAACATATGGCCTCTCCTATATGCCTTTTGAAACAGTTATTTATTCACATTCTCAATTATTTCTATGCCTTACAAATGTGACTAATTTTAAAATAAATTAAGGATGAAAGTTTAAAATTAAAGTTGGTCACTTTGGTGAGGGATTTCACAATCAGATTTTCTATTTCTATTAATTTTTCTATGTTTGTTCTCCTTTATCCTAACTTCTACTTTCTGTTCAATTACCTCCCCCATGCCTGCAAACAACACGTTTTTCATGCCTTTACAAAGAAACTCAAGCGTTTTTACTTTTTTATAAGTTGCCTCATTTTTTTTGAATCATAAAAAAGCAACATAAAAAATTCCAAGATTTTAGAAAAGTGCCCCCTCTATGGGACTCCTGACAGATTGTTGAATCTTCAACTTCAGATTTTTATTTTCTCTCTTTAAAAGTTTTCAGAACTTATGGTCTCTGCTACTTTTTACAAACATCTTTAGAGCAAAAGTACACAGGGGAGAGGAGCAAAAAAGAATATAACACACACACACACACACACACATACAAGTATACACACACACATATATACAAATGAATACGGAGATTATGAAAGACTGTAACAAGAAAGGATAATGCATGTGCTGTTTTAAAAGTTTGATGTTTATGGTCATGAAACTCTGTAAGGGCCTATTAGAAGAGTACTGCATGTATTTGAAACTTCCACCCTCAAGAGTCAGGATTTAATAATTAATGAAACCAATTTAAAAATATTCTTATCTTCTCCTTTAGCCATGCAGTTTTGCTTAACCGTATATCCCAATCCTAACATATGCAAATCACATGGGGGGGGGGGGATTCAGTAACCAGGCAAGCAAGATTTGTCTTTAAAAGAAAAAACGAAAAGCAAAACAGAACAAAAGCTTGTGTCTGTGGGGGAAAATGCCCATAAAAGTACTCCATGCCAAATAAGCTATATGTAAGGCATGCTGATTTCCTGCCTTCCGCCCTCCAACCGGCAACCACCACTGTCCTGATAATCAAGTCAGTGGGGTGGGAAAATACCACTGTTTAAGAAATCTGGCTTCTATCAGCCTCTATCTTGGAGAAATAAAGGAGACTCCCTTTCAGTATGCAGAAATAACTGTAAGATCACAAACAGAACTGGGAAAAAGAAGTTAAGTTTCTGTAAAGAGAAAAGAATGGGGAGCCAAAGACAAAGAAATATCAGAGCTATCGGAGTTCCCGCAGGGGTTTTTCTAAACAAAGAATTTTATGAAGCAGCTGAAGTTCCGTACAAGAAAGACTCCACCCTACCCAGCTTCTGCTGAGACCTTTCCCCGCTCGGAAAGCTCCAGCCCACAGAACAGACCTCTCTGCAAACTCAAGTGCCCTTCGCGCTCCGATTGAAGAAGTGTCTTTTAAACTTCCCACTCCCACACTCAAGCTAAGGAACCGATTCTGGGCTTTTCCCCCTCGAAGTAGTTAGCAGTGTCCCCTCCAAGGGCAGGTAGAGGCGCTCCCGATATACAAACATCCCCTTTCCCAGGTGCAAATCCTTCAGCCCCCTTCTCAAACTTCAAACCGAGCCTCCTCTTCATGCTCTTCCTGAGGCTTAACATTCCACCTCTGTTCCCAAACCGAGCAATAAACACCGCAAGCAAAGCAAAAGGCAAACTCACCATCCTGGCCTCCTTGCTGGGCTTTTATTGAGACAAATTGCCCTAATAAAACAGTAAGAATGAGGAGAGATCTTGCTTCCACCCAGTTTGCCATCATATCTAAATATTAGACATGTGGATCCTCCTGGGAGTGAAAAGTAGATTCTGGGATTATTGTAGCACCATGAAGGCAGCTGTGGGCTCTTCTTTCAGCACCAGCACCAGGGCAGCCTCAGCAATCCCCCTTTTTCAGCACCAGCTCCAGCACAGTCTGTGAAAACTTTTTTCAAGCGATGCAGCTTTAAATAGGAAGAATGCTGCCTCCACTTCTTTTCCTGCCCCCTTTCAGCTTGTTCAGGCTCATAACCATCCAGTGTCTGCCAAGCAACCGTCTGATTGATGGTAAACAACCGAATCAGAACACGCCTCTTGGTGCCTGAAACTGTCCCAATTTCATGTATGCTTTAAACACAGATGGAGCGAAATAACAGACACAAAACTTTTATTTCTCTTTCCTTTTATTTTTAAAGAAAGCCTGTTAGAGGAAAAGAATCCTATTCTCCCCTCCCTAAACCCTTTCTCCAGACTCACACCCCTTATTTTTTCCACTATAGGCTGAAAAAGGACATAGAGAGGAAATGCCTAATTTTGGGCATTTGGGTAATTCAGGACTCTCTTCTCCACCTTAAACCTTTAAAGAGTCACATTTTAACCCTTTCTTTTGACTACACAGAAAGGATTCTTGTCTCCTTCTTAGATTGTGTTTCTTATCCCATACTCTGGAAGGGGAGTATTAGACTGAAGTCCAAGTAAAATCAGGTGAAAAAAAAAAAACAATTTTAGGCAAATGAATTTGAAATACATCATACTTCAAATTAAGTTCTTTCCATTTCTCTTAAAGGGCCACATCTGCAGGTTCCTCTTTCCCAGACAGTTTTATTGTGTAGAAAAATAATCTACTGAGCTCTTGCAGAGGAATGGGAAGAACGCTGCCTTTGGATGCAGAAAAGCTCAGTTCAAACACCAGATCTGCTGCCACTCACCAATTTTGTAAACGTACACAGAGTCCTTTATCTCTGTGCACTCCAATTTTCTTGTTTGAAAAAAGGACTTTGCCCTGACGAGTGCTCAGGATTTGGTGACACTAAAATGAGTAATATATTATTAACTAAGTTCCAAATTGCAAAGAGCTGCATAAAAGTAGATGGTAGTGTTATCCAACCCTGGACCAGCTTTTCAGGAAATATGGCAGAACCAGTTGCACGTGCCTTTTAAGACCAATATCTGTAAACTTATGAAAACCTCAGGCCTGTCAAGATCTTAGTGACCCTCGGTGTGTTCTTTATAATTGAACAAAAAGAAAGAATCAGAATGGATGCCCCACACACTATAGCGTAGTCAGCTACTGAGTAATGGTCAGACCCCCCCACCCAGGACAAGGCCAAGTAGTGGAGGGAGAGGATGACACAAAGGAAATAAAAAGCATGCCCATCACCTTCAAGGAACAAATGTAGATGCTGAGAAAATAAATTTGCATAAAACAAATAAATATGAGCCAGAGCATATACATATATGCAGAATGCATTAAGCACAATAGAAATATTGAGAAAAGAGAGTTTATAAAATGAGATTAGACAAGTTAGGAATTACTATATTTAAAAAAAAATTTCCTCTATCAGCAACATGGAGGATTCTGTTTAAAATATTTTTAGTTGTAGGTGAACACAGTATCTTTATTTTGTTTATTTGGGTTTTTTTATGTGGTGCTAAGGATGGAACCCAGTGCCTCATACATGCTAGGCAAGCGCTCTACCACTGACCCACAACCCCAGCACCAACTAGCATTTTTTCTTAACAAAAGAAATCCAAGAATCTTGCAGTTTAACTTTGAAGTATAATCTCTAAAGAAGTATTCCAGAGAAGGTCAACTTCCCAAGCACATCTAACTTTCTAACCCTGTACATATCAGTACAACTTGTCACTTGAGTCGTGTCTCATTTCAATGACTGCTATCACCAGCATATAGCTCCCAAGGGTGCAGCCCTGCTCCCATTGAATGAATGCCTGAACCAAGACCCAAAACCACTCTTTTGCTAATTCTTTGTACAATACCTGAGAGAGGGAAAGACTTAAAAATTGTCTTGCTCGATATTGAAGAGAGAGACAGGAAAATAAAGAAATGCAGAAGGAAAATAGCTACACTCAGAACTTGCCAGTTCTATTCAACTATGAGACCATTTTAGACATCAATATCATTCTTCTACCAAAGGGTTAGCACAGTTTCCAAGTATCTTGTGTGGATTCCTTAATGAAGTGCACAGATAACAGACTTGTATAGAGAATCTTTAACTTTCAGAAACTATTCTCCATGCTGAGTGTACAAGATGATAATATTGCACAGTCTGTACTAGTCAGTGTACATAACGGTGTCTGCTCAGATGAGTATCCTGCAATCTGTTATTTAAAGTTATTATTGTCTTATTAATCCAGTTATTTTAAGCTTAACTGAAATCACATTTCAGTTTATAAAGGAAACATTAAAACACAATGCAACCTCTCATTAAAACACAACCTCAACCTCCCACCAGTTTCTGCCACCTCTTTCCATTATGGTATGATAAGGGTATAGCAAATATTTTCATGAAAGCTGAGATAAATTAGCATTCTATAATGTCCTTTTGACATCTATCGCAGTCAAGGCATAAGTAGTAAAATATTTTGCTACTTGGGTTTTCCTTCCATGCTTGATTTTAGGATTCTATATTACAATTTGGAAAAGACTAAAATGTACACAGGTGTTGACCAGGTGTGCATACTTAGTAGATAGAGGATGATGATATTTTTTAGTACTTGAAGAACTGATTCTAGCCCTCAGTGCTAGAACAAGGAGCTCAGAATTCTATCCCAATTCCAATAAACCATCGCAACAGTTCACAAATTATAATATATATGTTGAAGTTAATATTTTTACCAATTCTTACAATGACCCTAAAAGGTAGTTGTTGGTTTTTTTTTTCAGATTATATGTAAAGACTTTTGAATCAAAAAGCTTAAAAGCTAAATTTTTCTCAGCTAGTAAGTGGTGAATTAACAATTCTATTTCAGTGTTGTCCCATTCCAAAGTCAATGTTCTCATTTGCTTCCTTAAACTACCAGACCTCATACTTCCAGACTCAGGAGAAGGGAAGGCTCAGCATTCTCTCACAGTGGATCTCTCACTCTCAATTCTTTATTCCATCCCTTCAATCCCCTCAGAACATTACTTTCTCAGGGTCCTTTCTCTTCTCTACCTTCCACCTCTCTTCCTCTACTAGTCCACTTCCTGAAGCTATAAACCTGCTCCCTTCCTGTAGCTTAACTTTCTTTGAAGAGGGGGTGGGGGCGGGGAGGGAAGAAAGGAGATTTCACTCAACCTCACATCTTTCTCTGTCTAATTTCTCCTCACACTTCTTCACCTCCTAGTCATCTTCCACGCTCTGCATCACCAGCACTGCCAGAGACATCAACAACTCTTTGCTAATAAGACCAAAGATTATTCTTCTTTCCTCCCCATAGTGTTTGATGTCTGACTACTCACTCTTACTGAAACCCTTTCCTCCCTTGGCTTCTCTGGTCCCATGTATTCCTCTATGCTAATTCCTCTCAGAAAGTCATTTATGCTTGCCAGTGACTACCAACTGTTTTTCCCCCTGATCACACATTGTCCTGGGCTATATAACTATTAGATCCCTTAATTTCATTTCCATTTCTGAGGGTTTCATGTGAATATCTTCCTCTAAACAGATCCATGAGACTCAAGTCCAAAATAGAATCATTATCTCCCATTGTTCTTTATGCCAATTAACACTATCACTGTTCTCCTCATCCCATGAGAGGAGACCTTTCTTTCTCCATCAATCCACCTTCAATTGGTCACCAAGTCCTATCAATTTTGTCATGCAGTCCTTCTCTCAATTATATTCATCTCCTAAAAAATTGAATTCCAAGTGCTTACAGGATATAACATGATATTTTAAAATAATATCAAATGCCTGCTTCTTGATTCCCACCTCCTTCTTCTTTCCTCTTGTCTCATCCATAAGAACAGATCTTCCTGAGTCTCACAAAGCAGTTTCACACCATAGAATTTTACTCAGGTTCTGATCTTCATCTGAAATAACCACCTCCCTGGTCTAATTAATTCCTTCATTTAATAAATGTTTATTGAGTATCTATTATCTGCCAGGTTCTATTCAAGGACACTGAGACTATAGCTCTGAAAAACACAATGTCCCTGATGTTGTGGACTTTACAATTTTGGAAAAACAACAAGTAAGAAAATATGTGAACATGGTAATTTCAGACAATATGTCATAAAGGAAAGAGACA
Organism: Marmota monax; assembly: GCF_021218885.2. NCBI lineage: Eukaryota > Metazoa > Chordata > Mammalia > Rodentia > Sciuridae > Marmota > Marmota monax. The sequence continues at coordinate 22,205,328 of NW_026692781.1, forward strand.
TTCTGTTGTTTTAGATTTCTCAATGACAGGATGAATGCAGCAGAGGAGGTTATGAGGAAACACTCATTTAAGGAGGTAGCAATGAAACTGAGACCTAAAATATGAAAAAGATTTGTCATTGAAGAAGTGGCAGTGGGGAAGTATTCCTGATAATGGAAACCATAAGTGTAAATGTATATTAGTTTTCTATTGTTGCCATAAAAATTACTATTGATTTTATGGCATAAACAACACATATGGATTATCTTATTGTTCTGTAGGGCCAAAATCTGACATGGATGTTATTGGGTTGAAACCAGTGTCAGCAGGGCTATGATGCTTTTAAGAGACACAGAGGGAGAATCTGCATCCCTAATTTTTGAGTTTCTAGAGGTCATCCTCATGCGGCCTTTCCTACATCTTCAAGCCAGAGACAAGGCATCCTCCTGATACAACTTTTATTCTCTAACCACAACCTGGAAAGGTCCTCTGCTTTTAAGGATCCATGTGACTATACCAAGCCCACTTGGATAATCCAAGATAATTTCCCCAATTGCAAGACCTTTAATCACATTTTCAAAATCATTTTTGGTATGTTAATATAATTGAATTCACAGGTTCCAGGGATTATGACTTGGGCATCTTTGGGAGCCATTATTCTTCCTACTCAAAACAGAAATAAGCTTTGACTATACAAAAGTAGAGAGAAAACCAGATGACTAGTATGGTATAAGGTTGAACACAAAGCTTATAATTAAAACATTATAGATAATAGGGAGAAGATTGAATTTTTTCTAACTTCAATAAGAAATCATCAATGGGTTTTAAACAGAAAAATCACATGCTCCAATTTACTGATTTATAGAAAGTGAATTGCATGTGAGAAATGTGTCACAACAAGGTAAAAAATGGAAGTGGAAGCACCCATTAGGTAGGAATTTTAATTCAGTAAGATGAAGATGGTTTGCACTAGGGAAGTATGGTAAATATAGAAATGAGGGAGTCAGGATAAATTTTGAAAGTAAATATGCTGATGAATACAAGTGTTAGAAAGAGGAGAAAACTAAAGATGATATTTCTGCCAACTGAGTGAATGATAAAGCCAACAAATCTCAGGCATCACCTCACCTAGTGAACCCCTTTGCTTCTTCAGGAACTGACCAACACGGTCTGTGTAGACCTCCCATCAAGACAGATGTTCATATCTGCTTCTACCATGCTTAAAGCTCCTTGATACTTGCCTAGTAGTTCCATGTTGAATGCATATTGTTTGGGAATCAGAACACGATGATTATATGGCCATGAGAGAAATGGCAATTAGCACATATAACGATGACCCCAAGATGTCAACCCTAGAAGTTGAGGAAAGTGATAGTCCTAGTGGAAGAAATATCTATTCAAGGAAGATGAACTGATAATAGAGCAGAAGGAGATCACATAACTGGTTAAGGGCATCTGTGCATGTATATGCTTTGAAATTGCAAACTAAAATTCTTGACCAGAAAAAGCCTGCACATTGTGATTATGCTCTCTTTCTGGCTAAAAGCCACAGTGAGAATAATAATGATAACAGTAACATAGCTAGAATGTGCAAAATACTTCATGTGTCCAATCCTGTGTAAGCACTTCATATATTTCAACTAAATCTTTAAATCAAATTGCTGTTATATTCCTTTTTTTACAGGTGAGGAAGGAAATTGAGATTCATAAACAGTAAATAACTTGCATCAAGTTACATATCAAGGAATGACTAGATCTAGGGTTGAAATTCTGGCTGCAGAGTTTTTTCTCTTCATAAGGAATTAGGTTCAAAGATATTATATAATGTTTACCTTCTTAGATTAAATTCTGTCACTAATTTAAAAAAAACAAGTAGAAGAGTCACTCAAAATGTCTTTGGCACAGTGTCTTTTCAAGTAAATAAATATATGCACCAATTGATTTAATTATAAATTCTGTCTACACCCAAACTTCATAAATAAGTTCTCTATCTGAATGTTTCTACTGAAAATATATTTTTAGATATTTAAGCATAAGTAGAGATATTTTTCATTTTGTATTAGAAATATCAACTTCATTCTAACATTTTTAAAATGTGAATTTTAAATATAATCTGAATAATTATACTTTAGCTATGTCACACTTTTAAAAACATTTTGCAGCTTTATATTTTAAAAGATGTGTTATCTCTTAAGACAATAGACAGTCATATTTAGGAGTTATGAACAGTTCTGTAAACCAAGATCATACTTAAATTGAATTGTAGCATCTGACTCTTTATATACTACCCAATTCCACACATACTCTTTGAGGCTTGCAATAACCCAGTGGACTAATATGGGATCAATGATTATTCTCATTTTATAATTGGGATTCAGAAAAATTAAATGAATTGTCAAAAGTCACACAATACAAAAAAAAGGGTCTCAAATAGAGGTTTCCAAGTTCTAGCACTCTATTTTCTGTACTTGATTTTAAAGTATAATTCAAATTAAAATATAATTCAAATTTTAGGAAGGTAACTGCAAAATACTGGTCTACCACCTACCAGCTGGATGATCCTGGAAAAATTACATATCTTTTATTTGGCTCCAATTTCCTCATCTGCAAAATGAGGATAATATCATCTACCTCGTTGAGTTGTTATGAGTATTAAATGAGTTAAAATTTGTAAAGTTCTTAAAAAACTCTTTGGCATAGAGGCAATATTTTATTGCTGATTAAGTAAAAATAAGTGTGTTCATGCTTGTTTTCAAAAACTCAAATTTTGTCATCAGTCTAACATTTAGTTACTAAAATCTACTTGAGGATCAAAAACTAGATATCAAGAAGGAAGTTTAGCCAGGCTTAGTGGTGCATGCCTGTAATCCCAGAGGCTCAAGAGGCTAAGACAGGAGAATCACAAGTTCAAAGGCAGCCTCAGCAACAGTGAGGGTAAAGCAGCTCATTGAGACCGGGTCTCTAAATAAAATACAAAATAGGGCTGGGGGTGTGGCTCAGTGGCCAAGTGCCCCTGAGTTCAATCCCTGGCACCCCCCACCAAAAAAGAAGAAAGTTTAATCACCAACCATATATGCTCCATCACTCTCTTATTCTGTTTTTTTAATAACATTATGTATATTATGTATATGGTTGACACAGAGCAAAATTCATGTAGTTAGGGGTATAGTTCTTTGAGTTTTGAGGAATGTGGACAATCATAAGATCACCATCACAATCTAGGATATTATCTTTACCTCCAAAAGGTTTCTCCATTTGGAGTCAACCTTTTCCTCCCATCCCAACCCTGGCACCCTTAATCTGATTTCCATTCCTGTAGTTTGCGGTTCCAGAGTATTAGATAAGAATCACACTGCACACCATCTTCTGTGTCTGCTTCCAAGATTCATCCATGCTGTTCTATATATAAGAAGTTGATATTTTTTAACTTTTATGTTTGTATTTTTAAATGTTTACCTTTATTCTTAGTCATTAATCTATTATTTAGTTTAAAGCCTAATAAGCCTTCAAGCTTGGGTGATTATTTGTATTGGAATAGATCATTCTCTGTAGCTAAAATGAGAGTCCATGAGTCAGGGCTTCCCCTGAGGGAAACTTTTTAGATGGCAGGACTAGATACAGACTACAAAGAAGAACTTGTCCAGAAGCTCACTGACACCAAAGGCATTTATACAAATAAGTTTTGTATAAATTTGTGCTATGCTCCACATCTGCTTAGAAGAAATTAAAGTATCAAAAGTCTTGAGTTGTTTCTGAGCAAAATATGGAGTCATTCAGCCTATCAGGCTCTGAGCTCTCACATTGTTCAATTGACAATTATGTGGATGCTAGAGGTCTGGGGAATGTCGCTTTTCTTTTTTTTAATTTTTAATATTTATTTTTCAGTTTTCGGCAGACATAACATCTTTGTTTGTATGTGGTGCTGAGGATGGAACCTGGGCTGCACGCATGCCAGGCGAGCGCGCTACCGCTTGAGCCACATCCCCTACCCCTCTTGGTAGGGAGAGGGCAGTCTAGGGCAGCACAACCATATGGCGCATTTATCACATCTCGTAAGTCCATTGGCACTTTGTTGAATATTTTAGTATTTCCTGGATATATTGAGGGAAACTTGCCTTTCATCCTCTTTAGTAACTTTAGTTCTGTTTTGAAAATCTATGGAATTCCCTGCTCTGACAAGATCCAAGGAGCTTTTGTAAAGTGACCCCTGAGAAAGATAGAATTTTTGACAAATCTAACATTTTAAATGTAATTTAATTTGTACTTTTTTATTTTTACATTTTGTATTTGTGTCTAGTGTTTGGATAAAAATAATTGTATAAGCTGTTAATATATCACGAGGAATTAACATTTAACTTTTTGAAAATACTGTTAGACAATCTGAGTAATACAAAAGTTACCCCATCTCTCTCTCCAGTGATGATGTATCAGATGGGAAATGATCAGCAATGGTCAAATCTTGATTAATGCCAAAAAGCAGAAATTTCTGCCCAGAATCCCTACCAACACAATTCTTTGTAGTATGTACAAACTTTAATAATCATGAAGAAGCTAAAATGGCATTATTGATCTAAAATATAAGATTCATTTGAATTATAATTTCTATGAAATATCTTCAGGTTATCAAGTGAACTCAACTTGATATAAATATACAACCATGCATTGAAATAGGCTTCATAGTAATTGAACTCCAATTTATGTATTAACATGTATTCACTATGTGTCCAAATTTTTCAATATTCTAAACATCATGAGGAGAATGGTTCATTGATTATACTATTCAGAAATCAAGGACATTCTGTATATTTAGCCCTAATTACTATTTAATTAAGACACTTACATATCCATACACAAAAAAAATATGCACATATACAAAAAGGTTTGGTGAAGAGCAATTCATAAACTTGATTCAAAGCATGTTCTTAAATTATTGTTGCCTCCTACATCTGAATCCTCCTTGACACCTAAGTGTAAAATAAAGTCCCATGGGATTGCTTAAAACAAAAAGATATGTGTTACTACTAATATGTCGGAAATGCTAACACAGTTTTCACTTAAGTTGGACAACATAGTATTTAATTATTTTGTATGTGAGTGATACTTCATGAGATTTGAAGGAACACATGAATCTCATTTTGCTGTTTTACAGAGACTTACTTTTGCTTTCTCTGGAATAACTGCAATCATAAGATATTATTATATGAGTGAGATTTTATAAGTGTTCCTTGTCTTCTCTATCAGCATCATCTCTGCTTCCATGATTGTGGAATGAGAGGAATCTTGAAAATTGTTCCTGGAACAACTGAAATCTCTTTTTTATAAATATAATGCAAAGCTAAAACAATCAAGGTATTCTTAGAACATTTGACAATATCTCTTCTTGAAAGTCTACTAAAGCTAAGTTTACATCTATTGATTGGTAAGAAGAGAACTTTTAATGGTTCATGCTTTACAGTCAGTCTTTGGAGCTGGTTCCCAAAGACAAAACATGCTAATTTCCTACATTAATTCTAGCTTCCACAAATTTTTAGGAAACTGTTAAAATCTCTAGTGTACTTCAGTTATTTGGAATAGGAAATTATTAGTAGCTGGAAGAATTAAAAAGTTACTGTCTCCTAAGGCATTAACATCAGTCACCACACCCTTGTTTCAAATGTGCTTTGCTCATCCTAATGTGTTCATCATACTTAAGTCAGAAGGGGGTTCTGGTTTCAAAAGTTGTATGTAATTCAATGTAATGCACATTCATTGAGAGATTAATTATGCAAATATGCATAGTACATAGTTCTAGTCTACTAATGGCTTACTGGGTTTGGTAATAATAGACACAAGCACTGATTCCTACACTATAAAAAATAAAAGGATGAGTTCTATTATAGAAATACAAAGAGCAGTGAAAAAATGTGGTAGGGTGAAAAGGTTCAGAGGCACAATTAACCTGGAAAGAGCTACTGAATGCAACAGAATTTAAATGGAACTTCAGAAAATGGACTATAATGCAACCAATATCAGTTGAAGAGAGGTTAGGGAAGCTAAAAAGGAAAACAGTTTCTCTAAGAAATTTTTAATGCCTAGCAGAGTCAAATCATAGGCTCCTCCACATAATAAAATGCAGGAACAAAAAATCTAATATTTGGGGGCTGCCGTTGCAGCTCAAAGGTAGAGTGCTTACCCAGCATGTGTGAGGCACTGGGTTCAATTCTCAGCACCACATATAAATAAATAAATACATACATGCATACATACAAAGGTATTGTGTCCATCTATAACTAAAAAAGTATCTAATATTTTAAGTCTAAAAGCATAGAGATAGAAAGAATAACCAGGAAAACAATTAATAGTCCACTTCAATAAATCCCAATATTAACAGTGTTTTCATCTTTTAATGGTCTAACCAATGTTTCAAGATAATTTCTATCTTATTATGTTTCAGAGTGCTGTTATTTTATTATTTCAGTAAGTTAATAGGTTATTGCACTAGAGTCTCTGGAACGCTTTTATATCAGGGAGGCACAGGAAGACATCAATAACATCCTACATCTTTACTTCTGCATGGTTTTGTTTCTTATAGAACCACACCCATAATTTTGCTTCCAAAAGATGACATAATTCAAAAAAAATGTGATTGGATCAGCAACCATGCATAAACTTAAATTCTGTTTTTCACATAGTAACCTCACTTCATCTTTCAGACTTGCTCCAAAGTGGTCATCTTTGTTATCAGCTTGAGTCAACATCACAAAGAGAGAAAAAAAAGTGCATGTGTAGGTCCTTCTCCTAAGTCTGAAAGAATTACTAGCACTTTAAAATATTTAGATAAACTATAGTTCTTAATTACAAATCTTAAAGAAGGCAAATGAATACCTCATATAATCAAAGTAGTTTTAAGTGGAAAAAAAATAAAATGAAGACTTGTGTCATTAAGAACTTAAAGCGTGCTAACTCAAAATGGATTATTCTGCAGAATGTTATCCCTGGCAGTAGGGCCATGGGAAACATGAGATTTGGTCCCAGGACAGCTTCTCAGTAACTACTTTACACGATGAATGTCCTATATATCCGCAGAGCCAATTTTTTATTTGTAATATGGGATGGTGAAAGCCCCTTTATATTTCTAAATATTGTGGCAGGAGCCATAAAATGAGGTTTTTCAGACTCTAATAATCAATTTAAAAAAAAAACTACAAACTATCATTCTTTGCTGAGAGCCATAGCCAAGTAGGAATGACGCATGGCAATTTCCTTGTCAGCCTACCCAATGTTGCTTAGAGGGAGGACTCTCCATTGTGGAAATGGGCTTGCCTTGGACCCAGGTCATTTGCAGTGACATTGCATGAATGTTTGAGAGTTTTGGCTGAAAGGTGACCCTGCTCAGGGATTAGGGTGGATCCGGGTTTAGGGTGGATCCTGCTGGGAATAGGGCGTATCCTGCTGCCTCAGGCGCCCGCTCCTGGAGTTCCCATCCTGCTGCCTCAGGAGCCCGCTCCTGGAGTTCCCGTGGAGTTCTCCCGGGGTTCTGAGAGTATTTGGTACGCAGAGCCCCAGAGCCCGGTGGAGGGTGAATTTTCCCAGAACGTGCATGTAGAGTGCCGGTGAGGGTTGGGAATAAAGAGTTGCTGTTTGAATCTACAAGGTGGTGTGGTGGCTCGGTTATTTTGTGCCCAGCCAGACTGTGGCAATTCTTATTGTTCTTTTTTTACTAATATATAGTACAACTAGTTTGAGAAGAACTTTATTCAATTCTTTGCTTAACAATTGACAATGTGGGGTTCTGAAGTTATTTTTAGCCATTAAAAGTGCAATCTCACTGGGTAAAAGGACAAGAGCAGTGAGCAATGCAATTTTCCTTGGTTTGGCAGAGCTCTCTTCAAACTGCCTAAACTCAGAAAGAACTGCCAAAGTGAGCTCTGATCTAACAGGATGAGCAAAAAAGGGAGCTAGAATTTGGAGGGAATGGGTGAGAGAGAATAATAGTCTGACATCCTGCTGGGAAGAAAAAAAAAACTTTCCAATTGCTTAAAAGTAATACATGGAATCAAAATAGAATTCCTATACCATTTATGAAATAAGACCTTCAAGTGTAACTAACTAGTATAAAAATATCCTTTCGATTAAATGTGGAAAATGCAAAAATGACCGCTGTCTCTCAAGTCTGCTTAGGCACTGAAACTTTCACAACACCCCACTTAACATTCTCAACCACCCAGAGAGACATGAACTTCCTTCTACAGCCAATTAAAATTTGATGTGGATGGACAAGACTTACACAACTCATGAGTAAATCACTCAGGACTCAAACTCAAATCTGACATCCAGTTCCTCTTCTCCACAGAAGGGTCTGAGCAGTCTTGGTTGCCCTCAAAGCTTTCTTTTGGGGGGACAGGATAAGTGGTGGGGGCTAGGGTAAGAAGTCTATAAAGTTTTCCCTTTTCCAACTTATGTGTATGTATGAAGCCAGATTTTTTCATATACTTTAACCATAACAACATATGGCAACAAATTGAAATCAGATGCAAATATAAGAATTCTGCTGTATGCTATTAAGCCAGACTTTAAAGAGATTTTCAAAAAATGTAAAGTAATGCTACTCTTCTCATTATTTTTTTTTTTGGTTTGGTGAATACATTTATTTTCATAAAAATGCATTATTTATGTTGACACATACTGGTCTTATTACTGTTATTTAAAATTAATAGCTTTTTAAAAGCTTACAATATTTATTTAAGAACAGCAAATATTAATAGATAAAGTATATAAAGATGTATTTGGAGTTTTTAATAATTATATGAGTACAAAGAGTTCCTGAGATCAAACAAAAAGTTTGACAAATACATCATGGTCCAAGAATGACCATTTCTTATCTGCATTTTTAATATAGCATTTAGTTTTTCAAGTTTATGAAAGTACTACATGCTTTTGTCTTCACCCCTAGATAAAGGAAAATGTAGAAAGTAATTTCATTGGTAAGTAATCGTTGTTTAACAAAATTTATCTTCAAGGATTTTTTTAAATTTCAGAATATATTTTACATGCAATATCTAACTTGATGTACTTTTCCTCCAATTAACACTATTAAATATATGTTGCCACAAATTCTATGTAATGGTACTATAATAATCTATCACTAATTTATGATATATCTAATCTGTAACTTAATCTATGTCTAATCTGTAACTTAGTGATTCCCTTTTGTTAAATTCTTTTTATGTTTCTATACCCTAAAAGACAGAACATCATAGGTCTTATTAATAGACAACCTGTCCTATGGCCAACAGAAAGCACAGTAGGAAATGAAAGGGATAAAAGACAATGTATTCAGGATATTTATTCCCCTTGCACTACCCAACCAGACTATAAGAGTTGCTGAATTCCAGTGGAGTAGTTTTTGTTTTTTTTTTTTTTTCCTACAGGTATATCACCCTACATTCTAATAATTGTTCTCCTCCTTTGTTCCTTCAAGCCTAGGTATCTTAAAGTGAGGACCTTGGTGCTTCACCATTTGTTGATCCTACTTTGATGACATAAATAATTAATTGGTAGTATAAATAGTACATTATCTAAATAATTCAAATTAAGGAGTTTAAGAAGAGAATAGGAAAAAAAATAAAATGTACCTTTTCACATCTTTCATGGCTCAAAGTCATTAGATACTATTTTAATATTATTATAGAATTAGAGGGCTCTACATTTCTGATTGAAAGTTAAAAAAATGTGGCAAGCTCATTGCTCTCACTCTAATAATAATCCAAAAGTCAAATAATTTTCAAGATCATATTTTTTAACCTAGCACAAAAATGAAGTTCCAGGACAGTTAAGTAACAATATGAAAAGCTAGAGTTGTAACTCAAATGAAAGGAGAATAGGACAGAAGAAATATTTGAAAAGATAAGGGTCAACAGTTTCCCCCAAATAATAAAATATATCACAGACACTAATTCAAGTAGCTCAGAAAATTCCAAACAGTATAAATATCAAAGGCAAAATACCTGACACATCATCTATAAACTCTTGAAACTCTAAAACAAAATAAAAAGGAAAAAAAAAAATCTTTAAGGTAATCAGAATGAAAATACATAATGAAGGACAAAAAATAACACCAGATTTCTCATCAGAAACACTGCAAGACAGAAGACAAATGGAATGCCATTATTGAAGTGCTGGGGGCGGGGGGAAATGCCAACCAAGACTTCTTTACTCAGAAAAAAAAAACACCTTTGAAATAAAGACACACTTTTCTCAGAAACAATAACTGAAATTATTCACTACTGGAAACCTGCACTGCAGTAAATGTTGAAGGAAGTTCTTCAGCCAAAAGGAATATGACAGAAAACAAAATCTACACAAAGAAATGCAATCCCTGGAAATCATTAAAATGAAGGTAGATATTTTACTTTAAAAACAAAATGAACTTAACTTGATAGTTTTACTCTAAAGTATAATTGAATATCTAAGGCAACACTAATAACAATCATGGCATGTTAAAAAGTAAATTATGTGGTAAAAGTAGCAAAATGATATGAAAGAAGAACTGGAAAAATACTTTTGTAAAATTTAACAATACATATCATAAATCCTACAGAACTACTAATAAAATACCAATAAGTCCATAATGAGGATAAAATATAACCATACAAAGTAGTTAATCCAAAAGCAAGCATACTAGACAAAGTGAAAGAGAGAATTGGTAAACTGAAAGATGGAACTTTAGAAAACATCCAGAATACAACACAGAAAATAAGAAGTAAGAAAAGGACATGAAATGCTCATCATCTCTAGCAATCAGAGAAATGCAAATTAAAACTACTCTAAGATACCATCTCACTCCAGTAAGAATGGAAGCCATGAGGAAGACAAACAACCACAAGTGCTGGAGAGGATGCGGGGTGGGGTGGGGGAGGTACACTCATACACTGCTGGTGGGACTGCAAATTGGTGCAGCCAATTTGGAAAACAGTATGGAGATTCCTTGGAAAGCTGGGAATGGAACCGCCATTTGACCCAGCTATTCCTCTTCTTGGACTATACCCAAAAGACCTAAAAACAGCATACTACAGGGACACAGCCACATCAATGTTTATAGCAGCACAATTCACAATAGCTAGACTGGGGAACCAACTAGATGCCCTTCAATGGATGAATGGATAAAAAAAAATGTGGCATATATACAAAATGGTATATTACTCAGCAATAAAATATAATAAGATCATGACATTTGCAGGGAAATGGATGGCATTAGAGCAGATTATGCTAAGTGAAGTTAGCCAATCCCAAAAAAACAAATGCTGAATGTCTTCTCTGATATAAGGGGGGTGACTCAAAATGGGGAAGAGAGGAAAAGCATGGGAAGAAGATTACCTCTACATAGGGAAGAGGGGTGGGAAGGAAAGGGAAAGAGAAAGAGAATTGCATGAATGGTGGAAGGAGACCCTCCTTGTTATACAAAATACATGTATGAAGATGTGAGGAAAAAAAAGAATAGTGTTACCCTAGATTAGGTAGAGAAAAGTGATGGGAGGGGAGGGAAGGGGTTGGGGAGATAGGAAGGATAGTAGAATGAAACAGACATTATTGTTACTGTGTGTATATATGTGACTGCATGACCAATGTGATTCTGCAACCTGTATACTCAGAAAAATGAGAAATTATATCCCATCTGATTCAAATGTATGATATGTCAAGGTCATTGTACTGTCATGTGTAATTAATTAAAACAAATTTTAAAAAAAGAAATATAGAGATCAGAGTGAGAAGTCCTGTCATACATCTAGTTACAGTTTCAGAAGGGAGTGATTGAGAGTATTGGAAAGAGGCAATAATAATAGATTATGGCTAATATTTTTTTCAAAGTTGAAAATTATCCTAATTCCTTTTAATTAGAAAAATATGGAAAGCCTAAGAAGGATATTTCTTAGTTCATTAATAAGCACATTGTATTTAAACTACAACACATCAAAGACAAAATATTATAAAAGCAGCAGGAAGAAAAAAGACAAATTGCTTTAAAAGGAAGACAAATAAAATAAGAGTTAATTTCTCAACAATAACAGAAATCAGAATACTGACATTTTCAAGGAATAGACTTTAGGAAGAAAGCAAGTCACAAAAAATATATGAGCTAGAAAAAGGAAAACAGATACAAGGAAAAATGTTATACATATGGGTAAATCTAAATAAAAAGCCAATGTTAATAAAATATATAAAATAAAATTATATGTAATAAATATCAGTTTATATTAGACATGTTATGTGATATGTAACACATAGACGTATAATAAATACATAGTATATATAACATACATGTATAGGATTTGAAGAATTAAACATTTTAAACTACTATTTCAGTTGATATCAGGTTAAATATACTAATTTTAGATTGTTGATTTTACTACATGTTAACATATCTTTTAATAATTAAAATAGTGGAAATTACATGCAATGCAATGATCACTTAAGAGGAGTAGAAATGCGAACAGAAACCAAAACATACTAAAACCCTCGCTGAAAAGGTTATTGAAAACAAAAATGGCAGAATAAATCAAGAGAATAAAACACAATGTTAAAAAGTTAGTTTCCATTGAACATAAATATACTGAATTGTGCAGTCAAAACCCAAAAATTATCAGACCATATCTTGAGAAAATGTAGAATTTGAATGACCAGAAGACAAAGATAGGAAGAACAAGTGTGAAGGATGGAATAACCTTGACTTACTGAAAAGCGATAGTAAACTGGACAGGTGAGGCAAAGGATTCAAATTCTGAAGCAGTGGGAATTAATCTCTGCAGGTTTAGAATTCATGTGGTAGAAAACTGAGTGCTACTGAGCAAAAGAAAGACAAGGCAGAGCTAGTACTGAAGCATGTAGGATGAACTGACAGAGAAGTATCAGATTCCACAACTCACTGTAAGGAAGGTGACATACACTCACTGTGTGCATTGTGAATTCGAGAATCATCATTAAAATAATTTTCTTTATTGGAGATTTGGCCAGACCATAGGTATGGAGACATGGGGACAGGAAAGCAGGACCAGAGACAAAACTCTATCACTAACCTTTTCTATGCACCACTTTCAATCACTCATATTTCACTACTTGTTAACTTAAACTTACAAATCTTAAAGTGAAATTCTTTATAAAGAGTTTTTCTTGCCCAATTTTCCAGAAAAATATTATCACTAATACACTTAAAACCTTTCATCTGCTGGATGTTTTTTTTTTCTCTAGAAGCATAGAAATGCATTAAAATACTAAAAATAAAATGCAATTTTGGTAACTTTCCACTGCTTCACATAAAATATAAATCTATAATAGAGTTTCTTTTAATGCATAATTTGGAAATAAGAGAAAGGGTAAGTACTTCAAACATAGATATAGGTCAAGGAAATATAATGAGGATATATCATGACTATAATATAATCATCCTGTCTTATTTCTTTGCACCCTCCCAAATCTAAAAGTGGCATTGCTTTCAAGTTCTTACCAAAAAAAAACATAGAATGAACTTAAGTACAATGTAGTCAAGAACCAAACAACAGAACTCTAGCTTATAATCAACACACCCATCCCATAAATACAGGAGAAACTCTGGTGGATGGTAGAATTACAGGGAGCAGACCAGTATTTGCTTTGGCAGATGTAGAGTCTGTGCAAGTGGGAACACAGCTGTATGCAGAATATTTTAGTATTTCTAAAACTGCTGAATTAGACATAAAGGAATATCCAAAGTTGCAATGTATCAGCAAATTTAGAGAACAGGGTGCCATTCTAATATTTTTTTAAAAAAATTATGGAGCAAGTGATCTGTATGAAGCATGTTTGTCACTTGTCACTTATAATACTTCAGCTTCATTATCCAGGCTATATATTTCTTACATGACTACTATTCTTTTCTCAACTTTGGATATTTATTATTTTCCACAAGCTCCTGGAGCCGGTTACCTTTTAGCCTTAAAAGAGTGAATTAAACATATAATTAGTTACATATGTGTGGGAACCTTAATAAAACAAAAATATTCCACACTTAAGTTTAGGAAAGTAATGCTAGAAAATTATAGAGAATAAAATTAAAGAACTTAGTCCATGACTTTTTCTATAAGTGAAGAATTTTAACATAAAGCTCTTTAATTTCCCAGTTTAGTAAAATATGTTACTTAATGGAGAAATTTAGGTCCCTTGAGCATTTCAAAAATGAAATGAAATGAAGCAGAAGCACCATGATATTCACCAAGTGGGCTTTGCCCAAAGATGTTTATTGAATGAATAATGACTGAATACCTGTTAGTGTCTTACTTCTCCCATTCTTAGAAATGTTAGGACTTTTCTCTGGGTTAAGTAATCACAAACTGCTGCAACATACCCTGTTTCTAAATTATGAGCTCACATCTTTTGAACTTCCCCACTGATTCAATGTCTTTGACCTACTTGTATTTCAATAATTGTTTAATTGACTTACTTTCAAACTTTCAAATCTGTTTCATCTTTAAACTTAACTTTCTACACACTGAAATACCTTTCTAAGTCATTTTCCATTTTGATTTCTATCTCAAAACTGTGATAACAAGTGAATATCAAATCAAAGAGTATATATAGATTCCATCCTGCAGACTAACTCCTGACTGATTCATGGGGACTGTATGGAGCACTGAACTGGGAAGAGCATGAGCTTATGTCTGCCTTGATTTGGATTAGTTAAGTCTCCTATAGACTTAGCGTGGTGGAATGCTTGCCATGAATCTGTGACCCCCAGATCTCAGGATCTTAATGTTTTACCTCATAGAATTCTAAACTGATTAACACTAGCACACAAATTTCTGTAATATTCTCTGTTTGCTGCAGTTTTTTATATCATGAAACATGGAAAAAGAATTCTCACACTGTAGTCCTAGCCACAGTGACTCCATCTTGCTTGGCTTGTGGATTTTACCAACGGTCATTTCCACCTCCCACCTCCATGTTGAGGCATCTATAAAGAAATGAGGAAATGTAATTCCTTCTCACAGAAATAAGTAAGCTTTTTGCCTTAAAAACATAGCTTGTTATAATTCCTATTTTGTTAGCTAAAAGGAAAAAAGTTATTTTTTAAGGCAAAATGTCTGAATTAATGAAAGAAAAATGATTTTCTGTTTGCTATTGGTGCTAAGTGCTTCACATGGGTTATCTCAGCATAGATGCTGAATCTTGCTGATGTTAAATAACATCTTCAGGGCCCAGTGCTGGTTAGTAGCCATAGCAGAGAAGGGATATGAGCCCAGGACATCAAATTTCAAGTCATGTTCTTAATTACAGTGTCAGGTTGTTTCTTTAAATGGGATAATGGCTCCCTAGTAAAATAATTGAACTAAATGTTAATGTTCAGAAACAGCAAAGTTTGGCCTTGGGATTAACTCCTGTGCTCATGTCAGCTAATGGCCTTTCCATGAGCCATTTTCCCCTTGAATGTAAAATGGAGATAATGATGAAAATACGAGAATTAGTAAAATAATTGCTTATAGAACACCTTACCAATTGTTGGTTATTTATAGCCATAATTTTATAGTTTATGAGTTCTATAAGTAATCAGATCTTTAGGTTTTTCTTAAAGCTGTAAGTCACTAGAGAAACAAAAGTAATGAACACTTATAAAGTAAAAACTTTTATAACCTGGAAGAATCATTATATCACATTTACCAGAAAGATTGGGTGGAAGTTTTAAGTAATTACAGGGCAATTTTCTTACTACTTCAGCAAAATCCTTTTTTTTTTCCCTAAAATGAACTGTTTTAAGTAGAAGGGCAATTAACCCCCTCCCCACACAACAAACTGCTCCTAGCATCTGTTGAGTTTACAGTAACCTTTTTAATGATTACTAGGTGTGTACATCACATCATAACCTTGGAGTGGAGAAGCTGAGTAGGAAACAGGAAACTGCAGAGAAACAGCTAATTTAAGTGAGTTCAAGCTTATTGGTGGACTCCAGAGAGTCCCCAACTGTAACCACATAAACAAATGGCAAGAGAAAGAGCATTTAACCAAGCAAATGCTGAAAGAAGTTTTGTAGGCAAGAGGGATTCAACAAAGAAGTACAAACACAATGATCCAGACCAAATTCCACATCATCTGTTACAACACTCTCAGACTTCTAAGGGCCCTACACACAGAGTAAACAGAGGGCTCATGTGCTTTCATGTTAAATGTGCATGCCTTCTAGACGAGTGGCCTGCAAAAATAAAAATGGTAGCTACCTACATAATGGGATTATGTATGGAAGAAGTTATTTCTCTAAAACCTGTCCTGCGATGAATAAAAGTCCTTCAAACTGAGTAAGGAGTAGGTCTCTGTTAAAAACCAGGAAGTGCTTGAGCTAAGCCACTCTTCCAGGAACTCATAAGTGAAATTCCCCAGTTGGAGAAAGCCCAGATCATGCTGGCACCCTGACCTGGCTCACAGATCCAAGTTCAAACACAACTGCTAGAGATGGGCATAACCTGCCAAGTACAAACAACCTGTTTATCTTCACTCTTATTCTGTTCCCCCTAAAGGAGATCTAAAGGAGATCCCTCGTGATCCCCTTTTGATTTGTACCACCACAAATAAAAGCAAGCGCCAGCTTTTTCTTGGTTAGAAGTCAGACCCTTCTGGTCGGCTCAACTGGTCACACACCTGCTTTGAAAATATATAATTCTTGCCTTTTTTGTCTTTATTTCTGATATATTACTCTCATAGCTTTTTCTTTTGCAGCCAGCTCATCTCTTGCCCAAGCAGGACCTGGGCAGGAAGGCACATACTAAATGTTGGAAAGCACAACCCAAGAACTGCAAAGCAAAGGGCCTGGAGCATCAGAGTCAGGAAGTTAGGAGGCAAAGTGGGGGCAATGATAAGGGAACAGGGGGAGAATTGGAGAGAAAATCTGAAAAAAAAAAAAGAGATTTTTTACCAGAGTTTGAAGAAACTGAACTTCATCTCTTAGGAATGAAGAACCATTTGATGTTTCCTAGTGGAGAAAGAGCATGGACATTTTAAAACACATGTGGTTTTAAATAAATAAATAAATAATGGCTTTAGAAAGCAAGTTGTATTGGTTATTTCATTTCCTATCCATTCTCTTATACTCTGTTCTGGGGTGCTGCAAATTGCTTTCTTTGATCAGCTGGCTCTCTGTCTGATATGGCCAATAGTGGACTATAAAGGGAAAATGCAAGAATGGCAGAGGGAAGAGAGACTCCCTCTTGCTGTCTGTTCCATGTCTTTGTTGACATCACTCTATGGTAGCATTTGAGCTTCTTTTGGCCCTCCCATAATTATCGTCATCTGGCCCCCTGGAAGTATCAATAGCATCTAGAAATGCCTCTTCCTCTAAATTCTAGTCCTGCCACATGGGCTTTTATTTAAACCTTCTAATTTCTGAAACCCCAGACTCCTGCTGCCATCCCCTCTGTTCTGGAGGTGGGTGAGGCTTCTACAATTATTTCTCTGGTTTTTGTTTTTTTTTTCAGTTCTATAAGAACTGAGTATCAATACACCATCAATTCTGTATATTGAAATACCCAGCATGGCTTCTGCTGTTCTGACAGTACCCTGATTGGCATAAGTACTTTGTTGTGGATTAGAAATGGGATGACAAGAATTGATATTAGAAGACCAGTTAAAATCTTTACCAATATAGATATAAAGAAAGGCAGATATAAAGAAAGGCAGATATAAAGAAAGTCAGTGCTAGGGGGTAAAAGTAAAAATGGTAAATAATAGCAGCTAACACTTATACCAGCACTGTTCCAAGTCCACAATCCCTATAAGATAGGTACTATATTAGTTCCATTTTACAGACAAGGAAACTGAGCCTAGAGAGGTTCAAGTAATGGGTCCCCAACCACATAGATAGTAATGACAGATAACTTCATCTTCTGGTTCCAAAGCCCTCCCTTTGGCCAATTTAAAAGGGGTTGATTTCTTGAGTTATTTCTGAAAAAGAAGCAATAGCGTTTGGCCACTAATTCAACAGAAAGAATCAGGGGAAAAAAAAGAAGTAAAAAAATAAAAAATAAATAAAAAAACCTGCTGGACACATTTAGTTTTGATGATAATAAATGATTATTTTTAATTACAATGGGAAAAAATATCAGATTTGTGTATCTGAAGGAATAGTTAAATTTTCTTTTTTTGAATATTTTTTATTCAAATGATTATAGGGCATGTAAGGAGTGATGTTAGTTGAAAGTTGAATTTTAGCAGGGCATTCAAACAGGTTGACCTTAGAGATAAAGATTCAGGCCTCCAGAATAATAAGCTAAATAAAACCATGAAAGAACATGGTGACTCCTGCCCTCAGAACGAGGCTGAAGCAAGCAGAGTTTTCAAGTTGTTAAATATAATTCTTTGTGGGTTTTTTTCCCCCATAAAGAATAGCAAACAGTGTTCAGAAAAATATATATATTAAGCAGGGAATGGAGACATGAGGGATTAAAAGAAATGTATGTGGTATGACGCATAAGAAAAATATGAAACTATCCAAGAGCTTCTTTTTTTTTTTAATGGAAGGAAACAAAAAGAGGAGGAAAAGACAGATAAAAAGAGTTCAGAACAAAATGCCTTAGTTCCTAACTGAAGGCAGGATTGCCTAGATTGATTATACTCCTTAGAAGTGTTTGGCTGCAAAGACTGGGATGACATCAGCAAGCCAATCCCTAGCTGAGAAGAATGAGTCACATTTTCGTCTGTTTTCACTTGATTAAAATATTTTACATTTGTTGGGCTTGGAAAAAAAAAAAAAGACAGAGGAAGCCATTGAGAGTGGAAAGCTGAAACTCCAAAGATGGTGAATTTCTGAATCACTAGAATTGCAGCATCATAGATGCTTAATAACTTTGATTAAAAGTTAAAAAAAAAATCCTGTTCAAGAAATAATTCACCAAGTTGCATAGGACTTTAGGACTTACTTAAACTTTTAATACCAAACAGAGGTCATTTTTAAAAAGTGTCATCTTGTATCATATCTTTTAAAATATAAAGACCTGTCAGCTGTAAGAAAAATGGGTAAGATTTTAACAATATCTAGTGTTTATGACTTGCTTTGTTCAGGTCAGTATGAACTGCTTATTTTGATGGTTCAAATGTATCTAAATATTTGCCTCTTTGGAGCAGAGCAGGCAGGAAAAGCAGAATGAAGGGGTGGGAACTGAGGTTTGCTTCTTTATAGAATCTATGTCAAGTAATCTGCAAAGAATCCATTTCCTGGCAAATGCCTGCTAACTGATTTGTCCATAATGGGGTTTTTTTGTTTTGTTTTGTTTTGTTTTTAACTGTGACTCCTAACACTGACCTTCACGTCCCTTAGCAATGAGAGAGATTTATAATTAGGCAATCTCACTTGGAAAAGAAATCCATGGCTGCTGCCTTCCGCAGTTATTTTTCTAAGTTTGTGAATTACCATGAGGCTCAAATCATATAAATGAAAGGAATCTGTAAACGTTAGGCCCTCATTAAACCTTAGATACTGTTGTTTTAATGGGCTGGAGATACAGAGATCAACTACAAATAGGACTGACAGCATTTAGCTCATTTCAATTCAAGAAAACATGCTGCTTTCCAAGATTTCATTGTTTCTTTTATCCTGTCATGATGTTAACTAAATATTGTTCATTGCTGAAACTTACCAAACCCTTCAACAATGACTAGGTGGGTCTCTCTAAATATAACCCAAAACATTCAGAAAAAAAAAGGATTAAAATTTATTCACTTAAAGTTTAAAAACTATGAAATGACAAAAATAAATTTGGATGGAAAATGCTACATTGTCAAAAATCATTATCATTATTATTGCTATAATGCATAGACAAACTAAATTTTTATGCCTATATAAATAATAATTCTTATATATCATAAAGAACAAGGTTAAGACTTCAATAGAAAAAAATATACAAAATTAAGAACAGGTCATATATAAAAGTAAAAAAAACAAATGACTGAAAATAAATAAATAGAAACAAATAGATAAAAAGTCAAGTCATGGGCTGGGAATGTGGCTCAAAAAGCGCATTCGCCTGGCATGCGTGCGGCCCAGGTTTGATCCTCAGCACCACAAACAAAGATGTTGTGTCTGCAGAAAACTAAGAAATAAATATTTTAAAAAATTCTCTCTCTCTCTCTCTCTCTCTCTCTCTCTCTCTCTCTCTCTCTCTCTCTCCTCTTCTCTTCTCTCTCTCTCTCTCTCTCTCTCTCCTCTCTCTCTCTCAAAAAAAAAGTCAAGTCATGAAAATTTAAAAACAACAATATACCATTTCTTACATTTCAGATTGACAAAGATTCAAAAAGGAAAATACCTGGGGCAGGTGAGGTCAGGGGTACTCCTGGTAAAATAGATTAGCTGTGTAATTAGCAAAAGGAAATTTGAAGTTATCTCTCCCTTTTTTAATAAAAAATGCAGGGTAGTGCAGGACAAGGCAGTGGGCCAAGGGACCCCTGGTGATCTCAAAGCCTAAGGAGCCATTGAGAAAGCCACTGCCTACAGGTACATGTTGTTGGCATGATTCCCCTAAGATCTCTGGTAAAGCTTCTGGTCTTAATCCTAGGTGTTGGCTCCCTGCTGAGTTGACTTTGGTGCAGGAGAGATAGGAATCTAGCTTTAATCTTTTACATATGGATATTCAGTTTTCCCAGCACTCTTCAAGAATCTGTCTTTTCTCCAGGGTAGGTTCTTGGCACCTTTGTCAAGAGTCTACTGTAGCTGTATGGGTTTTCCTCGGTGTCTTGCCTTCTATTCCATTGGTCTGCACTTCTATTTGTACTCCAAGCTGCTGTTACTGAGGGTCTATACAATAATTTGAAGCCAGGTATGCTGAGGCCTCCAGCTTTACTTTTTTAGCTCAGAATTACTCAATCTCTTGTTTTTACATATGATTTTAGTATTGTTTTTCTAGTTCTGAGAAGAATATCATTGGTATTTTGATAGGGATTTCACTGGATATGTAAATCACTTTCAGTAATATGGGCATTTTAACAAACTGTTGGGGAGCATAGAAATTAGTACAGTCACTAAGGAAATACCCTCAAAAAACTAAAAATGACCCAGCTACACCACTCCTCAAGTCTATCCATGAGAGTTAAAGACAGCATCCTTTAGAGATACTTGCAGTCCCACGTTTATAGCAGCACAACTGACAAAAGCAAAATTATGCAACCAGCCTAGTGTCCATCAAGAGATGAATGAATAAAGAAAATTCAGTCTATATACACAATAGAATTTTATCAGCCATACTGAAAAATGAAATTATGTCATTTGCAGGAAAAAAAGGATGAAACTGAGGAACAAGAAAGACAAATGCCATAGATTTTCTTTCATATGTGGAAGGTAAAAAAAAAAAAAAAAAAAAAACAAGGCAGATGGGAAGGGAAATCTCATGAAAATAGAAGGGAGATCATTAGGATAGAGAAGTGGACTGGGAGAGGGAACAAGAGAAAGCCAGGGGAGGTACTGGGAAATGAAACTGATCCAATTACTGTATATGCATTATAAATGTGCCACAGTAAAACACACCATTCTATATGACTAATATGCACTAATTAATTTTTTTAATCTTTACTAACCAATTAGCTTATCTCAGAAATGAATGCATAGATTCCTTGGAATTTTGTGAAAGGTGCTTTTCCTATTATATGCTTAATATAAAGAGCTCCTTTAGATAATCTTATGCTTGACATCTATGTTACTTAACACCTATTATTATCACCTTTTGCCAGGACAAGATATTGGTATGTTTTCCTATGCAATTTTATCATAACCCTCAAAGTTCAAAGTTCTTAAACTTTCTGTGAGCTAGATACTATTATCTTCACTTTAACATTGTGACATAAACTCAGGCTCAGAAAACCTAAGGCAATTTCTTATTGACACATAGCTCATAAACAGCAGATCTTGGATCTATACCTAAGTCTTCTGACTCAATCACAATTGAGCATTTCAAGCTGCAGGAAAACAAAATAAATATATAGCTATGAAGATTCCCTGAGGAATTCTCATCTCCTCCAACTCAAGAGAATACCTGAAATTCAAATGCTACTCCAGTATAACTGGCATAGCAATGAAGCTTGAGAATTTGTACTTTTCTTCTTTCCTCTATCCTTCTCACTTGCTCACATAGCTCACCTGAGCAGCAATAAATAAAACATGGAATTGGACTTTGAGAGAATCTCATTCCTCCAACAAAATATAAAACAGTGATTTTAATGGTGTTCAAATCTTATAACAAGCACTTTTTTTGGCCATATTTTTAGCAAATAGAAAAAGCAAGTCAAACTAATTGTAATAGCACTAATATTATCATTTGCAAAATGAAAACAAACTTTTTTCTTTTCCTAACTTGTACTACACAAATACAGAGCTGTGTAAGGTGATTTGAGGCATCACCCTGGTTTCCCAAGGCTCCATCTGCCTCCAATTTTAGTCTGGAATATCTACATAGAAATCCATCCCTTTTTGTCTAGTCACTAATTTCTGCTGGCTACCATTAGATTCATTTGACAACTCACTAACTCATTCACTTATTAATATTCTTTTCTCTAGAAGCTGGAGGATGGGAATTCAAAGATGAAAATTTTAAGTATCTGCTGCCTTAATATCTTGAGATTTAGTCTTTAAGTTTTAGGATATGTCCTAGCAATATGTTCACATAATCATAATTTTTTACAAAATCTTAAAAATAAGATATTTTAACTGTAATAAATTAAAATCACCAAAACTTCCTTTGTTACACTTTTGGTGTGGCAACAGGCATTTCAAGGACCCAGCAAAGAAACTGAGTTAGGGGTACACTTATCTTGACTTAGTGGGATTTGGGGACATAGATTCACATCCATTTCATATATAGTTGAATTACTGCTAGTACACCAAGTGTAGAAATAGTTTCTAGAAATACTCCTACCTATTATAGTACTAACCCTGCATTGTACTACAAAATCCAGGGCTAGAATTTATATATTAATGTGAACATATCCTGTGGCACCTTGCAATGAAAATATGTGAGTAGTGGAGAAAACACAAGGTTTAATACATAAAATACATGCATCTGGTGTGTGGAAAAGTCTTCCAATTATCATCTATAAACAACTGAATTTGAGCATTGAGTTCTCTCTGATGCCTAGTCAACATGGAAATCCTCTTCTGATAGCAATATATTTGATAATTAAGTGTTTACACCTGTAAATGTACCCTACATTCTTATGGGTCTTTCTTGGTGGGGGTACAGAAATGGAATTTATTACAAATCTCTATTTGTAGGATACAGACACAAAGAAGTAGTAATTTATTTATTTATTTATTTACTTACTTATTTTTGACATACTGGGGATTGAACTCAGGGGCACTTAACCACTGAGCCACATTTCAGTCCTATTTTGTATTTTATTTAGAGACAGGGTCTCACTGAATTGCTCAGCACCTCACTATTGCTGGCTTTGAACTTGATATCCTCTTGTCTCAGCCTCCCTATTCACTGTGATTACAGGCATGTGCCACTGGGCTTGGCCAGAAGTAGTATTTTAGTCAGCTCTTTTGCTGCTGTGACTAAAATATCTAAACAGAAAAATTTAAAAGGAAGAAAAGTTTATTTGGGGGCTCATGGTTTCAGAGGTCTTAGGAGGCTGGCTCCATTTCTCTGGCCTCGAGGTGTGAAAGAGTGTAGCAGAGGGAAACCACTTACATCATGATCAGAAAGTAGAAAGAGACTCCACTAGCCACAGACAAAATATACACTCCAAAGCCACACCCTACCACTTCAGTTACCACTCAGTTAACCCCTCTCAGGGGATTTAATCACTGATTGGGTTAAGACTCTTACAAACCAATAATTTTTCCTCTGAACCTTCTTGCACTGTCTCACACATGAGCTTTTAGGGAACACCTCACATCCAAACCCTAACCAGTAGTAATAACAGAAAGTATCTCAGTGCAAGAAAATTCTTGCATTATTTTTGTATCAGATTATATTAGATATTTTGCATTATATCTGATTTACCTTATCCTAACAAAATCTGGTGCAAAAACTGAAAAGAGCCAACAATGTACAAAATTGCCACTTACGTAACATATTTCTTTAAAAAGCTTGTGATCAAATAATGAAACTACTGCACAAACACATAAGTGATATACAATATAAAAGAGCAGCCATATAAAAGTTCATTTAAATTTTCTTGTTTATACCTTAATTTTAGGTTAATTTTGTATATTTTCACATTTATTGATTATACTAAATTCAAATACAATAGGAAGTATTCTAGTAGACACCAAAAATTTAACATAAGAAAAATTATTTAAAACTAAGTTTAAAAAATTCTTCTTCAGTATTTATGGTATTTGTCAGATTTTTACAATCAAACTCAATGTCTTCTCATTCTAAATAAATATTCACTTATAACAAATGTACTTTGTAATTTCATAGTCTTTTTCTTATGTAGACCTTCTCAAATTAAGTTCTAGGACTCAAAAAAAAATCTAGAATCTGTAGGGGCAAAAAGTAAACAGGTGGATAAAATTATCACATTTATTATGATGTAGGTGAGCAGCTGGAGATATACTGTAAAACATTTGTATATAACTTAGAAACAGTGATAGATACCAAGAGTTCTTCATGTCATGGCACTGAAAACTCTAAGTGAATCTGAAAAGTATGTAGTTTAACTTTTTATTGTAAAATATTTGAAATTTAGAGAAAGTAAGCTTCTTGCTTGGGGTATACAAAAGAGTAAGAGAAAGTAGGCTTAGAAACCAGGTTGAAGTGCAATGTAAGCCTGGCAAATAGAATCTTGGGACTTTGGAGCCAAGGCAGCTTCACAGACATCCTATCTGTGCAGTCAGAGCCCAGCTCTTAGAAGCACTCCATGCTGGGTTAACAATCTACTGTCACCTTCTTGAAATTCTTAATAAAATTTAGAACAAAAGGATCCATATTTTCATTTTACACTGAGCCCTACAAATTATGTTGCCAATTTTTATGGAACACATAGTAGCCCATTACAATGTTCCTTGTTAAACTGGAATGAGGGCCTTTTGCCACCTGGCTGTCACCAGATACAGTGTCCACAAAAGGGCCATGAATTCAGGTAAAGAGAAACTCTGCAGCTGAGGCCCATCCTGCAGGAGCTGACAATTGGACAATCAGGCTTTTCATGGAGGGTCCTGAGCAGCATATTGCCATGTACACCACAGGTTTAATGCTCATGTGTGTTAAGTCTATCCAAGTACTTTAATGATAATTTTAGTTGCCTGAGTATCTCCTTATTCATAGTAAGTATGTAAATACTCCTGAAGTTTAAATCATTTTTAATCAATTCCTTAGTAAGAAAGTTCTTTAGAAAATTCAAATTAGCTTGAAAATTACCTCTTCAAAATTATTTTAATTACGATAAATCGACAGCTTTAATAAGTTCACCACATTAAAATACCGGCAATTTTTTTTTCTACATAGGTTCTAATATGCCAATCACTCTCAGGCTAACCAATACAAATACAAAAATTTTGGTCTCTGATTTTTTAAATCAAATATTACTTAGATATACTTTCCAAATACACTATTTCAAATATAGGCATATATTAGAAAGATCTTGAATTTAGGGGAAACTAGAAACACATTGGTAGTGTTGGTTATATATTAGGAAATAAACCATTATCAGTAGCAATACATAAAGTGAAAGGACAAAAACAAACAGTATTTTAGTATCCCAGTCTAAAACAGGATGACCATAGGGCAGCCCTCCCCACCCCTCTTGCCATGATCATTTTATTTCCATAGCACTTATTTATTTCTAACTTACCAATTTCACTTGTTATTTTCATTGTCTAGTTCCTCCCTGCCCAACATAAGCCCTTTGAGGTAAGGGCTTTTAGTCGGCTTTGTTTATTGTCCTATCACTAATACATAGAGAAGTAGCTGGCCTATAATGAGAGCTCAAAAATGAGTTATTGAATAAATGAGTAAATCTAAAGAAATTTATTAAAACTTTCTTAGAATTGTGACTAAAAATATGCACATTTGCATAATTAGCAAAGGCCAAGAGCTGTTAAAACTATGTCTGAACAGAATTCAAAATGGAGCCACAAAAGCAATGCTCATACTTTCAAGCACTCTAAATAATGAAAAATAGTTACAGCGAAAACTAATCTGTACTCTGGCTTCTCTTTGTGATGATTCAATATTTTTATATTCATGTTTTTATTACAGTTTAAAGGCTAGCTTACAAATCTGAGGCAAGCATAGAAAAGGTATTTGAATTTATAAGACTTAAGTTTCTATGTCTCAGAGACTGATAGCACCTTTTTTAAAAACATTTTCTTTTTTTTGTTCTTTTGAGATATACATGACAGTAGAGTATATTTTGACATATTCTAAATACACAGAGTATAATTTATTCTAATTAGGATCCCATTCTTGTGGCTGTACATGATGTGGAGTTTCACTGGTTGTGTATTCATATATGAACATAGAAAAGTTATGTCCAGTTCATTTCACTGTCTTTCCTTTTCCTATTCCTTCTCCTTCCCTTAATTCCCCTTAGTCTAATCCACTAAACTTCCACTCTTCTCCTTGCCCGCCTTATTGTGTGTTAGCATCCGAATATTAGAGAGAACATGTGACCTTTGGATTTTTTTGAATAGGCTTATTTCACTTAGCATGATAGTCTCTAGTTCCATCCATTTACCGGCAAATGCCATAATTTCATTTTTCTTTATGGCTGAGTAATATTCCATTGTATATATATATACCACATTTTCTTCTTCCATTCATCTGTTGAAGGGCAACTAGATTGGATCCATAGCTTAGATATGGTAGAGTGTGCTGCTATAAATACTGATGTAGCTGCATCACGGTAGTATGTTGATTTTAAATTCTTTGATATATACTAAGGAGCGGGATAACTGGGTCAAATGGTGGTTCCATTCCAGTCTTTAGAGGAATCTCCACACTGTTTTCCATAGTGGTTGTACCAATGTGCAGTCACACCAGCAACATATGAGTGTACCTATTCCCCCAAATCCTTGACAACAATTTGTTGCTGCTTGTATTCTTAATAATTGGAAAAATAAGAGGCCCAGTATAATCAAAGCAATCCTCAGCAAAAAAAAAGTAAAGCAGGAGGCATCACAACACCAGACCTTAGATGGAGAAGAATCTAGAGAATAATACCATGCTGATAATAAAACCTGGTTTCTATTTTACTGCTTTGGATATGATTAAATGCTATCAGGCAGCCTGTGGCATGTTTGGGCATAGAGAAATCAGAGATCAAAGACACTGCTGGACTAGCCTGAAAGGCATGCTCTATACTGTCCTTGTGAAGTTCAGGGGCCACGTCTCTCCTGGATGCCTGTGGACAGAGAAAGGAGCCATTTTTGCAGCTGCACTGCAGGGGTCAGAAGGTATGGGAGCTGATGCTTGGTAAACTCAAGTTGGGCCCAAAGTGTGGGCCTGGCAAACCCATACTTCAAAACAGATAATTCCTAAATAAGCAGAAGAGGGTCAGATGTGGAAAGAGGTTTACACAGGAGAATGCAAGTCATCGAAAGCCCCCCACCTAGTCCAGGCACTGGAAGGACCTGCTGGTAGGGCTATGCCCACACTGGAATTTGAGAGATTGAGTTTGAAGAATAAACCCTAGAGACCAGGAAATGTGGAGTCCATGGATGCAAAGGGGACAGAGAATTGGCTCCTCCACCAAAGGGTCTGCCAGCATGGACTGGCAATTTCTAGGCCTTAGAAGAACTTATAAAAAGAAAAAATAGTCATATTAACATTAACACTAAAAGCACATGTTTGGATGAAGTCTATATCCAAACATTGCACCTTCTTTACAAAAATGTATTTATTTGAGAAATGCAATCTAGACAAGTGTACATTTTAAAGAAAAAGAAAAAGGCACATAGAACTTAGATAGGAGTTGTTGGCTCCCAGTGATTGGTAATGTACCTAAGAAAAATTCATTCTCTTTTTTTCCAGGCTGTTTTCTCCTAATCTGCCCCTCATTGGCAGCAAGGGTGAAAGATAGTACATGGCAATGTGGTAAAAGTTGGACTAAAGTTCAAGAAACTAACGTTGCACTCTGTGCAGAATAGAATTTTGTGTAATGTGGGTTTATTCAAAACTCAAAGTTAAGGATATTTATCTTCTGAAACATGAATGTGTTCATGAGATAGTTCCACTATCTCCTAAATCCTTTCTATGATCCATAGACCTTGAGGCCTTGCAAAAAATTTCTAGAGTATTACTAGCATGGATCACATATCAAGTAATGCTTAACTTTATTTCAACTAATCAAGATAAGTCACTATCATTTTAGTGCTAAATTTCCTCTTGTTCTTGCTTTTGTTTTCTTTTTTCAGGGCTGAGGACAAAACTCAGGAACTTGCCTATGCTAAGGGAAGTGCTCTGCCACTGAACTAAACCCCGAACCCCTTTTTTGCTCAAATGGATGCTAACTAATAAGTTTAACAAAGTGGGCCCTAAGCCAGATGTTCATAAGTATTAGTGTACCTCGGAGTTACCTGAAATGACTGACAGTATTGAAAATTTTTAGGCCCCTTCCCCCGAAATTCAGATTCAATAGGACTAAGGTGTGGTCCCCACGTTTAAAACTTTTGTTAATATTAGAAATATTATTAGAAATAATGTTATGTAGCACAGATAAGAAACATTTAATAATAAAACTATTATCAAGTATAATTTTTTCATAACATAGTCTCCAACCTCTGTAGGCCAATGAAAAGTATTTTCTCTCTTTTTATAGTTGTCTTCTATTCAGGAAAGGGGTCAGTTCAAATTCATTCTCTTGCAGAACTGAAAGAAACAGTTGTGTACTCATAAATGCCAGAACAGAAATGACTGGATGATTTCCTTCTTAGGCTACCAAGGATGGATCCTCAGAGGAACTAGTCTGGACACTTGAAAAAGCACTTAAGGGCTTGACTCTGGTCCACTGGACTTTGGCCAAGGCAAACCTGACTGCTTTCCTCTTCAGAAGGGGCAGTTGTGTTTGTAGTTTAGGAAAGGAAATCACTTATGCCCAGTAGAAAGCCTCCCAGAATCCCAAAACTACAATTCTGTTACAGGCCGAATATAGAACATCACTGAGCATATGAAAAATAGATCTCAATGACTTCACATGACGTTGGGCTAGACTCCTAGGCTGATAAATTTCCATTTACCCACTACAAGTATTTCTAGGATATATGTCAGAATAATTCATGGATAATGTTCAGGAACTATAAATAAATAAATTATAAATTTCTTCTATAAAGGCCAAGTATCTGGCTTTTGTCTAAGTCAACCCATTTAAAAATATATTCTTATATAAATTAATTATATACCAAAATATCTTATTATGTTGTATTTATTATATAATACATTTCTCCAAATGACTTAATACACAAGAAACTTCTACCAAAATAATTACTAAGTGAAGTCATCATGAAAAATGTATTTTCCCATTCAAATTTAAAGTTGTTTTCCAAATTATCTCACTCACAAGATTTAGTATAACAAAAACATATGCTTGGATGGTATTTTATGCAAGTAACCAGTCTATCTATATTCATCTAATCCATAATTCATTGCTCTTTTTCAAAATTCAGATAATTTTCTCCATTTATTGAGTCTCTGAATACCAGACCAAGCTAAACAACTGGAAGATCAAAAATAAACCATAAAGGAGCTGGGGTTGTGGCTCAGTGGAGAGCACTTGCCTAGTACCTGTGAGACACTGGGTTTAATCTTCAGCACCACATAAAAATAAATAAATAAATAAATATTGTGTCCATCTACAACTAATAATAAAATAAAATAAATAAAAAATAATAAACCAGGAAATTTAGGAAAAAGTGAATCGGATCATAAAGAATCTTTGTGTGTGTTCATGAGAAGTCATGCAAGAATATTCATAGCACAACTATAAAAGCCCCAAACCAGCAACCATCCAAATGTGTATCAAAACATAATGATAAATAAAGTTGTGGTTCTATTCATACAGAAATTACAATAAATGATCCATAATTATCCTCAATTATGCAAAAATCCTTCAACTACAATATTGAGTACATAGCCAATACTATGTTGTTGTTCTGTACTGTATATTTCTATTCATATAAAGTGAAAAATTAATCTTTAGTGCTATAAATCAGAATAATGATTAAAAGTTATGAGATAGTAGTGCTTGGAGATGAATATGCAGGGAGACATATAAGATTCTGTTTATCTGTGTCCTAGATCACGGCTCTGTTCACACTGAGAAAAGTTTTTACATATATTATGCACAAGTGATATGCACTTTTCTTTATGTACGTTGCACATCAATAAATAGTTAATTTTAAAATATTCTGTCACATACCTGTAAGAAAAATAATGAACATGGGTAAATGAGAACATGAGAGACAACAGCAGGGAAAGGGAGTAGTGGTGCCAGGGAGAAACCAAGACAAAAAAATAGATCAAAGAAATTTCTTATGAAATGACTGCCTGTTTCTTCATGGAGGAAAGAAAGGAAACTAAGGATAAAATCTAAACCAAAATCCTTGGATAATATGAAAGATCAAAGCAAAACAGAAAACATCACCAAAAATTTTCTCCCCTAATGTGAAGCTGTCAAAAATCAATGCAACTTAAAAAGAATAGATGGCTTCTGGATCCTTGATTACTGTTAAAAAAATAAAATTAGTTCCCTATCTCACACTATATAATCTCGCCAGATATCACTTGCTCTTCCAACTTCAAAAAGATAGGTGAAATATAAAGGAGGATATAGATAAAATATAAAAGAGGAATCCATTCTTAAAAAATCAAAAAGCATAATTTTGAAAAATGCATAGCAATTCTAACAGTTTTTTCAACATGAAAAAAGTTCTACGTATTCAATGAGCAATAAATCAAAGTGAGAACAATTAAAAGAGACTTGGAAAAACATTTGTAACTTACATGAAAGGCAAATAGTTCATATACTTGATCAGCTAAGATTGTTTTTTAAACCAACAAAAATATTTTAACAGAAAAGCAGACATATCACAAAAGAAAGTAAGTAAAAAATGAATCAACCTCAATGCATATCAAAATGAGACAATTTTGAGATTATAAAATTTCTAAGGACTATATTAACAATCAGTGTTGAATAATACAGAACATAACAGAGGTACAAATATTAAAACTATCTTGAAGGACAACTGGTCCTACTGATCAAAACACTTCATAGTGTACATACCATAGGGCATTAAGCTCAGCCATCCATAATCTTCATAAACACTAAGGAAGAAGCAATTGTATGGAGCCAGTGATAACAGCAACTCCAGAACCCCAAAACTTGCAAGGGCTGCTGCTGGGGACAGCATAGATGAGGGAGCACATGTTTGGACTTCTGAGGACCTTTGATATAACTGGAGTTTATCCACGATGAAGCCAAAAATAAATAAAAATGCTTATAACATACTGACCCAGATGGACTAGCTTACAAAATGGCAATCACCTTGCTAATCTTGAAAACAGTGCCTACTATTATTTTGTGCCCAGAAAACTCCTGCCACATGTAAATTATCAAAGTCAGGCTCTGAGAATCTTGCATTCAAATTTGGCAAAATGTCAATTTTGTTAAAAGAAAATTTGGGTATTTTGTTTTTTTCCAGTTACAACAAAAGGAATATTGCCCATGTTTTGGGGGGGAAATTAAGCAAAAAAAGAATATTTTCAACTATTAAAAAAAAAGAAGTAACTCCTCAAAACCACCCCCCCCAAAAAAAATAATAATAATGCCACTTCACATGTTCTCAATTGGACACTGACCTTAGGAGATTTTTTTTTTTAATTTTTAAAAATTGTATGTGGTTGTGCCATTGTGTTAGTTTTTTCCTATACTTTTTTTTTATTAGAGCTATATAGTTACACATGTTAGTTGGGTTCATCCTGACAAACCCATACATGCATAGAAATCAATGTCAGTTCATAATCTCCATTTTTTCCTCCCACTTTTTTCTTCCATCCTCCCTCCTCTACTCTACTGGACTTCCTTTTGCTCATCTATTAATTTACATTTGATTGGTTTTTTTTAAATGATATCCTTCCCTCCCCCTTTCCTTTATTTTACTCCAGCTTCCACATATGAGAAAAGACATTCTACCTGTGAGTTTCTAAGTTCAGCTAATTTTACTTAGCATGATATTCTCCATTTCTATCCATCTACTGGCAAATGCCATAATTTCATTATTTTTTATGGCTGAGTAGAGCTCCATTGTATATTTATATATACAACAATTTCTTAACACATTCATCTATTAACAGCACCTAGGTTGATTCCATAATTTAGCTATTGTCATCATGCTGCTATAAAAACTGATGTGGTTTTGTTGCTGTAGCATGACAATTTTAGATTGTTTGGGAAAATATCAAGCAGTGGGATAGGTGGGAGATAAGATGGTTCCACCCGAGTTTTTTGAGGAATTTCTGTACTAGTCTACAGACCCACTAACAATGTACCTTTGTCCTCACAACCATACCAGCATTTATTGTTATTCTTATTCTTGATCAACACTATTATGACTGGAGTGAAATTACATCTTAGTGTAGTTTTGATTAGTGTTTCTCTGATTACTAGAGACATTGAACATTTTTTCCATATATTTATTGGCCTTTTGTGTTTCTTCTTTTGAGAAGTTTCTGTTTAGTTCTTTTGCCCATTTTTTGATTAGGTTATTGGCGGTGGAGGGGGGGGGGTGTTGTGTTTTTTGAATCCTTTGCATATTCTGGATATTAATCCCTATCAGACTAGTAGCTGGACAAGCATTTCTTCCATACTGGAGGCTCTCTCTTCATGCTCTTAAACATGTCCTTTGCTGTACAGAAGCTTTTTAGTTTGATGGAATCCCAGTTATTGATGCTTGGTTTTATTTCTTGTGCTTTGGGATCTTGTTAAGGAAGCCAGTGCCAGCACTATACAATGGAGTATGGAGCCTATGATTTCTTCTAGCTGTTGTAAAACTTCTGGTCTAATTCCTAACTCTTTGATCCATTTTAATTTTATTTTTGTGTAGGGTGAGAGAGAGTGGTCTAATTTAAGTTTTTCACATCTAACTATCCAGTTTATTGTTAATGGGATGGTTTTCCTGATTTCTTCTTCAGCTGAATCAGTATCAGAATATAGGAAAGCTATTGTTTTGTAAGTGTTGATCTTATATCCTGCTACTTCACTAAACTCATAAGCTTTAGAAGTCTTCTGGTAGAGGTTTTTGTTTGTTTGTTTGTTTTGTTTTTTTGTTTTGTTTTTTTTTTGTGTGTGTGTGTCTTCTAGATATAGGATCATATTATCAACAGAGATAGTTTGATTTCTTCTTGTCCTATTTGCATCCCTTTTATTTCCTTTTCTTGCCTGCTCATCTGGCTAATGTTTTGAGAACTATATTGAATAGAAGTGAATAGCCTTGTCTTGGTCCTGATTTTAGAGGAAATGCTTTTAGTTTTTCTTCATTTAGTATGATTTTGGCTTTGAGTTTTTCATTAATGGCCTTTACAATGTTGATGTAAGTTCCATCAATCCCTAGCTTCTCCAACATTTATAACATAAATGGGTGTTGGATTTTATCAAAGGCCTTTTCTTCATCTATTTAGATGATTATGTGATTTTTATTTTTAATTCTGTTCAAGTGGTGAATTACATTTATTGATTTGCATATGTGAAACCAAACTTGCATCCCTGTAATGAAACCAATTTGATTTATGGTGTATTATCTTTTTTATGTGTTTTTGAATGTGGTTTGATAATATTTTATTAAATATTTTTGCATCTATCAGAGATATTGGTTTATAGTTTTAGTTCCTTGGTGTATCTTTGTCTGGTTTTAGTATCAGGGTTACACTGACTTCTTTTCCTTTACAGTTTTTACTTTCAGAATAACCACTGAGTTAAATTATGTGGCACAAGGGTTACTGTGTACACTTTCAGGCTCTTGTGCACAGGCCCTGGAGTTAAACGTCTGGATTTAATTTCTAGCTTTATTAATAAGCTGCACAATGTTGGGCAAATTACATATTCTTCCTGTGCTTTAGTTTTCTCCTCTAAAAAAAAATAAAAGAAATATACTGCGGGAAGCCATCCATGAAATACATGAAGATCTTCTCTCAGCATGAAGCCAGGGAGATTTAGGTTTGGCCTTGAGAACTATCCTGGCTCTCCCATGGAAATAGATTGCCCAATGCACGTAACCTTTATCTCCACTCTGCTAAGAAGATTCCCCCATAGTAGCTACAGAGATGGGCGTAACCGATTAGGAACTGAACAGCCCACCTTTAACCTTTTTTGGTGAAGAACATTCTATGAAAAGCCTTTGATGTTCCCTGATAATAAATAAAGCAGGCACAGGTTCCATTTGCCAGAGTTTAGAAGCTCCATCGGTCTGATCGGCTTGCCAGTCCTGCTCCTGCTTTTGAAACTACTATCTGTGTTCTGTAGTTTTTTGCCATTCTATTTTTCTTAGCTTTTATTTCTCAGCCAGCCCGTTCCATCAAGAGAACCCCCATTTCCATCACCCACGTGGAATGCAGGCGAGAATATACCAAAAATGTTTTTATAAAAATTAATTACTATGGATGAATGCAAGTAGTTAGTAAATGGTATCTGTAATTATATCTGTATCTAACTATTTTCTCTACTACAGATACCATTCATAGAATATGATATGTTGGTGATCACACTCCCAAGAACTCAGAACACAAAATCATATGTAAGTAGCAAGACCTAATAATAAATCGAAGAATGATAGGAGAGTGATATATCAGGATGAAAGAAGAGGAAGCCAAGACCCTCCTTCCTCCCAGAGAAACACCAATTCAACAACAATTCATGGACAATTCCCTTTATGAGAAATTAAAAAACCCAGATAAGAGCTACCTGCATTCCATATCATAGTGGGTACTAAAATTTGTGGTACCCTTTCACTAAAGTCCATCATCCTAGAATAGCTCATGTGATTGGAAGGCAATTTCCAGCTCCCTATTTCTCCATGGAGAAGGAAAGGTAAGTCTGGATCACATATCACATGTTCTGATTTCTCAGAGAGGCTAGGACCACTGATACTCTGCCTGCCTTGGACCACTGATACTCTGATTAATAAGAAGTGTTGTATAATACATAGGCATAGTGGAAGTATAATCACTAAAACTATCTTGGAGGACAAATGGCCCGGTTGAATCAAAACACTTTATATATCACAGACATACTCTGATTCCTGTGAACTACTGAGGGTACAGAAGAGCTGGACTGTGTGCTGTTGTTCCAAAGGGCCCATGGTACCAGACAGAGGCTAGTATACTCTTCAGGGAGGGGAAGATAAAAATGGAACTTATGTCCAATAGTCCCACTTTTTAGGGGGTACCCAAGTGATTAATTTCTGTCTTGAATTTCTAGTAGTGTAAATGGAATCCAGTATACTTTACATGCCTGAGAACCAGTGAAAGCAAGAAGATCTGAATGGCTTTTTGCTGCTTCAGAGGACTTAGCTTATCAGAGAGTGAAAGACTATAAGCTCCTGAAAAAAAAAATACAAAAAAGAAACAAGCAAATCCCTGTAATTAGGAATCTATATACATAAGCCCAGAGAAGATACATACACTGATAGAGCTTGAAAAGCCCTACAGAATCTCTACCTGGGCTGACTGGTAAAGGTCTTTCCAATTGTACAAAGCTAGTTTATGCCAGGCAGAGTCAGGTACACCTGTAATCCCAGCAACTTGGAAAGCTGAGGCAGGAACTCAATAGGTTATAACCACCACCTATTATTCAGATATATTATTTAGAATAAACAGGGTTTGGATACATGCCTATAATTTTACCAACTTAGGAGGCTAGAGCCAAAGCATCACAAATTCAAGGGAATATAAAATAGAAAAAGAGCTGGAGATGTGGCTCAGCATTAGCACACCCCTAGGCTCCCATGGAGCCTAGGAGTTGGAGATGTGGCTCAGCATTAGCACACCCCTAACCCCACTACCATGAGAAAAAACCCAAAAGCTAATTTATAAGGACTGGGAGAAGTGGTTGTTTCTTTAAATGTTAAGACAGTAACCCAAAGTTATGAGTGACATTAAGAATCGGGGGAAAAAACCATCCAATCAAAAGAACAAAATAAATCTCCAGAAACCAACATGAAAAAACATGGACACATACACGAATTACCTGACCAAAAAAAAAATTTAAAAATAATCCTCATAAAGAAGCTCAGTAGGGGCTGGGGTTGTGGGTCGGAGGTAGAGTACTTGCATTGCACGTGTGAGGCCCTAGGTTCGATCTTCAGCATCACATAAAGAATAAATAAATAAAGGTATTGTGTCCAACTACAACTAAAAATAAATAGATATTTTTTAAAAAGGAAGCTCAATAGTGTCAGGAAACTGGTGCATAAACATAACAAAATGACAATAGTAATTACTGATAGAGAATGCTGAATAGATTAAAATATAAACAAGATCCAACTATGCATGGTCTAAAAAAGACTGGCTTTTGAATTAAGGACACACATAGGTTAAAAGAGAGAGGATTAAAAAAAGGATATTTCATGCAAATTGCAACCAAAAAAAAAAAAAAGAGGAATGGCCATACTAATTCCCAAAAATATTAAGTCAAAAACTGTAACAAAGGGCAAAAAAAATGAAAGAAAAAAGAAAATGGCATTTAATAATAATTAAGATTTAAATCACTGGGAAAAGATAACAATTATGAATATATATGCAAGCAAAATCAGAGCACCTAAATATATAATAAGCAAACAGAAAAGTGGGTGGTACTTCAAGATAAAGGACCAATGGGGAAATAAAAGATATGAACAATACTATAGACCAAACAGAAGTAAAGACATGTCTTAGACTGGATTCCTGGAAGCTACTGTGAACAAACAGGAGCTGGAATTCATGCTTCTGTGCTGAAGAATCCATGGTATGACAGAAAGAGGCTGAGACACCATAATACATGTTCTTCTCACACAGAGAGAACACTCCATAGGATAGATCACATATTAACTCACAACCACAAGTCAAAAAATTTAATAAGATAGAAATCATATAAAGTTTCTAAGCACAAGAGAATGAAACTAGAAATCAACAACAGAAGGAAAAAAATCACTAAACAACACACTCTTGAAGAAGCAATGAGTCAAATAAGAAATCAAAAGGAAAATAAAAGGTACTTTGAGTCAAATAAAAATGAAAACATACCTAGTTACGGGATGTAGGTAAAGAAGAAATTTTAAAAAAATAAATGTCTACATTATGAAAGATCTCAAATAAGCAGCACAGTTCTATATGTCAAAGAACTAGGAGAAAGAAAGAAGGCTAAGCCCAAAGTTAGCAGAAAGAATAAAATAAATGACAAAGATTTGAACAGAAATAAAAGAAAACAATAGAAAAAATAGAATAGAAAAACAATTTTAAAAACAAGAAAATGAATTAGTGTTTTGAAAAGATCCTTGAACTTCACAAACCTTTAATTAAACTAAAGAAAAATGAGAGAAAGCTCAAGAAATAAAACCAAAATTAAAGGAGAAGATTATACAATTTATGCCACAGGAGAATTAGGAGAGACTACTATGAACCATTATAAGCCAATGAATTGGATAACCTAGAAGAAATGGATGAAATTCCAAGAGTAAATGATGAAAAAATAAAAAATCTGAACCGACATGTAACTAGTTAAGAAGATTAAATGAGTAATCAAAAATTTCCCCAAAAAAGTAAATCCCAGGACCAGATGGCTGCAGTGGTGAAATCTCTGAAATATTTAAAGAATTAGTCCCAGTCCTTTTCGAAATCTTCCAAAAAATTTGAAGAGGAGTAAACATTTTTAAACTCATTTTTCTGAGGTCAGCATACCCTGATACTAGAGCCAGACAGTGACAAGAAAACTATAGACCAATATCCCCCTGATAATTATAAATGCAAAAACCCTCATAAAAATGAGCAAGTTGCATTCACCAGCATATTAGTTTTTCAACATTGAGAATGATGTTAGCTGTGGGATTTTCATATATGGCTTTGCTTATAAGGAGGATCATACATAGTAAGCAAGTGCATTTATCCTTAGGATGCAAGGGTATAAATATCAATCAATATAATTCACCATATTAACACAAAAAGGGTTATAAATCACAGGATAATTATATTTTACACATAAAAAGCATTTGACAAAATTCAACACCCTGTCATGAAAAAGCATTCAACCAACTAGTAACAAAAGAAAGTTACCTCAACATAAGCAAGACCAGTTATTAAAAAGCCCACAGCTACCATCATACTTAATACTCAAAAATTGTTTTTTCCTCTCAGATCAGAATTAGAGTCACTTATATTCAACATACTGCTGGAATTCCTAGCTAGAGCAATTAAGCAGAGATGAAACAGAGAGGGGGTGGGGAGGAGAAGGGAGGAAAGAAAGAGGGAGGAAGCAGAGAAAGAAAGAGAGGAAGGAGGAGGGGGAGGAAGGAAGGGAAGGAAAGAGGAAAGAGAAAAATCAAAGAAAAGGCATTCAAATCATAGTGAAAAAAGGAAGTATTGAGTTTGGTAGCTATCATGTGGCATGATTTATATACAGAAACACCTAAATCTTTACACACAAAAAAGTATCGTTAGAATAAACAAATTCAGTAAAGTTCCAGATACAAAATCAACATACAAAGACCAGTTGTGTTTCTGGACACTAGCAATAAATAATTCTAAAGAAAATTAGGCAAGCAAGCCCCTTCAAAACAGCATCAATAACAATAGCATCCTTAGGAATAAATTTAACAAAGGAGGCAAAAGATTTTTATCCTAAAAGCAAAACACACACACACACACACACACACACATATTAATGAAGAAAATGAAATAAGACACAAATAAGTGGAAAGACATTCTGTGTTCATGGATTGAAAGAATTAAAACCACAAAATGTTCATATTTTACCTAAAGTACAGATTCATTGCAACTTCCCATCAAAATCTCAACTGCAAAAATCCTGCAATTTATATAGAACCACAGAGGACCCCAAAGAGCCAAAAAAGATATGGAGAAAGAACATAACTAAAGAGTCCGTGCTTTCTTATTTCAAAACACTACAAATCCACAGTAATCAAAACTGTATAGTACTGCCATGAAGATAGATCTGTAGATCAATGGAAGGCAATAAGGAGACTTAACACCAAATTGGGTACATATGATCAAGTCATCCTTCAAGAAAACTGCCAAGAACACACAACTGGATGCAGCTAGTGCTTTCAACAGGGTGTTGGGAAAACTGGGTATCATATGCAGAGAAAAAACAATCAACAAAGCTGAAATAAAGATTTAAACATAGACTAGGAATCAGACCCTCACCAAATACTAAATCCAGCCTCAAAAAATATTAGAAATAAACCTCTGTTTTTTATAAGCTACTCAGTCTATGATACTTTTATTACAGTAGTCTGAATGAACTTAGACACTTTATTTAAAATTCAAATTTAACTGAAGGCTCTATATGTATTTGGCAGCACTAACTACTCTCCCTTAAGGAAGAGGTGATCTACAATGGAGGTGTTAGTTAAAGGGACAGAGTTTGGTTCAAGGATAAGGCTTTTAACTGAAGAAAGAATTGGTTTTGAGTATCATAGTGCCTATCCAAACATGTCCTCAAAGACAACAACCTGCATCTAAATACAGTGAGTTGCAGCAGAAGGCTATAAGCCACCACAGGGCATTGGAAATTCAAGTCATTAGCAGTATTGGTGCCAAAAATAGTGATGGGAGATGGAACCACTGGCTTTCACAGTAGTAAGAAATGGGTGACTCAGATATCAGTGTCCTCACCATTAGACATCAGCAATCCTTTGCAAGCAGACTGCAACAAAACCAGTAGCTAAGTCCATAATGTAGCCATAAACAGTCAACTCCAGAAAGTAATTACAAACATCTTCCACACATATCCACAGCAATATCTTGAGTTATCATCAGTAACAAATTTCTTTGTTTGAAAGTCAGGATATATTATCACAATGAGGTAAAGCAAGAGAGAAAAGAATAGCTGATATCTGGCAGTTGATAGTGGGATTTGGGCATGGAATAAGAGAAAAAATTCCTACTGCGAACAGGAGTGTAAGGTGGAGGAATATTGGCAGTCTTGGAGAGTGTGTGGGATCACACCTGAGCAAAAGGCTTTCTGTTGTAACTAATATGGAGACATAGTTTATGGCCAAAGTTATTCTAGCTTCAGAATACTAATATATCAATAAAATTTAAGAGAATAAATGGATTTCTGGCACACTGAATTTTCTATTTCAGATTTGTCTCAAAACATAAGGAGAAAATTTCAGTCAAAAGCATGTAGTAATAATAGTCTCAGCCCAGGAATACATACGGTTATTATACTGAGTGTACAAATCACTGTTTTCTTGTTGACATCTGGATCTCTATCTGACTGCTTTCATTTTGCTTCTAGGTAATTGGAGACTGAGATTCAGGAAAGATAAACAATGTTTTAAATACTTCCATTAAAGAATAAAGTTATTATTGCTTTCTAAAGCAAAGCTACATGTAGCCACAAGTTGGGATAAACAGGGATAATTAAAAATGAAACAGCATTTGTAATTCATGTGGCTACTTGTCAATGGCTATAAACATTTTAAATAGGCACTAGGACTTGAGACCTTACTAAGAACTTAAAAAAAAAAAAAACAGAAAAGCATATGGAATTAGATATACGTGATCATTAAATCCAACTTGGCTAGCACAGATTTATTTTTTTATTTAGAAAGTAGAGTCAAATGGAAAATGTGTCTATTTATTTTTCTACTCAATATATTTTCTTCAAACTCATTTTATTTTAATTGTTTTTTTATTGTTAGAAGACTTATCTTACCTCCTTTAATCTTCCAATTTTAAAGTTTTCTGTTTTATTTCTGTTTCTTGGCTATTTTCTTTGTTTTCTCTCTTTATTTTATATTTTCTATAATATCTATGCCAAGCACATGTTGTGTTTGTAATTCCAATAGTGTTTACATTAATATCTTTTAATGGCATCAGTTAAGCACGTGGTTGTCACTTTATCAAGTTCAAGAATGAAACATCCATTAACTTCCTCCTAAGAATCACAAAGTGTATAGTGAACTACACACTTCCTCAACCTAGTCCCATACTCCCACAAACACCCTAGTTTTTATCATATGCTCTACAATTTTGTTGTTATTTTCATTCCTGACTTTAAAGAAATACTGATGTTTCTTCTATAATTCTTATGACTAAATTCTATGTTTGCATAGACTCAAAGCTCATCAACAGCTCTTTCATACCATGAAATCCCCATTCAAGGATACTTTAGTTTTCTCATAAATTGGTTGAATCACATATTTAAATAGAAATTGTGTTAGGGTAGTTTACAGAAATAATGTTTTCCCAAAATCTATGGATGAATAAGAAAGTTTTTCTGTTTACTTTGCATGAGGTTGGGAACTTGATTAGATAGAATTGATGGCTCAAACTAATTCTCTGAAAATAAAGTAGATGATATTCTTTTGTCTTCTGAAAGTTAGAGGAGGAGGTGAAAAGCACAGGACCTAATGTCATATATATTTTTAACTTCAGCTTTGCTAATTACTTGCTAG
This sequence comes from Marmota monax, assembly GCF_021218885.2. NCBI lineage: Eukaryota > Metazoa > Chordata > Mammalia > Rodentia > Sciuridae > Marmota > Marmota monax. The sequence goes on from NW_026692781.1 coordinate 22,246,900, forward strand.
GAGACCTTTGAAAATTACATAATACATACCTTCTCCTTATTTTCTAAATCTCAGTGTCTTTATCTATACAATGGGTCTAATAGCTCTGCAGTTTGACATAAGGAATTAACAATATGATCTACATTAGTGTAGCTGGAAACATAAGCTACATATAAACTTTAATTTTCTTTCTGTCATATGAAGAAGTAAATAGTTTAAATACCATATTTCACTTAATACATTGAAAAACGTGATATTCCAACATGTAAAATTAAACCAATACTGAGACATTGTATTCTTTTTTAACACTAAGTATTCTAAGTCTGGTGTATACTTTACACTTATAGCATATAGCTATAGCATAGTTATAGCATACACATATAGAATATAACAATGTGAAGCTGCCACATTCCAAGTGCTTAATAGTCACACATGTGCAGTGGCTCCTATACTGTACTGAGCAATATAATATTAGTCAGTTGAGTTCTGTCATAAACATTCACTAAATTGACCATATTTTATTGTTTTATTTTAATGATATAGAACTGCCAGAAAAATCTCTGCTTTATTTTCTTTCCAAATAATTAGTTTCTTCTGCCTAACTATAAGCCAGAGTCTTGATTGTTTTTTTCCAGGTTAAAAACCTTATAATAAGCTTTTATTAAAATATAAAACAGAAAAGAGCACAAATAATAAGTATTTGGCCCCCAAAATATTTACAGACTGAATATGAAATCAATGCTCAAATCCAGTAAACTCCCCAATTAATTCAAACACTATTTTAACAGAAAAGGCCCAGTGGCCCGCGGCGGGACAGAGCTTCCAATCACTCCTGCAAGGTAGGCGGGCCTGCGACCCACCAGCAGAAGAGGAGCAGCGGCCTGCTGAGAGGCAGAGCCGCCCCCTCCCTCTGCACCAGCAAGGTAAAGGGAACTGTGACCACGCACAGAGCAGGACCAGCGGCCTGCTGAGGGGCAGAGCCGCCCCCCACCCCCACGCCTGCCAGGTAGGTGGAACTGTGACCACCGACAGAAAAGGCCCAGTGGCCCGCGGCGGGACAGAGCTTCCAATCACTCCTGCAAGGTAGGCGGGCCTGCGACCCACCGGCAGAAGAGGAGCAGCGGCCTGCTGATAGGCAGAGCCTCCCCCTCCCCCTGCACCGGCAAGGTAGAGGGAACTGTGACCACGCACAGAACAGGCCCAGCGGCCTGCTGAGGGGCAGAGCCGCCCCCCACCCCCCGCGCCTCCCAGGTAGGTGGAACGGTGACCACCGACAGAAAAGGCCCAGTGGCCCGCGGCGGGACAGAGCTTCCAATCACTCCTGCAAGGTAGGCGGGCCTGCGACCCACCGGCAGAAGAGGAGCAGCGGCCTGCTGAGAGGCTGAACCGCCCCCTCCCCCTGTGCCGGCAAAGTAGAGGGAACTGTGACCATGCACAGAGCAGGCCCAGCGGCCTGCTGAGGGGCAGAGCCGCCCCACACCCCCCGCGCCTGCCAGGTAGGGGAACTGTGACCACCGACAGAAAAGGCCCAGTGGCCCGCGGCGGGACAGAGCTTCCAATCACTCCTGCAAGGTAGGCGTGCCTGTGACCCACCGGCAGAAGAGGAGCAGCGGCCTGCTGAGAGGCAGAGCCGCCCCCTCCCCCTGCGCCGGCAAGGTAGAGGGAACTGTGACCACCCACAGAACAGGCCCAGTGGCCTGCTGAGGGGCAGAGCCCCCCCCACCCCCCGCGCCTGTCAGGTAGGCGGAACTGTGACCACTGACAGAAAAGGCCCAGTGGCCCGCGGAGTGGCAGAGCTTCCAATCACTCCTGCAAGGTAGGTGGGCCTGCGACCCACCGGCAGAAGAGGAGCAGCGGCCTGCTGAGAGGCAGAGCTGCCCCCTCCCCCCCGCGCCTGCAAGGTAGACGGAACTGTGACCACCATCAGAACAGGCCAGACCTGCAACCGAGAGACAGAACAGGCCCAGTGGCCTGAGGAAGGGTAGAGCCGCCCCCCCCGCGCCTGCAAGGTAGGCGGACCTGCGACCCACTGGCAGTACAGCCCCAGAGGCCTGCAGAGGGGCAGTGCCGCTGCCTGCGCCTGCAAAGTAGACAGAACTGTGACCACCGACAGAACAAGCCTAGCGGCCCGCAGAGGGACAGAGCCGCTGCCCGCGCCTGGGAGGGAGACTTTGCAACTATACAAGACCAATATAAATATATAGGGGGAAAATTCAATAGCACAACAGTTTCACCAAGTAGAAAGGAACTCGAACAGTATGAAGAGACAAGGAAAGAAAGGACCACAAGTATTGCAGGTCAACTCAACGTTAGAAGAGGTAATAGCTGCAGCAGATGGAATGTCAGATAAAGAATTCAGGATATACATGCTTCAGATGATCTGGAGTCTCAAGGAAGACATCAGACAGCAAAATCAGACAATGAAAGATCACTTCAACAATGAATTACATAAACAAATCCAAGAAGCAAAAGATCAACTATACAGGGAAATAGAGGTTATAAAAAACAAACAAACAGAAATCCTAGAAATGCAGGAAGCAATAAGCCAACTTAAAAACTCAATGGAGAATACTACCAGCAGAGTAGAACACTTAGAAGACAGAACATCAGACAATGAAGATAAAGTATTTCAACTTGAAAAGAACATAGACAGCTCAGCAAGACTGTTAAGAAACCATGAGCAGAACATCCAAGAAATATGGGATAACATCAAGAGACCAAATTTAAGAGTCATTGGGATACAGGAAGGGACAGAGTTTCAAACCAAAGGAATGAGCAATCTATTCAATGAAATAATACGAGAAAACTTTCCAAACTTGAAGAATGAGACAGAACCCCAAATCCTAGAAGCCTACAGGACGCCGAATGTGCAAAATCATAAGAGACCCACACCTAGACACATTATAATGAAGATGCCCAACATACAGAATAAGGAGAGAATTTTAAAAGCTACAAGAGAAAGGAAGCAGATCACATAAAGGGGTAAGCCAATCAGGATAACAGCTGATCTTTCAACACAGACTCTGAAAGCTAGAAGATCCTGGAATAACATATTTCGAACACTGAAAGAAAATGGGTTCCAACCAAGAATTGTGTTTCCAGCGAAATTAAGCTTCAGGATGGAAGATGAAATTAAAACCTTACATGATAAACAAAAGTTAAAAGAATTTGCAGCTAGAAAACCATCTCTTCAAAACATCCTTGGCAAAACATTACAGGAAGAGGAAATGGAAAATAACAATGAAAACCAACAGTGGGAGGTAGGACACTAAAGGGGGGAAAATAATCAAAGAGGAAAACAAACCATGTTTAGTAACAGAAATAAACAAATATGGCTGGAAGAACAACCCATATCTCAATAATAACCCTAAATGTTAATGGCTTAAACTCACCAATCAAGAGACACAGGCTAGTAGAATGGATCACAAAACAAGACCCAACAATATGCTGCCTACAGGAGACGCATTTGATAGGAAAAGACATACATAGGCTGAAGGTGAAAGGTTGGGAAAAATCATATCACTCATATGGACTTCGGAAACAAGCAGGAGTATCCATACTCATATCAAATAAAATAGATTTCAAGCCAAAGTTAATCAAAAGGGATAAAGAGGGACACTACATACTGCTCAAGGGAACCATACACCAACAAGACATAACAATCATAAATATATATGCCCCAAACAATGGTGCAGCTATGTTCATCAAACAAACTCTTCTCAAGTTCAAGAGTCTAATAGACCACCATACAATAATCATGGGAGACTTCAACACACCTCTATCACCACTGGACAGATCTTCCAAACAAAAGTTGAATAAGGAAACTATAGAACTCAATAACACAATTAATAACCTAGACTTAATTGACATATATAGAATATACCACCCAACATCAAGCAGTTACACTTTTTTCTCAGCAGCACATGGATCCTTCTCAAAAATAGATCATATATTATGTCACAGGGCAACTCTTAGACAATATAAAGGAGTAGAGATAATACCATGCATCCTATCTGATCATAATGGAATGGAACTGAAAATCAACGATAAAAGAAGGAAGGGAAAAGAATACATCACTTGGAGAATGAACAATAGGTTACTGAATGATCAATGGGTTATAGAAGACATCAAGGAAGAAATTAAAAAATTCTTAGAGATTAATGAAAACACAGACACAACATATCGGAATCTATGGGACACATTGAAAGCAGTTCTAAGAGGAAAATTCATTGCTTGGAGTTCATTCCTTAAAAAAAGAAAAAACCAACAAATAAATGATCTCATACTTCATCTCAAAATCCTAGAAAAAGAAGAGCAAAACAACAGCAAAAGAAGTAGAAGGCAAGAAATAATTAAAATCAGAGCTGAAATTAATGAAATCGAAACAAAAGAAACAATTGAAAAAATTGACAAAACTAAAAGTTGGTTCTTTGAAAAAATAAACAAAATCGACAGACCCTTAGCCATGCTAGCGAAGAGAAGAAGAGAGAGAACTCAAATTACTAACATACGGGATGAAAGAGGCAATATCACAACAGACACTTCAGATATACAGAAGATAATCAAAAATTATTTTGAATACTTATACTCCAATAAATTAGAAGATAGTGAAGGCATAGATAAATTTCTTAAGTCATATGATCTGCCCAGATTGAGTCAGGTGGATATAGACAACCTAAACAGACCAATATCAATTGAGGAAATAGAAGAAACCATCAAAAGACTACCAACTAAGAAAAGCCCAGGACCGGATGGGTATACAGCAGAGTTTTACAAAACCTTTAAAGGGGAACTAATACCAATACTTTTCAAGCTACTTCGGGAAATAGAAAAAGAGGGAGAACTTCCAAACTCATTCTACGAGGCCAACATCACCCTGATACCTAAACCAGACAAAGACACTTCAAAGAAAGAAAACTACAGACCAATATCTCTAATGAACCTAGATGCAAAAATCCTCAATAAAATTCTGGCCACTTGGATACAAAAACTTATCAAAAAAATTGTGCACCATGATCAAGTAGGATTCATCCCTGGGATGCAAGGCTGGTTCAATATACGGAAATCAATAAATGTTATTCACCACATCAATAGACTTAAAAATAAGAATCATATGATCATCTCGATAGATGCGGAAAAAGCATTTGACAAAGTACAGCATCCCTTTATGTTCAAAACTCTAGAAAAACTAAGGATAACAGGAACATACCTCAATATTGTAAAAGCAATCTATGCTAAGCCTCAGGCTAGCATCATTCTGAATGGAGAAAAATTGAAGGCATTCCCTCTAAAATCTGGAACAAGACAGGGATGCCCTCTCTCTCCACTTCTCTTCAACATAGTTCTCGAAACACTGGCCAGAGCAATTAGACAGATGAAAGAAATTAAAGGATCAAAATAGGAAAAGAAGAACTTAAATTATCACTATTTGCAGATGACATGATTCTATATCTAGCAGACCCAAAATGGTCTACAAAGAAACTATTAGAGCTAATAAATGAATTCAGCAAAGTGGCAGGATATAAAATCAACACGCATAAATCAAAGGCATTCCTGTATATCAGCGACAAATCCTCTGAAATGGAAATGAGGACAACCACTCCATTCACAATATCTTCAAAAAAAATAAAATACTTGGGAATTAACCTAACAAAAGAGGTGAAAGACTTATACAATGAAAACTACAGAACCCTAAAGAGAGAAATAGAAGATCTTAGAAGATGGAAAAATATACCCTGTTCATGGATAGGCAGAACTAACATCATCAAAATGGCGATATTACCAAAAGTTCTCTATAGGTTTAATGCAATGCCAATCAAAATCCCAACGGCATTTCTTGTAGAAATAGAGAAAGCAATCATGAAATTCATATGGAAAAACAAAAGACCCAGAATAGCAAAAACAATGCTAAGCAGGAAGTGTGAATCAGGCGGTATAGCGATAACAGACTTCAAACTATACTACAGAGCAATAGTAACAAAAACAGCATGGTACTGGTACCAAAACAGGTGGGTGGACCAATGGTACAGAATAGAGGACACAGAAACCAATCCACAAAACTACAACTACCTTATATTTGATAAAGGGGCTAAAAGCATGCAATGGAGGAAGGATAGCATCTTCAACAAATGGTGCTGGGAAAACTGGAAATCCATATGCAACAAAATGAAACTGAATCCCTTTCTCTCGCCATGCACAAAAGTTAATTCAAAATGGATCAAGGAGCTTGATATCAAATCAGAGACACGCCATCTGATAGAAGAAAAAGTTGGCTACGATCTACATACTGTGGGGTCAGGCTCCAAATTCCTCAATAGGACACCCATAGCACAAAAGTTAATAACTAGAATCAACAAATAGGACTTACTCAAGCTAAAAAGTTTTTTCTCAGCAAAAGATACAATAAGAGAGGTAAATAGAGAGCCTACATCCTGGGAACAAATCTTTACTCCTCACACTTCAGATAGAGCCCTAATATCCAGAGTATACAAAGAACTCAAAAAATTAGACAATAAGAGAACAAACAACCCAATCAACAAATGGGCCAAGGACCTGAACAGACACTTCTCAGAGGAGGACATACAATCAATCAACAAGTACATGAAAAAATGCTCACCATCTCTAGCAGTCAGAGAAATGCAAATCAAAACCACCCTAAGATACCATCTCACTCCAGTTAGATTGGCAGCCATTATGAAGTCAAACAACAACAAGTGCTGGCGAGGATGTGGGGATAAGGGTACACTTGTACATTGCTGGTGGGACTGCAAATTGGTGCAGCCAATTTGGAAAGCAGTATGGAGATTTCTTGGAAAGCTGGGAATGGAGCCACCATTTGACCCAGCTATTCCCCTTCTCGGTCTATTCCCTAAAGACCTAAAAAGAGCATGCTACAGGGACACTGCTACATCGATGTTCATAGCAGCACAATTCACAATAGCTAGACTGTGGAACCAACCTAGATGCCCTTCAATGGATGAACGGATAAAAAAAAATGTGGCATTTATACACAATGGAGTATTACTCTGCATTAAAAAATGACAAAATCATAGAATTTACAGGGAAATGGATGGCATTAGAGCAGATTATGCTAAGTGAAGCTAGCCAATCCCTAAAAAACAAATGCCAAATGTCTTCTTTGATATAAGGAGAGTAACAGAACAGAGTAGGGTCGAAGAGCATGAGAAGAAGATTAACATTAAACAGGGATGAGAGGTGGGAGGGAAAGGGAGAGAGAAGGGAAAATGCATGGAAATGGAAGGAGACCCTCAGAGTTATACAAAAGTACATACAAGAGGAAGTGAGGGGAAGGGGAAAAATAATATAAGGGGGACAAACGAATGTCAGTAGAGGGAGCAGAGAGAGAAGAGGGGAGGGGAGGGGAGGGGAGGGGAGGGGGGATAGTAGAGGATAGGAAAGGCAGCAGAATACAACAGACACTAGTATGGCAATATGTAAATCAATGGATGTGTAACTGATGTGATTCTGCAATCTGTATATGGGGTAAAAATGGGAGCTCATAACCCACTTGAATCAAATTGTGAAATATGATATATCAAGAACTATGTAATGTTTTGAACAGCCAACAATAAAAAAATTTAAAAAAAAAAACAAAAAAACACTATTTTAAATTTTAAATATGTTTGAACTTACTACAAACAAAAATATAAAGTGTGAATTTTTACATCTTGCATCTTAGGTCAGCATTACATTTCATCTATATTGTTGCATGTGAATTTTGAACTATAACATTACTCTTGTTTTGAACCTATTGTACAAGCATATCCTAATTTATTTACCCATTCTTCCATTATACTGTTGATAGGCTTGAATAACAGTCATTTATTACCTAAGAATGAATATACAATCTGAGGAATATATCACTAGGCAATTTTGCTATTGAGTGTACTCACACAAGTCTAGATGGTGTGGATCGACCACAGGAAGTGGCCTTTTGGTGCAATCAAAAGACACAGTAAATGTGAGTTGTATGAGGCTGCTGGAATAATATAGCATTCTATTTTACAGTGGATGTTTTTAATAAGTAGAAGTAGTAAACTCTAAAATAATGATTAAAATATAGCATAATAAATACATAAGCCAGTGATGTAGTTGTTTATCATTAACAAGCATTATTTACTGTACATAATTGAAATGGATATGCAATACTTTTATATGACTGGCAGGACAGTAGGTTTGTTTACATCAGTAACAGAAAACCTGTGAGCAGTTTGTGGCAATAGGACATTAGGACACCCATGATATCACTGGGCAATAGGAACTTTTCAGCTCCATTATAATCTTATGGAATCACCATCATAGGTATAGTCTGTCATTGACTAAAAACATCATTATGCTGTTTATGACTGCAATTCCAGTTAGGAGCTTGTGCAGAAAAGATTTACTAACAGCAGGCCAGGACACTGACTTTACAGGCCTGCATATACTGTTGGCCCTTGGATGACATGTGGAAACTTGGGTTTCATAGTAACCAACTGGTAAAAGTGGTTCCTGCTTGTAAAAATAATATGGTTTATACTGAACACCTGCTTTCCTTCTTGGAGTCTGGAATTTCAGGACGTGCCAGACATACTGCATACTTGACCTTTGCCTACTAAAAACTTTGAGCACTGAATCTCTAGCAAGTTTCCCTGGTAGACAGCATTTCCCACATGTTGTCACAACTTGATGCTGGGGGAATTATGTCCTGTGTGATTCCACTGGGAAACTGCTCTGGGAAATTATACCAGTTTTCTTCTGGACTTTGGCCCCTTGAGCCTTTTCACTATGCTGACTTTGCTTTGTGCACTTCCACTGTAATAGATCATACTCATGAACATGACTCATGTCATGTTGAGTCCTGAGAATTCTTCTGTGAATCATCAAACTTAGGGTCCTTGCAATCCCTGACATAGAGCTATTGCAGATAGGGTGGATGTTTTTGTACATGCTTGTTGGAAAACATGGTGAATATACACTGAGGAGTGGACTTGTTGGTCACAGACTATGAATATGTTCAACACTACTAATTATTGACAAATATCCAACGTGGTTGTACAAATTTACAACTCAACACTTGTCATTGTCATCTGAGCCAATCTGGCAGATATAGAGTGACATTTCATTTGGAATTTAATTTATAATTTCCCTAATGACTAAAGTTTAGATCTGTTTTGTTGTTCACAAGTTATTTGAATATTTTTATGAAGTGACTATTCAAGTCATTTGTCAATTTTTCACTGGGCTATCAATTTTTTTTCTTTTTGATGTATTGGTATTTTGTATGAATTATGGATATAAAACATATGGGTCTCCTTACATATGGGTCAGCTGGTATTTGTGTGTGTGTGTGTGTGTGTGTGTGTAACAAATATATTCTCTCCTCTTAATGTTAACCTGTGAAAAGCTACAGTTCTTAATTTTAATGTAATTCAATTTATCAATTTTTCATGTATAACTTAGAGTTGGTATCTCTTACTTGAATAATATTTACTATCCCAAAACCATAAAGATATTCTCTCATGTTTTACTCCTTTTCCTTTTATTTATTTATTTTGTTTTCGGCATTTTTGTTGTGTGTTAAGTGTTTTTTTTCCTTGTTAATGTAATGCATACTCATTGTAGAAAATCTGAAAAATGAACACTAGAAAGAGAAAAAATAATCATGAAATTCATTTGGAAAAATAAGATACCCAGAACAGACAAAGCAATCCTTAATGAGAAAAGTGAAGCAGGAGGCATCACAATACCAGACCTTAAATTATACTACAGAATGATAGTAACAAAACAGCATGGTATTGGCACCAAACAGACATGAAGACCAATGGAACAGAATAGAAGGCACAAAGACAAACCCACTTAAATACAGTTTCTCATACTAGACAAAGGAGCCGTAAACAAACATTGGAGAAAAGATAGCCTCTTCAATTAATGTTACTGGAAAACTGGAAATCCATATGTAGCAGAATGAAATTTAACCCTTATCTCTTATCCTGCACAAAACTCAACTCAAAGTGGATCAAAGACCTAGGCATTAGACCAGAAACCCTGCCTTTTAAATCCTTTTAAATGTATATCTACAGTCCTCTGACAACAACATTTTTATTATTGTGAAGTCTTTCATTTTAATTGAAGTCAAATAACTTCATCAGGATACAATTCACAATTGATCATTACCATTAACTTTTAAAAAAAATTTCAGTGTACCCTTCCAGTGTACACATTTACTGTTCACATCAGTTCAAGAAAACTTTTTCTTCTTAATGACGTACCTCAATATTTTCCTATTCTACTTGCTCTGTTTTTCACTTCAGAATAACTTTTCCTACTCTATATATGTTCTACTTGTGAACTTGTGAACATTTCTTTAGAATTTTTTTAATATTTAATTCTTTTTTTTATTATTCTCTCAGTTTTATCTCTTATTTTATAGAGTTCACAAGAGAGAATGAGAATAAGATCACAGAAATAACCATTGCAAGATAGTAACAACACACAAAGAAAAACTAGGCTCAAGATAATGAATATGTCAATATTGCTAATAAGAAAGATTTTGTTAAATTGTATATAAAATAATACACTTACTAAATTGGCTTGGAATTCAAAGGAATAAGTAATCACATTGATCTAGGTTTAGAAAGGAATACATCTCAAGAAGTTGATAAATTTGATGTTATCATGAGAACATATTGTCATAAAAATGTAAATATGCACAATTGATGGTATTTTACTTACATGGCAATGTATCTAATCACTATGGACCAAACAAATTTGCAGTGACAGACTGTAGATGTGTAGTCAAATATATACTCTTATTTGGCACAAATTTTCCATTGCTCATGGAAATTTATAAAGTAAAAAAATAAATTAATTAAATGTGAAAAGTAGCTATAATTCTACAATTGATAGACTTTGGATTTCACTGAAATTGAGTACATCAAGGTCCAGTGTTAAATCAAATAAATTTCAACATTACCATGTTACTCAAGGTTACATAAATCCATCATTCTAAAGCTTTCATATACTAAGTGAAAAAAAAAAATTAGTCTGGATCAGACTTTTGTATAACAAAATATTTCTATCATTACTGAAATTATCAGTGGGATTCAGGAACAAAATAGACTTCCTTTATAAGATATTCCCATTCAAAATCAAGTATATATGCATATAATAAAAATATATTCTAATTTTTCAGAACATTTCCAGTTACATTTCTCCTCTTCTTGTTTGAGAATTTCACATTGTTCTAATCAGATTCCTTCAGCTTCCCCATTATAAATTTGATAATGTTAGGTTTTTTCTTTTAATGATAGTGTTTCAAAATGCAAATGAGACAATCAGCAAGACCTCTCCAAAGAGGTCTCCCTGAATATCATCATTTTGACAACATGATATCAAGACAGGAACTAAGCCTTCATTTTGTGGATTCAGAGACATACATTCTTTTTCTTTTTCTCCTGTACATTGAAAATGGATCTTATACCTAAATTATAAATTCAAACTTCAAATGGATAAAAATGTCAGTAAGAAATAAGATTCTATATATCACATTTTCTTTATCCATTCATTCTACTGAAGGACATCTAGGTTGGCTCCACAGTTTATCTGCTGTGAATTGTCCTGCTATAAACACTGATGTCCCTGTGTCCCTGCAGTATGCTGTTTTTAATCCTTTGGATATAGACTGAGGAGTGGGATAGCTGGGTCAAATGGTGGTTCCATTCCCAGTTTTCCAAGGAATCTCCATACTGCTTTCCATATTGGCTGCACCAATTTGCAGTCCCACCAGCAATGTAGGAGTGTGCCTTTTTCCTCACATCCTCATCAACACTTATTGTCATTTGTATTCTTAATAGCTGCCATTCTGACTGGAGTAACATGAAATCTTAGAGTAATTTTGATTTGCATTTCTCTAGTTGCTAGAGATATTGAACATTTTTTCATATATTTGTTGATTGATTGTATATCTTCTGAGAAGTGTCTTTTCAGTTCCTTGGCCCATTTATTGATTGGGTTATTATTATTTTTTTTTTGGTGTTAAAGATTTTTGAGTTCTTTATTCTAGAGATTAGTGCTCTATCTGACAAAGAAAATGTGGTATATATACACAATGAAATATTATTCAGCATTAAAAGAGAATAAAATCATGGCATTTGTAAGTAAGTGGATGGAGCTGGAGAATATAATGCTAAGTGAAATTAGCCAATCCCGAAAACCAAATGCCAAATGATTTCTCTGATTTAAGAATGCTGATCCAAAATATGCTGTGGGGGTGGGGGTGTGATTAAATGAACTCTAAATAGGGCAAAGGGGAAAAGGGAAGGGAATGGTAAGGATGGGGCATAGGTATAGGAAAGAAGGTGGAATGCAATGGTCATCATTACCCTAAGTACATGTATGAAGACACAATGGATGTGACTCTACTTCATGTACAACCAGAGATATGAAAAAAGGGTTCTATATGTGTAATATGAATTGTAATGCATTCTCTTGCTATATATAACAAATTAAAATTAAAAATATACAAAATTTTAAAAATACACAAAATTAAATGCATCACATTTTCCACAGTCTCCCTTCTGAAACTCCCCAATTTCTGTCTGTGATTAGTACAACTCTTCAAGGCTGAAAATAAGAAACAACTTAAACCTAAAAAAAAAGAAAAGAAAAGAAAGAAGAATCTAAGCAAAAATAAAATCTCTCCACACCCCTGTTCCTCTTTAAATCTACCATTTCATCTTTATCCTTGCTATGTGTAAGGAATAATGACTAATATGGAGTTAAATCAATCATCCTATTTTAATCAAAGACCAAAAAGAATAATGATGCGAATTCTTTAATCAGTGTGTTCTAAATAGAATAGGACTTTGAGACTAGAAGTACAATGTGCTTACTAGTATAAATGCTCAACACTAACTACATGCACATAGGGAGTCATAATGCCTATCTCAGTGGGTCCCCATGAGAATTACTTGAGATCAAGTGAGAGTAAATATTCCCTACAAACTGATATTGTAACAATAAAAAGATAGAAAATAATAATGAAATTATAAAAGAAAAAATATCCTTTAATAATGAATGAGGACCATTTGACAGCTGAGGGCTCTCTATAAAATAGTCTTTCTTAATGTCCACAAATCAGTGCAGACATACACACCTTAACAGACACATGTTACCATTGCCACATACCCGATTCTGTCTCCAAAAGAAGCCATGTGGTTAAACAGGACTGTGAAACATGTGCCCATAGCCTCCCTTTAAGACTTGCACACATATTAGAGTCTGAAAAGCTCCAAATAGAGAACTCCAGTCCTATGGGACACTTTTATATACAAAAAAAAAAATATTGTCACACTAGGAGCAGAATACATAGCATACCACATTAGGAGTAATTTTTCAAATCTTTTTTTGAGTTTTTAAACTGCCACAACACAGCAAAAAAACTCAATGTATGGAGCCAGGATAGATTCTGAAGAAATATTTAAAGCTTTATTTCAAAGCATTAAAATCTATATGTAGTCTAATTTTTCTAGGAGTAAAATTAATTATTTTAATTCATTTGGAAATATCCTACTCCCCAAAATAAGAAACACTTTGAAAAACATAGTTCTTGCTACTAGCTCTAAAATACTATAAAAAGGCAATGTAGGGGCTGGGGTTATGGCTCAGTGGTAGAACACTTGCCTGGCATGTGTGAGGCATTGGGTTCAATTCTCAGCACCACATAAATAAATAAATAGATAGATGTGTTGTATCCATTAAAAAAAGCAATGTAAATATTCAAGCTACAAAATGTCAGTTACTATTGCAATAGTATGTACTTTTTTCAATGTCACAAATTAGTAGTTTTCATTCTCCAGATATAGTTGTGTATGTCATAATTTATATTTGTATAACAATGTTTAGCATTTTAGAGAAGTTTCCTTTATCTACAGCTATTTCCATGTTTTAAAAAATCAGAAAAGAAACAGATGTTGAATGATGAAATATATTTTATACTATTTCAAAAATATTTGGCAGCAGTTACAGGAGTGTTGGTAGAAGAAATGCTCTGTCAAAAAGGCAAGTTTATTTTTATGTACTTTCTTGAAATAAAAATAATTTAAAATGAGATTAAGGAATATTATTTAATGTGTATTACATACACATTTATTAATATGAAAGCAACTTTTAGTGAACATTATACTTCATCATGATTTTGTGTTCATAAAACTCTATATACCTACTCATAGAGTATATTGAAAATTTCGAGTTTATTCTGCTTTTTATAATCTATGACTTTAAAATTAGTTTTGATAATTTCTAACCTTTGGCTACCTTTTTATGTCTATCACAGCTTTCAAATTAACTTACACTTGAGAAAAGAGATTAATTCATGGCCCACTATTCTTCTACAATAATTTCTAAAAGATTCTTGTCATTTGAGTAACAATGATAATTTGGGTACATATCTCATCATTTTGCAGAATATGTTCATTTTATTCTTGGTCAAGATATGATTCTACATCATTAAAATAACTTTAAAGTATCCTTACAGTTATTTGGGTGTACAACAGAAGAGACTATTTCAATTAAAAACAGGTTGTTATAATATTTCAAAAGATTTAGAAAAAATTACTAGTTGGCTTAACTGAAACTTATACTTTCTATTTTTTTTTTACCATTTGTAACAAGGATAGCCAATTCTAAAATTTTCTTTGGCAAACTTAAAAAGGTTTTATTAAAGCAAACTTTCAGGAAATGAAGTTGGCAATATATGGTAGGAATTATTATCTCAGGATTATATTTTCTTTGCTAAAATTCTCTAAGATGTCTACTGAAATTTCAACTAGTAATTCAAACAACACGGGCATCACTCAATCACAAATTGTCAACAGGATTGTATCCCGTGTAGTTCTTTTTGTATCACACCATGAAAATGGATGTGGTTGAAAACAGTAGGAAAGAATACTGTGTTTCACTTCTGATGCCCAGATAAGCCATATCTTCCAATAAAAATATATAGTATAAGAAATGGATGAACAATATTTAAAATAATTAAGGTGCTGGGAACTGGAATACATCCAGTAGCAGCTCCCATTTGTACAGGCTTTCTGTGTACACAGTAGCATTTCTAGAGCTTTGGATATATTAATGCATTTAATTTGCATCACAAATCTCTGAAGCTGGTACGGTATTACCCCATTAATGGATGAGGACTAAAGCACTAAGGGCTTAAATAGAGGTGACAGAATTAGGACCCAGACAATTTGACTTTATAATCCATTCTCTTAACCAAGTAACAAAGTTTAACCATATTCTTTTGCTTCTCCAGAGAGTAATACCTAGCCACCACACCACATTTTTTATGACCAAACAATTTGTAGTCTCTTTATCTAGAAACTTTAACAGTTATTTTCTGCAACTATCATCCCTCCTCTATTATTTCCTTTACTTTCTTCTTGCCTTGAGGGATTAGTATCTCTTTTCCATTCCAAGGCTAGCAAAAGCTTTAGTTTATCAATTAATTCCATCTCCTACCAGATCCTTCCCATAATCTTGACTCATAACAGTCCTCAAACTCCTGCATAGTATTTCTTCCTTAGCCCAGATATATTTCCAGGTCTACATCCTTCAAGCAAATAAATCCCTCCATAACCTGTTCTCCTTAGAGCTAAGGTCCCATCTTTAACTTCTTTACTCTTCCTATTTTTAAGGAATGGTGACTACCATGGAGACAGAATAGTCCCCAAGTTTTAGCCAGAGATCAAAAAAGGAATTATGATGTGAATACATCAACTGGTATGTTATAAAGAAAACAGAACTTTGGGACCAGAAGTCCACCCTGCTTATTGACATGAATTCTGGGCACTAATCACCTGCAAATTAGAAGTAATGATGCCTATTTCACTGGGTTGCTGAGGATTACATGCCATCAAGTGTGAGTAAACCCTCAAAACTGATCTTACAAAAATAAATATGAAAATATTTGTTGAGTATGAATTCTAATAATTACAACATAAAAGAAAAAATATCCTTTAATAACCAATGAGAAAAGAGGTCAAAATAAATGAAAAAGAAAGTTTCCATATATGAGAGAGAAAGAGAAATGGAGATCAAAATGGAGAGAAAAGAACTTGATGTAAACACAAATCTCTAAAGGTATTCTAGAACCCATTCACTCAGGAAATATTTACATATGTAAATATGCAGTGTTTATGGCACCTAGGATTCATAGTGAAGTAAGCAGACAGAATCTCTCTGCCATTTTACTTTGCTCACTACAACAGAATATTCAAATAACTCACCATGATGGGGGTTCTCCTTATTCAAAAGTCTTCAAAAGTTCTTCCATGACTACTTAATACATTTCAATTCCACTAGCCAGTCATTCAATGTTATTTTCATTTTTTCGAACTCCAATCTATGTTTTTCAGCTGAATTCTTTACTATTTCAACTTGTTCTTTACATGAACTCTCAAGAAGTATTTTAAAAGGTGACATTTTAAAGAAACTCTAGAACTCCTCTGCAGTTTTTGAATTGTATATTTGAGTAGAGCTGGGACATCTAGGAGCCTTGAGGAGAAAGGAGTGTTATAGAAGACAGGGCTATGAAGGATAGTGGGACTGCAGTTAGATTATAAAAGACAATACATGTCACACTCAGAAGGTTAGATCTATTACTAAAGGTAATAAGACATTCTGTTTTAATAAGAAAGACTAGAGACCAAATCTGTGTTTTTTAAAAAGTAATTCAGGAAGCACTTGTGTGGTGGTTTTGAAGAGAAAATGTCTGGTGACATGAAAGGTAATTGAGAGAATATTGCCATAATGACAAGACACATCACAACTAAATGAATAATGTAAGGGAGCTGATGAAGTAAAGGATCTCATCCCTAACAAATATTTCAGAGTTATTACAATAAAATCAAGGACAGATTGACACAATGATTTCATGGTTATATGACTCCGAAATCATGTCATTTTTCTTTTTTCTCCTTCCTTCCTTCCTTCCTTTGTTTCTTTATTTCTTCTTTTTTCTCTCGAGCCCAGGGCCTCACATGCGCTGGGCAAATGCTCTATCACTGAGCTACATCCCTAGACCTAGTGGTTCTAAAATCAGACTGCCCTTGTCTCAAATCTGTATTCCCCACTTACTAGCTTAGAACTTAAGTTATCAAACCTACTCTGTCAAGGTACCATAACTTCCCTGAATTTATATATTCTCATCTGAAAAGTAGGGATAACCATCCTACCGACCTCCACAGAGTTACAATTAAAGTCAGTAATCCCTACCAAGTGCTTGGCACCAATGCTGGCTTATGAAGTGCTCTACAAATGTTAGGTATACACTGAATCCCTAACAAGTAGAGTCAGACACATTGTTCACACTTGAAGCCTCCCTCAAGACTTTGTGTGTGTCCTCTGATTTGTTAGTGTTCCTTACACTCTACACCTTCTACATTTTCACCTCTTTTGGATCACTTTTCATGCCATCTCTTTCCAGTTTCCGTCTGTCAAAATCCATCATAACTGCACAGTCCCCAGGTTAATCACATGTGAATTTTCAGCATTTAGCACATTTTAGATATTAGTCAAATTTGATCAATGTTTTCTGAAAACTTTACCAAACATAATTTTTTTCTGCTTCCGAACTTTCACAGGACTTTGTATCAACCTTTTTTTTCTTTTTTTAATCACTTTTGTATCACCTTAGCACCTTGTGTTGCATGTGAAGTTTTCGTGTATGTAACCAGATTCCACTTATTTCACCTGAGTCATTTTTCCATTGAAAGTATTCTGGTGCTTTATTCTTGATCAAACTTGGATCTTGAAAGAGAAAATTCAATGCCTAGCTATCTGACAATTCACTCTCTCACTCACAGACAAATATAATTCAAAGAAAAGCCAACAACAATAAACATCTTATTGCCATAAACCAAACATCCTTGACGTCAATACTCACTTCTAATGTTTCATCATCCTGGAACCTCTTTCCTGGGTAGCAGTCTGAAAGGTGCTCATCAAATACTCTTAAATTAACACAATTTGCCCCTCTGTTGATTGCTATGTACTACTTTATTTTATTCTCACAAAATTTTTCCAAAAATATAACTCAAAATGTCCTCAATTAATATAATTTGAACTTTTAAGAACATGTTCTGCTATAATTTAACAGAGATGATAATTGTTTATCCTGTTTGAGTTGTATTAAACTTTATGTATGGACAGGTATCCGAATGTTCCATGAAGGGAAATTATGAAAGGTGTAAATAACTAATAAGTTTACAAACCTAAGGCAGTTTGGCCAATGACCTCAGCAACACATGGCTCCGCTAGGTGATCTTGGGCAGGACATTAAAATGTCTTGGAAGGGCAGCCAGAAAAAGGCATGAGCCAAACAGATTCTCAATACTTGATGGAAGTGAGGGGGGAATGACAGGGGAACCCTTTCTGAGCATGCTGTGGGTGACAGCAGCCAGATAGATGGCCACTTCTCCTGTGCTCCATCCTGGTGTGGTACTCCTTCCTGCCTACCCACTGGTTGGCAACTGTACCATACTAACTTCAGCCATTCCAGGCCCTATGGCACAGAACAGTCACTCTGACATTATACGAGAACCTGGCTGCCTCTGCCTGTCACTAGGAGCCAAAAGACAGGAGTTTTCTCTAAGGGATTCCAGGAAATCTGTGAAACTGAGACCAATTAAGGAAGTAAACCACTTCACAGATTCTGACTTAACCTAAGAACAAAATTTCTATCATTTGAAGGCATCAGTACACATCTCTTTCATTGCAAAGACACCAGAATCACTCTATTTCATAATACCAGAACTCCTGCTCACAATTATTTTATTCATTTATCATTTACACATAAATAGTATCTGCACATGCTATCCTACAAGCCTTCCCAAGGCATATGACTGATGGGTCAGAGAGGACAAAAGCAATGAATGAGTCTTCTTCCACCAAACAGAAAACAGGCAAGCCAGGGTCTTTCCCCTTATTAGAAACATGTCTCTGATTCAAAGATTTTGAGTTGATGTGAACCTCAGAATTCAAACATAAATTCCAAATGTTGATTCACAGAATGTGTGATTAATTTAAAAACAGTTAAAATCCAAACACATTAAAACTCTTGTTCCAGAAAGACAACCATAGCACATTCTGCAAAGAGGAAGGTCACTGGAGAGGAAAATGTCCCTGATGCTTCAAAAGGAAGCCACACATAGTTAGTAAGACCCTGACCCCTCTGGCAAATGACACAACTGGTACAGGGCTAAAGAAGCCAAGAGACTTCTCATAAGTTACCAAAGGTGATCTCTTGAGGACTCTCAGCTGACTCTAAGAGTACATAAGAACAAGGTCAATTTTGACCAAATTGGTCTTAAACCCCTGGAAAGAGAGTATATCCAAAGTCCAGTCATGCATGGACATTTCAAAGAAAAGACAATGGTTTCTTTAACGTAACTTAAGATGTACACTTGTGTCAGCCCTACCAAAAATAAGTTCGAAGCAGAAAAGGAAGGGTTCTTGTGTGTGAGTACCTAAAATAACTGTCAGAAAGGATTATAGAGTCACAAGCTTGTCCTAAGTCAATTTGAGCCCGATCTAGTGGATCTGCAAATCTTCCTAATCTCCTATATAGATAAATTTGATCTGTTTTTCACTGGTATGATTATCTAGCCATGATATTTAGCCCTCAGATTGGTCTACAAGATGCAATGTGGCACACAAATGTCCTAACTTTACCAAGAGATCCCTAAATGATACAGCTAAAGGGTTCTCTCTGTTAAACACACACAGAGATGATAATTGCTTATCCTGTTTGAGTTGCATTAAACTTTATTGAGGTAATGCTAATGAGAAAGCTATTTTATAGAAATTAGTTGACATTAGACACCTTAACTACAGCTCAAGGGGATACCTGTTCCATTATAAAAACTAAATATTTGTATGTGTTTTTAATTATTCTGCTAATGTTTCTAAAGCCTTAAATTGCCCCCACTCATAAATCAATAGCATATTGGATACCACCTTAAGCTTTAATGAGTAACTGACCTCACAGTTTTCAGAGATTGACTAAAATACTAATTACCTTTGTGCTGTTTACAAAAAAAGTAAAGCTCTGCTGTTTTGTTTCTTGTTGTTCTATCATCATCCCTGTCCTATGTATACCTTGTTCAATCACCTGCCAACTGCCACCATGGACCCCTGGACTGCCCTGATGCTAAGTACCCTTAACTGTCCATGCTCCCCCGGATAGAGGACAAAGAATTCAGTTCATTTCCCCCAACTTCACCCTCCCTCAACA
Source organism: Marmota monax (assembly GCF_021218885.2). Taxonomy (NCBI): domain Eukaryota; kingdom Metazoa; phylum Chordata; class Mammalia; order Rodentia; family Sciuridae; genus Marmota; species Marmota monax. The sequence continues at coordinate 22,267,172 of NW_026692781.1, forward strand.
GGAAGGAGTGGTTGTTGCCCATTTTTTCATAGGAATGCAATGCAGAAATTGACAGTGGGTAAATGTAACAGTGGTCTACTTTACGCTTTGAATATAGTCCTTGTTGCTCTTTCATTACAACTGATTTTTTTTTTAAATGGACGTGTTTCTTTCTCTTCCTGTCTCCTTAGCCCTTCCTAATCTTTCCCCCTTTGTCCCACCTTAGGTAGAGGTATTTGTTCTTTAGCACACATCCATAACAGGAAGGGAATAATTTGAACCTGGGGATGGTACCAGACGACCTAAGAAATCTCCCAATTTAACAAGGGAATTACAACTCTAGACAGAGAACACATGAAATGCAGCCTTTGAATCACCTATTGAAAAAGCTTTTTCTTAGCAAAAGAAACAATCAGTGAGGTGAATAGAGAGCCTTCTAATTGTGAACAAACACACACATCAGATAGAACACTAATCTCTAGTATATATAAAGAACTCAAAAATCTTAACATCAAAAAATGAATAACCCAATCAATAAATAGGCCAAGGAACTGAACAGTCACTTCTCAGAAGATGATAATCAATCAACAAATAGATGAAAAAATGTTCATCATCTCTAGCAATTAGAGAAATGCAAATCAAAATTACTCTAAGATTTCATGTTACTCCAGTCAGAATGGCAGCTATTAAGAATACAAATGACAATAAGTATTGATGAGGATGTGGGGGAAAAGGCACACTTCTACATTGCTGATGGGACTGCAAATTGGTGCAGCCAATATGGAAAGCAGTATGGAGATTCCTTGGAAAACTGGGAATAGAACCACCATTTGACCCAGCTATCCCACTCCTCAGTCTATATCCAAAGGACTTAAAAACAGCATACTACAGTGACGCAGCCACATCAGTGTTTATAGCAGCATAATTCACAATAGCTAAATTGTGGAACCAACCTAGATGCCCTTCAGTAGATGAATGAGTAAAGAAACTCTGATATATATATAACAACAGAATATTACTCAGCATTAAAAGAGAAAAATCATGGCATTTGCAGGTAAATGCAAATTCCATTGCAGATTCCAATAAAAATTAAAAATTTCACTCACCAACTCATCATTACAACAATAAAACGTGTAGTCATTCAATGTTCTTTCCAATGTACAGTAAAATTTATAGGGTAATCTTAAGATAGCATCTCTACCATCCAAATGGATATTTGTCTTCCCCAAACCCAATGACCAAAATCTCTTTTGATGGAAATTTTTCTGAAACCCACTATCATTTGGACAACTGTTTGGAAAATGGTAATATTCTCACAAAATAAACTAAAGTTATATTGCTCATGATAAGATATCTGTGCAGCCAAAGATTCACTGCCACTCAATAAATATTTTTTTTAAATTTGGGCACAATTCAATTTTATAAACATTTATTGATTCTTACAACAGCTCCTTCTCTAAGAGACTTCTTTATTTCACACCTATTAGAAGCATATCTCTGGCAAGTAGCCTAATGGGTAAAAGACACATGAAAATAACTTTAGTATAAGGGGGGATAATGTTAAGAGCCAGAGAGAATCAGTAACAGGCTTTGAAGGTAAAGTGGGAGAACTACACATCTTCATAGCAGGAAAGAGAATGTTTCATAAAGGAAGTGGCACTCCAGTATTCTGAAATATGAGCAAGATTGTGACAGAAAAGAGAGAGGAGAGCACTACTGGAACATCTCAACTTAAAAGTACAGAGAGGATGCAATGGCTGACAAACAGCAAAAAATGCTGAGTACATGGAAGGCAGGAGAGAAGGCGGGACTCAAAAGCCACTGGGGGAATTATTATGACCTACAGCATTGGTATGTCACTTATTCACTGTATATGTGGGTGAATCTGTGTGCCTGTTACATCCCAGGAAGAGGATGTCCTACTGAAGATTTAATAAGGATTGAGATTCAGTCTTGCCTTCCAGTCTAGAAAGTTCAGAAGGCAAATTTAACATTTTTTCATTTCATTTTTGCAGGCATCAAGAAGGTTCTTGTGGAAAGAAATGAGATGAATGAGCCTATATTTTCACTGTTTTTGACACATTAAACAGATTGGAGGTACAAAATGGTTAGAACTAGGAAGACAGATGGGGTATGCCTTGAAGGGCACTCATCCTGCCCCCTTCCCCATGCTGTTTCCTTCCTGACAGAATGAGGACCACTAGCAGTACTATCCATAGCTTCTCTTCTCAGTGTGAGGTAGAAAAATAACTACCAAGAGCCAAATTCCAAGGAGAAACCAGGCATGTAGAGCCCTACTCTTCCTGGTCTACTGGGAGAACACCTGACCTTGGAGATTGTCCATTCTCCTCAGCTTCTTCAGGCTAGAAGTTTTCTGCAGCTGTCTATAACTGGGTGGATAAGACTGGCTCATTCAAGAGTTAATCCTAGGTAGAATTTTGAGATCTTTGCAAATCAAAAACCAATGCCCTATAATCTTTGGCTGCACAGATATCTTATCATGAGCAATATAACCAAAAAAAGATAATCAGGACACGATTATTTTACTGGAACAGGATATGACAACTTTTTGTGGAGGCAACATTATTTATTTAAATATACTATTATTTTTTGGAAATATAAGTTATTTTCAAACTCCTGTATTATAATTTATATATAATTATAATTTACATAGTATAATATAATTATTATAATTTATGTATGTTAATTTTCTATTAAAAACAATGCTGCAATTAGTGTCTTATATGTACCTCATTTCATAATATATCCCCTCATCCATAGATTAACAACCTAGAAAAAAAGGAGGTATGTATATATATATATATATATATATATATATATATATATTCATAATTGTAGTATATATTGCTAACTTGTCCATCATAGGGTTTTATTATTTAAGCATAGCCACAAATTAGAGGGGCCATTTTCCCTCATAGTGGTCAATTCTGTGTTTAGATTTTTATGCAGGTTTCCTTATTTTTAGAACAATTCTTTCATTGGGTGTTTCCTAATCCTAGGACATTTTGAAATTCGACTAATTATTATGTGATTACATTCTTAAATAATTCATGAGGTTCTGAAAAATAACAGTTTTCTAAACATCAGGGTATATTCCCTATTTGATTATAATAGTTTACCCTAAAATATATTGTATATTTCAGTATATAGAAAACATGACCTGAGGCCCCAAACAGTCAAATGTATCCTTAGTACAAAGCTATTAAATGGATTTTGCCATTCTAATTTGGAATTTGAAATGCAAATATATATAGAGATATATATATATATTTGCAATTATATATATACTTGTGTGTATATACATATACACACATATACATATACATACACACATAAATAATGTAAACATAATGTATAAATATACATTCTATATAAATATATGTATAAAACACTTAGATATAATATTCATTACAACAGATGCAGTAACAAATGTCATCATTGTCAATTAAATACCTTCAATATGAGTGACACACAAAGAAATGGACCAGATCCTTGGGATAGAAAAACATTGTAAGTTATCCTTTCCCTCAAAGCAATTATCATACATTTGTAGTTGCCATAAAATATATTATAAAAGTAAAATTTCCAAGTATAATATAACCCCAAATGGATGTGTCTGCATTTTACCTTACCCAATGGAAAATTTTTAGCTATATATTATCTCTTATTAAAATAATCTAATTTCCTTTTATGTAAAATAAGTATACTTAAGTTTCTTGTGAAAGTACGTTTAACTGAGGCAATTCCTGTTACTTTCATTGGGAAGTTAATTTCTGTCAGTGTAAAACTATGGTTTCAGATTATTAAATTGATAATGCCACAAACTTTCATAAAGCAATCTTCTGCCTCAAATTTTCTTCCACTGGTCCACAAAAACTAAAATATGTGGGCTGAAAATCACCCCATGGTATCCAGTTTTATATTCAAAATAATAAATGTCCATCTTTGCCTTTCTTTATATTTAAGTGATTATTCTTTTCCAAGCATATATCTTAGCCAAGGACACCTGATTATTTTACTGGAACAGGATATGATAACTAACTGAGCACAACGTTAAAAAGTATATATACTTCCTTAACATAATAAATTCTGGTTCAGTATGCTGAAAAGTACAATATGCAGTTTCATAACTAAACCCTACCCTCAAAATGAGAGGTTATAAGGAATGTGATATGTGTTTGAATCTGTGTATAAAAAGAAAAATTTGCAATGTTAGGTTTTCTTTTCATTCACATTTGAGACTTTGTTCTTCTTTTTTCTGAAAGAAGAATTCAGAGTCAAACCTGCCCAGGAAAAAGCCAACTGGCCAAGGAGTGATGAAGTGAAAGAGTAAGAACATGCATTCAGAAACTAGGAGAACTGGGTATCACCTTCAGCTCTGAAAGCCAAATGACCAGGAAAACCACCTCCCAAACCCTTGACCCATTTCCTCAGTTGAAAAGCTTGACCAGATGGTCCTAAGACTCCTTCAAGGTCCAGTATCTTTGAATATATTCTGAAAATAGATATATTGTATCTTATCTTGTATCTTTTCTTTCCAACATCCCAACAGAGAATATCAGAGAAGTAAATTGCATCTGAGTAGAATGGAGTAATTTGTGACTTTCAGTCCCCCTTTGCAAACCCTAGCCAAGTAATCTATAAAGAAATTTTGGTGAGTGTGCTGGGTCTGTGGCTCAGCGGTAGTGCACTTGCCTGGCATGTATGAAGCACTGGGTTTGATTCTCAGCACCACATATAAATAAATAAAATAAAAGTCTATCAACAACTAAAAAAAATTCTTTAAAAAAACAAACCTTGGTACACTCTAGCCCATAATTACTTTTGATGACAGAACAGTTGCTATTCAAAGAAAACAGCACAGTCAGAGAAAAACCATAAAAAAATATATTAGTTTCTTTCTGAATATGTGACTGAGTTCTTTATGATATTCTAAGAGTTTCCATTTATAGACATTTGTAGTAATACTCATTCAAGTTCTAATTTTCCAAAGTTATTTTTAACCCCATACAGTATGATTGAATTCTTCACCATGGTAACCATATGTCATTAATTTTCCAAGACAACCTCAATTCCAATTGTTTTGTCCCAAATTTAGAACCAGTGTCAGACTTGACCTTTCTTTAGGGAATATGATATATATATTCAGTTATTCCCTGTCTTTCTTCTATGATTCCAATAACAAATTTTACATGAAAAGAAAATTCTAAAGAGAAATCCAGGTTTTCAAAGTTCAAATGGTCTCATAAGCTCTCATAGTGACATAAGAAGCTGGAACCTGACATATGATTTACACGTTAAGTAGATATAGGTACCAGGAGATATTTGCTCCTATAACTGGCTACACAGAATTTAGAAAACCTGGAAAACAAAGTCAGGATGGCTCTATTGTTAATGTCGTTTTCAAGTGAAGATTAGCGTTCCTACCGAAGGACAGGAGCAAACCAATTCTAGGAAGCCATGCAGAACATACAAGAGTCTGAAGTCCCAACTGCTAGCTGGGAATCCACATGGGAAAGAGTCAGAATAGGGACCATCAGGTTCCAGTATGGGACACGAGAACATAGATGGAAGCAATGCAAGTGTTTATTTTTAAATTTTATTTTATATTGGCCATAGACTGCATAACACTGTACTCCTAAATCCTTCAATATACATCTCTAAAATATAAGCTGTTTTAAGCTTGGTTGTGTTAGATTCCTCTTTGAGAAACTGTTGAAAGCTATATTGTCTCTGAGGAAAAAAAAAACCCTCATATACACACTATGTTTTATTATTGTATTCAGGGGAATTACATCTTCCCAGAAAATCACAGGCATCAATTCAAACCGTTTAGCAAAGAGAGATAATGTCTTTATAGGGTAACCTAGTGGTGCAGAGGTCAGAAAATTCCAAGTTTGGTTGGCCTTTATAACAATTTGGATAGCCCAGTGATCAGAGGAGGCACCAGTTTCTAGAATTGAGAGGATAATACATAGAGTTAGCTTGTTTGGGGAACCAAGGATGTTTACTATGAACTTCTGAGTGTCCCCTTTCACCTAGATAGTGACTCAGAGCTTAGACTTGTAGCATAAAATTCAATAGGCCTAGCTAGCTCTTGGGATTTAAATCTACTGAAGGCCAGATAATGATGTATGCAATGAGACTGAGGAAAACAAAGAATCCACTGCTTGTGCACTATGCCCTAAAACACAAACCAAAATAAAGTGGGACTTTTTTAAGGGTCAGACTTGAATAGTAAAGGTCAGAGGAGAAGATTCTGCTAATGGCATTTGGCAAAAGGTAAAAGAAAAAAAAGATGGGGAACAGATGTGCTCTCTTCAGAATTTGTAAAGGGGAAATTACATTACAGTAGTAGGAATTCAGGTTATATAAAAGAAAAATCTTCCATCTAATGAACTTTGTAAAGCAAGAGACCTGGTTACTGATTAACATTATATTCTCCTTCCATGAAATATTTTAAAATAGAACAGATATCTGTGTGTTTTCCATGATATGAATATGTTTGTTAGAAACAAGAGTTCAGATTAGACATAGAGGAGAAATTCAAATTCTTTGAAAGATTGACATATCTATGTACTTGAGCTTTATTTCATTATAAGAATTTTATAATTATTTTTAAGCCTACTGAATTCCTGTAATCTGATGCTTCACCCAGACTTTGCTATACAAAATCACTGAGGATAAAAATATGCTTGATAAAATTCACAACATAATCACACATAATCCATTCAGCATTTTATATACTCATATTAATTTCTAATTAATTTCTATTAATAAGCATTAATATCTTTATATGTGCCTAATTAAAATTATAGTTTTAAGCAAAATGATTCTAGTATCCACATATACATATTGAAAATATTATCTGAAGTACATTCTGGAAAACTATAAAGAAAATAAGGGAAAAGTAAACATAAAAGAAGTTCTGGAAAGACTGTTTAAAAAGTAATGAGATTTACAGATTGGCTAAAAACACCAGGAAACCTCCAAAGGATATTTGACATTTGGTCAGTCAGTCAGAAAAGAGCTGGCAGATGATCAGGAGAAAATATGACTAATAAGAGCCTCTCTCCGCTCTCATACAATGCATACGAATCAGATGTCTGCTGGTTATTTCTTGGTCTCAGTTCTAAGAGTCAGGAACTACTTTGTATATTTGGCTTCAGGACCCAGCTTAGATTTCCTTTTCTTTCAACTTGTAATGTGTGTAGCTCAAACTCACACAGAATTTGGGAAGACTGTTATGATCTTCCCATCCACTCACATCATCCTTTACTTTGGCCAGTTACTGGGGCAAAATTGCCATGTCTATCACCTACAGCGGAAGTTTGACCTTGCAGCCAAATATTAGGAAGCACAGTAGTGACTGCTATAGCAACAGACTAAACAGACTATCTAAAAGGCAGAGTTAGAAGAAGAAAGCAATTCCAAATACAGGAAGGGATAAAGTCAAAACTTTCCAACATGACCACAAAGCATGAAAACCAAGAGCATACACATCCTAGTTAATGGTAATCTTAACATAAACATAAATCATTGTTTTGTGTCATTTTTTACCAATGTTACTTTTATTAAAGTATTTGTTAAATTATTGAACTTAATTTGCAGTAAACAACAAATCAAAGAACAGCATCAAAATGAGAATCCTCATCCAAAGTTTTTATATATTGACTCCTTAAATAATATGAATAATTTGAAACTATTCCATTCCTATAAAGATGTTTCCATTTAGCCTCCTAGTTAGCAGCACCAGTGTAAACCATAAAGGAAAAAAAGTCAGCACCTGTCCAAACCCTGCCTTCAGGTTTTTAGATTTTCTCTGAAAGTTTTTCATTTCTTTAATCCTTCCACTATAACCTTCTTCTCAGTCTCTCTCTCTCTCTCTCTCTCTCTCTCTCTCTCTCTCTCTCTCTCTCTCACACACACACACACACACACACAAACACACACACACACACACACACACATCTTGTCATCTTGTCATCCTCTTATCTGGAAATCATCTTTTTAAAAACTCATTTTGTACAAAAAAAATAAGATCATTGCCAATCTTAGCCCACTGTATTTGTGAAATCAAGTAAAACTTTAAAACTAGAGAAGTGCCATTTATGTTTCACCAAATATTTATCTATTTTAGATTCTAAACCATTCTAACTCAGTGTCTTCTTTTATTAAAAAAAAAAAAACTTTTAAACCTTGTACTACACATCTGATTTTAGTAAATCAATACAATGTCCTAATTGCAACACAAACAAGAAATTTAAAAAGGATTTTTTAAAATACATATTTCACTATGTAAATATTTCACCTAGAAAATAATAAGATTTTTATCTACTTAAACTAATATGAATTTAATAAAAGTAAGAAAATATTCATATGACTATTGCAGATACTTTTTATGTTCAACATCTATATATACAGATTGAATAGTCAGACTGAATGAACTTGGCAGTTACATGTCAGAGAAATTTTTGATGTATAAAACTACCAAAAATAGTTTGCTTTTGCATATATTATGAAGCTGTATCTAGGCTCAAATAATTAAAATGGATTTTTCAATTACATGAATGACTGAAAAGACTGCTAAGACCTTTATCAAATCATGTAGGACATGATAACAATTCTTCTTTGTATTCTGGGATAGGTAATGTCCCCAGTTCCAGCCATTAAATGGCAGTTTCAATTATTATAACAAAATATTCACTTAAAAATATTCAAAATTACTCCATTAATTGTCAACTGACATAATTTCAATCAAAATCTCACAAGAGTATTCTCTGTAAAATGAAAAAGCTTATAAAATATCTATAAAGTAATAAAAAAAAAGTTGTGATCTTAGTTCAGGAAAGAACAAATGAAGCAATGGAAGACAATGAAGAATTCAATAACAAGTTGATCCATTATAAAATCTTTAAAGAAGGCACACTGCAGAGCAGTCAGTAAAAAAATTAAATTGAGAATTTAAATGAGAAAAACAAAATTTTAATTCTAGAAAAATTAACAGTGTATTTCTCTCTTCACTGTACTTACTTAAACCAAACATAAACTATAAAATTAATTATGATGAAAATCATCTAAATTAATAAATAAAAAGCAAGCCATACTTGCAGAATATGCTTGAAAATCATGTAACATAAAAGATCTGCATATTCTAACATGTGTCCACCAACAAGATATATATTCGAGAATATTGTCAAGAAGCAAAAATTCAGTAAAGTTCAGAAACATCGAAATTCCCATAGTAGTAAAAATAAATAAATAAATAAATAGTGCACTTATATAATATACAGAGATGAAAGTGAATAAACTACAGCTATTTGAAGCAACATAGATAAATCTTGACGACATCATTCTGATAGAAAAAAGGCAGACCCAAAGGCATATTTACTATATGATTATATATATGTACATGTATATAATAAATTCAAAACCATGAAAAACTAAACTGTATTTATTTAGAAATGTGCACATGGTGATAAAACTATAAAAAATCAAATATAGAGAGAATATATATTCATAATAGTGATTAACTATAGAGTAGCAGTTGTAATAAGGGTTTCAATATGAGACAAACACATACACATTTCAATACAAAATAGGCAAAAGATATGAATTCTCAGGCTCAAGAAAAAAAACTGAAATTTTGACTAAGAATCTCATAGTAATACTGAAAAGAAAAACAATATTTAAAGCAACAAGAGGTAAAAGAAATATCAGAAATTGTCCAGGTATAAAATTAATCATTTGCATAAGTAATCATAGTGATAGATAGGAATATGTTGCGTTGGTACCAGTGCCTGGGGCACAGTAATAGAGCAAGCAAACCAGGAAGATGCTCTGGAGTAGTGGAAAAGGCCAAATGTTACAAAAATCCCTTTGGAAACTGAGATCAGACACAAGATGTAATTCAAAATGAATTATTCACTTAGAAGAAACAGAAGTCATAGTCTCCTTAGATTTGGCAACAGTTTCTTATAGGATGCCAAAAGAACAATCAACTAAAGTAAAGTAGATTAACTAAATTCCCATAAGCTCAGCATCTTGAAACCACAGATATTTATTCTTTCACAGTTCTAGAGGCTAGAAGCTCAAACCCAAGGTGTCAGCGGAGCCATGTTTTATATCCATACAATGGAATATTATTCAAGCATAAAAAGAAATGAACTATTGATACATGCTACTATGTGGATGAACCTGGAAAAATCTATACTAATCAAAAAAATCAAGAAGGCATAAAAGGCCAAATAGTATATGGTTCCATCTACATGAAATATCCAGAATAAGCAAAAACACAGAGACAGAAAGTAGAGTTATGTTTGCCAACGAGCAGGAATGAGGGTGAAACAGAGAGTGACTGCTAATGGGCATGAAATATCTTTTGGGGTGATAAAAATAGTCTAAAATTACAAAGTGATAATATTGAATTCTGCAAATATCCTAAAAAAACACTGCATTATAAATTTTAAAAGGATGAACTTATAGTATGTGAGTCATACCTCAATAAAACTGTATAAAAAGATATTTTAAAATATTGCATGAAAAGCCTTTTATCAAGCATACAGATAATGTATGACCAGCCTTTTTATTCATAGGTTATAAATCCAAAACTTCTTGGACATTTACATAATGACATCTCTGAAAGTGTCTATAATAGTGAATATGTTCTACTAACAAGTTGGAAGCAATCTTGGTCTCTATCATGTTTATTAAAAATATGTGCATGAAATATTCATTTCCAAAAAACATAAAAATGAAAAGATACACACTGAGTACATTTAAATGATTTTCTAAGACATGAGGAAGAAAATGGGAACAGTGAAGACAGAACAAAAGAGATTAATTAATTTCTATGTTATTTAGCCATTATTTTAAGTGAGCAATAAAATTAGAATGCCAGAGAAATGAGAAGCCAGTATACTAAATTCAGAGCAGGATGGGAGTTGATGCCTAAGTCTGGATTTTTATATGATTCTAGAAGTATGATTCAAGGGCAGGATGACTTCATTTAATGGACCAGGGATAGAGAACAAACAGACATGTGTCTTGTGTTGTATTTATATTTATAGAAATGCTTTCAGGGTCAAAATAAGTAGTTTACTGAAAGTCACTGGCCAACTACAAAATGACTCCATCAAATCCAGTTGGCCAACAAAACCCATCACCACAAGAATCTTGTCATTACATATATATTTGTATTGGTTTCATAATGCAATGCTCTGAATAATGTATTTGTGCTTTAAAAAACAGTCTTGGCCTATGACTTCTTCTATAGTGTCTTTGTTTAACTAGTTAGTTCAAAGTTGCATTCCTACCTATTTGAACTTTATATGTCTCTTTATCCAAAACTAGCATTAAAAATTATATTATCCATCCAGGCACAGTGGTGCATACTTGTAATCCCAGAGGCTCAGGAAGCTGAGGCAGGAGGATCACATGTTCACTGCCAGCCTCAACAACTTAGCAAGGCCCTGTCTCAAAACAAAAAAAAATTTAAAAAATTAAAAAAGAACTGGGGATGTTGCTCAGTGGTAAAGCGGGTTCAATCCCTGATACCAAAAGAAAAAAAAAATTTACTATTCACTACTTTTTTCATTGGTAAATATTATTTCAGTTTTGTTTTATTCCTACAGCTTGTGGTCACAATATTTTAAAATAAACTTTAATAATAAGCTCTTCATTCTATGATCTCTTTCTTTAGTCAGAATTATAATTACCAAACTAAGAATTCTAAGGAAACTGGTATTATTTCCACATACACAAAAAAGAAAATGGCATCATTTTATTTATAAGGTATAACATTCTCTTCTGTTTGGACTAAACTTCATTTCGTTGCCTAAAGTTGTCAGTAGTTCCAGCACCATTTCTCTGACTGACTGAATATGTGGCAGAGGTTTAAATCGTTTCCAGACCTTGTGCTATTTTTACATTAGTCATCTGACCAAATTCTATTCAGCATACTCTTCACTTAGAAACAATTTTTCAGACAAACATCTTACCTCCAACAAGCAAGAAGTACACTGAATTGGTATGTCTGAGGTTTAGAGGGAATTCATGTGTTTGACAAGTGTCAGATTTGCTCTTAATAAATTTTTATAAATAAACAAGATTTCTTCACTTGAACATATAGAAAACAATATGCTATTTCTAGGAACAAACTATGAGGAAAGCACTAGAAGGACTTTATCAGTTAGTCAAAAGATGTATTATCTCTTTTTAGCAAATCATATTTAGGGGAAAAGGCCACTGTTAGTAGCTATTTTGTATAAATGTAATTCTGAATTAAAACATATCCACACACATTAGAGAATCTGGAGACATTGTGTAGCTTTTGGTCAAGAAAATTTATACGAATCAGACTTTGGTGTTAGATCCAGTTTTGCTATTCAGCGGTTACTTAACCTTTCAAAGCTTTGCAAAGTAAAGATGTTTTTTTTAAATAAAATGACCATTTGTGTCCCCAAATTTTATGAGACTCTAAAGCCAAAGTCTAACCTTATCTTAATGGAATGCAATGAGAGATTCCATAGATTTGGTTCAGGACCAACTCTAATACCTAACCATTTCACAGTAAGGAAATTCTTCTTGGCTAACCTAAATCTTAAACCTTTCCAATATTTCTTTTTATAATGTGGTTAGAAAGCAGATAATTACTTTCCCTGGGATGGAAAAAATTAATTCCATACTTGAATAAAGCCAATAAATAAATCACACCTCACATTTTCTTCTCCAGACTGAATAGTCACAAACTTTCCTTTAAAATCTCAGTTTTCAACAATTTAACCATGTAGAGGCTTTCCTGGGATCCTACTTCAATTTTTCTAGATTTTGACTCTGGAGTTCAAAACCAGACAAGGAATTCATGGAGGATATGAGGAGAATGGAGCACATGGACAAAGAGCATATATATTTCAGGAACTAAAATACTTCTTAGTCCTTGTGTATCAGGACCACCAATTTTGCAAAATGATTATAACCTTCTCTTTGACCAGAATGTCATGTAAATGATTGGGTGGTTCTTCTCTACCATCCACAAACCAAAAGAAGGCACAAGAAATTCTTCTTCATAGTCTTTTAAGGAAGGATGGATTTCAAACTAGGTGGATCAAAACACTGGTTATTTTCTGATCTCCCACAATAGCAGTGTATATATGCTAGTCTTTTGTGCCTGAAGCAGTTGATAAAATTATATTGACATAATGGAAGGCATGATGATGACATAAAACAGGAAGTTTTGAATGTGATGAGGTGTGACTTAAAATTTCTCACTCTCTCCCATGGCAATACATGTGCCTTCCATGGGTTAATAATTTCTGTGGGCATTACTTTTCTCAGGTGCAATTACAAATAAAATCTATCATTTCACATCTATTAGAATGGCTATTATCAAATGGACTGAGGATCTCAACTGTTGTCAAGGATGTGGAGAAGTAGAGTCCTTGTACATTATTAGTAGGAATGTAAAACAGTTCTGCTATTATGGAAAAAAATATGGAGCTTCCCCAAAAAATTAAAAATAGAATTACCATATGGTACAGGAATCCCATTATTGGGTATGTATCCACAGGAAACAAAATCATTATGTTGAAAAGATACCTACATTCTCATGTTCATCGAAGCATTAATCACAATAGCCAAGATATTCATACAACTGAATGTCCATCAGCAGATACACAGATAAAGAAAATGCAGTCTATATGCACAAAAAGAGGAAATTCTGTCATGTGTGACAACATGGATGGACATTTTGCTAAGTAAAATAAGTCAGGAACAGAGAACCAAGTCCGACATGAATCTCATTTATATACATGGAATCTAAAAAGGTCAAAGGCATAGAAGTAGAAAGGTGATTACCTGGGATAGGATGGGAAAGTTCAGATATTTTGGTCAAAGAATACAAAATTTCATTTAAAAGAACTAAATTCAGGAGATCTATTGTAAAATCTGGAGACTGGTTAATAACAATGTACTGTATGTTTGAAAATTGCTGAGAGTAGATTTTAAGTATTCTCAACACACACAAAAAGATATGTCAGATAATGCTTATGTTAAATAGCTTGTAGCTGATCCACCATACAGAAATATTTTTAAGCAATTTGCTATACATCTCAAATATATACAAGTTTTGTCAGTAAAAAATGGGATTGTTGTGAGACTCTAAAAAAAAGACAATTAAAGCACAACCCAGGTGTGCATTACTCTCTATTCTAGCTAACTCTGGAACAATGCTAATACAAAATTAGACTCCTTCACAAGCATCCACAAGAAATCCACTTATAGCAGCATATTATGATTTGGATATTTTTACTAAAGATTTACAAGGTCTCAGGGGGTCACAGCAACAGCACATAGCACTTCACTTATATTTAAAAGAGAAAGCCTTCAAATTATTGGTAATCTACAAAATTTTGTTTCTAAATTATGGAATTTTAGAAGTAAGTGTTCTCTTTTAGAAGCAAAATTTTGTACATTACCAATAATTTGAAGGCTTTCTCTTTGAAATATTATCAATTAATCCATTAACTGAAATCTGATTATATACAAAGTTTTTTTGTTTCTAATTACTAATATTCTTGATTATTTGTAATAAGCCAACATGACAGACCAGTTAATTGTTTGTATTAGGGTAAACATTATAAAATTGTCACTTTTTAGGTCCAAATTGGCTAAATACCAACACCTTCATATAAGTCAAACTAATAAGTATCTGTCCATCCCGAAGAAAATTTTAACACATATTCTTTCCCATCAGTTACTCATAAAGTTGCTAGGGAATTGTGGTAATCTGTCTCATATAACCTACACAGATTGCTTATAATTTCAAATTTTTATCTCAGCCAAAACCAACTTCTACATTTTTTTCCTCCAAATTAGGCAGTCTGTGCTCTGAGGGCAGAGTTGGGGTTAGTTGAGTGCTGGAACTTTTATTCACCAACTGTAATGACCACCACATACTATTTACTGGATTGCATGTCTGGTGAATGTCATACCCCCTGTCGCTTATTTATGGTAAATTACCTCCTCTGTGGTTAAAGACATAGAAAAACCTGGGATTTTTTTTTCTGGCTTTATGAATGACATCATATTTCTAAAAGGCAGCTAAATGGGTACTGGAGTTTTAAAGTGAATGCTTACCATATCGAATACAACTATTATCCAATTGCCATAGTTAAATTTCCTTAGGAATTGCTCATGTATGACTCATATTACACAACTTTGACTCACTTAAGGCTCTTAAAGTAGGAAACTACTTCAAAAAAGATATTAAACAGAAGTTGGTATATTTTCACACTGTTTCTAGAAAATAGAATCAAAACTTAGATTTAATACTTTTTAAAAATAGTTTGCTTCAAAAATGAAGTGTTTTATTTCATACTGACTAGCAGTTTTCAAACTTTTTGAATTTTCATCCCATTTCTATTGCATTCATTACTTGAACTTTGTTTAATTTCCATAAATTATGCCCCCAAATTAAATTCTTAACTTATTAGCATTTAAATTTCTTATTTTTCTTTCATAAAAAGGCATATTCAGTGAATGTTCACCATTATAATTTAAATTGATTTTTGAAGTAGAACAGATCTGTATGAATCTCAGCTTTGCTATACACCAAGTTTAAAATTTAGGACACTGTTTTACCTCACTAGCAATTTTAATTTTCTCATTTGTAAAATAATAATAATTATTATTAATATAGAGGAATAAAAATAAGTTACAAGTACAAAATACATTACTTAATGACTGGTCTATATTAACCAAGAATAAAAGTACTAGATCTTAGTAGTATTAATATTATTTACTCAATAAACTCAAACAAGAAGCCCTGTAATTGTAGACCTTTTAATTATCCAAAGGTTATCTACATATATGAATTAGTCAATCAAAATGTTCTTACTGAAGCATATTACAGATTTTAAGGTGAATCAAGCTAGTAAGAACAAGTATGACTTACTTAGCTAAATTTAGCAGATTGAAAATACATGGGCTGGGTTAATATTACCTGTGAGTTCAGATCAATCATAGAAAAGCCTTACCCCTCTGTGTATTCCTTAAGAACAAAACATCACA
This sequence comes from Marmota monax, assembly GCF_021218885.2. Taxonomy (NCBI): domain Eukaryota; kingdom Metazoa; phylum Chordata; class Mammalia; order Rodentia; family Sciuridae; genus Marmota; species Marmota monax. The sequence goes on from NW_026692781.1 coordinate 22,283,240, forward strand.
GACATTATGAAGGTCTATTTAGCCATTTTTCTTACGTTTAAGACTCAACAAGGCTTGGGGACTTTTCAGGCTGTAGCATGGGTTGGGAAGACACTAGAATTCAGAAACAAGAAGAGCCTTGCTAACCACAAAGTACAAAGAGATTCTGTGGAAACACAAATATATTTTAAAATAAAACCAATATATATTGTTCCATATTGTCATGAATGTACTTATAGATCCAGTATCTTCTTCATCATAGACTCATTTAAAATATTCTAGAGGAATAGCTAGTTGTTGTCATCTATAAATGTCTTCTTCAAATACATTTGACAAAATAGTAGTGATCCATCAGTTCCCAATAGCAATATCTGAATCTGGTTTTGGCAGTAAGGAACTTTCTTTTTCCTTCTGGAAGAATCGAAGTCTGCTCTGATAGGGACAAAAGGTTAAATAATGTTCCTAGAAGCATTATCTTTATTACTAAAAAATAAGGAGTTTTCAGGAAAATAAATAGCCCTACTCCCAGAATGTCAGTAGCAGACCCCTGAGAAAAGTTCAAACAAGAACAAGAAATCATAGAAACTATAGAGATGCAATGTGGTGTGGGCAATACTGGCCATAAAGCCAGAATAGACAGGATGTGGCTAGCAGATGAAACTGCACTAACCAAAGTGGCCCTGGCAACTCTAGTCAATGTATCCAAGATGGTCAGTATGAAACTAACCTATGCAAAAAAATTAGGTAATTAAGTCTGTGGTCATGGGATTAAAGCAGGATCTCCTCCAGAAATAAGATACTACACTCCCATTCTCAGTAGTTCAATATTGAGAATGAACTACAGATCAATATTGAGAATGAAATACAGTTCAAAACACAAAGAAATTAAACTTTATGGGAAATTGAGCTTAATGCATCAGCTTCAATAATGCCGTGTAGCAAATAAAACCTGGGCCCAAAATTAGGCCCTGGAGCCGGCTAATTCATCTTTGTTTGAAATTTTTGACAGGAACAGAATGACTCAAGAGTAATGGATAAACAAAAGGTGAATTAGAACCTTGACAACTATGCCTAGATAGAGGTAAATTCGTAGGAAAGATAATGTAAAGAGTGATATTTATATTTAAGTTAATGTTGGATGGAATTTACCTTAAATATTCTATAAATGAATTCTTTTTTTCCAATTCAAGTTATCATTCAAGTATTATCATCTGACAATCCAGAGATAAAGGAGCTTAAAATCTGTACATCAAACAACTGACCAAAAAATGCTATGTGGTTATGAATAACTAAGAAATAATGAGAGCTATATAGCCTGACTCTTATAAAATTTCAATGAATAGACCTGCTTATATAAGTAAAAACCTTGAATTTACTCAGTCAAAAGTATCTCAAAAAATCAGACTCCAAACAGTGAATAAAGACTAATAAAAAGACAATTATCATCAACTCATCTTTCTGTTTGCTTCATGGGACAAAGAATCTCAGTTCCCATATTAACATTGTAATTATCAACTGCACCCTATTATTAGACTGTTTACCACTAACATATCCATTAAAACAATAAGTTCAAATGTCTACAAAGATTAATTTATTCAACAAATACCTACTGATTATATACTACATACAAGACTTTTCTAAGGGTATATAAAAATGTATAAAACAAAGTCCCTGGTCTTTTAGGATTTTACTATTGAATATATATATATTTCATATATATATATATATATATATATATATATATATATATATATTTATATATATATCATATATATATTTATATTTCATATTTCATATATATATATTTTATATTTCATATTTCATATATATATATGAAAGAAACTAATGGTTGTTTATGTGATAAACAGTTTAAACAGTTGTTTATAACTAAAAGAAGTTATACTCCATTTATGCATCATGTGTCAAAATGCATTCTACTGTCATATATAATTAATCAAAACAAATTTTTAAAAAAGATTATTTAAAATTCAAAAAGCAATGACTAAAGGACAGGGGGTTGCCAGAAATACTCTTTGATGAGGTGATCTGAGCAGAGACCTGAAGGAAGTGAAAGAATGAGGCAAATGAATAACTGTGGAAAAAAAAAAAAACATTGTAAGTAGAATATCAGAAACTGCAAAGCCCATTAGACAAGAGCAAGCTGGGCATATAAAAATTAAAATCCTTCTCTCAGCAGACCAACTAAGGCAATGGGACAGGGCTGAATATGTGGAGGGAAGAAATGAGAGAGAGTTGATTGGAGCATCTGGAAAAAAACCTACATGATAGTTTCATAAGCTGCCTAAGGATCAAAATGGAACAAATTCTAAAAAACAGACCATCACAGCCAATCACAGAAATCTAAGTACAGTCAAAGCATAGACTGTTGAAACTGGTAAGAAGAGGTTTCTGTGTGACCCTTTTAATATTCTCATTTCATCCACACACCACTAGCTGAACCCCAGGAAGCTCCCAAGTGTGGACTGCCTGCTGCCACCATTATCACCACCAAAGGAAAGCACATGTGTTGGAATTATATTTAGATAAGTGATTCAAAAATCCAGTTATAATGACTTATCAGGAAAAGAAATGTGGTTTTTCTAATTTTCAAGTTTAAAAGTGTGCCATCTTACACTGGTACAGCAAGAATACAGCATCATCAGCATGTTCATGTCACAAGATGGCTGCTTCACATCTAGTTCCCTATCTTGAGAAAGCTAAATTCTCCTGAATTCCCCAGTTAAACCTACACAACATACCTACTAATCTCCCATTTTTCTTCTCAGTGGTCATACCTGTATTAGCCTTGAAGAACCTGGAAGTTTTCTCTCAATAAAAATGAATTAATCAGCAGTAAGGAATTATGATACAAGGAAAGGAAAGGAAAAATCCAGATTCCAGTTCATCAGCAAGCACCAGTGGTGGATAAGGTGTTCTTTGATCTAAGAATTCTTTATACAGCAGAGACAGAAATTGGAACCCTACATGCTGAAATATATTAACATTTCCATTATTAATAATAAAAACTTGAAAATGCAATAAAGTTTAAAAAATGCAATGACATATAATTATCATGTCCTTAAGCTCTTATTAATCTCTTGAAATACATAGCATATGGTTATGTATTTTGAATACTTAAGTTGCTTCCCAATGTCTAGAAAGTTACTACAAAGATAAAATACTACTAAGCAGTTCAAAGGAAGCAAATTGTATTAAATAAATACAAATGTTAGAAAAAAGAATCAGTAATTCCACTTCTATCTCTTCTTCCAGTTTATTGTCTGATGCAGTCACCAGCTGCACTTGTATTGTACAAGTGTACTTGTACACTTGTAATGGCAAAAATAATAAAACTATGATCAGAATAGAGAAACTACTGCCAGAGAGGCTAGCACTAACAGATGTCATGTAATAGGACATTTAAAATCTTTTTTCACCTGTAATATATGTAAACAAAATGTATTTGTTTCTAGCACAAGCTTATACAAATGTTGCCTTCCATTCTTGATTTATGTGTCTCTCTATGAATGCCTGAATTCATTTTTTCTAGGTCATTAATTCTGTTTTATTAGGAGGCTATTGAATAAAGATGCTAGTACGTGTGGGTGGGATTAAAGCAAATTACTAGACTTAATACAACTTTATTGTCATGATATTTGAACACTGTAAAAATATCTAAATTCTAGAATAATACAAATTGTTTATTTTAGTTATTACAAATAACATACATCATATTGTATATTGAAATCAATTGCTAGAGCAATAATGACTATAAAGTATGTAAAAATTGTTATGTCATTTGGAAGATTTGGTTAAAAATAAGAAAAATCTGAGAATCTATCACAGTACAGAGGGACCCTAAGGATACAAGCTAACTACCTAAAATGTGATATCCCAAAGGAGATCCTGGAACAGAAAAATTATATTCAGTTAAAAAACAACAGCAACACAACAACTAAGGAACTCTAAATAAAGTATGGACTTTTCTTAATTGAAGTGCCTCAATACTGGTTCATACATTGGAACACATGTGCCAGCTAATATAAGGCATTAACAATGGAGGAACTTGAGTGTGAGTATATAGAAACTCTCTGTATTATCTTCACAAATGTTGTCAATAAAACAGAATCATTCTGAACTTTATTTTTTAAATATAGGGCTAAAATTCACTATAGTAACTTCAAAAAATTCCACTAGTCTAGAGTCAGTCTCTAATCTGAACCACATTCACCATTAATCTAAAAAAGGTACTAAAATTATATGTTACAAAAAATAATGCTGCTCAGTGTAATTGGTCAGAACCAGAATCAAAATCCTTGTAGTAAACAGTACCTATCAGTCCCCTCAGGATTGACATCTTGAGCCAACAGGTTGGCATTTTTTCATCAAGCTCTTCTTCTCAGAAATAGAAGAATGTAATGTGTCAGGCTTCACATAGGAAATATATAAATCTTCATCTTGATATCTCTCATGTTAAATTAGAACACCTATCACTATGGACATTTTTAACAGTGAGGCATGACTATAGTTGCTACCTCTGGTAGTAAATGCATCTGACCCTACCACTCACTGTACTTGTTCCCTTAAAGAAATCATTTAAACTTCCTCATTTTTCTAGTTTTAAAATGAACATGGTAATAACTCATATATATGCTTTACATAAAAGATTACATATAAATCATTTAATGTAGGACTTGATATACAGTTATCTCTCAGAAGTATTAGCCAGATTTTAATTTCTATAAAAGCTTATCTTCGCTTATAGTCATTAGACCTATGTACCAAATACTTCTGTCCTTATCCCCTTCCATTCAGGTACAAAGTAAATTTTACTTCTGATACTCTTCTGGTTAGGGAGGGAGTATGATTTATTCTGGCCAAAAGATTGTGAACAAAATCAGTTCACATCACTTCCAAGTCAATAGAAGATCATGAAGAAATCCTTCCTTCTGACAAGGGACCATACAGATTCAGGGAGATGGCTTGCCATTCAGTCAACCTCAGTCCCTGACTATTAATAAATGATGTTGACATACAACATAGAGCATAAGTAGGAAGTAAGCCTTTCGGGTACTAAGCCACTGGGACTTGATAAGCATGACCTAGCCCATCCTATCTCATATATAGAGTTATCAACATTAAGAGCAAGCTTTGACAACAGAATTCAAATGAATATGAATGAATATTGAAGCAGACTTTTATACAGATTGTGTCTGTTAACAGAACAGCTAAAAATGCTAAGAATTCCTGGTTCAAGTACAAGAGATAAAGAAAATTGACTAATTTTATATGAAAATATCAAAAATCTTCAAACACCATAAAAGAAATGTTTATCCAATCAGATATTCCATTATACAACACAGTTTTCTCTACCCCTAAGGATATTATTAAACTTAACGATATCCATAGATTTTTTGAAGCACAAAAAGTAATCAATTATTTAGAGTATGAAAGTCTTTTAACCCTGGTTTTTTTTTAATATATGAATATTCCTAGTCAATGGCCACTGTGTTTTAATATGGCAGCCAAACATAGCCAATTCATACAAATCCAAGGTCTGAACCCTTTATAAGGTAACCGTGATTAACAAGAACTTTTCAAAGTACATTATTGTTTGGGAAGCATTTGAAGAATTTGATATTTTTATATAAACTCACTGCTTGAAATGTCACAACTCTGTCTAATGAAGTCCTAGACCCATAAATACCTACACACAGCTTGCAATTCCAGGGCCTTCACCTCCAGAGAAAGTTAAGATAATGGGAAAATATTCACTGAGTTATGAAAAATAATAATAACTAACATCCACAGGACAATTTCTCGTCAGAATTATTTCATTTGGTGCTCACAAAAATCCCATAAGATAAGCATGGCAAGAAATGCTATCTTCATTTTATAGAGAATAAAAAACTGAAGTCGAGATGGAATAACTGATTTCCAGAAGGTCACATACCACAACTACCATGGCAGGATTAACAAGATCCTGAGTCATCTGCTCCATATCGTCCATTAGCTATGCTGCTTCTGATCAGGAATGGTGTCAAAAGCATACTTTCTGAGTTACTGGCAAAGTGGAATGTTAAAGTAAAAGGGAGCAGATTTTTTTTTAAGATATGTGTCCCTAAGGAAATTCCTTTGATAAAATAGAATGTTCTTTAGAGCTTAATTTCTCTGGCTTCTATAATATTTTTGCATATTTACCTCATATAAATTATAACCAGAGAATCTGTCCAAGAAGCAAATGAGTGATAAACTGAGGCATGAACAAATCATTTAATTAGGATTTTGCCTATTTCCTCAAGTTACCCAGGGAACACATTTTATATCAGTATCATAATATCTCATTAGCATATGTTTCCAACACTACCTTATTCTGCTGGGAAGCTATTTATTTACTTTTTAAACTTTTTAGTAGAGCCCTTTTACTTTGAAATTTATTTACTTTTACTTTGAAATTAAGTGCCCGGATTTCTTGGGTGGCCTAAGGGTGCCTCAGCAGAAACTCACATATGATAAAAACAAATGACTGAAGACAAAAGAGAGCACTAAATGGCACAGGCAGGTCAGATTGCACAGTTTGGCATCACATTTAGTAAATTATAGCCAAGTAGCTTATAGTTGCATCCTAACTGTCCATTTTCTGATGGTACTTCTGCCAAACATCAGATCACTAGGGCTCTACTAAAAAGTTTAAAAAGCAATTTGAACTTTTTGTATTTTCAAATTTGAAAATACAGGTCTTCTTTATTTCTAGTTTTTCAGCTGGTTAACATGAAAAGCACTTTTGAGCAGTAAAAGAAGATGAAGAAATAGTACAGTGAATGGAAAATGTTAGGAAAGCAAAGGCTAGACAATTCTGAGTCACTACTGAGATAGCTAAAGGAAGAGGGATTCCAATCCACTCATTAAAGTGTGGGCTGAAACATTGCTTTATTTTTCAAGAATTTCCATGGGAGGCACTTGGAAGGAAAAACAGGAGGTGGCCACATTTGACAATGGCCAGAAAATTCCTATCTTGAGAGTAGTGAAATACTGACACAATGAGAAGACACTCCACAGCACAGATGAGATTCCAGCCTCCAATGATTTTTAAAAGACTTTATGTCACTATTTTAAAAGTGAACAGAGTCCTTCAAAAATATTCTAAATGAAAAAATAATGTAGCTTTTAAATTACTTTTAATTTACTTCTGGGTTCATAAATGCAGCATGGAGTTAGTTTTGCCTATGATTTAAAAATCTTAGAATGTCTATTTTTAGTAAGGGAGAAAACTATTCTAAGATAAGAAACAATTATAGATTCACAATTTTCTTTGTAGAAAGAAATTATTGTGTTATTCTTCAAAAAGAAAAACAGAAATAAATGAAGATTTACTTTACAGGTATTAATTTAGAGTAATACCAAAATATACATTACTGTTTCCTAGGGAAAAGATGTTTATGCTTTTGAGACAATCTACCCAAATTAGGGAAGTATTAATTGCCTCCCTGAGAGAACATACAGTGCAAAGAACACAGAACAAATCCTGGTTCTGTCACTTACTAGCTCAAAGCTTCACTGTGCTCTATAAAAATGAGAAAAATAGTAGTACCTAATGCACAAACTTATTGAAAGTTTTAAATAAAATAATATTTATAAGGTGTTTAGCACTTAATAAATGATAGTCATTAAAATTTTGAAAAAATATCCACAAAAATTCTAAAGAATGACAGAATACTGTTATTTGCTTCCACATTTTTGTTACTGACCAATGAGATTTGGCATAGATGTTGCACAAGCACATGAACATAACATAGGGCCAGTGTCTCGCAAGGTGGGGAGTTTTCAGGGAGATGTAATGTAGAGTAATTGGAAAAGCTCCCACTGTCAGACTCCTTCTCTGTTCAGGTCAACAAGCATTTGATGGGTCCCACCATGCCCCAGTCATCTCAAAAGATACCCCATCCTGGCCTTCAAGAAGCTACTCCTGATGATGTGACAAGACTGGTAAGACTTGCACAGATGAAATGAGAAAATATGTGATGAAGTATAAAACTTTGGTTATTTTAAGGATTATGCAATGAATAATACAACTCAGGTTTAATTACAAGATTTAGAATCATGCACATAGAGGACCAACTGCAAACATTCAGATTAATCTTCTTAATGTATCTGAAAATGCCATATTCTACTAGTCTGACTGAAAATGTGTAAAATCCTGACTATTCTTGGTCACCTTACTTCAGCCATCTATTATACTCGTGCTTCCCACGTTAAACAAGAAATCCACTAACTTGAGTTTTATCTATCCAAATTTTAAATGTAACAGTTATCTAATAATTTCTCAATCATTTCAAAGATATAAAATTAGGCTCTACTTCACTTTTATGGGTCCAAACTATTTGATATTGTCCAAAATTGTGCATTACATATGAACATGCAAAAGACAATAAGCAATAGCACTGTGGAGTTCCACAGATGTCAAGAATAGCCTCCCAAAGAAAAAGATCTGAAAAGAAAGCATGCCCCCTGCTGTTTATGAAGTGAACAAAGTCCAACATTAAGTATCTGAACATATGAGTCCTAAGCCTAAAAAACAGCTTGGGTTTCTTCCCTCTAATTTCCTAGATTCTGATTCCAGCATGTTGGAACAAGTTTATGACCTTGTGTATCTGACTAAAGTTATTACAGACGAGTCTAGTCTTTGTCTTTCTTCTCTGCACAGTATAGAGGTGTGGGGTTATTTATCTCATATTTGATCTTTTAAGCACCTGAAGGCAAAGGATGATGTATGCTGCTAACTATGAATGTGTAGTTATTAAAAATCACTACATGCCACATCAGGCCGTCAATAATACAAGTGCCTGGAGGTAAAACAAAAAGAATCATAGGAAGCATTCTCATTCCTCCTTCCTTTAACTCCAAACAGAAACCAATATAAATCACAGGAATTCCAGAGCTTAAAAACTGCCTAATGGCCTGATTGTTTCATGTAATTCTACAAACAAATAATTACATTAATCACTATAGCCAGTTTTATGTGCTATCTTATAGATTCAGGGTATAATTATAGTTTAAATTGAAACAATTTAAATATATTAAAGCACCCAGCAATAGTCAAGAAATAAATATTTATGGAAGAAAATAACATTTTGCAGGGCTGGGGTTGTGGCTCAGAGGTAGACCACTCGCTTACCATGCGTGAGGCACTGGGTTCAATCCTCAGCACCGCATAAAAATAAAATAAAGATATTGTGTCCACCTATAACTAAAAAATAAGTGTTAAAAAAAGAAAATAACATTTTTGCTGAAATGAAATCTTACAGAAATCAAGAAAGTTATGCCATGTTGCTTAATATGATAAAAAATATTACAATGATGATGCAATATTGGTATAGGTACTTAAAAAGTAATGATAAAACTCAAGATGGCTTTAAAACCTAAAGGAAATTTGTTGACTTACCTAACTTCCAGAGATTTCAGTTAAATTTGGATCCAGTAGTCTAGTGATGCCACAAACTGTCTGACTTGATTCTAGCTCATTTTCTGGCTAGTCCTTAATTTTAAATCTAAAAGCAAAGACATCATTTCTCAGCATCCAGGAGTTTTGAGACTCCTTATAAGTGAGTCAGTTTAAGTCACTTAACCCTCATCTCTGACATAAGTAATGGGATGTATTGATTGGCTTTACTTCCCTGAAAACACCTGTATCCCTGTTATGGTTTAGATATGAGATGTTCCCCAGAAGCTCATGTGTGAGACAATGCAAGCATTTTCAGAGATGGAAATGGTTAGATTATAAGAACCGTAAATTTATTCGTGGATTAATCTACTGATATGGATTAACTGTATGGTAACTGTGGCAAGTAGGGTAGGGCTGAAGGAAGTAGGTCACTAGGGGTTTGATTTGGGGTTTTATATTTTGTCATTGGTGAGTGGGTCCCTATCTCTGTGCTTCCTGTTTACCATATCTTGAGCCACTTTCCTTCTCCACACCCTTCCACCATGTCTGCCTTACCTCAGGCCCAGAGCAATTAAGTTGGCTATCTAGGGACTGAGACCTCTGAAACCATGAGCCCCCAAAAAATATTTTCTCCTCTAAGTTGTTCTTATTGAGTATTTTGGTCACAGTGAAGAAAATCTACTTAAAACAGTCCCCAAATGAGAGAAAGCTCTGATGGGAATGAAATAGGGAGGATACATATTTTCAGAAGACATACAAAATATTTATTCATCCAAAATTAATTTGTAAGTAAGTGGAATCCAATCCAAATTTTAATGTGGTTTTTGGAGAGTCATTGCATAATATAATCATGAAGAAGTTTAGAAAACTACACATAAAAAAAAACTAACTAGAGAAGGAGAAAAAAATAAAAGCATATTGGGAATGGCAATTCAATGTGCCAAATAAAATATAAAATCATGGTAATTAAAATAGTGGCATAAAGTGTAAAAGTAGGCCAATAGATCAATCCATAAATAATACGATACAGAAAAAACTGAATAACCACTTGGAAAAATTAAATTTAGATCTTCAATTCTGAGTTCATGTCATAATAATTCTAAGTGGATACAGAGTTAAATTTAAGAAATTAGCTGACTAAACATTGGATATTTATTAGTAAATATGGTTTCTCTGAATTAGGGAGAACTTCCTTCATACATGGACAAAATTAAATATAAAAAGGTTATTAACTATGACTAACTATAAGAAAAAAATGATTACTTAAAAGAAAACAAGAAATAAATTGACCTAAAACAAATTTTATAATTAAACCTAAGGACAAGCAATATCCCCCCAAAAAAAAAATTGTTCTAAATTTAAGAAGAACTCAAAATAAGGAATTATAAAAGATCAATTAATTAAAATAACAAAAATATACAATAAAATTGATAAATAACAAACTACTACATTATAAAAGAACTGTGAATGATTACTAAAATGAAAAAATTAATCTCAGGGGCTGGGGTTGTGGCTCAGTGGTAGAGCACTTGCCTAGCATGTGTGAGGCCTGGGTTCAATTCTCAGCACCATATATAAATAAATAAAATAAAGCTCTAAAAAAAAGCATAAATTGCTATTTTAAAAAAAAGTTAACTTCATCAGTAACAAATATTAAAGCAATTAAATAAATATTTCATCATCAAAGAACAGAAATTAATATATATAATGTTAATATAAGTTTACAATAAGTATTTTAATATTCACCTTAAATTAAAATTATAATATTATTAGTTACTAACAGATGCAAATGAAAAAATTTTTTGTAAAGAAATATTTACAAATGCATGGAAATCAAACAAGCTCCTGCACCACCAATAGGTCAATCAAGAAATTTAAATAGAAATTAAAAAACATCTTGAGATAAATGAAAATGAAAACATAGCACACACAAATGTAAAATGTAGTAAAAAGCAGTTCTGGAAAGGATGTTTGTAGCAATTATAGCCTGCATTAAGAAAAAAGTCCTCAAATGTACAACCTAACTTCAAAATATTCAAGGAAGTAGGTGGGGGGGGGGGCGCGGGGAGAATAAACTAAGCTCAAATTTTGCCAAAGAATGGAAATAATAAAGATCAGAACAGAAATAACTAAGAGTCTAGAAAAACAATTCTAAAAAAAAAAAAATTGAGAGTTGATTTTTTTTAAAAGATAAACAAAATTGATGAACTTTTATCTAGAATAAGAAAAAGAAGACTCAAACAAATAAAAATAATGAATAAAAAGATGGCATTATAACTGATACCACAGCATTAAAAAAGGGTTATGAGAGAATACTGTGAATAGTTATAAATCAATGAACTGAATAACTGAGAAGAAATAGATAAATTCCTAGACTTCTATAATCTACCAAGACTGAATCATGAAAAAAAATAGAAAATCTGACTAGACCAACAAAGAGCAAGAAGATTGGATCTAGCATTAAAGAAAATTTCAGGACCTGATGGCTTCATTAGTGAGTTTTACCAAATATTGAAGGAAGAATTAATAGCAATATATTTCAAACTGCTCCGAAACAGAAAACAAATGAAGAGGAGGGAATACTTCCACATGAATTTCATGAGGCCAGCTTTATCCTAACACCAAGGACAAAGACATCTCAAGAAAATTACAAGCCAGTATTCCTGATGAATGTAGATGCAAAAAATACCCAACAAAATTGCTAGCAAACTATACTGAACAGAATATTAAAAGGACCATTCACCATAATCAAGTGGGATATATTTATGGGAAGCAATGAAGCCTCAACATATCAAGTCAATAACTGATACACCACATCAAAAGACTGAAGGGCAAAAAACATGATTGCCTCAATAGAAGCAGAAAAAAAATTGGAAAAAATTCAGCATTCATTCATGACAAAAACAAATTAGATATAAAAGAGACGTACCTCAATACAATAAAGGCCACATATAATGAACCCAGAGCTATTTACTCAATGATGAAAACTTGAAAGCTATTCCTCCACTATCAGTAACAGGAGTTTATGTCTGTTCTTGTCACTTCTATCCTGTGGTACTAGAAGTCCTAGCCAGAACAATTAGGCAAAATATAGAGATAAAAGTAAATGAAGAAGTTAAATAATCCCTATTTACAAACTACATGATCTTACATGTAAAAAAAAAAAAAACCCTAACCAAAGAACCCTAACAAAAAATACTTTTAGAACTAATAAATGAATTCAGTAAAGTTGCATGATAAAAAACAACACATATAAATCACTATATTCCTATACACTTACAGCAAATTCCCGAAAAAGAAGTCAAGAACACAATTCTATATATAATAGTTACCAGATAATAACATCCTTAGGAATAAACTTAGCCAGAGAGGTAAAAGACCTATACCCTAAAATATATAAAAAATTGATGAAAAAACTGAAGAAGATACAAAAGTGGAAAGATATTCTGTGTTTATGGATGAAAAGAATTAATGGTGTTACAATGTGCATCTTACCCCGAGCAATCTACAGATTCAGTATGAACTCTACTGTAAAACTGTAATCAAAATTCCAATGACTTTTTTGTAGAAATAGAAAAAATTCCTAAGATTTATATGAAATCTCAAAAGACCCCCTAATAGCCAAAGCAATCTTAAGTAAAAAGGACAAAACTGGAGGCTTACACCACTTGATTTGAAAAATACTCCACAAAGTTATGATAATCAACACAGCATAGCATTGACATAGAAACATACACATAGACCATCATCAGAACATAACAGAGAGCTCAGAAATAAATCCACACATTATGGTCAATTTATTTTTAATAAAGATGCCAAGAACACACAATGGGTAAAAACAGACCATGCAATAAATACTGTTGTAAAAACTGGATATCTACATGCAGAAGAATGAAATAAGACCCTGTCTCACATTATACACAAACAGCAACTCAAAATGAAGAAGAAAAAAAAAGCTTAAATGTAAGACCTGAAATCTTAAAACCACTAGAACAAAACAGGAAAAAGAATTTCATGCATTGGTCTGGGAAACAATATTTTTGAATATGAACCCAAAATACACAGATAACAAACTAAAATGCTTCTGCACAGTCAAGGAAACAATTGACAGAGTGAAGGTACAATCTACAAAATGGGAAAAAATATTTGCTACTATACATCTAATAAAATGTCAATATCCAAAGCATATAGGGCAAAATCAACAAAATAATCCAAGTAAAAACTGGGCAAAGAATCTAAATAGACATTTCTCAAAAGCAAACATACAAATGTCCGGCAGATATATGAAAACATGCTCAAAATTACTAATCATCAGAGAAATGTGAACTAAACCCACAATGAGGCATCACTTCACATGTCTTAGAATGGCTTCTATCAAAAAGACAAAACCGGTGTTGGAGATGATGTAGAGAAAGTGAGCACTTGCACTCTGTTGGATGGAATGTAAATTAGGATAGTCATTATAAAATATAATACTATGGAGATTTCCTTAAGAAAAAAAGTAAAAATGGAACTCCATTGATGTAGCAAACCCATTACTAGGTACACATTCAAAGGAAATTCATTCCGTATATCAAAGAGACATCTGCACACCCATGTTCATTGCACTTATTATTCAACAATAGCCAAGGTAAGGAATCAAACTAAGTGACCATCTGCACAGGAATGGATAAATTCTCATGCACCACAATGGAATACTATTCATCCTTTAAAAAGAAGGAAATTCTCAGGGATCTCATGAAAATCAAAGGGACATCAGTAGAGGAAAGGGACAGGGGATGGGAGGAGGGGAGAGAAGGATGAATTGTTGGGGAGAAATATTGGTCAAATTGTACTGTTATACTGTGTGCATGTATGAATATATTACAACAAATTCCATCATTATGTACAACTATAATGCACCAATAAAAAAAAATGTGGAAAGAAAAAACATTTTTTAAAAAGAGAGGAGGATTTAAAAAACAGTGAGGTAAAATACCTATACCCTAAAATACATAAAGTAATTTGTCTGTCTTGTAAAATATGGATTATGTTAAGAGAACTGAGTCAGGCACCTGAAGATTGATCTCACTCATTTGGAATCTAAAACAGTTGACCTCATAGAAATAGACAGCAGAATGCTTATCAGGGATGTGGGTTAGGGTGAAGATAATGTTTCAAAGGCTACAAATTTTCACTTAGAAAGGAGTCCAAGAGATCTATTGTATAACAGATGACTATAGTTAATAACAATGTATGTTGTTATTAGAAAATAGATCTAAAGTGTTCTCAACACACATACACACAAAAAAACATTACGTATATAAGGTCAATACATACATTAAATAGCTTCAGTTAGCTATTCCACAATATATACATATCTTATAACATACAATAAACTTCTATAACTTTTGTTAATCTTAGAAATTAAAAAAGGAAAAATTCACACAACTTAAAAACATACACAATAACTGTAGACACTTTTTATTCATTAATTTTATAAATTAACTTTTAAAAAATAGACATTAAAATATACATTATATACAAAATACTATTTTGTGTATCATTTATTTAAAGTCATGTACATTTGCAAAGCAAAGCTAAGACTTATGTTTTGGTGTAATTATTCCCAGGAAAAATACATGACCAAAAATAAGCATTTTAAAATATGTCTATAATAGGACTCATTCTTTTACCAGTTTTAATGTAACATCATAATCAAGTTATAATGCTAAAGAAATAAAAAATGCTAAAGAAATTGATTTTGTAATTGATAAATTAGAGATAGTTTCAAAAATAAATATTATTGGTCTTTTAACCAAATATTGGGAAATAATATACACCATATTTTAATTTTAAAATAGTGTACAGTCAATCCTCAATCTTCCATGTCTACATTCTCTGCATCAACAATTCATCAACTGTATGTAGATGAAAAATATTTCCAAAAAATTGCACCTTACTGAACATGTATAGACTGCTTTATAGTCATTATTCTCTAAACAATTCAGTGTAACAATGATTTACATAGCATCCCCATTCATTGTAAGTAATCTAGAGAAGAGTTAAATATATTCAAATCCTAAATTATATACTTTAGGTTACGTACAAATACTATATCATACACATAGGTTACACGCAAACACTGTGCCATTTTACATAAGGAACCTAAGCATCCAAGGATTCTTGGTATTCATGGTGAATCCTGAAATGAATCCCCTGCAAATACTAAGGGGAGATTGCATAATGCTGATGCAGTAATACGGATGTGTATTCTTTAAAATTGGAAATGTTGGGGTGGGAACTGGGGTTCAGTGGAAGAGAGCTTGCCTAGCAATTGAAAGGACCTCATTCCATTCCAGCCCTGGATGATGATGAGGAGGAGGAGGAGGAGGAGGAAGGTTGAATATTTTTTAAAAAATTAAACAAGAGAATTGAGAGAAGTGAGCATATTCTACATATATTTAAGGGATGAAAGTCTAGAAAATATTTGTCAAAACATTTTGATTTTTACACACCTTGAGTACAGATTGGCTCTTTTTAAAAAGGTTTTAAAAAATCCAATTGTGCTGGTAGATAGCTTTACATTCATTCAAGAGAACAAATTGAAAGGTTTAGATTTCGTTGCTGATTAAAGGAGAAAGAACTTTGAATGCTGATTCACATGCTTGTGATTTGTATGAGTCCATGATATTTACTGAATAGGAAGTAATTGTAAGCGAAGGGAATCAAAGTTTGATTTGGATTTTTTGAGTCTAAAGTGATTTTAAGGCCTCCAATTGTACTATCAAATGGGCATTTAGATATTTGTGTCCAAAGAAGAGATTTGGAAAAGATAGATTTTTTTATTCCATCTTAGAGATAGTAATTGAAACTATTTATAGAGATAAGAAGATTCAAAATGAGAGAAGAGAATACAGAAATAGAAGAAAGCTATGACAGAGCTTGAGTGACTACATTTAAAATGCAGGAAAAAGTAAAATAACAAAAAAATGCACGAAAGGTGTGACTTGACAAAGCAGACTGAAAAGGAATCATCTGAAGGAAAAATCAGAACAGTATAGCACCATGGTAGTCAAAGGATCCAGGAGCACTTGCTGAGATGGGCAAATGCCTAGTAATGCAGAAAGCTGCTGCAACAGTCAAGCAGGATGAAGACAAAATACAATGAGTTTGCAATGTGAAAATAAAAAGAGTAAGAGCAGTTTGAGGTAGAGGTTTTGGGAAAGTAACCACATTGAAGAGTAAATTCACCCTACATACTAAAAAGAACCAATACATGTAGATAACTCTGTCAAGAAGTTTTCCTATTGGAGGGTTTACTGAAAGGAAAAGCAAGATAGAAATACTTTTGAAGATTTTTGTTCACATGCACACACACACACACAAACACACACACACACAAACACACACACACATATCATTTGATATAGGTCCCCTAAATATCTTTTAAAAGGATATTTGTTAGTCATAACAAATAAATGAAAGATATTAAGCCATAAAATAGGGAAAATATCTCTACGTTTTAGAAAGGACCCATTATTGAATTAAGAAGTCCAATGTACAAACTCATAAACAATGACTTTGTTCTAGGTTCTAAAGTACAGAGCTTCCTCCTTGGATATTTTAGTAAATTAAAAAAATGTTTCAGGCTCTGTCTACATTGTCCGGCAGCCACATCCAGAGGTTGGAGCTGGGCTGCGTGCCGAGCCCTGTCCTCCGAAGGCTGGACCGCGGCCTCGAGCGCCTCGGTCACCTGTTCGCCACTGCACCTTCGGGCAGAGCCTGCTCTGGGATCGTTCTGCATCCCCCTGCGAAGGGACCCGTGCTCTGGAGGAGGGGGCTGGAGAGCCGCGGCGGCAGCCGCTTGGGCCCCAGGGGCCGAGCACCGGGCTGAGGAGCAGCGGAGGCCGCGGCAGCTCCGCTAAGGTCGCAGACGAGCGCAGCGACTGTGAGCGCAGCCCAGAGGCGGAGGCAACGGCGGCGGGGTTTCATTTCTAGAAATCTGGACTGGAAACAGAAGCAGCAGTTTGTATAATCCCAAGAACTTGCTTATGCCAGGAAGCTGTAAGGGTAACATGAATATCATTGAGGAGATCTAACATGGTGGCGGGCGTGGAGAGATCAAGTCTCTGACATCTTCAACTGCGCGGGCATAGGGAGCCGTAAATTGTCTAAATGCTGTTTGCTCAGGATCACTAGGCAATGCTGAGCTGACGTGGATCTGGGGCGTACAGTCTGGGCCCCTCAGAACATACACACCGAGCCCGGATCGGCTGCATTCAAGCTCCGGTTCGCCTGCTTCTCATGACTCGGCACTAACGATCCCGCTGAAATAACTGGTCAGCCCTTATGAACTTACAGAGGTAAAAGCCAACCGAGCCTTCATAGGCAGTGGCCACAGGATTGAAACGGGGATTGGGAGAGACAGTCAGGACCCACCCGTTGCATTGGTCACCCAGCAAAGGGAACGAACGGTCACCATTTGCATGGGATACCACCTTGGCAGAGAACTGACGTCACGGGCGGAGGAGATAACTGCATTGAAACCAGCGTGACAGGTGTGTAATCCCCTAGCCATCTCTCTCCACACAGCGGGGAAACCTTAAGGGCCCCTCCCAGCTCTCCTGTGAGCGCAATAGCCAGACCAAGGGAATCAGGAGTGGCGCGGGACTCGCGGTGCGGAACTCCCGGCTACCACTCCAACCAGTGCTGACAACTGAGGTCTCTTGCACCAGCTACTGGGGGCATGGCTACCGGAGGGCAAGCAAATTTGCTGGGGGTTCTCAGCCCCAAGCTCTACAAACTTAGGGTCTGAGGGAGGCAAACAGGGAGAGTGAGCCCAGACGTTCATGAAAACAGGGCTCCCAGGAGCAGCAGACCTGGCGTGTAGCCAGTATTGTGGTGAGCTTCACAGGTGAGCGCGGCCTGGCTTGAGGAAACACAAGAGAAGGCCCTAGACACTCAGGATTGGAGACCCGCCCAGTCTAGGAGAAAGAGCTGCTGCACAGTGAATGGTTCCCACCTATTGAGAGGAGAAGCTTGGCCCAGTGGGCACAGCTCCACCTACTGGAAGAGAAGTTAATCGAACTCTAGGACTGCATTTATTATTATTATTATAATTATTATCATTCTTTTTTCTTTTTCTTTTTTTTTCTTTTTCTTTCATTTTCAATTTTTATTTGTTGTTGTTCTTTAACTTTTTTTTCAATGTTTTTAATTTTTTTATTTTATTATTATTATTATTATTTTAAATTTTAATTTTCATTTTTTTATTATCATTATTATTTTTGTAAAAAAAATTTTTTTCTTTTCTTTCTTTGTTTATTTTCTAATTTTGTTTTTGTTTTTGTTTCTTTTGTCTTTTCATTTCTTTTCAGTTTTCTTATTCCCCCTTCCTTGAATTCTACCTGCCTACTCTCATTCTCTTTAGTGACTTCTTCCCTTCCCTTCTAATATCTTTCCTCCCAAGTATCAAATAAATTTATAAGAGTAAACAGTAACTCAGCAGTCAAACAGAACAAGAAGTAACATGAGCAGCATAAAAAAGCAAGGAAGAAAAGGAGTACAAACAATGAAGGACAGCCTAAATATTCAGGAGGACCTAGAGTCAGCAGAAAAAATGGTCATAAAAAGAACTCAAGGAATACCTTAGACAGATGGAATGGAACCATAAAGAGGATACGAGACAGCAAATCCAAACAGTAAAAGAACACTTTGAAAATGAATTACATAAACAGATAAAAGAAGAAGTTAAACATCTTTATCAGGAGATAGAGATTATAAAAAAAAATCAAACAATAATTCTAGAAATGAAGGAAACGATAAACCAAATCAAAAACTCAATTGAGAGTATCACTAACAGAGTGGAGCAAGTAGAAGCAAGAACGTCAGATAATGAAGACAAAATATATCATCTTGAAAAGAGCCTAGCCAACTCAGAAAGGCTGGTTAAAAATCACGAGAAAAACATCCAAGAGATATGGGATAACATAAAAAAACCAAACCTACGAGTCATCGGGATAGAAGAAGGTACAGAGATTCAAACCAAGGGAATGAGTAACCTGCTGAATGAAATAATTATAGAAAACTTTCCAGAAATAAAAAAGGAAACGGATATACAAATTGTAGATGCATACAGGACGCCAAGACACATTGTTATGAAGATATCCAATATACAGAACAAAGAGAAAATATTAAAAGCTACAAGAGAAAGGAGGCAGATTACATTCAGGGGTAAACCAATAAGGTTAACAACGGATTTTTCATCACAGATGCTGAAAGTGAGAAGATCCTGGAACAACGTATTTCAAACACTGAAAGACAATAGATGCCAACCAAGAATTCTGTATCCAGCAAAATTAAGCTTCAGGTATGACAATGAAATAAAAATCTTTCATGATAAACAAAAGCTAAAAGAATTTGCAGCCAGAAAACCAGCATTGCAAAGCATCTTGAGCAAAACACTACACGAGGAAGAAATGAAAAACAATAACCAAAACCATCAGTGGGAAGTGCCTCTATAAAGACAGAGGGCAGGGGGAAAGCTAACCATGGAGAAACAAACTAAATTAAAAAAAAAAAAAGATAAATAATCAAACATGGCTGGAAGTACAAACCATATATCAATAGTAACTCTAAACGTTAATGGCTTAAACTCTCCAATAAAGCGACATAGGCTGGTAACATGGATTAAAAAAACAAATCCAACAATATGCTGCCTCCAGGAGACACATCTGATTGGAAAAGACATACACAGGCTGAAGGTGAAAGGTTGGGAAAAAATATACCACGCACACGGTCCTTGTAAGCAAGCAGGGGTGGCCATCCTCATATCAAATAAAATTGACTTCAAGACTAAGTTAATCAAAAAGGATAAGGAAGGACATTATATACTGTTAAAAGGAACCATTCACCAACAAGACATAACAATTATCAATATTTATGCACCAAATAATGATGCTGCGACATTCATAAAACAAATTCTCCTCAAGTTAAAGAATCAAATAGACCACAACACAATAATTATGGGTGACTTCAACACACCTCTCTCACCATTGGACAGATCCTCCAAACAAAAGTTGAATAAAGAAACTATAGAACTCAATATCACAATCAACAACCTAGACTTAACTGACATATATAGAATATATCAACCATCATCAGGTGGATATACTTTTTTCTCAGTAGCACACGGATCCTTCTCAAAAATAGACCATATATTATACCATAGGGCAACCCTCAGTAAATATACAGGGGTGGAGATAATACCATGCATTTTATCTGATCATAATGGAATGAAACTGGAAATCAATGATAAAAGAAGGAAGGAAAAATCCTACATCACACGGAAAATGAACAATATGTTACTGAATGATCAATGGGTAATAGAAGACATAAAGGAGGAAATCAAAAAATTCTTAGAGATAAATGAAAATACAGACACAACATATCGGAATCTATGGGACACAATGAAAGCAGTTTTAAGAGGGAAATTCATCGCCTGGAGGTCATTCCTCAAAAAAAGGAAAAACCAACAAATAAATGAGCTCACACTTCATCTCAAAGCCCTAGAAAAGGAAGAGCAAAACAACAGCAAATGTAGCAGAAGGCAAGAAATAATTAAAATCAGAGCGGAAATCAACGAAATTGAAACAAAAGAAACTATTGAAAAAATTAACAAAACTAAAAGTTGGTTCTTTGAAAAAATAAATAAGATCGACAGACCCTTAGCCATGCTAACGAAGAGAAGAAGAGAGAGAACTCAAATTACTAACATACTGGATGAAAAAGGCAATATCACAACAGACGGTACAGAAATACAGAAGACAATTAGAAATTATTTTGAAAACCTATATTCCAATAAAATAGAAGATAGTGAAGACATCGATAAATTCCTTAAGTCATATGATTTGCCCAGACTGAATCAGGAGGATACTCACAACTTAAACAGACCAACATCAATAGAGGAAATAGAAGAAGCAATCAAAAGACTTCCAACCAAGAAAAGCCCAGGACCGGATGGGTATACAGCGGAGTTTTACAAAACCTTTAAGGAAGAATTAATACCAATACTTTTCAAGTTATTTCAGGAAATAGAAAAAGAGGGAGCTCTGCCAAATTCATTCTATCAGGCCAACATCACCCTGATTCCGAAACCAGACAAAGACACCTCAAAGAAAGAAAACTATAGACCAATATCTCTGATGAACCTAGATGCAAAAATCCTCAATAAAATTCTGGCGAATCAGATACAAAGGCACATCAAAAAAATTGTGCACCATGATCAAGTAGGATTCATCCCTGAAATGCAAGGATGGTTCAATATACAGAAATCAATAAATGTTATTCACCACATCAATAGACTTAAAGATAAGAACCATATGATCATCTCAATAGACGCAGAAAAAGCATTCAACAAAGTACAGCATCCCTTTATGTTCAAAACATTAGAAAAACTAGGGATAACAGGAACTTACCTCGACATTGTAAAAGCTATCTATGCTAAGCCTCAGGCTAGCATCATTCTCAATGGAGAAAAATTGAAGGCATTCCCCCTAAAATCTGGAACAAGACAGGGATGCCCTCTATCACCACTTCTATTCAATATAGTTCTCGAAACACTGGCCAGAGCAATTAGACAGACGAAAGAAATTAAAGGCATAAAAATAGGAAAGGAAGAACTTAAATTATCACTATTTGCAGGTGACATGATTCTATACCTAGAAGACCCAAAAGGGTCTACAAAGAAACTACTAGAACTAATAAATGAATTCAGCAAAGTGGCAGGATATAAAATCAACATGCATAAATCAAAGGCATTTCTGTATATCAGCGACAAAACTTCTGAAACGGAAATGAGGAAAAACACTCCATTCACAATATCCTCAAAAAAAAAATAAAATACTTGGGAATCAACCTAACAAAAGAGGTGAAAGATTTATACAATGAAAACCACAAAACCCTAAAAAGGGAAGTAGAAGAAGATCTTAGAAGATGGAAAAATATACCCTGTTCATGGATAGGCAGAACTAACATCATCAAAATGGTGATATTACCAAAAGTTCTCTATAGGTTTAATGCAATCCCAATCAAAATCCCAACAGCATTTCTTGTAGAAATAGATAAAGCAATCATGAAATTCATATGGAAAAATAAAAGACCCAGAATACCAAAAGCAATTCTAAGCAGGAAGTGTGAATCAGGCGGTATAGCGATACCAGATTTCAAACTATACTACAGAGCAATAGTAACAAAAACAGCATGGTACTGGTACCAAAACAGGCGGGTGGACCAATGGTACAGAATAGAGGACACAGAGACTAATCCACAAAGCTACAACTATCTTATATTTGATAAAGGAGCTAAAAACATGCAATGGAGGGAGGATAGCATCTTCAACAAATGGTGCTGGGAAAACTGGAAATCCATATGCAACAAAATGAAACTGAATCCCTTTCTCTCACCATGCACAAAAGTTAACTCAAAGTGGATCAAGGAGCTTGATATCAAATCAGAGACATGGCGTCTGATAGAAGAAAAAGTTGGCTCCGATCTACATATTGTGGGGTCGGGCTCCAAATTCCTTAATAGGACACCCATAGCACAAGAGTTAATAACAAGAATCAACAAATGGGAATTACTTAAACTGAAAAGTTTTCTCTCAGCAAGAGAAACAATAATAGAGGTAAATAGGGAGCCTACATCCTGGGAACAAATTTTTACTCCTCACACTTCAGATAGAGCCCTAATATCCAGAGTATACAAAGAACTCAAAAAATTAAACAATAAGAAAACAAATAACCCAATCAACAAATGGGCCAAAGACCTGAACAGACACTTCTCAGAGGAGGACATACAATCAATCAACAAGTACATGAAAAAATGCTCACCATCTCTAGCAGTCAGAGAAATGCAAATCAAAACCACCCTAAGATACCATCTCACTCCAGTAAGATTGGCAGCCATTATGAAGTCAAACAACAACAAGTGCTGGAGAGGATGTGGGGAAAAGCGTACTCTTGTACATTGCTGGTGGGACTGCAAACTGGTGCGGCCAATTTGGAAAGCAGTATGGAGATTCCTGGGAAAGCTGGGAATGGAACCACCATTTGACCCAGCTATTGCCCTTCTCAGACTATTCCCTGAAGACCTTAAAAGAGCATACTACAGGGATACTGCTACATCGATGTTCATAGCAGCACAATTCACAATTGCTAGACTGTCAAACCAACCCAGATGCCCTTCAATAGATGAATGTATAAAAAAAAATGTGGCATTTATACACCATGGAGTATTACGCAGCACTAAAAAATGACAAAATCATGGAATTTGCAGGGAAATGGATGGCACTAGAGCAGATTATGCTTAGTGAAGCTAGCCAATCCCTAAAAAACAAATACCAAATGTCTTCTTTGATATAATGAGAGCAACTAAGAACAGAGCATGGAGGAAGAGCAGGAAGAAAAGATTAACATTAAACAGATACATGAGGTGGGAGGGAAAGTGAGAGAAAGGGAAATTGCATGGTAATGGAGGGAGACCCTCATTGTTATACAAAATTACATATAAGAGGGGAATGGGAAAATAAACAAGGAGAGAAATGAATTACAGTAGATGGGGTAGAGAGAGAAGATGGGAGGGGAGGGGAGGGGGGATAGTAGAGGATAGGAAAGGTAGCAGAATACAACAGTTACTAATAGGGCATTATGTAAAAATGTGGATGTGTAACCGATGTGATTCTGCAATCTGTATTTGGGGTAAAATTGGGAGTTCATAACCAACTTGAATCTAATGTATGAAATATGATATGTCGAGAGCTTTGTAATGTTTTGAACAACCAATAAAAAAATAAAAATAAAAATAATGTTTCAATTTTTCCTATGCTGTTGTTCTTTTGTGTTGATAATTATAACACAGTATGTCACATTAGGATACATTCAATCAAAATTTTCAGAACATTTAATAAATGCAGTTAAGAAATCTCATTTTAAAAATATCAGTGACTCTCATCTAAATCTCATGAATTATTCTATAAATCTCAATAAACATTTTGATTTTTACACACCTTGGGTACAGATTGGCTCTTTTTAAAATGGTTTTAAAAAATTCAATTGTGCTGGTAGATAGCTTTACATTCATTCAAGAGAACAAATTGAAAGGTTTAGATTTCATTGCTGATTTCTGATCAAAGCTCTATAATCTTAATTACTTCCTAGCAGGAAAAAGAAAACCAGTTTTTCTCATTTTGCTACACCTGTTATTTGAACTATTCACTGATTTCTACAATTGCTTAAAAATAAAAAAAAAATCAATAAAATTGTGAAACATTTTAATTTTATCTGTTTTACTCTTATACTTAAAATTAATTATTTCATCTGGCATTTTTCCCCATAATTTATTATGGTATTTGACTAATTTTCATGTAAATTTAATCATGTAAAAATTCTTTTAGAGGAGGGTTACTCTCATTTCAGAAGTACTTCTGATATGACAGACAATGTAGTTGTTAACCACACTCTCAAACTAATTTGGATATTATGACTCACTATAATGGCATGGTCATTTTTCTTCATTATAGATTGGATTTTTTTATCTAGAGAGACATTTTTTCTCATTCTGTATTATTGAATTTTTTGTGGGTTTTTTTATGTGGACAATTAAGTTTCTTGGTTTAAAAAGAGTTTGCTGTATTCTATACTGGTTTGTTCAGATTCTTGGATTGTACTGAAAATTTATTAATTTAGTATCATTAGTATATCTTCCATGTAAATCTATTTGAACATTTGGGGATTTACTTTTATAAAAATGAAGAGTCCACATCCAAAAACTGTGCATCATTTTTATTACATGATCATAATGAACATCCCAGAATTCAATCATTTTAATCAATGGACAATTGTAGGGCCTATGAAATGAATTTTTGAATTTCTTCACACAGTAAACGAGTCTATTCCAAACCAAGAAACTGCCCTAAGTGATCAGATTTATGGTAAACAAATCTGCTATATTCTATCTGGCCGTATTCCACTGGCTTATAATGATGACAAATATTGAACAGGAGACAACAGCTTAAAACTATCTACATGAGTTGGTAATTTACTTTGGGGTGAGAAAAAAATCTACTTAGGAAAATGGTCCATGATTAATATTTATTTTAGGCAAACATTTATCTTAGAGCTAAATTGAAATTGTAGAAAACACTGTCAGTATCTCACTCTTACACTTTGATGTTGACCATTCTGCTGCATGCCAATAACAGCTTTCAAAAAACCTGAGGGCTTTATCTGATAGGAGCTTGCTTACACCATACAGGAGTCAGAAAAGAAATGATTTGGAATTAATGCCCTTTGGAAACATTTCTTAGCCAATGAGTTATATGAATTATTGTGTAATTATCCCAGTGAACTCTTCCCTCAGTTGGGATAAGTGTGAGGTATTATATTCTGTCTCCCAGAATTTCCCAGCAGACTAGGCTAAGTAGTAACTTGTTCAATAATGCACACACTATGGTTGGAATTTATATGATGAAATCCTAACCCACAAACTGATGGTATCAGGAGGTGGGACATTTGAGAGGCAATGAGACTAGGAGGATGGAGCCTTCATGACTGAGATTAGTAAACTTACAAAAGAGACCTCAGAAAATTGTATATTCCCTTTTGTTGTGAGGAGATAGCCATCAGAAATATCATCCTCATCACACACCGGTGCCTTAATCTTGGACTTACCATCCTCAAGAATGTAAAAAACAAATATCATGGTTTATAAGCAACTTAGTTTATGCCATTTTGTTATGGCAGCCCAAAGGGACTAAGACAACATCCTATTGCCTGCATTCAGTGTCTCACTCCCTTACCAGTGTTTCCTGGAACCAACATTCAAATAACTTCTTGCACTCAAAACCTTGACTCTAGATCTGCTGCTGGGAAACATGGCAGTAAACAAAGGTAGTTTAATTATTTTCTCCTCTCAATTATAAAACTGTATTTATATTAGCTCATTTCAATTGGCTTTCTGAAAACATGTGTGCTTCTACATAATGAGACAGAAACTGTCACATATTTACTTTAACTCTAATTTTTAGAGAAAAAAACACATACTACCTTTTAGAGATTTCAGAAATTTTATAGTATTACTAATAATCTACGATTCTTGTACTTCTCTCCATGTGTCAATGCAGTTAAGAATAAATTTAGCTAATCATTCATCATACCTATTCTTTTTATTGATTCATTCCGTAGGTATGCTGTTAATCATTTTAAGGTCATTCTGCTAATTTTAACATATGTTTATTGGTCTGTTTCTGATGATTGCTGTTTAATCTTAGCCACAGGTCAATTTTGCTGTTTTTTAATTTGTCTAGTTATTCTATACTCTATATTGAACACCACTGATTATAAAATGTAGAGTCTTTTCCTTGTGTTATCTTCCTCTGAGGAGTGTTGAGTTTTGGTCTAGCAGCAAATAAATTAGTTTTGCCCTGAGTCTAAATTGTGAATTCCATAGTACTAAATGTAGTTTTATTCTTAAGGAATAGTCCTTCATACACATCAGTGAAAATCCTCAAGTTTTTTTCTGAGACCCTGTAATTTTTTTAGTTGTTCTTTTTAGTTATACATGACAGTAGAATGTATTTTGGGATATACATCTTCTGGTTGTACATGATGTGGAATTACATTGGCTGTGTATTCATACGTGAACATAGGAAAGTAATGTCTGGTTCATTCTACTGTCTTTCCTATTCCCATTCCCCCACTTCCCTTCATTCCCCTTTGTCTAATTCAGAGTACTTCTGTTCTTCCCTTCCCTGCCCCTGCTTATAGTAAGTTAGCATCTGCATATCAGAGACAAAATTCAGCCTTTGGTTTTCTGGTATTGTCTTATTTCACTTACTATCATAGTCTCCAGTTCCATTAATTTACTGGCAAATGCCATAATTTCATTTCCCTTTAAAGCTGAGTAATATTCCATTGTGTACATATACTACTTTTTCTTTATTCATTCATCTGTTGAAGGGAACCTGGGCTGGTTCCATAGTTTAGGTATTGTGAATTAAGCTTCTGTGAATATTGATGTGGCCACATCACTATAGTATGCTGATTTTAAGTCCATTGGGTAAATATCAAGGAGTGGGATAATTGGGCCAAGTTTCCTGAGGAATCTCCATTCTGCTTTCCAAAGTGGTTGCACCAATTTGCAGTCCCAGCAGCAATGCTTATAAGTGTATCTTTTTACCTACATCTTTCCCAACATTCATTGTTACTTTTATTCATGACAATTGCCATTCTAACTGGAGTGAGATGAAATCTCAGTGTAGTTTTAATTTGTATTTCTCTAACTGCAAGAGATGTTGAACATTTTTTCATATATTTGTGGCCAACTGTGTTTCTTCTGGGAAGTGTCTGTTCAGGTCCTTTGCCCATTTATTGATTGGGTTATTTGATTTCTTGGTATTAAGTTTTTTAAGTTCTATTTAGTTAGTTAGTTAGTTCTAATTACTTATACATGACTGCAATATGCATTTCAACTCATACACAAATGGAGCATACTTCTCATTTCTCTGGCCCTTTATGATGCAGAGTAAAACCATTTGTGCAATCATACATGCATATAGGCTAATAATGACCATCTCATTCCATCATCTTTCCCACATCCAAAACCCCTCCTCTCCTCTCACTTTCTTCTGCCCAATACAGAGTTCCTCCATTCTTCCCTAGACCCCCAACCATTATGGAGCACCATTCACATATCAGAGAAATTTTGGCCTTTGTTTTCAGGGATTGGCTTATTTCACTTAGCATGATATTCTCCTCTGCAAATAGCATAATTTCATTCTTCTTTAATGCTGAGTAATATATACCACAGTTTCTTTATCCATTCATCTGCTGAAGGACACCTAAGTTGGTTCCATAGTTCAGCTATTGCGAATTGAGCTGCTATAAACACTGATGTAGCTGCATCACTGTAATATGCTGATTTTAAGTCCTTAGAGTATAAATCTAAGAGTGGGATAACTGGATTAAATGGTAGTTCTATTCCAAGTTTTCTGAGGAATCTCCATACTGCTTTCCACAGTGGTTGCACCAATTTGCAGTTCCAACAGCAATGTATGTGTGCACCTTTTCCCCCACATCCTTGTCAACACTTATTGTTGCTTATATTTTTGTTAATTGCCATTCTGACTATAGTAAGATGAAATCTTAGAATAATTTTCACTTGTATTACTCTAATTGCTAGAGATGTTGAAGATTTTTTTTTGTATATTTGTTGACCAACTGTATTTCTTCTTCTGGGAAGTGTCTGTTCAGTTTCTTTTCCCATTTATTTGTTTTTTGAATTTAAGTTTTTTTGAGTTTTTTTATATTTCCTGGAGAGTAATGCTCTGAGATGCAGGTGGCAAAGATTTTCTCCCATTCTGTAGGCTCTCTCTTTACATTCTTGATTGTTTCCTTTGCTGTGAAGAAGCTTTACAGTGTGATACCATCCCATTTGTTAATTCTTGATTTTACTTCTTGTGCTTTAGGAGTCTTGTTAAGGAAGTCATTTCCTAAGCTGATATGATGGAGATTTGGGCCTACTTTTTCTTCCTTTGGGTGCAGAGTCTCTGGTCTAATGGCTAGGTCTTTGATCCACTTCAAATTGAACTTTGTACAGGGTGAAAGATAAGGGTTAAATTTCATTTTATTACAGATGGATTTCCATTTTTTCCAAGCACCATTTTTTGAAGGGGCTATCTTTTCTTCAATATATGTTTTTGGCACATTTCTCTAGTATGAGATAACCATATTTACATGGGCTTTTCTTGGTGCCTTCTATTCTGCACCATCAGACTACATTTCTGTTTTGGTGCCAATACCATGATGATTTTGGTACTATAGCTGTATAGTATAGTTTATGTCTGATATTGTGATGCCTCCTGATTCACTTTTCTTGCTAAGGATTGCTTTGGCTATTCTGGGTCTCTTATTTTTCCAGATAAATTTCATGACTGTTTTTCTATTTCTATGAAGAAAGACATTAGAATTTTAATAGGATTGCATTAAATCTATATAGCTCTTTTGGTAGTGTGGCCATATTGACAATATTAATTCTGACTATCAAAGAACATGAGAGATCTTTTCATCTTCTAAAGTCTTCTTCAATTTCTTTCTTTGGAGTTCTGCAGTTTTCATTGTAGATGTAATTCACCTCTTTTGTTAGATTGATTCCCAATTTTTTTGAGGTTTTTGCAAATGTGATATGTTTCCTAATTTTTCTTTCAGTTGATTCATCACTGATGTATAGGAATGCAATTGATTTGTAAGTGTTAATTTCATATTCTGCTACTTTGCTAAACTCATTTGTTAGCTCTAGAAGTTTTATGGTAGTGTTTTTTTTTTATTATTCTAAATACAGAATCATGTCATCAGTAAATAGGGATCTTTGAGTTCTTATTTTTCTATTTTGTACCCCTGTAATTTCTTTCCTCTATCTAACTGCTCTGGCTAGAGTTTCCAGGACTATATATCATAGAAATGGTGAAAGGGGGCATCCCTGTATTGTTCCAGTTTTTAGAGGGAATGTTTTCAATTTTTCTCCATTTAGAACAACGTTGGCCTTGGGTTTAGCATGTATAGCTTTTACAATGTATGTTCTTACTAACCTCAGTTTTTCTAGTGATTTGAACATGATGGATACTGTATTTTGTCAACTGCTATTTCTGTATCTTTTGAGATAACCATGTGCTTATTGCCTTTAAGTCTATTGATGTGATAAATTACATTTATTGATTTCTATATGTTGATCCAACCTTGCATCCCTGGGATGAACCCCACTTGATTGTGGTACATTATCTTCTTAATATATTTTTATGGGATTTACAATTTTGTTAAGAATTTTTGCATCTATTATTCATCAGAGATATTGGTCTGAAGTTCTCTTTCTTTGATATGTCTATGTCTGGTTTTGGTATCAAACAGATAATAGCTTCATAGAATGTGTTTGGAAAGGTTCCCTCTTTTTCTATTTCATGGAATAATGTGAGGAGTATTGATGTTAATTCTTCTTTGGAGGCCTGGTAGAATTCAGCTGAAAATCCATCTGATCCTGGGCTTTTCTTAGTTGGCAGCCTTTTGATGGCATCTTCAATTTGATTGCTTGAAATTGACCTGTTTAAATTTTCTATGTCCTCCTGATTTAGTCTGGGTAGGTCATATGTCTCTAGAAATTTGTTGATGTCTTCAAGACTTTGTATTTTATTAAAGTATAAAATTTCCAAATATTTTCTGATTATCATCTTATTATCTGCCTCTTCAAGATGATAAGACTGTGATTTTCTGATATTTTTGAAATGCCCTGAGTAGAAAAGCCATATAAACAGGGATCTCAATCATAGTGGTTCTCACCATTCACAAATATTCTCCAGTTTTGTCTGCTTTTGATTGATTTCTAGTGATTCAAATATTTTAAAAAATATTTTTTCCATAGTTTGAAATCACTATCAATAAAAGAATTAGTCCAAAGCAAGCTTCTTTACCATTAGTCGAAACCAGGCTTCATCCCTGAAATCTTTTTTTACTCATTTCTAATTTGATTGCATTATGGTCAAAATAGTCTTATGATATTAAATCTGTCATTGAGTTTCTTTGTACTCTAGGTAAGTACAATTGTTGGGCATGTTTTCTCTCTAGGTGTGGGTACTTCATACTTTACAAAGAGGTTTTGTTTAATTGCTGTGTTTTTCTGTAAAATTTCCTGAACACTTTGTCTAAAATAGTCTAAGTAAGTTTTTTTGTCAAAAGTGTCCACCAGTAGTACTTTTTCAAATTTCTTCACCACATTCTGTTAATACTATGCATTTTGAAAAGTCAAAATACTTAGACATCAAATTTTATAATTTCTTAGCTAATTGTTCCTATGTTGATAAATAATGACATTATTTTTATTCATAATTATTTAATTTGTATAATATCAACAAAGATAACTCAGGTTTCTTATCATTTGTGTATTCTAGAAAGTATTTTTTAAGCACTTCATTTTTTTCTCTATTTGTGATTCAATATATTTAAGTGGTTGTCTTATGAACAGAATACATCTGAATTTTCTTAGCAGCTTTTAACCCGATCTGAAAATCTCTGCTTTAAATAGTTCAGGTAAATTTGTTTATATTTATTTTGATTAATTTTATATTTAGAATTATTTCTATTATCTTCTGTTTTTAACTGCTATTTTCTTTTCTTTGTTCACCCTTTACTGTCTTGGACACTTGGATTAATCAGATTTATCAGATAATTTTTATTCTCTCTTTGTCACCTCTACTATTTTTTGCTGTACACTTTATATCTAGTTCATTAACTGTTACTCTAAAAGATATTAAACTACAAGTTCAACTTAAGAAAAAATTGAACACCTTTATGCACCTCTATAATATACATGAATCATAAAACATGTGACTCTCTACTCTTCTCCACTCTTTTATCTACTATTATATCCTGAAGAACAACTTATTTTAAACTCTATAATATCTAGCCACTTTTACATAATCAATTCTTTATTTGGGTTAACCCTATATTTTCACCAACATTTGCTTTCATTTGCCTTGTGCACTCTATTTCACCTGAGCCGGGGGTTGCATCTTCTCATTAGTACTTTTTGTTGTTGTTGTTGTTGTTTTACATTAAAAGCCCTAGAGAGCAAATTTTAGACCTGTGTGTAAGCTCTTGTTTTAGTCAGCTTTTTCACTGCTGTGACTAAAAGACGTGACAAGAACTATTTTAGAGGAGGAAAAGTTTATTTGGGAACTCACAGTTTCAGAGTTTATTTGGAAACTCACAGTTTATTGGGAACTTCACAGTTCCATTCAAGAACAGCCAGGTCCATCCCTCAGGGCTCAAGGTGAGGCAGAACATCATGGCAGAAGAATGTGGTAGAGGGAAGCAGCTCACATGATTGTCAGCAAACAGAAAGAACCCCCACTCATCAGATACAAAATATATACCCCAATGACTCACCCCTAGGAACATCACCTCCAGTCACCTCCTACCCACCCCTCACCCAGTTAATCCCATCAGGTGATTGACTTACTGGTTGGATTAAGGCTCTCATGACTCAATTATTTCTCCTTTAAAACTTTTTGTATTGTCTCACACATGAACTTTGGGGGACACCTCACATCCAAACCATAATAGCTGTTTCTAGACCCATTTATCAAGAGCACTACTTAAAAAAATTTTTTTTAATAGTTGTGACATAACCAGCTCCCCTGCTCATTAGGATCCAAGGACATGGTTCTTATCCTTACATAAATGTTAAATTCTCAAGACCAAAAGCTTTGTAAGTTTCAATGCCTCAGCTTCTATTTAAAACCCTGTCTTCTATTTTTCTCAAATTCTAGTACTTTCAGATTACTTTTTATTCTATGTAAAATACAGTGTTTTTAGAATGGTGGTTGTTAGAGACCTGGTTGACTAGGATAGGCAGAGTGATGGGGAAAAGTTAATCAATGGGTACTAAGTTTCAGTTAAATACAAACAAGAAATACTGATGTGACATTGTACCATAAGGTGATTATAAATGATAAGATATTCTGAACATTTCAAAAAGGTACAAGAAAGAATGTTTTTTAAATTTCAATATAAAGAAATTGTTATGCTTTAGATGTAGTGTCCTCCAAAAGCTCATGTGTGAGAAAATGTAAGAAGGTTTGGAGGAGAAATTATTGTGTTATAGCCCTAACATAATCACTTATAATCCCTTGAGGGATCAACTGAGTGGTTACTGAAGGCAGGTGGGATGTGGCTGGAGGAAGTGGTTTATTTGGGGCATGTCTATTGGTCATATATTTTGCATCTGGAGAGTGCTGGAGAGTGGAGCGTCTCTCTCTCTCTCTCTCTCTCTCTCTCTCTCTCTCTCTCTCTCTCTCTCTCCCCCCCCTTCTGATCATAGTGTGAGCTGCTTTCCTCTGTCATACTCTTCTGCCATGATATTTAGTCTCACCTTGAGCCCTGAGGAATGGAGTCTGCTGTCTATGCATTGAGACCTCTGAAACCATGAGCCCCAAAATAAACTTTTCCTCCTCTACAGTTGTTCTGGTTGGGTCCTTTTAGTCATATCTGCGAAAAATCTGACTAAAACATAAATGATGAATATTTGAGGAGAAAAATGTTTAACTTCATTTAAACATTTTCAATGTAAGCCAGACATGTTGACACAAGCCTGAAATTCCAGCTATTTGGAAGGCCAATGCAGGAGGATCATAAATTCAAGGCCAACCTTGACAATTTAGCAAAACCCTATCTCAAAAATAAAAAATAAAAGAGGTTGGGGAGGTAGAGCACACCTGATTCAATCCCCAGCACACCTCCCCCCACAAATACACACAGATACACACATGAATTATGTAATGTATATGTTTATTGAAATGTTACATGGTGCCCCACGAATATGTAAAAAATTATATTTGTAGGTTTTAGGTAGAAATAATTTTTTAAATTTTGTGTTTTATATTATTTTAATATTTCATTTGAAGTATTTTCTTGTATTCTGAAGCCCTATATTAGTTCAGTCCACTGTGTTCTTCTGCAGGTCTCAACAAATAATCTTAATGAATTTCTTCATGCTACAGCTCCAAGAAAATAACAAGATTTAAGAGATTTGACTTCAATGTGTCAAATACTACTTCTGAAAGATATGACTGCTTTAGTGATTAGAAGAATGCATGCTAATTCACAAATAAATTATACTAAAATATAATACATCCATGGTCTCCAAATTACATTTAATATATTAATATGACATGGAAACTTGGATGGATCTAAACAGAGGATGAATTAAGAGAGCACATACTACTAGCAGAAAAAGTGACAGGGTGGAAAACTTTCTGATATGAGAACAAAATAAGGCAGGAACACTGAGAATGATGTTACAATAATCCCAGTGAGAAATTTGGAACACGAACTTGGCAGAAAAGATTGACAAGAAACTTCTCATCCTAGAGATATCATATAGGAGGAAACAATATCAGTATTTGGCAAAAGTTAAAAGAATTTGCAGCTAGAAAACCATCTCTTCAAAACATCCTTGGCAAAACATTACAGGAAGAGGAAATGGAAAATAAGAAAGAAAACCAACAGTGGGAGGTAGGACAGTAAAGGGGGGGGGGGAAATAATCAAAGAGGAAAACAAACCATGCTTAGTAACAGAAATAAACAAATATGGCTGGAAGAACAACCCATATCTCAATAATAACCCTAAATGTTAATGGCTTAAACTCACCAATTAAGAGACACAGGCTAGTAGAATGGATCACAAAACAAGACCCAACAATATGCTGCCTACAGGAGACGCATTTGATAGGAAAAGACATACATAGGCTGAAGGTGAAAGGTTGGGAAAAATCATATCACTCATATGGACTTCAGAAACAAGCAGGAGTGTCCATACTCATATCAAATAAAATAGATTTCAAGCCAAAGTTAATCAAAAGGGATAAAGAGGGACACTACATACTGCTTAAGGGAACCATACACCAACAAGACATAACAATCATAAATATATATGCCCCAAACAATGGTGCAGCTATGTTCGTCAAACAAACTCTTCTCAAGTTCAAGAGTCTAATAGACCACCACACCATAATCATGGGAGACTTCAACACACCTCTCTCGCCACTGGACAGATCTTCCAAACAAAACTTGAATAAGGAAACTATAGAACTCAATAACACTATTAATAACCTAGACCTAATTGACATATATAGAGTATACCACCCAACATCAAGCAGTTACACTTTTTTCTCAGCAGCACATGGATCCTTCTCAAAAATAGATCATATATTATGTCACAGGGCAACTCTTAGACAATATAAAGGAGTAGAGATAATACCATGCATCTTATCTGATCATAATGGAATGAAACTGAAAATCAACGATAAAAGGAAGGAAGGAAAAAGCATACATCACTTGGAGAATGAACAATAGGTTACTGAATGATCAATGGGTTATAGAAGACATCAAGGAGGAAATTAAAAAATTCTTAGAGATAAATGAAAACACAGACACAACATATCGGAATCTATGGGACACATTGAAAGCAGTTCTAAGAGGAAAATTCATTGCTTGGAGTTCATTCCTTAAAAAAAGAAAAAACCAACAAATAAATGATCTCATACTTCATCTCAAAATCCTAGAAAAAGAAGAGCAAAACAACAGCAAAAGAAGTAGAAGGCAAGAAATAATTAAAATCAGAGCTGAAATTAATGAAATCGAAACAAAAGAAACAATTGAAAAAATTGACAAAACTAAAAGTTGGTTATTTGAAAAAATAAACAAAATCAACAGACCCTTAGCCATGCTAGCGAAGAGAAGAAGAGAGAGAACTCAAATTACTAGCATACGGGATGAAAAAGGCAATATCACAACAGACACTTCAGAAATACAGAAGATAATCAAAAATTATTTTGAATCCTTATACTCCAATAAATTAGAAGATAGTGAAGGCATAGATAAATTTCTTAAGTCATATGATCTGCCCAGATTGAGTCAGGAGGATATAGACATCCTAAACAGACCAATATCAATTGAGGAAATAGAAGAAACCATCAAAAGACTACCAACTAAGAAAAGCCCAGGACCGGATGGGTATACAGCAGAGTTTTACAAAACCTTTAAAGAGGAACTAATACCAATACTTTTCAAGCTACTTCAGGAAATAGAAAAAGAGGGAGAACTTCCAAATTCATTCTACGAGGCCAACATCACCCTGACTCCTAAACCAGACAAAGATACTTCAAAGAAAGAAAACTACAGACCAGTATCTCTAATGAACCTAGATGCAAAAATCCTCAATAAAATTCTGGCGAATCGGATACAAAAACATATCAAAAAAATTGTGCACCATGATCAAGTAGGATTCATCCCTGGGATGCAAGGCTGGTTCAATATACAGAAATCAATAAATGTTATTCACCACATCAATAGACTTAAAAATAAGAACCATATGATCATCTCGATAGATGCGGAAAAAGCATTCGACAAAGTACAGCATTCCTTTATGTTCAAAACTCTAGAAAAACTAGGGATAACAGGAACATACCTCAATATTGTAAAAGCAATCTATGCTAAGCCTCAGGCTAGCATCATTCTGAATGGAGAAAAACTGAAGGCATTCCCTCTAAAATCTGGAACAAGACAGGGATGCCCTCTCTCACCACTTCTGTTCAACATAGTTCTCGAAACACTGGCCAGAGCAATTAGACAGACGAAAGAAATTAAAGGCATAAAAATAGGAAAAGAAGAACTTAAATTATCACTATTTGCAGGTGACATGATTCTATACCTAGCAGACCCAAAAGGCTCTACAAAGAAACTATTAGAGCTAATAAATGAATTCAGCAAAGTGGCAGGATATAAAATCAACACGCATAAATCAAAGGCATTCCTGTATATCAGCAACAAATCCTCTGAAATAGAAAAGAGGACAACCACTCCATTCACAATATCTTCAAAAAAAAATAAAATACTTGGGAATCAACCTAACAAAAGAGGTGAAAGTCTTATACAATGAAACTACAGAACCCTAAAGAGAGAAATAGAAGAAGATCTTAGAAGATGGAAAAATATACCCTGTTCATGGATAGGCAGAACTAACATCATCAAAATGGCGATATTACCAAAAGTTCTCTATAGGTTTAATGCAATGCCAATCAAAATCCCAACGGCATTTCTTGTAGAAATAGAGAAAGCAATCATGAAATTCATATGGAAAAATAAAAGACCCAGAATAGCAAAAGCAATTCTAAGCAGGAAGTGCGAATCAGGCGGTATAGCGATACCAGACTTAAAACTATATTACAGAGCAATAGTAACAAAAACAGCATGGTACTGGTACCAAAACAGGCGGGTGGACCAATGGTACAGAATAGAGGACACAGAAACCAATCCACAAAACTACAACTATCTTATATTTGATAAAGGGGCTAAAAGCATGCAATGGAGGAAGGATAGCAACTTCAACAAATGGTGCTGGGAAAACTGGAAATCCATATGCAACAAAATGAAACTGAATCCCTTTCTCTCGCCATGCACAAAAGTTAATTCAAAATGGATCAAGGAGCTTGATATCAAATCAGAGACACGCCATCTGATAGAAGAAAAAGTTGGCTACGATCTACATACTGTGGGGTCAGGCTCCAAATTCCTCAATAGGACACCCATAGCACAAAAGTTAATAACTAGAATCAACAAATGGGACTTACTCAAACTAAAAAGTTTTTTTCTCAGCAAAAGAAACAATAAGAGAGGTAAATAGGGAGCCTACATCCTGGGAACAAATCTTTACTCCTCACACTCCAGATAGAGCCCTAATATCCAGAGTATACAAAGAACTCAAAAAATTAGACAATAAGAGAACAAACAACCCAATCAACAAATGGGCCAAGGACCTGAACAGACACTTCTCAGAGGAGGACATACAGTCAATCAACAAGTACATGAAAAAATGCTCACCATCTCTAGAAGTCAGAGAAATGCAAATCAAAATCACCCTAAGATACCATCTCACTCCAGTAAGATTGGCAGCCATTAGGAAGTCAAACAACAACAAGTGCTGGCGAGGATGTGGGGAAAAGGGTACACTTGTACATTGCTGGTGGGACTGCAAATTGGTGCAGCCAATTTGGAAAGCAGTATGGAGATTTCTTGGAAAGCTGGGAATGGAGCCACCATTTGACCCAGCTATTCCCCTTCTTGGTCTATTCCCTAAAGACCTAAAAAGAGCATGCTACAGGGACACTGCTACATCGATGTTCATAGCAGCTCAATTCACAATAGCAAGACTGTGGAACCAACCTAGATGCCCTTCAATAGATGAATGGATAAAAAAAATGTGGCATTTATACACAATGGAGTATTACTCTGCATTAAAAAATGACAAAATCATAGAATTTGCAGGGAAATGGATGGCATTAGAGCAGATTACGCTAAGTGAAGCTAGCCAATCCCTAAAAAACAAATGCCAAATGTCTTCTTTGATATAAGGAGAGTAACTAAGAACAGAGTAGGGTCGAAGAGCATGAGAAGAAGATTAACATTAAACAGGGATGAGAGGTGGGAGGGAAAGGGAGAGAGAAGGGAAATTGCATGGAAATGGAAGGAGACCCTCAGAGTTATACAAAAGTACATACAAGAGGAAGTGAGGGGAAAGGTAAAAATAACACAAGGGGGACAAATGAATGTCAGTAGAGGGGGCAGAGAGAGAATAGGGGAGGGGAGGGGAGGGGAGGGGAGGGGGGATAGTAGAGGATAGGAAAGGCAGCAGAACACAACAGACACTAGTATGGCAATATGTAAATCAATGGATGTGTAACTGATGTGATTCTGCAATCTGTATATGGCGTAAAAATGGGAGTTCATAACCCACTTGAATCAAAGTGTGAAATATGATATATCAAGAACTATGTAATGGTTTGAAACAACCAACAATAAAAAATTTAAAAAAAAAAGAATCAGAAAGAGTTACAATAATTCCTTTAATAAATAATAAAGAGAGACTACATCATACAAGGAATCTAAACTAGAGAAAATTTTATGAGCTGAATCTAAAAAGAATGACTTAAAACTCTAGCAAATTATATTGCATAGTACAAAAATTATGATGATTAAAATAATCAATTCTTTTCAGTTACAATGCTTTGGGATGAAAGCAACAGAAACTGTGCATAGTTAGCTTAAATGTTAAGGAAATCATTGTTGTTTCTCACATTAGGAAATCTAGAGATTCAATGGACCTCAGGATATGACCTCACTGGATCTCTGGACTCAATGATACACAGGTGATTATTTTAGTGGCTGGACTTTGCCACCAAAGACAGGTTTTTTTTCAATTTTACACTCTTCTACCCTTATTTTTAGCTTTATTCTGTAGCTGTTACACTACTAGTTATCATCTCCACTTTCAAAAAGCAGAGAAAAAAAGAGAGAACCTCTCTTTTCCCTCTCTATCAGAACCTCTCCTATAGTATAAGATTTAAGGAAACATTTCCCAAGAGAATCTAAGCAGTCCTTCTCAGCTTTCTCAGCTTGTATTAAAGGCAATATTTAACTTGTGCTATGAAAAGACCCCCTTTTTGAGCTTGGACAAGGATCATCTAAGATTAAACATTCTCAGTATTCCTTACCCAAGACAGAGCCTTAATCCCTTGACTGGGAATTTGCAGAAGAAGCCCTCCTACCTCTCAGCTACAGTCATCAGGCTGGTCTAATGTTTTGTTTTGTTTTATTTTGTATTATATTGTTTTGTTTTGTTGGTACTGAAGATTTTAACCCAGGGGTACTCTACCAAAAAGCTATATCCCCAGCCCTTATTTATTTTTATTTGAGACAAGGTCTTGCTAAGTTACCCAGTCTAGCCTCAAACTTGCAATCCTCCTGACTCAGCCTCTCAAGTCTCTGAGAATTACAGGTATGCACCACTATGTCCAGCTCTTTGGCTATAATGACCAAACTCAGCAACCTGTAGCTGGGATCAGGATGATAAATACAAATGTTGGACTCACTTTTGATTCCTTCTCTGTCATTAGTTTCTATCCATTCTTCCTTCAAGTTAACTTCTTTTGGTTCACATTTCTATTCATACCCATATCTCCATCTTTGCCCATACATCAAAACAATTCACTTAGCATATTCATTCTGTGCTAGACATCTGAGTACCTCATGTGCATTCTTGTTTAACATTCACTCAACTATTTGAGGTACATAGTGTCATATTCATTTTAGAGATGCAGAAATAGTACAGAGAGCTTAAGTATTATTCTTAAAGTCATAAAGCTTGCATAATGATTAAGGGTTAAAATCAGCAACTATACCCACTTGAAACTACTATTTTTGAAAAATAATACCATAGAATTTCACAGTTGGATTAAGTTTATTAAATTATAATGGACAAAAGTATAAAGGTAAATTACAAACATTCTCAAAAACAGATTTGAAGTAATTATTTTGCTGAACTAATTTGCTTTTAATTTCCAATGTTTTTGCAAGAACAACAAAACTCAAACCTTTTGATAGCTTATGATTAGCTTTTTTCCATGGCAAAACACATAGATTATCTGAAATATATGGTTTTTAATCCTAGATTTTTGTTTTAGGATATAGTTGTAAGATAAGGTAAAAAGATGTTTTTTATTTGATCTGAAAGTTTTTCGAAGCCCTTTTAAAAACTATATTCTTGATTTCGAATGATGTTTTTATTTCATCCTAATGCTTTTAAAATGATGGTAATTTCCAGAGGAAAAAAACATATTTCAGTATGATTTGATAGCATAAGATGATTCTGAAAGACCAAGTATATGAAAAATGCCTCTAAAACATATGAGAAACAGCTGTACTTATAACATAAAATGTGAATTCCTTCAGTGATGATATAAAATGTCATTATTTAAAAAACAGGTTCTGGGGCTCTCTGAGCAGCTTATTTCTCACAGAGGCTGCATGCTTTACCATCTGTACTACTTTGGAATAATTATGCAAACTGGCATCTCACAGATGTGTCCATTTCAAAAACTGATTCACAGTGGTTCACTCACATATCTTACAACGTGTTATCTGATGAAAAGATATCAAGAGGTGGGCTGAGGATGTGGCTCCATGCTAGAGTGTTTGCCTGCATCATATGTGAGGCCCTGGGTTCAATGCCCAGCACGGAAAAAGAAAAAGAAAAAAAAAGGGGAAAGAAAGAAAATCATAATTCTGTTCATATTATGTAAGATTTACTTTTACATGTTCTTACCTAACAGTCTAACTCATATAAAAACCACAACCACAAAAAAGTCCATCATCATTTATTGTAACTAAATACACAAAAGTCTTGAAATTTTTACTTTTTCCAGAAGCTAAAGCAGAGATCGCTCTCAGTATACATTTCTCCCATTATTTCTCCACTCCATTTGCCAAACCAATGAAATAACATTTTCTCAATATGAACACCACTCTAATTTCAAACTGTTGGAACATAAACATGATATCATATATTTTTTCAATCACTGCTTTTAATAATGCTTTGTCAAATCTTTTTACCATCTCTTAATGTCACATTTAGTAGATTTCATAACTTCCTAATCACTTTTGCTTATTAAAATTCAGACCAATATAAAGTTTCAATTTCAAACTCAATCTAAATCTCATCAGCTTAAGCATAAGGACAGACCTAGCTTAAGCATATGGACAGACCTAGACTGATGGAGTGGGGAGTGGAGGGATGTCTTGGGTTTTTATTGTTTTTCTCCTTTTGCACCCTTTCTCTTCATGGCCTAATCC
Organism: Marmota monax; assembly: GCF_021218885.2. Taxonomy (NCBI): domain Eukaryota; kingdom Metazoa; phylum Chordata; class Mammalia; order Rodentia; family Sciuridae; genus Marmota; species Marmota monax. The sequence continues at coordinate 22,324,931 of NW_026692781.1, forward strand.
CTTTGGCATATTGTGGATAGGATAATGGGGAGAAGGGGGGACTAGTGCTTCTTTATTTAACTGATTGCTATCAGTTATTTAACTGTGTTTTCTCTGCTTCTCCTGCTTGACACTGTAGTCCTGTGGTTGGCAGCCATCCAAATTCTGAATCTCTTTATCCTAAAAATGCTGAAGAGTTCACTTATAGCACAGTTCTCTGCTAAAGGTAGATGAGGTTCCATGTCAACCTCATTCTCCAAACCCAACTCCCTCCCCCCAGGCAGTACATCTACTCTTCCTTTATTCTGGGACCTCCTTACTCAACAAGAAGCTCTGCAGGGTGGGCAAGCAGTATAAATTATGCTTACCTTCCAGAATATATTTCTGATCTCATCTTTGACCCACCAGATGGTAGGAGTGTAGGTTCTTTCATTCTGCCAACATCTCTCATTAAGTTCTCCTTTGTTGAAATAGGCAGAGAGACATGCATTTGCAATATTATATTAAAGGTGGTAGGGAGGTGGCTGAAGCAGAAAGGCTGGTTCTAGCACTTACTAACACTGAGGGAAAATGTTGACAATTCTCTGGAGCAATTCCATTCACAGGTATTGGTAGAAAATGTGAAAAAAAGGGAAAAATATTCTATGCTTAGGGCAACAAGAAAGAAGGAAGGAAGAAACTGTATTCAAACTCTTCAACTGTTCTTGGAAAAAGAAATTCCCAAAGAATAAGGAAGAAAAGAAAAGTAAATAAGTCCCTAGGAAGTCATAGCAAAAGTTGGGGAAAGTCCTGCATATTGAACATACCTGAGAAGAAAAATGGTAAGTTAATGAAAAGAGTTCAGAATGGTTCCCGAACATCCAGTGTTATTCCATAGTGAAATAAGCCTGGATGGAGTGGGGAGTGGAGAGATGTCTTAGGTTTGTATTGTCAGACATGTTGGGGTTTTCATTCTGAGGCGGCTCCAATGAACAGAAAGGTAGCTTTAAGAAAGTCAGATATTCTCCCTAATGAATGGTTCTGTAAGCTCTCTCTTCACATTATTTGTTTCCTTTGCTATGAAAAATCTTTTTAGTTTGATTTCATCTCATTTATTGATTCTTGATTTTACTTCTTCCACTTTAGAGTCTTGTTAAGGAAGTCAGTTCCTAAACTGACATGGTAAAGATTTGGTCCCATATTTTCTTCTATTAGGTTCAGGGTTTCTGTTCTAGTGACAAAGTCTTTGATCTACTTTGAGTTGATTTTTGTGCAGAGAGATTGAATTTCAATTCACTACATATGAATTTCCAGTTTTCTCAGCACCGTTTGTTAAAGAGGCCATCTTTTCTCCAATGTATGTTTTTGGCACCTTTGTCTCTAGTATGAGATGACTGTATTATGTAAATTTGTCTCTGTTTTCTATTCTGTACCATTGGTCTCTGTATTTGTTTGGGTGGTGCCAATAACATGACATTTTTGTTTACCTCTGTATTATTTTAAGGTCTGGTATTGTGAGCCTCCAGCTTCATTTTTCTTGCTAAGGAAAATGAATTCTGAGTCTCCTATTTTTCCAAATGATTTTCATGATTGCTTTTTCTATTTCTATGAAGAATGTCACTGGGATTTCAATAGTAATTGCATTAAATCTATATAAGACTTTTGGTAGTACAACCATTTTGACAATGTTAATTCTGCCTCTCCAAGAACATGAGAGATCTTTCCATCTTCTAAGGTCTTCTTCAATTTCTTTCTTTAGTGTTCCATAGTTTTCATTGTAGAGGTCTTTCACTTCTTTGGTTAGATTGATTCCAAAATGTTTATTTAAGGCTATTGTGAATGGGATAGTTTTCCTAATTTCTCTTTCAGTGGATTCATCACTGAGGTATAGAAATGTGTTTGATTTATGGGAGTTAATTTTATCCTGCTACTTTGGTGAATTTATTTATTAGTTCTAGAACATTCTATGCTGGTGGAATTGTTTGGATCTTCATGTCATCAGCAAGTAGTGATAATTTGAGTTTTTCTTTTCCTATTCATATCTCTTTAATTTCTTTCTTCTGTCCAATTGCTATACCTAGAGTTTCAAGAACAATGTTGAATAAAAGTGAAGATGGAGGGCATCCTTGTCTTGTTCTAGTTCTTAGAGTGAATGCTTTCAATTTTTTCCATTTGCTACAAACATCTCAAATACAGCATTAATCTCCAAGATATATAAAGGACTCAAAACACTTAACACCAAAAACTTAAATAATCCAATCAATAAAAGAATATACAATCAATCAACAAATATATGAAGAAATGTTCAACATTTCTTCATATATTTGTTGTAATGTGATTGTAATCTAGCAATTACAGAAATGCAAATCAAAACTACTCTAAGATTTCATCTCACTCCAGTCAGAATGGCAGCTATTAAGAATACAAACAACAATAAATGTTGGCGAAGATGTGGGAAAAAGGCACACTCATACATTGCTAGTGGGGCCGCAAATTTGGTACAGCCAATTTGGAAAGCAGTATGGAGATTCCTTGGAACACTAGGAATGGAACTACCATATGACCCAGCTATCCCACTCCTCAGACTATATCCAAAGGATTTAAAAACAGCATACTACAGGAATGCAGCCACATCAATGTTTATAGCAATAAAATTCACAATAGCTAAACTGTGGAAACAACCTAGATGCCCTTCAGTAGATGAATGGATAAAGAAAATGTGGCATGTATACACAATGGAATATTATTCAGCATTAAAAGAGAATAAAATCATGGCATTTGCAGGTAAATGGATGGATTTGGAGAATATAATGCTAAGTGAAGTTAGCCAATCCCAAAAAACAAATGCTGAATGTTTTCTCTGATTTAAGGATGCTGATTCATAAGGTGGGGGGCGGGGGCATGGGAGGATTAGATGAACTCTAGATAATACAAAGGAGAAAAGGGGAAAAGGGGGAAGGGAGGGGGTATGGAGATAAGAAAGATGGTGGAATGTGATGATCATCATTACCCTAATTACATGTATAAAGACACAAAGGATGGGACTCTACACACAGGATGGGACTCTACTTTGTATACAACCAAAGATATGAACAATTGTGGTCTTTATGTGTAATATGAATTGTAATGCATCCTGATGTCACATATAACAAATTAAAATTAGAAAAAAATAAAATATTCATTTTATGTGTCTATTTCATTAGAAAACTAAGACGTAAATATACATGGACAAGGAATTTCTCGAGAACAGTTTTGTGCTAATATTGGTCTATATCTAAATCATATAAAAATAGATCAAAACACAAATAAAATTTTGCCTCCATACATCATGGAACATTTGCTGTGATCTGACTCAAATTGAAGTGTATCATACTATCTCTTGTAATTGAGAAGACTATTTTATTTGAACAAATTTTGGTACTAAATTCCTCATTTGATCTGATCATTATATGTTGAACATCCCATTTCTTCATATCCTAAATTTAAAGTTCACTGAAAATCCACTTTAATTTTTATTATTAGTTTCTATTAGCCAAATTGAGATATTTTAAGAAGCATGTGATTCTTCTAACTATTACATGTTGAAATTTCCCAGAGGTTTCTCCATAAATCACATAGTTCTGAAATACAAACTTTTACCATGACATCTCCCTAATATTGTATCCTAGTATTTAGGATTTGAAAACTTCTGTGCAATTGAGGGGTTTTTATTTTAGTATAATGGCAAAACTCACAAAGATAACATAAAATTTGAAATGTGGGGAAAAGATAAAGATCAGAAATACTAACAACAAAAAGTCATAAAAAATTTTGTCATTAGAATCCAAAATAAAAATTAGAATAATTAGGAATAATATTTCATGTTGACTCTAGAAATAAAAAATTGCTGGCCATCTTCTATTGCCAACTGAATCCATCTGTGACTCCAAAATGGTACATGAAGTAGCCATGATGACAAAAAGGGAGGTTATACATGGGCCTCCCACTTACCAAGGTTGCTGCTATGGTTTTAATATTTGTGTTCTCTCTAATTCGTGTTGAAAATTACTCCCAAATGCAACAGTATTATGAGGTGAGGGGCTTTAGGAGGTGATTAGAATATTAGGACTGCTCCCTTGTAAATGGAATTGAGACCTATATAATAACAGGCTTGGGCTGCTCTGTGGAGTAAAACTAAGAAAGCAGACAGGCATTTTTCTCAGCAAGTGAGGTACTGGGAACCTTCAGTGACACTTTAAGTCCACAGAATAGAAACTCTACTGTCTCAAATCTATACTGTTAGATGGGTAGACACACAAACAACATGAAAAACCAAGTGAACAAATCATCCCAAACAAACCAAGATACTCCAATAACAGGATCCATGAACACCACAGTGGAAGAAATGTCAGAGAAGGAGTTTAGAATGTAGATAATTAAACTGATCTGCAAAGTAAAGGATGGCATAAGAAATAAAATACAGGAAGTGAAAATTAACTTCAATAAAGAGGCAGAGAGTCTGAAAAGAAACCTAGCCGAAATCCTCAAAATGAAGTAAACAATAAACCAAATTAAAAATTCATCACCAATAGTCTAGACCAGTTGGAAAATAGACTAGAACCTCAGGCAATGAAGACAAAATATATAATCTTGAAAATAGAGTTGGCCATGGAGAGAAGATGTTAAGAAACCATTAACAGAACTTCCAAGAAATATGGGATAATATAAAAAGATCAAATTTAAGATTTATCAGGATAGATGAAGGTATGGAGATACAAACCAAAGTAATGCACATTTTTTCAATGACCTAATTCAGAAAATTTCCCAGACCTAAAGAATGAAATGGAAAATCAAATACAAGAAGCTTACAGGACCCCAAATGTACAAAATTACAACAGACCCACACCAAGTCACATTATAATAAAAAATGCCTAGAATACAGAATAAGGATAGAATTTTAATGGCAGTAAGAGAAAACTATCAGATTACATATAGAGGGAACCTCGTTCAAATCTCAGCTGGTTTCTCAACCCAGACCCTCAAAGCTAGATGGTCCTGTAATAACATATACCAAGCTCTGAACGAAAATGGGTGCCATCCAAGAATATTACTTTCAGGTAAAAAAAAAAAAAAAGCTTCAGATTTGAAGATGGAGTAAAAACCTTCCATGATAAACAAAAGTTAAAAGAATTTGCATCTAGAAAGCCTGCATTACAGAACATTCTCAACAAAATATTCCATGAAGATGAAATGAAAAAAAAGTGAAAACCAGCAAAGGAAGGAGTTATAATAAAGGAATGAATTGTCAATTAAAGGAGAAACTAATTCAAACTAAAAACTAGAAATAAACTCAAATGACAGGGAATGCAAATCATATCTCCATAATAACCTTGAATGTTAACAGCCTAAACTCATCAGTCAAAAGATACAGACTAGCAGATTGGATTTAAAAACAAGATTCAACAATATGTTGCCTCCAAGAGACTTAGCTCATAGGCAAAGCCAACTGGAGGTGAAAGGATGGGAAAAACATATCATTCACATGGATCATGTAAACAAGCAGGGGTTTCTATCCAATCAGATAAAGCGTGCTGACAGCCATAGCCAAGTAGGAAAGACACATGGCATTTTTGGTTGAAAGGTGATGCCAGCAAGCCATTGAGATGATAATGATTATGTTAAGATGTGCCTTCAATTTGAGATTAGACCCCTGCTGTCCGCCTCACCTTGCAGGACTCCCTGAGAGTTCCCATTGGTTGGGGAATTGCGGTAGTAGGGAATTCCAGAGGAGGGATTTCCTGTTGGTGTAGTATATCCCAGGAGAAGGCTGCATGCATGGCATTCGCGGAAGTTTTGGAAATAAAGTTTTTTCCTGGTTGAGTGGCTCGTGATTTTGTGCCCAGCCAGACTGCAGCAAAAGCGGACTTTAAGCCAAAGTTAATCAGAAGGGACAAAAGAGGTCATTTCATACTGCTTAACTTTATACTGCTTAACAAGACATAACAATCAAAAATATTCATGCCCCAAACAATGGAGCGTCTACATACATCATACAAACTCTTCTCAGTTTCAAGAATCAAATAGCCCACAGTACAATAATACTGGGTAACATTAACATGCCTCTGTCACCATTGGATAGATCCTCCAAACAAAAAACTAAATAAAGAAGCTATAGAACTAAAACACAATTGATAATGTAGACTTAACAGACATATATAAAATATTTGATCCATCAATTACTGAATACACTTTCTTCTCAGCAGCACACAGATCCTTCTTAATATAGACCATGTTACATAAGTTATCACATACGTTGGCCTGCAATTGTAATACTACCTTAATATATTTTTAGCATCTTTAGAGTTATTCTAATAGCTCTTTTCCACTGATATTTTTTGTTTTTGCTTTTTTCTTGAGTAGACTTGTTTGATTTTTATTAACTTTAGCTGTATTATTTCTTATTTATTTCATATATTTCTGTTCCTATTCTTATTTTTTTCTTCCTACTACAGTTTGAAAATAATTTGATTGTTATTCTAGTTTGTTTCTGATACAAAGTACTTTAAGCTATAAATGTTCGTCTGAGTACTGTTTCATCCCAGAGATCCTGATATTTTAAGCTCTTATTATCACTTAGTTCAAATCACTTTTTATTTACTTTTCTTGGGCTTTCTTCCTTGATCTCTGAAATATTTATAAGTGCACCATTTAGTTTTAAAATAGTTGACATGTTGGGGTGGGGTTCTATATATCTTAAGGTGATTGATTTGTAACGTAATAAATCATGAAGAAAACACAGTCTATATGATTTTAATATTCTTTTAAGTAATGGAAATGTTTTTTACATTGATTACATTGGTTACACACATGTCAAAATTGATCAAACTGTATACTTCAAATATGGATATTTAAGTTTACTTCAATTTTACCTCAATAAAGCTATGGAAAAAAAAAATAACAGGCTTCACACAGCATTTGTTCCTTTTGCTCTTCTACCTTCTCCCATGTGAGGATGCAGCAGTAAGACTTAGTGTTGGAAGTAGAGAGCAGCCAACACCAAACACCAAACCTGCCAGCACCTTGATCTTGGGCTTCCTAAACTTTGAAACTGTGAGAAATAAATTTCTATTGTTTAAAGTTACCTAGTATATGCTATTTTTCTATAGTAGCATCAACTAAGATAGCTGCTTTACTTATATCTGCCACCAAACATCCCATCTACTGGCAGGAGAAACCAACACCGAGCCTCTACTATAGCATCATTCCTTGAGAAGACCAATGAGCCAACTGGTGTCATCTTCTACCCTGGAATCAGGAGATGCTGGTTCTATTAAAACTAAACACATATGTTGAATATAGATTTGCCTTACCTCCCTCAGGGCTTCAGCCAGCATGTTCTCTTAAAAGGTGTTTGATTCACCAACATGGGATCCTCTATAACACTGCATCAAATCACCAGATTCACTATATAAGAAAAAGAAGTCGCAAAGTGAATCCAATGACCTGCTATAGGCCAATGTTCTATTAAGGTTCTATTCAGATGCAGCACTCAGGTCATAGGCAATACTCTCTGAGGATGGGGTCTCATCCTCCAACACACAATACAAGCACTGAATCCAAGACCTTTGTATTTTACAACGTACTGTGTGCTAACTACTCTATGTCTTCAACAGGAAGAATGAAGGATTCAAGAATCAGGGATGGAATCAAGGTATATCCACTTACCATCATCACATACTGAGGTGATCACAGCTCCTTTCACCTTGTACTATGACCACCTTCCAGATGCTTCCTGTTGTCTGCCAGATCCTCTGTGTTCAGTCAGTTCACAAGCATAGAGAAAGCATGTGGATGTTTTCAAAAGGTTTTAGAGTCCATGTAGAATTGGCATACATCCATTTATATTTGGTTGACTGTATCTAGTTACATGTTCCCACCTAGATGCAAGGTGGGAAAAGAGAAGTATTTCTCTGACTAGAAGGAAAACAAAGTATTTCACTGAACACAGCAATTTCTCTGCTTTGTGAGGAAAAAATATAGAAATCATGGGTTTATTCATTCTTGTTTCCTTGTAAAAGGAAACAGAGAGGTTGGTCAGGAAAAGAAATATTTCCCTGTTAATTATTTTTTAAAAATACATCAAGCAAGTATTTATATAAGGAACAAATTAATAATGACAATAATACCAATGATTTTTCAGAAAATACAGGGATCATTCCTATTTTTATATTAATCTTTGCATAAAGCGAAAAATACATTAATTTACAAAAAACTTGTGAAGTCATTTCTACACATGAAAAGCCAATCATCATGTTTTGTTGTGGTTTTTTTTTTTTTTTTTTTTTGAGAGAGAGAAAGAGAGAGAGAATTTTTTAATATTTAGTTTTCAGTTTTCGGTGGACACAACATCTTTATTTTTTATTTTATGTGGTGCTGAGGATCAAACCCAGCTCCCCACGCATGCCAGGCGAGCACGTTACCATTTGAGCCACATCCCCAGCCCATCATGTTGTTTTATAGTAATCAAAATGTCATAATAATAAAGTTCAGGTCACCAAGATTATTTTATGGAGATTATATTCTTACAGTCTTCAAACTTTTATTTAAAAGTTTATTAGGAAAGATATTTCCAATTTGTATTACCTTGGTATTATTTCCTCTACAAACATTATGAGAAACACTCATTTTGTAATGGCATTATTTCATATTTTCATTTTTAGCTTTTTAATACATTTTATTTTCTGATAGAAAGAATTGCTAACATTTCTATAAGGCTTCTTATATGTCAGAAAATATTCTAAATATTTTTCAAATCTTAGGTTCTAAGATTTGAACTGAGACAGTCTGGTGTGGGAATCCATGCTTTTGATGACTAGCAAAGACCCTTAATATTATTCTCAATTTAAAATAATATATAAAATTTGTAAATAAATTTATTTCTCCCTATTACCAAATTTACCCAACAACTCCATCTGCTAGTTTTATTACGTACAAACCCAAAACTCAATTTCATCTACATCAATTGAGTAGAAAAAGGTATATATAACCCCAAAGAGTAGTTGATCCAAAAGTTTGGCATGCAACTTTAAGGTAATAAGAATTTTTATGTTTGAAGTGCAGATTCAGTCAGTTGAATTGCAATATAGGTAAAACTGATTTGCAAGTGATAAAAGAAACTACAACAACACTCAAAACTACACCAATTGCAACTGAAAAGTAAAATTGATGAGCTGATGCTGAATACTATTAGATTGACCAAAATATAAGAACAATAAATACAACTGTAATTCTAATGAAATGAAAATGTAAGGACTCATTGTCCTGGCAACACTTTTTCTCTTCAGCTCTAATTTTAGGAAGTTTATTACAGAGAGTTTTTGAATTCTCTAGAGAGATGCACAGTACACAGAATTGATAGAATTTTCTTGCCTCTGTATCTGACACACTATGCACACCTGTGTCTGCAACCATTGATAGAGATGGTCCTACTCATGGCTGTCTTCTTAATCCTTGAGTTTTTCAGTACACTTCAGTGTCTGAGAGAAGTTGGTATGAGTTAAATTTAAAAATTAAGATAAAGTATGAGTGGGAGGGGGAATACCATTTAAGTCTTCTTCACCACTAGGGTCAACCTATATAATGTATAGTTCATCCTCAAGTCAATGGTTTTAGGAAGCCCCACCCATTTTATTAAATTTTCTTCTCTCATATCAGTCTGACCTTGATTTCCTTTCCAGTCTTAAATTAACTAATCTCTACACACCTTCCCTTCTAGTTATTTAGTTCAATATTATTTTTAAAAACCCATGGGCAATTGCCATTATCTTATGAAATAGTATTCCTCTAATTGAGAATTCCTTTCACTTATTCTACTCCACAGCATGCTTTTTCTAAAAGTTCTCATTCTCCATGAACTCTCCCAAGTAATAGTAGGTGACAGGTAAATGATATTTTAAGACAGCCATTTTGACATGGGACATTTTGAAGCAGTTAAAAATCAAGCCATTAAATTTTGTTAATCACTTCTATTTTTAGTTAATATGTAAAGCAAATATAATTAGTCCATTTTATCTCCCAGTAATGGGGGATGAGATAGAAGAAGAGCCAAATGCAGAAAGGCTCTGGGGTACCAGTTGCTACACCTGTTTTGAATTCTGACACAGCTGCTTCAGTCACCTGCACAGAATCAAAACAGTTGCCTCCAAGTGCACCAGCTGGCCCTGACCATGTTTAGTCTATTATTTCATTTCTGTACTCCTCAAAGAAAGGTATGCAAATCCCCCAGGATATATGGTACTGGGCCAAGAGATGCTCAAAAGCAAGGCTAGACATGACAGGGCTACTTATGCTGTCTACTTTGGACATCTTTGAGAATAAAATAACTTTGCCTATTATTTTTTCTACCTAAAACAAACATGGGTATGACATGACATAAATGAAAATGTGAATAAATGATTAAAATACATCATGTTGAGGATATTTTTTCTGGTCATTCCATCCTTTAATCTTTGTTAATCTTTTATGTTCCTTCTCCTTTGTCTTTAGTTATTCTTCAACAGAAAAGTTTGAAAAACATAGACACAAACAATTCTATATCTCCTTCACACTTACAACACACACACACACACACACACACACACACATACCCACACACACCACAGAACTACTTTCTACTTAGCACTTAATTATTCATATGCTTTTATATGTGTGTGTGAATATGTGTAAAGTGATTTTTTTAATATTTTGGTTTTTAGTTGTAGATGGATACAATACCTTTATTTTATTTTTATGTGGTGCTGAGGATTGAATCCAGAGCCCTGCACATGCTAGGTGAGTGCTCTACTGATGAGCCACAACCCCAGCCCCAATCTGAAGTGATTTTATGTTATTTCTTGATTACATTATTTAAGAGTAAATTTCTCTCATTGAAAGGAACATTAAAGGAGAGGAAATATACTTCTACTTGCACTTTAACAGTTCAAGTTGCCAAAGTCTGTAGTACAGAAAGTTCCAAAGTTATATGTGGGTATTCCTTCAAACATTTGTTGTAAGTGAAAATGCATTTACTATAGAAATGATGTTAGAAATGGTGATGAAAAAAATAAATCATAGTACAAAAGTATATTTAATTCATTATGCAGTTAAAATATTATATATTTTCAATGAAATGTTAAGCAAAACTGATAGCTATTATGAAAAAGATAAACACAAGTAAGTCAATTAATAATTTATTTTAAAAGTTTAATTTGTAGGTTAATTGAGGAGGAGATCAGTTTTAGAGGCAAAGAGTGAGAAAAAAATTTAATGAGATTCTTAAAGGAACTTCTAAGTTCTTTGGACAAGAAGGTTATTTGTAGGCTCCTCTCTAAAAAGCATGAAAACATCTATAAAAATCAAAATGACATGGTAAATTAAGTCATGATCCTGCCAACAAGATAAGTTGAATTATATATACCTTTTTTAGGTTCTCTTCTAGTCCTTATATATCTGACCATATACTGATTTTCACTTCAAACTGTTTCCTTTTCCCTCCATAATGAGGCATCATAACACTATTGTGTCAGTCAGCTTTTCATTGCTCTGACCAATACCTGAAAAAAAGCAACTTAAAGGAGAAAAGATTTATTTTGGCTCCTGAATTCATAAGTTTCAGTCCATGGTTGGTTTCATTGTTTTGGACCTGAGGTGATACAAAATATTCATCTCATGACAGAAAGCAGAGAAAAGAGGAAGAGAGGCCTAAGACAAGATATAACCTTCTATACCCCCAGTGGCCTACTTCCTCAACCTAGGTCTCTCCTGAAGTTTTCATCACCTCCCAATAGTCCATTCGTATTACTAATCCAGTAAATGGATTAATCCACTGATACAGGTAGAGCCCTCATGATCAAATTATTATCTAACAGCCTCACTTCTGAACATTGCTGCAGTGGGGACCAAGACTTAACCAAATAAGACTTTGGGGGACATTTTAGATCCAAATCATGAATGTACTCTTTAAATTTTTTATCATGTTTACATGTGCGTGTTTAAATTGTGAATATCAAGAGAGAGATCAGGAGGGGGGCAGGAGAATGAAAAAGAAAGAAGATAGAAGAAAACAGAGGAGGAGGAGAAGGAAGAGGAGAGAAAGACTTAGAAAGAAGGAAGAAAAGGTACAGAAAAAATAGTGAGTTGAAGAGAGAAGGAAAACTCACCTTAGGAAACTGAGGAAGAATGTGAAACAAGTAAAGAAGTACAATCAAAGAGTTATGTGAGAAATCAATGGTTTAAAATGGAACTGAGAGATAAAGAAAAGAGTATGAGATTTGTGACAGAGAAAAAGAAAAAAACTTTTTGATAAAGAGGCTGGGAAAGAAAAGTCCCCATACTGGTCATCAGAAGGCTAATATCCAGGGTAAAAGCAAGTAGATGACAAAGAATAAGCTCGGAGTTCTAGATAGGGGGAAACCACTGCCCACAGATATTCATCTGCAAGGTGTCTAACTTGGGTAGCTTCTGCATTGTACAAACCCAGGATTTATAATTGAATGACTAATTTGGATATTATTGCAGATATTGCTCTGGTTATTAATTAAGCAAAAGTGATTTGTTTTATTATTAATTGCTATAGGACATACTGAGAATGGCTTAGTGATGCTATTATTCTTGCTATGTCTATTTGTATATTAACAGGTGACCTCACAATGATGGATTTTGTACCGTGGACTGTTGTGTTAACTTTCTGTCACTGTGACAAAATACCTGAGATAAACAACTTTTAAGAAGAAAAGATTTATCTTGGCTCAGAGTTTTAGCAATTTCAGTTCATGGTCGGTTAGCTCTGTTGCTTTGGAACCTGTAGTGAGGCAGAACATCACAGTGGAGAGCACGTGGTAAAGCAAAACTACTCACCTTGTGGCAGCAAGAAAGCAGAGAGAGAAGGATCCCATTATCCCTTCAAGAACATGCTCCCAGACTCCTAATGATTCCACCACTTCCTCGGAGTGCCATCAGTTGGGGATCAAGCACGCCTTCAAAGCATGAGCCTTTGGGGACATTTAAAATCCAAACCATAACAATTGTATTTCGAAGTTCTGACATCTTGAAATAACAAATCAGTGGGGGTTTGATTGTTTGTTTTTTGTTTGATGTTAGAGCTTTATGATTACACATAGCAGTTGGTTCATCCCAGTATACTTATATATGAATGGAAATAGATTTTGGTTCATGATCTCCCCCTTTTCCATCTGCTTTTTTCCTCCTATCCTCCCTCCACTCTTTCCTTCTGCTTCCTTATTCTACTGGCCTTCCTTTCACTCTATTGTCTGTTAATTTTTATTTGAGTGGTTCTATGTTATCCTGTCCTTCCCTATCCTTTCCTTTATTTTACTGTAGCTTCTGTACAAGAGAGAAAACATTCAGCCTCTGAGTTTCTGAGTTTGACTAATTTCACTTAGCATAATATTCTTCATTTCCATCCATTTACTGGCAAATACCATAATTTTATTATTTTTAATGGCTGAGTAGAATTCCATTGTGTGTGTGTGCGTGCGTGTGTGTGCATGTATGTGATTCACAATTTCTTAATCCATTCATATATTGACAGGCATCTGGGTTGATAACATAATTTAGCAATTGTGAATTGTGCTGCTATAAACATTGATGTGGATGTGTTGCCGTAGTATGCCAATTTTAGATCTTTAGGGAAATATCCAAAAGTAGGATAGTAGGGTCATATGGTGGTTCTAGCCCTAGTTTTTTGAGGAACCTCCATACTTCATTCCAGGGTGGTTGTACTAGACTGCAGTCCCAACCAACAATATTTGAGTGTTTTTTTAAATAACAGGAGGTCATATGGGTAACCTTCAAGAAAAATGCTTTGCAGATTATCAACATAAGTTGTGTGATGATAAGTCAGAATTTGAGCCTTGTTGAAAGGTTAACTGTTCATAATTCCTAAAGAACTAAAACCTCCAAAAAAATGGAAATTCTATATTATATGCATATAAAAGCAAATAATATAAAATAATTTTATTCTTGATTAATGTTTAATCTGTAACAAGACAAGAATAAGACGTTGAGATCATTCCATTTCACAAGAAAAATATAAGACCACCCTGTGAAAAAAGAAAAAAAAAACAGGTTTAAATACTACCCAGTCTTTCTATGTTACCAGATTCTGACCCTGTTTAAGGAAAATTGAAAAGGTTTTCTTAAGTTTTTAACATATGAATTTTATTTGGCTCTAATAATAATAAGATCTTTAAGGACATAATGGATTATATATTAAAATGCACATTCCCTCATCTTCTAAGTAAAAGCCAAATAAACATTCTCTTCAGTGCTTCCTTTGCATGAGCTGAATGAAATAATCACATTTGATGAAGAATCAAATATAAAGTGTTGAAAGCTATTTGAATTAGTTTATCAGGTAATTTGATAAAAATTTACTGATAGCTGCACACATGTAAGGAATTACTCAGGCTACAAATATCTCTAAAACTGAACACGATCAATTATTTTTTCAGGTAGAATTTTAAAATGATGCCACAGACTTTGAATTTTATAGTTAATATCCACATCTTAGTCCCACCTAATTGGAATGTTCAATTGCTTATTTTTAAGATAGAGTGCATACTGAATCGATTTAGGGATTCAAATTTTCACAGCAAGAAATATGTTGTTATTTTCCAAACCATTATATTCTTTGCAAACAATTTGTAATACTTCTAATGGGATTCAAAATGTTGAATTTAATGGCATGTTTATCCTCTGAGACGTTCAGGTCGCACATGCAGGCACAGAAATACCTATCAAGTCACATGAAGAGCCAACTTCATTCTTTCCCTATTTCATAGCAATGCTTTTAACCAAGTTGCCCTGGGCCTTATCCAGCAAAACTGACATTCTGTACTTCTTACTGGATTCCAGCAAAAGATATCAATGGGGCACTTTTTGAGTGCTTATCACTTTTCACTTCCTATGCCTTGGCACAGTGAATTCACATTCATTGACTGATATCCAACTAATAATATTTCAATGAGTTAAGTATATAACAAATCTTCTAGTTTTATATATAGTATTTTTTGAGGCTATTTTTATGTTACATATCCAAAATTGATGTAGCTTGTTATATTAGTAGCAAGTAGATACAGTTTTACTTCATAGCTGAATCATACTACAAAATTCCATACTGAGGTTCCTTAGGCCCAGGAAATCCCACAAGCTAACAAGAAAGACCTCAGAAGAGATGCCCCTATAGACACTGATTCTAAGCTTTGGTCCTCTAGTGAATATAAATTTTCATTACTTAAGTCACTAGTTTGTTATGCAGCTTTAGAAATTAACACACCTTACTCCTGATAAAGAAATGAAATTTGTAGTTTAAAAAAAATTCTCAAGACCCTAATGGTGTCTCTGTTGAATTCCATGAAACATTAAAAGAGGAAAATAATACCAGTGTTATACAAACTATTTTAGAAAATAAAGGAAACCAAAACACTTCTGAATTACTCTTATAAAGTCAACATAACTCTGACACCAAATCTATCAAATAAAATTGTTATACAAAAATAAAATTACAAAGCAATAGCAGTCATGAACATGGCACTAAAAATTTCAAAAAGCTTTTAGCAAATCACTTCCAGCAACAAATCTAAATAAATAATTCATCATGCACTAGTTGGGTTTATCCAAGGAATGCCAAACAAGATTAATATTTAAGAAATAATCATTGTAATTCACCAAATGTTTTTGTTTTGTTTTGTTTATTATATTTTTAATTTATATATGACAGTGGAATGCCTTATAATTCATATTACACATATAGAGCACAATTTTCCATATCTCTGGTTGTATTGCATATAAAGTATATTCACACCAATTTGTGTCTTCATACATGTATTTTGAATAATGATGACCATCATATTCCACCATCATTTCTAACCCCATACCCCCTCCCTTCCCCTCCAGCCTCTCTGCCCTATCTAGAGTTGGCCTATTCCTCCCATGCACCCCCTCCCTACCCCACTATGAATCAGCCTACTTATACCAGAGAAAACATTTGGCATTTGTTTTTTGGGGATTGGGTAATTTCACTTAGCATTATCTTCTCCAACTCCATCCATTTACCTGCAAATGTTATGATTTTATTCTCTTTTATTGCTGAGTAATATTCCATTGTGTATAAATGCCACATTTTTTATCCATTCATCTACTGAAGGGCTTCCAGGTTGGTTCCACAGTTTAGCTATTTTAAATTGTGCTGCAATAAACATTGATGTGGCTGTGTCCCTGTAGTAGCTGTTTTTAAGTCCTCTGGGTATAGACTGAGGAGTGGGATAGCTGGGTCAAATGGTGGTTCCATTCCCAATTTACCAAGGATTCTCCATACTGATTTCCATATGGACTTCACCAATTTGCAGTCCCACCAGCAATGTATGAGTGTACCTTTTTCCCCACATCCTCATCAACACTTATTGTTGTTTGTATTCATAATAGCTGCCATTCTGACTGGAGTGAGATGAAATCTTAGAGTAGTTTTGATTTGCATTTCTCTAATTGCTAGCGATGACGAACATTTTTTCATATATTTGTTGATTGTATATCATCTTCTGAGAAGTGTCTGTTCAGTTCCTTGGCCCATTTATTGATTGGGTTATTAAGATAGACTATTCAACTCAATACATTAAAAAAGCATGTTTACAATATTCAACCCCATATATGATTCAAAATTCTGAACAACAAAATTAGGATAGAAACTCCTCAAATATGTTAAAAGTCATTTATGAAAAAATACTATCTCATATAGTAAAACACTGGAATCTCTCACCCTAAATTGAAAATAAAGTAAATATGTCTATTTTCACCATTTAATTTTCATTCCTGAGACAAAATCCAGAGTTTTCTGAGTTCTAGGCAAACACTATACCACTGAGCTACATATCAAGCCCTTTTTCCTTAATTTTGAGACAGGGTCTGACTAAGTTGCCCAGGCTGACCTCACATTTGCAATTCTCCTGCCTCAGCCTCCAGAGTAGCTGGGATTATAGGCCTATGCCGCCACACTAGAAATTCTAGTCAGTACAAAAACTCAAAAGAAAGAAATGGTCAAAGTATTAGAAAGAAACTAAAACCATCATCATCTACAGAGAATATTATGACATATTATCAGAGAAAACCCTAGGAAATCTAAAAAAAATATATAAAAAATAATAGGTGAATCAGCAATATCTCACTACACAAGTTCAATACACAAAAATTAACTCGAATTACATATCACCAATAATTAGAAACTGTGATTTAAACTGATTTAACACTGTACATTCTATTAAGTATTAAGAGTAAACTAGAAATGACTTAAAGTATACTGGAGGAAGTTTATGGGTTATAAACAAATACTATGTATGCAATTGTATATAAGAGACTTGAGCATCCAAAAATTTTTGTGTCATTGGGGAATCCTGAAACAAAACCCCCCATAGATAGCAAATGTAAAAAGTGCTCATAAAATTGGAAGATTAAAATTTGTAAGATCTCATTTCTTACCAAATGGAAAGAAAGGCTTAGTGCATGTGATCCTAGTTAAATATTAGGTGTTCTCATAAAATTGCAAGTAGTTTCGAAAATTTATGTAAAATGACAAAGGACCTAGTAAAGCCAAAGCAGTGTTAAGATAGAAGAAAAAAATTGAGAGCTTGTATATCCTGACTTCAAGTCTTACTATAAAGCTGCAAGTGTCAGGTAATATTTACATAAACACAGATGTACCTAGCAGTGGAATAGGAGGGAAGTCACAGGGGTAAAAAATGGGTTTAGTCAACTTTTTTGCCACTGTGACCAAAAGATCTGACAACTTTATAGGAAGAAAAGTTTATTTGGCACTCATGGCTCCTGAGGGCTCAGTTCATATACAGCCAAATCCATTGCTTTCGGACCAACGTGAGGTAGAGTATCTTGGCAGAAACTCAGGACATGGCAATCAGGAAGCAGAGAAACTCCACTAAACAGGGACAAAATATAAACCCCAAGACACACCTCAAGTGACCTTCCTCCTCCAGCCACAGCCTACCTGCCTATAACTATTACCACCCAGTTAATACATTCAAGTGAGTTAAATCACTGATTAGGTTAAAGGTCTCATAATCCAATTGTTTCACTTATGAACTTTCTTGCATTGTCTCACACATGAGTTTTTGGCTGTTACCTCATAGCTAAACCATTATGCCACTTATATGGTCAATTGGTTTTGGGGGAAATGTCAAGATAGTTTAATAGGGGAAATAATTTATTCAAAAACTTATGCTGCAGGGCTGGTGATATAGTTCAGTTGGTAGAGTGCTTGCCTCACATGCACAATCCCCAACACCATACACACACACACACACACACACACACACACACTAAACTTATGCTATGCTGCAACAACTGGACATTTATATTGGGGGGGAGGGAACTTGAATATTTACTTCACATTACTTGTGAAAAATCAACTTACTGATGTTTATTGATCTAATTATAAAAGCAAGAACTATAAAACTCTGGAACAAAAAGAGAGTATATTCATGACCTTGAGATAGGCAAATATTATTTGGACGAAGCACAAAAAATACTAGGCATAAAAGAAAAATAAACCTTTTACCCTAGTTCATCATAATCATCAAAACAATTATTAGTCATTAGGGAAATACAAATCAAAACCACAATGAATAGCTATAATTTTTTTCTAAAAAGACAACAAGAAGCATTGACAAAAATGTTGAGAACTAAGAATTTTCTTGCATTACTGGTGGGAATGTTAAATGGTACTGTTAGAAAGCAGCTCCTCACAAAGCTAAACCTTCCAATTATATATATAACTGTAATGCACCAATTAAAATAAGTAAATAAATAGAAGGAAGGGCAATAGAGTAGAGGGAAGGGATCAGAGATGGGAAGGGATGGAGAGAGGAAGTACTGAGGATTGAAATGGAGCAAACTATATTGTATGCATTTATGAATATATCAAAATGAACTATCATGCATAATTCTAATGCACTAATAAATATAGTTAAAAAGGTAAACCTTAGTCAAAACATCTAAACTGTATACTTAAAATGTTCACATTTTAAGTAAAGTGCATCTCCATTTCAAAAATCAAAAAAGAATAGAAAAAAAAATTTAAATAATCAATTTAGAAGTTATCCAGATTCCATCAAATACCAGAGTTGAGATTGAGGTTGAGTTTATGGACAAGGATTAAGCACTATTCTTTCTCTCTCTCTCTCTCTCTCTCTCTCTATATATATATATATATATATATATATATATAGAGAGAGAGAGAGAGAGAGAGAGAGAGAGATCTTTTCATAAAGCTTTAATGCTACTAAGTTTTTTCGTTTTATTGTTGTTGTCATTCTTTTCTAGTTGTAGATGGACACAATACCTCTATTTTGTTTATTTATTTTTTTAATGTGATGCTGAGGATCAAACCCAGTGCTTCACAGGTGCTAGGCAAGTACTCTACCACTGAGCCCTAGCCCCAACCTTGATACTAGCTTTTTAACTTTATTTACATTTCATGTATATGTACATGAATTTACTACCAATTTACCAACTCACAATTTTTCACTCATTCATATTTTTCTTGGAAAATGGAGAGCCTTAGAGATGTTTCTACCCTTGTGAGACTAGAGGCCTGTTTTTTAATCCATTCTTAATATTAATCCAATGTTTGTAAAATATGTCTTTGTGTGTGGACTTTGCATAATTCAAGCACTAATATTTAAACCAGATTAAATGAGCAACACATTCAGAAATATCTCTGACAGCTTTTTGAAATGTTTTTTGACATCTTTTTTTTAATTGAATGAAAACATATGTCTTCAATTACTGGTACTATACTCCCTTTAAAGACAACTAAATTAATATGCCCATGGAAGAAGCATAGGTTAGAATCAAGATTTTTGTCTATTTTAAGAGAATACAAGAGCAGAAGGGGTTACAATTGTATTGTATTATGCAACTCTCCTGCTCCAATATATCAAAAACGTGATGATCCAAGATCATGAAGAACAGCTGAGAAAGAATCAAAGTAAACAATGTACCTTGTAGCCAACAGAGCCTGCCAGTAAGAGATTAGAACTCTCCATCCTAGCAAGAAAATGGCTTTGGAACATTCTCTACAACATTTTATGACTCACAGATATTCCCAGAGGTTCCTGTTTCCATTCTGCAGTAGACAGTGTTTGAAGAAAGACGTGCAGTTCCAGTCATCTGTTGTTCTTAAGCAACTTGGCTGAAAGATCTGTTTAAAAAACATTTGTTGGAAAGATGATATGTTTGGGTGTTTTAATTTTTTAAAACAAAATTCTGGATTTTAAATTTAACTCTTAATTCAACATGGACTGAAAGAGAAGTGAAAGAAGAATTATAATGTTATATAATATGGATTATGAATTTAGCAATTTTCCCATTTGAAAACTCCCAACCAAGGGGTACATATCCTTGGCATAGTCCCCCTTGCATATCCTTCCAAACTGCCTCCCATCCCTGGCTCTGTGTTCAGCAGTCCTGGCTCTGATCTTGACCACCCAGTTCAGTATCTCACCTTGGCTTCTACTTAGACCAACATTGCCAGGTCACCTCCCATCCCACCAGGACTTGGTTCTTGGCTAGTCTCCACTTTTGTCTAAGCCCAGCAATCTCTTTCTCTTCTAGAATTGAATAATGTTCCCGAGCTACATTTTCTCCCCATACTACTCATCTGGCTAATCCATTCTACCTGCAAGTTAGCAGTTTTTACCCACAAGGCCTCTTCTTATGCCAAGCCAGCCCCCTCCTTCTTTCTTTTCTCCCAAAAGCCCCAATTAATGAACCACTTGGCTTTTTACAGTTACCATCATCTACACACGGTCATTTTGTTTGTTTTCCTGATAAAAATGTGAAGTTATGGACACAAGGGAAGATATAATATTATAAAATATGCTAACATCATCCCAATAAGTCCTTCCTTCATTTATTAGGCATGCTAATGGAAAGAAGCCTGACCTCTGCTAACTCCTTAAGTGACTCATCGCTGCTCTGCTCTCTCTCCCAGTCTTCCATCTATCTTTGACTCTTGGCAATCCTCAGACACATGCTTTCTTTGAAAAGAAAGGTCCTCTCCCAGAGTCCACATCCATCCCTCCCTTGCTTCAGCAGATCACA
Source organism: Marmota monax (assembly GCF_021218885.2). Lineage (NCBI taxonomy): Eukaryota > Metazoa > Chordata > Mammalia > Rodentia > Sciuridae > Marmota > Marmota monax. Next base: position 22,346,036 of record NW_026692781.1, read on the forward strand.
CACTGCACAGATGTGGCAAACTGGATCCAACCCAGATACATGTCTACATTGACGTATATAGCATTTTATGTTTTTCTTTTCCAATTATTTGCCAATGTATAGGAATTGGAAGAGTGATCCTTAAATAGAGTTCCAGTTTCACTTGATGATCAGATCATGAAATACGGGGTCAATGTTTTACGTGGCAACATCTAGAACTGAGAAATGACCAGGTAGATGCTCTGATGTAGTAGTCAGTATGATCTTTCTTACCTGACTTACCTCAGTACAATGTGGAGATCTCTGACTATAAAGAAAAGAACTGCATAAGGTGCCTAAAATGCACCAAAAGGCTCAAGAGGGTTTCACTTGTATCTTGGAGGGAGTGAAGTCTGTTGACCTCTACTTCAGTATTTTCCTATTTCACCTTGAAAAATGAACTCAGACGATTCTGTAACAAAATAATCCTGCTCTCCTCAATTCAACAATTCAGTCTCCTCCTTCATTCAGCTAATAAACAGAACTCTCTGTATTCCTTGATTCATCATCTTTCTTGTTTTACCATTTTCTGAGTTCTTCATTGTCTTTGAATTTATAATGGAAACTGCAAAAATGGGATATGAAAAAGTATAATCTATGATTTGTACTGAAATTCAGCGTAAAGATGTTCTGCAGAACAATTTGAAACTGAGAGAGCAATTTTAAGAAATATGATTTCTAATTTGATAACAAAAATAGTTTTATAAGATCCAATATCAGATAATGATATAGTGAGAGGTATGTATATGAAAATCCATAGGGTCTATAAACAGTTATATTGGAACACAAGTATGTTCATTTGTTTGTCTTATCTAGTTTTTCCACAGGTATGCCTTATATTAGAAAAATTCACTGTGATAATCAAAAAATATACAGCATGTTTTAAAGAAATAGCAATTAACCAGGAAAATACTATTAACAAAATTTTACCCCTGGGGATAGAGCACTGGGCAACTAAGTGTACTCTCTTGCCTTTGCCATTGATGAGTAGATAATCTTGGACCCTTGTCAACAAACCCTTGTCAGGCCTGAGTTTCATCACCTGTAAAATTAAGACTTGTTTATTCTAGATCAGAGGTCAATAAACTACACCTTCAAATTTCAATGTCTTATCTATGGCTGCTTTTTACACTACAGTAGCAAAACTGAGTAGCTGTGTCTGAGACCAGATGGCCCATAAACCAAAAATATTCACAATCTGGCCTTTACAGAAAGCTTGCCAACCTCCGTTAAAAATGATTCTCTACACAGGATGCCCAACTCCCAGAGATTCTAACATGATTAGTTTGCAGTGGGTGCTGGTGCCCAGCCCCAGAGATTATGATTAGTCATCAAGGGTGCTAGAATTGGCATCTTCAAGCTTTTAGATGATTCTGCTATGCACACAGTTTGTGAACTCCTTAATTAGGCATTCGGGATATCTTTAACAGTCTCTCTTTGAGAATATATATTTCTCCTCTTTAGATAAAAAAGGTCATCTTCTAACCACTTTACAAGTATCCTCAGCAATGCAGAAAAGTCCTTTGCATCATCAAAAAGAAATCCTCTAGATCAGAGACTTGGTGCTTTATAAAAACAGATATCAGACTCCAACACAGACCTAAAACTTTCTAGAACTTCAATAATTTTTTAAAGTTCCCCAGATGATTCTAATGAGTAACTAGTATTGATAACTACTACCCAGGATCCCCAGTGGTCCTACGTTACCACAAGCTAAACCTTTTACTCTTGTGGCACCCTGAAAGGAAGTGGCAGGTGATGATGGTTTGGTTGATGTGCTATTCATTGCAGATTCTGTGACTCAGCCATGACCTTCTCAAAGGCCATGTGCTTCTCTTGCACTCAGGAAGATGGCCTCATGACCTGGCAGTTATGATAATCCAAGTATATTAGAAAACACAAGTGAATTTAGAAACTCAGTGTTATGGTTTATATATGAGGTATCTAAACCCAAAAATCTTTGTGTAAAACAATGTAAGGATTTTCAGAAGTGAAATGATTGGGTTATGAAAGCCTTAGCCTAATCAGTGGATTAATTCATTGATATGGTTTAACTGAGTGGTAACTCTAAGCAGGTAGGTTATGACTGGAGGAAGTAGTCATTGGGGGAATGTCTTTGGGGTTTATATTTTGTTCCTGGTGAGCAGAACTCTATGCTTCCTGATTGTCATATCCTGAGCTATTTTCCTCTTCCACATTCTCTGACAAGATGTTTTGCCTCACCTGTAGCCCCAAACAATGGAGTCAGTCATCTATGAACTGAGACCTCTGAAACCATGAGCTCCAAATAAACTTTTCCTCCTCTAGTTTGTTCCTAACAGGACTTTAGGTCACAGCAGTGAAAAAAACTGACAAAAGCACTCAGAGAAATGAGAATGGTCTAAATTTAGGAAACCATAATTGGTATGTTTAAATTCTTTATTCCAAAATGTGACTCTTATAACTTGAACTTGAAGATCTTATTCAAACTTGATATAATTTTTTTACATTTGAATCAAATATATTAAGATTTTTTCTTTATCATCAGTCTTAAAAAGATGCAGTTTCTTTTCATCTCTCAACTATGTCCCTCCTTAGAAGCCATTAAATTTTGATTGAACTCCAAGCTCTACCATGTTCTAAATCTTTCTAATCAGAAGGCACTTCATGTATACAATGCAAATGGGAATAGTTCATAAGATATACGTGTAGATTAAACTGGACAATGGATGTCACCCACAACACCTAGTGTTTGGAGCTTCAGGCTGTTAACTGTCCATACTGTTTATGTTACTAGGCAATGGGTTCTCAAACATCATTCTTCCAGTTAAAGAAAAGTGAAATTAACATCATACAAAAAATTTTCCAAAAACTTGAAAAAGAACTCCTGTCTCATCTAAGTACAAATAATGAATGTACAAAATCACCCCAAATACAGCCATAATAAAATACTAAGTTGGAATTTATTGGTCTAAATGTCATTCTCTTTGTTTTTAAGTATTTCAACTACTAGAAAACCTTGTAATCAAAAAATGCACATATTTTCAATTCCATTTTATATCCATAGATACTTATTTTTAATATTAAAAATATTTATATTTATTTAGTTGTTTGAAAGAGATTGAGCTCACGTTTTGATGCATTCTTTCATTCCATAAACTACGTTCATTTAGTGGCATTAACATGTATCCACTATACTAAGTGAAGGGACTTGAAGTAAATTATTGTATTCACCCTCATCTACGAGTACAATTCTAAAACATAACAGAAACCCAAATAATATACTTATGAATAATTATTTCTTACATATTGCTATGTAACAATATAACCCAAAACTTAATGGCTTAAAGCAAGTTATGATTACAGAAGATTCTGTAGGTTAACTAGACTCAGTGGGACTATTTTGTTCCATGAGTTGTAAATGAGATAGTTCATAGAGCTGTATTTACTGAAAATAACACTACTAGGCTCAATAGGACTGAAATAACCATGACAGCCTCTCATCCTACAGGGCTCCCTTCACATGGTCTCTAATCATTCGAAAGCCTAATTTTAAGCCCTTTAAAGCATGACAACTAGACTCCAAGAAATAAGAGCAAGGATACTACAAGCCCTTTTAAGGTTTGACTATACCAGCCTAAAACATCCATTGCCACATTCTATTGGTTAATGCAAGTCAAAAGACAGCTCAATTCAAGGGGAGAGGATATAGACTCCATCTCTTGATGTAAGAAGCAACAAATACATTGGATAGAGGAGAAAAGCAATAGGAGGCAAGTACTGGTGATGAATGTCTTTGGAGACTACTACAAAAATATGATAAAGGAGGAGGGTAAAACCACGATAACAGAGAAATAATCATATTGTGGTATGAATTTAAAACTTCTTTTAAATGAAAAAAAGAAGTATGAATGATGAAAAGGAGAACAAACAAGAATGTTTCTCAAAGAAACATTCAAACTAAGACAGTTATTTCAACCAACATATTTAAATAGTCATTTGAAATAAGTTATTAAAAAATAAGATATTAGAGTTGGACATGGTGGTGCACACCTACAATCCCAGAGATTCAGGAGGCTGAGGCAGGAGGATGGCAGGTCCAAAGTGAGCCTCAGCAACTTAGCAAGGCTCTAAGAAACAGTGAGACACTGTCTTCAAAAATAAAAAGAAATGGTTTTTTGGCTCAGTGGTTAAGAGCCTTTGGGTTCAATCTGTGGAACCCAAAATAATAGGATGTTAAAAAATAGTTTGGCATTAACTAAATGAAGAAAGTGAATAAATGAAACCTTCTAAATTGAGAGACAATTGTGGAATAGAGAGATATGGAGCACAATAAGAGTCAGAAGCTATAAGATCTTGGTATGAATAAAGTAAGACACATACAGATGGAGGAACTTTCCAGCAGGGAGCTGTAAAAAATATCTGGAACTCATGGGAAAGGTCTAACCTGGAAGTATGGATCAGAGAATCTTCAGATATAAATAGTGTCCAAAGGTCAGAATATGAGCTAAAATATGGTCATATGGGAGAAGAAATATCATGAGAAGGATGGAAGACCAGGAAGAGAGCTCAGAAGATCATTGATATTTGAGATTCCTATATAAGAGATGTAAGAAATAGTTGAGGAGGAGCAAGGAAAAAAATTTAGAAAGTATCTAAGAAGAAAGGCAGAGTCTTCAGGAAAGAAGAACTGGTCAACAGTGTCAAGTATGGGTCAAGTCAAAAGCAAAAAGTGTTTATTGGGTTTGGCAATATGGAAAACTTGGGGAAATCAAGAATTGTTTCAAAAGAAAAGGTATAGAAACTGCAAGTCACTTCAGTAATTGTAAAACCTAATTGGAATTCCATTGTCAAATATTAGGTGTTTTTTGCAATGAAGTGTTAGTTTTTGCTTTGGTTATATTTGAAAGTATATATACATTTCACAAGATACAGTCTATATTGGAGTAATCAAAATCAATACATACATAATACAGGCTAAAGGCCCAAATCAGGAAAGTTTTTTAAAATGTAAATCCACAATATGATGCAATGAATTTCCTACTTGCTTTGAACTATTTTTAACATGAAATGTAATTTGAAATATACGTGTGTGTGTGTGTGTGTGTATAATGAAACAAGTCAGGAAAACAGAAATGAAATTGATTTCAACAGAGGACATTTAATGGAGGGAATTGGTTTCACAGGTGTTAGAGGGTTGAAAAAGTAAAAAGAGGGAACTCAGGAGCAGCTACAATGCCTGAGGTTACAAGAATAGAGGGAATAGATGAGGATAACCAGAAAGTAGGCACTGGAATGAGGAGCCACTAATCTGGTGCCCTAAGGAAGAGGCTGGGGCTGGCTGCTGCTGGAACCTCTGTGGGAACATGATTAGCCTGGTTCCAGAAGTGATCTGGAATCCAGGGTTACTTCCACAATGAGGGCTACCAGCTGATGCTTAGAAAAACTGTCATTTTGACTTGAAGCCAGTAAAGAGCGCGTTTAAAAATAGGAAGAAAGTCTTGTCTCCTTTCCCACTCCCTGCTCTACAATACTTTCAAGTCCCACCTTAATGCCTTCAGAAAACTGCCAAGGAAATCTGAGGTCTGAAGTTGCAAAGTCATTGCCCTAGCATCACAGGGTAGAGTCAAAAGGAGCATGTGAAGCTGAGAGATGGTAGGTAAATAATTCACAAATTTACCAGGGAAAGTGAAGGTCAATTCCATTACAGTTAAAGCACAAAAACATGTTGAAGAAGTTATCTTAGAGAATGGGGAATTTTGCATCAACAAGTTAGCACATCTAAGCAGAAAAGAGAAAGAAAGATGTTCTATTCCTAACAACATCTAGAAAGAGGGAAGAAAGAAAGAAAATTTGAACTTCAGTGAAAATATCTCTATTAAAATTGGAAAGTGAAAATTCTGTGAAAAATAACTATAATAATAATAATATTGAGTTCTATGTAATTAAATTGGGTTCCAGGGGTAAGAAACTGACCCTTATATGAGAGCCATGGGCCATCATAAAATGTGCCACAGGATCATGCTGCCTAAAAAGCAGGATTTCTGGGTTTATAGGCTCATGAGCAAACATTAGTCAGGAAGTGCCCCAAAGTTAAGATAGACCAACAGTGACATCTGCTGCCATGGACTTATTTTTAAAAGGGCCAGTCTCAATATTTACAAGTGGAGATTCTGCCAAATCACTAGACTTCTGCTGTGATGAGTCAGCACTCCTGGAACTCCTGTTTGTCATCTGTGCTATTAGAAGATTTTCCAAGGCGAACAGAGAACATGGGAAAATGAGAGAATGTTTGAAAATGTAACTAAAACAAACAACAGTGGGGGTGGAGACATAAATGATGAGAAAGAGACTTTGCATTATCTTTTCTCATCCTGTTTTTCCTTTGGCTAAATAAGTCCAAATTAATTTTGTAGTTGTTAGCAACCATGAGCATGTTTTCAGTGAAAAGAAGGATTAATTTAATCGTTGTCAGCTTCAGTGGATTCCAACCCAAAATTTACAGCATAATATCCAATCCAGAAAAAAGTCCAACCATCAAAGGAGGGTATGTGGAAAAGTTTTAGAGGAACCTGGCTTAGAAAAACACTTCCTAATTATCTAATTGTTTACCTTGATTATTCCTCCTTCAACATCTGCTGACCCTCAGGCATTTTCTTTTTCTTTTCTGAAAGCCAATAGAACATAAGGTTTGAATCAGCACCATTTTTTTTTCAGCACCATGTTTTAAAAAAAAAAATCACCTATAGTCACCAGAGTGATCAGTATGGTTCACTTATGTAAACCAACAAATATTAAATCAAGAAAATTGTGTGTTACTGTATTTGGTTGTGAAAAATGGAAAATGATAATGAATTGCTACTTCAGTTATTGTGAAAAAAGATGAGTAAGAAAGAAAGATGTTGCAGCTGAAGGAGAATTCAAGAGTGTTGGCTTCTAAAACAGGTTTCTACCCACATCTAAATGTGTCACCTTGAGGAAATTACATAACGTATCTGGACCTCAGTTTTTCTCTTCTGTAAAATGAGAGGATTGTACTGTATGAACAATGGGAAAGAGATTGCAACTCATTTCCCTTCATTGCTTAACTGGCTATGGTTGCCTGTGAGTCAGTCACAACGCTACCCCCAGACTCAGTGGGAAAAAGTACTAATTATACTACAAACAATGTAAATGTGGAGTGGAAGCATGCACATCACATATATACGAATCTCAGATGAGATTCCTTTATTTTATTGATTTTTTTGAAGCTGTAGATTTTGTTATCAGCTGTCAATTTTAGCATCTACTATAATTCCCCTGTGCAAGATGCTCAACAAACATTATTTCCAGTCTTCATAATATTTTCAAGACAAGGAAACCAATCCTCTGAAGAAGTAATTTGGTTTCCAAAGTTGCATAACATAAATGTTTTCTATTACTTCCATAATATCTTAACATTCTCTATTATGAATAAAATCTTTTTGTATTTTGGTCACATCCCCTAGTCCTCTTCGAATACAAAAGCTATATTATAACATCATTATGTCTTGTCTAATGATACCTTAATACACCCATATACCTATACAGGGGGAAATGAACATTTTGGCATGAAATTCAGTTAACTCACATAAACTTGAAGGGATAGGACAGAAGCCTCAGGGAGAAAGTGTCCAAAAAAATGTTTTTCACCAGTAAACAGACTAGAAGGATTGCATGTTGAATATTAAAACTGACAAAAGGAATAAATAGTGACAAAAAATGTTCAACTTGAAATAAATAAAATTAGAGGTATACTGAATCCAAAGCTAAGAAGATCCATGAAAAAGGAACATAGTATATTGCATCAATTTGGTAAGCGAGCTAATTTAATTGATACAGTACTCGGGGAAGTACTATGTGAATGTTCTCTAAATACTATCTGATGGTGATGGTATATAAATAAGGCAGACTATGGGTTCCTGATAAAAAGTATTTTTTGAAGTTTCTTGAATTTGATGTATTACCTTGGATATATTTTAGGTTATGAGATCAGATACATTAGAAAATACAGAGTCAAATTTTCCATTAGAACAAACGAACTCTTCCCATCAGATAAAGAATCCTCAGAAATCTTTGAAAGTGGTACATACTAATTACAGAACTACATAGTGATGCTTTCAAAGTACACAAAAATATACAATTGCCAGTGGAAAATTACCTAGCAATATAGCTAGTAAAAAGTTTTAAGTAAACCAGATACTAAAGTGGATCCATAGTAGAAAAATGATTATTAGTGGCCAGATTGGATTTCATGTCAAGGTGCCTTGTGGTCTTGGCTGTCTCATTCATGTCATAAACATTTATTCTTTATTTATCATGAACAGATAGTTCTCTAGTCACAAGGATTATAATGATAAAATAGTCCTAACTTTGAGCAGTAGGTATCTAATTAAAGACAGGCATATAAATAAATTAAAAGACAACATGACAAGTAATTCAGCTGGATTGTTTGAAGTACATAAACATTATGTACAAGTGAAATAATAATATTTTCCCCTGGAGTCACAGAAAGACAAAGAAGACACAGGAGTACAAGAATAAATTGAAAGTTGATGTGTTTCTTTGGGTACTGGTAGTTTACATGTTGCTTACATAATCTTGAAATAGTAAAAACATGTTAAATCTTAAGTTATAGACTTTTAGACCAGCCTCACTCATATATATGTGATATATAATATATCTTGTATGTACATCTTACATATATACACTCATATATATATATATATATATATATATATATATATAAAGTACAGTCAGCAATATGAAAATAGCACTTATATAATCTTGTAAAACAAAGTGTTACATTATTTTTCATCTCTACTATTCTGAGCCAATATCATTCCAAAGTGTGAAGGCCCATCATGATATCATGCACCAAGAAAGGCAAGACAAGAAAGTCCTGCAAAGAATGTTATTCCACATGCACTCTGTGACTAATTCTGTTTGTGGAATGAACTGAGCTGTGGTCGTGGGTCACCCTCAGCTAGCCAAGAGAATGTTTCCAGAGTGTAATTGTTCTGGGCATCGAGGCACTTTACAACATGTTCCCAGTGCCTTTTGATACTCTGCGGCCAAGAGACTGCTGAGAAAATATTATTCACCAGAATTAGAGTGGACTAGTCAACCACCGGGTTATTACGTCTCCATGTCAGTGCAAGCCATGTCTGCAACTGAATTTACCATATGTTTCTAATTTCTCTACCTTCTGAACTACAAGTTGAATTTTTTCCTTGGCTTTGAAATATTTTAAACAAAGGACTTTCTGTGATGTCTTAGGAAACTTACAAAATTAAAATCCTAGCTAATATCAAAATAAGAGTCCTGGCTCTCCTGCTCTGCCACACTCCTCTCCATTCACTATCACCTTCTTTCAACAGGGTTGTTAGCAGCAGTAGCATCTTTTGTTCACTGTGTTGATATTCCTAAACAATTAACAAATAGAAATCATCACCTGTATATCCTCTGTTGCTGTGTTAACTAGAATAAATACTACTTCAAATTCAGGCCTTAACGTATATAGAAATCATCAATTCATATGTGTTCCAAACCAGCAATTGTATTCTAGAGAATTATCTAAAGATTTTACACGTTCACAAGAAGTAAATATATTCACTACAGCATTTTTGTTGTTGTTGTTGTTAAGACTTAGTTGACAAATATATAAAAAAAGTATTCAACTTCTCTAGCAGAGAAATGCAACTTAAAACTACACTACGAATTCATCTCATTCCAAATGGAATGGCAATTATCAAGAATACAAGTAACAATAAATGTTGGTGAGAATGTGGGGAAAAGGCACACTTATACATTGCTGGTGGGACGGGAAATTGGTGCAACCATTCTGAAAAGCAATATGGAGAATCTTCAAAAAACTAGAAAGAGAAGCACCATATGATCCAGCCATCCCACTCCTTAGTATATATCCAAAGGAGTTAAAATCAGCATACTACATTGACACAGCCATATTAATGTTTAGAGCAGCACAATTCACATTAGCCAAGCTATGGAGCCAAACTAGGTGCCCTTCAACAGATGAATGGATAAAGAAAATGTGGTGTGTGTGTGTGTGTGTGTGTGTATATATATATATATATATATATATATATATATACACACACACACACACAATGGGGTATTACTCAGCCATAAAGAAAGATACTTTATGACAGTTTTCAGTAAATGGATGGAGCTGGAGACTATCATGCTAAATGAAATAAGCCAGTCCCAAAAAGTCAAAGGTTAAATGTTTTCTCGGATATATTGAAGCTAATCCAAAATAAGGAGATGGGGTGGTTTAAAAAAGAATTGAAGAAAAATCAGTGGAGTAGACAAAGGGGAATGAAGGAAAAGGTAGGGAGAAAGGATAGGGAAAGACAGTGGAATGAATCTTACCTAACTATCCTTTACAGCGCAGTATAATAGAAAGAAGAAAATAGGAGGAGAAAGGAAGAGAGGAAAAGGGGAAGTACAGGAGATTGGATTAGAACAAATTGTATTCCATATTTTATAACTATGTCAAAAATGAATCCTACTATCATATATAACTAAGAAGAACAAATAAGAACATTAAAAGAAATTTAAAAAAATAAAACATGACTTATCTATTTAAAAAAGGACACCTAAAATGTGTAAACAAATCTTTCTAGGGGACTAGTAGGATATTTTACCTGTGTCCACACAAGGAATAATATGTGACCCTTAAGATTATACATAGATGGTAGATATATATATACATACATATATGTGTATGTGTGTATATATACAATAGCACAAAAATTCTCATAATAATTGGTAGTTGAAAAAATAAGGAGAAAAAATTTAGTAAGTATACATGTATGTAAATCACACACATACACACCAAGCACACACACATACGTACTATATAACTTTTTGTAGATTTGAACATAGAAGTGTTGTTTATTCAACAAAAAAAAAAGCTTGAGGGAAATAAAATAAATGAAAATTAAAAAATAAGACTTTGAGGAAACTCTACACACGAATTAATGGAAAGGGGGGCAGAAAGTAAGGAGAGAGAAAAGAGGGAAAAGAAATTGGCAGGAATTTTAGCTTCCAAAATGATGGCTGGATCTGTCCCTTATTCTCACTGGTAGAATTTCCAACTGTGCTACAGGTTGGCCCATCCCAGTACTGATTCTTTGCAACTTGTCAGGAGCAGCCTTTGACAATGGATTGCAGCTTCTCCTCCATGAACTTCCTTACCCTGATTTCTGACAGTCCCCCATTCCTGCTCTCAGCTCTCAGGCAACTCCTCATTTCCTTACTCTCTGAGTTCTGTCTTCCAGGCTGTGGTGGTAGGCATTCCAAGAGCTCGGGGGCTAGTCTTCAGTATCTTCAGATACTCCTGTGGCATATTTTAATTGTAGGTGATTTCCAAAACTATACTATCAACATTTGTAAGCCTTCTGTCATTTTTCTTGTTTTCCTTTTCCTTTTTCCAATTCTTAGCCATGACAGCATCCACCAATTTTTCAATAAAATGCCAACCTAATTTCACTCAATCTCTCCCACTTTCGGGTTTTATATATATACATGCACTGACTTCAAAACTGAATATCAGATTCCTCACAGGAAGATTTTGACTTATTTATTTTGACCTCCTTTTTTAGCCTCCTTTACACGAAAACAGTGTTTTATACTAGCTTGTTACTGAATTCTTATCAAATATTACTTTTTTGTGAATAAACTATTTCTTCTTTATAACCACCAGATCTAACACACAATTTGGTATCCATAATAACATGATAACATTCAGGAAGTCAATTTTAAAATGATTGCTTTATTTATTTCTATCCCAGGCTGTTCTACAATGGATCTAAAGCATTCCACATCATAATTGTTTACATGTCCTCCTACCTCATTAGGCTAATTGAGGTTAGACACCGTATTTTATTTTCACATTTCTGGGGAATAACTTTCATTAGGAACTGACATTAATTTCTTTATTAAAAGAATGAATATAAGAGAAAAAATACATAATCAAGTTTCTTCCAAACAGGGTTTTAACATTTATTAAATTAATCTTTTTCTAATAAATGTTTTTTACTAGCATGGGATAAAATATATGCTACTATTATTTTAGGATGAATATAGTGCACAAAATCATATTTGTAGTAAGCAAATGAATTTTTTATTACTCAATAGAATTACTATAAGTCTGTAAGACAATCTAGAAACTTCAAGTTGAGTGTCCTTTAAGATTTCCTCCAAGTTTCTAGAGTCATGTTGAGGTTTAAAAAAGAAAGATTCTGTAGGGGTAAGAATTGGAGAAGATAGGGAAAAAAAGAACTGGAGAAGATAGAAAGTTAACATGACCTTCAAGTTGATTCTCATGTAAGAGTAACTACTGAGAAGTTTATCATGCCACAGCATTGTGGTGTTTTAGGTAGAAGCTTCCATACCATTCTTAGAGCTTAGAAATCTTCCCATGAGATTTACCATTCCCATCTGCTGGAAGCCTCATGGGGGCTACATCCTTGGTAGCATATTACCAAACCCCAGCTTCTCCAGAGCATTTGCTTGGAAGCAGGGTGGAGAACTCAGATCTCCAGGATGCCATCAACTCTTTCCTCTCTCTTCCCTGCCCAATCCATTACTTTCTAGCCTCAAGGCAATTCTGCTTTCAAATATCCAATCAAAACATTATTCTTTACTCTCATGTCAACTTTATATTACAGATTACACAAATCCTTCCCTCTTTATGAGGTTTAAATTTCTAAAACAAAAGCCAAATTTAGTGTTCCCACTCTGCTATATACATCCCTTGAGACAATGAGCCCAAAACCAAACATGTAATTGAATAGAAGAAAAAATAAAAAAACATAAAGCTTAAAAACTAGGTAACTATGTCAATATATGATCCAATTCTCCTTTTCCCAACTCATGTATCACTTGCCTCTCGTTGTCCTTTCCTTTTTTTTTCCCCATTGTATTCCCACTTCATATGGCCCTTTCCTGAGCACTTACCTCACACTTGAACTACTATAACAGCCTCCTTGAGTATCAATTCATCCTGGCTTCTGTCACCCCTTTTCCCTACAAAAGCATTTGCCATGCCTCTGTATAATCTTCCACTGACTGTTGCAAAAGCATGAATTTTTCTGCCAACTTGAAAATTTTGTGTGTAAGTTGCCCCAGTCTAGCTTATTTTCACCTTATTCCCAGCATTCAATTTCTTCTTCATAAAGTCTAATTCTTTTATTGTCCCTCTCATGCACCCCTTACTTATTTCTGCTACATAACTTTAATTCACATAGTTACTCTCACTTTGGATAGTCTTCACCATTTTCTCTTTCACACAGTTTACTCAACTTTCAGGACCATTGTCTGCCGTAGTCCAGGTGGGCTAAATAACCAAGAGGTGACAAGCAACTTGAAGGCTGAAGCGGGAACTACTTTATTGCAATTGAACTCAGCAGGAACTCAGCGAGAACTCAAAGTAGCGGGCACCCGAGGTAGCAGGAACCACTTTATTGCGGGACAGCAGAGGTATATATACCCAACTGATTACACACAGCTTGACTCAATTGACATCATCTAGATACAGCAGTCAGCCAATAAGGAATCCTCATTATCTTAATGGCTCGCTGGCATTGCTTCACAAACCACTCCTCCTGGCAAGCTGCCAGGCGCCATCTTGACTTGTTTTTTTTTTGTTGTTGTTGTTGTTTTTTTTTTTTTTTTTTTTTAATTTTTTATTGTGGGTTGTTCAAAACATTACAAATTTCTTGACGTATCATATTCCACACTTTGATTCAAGTGGGTTATGAACTCCCACCTTCACCCCATACACAGATTGCAGAATCACATCAGTTACACATCCATTGATTTACAAATTGCCATACTAGAGTCTGTTGTGCTCCGCTGCCTTTCCCATCCTCTACCCTCCCCCCTCCCCACCTCTCCCCTCCCATCCCCTCCTCTCTCTCTACCTCCTCCACTGTATAACCCTGAGGGTCTCCTTCCATTACCATGCAATTTCCCTTCTCTTTCCCTTTCCCTCCCACCTCTCATCCCTGTTAAATGTTAATCTTCTTCTCCTGCTCTTCGTCCCTACTCTGTTCTTAGTTACTCTCCTTATATCAAAGAAGACATTTGGCATTTGTTTTTTAGGGATTGGCTAGCTTCACTTAGCATAATCTGCTCTAATGCCATCCATTTCCCTGTAAATTCTATGATTTTGTCATTTTTTAATGCAGAGTAATACTCCATTGTGTATAAATGCCACATTTTTTTTATCCATTCGTCTATTGAAGGGCATCTAGGTTGGTTCCACAGTCTTGCTATTGTGAATTGTGCTGCTATGAACATCGATGTAGCAGTGTCCCTGTAGCATGCTCTTTTTAGGTCTTTAGGGAATAGACCAAGAAGGGGAATAGCTGGGTCAAATGGTGGCTCCATTCCCAGCTTTCCAAGAAATCTCCATACTGCTTTCCAAATTGGCTGCACCAATTTGCAGTCCCACCAGCAATGTACAAGTGTACCCTTTTCCCCACATCCTCGCCAGCACTTGTTGTTGTTTGACTTCCTAATGGCTGCCAATCTTACTGGAGTGAGATGGTATCTTAGGGTGGTTTTGATTTGCATCTCTCTGACAGCTAGAGATGTTGAGCATTTTTTCATGTACTTGTTGATTGACTGTATGTCCTCCTCTGAGAAGTGTCTGTTCAGGTCCTTGGCCCATTTGTTGATTGGGTTGTTTGTTCTCTTATTGTGTAATTTTTTGAGTTCTTTGTATACTCTGGATATTAGGGCTCTATCTGAAGTGTGAGGAGTAAAGATTTGTTCCCAGGGTGTAGGCTCCCTATTTACCTCTCTTATTGTTTCTTTTGCTGAGAAAAAACTTTTTAGTTTGAGTAAATCCCATTTGTTGATTCTAGTTATTAACTATTGTGCTATGGGTGTCCTATTGAGGAATTTGGAGCCCGACCCCACCGACTGTAGATCGTAGCCAACTTTTTCTTCTATCAGACAGCGCGTCTCTGATTTGATATCAAGCTCCTTGATCCATTTTGAATTCACTTTTGTGCATGGCGAGAGAAAGGGATTCAGTTTCATTTTGTTGCATATGGATTTCCAGTTTTCCCAGCACCATTTGTTGAAGATGCTATCCTTCCTCCATTGCATGCTTTTAGCCCCTTTATCAAATATAAGATAGTTGTAGTTTTGTGGATTGGTTTCTGTGTCCTCTATTCTGTACCATTGGTCCACCCACCTGTTTTGGTACCAGTACCATGCTGTTTTTGTTACTATTGCTCTGTAGTATAGTCTGAAGTCTGGTATCACTATACCGCCTGATTCACACTTCTTGCTTAGCATTGTTTTTGCTATTCTGGGTCTTTTATTTTTCCATATGAATTTCATGATTGCTTTCTCTATTTCTACAAGAAATGCCGTTGGGATTTTGATTGGCATTGCATTAAACCTATAGAGAACTTTTGGTAATGTCGCCATTTTGATGATGTTAGTTCTGCCTGTCCATGAACAGGGTATATTTTTCCATCTTCTAAGATCTTCTTCTATTTCTCTCTTTAGGGTTCTGTAGTTCTCATTGTATAAGTCTTTCACCTCTTTTGTTAGGTTGATTCCCAAGTATTTTATTTTTTTTGAAGATATTTTGAATGGAGTGGTTGTCCTCATTTCCATTTCAGAGGATTTGTCGCTGATATACAGGAATGCCTTTGATTTATGCGTGTTGATTTTATATACTGCCACTTTGCTGAATTCATGTATTAGCTCTAATAGTTTCTTTGTAGAGCCTTTTGGGTCTGCTAGGTATAGAATCATATCATCTGCAAATAGTGATAATTTAAGTTCTTCTTTTCCTATTTTTATGCCTTTAATTTCTTTCGTCTGTCTAATTGCTCTGGCCAGTGTTTCGAGAACTATGTTGAAGAGAAGTGGAGAGAGAGGGCATCCCTGTCTTGTTCCAGATTTTAGAGGGAATGCCTTCAGTTTTTCTCCATTCAGAATGATGCTAGCCTGAGGCTTAGCATAGATTGCTTTTACAATATTGAGGTATGTTCCTGTTATCCCTAGTTTTTCTAGAGTTTTGAACATAAAGGGATGCTGTACTTTGTCGAATGCTTTTTCCGCATCTATCGAGATGATCATATGGTTCTTATTTTTAAGTCTATTGATGTGGTGAATAACATTTATTGATTTCCGTATATTGAACCAGCCTTGCATCCCAGGGATGAATCCTACTTGATCATGGTGTACAATTTTTTTGATATGTTTTTGTATCCGATTCACCAGAATTTTATTGAGGATTTTTGCATCTAGGTTCATTAGAGATATTGGTCTGTAGTTTTCTTTCTTTGAAGTGTCTTTGTCTGGTTTAGGTATCAGGGTGATGTTGGCCTCATAGAATGAATTTGGAAGTTCTCCCTCCTTTTCTATTTCCTGAAGTAGCTTGAAAAGTATTGGTATTAGTTCTTCTTTAAAGGTTTTGTAAAATTCTGCTGTATACCCATCCGGTCCTGGGCTTTTCTTAGTTGGTAGTCTTTTGATGGTTTCTTCTATTTCCTCAATTGATATTGGTCTGTTTAGGTTTTCTATATCCTCCTGATTCAATCTGGGCAGATCATATGACTTAAGAAATTTATCTATGCCTTCACTATCTTCTAATTTATTGGAGTATAAGGATTCAAAATAGTTTTTGATTATCTTCTGTATTTCTGAAGTGTCTGTTGTGATATTGCCTTTTTCATCCCATATGCTAGTAATTTGAGTTCTCTCTATTCTTCTCTTCGCTAGCATCGCTAAGGGTCTGTCGATTTTGTTTATTTTTTCAAAGAACCAACTTTTAGTTTTGTCAATTTTTTCAATTGTTTCTTTTGTTTCGATTTCATTCATTTCAGCTCTGATTTTAATTATTTCTTGCCTTCTACTTCTTTTGCTGTTGCTTTGCTCTTCTTTTTCAAGGATTTTGAGATGAAGTATGAGATCATTTATTTGTTGGTTTTTTCTTTTTTTAAGGAATGAACTCCAAGCAATGAATTTTCCTCTTAGAACTGCTTTCAATGTGTCCCATAGATTCCAATATGTTGTGTCTGTGTTTTCATTTATCTCTAAGAATTTTTTAATTTCCTCCTTGATGTCTTCTATAACCCATTGATCATTCAGTAACCTATTGTTCATTCTCCAAGTGATGTATGCTTTTTCCTTCCTTCTTTTATCATTGATTTTCAGTTTCATTCCATTATGATCAGATAAGATGCATGGTATTATCTCTACTCCTTTATATTGTCTAAGAGTTGCCCTGTGACATAATATATGATCTATTTTTGAGAAGGATCCATGTGCTGCTGAGAAAAAAGTGTAACTGCTTGATGTTGGGTGGTATACTCTATATATGTCAATTAGGTCTAGGTTATTAATAGTGTTATTGAGTTCTATAGTTTCCTTATTCAACTTTTGTTTGGAAGATCTGTCCAGTGGCGAGAGAGGTGTGTTGAAGTCTCCCATGATTATGGTGTGGTGGTCTATTAGACTCTTGAACTTGAGAAGAGTTTGTTTGACGAACATAGCTGCACCATTGTTTGGGGCATAAATATTTATGATTGTTATGTCTTGTTGGTGTATGGTTCCCTTAAGCAGTATGTAGTGTCCCTCTTTATCTCTTTTGATTAACTTTGGCTTGAAATCTATTTTATTTGATATGAGTATGGACACTCCTGCTTGTTTCCGAAGTCCATATGAGTGATATGATTTTTCCCAACCTTTCACCTTTAGCCTATGTATGTCTTTTCCTATCAAATGCGTCTCCTGTAGGCAGCATATTGTTGGGTCTTGTTTTGTGATCCATTCTACTAGCCTGTGTCTCTTAATTGGTGAGTTTAAGCCATTAACATTTAGGGTTATTATTGAGATATGGGTTGTTCTTCCAGCCATATTTGTTTATTTCTGTTACTAAGCATGGTTTGTTTTCCTCTTTGATTATTCCCCCCCCCCTTTACTGTCCTACCTCCCACTGTTGGTTTTCATTGTTATTTTCCATTTCCTCTTCCTGTAATGCTTTGGCAAGGATGTTTTGAAGAGATGGTTTTCTAGCTGCGAATTCTTTAAACTTTTGTTTATCGTGGAAGGTTTTAATTTCATCCTCCATCCTGAAGCTTAATTTCGCTGGATACACAATTCTTGGTTGGAACCCATTTTCTTTCAGTGTTTGAAATATGTTATTCCAGGATCTTCTAGCTTTCAGAGTCTGTGTTGAAAGATCAGCTGTTATCCTGATTGGCTTACCCCTAAATGTAATCTGCTTCCTTTCTCTTGTAGCTTTTAAAATTCTCTCCTTATTCTGTATGTTGGGCATCTTCATTATAATGTGTCTAGGTGTGGATCTCTTATGATTTTGCACATTCGGCGTCCTGTAGGCTTCTAGGATTTGGGGTTCTGTCTCATTCTTCAAGTCTGGGAAGTTTTCTTGTATTATTTCATTGAATAGATTGCTCATTCCTTTGGTTTGAAACTCTGTCCCTTCCTGTATCCCAATGACTCTTAAATTTGGTCTCTTGATGTTATCCCATATTTCTTGGATGTTCTGCTCATGGTTTCTTAAAAGTCTTGCTGAGCTGTCTATGTTCTTTTCAAGTTGAAATACTTTGTCTTCATTGTCTGATGTTCTATCTTCTAAGTGTTCTACTCTGCTGGTAGTATTCTCCATTGAGTTTTTAAGTTGGTTTATTGCTTCCTGCATTTCTAGGATTTCTGATTGCTTGTTTTTTATAACCTCTATCTCCCTGTATAGTTGATCCTTTGCTTCCTGGATTTGTTTGCGTAATTCGTTGTCGAAGTGATCTTTCATTGTCTGATTTTGCTGTTTAATGTCTTCCTTGATACTCCAGATCATCTGAAGCATGTATATCCTGAATTCTTTATCTGACATTCCATCTGCTGCAGCTGTTACCTCTTCTAAAGTTGCGTTAACCTGCATTGCTTGTGGTCCTTTCTTTCCTTGTCTTTTCATACTGCTTGCGTATCTTTCCTGCAGGTGCGGGCGGCGGCTCTGCTCTCTCCTTATTCCAATTGGGGTGTCATGGCTACCACGCTGGCAGGTCACTGGGCCTGTTCTGGGAGCTGGCGGCGGCTCTGTTCTGCCCCTACTCCAATTGGGGTGACGAGTGTACCACTCCGGCAGGCCACCAGGCCTGATCCGCCGGTCGGTTGCAGGTTTGCCTACCCTGCAGGCGCGGGCGGCGGCTCTACTCTGCCCCTACTCCAAATGGGGTGACGTGTCTGTCGTACCAGCAGGCCACTGGGCCTATCCCGCTGGTCGGTCGCAGATCTGCCCACCTTTCGGGCACGGGTGTAGGCTCTGCTCTGCCCCTACTCCAATTGGGGTGTCGTGACTACCCCGCCTGCAGGACGCTGGGCCTGTTCCTGGCACGGGCGGCGACTCTGCTCTGTCACTACTCCAATTAGGGTGGTGTTTGTACCACGCCGGCAGGCTCCTGGGCCTGATCCGCCGGTCTGTTGTAGGTCTGCCTACCTTGGAGGCGCGGGCGGCGGATCTGCCCTGCCCCTCCTACCACACCTGCGGACCCCTGGGCCTGATCTGCAGGTTGATCACTGGTCTGCTCACCCTGCGGGCACGGGTGGCGGTTCCGCTCCGCCCCCACTCCAATTGGGGTCACGTGACCACCACACCGGCAGGGCCTGATCCGGGCGTGGGAGAAGGATCTGTTCTGCCCCTACTCCAGTTGGGGTGACGTGTGTACCACACTGGCAGGCCACTGGGCCTGACCCGCCAGGCTGTCACAGGTCTGTTTACCTTGCAAGCGCGAAGGGCGGCTCTGCCCTGCCCCTCCTACCACGCCCATGTACCACTGGGTCGCGGGTCTGCCCACCTTGCGGGTGCGGGTGGCGGCTCCGCTCCGCCCCCTCTCCAATTGGGGTCATGTGGTCACCACGCTGGCGAGCCGCTGGGCCTGCTCCGGGCGCTGGCGGCGGCCCGGCTCCTCCCCTCTGGCTCGAGGACAAATTGAGGAGACTCGGGTGACTGTGCCTCACCCCCCCTACCAGGAGACCAACTGCTTATGTCACCGCTGGTATTGATGAAGTTCTCTCCTCCGCCGCTTTCTGCTGACATCAGATCTCTGCCATGTTGGTATCCTATGCGAATGGCAGCATTTCGTTCCCCTTGCCGGGCAACCAAAGCAACGGGTGAGACCTGACCGGCCCTCAGCAGGACCCGGACCGAGACGCAGTTTCCGCGGGCTCCTAGCCCCGGTCCAGGGAAGTTCCGGGAGCCGGAACTCGGCCGCTCCGTGCTCGGTGTAAGCTCCTATAAGTGTAAGCTCCAAGAAGCAGTCCCCGCGGGCTCAGTTCCGGGAGCCGGAATTCGGCTGCTTAGTGCTTGGTGTATGCTCTGATAGTAGCAGGGTCCAAGAAGCAGCCTCCGCAGGCTCCGCAGCCCTGGGCCAGGGCGGTTCTGGGACGGTTCCGGGAGCCGGAACTCGGCCGCCCCGTGCTCGGTGTTCATTCCGATAAGATCAGATTCTAAGAAGCACCCAGGCGCTGAACCCTAGCAATCTGTCTGCAAGCTGCAGGCGAATTGCAGCCTGAAATTACCTGTTCTATGGCTGAATGAGCTGCGGTCAGTCGAAAACAGGGAAGGTGACGTCAGTTTACCAACATGGTGGCTGCTAGCCTCCTCTGTGGTCTGACCGGTGTGGAGAACCGAGATGGACCGCTTCCTTCCCCCGTCTCGAACCTAGAATTCAGCCCTGAGTACGGTGCTTGCGCGGCTGGCAGAAACTGCAGCTCTGTAACCCTGCGTCTCTATCCCAGCGCGCGCTGCAGACTCTAGCCGCGGGGCGATTTGCTGAATAAGCAGTGTTACCCTCCGTGCGACAAACCTCTCGCGTTTGAGTCCCCCTAGCCGATCCTCGTGCGATGGAAATCCTTCCTCCAGGTTCCGGAGCACCCCACTATTGCTGGAAATTCCTAACAAGATATCCTTTAGCCGTCCTGACTTGTCATACTCCCACACAGTGAAGCAGCACACAGGGGCAATGCACTCCCCTCACCGCCATCTTCCTCTAGGCCATCTTGACTTGTTTTGCATCCCCAACAATTGTCTTCACCACCACAGTCTAATCTCTCTCTACTTCTCTTTTGCATAATAATGTCACCATAGAGTGTGCATTATCCAATTAGGTATTTAATTATTTATTAATCACATATTTTTGAATTGCACCTTTTTATTTCATACATTTTATTCTTTCAAATCTGGCCTAAACTTCTGTGATTTTATTATCCTCCACTAATTGCAGGAATTTATTATCCTCCACTAATTCCCGCATGCTTTGGAGACCTGAAGGTTAGATGCATATCTTCTCTTATCTCCTTCCCTATGCCCACAAAAGCACCTGACATTA
Source organism: Marmota monax (assembly GCF_021218885.2). Classification (NCBI taxonomy): domain Eukaryota; kingdom Metazoa; phylum Chordata; class Mammalia; order Rodentia; family Sciuridae; genus Marmota; species Marmota monax. The sequence continues at coordinate 22,367,455 of NW_026692781.1, forward strand.
ACAGACACTCATGCTTATGTGGTGGAATGGCCGTGTGAACTACTTACGCACATGGCCCCTCACAACTCTTCCTCCTTACCCCACTCCAAATTCACACATACCTCCTTCTACTTGACACCTTTTCTCAAACCAGGGAATCGTTAAGCTTTCTGTACTTATCCCCAGAATACAATAGATCTAGAAGAAATGCAGAAAGAAAGAATAATGGACAGTACCAATGCTCAAATCTTCAATTTCAAAATAAAAATGTAAAGTCCATAACAGACACAACACAAAGGTCAGAAAATCTTCAATCTAGAAAACAAAATACATGTTTTAAACAAAAGATGATGAAAAAAATAATTCTTCCATTTAAGAAGAAAGTTTTTAAAAGTCTCTAAACTGAAATAAGGGGAAAGAGTCTAAGAGCATTAGAATGTGATGCCTACGTGAGTCCTTTAGAAGGGACTGCACCCTACCTATACCTACAATTAGCTCCAAGCAAAAGTAAAAAGAATCCCCAGCAAGTTTGAGAAATAAGAGCTTGTTCTCTATTTACCATATATTGCCTTGGGAAGAAACAAGCTACCAGGCTTTAAATAAGCAGTGGTATGAGAGGACAGAGATGGTTTCCCACATGCTTTGGAGACCTGGGGGGCACAGGAAGCATGGAGCTTTAAGCTACATTGGCTAATAAAACTTATCTTCACTTAAAAAGAGAAGGGGCAGAGGAAGAAAGTGAGTCCACTGAGTGTACTACAAAATAAAACTTTTGCTTCCAGATAAAGGGATAATTCTAAATAGAGTGTGAGTTATAAAAACTAAAGTTGCACTGCACATCTATATATACTGAGGAACATCACATTCACTGTATTTACTAATTGACTGATTCTTAGTTGGTCACATCATAATAAAATCACAAAAGTTTAGGCCAGATTCGAAACTTGAAAAAACAATTTTTAAATAGTCCTGAGTCTATGTTAAGTCTATTAAGTTGGCTGTAGTGGCACACAACTGTAATGACAACAACTCAAGAGTCTGAGGCAAGAGAATAGCAAGTTCAAGGCCTGCCTCTGCATTTTAGAGGGTCTCTCAGAAATTTAGTGAGAACCTATCTCAAAATAAAAAATAAAAATGACTGGGGAGTGTAGCTCAGTGGTAAAGTGCACCCTCCGCAAAACAAGTCTGTTAAAATATTAATAAAATTTTAATAGCAATATATTCTCATGAATTCTCATGAATTAAAAGAAATCCCTCAGGAAAGTATAATAGTAATAAAGTTTTCTTTAATACCTATAAATATAACTTTAGATAATAAAGAGAAAATGTGTAATGACATAAACATCATGGTAGGATGATAGTATCAAAAAAAAACCCAAATGCATATGTTTTCTTTTAAAAACTAGAAAAATGAGGAGATGATGATTTTAAGACTATTAAAAAAAAACTTACTGTTTTGAAGAATTTTACAAAGCTATCAATTACCATAATTAACAAAGCCTGAAAAGCAAAAACTTTACCTATGTAATCTTTAGGTAATCATATAATGGTTTTATAAGGCCACCAGGTTATTGAAGAAGAATGTAGAACATTGCAAATGTTTCAACTCGCTAAAAAGTATTCAGCTTATCTCTTAAACAAATAAATCACTTTTCCTTTCCCATAATTTTGCTTCTATTTTTTCCAGCAGCATTTTGTCAACCTAGAGCAGTAAAACTTCAATGTTGGGAAAATATTGGTCATTTGTTTTCTTCTTGCATTCTGCAAGTTATTAATCAAGAGCACAACTGGATGATTAACTGCTTGTATTTGTGCAAAATGTTCCAATTGCATCCCCACTGCCAATTTTTTTTTCATTTTTGATTTATAACTTTCCTGGCAAGCATATTATTAACTTTATATTGCCAAATGTAAACAATAACTTATTCAACTTATGGGCTCCCCTGTTCTTCTGAGTGAAAACTAGTTCCTTCTTGCTGAAGAAATATTGAGTGAAAAGTGCTAAATATTAGATGAAAAATACTCTATATTTTAAAATTAAAAATCCAAACTCACATCTAAGTCAAAAATTAAATGAATTAAATGTTATAGAACTGGTAGAGATAGATTTTCATTTGAAAGACTTTTGAGAATATTTTCAGTCTCACTGATGTAAAGCATAAACTTTAGGTCACATTTTACAGTATCAATTCTTTTTTTTTTTTTTTTTTTGGTGGTGCTGGGGATTGAACCCAGGGCCTTGTTCTGGCTAGGCAAGCATTCTACCAACTAAGCTATACTCCCATCCTTTACAGTATCAATTTTAAGTCATTTAAAAAAAAAAAAGCTAAACTGAATGTAGAATATTGATTAAGATAAGCCAAAGTGGAGAGTTGAAAACTTAATATTGGATACAAAAGAACTTCAGGCCACAAACATCATATAGGGAAAAAAGAGAACATTGTATTCTTATAAAAAGAAGTCATAAATAAAGAATATGCATCCATAAAATAACATGAGATTTATATTTTACAAATAATATCTTCAAATTATACCAAGCAACAACAGACACAACTGCAGGAAGAGGCAGATAAACCAACATTTTAAAAGATTGTGGTAGCAACTTCTTAGAAAGCAGTAGATTGAGCAGATACAAAATAAGCAGAAGTACTGAAAACTTGAACAACTGCATTATAAAATATATATAACTCTACGCGAGAAATATACAGAAATAATTTTCTTCTGAAACAAACCTAACTATACAAAAAAAGAACAAGTGTTGAGCTTCCAAGGAATCCTCAATAAGATATTATGGATCAATATCATACAGTTTCTTTTACTATAATGAAAGAAAATTAAATATTGAAACAATGTATTTAAAACAAATTTGACTCAAGAAATTGGAAATGAAACGGGCTGGGGTTGTGGTTCAGAGGTAGAGCGCTCGCCTAGCATGTGTAAGGCACTGGGTTGATCCTCAGCACCACATAAAAATAAAATAAAGATATTGTGTCCACATATAGCTAAAAAAATAAATATTTTAAAAAAAGAAATTGGAATGAAGTAAGAGAAAAACTTATGCAAGTGTTTGTGTGTGTGTGTGTGTGTATACACACACGTACTAAATTGAAGGTAAAGCAACAAGTAGAAACAGAAAAGGGTTCTTTGAAAAATATCTCATTACAAAAGATTAAAAAAACAAAAAGCAATATAACACAAATAAAATAAAGTGAAAAGGAAGTACAACATCAGATTTAAAAATTATAGGAATTCAAGGATCAGCTCTTCCCTAAGAAATTTTAAGATTGAAGAAATGTGTATGTTTCTAAAGAACATAAGATGTCACACTGGCATAAACAGAGAATTTTGATTAAAGATACATACTAAAATACACCCTAAAGAAATTTAAATAGTAGTGAAAATAGTTTATAAAGTGACAGCTTTTGGTCTCTTGCATTCTAAAACACCATGGAATGCTTTTTTGTTTCCCTCCTAAATTTTCTCTCAGTATTGTCTACAACTTCCACAACTCTTAAGTATTATCAGTGATAGTGAAAGCCTTGTTTTCATATCTATCTGAAAAGCAGTGCATTTAAGTTTTCATTATTAAGTATAATGCTTGCCAAAATTTTAATACATTACCTTTACTAAGTCCAGGAAGTTTATTTTTCCTATGTTTCTAACAGTTCTGAGTCATAAATGTGTTTTGAGCTTTATCAAATCCTTTTTCTTGTATAAAATTGAAATTATTACATACTTTTTACCCTTAGGCAATTAATGTGGTAAATTACACTTATATATTTTTTTCATACTGAAGCATCCTCACACTCCTGGGATTAAACCCTTTCTGATTATGTCTTTTTTCATATAATTTATGAATTTATTATCAATGTTTACATTTTATTTATTGAAATAATGCTTTCAGTTATGTGATCACACACCTATAAAAGTGTATAATATAAAGAGTCTCTTAGGAATAGTAAGAGATTTCAGAACAATCATCAAACACAAGATCAACCTTCCCTCTATTATGATTTCCCCCAACCCCTGGGCGGCATTGTAATCTAGCAAAGGAAAGTAGAATTAACTATTCATTTACCTTGAGTATGGTAGAATATATTTGGAGTTCATGGTCACTTCTAAATAGAGTGAATCAATTGGTAGCCTTCTCAAAATAGGAATGACTTTCAGGAATTCTACTGTAATACATTGTGTTAATACACTTATCATTATGATACCAAGGCACAGGCAGACACAGGAAAGTCAATCATCATATACAGAAAATTGCAAGCAATGGATCCAGGCTCACAAATGCCTAGTGAAACCAGAAATAATCTCCACCAGGAATATACATGATAATGCAACTAACACAATTAATGTCAGCACACATTTTCCCTTTGTTAAAAATTTTGTGAAACAGCATTTATCTAAATTTATGGATTTGTAGGAAAAAATTTATACCTGTACCACTAATTATGGATACATGTGTATGTAATGCTCCATATCCTCCTCATTTCTACTATCAGTACCAAATTATTTTGATTAACTATGTAAAAGAAAGACTAGCATACTTCTCTATCCTCCCTACATATGGACTATATATGTATTTTTTTAATTTAGATACTTGCAGAGGTGATTAAAATGTATGTAGCAACTTCCAGTTTCAACTCTGACATGTAAAAGGTTTGAAAACATCATCTTGTTCTTAAAATAAGGGAAAAAATGCAACTAAGTGAAAACTGATGATTTCTCTTGCCTCAGCAGAGAACTGAGGTCACAATGCAAACCAACATCACAAAGTCTGGAGAGACAGGACTAAAAAGAAACACAACTGAGATCAGTTTACCTGAAGCAGAAAACAATAGAATCATAAATGGGTAGGTACACTTGCATGGTAATTTTGACAAATTTTTGGAGGCTGAGTGTGTACTACCTTGAGACTAAGAAATTCCTACGGGCTGCAGTTTTATGAGCTCTAATGCCTGCATGAGTTTTACCTCTAGGAATGCCATCAGGTCTTATGGTGAAGCCAAGAAAAATTACCTCATGTTTGGCAGGAGGGGGAAAGCAATCATTCTGAGATGTGCCTGTTGTATTCACTGTAACAAAGGCCTACTCTCCAGTGTGTGTGTGTGGGGGGGGGGACTTTTCCAGAGACTTACAGGTTGAAGGGCAATTTTCTAACTCCATTACCATCTAATCTTACCTTCTCACCTAAGTGTCTGGAGGTGAGCAGAGGGGAAAAATAAATAAAAAGCTTTGAAACACTTTGGGAGATCACAGCCTGGGGACACAAGCCCATCAAAAGATTTAAATCATAAGATAATATAACATTTCTTTTTCCCCACTCCTTACCAGAGTCTCAAAAAGTCTGCAGTATAATAAAGGATTGGAGCTGAAAGACCTGCAAGGTTATGACTCTGTATTAGAAGAACTTCTTGTTGAAACTCAGAGACAACAGAGGAAACAAAAATTCTCCAGGTATTTGATACCTTAGCACAAAATAAGCATGAGAACTACTTGGAGATGACAGAAATTGTGAAATTGTCAGATGGGGAATGTAAAATAACTATAATTAATTTATTAAGCACTCCAATAGAAAAAGTAGGTATCATAGAACAAAATGATTATGTGTATTTCATTTTCATGAACCATAAGACTTGTTAACACATCAATTCTTATCAGTTCCATTTACTGATTCAACATTATACTTATAATTATATAGATATTTAAAAACTAATTCTAAAATTTATAGGGAAAGCCAAATGATCCAGTATAGCCAATGTAATACCAAAAAAAATAAAGTTGGAAGACTGATGCTATCTCATTTTAAGACTTCTTATAAAGTTGTAGTAATCAAGACAGTACAGTATTATTAAAATAATTATTGAAACATAGACCAATGCAATAGAGAACCCAGAAAAAAGCTCACACATACATAATTATCTAATCTTTAACAAAGAAGCTAAGGCAATCAACAAAGAGGGGAAAATGGTCATTTTCCTTTCTCAATAGGACCCTTAAAACTCAGGGAATAATGCCAGGAGTTAATAAATGGGATGTCATCAAGTTAAAATTCTTCTGAACAGCAAAGGAACCAATTATAAATGTGAAGATAGAACTTACAAATGGGAGTAAATCTTTGCTAACTATTCTTCTGACAGAAGCTGAATATCTAGAATATATAAAAAGCCCCATAAAGTTTACACCAAAAAAAACTCAGTTAATAAATGAGTAAATGAATTAAATAGACAGATCCTTCTCAAAAGAAGAATTATAAATGGCCCACAAAAATATAAAAAACAGTTCAATATTGTTAGCAACTAGGGAAATGCAGTCAAAACTACATTTAGATTTCATTTCACACTAGTCATAATGGTAATCATCAAGAATTCAAATAATAAATGCTGAAGGGGATGTGAAGGAAAAAAAAACACTCCTCTTTCAGCATGGAGGTTTGTCAAAAGATTAGACATGGAACTACCATATAACCCATCTCTACCACTCCTCAAATTTATACTAAAGAATTAAAGTTATCATACTACAGTGATACATGCATACCCACCATGTTTACAGCAGCACAATTAACAATAGCCAAACTGTGGAACCAGCCTAAGTGTCCATCAATGGATGAATGGATAAAGAAAATGTGGTGTATATATACTTATAAATGTGAGTTTTATTCATCCATAAATGAAAATGAAATTTTGTTATTTGTATGGAAATGAATAGAGCTAGATACCATTATGTTAAACAAAATAAGTGAAACTTAGAAGGTCAAGGGTCATGTGTTTTCTCTCATATGTGGAAGCCAGAGAGGAAAAAGAAAGGTGGGGGCAGATCTCATGAAAATCAAAGAGAGATCAGGAAAGAAACCAAGGGAGGGAATGGGAAGTGCTAAGAAGTGATATTAGTCGAATTATATAGTTATATTATGTTATGAACAAATATGTAACAACAAATCCCATCATTATGTACAACTACAATTGGTGCACTACAATGCCCCAATTAAAAATGTGGGGGAAAAAAGAAGGGATGTATTTGATATCAATAAAGTTGACCAAAAGAAAAAAAAAAAGTCATTTCAAGAAATAATATTGGGGCCCCCTCCCGCTGCACCGGCAAGGTAGAGGGAACTGTGACCACGCACAGAGCAGGCCCAGCGGCCTGCTGAGGGGCAGAGCCGCCCCCCACCCCCCGCGCCTCCCAAGTAGGTGGAACGGTGACCACCGACAGAAAAGGCCCAGTGGCCCGCGGCGGGACAGAGCTTCCAATCACTCCTGCAAGGTAGGCGGGCCTGCAACCCACCAGCAGAAGAGGAGCAGCGGCCTGCTGAGAGGCTGAGCCGCCCCCTCCCCCTGTGCCGGCAAAGTAGAGGGAACTGTGACCATGCACAGAGCAGGCCCAGCGGCCTGCTGAGGGGCAGAGCCGCCCCACACCCCCCGCACCTGCCAGGTAGGGGAACTGTGACCACCGACAGAAAAGGCCCAGTGGCCCACGGCGGGACAGAGCTTCCAATCACTCCTGCAAGGTAGGCGGGCCTGCGACCCACCGGCAGAAGAGGAGCAGCGACCTGCTGAGAGGCAGAGCCGCCCCCTCCCCCTGCACCGGCAAGGTAGAGGGAACTGTGACCACGCACAGAGCAGGCCCAGCGGCCTGCTGGGGGGCAGAGCCGCCCCCCACCCCCCGCGCCTGCCAGGTAGGTGGAACTGTGACCACCGACAGAAAAGGCCCAGTGGCCCGGGGAGTGGCAGAGCTTCCAATCACTCCTGCAAGGTAGGCGGGCCTGCGACCCACCGGCAGAAGAGCAACAGCGGCCTGCTGAGAGGCAGAGCCGCCCCCTCCCCCCCGCGCCTGCAAGGTAGACGGAACTGTGACCACCATCAGAACAGGCCAGACCTGCAACCGAGAGACAGAACAGGCCCAGTGGCCTGAGGAAGGGTAGAGCCGCCCCCCCCGCGCCTGCAAGGTAGGCGGACCTGCGACCCACTGGCAGTAAAGCCCCAGAGGCCTGCAGAGGGGCAGTGCCGCTGCCTGCGCCTGCAAAGTAGACAGAACTGTGACCACCGACAGAACAAGCCTAGCGGCCCGCAGAGGGACAGAGCCGCTGCCCGCGCCTGCGAGGGAGACTTTGCAACTATACAAGACCAATATAAATATATAGGGGGAAAATTCAATAGCACAACAGTTTCACCAAGTAGAAAGGAACTCGAACAGTATGAAGAGACAAGGAAAGAAAGGACCACAAGCATTGCAGGTCAACTCAACGTTAGAAGAGGTAATAGCTGCAGCAGATAGAATGTCAGATAAAGAATTCAGGATATACATGCTTCAGATGATCTGGAGTCTCAAGGAAGACATCAGACAGCAAAATCAGACAATGAAAGATCACTTCAACAATGAATTACATAAACAAATCCAAGAAGCAAAAGATCAACTATACAGGGAAATAGAGGTTATAAAAAACAAACAAACAGAAATCCTAGAAATGCAGGAAGCAATAAGCCAACTTAAAAACTCAATGGAGAATACTACCAGCAGAGTAGAACACTTAGAAGACAGAACATCAGACAATGAAGATAAAGTATTTCACCTTGAAAAGAACATAGACAGCTCAGCAAGACTGTTAAGAAACCATGAGCAGAACATCCAAGAAATATGGGATAACATCAAGAGACCAAATTTAAGAGTCATTGGGATACAGGAAGGGACAGAGTTTCAAACCAAAGGAATGAGCAATCTATTCAATGAAATAATACGAGAAAACTTCCCAGACTTGAAGAATGAGACAGAATCCCAAATCCTAGAAGCCTACAGGACGCCGAATGTGCAAAATCATAAGAGAACCACACCTAGACACATTATAATGAAGATGCCCAACATACAGAATAAGGAGAGAATTTTAAAAGCTACAAGAGAAAGGAAGCAGATCACATTTAGGGGTAAGCCAATCAGGATAACAGCTGATCTTTCAACACAGACTCTGAAAGCTAGAAGATCCTGGAATAACATATTTCAAACACTGAAAGAAAATGGGTTCCAACCAAGAATTGTGTTTCCAGCGAAATTAAGCTTCAGGATGGAAGATGAAATTAAAACCTTCCACGATAAACAAAAGTTAAAAGAATTTGCAGCTAGAAAACCATCTCTTCAAAACATCCTTGGCAAAACATTACAGGAAGAGGAAATGGAAAATAACAATGAAAACCAACAGTGGGAGGTAGGACACTAAAGGGGGGAAAATAATCAAAGAGAAAACAAACCATGTTTAGTAACAGAAATAAACAAATATGGCTGGAAGAACAACCCATATCTCAATAATAACCCTAAATGTTCATGGCTTAAACTCACCAATCAAGAGACACAGGCTAGTAGAATGGATCACAAAACAAGACCCAACAATATGCTGCCTACAGGAGACGCATTTGATAGGAAAAGACATACATAGGCTGAAGGTGAAAGGTTGGGAAAAATCATATCACTCATATGGACTTCGGAAACAAGCAGGAGTATCCATACTCATATCAAATAAAATAGATTTCAAGCCAAAGTTAATCAAAAGGGATAAAGAGGGACACTACATACTGCTCAAGGGAACCATACACCAACAAGACATAACAATCATAAATATTTATGCCCCAAACAATGGTGCAGCTATGTTCATCAAACAAACTCTTCTCAAGTTCAAGAGTCTAATAGACCACCATACAATAATCATGGGAGACTTCAACACACCTCTATCACCACTGGACAGATCTTCCAAACAAAAGTTGAATAAGGAAACTATAGAACTCAATAACACAATTAATAACCTAGACTTAATTGACATATATAGAATATACCACCCAACATCAAGCAGTTACACTTTTTTCTCAGCAGCACATGGATCTTTCTCAAAAATAGATCATATATTATGTCACAGGGAAACTCTTAGACAATACAAAGGAGTAGAGATAATACCATGCATCTTATCTGATCATAATGGAATGGAACTGAAAATCAACGATAAAAGAAGGAAGGGAAAAGAATACATCACTTGGAGAATGAACAATAGGTTACTGAATGATCAATGGGTTATAGAAGACATCAAGGAAGAAATTAAAAAATTCTTAGAGATTAATGAAAACACAGACACAACATATCGGAATCTATGGGACACATTGAAAGCAGTTCTAAGAGGAAAATTCATTGCTTGGAGTTCATTCCTTAAAAAAAGAAAAAAACAACAAATAAATGATCACATACTTCATCTCAAAATCCTAGAAAAAGAAGAGCAAAGCAACAGCAAAAGAAGTAGAAGGCAAGAAATAATTAAAATCAGAGCTGAAATTAATGAAATCGAAACAAAAGAAACAATTGAAAAAATTGACAAAACTAAAAGTTGGTTCTTTGAAAAAATAAACAAGATCGACAGACCCTTAGCCATGCTAGCGAAGAGAAGAAGAGAGAGAACTCAAATTACTAGCATACGGGATGAAAAAGGCAATATCACAACAGGCACTTCAGAAATACAGAAGATAATCAAAAATTATTTTGAATCCTTATACTCCAATAAATTAGAAGATAGTGAAGGCATAGATAAATTTCTTAAGTCATATGATCTGCCCAGATTGAGTCAGGAGGATATAGACAACCTAAACAGACCAATATCAATTGAGGAAATAGAAGAAACCATCAAAAGACTACCAACTAAGAAAAGCCCAGGACCAGATGGGTATACAGCAGAGTTTTACAAAACCTTTAAAGAGGAACTAATACCAATACTTTTCAAGCTACTTCGGGAAATAGAAAAAGAGGGAGAACTTCCAAATTCATTCTACGAGGCCAACATCACCCTGATACCTAAACCAGACAAAGACACTTCAAAGAAAGAAAACTACAGACCAATATCTCTAATGAACCTAGATGCAAAAATCCTCAATAAAATTCTGGTGAATCGGATACAAAAACATATCAAAAAAATTGTGCACCATGATCAAGTAGGATTCATCCCTGGGATGCAAGGCTGGTTCAATATACGGAAATCAATAAATGTTATTCACCACATCAATAGACTTAAAAATAAGAACCATATGATCATCTCGATAGATGCGGAAAAAGCATTCGACAAAGTACAGCATCCCTTTATGTTCAAAACTCTAGAAAAACTAGGGATAACAGGAACATACCTCAATATTGTAAAAGCAATCTATGCTAAGCCTCAGGCTAGCATCATTCTGAATGGAGAAAAACTGAAGGCATTCCCTCTAAAATCTGGAACAAGACAGGGATGCCCTCTCTCACCACTTCTGTTCAACATAGTTCTCGAAACACTGGCCAGAGCAATTAGACAGACGAAAGAAATTAAAGGCATCAAAATAGGAAAAGAAGAACTTAAATTATCACTATTTGCAGATGACATGATTCTATACCTAGCAGACCCAAAAGGCTATACAAAGAAACTATTAGAGCTAATAAATGAATTCAGCAAAGTGGCAGGATATAAAATCAACACGCATAAATCAAAGGCATTCCTGTATATCAGTGACAAAGCCTCTGAAATGGAAATGAGGACAACCACTCCATTCACAATATCTTCAAAAAAAATAAAATACTTGGGAATCAACCTAACAAAAGAGGTGAAAGACTTATACAATGAGAACTACAGAACCCTAAAGAGAGAAATAGAAGAAGATCTTAGAAGATGGAAAAATATACCCTGTTCATGGATAGGCAGAACTAACATCATCAAAATGGCGATATTACCAAAAGTTCTCTATAGGTTTAATGCAATGCCAATCAAAATCCCAATGGCATTTCTTGTAGAAATAGAGAAAACAATCATGAAATTCATATGGAAAAACAAAAGACCCAGAATAGCAAAAACAATGCTAAGCAGGATGTGTGAATCAGGCGGTATAGCGATACCAGACTTCAAACTATACTACAGAGCAATAGTAACAAAAACAGCATGGTACTGGTACCAAAACAGGCGGGTGGACCAATGGTACAGAATAGAGGACACAGAAACCAATCCACAAAACTACAACTACCTTATATTTGATAAAGGGGCTAAAAGCATGCAATGGAGGAAGGATAGCATCTTCAACAAATGGTGCTGGGAAAACTGGAAATCCATATGCAACAAAATGAAACTGAATCCCTTTCTCTCGCCATGCACAAAAGTGAATTCAAAATGGATCAAGGAGCTTGATATCAAATCAGAGACGCGCCGTCTGATAGAAGAAAAAGTTGGCTACGATCTACAGTTGGTGGGGTCGGGCTCCAAATTCCTCAATAGGACACCCATAGCACAAAAGTTAATAACTAGAATCAACAAATGGGACTTACTCAAACTAAAAAGTTTTTTCTCAGCAAAAGATACAATAAGAGAGGTAAATAGAGAGCCTACATCCTGGGAACAAATCTTTACTCCTCACACTTCAGATAGAGCCCTAATATCCAGAGTATACAAAGAACTCAAAAAATTAGACAATAAGAGAACAAACAACCCAATCAACAAATGGGCCAAGGACCTGAACAGACACTTCTCAGAGGAGGACATACAATCAATCAACAAGTACATGAAAAAATGCTCACCATCTCTAGCAGTCAGAGAAATGCAAATCAAAACCACCCTAAGATACCATCTCACTCCAGTTAGATTGGCAGCCATTATGAAGTCAAACAACAACAAGTGCTGGCGAGGATGTGGGGAAAAGGGTACACTTGTACATTGCTGGTGGGACTGCAAATTGGTGCAGCCAATTTGGAAAGCAGTATGGAGATTTCTTGGAAAGCTGGGAATGGAGCCACCATTTGACCCAGCTATTCCCCTTCTCGGTCTATTCCCTAAAGACCTAAAAAGAGCATGCTACAGGGACACTGCTACATCGATGTTCATAGCAGCACAATTCACAATAGCTAGACTGTGGAACCAACCTAGATGCCCTTCAATGGATGAATGGATAAAAAAAATGTGGCATTTATACACAATGGAGTATTACTCTGCATTAAAAAATGACAAAATCATAGAATTTACAGGGAAATGGATGGCATTAGAGCAGATTATGCTAAGTGAAGCTAGCCAATCCCTAAAAAACAAATGCCAAATGTCTTCTTTGATATAAGGAGAGTAACTAAGAACAGAGTAGGGTCGAAGAGCATGAGAAGAAGATTAACATTAAACAGGGATGAGAGGTGGGAGGGAAAGGGAGAGAGAAGGGAAAATGCATGGAAATGGAAGGAGACCCTCAGAGTTATACAAAAGTACATACAAGAGGAAGTGAGGGGAAGGGGAAAAATAATATAAGGGGGACAAACGAATCTCAGTAGAGGGAGCAGAGAGAGAAGAGGGGAGGGGAGGGGAGGGGAGGGGAGGGGGGATAGTAGAGGATAGGAAAGGCAGCAGAATACAACAGACACTAGTATGGCAATATGTAAATCAATGGATGTGTAACTGATGTGATTCTGCAATCTGTATATGGGGTAAAAATGGGAGCTTATAACCCACTTGAATCAAATTGTGAAATATGATATATCAAGAACTATGTAATGTTTTGAACAGCCAACAATAAAAAATTAAAAAAAAAAAGAAATAATATTGGAATAATTGAACATTCACAGCAAAAAGCAAAATGCAAAAAAAGATTGTAGACCTTATTTTTTCACAATATTACCCTAAGATTATTGACATAAAAGTAGTATCTGAAACAACAAAACTCCTAGGAGATAATAGGAGGAAATCCAAGTAACCTTAGTTTTAATGATAAGGTTTAGTTTAGTTTTGTTTTGTTAGTAGAAATGGAACCCAGAGTGATCTACCACTGAACAATGTTCCCAACCTCTTTTTTTGTAATCTTATTTTAAGATAGGGTCTCACTAAGCTGCCATGGTTGGTCTGGAACTTGCAATCTTCCTGCCTCAGCCTCCCTATTTGCTGAGATTACACATGAACACCACCATACCTGGAACCAAGTTTTTAAATACAACACCAAAAGCAAGAACTATTAAAGAAAGAATTAATAAATTGTACTTAATTAAAATTAACTCCTTTTCTGCAATAGATAATATTAACAGAATGAAAAGACAGCTACAAATTGGAAGAAAATATTTCTAAAACATATTAGATAAAGGATTTATTTTCAAAATATACAAAGAATACTTAAAATTTAATGAAAAGAAAATAAATAACTCACTTAAAATTGGTAAAATATTTAAACTGGCACCTCTCCAAAAAAGATGCACAGATGGGAAAAACGATGTGAAAAATTCATAAAATTATTTGTCATTGTAAAATTGCAAATTAAAACAAGAAACCATGATACCTATCTGAATGTCTAAAATCTGAAGAACTGGCCTCGTCTTCAGCCCAAAGCTATGGAGTTTGTCTACTGTGGACTGAACCTCTGAAACTGTGAGCCAAAATAAACTTTTCCTCCTCTATTTTGTTCTCATCAGGTCTTCTAGTCAAAGTGATGCAAAACTGACTAAAACAGAAATCAGTACCAGTAGAATGACAAACCTAACCATTTAGAAGCCTTTGGAACTGGTTTACAGGGAGGTAATTTTAAAAGTTTACAGATGCAAGCTGGAAAAGCATTAGGTTGTTGTAAGTGGAGCTTAATGGACAATTTTGGTGGGCGTTCAAAGGAACAGAATACCAATAACACTACGGACAGTAAAGATTGGACTCATGAGATTTCAGAAAAGGAGGAAGACTCTACTGGAAATTGGACTAGAGGCCATTCATGTTATGTTCTGGCAAAGAAGTTGTCTTCATGTTGCCCATGCCCTGAGTTTTCTGGCTGCATTTAAAGATGATGGACTAATTCATCTGGCGGAGGAAATTTCAGAAGACTACATGGATATTTCTGGTAGACTAGCCAAATTTGCTGTGATAATCAGGAGGAGATTGCAGAGCAGAAAGATCTAAAAAACTTGCAGTTTGTACAAAAAAGTGCAAGTAAATCTGGGGCTAAGTGTGGTTGTTAAAGATATTATAGCCACTAAAGAAATGCTAAGTACTTAGAAACAATAGGAAAGATGGCTTGAGGTTATCTCAGGAATTGGCAAGATCACACCTAATTCAGGCTAAAGGGTCCAAAAATAAAAATTCCTTTGAGAAGAAGCCTTGGGGGCACCCTGCTTGCAGGGGAAGGGGATGACTAGAAAGTTTGTTTGTTTGTTTGTTGTATTTTTTTTTATTGTTGGTTGTTCAAAACATTACATAGTTCTTGATATATCATATTTCACACTTTGATTCAAGTGGGTTATGAACTCCCATTTTTACCCCGTATACAGATTGCAGAATCACATCAGTTACACATCCATTGATTTACATATTGCCATACTAGTGTCTGTTGTATTCTGCTGCCTTTCCTATCTTCTACTATGTTTTACCATGATCAGTTTCCCAAACACTCAGAAGCTGCTGCACCGATGGTCCCAGGAGACTTGGTTACTGATTGAGATGGTGACAGACCTTGGCACCAACCATATAGTGCTGGTTCTGCAGGAATGCAGAATGCTGTAACTGGGGGATCATGAAGGTTTCCACCAAGATTTAAAAGACCTGAGAGGCCAGAATCTCTGTGGGCTGTCCCTTATAGAGTGACGCATAAAGATGTAAGAAGGAAGCTGAAGCTACTAGAGAGCCCCACGAATAAGAGATGCCAATAATGTGGGATGTCTGCTAAGGAAGCTGCAGGAACTGAGCAGAAACAAGCAAGAGAGGCCATGTGTACTTCACCAGCAAGACCATTAAGGGCAGAACTATACAAGCCCTTTGTAGAGAATATCACAATGTCATGTGCCCCAGCTGCTGGATGTGGAACTACAGAATTTTCCAGCAGAATTTTGATTTTTTTGATCCCATCCCTTCTTTCTGTGCCCCTATTTCTTCCTTGTGGAATGGAAATGTTTACTCTGTGCCATTATATATATAATTATTATTATACTATCTATCTATCTATCTATCTATCTATATCTATTTTCTATAGATAGATAGATAGATAGATAGATAGATACATCTTGCTTTTGATCTTTACAGGGAAAAACCATCCATGAGTTTGCCTTGAGTTTCAGATGAGATTTTGGACTTGAACTTTTTGGTAATGTAGGAACTGTTAAGACTATGGGGACTTTTGAAAATGGACTAAATGTATTTTGCCTTATAAGATGGGTGTGAGCTTTTAGGGGCCAGGGACAAAATGATATGGTTTTTGTATAAAGTATCCCCCAAAATTTCATGTCTGAGACCATGCAAGAATTATCAGAGGTGAATAATTAGATAACCAGAGACATAAAATAATCAGTGAATTCAGTAGGTTGTAATTGTAGGTAACTGTAGGTAGAGCTGGCTGGAGGGAGTAGGTCATTGGAATGTGTCTTTGGGTTTATGTTTTGTCCTTAGTAAATTGAGCTCTCCCTCTGCTTCCTGGTTGCTATGTCTGAACTGCTTTCCTCTGCCATGCCCTTCTGCCATGATTTTCTGCCTCATCCAGAGCTATGGAGTTGGCACACCATCGACTGAACCTCTGAAACCATGAGCTAAAATAAACTGTTCCTCCTCTATGTTGTTCTTGTCAGGGTCTTTTGGACACCAGCAACAAAAAAAGCTGGCTGAAACAGGTGCCTTATAAGAGTACACTCTGACAGCCTTGAGAATCCTTTCATTTTTCAACCTTGTGAAGCCCCAACCTCATAAAACCCTTGTAAGGATCTATATAATAAATATAAAGCCTTAATTATCGTATGCACTTCCTTATACATAGTAAGTGTTCAATAAATGATAGCGATGAATGGTTAATATTTTATCTCTCTCTAACAAGATCCAACTGCATCCATTAATGGCAGTATTAATTAAGATAAAATTCACTGCTTCACATGTGTTTAAGTCATCTTTACATGGCAATATGAACTATCAGTATGTATAGTAGTTATTCTCAACAAAAATCAATTTATCCTCCAAAGGACATTTGGCAATGTTTTCAGACATTCTTGACTGTCAGAACATGGGAGAGGTGCTGTTACATCTAGTAATTAGAGATCACTGATGCAGATAAACACCAACCCAGGACATCCCCTCATAATAGAGAATTATCCAGCCCAAAAACTCAGAAGAGCTAAGAACCATAGTCTGTTGCTCTTATGGCTCATCTTAATTATAATCACATTCCCCAAGCGCCTAGCAAGATTCTTAAGTATGTATATATGTGTGTGCTTGTGTTCAACAAATATTGGACCTATAAGATAACCTGGATATTTGCTTTTTCTAATCAAACAGCTTTTTCTCTTTACAGTTTCTCTTTGGTATACTAACTGAAGAAAAGCCTCTTCCTTTTGCTGTTGCTGTCCACACTCGAGGAATCAAGGAATGGGAACTTCATGCTGCTACACTTGCTCTCGAGGAGTCAGCCTACCTTTCTGATTATATTGCTGTCACAGACTTACTCTAGTATGGTGAGTTGTTTTCCTCTGCATGGTCCTTCTCCCATCTCTGCAATGAGACCGTGGATCATTCCACCAGAAACTCTCCTAAAGGGTGTGGATGTTGGTGCATGATACCATCTTATTTCTCTTCCATGCTACAAGGTGAATGGAAAAACTACTATGACAACCATATGCTCAGTAATGCAGACAGAAATTCTCCCCAACTCCTGCTCCTCACAAAACACTTGGTAAAACTATATTTCAGAGACATTCCTAAGGGCATTGTTATTTTTCTTCAATTTATATTGAGGTCAATTGGTGCAACTTAAAGCCCTGATATTTATCTGATATTTTCCTCTTAGGATGACCAACTGTCCCAGTTTTCCCAGAAGGATGCTAAGCACTGAAAATCAAAATCCATAGACAAACCAGGATAATCTGTCATACAACTTTTACTCAAGTTCTTTTCAGCATATATAAAAGCTGTATTTTAATAATTTGTGATAACACAAAAATCCCATGTATTTGCTTTCATGTTATATTAAATTTAACTTCTATATTGGAGCATTGATCCAGGACATTCTTTCTCCCAAGCTTGCTTTACTTCTGTTACCTTCATATACCGATGCTGTAACACTAGAGCACTGTAGATACTCCTCATATTAAGAAGCTACTTTCCACACTATAACAAAATGGACAGGGAAAACCAAGTGCATCACCCAAACAACTTCTTAACCAACATGAGCTTTTTATTTAGTAAAGATAGTAACTGAAAAATTTTATCTGTAGTCCACTCTCTGGTTTCAATGATATCACGGCTTCTAGTAGTATTACCCATCTCTCTAACTTACATTTGCAGTACCAAGCCTTTAGATGTGTTTAAGTCATCTTTACATGGCAGAAGAAAGAATCCTTAGTACTTACCAAGCTCCTTCAAATTACTGAAAATAAACAGCCACCTGTTTTTATGACAGTCTTTACCTGGATAGGTCTCACTTTTAAGCAATCTGAAGATTTTAAAGAATTTTAGCTTTTAAGTCAAAGGCCTTCATTTATGACATTTTCAACCTTTTGTCTCAAAATGCCTATTATAATACCTCCCACCATCATGCCCTTCCAAATTATATTTAAAAAATAACAAATATTTGCATTTCCTTTAATTTCACAAGAACCCTACAAATTAGGTAGCTCGATTGTCTTCTTAATTTTTACTGATGAGCAAACTTATTTAAGATCAAAAGATATAAACATATTTTGAGCATTTAAAGCTGTTATATTTGTAATTGTAGTCTAAAAACACTTCTTAAATACACAGTGACTTATTCAATCGCTCTGAATTCTTTAGATATCTCATTTGCCAGGATAATATCCTCATGAAAACTGTCCACTTTTATCAATGGCCAGTGGCTGACACGAGAGTCAATACATATCATATTGTACAACATAAATCATGTGACATATGTTAAGAAAAATCAGATTTCTGAGGGGGAGAAAACTATAATTATGCTAAAATGAACCACAAAAAAAGACAAATTAACATGTAAACAAAATCAAAATAATTTAGCATCTAAATTCCTGCTAATTCACTTTCCCTCGTCCATTACTTAACACTGAAGTCAACATCTCTAATAGAATAGAATTTTTAACAGTCTACTACATAAAATCACCAGTACAATATGTCCAACAAATAAAGTTCATTGCCCTGGTGATACTGATTTGACTTCACACAAAATAAAAATATTTATACAACAGCATAAATGTTGGAAGGAACAAATGAGTTCATGCCAAAGAAAAGTGCTTAATCCTTTGGCCACTGTGGAGGCTTTCTGCTTCCTCAATGCTGATGCTGATTCTGTGCCCTATCCATTTTGTGAGGACACAGTAGCTCCACTAACCCATGTACCATAATTAACTTGGCCTATTCAGGTTATCATGAAGAAAAAAGAGGACTGCTCCTTGAGGCATTCCATCATTCTAAAGTTACTTTCTCACTAATGAATATAGGTCATCTATCCACTAAAACAGAGTAAATGGGAGTGATTTCATTTGTACCATAAGAATGTGTCCCTATTGTTGCTCACAACCAAATAATAATGCTATTTATTTTGTCTAGATAACATATTTAATCCAGTTTAAAATATAGGTTCATATGAAAAACAAAATACATTAACATTTGTAACAAACCAGAATAAGAAAGTTACTATGATTTACTAAAGACTTAAGTTAGAACATGGACTGCTAATGCTCAAATATCATATTATAAAACATATGTGTTGAACTGGGCTAAGCTAATTTGGTTATTCGAAAACTGTCAAGTTCTTTTGATCAATATCTAAACCCTCTAACAATATCAAAGTGCATTTTGTCTGATATTAATACAACTATTGCCAACTTTATTTTAATTGGAATTTGCTCATTTTATTTTCAAGTACAGAAGCTCATTTTATTTTTGCTTTATTTTATTCATAAATCTGGTAATCTTTGTCTTTTAATAGAACTTGTTACATTTGTTTTGAGTGTGGTTATTCAATCTTTAAGAGTTTTTAAATATGTATGTTCTAATTTTTACATTGTTCAATTTTATGCTACCTATGAATTCAATTGTTATAATAGGAGGAGATCTGTACAGCTAAAATTAAAAATCATTGTTCCATGGTAATGTGACTAAATGAACTCTTTGTCATTTCTAAGGAAATTAAATTATTCAAAAAATACATTCCAAATATATTTTTAGTAGCTCCATGGGCAAAAGGTAAGTTTCAACTATTATCCAGCAATGTATGGTGGATTTGTGTTATATCCCCATTGTTCTCAGCTTGCATGCTGAGGACAAGCATCTTGGTACACAGCTGGACTATATAGCATGCACTCAATTCTTCTTCAAGCTTTAAAAGTCATAGACCTTGTGTCAATATACTGCATTAGTTTCTCCTATGAATGTCCCAGGCCAGCAATAAAAAAAAAAACACAGGTAGCACACACTGTGCCAGTCATTATTCTGTTTTACGTTATTTTGGCTTATTAATATTCCCAGTAAGTCAGTTATGCTACAATAATGGACTTCACATGCTTCCCTTTCACCTTTACTTTTCTCCACAATCAGAAATTATGATTCTCCACTATTTACTTCCTTTTTGGAGGGGCCTGGGGGGTACCAGGGATTGAACTCAGGTATACTCGCTACTGAGCCACATTCCCAGCCCTATTCTGTATTTCATTTAGAGATAGGGTCTCACTGAGTTGCTAAGCGCCTCACTTTTACTGAGACTGGCTTTGAATTTGCAGTCCTCCTGTCTCAGCCTCCTGAGCCACTGGGATTACAGGTTTGTGCCACCACACCCAGCTCCACTATCTACTTCGAACAGTGCTTTACATCTTTCCTTTCTCCATTTTTTTTTTTAAGCTTAAAGAGCACCAAGGTCTGAGGTCAGAAGATGCCTTTTGAATCCCAGTTAAAATATTCACTTCATAGAGTAACTGTGAGGATTCAGTGTGATAATCTATGAAAGGAGAAGTTGTTAAATGTGTATTGTTCTCTCCTCATCATCACATTACAGTTTGGTGCTAACATAATTGCATATACCTTATTCTTAGAACTATACCATAAACACAACATTAACTTTTGACCTACAATGTCAACAAGGCATTTTTCAGAAATGTCTTCTCTGGCCCCATCTTACCTAAAATAAAACACAATCACCAATATACACACACATTCATATTCAGCACATACATAGCACCCACTGCACATGTCACACTCAAAAAATGCACACAGCATATACACATAATAACATTCAACACATATAAAACTTACACATACAACAGACAACATAATACCTATAATGAGCCCACACATACAACCACACACATAATTCTGTGTACATGAGTCATACTTCATTTCCTTCATAGCATTTATTCAGTGTCTGAAATCATATAATTGATTAGGTTACTTATTACCTGCATTCACCAGAATGTAGGCTCCAATGGAAAGGGTAAATGGTTCAGCTACAATTATTGAGGAAAGGATAACAGAAGAGCAGAGATTTAATTCATTGAAATCAAAACGTTAACATGCTGAGTGTATTGGCACAGGCCTAGAATTCCAGCAATTCAGGGGGCTGAGGCAGGAAAATTGTAAATTCAAGGCCAGTCTGGGCAACTTAGTGAAGCCTTTCCTAAAAAACAAAAGGGGGGGTGGGGTTGGACCATGATATAACTTGATGGCAGAGTGCTTGCCTCACATGCTGGAGGCTCTTGGTTCAATCCCCAGCACAGGAAAAAAACAACGTGAACATTACTTTGTGCCTAAAAGAAGAGAGTCAGGAGACTGGAGAGAAAAAGTTTCTGTCCTCTTGATTTTAATATTCTAACAAGCTATATTTCTTATATTTTTAAAAAATTAATCATACATAGTCAAACTTTCAGACTGAATAAAGTTCACTGTACTTTTAAGAGCAAACACTGGCTCTGCTATTTGTTTTATTAAGTCATGGAATATGTTACTTCACCTCTGAGCCTCAGTTTTTGACCTGTAAAAATGGAGATCCTACTCCACAGAGATGATATAAGAATTAAATTAATGAGAAGAAAAATGGGGAAACACCTAGAACACAACCAACTACTCAGTATATATATTGAGACTTACTTTAACTTCAAATTTTCTGAGACTATTAGTATAAAATAATCAGTATAATACTAATTTTCTATTTATCTACTCACAAAGTACTGTGTGTGTGCACACACACACACACACACACACACACACTCCCACTGAGGATTAAATTTGGGGAACTTTACTATTGAGATACATTCCCAGTTTTTTTTTATTTTTATTATAATACAGAGTCTTGTCAAACTGCTGAGAGTCTTGCTAAATTGAGGCTGGCCTCAATCTCAATCCTCCTGCCTCAGCTTCCTGGGTCACTGGGATTATAGGCATGGACCACTGTGCCTGCTCAGAGTATTTACTTGCAATTTAGTAAAGCATTTAGAATTTATTTCAGGATTAACTAAAATATGTATTATTATAGTTCAAATTATGGATCTATTTATTATTATGTATATCTAGTTAATTTGCAAGTATACATATACTATATATACTTATAAAACATTGAAAATGGACAAAAGTCCATTTTTTATGATTTATACTTATGCTTACAGAAAACCTCTGTAATTATATATTAAAATCTATAAATAGTAATATTTCTAGAAATGGATTAGCACAAGAATTTTTCAATTTTAAAACTTTACATATTAAGATTTTCACAGAGATCATGTATTACTCAAGTGATCACTTAAAACAGTAAGCATAGATTTTTCCAAAAGTCATTATAAAGTAAAACAGTGGAACAGATCCCTTTTTTATTCTGATGAAGCACTTTTTAATAAGTAGGTATACCTAAAAATTACATTTCAAAGGACAAGTCTTGTTGACCTAAGTCATTATGTCACATTCTGTTTGTAGACTTTTATTATATCTACGTAAACAAGATTTATTTCTTAAACTCACACCTCTCTCATTGGAAGTTAGGACTGTTCCAGGAGGTGAATTTTGCAAGCCAATCAATTAGTAGAAAATGCAATGACTTCATATTTTGGGAAAGTTGACATATTTTAAAAAGCAGTTTTCATCTGCCTCAATTGGCACTCACTTCAGAATGCCCTAGATTGTTCTGGATCATTTCATGGCAAAATTAATTTATGTATTACCTCATTTTCTCCCTAAGGATGCCCGTTTTCTGTTCAAGTTAGGCAGACATTAATATCTCAGCAGGGAATATATGACTCTTATAATTTTTATAATAGCCTTTTCAGACCCAAACATTACTGTGTTGTTACAGTTACTGCTTAATAACTACGAAAGATTCCTTTCAGTTCAACAAATATTTATTAATCATCTTACAGACCACAAACTGAGTTAAGCTCAAGAGTTAGAAAGGTAGTTAGGTATTCTCTGCTGTCCAAATATTCATCAATCCGAAGGGGAAAGAGATATCTAAGGAGAATTTCAATTTAAGCCCTGCAGGCGAAAGACCCACAAAAGAGGCGAGCGTCTCTGGTTTTTCCTTTTCAAAATAAGCATATATTCTTCCATTCAAACTGATATTTCTATTTTATGAGTTCCTGCTAGTAAAATTCCTTTACTTTCTTTGTGCCAGGCTTTTTATACATCTGTAAATAATCAGACTCTAAATAATATTTCATATGAATGACAATGATGACAAGTGTTTGGGGAGAAATGTGGCAGGGACATATACTTTGGATCTCACAATCTGTGAAACTAGGGTCCATATGAAAAATTTAAATCCCTAGAGAGCACAGAAGGAATGCAGCTGATGGAAGAAGAGAGAGAGAAAAGAAAAAAGGGAATAAGCAAAAAAAGAGAAAATGAATCAGTTCTATAATTCTTCAGTCCTGTAAGCAAAACATCTGCAACCCAGGAAATGCCTTCAATCCCCATGTAACTGAGGTCACAGCATCACTTCCTGATGCCAATTTTGAACTTTTTTTTTAAAACAATGAGACAATGTGCTGTTGACTTTTGCTGTAAAAACACACAACTAGGTAGAATTTATCCTGGCAACTGATTTCATTTTTGTTTTAGCAAATATCCTCTCGAGAAATAGGAGGCAGTCTCCATGAACCCCACCAGGGAAAGTAGGCATAAAAAGAGGGTATCAAGTCCAAGGACAGTCATAACTTGAAAAAGAGTATTCCAAAGAAATTATGAGAAATTAAGTGATACACAGTACATGAGAGGCAGAGCATAGAGTAGGACACAGATTTCTTCAAAGACTGAATTAATTAAATTACCATTTTCCACATCTTTTTTCTTTTCTAAGAGAAATCTCAAAGGTCTTTTTAAGAGGGGAAGTATTCTGATTCTATGCTTGCTGATGTCACTTTTATTCAATTTTGCCCCTTTTTGGTTAGTTTTAAAAATCAAACTTAGAAAAAAATTGATCATTACATCAAAATAATTTTTTTAAATATTTATTTTTTAGTTGTAGTTGGACATAATACCTTTATTTTATTTACTTATTTTTATGTGGTACTGAGGATAGAACCCAGGGCCTTGCACGTGCCAGGCAAGTGCTCTATCGCTGAGCCACAACCCCAGCCCCTCAAAGTAATTTTTAATGAATCTATCATATTTAAAGCAGTGACTGGTAGAGAACCAATTTCACTGGGTAAGTGGAACACATTTACAAGATGTGTGTTGTTCATGGATTAATTTCTTCAAAAATTTTTCATAGATCCATATCTCTTCAATATTTGACAAAGGGTACAAAATGAAAGCACAGTTGGAAACTTCAAAGAACTTCTAAAAAGAATTTTTGTGTCATGACTCTTAAGTGTATCTGCATTTAAAAATCTAAGATTAATGTGCAGTCATGTCTTACTATAAGATATATCCTCCAAAATTTTATGCATTCAGGCTAAAGGTGATATGAACTAGAGAAGTTGTGAATTAATAAATAAATATAAACAAATATAAATCATCAGTGTATAATAGTTTACAAATTTTCCTTTCACACTCTGGGTCTCTGAACAAGAGAACGAAGTACTTTAATCTTCAATTAGGTTAACAGGAAGTATGGCCTCTTAGGAGATTTAATTATCAAATATTCTCTCATAATGTAAATCTGAACAAAACATAAGTATTTTTAAGCCATATGCCAATACATAGATATCCAAATATATTTTAAAATTTATACCTGTGCATTCATATATTCAAAACACATTATTTAGAGGAAATGTAAAGCTCAAACCAAGAAAAGTGGAAAAGAGGCATTCTGAAGGCTTGTATTTACTTAAGAATGATTCTACAAAGGTAAAGTAAGGTATAAAATCAATTATTAAGATAGTACACATTATATGAGTTTGTTGGGATGAACCTAACTACTATGTATAACTATAAAGCTCTAATAAAAAAATAGGAAAAATGTACATGAACATAAAAGCAAATTATTGAATAAACTATTTTTAGATCTATAACAATTGTATTTATCAAATAGTTTGGTTTCATAATTATATTTTGCTAGATAGCTTCAAGGTCCAATCTTTGATTTGTTGAACAAGGTGTGCAGGTTATAAATAATGTATTGATTTATGATTCTCTCTCTTCATCTTCAAAGTCAGAACAATGGCTTCTTCTGTCAACTAATATGATTCCCTGTTTTGTTTCTAAGTTGTACACTGTTTACTGATGTTTAAATTCTTACAGAAAGAATTTACTTTCTCAAATTATTAAGGCTTTTTGGATAAGAGGAGAATTTTCCAAGTACAGTATTATCTATTTTTATAGTACATTCACAGGTCTGGAAGGGATTGCATGGCTAATTGGCCCAAGATCTTGCTTTAAGATATGTCCAAAGTGGTTAATAGGCCACACAACTAAATAAAAATTGTGATATATGAAAATAATCACTTAGCCATCTGGAATTGAGGGGGGAAAGTGAATAAAAAGGAAAAAGTTAGTTATTCTGTATGACTTTTTAATAGTATATTAACAAAGTCTCAAGATCTGCAGAGGTCAGAACAGTGGAAAGAAGTCTTCAACCTTCTGAGGAAGCTTTGAACTCAGCCCAAACTTCAACTTGGCTCTGTCTTCTTGTCCTCCACAGGGAGAATGAGATCTTTTTGCTCTTTTCTGTTTTTCTGGCATGCATGGTTACTTCATGAATCTAGCTTTTCCAGCTTCAGGAAAAATATTATACCTTATTTTATTCTTCAACTCTCCTTTATTGAATACTTTTGCATTAAATTTTTTATACTTATAATCTTTGCATTTTGCAGTATTCATTAGTATTGGCATTTGATCACCTTCTAAGATCTTGCATCTTAGAAATTCTGTTTCTCTTCTTTATCTTCATATATTTTTTTCAACTTGTAGTAATAAAGAACTTATTTAATTATTCTGTCACTAAGTACACTATTTCTTCCATGGTTAACCCTGGAACTCAGTTAACTAACTTTCAACCATATTCTTCATATGATTTTAAAAAGCAAGAGGGCTGGAGTTGTGGCTCAGTGGTAGAGCACTCACCTAGCATGTGCAAAGCCCTGGGTTCAATCCTCAGCACCACATAAAATAAATAAGTAAAATAAAATAAAGGTATTGTTTCCAACTACAATAAAAAATAAATATTTTAAAAAGCAAGGTAGAATATATTTGTGACATAAACAGTAAACCTTGACTTATCTCACAAAGGATATAACCAAGGACAGCAAAAATGTGGCTGTACCTTCCCTTGGAAGGTATTGCTAATCAATTGTAGTACTCTTTCCCTCTGAATCCAGATGTAGCCATAGGATCTTTGCAAATAATGCTCCAGGCAACAGTTACTACTTTAAAAATGCTGGCACAGGTATATAGACACATTTGTATTCTCTGATATAGAAAGATTTGTGCAATTTAGAATTTCTATTATCTATGCAGTTGTGAAGCTCTGTGGTTAATAGTCCTCATTTAAATGGATGAAATATTGGAATAAGCAATAAACTTTTCCCTTGGTAATCCCTAACATAGGCAAAGCACTTATAGTCACCTGAATTGTTTTTTAGAAGTAATAAGCAGTCACCTATAAGGCACTTTACAATTTGAGTTAGGTACCAATACCAGTAACTATAGAGTACATACAAAAATATGCTGAATTTTTAAACAGATAGCAGTTATTATTATTTTGTTTTAGAATTATAAAAGGTAGTTAATATGACCCTGACCAGCTGAGCAATGTGGTGAACCCCTGTAATCTCAGCATCCAGGAGGCTGAAGCAGGAGGATAATAAATTTGAGGCCAAACTTCCCTCAGCAACTTAGTTAGATCATGTTTCAAAATTTTAAAAAAAAAGTGGGTCTAGGGATGTAGCTCAGTGGTTAAGTGCCCCTGGGTTCAAATTAAGCGCTTAGTGAGACCATGTCTCAAAATTTAAATAAATAAATAAGGGATGTAGCTCAGTGGTTAAGTGCCCCTGGGTTCAAATTAAGTGCATGAGTGACTCGGGCTCATCATATCCAACACAAAAAAATCCAAACACCTTAAAATGATCAAGGCCCTTTGCAATCTGTTCCTAGCTTTTTAGTTGTATCCCCCACTACCTTCTAGCATGCACCCACAAAAACGCAGGCTAAATTGCAGCCCTAATAAATAGTACCCAAGTGTGGTATGGCTTTTGACATCCCCAGAGATTTGAAAGTCATTCCCCTTGGCTGAAACATCCTTCCTTTCTCTGCTTTATGATTCTGTGTATTTGTAAAGACCCAGGACAAAAATCAGCTCCTCTAAAGACCTCTGAACTTAGTAAATACCAATCATCTTTGTCCCCATGTTCTTGCAGCACTTTGTACAATCCTATGTTGCTCTTGGTGGGTAATGATGTAATTATTCATCTCCCATAAACTACAGATGTGATCCTCAGAAACAGGAAGCAATGATGTTTTCTTGTTTGTGTCCCCAATTTCTTAACACCTACAGAGAGTAGAAACTCAATAAATATACCTTGAATAAATAAGTGAATGTTTGAATAAATCATTCACCAACTTAAAATGATTCCAGATTATAACCAAGATCCTTTCTTAGATGCACACTAATCCATCTATTCCATTATCAAAATCTTAATTATACCATCCTTGCATGCCCAACTCAGAAATGACAACCCTGAAGCTTTTATATTTCCCAACTCTAATGCATCCACTCACTTCCTTCTCCATTCATATAGGAGAGAGTGAATACAAAAGTGAGAGACTTTGACTTAAAAGAATAAGACTTTGACTTCCAGAATAGACAGATGAACTGCCTGATTTCTATTCCTTAATTTGAACCCAGGGGCACTTAACCACTCAATTATTCAGTAATTGGTATTGAGTAAATGAGCTAGATTGTTCTGCAAGGCCTGAAGTATACTTATGAGTCACAGCTGACCCACTTTTTAAGGGCACAAGGAGCACCCAACTGCTGAGAAAATCCATTTTAAGAGTTGCCTGACAAGTTTGGAGGGCAATGATCTGTTATAAAGATCATGAAATAAGTTTTTATTCTTTCTTTTCATTTTTTTCTCTTCCATGAAGAATGTATTTGCCTTACTCACTGTAATTAAGAAAATCTTTCTTTCATTTAATCCTACACAGTTAGAAAATGATTTATTTTAATGCACATCTATAATATTCCACTGTTTATTTAAAGATAATATGAACATATATAATAAAATATAATTAGAAAGAGAAAATGGTTTCTATGGAATAGATAAAGTAAATATGTCATTTATAAGAGCAACTTAGATGCTTTCAATGAATTCCATTGAATTCTGAGCTTCAGTTGCCTGAAAGACAAGGAAAAAATGAAAAATAGAATGAGTAATCAAATTCTCATTATTTAAAAATAAAAAGAAAGGACTGGGGTTGTGGCTCTGTGGTAGTGTGCTTGCCTTGCATGCATTAGGCATTGTGTTGGGTTCCCAGCACCACATACAAATAAATTTAATTTTTTTTTTAATTAGAGAAAAAGAAGCTGGAATTGCAGATACTAAGACAAACCTAAGATTTTTTTTGACACTGGATTCTAAAAGGAAGTTTTCATTGAAACTTGTATATGTGAAATGTGAGACACAAGTAATTATTTAACTTTGCTATCAACAATTATGTTTATAGTATTTTCTAGGGAAAATATGGCTATTATTTGTTTTATTAAATCATATAGGCATATTATTAAAGCATTATTCAGTGAAGATTATTATACATCAGGCTAAAATAATATAGTCTAATGAAATAATCTTCTTTTGGTCTAACTTTTTTCAAAGGTAATTATGAGAGTAGCTTGGAATTTAAATTCAATTTGAGCTGTGAAACCTTTTAAGAATCTTTAAATACTATAGACTTCTCAGCACAAAATATATAGAACACTGGCTTTGTATATGATTTCAGGGAGTGTACTGACCTGTTGAAACCCACCTATAGGTCCCAAGGACTAGAGAATAGATGGATTAAACAGTCTTCAAATAATCTAAAATATTAAATGATTTTCAGACATAACCCAAAGAATTTCTAACTTAATACTTTCCAGATTTAACACTTTTGATAAAAATGAGAAGTAAACTATTCAAGGCTTCAGTACACATGAAATTCTTAAGATTTTTCATCTGAATGACTCTGAAAACCCACAGGAAAAAAAGTCCTTCCTTTAGTAACTGTTCCTAGGCTAACAGTACACTTAACTGCTGAGGCAATATCACTTTTGCTTTCTGAAGGCCTTTTTTTTTTAATGGCTGAATGAAAATGGGTCCTTGGGTTCTGGTAGATAAACTACCAGGTCGTAAAATTGACATCTCATTATTAAAAGCCACAGAAAAGTAGAGTACTAGAGGGACAAAATTAAAACCAAATTTTCTTCACAGACATATTTGGTATTCACTTTGCTCAAGAAATGGTAACTGATATTACATCCTTTCTTTGTTCTTGATGCTTTACATACATTATTCCACCTCATTCTTACAATATATTCATCATTATTGTGTTATAAATATGAAGAAAACAAGGATAAAAGATGTTAAATAACTTTTCAGATTTTCATTGTAAATGGCAAAGCTAACATTTAAGCTGAGTTGTATGACTTTAGGATCATGGTATTTCTTCTTCTTCTTTTTCTTATTATACTAATGCTCCTTATTTTTTATCTTTTTTTAAATTAGAGTTCTTTGTTATACCTAATAGTTGGGTTCATCCCAACAAACTCATCCATATATGGCAAGGTCATGGTCTTTCTAATCACCATATTGGCAAACTTTCTCCTCTCCTTGCTTTGCCCACTAATACTAGCAGAAGCTGAGAAACCTACATTCTAAGAGACCCTTTCCATAAGTCCTCCATAAAGAAGTTAAAGAAGATAAGGGGTTTTTGTTAAAATTAAACTAATAGCATTGTGTGAAGGTTTTTGCCTTAATGGAATCTCCATTTGTTTCTATAATAGTTAGGGAGCCATTTAGTTAACCAGATTTGTCCAATATGCACTGGTTGTTTATGGATTTTAGAATCCTCATAAAGGAAGTCAAAGGTGAAAGAAACAATCTCAGAAGTTTCAAACATAACTCACATAAGTAGTTATTATTGGAGGGAATTTTGCTGGTGGGCAAATAAAACATTTTGGCCTTCATTTTTAAGTTAAAAGTATGATATTGTATTCCATTTAAAAACCTAGAGTTAATTTTTAAAATGAATAAAAGCACAAATGAATGATTAAAATAGATCTTACACAATTAATCTGTGTGCTCTGCTATCCAATAATTTTTATGTATTAAATACAGAAATTTTTTGAAGGTATTATATATAAGAATTTTTTAAGAGTGGTAAACTAAAGAAGCCACCCTTCTGAGAAACCAAAATGAGTCACTACAGAGGGAAAGAAGCTAACTAAAGTAGTCTAAGAATCTCACCAGCAACCAGTAGTGCCAGAAAGTAATAGAACAATATTTACAAAGTTCTTAGTAGAAAAATATGACCCAAATATTTTATAACATTTTATAATTTGTAAAAATTTATCTACTGTTTTCAGAAGAACTGAATCCATCAATTCAATCAATAGGACACTGTTTAGTCCTGTTGTCAGGAGAAGAAAATGTCATAAGCTAGAGGCCCTAATTTTCCACCTCATCAAATAACATACTTCCATCATTAATTGGATCATTATTAAAAACAAAGACTATTTCAACCTAAGCTAAAGGTTGCCCCAGTGAGAAAGATAACTGCTTTTGACTTGCCAGCAATAATGAGTATATAGTAATATTAACATATCCAAAGACTGGAAGGAACATATTTTTGCATCAAGAAGCTAGATTCCATCAACACAGTTTTGTTTCTCACTGAACCCCATAAATCCTAGAAACATTATGAAACATTTTGAATTGTGAATACACAATACTTGTAGAATCACATTGGTCTTTCCACCCAATGAACAAGATGACCCATTCCTGGAAAAGACACAATTCTTGTAGGTTTCTTGACACTCCACAACCTGTCCAAATCTGGCAAGTCTAGCCTAATGCATGATCTAATAGAGCAGAATGTTTCAAAGTGGGTCCCCAGAGGATTGCTCTGTGTTAAAGACTCCCCACCTTAGCAACCCCAGGGCCCAGGAGCTCACCAGCACAAACTAAAGCAGTTATACCCAGCTAGTTTGATCCTTCAGGCCAAGATATGCATAGTTCCACAGAACAACCTAAGTGCTATGACTTGAAAGTCACCAAAAATGTTTGCAAAGACAAAAGCCTAATATATCTGACAAAATGATTGATGGTACTAAACATCAGAAAAAAAATTCAGGACTGAAAAGTAAAAGCAAACTTGACTTCCCATACTTCCTAATAGAGAGAAAGGCACCAAAAGAATGGCACAGAAGGCAAGTTAGTCTTTATGTGAATTACATCAAATATGGCAGCTGCCACCACAGCCTAGCTGGACATGATCACTAGGACTGGGATGGAGCAAGGAGCAAAATAAGGTTATGAGCTAAAGGAGGCAGACAGAGAAAGCCAAGCAAAAAAGTTCGATAAGAAGATATTCAAACACGGTAACTTCCCTGTCTTCAAAGAAAACAGAAATGAAGATGAGGTATGGTCCATGCTCACCTTTTTCCCAAGGTTGTTTAATGATATTAGTTACCAGTTCCCAACTGCAGTCTTCATTTCTCACTGAGTACAAGAAAATAAAATATCAAAGGTAAGGCTTGGTAGTGAGTACTTAAAAAAATATTTCTGTGATTTATTTAGCAAATTGATCAGTATTTAATCACTAATGAAGGCCTCTCTAATTTATTTTTGGAATTAAACTGAACTTGTTTTTTTTCAGGCTCAGAAAATGTCACTTTGGGATGAGATGCTGACTATCACAACAGAAGATAATTTCTTAAAGTAATCAGATTTTCCTTTTGATTATTAGGTTTATTTAGAGTGAGTTTACTGAAGTTGGATGAAAAGTTAAGTCATTAGGATAATGTTGATTTTCAAGTTTCAGATTTTTTTATTGATTTAAAAAATGATAGCAGAATGCTAGATAATTGGTCATAAGTTCTCTCCATTTGAATGGATATGTTTTCCTTATATTGTGTTTCACTTATGTGTTTCAATTGTCCTAAGAATAGGTGTCTTGACAAATTCATTAATAGATCTTGCATTAAATCAGAACTGGAAATATCTATTTAGCATTTAGGAAACTTTTCCTCAAAAATGTCATACTCACTTTGATCTTATCCTCTCCAGGAGTAGTTATGTCCCCCTATGGCTATTTATCGTCACCATCTTTCATGCTCATATCAAATGATTACCCCTTTTCCTTAACACTTAATCAGAGTTTACATGCCCTTACCTCTGGAAGCAAAGATGTCCCTTTTTTCTTCCTTCAACGTTATAGGACAAATGTTCTTCCACATCCCCTGGCCTGAAGAAACAAATCTACTTTATCACCAGTTTAAGTAACTGTCCTCCATCCCACTATTCTGAGGCTATAAGCAGCTTGGAGGGATTAAGACTGGGGATTGAACCTGAGCAGGAGGTAAAAAAAAAGGAGAAAAAGTAGAAACAGGGTAAGAATCTATTACAGAGGTAATAAGAGAGATAGGCCACAGTAAATCACATGAAATACCTGGCCCAAGGTACAATCATTTGAAAGACCATCCATTTTCTAACTCTGCCTGGAAGACTTGTTAAGCATCAGTACTTTTGATTTAGTGTAAGGATGAACTATCCTATCACCTCGGCAGTTTAAGAGTCTATGCTGAGGAAACTAATTTAAGAGATGTCACCTTTAACCATATAAGAAAAAAGGTGTAATAGTAGTTACATGAAGGTTGCCCTTACAGTTATGTCTTATACTTCCTGTTTTCTGCATATAACTCAGATCACAAATGACAACTTTAAAGAAAGAACAGTAGATTGAAATAAACCTTTTGCCAATTTGCTCCTAACTAGCAATGCCACTTAAAATATGTGTCCTTGGAACCCACAACCTCTCATTGTTTCAGAACTTTCTTGAAATATTAAAATTCTTTGTACAGAAAACACAGAAAGTAATTGGTTCCAGCTATGACTTCATTTCATATGTCCAAAGATAGTATGATCTACTTTTGGGTCCGTCAACATCTATTTTATTCTTTAGTCCAGTGCTTTTTAAAAAATCAACTGTAAAGTGAAAGAAAATTAATAATTAAATGGGATTAGATGATACTTCATTTTGTAGTAGGTGGAATATTTCATATTTTACACATTTTTGTTAATACACTTCTAAACATTTTCACCAGCTTAAATAGTGACTAGAATGAAAGAAACCTTTCTACAGTCTAAATCTCTACTTAAATTTAATTTCTGAAGTTCCCATTTTGACTCAAAGAAAATATGAGTCGTTGCCAAATAAATATCTGTAAATTGTCTGATGGTCAATGGAACAGGTTGGTGAAGAATGTTTTTTATAACAGGGAGACTTAAATTTGCCCTTTTTATTTTGTATTTTTCATACAGAGCCTCACTAAATTGCTCAGGACCTTGTTGAATTGCTGAGGCTGGCCTCAAATTTGCCATCCTTCTGCCTCAGCTTCCCAAGTCACTGGGATTACAGGCATGTGCCATGGCACCCAGCTGATAAGCTCTTTTTTAATTTACAAAGAAGTATTAGTCATAAGTGATAACTGGATGTTTCAATAACTAGTTCTTATTCTTCTATTCATTTCCCTCCTCTTTGGTCAGCTATTCCTAGAACAGCAAAAGAAAGGAACTTGTAAGCACTCCATTTTATGCCAAAATCTCTTCCGTACCTTGAGTTAAAGTGGCAAGACATACTAATGTCTGATTGCCACTGCATGCAAGACCTTTGCCAAAACACATACTCTCAGCTACCTGCCTTCCCTTAATTTGCACCCTTTCTCAGCCACAATTGCAATGTTCCCCTTCCTTCATAGACCATTTCCCTTAGTTTAGCTTTGTTAATCAGAAACTAAGTGAGGCCTCACCTTGCACATTTCTCCTGATTGATTTCAAATCCCCATAGCAAAAAAAATCCCATATGATTGCTGGAATCCTTGCTAATAATCATTATGTTTTCTTCTCTAGGGTCTGTCTCTCCAACAGAGAAATTAAGTGCCTGGATAATGTTGATTTTAACCCACTTAAGGTAGGTAATGTGCTATAAGAGTTAACTTCATATGAATAGAGAAATATCAGGGTGACTGGGGGGAGATGCTTCTTTGGGTTCTGCATACAAAGTTTCTCCCTTAAAATGTGAATACTCCTAGAAGGATATGCTATATGGACTGATGATTGCATGATTGACTCACTCCAAAATGTATGCTAAAAATATTAATCCCTAATATGATGGCATTTAGAGTTGGAGGCATTTGGAAGAAAAGTAGGTCATGAAGGCAGGGCCCTCCTGATGGGATTAGTCACCTTATAATAGCTAAGAATGCAAGAGCTTGCTTTCTGTCTTTGCTTTCCACCAAGTGAGATCATGTCTACTGTTTTCAAACCAGGAAGAGTGCCTTCACCAGAACCTGACCATGCTGGCACACTGATCTCAGATTCCCAGCCTCTGGAATAGACTTTATTAGCAGTCCAAACTAAGGCAGGTTAAGTCAGCAAACAAGGAACACAATAGATTTGTAAAATCTTTTCTTCCTCAGTCAGTTTATACAAAATATTGGGACATTCATAGTCTCCTGCCCTCCTACATCAGAGCTCCTGTTTTTCAGGGCCTTCAGCATCAAGGACTTACACCCAACCTCACCCCAGTCCCAGAAAGGCCTTTAGCCTTGGATTAGTAGTTGCACCTATTTAGTTCCCCTGGTTCTCAGGCCTTCAGACTCAAATTGAATTACACCACCAGCTTTCTTGCTTCTCCAGCTTTCAGATGGCACATATTGGGATGTCTCAGCCTTCCATAATCACATAAGCCAATGCCTATAATAAATCTCCTGTCTATCAATCTCTTATAATTGAGAGGTTTGCTTTTATTTCTCTAAAGGACCCTAAAACAAGTGCTGTCTTGCCATAATGATTTGCAGCAATCACAATGCAAGGAATTATTCAAAGCATATACATCAAGGAATAAACCTCATGGAGAGCATCTGATATTCTGTTTACCTCAACCCATGTTGTTGCATGTATGAGCAGTTCTTCTTTTTTACTACCAAGTAGTATTCCTTTGTATTAATATACTGCAAAGTGTTCATTTAGTCTCCTTTAAGGTATGTTTGGAAACAGAAAATCTGAATATAAATGTTGGTTCTGCCATTTGCTAGCTACATGATTTGGGATGAAATATTTAATATCTATGTGCCTCAATTTCCTAATCTAAGAAATGATAATATATGTGAGTACTTACAGGTGAGCTGTAAGAAATAAATAAGATACTCCAGCAAAAGTAATTTCTTGGAAAATAGATAATTTTAATAAGTATTAGGCATTATTTTCAAAATAATGTAAATCATTAAGATTAATTGAATGAAAATAAATAAAAAGAAATATTTTTATTTATTTAAACACTTAAAATGCCATAGGAAATCTATGTACAATTAAATTACTTTTTAACAGCGTTTAGTGTCACAGAACTTGCTTAAGATTATTGCATTCTACAGACCATTCTATGTATTGGCCACTGGGGAAGTATGCAGGAAATACAGAGCAAAGAGAACTAGGTTAAAAATACAGAGCAGATGCATGTAACATAATATTGTGCTAAACCAAAAAGACAGACACTTGCATGCAATTTATTTCATACTCTCCTTGGAAAATGCCTGTAAGACCAGATGGGTATCTACAAGCATGAACCCAATATGAAATTATAGCACATTTTAGTCTGAAGTTTCTATTGTTCCAGGTTTCTTCTGACAATTTTTAAAAGTCATTTCAAAACTTAGTCAGCATTCGTGATCCATTAAGAATTAATTTTTAGGCTAATTAATTAATCTGTTGCATCATTTGAAATCCTTAATCTTTGTTCAAAGCAATAAATAGAAATAGCTTACTTCTTCCTAGAGTATTTATAAGTACTTTATAGAGTAATAAAAGAAAAACATATAATTTCTTTTATCACTCCAACTCTGAAATAATATCTCAGATGCTTGCTACTAAAAGTTGACACATTCAGAAATATCCAAGACCATCAAATGCATATATTGCTAAATTTTTTTAAATTAGGTTAAGTGTATTTTTTCTGCCACAGATTATATTTTTATCCTTGTTTCCCTCAGTTTAAAATCAAGTTCTGCTCAACTCCACCAGAAAATGTACTGTTTGAGCTCCTTCAGGAAAATTTCTATAGGGAAAAAAGTTCTGTAACTCAACATGATTGACCCACCTCTGACCTCTTGCCACACAACTGCAAAAATTATTCGAAATGGGCTTGCACTCATTTACTTTTGTATTAAAAGCCACATGAAAATGATGTTATTCAGATACAAAATGCCAAGAAATAGCTATTAATCTGTGAATACAATGTCTATGATGTGGGAAATTTACCAATGATGATGCAAAATGATCTCCTCTGAACATTATTGAGATAAAGAGCTCATAGACAATCATCACAAAAGCATCCAGAAAAAGGGAGCTGCAATTTATAAGTGTTAGGAAACTGGAAGGATCTTCCCATTAAGTAAATGAGAAAATAAATGTAATTGGCTTGCCTGTTTCAACTCAAATATCTATCAAACATGTATTAATTTGTATTATTTGCACTGGCCAAGCACATCCTAAGCAGAAAACACACTTGAAGATTTGTTAATGGCTAGTCTACTATATTTTACACTTATACTATTTTTTTAATGGTTAATGTTTTCAACCATTTTTAGGCTATTTGCTTCAAGTAAGAGTTGCAGCTTCATCTTGTAAGTTTTCTTTAAAAGTGCTATTTAGTTTAAAAGGTAATGGTTATGGGAGATGCATGATAAGAAAAAAATTGCAAAGTTTTAAATCCTTTGCCTTAAGCCTGGAAAGCATAAGACTATGGGGGATGTGGAGGGGAATGTTTATATCACTCAAAACAGCTACAGCTGTTTTGCATCAAAGGCAAGGTTTTTAAAAATGTGCTAAATGCTGAGTTCAGAATATCTAAAAAGATATTCCCTGTGCACTAAAAGAACATCCACCTTCTTCAAAACTTAGTTTTCTAAATTATGTTACTTGGTGATGTTTTAAGGTAACCATGATCTAAGGTTTTAATCACAAAAGATAATACTCTTTTTGCCTTTGAAAAATCCAAAATCCCCAATCAACTGAACAGCTGCATATGATTAAGAATGTAAATAGGCTCAAGAGACTGATTCCATTTCCAATCCTCTGTTTATGAATCACCTACCCAGAGACATAATTTTAATGGAAACAGAATTTCTTTCTAAAGCAACAAATAAATTAGCCTCCAGGAATACTGCAGCAAGACATCATGTCTCTACTAGTATGGTTTTACTAAAAACGCAGACTCCATTTTCTTTACTTAAAGCCATTTGTAACAGTTGACATGTTGTCAGGAAACAGGAGTTTCTCTGCTTTTCATTTTCTGGAGGAAAAAATATTAAAGTTGCTTTTCCAGTAATTGCAACTTAAACTCTAGATTTTGTTATGGCAGATGAAAGATCTTTTACTAAGGATACAATATTTTTGATGGTGAAAAAAGGGCATTAGTTAAGTCTGTTCAAACCAGACATAGATTGACTGGTTCTGTTTACTGCTGCCCTTCTTCCAGATGCATATTGATTTATAGATCAAGATACAGTCTGCTCTAATCTGAGGTAGTCATGAAATTGTGCTGTATTATTTAGCACAAGAGACCCACTTCAAGTCTGAGTTCCATTATTCTTTTTAAGTGAACACAAAGCTGAATAAAAATGTTACCTAAAATCAAAGGATCTAATAGAAGCTGAAGCTAAAATAAATTAGCTCAAACCCACAAACATTAATATACTCATCATGGTATATAAACTATCAGGCCTAATCATATGTTCTCTTTTGCTTTTTGCCTCTAAAATGGTATAATTTTGAGAAGAAAAGTACAAAGTATTAAAACAGAGTTGACATGCTACATTCAGATCAGACTCTTAAAAAAAAAAAAAATCTGTGACCATCAATTCTTAATACTACTCTAAATACTACACAAAATGAATCATAGAAAAGCAACCCAGAGAATAAAACTTGAGTGACCATGATGGCCTTTAATAGTCATATTTTAAATTGGAATGTAACAAAATTAAAATAACATGATTCCTATGTACTACTCTTTTTATCATCACTCTTACTTTGCATGATCTTTCTAAACACTGGAAAGAAGCCACTCAGGGCACAATCACCATCTCTACTACTGACTGCACTCATCTCCTGTGTAACAGAACCACAATGGCATGTGATAACAAAAGGCACTTCACATCATTCTCAGCACAACCAATTAACATCACTGTCCTAGTTATCAGTATAGTGTGAATCTATCAAGTGTTTTGATGATATAGTGAATTAGATTACTTATTTAACTGGTCCTCTTGACTTTGGTTGCAGAAACCCCACCTAGAAAAAACAGAAGAATAAGTGAGGGTTGCCACAATCTGAGTATTTTACAAGGTTAGTTTTTATGACAACACTCAGTTATCTCAAAATCAGCACCAATCCACTCCCTTATTTGAAGTTTTATTTATAAAACTTTCCCTTTGTGGCACTTAATCTTATATAGATATATTTTCCTCTTTTTCTGAATATCACTGGTATGCTTTTAACAAAAAATTATACCTGCAAAATGACAGGATAGATTCTGCTCACAGAATGAGAAGAATACCCTTATATTTTATTGGTTTTTTAAAATATTTATTTTTTAGTTGTAGGTGAATACAATAGCTTTATTTTATTTATTTTTATGTGGTGCTGAGGATCAAACCCGGGGTTTCGCACATGCTAGGCGAGTGCCCTACCTCTGAGCCACAACCCAAGCCCCATATTTTATTGATTTTTATAAATCCACTGTTAATGCCAAGACACATGCCCTCATCAAGCAGAAAGTCTAATTGTTCAACTAGAACTGTTCTACAGTATTCTGTAAAAGATTAAGAAGCAAGGAAATTATCACTATTTCTCATTAATACTTACTCTGAGAAGTCTTACAAATGAGAAGTTTCTACTTCTGATTGGGAGGTAAGGTGGGAAACTTTCAATAATTATAAAAATTCAGATTAAAACTACCATTTAATTCTTTTAACACCCTTCACTTAATTCTAAAAATATAATATTTTAATGGAAAAATAAAAATATAAGCTTTATAACATCCCTTCATAAGACTGAACTTATTTGTGACAAAACACCTGAATTAACCAATGATTTTTCCAAGTGACTTTCATAAATGAAATTTACTGAACCTTTACTGTTTATTTGTGAAATCACTCAAGCAGACTAGAAAAATTAAAGAATTTCATAAAAGTTCTCTATCCACTCCCAAACCACAGTTTGATGGAAACTTTAAAATGGAAAGTAGAGCACTTAGGATCTGTTTGCTTTATAATTATAGTTCAGGCAGAAAAAATAAAAAGAGAGTTCAATGTCAGGCAATAAATGGAAGCAAGCAATATGAAAGCTTCTTTATTAACTTAAAAGTATGTTGTATTGTTAAAAAATAAAATTTATAAAATCCTTGTAGACAAACTTCCAACAACATTTTTAAAGACATCCACATATGTTCCATAAAATAACTTACCATTTTTTTCCATATAGTCAAAATTTTAGTGTCAAGACCAAAATATATGTGATTAGACAATAAAGCAAATGCAAAACCAGAAACAAGAAAATATAACTTCTTTTATAAAATAGAGAAATAATCTTATATGTCTAAAAACAAAGAGCAAGTGAAACATTTCCATAAGTCTAAAAGCCAGACAAAAATAACAAAGAATTTATTTTTAGAAAATTTTGAATTGGTTTTACTTTGTCAGGAAAATACTGTATAGATAATTAAATTCTTTCTAGTTTATATTTAAAGTATACTAGAGCTACCAGTTAGTCATCAAATTGAGCATCAAGAAAGACCAAATTATCCATTAATCTCTAATACTGCACTATAACATATATCCACAGCATTTTTTCACTTAAATTTTGTTTCTTAATCTAGAAACTAATTATCTATGGACTTGAATGATTAAAGATAAAGAAAACCCATGGAGACTTTTAC
Organism: Marmota monax; assembly: GCF_021218885.2. Taxonomy (NCBI): domain Eukaryota; kingdom Metazoa; phylum Chordata; class Mammalia; order Rodentia; family Sciuridae; genus Marmota; species Marmota monax. The sequence continues at coordinate 22,407,998 of NW_026692781.1, forward strand.
AAATGTTTATATAATGAAGTAAAAAATATGTTTGAAATTACCGAAATTTGTAATCAATTGGTATTTTGGATTGGATGTCTGAAATTAGAAAGTAACTCACATGAGATGGACATCACTATCATAGGGACACATGGTGTGATGCTACATAGTGTACAAGCAGAGAAATGAAAAGTTGTGCTGCAATTGTGTACAATCAATCAAAATGCATTCTGTTGTAATATACACCTAATTAAAATTAATTAATAAGAAAAAAAGAGTATATTTAAATTTTTACTATGTAAAAAAGGATCATATGTTATCATCCTAGAATAATATAACTCAAAGTACTTTGTAGTTATAATTATTAACTTTTAATTAAAGAGAATATTACATTCATATTCCCAAACCTTTCAGCATGAGTAACTCTGGCCTCATCCTTCCTTTTCATCCTGGTCACTTAATTTTTCCAACATGAAAAACCATACCAGAGTTCTTCATGTTCCACAAACCCATCATACTAATGCTCCTGCAATACTGCTACCTGGAAAATATGCTTCCCAGGTATAGAAATTTCCTTCTATATTTCCATGCCCAATTCCAACATCATCTCCTCTGTTAAGTCTTCCTAGAATCTTAGAATTATGGATTGGCTCTTCTTTGCTGTCAGAGTTTTTTTCTTGGCCAATATAATAAAAAAATATGATTTGATGTTCACATGTTTCATACCTAAGTTACACTCGATGTTTCTTAATACTGAGATGTTTCAATCATCTTTTAGATATTAGCATAGTCTTGAAAAGAGAAAGGCAAGGAGAGGAAGAGGAAGTAGAACAGAGAGAGAAAAGAGCAATTAGATGTTCTAATAACTCCATTTATTTTCCCTTTGGAAAATTACTAAAAGCACAAATAATCACATTTGGAAATCTATTAACTATCATCAACAATTCAGATATTGGAAGACTTTCAAAATATTTCATTTATAAATACAATATCTGGAACTGTAGCAGTGAAAAGTTGTATTGGTATTGCACAAACATCTGGTTATTACTGCTAATCTTTGGAGAAATAATTTCAGAGTTCCTACTTAAATGGTATCAGTAAGATCTTGTTTGGTTTTAAGAAAACTTAAATTATTAGGGTGAACAGCTTTCTAATTAAAGAATAAACAAAGCTTAAAGTTTATTAAAAAGTTTATAGAAGAAAATCATACCATTATTAAAGAAAGAATTTCAAACAGAATCTAACATTTACTTGGGGCAACTGTTTCCCAGGAATGAATTGCTCCACACTAATGGGGTCAAAGACATGAGATGGTTCTCCAGAGGCCTTTATCTATTCAAAAGGACTTTCAAAATAAAGTAGGAGTCGAAGAGGCCAGGGAACAGTTCCTTCATGAACCAAATGAATTCTCAGAGTCCTAACATCTGTTTCAGTTTACATACTTTAAGTATGACTTTACACATGGAAATTAAACTTAGGCATCATGCCTAAGAAGCAGACTGTCTGCAAAAGAACTACATGTACCATCAACAGCTGGAAATTGTATAGGTTCACATTCTACACAGCATAATATCCTGTGGCCCCATTCTCAAAGACCAAATGTCACAGAACATCATCCTAATGTTCATTAAACTTATAGTAGAGAGGGAGAAGACAATGAAGAAGAGGAATTTGGTTGTAAAAACAGTTGGGAGGAGTTCTAAAATTTAAGATCCAAGAGATGTTTTTGTACATAAAGATTAAACTCCAAAGATCTTTTTGAACTTCTTTATACTAATACATGTTCATTGTATAACATTCCACTAAACTTCTTCATTAATTAATTAGTCATTTACAATAATTTTACATTTGCTAAAAGGATAGTAAGAATTTCTGGTAGGCTGAAGGATAATGTGGACCTGCAAAACTAACAATGTACCTTTGCTGCCACCATGTGGTAAATCTGTATTTTTGCAGTTAAAGTTCAAGTTTTTAAATAAGTTTCTGAAGTCATAATCATGAGCTCAAACCTTTGCTTTAAAGTACTATGAAAGACTCAATGAGGGGGGAAGGAAGATGGCGGCGAGGGGAGTGCATTACCCCCGTGTGCTGCTTCACTGTGTGGGAGTATGACAAGTCAGGACGGCTAAAGGATATCTTGTTAGGAATTTCCAGCAATAGTGGGGTGCGCCGGAACCTGGAGGAAGGATTTCCATCGCACGAGGATCGGCTACGGGGACTCAAACGCGAGAGGTTTGTCGCACGGAGGGTAAAACTGCTTATTCAGCAAATCGCCCCGCGGCTAGAGTCTGCAACGCGCGCTGGGATAGAGACGCAGGGTTACAGTGCTGCAGTTTCTGCCAGCCGCGCAAGCACCGCACTCAGGGCTGAATTCTGGGTTCGAGACGGGGGAAGGAAGCGGTCCATCTCGGTTCTCCACACTGGTCAGACCACAGAGGAGGCCAGCAGCCACCATGTTGGTAAACTGACGTCACCATACCTGTTTTTGACTGACCGCAGCTCATTCAGCCATAGAACAGGTAATTTCAGGCTGCGGCTTGCAGACAGATTGCTAGGGTTCAGCGCCTGGGTGCTTCTTAAAATCTGATCTTATCGGAGTGAACACCGAGCGCAGGGCGGCCGAGTTCCAGCTCCCGGAACCGTCCCGGAACCGCCCTGGCTCAGGGCTGCGGAGCCTGCGGAGGCTGCTTCTTGGACCCTGCTACTATCAGAGCAAACACCAAGCACTAAGAAGCCGAATTCCGGCTCCCGGAACTGAGCCCGCGGGGACTGCTTCTTGGAGCTTACACTTATAGGAGCTTACACCGAGCACGGAGCGGCCGAGTTCCGGCTCCCGGAACCGTCCCGGAACCGCCCTGGCTCAGGGCTGCGGAGTCTGCAGAGGCTGCTTCTTGGACCCTGCTACTATCAGAGCAAACACCAAGCACTAAGAAGCCGAATTCCGGCTCCCGGAACTGAGCCCGCGGGGACTGCTTCTTGGAGCTTACACTTATAGGAGCTTACACCGAGCACAGAGCGGCCGAGTTCCGGCTCCCGGAACTTCCCTGGACCGGGGCTAGGAGCCCGCGGAAACTGCGTCTCGGTCCGGGTCCTGCTGAGGGCCGGTCAGGACTCACCCGTTGCTTGGGTTGCCCGGCAAGGGGAACGAAATGCTGCCATTCGCATAGGATACCAACATGGAAGAGATCTGATGTCAGCAGAAAGCGGTGGAGGAGAGATCTTCATCAATACCAGCGGTGACATAAGCAGTTGGTCTCCTGGTAAGGGGGGTGAGGCTCAGTCACCCGAGTCTCCTCAATTTGTCCTCGAGCCAGAGGGAAGGAGCCGGGCCGCCGCCAGCCCCCGGAGCAGGCCCAGCGGCTCGCCAGCGTGGTGACCGCGTGACCCCAATTGGAGAGGGGGCGGAGCGGAGCCGCCACCCACACCCGCCAGGTGGGCAGACCCACGACCCAGTAGTACATGGGCGTGGTAGGAGGGGCAGGGCAGAGCCGCCCTTCGCGCTTGCAAGGTAAACAGACCTGTGACAGCCTGGCGGGTCAGGACCAGTGGCGTGCCAGTGTGGTACACACGTCACCCCAACTCGAGTAGGGGCAGAGCAGATCCTTCTCCCACGCCCGGATCAGGCCCTGCGGGTGTGGTGGTCACGTGACCCCAATTGGAGTGGGGGCGGAGCGGAACCGCCACCCGTGCCCGCAGGGTGAGCAGACCAGTGATCAACCTGCAGATCAGGCCCAGGGGTCCGCAGGCGTGGTAGGAGGGGCAGGGTATATCCGCCACCCGCGCCTTCAAGGTAGGCAGACCTACAACAGACCGGCGGATCAGGCCCGGTGGCCTGCCAGTGTGGTACACTCGTCACCCCAATTGGAGTAGGGGCAGAACAGAGCCGCCACCAGCTCCCAGAACAGGCCCAGTGACCTGCTGGCGTGGTAGCCACGACACCCCAATTGGAATAAGGAGAGAGCAGAGCCGCCGCCCGCACCTGCAGGAAAGATACGCAAGCAGTATGAAAAGACAAGGAAAGAAAGGACCACAAGCAATGCAGGTCAACGCAACTTTAGAAGAGGTAACAGCTGCAGCAGATGGAATGTCAAATAAAGAATTCAGGATATACATGCTTCAGATGATCTGGAGTATCAAGGAAGACATTAAACAGCAAAATCAGACAATGAAAGATCACTTCGACAACGAATTACGCAAACAAATCCAGGAAGCAAAGGATCAACTATACAGGGAGATAGAGGTTATAAAAAACAAGCAATCAGAAAATCCTAGAAATGCAGGAAGCAATAAACCAACTTAAAAACTCAATGGAGAATACTACCAGCAGAGTAGAACACTTAGAAGATAGAACATCAGACAATGAAGACAAAGTATTTCAACTGGAAAAGAACATAGACAGCTCAGCAAGACTGTTAAGAAACCATGAGCAGAACATCCAAGAAATATGGGATAACATTAAGAGACCAAACTTAAGAGTCATTGGGATACAGGAAGGTACAGAGCTCCAAACCAAAGGAATGAGCAGTCTATTCAATGAAATAATACAAGAAAACTTCCCAGACTTGAAGAATGAGACAGAATCCCAAATCCTAGAAGCCTACAGGACGCCGAATGTGCAAAATCATAAGAGATCCACACCTAGACACATTATAATGAAGATGCCCAACATACAGAATAAGGAGAGAATTTTAAAAGCTACAAGAGAAAGGAAGCAGATTACATTTAGGGGTAAGCCAATCAGGATAACAGCTGATCTTTCAACACAGACTCTGAAAGCTAGAAGATCCTGGAATAACATATTTCAAACACTGAAAGAAAATGGGTTCCAACCAAGAATTGTGTAACCAGCGAAATTAAGCTTCAGGATGGAGAATGAAATTAAAACCTTCCACGATAAACAAAAGTTTAAAGAATTCGCAGCTAGAAAACCATCTCTTCAAAACATCCTCTCCAAAGCATTACAGGAAGAGGAAATGGAAAATAACAATGAAAACCAACAGTGGGAGGTAGGACAGTAAAGGGGGGTGGGGAAATAATCAAAGAGGAAAACAAACAATGTTTAGTAACAGAAATAAACAAATATGGCTGGAAGAACAACCCATATCTCAATAATAACCCTAAATGTTAATGGCTTAAACTCACCAATTAAGAGACACAGGCTAGTAGAATGGATCACAAAACAAGACCCAACAATATGCTGCCTACAGGAGACGCATTTGATAGGAAAAGACATACATAGGCTGAAGGTGAAAGGTTGGGAAAAATCATATCACTCATATGGACTTCGGAAACAAGCAGGCGTGTCCATACTCATATCAAATAAAATAGATTTCAAGCCAAAGTTAATCAAAAGAGATAAAGAGGGACACTACATACTGCTTAAGGGAACCATACACCAACAAGACATAACAATCATAAATATTTATGCCCCAAACAATGGTGCAGCTATGTTCGTCAAACAAACTCTTCTCAAGTTCAAGAGTCTAATAGACCACCACACCATAATCATGGGAGACTTCAACACACCTCTCTCGCCACTGGACAGATCTTCCAAACAAAACTTGAATAAGGAAACTATAGAACTCAATAACACTATTAATAACCTAGACCTAATTGACATATATAGAGTATACCACCCAACATCAAGCAGTTACACTTTTTTCTCAGCAGCACATGGATCCTTCTCAAAAATAGATCATATATTATGTCACAGGGCAACTCTTAGACAATATAAAGGAGTAGAGATAATGCCATGCATCTTATCTGATCATAATGGAATGAAACTGAAAATCAACCATAAAAGAAGGAAGGAGAAAGCATACATCAATTGGAGAATGAACAATAGGTTACTGAATGATCAATGGGTTATAGAAGACATCAAGGAGGAAATTAAAAAATTCTTAGAGATAAATGAAAACACAGACACAACATATCGGAATCTATGGGACACATTGAAAGCAGTTCTAAGAGGAAAATTCATTGCTTGGAGTTCATTCCTTAAAAAAAGAAAAAACCAACAAATAAATGATCACATACTTCATCTCAAAATCCTTGAAAAAGAAGAGCAAAACAACAGCAAAAGAAGTAGAAGGCAAGAAATAATTAAAATCAGAGCTGAAATTAATGAAATCGAAACAAAAGAAACAATTGAAAAAATTGACAAAACTAAAAGTTGGTTCTTTGAAAAAATAAACAAAATCGACAGACCCTTAGCCATGCTAGCGAAGAGAAGAAGAGAGAGAACTCAAATTACTAGCATACGGGATGAAAAAGGCAATATCACAACAGACACTTCAGAAATACAGAAGATAATCAAAAACTATTTTGAATCTTTATACTCCAATAAATTAGAAGATAGTGAAGGCATCAATAAATTTCTTAAGTCATATGATCTGCCCAGATTGAGTCAGGAGGATATAGAAAACCTAAACAGACCAATATCAATTGAGGAAATAGAAGAAACCATAAAAAGACTACCAACTAAGAAAAGCCCAGGTCCGGATGGGTATACAGCAGAATTTTACAAAACCTTTAAAGAAGAACTAATACCAATACTTTTCAAGCTACTTCAGGAAATAGAAAAGGAGGGAGAACTTCCAAATTCATTCTATGAGGCCAACATCACCCTGATACCTAAACCAGACAAAGACACTTCAAAGAAAGAAAACTACAGACCAATATACCTAATGAACCTAGATGCAAAAATCCTCAATAAAATTCTGGCGAATCGGATACAAAAACATATCAAAAAAATTGTACACCATGATCAAGTAGGATTCATCCCTGGGATGCAAGGCTGGTTCAATATACGGAAATCAATAAATGTTATTCACCACATCAATAGACTTAAAAATAAGAACCATATGATCATCTCGATAGATGCGGAAAAAGCATTCGACAAAGTACAGCATCCCTTTATGTTCAAAACTCTAGAAAAACTAGGGATAACAGGAACATACCTCAATATTGTAAAAGCATTCTATGCTAAGCCTCAGGCTAGCATCATTCTGAATGGAGAAAAACTGAAGGCATTCCCTCTAAAATCTGGAACAAGACAGGGATGCCCTCTCTCTCCACTTCTCTTCAACATAGTTCTCGAAACACTGGCCAGAGCAATTAGACAGATGAAAGAAATTAAAGGCATAAAAATAGGAAAAGAAGAAATTAAATTATCACTATTTGCAGATGATATGATTCTATATCTAGCAGACCCAAAAGGCTCTACAAAGAAACTATTAGAGCTAATAAATGAATTCAGCAAAGTGGCAGGATTTAAAATCAACACGCATAAATCAAAGGCATTCCTGTATATCAGCGACAAATCCTCTGAAATGGAAATGAGGACAACCACTCCATTCAAAATATCTTCAAAAAAAATAAAATACTTGGGTATCAACCTAACAAAAGAGGTGAAAGACTTATACAATGAAAACTACAGAACCCTAAAGAGAGAAATAGAAAAAGATCTTAGAAGACGGAAAAATATACCCTGTTCATGGATAGGCAGAACTAACATCATCAAAATGGCGATATTACCAAAAGTTCTCTATAGGTTTAATGCAATGCCAATCAAAATCCCAACGGCATTTCTTGTAGAAATAGAGAAAGCAATCATGAAATTCATATGGAAAAATAAAAGACCCAGAATAGCAAAAACAATGCTAAGCAAGAAGTGTGAATCAGGCGGTACAGCGATACCAGACTTCAAACTATACTACAGAGCAATAGTAACAAAAACAGCATGGTACTGGTACCAAAACAGGCGGGTGGACCAATGGTACAGAATAGAGGACACAGAAACCAATCCACAAAACTACAACTATCTTATATTTGATAAAGGGGCTAAAAGCATGCAATGGAGGAAGGATAGCATCTTCAACAAATGGTGCTGGGAAAACTGGAAATCCATATGCAACAAAATGAAACTGAATCCCTTTCTCTCGCCATGCACAAAAGTGAATTCAAAATGGATCAAGGAGCTTGATATCAAATCAGAGACACGCCGTCTGATAGAAGAAAAAGTTGGCTACGATCTACATACTGTGGGGTCAGGCTCCAAATTCCTCAATAGGACACCCATAGCACAAAAGTTAATAACTAGAATCAACAAATGGGACTTACTCAAACTAAAAAGTTTTTTCTCAGCAAAAGAAACAATAAGAGAGGTAAATAGGGAGCCTACATCCTGGGAACAAATCTTTACTCCTCACACTTCAGATAGAGCCCTAATATCCAGAGTATACAAAGAACTCAAAAAATTAGACAATAAGAGAACAAACAACCCAATCAACAAATGGGCCAAGGACCTGAACAGACACTTCTCAGAGGAGGACATACAGTCAATCAACAAGTACATGAAAAAATGCTCAACATCTCTAGCTGTCAGAGAAATGCAAATCAAAACCACCCTAAGATACCATCTCACTCCAGTAAGATTGGCAGCCATTAGGAAGTCAAACAACAACAAGTGCTGGCGAGGATGTGGGGAAAAGGGTACACTTGTACATTGCTGGTGGGACTGCAGATTGGTGCAGCCAATTTGGAAAGCAGTATGGAGATTTCTTGGAAAGCTGGGAATGGAGCCACCATTTGACCCAGCTATTCCCCTTCTTGGTCTATTCCCTAAAGACCTAAAAAGAGCATGCTACAGGGACACTGCTACATCGATGTTCATAGCAGCACAGTTCACAATAGCAAGACTGTGGAACCAACCTAGATGCCCTTCAATAGACGAATGGATAAAAAAATGTGGCATTTATACACAATGGAGTATTACTCTGCATTAAAAAATGACAGAATCATAGAATTTACAGGGAAATGGATGGCATTAGAGCAGATTATGCTAAGTGAAGCTAGCCAATCCCTAAAAAACAAATGCCAAATGTCTTCTTTCATATAAGGAAAGTAACTAAGAACAGAGTAGGGACGAAGAACAGGAGAAGAAGATTAACATTTAACAGGGATGAGAGGTGGGAGGGAAAGGGAGAGAGAAGGGAAATTGCACGGTAATGGAAGGAGACCCTCAGGGTTATACAGTGGAGGGGGTAGAGAGAGAGGAGGGGAGGGGAGGGGAGAGGTGGGGAGGGGGGAGGGGGGATGATGGGAAAGGCAGCGGAGCACAACAGACACTAGTATGGCAATTTGTAAATCAATGGATGTGTAACTGATGTGAATCTGCAATCTGTGTATGGGGTGAAGGTGGGAGTTCATAACCCACTTGAATCAAAGTGTGGAATACGATATGTCAAGAAATTTGTAATGTTTTGAACAACCCACAATAAAAAATTTAAAAAAAAAAAAAAGAAAGACTCAATGAACATAAGATCTGTTCACAGATAGTTTACATGACAATGAATCAGTAACAAATTCACACTAAATAAGAGCCAATAATGCAAGCGTTGTATTATGGTATTTAGAAGAGTATATGTCTTGCTCCAAAGACCACACATCTTTTAAGATTAAAACACAGGCAAGTCGAACATCCATATGCACAGTTCAAGAGTTATTGTATAATTGGATGACAATGAATGTCAAAGAAAATTTTAATTGCCCTGTGTGGAAAATAGGAGGGTGCATGAGAATGGGCATGGAAGAAAACATAAGTTTAATAGTTGTTAGAAAGGGGTTAGACACACAGAATGAAGACGAGAGAGCATTTCAGGTGGCCATAATGTTAAAAAGTATAAATCTAGAATTGTGCAATGTTCAGGGAAAATCTAGAATGGATTTTATGGAGGAAAGAAAATATTAAGTCAAGACAATTTATGATGGGCCTTTATGTTGAGGGCCACAGCAGAGTCGGGATGACGCATGGCGTTTTTGCCAGAAGTAGTGGTTGAGAGGCATTGCTTCCAGGGTTCACATACATGGTATACTAAGTTATTCAGGAATTAACACCCTTAGAAAAATCAAAATTATAGCCTCTGCATCAGATATTTGTGGGACCTTTACAGTGCCTTCCTGTCCAGATGTAATTTATCATTCAGGGGTCATTTATCATAGGTAACATAATGGATATTCTATCTTTATCTGGTTTCCAGTGGAACAGAGTTAGAGAGTTAACTAAAGGTCATATACTTATGATAGAAAGGGAAAGGACTTTCTTAATTCTTTACCCACATTCCCCATGATGAGTTCTTTAAGGTGCTTTCTGGCACTGACAGACTTGATTTGAAGTTTCTCTCAAAAAGGAAAACATGAACCACAGCAAGACTGGAGTTGGGCAAACTCTATCACCTGTGCTGGACCCATCTCCCAATTCTCCTGTCCAAGAACATTTAAGGAATATCTTAGCTGCCCAGGAAAGATTATTGCCCAAAGAAGGAGTATGAAACAAAGGAAGCCAGCTGAATAGAGATTCAGCTGCACCCTAAGAGAAAAGTTTACCAGGACTGACAAGGATTTTAGGACCTGATATTATGATTTAGATGTGAGGTATCCCCCAAAAGCTCATGTGTGAAACAATGTAAGAAGGTTCTGAGGAGAAAAAAAAAGTGTTGTGAGAGTCTTAACCCAATCAATGATTAATCCCCTGGTAGGGATTAACTAAACCATAACTGAAGTGGTAAGGTGTGGCTGGAAGAGGTGGGAATTGGGGGCGTGGCTTTGGGATGGAGAGAGAGAGAGAGAGAGAGAGAGAGAGAGAGAGAGAGAATCATCCCAAGTGGAGACCTCTCTGCCTTCTGATCATAATGTGAGCTGTTTCCCTCTGCCACACTCTTCTGCCCTGATATTCTGCTTCACCTCGAGCCCCAAGGAATGGAACCAGCATTCTATGGACTAGGACCTCTGAAACTGTGAGCCCTCAAACAAACTTCTCCTCCCCTAAAGTTGTTCTGGTCAGACCTTTTAGTTACAGCAATGAAAAAGCTGACTGAAACACCTGAGAATCAGAACAGTGGTTTCCAATAGAAATTCCATTTCAGGCTATTCCTCCTTGTCCTCCAAAAAGTGCTTGTGCAGTACAATTAGAAAAAAAAAACTGCATTGCTACCACAGTCTGGTATAATGCTACTTAGAGATTACTGAAGGAATCAGAGAAATCTGTTCCCTAAAGGATATAACAAAGAAACATCAATGGGACAGCAGTGACCAGAGCAGAAGAGCAGTTCAACTATAGGCAGAGGCTTTGATTATAGAAAGTCTCAACTCCTACTCCTATGTATGCCTGGGAAAAAGAGACCTCACCAAGAATGCACAAACTGGGGGATGGGTTGGGAGGATGCATAATAAGGAGGGAAACCTCTAAAAAAGATCAGATTTCCTCTGTGAGACTATGGACTCTGGAAGATTGTATTTTTCCAATGATAGACATGAAAGTCTCCTAACCTACAGGCTTTTCTATGAGGTAATGTTACCACTCCTCCCACTGAGAGGTGAGTCCATTTCCCCTGTTTGAAACAGGACAGACTGACTATTCTGAAGTCTCCAGCTACAATGGTGAATGCATCTATTTTTCCTTGCATTTCTATCAGGGTTTGCCTTTTGTGTTTTTATGATAAACTGTTAGACACATACACATTAAAGATTATTAAGTCTTCCTGGAGAACTAGTCTCCCTATTATTCTTTATAATTTTTCTTGAAGTTTGCTTTGTCTGAAATTAATAGAGTAACTCAAGCTTTCTTTTGATTAGGAATAATATATATTTCTCCCTTTCTCTCTTTACTTTTAATCTATCTGTCTTCATATTTGTAGTGGGTTTCTTATAGGCAATATATACTTAGGTCTTGTTTCTTGATCCATTATTAACATTGTTTTTCAACTGATGCACTGAGACCACTGAAGTTTAGTTATTATTTATATAGTTGGATTAATGTCTAACATATCTGTTATTATTTTTATTCCTCACCTTTGTTCTTTCTTTCTTTTTTTATTTATTGGATTTCACTTGTTTTTTTTGTTTTCTTATTTTAAATTGAGCATCTGATGATTCTGTTTTCTCTTCTTTTTTAGAATATTGGGGGTTTTTTTCTATCTTTCCCCATGGTTGCCCCTGAGTTTGCAATATATATAGTGCATATATATTACATATATACATATTATATATATATGCATATATACATATACTACATATATGTGTACTATATATATACACACATTAATCCACATCCACTTTCAAATAATAATACTTCATAGATAGTCCAAGTGCTTCATAACAAAGTATCCTCAATTTTTCCCTCCCATGCTTTACAACATTTCTGTTATTTATTTCATTTATCCATAAGCTGGAATTATCCAAAACTCAATGATTATTGCAATATATTATTACTTAGAAAGAACTGTTATGTTAGCCCAATTAAAAATGACAAAAATAAAATATATTTCACTTATCCTTCTCTAACACTCTTACTTTTTATGTAGCTCTTAGTTTCTAAATTATCTTCTTTTTTTCTCATTTAAACTTACTTTTTTAACTGATACTGCAAGTTGGGTCTATTGGATCAAATTCCCACCATTTTTGTTTGTTTAAAAAAGTCTTTATTTCTTCCTCATTTTAGAAAGATAATTTCACTGGATACAAAATCTTAGTTGTTGTTTTTTCTTTCAATATTGTAAATATTCATTCCACTCTTTCTTGCTTACATGGTTTCTGAAGAGAAGTTCAATGTACTTATCATTGTTCTACATACAGGTAAAGTGGTTTCTTTCCTCTTGCTTCTTTTGAGATTTTTTTCTTTGCCTTTGATTTTTCTAAAGTTTGCTTATGATACCACTTGATATAGATTTTTGGTATTTATTCCTCCTGGTGTTCTCTGAACTTCTGTGATCAGTGATTATTCATCATTAACTTTGAAAAATTCTCAGTCATTATTACAATTACTTCTTCTGTTCCTTTCCTTCCTTCTCCTGCTGGTATTCCCACTAGACATTTTAAACCTTTTAAAATTGCCTCATAGTTATTAACTTTCCCTCTTTTTGTACTATTTCCTTGTGGCATTTCAATGCTTGAAGTTTCTATTGACTATTCAAGATAACATACATTTTCCTTGGAAGTATCCAGTCTACTGATGAGCCCATCAAAGGAATTATTCATTTATGTTACAGATGTAGTTTTCCAGCATTTCTTTTTGATTCTTTCTTCAAGTGTACAACTCTCAGCTTACATTATCCACATGTCCTTGCATGTCATACACTTTTTACATTAGAGACCTTAACATAAAATTTCCTCTTTTATTCCCAAGTCTGTATGTTCTAACTTCCTTTCTGTTCCTTAGTTTAATGACCTGTATCTAAGTTGATTGAAATAACATATTTCACTGGGTTTGGTGGTATACGCCTGTAATCCCAGCAATTCAGGAGGTTGAGGCAGGTGGATTGCAAGTTCAAGGCTAGCCTGGACAACTTATCAAGGTCCTGTCCCAATTTTTAAAAAAAATTAAATATGAAATTACATTTCATAGATTTTCAACCTGTCATCTGTAAACCTATAGTTATATCATTACATAGCACTGAAAGAGGTATATTCGCCAATTATGATACCTTCTTTTAAAATATTTATTTAAATTCCTGATTCAGTTATCTTATACTGATAATAAATTGACACAAAATTAAGTGGTATAAAGTAATAACCAGTACCTTATTTGTAATTTTAAGGCTCTATAATATGTGCAGAGCTCAATGGAGATGCTCAGTGTGGTATTAGCTAGGTTTGCCTGAAGCTGAAAGATCCAAGATGACTTCCTTCATGTCTGAGACCTTGGTGTTAGGTATCAGCTGGGTTCCTCAGTTCTCTTCCATGTGGTAGCCCTCCTTACATCATTCGCTATTCTAGCCTCAAGAAGACATATAACTAAAATCAGAAATGAGAATGGGACATTATTGCTGGGCTTATTGTTACAACTTTTTGTGTCAATTAAGATGATTATGTGGGGTTGTCCATCATTCTATTAGTATGTTATTAATTTTCATATATTGAATTAAATTAATTAAAATTACTACAGAATATAGTGAACAATTGTAAGCACACAAACTAGATAACCTAAATTAAATGGACAGGTCCTTAGAAACATACAAATTACCAAAACTGTCTAAAGAATAAATAAAGTATTCTAACAAAGCTGTAACAGGTAAATAGATTGAATCAAGAATCACAAAGTTAGCAATAATAAAAAATCTAAAAATACATGGCTCACTGGTGAAGTCTGCCAAATATTTTAAAGAATTAACATCAATCCTTCTCAACCTCTTCCCCCACAAAAAATAATAGGAGGAGAAAATTCCTAATTTATTCTATGAAACCAGAATTATGCTGATACCAAAGCCATACAAAGGCACTACAAGAAAACTATAGACCAATATTCCTTATAAATATAGGTACAAAAATCTTTGACAGTTGGCTTGCATCTGTAGTCCAGCTACATGAGAAGCTGAGGCTAGAGGATGGGGCAGGCCTAGGAGTCCAAGGCCAGATTGGGCAATACAGCAAGATCCCGTGTCAAAAAGAAAAACAAAACAAAACAAACCCTTTAAAAAACACTAGCAAACAAAACCCAGGAGCACATGAAAATTATGGAACACAACTAAGTATAATTTATTCCAGAAATGCAAGGGTGTTTCAATATATGAAAATTAATAACATACTAATAGAATGATGAACGACCTCACATAATCATCTTACTTGAAACAGAAAAGTCCTAACAAAATCCAACATCATTTCATGAATAAAGCACTCAATAAACTAGAAATAAACAGGAACTTCTTCAACATGATAAATAAGATTTATGAAATCCTAGCAGCTTGGGAGGCTGAGGCAAGAGGATAGTGATTTCAAAGCCAGCCTCAGCAACAGCAAGGCACTAAGCAACTCAGTGAGACCCTGTCTCTAAATAAAATACAAAATAGGGCTGGGGATGTGGCTCAGTGATTGAGTGCCCCTGAGTTCAATCCCCGGTAGCACCCCACCAAATATATATATTTTTTTTTTTCATGAAATACCCACAACTAACATAAAACTCAATGGTGACAGATTGAAAACTTTCACCTAAGATCAGGAACAAGAAAAAGATGCTCATTTTCTTCACTGATATTCAGTAATGTACTAGAAGATCTAGCCAGAGATATTAGGACAAAAAATAAATAAAAGGCATACAAAAGGAAAAGTAGTGAAACCAACTCTATTCACAGATGATGTTATCTTGTACATTAAAAAATCCTATAGAATATACACACACACATTAGAGTTAATAAATGAATTCATAAAAGTTGCAAGACATGAGATGAATATACAAAAATCAGTATTTCTATAGATTTGCAAAAGGGGAAAATAGGAAGCAGCTGATTGATGGGTACAGAATTTTCTTTTAGGGTGATGAAAATATTCTAGAACTACAGAGGAACTGTGGCTAACCAAAATTGTGAATGTACTAAATATCACTAATAGTAAATTTTATGGGTTTTTTAACTACAATTTTTAAAAAGCAAAAAAGCTGATGCCCAAGTGGCATTGCAAATCAATTACATGAGACTCTCTAGTGGTAGAAATAGGTTTCATTATTTTCCAACATCCTATGAGTAGTTCCTATGTTATCACAATTAACTACTTATTTGTAAAGACAATTCATTGAAGGTTGATATGAATAGCTAAAATATCCTTCAGGGATACAACCGGTAAAAGTACCTTATTAAGTACTTAAATGTATAGTATTTTGCATAAGTTTGTTTTTTCCAGACAGGGTTTGTAAGTCTACTTAATAGTTATTAGTTTGCATAGTTGTCATGAAGATGTGATTGGATGGCGAGGGGAATGCTTTATGAAGACTTTCTTCATTGCCTGGTCTTCAGATTGAGATATGCATGTGCTACGGTTTGAATGTGGGTAGTGTCTCCCAAAGATACATATTTAAAGAGTTGACACCGTGGCAGTGCTATTGGGAGTGCTGTGAACCTTTGAGAGTTGGGACCTAGTCAGTGGGGACAGGCCCTCTTGGAAGAAATTGTGGGATCGCAGTCTTCCTACCACTGCTTCAGTTTAAGAGGTAAGCAATTGGCTTCACCTCACACTGCCACCATGATGTGCTGCCATCACAAGAAACTCAAACAAATGGGGATGCCTAATCTTGGACTTGAACCTCCAGAATCATGAGCCAAAACAAATCTTACTTTACTTCACAAGTAGCATATGCCATGTATTTCATTCTAGTGATTCAAACCTAACACAGAGGGTCTAAGAGTTTAATTCGAATTTTTAAATTTTGAGATGTCATTTTGATATTCCAAGGAAAAAAAATTCCAGCACAACAATGAAAATTCTCCTTTGCAGTGATACTTGCCAACATAAGTACAATCCTTGGGCCAAATCCCACCTAACAAACTATTCTTATATGGCCTTAAGGTAAAAATTATCTTTATCAACTTAAAGCATTGTAAAACTAACAAAGAACATGCAAAAGAGAATATATACAAACCAAAATCTTAAATATTTACTATCTGGCCTTTTATAAAAATAAGTTATCAACCCCAGCATTGTTACTTAGGTTTTCTCAGGGAGGTTCAAATATCCCTTCCTATATAGTGTTTCATTTCTCCTTAAGTGTGTCATCAATTTTCATATTCATATTTATCTTCTCTTACTCACAGACCTACAATACAGTTGCTGCAAAAACTGGGACTTTGTCTAGTTGAATATTGACTCCTCAGCACCAAGAACAGTGAAAGGCACTCAAAAGATATTAGTTGAAAAAATATATAATATTAAGGTACTATCTTTCATCCTGTAACCAAATATACAGATTCTTGTGAAATTTTGTTATTACTGAAATATTAATTTCTATATTTTAATATAAATATTAATATTGATTTAATATCTAATAATATTAATAAAATATTCTGTATTTTATTTCACACAAGTTATCAATTTGTCTTCCAAGTTTTGTGTCTGAACATCACTGTAGTCCCTCACAAGTCATAAATGGAAGAAAGGGTAACTTAATAACAACTACATCTTATAGGATAGTCATATTATATGAATCAGGAGATACCACTAACAGGAAAACCAGCCAGATATGACATACACTGTACAGAGATGCATTAATTATATTTATTAAAAATTTAATACGTAATATTGACTGAATTTCAGCACAGTATAGTGTTCTACTGATGCTATATGTGAAAGGCTGTTAATATTTTTTTCCAAAAGTAGCAGAAATATTTATTTTAAAATTCTAAGATATTTAATTATAATAACATTAAAGTATTGTGTGAGGCAGATATACACTGTACAGCATCAGTTTCTTGTTAATTGTATTTCATTTGCACTGCTGACAAATTTTTTAAAATACAGGTGAATTTTGGGGTTCTCTGTTCCTTCACCTAAAACAAAAATTTTTAAAAAATAGCAGCCATAAGGTCTAGAAACAAAGACAAAAAATACATAATAAATGCTATTGATATTACAATACATGATATGTTCGATAACATCAAATGATATATTATACATATTGTATATCAAAATGACAGTAGGAACCATCCTTGTATAAGTTTTACAGGAAATGTATCTTAAATAGAGGAAAGACATTTGTCTTAATTCCTGGGTGGTACTATGAGGGCCACAGTTCCTTGGATGTTCCCATAGGTTGGCCTTTTGGAGTTTGTTTTACCTTTGCAATAACTGTTCTCTTCACCTAATTATAAACAGGTGGCCATTCACAATAGGGTCTGTCTAACCCACCAAATGTACCTTTGGACCAGCTTTCCAACTGTGCTATGAGGAACCGCAGCTCTTCCAGATTGACACAAACTTAAGTGTTGGGCTCTGTCAGTATATAGCCTTAGCATCCACTCACCACAATCAATTCAAACTATTCATCCTTTGCCAAGGCCATTTTCAATCAATAAAAAGTAAACTGGGAGGTGCTGGGATTGTGGCTCAGAGGTAAAGTGCTCGCCTAACATGCGTGAGGCACTGGGTTCGGTCCTCAGCACCACATATGTAGAAAATAAAGATACTGTGTCCACCTATAACTAAAAAATAAATATTAAAGAAAAGTAAACTGTGAGAAAATGGAAAGAACCAAGTAGAGAGAGCGTAAGTCCCTGGTGACATTAGAGAACCATGGCACTAGCCCTGTCTGCTTGTTATCTGATAAAAATACCTGATAAAAAATAATGGGCTGGGGTTGTGGCTCAGCAGTAGAGCGCTCGCCTCGCACTTGTGAGACCCTGGGTTGGAGCCTCAGCACCACGTAAAAATAAATAAATGAAATAAAGTTATTGTGTCCAACTGCAACTAAAAAATAAATGTGAAAAAAATAAGATACTATAAGTTAAGCAGCTGTAGGCAGATTTGGTTTCTCAAAGATCATGCAAAAAGAACTCAAAACACAAATTATTTACCTTTCTGGACATTTCAATAGATTAGATTCCTGTGTGAAAATAATCCTCCCAGAGGTTGATCCATCTAGCTAGAATTTATTCATACCAGAATTTCTGATTTGGGGTACAGGGAGAATGGAGATTGAACCCAGGTATGGTCTACCACTGAATTACATTCTTGTCCCCCTTTTTAAAAAAGTTTATTATTTTAATACATATTTTTTTAGTTGTAGATGGACACAATGCCTTTATTCTTTATTTATTTATCTTTATATGGTGCTGAGGATGGAACCCAGTGCCTCACCTGTGCTAGGAGAGCACTCTACCACTAGGCCATAACTCCAACGCTTTATTATTTTATTTTTTGAGATAGGGTCTCCTTAAATAGTACAGGCTGGCCTTGAACTTCTGATCCTCCTACCCCAGCCTCCAGAATTGCAGGGATTGGCCACCATGACTGGATTCTGATTCTTTAAGCAAAGTTTACCATGCCCTAAAACAACTGAAGCCCATACTGATTTGACTGAGTCTCTTTATTTTATTCCTTCACTCAGTAATAAGCCTACTTCAAATTTCAAACTATCCAAGAAAGTTAAAAGCACTGGGCAAAAACAATATTTAAGACTATGGACTCAAAACTGACACTTTGTGGCCCTCCAATTATACCAAAGCACATCACAATTATGGGAAGCAGGGGACCTCTGCAGCTCCCAACTAGGTCTGGCTTCCAAAATAATGCTTTGAACATTCCCCACACATTGGCATCCTTAGCAAAAAAGTAAATTTATCCCTGTTTTTTTGCAATGGTCATGTCTGAAGATGAAGCCAGAATTAAGCAGTCAGTATAGATAGGTAAATCGAGTCAGGCCAATTTTGAGTGAGTTTGGCAAGTTGGAGACGCTCCCCTGAGGGATTGAAATGTTACAGATAACCTGTCCCAGGAATTGCCCCTTCCTATAGGGAGGTAGAAGGTTGTTAGTGTGTCCTTGGCTGCACCATCCTGTCATTCCTGCTTCAGCCCACCAGTTTCCCACCTTTGGCCAGCCCACAGAGCATTCCTGGGCCAAGTCACTAATCAGGAAGGAGAAAGGTGGAAGAGGGTAGGAGAACAAAGGAAGCCTAGAACATATTAAAAGGGCAGAATACCTGGCTTTTTAGGATAACTGGACACCAGCTATGGCTCCCTCCCCGCTCCCAGGAGGTCTGTTACGCCTTTTTAAATAAACCCTGCTTTATATGCTTGCCTCAGAGTGCTTCTCTAATGTTCAGACTTCAACATTTGAGGGAGCAGAACTCCTCATTGGTAACCGGCGGTATCAAAGATATGTCTTTACCGTTGTGAATGTTATTTTTTTTCCACGATGAATAAACTTAGGTGTATACTGGTGACCACAAGGAGTGAACTGTACAACTTCTAAGTCAAGCCAGCATTGGCTCTTTTTTCTTTGGAGTGGCTAGAACTAGCACAGATGTAAATATTAAGATGAACGACTAAATAAAGATAGGCAATCCCTAATATACAGGGACCACGAAAACAACACACAAAACCTCACAAAGAGATCTGGTATTCTCAGAGTTAGGGCTTCCTAAGTCACATGAATGGTCCACTAATGGAGGAAGTTAAAACCAGGGCAACTCACAGAACAAGCCTAGCAAATCAAAGAGCAAGGGCCAGGAATTGCCAGGGTTGGGGAGCAATGACCTACAGACCAGAGAAGCTACTTTGAACATGGCTAGAATACACTGTAATTCGGGGCTAGGAACCAAATTTCCGAAGAAAAAAGCAAGGCCCTGTGAGCTGTGGAGATTCTGCCGGAAAGTTACCGGATATTCACAGAAACGGGACAAAGTAAAGATTACTAACAGGAGCAAAAATCTAAGGAAGTAGAGAGAAACATCTCCACCCAAGAACCCCGCTGAGCGACCAAAGAACCTGGTGGCGCGGGGTTCTTGCGTCATCTAGCAGCGCCGGAACCACAGTTACCGGAAAGGAGTTCTGTGGGAGGAGTGAAGCTCACGTGATATGTAGTGGGCCACCTTCCGCTTCTGAGAGAATTTATGAGAGTCGGATTGGTAAAGCTGGAGAGAAGTCGCTATGTACTAAGTAACTGTGTAGCGATGGCTCACGTAAAGTCACTGTCTCCGTGTTTTGCTTTTACTTTTTTGAGCAAGTGTCTCTGTTTGACGTTGCCCAAACAAAAGATGGCTGCACAGACGCTGGATGCTACCACAGAGTCTTGGGCCTAGAGAAGCCCGGGAGTGTGTGCTGTGGGCTGGGAAACACCCGCCGGGTCCAGCTCTGTGAAGGAAGTTCGGGGTGGGGCTAGCTGTCCGCAGTTCCTGCGGCTGCGCGAAGATGGTGGAGGAGGAGAGCATCCGCGTGGTTCACTGTGGCGGTAGTGAGCTGAACTTTAGAAGAGCGGTGTTCTCTGCGGATTCTAAGTATGGGGACTGCGCGTCGTTGGCAGGACTGAGGGCCGTGAGCCCTCTGGGGTTTGGAGAAAGAACTGTCAGGCGCGGCCGCACTCCCCAGCTGGCGGACCTGGGCTCTGCGCAGGGGCGCGTTTGCCAGCGACCCTAGAGCACACGAGAGGTTGCCAGCGCCTGTAAGGAGAGGGACCTTGAGATTCTGTGAGTGCCTTGTGGCGCTGCAGGCGGGGGTGCGCTTCCCCTCCCTGGACCCTTTACTTGCAGTTGGATTGATGGGCCCAGAGGCGGGTCCACGTGTCTAGTATCAGCTGGTAGATGGGGCGGCTGGAAAATGGTCTAGATATTGCAGTGTATACAACAGCCCTTGCAGTAACCCAAAGAGTATCCTCACTCTTTGGTACGGAATAGTGTTTGGGAATTGCTAAGCCTTTAAAGATTCTGCTTTCTTGGGGCCGGGGTTGTGGCTCAGTGGTGGAGTGCTTGCTTGTCTAGAGCATGCATTAGCCACTGGGTTCGATCCCTGGCACCACATAAAAATTAAAAAAAAAAAAAAAAAAAAAGGTATTGTGTCCATACACAACTAAAAACTACATTTTTAAAAAGATTCTGCTTTCTCCTCGCCCCCCACACAACACACCCCTACAAAAGATATGTGCCAGTCTTTTTAGGAGTAAAAAACACTGATTCCCTTGGAAGTTCATTGTAACTGGAAACCAAACTCTAGGTTTGATACTCAATTCTTATATTGTGAGACTTTTTCAAGTTTCTTACTCTGCTTCTCTTTTCTCATCTGTAAACTGGGGGTAATTTTTAGTAATCTGCCTCTGATGGGATTCTTGAAAAGAATTTTGCTTTGATACATTTGAAACCTCTACAAAATTACCTGGCATTTAATGGCTCAGTGCGTGTCAGTTGTCATTGTTGCTACATTATGTCATCTGTAAGTGACATATTGTATTAAGAATAGGTTTTCAAATCAGGTAAGGATGGAGGTGGATACTTAGTAAAAATCTTTTCTGCCTTGGAGCCTTGAGATAGTATCTTGTGAATACAAGTCTGTATTCCCCCTACCCCTGCAATATTCTCCTTTTAGGTATAAGGCAAATAGTTGTTGAATGCATGCACCAAAAAAGTAGCTTAGACACACATATCAAACCCTTTGTCTTTACAAGAACCAGGGGCTTTGTTGACATTTCTCTTACCAGTCAGAGGAAGAAATTGAAGCTTCAAGAAGTTGTCACAGGTTCTGCCTCCTCAGAACCATATGCATATATCCAGTTTCTTCCTTCTACATCTTATTCGTTTTATTCAATAAATATTTCTGTGCTTTATTCTATGGTAATATCTATTATAAAAATAGTCAAAACTTACCCCAGCTTATCCTTTCAGTAATTTAATTGCCTCTGCTATGAAAGCCACAAATCCAAAAAGAAAAACTGACATAAAATGACTTTGCTATACAAGAAAGGCCTGGACCTCACCAATTACAGGAGAGTTTTGACTCAGCATTTGAAGAATTTAAGAACATAGGAACACACTGCTGTTAGCAGAATCATAAAGAGTGATAGCTGATATACACTGAATAACAGTGTCTGAATTCATTTCATGAACAGGCAACTTAGTTAAGTTTTTTTTTTGCAGAATGCTTGTATATAGCCTCCATCTGTGAACAGGCAAAAAAAAAAAAAAAGAGAGAAAGTGACATTAGCTTCATTAATGAATGACTCAATCTTAGATGTCCCCATAGACTTAAGTAGCATACAAGTTTGAATACACAATTCTTAAACAACTTTGAAAAAAACCTCTATTGCATGTTATTATTTTTGTAATGGACCATAGAAGACTGTACTTCCTATAGAGGAGATAGTATAACTTATTTTTCTTTTTTTTTTTTCCAGGTATATCTTCTGTGTCTCTGGGGATTTTGTTAAAGTCTATAGCACTGCTACAGAAGAGTGTGTGCACATACTCCACGGGCACAGAAATCTAGTGACTGGAATCCAGCTTAACCCCAACAATCCTCTGCAGGTGCCATTTTGTAATTGAATATCTTAACATTGGTCTGTTGACAGAAATTTTTGAGTTAAATTTGACTGGGAAACTTTCCAGGTTATGAACAAGGAAATATCTGTTGATTTTTCTGTTTTAGGGTATCCTTCTGTTTTTCTTAGTTATGAAAGTAAGATCTCAGCTAAAACTACATTACCCATAGTACATTCTGTGAACTATTTGATCCACAGGATGCTTAAATAGATGTTAACTTGAGATGAATGTTCTTAGCTGTATATGTTTCTAAAATTCTAGAATTTATACACAGGTAAATGGATTTCTTGATTGTGGACCTTCATGGGTCCTCTTATAACATTAGCAATGTGAATATCCAAAGGTATTTTCTGTTTTTAAATTTTAGCAAAGCTACTGATAATTTATCTCAACAATATTTTACTCTTGCTATAGTTATTAACAGGTACCGTTTTTCTGGATTAGTCACATACCTTTTTTTCTGGATTAATCACAGCCAAGTTGGAAGTTATTGCTTGATTTTAAAATGAATTTGCATTGCCATTCACTTCATTATCACAAAAGAAGTAGGATGTAAGGTAACACTGGTCTTTTCTTTCCAAAACTAAATGAGCTACTTTTAAAAATGAAAGTTAAGTACAACTTTTTTGCAGGGTCCAGATACACTTTTTATACTGTTCTCTGAAGGTTTGACAAAAATTTATTTCCATGTGTGTCACTTGAAGTGTTTTTGTTTTTGTTTTAATATTGTTGATGTTGTTGGACACATGCCTTTATTTTATTCATTTTTATGTGGTGCTGAGGATCGAACTCAGCGCCTTGCACATGCTAGGTGAGCACTCTACCACTGAGCCACAACCCCAGCCCTCACTTGAAGTTTTTAATGGCAAAAGATATTCTCTGGTTAAAATTGAAATGTGTGAAGTATGCATTACTAAGCTTTATAGGCAAACAAAAAACACATACACATTAGATAAAAGTTCTGTTTCAGGTGGCTGAGGGTTAATAAAATTAGAGGAGGGCAGTTTTATCAGTAGGGTTGGTTGAAGTTAAAGGACAGAGATTGTATAAGCTTAGGAGTCACCGTATTTATTTTGACAATGTATGTTTGACTTGTTTATTTCACTAATCTATATTTATGATTCTGATAGATAATAACTGTGATATACATTTTCTACTTAATATGATTATTTTACTTAAATAGATAATATTGTCTTACCCTAGCATTTTTTTCTATTCTCTGAATTTATGTCCCTATTTGCAGAAATCCTAAAATTGCCACTTTTCATAAGAAAATTTAAGATTATTTATAAACCAGGTATATTTGCATAGCAATAAAAAAAAATCTGACATAACCTTAGTAAAACTGAGTTCACTAAGATAAAAATAAACCCATGTATTACTGAGACCTTCTGGTGCCACTGAAGTATGGTCCTAAATCATTGGTTATGAGTTTTACCACAAGGTAAGTACAGAAATTGAGTGCCCATACATTTCATAACATGTTAACAATGCTACAGCATTCAAGTGCATAATAATTTCAGTTTAATTCTCATTAAATAATGAGAATATTGGTCCTTAATGGAAATGTTATCTTTTTTTAAACAGGACATTATCCACTCATTTGAGAAGCACTCCTTGAATGCTCATGTAAGCTGAAAGCAGTGCAGCTGATAAAAAGGGACTGAGCTCTGGGAAAAAATAGAAAAAAAACTCTTGTACTTTTCATAATTCAGTATCTTACCATGTCCCTCTTTATAACAGGTTTTTTCCCCTCAGTTTTAGTTAAAACTTGAAAATGATAGATTTGCTTTCTCCCGAGGTTTGTGACAAGATTGTCTATTTTGCAGAAGCAATATAAGTTGAGAATCCTTTACCTGAAATGCTTGGGACCAGAAGTATTTTAGAATTTGGAATTTTTTGGATTTGGGAATATTTGCATAAATTTCACTGGTTGTAAAACTCCCAATACCCAAAATCCAAAATGCTCCAGTCTGAAACTTTTTAAGCATCATGTTAGTGCTCACAAGTTTTGGATTTCAGGTTTTAGATTAGGGATATTCAACCTGTATAAACTTTGCCATCTTTAAGGTTAACAGTGAATTAATGAACAGAAAATGCTTTCTGTATCAGCTTTTAATTATTAATTTGATATCTTAATGGGATTCCATTTTAATCTGTTTTGTACTGTTTTTATCTTTTAGCTATATTCTTGTTCCTTTGATGGTACAATTAAACTGTGGGACTATCTAGATGGCATTTTGATAAAGGTAAGTAGATTGAGCTTCAGTTTTCCTTATGTAAAAAAGGTATGACAATATAAACAGACATATTGTTTTTTTCTAGAAGGTCTAATCTTTAGAGAAACTTTCTGAACAAGTCTTGAAATTTACATACCATTTAAAATATATAATCTTGACTATATAAAAATCTTATAAATTTCTAAGATAAAAAGACAAAAACACTGGGAGAAAGCATTTCTCAAAAAAATCACACACATATACACAAATGTTCCCAGGCCAATAAGGAAAAACTAATAACCCAATAGAAAAAAAAAATGGGCATAGGAGACCAATATATAAAATCACAAAAGAATTACAAATAGTTAATAAACATAAAGAGATGCTTAACCTCATTAATAATTGGAACTGTAAATTAAAACAAACATATAGTATTTTTTCCTATCACTTTAGACAAATTATACATGGAAAAAATTCTATTGATAGGTGAAATGTAGAGAAACGGTTATTTTTTTTTTAGCATGATCAATGAGAGTAAACCTGAAAATACATTTTTTTCAGCAACCTCCCAATACGAATTTATCATTAAAGTAATGTTTTTTATACACAATACTTATAATATTGTTTATGGTGGAAAAAATTAAATATAATCTTGACGTTATTTAAAGCACATAATAGAATACTATATGACCACTTAAGACTCAAGTAGATTTGTATGTACAAAACTTAAAAAATTATTCAACAAATATGTGTTGATTATTCTCTATAGATCAGGTATTCTTGTGTTAGGAAGAATAAAGCAGCAAGCAAAATAGGTAAAAATCCCTGCTCTGTGGAACTTGAAATTCTGCTGGAGGAAATAGACAGTAAACAATTCGATGCTTTTTATCTTTCAGACTTTCATTGTTGGACACAAACTTCATGCCCTCTTTACTCTTGCCCATGCTGAAGATTCTGTCTTTGTTATAACAAATAAAGAAAAACCAGGTATAGTGTAATGAACTTTTTTAAAAATAGGACATTGAGTGGCTCTTTACATGTTATAGTTCTTCAAAATTTAACATTTTGGTTTTAATCTGAAGCTGACCATCTTTTGGAGATGAAATTTAAATTACTTTTGTCGTCATTGCATTCATTTGAGGAGGCTACCAGTCCTGAAATATTCAATGAGGAAATGATTATTTTATACCTGGTTGTAATAATATACTTCAAAAATTCAATTTTTTAAACTATTTTGAAAGGCAGGCTAGACTTTGTCTTCTTAGAACTTAAACCCATCATGCTTAACCATCACTATTCTTTTATCTGTTATGAGTGCCTACTTGTTGGTCTTGAATCATTGTAGGAAATAGTATAAAAAATAGGCTGATAATAAGAGCCAGTGTGACGTGAATTATTATTGTGTTTTTTACTATCAATGGAGCATTATTCCATTGAAACTTCCATATATCAAGTATTTTAGGAATTCCTGAAATATTGTCAGTGGTTGCAAATAATTGTCCTTCATCATAGAATTTGAATCAATAGAACATTGACATGAATGATACATCCAAGGAAAGTTTCTTATCTCAGAATTCAAGAATACGTCCTGTGGTGGCCTCCAAAAAAAGTCATATTCAGAGGTACAAAGCAGCTTTTAAGATGACTATTAGGCTAGACTTGTTCAAGATTTATTAGCTAAGTGAATCCTTTCTGCCATGCTTTTGTTTGGGTTTTTTTGTTTTTGTTTTTTCTGAAACATTCATAAATTCTCATATATCACAGGCTTTTAAGAAACCCAAATAGTCAAAACTACAAAAGCTGAATCTATTTTTCTAGTTAAAAATTCCTTAGTGCCAAATCTGATAATGAGTTTATCGAGAATGTGGCACAAAGCTGGGCGTAGTGATGCATGACTATAATCCCAGAGGCTTGAGGGGCTGATGCAGGAGGATCGTAAGTTCAAAGCCAGGCACCTTAGCAAAAGCAAGGCACTTAGCAATTCAGCGAGTCCCTGTTTCTAAATAAAATACAAAATAGGGCTGGGGATTGGCTTAGTGGTTGAGTGCCCCTGAGTTCAATCCCTGGTACCCAAAAGAAAAAAAAAAAAAAAAAAAGAATGTGGCATGAAAGAATAAGAAGCAGTAAGTTTAATGTTTTCATGGGACTGATAAACTACTTCTAGTGGACATTCAAAAAATGTTCTGAAAATAGCAACATTCTTAAAAGATTATGTCATCTTCCCAGATGACTGTTTCAAAGATTCCACTTTTGTGATATATGTATATGGATTTGTAACATCAGTCCACATTCAGATTCCTGATCTTTCTCACTGGTAGTTGATGCACTAGATCTGGGGTATAGTCTAGGAATCTGCACTTTTAGTATCTTTGAGTAGATGTTATTCTACTCATCACCAAGATTTCATAATCACCTTCTATACTCACCTGGATATTCCTCTATTGAAAAGTAGTTGCCAATAGCTATAGTAAACTTGTTATCCAAGTTATACCTGTAAGACCAATGATTCTTAACTTTGACTGCACATCAAAAGCTCCCAAGGAACTAAATATTAAGATTCTCTGCAATGGGACCTAATTATTTGCTTAAAAATTCCTCAGTTGGACCTCATGTACAAGACAAATAAAAAGCTACTGATCTTGGTCATTAGCCTTTGGGAGTTTGTGGCAATGTCAAATCCCGTAATCTAATCTGAATTCCATTTATAATAGGATAGAGTGTTACTCTTCAGTATTTGCACATTACGGGTAATGTGAAAATCTGGATATATATTACATAAATCTATCAAATAAACGTAGATACATAAATGTCATCTGAGTTCCATAGCCCTAAACCAGAGTCTCTGATAGAAAAAAGTTATATGGCAGTATCTGTCTCTGGTTTAAAAACAAATTAATCTTTTATTTGTATTTTATTTTTTATGGTTTAATTTCTTGACTTGGATATAATATAGTCTTTCAGCAGCTAATTGAGCATCTACCATTCTGCTTGCACTGAACAAAGCAGACAGTGAGTTCCAGCAGTAAGCTGGCTATATCAATTATATGGTACAATTAGATGTTCCAGAGAAAAATAAGCATGTATGGGGAAAAGTCAACGTTGGAGGAAAACACATTTAAATAAGTGTTCAGGGAAGGTCCCCAGAGGAAGAAGAGTAAGCGGTGTGTAGCTATTTTGGAGAATCATATTCTAGAGCATTAATAATGTGTTTGCAGAATAGCAGAAAGGCTAAATTGGGATGAACCAAGGGAGAATAGATTATATACTGCCTTGAAGACCCCTGAAGAGTATGTCAATATTACAGGAAAGGAGATTTATCCTATGAGTGTTGTGATAAACCCAGAGCATTTCTGAAAGTTCTCACAGATGGCTCATTGCCTTTGGCTGCTCACTTCATCAGTACAGTATTCATATTTCATCTCCATTTTAAACCTCAGCTCAGTACTTTGAAATGTAGAATGCACCATTATAAGACATAATTGCTTTCAATTTCTACATGTATGGGCCATATATGTATATAACTTGTGGAATTAGACTTGATTTTAAAACTTGTATGTTTAAACAAAAAGTCCAACTTCAAGGTACATTTTGTTCAAGATAGCTCATGATTATAATCTTTACATTCTAGAGTGCTGAGTTATAGTTTCATATGAATGAATGATCATGTTCACTCTCTTTGGAGGTGCTTTATAATAATATAGCTTCCTTTGGCTAGATGTATTTCAGCTGGTTTCAGTGAAACTGCCAAAATCATCAAGCCAGGAAATAGAAGCCAAGGAGCTATCTTTTGTTTTGGATTACATAAACCAGTCACCGAAGTGCATTGCCTTTGGAAATGAGGTAAGTTGGTTTTGCTGGTTTTTTGATTTATACATAAAATTTCTTTTTCCTGCAGTCTTTATATTTTATATTATGATGCTATTATATTGCCTCAAATGCTTTTATTTTGGTATTAACTTAGAAATCTGTTTCATTGCTTTAATGTGTATTTTTGGTATAGTTTTTTAGGACATTCCTCATTTTGTGTATTCTCTCCTATGGCCTTTCTAAAGTCTCTTGTTTTCCCCAAAAATAACAATGTTTGCTGTTTGTCCTGTATTTTTTCCCTGTCCCACTATAGGATAGAGTATTACTCTTCAGTAAGCCGCTCAAATTATTTTATTTTAAATTGTGTGCCTTTAAAAAAATATGACCTCTCTATTTATAGTTAATGTTCCCACTATAGAAAACTTGGGTACTACAGAAAAATATAGTGAGGAAAGAAAATCTATAATCTCCCTAGTGATAATATTTAAGGTATGTAGTTAGTTCATTTAATTAGCAAAGCCCTGTTAGTAATTACTTCATTATTTTGATATCAAATATCATCAAGAAACCATAGACATCACTATAGTGGCATGTTTCTTTAGCCTTAAGTTTTGTAGCATTATTTTGTTATTCTTCTGGATAAATTTTCCAGAATAGAGAAAATTGTTTTTTATAGTATTAAGTCATCATTCTTCAGTATTATTAGTCATTTTGTTAAATTAAAACCATAGCAACATACCACTTTATATCCACTAGAACTGCTAATGTTAGAAAGATGGAGCAAAACTAACTACCTCTATCCAGTCATTCCCCTCTTAGGTAAAAAAATGAAAACATGACCATAAAATGATGTGTAGAGAAATTATTATTATTATTATTCATAATAGCTCCAAAATGTAAATAATCCAAATATTCATCAACTAGCAAACAAATTATGATTAATGGAATGTTATTTACCAATAAAAATAAAATAGTGATACATAGTATGTGGATGAACCTGAAAAAGATAAGATAGGTCCAGCAAAAGAGTTCAAACGAAAACAGAAATATGCAATGGTGATAGAAATTAGTTGTTGCTGGTGGGGTGGGGACATTAGGAATGACTGAAGAAGATGGAGGGAACATTCCTGAGGTGACGGAAATGCTAAAGATCTTGATTATGATGATGGTTATATGGATATACCTATATGTTAAACATTGCATATTGCTATACGTGGTGCATTATGCCTTAATGGGGGGGGGGGGGACCTTAAAGCATTATGCTTTTAAATTAGAGATTCTACTTTTAGGATTGTATACTTAAGTTCTTCTTGTTTCAAAACTAAAATTTTCTTTTCTATAGCGAAAGTATAATGTATCATTTTATGTTAATATACTCTTAAAAGAAAGTTGACTATTTTCTGAATGTTATCTTTGAATCTACAGGGAGAATATGTCGCTGCAGTACGAGACTTTTATTTATCTGTTTATTTTTTCAAAAAGAAAACAACATCAAGGTAAGAATTTCTTTTTGTTAGTATTGTCTTATTTAATGAAAAGTTTGTTATGATATGAGTTTTATTAGCTGTGAGCCAAAGCGGCTTCTAGTTCTACATTTCAAGACTGTGAGACCACAAGGTATAGGAGTTTTTTAACTCATCATGGGTAGTGTTGGGGTATGTTAATTATAAAAACCTAGGGAGCTTTTGCCAGCCCAAATTCCCAATGCACTACAGCTAAATTCTGGTCTGATTATTTGCTTTCAAAATTGGATGTAGATTGAAATAACTCCACCAGGTGATTCTCATTGCTGTTTTATGGCTGTAGGTATGAATATAATTTTTAAGATACCTAGGTTTATAAATGTGTCAAATTTAGTCCATTTAAACTCCTATGTACATTAGATCAATAAGTATTTAAAAGAGATATTGTATACCTAATGGAGTCGTAGGGATAAATGAGTAAGATAATATGTTTAGGGAGACTGGTGCTAAGCAGTGAGTGGTCAGTCTCTCTTTAGCTCTGTCCTATCTTCCCATTTACTCTGCTAAGATTAACATTTGTTAATTCATTGCAAAATAATAAGGATCCTGATCTCCTCAGAGCCAGAAGATAGGCAAATATCTGGCTTAAGAGAGGGAAATGGCCTACGTATGACAAGTAGATTTATTCTTTTGAATTGACACATTGGCCAATTGTCTCAGACCATACTGTGCACTAAAACTTAGGTTCCTTGAGAAATTTGAATAAGCTGTGCCTTGGCCAAAAAAGACACTGATTGGCTTTTCTTACTTAAATGTCAGTAGCTTCCATAGGCAAGTTATTGATAGGATAGTAGTCAACATGGAGTTTATATCATGTGTTAATAGGTATTTACAAAACAATGCTTTATTCTTGATCAAAAGTTCTTTATATCTCACATTTAGAATGAGACGGACATCATTACCCTAGGTACATGTATGATCACACGAATGGTGTGACCCTACTTCATGTACAACCATGGAAGTGAAAAATGGGCTGTATTGTATACAATGAATTGAAGAACATTCTGTTACGTATAATGATTAGAACAAGTAAATAAAAAATTTTGTTTTAAAAATCCCACATTGATTGAATTCTTAGAACTTCACAATTTAGGTTAGAACTGACTTTTACTTATCTACATCACTACTTTCCAGAGACTTTAATAATGATGGGAAGATTTTTTCCCCCCCACTAGGTTTACTCTGTCATCATCAAGAAATAAAAAACATTCTAAGAACAACTTTACATGTGTAGCCTGCCACCCAAAGGAGGACTGCATCGCATCTGGTCACATGGATGGCAAAATTCGCCTTTGGTCAGTGAACACATAAAAAGCATGATGGTCACTTTTATACTGTTTTATATTAATCCTGCAGAACAGGGCTGTCACAGGGTCCAGAAAAAAGGACCATACTGAAAAACTACTGCGTGTTATAGGGAGGCTTGCTGATACCTAATTACTTTATGATTTCTAACTTTGGGCTTGTGAAGATAATGAAAAATTCTGTTGCCTACAATCATCTTATTGAAGAGAACTTTTGTGTCAGCTTTTACCTAAAAGAAAGAGTGACAATACCTAATATCTAGTAGGGTACCCATAGATAACATTGCTTGTAGAAATGACTCTAGTTTGAAATAAAAATGAACTTTTTACACATTTAGACTGGAAAGCTTGATATTATGATTGATTACATTTGGCATGCCATTATTTATAACTTTGATTAAATTAAGAATCTTGGTTTCTCCAATAGGAGAAATTTTGATGATGACAAGAAATACACGTACACTTGCTTACATTGGCACCATGATATGGTTATGGATTTGGCTTTTTCAGTGACAGGTAAGTGCCAATTTAATAATTAAAATGAGCCTTTAAAGTATGTGTTTGTGTAGTGTTTTACTTTACTGCCTTTATAGTCCAAAGAGTTTTAAAATTGCACAGGCCAAATGAATTATAAACAATTGTCTATGATCCCTTTGTTTGGGGCTTTGTTTCAAAGCCCTTCAGAGTTCCAAAGTATACCTTTGTGGTATAGTCTATTATTGACATAAAGAATCTATTTTTTAAGTTATGTTACTTTTTTTTTTCTTTATTGTATGTCTACATAGCTAAGTGCTTGCTATCCATAACTTAGCTACAGTTTATCAGGCACAAAAAAAATGATGCTAGCGTTTGTATCCATTATGTAATTTAGTTTTTGATCCTATAAAATATATATCATTAATTCTCCTTTTATAGATGAAGGAAATGGGGTTTGGAGTTGGTAACTTCCCAAGGTCACATGGGAAGTAGGATTTGACCTGGGTCTGATTGAAAAACTCATGTTTTTAACTGACATATTGCATCATTCAGACTTTACTATTTTAAATTAATTCAGATCTTTGTTCCATTAAGTAGTATGAGGGTATGACTATAGTGAGTGAAAATACCTCCTTGAAATTCTGTCTTCAACAGAAATATGAAAAAGTACATTTTGCATTTGGTTGCTTTAACACTCTCATACCTGTGTGGTGAACGTTATGTCAGTTTACTATGTATGACAGGATGCTAGAAAGTATAGTGTACTTGAAAAACAAGAAGGCACGAATGTTATTTTTCTTTCTGTGGGTCTCCCTAGAGACTGACAGGACAAGTATTAGATGGTACCTTGTGCTCAGGATCCTTAGAGGTTTACTTGGTTTTTACTCACTGAAAATCAGAGGCAATTTAAGCCTCCTTAAAACTTTGGATTTGGGAAACAATGACCAAAGTGTGTGTAGGCCACATCCCACCTAACACAGTAGCACAGCAGGAGTACTGAGGAAAATTGAGATTAGAAGAGAATGAAGAAGAATTAACCCTACAGATAAAATGTACTCCTTTCCACACACCTCCACAAAGTACTAATGAGTATATGATGCACAAGTGTGCATATATGCACATGTCCCAAGCATTGTCTTTATTCCCTCCTAACTCAGGTTTATTTCTTTTGCCCTTCCTCTTCAGTTTTTTTCTTTCTTGTAGCCTCTGCCTGAATTCAGGGTAAGAACCAATTATATGCATATATTAGTAACTTCATGTAACTGATATCCTACCATGATAATTTCTCTTGGAAGTCATTAACATTTAAGTAATGAAAAGACAGTCCTTTTAGTGGCATTTTTAGCATGAACACAGCTTATTCAAATTCCTCATTGAACCTAAATTTTTTATTTGTTATCAAACCCAGTCAATTATAGCCTTTTCAATACTGATTATATTTCATTAGGGTATGTACCCAGAGGTAGTATTGGTGAGTCATATGACAATTCTATTTTTTTATTTTTTGAGGAACTCCATACTCTTTTTCCATAATGTCTATATTTAAAAGTTTATATTCCCACCAATCAATGGTGTATAAAAGTTCCCTTTTCTCTACAACCTCACCAGCATTTGTTTTCTTTTGTCTTTTTGATAATAGCCATTCTAACTATAGTGAAGTACTATCTCATTGTGGTTTTGATTTGCATTTTCCTGATGAATAGTGATGTTGAGTGTTTTTTCACATACCTGTTGGCCATTTATATATTTTTTTCAGAAATGTTTATTCAGGTCTTTTGCCCATTTTCAATCATATTATTTGTTTGCTGTTGAATTGTTTGAATTTCTTATATATTCTAGATATTAACCAACCCCCATGTTGAGTTTGCAGATAGTTTCTTTGAGGGAAGTTTCTATGCTGTGATTATTTCCTCCTTTGCACAATAGGGTACATACAGATAGTAATAACATACTGTGTGTTTCAAAGATTTTTAATGTTTCACTAAAAGAAAAGATTGAAGATTTGAGTCGATATGCTGATTTGATCATTATTATACTATGTACACACATATTGATCGCATTGTAGTCCATGATTTGTACAAGTATTGAATCAATTTAAAATGAGACTTTAAAAATAATGATAAAAATTAAATAAATCATTAGAAAATGATGATACTTGTATTTCTAAAGAGTTTTATTTCTCTACTAGATAGGAAAACTAAAATATTAATTATATTTTTCTGTTTTTCCCCAAAAATACTGTTGTTTTAATTTCTTTGGATGAATGCAAAGGCACCAGCCTGCTGAGCGGTGGGCGTGAATGTGTGCTTGTTGAATGGCGCGATGCGGCAGAGAAGAACAAAGAGTTTCTCCCTCGTCTAGGATCTACTATAGAACACATCTCTGTCTCACCTGCAGGAGATTTGTTCTGTACTTCTCACTCTGATAACAGTAAGCTTAAATTTATTGTGAGGAAATACAATTTCTATAATGCCATAAATCAGCTAGCTTCTGTAGGAAGGGAAAATAGAGACCTTAAATTAATTAGAGTAATGTGATAGTTAATGAGCGTTTTTTTCTTTCATTCCTCTTTTCCCCACCCCTCCCTATCCCCAGGTGCCACCAAAAGCTAACATGTTCAGAATCATTTTTATGAAATGGAGGATTAAGCATATTTGGTTATTGCTATGCCACTTATGTTTTCAAAATCTTAAAGTTGAATGATATGGGGAAGTAAAGGAAGGGTTGCAAATGGGCATTGGTGCTTTCATAAATACAATGACATTTTCAAAAGAATATTGTGCAGTTCTCTTTTGTACAGCCATTAGTTAGTATTGTTGTCCTGTGGATTTTAGTAGAAAGAGACAATTCTCAGTATTCTTCCAAATCTTTGTTCATCTTGTTACTACTCAGCCTAGATCAGGGCCTCTTTGTAAGATTGATAGCCCATTGCTTCCTTTCCCTTTGAAATATTATGTAATTCTGAGCAATCCATTAGTGGAATGATTTACTTCAAATATACCCTAACTATGTTTTATATATACTCTTGATAAGTATAGTTTCTGAATTAATACTTTATATGTTGATAGGTGCAGTTTGTAAAACTTATACTCCAACAAAAGCCCCCTTCCCCACCCCAGATTCTTTAGCTAAATTACAAAATATTTTTCTGATTTTCTACTAACGTTGAGTTAATTGAACTCATTGAGCTATTTTGTATTCTGGCATATTACAAAATGTTATAAATTCACATGACTTCTTACCTCAATGTTCCCAACCTATTTATGTTTAAATGATTTTTTTCTTTTATCTACAGAGATAATAGTCATTCACCGAAACCTTGATGCATCTGCAGTAATTCAAGGCCTGGTAAAAGGTACTGCAGCATCCCATGGATTTGGAATTGCATATATTTAAGAATGCATGTTTCTCTGACTTCAACTATTGTTTGTCACTTCTTTTACAGATAGGAGTATCTTTACTGGTTTGATGATTGACCCAAGAACTAAAGCTTTAGTTTTGAATGGAAAACCTGGTCACCTGCAGTTTTATTCTCTCCAGAGTGATAAGCAATTATACAATGTAAGATTTTGATCTATTAACTGGTAGTAAAACTAATGAAAGTTCTTTACCACCAGGATCAAGTCATTTATTTGTAGCTTCATGCTCCTGTGCCTACGTTTACTTAACCATAGTATTGTCTGTGGTTACTTAGTTCAGTTGTTTAAAACAGGGTTTAATAAGGCCACATTTGCAGGTTACATGGAAGCCAGTTGGCACTCTTACACATGCTCTCTTTTTCTATTTTATGTTGTTTCAGAATGCACTGCAGTTAGCTGACCCACACACCTGTGCCTTTGAGTCACAAAGATAAGGAAATGAGAACATGTGGATTGACAGTACAAATCTGTATCTGCTTTATGGAGAAACAATGTCATTCACATATTGAAGATAATTTTCAGTGTAGACTAAAGAGGAACACTTTATAATCCCAATCAACATAATCCCATCATTTCATTGTCCTCTACAATGCTACTTATAGATTTCTGTCACTTTGTTTCTTTCTCATCAGGTCCTTTAAACCCCTCAAAAAAGGAAGCCTGTTAATAACCTCACATCTAATACAATGCCTGGAAATAGTGGACACTTAGTACACTTAATACAGGTTGAACCTTCTTAAGCTGAAATCCACCCTGCTCCAAAATCTGAAGCTTTTTGAATGCTGACATGACACCACAATTGGAAAATTCCATACCTGACCTCTGTGATAGGTTGCATCACAATGCATGTGACTAAAAATATTGTATAAAAGTACCTTCAGAATGTGTATATAGTAAGATATATATGAAATATAAATAAATTTCATGTTTAGACTTGGGTCCCATCCCCAAGATATATCATTATGCATATTCAGAGATTCCAAAGTCCAAAATAAATCTGAGGTTCAAAACACTACTGGTCCCAAGCAATTTAGATAAAGAATATTCAACCTATAGTAGCCACTTTATTTACTTAGTATATAGGCAAGGAAATAGGATTTTTTTTAAATTGTAAATAAATGCTGGCCTACTTAAGCTGTTATTATTTATCTTTCGTAAAGATTATGTTATTTCTGTTCTTATATTTCTAATGATATAAAATTTAGCCTAGAATTTTATGTAAAGCTATGTGTTCTTAGACAAAAGCACTACTATAGGTTAAAAGTTCTGTTGAATCATATAATGGGTTTTAGTCATCACCAATTTATTAAGGTCATTGAAGAAAATCACTACCAAATTGGTACTGTACAGTATGTTCCCCTTTTTAATGGCAATTTTACTGTCCATGGTAACATTTGGTTCATTATTTCCATTATCTAAAAATCTATTAACGTTAGATTGTGGAATTTATCTTAGATGTAGTTAATTATGCCTTGCATTCTTTAACATTTATGTATTAATAAACATTTTGGATTCTTTTTAACCCTTCAGTTAGATATTATACAGCAAGAATATATCAATGATGATGGTCTGATCCAAATTGAACTAACAAAGGCTGCATTTGGCTGCTATGGTAACTGGCTTGCAACAGTGGAACAACGGCAAGAAAAGGAAACTGAGCTTGAATTGCAAATGAAACTGTGGATGTATAATAAAAAAACACAAGGGTAATATTACCTATAGAGCTACCTGTTCATTCAGAATATAAAATTTTTGAGTTCTTACTTTGTGGTTGTAATTATCAGACCTCAAGATGTTTCATTTTGATAAGATTTACATTTAGAGATTCCAGGGAGATGTTATTCTTCTAATAATCCCTTAATTAAACTTTCTGTTCTGAGAAAGCATTGATGTCTGCCTAGTCATAATGTCATCTCATTGCATAAATAAAGAAACATGAAAAAAAATGACAGCCCTGAGGACATAATACCAAGTTCTAGACAAATCCAGAATTAAAATCCAAAAGTTCGCTTGCTCTTCCTTAAAATCATGCCACCTTCCATGGGAAAAGAGAGTGTACGTGGAGCTGTAGGGTATCATGTGTGCTGTGGTTAGATAAGAAGCCCACTGGCTTTAACAACCAATTAGCAGCTCCTTGCTGTTTGCCAAAAATTGGATTTATTGTTTTTATACCTGTTGTCTTGTTAATTTTTAAAAGAACATTATAGATGGGCCTGTTGTCCACATTTGCAGGTGAAGAAATAGGTCCAAAACTAAGTGATTGTTTCTAGTCATTCCTCTTGTAACTGTGCTTTTTTTAAAAGTCATGACAGTATGTCTCCTTGATGTTTTTTAGAACACACAATCCTATCATATATTTCATTTAAGTTATTGCCCTCTTAAGCTGGAGGAAACTTCAAGAGGTAGTTTGGGTGACTAAAAATAGTAAATAATGACAAAGGCAGTTTGAATGTTTTCTTGTTACAAGTGGGGTCTTTCACACATTTTTTTAACCTTTTTTTAAAAAGTAAATAGACATCTAGTTTTTATGCAGTTTTTCTACAGTTCGTGCAGTAGACTTTGGACTATGATTGAGGAACCCCTTATTTTACAATCAAAAGTCACACAAGGACACTGGTGTTTGTTTGATCTCTATATCCTGAATAAGAGCACTCAATTCTAATTCAACGTGGTAATCTACCAATTACATTTTTAAAGATGCTATTGTAAAATGTACAATATGTAAGGCATTCTCAGACTCATGACAGTATATCATATTGTTCTGATGAGAGAATAAATTTGTGGGTTTTTTTCCTTCAGATTTGTTCTTAACACAAAGATTAGCATGCCACATGATGACCACATCACAGCTCTCTGCTTCTGTAATGCAGAAAAATCTGAAATCCCCACCTTGGTTACAGCTAGCAAAGATGGTTACTTCAAAGTGTGGATATTAACAGATGATTCTGATATATACAGTAAGTCAACTAAAGAGTATATTCAAAGAGTATACAATTTTAAGAATTGGTACTTTTGCCTCATATCCATTTCAGAAGAATGTTTTTCTATTTTTTCAAATAAAAATTATGTAAGATTGCTTAATTTTTAGTAGATTTAAAGAGATTTTTACATAAGTTTTTCTAAAAATCTATACTTTTTAAGTGTTGTTTTTAATTAATAGTGTGCTGTTTAGTTGTGAGAGTTATAGTACAAAGGGCTTTTGCTATTAGTCCTTTCTCTGCTCCACTAGAGGGAGTTCAAAGTCTCTAGAACGGGGCATAGATTTCAAATTAATCAATATTTTGCAGCAATTATAACTGAAAGAAGTTGTGAAGAACAGACTTGTTTGTTTTCATTTGTCTTTGTTTCTTAATCCTTAATGTCCTTTAATGTCCCTATATAGCATTGATGCCATTGTTGAACATTATGGTTTCTATTTTCCAAAGAGAAAGCTGTTGGCTGGACCTGTGACTTTGTTGGTAGCTATCACAAGTATCAAGCAACCAACTGCTGTTTTTCCGAAGATGGCTCTTTACTAGCAGTTAGTTTTGAGGAAATAGTTACCATATGGGACTCAGAAACATGGGAACTTAAATGTACGTTTTGCCAACGAGCTGGGAAGATAAGGTAGGTAAATCATTGGGAAGTATGAAGTACTTTTTTAAAAAATTTATTTAAGCAAATCTTTAAACCTTAGTAACTTTAAACTTTAGACTTTCTGTATAGGTGGCCTGTAGTTTAGAGGGGCAAACAGCTAACTAAAATGTTGGAAAGTTAAAAATTCTGACTATGAGTATGAGCTAAATGCCAATAATTCTGAAATCAGGATTAATATTTAATTCCTGGCATGCAGATTGTTTTCTTTGTACCAAACATTTCCATCGATGTGCTGTGTAATAATAGAAGCTACATTTAAAGCCTCAGTGGATTTAAACCATGCTCACTTCTGTGTATTCCCATAAAAATGTTGTGTACTCATTGTTTTCTGAAAAGAATAGAAGAAAATAACAGTGTCATTCAATTCTGTCCTCCTTCAACCTGAGGGCAGAATTGCAAATAGCTAATAAAATTGTTTCTAATTCCCAACATGTCTGATTCTGAATTTACTTTGTAAAACTTTTCTTCAGAATTCAAATTACAAGTTTCCCTCTTGGTAAAGAGCATAAAATAGAGTTTCTGTTAAGTGACTTTGTGTATTTTATATATATTTTCTTTGTTGGGTTGGTTGTTGTGCTATGCGCATTTTAGAGAATTGATCATCAAACCTCTTATCCTAAAGCAAACCTTTTATACTCCCTAGCCTCTTTTTCTTCAGTATTACTATAGTATAAGCATCTTCTTAAACATCTACATTGCATTAAACTAATACAGTGCTTGAAATCCTACAGTCTTTTGTAACTAAATGTTAACTTCCTTATGGTTTTAACTTAGACACCTTTGCTTTGGAAAATTGACATGTTCAAAATATCTTCTTGGTGGGACTGAAGATGGCATTCTTTACTGTTGGAATCTGCTCAGTTGTACATGTAAGATATTTTTTACTCTAAAGTGACTTGGAAAATCATGTAGAGAAAGTTGTGGTTAAACTTTGACATTTTAAAAATGAGGAATCATATCTTTCTATTTCTACCTAGACATTATAGAATTTTTTGCATGACATATAGTACCAAATTTGGAGTGGTAGGCTTGTAATAGATTACTTACAAACCACCTAATTATCAGTAAATTAGCTTCCATTATCTTCACTTTTTTCTACTGTCTTCAAGGTATGAGACTTTTGTTGTCTTCTACATTCTTTATCCCCTTAATGTTTTCAGGAATATTTCTACTAATTTGAATGCATATTAATTTGTAGTATCCCTGACAGGATAAAATTTTAATGTAGTCTGGCAAAATCCTAACAACTATGAAATGTGAATTTACTGGTATTTACTTGTTTGAGAATATGGAAGATATGGTAGTTGCTTCGTAATCAATGTGTGTGATAGTCTCTGTGGTAACTCTGGGTAACATTTTACCCACATTTAGCAGCAGCAAAAGCACTAGACATAAGAATCAATGAAAGAATAACTTTATTTTATAACACATAGTATATGGAAGAAATGCTGAAGTTCTATTTCATTTTTCTGCTTCCTGTTCCTCACTTCAGTGCACCCCTTCCCAGATAATTTCAATGTGTCTCCATTGACAGAAGCATAAAATACTTCTCCTTAGTAGAATTGATTGTCCTGATAGAGATTAAGAATACGTGCTTCAAATAAATTTGGTAAATCTGTTCTTAGAAGTGAATCACTTTTTTCCCCCCTCAGTGGAATGGAGTGCAAAGTTAAATATTAGAGTTATGGAACCTGATCCTTATTCAGAGAATTTTGCTGCAGTCTCTCAATCTTCAGAGGGTTCAGACTGTAAGTACAAACTATGCTTTGATAATTACAGGAAATGCAGTACCTAAATTTTCTTTTTAGTGTCTTGAATATAATTTGAAATAAACTTGCCTTCAAATCAGACATTCATTTGAAGCCATTTTGCCTGAGACCCAACCCCTCCTTTCTTCCAACACCAAATATAAATTCAGACTTAGTTGTAGGAGAGCTCCATTATATCCCTTGTTTTTCCACAGCCAATTTGCACTCAGTTTTCAAAAATCCAACAGAGGCCTCACTCCTTTGGTGCATTTCCAACTCCCCTAACAAGTTTTAACTGTCCTCTATGTTTTTGAAACCATTTCTACATATGCCTTTTTTGTACTTCAGACAAAATAGTTCAATAAAATTTTTGTATCTATCCTCTGCAGTAGTCCCAGTTTTCTGGAACAGGGGTACCTTTTTTCTCTTTTTCTGGTTCATAGTCCTCATTACCAACCTTCTTGGTACATAGTAGGCATTTAGTAGATATTTATTGAATCAAAATCTAAGACAATCATGAGCTGGACCATTTACTCAGTGGGGTGAGTCCCAGAATTAGTGGGGTCTGAAGTTAGAGCTATCTTTTGCAGGCAAAATGTCATTGTCTATTTTTTTTTTATTTTTCCTCTAGTGTTTGTATTTAAACCTAATGAGCCAAGGCCATTGTATATTCAAAAAAATATCTCCAGAGAGGAAGTCCAGTGGGGAGTGTTTGTTCCAAGAGATGTCCCTGAGTTGTTCAGCTCAGAAGCTCACCAGTGGCTGAACAGATCCCAGTTTTACTTTCTAACAAAGTCACAGGTAAATGACCACCCTCCCCACCCCAAAAAAGGTGACCACTTTGTACCTATCATTTTAGAGAGTAATTGTCAGCCCGTGACTGTTGATGTGAGTTTATTTCTAGATGGAATCGTTTCATTAAAGGATTATTTCCCCAAAAGAAATAACCTGTTAATGTTTAGTACCACTTTACCCACATACCCCTGAACTTTGAGGCTCCTTAAATATTTTCTCCATTAACTCTGTGACACACACACACACACACAAAAGAAAACCAGCAGAAGACAACAAAAATACTTTAAATTGTTTTTATTAGCATGGTTCATTTTTATTTGTTGCCAGTTCTTAAATCTCTCCTACAAGAACACAATCTTATAACTTTCACAAGGTTATTAAATAAATTTAAATCTTCTCTGTGGGTAGATATATAATCTTGAAAGACTAGCTTCATTTTTTAACACTTAGTATCACCTTATTTAGATTTGCACTCTACAGATTAATTTTGTATCATTCATTGATCTCTCTTTGCAGAGCTTATTGACATTCAGTACAAAGTCTCCAGAAGAAAAACTCACACCAACAAGCAAACAGGTATGTTTTAGCCATTCAAGGTGCGGACTGCATTGCCTGCCTACAAAGCTAGTTATCTTTTAGAACTCAGTCTGAGAAAAAATGTTTTAAATGAAACTTTAAAACATACATTTGTGAATTGATGTTGGTTTGATTTAAAATGTCAGTAAGATAGGATTGTGATTTAAAAAGTCAAATATGATTGGCCCTCTATATCCATGGGAATCTATGGATTCCACCAATTCTGCATCAAAAATATTCATGAAAAAAATGCCAAAATATATGGGAAAATGTATATAGGTTATATTTAAATACTATGCCATATTATATGGGGGACTTGAGCATTCTTGGATTCAGAGGGTTCTGGAACAAATTCCCCATGGATACTGAGGGACAACTATAATACTACAAACTTCTTACAAAAAAACTTCTCTATACCACTGCCTTTTTCCACTAAGATAATCACCTCCAACTCTTTTAGATGAAATTTTCATTTAACTTTATATCTCTAAAAAGCATGTTTATGTCGCTAATTCTGGATTTTGCAGATTTAGTGTTATAAACTCTGATCTATTAAAGCTACTGAACCTGAAATCTTAAGCTTTTTTGCATCATTCCCTGAATATACACAAAACACATTTCCCCTACCTGCCCCCTAATTTTTATGTAATTCAACCCCAGACTCTCTCCAAGTTATTTATGTCTTCTTTTAATATTTTCAGACCCACTAGGTGTTCTTTGAAATCATAAAGAAGTATCTTCAAAATTCTTCTGACTTTCTTCAATCTGGACTGATTGCTGTATAGATCTGCTACCCAGTAGTCACCTTAGTATACACATTGAGCATCATTCTAGGGATTCATTTTAGCTCTACTTTATCAGCTCCCACAGTTTTCCTCTTTCTTTGGTCACTCTCTTTCTGCTTTATTATTTCCTATTTGATTGGTTGGTTGAGTAGAGAGATGTTAAAAATCTCTTTCAGCACTTTGAAGGCATTATTTCATTATTTTATAGCTTCTGGTGTTACTATAAGTCTAATACCATTATTATTCTTTGATCCTTTATCCTTGGCTTGTTTGTTTTCATAGAAATTTCACTGAATTTATTTAAGAACTTTGTTGATCATCTCCCATATGCCAGAA
Source organism: Marmota monax (assembly GCF_021218885.2). Classification (NCBI taxonomy): domain Eukaryota; kingdom Metazoa; phylum Chordata; class Mammalia; order Rodentia; family Sciuridae; genus Marmota; species Marmota monax. The sequence continues at coordinate 22,451,386 of NW_026692781.1, forward strand.
ACTATTCTAGACCCCTGGGGTACATTAGTGAACATAAACACCCCCAAGTTTAGAGACTTGTCTGTAGTCTACAGGAACATAAAGAACTAAACAACAAGCATTAAGTAACTAAAATATATAATACTTTAGAAGATAATAAGAATTATAGTAGAATGAAGAATATGTAAGAGGGTAAGTGAGGGGTAGTTTGCAATAAATAGGGAAATCAATGGGGCTGGGATTGTGGCTCAGCGGTAGAGCGCTCGCCTAGCACAGGTGGGGCCCGGGTTCGATCCTCAGCGCCACATTAAAAATAAAGGTATTGTGTTGTGTCCATCTACACCTAAAAAATAAATATTAAAAAAAAATAAATAGGAAAATCAAGGTAGATTTTTTTTTAATTTGTTCTAATTAGATATATATAACAGCAGAATGCATTTCGATTCATTGTAGATCTTATTGAAAAGACTTTGCTTTACCTCTGAATGAAATGTAGAACTGCTTAGGGTTTTGAATATAAACCTAAGTAGGAATTAATTATTCCCCACTTACCACCACTCATTTTTCTGTTCTTTTTATGGGACTTCTATTATTTAGTGCTGAGTCTTCTAGAATAGTGCTATTATTTTATTTTATTTTTGCCTGCTTTGTTTCCATTTTCTGGGCAATTTCTTCATCTTTTATCATCAAATCTTTTTATCCTTCTTGCATGGTCTGTTTCATCAGATTTTTTATTCAATTATTTGGATAGCTATCTTTTATTTTACAGGTTTTCTTCAGTCTGTTCATTTTTTACTGTCTGCTCTTATTTTTAAATGTGGGCACAAGCATCTGTTTGAAAATTCTCTGCCAATGTGGAACTGTCATCTGGCTGAGCTATTTTGTTGAGAAAATCTGAGTCATTATTTTTTAGTTTTCTTCTCTTACACTAGTCAAATTATACAAATAAAATTCTTATGATCTTGTCTAAAGAATTTAAACCTGTTTGCTAGTGTTCTGAGAACTCCCCTGTATGGAGGAAAACTGCCTCCAGCTATGACAAGGATACCACCTGCGCCTGCCCCCCGCCCCCCCGAAGTCTAAGGACATAATTTTTATTCTCTTCTCCAAGGAATGTACTTTTTTTTGGCTTCTGCTGGGGCTTCGAAGGAGATATGGGAATCTAAGGACTTCTGCATAAACTTTTCACCAACCCCTCTTGTTTATTTAGCCCTACTTTCATTACTACTTATAGATTCTGTTGTACCAATTCTTTGACTCTGTACTGTGAATTGGGATGTTTCTTCACTTTTCCCATAGCCAGCTTAAAATTCTGCTTTCTCAGCTCTATTAATTTATTGTCCTTCAACCCGCTTCATCCTTCCAACATGTTACTATCCAAGACTCTTCCCCCATTCTCTGTCTTTGAGTTTCTACCCTTTGAAACCTTTATATTGTCCTTTTTGTAGGATTAGGCAAAGAAACAGTGATAAATGCCTATTTGGTTCATACATCTATGTATCCATTGTTAGCTTTTCCTAGTGGGGTACTAAGCCTGTTGCTTTACCTATGAGACATACTAAATAATTTCTAAAGTTCCTTCCATCCCAGACACTTTGTGATTCTACAGTCAACGGAATTCCCCCTTTTTATGCAGGTAACTTCCCTTTTTCTTATATCCTTACAGCTATTAACAGAAGAAAGTCTTCCTACAACCCCATTTTATTTCATATTGGGAAAGCACAGGCAACAACAAGATGAAAAATTAAATGAAACACTGGAGAATGAATTGGTACAACTTCCCTTAACTGAGAACATACCTGCAGTTAATGAGGTAAGAAATTAGTTGAGCAAACCATGTGAAATCGATAAAATGTATTAAAGCAACTTAAATTGGCATTTACAAATCACTTTTGAATAATCACCTTTATGCTATACAGTTAATACACTAAATAACGTAACCCTAGGAGTTGGGATTATTTTGGCCTGCACCTGGGGTGAAGGAGATGAGGTTTGCTTTAAATATTGGAAAGTGAAAATGCTTTCTTCTTTGATTTGGCTTTTTTATGGGAAGAGACATTTTGTTTTTGACTCTTGGCATTTACAACAAAGGGTACTAAGGACTGTAAAGGAGCAAACTGTGCCAAAGGATGATATTCTTAAATAAAACCCTGTTTTTCTGTTTTTTTATTCCAGCTTCTTCACACTCCAGCTCATGTACTGCCATCTGCTTCTTTCCTGTGTTCCATGTTTATAAATTCATTATTATTGTCTAAAGAGACCAAAAGGTAAAGTCATTCTTAAAACGTTTGTTATTCTCTATTCTGTTTTGGGAAACAGAATATTATTCCTTATTATTATTCCTTATTATAATATTCTTCCACTGTATTTTCTTTTTATTTTAACTTTAAAAATATAGATAAGAACATAGGATTATTAAGTCAAGTAAAATAAATTGAAAATAATTCAAAAAAAGATGTTCTATTTAAGTACCTAAGGATTCAATATGTAATTTTAAATCATACATTTTATAAGTTCACCTATTCTTTTTCCAATAACCCATAATTTTTAAAGTGCACTCAGTAGCATGATTTTTCATTCCCTGTGTCTGTATGATTATATTTCTATGTAGGTGTCTTAAATAAGCAAGGTGTTATTACTTAGAAGTTTTTAATGGTGTTTACATCTTATTCTGTTACTACACAAGTGCTGAAGAAATTCCTGATGATGTAGATATGGAAGAAGAAAAAGAAAGTGATGATTCAGATGAAGAAAATGATTTTACAGAAAAGGCCCAGGTTACAAATGACCCAGGTTTGGAAGAAGACATTATACATCAGTTGTCAAAATCTGAAGAGAAAGAACTGAGGAAATTAAGGAAAGTGGACTACAGCTGGATAGCTGCTCTTTAGGCCTGGGGGTGGGGGGTGGGGAGTGTTTTGTATTTTTTAATGTTGTCTCTCTTCTTAAAATAAAATATTAAATATTTACAGGCTTTGCATTTTTTAAAAAACTGATAATATGAACCTTTAATTTGCATCATGTTTTAAAATTGCTAGGTATATTCCATCACGTCATATTCATAACATTTATATTTAAAAAGTAAACATAAAAACAGTAAGGTATTCAAATTATAAAAGTACATCTCAATGAATATTTACAAAATTGCTGCAAACGGCTTTTTGGCATATGCTATAGACGAAATGTTTGTGACCCTCCAAAATTCATGTTAGAATGGAATCTACACTCTGCTGGTGTTGGCCTTTGGGGGTTAATTAGTTCATGAGGAAGGAGCTTCATGGATAGGGTTAGGGTTCTTATAAAATAATCTAGAATGCTCTCTTGCACTTTGTACTATGTGGGGATACAACAAGAAAACCATCTAACAACAGGAAAGCAGGCCCTCACCAGACAGCAAATCTGACGCCCTTTTATCATTCTTTCTAGCCCCCAGAACTATGAAATAAATTTGTTTATAAGCCACCCAGTCTATGGTATTTTGTTATAGCAGACTAAATGGATTAAGTATGTTTTAATCATTATTCAAGTAAGGTCCATATTTCCTTTTCTAAAAATAACAGCTACATTGAGATGTATCACAAACCACATCATTCATGTATTTAAAGTGGACAATTTGGTGGTTTTAAGTAAATTCACAAAATTGTGCACCACCATTAAAATTTTAGAACAGTTTCATCATCCCAAAACTCCCTTTTTCCTCAAGCTTCCTTACTCTACTCCCTATATGACAATTTTTCTATCTTTATGAATTTACCTATTCTGAACATGTTATATACAAGTGGAATCATGCGATATAGTCTTTTTTTTTTTTGACTGGCTTGTGAATTAACATCCATTAGTGTCATAGAAATATGAGTACTTCATTCATAGATATTCTTTTCCCCTTACTTTATCTCTCAAAGTCCATAACTTATGAATTCATTCTTTGTATTTTATATTCTATGGCTTTGGACAAATGGCATTTGTCTATCATTATAATATTATGCAGGGTATTTATATTGCCCTGAAAATGCAGGGTTAGTTTTTGAGGCTAGTCTTTGAGGTTTATCCTAATCCCAGTAGGACTCTAGCTGTTTATTTTCCCCTGGTTCTTCCTGGTGAACTATTGAGTTTGTGGTTGAGCTTGTTCTCATGGAGCTGCCAGGCTTTTAATTGCTTACCATAAAAATCTTCATTGTTATCAAAAACACCCTTAGACTTGAACTTCTCCACTACATTTCAAATAATGTCAATTTTCTCTTATGGACTGTTTTTTGCCCTGGGTAAGATCTTAGCCACTGGGCACAAAAGCCCACATCTCTGAAGGACACTCCTACTTCCCAAACTAAACTGAGGCAGAAGCCTTTGATCCATGTGTCGTCTGACATAGAATTTAAGCCTTATGAGGAGACTGGGCAAGGCAATGAGGCCCCAGGGGTTCTCAGGTAGAGGCTCTCGGTTAACCTTTGCAACATGGACCTGGTGGCAAAAAGAAAGGCTGGGAGCTGAGAGGAAAAGAATGAGAAGTTTCTGTCATGCCATGTTGGATTGGGGAGAAGGAAGCAGCTTATGGCTTGAGTGACAGATTTGCTATTCCACCGAGACATTAGATTTTCTTCAAGGAATGTTTGTTTATTTGATTGTTTATTTGCCCTTAGGACAATTTCTGGAGACTTTAAATGGTTGAGTTTTTGAAATAGTTTTTACCAATTATGGTTCTGAAAAAGAGGTCCATGGATCTCATTCTGCCATCCCAGCAGCAGAGGTCTCATAAGTCTCAATCTATATCTTCTTTGTCTCTCTTCCCCACCCCCACTATCTGTGCTCATTGTGTTCAAGAAATCTCATTTGCCATGAAAGTTTCTCACTGATTTTGCAGATTGTTTTAATGACTTTTAATATTATCCTCTGTCCTCTTCATATTTTTGGTTGTATCTAAAATACTGGATTGTATTTCTGCTATCCAATACCAAATAATGCAAGTCCTATGTATAACTAATTTTTCTTTTTTTTGACATACCATATTTCATACATTTGATTCAAGCAAATTATGAACTCCCATTTTTACCCCGTATACATATTGCAGATTCACATCGGTTCCACATCCACTTTTTTACATATTGCCATACTAGTGTCTGTTGTATTCTGCTGCCCTTCCTATCCTCTACTATCTCCCCTCTCCTCCCCTTCCCTCTCCTCCCATCTTCTCTCTCCACCCCATCTAATGTAATTCATTTCTCTCTCTTGTTTTTCCCCCTTTCCCCTCACTTCCTTTTATATGTAATTTTGTATAACAATGAGGGTCTCCTTCCTTTACCATGCAATTTCCCTTCTAATAGTTACAATAAAATTTTAAAATAATCAGAGGAAAGTAATGCTAATGATATACTTTTTTAAACCCTGGATATAAAACATTATTTCAACATATAATCAATTTTTAAAATATTTCTTGTGATATTTCACACTTTTTTCCACATGATGTCTTCAAAACTTGTGTGTGTTTTACACTTACAGCACATCTCCACTTCCAATAGTCACACTTCCCATGCTCAATAGCCACATGTGGCAAGTGGCTACAATTTTGGATAGCACGAATCTAGAGACTTGATCATATTAGCTTGGAACTTTTAACTACAACAAAGATTGTTTTGGTCTTGTCAGTTCTTTTTCCCCTCCCAGTGTGGTGGATTATTATTTTGCCATATTCAGACATGGACATGATATCTCCAAGAAATACTTATTTTTGCAGTTATGTATAAATAACTTTTATAAAGTTAGAAATATAAAATATGCCAATAATATATATTATACATAAAATGTATATATATAAAATAAATAATTTTTTTATTTTATACTTAAAAATCAAATTACTTCAACTAAACTTGGGACATGTCTTTCTTAAATAGTAATTACTGTATAACCTGAAAAATCATTTTATAAGTATAAATTTAATTATCTTTTCTTCCATTAAAACATGACATCCTTGTTGGGAATTATCTTAATTCCTCCTCCAATATTTAAAAACGGTATCCATTTTTTTTCCCAAAGAAAACTATACAGTAAGGAAGAAATGGCTGCTCATTCTTTAAAACCTGGGTTTATGCTCAGCAGATCTGTTTCTCTCAGTTTTTTTACCATAGGAAACTGGTCCCATTGTAGTAGATGAATTCATAAGGACTACTTCTATCCTTCCTCATTGTTCATCTCATTTTTCTATCCAGGCATGAACCCGTCACACTATTGTGTCCACTATGAAAGGTCCAGCCTATAATTTAGGAAATACATAATCTCAACCTCACTAGTAGATGGACCACACAGGCTAACCTCTTACCATGTGTCGTTAATTTCACACACATGACATTTTGTCTATGATTCCATGTGTCAGATATTACCCCAATTTGGCAAATGAGGAAACAGTCTCCAAAGGGATTAAGTAAATTTTACCTAGATCCCTAGGCTATCAGAAGTGCATTAACACACAAGAATCCTGCCTATCAAATTCCAAATTGTGTGCCTTTCTAGGATAACTCTGCCTCCTAGAGCTTAAAACAGTTAGTTAGCATTGCAAAGGCATTTACAACTGGGGAGGAACTGTGATAAATGAAATGGCCCAGATTTAGAGCTAATGCCAGCTGCAAACAAAAATTAGATAACTCTGTGACCTGGCTAAAGTCCTTATACTGTTACCTTCAACTGAGAACTTCCTTCCCATACAGAGGGTTTTGTTTTCCTGACCAGTACTATTACGTTTCAGGTATAGGGAAAGTATGTCAAATTTGAATATTGTGAGATGATGAACTGGAATATATGCAAAATTTTGATGAGAAGTTTATGCTAATTGAATAACCACATATTAATTAGGTAAGCATACCAATCATGTGCTAGAACATCATTCCTCTTTGGGGTTTCATTTCTTATTATAGATCCCACCCTGTATAAAAATTACAGAATACATTGTAATGTGGATAGTGTGTTTTAAATAATTTCAGTTCTTTGTACAATAACTATAGTGGAGCTCTTAGTAGAATTTTAAGTTAAATATAACCAGATGGTTAAAATTAACTAAGTCTTATAAATGGCACTCATTTTTCTGTAAGGCTGCTTTACCTGAACTCTATTTCCAAAAGTTATGCTTTCTCTGTTAACTATGTTTCTTGTCAGCTGTGAAAATGACAAAAATCACCTTGACACCAAAGTCAAGATGGGGAGTGAGGAAAAAATGGTTAACAGGTATATGGGTGTAGTTGGAGAGGAAGAAAAACTTCTAGTATTCTATAGCACCATAGGACAGTCATGGTTAACAACAGCTAATTGACTCTTTCAAAATAGCAAATAGAGATGATTTTGAATGTTCTCAGTGCAAAGAAATGATATATGTCTAAGATGATGAATATACTAATTGCTCTGATCTAATCATTTCAGTTTATATAGCATCTTGAAATGTCACACTTTGGCCCATAAATTTGTACAATAACTATGTGTAAGTAAGAACAAAATATGTTAAGTAAATAAAAGAGAAAGAGAAGAAAAGGAAAAGGTACTAAAAAGGCAGGTAGTAAGGCAGAGTGGATGGAGCACACCCAGGTGGTGAAGAGCCACGGAAGGTGAGGTTTGTGCTGATGGGAAGACAGCATTCCTGCCTCACTGTGGGTACTCAGTTCATTCTGCAGGGGACATGGAAACTCTCTGTTTACCTTGCTAAAATACACTTTAGAATAATGACTTTAATTCCCCTCCAGATTCTTTTTTCCATTCTTCAAAGTCCTCTTCATCAACTGCAGTGCTTTTTTTTGGGTAGCATATCTTAAAGCTGTTAAACAACTGAAAAGCTTTCACCCATTGAGGTATTGTGAAATGACACGCAATAATATGTGTATAACCTCAAATTTTTTTAACTAAAAAAATTAAGTCCAACTGAGTGGGTAAGGAAAATAATGTTGCATGAGATCATGGATGTTATTTCTTTTTGTTTTGTTTTTGTTTGTTTTGCTGTGCTGGGAATCTGGGGAATGAACATTTTATTTCTTGGAAGTCACCTCTACTCAAGAGCAAAGCCCCAAAGATCAAGATTTATCTTAGTCTTTAATAAAAGGTATTAAATTTTAAAAAAATAAAAGACTGTATCACCACCCAATCATCACCAAAATGGGAAAAGAGATAAGACCCCAGAAGGATTTAGAATCCCAGGCATATCCTTCACTGATGAATATCTCTGAGATTAAAACAGAAATAAAAGTAACCAGGATTTCATAGTAGTATAGTATGGGGTAGTGTGCAAATGTAGAATAGAATCAAACAAACCACTCAACCACAGAGATGCAATCAAAGATTGTATTGTTTAAATTACTTTTTGTTTTCCAAAAATCATGAGCAAACCACTTAATCTCTAACTTGCAGACTTAGACAAAATGACCCCTTGCAGCTCTGCTAATGTGTGACCACAGAACTAAATTTGGTGCCAGAGTATGCAATATAGTCTCCATTCCCATGCTATGCCCCAAAATGCCAATAAACTGGTCTTGGATATACTAAATGTGTGATACATGTATATGAACTGTGGAGACATGGCTATCTTAGTTTCCCGTCTTCAGGCATGACATACCTCCTTTGGTTTAGAAACTCCTTGGGAGAGCTAGGGATATAGCTCAGTGGTAGAGCACTTACATGGGTGAGGTCTTGTATTCAATCCCCAGTACAAAAAAAAAATTAATTAATTTAAAAAATTTTAAAAGCTCTAGGAGATCAGAGCACTTGGTTCAAAATGAAATAATCAGACATGAAAGTCCACTAGTTCCTCCCATTGTCTTGTTGAGTTTTGATAATCTTTGTTAATCAATGGTTACCTACTTCAAGGGAAGGATGAACATGTGCTCTGAAAACAAGCACTTCAAATGCAAATATTGATATTATGCTCTAGCTCACATAAGAAAGTAAACTTAAACATCTCGTTTCTTCAGAAATGCCTGTCTGCAGTTGTGAAATCCAAGTGCCCGAGCTCAGTTTCATCTGGTAAGCAGCGTCTCCGCCAGAAGGAAGGCTAGGATAGTAGTCTGAAGACCATTCATTCTAGTTCTATCTCTTAATAGCTTGCTTTGTGCTTATGTTCGCTTATTTGAGCTCTTACTTTTAATCTCTACAATAAAAGGAATACATTCCATTAGATGGTCTTCTGAGGCCCTTTCTTGACTTAAATTGTGGTTCTCTGAAGTGCCCAGAACCCTGTTGTTCTTATCCCAAAATGTGCTACTTAATTCTAGCCTCCTTCCATGCAGTAGGAAAGGAACAAAGCAGCTTCAAAGACTGTTTCTGAATGAGAGAGAAGATTCTGTACAGAAGCTCAAGATGTTCTTGGTCTGAATCTCTATAGACCTCAGAGAGCAAAATTGGAGTCAGACTCCTCATTAATAGCAACCCCAACAAAAAACATGGAATGAGGAGCAGTCTGCATGACACACAGAGACACTCATTTTTGTTGAATGAAGACCATAGAATGAAGAAGGTAAGAGAAAGGAGGGTTGTAGCTTTATTTACATTCAGCAGTCAAGATGAAAATGAAAATGTGTATACACACATCTTTTTCCTAGCTTACAGGTACTCGCATAAACCACTGGGAAGTAACATCTTCTATAACATGGGCAGTGCAGTCTGTGAATGTTAGGCAGTGATGGAAATTTTGGAACTCCTGTTAAATAAGTGCCTCACTCTGTTCAACTCCATCCCTCGGTAACCAACCTGTATAATACTCTTCCCTCATCTCTCCCAGTTCATAACCTTGGCAGAAAATATCCCATTGGCTATCAAAGACAATCTAAGGAAACCCTGAACACTACAAAATATACCATGTTGTCCAGGTCCCTTATAGAAAGGGACAGAAAAAGGTATGATTGGCTGTAGAGAATATACCTTTACTATCATGTTCTACAATTAGGAATACCTTGAATTGAGAACGAGAAATTGCTCTTATGTTTGCCTTTGCCTTCTTCCTGATTCATCACAGGAACTTCCTCTTACTGTGACAAATTTGACCATTCTATATCTGCTGCTTTTTTAGAGCATCTCTATAACAAGAACAATCTCTGTAACAGTCACATGGGCTACATTTACTATTAAAGATGTCTTATCTGCCCCAGGGAGCTCTTGGAATGCAAAAAAAGAGAAACTCAAACCCCAGGCTGGGACACTATGGCTTTGCAAAATTACTGGGAAACCACTTGAACTTTCATGGCTTGCATTTCCCATTGGGAAAGTTTAAGGCAATGAGACTGAGTCACCTCAGGGGCCTTTCAGCCTAAATTGTCCTTGACTTTTGTAATTCAGATGGCAGTTAGTGCTCTGATAATGGTGATTCATTGCTGAATGTGCTAATAGACTAGAGAATTCTACTATGCTGTACAACGTATTTTACACAACTAAAAAAGGAATTATGGCTCAACACACCTTCACCTGACATAGAGGGCAGTGATGCCCACCTGGGTCCTGCCCTGGTCAATACTCAAGCCCAAATGTGTGTGTGTTTGTGTTGTAGAGGGTACATGGAGTCAAAGGTAAAACAAGTCATCACAGAGATCCTTGTAAGTTTCTTAAGGACCCCAGAGTTATACTAATAAATAACAATAATGAGAATAAAACCCAATGTTTATTGATATCTCATCATGTGCCATTTAATCCATACCTTAGAATATGCAATCTTATTATCTCTGTCTTGCAGGGTAGGACACTGAGGCCCAGGAAGGTTTGATAAATGCCCAAGGTCAAAGTGCTGGTCAATGAATAAGCCAAGAGTTGAGCTCCATTTTGTTCTAGGACCTGATTCGTTAACCATTAGGTACCCAAATCAGTAAGTGAGATTTTATTATCACCACCAACATCACCACACCACCATCCCCCAACATCACCCATCCCCCAGCATCCTATAAACATGGTGCCCCCTCCAGTCTGGAACATCTCCCTTTTGACTAGGCTGGGTCCCCTACCCCCTCCCAGGAGTCGCTCCTAGAACTGCAGTAACCAAAGGTCCAAAACCTCCAAGTCTTCTGACCTTTGGCTCTTGTGCCCTCTTTAATCTCTTAAGTGCCTCTGTAAATCCCCTTCAGGGTTCCAGGGTCCCCCACCAGTCTTTCCAGCTAGCCATGAGGAATGACAGCCCCTTCTTCCCCCATTCCCACCTTCAGGAAGCCCTTCGGTCTCCTTCCTACCTTCTTCAGCCTTGCCACAGCCTGAACTGCTCTGCAAATCCTGGACATCATCCTGATGCTGCTCAGCCCAGTGAATGCCTGGAACCTGCCCTAATAGAAGGTGACTTCCAGCCTCAACAACATACCATTGTCATCCCAGCTGGTATGAGATGGTCTGTGGATGTCTTTCATGGTACAGAGCCTGGCTCATGCTGTATAGGCCTCCCTGATAGTGCTGCCCAGGGAGCTGGAGGCCTCCTACTCCCTTCACATCCCCACTCTCCTTCTAATTCTGCTGGGTCTGCTAGTCAGCCTCTCCAAAGCCAGGTATGACACCCATGTGAGTCTACCAGCCCACTTAGTGCTCCCCTCTGGGATTATCTTCCTTATTCTGGAACTGACCCTGGTCTCCATCTGCTGCATAGCCCACAGCATTATCTAAAACTTGAAAAAAATATGAAAATTGTCAGAATCAAAATGGAGTCTCTTGTGTCAACCCTAACCAAAACACACAATAGTTGAGTGGCTGGTTATGAGGGAAGGGATTCTATACACAATTGCCTGATAGTAATTATCACAAAAGACACAAGCTTGGATGACAAGCTTGCACAGAGGCCACCACAACCTTCCACAAAAGATACTTCTACAAGTACATATCCCAGCATGTGTTCAACCTCAGACTAATGCCACTCTTGCTATTAATCATTGTTGACCCAGGAGTACAGTTTCAAAATAGCTGTTGTAAAACTTCTAATTTATGCCTTTAAAGACTTTACCTTGCCCCAATCTCTTTGAATATGTTCATATTTACTATGGCACAAGTATTTCCATTGCAATACTCTGCTATTACCATTGTAATGCTCTGCCAGTCCCATATTAGATATTATTCCTTGGAGAATATCTCTCTGAATTTTTTTTCTTTTTTTAGAATGACAGATTTCAACAACCATCTGGAGACAGAGACCTCCCTCAGCCTCAGCTGGACTGCCTCTGCCTCCTACCTTTTGTTGTATGGAATGTGCTGGGAGCCATTAGCCAAGTAGGTATGACAATTTCCTTGCCAGCGTACCCCATGTTGCTTAGTGGAAGGACTCGTGGAAATAGGACATTTTGCAGTGACATTGCATGTAGGTGACCTTGCTCAAGGACCAAGGCGATCTGAGTTTAGGGCGTTCCCGGTTTAGGACTATCCGGGTTTAGGGTGGTTCCAGGTTTAAGATTATTCCTGCTGGGAATAGGGCATATGCTGCTGCCTGAGTTCCCCTTGAGTTCTCACGGGATTCAGACAGTATATTTTGGGAGACAGAAGCCCAGTGGGGGTGGATTTGGGCAGAGAACGTGGATTTCCCCAGAACGTGATTGTAGACGGCTGGTGTGAGTTCGGGAATAAAGAGTTGCTGTTTGAATCTACAAGCTGTGTGGTGGCTCGTGATTGTATGCCCAGCCAGACTGCGGCATTTGTGCCCAGCCAGACTGCGGCAGGAATGTGTATGGGGTACAGATCTGGAATGCTGTAAGTGCCCCTGTAGGGTTCCAGGGCTCCAGTTGTTGCTTTCTTAGTGCATTCAGGTTGCTGTAATATAAATTACTAAGTCTGCTATAACAGACTTAGTAATTTATAAAAACAGACATTTATTTCTCACCATTTTGAAGGCTGAGAAATCCAATAACAAAGTGCCAGCATATCCTGCCTCTGGTGGGAGCCAGTTTCCTCACAGAAAGTCATTATTGGGTCCTCCGGCTTATAGTTCTTTAATGAAGCCATTCATTTTATTCATAAGGACCCTATTCTTATTATCTGATCAGAGATATTTACTAAAAGCCCCACACTCTAATACCATTACAATAGGGGTCATGATTTAAACATGTGAATTTGGGGGTGAGCACAAATCTCCAGCCTATGGCAACCACTCTTAGTTCTGCCTCCACCCTGTTCACTACCTGTTCGGGGTCCTCTAAGTATTGCACTAAGAATTATGTCTAAGGATGAGAGAGTGGCACAGCAGTTCCCTTGACAATGGGGACTATCCCTCTTGAGGAGAATTCATCAAAGAGATGGTGAGATTGACGGTTTGGGTCTTGGTTTCATCTTTTGTTTTTGTTTTCTGGTGTTTTTATTTTTTCCAGAGTTTTTTAAAAATCATTGAATGATAGAGCCAAGAAGATAACTCAGATTTGCATCCTGAACCCTGCTGCTGGGAATCTCACCTTTGGATGATGAAGCCAAAGAGATGATGGTTTGAAACATCTAGGTCTTCCTCCATGCCTCCTCCATGCCTGGAAGTTGGAGCTCCTGGACACATCCCCATCTTGGAGGCAAAATAGGGCTGCAGAGGCATCCGACAGGGCTGCTTTCTGTCCTGGCTCTTCCTGACAAGATAGTCTGCATCTAGAGGAGATGTTACTGCAGAGGGAGGATCCTGCCAGACCTGTAGCCCTTGGACCCCCACCTTGCCGAGTTTGTAAAAGACCCCCACCCCCACCCAGGAGTCGCTCCTAGAACTGCAGTAACCAAAGGTCCAAAACCTCCAAGTCTTCTGACCTTTGGCTCTTGTATCCTCTTTAATCTGTTATTTTGTTCCCTCCAGGACTGAGACTTCTGGTCCCCAGAGTCCCCAGACTTCTAATTTTTAGCCACTGCATGTTTCTGTCTATGCCCTGCCCCAGACTTAGAAGGTGTTTTGTTGTTGTTGTTGTTGTTGTTGTTCTAAGCAAAGGATGGTATGTTTAAAAAAAATAAGAGAAAAATGCATATGGGGACCCATCCACAGGTCAGGTCACATCTGGGCCCTCAATTCCCTTGCAAAAAAACTCAGGAGATAATTCTATAATTATGTCAAAGATCATTGAAGTTTTAATGTTCATCTTAATCTTATCCTGAATATACACACAAAGTGTTCTGGATTGGAATTAGATTTCTTATTACTTACAGTAAATAACTGATATGCTGACCACTCCCAGGATGTCACAATTAGGTTAAATGTCTTATGTCACAACCAAATAACTCATCCCATAGGTAGGAAGTGAGGAAAAGTTACTTTTCTCTGCTTCTGGAGGAGGGAGGTCCTATTCTCAACTCTCCCAAAACAGTCTTCTTAGGAAGATAATGGTCTGAGTCCTTCCTCCCACTTAAAGAAAATATCTCCAGGGGCCAGATGACTTCATTTGTCTCCAAGGTCTGGGCTACCCATGGAGGAGATAGCACCTCCACCTTCTGGGCACCTCAGGGCTTGACCTAAGGACCTTGTCTGTGATGTGACCATCTGGATCTTTCAGAGATATTAAAGAATATTTATTACTATTTCATATCAGAGCAACTAACTAGACAAATGGTGTGGATCCAGTTCTCATGATATGTGAGGAGTGCCAGAAGGCAGGGGCTTTTTACAGGAGAACTAAGAAGTTCAAATAAAGCTTTATCGGCCCCCTTCATGCCCATGATGTCTAATCATATTATGGAGTGCTTAGAAATTTACCATGTCAAAAATTCAATTTTATTCAACAAGTTTTTTATTTTATACTTTTCAAAGGTAATATTGATTCCTGTGCTTACATTACAATGATGCCAACGACCAGTGTCTTAGGCTGGTAGGACCTGGAATTATGCCTTACCCAATTTCAAAGCAGGCCCATTGTCAACACAGAGAAGCAGACTTAAGATCAAATGGCAAGAGAAGTCTTTAACCACATGCCCTGCCATTGAACAACCTCGGGAAAACTGCTGCCTCACTGACACTGTCCACAGCTGTCCTGGGGGCATATACTATTAATAGAAATGTATCAATCCAGAACCCTCAGCAGATCACAAAACATGGTGCCTGAAGAATGCCTCAGTGCGCACGTGGTGGCACAGGCCTGTTGTCACAGAGGCTCGGGAGGCTGAGGCAGGAGGATCCTGAGTTGAAAGCCAGCTTCAGCAAAAGTGAGGCTCTAAGCAACTCAGCGAAATCCTATCTCTATATAAAATACAAAATAAGTCTGGGGATGTGAGTCAGTGGTCGAGTGCCCTTGAGTTCCAACCCTGGTACCCCTCCAAAAAGAATGCCTCAGTGATCTTAGTAAACTAAAAAATGGGTAGAAGAGTGAATAGCCTAGAAGTTGCATGACTTACCAAAATCAAATAATAAGTGATAGAACTCAAATTATAATCCTGGATTGGGTTTTTTTGTACCGAGTATTGAACCCAGAGGTGCTTAACCACTGAGCCACATCCTCAGCCCTTTTTACTTTTTACTTTTTAATATTTATTTTTAGTTGGATACAATATCATCTTTATTTTATTTATTTTTTATGTGGTGCTGAGGATTGAACCCAGGCCTTGCACATGCTAGGTAAGCGCTCTACCACTGAGCCACAACCCCAGCCCAGCCCTTTTTATTTTGAGACTGGATTTCACTTAGTTGCTTGAGGCCTTGCTAAGTTGCTGAGGCTGACCTCAAACTTGTAATCCTCCTGCTTCAACCTCCCAAGCCACTTGAATTATAGATGTATTCCATCAAGCCCAGCATAATTCCAGTCTTTTGACTACAAAACCAGAATATTATCAAATACTTACTTTTTATGTAAGTCTAGACAAACCCTCAATAATATTAATAATATAATTTTAATTATTATTATTTTTGTTCTTGTTCTTAGGACATTAAAAGGTTAAAACATCTTAAACCAGACAAGCTTAAGAAATACTATAAGAATACATTGAAGGCTTATTTGTTGTCATAATAGCCCAACTTGAATATTGGAAAAATGGCAGTTGTAAGTGACTAATTGGTTGCAGCACAATTTTAAAATGGCTTTTTTTTTTTTTTTGGTGCTGGGATTGAACCCAGCATGTGAGGCAAGCACTCTACCAACTGAGCTATATCCCCAGTGCCGCATCATTTTTTTCATAAACTTTTTTTATAAAAATTTTTATTAAAGGAATGTTTTAGTGCAGAATGCTTAATGCCAAATTAGCACAGTTTCATTTAAATTGAAACTCTATTTAACGGAAGATGGTTAACCCAAGGATTGTACAGCAGATGGTTTCTGCTATGTAATGCCAGTTCTAGACAATAAAATACAAAGCACATCACAGCTGCTCTTTTCCCCCACAGCTCTGCTGAACCCCAAAGCAGGGAGATACTCAGACAAACCTGAAACAAAACAACTCAGATTATTGACACAGAGGGATTCCTAATTGTTAGAAATACATTTTGACTCAGCTGTTCATCAGATTAGCCAAGGGGTTCTTGCAGGTGTTTGTTCCAGAGTCGAAAAGAGATTTAGTAAAAGTAGGTAAAAAATCATAGTCTGGAGATGCATGTTCTACAAAATTACTTTGCATATATATTTAGTATCTGTAAACACTAGCAATTTACATTAGACAGAGTAACTTCACAAGTTAGATATAGATTTTAAAAAAAAAAGATGAAGTTGTAGCATGATTTTTCAAAGTCCATAGGAATCCCGCCTAAAAAGTTGGAACACCTGTCAATAACACACTTCCATTAAACAGAGATTAAGGCATCTCTGAGCCCCAAGGGTTTGACAAAACTGGATCCACTGGCTTTCAATACAACCATATCTTTACCACATAATAGATAACATTTTTTACCTGTAGTGTCTATTTACAATTGCTCTGCACCTGTGACAGACAACAGAATCCTTCAGTAAGCCAAAACCATCATTTAATATGCTTGGAAAAAAGGAAATCATTAGCTATTTCAGTACATCTATGTACATAATGATTCTATATACAGTTCATGCTGGGATAAATACTGCCTCTCTGAGAAACTGCACAACAGCCCAGCCATGAACCCATACTTTAGATGAAGATGGTATATAAATACCAGCTCTAATCACAAATACTATCATGTTCTGCTGGGTCTCGTTGACCTTCCTCTTCTGATGTCTTTTTTTTAAATATGTTTTTTAGTTATAGATGCCTTTATTTTTTAAATTTATTTTTATGTGGTGCTGAGGATGGAACCCAGAGCCTCACACACACGTGAAGCAAGTGCTCTACCACTGAGCCACAACCCCAGCCCCTCTTCTGATGTCTTTTGAAGGAATTTTTTTTATCTTCTCAAGTGTCTTTAGTTATGTGTCTGTGTATACGTGTGTGTGTGTGTGTGTATCTGAATATCCCCATCTAAAATGGTTTTAAGGACTCCTTTTTGGTCACACTATCTTTAGAAATTCCTACATAGACCATAACATTAGCTGTATCAGATACATTTAAATAAAGATTTATTTCTCCATATTTCTAATCTTCTTGATTAAATTATTCATAATTATTATACACTGTGAGGCCCAGATCTGACAAAGTAAGTAGTCAGGCAGTCTAGAGACCAAATCCAACTTGCCTTCTCTCCTGTGTACTCAAGCAATGGAATGTGGATATCAGATCATCAAACCTGGAGGGCATCATGTCTTTAAAATCTCCTGGTGGCTGGTATTTAAGTTTTATCATCATTAATCCTTTTTCAGTTTCAGGTGATTTGGAACAACTTCAAATCCACTCCAGAAGTCTTCTACAATAGCCTACAAAATCATTTTATTGGTTCTACAATTAACTAGGTTAACTTCCTGATTACCAAACTCTTTGCTGAAGAATTCAGGTTTCTAAAGTTCAATGTTCAATTTGTGATTCATTCCTGACACCCTCTCTGGCTGCCTTCATTTTTCCTTCATTATTCCCCAAACACATACCAGTTTCTCCTGTTGTTGCAATCTTTCAAGAAAAGCAAGCAATTATCAAAGAGCCAGCATCAGAATACTGGCTTATCATCAATCCTCGAGGCCTCTGACTCAAGGACATGTCTTATTTTCCATGTCATCAAAAACATTCAGTGCATCCTGGAGTCCATTTCTGTCTCTATTTTCCTTTTGGCGTTCTGGCCAGTTAGTCCTACCAGCCAGATTAAAGGACTTGCACTGGCTAGACAGGCAGACTTTGTGCTGCCAGCTGGCTTGGAGAATGCACCCCACCCATGGCTGCTATTTCAGGATTGAGGGATCCTCCTGGGGCACAGTACCCAGAACAGATTCTTCTCCAACGAAAGAAGTCTGTTTTATGTCCTTCTTTGAGACTGGCTTTGAAAAGTTCTTGAATTGCCCATTTGAATAGAGACAGTTTATCTTTCTTCTACATTTTGTACTTACAGTAATGAACAGTTTCCAACAGCATAAAGAGTTTTTCCAAGAATCTCTGTGTAGGCCTCAAGTTCTCTGGCTCATGTACCTGACTCCTCATGCATCTCCAACATAAAGTCAGCACTTTATTGGAAAAATTTCCCCTTCTTCTGGTAGCAAACCTCAATAACTTGTCCAGATTGAAGATGGTGGTGTCCCACACAGCACACAGTTCTTGAACTCCTTGACAGTCTATTCATGGTAATCTTCCTAGAGATGCTCTTACTATGTGGCTCTTTTTTTCTTTCTTTTCTTTTTTTAAAATATTTTTTAGTTGTCAATGGACCTTTATTTTATTAATTTATATGTGGTGCTGAGAATCAAACCCAGTACTTCACACGTGCTAGGCAAGTGCTCTACCACTGAGCCACAACCTCAGCCCCTGTTGTAGCTTTCTTTAAAAAAAAAAAAATCACCATTTGACAGAGTGGTCTTCAATGTTGACCAGGATGTTCTTTGCTGTATCCAAATCAATCCCAACCAAGTTTTTAATTAAAAGCAACCTTAAGTTAATTGCTTCATTGTTTCATTTTGTAGATTGTACCCCAAAGAGGGAGCACAGAAGAAACTATCAGGTTCTGACAACCTAATAAATAGGAAGAAGACAGGTTTCCCAGCGTCCATGTGAATAGGCAGGATAACAGGCACCCTTTTCTCTTTGGTCTCTCTCTCCTCAGACAAACAGTAACTAGTATGTCTAAACTGCCATACTAGGTATGTTAAATTAAAAATTCCTTGGAGGGCAAGAAATAGATAACCTGACTCAATAAGAATTCTAGAGATAGGTAGTTGCCAATGTGGACCAACCAATAAAATATACCATCTTTTTTCCCCATATTTTTATTGGTGCATTTTAAACACCAATAAGGATTTGTTGTTATATATATATTCATACATGCACGTGTCATAACAATATAATTTGACCAATATCATTCCCCAGTATTTCCCTTTCCCTCCCCACCCCCCCTTCCTGGTCCCTTTCCTCTATTCTACTGATCTCTCTTTGATTTTCAAAAACATATCCTCTTGAGCCCAGATTTTCTGTTTGCTCCATATCCTTAGCTGTAAACTTTCATCTGTGCCTTTCAACTATAGTCTCAAGATAGACACTGAATTTTCAAGAAAGGAAAAAAGGAACCATTTCTAGTCCTTACACTGTCTTTTTCCAGGGAAGCAAAAGCATTTCTAGAAGTCCTCAATAGACTGTTACCAAATAGTTTAACAGCTAAGAACAGGTCTTTTGGCCACTACTAGTTTCAAGAGAATCTAGAAATCAAGTGTTCAGGAAAAAAAAAAGATAAAAGGATTTGCTTAGTCTGATATGATTCAACCTCTGGATCTGGGCAGATTGCCATCCTGTATTACTGTACTTCATAACAAGCAACCTCAACATCTTAGTGGTTTTTTTAAGAATAAGCATTTGTTCCTTATTTATGAGTATGTAGGTCATCTGTGAATCTGCTGGATTTGGTCAGGACTGGCCAGGCATGGGTCCAGGTTGTGTATATTTTCATATATGCCCCATACATGTCCTTATTCTGGTACTACTGGCCACCCCAGAGCATGTTCTTGTCATGATATGTGGGAGATGTTGAAGAGGCCAGATAAAAACCATGCAAAAAAACACTTAAGAGTTTCTCTATGTTCATGTCATGTCCAGTAACATTCCACTTGCCAAACAAATCACCTGGCCAAGTTTAACACTAATGGGACAGAACTATATGTCCTCCCTATTCCAGTGGAAAGTGCTACAAAGTTACATACCAAAACATACAGATGTATAATTCACTACAGATAGGGAATGAAAGACCCGAAACAAAGTCCGGTCTATCACCTCATTTCAAACAAGACAGTTGCCTAACTGCAAGCAAGAATGGAATGGCTGCCGGGTAGCCATCCAGTAGTAACTTCCACATTAGAGTAGTTGAAATAAGCCTTAGAAATTATTTTTCTTCTTTAGTCGGCAGGAGGAAGAGGATAAAAGTGATGAAACCATAGAGTTACAGGGTTTCTTTTTCCCCCCCTGGGTGGGGTTTCTGCTACAGCCTTGATATTGATTCCAGAAGGGCAGAGATGGATATGTTTACCTCAGAATCTGAGTGCTATAAATCCTACTACTCTCTAATGTATGTTCTCCAAGTTTAATCTGAAGTATTTTTGAGCATGAAGAATATGAGCCTCAAACATAAAGTTTCTGTAAATTCCATAAAAAAATTCATGCATTAAAAAATCAGGTTCATGCTATTTTGAATTCTCCCACATAACTTTTTTTAAAGTGATTAATAAGCTGGAGGTACAATTCAGTGTTTGCTTTAGTTAGTTTTTTCACCTTTGTAACTAAAATATCTGACAAGAAAAAACATAGAGGAGGAAAAGTGTATTGGGCTATTTGGGGCTCAAGATTTCAGAGGGTCTCACTCAGTAGATGGCAATTCCATTGTTTTGGACCTGAGGTGAGGCAGAACCTCACAGCAAAAAGGCGTAATGGAGGAAAGCAGCTCAGGACATAATTATCAGGAAGGAGAGGGAGAGAGAGAGAGAGACTCTATTCATCAATGACAAAATATAAACCCCAAAAGCATACTCCAAGTGACCCACCTCCTTCTACCTATGCCCTACTTGCCTACAGCTACCACCCACCTAATCCATATCAGTGGATTAGTTCATGGATTGGGCTAAATAAAGATCTCATAACCCAATCATTTTACCTCTAAATTTTCTTGAACTGTCTCACACATGAGCTCTCATGAATCGCTGGGTCTGATCCTTAGCACCACAATGCACATGTGCATACATGCACACACAAACACAGGTAAATTATTTTAAGTTAATATTCTTAGAATTCATACACCTAAATAAACTGAGAGAAACCAAACGTTACAAATGCAAATTTTTCCAGAGCTAGGACATGATATAAATGTGCTAAAGCAGTGTTAGTTATAGTGAGAGCCAGAGGTGGTCTGTGTGACCAATAATATACAGCAGAAATGACAGTAGGTCACTTCTTAGATTAGGTTGAATGATGCTGTTGCTTCTGTGATTCTCCTAGTCTCTCCCACTAATTCTCATATCACTCTTGGGGAAAACACTTGCTATGATCTGAGAAAGTCTATGAAAAGTCCATGGTGAGATATTGAGGTTTTCTGGTAATGGCCACCTGAAGACATCTTAGAGACAGGTCCTGCAGCCTCAGTCATGCCTTCAGATATCTACAGATGCCTGCAACCTTATGAATTACTCTAAGGAAGAACCACCAGGCAAATTCACTCTGGGATCCTGATCTGAAGAAACTACACAAGATAGTAAATGTTTGTTTTTTAACCGCTAAGCATTAGTGTATCTTATTGCACAAAAATAGATAAATGTCATAAAATATGGAATCAGCAAGAGTCCATTGGAAATGCTTACTCAAGAATACACAGCCTTTGTCACTCAGGGATTAGGAAGCTGCCACTGTCACATCTGCCCCTCATTATATATTTTATATTTTATAATATGTATAATTATATATTATATATATTATTTATATATAATACATAGTATATAGTATATTACATATTACACATATTAAATACTATATAATATAATGTATATATAACATATTAGTGTCTGAATTCTGAAAGGCTCAAATAATAAAAAGCCAATTCCTAGTCAATGGTCATATTGGCAAACAGTTGAAACAACATTTCACCTTCTAAATTCACATGGTGAAAGGAAGTCAAATGGATGCCACGTGCACATCTTAAATAACTAAATGACTAACCTAATTTGCCTTTAGAATAGTAGCTGAAAGAAAGATGAGGCAGTTCAACGTAGCTATTAGGTTTCCAGGGGTGCACTATGGGAAGGCAGCGTTTTAATCAGCATTCCGTTGCTATAACAAGTAACAGAGATAATCAAGTTATAAGGAGATTTTGGAGGTTTCAGTCAATGATCAATTAGCCTCTGTTGTTCTGGGTCCTGTGGCCATAGAGGGGAGGGGGTGGGGTGGGGGTGGGGGGGACATGAGGGAGCAAAACCACACTCCCCACTACCAGGAAGCAAGAGAGAGGGCTAGGAGAGGACCAGGATCCCATAATCCCTTAAAGATGCCCCCAATGAACCAAAGACCTCTCAGTAAGCCCTACTTTATTTATTTTTTTGTTAGTTGATCAAGACAATACAATGATCTTGACATATCATACATTTGATTCAAATAGAGTATGAATTCTCATTTTTCCATGTGTACAGATTGCAGGATTACATTGGTTATACATCCATGTGTATACATACAGCAATCCTACTTTTTAAAGTTTCTATCCCCTCCAGCCTGGGGACCAAGCCTTTAACAAACAGACCTTTGGGAGACATTTAGGATCCAAACTACAGGACACAGTAAAAGGTAGTTGAATGGGTGCCACTGACCGTTCAGCACACCTATCTCAATGAGCTACTATGAACAATGATATGCAAATTATTTGAAAATAAAAGTGAATAAAAAAATGAAAACAAAATCTAAAACCAGAACACTAATGACCAAAACTGATTCAGAAAGAAGAGCAAAATCTGAATAAGCCATATCTATTAAAGAAATGTTATCAGTAATCCAAATCCTCCATCAAAAATCAGTAACAGGCTGACAATTTTAAAACCAAGTTTTACCAGAATTACAGAAACAGTTAATTCCTAAAACACGTATTTTAGGGTTGGGGTTGTGGCTAAGTGGTAGAGCGCTTGCCTAGCATGTGAGGCACTGGGTTCAATCCTCAGCACCACATATAAATAAACAAATAAAATAAAGGTATTGGGTTCATCTACAACCACAAAGTTTTTAAAAAACACATTTTTAAAAAAGAAAAAAAATACAAATAAATGCAAAGCTATGAAAATTTTGCAAAGCTAAGATAATTTTGACACGAAATTTGGACAAGGGTTGTATGAGAAAAAGTTATAGGTAATCGTGCTGATAAATATGGATATAAGAACTTCTAAATAAAGCATTAGGACATTGTAATCTTTAATGTTCAAAAATATAACCGTATCATAAGCAACTGTGAACCTAGGACTTCAAGGATTTTCCATCATTGTTAGGTCTATTTATGGAGACCATCAGCATGTGAGCTCTATTAAATCCTTGTAATAAAGGAGATTCCCTAGGAAAAACAGAGACAAAGTGATTTGCAAGAACATGATCTAAGAATTCTAAAATCCTATGAAGGAGACTCCAGAGAAGCAGCCACTAAAGCTGGGAGTGGGAAAGATGTGCTGAGGTGTGGAAAGAAGAAAGTTCCCAGTGGGCAAGGGCTGGGAGGTCAGGTAAAACAAGGACTGACAAGTGATGATTCACAATGGTGTCCACTGCTCCTACGATAAGCACAGTCTTTGTGGATCAATGGACAGAAGCCTAATTGGAATGGGTGAAAGGAAAATGGGGAATGAGGTACTATGATCAATAAAAAGCTTCACTTAAAAATTTGCACTGAAAAGCTTTCCCACAAAGAAAATAATTTTGATAAAAATGGAAATTTTGTAATATTTTAACCATGAATATCAATCAAGGCTATAAACAGTCATTAAATTGCTAATATTTAGAAAGAAGGTCAAAACAATCTCATATAGAAATATCAGGGGAAAATTATCCCACAGAGAGGTCAAAATATGACCTACACTGATTTGGTCAATTTCCTTCCAAGTGTTTCCCTGTATTCAAACTAAGCAGCTGAGACCCCTCCCCACTATTGTCAAGGATTTTTAGTTGTTAACCTCTCTCCTGTGCTATTGCCACAGTAGTACCCCTTGAGCTAATGGGTGCCCTAAGAATATTACATCCAGGTATCTAGGGCCATCAACCATACTGTGCCAGAAAGAAGACTTAGGTGTGGGCTAGGTTTGTTCTGATGAACAATCAGTAGCAAGTCGGTGATGCAGACAGAAGAAAGTTCTACTGAATGATCAGTAGGCATAGGCCCTTGGTGCTGGCCCTGTGGGAATTCTCTCTCCTAGGAAGTGTAGGTAGCTGCCTGGCTAACAAGGCCTCTGATCCAGTGTGGTTCTGGGTGCCTCCCAGTGGTCCTTCAACTCACTAGCTTTATATCTTTTGTACAGATTTGGCCTCTCAAGGACCACTTTCTCCACTTAAGGGCTCCTAGTATCCAGATTCTCTACATACATATTTTGCCTTCTTTAACTATCTCCTATGCTCCTTTCCCCTAAACACTTCTTCAATTGGAGGGAAAAAAAAAAAAATATATATATATATATATATATATATATATATATATATATATATTTTATATATATTTATATTTATATATATATATATTTTTTTAACCCAGAGACACTTAATCACTGAGCTATATCCCCAGCCCCCTCCACTTTTTTTTTTTTAATTTTGAGAAAGGTCTCAGTTGCTTAAGACCTCCCTAAGTTGCTGAGGCTGGCTTTGAACTTGAGATCTTCTTGCCTCATCTATCCCAAGTCCTTGGGATTACAGGCATGTACCACTGCTCCCGGCTTATAATATTTTTAAGGTTTATTGGAAGGAACCAGTGTCTCATTAAATCATTAGCAAATATCACTCTTCTTTCAAATGAGTTCTTTCATTGCAAAAACTAAAAGCTGCCAAAGCAAGCTTGAGAATTCATGTTTAAAAAGACTTACTCATAATATTACAAAAATTAGATATGACATCATAAACATTTTTCTCTTGCCATAAATATACTTTCATGTCACTAAGATGGACTGCTTCACACTTTTATTAGCTACATAGTATTCCAACGAATGCATCATATCTTATTTACATAATTCCCCCTCAGTTGTTTAAATTTCTCACTATTCTAAAATAATGATATAATAAAGGCTGTTTACATATATATTTGTGTAATAGGATGATGTATTTCTTTAAGATGTATTCCTAAAATTTGCCAGAATTTTGAAAACAATGAATTGTCAACTAATTTAGTAAACGACTTTGGCAGATATGGGGAGAAGAGTAGAAGAGAAACATGGGAAGAAGAGAAAATAAATCAGTCCAGGGAAATTTATGCCCACACGTTTTCTATTTTTCTCCTCCTAAAATATTTCATATTTTCGGTATGATATATATAATATATGCATATGGTTAAAAGGTCCGGATTTTAAAAATTATTTAAAGAAAAATAAGTCTTCCACTCATATGCTTCCCAATTTCCCAGTTCTCTTCTCCCTAGTTGCTTATTTATTATTTCGGATGTTAGGGTGAACCATACAAGGAAAGCCATTTTGAGATCAAACATGGTTTAAGGATATGCAGCACTGTTCCACTTAATATTACATATATATTCATTTACTTTTTCAAACACATGTCCATAGTTTACTCAGGAATGTATATCAGGACATTGTGCTACAAGTTCATTTTCTTAGGACAAACTATCTGAAAGTCAGTTTTAAGAAATGAAAACCACCAAGGAATGTTAGATAAGTGGAATAGAGGAGGTCTTGGGTGTGGTGTTGTTATTCATTTCCCTAAAATGAATAATAACGGTTTCCTTTAACTTGAAGAGGGAGCAACACTTTTGAAGTCTATAAATTACATAAATAAATGATAGGAAAACATGTGGCATTGAGAAAATCTCCAATATACAAAGCTCAAAGCCCAGTGCTGTTCTCTGGAATCCCAGAGCCCAGCCTCTGGCTTTGCAGACTTGCAAAATGTGCAGAGAGGGTGCTAGAGGGTGCTGTGGTTCAACCTTACTATGGTGGTGTTGGTAGCCAGGATTTGGGAATAAAAATAAAATGGCCTGAAATAATTTTTGCACTAAGAACTACAGATACTTTGTTTATTGAAACTATTCTTTCTTAAGCAGATTTTCTGTTAGAAAAGCAAAAAGAAATTACTAAATCTTCATGGATATATAAGTAGAATAATATCTTTTAATACAAAAGTAGGATTATGGAACGGAAAGAGACTTTACAGAACAGCCAGGTCTTTAGTTTTCTATCAGTTGGGAATCATATCAGGATTGCCTCTGAGATTTGGACTAATTGATCAAACTACAGATTAATGGAGTACAATAAATTGACAGTTGAAGAAAACAATCCCAAGGCAGTAAAAAAAGAAAAAAAATTATTTTCAAATTTAAACCCAGGTTGTGGACTCTGCAGAATTGTTCAGTGATTCTTCCTGTGTCAATCTTCCAGCCTTCTCAAATTACTACTCAGTCATCTTCTCTCTAAAAACACTCTTTAATTTTCTCCTCTCAAATTTTATTTGGAATCACTATGTCCTGGTCAACTGTGCAAATCTATGAACATATTTCCTCACCCTACCCCCAATCCTTCAAATATATTTATCATTATATACAATACAAATGATGGTTGGGATTCTTATCCCAGCCACTGAAACTATTTAACCTATAAGTTACCTACATCATGCTAACCCTTTTTGATGATATCTACATACCATTAATTTAGAAATGCTTAGATTATTCCAATGTGGGATTATCAGCAACAAAAAAATTTCTTTTAACTTCAGTAAAAGCTTGACCTCTACAGAGTCAAAAAGCGTGCTGGGTTATCAGTCTCAATATTCACAATCTCTGGAATGCTCCTGGTCCCTCGGGCTTGTGTTCAGTAGATATTTTATTATTCTGATATTTATTATTCTGTGTAGAGGATCTTGAGCTAATTACAAAATGAAAATCTGGCAATTTTGAAATTGGACCAGTGAGTTTAAAAAGTATGTAGTTATTATTAAATGAACCGAGTCCAAGTAAGTCATCCTACAAAGCACAACCACCGAACTGTTTCCTTTGATCTGAGGTAGCAATAGATATGCAGAGGTCATTCAGGCAACCAAAAGAAGAAACTTGGAAGATTTTGCTGTCTTGTCATGTTTTACTTCTCAAAGCAGAAGCAAAACAAGTGTGGGGAGAATTTAAGGAGAAGATAGCAAAGGTTATCTGGGATTTTTTTTTTTTTTTTTGCTTGAGAAGTAAGGAAGTGTGGCTGGTCAGGTGCGGTTTGTTCTGGTTCATTCGTAAATGAGTATATGAGGTTTTCCTAAAAGCAACAATTATCTGTCTTCTGTTTTACCAGTTTGCATCACCACATAAATAAGAACCTACCTGGTCCAGATTAAAGACTGCAGGTGGGACTTGCATTCCTTACCTCTGCCACTATTCTCTAATTGCTTGTAAGGTCACAAGCAATGAAGTAAACAAGCATGACTGGATTTGTGAAAATCCACTGCTAGGGATGGGAAAACAAATCCCAGGGTCTAATCCAGGGTCAATGAGTCAACAAGGTCCTATTTGTAAGGAAAAGACAATGGTACTTATTGTGTAGACAATGGTTCATTAACACATTTTTTTCCCCAAAGAATTACTTTAGCTACTAAGAAGCGAGCATATCCCTTCATAAAGACAAGTGTCCTCATGCAGAGAAGCTAAATATGACTGTCAGTGTCTCCACACTTAGAGGAGCTTTGCCATTTGCCTGGAATAAGAAGAGTGATGGGAAATGGGAATGATGGATATGGAAAAAGTAGCAAATGTTTCCTAGTGGGTAGTTTACATAGGATTAAATGCCTTAACCAGTTCTGACTCACCAAAAGATTTCTTAGTCCAAAAGGCAAGGTCTGTACCTGGTATGTAAGGGAAGCCAAAGGCCCTTTCTGATTACTTACTTCCCAGAACACTCACAATTCCCACAAAACATTAACACAGATAATGAGAGTAGATTGATTCATCATTGACTGTGTCCATTTAAGAGAAAATGTCCCTAGAAAATAAAGGAACCCTATTGAGATTGAGGTCTGATAATAGAAGAAAAGTACTATAAAAAGGGAAAGAGTGTTAATGTTATATAATTAAAAAATGTTTTCTTGGTTGATTTCAATTAACAAATGTGCATTATAGAAGTACTAAGTTCTTTGCTGGAAATACTTAAGAGATACAAAAAAGGCTAAGATCTATAAAGGTTGCTTTTTCTTTACTCATAAAAGCATTTAAGAATGTCTAAGTTTCAATCCTATAGGCCTATTCTGAGACAAAAGGTACACCATTCAGTTTTACTGCCTGCTTCTGTGTGTATCTTTCTACCAACACAAGACCCTAGGTTATCACCAAACAGAATCAACTATTTTCAAACTAAGTAGTATCTCATGTAAAACCACACACTAGTTTCATCTCCCCTGGAGATGTAACAAAACCTTTTCAGTCCAACCACAAGATTTCATTGATGGTAATAGTACACTTCTGGAAATCCAAAAATGGATCCAATAATGACAAGCAGTACCCGTCATAAAGTTGAAGAAAAAAAAAGTGTTCAATTATACTTGACCTAGTTTAAGATATTTATGTAATGTTTGAGCATTTTTTCAATTAGAAGGAAAATTACATAAACAAAAAAACATTTGTTTAACAAGCTTGACTTTTTAGTAATTCAACAGTAATCAAAAGAGTTCTAAGGGTGTTTTGACAGTTTGGTTCACATACACACACCAGAGATTACATATTGTGGTTTTTAAAATAATGACCCCTTATAATGTAAACTCTCTTTATAGTTTCTCTCATCCAAACAATGAAATATATTTTTAGAAGTTTCATTAGAAGGCATAATTTCTCAAAAAGGTAGAGTGATGTTAGGCAAATGGTAATTCAGAAGGAATTTATAGAAAACAAACTAATCATTCTTTTAGAATGATACTGAATTAAAATTATTGCACTCATTTTCTTATCATTTTCCCAATTGCAGCTACTAACAGAAAATTTCTAAATTTTAGGCTATTTTTTTAAGTAATACCACAGGTCAGCCCACATTGAAAATAGAGAAGATTCATCATAAACATCTTAAAAGCATTCAAGCCTTCATATGAAGCAATGTCAGTCATTCCTGAACAGCATTCTCCAGTAACATCAGAGGGATTCAGTCTCCAGCATGCATTTGACAGATTAGGTTTTTAACAACACACTCCACTATAGTCAGGTTGTAAAACAGGAGATGATATTTTCAGCCTGCCAAGTCAAATTCACAAAAGTTTTTGCAGGAAATGTTCCTCTAATTATAAATGTTATGTTTTGTAGGTGCCATTTCAGTACAAATGAGTTGATCTATATTTTACATTTTATAAGTTTGTTTCTAAGCCATCTGTATGAAATTGCATTAATCAACATGGATGTTTTTTAAAAAAGGATTTTTTAAAAATCATACTCAGATTATAAAGATTTTTGATTGATTCTTCTTCCATTTGTATTTAAGAAAGGATCTAAAATGTTTGAAGATGTTTTTGAAAAAAGAAATATTAGTTGCCAGTAATTGCTCATTATTTAAAAGCTTTATCTGTTCAAATCTGTTTAGCCACACACTGTCTTGATATATTTAGTAAGCCTTTTATATAGTCACAGGCCTGAAAGCCCCTAAATTGAGATATTTGGTAAACAAAATCTCTTTGATGTGCTTTCCTCCAGTGGTTCAGTCCAACTAACATAAACTGGAAAATAATTGGCCGTACAGATTTTAGCTACTAGGCTTCCTCTATCCTACAATGCACTCGCCCCAACACTCCCTCCCCAGTTTAACTTTTCTGAAGGCAAAATGTCTTTGTATCAGTGTACTCTACTTAAAATAGTACCATGTTCTTTTCCAATGACCTGGCAGTAAGGGGTTGTTTGTTCATTTGTATGAAAAAGTAAAGGTACTGTTTACAAATTAGTGGTGAATCTTACAACCAGAAGTGCTTGCACAATCGCCTGCACTTAAGTATATTGCACAAGCTCCTTTTGACCTCTTTCTTCCTTCAAAGAATGTGTTGACCACATTCATGTTATTGACATTGAAACCATGACCTCAGTTTACAGGTGACCTCCAAATAAATATTTACGTACCCAAGAATTAGACTACCTACCACCATAAAGTCTTAAAAAGTCACTCTTGATAAAAATCTAAATAAGTCCAAATAAGAAATACCCATTCTCATGTTTCAATTATTTTTCTTAATTTCTCAGCAGTAACTAATCTGCCATTCAGGATTGACAAATCTTGAATTCTAAAATGGAAACTTAAACAAAATGTTTTTCCCCCCAACTAAATGACCAGTAATAAAGGGCAAGTTGTACCAACCTGAATTATTAATACAACTAATGTTCTTTACACTGGAAAATGTAAAGTTTTAACCAGTTTAGGATGCTTACTCAGCTATTGTGAAAGTTTCTCAATCCAAAAATTGGCTTACATTTTGGATTATTACCTGAAATAACATAGGTCTGACTACGTATAATGAAAAGGCAGTAATTGAAAGAATAGACATTAACCACCTTTCTCATGAATTTGAGGATTGTCCTATTGTTGTTTGTTTATTTGTTTGTTTTAACTTGGTCAGCAATTTTCCTGTACATTATCAACTTAGAAGAGAATGATAAGTGGTCATATTACAAAGATAACTAATTATATAAGTCAAATGTCTCTCTTTCACATAAGAAAGACCAACACAGAGAAAGACATGCCTGAAATTAGGAGGTGATACATAATAGATTGGTATATAGATAGATAGATAGAAGTAGAGACATATAATGCTATGAGATATGCTATAGAAGTACTTTGATAACAGTTCTATCATTCTTGGGGTATTTTTGCCTTTTCATTTTTATTGTTTTTGTTTTTGAAGCACTGGGGATTGAACTCAGGCGTGCTCTACCACTGAGTTATATCCCAGCCCTTTTAAATTTAATTGTTTGTTTGTTTGTTTTTTAAATTTTGAGACAGGGTCTAAGTTGCTGAGGCTTTCTCAAACTTGTAATACTCCTGCCTCAATTTCCCAAGTCAATGGGATTATAGGCTTGGGCCACTGTACCAGGTATCGTTGGGGTATTGCTATCCAAATTCAGTCTTGACCATATGAAGAGAAGCCCCCACAAACTCCTTGGTCATGAAAAGACAGAACTTGGTATTGAAAAACCTGGGATAAAGCCCCTGGTCAGTCACTCTATGCCTCATTACATTTGTTAATTAAGAAAATAGTTTATTTCAGAGGGCACTGGAGATTCTTAGTGGAAATATATACACTTTCTAAATTATTAATAGCTCTACAGGTGTTACTTTAAAACATGTAAATAATAAAATATTATCTTTTGAAAAATGAGCAGGGGTTTCAGGGATTATTTAAATAATCAGAAAAGGCCATGCGTAGTGGTACATACCTGAAATCTCAGTGACTCTGGAAGCTAAGACAAGTGGATCACAAGTTCAAGGCATGCCTTAGCAACTTAGCCAGACACTGTCTTAAAATTTAAAAATAGAAAGGACTGGGGATGTAGCTCAGGGGTACAGCACTCCTTAATTCAATCTCCAGTGCCACAAAATCATCATCATCATTGAAAAACACCAGAGGAGCTGGGGATGTAGCTCAAGCGGTAACACGCTCACCTGGCATGTGAGGGGCGCTGGGTTCAATCCTCAGCACCACATAAAAATAAAAATACAAGATGTTGTGTCCACCGAAAACTTAAAAATAAATATTAAAAAATTCATGCCTTCTGGCTGTGAAAAATTTATTCCATTGAAATTTGGGGACCAAGAAGAAAATGTTAAGGCTCTTGAACTACTATTCCTAATAGCTTTCTTTATTCTCTGTTCTGGGTTCTGGAAATAGAGAAAGGAACAAATAACCAAGGCATAATCTCTTTGATGCTGAGTGTCAAGTACAAGAGACACACGTTATTCAAATAATCACCCAGATACTTAAAAACAATGAAAAGCCTTTAGAGGCAACCAGGGGGCCCTGAAACATGTAAGCAATGGACTTAATCTATCTTTGTTGTTATTGTAAGAAATGATACTAAGGAAGTAGCATGGGCTAAAACATACATGAGATATGCAACAACCAGATTTAGAGAGAGGTAAGTGGCAGGAACATTCCAGGTAGAGGGAACTCCCTTAGCAAAGGCCTTGAGAGAAAAGGGCCTAAAAAGTGGATGTGTTGATGGAGCCCAACCTGGTGGCAGCCGAAAGGGGAGCAGGTCTACAACTGAAAGCAATGGGATTTATACAGAGGAAAAAAAAAACAGATTATTTTATTTAAATAACACTGTGGAAAATAAATGAGGGGAACAAGAATGAGTAACAGTAGGTTTGATTATTATAGTAAGTTTGGTTGCATGGAGAATTTGATCATGTCAAAAGGGATACGGGTAACAACCCACAGCAATGGCTGTAGATGAAGAGAAAAGGTGTAGTATACGTCTTGAGGGGCTACAACTTTTAAGACAAGCATGAAAGAAGGGATGAGAAAATCAGAGGGATGTTAGAAAGATATGGAGTCACAGGGAAAAAATGCTACTAGGTAATGGAATAAGATGAAGACTGAAACAAGAATACTCATTACATTCAGTGACACAGAGGTCATTACCAAGAACTTTGTAGGTGGAGATATGGGGACAAAGCTAGTTAAAAGATTAAGAGGGAATAAGGAAATGGGACCAATTTGTTTAAAAGATATGGTTGTGAAAATTCAAAGTAAAATATTTTTGGTGGTTAAGGAAGAAGATTGGGCCATTTTACTTATCTCTCAAGTTATAAAAGTCAGTCTCTTAGCTTATTGGTCTAATTTTTTTTCTCCCTTTAGCATGGTCCTATCCATGCTATAGACTTAGTATTTGAGGAAGAGAGCAGATATTGAACTAATGTATTTAGATTTGAAAAGTGAAAAAAGAGTGGGTTATTCTTCATTCACTATTCACTAAAAACAAGTCTCATATGAGGGTTCATGGTTTATAAAAACTGCTTTCCATGATGTTTCTGGAAAGGGAATTTAAAAAATGCAGTTTCTCTATGTACGTCTGAGCTTCCCTCTCATTCAAAGGCTTCTT
Source organism: Marmota monax (assembly GCF_021218885.2). Taxonomy (NCBI): domain Eukaryota; kingdom Metazoa; phylum Chordata; class Mammalia; order Rodentia; family Sciuridae; genus Marmota; species Marmota monax. Next base: position 22,484,513 of record NW_026692781.1, read on the forward strand.
TCTCAAACAATTATGCAGAGCCACATCCTATTCCCTCCTAACTTCTCTTGTGTGTCCATCTTACCCACCTTTGTCTTCTCTGGCTTGGATCCAATATTGAGCACCCGTCAGTTATGGGCTCTTGGGAGACTTCTGCCAAGTTTTCCAGCCCCAGCCACTGGTGCTGTGCTGGTCTCCATGAGGCTCACAAAATGAGATTCCAGCCTCTCTGCCACTCTCTGTTGCCACTTACTGATAAGAAACCACATGTCAGTGGTTGGCACTTGGTGCTTATCTTGCAGATCCTGTTAGCCCACCTTCCCAACAGAAGATTGGCTCAACATCATATAGACTCTACCACCTCTTTCTGGAAGTTTTCTTCTAGCTAAACCTACCAGTTGATACAGAGTGTAATATATTCTGCAATTCAGATATATACAAATTTTTTATTTACCATTATTGACCACATTTATTGGCCATTTAACAGAAACGATTAGAATCCTTAAGGATCCCAAAAACTTTATGAAATTATAACAAAAAAATATTTTTAAGAATGTTCTGGAAGCCATTTTCCCAATCCTTGGCTGCTGAGTTCTCAAATGAATCTAGAGAACAAATACACGGAGAGTACCTGTAGGGAATGTGTTGCGTTCTATTTTGAAATAAAATATGACAGACAACTTATATACAGTAGCCATACATTTTTCCAATTTGGAAGAAAAACCAACAACTGAAGTTAGAAAGATATACATTTTAAACTATAATGCAGGATATTATTTGACTGAATTCATTTCACTGAAGAGGATAAATAGATGGAAAATAAGCACATGAGAGGAGAATGAACATTACTAGCCATCAGGTAAATACAAATTAAAACCACAAAAAATAATACTACTTACCTGTCAGAATAGCTAAAACAAAAATAGCAACACCACCAAATGCTAATGAGGATGTGCAAAAATCAGATCACACATACATTGCTGGTGGGAAGTAGAAAGATAATTTTTTACAGCCTGGTAGTTTCTTATGCAAATTCACATGCAATTACTATTTGACTCAGCAGTTGCACTTTGGAGTATCTGTCTCAGAGAAATTACAACTTACTTTCACACAAAAATATGCACATGCTCATAGGAGCTTTATTTGTTATAGTCAAAAACCTGAAACAACCCAGAAGTCCTTCAACAGATGAATGGTTAAACTGTGGTATATCTAAGGAATACAATTCAGTCATAAAAACAAGTAAATTATTAATACAGACAACAACTTGGATGAATCTTCAGAGAATTATCCTGAAGAAAAAAGCCAATCACAAATATTATATTCCTTACAATTCCTTTAATATATCATTTTTGAGATGACAATAGTTTAGAATGAAGGACATAGTAGTGGTTGCCAGAGATTAGGGATGGGGATGAGATGTGCAGATTGGGAGAAAAGTCCACGTGAGTAGAAAAAGTCAAAAGGAGGGATTCTGTAGTGATGAAAGTGTTTAAGAACTTGACTTTGATGGTAGAAACAGGACATCTACACATGACAAAATTACATAAAATTAAACCCCACACACTAATGAGTGCCAGTAAAAGTAGGAAGATCTAGATAAAGTCATGGGACTATATTAATGTCAATGTCATTGTGATGCTATTATATTAGTTTTCCAAAATGTCACCACTGAGGGAAACTGGGAAAAGAACAAATGAGATGTCTCTATATTATTACTTAAACTACATGTGAATCTATAAATATCTCAATAAAAATTCAAGTAAAAAAGACTACAAAGCAAATTTTCTTCCAAAAGTCTTTTTAAAATACCTTTATTTAGTTTATTTATTGTTTTATGCGGTGATGAGGATCAAACCTAGGGTCTCAAATATGCTAGTTGAACACTCTACTGCTGAGCCACTGCCCCAGCCCCTCTCACAGTCTTCACTATTACTTAGGTCTTCCTCTAAGTAAAATGGTTATGAGGAATGCCCACTAAAAAGCAGTCATTTTGCCACATATAGGTTAAGACAGCTGTATCAGTAAGCTACTCCACCATGAGGTGAAAAATGACAGTTTAAATAATATGCCAATACTCAGTTTACTATGCGAAAACCATAATCATTAAGTTTATTCTAAAAGTGAGTTTTTTGCAACTCAATTCTATGAAAATAAATATAGGAACTTCCATCTGGGCAGGAGTTTGAAAATGGCTCTTTAACTTGCCTAACAGAACTCTGACTTTGCTTTCTATACAAAGAGCAGCTACATGAGGATCATCCATCAATCTGCAACCCAGAATGCTGTGGTTTCAGGAGCAGACTTGGTTATGAATTCTCTCTGCTCTTCCTCTCATAAGCTCATCTGAGACATCTGACTCATGAGAGGAGCTCATTCCCCTTCTTCTCAAAGGTTACCTACACCACAGCAATCAGGCCACACAAACATTCCACTGCTAACCTGTTCTAGCACAGACATGCTTCCACACGTTTTTATTTTACCTTCTGTTTTAGAAAGAAACTGTTCCTACATTTTCTTATATTATGAGTAAAATGTGTTGTCTAGCCCATATTATTAAGTATCTCATATGTAATAATTTTTGAGATAAATTTCTCTTAGTGAGTTTGGGAAAATGAACTGCCCCATAAGCTACGAAACTATAATTCCTTAGATTCAATTATGAGAAATATATAATGCCAATGTGATTCTTTTTTGCCCTACCAAAAAATTCAGATGTAATTTTTGTTCTCATTTTACTACTTTTAATCTAATCATCACTATTTTCTTTACCCAACTACTTACATCATTATAATTTGTCTTAGAGGCATTTTTTTTTCTTTAGGCACTGGGGATTTTTTCTTTAGTACTCAGGGACACTCAACCACTAAGCTACATCCCCAACCTATTTTGTATTTTATTTAGAGACAGGGTCTCACTGAGTTGCTTAGCACCTCACTGTCATTGAGGGTGGCTTTGAACTCTCAGTCCTCCTGTCTCAGCCTCCCAAGCCACTGGGATTACAGGCATGTGCCACCTTGTCCAGCTTAAAGGCAAATTAAAAAAAATTTAAATCTCAACTTGCCTTAATTTTAAGTCTAACAATTAAATAATAATGTCATTTGCATAGTATTATGCACTTTAAGCATTTTAATTCCTCTATAGAAAAAAATAGGCACTGTATTTGGGAATACATTTAGCAGAGAGACACATGCAGGATTATTTAATGTGTTTGTTTTCATTTATTTAAAAACTTAAGACTCAGGGATATTCACTTCCCTATTTTATTAATTTCATATACTTCTCTCTGTTTTTTGTTTGTTTTGCTTCTGTATTAGGGATTTAACCCAGGGGTGCTTTACCACTGAACTACATCCCCAGTTATTTTTTGTTTGTTTGTTTGTTTGTTTTTTAGACAGGTCTTACTAAGTTGCTTAGGATTTTGCTACATTGTTCAGGTTGGCTTCAAACTTATGATCCTCCTGCCTCAGCTTCCTGAGTTGCTGAGATTACAGGTATGTACCACAGCACCTGGCAGTGATTTAATTACTTGAATCTGAATTAAAATCACCAAGCAAAATTCACATAGCAGATGAAAGAGAGAGAGAGAGAGAGAGAGAGAGAGAGAGAGACACTCTGTCGGAGTTCTCCCAAATAGTTTCTAACCCCATATCAAAGAAATGACTCCTGAATAAATATATTTTCTGCCTGAATGTAAGCAAAATTCAAAGGAGGAAAATTTTTGATTACAAAAAGGAATTTATTTTTAAGAAATGATTAAGATGCAAGAGATTATCAAGTCACTATTAAAAAGAATTGCATTTTTAATATATTGCTATATCAGTTTGCAAATAGAAAGATGATAAAGGACATCACATATTTCTTGGCTTTATGAAGCAATCTTTTCTCTGATCCTCTACTAGGAATCAAAGGACATGTCATAATTTTGTTCAAGCCCCCACCAAGAATCTGTTTCCTAACTTCTTTCCATCTCTATTTCTCTTGTCTTCTATAAAAAGTGATGTCTATTAGAATTTCGGAGAAAGCTGAATGCAGACAACTAAGCCATGTGGTTTTGTGGCCTGGTCCTCTATTCACTCTCTGAGGGGTGAATTTTTTTTAATGGTGTTTTTTGGTTTATTTGCTTATCATACTTAACTTTATTTTCAATTCTAGAATCAGGAAACACTTTGGACCAAAAATGGTTCCAAACGCCCTGTTCAACTATACAAGCAGGTTATTTTTATAGCTAGAGAAAAAGAAGTGACATATAGAAAATAGAAGTGAGGTACAGAGGCAACCTGATTGTTTACAGCTTTTGTCTGTCTTATTTGAACATGATTAGAACAGATGGCTGGCTGTAATTGGCTGAGATTCAATACTTGTTCTAAGAGTGTTAGTCTCTTTACATATCAAGTTAGATTATAGTTAACTATGTATGGAGAAACCTCTAGGTCAAACTTAAAATGTGTACAGAGGCAGCTTTGAACCAAACTTAACAAGATGAAGAGCAATTTTTTATCATCATCAAAAGTCCTTGTCTTCCCCCATGATGAGAAAATATTTTTTTTCTGGATTTCTCCACACTCATGTACAAACTGCTAGCCTCCTAAAGCAGAAAAGTGTACGAACTAAATATAGAGATATTTGTTTTCACTTTCCCCCACAAATATTTTGCTCTTATTACACAGATGAGCAAAAGATGGACTCTTCTGTGTTTGTCCCTAAGTTGTTAATTTCTTCACTTTAGGCAGAGACCTATTAGCTTAAAAGCCTGCTGAAACCAAACCCCAAATTTCACATATCCACATATTGTAGAGAGAACTCAAACAAGCAAATTTATAGGCATTTAGAGCCTAAAATATCCTATGAAACTTGCACAAATGGACCGTGCAATCTAACCCTGAGCAGAGGAGATGTTGTTAAAGGAAGATATTGATGATATAGAGCCTTGCAAATGTGAGGCCTCAAGCTGCGATTCCCTTTGAAGATCTCAGATTCAGAGACTCCCCGGGGGCCGTTTCCATCTTTGTCTTAGCTATGGTTTTCACTGGATTACGGTGGCAGTAATTCCCAGTTCCAGGTTTGCCATGGCTTGTCTGGATGAGAACTCTTGTAGGTGATAGTTCTAATCAGTAGTGACCATCCACCTACAGTGAACCTTGCTTTTGTTCTTGCCTCCCATGACCCTATGTCTTAAGGAGGCTGACCTGCTTGTGCAAGCTCAACTAAAGAAAGAAGAAGTCAGGCCTCATTTTTCTGCTCATAGCAAAAATTCCAGACCTAGACCTGAGATTTTTGCTCTTCTTATTCCTGGATTCCTGCTTAACTTTTGGACCTGTAACTGATTCAAATTTTCTGATTTAAACACTGAGCTCCTTTTCTTAGATATATACTGTAGAGTAGGCTCTCTGGTTATCTCTTATTTCTATAGTTACAAAGTGACTACTTTGTACAATGTCCCATAGGTTTGCCCACTCTTCTTTGAGCCCCAAAGCTCTAACAGCTTTTTAAAGACAGCCTTCAAATCCTCTTATGAATGCTAATTCCCATGTCTTTGGGGAGCCTGCTCCTAGTTAGAAAGGGATATCCTCAGAGCTGCCACCCACACTTTCTCCTGCTCTTTTCTGAGTCAAAGTCTAAGCCTATTCTCATCACAAAAGAGCCATCAGAATATTTGAGAATGATCTCCCTGGAGAAGTTGTGTGGAGCCCATTGCTCCGGATATACTATTCAGATATGAAGGCAACTTGAACTCAAATTATTTATCAGTTTGCTTGCTCATGCAAGGCATTCATTCATCCAAATTGAATTACAGGAACACCCTAGGAATACCCTTAATTATTTCGTATTTTCTTAACCTGGATAAGTTAATTGAACTCTAATGTTCAAACAGGACACCACTTATACTGATGATATTAGGCATTTCACATAGATGGTTCCCTCTACAATGGTCTCCTTTCAGTTCCTCATATACACCAAAACATGTGGACAGGAATTACCAGGTATTACATGATCTGGCTTCTGCTCACTTCTCCATCCCCATCTTTTCTCACTTTCCTTCTCAGTCCATCTACACTAACTTCTTTCTATTCCTCAAATAGTCTCACTGGCATCGAGGATTCTTTAGTTGTTTTTGCTTTCGCCTGACATGATTTAGCCCCTGCTCTTCTTCCTCCCCCAGGTCTTAGTTCCCTTAACAACATTTCCTCTGCTCAGGGTTAGATTGCATGGTCCATTTGTGCATTTATATCATGGGAAACTGCAGGGTATCATGATGTACAGGTAATTAAAATAGCATTTGTTTCACATTTTCAAAATATTATCTTGGTTACACTTCCTTACCTGATAGTCTCTGTCTGTAGATTGCAAGCTCTGTGAGGTCAGAGGCTGTGTCAACATAGCAAATGGGCAATACGCATTTGTTAAATGAATACCTAATCAAACTATGATTTTCTAATAAATCCCCTCAATGAAATGTCTCACTTCCACTTAGATTGGTTACACCATGGACATATTTACATTATTTTGTGAATATAAAAATTACACCTGGTGTCATTGTCTCCCCACATCAGCCTACCACTGGGCTTTACCTGTTTGAAAATTGAGAAGTAAAATGAAGTTGCCTTTGTATTAGAGTTAAATAATCCTTTAAAATAAGGAAAAAAGCTCAGACAACAAAAATACCAATTTGTTCATGCTGGAAGCCTGAAGGCTTCCACTGAGAGGTACTTAAAAAGACATTCCATTCTTTAATCTTCATGTTTGCAAATGTTGACTCTGACAGTTTGCAGGCCAAAACACAGAAACCTCAACATTGGCAGAGAATGTTATCTGGAAGAGAACGTCTGACCAAATATTCAATTATCTCATTGCCAGGAAGTGTCTTCTCTATCAGTCACTTTTGTTATGTTTGAGAGGATTTTCCTAACAGTCTGGTTTTTCTTCTTAACGGAATTTTAAAAACCAATGTTTTTGAGAGAAATGGCACCATTGTGAAGATTTGCATTGTCTTTCTCTGACCAAACCATCCTCATTTTTGCTAAATCACCCACAATGGTATGTTCTGCTTTTTTCTCCAATTGAAATGTGTTTATGTATCTTACCAAAATAGAAACAGTCACTGTAATCAGTTCCCTCAGAAAGGCAGGAAGCATTGGCTCTTCCTTTATAATAGGATGTTGGTTCATGGGAACAAGTACCACAGTAAGTCCTGACCAAAATGCAGGGAGAACTGATTCTTTTTATTAGATTATTGTAACAAACCAGGTCCTACTACCATAGAAGTTTCAGTAACTGTTAAGTAAAACACTCAGTTTTTGTAGAAGTCTTAAGTTCATCTAATCTAATGAATGGATTGTTAATCAAACTTTTGAAGAGGTACCGTTTCAACCTTAAACTTTTAATGATTATTTTATTAATTCATTAACTTCAAAAATCCATATTACCTTTCAAATAGTTTTATAATTAACGCAGGCAAATGCCCAAGAAAATACACTAATCTTATTCAACATCTTCAAATCTTCAAATGTTGTCCTGAGATCTAAGAGTAGGACATTCAAACCATAGATCCTAAAATTATCAGATCAGTTCTTTGATGCTGGAACATGTTGACCTTAAGAGACATTGTAGTGAATTGAGAGTAGGGGGAGAAAATGTTTGGTGAAATATCAAGACTAGACACATAGGAGCAAATTACAGAAAGGAAGAAGTATTAAGGATGAGGAAGAGCTGAGCCCCAGCCTATCTTAGGATGTCAACCAAGAAGAGCTTTGGAACATGACCTCATTGCATCCTGGAGTTGTTAGAGCAACTGGGCAAAGGATGGTGAGCCCCAGGCATGGTAAGTTCTGCTTATCGTTCTAAGCAAAATTATCTCCTTTCTTACTTGTTGTACATGTCTATCACAAGTATTATCTAGTAATTCATCTGTCTTTTTAAGCTTCTTGAGGCAAGCATTGTGTCTTATAGCCACCCATGCCACCACTCATCAGTGCCTGGCATGGAGTAATATGCTTAAAAAGGTGTGTTAAATAAATGAATACATGAGTTTTTACAATACTTGAGTCACAATACCTGAAGTTCAGTGTTAACAAATGAGGTAAGTGTATCTTCAAATATAGTTCAGTTCCTGTTATTTAAATCATAAACAATATACAATTTGTTACTTGATTAATGCTTCTAAATAAACACATTGAAAAACACTAATTCAAGAACAGCAAATGCAAAATAATGTTCCCTTATTTGGAGAATGATTTTCAAACGGAACAATACTCAGCATTTTGGGGGGAGGAGAGTGGGGGGTTGTTATGGGGGATTGAACCCGGGGCACTTTGCCACTAAAACATATCACCCAACACTCAGCATTTTTAATTGCTCAGTTTGGGACTAGTTCTGCTTTCTTATCTTTGCTAACCTCACATTTGTTGATGGCACACACTCTGTAGTCATCCCAGAGCATTAAATTCACTTTTAAGCAAAATGTGATGCCTCCCCTCTGACAATTTTCTATCCCAGTTTCTCCCACAACCAGCTCCACCATGCTCATGAATATTGTCTTTCACCTTTACTGTTTGACGAAACATTAATAATAACGCCACTATTGATTGGCCTTTATAATTCATGAAACATGACAAGAAATGGTAGAGTATTTAATTTTATAGCAATATTTGAAAATAACTGAAGTTTAGAAAACTTAGATAAATTGCCCATGTCAAAGTTACTGCCACTGTTATGTACACAGAACTCAAAAGAGGGAGAAACAGATGTAGTATTGGCCAGTGATGGCACATTGGTAATTGTCAACTCCACAGGAATACATGAGATACCTAACTCAGGAAGAGCACATGGAACAAGTGTAAAGGGTGCCAAATCCTGGGTGAATAAGAATGGGAAGGGTCAGGATGAAGAACCAGAGAGTGAGAGCAACCGGAAAGTAACATTAAGATTTTAAAAACCAGATACCAGCTCAAGAGGTGAATCTTTACCCTCCTTCTGCTAATCCTTCTTCTAAGAGGATGGACTTTCCTTTTCTTTCTTATCTGTTTTTCTCAACTCCTATACAAAATATGCCATTTATAAAAACTGAAGCTGAAGAAGGCATTCATATTTTTTTAAAGTTTTCTCTCTTTTTTTTCATTTGTTGATGGACCTTTATTTTATTTATATATGGTGCTGAGAATTGAACCTAGGGCCTCACACATGCTAGACAAGCTCTCTACCACTGAGCTACAGCCCCAGCCCATGTTGTTTTTTAAATCCAACATTACATGCTGAGAGAATATTTCATTTTTATTTCATGTTGTCTTAGGTCAATGTGCAAGTTATTGGGCTACTCACAAGTCTGAGTGACATTCCTGAGAACTTACTGTAAAACAAAGAATCTTACTGTAGACATAGTGACAATGTGGAAATCCTTTGTGGTTTGACTGGGTTGCTAATCAGAATCTGCAATTTTGAAAATTTTCTTTTGGAATTGTCATTATGTATACATAATTAAAAGTCATTTCAATCAGCTTGCATTTTTGAATGAAATGAAAAATTATATTTTCAAATACCCTTCCAAAACTACATTCAACTTTTTAAATTATGAATTTTCTCATTCATTTAATATTTTATCTGATTAAAATTCTGAGTAATTCATATATAGGCTAATTTTAAATTGACTTATTTTACATTTTTGAGGAAATAATTTAAGAGTATACACACAATTTCAAAGGTAATTTTTATGTGAGGGTATAAACATTATAAAAATTTGGAGTGAATCTATACCTTTGGGAAGATTTCCATGGCAAGGTAGAATCCATCCCTCATGGTCTCCCTCATGCTGCTGATCATTCTTACATATTCCCTAAAGCAGAACCTCTACCTGCTAAGAATACCTGCTAAGTTAGGTCTGGGTCCTTTCTTTATTGGAAAGCAATAATAGTGCTTTCCAGTGAAAATATATAGTAATTCAGATAAATTCTAACTAGTCCTGATTATATTACTTATTGTATTTCATTACAATTTTGTTTATTTTACTTTTATCTTTTAAAGTATAAAATAATTTTATTCCCATGAAAATTGCAGAGGAATGAATTTATTTCTCCAGTGTTAGTCTATAATGCTTTCTTTTGTTTCTTATCAGTGGTTGTTTCAAAAGAAACAATTTTCAAAAGCCATAAAAGTTCTTCCACATAGTTGAGGTAAAATAAAGAAAAAATTCCTAGGCAGCATTTTTAAAGCCTGGTGTGAGATATTTTGTCTACTTAAAACTAAGAAACCGCAAAAGTAAAAAAGAAAAAAATATATAAAGTTCTTCTTAGTACACACCGCCAACATGGTTCAGGTGGCTCATGGAGGTTGGCTGAGTGAGGAAGAAGAACTCTTTTGAGGGTAATGCCAGAAAGCTGGTAGAAACTGTAAATGTTATTGATCAGAATAGGACTTTTGTGATTGGATCTTTCACTAATGCAAGGAGACAGGTCATGCCTTTCAAACACATGCAGCTCTCTGACTCCATCAAGTTCCTATACAGGACCTGCCGGATGTACATCCCACTTCATCTGATCAGGACAAGAAGGGTGGCCACAAGATAGGTCAAGAAGATTAAAGCTAGAGAGAGGAAAGTCAAAATTACAGATTTTGATCACCTTAAAGCCTAGAAGACAAAGAAAATAAGAAATAAAATAATCAACAATGAAACTAGGAAACTTCGAAGGGCCACTACTCTCCTGAAAGCTTTTCCCAAAAAAGTACCTGTCACTAGGTTGCAGCTATAGCTGCTGTTAAAACTAGAATTCCAGCAAAAGAGATGACCCCTCCTTGCAAGAAGGATCCAGCCAGAAGTTTCTGGCCAAAAAGTCACAGGCCAGCATGCAGCACCTCTTCTGATAGCTCAGAAGGATCAGAAAACTCCAGCCCAGAGGGCACCTTACCCTAAGGCACCTGGAAAGAAAGAAAGAAAGAAACAAAGAAAGAAAGAAAGAAAGAGAGAGAGAGAGAAAGAGAGAAAGAGAGAAAGGGAGAAAGGGGGAGGGAAGGAGGGAGGGAGGGAGAGAGAGAGAAAGAAAGAGGAAAGAAAGAAAGAAAGAAAGAGGGAGGGAGTTATCAAAGTAACAAAGGTTCTTTTTGACCAAAAAAAATTATATTTACATTTTGCATTAATTCTCTGTATCTGTTAATTATTCTTTTTATTAACATTTATTATTTATTATGTATCGATATGTAATTGTTTAACAGGATGTTACTATAAGTTAAATGAACTTAACTTTCCTTTGTCCTATTCAGAGTACTTGCCTAGAAATGACTTCTCTAAATTTGCAATTTCCAGAGTCTGCACTGATTCTGTTCATCTTTTATAGGATGGTCTGATGCTCATAATTTTTCAGTCAAGCTGCATACTTATTCATACTACAAACCTGTGTTGAGAACTTACTTCTCTATCTGGCCAGGTACTGTGTTAGATACATAATCCAGAAATGCACTCTACCTTGCGCTGGAAATCCCCTCTCCTCCCCCACAGATCCCGGCTCCATGTGTGAGGGTTCATCTATCTGGTCTTATCCCTGAGGACTCAACTTAAGTGTCCCCATGAGTGGTCCTGTGCACTGTCCCCACCAAGCTGTAGCAAGTCTTCTTCTCAACAGTACACACTTTGTGTATCTCTAATAAAGTCATCATTGCTTCATGTAGAATCCATTTTCCTGATGGGATCCTTCACCCAAATGTAAGCTGTTCAGGGCAGAAGGCTTCTGGACAGCAATTGGAGAACAATTCAGGTGTCAATATAGCTGGATTTTCAGGTGCCAAGGAAAAGGGGATGGGCCTATTCTCTCTGACTATCTAAAGATTGCATTTTAATCCTAAATTTAAATTGCTTCAAACTTTGAAAAAAATTATATCTAAGAGTTTAAAGTCACAATTCCTTATTTTTTTAATTTCATGAGGAGAAATTGCCTCTGAAGAGTTCTTTAACTTTGGGAAAGGAAATGTTTAATCAGCAAAAATTTAAACAGATATTTCTGAGGAGGAAGTTACTTGAGGAAGCAGAAGGGCAACCATGCATGTGCACTGAGCAGGAAGTAGGTAAACATCGGGCCTCTGAGTTAGATCTTGTAAAATCCAGGGACACAGTGATTTGGGAGGGGTTCCTAGAGATATTTACTAGTAATGAAGGAGAGCCTGATGAGGAGCCTATCTTCTTCCTAATTATATTACTTTTAATGCAAAACAACAAATAGAAAGCAGATTTCTCAAACACCCCAAAAGCTGAACTGCCTGGGGAAAATGATGCATCTGCAAATCAGCCTGGACTAGTTCTCAAATACTTTGCACAAATTAATAAATTAAAGTAGCGGCCAAGCAGGACATAGCAGGTGAGAAAAAAAATACGCAGAAACAGCCAGGAGATAAGTTCCTGATAAAAGCATTCTTTTCAAAGAACAGCAAGAACCCAGACTGGAAGGTTGGTGTTGTCAATTTAAGTCTGATTCCTCTCAAGAAAAGATGTGATGAACAGATAACAGTAATTTTAATTAGCACTTTGGTTGTTCATAAAGTATTTCAAGACATTTCAAAGCAGTTCTTTTAAACCTCTTAAATGCTTATACATCCTGTTAATTTATGTTATAAAAAGGATGACTTATTAAGCAAATATTGACATCAATCCAGACGATTATGGCAAACTTTGAAATGCTGGAGTCCAAACCAATAGATTTTATTTGTCCACACTACTAATTAAGGATTTGAAGCTAAATTTAAAAGCAAAAACCTATTACTCTTCATATGATGTTTCATTAGTTATTAAGGATTTATGCATTGTTACACATTAAAAACATATATACATTGCATTTGAAACAAAAAGAAAACTTTAAAGAGACTATAAAGCATGATGAACCTCCTTGGTTAATAAGCAAGGTACTCCCTGTTCACAAACATTCAAGCCCAGGAGAGTCAGTCATGAGCAGGTCACCAAAGGCTCTGACTCCTTGGGTCAGAGCCTGAGAATCCCAACTCTGGCTAGGAACCAAAACAGAACTTTATAGACATATACAGAAACATAAACAAACACACAAACAAACCCCAAGACATTGTGAACTAGAAGTTTGAGGTAGAGTTCTATAGACAACAGACACAAAACCTGGGTGACACTCTCCCAAAACTTAACGCTAGAGCATTTGGTATGCTTTGCTGATGACCTAATCTAAGCTACAGCAATGTCTCTAAATTAAGAATTAGTGTGTTAGTAAGTATAAACTTATAGAATTATTCTTGAACCCCGCTTCTTAAGTCAGACCTTGCAGGGTACTTTGACTTTTGCATTTGTTAAAAGCAATATTGGATGTTGTGTTATTTCTGCCTACTCTAAATGTGTTCACCACTTTTTAAGTGGGAAGCATGTAGCAGAAAGGTTAGAACTTTTCCCTACATCAGACAAAAAATAAATGACAATTTATAATATAATTCAATTCTCTTCAGTGGATAACTAGAAAATAATAGCATTCATTTGGCTACCATTCTTGGGCATATTTTAAAATTCTTTACATGACTTCTTATGTTTATTTGATTTTTCCAGCCCATAATGTTGGTACAATTTTCATTTTACATATGAGGAAATGAAGGACAAAGTGACTTTGTGATCTCTCCAAGATCACACATGGCTAGTAAATATGGAGGCAGAAATGAAATTTAGTCAACCTGACTCCAAAGTCTTAACAATAACATGCTGTTTATTTCTCTACCATCTTTCCTATAATAATAATTTGTGGTATTTTGTCTGTCAGATGCTATAAATGACCTAATTGTAGAGTTAATCCTCCTCTAGACTCACATGAAAAACAAAATTCCTAGGGTAACCTTTTGGTCCAACAATCTGTAACCAAGGTCTTCCCAGAGGAGGTCCTTCCCTCACCCACAATTCCTATCTTGACTTAGTGCCTCTTGGTTCAGGACCTCAGTGCTCTAAGACTTCCTATCTCCATTAGCACTCACAGAATTTTACTCAGGCCTTTTCTCCATGTACACAGTCATTTGTTTTACAGAAAAAATCAAAATGTATTTCAGCCACCCATCTGTTGCTTAAATCCCTTCTACAATATTCTTATCAAATGGTCTGGAAATTTGAAATCTCCATGGTAGCTCATTTCATCTTTGGATACCTTTAAATCTAACTGTAGTTTTCTTTAGTTATAACTTGTAAACTTAATCTGGTTGTTGTTATTTTGAGCACTTAAAAATGATGGAATTTGTCTCTAGAAAAAAAATGCAGACATGTGCAAAATGTTTCATAAACAATTTCTGAGGATTGCAGATACCTTAAAGCCTACGAATGGTCTGTGGACCTTGGGCTGAGAAACTTCCAGTAATAGCTCCTCAGATGCTGTAAGGAAATGCTTTTCTCTTCTATATTTGTGCATTGTGTCCAAGTTCGTGGACTTCAGTTCTCGCCCCACTGAATTACCTCTGTTTAGATTTCAGCCACTTATTTCAGCCATGGAGATCTTTCCTGAAATCTGATTCTATGATCTAATCTATTTACTTTCCTTCCTTAAAGTTGCTTTAGGGCTTTATCAGCATGCTCTAGGGCTTTTGCCATAGCCACTGGCAAAGATATGGACCAGGAAATGGCTAGGAACAGAACACTGCTGTTAGCAGCTAGCAACCAGTTTCCTAAAGGATATATTTATTACTCTGGGTAAGTGGGATGTGCCACTACATTTTTTTGGCAAAGATCATACAATGAAAATAAAGTGAATACCAAGGAAGTGTGCATAACAAACAGAATATAATCATATACAGTTAACCTTATCCCCTTTAGAGAACTGCTTTTTTTTTTTTTCTGATTTCTTCTGTTGGGTTAGTTAAGGAATTGGACTAACAACACAGGGAATTTGAAAACACATGAGAGCCACATGATTGAAAGGCTAAGTACTGATTGCAACATTTCCTTTTATAGTTTAGTGTATGACCTTAGGAAACCCACACATGTTCCAGGTCTAGAGACTTAAAAAATTATAATCCTCCTAAATAAATAGTGTGGCTACCCAATGGCAAGCTCTTTGGCTTAAAGAATTCTCATGGCCACTAACTTAAATGCCATGTTTAGTATACATTTTTAAAAAGAGTTTAATTTGCTTATTTGCTTGCTTGTTTTTATTTTCTGCAGGGGAGGGGGCAAGGACAGTATCAGAGATTGGACCCAGGAGCACTTAACCACTGAGCCCCATCTCCAGCCCTTTTTATTTTTTATTTTGAGATAGGTTCTGGCTAAATTGCTTATGGCCTCTTTAAGTGTCTGAGGCTGGCTTTGAATTTATAATCCTCCTGCCTTCCACACTGTTGGGATTACAAGTGTGCGTCACCATGCTCAGAATAGTTTCTTTGCTTTTAAGAAAACATTTTCATGTTTTAAAGTAGCTTTTACTTCTGGTATTCTAGAGTTTTGTGGACAGTTCACCTTGACCGTGTTCAGGTACTTGGTAGATTTTATAAATCAGGTCACATGCTTCTGGTGTTTCAGAACTAAGAATTGCAACGAAGCTAGTATTGTACAGCAGAAAAAAATTGAAAAAGATCAGTCAGAGGCTTCTAGGTCTGTTATTAACTACATTAGTGATCATGAACAATTAAACCACCCTTTCTGGGGCTCTTGTCACAAGGAAAAGAGGGAGGGAGCTAGGTTACCTCTCTGAGATCTCCTTTAATTTTCAAAACTCTGTAGTTCTAATTTTAATAAATTAAAAGGACACACTAAACCATAAGAAATAATAAATAGTATCTGGATTCCTTTCTGTGCTTTAAACTTCAAGACTAAAATATTATTTTAATACACAAGTGCTATCATACAGCATATTTTCACCCGATTCGCAATTCATAGTAGATCACAGGACATAATCCCTCTAATCCAGTGTTTCCTCAATGTGGTTTTACATTGGAAACACCAAGGGAATTTTAAAACTGCTTTAGCCTAGATCTTGCCACCAAATATTCTGATTTAATTGATGAGAGGTGAGCCAGATGGACCAGAAAGAGTACTATAACTTCTCTAGGACCAAACAACTGCTCTAACCCATAGTTCTCCATTCTGTGCATCCAGGAGCCACCTGGGAGCTTTTCAGACCTGCCAATGCCTAGGCTCACCTCCAGATTCTGATATAATTGGCCTGTGGGACCTAGGTGTTGATAAGTTTTCAAACTCTCCTGGTGACTGTGACGTGCACTCAGGGTTGAGAACCACTCCTTTAATTGCTACCTCGCTAGTTCTATCTAGTTGATCATCTGACCTCTTATTCCAGCCCACACTGGCCACTCATCAAATGAAAATCCTTGGACCTTATTACAAGGTGCAGCTCTGCCTCCATTACATCAACCGAGTGCCAACTTCCTGCTTTTTTTCTAGAATCATAACCCTCTTATCTTTTCAATTAACCAGCGCTCCATGTTCTGTGACTTAACTGGTCTTCTGGTCTCAAATGATTCTTTTCATAATGTCACCCCTTTCCTTACTACAACTTTTTGTCTGCTGCGATCATCCATTCACCCTAGTACTTTGCATCCTTTCGTCCACTACTCTTCTGCATCCTGGACTATCCTTATCATATTTTCTCTGCTAAGTCCAGCTGACTACTATTAAATGAAATCTAAAAGAGATATAAAGCTGAAAAAAATCTGCCCATTGTGATCATCAAACAGCCAAATTCTAAACATGTACAGCAAAGGAATTGGAAAACACACACACACACACACATACACACACACAATTTATAAAGTTGTGGAGTTTTTTTTTTGGGGGGGGGGCAGTACTGGGGATTGAACTCAGGGGCACTCAACTACTGAGTCACATCCCCAGCCTTATTTTGCCTTTTATTTAGAGACAGGGTCTCACTGAGTTACTTAGCATCTTGCTTTTGCTGAGCCTGGCTTTGAACTCTACATCCTCCTATCTCAGCCTCCTAAGCCACTGGGATTATATGCGTGAGCCTGGAAATTTACAAAGTTTTTATAGCAATAATATTACACATGTAAAAATGTTTATATTTTCTTCAATGTAACATTAGCTGTAGTTCCAGTCAGGTACCTTGACAAACATAAAGATCAATCTGAAAAAGAACAAGGCTGAGAACTGTGTATTATCTAGGGAATTAAGTAGTTACCAAAAGACTGGAACTTTATAATAGAAAAATGAAGGCCGAGGGTGCCGCAGTCTGGTTGGGCACAAAATAACCGAGCCACCACAAAACCTTGTAGATTCAAACAGCAACTCTTTATTCCAGAACTCTCACCGACACTCTACCCACACTTCCCGTGAACACCCTGCCTCCACTCGGCTCCGCGCACCAATCCTCTCAGAACCCCGCGAGAACTCAACGGGAACTCCAAAGGAGCGGGTGCCTGAGGCAGCAGGATACAACCTATACCCAGCAGGATCCACCCTAAACCTGGAGCCGCCCTATTCCCAGCAGGATCCACCCTAAACCTGGAGCCACCCTAATCCCTGAGCAGGTTCACCTTTCAACCCAAAATGCCATGCATCATTCCTACTTGGCTATGGCTCTCAGCACGAGGGTGAGTCATTTTACCATGATGATTAATATCATAATTTTGTTTCAAATAAGGAACATAGAAAGCATAAAATGTATTCTAGGAAAAATGAAAGACATTATTTCATAGTAATTATAAAACAAAACCCTAGGTAAAAATAAATGGATTCATTGAAGGCTTAGACAAATTTGATTATCAATTAAGGTATAATAAGTTTTGCAGAATGTAAAAAGAAATACTAACATCAGGGAAGAACTTTATAATTTAAAGCATTTTCATATGCATGTTTTTATTCAAATGGTTGGGGGGGGGGGCGGTTAGAGGTCTCCTGACTATATTCTGAACATTTTGAGGCCAGCATTGTCAATGTCAAGTTGCCATCAGTTTCTTCCTCCTTTAAGAGGCTATCTGAAATGTGATGCTATACAGACCAGACCTTTATTCTTAGTGGCATTTATATCCTTAATAACTAGAGGTAGGTTTATCATGAAGCTAATGAAGCTTTAAGCTTTAACCTCCTTTCTTACAAAGGTTCTTCCCAAAGCTCTAAGTGGGGCCCAGGCATTGGTTCCATATGCACATGTTTTTATCAAATAACAAAAGTAAATTATTAGGGCTGGGGTTGTAGCTCAGTGGTAGAGCGCTTGCCTTGCATTCATGAGGCCCTGGGTTCGATCCTTAGCACCACATAAAAAATAAATAAATAAAAATATTGTGTTTATCTACAACTAAAAAATTTTTTTAAATATATATTATTATAGTTTGTTGTGATTTCTTTTTCCATTCTAAATATTTACTTTTTCACTTGCTCTGTATTAGTAATTTTGCATTCTTTTTCTTTGGGATGGAATATGGACCTGCATATAACCCATTATTTCTAAATTACAGTGTCCTGCTAAACACTGCGAGACCAGTAACATCTCTCTTCTTTGTCTTTTACCTTCTCCATCAACCCTCAGCCTTTGAGGGTTAGCTCTTCCTGGCTCTCTCCACAACCTTTTTTCTCATTTCTGATGATCATCTCCTCACAGAGAATATTCTTTCCAAGGAAGACAGAGAACATCAGGTAAAGCTTTCCAATTATCCCCTTACTCTCTTCTACATTTTGTAATAACTGTACATATTCATGGGCTCCAATGTGGTGTGTTGATATTTGCAATAGATGTTCTGTGAAGATCCAATCTGTGTGTCACTTCCAATATTTATCCTTTCTTGGAATTACTCTCTGAATGTTCTTTCCCTGTACTATTTCCCCTCCTTTTCCTCAACCTAAGAGGAGTTGAAGAACTCAGTTACTATCTTGAAACTCCAACCTCCTCCTGCTGAGGACCAGCTCTCCCTTCTCTGTCCTCCCCGAAAGCTTGGTCCTCTCATTCCAGACACCCTCCCTCCTGTTCCTCAGGACCTTTATGCTGCCTTTGAGCACACTCAGCACTTTCAGCATAAATGGTCTCACTTAGTGGTTTCTCTCTTCTAAATTTCCATGTCTTTAACCAAAAGAAAAAATAAAGCAAATACTGAAAATGACTTTTATCCTGAGTTACTTTGGCACAAATACCCAGAGGGCAGGAAGAAGGTCTATGGCATTTGCACCTGGGCCAATCTTAAGAGCTTCCAATGCTGCCCCAGCTATAGAAGTTGCCAAAATAGACACTGGGATATATAAAAAAGAAGAAAAAAAAGAGCATCAGTTTTTCCTTCCACAAAGTGTGGTTTAGTGCACCTGGGGATGTGATCATCTGAGGAGGGTTCTGTTTGTACCCATGCATGGACCATAGTACCCATGTCAGAAGTGCCCCTCGCGGTCAATTTCAGGAGATCAACCATGAAGATTCAATTTTGATCACTCTACACTACTCACACAATTCAGTATAGGCAAAATTTTTATTTCACAGAGATTTCAATAATGCATATTTTGGCTGAAAAAACTGTCATACTTAGAAGTTTATCTAGATAATACACTTAAAAAGGCTCTGTTGGTCACCAAATATTTTAGTTATCATAGTTTTTCTAGATTAAGTCAATCTAAATGGTGATTCTGGGAAAATGTTTAAAATATGTTATAATGCTATGGTCTCTTAATTTTCTTCCCAGGAAAAAATACTTCTCACAGTTTAAATCTGATTTAAATAAAGATTTTAATAAAGAAGCACTTACTTGAGAGTCTCTGGGTAGGATCAGCATTGTGGTTGAATAGAAACACACAGAGTCTGCCAAGGGAAAAAAAATGAAAGGATTTGAACTTTGCCTTAGATTTTGGTCTAGGAATTTGCAGTACTTTAAAGTTACATATTTTGTTCAACCTACAAAAACCCACAATGTTTGTGGAAACCCAAGAAAGTCAGCTTCTTCTCACTGAATATTCTTAGTACAATAAAATATTAATTCTGTCTTAAAGTTGCATATTTTCACTTATTCAGTAACACACTGTGCTGATTTCCTGGGTGCAAGTTACTTAAGTTAAAAATAGATGGAATTATGAGCAAACACACAGCCCTAGATATCTCTTCACATGTAATTTGCTAGCTCCCCAGTATTCATCTGAGTATTAGTGTTCTGGGGGTTAAAAAACAGTGACATGTGAATAAGAACCATGACCTGTGAATTCCTGACAGTTCTAACAAAGAAACTTTTAAGTTAACAGTCCTAACAAAGAAACTTTTTAGTTAAATATATGTATCTTGATTTTCTTCTACCCACCACTACTACTGGACAATTATTTTCAATTTTGTATAGAGCACACTCCCTAAAAAATGCTGAATCACTATGATATGAGATATTTATGCAGTCTCATGCTTAGGATTACCCAACAAAGGAAGCTAGATAATGACCAGTGTTGAATTCAGCCTATTGCTAACACTGGCTATCTTCCACTCATCTCCCAGAATTTACATGGGGAAATGTGAATTCCCCATGGAAGATAGTAGAAAAAGAAAAAGGAGAAAACAAATAATGATGAAATACATTCTTCAGTTGAGTTTTATAAGCTTACATTGCCTCTGGCATGAGGAAACAACTGGCCTCATAAAGTGCAGGTCAGATTCCCTATCACATTAAACCAGGGCTTACAGTGTGTAACACACCTGTAGGGGACAGCCAGGATAACCAAGCTGAGGACAATAACCAACATGACAAATTGGTAAATATTTGTTCTAAAGGATTAGAAGCAATTCCATATGTTCTGTGTCTCTTTGTCACCCACTGTGAGTTCCCATCCTTTATTTCTCTTTCTCCCACTTAGCACATACGTGGGTTTTATGCATCAATAAATACATGACAGAAAGAAAGTGAATAATTTGGGATACAATGTGTCTAAACTTAGTTCTTTTTAAAAATATATATTTTTAGTTGTAGATGGACACAATATATTTATTTTATTTATTTATTTTATTTTTATATGGTGCTGAGGATCAAACCCACTGCTTCACAGGTGTGAGGCCAGTACTCTATCACTAAGCTACAACCTCAGCCCTAAATTAAATTCTTTTTTTTTTAATTTATTTTTTTGTAGTTGTAGATGGAGAGAATACCTTTATTTTGTTTATTTTTATTTGGTGCTAAGGATGGAACCCAGTACCTCACACATGCTAGACAAGCACTCTGCCACTGAGCTACAGCCCCAGCCCTCTAAATTTAATTCGTAAACACAAGAATTTTTTAAAATTTTGAATGGGGAGAATTCGCCAAAGGAGAGGCCCCCAAAGAAGACCTATCTTTAGTGCACCAAAAATAATTCATCCAACAAATATTTACTATCTTTTGCTTCTAAGGCACCTGAGGCTCCTGAGACTCAGTGATCAGAAGGACAGAGCGGGACACTGATCTCATGAAATTCACAGTCTAGTGGGAATGATAGTTTTTAAAGAAAAAAAAGAGCATATAAATGATATAATAATAAGTGTGATTACTGATAAAATGGAAATGCTTTGAAGAAGTAGAAACATGAAAGCCAGATCATGCAGGGTTTTGAGACCCATGACAAAGGTTTTCTGTTTTATCCTAAGAGAAATGAGAATATTATAAGATTTAAATTAGGGATATAATATAATTGAATTTTCATTTTTAAAAGACCCGTGATCTAGAAGTACACAAGATTGGAGGAGATGAGCAAAACAAAGTGTGATGAGAAAACAAAAGTCCAGTTGGGAGGCTACTGCTAAAGTTCAGACAAGAGGTGGTAGCAGCTGAACAAGAAGAGTAGCAGTGGACATATGGAGAGGTAGACAGATCCAAGATTCATCTTCAAAGTAGTATTGACAGGCATTTAAAAAAGAGACAACAGTTATGGGTAATATTAGCATTTCTGTCCTGAGCAGTTAGTAGGTGGTGGGGAGATTGAGAATTCCAGATAAAGAGTAGATTTCAGAAATAAGAAAATGAGTTCAAGTTCAGACACGTTAAAACTGATATACATAAAAGGCATTCAATAGGGGATACCAAATAAAAAGTTATGTGTGACTTCAGAACTTAGAGGAAGGTCTTTGGTGAAGAAACCAATCTGTAAGTCATCGTGTATACATAATGTATTTTTATAAACTGCAGGAATGGACAAGATTTCATAGAAAAAGAATGTGGAATGACAAATAAACAAGGGTCCAAGACTGATCTTTGAAGAACTCAAATTGCTAAGTAGAGGAAGATCTCCCAAAGCGGGATTAGGAGGATTGGCCGCATGGGGTAGAAGGAAAATTAGATTGTGTGTTATGTCTTACAGAAACCAGGGAAAGGAAATTTCAAATGGAGTGAATGATCACACAGGGAAATAAAGGAAAGGAAAGGAGAACAGAGAGTGTACATGGAATTTTGTGGGGTGAATGGCATTGAGATCTTAGAACAATGTGAACAGCATAATATTTTGGAGAGGGCTTAGTCCTGAAGGGAAGTGAGTTTATAGAGAACTCTTTCTAGAGTCCTGAGCATGGACAGGATTCTGAGGTTCTATCTTGGGTTATATAGCCTACATTTCTCCATTTGTGAAATGAGGATGTGAATATAATCATACTCAGAAAACAACTTGAGAAGTGCATGGTAAAGCCCTATACTTGGCATCAGTCCATTGAAGTTCAAATGAGATTTCTTTGCCCATTTGAGATCGTGGACAATATGCATTCTTTCAAAGAGTTTATGATTTAATGAGGGAAATGGAATAAAACATATACATTTAAGAAAATATGATCAATTTGGAGATGAAAGTATACATAATGTGCTATGGAGGTGAGGAAAAGGCAATTTACTCCAACCAGGAAATTTGAGAAACATTCTAGAGGAAAAGACATGAACTAAGTTGTGAATGAGTAAAATGACCCAGGTGTTGAGAAGAAGCAAAGGTAACACCACAGAGGAACATGGTGGAGGCCCAGAGATTGACAAGTAAAATCCAGTGTATATCTTGCTTATGATTTGCTCACTGGTTTCTATAAATAATAGTTGGAGCATGGAAGGTAAGTCCAGAGAGGCAGACGGGCATAACTCATGGAGAATTTGTGTGCCACGTTTAAAGGATTTGACTTTATACTCTAGTAACTGGGTTCAAATCTATGATTAACCAGCTATTAGCTCTATGACTTTGGCAAAGTTACCTATAGTTTCTGAGCTTCAATTTTATCAGTGAGTTTTTTTTTATTTTTTTAAGTTATAATTTGGACACAATACCTTTTATTTTATTTATTTATTTTTATGTGGTGCTGAGGATCGAACCCAGCGCCTTGCATGTGCTAGGCAAGCGCTCTACTGCTGAGACACAACCACAGCCCCCTCAGTAAGAGTTTTGAGCTTTAAATTCCTTAATGATAACTTGATACCTACATGCTAATAATATTTCATTACCTCTCAAGTGGGATAAAAATTTGTTATCAGAGCAGGAAGCAGTCTTTAGACAAACACCCAGTCTACTGATGCTGCACGTGAGTCCCAAAGAGATTGGTAATTTATCCAAGTTCATGCCTTGAAGAAGCAGCAGAATCTAGAGCAAATCTAAGTTCTAGTATCTGATACTTTGACACAATTGAATATTTTCTTCCTCCGGGAGTTAAAAAAAAAATGACCAAAGCAATCAAATAACAGACACATGCAGGGTGTGGTGGCACACACCTTTAATCCCAGTGGCTTGAGAGATTGAGGCAGGAGGATTACAAGTTCAAAGCCAGCCTCAGCAACGGCAAGGTGCTTAGCAGCTCAGTGAGACCCTGTCTTTAAATAAAATACAGAATAGGGCTGGGATGGGGCTCAGTGGCAAAGTACTCCTGAGTTCAATTCCTAGTGCCTCCCGCCAAAAAAAAAAAAAAGAAAAAGAAAAAGCAGACGACAGATTGTTCAATCTCAAAGGACCAGTAAAGATGCCATTTTCTGATAGGGGGCCCCAAACTGAAAGCTGAGAATTAAGACTGGAATGAGGGGTGGGGTATGGTAGCCATATCTCCTTCCTGTTGCAAATCACCGTGAGCTCCCTACTTGATATATATATATATATATATATATATATATATATATATATATAGAGAGAGAGAGAGAGAGAGAGAGAGAGAGAGAGAGAGAGAGTAAGGAAATGAGTTTTGACAGAAGGCGTGCCAGATTCATATTCCTGTTCTGCCATTTACTAGTTATGTGACTTCAGTCAACAATTTCCTATATCTGTAAAATCTGAAAATAATGCATTACTGACTTCTAATTAGTATATGTGAACATGCTTAACACATTGTAAAAAACGCAAGGCCCTTAAATAGTTTTAAGAATTCTTTCTGACAAGAACACAGAGCAGGCCGCCTCGGACACTGGTTGAGTATATTTAATGACATATACCCAGACACTTTATTGTCAAGGCATACCAGAGACTCTGGAAGCATTCGGGACATTATTTTATGGACTATTTGCTGTCTTCTAGATTCCAGACTGGCCTTCTAAGTGCTTTACAACTGATGTCAGACTAGTCAATGGCTCAGAGACCAAAGATCAGAATCTGAATTGGACTTGGTGGAGCCTTTAGCTAACAGGAAAGGGACATGTGATGGGTTAGTGGGGCAGGCGTGGTGTCTCCCATGGAAAAAATAATGCATCTGAAGGTAAGAAAATTAAAACTGGGTGAAGCAGAGAAAGAAGCTGTCTACCAATGTGTCATCATCTCCAACACAAAAATGTTCTGGCTGGGCAGCCATAAAATGCTTTCTCTGTAATTATTAACAGCTATTGCCTGAAAATTATTTTTGACCTCATTCCAATGTAAAAAACAAGACAGGAAGAGTAAGCATTTTTCTTGAACTTCACAACCTTTAAGGAAGAAAGCATAACAATCTGCCTGAAGTATCCATAAACTAGTTCTGTAATCTTCACATGACTTGGTGTACTCCCCCTCTCTGGTGAAGAAAAGAGAGGTCCAGACAGAACAAGCCATAGACAGGGTACACGTGAGGACCATGTTTTGCTGCTGCTTCTTTCTTCTTCTGAAATTTGCTAATGTCTTTGTCATGGTCATTCAGTAACAAGCATACTTCCTATTGAAATAGCAAGGCAAAACCAAAGGCAACTGAACTCCACATGCTTTAAGTCTTGAGCCTCACAAATATTTCTATCTACAAAATTCGCACTAGATATCTCTCTTCACCATTCCCATTTTATAGTTTTCTAAATGCTCATACCACAAGCTATGTAAGAATCAAAACAAATTTCTTTAACTCCTTTTCCTCTTTTCTGTTTAAGAAAATCTGATTAGAAAAGTCCTTTGGGTATAGACCGAGGAGAGGGATAGCTGGGTCAAATGGTTGTTTCATTTCCAATTTTCTAAGAAATCTCCATACTGCTTTCCATATTGGCTGCACCAATTTGCAGTCCCACCAGCAGTGTATGAGTGTACCTTTTTCCCCACATCCTCACCAACACTTATTGTTGTTTGTATACATAATAGCTGTCATTCTGACTGGAGTGAGATGAAATCTTAGAGTGATTTTTGATTTGCATTTCTCTAATTGCTAGTGATGATGAACACTTTTTCATGTATTTGTTGATTGACTGTAAATCATCTTCTGAGAAGTGTCTCTTCAGGTCCTTGGCCCATTTATTGATTGAGTTATTTGAGGGTTTTTGTTGTTGTTGTTGTTGTTGTTGTTTTGGTGTCTAGTTTTTGAGTTCTTTAGATACCCTAGAGGTTAGTGCTCTGTCTGATGTGTGAGGGGTAAAGATTTGCTCCCAAGATGTAGGCTCTCTGTTCACCTCACAGATTGTTTTTTTGCTGAGAAGAAACTTTTTAGTTTGAGTCCATCCCATTTATTGATTCTTGATTTTAATTCTTGTGCCACAGGAATCTTATTAAGGAAGTTGGGGCCTAATCCCACGTTTTTCTTCTATTATACGCAGGGTCTCTGGTTGTATTCCTAAGTCCTTGATCCATTTTGAGTTGAGTTTTGTGCATGGTGAGACATAAGGGTTTAATTTCATTATTAAAAACAGCATACTACAGGAACACAGCCACATCAATGTTTACAGCAGCACAATTCACAATACCTAAATTGTGGAACCAACCTAGATGCCCTTCAATAGATGAATGGATAAAAAAAGTGGCATATATACACAATGGAATATTACTCAGCAATAAAAGAGAATAAAATCGTGGCATTTGCAGGTAAATGGAGGGCGTTGGAGAAGATAATGCTAAATGAAGTTAGCAATCCCCCAAAAAACAAATGCAGAATGTTTTCTTTGATATAAGGGAGCTGATTCATAGTGGGATAGGAAGGGGCATATGGGAGGAATAGAGGAACTCTAGATAGGGCAGAGGGGTGGGAGGGGAAGGGAGGGGGCATGGGGTAATTAATGATAGTTGAATGTGATGATCATTATTATCCTAAGTACATGTATAAGGACACGAGAAAAAAAGCAAAGAAATGATAAATGGTTAAGGATATAGAAATTTGAATTTACCTGGATTTGAGCATTAAAAATTGAATACATGTATCAGAACATTGAACTCCATAAATATGTATAATTATCATGTCAATAAAAATGAAAAATAAACAAAAATCATACTGTCAAAAAATTTTTAAAAATTAGAAAAAAAAAACCAGTTGAGTTTCATTCATTTTCTGACCATTTATTGAACACCTGTGAAGGATCAGGTGCTCTGCTCACTCCATGAGACACAAAAATAATAAGAGGTAGATGCTGCCATTAGGGAATTCTCAGTCTAAAAGGAAGGAAATATGAAGACTAGTCGTTGCAATGGGACAAGTACAATAAAAAAGGGAAGAATGGCATTAGGAAGGACTCAGTTTCCCTTGGACAAACCAAGTAAATATTCATGAGTGAGAGCTGTTTGAATGGAGTCAAGAGTGAGGAACTAGATTTTGCCAGATTAACCATGGACAAAAGGGCATAATGACAAATCTAGCAACACATCAGCAGGAAGTTATGAAAGGATGTGGCAAATTTGTATCTGCCAATCATTTATTATTGATGGAATGAGGGTTCAATAGAATGGAGTACAGTTAGGGATCTGAGGCCAGACAAGGGGTCAGAGGCCAAATTATAGTTATTATACAATGATAACTTTATACTGAAGGTAATAGATATCCATTAAAAGATATAAGTCCACCAGGCTTGGTGGTACATGCCTATAATCCCAGTGGCTCAGGAGACTGAGGCTGGAGAATTGAAAGTTCAAAGCCAACTTCAGCAACTTAATGAGGCCCTAAGCAACTCAGTGAGACTCTTGTCTCTAAATAAAATACAAAAAGGGCTGGGGATATGGCTTAGTGGTTAAGGGCCCCTGGGCTCAATCTCCGAAACCAAAAAAAAAAAAAAAAAAAGTTATAAGTCCAAGAAGTGAATAGCTAGGTTGATACTTTATAAATCCCTCCACAGTATGAAGAAGGAATTAGAGAGGTGGAGCATCAATGCAGGTTTTCCAATAATGTCATCGTACTGATTGCAAGTGATGGCAGGAACCTGAATTGGAGGAATGGCAATCGGAAGGGGAGAAGAGGCATACTTGAGAAATATTTAATATTAGACAACTATTAATTATGTAGAGTAAGGGTAAGGGGGAAGTAGTGGGAGATAAATACAAATTTGGGGCTTTAGTTTCTGGTCAGGTGGTGGTGAAACATGAAAGGATATAAAAGGGAAGATCAGTTTGAACTTCCTGCTGTACATCGGTCTCTAATAAGTATTTAGATATACATATGGATCTTGGGCTGAAGTAGAGAAAGAACATGAAAATCAACACAAACCCAAAGGCTAAGAAGGCAACTAAAATATCGTGCACAACACTCTTCCTCTAGAAGTAGATTTGCTTAAGAAATCAAATAGGAACTTGAGTGGTTTAAAAAGTGTTTTCACTTTATTAAAAAAAGGAACAGAAGAAGATTGGAAACAAAATTGAGGAAGACAGGCTGATTAACCTGGAGAATGAGACAGATTTCCTAAAACCAAAGATTAAGATCTTAGTTGGTACAAGGAAAATTAAATGTTACGTTGAAGGCCAGGAAAGACTTACATGGGAAGGAAAGGATACAACCACATCTACCTGCTCCTTCTGGTTGAATTAGGGAGCTTAGAAAAGGAACCATGAAAGGGTCAGTCGTCATTAAATAAGAAATTGGGACCTCCTATAACAGAGGAAAAGAGACACAATCTGGTAGGACAGAAAACTACTGAGGAAGCATTTTTTTTAAAGCCACAAATAGAGAAAGAAAGTCAAATGGGTCAACTCAAGTACTGAGAGAGATATACAAAGTGATTTTGGAATATCTGGATGGTTATAAAGGGGGAAGATGAGGAATATCAGCCTAAAATGCACAGAGCATTATTGCACAGCTTAGCAGAAATAATGAATATGAAGAAACCATCAGCAAGCATGAATTAGAAAAAAATATTTTTAGGACAAGGGAAATATAACTGATTGGTAGTGATAAAAGCCACACAAGCAGACAGAAAGGAGCTGAATTAACATTAAGATGGAGGGTTACCTCTGTCTTCAGACACTGAGGGAGTCACAAAATAACCTAGTTTCCAAAGTGTGGTTCATCCCTCATGAGGCCCATACTTTGGGCTATTTTTGTATTTCCATGAAATTTCTATCGCCTTATTTCTACAATTATCTTTACAACAAATCTCCTCGGTTCTTGACGGAATCTAAGATAAAATATTATCTCTCTGAGAAACAAAATTGCCCAGCACATCTCGCCAACATTTTTAAAAAGTGAATGGATGGAGTCCTGTAGATACACAACACCCAACCAGGAGCAGGGAGATCACTACCCTGTTTGTTCTGGATGTTGTCTCCTTTAATTGGAGGCCTCGTCACACCAGTGCTTGTATGAACCTCACAGACTTCTATTCTTTCCTTATTTATTTGTTCACCATAAATTTATTGGACACTTCTTGTGTGTCAGGCACCATTCACAACAGAGGAAATGCAAAAGTAAAGAGTTCCTGCCCTCAGGGAGCTCATCATCCAGTGGGGGAGACAGACACTGAGAACACCTGGGGAAACATCTTTGGTTAGCAGGAGTGAAGAGATGGTCCCAGAACCCTTCATGCTCACTGAAGGTCCCCTCCTCGTCTGCTCTCTTTCATTGGTGGGAAAAGAAAGGGGCCTCCAGAGCTCCCTCCCAAGAGATTCAGTCTTTCTACCACTATCAATATTTTACCCCTGTTTATTTCAGTCAGCATAAAAAGCTTAGGCCTCTTATGAGATTCCATAAACACAAACCCTCAAGGCTGTGACTTGAACTCACACCCCCATCATCAACTCCTCCAACCCATTCACTGTGCCTTAAAATACTTAATATCTTGTGTTCCAACTGAAAGTCACGTCTTCCCTGAGGACTCGTTTCCTCTCTGGATGTCTCACATGTTGTCTGTTTATCTCAGGACCGCTCTATCTCTTGGCCTGCAAGTAAGAAGTGTGGTCTCCTTGCTCCTCTTCTAAATGTTTTTCTTCCTTTCCCTCTCACCTCTACACAAACATATAACCTAGGTTATGTGTAAGGGGTTATATGAGCCACTAACATAGGTTATATCACATCCTTCACTGAAATTGCCCAAGTATTTCTCCCTCTCTCAGCTTTGAACCTCATGTCACCAGACTATCCATTACTTTCCACATGGGAGTTATATACTCATCTGCCCCTCTCTCCCCACCCCTTTAAATTTCTTCCAGAACTTTTGCCCCATTCCACTCCTGCCAGTCTTGTCTAATGACCTAATTTCCCCTCTTCAGTGAAAAGATAGAGGCAATCAGAAAAATACTTAAGTTCTTCCTGCCTAATTTTATCTGAACCACATAAACTATCTGTGATCTTATCTAAATCTGCTTGAGTGTCT
This sequence comes from Marmota monax, assembly GCF_021218885.2. Lineage (NCBI taxonomy): Eukaryota > Metazoa > Chordata > Mammalia > Rodentia > Sciuridae > Marmota > Marmota monax. The sequence goes on from NW_026692781.1 coordinate 22,514,309, forward strand.
GCACAGGGTCTGTGCTCCAGAAATTCTTCCATTTCTCTCCTATAGCATTTATTCTGGTGGTACTTCTCAACAGCTTATAAATATGGTACTTATTTTCTTATCTAAAACCCTCTTGACCCTACTTCTCCCTCTAGCTGCTTCCCTATTTCTCCATTCTCCTTTACACCACATGTCACAATTCCTCTTTCTTAACCCTATTACAGCCAAAGTTTTGCTCCCCAAATTCCATGACAACAGCCCTTTTCAAGGTCACCAATGATCCCATACTGTGAAATCCAGTGATCCATTCATCCTCATTTTATTTATCATCCATATTTGGCACAGTTAATTACTACCTATTACTTATAACATTTTCTTTACTTGACTTAGAGGACACCACTCTGGGGTGTAGGTTTTCCTCATTCTCTTATCCTTTTCTGTGATTCTTTCTTAACTTCCTCATCTCTAAATGCTCAAGTCACCTTGAACCAATTATCTTCTCTCATTCACACACTCTCTGGGTGATCTTATCTAATCTTACAGCCAACGGTATTTATGCACAAATGACTCACAAATTCAAATCTGTAGCTCAGACCTAGGACAAGCAACTCATCCCAGTTTGACTAGAGTTTTGTTAGTTTTAGTACTGCCTGGGAAACTGGTTTCCTGGCAAACCAGGAGAATTGGTCACCCTACCCTGACTTTGTTCCCAAACTCTAGCTTCACAGATCCAACTATCTGTTCTCTGATTCACTTAGTAAGTAATAGCCAAACCTCAGGCTGACCCCTGGGCTTTCCTCCTAAATATGTTTCTCTCATAGACTTGCTTCTATCAATAAATAGATTCCAGTTTTTAATTACTCACAGCATGAACTTGAAGTAATCCTTGATTTTTTTCTTTCTCTTGAAAGACACACCCAATCTGCCAATATTTTGTTGTCATTCCTTCAAAATTATCCAGAATCTGAATACTTCTACTGTTACCATCTTGATCAAACGACCATTATGTCTTGCCTGGATTAGTGCAGACAAGTTCCTAATTGATATCTCTCATTCTACTCTCCAACATCTACAATTTATTCCCCATACAGCTACCATCTTAATCCCATAAAAAACATAGATTATATCACATCCTTCACTGAACTTACACAATTATTTCCCAGTGACTGAAAGACAAAGATCTTGACATTGATCTTCCTGGCCCTACATTACCTGGTCCCTTTTTCTGTCCTCATCTCCTATAGTTTTCCTTCCCATTTACTCTGTGCCAATCATGATAGCCTTCTAGTTGCTATTTAAACATGGAGAATACACTTCTATCTCAAGGTTTTTGCCCTGACTCTTTCCTCTATTTGGATCAGTCTGCCTACAGGTATTTGCAATGCTCACCTTCTGATCTAGTTCGTATGTTACTTTTATCAGTTCTTCCCTACTCAAAATAGCATATGCTTGTGTTCATACATAGGCACTTCCTGTCTTCTTTCCCACATGTATTTTTCTCTGTAGCACTTGTGTATTTGAATATTATCTATCTTCTCCATTGCTTATCCTTAGAAGGGAACTTTTACTATTTTACTCACCACTGTATCCCCAACATTTATAAAAGAGCCCAGCACATAATATGCAGCAAATATTTGTTATATAAACCATTAACTGGATTATGAATTAAGATGAGAGCTCCAAAACAAGTAAATACTTCTATAAGAACATGAAACTCAGTTCTTAGTTTAGAGAGTCAGGGAGGGCTTCCATCTGGAAACAATAATTTGTTTTGTCCTATTTTGTTTTGTTTGCAGTGCTAAGGATTAAACCCAGGACTCATGCATGCCAGGCAAACATACTACCACTGATCCATATCCCCAGCCCTAGAAATGCTAATTTAATGGAGATCTGAAGGATGAGCATGCATTAAGCAAATGGAGAGAAGGAAACATTTCAGACAGAAGGGACAACATATGCCAAGGCTTTGTGATGGGAAACTCCACAGTGTATTCAAGGAATTAAAAGAAAGTCCATACATTGGAATGAAGAGAGGAAGAAACAAATCATTAAGGGACAAGGCTGGGAAGGGAAACAGGTATGATTTTGGTTTATATATGAGAGGAATAAAAGACATTAAAGAAACGTAATGTGGGAGTGGATGTGTGCATAACCCAGTCATATTTGTGTTTTGAAAGTATCACTCAGGCTGTGTGTTGAGTGGGTTGGAGAAGGCCAGAGGAGAAATAAGGAGATCAGTTACACCACAGCAATAGTACAGGTGAGAAATAAGGATTCCATGGGCTGATAAGTAATGGTGAAGGTGAAAGAGTGACAAATTCTGAAGTTCTAGATGTTCAAATGGAATGATATAGGAAGAATTAGAGATGGTAGTACAAAGGTGAGAGAGAAGGAGATCTCAAGATGACTCCTAAATTTACTAACAAATATATATCAGAAATATTCCCTGATTGGGAGATATTGGAAGAAAAATGAGCTTGGAAGGAATGATTTAAGAGTACAATAATGGACATGTTGAGTCTGAGGAGACTTTTAGACATCACCAACTCCAAGAATATGAGTTGCTTGAACTATTAGACATGCAGAACTAAAGCTATGGGTGTTAGTTTGGGTTGGAGATGTATATTTGGGAGTTATTATGATGAAAATTATAATGAAGGCTTGAGACTGAAGAGATGGTCAGATTTTGCATGAGCTCCCATTAAGCCATATCGTTGCAATTCTGTACAATTGAGTAGATAAATTTTAAGACAAAAGTACATGATTATAATTTTATTCTTATTCAATTTCATCATATTAGAGAGGAAAAGAATGTCATCTTTTTAAAGATTTTCATTTTCCTTTACTTTCCTTCTCCTATTTCCAGTCTCATATCTTCTGAGAGAAACAGATCATCATGTCACGAACCCCTCTAACTCTCCAATAAAAACAACATGAAATCAACCAAGATAGAGAATGTGTCCTTAATGCCCCACTTGGGACCTCTCTCCAGAGGAACATTGATAGAGGCAAGCCTATTTCAGGTCAGTGATATCAACAGTTAAAGTACATCCAGCTTCACTATTCAACAGTCCATCTTACCTCCTAAGGGCTGCAAAAAGAACTTGTAAAATTGCTTATGTCAGGAAATTTGAGAAACATGACAAGTATACTACTTAAATCCTGTGCTCAAATCATAGGTTTTTAAAAAAGTTTTTTTTACTGTTTTAATTAGTTAACATGACATTTATGCACTTTGATGTATCATATATAGATGGGATATGATTTCTCATTTCTTTGAGTGTACATGTTATAGAATCATATTGGTCATGCAGTCACATATATACATCAAATCATAGTTTTATTACTTACCTGGCTTGTGACTTTGGGTAAGTTGCTTAAACTCTCTGGTTTATAGTTTCCATTTGTATTTGTAAAATATCTTCCCAATAAATTTATAGAAAGGATTAAATGAAATGATATATGAAAAATATCTGGCATGTAAAATCTATGTGAAATAAATGCTAACTTATGTTTGTCTTTCCCAAATCTGTGTGCATCTAATTTGCTACCAGAGTTTATTTATTATTTACTTATTTGCCATACTGAGGATCAAACACAGGGCCCTGCACATGCCAGGCAAGTTCTATATCACCAAGTTACATGCCCAGTCCTAAGCTTCTCTCTTTTGACAGATAGTGGATCTAAGGAAAAATTGTTGTCTCATTCCAGCAGATAATATCAATGCAAGTATGGGGCTAGGATTGTGGCTCAGCAATAGAGCACTCGCCTAGCAGGGGCGGGACCCGGGTTCAATCCTCAGCACCACATAAAAATAAAGGCATTGTGTTGTGTCCATCTACACCTAAAAAATAAAAAAAATTAAAAAAAAATAACATGCAAGTAGTTGTATGTATGTGAAATTGGTCATGAGATGGACCAAAAGAGTTGTTCAAGGATAAATTTTGCAAAATATTGAGTGCAGCATAAAGCAATAGGGAAAATATTGGTTGAGAATAAAAATAATAAAACTTTACAAATTGATTTTTGTTCAACTACTAGGAAATTAATAGATATGTACCTTTATTATCCATTTTATGCTGAAATATTTATCAAACTAGCTAAATGTCTCAGGCACCAGGAAAAATACATCACTTATGAAAATTTGCACAACAGAATATATCCATAGGAAACTTCAAACGGAATTTTATTAAAATCTAGTCTTTTTTTAAGAATGCATACTCTGGAAAAATCAATGCATAAGGAAGAAAGATCATACACAACTTTTGGAGTCAGAAAAACCTGATGTGGAAGTGTAGCTTTTTCAAAACAAGGTTGCCTTTAGCAAGCTTCGTCATGTGTCTACCCTCAGTTTCCTCATCTATCCAATGTGGAAACGAATGCCGATTTCATAAGGTTGTTGAGCAGGTTCAGGGATTTCCTGTATACAAACTACTTAATACAATATAAGCATTCAATAAATGCTGGCTCCACTTCCCTGATCCTGCTGGCTAAGCAGGGGTAAACAATGGGGAACAGAAAGCATTATCTTGTCCAAATGAACTGCACTCAATTTGCTTTAACACATACTCGGACTTCTTTCTATCTTTCCTTTCCAGCACGGGCCTTCACAAACCAATTATTTTGCCTCACCATTCACTATAGCCAAAAGAAGATTCAAAATGGTATCTATTTTTAAGCACTCACTAAAAGAAAATCTGTTTCTAATGATGTCATGCCTAATTTGATGATACTTGGTAAATTAAACATGGGTCTCATTCTTTGATTGCAGTTGTTCTTAGAAGTCACTTAATTTAAATGTACATATATATCAATCAATGTGATGCATGCACGTGGTAACAAAGCAAATAGAACTTAGGATGGAAAGCAAACATGACTCTACAGTTCTTCTCTTCTTACCCTCAGTCCTATATCCTGGAGACAAAGTCTTTCAATTGTTTCTGTTTTAATTTTTGGTGACTTCCTCCCAAACTCTGTTTTGATTCATCAACTTAAGACAGTGTCAATGAATCTCTTATGTGAGAGCTTATAATTTAAATCACTTACCTCTACTTTTCTCAATACATATTATTATTAGTTCTATAAGTCATCTTTAAATATTATGTTTAAACCTTTATTTCTCATTCCATTGGCTCTTGGAGTATCTCTTGCAGCCTTATTTGCAAATGACATAATGTAACATAAACTCCCTGAAGGTTGAGACTTGTCTGTTTTTTCCTTTTTCTGTTTTCCAAGAGCATAGAACAATACCTGTACCCAGTAGCTTCTCAGAAAATATTTGTCTAGTGAATGAATGAAAACCACATTATTGATATCAGAGGATCATTCTTTTCTCTACCTGTCCTATTCATTCTATCTGCTATACTTATAATTTTTTCATTATGTAGTCTTATTAATATTTGCATATTGTCCTACAAATACAATGAAGCCTTCCATGTGTTTTGTCTGCATGCAAGGTAGGACTAGGAGTCTTTGCTTTCCACAAACATTGTTCTATTTAAAGAGGGGCTAGCTGGTTTGCTTTACATGTTGGTTTGGGGCAGAGGGACTGAAGAGCCACATCAACAGCAGCAGCAGTTCATTACAAATCTGATTTTTTAAAAGTAGGGCAAACTATACAATTTTATTCATTCTTTTTTGTTGTTCTTTTTATATATACACAACATCAGAGTGTATTTTGAAATATTGTAACTACACAGAGTATAACTTTCTAATTAGGATCCCATTCTTGTGGTTGTACATGGTATGGAGTTAGAAATTCTAGTTGACATCCTCTTGCTTTTGACTGTGAAGCCAGAGACCTTCTGGGATTCTGCAGAAGAGATCAGTTCTTGTCTTCCTGTAGCTTTTTATTATTTATAAAACTGACTTCCTTAGTCTGTTTCACCCACCAAGATATTCTTCTTATTCATTTTCAATCTCCCAGAAGTTCACTGAAATCATTTGTTTTTTGATTCATCCTGAAATATTATTGGTTTATCTTTATGTTTCTTTAACTTTTATTTTAATAGATGTTAAAATGAAAACTTGTACCTCATCTGCCATCTTAAACCAGAAATAGAACTCATTTTTCAAATGTTGTATTCAGTTTTTATGTATCTGACAGGAATTGATGGGATACATGTGATTGTTACAGAAATTTCTTTTTTCCTTTTTGCTCAGAATCTGACTTCTCACATGAACTGTAATATATTCTATATAGTAATGTTGAATCTTTTACTTTTCTTTTTTTAACTTAATTCTGAGATTTTTGTTAATTCTCTGATATATATTTTAAGTCCCATTACTTTCTTGTTTTAACCAAAATTTAGTTAAAAAGAAGAAAATATTAAAAAGTAAAATTTTTGTCTCCTACAAACACACAAATACACACACACACACACACACACACACACACTGGATGAGCACAGATCCTACTCACAGAGAATGAAGAAGAGGAAGGAGGAGAGAAGAGAGAGTGTTGAACAGGAAACTATTCTCTGGCTTCCTCCCTATGTGGACATAGAGATATTGACCCAGGGAGTATGTTCCAAAGGGAATGAGTCTAGAGAATCCTAGAAAAAAATATCTAAAGAGTGCATGCAATCATCATTACATTTGTACCTAAAGAAAACTAGTTCTCTTACTCCACTCATCTAACAAGCATTACTTTGGAAAAAGTAATGTGATTGATTCTGCTACATCCTCTTTTGCATATATTTCATTTCCTGATGACTACAGCAAATCTAAGAAGTAGGTACTACAGTGGACTCTTTTCATTTGAAGACTTAACACTGGAGATTTGGGCTATTTTCTAATAACCCCAGAAGTACAAGACTTGTAATTTTCTAAACCATCTATTTGAAGCTGATGCCAATTTGGAAGCTGAAGTAATGGAGCAAATTATTAGCCAGAGAGCAAGATGGAATCTCTATTTCAAATTGTGTTTGCTTTATTCATCTTTCTTTCCCCTCAATGGTAAATTTCCAGAAATTCTCCAGTAGTATTTCTTGCATTTCAGGATTTCTATGTTTCAAAATTATCCCTTAAGTATTTCAAGGATCCATTATATCAAGAAATAAAGTAATGCAACAATGTTCACCAGAGGGGGAAAAAATGGCAACCTGGGATTCACAACCATTATTCCGGTCTCCAAAAATCCATTCTCTCTTAACTCACACCTGAACTCCCTCTAATGCTAGAGACAGAATTACAATAAAAACTACTGTCTCTCAGAAATCCAAGCCTCCATAAGGAAGTTGCACATCTCCCAAGGGCTAAACATGCTTCAGGCCATTCGAGGATTCCTCCAGGTCAGCCTGGTAACTATGAGGCATAGCTACAAAGCTAACTACTGATGCTACACAGGATGAGATGAGCAAACGAGATCACTCAATCAAATCAGTCAAACAATTAACTTAAAAACAGGTGGAGATGTGCAGCCTAAAGAAATGTGAATTCATTGTGAAAACTTGAAAAGAAATCAAATTTGAGTTAAGAAACAATGATCTAAGTTTTGCCAAACTCAGAGTTCATGACTCAGGCAGCACATAGTTTGCTGGCTTCATAATACATTGTAAGAGTTTTATACAACTCTATTGTTCTAGTTCATAATGCAAAATTTGAAGTGTTCCAGATGTTTTCAGCAACCAGTAAACCAGTAAGTTTGTGCCTGGGCAAAATTTATTCCATGACCAAATTTACCTCTCCCTCCAAAATATCTCACCAACTTGTTTCTATCAAAACCAATTAACTCTGTTTTAGTAATAGGAAGTTTCCTCATAATATTTTTAAAAAATATTTATTTTTTTATTTTTTTAGGTGTAGATGGACACAACACAATGCTTTTTTATGTGGTGCTGAGGATTGAACCCGGGTCCCGCCCCTGCTAGGTGAGCAATCTACTGCTGAGCCACAATCCCAGCCCCTCCTCATAATATTTTTAATGATATTTATAAAATTGATCCTTCTATAAAACCACAAACATAAAAAAATCTGCCTTCTCTAATTGAGATTCCAACCTTGCAAGTGTTATATACTCTGTATGATATAAATATGGACTTAGTTTTGTTCTTTTTTTCTGATAAAATAAGTTCAAAACATTAAAAAATAACTGAACCTGGGCCCTAAGCAGCTTAATTAGCCTTTAGATAAGAATTAGAATCATTTAGAAGACACTTAGGCCAAAGAATTCATGAGATAATGTGCGAGTGTTTTCTCCTAAAGAAAATGGTACAAAGAAAAAAAGTAAAATTGAATTCAAATCATATGTAATAACATCTCATTACCTTCATATGACACTTCAGAGTTATAGAATACATTCACATCTATTACTTCATTTAGTCCTTCAAGAGTCTCCAAAGGTATATATTTATTTATTATTTAACTTATTTAACTGTTTGAATAACTTGCCTGGGGTGACACAGATGTGTCTTGACCAAAGACATTTTCAGGAAGATACTATTACTTCACTGAGGGTAAACCTGGTGCCCATACTAAGAGCTGGGATTAAAACCATGAAGAAGGCAGTGTATTTCTTCACACTGTGTTTGCAATGTGTACACATATTCTCAGTAAAATATTTAATACTTGGAACAAGAAGAAAACAATCTTTTTGCCAGCAGACAAGAATCTGCATCTTGACATGATTCCAATTCAGCCTATCTGACCTGCTTCAACTTTGACCTAGAAAGATCATAAATCATGGTGAAAGTCATTGTGCCAATTCTGTCTTTGCCAGATTCATCCAAGTTTCGAACAAAACTGAAATGTAACCTGATCCATCAGATTGTTGTCATGAGGATACCTTAATGTCACTTTCATTGTGCCAGTTTGTATCTGTGCCCAAGCTCCTCTTAGGAAAAAGCAGAGACAACCCTTGAGGAACCAAGAGGAAAACTTGACATGAAAGAAGTCACATATGACCTCAGATGGGTTAGACATGAATGAAAAATTATTCTGCTCATTTGTGAAATGGTGTATAACATAAACTAGTATTTACACCAATAACCCTCAAGTCCTAAATATTGTCAAAAATCAATATGTGAAACTTTCTGTTGGTCAAAGGCAAATGCAAGTGGTCTGATTAGTGAAGAGGTATCCCAGAAGACATGAAAAACATTACAAATACCTAACCTGTGTCACCGTCATCTCTCTACCTGCATGTCTCTGCATGGAGACACCTCCTCTAGGTGTATTCGGGCATGGGCTTACCTTTCCTGAATTATAGATGCAGGAACTGTTCTTCCCACTCTTTGAGCCCTGGAATCTCGTTTGGCTCTCTTTGAAGCTGGGAACCATCTAGAACATACAGTCATAGTCCTCTTTGATGGCGGCTGGAAGGTAATCCTGCAGTACTCAAGTGGGCCTCTTGTAATCACAAGGGTCTTCACAAGGGAAAGGAGGCAGGGAAATCAGAGAAGGATATGGAACAAGAAAAGAGAGGATAAAAGAGATTTGAAGGGGCCATGCTGATGGCTTTGAAAGTGGGGATAGAGCCACAAGCCAAGGAGTGTAGGCAGCCTCTAGAAAATGGAAAATGTAAGAAGCTGAGTTCTCTTCTTGAGCTTCTAAAGGAAGTGCAGCCCTGCCAATGCCCTGATTTCAACCCAGTTGAAATTCATTATGAACTTCTGACCTCAAGAATTGTTCAGATCATAAATTTGTATTTCTTAAGCCCTGTCTTATAATTGTTACAAGTCATAGGAAGCTGATAGTTTCCAAAGCTTAAAATCAGAAGATCTGTTTTCTTTCTCAAAATCTAGCTTCCCACACTCTCTTGGAATATTGGGAAACATTTCCATCTTGGCTTACTTTCAATGACAGAAATTGGCTGGGTAGCAGCTTCCTCTTTTAAAAGAGAACAGAATCTATAGCCTACCTTCCCTGTGGGCTGAGGGATAAGGGCCAGGTGTGGATTATTATCAGTTGGACTGTTGTGACTTGTGATTGACTGATACCACTCAATACTCTCTCATCACTTATAGTCACACCATTCTTCTCTACCCTTTGGCCGACTTGAACAATTGCCTGAATGGACAGCCATTTGAAATTTCCTGCCAATGGAAGGCCACTGCCCTTATCTCCACTTCTGAAAAACACTGAACTGAGAATTGGAATGAACCAAGGAGAAGAGATGAGTGTGTCCATGAACAAACGGGAAGGATAGACAGGGTGATCATTGGGTGATCATATCTGAGGCATATATGAGGCAACATATGAGTTTGGTTCAATTTGTCAGTGTTTCGTAGGTTCTTTATAGTAGTCACCTACAAAAATGAGGACTCTACAGATCATCATCACTTGAAAGTCCTGGTTTTTGTTTTTCATTTTGTTTTAATTGAGGGAAAAGGAACTTAAATTAGGTTTTAGCAATATTTTGCCAGTAGTAAATCTCCATAATGTTTTATAAAATCATATTTTAAATCCAGCAGATGTCAGCTATGATATGGAGGTTTTGTCAGAAAGAAAATCTTTGGCCATAGAACAGCCTCTAGAATAGACCTCCTAAAGGTTTTGTAAATGGAGATGCATAATGCTGAAAGCACTTAAAGTGGCCCCAGAGTGAGGTGTTTCTGCCATGGAAACCATCCACTCAGCAACTTGACCATTAGAAAATGTTTCCACTGCATAGAGAGAATCATTTGCCAAGCCAAAGACACCAATGCTGAGTTATAAATGTCTACAGTTATACAAAAACCACTTTATAAAATAGCAGCTGGAATTTGTTCCCACTAACACTGAATATCAAAAGACAACACTAACAGTCCATTTCCAGAAATCATAATCATTTCCTCAGTTAAAAACACCTATTCAGAGTCTTCACTTGCTAATGGGCAATTTCACCTGGCTTCACTTTTATGAAACTCCTTGATGGTCCAATGGTACATACAACCTGCCAATCCCTGTGGATCGGCCAGTTCTATTATTAGATTTGTTTAGAAGACTAAGCAGTCCAGATAGGGGCAGGAATTTATTCTAAACTGTCTTTCAATGTATATTTTAGTCAAAAAATTGCTTTCTCTGGGGAATAAAGTGGATTGGAAAATAAGACAGTTTTAAACTGCTTAGGTGAATACATTTTTTTCCTAAGGGTGAGCTATTACTCTGTCTTCTGTGGTGAGATTGTGAGGTGCACCAGCTGAGAAAATATACTGGTAACTGACTTGTTTGAGGACATTATTTTGCCTGGGCTGCTGCCACCGCAAAGTAACACAAACTTGGTGGTTTACAGAACAGAAATTTACTGCCTCTCAGTTCTGGGGGGTATAAGTCTAAGATTAAGAAGTCAGCAGAGTTGGGTTTCTGTTGGGTTCTTCTGAGAGCTATTAAGAAGAATCTATTCCATGCTTGTCTGTTAGCTGCTGGTGGTTTGCTGGCCACCTTGGGGATTCCTTGGCTGCTACTGCACCCCAGTCTTTGCCTTCATCTTCACTGGTGGCCTCCTGGGTGTACCTGTGTCTAAATCTACCATTTTTATAAGGATACCAGTAATACTGAATTAGAAGCCCATCCTGCTCCAGCATAACTTAATCTTAACTAATTACATCTGCCACATTGCTATTTCTTAATTAGCCCACATCTGAGCTACATCAGAATAGTACATCAACATGTGAATTTTGTGAGGACACAAGCCAGCTTGTACTAGGACCAAATCCATGTTTGCTATCAATTGGACTAAATCCAGACTATAAGAAAAAAAGTTGTAGTTTATGTTTCGCTCTTATTTTTCCTTTTTATACAATGCATATGCCATTCTATCCTTGAAAGGAAGGATACCTACTTACAAATGACAGCTATGGAAACTTTGTTCAACTTTAGACATTGTAATGAGATTTTAATACAGACTAATTTCCAAGAGTCAGAAATGAATCAAGAAATATTGATAGACTTTATTTTAAGAGTTAAAATAGAAGAATGAGAGCATTTATGGTAGGTTAACATTTCTTAAAATAGAAATACCTTGGTTCAGGAGAGGTGTTTATGATACAACAGCTGAAGAGATCTTCTCCCCAATTACCTTATAACCCTTGCTATTGTTGTTTTCCTCCTTGAATTGCTTTGATTCCTCTGCCCATTTGTGTTTCTCCTCCTGCCTTATTCTTACTTTCTGTGATCCTCAGAGATCATACTTCTCATTTCAACCACTATCAACTTTTCTCCAACTTACACTCTAAACCAGTTCACTTTTCATGCTCTCTCCAGGGCAGTTGATTCTAAGTTGTTATCTCTAGCCTTGATTTCTCTACCTAGGTACAAACTCATTTTTTTTCATTGTTTGTCCGTGAAACTAAAACTGAATGTCTATCATCCTCCTTGTGCCATCTTCTCTCTATCTCACTGTTTCTGTTAATTTATTCTTGTGCTCTCTTAGGCTTGGAACCTGAGGTCATCACGTGTCTTTTCCCTGGTTCTCTTAATCTAGTCTTTCTAGAAATCCCATTATCTCTATTTCTGATAAGTAAATTGTATTTCTCTGATTTCTCCTCATCTCAGGCTTCATTAGTTTTCACCTGGATGGCTTCAATCATTCCCTGTTACCCTAGCTTCTCTCTGCTCCATTCCAAAGTATATCCTGTTTTCATCCATTTTAACTTTCTAAATGTTCTACTGAAAAATCATTGGTTCCCTCATTCTCTATAAAGGTAAGCTAAGACATATATATTAAACTGGTGTTTGGGAGCTCTGTATTATGGTGCTCTCTAGCTTTCCTTTTCTCTGCCCATGCTCTACAGGTATCCTTTCTTTGACCAAAGTAGAATGCTTTATTTTTTTCCTGTTTCTTGCTTTTCTTTTTACTTTCTGTGATCTTGAGAGATCATACTTCTCTTTTCAACCACTATCGGCTTTTCTCCAACTTACACTCCAAACCAGTTCATTTTTCATTCTCTCTCCAAGGCAGTTGATTCTAAGTTGTTATCTTTAGCCTTGATTTCTCTACTGAGATACAAACTCATTTTTTAAAAATTGTTTGTCCCTGAAACTTTTCCTAAGAGTTTATGACAGAAATGATTTTTTTCAAACTGTGCTTTCTTTAAGGGTGAAGACTTATTTATCCCATACTCTCCATGAAGTCACTTTCTGACAACAGGATCTGTGCTGTTTAGCCTTTTACTTGCTCCTTTTTATTTCACTTAACACAAGCCTTAATAGGATGATGGTTCATAGGGTCTGCTCAACAAATGTCCCCACTGGCTTTCCTAGCAAGGTTGTTTTAGATTTATTGGCATGCTTGTCTTGGCTACCACATTTCACACTCCTAAAAAATGAAAATTCTACTTTATTCGTCACTGTAGACTCTGCCAAGGGTTTGTTCTTGGCCTGGATTAGTCAATGAAACAAATATTATTAATTTAAAAATTTTATTGGCAAACCAATTTAACATACCAAGAAATTATGCTATCTATCCTGCTGTGATATATGAGATTGTGATGTGCACCAGCTGAGGAAACACATTGGAACCACAAGCTTCTCAGATAATTTATGAGTAGTAGGTTGGAAATATTAGTTGATATTAAATACCTATGTTGTTAACTTAACATGGATCACTCTATTACATAACCTTAACCTTGAAATATCATAACAACTCTTATAAAAGTTGCATGGGCTGGATATTTGGAAAGGGATGGGAAATAGCAGAAGGAAATGTCACACACCCATGAGCTCTGTCGAAACTGAAGAGGAATAAATAGTCCCAAATCTTAATCTCAAGAATGTCCTCATAGACAAGATTTATATACACAGTTGTTTCTAATGCTCTTTAACACAAGATTTTTTACAAGAGACAAAGGCTTCGTTTTGCCTCCTAATTACTTAAATTGTATAGTCAATAGTTGGTCCTCTTAGATTTCCTCATAAGATAATATCTTGGAGGTTGAGCTCACCCACGGAGGAATGGAAGACTGTTTTCTCTAACATATTAACATATCTTGGATCTTCTCTCCACTTGTGTGAGATGTGTATTCAGTGATAATCACACTTCACTTTCGTTGTTTCGTTTGTTTGTTTGTTTTGGTACTGAGAATGGAACCCAGGGATACTCTATGACTAGGCTATAAAGCCCCATCCCTCTTTTTTTTTGGGGGGGGGGAGGGGGCACAGGGTCTCCCTAAGTTCTTGAGGGCTTTGCTAAGTTGCTGAGGCTGGACTCAAATTTGTAATTCTCCTGCCTCAGACTCCTGAGTTGCTAGGTTACAGTTGTGCACACAACTCATGCTGCAATTTCAATAAATGCAAACAACTTGAAACTTTAACAGTGTTTTCAGAATATCCTACTTGAAACAAGTACAGTTTTAAAATATTTTTATTTGTTTGTTTGTTGTCTTTTGCCTTGCAACTGCTAGAAGAGAACATAGGGTCAACACTCCATCACATAGGTATAGGTACAAACTTCCTCAACAAGACCTCTAAAGTTCAAGAAATAAAACCAAGAATCAATAAGTGGGATGCCATCAAGTTAAAAAAAAAACTTTTGCACATCAAAGGAAACTATTAAAAGCATGAAGAAAGAGCCTACAGAATGGGAAAAAATCTTTGCCAGTTGCTTTTCTGTTAAGAGATTAATATCCAGAATATATAAAGAACTCAAAAAAACTCAATGCCAGAAAAAATAACCAATCAATAAATTGGCAAAAGAACTAAATAGACATTTCTTGAAAGAAGAAACACAAATGGCTCACAAATACATGAAAAAATGTTCAATATCTCTAGCAATCAGAGAAATGCAAACCAAAACTACACTCAGATTTCACCTCTCTCTAGTCAGAATGGCAATGATCAAGAACACAATAATAAATACTGGCAAGGATGTTAGGGGACAGGCACACTGGTACATTGTTGGTGGGACTGCAAATTAATACAACCACTCTAGAAAGCAGTATGGAGATTCCTCAAGAAACTAGGAATGGAACCAGCTATCCTACTCTGGTATTTATCCAAAAGAATTAAAATCAACATACTGTAGTAATACAGCTGCTATAATGTTTATATCAACACAATTCACAATAGCCAAATTATGTAATCATCAGAGGTGTCCACCAATAGATGAACGAATCAAGAAGATGAGATACACACACACACACACTCACAGCGGAGTTTTACTCAGCCATAAAGAATGAAATAATGACATTTGCTGTTAAATGGATGGAAATGAAGAACATCATACTAAGTGAAATAAACCAGACTCAGAAAATCAAGGGTCAAATGTTTTCTTTTCATATGTGGAAGCTAAAGCAAAATAAGGAAAATGAAATTTCATCTTATGTGTATACAGAAAGTACCAACCAAAATAAATAAATAAATAAAAGAATGCTAGGGAGATCAATAGAATAGAGGAAGGAGAATGGGGGAGGGGAGAGGGGAAGAAAAGGGGCAAGGGGAATGGGAATTGATAGACATCATTTTCAGAAAATGTCTATTAAATTAGTGATTATTGAAAATGTATTATATGTAAAGAACTCTTTTGTAGAAACTACTGCATAAATTGAAGCCACCACTAGATGAAAGGACTTTTTCGGTTCTTTGGAGATGATACTGACATTCTGGGTAATTGCTATTTTCCATGAAGGGTAGTCAAAACAAAGCCAGTTCTGGGTGCTCAGATTAGCTTAGGGTTTCAGAGGCAGAGCTATGGAGGCAGATGCCTAGGTCATCTGCCTCCATAGCTCAGATGACTATACAAGGTCACAGGTCCACCCCCTACCAGCTGCACAGCCTCTCAGAGGTATGTAACCCTTCCAGCATCAAATTCTCATCTGTGAAAATAAAGATGAATTTTTTATCAAGCAGAGTCCTATAGGTGGAAAATATTGTTTTCCAGACATTCTTGTACTTTTTGCATATTTTGTAAGAGTTATTTATCAAAATTATGGTAGCTTCCAAATATGTAATAATTACATAACCATTATAACATATAATATTATTAAATATATATTTTTTAATATTATGTATAATATTATCATCTTTTTTCTTTATTTTATTTTTTTTATTAGTTGCTCAAAATATTACAATGATCTTGACATATCATATATCATACATTTGATTCAAATGGGGTATGAATTCTTATTTTTCCCACGTGTACAGATTGCAGGATCACCAATATTATCATCTTTAAAAATATCCTATACTCTGTGCATTTTAATAGGTAAATCTTTAATTCTGTTTCCTTCTAATTCTGTATCACACATTGCTTTTGCAGAAATAAATGTCCATTTCTTTCATTATTTTGGGATGTCCGCATTGATATTTATATGATAAATATCCTCGTGGTATCATTTTCAGCTTTTATCACTAGATACTGAACATGATTACAATGTTTTTGAAGTGTTCCTCACTTTTATTTGCCTTAGACAATTACTTTGAGTTCTCAGAGTTGAATCTTTGAAGCTTTGGGGGAGGAATAGTTTGTTCTTCAGAATCATTTACTATTTTCTAATCTCCTTTGTTTCAATCTAAGCATTGTCCTGTTTCTCATTTAAACCATATGGCTGGTAGATAACTTCAAACAGTATGATTTGCTAGGTGTTTTCTTCATGATTATAGGAGCATCATTCTTTTGTCTTTATTGTTACTTGTGTGATAATAATCTGTTAAAATGATCACTTCTGTCTAGTGAAGGGAGGTACAAGTACCTTCTCAACTTGGTTTTTAGTTTGTAATTTAAACTTTTGTGTTGGTTCTAAATGAAACATGACAATATGTGTTTTCAAGAATTTTTGTTTAAGGAAGTATTATGTGAAAGTTTACAACTTGAAGGAAGTTTATTTAGACTTGAATATGTAAGCAAGATAACACACAGTGTGCTAAGTGATTATTAACTTTGCTTTTTTATAAATGTGTGTGAACTTGAGTATTTGTTGCCTATTATTATACAAGTGCAAATAAATGTGGGTTAGACTTTTGGGGAAAAACGATGAAAATGTTTCCTTTCTCATAAACTTACTATGAACAACAAGTAATATAATACATAAACTTCCAAAGGTATCACTCAAGATATTTTAGGATTTCTTCATAGCATTCAGTTACTCTGTCAAATTTAGCTAACAAGGATGCCCCTGCTCTCATTAAGTTATTTGGATTTCTGTGGCTTCTTAAAAGCAGTTTTGTTGAAACATAATTTATATACCAAACATTTCACCCATTTACATTGTATAGTTTGATGACTTTCAGCATATCCACAGAGTTGCAACCATTGCCACAATCTTATTTTAGAGCTCTTTTTATTTTTCTTTTCTCTCTTTTTTTTTTTGCATAGTAATTTCTTTTCATTGCATTCTACTTTCCTTTTAGAATTCTTCCTATATCTCCTATAAGGCTATGTTGAATAACATAAGAAACTTTTTACTGGAAATGCCAGTTTTTTGAAGTTGAGGAAGTGCAAACATTTTAAATAAATGAGGATGATACCAGATGAGCGTTGTCTTTCTAGCTATATCCAGGAAATCTAATCAAATTGGCTAGTAGGACAGAGAAAAAGCAATAACTTCATTACTATTTTTACAGCTGGTTATAAGTTGTTGTCTTCCCTGAAAGTGGAATGAGTCCCTTTTCCCAAATACACATAAGTTTTCTAGAGGGCTTGGAAGAGGAACGGGTGCAATTGTATTCTCCTAGGTAGTAGAAAGTAGTGATAAAAAATAATAATAAAAACCATGAATCTCTAACACTCTGAAGAACTCTGGATTAAAAGTGCCTTGAGGTCCATTCGGTGAGGAGAAAGAAGTATATTGATGGTAATTTTTCCACTAGCTAAGCACAGATTGACTAAATCCAGCTATTCATTACTTGACATTTGAGGAAGAAGGCTCTGTTTAGTGTTAGCTTGGAAAGGGCACAGAATATGAGCACCTGGGCAGGAAACTAAACCCAAGCAATGGTACTCCAAGGCCACAGTTCTGAAGTTGAGGTGGGATGGGTTGAAAAAAGGATTAAATGGCAAATGAAGGAAACTGGAATTACTTAAACTTGCTCAGTTCAAATCAGCCACAAATCCACATTCGACTTCTTTGGTTCTTATACATGGACTGAAAACATATTGGACTTGGGATTTTTTTTTTAAGTCAATAGGCTCATAACAAACTAGATATGCATATTATAAACAATCACCAGAAATTTCTTTGGACTAATTCAGGCAACAGCTGTATAAATATTTCTGGCATTGGCTGCTGGCCCTACTCAACTTCTTTGCAAAAAAAAAAAAAAGACCATATTTTTTCCCCTAGTTTAGTTCACTCCTTGTATCTCATGTGGATTGGCTGAAAAACATTATTTCTAAAACAAGGAATGTTCCAAACATAACTATGACTACTGGCAGCTAAAGAGACACTACTAAATTATTTTTCTCCTTTGTCTGGTTTATTCCTATTTGTCTTTCAAGATTTAGCTCAGAATACTCAGTATCTACTTCGTATTCATTGGGATGATCATTATCAAAACACAGAAAATGAAAAGCCTTGGCAAGAATGTGGAAAAAATAGAATCCAATTGTGTGTCTCTTTTGAGAATATAAAATGGTGCAGTTGCTTTGGAAAACAGGATGGTGATTCCTCAAACAAGACTTACCATATAATTCAGCAATTCCTCTTCTGGGTATATATACAAAATAATTAAATAGCAGTTCAAATACATTTGTCCAACTGCATTTATAGAAACCTCTTTCACAATATCGAAAATGTGGAAGCAGCACAAGTGCTCACCGAGTAATGAATAGATAAACAAAATCAGGGTATGCATACAATGGAATAAATAATCAGCCTCAAAAGGAAGAAAATTCTGACACATGCTACAACATGAATGAACCTGGAAGAATCATGCTAGTGAAAGAGCCAGTTTTAAAATAACATACTGTATTGTTCCTCTTATATAGGGTAACCATATTATTCAAATTCATAGAGACAAAAATGAATATGGTGATTACCAGGGTCTAGGAGTTGGGGCAATTTGGAGTACTGGTATTGAATGGATACAAAGTTTCAGTTTAGGAAGATGAAAAAGTTTTGGAGGTGGGTGCTGGTGATGGATGCACAACATTGTGAAAAATGCCACTGAATTGTATACTTTAAAAAAATGGTTAAAATAGTAATTTTATGTCACATGTATTTTGCCACAATGAATTAATTTTAGAAAGATTAAAAAAAATCAGTATCAAGGAATGACCTATTGAATAAAACCTTAAATCTTTATTAATGTTTAAATTATTAATATTTGAATAAACAGAAAAACATACTATTTAATGGAAAGTAAAGTTAAAAATCATGAAGTCAGATTTTCCTAATAGGATCTGTTCTCTAAAACGACAATCAAAATCTCAATGGGCTTGTTAGGAAGTGACAAAATGGCAAGTGAAGGAAAGATCTAGAAGAATAAACATGCTAGGAGAATGAAGAAAATCCTGAAAAATTAAAAGAACTTGTCCACACATATGTCATAAAGCTAGGACTGGTCCTGCCCTATGAATTTCTAGACTCTAGTGAGTGCAACAGACTAAAGACTAGAAATAGTTCCACGTGTGAATTTGGTGTCCAATGATAGCTACCGTTTAGTAAGTTCTTATCATGTGCAATGTATTATTCTAAGCTCTTACATGTACTGACGTGTAAGTCCTGAAAACAGTTCCAAGAGATGGATGCCATTAGTCCTATTTTACATATGGGAAAACATGTTTAGCTAGTTTGTAAGCAATGAGAACAGAACTTGGACCTACGAAGCCTAACTCCATGATTTTTTTTCTTTTAATTGATCTACAGAATTTTAAGTCAACAAGAGAACACAGGTGACTAGTAGAAACCCTACTTCACTTTTATATCACAGCTAATTCTAAATTGCTTAAATAATATGAATAAAACTATGAGAGAACCAGAGGAAAATACTAACTTAAAAAATTCTTAATGTGGAGAAGCCTTTTTACAGCCCATGCAAAAGTCAAAATCAATGTTGAAAATACTGATAGACCTGATTCATGAGTATTTTAAAACCATAGTTAAAGTCAATAAGCAAAGAGGTGAAATAATCATAGTGCATATAACAGGCAGACTTAACACACCCAATGACAAATATCTTTTCTTTTTTTTTAAAGAGAGAGAGAGAGAGAATTTTTTAATATTTATTTTTTAGTTTTCGGCGGACACACATCTTTGTTTGTATGTGGTGCTGAGGATCGAACCCAGGCCTCACGCATGCCAGGCCAGCGCGCTACCGCTTGAGCCATATCCTCAGCCCAAAATATCTTTTCTTAACGTATCAACCAGGTGGTGATAAACTTGCCAATAGAAAACATGCACAGGTGATTCATAAAAATGAGAAAAGTAGGAAAAATATAAAAAGATATTTGAACTTACTATTGATTAAAGAAATGCACATTGGAATAAAAACAATTTTTATTTCATTGGCAGAGATATAATAAATTGATTAAAAATCCAGTGTTGACAAAGATGTAGAAAGACACTGATTGAAATTGGTGCAGCGTTTCTGGACAAAATATTGGGATTTGTGCATCAAAATTTCATGTGCATTATAATACAGTCTAGCCATTTTTCTAGGGCCTTACCTGTGGAGATTATTGCCAGCTATCCAAAAATATGTACATAATGATGTTAATCACAGCATTATTTAAAATGGCAAAAAAATTGAAAACAACATAACTATCCTTTTATAAGGGACTAACTAAATA
The DNA here is from genome assembly GCF_021218885.2 of Marmota monax. Classification (NCBI taxonomy): domain Eukaryota; kingdom Metazoa; phylum Chordata; class Mammalia; order Rodentia; family Sciuridae; genus Marmota; species Marmota monax. The sequence goes on from NW_026692781.1 coordinate 22,534,932, forward strand.
AGGGACAAAATGTAATAGGATACTATATGGCGATGAAAATTGTGACATCATTAAAATTCATGTCACCATGTGACAAAGTCAAGAAATGTTTTTATATGTGTTGCCCATCCTCAATAAATACCAATGATTTTCTTGGTATCTGATTTATTTTGTTTTTCCTGTTCCATCCTCAGTGACTGGTATATAGCAATCACCTAATGACCACACTATTCAGGAATTCAAATTAACCTTCTCTAGAAAGATATATTGTAAGGGACAATTGCCTGTGAATTAATTAATTAATTAATTAATTTATTTATTTATTTATTTATTTGCAGTACTGAAGATTGAAACCAGGGATGCTCTACATCTGAGCCACATCCCTATTTCAGAGTCTCCTTAAGTTGCCCAGGCTAGTCTCAAACTTGTGATCCTCCTACCTGAGGCTTCCGTCATGTGGATTTTATAATAAGATGTGTTTTATTCCAATGGTTTTAAGATTTGTGTAAAAATGCAAAGTAATGACCTTTTTATGGATCTGTCTACTCTAAGCAAGATAAAGGAGCTCAATAAATAAATATCCCTCTGAATCCTTCTTGCAGTTTTTGCTGTTTAAGTCTGATCTTGACAAAAAATACTCATTTGTTACTGGGAGCATGTTTACTTTTCTGGAACTCTCATTTCCTACATTTGCAAGCTTGAAATGAGAATAATTCATCCAGCAATAGGTGTCTACCTCCAATGCCTGTGCTGATGAGGAATAGCTAACAGAGCATTTACTCAAGGTCTGCTTCGGGTCTGCTTCATTTCAGCTCCCAACTTGCCAGTGAACTCTGTTTTCATATTGAAAAAGAAGAATGTTTTGCACTGAACTATACTTAGAATATTTCACAATAAGCTCCTCTTATCAGTTTACATGATGTTTTCTTTCAGCCAGTGCTTTTGAACTACAGTAACAGATATGAATGTGGGTAGAAATAGTCTCTAACTAGTAACTATTGGATATTCACATGAAATATAAAATAAAGTGAGAAAGGAACCCTCTCAATGAAAAAAGTTGACAGACCTAACTTCGATAGCCAAACTGTTAATATACTCATAAACATCTTAGGGCACAGTACTAGTTTGTGGTATTGATGGTTATACTGCTGCTTTTAAAAATTCAAATAGGACAGGATGGTATTAAAGGAAAAGTTACAGCTTTACTCCTCCTCACACCAACAAGAGAGATCGGTTGGCATTATTTCCATTTTCAGGTCTCATCTTTAGCTTGCCTCCCTGTGTTTCAAGGTAGGGTGGGATTTCCACATGCTCTTCCAGCCAATGAAAGCACTAGCTTATAATGATCCCATGAAAACTGTGTGACTATTATTCTATAAATGTTGACACAGTCAGTTCATGTCTTTCTGAATGTTTATTTAGTCAATCTTTTGGAATTAAGTTTACAAGTTCTACAAAATATTACATAACACGTCACCATTCTGAATTCAACATATTGTCTAAAACTGTTTCTAGAACCTGTATGCATTGCTAAGCATTTATTTTCTCAAAAAAAGAAAAAAAAAAGCAATGCTCCAAAAGTTTTAAGAATTGTAGGGCATGAGAGAGATAAATGAAACACTGACAGGAAAGAGAAAAAAAAATAATTAGAATTGAGAAGAGTTAAAAAAAAACGTATTGGATATAAATAATTTACAAGCTGAGGTCAACATATTTGTGTATGATGAAAGAGAATGATTTATTACATATTACTACACATATGTATATTATATTTAAATTAACATATATATGTTCTAAGACAACACAATCTTTTCCTTCCTCTGTAGGCAAATACACTTTTAACTTTCTAAAGAAAGCAATCTGTTACATATCTAGTCAATCCAATGACATTAACACATCACAATAGTAGGCCATGAAAAAGTCTCCTCATACCTTCCAAACCTGTATTGTTTTAATTAACAGTATAAGTTGTTCTCTCAATTACTGAATCACTGGGCTCATCAAGAATTGTATTTGAGAAGAATAAGATTGTTCATAAATATATAGAAACAAAGAGGTATTAGGATCTAGAGAGAAAATAAGAACCCCACTTTCTTCACCTCCATTTGCTAGGTTTTGTCAGCTATAACTTTTAAACTATCTGTATTTATAACATTTACAGCATACTCTGTCCTTATTTTACAGTGTCTTGGCTTTTTTTTTAAAGTTTTTTTTTTAAATAAAGCCCTGTTTTTTAGTAAAGACTTATTATTTTTAGTCTTGGGGTTTTTAATAGTCTCTTTTTTTATAAAGTATCATCTTAGTTTTATCAATATTCTGAACTTGGTTTAGAAGTTAATTATAAAAATTAGAAACAAATGGTATATAGAATGTTATTATGTTAATATTATTCATTGCAAAATCAACCACAATAATCCCTCGTATGCACAACCATATTGGTTCTAAAACCCCTGAAAATACCAAAATGCATGGATGTTCAAGTTCCTTGTACAAAATAGTGTAGTTCTGTCTTTGCATATAACATACATGATACTCCTCTATACTTTATGTAAATACTGTGTAAATAGTTATTATACTGCATTGCTTAGGTAACGGCAAGAAAAAAAGTGTGTACATGTTCAGTACAGATGCAAGTCCCCCACCCTGAATATTTTTAATTCACAGCCACAGATGACCAATTGTATTTTGATTGGACCTCAGGAGTAATAAATATAACCTTTATAAATTAGTAAAACCACTATGGAAATTAGTGTGGCAGTTCCTCAAAAGACTAGGCATAGAATCACCATAAGACCCAGGTATACCACTCCTTGGTATTTATCCTAAAGAATGATAATATGTATTGATATATAATATAATATATCATATTGTATTATATCATATTGATATATAATACATATACAATATGTAGTGATATATGTATTCCCATATTTAAAGCAGCACAATTCACAATAGCCAAACTATGGAACCAGTCAAGATGTCCATCAATGCATGAATGGATAAATAAAATGTGGCATTTATACACAATGGAATTTTTAATTTTTTTATTTGTAGTTGGACACAATACCTTTATTTTATTTATTTTTATGTGGTGCTGAGGATCGAACCCAGGGCCTTGCTAGGCAACCGCTTTACCACCGAGCCACAACCCCAGCCCTATACATAATGAAACTTTATTAGCCATAAAGAAGAAGGAAATTTTGTCATTTGCAGGAAAATGGATGGAATTTGAGTGTTAAGTGAAACGAGCCAAACTAAGAAAGCCAAGGGTTGTATGTTTTCCCTCAAATGTGGGAACTAAAGAAGAAAAAGGAAAAGAAAATTTGTGGTGGTAGAGAAATCTCATGGAAAATTGAAGAGAGATCAGTAGAGTAGAGGAGGTTAGAGGGTAGGAAAAGGGGAAATACTAGGGAGTGATATTGGCTAAATTATCTTGTTACACTGTGTGCATGTACAAACATGTAACAACAAATCCCACCATTATGTACAACTATAGGGCACCAATAAAAAATGGGGGAAAAAAGAAACACAATCTTATTCAAGGTAAACTATGCCATTCAAAGGATATGATTTAAATCATTGAAATAAACCTGTTTTCCTTTCACTTCAACAATTTCTTAGCATCATGTCACAATTTACTTTGTTTCATATATGAAATATGATTTTCTTGTACAACTCTGTGAGTTTCCCCCTGAAGTTTGTAGTTGTTTTTCTTCCTCCATTTAAAAAAAAAAAAAAAAAAAAAAAAAAAACCACAGGAACCTCTTGTAATATCATTAAGGTAATCCAGCTTCTCCCTCCTTTCCAATTTATCTTCTTGTTTTTTTCTGCTACCTCTACTTGATTTCTCAATAGAAAGATAACTTGATACCCTAGATTGATCTTTAGGATTACTTTTTTTCCCCCTCTCAGTTTCTTTATCTTTGTCTCGGACTTCTATTGACTAGGAAAAGGCAGTCACATTTTAATTTCTAATAATTTCCTCTTTATATTTTTTCATAAAACCTCATACTTAATTTATATGTACCCTCCCTCTTGGATCTTTGAGAATAGGAACTAGAACTTTTACATTTTTATCTTCTATGAATAATTTTTTTTTCTTTTTGGTTCATCACTTTGTTCACCTTAGTTCCACTCTCTGGTGCTACTGGTTTCCCGAGATCTGACCATCTTTGGTTACTTGTTCATACTTATGAAACACTAGGTTGATGAATTCAAGTAGCTCATATGAATTTCCTCAACTGTTGTGTGGGTTGTTTTTTGTTTGTTTGTTTGTTTGTTTTTTAGTTGTAGATGGACACAATACCTTTATTTTATTCATTTATTTTTATGTGGTGGTGAGAATCAAACCCAGTGCCTCACACATGCCAGGCAAGCACTATACCACTGAGCCACAACCCCATCCCCCCCGGATTGTATTTTCTTAACAGATCTCACTCAGGGAGGGCTTCGTCTAAATAAGCAAGTCACGCCACTGGGTAGGCTTTTAAGATGGGTGGACAGCACACAGGTAATCAGAGTTCCAATTTCAGTATAAAAACTAGAAAGCTTTTCACTGGAGAACCACACCCTCACTAGGAGTATTAGCTCCCTCCAGACAAATTATTCACTCTTTACTCATCTGTTTGCAAACATTGCCATGTCAGATACATTGCACAGAAGTCTGCATAGCTAGACAGGAGCAGCTATTCTGTGTACAATACTTCTGCTAACTTCCCCCAATAGTTCCAAGCTTCTCCAAAAAGGCTGGTTTGTACCTGTGATGAGACTTTTGTGCTAGGGTTTATAGGTCAATATCCTCTCATCTACTTTCAAACATGACAACTTTGCATAAGAATAAATTCGGTAATAAGTTATATTGGAACATAATAAGTTGGAACATAAGTTATACTGGAGTAATAAGTTATATTGGAACAAAGAATATCTACGTTTGTGAATTTATGAAACAATATTTATTGGGGCTGTATCTTAGGTACTGGGCTAAAAATGCTAATCCTCTGTAAGACATTACTATTTCCATTGTACAACTGGAGAACAGAAGTCTTGGAGATGTTCAACATTTTTCCCCAAAGCATAATTGACAAGACTAAAATTTGAACCCAGTTCTTTCTGCCACGATTTTCCCTATACCAGCTCATATACATATGAGAAAAGTCCCCAAATATTATTAAGTCTTGCACAGGACTAACCAAGGTGTTTAAAACAGGCAGCCATGAATATAGAAAAAACTTTAGCTCCTTGGAAACACAAAAATCTTCATGTTCAATGATTAATAATTATACCCATTTCCCTGTGTAAGTTATTATAAAATAGGCCCATTGAGAACATTAAGGATTTGGGGGCACTTCCCAATAGAAAAAGACTCATTGTTGTGCAGTATTGAGGAAAGAAGACAGCCTTTAGAGACTGTCTTTATATTGCTTTATATTCTGTTCAACCTCTTATTAGCTATGTAAGTATATGGCATTAATTGTAAGAGTTGAATTCTCATCTAAAAAGCACAGGTAATATGTTCTTTATTGAGTTATGGTGAGGATTACATGAACAAAATATGTTTAATGAATAATCAATATTCAAATATCAGTTCCTTCCTACTGTTAATATATTTAAATTAAATACCTTAGAATTAACAAAAAGAAAATGTGTGTCTATTTGGTAAATACCTAATACTAAATTAAAAGTTAAATCTATTATTGGACAAAGATTCTTTCTAGAATATATACACATTAAGCTCAAATATTCTATTGGGGTTGACTTAAAATGTGATATGCCTTGCTTATTAGAGGTCATTTATTATAAGGGCTTTGAAAATCAGTTCTTCAAACACGGATATCTCTTAAGTGTTTTAGTTACTATAAGACATCTATTAAATCTTCAATTAGAGCAACTGTTGTATTATCACTGCAACTGCATCCGTGAATTAAGGACAGACAACCATCACCTAAGACAATGTTGAACATAATTACTTTGAAAACTTTGCCATGCCCTTTTCTCTCAGTAAAATGCAATAAGGAAAATGTTTAAATAGAAAATATATACTAACTCCCAGAGAGGCCCGGGTAAAGAACGTGGACAAAAGCACTGACTTGTACTTTGAGCTCCCATTTGTCCATTCTTTAGATAAAATACTTGCACCCTTTTGGACTTGGAAATTGTAAACAAGTCTCCATATAAGGAAAAAAGTCACTTAACGTGTAAAGTTTGACTGAACACAGCCGGTTCAGGCTTGTGACAAATGCCTGTGTTGTCACAAAGTTCTAACATTTCAACTCTATTCTTGAACTGCTATCTTGTAACACAAAAATGTTCTGATAGCCAAGATTATTCTCAAAGGTGGATCAAGAGGGAAAAAAAAGGCATTATGAAAGGGCAAGCAATGTTTAACTAAGGTTATTGTGAGTCTGAAGTAAGTATCATTGGTGGGGAAGTAAACTCAGTGGTTTTCCATTTTAGCCGAAAAGAATCCTAGACTACATTTATTTCTTAATCATAATCAATTTGTTAGACAATTTATATATCTACTTTCCTCTGTTATATATCTCTAAAGTTTTTAATAAATAATTTATTTAATGACATTTATAATTTAATAAATTTAATAATTTAATAAATAACAATTATTTAAGTAATTAAATAATAACTATAAGTAGATCAGTATATGGAGATATAATCTTGGTGAACTCATCAAATGATGTTACGAAAGGTATTTTTTTAAAAAAAACTTCCTTAAGAAGGAAATATAGTAAATCCTAAAGTGTTCACACTGGGTACTTCTGAGGATTCAGGGAGTGGGATCAGAAGAGGAAACTTTTAAAATTCTGTGCATTTTAAAAAACAGGAGTGATTATCTTTATAATTCAGGAAAACTCTAAGGTTTTTTTTTTAAATTATCCTCATCTTATAACCCAACATTATAAACATACAGAATAAAGGGACTATATGATAAAATTCTCATTTGTCATCACATGGCAGGTAATAAATGCATAGATTATTTGATCTTAAGTGATCTCCAATAAAGGATAATTTAAAATTTTTCATCACAAATCTTTGCCCAGTTCTTTCTGTTCTGTTCTCCTGACTGCCATTCTTGTGCTTATACCTCCTCTCTTTTTATACTTACTGGCTTTATTCAAATAGTTTTCTCTTGTTCACAAACCATCCCTTTAGAGAACTAAACAAAAATAGTCAGTCCATAGGTGGCTCATAGGTAGCCCATGGATGTAGTTTGTTTAGCTAGCAAAGTATGTTTACCATTTTCAAATTAGTTGACAGCATGAAAGAAATTGGAAATTTCTCACAATATTCTATATTTCTACTTTTGAAAGATCAAATGATCTGGCAACACAGGGCCCACATTCATGAGTCAAATGGAATCGCACCACCCTTAGCCTACATGCATACTCTTCAGCTGATCAGAGCCCCCAACATAACCTACAACCTCACCAACAGGGCTTTCAGGCAACGTTGAGCATGCTTCTTGCCTCGTGTACACCTTACAGGAAAGTAACCTCTCATGCAAAGAATAGGGGACAACGAAAGGAATATCAAGCAAGTCAGATGTCTTGCCAAGAATAAGGGGCAGGCATATGTCTTTGAAAATGAAGATTACTCTCCTGTGTTTAATATTGCAAACAAAAAAGAGTATGCTGAAAGAACCAAATTAATAACCACGATGAGAAGCCTGCATGGAACAAAAAGAAAATGAAAAAATAAAAATAAAAAAGAATCAAACTGCTTTTAAGAGGGAACTAGTATGAGGGATACTTTTGAAAGTGTCATTGCATACTAAATAATATTTTCCTATTTCTAATTCACTTCTTTCCTTTGTTTTCTAATGGACCTGGTACATATTTGACTCCCTATTTAAAAGTGCACCCAGAGGTAGTCCCCCACTCCCAGCACAGGAGCCACCTACCCCTGCCCTATTTCTAAGCCCTGGGGCAGTAGATAGCAAAGCCTCTCTGGACCAGCAGTGAGTTTTCTCCACTTTCCTTCTCTTCCTGCTCTGAGTAGTAGTCTGCAAAAATTAAAGTAGCCACTATAAAAATTCCTATTGCCTTACCAACTCCATGCTCCTTCCTCTTACACAGGGCTTCTCCCTGTAGGCCCATAGTCTGGCAAATGCTGACATTCAGAGCTGAAACCTTTTCTTGCTAATATGGTTCTATTCATGTTACAAAGTCACAGGCCTTTAGTTTCAACTGTGAGAACTCAGGACAGACCTCCAAATCCAGCTCAACCCCTGTAGGAGGAAGCAGAGAGCCTGTTCAAGGTCACTGCAAAACCAAGTAGAGGCCTCTACAGTCTGAGCGGATGCCATGATCAGATCAGTAGTTAACAGGGATTTGCCAAAAGTTTCCTAACTTCCAATTTGGGGGCAGGGTGGGGGGAGGGCAGAGAAATGTCTCTCTTCTCACTGGAGTATCAGACTCACTGCCTAGGTCCAACCTCTAGTAATACCATTTGACTTAGATTTCAAAACATGCTTCCACATGGCTTCTCTTATTTGATTCAATCAGGGAAGTTGTGTTTATAGTATCATCACTAATTTATATAAAGGGAAATGGAACTTGAGAGCTTAGTGTGACTTATTCAAGGTCAAAGAATGCATGATGGGCCCCATGTTTATTGCACTTTTCTCCAGGCCACAACGAACTAGAGACGAGAATTATGAAACTGTAGCTCTTTATAAAGAAAAACACATTATCCAAAACAGATGTTCTGTAACAAAAGCAATAGTAAATGATTGGAGGACACAATTCAGTAAGAAATTAAGACTTATAAATGTTTTTATATAGAAATATTTTACAAAGATTTTACAACATAGTAAATCATGTCATACTGTAGAAAGATGAAGAAAAAGATTAAACCTCAAGAAAAAAGAAAGTGCTCATAGCAACGTATTGCAGTCTCCATAAAAGTGCATAAAAGGTTAAGGCAAAGTACCATGTTGGTACAGGCATGCTGAGAACTGACTTGTAAAACAGTTTTTAAAAATACATACAAACATTTTTTTCCTCTATTCTTTTCAAACATATTTGAAAGGGAAACGCTTATGAACATTCTTGCTTGCGACAATGTAAATAGAACTTCTGGGCATAAAACAGTAAAAGTAAAAATATTCTGAGTGTATAAAAAAGTAAATCAAATAATTTCTAAAATAAAACCTGTCTAAGTGAGGTCCCTCTTTCTACATGTAACTAACTAGGCTGAGGACTTACTCTCTCATAGATAAGCGATGTCATTCATGATAGCGGCGTGAAATTAGGATCTCACCCTTTCAGCTTCTAGTTTCTATGGCTAACCTACTGACATATGTAAAGTCTTTGTCACTGCATTATGAATCTACTTTGCAGCTATGCTTCTACCTGCAGCTTACATGATAGTCATTTTATGAAAAGCTACCTATGCTTAATACAGTATTTTGCCCTGATAATAAAAAGACAAAGGTGCTCTCCAAAATTAAACCATTAAGCTTATTAGAAAATTCTAGTTAAGTATTAAGTTTTCAGTTTTCCACATACATTAAATCCCTTAAGACCAAGAAGGATCGATAAGGATAATACTGGTTATCTTCATACTTGGAAAAGAGTTTGTTTTTAAACTATAACTGAGAAGTTAGATTTTAAAAACGTAATTTGGCCAGACTCAAACACGAGTGAATTTTAGGGAAAACTGATTTATCTGAATTCAAATCCAGAAAATAAATACCTCCCAAAGAATAACTTAATTCACATGATTAACTACTCTTTTTTTGTAAAATTCTATCTACTCATAAGAGTTTTAGTATTGTCTCCCCACACTTCAACTAGCTTTTTCTTTTTCAATTTTTCTCCATGTCTAAATGAAAGGGAAATGAACCAGCTCATTTTTGCTGACTTAGGTTTCTTAAATAGCTCTTAGACTTCAAGGTACAGCTGTGGTAAAACCAGAGAGATACACCCAGGCATTTATTGGAACTCTGCGGTACAAAACAGCACATGTGCTCTATGCACTCTAGTAACAGGGATAGCAATGATAACTGTCTTACACAACAGATGTATTAGCTTGGTTTTCATCTGTAACTTCTTTTTCTTCAGGACCACAAACAAAGAGCTGGTTGCCCAGAGTTTTCTGGGCAAATCGGAAATACATAATGTGGCCCATTGCCACAAAGGAGACTGAAATCAATACAAGCAAGCCAAAAGCTTCAGGATTTGGAGCCAGGATGACCATGATGAAATGCAGAAGATCAAGAAGATAGTTCATGGAGTTCTGTACACCATTTATTATGCCTCTTTCAGATTCAATTACGTTTTCTTGCAGCAACTGTGTCACAGTTAAATCAAAGGACCAAAGACCTATATAATAAAAGATATTTTTAATGAATGAATTACTTTGTAGTAATACAGCTCAGATTTATAAATAAAATCCTGTGAACATGTGCAAAGTACACATTTTAGTCCTACTGTCTTTAAGTTGACTCATATATATAGTATTAATCATAGCTTTGCCTTAAGGAATTTCTTCTCATTAATAAATATTGGGTTATTCATGGCTTCAAGAAATGATTTTTACAGCCACCAGACAAAAATAAATATAATCTTCAAGCTTATTAATTCTGTTTGTCTGTGGCTATTTGTACTACAAAAATAAAACTCTGAAATAAATGACATAAACCCTGTAAGTACCAGTATTTTTACAACTTAAAAGAACCTAAGACATTATCATGGTTAAAGGGCAAGGAAACTTTAAACCATTGTTACATTTACTGCCTGGGTTCCATGGCCCTGACAATAAAGCTGTCTTGCTGGAATATTAATGTCTTTGATAAATTAATGAACTGTTTTGTGTCACAAGATAAATATGGCTTCATTTCAAGAATAAATTCAGTTATTCATCAGCACTCTATTAATGATTATTTAAACTATACTCTGTAAAAAGTCTTTACATTATGTTTCCTTCCAGAGTTATAAAATCCATTTGTGTGGCAAAGTATATAATAAATACTCATCAGGATTATTTTTAATAACTACCCTATCTTAAAAACCAAAACAAAACAAAACACTGTCCTGGACTGGGATTGTAGCTCAGTGGTAGAGCACTTGCCTAGAACATGTGAGGTACAGGGTTTAATCCTCAGCACCACATAAAAATAAATAAATAAATAAAAATAAAGTTATTGTGTACATCTACAACTAAAAAAAAATTTTTTTAAACAGTGTTTTTTATGCTATCCTAAAGAAATATTCTCTAAATTATAGTTCTTTTGGTAGACTTATAACAATATAAAAATTCTAAATTACTAGAAGATAGTATAATTATTATAGTAATATCTTTTAAAAATTAAATTACATTTAAAGAGTAATTCTTAAGGGTTGGGGGGTGTAGTTCAGAGGAAGAACATTTGTCTAGCATTCAGAAGGTCCTAATCTCCAGTACCACAAAAAAATTAAAATAAAATAAAGAGTAATTCTTAGAGGCTACAAGTGGGATCTGTAGCTCAATGGCATAGCACTTTCCTAACACACACATGGTCCTCGGTTTAATCCCAGCACCAAAAAATATATATACATACTCTTTAAGAAAAACATTTTAAGTCCTGGACATGTTTTAAGTATGTATACATACACACACACATACAAATATAACCTTTTAAACTATAAAATAAAAATTCCATGTTTAAAGACAGTTGATTTTGCTAAAATTAACACCCAGGAAATATTTCACATCTTTGGTGAATCTCTGTACCAACTTTCCAAAAATATACTTTGAATTCATTAACATATACAAAGAAACTTCTTACCGATTCTAGCAGCAATGACGCCTGCAAACAGCAGACTGACAGAGATTTTGGGGATCTCTGGGATAGTATTAGCAGTATCAGACCTGTTTGATGTGTGCATTTCAGTTGTAAAGATGGTTTCAGGTATTTTTGTAGTTGTGGACAATGGCTCTCCTTGCGTGAACCTAGAACGGATATCTTCAAAGGGAGAAACAGACAAATCCAAGGGGCTCCCAGGCATAAACACAGAGATCACACACAAAATCAAACAGGAAAGCTGTGCCAATCCTGAGATCAGGCCAGTCCGAACCAGACCGCATTTTCGACGTAGCCAAGTAAAAGCCACGGTTCCCATTATTCCAGTAATAGCTGATGCTCCCATCAAAATACTGAGGATGGAGCCACTCAGCCCCTGAGTGTAGGCGTACCCTGTAGTGATACAATCGAAGCCCAGAACAGTCATATAAAGAAAGGCAAGACCCATGCCAGCCAGAAACACAGGCTGGTTGTAGTAGGAGACCCATCCATCTCTGAAGGTGCGGAAGGGCTCAGCCATCTGGGAGGCACAGGTGGGCTCTTGCTCACATTCAAGCTCACGGATGTTGGGGTCTTTCTCACCCATTAGATGAGTTCCCTCCAGGGGTTTTGGCTCAGTATCTGTTAATAAAAAATATCATAATTTGGGGGGAGGGAATGGGGGTAAAAAAATTATCTTAGCATTTTGTTTCTTCTCTTATTCTCTTCCTGTGTGTTACCTTGATTACTGAATTAAAGTATATATTTTCTTTTACTAATAATCTAAGAATTCCAGCCATGTAACAATTTCTAAGTACCATTTTTTTTTGTTAAATAAAGTAATATTGATCTCTTTTTTCTTTCTCTCTTTCTTGTAGAAATTATACTCTCAGCAAAGTAAATAGCAGGAAAATTCATTGCATAAAATATAAAAAAAAAACTTTCTGGGAAAATTCAGCATCTTATTTTCTAGGGCCCTGTTTAGATTCCATTTACCTATAGCCCAACTTCCCCCTGCCCTTGGGCAATGCCCTTTACATCCTCACTCCCTTCCACTGACCGTGAACTCTTTCCAAAGGCCATGAACTCCTCTCTTCAATGACTCTAAGGAATTTTTTTTTCTCACTCTCTTCCCATTTCTATGCCTCTTTTTTGCCTAGCCACCCCTCAACTTATTGCCCTTCTGTGCCTACCACTCACATAAAGAGACAGGGCTAGGGATCCTTCAGTTTCAAACCAGAGTTGTTCCCTGGAACCTTAAAAAAGTCTTATTTTGGCCTCATCTACCTAAGTCATATATTTAACCTCATTCAGGCCTTTACTGGGAATAAAATCGTATACAAGCCAAAATAGTTTTGATTTTCGCCAGCATTTAAAGTCTGAACATGAGAATAAAGGATGGTCATTGTGTTCATCTTACCTTTGTGTAAATTCAGCTGTTTCAATTCAGCTTCCTCTACTTTAAGAGCAGCTTTCACAGCTAGAGCAGGTGTTTTCTGATAAACCTTCCAGAGCAGAAAGTATTCCACACACATGGATACCAAATTCCACCCAGAAATAAAACCACAGCCAATGACTGGGGAACCGAATGTCATAATCTGGCCAACAGCCATAGGAGCCAAGATATTGGTCAGCTGGTCAATCCTTCGAATGGTGGCATTCATATCTACAGGAGCAGGTGGAAGAGGCGGGCAAGAGTTCAAACTCGTCAAAGAAATACTGGCCATTTACATGATATAGTGGTCAAAACCAAGAGCATAGATTTCTAAAATGCAAGTTTCTAAAAGCACTCTGTGAGCAAACTATTTGCTAGGAAAACAGTTGTTTTTCACATTAAAACTGCCTCAAGAAATGTGATCCCCTTGTAATTGTAGAATTAGTCCAACATCAGCTTTTAAAATAAATCTAATAGTGACTATATTCATTTTTTCAACACATATTTATTAAATGCCTGTCATAAGCTAGGCACCACTCTCAATACCATAAAGAAAACTACTATTATCTTTATTAGTTTTCATGAAGTTTGCCTTCTCATAGGAAAAGAAAAACAATAAATCAATAAGCACATACAAACATGGCACAAGTCAGATGTTCATTAAATACTGTAGTGAGAGGGCAGAAAAAGGTCATTGAGGGAAAAGTATTAAATAAGGCAATATCAGGGAAGGAATTGCTGAAAAAAGACTTAAAGGAAGGAATTGCTGAAAAAAGACTTAAAGGAAGCAAAAGAGTGAGCCATGAGATATCAGGGAAAAGAACATTCCAGACCCAGGGAAATACATGTCCTAGGACAGAAGGAGTAGGCCCAGAGTGTTAGCAGTCTAGGAAAGAGTTCATCAGAGCTGGGGCAGGAGAGATGAGGTCAGAGGGTGAGGGGAGACAGATACGATCATGTACAGACCTATGGAAATTATATGGACTTTGACTTTTCCTTTGAGTCAGAGGCCCTTTGGAAGATTTTAAACATAGAGAGAGGCATAATCTGACATATTTTTAAAGGTTTATTTTGGCTGCTGTGTTAGGCAAAGACTATAAAGTGAGAGAGGTGGTAGACAAGAGCAGAGGCAAGGCCCCATGTGGGAGATGATGGCGGGGTAGAGCAAGATGGTTAATAGTGAAAATGTGGGGAAAAGATACAGTGTATGCTCTAAAGGTAGAATCAGGAGAACTTGCTAACAGATTAGATATGCATTGTGAGAAAATGAGAGGAATCAAGGATAACGCAAAGTTTTGTTTTTTTTTCTGAGCTGCCATTGGCTGAGAAACAAGATTTCAGAGGAATAAAACCCAGTGTTTGGTTTTGGGGGTGCTGATTCTGATAGGCCTACTAATATTCAAAAGGTCACATCAAGAGGCAGACAGTTAAATATATCAGGCTGGAGTTATAGGCAAGAAATATGAGCCATATTTGCAAGTCATCAGTTTGTTCTGACCATGTCTGGGCACACCCATGTGTAGAGAGCAGGAAGGTGAGAAGGAAATAGCAAAGAGGAAAAAAAAAAAAAGCGAGCATGGTGTCTTAGAAGCCAATGGTGACAGTGTTGCAAAGAGGAGAGAGAAATTAAGTGCTGCTGATAGGGAAAGGAAGATGAGCACTCAGAGGAAACATTAGATTGGTCACAAGAAAAATATCAGGGACCTCAAACACAGTGGAGCAGGAAGGGCAAGTGCTTGATTACAGTTGTGGTAAGAAACTAGTGCCAACTCCAGGAGACACCACTTTTATTATTATATTTTCAATGCATCTCCTGCCCTGGAATTACAATGGGAATGCAAGATTCTGGAAAGCAAGATTCTGACCAAAGAAAGGAATTAGAAACAAGATGCTTTGATAAGTTTGCTGAAAATAGAAAGAAACAAATGGACTGGCAAAGGAGGAAGTGTGGTAAAGACTGGCTTTTAAGAAGAAAATCAGAGCATGTTCAAGTGCTGAAATGATACAGTAGATGAGAAAGGAAGGAATCTGAATCTACTGCCTAAGTGGAAGAGCTGGTCTCAGATAGGGTCACAGATAATCCATCAATGGTAGCAAGAGTGGAATCACCTACTTGGTGTCAGTTACAGGTAGGAAGAGAGAAATGATAACGGAAGCACACGGGGGCCGTCTTCTCATTTCTTACATTGCATCGGCAAAATACAAAGCAAGATCATCAGTCCGTGTGAGGAAGGGGGAAAAGGTCGTGAATGTGTGAGGATAAGGGAGAAAATTAGAAATAGTCCTCTAGGAAAATGGGAGAAGGAAGGGACCAGAGAAAATGGTGTGATCATCTAACAGCATGAAAGGGTCGACTTCAATCCTCTCTTTAAGAACTTCAAGTGAGAACACTGAGCAAGGTCATGTGTTTTTCTCCAGTCATGTTCTAGTGTGGAGAGCTGAACTTAACCAGCTTCTTCCAGAATGAAAGGGACAGAAAGAGAGGGGCCAAGAGAACTGAGGGTATACCCAGGAGTTGATCATACAATCATGAATAAATGACCTTGGAATTTAAACTGGGTGAGAAAGGCAGACAAGACAGAGGTCACGAACAGTGAACAGAAAGTGGAATTAGTGACTTGTAAGTGACAAGAGGTTGGAGGATTGTTGGGGGTGGGGTAGTGAAAGAGCAAACTACAAAGGTAAGAGTTGGTAATTCCAGATACAGACGCTTAAGATGGAGGTTATAGAAGGGAAGACCATAGGAATGCATAGTCATGTCAAAGTAGAGAACAAGATGAATAAAGAACAGGAGGTTAAGACAATCACCTGCTTTCTCATTCCCTATCTCATAGAGCAGAGTGAAAATTAACAAGGTAAGTCTTTTACAATCCTTTGGGTCACTGTGGAAAAAGCATCTGTGACTAAGAACATTAACAGAAAATTGCCTTTATTCCTTCTTTAGTTCTTTCTGGTCTTTAATTAGTTTCTGATTAGTCCTATGAGTATATAACGCTTACATGATAACAGGAGAACTTTGGCATACTTCACCTTTCACTTGAAAGGCAAAGGCAGCATTCATTAATCTCACTCATGACAGTTTTTGCAGAGGCTTCACTATCTTCCATCTGCCCCCACTAGCAAGTTTCGGATGCATATGCCAACAGAGAAGTGTGGGATTGACCCAAATGACTCAATGAGCTGAACCCAAAATACCAGTAACTGAAGAAAATATATGGTTGGATCTTAAAGTTCCATTACAGCAACAAGCAAATTATTTTGGTTTAAATTATGTTACTCTTTTCACTACCTCTGTTCCCCAGTACCTTAGCTAACAGATATGCGTGTGAAAAACAACACCCCTTCTGTAGCTTTCTAAACTAGATGGTTTCTCCTATTCTTTACCTTTGATGATACAACTTGCACACAGGTAAAGCCTCCCAGCCCAGTGCCGGATCTTTGCCAACAACTTCAAAACTTAGGCTGTATTTTCATATACCCATAAATTTTTCCTGATTGGAGCAGGTGTATCCATGTAGACACAGCCTCACAGGATCAAGCAGCAGCTGCAGTCCCCAAAGCACTCCACCTTCTCCCATCTCTGTTCTATTTTTCTTTTACCCACCTCCTTTTTCTCTGTTCTCCTTTAAGTCTGCCTAATAAGAAACTCCTGAAGGCTAGAAAATAGACTGTTTGGCCTAGATTCTTCAACCCTGCAATAGTCATATATATAAAGAGGGACAGATGAGAAATTGCCAGTCATATTTTTGTCATTGTTCTGGAACATCACTTCCTAGTGAAAAAGACCCACATAACTTTGTGAAATTTTTTTTTTATTTTGTTTTTCATGTATATGTAGTAGGACGAGTTAAAGACGCTGAGTCACTTTCTCTTTAATAGACTTTAGTTTCTTTAATACAATTCAGAGAGTCAAAATTAGTTAAGAAATTCAGATAGGCAAAAAAATAATCATTTACAAGGCGACCTTCTCCCAAAATATATTCTAAAAATAAATGGGATTTTAAAAATATCTTGAATTTTATAATATGGAACATATTTTACATGCTTACAGAACATGTGAAAAAGAGAAAAAATAAAGGGCCTAGCCTTATCTTCTAGGTCAATGTGACAAAAAGAGATGAGGAACTATTCCCTTTTATGAATCATCACAGAAAGAAAAGTCAAGGAGAATTCCCTGCTGTGCAGACTCATTCTTACTACACTCGTCCTAGTATGCAGGTACCATCCTCTGAAATCACAGTGCTTTTCTACCTAGATTATAATATTGTTACCACAAAGTGATGATTCGAGCAAATTCTTCTTCTAGACCTCCACAGACTTTGTTCTCTTTCAGTCACCACCTCTTTTTTTTTTTTTTTTTTCCTTATTTTTAATCACAAGGTCCCATCAAACAAAGCTGCTTGCTAATCCTGGCACATAATCTTGCCTTCTGTGTCCTGAAAAAAGCCACTTAAGTCATCAGGAATGGTTTTCTTGTCTGTCAGGATGGTTAGGCAATGTGTTTGTGATACTCATTATCTTAATGACCAGCAGAGTTGATTCAGCTGATCTAACTAGTAGGCAGGTGTACCCTTCCTCCTCTACCATGTGTAATTATCAATTCAATTTGTGTCTGTGTTGTATGGGAGGAAGAAAGAGAATATCAAGTAAGGAAGGCATTCCAAGCCCAGGCAATGTTGTTGTGAGAGGACACACTGCTTTGTGAGTACTCCATGATCTTTATTTAGCCACTCGTATGTTTCCAATGGAATAGGACTGTCAGGTCTTAAAAAGTGCGTTCTGTCCAATATTGTTTCAGTTTTTGACAGCAGCCGCATTACATCCTACATAATGTAATGAAAGTTACAGATTGTAACTTTAAAATAGAAGAAACTAACTTCTAGAGTCTCTCCTACAACTAAGTTGTTTCCGTTTCATGTGGAGAAAAATAATATCCATGATATGATCCTTACTACCAGTGATAACATCCACAGATATGACTAGTAAAAATAACATGTCAAATTCTCATTGTTATATATATTAAATATTGGAAACAGTTCACCAAATTTAAAAAGAAAAAGGAAAAGCTCAAGAAAGATTTTCCATTTACCGGGTTTGCAAAGAATAAAAGAGTAGTTAACTATCCTCTAAATTACCTCCATAACAGATAAATCTAAGCAGTAAGATTTGACAATAAAGTTAAAAGCAACTACATCTTCAGTTTATTATCTTAAAACATACACAGAACAATAACAAAAAGGATTCTAGTCTTACTTATTTCCACCGATTTAAAGTGAATCCTAATATACCCATTTGATTAAAAAAGAAAATCAAATTACCTGCTAATTTGCTTCTGTCTTCTCCTGCAACAACAACAATCCAATCCCTTTGAATTGTGATTGCAGTAGCAGTACTGGCCAAATTTGCAATATTTGCAATAGTTATAATCAGGATGTAGCAGGAAGTCTAAGGAATTACAAGGAAAAATGGAGGTAAAATGTCAGTTTATTACACTAATGCCTACCTCACCCACCATACATGGTAATTTAAAATTTTCTGACAAAATAATACATTTTTGTTTTAGTTTCATTTATAAGAAATTTTACTTTATGTGCATGAAACAATTAAATACCAGTGGACAAGTTAAAGAGTACATTGTCCTAATCTATAATCATCTGTAATATGTATAATGTAAAAAATATAATAGTCACATGAACATTATGTGACTTAGCTATTAAGAGAATGGTGACAAAGTTATTAGAAAATGGTAACAGTTTTCCCTCAAACATCTCCACCAAAAAGATGCTGAAGGGGAATTGAAAAGACCTATATTTAATTGTCAGAGTTCTGAAACTTTATAGCTGAATGATAATGGATAATGAACCAAACTTTTTTTGTCTTAGTTTTGTCACTGACAAAATAAAGGGAATATACTTGAAGATTTCTAATGTCCTGCCTGGCTTTGAAACTCTATCCTATCAGTCCAAATAAATACAGGAAGTTTCAATAGTGACACCAAGTTCATTGTTATCCACCATATCCCATTCCTCTCACTTTTTTTCCATCAAGCTACCATGAAATCATTGTGTATGAACTTATACAGATGATATCTCCAAATAGAAATCACAATTATTATTATTGGAGGGACACAAATAGGACTGATTAATATGTTCATATGGATAACATTTCTTTTTTTTTTAAGATGTTGCTTTTGTTTTATTTATTTATTTATTTATTTATTTATTTATTCATTTAAAGAGAGAGAGAGAGAATTTTTTTAATATTTATTTTTTAGTTTTCGGCAGACACAACATCTTTGTTTGTATGTGGTGCTGTGGATCGAACCCGGGCCGCACGCATGCCCAGGCCAGCGTGCTACCACTTGAGCCACATCCCCAGCCCCTGGATAACATTTCTTATCTAATACACATAACGTACACAGTAAGATAGAATAAAACTGAAAACTGAATTATATTAAAAACTAATAGGATGTAATTTGAATTCAAACAATACTTAGTACCTATTATGGGCAAAACAACACTAAATCAAAGGGGACATTACAGTAGACATGGGATGAATATTAAAAAGTCAAATTTGCAACAAAAAAAAGACACTCCTTGACTTTGAAGCATTTTTATCTTCATCACTAACAGATATCCAATATTCTGACATCAAGAATCCCATTGAGCCAGGCGTGGTGGTGCATGTCTATAATCCCAGAGGCTTGGGAGGCTAAGACAGGAAGATTGTGGGTACTAAGCCAGCCTCAGCAAAAGCAAGGCACTAAGCAGCTCAGTGAGACCCTGTCTCTAAATAAAACACAAAATAGGGCTGGGGATGTGGCTCAGTGGTCAAATGCCCCCGAGTTCAATCCCCAGTACCAAAAAAAAAAAAAAAAAAAAGAATCCCATTGGGAACTTACAAGGACCCATCCATGGTACATGGTCAGAAGCTCCTTTTTGTGTAAGAAAACCATCATCAGGATAATGCCACACAGGATGACTGAAACATTCTGTACTATCAGTGAAGTCTGGGCCACTGTACAAAGGAAGAAAGAGAGTTTTCACTGCAGCACCATGTTTTCATCAGGCTGTTTTTATCCACACATCAACAATCCACTACATTAATGCATATGCCTATTTACTGTATGACAAAAGGAAAAGTTTCCAAACAAAATTCTGCCTCAACTATCCCAATTTAACCCAGAAGATCACAGACCAGTGAAATACGCAAACAAAAAGTACCCACAATTTTTTTCTGTTGAAGTCATTTACAGTATATTTTCATTTTATTTATTGAAAGCTTACTGTCATAAACAGAACTATTATATAGATAAGATCCATCTCTCTGTCCTTTATTGCTTAAGCTGAAACAAGAACATGTAGGAGGTTATAAAGAAGGAGGTCTAGTATGTTCAAGGCCAGGGTTTAATCCCCTGCACTGAAAAAAAAAAAAGAGATCAAGAGAAGTTATAAAATCTATGATCCACGGTCTTCTACATGGCAGGGTTACTCTGGTAAGGTGAGATGCACAAATAGGAAAAAAATACAAAAATTTGCCAAGAATAAAGCATCAATGAGTTTTTTTGACGTAGTAATGCTATCTGCCACTGCTGTGAAATTCTAGGCTCCACCTTCCATCCCACACACAAAAAAATGTCAACCCTCTTAGAATGAGGCATTTATGTAGATAAGGTGCTGGAGAAAGGCAGGCAAAGACATCTTGTAGTCTCTTTTCAGCAATTTACTGGGTAGATGATCCAAGAAGGATATTTAAGGTCTCTTATGCCTATGTCTAGAAGGTGAGGATGGTTATATATGTCTTCCTTACTTTAAAGGATCATAACGATGCTCAAATAAAATATTTATGACAGCACTTTGAAATATCTAAGGTGTAATTATAGTTCTTCTTATTTGGAACAATAAAGCTCATCCTGGCTTGTAAGGTCATATCAAAGATTCAAAACAAAACAACTACTCTCTGAACAGGGCCTGAAAAAAAAATTCCAACATGTAAGTCATTCATTCATTCATTGCACAGGATTAAATGTCACCTGAATGAGATTCTTAGCTTCTAGGACCTGACAGACCAGAAGAAAGATATGTGAACAGGTAATTATAACCATGTAAGTCTAAAAGCAGAGGTACAAACAAAGCCTCATGAGAGCACAGAGAAAAAAAAAATGATGATTAAACCTAGAGACGTTAGGGGAAATTTTCTATGAAGAGTGATAAATGAGTTGATTATATAAAATAAGTGGGAGACTGTGATCCCACCACATTCTTCTTCATCCAACTCAACATCCTTTCCCAACCTATGATTGCAATGCCCAACATTTAAAAGGTTAAAGGTTTCTATGTATAATAAGATTCCATTTTGTATGCATAATCATGTAAATAACTAGGATTTTTTTTAGGATACAGAATTGTTTTTCTATATGTGTTCTGGTCTACATATTCTCAAAACAGGAAAATTTTCATCTTGACCATTTTACTAGTAGCATCAAGTCCCACAATTTGATAATCCTGTTACATGTATAGGTATTTAGGAGTAGTCACCCCGAACTGAAAGAAACTAATGAAACCTCAATCATTCCCTAGACATGGAGAAGGTCTAAGAAAGATATGGCCTGGTCGGTCCAGGCATTATCAACTAAGCAATTCAAGAAAATTTTACCTGAATGATAATCTTCATTGCCTTTATATTCTAAATAACTAAATTGCTCAGTCACTTTTTCTCTTTCTTGAATAAAACAAAATTAGTCTAATTCTCTATAATAAAGTCAATATACCATTATTTCTTCTTTTTCCCTAAAAAATTATAATTATACACTTCATTATCCAGACTCAGCTTTTCTCCCTTGAATCAATATTTAGTTTTCAATTCCCTTACACAAACCTTTAGATGAAACATAGTGAACCAGAGGACAGATGCTAAAGCTGTCCCAGGAACATCACACTAAAGGGACTCCAGTTCACAATGTGGTTAGGAAGGAAGCCATAATTAAGCAAATTTTAATGTTTAACATGGTTACCAGAAAGTGGATACAGTGTTAATCATTAACATCTGAAATTTATGAACTGCCAAAAAGACAAAAAAACAAAACAAAAAAAACAACCAACAAACTCTTGGGTCAACAATGCTGGCATCTCAGTTTTATGCAGGAGCCCTAGGACCCTGACTCCAGAGGTGCTGCTGAACCCCCATCCCTAGGTGTGGCATGTACTCAGTGGGTTAATAACAATGATTTCTCTCTTAGTTTGTTGTTTACTTTCTTACAGAAGCTCAGAGCTGATCCCATAGGCACTGGGGCTTAATTGTGTAAGGACACTCACCTTTAAGTCTGGCGTTCTTATCCACCCAGTCACCAATGATGGCTCCCAGGACCAGAACAGATCCTGCCACCACCAGCCCGTAGACTGCAGTCAAGAGGAGGCTGTTTCCATAGAGCTCCACCAGAAACACAGACACGGCAAAGTGCCACATCCGATCTCCCTTGAAGAGGAGAAAATGTTGTGATCAAATATTTTTGGTTTCTAATTCATTGTATTCAGGGAGTTGTTTTCTTATCAAAAGGTCAATTTTCTGGCTACAGCACAAGACTTCAAAGTCAATAATTATTCTATGGATTAAATATTGGTCAGATGTTAAAACTGTACACCCTGATACAATGGAAAATATTCCTGCACAGTTACTAAGTAAATTCAAAACAGCATGATACTAATAAAACATTCTTATTCCAGAAAAATGAGGTTTCCAGACCTAAGATGACACAGAAACTGTTCTCTGTGTGCATGTGATTTTCCTATTTTGATTTGAGAGGCAATAAAGTAGTTTGCTGTGGAACCAGACTAAATTACACTACAGTTCATAAACACTGACATACATTTAATGTTAAAGAAAGTCATGGGCTGGGGTTGTGGCTCAGTGGTAGAGCACTCGCCTAGCATGTGTAAGGCCCTGGATTAGATCCTCAACACCACATAAAAATAAATAAATAAAGGTATTGTGTCCATCTACAACTAAAAAATATTTTTAAAAAAAGATAAAAAGAAAAAGTTAGTTCCCCAGTTTGTAAAATGATAGGAATGGACTATGTGATCTCTAATGACTCTTTACCTCTAACATTTTAAAACAGCCCTATTTCAGAATCATAAAACTGTCAAGCAACCAGAAAGATAAAATCAGTAAGATCAAATTCTGGCACACATAAACAAAGACGTCCACATAAATGTGTAAATAGTCATTTTAACATTTTAATACAGATGGGGAAAAACAATATTTTTTATACAGGTTCAGAGTACATAGGAAATTCTGGAATTTGTTGCTACAAAATGTGGCATAAGTTTAATAGAAACTTGCAAACCAGGCAGATTAACATATAAGAAATCTTTGAGGAACTTTATTATGAGAATTTAACTCCACACCTGACTTCCAGGGTTCACAGAAAGAAGGACAATATTCTCTCATGACCTATTCCACAAAATCACTTCAGGATACTAAATTCTCAGGCTGAGCTCCTTACAGATTTGACCCTATGTAAAAGTAGTTACATTCCTAG
Organism: Marmota monax; assembly: GCF_021218885.2. Classification (NCBI taxonomy): domain Eukaryota; kingdom Metazoa; phylum Chordata; class Mammalia; order Rodentia; family Sciuridae; genus Marmota; species Marmota monax. The sequence goes on from NW_026692781.1 coordinate 22,558,662, forward strand.
ACATTTCCAAAGTCTGTCAAGAATCTCATGATAAATTTCATGTACTGGAAGCAAATTATTATATTTGATTATTTTAAAATAATTAAAATTATTTTAAAAATTTAATAAAGCCAAGGCAACAATCTTAAACATTCAAAACTTAGGCTGATATGGGCTAGGAATCAATTACAATAAATTTCACTGTAGACCAGTAGGTCTCAACTGAGGGTGAGTTTACTCTCCAGGGATGATCTGTGAATGTCCAGAATTATTCTGGTTGTCACAACTGCAGGAAGATAGAGGGGGGATACCACTGACATCCACAATGCATAAGACAGTCCTCCACAAGAAAAAATTTTCTGATCTAAACATCAATAGAGCAGAGATAGAGAAACTGTGGTGTAAAAGATCATAAACAAATTTTGAGCCACAGCTCAAAATTAAATTAAGATTAGGACCTGGGGGGGGATGAAGTGGAAATTGCTCTAGTTACCCCAATTTCCAAAGGATTTAGTTTTTAAGAAGCAACAGATTATACACTCACAAAAACCCATAACTGGGTAAAGTCTAAGTAAACATTGACCAAGGACCCACCCATTCCCTTCTTCCCTCAAGCTTACCTATTCATCCTGTGCTTCCATTTTCTGCCCTCCCACTTGTTCTCATCATACTTTGATGATTTGTTTATATATCTATCTGCTCCAGTGGATCAGAGAATAAATTACTGTGGTCATTAAGCCACTTATTAAATACTTATGGGGCAGCTACTATGTACCCCACGCTATTGCAGTCACTGCAGCTTCAACAGTGCATAAAAATAACAGTCATGCTTTCATGTGGCTCACATTCCAATGAGCAGACACCAAAGACAAATCGAGCACAGGTCAGATGGTGGTAAATGCTCTGAGGAAAAATAACATAGAATGGGGCCAGAAGCTGGCATTTTATATGAAATAGAGAAACTTCTGTGAATCTTCTGAGAGCCTGTGAGCCAAAGAAGTGAGACTTACAGGAAGTGAGGACTGGAAAAATGGAGATACACTAGGGTATATAAATGGAGACAGCGCATAATGACATGACATGATGTGATCAACTGGCTCCTCCTTTTCACTGCCTTACTCTGCTGTTTTTTTCATAATTACTTTTTAAAAGCCCATACCTAATTATAAAATCCTTTTTAAAAAGTCTGCTTCTTATACTATTTTGTACTCTGAATAGCACAGAACAAAATGTATTGACCCATAGGCATACAGCAATGAAATAGGAAATAAAAAAAATTCAATCCCACATAAATCTAACTTGAGATAACCTTCTACTTGAAGGAACCTATGTTCAATGTGTAGGAAATCATGATTTGGCAGGGTTGGCAGGGGAATGGATAGATATGCATACACATATACATAATCATATGCATTTTGTTGTAATAACATCAGACAGTGTGCCACACAAGAGATAAAGCACAAAAAGTGAATCACTTAGCGTTAATGTTCCTCTTTTGCACTCCTTTGCAGTGAGAAGTTAAATTCACTAAACATTACATGTTTGTAGCTGATTTTTTTAATCCAACTTTCTCATAAGAACTCCCTTTGCACAACTTACTATAAGGTTGGGAAAAGCATCTGCCACCTTTCATGTGAAGCTTTTTTAAAAAATCCCAACAAGAAACTCTCCTGGAAGAACCACAGCTTTGTTAATGTTTTTGGCAAATCTGACATCTAATCTATCAACCAAAGGTCACATAAACCTTAAATTTAATCAGTATTTGAAAATTAGGCACTTTGTTTCCCTAGGAGTTAGGTCCAGATCAGAAGCTAAGAATTTCAAACATTATTTCCATTACCTTTATTGCTTTCTTAAAATACTTAATAGCTATTGAATTAAATTGGTAAACTATTAGTTCAGATCTACTGAGGTTTATTTCACTAGGTTTCTACTTAGACTCATTGGCTACTGGAATTGAAACAAACTCACACCAATTCTACTTTGTTTACATGAATTTGCAGAGTCATCCCTGCATAAGCATCTGGAAAGACAGGAGCTTGCTTTTCCAAGTCATCTATGAACTGCAATTTCCTAGAGGGCCAATAACCTATCTTAATAACTTCCCAAGGGCATAGGGTATAGATTTCCTCATATAATGGTTTCCATTCCTGTCCTAAAGATAATCCAAGAGAAGTTTTCAATTTAAAAATAAATTAACATTAAAATTTTACTTTCAAAATTCTTGTTCTTTATGAGGCATGTACAGAATATATCCAGGTTTATAACTTTTAAACCATGCGAATAATTGTTAAGTTTTTAAAGATTCTAATGATCAATCATTAAACACAATTCCAATAACCTTCTGAGATCATTCTTTTGGGGGGGCAGGGATACAGGGAGTGATAAAGTAACCCAGGCCAACAAAAACACTGGGATTTCTTCCAAAACCACATAGGAAGTCAGAGGGAAAACTGTAAATCAACTGCTGATTTTCACTGGAGATGGGTGCTTTTTGGAACAGCTTGCAGTGCCAACATGAAATGTAACCACAGATTGTTATCTTTAATGACCAGAATTTTTGTCGCTCAGGTATTTAATCTTGGGGTAATGTAATTTAAATTAATCTTAGAATTAAGATTCTATGATTAGCATAAGTCAATTGCTCCACCATTCCACTATATTTTCATAGCACTGTATGCTGGAACTATATTTTAACAAAAGGAAAAAAAACAGAATATCTTAAAAATGTGAAAGAACAGAAGGTGTATGAGACATCTTTCCATTCTTCATAGCAGATACTACCATTTATCAAGCCTAGTAGTGCAATATACAATATATAAATAATGTAAGTATTCCATACCTGTTAATCCTGTCTTTGGATAGCTGACAATCCACATGAAATATGACAATAATTAAACAGCATTTACTAACATCCATGGGAAATACCTTAGATGAAAACAACTTTTTAATTAAAACACCGGTCTTTGGAAAATTTATTTCCTTAGCTGCATGACAAAACTGGACGTGGACTTAATACAACAGGCTGGAATGAAAGTAAACAAGAAATTGTGCAACTATATTATAAGAATCACTGTACATTCTTACTTACCCATGTAGAGAGAGAATGACCAAGGTAGAGGAGGAATTTTGCTGAGGTCAAGTAGTTTGCTAAGGATCCTGCAAATAAACACAAGAGAGAATACAAAAGGCATACTTTGTCACTCAAATGAGCTTAGGTTAAAGGCATACCTGTTTTATTTAAACATGATACTAAAACTACTATATGAGACAAACCAGGTACATTTATCAAATCGCCTACTAACTGATGCATTTAGTTTAGTTAATATTATTCACTTAAATTCAGCATGACCTGTTGGTCAACAACTGCCTATCTTCACAGTTAGTGAAGAAACTCTTGTTTCAACATTCTTTAACTTCATTTTTTTTTTTTTTTTAACGCAAGGCAATCCAAACTGCCCAGCCTACTCCACCTCTGCCGGTGTGCAAGTCCCATTTCTCACACGTTGAATTTGCCTTCTCATTTAACCCCCATCAAAATAGAAATCAAAGGTGCTTTTACAAAGCACTTTGATTAACAACGAAAGCCACATTCTTCCAAAACCTGAGCGGGTGTTGCTGCCTCCAAAGTCCCACCTGAGTTTCCACCATATTCACTTGGTCAACACAACTCACCACAGCATCCTTCCCGGCGGTTTTGATCTCTGGCCCTGGTCATGACACCAGGTCCTCTCCTCCAGCTGGGTCTTTAACTGCTCCAGCGGCTGCTGCTGCTCTTGGTGAGGTGCTTACAGGAGTGCGAGGAACTGAAGATAGCACCGGTAAAAACACAACAGCCTTGTCCAAAAAGACCCTAACGACAACTGTAGCAAAGAACAAAAGAAAAACGGTCCGGGGGTCTTCCTTTAACCTTCTTTCCAAACTTAGCTAACACTGTAGCTGAAGTTGGAAAGGCAAAGCCTTATGGAACCGGGTGGGAGGCTCGACAGGCCGTGAAGACCCTGAGCCAGCACCAGCCACCGCCACCGCTGCCGCCGCCGCCGCCGCAGGCCGGGCCCTGCACTTATACGGAGCAGGGGGCGGAGCTCCCTCGCCCCTGTCAGGGCCGCCTCCTCCCCTTCAGGGATCCCGGGGCGTCTCCGCGGCCGAGGCTGAGCTCCCGCCAACCCCGTGTGCTGCGCCGCCCTCCACGTCCTTCCCGGGAGTCGCCCACAGGGGCGCAAGTGTCCAGCTGGCCAGAAACCACCTGCGCAGCCTGCGGGGACCTCCGCTTCGGGCCGGCTCCACTCGCCAGGTTTTCCCGCTCTCTGGGAAGCCGCGAGAAGGGCATCCGGGTGGCCGTGGGAGTGGGAACGGAACGCAGGTGCCTGGACACGGCGGGGGCGGCGTGGAGACGTTTTGCCCCAGACCAAGAGGCAAGTGCTGGAGAGACGGGCTGCCCCCGCACTAGCTACCTGGCCATCCAGGGGAAGGGAAGGCCGCCAACAGGTCATTGCACGAAGCTACAGCTCAAGCTGGCGGGGGCAGGGAGGTTCTGTTTAATTATTTTTAAGAAAATAAATTGTAATATAGGTATCTAAATAAATATAACCCTTGTCACACAAGTCCCTTTCCTGGCCTTCCCATTCCGGCCCCTGGCGGCAGAGAATGTTTTTCCTTCCTAGGACAGCAGAGCGGGGCTTCCCTCAAAACAGCAGAATCAAAGGGCAGGAAGGGGGCTCAAAGATCAGAGTCCAGCCTTCTTCAGAGGCGAAAGAGAGGCCGGGAAAGGTGAAGTACTGCAGAGAGTGGCGGACCTACCCCCAGCTCAGATCCGGTCTGAAGACAAATCGAGGAGGCAGCAGCCCTAACAAGCCCTTCACCATCCTCTCTTCTCCTCCTGCACTCTCTCACCCTGCCACTCTTCTCCTCTTCTCCTCCAAATATCCCAGCATCGGACAGGCAGTTACCAGGAATACCGGTTATCCCAGTTAAGTCCTTGGGTATGTCCGGGTCTTGATAAAGTCTTTCGTTGACCTCCTGGAGGGGCAGATGAATGACTATAAAGAACACCAGGTGTAAGCCTCTGTTGACCTCGGTTTGCTCCAGCTGTGTGAAAACCCCTAGGGCATAAACCCCTTTTACCAGCCTGTTGATTACCTTACCTTTATCAGTCTTGCCAAAACCCCAGGAGTGATCTTAAACATTGAAACTCCTACCAGATTTCACACTTGGAACACCAGCAGACGGGCTGACTAACACCTAGAAGTGAAGGGAACCACTCATAAATATATGTCCTGTATCAAGACGCGAAATCAGAAGCCCCAAAGGTCTAAGGGCGGGGTGCAGCTGGATTCAGTTGGGATGTGGTCTGGAGGTTAGAGATAGGGGATTTACAGTTTACTGCTATTAACAGCTTTTTCCCTCTTGGAGCCCTCGTTTCCTTTCTTTTACACACTTTCAAGTTCTCTCCCTTCACTTGCCTGCTGAAGTTGGAGAGTAAGTCATGTATCCATATGTCCTTGAGAAGTAAACCAAAGTACATCCAGATGAGGAACTTAGGAAAGAGGAAACTGGTAAAGTCGTTCTGGTTATGCCGATTTTATATTAGAAATGAATTTGTTGATAGGTCCTCAAGTAAGGCACAAAGGATAATGATACTTTTTGCACATTTGCCACAGATGCCTCCATAACAAGAACCCCCAAGTACTTTAATTATTGCATGCCATAAGGAGTGTTGTACTATACCCAACTTTCAGAGGGTTAAAAAACTTTATTTACCATTAACATTGTCTGAGAAGTATTTGTGGAAATAGAAGCTGAGTCAGTATGAACTTCAAAATGTAATGTGGAATTTCTGTTCTCCATTATCACTAGAAAATCCCCAGAGGACAAAGCTGAGAGAATGGTGAAAAGAACATACAGGAGACTACTATGAAGCAAGTAAGAAGGCTACTTCAGGAAGAGGAGAGAGATCTGTAACATCAAAACCAGTGAGGTGTGAATAATCAAATTATATTAGTTGGGGCTCATGAAATGAAAAAGAGTTGAAAATGAAAATGGAATAAAACCTCTAAAAATACATGCAAAACGCAAAATGACAGAAATTTCCTGAACTTGGCTGGAGATTACAAAGCACTGCATAAATCACAAGACCCTACTGACTCTTCCTCCTTCTAAAGAAACATTTGACTAATTGAATATTAAGATTTCTTCCAAAAGTAATTTGTATTTTTCCTACAACATAAATATACAACTTTCCTGTCGATGTAATCATAACTAAGAAAGCCGTCCAAGCCTGAAGTATTTTCAAAAAGAAAAAAAAAAAATGCCTGAAAGTCCATTTTACAATTTGTTTTCAACATTTTCAAAAGTTTGTGAACAGGCTAACCAACCTTTTAAAAAGTTCAGCTAGAATCAAATGTATATTCTAGTTTAAAATTGCTAAAAAGTATTTATGGTTGGGAAATAAAAGGAGTTTCATTATTTTATTTTTAAGTTGCATTTTCACTTACCCTACTGGACCCTCAGTTTCCTCTGCTGTATCTGATGTTCTTACCAGAACAAAGGCAGAATAAAAAATAATCACTACTCCACTGCTCTGAAGAAGAAAAAAAAAGTAATAGGGTTATCACCAAATATTACAGGAAAAGCATAGCTCCAAGACAGAGCTTCTATTGGGTGTGGAATTTTTTACCCTAACTTAGAAACTATACAGCCACATTTCTATTTAAAAGCCATTCTTGATGTTATGGGCAAAATTCTGGAACTGTTTGGCATTTCTATAACCTAAGACTGACTGGGCCCTTGAGAAATTCAAATTCAGATGCCTTCTATAAGTTACAGACATCTAATTGTAGGTTGTTCCCAGGAAAGTGTCTATCCTCCTAGGTCTTCATGTTGTTTGAATATTGCAAATAGATTTGACCTTGAAAAGTTTTTCGTGAATACTGAGCACACTCTCCTCTCATGGGTTCTCTACACACATTCATTCTCTTTCTTTCTCTCTCTCTCTCTCTCTCTCTCTCTCTCTCTCTCTCTCTCTCTCTTTCTCTCTCTCTCTCTCTCTCTCACACACACACACACAAAAAAAATACAAGTACACATAGTAGTCTACTTCCAGTTGAAAAATTAGATGCAGAATTCAGAAGATTTCAAAGGTAATACATTCCAAATCCATAGCTACAGAAAGTTAGGTTTTGTCAGGAACTGAGTAGACAACACAATAGCTAATGACCACTTACTGGGTATAAGGTCTTCTTCTGAGGTAATGAAAATGTTCTGAAACTAGACAATTGTGCAATAGTGAATGTACTAAAGTCACCAGATTGTATACTTTAAAATGCCTTAAGTGATGGATTTTATTTCATGTGAATTTTACCTTAATTTTAAAAAATAAATATATTCTTAAAGGAAAGTTTACCATTTCCATGTGGTCTCAGGAGATCTTAATTAGAGAATGTAGAAAAAAAGAAGACAAAAATCAAATTTTGTCCATCACACTTACAAGAAATTTAAAGATGTAACTAAGGTTTATGTTTTCTCCCATATACTCTCATAAAATACCAAAAAAAATCATTTAATAAATGTTTGGTCTCTCAACTTTTGCCATTAAATCTTTTGCTGGCTAATCTCATGTTACAATGTAAAGTCCCTTCTCTTATGTTCTGTTTTCAGGAAAAGCAGAAGACAAGTATATCAATACCCTTTTCATAGTCTCCCACTACTACTTAGCTTTGCCTTCATTGGACTGTTTAAACCAAATGGGTTTATAAGACATTCAGTAATTTTGATTGGTTTTCTTAGCACCTTTTTCAGTTGCATAGATGCTTGCAAGCCCATCACACAGGGAAGCACGCAGGTCTCAGATCTCTTAGAGACCTTATTCATTCAAGCAAAGAATTCCTGTTATATGGTCTCATATCTCAATCTTCTGTCTTAGACACTCCACAACTGAATGACTATTTCTAAGTAGTATCTTGAGGCTGATTCCAACTAACCTGGCCATATGCTTATATTCAGGAAGTTTACATTCTGGGCTACCAGCAAAAGTTCCAGAGTTCCTTAATGTTTCATTTAGGGTACAATCCACATGTCCAATGAAAGAGTCCCTGTTTTCCAACTCTCTCTTGACCTCCTATTAGTGGTGTGGTCATTATACCTGTTCTTCTGTTTTGCAGTTTCTTTCTTTTTATTTCAGTGTTTTAGTTCCATACTGCTGATTTTTTTTCTTTACCACATTTTATAAAATGCCTAATTATCATAGCATGTCAACCATGAGTGCAAGATAATAAAAGATAATGGAGTTTCATAGCCATGAAATCCTTAGACCATATTCCTAGTCTTGGATCTTTGAATTTGTGCTCACACAAACCAATAATGTAATAAGACAGAGTCTTCTTCTCTGATGTAATTAAAAATATTGACTAAATTGATTATTTCCACATTTTAAAAAGGCTAAAGGTACAATGAGAAAGGCTTCTCCCAATAATTTTCCAGAAATATTTCATCCTGGTGTTATCTGCATCGAGCCACATAGGTAACAAAAGACAACATACATTTGGAGCACTACATGAGTGGCAGATATGAAATGAAGTATTTATCAGATATTATCTCATTTCATCTTCACAACTCCCCTATGAAGTAATACTATTATTATCTCCACTCACTCAAGGTCACTCAGCTAGAGAGAGGTAGTACTAGGATTCAAATCTAGAATTGTCTGAATGCAAACCCTTGCTCTTTCTGCTTGTTTTTCTGCCTTTCACAATCTAATAAGCTTGGGACAATACAGGTGACCAGTAAGCATAATTAAATCTTTTTCTCCCTATTGGCTAAAAATGACAGAGACTTGGACACCAATAGGGTCTTGGAAGTAACTTATCCTTGATAATGGAGGCTAACAAAAATCCAGCTGGTAGGATGGGACACCACATAATACTAGAAGCTGTTGGAAAATTTCATTGAATATCCAGTCCCCTTTTATAACTCTATATACGATAGATAAAACAACATTAAATAATTGGTAAAAGGCTGAGTTTTATATTTTTGGATATGATTAATTCAAAATTAAAGATTTGGGGGATTTTCCATTTTTATTTTTAAAGTATTCACCATTGAATTTTGTAATAAGTATTAAAAGATGTGGGAGTTGAGGTTTAATAAAAATGTTTTGCTATCTCAAAAATAGCGAAGAAGAATTTCTTGGCACTGTAGAAGGAATTAGATAGAATTTTTTAAAGGGACATGACCACATTAAGGAGGTTTTCTAAAAAAAACTATTTATAAAGCAGTATTATATACAGATTATGATTAGGTAGAGGAGTTGGGGTTTATGGTATCAGAAGCAATATAGTTTTAAGAATAATTTTTCATTTTTAGAAAATGTACTGAGATGAGTAATAATTAGCATTTTTATATCTGTTTTTAAACATTAAAAGAAATTTGTAGTTATAGATGTATAGAATGCCTTTATTTTATTTGCTTATTTGTATGTGGTGCTGAGGATCGAACCCAGTGCCTCACACATGCTAGGCAAGAACTCTGCCACTGAGCTATAGCCCTAGCCCTGCACAGGTCTTATAATATGTTTTCAATGTGCTTTCATGTTTTCTCTCTGAATCCTCTAACAAATATACAATGTCTTTGATTATGGAAAGTATACATAAACTCAGCCCCAGAGTTCCATTGCCTGAGCATGCACATACATATGTCTTTGCTTGTGTGTGTATGTGTTGCTCTGGAGGTGGAGAAGGTTTTTGTGACAGAGAATAATGATAAGGAAAGGGCATTATGGTTTTTGGAAACAGAAAAATAAACTTAAGGAACTAAAAACTAAAGTGAACAAAAGAGGAAGAAATGAGGAATGAGAATGATCAGATGGTGCAGCCAAGGTTCAAATTAGAATCAAGACACATAGTTCTATCTTTGCTAATCAGCAGTTTTTTATATCTTTAGAAAATAGTTTACCTCTATCTAAGGTCTGTTTCCTCATATGTAAACAAAGGCATTAGTTGAACTCTTGAGATCAAATTCATTGAAATTTGTTGTGATTAAATAACAGTAATTATGATAATTTTAATTTTAAAATATTTTTCTACATAAGGAACATATATTACTTTTATAATGAGCATGTTACTTACATTTCCAGAAATAAAAAGATTAATTTGAACCCTCTGAGGTTTTCATTCCCTCAACATCCAGAGGTTTTTTTTGTATCAATTTATGCCATTTCAACCTTTGAAAAGGCCTCATGGCAAATTTTCTTCAAGGACAGTGATCCATCAAATACTAAATTAAACTTTATAAAATTGTGAGATGGAATAATAGTTTTGAAAGAAATCTCAGTATATCTTCTTATCACAAAAAAGTATTATTTCATCAAAGAGGAAAATGGGCAATGGTTTTGTATCTTTCACTGTGTACTTGAATTCCATTATTATACCTCTAGGAGATTGTGAGGTATTAATTAAGAAATGTATGAACTTTGTTTATTTTCAGAGTACTTCATTTATCTACTGGATGCACATATTCATTACTTGAAAAAAATAATATCACCAAGTAAGATATCTTGGTTTGATAATTATTTGGGTGCTTCTGCATCTTGCTTTTGAATTGTTTAGTCTGTTATCCTAAATGTAACAATAAATATTTGAAGTTTTTCCTCCTGGAAAACATCACATTTATGTGTGAAAATTATACCTATAGAGTTGCCCAAAATAAACAATATTTTCTGCTAGAATTAATTGGAAAAATATTTTTGAGTCTGCTAATCTCAAAAAATGCATCCATGAACTTTCAGGTTTTATTTGATTTTGGAAGTTCAGCCTAGGTTAGCTTCAACTACTTCTTCAAGGATTATTTTTTTAGGTTTACCTGATCTCCCATCAACTCTGACTTTGAGTTTCCCATTTTCCATCTACACCCTTATCTTCTGATAGACAATAATGGCCTGTTACTGGGCTGTGGCATGCTTAGCATCTCATTCCTGTGGTCATGAGGTGTGCTTTTTGTATAATCTATTTTGTATTCTCTTCAGCATTAAGATAGATTCATCCTTTAAAAAAACATAATGCAATCCTTGTAAGTCACATTAGAAAACATTAATGTTTTGACTAATTTAAATTGCAATGAAAAACATCTAGACTATAATTTTCAGTGTAAGAGGATGTAGGGGATCATTAAATGAGTTTAGTTGTTTCTTCGTAGTACCAATTACTTTAGACATGTCTAATTTGTTTTTTCTTCTTATATGGGCAATCCCTTGCCTATAAAGTAATGTGGGCTGATGTAGAATGATGATTAATTGTGTGTCAGCCCTTCACAAGGAGGATCATCTAAGCTAAAATTGAACAATAAGGGTAAAATGGATTAGGAAAGGATCACGTTTGTGTCACAGGAATCCTTTTGTACTACTTTTTAAAAAAATTGTTTCATTTTACAAGCAGTTGACCAGCTTAAACAAGACTGTAATCATAGCAAATTAAATGTATTCATCTACCTATTATAAGCTTATACTGAACTAGTAATTGGATATTTAGGAAATAATTTCTCACTAAAACCTCACAAACTGCACTAAATTGGTTTCTATCTTTGATGTTCTATCTGGCTCCAGGGAAAATCTAGCAATTTTCTCTTTTTAAACTGTTCATAATTTTTTCAAGTATGAGTATATGGCAGTTCTTCTGATTTCTCTTGTTCATGTATTTCAATCAATATCTTTTGCCTCAAAAATGTTTTGCAAACCATAGCAATATATAAAAATACTGTGGTGTAAATATTCCCCAAATGCCTTAACCCTAACTTTTGGTCAAGTTAACTAGCTAGTATCTTCATACAGAGAATCAAAATAACTAATACTTTCGGTTCTCTGCCAAACATAGTTTGGTAACCCAACTAAATGTAAAATTTCAGTCATAGATAAAAACTGCCAGTTCAACACACAAAGAAGTGGGTAATCATTCCATAAACTGTTTGTGTTTATAAAGACCACTAGTCAAAACATCTCTCCAGAATCAAAGCCTCTGAGACAGGAATCCCTTGTGTTTCTCCTTTGCTAGCAAAGCAATAAACCTTCGTTTCCCTTTTTCTCAAAAAAAAACCATCTCTCCAGTAAATGTCCTATATAAGTAATGTCCAGGTTAACTCTGAATGTCAATATTGTTCAAACTGTATAAACTTGTAACCCTCTCAAGGGTAAAAAACACTTTCCCACTGGAATCTAGTAGTTTTGAAATTGAAGAGGCAGGGAGAAGATTTGTTATTAGTAGCAATAAATGTTGCATGGTTTTAAGACACATTGTTTTAGGTGATGAGAATCAAATATCAAAAACACTAAAATTGCCTGTGTTATAATTATGAGTGGGTTTGTACATTTTTGAGAGTTTTGCCAAGCACAATTCATCATCATCAGAAAATTTATTTAACCACTGTAGTAAATATTAAACATTTATTCAATATAAAAGTGAAGTTTACAGGAAGTAAGATTTTTCTGGTAACATTGGAACAATTCCACAGAATGCAGGATGGGTGTCAACCTCACAGTTTCCTATTTAATAGATTATATAAAATCTGAAGATTTGAAATTTGGGGGTTTTTTTCCTTTTATCTATTCTTTTTTTTTTTTTAGAATTTGTTTTCTACACTTTAGTCAGCTGATCATCAAATCCTTTGAATTTATGTAAAATAAAGTTATTTCTGAATCTGTGCTCTTGAAATGAAGCCCATCTCCAGAAGTTTTCAATTTGGCTAGCAGTGGGTTGTTTAATTGGCTAGTGGGTTCATTTGTCCACTTTTCATTATTGATTTTTTCTTTATGATTTTTCAAGTGAGACACAGATCTAAGGGACAGGTCCTATTGCGTACTGAGTGTTTAAAAATGGCATCTAAGGATCATAACTGTTATGAGTTGAATAATGTTCCCTCAAAATCAAGTATTAAACACCTAGCATCTCAGAATGTGAATTTACTTGGAAAAAGGATCAGTACAGATGTAATTAGTTAAGCATAGGTCATACTGAAATATGTTGCCCCTAATTCAGTATGACTTTTATCCTTATATAAGGGAAAAATTAGGTACAGACACTCATAGAAACAACACCATGTGAAGGTGAAGGCAGAAATCCACAAGCCAAGGAATGCAAAGATGGCCAGAAAACCATCAGGCTCTAGGAGAGATGCATGAGACAGATTCTCCTTTATGTCCATGGGAAGAAGTCAACCCCACCAACACTTTGATCTTTGACTTCTAGCCTTCAGAACTACAATAGTTTTCTGTTGTTCTAAGCCAACAAGTGAAGGTACTTTGTTAGATCAGCCTTATCAAACTGATAGAGCAATTAATGTTAATTCCTCAGAGAAAAAATATTTTGACTTTTCCCAAGCACTTTTAGGATCAAACATAAGAGAAAGTTATTGTGATTACTGAACTTTTTCTGTGAATTTTTATGAGTCAGTTCCTGTCCATTTGGTCATCTAGGAAAGAAGCTCCCTGTTGGGATGCTTAATGTATCTAATGTGTATTGAAGTCCCCTTATGAAAGTGCCAAATAACTATTATTAACTGAAAACTTGTTCTTTATATACTTCCCAAGCTTTCATTCTCATCCTTGAGACCACTTCCAATCATGTGAAGTCACCCTCTTATATAACCCGTGTTTGTTTGAAATTCACAGTGGCTCCTAGTGAGTCATGCCTGGGCATAACCCCCCAGTGGTCGTCTCACTTTTGGGCCTCCAGGATCTTTTTGACTTCCAAGATAAGGTTAGAAAAGGACCCCAGAAGCTTTTTGTTTCCGTGAGTTATAGAGACTGATATGTATCTTAAAGATGAAAACCGGTAGGATTCTTCGATGGTCTTTTCATTTGGAATCTGAAAATCTGCAATAACTCAGCTTTTAAAGACCTCATCATATCTATACTCAAAGTATTCAATTCCCCTTTCTTCCAACTCACAATGATTAGGATCCAAGGGATGGTAGCGCTTCACTCACATCGAGATGCTATAACAAAACACTCTGCTCCCTAAGATGCTCCAGAGCCTGGCATAAACACTATGGGTTTGATGTGTCTAAAGCAGGTAGCTTTTCACTCACATGGTGATGCTACCACAAAACTCTCTTCCCCTAAGATGCTCCAGAGCCTGGAATGAACACCATGTGGTTAAAATGGAAGGAGCATCATCATCTTTTCCCCACAAAAGGTTCTCAACAGATTTCGCTCTGAGAACCCAGGATCGTCAAATGCAGTGGGTGATATGTTCAAAGTGATAAAGGATAAAATACGGAAGCCAAGGACTCTCGAACCTGCAAATGTGTCCTTCCCATATGGGTAAGAAATGGAGGCCTTCCCAGGTACCTGGGTCCCTTCCTGCTGCTGTAACAAAGTACCTTAGACTGGGTATTTTATTAACAATAGAACTCAGCTTCCGACAGTTCTGGAGCCTGGTAAGCCCAATGTCAAAGCACCTTGTTGCTGTATCTCACATGATGGGAGGGGCAGAAGGATTGAACTCCATCTCTCAAGCCCTGCTTTTGGTTTTATTTATTTATTTATTTATTTATTTACATTTTTTATATACTAGCCATGGAAGCCAGGGCCTCAGGCATGTCAGGCCAGTACTCTAACACTCAGGTACTTTCAAAGACTTTTTTTTTTTTTTAAAGACAGATTCTCACTCAGTTGGTCAGGTTGGGCTTACATGTGTGGACCTCCTGCCTCATTGTCCTGAGTAGAGAGGATTAGAACCTGTTAGGGTTGAATGTGAGGTGTCTCTCCCCCCACACACAGGCTCCTCAGCTAGTGCAGGGATATTCAGGGGTGAAACGATGGGATTGGGACAGCTGTTACCTTCAGTCCACCCTATGTTGAATGGACTGACTTGCTTGTTACTCTAGGTAGGTGGGACGTGGCTGGTTACTCTAGGCATTGGGTCACTGGGGTCATGTCCTGAAAGGGTTCTTCATTCCTATAACCATTGCCCCACCCTCCTTTTCTCTCTGCCCCTGTCTCTGTGCCTTTTTGCTGCCCTGAGGCGAGCAGCTTTCCTCTGCTGGTCCCTTCCCCCATGATGGGCTGCTTCACCTTGGACCCAGAGAAAAAGAGTCAGCAATCTATGGACTAAGACCACAGACATCTTAACCCCCATGTAAATATTTGTCCTCTTAAGTTTTTCTTGTTGGGTCCCTAGACCACAGCAATGATAAGGTTAATTAAAACACAGCCATAGGCCATTGTTCCCAGTTTGACAAACATATTTGTGTGTGTGTGTGTGTGTGTGTTTGCGTGTTGCTGGGAAGTAAACAACATCCTTTAGCATGCTGGAAGTGCTCTGAAAGAATACTTCCAATCTCTGTGTTTGGAGCCTTGTGGCCTGACTGCACTCTTGCAAAGTTGGTCACCAGTAGATATGCCTCTGTGAAGGGAGTCCTTCGGGTTGATCTGAAGGATTTTGGTAGATGAATGAATAAAGAAACGGTGATACAAACACACACACACACACACACACAAATGGAATATTACTCAGCAATAAATGAGAATAAAATTATGGCATTTGTAGATAAATGGATGGAGTTGGAGAATATCATGCTAAGCGAAGTAAGCCAACCCCCCAAAACAAAGGCAGAATGTTTTCTATGATAAATTGATGCTAATCCATAATGCGGGGCGGGGGGCCTGAGATGAGTGGAGAAACTTTAGATTGGGCAAAGGAGAGGGAGGGCAGGGAAGGGGGCATGGGAATAGGAAAGATGGTGGAATGAGATGGATATCATTACCCTAGGTACACGTATGATTGCAAGAATTGTGTGACCCTACTTCGGGTACAACCAGAGAAATGAAAAGTCTTGCTCCATTTGTATACAACGAATCGAAGAGCATTCTGCTGTCATGTATAGCTGATTAGAACAAATTTTTTTAAAAAAGACTTTGGATTAGGCATTCAGATCTCAATGAAGACAGAAAGATCTCTGGTAGAGCAAATCTCTGACAATTGTAAAAGCTAGTACCACTTTTGTTTTCTACAAGATGTAAGAGAATAACAGCAGAAAACCCCAACTTTGTTCTATGGTATCCAGCACAAAGTGAGTACACATGTAACATTGTGGCATCACTGACTTGGGGAGGCAGGGATGGAGAGGCACAGCAGCAGCATTCTCTACACTAATGAAGTTGCCCTGCCACAGATTCCCATCAGGGTGGTATTCCTATCTTGTAGGAAATAGAACCACCACGGGAACCACAAAAAAAAAAAAAAAAAAAAAAACCTATGTGACATACCCAAAGCAAGAGATAAGGGAATTCAGTCATTTTACTACAAACATCAACTAAACAGTGGAGAAGATATTCATAAAACAACATAATTCACACTGAATCAAACTTGCCCTGGCCTTCTTATAAAGATGCAAGCCACACTGAACCATGAGCTCACCTTAGTCCCTTATGACAATGCCATTTCTGATAAGAGACCTTATTCTTATGTGTGAAGGTTTGAACCTGTATGTGTCTTTGGGGAATATAACTTAATCTCTGACACTCCCTGGTTCTACCTGAGAGTTTTTTTCAATAGGTGTTAAATTTTTTCACATAATTATTCTATGTGAATCCATACCATCATATGTCTTTCTTGGCTTTCGATCATGTGCCTTGTTTTCCCAGGTCTGAACCTCACATAAAACAATGGCATTTACAAACTGAAACATTCACGTGTAAGCATATGACATGAGGAAATTGAAAAAGTAAAAGTTGAGAAAACAATTTTGTTGGGAATCTGAAAAAGAACTAAATTATACATCTTCATTTCATAAAAATTAAAAATAGAAAATTTTACTATTGATGAAAATAAAAATAAACCATCTCTCTCTTCTTTTCCTTTTATATCAGGATAATTTTCCCCAAAAGTACAATTCTAAAAGATAGTTCATTAATACATTTTTATTTTGAAATCAGTTCCCCAAGTATGTATTTTGTTATTTTTAAAGTCAGTTCTTAGACAAATGTAAGTTATATCAATAAATAATACTGGTGTGACTTCTTCTATAGGTAAGAGCTCTATCAGCCATAGTGGTTACCAGGGAGGCTAAAATGCAGATTATAATCCATGTTGGTTATTCTTGATTCCTAGTGCACTTTAAAATAGAGGCAAGGGAAGGTAAAGAATCACTTTCCCAGAGTTTTCAGAGTCAGCTAGAGGTTGCCAAGTGGCAGTTTTGGCCAGTGAGATCCAAGAAGTCTGCTGGAGGTGTTTAAGAAATCCTTTGCTTTGGGATATAAGCATCATAAGAAATAGATGTGGTTAGCACCTGCCTCTTCCCTCCTTCTGCACTGGATGCTGCAGTGCTGCCTGGAGCTGTGGCAGATATCTTGCCAACAAGAGAGTCACAATGATGCTGGTCTAGACAACACGAGCTCCAGATACAATGTCATCAGCTACCTCTTCTCAAATTATTTCAGGTTATTCTTTAAAGCCACCATCAGAGTTCTGTGACTTAAAACCAAAAGCACTTGTAATTGTTAAAAACAGTTAACAAAAGTGGTTTTTGTTTTGTTTTGCTTTGGTACTAGGGATGTGGCTCAGTGGCTGAGCACCCCTGAGTTCAATCAGTATCTCACTGATTTGTTTAGCACCTTGCTTTTGCTAAGGCTGGTTTTGAACTCAAAATCCTCCTGCTTCAGGCTCCTGGGGTATGTGCCACCATGCCCAGCATAAAAGTGTTTTATAATTAGATAATTAACCTTAGAAGTTCAAAGAAAGAAATTACATGGAGCAGGAAGAATTAAGAAAGATCTGAGAAAGAATGGGTATTTGGGATGGGTATAAAAGGCTGGGTTATAAGAGTAGGGTGAGAATCAGGGAAAGACTATTCTATAAAGAAATGTAAATGTACTGTTGTGCCAAATGTGGAGTCATTTTCTTTGCAGTTTTTCTAAGTCAAATCAGATGGGTCTTAGAAAAACTGCAAAGAAAATGATTTAATTGGTTATTTGGGGGGAAAACTCCCTGAAGTACAAATAATGAGACATTTTGCAATTTTCAACTCCACATGAAATTATATTTTATTTTATTTTTATTTTTTAATTTTTTTGTGAAATTATATTTTAAATGCTGTTTGAGTAACATATAAATTTAGCTTACCATTATTTACAGCTTTTTAACTATGAAAACAAAAACATCATAAATCCCATTTACCCATGATAAATTATTGTTTTTTAAAAATAGCTAATGACTCATTGTGCCCTTCACAAACCCAATTATTATATGTATATAGCCTAAAAATAAATATAATAATGACCTCCTTGCTTCTGCATAGATATGGCATCAAAATTACAGGATTGTAACAGGCTTAAGGTCGATGCAATAAGTCAGAACTCTGATCCTAACAAGCCCAGCATAAAGCTGTTGATGAAAACCAAACTCAATAACAACAAAAAAAAATCATATCTCAGTATGGGAGAATGCATTGTGACTAATTGTTTATTAGGTTCAAAATGTCTTTGCTCAGCATGGACACATCCATTTAAAAATGCTCATGAAAAGTCAAATTTTCTTCTAAAAATGAGAGTTCTCCAAATTTAATCCAAATGTGAAGACAAGAAAAAGTGTTAAGACCATTAAATGATTTGTTAGAGAGTAGAATTGATTTATTCTCTCAAACAATCACAAAGTAGATAATTTTGGAATTTTCCTAATCTGCACATTGTCAGATTTCTGAAAGTATTCTTCATTCTGAGAATTTTAATAACTTTGGATACTTTATACTGATGTATCAACATCAAAAACTCTGTCTCAGTTTTCCCAAGCAAAGTAAACAATCTTAAGTTATTTTAGTATGGAGTAAAATAGTAAGTAAATTAAGTTATATTAGAAAAAATAAGCTGATGCATTATGGAACCTAATGTAACTGCATTTTTGACATTTAATATTTTAGTAATTTAATATGGATTTTAATACTATGTATTTTAATATTAATATTCACAATATAGGTGACAGTGTAAACCTGTTAACAAATTCCACATGCTCAGTAGAACTACACAATATGTAAAATTATTTTTAATAAATAAAAATGTTTCTAGAAGGGTACTTGCTGGAAAGGGTCCCAGTTTTACTGTGCTAGCTAAATTAAATAAAAAACAAATTAAACAGAAAAAAAAGCTATTCATTTGATTTTATTTAATTAGTAGTTACTTTAAATATTTAATGTATAGAACTAATGTACATATCTGTGTCCACGTGTGTGTGTGTGTGTGTATGTGTGTTGTCCCTTCATAGTTTCAGAAAGCTGATCTTTTTATGGCTAAATCACATTAGTATTAGGATATGTAAGTATTCATGATTCTTCAGTATCCTAGGATCAAACACTAACTTATTTTACTCTTCAAATATCTTTAAGCTTCTGAAGATTATTTTGTTGTATCTGTTGTATATTGGATCTTATTCAGCATAAAATGCACAACCTGAGAGTAAGGGACTGTCCTGTATGTACACATCATTCTCAATTTCCTCCGTTCACAAACTATCACTATACACACCTATTTTTAACAAAACCAAAGAGAATCAGCTTTTTTCTTTCAAAATTTCTTTGCAAATAAAAGCAAAGGACTCATGTTCTAAAGTGAAACTAGCAAACCTCTCATCAAGGTTCTCAGATGCAAACACAGTCTTCTGCCCCCATGATTGAAATGGGTCCTCTGTCCAACCCAGGCTGACAAGTTTAAGGGAAGTCAGGCAGATCCAGTTAAAGTGGACCCAAAATGTGTGTGCATACCTATGCATGCATCTCTCCCTCCCTGCCACCCACTTTCTCTCAATATTCTGAATGGCCATCTGGCTTTAGTAATTTGAATCTGTGAGTCAAAATGATTTCGTGTAAATGAAGGGGAAACTACTACTAAAGCAATAAATTTGGGGCTGGAGCTGTGGCTCAGTGGTAGAGTGCTTGCCTAGCGAGTGTGAGGCACTGAGTTTGATCCTCAGAACCACATAAAAATAAATAAATTAATTAAAAGTATTGTGTCCATCTACAACTAAAAAATAAAAATAAAAAAAGAATAAATTCAACTTTCATATTAAAAAATTTAACTAAGTCTTTCCAAGTTTTTCTTAGCCAATTGCAGTCATTACTTTCCTGATTAATTTATCTATTTTTTTTCAAAAATTTTTTTTAGCTGTAGATGGACACAATATCTTTATTTTTATGTGGTGCTGAGGATTGAACCCAGTGCCTCACACATGCAAGGCAAGTGCTCTACCACTGAACTACAACCCCAGCCCATGATTAATTTATCTTAACTCAATCACAGGGTGGTCTTCCATATACTATCATTTTTTAAAATCTCCATACAAGTAATTTTCCATTATTGAGAAAAAAATCTATAAGTATATATTTTAAAACTAATTCTCAAGATCAAGTTGAATCATAATTAAGTTCTTTCAATTCTTGATAAGTTCACAAGGGCTCACTTTGTATCACCTAAAGTTTGTTTTACAATGCCTCAGCTTTTTTGACAGTTAACTGGCAGGCTCAGGATTTCTTTGGCAATTTGGTTTTTGCTTTGGTTAGGTCATTTATATTTGTTTGTAAGAAATTCGATCAAGACAACAAAATTGAAATAATATATTATTAAATTAATCATTCATTCTATTGAACTAACTGACCGATTCAATTATGAGTATAATCAAATACAGTGTGAAGTTCCAGGTTGAGAATTAATGCCCAGAAATAAGGAAGTTCAGGAAGCATAAATACATTTATACATTGCCAATATAAAGAAAAATATGTATATCATTGGTAATCTACCCTCATCAGCCAAGAAAGAAGTATCTATGACCTGATTAAGTAATTTGTAAAGACAGTGTGCTTTTGAGTGCTTTGAATACATACAGACTAATATTTATGCTACTAAACAACGTGTAACAAGGTGTGGCTCTAAAGTGCCACCTCATAATTGTTATTTAGGTTTTAAGCTTGTTCAGACATCTACTATCTCTTAAAAATATCAGAGAAGTCAGGCTAAGATCACAGCAGGCTGCTGCCTATCCAGGCAGAATGTCCAATGGACTGGGCTACTCCTGAGCTCCCCTTTCCTTTGCTTGGCCTTCCCCCAGGTTTATCGCCCTCCAAGTACACCCCTGTACACTTCCTCCACTACCAAGCCAGTCTCCCCAGTCCCTCAGCAAAATCTGCTCCAGGAAATGGTAGAATAGACTCACTTTAATGTATAAATAGCAGACAAAGCTTCATGTGTTATCCTTTATGAGTTATTTAAATTCTAGTTAAGCAACAAATAAAAATAAAATATTTAATTTTCTAACTTGAGGAACCTGGCCAGTGAAGCTAATAGTTTTGCAGGTTAGCAGGGGAAAAGAGCACTCTTATAGCAAAAGGGACAGGGGAAACTTAGTAACTTTAAACTATTTTCAGAATAACTGTGCGTATTCATATGAACTTAGTTTAAGTAAAACATTTCCACATAAAATGTGATTGCTGATATTTGCTTGTATCAAGTAGCTGAATAGGAGTCCAATTTATGGCTTGATAACTTAAACCATAATTGTAAGATTCATTTTGTCCTGAATCACCTGCAAATTACTATAATCTATAGAAAAAATTTTGATATACCCCTGCAGCTGGGTATTGATCTGTCCCTGTTGTCTGTTCTGCCCTGGCAGTCCCATTATGGCTTGGCTCATGTGTAAAAGAGAATTCAATTTTCTCACTTCAGTATTAAAAGAAGGACAAGGCTAAGCAAGAAACTTGATGTGACAAAAATGGCAGAAAATTTGGAGAATTAGGAGGATGATTGCCATGAAATTAAATATTCAAGTTTCCAAATTTGATAAAGCTATTTGTTAACTCTTTCCAGTATTTCACGAACTACACAAAGAAAAAAATTCTAAAGCAGCACCAGCCAATATCCTAGTCCTTGTTTCTCTTCTCTAAAAATAAACATAGCACTGTGAGAGGTATCCAGCAGGTTTTATAGCAGCTGGGTAACTAATGAGAGATGTGTGTACGCTAGGGCTGCTCAAGCTCTGTGTTTTTAATCATGAGCACTGAGAGTTATTGGTATTTTAGGATGCATGTTGTGGTAGGGTTTTCTTTCTTTTCCAATTCAGAAATATTTTCCACTTTCTTGCTTTTTATAACCCCAACCCAGTGGCCCTTCAGTGACCCTTAATGTGATTTCTTTCCCAAGAGAGGTCACATAAACAGGGGCAAAGGAGGACAGTCATGGGAATGAATCATGAACTCCAATGGCACAATCTTGAAATATGCTGAGATGATGAAATAAAATTGTTGGGTTTTTGCTTATTATTTTAGAATGGCTTTTCATATTTTAAAGTTTTTTTTTTTCCAATAAGCATTTGCCCTTATTTTGTAAGGCTTAAAATGCATACAGACCGCCCTCATCAGGACTTACGGTATTTGAAGATCATATTGCAACTGCATGCTACTTCAGTCTGATTACTCATCTATAAAGTAAGAAAATAAAACAAAGGTTTGTGAGTGCTTGTTTGCTTTTTAGAAGTTGAAACTTAAAAAAAAAATGATGTATGAAACCCAACAGGGTAAACAGATAAAAGAGTAACTCTGTGCTGTGTGTGTGTGTGTGTGTGTGTGTGTCTGCCTGTCTGTAGGGATATCAGATAAAAGAGAGCAGCTTTGATCCAATGGGTCCCCACTCCTCTTCTTGAAGGCCCCTGAATGATCACAGAGTTTGAGGATAATTGTGCTCTCTCAAGTATTCTTCCACCCAAGATCAGATATTTGATGCATATTTGCCTTCTCTCTGGTGATACGACTAGTATGTTGCAACAACTGCTTTCTTCCTCAGATTATATAGAGATACTCGAGGACTCATGGGGGTAAGAACAACTAAAGAAAGGAGCTCAGTCATTGGAGTTCTATAACTTTCCCGTCCCCATCCTCCACCAGTTTGACCAGAGCATCTGTGCTTTTACCAACTTTGTGTATCTCAGGGCCATGCAAAAATTATTTTGAGAAAGATGCCACAGCTAAAGAAATGTAAAATAGGCTATTCTGGAGCAGTGATTCCTATGTATTTTTTCACTTTGAAGCACAAGAAAAAAATGGTACTAGCATGTAGCTCACGGGCATGCCCAGAAACGTATGTGGCATCTCCACCCTTTTTCCTCCTGCTCAAGAACATATAAAAGCTTTTAAGAGAGTGATTTACAGCAATATTACTATAGAGCTTGTCTTGAATATACGTATTTGTTCCTCCTCTCTCTCTAACATGATTGGCATTCCCATCACTATAAGCAAGAAATAAATAGGCTATCAGTAAGCTTTTTGATCCACAGGTTCCACATCTGTGCATTTAACCAAAGTAAATCTAAAACATTTAGGAAAAAAACACATCTGGACTAAACACATACTGACTTTACTTCTTGTCATTATTTCCTTTAAAAATTCAGTATAACAACTATTTACATAGCATTAATATTGTATTAGGTGTTATAAATAATCTAGAGATGACAAAGTATGCAGGAGGATGTGCACAGGTTATATGCAAATACTATGCCATTTTGAATTAGGAACTTGAGCATCCATGCATTTTGGTATCCAAGAGAGGTTCTGGAACCAACCCCTACAGATACTGAGAAACAACTGTATTAATATTAACTTAAACAGATACTGCTTTTTTACAGCATAGTTCTATCCTGATGCAACAACTTTAACAACCATAAAATAACTAAGTTTAAAAGTACTAAAGTACACTTCTAAGTAACAAAGAGGAATATTTACTTCTGAACTACCTCATGATTTGTAATTCAGGCTTGAGGGGTCTGATCTTAAGTGGCTTTTCTTTCAATTCCTTCTAAATGATAGGTTTAAAGAATGGGAATCACTGGTGCTTAGAGAAAAGTGAGGGATTTAATGACATGATTTGGTGTGTGCTTTTTTTAAAACATATATTTAAAGTGTGTAAGTATGTGTGTATATGTAAATGTGTACTCAAAATATTAACTGCTATTTTAATTATTACCTACAGAGAGTAATGACTGAGATTTTTTTCAAATGAAATTATTTACATAACCCCAGTCTCCCTAATCAACAATCAACACATAAATGATCATTACTGAAGGAGGCAATGCAGGCTTGCATTCTTCTCCCCATTCTCCTCACATGCTTTGTACACTGCATGGTGCTGAGGTGGGGGGCGTGCCCTGCTACTCCACACTTAGACAGTGTGTGTATTGTCTTTGAGAAGCTAAACAGCTTGGAGTTAGAGGGAAATGTGTGTGTTTTTGTACTTCCTGAGCTACCTGAAGTGTATACTATTATTATATACCTAGTGGCCTCCTAAATTCTCTTTCAGAATGTAAACATGAAAAAGGTCATTACATCTATAGGGTGACTTAAGGTTATAATACAAGCTTTTTATTTCAGATTCTTTCTCCCTAATCTCAAACCTGGGAAATTATTATTGTCTACATGTCCCCCAAAAAGAAAAGACATAGAGGTCTGGCTTGTTTTTCTGATTTTTTTTTTCTGTTTTTCCATAGTCTCAATGAAACTAATTTAAAATTAGCTCATTACAAAGGTATTAGATAGGAAATGTTATTTTTACATCGAATATAGTTCTTTGCTACTGAAATTCATATATTTAAATAACAGTATATACACTTTCCTTACTCTCCCCTCTAAAATAATTTTTTTCATATTCTTATTTGCAGAAAGAAATAACACAGAGAAATTTTGGTAAAATTAATTTTGCTGCTACATGCCAAACTTTCCATGTAAAACTAGAGACCAAATTACACTCAGAGCATGAAAATTTTAGTAATTTATTATTAAATTTATGTAACTACATAATGACACTTTATTTTTTTTATTTATTCTTTTTGGTTATACATGACAGTAGAATGTATTTTGACATACATACGTGGAGTATAACTTCGCCTCCTGTGGTTGTACATGAAGTGGAGTTACACAGGTCATGTATTCATATATGAACATAGGAAAGTTATAATTGATTCATTATACCGTCTTTCCCATTCCCATCCTCCCTTCCTTCCTCTCATTTACCCCTGTCTAATTCCATGAACATCCATTCCCACTCCACTCCACCCTCCCCCCCCCACCTATCATGAGTCAGCATCTGCATATCAGATTTGGCCTTTGATTTTGGGGATTGGCTTATTTCACTTATCACTATAAGCCTCCAGTTCCATCCATTTACTGGCAAATGCCATAATTTAATTATTCTTTATGACTGAGTAATATCCCATTGTGTATATGTACCACATTTTCTTTTTTTATTATTTTTATTGTTTTTAGTTGTAGATGGACAGCATGCTTTATTTTATTTGTTTATTTTTATGTGGTGCTAAGGACTGAACCCAGGGCCTCACTTGTGCTAGGCAAGCGCTCTGCCACTGAGCTACAGCCCCAGCCCACCACATTTTCTTTATCCATTTACATATTGAAGGGTACTTAGGTTGGTTCCATAGCTGAGCTATTGTGAATTGAGCTGCTATAAACATTAATGTGGCTGCATCACTATAGTATGCTGATTTTAAGTTCTTTGGGTATATGCTAAGGAGTGGGATAATGGGGTCAAATGGTGGTTTCATTCCAAGTTTTCTGAGGAATCTCCATACTGCTTTCCAGAGTGGTTGCACCAATTTGCAGTCCCATCAGCAATGTATGAGTGTACCTTTTCCCCCACATCCTGGCCAGCATTTATTGTTACTTGTATTCTTGGTAATTGCCATTCTGACTACAGTGAGATGAAATCTCAGTGTAGTTTTTTTTTTTTTTTTTTTTAACATTATTATTTGTCTTTATGGGATGCTGAGGATCGAACCCAGTTCCTCACATGTGCGAGGTAAGCACTCTGCCACTGAGCCACAAACCCAGCTCAAAAGTGATTCTTTTCCTTTTTTTTCTTTTTTCTCTTCTTTTATTCTTTTTTTTTTTTTTTTTTTTTTTTTTTTTGGTACTGGGGATCCAACCCAAGGCTTTGTGCATGCAAGGCAAGCAAGCACTCTACCAACTGAGCTATATTCCCCAGCCCCCAGTGTAGTTTTAATTTGCATTTCTCCAATTGCTAGTGATGTTGAACATTTTTTCATGTATTTGTTGACCTTTTGTGTTTCTTCTGTGAAGTGTCTGTTCAGTTATAAGGACACTTTAAATGTGTGTGGTTTTTAATACTAAAGAGATGCTCTTAGAATAGAATCTGAATTCGAAGGAACTGAAGAGGTCATTTTCTATTTCTGCATTTGTATACTTTCCTCTCATACAACTGCCAACTCCACTTCTTCCAATCAAGCCCCAAGTTGATAAAATTTTGCTGTAGAAATAGTGACTAAAATCTGTCCATTAAAGACATTAACAGAATTAGTACCCAGATTTTTGTAACTGGCATTTAATCATGGAATGTTCAGTTCATAGTTGTGAGGGAAAAAAAAAACATTAAAACAGTCTTTATATGGGTCTAACTCTATGCTTTGAGCATTTAGAGAGGAATAGGGGATTGAGGCCTCAGGATTTGGGGAAATGAAGGCAGGGGAAAATGTATCAAATCTAAAGGACAGCTGGACCCTGCAGCAGGCTGGCAGCTAAGACCCATTTGAGGAGAGAGCTAACTGAAAACCTGATAGACAACAGGGGATTTGCATAATTTTTATTTGGATGTTAATGGGAAAGGCAACCCCAGAAGGCTAGAAAATCAGGAAGCACTAAAGTTACACTGTACTAACTAAAACTTAATTCTACTTGAAAATCTGAGATTTCTCAATGAAACTGAAGTTATATCATGACTAAGCAGTTTTATAGAAGTTGACATATGACAATAACTTGTTGAAACCATTGCACCTTTTTACTTGAGGAAGGAACACTAACTACTCTGTCTGTACCTGGAGTCTTATTATCTGTTTTCTGCTTCTATATACCCCCAGGGAATGAGGAACAAGAGTACAGAGAGAAAAGAGAACAAATTCAATTTATTTGAACACCCTACTAAGCTCCAAGTGCTTTATAAACATTGTACATACTTAATCCATAGGCATAACAAACCCCGTTTAATGGAACAAGAAATTAGGGGTCAAGTTTAACTCGCTTGCCCAAGATCATACAGTTTTTTCGTGTTTGAGTAAGAATAGAGACCAAGAATAGGTCAAGGCCAAGAATAGGTCAAGACCCTCATTTAAAGCACACTGATGTGGGATCTACATTATCAAAGTACCTTTCAGTTATGGACAACTGTAAAAGAAAATTTCATTTGTGAGTGGGTAAATAACTTTAAATATCATCATTGATCAGAAAATACATACACATGTATATATACACACACAACAAAACTCAAACTGCCCCTAGGGGTCAACAGACTATTGAGAAACATCACATTTCAGCTATCAACAAGAGAACTGAATTGTGCTGTGTAATACTGAATAAAATGTTTGAGTATTGGAACTCATTTTTAAGCTCAGAATCTGTAAGCAGATATGAAAATTCATATTGTTGATTTCTAATTAGCACACAAACTTCTACAGTATATAGTCGAGTTGTTTCTAAGGTTTCTCAAAAATGGGTCAGTGTCAGAAGACCAAAATTCACAACATTTCACTCTGTGTAAAGCCATTATTTTTGGACCTGATTTCTACCAGGGTGCTTCCTGCTTCCATAAGCATGTTCAACTAGTTTGAACCGTCTTAGACTACCGCTAGCAGGTTGATCTGGCCCTTCTATTCCTCTTTCTCACAGTTCTACCTTTAAGCAAGCTATGACAAATAGCTTCCATAAATCTTACCCTTCAAGAGCAATTTCATATAAAATTCCAGGGTTCAACTCACATGATACAAACTAAAGTCTGAGAACAAATGAATCCCTTCAAATAGGAATTTCCTTTATTCCAGACACTGTGCCAACCACTTTACCAAAGATGAGAATTGACAAACTTCCAGGACTCCAAGGATCCTTTTTTGCACTACTAGAAATAGAATGAATATAAATGATTAACATTCACGTGATCATTGAAGAAATGGACACAGAGGGAAGCCTAAATTATATGATTCCAATAGCAAAGAGATGGTCACAAAACTAGAAATAGGAGCTATGGTTCACAGCCCCAAGAGTATGTTTTCAATTGTTTTCTCTGTATTACTGAAGGACTGTCTTTCTGACTTAAAAGACCTTTGCCATCTAAAATGTCTAAACATATCAGTTCAAATACATAGTGTCAGCAAAAAAATGAAAACCAGATGTGTTGTTTTTTTCCTCTCACTATTAAGAGCTGAGCCAGCTGTTCTTGTATGCCCTTTTTGGCAGGAAAACTGGAAGCAAGTATGTGGGAGAGAAGGAGTGATATCAGGGCTTACATGTGACTGCGGATGCCATAGTTGGCTTTCAAGTGTCTGTGATTCACATGTCACTACTCGAACCCTCACTGATTTCAACTGAAAAAAAGTTTGGGTTACATATGACTCTTGTGTCCTTTATCTAGGAAGGAATGCACATTAAATCAATCCACATATATTGTCCCTGTTGTAAACCTGGCAAAGTATTTTGCCAAAAAAAAAACATAGCTAATACTTCTTTCTTCCCCTTCCTTCCTAACAAATAGAAACTTGAACAGTGACATTTGTTTTCTAAATACCTACATACCAACTATTAAGTTAGTTGAGAAAGATGAAACTGACAAAACACTTTTCCCCTTGATACTGAACTCCAGCCAGTGGCTGAGTTGTTTTCAGTTCTGGGCGTGTTTGTTTTTGACCACTATGAGTTGGCAGTCTTTTAAGAGACTGAAGCTGATATCTGGCACACGTCACTGGATGGGTCCGTAGTTAGAGTCCCAAGCTTGCAGAAGACTGAAGCATGCAAGTCATATCTTCTTTTTTGCTTTGTACTACCCAGAGCTCCACTTCCTGCAATTCTTTTCTAATATGCTTCTTTGCTGTTTTGCAAGTGTTGACCAAAAGTGTCATATCTTAAATTCCAAAATATCTGTGACCTTAAAGAGAAAAATACATGATTTCTAAGAGACAAACAGAAGAACTAATGACAACCTTTTTAAAACAGTCTTTTCTTCCGAGAGAGTAGTGAATATCTTGAAACAACTCCTCAAGGATAAATGTTAAGACTCAGCCGAACTGGCCAAATGACATATATCAAGTTCACAACTTCTAGGCTAAGTTAGATATTAGATTGCCATCCTCCATGCCCCCTCCCTTATTTCTTCAAATATGAAACAACTGTAGAATAAGAAACTTACAAATGTTTATTTCTTTGAGCAAAATCTCAATGATAGTTTTACTTTCTACCAGAAAAGGCAGGCAAATGTGATGTGAGAATATACAGTAAAATATCAAACTAGGAGCTGGCATTAGACAAAGTTTTTGATTTCTGTAGTGTTTTTTTTTTTAGTTGTTGATGGACCTTTATTGTATTCATTTATCTATATGTGGTGCTAAGGATAGAACCCCATGCCTTACACATGATAGACAAGCACTCCACCACTGAGCTACAACTCCAGCCCCTTCTGTAGTGTTTTTGATCTATATTTTCTAATCCACTTGATAGAACCTTTTCCCTACCTCCTGGCTGCTTGTAGATTTCCACCCATTTCCTGCACAGTACTTTGCCTTCTCCAAAGCTACACCCAAGTGGGATGATTGAAGAAGGTTTTGGTTAATGTGATTATTGGGGTTAGTCTTAGTAAATTTGTTAATCTTATGAAATGTGTTTTGAGCCTTATCTTTAATTATGGAATAAAAAGATTTTCCTTTGTTAAGACAACTTCAGAACTTATTGTAAAGGTTTGAGATTGTGGTAGTAGACATTTTTGGAGAATTCCCTATAGTATTTTCAAGGGTGACTTCTTTTATTGTCCATGATGATGGTGACACTTGACCTGTAATATCATGAAGAATAACTGAAAATTTTTTCCATATTTTTATTGGTGCATGATAGTTGTACATAATGGTAGGATTCATTGTTACATATACACACATGCACACCATATAACAATGTGATTTGGGCAGTATCATTCCCTTGTATTTCCCCTTTCCCTCCTCTCTTCCTTCCCCTGGTCCCTCTCCTCTGCTGATCTCTCTTCAATTTTCATGAGATTCCCCACCACAATCCTTCTTTTCTTTTTTCCTCTCTAGCTTCCACATATGATAGAAAACATATGACCCTTACCTTTTCTTAGTGTGGATTATGTAGCTTAAACATAATATTCTCAAGTTTTATCCATTTTCCTGAAAATGACACAATTTCATTTCATTCTTCTCTATGGCTGTATAAAACTCCATAGTGTATATATACCACATTTTCTTTATTCATTCATCCATTGATAGACACCTAGGCTAGTTCCATAATTTGGCTATTGTGAATTGTGCTGGATATGCATACATCACTATAATATGCTGGCTTTAATTCTTTAGGATAAACACCAAGGAGTGGTATAGCTGGGTCATATGGTAAGTTCCATTCCTAGTCTTTTAGGAAGCTCCATACTGATTTCTATAGTGTGGTACTAATTTACAATCTCACCTAGAGTGTAAATTGTTCCTTTTTCTCCACATCCTCTCCAACATTTTATTTTCATTCTTAATTATGTTTATATGATGAATAATATTTATTTGCATCGAGTAAATCATCCCTGAATCTCTGGGATAAAACAAACTTGGTCATGATACACAAACTTATTAATGTGTTGTCAAATTATTATTTGCTGATTTCTATTAAGAATTTTTGCATCTATGTTCATCAGGGATATTTGTCTGTAGTGTTCTTTCCTTGATGTGTCCTTGTCTAGTTTTGGTATGAGGGTGTGATATTGACTTCATAGAACAAATTTGGAAGTGTTCCATCTCTTTCAACTTCGTGGAATAATTTGAGGAGCACTAGCAGTGGTTCTTCTTGAAAGGTTTGGTAGAATTCAGCTGAGAATCCATCTGGTTCTGGGCTTTTCTTTGTTAGAAGTCTTCTTATTACTGCTTCTATCTCATTGCTAGTTATTGGTCTGTTAAGGTTTTCTATGTCCTGTTGATTCAATTTTGTCAGGTCATATGTGTCTAGAAATGTATCTGTTTATTCTAGGTTTTCCAATTTATTGGGAGTATAAGTTGTCAAAATAGTCCCTAATGATCCTCTGAATTCCTCTGATATAAGTAGTAATTTATTCTTTTTCATCTCTAATTTTTTTTAATTTGGGTTTTCTTTCTCGTTTGGTTAGCTTGATTAAGGGCTTATCAATCTTGTTTATCTTTTCAAAGAACTAACTCTTCATTTTTCTTCTGTATTGTTTTTTTATTCTCTGTCATTGATTTCATCTCTGATCTTAATTATTTCCTTCCTACTGGTTTGAGATCAGTTTTTTTCTTACTTTTCAAGGGACTTGGGACGCATCATTAGGTGTTTGGGTTTTTGTTTTTCATCTTTCTGATTTTCTTAGGTAGGCACTCATAGCTATATACTTTTCTCCTAGAAGCACATTCATAATGTTCTAAAGGTTCTGGTACATTATATCACTATTAT
Source organism: Marmota monax (assembly GCF_021218885.2). Classification (NCBI taxonomy): domain Eukaryota; kingdom Metazoa; phylum Chordata; class Mammalia; order Rodentia; family Sciuridae; genus Marmota; species Marmota monax. Next base: position 22,590,129 of record NW_026692781.1, read on the forward strand.
TTAAAATTTTTATTATTTTTAAATTCCTCCCCTGATTTCTTCCATTACCTATTCATCATTCAAAAGTGTACTGTCCAATCTCTGTATGTACATATAGTTTTCATAAGGTTTTTTTGGTATTGATTTCTAATTTCATTCCATTATGATTCCATAAGTTGCAAAGGGTTATACAAATTTCTCTGCATTGCTAAGAGATGCCTTATGGCCTAAAACATAGTTGATTTTGGAAAAGGTTCCATGAGCAGCTGAGGAGAAAGTGCTTCTGGCTTTTGTTTTATGGAATATTCTAAAGATGTCTGTTTTTTTTATTTATAATATTTTTTAGGTCTCAAAGTCTTGGGTTTATGTCAATAACATCTATTGATGAGAGAGGTATGTTGAAATCACCCACTATTATTGTACTGGGATCTATCTGAGTCTTTAATTCAAGTAGTATATGTTTTATGTAATAAGGTGCACCAACATTTGGAACATAAATATTTACTATTGTAACCTTTATAAATTTTTAAAAAATTTTTTAGATATAGTTGGACACATTACCTTTATTTTTAAAATATCTTTTTATGTGGTGCTCAGGATCAAACCCAGGGCCTCGCACGTGCTAGATTAGTGCTCTGCCACTGAGCCACACTCCAGCCCTATTATAATCTTCTTGTTGGATTTTTTCCTTTACCAGTATGAGGTGACCTTCTTTGTCTCTTCTGATTAATTTTAGCTTAATTTTTAAGTTAATTTTTGAAGTCTGCTTTGTTGGATATGACAGCTACTCCTGGTTATTTTCAGGCTCTATTTGCATAATATATCAATTTCTGTCCTTTCACTTCCAGCCTGTGAATGTTTTTGCCTGCAAGGCGAGTCTCTTGAAAAAATATATATAGTTGGGGTTTGTTTTTTAATCTATTCCCCCTCCTATGTCTTTCTTCCTTTTTTTTTTTTTTTTTATAAGTTCTTGAGGCTGCCCTTGAACTTTAGCTCCTCCTGCCTCAGCCAAGTGGCTGGGATCACAGGTGTGCTCAACTGTGCCAACTTCCCACTCTGATTTTTATTTTTTATTTAAAGCTTAATGTTTATACATAGTATTTGAGTTAATCCCAACAAATTCATACATGCATGGAAATTGATTTCAGTTCATGACCCCCCTTTTCCCTCTCTTCCTCCCCCGTTCTCCTTCCCCTATTCTACTAGACATCCTTTCACTTGTCTAGTAATCTTATCCTTTCCTCCTTTTTCCCTTATTTTACTCTAGCTTGACGTATGAGAGAAAACATTCAACATTTGATTTTCTGGGTTTGGCTAATTTCACTTAGCATGAAATTCTCTATTTCCATCCATTTACCAGAAAAATGCCATAATTTCTTTCTTTTTAATGGTTAAGTAGAAGTCCATTGTGTGTGTGTGTGTGTGTGTGTGTGTGTTCACAATTTCAAAATCCATTCATCTGTCAACAGGCATCTGGGTTGATTCCAGAATTTACCTATTGTGAATTGTGCTGCTATAAACATTGATGTGGCTGTGTCCCTGTAGTATGCTCTTTTTAAGTCCTTTGGGTATAAACAGAGGAGTGGGATAGCTGGGTCAAATGATGGTTCCATTCCAAGTTTTCCAAGGAATCTCCATACTGCTTTCTGTATTGGCTGCACCAATTTATAGTCCCACCAGCAATGTATGAGTGTGCCTTTTCCCCCACATCCTCGCCAACACATATTGTTGTTTGTATTCTTGATAGTTGCCATTCTGATTGGAGTGAGATGAAATCAGTTTTGATTCGCATTTCTCTAATTGCTAGAGATGATGAACATTTTTTCATATGTTTGTTGATTGATTGTATATCCTCTTCTGAGAAGTATCTGATCAGTTCCTTGACCCATTTATTGACTGGGTTTTTGTTTTGTTTTGTTTTGGTGTTAAGGGTTTTGAGTGCTTTATATATCCTAGAGATTAGTGCTCTTTCTGATGTACATCAATTCTGTAGGCTCTCTATTCACCTCACTGATTGTTTCTTTTGCTAAGAAGAAGCTTTTTAGTTTGAATCCATCCCATTTATTGATTCTTAGTTTTAATTCTTACACTATACGGGTCTTATTAAGGAAGTTGGGGCCTCATACCATATGATGGAGATTTGGGCCTACTTTTTCTTCCATTAGGCGCAAGGTCTCTGATTTAATTCCTAGGTCCTTGATGCACTTTGAGTTTAGTTGTGTGCAGGGTGAGAGATAGAGGTTTAATTTCATTTTGCTACATATGGATTTTCAGTTTTCCCAGCATCATTTGTTGAATAGGTTATATTTTCTCCAATGTATGCTTTTGGAACCTTTGTATAATATAATATAACTGTAATTATGTGGCTTTGTCTCTGTGTCCTCTATTCTGTACCATTAGTCTACAAGTCTATTTTGGTGCCAATACCATGCTAATTTTGTTGCTATTTCTCTGTAGTATAGTTTAAGGTCTGGAATAGTAATGCCACCAGATTCACTCTTCTTGCTAAGGATTGCTTTGGCTATTCTGGGTCTCTTATTTTTCCAGATGAATTTCATGATTGCTTTTTCTATTTCTATGAGGAATGTCATTGGGATTTTTATTGGGATTGCATTGAATCTGTATAGTGCTTTTGGCAGTACGGTCACAAATGAAAAACTTTAAAGTAGCTTTTGGATTGAGTTACAGGTGACATTCAAAAACTATTCTTAGAATAAAAGAAACTCAGCCTCAAAAAATCATCTGTATGGTGGCCTGGATCAAGTTATTTTACCTTTCAGAGATTCAGTTTCTTCAGATTATAGAGCGGCTGTGATGATTAAATGGGTTAATCCAAGTAAATCACTTACAGCATTACAGGTACTTCGTAAATGTTATTTAATAGCTATTATTATTACTATACTTAGTTTTAAAAGTAAACCAAAAACCATATTCAATATTTCAATTTTAAGGAGATTATTAAAATCAATTATCAAATATACCAATTGGGGTTCCTTGAATAGGAAAATAAATCTACTCTTACTAACAAAAGCCAAAAAAAGGAATTGGAAATCATGGGGTAGGTCACAGGATAGAAATAAAAGCTGAAGAACCAGGTCTTAGTAAGGACAGAATCCAGGTAACTATGGAGATTAAGGTGTCAGTAACCAGTTGACAGTCTTTTATGGTCCTGTCTTTGGGATGAAAGTACCACAGTTATCATTGCAAGTTACATGTTATTTAATATTCAAGTTCCATACCCTTTATTAGTTTTATTGGGTCCATGTGTCCACCCCTTGTCTAGGAAATAAAAGAACATATTAATCAAAAACTCCAAGTAATAAAAAGTAAATAAAATCAGAGTACTATTACAAGAGAAGAGGTGAATGCTGGGCAGGCAAAGAAAACAGATGTCCAGCTTCTTACTAACTAGTTTTCTTTAAAAATGGTCATTTATACATTGTTTGAAAATTTTTATATTTTTGCCACAGAAACCAAAATATGTGTCATAAACTCTTTTGGCTAGCCTCAAAGGAAGCCAGTTTAATTCATAATGTACCAGAAACAACATTAATACTATTCTATAGTAGTATTAATCTTTAAGGATTATTAAATCTGACCTCAAATCAGAGCCCTTTCCGTTTAAAACTTGTGTAAGTATTGCATAAAACAGGTTCAGGAGCATATAGACCATATGAAGCTTCCAGGAGGGTGGTCATATCAATGCCATCTTGATGGAGGGAGGAACCAATACCAAAATAAAAAGATGATAGGGTGGGCCATTATAAATAGCACTGGGAAGCTTCCAAGGGATATTAGTTTCCAAGAAGAAAACATGACTCATACAAATAAAGACTGAACATGTGTCAAAGATTTTATTCAATCTATTAACTAATGAGAAAACAAGGAAAATGGTAAAACTGATGCAAAGACATTTTGAAGTTTTGAGTATGTGAAATAATTTTAAGAAAAAATGTTGGAATAGTACCCCTGCATTAGATATTAAACTGGTAAATGTCTTAGAGGAAAATAAAACCATAACCACTATAATCTTTGGATTGCATTTTATATGAGACAGGAATATATGCAACTCTACTGGAAAAATCTATAAATTAAAATGTAATTTTCCAAGTCTTAGTTAAATAGTAAGTAGCTAATCTCAAACACAGGTATGTGTCTCTAACATAATAGTTATAACATAATAGTCATAACAGAATAGTCCTTGACAGTAAGCTAGGGCTTCTTTTTTAAAAATTTTTAATTTGTTTTAATTAGTTATACATGACAGTAGACTGCATTTATGTACTTTGATATATCATATCTAGGTGAAATATAATTTCTCATTTTTCTGAGCACTCAAAACACTAGAAAAATTAGGGACAGTACGAACATACCTCAACATTGTAAAAGCTAAAAGATATTCTTCATAGAGATATACATATTAAACCCAAGGCCAACATCATTCTAAATGGAGAAAAAATTGAAAGCATTCCCTCTAAAAACTGGAAGAAAACAAAGATGTCCTCTGTCACCACTTCTATTCAACATTATCCTTGAAAATCTAACCAGAGCAAATAAACAGAAGAAAGAAAATTAAATTAAAGGGATACAAGTAGGTAAAGAAAAACTAACACTGTTTGCTGATGATATGATTCTATATCTAGAATAGATCCAAAAAAATTCCACCAGAAAACTTCTAGAACTGATAAATGAATTCAGTAAAGTAGCAGAATATAAAATCAACACCCATAAATCAAATGCATTCCTATACATCAGTGATGAATCCACTGAAAGAGAAATTAGGAAAATTATCTCATTCACAATAGACTCAAAAAAAAAAAGTGAAATACCTGGAATGGGAATCAATCTCAAAAAAGAGGTAAAAGACCTCTACAATGAAAACTACAGAACACTAAAGAAACAAATTGAAGAAAACCTCAGAAGATGGAAAGATCTCCCATGCTCTTCGATAGGCAGAATTATATTGTCAAAATGGCCATACTACCAAAAGCGTTAGACAGATTTAATGCAATTCCTTTTAAAATCCTATTGACATTCTTCATAGAAATAGATAAAGCAGTCATGAAATTTATTTGGGAAAAATAAGAGACCCAGAATAGCCAAAGCAATCCTTAGCAAGAAGAGTGAATCTGGTAGCATTACTATTCCAGACCTTAAAATACTACAGAGCTATAGTAACAAAACTAGCATGGTATTGGCACCAAAATAGACTTGTAGATCAATGGTACAGAATGGTACAGAATAAAGGACACAGAGACAAACTCACATAAATACAATTATCTCATACTAGACAAAAGTGCCAAAAATATTTACTGTAGAAAAGATAGCCTATTCAACAAACAGTGCTGGCAAAACTGGAAATCCATATGTAGCAAAATGAAATTAAACCTTTATCTCTCACCCTGCACACACACACAAAAAAAATTAACTCAAAGTGGATCAAAGACTTAGGCACTAGAACAGAGACCCTGGCCTAATAGAAGAAAAAGTAGGCCCAAATCTTCACAATGTTGGGCCAGGATATGACTACCTTAACAAGAACCCTAGAGCTAGGGCTTCTTAAAACATTCCTTATATAAAGAGGAGAGGACATTATTATGTACTCTGTTGGCTTTATTTCCAAACTCTGGATAATTTTTCTTAACAAGGAAATGTCAGCAGGAAGCAAAGACTCAATGGAAAAGAGCAACCAGGTCAAGGAGAAGGCTCTGACTGGGAGAGGTCTGTAACCAGTGGCAAGAGCCTAAAGAAGGCCCTCCTTTTTACAAGAACCTACTCTGTCAGGAGTTGTTAACATTTGAATGTGCTTCATGAATAAAGAAGATACCCAAAGGCTTGTGTATGTTACATACTAGAATAACTGGATTTATTAAAATGTTTTGGTTGATTAAATGCCCTGTTGTGTGCCTGATGTCACAAAATTTTTACTGCCTATTAATTATTTAGGTTGCTGCCTTTTTTCTAAAGTAGATTTTTTCTTAGTTCTTTAGTTTTTGACATTCGTAAAAATCAAATTTTGTCTTTTTAAATCCGATAATTCAAAGATGAAGTAGCAGAACTCTAATAACACTATGCCTTTATAACTTTATTATCTTAAAATGTGTTCTAATTTTTTAGGAAATCATATTTTTCAGAACATTACAATGTAATAGATTTTTTTTATTTTCTTCTATTATTTTTTTACAGGGTATGGTTTAGATATCTTCTAGGATTTCTTTATATTATTGTGGTACAAAGAATCTATATTGACTAGATTTCCCAAATGCTTATATCCCACATATGAGTAGCAAATAATTAAAATTTTATATTGTGGCAGATTTTAGAAATTTATCTTTTGTTTGTCATTGATACATTTAAAATGTGACATATGTGCTGATTCATTCTTAAGCTTATAGTACTATACTTTGACAAATAAATTATATAAATACCTTAGGGACTGGTGCCCTGTCAATTTGTGCAAAAGTAAGCCTAATCATATATCTTATGTTTATCCATGTATTTACAATTTCTGGGGCTCTTTATTCTTTAGTGATAAACACATATTTTCATCTGATATCAAATTCCTTCTAAATAACATACTTTTAAAAACATTTTTTGTAGTTTTTGTCTACTGATAATTTTTCAGTTTTTTTATGCCATGAAATCTTTCTTTTTTATTTTTAACACTGTGGCATTTTTTGACCTCTTGAAATCAAGATCTTACTTTGCCAGCTATTATTCTGAGAGAGGATTAATATTCAGAATAAATAAAGATCTAAAAAAATCTTAACAAAGAACAATTAATCCAATTAATAAATGGGCAAATGATAAACAGAAATTTCTCAAAATCAGGAGTACAAGTTTTATGTGTGTGTGTGTGTGTTTGTGTATCTTAAAACACTCGACATCTTCAGACTATAAGGAAATGCAAATCAAAACTTCATTGAGATTCCATCTCCAGTCAGATGGCTATTTTAAAAAACAAATACTGGCAAGGATCTGGGGGAAAAGAAACCTTTATACACTGTTGGTGGAATTGTAAATTAGTAAAGCCACTATGGAAAACAGTGTAGCATTTCCTCAAAAGACTAAAATAGAACTACCCACACACAAACACACATATAAATATGTACACATATTTTTCTCTTTTTATCAGAAGTTCAAAAGTTAGTTACAAAGTTGTGTCTTCTCATTGATTTATAATGAATTATATATTATTCTGGCCATTTCTGTTTGTTTCAATAGAATAGTCCCACTTTATAATAGTCACACATTTAGAATGACAGTTGGTTGAACAAGTCAGAGTCTGAATCATGGGATTGGCTATTCTGCTAATATAATTGTCTAAGGCATATTACTTATGAAGACGCTTTGATTTTTGGTTCCTGATTCCACATTTTATTTATTTTTATTGTAATTTTCAACATATGTTGATTTTGAAATTGCTTTCTGGTTGACAGAGGAATTAAAAAAGCCTATGTTGTGCTTAGCATATTATAGTTACCTAAATGAATATTCTTTGATTGGATGAATGAGTATTGTTAAGTTAAATATCCTTACATAGAAATTATGATTAGAAAAATACGTACAGTTATTGTGTTGGTCTCCCCAAAATTAAAAACCACTCTTTGAGGGGTCTGGGGTTGCAGCTCCGTGGTAAAGCACTTGCCTCAAACATGTGAGGCCCTGGGTTCGATCCTCAACACCACATAAAAATAAATAAATAAAGGTATTATGTCTATCTAGAACTATAAATATTTTTAAAAATCACTCTGAGAATAAAAACAAAGCACACATTTTTAAAAATTATCTTTTACCACTTGAGAATAGTCTGTTTTTAATATGAAAAAAAAAACAGAAAACAGAATCCTCTGCTACAATTGCTACATCACAGATAAAGCAACAATTTAAATATCATTGATGAGAGTAAAGGTCTATGTTATTCTTCACCAAATGTTTCTTCAGCATCTTTTAGAGCATCCACATTATTTTCTATTATGTTCATGTCTCTCAAGAAAATTTCTGGTCAACTATCACAAAATGTTTAAGCTTTTTTTTTTTTTTAAGAGAGAGAGAATTTTTTTAATATTTATTTTTCAGTTTTTGGCGAACACAACATCATTGTTTGTATGTGGTGCTGAGGTTCGAACCCGGGCCGCACGCATGCCAGGCGAGCGCGCTACTGCTGGAGCCACATCCCCAGCCCATGTTTAAGCTTTTTGTTGTTGCTGCCATTAACAAATACTAAATTAATTAATTTCTAGCCCTTTGGGTCACATTGTTTGGCAAACATTTTATGCTCCTTATTGTAAATTACCTAAATTCTATTTGTGTTTTCAAATGTGTGTCTTTTGGGAAGAAGGGAGAGTCCTTCCCAAACTAGAAGCAGATGGTGAAGAAGTTCTTTGCCTGAGAACAAACGATAAGACTGCTGGAAGTCTTCGGCAGCTATGCAAATTAACAAAACTTCATGTTAAAAGCAGACTTTCAAAAATTATTCCATTTTATTTGGAAAAGAACTGTCAAAATTCATACTAAGGACACATGCAGCATAATTATAATTTGTCTCCTTTCTTGTTTTTGCACATGACCTTAGAAGCAGGGAACTGGATAAAATGCATTTGGGTATCTACAGAAAAATTCCTAATCCATTCATTCAATAAGTGTTATTTCTACTTTTTAGATGCTGTTCCAGCTGGTGGAAATAACTGATAAACCAAATACACAAGTTCACAACCCTGAGGACTTTAAAGCCTAGTAGCTAAGACTACTGGTGAATAAGTAACACATAAATTAACTGTGCTATGTGTCATGAAGGAAGAAATAGGGTTCATGAGAAAGACTAATGTAGAGAGGGAGGGTACCACTTTAGATACAGCTATCAGTAAGTCCTCTCAAAACAACTGTTGATTAGAACTCTTTGTTAAACATAATTATAAACCAATAGTTTAAGCAATAAAAGAATTTATTAACATGTATAGGAATAGGTCTCTATGGGGGAATTTCTAGGAATTTTTACCTCAATTAAAATTCATTCCAGAAGACCTTCAGCCTGCCTCACATTTCTGCTTTCCTCACTGATGACATCATCCTTAGGCTCCACACAGTCCCTACCTCTCCCTTATTCCTGCCTCACACACAAATATATACCCACTCATAGGCAAAGCTGCTATGCAATACTCCAGGAAAGGAGGGAGGTCTCTTCCAAAAGTTCTCCATGAATACAGAGGAACTTTTCTTTCTCAAAAATCCTAGTGAATATCTTCTCTCATCTCCTTGGCTCTGATCGGATTATAGGCCCATGCCTGACCAGTTACTGTGGTCATGGTAATGGAATAATCTTATTGCTTTAAGCCAATCAGGGCCACCCCTGGAGCTAGACGTGGGATCCATCTTACCTAAACCACAAGTCTAAAAGCAAGGGAAGGAGTATAACTCCAAAGGAAAACTGAGTTATTCTTTCACCAGAAAGAAGGATAGATGGATGTTGGGAGCAAAACAACATATGCCTCCAATAGGTCATGACATTTAAGTTGAAGAAGTCAGCCAGTGATGAGCCAATGAGGCAGGGTGGGAATAGCAAATCGAAAAGTTCAAAAGCTCAAAATAGAAAAGAGTTTGGCACAGCATGGTATTGGCACCAAAACAGACATGAGGTCAGTCGGTACAGCATAGAAGACACAGAGATAAACCCACATAAGTACAGTTATCTCCTACTTGATAAATGTGCCATAAACATACATTGTAGAAAAGATAACCTCTTCAAACAAACAGTGCTGCCAAAACTGGAAATCCATATGTAACAAAATGAAATTGTAGCCCTATCTCTCACCCTGCACAAAATTCAAAGTAGATCAAGTACTTAGGCTTTAGACCAGAGACCCTATGCCTAGTAAAAGAAAAAGTAGACCCAAATCTCCATCATGTCAACTTAGGAACTGACTTCCTTAACAAAACTCCTAAAATACAATACAATAAAATTAAGAATCAATGAATAAGATGTAGTCAAACTAAAAAGCTTCTTCACAGCAAAGGAAACAATCAACATGAAAAGAGAGCCTACAAAATGGGAGAAAATCTTTGCCACCTGCACTTCAAGTAAAGACTAATCTCTAGAATATATAAAAAACTTAACACCAAAAAAAAAAAAACAACAACCAATAAATGGGCTAAGGAACTGAACAGACATTTCACAGAAGAAATATGAAAGGTCAACAGGTATATGAAAAAATTAGAGAAATGGCAGTTTAAAATTACACTGAGATTTCATCTCACTCCAGTCAGATAGCAATTATCAAGAATACAAGTAACAATAAATGTTGGGCAGGATGTGGGGAGAAAAGTACACTAATACATTGCTGGTGGGACTGCTGCATCCACTATGTAAAACAGTAAGGAGATTCCTCAGAAAACTTGGAATGGAACCACCATTTGACCCAGTTATCCCACTCCTTGGCATATACCCAAATCAGCATACTATAGTAAAGCGGCCACCAATGTTCATAGCAGCTCAATTCACAATAGCTAAGCTAGGGAACCAATGGAGGTACCCTTCAATAGATGAAAGGATAAAGAAATTGTGGTATATATACACAATGGAATATTACTCAGCTATAAAGAAGAATGGAATTATGGCATTTGTCAGTAAATGGATGGAACTGGAGACTACCATTCTAAAAGAAATAAGCCAATCCCCAAAAAACCAAAGACTGAAGGTTCTCTCTGATATGTGGATGCTGTCTCACAATAGGGGGTAAGGTTCACTAGATTGGACAGGGGGAAGGGGAGCTGCAAATAGGAAAGACAGTAGAATGAATCTGACATAACTTTCTATGTTATGGTTTAGATGTGGTATCCCCAAAAGTTAGAGGAGAAATGATTGGACTATAGCCTTGAGATAATCAGACTAATCAGTGAATTAATCCCTGTTGGGATTAACTAAGTGGTAACTAGAGGCAGGTGGGGTGTGGCTGGAGGAAGTGGTTCCTTGGGGGCATGGCTGTGGGGTATATATTTTATATCTGGAGAGTGGAGTCTCTATATCCTCTGTTCCCTCTCCCCCTCTCGCTTTCTCCCTCAATCCCTATCTCCCTCTCTCTCTTTCTAATCACCATGCGAGCTGCTTCCCTCTGCCACAATGGAGTCAGCCTTCTATGGACTAAGACCTCTGAAATTATGAGCCTCTAAATAAACCTTTTCTCCTCTACAGTTGTGCTAGTTGGGTCACTGAGTCACAGCAGCAAAAAAAAAAAATCTGACTAAAAAAATTCATATATGAATACGACCAGTATAACTCCATATCATGTATAACCACAAATATGGGAAGTTATAATCCATGTATATATGACATGTCAAAATACCTTCTACTGTCATGTATAACTAAAAAGAACAAAAAATAAATAAAGAGCTATCAGAACAAGAACAAAAAAAAGAGTTTGGCATATTCAAGGAACAGAAAAGTATAATTATATACATTAAACAGATCATTAGTAATCTCTGATAACTTTATCAATAACTCTTTTTTCTTGCCCCCAAAAGGTAAATGGAAACATCAGTTCCAGGGTTACCTGTCTGCCTCAGGTCAGCTGTCTCATATTCAGAAATTTGTCCAATTGCCGCAGTCTGGCTGGGCACAATTCACGAGCCACTGTCAAGCAGAAACTAACTTTATTTTTAGAACACACACGCCACACCACACAAGCTCTTCAGGAATTCCCTCAGAGCCCAACTTCCACCACAGGCTTCCCACAAGCCTCTCAACCGCCCCCACTCCTCCTGCTCTTGAGGCCGATTGGCTGGGTCGCATGGGGGAGCCAAAAAAAGTCCCCCAATGAGCAGCTCCGTGGTCTGAAAGGGCGGGGAAACAGCCCAATGAGCATCACCACAGAGGAGCCAATCAGTTGGCAGCTAGAAGTTTGCTGGGGACGCTGTGAGCCAATCATCAGCTGGCAGCTAGAAGTTTGCTGGGGCCCCTTCGGCAGTGGCTCTCAACATCCAATGATATAATAAATAACTTCCCATGAGCAAATTTCAATAATATAAGACCAGCCTGGCTTAAAATGCCATATATGTTAAAACCAAATAATTTTAAGCAAGTTCTATATTTCTATATATCAGGCAAAATGAGTGAGTGTCTAGGGGAAAGTTTTTTCTTGAATTACTTTTTTAAAGATTTGCTTAAACCATAAAATTAGTAGTAGCAAATGCAATTGTTTTTCTAATATATGCAATAAAAATTACAATTAAGTGAATAATATAACAAGCTGCATTGGTCAGCTTTCCATTACTATAACAAAATTCCTGAGATAATCAACTTCTAAAGAGATTTTTAACTGGCTTAGTTTTTACTCCCAGTCCATGATTGGTTGGCCCCATTGTTTTAGACCTGCAGTAAGGCAGTATGTCATAATGGAAGCTCTAGGCCCCACCTTAAAGATTCTACCATCTCCCAACAGCACTACAAAATGTCACATAGACATTTTGAGGGGACACATAAGACCTACACTATAGTACAGGCCTGACCTTAAATGCAATATCATGAGAAAGTGAAATTAAGTATTTTTTTAAAATGTTTATCTTTTAGTTATAGGTGGACACAATAGCTTTATTTTATTTTTATGTGGGGCTGAGCATTGAATCCAGTGCCTCATGCATGCTAGGCAAGCACTCTCCTTCTGAGCCACAACCCCAGCCCTTGAGTACTTTTTATGTTTAATTTGGTTGACTTCTGAAATGGTCCTTATATGAGAATCAAGCATACCTCAATATAAAGAAGTGGACTAACTTTTAAGTCCAATAGAGCCTCAATTTCAGTTCAGCCACTTAGTACTTATGTGAGTTTGAGCAAGCTGATTAAGCTATAAGAGCCTTAGTTTGATCATTTGTAAAATGATGTACTTACCCCTCAGAAATGTTTATGACAGCATCCAGCACACTGAACTTCTCAATAAATGTTATAGGTTCCTCTTCTTTTTTTCTTTGGAAATCTCCTCCAACCCCTTTGGAAATAATGATCATTAAGTGAAAGAAAAATTAAGTAAATTGCTTCTTCTGGCAGGAAAATAGGATAGGTTTCAGAATATCTAGCTATCAAAGAAGAAGGAAGTGAAGGATTTCAGTTAACACCTAGAAGTACATAACTTCTAGATATAAGTTGAATAGTTCTTCCTTCTACAACTCTTCTGAGAACCTCATCAGTGAAAGCCTCTGAAAAGGCAGGATGACAGGAAGGAACAGATAGAGAAAAAGGGAAGGAATGTACTATGGTTTGAATGTTCATCTCCGCCCAAACTAATATTGACCCTTAATCCTCACTACAATAGTGTTCAGAGATGGGACATCAGAAGTGACTGCCTCATCTATTAAATAGATTAATCCAGTTATTCTGGGAGTGGACTGTTTTATTGGGAGTTCAGCCCCCTTTTTCCTCTGTCTCACATGTTCCCTTCCACCTTCTTTCTGCCTTCCTCATGGGATAAAGCTCTCACCAGATGCTGGTGCCATAATCTGGGACTTCCAGTCTCCAGAACCATGATCCATCATCATAAATTATCATCATAAATACCAGTCTGTGATATTTTTTATAGAAGCAGAAAATTGACTAAGACAGAAGGAGAAAGCAATTTGAGGAAGGACTTTTCAGCCTTTTTACTGGGCATATTAGGGGAAAAAATGATGACAGGAAGATAAGATGGATATAAAATATACAGTTATAAGGTGATCAAACTATTCTGTAACCTATGTTTTCTACTTAACAAAGCAAGGATATCCTTTGATACCAATATTTGTTCATTCATCTATTCAACAAATATTTAGTGAACTACTCTATACCAGGCACTGTTCTGGGGAGAAATAGACAATTAGATCATTAAATCCTCGTATCTAATAAAAGGAACTCTTGTTTTTGCTTTTTTTTGGTCTTTGAAAATGCAAACTTTTGACTTAAATAAGTCTTATATAAATTCTGTCTTGTTGAATTAAGAGACCTGAAGTTTATTCTTACTTTACATAAGCCAATATGATTTAGAAAAAGATTTCCTTTAAGGACCAAGTGTCAAATAGTAATCTAACAGAACCACTGGCATTACACACTTAGAAACAGTTTTATTACATTGCATATCTCATTTCCATGAGCAAACTGATTCTGTTTTATTACCACTTGCCCGTAACTGGAGGGTCAGGTGGATAGATCCATCACCTCACTCCAGTTCATAGACCTCACTTTCCATGGAATTTCCAGTCCATTTTGGAATTCTAGAGACATACAGAAGAGAAAGCATAGTATAAAATGTTAAACACCTGATCACAGAACTTCATAGCCAAAAGGAATATACAATATCAGCTAATTCCTAGTTTTCTGTTTTCTAGATAGGGAGATCTACAAACAGGACCACAGATTGTGATTGTGATTGAATATTCACTTAAATAGAGCACTTGGCTTATACTAAATTATTATTTTTTTTCTGTTTTTATTTTTTTATTGGTAGTTCAAAACATTACAAAGCTCTTGACATATCATATTTCATACATTTGATTCAAGTGGGTTATGAACTCCCATTTTTACCCTGTATACAGATTGCAGAATCACATCGGTTACACATCCACGTTTTTACATATTGCCATGCTAGTGACTGTTGTATTCTGCTATCTTTCCTATTCTCTACTATCCCCCCTCCCCTCCCCTCCCATCTTCTCTCTCTACCCCATCTACTGTAATTCATTTCTCTCCCTTGATTTTTTTTCCCTTTCCTCCTCACATCCTCTTATATGTAATTTTGTATAACAATGAGGGTCTCCTTCCATTTCCATGCAATTTCCCTTCTCTCTCCCTTTGCCTCCCACCTCTCGTCCCTGATTAATGTTAATCTTTTTCTCATGCTCTTCCTCCCTGCTCTGTTTTTAGTTGCTCTCCTTATATCAAAGAAGACATTTGGCATTTGTTTTTTAGGGATTGGCTAGCTTCACTTAGCATAATCAGCTCTAATGCCATCCATTTCCCTGCAAATTCCATGATTTTGTCATTTTTTAGTGCTGAGTAATACTCCATTGTGTATAAATGCCACATTTTTTAAATCCATTCATCTATTGAAGGGCATATAAGTTGGTTCCACAGTCTAGCTATTGTGAATTGTGCTGCTATGAACATCAATGTAGCAGTATCTCTATAGTATGCTCTTTTAAGGTCTTCAGGGAATAGTCCAAGAAGGGCAATAGCTGGGTCAAATGGTGGTTCCATTCCCAGCTTTCCCAGGAATATCCATACTGCTTTCCAAATTGGCTGCACCAATTTGCAGTCCCACCAGCAATGTACAAGTGTACCCTTTTCCCCACATCCTCGCCAGCACTTGTTGTTGTTTGACTTCATAATGGCTGCCAATCTTACTGGAGTGAGATGGTATCTTAGGGTGGTTTTGATTTGCATTTCTCTGACTGCTAGAGATGGTGAGCATTTTTTCATGTACTTGTTGATTGATTGTATATCCTCCTCTGAGAAGTGTCTGTTCAGGTCTTTGGCCCATTTGTTGATTGGGTTATTTGTTTTCTTATTGCTTAATTTTTTGAGTTCTTTGTATACTCTGGATATTAGGGCTCTATCTGAAGTGTGAGGAGTAAAGATTTGTTCCCAGGATGTAGGCTCCCTATTTACCTCTCTTATTGTTTCTTTTGCTGAGAAAAAACTTTTTAGTTTGAGTAAGTCCCATTTGTTGATTCTTGTTTTTAACTCTTGTGCTATGGGTGTCCTATTAAGGAATTTGGAGCCCAACCCCACAATATGTAGATTGGAGCCAACTTTTTCTTCTATCAGACACAGAGTCTCTGATTTGATATCAAGCTCCTTGATCCATTTTGAGTTAACTTTTGTGCATGGTGAGAGAAAGGGATTCAGTTTCATTTTGTTGCATATGGATTTCCAGTTTTCCCAGCACCATTTGTTGAAGATGCTATCCTTCCTCCATTGCATGTTTTTAGCCCCTTTATTGAATATAAGATAGTTGTAATTTTGTGGATTGGTTTCTGTGTCCTCTATTCTGTACCATTGGTCCACCCGCCTGTTTTGGTACCAGTACCATGCTGTTTTTGTTACTATTGCTCTGTAGTACAGTTTGAAATCTGGTATCGCTACACCTCCTGATTCACACTTCCTGCTTAGAATTGCTTTTGCTATTCTGGGTCTTTTATTTTTCCATATGAATTTCATGATTGCTTTATCTATTTCTATAAGAAATGCCATTGGGATTTTGATTGGCATTGCATTGAACCTATAGAGAACTTTTGGTAATATTGCCATTTTGACGATGTTAGTTCTGCCTATCTATGAACAGGGTATATTTTTCCATCTTCTAAGATCTTCTATTTCTCTCTTTAGGGTTCTGTAGTTTTCATTGTACAAATCTTTCACCTCTTTTGTTAGGTTGATTCCCAAGTATTTTATTTATTTTTTTTTTTTGAGGATATTGTGAATGGGGTGGTTTTCCTCATTTCCAGTTCAGAAGATTTGTCACTGATATACAGGAATGCCTTTGATTTATGCGTGTTGATTTTATATCCTGCTACTTTGCTGAATTCATTTATTAGCTCTAGTAGTTTCTTTGTAGACCCTTTTGTGTCTGCTAGATATAGGATCATATCATCCGCAAATAGTGATAACTTATGTTCTTCTTTTCCTATCTTAATACCTTTAATTTTTTTTGTCTGTCTAATTGCTCTGGCCAGTATTTCGAGAACTATATTGAATAGAAGTGGTGAGAGAGGGCATCCCTGTCTTGTTCCAGATTTTAGAGGGAATGCCTTCAGTTTTTCTCCATTTAGAATGATGCTAGCCTGAGTCTTAGCATATATAACTTTTATAATGTTGAGGTAAGTTCCTGTTATCCCTAGTTTTTCTAGTGTTTTGAACATAAAGGGATGCTGTACTTCGTCGAATGCTTTTTCTGTGTCTATCGAGATGATCATATGGTTCTTATCTTTAAGTCTATTGATGTGGTGAATAACATTTATTGATTTCCGTATATTGAACCAGCCTTGCATCCCAGGGATGAATCCTACTTGATCATGGTGCACGATCTTTTTGATATGTTTTTGTATCTGATTTGCCAGAATTTTATTGAGGATTTTTGCATCTAAATTCATTAGGGATAAATTGGTCTATAGTTTTCTTTCTTTGAGGTGTCTTTATCTGGTTTGGGAATCAGGATGATATTGGCCTCATAGAATGAATTTGGAAGTTCTCCCTCTTTTTCTATCTCCTGAAATAGATTGTAGAGTATTGGTATTAGTTCTTCTTTAAAGTTCTTGTAAAACTCTGCTGTATACCCATCCGGTCCTGGGCTTTTCTTGGTTGGTAGTCTTTTGATGGCTTCTTCTATTTCCTCACTTGATATTGGTTTGTTTAGGTTGTCTATATCCTCCTGACTCAATCTGGGTAGTTCATATGTCTTAAGGAATTTATCGATGCTTTCACTATCTTCTATTTTATTAGAGTATAGGGTTTCAAAATAATTTCTAATTATCTTCTGTATTTCTGAATTGTCTGTGGTGATGTTGCCTTTTTCATCCCGTAAGCTAGTAATTTGGGTTCTCTCTCTTCTTCTCTTTGTTAGCGTGCCTAGTGGTCTATCAATCTTATTTATTTTTTCAAAGAACCAACTTTTAGTTTTGTCAATTTTCTCGATTGTTTCTTTTGTTTCAATTTCATCTCTAATTTTAATTATTTCTTGCCTTCTACTGTATTTGCTGCTGATTTGTTCTTCTTTTTCTAAGGCTTCGAGGTGTAGTGTGAGGTCATTTATTTGTTGGCTTTTCCTTCTTTTAAGGAATGAACTCCATGAAATGAATTTTCCTCTTAGTACTGCTTTCATAGTGTCCCAGAGGTTTCGATATGTTGTGTCTGAGTTTTCATTTACCTCTAAGAATTTTTTAATTTCCTCTTTGATGTCTTCTGTAACCCTTTGTTCATTCAGTAGCATATTGTTTAATCTCCATGTGATGAAGGCTTTTTCCTTTCTCATTTTATTATTGATTTCCAATTTCATTCTATTATGATCAGATAAAATGCATGGTACTATCTCTACTCCTTTGTAATTGCCAAGATTTGCCCTGTGACATAATATATGGTCTATTTTTGAGAAGGATCCATGTGCTGCTGAGAAGAAAGTGTATCCACTTGATGTTGGGTGGTATATTCTGTATATATCAATTAAGCCTAAATTACTAATTGTATTATTGAGCTTTATGGTTTCTTTATTCAACTTTTATTTGGAAGATCTGTCCAGTGGTGAGAGAGGTGTTTTAAAATCTCCCATGATTATTGTGTTGTGGTCTATTTGACTCTTGGACTTGAAAAGAATTTGTTTGATGAACGTAGCTGCACCATTGTTTGGGGCATATATATTAATGATTGTCAAGTCTTGTTTGTGTATGGTTCCTTTGAGCAGTATGTAGTGTCCTTGTTTATCCCTTTTGATTAACTTTGGCTTGAAGTCTATTTTATTTGATACAAGTATGGACACCCCTGCTTGCTTCCGAGGTCCGTATGAGTGATATGATTTTTCCCAACCTTTCACCTTCAGTCTGTGTATGTCTTTTCCTATCAGATGAGTCTCTTGTAGGCAGCATATTGTTGGATCTTTTTTTTTAATCCATTCTACTAGCCTATGTCTTTTGATTGGTGCATTTAAGCCATTAACATTTAGGGTTACTATTGAGATATGGTTTGTATTTCCAGCCATATTTGATTATGTATGTTACTTACCATGATTTGTTTTTCCTCTATGATTAGTTTTTCCTTTACTGTACTACCTCCCGCTGTTGGTTTTCATTGTTATTTTTCATTTCCTCTTCCTGTAATGTTTTGCCAAGGATGTTTTGAAGAGCTGGTTTTCTAGCTGCAAATTCTTTTAACTTTTGTTTATTGTGGAAGATTTTTATTTCATCTTCAATCTTGAAGCTTAATTTCGCTGGATACATGATTCTTGGTTGGAACCCTTTTTCTTTCAGCATTTGAAATATGTTGTTCCAGGATCTTCTAGCTTTCAGAGTCTGTGTTGAAAGATCAGCAGTTATCCTGATTGGTTTACCCCTAAATGTAATCTGCTTCCTCTCTCTTGTGGCTTTTAAGATTCTCTCCTTATTCTGTATGTTGGGCATCTTCATTATTATGTGTCTTGGTGTGGATCTCTTATGATTTTGTACATTCGGTGTCCTGTAGGCTTCTAGTATTTGGATTTCTTTTTCATTCTTTAAGTCTGGGAAGTTTTCTAGTATTATTTCATTGAATAGATCGCTCATTCCCTTGGTTTGGACCTCTATACCCTCTTGTATCCCAATAACTCTTAGGTTTGGTTTCTTTATGTTATCCCATAATTCTTGGATGTTCTGCTCATGATTTCTTAACATTCTCGCTGAGCTGTCTATGTTCTTTTCAAGTTGAAAAACTTTGTCTTCGTTGTCTGAAGTTCTATCTTCTAAGTGTTCTACTCTGCTGGTAATACTCTCATTTGAGTTTTTAATTTGGTTTCTTGTTTCCTGCATTTCCAGGATTTCTGTTTGTTTGTTTTTTATATCCTCTATCTCCCTATAGAGTTGATCTTTTGATTCTTGGATTTGTTTATGTAATTCATTGTCAAAGTGATCTTTCATTGTCTGAATTTGCTGTATAATGTCTTCCTTGAGACTCCAGATCATCTGAAGCATGTATATCCTGAACTCTTTGTCTGACATTACATCAGCTGCAGATATTATCTCATCTAATGTTGAATTGACCTGTATTGTTTGTGGTCCTTTCTTTCTTTGTCTTTTCATACTGCTCATGATTCTTTCTAGCTTTGTGAAACTGTTGTGTTAATGTTTTTCCCCTTATATATTTGTATTGTTCTTGTATAGCTCCAAAATCCCTCTTTTGCGGAGAAAGACAATGTTAACAGTTCCCAATATCTACAGTACATTATCTAAGCACAAGTTTTCATTATTAATACATTTATAGTTAGATTCTAAGTCTATAGATATTGGTTTTAATTATTACTTAAGAATATATTCAGAAAGGC
This sequence comes from Marmota monax, assembly GCF_021218885.2. Classification (NCBI taxonomy): domain Eukaryota; kingdom Metazoa; phylum Chordata; class Mammalia; order Rodentia; family Sciuridae; genus Marmota; species Marmota monax. The sequence goes on from NW_026692781.1 coordinate 22,610,129, forward strand.
AGCAGAACACAACAGACACTAGTATGGCAATATGTAAATCAATGGATGTGTAACTGATGTGATTCTGCAATCTGTATATGGGGTAAAAATGGGAGTTCATAACCCGCTTGAATCAAAGTGTGAAATATGATATATCAAGAACTATGTAATGTTTTGAACAACCAACAATAAAAAATTTTAAAAAAGAATATATTCATTAGTTTCATAAAAGACATACCATATCTGGTGGCATATAGAAAACTTAATTTCAGATGAAGGATGTTATACTTAGAGGGAAAGGAGTGAGGGTATGAGGTTAAACTAACCTTTGGAGAACTCTAACCAATAGACTGGTAATTTATGGAAGAATGTATAGACTCAACCTCCTATCTGTATTTAGATAGTTACCCTATGTATAGATAGAAAAAGTTAGGAGATTGAAAGTGGGATAGAGAGAATATGAATGAAAAAAAAAGAAAAAAAATAACTAGGAAGAAAAGAGAAATAAGAGAGAAGGAAAAGAAAAGTAAGATAGAAATAAAGAAAAAAATGGGGGGAAGGTGGGGTATATGCAATTACTCTATATTATATTACTTTGGTAATTCGGTTGTTCATGCACAGTTCTTGGTTTCACATATGTTGAAGTTGTGGAAGAGAGAGAAGAAAAAAGAAAGAAAGAGAAAAAAAAAGTCTCTCAGAACACTGTTTTCCTTGCTTCCAGTAGGTGGCGTTGTCTATTCCTAGCGTGAGCCTCTGTATTCAGGGTGGTGGGTATAGCCAGTGTGAAAGGAAATGAGCTTCCACCTGCATCTTCCCTACTCTAGTCTCTGAGGTAGAAACCAGGTGCCTGTACAGTTGTTGTTTCGCGTTGATAGCTACAACCCCCAAAAGTTTGTGGGAAATACTTTGAGTTATTGCAGCTAAGGGTGGGGGAGTTGGGTTAGGGTTAGGGTTAGGGTTAACCGGGTACCTGGATCAGCCGCAGAACCATGCTGGTAGCCACACCCCCTTTGATGGGTTTTAAGGGTTGATGGGCTTCCTTCGGACTAGCACACGGGGCGGGGCTGGGCTTCCTCCTCCGGTCTGGCTTGGTGCTGGGCGGCTTCCTCCTCCAGTCTGGCTTGGCTGGCTTATACTAAATTATAAAATTATATTTCCTCATTATCTTTTATGATAGGGATTAGAGAGCAAATCAATTCAAGCAATCCCTAACATTCCTAATCATTATCGTCCACTTATAGAAGCTATTTGGTAAAGTCAGGATTAAAACTTAGTCAACTGCAGAGACAAAGCTCTTAACTACCACCTTTCAGTGGTTGCATGGCCTTTGAAAATTGCTTCACCTCACTAAATCTCAGTTTCCTCATGCAAAAAACCACCTTCCTTATGAGGTTATTAATTATTATCTATGCCTGTATACTATTATGTCTGAAACTTTAAAGAGTCTGAAATTTTACTGTACTTTCAAGTTAACAAGTTAGTCACGGATGTTGACAAAAGACACGAGACTCCTGGGCCAGAACACAGGATAGTCTATTACTCACAGCAACAGCAATAGCCAGAATATCAGCATTTGTATCAGTTCTTAGGCCCTAACTCCCCAGGGTGATTCAAAGAAGACCAGGTGTCACCTACACAAACAGTAGGGTTGTGTTCCAAAAGAGTAACCCTGAGCTTAGTGAACCTAACTATTTTTCTTATTCTAGACAAAAACAAACCCAACTTCTACTCAGATTTTTGTATGACCATTTGCTTCCATTTCTCTTAGGTAAAGGCCTAAAAGAGGATTGCTGTAACATATGATAAGTTTATGTAAGAATGCATACCAGTGTATGCATCTTGGAGGATAGCCAGTAATAATAGAAAGCAATGCCTCTTCTTGCAAGACAGGCAAAAACATGAAAGATGCATTAAGAACTGCCCCGAACACCTGAGAACAGTAAATGCCATAGAGTTAAGTATTCAATAAAGATTAATCATTATTATCACAAACATTACTGCCCATGAATAGATTTGGACAAGATATTAGGGCATTTATTCATTCCAGAGAAAGAATCAAGAATTCTGATGGACTGTTACTTCCTACTTATTTCCATTCCTCTAAATCAAATACACCATTATAATGGAATCCCACATAGGGAGCCAATAGATACGCTTACTATGTTGATGATGGCTGCTTGACTGAGACTTGCTTTCTGTAATACTTCCAGATATATAACTATTAGATCAAGTGACAAAGTTAGGATGCCTATGATTAGAATGTACTATAGCTTTCTTTTCCTCAAAGTAACATATGCTATTTATTTTTATAATCTATTTAGTCTCCCCAATCATACTGATTATGTCTCTGAGCAGTTTCCTTAATCTACTCACTACTTATCATTTCAATGGCCACCTGAACTTAGTTCAGGCTCAGTATTTCCGGGAATATCTTTATTTCAGCCTTTTCATTTTTGTTATGAATTAAGCCTGATTGAAGTATCATTTATATAAGTAAAATTCATTATTTTTGTGTGTACAGTTATATGAATTTCAACAAACATACAGATATATAACCACCATCACAATCAAAATATAGAAGAGTCCCAGCACTCTAAAAATTCTCTCAGGCACTCTTGCGGTCAAATACTCAATCCCTAGACCCTGCTAACCAGTGATTTGTTTGTTGTCCCTAACATTTTGCATTTTTCAGAATGCTACATAATTATAATTTAATACTGTGTTATGTTTAGAGTGTGGCTCCTTTCATTTATTATAATGTACTTGGGATTTATCCATATTGTTGTACATATTAGTAGTTTGTTCTTTTATTGCTAAATGAATGCACCATAGTTTGTCTGTTAACAAATTCATGAGTATTTGTGTGGTATGATGGTTTTTGAAAGTTAATATTGCTAGCTGAACTGAATTCCCCAGGTAGTGAATCAAAAACTAACCTAAGTGATCAATAAAAGGATTTTACAGATGTGGTTAAAGTCCCTAACCAGTTAACTTTAAGCTAACCAAAGGGAAGATCATTCTAAGTGGGCCTGACCTAAAAAGATAAGCCTGTTAGAAGAGGACTTAGGACTTTCATGAGTTTAGACAACCTCTGCTTCTAGAATTGCTCTCTCCTTTCACTCTGCTTTCCTGATTGCTCCTGTGGATAAGAAGCTTCCATTCAAGCTGTTCTTAACAATCTTTGATTCCCAATAGCCCATTAGCAGCATGCTTCTGAAACTGATGTTGCTCATGATTTTCTATTCTGCCCTAAGTCTTTTGGACACACTTAACCAGCCTTTAATATTGTATAAGCCAATTTCTAGTAAAACTCCACATATATGTGTATCCATGTACATAAATAAATAAACACAGTACCAGCTATGTTTCTCTGGCTGAATTCTGAATTATAGAGAATTTTAGTACCAGAAATTTAGTATGAAAACTAAGGATGGTTCTTTGAATTGGCCCTGGATTTTCAGGAATTTATTTTTTAATGTAATTATATTGGTTGGAAAGCAGGAAGACATGAGCTCACATAGATTTTCAACTAGTCCCTCAGTAATTCGATTTTCTCCTTGAATCCCTTCCTGCAGATACCTAAGATGGTGACTCTTCTACTCTTAGTCAGTTTTGATTCTTCAAAATCTGATTTTCATATATAGAAACTGGCAAAGTCTCTTAATTTTTCTTCTTCCACTCTTTTTTTTTCTTTTTTCTTTTTTGTAGTGCTGGGGATCAAACCCAGACCCTCATGCATACTAGGCAAATATATTGCCACTAAACTATACCCCAGCCATCTTCCTCTTATCAGCTTCTTATTATTCATCAACTTAGTGGCATTTTGGAAAAGAAAAAAAAATGTGTTTCCTATCAATAATGTTTAACCAGAGTTTCATAATCTTACTTTAGATATGTCAGTATTACGTCTATTACCTTATCAATATTAATATCAATATTAGGAAGTATTATTACACAGAGATCTGATGTTTTAATCCTATTTACACTTGCTTGTATGTTTTTGTATGTTGTAGATACTGTTTTAAGGATTCTGTTGTCACTGAGTGTACTATTAAGGCAGTGTACTATTGCCACAGAATATTGAAATTACTCTTGTCAGGTGACATCCTTGTATATTATTGCTGAATATTCATTCAAAAAAGACTAGAACTGAAGAGAGAGGAAGGCAAACCAATGCCCAGAGCCTTGAAATTCAGGGAGTGCCAGAGAGCAACACTGGAGATCTGATGTGGGAAGCATGTTCCCCAAGTGATGAAAGTCACAGGAGCAAAAATCTCTAGAGCATGGGAGGTCTTTGCTCACAGGGACTTAGTTCTGCCTCCAAAAAATCTAGGACACAATGTTCAACTGGACTGCTTCTGTACAATTTTTTTAAAGGTCATATTGTCACAAACAGCAACATAACAATAATTTTTAAGGTAAGAGAATCAAAAGAATTCATTTTATTTTTCCTCTGATTTTGTGTATGTTTGAAATTTTTCATAAAGGTTAAAATATGTGGTTAAAAGGTTAAAATATAAGGTTAAAAAGATAATATGTGCTTAGTGATTAGCCATTGTTTGAATTTGTAATATTGAACCTAAAGAAAATTTGCATGAATATATACCCTTTACACATATTTTTCACTCTTTTAACTATTTGTTCCATATACTATCTTTTCTCCTTCCCCATTCCCACTCTCTTCAGATCGATAAATACGATTATGTTTAAAAACATTTAGGGATAAGTTTTCCCCTAAACCCCTAAGTACTAGTTTCCTTATTATCTTTTTGTAAAGATATTCTTTACTCTATATACAACCAGAGATATGAAAAACTGTGCTGTATATGTGTAATAATAATTTTAATGAATTCCACTGTCATTTATTTTTTAAAAAATAAATTTTAAAAATAATAAAATAAAATTTCATGTTATTTTGTTTTAAAAGAAAGATATTCTTTTATATAACAGTACACACAAACTACAATAAAGTTATCATTGATAAAATTTTTAATCTGTTGTCTATTAACATCTGTGTGTGTGTGTGTGTGTGTATCTATGGAAAATAGTACTGGAAAAATAGTACTGAAAAAATAGTACTAGAAATTGAACCAAGGGGCACTCTACCACTGAGCTACATCCCCAGCCATATATACAATTATATTTATAATATATATAATTATTAATTATTTACATTATATGTAATTATTGATATTTCACACAGGGTCTCCCTGTTGCCCAGGCTGGATCCAAAATCATCCTCCTGCCTTGACCTCTTGAATCACTGGGATTATAGGCATGCACAACTATACCTGACGTCTTTATTAAATCTTGGCAATGTTTATAGACTTTGTCTGTAAGGAGAGCTAGCAAGAAAGTGTTTCATCTCCTCTGAGGGAGAATATTTCCTACATGCAGAATTGCTCCTGTACAAATAAGGAAAATTAGTTACCTGCTACCACATCCTCTGAAGAAAATGTTCTCTGTTCTGTTTTCTCATAATCAAGCATATTTATTTTTTCCAAATGTACCTGTTCCTCTGATAACCAAGTACTATCTTCTGTCTGTGCTGTGTTTGGGTTAAAAGTTTGAGCTCAAAGGAAGGGATGAATTCACTGCAGCCCCTCCTGAGTGCCACTTTGGCTTTTTAGATGTGACTAGGGGCCCAGAGGGAGTTTAACAGTGACTTTGCATACTCTCCTATCTCAGTGGAATATAGGCAAAGGCAGAGGGCACTGCTGGGTCTTGTTAATCCTCCTGAATCAAATGAAAAGTGGCTCATTTCCTGTTCACAGGTTACAAACCTTCCTCTCTTCTCTCACCCTAGAGAAGGCAAAAGAGCACAGTGTGAGAAGTTCTAGTACATGAGAATATGCACAATAACCTTGGCTCTCTGAATACAGGATTCTTTATATTCAGGGTGGGAAGAGAGTGGCCAAGCAGTATCTATTATTTCTTGCCCTTCCCTAAGTCCAAAAAGGGGAGGAAAGTCCAGGAAGCAAAAGAAGACTTAAACACCTATCTCTACATATTTTCAGGTAGCACACAAGTCACTTTCTACCACTCGAGGGTGAACAGAATTACAAACTTGATACATAAAATGAATCCTAACCTAGGCCTATCTCTTTTCTGCTCCTCCACTCCAAGAATGCCTAGGTCAATATAGTCCAGGGACAGGACAATTTTCTTGAAAACTATGGGTGTTTTGCATTTTAGAAAAGGTCTCCAATATCATTGAACCCAGGCCACAATCTAGAATAAGAGTAAAGTTACTTAAGGGTTTGTCAAGGTGATGTTAATCTGTCTGGGAAGCAAACTTTAAATATGACATAGGTCTCTCTCTGAGGTGGGTACCCCAGGAAAATAAATATCCTCCCCAGAGTCTCTCCAAGTGCCTGACTTGATAATAGAATCGCTGGGCAATGTTATTACCTGAGAATCCATGGTGGAAGTGTTTTTGGTGCCACCTCTCTCTATACCTAGAGGAAAATAAAGCAGAAAACGCTTTGAGTTTCAGTAAATAAGGTGGAAGAGCAAAGGGGAGAAAAAAATGATTCAGCTGGTTGGAAGAAATGGGACTGTTCTTATCAACCCCAATCAAACTCCTCCACACACACACAACCTGATCCAGGCCCTGCCTCCTTAAGGCTAGGTAGGCACTGTGAACATATTGGTATCATCCTGACGGAAATATGCAAGGGTCTAGTCTTTGTGCACAAAAATGTTACCAGGAATATTGTCAGGCATAGCAAGGCACTCTTTCCTCTGTGTGAAGATCACCATGGTGTGTTTCCCTTCCGTCCTGCTTGATGACAATGTACAAGAGCTTATCCCAAGCATACACTTCAGTCATGATGGTTGAAACACCACTTTGTGAATTTTATGGTCTTGGTGGAGACTGGGTATGCCTCCTGAAGAGATTCCCACAGTTCATACATCACAGGTGAGTCTTATACCATGCTTCAGGAAATCAGTGGTTCTAAAAGTTACCTTGGAGTCCAGGCAACACTCTGAAGCCAAAGTCAAAGACACCATGTGGCCCTCATTTTTGCCTACTATTAACCATTTTTCTTTGAATTGCCTTGCTCAATATCATCTGCATTAAAGCCACAGACTTCCAAAGGAAGTATCTAAAGGCAAAGAAGGTATCAAAAGTATGGGGCCACAAAGAAGGAGGCAGAGGTGATTTGGAGGGCCTGGTAAAAAGTGAGAAGAGCCCCTGGAGTCACATGATGTGACTATTGTCACTAAACTGTAGGCCTGGCATAAGAAGTTGGGTTGCGTGGCTTATTCTGTCTTTATCCAGAACAACTAGATTTTAACATTTTATCTGCCACTATTGAAATTATCCTCTAAGGAAATACTCTTTAAAAGGTTTCACTGTAACAAATGTCCACCCATTTGTTATAGTGAAACCTTTTAAAAAGAGTATTTAAAACACAAAAACTCATGTGTTAATCTTAAACAGCAGCATTATTCATAAAGGGTAAACAATGGTATATGAATATCATTTGGCAATAAAAAGAAATGCAGTAGTTGTAAATGATACAACATGGATAAACCTTCACAACACTATGCTAAGTGAAAGAAGTCAGTCACAGAAACTCTCACGTCATTCCATTCAAATGAAATTCCAGAACAGGTAAATAGAGATATCGAGTAGATAAGTTGTTGTCTAAGTCTGGGGATTTGGGTAGAAGCAGGGAGTGATGGCGAATAGGTATGGGATTTTGTGTCAGTATGATGTAAACATTGTGAGATGGAATTCGGTGATTGTTGTACAATACCAAATATACTAAAAACAATTAAATTATATACTTCAAAGGGTAAATTTATGCTATACAATTTATAACCGTTACAAAAATTTTTAGATGAAAAATTCATAAGTACAAATAAACAACATATTAACAAAATAAAAGATAAATTTTAAAAACTGTCTATATCTAGAATACCGGTGGAAAAGGTAAATATTAAAATTTGATTTGGCAATACATTGTGCTCCACAGAGACTATACTGAGGCAAGTGAGAGCTACAAGGGCACGGAGTGATTCTGTATCTAGCTGAGGAAAAAGTAACTAAACATGGGCTCAAGAAAGACCCTAAGAATCCAAGCAGCAAGAAATCATCATATGCATTCTTTGTGCAAACTTATTGGAAAGAACAGAAGAAGCACTCAGCTGCTGCAGTCAACTTCTCACAGTTTTCTAAGCTCAAAGAAGTGGAAGACCATGTCTACTAAAGAGAAAGATAAAACGTGCAGAAATCACAAAGGCAGATAGGCCTTGTTATAAAAAAAGAAATGAAAATCTATGCTCCCCGCCCAAAGGGGAAACAAAAAGGAAGCTCAAGGATCCCAATGCACCCAAAAGGTCTTCTTCAGCCTTTTTCTTATTGTGTTCTGAATATTCCCCCAAATTAAAGGAGAATACCCCAGATGGTTCACTGACAATGTTGCAAAGAAACTGGAAGAATTGTGGAATAACACCATCACAGGTGACAAGCAGCTTTAGGTTAAGAAGGCCATTACGGTAAAAGAAAATACAGAAAGGAAACTGCTGTGTACCAAGCTGAAGGAAAGCCTGATGTAGGAAAAAAAGGAGGGGAAGATCATCAGAGTTTGCTCACCCAGCTCTGGTGGTTGGAGGAAAACAAAGAAGACGAAGAGAAGGAAAAGGAGAAAGATGATGCCTATTAAGTTGGTTCTAGTATTTTTTTTCTTGTTATTAACCCCTCTGCACATAAATTCACTCCTTTTTAAAGGAAATTTTGAAATGTACAGCTGTGTAAGATTTGTAAGATTTTTAAAACTATATGGTGTCCTTTTTGTACCATTAACACACTACCATGTCTTTAGATAGCTGTCCTGGTAGTATTTTCAATAGCCACTATTTTTTTTCTTGGTACAGTACAGGAATTGTAAATTGGAATGGAAATTTAAGGCAGGTGTTTTCCTGGTACACAGTACAAATGAGTCGTATTTGGGGAGCCTAGTTTTTTCATCTGCCGATGTCTTTGTTACAGCTTATATGAAATAACTGCTGTTTTAATAATTGAATTCTACTCCGTAATTGGGGAAAAGAGTTGTAGTTTAAATACTTCTAAAAAATATAGTTTTATTAGTATTATTAAAAAAATTGATTGGCTTTGAGAACTGGAACTGTCAATGATTTTTTTCTTTCTACTATTTTATATTTTCTACACCTTTAAAAAGTAGGCATGTATGAATTTTAAATGAAAATAAACATAAAAGTAAATACACGTGGACAATCAAACACTAAAAATAAGTACACAATAAGTTAATGGAATTTGGGGTGTTTGTTTCTTCTTTTTGTCTTTATTTCCAACTTTTAAAATGTTAAGGCATTTGCATAAGCAAGCATTGCTTATTGTGTCAATTAGCTTTGCATTGCTGTGACCAAATAACTGAGAAGAACAACTTAGAGGAGGAAACATTAATTGGGGCTCACAGTTTCAGAGGTTCAATTCATAGTCAGCCAACTCCATTGCTCTGGGCCTGAGATGAGGCAGACCATTATGGTGGAAAAGTATGGACCAGGAAAGATTCTGAGCTCATGACAGCCAGAAAGCATTGTGAGAAAGTGGAGAGCAAGGGACAATATATAATTCCCAAGGGCATGCCCCCAATGACATTCCTTCAGCTATGCCCCACCTGCCTATAGTTACCACCCAGTAGTTCATTCAGATTAATAATCCATCAAATGGATTAATGAGAGATTACAACTCTCATAGTGTAATCATTTCACATCTGAACATTCCTGCATTGGGGATCATGTTTTCAAAACATATTTCTAGACCTGAACTACAACACTTATGTAAATAAAGGGGAAACCCTGGATTATGGACAGGGCTGAGCTGTTTTTCATGGTGTTCTCAGTCACAGTAGGCTTGCAGATTCCTGGGAAAGTATTCTGAAGGTCTGAAAGAAAATTCTAATGACTTTCCCAAGGAGGATGGCCAATCCCTCACATGTCCATTCTGGTGATGAAATATTTGCTCGCCCAGATCTGATGGTTGGGATAGTAGGTTAGACAGCATGAAGATACTTCATCAGAAGTTACCACCAGAAAGAAAGACACTGCACTGCAGTCTATTTATGGTGATTATGAGAAAATACATTTACTTTCCTCCCTTTTCTCTTTGCTTTCACAATTTGTCTAACCAATGTGCCTTTTTTCCAGTCTCATTTAAGACTCCCCATGAGTTTTCCCTGACCTCTGTGTACCCTACCACATGTATATGCCCCATGGCAAGCTGCTTTTTCCATGTCACAGTCATTATCACTTCAGAAGATAATTTTCTGTTCTGCCTCTCTGTCTATATCACATGCTTTCAGGAAAAGACAGCTGTCTGTCCTATTCACTATTATATTCCCATTACCCAGCCTAGTACAAAATACAAGGTAACATTTATTTCTGGGCTGAATAAAACTACATTCGAAACACATTCTTTTGTGACAATAGGAGCAAACTAACTCTGATTCTCATGATGTAAAATATTATACAAACTTGCTGATCTTCAGGGGAAAATAAATAAAAACAATTCTCTGAGAAATCTTTGAGCAAGCAATTCTTGAGATGTGACTCTCAACTCTTTCTTAGAAATCAATTAAAAAGCAAAATATTATCTTTGCTTTTCCTCAGCAGGGATAGAAGGAAAAAGAGAAAGGGTATGAGACCGAGGAGGAGGAGGGCAGGAGGGGCAGCAGCAGCAGCAGCAACAGCAGCAGTCGCCGTTCCAGGATCAAATTCCCAGTACTGAAAAAAAATATTATGAAATTCAGTTTTCATGAATATATGTATATAGTCTAAACATAAATACTAAGAAATAGTAAAAAGATTAGATGAATAAAATAACAGCTTCAGAATAAAAAAAGACTTTATCTGTTCATCTTGATGTTTTATAAATGTCTTTAATGTTTTTAGAAGAAACACATGGTCCTTCACTATTCAAGCTGAACAGCTAAATCAGTAGGCCCTTTCAAGGGGGTATCTGAAATAGCTGTCCCCTTCCCATCTCTCCCCATCCATTCCTCCCATGAACAACATACTCTTGCTACAACCACAGCTCCAGTAGGAAAAATGAATCCTTGGGACCATGGGATGCCCTTTCCCTGACCAGCTGATTAAATCAGCACAGATACCTTCTTCCACCACACAAAATATGTTCTCTCAGTTTAAGGCAAAATATAAATAGCAAAGTCAATTTGGTTTTAGTTCATTCCCCTTTATATAAAAAGCAAACTTCTGCTGCTTGAATTACTAATTTAAACACTATTTCATTATAACATAGCAAAGGAAAGATGTAAGGAACAGAAGTAGAAAGGAAAAGAAACTAAGGATTTCCACAGAGGTGAAATAAATACACATTCACCCTAGATATGTTCTCTAAAAATGATTCAATACATTTTGACCTATTGAGAACATATTTTGGGACTGAATATGTGTAGATACTTAAGATATGTACTACAAAGTGATTTATTTATCTTGATATTCCTAAAATAAGTTTCATGGCTTCAATTAAAAAATGTGTACTATACAAGTTAGTCATAAAATTATGAGATAATTTTGAATTTGAAAATGAAAGAACTCATTTCCTTTAGAAAAATAATAGCCAGGCGTGGTGGTGCATACCTATAATCCTACCAGCTCAGGAGCCTGAAACAGGAAGATTGCAAGTTCAAAGCCAGCCTCAGCAACTTGCTGATGCCCTAAACAACTCAGCAAGAACCTGTCTCAAAAGAAAATATAAAGAAGGGCTGTGGATGTGGCTCAGGGGTTAAGCATTCCTGGATCCTGGTTTCAATCCCTGGGAAAGAAAGAAAGAAAGGGGGGGGAGATGGATGGATGAACAGAGGGAGAGAGGGATGGAGGGAGGAAGGAAGGGAAGAAACTCAGGAAATAAAGCTATTTCCAAGAATATTCAATTATTTGGTTTTCAAAATTCTATTAATAGGTACAAATATGGTTAACTTAACTGAATTGTAGGTAAAATAGGCTCCTTGAGATTTCATTTGGCTCTGTTTCTTCCTGTGTGTAGCACAAGGGCTTTTTCATCTTACAGACGTTTTTAAAAATTGCAACAAATGTGCATGCCCAAGTTGGTGACAGCTACACAATGGTTAAACACACATCTCAATATCCTAAGCCAATTTCAGATAACCATTAGTACTACTACAATTGGCCAGATCACCCCTGAACCAAGAGTAGGGTACTTCCATCTGTAAGTTCTTTCAGGGTTTCTCAGGGCCTACAGGAAAAAAAAAAAAAAAACATTCAGAGACCTTAGCCAGGTATTCAAGATTTATAGGATTTGGGCCTTCTCCACTTTCCCAGCTTCCTCTCCAACAACTTCCCCACACCTCTTCTATTCCAGGCATGCAGTTGTGATTCCATCCTTAAAAGCCATGTCTCTGAGCCTCTGCAGTCTTTTCCTTTTGTCTGAAGTGCTTTTATTCTTCTGTATCTGGTAAATCCCCACTAATCTTTTGTTTGTTTGTTTGTTTTTGTTTTGTTTTTATTTTTTTTATTTTTTTTTAATTTTTTATTGTTGGTTGTTCAAAACATTACAAATTTCTTGATATATCATATTCCACACTTTGATTCAAGTGGGTTATGAACTCCCACCTTCACCCCATACACAGATTGCAGAATCACATCAGTTACACATCCATTGATTTACATATTGCCATACTAGTGTCTGTTGTGCTCCGCTGCCTTTCCCATCCTCCACCATTCCCCCTCCCCACCTCTCCCCTCCCCTCCCCTCCTCTCTCTCTACCCCCTCCACTGTATAACCCTGAGGGTCTCCTTCCATTTCCATGCAATTTCCCTTCTCTCTCCCTTTCCCTCCCACCTCTCATCCCTGTTAAATGTTAATCTTCTTCTCATGCTCTTCGTCCCTACTCTGTTCTTAGTTACTCTCCTTATATCAAAGAAGACATTTGGCATTTGTTTTTTAGGGATTGGCTAGCTTCACTTAGCATAATCTGCTCTAATGCCATCCATTTCCCTGCAAATTCTATGATTTTGTCATTTTTTAATGCAGAGTAATACTCCATTGTGTATAAATGCCACATTTTTTTTATCCATTTGTCTGTTGAAGGGCATCTAGGTTGGTTCCACAGTCTTGCAATTGTGAATTGAGCTGCAATGAACATCGATGTAGCAGTGTCCCTGTAGCATGCTCTTTTTAGGTCTTTAGGGAATAGACCAAGAAGGGGAATAGCTGGGTCAAATGGTGGCTCCATTCCCAGCTTTCCAAGAAATCTCCATACTGCTTTCCAAATTGGCTGCACCAATCTGCAGTCCCACCAGCAATGTACAAGTGTACCCTTTTCCCCACATCCTCGCCAGCACTTGTTGTTTGACTTCATAATGGCTGCCAATCTTACTGGAGTGAGATGGTATCTTAGGGTGGTTTTGATTTGCATTTCTCTGACAGCTAGAGATGGTGAGCATTTTTTCATGTACTTGTTGATTGACTGTATGTCCTCCTCTGAGAAGTGTCTGTTCAGGTCCTTGGCCCATTTGTTGATTGGGTTGTTTGTTCTCTTATTGTCTAATTTTTTGAGTTCTTTGTATACTCTGGATATTAGGGCTTTATATGAAGTGTGAGGAGTAAAGATTTGTTCCCAGGGTGTAGGCTCCCTATTTACCTCTCTTATTGTTTCTTTTGCTGAGAAAAAACTTTTTAGTTTGAGTAAGTCCCATTTGTTGATTCTAGTTATTAACTTTTGTGCTATGGGTGTCCTATTGAGGAATTTGGAGCCCGACCCCACAGTATGTAGATCATAGCCAACTTTTTCTTCTATCAGACGCCGTGTCTCTGATTTGATATCAAGCTTCTTGATCCATTTTGAATTCACTTTTGTGCATGGCGAGAGAAAGGGATTCAGTTTCATTTTGTTGCATATGGATTTCCAGTTTTCCCAGCACCATTTGTTGAAGATGCTATCCTTCCTCCATTGCATGCTTTTAGCCCCTTTATCAAATATAAGGTAGTTGTAGTTTTGTGGATTGGTTTCTGTGTCCTCTATTCTGTACCATTGGTCCACCCGCCTGTTTTGGTACCAGTACCATGCTGTTTTTGTTACTATTGATCTGTAGTATAGTTTGAAGTCTGTTATCGCTATACCGCCTGATTCACACTTCCTGCTTAGCATTGTTTTTGCTATTCTGGGTCTTTTATTTTTCCATATGAATTTCATGATTGCTTTCTCTATTTCTACAAGAAATGCCGTTAGGATTTTGATTGGCATTGCATTAAACCTATAGAGAACTTTTGGTAATATCGCCATTTTGATGATGTTAGTTCTGCCTATCCATGAACAGGGTATATTTTTCCATCCTCTAAGATCTTCTTCTATTTCTCTCTTTAGGGTTCTGTAGTTTTCATTGTATAAGTCTTTCACCTCTTTTGTTAGGTTGATTCCCAAGTATTTTATTTTTTTTGAAGATATTGTGAATGGAGTGGTTGTCCTCATTTCCATTTCAGAGGATTTGTCGCTGATATACAGGAATGCCTTTGATTTATGCATGTTGATTTTATATCCTGCCACTTTGCTGAATTCATTTATTAGCTCTAATAGTTTCTTTGTAGAGCCTTTTGGGTCTGCTAGATATAGAATCATATCATCTGCAAATAGTGATAATTTAAGTTCTTCTTTTCCTATTTTTATGCCTTTAATTTCTTTCGTCTGTCTAATTGCTCTGGCCAGTGTTTCGAGAACTATGTTGAACAGTAGTGGAGAGAGAGGGCATCCCTGTCTTGTTCCAGATTTTAGAGGGAATGCCTTCAGTTTTTCTCCATTCAGAATGATGCTAGCCTGAGGCTTAGCATAGATTGCTTTTACAATATTGAGGAATGTTCCTGTTATCCCTAGTTTTTCCAGAGTTTTGAACATAAAGGGATGCTGTACTTTGTCGAATGCTTTTTCCGCATCTATCGAGATGATCATATGGTTCTTATTTTTAAGTCTATTGATGTGGTGAATAACATTTATTGATTTCCGTATATTGAACCAGACTTGCATCCCAGGGATGAATCCTACTTGATCATGGTGTACAATTTTTTTGATATGTTTTTGTATCCGATTCGCCAGAATTTTATTGAGGATTTTTGCATCTAGGTTCATTAGAGATATTGGTCTATAGTTTTCTTTCTTTGAAGTGTCTTTGTCTGGTTTAGGTATCAGGGTGATGTTGGCCTCATAGAATGAATTTGGAAGTTCTCCCTCTTTTTCTATTTCCTGAAGTAGCTTCAAAAGTATTGGTATTACTTCTTCTTTAAAGGTTTTGTAAAACTCTGCTGTATACCCATCCGGTCCTGGGCTTTTCTTAGTTGGTAGTCTTTTTATGGTTTCTTCTATTTCCTCAATTGATATTGGTCTGTTTAGGTTGTCTATATCCTCCTGACTCAATCTGGGCAGATCATATGACTTAAGAAATTTATCTATGCCTTCACTATCTTCTAATTTATTGGAGTATAAGGATTCAAAATAGTTTTTGATTATCTTCTGTATTTCTGAAGTGTCTGTTGTGATATTGCCTTTTTCATCCCGTATGCTAGTAATTTGAGTTCTCTCTCTTCTTCTCTTCGCTAGCATCGCTAAGGGTCTGTCGATTTTGTTTATTTTTTCAAAGAACCAACTTTTAGTTTTGTCAATTTTTTCAATTGTTTCTTTTGTTTCGATTTCATTCATTTCAGCTCTGATTTTAATTATTTCTTGCCTTCTACTTCTTTTGCTGTTGTTTTGCTCTTCTTTTTCAAGGATTTTGAGGTGAAGTATGAGATCATTTATTTGTTGGTTTTTTCTTTTTTTAAGGAATGAACTCCAAGCAATGAATTTTCCTCTTAGAACTGCTTTCAATGTGTCCCATAGATTCCGATATGTTGTGTCTGTGTTTTCATTTATCTCTAAGAATTTTTTAATTTCCTCCTTGATGTCTTCTATAACCCATTGATCATTCAGTAACCTATTGTTCATTCTCCAAGTGATGTATGCTTTTTCCTTCCTTCCTTTTATCGTTGATTTTCAGTTTCATTCCATTATGATCAGATAAGATGCATGGTATTATCTCTACTCCTTTATATTGTCTAAGAGTTGCCCTGTGACATAATATATGATCTATTTTTGAGAAGGATCCATGTGCTGCTGAGAAAAAAGTGTAACTGCTTGATGTTGGGTGGTATATTCTATATATGTCAATTAAGTCTAGGTCATTAATTGTGTTATTGAGTTCCATAGTTTCCTTATTCAACTTTTGTTTGGAAGATCTGTCCAGTGGCGAGAGAGGTGTGTTGAAGTCTCCCATGATTATTGTATGGTGGTCTATTAGACTCTTGAACTTGAGAAGACTTTGTTTGACGAACATAGCTGCACCATTGTTTGGGGCATAAATATTTATGATTGTTATGTCTTGTTGGTGTATGGTTCCCTTAAGCAGTATGTAGTGTCCCTCTTTATCCCTTTTGATTAACTTTGGCTTGAAATCTATTTTATTTGATATGAGTATGGACACTCCTGCTTGTTTCTGAAGTCCATATGAGTGATATGATTTTTCCCAACCTTTCACCTTCAGCCTATGTATGTCTTTTCCTATCAAATGCGTCTCCTGTAGGCAGCATATTGTTGGGTCTTGTTTTGTGATCCATTCTACTAGCCTGTGTCTCTTAATTGGTGAGTTTAAGCCATGAACATTTAGGGTTATTATTGAGATATGGGTTGTTCTTCCAGCCATATTCGTTTATTTATGTTACTAAACATGGTTTGTTTTCCTCTTTGATTGTTTTCCCCCCCTTTACTGTCCTACCTCCCACTATTGGTTTTCATTGTTATTTTCCATTTCCTCTTCCTGTAATGCTTTGGCGAGGATGTTTTGAAGAGATGGTTTTCTAGCTGCAGATTCTTTAAACTTTTGTTTATCGTGGAAGGTTTTAATTTCATCTTCCATCCTGAAGCTTAATTTCGCTGGATACACAATTCTTGGTTGGAACCCATTTTCTTTCAGTGTTTGAAATATGTTATTCCAGGATCTTCTAGCTTTCAGAGTCTGTGTTGAAAGATCAGCTGTTATCCTGATTGGCTTACCCCTAAATGTAATCTGCTTCCTTTCTCTTGGAGCTTTTAAAATTCTCTCCTTATTCTGTATGTTGGGCATCTTCATTATAATGTGTCTAGGTGTGGATCTCTTATGATTTTGCACATTCGGCGTCCTGTAGGCTTCTAGGATTTGGGATTCTGTCTCATTCTTCAAGTCTGGGAAGTTTTCTCATATTATTTCATTGAATAGACTGCTCATTCCTTTGGTTTGGAGCTCTGTACCTTCCTGTATCCCAATGACTCTTAAGTTTGGTCTCTTAATGTTATCCCATAATTCTTGGATGTTCTGCTCATGGTTTCTTAACAGTCTCACTGAGCTGTCTATGTTCTTTTCCAGTTGAAATACTTTGTCTTCATTTTCTGATGTTCTATCTTCTAAGTGTTCTACTCTGCTGGTAGTATTCTCCATTGAGTTTTTAAGTTGGTTTATTGCTTCCTGCATTTCTAGGATTTCTGTTTGTTTGTTTTTTATAACCTCTATCTCCCTGTATAGTTGATCCTTTGCTTCCTGGATTTGTTTGCGTAATTCATTGTCGAAGTGATCTTTCATTGTCTGATTTTGCTGTCTAATATCTTCCTTGATACTCCAGATCATCTGAAGCATGTATATCCTGAATTCTTTATCTGACATTCCATCTGCTGCAGCTGTTACCTCTTCTAAAGTTGCGTTGACCTGCATTGCTTGTGGTCCTTTCTTTCCTTGTCTTTTCATACTGCTTGCGTTTCTTTCCTGCAGGTGCGGGCGGCGGCTCTGCTCTCTCCTTATTCCAATTGGGGTGTCGTGACTACCACGCCGGCAGGTCACTGGGCCTGTTCTGGGCACTGGCGGCGGCTCTGTTCTGCCCCTACTCCAATTGGGGTGACGAGTGTACCACGCCGGCAGGCCACCGGGCCTGATCCGCCGGTCGGTTGCAGGTTTGCCTACCCTGCAGGCGCGGGCAGCGGCTCTACTCTGCCCCTACTCCAAATGGGGTGACGTGTCTGTCGTACCGGCAGGCCACCGGGCCTGTCCCGCTGGTCGGTCGCAGATCTGCCCACCTTTCGGGCACGGGTGGTGGCTCTGCTCTGCCCCTACTCCAATTGGGGTGTCGTGACTACCCTGCCAGCAGGTCGCTGGGCCTGTTCCTGGCACGGGTGGCGACTCTTCTCTGCCCCTACTCCAATTAGGGTGATGTGTGTACCACGCCGGCGTGGGTGGCGGCTCCGCTCCGCCCCCTCTCCAATTGGGGTCACGCGGTCACCACACCGGCGAGCCGCTGGGCCTGCTCTGGGCACTGGCGGCGGCCCGGCTCCTCCCCTCTGGCTTGACGACAAATTGAGAGACTCGGGTGTCTGTGCCTCACCCCCCCACCAGGAGACCACCTGTTTCTGTCGCCGCTGGTATTGATGAAGTTCTCTCCTCCGCCGCTTTCTGATGACATCAGATCTCTGCCATGTTGGTAACCTATGTGAATGGCAGCATTTCGTTCCCCTTGCCGGGCAACCAAAGCAACGGGTGAGTCCTGACCGGCCCTCAGCAGGATCCGGACCGAGAAGCAGTTTCCGCCAATCCCCACTAATCTTAAGAGTATGTTCTAGCTTCCTTTTCTCTGAAAAGCCCTCCCTGATTTCAGTACATAATGTTATAATGTGAATAACTTAAATGGAATAACTTAATCAAGTAATCTTAACTGGGAGTGGTTTTGCCCCCTAAGGAACATGTGACAGTGTCTGGAACCACTTTGAGTTGTTACAACTTGGAGGATGGGGTTGCCACTGGCATCTAGTGGGTAGAAGCCAGGCTTATAGCTAAACATTTACAAAGCACAGTTCAAGCACCACAACAAGAAATAATCTGGTCTCAAATATCAATAGCACTGAGGTTTAAAATTCTGACCTAACCCTTCTACTTCAGGAAACTACTTTTTATAAGTTACTATAAAGAGTAGGTTGGGGTTGTAGCTCAGTGGTAGAGTGCTTACCTAGCACATGTGAGTCATTGGGTTCCATTCTTAGCACCACATATAAATAAATAAAATAAAGGTAATGTGTCCATCTACAGCAAAAATATTTTTAAATAATAAGTTACTATAATGATATTTAATAAAAGTTATGATGGGCTCTTATGCAGATATAGCTGCTTCCCCAGTCAACTTCTAGGAGTGTATAACTTCTAAAATGAATTATAAAACATGTACTCTGAACTAAGGGAAATATGAGTCAAGGAGAAAGGGAAGGGTTGGGTTTTTGCATTCCACATTTGATCAGTAGCAATTTGAACTCTGTTAAAACAATTAGATGATAATAAACATACTCAATCTCAGAACATTTGAACGAATTACTAATAATCATTCATTAAAGTATTATTGCTGATAAAATAGATGATGAATTTGGAAAGAATCCTTGGCTACCTGGAAACAAGATTACCAACCTTTGTGACATTTTAGCATGGTATACAAGAGCAGAGTAGTTTTAAAATAGGCAAATACAGCAAAGCAGAATCTGAACATACTCTAAATGATGTCACTTAAGTTTATTTTTCACCCAGATCCCAGAATATACATCAAGAATACAGTGAGAGTAGCAATATTCCCAATTTACCTACTTTCTTCCAGTGATACAATAGTAGTATAGTACAAAAGCTAATCTACATTTCTGTCTCCAGCTTCTTATTGACTAAATTTGATGATCTATGGGTGAGCTTAGCTTAGATTTATCTTTCACATATAAAGGCATAACCTTCCAAAGGTAAATCTGTCACTTTCTCATGACAAAATGAGAATTTCTGCATTAGTTTCAATGTCACAATACAATTTTAGAGTCCCTGGGCTCACAGTCTTATTATCTTTCATTTCACTCTCTGCACTTCAGCTTCAATATCAAACTACTTGTGGATTTGTATAATGTAATGTCTTGGTTTGACTCTTTGCTCCATTTATTCCATTTTACCCCTGATTTTAAATACAATACCTTTGCAAAGGTTCTTTTAATTTACACCTAAATTTCTATAACCTCAGCTGATCTCTCATCTTTAGTGCCTCCATTAATGCTATTACATGATAATGCAATAACAACAACCACAATAATACTAATGGCAATTCTAGGCTGCTATAGCTTGGAGATTTACAACTCAAGTTTAGGAGTCAGAATGCCTGAGTTTGAAACACCTACACACATTAACTCATTTACTCCTTATAACAATCCTATAACGTAACTACTATGACTACTATGATTATCTTTATTTTACAAATAAGAAAACCTAAGTATAGAAGGTGGAAGTCACTTTCCCTAGGTCATACATCAAGTAAGCACTGAGCTGTGTTCTGGTTCCATGGTCTTAACCACTAACCTAGGTACTACACTGCTTATGCTCTAGCCTACCCAGCCCAGGATTTTATGTAGGCATCCATACCATGGGATCACTCTCTCTATTGGGCTCTTTGCACCCAACTAGTTTTCTCCTTCAGTATCTCTTTTGCATATAAAGAGGCAGTCACCTTTACCTTATTTTGCAAATGAGTTATTTTGCAAATATTCTTAGGTAGCTCCATTTGCTTATATTTTATCTCTTTATTTACATTTAGTTTTTTAAAGTTGTTCTGCATTTTCCCAAAGTACTTCCTATAATTCCCATGAATAGTAAGGGCTCTGAGTCTACCCTTCTAATAACTTACATGAAAACCTTTCCAAATTAAAAAATATATAATACATTTAGGTGAATACCTAATTGTAGTTACAGTAGTCCCCACTTATGCACAGTTTCATTTTCCATAGTTACCTATGGTGCACTATGGTCTAAAAATATTAAATTTAAAAAATCCAGAAATAAACAATTCAGAAGATTTAAATTTCATACCATTCTAAGCACCATGAAGAAATTTCATAACATCCACCCTGCCCACATGGGATGTAAAAAAATCCCTTTGTCCAGGGTACCCAGGCTGTATATGAAATTTGTTAGTCACTTAGTAGCTGCCTTGACTGTCAGATAAATGTGGCAGGGCGGTACTTGTTATAGAGATCAGTACTTTAGTTAGTTTCAGGCATCTACTAGGGAACTCAGAACATATTCCCAGAGGATAAAGAGAGATTACTGTATTATTATGAACCTAAAAATCAAGTTGGAGGTTGGGTGCAGTGGCACACGCCTGTAATCCCAGCTATTCAGGAGGATGAGGGAGGAGGACCTCAAGTTCAAGACCAGCCTCTGCAACTTAGCAAGGCTTTGCCTTAAAAATTTTTTTAATATTATTTTTAAAGGGATAGAGATGTAGCTCAGTGGTAAGGTGCCCCTAAATTCAATCTCCAGTATTGAAAAAAATAAAATCAAACTTGGAGGCTTCCAGTAACACTTCCTGATAATTAGAACAAGTTAGATTTAGAGATCCTGTAAACAGTAATCTTAGCCTTGATTTGTTAATGCCAAGTACAAGGGCTGAAAAACCAAAGACTTTATTTTCCTAATTCATATTATTGATACAATTGTTTCAGACTACTATCCAGTTTGAGGGCATAAAAACTCCCAACACTTTAACTGAAATTGCAATTTAGGTTAGAAGTCAGAATGGGTGGACAGTTTTTACAATCTGTATAGTAGTGGCCCATGAGAAAGAATCTCAGGGAGAATAGAGTAATATCTTGTTCTACCCAGTACCATGGGCACCACTATCATACTGCTTTGAGACACCATCACCATTCAGAAATCTTTAATTAAAATGATAGCTATAATAACTATTCCATTTGGCTTACCCATGTTCTGAGAAGGGAGAAAGTCAAGAAGTTTAAAATATCAATCAGGCACCTGATTTTGTTGAATTAATGAATGGGTTCTAAAATTTACATTCCCTTTATGTAACAGTAATAGTAAAAATCATATCATTAATTATATTGATGATATAACATGGTAGTTAAAATCCAGCTCTCTAGATTGTTCTTTCTGAATATATATACCTGCTATTTGTTCTAGGGAGAGTTCTTGATTTTCCAGATCCCCAATTTCTTCACATTTGTGGGCCAAATAAAAGTAACCACCTTCCACCAGACTTCTGAAAGGATTAAAGTAGAAAAAAATATTACACACTTAGTATAGTCTTACCTGTATTAAGTGCTCTAAAAATGGTAGCTATTTTATTTTATGTCAGGCAGTATATCAGAGTTTGACATTTGGGGCCAGAAAATTCTTTATGTATAGGACTATCATGTTCATTATAAGATGTTTAGCACATTCCTGGATTTAGCACGTACTAGATTGCCAGTAGCATCTCCCCAGTCATAATAAATATGAGTGGGAGCAAAATTATCCCTGGATGAGAGCCAGTTAGATTTAACTGAACTTTTTACAAACATCTTATTGATTCCTCAAATCAATCTAACAAATATGGAAATTATGTTCTCTCTATTTTACAGAGAAGGAAATACAGTCTTCAAGATGTTACCAACTTGTCCAAGGTGACACAACCTGCCCAGGTTCAGCTAACTCCATAGTCTTGACTTGCTACAAGCTCCATAATGTAGGTGTTGTCTCTCTTCACCCAAAGGTACTACCTATAGACAGAAATCACAGGACAACCATTAGAAGATAATAACAAAAATGAATGTTACCTTTACAGAGTTGGGAGATGATATCAAGAATCTTCATCTTATGCCTATGTCCCTTATACTAAATATGCCTATGCAGAGCAACAGAGTTTTGGTAAGTTCCAACAAGAGTGGGTAAATAATGGCATTATTCTAAAAATACACTTAGAAATGTGAATTCATATAGGGTCTTGTGGTGAGCCGTGTTTGTAGACCGTTGCCGCCATTAGAAGATGGCGCCGGTCTCCGTTGTGGATCTTGGTAAACAACTCCTTATTAGGGAAGGTTGGCACGCTGTCCCTCAACACCCTATGAGAAAACCCCGCGTGGCAGCTTTGGATTGGACTTGAGTAAGCTTTATTAGGCTATGCTTGGGCGCTCGGCGGGGGGTCACTAGAAGATGATACATGAAACAAGGCCTGAATAAACTGCTGAAAGAAGAATCCTGTGTCGTGTTTTCCCTTGCCGGCAAGGGGTCGCGACAATTGGTGGCCCGGATGGGGAATTATATTCCTCGAACCCAGGATCCAGAACTTTCAGCAGTCAGGGTGGTGCACCGGTAAGTTCCCAGGTAAAGTGGGAATCCGCAAGCAAATAGCGGGGCGCTCTCTCTGTAAATAGAGAGAGAGCGGGAAAAAGGACGCTCCCCTGTAAAAGGAAGAGAGCGGGGAATTCATAGAACGGAACGCTCCCCTGTAAAAGGAAGAGAGCGGGGATTTTTGTACTTTCACTTTCTTTATAGCTTTAAAAACATTATGGGTGTTGCTTCTTCAAGCCCAATTTTGTTGGCCCTAGATGGGTTGCTACGTTCAAAAGGACTTAAGGTAAAGCAGAGAACTTTGCAGATGTTTTTGAGAGAAGCTGCCGGGGCCGCAGCTGCGGTCTGGGCATGAGGATGGCGGTGGGCTCAGTCAAGATGCAGCCGCCGTGCGAGAACCCAGCCCTGGCCGCAGCGGTAGCGGTGGCGGTGGCGGACAGTGCTCTGCGCCGCAGTCCCAGCGCCCGCGAGCCGGAGCGCAAGCAGCCGCCAGCGTCGCTGCGGCCGCGGCTAAAGGACCTGCCTGCACTGCTGCGGAGCGGGCTCACGCTGCGGAGAAAGCGGAGCACCGCCGGGGGCCGGGACCAGACGGAGCCGGTGTGGGTTCCAGAACGCCTGACAAGAAGAGTCCCGACAAATACATCTGAGTTTAATATAACCACTTTGGCCATTACTTCCCAGGTGTTAATTCCGTTGTCTCCTTCTAATGAGACCTCTAATGCCACTCATTTTAAGGTTTCTCCTTATTGCACCCCTGAGTATGGCTTCCCTCCTATATTTACACCTTGTCAAGATCACTCTTGGGAGAAACATCAGGTCGCCAAAGGTTTTTCCCTTTCCCCCTCTCTCAAAAGGTACTTGTATAATTCTTCCAACAATTATTCCTCTATAGGAGCGGGTTGGTCCTGGTTTCAATGGTTGATTTCCAATGAAAAGGGGGCCACAGCCGACATCTCTGCTTTGGCTCAATTACGAGGAGTCCAAAGTTGGCTGTTTAATGCTTCTGGCAGTACCCAAGACTTGGGGTGGGATAGGAGACTCAAATCTATTTCACACAATGCACTATTAGGTAATGCAACGTTACCCTCTGCAGCAGTCTGTCTCCAATCTCCATTTCTGTTCCTTTTGGCTAATGTTACATCACAGGGGATGCTTAATTGTTCTAATACTACCTGTTACTTGTCTGAGTGTTGGAATGGATCCTGGCCTATGGCAGTGGTTATGAAAATTCCAACTTTTGTCCTGATCCCGGTTACTTCGGATCCAGAGTCATTTCCTATTGTTGAACTGATTAGAGCCCGTAGAGATTTTGGAATTACGGCAGCTATAGTGACAGCTGTGGCAGTGTCTGCTGCTGCAGCAGTTACAGCTGGAGTAGCCATGGCCAGCCAGGTTCAAACTGCTGCCACTATTAATCAGGTCATCCAACAAACTTCCAGCATTTTAGAGTCTCAAAGTAAAATCAATCAACATATTTTATCAGGAATTTTGGCCGTTAATCAAAGGGTGGATCTCCTCCAAGCTCAGATTGAGGAACTGTCAGACCTAGTACATTTGGGTTGTGTTGATCATCGTGCACATTTATGTATAACATCTCTCAGATTTAATGATTCCAGAAATACCTCTCAAATCATCGGACAGTACCTGGCCGGAAACTGGTCCATGGAAGCAGAGAAGTTGATCCAGACCCAACTGACACAAATTGCCATGTTGAACTACACTCGTGTGGACCCTGTGACATTGGGCCAATTTACCAATTGGTTGTCTTCTGCTTTTTCTTTCTTTAAGGAATGGGTGGGAGTAGGCATTTTTGGAGCGATATGTTGTTTTGGGGTTGTCCTTTGTCTGTGGCTTTTCTGTCGCCTAAGAGCTCGCCATAGCCAAGAAAAGGCTATGATCGTCCAGGCTTTTGCAGCCCTAGAGAATGGTATCTCTCCACAAGTTTGGCTTGCACTACTTAAGCAATAATTTCCTGGGTTTTGGCCATTGCACCCCAAGTTATCTTTGACATTGCACTGGGATTGGCATGCCCTCCTCTTCCTGCTTTCCCAGTTATGGAAGGCCCATGCACTCTGCAGGCCTTGTTGCCATTGCACGCAGATGGGCTTCCATGCTGGTGCTACACTTTATGCTTTGGACCCTTCATTTTCTCAGGGGCTGAGAGATGGTGTTGCCACTTCCAACCTCATAGTCACTGACCGGCTACCTGTAAAATCCCCCTTCTTTTTCACCGTCAACACGATGCAGGATGCGAGGCAAGGCACTGCACTTGAGTGATCCGATCTCCGGACCTCAAGGGAAGCATGTCCTATTGCATACGGGTTTGGCGTCCACGCCCCGTACCACGAAAAAAGGCGTCGGCTGATATGGTGTCAGATCTAGGGAAGGCGCCTCCTTGGGACTGAGCCATACATTGCAGCCATGTTTGCACAGTGGGATAGGACCTCTACTTTCGCCTGCATTGTTTTTTAAGAGATAAGGGGGAACTGTGGTGAGCCGTGTTTGTAGACCGTTGCCGCCATTAGAAGATGGCGCCGGTCTCCGTTGTGGATCTTGGTAAACAACTCCTTATTAGGGAAGGTTGGCACGCTGTCCCTCAACACCCTATGAGAAAACCCCGTGTGGCAGCTTTGGATTGGACTTGAGTAAGCTTTATTAGGCTATGCTTGGGCGCTCGGCGGGGCGTCACTAGAAGATGATACATGAAACAAGGCCTGAATAAACTGCTGAAAGAAGAATCCTGTGTCGTGTTTTCCCTTGCCGGTGAGGGGTCGCGACAGGGTCTCATCTTCCTCTTTGTCAGCTTCCCTGCCAAGCCCCTCACTGAGTAATACAGATTCTCTTCTATTTAGCTTCTTTTTGTTTCTACAAACTTTACTTTATTCCTGGACCTCACAAGAGCCCCTTCCCTAAATGTTGCAACATGCCTGTGTCAATCCAGAGTTTTCAGCATCCTCCTATCAGAGTAAATAAATTTACAAAGTTACTTACCCCAGTAGAAAAGCACAAATAAATCCTTATTTTTCTGGAGCACCAGATTTAAATTTCACTAATTGATATTCAAGGCCCTTCAAACATTATCTCTTTCTCTACCCATTGTAATGCTGTCCCTCCTCCCCTCACATTATTTTTCACTATACTACATATTTGAAGATGGGAAGACAGTTTGAACTCCTCATCCTATGGCTTCCTTGCTTAGCAATGCCCTCTTTTCTCTATGTCCCACCCCCTTCTCTCTCTCTGTCTAAATCCTGGCCACTCTTTTAGTTGAAGCCCCCCCCCCAAAGCATTCTGTGATTACTACAGCTTCCTCAAGGCCTTTCTATTTAAAGACATTCGTAGCTCTGATAGTCCAACCCATTCCACCTATCACCTGCATTTTCACTCTCAACTATCTGCTGGGGTTTTATGTTTTTCAAGTGGATTGTCATTTTGCTGCATGCTAGTATCATATCTCACACTTATCCGTTATCCTCACAGAAGGTTCTTGGTGAGTCCTCACAAATGGACTCCATAGACTCCTCCAGCAGCTTTAGGAATAGGCAGAACATTCAGAGAAATACATGTCTCTGATCTCATTTTTATGTCTGGGGCTCCACCCAATATGAGGTCACCTCGTGTTCACTCCTACCATTTGCCAACTCATTTCCAGCCTAGGTCTTGAACTGCCCTTAGCTTTCAAGTCTCTGGGTGTCTCTTTCTTATCAGTACACTTGACTTGTGCACCATGGTCTTTGACACTGACCTTCTTCCTTGGGAGTAAACCCAAATCACTGTGCTGGATTGGCTCTTTATGGCCTCTTTACTGGCATCTCTAGAGGTGGAAATTATGACATCATCTAAGCCAATGATTCCCAACATAACGGATGATAAGATCACTTGAGTATTTATTAGACATTCCAATTCCTGGGCCCTGCTCCATACCTACAGCATCAGAATATCTGAAATAAAGCCTTGAATTAACAAGCATCCCAGGTGAGTCTTGTGATCAGATGAGACAAAGAAACCCCTAAAATATTGAATAATATTTTACCAACTGATCTGATGATTTTCAGGCTCAATTGACAATCAGAAATTAGGCACTCTGGAGAAAGAGATCACTAATTTTAGGGACTGAGAAGCATTCCTTCTTATCAGTTCCTATTTTTCCAGCTATTAATATAAGGAAGTATATTTCCTAATGGACCACTAATAGAGACACTAGCTGTGTTATCTAGAAAAAGTCACTTAGGAACTCTGAACTTCAATTTCCTCATTTATAGAAAAAAGGTAGAGTTAGACCAGATTAATAGTTATATTTCATGCGTACCCACTAGAATCACTTTAGGAGATTTTAGAACCTATCTCCTGCAGGGATTCCAATTTAATCAATCCAAGTGATTCTCCTATGTAACTAAGGTTAAAATAAAGTCAATTGGTGATTTTTAAGATGGCTTCTAGGGATAGGGTTGTGGCTCAGTGGTAGAGCACTTGCCTAGCATGGGTGAGACACTGGGTTTGATTCTCAGCAACCCATAAAAAAATAAATAAAAGGGGCTGGGGTTGTGGCTCAGCAGTAGAGTGCTCGTCTAACACGTGTGAGGCCCTGGGTTCGATCCTCAGCACCACATAAAAACAAATAAACAAAATAAATGTATTGTGTACAAATTAAAAAATAATAATAATAAATAAAATAAAGTCATTGTGCCCATATATAACTAAAAATAATATTTTTTAAAAGATGCCTTATAGGCTGGGGTTGTGGCTCAGTGGCAGAGTGCTTGCCTAGCATGTGTGAGGCACTGGGTTCAATTCTCAGCACCACATAAAAATAAAAAATAAATAAAAGATAAAGGTCCATTGACAACTAAAAAAAGTTGAAAAAAATGCCTTCAGGCTCTGAAATAGCTCTTTGATTTTATAATTGTATCATTAAATTTTTGTATCAATTGTAGACATTTATTTTTTGCCCTATATAAAAAATAATGATAAGAATATATTTATCCATCCCTTTAGTATTTCAACAATTTTTTGTTGTGGATCGCCTACAGTCGAGCAGCTCCTGTGCTAGTTACTGGGGATACAGCAATACATGAGAAACATGTCCAAACCCACATGGAAAAATAAATATTGGGCCAACATTACAAATGTGATAGTGATCACAAAAGAATACAGAGAGATACAAGGACACATAAAAAGGGACTTAACCTACTCTTTCAGGAAAGGCTTGTAGGAGGAAGTGACATTTAGGTTGAAACCTGACAAATGAGTTGGAATTCTCTGTGTGTGCTGAGCTAAGGAGAACAGCATATTGGAAGCACCTGAGGTGAAAAGAGGAGTATACTAGAAAGAGAAAGAACACTAAAAAATCTGAAACTAGTAAGCAAATGGGAAAAAAGCACAAGTGAGGACCAGGCAAGACCCAGAAAGAGAGTTTAGTACTTATCCTAAGAGCACTGCTGAGAATTTGACTACTTTAAACAGGTGCTAACATGATAAGATTTGCATGTTTTAAAGTCCCTACAGTTTTGGAGTGCAGAGATGCCTGAGTGAGTGGCCACTGGGAAAATAGGCAGTTGCAGTAGTCAGGTAAAATATGTTGGATCAAAGTGACGGGAGAAAAATGGGAAAAGGTGAATAGATTCAAGATACCACCTGAGAAAAATTCAGATGATGTTGGTGACTGATAGTACATAAGAGATAAAGAATCCTGAGTCAAGGTTTCAAAAACTTGAGTAGTTAGGACACGTCATCTATAGATAAAGAATCCTGGAGGAGGAGCAAAAGTAGAAGGGTCATGAATTCAGACTGGGACACACTGAGTGCAAAACACTTGTGTTTCATCTAAGTGGTGGGCTTGAGAAAAATGAGTCTGGACTCAGAGGGAAGACTTGGACTAAAGTTATAAATCGAGAGCTGTCAACATATAAATGATAATGGAAGTCACCAGAGGTGAATGAAATCTCCTACAACGTGCCAAGAGCTATGGAAGGCACTGGGACTACATGCTCAAATGGTTCACAGTCCAACAAATAATATCATGCATGTGCAAGGACAGAATTTTAATTCAACTTACATGAAAACTACATTCAAAATTCCCATTACTGATCACTGCTGGTATATCTCCTCTCTGTTCTACTCTCTGGAGGTTTACCTGTCAATTCATCCAAAAGTTGACATGTCAACACTGTAGACTTCAATAAAGAGTATCTCTTAATTTACTTAGAGATCTCACTCAACTTTTAAAAGTAAAATTTGCAAGTTGAAACATATTTGCACTGATTTTACATCTTTTAAATATCATTGAACAAGACAATCTAGGGAGTAAGATTTCATGCTTGGTCATTCTCATAATGATGTGAACTTTATAGTTTACAGGGCTGTGATCACAAAGCCCAAGGTCTGTTAGGCCTGTGCCACATGTAAATAAGTTCACAGTCTACAGAGTTCTTGGGACATGATTTGTTTTTTAAATGTACTTTGTAGCTTAAAAGAGCACTGCACCAAACTGCCAAGCCTTCTTTTTGAAATTTCACTTGATACCATAAATAATTATCTATCAATCTAATAAAATTGACATTTCTAATATTCAACCCTTCTCCAGTAATTCTTTTTCCTTCCTCCCTTCTTTTTGTTCTTCCCTCAATCCTCTCTCCCTCTCTTTTTTTCCTTTAATTCTCTGCATCCCTTCTTTCATTTTTTCCTCCATCCTGCCTTCATTCTCCAAACAGTTTCTGCCTCAAAGCTTTTATGGAATAAAATAGGATACACATATAAAATATACACACCATATACAATAATGTTAATTGTCTCTTTTTTGCAAAGCACTTAGAACCACACCTAATGGTAGTTCTGATGTTAATATATCAGAAGTAGAAGAGCTTGCATAGAATATTTTATCCAGTTTACCCATTTTATAAATCAAGAAAAGGAAACTGTTTTCAACCAGTGTGCTTGAAAATCATCTTAAGATTGATTTGGCCAGAATGTTAGATTTCACACAAATAATGGCAGACACTACATTGTATTATTTTATTAAGTCAGCAGGTCTAGTATAGAATTGAGATGTGCTATGTGTAAAATACCTAAATGAATTTTGAAGTCAATATTTTAAAAGGTAAAATACCTCAATTTTTATATTGATTTACATGGTAAAATACTAATGTTTTGAATATTGAGTTAAATAAAATATATTATTGAAGTTCATTTTACCTGTTTGTATTTACTTTTTAAATGTGGCTACTAGAAAATTTTATATTAAATATGTGACTTGCCTATTTGATTCATGCTATATTTCTATTGAACAGAAGTATTCCAGAATAATATTATTTATCTCATAAGGTTTTTGTTAGTTAATTAACATTTCAGGTCTTCATAAGTTCCTAAGTTCATCCAATATTGCTAAAGAAATTCAATCACCTACAAAAAATATTAAACCACATGTTCTAGAGAATGCTGAGAATGTACTGGTCACAGATCAATATTGCCCCCAAATTTAATGATTTGTCCAAGGTTACACATCTTATTAGTACAGAGATGATATCCGAGGCCCAGGACTATTTATTTTCTCATTGACCTTTTATCGTAGTAGAGTTCCATGAACAAAATTGTGAAATGGTTTTCAATGGCTGCAAAACTGGTTTCAGTTGAATTCAACAAATATTTGAATACCTAATAAAAGGTGCCAGCTGGATGCCATGGTACATGCTTGTAATGACAGCAACTTGGGAAACTGAGGAAGGAAGATGCAAGTTCAAGAACAGACTCAGTAACTTAGATCCTCAGTAACTTAGTGAGACCCTGCCTCAAAATAAAAAAAGAAAGACAGAGAGAAGGAAACAGAGAGGGAGAGGGAAGGGAAAGGGGAGAGGGAGAGAAGAAGGAAAAAAGCGAGAGAGGAAAGGAGAAAAAGAATGACGGGTGTAACTGAGGTAGAGTGTCCCTGGGTTCAATATATAGTACAAAAAAAAAAAGGTGCAAAGTACTTTGCTAAGTAGTAGTAATTATAGGGCTTAAGCTTTATCATTTTAATGTCTGGGGAACTTTCCTTTAAGTTTAAATGAACAACAAGATTATTTTCATCACACATTTCTCATATTCATAATTTAAGTATGACTTAAATTTCTCATAATCATAATTTAAGTACATTCATGTAGGCATGTTTTCCTAAACTTAAAACTCTACACTGAATATTTGATACATGCAAAAAAGCTATTATGTTGATATAAAACATTAATTTTTACTTTTAGAAATATACATTAAGCTGGTGTTGTGGTTCAGTGGTAAGAGCGCTTGCCTAGCATGTGTGAGGTACTGGGTTCAATTCTCAGCACCACATATAAATAAAAGAGTAAAATAAAAGTCCATTGACATCTAAAAATTTTTTTAAAAAGAAATATATATTAAAACCATTATTAACATTTCCCCCAAACAGTAATAATTCTTCTGATTAAAATTTAATTAAACAGACCTGCAGTGTAATATCTGAAATGTACTATTATGAAATCTTTCCTTATAGAATCAGATTTTGATATCTGTTGATATCATTATGTGTTCATGTGTGCTCACCTGCTACTAAAAAACACCTATTAGTTTTTACTTGGGAACTTTTATAAATATCCTTGATGTACTTAGAGTAATTGTACTTCACCCAGGATAATTCTTGGATGCAAGAGTAGTAAGAAAATTACTTTAATTACTTTGTTTAAACTCTCTGAACACTGTTGCTTAGTTGTCTTTTTCTATTAACATCTTGGTTTTATTTAGAACATCAACAAGGAAACCATCCTTTGTTATCTCAGAAAAATTCTACTTTGTTGTGGTCTTCTTCCAATATGATAATGGATTCAATATATTTTTAGTATTTTTACTTAAATATTTGCATCTATATGTGTAAGTATTGGGACTTAAACCATGATAGCTTCAAAAATGGGAGTTTACTCCTTATTACAATGTCTCAGACAGAGTCCAAAAAAAAAACCCTCCATAACTTGAGGTATATGACCTCATTTTATGTTTTATTACCAAGATATTAAAATAGCATGGCTTCCCAGAAGTAAAGATGTTATTCTGGGAATTTTGCTTAACTTGGAAAAAATGGGAAAGAAGTAGCTTTAATGCCCTCACCCACTTTTAGTAATAAGTGATAAGAAAGACAAAACAGTGCTGGGGTTGTGGCTCACTGGTAAAGCATTTGCCTAGCACCTGTGAGGCACTGGATTCGAGTCTCAGCACCATATATAAATGAAAAAAAATAATGGTCCATTAACAACTAAAAAATATTTTAAAAAAGAAAGACAAAACAATGCACATATTAAAGAATCCTCTTAAAAGACTTGTGCCACTTCTTAGCACAAAAGAAAAACAAATGATCTCAAAGATGTGGAGAAAATATTACATTTCATTAAAAAAACAAGATAATACCATTTTCCCCTCTCCCCATTAAATTTATAACACAAAGGATGGGGAAAATATTCAATCTCCTATCATACCAAGGAATCCAAGAAGTAAATGGGACTCTGGTGTTTACTGATGTATCTATAACATCTTTTCTGCAGGGCAATTTGTTAAAATGCATAAAAGGTTTAAAAATACATATTTACTTTGTGTTGGGTACTCCACTTTTAGGAATTTCTCTTAAAAATATGAGATACATACAAGTAATTATGTATAAAAAGAATGTTCAGTAGTGTTAGTTATAATAGCAAGTGTTTAAAACAATCTAAATATCTAACAATTAAAGGTAAATTTTAGTTTAGTTATGGTTAGACTAAAACAGAAAGACTCAAATCATAAGTGAAAAAGGAAACTACAAACTGACACCACAAAAAATAAAAATAATTAGACATTATTATAAACAACTATAAGTCAACAAATATAATAATTTAGAAGAAATGAACAAATTTTGAGACACATACACTGTACCAAGATTGAATCATAAGGAAATAGGAAACTTGAGCAGTCCAGTAGTGAGTGATGAGATTGAATCAACAATTAAAACTTTCCCATAAAAGAAAAGCCCAGGACCAGATAGATGAATTGCTGAAATACATAAAACACTTGAAGAACTAACACAAATTTTTCCTTAATTATTTTAAAAACTTGAAGAGAAGGGAATTCTTCAAAGCTCATACTACAAGGACTGAATTACCCTGATATCAAAACCAAATTAGGACACAGCAACAACCATAAAAAATAAGCTATACATCAATATCTATGATTTTGAACACAGATTCAAAAATCCTTAACAAAATACTAACAACCCAAATCCAACAGCACATTAAAAAGACTGTTCACTATGATCAAGTGGGATTCATCCCAGGGATGCAAGGATAGTTCATAAATATGAAAATCAATAAGTGTTACACACCACATCAACACAATGAAGCACAAAAACATTATGAGCACCTCAATAAATGGAGAAAAAGCATTTTATAAAATTTAACATCACAGGCTAGTGATGTGGCTAAATGGTAGAGTACTTGGCTAGCATATATGAGGCCCTGAGTTTGATGACCAGCACCACAAATAAGTAAGGAAAAAAGGAAGGAAATAAATAAATAATTCAACACCTCTTTATGATTAAAAACTCAGAACTAATAAATTAAGTTATAAAAGAAATATACCTCAACATCATAAAGGATATATTTAACAAACCAACAACCAACATCATACTGAATAGGGAAAAGCTGAAGGCTTTACTATCTAAAATGTGGAATCAGACAAAGATGCCCATTTCAACACAAGAAATCAGTCAAGAGAGAGAAATAAAGGGCATTCAAATGGGAAAAGAGGAAGTCAAATTGTCCTTGTTGACAGCCAACATGATCCTACAGAGAGCAAACCCCAAAGACTCCATCAAAAAAAAAAAAAAGAAAATTTCTAGAACTAATGAATTAGCAAAGTTCCAAGATACAAATGTACATATAAATTCAATAGCACTGTCCTACACCAACACAAAATTATCTGAAAAAGAGATCAATAAAAATCAATCTCATTTACAATAGCTACAACAAAATAAAATACCTAGAAATACATTTAACAAAAGAGGTAAAAGATCTATACAATAAAATTTATAAAACAATGATGAGAAAAAATGAAGAGGACACAGACAAATTAAAAGATAGCCCACATTCATAGGTTGGAGGAATCAATAACGTTAAAATGTCCATAAAGATTAAATGTTCAAAGTGATCTACAGACTCAATGAAAGCCTTATCAAAACACCAATGGAATTTTTCACAGAAAATGTAATACGAAAAAATATATATTTCATATATATGTTGAAATATATGAAAATACCAATTTTCATTTTTCATGGGAAAAAACAATCCTAAAATTTGTATTGAAGTACCAAAAACTGGGAATAGTGAAGGCCAACTTGAACAAAAAGAACAAAGCAGGATCCATTATACTGCCTGACTTTATACTACAAATTGGCATAAAAAACAGATACACAGGCCAACGGAACAAAATACGGAATCTAAAAGGAAACCCATGCATCCATAAACTGATTTTCAACAAAGATTTAAGTAGTGGAAAAAGGACAGTCTTTTCAATAAATGATGTTGGAAAAAAATGTATAGCCATGGGAGATTAATTAAACTAGACTCCTGTCTCTTAATAGTTACAAAAATCAACTCAAAATGGATTAGACTTAACTGTAAGACCTGAAACTACAAGAAAAAAAATGGGAAACACTGAGGACATTGAAATGGGCAAGAACTTTTCTTGACAAGACCTCAAAAGCATAGGAAATAAAAGCAAAAACAGATCAATGGTATGACATCAAACTACAAAGCTTCGCACAGGGGTGGGTATGCAGCTCAGTGGTAGAGCACTTGTCTAGCATGTATGAGGCCCTGGGTTAGATTTGTATCATTGAAAACACAAAAAACTTCTGTCCAGCAAAGGAAACAACCATCAGAGTAAAAAAACACCCTACAAAATAGGAGGAAATATTTTCAAACTATACATCTGACTAGAGTTTAATACCCAGAATATGTAAGTATATTAAAAAAAAAAAACTCAGTAGCAAAAAACAACAAAAAACAAGTAACTTACCTAAATAGTCACTTCTCAAAAAAAGACATATAGAAAAATGCTCAACATCATTAATCATCAGGGAAATGTAAATAAAACCACAATGAGATAACACTTCACTCCAATAAGAAAAACTATTATTAAAAAGACAAAAAGAAATAAGTAATGGCAAGGATATAGAGGAAAATTAATTCTTGTATGCTGTCAGTGTACATGTAAATTATTGCAGTCACTGTGGAAAACAGTATGGAGGTTCCTCAAAACATTAAAATAGAACTATTAAATGATACAGCAATCCCACTATGAGGTATATATCCAAAGAAAATGAAGTGAGCATATTGAAGAGCCATCTGCATGCCTATGTGCACTGCAGTACTATATAATAGGCAAGAAATGAAAACAATCTTGTTAATCAGTGGTTAATGGATAAGGAACATATGGTATAAATATACAGCAAAATGCTACTAACCCTTAAAAAGATTGAAATCCTGTCATTTGTAACAACATGGGTGGAGTTAGAGGACATTATATGAATTGAGATAAGCCAGGTACAGAAAGACAAGCACCGCCTGATCTGATGCTATAGTTACACCTCACACCCACTACAAAAATGAACTCAAAATACATTATAGGTCTAAATGGAAAATCTCAAGCTATTATAAATATTTGTGATGTTGGTTTAGGTAAGAACTTTTAGATTAAACCACAACAGCACAATCTATAAAGAAAAAATAAGTAAACTGGACCATACAATTTAATAATTGGCAGGGCGTGGTGGCGCACACCTGTAATCCCAGTGGCTCTGGAGACTAAGACAGGAGGATCGTGACTTCAAAGCCAACCTCAGCAACAGCAAGGCCCTAAGTTATTCAGTGAGTCCCTGTCTCTAAATCAAATACAAAATTTGGGCTGGGGATGTGGCTCAGTGGTCAAATACCCCCAAGTTCAATCCCCAGTAACCACCCCCCCAAAAAAAAAAATCTATCAAGGGCATAGTAATTAACTGTAAATATTTAGTGAGAGATTCCCTGAAGAATCATATTGTTGCTGGTCATTTTATTATTATTATAATTTAAAACCTTATCATCTATCCTAAAGAATTAAAGTCATCATACTATGGTAATACATGCATACCCATGTTTATAGCAGCACCATTCACAATAGGCAAACTATAGAACCAGTCTAGGTGTCCATCAATTGATGAATGGATAAAGAAAATGTGTTTTATATACACAATGGAGTTTTATTCACCCATGAGGAAAAATGAAATTGTGTCATTTTTAGGAAAGTAGAGCTTGTTATGCAGAATAAGCCAAACTCAAAAAGTCAAGGGTTATAAATTCTTTCTTATGTGGAAGCTACACAGGAAAAAGGAAGAGAAAGTTGGCAGAGGATCTCCTGAAAATTGAAGAGAGATCAGTAGAGAAAAGGGACCAAAGGGAGGCAAAGGAGAATGGTACCAGCCAAATTATATTGTTCTACTGTGTGTATGTACAAATACATAACAATACATCCCACCATCATGTATAATTATAATGCACCAATAAATATATGGAAAAACCTTTTAATCCTGATTTAAATTAAAAGTATTAGTATGGCTTCATGATGCATTTTATCTTTAAAAAATCATTTCCTAGCTTTTTACTCAGAGAAGACCTAGATAGAACAGATATGATCATCTCATTAGCAATTAATCATCTCCCACATCAGCACCAAGATTGTGTCTCTAACACTATTTTCCAACTAAACAATGCAGGGCTTCTGGGAAAATTAACTGATCTTAAGTCTAGGGCAAAAAATACACAAAGTGAATCTGCAACATCTTTTCACATTCAACTATCAAAGACTACCATCATGTATAATTATAATGCACCAATAAAAATATGGAAAAACCTTTTAATCGTGATTTAAA
Source organism: Marmota monax (assembly GCF_021218885.2). Taxonomy (NCBI): domain Eukaryota; kingdom Metazoa; phylum Chordata; class Mammalia; order Rodentia; family Sciuridae; genus Marmota; species Marmota monax. Next base: position 22,647,237 of record NW_026692781.1, read on the forward strand.
TTAAAAGTATTAGTATGTCATGTCAAAGGACTCAGGAGTTAACTTAAAGAAGCTCTCACTGACAAAGATAGAATATTAATAACTTCAGTGGTTTGGAAAACATGATACGTGTTTAACCCAGACACTGTTAAATTCTACAGAACAACCCCATTTCTTTTTTTAAAATTTTTTATTCTAATTTGTTATATATGACAACAGAATGAATTACAATTCATATATATATGAAGCCACATATATAGAGCACACTTTTTCATATTTCTGGTTGTATACAAAATATATTCACACCATTCGTGTCTTCATACATGTACTTTGAATAATGATTTCAATCTCATTCCACCATAATTTCTTACCCCATGCCCTCTCCCTTCCCCTTCCATTCCTTTGCCCTATCCAGAGTTCAGAACAACCCCATTTCTTATCAAATAAACTGTGAATGAGCAGAGAGGAAGAGATTGAAGGAGAAAGGGTAAGAAAAGGAGGAAATCTACAGATTTAAAGAATTGAGGGACATAATAATCAACTGTAATCTACACATATATGTAGAACATTATTTGGACAAAGTATAAAAAGAGAATTTATGAAACAATCTGGAAATTTAAAAATAGTATTTGGATATTTAATTATAGTGAATTGCTGTTATTTTTATAAGTAATAACTTGATAATATTTTTTTAATTTTGTAGTTATAGATGGACAGAATGTCTTTATTTTATTTATTTTTATGTGGTGTTAAAGATCGAACCCAGTGCCTCACACATGGTAGGCAAGCGCTCTACCACTGAGCTACAGTCCCAGCCCTTAATTATATATCTTTAAAGTTCTTATTTTAAAAAGATGCACAATGAATGATTCATGCACAAAATGATATGGAATCTGAGGTCTGCTTCAAGATGAGGGAGAAGACAAGGGGTTGGGGACATATATGAAACAGGAGTCCACAAGTTGAGAATGATTAAAGCTGAGTAATAAGAACATAGAGGTTCTCTATTCTCTTTGTGTTTTTTGTATATGTTTGAAAGTTTTCATGATAAAAAGTTTTTCAAAGAAGGTGCTAATTTCTACCAGGAAAAATAAAACTGAAGCTTGTGAACAAACAGAAGTAATACTTCTCAAAATGTGGTCTAATGATCAAATGCCTCTTCACAAGCACTTATAGGGCCTGTTTCAAAATACAGATTCCCTCCAAATCTAGAACCTCTGGGAATCTACTTGGGAATTTTAACTGTGTGTTGAATTTTTTATAACTATTCCTTTATAGCTAAAGCACTTGGGAAAGAAAGGTCTTCCTAGGTGGCTTATTAAGACTGCATCCTTAGAGATGAACTGGATCTCAAAAGAGCATTTCAAACTCTTTTTCCTGGAAATTTATTTTTGAGTATTACATATCCAAAGGATTTACAATATTAGTTTGTTTTTATTTTTTGTCCTATTCATATTTAAGTAACCCTTTTGTGAGTTTCATAACACTCTTATAATGCAGATACTTATGATTACACTTATTTTGCAGACAAGGAAACTGAGGCATAGAGTTCTTAAAACATTTTCAAAGTTGTACAGTGAATTAGAGCTATGTCAGATTTAAAAGTTAGGAATTTATACTTTTAGGCTGGAATTTTCTTATCCAGAGGTGTGAAATAATTTCCTAACTACTTCAAAGAGGAATTGACGGGATGCTACAGTTTTTTTTTTTTCTGCTTTTGTTGCATTTTGTTTTATTTATCGATAGGGATTAAGTTAATTTTTATAATGAAACTCTTCTTATCAGAAATTATGATTTTAGAATCTAAAACCACTAGTCATGAATAATAAAGACAAAAATAATATATTGTATAGCTCGGAAACTTCTATTACTCTAAGAGAACTTATCTCTCTAATAAAGGATTATATTACACTAGCTTCAGAGATCTAGCTTCCGATTGTGTTTCTCAGGAAGGACATGTCTTTCCTTTCTAGTTCTTTCTCTAGATCTTTCTCTATTAAGTAACTTTACTTGTATTTCATAAGGGACATAATATTTTGGCTACTGTCCTTATGAAATTCATTAAAGATTTCATGTTCTTCAAGAAAACAAAGTTTATGAATGAATGAATTCCTGAATTGAATAAGTGAAAAAATGATTCAGGATCTCATGAGTCTTCTGAGAGGAATGTTCAACCTAGATAAAGGTTTCTTAAAAGAGTCAAACTAAACACTTTAATTTAAACCCTGTACATTGTAGAAGAAAACACAATAACTGGTTTATACCCACAGAGGACTCTATCTACTTGTTTTTTGTCTTAACTTGACTCCAAGTAAAATCACAAGTGGCATAATAATTTCTGATTTTTCAAACAAAATAGCATCCCAAGTTCTAAGTGCCCAACTTCCCTCAAACACTTTCATCTCCTCCCACTTCCCTTGATCCTACATACATTCCTCCTGCAAAAGCCATCCTGTGACCCTACTTTCAGAAGGCTTCAACCACATAGCCTCAAGCACAGTGGAAGCCACACCTATGATTAACATTAAACCAACAGTAAGTATTGCTTTGGTGATCCAGAATTTAACCTCAGCCTTACACACCCAACTTCCACTATAAAATCATTGGGCACTCAAACACATATCCATGTGTTGTTTTGTTTTGTTTTCCTAGGTCAAGTCAACATTGCAATGATTTTTAAACCAAACAAAACCTACAGGCAAACACAGGTGAACTGAGGTAACTTGCTTGCTTACACCATAGCAATACAGGTGGAATTTTCCTGACTAGTTGCTTCACAAAGAGAAACTAATTTAAGATGCCACGACAGAAATGTATGGTGGCCATAAATAAATTTTGATTAACGACTTGTTAAAATTTTATTATTGCCAGCTAAGGGTAAAACCACCTCAGCTAAGAAGACTTCTGTATTATAATGAGGGGATTCTATAAAGAAAAATATACTCTGAATTTGTAAATAGTTATCACTACTATATCATGTATACTTTACTTGTTCTTGTTGATTCACTCAGGTGGACACATATCTGCATGATTTTCCTTCCTTCATTTTTTTTTACAGTACTAGGGCTTGAACCCAGGACCTCATGCATCAAGCTGCATTCCCAGCCATTTCTATTTTATTTTGAGACAGAGTCTTGCTAAATTGCTATATTGTAAGGTTGGCCTGGAACTCTTGATTTTTCTCCCTCAGCCTCCCCAGTAGCTGGGATCATGGTGTGTGCTGCAGCATCTAACCTTCTGCATGTTTTAAAAGTGTCAAATTACAAATTTGATACAACAAATGCCTAATCACTATTTGCTTACTCCGCTGATATTAAAGGTTCAATAACTACTTTATTTAACTGACTCAACCATGTACCATGATCTAACTCACAGAGATGGCTGTGTTTAATTTTGCTTCTTCAAAAATGTAAACCAGGGTAGGGGTTGTGGCTCAGTGACAGAACACTTGCCTCACATATGTGAGGCACTGGATTCAATCCTTAGCACCACATAAAAACAAATAAAGAAAATATATTTTTTAAAATGTAAAATAAAACATTTTAAGCGTGTTCTTAGTTGTTTGGACATTCAGAGGACAGTGGCATCCATGTGGCAGAGTTCAAAAGAAGATAAGATAATTTTGATAAACAGACATGTAAAGGTATGTACGGCAAGTACAGGCAGCTTGTAAAGCATCTTTCACTAGTGTCATTCACAAGCCACATTGACTGCTAGATTATAAGACAGAAACACCCATAAGAACTCTTCGAATGGAGGTAGGAGGAGAGCAGAGTTGAGACCAGGATAAGAAACGTGAGGTGCCTGGGTGGAAAATTCAGAGAGACACACACTTGCAGGACCTGAGAGTGAGTGCATCTTTAAATTTTGCACCCTAGGCACACACTCATCTCATCCTAAGCCCCTGACCTTACCAAAGCCCCAAAGCGATAGTGGCTACGGCATCAGGTACAAGGGTCCCTAATCTTCACATTCCACAGCTAAAGCTAAACTTCAGTATCAATTTTATCTCAAACAGAAAACATCTACTCACCTCTAGCCCAGTCCTTGGAGATTCTAACTTCTCCCTTGAAGGGGCCAAGACCAGCCCAGTGTGCTTTATTATTAGGGCAAAGTCCCTGCATTCTCCCCTCAAACTTCTGTGATAAGAACTGGGTTGTCCCTCTCTCAAATCCTCCAAACATCCTTGTAAACACCAGACCAGTATCCAGGCCCTCTACCTTCTGACAGAATTCCTTAGATTGTGATATTACCTTTGCCCTGCTGGTCTAGCTGCTTAAGAGTCTGTGGTTCAGTCTATTTCTTTACAAGTGGATCTCAGTTTTTTCTACCCTATCAGAGTTAATAGAACCATCAAATCATTGTGACAACCAAAAATGTCTTCATATATTTTTTAAATCATCAGCTAGGGATACCCCTAGCCTTGGTGAGAATCATTGGAAGAAAAGACATATCTTCAGTAAGAAACAAGTCAAGAACTTCAAAGCCTGGATTTTTCTGTTTTAATGATTCATAAACCTTGTTTGTGTAAAAATTATCTAGGATAACTGCTGATCTATTTAACACACATTCTTGTAAAGCTTAATATGTGCCTGAAACTATTAAAGAACTCCCTATCAATATAATCTCATTTAAATCCTCACCATAACACTTTGAGTTAGGCACTGTTATTACTCCCATTTTATGGATTAGGAAACTGGGACTTGAGAGATTAATGATTTACCCAAAGTCACACATCACATAAATGTAGAAGCTAAAATTCAAACCTAGGAGTTTTGAATACAGGGTTAATGGTAATAAGCACTATTCTATAAGGCAAACAACCAGATCCCATGCCCAAAAAAAAAAAAAAAAAGACTAGGAAGTCTGTATCTGAATAAGACTTCCGGGTGATTTTATATATGAGAAGGGCACTCACCTATGGACTGATATTTGGGAACCACAGAACTATACCAGACTTCATTTGAGAGAGACAGTCAGAGGACAAATCTACATTGGAGTATACTGAAAAGGCATGGAAGAATAATAATTGGGGACTGTTCATTCAGAACCTCAGAATACAGACTAATAGCATCATTTTAATAAAATGATCCATGATGAACTATATATTGTTGGAATAAAATAAAGGATGTAGCATCACGGGAATACTATAAATAGCATTAATAAACATGAATTATCCTATTAATTAGAATACACAACAGCAATGTATCATGAACAGAGGAAGAATAGCCTAGCTGGTTGTAGAGTGGGCTGTAGAAGGATAGTCCTGCACCAGTTGGGCATGAAAAATAATATCAGCTAACCCCAAAGTGTGAGGTTAAACAGCACAGAACTTGCAGCAACTGAAGAAGTAAATAGAAGCAATTGGATAAACACAAAAAGAAAAAAACTATAAAAATGTAGAAACAGGTTAGCACCATGCCAATATGATCATCATCACTTTGTTTACTATTGTCATCCTGAGTGGTTCCTTTGAAGAAACAAAAACAACAGAAGAAGGCAAAGTCATAAACAACAACCCACTTTTAAAAGGAAATTAACTGATGTATACCAATAAGCAGTTTGTGGATACTCAATATGGACATAATTGTGAGTCAAAAAAATCAATCAATTTAAACATTAACTAGAATTCATACTTTTCTAGCCAGACAATAGATGATGGGGTGCAAAGAGGACTGTATTGGGATGCTCAGTCTCTTTAGTTTTATATATAAACTTCATCTCTAGACACTAGTTAAAAAGATATCCCAATTGATGAAGTTCATTCCAAGGTTTTTGAAAATGGATCCAGAGGTGGTTTAAAAGAGAAATGCCACCAATTTTCATTAATATAACATTTGGCAGTAAAAGTCTTTAAAAAATATTTACCTTGTACCTTAGCCTCCAAAACTAAATGAACTTTTCCAAAATTTCAGCATACTACATAGTTTTTTTTAAGGGCCAATTATATTAAGAAAGGTAAATAAAGTTCACTTTCATCCAACCTCTTCAACTTACTATAACCCCAAGTTTCATTTTTCACTGCTCTTTCATATCCTGGAACTAAGTGATACTTACCTTTAGAACCCCTATGTCTTTGCAAAACAAGAGTCTTTTCTACTACCCTGCGTTTTTCTATTATATTTTCCCCTAATAGAGTTTCAACTATATTAATTATAACTACATAATTAATACATAATAATTACATATTAATTATAACATTTAACCAATTTAGTAATTTCTATTTCAGAGAGAATTGGATGGATGTTAATAATTGACAATGGTCACATGCAATCATGTTAACAGATTAACCGAACTCCTAAGTATACAACACAACCATCTACCACTATACCCATTCTGTTCACACCTTCTGAAGGTGACAGAAATGAACATGTTCATTAACATGACCCAAAAGGATAGCTATTCTAAGACATATAAAAACAAAAATAAAGTTTTATAAACTTAAAATTATTTTCATAAATGTTTCCATAATCAACTTTATAAATAAACTAGTTTTCTAACACTTAATCATTGACTTAATTCAATATTACCTCAAGGTTTTAAGTTATGGATTTATGTTTAAATTTATGCAGTACTAAATATAATTATTATTGATATAAAAAGTTTATCTGAATGCTCATTTTTTTCATAAATTTAAACATTATGAAGCAGTAATACAAACTTGATTAATCAATAAAATAAGTTTAGTAAATTTCAGTAGTGTATCTTTTTATGAGAAAACAAATCTAAATGTTATAAAGTATAAAATATGTACATGTATTTTACTTAACATTGATACATCAGAGAAAAGACATATAATTGCTTTTCTTTATTAAATCAAATTTATTGATTCAATTTCATTTTTCCAAAGATTCACTTTAATTACATAAATGTGATTCTTAAAATGTTTCTGAGCTAGCAGTTTTATAAAAAGAAATTTTTTCCTAAAAGTCTAGCACATTTAAAGTACTGGGGATTTATACAACTGCTTATAAACTCGATAAACCAAAGGCATTTTAAAATAAGGGACATTATAGTAGATTTATTAATACCCTTTAACACAGTGAAATATAAAGCCTGTTAAAAGTATAAATACAGAGACACATACAGAGCTTATTGTTTCATTTTTACAACCTCAATCTCAGATTGCAAGAAAAACACAGAAACAAAACTTCACCAGTTCAAATCTTACATAGCTATTCTCCTTCTTAGTGAGTACAAAATTAATTTGAAATCACAAAAGACAAAAAAAAAAAAACTAACAAACTGAGTTCACTGGCATCTGGGTTCACTGGCATCTCTCTTCTAAAAGAGACTAGATGTCTGTCATCCAACAAATATCACCAAATGGTTAAACCATAATCTAAAATTCCAATCATTGCCACTGCCTCTGTGGAATAATTTATTAGAAATGTAAAAAAGCAAAAAAAAAAAAAGAAGAAGAAAGAAAGAAAGAAAAAGGTAAAACAATCAATAAAAAGAAAAAATAAAAAGTATGGATTTTATAATCTTTAGGATTTACTCCAAAAGCCAATAAGATATACCTTGGGCTTACCCCCTGGAGTGCATTCCTTTAAGTCATACAGTCTGGCTTCATCACGAGTCCACTTGACCATCTCCACATAAATTTGATATTTTCAATATTAGAGAATAATTTTCAAAAATCATGTTTCCCATGAAAATATGAAGTTAGCACAGGGCAAAATTTTATTAAACTTATTAATAAAAGATCCAATAAAATGTTAAACCAATTCAAAGAGCATTTACAACTATGCAGTATGTTAGTAAAGAAATGTTAGTAAGTCACATCCTGTGGTGTTATCTGGTCCACAAAACAAATTATTTGTACTTCAACCAGACAAAAATCTACAAGTTAATCTCTTTCCTTTGCCCTCTTCCTCTATAGTTAATCCCTGCCTGAGTTGGGCTGATTTACTGTCAATAGAAAGTCAAGCCCAGAAGAGCACTGAAAGAACACCCAATAATCTCTTTAGCCTATTTCCAAATTTTGGTCTTTTTTTCCCTTAGAGGATGATATATTGCAAATACTGCATGGGATATACACTAAAAAAAAAAACTATTCATTCATCTGAAATTCGTACAAAACTATGTTTTAATTTGGCAACCCTAACCACAAGTCGACAAAAACGTATCTGGTCAGTACAGTTTTGTTCCAGCACTGTATGTCTTTAATCTTTACCTTAGCTTCATATCTTTGCCTAGATAATAAACATTAACTGTGTTTTTACTGAGCTACTATTCTTTACATTTACCACTGGGAGGCGCATAACCTTGGATGTGAGGGAGTGAAGAGATCGCAAAAGCGCTTCTACCTCCAGTCCACTAGGGGACGACTCGGGACCCTCGTAGGCTCCGCACCAGGTTCTGCGGTTTTGCACGCTAAGTAGCTATGCGCATGCGCATAGATACTTTTGGGCCAGACCTGGTCTGCGCGTGCGTCCGAGTGCAAATGACATTGGTAGGATTCAGAAGGGAGATGGAGGGGGAGTGGAGCCTCTGAGAACGCGCACGCGCCGTGTTTGGGACTAAAGGCGGCTGACGCTTCCAGTGTGCATCCTGCATATGCTGCGCGGCGTGGAGATGCCCATCCGTGGGACGCGGTCAGACGATAGCGCTGTGTTGGTTTCCACCGATAACTCTACCGCACAGAAGGAGGAGCTTAGCAACAAGGTGAGCGTGGGATGCAACGAGAAACTTCGGGGCCCGGGACCTGGCGTCACTGGGCCCCAGAGATGGTCTGCCGCGGGCAACCTGGGGACTTGGCTCCACCTTAGCTTTACTGCTCTGCTTTGTTCTTCTCATTCGTAGCACTTGACAGCTGCAGTTAATCCTTTCCTGAAATAGTGGCATTAACTTAAGGGAGAACTTGAAACTTGCCTTGAGACTAGACCCAGGTGAGGGTCACATTGGGGCGGAGGTTTTGGTTGATTTTTGCCCCCTTGCTCATTTTAAACCAGCCAAACCTCAAATCTGTTGGGCCACGAATATTCTCCACCCAGTTATCCGTGCCAGCAAACTGGGAGTCATCCTTCATGTCCATCACGAAGACCTATATGTTCTGCCTCTGAAGCTCATTTTAAACATGCCCCTTTCATCTCAGTGCTTAGTACACTCTTAACGCCACCGAGCAGCCACCTTCATATCCTGTCGGGACCCCAGCAAAGGCTTACTAAGGTATCTCCTCCTCTCAGTTGTTACTTTTTCTTACCTAGATTATAACATGCGTCTGATTGTCACTTCTCTCCTGAGAAAAAGGGGAAGAGGAAGTCAACATAGCATTAATCTTAACTGCCATAAATAGACAAAATCTTCAAACCTCCATGAAGAAGAATAGGTATAGCCTCTCACATATTAAGTGTCCTAGATTCTACTTGGTTCTGCCCCAAACTACCAGTGACATGTTGTGCAAGTGTCTTTTATCTCCCTATATCAGTATCCTTTGACATAAAAACTATATCTGCCATTCCTAAAATAAATGGGAAAGTACTGTACAAGCAAACTAAATTCTGGAGAAGATTGTACAGATTTTGCCTCGGAATTTAATTCAATCTAGTCCACACTTCTGTCAATTGTGGAGACAGGTGCACATTCATAGTGGTAGGGATGATTTTTCAAAATATAGCCCAGACTGATTGTTACCATAGTAAGCCATTTACTACTGATGTAGTTACTGAAAAGAGTTTAAAAAATATTTGTTTTTACTTAATTGAGCTGTCTTCTACTGATTAAAATGTGTAGTCTAGTTCAACAGTGCCAACACTGTGCTTAGTCTAATATCCAAAGGGGAATGATTCAATCACAAAAGTGATAACATCATACTGCCCCAGATAGGGCATTTAGTACTATTTGGTAGATCTAAATGTCTGAATGTATCATTTAGTACATAAGTTGATAAATATGGAAAATGGAAAACCCCAAGATAGTGTAGCCTGGGGAAAGGAAAGAAGAAGCCATACATTGATAGCTTTCATCTCTTTGAGATAAACCCTTTTTAGATGCTGGCCACTGGTGGGGAGAAAGTGTTTCATGAAATCTAGAATGATAGTCTCTAGGAAACACTAATCTCTTCCAGATAAATCCTCTCCAGGCGCTGGTCACTGACCCCCCAACCCAAAAATCCAAATTGCTGAGTACCCAAACTGACACACACATTAAATTACCTCTCAGTATAACTTATATAAGTCTAAATTCCTCCTTTGGCCAGTGGCTCATTTTCCACCAGGAAAATGGGTCCATTCCTGTGTATAATCCATTCCTGAACAAAAGGCTGAAGTGATCCTTGAAGTTTGCGTCCAGTCCAGTCCTTTTTTGCTAACATAAGTCATGAAAAGCACTAGCAATTAGAAAAAATAGTCCACCTCTTATTCCATTTTTTTAAGCTAACACATAACTTTTAAAAGTTAATCAAAAGATTGGTATTACTTTTGGTGCATGTTGCCTGTTTTTAATAAAAGGTATAAACTGTGTTTAGTAAACTGACCATTGGCATGAATGCTGCTTATTAAAATCAACTTCTCTGTCTGAACTCATTGGGTTACCTAACTCTTGGCAGATAAAACCACTGTTTCCTCCTCTTTTTCCTACCTGTCTCCCCTCATAGACTGCTGTTGGAAAGAACCTATATATTTACAGATTGCCCATTTGGACAATTAGTATGTGATAGCCCCTTATCCTAGCTCATCTTTCAAGTTTTAAAAGAGTCACTTCACGGACTTTATTGAGCAAACTTAGAAAACCTCTGATTTAAAGAGTTTTTCTTTATTTCAATAGATTAAAGAACAAAAAATTATTGTGGATGAACTTTCTAACTTGAAGAAGAACAGGGTAAGTTATTAGAGGAATTCTGAATAGTATGTTGCGGGGGGGTGGGGGTGGGATTGAATATTTGTATTAACTATATAATAAAGTTATAAGAATTATGTGTAAGAATTGCATCTGGCTGGGTGCGGTGGCACATGCCTATAATCCCAGCAACTTGGGAGGCTGAGGCAGGAGGATCGCAAGTTCCAGGCCAGCCTCAGCAACTAAGCAAGGGCCTAAGCAATTTAGTACAATCCTGACTCAAAATAGAAAGAGCTGGGGATGTGGCTCAGTGGTAAGGCACCTCTGGGTTCAATCCCTAGTAACAAGAAAAAAATAAAAGAATTCTATCTGTGTAAGATTTCAGCATCTTTTTAAATTGTAAACGTATTCCTAGTTTGGGCTTTTTTTTTTTTTATGTGTATATAGATAGATTTCATAGTTGAAGATATTTTCCCCTGTCATATTATCATTCACATTATCATTGGAACAAATGTCACTAATTGTACTTTGGTGTCTTGGAGCTACAATCACCAGTGATCTTATTTTGTACTTGAATTGGTGTTTTCTTTTGAAGCAAATGATCTTTAAATATGTTGAGAAGAGGGGATACTGTTCCTTTAAATGATTGTAGAAAACTGTTAACAAAAAAGGATAAATTGCTTCTCCTTCCTCCAAAAAATGTAGACAAATCTTGTAAATATTTGATATGGTTATTTAATTCCATTTCCATCAACATTCATTAATAAGCATGTATAATTACACTGTGAAAACTCATTTTAAAGTTCAAAAAGAAATGATTCTAAAATTTAAAATGATTTAAAAATTTAAAGCATTTTAAAGATTATTTAATAACTGACAGTTTAGACATTTGTGATATTGTCTCTTGTATGATATTAGAGGTTATGTCAAATTAATGCAAGCTTTCTGGAGGAAAAATTGATGGGATGTAGCAAAGCCTTAAAAGTGTATAACCCAGCAGTTCTATTTGTAGTAATTAATACTTAAGACAACAATGGAAGCACACAAGAATTTACTTTAGCATTAATTAGTGAAGAGCTGGGAATACTTTATTAGAGGACTAAGCAAATAAACTATAGTATGTTTTACCATATAATATTGTAAAAGAACACTTATTGATAAGAAAGTGTTGTCAATATTTTCTGATAAAGTAAATAATAAATGTGTAGTTTGGTAGGAGGCTTTTTAAAGAAAATGGTATTGTATACACAGAGGGGAAAAAAATTTTACTTCAGCATAAATAGTATCAATGGTGTGGTCGCATACCTTTATTTGTTCATTTGTTTTTGCTTAAGTATTAGTCTTAACATTTTATTCCTGAAATTCAAGAATAAGTTATAATAGCATCCAGAGTCTTCACATCTACTCTTTTTAGATCAAATCTTAATGTTAGCCTAAATTATGTTTTGCAGAAAGTATATAGGCAACAACAGAACAGCAACATATTCTTTCTTGCAGACCGAACAGAAATGCTTTCTGAAAACAAAAGTAAGTTGTTGAGGTTTTTTCCTTTGTTTGTTTGTTTGTTTTAGTGTTTTGTGTGGAAAGGCACAGAAAATCTTTTGTAGGTTTTCTATGAAAATTCATAATGATGCCTCAATTAAATTATATACAAATGTTTAGATATATGTCTAAAGGTTGATAGTGATTTCTTTCAAGTTATCTTTCCAAATATAGTAACAAAAAAACCCATAAGATGTGTTGGAAAGCAGTAGTTATTAACATGTACTTAAGAATTTGAGAGATCTATGTAGGAAAAACCATTATACCATTTTTTCCCTTTGTTACTGTGAGGTCAGGCAGCGGCGACCAAAAGGAGGCAGATTTAAAAAGGCTGCTGATCGAGGCTTTATTGAGATTTTGCTCCTAGGCGAGACCCTCATACCAACAGGGTGGGTCTGAGGAAAAGTGGACAGCTTGACTGGACTGGAATTTTTATTGGGATTAGGGCAGGAAGGGAGGGTTTGGGACAGGAAAAGGGGATTTTTAGAGTCCCTTGTCCTACTGGGGTTGGTCTAGGGGAGCTGGCCAAGATCCAGGATTGGCCAGGAGACTCCGCTGATTGACAGGTGGTTGGGTCAGCAACTGATTGGTGGTTCTTTTACGCGCAGGTTGCTTGGTGCTTTGTTCCTCAGCCACCTCCATCGACCTAACAGTGACTTTTGGTGAAATACTTTGATCCTCTAAGGTCTCATGGGGTTTAAAATAAGATTGTATGTAAAAGTGCTTAGCCAAATGCCTGAACTAAAATAAGCACTTATTGCACACTATTTCTCTGAAAGATCAACATGCTTTGTTAGTAGCCCATTATAAATTATTATTGGCCCTCACACAGTATGTGTACTTGTTTAGTTTGATCTTGGTAAGTAGCCTAGGTTGGCTTATGAATTACTAAGTAAAAGTTCAAGAATTTTACTTAATATTTTTTCTTTCTCCCTTCCACAGATATCTTGGATGAACTGAAAAAAGAATACCAAGACATAGAAAATTCAGAGAAAACTAAAATCAAGAAATAGTCACGTTGATTTCATAACAATGTGTGGCATCTGTTGTTCTGTAAGCTTTTCTGCTGAGCATTTCAGTAAAGATTTAGAAGAAGATTTACTGTACAGTCTTCAGCGACGGGGCCCCAATAGTGGTAAACAGGTTTTAAAGTCTGGTGTTAACTACCAGTGTTTATTCTCTGGTCATGTCCTTCATTTGAGAGGTGTTTTGACTGCCCAGCCTGTAGAAGATGAAAGAGGTAATGTGTTCCTATGGAATGGAGAAGTCTTCAGTGGAATAAAGTTTGAAGCTGAAGAGAATGATACTCAGATTATGTTTAATTATCTTTCCTCTTGTATGGATGAGTCTGATATTTTATCACTCTTCTCAGAAGTCCGAGGTCCTTGGTCTTTCATATATTATCAAGCATCTACTCATTACTTATGGTTTGGTAGGGATTTTTTTGGTCGCCGTAGCTTGCTTTGGCATTTTAGTAATTTGGGCAAGAGTTTCTGCCTCTCTTCAGTGGGCTCCCAAAAATCTACAGTGGCAAATCAGTGGCAAGAAGTTCCAGCATCTGGAATTTTTAGAATTGATCTCAAATCTACTGCCATTTCTAGATGTGTAATTTTAAAATTATATCCTTGGAAATCTGTTTCTAAGGAGAATGTTATTGATGAATGTGTTAATAGACTGAGTCAAATTTCAGCAGACTTACCAACATTTGTGTCAGTAATAGCAAATGAAGCCAAACTATATCTTAAAAAACCTATTGTTCCTTTAAATATGATATTGCCACAAGCTACATTAGAAACTCAATGCAGAAACACTTCCAACATTCCACCTACAAGAGAGACACTTCGGGTCTTTCTTACAGATGGACACACGAAAAAAGTAGTTCAGCAGTTCATTGATGTCCTAAGTCTTGCAGTCAAGAGACGTGTCTTGTATTTACGAAGGGATGAAAACCTGGTACCAAATGAAGTTTCAGAACTTTGTAATAAGAAAGCAAATGTTGCAATCCTGTTTTCTGGAGGCATCGATTCCATGGTGATTGCAACCCTTGCTGATCGTCATATTCCTTTAGATGAACCAATTGATCTTCTTAATGTAGCTTTCATGAGTAAAGATAAGATCTCACCAACTAGCTTTAATAAAAAAAGAAGCAAACAGAAAAATTACTGTGAAATACTTTCTGAAGAATTCTCTAAGAATGCTGCTGTTAATAGTCCTGATGATGATAATATACCAGATAGAGTCACAGGAAGAGCAGGACTGAAGGAACTGCAAGCTGTTAATCCTTCTCGAATTTGGAATTTCATTGAAATTAATGTTACTCTAGAAGAACTCCAAAAACTGAGAAGAACTCAAATATGCCACTTAATTCAACCTTTGGATACAGTTTTGGATGATAGCATTGGCTGTGCAGTCTGGTTTGCTTCTAGAGGAACTGGTTGCTTAGTGATCCAGGATGAAATAAAATCATATCAGAGTAATGCAAAGGTATGGTTCATTATTTCTGCTTTTAAGAATTTTTGAGCCTAATTTTGACCCTTAAAGCTTTTGGGCATTTAATGTTGCAAGAATATAGCATGTTTTAATTGTATTTAAACTATAATATAGTGGATGTGACTTCTTAATAATTGAGCATATCTTACTATTTTCTGACTTTAATTTTTCTCTAAAAATGTTATCTTTATGGCTATAATTTTTAAGCTTTTATTTTATTGTATAGTAGGCCATATTTTCATACGGAGTTCTTTAAACTTCTATAGGTTATTCTCACTGGAATTGGTGCAGATGAGCAACTTGCAGGTTACTCTCGTCATCGTGTCCGTTTTCAGACACTTGGACTAGGAGGGTTGAATGAGGAAATAGCAATGGAACTGGATCGAATTTCTTCTAGAAACCTTGGTCGTGATGACAGAGTTATTGCTGATCATGGAAAAGAAGCAAGGTATTTCTCATTAGTTGAGCATTATAAGGTGTTTGGGTAAAAACAGTAGACTATAAAAGGAGACTTTTAAAGTTTATATGGAGATTGTTCGTATATGGAGATTGTTCTATGAATGAGGGAACAGCAGTAATGTCTTGGCTTCATTGTTACAGACAGTCATGAGCAAAGCTGGGAGGGGCCAGGGAGCAGTTGTTTTCCAGAACTCTTTCTCCAAGAAATGTCTTTTCAATAAAGTTCCAAGTGATTTGGTTACTTTTAAGACTGACAAAGAGACTAAAAGTAAAACAGATAGTGTAAGACCAAGAGAAGGTATTTAAAGAGGTTTGTTTTGTTTTAAACAAAACCAGTATAAAGTACAAGCTCCTGCCCCCAGACTTTTTTCTCCAGTGATAGAGAATCTGGCTTTGTCTCTCTGGATGGATCTGCTTGTATCCCTATATATTTGAGTGTTCAGTGTTTCAGTGGTGGTCCCAGTACTAGATTTCCCTCTATGGTTCCATGATTGTTTTTAAAAACCCAGTTTAGTCACATTGCAGATTACTTAAAACCTTCAGAGACCAAGGTACTTTCTAAAGAGTAGAATTCTGTTTAAGTAATCTACTGTTTTATAGTCTACTGTTTCATCTGATAAGAGTAGTTAATTCTAATGGCCCAGTATAAAGTATCATGTTGCATTAATATAAGAGTATAAATGAAGTGTTTAAAACAGCTAAAACAGAATTATAACAAATACAAATTATAGTGGTTAGAGCTAAATAATTATGTATCTTTAAATACATAGTAATAGTAATCTGTTTGATTAGTCTGTATATGTATTTTTGAAGTTAGTTCATTCTTATATCCTACATTAAAAAAAAAAAAAAAAAATGCCTGTATGCTTTCCCATCTTTCTACTAACGGTAGGTAAAAAATATAATAAAATATGAACACTGGTGTCATCATACTGCATTTTGAGAAATTGGTAGGAGTGGAGAAAGGGATGTTAAAATATTGGAAACAAACTAAAAAGCAATCAAAAATTTGTGGGGAAATAGAGAAGTGTAAAGGCAGAAAGTTTTTTTTTTTTTTTAATCTAGTATTTTGTTCTGTTATACTAATTTGTCATCATTTGAACAGTTTAAATGTAATTAAACAATTTGAATACCATAAGTGAGTGTTTTTTGAGTCCAAAATTGTGGAGCCCTTCTATGTTGGTTTTGTATCCTTAAAATTCAGTTTATTTAGAAATGGTGAAGATCAAACACAGATGAGAATGAGTAGTTAACTGAGGTCATGCTTGTTTTCAAGGCATACCCAAGATAACTTTGTGAAACAATTTGAAGTTGTTTCTTTATCTAATTTATTTGAGACATTATTTGGTAACGTGTATTAAAATTGTCACATTATGAAATACTTTTTTAATGTGGTTAAATATTAGTCATAAAATTATATGAATAATCTTTAACAGATTGATTTTATTTTTATACAATTTCATTGTTTATCTGTTTATTTTAGATTTCCTTTCCTGGATGAAAATGTTGTCTCCTTTCTAAATTCACTACCGGTTTGGGAAAAGGCAAACTTGACTCTACCCCCTGGAATTGGTGAAAAATTAATTTTACGTCTTGCAGCTGTAGAACTTGGTCTTACAGCCTCAGCTCTTCTACCAAAACGGGCCATGCAGTTTGGATCTAGAATTGCAAAAATGGAAAAAAATAACGAAAAAGCATCTGATAAATGTGATAGACTCCAAACCATTTCTTCAGAAAACCTTTCTTTTAAAAAAGGAGATTAAATCATAATGTCATAATCACAATGTAACAATATTTTCTGAGTGATAGTTTTATAAAAATAAAACATTCTACTTTATTATTGTATAATGTAGTGATTTTAAGTTTTTTGGGTGAATTTTTTACTTTTCCTGTCACAAAGGTCCTAAAACTCTTAGAATTCCCAAACGATTGTAGTGTCTTATTACTTACCCTGAGCCCCTTTTAATCACACTTGTGTTCAGGTGTCTTGTGGTGGGGTTCTCTACATAATCTCAGGATGAGGCTGGCCACTAGAAAGACCACGTATTAGAGAGTCGTTTTGATCCCTGCCTACCAACTTCTGGACTGGGATGAGGTAGACTGGAAATAAGTTCTATAAATACTCTTGAAAGATTTGTTGAGGCTGGATGTGATGGCTCAGGCTGTAATATATGTGTAATAAGAATTGTAATGCAAAACAACAACAACAAAAGTATATGTATAAAGACATGAATTGATGTGAACACACTTTATATACAGAGATATGAAAAATTGTGTTCTATATGTGTAATAAGAATTGTAATGCATTCTGCTGTCTTGTATTTAAAAAAATAAAATCAATTAAATAAAAAAAAGTACAAGAAAGAAAATACAGAACTGAATTCAATAAAGTAGAAAATGATTAACTATGGGGAAAAAAAAAAAAAAACAGGGCTGGGGATGTGGCTCAGTGGTCAAGTGTCCCTGAGTTCAATCCCTAGTACCCCCGAAAAAAAAAGATTTTCCAGTTTGGAAGTACGGGAGGATGGCAAGACCAGAGATTCCCCTCACCCCACCCCCCACCCACCGCTGCCAACTCAATGCCTTGCCCTGTGCATCTCTTCCATCTGGCTGTTCCTGAGTTATATCCTTTATAACAAACCAGCAATGTAAATAAAGTGTTTCACTGAGTTTTGTAAGCCATTCTAGCACATTATTGAAACGGAGAAGGGAGTTGTGAGAAGCCCCAGTTTGTAGCTGGTTGGTCAGAAGTGCTGAGGACCTAGGAGCAATCTTCTGGATTTGAGTCCTTAACTTGTGGCATCCATCTGACATTAACTCTGGGTGAGGTCAGGATTGAATTATATTGTAGAATACCCAGGTTATATTCAGAGAGTTGGAGAATTGGTGCGGGAAAAACAAACCCACAACTGATACCCGAAGTGTTGTATGAGAATATAGAGAAACTGAGTTTGTTTTCTGGACTTTTCACGGCAATTACTTTGCTATTGTTATTGCCAGGGATCTTGGTTTAGGTAGGAGTCTGACAGATGAGAGAACTAAAGTTTTGAGAAGCTAAACAATTTGTATGAGATCCACACTAGTGAATAATTCTTTTGAATAATAACATCTCTTTAGATAGCTCATTTTCAAGAACTGCTTCTTTCTAGCACTAGAACTTCTTTATTTAAGTAAAAGGAATTGATTTTTTATATATATATTCTGGAGACTGGAAGTCGAATATCAAGGTGTCAGCCAGGTTGCTTCCTTATGAGACCTCTCTCCTTGGGTCACAGTTGGGTACCTCCATGTGTCCTCACATTGTGTGTGTGTGTGGGGGGGGGGGGGAACTTACCTATAGCTAAACCACTCTTCTTTGCAGGGGGTGAGGGGGAATGTCCATCTAGCTATCAAAAGACTTTGTCTCTACCTGTTTTCTGTATCACTAGTTGTTATGGTTTTGATATTAAATGTCCCCCAAAGGTTTATGTGTTAAAGATCTTGGTCCATAGCTGATGGCAGCGTGGAACCTTTAGGAGGTCAGACTGAATGGAGGGAAGTCAGGTCACTGGGGACATGGCCTTGAAGGGGATAGTATGACCCTGGCCTCTTCCACTTTCTTATAACTTCCCAGCAGCCGTGAGGGGAACAAGTTTCCTCTACCATGTGCTTCCCACCATGATGTACTGCCTTGCCACAGATCAAAAGGCAACAGGGCCAAGTGACCATGTACTAAAACCTCTAAAATCATGAGCAGAACTAAATCTTTTTCTCCTCTAAAGTTGTTTATCTCAGGAATTTTGTTACAGCAATGGACAGCTAACAACCCTTTTTGTATTTTGGAAACTTTATGCTCTTTTTGATATCTTCAGCCTCTTACTCGCTCAGATCCTTTCTGTCATCATTTTTAATGTTGTAATCTATGTATCAATTTAAATGCACATCCTGATCCTCCGTCTTTCTCTACTTCTCGTCTTTTTTTTCTTTTTCTTTTTCTTGGTATTGGGGATTGAACCTAGGGACACATTTTATCACTGTGCTACATTTCGAGTTTTATTTGAGGCCCTGCTAAGTTGCTTAGGGCCTCACTAAGTTGCTGAGGCTGGCCTCAAACTTGTGATCCTTCTGTCTTAGCCTCCCAAGCTGGGGGGATTATAGGTGTGTGCCACTGTACCTTGCTTCTACCTGCCATCTCTTGCCTCCCATCCACACTTGCTGTCTTTACACTTTAATCTGTTAAATCCAACCCAACATCCACCCACATTACTCAACCAATTACTCAACATCCACCCACGTTACTCAATCACCACACCAACATCACTGGAAACGGTCCTCAAATTGGGCTGATATCCTTTCTGGATCTGGCCATTCTTTTGATTTTTTTTTTAAATCGCAATATGAAATTTTAAGATATTGACAAACAGAAGCCTGTCAAAAGCTTTCACATGCTCTGCCTTTATTCCTTGGAAAATGCAGTGGGCAAATCAGTCTTAGATATTACCTGCATAGCTTTCATCCCTCCATCTGAAAGCAGGTAAGTTCAAGAATCTCTATGGTGCTAAGCACAAAATTGACATTGCTTGTGTCAGGAGTAGATGAATTTACGAGGTGAGTCCCATAATCTAGAGTTGAATATGATAATTACCATTATAATAATACAGTACCAAACTAAAAACATCTGTTACATTCTGCTATGTGCCAGGCAACATTCTATGAGCTTTATATGAATTGTTAATAATAATGTAATCAGTAGAACCTCTGTAAGAATTTCTGGGTTATCTGCTTCAGTGTGTGTGTGTGTGTGTGTGTGTGTGTATTTGTGTGTGTACATTCATGCATTTAATCCACAGGAGTCCTGGTTTACAGCCTTCTTGCAATTTAATCTTGTGAACGTTGGAATGAAGTTCTGTATTAATCTTTAAACAAAGGAATAAATCTTTCCCAAGATTTGAGGAACATAGAGCAAACCATTTTGTTACCTGAACAAAAAGCCTTTAACAAGAAGAATTTACATATATTTCTTATGTGCAAACACAAATTGCTTAAAAGGAGATAGGGATGTTTGACATCACTTGTCTTGGAATAGCTATTACATATTTACTAATATTCATTATAATAATGACATGGTTGGTGTAAAAGATATTCTGCCCCAAACGGTCATCAAGGACCTCCATGTTACTAAACTCAGTACTAAGAGTTTCAATTTCTCATGTTCCCTGATCTGGCAGCAGCATCCAATGAAGCTGGCCATTCCCTAATTCTTGAAACACTTCTCTAGGTCTCTGACCAATTTTGATTTTCCTCCTGCCTTCCCGGCTATTCTTTGATTCTCTTCTTTGCTGATTCATACCCTCTCTACCTGACCTTTAAATGTTAAATTTCATAGGTCTTTATCCCAGGTTCTCAACTGTACATTCTCCCTAGGTGATTTCAACATTCCCCGGACTTCAATTACCATAAGCTTGCCCAAATTTATACACCTTACCCCAAGTGCCGTTCTTAGCCCAGGTGCAAGACATATTTTACTAATCTCTTCCAGGTACTTTGGGGTGAATTGTGTCCACAACTGAGTTCATAATCCTATCCTGACACCCTATGGCTCCTGACAGAAGTTCCAGGGTGGCTTTGAAACCACTTTTTCAAGGACTATTTAACATATTTCAAATAGACTACCTCATTATTTCTCAAATCCATTCACAATGTTGACACCTTCATATCCACTACCACCACCTTAGCCCAGTCTTTTAGGACAAGTTCAAAATCATGATCTGTCCCTCACCTACCTCTACAGTCTCATTTTATGCCCATATCTCTTGTTCACTATACAAGGTTTTGTTCTGCTTCACAAAAATGTCAACCTTTTTCTCATTTCAATTGTTCTTCACCTGCTGTCCCCTCTCCGTGAAAAGCTACTTCAATTCATGCTTAGATAGTTCTTTGTCATCTTATAGGCCCATTTAAAAGTAAGTTCTAAGGCAGCCTTTTCCAATTCAGTTTAGTATAAGTGAACTTTCTTTCAAGTACTGTCATTGCATCTTAAATTAATTACATTGGCAAATACACCTATTATCTGTTTAATTGAGAGATTCTGGGGGTTTTGTGTTTGTTGGCCCTATTTTCTAGGGTCTCCACAGTGCCTGGTTCAATAACTGAAGTTCCATAAATGCTTACTGAATGAAAAAAATAATGAAGATGGGATTCTAACTAGGGACTTCTCACAGCCTGGGGCTTTTGCCTCTGCCACTCTGTGGGGTGTGTGTGTGTGTGTGTGTTTGTGTGTTAGTAGAAACAGGAGCACAGTGCCCAGAGATTAAGGCTGGACTGAATTCTAGAAAGAGGTCAGGTGGTTCTTCAACACAGTGCAATCTGAGCAGTGACAAATGACCACAGGCTGGCTGCGGACATTGTGGCAGGATACACGCGAGAGTTCTTCCACCGGTTGCCCCAGTTCTCGCGCGAGCTCACCTGGGGCGCCTCTGGCTTCTCCCAAGGCCTGTGGACCAACGGCCTCCATTCCGGCCTTGGCACCACCAGCCCAGTGTCTGCGGGCCAGCAGAGCCACAGAGCCGGGAGGAGACACCCCCACACCCAACAGGCCTTCCGTCCCAGGAAGTTCCTCTCAGAGTCTTTCTGGAGCTTCCCTAGCTTGCTCCTCCTGGTTGGAGGTCCTGTCGGTGAACTCCAGAGCTAGCAAGAAGCCTCGCCAGGAAACTACCGTCTCCGGCTTCTCCGAATACTCGGGGAACCATGGCGGACACAGCTTCCCTTGCCTAGAGGAGAAAACAGTTACTTCATAGTAAGCTTCTCCCCTTTCCTTGTCCTTTTCAGTGTCCGTGGCAGAGGCGACCTGGTGGTGACCATAGGTTTTGGCCTTGAGTATGGACACACCTGGTCTCTGATTTTGAAAGGTGTGAAACCTCAGGCATGTGGTGAAGTGGGCAGAATGATTCCTATCTTGCTGAGCTGAGTTCTCCGAGTGTGATGCCCACATTAGCAGCTCTCTAAAGCTGCAATTAATTTAAGATTGAAAAAAAAAAATGTAATGGCTAACCATGACAAAAAATCGACCTTAAAAAGATACAAGGTACAAATTTTTCTAGGAAAATCCAGCTTCATTCCCTTAATAAATTTTATTGTTTTTCTTTTAATCCATTGCAGAAAACTTCAGAAAGGACACACTACATTTACTTAGAAATGTTAAGATTGTCCAAAAAAGGAATACCCAGATTTGATCAAGTTCAAGATGAAGAAATTTACCTGGAAAATTTAGCAGTACAGAGAAATGCTTCTGCTTTTTTTGAAAAATATGACCGGAGTGAAGTACAAGAGTTACTAACTACAGCACTAGTTAGCTGGTTGTCTGCCAAAGATGATGTTCGCTCTCCACTGGACATGCCATGTGGACTTATGAGTCAAATGAATAACGTGGGCTTCTCCACAGCAATCTTACTGACTCCTATGGACCCAAGGGCCCTATTAGATTACAGAGAAGTCCATCAGATCATAAGGGAATTGTCTGTTGGAATTTATTGCTTAAATCAAATCCCTTCAATCAGTTTAGAAGCTAATTATGATCAGAGTTCTTCTTGCCAGTTACCTCCAGCTTATTATGATACCAGAATTGGGCAAATTCTGATCCATATTGACTATATGTTGAAAGCACTGTGGCATGGAATATACATGCCCAAAGAAAAACGAGCTCGATTCTCCGAATTGTGGCGTACCATTATGGACATTGATCCAGAGGGGAAACCTCAAACAAGTAAAGATATTTTTGCAGAGTTTAGTTCAGCAGGTAAGAGAATTTAATACTTCTTATTTTTATTAGAAACCATTTTTAGAATCATTTACTTTTGGCTCAGCTTATATCGCCTTTATTTTTTGATATAAATTTCTAGATATAGCAGTCATTTCTAAAAGATTTAATTCCAAGGACTATTTTCAATAAGACTTTTTTTAGAAATGCCACCAATCTTGCCTCTTTCATCTTAATCTCCAGTTACTGCCGAATGGATCAGACTCCAAACCACCTGATAATTTCCAGTTTGTACTTTTTAATCTTATGGAACCTAAGCAGGAAAATCAGTAATAGAACCAAGAGTAGAACTTGAGGGCAATGAGAAAAATCTCCAAACTTGAAAACAAAATGATTACCAGAGTGGTTAACTTTTCACATTATGGGTTTTTTTTTTATAAACCTCAAAAAAAATGAATTATGTAAGAATCCAAGTTGAGAATGAATATGCACTAGCAAAACTAGATCTTGGTATTTTAGTAACATTAGGTTTCATGAAGCTTTTCTTAGTTCATTTAATTTTTATTTCTTCCTCATCAAGGCTATACTTTCTATAGCCTGAATATAAACAATAGATTCTATTTAATCTTGTTGGATCCACATCAGCTTATATAATTTTTTATCAAAGTTTTTTAAAAAAACGTTTTATTTATGATACCTTTGCAGAAGGTCCAGTAGAATAAGGAGAAAAATAGGACATGAGTGTCCCAAATCTTGCTGCCAACTATTTTCATTGATCAAATATATCTAATAACTTTCTAGTTGATTTCCAGAGTTTCTGGGCATAGGCTTAAAAAATAAATCTCAATTTTTGTACATCTGCATTGTAATTTCATCTGACTGGAGGAGAGACCATAGTGATAGACTTTATCATATCTGAAACTAAAAAAAAAAAAAGATATATGGGGTAAAAATGGGAGTTCATAACCCACTTGAATCAAAGTGTGAAATATGATATATCAAGAACTATGTAATGTTTTGAACAACCAACAATAAAAAATTAAAAAAATAAAAAATAAAAAAAATGATGACAGCCCATCCTTCAGCAATTCAGATGTTTCCTTCTTAGCTATTCTTTTTATTTATTATTATTTTTGCATAAACTTACTGAGGCAGGAAAAGATTAATATTCTCCCCTAATTATCTAGATTTCCCTTGACTAAGTATATCTGATAACTGAAGCTTTTAATAGTAAAGCAGATGGAAACGAACCACTTTTATCTGAGTGGAATATACAATTGGGAAGAAAATTATTTGATAAAGTAAATACTTTAATTGGTCAGTGTAGATCTTGTTACTAGATAAAATGCCTTGAAAAGTAAATTAAAGGGCTGGGGATATAGTTCAATTGGTAGAGTGCTTGACTCACAAGCACAAGGCCCTGGGTTCAATCCCCAGTACCACCAAAAAAAAGAAAGAAAAGCAAATTAGTTACTTATTAGTATCTCAACAAAATTTGGAAGATTTAATATTGGTAGAACATAAATAAAATTCGTATGACAAGCTAGTTTCATAGATTTATCTTTTTTTCTTCCTTGTCATTGATAGTTAAATCAGAAATTATACATACAAAAATTTGTAAAGGACTCTCATTTGATATATTTATTTTTCAAATATTCATTGAACTTTTATTTCTTGTAAAGCACCAAAATAAGGTCTGTTAAGAACAAGTAAACAATAAGCTTTAGTATAAGCTCTATGAAAATAGGGCCCAAATTACTTTATTTATTCTTGTAAGTTTAGTGTTTAAATATTTGTTAAATTGCATTAAATGAATTGAATCAATGAATAATTATATGGGGAATAAATAGTTATACATAATATTAGGAGGGTTTCTACCATTATAGGTAGATCAGATTGGAGATTAAATATAACATGCGTATCCCCCAGGAATTTAATCATTTTTACTGAGAGAGAAGCCCCTCAATAAGGGTGTCACAGATGCTTTCATAATAGAGAATATCATGATATGCAGGCCACCTAAAATTTCCTGTATATCGTGCTCCACATTTAGAATATCCCGGGTGTCCAGTTGCTATGGGATCTAAGTACAATGGCTACAATTGGGTAGTCATCCCCAAATACCACCTCCAGCACTACACAACACCTCTAAATCTCAGAAGCTGAAACACAGAGGTGTTTGTTTGCTATCTGTACCATTAACTATAGTATGTATGTCTGAAATGCTGTGAAGTTCAAGTGCATAATGACAGGAAGGAAACCTAACTCACCTGCTACCGGCTGGGTTTCCAGAGGTGTTAAGTACCTCCATGACTCAAAGGTAGCTGAGATAACTAATAGCTCTCATTTCTATGCAAGCTAATCAACTTAGTAGAGAGTAGGTTCTAAGAGTAGTGAGTATAAGACAGAAATTCTCTCTTGGCTGGTGTTAGCACCATCTGAATAGATACAAAGTACCTAGAATTGGAGGGTCATTGGACCCTAAAAGAATATAGCTAGCTGTATCTGGAACCTAAAGGACACTGTCTTATTCAGGTTCTTAATTAGGATGATTAGGGTCAAGAAGTACAAAACAGGGCTGGGCTACATTTCAGTGTCAGAGCACTTGCCTAGCACATGTGAGGTACTGGGTTCAATCCTTAGCACTGCATGAAAATAAATAAAATAAAGGCATGCTGTTCATCTACAATTACAAAAAAAATATTTTTTAAAGTATAAACATTGCCAGTAATATCCAGTGAATTCTGTTAGGTTTTGCATTTCTTTGATTGGTCTGGTCTTTCTTCTCAAAGGCACCAATATTTTGGCATCATGTCGATTCATCGGTGAAGATAATATGGCATGACCACAGTCTTTAAAAATGTTAAATTTCATCCAGAAATGCTTTCACTGACAGTAGTTTAGGACCTCCAAAACCAGTTAAGGCATGTAAATAAAATGCAAATAAATTAAGACATTATTCTCATATCATGACATTTCTAGCCTGCAAGAATGCACCATCTATGAACCAGGAAATGAACCTTCACCAGGCACCAAATCTGACTTCATCTTGTACTTGACAGCCTCCGGAACTATTAGAAATAAATTTGTTGTTTCTAAGCTACTTATTTGTGCTATATTTTGTTATAGTAGCTCAAATGGATTAAGACAGGATAGAAGAGAAGACTACCTATCCATCTACTGGTTCCTGTCCCCCGTTGGTGAAAGTTTGCATGGCAGGAGTGGTTAATGTTCTCACATTTTCAGATTTGCTCATGTATCAGAAAGGCTGGATGGGTTCTATCAGGATTTCCACACAGTAATAGTACCTCTCCATTGGCATGCTCAAGGAACTGATATCGAATCTTGTAGTTGCAGCTG
Source organism: Marmota monax (assembly GCF_021218885.2). Lineage (NCBI taxonomy): Eukaryota > Metazoa > Chordata > Mammalia > Rodentia > Sciuridae > Marmota > Marmota monax. The sequence goes on from NW_026692781.1 coordinate 22,673,584, forward strand.
TATGGTGGCAAGCTGGCAGCATGATTGTACCTCATAATTCTAGTTGGGAAAACAACACCTCCATTCTTTTTTTGAGGGCGGGCGGGTACTAGAAATTGAACTCGGGCACTCAACCACTGTGCCACATCCCCAGCCCTATTTTGTATTTTATTTAGAGACAGGGTCTCAATGAGTTGCTTAGTGCCTTGCTTTTGCTGAGGCTGGCTTTGAACTCACAATCCTCCTGTCTCAGCCTCCCAAGCAGTTGGGATTACAGACGTACACCACCACACATGCGCCACCACACCTGGCTAGCACCTCCATTCTTGACATCAATGGAAACTTGGTTCAAACCTTGTGATTAACTATGCAATGCCTTAAATACAGAGCTACAGTGGGTTTCCCAGGAACTGTGCAGGAAGTCAACTCTTTTTTTCTGAGAGCAGACTACTAGGAATCAGTCTTGGCCTAGTGAAATTTTATCTATCAGTTCAAAACCACAGCTTAGAAACTCACTCAGTCATCTGTTCATCTTGTGTTTTTTTATTAGCATCTATTATTCCCTTACTGTCATCCTAACAGGATTTCAAGATGAAACCATATGTACAATCTGCTGTATTTATCCAGAAGCCACATATGAAATTTTTACCATTTAAATTTTTTCTTTTTTTTTCTGTGAAGGTGTGACTGATATTACAAAAGATCCAGACTTTGATGGAATCTATGATGAAGACTTGAATGAAGATCCAACATATGATCCCAACAGTCCTGAAGAAAAAGCTGTATTTATGAAATATGCTGAATATATTATGCTAAAGTTGACATTCAGTACCACACAAGTTCAACAATATGAAAATGTCTTTATATTTGATACAGCCTATTGGCTTACCAATGCTATACAATGTAATCAGGATTATCTTGATATCTGTACCTACCAGAGATTACAGCAAAGGTTGTATCTTCAAAAAAAACTTATTCAAAAACACTTTGAGAAGAAAAGTGAAATCAGAAGAGGCATAGGCTATCTAAAGTTGATATGTTTTCTGATTCCATTTTTACTGAGTTTAAAAAAGAAGATGAAAGTCCCATACTTAAATGGTCTGCTTCAGCCTTTTTCAGGTAAGATATCACCAAAAGTCAAATATAAGATATACATTAAATATATATTTAAATTCAGTTTTTTCAAGTATGTGGTTCTAGGTATGTAAAATGTTAAGAATAAGAAAACAAAATTTAATGTCTCCAATGTTATGAAAAATATGTGACATACATAATTATTTTTATATTCTATGCATTTTGTGTTCTCAAAATGCATTATAGGGGATGGGGTTGTGGCTCAGCAGTAGAGTGCTAGCCTAGCAAGTGTGAGGCACTAGGTTTGATTCTCAGCATCACATAAAAATAAATAAAAGTATTGTGTCCAACTACAACTAAAAATATATTTTTAAAAAATGCATTATGGGGTTGTAGCTCAGGATTATCTTGATATCTGTACCTACCAGAGATTACAGCAAAGGTTGTATTTTGTAGAGTGTTTGCCTCAAATGTGTGAGGCACTGGGTTCCATCCTCAACACCACATAGAAACAAATAAATAAAATAAAGATATTGTGTCCACCTACAACTAAAAAATAATTTTTAAAAAATGCATCATGGCTGGGCTTCGTGGCATATGCCTGTAACCCCAGTGGCTCCGGAAACTGAGGCAGGAGGATAGAGAGTTCAAAACCAGCCTCAGCAACAGCAAGGCCCTAAGCAATTCAGTAAGAACCTGTTTCTAAAATACAAAAAACAGCTGGGGATACTCAATGGTTGAATGCCCCTGAGTTCAATCCCTGGGCCCCCTGCCAAAAAAATGGGTTATGTACCTTACATTGATGAAACCATCCACAATTTTTCAGTCAGAATATTGAACAAATCTAATCCTTGCTGTTATCTTAGAAAATTGTTATTTTAAATAAGTTATATGTATGGTTTCATTACTTTCCAGAAATATAGGCTGGTTATTTTTATCATTTGAGAAATATCCATCTATTTATTTATAGTGTCTCCTTTTACCTAAACTAACTCAGGTAACTTTTTGTTTATTTAACCAAAGATTTCTAATGCACCAAATTTCAATCTTTTGTGATAATTAGGGGTAAAATATCAGTCTTGAGCTCATTCACAGAAATTAGCAAGTAGAATAATGTTTTGACTATACCTTTGAGATCTCTGTACACTAAAACTACAGAAATGACCAAAATGCATGATATAAATATATTCTTAATGTCATGTATATAAAGAACATAAGTAATTTTTTAAACTGTAATTGCCAAAATTTTAACTTCATGTGGAATTTTTTTAACTTTGCTTATATGAAGAAAATTTAGATCTTCCAAATATGACTGTTGATGTGTTATTAACTTTTTAAATAAAATTTTTGTGTTTGTTTTCATTTTTGGAGATGACAAGGTCAAGACCGAGCGAGAACTGCCTCCATTTATTTATGGACGAGATTTTAAATGCCAGCATTTTCACTACAAAGAGAATCAATATTTTCATGTTCATGGAGGAATTGAATTTGATATCAGTACCCCTTCAATTGAGAGTGCTTTGGAAGATTTTAAGGTTTAAATTGTTATCATTCCTGAGATGGTTTGTTGTTTCACAACTCTTTTTATCCTATTTTTCAACCAGAAAGAGCTTATGTTGCAACAGGCACTGTGTAATTATTCTTACAACTCACTAATTTTTTCACAAATTATTTTGACATACATGAATTAAGTAATATCCAAGGAACTATGTTGTATGTCAGGGATAAAGTGACAAATAAACTAGGTATGTTTATTATCCTGTCAGAATTACATATTTCCAATGGAACATATTTGTCTCAGAATAGTTAAGAGTAAAGTAGAAAACTATGAATATACTGACTAAAATTCTTCCATTTCCCTCCAAGATTAATCTTAGAAAAGACACCTTCTAGTTTGGGAATAGTAATTATTCACCTGAAATTTCATATAGACATCACACATTTCAATTGTCATTGCTTCTTTACCTTGTCTTTATTATAATTTTTTCCTTTTGTGTTGTATCCTTCATTCTCAAAGGAGGGATTGGATGCATACAGTTATTACTACCAGGATTTTCTAAGCTACTATCTTAAAAATTTGTCATTTATAAATATACAATTTCATTTAAAGTAGTCATAATTTTTAGATTTGTTTAAAGATATGTACTTAGTAATATAACTCATATTTTAGAAAAATTTAGAGAAAATACGGGATTGTGCTGCTAATACGTTTGCAGATGATTCAGGCTACAAAGAATATTACTCAATACCAGTTATGGAATTTCATGGAAAAAGGTAAGGAACTTTCAGTAGTTATTCACACTAATCACATATTGTATATTAGCAGGAAACAGGGAAAGTGGCAAAATGCTCAGGCTAACTTAAAACCTTATGTTGGTGATCCTAGAACAATAATGGCCTCATTCAAGGCCAACATCATACTGCCTCAACAGAGTATTGTTATTGTTGTTATTTCTGAACTTTGATACGTTCTGTATGTTAATCCTTAGAGTTTATAATTAGCAGAGTGGTTAAATTGGAATGGAGATGGGAAGCAAATCCTCTGGGATAACTGAAAGCAGTAGAGTTGTTATACAACACTTCCATTTCCAAAAAGAATATGGTTTAAAATCCTTTTCTACCAGTTTGTTATGCCTGTCAATTTTTTGAAGTGGTATGTTTTCTCCCAGTATATCTAAGATCTTGTATGTGCTGTGTTCTAGAATTTTTACACTTTCAACACTGAATTTTGGAAATATGAGATTTAGAGCTTAGAAGAAACATTTGGATTACAGGTTGAGAATTAAAAGCATATAAGAAGATTTTGTTTGTTTGAAGGTGTGGAGGTAGTTGAGAGGATAGGACCAAGTCTAGAACTCTGGAGCATAGTAACTTTTAAGAGAGATGAGAAGAGGGAGCAAAGGAGTCTGAGAGGGACTGATACAGGTAGACGAGAACCAGGAGTGTGTGACAGCATGGAAGCCAAATGGGGAGAATTTTAAGAATATGGAAACAGGTAAAAGCATCAAATGCAACAGAGAAAAAAAAATACTGAGTCAATTTCAGACTGATGATTTAATCAGAGAATTTTAGTGGAGTTTTGGTTAAAGAGTGTACTTACCAAATTTCTAGAGATATATGACCTACCCAAATTAAATTAGGAGGACATAGTAAATTTCAACAAATCAATTGCAAGCAATGAAATTGAAGACACCATCAAAAGTCTACCAACAAAGAAAAGCCCAGGACCAGATGGATTATTAGATGAGTTCTATCAGACTTTCAAAGGAGAAAGAATACCAATCCTCCTCAAATTATTCCATGAACTAGAAAAGGACAGAACCTTTCCAAATTCATTCTATAAAGCTAGTATCACCCTGATACCAAAACCAGACAAAGACACATCAAGGAAAGAATATTTCGGACTAATATCCCTCATGAACAGAGATGTAAAACCTCTTAATAAAATACTGGAAAATCGCATATAAAAACATATTTAAAAGATAGTGCACCATGATCAAGTAGTTCATCCCAGGGATGCAAGGTTGGTTCACCATGAGGAAATGAAGAAATGGGTGAGCATCCTGGAAAGGAGATCAGGAAAGCAGGTCTGGGAGAGGCAGAAACCACAGGAGGGTTGAAAGAGGGCACAGCCTGAAGGGCTTCAGGACGGGTGTGGGTGGGGTGGGGGCTAGGACCCCAGCAAGGAGCCTAGGCAAGGGACCCTAGAGGAGGGCCCATCATTGTTAATAGACTTAAAGATGAGAATCACATGATTATCTCAGTAGATGTCGAAAAAGCATTTGACAAAATACAGCAACAATTCATGTTCAAAACACTAGAGAAACTAGGGATAATAGGAATATACCTCAACATTGTAAAAGCTATATATGCTAAATTCAAGGCCAACATCATTCTATATGGAGAAAAATTGAAAGCATTCCCTCTAAAAATGAATAAGACAGGGATACCCTTTTTCACAACTTCTGTTCAATATAGTCTTAGAAACTCTACCCAGAGCAATTAGACAAAAGAAAGGAATTAAAGGGAGAAAAATAGGAAAAGAAGAACTCAAACTATCCCTATTTGCTGACCACATGATTCTCTATTTAGAAGACCCAAAAATTCCACCAGAAAACTTCTAGAACTCACAAATGAATTCAGCAAAGTAGCAGAATATAAAATTAACACCCATAAATCAATTGCAATGCTGTATATCAGCGATGAATCAACTGAAAGAGAAATTAGGAAAACTATCCCATTCACAATAACCTCAAAGAAAATAGAATATTTGGGAATTAATCTAACAAAAGAGGTGAAAGACCTCTATAATGAAAACCACAGAACACTAAAGAAACAAATTGAAGAAGACCTTACAAGATGGAAAGATCTCCCATGCTCTTGGATACGCAGAATTAATATTGTCAAGATGGCCATACTACCAAAAGCACTGTACAAATTTAATGCAATTTTTATTAAAATTCCAATGATGTTCTTTGTAGAACTAGAAAAAGCCATCATGAAATTCATTTGGAAAAATAAGAGGACCAGAAAAGCCAAAGCAATCCTTAGCAAGAAAAAATGAAGCAGAAGGCTTCACAATACCAGACCTTAAATTATACTATAGAGCTATGGTAACAAGAACTATGGGGAGGTGGCAAGCACCTCACTAGGGGATTCTTATTCCTGCCCATGAGGGTGTAAATCACCAGAGAAAATGTCAGATATAATTAGTGAAGAACAAAAGACAAAAAAATTCAGAATTATAGTTTTAAGGTAGAGTGCTTGATAAATCCAGCCCAAACAGGAGCTGGAGCTAGACAATTTAGAAATTACTCCCATCCATGTTTTTTTTTTTTTTCAAAGTCAGGAATAAGGTTTCAGGGGTGGAGTCTTGTTTTATGATGTCTTGCAGTCAGCAGGTTGATTGGCATCTTAGCAGGTAACACCCATCTCTGAGAGGCTGTGTGGCTACAGCAGGTCACTGCACCTCGGGTTCTGTGGGACCTGGGGCAGAGCTTGAACAGGACTCACAATGTGTCTGGGCAGTCTTGGCTGGAGGAAATTTCCACTAGAAGTTCCCAGACACCAGATTCTCCTATTCACTAGGATGCGATGCCGATGTAGTCCACACATAGCCTACAGATGGCTCTCAAAAAAAGGAGCATGGTATTGGCACCAAAACAGATATGAAGACCAATGGTATAGAATAGAAGACACAGAGGTAAGCCCACATAAATACAGTTATCTCATACTAGACAAAGTCACCATAAACATACAGTGAAGAAAAGACAGTCTCTCCAACAAATAGTGCTGGAAATCCATGTGTAACAAAATAAAATTGACATGTAATAGAATGGGAAAAAAATCTTTGTCACATGAACCTCAGATATAGCACTAATCTCCAGGAAATATAAAGAACTCAAAAAACTTAACACACACACACCAAAAAAAAAAAAAAAAAACCAAATAACACAATCAATAAATGGGCATAGGAACTGAATAGATACTTCACAGAAGAAGAAATACAATCAGTCAACAAATATATGAAAAAATGTTCAACATCTCTACCAATTAGAGAAATGCAAATCAAAACTACTCAGATTCCATCTCACTCTAGTCAGAATGGCAATTATCAAAAATACAAGTAACAAGAAATGTTGGCTAGGATGTCAGGGGGAGGAGTACACGCATACATTGCTGATGAAACTGCAAATTGGTGCAGTCACTCTGGAAAGCAGTATGGAGATTCCTCAGAAAACTTGGAATGGAACCACCATTTGACCCAATTATCCCACTCCTAGTTTTATACCAAAGGACTTAAAATTAGCATACTATAGTGATGAAGCCATGCCAATATTTATAGCAGCTCAATTCACAATAGCTAAAACTATGGAACCAACTTAGGTGCCCTTCAACAGATGAATGGATAAAGAAAATGCGGTACATATACACAATGGAATATTACTCAGCCTTAAAGAAGAATGAAATTATGGCATTTGCTGGTAAAAGGATGAAACTAGAGATTATCATGCTAAGTGAATAAGGCAATCCCCCCAAAACCAAAGGCCAAATATTCTCTTTGATATGCAGATGCAGACTCACAATAGGAAAAGGTCGGGGAGAGTAGAGGTTCATTGGATTGGATGAGATGAATGAGGTGGAAGGGAAGAGAGTTAGGAATGGGAAAGACAGTAGAATGAATCAGACATAACTTTCCTATGTTCATATATGAATACACAACCAGTGTAACTCCACATAATATACAACCACAAGAATGGGAAGTTATACTCCATATATGTATGATATGTCAAAATACATTCTACTGTCATGTATAACTAAAAAGAACAACAAACAAAGAGAATGTATTTACCATGAGTTGAAGGGTATATGGAGAAAAGTTAATGAGATGGAGAGGTAAAAGTAGAGTTTATTAATTTGTTTCAAGATGCAGGACAATGAGGAAAATAAGAGAACTAAGGCATAGGGAAATGCAGGATAAAAGATAAAAGGTGGATCTTCCTGTTGAATACTGCCTGGGTGAACATATGATACTAGAGCTGAAGTCAAAGACCATGTGACTAGTGTCCTCCATGATTTTGAAGGATAGAGGTCAGCACATGGATGGAGATATTTTTGAGGATATGTTCACTTTTATTTGAGAGTATCATTCCACCATACATGGAATCCACATACCAGATCTCATGCCTCTGGAATGGCCAGGTAGTGCACATCTCTCTTCAGGTGAAATTTCTGACTCACAGACTGAGCTCCCATTGATACACTCTATCTTTGCCCAAGCTGAATAATGTCCTGGAGACATTTATATGTAAACCTTTACACTTCTGGTACACCAGCATTCCTGGGACTACAGGGAAGCAGGTAGGATATAAGTTACACTTGGTGAGAGGTTGTTTGGGTGCAGGAGTGTGGTTGATATACGCATACTGCCACTGTAAGAGACTCTGTCATGTTGTTGCAATGGGATTTCATAGTGGAACTGTTTCTCTAGTTTCTGACTAAAGCATATTTGGTCACCAACCTTGGTGAATGATAGGTTAATTGATACGAATTTTCAGAACCAAAATACGCTTTTTTTTTCCTGACCCCAGCCAGCATGAAGTAAAAGGAAGAACCCACAAGTAGAGGGATCTAATAATATCTTCTTGTTCTCAATACCAATTACTAGAGGACCTCAGTCCCCTATAAAATCCAACCCCCATAAAAATATTCCTAGAATCTCATATACTAATGGGTGAGTATTCTCAGCTACCATGAGATATTTTCAGTTTCCTCCTTTCCTGCCCTGGCTTCTTGTGATCCACCACTGGGTCTCCAAAGCCCAATAAGCCCCAAGAAGGCAAACACAATGCCATTGTTATCTCTGACACCCTAGCTTCTGGTTGTGGGGCTGGAGTCATCTCTAGGGCTGGCTCCTTTTGATGCCTGGGAAGTTGAATGCATTCACTGTGAGACTTGTTAAAACCCATTCAATGAAGTAAGAATTCCTTGCCCAATTTATTGGTTTCAAAGATGTGCTGCATTAAAACTCTAATAATTTGGTGAAAAACTGCTTTTTTCAGTCATTTTGCTTGTGGTTGTTCTTTTCTGTAGTGTGGAAATCATTCTAAATTGGGGATGGACTAGAGAGTAATTCAAATGATTGAAAGCATGCCATCTCAAAATCTTTTCCCTTCTTTGTTTCTAGGGGCATTTTTATTAGGTCAAGTTCATAAATCCTGATGTTCTCTTTCCTCAGAATGATTTGTTTCTGCCAGGTGTGGTGGTACATGCCTATATCCCCAGCTTATTCAGGAGGACAGTAGGCCTAGGTGGGATGGTCACTTGAGCCTAGAATCTTTGAGAACAGCCTGGGCAACTAGTGAGACCCCATTGCAAAAAAAAAAAAAAAAGACTTATTTCTTAGGAGGATCTTGGTCTCTTATGAAAATAAAATTTATTCCACTTGGTCCTGCAATCATACCCAGAAACATCTGTATCATACATTCGTTTTAGACTCTCCCATCATACCAGAATCAAAAAAAAAAAAAAAGGGGGGGGGAGATACAATCAGATATCCAGTGATTTGGCAGTATTTAAGAGCTGAGAACACAAAGTGTAAAGATGAAAATTCCTGAAGTGAATTAATTCTATTTGGAGAACATACCAGCACCATGAAGCTGTTTTACTGTTGGAGAGTAGAATTAGAAATTAACTTAATGTGACAGATGTGTCCAGAAAGTGTGATATTATAAGCTCCTCACCATATTCTCCAGCTAAGTGCTTATTCCTAGTCCGACAAAAGTGGGGGGAATTATTTTTAAAGTTAGGCTTTCCTAAAGTCCCTGCTGATAACCACACTAAGGATTGAGTAAGAACATTAGAATGTCACCACGCAGTAGTCATATAAGAGCTACTTGGCTGAAGTATTCAGCCACTAACCTTTTAGTATTGACTATCTTGGATTTCTGTGCTTCTAATGATCATCTCTTTGTGTTCAGTGTTACTGTTGCGATGGGCAAAATGTGCGACTTATGCAGCCTAGGGGGAGAAATAAAGAATGTCCATGTGCTTCTGCCCTTTTCAAAGCTTTATTCACTCAAATCACTCAATACGATTTCACTCTATAGATTCTTTTTTTTTTTTAATTTTTTTAAAAAATATTTATTTATTTATTTTTTTTAGTTATCGGCAGACACAACATCTTTGTTGGTATGTGGTGCTGAGGATCGAACCCGGGCCGCACGCATGCCAGACAAGCGCACTACCGCTTGAGCCACATCCCCAGCCCCTATAGATTCTTAATCAAGAAAATGACAATCCTTAATGCTAGGCACTGCAATAGACATAATCAGTTCCCAGCAAACAATTCTAGATTAATTCTAAGCACTGCAAACACACTAAATCATGACAGGCTCATGACAGACATTCCCTCTGCATGCTAAGCTCAAGTGCCATATCTAAAGTCTCAAGCCTTAGGCTTTAAGTCCAACAGATGCACACTCACTCAGACCACGGTGATCAGATCAGGAACCAAGGCAGTCTTCTCCTGCGGTGGAGCTGATGGCTGGCTGAGGAGTGGTCATAGGGAGAAATCCTCTTCTCACCAGAGTCAAGAGACTGCTATAGAGTTTGAGAGAAGTGAGAACAACACAGGGTATCAGGCTGATAGAAGAGCTAGGATGTCAGTCCAGGACCTCATCAGGCTTGTGTGCAGCAGCTGGCTGAATGTCTGTTCATTTGCTCCATCATTTTTACTAAATTTTGGGACTTCTGACCACCCTTTCAATCCCTATCAGCTGCTACCAGATTTCTCAGTGACATTATTCATCCTGAGGTTAAAGCATCTGGTCTGGTGGTCCCCACCCTGATTTTCTTGCTTTTCTTATCAGGGCAAGAGTAACAAGCCAGAGACTTCACTCTGAGTTTTTCAGGATGGAGAGAAGTGACTCATTTGTGCCTGGGGGCCATACTGGAGGGCTCCATAGGTGTGCTTGGTGACACTTTAAAATAGAGTTGCTTAGGCTAAGGCCTAAGGCCATCCTTATGGTTGGCCTACTGTGTACTGTTGTGCATCCAACCCTGGGAGTTATAAATTCTCTTGGTCAAAGCTCACAGGGTACAGTAACCTTTATCATCTGTTGTTTTTTTCCGTTTCTGGACTAGGAGCTATTCCTACAGGTTCTGGATATTTTGTTTGTATTAGATTACTAAGCAGAATTTCTAGGAGGAAATGGTGCACGTACCCTTAGTGTTTGTTGAATTTCTAAGTCTTTTCATTGCATGAGCAGTGATCTTAAGAGTACCAGGGTCTTAAAGGTGGTGAACAGCACCTGTTCCCATAGTAATAACAGCCAGCATTAGCCCCCAGAAGAAACAGATGAAAAGACAGGTTGCTGGCACTGTGATTCTCATGGAATTGGATGATGTGGAGCTGGATAAAGCTGGTTCAATCAAAGTTGAAGGACAGTCTCAGTATGACTTCTGATACCTAGATCTATGGAGGCAATCTCTGGGAGCATAGGGTACCCACTTAGGGGTTTGTAATATTCTTTGTAATATTCTTAATTTTATCAGCTTGTACAATACCAAGGGAAAGTGGGCTCTTTTCTTCTAAAAATTTAGCTTAAAAATCTGATACAAATTGAGCATGCACATTTGAACCATACAGTTAAAGCCCTTGAACCCATCACCACTATCATCTGAAGAGCATACCAGCCCTCAAATCTAAGTAAAATTCGGGATATCTGCTCCTTGATTTTGGAGGCTGGAATCTAATAAACTAGTGTAGTCCTCATTGATGAGGGTGGCACTTCCCACTAGTGAGGACCTAGGGACAAGTGAAAAGCCCCTCTACCTGGTCTGATACTATATCTGTGAGATGTGTATTAAGATATCCTTTTATATTGTTGTGGTCTAATTTCCTTTTGTGGGGAGGTAGTGGTGGATAAAAAGAATGATACCATCAAATAAAATGAACAGGTCCTCAGACATACCTCCATTCATATACTGAGATCTATTATGTTGAGAAAATTGGAGTTGAAGTGAAGGTCAAGGAAAAGCGTAGGAGCCTCTGAATAATTCATAACAGAGCCTTGCCTACAACCTTCCTGTAACTGAACCTTTAGGCCCAGTTATCCTCTACAAGTCAATAAACAATGAGTTTCCCTAGCATAGTCATTAACTTACTTCCCTAGGAACAAATTTCTCAGCACTCAGGAAAACTGATAGCCCCTGGGCTAAAGGAGAGGGGAGTCACTGTCAAGAATACTGTATTAACAGCAATAAGTAGTTGCATTTTGAGGAGAAACCTAGGAAACCTCAAGAGGCATCTTACTGACAGGGTTGGCCCCTGAAGGACTCAACGTTGAAACCTGGACGTTTGGAAAGGTACCTCAAGGGAAAGTGGAAGAAGACCACCAGTTTTCTGATGATAAGCAATCCCAGGGAACGAAGTAACTATTCCATTCTGTTCCAGAGTGATAGGGACCCAAGGTTGTCACAAGCCCCAACCTCATATGCCAGGGACTCAGTGATTTGGGGGCTTTCCTCTAGTTTACTGCTCCAGTGGGTAAAAGCCACTGGAGTCATTAACCAAAGCATTATTCTAGGTAAGACTCAAGGTAAACCCTTGAAAGAGAAAATTGGGTTATGGGACATAATTAGGTTAAAAAAATTAGAGGAGGAAAAGCAGACAGAATATAAACCTGGAACTCTTTTTCTCAGTTTTGACTTTGAAGCAATGCTGCTAATCTCTGACATGGGAAGGACAGAGTCAATCCAAAGGGTCTATATGGGGAAGATACTTTTTTATATAAAGATTTGGTTAATAATGGTTAATAACTGTAGTTAATATATTTATAATCAAGTACAATTTAAACTATATTATTATAAAAAATATTTTATCGGCATAGAAACAAGTAGCAAATCATTTCAGAGTTAGAAAAAAACATCTTTTTTTCTTTTTTCTTTCTATAGCTACTATGTGATCTATTTTGATCTTGAAATTTTCTATCAACAACTATATAAGAAACAGTGGTGGGGAGCTATAAATGAAATAGTGAACACTTTAAGAGTGAAAAGACTTCCGCTGACAGATGCTCAATTACATGAACAATTTAAAAAAAAGTTTGGCTTCAAAAAAGCTATAAAATGCAAGGTATTTAAGTAACTACCATATAATTTTATAAGAAGTTATCAATAAATATGTATCTCAAACTTCTTAGGAATAAATAATAGGCTAAATAAAATTCCTCAATACAAAATAAAAATTCCATATTTTAGTAGCTATACATTTGTGATTTATAAATTTTGAACATAGTATTAAACAACTTATTAATGAACTAGAATGTGATTACTACTTATTGATTGCTTATTTTATATGCCTGTCACTATTCTAAATTTTAAAGAAACTTTTTTAAGTTGCTAGTTTTGTTATCATTCCTATTACACAAATGAGAAATAAATTTGAGATGTAGAGGGTTAAGAATCTTTCCCAATTTCACACATTAGTAAATGTCAGGACCTGACTCCATTCTAGAAATGAAACCCAAGGAACAAACCTAACAGCCTGTATTAAATTTCTCATGTCTGTTTAACAAACCTTGACACAGTTTCTGGAACTGATCAATGAAGCTCACCAACTTCAAAGGTAGATGGTATTTGCTTTCCATTTATTCATTTTAATGTCCATAATTTTAAAATTTAATAACCAGTTACTTTAATTTTTAAATTTTAGTAGTCAGAATGTCTAAAAGAAAAGCATGACATTTTAAACTCTTCATTTTGAGACATAGAGCAAAGAAAACAAACTATTTCCATAGCTATATATTCCAAGTTTCTGGACATCTAAATTAGATTTTCTTTAAATTAGAAAAATGAATCCAGTGATCTATTTGCTTTTTGTTTTGTTTTGTTTTGTACTAGGGTTTGAACCCAGGGGCACTTAACCACTGAGAAATACCCTCAGCCCATTTTATTTTTTATTTTGAGACAAGGTCTCTCTAAATTGCTTAGGGCCTCACTAAATTGCTGAGGCTGGCTATGAACTTGTGATCCTCCTGTCTTAGCCTCCTGAGCTGCTGGGATTACAGGCACATGCCACCATGCCCAGCTCTATTTGCTTCTAAAGTATTTTCAGAAAAATATTTGTCTTCCCTGTTTTCATTATTTTCAAAGGAGGATCTACAACTTACCCTAAAGGGTAAAAAGGGGAAAGAAGGAAGGAAGGAAGGAGGGGAAACGAGGGGAAGGGAGGGGAGGGAAGGGGAGAGAAGCCAAATATTTATTTTTAAAAGATCCCAGTGTTTCTTTATAGTCTAACAACTTTCAAGCATTGCCCAGTGAGAAATTTTCATTTGGATCTTGTGAAAATTCTACTATAATTGAGCAGTATTTATGTGATCCTGTTAATGTATCTTGGTTTTTATTTCCTTAAAGCAAACCTAAGGTATAGTTTTAAAAAACTAATTCTGGCCTTCTTAATAACTTTAGAGTATCCCATTTGGTTTGAAGGCTGCTGTAGAAAGAGGGTTATCTGCTGTTTTCCATACATTTAGCCGAAAAACCTCAAGCTCAACAATCAATGTTTCAGATGAAGGAGGTTTTGCCATCTTCCATCATGCTGCTCTGCACAACAGAGTGCCTATTATATGTCAACTGTGCAATGCTAAATTCAACGTCAACCAAAGACGCTTTATTATGTTCAGCCAAGGTACTATAATGTTTTTAAACCTAAAATATTTCTATTTTTCCTTGTTCAGCATTACCAATGCATATTGATTTTAGAGCAAGGTTAAAATCTGGTATTAGTTTCTCTTGCAGAGTTTGGGGTTTTGTTTAATTTATTGAAGACGGTCTCCTTTTAGTTTTCTATCACTTGTTGGTAGCTTATATAGTACTGTTTGTTGTGTTGTCCCTCATTGAGATATACACTTTATAAAGGGCAAGGATTTGGTCTACTTTGTTGCCATGGTTTCCTAGTGTTCAGAAGAAAGTTCCTCAGGAAATATTTGTTGAATGAATGGATAGATGGATGGATGGATGCAGGATAGTATTTGATAAGCACTGGCATAATTAATATATACTGATGGACTATAGAAATTGAGAGGAAAAAACAGATAAACATGAGTATTAGGTTCCAGTAGAACGTTCTTATCCTTTTAATTATTAAATTATATTTAATTATAAAGCATTCTTTTATAATAATATAAGAAGACTAGCTTGGTTTAAACCTTAAAATGCCATTTTTTGCTACATATTTTTATATTCACTGGAATAAATTTAAGTAGCTGGAAAAGGGAAACTGATAAATTGTCAGAAATGACTGATGCAACAATATTGACAAAAAGAAATGGTGATTTTTATATTGCAATGAGGTCAGTTAATAAGCTGTGCTAAATTTTTGCATATGCCAAAATAAAATATTATGCTTTAACAAATTCTTTCCTCTAAGCTGGGCATGGTGGTGCACACCTGTAATCCCAATTGCTTGAGAGACAGAGGCAGGAGGATCGTAAGTTCAAAGCCTGCCTATTATGGTTTAGATGTGGTATCCCCCAAAAGCTTACATGTGAGACAATGCAAGAAGGTTTTGGAGGAGAAATGACTGGGCTATAGCTTTAACCTAATCAGTGGATTAATCCCTGATGGGGATAATTGAGTGGTAACTGGAGGCAGATGTAGTATGGCTGGAGGAAGTGGTTCATTAGGGGCGTGGATATGGGGTATATACTTTGTGTCTGGAGAGTAGAGTCTCTCTGCTTTCTTATCACCATGCAAGCTGCTTCATTTCTGCCATACTCTTCCATCATGATGTTCAGCCTCACCTTAAGCCCCAAGGATGGGACCTGGCTGTCTCTGGACTTATAACCTCTGAAACTGTAAGCCTTCTAATAAACTTTTCCTCCTTTGCAATTGTTCTGATCAGATCTTTTGGTCACAGCAGCAAAAAAGCTGACTAAAACACAGCCTCAGAGACTTAGTGAGACCCTTTCTCAAAAATAATAAAAAATAGAAAAGGAATGGGGATGTGGCTCAGTGACTGAGTGTTCCTGGGTTCAATCCCCAGTACCAAAACAAAACAAAACAAAAAAAACAAATTCTTTATCAGTATGACTCAAATGTCTTATATAGCTCAGTGGTAGAGTGCTTGCATGTTCAAGACCCTAGGTTTAATCCTCAGCACTGAAAAAAAATTTTTTATATGGTACTCATATTAATCAAATTCAAATAAAATATTCCATCTTATTATAGAGTGAACCTTGTTAAAATAAAGCACAATTCAGTTAAATTTAAATAAAATGGGTAGCCCAAAATTTAAAGATGTTATCTTTAAAACTTTTTTTGAGTAGGTACTGGGGTTTGAACCCAGGGACATTCTACCACTGAGCTATACCTACAATCCTTTTTATTTTTTATTTTGAGACAAGGTCTTGCTAGGTTGTTTGGGTCCTTGCTAAGTTGTGGAGGCTGCTATGAAGTTTTGATCCTCCTGCCTGAACATCCCAAGGCACTGGGATTATAGGCACACATCACCATCCCCAGCTCTTTAAGCCTTTTTTACTGTGAAAAGAAACTTTGGCAAATTGAAGTCTTATTCATCCTCTAACTTCTTAGATTTATTTCTATATGTTGAGAATTGAGTAGATATTGAACTATGAAAAATGTATAACTCTATTGACAATATTATTGTTTAAACAGCACAAAATTATCCCAACTATGGGTTTTAACAAGCCACTTTAAAAGTAGTTTCCTTCTCAGAGGAGGACATACAATCAATCAACAAGTACATGAAAAAATGCTCACCATCTCTAGCAGTCAGAGAAATGCAAATCAAAACCACCCTAAGATACCATCTCACTCCAGTAAGATTGGCAGCCATTATGAAGTCAAACAACAACAAGTGCTGGCGAGGATGTGGGGAAAAGGGTACACTTGTACATTGCTGGTGGGACTGCAAATTGGTGCAGCCAATCTGGAAAGCAGTATGGAGATTTCTTGGAAAGCTGGGAATGGAGCCACCATTTGACCCAGCTATTCCCCTTCTTGGTCTATTCCCTAAAGACCTAAAAAGAGCATGCTACAGGGACACTGCTACATCGATGTTCATAGCAGCTCAATTCACAATTGCAAGACTGTGGAACCAACCCAGATGCCCTTCAATAGACGAATGGATTAAAAAAATGTGGCATTTATACACAATGGAGTATTACTCTTCATTAAAAAATGACAAAATCATAGAATTTGCAGGGAAATGGATGGCACTAGAGCAGATTATGCTAAGTGAAGCTAGCCAATCCCTAAAAAACAAATGCCAAATGTCTTCTTTGATATAAGGAGAGTAACTAAGAACAGAGTAGGGACGAAGAGCATGAGAAGAAGATTAACATTAAACAGAGATGAGAGGTGGGAGGGAAAGGGAGAGAAAAGGGAAATTGCATGGAAATGGAAGGAGACCCTCAGGGTTATACAAAAGAACATACAAGAGGAAATGAGGGGAGAGGGGAAAAATAATACAAGGGGGAGAAATGAAGGTCAGTAGAGGGGGTAGAGAGAGAAGAGGGGAGGGGACGGGAGGGGAGGGGGGATAGTAGAGGATAGGAAAGGTAGCAGAACATGACAGTCACTAGTATGGCAACATGTAAATCAATGGATGTGTAATTGATGTGATTCTGCAATCTGTATATGGGCTAAAAATGGGAGTTCATAACCCACTTGAAGCAAAGTGTGAAAGATGATATATCAAGAACTATGTAATGTTTTGAACAACCAACAATAAAAAAAAATACTAAACAAACAAACAAAAAAAGTAGTTTCCAAATGGTCTGATGTGATGTCAGGTGCAAACAGTGTGCTAGAAGGGCTAGACCAGAAGTCACATTCGGCACTGTTTTATGTTATCTTGCCTTTTATATCTAAATATAGTCTTTTTATTTACAGACATCTTTCTGACTAATTTTAGGAAATTGTTATATATGAATAATATGTTTCTATGTGTGCTACCTTTTAAAACAGAGCCATCCAAAATGGACATGAAAAAAGAAAGAAATGGTAAGACATAAGTAAGATAAAGTATTTTTAAAGGTGACTGTGTATATTAAAATTTTTCTAATAGTATATAATCTGCAAAAGGCTTTGCCTTTGAGAATGTCACATAATAATGTTTCATATTTATTTTGAAGTATAAATTTTTATGTGCATGGTTATTTGTTAATACTCCTCATATATTTTGGGTGCTCTCTCTCTCTTTCATCTATGGAATTTGTTGTCACCTCCATTTATTTTTATAAGTTCAAGTCCCTAAGTTGTTTTTACACCTTACAAAAAGCAGTTAATTTAGATACTATGCCACCAAGTGTCAGTAATGATCTACGAGGTATGAGGAATGATCATCTTTTGCTTCCTTTTTAAAAAATTTTTAAATTTTGTGTTTCTGAGGATTGAACCCAAGGCCTCATGCATGCTAGACAAGCACTCTACTGCTGAGCCACATCTCCAGCTCTGGAATTATCATTCTTGTATGAGGCAATAGATTTGATATAAATATTGGGTATGGAGAATAACAGAAAAATATGATGTTTAACCTTTCTCTATTAAGAAACTGGACCTTCACACTCTAAGATAATTCAAGGAGAGTTTATTTATAAATAAACCACTTTAAAAGATCTGAACTGACAAGGGAAGGGGATAGTTACTTGAACTGATCACCTTACAGTGGTGGAGGAATACAGCAAACCTGAAATGACCTTAGAGAGGGAACTGGGCCTCATTCTTAGGCCTCCTCTGATTTCCTGCCAGTGCTCCCCATTGGCAGACCCTGACAAGAAACCAAGGACAAGGGTTACTAAATCTGCAGGGGCACAGAGCAGGGTAGTAAAGGGACATTAGTAGACTCAGAGGGGAAAAGGGAAGTGTACCTGGCTCACCTACCCTATAGGAAATTACAGTGAGTAACAACAGTGTGCTTCTCTCTTTCATGCTTTTTATTTTCCAAGTATCACTATGTCTACCTTATATAAAATTAATTGTATCTTCTTCACTCGAATTTAGTTACCTCAAAGGACAATGGTTTGGTCTCTATTGTTTACCAGAGTTCCCTAGGACCCAGAATAATGCCTAGCCTTAGTAGGTGCTCAGGAAATAATTGTTAAATGATTGCATGGTAGTTGAGTACAGGTAGCTTTTGATGATCACTGGCATAGTGTGTACTATGTATATACACAGTGTGTACTATGAAAATTCAGAGGAATAGATAAATATGGCTCTGGGTCCCAACTACAAGGTTCACAGCCAGAGAATAGTGTTTTTAGACTATATAAATACCTTCAGAACTTTTCTGATTCTAGTGTATCTTAGGACAGCATTTCTAATCCTCACCATCATCTTCATTGTAGGCTCCATAATTCTCTGTTGTATGTAGGAATCACCCAGGGATCTTGTTAAAATGCTAATTCTGATTCAGAGGGACAAGGGTGGAAACCAACATTTTGCGGTTCTATTAAGCACACTTTCAGTAGTAAAGGGGGAAATAAGAATTGGATTCTTTCCTTGAGGTTGTACAGAAAAAAAAATTTTTTTTTGAGAGGAAACAGTATTTGTGGGGAGCCTGGCATGTTTCTGGGGGTGGGGGGAAGAACTCTTCAGGTCATTTTTATGTTTCTCCTGCTGAGAGTAGCTAACTGATTTTCATGGATTGAGACCAACCATGATTGAGGCTATTCAGAAATCTCACTTACAAGCTAGTGTAGCAGACTTTTTTTTTTTTTGATACTAGGGATTGAACTCAGGGACACTTCACCACTGATCTGTCACATCCCCAGCACTATCCCCATCCTCACTTTTGCTGAGGTAGGCTTTGAATTTACAATTATCCTGCCTCAGACTCCTGAATCACTGGGGTTACACACATGCACCATCATGCCTGGCATATTAGCAGACTTTTGCCATACATTTTCCCCATCTTCCTGTCTGACTACCCACATTTCCACCCTCCCTATGAGGCCTTTTTACTCCATTGAAGAGTGCTAGCTCGACGTGGCTCCAGTTTGGATTTATGGGTAACACATCTCCTCAACACTCAGCAGATTTTCAAAGTTCCAGCTTCAGTCTGACATATGCCAAGTCTTACTCCTGCCTGCACATGTGCTGACACCCAGTTTTACCTAGTTTTCTCTCTTGAACATAGTTGTAGCTAAATATGGCTTCCCTTGGACATGTTCTGGACATATTCTGGAGAGATTCCAAAATCCTTCTAGAGAAGTATGTTAATCAGTTTTATGTCACTGTGACAAAATACCTGAGAAAAACAACATAAAAAGATGATTTATTTTGTCTCATGGTTTCAGAGGTTTTGGTCTACAGTTGGCTGGCTTCATTACTTTTCATCCTATTGCAAGGCAGGACTTTATGGCTGCCAGGAGCATGTGACAGAGAAGGCTGCTCATCTCATGGTGGCCAGGAAGCAAAGAGAAAGAGAGAAAGACAAAGGTCTAGGGTTCCAATATCCCCTTCAAGGGCATGTCCCCAGTAACTACCTTCCTTCCAGTAGTCACCACCTTTTTTTTTAAATTTGTTCTATTTAGTTCTATATGACAATAGAATGCATTTTGACACATCATGCATAAATGGAGTATTGTTAAACCATGACGTAAAGAGAAAACCACTGACTCCAATTTTAAATCAAATTAAAGCAAACTTGTAATTCTGGCCAGGACTGTCTCTTCTGAAAACTCTGGGCTAGAGAACAGTATCCCAGCTCTTTAGGAGCATAGTTTTATAGCACAAAAAGTTGCAAAGGTTGGGGGGTCTTGAGAACTTACAGATAACAGGATTTTGACAAGCATAATACAAAGGCAGATAGTAGCTTAATGATCTACATGGCTTAACATTTCAAGGCAGAGAATAAATTTAGATCCCAGCTTCAGAATTTATGAGGCACCACTGAGGTTTCAGAAAGGGTTGTTATCTGGTCAGGAAAAGCTAGGCATGGGTGAGTTCAAGGCACAGACAGGAATTCCAAACAAGTTTAGAAATCACAGTAATTTATACTAAAACAGAAATTAACTTTTCATGACTTTGTGACAAGATGGCTCACAATCTTAAGGTGGAATTAGGCTGGGTTCATCAGTATAATTTCTCATTCTTTGCGTTGTACATGATATAGAGTTACACAGGTTGTATAATCATATATGCATATAGATAATGATATTTGATTCATTCTACTATCATTCCTACCTGTATACCTCCTCCTCTACCCTCACTCCCCTTGGTCTAATCCAGAGTACCTCTATTCTTTCCTAGCCCCCACCCCCTTATTGTGAATTAGCATCTGCATATCAGAGAAAACATTCAGCCTTTGATTCTTTGGAATTGGTTTATTTTATTTACATGACATTCTCCAGTTCCATCCTGTTGAAGTATAACATTAGAGAAGCACACCAAGGCAAGCGTATAAATCAGGGTTTATTTAAAAAGAGGTAACATAGACTTCTCCCAGGAGGGAGAAGGGGTCCATAGCTGGTATCTTGGTATCATGAGAAGTGAGGCATTCTGCCCTTTTTTATATGTCCTAGGCTTCCTTTGTTCTGATGCTCTCTTCCCCTTATCTTTCTCTTTCCTGCATACATGAATGGGCCCAGGAGATGCTTGATGGGATGGCCAAAAGGTGTGAAACAGGTGGTGAAGTGGGAGGGCTGGATAGGATGGAGCAGCCCAGGACACATTAATTAAAACCGTTTACAACTCAATGTAGGGAGGGGCAATTCCTGGGATAGGTTACCTTAGCAACAGGTTGGAGCAGGGGCAGGTTATCTTGATAGGGTGGAGGGCTTTGAAGGCATTTCATTCCCTCAGATGGCAATCTCCAACTTCTCTGACTCACTCAAATTGGCCTCCTTGATCCGACCTGACTTGATTTACCTATTTATACTAACTGCTTGTCTAATTCTGGCTTCAATGCCATAATTTCATTCTTCTTTAAGGCTGAGTAATATTCCATTATGTATATGCACCACATTTTCTTTATCCATTCATCTGTTGAAGGGCATCTAGGTTGATTCATAATTTTAGCTATTGTGAATTGAGCTGCTATAAACATTGGCATGGCTGCATCACTGTAGTATGCTGACTTTAAGTCCTTTGGTATAAAACTAGGAGTGGGATAATTGGGTCAAATGGTGGTTCCATTCCAAGTTTTCAGAGGAATCTCCATACTGCTTTCCAGAGTGGTTGCACCAATTTTCAGTCCCATCAGCAATGTCTGAGTGTACTCTTCACCCCCCACACATCCTGGCCAACATTTCTTGTTACTTGTATTCTTTTTAATATTTATTTTTTTAGTTTTCAGTGGACACAACATCTTTGTTTGTATGTGGTGCTGAGGATCGAACCCGGGCCACACGCATGCCAGGCGAGCGCGCTACCGCTTGAGCCACATCCCCAGCCTCATTACTTGTATTTTTGATAACTGCCATTCTGACTGGAATGAGATGGAATCTCAGAGTAGTTTTGATTTGCATTTCTCTAATTGATAGAGATGTTGAACATTTTTTTATATATTTGTTGACAGATCATATTTATTCTTCTATGAAGTGTCTGTTTAGTTCCTATGCCCATTTATTGATTGGTATTTGTTTTTTTGTTAAGTTTTTTGAGTTCTTTATATATCCTGCAGATTAACGCTCTGAGGTACATGTGGTAAAGATTTTCTCCCATTCTATAGGCTCTCTCTTTATGTTGATTGTTTCCTTCCTTTGCTGTAAAGAAGCTTTTTAGTTTGACTCCATCCTATTTACTGATTCCTGATTTTACTTCTTGTGCTTTAGGAGTTTTGTTAAGTCAGTTCCTAAGCTGACATGATGGAGATTTGGGCTTACTTTTTCTTCTAGTAGGCATAGGGTCTCTGATCTAAAGTCTAGGTACTTGATCTACTTTGAGTTGAGTTTGGTGCAGGGTGAGATATTTGGGTCTAATTTCATTTTGTTACATATGGATTTCTGGTTTTGCCAGCACTGTTTGTTGAAGAGGCTATCTTTTCTCCCTGTATGTTTATGGCACCTTTGTCTAGTATGAGATAACCATATTATGTGGGTTTGTTTCTGTATCTTCTGTTCTGTATTATTGGTCTTCATATCTGTTTTGGTGCCAATACCATGCCATTTTTGTTATTATGGCTCTAGAGTATAACTTAAGGTCTGGTATTGTGATGCCTCCTGTTTCACTCTTCTTGCTAAGGATTGCTTTGGCTATTCTGGGCCTCTTATTTTTCTAAATGAGTTTCAAGATTGCTTTTTCTAGTTCTATGAAGAATATCATTGGGATTTTAATATGAATTGCATTAAATCTGTATAATGTTTTTGGTAGTATGGCCATTTTGACAATGTTAATTCTGCCTATCCAAGAGTATGGGAGATATTTTCATCTTGTAAGGTCTTCTTCAATTCGTTTCTTTAGTGTTCTGTAATTTTCATTGTAGAGGTCTTTCACTCTTTTGTTAGATTGATTCACAAATTTTTTTTGAGGCTATTGTGTGTGGGGTAGATTTCCTATGCCCCCACCTTTTAAAGGTACCATTATCTCCTAGTAGTACCACAGGGTGGCAATCAAATCTCTAACATATGGCCTATGGGGGACAACTAAGATCCAGACTACAACAAGAAGTGAGATTCAACTTAGGCCATCAAGTTGAGGTAGTAAGGTAGGCAAAAAGGAAGGAAGATGGCATTTCAGTTGAATAGAAGAGTAAAAGCAAAGACCTTAGGTTTGAAAATGATTACTGTTTAGCCTGCTATGGACAGAACATTCCAAATTGAAGAAAATTAAGCAATTTCTAACCCCCCACTGCCCCTTCCCTCTACCTCTTCTCTCCCTCCCCCTGCACCCTCCCTGTCCCCTCTGTCCCTTTCTCCCTCTCCCAATCCTCTCCCTCTCCCTCTCTGTGACTTTTAGTAAATTAGTAAACTTCATTTTTTTTTCCCAGTGGGTTTTAGGTTTACAGCAAAATTGAACTGAAGCACAGAGTTCCTAAACATATATACCTTCCAACACTATTGACATCTTACCACATCTGCTAAAATTAAGGACTTGTATTAACACATCATTACACAAAGTCTGTAGATTAAATTAGGGTTTATTCTTGGTGTTTTGCTTTCTATGGGTTTAACAAATGGTTAATGACATGTAGTATCATACAGGATGGTTTCACTGTCTCCAGTATTCTCCCTACTTTCAACCCCTGGTAACCAGTGATCTTTTAAATGCCTCCATGTTTTCCAGAATGATATCTAGTTAAACTCATACAATATGCACCCTCTTCAGATTGGCCTCTTTCATGTAGTAATATGCATTTACATTTTTTCCATGTCTTTTTATGGCTTGATGAATCATTGTTTTCTTATCACTGAATTATATTTCATTGTGTGGATGTACTACAGGTTATTAATCTGTTCACCCTTTAAGTTGGATTTTGTTTTATGATCAGTTCTGATGATCCCTGTGTTTTAATTGGTATATTTAGTCCATTGAGGTCTAAAATGATGTTGATATATTGTATTAATATCTACTATACTTATGACTCTTTTCTTTTCATTGCTCTTGTTTTTGTTCCTGCTTTTCTCTCCCACACTTTTTTTTTTGCCTTTTATGGTTTAATTTAGCATTGTATACGATGTTATTTTCTCTTCTTCCTTTGCATATTGTTTATACTTCTGTTTAAAACCTTTATCAATGACTTCCCTAGAGTTTATAATAAATATAATGCAAGTCTACTTTCGAACAACACTATACTACTTAGGTAGTACAAGTATTTTGATAGCAAAATATTTTAAAATCTTCCTCCTGTCCCTATATCATTGCTGCCATAATTTAATTTATGCATATGCACAAATAAGCATTTGTCTTTTTCTATATGTAGTTGAAATCTTTGTTATTATTATTATTTTGAACACTTATCTGTTAGTTCAATGAAGAAAAATTGTTATTCATCTCTTCATTCTCTTAATATCCTTCTTTTTTTAAAAATAAATTTAACTTTATTTATTTATTTATTTATTTATGTGTGCTGAGGATTGAAACCAAGGCCTCACCCATGCTAGGGCAGTGCTCTACAACTGAGCCACAACCCCGGCCCCTAATGCCCTTCTTTCTTTCCATTATAGAGCTAAGTTTCTGGCCTATATAATTTTCTTTCTCTCTGAAGAAATTCTCAATGACTTTCAAGTCAGGTCTACTGGCAACAAATTCCTTCAAGCTTTGATTATCAAGCTTTTGATTCCATTTGTACTTTTGGAGAATAATTTCACCATGTGAAGAATTCTAGGTTCATAGTGTCTTTCTCTGTATTTCACTCCACTCTTCTTGCTTGCATGGTTTCTGGGTAGAAAGTGGGTATAATTTGTATCTCTGATCCTCTGTAAATAAGGTGTTTTTCCTCTGGCTTCTTTCAGGAATATTTTTAAAATCTTCTCTTTTCTTTAGTTGGAAAATTACATACTAAGATGTATTGTTTTGTTTGTTTGTTTGTTCACTTGTATTTATTCTGGTTGGTCTTCCCTGAGCTTCCTGGATCTAAGGTTTGATATGTGACATTAATTGGGGAATATTATGTCATTATTGTTTCGAATATTTCTTGAGTTCCTTTCCTTTCTTCTTTGTTTTTTTTTTCAGTCTTTGCTTTTTAGTTTGAGGGGTTTTTATTGCTATATCTTCAAGCTCAGAAATTCTTTCCTCAGCTATGTCCCGTCTACTAATAAGCTCATTAAAAGCAATCTTCATTTCTATTACAGTGTTTTTGATCTCTAGTATTTCTTCTTGTTTTTTTCCTTAGGATTTTCCTCTGTCTGCACACCTGTTCTTGAGTACTATATACTTTATCTATTAGTACACTTAGCACATTAATCATAGCTGTTTTAAATTCCCTATTTGATATTCCCAACATTCCTGCTATGTTTGGTTCTGATGTTTACTCTTGTATTTATAAAATGTCTTTGTGATTTTTAGTATGTCCTGTAAATTTATCTTTATAACTGGACATGATGTACTTGGTCAAAGTAACTGGTAAGTAAGCCTTTAGTAATGTAATAATAAGGTATGAATGGAGGTAAAGTGTTCTAAAGTCTTATATTACATTTCAGTCTGTTAGTGATTGTATGCATCTGGACTGTAAATTTCATCAGTGCTCCTTGGTCCACTCCTTCTATCCCTTAAGTGGAACAGGATGTCTAAAGGAGGATGGAGTTGGGTATTTTCCCCTTCCCTTAGGTGAGTCAGTCTCAGAAAATTCCAGCATGATAAAATAATTTTTCATGAAGGTAGACCTTGTTAAGAACAGAATGTTCTGGAGTATTTCAAAATGAGATATTTTCTCTCTTCCTGCCTGAAGCATGAAGAGATTTTTCTCTAACACTCTATCCACTGTGAGGGTCTGAACGAGTTCCTGGAGATAAAACACATAAAAGCATGGGGCTCCCCCCATAACTGGTCCATCTAGTTGTTTTTTTTGTTGGGGGGGGGTGCCAGAGATTGAACTTAGGGGCACTCGGCAACTGAGCCACATCCCCAGCCCTATTTTGTATTTAATTTAGAGACAGGTTCTCACTGAATTGCTTACTTCCTTGCTTTTGCTGAAGCTGGCTGTGAACTTGAAATTCTCCTGCCTCAGCCTCCTGAGCTACTGGGATTAAAGGTGTATGCCATCACAGCAGGCTCCTATAGTTTTTAACTCTTACATTTGTTCATGCTGAGTCTCTACCAATTTGTCAATTACAGTTAAGGTTTTCCTGTCCCAGTACTGGTTTCCACTGAAGTTTTTGTTTGTGAGTTTCTGCTTCAGTAAGTTGTGATTCTCTGTATCTACCTGTCTGACTCTCTAATTTGGGGGGCATCAGTTTACCCTGTGACCTCACTTCTCTGATGAATCAAAGAGGGGATATTGATTTTTTTCACTGTTTGTATTTTTTACTTGTTAGGATGCAGCAGATTTATTTATTTATCTATTTTTGCAGGACAGGGAGAGTGGTGGTTTGACCTAGCTAGGTTTTCGTGCATGCCAGGCAAGTGCTCCACCACTGAGCCACATCCCCAATCCTTTTTATTTCATTTTATTTTCAGACAGAAGCTCATTAAGTTCCCTATGCTAGCCTTAAATTTGTAATCCCCATGCCTCAACCTCCAGAGTTGCTGGGATTACAGGCATGCAGCACTGCACACAGCTTCTGGAGTGATGGTTTCTAAGCTCCTCACATGCCAGACCAGAAACTGGAAGATTAAGCAATAATTTGAAATATGGTGCTTCACTGATGAAATACCATTTAAGCTGAAGAATGAATGGGAGTTCACTAGAGTCTGATAAGAGAGGAGTTGTTTGGTAGAAGGAAGATGTCAGGGAGCAGAAATATCCCAGCATGACCAGATAATGCATCATCCAAGTCAGGGAGTCTTGAAAACAAAAGGGGGAACTCCTAATGATTATGGTAGTGGAACAGGATAGACCAGACCTTTCCTGGGCAATATGGGATGTATGATCACCCTACATTTGGGGAGCTATAAGAAAGCCAGAATGAAGAAAGTGAAGTGTGTTTGGGTGTTTGAGAGTTGTAGCTGGTTGTTACTTGTAATCAGATGGCCTTGAGAAGCTACTTAAAAGTTTTAAGCAAGGAGATGAAAATATCAAGCTTACAATTTGAAAATATGGATAGGGTAAGTGAAATAACAAGGTGAACACATTAGTTAAGAGGCGAATATGGCTTTGATCAGGATGGTGGTAGCAGTGGAGAAAGGATTTTGAGATACATAGTCTTAGTGATGAACTGATTATAGAGATGAAATGAGAGGCGGGTGTTAAGAAGCATTGCAGGTTTTTTTCCCTAGAACTGATTAGACCATTTTTTTTTTTTGGCAGGGTCGGGGGGTTACTGAGGATTGAACTCAGGGGCAATCAACCACTGAGCCACATTGCCAGCCCTATTTTGTATTTTTATTTAAAGATTCAGTCTCCCTGAGTTGCTTAGCGCCTTGCTTTTGCTGAGGCTGGCTTTGAACTTGCAATCCTCCTGTCTCAGCTTCCTGAGCTGCTGGGATTACAGGCGTGTGCCACCGTGTCTCCTGGCTCAATTAGATAATTTTATGCCAAGGTAACCAGCACCCCAGTAGAGCAGGTTTCTGCTAGGAGGTATAAGTTGCCTGGGAAAATAAAAAGCCTGGAATAATCAGTAAGAAATAAAGACAAAGCCAGAGATTAGATTTAGAAAGCGGGGCATCTGATGGTTCTTCCAGCTCTGATAGGAACTGGAGCTGAACAACTGAAAAAGACCCCAATTCCTTATTTAAGGGGAAGTACATCAAAGTCAGGGATATGGTTTCAGTGTGGAAGGGGTCTTGTTTCAGTATAGCAGGGATCTTGTAGTAAACAGGTTGTTTGGTGCTTGGCAGGTTTTGCCCATTTCTGGGCTACTGTGTTTGATCTTAAGGTTGTGAGTTAAGGCAGGGTTCCAGCATGATCTGGGCTTTCTCAAACCAGGGAATTCCACACAGGAGTTCCCAGAAAAGCAGCTTCCCTGCCTTATGTTGGCTCAAACAAACCCATAATTCATATATTGTTTCCAATAGACCTTGATATCATTCACGGATTTAGGGAGGAATGAAAGAGGACCAGGTTTAGAGGGAAGGACAGGATGTGATGTGTGGAGATGCTTTAGTGAGATAATGTTGTTGAAGATCTGGAGCTCAGAGAAGAAATAAGACATATCCTGGAAGGCATGAATTTGCAGATGGTAAATAAAACCACCGAGAATAGAAAAGGGTCTAATATGGAGCCTTAAGGTTCATTTAGATACTGGGACAAAGGGAAGGTCCCAAAGGAAAAATGCAAAGAAGTAGCAGGTGAGGGAAGAAAAATAGAGACTATGATATCATCAATGCAAAGGGAAGAAACTATTTTAAATAGGAAGAAGTGGGAAACAGTATAAAATAAAATACTGTTGACAGATAAATGAGAATTGACATGCAGTTATGGTTTGGCTCTGGAATGCCCCCCAATGACTCATGTATCGAAGGCTTGGTCCTCAATGCAGCTGACCTCAGGTAAGGCTTTTGGGAAGTGATTGGTTGGATCATGAGGGCTGTGACATCATCACTGTTCACTGATAGCTGAATACTACTGGAAGGTGGTAGAAATTGTAGGTAGTAGGACATGGTCAGAGGAAGTAGTCCACTGGGAATATGTATGCCCTGGAATTTATCTTTCCTGACCCCTGCTCCCGCCCCCCCCTTCCTGGCTGCTATAGGCTGAGAAAAAACCTTTTTCCATATGCCCCTTTACCATGATGTTCTGCCTCACCTCAGTCCCAAAGCAAGGAGCCCACTGATCAGGGACTTCTGAAACTGAGCCAAAATAAATCTATTGTCCTAAGTGATTTTCCTCAGGATGAAAAGCTAATACAAATGCCCACTAGATTTAGTGACAGAGACGCCTTTTGTAAACATATTTTTTTCCAATTTCAAAGGATCTTATTTCTTACTACAAAGCATTTTAATAAAATAAAAAAATAAAAAGAAATAGCTAATTTTACAATTATTTTAAAATTTCAAATATTTAATATTTTCAATGTTATTTATTTTTCTTCATTTATAAAGAAATGTGATATTTGAATGGTCAGATATCCTGAGTTAAATAAATTCATCCTTATAGTAATTATTTTAGAGATTTTTATATCGTATAATCCTAAACTCTGTGGTTGGCTACCAAAAAGGCATGCTTTATAGGAGTGCTAATTCTTTAATGACTGAAATAATTGTTCACCCATTGTAGGCCCAACACCTCTGCACCTGGCTGCACAGGCTTGCTCATTAGAAACAACCGTCTGTCTACTCTGTTTCAAAGCTGATTACACACTTTCTGAAAAAAGAGGATGGATGCCGATTCACTTTGCTGCTTTCTATGACAACATCTGCATCATCATTGTCCTTTATAGGAAGGATCCTACTTTGCTAGAAGCTGAGGCTACAGCTGAGTAAGTTTTAAGCATTCATAAGAATATAAATTTCTGCTTTTTTCACACACTGACACTATAAGACATGATTGATATGGGTGATTTGAAACATAGGCAAAGCTAACTCTGAAGTCCTTTCTGATCTGATCACTGTCTTTTTCTCCTTCCACTTATCTTTAGAATTTAAAAAGATAAGATCTTCTATCAACTTATGTATGCTTTCTGGATGAATAAGGACTGAGCCCTAGGGAGATTTTCCTACCTTGTCCTAATAATATGGTTCCACAAATTCATTGATCAGGTTAACTACTTAGTGCCCTGGAGGAAGCCTGAGACTAGGCATTAGAACACTGTTCTAAATTGGACCTTATGCAACCATGAGGTAGCCCTTGACTCCTCATGAAAAGGGCAGGGGGATATCTAGTAGTATATGGAAGACAAATACAGTGAAAAAAAGAATACTTTGAAATAATAAAACATTCCAATCTTTTGTTTCACAATTTAGCTGAGAATCAATGTTTGGGGTGGCGGCATAACTTCTTCTGAAGGTACATTCTTGTCTAGGAATCTAAAAAACAAGTTAGTATTTTGAATCTCTGAACCTTTTAAAAGTATATTTCATTCATGTTTTTCTATGTCTTCCTAGGTCTAGCCAGTCCATTATTATTCAGTGGCCTCAGGCTAGCATACTGATTTTTTTTTATTTTTTATTTTTTATTGTTGGTTGTTCAAAACATTACAAATTTCTTGACATATCATATTCCACACTTTGATTCAAGTGGGTTATGAACTCCCACCTTCACCCCATACACAGATTGCAGAATCACATCAGTTACACATCCATTGATTTACATATTGCCATACTAGTGTCTGTTGTGCTCCGCTGCCTTTCCCATCCTCCACCATCCCCCGTCCCCACCTCTCCCCTCCCCTCCCCTCCCCTCTTCTCTCTCTACCCCCTCCACTGTATAACCCTGAGGGTCTCCTTCCATTTCCATGCAAGTTCCCTTCTCTCTCCCTTTCCCTCCCACCTCTCATCCCTGTTAAATGTTAATCTTCTTCTCCTGCTCTTCGTCCCTACTCTGATCTTAGTTACTCTCCTTATATCAAAGAAGACATTTGGCATTTGTTTTTTAGGGATTGGCTAGCTTCACTTAGCATAATCTGCTCTAATGCCATCCATTTCCCTGCAAATTCTATGATTTTGTCATTTTTTAATGCAGAGTAATACTCCATTGTGTATAAATGCCACATTTTTTTTTATCCATTCGTCTATTGAAGGGCATCTAGGTTGGTTCCACAGTCTTGCTATTGTGAATTGTGCTGCTATGAACATCGATGTAGCAGTGTCCCTGTAGCATGCTCTTTTTAGGTCTTTAGGGAATAGACCAAGAAGGGGAATAGCTGGGTCAAATGGTGGCTCCATTCCCAGCTTTCCAAGAAATCTCCATACTGCTTTCCAAATTGGCTGCACCAATCTGCAGTCCCACCAGCAATGTACAAGTGTACCCTTTTCCCCACATCCTCGCCAGCACTTGTTGTTGTTTGACTTCATAATGGCTGCCAATCTTACTGGAGTGAGATGGTATCTTAGGGTGGTTTTGATTTGCATTTCTCTGACAGCTAGAGATGGTGAGCATTTTTTCATGTACTTGTTGATTGACTGTATGTCCTCCTCTGAGAAGTGTCTGTTCAGGTCCTTGGCCCATTTGTTGATTGGGTTGTTTGTTCTCTTATTGTCTAATTTTTTGAGTTCTTTGTATACTCTGGATATTAGGGCTCTATCTGAAGTGTGAGGAGTAAAGATTTGTTCCCAGGGTGTAGGCTCCCTATTTACCTCTCTTATTGTTTCTTTTGCTGAGAAAAAACTTTTTAGTTTGAGTAAGTCCCATTTGTTGATTCTAGTTATTAACTTTTGTGCTATGGGTGTCCTATTGAGGAATTTGGAGCCCGACCCCACCGAATGTAGATCGTAGCCAACTTTTTCTTCTATCAGACGGCGTGTCTCTGATTTGATATCAAGCTCCTTGATCCATTTTGAATTCACTTTTGTGCATGGCGAGAGAAAGGGATTCAGTTTCATTTTGTTGCATATGGATTTCCAGTTTTCCCAGCACCATTTGTTGAAGATGCTATCCTTCCTCCATTGCATGCTTTTAGCCCCAGATAGTTGTAATTTTGTGGATTGGTTTCTGTGTCCTCTATTCTGTACCATTGGTCCACCCGCCTGTTTTGGTACCAGTACCATGCTGTTTTTGTTACTATTGCTCTGTAGTATAGTTTGAAGTCTGGTATCGCTATACCGCCTGATTCACACTTCCTGCTTAGCATTGTTTTTGCTATTCTGGGTCTTTTATTTTTCCATATGAATTTCATGATTGCTTTCTCTATTTCTACAAGAAATGCCGTTGGGATTTTGATTGGCATTGCATTAAACCTATAGAGAACTTTTGGTAATATCGCCATTTTGATGATGTTAGTTCTGCCTATCCATGAACAGGGTATATTTTTCCATCTTCTAAGATCTTCTTCTATTTCTCTCTTTAGGGTTCTGTAGTTTTCATTGTATAATTCTTTCACCTCTTTTGTTAGGTTGATTCCCAAGTTTTTTTTTTTTTTTTTTTAAGATATTGTGAATGGAGTGGTTGTCCTCATTTCCATTTCAGAGGATTTGTCGCTGATATACAGGAATGCCTTTGATTTATGCGTGTTGATTTTATATCCTGCCACTTTGCTGAATTCATTTATTAGCTCTAATAGTTTCTTTGTAGAGCCTTTTGGGTCTGCTAGGTATAGAATCATATCATCTGCAAATAGTGATAATTTAAGTTCTTCTTTTCCTATTTTTATGCCTTTAATTTCTTTTGTCTGTCTAATTGCTCTGGCCAGTGTTTCGAGAACTATGTTGAACAGAAGTGGAGAGAGAGGGCATCCCTGTCTTGTTCCAGATTTTAGAGGGAATGCCTTCAGTTTTTCTCCATTCAGAATGATGCTAGCCTGAGGCTTAGCATAGATTGCTTTTACAATATTGAGGTATGTTCCTGTTATCCCTAGTTTTTCTAGAGTTTTGAACATAAAGGGATGCTGTACTTTGTCGAATGCTTTTTCCGCATCTATCGAGATGATCATATGGTTCTTATTTTTAAGTCTATTGATGTGGTGAATAACATTTATTGATTTCCGTATATTGAACCAGCCTTGCATCCCAGGGATGAATCCTACTTGATCATGGTGCACAATTTTTTTGATATGTTTTTGTATCCAATTCGCCAGAATTTTATTGAGGATTTTTGCATCTAGGTTCATTAGAGATTTGACAGTTATAAGGGCACTGGCTTCCTCTTGTTGCTCCTTCACGTATGGCTTCCATGGTATACAATGACAATTCCACTTCTATTATTGCCTACATTTTAGCCAAGAGAAGAGAGAAAGAGGAAAAGTATTGGCACATTCCTTTCTCTTTAGGGAGTGGCCCATGTAACTTCTATTAATGTTTTGTTGACCAAACATGGTCATATGGTCATACCTATCTATAAAGGAGTTTGGGATGTAATACTGGGCTGGACAGCCATTTGTACAATCAGAAGATCTTTACTATCTAAAAAGCATTGGTGGATTTTTCATAAAAGCTGTTACTTTCTGCTACAATGAGAAAGTTGGAATTTGAAAACTGGAAATGAAGTATGAAGAAATGGCATAACTACTAACTGAGCTTTAGGTTCATCATTTGTGAAATGTGCTAAAAATACTTGACTTCCTTTTCCCTTCACTCAAGAATTTTTGAAAGGAGGAGAAAGGATAGGTTATTCTAAGAACTTTGTGCATCATAAACTTTTAAATAAACTCTAAGACTTTATATATATATATATATATATATATATATATATATATATATATATATATATATTGGGAAGGAGGACAGCGGCCAATACTAAGGACAATTAGTGGAGGCAAACTGTTTGCATGTGGAATATACATGATGAGAATTCATAAGGAAGAGAAAGAAGGTGTTGGTGTAAATCAGAGTGCCTCCAACAGCACTTGGAATAGCTTAACAAAAATTAAATATGACACTATAAGTGTGCTTAAAATATTATTCTAATGCATTCCTTGATTTTTAGGAATCAGTGTACTCCATTGCTACTTGCTGCTACTTCAGGAGCACTGGAAACTATTCAATATCTGTTTTCTCTTGGTGCTAACTGGAGAAAAACAGATATTAAAGGAAATAATATAATTCATTTATCAGTGCTAACCTTTCACACAGAAGTACTCAAGTATATAATAGAATTAAATATTCCTGAACTTCCAGTTTGGAGAACTTTAGTAGGTGAGTATAGAATATATAATTTCTTTGTAAATAAATGTTCTAGTTATTTGGCTTAATTATTGATATTTACACAGAAATGGGTCAAATAAAATGTTACATATATCATATCTTATATGTTTAAAATAATGAAATAAAACAAATTAAAATCAGAAATAAAAATGCAAATGATAAAGATCTACATTTTTGTATGCTAAAGTAGTTTTATTTCTGTATCCCCAAAAGACTATATTTTACACAATTATTTTTATTTTAGAAAGTTCTCAGAAATCAAACCACCCTCTCCTCCATCAAAAAAGTGAATTTTTTTAAAAAGGGAGGAAAATAAAATTTAAGTGGAAAAGGCTGCTTCTAATTTTTTCCTTAATGCCTAATTTAGAGACAAATTCAGCATACTTTTCATATTTTGGTAAATATTTTATGAAAACTTATGTTTGGAGAAATTTTCCCAAATTTGTAGTCCATCTAGACAGAAATATTATAAGAGAAAGTGTTACTAGACCAATGCAATGTATACATATAATTTTACTCCTTCTCAAGACCCCAATAAAATTATATGAAGATTAAATAATAATACCACCACTGGTAGCAGAAAAGCATTCAAGGAAAAATAAGAAAAGATACAGCAGTAGTAAAATGTTAAGATGATGGAAACATGTACAAGTCTTAGGACTTAGCTGGCTAGAGAAAATCGTTGCAAGCCAATGATGGAAAAGTAGAGAACCTCTAGAACTTACACCAGTTCCTCAAAAGACTTAAGAAACAGCAGTGCTAGTCAGAGGTGCTCTCCTTATAGCTTAACCAGGAAAGACCCAAATATACTGAGGCTAGATTTACTCCATGAGGAACAGAAGGGGAAAGGACCTGGGAAACTTAGAGTCTGACCCAAGAGAGAAGCAAAGTTAACTTCATGGGTGATAGTAAAGGCTGAAGTTCCAGAATGGAACTGTGCACCCCGCCCTAGAGGGAAAAAGCAGGAGGAATTTGTCAATAGGTAGAAACAATTCTAAGAAAATGAAATAAGGAAATTATTACCTACACTGAGAGATAATAAAAGTGAGAAATGAAATACAATTATGCTACACTATAACACTCTTCTATGAATAGCATTTATATAGGCATCTTAATGAAGTGCTGAATATTGATTTCATTAAAAGCTATAAATATGATCAAAGGGAAGAAAGAGGAAATGGCAGTGCAGTGTTGAAAAAGCTTGTTTCCCTTTTTCATAAAACATTTGGTAAATAATATCTAAAATTGATATAGCAAAATGTTGCAGTGTGTGGAAATAAGTAGAAATATGGAGATGTGTAAAGAGCAGAAGGTATTGGGAAGAAATAAAAGTGGTTATATTTGGAGAGATGAACTCCCTCTCCCCCCCCCCCCCGAAAAAAAAAAAAAAACACAAGGAAGGTAAGGCCACAAAAAATATTTTGTTACAGGCCTTTTAGTAACATTTACCTATAAATCATGAGTATGAAATAAAAACACATTAAAGCAAAAATAAAATAATTGGACAGTAAGGCCTAATTTTTCCCCCAATACTTTATATATCTTTAGTGGTACAAATAAATTTAAGATTTTCAACCCTATTTCCCTGGTTTCAGAAGTCTGAATATCTGGTTTCAAAACTGGCTTAGCAATCATGAAATTCATATGGAAAAATAAAAGACCTAGAATAGCAAAAACAATGCTAAGCAGGAAGTGTGAATCAGGCGGTATAGCGATACCAGACTTCAAACTATACTACAGAGCAATAGTAACAAAAACAGCATGATACTGGTACCAAAACAGGCGGGTGGACCAATGGTACAGAATAGAGGACACAGAAACCAATCCACAAAACTACAACTATCTTATATTTGATAAAGGGGCTAAAAGCATGCAATGGAGGAAGGATAGCATCTTCAACAAATGGTGCTGGGAAAACTGGAAATCCATATGCAACAAAATGAAACTGAATCCCTTTCTCTCGCCATGCACAAAAGTGAATTCAAAATGGATCAAGGAGCTTGATATCAAATCAGAGACACGCCGTCTGATAGAAGAAAAAGTTGGCTACGATCTACATTCGGTGGGGTCGGGCTCCAAATTCCTCAATAGGACACCCATAGCACAAAAGTTAATAACTAGAATCAACAAATGGGACTTACTCAAACTAAAAAGTTTTTTCTCAGCTAAAGAAACAATAAGAGAGGTAAATAGAGAGCCTACATCCTGGGAACAAATCTTTACTCCTCACACTTCAGATAGAGCCCTAATATCCAGAGTATACAAAGAACTCCAAAAATTAGACAATAAGAGAACAAACAACCCAATCAACAAATGGGCCAAGGACCTGAACAGACACTTCTCAGAGGAGGACATACAATCAATCAACAAGTACATGAAAAAATGCTCACCATCTCTAGCAGTCAGAGAAATGCAAATCAAAACCACCCTAAGATACCATCTCACTCCAGTTAGATTGGCAGCCATTATGAAGTCAAACAACAACAAGTGCTGGCGAGGATGTGGGGAAAAGGGTACACTTGTACATTGCTGGTGGGACTGCAAATTGGTGCAGCCAATTTGGAAAGCAGTATGGAGATTTCTTGGAAAGCTGGGAATGGAGCCACCATTTGACCCAGCTATTCCCCTTCTTGGTCTATTCCCTAAAGACCTAAAAAGAGCATGCTACAGGGACACGGCTACATCAATGTTCATAGCAGCTCAATTCACAATAGCAAGACTGTGGAACCAACCCAGATGCCCTTCAATAGACGAATGGATTAAAAAATGTGGCATTTATACACAATGGAGTATTACTCTGCATTAAAAAATGACAAAATCATAGAATTTGCAGGGAAATGGATGGCACTAGAGCAGATTATGCTAAGTGAAGCTAGCCAATCCCTAAAAAACAAATGCCAAATGTCTTCTTTGATATAAGGAGAGTAACTAAGAACAGAGAAGGGACAAAGAGCATGAGAAGAAGATTAACATTAAACAGAGATGAGAGGTGGGAGGGAAAGGGAGAGAAAAGGGAAATTCCATGGAAATGGAAGGAGACCCTCAGGGTTATACAAAACAACATACAAGAGGAAATGAGGGGAAAGGGAAAAATAATACAAGGGGGAGAAATGAAGGTCAGTAGAGGGGGTAGAGAGAGAAGTGGGGTGGGGAGGGGAGGGGAGGGGGGATAGCAGAGGATAAGAAAGGTAGCAGAACATGACAGTCACTAGTATGGCAATATGTAAATCAATGGATGTGTAATTGATGTGATTCTGCAATCTGTATATGGGCTAAAAATGGGAGTTCATAACCCACTTGATGCAAAGTGTGAAAGATGATATATCAAGAACTATGTAATGTTTTGAACAACCAACAATAAAAAAAAATAAAAAAAAAAAGAATTGTAATGCAAAAAAAGTACATACATGTATAAAGACATGAATTTGCATGACCATACTTTATATACAAAGATATGAAAAATTGTGCTCTATATGTGTAATAAGAATTGTAATGCATTCCACTGCCATGTATTTAAAAAAATAAGATCAATTAAAAAAAAGTTCCTAGGAAAAAAAAAAAAAAACTGGCTTAGTACCAATTTTAGAATTTGCTGGGTAACAGGAACATATTCCAAGTATATCAACCCCAAGAGATGCTGGAAAAGTTTTCAGTGTTTATTTATATGCATATATATATATATATATATATATATATATATATATCATTCTTTTATTATTTATTTATTTATTTGTGGTGCTGGGGATTGAACCCAGGGCCTTATGCATGTGAGGCAAGCACTTTACCAACTGAGCTATATCCCTAGTCCTCTCATTCTTTTTAGAGAGAGGACTATCTTGTTATTTTTAATAGACTAAACCATTGCAAATACCTACCTTAATAGCAGGAAGTTTGGCTCCTAACAAGAACAGCTTAATGACAAAAAAAAAATACCCCAAAATATCATGGCCACTGCTTCCTGCAACCATTGTTTAGAAGTCTTGATAACGAAGGAACAGAACAATAAACATGAACATCTGGCTTGTTGCTTTGCCTTGAGTTCTGCAACAGCTCTTCCAACTTATACTAGCCTTTTTCCCTTATGGGTAAAAGAGAATTAGTTAGTTTATTAGAATTCTCCAGGATTAGTCCTTGGAGTGGAAGCTGAATTTCAAAACAGTTCCATGAGTGAACTAACCAAAGTTGTACCATCATGGATTTGGTAGTAGAATGGGTAGATAAAGAGATAAAGAAAGGATATGTCTGTAGATATTTCTCACACCTTATTTTGTTAGATTTCTGTTGATGTAACAAATACTTGAGATAATCAATTTAGGAAGAGGACAGTTTATTCTGTCTCACAGTTTTAGAGGTCCATGATTGGCTGGCCCCATTGCTTTTAGGCCTGTGCAGGAAAGTAAATACATCATGGCAAGAGCTATGGCAGAGGAAGCCTATTTACCTTATAGCTGAGTGAGGAAAAAAGAGGAAGAAAAACGGACATTCAAAGGCAAGCCCTCAATGATCTAAAACCTTGTACTGGGCCCCACCTCCTCAAGGTTATACCACTTCGCAATAGCAAGCAATGAGCTGGGGACTAAGCCTTTAACACATGGACCTTTGGGAGACATTTCAGATACAAACTTTTTAGCACCTCACAGAGAGAGGGCTATGCCCAGAGGAGAAATTAATGCATGCAGTTGTTGGTCACCACGTTAATCTTAACCCTTGGGTTAGCTTTGCTTATATGGAAACAGAATGCATCATTTCACTATCTCTTATGTGAATTACAGCTTGTGTTTTTTTGTTGAATACTTACCAGAAATGTTGCAGTGTGAAAGTTTTAAACGAAGGATGATGGCCGTCATGTCCTTAGAAGTAATTTGCTTAGCAAACGATTGCTACTGGAAATGTATTTTGGATGCAGGTAATGCAAAATCAATTAACCATATTTTTCTCATGTTATTTTAAGTAGAGCTCTATTATATTTAGGTCAGCCACTTTTTAAAAATATATTTGAGGGGGTGGTTCTGGCAACTGAACTCAGGACCTTGTATGTGTAAAGCATACCTTCTACTTTGAGCTGTACCCCTAGCCCTAATATATTTTTAAACTGTAAAAGAATCTTTTTAATTTGCTATAAGATTTTCCCAAAGATCCAATACTTTATTTAATTTACTTATTTTATTTTCCATGTGGAAGTTGCACAGGATTCAAAACTATATAAATTTTACAGAAATTCTATTTCTCTAAAAGTTCACAAACTTAAAAACTAATAATAAATTACTTATCATACTACTCTTATATTTAGAATTTATCCCAATTCTGTCGCAGAATTTATTTTTAAAATTATAATAGCAGAGCAAGTGTTAGGCTGGATTTGTAACTATCTGTGCATTTAGAATTAAAATTAATTTCTTAGCCTTTCTAGCCTGCTTCCCTCATTAATACAATGGTTTAATGTCCTAGTTCTTTTGAGAACAATACTGTCCAATATAACTTCCTGAAATAATGAAAAAAGCCCTATCTGTCCTGTTGGATATGGTAGGCATTACCCTAATGTGGATATTGAACACAGATAAAATGCTCTGTAAGCATTGTTGGATCAATAAATTAAAATTATTTAATTATAGACAGTCACCTAAGAGCATGTAAAAAAAAGTTCTTTGTCCAAAAAAAAGTTAACCATAGACTTAAGTAATAAAGGATGTTTCATTTCAGGTAGCTAAACATATAAATAAAGCTCTAATTATACATTTCATATTTTCCAGCTCTTTGTGTATGTTCTATAAGGTGCTATCTTTTTATTTCATATTGAACTGATGTAACAAGCATCC
This sequence comes from Marmota monax, assembly GCF_021218885.2. Lineage (NCBI taxonomy): Eukaryota > Metazoa > Chordata > Mammalia > Rodentia > Sciuridae > Marmota > Marmota monax. The sequence continues at coordinate 22,713,255 of NW_026692781.1, forward strand.
AACTGAAGCCAGATTCTTTATTTTCACTATGCCAAATAATTTCCAATAATGAGGCTAATGTTGAATTTTACTAGATTCTTCACTTTTTGTTTTTTGCTAATTGGTATAAAATAAGGATAAAATATAATAGTATCTTTAAATAATTGCACAAATACTCACACAAAATTGATGTAATAACCAAAGCTGAACTCTACTATGTGATAGCTCAAAAATTTATCAATGATTGTAAGCCAAAGAACAGTGTTTTATAGACAAATGTTTTAAAATGTATGATTGTGTGCTATGAATAATGAAAGTTGCCTATACTAGGGATAAGAAAGAAAAGTATATTCATGTAATTTCAAATTATTGTTTTATATCTTATAAAATTATTTGCTAATGATTTATATTGCAGTGCCCATAAACATCATTTAAATCTTGTCAAGATAAATTGACTTACTTCAAATAATTTGTGCTTTTTTGTTTTGGTCTTTTCTTTTCAGGCACCATTCCTGCCTTAACCAACCTATTAAAAATTCCCAAAATAAAATTACAATGCAAAACTGTTGGGTTATTGAGTAATATTTCAACTCATCTAAGTGTAGTGAATGCTTTGGTAGAAGCAGGAGGCATCCCAGCTTTGATTAACCTTCTGCTTTCTGATGAACCTGAACTACACTCTCGCTGTGCTGTCATTCTGTATGATATCGCTCAATCTGCAGACAAGAATGCAATTGCCAAAAATGTAAGCTCTTTTCACAGAACATCATTGTGTGTGTGTGTGTGTGTGTGTGTGTGTCTATGTGTGTATGTTGCTGGGGATTGAACCAGGGCCTCATGAATACCATACAAATATTCTACCACTGAGCTGTATATCCCCTGCTCTCATAGAACATTCTTGTCTCATAGTAATTCCTTCATATAGAAGCTAGAACAAACATGAACTGGTGGGAGTATATTATGTATACAACCAGAGATATGAAAAATTGAGCTCTATATATGTAATAAGAGTTGTAATGTATTCTGTTGTTATATATAAATAAAAAAAAGAAAGAAAGGAAAAAAGAAGCTAGAATGAGAGAGAGACCCAAGTTGATGGAGGAATGAGAGGGAACTTGGGGAAAAATATTTCACTAAGAAGTTGACCTAAATTAGGGGTGTTTTTTCATATGTTCATATATACTGATTGTTTCTTGCTGTTTATAAGAAGATATTAGAAGAAGCACTACCATTCTAGCTATCTCTATCTGGCTGAGAAATGGAGTCTAATTGTGTACCAGAAAGAATGAATTAGAAGAAAATTATTTTTTTGGTGAACTCCAAGCAATCTTTTTCATGCTGTATTTCTTCAAATTCTGCTTCATTATGTCCGACAATATTATTTTATTAAGATCTTTTGATAGATATTTATTTATAAGTGCAGTTCCTTTATATAATTTTCTTTGGTTTTATATTGTTGCTTCTTCATTATGGATTGAGTCTTTTGCATTATAAAATGTACATTTTTCTCAAGCTTAATACTTTTACCTTAAATTCTACCTGTGCAAAATTATGCTTGTGTTCTATTTTCTTTGTGCTCACATTTAATCCGCTTTTGCTCACTGTTTTATTTTTAATTTTTTGGAATCATTTTAGCTACAAGTGTTTGTTACCAATCATTTGTCAATATATTAGCAATAATAGAGACATCCAGGCCTACCTCCAGGTTAGTCAGTCTTATTCACTTAGATCTCACAATGTTTCACTGGTAATTTGACAGAATTAGAATAAATTTGTCTCTTCTATGCAGTATACATAGGTTGTGCTTTATCATTAACTTTTTATTGAGTTAGTCACTTACATGTATTGATGTGTATGTTTTATTTTAGTTCTGTCATAATATTGTGTTATTTTATTTTTTTCATATGTTCTTTAAATTTTCTACTATTTTGTGCTATTCTCCCTTACCCCTTTTTCTTTATCCTTATGTGAAGTTCAGGACTTACACATCAAAATTAGTTACTCCTTATTTCTTATACTTGGTATATCTTTTTAACATATACATTTGCATTCTTTCATTTTGGAAATGTTTCTATGAATTCATATCTTTAACTTTTTGTGGTATTATTTTAGTACATTCATAAAAAATATTTATTGATACTATTCCAGATGCTAGGGTTATAGAAGTGAATAAAACAGATACAATCACAGCTTCTATATAGTTTTTATCCTAGTTGATGGTTACAAGACAACAAACAAAACAAATAAGCCAAATATATAGTATGGTAAGAAGGAAAAAAAGTAAGGAAAGTGGGGAGAAGAAGTCTGGTGAAAAACAGTCATTTTCCAGTATTGGTCAGGGACTGGTTTCAGGACCTGTGCAGATACCAAAATCCCTAGATGTTCAAGTTCCTTATATAAAATGGCATAATATTTGTATATAACTAATGCACATCCTCCTGCAAACTCTAAATTATTTCTAGTTTGCTTAAACTGCCTTATACAATGTAAATGCTATGGAAATAATTGCCATGCTATATTGTGTAGGGGATAAAGACAAGAAAAAAATTGGTACCTATTCAGAACAGATACATCTTTTTCCCATTTTTTAGAATTCATAATCAGTTGAATCCACAGATGTGGAACCTGGGGATATGAAGATCTGATGAAGAAGTTAACATTTGAGTATAGTCCTGAAGTAAATGAGGAAGTGCTTTTATATGTTTTTCTATTGATAAGTGCATGCTAGGCAGAGGAAATAAGAGTAATGAAGTAAATAAATAAATGAAGTAAGATTGTGCCTGGCATGTTTGAGGAATAGCAAAAATCCAAGGTAATCAAGGGAAGAAAAGAGGGAGACATTCGGCTGAATAATGGTTGGCCATATCACATAGGGTCATGTAGGCAATTGTTAAAGACACCTTGGCTTTTAGTCTGAGTATGTTAGGAAGCCACTGAATGGTTTCGCTCTGGGAGGTTTCAAGAAGAGATTTAAATAACTCTACCTACTATGTTGAAATAGGGAAGCAAGGGTAAATGAAGGAAAATGACTTGAGAAACTTTTGCAGTAATTCAGGTAAAGTATCGTGTATTGATCAAGGGTGATGATAATGGAAGTGGCAAGAAGCGGTTATATTCCATATTATATTTTTAAATTTGAGTCACACCGAATTTGTGAAAAATTGAACCATTTGGAGGAACTAACAAAAAAAGAATAGTCAATTGGGTAGCAGAAAACCTGAAAAATTTGTTGTCTTATGAGACAACAAGGAAAACGTTTTAAGGAGGAGAGAATGATTGACAGTGTCAAAGGTTGTTGTAGAGGATTCAAACTAGCAGATTAGAGGAAGGCTGCATCCCAAATTGCTCCATGGCTTTGGATTCAAGTAGCAGGAGTAACTGCTTCTCCATGAGGTAGGTGAATGAGGTATTTCACTAAAACTCAGTATTGGACAGCTGGAGTATCTTAGAGACTCAGAATTTGGATACATTAAACAAAGAAGGAAGAGTATGTTGGAGCCAAGCCAGTTGCAGCAGTGGCAGTGGTAACAGTGCTGGTTCACCATAAAGGGAGGGAGAACACAGAAAGAAACACAACAGACAGGTTTGGTATGGAAAAACATGAAATCATAAAAGCAGCCTGAACTTAGCTGATCCAGAGTCTGTACTTTGCACTGGTGCTTAAAAAGTGATGTTTTTTAGAAGGCCACCAGGAAGGTGAAAGCCATCTTGAGGCAGCCATGCTGCAGCTGCTCTGGAGCTAGGAAATCACAGCAAACCCTGCAACACCATCCCAGCATGGGGCTGTCATGCAGCCTAGGGTATACCTAGAAGAATGTGAGTGAAACAAGCACAGAGATTTTACCCAGGGAGATTCAAGTTGGAAGCAAAGGGGAACACAAACTTTCTCCTTCTTTGAGTCTGGTGGCTCACATGACCTACTGAAGAAGTCAGGAATCTGAACAGGCAGGTGTGAATACACTCAGGGACTAAGCCTAGAAAGGATGTGCTCCTGGAGTATTGGCTCCTCTGCTGCATGAGAAGAATTCTTGGGAGACTACTGAGATCTAGATTCCTAATAGAGATTGGCAACTGCCATACCCTAGGGGTGTGTTGATCTACTCTCCAGAGCAGACATTGCCCCAAAAAGCCCCTAAGACCTGATGAGAACCAAGTCCCACACATTGTAACTCCCCTCATAGAACTCTGCAGCAGTCCTACCCTTAGAGTGCATCATTTGGTCTGTGCAGACGACACTCCAACTGATAGTACTTCCCATTCCATCCTACCTCATACTGGTAAGAAGAGAAGCTGTGACTTATTCAACCAGCTTTAATTTTAGGCCACTCCAACTGGCAGCTCAGTACACAAAAAGAGCAAGGTGTTAACCCCCACCAGCCCTTGCTATTGTTCTCAGTACACAGATCAAGAAGAAATGGAAAGACAGTCAAGACATAGATGGTAACCATCCATTCTCATCAACTATTTTGACCACCTCAGTGGAAATGATTCCTTCATTTCTCATTAAGAATCTTTTCCTTTCTGTGTGTGTTCTTATATGTTTCTTTTTTGATTAGTTATTTTGTCTTGAGTTGCCTTTTGAGGATTAGGCTTTTAATTTGTATATTTTGGTTTTGCTTTGTACTGAATTCATTTGTTTCTCATGTTTCTCTTTCTCTCCTTCTGCTAATGACCAAATTCTATTGTTTCTCTTGCCTCTGTTTCTCTTATTTTTTCTCCTCCTTCATTATAACCGTCAACTGATACATCTCTTCTTCATTTTCGTGTTCATGTTTTGAAATTATAAACTCTTTTCTACCTCCTTATTACATTTCTTTTATCTTAATTAACTGTATTCTTACCATCATTTAAAATTAACTGGTTTATATAACTCTTGCCCCCATCATTAATAGGAATGCAGTTACTATTACTTTGGATGACACAGTTGTCACCTGCTGTTTGTTTTAAATCCAAATATAGTTTATTGTTATTGTTTTTACTGTTGACAATTACTGATGAATCCTGTTTATTTATTTATTTATTTATTTATTGTGTGTCTGTGTGTGTGTGTTGTATGTGAATTAATGTTGTAGTTGTAGAAACTGGATATTTATTTTAATGCTATATATCGTTTGTATCAGTTGTTACCATTGTCTGCTTCCACCCTATTCTGTGAGGTGCTAAACTTAAAGGAATGCTATAAGTTCACAGGTTAGAGACTGCTGTTGAATTAAACTGACAAGGTACAAAATACAGTGTACCTTGCTCCACACACAAATTAATGATGTTCTGTTTTCAACTATACAAAGAATAGAGAAAAACTCAAATTAATGACCAGGCCTCAAGTGGAAATGGCTCAGGGTGGGGCCACCAGGTTCCACCGACTGCAGCAAAAATAGAACTAACACAAAGGCTGGAGAAAACCACACCTACAAAGAGGTCTCAATCTAGATATTTCTAGGATCTTTTGGTAAGTGAAAGACTGTGTCCTACAAAGGACCACACATGAGAGTGGAAGAGAAATCCCTCCCAACAGATGCATAAAATTCAACACAGGTATAAAAAATATTTTAAAAAGAAATTCCAACAATTTCTAAGTTCATATTTCACCAGAAATTGACTCAAAGATATTGAAGTGGATAAAATATCAGATAAAGAATTCAAAAAAATCATTATTATTAAAATGATCAATGAATTCCAAGAGAACATGGAAAAATGACTCAATGAATTAAGGAAGTCAGTAAAAGATATGAATGAGAAATTCAGTAAGGAGACAAAAATACTGAAAAAGAACCAAATAGAAAATTTGGAAATGAAAGACACAATAAATCAAGTAAAATGTTCAGTTGAAAGTCACTTTAATAGACCAAGCTGAAGACAGAATCTCAGAGCTAGAAGAAAAAGTGGCTGGCCTAAACATTCAGCATTAAAGACAATAGTAATGTTCAAAAGATAATGTTCAAAATAGTAATGTTCAAAAGATACAAGAACTCTTAGGGGAAACATTAAGAGACCAAATATAACAATCATTGGAATTGAAAATGGTTGTGAGAGGGAGGACATGGAGGACATATTTCTTCAGGGAAACAATAACATAAAAATTTCCTAATTTTCAGAATGAGATTGGCTTTCAGATACAGGAGGCATTCAGAACCCCAAGTAGACAAGATGAAAAAAAGAACTCTCCATGACACATTATAATGAAAATGCCTAACATAAGGAACAAAGATAGAATTGTAAAAGCCTCAAGAGAAAAACACCGGATCACATGTAGAGGCATGCCAATCAGAATCACTTCCAATTTCTCAGCAAAAACTCTAAAATCCAGAAGGGCGTGGAACGATGTGTTCAAAGTCCTGAAAGAAAATAAGTGTCAACCAAGACTGCTATATATAGCAAAGTTATCTTTCAAAATTAAAGAGGAAATAAAAACCTTCAAAGATAAGCAGAAACTAAAAGAATTTGACTAGTAAACTAGAACTACAGAACTTTATAAGAAGTATTCCACAAAAAAGAAATAAAAAACAAACCCCAGAGCTCATGAATGAACAAAGCTCACTTAAAGAGTAGCTAAACAAATTAGAAACAGGAATAAATTACACAGTAGAAATAAATAAAAATAACAGGAATTAATAAACATATCTCTAGAATAACATTGATTGCAAATGGTCTCAACTCTCTAATTAAAATATGTAGGCTGTCAGAATGGATAAAAAATCAAGACCCAACTATATGTTGTTTGGAAGAGATGCAAAAAAAGACACAGGCTGAAAATGAAAAAAATGGAAATTGATATACCATGCAAATGGACCACACAGACATAGACACACAACACACACACACACATAAAGCAGGAGTAGCTACTCTCAAATCTGACAAAGCAGACTTTAAGCCAAAATTAATCAGAAGACATAAGGAAGATACTGGAAAAAGGAATAATCTAACAAGAAGATATAACAATAATGAATATTTATGTTTCAGATTTGGGTGCAACTACTCAAAGCCCCAGATAGAACTCAGTACAATAATATTGGGTGATTTCAACACACCTCTCTCACCGTTAGATAGGTCATCCAAACATAAACTTGATAAGAATTCTTTGTCCTGAAAAATATATCAAATGTATTTAGCAGACATCTATAGAATATTTCACCCAACAGCAGCTGAATACACTTTCTTCTCAGAAACACATGGAACCTTTTCCAAAATAGACCATATTTTAGGCCACAAAGCAATTCTTAGCAAATACACAAAAAATTGATATTAATTCCATGCATCTTAACAGATCATAATGGAAAAAAATTAGAAATCAACATGACAAAACCCTACAGAAACTATACAAACGTGGAGATCGAACAATACACTTTTCTTTTTTTTGTATGAGAATTGATCCCATGGGCACTTAGCCACTGAACCACATCCCTAGTCCTTTTGTATTTTTGATACTGGGGATTGAATTCAGAGGTACTTTGCCACTGAACCATATCCCTAGCCCTATTTTATATTATTTAGAGACAGGGTCTCATTGACTTGCTTAGCACCTCGCTTTTGCTGAGGCTGGCTTTGAACTCACGATCCTCCTGGTTCAGTCTCCCAAGCTACTGGGATTACAGACGTGCGCCACTGTGCCTGGCTTCCCCAGTCCTTTTTTGTATTTTATTTAGAGACAGGGTCTTATTAAGTTGCTTAGGGCCTTGCTATGTTGCTGAGGCTGGCTTTGAAGTCATGATCCTCCTGACTCAGCCTCCTGAGTTGTTGGGATTACAGGTGTGTGCCATCATACCCAGCACACTTTTGAATGATGAATGGGTGATAGAAAAAAATCAAGGGAGAAACTAAGTTTATAGCTGAGTGCCTATATAAGAAAACCAGAAAAATCCCAAATAAACAACCTAATGATGCACCTCACAGGCCTTGAAAAAGAAGAACAAATTAATTCCAAAACCAGTAGGAGGAAGGAAATAATTAAGATCATAGCTGAAATCAAAGGATCAATGAATTGGTTGGTTCTTTGAAAGATAAATAAGATTGAAAAGCCCTCAACCAAACTAACCAAAAAAAAAAAAAAAAAAAAAAGGAGAAAACTCAAATAATAAAATCAGAGATTAAAAAAAAAAAAGAAATTACCACAGTCATCACAGAAATCCAGGCAATCAATCATTAGGGATTATTTTGACAATTAATATTGGAAAATCTAGAAGAAATGGATTCATTTCTAGACAAACATTATCTGCCAAAACTGAATCAAGTGGACATAGAAAGGCTAAACAAACCAATAACCCTTCCAACAAAGAAAAGCCCAGGACCAGATGAATTCTCAGCTGAATTCTACCAAACCTTTAAAGACCTGTGCTAATACTCCTCAAATTATTTCATGAAATAGAAAGGGATAGAACACTTCCACATTCATTGTATGAAGCCAGTATCACAAAAAAACCAGATAAGACCACATCAAGGAAAGAACACTGCAGACTAATATTCCTAATGAATTTAGATACAAAATACTTAATATTAGCAATCATGTTCAACAACCTATTAAAATTATTGTACACCATGACAATTTGGTTATGTTCTAGAGATGCAATAACGATATATTATACACAATTCAATAAATGTAATTCATCACATTAATATAATTAAGGACAAAAATCACTTAGTCATCTCAATAGATGTAGAGAAGGCCATCAACAAAATTCAGCACCCATTCATGATAAAAACACTGTGTAAACTAGGGATAGAAGGAAACTACCTGAACATCATAAATGTTATATATGAAAAACTCAAAGCCAGCGTCATAGTAAATGGGGAAGAACTGAAAGCATTTCCTTTAAAATCTGTGACAAGAAAATTATGTCTACTGTCACCATTCCCATTTAATATAGTGCTATAAATTCTAGCCAGAGCTATTAGTCAAAGAAAGAAAATAAAAATAGGGATAAAAATAGAAAAGGAAGAAGTCAAAATGTTGCTGTTTGCAGACGATATTAAACTATACCTAGAAAATCCCCAAAAACCTACACCAAAGGCTACAAGAGCTGATAAATTTGGCAAAGTACATTACAAAATCAAAATACAAATATCAACAGCTTTCCTATATATCAACAATGAATGTGCTGAGAAAGAAACCAGGTAAACAATTCCATTCACAGGAGCCTAAAACAAAAGTAGGAATAAATCTAACCAAGAAGGTGAAAGCCTTCTACAATGAAAACTGTAGAACACTAAAGAAAAAAATGAAGAAGACCTCAGAATACCTCCCATGTTCATGCATAGTAAAATTAATATTGTTAAAATGGCCACACTTGGGGCTGGGGTTGTGGCTCAATGGTAGAGCACTTGCTTAGGATGTGTGAGGCCCTGGGTTCGATCCTCATCACCATATAAAAATAAATAAAATAAAGGTATTGTGTCCAACTACACCTAAAAAAAAGTTATTGAGATTCAATGCAGTCCCCATTAAAATATCAATGGCATTCTTCACATAACTAGAAAAAACTGTCCTAAAATTCATTTGGAGGAATAAAAGACCCAGAATAGCCAGCACAATTCTAAGCCAAAAAAGCAATGCTGGAGGCATCATAATGCCTAACTTCAAATTATACTACAGAGCTATAATAACAAAAACTGCATAGTACTGGTAGAAAAACAGACACAGAGACCAAAGGTTCAGAATAGAAAATGCAGAGATAAACCCAAACATCTACAGTCATCTGATTCTTGACAAAGGTGCCAAAAAACATACATTGGAGAAAAGACAGCATTTTTTTTTGAGAGAGAGAGAGAGAGAGAGAGAGAGAGAGAATTTTTTAATATTTATTTTTCAGTTTTCGGTGGACACAACATCTTTATTTTTTTATGTGGTGCTGAGGATGGAACCCAGCGCCCCGCACATGCCAGGAGTGCATTACCGCTTGAGCCACATCCCCAGCCCAAGACAGCATTTTTAATGAATGGTGCTGGTAAAACTGGTTATCTGTATGTAGAAGAATGAAACTGGACCTTAACTCTCACCCTACACAAAAATCAAACTCTAAATGGATCGAAGACCTAGGAATTAGATGAGAAACTATGTAACCCCTAAATAAATATGGAGGGACAACACTCCAGCATATAGGCACAGGCAACAACTTTCTCAATAGGACCCCTACAGCTCAGGAAATAATGCTAAGAGTTAAGAAATGGGATGGCATCAAATAAAAAGCTTCTGTAAGTAAGGGAAACAACTAGTTATGTGAAGAGAGGACCTACGGATGTGAGAAAATCTTGCTAAAATCACAGAGGATTAACATCTAGAATATAAAAAGAACTCAAAAAACTTTATACCAAAAAATCAAGTAACTCAATTAATATATGGGCATCTGAATTAAACAGAAACTTCTCAAAAAAAGAAATGCAAATGGCCAAAAAAACATGAAAAATGTTCAACATTATTAGCAAACAGGGAAATGCAAATCAAACCTACACTGAGATTTCATCTCACATGAGTCAGAATGGCAGTCACCAAGAATACAAACAATAATAAATGCCTGAGAGGATGTAGAGAAAAAGGAACACTACTACACTGTTGATAGGATTGTAAATTAGTACAATCACTATGGAAATCAGTCTTTCATCAAAAGACTAGGGATGGAACCACCATATGACCCTGCTATCCTACTCCTTGATATTTATCCAAAAGAACTATAGTGATACATGCATCTCAATGTTTATAGCAGCACAATTCACAATACGCAAACTATGGAACCAGCCTAGCAGAATGGAAAAAGAAAACGTGGCATATAAACACAATAGGATTTTATTTACAGGAAATAGGTCATCCCTCAAGGTCAAGAGATGTATATTTTCTCTCTCATGCAGAAGGTAGAGAGGGAAAAGGAAAATAAAGGTGGGGGGAGTTCATGAAAATCAGATGGATATCAGTAAAGGAAAGGGACCAAGTGGTAGGAGGCAGAGAGGAAGCGGGTAGGTGCTGTGGAGTTATATTGTGTGTATGAATAAATGTAATAAAATGTAATAAATGTAATAAATCCCATCATTATGTCCAACTTTAATGCACCAATGAAAAAAGTGGGAGGGGCTGGGGATGTGGCTCCAGTGGTAGCCCAGTCGCCTGGCATGCGATTCTCAGCAACACATAAAAAATAAAGATGTTGTGTCCTCTGAAAACTAAAAAAATAAATATTAAAAAATTCTCTCTCAAAAAAAAGAAGTAAGCAAAAAAGTGGAAAAAAGGTTGTAACATGAAAATTAACTTTTCTGTGTTTTAGTGTCTCTCCCATGTACTCTTGTTTTATAGTGATGTTTGGCTCATTTTTTCATTGATCATAATACACTGCATTTGTTTACAACTTTCATCTACTTTGTGGCAACATTTTTCTGATGAGCATTTGTCTTAATATGTTCCTGCTGTTATAACAAAATGCCACAGCAAAGATAATTTATAAACAAAAAATATGACTTTATTTTCTGATAGTTTGAGAGGCAGGGAAGTCCAAGATCAAGGTGGCAGCATGTTCAGTGTTTGGTGAGGGTTGTCCTCTGCTTCCAAGATGACACTTTATTGTTGTATCCTCAGAAGGTAGAAAAGAAAAAGGGCCTAGCTATTTCTTTCTGACTCTTTAATTAGTCACTTCCTGAAAGCTTGTGTATTAATACTATCACAGTGGGACTTAAGTTCCTATCTAGGAATTGGCCAGGAGTGGAGGGACACATACATTCAAACCATGATATCATTTTTCATCTATTATAAGGTTTTCTGATTTTTTTCTTATACTTTGTTTGGTGAGATCCTGTATATGTTATTTCTTGATCATTACTCATATTCTATGAGATAAATTCTTTCTGGTCCAGGAAGCATATGTGGGAAAGGACTTAGACACATGTTCTAGGATAGCAAGGCTATTTCTTATGCATGTGTTCTTTTGGCTTTACTTTTACCTAGCCAACACAGATAGGTGGTTCATAGTGCCTCATAAAGCAGATTCTACTCCATAATGTGAAGTCTTTCTCTTTCTTTTTACCTCACCAATACACTGTTTCTTTCAAACTTATATTTTCAGCATGATTCCTGGTTCTCTGATTTTTGAAACTATATAGTACTGGCGTTCTACCATTCTAAATGCCTATTCCTATTGTTTCAAACATGGCATTCTGTTTTAACTCTATCTTGAGTTACTTAATTTGGAAAATTGCTTTATCAGCATTTCCTGTGATTTGTGGCCATGGGAGTTCTCCATCATACCTGTTGGCAACTTGTACACATTTATTATATTTCAGCACTGCAGATGTCCCCTTGTCTCTCATTTTTCTTGGTATTCTTGCATTACTTTTGTTCGCAAGGAGAAATGATATGTGTACTCCATTTAAAATTAGGGAATTATATTAACATTTTAAAATAATATTTGGTGTTACACAAACATAATTACCAATTACCAGTGCAGTGTTCACAATGGCAAATATTTCCAAATGGTGTAATATATTCAATTGATCTTACTAGTTGCTTCACTTCTTAGATATTTATTAAATATTACAGTGAAATTGGAGCCTCAAGTTGTTCTAGATGCTATTTTTAAATGTATTTATTGAATTCTTGCCATAAATATTTGCTCAAAATTGTGCTGTCATTTATCACATCAGTAGACACAATCATTTATAGTCGATTGTTGTCTTGTAAATGAACAGATATTTACAGCAAGAAAGATTATAGACTTGTTTCTAAACTAAGATTACATTTATCTTAAATAAATTTAAATGTAATTACTTTTTGTTTATTTTTAGAATGGAATCCCAGCTCTGATAAATCTCTTGACAGTAAACATAGAAAGCGTGTTAGTAAATATTATGAATTGTTTACGTGTATTATGTATAGGAAATGAAAACAATCAAAGAGCAGTAAAAAACCATAAAGGCATCCCACACCTTATCAGATTTCTGAATTCTGACTCTGGTGAGTCTCTACTTCTGTTATTTAAAAGTGATCAGATTTATTAAGTGAAGCAAACATAAATTTGGACTTGTCCTATATGAATATATGTGTCATAGAACTGTCTTTAAGTGGATCTAGACATTTAATGCATCTAGACATCTATAACCTAAATAGCTGGAATACCTGAATTTAAACTACTGAATTTATAAGTAATTGACTCTCGAAGCATTATTTATTTTATTGAACCCAGGGCCTCATACATACTAGGTAAGCTCTCCACAACTGAGATATATTCCTAGCCCCTTAAAAGCACAGTTTTAAAAAAACATTTAATTAGATAGTTTTATAAATGGAAATGCTGACATAAGTCATGAAAATGTGCTCAGTGAGATAGATGTCTGTGTGAATACTATAAACATTGCTCATTGATAGCTATTTTAAAAGTTACAAGAACTTCATAATTGCTGTTGCACATTTTATATTAAAATTTAAAGCAATTAGGAGGCATTAGGTCAATTATCAGTTTCTAAAGTGCACCTTAGTACCAATAACATCAGAAGACATAGGCTTTTTTCGACAGCTACTGTAAATAGTCTCTTAGGTTCTTTCAGAATAATCTCATAAATAATTTCACTCCATAGTCTCTTAGGTTCTATAGAATAATCTCATAAATAATCTCACTCCAGTGAGCATACTTAAGAACAAGTTTCATATTTGGAAAGAGAAAAAAATCAGGAAAAGCTTGTCCCTTTTTCTTCCTGCTCAGCTTATCATCTTGTGTTCCAATTCACCAGAAATAAATACAGAATATATACATTGGTAAAATATAAGTGGAGGGTTTGGATAAGGAAGTATTGCATAGGGCTTTCCTTTATTTTTTTCTTCCTTTTTGGCTTTAGGGATGGAACCCAGGGGCATTTTACCACTGAGCTATATCTCAACTCTTTTTAGTTTTCATTTGAGAGAGGGTTTTACTGTTTGACTTGTTACTTGCTGTGGCTAGCCTCAAACTTGTGATTCTCCTGCCTCAGCCTCTCCAGTCGCTGGGATTATAGGCATATACCTCCACGTTTGGCAGCTTTCCTTTACAACGTCAAATTTAAGCAAGTGTCATCTTCCAAGAATGTGTATCATGCAGTGAAATCATTTGAAAGCTCTCTATTCAAAGTTTTCCTCTATCACTTCATTAATTAAGGCTAGTTTTAGAGAGGATCACCTTTTAAGCCTATTTTAACCATACAATTTTCTTTTTTTGTGGTGCTGGGGATTGAACCCAGGGTAATCATATATTTTTTACTTTTTTTAATTTAATTTTTTAAAAATTTTTGATTTGTATTTAAAATTTTAAAGCCTTTATTTTCCTTTATTTTCTTTCAGCCTGTACCAGATATTGGAACAAAGCACAAATTATTGCAATTTGAATAAATAAATGAAGTATGAGTTCCTGGAAGAAAGCCATAGAAATCAATTATTGAAATAATTCCTCTTTTTTGCCTTTTGCCTTATCTAAATTCTAAATAAAAGCATTTTTTCCTTTACTGGTTTACATTATCCCTGCCCCACCAGTCCAAGGAAAATGAAGAACTTAATAAATTTTAATTATTTTTTTCTCTTTTAAGTCTCATATCCAACAAATAATCCTCTTTGATATTAGCTGGGTTGATAAGTTATAGGGGATTACAAAGGAATTTTATTCATTCTGGTATCTTCTTGACTATTTTGAACTACTCTAAGATTTCATGCACTAAGGTAAAATGGCTCCAAAGTAGGTTCCTAAGCATTTTCTTCAGGCAATGGCCTTGTTGATATCTCCATGGTCTAAATATCCACGTCTAGACTCTTCAGATTTAATCTTGCTGAGGTCCCTTTTGTTTTAGGTCTTTGTTTCATCTAGCTTTAGCCATTTGTATTTACACTGTTGCATGCACATGCACATTTACATGTGTGCGTGTGTGCATGCGTGCCTGCCTTCATTCCCACAATGCTGCTGATTTTTTATGGCACACACCTTCTGCCCTTTTTTCAAATTGAAGCAGGGACATAGGAATAGACATGGATAGACATGGGAATCAAACAGAGACCAAAACTTCAGCCTCAATGAGAGAAAGTTTGCTTTTGAGAAAACAGCAAAAAGTACTAAAAAGAATGTAGGCCATGCATTTGCAATAACTCATTCTTCAAACTTATTCCTTTGTCTCAGAGGGAGGAATAAGAGAGGCGTATTTTTATTCTTAACATTTCTGAGTTCGAAATGGGTGAAGAATTTCTACTTTTTTGTACTAATGCAGGAATACTGGGTAAGATGAATGGTTTTCCCTATACTCTCAATTTTACTAGAATGATAATATTTAAAATGTAAAAAGTTGACCATATCTTCTCCTTTAAATTATTCAGACTCTTTTTATCACCTAAAATAAGATCTACATTTCTAGCATGGCCTGTAAGTCTTCCTAACTTCCTTACTTCAAGAGCAAGTGACCCATCACTTCCTATCATTCTCTGTCTTATATTATTTTCAAGTAATATTAAACTTAGTGCTATTCCATACCCTAACTCTACCATCTTACTCCACAAGTTTAAGGACATTATTTTGTTGGTTCACCATTATATCCCTATTACCTAGAACAGTGTTTAGCACATAGTAACTATTCAATAAATATTTGCTGAATGAATTATGTAATGACTAAGCAAAGAAAATAATCAAAACAAAAATAATATATTTGATATAAATTTATATAAAGTGACTACACAATATTGGGGATGTAGCTCAGCGGCAGAGAGCTTACTTATTAATATGCATGAGGCCTTGTGTTCAATTCCCAGAATGCAAAAAAAAAAAAAAGAAAAAAGAAAAGAAAGAAAAAATATATAAAACCAGTTAATAAGCATAAAAGATGTTTAAATTAAACAGTAACCAAAAATACAAAATAAAATGAAACACCATTTTTTGCCTATCAAGCATACACACACACACACACACACACATATAAATTTAATGATAATACCTGTATTAAAAAAGGCACAATAACATTAATACTCAAACTCTGATTACAGATAGTTAAAATGCGATTATTTTTGTAAAGTACTTTACTGAAATGTACTGAGTTATTCCAGTAATTCCTGGAATACTATGCTAAGGGAAAAAAAATACAAACAGAAAGGAAATATCTTACATGCTAATAAGATTTCTCCTGCAATTGTTTAAAACAGTGAAACCTTTAAAATAACATATTTTCAAAATGTGAATGGGCTAAAAAAATGTGATATATTTGCTAGTGGAATATTTAGAAGACATCAGTGTTCATAAAGAATGGGAAAATATTTTAATGGTAAATAAAAACGCAGAATATTGCTTTTGTAGCATGACCACATTGAGTATGTACAAAGTTGTCTAAATCCACCTATCCTCATAAGAAATAACAAATGAAATTAAATCTAAAGTTTTATTATGTTTAGGTGATGGATCCACAGTTTTTCTTACTATTTTTCACTCTAAAATTTCTTTTAACATTTTATAAATGTGATATAATATGGGAAAATGATGATATATACTGCACTTTGATAGTTACTTTATAAAAGGTCTCACACAACTTGTTCTTTGATTCATTTGAAGATGTGTTGAAGGCTGTTTCATCTGCTACAATTGCTGAGGTTGGGCGTGACAATAAGGAAGTTCAGAACGCTATAGCTATGGAAGGAGCTATTCCTCCCCTGGTAGCTCTTTTTAAAGGGAAACAAATTAGTGTCCAAATGAAAGGTGCAATGGCTGTGGAATCACTGGCAAGTTATAACCCTTCTATACAGAAGGCATTTCTGGAAAAAAATTTAACTAAATATCTCTTAAAACTCCTAAAGGTAGGAATTTTATCATTAGTAACTATCTTTCTTAGATAACTTATTTCCATTTTAGATTTTGTTTAGTGAATAGAAAAACAAAACTAATTCTGGAATAAATATTTTATAAAATATACACCTCAAAATTGTTCAATAAATGTTCACTGAATGAATGGAATTTTTTAAATAGGCATTTCAAATAGATGTTAAGGAGCAAGGAGCTGTAGCACTTTGGGCCTTGGCAGGACAAACACTGAAACAACAAAAATATATGGCAGAACAGATTGGATACAACTTTATAATAAATATGCTTCTGTCACCATCAGCTAAAATGCAGTATGTTGGTAAGTTATTTTCCATACATTAATCTTCACAATGTATAAGCAAATGGATTGTCATACTTATCTCTTTGTTTACTAGGAGGTGAAGCAGTCATAGCTCTGAGTAAGGACAGCAGGATGCATCAAAATCAAATATGTGAAGGGAATGGAATTGCACCATTGGTTCGTTTACTAAGAATTAGTAAGATAGCTGAAGGCACACTTCTCAGTGTCATCAGAGCAGTGGGATCCATTTGTGTTGGTTTGTACACTTAATCTCAACTTCTTAAATATCTTTAAGAAAAAGAAAGAACTTGGTTAGAGAAGTAGAAATTGATCTTTTCCTCTTGAAACCCACTGCTAGAGCCCTAAAACATATAATCTAGAAAGGCTTATAAAAGTTTTCTCCGAGACCTTAGTAAATATCTGAGGTTTAATTAAAAACTTTGCATTGATTTTGCTCTTGAACTCTGAGTGGAACTGAGACTTGACTATTTTGACTTAAAGCAATCTCAAAATAAATACCTAACATGCACTGAAAGTTGCTTTCAATAGTACAACGCTTTGTTGAATCTTCATAAATTGTCTATTTTTTCCTGGCCATTCAAGAAAAAGAAAAGAGAGAAAGAGAAAGAAAAAACTCTTCTTTGAATTTTAAGGGCTATGTTTTTTGAAGATCTTGAAGAGTTCCTAATATCAAGACACGTTTTTCCATCCCAGTCTCTTTTCATAATAATTCTTTTGTTTATAAAGTGGCCTTTATTGCAAAGGGATTGATGTTTTGAGTTACCTGGAAAATGTTGAATTGTCAATGATTGACCTACCAAAAGTAAAAATTTGGGTTCTTTGCTGACCTTCATGTACACAGTGAGCTTACTGTAGAATGTTTCTTGCAAACAAGGGGAAAATAAGATTTTTATTTGTAGGTCACTGTATTTCCTGAAAAGAATATACAGCTGAAGGAAGTACATAGATATTAGGTCCCAAATTTTATTTTCTTTTTGATTATTAAAACTACTTGCAGAAATTCATTAACTCCAAGGTAATTAGCCACAGAAGAAAATGTTCCTTTATTTTATTTTATTTTGGACAGAGACTATAGTATAAATTATAAGTGTTCATAAAATTCTGGAAAATGATTTTATACACAAAGTTGCTTACACATACATATACACAATCAATTTCTTTATATTAGTTCACTACATATCAATGGGGAATGGAGGAGAAAGTAAGGGAACAAAAGTATTCTTTGTTCCTTCTAATTTCCCCAATTCTTTCAAACTTCCCCCAGATAACAGTCTGTGGCTGTCTTTTCATTGTTCATAAAGAGACCCAATCTTGTATTCATACTTAAGTATACAAACTTATAATTTGTATTTTGACATTTATAGGACAAAAAAGAATTAAAACTGTGTGTGTCCACTACAAAGAGATGACCAGAATTCTTCATTTAGTTTAAGACTGCAAAGTTGTAGGTTATAAAGACTTATAGGAAGTTTTTTTTAGTATATGTAATTTAAGGAATCTATAAATCTTAACTCAGTGATTTACCCTAGTCATTTTTGTAGAAATAAACTTTTTATGGAAAATATTAACTATACACTTGAGTACTGAGAAAAAATTTTTCCAATAAATGATAGCTATTGTTATTCCTTGATAATATAGCATTTTAAAAATTTATTTGCTGTATGTCTATTAGAAAGCCATCTGTAATTCTAATAATAAATTCTCCATGTTTGTTAACTATACTTTTTTAAAAAAACTTTTTTAGTTGTAAGTGGACACAATACTTTTGTTTTATTTATTCATTTATTTATTTTTATGTGGTGCTCACATGTGCTAGGCAAGTGCTCTACTGATGAACTACAATCCCAGCCCCCTAACTATGCCTCTTAATAAGTTAATAAGAACTTAAAATAGGGTTGATATAGCCTTTCCTTTTGTAATTTACTAACCACATTACTAACCATCTTATCAACCAATAATACCAAGTTACAATTGACTTTGTCATTTACAAGATGGAAAGAATATTACCTCACTGACATGTGAACTCTTACAGGTGTCGCCCATACAAGCAATCCTGTTAGTCAGCAATTTGTTGTAGATGAAAATGCCCTTCCTATACTTATCCAACTACTAAGAAATCACCCTTCACCTAATATTAAGGTATATATTAAAGTTCAAAACTTTTTTTCTGAAAGAGCAAAAATTAACATAAAGATCACATTTTAAAATAATTTGTATGTTTATCATAGTTCACAAGCATAAAAGTTTCACTTTTTTAAAGAAAATCTTTTAAGTTTTAAACAAAAAGGCCACTACAAACCATTAGAGTAGTAAATTTTTATTAAAATATGATTTCTTCAAATATGACAGGAAAATATTATATTCTTATTGTTTAAAGTAATGTTTTCCTGAGAATATTCAATTATTTATTCAAAGAACATCCTTTCTATTTGGTGTGGAGAGTGAGGATGAGTGATTTACATGGCAATATATTGTTAATGCTATACCATCAAAGCAGGCCTACCTTCCACTAAGTAGCATTCTAATGAATTACAGAAAGATTATGACAAAAAGAAGGATTTAAAGTGCTCTGGTGTTCTTTATCATCTTCCCTTCTTTATGGTTTTCCCAAGGCTTGACATTACAAAGAACTACTTTGTTGAAGGATTATTCACTCTTCCATTTACTTCTAGTAAAATGTGCTTAAGAAAATAACATTCACATCTCTTCAAATCCTTTTAACAAGGCTTTAGAAAGTGACCAGGCAGGAAATTATAACAATAAAACATACATTTTCTTGTCAAAATTTGGTAGGGGCTCTGTTGGAGACAAAGAAATAGACAATATAAGGAGGAAAATATGTAAGTAAACAGCAATCTTTCTTTTAACGGATATATTTGCTAGACAAATTATGTGGCCTCTCTGTCTATGAAGAAGAGGTTATTATAAGAGTTAAGAAAAAAGAAGCATATGCTAGCAAAGTTTCAGGTTTTACTTTTGACTTTCAGAGTATAAGGAAATTCCTTAAGACTGGAAAATGCCATGTAAAAATAACATTTTTATTTTAAAATGTGCATTGACATGAGAAAATAGTTTACCTCAATGGCATCCAGCAATATTTCAGTATGTATTTTTAATGGGTTTTGAACATAAGTACTTTTCAATATTTTTCCTCAAAAATAAGATTCTAGAGGCTGGGGTTATAGCTCAGTGGTAGAGTGCTTGCCTAGCACCACATATAAATAAGCAAAACCAAGGTTCATTGAAAACAACAAAAAAAGATTCTATAATGCATAAATATTTCACAACAATTCAATAATTATGCTTTTTGAGTTCATAACATTTTCATATAAATGCATAGTGTAGCATTTTAAAACCTATTCTACTTAATCTCAGTAATATTCAAGGTTTATCCTCCTAATGGGCTTAAAAATAACTCTAAACCTAGAGGAGAAAAAAAGCTATACCTCAGTCTATATCACAAAGCTTTGCTTAAATTAATAGGATATTTCTCTAGAATTTGTGTCAGAGAATAGTCAGATAATTACAATCAATGGATTATTCCTTAGCAGATTTTATAATATCATTCCACAATATATCTGATATAAATGTTTGTATAATAAAATATGCCATTTGGTAAAAAAATAATTTCTAAAAACCACATATTTAGGTTGAAGTGGCATTTTCCTTAGCATGTATTGTCCTAAGGAATGAAGAGTTGCAGAATGAATTACAACAGAAAGAAGGATTTATGTATTCTGATGTCCTTTATCTTCTTCACTCAACAGATAAGGTATACCTTTACAAAATATTAGAGCTCCTTTGGAAGAAAATAGTTTGTATGCCATACTTTCAAATTATAACCAAATTTTCTTCATGTAAATATTCCAATGTATTACTAAAGGAACAAAATGTAAAAGATCTCTTTGTAGGTCGTTAGTTTATAATGATACAATAATACAGCTCCATATTTTTCATAATTATCATATTTCATCTTTGAAATGCAGCAATTTTAATGCTTGGTGATAAGCCAAAAACTCTCTCTCTTCTGTCCTGAACCAAATCTTCAATCTAATTTCAGGCTCTTTCAACTCTCAGTCGTATACTTTTTATCCAATACTTCAAAGTTATACTTCTCAATTTGTGATAAAGAAACAGATTTCCCCAGTAGTGCCCTAGAGTGATGGTTTTAAAAAAAAAAAACTTTTAATTTTTTGAAATAATTTTAAGTTTTCCAAAAATTTATAAAAGTAGTACAGTGGTATATCCTTCAGTTTTCCCAAATGTCAACCAGAACATTAATACTGATATAATACTATTAACTAATATGCAGACCTTATTTAAATTATGCCACTTTACTCATCAATATGTCTGTTCTGGCATCCACTCCAGGATGGTGTATTACATTTAGTTGTCTCATTTCTTTAGTCTCCACTTTGTGAAGCTGAGTCATTCTGTGTCTTTCATGATTTCATGTCTATCCTAATTTTGGTATTTTTGATGAGTCCAGGAAAGTTATTTTACAAATTGTCCCTAAATTTGACTGTATTTGACATTTTTCTCATAATTAAATGGAAGTTGTGCATTTTAGCAATATCAAAGAAGTGATGTAGAAGTTCACTCCCTTCCCAGTGCATCCAATCAAAAGGTGAATCACGTTAGTCTTACTACTGGTAATGCTTAACATCAATTACTTAAAGTGTTCTCTGCCACATTTCCCCACTATAAAGTTACATTATCCCCTTTGTAATTAACAAGTATCTTAAGGTGAGACTTGAGATTATTCAAATATTCTGTTTTGCATCATGCTTTTGCTCACCAATTTTAGTATCCATTGATGCAAATATATATATATTTGGGGGTGTGAACAGGGGATTAAGCCCAGAGGCACTTAACCACTGGGGCACATCCCCAGCCATTTTCTGTATTTTATTTAGAGACAGGGTCTCACTGAGCTGCTTAGCGCCTCGCCTTTGCAGCCTCCCAAGACGCTGGAATTATAGGCATACCCCACCACACCCGGCCCTTGCCTCTACATTTTTAATATTGGTATTCAAATATAAGGAAAAGTTGTTCCTGTGTGTGTGTGTGTGTGTGTGTGTGTGGTGCTGGGGACTGAACCCAGGGCTTTGTGCATGCAAGGCAAGCACTCTATCGACTGAGCTATAACCCCAGCCCAAATTGTTCCTTTTAAATGTTTATTCTCAGTGTCTGCTATTCTGTTGCCAATTTGTGTTGACTGTCACTGGTCCATGGGTTGCACTTTGAATAGCATCATTTTAGAGAAGGAGGAGCTGTCCTGTCCCCAGGGAAGAAAATTACCAACTATGTCTCAGTTCTCTGTGACATTTTAGAGGGACACAGGAGGATTAGGAGGGCATCTTATTTTTTTTTTTTTTAAATGTAAGACTTACTGTGATGTGCAAAAAGACAGAAACAAAATATATGGGAAGTAATATGGTAAGGAGACTAAATTTATGTATGATTCTCTAAGCCCCAGTTCCCTCTACTCTGTTCCTTCCTAATGTTTCTCTTCTTTATTCTCTCCCTCATACAGACCCTTTCCCTTTGTGCTACCACTTATGTCACTCTCAAGCATTCTTCCTTCCCTCCCAGATGTTACCACTTGTTTCACCCATGTTTGTCTAATAACAGATACATCTTTGTGCACCAGTTGTAAGATGAAAGGACTCTTAGGGAACTGAGGAACTAAACCAGAGGATTTATTTGGTTATGGTCATACTTTTTAATTCTAAGAATCATTATATGTTGAGTTAAAAATTTATAGGCATACACTGTATTAATTTTGTCTCAAACTACTTGTTCCATAGGGGCATGTTAGTATTCTTAGGGCTATTGAGAAAGTACTGAGCTACTGTGATCCTTAATTAAGTGGGAGACTTATACACACCTATTGTAGAAATTAGGAGGGGATGGAGGAATGCTCAGCAGCTAAATATGCCTCTGAATAAAGAGCTATTTATGGATAATAACAAATTCTGGAAAATCCTAGCCACATCAACTTTGTCTACATGGAAATGCAATAGGTTTTGGGTCTTTCTGGAACATCTACCCTACTTGCAGAGTTTGTGTAAGCACACTGATTCTAAGGGAGAAATTGACTTTCATTGTTTGCCCAGCTTCAGAATATTAAAATGTATTTTTTGTTTGTTTTGCGGTATTGGGGATTGAACCCAGGTCTTTGCACATGCTGAACTATACCCCTGACTCTTTAATATTTCATTTTGAGACAAGGTCTCACTAAGTTGCCCAGGCCAGCCTTAGAACTTGTGATCCTTTTACCTAAGCCTCTAAAGTAGCTAAGGTTATAGGCATGCACCACTGTACCCATCTAAAATGAGATTCCTAAAAGGAAATTTTTTTCTTCCTATTCCTCTATGGGATATAGTACAATAGAGTTTACAAATGAATTTTGTTTACACATATACTTATTTAAAGAGACAATGAGAAAATCCAACAATTCATGAAATTCATTGTTATACAAGGGAAGTTTTGATTTATCAACTCTACTTTGCAATCTTGAAATGAAAATAAAATATAAATGTTGCAACAAAAAAGTTGAAAAAATTAAAATTATTGTTTCCTCTTACCATTCATGTGTTCCTGAGAACCTAGTTTTCTATTTTGTCTATTTAGTAACATTCTAGGGTAACTCTCTGCTATTTGTTTTCCCCAGTAATGTCAAATTTTACTACCAGTAATAAGAATACAATGTTTTAATGAGTAAGAATTCACAACCTATTCTGTTGAGTAATATGATAAATGAAGTTCATCACTTCTCTTTGCAGGGTATTTGCTTAAGAGCAGGCTATGCATTAACTCTTTTTGCCTTCAACAATCGCTTTCAACAATACTTAATACTGGAAAATGGAATAATGACCATATCAATTTTTGAACCTTTTCTTAAATCAACAATTGAAACTGAGAGGGCAATGGCAGCATTTCAGGTACAAAGTCAGAGGTTAACACTTCAAATTGATGTGTGTCTTTTTAGTGAAGACTAAAACTTTGGGGGTCTAGTAAAATGTTTACTGACTTGTAAAATTTAATACTTTGTGTATCAGCTCCAACTACCTCATATTAACTCTATTTGTGAGCGCCTCTTCATTTTTATAGAATTTTACAAGTTAGTTATAGAGCACTTTGTACCTCATCTGATGCTTAAACCAACCCTGTGAGGCTGATAGGTAGGTAGAATTATTTTCATCATTCAATATTATAAGGGAATAAATGAAGAAACATGCTAAGTGTCTAAGACAGTTTTTTTTAACTGTAAATTTTTAGCTGATCACACTGATTTTACAACCCTTTAACAAGCATTTGTATCTGTTATCTTCTTTATCTTTCTGTCTCTCTTTTCTATCCTATGATTTTTAGAAGTATTTTCTATGAGTCTATAATTAAAAGAGATAAAAGTTGCAAATATTATAGAAATAACAATTCTGCCTTTTATGGTCTCTGCTATGACCAATAGGGATGAGTGCTCTAACTCCTTCCTGCCACCGCTTGCTTCCTTTCTTTTGGATCCCATCAAATACCCACTTTACTCGCCCCCCCCAAGAACTACTCTCCATCATAAAACCTTAATTAGATAAGCTGAGTAGAAAGTGTCAATGATTCTATGCTTTTCTGTTTCAGATTATTGTATTAGCTAAAGTCATTATAGATGTGGACCACATTACTTTGTCTGCACGAGGTGTTACTATTTTAGTTGATAGTCTGTATTCAGTTCAGCCAACTACTCTTGTTTTGACAGGTAAGAAATGACTAGAACTAATTGTATTCACATAAAATTATTTTCAGATTTTTTTGTAATTTGAGCAATAATAAAACAATAAGCCTGAAACCATTTCATACAGTTTGATGAATGAACTCATTTAGTCTAAA
The DNA here is from genome assembly GCF_021218885.2 of Marmota monax. NCBI lineage: Eukaryota > Metazoa > Chordata > Mammalia > Rodentia > Sciuridae > Marmota > Marmota monax. Next base: position 22,738,206 of record NW_026692781.1, read on the forward strand.
TGGAACTCTAGAATAAGTCTACATGGAACAATAGGCATCTATTCTGTACCCTGAATAGGAGGAGAGTAACTCTGAACATAAGACTTTTTGCCTTCCCAATTACTTTTCCAAATCCCTAAATATTTTCCCAGGATTTAAAATGAGAATTCAACTATGAGCTAACAACAATTTGTTTGTTTATTGTGGTGCAGGGATTGAACCAAGGACTTTGTGTAAATTAATCAAGTGTTCTACCACTGAGCTACATACCCAGACCTACACACTCATTTATAATAGTATGATGAATTTATATTCATGTACCTCTATCTGGTTACCTATTGACCATTTAAGCACATTTGTTAACATTTAAGCATTCTGTATATTGCTATGGAACACAGCAAACCAACATGGTCCAAAACAGTTATTGACACAATTTTAATTGTGTGACTGTATCTATTCCAATCCTAAATCCAATTTGCACACAACAGGTGATCAATATTTAATTGACCTAATACATCACTCTCAAGGCAACATAAAACAGTGTCAGAATGACAGTCAGTGACTAACAAAATAGAGTACTTTTAAAAACTGAAATGTATCACTGAGAGCAGCAAAGGAAACTCCATTTGCTATGCTATAGAATTGTATTTTTATGAAGTATATTTGCATGGCAGGGAAAAATTAAGCAAATAAAAACTTTCTTATGGAAACTAGCTAGGGAAACATGTTTAAAAGAAATTATTAAATATTTTTTTCATCTAAATAACCTTATTAACTCATTGTTATAGTAATTTTGTGACTGAAAAACAATCACAATTGGGTTAAAATTTTGTTCCACAAACTATTTTGTGCAAGAAATGTCATATTTCTGATGACTTTCAAATATTAATTTCCCTAGTCTGGGGAGAATTGAATCTCAAAAATTACTGAAACTTCTCTGCACTTTGCTACCAAAGTCACTTGCATCTCTAGAGTCATTTTTATAATTGTGGTATCTCAGAAAAAGTAGATATTCTGGCCTTGGGTATAGTGTGAAATAATTGACTGCTCAGTGTCCATGTTGACAAGATTCCCAGAAGAGGCTCCAAAGGCATAGGAATTTTGTAGAGACTGGGATTTCCATTGCCAACTGTCCAGTTGTGCCAGGTTCTGTGAGTCCCTCTTAGCTTTTTTTTGTGTGTGTGTGTGTGTGGTGCTGGGGATTGAACCCAGGGTCTTGTGTATACGAGGCAAGCACTCTACTAATTGGGCTATATCCTCAACCCCCTGTCTTAGCCATTTTCAAAGTTCCTTCTCCTTCTCCTTTGAAAATTACAAATCTAAGTTCTCTTAACTTTTAGATTCTCTACCCCCTCCATCTTTTTCCATTTTTTGTTCCCCAGCTTCAAAGACATCTTTTTAACTTTACAGACAGGTTATCTTAAGACAGCTTTTGCTTTAGGCTATACAATCCAGCCCTCTCCATCCTGAGGCAATAAACACAGAGAATTCCTTGGCTAATAATTTAGGCCAGAAAAATACATTTCTCAATAAAGTATCTACCCACACAGGTAAAAATACATTTATATTTTAAACATTGCTGGTGGGATTGCAAATTGGAGCAACTACTATGAAAAGCAGTATGGAGATTCCTCAGAAAACCTGGAATGGAACCACCCTTTGACCCAATTATCCCACTCCAGGGTTTATACTCAAAGGACTTAAAATCAGCATACTACAGTGATGCAGCCACGTCAATGTTTATAGCAGCTCAATTTGTAATAGCTAAACTATGGAACCAACCTAGGTGTCCCTCAAGAGATGAATGGATAAAGAAAATGTGGTGTGTGTGTGTGTGTGTGTGTGTGTGTTTTAATGGAATATTACTCAGCTTTAAAGAAAAATGAAGTTATGGCATTTGCTGGTAAATGGATGGAGTTGGAGAATATCATGCTAATTGAAATAAGCCAATCCAAAACAAAAACAAAAAAGAAGGCTCAAAGTTTTCTCTATTATGTGGATACTAATTCACAATAAGGGATCGAGGCACTAGGGAAGAATAGAGTTACCTTAGATTAAGTAGAGGGGAATGAAAAAAAGGGAGGGGATATAGGGATAGGATGAATAGTACATTGAAATAGACTATTTATTACTATATATATATATATATATATATATATATATATATATATATATATATATATAACCGCATGAGCAATGTGATTCTACAACATGTACAATCAGAAAAAATGGGAAATTACACCACATCTATGTATGATATATCAAAGTGCATAAATGCGTTCTACTGTAATATATAATTAAAACAAAAAATTTTTAAAATATAAAACACCAATATGAATGAAATAGTATTAAGTTGGTAGATACACATTTAATTATTGAATCACTTTATTCTTTTCGGTTCCCCAAACATTTCTTTTTGTGGTAAGAACTTCAATTATTTTAAACTTCTATAAGAGATATACCGCTTGATTTTTAAAATACAATTATACTCTTAAAGCCATTTGAACTGCAAAACTACATTAAATTATCTTATGTTAATTCAGTCATTATGCTCATTCTTATTTAAAAGTAACACTCTAAAAACCTCAAAATAAAATATATCTTGAAGCCATGGAAGGAAGAAAACCTCTAATTTCAAAAAATAATCCCCCTTTTAACTATTACTTTTTGTGACAGAAAAATCAAACCATAATTTTAGGTCAATTTATTCCACATTTACTATATGCATGCTTTCCCTCACCATTTCTTTCTTTCTTTTTTTTTTTTATTTTTTGGCCTTCAGGAGCATTCCCTCACCATTTCTTAAGATGTCTTATGACTCAAACTTTTTTAATGTTATGTACAAATGTACAAAAGCACAGTTGATCATTTAAATGACACAAGTATTTTTTTCTTGTTTAATTTATAGGAAACTTAATTGCTAGCCTGGCTCATTCTAGAGCTGGTATTCCAGAAGCATTTACTACATTAGGAACGATCCATCAACTCTGCTACCATTTGTACTCAGGAAGAGAAGAGGTAAAACAAAACAAAACAAACAAACAAACAAATACCACCCCCCCCAACTAATTATAAAACTAAATATGCAAAAATAAAATAATTTGCTCCTCTCACTTTATTCTCCTCAGTTATATAATAAATATAGTTCATGTTACTAACTCAAAACTAGGTGAACTTTCTAGTACTAATTAGTCATATCTACCCTCCACAAAATTATACATTTGTTTTAACTCCAAGACTTAAATAGGATTTTAATTACAAACAGTATAATATAACAACAACAATTAAAAATTTAAAAAGAAATACCTGTTCAAATTTGTAATTAAAATGTTTATAGCCGGGTGTGGTGGCGCATGCCTGTCATCCGGCTCAGGAGGCTGAGGCAGGAGGATCAAAAGTTCAAAGCCAGCCTCAGCAATGGCAAGGTACTAAGCAACTCAGTGAGACCCTGTCTGTAAATAAAATACAAAATAGGGCTGGGGATATGGCTCAGTGGTTGAGTTCAATCCTCAGTACCCACCCCCCAAAAGTTTATCAAGTATCTCACAAAAAGTGGTTACCTTGTGATCTAAGACATTTCTCTGATTTGGAATGAATGAAAATGGAACCCAAAGGAGATTTCCTTATGTGCTAAACAGGGTTAGAGGTGAGAAGATGTGAAAGAGTCCATGCTGGATGTAGCAGTGGATTGCCTCTGAGCGTGTGCCTACTGTTTTCCCCTAAGATCTAAAGTATTTCTCTAACTTTTAGGTGTATTAGAATCACCTGTGGGCCTGTAATTCCATAGACTGTTAGGCTCTACTCCCTAAATTCTTGATCAAATATATCTGAGATGGGTCCCAAACTTTGCATGTCTAATAAGTTCCTAGCAACTGAAGATGCTGGTCCAAAAACCACACACTGAAAACAGAACAAAAAGGAGTAGAAGATATGTGGGCATTTATATAGAGCAGCTTGATGCCAATGTGAAGACCAATAATGCCAACTTTCTGGTACCCCTAATAGGCCCATTTTATATTAATTTTATGAAAATTTATAAAATATTTTATGCTACCAACTATTTAATTCCCTACTAACTCCCCAAGAATACATTTTAATTATCATATAAAAACCTAATTATTTCAGAGTCAAGGCAAAGGCTACTTCATTTAAAGTAAGGAAACTACTTCTTTTAGAGCTTGGTGGCCTAATACTTGTGCTTCCTTCTTTGTTCTTGTGAATGTAAAACTGTTTCCCTGAGTGGACATTTTTAGCCTATTTTCCTGGTTTCCGATGACAACCACCTGAGCAGTTTTGAAAAATCCTGAAGTGGGACTCAAAGTTACCCAGGTAAAGCTAACTATAGCACTGAGTTATTTTAAGAACAGCCTTTGGCTAATAAAGAATTGTTTCTTATTTATTTAGGTTCGCACAGCTTGCTCCTGTGCTCTTGGCTACTTAACTTACAATGCAAATGCTTTTCGCATCCTATTAAATGAATGCAGGAATAAACCTAATCAGTTCCTTCGTATAACAAATAATATCAGCAGAGATGCAAGTATTAACCCAGTATTTTTAAAGGAATTTCAAATGAAACAAATGGTGGGACTTCCTTCTTTAAGGTATTGTGTCTATATTTGAAGTTGCAGTAGTAAAACTGATAGATTTTATTAAGTTTATCAACCACAGGGAAATAGCCTCATATGAATATATCCTCTGTATGCTGAAGGATAAACTTCATTCTAAAGGTCCATTGCCAAAGCCTGATTTATTTACTTAGTTATTTATAATAGCACTGGAGATTGAATCCAGGGTCTTGTGCATGGTAGGCAAGTCCTTTACCACTGAGCTATATCCCTCACCCTATTTACTTATTTTTGACAGAGTCTTACTATTTTGCCCAGTCTGAACTGGGCAACTCCTAAACTCAGGGATCTACCTACCTCAGCCTCCCAAGCAGTTGGAATTAGAGATGCAAGTCACTACTTGCAGCTCAAAGCCTGTTTTAATTCCAGCTTAGTATTAGAGTCATGGGTACAGATAAGAATATCACCAGACCCTAGGGACCTTGAGTAGCCAGGAAATTTTACATTTTAGATAAGTTTTTGGGACACTAGTCAACTCCATGTCTGATCAAAGCCATTTAATTTTTTTTTTTTTAGTTGTAGATGGACACAATACCTTTATTTTATTTATTTATTTTTTGTGGTGTTGGGGTTGAACCCAGTGCCTCAAGCATGCTAGGCAAGCACTCTACTACTAAGCCACAACCCCAGCCCTCAAAGCCATTTTTTGATCAGACTAGAGAGAGATTTGAGAGTTCTGAGCCACACAAGACTAATACCATGGCCTTAGCTTCAAGCAGATCTTCTGAACTTGGCCAAAGCTAGTTTAAACTCCCAGGTTAGAAATGGAGTGATCAGATCCAGTAGCTGGAGTTATGATAAAGCTTACCAGGCATTTATTCAGAAAATTCTGTCTCAGTGTTGTAGTTTCATTATGAACTTAAGCCTCTGAAAAAGCATGAGAAAGAATCTCTTTACTATGGGTATGTTTTCTTTTCTGGAGATGTAGTTGAATTTTGAGTCTTTTCTACAAGTAGTCATATTCACATACAGGAAATATAACTACTCAATATATAGTATTAACTCTGTGATACAGAGAATAGAATTCAATAGTGTATTATGGTTATATACATCAATTTTAAGTATATAGAAAAATGAGTACATCTTCAGAGTCATTTTAATTCTTTGAAAAAGTGAACATCTGCTGGGCATGGTGTTACACAACTGTAATCCCAGAAACTTGGGAGGCTGAGGCAGGAGGATTACAAGATCACAGCCAGCCCCATCAATTTAGCAAGGCCCTAAGCAACTTAGTCCTGTCGTAAAATAAACAAATAAATAAAAAGGGCTATAAATGTGGCTCAGTGGTTAAACACCCCTGGGTTCGCTCCCTGGCACCAAACAAACAAACAAACAAATAAATAATAAAAAACCTGAAAATCCAACACTTATTGCCTAATTTTATATAATAAACCAGAATATCTAAATTTTCATTGCTATAAATAACAATGTTAAACATTTCCATTGATTCAAAAATTTAATTTAATTTAGGATAAACAGTGTAAGTAGTATTTTCAGTCATTCCCCCAGTTAACCTAAATAACAACTTTGTGGAATAGGAAAAATACAACCCTTTCTTGGATCTGTTTTCTTCAAAATCCAGTTGCAGTGTCTCTTCTTCCCATTACTTCATGCAGATTAAATGACTCAGTTGTTTGAAGTGTGTAAATTAGTGACAGAATACAAAATACCTATAGGTAATATGCATAATTTTATGTATGTTAATCAACATATATGAAAAATAGGCCATTAGTCATTGAACATAATATATGGAATAAATCTTCATATATTTCTTCATGTTTTTCGGGTTACACTAATGTCTTCATTTATTTTATTATCTGATTAAAATTTTTCCCTTTTTAGTCTGGAGAGGAATGGAGGACCATCCATAATTCCTGTCTTTAAAAAAGGTAATTAATTATTTTTTATTTTATTTCTGAGATACCTTCTAGCCCTGGCATTTTATAATTCTGTCCATCCCTCCCTAAAAATCTGAAATGCAGAGACAACCAAAAAAAAAAAAGGTATCTGTAAACTTCTCTTTTGTAATTCTATATACCTAAAACACCTTTTTAATTTATAAGCCCATGTTAATCATTTCTTTTAAGGACTTCCGTAATATCTCTTGCCAGAAATTCCTCTCTGTTTTTTTCCACAAGCTAAACATAAAGAAAATTCATTATTTAAACAACATGTATGTATGGTTTAAATAATGATCTTGCCATTGTTATACTTCATGTACAGTGTATCTGTCTATAAATTTTTAGAGCAGAGACATGTTTCCTATTGATACACTATTTGTTTTGTATATAGTTGGTAGATGACAGTTGAGGGCTTGGGTCTGAGGAAATAAGAGTCTAGATCTTATATTACTTCTTTCAATTAGACATTTAACAGGTAATATAAATTACTTGGTAGTTTCATGTATATGCTTGTTCATGACTGCTTAATGTAGGACCAAAGTCAATATTACTTAATATATGTCCTAGTCCTATAGTTGTTATCAAGAATAGAATCATTCAGAAGTGAAGATCAGTTTTCTGGAGTCAGAAAAAAAAGGAGAGAAGAGAATAGGGAGAGATAATGAAGAGAGGAGGAACTTCATTTATTCAGGGAGTATGTGAGGGAAGCTACATATGTGTGGAGGTCTATTTCTGAGTATCATGGCCATACAGAAAAGTATCTTTCTCTCTCTTTTTTTTATAGCTTCTTTAGCCTAAGAGTAATTTACTTTAGCCTAAGAGTAATTTACACATAAGAATAAAGTCAATCTTACTCTTTCTTCACTTTAATTCTGGTTTCTAAACAATAAACTGTACATCTGTACTAGTAATGGTCTGATGAAGTTTTTGCAGTTGTGGTAATGTGAGAAAAAATAAGGACAACATAGGGAGTTTCTGATAAAATTAATTTCATTCAATGTGATGTCTGTTATTTTAAGATAAGCCTTTTATACTTTTTTGGTGTTAAAATATCCTTCACAAGATGATATTTTAAGTTGTTGGCAAGTGTTTCTTTATTAGTGCCAACACAGCATAATAAAAAGTTGGTAACCACATATTGTTCCCTACAAATTTTTGGTCTCTGAAATCTAAAAGTCTGGAAGCCAATGATCTGTTCTCTCAGTATGTTTAATTTATGTAAAGAAATAGAACTACTTAGAGGTGGAGTAATGAGACTATGCTTAGGGCCCTTAGGCCTAAGAGATATTTAACTGTGGCCTTCTAATTTTTTAGGGAAAGAACACCGAAGAAAAGCAAAACCTAAAATTCAACCAAAAGATTCTTTGACTTTAATACCTCCTATAACCAACTTCATGGGACTCTTCAAAAAAGCAAAACAGACCACTGTTTCCCATAATGTTTTTTCTTTTTCATCTGCAATTTCATCAGATATCATAAATGTATCAAGACCAAGAATAGCGTGTTTGAACCAACTTGGGAAACATGAACAGAAAGCCAACCCAGAGAATGCAGAAGGCTAATAAAAAAGAAATGAGTATGAAAGGATTCCTGAGAAATTTAAAATTTTTAAAAATATGATAAAATATACATAGCTGAGTAATCTTTCCCTTTTTGTTTAAAGAATTTAACCTTTATTTTATGTACTTGTTTATTGTTGTTTATTTGTTTTTATGTGGTGCTGAGGATCAAACCCAGGGCCTCACCTGTCCTAGGCAAGTACTCTACCACTGAGCTATAACCCTAGCCCCAGCTGGGTAATCTTTTTGAATGGAAGTTCTTGATATTACAAAGATTTTCTTTACCAGTAGATATGGGGTAAGAATTTCTGCAGTAGACTGCCTGTACATAAATCTCCTAAGATTTATCAACTGATATCGGTTGAATTGGTATGCCGAGTTAAAGAGGCCTGATTCAAAGCAGCCCTCATGATAACACTCATTTTAATACCTTAAGATATTTAATGAAAATAAATTACAAATGTGATGCTTTAAAATGTATACTTTAAAAATATTTCATTTAAAAGTAAAAACTGATATAATTTCTCATCAGATATACAAGTGTGGTTAAAAAATACAGCAACCAGTGTTGACCATTCTCCATATTTATAGAGAATGCCTTTGTTTTGCAGATATAAAGGATGATTTCTTTTTGGCTTAGAACCAAACAATGCTTTTGCTCAAAAGCACTTTTGAATAGGTGCAGTTTTGATATACATTTGCTACTTCTATTTTACAACTACAGATAGTTGGGCTTCACTGTGTTCTTTAATGTGCCTCCTCCCCTTTATTCCATCCACTTCATTCAACAGCCCCCATACAGTTTAAGGGTCTTGCTATAATCCAGTCTCTTCCTGGGCTGCACTAGGCATTCAAAAAATATATTAATGAGTAGTTATTTTCTATAACATGCCTTAACAATAATGATGGTGATTATGGAAGCTATATGGATTTCAGGCATTCTTAGACTCCAAAGTCTGTGTTCTTAACTATTGAAAACTAAGAAACCTCTTAAATATTTCAAATTCAATTCTAAATTATGTTAACTGATGTGAGTTGAAACATTCTGGTAGATGGACTAAAATAGGAAATGCAGAGGGCAGAAATGGTATGTTTTAAGCTAGAAAGGATAAATAAATCTAAATGATAAGAAAGTGTTATTTACTAGGTACTGATAAGGATAAGAATTCATATCAATGGAAGTATTATAGAAGCCAGGATCATTTTCAGTAAAAGTCAAAAATAGTTTCTGCTATCCTGACTGAGAAAAAGGGAAAAAGCACTAGGTTGTATGATATGGGTACAGGATTCAATAGAATCACTATATGTCTTCCAAGGTTTTGTTTTCTACCTGTCAACATCTATGCAACCTTTCCCCATAAGATGTTTTACTTTGATTCTTGCTAATGAAAAAGCCACGCTCCTAAGGCTATAACATATTATTATTATTTTATCAGAAGAGCATACATAACAGAAGGAAGTCTTGATGATTAAGTAATATATTTATAAAATTTGATACTCAAGAAATTGGGAACTTAATTTGAATCCTGAAATACTACCTGTAGAGACTTTTTTGAAAAGCAAACATCAAATCTTCATTTTAAGTCGTGGTACTTTGATGGCAGCTTCTGCAACTTCTTTTGATATATCTACTCCAAGAGGACATCTGCATCATAATCAAATAAACCATATTATTTCAAACACTTTCTTGATGTTCCATTGCTAGTTTTGCACACTATTTGCTTTAGAATTCTGCAAAGTAGTGGAACTATTTAATGTGTAATTCATCATATATGGTGATGCTTCTTACAAATACAAAAGAATCTTAAGCTAGGATAATGAAGACCATTTCACTAAGAAATCTAAATTCTGAGATGTTTTTGAAAGAGTTCTGTTGTTCTCCATTACTCTAAATTAGAAAGTTAAAAACAAATGAAATATAAGTATAACAAAAGATGCCTTATAATTTTTAACAAAGCTAAAAAGATAAAAATAGTTTATCACATAAAGTCAAACATGCATTTATTTACATTTTAAATTCCCCAGGTTTCAAAAGTTGTCTTACCCCTTTTCAACCTTCCTTTGCTGCTACTGGCTGGAGAGGTCTTAGCTCCTATGTCTTTTTTGATTTCTGCTCTATAAATAATTTTAGCTTCAGATTTTAATCCAAGATAAGGCTGTGGCCTGGAAAAAGCCATCATCTCCAGTCTCAACACTGCCACAATAGGGCACAACCAGATCAGTGGACAAAACATATCTTATTGGCATAAGGGATTCTGACACTGCTAATCCAACTCAGTTCGTTCACCATAAGAATTAATAGTCTATGGTTCATGCAGCATAACTGTCTAGTGATGGACCATAATGCTGACAATATTTGAAACACTGAATGAAACAGTCTTCAAATTATAATTGTCAGATTATGAAACACAATTATGCTTTACCATTCTAGATCTAACTTAGACCACAACTTGAGAGCAAATTTTAAAAACTGTGTTATTACTAGAACTTTGATTTGGGAGAGGAAATAGGCTTGCAGTAAATAGTTATCTTTTGGCTGCTTCCCAGTTACCCTGTTAAGAACATAATCACAACTCCGTCTACACCTGAATGCTTTCTGCTTGTTTTGTTTCCCAGCATACCAGCTGGTCCTGAAAGCTTCTAGACATTGCAAAAGTCCAAATTATGGATCTGGTTTCCATTCTGGTCCCAAGTAAGGAAATGCATCATTTCTACACATGTCCAAATTCTAACTCACCTATGATTTATCAAAATTTTTCTAATTTAATTCTGTAGCAAAATAAACTTCTTAAAAGGTGTTAACCTCAATGAGGTTCATGAAAAAAAAAACTGATATAACTGTCAAGTACCACCAAAATATTAATAAAAACTTTATATATAAAAGCCAAAACCATTCTTTGGTTTTTATAATTTACCTTACATAAATAATATAAACTAGGGCTAGGGATATACCTCAGTTGGTATAGTGCTTGCCTCACATGCAGAAGCCCCTGTGTTCAATCCTCAGCACGGCAAAAAAATAAAAATAATAATAATAATATAAACTATACCACATACTTTGGTTCGTAGCGGATGCCTTCTATGTTGTCTAAAATGCCCAAGCCAGCACGTAATCTTTCAATACCATTCCTAAATAAGAACCATTAAAATAAAATTAATAGCCTCAAGATTTAAAGGAAGATTTAGTATGATGAAATGGTTAATTAGTATACTTATGAGTGAAGCTCATATATCCTATGGCTTACCATGCAATCATAATGCCATTATCAGTGCATAGTCTTGGGGGAGGACACAACAAAGTGCATTGTGTTGCATTTGTTACAATTTCCAGAGCTCTCCGTATATACAAGTTACTTGCAACACCTCCAGATACAACCTAAAGGAATTGATAAGACCCAATGAACTCCTATCACATATGAACCAAGTCATTTATTAAACCTGGGGAAATGCCAGCATTACTATAAGGTGAAATGACAAAACTTACTAGTACTGCATTACTTTGAGATAGCAAGTCTCTCTGCTTGCAAAACAGAATAGCACGATGTGTTCTTTTTGCAATGTGGCACGCAGTTGTATGCTGTACTGCAGCAGCAATGTCTGCAGCCGAAGACAGGATTTGCCCCTTCTCAATTCCTGCAGAAATGAGCAGGTATTTTTAGGCTCCACTGAGAAATATTTATTTGTCCAATTTTACTAATTAGAAATATACCTTCCTCTTTCTCCTTTTGCATTATTATTTTATCGATAACATGTTGAAGCCCAGAAAAAGAAAAATCACAATTTTTAGCACGCTGCATGGGTGGATTGATATCAAAATGAAATCTGTTTCCTTGTTTGGCCAAATGTTCTATAGCCTTCCCACCACTCATGGTGGAGCATTCTGGATGTTTGATTAAAGAGAGTCTTCTTGCTACCTATCAAAAACAAAAACATATTTTTAATGAGTTGTAAATTAAATATTTTGAAACCAAAAGGTACAAAGGAAATGAATTGAAAAATGTAAAATGCTGAATAAAATATGCTATACGTCTACAAATATGGACTACAGCTGATGTTCAGTAAAGCAAACCACCCAGTTCCTTATGAAAACCTGATCTGTAGTGGCCTATCACTGCCCTGCTACTTTTGCTCTTACATTGGGTTTAGAAAATGAGTTTGAAGTTGACAACAACTGCTTAATGATGAACTTCAAATAAGAACTTGTCCTATTCTTTCTATCATTTCAGCTGTTGGCAGCAGTTTGTTTGTTTTTAACATGGCCGTAGACTTTGTAGTATTCTAAAAAGGAAAAGAAAAATCTGTGGTTTCAGTAATTTAATCATAGAAATTTGTGCATCTTGATGTCCTTAGGTTAATCTTTATGTATTTTGCATTTTGTGGTATATTACAGTTTACAAAGCACTTTTTTCATATATAGTATTTGGATAAATATAAAATTTCAGCTGCAAATTATTTGAACCTTTATGTATTGGATGTAAAACCATTTTATTAGGAACTGGTAAGAAAGAATTACAAAATTATTTACTACTTTTTTTTCTTACTATACATAATTTTTTCAGTCTATTTAAGATATTGAGAAATACTTAAGTAAATGGTAGTATCATATCTATTGCTATTTAATTGAAACAGACATCATAACAAAAAAGGGTGGAGGGTGCTGGGGATGTAGCTGTGATAAAGCACCTAGCTTGCATGAGGTGCTGGGTTTAATCCACATCACAGCAAAAAAAAAAAAAAAAAAAGAGAGAGAGTGAAATTAGTTCTTAAATAATTACCTTGTCAAGCATGTCACCTGGTGCAATGTCCAAAGACTTTCCAAGAAGCAGAAAATCTGAAACTCCTCGAACTAATGCCAAGAGACAGTGACCTCCAGAAATCAAAAGAACTAAAAATGGAAACTCTACTTTATTGATCAACCTAATAGTAAGTGCGTGAGCCTCCATATGATGAATGGGGATGAATGGCTTTTTCAGCTGGTCTACCAGCTGTAAACTAAATGATAAGCCTACTCCTAAGCTTAAAGCAAGTCCTGGCTTTATGGTAGTTGCAATCGCTGAGAGTTCACTTGGAGATATTCCGCTGGCACAAAGAGCTTCTTGTACTATTCGTTGAATGTTTTCTCTATGAAGTTGTTGAGCTACTGGAGGAATAATCCCACCTGTTCTGAAACAAAAGAACAGCTTATTATAATTTTATGATTGTACAATAAAGAATGAAAAATTATGTTATAGCTGAATGCATGATTTCAAATTAATCATTATGTAACTGAAAACATTAGGATTTTCAAATTGTGTGGTCTATAATGCTGCAACTATGATAAGAACTAAACATGATGTTATGAATTCAGTATGAAGGGATGCTTCTGATTTTCCAAATTGGTACACAGAACTCCCATAGATTTGCTTGTTAATGAATGAAATCACCAAAACAATCTTAGAAAGCATTCTAAAGAAGTCTTGAATAAGGGAAGGACAGGATAAAATTATATTTTAGGAAAACAAATTTCCTTGAACATAAAGAGAATTTTAAAGAGATCATCACAAAAAAGTATTTGGATTAAAAGGCTGGGAGTATAGCTCAGTGGTAAAGCATGTGCCTAGCATGTGCACAGCCCTGGGTTTGATCCCCAGCACTGAAGAGGAAAACAAAAATCATTTGTGTAAAGTGATTATATCTTAAACTGGGTGATTGTGGTAATGGAAAGAAAGGGATGGAAAGCCTTCAAATCTGTAATAATAACTAATAACTAACATAAGGGTATGGAGGACCAAGTCATCAAAGATGATTCAGATATTTGGCTGGAAGGACTGGAAGAAAAGAAATACTAACACTGAGAAACATGATGGAAATTTTGTGAAGATGAGTTTATTTTTAAAAAAGACTGCACTTGAGGTTACAGCAGGATAGCAGACAGCTTGCAATCCTAAAAGTTTGGGAATCCAGTTCTCAAGAGTTGGTAATTAAGATTTTTGGTTCATGTAGGATAGTGTAATGCGAACAGTAAAGAATTAGAAAGCAAATTTTCTAGCAATGATTATGCAAGCATAAGACTGATTTTTACAATCTGAGAAGCAGTACAATAAAATATAGAGACTGAAAACATACCTCTACTCTAAAAAGAAAATCATCTTCAAACATCTGATGTTGCGGGTGGGAAGGACAGTGGAATGAGATGGACATTATTACCCTATATACATGTATGACTATACTACCAGTGTGACTCTGCACCATGTACAGTTAGAGGAATGAGAAGTTGTGTTCCATTTGTGTATAATATGTCAAAATGCATTCTACTGTCATGTATAACTAATTAGAACAAATTTTAAAAATTGGATGTTGCAAGACCTGATACTTCTACACACAGAAATGCAAATTATCAGTAGAATATTCAATTAATATTTACTTAATAGTTAAAATACATACAAAAAGAAATTATCTTATTTCAACACATTCTTATATTCCTTAATTGTTCAAAGATACGTTTTATTTTAAGAAAAGAAAAATGTTCAAAAAGATTCAAAAATTTAGTACACCCAGTAGAAACTGAAAAGACTGTGGTAATTACAGTTATCATCTGCACCACTTGTTTGATACTCACTTGATGCTGCCTTGCTCTGCTAGATCTCCTTATAGTCTATACATTATGTCTCTGATTAGATTCAGCTTTTCGAAGGGAAGAAATTTTTAGTATTTCATTGTCATGTAGTCCCTTTCATATAGTATGTTACCATTTAAGGGTTACTCTGTCTCTTTACGTAAATTATTTCTAATCTCAACAGAATCAGAGAGGATAATAAATTTGCCTTAAGTCACAAAGCCAATACTAAATGCCTAATTTAGGATTCAATACCAGTCTGTGATTCCAAAATACCAGCCCTTTTCACTAATCAGATGTTCTAAATTAATGACTTGGAGGCATATTTTAACATGTTTTGAATTAGCCAATATTTTTTTTTTTTTTTTAATTTGATGGGCCAATAATTTTTTAAAATCTGGAGCTATTACATTAAAAATATGGATTTTTTACTTTCTCTTAAAAATTTTGATAATGACATAGGTCTTATAGTCCTGCCTGGCAACAACTGGGTAGAGCTGAGCAGTGACCTTTTCCAGATAATTTATCCTTTATATCTAGCCCACTTATTTATATAACCTTGCAAACATCTGAGTTTATAAACCTTGCACTATTTTAAGATTTAATAAAACACTGCATCATTATTTAAGTAACAACATAAGTTGTATAAATGTGAATAGGATTTTTTTTTCAGGGGTTAATATGGGGTAGAGGTCGGGTAATGAGTTAAGACCATAAAACATACATGTTGAAGAAAGAAAAGGCATTGTTGAGAGAAAATCATTGACTAATACTAGAGCTGGTAAAGAGCTTAGTTCCTTTTTGGCAACAGGATTAGCTAAGGTTGGAAATTTAACTGTAGACAGTCATAAAAGCCAGGGTCAGATGTTTGAGGTTTTTCTATAGTAATTATTATAGGCTTTAACACAAAGGAATATGAACTTGGCTCCTAAAATTTAACTTTTATACATAATAAATACAAAAGAATGGTTCCATTTTTTTAAATTAAATTTTTTTAGATGTTGATGAACCTTTATTTTATTCATTTATTTATATGTGGTACTGAGAATCAAACCCAGTGCCTCACACATGCCAGGCAAATGCTCCACCACTGAGCCAGAACCCTAATCCTCTTTTTAAAAAGAGGTATTGGGGATTGAACCCAGGGGCACTTTACCACAGAGTTAAATCTCCAATCCTTTTGTAAAATTTTTTATTTTGAAATAAAATATATTTTATTTATAGGCATGAGGTGCCAAGCCCAGCTCATTATACTTTTCCAAAAAAGGTAGGGATAACAAACATATAGTCTACTTACTTTAAATGAACTTCAGTTTGGGAATGTATTGCTTCTCCCAACACATTTCCAGTTTCATCTACCACCGCAGCTGCTGTATCATCACAGCTTGTTTCAATACCCAATACTATTTTATGAAGAAATAGTATTCCAGGATGAAAATTAAAACTTCTTAAAAATCCATCAACTTTCCTTTTGGATGGTTTAAAAAAAACTCGTGCTGTCTTATTCAATATTAGCATTATTACTAGTATATAGATAATTCCTGGAAAATAATTATAGAAACAAACATTACTTGGAACTAACATTAGCAATTAACCCACTCAAAATAATATGTGTGACTTATTTTTCAATACATACTTTTATAGAACTGTAAGAAACTCTGCAAGAGTTACCAAAATTTTATAAAAGTTCCAGCAACCTGTCGATGTAAATAAAAGTATTAACGAGTATGAGGTTTTTCAAGAGGGAAAGAGAAATCAGATAAAACATTCTGTAATATTACAGGTTGAGGATCCCTAATTTAAAAATCTGAAACACTCCAAAAACTGAAATTTTTTGAGTACTGATATGATGACAGAGGTGGAAAATTTCACACCTGACTCCATGAATTATATCAGTCAAAACAGGTACATTAAAATATTATATAAAAATTAACTTCCAGCAATAGTATAAAATAAGGTATATTTGAAATATACTTGAATTCATTTTAGACTAGGGTCCCATTCCCAAGATATCTCATGTATATACTAATATTCCAAAATCATCACCCCACCCCGAAAAAACAAAAAAGAAAAAGTCTGAAATCTGAGACACTGCTGTTCTCAAGCATTTTGGATAAGTGGATAAGGATGCTCAACTTGTAATATTGTTTTCATGCCATTCTTACCAATCTATTCGTTATTCTTTACAAAACAACTAATATTAATTACATGGATATTTCTCTAAAAACTGCTATTTTTCATAGTTAAAACCAAGATAAAATGTTTATTTTTTTATATCAAACAACAAATGCAAATAGAACAGATAAAAATAAATGCATCCTATTTCCTGGAAACATTTCTCAAAATAAAATTTAATCATTTGGTTTTAAAACAAAAGTTCATGTAAGACACACATATGCACACCCATCAAGACGCAATCTTGTAGTTTAGAAATAAGTCTTTTCATGAAGTTCATCCTAAAGAAACATATCTAAACTAAAATAGTGCAACCCAACACATATTTTATCCTTAATTACAATCTTAGGAATTAAATCTCCGTTTTTTGCCACCAGGTTTATCATTACAAGTTTCTTCTCAACTCGTTTTTCTCCCACAAATTAATAATCCATCATTAAAGCACCCTAGTATTTTCATACTGCAAAGTAGGTCCTTTCCCTATCACACGAATGGACAAAATTAGGGGTTTAAAAAGGCAGCGAATAATATCGAAACTGAACAGAGAACATCCAGAGATTAGAGATGAGCGACCTAGTCGCAAAGGGCAGCTCAAGGAATGAGGCCCAGACAGAGAAATAGATTTGCAGTAACTCAATCCGAGCAGGGCAGATTGTGAGAAGTACTTCCCTTTCAGAGCAAGAACGCTGCTGAGTGACCGGGTGACTAGGATGGCAATGGGATCTCTTGCTCTAAGAAAAAGGGTAGGGGGCTGCTCTAAGTTAAGGGGGAAACCTCTTCTCCAGTTGCACGAAACCATAGTGGGGCAAAAGGCGAAAGGTTAGCAATTCCACCCTCCTCCCTCCCGAACCTCAGTACCTAGCACTCGTCTCCTTTCCCTAGCAAAACCGGCTGACTGCCTCTCTCTGGCACAATCAAACCGGAGACTGGCGCCCCGGAAGTGATGTCATCAGCACCGTGTTGGCGTCCCTCGTCCTGCCCTGGTTGCTGTAGCCCTAGAAAGCCGCGTTACTGCTCTCTCTTTCTTTTAAAATTTTTATTCTTATTTGTTATATATGACAGCAGAATGCATTACAACTCATATTACACATATAAAGCACAATATGAAAAAAAATTTTTTCATATGGAATCTGGCGCTCTTAGCAAGATAAGTTGAATGTCCGATTTTGCCCCGGTCTCCGTTTGTGCACTGGTGCATTTCTTCCAGATTTGTAGGTAACCAGACTTCTGTAAGGTCACATAGCTAGTGACTGAGCCAGAGGAAGCCGAATGCAGACTTGCATTCGTTTAACATTGCGCTACATTCCTAAACAAGTTTGTGTGCGCTTTTGACTGGAATTTGGTTGCCACTGTGAGAAAAGGATGAAGAAGATTATTTGCCATTCCATTTTTAGGGGAACTACTACCAAGCCAGAATGTGGTGGCCAGAAATACTTAATACCGTACTTATCACAGAAAGGGTGTAAACTAGAAATGCCCACAAGAATTTGCCACGAGTTCCCAGAGAACGGACGTGCTTCTGGTCGGACAGTCTAAACCCTTACTCCCAATTCTTCACTAAGAGTAAAAAGATCTTGGTTTATTTTTGTAATCTTAAAGTAAATGGCCGTTGTAAAATTTTAAAATAATACTTTTCATATTGCATTATGTAGTCCCTGCTTACTGTGTAAGCAATCTCCAGTATGGAATGTATTCATATCCTTTTTTCTTAGTTCGTGAACTTGTTGCCATTTGTTTGAATAAATACATTCCAAGAATTTTTTCTCTCCCCTCGCAAGGCTTTAAGGTTTCAGTAAATAAGGGCCTTATAGTGCAGTGCAGTGTATGTGTGTGTATTTGTGTCTTACATGGTGTTGAGTGCTGAGTATAAAGGATTGGTGAAGTATGTGGAGAAGTCACAGAGAACACTCTAGGGGTAGATACAAATAAGTAAATGCATAATTACCACAATACTGTTGAGATTGTTTTTGGTTCGAAATTAACGTTTTTCCAAACTTTCATTTATGTGAAAATATATCAGTAAAGTGTCATTTATTATGTACCCAGCACTGTGGTAAATTAATTTATTTAATCTTTACAGCAACCCCCAAAGGTAGTTACTATCTTCATTTTAGGTGCAATTAGGTGCAACTGGGCCACAGGGTTTAGATGATTTGTAAACCACACAGCTAGTAACTGCAAGTTAGGATTAGAAGTCAGCCCATATGGCTCTGGATCCAATTTTCTTAATTGCCAGAAAAACTCATATTTTCTTTAGGGTGCATTGTTAACATACACTCCCAAATAAAAGGATAAAAGAAGAATTAAGACCTAAAGATTAAGAAAAATTAGTCATCCTGTTTGATTATATGATAGAAGTTATTTCTGTTATATAGTGGAATCTAGTCTGAACATGAAACCTTTCATAGCTGGTATTATTTTTCTTACAATTGAAATTACATTCAGTAGGTGTCTCCCAGAGCTCTCCTGTGCTGTCAAGAGTTATCCCTTTGTGTATGTTAACATATCATTTAGCTGATTCCTGGTCTAAACACTCCTGACAGTATCAAATCTCTATGCTGCACTATGTGGAATAGCAGAACTCTAGAGCACAAATTTAGGAAGTGAGGGAATACATCCTCATTTTTTTCTACTATACTGGAGAGGTTTTCTTTTTTTTTTTTTTTTTTTTTTTTTTTTTTGTGGTGCTTGGGATTGAACCCAGGGCCTCATGTATTTGAGGCAAGCACTCTACCAACTGAGCTATATTCCCAGTCCAGGAGAGGGCTATTGAGGGAAAGGCAAGTATGTATGTTGTCTGGAATTTCATGCAGATATCATATCGTTAGAATGCCACCTTTGTAACTTCAGAGTTACAACTGAATCTAAATACTCCCACTTTGTCCAATTTACCACTTGTAATCCTTAGAGAAAAATTATATCTGATTTTTTTTTTTTTGGTGACTTTGGAGATTGAACCCTAGGCCTTAAATCCCTAGGCAAGTGTTCTACCACTGAGCTACAACCCCAGCTAATAATAATAATAATAATAATAATAACACAACAATCATCATAATAATTGTATTTTATAATACTTATTTCCTAATTATGTCTTCCTAAGTTGGACTTTTTTTTTTTTTTGAGACAGGATTGATATGTTGCCCAGGATTGATATGTACTAAATTCCTGGGTTCAGCCTCTCATTGCATCTGGCTGGATCTTTCATCACGTATTTTTTTTTTCTTTGTGCTAAGAACTTTATTAGTTGTTAGAACTAAAGAGATAAAAGCCATTCCCCTCCTTAAGGATTTCAGTCTAGTGGCAAAAGACAGATAATAGGCAATACAGAATTATGGATGTAGAAATGGAAAGTGTACACTGAGAGGCGCGGCTTGGAGAAGGCCTAGTAAACTGCCAGATGTATCCAGTGGCCTGGCAGGAGCATGGTGATTACTTGGTTTCAATATCTTGATTCTTTAAATAGGCTTGAAATTGCCTTATCAGGTCTGGAAGTGACTGGACTCTGGGGTACTGAATTACACATCAAAGATTGCTAAGAAATTGTTGGGTAAAAAGCATTGATGCTAATGTATTAAGTTGTGAGAAATGCAGCGAAGGGGAGCTAGAATAGTTGCGGTTGCTGATCATCATCTTTGTGTTGACCAAATTACAATTAAAGCTAAATCCAAATCATAATCAGAGGATTTCTTGGTAAATACAGAATGGAAATGAGTTTGGTGCTTTTAGTGACTAATATTTCTACGCCTTAGTCAAATCCTTCCCACTGAGTCACATAACTGTCTTATTTTTTGTGGTACTGGGGATCAAACCCAGGACCTTGCACATGCTAGGCAAGTGCTCTATCACTGAATAACATCCTCAGCCTGTTCTTATTTTATGGTAAATTGTTCAGGCTGACTTCAATCTTTCTGCTTCAGTCTCCGGAGTAGCTGGGATTACGTGTGTAAACCATTATGTCGTTTGTCTTACATCCTTTGTTCATTGGATTATGCTGAAAATATGCTACTGTTTGCCTTTCTCCTAATTTTCTTTACTATTAGTGGTGATACTTTAAAATTTTTCTTTTTATTAGTGGTGATACTGTCAGGTCTGCTTTCTGGAATATATTTTGCTTTTTATGTTTGCTAAGCCATTATGCTTATTTTACAATCTAACTTTCAGATTGTCTTTTTTATATGATGTACGTATTTATAATTTTAAGTGTATAGTTAAGTGGCATTAGATGCAGTCACATTTTTCTGCAATCCTCCAATCTTTCATCTCTGAAACTGTAATTATATACCCATTCAAAAACTGCCCTTTCCCCTCCTTCCATAACCCCTGGCAACTTCCATTCTACTGTCTTTAGGATTTGATTACTCTAACTCCTTCATGTAAGTGGGATCATACGACATTTGTCCTCATGTCTGGCTTATTTCACATATCTTAATGTCTTCAAGGTTTATTCATTTCTAATTTGTATAAAAATTTCCTTCTTTTTTAAGGCTAAATTCTATTATGCATATATTCCACATTTTAACCATCTGTTGGTGGGGCACTTGAGTTGCTTCCACCTTTTGGCTATTGTGAAAAATGCCACTGTGAACATGGGTGTACAAATATCTGTTCCAAGTTTTTGCTTTCACGTTTTTGTATATACTCAAAATTGCTGGATCATATGGTAATTTTGATTTTTGAGGAGTCTCCATACTCAGATGATCTTAGTGTACAGGGTCTAAGTGTGGTTTCAGTAGGGAAGACAGAGGGTGAATCTCTTTGTTGTTTCCCTATACACTCTGATTGTTAAATGTCATGATAATGCTATTAGAGAAGCATATGGTTTGAGTAGAATTCATAGAACAAATGTTTCAAACGATCACTGTATTTTATCACGCAACAGGCAATAGATCAGTTAACTTTTGAGTTCACATTTAAAAAATGATAAAAATGAAAAAATAATGCATATTTATCTTGATAATATGATCAACCTAAATATACAACAGTTGAAAAATCTAGAAATTTTTCCAAATAATATCATAAATAAAAATAATTTATAATTGTATAATGGGGAAGTCAGAAAAAAATCCTTTCATATTTTGTATTTTAAAAAGAGCTCATTCTGGGCTGGGGTTGTGGCTCAGTGGTAGAGTGCTTGCCTCACATGTGTGAGACACTGGATTTGATTCTCAGCACTGTATACAAGTAAATGCATAAAATAAAAAGTTCTATCATGAACTAAAAAAATAAATTTAAAAAGCCCATTCTACAGTGTTAATGAATTTGGTTTGTTCCTTTACTGTACTTCTTATATTTGAGATTATCTTTGTAAACATGTACTTATGTAGAGTGAAAGGACACAATGATAAACTTGGTGTTATCTACTAAGTATGAAATTATACAGAACTTAAGAGCTATAGGTGAATCATTTCCATTATCATGATTTATCAAGGGTTTGAATAACAAATCATGATATGGAGTTTGATTCAAACTTCCTGTTTTACTTATATTTTTATTAAACCTTTTTCTAACTATATTTTGGATTATGGAAAAGTTCTGAGAATAAGATAAACAAGTTCTGTGAGCCCAATACCCAGTTAAGGTAGATAAAATGTCACCTAAAGCAGTTGAAGCAGTATGTGCACATACACCCAAGATATTCTGAATTTGATGTTTATGAATTCATTTTTTAGCTAAATGAGAAATTTTAAACACACACACAAACTACTTGCTTAATCATTTTTAATTAGAACTGAAATAAAAACCTGCAAAGTGTCACAATTTTTCTTTTTGACACCAGGCTATTCTTATTTCCCCCTTCCCTAGGCCTCTCTAATATTACCCACACCAGGTACTGTCCATGTTACTGTTTTGTGAACTAGTCTTTTCTATACTGTTAGACTTTTATACTGACTGACTGGGTTGTTGTCTTCATGAATACCAGGTTCATTTTTTTTTTTTTTTGGTTATATTTCCTGGTTTACTAAATCCACTTAATAAGCATTTGAAGGTAAAACCTTCATTAATAGCACTACATGCTGAAGATGTGAGATTTTAGTGACTATTAAAGTGAATCAATGATATTTGGCTATCAAAATAGCAAGTGATATTAGGTTGCACTGAAGGAAAAAAAAGCATTGAGAACAAAAGAAGTGGTAGTACAATCATGTCACATCTCTTTGCCTACTGAATTTAGAGCACAATTATTAGGAAAGTGGGAGAAATTTGAAACAATATTGTTTGGAAAATGGTGAGGTAGTGAGGACTATGGTAATGTTTATTCAATGCTGCTGTTTCAATGTTATCTTTAAATAGATGAAGAGTTATGTGGAATATGGATTAGACTTCAGATCAATGTAAAACAAGTTCTAAATTCCATTACCAAGCTAATTATTTTTAATAAAAAATTGAGATAATTATGGATTCACATGCTCTTGCAAGAAACAGTACAGAGTGATCTTTTACCCCAGTTTCCCCAAATGGTAATATCTTGCATAACTATAGCACAATAACATAACCAGAATATTGACAGTGAAATAATTCAGATTTGATTCAAACTTCCGGTTTTACTTATACTTGTGTGTGCCTACACATGTGTGCATTTCGCTCAATGAAATTTTAGCATGTGTATTTTACATATCCACTGCCAGTTAAGATATTTAAAAAGTTCCATCACCTTTGGGTCCTCCATGTTGTGTTTTGATCAGCTTCCTCCCTTCTGCACTATCCCCCATATCTAGTCACTAGCAACCACCAATGTTTTTATCAACTCTATGGTTTTTTTTTCCCCCTAGTTATTTCCTCCTCTATTACTGTTAAAACAGAACTGAACAGAGGACTGGTAATTAATGAAGATTCAAGCTAAGGCACGAAACTGAATTACATGGTCTCTAAGGATTTTTCTAACTCTTTTCAATATATAGTTGTACACAGCTAATTTACAAAGATATAGTCCCATAGACAATATCTCCCCCTGCCTAAAAAAAAAAAAAAAAAAAAAGGAGCAGGTCAAAAGGACATAGGAACTAACGTGGAAAAATTTCCAATGGTCAAAGATAGAGGACAGTATGAGCAACAAATTAATGACAACAAAGGATTATAACCCAAAGAATAAAACACTGATGGGTCTATAATGTAAACTAATGAATAAATAAAGTAGTAGAGACAAATTTTTCTTACAGAATAATTCTAATAAATAAATATAGAAGGAATGAGGGAAATAGAAAATCATCATTAGCAGTCCATAATAAATATCACTGCAGGAAAGATACACTAAAGTTAGTAGCATTTCCAAGCTCATGTCTACTTAGAAATTGCCATTATGTCTCCTGACTTGAAGTTAGTAGCAACTATTGCATGCTATTAGGTTTTGGTTACTAAAAGATATTACTGTATAAATTCATAAAATTGGGTATTTTCCATAATTAACACAATCATTCACCTAGATATTTATAGCCCAAAACTAGGAGTCACTTTAATTACCTCCTGCAATGCTACATTCAACACATCCATGTCTTTCAATACATCAGTGTCTGGTGAGTTATACTTGCAAAATATATCCCAAATCTGACTACTTTTTAATAACTGATCTGCTGCCTCCTTAGTCTGAGCTACTTCCTGTCTGCAGTAGCTTTCCAACTATTCTACCTGCTTTTTATTCCCTTATTCTCAACATTAGTCAATGATCTTTAATATAAAATTAGATTTATTTAATCTTCTGTATAAAACTCTAATGACTTAGTCATATTTACAATAAAATCTGCTTATTAGTTTGATCTAAAGAGTCCTTTGAGATCTGGCCCCTACCTACTTCTCAAATCCCACATGCTACCATTCTTCTTCTCCTTGCTTATTTCTATCTAGTCCCAATGGTTGTCTTATTCTTCCTCAATGTCTCCATTCTGCCCCAAGACCCTTAATATCTGTCATTACCTCCTGGGAATCATCTTTCTTTCCCCAGATCTTGGTACTGCTTGTTTCTTTTCTTTTTTTGTACCAGGGATTGAACCCAGGGGCACTCAACCACTGAGTCAACATCCCCAGCCCTTTTTTCTATTTTATTTAGAGACAGGGTCTCAATGAGTTGCTTAGGGCTTTTCTAAGTTGCTAAGGCTGGCTTTTAACTCACAATCCTCCTTGCTTCAGCCTCACAAGTCAACTGCTTGTTTCTTCACATCAGCAAAGTTTGTGTTCAAATATCACCTCGGGATCCTGAGTGAAGAATTTCTTCTGAGTCAGGCCTGTATCTGCTTAATTTTTTTTTTCATAGGATTTATTATTACATGAAATAATATGTATTTGTTTATTCATTATCTGTCCTTTGACTAGAATGTAAACACCTCCAGGGAGGGAATTGGTTTGTCTTTTTACAAATTATCTGTAACACCTTCAATAGAGTGGGCCCTCATATATCTATTGAGTAAATATTTTTAAAACACTAAAAGGAGAAAGGGAAAATGTATCTTTGAAGTATCTTTGAAGTAACAAAGGAGTATTTTTAATTACCTTAAAATTTAACTTGCTTAAAAATTAACTTGAAAATGTCAATATAGCATTGATGACTGAATTGGAAAGCTTTTGAAATAATCTTACACCAAGGAAAAAATTTTATTAAAGTATAGATTACCAGTTATTTAAAAATACATAAGACAAATATACAAAAGGCAGTATCATACAACTGATTTCTAAACTCAATACTTTTGAAATACAAAACAATGATCACTATCCTGAAAAGTCAGTTTGTTGACAGAGATTGATCTTTAAGTTGGTCAAAAACTCCTTTCACTCAATTTTGTTTATATGTATTACTCAGTTTTTCAGTTTTATCATTTATCAGAACTTTGTTTTTTTGTTTGTTTGTTTCTTTTTTAAATGTGATTGCTTCTCAAGTATAGTTTTTTCTTGCAATTAATGTTAGCAACTATAGGTAACTTCCCTAAGTCACAAGAATTCAATATAATCACTACTCTAAATAGTTACCATTTAGAGTTACCTATACTAAGACTCATGTGTTTAAAGTAAAAATATTAACAAGCAAACTATAGGGGTTGAGAGCAGGACTAAGGAAAGACAATCTTATCTTTTACTACAGACCTGCTAAAACAAAATATCTATTACTTACTTTGGTACTATGGCTAGAGAAGCAGTTACTGCTAGACCACAGGTAGCTACGTAGCTGTCCATTTTATATTTCCTTTTCTAAGGAATGACAGACTTTACCAATTAAGTTTCTTAAACCTAAAAAACAGGCACCTATAAACAACCCTGTACTTTAACTTCTTGAAATAAATTATTTTAACTGGTTTATTAGCAGCCTTGTGTCTGGAAAACCAAGTAAATCTGTTTTGTTCCAAAATTAGAATGCTGACTCAGATGGTATCTTCCAGCATCAGTCATGAAGGTGGACCTTCAAAAACTATGTAATATAATAAATGCAAAAATAATTTCATCTATCAACACATAATACTGAGCCGGCAAAAAAACAAAAACAAAAAACCCCACACTCATAAGATAATTCATAAGAAACTGGTTTGTACAAAATAAGTTTATATCCTCTTACATAAGAGAAATATATATGGTAATAAAAGTAATCTATAATAAACTTATAGAGATGATTCCGATTTACATGTTAAGTCTGCCTAAACTAATTGTCACTGAAGGACTGAAAATTTTCTTTTCCTCATGTCATGTCCATCATTATAATTAAGCCGGTCCTAGTTTCTTACAAATATCTTACTTCCTTGGATTTATCTACTACACCCTCACTATACTGCAATTAACTTATACGCTGGGCCTGCCCAGCCTGCCTATAAAGCCTTTCTTCCAAAATATACCAGATGTATTAAACAGAGGCATCATTTAGTAGGATTCTGCACTTCAAGACAACATCTAAAGAACCAGCAATTGGTCCTCTGATGTAGATACCTCTCATTTCACATTATCACAGAAACAGTGCAGTTTACCAACTACTCCTTCCTTACAGGAAACTCAGTAGCTGTAAAAATTTTGTTCAGTTTCAAACATTTCAATACTTATTAATTCCAAAGATCCGAACACCATGTAGTTGGGGCATTTTGGGAATAAGCACACTCAGAAGAGAAGCTGTGTTTAGGATGAAGTGAGTTGAATCATACTTCGTATAGAAACTTGCCAGAAAATATCTGTTGAGATAAAAGTCAAGAATACATGTAACATCCAAAAATGAAATTATTTAGAATTTTAAAAAATTAAAAGGTAGAAAAAAGGCCACCAAACACAAATACCTAAAAGTAAAACCATTTTGGATCACTAAAATAAAAATTTTAATTTAGGTCCAAGTTTATTTTAGATTGGTATTTAAAAGTGTGTTTAGTGGTGATGCACATTTTGCATTTCTGTAATTATGTTAAATACATTTAATAGAATACACTGCAATTTAGCAGAAGCTTAAAGTGGAAAGCTTTCAAAATAGGTTGCATATGCCCTCAGAGACTTCAAATGTAGTTTTGTATTTATGTATATATTTCTGGATCCAAAGCATCCATCATGGTCTCAAAGGGTTTTGTGACTCACCAAAATGTTAAGAATCACTATTGTAAACCTTTGAAAAATTAGGGTTTTGGTAGTACAATTCAGTATCTTTGAAAGAAATAAATAACTGGTTGTCCTTTTGATGTTCTCATTTTTGTACTATAGTTGAACAGGTCTATAATCAATCCAACTGGAAACCTGAAAGTTACTGTTGTAAAATTACAACTGTTTTGCTATAACTAAACACATGCACACAGTCAGACATTTAACCATCCGAGAATTTGTTTTAATAAGTGTAAACCACCTTTAAGACCATAAAATGAGCCCAGAACATCTAGTTTTACCCAAGGATATAAAGAGTGCAAATATATCCTCTGGCTACAAAGAGCACTCTCACATTGATAGAATGTGAATCAACATAATGCCTTACTTGATCAAAACTAAGAATTTAGTTTCCATATAGTTGTCAGTCTAATTACTTTCAGAGAACATAGGAAAGTATTCTAATAGCCTCTCCTCTATTGTCATTCGTTTCTCCTCAGGGAAGAGACATATATAACATGGTCAAAAGAACAGCTATATCCAAATATGTCTGAAAACATCAGACAACTGTATACATCATCACCAGAACTGTTTAGACTGAAAAATTCTACATCTATTTCAAAAGTAGCCAGAAAATTCTTTCTTGAGTAAACCATATTCTTTGATTTTTGCTTTATATTGTTTCTTCCCACTTTCATAGACTTTGAAGACTATTTTTATACTTCCTTCACAGAATAAAACAGGGTTATCAGTTGCATTTAGTAAGCACATTTGATTTGCTGTCATCATTATAGGTTTAATCTATAACCTGATAGGCTGAAATAAATTTAGTGTATCTTATCATACTATTAGCCTATGTACCTGGTGTTTTAATGAAACCTAATTGTGTGTGTAGATTATATGAAAATTATCTGATTCTTAAAAAAATATAAATGCATTAAAAATAAGCCTAAAAGCATTTATTTACTAATGGATCTATTGGAGACCTGAGTTAGAAGATAGATATTTAGGGTTGATTGTGGGCTCTTGATTCCAAATAACTGCAAGATCTTTAGCACAGTCATACATTTGAATATTTCTCCTGCCCCTCTAATACTGAGGCTTGAACCCAGAGGCCCACTACCATTGAGTCATACCACCAGCCCTTTCTTTGTATTTTGAGACAGGGTCTTGCTAAGTTGCCAAGGCTAACCTTGAACTTGCTATCCTCCTGTGTATCAGCATCCCAAGGTCACTGAGATTATAGGCATGCACCACAGTGCCCAACAGAATCTGTTTCTTTATCTAAAAATCTGGAATAACACTGTATGTCACACCTACCTGACAAATTACAATCAAATATGAAGATTGGAAAGCACTCTGAAAAGTACTGGGGCTAGGGATATATAGCTCTGTGATAGAGCACATGCCTAGAATACGTAAGTTTCGGGGTTACATCCTCTGCACCACACACAAAAAATAAATAAAAAATAAAAAATAAAATAAAAATAAAATCAATGCTATAAAGATGGTTTCAATGTTGTTTCTTTAGTTATGTAAGGAATTTAATCAGAATAGCTGAAATCATACCTGTGAGTCAAAAAAATATTTTAAGAAATTATTTGACTGTTTTCATGATAGTTATTATTACATATATTAAGTACAATTCTTGGGGCTGAGGTTGTGGCTCAGTGCTAGAGCACTTACCTTGCATGCATGGGGCACTGGGTTCAATTCTCAGCACCACATTAAAAAATAAATAAAGGTATTGTGTCCATCTATAACTAAAAATTAAAAAAAAAAAAAAAAAAAAAGATACAATTCTTGGGGCTACTGAGGTTTTCAAGAATGGCCAAAGTCACATAGCTTGAAAACAACAGACCCAAATCTCAAATTTAGGACTAAAACAACCTTTATTTTTATTCTTAATATTTATTTCAGTTAGGCCATACAGACATTTTTCTTTTGAGGTTAATTCCTGCCCTCTTGCCTCCCAGTACTGGGGATTAACTCAGGAGCACTCTCCCACTGATCTACATTCCCAGCCTGTTTTACTTTTTATCTCTAAATAGGGTCTTACTAAAATTGCTGAGGCTGGCCTCAAACCTGCAATCCTCTTGCCTTAGCCTCCCAAGTTATTGGTTTTATAGGCATGTGCCACTGTGCTTGACTTTTGAGGTTTAAGAGTCATAACTAAACCAATTCAAAGTTCCTATAAAATGCTATAAATGTAAAGAAACCCATGACTTTATGATCAGTTTATTCCTTCACTTGAAAATGTAATCCCTACTTAAACATCTATCCAAATCTATGACTCTTTAAATCTAGCTTAAAAAATTCCATCACCTCCTGAAAGTCTTTCCACCTACCCCAGACTACACTGATTCCATCATGGATATAGCATTATGTCTGAATTCTGTGGTAAAGTGTTAATTAAGACATATGTGAACCTATTTATTATGTGCAAGACACTGAGTTTGGGATTCAAAGCAATCTATGTACTTATACACTCTTAGAAGGCAAAAAAAAAAAAAAAAGTGTATATACAATTTTGCCAGTTGTATCTAAGGTGAGGTGGGGGCAAAACAGAAGAGCTTGCTTAACCACGTGAGAGTGGGTGGGGATAAAATATTTAGATAAATGGAAAATGAGGTAGAAAGGATTGTATGGAAAGCCCTGATATCAAATAATAAGAGAAAATCAGATACAAGATACAAAATTAAGATAGCTCACAAATAGATATTATCTTATTTATCTCTCATAGCATCAAGTTAGGTATCTTTAGCTAGAATTTTATACGTGAGCAGACTAAGCTGAATAAATGGAAGACACAGGATTCAAGTCAGGTCCGTCCTACATGCAAAGCCCAGAATTTCTTTTTCTAAACTATATTTTCTTCTCCCAAAGAATTTGAAGATCCAAATAAGGCTGGGTTGCCATTGAAATTCTTCTGATCTTCTAAATTACTGTTTAGTGAGATTAATCTGATAGTGCAGTACGGGATATGATCATGTGTTTAATTTTCTTATATGAAACTTAAGGACATGTTTTAAACTACATATCCTAGAATGTCTACGTATACTGAAGAACATGTAATGTCTCCAAATGTACTAACTGAAGTGAAAATTGCTTTATCATCAACTTGTTAAATAACTTGCCTGTGCCTTACACCACAACTGAGGTACTTACTTATTGATAGAAGTTTTCAACAAAATATTTTGTTTCTAACTCTAATTCAATCTGATAAATGGACAACTTCCTATTACCCAATCTTCTTTATACTTATATATTTCTGCCACTTACAGAATTATTGGAGAAATTGTGAAAAACTTCCGTGAAGATGTAAACTGTACTCCATAGTCCAGTTGTTCCCAATGAGTTAGGAGCCTTGCTTTACCTTGGTCAGGAGTTTCAAAAGGTGTTCCTTTTACTGCATGCAAAAATACATACATCCCCTGAAAAACAAGCAAGGTGATATATAACCAATAACAAATACAAAATTTGTCCTAGTGAGTTAAGGGTAAAGCTGGTTCCAGGGTATCTATGAGTGTATGATTTTATTGAACAGTTCAAATTTTAAGATTTCATAACCAATTAAAGACTCTGGCCAGTTTCTGCATGGCAAATAAAACTTTCTGAGATATAGAAATATTATTGGATGAAAATCAGTAAAAGATTAATCCAAAGTAACTTATTTTCATAAAGTTGAAGATAAAAGTATCATCAGGGTAGTTTCACATCATTACAGTTAGGTTATCTAACACCTTTCCTAGAAACAGGATTACCTTTTTCCAAATGTATAGGGAAACTTTTCTTCAATGTTATATTAGTAAATCTGATGATACTTACCTCTGCTTTAGTAGTTATCTTCCATAGCAACAAAGATGGTTTGATGTAATAAGTATAATGTTCAACTCAATTCCCTTTTAAAATCACCACTGTGCCTCTATGGTGTTTCTTTTGAAGTCAGGTTTTAAAAAATTAGAGAAAAACATATTTGGTATTGGGGGTTGATCCCAGGGGCGCTTTACTACTGAGCTACATCTCCAGTCCTTTTTATTATTTACTTTAAAAGAGGGTCTTGTTGAGTTGCTGACCATGAGTTATTGTGCTCGGCTAGTAAAACACACTGCTAAGAGCTATTCTGACTATATATTTTTCACATCTAATTTTGTAGTAAATAGCAAAAACAATGTATACTCGATTTGGTTTCATTGAGATTATGATGCTAATTTATACTGATAAGTAGTCCTTTATTCATTTCACAATCACTGTTTGAGGCACTAGTAAGAGCATAAAGCCTAAATATTATTATGAAATTGTTTTCCCTTTACAAGCCATGATATGAAGTCATTTTTTTCTACTTCAACTTTTAAGAAATATATAGAAAAAAATGTTTTGCGATTTTATATTGAACCAGATTAAAAGAACTGTATCTTTCAAAGCTTGGTTGGCTTCATAGTATTAACTAGCTGTAAAACACCTAACCTATGGAGGAAAGAACTCAGGCTTCGTTGAAGTCCACAAACACTTAATGGTGACTTGTGTGTGTAAGACACATAACACGTATGCACATATGAGATTCAACAAGACTTGTCTCCAGCCTTGAAAAAACATTCAGTCTTCTAAGGGATGCTAAGGAAAAAAACACACACAAAACAACTAGAAGGTAAGGCGGACACTGCTATCAAAAGCCCCACCAGAGTACTCGGGAAATACAGAAGGAAAGGACTGTTTCTGTGGCAGAAGCCTTGATGCTACCCTGTCAACTACCTCATTGTTGATGGTTCAGCTCAAATGAAAACTCCTTAGTGAAACCCTCAGTAGTAATAATTAACCACCTGTTTATGTGCTTGCATAGAATTTCACTGAAAATACTTTTATTGCAGCACACTATATTGTGTGAAGAGTTGTTTGTGTAATGTTTGTTTTCCCATTAACCTGAATACTTCAGGAAAAAGGGCTAGTACCGGCAAGTATTAGATATATTGGAAGACAAGATTAATCCAAGACCTGTTTGTGCTATAAGCACTAGGAAACCATTTTTATAAGGGCTTTAAAGGAAACAATGAAGCAGAAAGTATGTGCCTTCAAATTCTCTTGTGATTCCAAAACAGTATGTTTGATTATATATCTTCTACCCCAATATGTTTAAAAGTTCTCATATAGAAAAGAGAATATTTATTTCATGGCTAGTCCTTAATCAAATAAAGAGAATTCTTTCATTTTTAAGGCTAATAATTTTGTGAAGCATTAAAATATCATGCTGGGCGTTATAGCACTGTATAAAAAGAATCACTAGGTTTCTATTATATGGTTCAGAGAGGTAAATATATTTTTCTGCTGGGTGCAATAATTAGGTTTGTTTTCCCATGTTTAAAAGCATTCAACATGCATTTCACATTTTTAATTGGTTTAATGTAAGCTATCTTCAAAGGAAACTTAAAATTCAGAGTCATGTAATTGCTACATCTGTGGGTGGCTGAGTTAGGTGAACTAATAATAAATCAGAAGTTTGCTTTCCTACATGGTGTCAATTGCTTATTTGTTCATGACCATATACTATGCCTCAATTCAAGTTAATCAACTTGAAAACAAGGAGTATGGGGAGAGGGAATAACTTCTAAAATACATTTAAGACATGTGCCATTTTAAAAGGGAAAATTCTAGGCCAGCCATGGGAACTTAGCAAGACCCTGACTCATAACAGAATTTTAAAAAAGGATTAGCTCAGTGGTAGAGAGCCCTAGTTCAATCCCTAGCACTTCCAAAAACAAAAAACAAACAAAAAAACTCCACAAAAGAGGCAATAAACTACTATTTACTACTAATTATGAAACTATGATAAATAGGTGATAATAGAATGTAGAGATGTATAGATTTCTGAAAGAGGTAAACCTGAATAGTCTTCAACAGAAATCAGGCAAGAAGGATAGGAAAGTATTAAAAAACAGAGCTGAAGCCAAACCAAAGAAGTGAGAGCAAGTTGATTTCCTTTATTGCCAGAGTTTAGAGATGGTGAAGACTGTATTTAGAGATGGTTAAGGCCGAGTCCCTTTCTTGCCTTTACACTCTTATTAACTTGTATTAGATGCTGCGCAAAGAACTTTGGATTTTACCATATATGCAATGGAGAATCCCTGAAGGACTTGAGAGTGTACCTTGACAGTGAAAAAGAATAAAATGTGGGTTCAGGGTGTAGCTCAGTGGCAGAGTGCCTGCCTAGTATGTGTGAGGCCCTGGGTCAATGGCTGTTACCAGAGATTTAAAAAAAAAAAAAAAAAAAAGAATACCTAAAATGCAGACATGAATTTTAAAAACATTTCTCTGCCACAGTGGCATAGAGGAGGGTAGAGGAGCACCAACAATAATTTTACAGGAGTAATTTACCTGAGGAAAAAAATGAGGGTGTGGGGATATAGCCGACAGTAAAGCAGAAAGACAGGAAGGGTTCTGACCAAAAGGATAGGGAAAATAAAAGAAAATGAGGACCACATATCCTGGTTTGCATAGGACAGTTCTGATTTACACCTATTCTCTTGGAGTAGTTATTACTAGAGCTCCCTTTTATTCTTAAAACAGTTTCAGTCTGAATGATACATTATATCAATTGCTTTACCATTGACATTCAGCTGTCTGGCTGGTTTATCTGGCAGACCCTGATGTCTCTAGATAAGATTAATAACAATCAGAAATCAAGAATATGATGAGTTTAGATGGTACTTTTTTTGGTTTATGATGCATAGTGATCTGGTAATATGCATTTGAGCATCATTAGTCTACATGTAGAAACTCAAAATATGGGTAGATGAAGTAATCTAGATAGAATATATAGCACAAGAGATAAAAAAAAAAAAAGGATCAGCAATATTTATGAAAAGAAAAGAGAACATATAAATAATGACTGAGAAGGAAATCAGAAATATACCTTAGAGAAAGTGAGCCCATAGAAGCCAAGGAAGAGTTTCAATAAAAAGAGGGTAACAGTGTCAAATATTTCACAGAAGTGAAAACCAGTGTTCACTGGGTGTTATGGCATGTGCCTCTAGTCCTAGCTACTAGGAAAGCTGAGGTAGAAGGAGGATCACCTGAGCCTAGAGAATTTGGAACCAGTCTTTGCAACACAGTATTTGTTTGTAAGAACCATGTCTTACAAATACACACAACAGTGTTTGACCTACTAAGGTCTATCACATAAAACGGACTAAATGAATATTCACCTATCATTTTCACCAGCATGTCACCCTTGACCCCCTTTGGTCAATTTCAAGTATACTCCAGAAAAATGTAAAATAAATGTTAATTTTTAAAAATCTATTTCTTCTACATTTTTCTTATTGTTCTGAGTTCTTCATTTTAAAAATATCTTTAAACAGTTCATTTGTATTCAATTAAACTTCTCTATTAACTTTATTTTTCTTTCATTCTACTTCATTAAGGCATTAAAGACAAGAAAAGTCACTATCAAGATTGTTGTGTGAGTGGGTTTTGGTTTTTAACAAGCAAATTCCAGGGCTGCCAGGGCTGCATTAATATGATCAGTAGAGTCAAATTTCTGATACTTTGTAGAGCTAATACAATACAGTTAATATACAGAGAGAGTGAGAACAAATACAGTGAAGGCATCATAAGATGCTAAACATGATTAAGCTTAAAATCTCTACTGAAACAAGAAAGTATATGTACACAATTTAGAAAGATTTAAGAAGGATTAAAATAAAAGATTTTAATTGGATTGTAGGTAACCAAAAATCACAATTGCTTCTGAAATACTCTGGTTGATTGACAGATTCTATACAAACAATAGGAGGAAAAGCCCACTTAGAAGAAAGGTCCAATGTTAAAGTGTGGTAGAAAAAAATAAAATCCTATCCCAGATTATAATTCTTCAAAACTGACACTTATACACTACAAACTACTGAATTGTACAATTTTTTTATAGTGTAGGGGATGAACTATACATTCTAAATAGGTGAATTTTATAGTATATGAACTATATCTTTATAAATCTGTTAGAACACACTAAGTTGTTGGTTTACGGGTGTAGCTCAATGGTACAGGACTTGCTTAGGATGCTCAAGACCCTGGGTTTGATCCCCAGCACAGCCAGAAAACAAAAAACTAAACAAAACAACCCTACAACAAGAAAAACCCACAAAATACTATCCATGTTTTTCTTTGTAACGTATTAAGTACATTCATGTTGTTATGGAACCAGAACCTCTTTCATCTTGCAAAATTAAAACTGACCCATTAGACAATAAATCCCCATTCCCTCTTCCCCTTAGCCTCTGGCAACCACTCTCTCTTAAGATTTTAAGTGTTTATAATAAGGTGAAATTCTTACCAGATTATGTATAATATTTGTTAAGGTCCAAGCAACAGGAACACTGAAGAAAGGAATGCTGAGTAAGACAATATGGAGCAAGCCAACTCCCAATGCATATGTCAGCCACATACCCCGGCTGTTCATTACACGGGTATTTGGATTCACTTCACTGTGGGCAACTCCAACATTCATGTTTGCTCTGAAGAGAAAAAATAAACAGTGATATAGCTGGAAATCTAAATACTCCTAATTCTGACACAATGAAATATTACCAGGATTACTTTTCCTTGTTATTCTGAAATAGAACACACACCCTCCAAAATGTGCTACTTGCAGATGCTGGTATAGGCAGCAAAGAAGCTTTAATATCTTACTTAACGGTAAGATAAACAAGACTTATTTTTATGGTTCCCTTTCCTAAAACTTGTCTTCTAAGATGTCAGTTTTAGTGAATGAAATAATGGACAGGAAAACTCAAACTTAAAAGAGAAATGTCTATTTTTTTTTTTTTACATTATGAGCACAGTTAAGCCATGAGCTAAATTTACCAACAGAATAAACATTAAAAAAAAGAAAAAGGGGGGAAAAAAAAAAGAACCGACATAGCCAGTCTGTTCTGAGTAGTGAGATGCTTATATCTAATGTAATGTTGTACCCATGCAGTAGTCAATGAGTTCAAAGCACTCCTTTTTGAGTACTGAACCTGGAAAGAACATGTTGATATAATGTGTAAAATTTATGTGGTCAGGGATAGGTTTGTTTCTCAATTTTGTGACACACTAGATTTAAAAAAGCAATAAATCTTTCTTCCGAATATTTCAATAACTCTAAAACTTTAGTTTTTCTTCCTTTTTTGAAAGTTTTCCCTTCCTCTTTTATATTCAAAATAAACACCAAAGTAAAAAATGACAGTAGCCCTCAGTCATTTTAATTATGTTTACTTAGGTCTAAGAATTCCTTAAACAATATCAAATTGTCCTAAAGAATATCTATTAGAAGTCTAAGAAGGGGGGAAATGGGGTTAGATTACATTTTAAGAACCCCCCATTAAAAATATACATTGACTCTTTTTTACTACAGAGCTAGCAAAGAGGAATTTTTTCATAACCATATCCTAGCAAGTGTTTCTGGAATATAATGTCCTTTTACTCTGTCAAGATCTATGGAATAGGCATCAAGGCTTAAGGTGATGAAAGTTAGTTACACTAAGACAAAAGTTAGTTTCGTGTGTAAATATTTCTTCTACTATAAAAACCCATCATTTATGGTACCTTATTTTTAAATTTTATAAATTGTACTTAGAACATGACTTAAGATAGTTTTCCCAATTTCCACACTGTCTTCGCAAACAATTTTCGAAGGAGGCCTAAAATTCACATGTCAGCGGCAGGCAAAGCTGGGGTGGTACTGATCCTACTTCAGTTCGGAAACCATTGCCAGCAGGTGTGCCGCGCCTCTCGACTGCCCGCAGACGATGACTTCTCAGACAGTGAAGAGACTCTCAGCTCTGTCCAGGCCTTTGGCGAGGGCGACGCGCAGCGGCCCGCATTGGAACTCCCCAGCCTACCAGACAGCCCCGGGAAGCCTCCAGGCGGGTGGAAACCCCCACCCTGACTTCGTTGTCGCGTCGCACCTCCTGTCACGGCCACGGCACAACAGCAAGGGTTTGAGGGAGAGTACCTACGGCCGCTTAGCCGGCAGGGCCGGGCAGAGCGCCCCGGGTGCAGCCCGGGCCCCTC
Organism: Marmota monax; assembly: GCF_021218885.2. Classification (NCBI taxonomy): domain Eukaryota; kingdom Metazoa; phylum Chordata; class Mammalia; order Rodentia; family Sciuridae; genus Marmota; species Marmota monax. The sequence continues at coordinate 22,775,614 of NW_026692781.1, forward strand.
TCCACGTAGTAGATCCTGGGCCTCCAGAAGCTCGCTCCCAGCCAAGACAACAGCACAGCCCCACGCGCTGGTATCCACTTACCCGCAGCCCGGTTCCCGGCGGCCGGCACGGCGCAAGAGTAACCCAGCGGCAACCTCAGCTTACGCTCACGCTACGAAAGCCAAGTCTGCCCCAGCGCGGCGCGGCGCGTGCCGACGCCGTCCTAGCGCACTCACCGCCAGGGGATTGGCCGCCAGCAGCGCCAGTCCCGCCTCCCCGGGCAAGGCGGGACTAAGAGGCGCGCGGTGCCCTTCCCGCAGCACGCGTGCGCTAAGGGCTAGCGGGGCAACTCTAGTGGACGGGCCTGGGTTCCGCGAGGGACGCTGGCTGCTTGCCGCTGGTGGATGGTAATTGCCTACCTTGCGCGAGCTGGAAGACAGTGTCTTGTGCCTAATGGGCATTAGTTCTGATATACTGGTAGGCTCGACGGTTCCCTCTCCTCGATTTGTCTTAGTCGGAGCGTGAGCGCAGCAGGCCGCGGTGGGCGCCTCCTCCAGGGGCGGGAAGTGGGTGTAGCGGAGCTGGGCGCCTCAGTGCCTTGCTTTGAATTTTGTTGCAGTGCATTTCCCAAACCTTCTTGGGTACAGGTTTTATAAATTGTTTCCTAGCAGAAAATTTAATCCACCACAGCCGTAACTAGTCTTGCAAGCGAGTGTGACGTATTATAACGTAATTTGGTGACCTGCAAGGGGTACAGGTAAAGTCTTCATTTAATCCTTATTTTTGCCGATGTCTTTCGGCGTTTATCTCTATTGAGAACGGGCACCAGTGTTACATCCTGAGGAAATGTGGATACCAAAAACTGATCTTATTTGAGGAGTGAGAGGAAACTTGATTAGTTTTTGGAATCGTCTTTGAAATCAAATTTCCTTTACCTTCGCAGTATGTAAAGCTTGTGATTTTCGTTGCTGAAATATTTCAGAAACATTTCAGAGTTGATTTTGGAGAACGTTGGTTATCTGTATGTAAATATTTTGTATTTCTGTTGGTTCTGTGAAAACAATTGGGTTAGATTTATTTTGTTCTTTAAATAATTTGTGTTCTCCTTAAAATCTGTGAATTCTCTGATCTCTACTTTTCTTTCTGTAGTCCTTAACTGACTTTCCTGGTCCTCAGCTCTTTATGAGTATTCAGTTTTCCTCTCAACACAAATGAACGACTGACTATCCTGACATTCTCAGACATTCTATTCTATTCTATGCTGTGACTTGGAAGCCTGACACCAACCCTTCTACTTTTAAAAAGAGGTCATTTGATACACATGGTAGAATGCTACATTCTAGGGACAAGTGATTATAAAAACTACATCCTTAAAGCACTCTGAACCTGGAGGAAGGGACAAACAAATAGAATAATTTGGGATGAGTTTGAGTTAAAAATAAAGAAAAGGTATTACAGAGGAAGAAATGTCTAATTTACTGGTGATTGAAGGGAGTAGGAGTTGGAACAGAAAAGAAAGGCTTTCTTGAGGATACTTAACCCAAATCTGTAAGACTGATTATCCTCTTAGGAAGAAGGAACCCTGTGAGCTAAGGGAGTGAGTTTACTATGTTTAGAGAGACAAATTGTGTAGGAGGACTCGCCTTGGGAATGGTGGGATGAGATAAGAAAGGTAGATAAAGATCCAGTTATTAAGGAGTTTGGATTTAATCTAGTTAGTGGTTGGAAATCTTATAAAAATTTTAAGGTAGCAATGTGATGAAATTTAAATGAAAAATAAATAATGGAAGGTTGATATTTGAGTCACAGTATTAATTAGGTGACAACTATAGTAGGTCAGAGGAGAAATGTTGAGCTGGTGAACAGTCAGTATGCAGAAGATTATTTTGAGAAATATTTAGAAAGTAGGATAGATAGGACTGGATGCCAGGTGGTAGAGGGTGAGAATTGCTATGATGTCTTTAATTTCTAAATTTTGTTTTGTGTGTCTGGATGGAAAGTCTACAGTGGAACTGTCCTTTGAAGTTAAACATGCCAGAGTGTCCATCTGCCTTGGACACTCTGGCATATAATAGTGGTGTGATCTTGAGCAATATATCAAGCCTTTAAGTCTCATTTGTAATGGAAGAATAATAATATATGAGGGTATATTGTGAGGATTAAATGAAATAATGTATATGAAGTTTTTATGTTAGCTCTTCTTATTATTACAAACAAAATATAGGAAGAAAGTTCATTAGAGAAAGATTATGAGATTGTTTGGGGGCATAATAAGTTTAGGTTGCCTCCAGATTATCTAAATGATGGTATTTAGAAAGTAGGTGAATCAGCCCTGGAGTCCAGAAAAAAAAAAAAATTGTTAGACGTTTGGGTGGATCAGGGAATAACATGGAGCCAGTTTAAAATTAAGTATGAGGTGTAAGCTCACTAGTGGATCACTTGTATGTTATGCACAAGACCCTCGGTTTGATCCCCAGCACCACAAAAAAAGAAAAAGTAAATAAAATCAAGCATATCTAGGGAAGGTAATGGTGACTTGATGGGAAGGGGGACACCATTTTAATGTTTATATTGGTGCAGGAAGAATGCTGATAAAATTACTTTCTTAGGTCTTTGGGATTTTCAAACTAAGGTAGAAGATTTTTTAACCCAATTCTAAATGATTAGCCACTACGTTACACAGTGTAGCTCTATACTCTTAGACTTGGGGCCATTTTAAAGCTTTGGAAGAGGAGAGAAAGTGCCTTTTGTTTTGGATAGCACTAATTTGTGTGAATGTTATGATAATGGAGCTGCCTAATTGTTCTGTGTTTGTCCACCAGATGAGATGACTAACTAAGCTTCCAACCCTGGAGAGCCACAAAAGATCATTGAGAAGTAGCTATTCATAGCTGCTTCTCTTAAAACTGTGTTCTCCAAAACTAAATCAAATGTATAGATTAATTAGATAGTAATTGTTAGTATTAAAAAATTCCAGCATTTCTTTACATAATGATTTCTTGTCATAATACTGTACATTTTAAGCCCTTACCATTTTATATATGCTGTCTAATTTGATCCTTACAATAAGTCATGAGGCGTTATCTCTCTTTTTACAAATGAATTATTTTTACAGAGGAATTTAAGTGATTTGCTTCTGTTGATGTGTAAGAAGATGAATCCCAAGACCTATTTGTTTTTTTGCTGTTTGTCTTCGGTCTGTTAGTTTTTCTGCTGTGCCAATTAGTATTGCCTTATGTTTGTAAAATATACTTATGAATTTTTGACTATTTAACACCCTCAAAACCCAATATGTTACCTTTTTTCCCAGACATACATCTCTTAAAATCTTGCTGTTATAATGCCTATACTCCATTTTTTGTTGAGTTACTGATACTTATTTTACATTCTTCCTTTATGTGGCTTATTTATCTTACATTGCCTGAGAAGGAATTTTAAATGTATTTTTTTTTCATTGCTATTTTGTTTGGAACTAGATTCCTTAGAATGAAATCATCATATGAGCATGTATCTAGTCATGCTAAATTAAGAAAATACTAGGGTTCCTTCATCTCCTTTTTTTTTTTTTTTTTTTGATCTAAGAAAAACCTTAACTCTTTGGAGAAGTTGGATGTTGTCAAGCTAGTATTTATTTTCCTATATATATATATTTTTTTTTTCTGAAATTAGGCAGTAAGGCAGGAGCAAAGCTCCCTCCCTGCATGTTTTAAATATGGAATTTCCATTAAAGATTTTTGAGGTGTTTTGTTTGTTTGAGCAAAGGGTTTTATAGCTAAAACATGGATCTGCATGTAGTATCAGCATATAATGGATCTTGGATTCCAACACAAGATTTGAGCTTTATCTCTTATCATCTTTGTGCTGCCAAATGATTAGAATGATGTTTTAGGCAGAGTAATGTGGAGGGTAGTTATGGTAGCTATCTGACATATATGGGATCTGACTAGTTCAGATTAATGGTAATCCTAGACAGCCTAACTCCAAAAAAGCTCACTGGTTAAAAAGGCATTAAGTCTTTAACATATATGGGTGAGAAATCATGTTTAAATTAAACTGCTGTTAAACTATGTGATTGACTGTAATTCTCACATTGCAAAGTGACAGGACCACTTACTCATTTCTAGCCAGGCAGATCATACATTATACTCATTATAGCACAATTGCTGTTCTCTTTCTTCATTTATTACCATAGTGTGATTTACCAAATATTTACATTTAAGAAATATTTTCAGAACACATTTGTCTCCACGATTCCAGTGTGCCTTCAGTGATTTGTAATGAGTATGAACCAGGGCATACTTGATATATAGACACTTAAGGAAATAAAAATTTCTAACTTACAAGAAATCACTAGGCCCAGTCAATCTCTCAGGCTTTTCTTTTTAACCTCTGTCAACCTAAAACACAAAACAAAACAAAACAAACAAACAAAAAAAAACAACAGCAACAACAGCAATAAGATCCAGTGATTCTCTAATATTTATTTGGGAATATCATTGCCAAATTTATATTTATATGGGAATAGTGGTAATAGCAGAGAAAAAGAGAAATGTAGATAGCAATTACAGCAACACAAAATGCTGGGAAAAATAAGAAAAACAATTTGCTCATAATGTGGATTTTTTTTTTTTTAATCCATGTGTTGCAAAAATTACATGAAGATTTTAAACAGCTCTTGGAGCAGGTATTTGTGAGTTAGAATAGAAAGTAGCAGTGAGGGAAAGAGCATAGGTACCTTTTTATTCCCCATGCCAGTAAGAAATTATGAACTTATAATAAAAGTATAATAAGCCTGTCTTGTCTTTTATTTAGGATAAGGGGTCAATTTTGCCCTATTCTATATGTCTACATCTATGACTATCTATGTTTCAATGTATATTTGTCTGTATCTGATCATGTACATAGGTATCCATAGGGGTAAAGATATAGAAAGCAGATGTAGAATTATTTTAATCAAAGATTAAATAGCATTTCTTATTTCCTTTCAAAATAGTCAAGCAGCCTGAAAAGCAATAGGAAAAAAAAAGGCAAAGGGATTTCAGTTAATACTGCATTTTCATGATCCATTAATATTTATTTCTGTAAGAAACAATGTAAAACAAATATCTTGTCTTCTGATATTTAGGACTCATTTGGGGATGATTATGAACAACAGCTTTAACTTCACAGTTGGAAATGTTGCAAACTACGATCTCCTGCTTTCAGGGCACTTAGATGCAATTAATACCAAGACCAACAAATGAAATAAAGTAATAGAAGAGAATACCTTAGAAAAGCTAAATATGTTACATGCTAAAAGTGCTACAGAAGTGACAATTTAAGGAGAACTATAAAATCCATCTTTTTCCTCACCACTGAGAGTACAATCCCATTTTCTATTAGTATTGAAAATGGCTCAAGTCCCTCCACATAAAAAATAAAATGATTTCTGCTTAGGTTTTTGAAACTGCTTTGGTCATTTTGGGGGGCGGGGTGGGTACTAGGGATTGAACTCGGGGGCACTTAAGCACTGAGCCATATCCCCAGTCCTATTTTATATTTTAGAGACAGTGTCGCACTGAGTTGCTTAGTGCATCGCTATTGCTAAGGCTGGCTTTGAATTTTTGATCCTCCTACCTCAGCCTCCTGAGACACTGGGATTACAGGTATGTGCCACTGCACCCAGTTTGGTCATTTATTTATAAGAGGTAATAAGATTACCTATCAATAGAGGAAGTTTTGAATGACTTGCCTGTATTTAAGTCTCAGCTATGCCTCTTAATTAAATGACCTTGTACAAGTTTTCTTCTCTGTGCTTCAGTAGTAGTATAAAATGCAGATGATTGAATAACACCTATTTCAGAGTGTATTGGTATAAGCTGGGCATGGTGATGCACACCTATAATCCTAGAGGTTTGAGAGGCTAAGGCAGGAGGATCAAGAATTCAAAGCCAGCTTCAACAATTTAGTGAGATCCTAAGCAATTTAGCAAGACCCGGTCTCAAAATATAAAAAGTACTGGGGATGATATGGCTCAGTGGTTATGTGCCTCTGGGTTCAATCTCTGGTACCCTCCCAATAAAGAAAATGTTATTGGTATGAAATAAATCATTTAATACTGCATATGCTTTAAATAGAGCCTGGCATACAGTAAGGCTAAATAACTGTGAGCTGTTATTACTATTATTGTTATTTTTATTACTTCTATTAGTATTGTTTAACAATTCTTATTTTTATTTTTTTTTTTTTTCTTCATTTTTTTTTTCAATTCTTATTTTTATAACTTGCATTTTTATCTTCTAGCTATTCTGCTAAGCATTAGAATGAAACAGTTGCCTGCAGCAACAGTTCGTCTCCTTTCAAGTTCTCAGATAATCACTTCAGTAGTCAGTGTTGTAAAAGAACTCATTGAAAACTCCTTGGATGCTGGTGCTACAAGCATAGATGTGAAACTGGTGAGTTTTCTTGAAAGATACTAAGAAAGGAGCTTTGTAGATCTTTCCTTCTTTCTTTGTGCCAGCAAATTACACATAGGATATTTGTCCTAAGAGCAAGTTCCTAAAATTGAATTTTTATTCAAGTCAATAATATAGTAACACTGAAGGAAATTATAATAAAACATGTATTTCAGGACTCAGTCACCTAAAACATCCTTTTAATGTTAGTATTTTCTAATATTTCTCTTTGGTTATTCTTGTTTACTTCTTTCATATATTCCTCTTTGCATTTTATTTTCCCACCTAATTTTGTTTCAAAACCATTCCCATTATTACTTTAATTTTGGCATTTTAAGTGCTGCATATTAAAATCATTAAATTAATATGCCTTGGAACATTCGTTATGATTTTTTGCATTGTTTACATGCTCATTTCCCCTACTCTAAATTGCAAGTTCATAGTAGTAAGCTATATTTTATTCATTTTTGTGTCCTTTATAACTAGCCAGTTCCTAGCACTTTTTAGGAAAGTAAATAAATTTCTTTGAATGTTTGAATACTTTTTTAAAAATCTCTTAATTATCGGATATTTGTGTTATTTCTAGTATTTTGGCATTATAAATAATGTTGATTATAATATCAACATTATAGGAAAGGGATTTTATCTTTTTATATGACTTTATATATGACAGATTTTGCTTAACAATCAATCTTAGGGAGGTAAATAAATATCTTGTTCTTTTTTTTTTGTCTCTAAAACATGTATCCTGTTTTTAATTGTCTCTGGAAGAAAAATAATTGTTCATTATAGTTATGTAATTGTGGTGTTCATTTTGACATATTCACAAATTCATTGTAGAAAAGGATTTATTGTAGGAAAGAGATCTAATCTTATCAGATAAGATTCTATGATATATCTATAAAACCTGAATATAAATACTGTTTATTGGTAAATAAATACTGTTTATTGGTAAATAAATAGTAATAGATTGGTAAACTATTACTACACCCATTTTACAGATAGTAAATGTTCTGTTTTTTAGTTTTTTAGTTATAGATGGACACAATACCTTTATTTTTGAATGTGGTGCTGAGGATCAAACCCAGTGCTAGGCAAGTGCTCTACCACTGAGCCACAATCCCAGCCCAGAGAGTAAATGTTCTGAAAAATAGTAATGGAGCTAAAATTGGAATTCAGTCTTTCTGATTCATTCAATATCTTTCCTCTATACTAGTGGTTCTCACAGTGTTTGGGTGAATCAGATTAAATTAGAAGATTTGTTAGATAACGGGCTCTACTTCTGAGACTTGTGATTCTTGGAGGGGCTTGAGAATTTGCATTTCTAACAAATTTCTAGTTGAAGCTAATGCTACTATATAAGCTTTCTAACAAGTTTCTAGTTGCTACTGATGCTGCTATAGAATTGCTCTTCTATATCAAACCTGTATTGGGTTTTTAAATAATACCCTATAAACTTTATAAACATGAAAAAATGTATATCAAGTTAAACCCAAAAAAGACAATTTATTTTTCTTAAGCATTTCATATAATCAGTTTAGTCTGATTAGAGTACAATTGATAATAACCAAATAGGATTATATCTTTATATATGACAGATTTTGCTTAAGAATCAATTTTAGGCAGGTAAACAAATATCGTGTTCTTTTTTTTGTTTGTTTGTTTCTAAAACATGTATTTTATTCTTAATTGTCTCTGGAAGAAAAATAATTGTTCATTATAGTTAGTAATTGTGGTATTCATTTTGACATTTACAAATTCATATAACATAATTTGCTACATTTCAATTACCAGTACTTTCCCTTTCCTTCCCTTACCCTTTTCCCTGATCTCTTTCCTTTACTGGTCTTTCTTCTATTAACTTTTTTTTCAATTGATACATTATAGTTGTACATAAAAATGGAATTCATTGTGTATATTAATATGTATATACCATAATTTAGTAGAATTCCACAGTTCCTTCCCTTTCCCATCCTTCTTCTCTCTGCCTTGATCCCTTTCTTCTAATCTACTCTTCTCTTTTCTATTTTTATGAGATCCTCTTTTTAAAAAAATATCTTATTTCTCTCTAGGTGTTTTCATTTCTAGTCTTGTAAGGATTCTTTATACTGCTTTCCAGAGTGTTTGTACTAATTTGCAGTCCCACCAACAATGCATGAGTATACCTTTCCCTCCACATTCTAGTCCACATTTGTAGTAATTTGTATTTTTAATGATTGCCATTCTAACTGGAATAAAATCTAACTAAGATAAAATCTCAGCATAGTTTTGATTTGCATTTCCCTCATTGCTAAAGATGTTGAATATTTTATCATATATTTGTTGGCTATTTATATTTCTTCTTTTCAGACATGTCTCTTTAGTTCATTTGCCTATTTATCACCTGAGTTTTTTGTTTTTTATAAATATAGATTATTAAACATAATTTATTAGAAATACCCGTGATAGTGAAACAAGTCAAAGAACCATTAAAGATCAGACTGTCCTTTTATTTTATAGTCAATTTCAGTCTAGAGAAAACAAGGGATTTATTCATGTACCATAATTAGTAGAACTGAAGACTTTAAATTCTTCTTTCCATAGTGTGAATGAATGAGCTGGGTGCCACCACTCAGACCTGTTCCAGACCAACCTGGGCAACTTGGTAGACTGTGCAGCAATTTGGCAAGACTGTCTCAAAACTTAAAAAAAGGATTGGGGATGTAGCTCAGTGGTAAAGAGCCCTTGAGTTCTGGCCTCAGTACCAAAAAACAAAAAGACCAAATTATTTGATTTGTGTTTGTTTCTAAATATGATCACAGTTTAATGTTTTTATATATTAAAAGTGTTTTTAACTTTGTAGGAGAACTATGGATTTGATAAAATTGAGGTTCGAGACAATGGTGAGGGTATCAAGGCTATTGATGCACCTGTAATGGCAGTGAAGTACTACACCTCAAAAATAAACAGTCATGAAGATCTGGAAAATTTGACAACCTATGGTTTTCGTGGGGAAGCCTTGGGGTCAATTTGTTGTGTTGCTGAGGTAAGGTCATTTATATTATAGACAATTTTAGTATTACATAATAACAGAATATTAGAATTAAGAGACATCTAATCCAGTACTTGGAAAAGATGTAAAATTTCTTACATTTTATATTAAGGTATATTTAACATAAAGTATTACCATTTTAAGCATTTTTAAGTGTGCAGCTAAGTAGCATCAAATACATTCACAGTGTTATATACCCATCAACACTACCATCTGCAGAATTTTTCATCATCCTAAACTGATTCTCAGTACCCATTAAAGAATGATTCCCTTTTCCTTTTTCCCATCCTCTAATAACCACTATCTTGCTTTCTGTCTATGAATTAAATGTTCAGATACCTTATATATATGGAATCATACTGTATTTGTCCTTTTTTTGTCTCACCTAATATAATATAATAATGTCTGCAAGGATAATGTCTTCAAGGTTTGTGAACATTGTGACATGTATCAAAATTTTGTGTGTATATCACATTTATATCCATTCATCTGTAGGTGGATACTTAGGTTACTTTCACCTTTTGACTTTTATGGATAATGTTGCTCTTAACATGGGTGTACAAACATTTGTTCAAGTTTCTGCCTTCACATCTTTTGGGTATACACATAGAAGTGGGTTTGCAGTGTCATGGTAATTCTATCCATATTCTTTGAGGAACAGCATTGTGTATTTTGCAATGTTAATACTTACTAGAGGAAAATGTTTAGTAGCCCTTTGGCTTGGAAAAGATGTATTTTAAAAGTTAAAGATACTTATCTATAGGATTTTTTAGTCATCATCATAGTAAAGCATATTGTGAATCTTTTTTTAATATTTATTTTTTAGTTGTAGTTGGACACAATATCTTTATTTTATTTATTTGTTTTTATGTGGTGTTGAGGTTTGAACCCAAGGCTTTGCATGTGCTAAGTGAGTGCTCTACCGCTGACACAACCCCAGCCCACAATGTGAATCTTTAAAAGTAGTAGTTTATGGTACTTTTCCCTACATCTCCTTCATCATGAAACTCTTATTAAGAAGAATATTGGGCTGGGGATGTGGCTCAAGCGGTAGCACGCTCGCCTGGCATGCGCATGGCCCGGGTTCGATCCTCAACACCACATACAAACAAAGATGTTGTGTCCACCGAAAACTAAAAAATAAATATTAAAATTCTCTCTCTCTCTCTCTCTCTCTCTTTAAAAAAAAAAAAAGAAGTATATTACTGGGCTGGGGTTGTGGCTCAGTGGTACAGTGTTCACCTAGCATGCGTGAGGCACTGGGTTCAATCGTCAGCACTACATAAAAATAAAATAAAGGTATTGTGTCCACCTATAGCTAAAAAATAAATACTAAAAAAAAAAAAGAAGCAGCATATTACTGTTATTTGTTTTTTCAGTACTGGGCATTGAACCCAGGGCCTTATACATGCCAGGCAAGTATTCTACCAGTAGAGCTACATTCCTAGTTCATATTACTGTGTTTTTGTTTGTTTGTTGCTCTATGGAACCCACACTGGAAGTTCCACTTTGGTCACTACAGATAATGAGGTTGAATCTAGAGGTGTGAATTAGCTTATTCTAAACTATAGATATCTAGGGGCAGATTGGATACTAGAACTTTACTCTTCTGACTGCTGGTTAGGTTTTTGTAATGTTTACAAACCCCTTAGTTCAGTGCCTGACACATTCAGTTGTATCATACCAATTGTATTACACTTCCTCTGTCCCAGATTTTATAACTAGTTTGTGGCAAAACTTTTCTATAACCTTGATCTCTGCATTTCTATGTGTCTTATTTGTGTTTGGTTACCTGACTTTACTAGTTTCTTTATGCTATACTGTTACTCTGTGGCTGGTGGTCTCTGTTTTATTGTGTGACAGTATCTTTACGCCAGTAAAGGTGACAGGGCGATTATGAGGGTCTGTTTGTGTAATTTTTGAGGTTTGCCTAGTTGTGTTTAAGATGAAATATCTTATTTAGATGAGAATGGCCATGTGTAGTAAAATGATAGCGTTTGATAACTATTGTTTAGGAAAAGTGGTATGGACATGACATATTGTTGCTGTCTTTTGTTCTGGTTTTTGGGCATGTGTTTAGTAGCCTGATCTTCTCAGCAGTGATGTGTTCTCCAGATTCATGTGGTCCTTTCTTTGGCCTTCTGCCTTTGAAGTGCTGGCATAGTTTAGGTTTTCTCCATTTTTTGTGAATAGGGTCCTAGCTAGGTATACACTTTCTCTTTGACTTTGGGGCTCTATAAGGTATTGTCTTAAGTAGACCAGAAAAATGTCAGAGATGGTACAGTTTAAGTGGGAGATTTGGCTGTTGTAGCATAGTAGACAAAGTTCTGTCCCTTGTTGGCAGCCAGATGTTCAGTTTTCCATAAAATAAGAAATCCTTAAGTGTGCTCATAAAACCTCTACCCAAAATCTAGCACACCATGTGCTTCTTTATCTTACTTAACACTTGCTTTATTTAGAATTCACTGAACCTTCAAATAGATTTTGGAGAAAAAAAAAGAGGAGGGTACATCTGCATATTGCCCATCTTTCTCATCAGAGAACTTATATGGGAACCTGTAGCCCTGGGTCTTGTACATAAAGTTAGTTTTTAAAATGGAGGTTCTTTGAACCTCCCAGTACTGGTACTGTTGTTTGAGTTTCTTGTGACTATTTTAGAACATAAATATTGATATACATGTAGTTTAGCTGTTGTAAAAACTGGCAGATATCTTTTAAGTGTTATTTTGGTAGAGTATTGTTAGAAAAGATAATTTGGCACATCTATGTTTTATTCTAAAAGATACATTTACGCTTTCAGAGACAAAATCAGACATAACCAATTTTGCCTGCTAGATGGCAGCACTACACTTAGTCTTTATAAATATGTTTTACATGAGCTGTGTAATTTATCCAGATTTTCACTGTAGTTCTGATTTTACACTGCAGATTTGCAAGTTTTGCCCATGAGTCATTTTATCTTGTTTTTGTATGTGATTACTTAAGCCAACTTGACATCTGTGTTTATCAATTTTGTCTTATTTTTGAGGTATTAAAGTGTTATTGAATAATAACTTTTAGAGTAATTTTGCTCATTAGAATCATAAAAGAATTGTCAAAGTATCACAATAATAGAAAACTAAACTTTTTAAAGAAAGTTTGCAGTTTCCACATTGCAGTGCAAAACATTTGTTTATATTTAAAAATATTAATAGGATTTCACAGAATTCTCTTTCTTTGAAATCTTTGAGGAAACTACACAGGTGTGTGTGTGTGTGTGTGTGTGCGCGCGCCACACACAGTAAATTTTTGCATATATACTCAAGATTAAGATAAAGGTTGTTATCAGCACCCTAGAAAGTTCTCTCAGGTCCCCTCCCTGTCAGTATCTCAGAAGAATCCACTATTCTGACCTCTGTAAACACAGATTAGTTCTGCCTGTTTTTGAACTTGATATAAATGGAATCTTGAGGCATGTATTATTTTGTCACAGTTTTTTGATGATGATTTAGGTTTGATTGTACCTGAAAGATAAAGGAAAGATATAATTGGAAGCGACCCTGGTAGGACTAATAGACCATAGTGCACTGCCCAGATCCCCAACTTTAGTACTGGTTACTATAAAGAATACTGAGTGAGTGTTCACAACTGAATTTCCATTTGGAGTTTGCCCTTGCTTCACTGAAGAGAGTTACCTTATCCAGGTCATGCAGAGCAACCTACATCCAGTAACTATTTTGGTTCCAGTTCAGGATAGCTCTGCCCTATTCCCGCAAGTGATCACTCAGAGTACTCCTCAGTAAACATCTGTTCACTACTCTGTGTCCCCAAATCTTCATGGGTAAGCCTACCTACAGTTTAGGTGTTCTCTGGCTCAGTGTCTTTATATTACTGATGAGGAAACTGGGGTGTGGTGAGGCCAAATGCCAAATCTTTGTACCACAACTTCAAAATATCCTCTAATAATCATTTAACTAACATTTGATTGTCTCCTATATGTGCAGGGTGCTGTGCTAGGTAGTTTATTTCAGAGAAGCTGTGTGCAGTGAAGTAAACGTAACATGAAAATTGTGACCTATTCAGAGACCCATAGTATCTACATGGCTAAGCTAAGAATACAGTTTCAATTTCATGCCTCTCAGAACTGAGATCTTGCCTTCTTACCAGCATGGTTAGAAAGGGAATTATAAGTTTAAAACTTAAAAGTTTTAACCTTTTGAGGGAAAATGTTCACTTTCTAAACTTGCTATTCTTCGTCATTCAGAAAGAAATAAGGTTTCATGTATAAAAATTGCTTATTTCTATTTGTTTAGTACAGTACTGGGTCTGCTACTGATCTTCATCTCTAGTCTTTTTTATTTTTTTTATTTTGAGACAGGGTCTTCCTAAGTTGCCCAGGTTTTCCCAGAACTTTCAATATTTTAAAGGCTCTGGTTTATTTTGAAATTTTGTAGATAGAATTACAGTTACATAATAAAAATTAGTGATTTGGTTATTTTGTCTACTAAATTATTTGATGTAGATAATTAGGTAATTTTAAAGTCTTATGTTTGTAAACCATCCAAGGTTCAATAGATTGATAATATATAACTGGTATATAGTTTTGTCATATTGTTAAATGACTCTCAACTTGAATTTCAGTTGTTAAATTTACTTTTTTAGATGATTTTACATGTTAATATTTTAAATTATAAAAAGGGAAGTGAAGTTAGTCTCCCAGCAAAACTAGAAATATGAAGTGCACCTAATTCTGTTGTGTTTTCTTTTTTGCTATGGTGGATGTCAAACCCAGGGACTTGTGCATGTTAGCAAGTGCTCTGCCATGGAACTATACCTCCAGCCTGCTAATTCTGTATCCTTTATTTATATACATGACAAAAATAAGCAGTTTTCCCAATTCATCAATTTTAAAATAACTTCCAGTTTCAGACTTTAACAGACCAAAGGAGTAAAGCACTTCTTTTTACATTTGCAGAGTGAACTATTAATATTTAAAAATTAAATTGCTTCTTCTGTAACCTATGATGAATGTTTCAGTTACTGACACAAATTGGCTAATTTTTTTTAAATCGTATCAATAAGCATAACTTCTTGAAATTTGTGGTTGATAGAAAAATAATTTTGAGATATTTGTCATTCTTCACTGTTAGCATAACGATTGGAATGAACTGGAAGTCGTGAAACTTCTGTTCATAGAAATTTTTGTAAGGACTTTTTTGTATATGTTCTTCCTTTTACATAATAAAACATACTCCTTTTAGGTTGATATTATAAATACATTATATAAATTATGCTTTTCTATCCACGTTTAAGAAACTTGTTTAATTTTTTGAACTAGATTTTGAATGAAAACTAACTTATACCTTTGTTTTAGGAAGAAATAGAATAGTTTTGCATTGTTTTCTGAAAATCAGATCAAGCTGAACCTAGGAATCAGAGTTCTAATTCTAAATCCCAAGTGTTTGAATAAGAGATTTGGCCAAATGCATAAAATGGACTAACTTTTCATACAGTCATTTTTTTCCTCCATCGATAAAGTAAGGATAATGAATTGAGGATAAAAAAAATACTACATATTAAACTATCTTGACTGTTGTCACGTATCATGCAAATGAAAGTTATTTTTACTTTGGACTTCAATGTGAAGAGCAGTATACAGCTTTATCATCCAGGTGATGATTTGCTTATTCTCTTCATCTGTCTGTAGTATTTCACCTTATCATCCAAAGTTTACATAGACTTCTCCATATTTTGGGGAAATTCTTTCTGAAAATTCATAGCCATTCATAGATAAATTCTAATTTTCACCAAAGTTCTTCATTTTTTTGCATGAAGTTTGTTTTTTTTAAAATTCAGGATAGCACAGGATCTGTAGGTTTGATTTTGTTATACATCAAGGTAAGCCTCCGTGGCTTATTGGGGCAGACTGAGACATTAAGTCATACTGTTTGGAAGATAGGAGTTGGGATTCCTTATTTGTGGGTCCTCACAGCTGTAAAGGAATAAAGAGAAACCTCTACCATTACTGGTTCTAGATGAAGCAAATGATCCTGGTTCCTTTTTCTCAGTGTAGGCTGCCCCTATGTCCTTTATAGCTATGGTGGTTAGAGATTTAGTCAGGGTAAACATGGAAAAAAAAAAAATATATATATATATATATATATATATATATATCACTAAGTTGCTGAGGATCTCAGTTGTAGAGGTTGGTCTTGAACTTGTGATTCTCCTGCCTTAGCCTCCCAAATTGCTGGGATTACAAGTGTGAGCCACCGTACCTATCTGGCATAGAACTGCTTGAAGCATTTGGAATATTTTACTTTTTGATGCAGCCTCCTCACAGGTGATAGAACTCTGTTAAAAGGGGTAAAACCAACCAGGTGTAGTAGTGGTATACATCTATAATCCCAGCCACTTTTGAGGCTAAGGCAGGAGGATCACAAGTTTGATACCAGCCTGGACTACTTGGCAAGACCCCATCTTGGTTATCTTAGTTTTCAGACTCATTTTTCTGTGCCAAAGTATTCATTCCAAAAGTAAGCCCAGGCCTGTGGGTGTGGCTTACAGGTGGAACACTTGCCTACTCTGGCATTCATGAGGCCCTGGATGTGATCCGCAGTACTACAAAAATAAAACAAGAGTCAACCCCCAAAATGGCTTTATGATAATTACCTTAAATAAATTTTTTCCAAGAGAGGATTTTTGCTTGAATTAACAGGATATATATTCTGGTTTTAAAATGAACTTTTTATCTAAATACTGAGAAAAAACTGCTTATCTCATATTTAAAGGTTTTTCTGGAATTCTAATTTTGTAATAGTACTATAATTCCTTGATATTAAATGAGTTTTTAATAGCTGATAGCTAATAACCCATAAGGTCCTCTAAAGACTTCTAAAACTCCTCTTTTAAAAATATTGACTCTCTTTTCTTGACACCATTGGATTTACTTGTATAATTCCTCAAGTCTCTAGTAAGAATCACCAGTAATAGTTTGTAATATTAGAGATGCTCCTGATGATGTAGTTACTGCAAGTTCAAATGCTAGTTTCTGCACAGCTAATGCATTCTGAATCTGTGCCTGGTCCAAAAAAAGGTTTCCTGCCCAGGACATAGGGTCATATGATGAAATGAACTCTTGAAATACAATTCCTTCCTCTGAGGAACACACTGTATTTCATGAATTTGTGAAACATGCTTATATGTGTTTTATTTCACTGTCTTTACCAATGAATTGCAGTGCATCTCCTATCTAAATAAATTTTCATAGTGCCCTACAAATTGTAATTTAAAATTTTTTGTTACAAAATGTATCATATTTCATTTATTTTAACATAAATGCTACATTATGAGCACTAAAGACCCATTTCAAATTTTAGCACTTCAGTTTATTTTTTAGACTGGAGAGTATTTTCATATTTAATAAGAATGTTTAAAGGGTGAACTATTTAATATCTTATAAAGTGCTTTGAAGTGGTTGAAGCAAAATCCCATGTAACCTTATAAAGTATTAGCATCGTCTTCATCTTATCATCACCCTCCCCTCAAAGATGATAGTGTAATCATTTATTCAGGACTGTCTAGAAGCCACTGGCAAAGTTAGTGCTGGAACTGAGAGTTCCAGGGCTGCCTTTGCTCAGTGATACCAACTTTAGGTCAGGTGGCTAGCTCTTTGGAGAATAGAAATAGAATTCAGATGACCTTGACATTTTGGAGAAGGGCTTAGGTTGTTTTTAAAGGGGCAATTGTTGGAATAATTAAAATACAGGAAACAAAAATCTCTAAGCTTTCTATCCTTTAAATAAACTTTACTAGAGGAAATTACTGTTGGATACATTATAGTTGGAATGTAGTAGGGAAGATTAAGCTTAGTTGTCAGAAAATTACTTCAAATTATACATCTTTTAAACCATGGAATATATTTTGGAAGAAGAAGAATAATCATTTTAGAGTACACAAAAGTTTGGTACACACTTGTAATCCCAGCAGCTTGGGAAGCTGAGGCAGGAGGATGGTAAGTTCAAAGCCAGCCTCAGCAATTTAGTGAGGCCCTAGCAATTTAGCAAGACCCTGTGTAGGGGGAAAAGATTCTTTTCTGGGAACGTGGCTTGGTGGTTAAGTACCCCTCAGTTCAATCCCTACTGCCAAAAGAAAAAAAATAAAGAAGAGTACATAAAAGCTGCCAGGCACAGTGGTGCATGCCTGTAATCCTAGCTAATGGGGTGGCTGAGGCAGGAGGATCTCAAGTTTGAGGCCAGCTCTCAGCAGCTTAGCAAGACCCTGTTTCAAAATAAAATATAAAAGGACTGGGGATGTAGCTCAGTGATAAAGTGCCCCTGGGGTCAGTCCCAAGTACCCCCTTCCCCCAAAAAAGCATTATAGAGGCTTACAACTAGGTATAGGTAGATCTCTTGGAATAGTTATAACAGAAATAGTAGCTTGACCTAATGACCCTAATAAGGATTTTATGGACTTCACTCAGAATCTAATGACTCTACTAGTACTTTGAGCTAGAATAGTCATATCTTTTTATGGTGTTTCTGGTTTTCCCTACATGGTGCCCATGTAAACTAACAAATGTAGAACCAACTGGATCCAGATGAGTTCAAGCAGTATAGCTGCATCTTTGTGGCTTTTAAACTGTGTAAATATATTTTAGAATATTTAGCTCTTCTGAGTCCAGGGATATTGCCAAGAAAGATTACTCCCAGTTTTGGGTCATTGCTTAACATATGTGGCTACCTTCTTCCCGATACATTTTGCTTTCCTTGCCAGCATCCGCACTCCACATCTTTGTTTTGTGTGTGTGTGTGTGTGTGTGTGCAACAGTGTGTTTTATGTTACGTTTCTCTGCTAATCTCATGAGATAGATAGGATTAGGGCAGCTGAAAGAGCGCAGACATTCTTAAATTTGTATTTCTATGACTAACATCTGAGGATTGTTTTCATGCTGGATAAAGCCTCTTATATGTTTAATGCTAATGTTGTTTTTAAATAAAAATGTATTCTTAAACAATGAATTTTAAACTCGGGTTTAAGAAAAATTGCCCATGAGTTTATATGTGTGTATAATTTAAATTTTTAAATTTTTTTGAATCATAAACCTGAAATACAGAAGTGCTATTTTACTTTGAATATAAAAGGGGAAGGGAATGATCACTTTACCTAAGAATTACTCGTTTGTTCACTAATTTATGGAAATATTCTCTTCAAAAGCAGGTTTCTCTAATGCAATTGAAGTACTTGCTTTTATAGATGTAAATCATATAATATATAATACATATAGCCATTTCAGGTATGCTGGTTGGTGCTTGAGTGTTTTAATTAAAATATTCAATAAAAAGCAGTAATTTGCAGCATAAAAATATGAGCTGCTCTATTGTTTATTAGGGTACTTCTAAGAAATATTATAAGAGTGGTCATAAAATTTATGAAATGGAACTTTTTAAATATTAAGTAAATATGTGATAGTGATTCATTCTAATTTGATAATGAACCCAGTGCAATATCTGCAGTGGTCATTTTGCTAGAGGATTTTTTTTTTTTAATTTCCAGGTTTTAATTACAACAAGGACAGCTGCTGATAATTTTAGCACTCAGTATGTTTTAGATGGCAGTGGCCATATATTTTCTCAAAAACCTTCACATCTTGGTCAAGGTAAGAAAATAGCATTATAGCATTCTTTACCTTTCCTTTCTTGTTTGTTAAAAGCAGCATTACTGCTTGAATTCAAGTGTGTTGTTTTAGCCTTGCTCCTGATGAAGTCTAGTTAACTTTCAAGTGAACAGTCGACCTTCAGCTGGGGATGTAGTTCAGTGGTAAAGAGCTGGGGGTGCTTGCCTAGCATGCATAAGGCCCAGAGTTTCATCCCTCGTGACACAAACACACACACACACAGATTTTGTTTTGTGTGTGTGTGGTGCTGAGAATTGAACCCAGGGCCTAGTGCATGAGAGACAAGCACTCTACCAACTGAGCTATATCTGTAGTCCAACAAAGATTAAATAGTTAAAGAGGAGTTCTCAAGAGGAACTGTGTGAGAAACTGGGCAATTGTGTAGATTACTTTTCTAAAAAATCTGTAAGAGCATTTCTTTTCCTATTGGATCACCAGTGTTGTCTTTCCATATGAAGGATAATATTTTATTGAAACACCTAAAATGCCATTTAATTTTGTAATAATGATAAACCATAGCAGTAAGATATTTTGGTTAAATAACTTAAAAATGTATTTGTTTATTCATGGAATAGTTCAAAGATGCTCAGTTTAAACAATTATCAATTTACTAGTAAAGTTCTTTTATCTAGTACCCATACTCACTCTCTCCCTTTCTACATTTATCATTTTCAGGCAGATGAATTCATTATGTTCCTATTAATAATCCTTTGTTGTTGTATACATTTGTGTATAAATTTACTGAATTTTAATTGATATTTTAAGCTTTAAGTTTCTCTAAAAACTATTTATTTCTAAGAGGGGGAAAAAAAATCTCTTTAGGCCTAAGTTTCATCTATCCTTTAATCTTTTTATACTCTCATTTCTGGTAATGGAATGATTAAAGTTAAGAGATGTTATCTCTAAGTTCTGATATTGAATTTGTTCACTGTATTTCTTGCTTTATAAATCTGTAGCACAGTTATTGATTACTTTTGCCTATTAGGAATATTAATTAGGAATATTAATATTATTAATATTATCAGGAATATTAATACTGTATCCATGTAGAGAAAAGTTAATAGGAGCTCCTAAGAAAGCACACTAAATTTCTCCTCATTTATTCAGTTAATGAAAATGAGCAGAAATCTAGCAGCTATTTAGTTTCATGTATAATAATAAGTATTATACACTTTTCAATTTAAAGTAATAGATTGTAATACTTTTACTATGTGTTGAAGGTTTGGACAAAGGGAAGGCATTTTTTGAAATTATGGTCCCTTTCCAGAAATGCTGTGACCTCCACGTCTTTGGAGTTCAAATTAGGAAACCATTAGGAGGTATTTGAGTAGCTGTCCAGTAGAGTACTTTGAAGTAACCTAGTCACCTTATAAAACTTAAAAGTATTTATTTTTATCTTTGTAGTAACCAGTCTAATCTGGATGGCCAGTGGCTCTGTATCACCCATACTTCTCATGCTTTTATGTATTCATCTCCATGGGAACTATGAAATAACAATCCTTAAATATGGACTCCACCTGATCTTTGCCCTTTTGCTGGCTGATTTTTCTTTGCCTGCTGACCTCAGTCTTCTACCTTTAGTGAGATCAGGTACAAATATTAAAGAGTTTTTATAGTCAATAAATTAATCTTATTTTCTTTAGCCAATTCCTTTTATCTTAAGAAACAACATACTTGAAAGGTCAATAGTTATAGGTTGCCCTTCACAACTCACTTTTTTTTACCTAATTACAGTTGATTAGGAAAAAACAACAGCAAAAATAAAAATTTTAATTTCAAATTGCTGTAGGTGGACATATTATAAAAATACACATTCTCAAAAGCCTTTTACATTTATGTTGCTTACTGCTGATAGTTTTTGAGTGATTGAATCACAGACTCACATTTCACCAGCTGTCATTAGCTTCCATTTAAATATTTTCTGTGTAAGATAAAACTACAGTTCAATCATCCTAATTTATACCTGTACATTTAGGGTTCTTGTAAATTAATTTCTGCTGTGGGTGAACATTGTTACTTAGCAGTAACTCTTCATATCATCTGATAGAATGACACCTATAGATAGTACAACTGCAGTTGTAGTAATGACTTAAAACAGAATCTTATTTAGGCATTGGAAAACTTGTAACCCCTTTAAAAAATGTGTTTTAAAATAGTTTACTGGAAATACCAGTTCTGTTTTTTCTGGGTGTTAATTTAGCCATTTAAATGATTTATATGTTTAATAGCATATCATTTTAATTGCCCTTTCTTCTGTTAATTTCCATTTTAGAACACTGTGCCTGATTTTTAAAAACTTGCAATGAATGTAGAAATAAGTTTCCATCTTTTAAATTCCTTTACTAAGAAGACTGACAATTCTTTTAGTTACTTCTTTTTCTGTCCTCACTTTTCTTGACTAGTGTCCCCTAGTACTTCTGCCTTAGGTGTTTCTCTAATATCAGAATGGGTATATTTCAAGTACTATTTGAAAGAAAGGAGATCACCAGAGTACAAGCTGGGGACCAAAGGGGAAAAATTGAGGAATCACGTTATGCTTGAATATATCAATGTATGTATGAATATATCACAATGTACTCCAATTTTAACTGTAATGCATCTATTTTTAAAAAAGTAAGTAGAAGAAAGACCAATAGAGTAGAGGAAGGGAATCAGAGGTGGAAGGAGGGAGGGAAATAGGAAGTTCTAGGGATTGAAATGGAGCAAATTATGTTATATGCATTTAAGAATATGTCAAAATGAATCCCACTATTATGTGAAACTATAATGCACTAATAATCTGAAAATAGTACTTTTATCAGGGAATTTTTTTTCTAGTCTGTTATTAGCATAAAGCATCATGTTTTAAAATTTCTGATATGTGAGATTGTGTATGTGTTGAAAGAGCTTTTCATCTTAATTGAAGGCTACAACTTTATTAAATAATTCATGAATACTTTCTGATATATCAAGTACTCATACCTTTACA
Source organism: Marmota monax (assembly GCF_021218885.2). Taxonomy (NCBI): domain Eukaryota; kingdom Metazoa; phylum Chordata; class Mammalia; order Rodentia; family Sciuridae; genus Marmota; species Marmota monax. Next base: position 22,797,682 of record NW_026692781.1, read on the forward strand.
TTAGGAATATAACTAGCCTCCTTTATAAGGGGCATAACTTAGGGTCATGTAAACATAAAACATGACTGCAATTTAATTTTGGTGTTTGAAGAATGCACTCAAGTTAGAGACCTGAGCAGTTCTCTAGTAAAGTACGATAGTATAACTGTGGCTTCCTCCTTATTGGCCAATATTACTTGATACTTTTATTTTTAAGAATACACATTTCATTTGGAATAAGAAAAGTCCTTTCCATTAATAACTTTTATTTACACATGTAATTTGCATCTTATTACTAATTCTTCTTTTACTCTGAGAATACTTTTAGGTGCTAAAGTAATAATTTGTTGTTATAAAGATAGGTATAGTGTAGTTGATGAGATAGAACATTTAAAAATCAATAAACAATCTTTTCACTTTCATAAATACCTTTACATTTTGGCTTGTCAGTTTCTTCTTTCCTTTTGTCTTTTCATAGCTATAATAGATATCATTATATTTGTCTCTGGGAACTCACAGAATAGTAAGAAATACAGATGAGTAAATAAATAATGATAGTAAAATGAAATCACCAGTTGCCTAGAGGGAGGTTAGTAAGTTTTTCAGAAAAGATGACATTTGAATTTAAAGATGATTAGGTAAGACCATGTGAGAAGCTGCCGCTTTGGCACACGCCTATAATCCCAGTGGCTTGGGAGGCTGAGGTAGGAAAATTTAAGTTCAAAGCTAGCCTTAGCAACTTAGGAAGGCCCTTAGCAACTTAGTGAGACCCTGTCTTAAAATTAAAAAATCAAAGAAAAAAAATGGGCTGGGGATGTGACTCAGTGGTCCCTGGTACTAACAAACAAAAAAGAAAACAATAACAAAAAAAAAACTCCACACATTGGAATATGATCTTTCTGCAAGAGAAGAATAGTGAATATAGATGATAACATTGCTGCCTTTGTAGCAATGTAAAGAAAAAAAACCCATAATTTTAAAGACTTGCAGTTGTCTTTAAACTTGTTGAAGAACTGTATTACTGAAAAATTTCAATGAGTTGAATTCAAGAGAAAGAATATGCTCTTTTCTAGAGAGGAAGTGATTGATGATCACTTCCATTCCTGGGAGCATTAACTGTGTGTGGAGACACAGATGACAAAGGAGCAAGTCTACCATGGTTGAGGGATCTTGTATGGCACTAGCAGAAACCAGCTGAACTTTTAATAGCCCCATGTTAACTGACAATGACAGATTGCAATATGGGATCCTCAGACACAGAGCTTGTTTGCTCCACACAGAATCTTTTTCTTTTCCCCCTTTTTTTTGTTATTGTTCTAATTAGCTATACATAACAGCAGAATGCATTTTGACTCATTGTACACAAATGGATCACAACTTTTCATATTTGTGATTGTACGTGATGTAGTCACACCATTCATGTACCTAGGGTAATGATGGAGCAAATTATATTCTACCATCTTTCCAGACTTTTGCTGAGTAAGCAATGATGAAGAAATATGGGACTGAGCTAAAGGAAGAAAGATCTTAAAACCTTTCTGGAGGAAAAGGTCTGATTCTATCCTTGAGACATTGGAGACCAGATGCAAAGTAGAACTAAATAAAGGGTCATCTCAGTGCAAGAAAGATAAATTCCTAGATTGAAGCGATCGGTTCTTCACTCTACCTGCGTGACTGAAAACAAAGACTTATCCTTAGGGAAAAATATTATCTTCTTCAGTATTATTCTTCTGTACACAATGTCTGGCAAAAATTAAAGTTTTGAGGGACATGAAGAAAGGAAAACTGACATCCATAATCAATGCTATAAATTGCTATTACTTATAGCATTACAATTTGTTACAAGCAAATTTAGTATAAAAATGGTATAAGCAATTTTTTAAATTAATTTATTTATTTTAGGTATATAGAACAGCAGAATGGATTTTGATTCGTTGTACACAATTGCAGCACAACTTTTCATTTCTCTGATTGTACACGATGTAGCATCGCATCATATGTGCAGTCATACATGTACCTAGGATAATAATGTCCATCACATTCCACCATCTTTCCTGCAATAAGCAAATTTAGAGATTACCCAGATATTTGAAATAACAGACAAGAACTTTAAAAGCAACTACTGTGTAAAATAACTTTGAAGGAATTGTGGCCCAAATCATTAATAAAGTGGAGAATTTCAGTTGAAAAATGGAAAATAAAAAAGAACCAAATGAAAATTCTAGAATTAAAAATAATACTATGTCTGAAGAATTCAATGGATGGGTGCTATAATTTGGACCTGGAATGTCCCTAGAAGCCTAGGGGGGTGTGGCTCAGTGGTTAAAGACTAGTCCCAGTAGGAGGCCTTCTGGTCATTTGGAGTGTGCCTTTGAAGGGGATTTGGGGACCCCATTCCTTTCTCTTCCTCTGTCTTTGCTTCCCAGCTCCTAACAGGTGAGCAGCCTTGGCCATGTGCTTTTGCATGATGTACTGTCTTACAACAGCCCCAAAAGCAGAGTGCCCAGCTGACTATGGACTGAAACCTCCAAAATTATGAACCAAAATAAATCTTCTTTTTAAATTGATTATTTTAGGTATTTTGTTATAGTAATGAAAAACTGACTAAGGCATAAAATTGATATTGAGAAGGGGGCTCACAAACCTTTCAGTGCAGAAAAGCCTTTGGAATTGGTTCACAGAAAAAGTTTGGAGGGGGGATGGGGCTGTGGCTCAGCAGTAGCACACTTGTCTGGCATGTGTGAGGCACTGGGTTTGATTCTCAGCACCTCATATAAATAAATAAAATAAAGGTCTATCAACAACTAAAATAAAATATTTTTAAGAAGAAGTTTGGAAGATCAGACTAGAGAAAGCCTACAATGCTGTTAGTGGAGCTTAATGGTGATCCTGGTGAGGAATCAGATCAGAATCCTGATAGAAGTATAGACAGTAAAAGTTATGCACATGAAATTTCAGATAGAAATAAAGACTTGAGAATTTCACTAAAGCCTACCTACATTACACTCTGGCAAAGGATTGGCTGCATTATGTCTCTGCCTAAGACTGTAGGAGGTAGAGCTTAAAGGTGATGGACTCATTTATCTGGTAGAGGAAATTTCAAGGTAGCATAGTATTCAGGCAGTGTCATAAGTATTACTGGTGGCTTTTAGCCAGATTTTACTGTGAGAATTGGTAGCAAAGAAGAGATAAGCAGAAAGATTTGGAAGATTTGCAGTTTTCCATGAAAAGAAGTATGTAAAGTTTCAGCCAGGGAAGGTATGATTGATGTAGAGATTAGAAAGTGAAGATCTTTGCATTGGGGCAATATGAAAAATGTCTAGAAAGAATCTAAGAAGTCAGCAAGGTGACAAGCATCGTAACATCCAAGGTGTAGAAATGGAAATTTGTTTCAAAGACTTTTCAGAGCAAAGTTTTTTGAGAATTGGGTGTTCTGCTCACTCAGGACTGCCCAAGCCAGCAAAGCTCTCAGAAGCACTACAGCTGTGATTCAGACTGTCAAGGACAGCTTGTGCTGTTGGCAGACCTTGGTGTCATTCACATGATGCTGGTTTTGCAGGTGTTCAGGATGCAAGAGTTATGGGGTTATGGAGGCTTCCACTGAGATTGCAAAGGAAAGCCTTGGGAGGACAGGAGATACGGGGCAGGATCTGAGATCCTGCAGGCAGCCTTGGGCAGGGCATTGTGTAGTGAAGCTGTGAGAGTGAAGCCAGAGCTGCAAAGGAAGTTGGAGATGTTAGGAATGTAAATTATTTTCATAGAGGAGAGGGAGACAAGTTTTTTCAAATAGTCATCATTTCTGAGAAGGAAAAAAACCTGTTTTCTGTTTGGAAGAACCAGGCTTTGAGAAGTATTTAGAGATGAATTCTTGTAAGATGTGAAACTCAAACTGAAATTTAAAGATTGGTAAAGGAGTTAATCATGCAAAGGGTGGGAGAAAGAACATGTGCAAAAACCCTGAGGTGGGAAGAAGTCTGAATTACTAGAGGAACAGAATAAAGGAGACTGGTAGGAGAGGAGATAGCTATGGGCCAGGTTACCTAGGACCTTGTGAGCTTTATCCCTCACCTTTCCCAACTGTTTTATCCAGTTAACCAATGTTACTAATAATCGTTTGAAACATTGAGCCCCAGACTCTTTCATGTCATAAATCCTTATTTAACAGTTAAATTGTCAATTTCATCCACATGACCATCTTCTGTTTACATGCAGCTTTTAAGATTCCTTGTCACCAAATTAATTTTCACAGCTTCTCTCATTATACAATCTATTTTGCAGTTCGGGATGGGGCTACTGTGGATTCAACCCAGATTAAACCAAGGGGCATTTGACCGCAGAGCCACATCCCTAGCCTTTTTTATTCTTTATTTTGAGACAAAGACTCACTAAGTTTCTTAGAGCCTTGCCAAGTTGCTGAGGCTAGTTTTGAAATTGCAATCCTTCTGTCTCAGCCTCCTGAGTTGCTAGAGTCGCTGGGAATATAGGTGTGTCACCACATCTGGCTAAAAGCTGTATTTTCATGTCATTATTATTTGGTTAGAGATTATCTTCCATTATTTTCATCATATGTGCCTAAGTGATATACTTGTGAATTTTTGCAAGTTCAAAAATGTCTTCATTTTTGTCTTTATTACTAGAGGATGGGTGTTTTCTTGATTTTTTTTTTTTTTTTAACGGGGGAGGTGGTTTACTGTAGATTGAACCCAGGGCACTTAACCACTGAGCCCCATCCCCAGCCCTTTTTATATTTTATTTGGAAACAGGGTCTTGCTGAGTTGCTTAGGGCCTTGCTAAATTGCTAAGGCTAGTTTTGAACTAATGATCCTCCTGCCTAAGCCTCCCGAACCACTGAGATGATTACAGGCATACATGCTTGGATGTTGGTTTTGTAGTTTCCCCTTAATCAGGTGGAGATTGTCTTGTGGTACCACAGGTAAGAAGTTTTATGTTAAATTTTCTTGTAAGAAATGTTTTTTTCTTTCTGAAAGTTTGTAAATTTTCTTCATGTTCATAAAATTTAGGATTTCCATTGGAAAGTGATTTTTTTCTTTAATTTAAAAATATTCTTCCCTGTAATGAAGCAAACTCTTAAAGTTTGCGTTCAAGCTTTTAAACTAGAAAATTTTCTTCTTAGTTTCATTTCTTTTTCTCCTTGTAGAACTCCTGATTTTATTTTAGAGTTCACAAGTCTTGTATTACTCTTGTGATTTCCATGTCTTTTTGTTTTTTACCCTTTGTCAAAAGCAATAGGAGGGCTGGGGTTGTGGCTTAGTGGTAGAGCACTTGCCTCACATGTGTGAGGCACTGGGTTTGATTCTCAGCACCACATATAAATAAATAAATAAACAAACAAATAAATAAAGGTCCATCGACAACTAAAAAAATACATATATATTATATATAAAAGCAATAAGACAATTGTAGTTGTTTTAAGCCTTTTTAATTCCAATTCAGTATAAGAAACACGTTTTATATAACAAGCCAGTTCATAAAATCTAAACAAACATTTCATGAAATAATATGTATCATTACTATTGTGATGCACTTCATTTTTTATTCTAGTTTATTCTTATTTTACTTAAAAAAGAAAGAAAGATGCTAGTTGCTGTATGCTAAATCAGTGTTTCTCAGCTATGGGCAGCACCCTCACCCTGTCAGGAACAATTAGCATATTTGTAGACATATTTGATTCTCAAAATTGAGGTTGCCACTGGCATCTAGTGGATAAGAGGCCAAAGATGTTGCTAAACATTCTATAATGCATGGAATGGTTGCTGACAACAAATCATCTGATCAAATGTTATTAGTGCCAAGTTTGCCTGCAATAAATTGATGTTTTGAAAAACTTGTAACAGAAAAGAGGTTTATTTACTTCATAGTTTGTGAGGTTCCAGGGCGTGGCACTGGCATTAGCTTGGCTCTGGTGAGAACCTCAGAGTGGATGCCATCACAATGGCAGTAGCATATGCAGACAGGAAGCCAGAGACTAGGGAGGGGTCCAGCTTTTCTATAAAGACTTTCCCTTGAGAGAACAATTGAGGTCTCAAGAGAACTTCCTGAATTCTTAAGGCGGTGTTCTCACTAACTTAATGACCTCCCATTAGACCCTACCTCTTAATGGTGCAACATTAAGGGCCAGACTTCCAACACATGAACTCTTGAGGGGCAAACCATATCCAAAACATAGTGTTTCACCTTCCAAGATTCATATCTGTCACACAGTAAAAAAAAAATACAGCCATTTAATCTCCAAAATCCCCAATGTCTTTTAACTCTTCCAGTATCACTTAAAAGTCCAAAGTCTCATCTGAGACTCAAAGTAAATTCCCAGCTGTGAGCCTGAAAAGTTAAGAAACAAGTTTCATACTCTTAAAATACAAAGGTAGGATAAAGATAGGATGAACATTCATATTCCAAAAGGGAAGAGTAATCTGGTAGAAAGCAGTAATCATCCCAAATTAAGACCCAAGCCCAGTAGGGGTGACATTACATCTTAAAGCTATAATTCTAATATCCTGCACATACTTCAGTGGTGGGAAGCCTCAGGCAGCCCTGGTCCTACAAGTTCGCTGGACATAGGCCACATAACTACTCTTTGGGGCTACCCACAGATGTTTGATCTTTTCTTAGGCTTGTTGCCCTTTGTTTCTTGGGTCCTGGCTGTGGGCCTAGTTCAACTAGGCATTCTCCCAGTGGAGAATCTTTGCCAGGGCCCAGACCCTGTAGCAAACTTCTGCCTGGCCTTCAAGGCTTTTTTTTGAAATCATGGTGGAAGCCGCCACAACTCTTACATTCTGTGTATCTGCAAAATAAGCAATACCTGGATGCCATTAAGATCTGCAACAGACCAAGTGGTACCTAGGCCCACTTGAACCATACCTGCAGCCAACAGACACTTCACTGGCATATAAGGCAACTCCAGTTTCCAAAAGAATCCTCATTTCCTTCTGAAACTAATTGCCTAATCTCCTGGTCTTTGGAACTATTTCCAGAATTGCCTGTAAGGTGCTGCTTTCTAAAAAAATTCTATGCTTTTTCTAGTTTGCTCTTTAGACTCTTTCAATATACCCATTTCCCAGTTCCAAAGCTGCTTTTTCACATTTTATAGTCAGAGCAGTGACCCTATTCCTCAGTACCAATCTGTTTTTATTGCTGCACAAAAAATCCCAAGGCTGGGTAACTTGTAAAGAAAAGAAATTAGTTTACAGATTGAAAAGTTCAAGGGCATAGTACCAGCATTGGCTCAACTCTGCTGAGTAACTTATGGTGAATGGGCATCACAGTGCTTCTGCACACGTAGGAGGGAGAAATCATATGGCAAGACAGGAAGCCAAAGACATAAATTGAATTTTTGACTTCTCAATGGTTTTCAACTCTGCATTCAACTCTGGGAAAAGTTATGTCATAAGTCTAAGATGAATTGGTGACTAGTAGTTTAAAAACATGCACTTGCTGGGTGTGGTGGCCCATGTCTGTAATCTCACCCCTTAGGGAAGCTAAGTAAGCAGGATTGCAAATTTGAGTCCAGCCTGGGCAATTTAGGAATACCCTGTCTCAAAGTAAAGTTAAAAGGGTTGGGGTATTGCTCAGTAATAGAGCACTTGCCTAGCATGTGTGAGACCCTTGGTTTAGTTACCAGTACTGCAAACAAAAGAAAACAACCACACATGGCATCTATTATACATGACAAACTTCTAGTCCTAATTTCACAGTTATTTTTTTAAACAAAAGCTTTATTTATTTTTGTATTGGGGATTGAACCCAGGGGGTGCTTTACCACTAAGCTATAATTCCAGTCCTTTTTATTTTTTATTTTGAGACAGGGTCTTTCTAAGTTGCTGAGGGTCTTGCTAAGCTGCTGGGGCTGGCCTTGAACTTTTGATCCTCTTTTTTCAGTCTCCCAAGTTGTTGAGATTACAGGCCTGTGCCTCCATGCCTGGCTAAAAAAACTATTAACCTAATAGTTACCATTGTAAATTTTTATACCTACGTTCAGTTTTTTAGTTAAATTAATTCTTAAGTTAAAAATAATTCTTTTGTTTGATTATGCTGTGTTATGAATGTTTGTTATTGAAGATGAGGCAAATTAAACCAGTTTAGTAGATATTAATTCTGTTTGGAATTAAGGTTACCACATATGATATGTAGTCTTGTACCACCGGTATGTTGTACTTTAAAGTACAGAACAAACAACATCCTCAAGTGGTTTGAATATTAGCAGATTTTTAAAGATACTGCATTCTGGTAAGCCCATGTTTCTCTGTAGTGATAGAAATAAAATTATTGTTGTTTAGACTACATAGAAGAGATTATATTAAGCAAGTTACAAATAGAACAGTCAAGGAGGAGATCAAAATGGTTTGCAAAGGTGTATCTTCTTTGGGTTCCCAATCTTAGAGGAGAATTAGCATTTAGCAATAGAAAGGAGTAATTATGGATTATAAGTGAATTTGAAGATCCGTAAAGTTTTTTTCCAAATCTCAATATTCTTTCCTCTTATCTACCAACAGGTACAACTGTAACAGCTTTGAGATTATTTAAGAATCTACCTGTAAGAAAACAATTTTACTCCACCGCTAAAAAATGTAAAGATGAAATTAAAAAGGTCCAGGATCTCCTCATAAGTTATGGTATCCTTAGACCAGATTTAAGGATTGTTTTTGTACATAATAAGGTGAGCACTATTGAATTTTATAAAATTCTTTAAATATACAATATAACAAAGGAATAGTGTATATTATATAAATCAGATATCTAGTATGGACTGAATGTTTACCGTCTCTTTCACTACCCAATTCATTTCTTGAAAACTTAATCACCAGTGTGATGGTTTTAGGACATGGAGCCTAGTGCATGAGGGCAAAGCATTCATGAATGTTGTTAGTGCTCTTATAAAAGAGACTCCAGAGAGCTGCCTTTCATCTTCTACCATCTCAGCACACACAGTGAACCAGGAAGTTGGTCCTCACCAGACTTTTAGGATCTTGGATCCTAGCCTCCAGAACTGTGAGAAATGCATTTCTTCTATTTACAAGCCACCTGGTTTATAGTGTTTTGTAATAGTAGTCCCAAGGAAATACATAATCTTTTTTCAAAAATATAGTTCACGTTCATTTATTTTTATCTTTGTTATATAAAAAATCTATAACTTGTCAACTAATATCTGTATGAAATCTGATTAAACCTTATATTCTTAATATATAAGACCAGAGATTCCCTAAGTAGACTTTTTTATCCAAGAAATTCTTGAGCACTCCCTTTTATGAAAAGCTAAGATAGACTCTGAAAATCTTGAAGATGGGTAAGACTTGTTCTGTTCCTTTAAAGAATGTACAATTCAGTGACATGTTTTTACCTTCTAAACTGTTTTGTTTGTTTGTTTGTTTTTGTTTTTTTAAGGAAACTACCTCATTTCTTTCCATTTTTTAGAGCAGGGCTTATAAGGAAGGGATTTCATCTTATTGCTTGATGAATTTTATGGGAAAGAAAGTTTCATGTATTTTCTGATTTTTTTTTTTTTTTTTACAAAATTCCACATGAGCACCTTGAAATATTTAGTGGAAGGAGAGCAGAATCACACAGCAGCATGGAAGCCTCAGAGGAATAAAGAATTAACACTTGCAAGCCAGGATCTATCTAGGTGCATTAATCTCCTGTAATCCTCACAATAACAACCAAGTGAGGTGGACATTTTATCAATTTTGCAGTTGTCCTCTGAGCTGAACTCCAAGAGGTTCCATACTTTGCTTAGTGTTGAGCAACTAAAAAGTTGTTGAAATGGAATTTGAAACTTAGCATGCCTTGGAGTGCAGGTTCTGTACACTCTATTGTGTTCTCTTCCCAGTCTTTTTTAAAAAATATAAATTTATTTATTTATTTTAATTAGGTATATATGACAGCAGAATGCATTTTGATACATTGTACACAATTGCAGCACAACTTTTCATTTCTCTTATTGTACATGATGCTAGATGTAGCATTGCACCACATGTGCAGTGATACATGTATAGAGGTGGTAATGCCCATCACATCCCATCATCTTTCCTGCCCCCATACCCACTCTCTTCAGCACTCTCCCCTTTGCCCAGTCACATTTCCTCCCCCGCACTCCATTATGGATCAGCATCCACTTATCAGAGAGAAGATTTGGCCTTTGGTTTTTGGGGATTGGCTTACTTCGCTTAGCATGATATTCTACAACTTCCTCCAATTACTTGCACATACCATAATTTTTTCTCTTTTAATGTTGAGTAATATTTTATTGTGTATATATACCACAGTTTCTTTATCCATTCGTCTATTGAAAGGCATTTAGGTTGGTTCCACTGCTTAGCTATTGTGAATTGTGCTGCTATAAACATTGATGTGGCTGTGTTACTATAGTATGCTGATTTTAAGTCCTTTGGGTATAGACCTAGGAGTGGATAACTGGGTCAAATGATGGTTCCATTCCAAGTTTTCTAAGGCATCTCCATACTGCTTTCCAGAGTGCTTGCACCAATTTGCAGTCCCACCAGCATAGTCCTTTTCCAAATTTCAGAATACTTAAAATAACTTTGTGTGAGATAAACAGCATTATCTCTGTATGAGGAATGAAGCTCAGAGTGATCAAAGGAATTGTTTCACATTTTGTACTAAGTAATAGTGCTGAGGTCAGAAGCTATTTTGTCTCAGTTTCTTTCTATTCTATGTCTTTTTTACTCATTTATCAAGAAGATTCTTTATCTTCTGACTTTAAGCCATGGTGAAATGTTTATGATCAAAATCTTTGGTCATATTAAAAGAAAAAAATTAAGACTAGTCAGCCACCTGTTCCTGCTGGCATAGAGCTCAACCAAATGATACCTTGAGATCCCTTTCAGCTCTACCATGGTATGATTCCTCAGGATGTTGATGGATAGAGGCTGGTCCTGCTAATATAAATAACCCTATGACCTCTTGATTCAGAAGACGTTAAGTAATTAAAAGTTAAATGTCTCCAAGTTACGAAAACACCAAGATCAGAAGAAACATGGTAATCAGAAAGGGAAAACAGATGAAAAGGCTAACATGTGAGTAGAGATAGGAATTAGTTGTTCGTGAAAGAAAAGTGATTACTAAAAAGTTTTGAATGATAGACAAAATAGGATTATTGCCTCACATAATGAAAATGAGTATATCAGAATTATTTGGTTGAGATCTTGAGTTTTTATTCATTTGAAGTCAATATAAGTCTTTTAAATTTTAAAGTTTAGTGTGGGTGTTTTCTGCTGAGAATTGAAAGTAGTATTTTGTAATACACTATATTTTAGTATTTTCAGAGGACACTATTGTCTGAACTTATATTAAACAAATGCCTTTATGGCCTTCAATAATTTCTTATGCAGTTCAACTTCTGGAGCGTATGTTGAATGTTATACTATGAAAGTAATAAAAGATTATCAAAAGTCTTACAGTAAAATTGAACATTAGCTATTGTTATGCAAGGAGACAGACCATGGACTGAATGAGAACAGGCTTTTTATTTTTGAGCTCTTTTGTTGTTAGTACAGATTATTATTCTAATTTTTTGTTTTTCAGTAGTCCTGTTGTGCCTCAAGAAATGTTAAACTATATTGTTGAAACTTCCAAAATAGTATTGACATGTTATCCTCAGTCTCTTTAAATGTTGAATCCTTCAGTGCTCTTAGTCTTTTTCTTTTAAACATTGTTAACTTTCATCACTCCTTCATATGCTGTTGGGAAGGATGTTTTGGTCTTTGTTTAAAATTTAAACATGATAATATTGATGTCTTTATTTTTTTTTTCTGCTTTAGAAATCAACAATCATACTGCCCATAATATGAGAAGTCCTATTGCTATTTTGATAACTTGGATTAGATAGTGTTCCTTCTTTTTATGAAGGTTTAACCTGCCAAGACATTCTTTGAATACTGATAATGTTGATGTTCTTGCCAGTATGGTTATGTTAGAAAGAGGTATTTTTCTTCTTTCATCACCATGTTCCTTGAAAGCATATTGAATAATGAGACGGCTAAAGGAAAATAATTTACAAGTGCATTCAGTGAGTTTATTTAAAGTAGATATTATGTGGAGAATTGCTGGAGCCATTCCTTAAATGAACATTATAGTTTTCAGGTTTAATGTAAAAACTGAATCCATGTGAGGTCTTGCTATGTATATTTTCATTTATAAAGTAGTTATTAGAATTTTTCTCTATGGTATTATCTGAAACCAATTTAGTATTCTTAGCTATTTCATATAAACATAAATAATTTTGTGGAACTCTAAAACATAATGTTAAATTTGTGATTTTAAATAAGGGCTATTCTCATACTTCGTAATCATTGATTTTAAGTTTTTCTTAAAATATTTGTAGTTTTAGACACTGTTTTGAAGTTTTGTTTTGTTTTGTAGTGCTGGGGATTGAATCAGGGCCTCAGACATACAAAACATATGCTCTACCACTGAGCTACATCTCCATTCCTGAATTTTGTTTCAATAATTAGAAGACCACTGGTGTTGCAAAAGCTGAATTGGATGTATTGATTTCAGAATTGTTTAACTATTAAAAAAGAGAGTGACATGATTCAAAGAATGGCTTCCTGCCAGGTGTGATATCACACACCTGTAATCCCAGCAAGAGGATCATGAGTTCAAAGCCAGCCTCAACAGTTTAGCCAGGCCCCAAGCAATTTAGTGAGTCTCAATTGCTTGTCTTAACCCTTTCTCAAAATAAACCTAAAAAGGGCTATGGATGTGGCTCAATGGTTAAGCACCCCTGGATTCAATCCCCCCACCCCAAAGAAAAAGAATGGCTTCCCTCTCATTTCCACCTCCGTGTTACACAAGAGTGTTAAGACTTATTGGAATCAGTTCTTGTTGTGTGTATTTGTGTTTTGAGGTCTGATATAATGATAACACTACTTTGAAGGGTTGAATATTTCTGATTTCAGTCAGTCTGGGAAGAGGCAAGGACCTTAGCCAGAAATACAAAAACAGAAACCTGGTTTGATTGTGAAATGTAGTAGCCTCATTTCTAGGTTTGGTTTTCCAAGTCTCTAGGAAAACACTATTTTGTGTTTTGGATTTGGAAACACAAAAAATTTGGATTATAAACTGAAGATTAATAAGTGGTATCTTATCTATATCTGCTTCTTATAATATTCATTTTTTTATGGTATGCTTTGTTCATTGTATCCTCTTTGCCTTTTACTCAAAGCATTTTCAGTGTCCCACCTTTGTTTCAGTTGTGCTATGGGGAGGGGAGTCAAGGAGAAAAGTCTTTGCCACAATTGAACCAGTGTTAAAGGTCACCCCCATCTCACCAAAGTTGAAGCAGTACAATCAGAGATTCCAAGTTAGGACCGAGACTCAACTGTTGCTTCCTTAAGAAGAAATTATTCTTACAGTGCCAATCTAGAAAGTTTGGGTGGGTTATTTTTTTCTTTAATTGATGTAGGTGGCTGTTTCTTCAAATATATTAAAAGGTTAGCTGAATATCAATCATGCTTTTTTTAATTTTAAAGGAGATTTTTGCTACTTTCAATAACTAAATTTATCAAATGGTTTTCATGTCTTTTGTTATGCTAATTTCTTTTACTTTCACCTTAATTCTTTGGAATATTGTATAGAAAAGTATATATAAAGACACATAACAAACTTATAAATGTAGTTGGTTTCTGAATTTTATGTTTAGCAACACTATTAGAGAGTATATAGAAAGTCTAATATTATCCCCTAGGAAAACTTTGATTTGCCTCAACTATGCATGTGGCATTTTCTCCATACTTCTTGCATATCCTTTCGCTTCATTACCAGTGATTTACATTCCATCTCCAAAACCTCTTTTTTTTTTTTTTTTTTTTTCCTTTTTTGGTAATTGGGAATTGAACCCAGAGGCATGTTTTACCACTGTGCTACATCCCCAGTCCTTTTTATTTTGAGATAGGATCTCATTAAATTGCTGAGTCTGGTCTCAAACTTGGATTCTCCTTCCTCAACCTCCCTAGTCACTGGGATTACAGGTGTGTGTCATTGCACCTGTCTTCAACAGCCTCTTATGGGAGGGAGGCCTGCATCTGTATCTTTTCAGAATAAGCAAAAACTTTTAGTCTCCACCTATTAACATGTACCTGAGTGTGAGCTCCAGTCCAGTAAAGGCCTCAGCTAAATACCTAGACTTTGTGATCCAAATCAAAACAAATCCATCATAAAGTCATACCTGACAGTTTTGGTCTGAAGTGACTTTAACTCTTCTTAATTTCTGTGGTTTTTATTGTTAGCATTTAATAATCACTCAAGTTTTCATATGTTGAGTGTTCTTATGCTTTCATATCTTCTCACTTCTACTGTAAACTCCTGCAGACTACAAGCTATGATATACCCCTTCCAAAGCACCTACTCAAGGCTCTGTGTCTAGTATATAGAAGGAAGCTCTAGGATAGGAGAATGAATACTTTATTAAAGAATAAGATATTTGAGGGGCTAGGGTTGTGGCTCAGTGGTAGAGCACTTGCCTGGCATGCATGAGGCATTGGGTTCGATTCTCAGCACCACATACAAATAAACAAAATAAAGGTCCATCAACAACTTAAATTTAAAAATAAAAATAGAATAAGATATTTGAATTTGAGCATTATATTAAGCAAAATAAGTCACATCAGTCAAGGGTCATATGTTTTCTCTCATATGTGAAAGCTAGAGAGAAAAAAGGAAAGGGAATTTCACTAAAAAAAAAAAAGCGGGGGGAGATCAGTAGAAAAGGAAGGAAGGGGACCACAGGGAGGGAAAAGAAAGATATCAGAGAACAAAACTGACCAAATTGTATGTTTCTACTCTGTGCATATATAATGAATCCCACTATTATGTATAATTATAAGACACCAATAAAAATGATTTTAAAAATTAGGAAATGTGAACTTTAGCTTATCCTTTACATTTTCAACATTTAAGTTATTGAGCAATCCACTCAAACCATTGCAGTCACATAAAGAAAATAGTAATGGGACCGGATTAAAAACACTATTTGCTGTAAAATATTCAAAAAAATTTAATCACACACCTGATTTGATTACAGCCTAAGAGAATTATGGGAACAAACTTAAGCCCAGGATTACATTGTGTACTTAATATCAGTTGAAGTAGGATAGGCACAAAGAGTCTCTGAAAAAAATCCCTATAAATGAGGAAAATTTTCTGATATGGACAAAAAGAAAGACTTCTCCATAGGTTTTCATTGGTAGGGGTCAGATGAAAGTCCAAAGCAATGTGGTATAAAACCACTGCTGTGTAAATCTTACTCTTCCTTTCTATATGTCTTAATTTTTTTGTTAGTCTTTTTTAGTCTCATGACTTAGATATCAGTCATATATAAGTGACTCGTAAATTTTTATTTTATTCTGTACCTGTCCCCTAAAGTTTACACTCACGGATTCATCTACCACTCTAGTTATCTCTCTTTGGGTATCTAGTAATAGGCTTCTTACACTTAACATGTAAAAAATTCAGGTTCATATCTTCCCTCCCAGACTTTTTTCTGCCTCCTTCCCTGTAAGTATATACAAACCCTCTTTTTCCAGTTGGCAAACCAAAAAGCCTTTTAGGCTTATTCTTTTTTTTTTTTTAATTTATTTTTTTTATTGGTTGTTCAAAACATTATAAAGCTATTGACATATCATATTTCATACAATAGATTCAAGTTAGTTATGAACTCCCAATTTTACCCCAAATACAGATTGCAGAATCACATCGGTTACACATCCACATTTTTACATAATGCCCTATTAGTAACTGTTGTATTCAGCTACCTTTACTATCCTCTACTATCTCCCCTCCCTCCCCTCCCATCTTCTCTCACTACCCCATCCACTGTAAATCATTTCTCTCCTTGTTTATTTTCCCATTCCCCTCACAACCTCTTATATGTAATTTTGTATAACAATGAGGGTCTCCCTCCATTACCATGCAATTTCCCTTTCTCTCCCTTTCCATCCCACCTCATGTATCTGTTTAATGTTAATCTTTTCTTCCTGCTCTTCCTCCCTGCTCTGTTCTTAGTTGCTCTCATTATATCAAAGAAGACATTTGGTATTTGTTTTTTAGGGATTGGCTAGCTTCACTAAGCATGATCTGCTCTAGTGCCATCCATTTCCCTGCAAATTCTATGATTTTGTCATTTTTTAGTGCTGCGTAGTACTCCATTGTGTATAAATGCCACATTTTTTTTATCCATTCATCTATTGAAGGGCATCTGGGTTGGTTCCACAGTCTAGCAATTGTGAATTGTGCTTCTATGAACATCGATGTAGCAGTATCCCTGTAGTACGCTCTTTTAAGGTCTTCAGGGAATAGTCCAAGAAGGGCAATAGCTGGGTCAAATGGTGGTTCCATTCCCAGCTTTCCCAGGAATCTCCATACTGCTTTCCAGATTGTTCGCACCAGTTTGCAGTCCCACCAGCAGTGTATAAGAGTACCCTTTTCCCCACATCCTCTCCAGCACTTGTTGTTGTTTGACTTCATAATGGCTGCCAATCTTACTGGAGTGAGATGGTATCTTAGGGTGGTTTTGATTTGCATTTGTCTGACTGCTAGAGATGGTGAGCATTTTTTCATGTACTTGTTGATTGATTGTATGTCCTCCTCTGAGAAGTGTCTGTTCAGGTCTTTGGCCCATTTGTTGATTGGGTTATTTGTTTTCTTATTGTTTAATTTTTTGAGTTCTTTGTATACTCTGGATATTAGGGCTCTATCTGAAGTGTGAGGAGTAAAAATTTGTTCCCAGGGTGTAGGCTCCCTATTTACCTCTTTTATTGTTTCTCTTGCTGAGAGAAAACTTTTCAGTTTAAGTAAGTCCCATTTGTTGATTCTTGTTATCAACTTTTGTGCTATGGGTGTCCTATTAAGGAATTTGGAGCCCGACCCTACAATATGTAGATCGGAGCCAACTTTTTCTTCTATCAGACACAGAGTCGCTGATTTGATATCTAGGTCCTTGATCCATTTTGAGTTAACTTTTGTGCATGGCGAGAGGAGGGGATTCAGTTTCATTTTGTTGCATATGGATTTCCAGTTTTCCCAGCACCATTTGTTGAAGATGCTATCCTCCCTCCATTGCATGCTTTTAGCTCCTTTATCAAATATAAGATAGTTGTAGCTTTGTGGATTAGTCTCTGTGTCCTCTATTCTGTACCATTGGTCCACCCTCCTGTTTTGGTACCAGTACCATGCTGTTTTTGTTACTATTGCTCTGTAATATAGTTTTAAGTCTGGTATCGCTATACCGCCTGATTCGCATTTCCTGCTTAGAATTGCTTTTGCTATTCTGGGTCTTTTATTTTTCCATATGAATTTCATGATTGCTTTATCCATTTCTACAAGAAGTGCCGTTGGGATTTTGATTGGCATTGCATTAAACCTATAGAGAACTTTTGGTAATATCGCCATTTTGATGATGTTAGTTCTGCCTATCCATGAACAGGGTACATTTTTCCACCTTCTAAGATCTTCTTCTATCTCTCTCTTTAGGGTTTTGTAGTTTTCATTGTATAAGTCTTTCACCTCTTTTGTTAGGTTGATTCCCAAGTATTTTATTTTTTTTGAGGATATTGTGAATGGAGTGTTTTTCCTCATTTCCGTTTCAGAGGTTTTGTCGCTGATATACAGAAATGCCTTTGATTTATGCGTGTTGATTTTATATCCTGCCACTTTGCTGAATTCATTTATTAGTTCTAGTAGTTTTTTTGTAGACCCTTTTGGGTCTTCTAGGTATAGAATCATGTCATCTGCAAATAGTGATAATTTAAGTTCTTCCTTTCCTATTTTTATGCCTTTAATTTCTTTCGTCTGTCTAATTGCTCTGGCCAGTGTTTCGAGAACTATATTGAATAGAAGTGGTGATAGAGGGCATCCCTGTCTTGTTCCAGATTTTAGGGGGAATGCCTTCAATTTTTCTCCATTGAGGATGATGGTAGCCTGAGGCTTAGCATAGATAGCTTTTACAATGTCTAGGTAAGTTCCTGTTATCCCTCGTTTTTCTAATGTTTTGAACATAAAGGGATGCTGTACTTTGTCGAATGCTTTTTCTGCGTCTATTGAGATGATCATATGGTTCTTATTTTTAAGTCTATTGATGTGGTGAATAACATTTATTGATTTCCATAATTTGAACCATCCTTGCATCCCAGCGATGAATCCTACTTGATCATGGTGCACAATTTTTTTTGATGTGCCTTTGTATCCGATTCGCCAGAATTTTATTGAGGATTTTTGCATCTAGGTTCATCAGAGATATTGGTCTGTAGTTTTCTTTCTTTGAGGTGTCTTTGTCTGGTTTCGGAATCAGGGTGATGTTGGCCTCATAGAATGAATTTGGCAGAGCTCCTTCTTTTTCTATTTCCTGAAATAACTTGAAAAGTATTGGTATTAATTCTTCCTTAAAGGTTTTGTAAAACTTCGCTGTATACCCATCCGGTCCTGGGCTTTTCTTGGTTGGAAGTCTTTTGATTGCTTCTTCTATTTCATCTATTGTTATTGGTCTGTTTAAGTTGTTGAGTATCCTCCTGACTCAGTCTGGGCAAATCATATGATTTAAGGAATTTATCGATGTCTTCACTATCTTCTATTTTATTGGAATATAGGTTTTCAAAATAATTTCTAATTGTCTTCTGTATCTCTGTAGCGTCTGTTGTGATATTGCCTTTTTCATCCCGTATGTTAGTAATTTGAGTTCTCTCTCTTCTTCTCTTCGTTAGCATGCCTAAGGGTCTGTTGATCTTATTTATTTTTTCAAAGAACCAACTTTTAGTTTTGTTAATTTTTTCAATAGTTTCTTTTGTTTCAATTTCGTTGATTTCCGCTCTGATTTTAATTATTTCTTGCCTTCTGCTACATTTGCTGTTGTTTTGCTCTTCCTTTTCTAGGGCTTTGAGATGAAGTGTGAGCTCATTTATTTGTTGGTTTTTCCTTTTTTTGAGGAATGACCTCCAAGCGATGAATTTCCCTCTTAAAACTGCTTTCATTGTGTCCCATAGATTCCGATATGTTGTGTCTGTATTTTCATTTATCTCTAAGAATTTTTTGATTTCTTCCTTTATGTCTTCTGTAACCCATTGATCATTCAGTAACATATTGTTCATTTTCCATGTGATGTAGGATTTTTCCTTCCGTCTTTTATCATTGATTTCCAGTTTCATTCCATTATGATCAGATAAAATGCATATGGTATTATCTCCACCCCTGTATATTTACTGATTGTTGCCCTATGGCATAATATATGGTCTATTTTTGAGGAGGATCCATGTGCTGCTGAGAAAAAAGTATATCCACTTGATGATGGTTGATATATTCTATATATGTCAGTTAAGTCTAGGTTATTGATTGTGATATTGAGTTCTATAGTTTCTTTATTCAGCTTTTGTTTGGAGGATCTGTCCAATTGTGAGAGAGGTGTGTTGAAGTCACCCATAATTATTGTGTTGTGGTCTATTTGATTCTTGAACTTGAGGAGAATTTGTTTTATGAACGTCGCAGCACCATTATTTGGTGCATAAATATTGATAATTGTTATGTCTTGTTGGTGAATGGTTCCTTTTAACAGTATATAATGTCCTTCCTTATCCCTTTTGATTAATTTAGTCTTGAAGTCAATTTTATTCGATATGAGGATGGCCACCCCTGCTTGCTTACGAGGACCGTGTGCGTGGTATATTTTTTCCCAACCTTTCACCTTCAGCCTGTGTATGTCATTTCCAATCAGATGTGTCTCCTGGAGGCAGCATATTGTTGCATTTGTTTTTTTAATCCATGTTACCAGCCTATGTCGCTTTATTGGAGAGTTTAAGCCATTAACGTTTAGAGTTACTATTGATATATGGCTTGTACTTCCAGCCATGTTTGATTATTTATCTTCTTCTTTTTTTTTTTTTAATTTAGTTTGTTTCTCCATGGTTAGCTTTCCCCCCGCCCTCTGTCTTTATAGAGGCACTCCGCACTGATGGTTTTGGTTATTGTTTTTCATTTCTTCCTCGTGTAGTGTTTTGCTCAAGATGCTTTGCAATGCTGGTTTTCTGGCTGCAAATTCTTTTAGCTTTTGTTTATCATGAAAGATTTTTATTTCGTTGTTGTACCTGAAGCTTAATTTTGCTGGATACAGAATTCTTGGTTGGCATCCATTGTCAGTGTTTGAAATACATTGTTCCAGGATCTTCTCGCTTTCAGCGTCTGTGATGAAAAATCCGTTGTTAACCTTATTGGTTTACCCCTGAATGTAATCTGCCTCCTTTCTCTTGTAGCTTTTAATATTTTCTCTTTGTTCTGTATATTGGATATCTTCATAACAATGTGTCTTGGCACGAGTCCCGCGCCACTCCTGATTCCCTCGGTCTGGTTATTGCGTTCACAGGAGAGCTGGGAGTGGCCCTTAAGGTTTCCCGGCTGTGTGGAGAGAAATGACTAGGGGATTACACACCTGTCGCACTGGTTTCAATGCAGTTATCTCCTCCGCCCGTGACGCCATTTCTCTGCCATGGTGGTTTCCCATGCAAATGGTGACCGTTCATTCCCTTTGCCGGGTGACCAATGCAACGGGTGGGTCCTGACTGTCTCTCCCAATCCCCGTTTCAGTCCTGTGGCCACTGCCTATGAAGGCTCGGTTGGCTTTTACCTCTGTAAGTTCCTAAGGGCAGACCAATTATTTCAGTGGGATCGTTAGTGCTGAGTCACACGAAGCAGGCAAACCGGAGCTTAATTGCCTCCGATTCGGGCTCTGTGTGTGTGCTCTGAGGGGCCCAGCCTGTACACCCCAGATCCACGTCAGCTCAGCATTGCCTAGTGATCCTGAGCAAACAGCATTTAGACAGTTTACGGCTCCCTATGCCCGCGCAGTTGAAGATGTCAGAGACTTGATCTCTCTGCGCCTGCCACCATGTTACATCTCCTCAGTAATATTCATGTTGCCCTTACAGCTTCCTGGCATAAGCAAGTTCTTGGGATTATACAAACTGCTGCTTCTGTTTCCAGTCCAGATTTCTAGGAATGAAACCCTGCCGCCGTCGCCTCCGTCTCTGGGCTGCCCTCACGGGCGCTGCGCTCGTGTGCGACCGTAGCAGAGCCGCCCTGGCCTCCGTAGCTCTTCAGCCCGGTGCCCGGCCCCTGGGGCCCAAGTGGCTGCCGCCGCGGCTCTCCGTCCCCCTCCTCCGGAGCACGGGTCCCCTGGCAGGGGGGTGCAGAACGACCCCAGAGCAGGCTGTGCCCGAAGGTGCAGCGGCGAACAGGCCACCGAGGCGCTCGAGGCTGCAGTCCAGCCTTCGGAGGAGAGGGCTCGGCACGCAGCCCGGCTCTAACCTCTAGGTGCGACTGCCGGACAATGTATACGGAACCATCAAGACAGCAAGCAGAAAGCAAATGGCGGCTCCTGCGGAGTGGATTTTCGGCACAGAAACCACAGCCCCGCCAACAATCCCAATCCACAAACTCTCCCTGTATAAAAAATATTCAAAAAAAAAAAGAAAAAAAAGGCGGGGCGCACTGAGCTTTCTTTGCCTCGGGTACTTACAATCCACTGCTGATTACACACTCAGCTTCTCTGCCCGGAGCGAAGCGAAAGAAGAAGCAGATGGGAGCAGAGCGCCCGCGGCTCTGAGCAGCCAAGCCTCCGGGAGCCAAGCGTCTCTTTTTCGATCTCTTTGTTCTTCCTGCTGCTTAGCAAAGTGGTCCGCTTCACAGAGGTGAAATTTTGCTTCTTTTTTGCTTTCAAAATTGGGAAGAAAGTCAAACTCGGTTTCCTTGGCTTTTTATAGTCCATCCATCTCCTGGCATTGTAGGCTTATTCTTGGCTACCAATTCCCTTCACTCTAATCCGATTCAAGAGTAAATTCTTTATATCTGCTTTCAAAAATTTCCATGTTTATGACAACCAGTGTGGTGCAAGCCACCACCTTATTTTACCTGAATTCTTGTATGTATTCTAATTGGAATTCCCTAATTCCTTCACTGCCCTCTTCAATCTATTTTCTGCCCACCAATCCTGGGGAGGGGGGAGTGTAAGTCAGATCATATAAATTCTCTTTAGTCAATTTCCATTTCATTGAGAGTAAAGTTAAAGTCTTCACAGATGGACTGCAAATTCTATAGCAGCAGTTAATAAACTGTTTCTGCAAAAATCCAGATAGTATGTATTTTAGGTTTTGTAGGCCAATGAGTTTTTATTGCCATTATTCATCTCTTCATTTGTAGCTTGAAAGCATCCCTGAACAATAAAACTTTGCTTACAAAAATCAGGCAGTGGGCTTAATCTGGCTCTTTGGCTGTATTTTGCAAACCTCTTTTCTTGATCACTTTGCTTCTTTTCTTAGAATCAGTCACAATTTGAACTCAGGACTGCTGGATTTGCAATAAGTTTCTTTGCCTAGAACGTTCACCCTCTCCTTATATCTGGTTCAGTTCTCATCTTTTACATCTCAAACTTTTTCAGTGAGGCTTTCTTTATCAACCCTAAAATTGCAACCATTTTCCCTGCCTCACACATATTTTCCTTAAGATTCACTACTATCAAATATATATAGTCTTGATTTATTGTCTTTATTTCCTTCTCTAGCATATAATTTCCATGATGAAGAGGATTTTTTACTGTTTCATAACTGCCATATTTCTAGTGCATTCAATAAATGTGATTAAGGGCTGAGATCAGGAGTACTTCACCACTTTGGTGGCACTATCCCATTGTGACCTGTGAGCATAGGTATTAAAGCACCTGAGAACTATAGGCAGATGGTATCATTGAACATTAAAGATAGCAACTGAACAGAGAGATAAAGCAGAAAAAATGAGCTCTCATACTCAACACTTCCTTCTCCTTTTGGTTGAGACTCATAGAAAATGAAAAAAAAAAGAGCTGAGTGTTTCCACTTGGCAGGTGGGCATTTATTAATTCACTGGGGTAGGAACAACCTATAAAAGTGACAGGATTGATATTAAAGATACTGAGCATTTTTTTTCTGTATTCTGTTGGCCATTTATATTTCTTTGAGAAGTCTTCGTTCAGATCATTTGCCCATTTTTTGATTGGGTTATTCTTTTATTACTTCTTTTGAGTTCTTTATATATTCTGGATTGTAAATTTCTGTTGGATAAATAACTTGAAACAATTTTCTCCCATCTGTAGGTTGTCTCTTCACATACCATGCAGATATCCTGGGAAGTGCAGAGAACTTCTCTGCCTGTTTGCTATGCAGATCCTAGATCTATCATCAGTTTAGACTGTACTTCTGCAAAGTGCCGATTCCTGTGCAAGTGGTGCTCACTGGGACTATACCTCTCACCTCTATACCTGCCTCCTATGCTGTTATGTCTTTGGTACTAGGGAGCTTTGTTTCACCTTCAGTTCTACTGTCCAAAATCTCTGGCTTTTTCCAAGTCTTTGACGACTCACTACTAGTAAACTTCAGCATTCTCTCATGGCCACCCATCTCCATACACAGCTATTCTCTAGATTTTTTATTCTGTCTTTTGGAGAAGCAGGCATGTGAATGGTGCTTCTAACCTATCATCTTGAAACCTTCCTGAAATTTTAAAAATAGATTGTTGGGAATCATTAAAACCTTTTGAAGCAGAGAAGTAACCTGATCAAGGTGTTTAACCTGACAATTAGTTTGGCACTAGTCTTCGGGAAGGAGTTATGAGAAACTGTAAATAGGAGCACTATTTAAGAAGCTGGTATACTATCATAGGCAATAAGGGCCTGAATCAGGATAAATACATCAGGCATGTGAAGCACAAAGTGTCTGATAGCTATTAAAAGGGAGAATCAATGAGACTGATTGACTGACTGCATGTGGAAAACAGAGAACATAATAGATTTTTAAATGTCTGATTAATATAACTTATTGCTTAGGGAAATGATAGTACTACATCCTGGTTTAAATCTTCAAGTGAATGTATCTGACTTTCTCCTTTAATATGTAGTTCTCATCATGAGTTACCCTGACATAGTTTTGATCTTATTCCAAAAAGAAGCTTAACATAATTTTGATCTCCAAAAAGAAGTTTCTAGAAATAAAACTTTTTAAAAATGAAATTGTTATCTATCATTAGGGAGTTTTTGTTAACCAATCAGTTTAGAGAGAAAAGTGAATGACTATAGGCTAGATGTTATTTGTTAGCCTTTGTAGACTTATTAACAACAACAACAACAAAAAAGCCCAGAATTACAAGAATAAAGAACTATATTGTTGGCACATTTGTTTGAACAAAATAAGACTTTTGAGAAGGATAAGATAAGAAAAAAGCTAGCTGATGGGAGTTTTGGAAGCTCAGAATCTGTGGGTTTAGTCTCATTCTGCAGGAGAGCCATGTGGGTAATGGAGTTTTGTTGCAGAATAGATGGTTTGGGTAGCTTCATTTATAATGAGTTATGGAGAGTTTAACAGCAAGTACAGAGAAGAAACAAAATGTAATAGATAAGGTGTTCCATTCAATGAGAATAAAAAAATGAAGGCTGAAATCATATTTTCTTTTTTTTTTTATTTTTTATTTTTTTAATTTTTTATTGTGGGTTGTTCAAAACATTACAAATTTCTTGACATATCATATTCCACACTTTGATTCTAGTGGGTTATGAACTCCCACCTTCACCCCATACACAGATTGCAGATTCACATCAGTTACACATCCATTGATTTACAAATTGCCATACTAGTGTCTGTTGTGCTCCGCTGCCTTTCCCATCATCCACCTTCCCCCCTCCCCACCTCTCCCCTCCCCTCCCCTCCTCTCTCTCTACCCCCTCCACTGTATAACCCTGAGGGTCTCCTTCCATTACCGTGCAATTTCCCTTCTCTCTCCCTTTCCCTCCCACCTCTCATCCCTGTTAAATGTTAATCTTCTTCTCCTGTTCTTCGTCTCTACTCTGTTCTTAGTTACTTTCCTTATATCAAAGAAGACATTTGGCATTTGTTTTTTATGGATTGGCTAGCTTCACTTAGCATAATCTGCTCTAATGCCATCCATTTCCCTGTAAATTCTATGATTTTGTCATTTTTTAATGCAGAGTAATACTCCATTGTGTATAAATGCCACATTTTTTTTATCCATTCGTCTATTGAAGGGCATCTAGGTTGGTTCCACAGTCTTGCTATTGTGAATTGTGCTGCTATGAACATCGATGTAGCAGTGTCCCTGTAGCATGTTCTTTTTAGGTCTTTAGGGAATAGACCAAGAAGGGGAATAGCTGGGTCAAATGGTGGCTCCATTCCCAGCTTTCCAAGAAATCTCCATACTGCTTTCCAAATTGGCTGCACCAATTTGCAGTCCCACCAGCAATGTACAAGTGTACCCTTTTCCCCACATCCTCGCCAGCACTTGTTGTTGTTTGACTTCCTAATGGCTGCCAATCTTACTGGAGTGAGATGGTATCTTAGGGTGGTTTTGATTTGCATTTCTCTGACAGCTAGAGATGTTGAGCATTTTTTCATGTATTTGTTGATTGACTGTATGTCCTCCTCTGAGAAGTGTCTGTTCAGGTCCTTGGCCCATTTGTTGATTGGGTTGTTTGTTCTCTTATTGTCTAATTTTTTGAGTTCTTTGTATACTCTGGATATTAGGGCTCTATCTGAAGTGTGAGGAGTAAAGATTTGTTCCCAGGATGTAGGCTCCCTATTTACCTCTCTTATTGTTTCTTTTGCTGAGAGAAAACTTTTTAGTTTGAGTAAGTCCCATTTGTTGATTCTAGTTATTAACTTTTGTGCTATGGGTGTCCTATTGAGGAATTTGGAGCCCGACCCCACCGAATGTAGATCGTAGCCAACTTTTTCTTCTATCAGACGGCGCGTCTCTGATTTGATATCAAGCTCCTTGATCCATTTTGAATTCACTTTTGTGCATGGCGAGAGAAAGGGATTCAGTTTCATTTTGTTGCATATGGATTTCCAGTTTTCCCAGCACCATTTGTTGAAGATGCTATCCTTCCTCCATTGCATGCTTTTAGCCCCTTTATCAAATATAAGATAGTTGTAGTTTTGTGGATTGGTTTCTGTGTCCTCTATTCTGTACCATTGGTCCACCCGCCTGTTTTGGTACCAGTACCATGCTGTTTTTGTTACTATTGCTCTGTAGTATAGTTTGAAGTCTGGTATCGCTATACCGCCTGATTCACACTTCTTGCTTAGCATTGTTTTTGCTATTCTGGGTCTTTTATTTTTCCATATGAATTTCATGATTGCTTTCTCTATTTCTACAAGAAATGCCGTTGGGATTTTGATTGGCATTGCATTAAACCTATAGAGAACTTTTGGTAATATCGCCATTTTGATGATGTTAGTTCTGCCTATCCATGAACAGGGTATATTTTTCCATCTTCTAAGATCTTCTTCTATTTCTCTCTTTAGGGTTCTGTAGTTTTCATTGTATAAGTCTTTCACCTCTTTTGTTAGGTTGATTCCCAAGTATTTTATTTTTTTTGAAGATATTTTGAATGGAGTGGTTGTCCTCATTTCCATTTCAGAGGATTTGTCGCTGATATACAGGAATGCCTTTGATTTATGCGTGTTGATTTTAAATCCTGCCACTTTGCTGAATTCATTTATTAGCTCTAATAGTTTCTTTGTAGAGCCTTTTGGGTCTGCTAGATATAGAATCATATCATCTGCAAATAGTGATAATTTAATTTCTTCTTTTCCTATTTTTATGCCTTTAATTTCTTTCATCTGTCTAATTGCTCTGGCCAGTGTTTCGAGAACTATGTTGAAGAGAAGTGGAGAGAGAGGGCATCCCTGTCTTGTTCCAGATTTTAGAGGGAATGCCTTCAGTTTTTCTCCATTCAGAATGATGCTAGCCTGAGGCTTAGCATAGAATGCTTTTACAATATTGAGGTATGTTCCTGTTATCCCTAGTTTTTCTAGAGTTTTGAACATAAAGGGATGCTGTACTTTGTCGAATGCTTTTTCCGCATCTATCGAGATGATCATATGGTTCTTATTTTTAAGTCTATTGATGTGGTGAATAACATTTATTGATTTCCGTATATTGAACCAGCCTTGCATCCCAGGGATGAATCCTACTTGATCATGGTGTACAATTTTTTTGATATGTTTTTGTATCCGATTCGCCAGAATTTTGTTGAGGATTTTTGCATCTAGGTTCATTAGAGATATTGGTCTGTAGTTTTCTTTCTTTGAAGTGTCTTTGTCTGGTTTAGGTATCAGGGTGATGTTGGCCTCATAGAATGAATTTGGAAGTTCTCCCTCCTTTTCTATTTCCTGAAGTAGCTTGAAAAGTATTGGTATTAGTTCTTCTTTAAAGGTTTTGTAAAATTCTGCTGTATACCCATCGGGACC
This sequence comes from Marmota monax, assembly GCF_021218885.2. NCBI lineage: Eukaryota > Metazoa > Chordata > Mammalia > Rodentia > Sciuridae > Marmota > Marmota monax. Next base: position 22,824,969 of record NW_026692781.1, read on the forward strand.
TGGGCTTTTCTTAGTTGGTAGTCTTTTTATGGTTTCTTCTATCTCCTCAATTGATATTGGTCTGTTTAGGTTTTCTATATCCTCCTGACTCAATCTGGGCAGATCATATGACTTAAGAAATTTATCTATGCCTTCACTATCTTCTAATTTATTGGAGTATAAGGATTCAAAATAGTTTTTGATTATCTTCTGTATTTCTGAAGTGTCTGTTGTGATATTGCCTTTTTCATCCCGTATGCTAGTAATTTGAGTTCTCTCTCTTCTTCTCTTCGCTAGCATCGCTAAGGGTCTGTCGATTTTGTTTATTTTTTCAAAGAACCAACTTTTAGTTTTGTCAATTTTTTCAATTGTTTCTTTTGTTTCGATTTCATTAATTTCAGCTCTGATTTTAATTATTTCTTGCCTTCTACTTCTTTTGCTGTTGTTTTGCTCTTCTTTTTCAAGGATTTTGAGATGAAGTATGAGATCATTTATTTGTTGGTTTTTTCTTTTTTTAAGGAATGAACTCCAAGCAATGAATTTTCCTCTTAGAACTGCTTTCAATGTGTCCCATAGATTCCGATATGTTGTGTCTGTGTTTTCATTTATCTCTAAGAATTTTTTAATTTCCTCCTTGATGTCTTCTATAACCCATTGATCATTCAGTAACCTATTGTTCATTCTCCAATTGATGTATGCTTTTTCCTTCCTTCTTTTATCGTTGATTTTCAGTTTCATTCCATTATGATCAGATAAGATGCATGGTATTATCTCTACTCCTTTATATTGTCTAAGAGTTGCCCTGTGACATAATATATGATCTATTTTTGAGAAGGATCCATGTGCTGCTGAGAAAAAAGTGTAACTGCTTGATGTTGGGTGGTATACTCTATATATGTCAATTAGGTCTAGGTTATTAATAGTGTTATTGTGTTCTATAGTTTCCTTATTCAACTTTTGTTTGGAAGATCTGTCCAGTGGCGAGAGAGGTGTGTTGAAGTCTCCCATGATTATGGTGTGGTGGTCTATTAGACTCTTGAACTTGAGAAGAGTTTGTTTGACGAACATAGCTGCACCATTGTTTGGGGCATAAATATTTATGATTGTTATGTCTTGTTGGTTTATGGTTCCCTTAAGCAGTATGTAGTGTCCCTCTTTATCTCTTTTGATTAACTTTGGCTTGCAATCTATTTTATTTGATATGAGTATGGACAGTCCTGCTTGTTTCCGAAGTCCATATGAGTGATATGATTTTTCCCAACCTTTCACCTTCAGCCTATGTATGTCTTTTCCTATCAAATGCGTCTCCTGTAGGCAGCATATTGTTGGGTCTTGTTTTGTGATCCATTCTACTAGCCTGTGTCTCTTAATTGGTGAGTTTAAGCCATTAACATTTAGGGTTATTATTGAGATATGGGTTGTTCTTCCAGCCATATTTGTTTATTTCTGTTACTAAACATGGTTTGTTTTCCTCTTTGATTATTTCCCCCCCCCTTTACTGTCCTACCTCCCACTGTTGGTTTTCATTGTTATTTTCCATTTCCTCTTCCTGTAATACTTTGGCGAGGATGTTTTGAAGAGATGGTTTTCTAGCTGCGAATTCTTTAAACTTTTGTTTATCGTGGAAGGTTTTAATTTCATTCTCCATCCTGAAGCTTAATTTCGCTGGATACACAATTCTTGGTTGGAACCCATTTTCTTTCAGTGTTTGAAATATGTTATTCCAGGATCTTCTAGCTTTCAGAGTCTGTGTTGAAAGATCAGCTGTTATCCTGATTGGCTTGCCCCTAAATGTAATCTGCTTCCTTTCTCTTGTAGCTTTTAAAATTCTCTCCTTATTCTGTATGTTGGGCATCTTCATTATAATGTGTCTAGGTGTGGATCTCTTATGATTTTGCACATTCGGCGTCCTGTAGGCTTCTAGGATTTGGGATTCTGTCTCATTCTTCAAGTCTGGGAAGTTTTCTTGTATTATTTCATTGAATAGACTGCTCATTCCTTTGGTTTGGAGCTCTGTACCTTCCTGTATCCCAATGACTCTTAAGTTTGGTCTCTTAATGTTATCCCATATTTCTTGGATGTTCTGCTCATGGTTTCTTAACAGTCTTGCTGAGCTGTCTATGTTCTTTTCCAGTTGAAATACTTTGTCTTCATTGTCTGATGTTCTATCTTCTAAGTGTTCTACTCTGTTGGTAGTATTCTCCATTGAGTTTTTAAGTTGGTTTATTGCTTCCTGCATTTCTAGGATTTCTGATTGCTTGTTTTTTATAACCTCTATCTCCCTGTATAGTTGATCCTTTGCTTCCTGGATTTGTTTGCGTAATTCGTTGTCGAAGTGATCTTTCATTGTCTGATTTTGCTGTTTAATGTCTTCCTTGATACTCCAGATCATCTGAAGCATGTATATCCTGAATTCTTTATCTGACATTCCATCTGCTGCAGCTGTTACCTCTTCTAAAGTTGCGTTGACCTGCATTGCTTGTGGTCCTTTCTTTCCTTGTCTTTTCATACTGCTTGCGTATCTTTCCTGCAGGTGCGGGCGGCGGCTCTGCTCTCTCCTTATTCCAATTGGGGTGTCGTGGCTACCATGCCGGCAGGTCACTGGGCCTGTTCTGGGAGCTGGTGGCGGCTCTGTTCTGCCCCTACTCCAATTGGGGTGACGAGTGTACCACGCCGGCAGGCCACCGGGCCTGATCCGCCGGTCGGTTGCAGGTTTGCCTACCCTGCAGGCGCGGGCGGCAGCTCTACTCTGCCCCTACTCCAAATGGGGTGACGTGTCTGTCGTACCAGCAGGCCACTGGGCCTGTCCCGCTGGTCGGTCGCAGATCTGCCCACCTTTCGGGCACGGGTGGAGGCTCTGCTTTGCCCCTACTCCAATTGGGGTGTCGTGACTACCCCGCCTGCAGGACGCTGGGTCTGTTCCTGGCAAGGGAGGCGACTCTGCTCTGTCACTACTCCAATTAGGGTGGTGTTTGTACCACGCCGGCAGGCTCCTGGGCCTGATCCGCCGGTCTGTTGTAGGTCTGCCTACCTTGAAGGCGCCGGCGGCGGATCTGCCCTGCCCCTCCTACCACGCCTGCGGACCCCTGGGCCTGATCTGCAGGTTGATCACTGGTCTGCTCACCCTGCGGGTACAGATGGCGGTTCCGCTCCGCCCCCACTCCAATTGGGGTCACGTGACCACCACACCGGCAGGGCCTGATCCGGGCGTGGGAGAAGGATCTGCTCTGCCCCTACTCGAGTTGGGGTGACGTGTGTACCACACTGGCAGGCCACTGGGCCTGACCCGCCAGGCTGTCACAGGTCTGTTTACCTTGCAAGCGCGAAGGGCGGCTCTGCCCTGCCCCTCCTACCACGCCCATGTACTACTGGGTCGTGGGTCTGCCCACCTGGCGGGTGTGGGTGGTGGCTCCGCTCCGCCCCCTCTCCAATTGGGGTCACGCGGTCACCACGCTGGCGAGCCGCTGGGCCTGCTCCGGGGGCTGGCGGCGGCCCGGCTCCTTCCCTCTGGCTCGAGGACAAATTGAGGAGACTCGGGTTACTGAGCCTCACCCCCCTTACCAGGAGACCAACTGCTTATGTCACCGCTGGTATTGATGAAGATCTCTCCTCCACCGCTTTCTGCTGACATCAGATCTCTGCCATGTTGGTATCCTATGCGAATGGCAGCATTTCGTTCCCCTTGCCGGGCAACCCAAGCAACGGGTGAGTCCTGACCAGCCCTCAGCAGGACCCGGACCGAGACACAGTTTCCGCGGGCTCCTAGCCCCGGTCCAGGGAAGTTCCGGGAGCCGGAACTCGGCCGCTCCGTGCTCGGTGTAAGCTCCTATAAGTGTAAGCTCCAAGAAGCAGCCCCCGCGGGCTCAGTTCCGGGAGCCGGAATTCGGCTTCTTAGTGCTTGGTGTATGCTCTGATAGTAGCAGGGTCCAAGAAGCAGCCTCTGCGGGCTCCGCAGCCCTGAGCCAGGGCGGTTCCGGGACGGTTCCGGGAGCCGGAACTCGGCCGCCCCGCGCTCCGTGTTCACTCCGATAAGATCAGATTTTAAGAAGCACCCAGGCGCTGAACCCTAGCAATCTTTCTGCGAGCCACAGGCGAATTGCAGCCTGAAATTACCTGTTCTATGGCTGAATGAGCTGCGGTCAGTCAAAAAGAGGTGTGGTGACGTCAGTTTACCAACATGGTGGCTGCTGGCCTCCTCTGTGGTCTGACCGGTGTGGAGAACCGAGATGGACCGCTTCCTTCCCCCGTCTCGGACCCAGAATTCAGCCCTGAGTGCGTTGCTTGCGCGTCTGGCAGAAACTGCAGCACTGTAACCCTGTGTCTCTATCCCAGCGCGCGTTGCAGACTCTAGCCGCGGGGCGATTTGCTGAATAAGCAGTTTTACCCTCCGTGCGACAAACCTCTCGCGTTTGAGTCCCCGTAGCCGATCCTCGTGCGATGGAAATCCTTCCTCCAGGTTCCGGCGCACCCCACTATTGCTGGAAATTCCTAACAAGATATCCTTTAGCCGTCCTGACTTGTCATACTCCCACACAGTGAAGCAGCACACGGGGGTAATGCACTCCCCTCGCCGCCATTTTTTGCTAAACCTCATATTTTCTTATAAAGCAATAGCAACTCGATATCCTTTTATGTGAATAAGGGAGGAATTAGCAGTTGCCTTAGGGCTCCAAGATAAAGACTTGATCAGACAGCCTGATCCAAATGATTTTCTGAAGTACAGATAATGTAGAAGCAGAGAAAACGACTTCAAATACTGTTATGTTTTGGTGGTGGTAACATATACTTACTAACCTTAGGGCTGTTTGAAAACATAGGCAGTCAACTTTGGAAGGCCAGTTATTATAATATTTGCATTCATTATTTAATCAGTCTCTTAGTCCTAAAACATTTTATGTATTTTTTTCATTTTACATATTTTAAATAAGAACTGCAAAATAGATATTATCTCTATGAAAAGCTTCTGAATATTATTACTTGAATGTCAAGTTCAACCTTCTTTTTCTTCCTGCTTTGTTTTGGAAAACAGGGAAAGGATGTTTTCACTTCAAGGTCTAAAAACACTAGCTCCTTTTTCTTCCTCTTTGTGAAAGTTAAGTAAATTTATTGTTTAATTTACTTCTCATTGGTTAGTTTTGAGGATTTTTTTTCCCTTATACTTGCAATGATCTGTATTTAATTTAAAGCTTGAGTTAGCCAATGTAAAAAACAATTTGCTTTCTTTCCGTTGAATATTGTTAGCTAATATTAGAAGCAAATTTACTTTCAATTGGGTAATTAATTTTTTATACATATTTACATTACATTAGATTTTGCTTATAAGTTGTGATTATGATATATTTTAAAAAATCTGAATCCAACACTCTCCCCCCCCAAAAAAAAAAAAAAAAAACTACTTACATGTAGAACTATGTGACAGTCTTCTCTTATAGGATGAGAATTATTTCTAAGATTTTTTTTCCTTTATCTGCTATAATTAGAAATGCTTCAAGTCTTCAATATTTGTAATCTTGATGGGAAAAGTATATTACTCATAGAACTTCCAGAGACTACCCACAATCTTCCTTTCATCCTGAGGAAGGATTTATTTAACTATTAAGAAAATCAAGCATTAGACAAGTATGATTTCTAATTCTGATCTTCATGTTATTACTAACTGGTTATATTACTTGTCTAGGCTTTAATGTCATTGTCTTTAAAATGGAATAATAGTATCAAGATAGCAGAAGTTTTCAAAATAAAATAAAGCATTCTTAGCCCAGGGTCTACCATGTAATTGCTTAGTAAATGTGCATTGTTACTGTTTCTGATATTGTGAATTTTATTAAAATATGATTAGATTTAAAAGACTATGGGCTGAAGTTGTGGCTCAGAGTGCTTGCCTAGCACATTTGAGCCACTAGGTTTGATCATCAGAACCACATAAAAATAAATAAGTAAAATAAAGATATGTGTCCATCTACATCTAAATATATTTTTAATAAAAGATTATTAGAGGAGATAGCCTTAGAAATAATTCTCGAGAAACACCAAGTGGTTGAAGGTGTTCAAAGCAGGGGAAACAACATGTACAATAGCAAGGAGTCATCAGAGGTCAGAGAAAGCTGTTGCAAGAAAAGAGATGATAAGATTAGAAAGATCACTTGGGTCTAGATTTGGAAAAATCTCGTGTACCTTACATGGGAATGTGAACCACCTGTAGTGTGGCCGAGAAGGAACCAAATGAGAAGTTCATTTGGAGATTAACAAAATAAGAATTCCCATGGCAATGGAGGATGTACCAAATATGTTTAATCCTTAGTAAGACTGTAGAAGCTGATTCAGTAGTCTGAGCAGTTGTACAGGACATGGAGGGGAGGGTTTAGGCAAGAAAAACATCTCTGATATCGATGATATGATTTGCTTACCATTTGAAAATAATCTTTCTTGTTTTAAAACACTGCTGAGAAATGTGTCACCATAGTCTATCTTTGATAGTTATGTAAAGTAATGCTTCTAAATTTTATTTAATTTTTAAATTGCACATTTATGAAAATATAGAATGAAAATATTTCTCCCATCTTTGTTTCTCATTTGCCTAGCTCCTTTAGTTCCCATCCCTTCTATAAGTAAAATGTCTATCACCAGGTTTTTGTAGCCTTGAGGAAAAATGTTCTGTTCACCCAATGTATATGTATTAAAATAAAAAAATATAAGTGAAAGCCAAGGATATTTTGTAATGCTGGTCTTCTAGCTATAAATTCTTGTAACTTTTGTTTATCATGGAAGGTTTTTATTTCATCTTCAAATCTGAAGCTTAATTTTGCTGGATACAAGATTCTTGGTTGGCACCCATTATCTTTTAGAGCTTGAAATATGTTATTCCAGGATCTTTTGGCTTTCAGGGTCTGTGTTGAAAAATCTGCCATTATCCCTATATGTAATCTGATTCCTTTCTCTTTTGGCTTTTAAAATTCTCTCCTTATTCTGTATGTTGGCCATTTTCATTATAATGTGTCTTGGTGTGGATCTGTTGTGATTTTGCATATTCGGCGTCCTGTAGGCTTCTTGAATTTGGATTTCCATTTCATTCTTCATGTCTGGAAAGTTTTCTGATATTATTTCATTGAACATATTGCTTATTCCTTTGGTTTGGACCTCTATGCCTTATAACAGTCTAATCATATTAATGCTTATTATGTTTATAGAAAATAGATTTTTAAAAATAATACTATTGCTATTGTGATGGAATAATCCATAATTTTATTTTGGATTTAAACCATTTAGCAATTTCTTAGCTGCTAATGTTGTATTTGTGTCGCTGCCCTTTTCTGAACCAGAGATATTATAAATATATACAGGAGCAGTAGATATCGATGCAATTATGTTAACTTGTTAAATACCTTGAAAAAAGGTAAAAATTTGGGCTTTTTAAAAATATATATATTTATTTTAGTTGTAAATGGACCTTTATGTTATTTATGTGCGGTACTGAGACTCAAACCCAGGGCCTCACACATGCTAGGCAAGTGCTCTACCACTGAGCCACAACCCCAACCCCAGAATTTGGGCTTTTAAGAAATTCTGTTGTGAGTTTAATACATTTATGCATATAATTTGCAAGAAAAATTTAGTTGCGTAGTCCATTTTCTCCTGGATAAATTATAGACAGTAGGTTATTTGACTCATGCTTCTGCAGACCGGGAATCCCCAAAACGAGGAGTCGAACCTGGTAAGGGCCTTCTTACTGCATCATAACATGGAAAGTGAGTATGAGAGACAGAGAAAATTGAACTGAACTCATCCTTTTAACAAGTGTAAACCCGAGATAACTAATGAACTCAGTTTGTACACATTAATCCAAACGTGAGGGTAGTGCTCTAACCAGTTCTAAAGTTTCTATCTCTGTTAGGATACCAATGAAATTTCAACATGAGTTTTGGAGGAGACATTGAAACTATGAGTTGCATTTGAAGCCAGTAGAATGTACTCTTTTATTTCATACTGTAAAAGGGGAGTCATCTGTATCAACATGCTATATCAGCATTATCTATATGTAACCTGCTTTTCTCTGTGTAACAGATTGCTTTTACAATTGGGGGTTACTAATTAAATACTGAATAATCTCATCTAACTTCATTTTCTTCAAATAGTGTTTGTCAATGAAGTAAGAACAGGGACAAGATATATTTGGCTAAGTTCAATCAAACCTAAAATGGTGTACATGTAATAATATATTTTTGATTGAGGCATTTTTGCACTGTCATCATACTGACCAGAGTCAGATTCTTACTTGGCACATTCAGATGCTCCAACTTTGTGTGACCTAGATAGAAAACATATGGAGGGTTGTGTGTATTTTTAGCTTGTTAAGCTTTTAGCCTAAGGGAAAGATACACAAAAAACTTCAGAAAGTAAAAAGTTAATCTGTTTTTGAAAATAACATAGGATTTATAAGATGGTAGAGAAAGCAAACGAAAAACTATATTTTCTGTAGAACATATAAATTAATTTAATTATAAAATCTAATTTCTTCTGGATTCTCAATATTTACTATATGTAATGGTTTAGCTTTTTAATAATGGATTCTGTTTTGAAACTAAGGAGTTCCTAAGTAATAGTGAAGATTTTACTTATCAACAGCTCTTTTTATCCATTTCTTGCTAGTTCAAGTGTAACTAGTTTGGAAAATGTTCCTAAATTAACCTCCTTGATCTGATGCAGTAATTACCTAGTGTGAAATAATTCTTCCAAGCTATGAGCAGTGCACTTAAAAAATATTTTTAAAATCATATTTCTTGCTCTATTTCACACCATTCCTAGAACCTGTTTCCTGAAGTGGTCTTTTTTTCAATTCAGTATAGTAACTGTTCAGCAAATCATGCAGTGGATTAGAAGCCATGCATTAATCAGCAACTAACGTTTTATTTTTCTAATGTAAACTAAATAATATAACGTTTATATTAGTAGTATCATAGATTTTGTACTTAATTTAATTCAGGAATTTTAAAATATTTGTGGTTCAAAATATTTTCTTGCTATTTTAAATATATATGCCATTGGGGGTGTGGCTCAGAGGTAGAGTGCTTGCCTAGCATGTTTAAGGTCCTGAGTTTAATCTCCAGTACTCAAAAAGGAAAAAAGAAAAATATGTGTGTGGTCAATATCAGAGAGCTGGCATATCTTTAAAAATTTATAGTTTTTGTGAATAAATTTTTTATCATGTAATAATTCCTTATTATACGGAATTTTTGGATATTTAATTCCCATATATTTGCAGATTATTCGGAACCTTATCAACTTACTGTTATTTTGAATATTGTCCCTTAAGTTACCAGCTACTGGCTGGCTTAAAACAGTAAGCCACAATAGCAGAAGCTAGTATTTCTTTATCTTTTCAGAGGTGTAAGTACATGTGCACACAGTGATTACAATGGAAGTTCCTCAAATAATTAAACATGATTACCTTGTGGCTCCTCAGTCCTACTCCTAGGTATATACCCAAGAGAAATGAAAACACATGTCCATACAAAAATGCACACAAGAATATTTATAGCAGTTTCAATTACAAAAGCCCAGAAGAAGAAACAACCCAAATACCTGTCAGCTGATAGAAGTATCATTCAAATATATATCTGTATAATGGAATATTATTTAGTCATTTAAAAGGAATGCAGTAGTGATATTATATGTTTAAACCTTAAAAATATTTTGCAAAGTGCTAAGAAAAGACTACATATTGTATGATTCCATTTACATGAATACCTAAAGTGGGCAAATTCATAAAGTAGATTAGTGATTGTAAGGTGATGGATAAGGAACTCACTGCTAATAGACAAGAGATTTCTCTTTTTAGTGATTAAGATGTTCTAAAATGAAATTGTGATTCTTACACAACTATAAATACACTAAAACCCATTGATTTGTAAACTGAAGGTGTATAAATTGTGCAATATGTAGATTAAACTTATTAAAAGAAGAAAGAGTATTGCCTTGGACTTTCTAATGTAAAGTAGTGGGCAAAGTCTATAGTTATTAGCAGGTTCAAAGATATGGCAACCAATACTCTTTTCTTCTTGTTTGTTTACTGTTTTATATTTTATTATGGTTTTTATTAGTGCATTATAATCATACATATTATTTGGGTTCACTGTGACAAAATATTCATGTATGCACATATCATACTTTGTTCATTTCATTTTCCAGTACTTTCTGTTTTCCTTCTCTCCTCCTTCCCCCCATCCCCTTTCTCTACTCTTCCGTTTATAATTTATTTTAGTTGGTACATTACAGAGATTCATTGTGATATATTCATACATGAACATAGGATAATTTGATGAATTTTATTCCATATTTCTTCTCCTTTCCCATGTCTTCTCCCATTCCCTTGATTCCCTTTCTCTTCTCTACTATTCTCCCTCCTATTTTCATGAGACACCCTACACCCTTTTCTATAGATTCCCATTTCCTGTCTTTGTATGAGAGAAAACTTTTACCCTTGACTTTCTGAGTCTGGCTTATTTCACTTAGAATGATCATCTCCAGTTCTACCCATTTACCAACAAAGGACATATTATTGTTTGTTATGGCTGAGTGGAACTCCATTGTGTATATAAACTCCACATTTTCATTATCCATTCATTTGTTGACAGACACCTAGGCTGGTTCCATAACTTGGCCATTGTGAATTGCACTGCTACAAACATTGGAATGCATTTATTACTAGAGTATTTTTATTTCAGTTCTTTTGGATAAATATCAAGGAGTGGGATAGCTGGGTCCTGTGGTAATTCTATTCCTAGTCTTTTGTGGAACCTCTATACTGATTTCCATATTGGTTGTACTAATTTATAGTCACACTAACAATGTGTAAGTGTTCCTTTCTCCCCACATCCTCGTCAGCATTTATTATTATTTCTATTCCTGATGATTGTCTTTCTAACTAGCAGTCCACTAAAAATGTTGAACATTTGCTGGTCATTTGCATTTATTCTTTTGAAAACTGTTTGTTTAGTTCACTTCCCATTTATTGATTGGACTGATTGAGGTTTGTGTGGGTATGTGTGTATGTGAAGTTTTTTTAAGTTCATTATACTTTGGATATTAATCCTCTGTTAGAAGAATAGCTGGAAAAGATATTCTCCCATTCTATAATCTTCTCTGCATGCTCTTGTTTCCTTTGCTGTCAGAAGCTTTTAAATTTGATCCCATTCCACTTTTCAAGTTTATTTCTTGAGCTTCAGGGGTCTTACTAAGGAAGTCAGTGCCTGCATCTATATCTTAGAGTGTTGATCCTGTGTTTTCTTCTCGCAGTTGCAGTGTTTCCAGTCTAATTTCTAGGTCTTTGATCCAGTTTGAATTGAGTTTTGTGCAGAGTTATAGGTAGAGATCTAGTTTCATTCTTCCACATATGGATATCCAGTTTTCCCAGCACCATTTGTTTAAAAAGCTATGTTTTCTGCAATGTATATTTTTGGCAACTTTGTCAAAGATGAGATGGCTGTACATATGTAGATTTGTCTCTGTATTCTATCTGTTCCAGTTAGTTTTCATGTCTGCTTATATGCAAACATCATGCTGGTTTTGTTACTATAGCTCTGTAGTATAATTTGAGATTGGTTATTGTGATACTTTGATCCTTGTTCTTATTGTTTAGAATTGCTTTGTCTATTCTATGTCTTTTTTTCTTTCATAAAAATTTTAGGACCTTTTTTTTTCTAGTTTTGTGAAGAGTACCATTAGTATTTTGATGGAGATTCCATTGAATCTGTATTTCACTTTTGGTAGAATGGCCATTTTAACTATTAAATCTGTCAATCCAAGAACAGAACTATTAAATCTGTCCATTCTTCTAATGTCTTATCCCTTCTTGGTTAGATTTATTCTGAGGTTTTTGGTTTGGGGGCTTTTCTTTGGTGGGGTGTGGGGAATTGAGATTATTGTGAATAGAAGTGTTTTCCTGATTTCTTTTTCATCAGGTTCATTATTGGGATATAGAAAACTTCTTATATTTGAATGTTGGGGTTTTTTTATCCAGCTAATTTGCTGAATTTATCAGCTCTAGAAATCTGGTGGAGTTTTGGGGTCTTCTAAGTATAGATAAAATTATATCATTGGCAAACAAATAATTTGACTTCTGTTTGTATTCCTTAATTTTCTTCTCTTGCTTAATTGCTCTGACTGAATTTTCAAAGTATGCTGCCGCAGTCCGGCTGCAGCAAAATAACCGGGGGGTGACGAACAACTTGTGTACATTGATACAGCAGGAGTGGGAGCCGTTTATTCTAGGACAGGAGGGTTATATATACATTCCACACAGCTTATCTTAATTAACATAAACTAGATACAGCAGTCAACCAATAAGGAATCTCCACACTTAATGGCTTGCTGGCGTTACTTCACAAACCACTCCCTCTGGCAAAATGCCAGGCGCTATCTTGACTTGTTTACAGACCCTAACAGTATGCATTGAATAACAGTGGTGAAAGTGGACATCATAGACTTGTTTCTGATTTTAATAGAAATGCTTTCAGCTTTTTACTGTTCCATATTATGTTAGCTTTGTAGTTCTTATATATAGCATTTATGATGTCGAGGTAAGCTCCTTGTATCCCCTCTTTTTTCAGTGTTTATAACATGAATAGGTGCTGAATTTTCTCAGACTTTTCCAGCATCTGTTGAGATGATCATGTGATTTTTGTTCTTAATTCTATTTATATGATTAATTACATTTATTGATGTGCATGTGTTGAACCAACCTTGCATCCACGAGTGAAACCAACTTGTTCATGATGTACAGCTCAGCTCCCTGCCCCCAAGCATTATGTTAGATTGAACCCAGTGGCATTATACCACCAAGTTATCCCCCAACCCCTGTTATTTTTGAAACAAGGTCTTGTTTGTTAAATTGTTGAGGCTGCCTTCAAACTTGTAATCCTCCTGCTTTAGCCAAGACACTGGGATTTTGGGTGTGCACCACCACACATGGTCTGTACAGTCTTATCAGTGTATTTTTTGAATGTGGGTTGCTAATAACATTAAGGAGTTTTGCATCTATGTTCACCAGGGATATTAGTCTACAGTTTTCTTTCATTTTGTGTCCTTATCTGGTTTTGATATACGAGTGATAATGACTTTATAGTGTGCTACACACACACACACTAATAATAATAATAATAATAATAATAATAATAATAATAATAATTTGAGGAGGATTAGCTTTAGTTTTTCTTTGGGTCTTGTAGAGTTTATCTAAGAACCATCTGGTCCTGGGCTTTTCTTTGTTGAAAGTCTTTTTTATTACTGCTTCGGTATCATTGATGATTATTGGTGTGGTTGGGTTTATTCTATCCTCCTGATTTAATTTGGATAGGTCATATGTGTCTAAAACATTGCTAATATCTTCTAAATTTTTCAGTGTATTGGAATAAAAGGTTGCTATCTTAGAGAATGATGATACTGCCATTACCTAGGAGTTGTTTATGATTCTCATTTTCTTTCTCTGTGCATGCAGTCATCACAAAGTCACATAAGTCTACTTCATACCTTTAGTCTATCTTCTTTCCCTCTTTTGACTGTGCTGGTTCTATTATCCAGCCCAGTGGTTTTTGACCACACTATTAATATTAGTAAAATCCCATTGTTTGCAAGTGGTTTACCTTAAAATAAGATAAATCAAAACAACTAAAAAAAAAAAATCTTGTGTCACTTTCACTGTCTTGAATTCCACCCTACTTTTAGGATAGAAGAGAAAGCAGTAACATTACAGCTAGTGTGACAGGAAGTACCAGTAATTCTCAGGGCATCTGTTATGGTTGGATCTGGAATGTCACATAAAAGCTCATGTGTTGAAGACTCAGGTCCCAATGCAGCAATGTCCAGAGGTGGGACTTTTGGGAAGTGATTGCATCATGAGGGCTGTAACCTAGTCAGTGGATTAGCTAATTTGATGGATTAATAATTTGAATGGATTACTAGGAGGTAGTCTTAAAGGCAGATGGGGCCCTGATTAGAGGAAATAGGTTATCGGAGGCATGTCCTTGGGGAACTGTATATTGTCCCTGGCCCTTTCCTCACTGTGTTTCTTAGCTGCCATGAGCTGAGAAGTTTTCTGCCTTACCCTTCCACCATGAGGTTCTATCTCACCTCAAAATTTTTATATCTTTTTGACTGTAGAAGTCCTATAGCATAGTTGTGCATCCTCAATAAAATAGTAATATCTTACTTGGAGTAATACTTTCTCTAACTTTGTGTTGTGTTGTTGGTACTGGTGATTGAATCCAGGGGTGTTTCACTGAGCAACATCCCCAGTCCTCTGTTTTCATTTTGAGACAAGGTCTTGGTAAGTTGCTGATGGTCTAAGATGCTAAGACTGGCCTTAAACTTTGATCCTCTTGCTTCAGCCTTGCAAGTTACTGGGATTACGAGTGTGTGCCACTACACCTGGCCAACACTTTAATTTTAAGTAACATCGAAGTATATATTCTGAAAGTTGGGGAAAGAGAAGGGAGAAAATTAATATTTTATGAAAATGTTTTATGCCAGGTACTGGCCTGTGTGCTTGCCTGTGTTATGTATTTTCATTTTCTAACACCTCTGACACAGAAGTGTCCATCTTATAGGAAGGAGAAAACTGAGGTTAAGAGAAGTTGAGTTGATTGTATACTCCAACACACATAGATTCTAAAATTCAGAACCAGGGTTGGTTTGTCAGACTTTAAAGTTCATGAATCATTTCTAAATAATGTTGAAAATATAAGTTGAGAATGAATGCTAAGTATAGAAATAAATATGGTAAGGTCTTGAATTTAAAAACTTTAAATCATTTAAAAAGTTTATATCTTTTTTTTTAGGCAGTTATTTGGCAGAAAACTAGAGTATCAGACCACAAGATGGCTCTCATGTCAGTTCTGGGGACTGCTGTTATGGGAAACATGGAATCTTTTCATTACCACTCTGAAGAATCTCAGGTATATAACAATTATAGTAATTCTTTAAAAATTCCGATTTACCAATGAAATTATTAAAATATTTCCCTTTTGGGAAGGTGGGGTAGTTAGAAATTTTTCTTTAAACATTTTTATCAAATATATAAATAAGGCAAAAAAAATACATACAAAGCTAACTAACTATTCCTAGCTCTGTTTTCCTTTTATCTTTCCTTTTATCTGTTTGTTTCTTTCATTGATTTCTAGAAATTTTTTTCAATTTAGACACTTACCTTGTATTTACATTATGAAAGGTGAGCTTGCTTAGCCTTCCCTTTTCCCATGCTGCATATATACTCAAGACTGCAAATTCTTAGGATCTTCTCTTCATTTTTGTTCTGAAATATTTTTAGTTGTTGATAGACCTTTATTTTATTTATTTATTTTTTTGTGGTGCTGCGGATTGAACCCAGTGCGCTCTACCACTAAACCACAACCCCAATCACTTGTTCTTAAATTTTACAAGTATCTGTTTAGGTGTGTATCTTTTATTGTTCATTATTGTGTTGTGCACTTAACACTGATGTTTTTAATCTGCAGACTTGTTTCTTTCTTAGCCTGAGTTATAAATTTCCATTCATTATCACTCTTTTTTCTCTGTTTTTTAATGGAAATCCTTATTGATTACAACCTTCCCTTATTCCATCTTCTGTAAGTTTGGGGAGATCTTTTTGTATTTTTTAATTCTTCTATCTTTTTTTTTTAATTGTGTTTAATTCTAAGAGTATTTTTACTTTATTGCTCTTTTACAACTTACTGTTATGGGTACATAATTTGAATCTCTCTAAAGATACTAAGTTTTTGTTTTTAAAATATTTTTTCCTTAAATTATTTTTATTTATTAGAAGTCAGGTTTTGTTTTCCTTATCAGGTCTCTTTCCTCCAAACCTCTGATTCTCGTTCCTTGTCTTTCCTTTTGAGTAGGAAATCTAATTGGGAACTCAGTGTTTATGTCTGGGCTTATTGATTTTTTCAGGGTTCCCTTGAGTGTTATGTAATCAAGATCCTGTTCCTGTTCCTGGAAACTTGTAGATTCACAAATGCCATAATGGAATGAGGAGTTATTTTTCACACTGTCCTTACTCACTGACCTGGTGCTACTCAGGAAATTAATTACATCTCTCTTTCCTTTTTTACTTCTAGCAAAAGTTAGATTAATTGTGATTAGAGAAAAGTACTTTCATTTGCCCTTTGTTTGCTAATTTTAAGCCTGTAGGCTCTCTGGAGTTCTGCTTATGGCAACTGATGCAGGATGATAAAGGCACATCTAAATTCTTCTTAGTTCCCTGTGACTTTAGGGGATTATGTTGCCTGTGTGTCATCATGCTCTACATACTCTAGCTGTACCAGTTTTTGTCTCCAGACTACCGGTGTTGGTATCTCTTGGAAGATTGTTAGAAATAAAGAACGCCAGGCCCCAACCCAGATCTACTGAAAAAGAATTTGTATTTTCCAAGGTCATTAGGTATACATTCAAGTACAGAAGGCACTGATTCAGAGTTGGTCAGTTGTGCTTCCAGGTGTGCATAGGACTGTCACATGAGTTGGTCCTTCAGTTACAATTTTTTTCTCTAGAGTATTTTGAGATATGTTGCCAGATCTATGCTTGCCCATTGATATATTTTTTCTTTTCTCTTGACATAGAATTGCATAAAGACTCTTGGTAATCTATTATAGATACCAGATTTTTGCTATGCCCTCATGTGATTATTTTTGCAAGGAGTAATGGAAGAATTTGGAAAGCTTGTGTTCCTGTTGTATGGACTGTTCAAATAGTTAAACTTCGTCTATTTCTCTATTGAAAGTGACCATATAACCAAATTCCTTTTCTGTTCTTGTCTTCTGTGCCTAAACGGGTATATTTTTATTGCCACAAGTTACCTATCACCACTCTGTGCTTTACAGGCTTATACAACTGAAAAAGACTTGTTCAGTATCAGAGTTTCTTTGAGCCCCTTCTCATCCCTGGCCAAAAGTTGGTTTCCATCTGCTAGAAAATTTTGTTCACCTGGGTGGACAAAATTCATTAAACTGAGATGATAGGTCATTTGTTAGTTGGAAATGTTGGTCATAGATGATCTTTATACATCTCTTCCCTTATGTAAGGCTTATTTTTATCTACAGAGAGCTCACATGAGAAGAATCTCTTTATTCTGAATGATGATCTCAACTGAGCCACTACTGTGGCAGCCTTGGTTCGGTGTTTTCCAGCATGGCTTTGTTGGCCTGATGGAGCACCTCATATTATCCTTTTGTATATGTGTATGTGGTGCTGGGGATTGAACCCAGGGCTTTGTGCATGAGAGGCAAGCACTCTACCAACTGAGCTATATCTCCAACCCCATATTATCCTTCTTGACATCTGTCTTTTGGTATTTTTTTCTCTGCATTACTCCATGCTAACTTCTGAGTGAATTCTTCAATGTTGCTTTATTTTTGTTCCCAAAACCATTTATTTGTTTCCAGGATTCAGAATTTATTTATTTTCATATTCTTTTCTAAAACTGATTTGTAGCTGCCAATTTTAATTTATATACCTTTTATTTTTTAATAAATGCTATTTTTTTTTTTACTTTCTGAAAAGCATGCTAAACATACCAATTTCAGTCTTTTCCATTTTACTCTATTATTTGTTTTCCTGAAAATTCTCTCATTCTTTTCTATTGTATATGCTTTGAAACTTCAATTTTAGCAAGATCATTTTGAATACAGGTTTGTTTTTGTTGTTTTTTTCTCTCCCCACTTAACTCTCCTTTCCCTATTTGGCGGATATTTCTTGCCCAACCCCAGCTGAAAACCAGGTATGACATTAGTAGTTCATGCCTCTCATCCTGCCAGGATTTTACACTCTTTTTCCTAGCCAGTTTGGCTTAGCCTTCTTCCTGGTTTTGGAGTTGTCTCTGTTTTTTCCTGTGACCCTGGCGGGCAACTCCAGACAGTGGTCACAGTATTTTGAAGTTATTGTTTTTTTTTTGTTTTTAGGCAAGGTGCTAGATGAGCTCCCTATTTCAAACTGCAAGACTGGTTTCAGTTCTCTCCCTTGGATGGCGTTTTCTGCCCATATGTCATGATAGAATTTAATTTTCAAATCCATAATATTTTTGATTCACTTTTATATGGTTAGATCTTCAGAAATTATTTTAAAAATTGACTTTATCATTGCTATATAAGTTTGCAGTTGGGATGGGAGAGAAGGGAATTGCCACAAACTTGTTTTACCCTGAGCAGAATAATTTATTTTATAAATATAACTCCATAGTGTTATGGAATTTTACTGAAAGAAGAGAAAGATTAGGATTAGGTAACCAGTCACAATTGCACCATATAATTAGAATAGAGAAGAAGAGATGGGTTTGGCAGACTGTGTAAATAGCAGGCCCTTTATCATGGTAAAGGAATACAGGAAGAACCAGTTGGAAACCAGGGTAGATGTGGGATGAAACCGTTTGTAAAGTTTTGAATGTGATGAGATTGAGAATATCTTTATGACAACCAGTTGATATTAAGCATTCAGGATCGAAAGAAATAAGACTGTAATATCTATGTCAGCATCTCTGATTTATGGTTAGTTGTTAAAACTTTAGATGTGAATGAAATTATTCAGAGTAACTAGAGAGCAAGAAAAAAAGGGCCCGATGATGGAATTTAGATTGTTCATCATCATTTACAGGAGTTAAGGAAAAGAGACACCAGCAAACCAGACTGAGGTAAAGGTGTCAGAAAGGAAGCAGAAAGACTAAAAGGGAGTTGAAACAGGTTCATGCAGTGAAATGTTTCCTGAAGGAGAGAGTGGTTATTACTCTCCATAGAGAGTCAAATTAGAGGACTGGAGTTGGTCATTGAAGTAGAAGGCAGCTTATAGAAGGGATTGTAGAAGAAGAGAAACCCATAGTTGAGAAGCAATCAGGGGAGTGATATTTAACTGTAGTTTGCCTTCAATTTTTTAAGTTAAGATACAGAGTTTTCTTGTAAAGTCTGTCAAGTTTCTTATTTTGTTGCATGATTGGTTCTTTATGTTCTTATTCTATGAACTAGCCTGATTTTTAATTTTTATAGCATTTATAAGAGTTTGCTGTTTTATTTTACTTTTCCATATAACTTAAACATAATTGAATCTTAGAATTATCCTAATCATCCTAAACAATTTTTAAAGCTCAAAGTTTAGAAGTAATAGTAATTATACAAATGGTCAACTAAGATAATGTGAAAGAAAATCACTAGCAGTTATATACTTTTTTTATTATTTTCTTCTTTGTTCTTTCCTACTCATAGAAGGAGGTAGTTTTTTGGGTTTTGTTTTGTTTTGTTTTTTAAATCCACACAACCAATAAGTCTTTCAGAGGCTAAAGAGACTCTCTTCCTGATGCCCAGCATGTGCTTTAAGAAGGGTCTCATGTTACCTGGTAAGTTATACAACCATTTATAAATGCTGTGAAGTTTTACAGTTAATTAAGTGGTATCATTTTGTAATGGGTTATCCAGCATTATTAATTTATTTTTTAAATTGGCACAATTTGGCACTGTGACAATAATGCACTTAGTGTTCTAAAATTGGTAATGCATCTTCTTAAACACTTATTTCCAAGATGAGGGTTAGCCATGGACATAGGTGGCAGCCTACAGGCTGTGTTGGTAAGGAGGCTCATAGTTCCTGCTTAACTAAAAATAGCACACTACTGACATACTTGATTTCCTTAACCTAAACTAAATTTTAATATTAATGTTTCTTAGCAGATTAATGGCCCATCTAGTTCCAGTTGTTTTGGATAAAAGATTATGAGCCTATATTTTAAATAATTTGACCAAAATTACATAGATAGTAGTGGAGCTGGGGTTCAAATCTTGACAGTCTAGCTTTAACCTGTATTTTTAATTGTTCTCTATATTGTCTTTATATGTGTTAATTAGCTAAGGGTAAATGTAGGAGAATGTTCCCTGCCTTCCATCTTTTAAAGACTCCTCTCTTCTCTCTGGCTCTTTTCTAGTATCTTTTTTTCTCTCTCTTCTTCATATATTTGTAGAAGAAAGAAAGATAGCATATAAATTGTCAGCAAAACTTTTGTAGAAAAGTTCTCTAAGTAATGAAGATAAAGTACAACAGTGCAGGTTAGCCCCGAGTAAGTTTAAAAAAAAAAGTAGTTGTTTTTTTTTTTTAACTCAGAAATAAAGACCCAGTAAGATTGGCTATGTAGCAAACTCAGAATAAAGATAGAAATTGCTGCTGCTTTATGGGAAAAGGCAGTTAAAAAGAAAAAGACAAACAGCCAAAGAAAAGTTACAATGTGAGGAAAGAAATTTTTTAAAAAGATAAAATTGAGCAAAGAATACATTCTTATGGTCCTATTTTTAAAACTATGACCATTCATGAAGTTTTATAAATGGCAGTTTTTACTTAGAGTTGCAAAGAAACAACAAGGTGGGGACAGGAAGAAAGAAGTTCAGAAGATTATACAAAGGGGAATGGGGGCAAGGGAGGGAGGATGGGAATAGGTAAGACAGTGGAATGAATCTGACATAACTTTTCTATGTACATATATGAAAACACCACAGGGAATCTCATCATTGTATACATTACACAGGCTGGGATCCTAATTAGAATAAGATATACTCCATGTTTGTATAAACATGTCAAAATAGACTCTACTCTTACGCATAACTAAGAACAAATTTTTAAAAAGAGAGAGACAGAGAACACAAGTTTAATATGCTTCAGTACTTTACTTAAGGTTAATTCTTGAGATGTGGTTATCGGAAATAACATGGCTATTTAGACCTTAAGTTGAAAATCAATTTTTAAAAATTTTTTATCTCTTCTAATATGTTGTATATAGCCAGACCCTTGGAACTACATTATTGACATGGCATATTCTGTAATTATCTATTACAATTACAGATTTATCTAAGTGGATTCCTTCCAAAGCATGATGCGGACCACTCTTCCACAAGTCTTTCAACCCCAGAGAGGAGTTTCATCTTTATTAATAATAGACCAGTACATCAAAAAGACATATTAAAGGTAATCACTTTTATAAACAACTATCACTTGGATCAGCAATTAAGGGATAGCTCTGATATTTGTCAAATTGTTACAAAGGCCATTTCCAAAATAGGAAAAGGAAGTGATAAACAAATGCAGTATCATTTATTAAGCACAGTGCTAAGTATTTACATATAATGTCTTATTTACACTTCACAACAACTCTGAAATGCATTATTCTCTCCATTTATTGTGAGGAAACAAAAGTTAAATGACTTTTTAAAGGAAAATAGCCAGGAAGTCAGTGAGTTTTGATTTGAACTCTAGGCCTTCAAAACTTTTCATGACATCGTTTTTAATCATGATACCAGTTGCATTGGATGATTGTATTTCTTATGGATGCTGTGCTTCCTATAGGCTCAAGTCCTCCATGGGAGTGTTATTTAGATATTGCTTTTCCTAATAAGCAGTTAACCTCTACTCAGCTTCTCAGTTGAGTCTACTTCTCTTGGTAGTGTTTCAGGATTGGCAAAAATATCTGTATTTACATGGTACTTTTGTCTTTTATTCATTATATATATTCCAGTTAATCCGACATTATTATAATCTAAAGTGCCTAAAGGAATCTACTCGTTTATATCCCATTTTCTTCATGAAAATTGATGTTCCTACAGCCAATGTGGATGTAAATTTAACACCAGATAAAAGTCAAGTATTATTACAGAATAAGGTAACCTTTTTGATCATTTTTATATTTATGCTATTTATAAACATATGCAGTCCTCTTTTAATATTAAAAAACTTGCTTTTTTTCTTTTTTATTATTTTTAATCTTGAGTATTGTTTTAAAAATCTCCTCTAAAATTTGTTAATTTTTATTTTTAGGAATCTGTTTTAATTGCTCTTGAAAATCTGATGACAACTTGTTATGGACCTCTACCTAGTACAAATTCTTATGAAAATAATAAAACAGATGTTTCCTCAGCTGACATGGTTGTTAGTAAAACAGCAGAAACAGATGTGCTTTTTAATAAAATGGAATCATCTGGAAATAATTACCCAAATGTTGATACTTTGGCCATTCCTTTCCAAAATGATGTCCATAATGGTGAATCTAGAAAAAACCCTAATCATTGTTCAGATCACCAGATAAGTATTGATAAGCATTGTGATGATTTTAGTTCTGAAAATTACAGCATTAGTAAAGACCCAAGAAATACATTTCAAAAAATCTCATTGAATAATTTATTAGGGGAGGACAAGCAGAGTGAATGTAGTGAAACTTGTTTTGTAGGTTCTATTAAGCGTACCCAATTTGAAAATGGCAGTGAAGGCCATATTGATGAGAATGAGGAAAAAGAAGAGGAAGCAGTTTCTGAGAAGTCTTTGGAAATTTGTGCAGATGACTGGAGCAAGGGAAATGTACTTAAGAATTCAGAGGGAGAAAATATTGAACCTGTGAAAATTTTAGTGCCTCAAGAAAGTTTAGCATCTAAAGTAAGTAATAATAATCATCCAGGCCTTGAACAAAAGAACTCCAGTGATGATTCCTGTATCAAAAAATCAAATGTAATAGATAACAAATCTGGACAGCTTACAGCCTATGACTTAATTAGTAGTCGAGTAATCAAAAAACCCATGTCAGCAAGTGCCCTTTTTATTCAAGATCGACGTGCTCAGTTTCTCACACAAAATCCTAAGACTAATTTGGAGGATGCAACAATACAAATTGAAGAACTGTGGAAGACATTGAGTGAAGAGGAAAAACTGAAGTAAGTTTCCAGAGCTTACATGTGACCTGAATGCTCAGCTCTTTCCATTCTATATGACTCACTGGTTAAAAAAATTTTAGCTTATTAATTATGGAAAAGTAGAGTGGAAAATCTTTCTTGGTTTGGCTACAATATCTCATTGGTATCACTTGGTTGTTAATTTAGAGAGATTTTTTGCTTCAGTATTTTTGTGTTGTTTTGTAAGGGATTTTGTTTGGTATAAGCCATAACAACTTTTTAGTATTTATTAAGTTTGTTAAAGGTTTTCTATTCTTCTCAATGTAAAACAACCATTTTCTTCTGTTTCTTTTTTGATTCATGTTAAATAACTTTTCTGTTGCTGGAACATTTTTTAAAGTTTGTATTAGAACAGTTAAAACAATGATGTTTTTAATATCTTGACTGTTTCCCTTTTTTAAATTGGTCTCCAAAATGTGTAGCACAATACAAAAGAATTGTGCCATTGTTGCAGAATCTGGTTAGTGATATTAACACTGTCCCTGTTCAGTATAATTCAAGTCTTGCTTCTAAAATTTATTATTTATTTAGAGGAAACTTATAAACCATACAGGATGTTTTTTATATGTAAAAGGCAGTTTGCTCTATCTCTGATTAAAATATTACTTTTTTCTTTAGATCAGATGGTCAAAATAAATGTTCCTAAATAATATGATGGGTGTTTCTAATTGATTTATCACACTTAATATAAATACAAAATGTTTTGAAGAATCTGGTTCACCAGAAAATTAAAGAGTAGAATTATAGTCTTGATCATCTGTTATCTACAGTGTCTCAATGCTACATCAAATATCTGGAAACAAATTTTTAAATGTAATCCATATCCAGAGTATATTTCATAATAAACTACATGGATACTTAACCAGTTTTTTAATTTTTTCATTGCTCTGTTAATCTTACAAGGACACTGTCAATGCAGAATAATAAAGACCACTATTGATACCAATATGGAAAGCCTCCATAAATTAACTTTTCTCTTCCCTTTTTTTTTTTTTTTCTCTTTTTAAAGGGAGAGATGGTGGTTTTCTTTTGTTCCTTTTCAGGCATACGTAAAAATATGTTGCCCATTTCACGAGCCAATTCATATTCAGTTCTGCTTCATGCATACCTCTACTTACTTTTCTTCCTCCTCCTCTGTTATTCTGAAGCAGATCCTAGGCATAAGATGATCTATTTCATAAATATCTCAGCATGTGTCACTAAAAGGTCACATTCATATTTTAAACATAACTATAGTTGTCATAAAAAACATGGATTTCTTAATATATCAAATATTAATGTTCAAATTTATAATTATTTTTAAAATGTCAGATTTTTAGTTTATCTTGAATCATCGGGCAAATAAAGTTGACACAATTATGGTTTTCTTTAGTTTTACCTAAATGAAACAATTAGCAGTTTAAAGATGAGTATATTTTACTAAAACATCACACCATACCCCATAATTATGTATAATATGTAAATATTGTACATATTAAAATAGAAAAGATGATTATATTTAACTTTTAAGTACAGTAAACCCACTGAAGTTGAATTGTATTATCCACAGAGGTGATGAGTTGAGAATTGCCTCAGAATGGAAAAAAGCCATAGATGTTTTCACTTTTCAATGGAAGTAGGGACAGTCAGCTTAGAATGGTAATGTGTCAGGCTGACTGTTCTTGTAAATTATAATAGTGGGTATTATTTCAGTTGCTTTTTGGGGAATGTCCACGTTGTTTCTTCTTTGGGATCCCATGATATTAGATTACTGGGACTATGATTAATAGACTTCATCTAAAAATTTGTTATCATTAGTTAATATTCTGGAATCCAAAATTTTCTATCTTATATTGCCATCAGGTAGACAAACCAGGCACTGGTTTCAAGAGCAGGGAAACTACACCTCGGTTCTCAGTCATTCTGTGCAAGCTTTTGGTAAAAATGTCCGGACAGTCTCATGGACTGTTGTGAGGATTAAATAAGATAGTAAGATATAAGATCAATGACTGGTACATAAAAATGATTACTATGTTAATATAATCAGTTTTTAATCAGTGAAAGTTTTGAATTTATGAAAATGTCACTCTGTTGTGATTTTCACTTGCTAAATCAAGTGATTTAATTTGGACATTAGAAATAGAAATCTGTTAAGAAAATATAGGTATCTTGGAATTAGGTCTAATTGTATGTCAGAAAATGCAGTGAAATTTGTAATTATAATCTTTTAGAGCCAAAGGTCCTAAGACTACCATCAACTGAGTCCATAGTCATGGTAAGTAACAAGATAGAGTAAAAATGATACCACATCCAGGAATCACACTACCACACTACCTCTATCTAGTGAGGAAGATTTAATAAAACAAGTAGTAATCTTAAAATTTAGTGTGTTTTAAGATAAAGAAAATAGAGGGAGTGATGAAAACACTTAGCAGTTGGGCTTAATCTCATCTGAATTATTTTCCTAAATAGAAACTAACCAGAAAGGGTTTAGGGAATTGTCAACCTAGAAGGAACATGGTGTTATTGAGGAACTAAAAATTCCCTTTATGATAGGAACATGTGAAGAAATGTGGTAAAGAAAGATGGAGAAAGCAGAAGACAGATCGTGGAAGGTTCTGTAAGTTGAAGGACTAGGATCAGGGTTTTCCTGCTGTTAAGCTTCTGCTGAAAGCTTAGGAAAGATTTTGGAATAGGGGATACTTTTATTTTGTAATTTGTTTTTCTTAAAATTTTGCCACCTTGCTTTCCTTTCCTTTCTAGTAGAATTAGAATCCAGGGTTAAACAAAGTGCCCTGCCCTTGGGGTCTCAGTGAGTTGGTGTTAATTTGTACTTTTCATTTGTAGTAGATAGGAATGTATAACTAACAGTAACATTGCAATTGGGATATTATTGAAAATAATAAAATTTATATTAAATGTAATCTTTACTCTCAAAAACATTTGAATTGACTACTGGTCAAGTTATGGGGAATATTTTCCATTCAAGTTGCTAAGTCCCTTAATGACATTAAATACAAAGGTAGCAGCTGTTTTTACTTAACATTTACCTAATATTTCTTTGGACATAACTTTTTATATTTCCCAAGGAACTAATTAAATTGACTTCTTCAGTAAATCAAAGATTAGTACCATATGTGAAAATTTGCACATTTTAACTAATTACAAATGGTGACCTTTGTCTTGAACTCATTTTTCCACCACACAGGAAAAATCTTGAATTTTGAATGTCCAAGTGCTAAAAATACTTATTTCTAATACATGTTAAGTAAACTACTGAAAGTCATGTTGTTTATAAATAATCCAGAACTTCACGTTCTAAATATAAATGGGAGGAAATAACTTTTAAAAGTGTGAATATGCCATGGTAAGTAACCAAAAGAAAGATTTTTTTATCTAGTTCACAATTAATCAAGGTCCTTTTAAGCATTCTTATGCAACTAACATTTCTGTATTCAGCAAGTATGTACTGAGTACAAATTACATGCTCTTTTGTGGTCTCTTATCTAGATCTCTTAATCCCATTTTTTAAAAAATTTGAAACATGTTTTATGAACTATTAACTGAGATAATAGGATTAATGTTCTTTTGGCATATCTCTTAAAGTTTTTGATAAACATCACGACATCTAGTCATTTGTTAAGCCAACAAACATTTTATATTGCTTTCTGAGAAAGCTGTGGACCTGTGAAGGTGTGATACCATAAACTAGCCAATATGGCAGCTCTCTGATATCTATTCAAGATTTTTCTTAAAAATATTATGTGCATTTTACTTAGCATTCAGCCAGTTTATTCAGAGAAGGAGACCAATAAATAGCTTTAATTGTCTAGTCCCAAATTTAAAACGTAAAAAAAGTGTTTAACAAGGTTATTTAATACCAACCTTCAGTCATATGCCACATTCATTATAAGATTTGTGTTGCTGCCTCTTCATTTATTTACTTACTTTTGTATTTTTATTCCCCTCTTTCTGTTATAGAATCTTGTCTTAATCTTTGGTTTTTACCAATTTGATTCTAACATACTTAATTACGGATTTCATTGCATTTATCCTGCTTGGGATTTGTTGATTTTCTTGGATCTGTGAACTGTATTTCTTCAAATTGGCCAATTTTTAATCCCAATTTCCTCACAACTTCCCCCATTGTTTTCTTTTCCAGCTTTCTTTTTTTCATTTGGGAGTTGAGTTAATACATTAGAATGCTTGTTGTGTAGTTGGTCACTGAGGTGCTTTTCAGTCTTCAATCATTTCTCTCTCAGATCACTTCTATTGCTGTCTTCAAGTTCACTTCTTCTTTTCTGCTATCTCTGATCTCTTTTTGAGCCTACAGAGTGCATATTTCATTTCAGATTTTGTGTTTTTTAGTTGCAGAATTTCTATTTGGATTTCATTCTTTTTTATAATTTCCACTCTCTGTTGAGGTTACCCCTTCTGGTATCTCATTATGATCATCTTTAAATCCTGAACCACTTATTAAGAAGAAAGAAAGAAAAGAAAAACTAGTTTCAAATGTTTAAATCTTGAAATTGGCTTCTAACTGACCACTTTTTCCTCTTGACTATGATTCACATTTTCTGTTTTATTGCTTGAATGGTAACTTTTAATTGTATAATGGACATTGTGGGTAAGATATTGAAAACTCTGGATTCTGTTTTCTTCTAAAATGTGTTGATTTTTGTTCTACTGGATGTTTAAATTATGGATCACCTTGAGCTTATGTAAAGCTTTGTTTTATACTTTGGGAGATACTGTTAGGTTTTGCCCTTAGTTCTAGCTTCCTATTTTTGGGACATAGATTTAACCCCCAGATATAGCCCATTTCCAGTCATAATTGAAGCCCAGGGTGTTTACCAAGCCATAAAACCACATGTAATTCAAACTCTATTTCCCGTGCACTGGGCAGAAGCTGAAATCTCTGTTGAGCTCATTTAGCTTTCTGAGGGTTGTTTTCCTTTGGGCCTACCCAAATGGGATTTTGGGGGATTTTTCTCTGAATTTTAAGTTGTTCTAGAAACAAGTAGCTCTGTGTTGTAATAGCTCAAGCTAGTAAGCCTTCTAATTAAGTTCTTGCCACTACTCACCCCCCTAATGCTGGGGACTGCCCTCTGGGTAAGAGCTGTATAAATGTGTAAGTGTGAATCCATTCCAATTTCTGCCTGCTTTTGGCTGTTCTTCAGTGCCTATTTGAAATAGTTGATTTTTATATTTCATCTAGCATTTATTATAATTATACACAGAGGAGTTAGTCTAATACATGTTCCTTTGTCATTGTTGGACCTGGAATCTTTATTTTTTATAAAATTAATACATTTCTGATAATGACCTTATTAGTTCTGTTTTATCTCTATTCTTAGATATGAGGAAAAGGCTACTAAAGATTTGGAACGATACAATAGTCAAATGAAGAAAGCCATTGAACACGAGTCACAAATACTAAAAGATGGCAGAAAAAAGATAAAATCCACCAGCACATGGACTTTGGCACAGAAGCACAAGTTGAAAACCTCATTATCTAATCAACCAAAACTTGATGAGCTTTTTCAGTCCCAACCTGAAAAAAAAAGGAGTGAAAACATTAAAACAGTAAAGATTCCCTTTTCTGTGAAAAACTTAAAAATAAATTTTGAGAAACAAAAAAAAATTGACTTAGAAGAGGATGAACTTTGCTTGATCCACAATCTCAGGTTTCCTGATGCATGGCTAATTACATCCAAAACAGAAATAATGTTACTGAATCCATATAGAGTAGAAGAAGCCCTGCTATTTAAAAGACTTCTTGAGAATTATAAACTTCCTGCAGAACAACTGGAAAAGCCAATTATATTAACAGAGAGGTACGGTAATATAATTTTAAACTCAACATTTATTAATTCATACTGAATTAGGAATTACAGATAAAAAGTTGAAAGTGTTTTCTAGGTTAAGTGACATATTTTTAAATTTTCTAATTTTTAGTGGAATTAATTGCTTATAAATAATTTCCAAATATTCTAGATAGTTTACTTCTGCATTTAATTAAATATCAAGCTTGTTTTCCTTTATATTAGTGACTTCCCTAGGGTAATTTTGAAGTTAAGTTGTTGTGACTCTCTTTGATTTTGCACCATTGTAGCTTTCAGACATAGTCCAACATAGAATAATACAGTGAATGCCTTTATCAACAGTTATCAAGATATTACCACATTTGTATATCTGACCTTTTATACACACAGACACACATACACAATTTTCTTTCACTTGTTAAAAGTATTTGAAAATAATCCCTATGCTTTATTCTTTAGTATGTCTCTTAAAAATGTCTGTTTTCTTACCTAACTGCACCTTTTTTATACCTTAATACAATAATAATTCCTTGAAATTATTCCTCATTGCTTCAAAATGTCTTTTTTTATAGTTTTAAAATGCAAAATTTTATTTGTATCAACAAGATTCACAGTATATTTCATTATGTCTTCTAAATCCCTTAATATCATATTGCTGATTTCTTATTGGCCCTGAGTCACTTATTCAGTAGAATATTCTGTTATCTTATTTACTTCCTAGTGTATAACTTCTTTTACTCTCCCCATGTTTAATTGGTATTAGCTGAAGAAATGTGAATAGATTTAGATTCGACTTTTAGGTAAGACTTCTTAATAGATGGGGCTACGTGCTTGACATTTCATTACATTAAAAGGCATTTATTACTGGGTGCAGCTGATGACAGCCTGATCTTCCACCTTATAGTTCCTCATCTACCTTTCTCTCTAATGGTTTCATCTGTTGATTATTGCCCAAACTAATTTTATTTGTGTTTGTAAAATGGGATATTTCCTTTTTATATTCTTTATGAGCAAATTCCTTTCTGTAAAAATAAGAATAACTGACCTATTATCATAATATAATACATATATTGATATATATGTCATGTATACATATATATCATGTACAAAAGTGTATACATTACATAACATATAAGTATGATATAAAATAGGAATCATTCATAAAATGTGTTAAAAATCCTTGTTTAAGACACTTCCAGCGGAAGGGGAAAGAGCAGAGCCAGAACACAGAAAAACAAATCTACCTTTTTATAAGTAAGACAATAGTAACAACATTAACTATAATCCAATATATTTCATAGTATTTTTTATGATTAGCTTAGGAAACTGACAAAGGAAGAATTCGAAAACAGTGCCTTTTGTTGTTCTAAAACAGTTTAAAAACCTACTAATACTTTTATCATTGTTTCCTTAAAAAGAGTTAGGGTACATCTGAATTTTTAAACTTAGCTGCTTTTTTAAATGGTGCTTGTAAATTTTCATTTTTATTTCAAAAATCTGTTTGGGCTTATGCAAAGTACAGGTTTTTCAAATTACTTTGCTCTACAATATTCTGTTATTCAAAAAGAAGTACATTAAAAACTTATTTTGGGCCCATAATAATTTGAAAATATTTTTTTTTAATTGAGCATGGATAATAACAAAGTATAATTCAAAATTGCTTTCCCCTTTTTGGAAAAGTGTCATCTCCCCTCATAGTTACTGATGAAGATTTTTCAAAACTGAGTCATGGACTAATTACCCCATAATGCAGGGTAATTATTTATTGCATTCAGTTTTCTTATCAGAATTTTAATGCAAGTTGTGTAGCTTATCTCTAAGTGTAGTTAATTTAGATATCCATAAAGTACAAAGTAAGAGCTCATAATAATAATAATGACTAAGGTTTTTTGAACTCTTACTCTATGATAGAAATTTTGCTATCTCCTTTCATGATTTTTCGGGATTTTTTTTTTTTTTTTTTTTTTGCAGCAATCTTATGAGGTAAGTACTGTCATCCATATTTTATAGATACAGAAACTGAAACACACAACAGTTGTTAAATAACTTAACCTAGACTTACATGGCCAATAAATAAGCACTGGTTCTAAGATTCCACTGTAGACAGTTGCCTGCATGATTAATTGTCATACTCTGTCATTATTATCATCACCAGCTCTCTGATTGATTTTTGGAATATTGATTAGATGAGAAAAAGTACATATGATATTCTCCTCTGTGTGATATATCTACTCTCATAGCCAATGGATTTTTTTAACTGTTCAGAGCTGATAAGCAAAGACATTTGCTTGCTTTTTCAAAGGGTATAGGATTGTAATGAAACTGTATCATCCTGCACTATAATATAAAATATTTCTTTGCATATCTAAGACACTATCTACTGGATGGTGGGCATTCAAATGTTTATTGAATGAATGGGAAAATGGTCACTAGTCACATCATCTCCAACAGATACTTTGGTTGCAGTGATTTATGTTATGAGGCACCCTTATGCAGCCTGAAACCCATGTGAGGGATCAGTTTGTATCCTAGGTAATTTTTGGCTTTCTAAGTATTTTGTTTGGGGATTATACCGCTTAGAATCATCTCACATGCCACCTTTGGCAAACATGCCATGCTTACAGTAAGCTAAAGGAAGCTCTCCCAAGCTTTGAATTGATAAATTTATAAGTTCCTGCATGAAAAAAAATAAATGTATGTGTAATCTATGTTGGTGAAAAAACCTTGACTAGCAGTTGAAAATTTGACAGGGTGGACTGGCCACTTAAATAATTTCACAGTGTGTTAGTATCTCTTTTAACGGTATAAAAAAGTATTATTTATAAAGTTTTTATTGTGCTAGTAATTTTTTAAAATTTCACATTGAATTTGTGACATTTTAAAAGATAGGAATTTTCTTTTGTTTTTTCTTCCCTTCTGTATACTATATACAGTAGGTATCCTATAAAATATTTACAGAAATGTAGGCCTGGGATTGTAGCTTAGTGGTAGAGCACTTGCCTACCATGTGTGAGGCACAGGATTCGACCCTCATCATCACTACAAAAAAATAAACAAACAAAATAAAGGCATTGTGTCCATCTATAACTTAAAAAATACATTTAAAAAATAGTTACAGAAATGTAAAAATCTTTCTCATAGACCTACTTTTCCCTTTATATTTTGGTTAATAATACTTTGTAAAGATCTGTGGATTGACTTTTTTCCATAAATTTTCTCATTTACATCTTTATATTTAATAACTTAAAGGACCACAATTTCTTTTTCAGTCTTCTTAATGGATCTCATTATTTAGAGGTCTTATATAAAATGACAACAGATGACCAAAGATACAGTGGGTCAACTTACCTGTCTGATCCTCGTCTTACAGCAAATGGTTTCAAGATAAGATTGATATCAGGTATGATAATGTGATTTAATATTTCCTGATTTGGAAAAACAAACCTTGTTTCAAGAGTTATAGTTGGGTTTCATAATTTTCAGGTAACATTGTATATTTTTGTCTCACTAAGAGTCATTGTTGGCTCTCTGAAAACGACGTTTCAAGATCACCTCTGCCTGAAACAAGAAAGTTTGGCATCTCTTCCAGTTCAATACCTTGCATTTGCATTTTTCTAACTAATCAAATAATTTTTGCCATTGTATGACAGTATTCACACTGCCTTCTTTGTTTTCACTAATTATTAAAATATTTCTTTAGATGATAAAATAAATAAATATGTAGTCTATTGGCATGGCTTAATAAAAATGGGTATTTCCTTTTGGTTTTTTAGAAGCACTGCTTTACCATATAGATATGCAGCCTCAGCCATCTTAATACTTGGAGAGTGGATGGTGATTTGATTCCATGGATTTTGTAAAAGACTGATAATCCTCTTTGCTTACTATGTAAATTCATTGGGTAGATAGACAAAAAGAAAATTTATCTGTCTAAGGAGAATTCAGTTTTCCTTGCTGGCCCTTTCTCTGTTCTTTTATAGTTTCCATACTGAACTGAATTCTGCCCTAACCTCCCAGGAGGGTCTTATCCTATTACTTTCCCTTTATCTGGTGTCAAGGGCCACAAGGCACCATTAGGGATGACTCCAGCATCATCATTTTTGCCCCTAAACTTGTTGTACCCAAAGCCATGAAAGAAAGGTTTTTAAAGGAGAATTTTACTGAGTCACAAAAATAAAATAAAGATCATGTGCAAAAGCATGGAGCTGGGTATATAGAGAAAATGTTTTGATGTTCCAAGCTTGAAACTGTTTGATTTTTGCAGTTTTAAAGATAGCTATCCTGTAATCCCAGTGATTTGGGAGACTGAGGGAGAAGGATTACAAGTTCCACGCCAGCCTCAGAAACTCAGTGAGGCCATAAGCAACTTAGTAAGACAATGTCTTAAAATAAAAAATTTTAAAAAAGAAAAAAGAACTGGGAAAGTAGCTCAGAGGTCATAATGCCCCCCTGGGTTCAATCCCTAGTACCAAAAAAAAAAAAAAGAAAAAAGAAAGAAAAAATCTCAAAAAACCAATCTACTCAAAAGTTCATACTTCCCATCTCAATATTAGCTATTCAGAAATGGAGTGCAGATTATATATCCAAACCCCAACTCTGCTATTTTTGGAAAAATCATTTGGCCTTACAATTTCCTTATCAACAACAACTAATAATTTTTGAATGACTATTATGTGTAGAGTGCTATTCTAAGAGTATTGATTAAATGTATTAATTCATTTAATCTCTGTAACAGCCTATGAAGTAAGTTTTTTTTTTTTTCTGTCTCCATTTTAATATGGAAAAATCAAGGAATGGAGAAGTTAAGTTGCCCAAGACATAGTGGTAGAACCAGGATTTGAACCCATGCAGTCTACCTTCAGAACCTAGCTATTAATGAATTTGTTATATTGTCTTCCTATTACAATTGGGATATTTACAAAGTACTTGTGGGCACTGTAGTTGGGAATGGCATAGGTATTCAGATATTCTCTTTTCTTCCCATCATCTACTCCTGCTGTGAAC
This sequence comes from Marmota monax, assembly GCF_021218885.2. NCBI lineage: Eukaryota > Metazoa > Chordata > Mammalia > Rodentia > Sciuridae > Marmota > Marmota monax. Next base: position 22,858,489 of record NW_026692781.1, read on the forward strand.
TGCCTTGGAGTCATTTTTAGTTCTTCTAGAAATCTCTTCTTTGGAGTGCCTGGCATCTTTTTAATTTATTTGAAGTCTGAAGCAGAATTATATGTGTGTATAGAAGGTATTTTATTTCTAATCTGATTTTCTGCCTAGATAAGTGACACTAGTATCAGGCATCATTTTTTTCATGAAAAGTGTTATCAGTATATATTTTTTAAATAGTTAGGATAACTGTCCTGTTTCTTCTAAGAGCTTGTTCATTTTTGAGCTACCCAGTAAGTTTCTGTGTTACAGATGCTCTTAGGTCTTCACTTATCAGTAGTGGCTGTTAAATCCTATTGAATGCCAGGTGCTTTGCATGGCACCAAAGAAGCAAAAATGATTAAAATAATCACCTATAAACTGGCTTGATTTGATTGAAATTAATTTGACATAGATTATCATCAGCATTATTTCCTTTGTCAGTAACAGATCAAGTGAAAGGCATTCATGTTTTCATCATCATTTTGTCTCCCCCTGCTTTGTATTGTGTTGTATTTTTTAAAAAATATTTCTTTGTTATAGTTGGACACAATACCTTTATTTTATTTATTTATTTTTATGTGGTGCCGAGGATCGAACCCAGTGCCTCCCACATGAGAGGCAAGTGCTCTGCCACTGAGCCACAATCCCATCCCTGTATTGTGTTTTCTTAAGGACCATTTCTCTGTCATTTAATGAGAATTTTGTTACATTGTACTAATTTTGAATTGACATTTTGCCAGTTGTCACAAAACATCTTTGGATAAAAATTAAGGCTTTTGAAAGAGAAAGAATATATCTAGCTTTGAGGGAAAAAATTTTTAATGTAACCCTAAATAGTTGGCTTGTTGATGAGAACAGCTTTCTGTTCTGCTTATAAGAATTTCATACTTTAGGAAGTGAAAACTTATCAAACCATGTATTAATTTTCCCTGAAAATTGAGAAGCATTTCACAGGATTTTAGGGAAACTTATGTCTCTAAGTTTTCCATATTTGTATTTTGTAAACAGAGAAATTAAGTATTGCTCAATTTCCTCATTTGTGGCCAAATACTTTTAACCCATATCCATCAGGAATTCTGTAAAATGTGAATAGATTTCCAGGGCAAATTTAGTTAAGATTAGAGTTTTCAGTCTAATTATATTATAAAATTAGCAATAGGAAAAATTTTTTAAAACTTTTTTTTGGATATTTTCATTTCTATATAAATCTGTAAAAGAAGTGAGAACTAGAATATTCTGCTAGAACCTGTTTGCCTATCTGTATACTATTTCTAGTCCCATTTAAGTTCCCCTTGCTGCTCAAACTCCCTTTGAACTCTCTGTCTCATCCTTTAATGCTTGGTAGTGTATCATCTTATATTATTCTTCATTTATTACCTGGGAAAAACATTAGAATATCTGCTCTGTTTAGTGTGTTACCATTGCATCTACCATCCAGTTCAAGGAACTACTACACTGTAACAGAATAGGTTAGGGATTAGATTATTGAAGCTCAAGAATCTGAAACTCTTCCAGTTATATTACACTTCTTTTTTAAAATTAATTCATTGATAGCTACCACTTGCCCCAATTTAGACTTTTTCCTTCTAGTTAACATGTTATAGAGATCCATATTAAAAATATCATTACACAGACAGAACTAAATAAAAAGCATGTATTCTAAAGCCAAATATGATGCTTTGAAATATGTACTGTTATGAATTATCTACTCAGCTATACATCCAATCAGTCGTGTAGTTTTTATTTTAGTTTTAATTATGAAATTATTTAAAATAATTTAATAGATAACGTGTCTGTTTTACATATTTTTGTAAAATATTTTGAATAAGCATTAGTATTTCATTTCCTCAAATTAATAATATATTAATAATTTACTATGTGACTTTTTATGACTTGTAAGTTAAAATAATCACAGAAATAATTCAGATCTTTAACTTAGATATTAAAACTGTGGGATAGAACTTGAAGAGGAGCAGTTGCTAAAACACTTAAATCAGTTTTATTTTAATAAATATCATGGGACTTCATTTTCTCTCCAAAGTAAGAAATGTTCTAAGAAAATGTAAGGAGCAGACAGCAGTAACTGAGATTAAATTAAATTATATAAAGCACATGTGGTGTCAATGAGCTCTTATGACTTAATGTGAAATCCTATGGGAAATTACTGTTTGTTCTCCAACTTAGGAACAAAACTTTGTCCTGACTATTAAATTCTGATGAAGGTTAACTAAATGTTTTAACAGTGATTTTCTTTTTAATGACATGTTCTGGAATATAATTTTAACTAAACTAACTTGTGTCTATAATATGAATTTTTATTTTTTTCTTTTAGGTGTTTCCATTACTGAAAACCACTTAGAAATAGAAGGAATGGCTAATTGTCTTCCATTCTATGGAGTAATGGATTTAAAAGAAATTCTTAATGCTATATTAAACAAAGATGCAAAGGAAATTTATGAATGTAGACCTCGCAAAGTGATAAGTTATTTAGAGGTATGCATTATTAAATTATTAGGTTGGCTAGGTTTTAAGAAACTTAGTTATTCTTAATAAAATAATAAGTGGATTAAAGATAATAGTTTCTATAAGATTAATTTTTTGCAAGAAGAAAACACTATTTTTTTAAAAAAGACTTCATTAAAAGTTTTATGTAATAGGTAGGTTGTGGTGAACTCTCTATGGATATTTTCCTTGTAATATTTTCCTTGCGTACATATTGAGAAAGAGTCTCATGGATAAGATATTTTGTAGTGAAGTTCTATTTTTATTAGTATCCATAAATTATCTCCTTAGAATGAATACAGAATTGCTCAACCTTATACCATATGTTTTTTATTTTTCTTTATATTTTTTATTGTTTCTTTTTGGTTATACATAACAACAGGATTCATTTTGACATAATTTAAAAAGCATGGAATATAATTTGCCCAAATTCAGTCCCAGGTTTTTCTTTTCCCTCCCCTCCTCTCTGTCTCCCTTTTCCCTCTACTCTATTGATCTTTCTGCTATTTTACTTTAATTTTTCCTACTTTTTGATTAGTGTCTTGTGGATATATATGATGGTGCAATTCACTGTGGTATATTCATGTATGTACATCGGAAAGTTAGGTTAGATTTATTCTTCTGTTCTTGGCCTTATTCTGTCTCTTCTCCCTCCCCCTCAGTCTATTTCATCTAGCCTACTAGTCTTCCTTCTTTTTTGGTGGAATCCTACTTTTCCCTTTCACCCTTTTTTTCCCCCTCCTTTCTGACTATCTTCTGCATATCAGAGAAAACATTGCACCTTTGGCTTTCTGAGTCTGGCTTATTTCACTTAGTATGATAATTCCAGTTTATCCATTCACCAGCAAATACTATAATTTTATTCATATTTATGGCTGAGTAAGACTCCATTGTGTATTTATACCAAATTATCCATTGGTTGGTTCCATAGCTTGACAGTTGTGAATATGTTACTATAAACGTTTATATTGACTGTGTTACTATGTATGCTAATATTAGATCTTTTGGATATATATCATATTTGTCTAAAAAGATAAGCAAGTAAAAGGAGAACCACGAGATAGATGGATATTAAAGTCAAAGAAAGAAAGTCATTAAAAAATAAGAAATAGCGCATTCTGACTAAGGTAATAGTTCCTAAAAGACCCTCAGGTTTTGCTGCTAAGTGGCAGTGGTAATCTTGAAGACAGCCAAATTGGCAAAGTGGTAGGGATGTCTGACACTTGCCAGTGTCTACAGGTGGAATAGAGGTGGGAAAATAGGCAGTAAATCAGCTGATAGTGAAAGGAAGGAAAGAGTGTGCTTAACATGTTTGTGTCAAATTGGTGGAAAAGACAATAAAAGACTGGAGAGGAGAAGTCCTAAATGACACATGGATGAGGATGTAAGTTTTCAACAGGAGAAACTGAATCAAGAGCAAAAGAGGGGAAGAAGAGCGAAAATATTTTTAGGTATACTTGTATATTTAATATATAAAAGATAAGTTATCTGCTGTAAGTGAAGGGTTAGGAATTTAAGTACAATAGCAAAGATCTGAAAGCCAGAGCTTTAGGTACTATAAAAAGGTCAATGAAGGAGGAACAAGAAAATTTCCAGGTGTCATTGAGGACTTATAAGAGTTAACATTTATGTTGGAACCAGCTAGGACCACACTCTCCAACAGTGTGTAGTAGAATTTGTCCAAGGTTAGGGATTAGTAAAATGAATACAGTGAAAGACAGAAAATGAGTCAGACAAATCTGAACACATTATATATAAGAAACTGTTAGGTTGCTGAGCTAGTATCCTTAATATTTCATTTTGTATTCCTACCTTAGCGAGGGAAAGATGACTGAAGGGTGCTGGTGGATCAGGAAAATGAGACTGGAAATATTAAATGTCACAATGAAGGAAAAGAGCAGACTTAGTTGGAACAAAGGAATAGGTTGGAAAAGAGTTGGAAAAATAATGGGTGTGTGATAGTGGAGAATGTTAAAATTTAAGATCTCTAAAGTAGAATAATCTTTTTTAATCTTAAAAAGAAGCTAGCTTTGCTAACTATGCCCAAACCTATCTCAGAAATCAGCATTTTCATATCAGATCTGTGGACATTATCCCTAATTCTGCATGCCTCAAAACCAGTCCATCAGCAAGTCTTCTTGATTCTACTGTCAACTCATGTCAGAAATCTATCCCTCTCTCCATCTCAAACTGTTATCACTTATAGTCACAATTTCTCATCAGGACTGCGGTGATTGTCAGTGAAACCTCTTCTCTTCTTCACCTGCCTAAAACCATACTTTGCTCAGCAGCCAGTCAGTTTTAAAATGTGAAACACATGTTGACTTTTACTTTAAAACTCTTTGATTACTTACTGTGCATTCAGATTAAAATCCCATTTGTTCACTCCATTTTAGAGGTGATGTGCCCCTGCCTAACTCCCTTATCTTATTTGTCTGTTCCCTTTAATAACTATGTTGTACCCACACTGAACATGCTGTTCTCTTCTCCTTGCCTGTGATGCTTTCCTTTGCATCATGATCTTTGTAGCATAGTTTATTTAAATGGAAGCTTTAATGCCTTGTCAACTAAGCCATTCCCAACCACATAATTACTATGATGTTGCCTAGATCAATTTTGTGTATTATTTCCTCACCAAAATTTTGTCTTTTTTGTATTGTTTCCTGTGCTAGGAGATAAATTACACAAAAACAAGGATCTAATTTTTTCACCACTACTACCTCTTCAGAATCCACAACATAGTGTACTTAATAAATGTTGAGCAAATTAATAAGATGAAAATAATCAGTTATTTGTCTTCTTGTTAGCTTAACATATTTTCTGCATCAGGATATATCATTGTAAAGCATATATGACTTTCTTTTCACAGGGAGAAGCAGTGCGCCTATCTAGACAATTACCCATGTATTTATCAAAAGAGGACATCCAAGATATCATCTGTAGAATGAAGCAACAATTTGGAAATGAAATTAAAGGGTGTGTTCATGGTCGCCCATTTTTTCATCATTTAACGCATCTTCCACAACATCTTGATTAAATATGTTTAAGAAAATAAGTTACTGTTAAAATCAATATGTTCTTAAGACAAGTCCATTTCTAAACCATTTTTGTATTGTGTGTCAAATGGTTATTTTATAAATGAGGATTCACTGGCTTGTTTGTATAGAAAAAAGTTTCAAAAAATATAAAAATCTTAAATAAATATATATAAACTATTCATTTGATTCTCAAGACCAGCGTTCATAATAATTTTTAGATTCCACATTAGAAAATAAGTGATATTCCTGAGTGGTAGTTTTAGGTTAGCCCTGTGTAGGATCATTTCACACTCATTCCTCATATTACTCAGTGTATCTAAGAGAAATTGTCGATCCTGTTTAAAGTAGGATGGAGAGACAGGAGAGTTGAGAGAAAGTGATAAAATAAAGTTCGGTGGAAAAAAGAAAGAGTGTAACTAGAAATCCTATCACCTCCATCTTGGGAGTAACAAATTAGATATGCTCCCTCTTAGTCAGGATAATTATTGGACTTTGAAGTCAAATTTGTCAGAGAACATGGGAAGAGATCTAGATTTTTAACATAAAATTTAGGTTAAGATTTTTTTGTACATTTCTTCAAAAACTAGATCACACAGTGCTCCAATACATACTTTATAAAAAGTTGAAACATGATTTTTAGTATATTTGTTGTATAAAGTAAGATATGTTTTATTTGATACAGTGTCTCCGCACACCATGTTGCATAATTCTCATGGGTTGTTTTAAAATTCTCAAGACCCTTATGTTGAGATACAAATTGTATTACCTGGAATTATACCTACCCCAGCCTCCTCTTCTGCCAAAGTCATCCAGTTTCCCTGACCCAAATACTACCCCCTACCCCCTGTTACTCCTTTTATAAATTTGGTACATCTTCCTGGGAGTAATTCTCAGTAATTGAGTAGAGGGAAGAGCTGATCACTGAAAAACACAGGATGACAAAAATTACATTATACATTTGCGCCAGTCCTGAATATATATATTCCCCTCAATATAATTTGTATTGGTCCGACAATAACCTTTTTAATCTTCATAAAGGAATCCCAACTGCAGGTGCGATTGAGACTAATCCCATGCTAGTGTTCTTTACTGTTACACTGCCATGAGAAATAGGCCCTATTGAATCATCTGGGTCTACAAAGTACAGGCGTTTGGAGGTGAGGGGGAATATGAAAGGAAAGACTCCCTTGACTCCAACTTTGAGGAGTCCTTCTTTGAGTGGGTAGATTTGGGGCTGCAAGGTCTTCTGGGGAAGTCTGGTGTGGCAAAGGGGCCCCGCTGGGGCCGCTTCCACATTGATGGGCCTGCTGGCTCAGGCCTTAAAACCCTGTGGGCGCCCCTCCGCAAGACCCTGCCGTGCCCCTCCCGCCAGCACCACCCGCGGGGCAACATGGCCGGAGCAGGTGGTGATGGGGAGGCCCTGGCGCCAAGGATGGAGGTAACGGCCACCTGAGGACTGGTGGAGGTAGAGAGGGGACATCCAGGAAGACAAAAGCCTCTTTCTCAGCTGCAGGTCCTGTCTAGGCATTGGTGTTAGAGGACTTAGCCAGAGAAAAGCAGTACATGGAGACCAGACACCCAAGGTGCTGGGATCCTGGCCTGGGCTGAAGGCACAGCCGTCCAAGGCATGTGGAGATGAGGCCTGCAGGCCTCGCCTGGGCCCACGCATTATGGGAAATGTGGCCAAATGTGGCTGTGCATGGTGCAACCATGACTACAAAGTTTCACTTCATGTACTGGAAAATGTTAGGCCTGAATTCAGAAGGACAAAATTTTTGTTGTTTTTATTAGCTGTCTAATTCTTTTTGATTTTATCCAGATTTTGTGGCTGAGGTTGCAGTAATTAGAATTCACCTCACTGCAGCTTCATTTCTTAACTAAAAATGTAAATGTTACCCATTTTTCCCTCTACAAACATTTGACTCATCTCTTATTATATTTTTGCAAGATTCTCTTGGTCTCTTTTGGAAGGAGATTAGGGAGCCTGAGCTGCTTAAATAAACACAGGTTAGGGTCTACACTTAAGATTGAAAACAGGTTAACTCTTCTCAGTACCTGCTGCAAAGGAAACAATGCATAAGAGACATCCAAGTGTTGATCACTAACTTAACCAGGCAAATTAAAATACCAGGGATGATATTACAATGTTTAAATAACTGGACTTGTTCTTAAGAGTTGGAGTATTTAGGACAACCAGTGTTCATAGATTCATAGTGAGGAACAAGAATCTTTGAGGCTATCCAAGCAATTTTATACAGAAGAAAATATAAACCTAGAGTGATTAAATGATTTACCCGAATGCACACAGCTGTTTTAGTACTCCTTTAGTTCCATTTCAAATGTTAATATTACCATTAACAAAGAAAGGTAAGTACGGAAAAAAAATTTCACTCCAGAACCAAATACAAGATAACTTGAGATTGTCAACAACTTTCTCCCTTCAGAAACCTGAATAATCAAGAGCTGTTTATTATAAATCTTTTAGTAATCTCACCTAAACTTTAAAATTACTTAAAAGTCTTCACTGCTGCCTTGTGGTTGTTCTCTATGTTTAGTTGATTTGGAATCACAATTTTTGTTCCTCCTTAAATTACTACACATAAATATAAAGATCTTTTCTCTAACTTTGAAAATCTTGTCCCAGTGGTTATCAAAATTGAGAATACCAAAAAAAAAAAAAAAAAAAAAAAAAGAGGATACATCAGAATCACTGGGACAGTTTATTAAGAGAGATTGCTAGGCACTATGCCCAAAGTTCCTGATTCTGTGGATCTAGGAAAGGGCCCAAATTTTTCATTTCTGGCTAATTTTCAGGTGATGCTAATGCTACTAATCAAAGAACCACACATGGAAAATCACTACCCTATTCCATATATCAAAGTTTATCTAATAATCTGTAGTTCATTTTTTTAAGCCCATATATTTTTCTTTCTGACCCACTAAAGATCACCATGTTAATAAGCAAACAAAAAACAAAGGAGAAGAAGAAGAAAAGAAAGAAGGTGGGACTGGAAGAATAGGAAGTTAAGTGGATTAGACAAAGGGAGATGAAGAGAAGGGAAGGGGATAGGAATAGCAAATAGTGGAATGAATCTATCATGACTTACCTATGCACATATATGAATACGCCACAGTGAATCTTCACATCATGTACAGCCACAAGACTAGAATCCTAAATAGCATGAGACATGCTCGATGTTTGTATAACTATGTCAAAATAAACTACTGTCATGTATAACTAAAAAGAACAAATAGAGGGGCTGAGGTTGTGGCTCAGCGATAGAGTGCTTACTCTGCATGTGTGAGGCACTGGATTTGATTCTCAGCCCCACATGTAAATTAGTAAAATAAAGGTCCATTGACAACTAAAAAAATATTTTTTAAAAAAAGAACAAATAGAAAAGGAAAATACATATGCAAAAAAATGTATAAATTATACAAATTAAAAAAAAGAGACCTAATCCTGGCTGTGCTGTTATATCACTTCTTTATCTTTGAAATTAAGATGCTGAACATGGTCTCCAATTTTCTTTTTATTTTCTTGAATATTATCAGCAGAATCTGAAATAACCTTTTTTTCAATGAATTGTGTTCGCATTATTATCAACCATTCTTAATTTCCTCTGAAACTAGCTCACTTTTTCATAAAATCTTTTAAATTAATGAGTGGGGGGGGTGTCAATTTTTTTCATCCTGCTCAAGTTGTACTCAAAATCACAACAAATCCACCCATCTTTACTTTAGTTGTATATTGATTTCTTTATTTAGTGACATTTATTGAGTTTTACATTCAGTGCTGAATGAGAAGATATTCCTTGAGGGAACAAAATAATTATAATACTTTATGCTTAGTGTTATGATTATGGTTATGTAGTATATACTATAGACACACAAAGGTACCCAATTCCAATGTGGAGAAACCTGTAGAATAGTGAGCTGAGTCCTAACATTGATAAGGAATTTTTCAGAAAAGAAAGACGGAAAGAATTTTCGAGGCAGGAATAACATCATATAGCAGTGCATTCGTAAGCACAGGGAATGGAATAAATGGAAGTCGGATTACAATCATAGGTAGTAACTTGATCAGAAAAGGCCCTTAAGGATTTGTTGGGTTTTTTTTTCTTAAGGACTGTGAGAAGCTAATGAAATTTTTAAGCAAAGAAGTACAAAATAAAATTGCAAACATTTTAGCCAAAATATAAAAGCTGAGAGAGCCAAGTTACCAGGCTACTTAAAAATTCAATTTTTTATTTTTTTAAAAAATATATATTTAATTAGGTATATATGATAGCAGAATGCATTTTGATTCACTGTACACAATTGCAGCACAACTTTTCATTGTGTACACTATGTAGCATCATACTATATGTGCAGTCGTACGTGTACCTGGGGTAGTAATGTCCATCTGTTCCACCATGTTACCTGCCTTCACACCCCCTCCCATCTCCTTCCTCTCTTTTGCCCAAAGTTAAATTTAGACAATTTGATCCAAAGAGAATGGGATAAAAGCTCTGTTAATAAATAGAGAAAGTCAAGAGTTATGGAGGCCTTCATTGCCTTGAGAAGTTTCAGTTTAGATCCCATGGGATCCTATCATAATAAAATTAAAGCAGAAAAGAGATCTTTTCTCCATCTGACAGCAGATTACTAGAATAAGGGCTTATTTGCCTTTCTTTTGTACATTAGGAAGTTGGTAGTTTAGATAATCTTTATAAATTCTGCACAGACTAGAAAATCCACACAGTATCCCCTTTTTTAAAAAAAATTACTAAATCAGTGTTTAAATTTTAATCTGGGTTGTGTCTGGGGCTTTTTAAAGTCAACTAAATTTTCTAGTTGTTTATTAAATGCAATAGTTTTTAAGTATTTTAATTGTATTTTTAAAATTTAGATCATAGAAATGAATGATGAGTTAAGAAGAAACAGGCAAGAAATTGTGAATGGACTGAACATATTTTTGGAAGAAAGTGGTATGTTTTCACAAGTTAATTTGCTATTATTTCTTTTAAAATGACATTTTTATTTTTAAACATGCTTTCATTTTATTTAGAGACATTGGTAAATTACAGCAAGTTTACTTGTAAGACAGAAATACTATAATGCCAAATCCATTTTATGTATTTCACTAATAACAATAGGGGAAAAATCCATGTATTTTTACATATAAATCACTAAATATATGTAAGAAACTTATTATCTATTTTGAAATTCTTTGCACATTTAAAAAAAATATTTTCCTCTTAGTTTTCTTGGTAATGTAAAAATTTGTTAATACTAAGTATTTCCCCCCATGTGTAGTGATGACCCTTGATCCCAGATGAAAACAAGATTTTCCACCATACATGGATTTTAAATTATCAGAGATTGCATTGGAGCAATAAAATTTTAGCTATTTTTCCCAGCTACTTTCCCCATGAAAAACAAAAATAAAATGTGTAAACCCACTCTGCCTCCAAAGATGGAAGAATACTTCATATATTCTAGATTTCTTTAGATGACAAGTTTGAGTATATTCTGTGTGTACTAGCATGTGGCCTAAGTAATGCATCTCAAACTTTGATGTGCATATGAGTTTGTCTTGGCATGTTCTCATTAAGTAGATCTGGTGTAGGGTCTGATATTCTGCATTTCAGACAAATTCCCAGGTGATGCTGATGTTGCTGGTTTGGGAATCACACTTGTTTCGCAAGATTGCACATAATCCTTTGACTAAATGCCAGGTTCTTGAAATAAACATACATTTTAAAAAAATATAGATAGACACAATACCTTTATTTATTTATTAATATTTTTTAGTTATTGATAGACCTTTATTATTTATTTATATGCCGTGCTGAGAATCAAACCCAGTGCCTCTACCACTAAGCCACAACCCCATCCTCTTTGATTTATTTTTATGTGGTGCTGAGGATCGAACCCAGTGCTTCACAAGTGCTAGGCAAGCACTCTACTACTGATCTACAACTCCAGCCCTAAACATGTATTTTAACTGCAAATATATATTGAAAATCAGATAATCAGATTTATGATCTATTTAGGATCTCCATTCTCTTTAGGATCTTCAATCTCAATGTAGTTTGGATTTGCATTTTCCTGATTGATAGGGATGTTGAACATATTTTTATATATTTCTTGGCCATTTGAAGTCTTCTTTTGAGAATATTTAGTTCTTTTGCCTGTTTATTAATTGGATTACTTGTTTTTTATTTGGTTTGGATTGGTGTTCCATTTTTTGAGTTCTTTATATATTCTGGATATTAATCTCCTGTCAGAGGAGTAGGTAGCAAAGATTTTCTCCCATTCTATAGCTCTCTTCCCATTCATTTCCTTTGCTGTGTAGATGCTATTTAATTGATTCTATCACATTTACTAATTCTCGACTTTATTTCTTAACCTATAGGAGCCTTGTTAAGGAAGTCATTGCTAATGCCAATGTTGGAGTGTTGAACCTGTGTTCTTCTAGCAATGCAAAGTTTCTGGTGTAATTCCTAGGTCTTTGATCCACTTTGAGTTGACTTTTGTCCAGGGTGAAACATAGGGATCTAGTTTCATTTTTCTACATATGGATATCTAGTTTTCTCAGCACCCTTTATTTAAAAAGGTATCTTTCCTTCAACATGTTTTTGGTACCTTTGTCAAGTATCAGATGACTGTATCTATGTGAATTTCTCTGTGTCTTCTATTCTGTTCCAGTGGTCTTCGTATCTGTTTTGGTGCCAATACCATGCTGTTACTATAGCTCTTTAGTATAAATTGAGGTCTGTTATTATTAATGCCTTCAAGATCACTCTTCTTGCTTAGAATTGTTTTGCCTATTAAGGACTGTTTTCTCTAGATCTGTGAAGAATGTCATTGTTATTTTGATAGGGATTTTATTGAATCTGTATAACATTTTTTGTAGTATGGGCATTTTGATAATATTAATTCTGCCTAACCAAGAAGAAAAGTTCTTTCCATCTTCTAAGATCTTCATTTTCTTTCTTCAGCATTCTGTAGTTTTCACTGTAGACATCTTTCACCTCTTTGATTAGATTTATTCCCAAGTATTTTATTTTTAAAGTTATTATGAATGGAGTAGTTTTCTTGATTTCTTTCTCAGCAAATTTATTATTGAAATGTATAGGAAAGTTGTTTATTTTTATATATTTATCCCATATTTTGCTACTTTGAATTTATCAGCTCTACAAATCTTCTGGTAGAATATTTTGGGTTCTCTAGGTATAGGATCATGCTTTTATCAAATAGATAGTTTGACTTCTTCATTTTCTGTTTGTATTCACTTAATTTCCTTTTCTTGCATGATTTCTTTGGCTAGAGTTTCAAGAACTATGTTGAATAAGAGTGGTGAGAAAAACATCCTTTTCTTATTTCTGATTTTAGAGAAAGTGCTTTCAGATTTTTCCCATTCAGTGTGATATTAGCTTTGGGTTTGTCACAAACAGCCTTTATAATTGTTGAGCAAGTTCCTTCTATTTCTAGTTTCTCCACCATTTTTAACATGAATGAGTATCGAATTTTATCAGTCTTTTTCTGTATCTATTGAGATAATCTTGTGATTCTTGTCCTTAGTTCTATTTATGTGGTGAATTCCATTTATTGATTTGCATATGTTGATGCAAACTTGCATCCCTATGATGGAACCCACTTGATCATGGTGTACTATCTTCTTACTGTGGTTTTTAATATATTTTATTGGGGATTTTTAGTTATTGATTATTAAACAGTAGTTTCTTAGGGCACTCTTCTTTAAGCTTTACTTTTTTCTTTTTTCCATATTTTTATTGGTGCATTATAATTAATCATAAGAGTGGGATTCACTGTTACATATCTGTTCATGCACACAATATAACAATATAATCTGGTCAATATCATTTCCAAATATGAATTTACTTCCTTCAAAAGGAATGCTTTTAGTGTCATTTAAAAAAATATTCAGATGCTGGGGAGATAGCCCAGTGGTATAGCACCTGCCTAGCATTCATGATGCCTTGTGTTCAATCCCCATCACCACATAAAAAATAAAAACAACAACAATAAAAAAATGATATTTAAAAATATTCATTTACTCAGTATTTACCAAACATCTATCAAAAATACCCTAAGAGATTCCAGACACAGGGCAATTCAAAATTAAGTACAATGTAATCTCTGCCCTTGTGAATATTTTAGTCTATTAAGAGAGAAAAGTTCACAAATAACTATATTCAATTTGATAGTAAGTGAGAGGAATAAAAATGTAGAGGAGGGTCTGATTAAATATCAAATCACTTCAGCAAAGGATAGGGCTAGGGATGTAGCTCAGTGATAGAGTGCTTGCCAAGAGCCCTAAGTCTGATCCCTGGCACTGCCAACATAATAACAAAAAACAGTGAAGGATGGTCAACTTTCTGAAGCTGAAAGATTATTGTTGTTTTTAAATTAGAAACTGGAGAAGACATTCTACAGGGAGCAAAAGGATAGAGGGGAGAGAGATGAAACGTGTTCAGATTACCAGGGAAGCCCAGGTATAACATTCTTTCCATGAGGGAGAAATTCAAGCCAAGGTAGACGGCTTTGCAGTACTTACATATATAATTCATAAATTAAGGTAGTGATCCTAGAAATTGAAAGGAAGAAAACAGTACTAGAGATAGACTCAATAGGGATTTAGTGTATGCTTAAACATTTTTTGGAGGCATCACAGGCATTACAGGTGACTCAATTTGAATCTTATGTGCATGAATTCTAGTACCAGTGGGGAAGTCTATACTGTATATAAGGAAAGTGGTAGAAGGGTCTGGGTTCAATAGAAATAATTCTCTAAGGAAATGAGCCTATTTGCCATATGCATTTTTCCTTCTTACATTTGGTATTAGACCAAGAATGACTTTAGCTGTTGGTTTTAAAAATAAAAATTAGTGTGACTATTCATGTTTTGTAAAAACAGAATGTATACTTATATATTTACACCTGGAATCTTTGAAAGGTAAGCGAATTTGCAGCAGTTTATGGGTAAATAGAAATGATTTTTTTGTGTGTGTGGCTTTTCACTTTGTGGTTTCACCTCTTTTTTTTAAAATTTTTTATTGTTGGTTGTTCAAAACATTACATAGTTCTTGATATATCATATTTCACACTTTGATTCAAGTGGGTTATGAGCTCCCATTTTTACCCCATATACAGATTGCAGAATCACATCAGTTACACATCCATTGATTTACATATTGCCATACTAGTGTCTGTTGTGTTCTGCTGCCTTTCCTATCCTCTACTATCCCCCCTCCACTCCCCTCCCCTCCCCTCCCCTCCCCTCTTCTCTCTCTCTGCCCCCTCTACTGACATTCATTTGTCCCCCTTGTATTATTTTTCCCTTTCCCCTCACTTCCTCTTGTATGTACTTTTGTATAACTCTGAGGGTCTCCTTCCATTTCCATGCAATTTCCCTTCTCTCTCCCTTTCCCTCCCACCTCTCATCCCTGTTTAATGTTAATCTTCTTCTCATGCTCTTCGACCCTACTCTGTTCTTAGTTACTCTCCTTATATCAAAGAAGACATTTGGCATTTGTTTTTTAGGGATTGGCTAGCTTCATTTAGCATAATCTGCTCTAATGCCATCCATTTCCCTGTAAATTCTATGATTTTGTCATTTTTTAATGCAGAGTAATACTCCATTGTGTATAAATGCCACATTTTTTTTATCCATTCATCTATTGAAGGGCATCTAGGTTGGTTCCACAGTCTTGCTATTGTGAATTGTGCTGCTATGAACATCGATGTAGCAGTGTCCCTGTAGCATGTTCTTTTTAGGTCTTTAGGGAATAGACCAAGAAGGGGAATAGCTGGGTCAAATGGTGGCTCCATTCCCAGCTTTCCAAGAAATCTCCATACTGCTTTCCAAATTGGCTGCACCAATTTGCAGTCCCACCAGCAATGTACAAGTGTACCCTTTTCCCCACATCCTCGCCAGCACTTGTTGTTGTTTGACTTCATAATGGCTGCCAATCTAACTGGAGTGAGATGGTATCTTAGGGTGGTTTTGATTTGCATTTCTCTGACTGCTAGAGATGGTGATCATTTTTTCATGTACTTGTTGATTGACTGTATGTCCTCCTCTGAGAAGTGTCTGTTCAGGTCCTTGGCCCATTTGTTGATTGGGTTGTTTGTTCTCTTATTGTCTAATTTTTTGAGTTCTTTGTATACTCTGGATATTAGGGCTCTATCTGAAGTGTGAGGAGTAAAGATTTGTTCCCAGGATGTAGGCTCTCTATTTACTTCTCTTATTGTTTCTTTTGCTGAGAAAAAACTTTTTAGTTTGAGTAAGTCCTATTTGTTGATTCTAGTTATTAACTTTTGTGCTATGGGTGTCCTATTGAGGAATTTGGAGCCCGACCCCACAGTATGTAGATCATAGCCAACTTTTTCTTCTATCAGACGGCGCGTCTCTGATTTGATATCAAGCTCCTTGATCCATTTTGAATTCACTTTTGTGCATGGCGAGAGAAAGGGATTCAGTTTCATTTTGTTGCATATGGATTTCCAGTTTTCCCAGCACCATTTGTTGAAGATGCTATCCTTCCTCCATTGCATGCTTTTAGCCCCTTTATCAAATATAAGATAGTTGTAGTTTTGTGGATTGGTTTCTGTGTCCTCTATTCTGTACCATTGGTCCACCTGCCTGTTTTGGTACCAGTACCATGCTGTTTTTGTTACTATTGCTCTGTAGTATAGTTTGAAGTCTGGTATCGCTATACCGCCTGATTCACACTTCCTGCTTAGCATTGTTTTTGCTATTCTGGGTCTTTTATTTTTCCATATGAATTTCATGATTGCTTTCTCTATTTCTACAAGAAATGCCATTGGGATTTTGATTAGCATTGCATTAAACCTATAGAGAACTTTTGGTAATATTGCCATTTTGATGATGTTAGTTCTGCCTATCCATGAACAGGGTATATTTTTCCATCTTCTAAGATCTTCTTCTATTTCTCTCTTTAGGGTTCTGTAGTTTTCATTGTATAATTCTTTCACCTCTTTTGTTAGGTTGATTCCCAAGTATTTTATTTTTTTTGAAGATATTGTGAATGGAGTGGTTGTCCTCATTTCCAAGAAATGATTTTTTTAATATTTACTTTTTAGTTGTAGTTGGACACAGTACCTTTATTTATTTATTTTTATGTGGTGCTGAGGATCAAACCCAGGGCCTTTTATATGCTAGGTGAGCGCACTACTGCTGAGCCACAACCCCAACCCCTAGAAATTATTTTTTATATCATAATATATTTATGAAGAAATGGGTTAAATACCACTATGTATGAAATATTAATATAATTATATATATTGTTATATTACCACATATAGGATATATTATTATTTCTTAAGCATGTTTCTCAGTCCTTTTTTTCTAATGTGAAATTTTTTGGTGACTCTTCTTAAGTTGTGTCTTATAGAGTAGATATCTATAGATTTTTTTTCTGCTTTATCCATATCTTTTGGATGTAGAATTGATATCCACATCTTCAAATAAAATTTTTAAGTTCACAGAGCTCACTGAGTTTCAATGATGCTTGAAACTTCTTCATAAATTTTAGCTCTGTTTCTTCTCCTCTCCCTTTCTTTAAGTCTCCTCCAGACCATACCAGACAATTATGTTTTATTTATGAAATCCTGTTTCTACTTTTAGTTTTTATCTTACATTTGTTTCTTCTTCTTCTTCTTGTATATTATTATATATTAGACTATAAATATATTGTATTGTCATGAGCAACTAATTAAAAACATTTTTTAAAATATTTCATTATTACAATAACATTGTTGGATTATGTTATATATTAGTATATATTAATATTATTGGAATGCCTCAGATACTACATATAGTAATAACATAATTATATTATAAAATATACTACTATGCAAAGTATATTACTTTTTTATTTTTAAAAAATTTTAGTTGTCAATGGACCTTGATTTTTATTTATTTATATGTGGTGCTGAGAATTGAACCCAGTGCCTCACACATGCTATGCCAGTGCTCTACTTCTAAGCCACAGCTCCAGCCCACTTTATTATTTTTTATGCTTTAAAAAATCTACTTTTCTCAATGTGATATTTTTATAGTCTCTTAAATTGCCTGTAATAACTTCTTATTTATAATGTTAGGAAGGATTTGTGCTTTTCCTATAGTAGTGATTGATATTTTTAAAATGCAAAGACCATACTTAAAAACCACTTCATCAAAAGTATCAATTAAAATTTAGAGAATTTAGAATCAAATGTAAAATATTGTAGAATATTAAATACTAAAATATCCCAGTACTGAATTCTAGTTGATTGAAAGAACAACACTAATCAAAGAATATCTAAATAAGAAAAAGTGACTCAAATTTTATTTTTGAAATGGATGCACAATAGGTTACAATTAATGAATCAATAAAATGAGATCAAAACCAATAACATAGAAAAATATTCAAATAAAATGGTAAAGAAAAAATGGAAGAATACATAATGAAAATAATCTGATAAATTGGTAGTTAAATGTGTGGAAAAGATAAAATAATCTGAGTGGAGAGGAAGAAAGGAAGTGAATAGGAAGAAAGGACAAGGCTGGAGGGAACCTGTGTTGTATTTGCCACAAAAGTTCTTTCCTCACTTTCTGCTCTACTCACATTTTACATAGTTTAGATTCTGTACTAGCACTTAACCCTAATGTTTTGGTACTCTTAAAATAACCAGTGTCTCCAATTTTTGCCTTAAAACAAAACAAAACAAAACAAAACATTGAACTACTATACCCTAGCACTGGCATTTACCTTTCATTCAGTCACTGAGCTTGTGACTTCTTCTTACATAACTTCACCTCTTTTTATCATCTAACAGGACACCTAACCTAGAACGCAGTCTATAAATATCTATATATTTCAATGAAACATTTTGTTTAGCTCTGTTTCCCTTAAATTTTAGTTCCATACTTTTCAAAGAAAGGTAAGTCATGGGAAATAAGATTCATGGTTCATTTGGGAGCAAATCTTGACTTGAATATAAGACTAATAAAGATTTTCAACTTTAGTAAGAACAGATTAAAGGGTTTTTTTAAATAGGAAGATAATGTAGTCAAAGTATACATAAAGTGTACATTAGCAATATTAGTTTAAAATCATGTTTAAAATGAGTTGGAATGAATAGGAATGGAGGTGAGAAGTCAGTTTAAAAAATCATACCACTAAAATTCCATTTATGCTATGTCTAACTCTTTTAATCATCTAACATTTATTATATTGTTTCAACACAGAAGAAGAAGAAGTTTCTTTAGAAGAACTTGAAGAAGAATTTGACATTCTTGAGGTATCAAAATATATTATTTCTACCCATCACCCCCACCATTGTCTGGTTCTTATATTTGCAAGTAAAATGTGTTAATAACTTTATAAGGAGAACAAAGACAGTATTCAACAAGAATGTTGAGTTTATGAAATTCATGAAAAAAAGATGCTCTAAATTTATCTAAACTTATCTTGGCTTTCAGAACAGCAAATATTCTGATATTTGTCTGGAAGAAAAATGTATGTTTTTTGTTCTTTTTTGTGTTGTGGCTTTCTGGGTTTCTTATAGTTATTGTTGTCCCTTTGTTTTCTCCTGCATTACAAATGGACCTAAGTATTTCCAGAAACTAGGAGCTAAAGGAGAAGGAATCAGATAGGAATGATTTCTATCAATGCAAATGGTAGCAAGATGAATTTTCTCTTAAAGGGGAAAACTATGATGTGAGTAACTGAGATATCTGAATTATTAAAGAAATTAATTTCCCTAAATTAACTTTTATTTGATTGATTTTTAAGCAATTTTGGGATATATTTTTGCTATTTGGAGAAAACTACCTAGTCTGATCCTAATATTATATTTTTGTTTTCTCATAAAGGAGGAAGAAACAGAAACTATAAGTGAAGATGGTAGTTCAAAAGAAGCACATGATAAGTCAGTGAAATATACAAATTTATTTTAAATTTACAACTTTTATTAAAAATATAAGGCATATATATTCTAGATTTCAGAAGCAACAGTATAGTGTGATTTGAGACTGTGAGCATTGGAGCTGGCCAATTTCAAGATTCATTTTCAGTTCTATCCATACCAGTTATGTTACTGTAGACTATTTAACTTCTTTGTGTTCCTATATTATATAGGAATAATACCTATTTTGCAGAGGTTGTAAAGAGTGAGATAAAATGTAATTCAAGTAGTACTATGCCTAGGTCATAATCACATCGTTTATCTCTTTTTACCTATTTCTTTTTTTTTTCCAAAAGTTTTCAACTATTTCTTAAGGAAATTTTATAATTTAAAAGTAAAGCATCGTTTTGAATGTAGGGTCTATCACTGTATACATGAGTATAATGTATTTATCATTTTAATATGTTAGTCATCATGATAGTGTCTTAGAATCATATAGCATACTAATGATTATATAACTGACCAGAATTTGATACTGTTACAGTTCACTTTCTATTAAGCTAATAGAAGAAAACCATGTGTGTTAAAAATACTGTATTAGCTATCTTATGTAGTTCACTTTGGAATATGGATGTTTTATTCTAATTATTTACAACTCTTCAAAGAAAACAATAAGACGTTTTAAAGGTCTATCTCATGTAATTCTGGACATTTGTTGAATTTCTCTATCCCTTTCTTCTCAAATTTCTCTCTTACATGTCCATTCTGGAAACATATTCATCAACTTTCTGTGACACAGATTATCTTTTTATAGAAGATCTGAAAACTTTCACTATATGTTTACAAGGGGTGATATTTTTCTTTATTTCCTGCAACAAACAATTAATAAAAGCCCTTATTCCTGTGTCTCCTCGTTTTGAATAAACAAGAAGTCTTTAGTTCAGCAAAATGCTTTGAATAGGTAATGATGTTGAAGAATTTGAAAGTTATTTGTACCCAAGACATTTTACCAAATCCTCTTTAAAACTCAGAATTGAATGAAATAAAATAATTGAGGGTAGGAACATTAATGCTCTTGGGTGATTCAGGTTGATACTATAGCTAACATTCTTTGAAAATTTGCTATTTGCCAAATATGGTTCTAAGCCTTTTAGATATAACTCACCAATAGAGCAAGACATTACCTGCATTATAAGTGCAGCATATAGGTAATTTGAAATGAAAGTGAGAGCTGCTGCTTTAAAAAGAAATACAATGCTCCACAGACATTTTCCCAAAAACTTTCATCTTTCTCTTATGGACATACATTGTGCCCACATGCTTCTCTCCTCACGTGTTCCTTCAGTGTGGGTGTGCATGGTTTTAGTTTGAATGTACCTGTATACATATGATCACTCTTGCCCAAATCAAGAACATTAAAACCATTTTATGATTATCTTGTCAGTTCTATTCCTCAAAAACTCCTGAGTCTTCTTCTTCACTTCCCTCCTTCAAGCTCTAATTACTTCTGGCCTCAACCATTTAAAAAGTTGTCTAACTTAGTTTCTTTTCTTCTAGTTCTACCTGCTTCCTATCCATAACCCATATTGCTATCAAGAAACCTATGAAATGCAAATCTAATCAAATTACTGTCCTAAATTGATGTAGTTAAATATCTTAGCATGATATATCATGTATTTTATAGTCTGACCTCTAGGCATCTTTTCATCCTCATTTTCAAGAATTGTTTCCTCTTATACGTGAACTTTGCTTGCAGTTTTTAAAAACAAACCTTATTCTTTCCTGATTCTGTATATATCTCTTTTTAGGATATCTGTCTCCACTTTTCCCCTTCCTAATTCTTCTTATTCTGTGCCACCACAGTCCATGGCTGACCAGTAAACTTTTACTTACGTATAAGAATTATTATTAATTCTTGAGAATTCTTTTTGATTTCCCTGAGCAAATTGAGCACTCCTTCCTTTCTTGGTGTGTTTTCAAAATATCTCATACAATATTTTATTATCCACACTACATATCTTCACATTATACACCTTTTTATATATAATTCCACTCTGTGTGTATACTTTTTTCCAACATGATCACACTTGTTTCTACTACATAAAAATACATAGATTTATGAATGTGTAATATTTTTACATATAATATAATATATAAATAAACTATATGTGTTTGTCTTTCCCACTAGATGTTGATGCCTCGAAGGGCAAGGCTATCTTTTGATTATATTTTTATATCCCTTA
The DNA here is from genome assembly GCF_021218885.2 of Marmota monax. Classification (NCBI taxonomy): domain Eukaryota; kingdom Metazoa; phylum Chordata; class Mammalia; order Rodentia; family Sciuridae; genus Marmota; species Marmota monax. The sequence continues at coordinate 22,880,204 of NW_026692781.1, forward strand.
CCACCTCCTGGTATGTTTGAGTCATGAAATAAAATTTTGCTCATTCATTCAACGTATATTTTTTAGGGCTTGCTCTTTTGTACTAGGAGCTGTTCTAGATCCTGGAAAAATAAAGAGTACAAATCATGTCAAGGTCATGGCCTTTATAGACTATATATTCTGGGTTTAGTGGTTATATTAATTAATTAATATAAACTTCCTAAGCACACTCTTGATATATAGAAAATATGTAATGAAGCAGTCTGTTTTCTGTGGGATCATTTGCTTATATTTCTCAAAATATTAATCTCAATTATCATTCTAAACAATTATCTGAACTGATGCTATTGTTGTATTTTCTTTTTTGTAGCATAAGAACACCTCAAAAAGTATCCCTCAGGAGTATCTCATCAATGACAGATGAAGAGGTTAGGATTAAATTAATTAATTTGTCGACTTTTATGGATTTAATGACCAAAAAGTAAAATATTATTAATTCCTAAAAAATAGTTCTTTAATAATTTAATTGTCATGACATTTTTCTTAAGTCCCTAAATCTCTTCTATACATTCATATTTGTATGTGTATTCCTAAGTATTATGTGATGTGTCATAATATGAGAATAGCCTCAAGCTATAAATATAGTTAAGAGTAGTATTATATACAACGGATTGGTAGCACCTTCTGGAAGCTGCTGGAAATTTGACTATTTCAAATATACAGAAGCTAACAAACATAGCTATATTTTTTTTAGATCCAAGGATTGAAAGTATAGTCTGTAGTCCAACAGTATTAGCACTACCTCCCCCTTGCCTCCAACTCTGTTGAATCATAATCTGAATTTTTACAAAATCCCATAGTTATTTACAACTTTACTGTAAATCTTTTTTTTAAGAATTAAAGACATATACAGCTAAGCCTGTCCCTTCACCATTCTATTCGACCTCACTCCCTCTGTCTAATCCTGAGGTGCTAGTTGTCCTAAGATAGATATGTATCCTTCCTATCTGTATTTTTATCATATAAGTTTGTATCCCTAAATACACACACACACACACACACACACACACAGTTTTTAAACTTTATGTAAGTATATAAGTACAAAGTTTTTCCATGACTGTTTTCACTGAGCAGTATTTTTGAGGTTTATCTATTTTTGATATCTTAATCAAGAAATCCTTACCTTTGTGTTACCAAGAATTTTCTCTTTTATTTTCTTTTAATATATTTACTACTTTCTTTTTTCATATTTTTCAGAGACCCTAGACAATGGAGATGAATTGATTCAGGCTATTACAATAGGAATTATGTTCATTAAGAGAACTCAAGTTAGAGATGGAATTTTGTAAAGGCAGGTGAACTAAGGAGTCACTCATTGAGAAAGGGTGGAAATATGTCACATATAGGAATGTGTGTAAGCAAGGTAGCTCTTTGTAGTCCCTCAGACATAAAAGGGTTTTTACAGCTGTCACTGATTTCAGGGAACACAGAGTTCAGATAAAATTCAACATGATCACATTTAAGAATTAACTAATCTGTTTTTATTTTGTATATGGTATCTAATTAATACTTCTTCTTTATTATTACATGGATATAGTCAGTTTTCAGTTATCCTGATATAGTTACAGAGGTCATCTTTCTTCCACTAATTTCTGGATTCTCTATTTTATTGAAGTGTTCTGTTTGCCTAACCCAGAGTTACAACATTGTTTTTAATTATTTCAGTTTTATAAAATAAATCTGTTTTAAATTTAAACTGGAAAAAGCATCCAGTTGCTGAGTATGTATGCACAAATATATCTTCAATAGATCAAGCTTCTTAATTGTGGTGTTAATACAAGAAGCATATATGAACTTTTTTGTTTGTTTCTTTGTTCTGCTACTTTTTTAATACAGAGGAAGGTAGAAAATCTTCCAACTATGACTATTTTTTTTTCTTGTGGCTCTGTTAAGTTGCTATATTTTGATGCTATGTTATTAGATGCATACAAATTTAGAATTCTTGTAACTTGTTGATTAAAGCCCCATGTAATAACCTTCTTTAAAGTTTTAAATAAATTTTATCTTTAAATCTATTTCATTTGATATAAATATAGCTATATCAGCTTTCCATTTTGTTAATATTTGGCAGACATTTCCATCTTTTTTCTTTCAGCAATTCTGTATCCTCATGCTGAATTTTTACTGTTAAGTCTTATAATAATTAGAAAAATGTTCTTAATATTTGTAGTAACTATTGATTTGTTTACTATTTTCTATCTTATTTGTGTGTTTTCTGTTAGTCTCTCTGTCTCTGCCTCTCTATGTGTGTTTTTTTTTTCTTTTGACATATTTCTTTTCCTTGTTCCAATGGGAGATGTTTTCTTCTTGGTTACCTACTACTTTGAAAGTTAATTCTGTATTTTGAGGGAATTTTTCCCCCAAAGTTTATTTTAATGCTTCACGTATGTTTCTTAAGCCATTTTTTATTCTGGGCTAACCTCAGTGACTCAGTTTTTATAGATTAATGATAATTGGTATAAAATTCAGCAATTTATAAAATATTTTCGTATATATAATATATATGTATGTGTATATATATATGTATATATATATATATATATATAAACTAGCTTAATTCTGTCTTATATTTACTGTCATGGATTTCTTCGCTTCACATGCCTTTCTTGGAAAATTAATTCATATTTCTTTTTTTTCCTCTAAAGTTAGTTTTTTAAAAAATTTGTTCTAATTAGTTATACATGACAGTACAATGCATTTTGACACATCATAATTAAATGGAGTATAACTTCTCATTCTTCTGGTTGTACATAATGTAGAATCACATTAGTCATGTAATTACATATGTACATAGGGTAATAATGTCCGTTTCATTCTACTATCCTTCCTACCCCCACACCCTTCCCTGCAATTCACTCCCCTCTGCCTAATGCAAAGTATCACTGTTTTTCCCTGGCCACCCTCCCCATTGTGAATTAGCATCCGCAGATCAGAGAAAACATTTGGCCTTTTGGTTTTTTTGGGTTGGCTTATTTCCCTTAGCATGATAGTCCCAGCTTCATCCATTTACTGGTGAATGCCATAATTTCATTATTCTTTAAGGCTGAGTAATATTTCATTAAATATATATATATATATATATATATATATATATATATATTTATTTATTTATTTATTTATGATATATATTTGATATATATACCACATTTTCTTTATCCATTCATCTGTTGAACAGCACCTAGGTTGGTTCCATAGTTTTGCTATTGTGAATTGAGCTACTATAAACATTGATGTGGCTGTGTCACTATAGTATGCTGATTTTAAGTCCTTTGGACATAAACTAAGAGTGGGAGAACTGGGTCAGATGGAGGTTCCATTCCAAGTTTTCTGAGGAATCTCCATACTGCTTTCCAAAATGGTTGTACCAATTTGCAGTCCCACCAGCAATATATGAATATAACCTTTCCCCGACATTTTTGCCAACATTTGTTATTTGTATTCTTGATAATTGCTATTCTGACTGGAGTAAGATAAAATCTTACAGTAGTTTTGATTTGCATTTCTCTTATTGCTAGAGTTGTTTTTTAAGCCACCACATTATTATTTCCATTGAGATAGTTGGTTTCTGTATTGCCAGAAATGGATAAATTAAATTTTTTTCAGCCTTCATACTTTCTTGCTTTTTTGTTTTGTTTTTGGTACTGAGTATTGAACCCAGGGATGCTTTAACACTGAGCTATATCCCCAGCCTTTTTATTTTTTATTTTGATATAAGGCCTCACTAAGTTGCTTAGGGCCTCACTGAATTGCAAAAGTTGATCTTGAACTTGAAATCCTCCTACTTCAGCTTCCCGAGTTGCTGGGATTACAGGTGTGCCCCCCTATGCCCAGCCATACTTTCTTGATCCATGGTTTCTTTTAGGTTATTTGACAATGAATTTAAGACTTTTTTGCATAATTTTGAAATCTTGAAATATACTGTGACAGACACAATTGTGTGTGAGGGTGTGTATGTGTATGCGTGTTTGTTTATTTGTCCTTTCTATCCTGATTATATCAATGAGGAGTCTTCTGTGTTGTTGTTTTTTTTTCTTGATATATAATTCCTTTGGCTATCACCCTCTTTATCTCTCCTTTGTAACCTGTTATACTAAAAGCATTATCTATATTTTTTCTCTACTTTTAACTTTCCATTTGTTTTTAGATTAAATTATAAATTGTACAGTGTTGCTATTTTAGAAAAGATAGAACTATTGAAAACCAAAAACAGGAAAAAAAAAATCTAAATTCCTACCCAGGGCAATTTCTATCCTTTCAGATTTTTTTTTCTGTGTACCTACACAGTATTTGTGAAAATTAGCTTAGTATTAAACATGTTCACCTGTGTCTTGTTTTTCTGTTTATCAATTATTAATACATTTTCATGTCCGTAATTACAGATTTGAATCATCATGTTAACTATAGCATAGTATTTCATTATGTGGAAGTTAAACAGCATTGAATTATTACAGTTTAGTTTGTTTCCAGTTTTTTTTTTTTTAAGTTTGGGGTTTGGTTTTTTGTTTTGTTTATTCTTACAGTCTTTTAAGCTTATAAAATAATTTACTTATTCATATATTTTCAGAGACTTAATATGAGAATTAAGAAATTTGGTATAATTACAAATGAAGAATTCAGAAAATCATCAGGAACTTCTTGGTAATTCCTGCATTTCTCATTGAAGTTCCTTTTAAAATTTTAAATGCACAATTTGAAATATTTTTTAGTCATAAGTTTCTCATAGAGCTTTTCTTTTTTATTTTTTCTTTCAAGCATTGGATTCAATATGTCAACTGGTATGTACTATCATTATTCTAAGTATTACATAAGTTCTGTTAAACATGCATAGGACACAAATACCATCAATAAGTATGAGGTCTCAGAAATTATCATTCTTTGGTCACTCCATGTATAGAATTTTAAACAAAAACCAACACTTCAGTGTTCACTTGCCTCTTTTGATTTTTCATTATTTAAATTTTTTTGTTTTTTCCCAAGAGGGGAGGATAAAAATAAGGAAGCATATCTATTTTGTTGCAGAATGTGGCAGCATATGTTCCTTTCCTTTTAAGCAGTTTAAATAAAAATTGCCCTTTATTAATAATCTGATGATTATTAGAAAAGCTAAAGAGAAATAAACTATTTATTAGGAAGAAAAGAAATAATATGGATTAATAAGATATATATTAGGTAATATTTCAAAATATTTTTGTAGTATCAAATATAGAAAAAATCAGAATTGCAAACTAGAGAAATCATGGAACAGAAAAGAGTAAAATTTGTGTAAGAGCTACATACCTCACATAACTATACATTTTTCTAAACAATTTTTGGAAAGATATAAAGACTTTACAAAATGTTATTAGGTTTAATTTTAATTATAGTATAAGATTATAGACTGATAAAATTTCTCTAAAATAATATAAACATTGTGAAAGTTTAATTGCATGCATTTAACTTATATTAAAAACACACTTGGGAATTAATTTTCTAACCACTATTCTTAGATAACTCAATTGTTTTTAAAATATTGCACATTAATGTATATTCATAATGATGATTCTTAGGACAAGAAAAGTTCACAAAAGATTATGTATTTATCAATATACTTTATGTTAAACATATTTTTTAGTTCTTGTAAAATAAATAATTAACATTGTCATCAGCATTAGGACCAATAGCCATCTGAATAACATTAGAATATTAAGAAAATTCAAACTGTTAGAGCATCTGTATTGGAAATGGAGATGGTACATTGCCTGTGGAACATACTTTAGATGATAAGGTTGCATGATTATATGTATGATTAAGAAAGGAAAGTTAGCATTTTATAGTTACTCTTTATATATAAAATTTTAAATTTATAAGTATTAAGTGGGAGTGATTAAAAGGTTATTCAAATTTTTCTTTTTGATACAAGTACTTTTTCAGCAACATTTTATAGCTTAAAATATGTTTGATTACACATATTTATTATTGATTAGTGTGTATATCAAGAAATAGAGTGAATAAAGTCAGTAGTCATGCTTCCTCTTTTATATAGTACTTGGTGCCTCATAAATTGCCATTATATACTTTTTTCATGGAAACACTGTGGATCAATACTATATTTTACAGATGAAAGAAACAGTGTTAAAGGAACTAACCCAAAGGTAGTCCCCTAGTAAAATCTCTTTGTCCTCATTTTAGTTTTCTTCCTTTCATTCTAGCATTCTGTGTAGTGGCTTATAGAATTATGGATCCATTTATACTTAGATAATATAAAGGTAAGCTATTTATTTCTTGGGGTGTTTTTGTTTTTGTGGTGCTAGGATCAACCCCAGGGCCTTGTAAAGGCTAAGCACATGCTCTACCATTCAACTACTCTTGGCCCCCATTTGTTTCATTCTTCTCTAAATAGAGCACAGCCCAAGAAAAGGTTATCTTATGGATTTCTTAATGTAAAATCTATCATCATCACCATGTTGTGGATAGTACCTGTTTTTTAAGGTCACTGTTGGGAAAAAGCTATTTGAAAAGAAGCAGTGGTTTTCTAAGTCTTTGTGCAATTATTAATATTTATGGACATCCATCTTAAATACTCATATTGGCACAACCTATCTTGAGTGAAAATATGGCTTAAAAGAGATTATTTGTGCATTACTAAGATTACTGAATCTACAATATTCAAACTATGGCTCTGGCACTTAGAAACCTTAGAAAAGTCATTTATCCCTTTTGAACTTTAGTTTCTCACTTTAAAAAATGACAAGAATATCTGTTTCCTGACAGTATTATTCAAAATGAAACAAGAACATATATGCCAAAGCACTATGTAGATATTCTCATTCATTACTGCTAAAAGGACATGCATTTCTGTACCTCTGTCACTTTTCTATCCAAGAGAGAAGCATGAGGTTAAGTAGGCCTCTTTGATTCGGAAATTCCAACTCTAGTGAGATATACAAATGCTTATATTCAGCAGTGACGTTTTCACCTAAAAGAAAACTTAATTCTTTGATAAGGTATGACATATTGTATAAAACAGTTACTTCCAAAGCAGTATATACCACTGTAAAACTAAATTAAAATAAAGTAATTATTTCATAATTTATTTTTCCCAAAATCTATATTTTTAAGTCTTTTGAGATCAAGGAGAGCTGCAAGTGTATATTTAAAAAGTTGATACATTAGTTGCATTTGTACAGTGTCCCAGGTTTCTACTTGTATGAAGCTGCTTAGAGAAGTGTTTTGAACTTTATTATTTAATTAAAGTGGTGTGAAAATGCCAAAGCTTACCTCATATTCAAGGGCTCACTGAATAAAGGTATAACTTGAAGTATGTAGTTGTAACAAAATTGATATTTACAGTCTCTCTCTACCTGCCACATAAATCAAAATTTGATCCTTTTAGTAGTTCTTATAGTATTTACAGTATTTAAAATATTTGATCCTTATAGTATTTTCAGTCTCTCCCTATCTGCCACAAAATTTTATCCTTATTACCTATAGCAAATAAAGTAATTTTAGATTCCTCTAGTAAAAGGAAATTTTTATCCTCTTGTCTTCAAGGTGCACAGTCTGTAGAACACCTTGAATCCATTGCTACTATTGAAGTTTTAAATATTTGTTATGTTATAAGTACTTCTTCCTTTAATCTATGGTAGTTTATAGCTGTTAAATTGGATCAGTACTGCATATTAATTTCTAGGCTTTCATCAGCAGTTGCAAACTCCCAAGCTTTAATTACATCTTAGAACAAAAGAAGACTTGGGACTTCCTCTCTAGAATTTACAATTAACATAAGGGAGAGAAATTTTATAGCACAATGTAATTATTTTTTACAGTGTTAGGGAGGGCAATAAGTAAGAGATGTCCCAAAGAAAGATAGCATTTTGGTTGTCTTTTATTATAATTTTAGAGTGATATTTTGAATTGGATTGTAAACAAAACATGAACAGAATGAAAGAGTGAATAACATTTTTAACGTTTTTTTCTTAATTTGGATATTCATCATCAGACTTTGCATGTTACCATGAATTCTCAAAGTGTCAGATTTTCCTGTTTATTTAAACATGTATTTATCAGGCACTTAATAGATTAGGAACTATGCTGGGTACACTTCTACATATAATCTTCATAATCATGCTGTGAGGACAATATTGGAAGGGAGGAAATTAAAATTCAAGAAAGAAATTAATACAAGAAACAGCTGGTTAGTGAAATGTAAGGTATTTAAACCGATCTTTTCAATTCTATGGGTTCTTAATTTTTTCAAATATGAATTACTTCTTAATTTTATCATTAATAGCAGTTCACTGTAGAAAATTTGAAGAATACAAACTAAAAAGGAGTAAATAAGCCTGGTGTGGTGGCACGTACCTGTTAGTTATCCCAGAAACTCAAGAAGCCAAGACATGAAGATTGTAAGTTTGAGTCCATCCTCAGCAATGTAGTGAGACCCTGTCTCAAAATAACAAAAAAGACTGGCAGGTGTAGCTCAGTAGTAAAGAGCACCCCTGGGTTAAATCTCCAGTACCAGAATAAAATGAAAATAAAAGGAGAAGGAAAAAATAAAAATATCCATGATCTCGCCACCCAGAAATAATAGTTTTATTTTCTTCTAATATTTTTGATGTAGATTTCATATAGTTGGAATATTTCGTATGTGCAGCATAATCCTTTTTGCATTTTTCACTGTATAAACATTATCCCATCTTGAAAATAATTTAAGTGTTATTTTTAATAACTGCATAGCATTCCAACCTGTAGGTACATGGTTATTTAATTAAACATTCTCTTAGATTTTAACATTTCAATTGTAATGATGTTTCTCATATTTGATTGAAAGTTTCAATATAATGGACTGAGAGTATAGCTTAGTGATAGATGCCTACCCTATGTTTGATCCAAAGCACTAACAAAAAAGAAAATAAAAGAGACAATTTTAATATATTGTTTAATGCTTAAATAAATTTATAAGTATGTAAGAAACCAAGAAAAAATATTTGCCAAATATGTTATTGCTATCTTTTATGAGAATTTTAAATTGCATGAGAAATGTAATTTCATATGCAGAAAGGAAAATTCTAAACTGTATACATCTGTCTCTTAATCCAAGTTATCTTAATTATGTGTAACCTCTAACACACAAACAAAAGACTGGGGAAAATTAGACTGAAGTCTTAAAAGTTGTCACTATCTCTTACCTCCATTATTAAAATATCTTCCTAACTGACCTCTTAATTCCACTTTTGCATCCTAAAAGTCCTTTAAATTCACACACTGCCAGAGAAATCTATTTAATACAAAATTGTAGGTCATTTCTGCACAACTTTTCCAGTGGTTTTGGCAGGGTAAAATCCAAAGTTCTTAGCATGATCTACAAAGTCTCCCATCTCCCAACTTCCATTTTTCTAATTTTAATTTTCTACCTCTGATCCTGTGTTTACTTTCTCTAGCCACATCTGCTTCTTGGCTTTTCCTTCAAAGGGTTGAACATGTTCTTTTGGGGTTTTTCTTGTTGCTTTTCCTTCTGGATTGCTCTTCCTCAAGATGTATGCATTATTTGCTAATTCACTTGAAGTTTCTGCTTGAATATCATTTATCAGAAAGGACTTCCCTAACCACTCTATTTTTTTTTCATAGCAAAAATCATTTTTATTTGTTCTTTTTAGACATATATGATGGTAGAGTTTATTTTGACATACATACATGGAATATAACTTATTCTTGTGGGACCTAAGTGAACACATCTAAGTGATGTGGAGATGTGCACTGAGGTATATTCATATATGAATAAAGGAAAGTTATGTCCAATTCATTCTACTGTCTTTCCTATTACCAACCCCTCCCCTCATTGTATGTGCTTTTATCTAATCCTTTGAACTTCTGATCTTCCCTGCTCCTTCCCCCGCCTTATTGTGTGTTAGTATCCTCATATTCCATGTTTTAGCTTTTATGCTGCTGTGACTAAGGACTCAACCAGAACAGCTATAGAGGAGGAAAAGTTTATTTAAGGGCTCATGCTTTCAGAGGTCTCAATCCATATACGGCATGCTCCATTCCTCAGGGCTCAAGATGAGGCAGGACATCATATAGAACATCATATGGCAGAACGGAAGCAGCACACATGATGATCAGGAGGCAGAGAGAGAGACTCTACAGATACAAAATATATACCCAAAGCTACGAACCCAATGCCCCACCTCCTCCAGCCACATCCCACCAACCTTCAGTTACCATTCAATTAATCCCATCAGGTGATTGATTCACTGATTGAGTTAATGTTCTGGTAACCCAATCATTTCTTCTCTGAACCTTCTTACATTGTCTCACATGTGAACTTTTGGGGACACCTCACATCCAAAACATAACATTTGGCCTTTGGATTTGGGGGATTGGCTTATTTCACTTTGCATGATAATCTCCAGATCTGTCCGTTTACCAGCAGAAGTCATAAAGTCATTCTTTTTTATAGCTGAGTAAATTCCCTTGTGTATATATACCTTATTTTCTTTATCCAATCATCTGTGAAGGGCACCTAGGTTGGTTCCATAGCTTAGCTATTGTGAAAGGAACTGCTATACATATTTATGTGACTATGTCAATGTAATAAGCTCATTTTAAGTCCTTTGGGTATCTACCAAGGAGTGGGATAACTGGTTCAAATGGTGGTTCCATTCCATGTTTTCTGAGGACTCTCCATATTGCTTTCCATAGTGGTTGCACCAATTTGCAGCTCACCAGTAGTGTATGAGAGTACCTTTCCTCTGCATCCTGTATTGTAACCTGTATTCCTGATAATTTCCATTCTGACTGGAGTGAGATTGAAACTGGAGTGAGATTAAAACTCAGTTTTAAATTGCATTTCTATGATTGCTAGAGATGCTAACCACTCTACTTCAAAAAAATAGTATCCATTCCTTCCCTTAACTCTGCACTGATTACCTACTTTATTTTTTTTAAACCACTGACCTTGTCTCTGTTTAACGGTTTGTTTATTTCTGTTCACCATATATTTCATGATAACGAGAATTTATTTGGTATTATTGCTGAATTCCCCCAAACAGAACAGGGCATGTAGTAGACACTCAGTATTTCTTTGTTGAAAAATGAATGATTTTAATTTTCTCCCATGTATTTTCCTATGCTTTAGATATTTTGCTTTACTGAATAAATACACATAAACCTAAAAATTTCACTAAATAACAGTTCTCAAGGAATTTATCCATTATTTCTAGGTTATCCAATTTGTTGGTTTATAGTTACTCATAGTCCAGGCATCTATCAAAGATATTGAGAGTTTGGTGCAAACTACCACAATAAAGCAAATATTGCAGTAAAGCCAGTCACACATACTTTTTGTTTCTCAGTGCATATAAAAATTATGTTTATACTGTAAATTTATTCAATTTGCAATAGATTTGTGTATTAAAAACAATGTATATACCTTTATTTAAAAGCTATTGCTAGGGCTGGAGATGTAGCTCAGTGGTAGAGTGCCTGCATGTATAAGCCCCAGGTTCAATCCCTAATACCTCAAAATAAATAGATAGATAGATAAAACATAAAAACTATTGCTAAAAAATGGTAATGACCATCTGAGCTGTTAGAAAAAATGACTTGATCAATACAGGGTTGTCACAAACCTTCAATTTGTTTTTTAAAAAAAGTTTAAAAAGTGCAGTAAAGCAAACACCCACTAAAACAAAGAATGCCTGCAGTTTCTTAGGTTACTTTGTATTGCTGTGGTACCAGTTACGATTTCTCCTCTTTCATTTCTTATTTTAATTGGGTCCTTCCCACCCTTGGTTAGTCTATCTAAAGGTTTGTCAATTTTGTCTTGTCAAAAAACCAACCTAGTTTTGTTGGGTTTTTTTTTTTTCTAGTGTCTATTTCATTTATTATTCATCTAGTCTGTGATTTTCTTCTACTAACTTTGGACTCATTTAGTTCATCCTTTCCTAGTTCTTTAGGTATGAAATTAGGTATTATATTTGAGAGCTTTCTTTTTTCTTCATGTGGATGTTTGTCACTATGTACTTTATTAGAATTGCTTTTGCTGCATCTCGTAAGTTTTGGTATGTTGTATTTTAGTCTTCATTAGTTTGGAGATTTCACTTTTGATTTTTTTCTTTGACTCATTAATTGTTCAGGAATGTATAATTTGATTTCCATATATTTGTAAATTTTCCAAATTTAATCCTATTATTTCTAGTTTTATACCATTATTGTAAGACAATTGATATGATTTTCAGTTTTAAATTTGATAAGACTTATTCTGTGGCCTAATAAATTATCTATCCTGGAGAATGTTCCATGGACATATGAGGAAAACGTGTATTCTGCTACTCCTGTGTGGAGTTTCCTGTATAATTTTTAGGTCCATTATAGGATTGAACAATTGTTCAAGTCTAATTTTCTGTCTGAATGATCTATCTGTTGTCGAAATTGGAATATTGAAGTCCCCTACTGTTACAGTATTGTTATGTTTCTTGCTTTGGATATGTTAATATTTACATTATATTTATGTTCCAATGTTGAATTCATGTATACTTACTATGTCCTCTTGAGAAATTGACCCCTTTATTATTACACAATAACCTATTAACCTTTTCTTGTTTTTACAATTTTTTTTTTACTTAAAATCTATTTTGTCTTGTATAAGAATAGTCACTTTTGCTTTCTTTTGCTTACCATTTGCATGGAATACATTTTTTCCCCACCCTTCACTTTCAATTAATATATGTTCTCAAAGCTAAAGCAAGTCTCTTATAGGCAGCATATAGTTGGGTCTTCTTTTCTTGTCCAGTTAGCCACTTTATGTCTTTTGATTAGCGAATTTAATCCATTTACATTCAGGGTAATTATTAGTAGATAAGGACTTGCTGTTTCCATCTTGTTGATTATTTTCTGCTGTTTTGTGAATCTTCCGTTTCTTCCTCTCTCGCTGTATTCTGTGTGTGTGTGTGTATGTGTGTGTTTGATTTGTTTGTTTTCTGTAAACTTTGATTCTTTTATCTTTTGTGTACCAACTATAGATTGTAGTGTTGTGCAACATCTTAGAGTTATGACAGTCTGTTTTAAGCTGATAACAATTTAACTTTGTTCACATACAAAAACTTTACACTTTTACCCCCTCAAACATACATTTTATGTTTTTTATTACAGTTTACATCCTTTTATATTACATATCCATTAAAAAATTATTGTAACTATAGCTTTATTTAATATTTTTGTCTTTTAAGATTTCTGAATTATCTTTTATTCTTAGGCAAAGAAAACACCGATATGGTAAGCAATATTTACTGTACAAAATTTTGAATTGATATTTCAGCTAATGATTTATATTATGTTTTCTGTATGCCTTAACTCCTTGATGAATAACAACTGGTATCAACAGTGATGTTAAGTTTACATTTAGAGTTGTGATGAGGTATTTTTTTCAAGTACAGAAATAATTTCTGTAACATCGGTCAAATGTCTGTACTGAAGTAATATGTTTTGCTTTGGGTTTATGCTTGGTTATCTTCTGTAATTGAACATGTTCTGAATTTAGCTTTATGACTTAAGTTTTATTAACTATAGTTATCATTTGAAATTTGTGGAGCAGATATTTACCTTTGTGGTGTAAAATTGTTAAATCATGGTCAAATAGAAATGAAGGGGTATTTTTATTAACTTTAGAACAAACATTAAAAGCTCTATTTGCATAACAATTGGGAAAAATTATACATCTACTTTTTATAAAGGAAATTCATGAAGGAAGCATGCTTTTAAAAACTAGTTTGACAGGAATAAAGGATAAGAGTTGCAGTCTTATATCAGCATTGAATGCTGTGTATTTTTTATTGTGTTTTTAAAATTTTTTTTGAGTTTATGGTATTACAAGTCTTGGTTCACAGAATTATTCCTTTACTTACCTGAATACTTACTTTCCTGAGAGTGGAATTGGTCAGGCTAATCTGAATAAAGACCAAAAGCTCAGTGTAGAATTATACTTTCCTAAGAAATTTTATGATCACAAGAATTTGTACAGAGATGAAAAAATAATTATTCCAAAGTTTATTTTCTCTCTTTCTCAAAGTCAGTCTCTCTCCTTTTTCCTCATTCTCCCTCTCCCCCTCCCCTTATGCTTTCCTGTCTTCCTCCCTAATTGTAAGAGTTGAAGCATAGTCAAATTTTTTATTGCTAATCAGTACTTAAAATTATAATCAGGTATTAAATTGCTAATGTGGTAGTCATAAAAGTCACTTAAATTCTTAGCAAATACAAACACTTATTTAGGATGTAAAACAAGTGATACATAGCATATCTGAAGGTAACTTTTAAATGTTTTTATTTGTAAGCATTCTTTTGTAACTTACTACTTACACTGTAGATTAGACATTATTTATTCGACTTAAATTTTATCTTAATATGTATTTCATTTTTAAGCACTGTTCACATCTAAACTAAAGCAAAGGCAGAATTCTTCCCATAGATTTAAAATAAACTTCTTTCTAGATACTTTTGTAAAGGAAGTTCCCTGTGTATTATTACTCTGTGGATTCATGTATTGATGCAAAATTTATTTCAACCTTTGAAAACTAGAGAGTGTATATAAGAAGAATTTTGCTCTGAAGAAATGTTGCACAATAGCAAGCATATGGAAAGGAGACTATTATGTCCTAAGATTTACCAGATGGATAACCCCATCTTGGTTGTAGATATTGGGAACAATACTGAAACCACGAAAAATCTAGTTTCAACCTGCCCAATGAAGTCCATGACTTCAGAAAAAGAGTAAAAAGAAAATAAAAAGTTTAATTGGCAACAAGGTGGCAGGTAGAAGAAGTAGAGTTGTCACTCTAATTCCATCTTGCCAAGGGTCATAGGTGAAAGCTTATATGGGATTTCTGGGGAGTCTAATTTTAACCACAGCCAGGTGGTCACTGGGATGGTCATTAATTTTTGCAGTAATAAGTTCTCTTGACATGATTTTGAGATTGTCCCCAAGTTGTCAGGCATTCCTATAAGCCTTTTAAAGACACATTACCAATTAGGAGGTCATATGACTGGTAGTGTTCAAGCAGGACCAAATTCAGTTAATTTTGGGAGCAATGAGGAATAACGAAGTGAGGCAAAACAGAAACAATGAAAAACAGACTTGCTAGTGGTAGAAGCAATTTAGCATATTCATTGACTTCCATTCTCCACTATTTGTTTCATTACATAATCCTGTATGAGGTGAGAAAGGAGGGGTACCAATTCAATCTGGCTACTTCTGCTGGACAGGGATATAGTAAGGGACCACAGAGATCTGCTGATCAGAAAATTCTTTAGTTCCACTTTTGGGTCCCTGATTAAGGGATAAGGTTTCCTGTTCTGTCATATCATGACATTGCCCCTGGTATAGCCTTTTGTATAAATTTTCCCTGTAGGTGGGACAATACATTGCACAGCACGGTATAAGTCCCAGGCAAATGATTCCTGTCAATCTTTTAGTAAGAGCCTTTCCACAAGAGTTTCCCCAGAACCATATGGAAACCATCCATTTAGATTTAAAGTGCAGTCATAGGTCCTTGTCTTAATTTGGGTGTGCATGGCCTGCAGAGCTAAAGAGATGTTTCCTGAATTGTCTCTAATATATATTCACCATTCAGCTTTTATAATTGCACATGTTCTTCCCTGAGATACAGTTGAAATATCTGATGCCATTCAGTTTAAGAGAACACCTTTTTTCATCAAAGCTACTTCTATATTAAGTAAGGAGATCTTTTTAGCACTGTTATTTAAGCTTTCTTTCCCATGCACCACAATACATCTTCCAGACTAATCTGAGGAATAAATCCTGACACTAGATGATCATACCACTGAAAAACAGATCGAGTCCAGCTATGTAGGAAGTTGGGAAGATTTGTGGACTAATCTATTTCCTTTACCCATCTCCCATTTATCCAAGTATACCCTATGGTGCATCTCCCCAACCAACTCTGAGAAAACCAGGGCCAGAAATTCATTCCATGTAGCCATGGCTAACTATGTATTTTTGGACCTGAGTATTCAGTCAGTTCCAAACCAGTCTTAGACCTGTAAAATCACAACATAATGACATTGATAAATAGGAACTTTTCTTCACTCCCAAGTGCATCTAAGCCATATATGTGTGATCATGTTGCTCTCAACAGATTATAGCCCTCTGATTTAGCTCTCCCGCAGTAGGTGTAAGGCAAATAAATTCATCTAAGATTTGGAAGTATCTTTGTATCTATGGTTGTTTGCTAGGATTTTGGAGAGCAGTGGTATGGATTTATCTGATTGGGCTTTACAAATGTCAGGTGTTTCCATGATCTTGTGTGACTTATCAAAGGCTGATACCTGCCATTGTAATGCAATAGTGAACAGTTAGTAGAATGACATAGGTTCCTGTCCATTTAATATAGATAGGAAGCACTCTGTCACAGGAGGGAGATTGTGGAATATTATATGTGATGGGCCTGGTGGCATGTAAGAAACTTATACATAGAGGCTTGTTCTAAAGATTGGACATAGTCTTTAATAGGTTGTTCTTTAGAGCAAAAATTCATATTTGTGTCATGTATGGGGCCTGGAATGGTCTACCATATAATATTTTTAAAGGACTTAATTTAACCTTGCCTTAGGGAGCCACATGTATCCTCAGCAGTAGGGGAATAGGCAAAATGTTATACCATGTTAGTTGTGTTTCTCAGCATAATTTAGCTATATTCTTTTTTTTAAAAAGAGAGAATTTTTTATTATTTATTTTTTAGACACAACATCTTTATTTTTTTATTTTATTATTTATTTTGGGACACAACATCTTTATTTTATTTTTATGTGATGCTGAGGATTGAACCCAGTTCCCCGTGCATGCCAGGCGTGGGCATTACCGCTTGAGCCACATCCCCAGCCCAGCTATATTCTTTTTTAAGGTTTTTTTTTTTTTCCCCACCAGTTGATTATAGCCTTCAGGTTAAATGAAGTTTCCATTTGGTGCCTGCTGTACAACTTGTAAAGCAAATGTGGGATCATTGTCACTCTATGGTTTTTGGCAATCCATATCTTGGTATTATCATTACTTCTATTCCCATTTCTTTTCAGGCAGGGAAGGGCTCTACCCATGCAAAAATTATCTACCAAAATCAATAAGTTACGAAGGTTACCTAAGGCTGAACGCATTTGCATAAAGCTGATCTGCCAGTCTTGATAGGGAATTCTCCTTAGAAATGAGTTTTTTCATTGGAAGCTATAAGGAGGTCTTTTGAATATTTTTTAACACATATTAGTCATCCTTGTGTTAACAATTTCACAAACCAGTATAGACCAGGAATAGTTTTATAGTTTTGCGTTCATTGTAAGGTGGCACCTTGACTGTGCTGGGTACTATAGTGAACTCGTTCTAGCATTCAAAGAACAAGGGCCTCTGATCTTAATATGAAGTACTCAATTAATATGATGATATTAATAAGGAGGCACTTCATCCTCAAGGAGATCCCTTGGTAAAACCCCAGTGTATTGTTTGTTTACAGACTTCCTTTGAGTAGTTAGGTGAGAAATCAGGAAAATTTTTCTAAGGCAATAGGGGGCCAGTCATAGCAGGGATTTTTAATTTTGTTTCCCATTTATCTGCCTGGTTGACTAGTTTACGTTTTTCAACATCATTATGTTCTCATTAATGGCCAGGGAAATGCTGATTGCAGGCTATTGAGTCTTATTTTACATCATCTAATAACTATAGGATCTCAGTGCATGTTTAATATCTTTTTGCTGTAGTCTTAACAGTTTATTTTACTTGTAGATTGCCCTGTGGGCATGCATGACCATGAAAGCAAACCTAGAATCAGTATAGATGTCAGCTCTTCCCTTCTGAGAGGATGAGAGTTTGTGTAAGTATGATTAGTTTGGCCTTTTGAGCTGAGGTTTCAGGTGACAGAACATCAGCCTCTATAGTTTCCAGGAGTGTCACAATAGCATATCTTGCACATCTCTTACCTGTTTCAAGAAACTGTAGAAAGTTCCATGTCAGAATCTTATAGGGATTTATTATTAAGGTTTGGTCTGCTGGAATAGACCATCTCAATGACTTATAAAACAGTCATGCTATATTGTACCTTCATTTACAAGTAGCCAGATTTAAGTTGGAAGAAACCTGAAGCTAACATTCAGTTTGTCTCTAATAATAGTCTGATACTTGCCCATTCTCTCTGCTGTCAACTACTAACCCCTTCTTTGTTCTAATAAAGTCATTACATGTTGAGGGACATGCACACTGTAGTAGGTTGTCCCAAAATGAATTCGTCAGCCTCCTACAGCAGGTCAGAGGTAGCAGCAACTGCCTTCAAGCAGAGTGACCATCCTTTCAAAGTCTGGTCTGGTTGTTTTGAAATGTATGCCATAAGATGCAGTGTGGAACCCAACTTTGGGGTTTGTACCCTCAACCTTACACCATTTTTTTTATGCACATAGAGACTGAAAGGCTTGTCAGAATGAGGTAGTCCCAAAACCAGAGCCCAAATCAATCTTACCTTAATGGTATCTAAAGCTTGTTGACACTCAGTGGTTCAATCAAAAGGTTCTATTCCTTTATGGGCTTCATAAAGGTTTGACTTTGAGACCAAATTTCGGAATCCAGATGTGACAGAGAGGCCTGTTATGTCCCAAAATCCTCATAACTGTGTTTGGGTGGTAGGAGTTTTTAGGCAGATTATAGTCCTTTTTCTGTCTAGTAACAGTTTTCTCTATCGCTTAGAAATAGTAAATCCTAGGTATAAACCTGTGCTTGCATATCTAAGTTTTCTTTTGAGACATTTTGTAACTCCAGTCAGTCACATGACTTAAAACTTTATAAACTGTACAAAATGTAGTTCATAGGTAGGGCTAATGATTACCAACATATTGTTATTATAATAGTTGTTACAGTGTGTTGTTTCAATATATTGTAATAACAGTATTTTGAATTAACATTGTAATAACAACCATCCATATGTTGTAATAACAGTCCTATGTCATTTCAAGGTAACATAAATCTTTGGTCAAGACCTCACTGAATAGTACAGAGGAGTTTTTGAATGCCTGTGTGTTCAAACAGTTCCAACAATTCCAGCAGAATTGTCGAGTAACCCTTGTATCAGGATTCTGCTATTTAAAGGCAAACAGAAGTTGAGACTGGACATGTAAGGATATGTAGAAGAAATCATACTTTAATTCTAACACTAAGAATCATCCATATGATTCCGAGACATAGGTTAATAATGTATAGAGTATAGTACCATTGTGTGGCTGTCTTGCATGACTCCATTTACGTCCTGAACAAATCTATATTCATCAGAGTGAGGGTTTTTAACTATGAGGATTCCAGTGTTACAGGGGGACTGGCAGGGTCTGATTAGATTTGTGTTTCTGATTTTTTTTTCAGTCTTACTGTGTTGCCCAGGCTGACCTTAAACTTGTAATCCTCCTATCTGAGCCTCCTGAGTAGTGGGGATTGCATGAATGTGCCATCATGCCCAAATTTACACCTGATTTTTATGGGCTGAATGTTTCTTGTTATGCCCAACATTTCTGTGACCCAGACTTCAGGTTTTATAGTATCATAGATCTCTGGGAAAAGCAGTTCTTTATCCTTCTGTTCTGATCACAGGAAGGCCTTCTGTAACTAACAATGAATGTTCTGGCAGAATTTGTTTTTCCAATTGATCTAGAGAAACGATCACTTGAGTATTTAACTTGCATAGGGCATTGTGTCCAAAGAGGGGAAATGGACATTCCAGAATATATAGAAAGCTATGTTTTAAAGTCTTATCTTCTACTTTTCATTCCAGTAGCTGGAGGAAGGACTTGTCTTGAATTTCTCTCAATATTCCTGTTACTTTGGTAAAAGTTTTAGCTTTCTTTCCTGGTTTGGTCTTTAACACAAATTAGGAAGAACCTGTATCTACAAGGAAGTCAATTGGTTGATTCCTCTACTGTCACTTGTACTCAGGGCTATGTAGGAAAACATGGATAGGATGTCTTGGATCTGTGAGAACTCCTGTGCCCATCAATCTTCATGGATGAAAAGAGCTGTTATTTGTAAAGGATCCTTTCAGTATAGAAAATTATTACTTTTTCAGTTTAACATGTCAGAAGTAGAAAATGGGTTATGCATCTAGACATTCATCCCTCCCCACCATCTGGGGACCCTGTTTATTCATATCCTTGTCTTATTTTTCTGGACATTCATTTTTTCAGTGACCTTCTTCCTTACAGTAGGCACAGTTTTTCTCCAAGGTGTACTTGCCTCTTTTAGGCGGTGCCTTCTTCCCAGTGGGGCAAAGCTTTACCTACCAAGGATGAGCCAGAAAAGTGGCATTTTGTTTGGCATCTCCTTGTTTCACACATTGTTCGCTGTCATTGTTATCCTTAAAAGCAATGTCTACAAACTGAAGTTTTGTTCCTAGAGCCCCTTCCAGGCTGTGTAATTTTTTACTAGATGTCCATAGCACTTTATCCTATCAGTATTAAATTGACCATTCCTATATTGTCAGGGTCTGTATCTGTGTAACACCTGTAGTCCTGGTATATGTTCTCTTGAAATTCTAATAGGGCTTCATCAGGTTTTTGTTGAACTTCCTTTCCCTTGTTCAGGCTCTTGGGACCCTCACTCTTAGTCCTGCTAAAATGTACCAGCAGGGATGCTCTAATCAGGCTTTGCCTCTAGCATCCTTAGGGTGGTTACAGTGGTAGAGACGGTCTTATTTGCTGCTAAATTATTAATGGGGTCATCCAGGTGAAGTTTATGAGCTCCTTTCTAGCTTTATCTGTTCTTATCCTCTTTTCATCCTATTTAAGCATAATATTCATTAAGATATGGACTGGACAGCTACCCATGATGTGTGTTATGTAGCAAAAATGGATGAAAAGAGCTCAGTTATTTGTAAAGGATCCTTTCAGTATGGAAGATTATTACAGTTAAACATGTCAGAAGTGGAAAATGGGTTATGCATCTAGACACACTCAGCAAGTTGCCCCTGAGCATTTGCTCCTATGGGATACTAGCATAATTGAAAGTGCCCTGCTCTTCATGGTGCTCCCTGTCTGAATTACTTTCCTTGTTGGATTGAGAAAATCCATCTGTTGCCCTGACAACCTCAGAGTGCATTTCAGACTATTCCACATGGGGGTGGTATGTTTTATTCTATAGGAAACCAGGATGATGTCCCTGTATCCTGTGAAAGTACTACAGGGATGTTAGGATAAAAGACTCCAGGAGGGCAAGTGTTTAAAGACTGAAATAGTATTGTATCCTTTTCCTCATTCTTTGTTTTACTATTACATATAATCATTATTCCTTAATAATGACAAAATCCTGCTTATCCCTTCTGTTATCCTGATATAATAACATGTAATCCTACACATAAGTGACCTTGTTATTTTTTTTTCCTTTCTGTAGTATAAGTCCAACGGCAAAATGGTATAGTAATTAAGGGAGCATTTACTCCCTTCCCTTGACCCCAAGACATATTGAGACCAGACTGAAAAAAAAAATCATCTTTTTTAAAATCATGGAACTGTAGATATCTTCAGCCCACTTACTCAGAATTAATGCCAAAGGGTTCTTTGGGAGAACTATCACACATTTGCCATAGTGCAGCACAGAAGCAATGACAGAACAGATATGGATACAGAAAAGCAAGTAACAGAAACTAAAACCAGAGATCCAGATTACAAACAGATTTAGGGTTAAAGGTCTGTAACTATTCTCACTCCTGAGGGGCACTCAACTGATTGTCCCACCAGGGAGAGAAGAAAGAGAGCCCATATGGAGGGGAAAGGGAGTTCTTGGGCATGCATTTCAAGGTGACTAACCCTACTCCACAGGCAATTCATTGACTTACCCAGGAACTGTTATGCCACTCTCACAAATGGCATGAGAGGTGACTGGCATTGGAATTGGAAAAATGAGAGAGTGTCCTCAGCACAAATGCTGCTGCAGCCACAGAGCCTTAGCCAAATATTCCCCAATCTGAGATGGTCACTGCCACAGACCCTGCTATTCCTGATTGGCTCACCAAATTTATGTTAGTGAAAAGTCTGGTCCCCCTGCTTCCCAGTGAAGCCCATGATTCAAGGGGTGAGGGGAGAAAGAGCTTTATCAGCAACAAGGTGGCAGGTAGAAGATGAATGACTGTCACTCAGATTCCATCTTGCCACGGGTCATAGGTGAAAAGCTTATATGCAGTTTCTGGGGAGTCTAATTTTAACCATAGCCAGGTGGTCACTGGAATGGTCATTTATTCTTGTAGTAATCAGTTTTCTTGACATGATTTCAAGATTCTCTCCAGGTCATGGGGCATTCCTGAATGCCTAAAGAAAGATTACCAATTAGGAGGTCATATAACTGGTAGTATTCTTTAAGGTTTTCCCTTATTCTTCTTTTCAAGCAAGGCTGACTTCATCAGTTAATTTGGGATGGGGGAAGTGAGGAATAGGGAAGTGAGTCAAAACAGAAGAATGAAAAACAGACTTGCTAGTGCTAGGATCACTTTAATCCATTCATTTGCTTCAATATTTGAACAAACTTATCAGACAAAAAAGCTGAGCTTTGCTACTCATACCATTTATAAAAAATACTATTTGAATATATGGTTATATCACAAGAATGGGATCCTAATTAAAATAAGTTTGCTCCATGTATGTATAATATGTCAAAATACACTCTACTCTCATGTGTCTCAAAACAACAAAAAAGAATATATGGTTATAATTCTGTATTTGTTATTAATGTTAGAAGAAACATGTCAGTGTTTTAAATTGAAATAGGAGGTACACATATTAAAATCATTGAAGTTTGAAAGGGATTTAGAGAATTTCTAGCCAACCTCTTATCTTCCTACAATTTTTTAAGCCATTGTTGTAATTTGTTATGTGATTATTAGATGGACTGTAGTAGCTGTTCAAGTGCTATGTAATGTAAAATCATCATGCCACTTCTAACTGTATTTATGTATGATTGAAAGGCAGTCAAAATTTTAATATAAAAATCTAACAAGTTTAATCTAGAATTTTTTTGGTTATTAGAAATATCCATCTTATAATACTTAAAATTTAATTTTTTAAAAAGCACTAAACTGTCATTTTTATTATATTAAATGGAATCAATAGTTCATTTTACCTCTTGGTTGCCATTTTACCTTATTTCCTCTCAATTGATTAAAATGATACATTGCTTTAGCAAGTATTGTTTTGAAGTCTCAGTTTTCTAAAGGAGCTTCTGTTTGTTTCTTTCTACTTCTAGTTTTTCTTCTATAATTACCTCAAGTGTTACTTTTAGTAATACAGATTGGTTGTTTACCCCTACTTATGAAAATCTTGAAAATCTTTTGCATTTTAAGAATGCAAAATAAAAAGCAATTACTAGAATATATATGTATATCCAATTACAGCAATAATTAGACACTTTAACCTTCTATGGAAAAGAAGCTTTAAAATCCTTTAAAATGTACATTGTACTTTTTGTAAGTTGTTAGACCATAGCATGTCCATAATTATAAACACAAAGCTTTATTTTCTTGATAAACATTCTGACTTATACTATTATAATTAAACATGATGAAAATTAATGTAGTTTGGATAGATGGTTATGGATAGTTATAAAATTTATAGAAGTTGAGGGATTGATGAAGTTTATGTAACTCATGAATTTTTGTATTATGTATTTTATTAAATTATGAATCAGACATGAATCAGCCACATAATTAATTTTCCCACATTTTAGGCATTTAAGTTTTATTAGATTTCACAATAAAATTAGTGTTTTCCTTAATTTTTCTATATAAAAAATGTTTCTTATGTTTCTTTTCAAGATGTAAGTAGCAAGTACTGGGAGTATATCTCAGTTGTAAAGTTTTGGGTTTAGTCCCCAGCAGCAAAAAACAAAAACAAAACAAAAAAACTTAAGCAGCAAACTAACAGAATTTTCATTGATAGTAATGGGTTTCCAGATAATCCAGAAAAACAGTTTCAGCATAATGATGTACATGAGTACATAGTGCTGTGAAACTGCATTTTATTTGAATTTAAAATCAACTATACCTAAACTAAAGAGGAAAAGGTACTTTGGGAAGATCTGAATGCATTGTGTAATCTTGAATAAGCAAAATGGTTAGAGATTACATTTTTTCCTCAAGTATGTAGCCAAAATATAGACATAGTCTCCAGGACTCTTTATATGTACATGTTAAAGAACCTTTTTTTTCTAAAGCTAATTTGAATAATCTCTTTATTTTAGGAAAAGAAAAGAAAGCGACTGGAACGCTTTGGACTCCTTTGATAATCTCTCTAAACTTTTCCTCTCTAAATTTTATATATTAAAAGTAAATATAATGACCAAGTTAAAATATTTCAGTGTTCTGTCTAATCAGTTCCTTAATATTTTCACAGACATTGATTTTGTGATTATCTACTATAATTTATAAATCAAAAAATTAGTTAACTAGATTTGCTAAATTATTAGAATGGAGTCAGTTCTTTTGCCCAGGACATTGAAAGATTATAATATATTATGTGTAAAAAATAAAAGTTAAAAAAAATACCCAAAATTATATAAGTTACATTTATGGCATTCACAAATTTTTAGTTACTTTGTCATGCCTTAAGTGAGTGATTATTGATAATTTATTACAAATATATGGAATTTCCTCATGGTATTTTTAATTTAAATACATATGACCACCTATTAGCTCAAAGTACTTGTCAAAATAAATTGTAAGCTCAAGCCTCATTATCAGTTATAGTTTAAATATAGTGAATATGATACTGTGTTACTTCATAATTTTGATGCTCTTTGTAGTAAATTTGATATAGAACAGTTGCTAAAGAAACACTGTTCAAATGTGTAACCATTTTTATGGAAAACATCTGGGATAATTATAATTAGTTCAGGATGTGTATTGTTTGTTTAAAAACCTCTTAAATTCATGGAGAAAGAAGCGTATCTTTTTCTCAATGACTAGAATAATCCAAATTAATATGAAAAAAATCGTTTATGTTATTGGTAGCTGTGGCTTAGGGTATAATTTTGGAGTATTCCAAAAGGAAATGGGAAGTAACTTTTATGTAAAATGCCAAATTGGCACTTTACACCTGTTAGTGTGTATCGTTTAGAACAGCTGTGTCTTTTATTATCAGTAAACAGATGCAGAAAGTAATGGAATGTTTTAAAGCAATATGTTAATCCTGTCTTCCACTACTGAACTGTCTCACAATATAGTGATTAAATATTGACTGTGCAGCTGTTACTTACAATTATAGAATTTCTTAGTTAATTTATCCTTCCCAGGCCCAAATGTTTTTATATTTGAAGATCTAATGTCTACTCTTCAAGTGTTTCACAAAGTAGTTTGTTTATTACAAGTTGATTGCTAAGATACATTATTTGCATAATTTGGAGACAAATTCATGTGTATAAAATTCTTATTAAATATTTCTATGAATTGACTAGTGTTCTTGGTAGGCTAAATAATTTTCAAAGTTTGTTTATTTTTCATGTTCATTAATATGAAGATAATTATTAAATGTATCAATTTAAATTTTATGCTTGAAAACTGCAATTGGTGAGCTAAAAGGAAATTATTCATCAAATATTTATGAACCAGAGTACTTAATACCTTCTTAGAACAGTTACTGTATTCAGGCAAAACACTCTACAAGTTATTTAAATTATAGTAGCCCTTTTGCAGTTTAATTATGTTTTAATCATTATTTCACCTGTCAGAGAAGATATGTGTTGCTTCATTATCATGTTTACACATAAGCTTGAGGAGCAATTGTCTTAGCTAAAATTATCACTAATATCTAGCATTTACTATGCTCTAATATATGAAATATATTGTGCCAAGAACTTTATTTGTGTTATAGTCATCTTTCCCCATTTGTAGATGGGAAATTCAAACTTAGAAATATACTATAAATTGACCAGTATCTAGGAAATAGTGGAGCCCAGATTTAACCCTAGAAATCTTCACTCTTACACCTCTTATTCTTATAACAACTTGACATTTTGCCTGTCTTTAGCATCTAATATCAACATTATACTGAGGGGAAATAACATGCAAAGTAAACTTTGATAATGCCTTTTTTCAAAGCCACTTTTTGTATCCCGTGTGATGAGTTAGTATATCATTTAGGCAAGTTGCCTAAAAACACATAGCAATTAAAAATGCTTAGAAAGACAGCTCCATTTCTTCGTATCTAATTATAAAATGATTGTGTAATCTGCTCTTCAATACCATCAGGAGTGTCCCTTAACACAGATATCATGATGCAGCCTGAACTAGAAATGATTTTCTGCACCTCTATTTATGATTTTACTTTAATTGTTCTGCTTTTTGGAGATAGCTCTAGCAATCTATCTATTCTTCTTCCTCAAATAACTTTTCTTTGCTTCAAGAGATTTTAAAAAGCAGCTTGATATAGTTTCTACCTGTGTTACATAGTTTTTCTTGTGCCTCATTCACCTAGGAATATTAATTATTATTGAAACAAATTTGTATTAAATAACTGTCCTCTGTCATATATTATTACTAACTATATCTAATGTTCTTATTTTATTATTTGTTATAGGATCTATATTTTATATATGAAAATGACTGAAACTCAGATATTAAGTAAATTGGCCAAGATAACGGCTACCAAATGATGTTTGTATTCATTTGATTTTTCTAAAAAATAAAAAAACCCTAAAAATTTAAGAGAGACACTTTAACTAGACAGTTAATCATTTTTGTTGAGGGTTTTAAAATTTCAATCTCCAACAGATGGTTATTTCAATGTAGTTTCCCTTGACACTGATGAGAATGCTTATAAGATTAACTAGGATCAGCAATGTCATGAAGTATTGCTGTAGGAAATTTAATATAGAAGAAGTCCATTATAAGGTAGTTATTAAGAAGCAAAATGTTCTTGCATGCAAGCTGTCGAAATATCATAAGATAGAAATATCTTATTTGCATGCAATATGAAATGTTATTTGTTATATTATCAGATTTTAAAATACATTTTTTACTGCAGCTAACCTATAGTTATTCACGCTTACTATTTTATTCAAATTACTTCTTATTAGTGTCTCTATCAAAATCACACATAATATAAACCATAAAACTGTCATTTTGTAGCATGTAGTACAGAACTTTTCTGAGCAGAAATAATAATTTGGCTTTTGTTTTGTTTTATATTTTGAAGACTTTTTAAAACAAACTTTTATTTTGAGACTATTATAAATTTATATGCAGTTGTAAATAATGTAGAGATTACACTTAACCTTTATGCAGCTTCCCTCAAAGGTAACATATTGCAAAATAGTACAATATCTCAGTTAGGATATTGATATTACTATAGTCAAGTTACAGAACATTTCTACCAATATAAGAATCCCACACGTACTATATAATTTCCATAAATCCTCCCTGTATTTCTATAATTGTGTCATTTAAATAGTGTTATGTAAATAGAATCATATCTTATAGAATTTCTTAGTTAATTTATCCTCCCCAGACTCAAATGTTTTAATATTTGAAGATCTAATGTCTACTCTTCAAGTATTTCACAAAGTAGTTTGTTTATTACAAGTTGATTGCTACATTATTTGCATAATAATAAACTTTTGATTGTCTTTTTTTTTAAACTCTCTGGGTAGTCACTGAGGTAGACACATATATTTGTGCTTCATTCCTTTTTATTCCTGAGTAGTATTCCTGGTATGTATATGTACCTTAGTTTGTTTAACCATTCATCCATAGAAGGATATCTGAGTTATTTTCCAAACTGTGTAAAATCTGGTTTCTTTCACAACACTAAAGATTTATAGTTCTGTATTTTACACTTTAGTCCATGATCAATCTTGAAATAATTTTTATATAAGGTATAAAAACTGAGGTCCAGGTTTAGTTTTCTTTTCCATTTTGGTCTATGGATGCCAAACTGATCCAGCACTATTTGTCAAAAGGGTATATTTCCTCCTTTGAATTGCTTTTGTAACAGTAAAAAAAATCACTTGGGCATAATTGTGTAGATGTGTTTCTCAATTCTTTTTTCCATTCTGTTGATCTATATGTGTATTTTCTGTCAGTATCACAAAATCGGACTGTTGTAGTTATATAACATATTGAAGTTGGATAGACTGATTCTTTCAATTCCATGAATTTTTTGAAAATTGTTTTTAACTATTCTAGCTCCTTTGCTCTTCATATACAATTTAGAGTACTCTCATCTGTGTTTACAAAAATTCTTGCTGAACTTTTGATAGGAATTGAAAAAAATTCCATGTACACTTGAAGAGAATTGAAATTTTTACTATGTTTAGTCTTTCAATACATGAACACAATGTTTCTCTATTTATTTAGAATTTTGATTTTTTAATCAACATTTTTTAGTTTTCAGTATGTTCATTGGGTTTTTTTACATTTATATCTAAATAATTCATTTTTCTTCTATGAATATAAAGGATATATTGTATTTTTGCCTTTCAATATACACAGGTTATTGCTAGTATATAGAAATACAATAAATTTTTGTATGTTTATCTTGTACCCTGTAATTTTGTTTAACTCACACACATTAGTTCTTGGGGGTATTTTATATATTCCTTGGTATTGTCGACATGGACATCTATGCCATCTGCCAATAGGTAGACGTACTTTCTTTTCATTTTCTATGCTATTTATTTATTTATTTATTTATTTATTTTTCATTCTGTTTTGCACTGGGTATAACTTCCAGCACTATGTTAAATAGGAGTGGTTTAGAGAGGACATCCTTTCCTGTGCCATATATTAGGGAGAAAGCATTCATTTCATTGTTACCTATAATGTTGGTTATAAACCTTTTGATAGATATTCTTTATCAAGTTGAAGAAGTTCCCTCTTGTCCTATTTTCTGAATTTCTTTTTAAAATCATGAACAGACATAGAATTTTGCCAAGTATATTTTATGCATAGATTCTGTAATTTTTTTTCTTTGTTGTTAGTATAGGAGTGTACATTATGTGACTTTCAAATATTGAAACAGCTTTTGATCCCTGGAATTAACCTCACTTGGTCACGCTGTATAAATCTTTTCTATAGTGCTAAATAAATTGACTATTTTATTAAAATATTATTCATGAGGGATATTTGTCTAAAGTTTATTTCTGTTTTTCATAACTATCTTTGTCTGGTATCAGGGCATTACTAGCTTCGTAAAATGAATTACAGTGTTCTATCCTCTTATTTTCTGAAAAAGATAGTGTAGAATTTCTGTTAATTCTTTTTTAAATGTCTTAATATAAATCTACAAAACCATCTGTATCCAGAGTCTTCTTTTTATGATGAATTTGGTTTCCTTAAAAATTATAGGACTACTCAAATTATATGTTTCATATTTGATAAGTTGCAGTTTTTTATGTGTATATTCTTTGAGAAATTGCTTGATTTCATCTAAGTTGTCAATTTTGTGTGTAAACAAGTCTTCATAAAATTTCCTTATTACTCTTTTGATACCTGTTGTGTCTAAAGTGATAATCCTGTTTTATTTCTGATGTTGGCAATTTATATCTTCTATTTTTTCCTTCGTAATTTTGCTACAGGTTAAAAAATTTTATTGATAGTTTTGAAGAACCAGCTATTTATTTGATATTTTATATAGTTTTTCTATTTTCACTTATTTCTGCTTTTATGTTTATTGTATCTTTATTCTTGCTTTGGTTTATTTTTTATCTTTTTCTAGGATTCTGAAAGGGGACACAGATTTTGATCTTTACCTGTTTTCACATGGCTACATTTATGTCTTTTCAAATATACTAAACAGTAGAAATTTCCCCCTTGGACCTGCTTTAATGGTGTATCACATACTTTAATATGTGTTATGCTCATTTTCATTTAGCTTAATGTATTTTTAAATTTTTCTCTTGAATCTTCATCTTGGGGTTTGGGCTGTGGCTCAAGTGGTAGCGCGCTCGCCTGGCATGCATGAGGCACTGGGTTTGATCCTCAGCATCACATGAAAATAAAATAAAGATATTGTGTCCAACTAAAACTAAAAAATAAACATTAAAATAGAAACTTCATATTGACCCATAGATTATTTGGAAGTATCTTGTATAGTTTCTAGGTGCTTGAAAGTTTTCTGTTATTTTTCTATTATTGTTTTCTAGTTCATTTATATTGTAATCAGAGAACATTATAATATTTTAATTCTTTGAAATTTTTGATGTTTGTTTTACAAGCCAAGTTATGGTCTATCTTGGCATATTTTCTTTGAGCACATTACTAGAGTGTTCTATGTAGTCATCATGTAATGATGCTTCAGTCATCAACCAACCACGTGATGATAGTCCTATAAGATTATATCACTTAATGGCATAGTAGCATCTTAGTTTAAGTATACTCTTTGGTGTGCATACAGTGACAAAATTGCCTAATGAAGTATTTCTGAAAATGTATTGTCATCCTTAAGAAATGCATGACTATATGATGATTAAATCCTGTTGGTTGATTTTGATTATGTTGTTCAAATTCTATATATCCTTCATGATTTTCTGTCTAGAGGGATCTTAAAGTCTTCAACTATAATTGTGAATTATCTTTTTCTCCTTTTATGTTCTACAATTTTTTTTTGGCCTCAAATACATTGGAGTTCTGTTGTTACGCAGACATTTCAGAATGCTATGCTGTCTTGGTGGATTGACCTTATATAATGTCATTCTGTATCTGATAATTTCTTTACTCTGAGTTTATCTGATATTAATATAGCCATATCTTCCATCTTCATATTATGTTTTCATGATATCTCTTTTCCTATCTTTTGTTTTCCACTGGCCTATATCATTATATTTGAATTTGAGGTTCTTGTAGACAGCATACAGTAGGAGCATGGCTTTTTATTTTAAGTGGCATAATAATTATACATGTTTATAGGGGTGCAATTTGATGTTTTCTTACAAGTAAACAATGTGTAATGAGCAAATCATAGTAATTAGCATATGCCTATCTGCAAATGTTTATAATTTCATTGTGGTAGGAACACTCAAAATCTTCTCTTCTGTTTCAAGATATGTAATACCTGATTGTTAACCATATTCCTTCTGGATAGTCACCCTGTTGTACAACAGAATACCAGAACACATTCTTTCTTTCTATTTGGAACTTTGTACCTATTGACCAACCTCTCTCTTCAACCACCCCTCCCTGCCTTTGCCATTCTCTGGTAATTCCAGTTCTCATGACTTCTGTGAGATCGGTTTTGTTTAAATGCCCCAGTTGAATAACATCATGCAGTGTTTGTCTTTCTGTGCCTGGCTTTTTTCACTTAACAGTGTCTTCTAGGTCATTCATGTTTGTCCAATGACAGGATTTCATCCTTTTTATGAATGAATGGTATTCCATTGTATACACACTCCACATTTTCTTTGTACATTTATCTGTTGATGGACACTTAGGTTGATTGGGAACTTACGCATTTTAGTAGGGCTGCAATGAACTTTAGAGTGCAGATGTTTCTTCTAAATATTGATTTTCCTTCAAATATATACCTACCCAGTAGTGGGATTGCTGAATCATATAGTAATTTTATCTTTAATTTTTTAAAGGAGTCTTCATATATTTTACATAATGGCTGCACTCATTTACATTCCCATCAACAGTATATAAAAATTTCCTTTTTCCATATCCTTACCAGCAATTGTTGTCTTATATCTTTTTGATAATAGATATTATAACTGAAATGAACTGATAATCTTATGATTTTGATTTATATTTACCTAATGATTAGTGATATTGGACATTTTTATATACTTGTTGGCTGTTTTTATGTCTTCTTTTGAGAAATGTCTATTCATATTGTTCTGCCCATTTTTAAATCAGGGGTTTTGTTGTTGTCATTGGTTTTGTTTTGGAGTTATATAGTTTGAAAATATTTCCTCCCATTCTGTAGTTGGTATTTTCATACTTTTGGTATTTCCTTTGCTTGTGTTAAAGCTTTTTGGTTTGATGTAAACCCATTTATCTACTTTTTTGTTCTTATTTCCTGTGCTTTTAAGGACCTATACAAAAATTCTTCTAGTAGTTTCATGATTTAGAGGATAAAATGTAAACCTTTAATCCATTTTGAATTGATTTTTTATATGGTGAAATATAAGGGTCCACTGTCATTCTTCTGCATATGAAGTTTTCCTAACACCATTTATTGGAGACGGACTTCCTCAGTGTGTTCTTGGCACTTTGTCAAAAATCAGTGATCTCTAGATACTTGGATTATTTCTGGGCCCTCTATTCTTTTGAATTTTTTTAAATCCCTTTTCATTAATGTAGCAAGACCATTTTGGTTTTTTCTGTTTCTTTAGAATTTTTTTTCTATTTTCCTCCTTGTCACTTGAACACTACTTAGAATTTCATTTTGATTTATCTTTTTGTTTTGTTTGTTTCGTTTTGTTTTTGGTACCAGGGATTGAACTCATAGGTGCTTAACCACTGAGCCATGTCCCCAGCCTTTTTTTATATTTTATTTTGAGACAGGGTCTCACTAAGTTGCTTAAGGGCCTTACAAAGTTGCTGAGGCTGGCTTTGAACTTGTGATCGTCCTGCCTCAGCCTCCAGAGCCACTGGCATTAAAAGCATATGCCACTGGGCCTGGCTATCTTTAGTATTTTTGAAGAAATTTTTGTGTAGCTCTTTTAGAGGTTGCCATATTACATATATATATGTACACATATATAATCATTGTCTACCAGTGTTGTCATTTTACCAGTTTGAAATTTAGAAATCTAACCTCCCTTTATTTTATTCTACCCACTACTATATATAGTATAATGGACTTAAATTATTGCTCTCTCTATATTTATAATCCCAGTAAACACTATTATAATTTTTGCTTCAAGTGTCAAACATAATTTAGAAAATTCAAGAAAAGAGTTAAAATATATATATATTTATCCATATTTTTCTTCCCAACTTATTTCTCCTTAATATTCCAGTATTACTTCTTTTAATATTCCTTCTGGTTAGAGAACTTTCTGTAACTATTCTTAAACAGTGGGCATTCTAATTAAAAAAATTCTGGATTTTTCTTCATCTACAAATATCTTGATTTACCTGTCATTCCTGATGGGTATTTTCACTGAACATAGTATTTTGGGTGGACAGTTCTCTTCTTTCAGCTATTAAAACAAAATATTGTACCTCTTCCTTGTGTACTTCATGGTTTGTAATTCTAAAGCCCACTATCACTTAAACTGTTTATTTCTAGCTACTTTTGTAGTTTTTTCCTTGTCTTTGTTTTCAGGAATTTAATATGATTTGTATTAGTATGGATTTCTTGAGTTTATTTTATTTAGGATTTATTAAGCTTCTTATTAAATATTAATTATACATATTATACAGAAGAGTGGGTTTTAGTGTGTTGTATTGTGTCATATTCATATGTGCATATAACATATTTTTATTATTTGCACCTCCATTACCCACCCTTTTCCTCCCCTCCCCTTGCCCCTGATTCCTTACTGATGAGGATATGGGGGAAAAGTAACCCCTATACACTATTAGTGGGAATCTAAAATAGTAAAGCCAATATGTAAATCAGTATGGAAATTTCTTTAAAAATCTAAGAACAGCTATCGAAATAGAGGAAAGATTGTTAGGAGTAGATGAAGGGCATTTCAGGTAATGGAGGAGGGATGGGTTAAGAGAAGAGCAGTGGAATGAACCTGAACTAACTTTCCTATGTACATGTATTAATGTACCATTAATGTGGTATATCCACAAGATATTAACTTTTAAA
The DNA here is from genome assembly GCF_021218885.2 of Marmota monax. Lineage (NCBI taxonomy): Eukaryota > Metazoa > Chordata > Mammalia > Rodentia > Sciuridae > Marmota > Marmota monax. The sequence continues at coordinate 22,913,993 of NW_026692781.1, forward strand.
AAACCATAAATAAATAGCAAAAAGATCAATAGAGTAGAGGGAAGGGAACAGAGAGAGGGAGGAGGGGAGAGAAAGGGAAAGTACCCAGGACTGAATTAGAGCAAATTATATTCTGTGCTTTTATAGTTATGCCAAGATGAATTCTAATGTTATGTGTAATCAAAAAGAACCAATAAAAAGAAAATAAAAAAGAATATACATATATAAAATTGGGGTATTTATAAATTAGGATATAATAGTCATCAAATTTTAGAATATTTTACTATTAAGTAAATAAACAATTTTTAATTAGCTAAGAAATACATTAAAATTGCCAAATAGCTTACCATCTGACTTTAATTGAAAAAAAAATAAAGTTCTCAAAATTAATTTAAAACTCCACAACACATATCTCTCATTAATTAAAATTTTTAAATTATGCTATTAGAACCAGTGAGTTAGTGCTATTATGTAAGTATTAATAATAAGAATATAATTTCTTTATTAGTTTGGAGAGCATATTATTTATGACAAATAAATATTTCATGAAAATAAACCATGATATTTTAGCATAATATTTATGATAGTAATTCTATAAAATTTTATACTTCATTACTTTTAGCAATAAGACACCAGCTTATTTTCTGTCATTAAATCAAATTGCTCTTTAAATGAAAAAACAACTAAAAATAGCACTAAAAATAGAACTACAGTATGATGAAGGTACCACTCCTCAGTATATAACCAAAAACTTTAAGTCAGCACACTACAGAGATACCTGCACACCCATTTTCATCATGACACAATTCCCTTAGCCAAGTTAGGGAATCAGCCTAGGTTCCCATCAACAGATTAATGTGTAAATGTGATATATATAATTTAACATATATATTTTGTTACATATATATCACATATATATCATATATATATCACATATACATATGTATATCACATATACACAGTGGCATGTGTGCATGCGCACACTCACACACACACACAATTGAGTAGTATTAGGAAGAATGTGCTCTTTTCCATTGTCCTCTATGACTTTCTCTCTTCAAGATTCTTGTCCATAACCATATGTGAAGTGTACATTGAAGTGCTTATCTTGTGAGATGTGCCACTTTGAGAGCCTGCTTTATGCTGGTATATTTTTGAGTGCTCGCAATTTACTTTAGGGCTTAGACACCTTTGTATATTAGATATGTGATTGCTTTAAAACTATCTCTCAAATTTTAGGCTTCCAGTTTAGCTGATTCTAATCAATCTCATGCACAAGCAGCCAGAGCCAAAAATTCATAAAACCTCTGATCGGCAATTTCAGGCTTCTCTGTTTTTCTCATTCTCCCCTTAGCTATCCTGAGGCCATCTGAAAGAATAGTATGGGTGCTACTTTGGCTCAAGTATAGGAAGCTGTGGGAAAGTATAAATGTCTAAGTTTTAAAAAGGAGAAAATCTCAATCAATAGCATAATTTTATGCCTTTAGAAATTAGGAAAGAAGAGCAAGCTAAACCCAGTGTTAGCAGAAGGAAGGAAATAATAAGAGTAATTAAATGGAGAATAGAAAAACAGTATAATCAGTAAAAGTTAATTATTTGAAAACAATGAAATTGACAAGCATTTAGTCAGACTTGCAAGAGAAAAAAAATCCAAATTACTAAAATCAGAAATGAGGAGAAGTTACTACCAACCTTAGGTGAAAAAAAATTATAGGAGAATACTAAAAGTGATTATATCTAACAATCTGGATAATGTAAAGGAAGTAGACAAATTCCTAGAAACTCAAATTACTAAATAAGGCATATGGAGAAATAGCAAATTTGAAAACACCATTATCAAGTAAATAAATAGAATTAGTGATTAAAAAATTTACATCAAAGCAAGAGCACAGAACTGCTATAGTTTTAAAATTGAATGTCCCCCAGAGGTCCATGAGTTAGAGGCTTGGTCACCAGGGTAGGACTATTGGAATTAAGTGGAAACTTCAGGAGGTAGGGGGCCTTGTGGGAGGTCCTTAGATCATTGGAGGTATTCCCTCAAAGCTGATTGTGAGACCCCAATCTCTTCCTTTTTCTGTTTGATTCTTGGCTCGTGAGGTGAGTAGTTTTCTCTACCACACACTTCCCAGCTTTGCCATCCAGACTCCCAAGGCGGCACAAAGCAATGGGTCTGCTTGATTTTGGACTGGAACCTCCACAACCATGAGCCAAAATAAACCTCTTCTCTTCATAAGTTATTATCTCAGATATTTCATTAGAGTGACAGAAAGCTAATACACAGAGCCAGAGCTTTCACTCATGAATGTTTGAGCAGACATTTAAAGAAGAAAGAATTCCAGTGCTTCCCAATCATTCTAAAACATATGAAGATGAAACTCCTACTAACTCTATGAGGCCAGTATCACCTTGATTCCAAAGGTAGCCAAAGATATTAAAAAAAAAAACTATAGGGGATATTCCTTTTGAATAATGATGCAGAATTCCTCATTAATATACTAGCACTCCAAATCAACAGCATATTAAGAAGACTATACATCATAATTAAATAGCTACATGATCACCTCAGATTAATAGGAAAATATTTTGATAATTCAACACATTTTCATGTAAAAAGCACTCAATAAACCAGTAATAGAAGGGAACTTTCTCAACATGATACAGAGCATTGATGAAAAACCCAGATCTTTATTATATTCAAAGGAGAAAGACTAAAAACTTTACCCTAAAATTGGGAACAAACCAGGATCCTTGCTTTTGTTATTTCTGTTCAATATTGTGCTAGAAATTCTAAGTAGAGCAGTTAGGGAATAAAGAAAGAAAAAAGAAAAGACACAAATGGCCTTCAAATACAAAGGAAGAAGGAAAATTATCTCAGTTCACAGATGACATGATCCCTATATCCTTAAATAGGAAATCCCATAAGAAAATGCAAAAGCCTGTTGTAGCTAATAAATTTATCAAAGTTGTAGACATGATACAAGATCAGTACAATAGTGAGTCATATCTCCATAAACTAACAATGAAGAATCAAAATGAAATTAGAAAAGCAGTTACAATAATTATCTATTTCTAATCTGTTTCAGAATAATACAATGCTTAGGAATAAATTTAACCAAGGAGATGCAAAACTGATACATTCAAAATTATAAAACATTGCTGAAAGAAATTAAAGAAGACCTAAATAAATGCAATAGCATTCTGTGTTTATAGATTAGAAAATGTTTTTGTTCCAATGGCAAAATTACCCTAAACAATCTACAGACTTAATGTGATACCTATAAACATTCCAGTGACCTTTTTGCAGTGACAGACAAGTTGACCCTAGAATTCATACTGAATTTAGGGGATCCTTAAATAGTCAGTCTTGAAAAGGAACCAAGCCAAAGGACTCAACCATCTCAATATCAAATCTTACTTCAAAGTGACAGTAAATTAAAACACTATGGGCCAGGCATGGTGGCGCATGCCTGTAATCCCAGTGGCTTGGGAGGATGAGACAGGAGGATAATAAGGTGCTTAGCTACTCAGTGAGACCCTGTCTCTAAGTAAAATACAAAATAGGGCTGGGGATATGGCTCAGTGGTTGAGTGCCCCTGAGTTCAATCCCCACTACCAAAAAAAAGAAAGAAAGAAAGAAAGAAAAGAAACCACTATGGTACTGATACAAGAATAGGATTCTAGTTCAATTTAGTAGAATTGAGATGCCATAATTAAATCCATACATCTAAGGTCAATTGATTATTATTATTTTGTTTAATAAAAGTGCCAAACCATTCTATAGGCAAAGAAAAGAATAGTCTTGTTAGCAAATGGTGCTGGAACTGCTGAATATTCGCATGCAAAGAATGAAGTTGGACCCCTACATCTACTATATAACAAAAATGAATGAAAAATGATTTAGCAACATCAAAAAATGATGAGCAAGGATTTAAATGTTGAGAGCTAATTCTATAAAATTCTTAGAAGAAAACACAGGGATAATTCATGATTTTAATTTGACCATATATTCTTAAAAATTATACCAAAAGTACAAGCAACAACAACAACAAAAATACATAATCAAAACTAAAAATTCATGTTTAATAAGGACACTTTCATGAAAGTGAAAAAACAGCCTATGTAATAAGAGAATATTTGCAAATAATTTTTGATGAGTCTATTATCCAGAAAATATAAACAAAACATAAAATTTAATGCAACCCAATTTAAAAAAAAGCACCTTAATATTTCTTCAAATAAGATCTTAAGAGGAATCCAACATGGCGGCGGGCGCAGAGAGATCAAGTCTCTGACCTCTTCAGCTGCGTGCGGATAGGGAGCCATAAACCGTCTAAATGCTATTTGCTCAGGATCACTAGGCAATGCTGAGCTGACGTGGATCTAGGGCGAACAGTCTGGGCCTCTCAGAACACACACCGAGCCCGGATCGGCTGAATTCAAGCTCCCTTTCGCCTGCTTCTCGCAGACAAACTGCTGTGACTCAGCACTAAACGATCCCGCTGAAACAACTGGTTGGCCCTTCTGAACCTACAGAGGTTAATGCCAACCGAGCCTTCATAGGCATTGGGCACAGGATTGAAACAGGGCTTGGGAGAGCCAGTCAGGACCCACCCGTTGCACTGGTCACCCGGCAAAGGGAACGAACTGTCGCCATTTGCATGGGATACCACTATGGCAGAGAACTGATGTCACCAGAATGCAGCGGAGGAGATAACTTCATTGAAACCAGCCGCGACAGGTGTGTAACCCCCTAGCCTTCCCTCTCCACACAGCGGGTAAACCTTAAAGGCCCCTCCCAGCTCTCCCGTGTGCACAATAGCAAGACCGAGGGAATCAGGAGTGGCGCGGGACCCACGGCGCGGAACTCCCGGCTACCACTCCCACCAGTGCTGACAACTGAGGTCTCTTGCACCAGCTACCGGGGGCATGGCTACCGGAGGGCAAGCAAAATTCGCTGAGGGTTCTCAGCCCCAAGCTCTACAAACTTAGGGTCTGAGGGAAGGGCAAACAGGGAGAGTGTGCCCAGTCATTCATGAAAATAGGGCTCCCAGGAGCAGCAGACCTGGCAGGTAGCCAGTATTGTGGTGAGCGTCACCGGTGAGCGGGGCCTGGCTTGAGGAAAAGTGGGGAAGTGACTAGACACAAGAGAAGGCCCTAGGCACTCAGGATTGGAGACCCACCCAGTCTGGGAGGAGGAGCTGCTGCACAGTGATTGGTTCCCACATATTAAGAAGAGAAGCTTGGCCCAGTGGGCACAGCTCCACCTACTGGAAGAGAAGTTAATCAAACTCTAAGACTGCATTTATTAATTTTTTTTTAATTTGGTTTTTTTTTTCATTTTCATTTTTTTTTGTTGTTTTTTAAATTTTTTTAATTATTTTTTTAGTTTAATTTTTATTATTATTTTTTTAAATTTTTTTCTTTTCTTATTTTCTATTTTTTTCTCTTCTTTTTTCATTTCTTTTCAATTTCCTTATTCCCCCTTCCTTGAATTCTACCTGCTTACTCTCATTCACTTTAGTGACTTCTTCCCTTCCCTTCTAATACCTTTCCTCCCAAGTATCAAATAAATTTATAGGAGTAAACAGTAACTCAGCAGTCAAACAGAACAAGAAGTAACATGAGCAGCATGAAAAAGCAAGGAAGAAAAGGAGAACAAACAATGCAGGACAGACTAAATATTCAGGAGGACCTAGAGGCATCAGAAAATTGGTCAAATAAAGAACTCAAGGAATACCTTAGACAGATGGAATGGAACCTTAAAGAGGATATGAGAAAGCAAATTCAAACAGTGAAAGAACACATTGAAAATGAATTACATAAACAGATAAAAGAAGAAATTAAGCATCTTTATCAGGAGATAGAGATTATAAAAAAAATCAAACAATAATTCTAGAAATGAAGGAAACTATAAACCAAATTAAAAACTCAAATGAGAGTATCACTAACAGAATGGAGCAAGTAGAAGCCAGAACGTCAGATAATGAAGACAAAATATATCATCTTGAAAAGAGTCTAGCCAACTCAGAAATGCTGTTAAAAATCACAAGAAAAACATCCAAGAGATATGGGATAACATAAAAAAAACAAATTTAAGAGTCATCAGGATAGAGGAAGGTATAGAGGTCCAAACCAAGGGAATGAACAACCTGCTGAATGAAATAAGGAAACGGATATACAAGTTGTAGATGCATACAGGACACGGAGCATACAAAATCACAGTAGACCAACGCCAAGACACATTGTTATGAAGATATCCAATATACAGAACAAAGAGAAAATATTAAAAGCTACAAGAGAAAGGAGGCAGATTACATTCAGGGGTAATCCAATAAGGTTAACAACGGAGTTTTCATCTCACTGAAAGCGAGAAGATCCTGGAAGAACGTATTTCAAACACTGAAAGACAATGGATGCCAACCAAGAATTTTGTATCCAGCAAAATTAAGCTTCAGTTATGACACCAAAATAAAAATCTTTCATGATAAACAAAAGTTAAAAGAATTTGCAGCCAGAAAACCAGCATTGCAAAGAATCTTGAGCAAAACACTGCATGAGGAAGAAATGAAAAACAATAACCAAAACCATCAGTGGGAAGTGCCTCAGTAAAGACAGAGGGCAGGGGGAAAGCTAATCATGGAGAAACAAAATAAATTTTAAAAAAAAAGATAAATAATCAAACATGGCTGGAAGTACAAACCATATTTCAATAGTAACTCTAAACGTTAATGGCTTAAACTCTCCAATAAAGCGACATAGGCTGGTAACATGAATTAAAAAAACAAATCCAACAATATGCTGCCTCCAGGAGACACATCTGATTGGAAAAGACATACACAGGCTGAAGGTGAAAGGTTGGGAAAAAATATACCATGCACACAGTCCTCGTAAGCAAGCAGGGGTGGCCATCCTCATATCGAATAAAATCGACTTCAAGACTAAGTTAATCAAAAGGGATAAGGAAGGACATTATATACTGTTAAAAGGAACCATTCACCAACAAGACATAACAATTATCAATATTTATGCACCAAATAATGGTGCCGCAACGTTCATAAAACAAATTCTCTTCAAGTTCAAGAATCAAATAGACCACAATACAATAATTATGGGTGACTTCAACACACCTCTCTCACCATTGCACAGATCCTCCAAACAAAAGTTGAATAAAGAAACTATAGAACTCAATATCACAATCAATAACCTAGACTTAACTGACATATATAGAATATATCAACCATCATCAAGTGGATATACTTTTTTCTCAGCAGCACATGGATCCTTCTCAAAAATAGACCATATATTATGCCATAGGGCAACCCTCAGTAAATATAAAGGGGTGGAGATAATACCATGCATTTTATCTGTTTATAATGGAATGAAACTAGAAATCAATAATAAAAGAAGGAAGGAAAAATCCTACATCACATGGAAAATGAACAATATGTTACTGAATGACCAATGGGTTACAGAGACATAAAGGAGGAAATCAAAAAATTCTTAGAGATAAATGAAAATACAGACACAACATATTGGAATCTATGAGACACAATGAAAACAGTTTTAAGAGGGAAATTCATCGCCTGGAGGTCATTCCTCAAAAAAAGAAAAAACCAACAAATAAATGAGCTCACACTTCATCTCAAAGCCCTAGAAAAGGAAGAGCAAAACAACAGCAAATGTAGCAGAAGGCAAGAAATAATAAAAATCAGAGTGGAAATCAACAAAATGGAAACAAGAGAAACTATTGAAAAAATTGACAAAACTAAAAGTTGGTTCTTCAAAAAAATAAATAATATCGACAGACCCTTAGCCATGCTAACGAAGAGAAGAGAGAGAACTCAAATTACTAACATACAGGATGAAAAAGGCAACATCACAACAGATACTACAGAAATACAGAAGATAATTAGGAATTATTTTGAAAACCTATATTCCAATAAAATAGAAGATAATGAAGACATTAATAAATTTCTTAAGTCATATGATTTGCCCAGACTGAGTCAGGAGGATACACACAATTTGAACAGACCAATATCAAAGGATGAAATAGAAGAAGCAATCAAAAGACTACCAACCGAGAAAAGCCCAGGACCGGATGGGTATAAAGCGGAGTTTTACAAAACCTTTAAAGAAGAATTAATACCAATACTTTCCAAGTTATTTCAGGAAATAGAAAAAGAGGGAGCTCTTCCAAATTCATTCTATGAGGCCAACATCACCCTGATTCTGAAACCAGACAAAGACACCTCAAAGAAAGAAAACTACAGACCAATATCTCTAATGAACCTAGATGCAAAAATCCTCAATAAAATTCTGGCGAATCAGATACAAAAACACATCAAAAAAATTATGCACCATGATGAAGTAGGATTCATCCCTGGGATGCAAGGATGGTTCAATATACGGAAATCAATAAATGTTATTCACCACATCAATAGACTTAAAGATAAGAACCATATGATCATCTCGATAGACGCAGAAAAAGCATTCGACAAAATATAGCATCCCTTGATGTTCAAAACATTAGAAAAACTAGGGATAACAGGAACTTACCTCAACATTGTAAAAGCAATCTATGTTAAGCCTCAGGCTAGCATCATTCTGAATGGAGAAAAATTGAAGGCATTCCCTTTAAAATCTGGAACAAGACAGGGATGCCCTCTCTCACCACTTCTATTCAATTTAGTTCTTGAAATACTAGCCAGAGCAATTAGACAAAAGAAATTAAAGGCATAAAAATAGGAAAAGAAGAATTTAAATTATCACTATTTGCAGGTGACATGATTCTATACCTAGAAGACCCAAAAGGGTCTACAAAGAAACTACTAGAACTAATAAATGAATTCAGCAAAGTGGCAGGATATAAAATCAACACACATAAATCAAAGGCATTTCTGTATATCAGCGACAAAACTTCTGAAACGGAAATGAGGAAAAACACCCCATTCACAATATCCTCAAAAAACTAAAATAAAATACTTGGGAATCAACCTAACAAAAGAGGTGAAGGATTTATACAATGAAAACTACAGAACCCTAAAGAGAGAAATAGAAGAAGATCTTAGAAGATGGAAAAATATACCCTGTTCATGGATAGGCAGAACTAACATCATCAAAATGGCGATATTACCAAAAGTTCTCTATAGGTTTAATGCAATGCCAATCAAAATCCCAACGGCATTTCTTGTAGAAATAGAGAAAGCAATCATGAAATTCATATGGAAAAATAAAAGACCCAGAATAGCAAAAGCAATTCTAAGCAGGAAGTGTGAATCAGGCAGTATAGCGATACCAGATTTCAAACTATATTACAGAGCAATAGTAACAAAAACAGCATGGTACTGGTACCAAAACAGGCGGGTGGACCAATGGTACAGAATAGAGGACACAGAGACTAATCCACAAAGTTACAACTATCTTATATTTGATAAAGGGGCTAAAAGCATGCAATGGAGGAAGGATAGCATCTTCAACAAATGGTGCTGGGAAAACTGGAAATCCATATGCAACAAAATGAAACTGAATCCCCTCCTCTCGCCATGCACAAAAGTTAACTCAAAATGGATCAAGGATCTTGATATCAAATCAGAGACTCTGCGTCTGATAGAAGAAAAAATTGGCTCCAATCTACATATTGTGGGGTCGGGCTCCAAATTCCTTAATAGGACACCCATAGCACAAGAGTTAATAACTAGAATCAACAAACGGGACTTACTTAAACTAAAAAGTTTTTTCTCAGCAAGAGAAACAATAAGAGAGGTAAATAGGGAGCCTACATCATGGGAACAAATTTTTACTCCTCACACTTCAGATAGAGCCCTAATGTCCAGAGTATACAAAAAACTCAAAAATTTAAACAATAAGATAACAAATAACCCAATCAACAAATGGGCCAAGGACCTGAACAGACACTTCTCAGAGGAGGACATACAATCAATCAACACTTACATGAAAAAATGCTCACCATCTCTAGCTGTCAGAGAAATGCAAATCCAAACCACCCTAAGATACCATCTCACTCCAGTAAGATTGGCAGCCATTATGAAGTCAAACAACAACAAGTGCTGGCAAGGATGTGGGGAAAAGAGTACTTTTGTACATTGCTGATGGGACTGCAAATTGGTGCGGCCAATTTGGAAAGCAGTATGGAGATTCCTGGGAAAGCTGGGAATAGAACCACCATTTGACCCAGCTATTGCCCTTCTCGGACTATTCCCTGAAGACCTTAAAAGAGCATACTACAGGGATACTGCCACATCAATGTTCATAGCAGCACAATTCACAATAGCTAGACTGTGGAACCAACCCAGATGCCCTTCAATAGATGAATGGATAAAAAAAAATGTGGCATTTATACACAATGGAGTATTACTCAGCACTAAAAAATGACAAAATCATGGAATTTACAGGGAAATGGATGGCACTAGAGCAGATTATGCTAAGTGAAGCTAGCCAATCCCTAAAAAACAAATGCCAAATGTCTTCTTTGATATAATGAGAGCAACTAAGAACAGAGCAGGGAGGAAGAGCAGGAGGAAAAGGTTAACATTAAACAGAGACATGAGGTGGGAGGGAAAGGGAGAGAAAAGGGAAATTGCATGGAAATGGAAGGAGACCCTCATTGTTATACAAAATTACATATAAGAGGTTGTGTGGGGAATGGGAAAAAAAACAAGGAGAGTAATGAATTACAGTAGATGCGGTAGAGAGTGAAGATGGGAGGGGAGGGGAGGGGGGATAGTAGAGGATAGGAAAGGTAGCAGAATACAACAGTTACTAATATGGCATTATGTAAAAAAGTGGATGTGTAACCAATGTGATTCTGCAATCTGTATCTGGGGTAAAAATGGGAGTTCATAACCCACTTGAATCTAATGTATGAGATATGATATGTCAAGAGCTTTGTAATGTTTTGAACAACCAATAAAAAAAACTGAAAAAAAAAAGATCTTAAGATGGGCAGTGAACATTAGCATTCTCACCAGTAGGCAGAGGAGGAAAAAGAAGTACGGTGCATTTAGTCTTTTTCTTTTAAGGTAAAAATGGAAATTGTATACCATTTCTGCTCATGCTTAATAGTAATCAAGGCTGAGAAGTACAGTTTTTATCTGTATTGATATGCCTGGCTAAAACGTAAATATTCTATTACTAGAGAGAGAGAGAAAAGCATAGATCTTTGTTGATAACAAACAGTCTTGTCACAATTTGTAGATTTTTGCGTAATTCTCTTCTTTTTAATCCAATAGTTCAGTTCCAAGTTATGCTGTGTCTTGTATTCCAGTGTCTGAAACCTTTATGGTTATCCTTTCCAGATAATAAATTTCTCCTACAGGAGAAAGATAGAAATGGAAGAATAATGATCTGATTGAATTGTTCTAGGGGCAGTTCAAATTTGGGGTTCAAATTTAGTAGAATTGAGATACCATAATTAAATCCATACATCTAAGGTCAATTGATTATTATTATTTTGTTTAATAAAAGTGCCAAACCATTCTATAGGCAAAGAAAAGAATAGTCTTGTTAGCAAATGGTGAACCCCAAACACCTTAACATGTTACATCTTCCTTCTGGTAAATGATGCCTCTGATGTTGGAGCTTTCCAGGGTTTCCAGAGGCATATCATGTCCTCCTAATCAAAATCTTCCCACCACAGTAAGTTAAATTCTGGCCTCCACTGTTCTACTGAATCAATTACTATACCTGCATCAACTTTGTATCATCTAGAAATTTGAAATCTCTTTCCAGCTAATGTCTTCTTTCTTCTTGTTCTTCTGAATCTATATATTTATGGTTCCTTATCATTTTCATGCTATTTCTTCAAAGAGAAGAGAAAAGGCACATGATTTATTTGCCACGTTTGACTGAAAGCTTTATATTTACTGATTTGTGTGAAATGTGTTTATTAACCACATCACACTTTGTGTTAGTATTGTTAGCCTTGGAACTCCTTCCCAGGTGATTAGAGGAAGACCAGCAAAGAAGACTGACAAGAAATATCATCAAGGAAAGAAAACCAAAAAGAATATAGTATCATAGAAGACATGAGAAGAGATTATTTCCGAAATAATAGAGTGTTCAATGGTATATAACACTGCTGAGAGGTCAGATAAGATGAAGACACATAAGATTGACCATTGGATCTGACAACACGAACTTATTGGTGAGTTTGTCAAAAATCGTTTCATTGAAGTGATGAGACTACCCAATTAGAGGTGGTTTGTAGAGAGAATAGGAAGTTAGCAATTAAACACATGAAGTAAAGGTATCTCTTAGAAGATTTAAAAAGAAGGAAAAAATGGAACTTTAGATAAGGCAAAAGGGAGGAGGGGAAAGGAGGGGGCAAGGGGTAGGAATGATGGTGGAATGAGTTAGACATCATTACCCTAAGTACATGTATGAAGACACAAATGGTGTGAAAATACTTTGTGTACAATCAGTGACTTGAAAATTGTGCTCTATATGTGTAATATGAAATGAATTACATTCTGCCATCGTGTATAACAAATTAGAATAAATAAATAATAAAAAATAAAAACATAAATTTAAAAAGGGGGTTACATATCACTAATTAAAATTTGAAAACACATTCAATAAATGCTGACTCCCAAATAGATAAAATCAAATACCAAATGATAAAATGATAATCATTGTCAAATGTTTAATGTTTTTGTCCTTGAACTTGAAAAAAATTTAGTTGAAAGGATAGACTATTTGATCTTAAGTGTTTGATGATTAAAACAACAAGCTTAAAAAAAAAAGAAAGAAAAAAAGGGCAATAGCTGAAGAAACGGAATTATGGGTGAGTTCCATCCTTCCTTCTGGTTTTAAAGAAGGGAAATAAAAGAACATGTATATGGGCTAATGAGAGGGAGCACTGGATAATACAGAAGAGACAGAGAGCAGATAGGATCTAGAACTTGTGGAGGAGTAAAGAAGGCAAGATCATTACAGTCAGAGCTTATGCTGTGATGGCAGTCAGGGAGAAGTGCACACATTTTGGAACTGTTGATTTGTTCATGTAACATTATACAGGTACTATGAACATTTGGATATGCAAAGCCCTGGGGAAGGACATTATTATCTCTGCCCTTATGGAACTAAATTCATTGCAATGGAGAACAAGATGAAATCAATAAATAATTTGATAAGTATTAAGAGAGATAGGAGAAATACAGAGTGCTAGGTGATCACACAGCAGAGGCTTCTGAAAGAAGTAGCATTAATGTAGAAAGTGAAGGTTTAATATAAACTATTCAGGTCAAGAAATAGTGAACATGGCAGAAGAAATGCATATATAAAATAAGCTTCCTTCAGGTATGAGTTATAGTACCATTAACAGTGAGTTCAGTGCTCAGATATCAACAATTATATGAAATAAGACATGTTTAAAAGAAACACACATAAAAAAAATGTGTTGTATATTGATCAGTTGATGGAAATGGTATGACCAGAGGCTTATAGGAACTTATCCCTGTATTTACTGTAGGAATAGTGGTTCTAGTATTTGTCAATTCAGTATTCACAGTAACTTTATAGAACATAACTACGAGAGATAACAAGAATCTATTCTAAAATGGAGAAAGAAAAATTAATGAAAACTTCTAGGTTTTTTCCTTGAGCAAATGATGATGCCATTTATTAAAAGAGTGTATAGAGGAAGATCAGTTTTGAGGGAGGCAGTAGCCATAGGGATCAGAGATAATGTTTAGTTTTTCACTTGAGGTAGAAGTTCCTGAAAGGCATACAGCTGGGCATGTCCATAACTCCATTTGTGGGTATGGACCTCAGGAATGTTTTAGAATGGGATAGTCTTTTGATTCATTTTGTATGTACAATACAGTGGTTTTTGAGGCCAGGAATGTGGGATGAGGTCACCCAAGGATAGTGTGTATAATGAGAACAGATGAAATTTCAATAGTTAAAATGAGTAAAGGAAGAAGAACATGCAAAGTATACTGGAAACAGTGTGGAGAGAGGAAAGTATGCATATTAAAGCCAGGGAAAGAGAACAATTCAGAAAGAAAGGCGCTGTCTCTATTATCATATATTATCAAGCAGTTATGGACTAACATGTATTCATTAGATTTAGAGAAAAGCATATTCATAACTCAGAATAGTTTCATAAGTGATGGTGGTAACCTGATTTTTACTGCATTAAGTAGTATGTGATTATACTGGATTAAGTAGTATGTAGATTAAGAGAAATCTGATCTGACATTATTCTAGGTACTTTATCTTATTTTCCAAGTTTTATATTAAACTTCTACTTTTTATCATTAACATTTATTTGATCACATATAGGCAAATATTTTTTCTGGATTGTTTTCCTAGGGTGAACTCACTAAATCTCATTCTGTTTAGGGCTTTCCACTTTATTCTGTAGGGATGATAGTATATATCCCATCTCCTCAGGAAGAGAGTAAAATGCCAAATATTTTTTTATGCTCTCCTGAACTTTTAAATATCATTGCTATTTTTTAAGTATTTAGTACTCAGGCAGAAATTTGAGCTCTGTTCTTTCTCCTCTGCTTACTACGTAAGGTAAAAATAACTTTACATATAATACACTTTTGGTCAGAGAGTGATCATTTTGTTCATAGAGTGATAAAGGAGTTGCTTTTTTATAAAAATTGAATTTGTTTTTGAGTATCAACATTTCAGTAAACAAGTGAAAAATATAGCAATGAATAGAACTTTATTAATATTTTTATATTTACCAATTTTAGTGAGAAAAGCAATTGATTTTATGAAGCTGTTCTTTTCTTTTTTAAACTTTTACTTTGAAATAACAGTAGACTTACAAAAAGTTACAAAGGTAATACAAAGAACTCTGTATATATTTCAACAAGATCCTATAAATGTTAGTCTTACCACATTTGCTTTATTTGAAACATTTAAAAAATTTTAAGTTACATATATGATGACCCTTAACTTCTAACAATCTAATATGCATATCCTAAAAATAAGGACATTCTCTCACTCAGTCTAAACACAATTATCAAAATCAAGAAATGAACATTGGTATGGTACTATTTTCTAGTCTGTATACCTATTCTGTCTGTTAGCATAGTCGCATGTGGCTATTTAAATTCAAATTAATTAAAATTAAATAAGGTAAACATACTAATGACAATTTAAGCACTTAGCCGACCAGTGGCTCTTCTGTTGGAGAGCATAGATACTGAACACTTCCATTGTAGAAACTTACTCTAGACATTGAAATCTTGCCAGTGGCTGAGGTTGTGGCTCAGGTGTAGAGTGCTCACCTAGCACATGTGAGGCACTGGGTTTGATCCTTAGCACCACATAAAATAAAAATAAATAAAAGTATTGTCCATCTACAACTAAAAAAATTTTTTTAAAAATCTTGTCAGTTGTCCCACTAAGCTTCTTCATAGCAAAGAAGCAGCAATTTTTCTGGTTCAGGATCATTACATGATCATGTTACAGTTAGTTGTCTCTTTAGTATCCTTTAATCTGGAATTGTTTTCCAGAATTAATTTGTCTTTCAAGACCTTGACATTTTGAAAGCATTGCAGGTCAGTTAGTTTATAAAGTGTCTCTCATTTGAAGTTTGTCTAGTGTTTCTTCAGGATTACCTTCAAATAAGGATTTTGGGGAAAATACTAGAGAAGCCCTATTACATCTCTTTCAGTGTATCATATTTGAAAATTTGTGATTTCAGTTTTTCCAGTTACTTTTTGATCTGTCAGGTTGCTCCACTGTAAAGTTGGAGAAACTATTTTCTGCCTTGAAATTATTAAATATCTTAAGAGGAGATACTGTAAGGCTCTGTAAATTTATTTTTCTCATATTTTCATAAAGTAAAGATTGTCATGTGATTGTGTATATCTCATCTCTGGGTTATCCTATATCTTATACCCATTATTGAGAACAAGAGTTTGTTTGGGTTGGGGATGGTTTGCAATGCTGGGGATGAAA
Source organism: Marmota monax (assembly GCF_021218885.2). Taxonomy (NCBI): domain Eukaryota; kingdom Metazoa; phylum Chordata; class Mammalia; order Rodentia; family Sciuridae; genus Marmota; species Marmota monax. Next base: position 22,929,917 of record NW_026692781.1, read on the forward strand.
CTCAGGACCTTGATCATGTTAGAGAAGCACATTACCACTGAGCTACTACACCCCCAGCTGTGGAGATATATTCACTAACTTCACTTTGTCATCGTTGAACTTGGACAGATATTCACTATTTCTTTTCAATTTTGAGGACTTATCATGTAATCAGCATTCGGTTTGGTTTAGGTTAGATTAATTTTTTGTTTCATTTTGTTTTGTTTTTATAGCCTGTTTCTTATTATGTCCCTTTATTAATGCTTGTGAAACATGGTTAACACCAAGTTAGGGTTGAAATTTGCAGCTTATTCATATACAGAAGTATCTTTTAGACTTCTGTCTTTTTGAAGAGGGAATACAAGGGTAAGGTGTTAGGAGCAACTTTCTAGAAAATTGAAGTTGTATACCCCAGTGCCTAGCATTATGTTTGGCATAGTTAGAGTGCTCAGTAAATAGTACTAATTTTATTGGATGAATAAAAGCCCTATATGGTCCCAATTTCTTATTTCTTTTGTGTCAGTTCTTTTTTTTTTTTCCTGCAAAAAGCTTTAATTTTTATTTGGTCCAAGGCTTGGGAGGAGCTCCATGGTGGTTAAAAAAGCTGCCTAGGGGTTAGAGGGAGAGGCTCAGGCCAAAGCCCTGATGCCAGGAGATGCAAAGAAGCTCCATCAAAGGCCACTGTACTCCAGGGCCTGTAGTCATGCTTGAGGGTGAGTCTTTGGAAAGATACTCGCCCAGGCCAGCCTGGGGGCCCGCCAGACGGTGGAGGTTAGTCAAGTGGTCCCCCATCTTCTTGATGAGCTTCACCTCCTCATCAAGGAAGTGGTTCTCCAGAAAGTCACAGAGATGTGGATCTGTGCGGGTAGAACCCAAGGCATGAAGATCCAAAATGGCTTGGTTCAGGTTCTTCTCCAGAGCCAAGGCAGCTTCCATGGCGTCCAGAGTGTTGCCCCACTCATCTTGAGAAGGTTTCTGCACGTCCTGGAAGAGGGCGCGGCCGCCACTCTGGTTTTGCATCTTCAGGAGACGCTCAGAGGCCTCGTGCTTTTCTTCAGCCAACTCGAGGAAGAAGTGGCCCACGCCCTCCAGAGCCACATTGTCAGGGTCGGAATAGTAGCCCAGAGAGAGGTAGGTGTAGGAGGCGCGCAGATGCAAATTAACCAGGCGGTGGACGGCAGCCTCCACCTCGGTGGAATAATTCTGACAAATCTGGGAGGTCATGGTTGGTCGTCAAGAAGGAGCTAACCACAAAAAACGGAGTTGGCTGGTCCTGAAAGCAGGTCCTGGGCGAGCAGATGGTCCTGGAGATTGCAAATGCAGATCAGATTGGAAGGCGGTTGGAAGCTGGAAGAAAAGGGAGTCCCAGGCTCTGTTCCATTCAAACACTGTTGAAGCAAGAAGCAGATCCCTGGGACCTCCAGGCTCATTGGTTGTGTGTCAGTTCTTTTAGATAATTTTTAAACTTAGTCATTTTTCATCTGGAGAGCCAATTTTTCTCTTAACGTTTTACTGCCTGAACATTTTCTTTATGAAAACATTTCCAAATTGTCTTCTGTGGGAAAATATATGTGTTGAAATTTTCAAAGAGTTGGAATTTCAAGTACAAACATCAGATTGGTTTCTTTCCTGTGCTTTGTTTGCAAGGCCTTTAAGATATTAACTGTACACCTTTAGGGTATTAATTCTACACTTTGAATCTCATGGAGGTGAAAGAATAACCAGCATTTCTTAAACTTATTTAATGATAAAGCCCATTTTTTTCTCAGTTTCAAATGGAATACTTTTTTGGTTAATGCTTATCTGGTCATTAAAAAAGATGCTTGATTTTCTGTAGGCTGATTTCTTTGTTATTGTTTTGTATCATTTTTTTTCATTTTGTATGTCCTTCATACAGCCAAAATGAGATTTTTTTTCTTATTAATATGGACAGCTTCTTCACAGCTAAATATAACCTGTCTTAGGAAATTCATTGATTTCTCAAAAAGCTGAACCCATGAATTAGAAATAGCCTTAAGATTACTTACCTAAATGTCATATAGTTATCAGGCAAATTTAGTTCACTTTTTTGAAACATTTAAATTCTTTGTAAGCCATTCTATACACCTTAGTAGATGTTTCATAATTTGTTAGAAAAAGTAGTAGAAATTTCAAACATTCAAAGAATGTTGAGTCAGTCTCTTAATGACAAAATTATAGGGAGTAAGAAAAATGTCCATAGAAATAGAAGCAAGAGGAGTCTATATAAATAGTAATGTGAAGAAGAGCAAATTCCTTTTTAGCTGTAACATTGAATTTTTTACATGTTGCACACATTGTTTAGCCGTTTCTAAACACATTTCCATTTACGTCATTTGTAAAAACTGCCTAGACTCATGTTCTGGAAAACTGACAAAGTTGTAATGAACAGATGCAGATTCCATAATTGCAATTGGCTTTTACTCTAAACTAATTTTCTGGGTCATGCATCATTAATAATTTCTATTTTTCTCCATTTTTACCTTACAAATTTGAAAAGGCTTTTCTCAAAGTGAAATGATTTTGTTGACTTTTTAAAATCAGAGCTTATTTCATTATGATGTATAGGTGCTCCAATTGCCTATATTTAAACCTAGAATTTTAAGAGTGCCTTCTTAACATTTCTAATGATTTTTTATATAATTTTAAAATTTTTTTCTCTATTTCACCAAAATGCTTAACAATTTTGAATCTTGTCCCTCTATTTTAATTGTATTTTTCCTAAAATTAATAATAATAATAATAATAATAATAATTGTTTTAAAACTAGATCTTATAGAATATGATTTATCATTTTATGTTTTTCACAAATTCAACTCTATCTTAAAAATAAATAACACTTATTAGCAGGATCTCAAATACTAACAAAAAGGATATATTTTCATGTTATTTGTTTTATTCTGATAAGATTTTCTAACAATACCATTGAAACAACTGTTGAATTCCAAAGTAGGTCTAATTCAGGTGAATCTCTGATAGATTTAAAGAGACCAAATAATCTGCTCTAAGCAAAATACTCACACATTTTCAATAAAATGAAATGATCCTGGAAAAATCCTGATCTTTTAACAACTCCTACAACAATTTCTGACTATTACTTCATTTTATCATATGAATGGAGAACACAATGTTACTGAAGGAATGATTGTTTTTAAGTTTTTTTTTTTAGTGCTTATGTATTGTTTTCATTAAAGAATCAAAATATAGAGAAAGTGTTTCGGTACATTGTTGCTTGTTGTGAGAAAGATTTAATAGTTTGTTATGGACTATTAAAATGAACAGAAGTCATTTAGAGTTCAGATATATATTTAGAACTAACATGTGTGCAAAAAGAAACAAAGCAAATCAAGAAATTCTGGAAAAGGTTGTTTGAAAGAACAAACTGATATTTTAAAGCTACCATTGATTAAATAAATATGGACAAGAAATTTAAATTTTCTTAATTTTGAATATTTTTTTAATATTCTCAACTAGCAACTTAGAATTAACAGAATTGAATCAGGAAAACATAAAACTTTTTATCTAAAAGAATGGTTACAAATATATAATAAAACTTAATTTCAAATTCTGTGTAGGAAACCTGAAATGGTTATAGCAGTTATATGAGATAATCCCAAACTGAACAGCTCTCTGAAATTAGTAATAAAATGCTATTTTGTCACTGCATATAGAAGTTTTTAAACAATTATAATATAAATTAGTTTTCTCTCTGATTTTGAAATGTCTTTTTTATATTTTTTCTTTAAAAAGAGAAAAGAAAAAGCCATGTTTCAGATATCCATTGAGCAAATCTTAATAATTCAAGTGAATAATTTGTTCTTTTAATTTGTGAATTAAAAAGTGTGTATAATATTGAAAGCACATGCTAAGTAGGTTTGCAACATGGATTTTGTAGCATATGGTAAAGTAAAACCCTGGTGACCTTTTGGTCTTGTTGATCACATGCATGAAGATGATCATCTGTTAATCTCTGGTAATCACTGGTACATCCTTGTACAGAAGACAGAACAGATTTTATTTGTGCTACGTTTGCTCTTTTTTGAAAATGCTTTAACAAGGAATTTTTAAAAATAATTTTATGGTCTAAAAATAAAGAATATTTTATATTTAAAGAAAATAATTTTAAAGTAAAAATTTTCAACATATATGTTTCTCCATTTTTTGGAGTTTTTTTTTTAATGATTTGAAGAATAATTTTCTGAAAATCAGGCATGAATGAGTGTTATGCTTGTTACTACATAGCCACATACACATGTACACATTGACACATACATGCTCACAAATATATATATATATATATATATATATATATATATATATATACACACACACACACACACACACATACACACACAGTATGTGTGTGTATGTGTGTGTGTGTGTGTGTTGTTTTCCTGTTGCAATCCAGTGCTTCTCATACATTTATATGCATATCAGTTAGCTGGAATCTTTTTAAAATTCAAATTCTGAGTCAGTAGTTCTAGGGTGGGGTTTAAGAGTCTGCAATTATTTATTATAGGTTTGCAGATCATGAATATGCTGTTACTCAAGGGTCAGCCAACATTTTTCTGTAAAGTGTCTTTTCAGGCCAAGAAGCAAAATTGAGGATACCATGTAGGTACTTACATAACAAGAGAAAAAAACAAATGTCCACAATTTTTTAATTGATCAAGTTCAATTCATAATCATTAAGAACATTTTGGTAGTATAGTGACATAATGAAAAATACTATTTAGCAATAAAAAAATTGTCTACTGATACATATAGTAACTGAAACAAATTTCAAAAACGTGCTGATTGAAAGAGGCATCACAAGGCATCACACAAAAGCTACATACTATACGATTCCCTTTATATGAAGTTCTATGAAATACAAACAGTAATAGAAAGCTGATCATTATTACCTTAGCCCAGGAGTGAAGGGAAGGCTCGATGGCAAAGGTACATGAGGTAACTGTTTGGATGATGGAAATGTTTTGTATCTTGGTTGAGTGCTGGCTATTTTGGTGTTTATGTTTTTCGAACTTCCTGAACTTGGGGGAGGCAGCTGACATGTTACAAGGATGCTCAAGTAGCCCAAAAGTCTATATGGCTAGGAACTAAAGGACTCTTGACAGTGTGCAGGAAGGAAATGATGCCATGTTCAAGGGCTAGCTGAGTAAGCTGTCTAGAAGCAAATCTCCCAGCCCCAGTCAAGCCTTTGAATGACCTTAGATCCAGGCTGACATTAATTAAAGCCTGTAGTCAGAATCACCCAACTAAGGCATTCCTGAATTCCTTTTCATAGAACCTAATTATAATCATTATTTAAAACCAGAAACAAAAGTCTCCAAAAAAAAAAAAACATTCACTTTAATGGCCTTCTTTAGTTTAATGGTTTAAAATTATGCCCATATAAAGTACATTTTTAAGCTTGGTTGAGCACTTATCAGCTAAGATAATATGTGAAACTACATTATAAATCATAAATCAGTGTACAAACATGTTATTGTTTCAAGTACTTTCCAATATTCCTTTGTATTGTAAATAGGGCAACTAATACTCTGCTCCTCTTTCATTAGGAGACTATTTATTCTGAAGTTATACTTGACCAGTAACATTTAGGGTAAATATTAAGTAGTTATTCACTTGAGAATATGTCTAGATGAATTTCCCCAGTAGACAAATGGGGACTTCTAAACTTTTTTCTTGGGGATCCAGGATTTAAATATATTATAGTTCCTACTTTACACCTTAAGAAAATATAGAGAAATGAAGGCATTATGGTGATATAATGTTATAAGTATTGGACTTGATAATAGGAAAGCTAATTTACTACAAGGTCATGGGGAAATTATTCCAGCTTCTCCAGATCTTTTATAAATCTCCTCCTCTATAAAAATGAAGTTCTTAGGCTAGGTGATATTAAAAATTTAAAAATCTATGACTCTAGCTGGGCGCAATGACACACATGTTAAATCCCAGCAGCTTGGGAGGGTGAGATAGGAGGATCGTGAGTTCAAAGCCGGCCTCAGCAAGGCACTAAGCAACTCAAGTGAGACCCTGTCTCTAAATAAAATACAAAATAGGGCAGAGTTCAACTCCCTATACCCCCCAAAATCTATGACTCTATGAATTAATAATCTTGAAGTATTTTAAGGAATATAATAGTAGTATAAAGTAGCTTAAACATAGCATAGAAAAATGCTTCAGTTACTGATTTTATATGCAAATGTCTCTTTGGTGCCATAAACTTTCAAAGATATAATTTCAGCATAATGCTTTTCTAAATCCCTAGGTTTTTTTTTTTTAAAAGGATAGGTAGTCCCCAATTTATGATGGTTTGACTTCAATTTTCACCTTTACAATGCTATAAAAATAATGTGCATCCAATACAAACTATATTTTGAAATGTGAAAATTCCCTGGACAAGCCATATGCAGTATGATACTTTTGTGATTCTGCAGTAATGAGCTGCAACTCCAAGCTGACCATACTATCACAACTGGTACTGTACAGTGTACTATATTGTTGAACTAGAATGTTCAGTAGCTTAGGTACCTTGAATGAATTTTTGACTTAACATTTCCAACTTAGAATGAGTTCATTGGAACATAACTTCATCATAATTCAAGTAGTATCTGCATTAATTAATAAATGTATGCATTCGTTTGTTTTGAAAGGGGGTCTCACTAAGTTGCCCAAGGCCAGTCTCAAATTCCTGGGCTCAAGTGGTTCTCTTGCCTCAGACTTCTGAGTAACTGAGATATTAGGAACTGAGACCACAGATGTGTAGCAGCACACTTGTCTGTATTTTTAAAAGAGGATTTTGATCTAACAACCTGAAAGTGTAGGAGAATTTTTTGGAATATTGTAGCATTGTGGTACAAAAAAGGAAGTAAAAATGTAAGTGTTTTACATACTTATCTTTGTAGCTATTAAAACCTTTTTAGTTCCAAAATTGTAAAACTGTCTGAATGTATATCATTATATATTATATTTTAGTCAATGGTATAAATGGGTATATGTACTATAATCACAGAAATATTTTTTACAAGAAATGTTTTTACACTTTTGTGTTTTCCTTCTTAGATCTTGCATTTCATATAAGAAAGCTAGCTTGCTCTGTTATTTAATGACGTAAGGTAATTAGTGATCTACACAAATAAAATTATTTTAAATTTTAGCTTATGGATTTCCTAAGTTAAATACATTGATGTTAGCTTGAGCCTAATGCAGCTTTGGTATTATTTAGATCTGGATTCAAATCTCAATCTTCCTATTTATCAGCTGTATACAAGTTATTCAAACTTTTTAAGCTGTAATTTCTTTTATTTTTTTTCTTTTTTTAAATGAAGTGATAAACCTATCATGAACTTAACTTGTTGCTTAATTAAGGATTAAATGAGTAAGATAATAAGTGGCTATCAGTGAGAAATTATTTTCTTTTATTCCCAAATTTAACAAATCAAACATTGCCATCAACTATTAGACCTAAGATTTACATTCTTGTTTCAGCACATCTGAAGAACGAGTAACAGAACAAAGATCAGTTTGATCCATCCTGTTCCAGCTGCATGTAATAGGAGGAAAATAGCTCATTTATATGGCTTAATATTTGACTCTTTTCTTTTTCTTGCCTGTTGTTAGCTCTGAATAATTTTCCAACAGGAATTATTAGGTTGTCCAATATTTTTATAAATATAGAATTGTAAACTATTTTACTAGTGGTAAGCAATTTCTACTTAGTATTACCTAGTGGCTACATGTATAAAATTATTTAATGAAGATGCAATATGCTACTTTATAGGCAAATCGATATAAGTTTGAAAACCAATACTAGATATATGGTCTTAAGCAAGCTGCATAATATCTAAGCCTAAATTTCCTCAGCAGTTAACAAATGTTGATAATAATTGAGTACTTAGCATAACACCTGGAACATATTAAGCAGTCAAAAATTGTTAGTTATAAATTACCATTGTCATCATTAGGTGATAATTACAGATTTAACCTATATGGGCTAACTTAGCTAACTCTTGGTGATTTGTTATTCTTAGAGTTTTCAAGTTTGTGTGAAGAAGAAATCCATTTTCATTATTCAAAAGTGCATACTTTGTTGAATAGTGTTGTCTTTAGAAGATGGCATATAATATGGAAATTCGAAACAATAAGTTTCTATTACTAAGATTCTTGACAAGAAACTTGAACTGATTGTTGGGTTATGCAGTTTTGGTGAAAAGTTTGAATTGTGAACTTTAACATAATAATTATCTTTGTTTACCTCTTATTAGCATTATCATAGTGGTAAGTATGCTTAGGAAGAGTGCAAATATCACTTTATTAATAACTAAATTGCTGTAAGTATCCTGGGGGTTAACAGAAGAAATGGTATCCTGAGGGTTAACAGAAGAAAAAATTAATTCAGTTATTAAGTCATGCCTTAATTGTTACAGACTCTAAGAATGAAATTCATATCAAAAAAATTATAGTTTTATGTCTGCCTCAGCTTAGAGGATGCAAGACTTTGTATACATCTCTTATTTTCTTTTGCATTTAATTTTTTACTTTAAACTTTTTGTTTTTGGTGGTAGAAGTAATCAAACCCAGGATTTCCATGTTAGGCAAGAACTCTATCATTAAGCTACACCCCTGGCCCACTCTCAGCTTTTTTTTAATGAATTTTTTTCTTATTATTACAGTAACATGTACCCCTCAAACTTCAGATAATACAGAAAATAAAAATTACCTGTAGTCCTGCTCCCAAGTAATATCCACTATGAATTTTTAATATAGTATGCTTATGGGTTTCTATTTTTTATTTTTTAAATTTTAATTATTATTTTATTTTTATTTTTGATACTGGGGATTGAACCCAGAAGTCCTTTGCCACTGAGCTATGTCCCTAGCCCTTTTCATTTTTTTATTTTGAGGCAGTGTCTCATTAAATTGCTTAGGAATTCATTAATTTGCTGAGGATGGAAACATGCAGTTCTCCTACCTCACCCTCCCAAGTTACTGTGATTGCAGGCATGCACCACCATCCCCAGTGATCTTTTAATACATTCATATGCATGCTTAGATATGTCTATAATGCATCTATGTACACACATATATACACCCAGCCCTGATAAACATGCTAAGAACACATTTTCCATGTTAATATATTAAACTTATGTCATTTAAATTACTAATTGTCATATGACTTTTCCATTAGGATTTTTTAAGTCTTCTTCTTTATAAGACATATATCACATGTTAGCATACCTATAGCATATACAGAACAAAATCCTACAATACTTTCTATTCAGATACTTTTTCCTGCCATATGAATTTTAAGTTCTTATTCAGTAAAATCTATCATTTTTTTTCCTTTTTGCATACTTTTTGATGTAAGGCTTAGAAAGACCTTTCATTTCAAGGCAATTTAAGTATTTCTTTTACATTTTTAACAGTTCTCTGATGGTTTTATTTTGCATTTAGCTCTTTAATCCTTTGATAAGTACTTAATGATTTGAAAGCCAAATCTAGGTAGTACAGAGGTACATGTGTTATTGAAACAAATTGCTGTACCCACATTTCACTGTCCTGAAATATTTCCCAAATATCCAAGGCTTGAAAGTAAAGTTAGAGAATCAGTTATCTTATCATAGTCTGTAGTAGAGCTTTTGCTGAAGGTAAAAAACAGGGCTCAGGTAGGTGAAAGTAAGCAAGGGACTTAGGTGGAAAGCCTCAGGGTCTGAAAAAAATTAAGAAGGACCACCAGATAAATAATTTACTTCTCAACATTGCTTTAAAGGTTCAGATGTTGGTTCTTGCTTACATGTTTTCTAGACATCACACTACATAAATTAATATTCAGAAATACAAGTATGTTATAATCTAAGTATGTAGGGTTCTCCCTGTCCTTTTGCCTTATCTTTCTTCCCACTATTGATCTCAGTTCCCCTAAAGTGTTTACATATTGACCTGACATTGAGGAAAGGGTACTCAATCCTTGTTGCCTCTGGATGTGGTGTCTTATCTGATCTCCAGAACTTCTTTGTCTACAGATACTATAGACAAAATGTTTATGGTCAATATAACTCTTGGTCTATTCTCTTAAAGTCCAAGTTTGCCACTTACTGTGTGTCACTTTTCTTACCTTCAAAATAGGAGAGAATAATAGGACCTATTTTATAGACTTGTGAAGATTAAATGACTTAGTCAATGTAAATCACTTAAACGGCACTTGGCACATAATAAATGTTTGCTTTATTATAATTATAATAATCATACTTATCATAGAAGAGCAAGGTATAGTGATTGTCGAGAATTCATTTATCTCCTGTTTATTAAGCCCCTTTCAGATTTGGGCTGCCCATTTATCAACCTCTGTTATTTGATTCTTTATCTTTAATACTATAATAAACACTTGGCAAGCATGCTAACTTAATTCTCAGCTATCTTTCATATCCTTTAGGTAGAAGTGGCAGAACACTGAGAATATTTTCTAGATCATTTCTGTACTTCCCTGAAGATAAGGGAAACCTAGAAGGTTTCTTTTGAGAACATCAAATCAGACTTCCTTAATTTAGATTTGCTCCCTTTGCTTCTATAGAGAAAGCCTTAGTTTACTTCTCTGAGTCTTCTTCTTTCATATCCTTGTGGCACCATTTTCTGCTATTTAATCCTTTAGTAAATGCTTTAAGTACTTTTGAAAGCCAGATATAAAGAAGACTGAAGTAAATGTGTGGATAAACTCAGCAGTTGTTATGTACATTTCATTGTCCTGAAATAGCTCCCCAAATACCCTTCCAAGATCAAAAAGACCAAAGTTAAGAGAATCACAGTCTTTAGTATAGTATTTACTAAAATCAAATGTATGAGATTCAAATATGCCACTCTGGCATAATGATTACTTTGAGCTACAAGGATTGGAAAAATGGCAAATACAGTAAGGGCTCTGTGACCTCTTCCCTACTTCATACCTGAAATCAGTTCCTAGAATTTCCCATGAGAACGGTTCCCTCTCTAAAACAGGAACAGAAGAACATTCTTAACATTGGAGATTAGGAGTTGATGCTGAAATGGATCTATGCAAACAAACCTACTAGAACAGCATTTATCTTCCATTACACTTCTTATAAGGGTTTCTATGCATGTAAAAATATTAAAATAAAACTTGTATGCTTCACTCATATTAATGTTTTGTGCGTTAGTTTAATTCTCAGGCTCAGCAATAAAACCCAATAGGGTAGAAGGAAGTTATATTGCAGAGTTAAAGCTTTCAATATTCTAGACCAAGCCATTTTAGAACTGAAAATCATTTTGAGTATTTACCTAGATCTTAGAAATTAAAGCCATATTATGAAGATATTATTTTGGAATTCTAAGCCAATAATTTAGCTTCTGCATTTTATGTTTAATCTGTTCTTCTGCCTGAAAGTAGTTCTTGTAAATGAAGAGACATGGGTAAAAGAAAGTTAAGAATGGGGAGTGACAAAAGAAACCTTTTAGTATCTGGAAATATTCCATTATAGTGGTTTTATGGTCATTTTGAAGAAGGATATTTCACTGTACTTAGGATGTACAGCTGTAGGGTAGTTACAACCAGGTATCTTTTTAAGAACTTGTGTGTGTGTGTGTGTGTGTGTGTGTGTGTGTGTGTGTGTGGTCCTGGAGATTAAACCAGGGGTGCCCAACCACTGAGCTATAACCCCAACCCTTTTTATTTTTTTCTTTTGGGACAGGCTCTTTCCTAGTTGCCCACGTTGGCCTCCAATTTTCAATCTTTCCACTTTAGCCTCCCAAGTATCTGGGAGTACAGGCATGTGCCACTGTGCCCAGCTAAGAACTTTTACTTGTTTTGTGAGACACATTTTGTGTAATTTGCAAGTATACTCTGAAGGTGTTTCCTTTTTATTCCTGGCTACTTAATTAATTTATTCTTACATACCTATAATAATCACCGTCTTCACCATAATACATTACTTATAGTTGCACCAGTTTAGAGCTTATAAATTGTAGACTGTAGTGATGGAAAGGGAGAAATGTGAACTAGGATTAATGTAAAAGAAAAGTCAGGATGATCGTAATAGCAACAGAAATTAGAAATAGGTGGCCAGGTGGTTTTTGTTTTGTTTTCTGTACCTAAGGTTTAAGGTTTCTTTCTTTTTTTCTTTCTTTCTTCTGGGACTGGGGTTTGAACCCAGAGGTACTCCACCACAGAGCTACATCCCCATCCCTTTTAATTTTTATTTTGAGACAGGGTTTCATTAAGTAGCGAAGGATGGCCTTGAATTTGTGACCTTCCTGCCTTAGCCTCCCGTGTAGATGGGATTACAGGTGTGCACCAGTATTCATAGTCAAAAATATTTTGTCCAGGGTCAATTTGAGAGTTGGGGAATGGGAAAATAGAGACAGGTTGCATACAAAAGGGCTATCTCAGAGGCCTTGTGTATTTCATCAATATAAGCCAAATATGTAGTAGAATACTTGGCATATAGATACTCAAGTAATAGTTATAAAGTAATTGACGTTTATATGATTCGAACTACATGTTACACACTAAAAGCTTTATATTTATATTTATTTTTATATTTATTGGTTTATTGATTTATCCTGACAACACCAGTAGGTGTTGTTAATACTCTCATTTTTCACAGATAAAATCAGTGAACATAAATAAATAAATAAATAACTTGCAGAACCAAGATTCCAAAGTCCAACTTTCAACCACTAACTGCATCATTTGTTTATTGATTATAATGTTACATAAATGAAAGGAGCCAACAAGTGACTCATCAAAATTAAAACATTGTTGGAGGATTAGAAAAGAGTTCAAGGTGATGGTTAAAATACATAAGGAAATATACTGAGCCAGAGAGTTCAGGTGAAGAGAGAGTAGTAAAATGAAGTTTCAAAAAAGATTTCATATCTAAATCCCAAATATGGAAATTTAACTTTTGAAAATAATTTAAAAACCTGAAAATGATTAATTTATAAAATTATATTTGCTTTTTCTTCCTCTGGGTTTTAGCTGCATTTCCTGTAGGTATAGTGCTCTAGAGAATGAATGGGATAGTCAACCTTGATTATATAAGAATTTGGCTATTTCCAGCAAGTGAAACATGCTAAATAATTAGATTTTATTTAACAGTCAAATTTTCTTTATTTTTCTTTATATATTTTTAGTTGTTGATGGACCTTAATTTAATTTATTTACTTATATGTGGTGCTGAGAATCGAACCCAGTGTCTCATACATGCTAGGCAAACTCTTTACCACTTAGCTACAACCCTATCCCAGATCAATTTTTCTTTGACAGTATTTAATTTACAAAATTTTTTTAAGATTAGAGTGGCATTTATAAATCTCTCATTATAAGTTCTAAACATCCTTTAAATAATTTTAACAAAATATTTAGAAATTTCCGTACTCAATTACTAATAATTTCGGAAGTGAATGCTATTATTGATATGTTATTAGATTTGCTGAGTAAAGCTGTTTCTACACGTAAACATCTTGGCCACCTGCAACTGTTTGTCAGTGGACTTGGTTTGAGAACACTAGTAGTAATTGTAAACTTAGGAATGTGTGACAAGCTAACAGCCAGCTGTGCATATCCTGACTTTTTCCAGGTGTTAAAATAAATATGACCATTTGGTTCACTTGTAATTCAACAAAATTTTTCATGATTCATTAGCTTAAAATCCATTTATAATTTTTTATTACAGTAGGTAATGTTATATTCATTTGAAACAAAAATACATATAATTGATTGTAATATTATTACTTATCATATTCAATGTTTCCATTAAATGAAAAGAATTTTAATGTAAAATTTGTGCAGAATTTTTTTATATTATTTTCATAGGAAAATATTAGTGAGCTACTTTTGCTTATAGGCATCAAAGAGAATGGAAAAATGAGTGAAAACATATATATGTATATATATATCTCTGTGTATATATTTGTATATATATGTATATGTTTCTTTTTTTAGATAGAGATTTATTTAGGAAAGTAGATATATTTTCAAGGGAGAATGGGAGCAATCTCAAGAGAGAGATGCCTTTGGAGGTAAAGCAAGGAATGCACATTCAACAGAGAATGCAGTTTATCTCCAGAAGGTGAGACAGCCTGAAAATATCTTTTTTTATTGAGTCAGGGTTCAACTTACCTTAGCAGAAGCAAGTTCCAAACTGATCTTACGTTACCTTGGTATATATCTTTGGTACATAATATATTAATTTTCTGATAATTATTAAAGTTTTTGAACAGCTGCTCTTAAGTGTTAGTTACTAAAAAGACCCAGATGCCTAAATCTTGCCTTGGCCAAACTACTGATTCTTATAAGTTTCCTGAGGTAGGGGGAAATATATAGATAGATCTATCAATATTTAGGTACAGGTATGTAGGTAGGGAGATAGAGATAGATGGAGAGAGAGAGAGAGAGAGAGAGAGAGAGAGAGAGAGAGAGAGAGAGAAAGAGAGAGAGAGAGAGAGCACAAGCCAGCAACTGAAAGTGGTAAATCCAAATCCATCTTATTATTAGATTATTATATTTCTAAACCCCAAATACAGGTTTAGAGTTCCCAGATTAACTGGCGTGCAATATATGATTTAGACAACTTCCATGCCCCAGAATAAATGATCTCAGGAAGAGCAAAGAGAGTAGAGTTAACTGAAAGAGAGAAAAGAGTTAATAGAACTTTCTTTTCCTTTCCATCTCATACACTATTTCTAATCTGTTGGACGGTGGTTGCTAAGATCCAAGCATATGTTAAACCAAAAGAATGATTCTGTTCCTGGGAATAGAAGATACATTCTTGCTTTCCCCGGAAAAGAAGATATACTATTATGAATGATGGAACTTCTGAACACCAAGCCTTGTTAACTTGTGGCAGAGTCACTGTTTCTTCTAAAAAGTAGTACACTGATTCAGCCAGCTTTCATTTTCTTGAAAGAGACAGGCTGTGTGTCTAACCAGAGTTTAGTAAGGCCAAGGTACCCACTTCTCTCTAGCTGCTTGCTTGTTATTTACTACTGCCTTTTATAAAATTATACCAGGCAGGTTTATAGAGTTGCCTTTTTTGAAATAAATTATAAGAGACTATTGATTAATACAAACTCTGGACTAGACAAAAAAATCATGCCTGTTCTGTGTTCCATTCAAAATAATGCCCACAAAGTGGATGAAGAACTGGGAATTAGCCAAGAAACCCTGCAACTGCAGAAGAAAATGTAAGCCCAGTACTCCAACATGTCAGCACAGGAACTGACTTCCTTAACAAAACTCCTAAAGCACACGAAGTAAAATAAAAAGTCAATAACTGGGATGGTATTAAATTAAAAAGTTTCTTCACTGCAAAGGAAACAATCAAAAACATGAAGAGAGAGCTGATAGAATGGGAGAAACTCGTTGCCACCTGTTCCTCAGGGCATTAATATCCAGGAGAATATACTCAAAAAACTTGAACACCAAAAGAACAACCCAATTAATAAATATGCAAAGGAACAAAACAAACACTTCTCAAAATAAATATGAATGATCAACAAATATATGAAAAAAAATGTTAAACATATCTAGCAATTAGAAAAGGCAAATTAAAACTTCATTGAGATTTTATCTCATTCCAGTCAGAATAACAATTATCAAGAATACAAGTAACAATAAATGTTGGCGAGGATACACTCATACATTGTTGGTGGGACTGCAAATTGTTGCAACCACTCTGGAAAGCAATAAATAAATAAATAAACAAATTCTTCAAAATCTTAATAAACATTTTGGTCAAATAAAAAAACAAAACAAAATAATACCCAAAGTTACACTCTAGCCTACACTAAATTTTACAAGTTGACACAGGTTTTTGCCCTTTGACCAGTATTCAACCAATATTCAGAAATGCTCAAATACTGGAGAAGTTTTCACATAAAACAAGTGGGAGATTCAAAGTAGATTTTGTCTCTTCCTTATGATCAGCCCTTCATGTCAATTCCAGCCATGCCAAAAGAAGGCAAGTACCCACATCATAATGTGACATACATACATACCTCAATATGGAAGCATATTAATGATTATTCTCTTGGAAAAAGAGGAGGTGAAGGGAGCTTAGTCACAATCTATCAAAAGGACTAAATCTAGATGTGCCAGACATTACCACACCTGGCTTCAAAACTTAAGAATGCACTTAGATCAGTTTATTGATCTCAGAAATTTAACTCAAATTGGACTGCTTTTAACATACTTGTCTGAGAACAGTTTTTATTATTTTTAGTACTGAAAGATACATAGTCGCTATCATCAGGAATTAAAATCATGTATAAATCATATATATGAAAAAAAGATGAGAATTCTGATTTAATCCACTTTAGTCCCAGGTTCTTGACATTTAAGATGTTTTGTAACCTTAAAGTATCAGACTCAACTAGGGCATATTTAAAATCACTTTGGTATACAGTGAATTTTCATACAAGTGAACAAACATAAATCTTGTCATTCAGAGTTTTTCAATCTATTGAAAACTATATTAAAGTATATGAATATGTTAAAGCTAGAAACAAAATGTAGGAATTAATTATGCTACCTATTATCTTTTTTTCAACATTGTGATAAAAGAAAAAATGTAAACAACATTAATGTTTGAAAAGAAAACAAACAAAAAGCAGTGGCACACTCTATAAATCTGAGCAACTTGGGAGGCTGAGGCAGGAGGATTGCAAGTGAATCCTATCTCAAAATAAAAAAGGACTGGGGATGTAGCTCAGAGGCAAAGGCCCCTGGGTTCAGTTCCTAGTACAAAAAAAAAAAAAAAAAGGAATTCTCTCCCAAATGAAAATTAATCAACTGGAAAACATTTAGATTTGACCACATCTAAGATAAATATATACCTTACAACTTTTTGAAGTAATTATTTATGGGAAGAGAAGAGAGATGTTAGAATTAGATCTGACAAAGATTGACATTTACTTTGTGTGTGGTAGGGGGTAGAGAGATAGTTGTTTGTGGTATTGGGGATTGAACATAGGGCCCTTTTGCATGCTAGGCATGTGCTCTACCACTGAGCTACATTTCCTACACTTTTTCAAATTTTATTCAGAGACAGGGTGTTATGGTTTGGATGTGAGGTGTACCCCAGAAGCTCATGTATGAGACAATGCAAGAAAATGAGTTATGAGAGCTTTAATCCAATCAGTGAATTAATCCCCTACTAGGATTAACTGAGTGGTAACTGAAGGCAGGTAGGGTATACCGGCTGGAGGAGGTGGGCCATTGGAGGCATGCCTTTGCGGTATGTATTTGGTAAGCTGAGTTTAGTCAGTCTCTCTCTCTCTCTCTCTCTCTCTCTCTCTCTCTCTGCTTCCTGGTCATGTGAGCCACTTCCTTCTGCCATGATGTTCAGCCTCATCTCAAGTCCCAAGGAATGGAGCTGGATGTCTATGGATGGAAACCTCTGACACCATGCCCTAAATAAACTTTTCATTCCCTAAAATTAATCTGTTCAGGTCTTTTAGTCACAGAAGTGAAAAAGCTATCTAAAACACAGGATCTGGATATGTTGCCCAGGCCGGCCTCCAACCAGTGATCCTCTTTCCTTAGCCTCCCAAGTAGCTAAGATTACAGGTGTGCATCACCATGCCCAGCAACTTTTACGTTTAATCAATATATTTTGATATGTACTTTGATATTATTTGAACTTGTACAAGGTGCATGTATTTGTAGTTTTAAGCAGTGTTAGCTCTTTAAATAAAAACATTTAAAATATCTCAACAGCACTGTGTTATGTTTCACAATGAATATTGAATATTTTTGCCTAATTAGGCCTAGTATATAACAGTGGAAGAAACCACATTTTACATTATTTTCGAAATAACCCAGATGTCCTTCAGTGGGTGAATTGTTTAACAACTTTGGCACATTTTACTATAGAATTATTATGCAGCAATAAAAAGGAAAAAAATATTGATACTTGTAATAACTTTGATAAGTCTACAGGAAGTGTGTTGAGTCAGGGGTAAAAGCCAAACAAAAAAAGTTACATGCTATATGAATTCATTTATTAGTATTTTAAAGTGACAAAACCTTAGAGAACAGATTAGTAGTCACCAAGTGTTAGGGAGGAAGCAAGAGAGAGGTGGAAGTAGTTTTGAAAGGGCAAACCAAAGAATTCTTGTGGTAAAGGAGCTTTTCTGTATCTTGACTGTGGTGTTAGTTATATAACCAATACATGTGACTAGATGGTGTAGAACTAAATAAACACAAATAAGTACAAGTAAAATGGGAAATCAGAATGGGATCAGTAGATTTTATCAGTATGCTGTTTTTGATATTATAGAATTGCCATGTTACCATTAGCAGAAGCTTGGTAAAAGTATGTGGGCTCTCTGTGTTATTTCTTATAATTTTTGTGAATCTACAACTGTATCAATAAAAACATCCATTTAAAAAAAAAAAGATGACTGGGCCTGGGGTTGTGGCTCAGCAGGATAGCACTTGCCTAGCATGTCGCACGGGTTCGATCCTCAGCACCACATAAAAATAAATAAATAAAATGAAGGTATTGTATCCAACTACAACTAAAAAAATTTTTTTAAAAAGATGGCTAAGAATTTTTCAGAAATTATGAAAAGTACCAATCCTCAGATTCAAGGAGTTCATGAATGGTAAAGGCCGCTAAATAATCTTCAAATCCTTTCTTTTGTGGGCATGACTTTGTGCCTCCTGCCAACATAATGTTTTTATCTGGAGACATTAAGAAATAAACAGATTTCCTTTATTTTCTTTTTTAGTCCTATAAGCCAAAGCAAGAATGTGCGTGTGACCTGATTTTGTCCATAGGTTGGCAGAGAAATAAGGTAGAAGGAACCTGAGTTCACAGTCATCTGTCCACCCAGGATAGACAACCAAAATTTTACTTCTCACTTAGTTTTAGTTTTCCTTGTACATCTGTTGTTTCCCTGAACTTAGACACCTTGACATATCACAGTGTAACTTCAGAAAACTAAAAAGAAAAGCACTGCTTTAAAGGAACTGTTTTTATCAGTAGAGGCAAATTTTGGAATATCTTTAGTGATCTAAAAGAAAGTAACCACAATTCCAATACCTGATGAAAAAAATCTCCAAAACAATGGTGAAATAAGAACATTATCAGACCACAATAAGCATTATTATGAGCAGAACTTCACGGATGCATTTTATTCAACAGCAAAATGATCTAATTAAAAGGTTTGAGATGTAAGAAGGAAACATTGTCTTTAAGAGTATCAATAAAGTTTATAGTAAGAAAAAGATAAAAGGGAAGTACTGGGCAGTGGTATTGGCCAAATTATAGTGTTATACTGTGTGTATGTATGAATATGTAACAGCAGACCCCCATTAGGTACAACTACAAT
The DNA here is from genome assembly GCF_021218885.2 of Marmota monax. NCBI lineage: Eukaryota > Metazoa > Chordata > Mammalia > Rodentia > Sciuridae > Marmota > Marmota monax. The sequence continues at coordinate 22,949,273 of NW_026692781.1, forward strand.
GCAACAATAAAAAATGTGGAGAAAAAGAAAGATATATAATTAAATTATTGGAGAGAAATAGTATGTTAATGAGGAGAAAGCAAATGGTCTGTGTAGGTCAGAAAAAAATAAGGATTTTTATTAACAAAACTTTGATAAGTTCACATATCACATGGAATTCCACAGTTATTATTAAAAGAATAAGGAACAGTGTGTACTTATTGAGGGGCGGAAATAGAACAATTAGAAAGCACTTAGTAAATCCAACAGTAGCAAAGAAAGGAAAGAAAAAGAGAGGAGGGACAAAAAGAAAGCAAAAGTATGATGGTAGATATAATTTCTGAGTTCCAATAAATATGAACAGACTAAATATTTTTAATGATAGTTAAGCAACAAAGATCACTAAATTATACCAAATACAGCTATGCACTTCAGACAGTAAACACATTTAAAACAGGGTACAGAAAGGTTGAGAATAGAGGAAGGAAAAAAGAAAAGTACACAAATACAAACTTCTCTCATCTATATGCTTTCATTCCAAATCGTTTTTTTCTTTTCACATTTTTCATTATACATTATAGTTGTAAATAATAATGTGATTTGTTGTTACATATTCATACATACATACAATATAACAATATAATTTGATGTGGCAGAAAGAGAGAGGCAGCTCTGTAGACCTCTTTTATAAGGGCACTAATCCCATTCATGAGAACTCACTCTCAACACCTAATCATCTCTCAAAGACTTCCACCTCTTAATAGTAGTACATTGGTGATTAAGTGTCAACATATCAACTTTGGGGTACACAAACACTGAGACAATACTAGGATGTGAGCAAGAAAGTAAAAATGTGAATTGGTACTGTTTATGATAGAACTGCACATATGTTTGTATCTAACACTTGTGCAATATGTCTAAAAGCATTAAATGCATCCCTAATATTTGACCCTATGGATATTAAGATAAACTGATAAAAAGAAATACTTGGATATTAGCACTTTCTACATTTTTCTATAATAATATGCATTACTTGTATAATAAACTTTCTTAAAAGACTGAAGTTAGAAAAAAATAAATGAAATTGACCTTTCTGCCTCCTCCCACCCTCATTCCAAAATCTTTAGAGGCAAAAAAGCATTACTAGAATTGGAAGGTTTCTATTCAATTTTTTATCTCTATATTTTTGTTATTTAAAAATTTTTTAGTTACATATATTACTCAGCTATAAAGAATATAATTATGACATTTGCCAGTAAAAGGATGGAACTAGAGACCATCATGCTAACTGAAATAAACCAGACCCAGAAAGTCAAAAGTAAAATGTTCTCTCTGATGTACAAAAGCTAGATCAAAATAAGGGGGAAAAAAAGAAAAGGATGAGGGGATTCCATGAAAATAGAAGAGGGATCAGGGAAGTAGAGGAAGGGGATTGAGGGGGAAGGAGAAGGATAGGAAAAGGGAAGAACAGTGGAATGAATCTCTTCATTTTTTTTTAAGTTCAGTTCACCAAGAAGGGTGACAAGGCAGGCAACAAGAAAAGCAGAACTTCAATCATACCACCCAAGGAATCCTAACAGAAAAGAATGAGTTTACAAGTAGATTCTTCTCCAGAGCCCTCTGATAACAACTCAACTGGCTGACAGCTTGATTTCAGACTCTTGACATTCTGAAAAGGGAGCCCCTTCATGCTGTGCCAAACATCTGACCTATAAGACTGTGACCTAATGAATGAGTGTTGTTTTAAGTGACTAAGTGTAGTAATTTATTTTATAGCAATAGAAAATTAATACAATATAAAATAATGGTGCATATACAGTTTATAATTGCTAACTTGTAGAAGCAACCTAGATGCCCTTCAATAGATGAATGGATAAAGAAACTGTGGTTATATACACAATAGAATATTACTCAGCATTAAAAGAAAAGAAAATTATGGCATTTGCAGGTAAATGAATGGAGTTGGAGAATATCATGCTAAGTGACATAAACAAATCTCAAAAAACCAGGGGCCAAATGTTTTTTTCTGATAAGTGGATGCTAATCCATATGGGGTGGGGGGGTACCTGGGATAAGTAGAGGAACTTTGGATAGAGCAAAGCCGAGGAAGGGGGGGGACAAAGTGGTAGGAAAGACGGTGCAATGAGACTGCATTATTACCATAGGTATATGTATGATTGCACAAATGGTATGACTCTACTTCATGCACAACTAGAAAAGTGAAAATTTCTGCTCTGTTTGTGTAGAATGAATCAAAAGAGCTTCCTACTGTCATGTATACGCGATTAGAATAAATAAATAAGTAATGGTGCATATAAATTGACATGTAGGCAGATCTAAACATATGAATAAAAACATAATATTATCTAATATGAAATATCTTCCCAAAAGGCAAAAGTGAAGTTCTGAGCAAAGTTACATAAGTGGAACAGAGCCTGACTATAGTTAAAATATTTGAAGACCTTTATATTTGAGGATCCAGGATTGGTGGATATGATGTATTCTAAAAATCTAAGCTTCTTGGGCAAATTCCATTCAATCAGAGATTACAGTTCCTGGACTCCCATATGACTAGATGTGGCCTTATGTCAAGTTTTTATCAATGCAATTTTAATTTGAGTCCTTTTTGCTCAAGAGGAAATTGTTGCCCTACACTTCTTTTCCCATTTTCTGATGTTTGAAACATGAACAACATAGTTACCCATCTTTGACCATACGAATGCAGCCTAGGGTATGATGGAGCCAAAATAGTCAGAATTATCTGGATCCCTAAATGACTAAGAAGAGAAGAGCCATACTGCTAACCTGACTATATATCTTTAGGACCATTTCATGAGCAGGAAATTTGTGTTGTTTAACCCTTTGTATTTTTATATCTCTTTCCTAGAGTAAATCAGTCTTTGGAACTGAAGAGACACAATCATAGAAACCTAAAATATAGGGCATGGCCTAGCATAAATTTAGGATTTAGCAGTGAGGCAGTAGATCTTATGCTGTTTGGGGTCCAGAAGCAGCTGGCTTTTCAGGCTGTGGGGCTCAAATTTCTGGATTCTCTATCTCCTTCCTTCTCTACTTGCAAATTGGCATATTTTTGCCTTAGCTCATCTTTTTCTTATAATACCTTGCTAAAAGCAGCAAGAGCAGCCAACACATATTCCTTGTTGCTTTTAGTAATGTATGATAGGAAATAGCATGAGATAAGACTGTGTTTCAAAACCTTTTCTTAAAGCCTCCTTAAAGAAGTCAATCCTTTGAAAGAGATCAAAGTAATGATGTTGTCTTCCAACTTAAACCTGTTGTTTCAGATAAACTCTAAGTAGGCAAGAAGTCTTTAACTTCTTTTTGTATCCTGTTGCACTAGTTTTCTGAAGCTTCGGTACAATATTCATAGAAGTGGTAAAAGTAGGTATTTTGACTTGTTTCTGGTTTTTGTGCAAAAGCATTCAAGTTTTTTACCACTACTTATGTTGTTAGCTATGAGTGCTTTATAAATGGCCTTTGACATTTTTTTGGTTTGGGGGGGTGTTGTTGTTGTTGTTTTATTCCTGATCTATTCTTTATTCCTAATTGTGAATGGATGTTTAATTTTGATGTACCTATTAAAATGATTATATGGTTTTTGTATTTTCTTCTTTTAATTTAGTGTATTGCATTAATTCATCTTTAAGTGTTAAGACAACCTTGCATTCCTAAGATAAATCCTGTCTTCATAATATATAATCCTTTTAATGGTTTGTTTTTGGATCCCACTTGTTAAAATATGTATAAAAGTATGTTTATGTTATATTTTTAAGAGATATTTGTATCTACTTTTCTTGCATTTCTTGTTGAGGCTTTGGAATTAGGATAACACTGGACTCAGAGAGTAAATGGAGAAGTGTTATATTTTTGTCTGTTTTCTGAAAAGGTTTATGAAGCATTTTTGTTGCTATTTCTTTTTTAAGTTTGATGTATTTCACCAGTGAAGCCCAAATGGCTTTTCTTCATGGGAAAAAAATTTAATAAGACACTCAATCTCTTTCCTTGTTCTAGATATATTCAGATTTTTCTATTTCTTATTTTGTTGTTAATTTTGGTAATTTATAGACTTAAAGGATTTTTCCATTTTATAAATGTTTTCTAATTCATTGATATATCTTTATTATATTCCCTTACAATCAATCCTCTTAATTTCTATTGGATAAGAGTTGGTGTAAATGCTTTCATTCCTATTTTGGTGGAGTTTTCTTTTATTTCCTTGAGCAGTTTAGATAAAGATTTATCAATATTGATATTTTCAAATAACTTTTATTTCAATAACTTCAATTCAAAGCTTTATTATTTCTTTTGCTTACTTTTGTTTATCCTTTTTTAAAATTCTTTAATGGTAGAAACTTAGATTATTGATTTGGATTATGCTTCTTTTCCAATGTAAGTATTAAAGCTATAAATTTGTCTATGGGTACTGCTTTAACTGCATTCCATAAATTTTGTTATGTTATATTTTTATTTTTATTCAGTTAAAGATATTTTCTAATTTACCTTGTGATTCCTACTTTGACCTCAGGGTCATTTTGAACTGTGTTCTTTAATTTTCTGATGTTCAGTGTTTCAAATATTTCTTTCTTGGTTGATTTTAAATTGAGTTCCTTTTTGTCACAGAATATAACTTTGTATAAAAAGTATTTATAGCTACTATATTAGCATGAAATTTAGTATTTGTGATACTCTTTATTTCCATGGCTTTAAGTTATAGTCTGGTGTCAATTCCTTTCATCTTGGAGGACTCTAGTAATTTCCATAAGGTAGATATGCTAGCAATGAATTATCTTATTATTTGTTTATCTGAAAATGTTTTTATTTTATATTATTTTATCCTGCTTCTGACTATTTAATATTATTTCTAAAAAGACTACAAAATAGATATACGAGAAAGGGCATGTCTTGGTTCACTTTTTGTTAGTATAATGAAATGCCAAGGGCACTTTTAGGCTGTGAGTTTTATTTAACTTATGATTCTGGAAATTCAAAGGTAAAGAGCTGCTTTCAAGACTTAGTCAACATTTGAACTATATAATCTGTCTGTTAATGAATATTTTTGTATTTGCTTTCTTTATGTTTGTTGAGCTTCTTGGATGTACAGATTTTGTTTTTCTTTTGGTTTTAAAGTTAGGAAGCTTTCAGCCATTGTTCCTTCAATTATGTTCTACTCTCTGTTATCTCCCCGCCCCCGCCGCCACCAGGACTCCCATTATGTGTATGTTAGTATACTTGATGTTATTCCACAGTTCTCTCCGTCCTATTCATTTTTCTTTAATGCTCATTGTTTGTTCTCTAGATCATATAATTTCATTGATCTATCATCAAGTTCTGATTCTTTCTTCTCCCATCTTGAGAATGTTGGTGAGCCCCTATAGTGAATTTTATTTTTTTTATTGTACTCCTTGATTCCTGAATTTCTATTGGGTTATTTGCAAAAGAAATAATAATTTCTATAACCTTACTGAGAGTTTCTACTTGTCTCTTCTTTGTTGTTATAGTTTAATTCTTTGTACATAACTTCCTTTAGTTTTTTGAACATATTTATAGTAGAAATGTTTAAGTCTTTGCTATAACATCTGGAGCAACTGTGAATACTCAGAAATAATTTTTATTAATTTATTTTTTCACTCTAAGAATGAATTTTACTTTCTTGTTTCTTTGCATGTCTCATAATTTTCTGTGGAAAACTAGACGTTTTAAATAATATGTTGTGATATTTTGGATTCTCATTTCCACCCCCCAAAAAAGGTTGTTGTTGAATTTTTGTTTAGTAATTTGTATAGATTTATTCTGTGAAATTTCTCTCCCTTGTGGATATCTTTCCCTCCCTCTACCTCATTTTTAAAATTTGACTATCCAGGAACTTCCCCTTTGCATAACTTTATACTGTACCATCAACTGACAGAGATCAAACATTTTGATATAATAGGATTTTTGTCACCTGCAGATGGTGTGTAGGCAGGAGAACATGTTCAGGACATTTTCATACCTGGACTGAGTTTTAATTTTCACAAGGCCTTTCAAATATTCTATATGTTCATATAAGTGCATTCTCAGGATTATGAATAACCTGGAACTACCTTCTCCAGTATACATGTAAATATCCTCAATCAAAGCTATGATTGCCCTAACTAGAACTACAGTCTTAGGCAAGTACAGTCAAGTCATTGGCTCTCTTTCTCTGGCCAATCTTAGGGAAGTTGCTTCCCTAACCAATTCCCATGGCATAAGCATTGCCCAATACTCCAAATCAAGTGAGCCTCTTTTGCAGACAGCTGAAAAGCTGCCAGTTCCCACAGGCTGCCCACCTGGCAGAATCTCCACAGAGAACAAAGGCAGGAGATATGGCGGGAGCAGTCTCAGCTCAGATACCATTCATTCCGCTGTTCTTGAAGTTTATCAGACCATCCTCAGCTTTTATCTGGGGGTTTCTCTTTTCTTCATCTGTTTCTTCTGTCCTACTCAATTTTTATTTCACTCTCTTTAGTTTCAGTGTACAGAACTATCCTGGAAGTCAGGACTGGTGGCTCAGTTTTAAGAATTCATGTGTTCTAGACAGTTCCAGCCTCTTCCATCCTTGTCATACACCCCTTTTATTCATCTACTAATGCCTTACTTACCTTCCATTGAATACCTGTTGTTACCTGTTCTTAGGTCCATTGGTTGGTTTACTTTTTCTTTCTGTCTCTACCTTCACAGATTTCAAATTTCTCGCAGATTTGTGGATATTGTTGATGGCCTGTCCTCATCTATTTGTTTTTTTGAGATTTGGGGGATAATTTATCACCTCATTTTTTATAATTTTTTTCCATAAGATTTTCCAACTTACTTGTTCTTTCTTTTTTTAAGCTATAGATGGATACCTTTATTTAATTTATTTATTTTTATGTGGTGCTGGGGATTGAACCCAGAGCTTCACACATTCGAGGCAAATGCTCTACCACTGAGCTACAATCCCAGTCCTATTCTATTTTTATCTAAGAATTCAGAAACATTCAAAAACTAAGTCACTACAGCTGATCTTCGTGGATTATGTCTTTTATGTTGTTAATTAAAAATTTGTAGTTTTTTCTTGAAGGTATTCAATGTTCCTTAATTAGTTTTATTCCTAGATGTTTGATAGTTTTTATTGCAATTAAAAGAGGAAAACACTCTTGTACGTTGCTTGTGTAGAGTCCTTAATCATCTCTTTTAAGTGGAAAACTGTTTTGAAACTGAGTGCGGTGGCACACTCCTATAATCCCAGTGGTTCTAGAGGCTGAGGCAGAAGAATTGCAAGTTCAAACCAGCTTCAGCAATGGTGAGGTGCTAAGCAACTCAGTGAGACCCAGTCTCTAAATAAAATATAAAATAGGGCTGGGATGTAGCTCAGTGGTTGAGTGCTGTTGTTTTGACTATTTTTATATTGTAAGAAAATCTTTATGACATATAAATAAGTACACACTCATATGACATTCTTCTTCCATATTTTCCAATTTAAATCTCATATATTCCAATGTCAGTACTTACAGAACTAATACTTTATTATTAATATTTATATATTATTCATTTATAACATTCTGTCACAACTTATGTAAACTTTTGACATTTAGAAAATTTCCAAATTTTTGCTATTATGCTAAATAAATATATTTTTTGTATTTTCAATGAGACTTTTCATAGATTCCATTATGAAAGTAGAATTCCTGTGGCAAGTGATATATCTATTTAAAAGTGTCCTCAGAGTTATTAATAATTCTAACAAATTCCAATTGACTTTCTTTCATATCACACATCTGTTCTATCACCAAATCATATAAACTCTACAATACTTCCAGAACCTAACCATTTCTCACAGTTGTCACTGATTTGATCTGGTCCCAGATATCATTTTGGGGGGCCTGGATTATTGCAATGATGATATAATTAATCTATTCCAGTCCTATGGAACAGTCTATTCTTAGAATATTCTCTTAGCAGCAAGTGTGAGCTGTGAAAAATGTAAGTCAGATATTATCAGTATTCTGCTCAAAATCCTCCCTTGATTTCACCTGATACAGAATAAAAGTTTAAATTACTTTTTTTCTTTTTCCTTTTTGCAGAGCTGAGGATCAAAATAAGAGTGTCACACATCCTAGGCAAATGACCTACCACTGAACTACACTCTTAGCCCTCAACATTCTTTTTTTTTTTACTATCATTTTTTTATTTTAAATTTATTTATTTATTTTAATTAAGTATATGATATGAGAATGCATTTTGATTCATTGTACACAATTGCAACACAACATTTATTTCTCTGGTTGTACATGATGTAGTGTCATACCATACATGCAGTCATACATGTACCTAGGGTAATAATGTCCATCACATTCCACCATCTTTCCTGCCCCCATACCCCTTCCCCTTTCTTCCCTCCCCTTTGCCTGATCAAAGTTCCTCCATTTTTCCCATCGCCCCCCATTATGGATCAACATCCACTTATCAGAGAGAACATTTGGACTTTGATTTCTTGGGATTGGCTTAGTTTACTTAGCATGATATTCTCCAACTCCATCCATTTACACGCAAATGCCATAATTTTATTCTCTTTTAATGCTGAGTAGTATTCCTTTGTGTGTATATACCACAATTTCTTTATCCATTCCTCTATTGAAGGGTATCTAGGTTGGTTCCATAGTTTAGATATTGTGAATTGAGCTGCTATAAACATTGATGTGGCTATATCACTATACTATGCTGATTTTAAGCCCTTTGGGTATATGCTAAGGAGTGGGATACTGGGTCAAATGGTGGTTCCATTCCAAGTCTTCTGAGGACTCTCCATACTGCTTTCCAGAAAGGTTGCATCAATTTGCAGTCTCACCAGCAATGTATGAGTGTACCTTTTCCCCCACATCCTCGCCAACATTTACTGTTACTTGTTTTCTTCATAACTGCCATCTGACTGGCATGAGATGAAATCTTAGAGTAGTTTTGATTTTCATTTCTTTAATTACTAGTGATGTTGAACATTTTTTCATATATTTGTTGATAGATTGTATATCATCTTCTGAGAAGTGTCTGTTCAGCTCCTTGGCCCATTTATTGATTGAGTTGTTTGTTTTTTGTGTTCTTTATTATATCCTGGAGATTAGTGCTCTGTCTGACATGTGTGTGGCAAAAATTTGCTCCAAAATGTGGGCTGTCTCTTCACCTCATTGTTTCTTTTGCTGAGAAGAAGCTTTTTAGTTTGAATCCATCCCATTTATTAATTCTTGATTTTATTTCTTGTGCTTTAGGAGTCTTATTAAGGAAGTCAGGGCCTAATCCAACATGATGAAGATGTGGGCCTACTTTTTCCTCTGTTAGGTGCAAGGTCTTTAGTCTAATTCATGGTTCTTGATCCACTTTGAGTTAAGTTTTGTGCATGGTGAGACATAGAAGTTTAACTTCATTTTGCTGCACATAGCTTTCCAGTTCTCCTAACAGCATTTGTTGAAAAGGCTGTCTTTTCTCTAATGTATGTTTTTGGCTCTTTGTCTAGTATGAAATAACTGTATTTAAGTGTGTTTGTCTCTGTGTCCTCTATTCTGGACCATTGGTCTACATGTCTATTTTGATGCCAATATAATGCTGTTTTTGTTACAGTAGTTTTGTAGTATAGTTTAAGGTCTGGTGTATTGATGCCTCCTGCTTTACTCTTCTTGCTAAGGATTGCTTTGGCTATTCTGGGTCTCTTATTTTTCCAAATGAATATCATGATTGCTTTTTCTTTCTTTTTAAAATTTTTTTAAAATTTTAATTTGTTATATACAACAGCAGAATGCATAATAAACAATTCATATTACACATATAGAGCACAATTTTTCATATCTCTGATTGTACACAAAGTAGAGTCACACTATTTGTGTCTTCATACACAATGTACTTAGGGTAATGATGTCCATCTCATTTCACCATCTTTCCTACCCCCTATTCCTCCACCTCTCCCCTCCCTCCCCTTTCCCCTATCTAGAGCTCATCTAATCCCCCCATGTCCTCCACCTAACCCCATTATGAATCAGCATCCTTAAATCAGAGAAAACATTCAGCATTTGGTTTTTGGGATTGGCTAACTTCACTTAGCATGATATTCTCCAACTCCATCCACTTACATGCAAATGGATTTTATTTTCTTTTAATGCTGAATAATATTCCATTGTGTATATATACCCCAGTTTCTTTATCCATTCATCTAGGTTGAATCCGCATCTAGGTTGGTTCCACAGTTTAGCCATTGTGAATTAAGCTGCTATAAACATTGATGTGGCTGCATCCCTATACTATGCTGATTTTAAGACCTTTGGGTATAGATTGAGGAGTGGGATAGTGGGTCAAATGGTGGTTCTGTTCCCAGTTTTCCAAGAATTCTCCATATAGCTTTCCAGATTGGCTTCACCAACTTGCAGTCCCACCAGCAATATATGAGTGTGCCTTTCCCCCCACATCTTTGCCAACACTTATTATTGTTTGTGTTCTTAATAGCTGCCATTCTGACTGGAGTGAGATGAAATCTTAGAGTAGTTTTGATTTGCATTTCTCTAATTGCTAGAGATGTTGAACATCTTTTTCATATCTTTGTAGTAGATGGATTGTAAATTATCTTCTGAGAAGTGTCTATTCAGTTCTTTGGCCCATTTATTGATTGGGTTATTTGTGGGATTTTTTGGTGTTAAGATTTTTGAGTTCTTTATATATCATAGAGATTAGTGTTCTATCTGATGTGTGTATGGTAAAAATTTGTTCCCAAAATGTACGTTCTCTATTCACCTCACTGATTATTTCTTTTGCTGAGAAGAAGCTTTTTAGCATGAATCCATCATTTATTGATTATTGATTTTAATTCTTGCACTAAAGGAGTCTTATTAAGGAAATCAGGACCTAATCCGACACGATGAGATTTGGGCCTACTTTTTCTTCTAATAGGCACAGCGTCTCTTGTTTAATTCCTAGGTCCTTGATCCACTTTGAGTTAAGTTTTGTGCATGGTGGGAGATAGGGATTTAATTTCATTTTGTTGCATACGGATTTCCAGTTTTCTTAACACCATTTGTTGAAGAGGCTATCTTGTCTCCAATGTATGTTTTTGGAGCCTTTGTCTAATATAAAATAACTGTATTTAATTGGATTTGTCTCTGTGTCCTCTCTTCTAAACCTTTGGTCTACAAGTATGCTTTGGTGCCAACATGCTATTTTTGTTACTATTGCTCTATAGTATAGTTTAAGGTCTGGTATAGTGATGCCTCCTATTCTTCTTGCTAAGGATTGCTTTTGCTATTCTGGGTCTCTTATTTTTCCAAATGAATTTCATGATTGCTTTTTCTATTTCTATAAGGAATGACATTGTGATTTTAATTGGAATCATGTTGAATTTGTATAGCACTTTGGGCAGTATGGCCATTTTGACAATATTAATTTTGCCCATCCAAGACCATGGGAGAACTTTCAATCTTCTAAGATCTTCTTCAATTTCTTTCTTAGTGTTCAGTAGTTTTCATTGTAGAGGTCTTTCACCTCTTTTGTAAAAGTCAAATCCCAAGTATTTTATTTATTCATTTATTTATTTTGAAGTTCTTGTGAATGGGATAGTTTTCCTAATTTCTCTTTCAGAGGATTCATCACTGATGTATACAAATGCATTTGATTTACGGGTATTGATTTTATAACCTGCTACTTTGCTGAATTAATTAATTAATTATAGAAGTTTTTTGGTGGAGTTTTTTTGGATCCTCTAAGTATAGAATTATGTTGTCAGCAAATAATGATAGTTTGAGCTCTTCTTTTCCTATTCATATCCCTTTAATTTCTTTTTGCTCTGGCAAATTAGCAATTTCTAATTTCTCTGGCAATTAGACAGTGTATTAAAGTCACCCAGTATTATTGTGTTGTGGTCTATTTGGTTTTTGTAGTTGAGAATGGTTTGTTTGATATATACAGATGCCCCATTGTTTGGGGCATAGATATTTATAATTGTTATGTCTTGTTGATGTATGAATCCTGTGAGCAGTATGAAATGTTCTTCTTTATTCCTTTTCACAAGCTTTGATTTAAAATCCACTTTATTTGAGATGAGGATGGAAACCCCTCCTTATTTAGGTGATCCATTTGAGAAGTACGTTTTTTTCCCACCCTTTCATCTTCAGTCAGGATGTCTTTTCCTGTGAGATGAGACTCTTGAAGGCAGTATATTGTTTGGTCTTTTTTTTTTTTAATCCAATCTGTCAGCCTATGGCTTTTAATTGATGAGTTTAGGCCATTCACATTTAGAGTTATTATTGAAATATAATTTGTATTCCCAGACATTTTGGTTTACTTTTGATTTTTAGCTTGGTTTCTCCTTTGATTGGCCTTTCCTTTAGTACAGTACCTCCCTTTGCTGATTTTTACTGTTGTTTTTCATTTCCTCCTCCATGTATATTTTGCTGAGGATGCTCTGTAGTGCAGGCTTTCTCACTGTAAATTCTTTTAACTTTTGTTTATCATGAAACATTTTTATTTTGGATATAAGGTTCTTGGTTGGCATCCATTTTCTTTCAGAGCTTGGTATATGTTGTTCCAGGATCTCCTGGCTTTGAGAGTCTGGGTTGAAAAATCTGCTGAGATCCCAATTGGTCTCCCCCTATATATGATTCAATTCCTCTCTCTTGTGGCTTTTAAGATTCTATCCTTATTCTGTGTGCTAGGCATTTTCATTATAATATGCCTTGGTCTACACCAACTACTTCACCAACTACTGTTGTAATTTTGTATATTTGGAGTCCTTAAGCCTCTTGTGTTTGATTTTTCAATTCATTCTTCACGTTTGGGAAATTTTCTGATATTATTTCATTGAAGAGATCGTGTATTCCTTTGGTTTGAAGTGTATTCCTTTGGTTTGAATCTCTGTGTTTAGATTTGGTCTTTTGATGCTATCCCATAATTCTTGGATGTTCTGTTCATGGTTTCTTACCATCTTCACTGTGTGGTCAACTTTATTTGCAAGATTGTATATTTTTTCTTCATTATCTAATGTTCTATCTTCCAAATGATGCTTTCTATTGAGTTTTTTATTTCATTTATTATTTCATTCATTTCTGATTTTTTTTCTCAGAATCTCTCTTTCTTGAAGTAATCTTTTGCTGCCTGTATTTGCTCCCTTATCTCTTTGTTGGTGTGATCAATGATTGCCTGCATTTGACCTCTTATCTCTTTGTTGGAATGTTCAATTTTTGCCTGTATTTGCTCACTTAGGTCATTCTTTAATCTGTAGAACATTTTTAAAAAAATATTTATTTTTTTAGGTGTAGATGGACACAATGCCTTTATTTTATTTACTTATTTTTATGTGGTGCTGAGGATCAAACCCAGGGCCTCACCCATGCTAGGCAAGCTCTCTACCACTGAGCTACCACCCCAGCCCCTGTAGATCATTTTAATTATGTACATTCTGAACTCTTTCTCTGACATTTCATAAACTGCCCTGTCCATGGATTCTGTTATTGTAGTATCTTGGTTTGTTTGGGGCACTTTCTTCTCTTCAATTTTTCATGTTGTCTGTGTGTCTTCCTTTCTTGCAGTGCAGATCTGAGGTATTATAGTTTCTTCCCTATAATCTTGTAGGGTCCCTGCAAATGACCTGTACCTTACCTTGGTGTTGGGCTTCTAGTCCCTGGCCAGTGTCCCACAGTGGATGCTACTGCAACTAAAGGTGGTGGTGGCAATAGCAGAGGTAACTCAAGATAGCAGTGCGGGTGTCCCATGATGGATGCAACCACTTTCAGAGATGGAGCTGAAAGGGTGGGCTTCCTGTTCAGAGATGCAGCTGTCTCCAGGTCCTATCTGTTGTCGCATGGTGGAGGCTACTTTGGGGGTTGCTATGGCTACAGTGTCCCAAGATGTAGGTGGGCTAGGCCTGAGCTCCCAGGTGGGCCTGCTGGTCAGTGGACAGACAAAAAGATTCACTGGGTCATGTTAATATATATTTAGGTGTTTCAGTGTTGGGCACATATATTTTAATTATATCCTCTTGATGAGTTGAATTATTTATCATTATATAATTATATATCATTATATAATGACTTTCTTTGTCCCTTTATATAGTTTTTGACTTGAAGTCTATTTTGTCTAATGTAAGTACAGCTACCACAGTTCTTTTGTGGTTTCTGTTTATATAGAATATCTTTTTTTTTACATCCCTTCAAAGCTAAAGAAAATCTCTTGTAGGCAAATCTCTTGCATTTTTGTCTATTCAGTCACTCTGTTTTTGCTGAAATGTAATTGTGGAACTTACTATTTCCATATTGTAATTTATTATGTAGTTGCTTGGTATATACTTTATTTTATTCCTTATCTGTGACCTTCCTTTATGGTTTGATAGTTTTCTGTAGTGACTGGCTTTGGATCTTTTCTACTTATATTTTATACATTTTATACATTTTTCCTTTATGGCTATCACGAGGCTTACATAAAACATCATTGTAACAGGCTATTTCAGGCATATAACAATTTAATTTTGATTGCACACAACTCTACATTTTATGTTTTTAATGTCATCATTTACATCATTTTATGATTTGTATCCTTTTCCAGTTTACTTTAGCTATTGTTTTAATAGAGTTATCTTTTAACCATCATACTAGAAATAGTATTGCTTTATACCTCACCATTTCAATCCTAGAGCATTTAGAATGTGACTCTATATTATATACCATTGGTTGTTGTGCTTTTGTAAGTTTATATTGTTAATTAGCCACCTTTTTGGGGGGAGGTGGTACCAGGGATTGATGGGTACACTCAACTACTGAGCCACATCCTCAGCCCTATTTTGTATTTTATTTAGAGACAGGGTCTCACTGAATTGTTTAGTGCCTCGCACTTGCTAAGGCTGGCTCTGAACTACAATCCTCCTGGCTCATCTTCCAGAGCCACAGGGATTACAGGCATGTACCACTACGTCTGGCTATTAGCCACCTTTTGATTCAGCTTAAAGTTTCTTTCAGGCAGACCTAGTGCTAATATGCTCTACTAAATTTTGTTTGGGGAAGATTTTAATTTCTCTTTCATTTTTGAAGGACAGCTTTCTTTTGGATAAAGTGTTCTTGGTTGGCATTTTTTCCCCTTTAGCTCTTTAGCTTTATAGGAGTTCTGCTGAGAAATCTACTGATAACTAAGTTGAGACTCCCTTGAATGTAATATGTTTTTTTTTATCTCTTGTTGCTTTCAGAATTTTCCTTTCTTTGATTTTTGATGTTTTATTATTTTATTATTATGTATATCTCTTGGTTCTGTGGTTTGGATATGGCTTGAGTGTCACACAGGGTCCATGTATCTTTCCACAGGTTTGAAAAGTCTTCAGTCACCTTTAAAGTTTAGTCTGTAACTCTGGAAAGGCCAGTTGGTAACAACCCTGGACAGGTAGAGCTTGCTTTTGGATTCCTAGATAACTTAGCCATACTGCCTTGGGGCTGCTGGCTAAGCTCTGCTGTCAAGGGAGACCACTAACCAGGTTCTGCAATCAGGCAGAGATTTTGACTGGGCACAGTGATAGTCTCTCATTGGGCTGGGACACAGGGTGCATTCCATCGTCAGATAGTGTCATTATTTGAGTTCTGACATTAAATAGGGATGCAGACTGGACCTAAAGGTTAAGCAGAGTTGCTGCTGGTAAAGAATGGGATCAGCTTCTGTGCTCAGTAGACATGTACAGTTGAGGTTTATTTCCATGCCTGGATGGGGAATTGGAGTGGACTTTCAGTTAAGCCAAATCACAGTTTGAACTCCTGAGTGGAGCAGGTCTAAACCATCTTGTTCACCAAAATGTACTGTGGTAGATGTCTCCCTGGTTTGGTAGGGTCTTGGAGTAGACTTTGAGACTGAGTCTAATAGTATCAAATTTCTATCCAGGGCAGATTACTCTGTGTTAAAATGGGCTCTGCCTCTTCACCTCTACTATTTGTTAAATTGGGCTCCAGAAGGCATCTTTCTCCATGGCCTTGAGGTAGAGTTTGTGGAAGCTATCCAATTAGGGACTGAAGCCAGGTAGAATTTCTACCATTTCTTGGAGTGACCAGTTCAGCTTTGCAGGCAGATTATGCATTGGCCGGTACCTCTAATTAGGTACCTCTGCTGGCAGGTACACAGAGCCATTAAAGAAGATCTGTGTTCTGATTGATATAAGCTCTGCCTCTTTGCTTTGTTTCTGTCTGGCTCCAGGTGCTCTAACCATTCTGTTGCCCCCATGTTCCCTATGAGAAAAAAATAGAGTGGCCTTCTTGGTAAGCATTTTGGAATGCTAGGAAAACTATGCTTACAATTCTTTTTCAACACAGAGACCATGGTCCCAGAGGAATGATATATGTGATACTATTCCAGCTTGGGGAAGGGAGATTGGCATTGCAGCCAAAGTGAGACTATCTGTTCTTCCTATCTTCCAATGTGTTTTTTATTTAGTCTGTGTCCAAGCAGGTGTCTCAGGCTTATTCTCAAGTTCTGATGTTTTCTTGTCTTTGAATAGTTGCTAGTTGAACTTTCCGTGGGAGATATTTAAGACTAGGACATTGTATTCCACCAGATTCTTGCTGAACTTTCTCCTTCAGCATATATTTATTTTACTTCATTTTTTATTTGGCTTGGTTATTCTGCTGAATTGATATAGTCTAAGTGGTCAACATTCTATATCTGTAGGCAGTACTGAGTCTTCTAGGTGTTTCAATGATCTTTGGCAGGTCATCACATGCATCAAATCATGTGTGATGTGTGATGTAACATCAGGGTCCACAGGTTTTGTTTTTGGTTTTTGTACTGTTAAGATTCCTTTAGATATGCACAAATGAGCAAAGTTATAGTTTTATTTCTAAATGCCAATATTTATAATAAGTTTGTTATATTCTTTATGACTATTTTAAATCCTCATAAAAATTTTAGATATCAACTAAAAATGTGTGAGGAGATATGTAGATGTAGGTTTTCAAATTTTATGAGGGAGTATGAGTAAAAATTTGAATGTTGCTTTAGATTCTCCTTCTACTGTGGATCTAAACAAATGTGGATTTGGGGGAGGTGATATGGTCTTTGCTCAAACAAATACAGTTTTCAAATCTGATAGTCTTTTCATATTGATTTGATGACAGTCCATATGTATATAAGGTCATGTGACAGTCACTTATTCAAACTGTTTTGGCCATTGTTGTTATGTCCATCCAACTGCCATCAAGTCATGTTGTCTACATATTTTCATCTGCAAGCAATAAAAAGTCTTGGACTAATCTGAGGCATGTAAATGGCATCTCACTGTTTTTTAAATTACATTTCCTCAACTACAAGTGCATTTGTCATTCATGGTGAACATTCATTTAGTAGCGTGGCCAAGGCTGCAGCATCCAACAAGATCTTGGAACAGAAATTATCATCATTCTCATCCTCTAGGGCCTCTCTACATATGGCCTTTAATCATTCATTAGCATAACTTGGATTTTATGTAACATGACAGCTGGATTCTAGAGTGCTAAAAGAGCACTGCTAGTCCTCTTAATTACTAGGGTCAGAAGTTCTGGAACATCATTTCTGTCACATCTCATTGTGAAATGTGACATTTGACATAACTTTAGAAGGAGATTGCAAAACTAATACAGAATCAAGGGGAGAAAAATAGACTTTCTTTCTGTGGAAGGGGTGGATATTGTTAGTAGAAATAGAATGGATTTGGATACAGTTGGCCATTTGGATTTGTTCTATGATTTATTTTCTGTTCAAATCATTTTCTATTTAAACTCTGGATTATCTTGTTTTAGCAGTTTTGGGGACTCCTGCTGAATCACAGATATCAGTTCATTTTTTTAAGTCTTAATGTGTCATGTTTGTTGTATTTGTTTATACATTAAATCATACATGTTTATTTTAGTTTGGTCAAATATGTAGATTTTAAAGTTTTTCTACTAATATGTATTATATTAGTCAGCTTTCCATTACTGTGACAAAATACCTGAGGGAAGCACCTTAAAAGGTAGAAAGACTTATTTTGGCTCATGATTTCAGATATTTTGGTTTATGGTTGGTTGGCTCTGTGGCTTTGCAATCAGTGGAGAGGCAGTACATCATAGTAGGAGCATGAAGCATAGGAAACTTTACATCTCAATGCAGCTGGGAGCCAAAGAGAGAGAGGAAAGGGTCAAGGTCCCATTATCTACTTCAAGATCATATTCCCAGTAGTCTAATTTCCTTCACTAGGCCTCATCTCTTAAAGATTCTACCACCTTCCAATAATGCCATATCCTATGGACCAAATCTTTAACACATAGGCATTTGGGGAATATTCTAGATGCAAATTGTAGCATTTGTTGCATTAGTTTTTATTTTTAAGTATTTAATCAATCTGGAATTTAGGTTTTTGTGTGATGTAACTTCAGGGTCCGCAGTTTTTGTTTTGGTTTTGTACTTGATTTGCCAATTGAGTCAGTAACCATGTATCAAATAAACCATTCTTTTTCTACAAAATTGAGACACCACATTTGTCATATAAAGACTTTGATTGATTTCTGAGCTATTTATTCTCTTTGACTGAAATAATTTAAACTCTTTTTAGAATACAAGTCAATAGTATTAATTATATCCACACAGTTGTGCAAATGTTAACAAATCCATCTCCAGAACTTTTCATCTTTCTGAACTGAAACTCATTTTTTTAACATTCCATGGATTTAGGATTTATTTATTTAATTCCATGGATTTATTTATTTAATTTTTTCTCTACATTTTTTATTAGTGTATTATCATTGTACTTAAATGATGGAATTTGTTGTCATTTTTTATTCATACATGCATACAATATAACAATATAATTTGGCCAAGATCACTCCCTAGTACTTCCCCCTTCCCTCCACTTGGTCCCTTTCCTCTACTGATCTCCCTTTGATTTTGAACTGAAATTCTTTACCCATTAAAAACTAACTTCTATTCCCCTCTCTCTCTAGCCCTGTCAGCCACTATTCTTTCTGCCTCTATAAATTTGACTAGTCTAGGTACTTCACATGCATAAAATCATACAGCATATGTCCTTTTATGACTGATTTATTTCCTTTAGCATAATGTCCTCAAGGTTAATCCTCTTTGTAGCATGTGTCAGAATTTCCTTCTCTTTAAAGGCTGAATATTAATACTTCAATGTATGTTGTATGTGTGTGTATATATGTGTGTGTGTGTGTGTACTGATTTTTAAATGGTTTATAGATTACTGTTTCTGATTAAAAGGAATACTTTTATTTATATTTCTAGATAATACTTATTGCTATTTTTAAAGCTATTGATTTTTTTTATATTTTATTGCATCTCATTACCTTACCAGATCTTCCTATAGAATTTTACTGTAGTTTCTTGGGGTTGCTATGTTGTGTTTGGATGGGTTGTGGTAACAGTTGCACAACAGTGTGAATATAATCAATACTATTGAATTGTATACTAATTGTATAAAAAAGAGTTAAAATCATTTCAGTCAAAGAGAATAGATAGCTCATAAATAAATCAATATTATTATTTTAGTAACATAGTTGATGTTAGTTATAAGGATCTCATAAAATAATTAGGAAAATTTCTTACTGTGGCAGGTGGAAGGGGTTGTCATTTATTTAAAAGGAGTGCAGTTAACTAATAGCCTCAGACTATCTCAGCTTTTGAACCTGAGACCATATTTTTCCTGGGAAGCCATACACAATGACTGAGCATCATGCAGACACTAAGGCTTGGCCATTTTTGCTTAACACTGCACTCCACTAATGGCCAGCATTTGTTGAGGAGATGCCCGTTGGGTGAACTGAAACTGTCAGATGTGCATGTCCAATATGCATAATGATCTGAGATTCTCCTTGTCTCATCTTACTTCCTCATATTATCTTTTACAGGTATTATCCCTGGATAGACCTATTGAATTCCTAAGAAATCACATATGGATTGTCAGTGAAACACATTTTAAAATGGGCATAGGTTCTATAGAAAGGTAAATTCTTAGTAATTATTATGAAAATCATGCTCCCTACCTAGGTATTCTAGGATTAGAGGAACAAGTGAATCAGTTCATACCTTATTTACTGGAATTACTCTTCCTATTCTCTAAATAAATGTAAATAAGGTTTTTTGTATCCAGTAATTTACTTCAACATATATTGACTTGTTTCAATAACCAGGTATTATATGTGAAAAAAAATCATGAAAATGTAGCTCCTAGCACTTAACTAGCTAGGTGAAATTGGACAACTCATTATACCATTCTGAAGTTTCTAAATAGTGTAGGAAAATTTATTTTTCAGGTTTGTTTTTCAAATTAAAGTGCTAGGGTAGTTTCTAGCAAACAGTTGTTTCAAATGTCCTTTTCATGTAAGTAGAGTTTGTTAAGTTACATTGAGTGGCAGAGCAACACTTATCCTTGTTTTGTGACTTCTTGTCTGGCACTTTTTATTTTATTATTCTGCTTCATTAAGGTAAGTGAAAGGATAAATCAGATGACACAAGGACCTTGAGAGGAGAGACCTTAAAGGAGGAGGAGATTATATCTTACCTGAGAATGCTAGCCCAATACTTGTGGTTCCCTTTGGCAAAAGACTCAAAAAGGGGGAATGCTTCCAAGACAATATTTCATTTATATTTGAGCAGAAATATTTCCTGGCTAATATTTCACTTATATTTATATGATTTACATTTATATTTCTTTATATCATGTAACCATTATATCCAGTACTTCCTTATACTATATAATAAATGCAAAATAAACAATAAGTTGATTTCATGTTTTTTTAATTAGTGCATCTTATGATAAAGACTATCTGAGGTCAGAGAGCACTGGTGGTTCGGTAGTACATTCTCCTCCAAATGCTGAATTCACTCAACAATTGTGTAATAACATGGAATAATGTATACCCTAAAACAAACAAAAGTGCATTATGAAGTAAAACAAAATTAGCATGATAATTTAAGATAAAACCTGAGGTTTGGACAAATTTTATGCATATATAATGATCTTTGTAGTAAAAGTCACTATGTAAGTGATATTTTGGCAGGAAAACTTGAGTAACACTGTGGGGATTAATCATTAAGAGGAAAAATCCTCTTTTTTTTATTCCAACATTCTTTTTATTTTAAAAAGTCAAAATGTTAAAACAAGTATGTTTTCTTGTAATAGAACAATCTGTTTTCATATTAATATGATTGCCTTACTAGAAACTTGGAGAAAGAGAAAAGCTGCTTGGAGATCTTCTGGAGCATTAACATATCTACTATCTTATATGTAATATATCTTATTTTCCATTCTATATTTAAATAGTTTGAAGTAAAGATATGTTAATTAGGTTATAACTTCTTCTAATTGAGTTACAATTACATCTTTTTTGTGTTTTCTGAGAAACTGCCAAAACTCCATCAAAGTATGAGGAAAAATACCAATTGTTCCTTATATAATTTTCTTCTATGTATAAATCTATACCTATTGTTGCCATGTCCTCCAGGGGGCACTAGATACAATAGTGAATGATTCTGGTGTTATGCAAATACACATGGCGTGTATGGAGAGTAATAAGAAAGAGAGGGCAGCATCCTCAGTGTGTTGTGGTAATGATACTGGAATTATTGTCACTGGGTTGATCCTGGCAAATGTGGAATGTGAGCCTTCATCTGGTAGTTTCCCTTGTATGCACTTGGTATCTTAAAAGCTTTTTTGAGTGAGAAATCAACAAGATAAAATGTGCAGTACTAGTACATATTTATTTTTCAAGATGCACAGTTCATTCCACTGTATTCAAGGGAATAGATAAGTAAAGTCAGATATATATATATATATATATATATATATGTATATATATATATATATATATATATATCCTGTGCAACTGTATAATGAGCACAAATCCCATATAATGCTAAACTATACTACAAATCTCTAGGCTGCGTATCCTAAGACAAAGCATATGGACACATATTCAAAATCATGTCATTAAAGACTAGTGCACACATATCAGCACCTATGACAAAGTCTAGTCCTAAGGAACCTCAGTGAGTGCTTGATTCACCCAGGCTGGTTCTAGGGTCAAATATAAACCTCCTAGGCAGACTTAAGACTCCTATGTAGTATTCTAAAATGTCTAGTTCTAACATATACCTCACATTTCAGTCCTTAATTATTTTTAATCCAGACTGTTTATGTGTGCCATATCTATATGTCTTCTGTCTTATTGTAAGAAAAATCTCAGAATATATGTATAATCATTTTAAATAACTAATGTCTAACCTTGGTTATTCTGTACTCAGTGCTTATTCAACATCTCAAAAGTGGTATTCATTATCTTAGATGTGAATCTTGCTTCTTTTAATGTGTATTTTAATCTCCACTCTTGGCATCACTGTCTATTCAGTTATTCAAGATGGAAGTATATTCTTTTCAGACACTCCTTTCCATTTTAGTTCTCACATCTTATCCATCACTAAGACATAAAAGGTTTTTCTCCTAAATACCCTTTCAGGGGGACAGTCCCATATTTATATTTGTTTCTAGTCTTACCCCATTTCCATTAATGCTATGTACTAATACTAGAGTCAGTATTTCTAAAAGTAGTTGGGCTATTTGTAAACATGAATTATTTAAGTCATACACTATTTAGTACAAGATAAGTTTCAAAATCATTATCAAAACTTCAATCCAGGGCTGTGGTTTTGGCTCAGTGATAGAGTGCTTGCCTAGCATATGTGAGGCACTGGGTTCAATCTTCAGCACCACATAAAAAATAAACAAATAAAATAAAGGTATTGTATCCATCTACAAATAAAAATATATTAAAAAACAAAACCTTCAATCTAACCCAGGTCAAAAATTCCATAATTAGAATTTGAGAACAGCTTTATTGCATGTTCTAAAATATGAGTACTTAAATTGGCTGTTGGAAAGATTATGTACTTCAGCATTAACTTTATACCCAGCACCATTTGTTAAAAGAGTGATATTTCTTGCCCCCTGACCCTTGCCCTCCCCCACATGCCACATTATGTTCCAAATCCAAGCTTGGGACATGAATGCACAATACTCTACTCTTAATAGAGTCCGTGAGAATCATGTGGTAGCTATGTACTGGTGATCAAACTTGACTGTGGGTTTCAACTAACTAATTTCTCTATCAAATTTCGCATGCTGTCTGTATCAATGAGGTTTTGCATACATGGAGTACTATGTATAACATGGTCTCTTAGTAGACTTTAGTGTTTATTTAAACAGGAGAAATTATTAGAAGAAAGATTTTAAAATAACATCCTTATTTTAAATTTAAGTGATGCACATAAGTCTGCCACAATTAGCACCCAAAATTCAGTGTGACCTTTATGGCAGCTGGTGATACTCTAATATTTCTGGGTAGTGCATGAAAGGTGAAGGCCGTATCTCCTTTCAATGTGCATATGTAATTGCAATAAGTATTAATAGGAGTACATACTTGTGGATAATCCTGGAATGTATATCCATATTTATAATTAGGAACAGTTATGTGAATTTGATATAAATATCTGTCATCAGTGGTGTTTAATTATCAATTTCCCTTGGACAGTTTGCAAGAACTCTAAGTGTATAGTAGCCTGCTATCTTGTGTTTTATAACAGGTAGCAAAAGAGTGTTTAGAATGTCTTGAAATTCTTTCATGCATAACAATAATTTGTTCCCAATCCATAAATTTAAATGTGTCAGTGACTTTTATTTGCTTCATTTGGCACAGTTAGACCAGGAGCTGTAGAATATCAAAATGTGATTTTATATATGAAACTCAAATCTTAACTGTCCGTTTTTCATAATCCCAAGAGGAGAACATGGTTGTTTTATTGTTTTACTAATCTCTGCACACATTTTTCTTATTTTCCCATTCTATGCATTGCTTTTATTATCTTCATTCCATTCCATATGCCTCAGGTGTAAGATATATACATAAATTAGTGGGAAGAAGTGAAAATAAACATAAAAGGATATTTGTGTGAAGGATTTTAGGTGGCTTTTTCTTTATTTTTTCCTATTGTTTGAGGATTATAAGAACTAGAAAAATGAAGAAATTATTATTTTGATCACAAAGGAAACTAGTGTTCATATATTAGAACCTTAAGAGCCTGGCTAGTAGGATTCTTAATGCACAGACTTTATAGACAAGCGTAGTTTTTATATGATTAGATTAATATTTGAATGAATTGATATGACTTGTTCATGATGTTGCTTGTCCTAAGAAATTGTTTATGAAACAATTTAGTGAGTTTTAGGAAGGAGTTTGTCACACAAAATGGAAATTCCTTTTTTTTCCCTCTGAATCATCATTGTAGACAGGAACAATACCTATTTTCTTCTTAACAATATTATTTTCATTTGATGTTTGTTGAAATGTTTAACATTAAATGCTTCAAAAGAAAAATTGGCAAAGTGAATGAAGAATATTACTATGTAAGTATAATGCAATTATTATTTTACAAATAATCAGAAATGACTAGTAATCATGAAAAGTGGTTTACCTCTTTCAGAATCAAATAATGTAGATGGAAACAATTGATATTTTTGTCAAAGATTCAAAATACAGTTTATCCTCAGCAAGGAAATAGGATGAAATAACACTTTCATTATTTATTAATGAAAGTAAAAAGCACTTCAGTTCATTCCAGAAAGCAGGTTGGAAACATGTATTAAATGTATATGATATGGATCTTTTAACACCACAATTCTGTGTCTAAAAATTTACATACATAGATAATCACATGTAGTAAGATATATATGCATGTTTGTAGCTGTATTGATTATGTCGTAGAATTAGAACTCTAAATATCCATTAACAGGAAAGTTATTAGATAAATTTGGCCCTTTTACATAATGGGATCTTTGCAGCTATTAAAATAATCTATTCCTATATTTATTGATCTGCAAAAGTATTAATGATGTATTGCTGAGTGAAATTACAGTAATGATACAGCACATATAGAATGATTCTACATATCAGAGATTGGAAAACCCTTGTAATAAAAGTTCAAGTTGTATAGTCTCTGTCTTACTACCCAACTTTCCTGTTATAGTGCAAAGGTAGCCAGGGACAAGGTATCATCAAGTGAGCATGCCTACATTCAATAAAAGTTTATTTGTGCAAACAGGCAGTCATTTAAGTACTCTGATCTCTATTATATGCATAAAAAATGTGTATGTATGCAGAGAGAGGATGCATGTGTGTATATGTATGTATATATATATATTTTTTTCATCCATATATAACCAGTAGATATAGTAGATGGCTCTATGGAAGAGATTCTAGCTAATTTTTACTTGCTACTTTATATTTTTCTGTATTGTTTGTTTTTATAGATACTTGGAAAAATTATATGCATTATTATTTATCAAGAGTCTTTTCCCAGTCAGAAAAACAAGTTCATAGTTAACATGCCTGAGAGTGCTATTTCTAAGATCTTCCATGTTATATATGCATATGTCAGATAAAATGACATTTAAATATAATTCACTGTTTTTTTCTGCTGCAGAATCACTTCATGCCTACATTATTGTACATACTCGTCTCCTTAATAAAGTCTTTACATCTGGTTTTTGTAGCACTTTTCCATCCTGTTATATACACAATTAACAGATTTACCAGGCGCGCATATATATGTGTGTGTGTGAGTGTGTGTGTATTGACATATTCTAAATTATATTATAAAGGAAGCCAAAGAACATATAAATCATGTCAAAAATATATGTGTGTGTGTGTATATATATATATATATATGTATATATATAATATCAATTTAGATGTTCTAGAATCTTTCAGAAGTGATTCAATCTTGTAATAAAATAAATATGCATATATACATAAACACCTCCTTTTTTGGTTCTCCTATTCTTGTTACTCCCAGCTTTCAGGTTTCTCCTTCTACCCCCTGAATATAGTTTCCACCAACATTTTATCCTTGTTCTCTTCTTTTCACTACATTGTCTCTCTTAACACGCTATTGTGCTTGTATACCACATCATATGAGGACTCATGTGGAACTAGATGACGTCCATGACATCCATGGAAGTAGATGACAAGTGGCCAATTCTGCTTTGGGAATTTGTTGAATCTCACACCCACTTACCACACCCATAGCTACTTTCAGCTCCTTATGTAGGCTTTAGCTTTCTATCAACCTCCTCCTATAGATGGGCCAAATTTGGATTTACTAACTCAGCTTTACCATTCAGTTCACCACCATATGTAGCATTGTGAACCTAGCTTTCCAATATCATCCTTGAAAGAGGCACCATGGTACTTTCTGGGTATATATTTGGAGACTGAGAATAGCCCAAACAGAGAAGCAAGTCTTACCTGGAGTTATCTAGGCAAGATTTGGTAGTAGCTCTCATCAGTTAAATTGTAGGGGAAATAAAAAGAAGTAGACATGTTCTGTTGGGGTTTTAAAATGACAAATTAACAGTATTAAGTGATGAAGTGGATTTGGAGAGATGAAGGAGAGGGTCTATCAACGAGCTCAATTTTCTGGCTTATTCAAATAGGGGAAATGGCTACTCTTTCCCCCTTGAGAACAAGGCTGTCATCATCTGCTGATAAGCAAAAGTGAGGAAGCAGAAGTTGAGAATTTTGCCAGCCAGAGGGAAGGATGGGTATTTCTTGCAGAAGGAGCAACATTAGTGAAGTCTTGAAGATGTGGAAATAATCAGTGATTTCTGGAAATCGTAAATATTCTAGTGGAATTAGAACACAGTGGAGGAAGGAAGGGTGGTATATAGGAGACTTGAAAAGCAAGCTAAAACATGAATGCAAAGGGTCCTCAATCCTATGTTAATTAGTTTTTATTATCTTTATAATTCAGTTCTTCTTGGATATTTAGATAACCAATTGATAAAATTTTATAGCCAATTGATTATCCAACATAAAATTGCCTGTTTTTATTTGCAAGGTAAAGTATTAAAGGAATATTAAAATCTACTATCTCACATAAAATCTCATAGATCTCTTAAAATACTTTATTTTTCATTTGATCATGTGGAATAAATCCTAGATTCAATATAGAAATCATTATAGAACTTTATTTGTTTAATTAGTGAAAGACTGCTAGAAATTATTAAATGCTAAATTTCAATTTGAAAAGAGGAACTCAGGAGCTAGTTACTTAACTTCAACACCTTAGACAAACAGCCACAAATCACCAGTCAAGTGGAGAGCTTGAGCAATGAAGAATAGTAGTAACAGCATTGCTGAGCCTTACCATATGATAACATGCTTAAAAGGGCTTGGCAAATGACTGGACTTCCAGTGTTCTAGAGGAATAATGATTTATGTTTAGTAAATAGAACAAATGTTTTATCAGCTTTTTAAAATTATGTTCTGAAAGTGTGCTAGGAAAGCACTGAAGTTCATGTGTTAGATTCAGAATTATAAAATTTGTGATTTTAAAATTCTCATTTCAAAATATTGATCTTCAATGTGTATTGTTAAGAAGCACTTTCATGCTTCATTTATGCATGTTTTAAAATATCATTTCTACTCTCATGAGCAATTATATTTAAGATTGAATACAATGGTCTGAATTATCCAAATGTTCTCTTACTCTTTTAAAACATAAGCAATGATTTTTTTCCTTTATGTTCCATTGTTTTCTGTTAAGATCTTGAAAATGGAGCAGTAGATATTTTCACATTTATAGGAGTTGCAAATTTACAGGAATTTCAGGAATTGCACTAGAATTGACATATTCTAAATTATATTATAAAGGAAGCCAAAGAACATATAAATCATGCCAAAAATACTTAGCATCGGGAGGACTAGATGCCTTAGGGAATTGGTAATTTGATCCAAAGCCTGTCACCTGTTAAAATTTATCCTGGGTCACTAGTGACTGAAAATCATCACGACCTGACAGGTGTTCAGGATCGTGTGTAAACTGAAGTGGTGGACTCAGTATAGTTCCTATTTGACACGTGTATGCATTAAAACCACTGCAATATTAATTGATTATTATGCTGGCAATCTTGATTGAGGTGCCAAGGACTAACTGGCCTGAACTCTTTTCACCCCTACTGATGTGCCTTTTAAAATAGGTTCAAGTGTTCTGTATCCTAGAAAAGTGTGTTTGATCCTGTTTCTTTGACTAGATTGCTCCTAAAATTGACCTAGTATATTTTTCACAGAAGACCCCCTTGTTGTAACATCTGAGCTTTTTTCCTGGTGAAACATTTGTCTCTTTTGATTCATCCCCAAATGTAAAGCATAGGGATAAGTAGGCCTATTCCCCTAAAACATTTTCTTTTAAATGTATAAAAATTTACATGATTCATAATTAAATACTGCTAAAAGAATTGTTTTCCAATGTAGTTAATATTTGTTATTCAAAAACTCTTTTTTCATATAATAGAGAGTCAGAAATGAAAGAACTCCAAACAACCCTCCTTTGTTGGTAATAGGTATAGTACAGGAAAGAGAAAATAATTGATCTTCACTGGTATTTTACAGTAAGAAAAATAAATTCATTTTTCTCACTTAAGAATAATGATGATATACAGCTCTGTATTCATGGATTTATTCCCCAACCATGCCAGCAATGAGATTGTAGCCAACTGGGGGAGAAAGTCAGACTTTTAATAATCATCAAATAATTTTGTTAATTGTATATGTCCTACTTTCTACTCTTTAGCAAAAACATAAGTATGCTGCTTAAAAACTGACTTAATGTTATTCCTTGGTTAGTGGTTATGTATTCTTTTTTTAACTGGCAATTTATTCTCCCTTTCTACAAATCATTCCAGAATGATAAGAAAGGGTTGAAAATAATCTTAATTGTATCTACTTATAGCAAAAATAATGATAGCATGAATTTTAATGGTTTTCCAGTAAAGACAATAAATATAATTGTATGTCTACATTTCTGCCTCATGGTTAACGTTATGCCTTTGCTGAATAGCTGATCAAAGTTATGGACATATTTGTGATCATGGCATAAGATCAGTTTATCTATTTGTAGATATATTCATGAATTTATTATCTACATGCATTTAAACCGAACAGTTTGTAGAAAACAGTAACAGATTGGACTGATTATAAGTGAATTATTAGGTTTTGCTTCGCTATTTTTATATAATTATTCTAGACATTCCTCATACTTTATATGCTGTTTTCATATATTTTGTCATGCTGTCTTATCTCCACACTTTTTCTTCTTCCCAAGTAAATTTTAACACATCTTTCTAAGTTTAGAGTATCTGTAAATCCTTTTCTAGTCCTCTCACCATTTCTCCGCACCCATATCCCTTTATACTCCAGAGAATATTGATTTTTATTTTCATATACTTGGCAGTAGTGTTGTGGCTAGTTGTATTTGTGGTCTACTCAAAAGATATTATGGTTTGCTTAACATGTAGAAACACTTAGGGATATTTATTGAGCAGATTGAATAAATAGATAAAGCTTTATTCTTTTCATTTTTTTGTGTGTGTGTTTAAATCAATGTTTTGCTCCATGCTATTTAAATGAGCTCTAAAAAACCTAGGAAAATATCCACAGAGATACATCTAAATCTTTTGTTTCTAATGAACTTAATTTTTAAAATCCTGACCATAATTTTATTAACCACAGGTTTTAAGGGAGTTTTGATGATTGTTAATTTGCGTATATATGTTGAAAGAAATAGCTAATTGACTTTAAATTTTTTTGATTAATTATGTGGAAGTTCTATAAGTTCTTCACTTGAATCCAGGGGAAAGTGAGACAGGGCAGAATAGATGAAGGGCTGTAAATGGCTCAGGCATAGCAGTCTACAGCATAAACATTTTTCAACTTAATTATTGAAAAGTTTAAACATTTAAAAGCAGAGAAAGTAGTTTAGTGACTCCCCATTGAACCATCACATAACTATAACCATTATCAACTCATGGCCAGTCTTGCTTCATCTATTCTTTAATCCATAGTCCCTGCTCCAGATTGTTTCTCGAAGGCAGATCTATTGAGTCCTTATTTATATAAAATACAATGTATCCTTTTTAAATGTTAAGATAGAAGAGTTGGGACAATCAACTCAATAGAATATTTAAATTACCACAAACATCTTCCTCATACCACTTGATAATCTCTTCCTTCCCCACTTCCTGACAGTTGCTGATTTGTTTCTATTCCTGGAGTTTTGAGTTTTTTCTTATGTAAGTTCTAATAGCATGTAGATTTTTGTGTCTGGAATCTTTCACTTAACAAAAAGCTTTTGAAAGTCATTCATATTGTTGCATGTATCAATGATTGATTCCTTTATATTGTTCAGTTGTATTCTGTTTTATTTATTTATTCAACAGGACCTGGACATTTAGACAATAGATTATTTCCTGTTTGGGGTTATTATGAGTGAGACAATTCCGAATGTTCGTAAACATTTTATTTTAGATATGTGTATTTCTCTTGGGTAAATACCTAGGCATGGAATTACTAGGTCATCTGATGGGTACATTTATTTTTATGAGAAATGGTCAAATTATTTTCCAAAGTAGTATCCTATTTCATTGAGAATTTCAATGCAGATGTTTATCTTAATAAAATGATCCAGTTTTTAAAATTTTTGTTGCTAATAAATCTTTGATCTAAAGAGGTTAGTTATTTTTATGAGTCAAAGCAGTAAGACTCACTGAGGCAACTATCAAGACATCTTGCTGCTCACTGCTGGCAAGATCCTGGCTAGAGTTCTCTTGGACAGACACAGTGCAATCTTGCCAGCTATGTGCTCCCAAAATCACAATGTGGCTGTGGGCCATGGCACAGTACAGCTGACTCAATCTTTGCAGCATGTTTGGATTTAGGAAAGTCAGGGCTTATATCAGCCTGTATCTTACAAGATTGCAGATCCCAGAAGATTATTTTTCTGGTTAAATTCAGCTGCTGCTGTATACAGGAGGTTTGTATGTAGAGTCAAATATGTTCTTTTTAAATTTAAGAAATAATCATTGTCACTAAATTTGGAAAGAAAGCATAAGCAGTGGCATTCTAGTACATTATCCTTTAACCTGGGGAAATAACTTAAGTCAACAGTTTCAGATTCTTAACACTATTTTTTTAATCATCAGAATTTTGAAAGGTTCTATACTTAAGTCTATTAAGTATTTTCAGTTTTACTAGAAAATATAAGATGTTTTGTTTAGTCCTTATTTTCATATAGTAGAGAATAGATTAATATATCATTATCAAATTTCATTTTTAACCACCAAGGCTCTTTACTATTATCTAGTATACCCTATAAGCATAACTTATTGAATTAAACCTACTGGGACAACTTTCTAGAAGACCAAGTGCACACCCTGCTTTAGCAAATTGTAAGCACTAATTTGAATTACTCTATGCTAGTAAGAAAAATTTTGGTAATTTGTAAAAGAAGACATTTATATTTTATAACTGTCTGAATTCATAGCACAACACAATTTATAAAACATCAACCAAGAAATTCTGATGTCTCATTTTATTTTCCAAGAAGGCCAAATGGCCTGTTGATAATGGGGATATTGATGATTCCTTGACCTGAAGCAAAGTTTCAGTAAAAAAGTAAAATGGTTCTACGTGCAGGAGGGGACATTCTTGGATTCTACCTGCTGGGTAATCACACTTGCTTTCTTTTGGCTTTCTAAAACTATCTGAATTTTTGCCACAGCTGCCCAGATTGGAAGATGGACACAGTTCCACCGTTATATTCCTTTATATCAAATGTCATAGCCATTCAGAAACTGTCTAGGATGCCCAAGAATTTAAACACAATACATCATAGGGTTATTTTTAATGACAGTAAGATTCATCTGTTATTCATAATAACCTCGAGTCAACCTGAGGCCAGAACAAGGAGCTTGTGAAAGAAGTGCAATGCAGAGCTTGGAAGCAATGTCCCTTTCCTTGGACTCTGAATGTGTGGAGTAGTGAGACTTTCAGAAGGTAAAAGCAAAGACAGCTCACGTCCTGAATAGCGTACAGGGATGTATTTAGAGATTGGATTTCATAGCCAAGATAGGAGTATTTGTAGCTAGAAACATGAAAGTTAAAACAGTTGAAAAGGACTAAAAAGACATAGCAAAGTTAGCTTTGCAAAAGACAAAGCTCAGTTGATATCCATGTAGCTCTTGAGCCAGAGTCAATTCCAGAAACTGATGATTCTGTCTTCCTTAGGATTCAAGGTGTGATTCCACATCTAGTGGGGGTGAATTATAATACTCCCCAAATGGAAATGAAGATATAAAGCTTTATCTCTTTAATGACTCTAATTTTACTTTTAAAACTATACTACCTCTAAAGCATTTGCTGATCGAAATTGCCTCTTTTGACAATCAAAAACTAAGGTGAAAAATTTCTAGAGATTTGTTTTACAACAATGTCAATATGGTCAAGACTAGTGAAATGTAAATTTTAAATGGTTACAATGGTAAATTTTAGTTTTTAACCACAATTAAGAACATATTAGGAGCTTTAGAGCTTTTTTGACTATTACTCTCTTACAGCATTTCTCACTTCATAAAGGGTCTTCCTCCATTTCTATACTGGTTTTCTAGTTGGATTGTGAGCAGAGAGGCTTTTCTAGCTATGTGGCCTTGCTGAGGAGCTAACTAGTCCTCACAGGCTTCTTATATGGTTTATTTTGCTTGGAATCAAGACATTATCCTCTCTCTCCTCTTGATGCATCTGCTTTAATTTAGCTGGGTTTTATGGTGATTGAGTGCCCTATACTGGTAGCAACTAAAATATTGTTAGTTTCACCAGATTTTTGGAAGCATTGTGATGGCTCCTACTGTTGATGACTATACTATTTGCCTCCATTTATGACATCCTTGTACTCTATCATCTGTATCTAAACAGCTAACCCAAAAGCCTGTTCAATAAACTATACCCTCTTGGAGACCTGGTGGCTTTTAGATGCTTTCTAAGAAACCATCCGGAAAGTTCAGGATGCAGAATGGATCCCCTTGGTCTAGGCACCTATTAATTCATTGATACTCAATTACTTTGACACCATATTAAATGTAGGAATGTGCCATGAAGAGGAATTTCCTAGAGCTTTTTAACTCTCCACACTACATAGAAATCAGGGCATAAGGATCAGTATTCTTTGATACTCTCAATTTGTTTGAATTTTCTACTTCACCTACCTCCATCAATTCAAGTTTGATCTAAAAAGAGAATAGGAAAGCTTGAATGCAATCTTCCACTTTCTCACTCCCCTTTTTTCTCCTCTTCAAATAAAAAAAAAAAAGTCATAACACATTCCAATATCCTAGGTAGTGTTTTCTCTCCCTTTCCAGGGACTATAAGCCTCAGTCCAGTGGCTTACTCTTAATTATCAAAATATAATATTGTGAGAAAGGGAAATATTACCAAGAAGGAAAAAATTGGGTGCAGATATTTTTTAAATATCCTTCACTTCACCTGAAAATCTTTGTAGATTCCTCTGTCTTCCTGATTCCCGTTGCCTGTTCATTATATCTCCTTCATGCATCTCATGCATTCTTTTACCACTATTGCTACTGCCCAAATAAAGGACAGGTATGAATTTCTGGAATTAAAGTACCTACACACAACTAGCTGTGTGAACTGAAATAGTTTCTTATCTCTCTGTGCTTCAATTTGTACCAATTATAAAATATGAATAATCACAGCCCTACTTTTTTTAGATTCTTGTTTTTTTGTTCTTTATAGAAATACATGACAATAGAGTGTATTTTGACATATTACACTTACATGGAGTAGAACTTATTCTTATTAGAATCCCATTCTTGAGGAGTGTCACTGGTTGTGTGTTCATATATGAATATAGGAAAGTTATGTCTGATTAATTTTACTAGCTTTCCTATACCCCCTCCCTTCTCTTCATTTACAGTTGTCTAATCCAATGAACTTCTATTCTCTAGCACACTCACATACCCTTATTGTGTGTTAGCATCCACATATCAGAACATTCAGCCTTTGGTTTGTGGGGGGTTGTCTTATTTCACTTAGCCTGATAGTTTCCAGTTCCATACATTTACTGGCAAATGCCATGATTTCATTCTTCTTTATGGCTGATTAATATTCCATTATGTGTGTATGTGACATTATCTTTACCCATTCATCTGTTAAAGGGTTTCTAGTTTGGTTCCATAGCTTAGCTATTGTGAATTGAGCTGCTATAAACACTGATGTGGCTACATCACTGTATAATGCTGATTTTAAATCCTTTGGGTAGATACCAAGGAGTGGGATAACTGGGCCAAATGATGGTTCCATTCAAAGTTTTCTGAGGAATCTCCAAACTGCTTTCCATAATGATTGCACCAATTTGCAGCCCTACCAGCAATGTATGAGTGTACATTTTCCTCTACATCCTGCCAACATTGATTGTTACTTATATTCTTGATAATTGCCATTCTGACTGGAGTGATTTGGAATATCAGTGTAGTTTTAATTTACATTTTTCTAATTGCTAGAGATGTTGAACTTTTTTCATATATTTGTTGATCATTCATATTTCTTCTTTTGTGAAATGTCTGCTCAGTTGCTTTGCCCATTTATTGCTTGGTTATCTGGGTGTTTTTTTTTTTTTGGTGTTAAATTTTTTTGAATTATTTATATATCCTGGTGATTAATATTCTATCTGAGGTGCAGTTGGCATATTTTCTCCCATTCTGCAGGATCTCTCTTCATGTTATTGTTTCCTGTGCTGCAAAGTCACTTTTTTGTTTGATGCCATCCCATTGATTGATTCTCGATTTTGCTTCTTGTGCTTTAGGAGCCTTGTTGAGGAAGTCAGTTCCTAAGCCAACATGATGTTGGGCCTACATTTTCTTCTAGTAGGCACAGGGTCTGTGGTATAATGCCTAGAGTTATCTTTGAGTTGAATTCTGTGCAGGATGTGAAGGATTAAATTTCATTCTGCTACATATGGATTTTCAGTTTTCCAAACACCATTTGTTCAAGAGGCTATTTTTTTTTCTCCGATGTATGTTTATAGTGCCTTTGTCTAGTATGAGGTAACTGTATGTATGTGGGTTTCTCTCTGTGTTTTCTATCCTGTGACATTGGTCTTTATGTCTGTTTTTGAGCCAATACCATGCCATTTTTTATACTATGGCTCTGTAGTATAATTTAAGGTTTGATAATGTGATGCCTCCTGTTTCACTCTTCTCAATAAGGACTGCATTGGCTATTCTGAGCCTCTTGTTTTTCCAAATGAATTTCATGACTGCTTTTTCTATTTCTATGAAGAACACCATTCGAATGTTAATGGGAATTGCATTAAATCTGTATAATACTTTTGGTAGTATGGACATTGTGACAATATTAATTCTGCTTATCCAAGAACATGGAAGAGCTTTCTATCTTCTAAGGTCTTCTTTAATTTCTTTCTTTAGTGTTCTGTAGTTTTTATTGTAGAGGTCTTTCACTTCTTTTGTTAGATTGATTCCCAAGGGTTTTTTGTTTTGTTTTGTTTTGAAGCTATTGTGAATGGGATAGTTTTCCTAATTTCTCTTTCAGCTGATGATAGCCCTACTTCTACAGATGAAATAATCACCTAAAGGACTTTGAACAGTGCCTGGAATATAGTAAATGCCCAATTAATGTTAACTATTAATGTTTGCTCCTTATCACTTCTCCCCTAGACTAGCAATTTCTAATTGAATTCATTGTCTTTGTAGGTTCTTTTATTTATACTATTATAGGAATTCAGAGGAGCTGAGAATTGGATGAGAAAAATTACATCTTTATTTTAATGCATATTTAATTGAAATCCGACCTCTTTCCATTCTGAAAATGTAGGCTTGAAATCACAGTATTCACAGTATCTATGAGCATGTCACCAACAGAAATCAAAAATACTTAATATCAAATTTCAATTATTTCAGGTATTTATATGCTCATCACTACTTTTAAATTTCAGTTATTTCAGTTAACTAATTACTACTTTTAAATTATGGTAATTACTCAAAATATTGCTAAATTTAATTTACTCTATTAATATTTTTTCTGGATTTTGTCATATTCCATATTTAAAATATTTTGACAAATTACATTCAATATTACTGGTGTCTTTTATAAACTAATGTATTTAGACCATTATCCTGAGAAATGATTTGTGGGCTTTAGCAGAGTTTAACACAAAAAAAGGTTACAACACCTCAAGTAAAGTGGATTAAAAAAAATGCGTCTAACCATATTCCCCCTCCTTAAAAGGACTCACTGGCTCTCATCACTAAGAGGTATCAAGGATAAAATCTTTAGGGAAACATGCAGGGCTTATCCTGGGTGTGACTCCAAGCTTGTGACCCACTGCTCATCACGTACTTCCAAGGCCCTATCCCTCCAACCATTGAGAATTACTGGCAGGACCTCTAAGGCACCCTGACTCCTTTCTGTCTGCATTTGTATGTATATGTTTTGCTTTGGAATGCCCTCTTCCTTCTTCCTTACTCATCCATCGAAATTTTATTCATAATCAAAGACATTGCTATTATCACCTCCTCCTTTAAATCTTTATGAGCACTTACTTAGTGGGGCTCAGGTGACTTTTCCTCTTTCTCCTGTTTTAGCATCCATGCAGTCATCAAAGTAAGTGTCCATGGGGCACCATTTGTCCCGTTTTATTTAAGTGTTTACTCTTACTGTTTGCTTTCTGATGTCACTAGACTGAGTTCTTTGAGGGAAGATTATGTTTTGTTCCTCACCTCCCTCCATAGACAGTTGCATCTAGTACTCAGTTAAAGGTAAAATATGATGGCACAGGGATAGGAATTGATCCTTTATTTCAGAAGGAAATTACCAGGGGCATTCTGAATTATTTTTGCTCCTACTTCTGGTAACATTGAAGGAAAGCATTACTCTTTTGAGAGGCTGAATGACATACTGCATGGAACTAACAGAGACTGAGGAAAGTCTTTGTGACTTTTGGGGACAGAGTATGTGTAATATTTTTCCTCAGAAATCATGAGAGAAAGGCTTCAGTAGAAGTGAAGGACACTCTCCTAAAAGGATTGTTGTTTTGAGCTATATGTCCCATACCTACAGTGAAGGGGTAATTAAAATACAATGATAGATGTAACAAATGAATGAAAATGGGTAGGGATGTTACTGGTATTTTCTGTCTGGTGGGAAATCTTGTTATCATCATATCCTACTGTTTTAACATTCGTCCTCACTAATTGTATTTAGATTTCAAGAAGATTCCTAATTTTACCCCAGGTCTCCTGTGTTATTGCTAAATTCTATGTAAATGACCTTTTGGATATATGAATCCACGTAGTTGTTAGGATAACTATCCATTGGGCACCATTCCATATTTCAAGTCAGCAAAGATATTATCATAAATGATGACAGCTATCATGGTCACCTGAAGAAAAGTAAATTGAATTCTTACCTCATACTTGTGACAAAATAGAGTTGAGATTAAAGATTTTAAAAACAAATAACAAAATGATGGGAGTATTACAAAATAAAGAATGCTAAACATGCTCTATGTCAGAATATAAACATACTGGAAAAGGCCTTTCTAAATATGACCAAAAAAAAAAATAAAAGAAAAACAGAAGACAGAAATAAAGACTAACATATGTGACATCATACAATTTTTTTTTCAAATTCTTCATTAAAAAAAAAAGTAGACTAGGTATGTAGCTCATTGGTAGAGTGCTTGCCTAGCATGCATAAGACCCTCAGTTTGATGTCCAGCACTACAAAAAAAAAAAAAAAAATGAAAAAAGACAAATGGAAATGAATAGGACAAATGCAAATATAAAGTTAATATAAAGTTAATAGGAAAGGAAATACAGATTATTTTTGAACATGAACATGAAATGATTAATAACCCCATTCAAAATAAATAAATGTCTTTAAAATTATGATTGTATTCCATTTTTACCTGTCAGACCAGAAATATGAGCAATGAAAGTACGGGAAAATAAATAGTTTCATATATTGTTAATGGAAATATAAGTTAGTAAGACCTCTACAGAATACAAGTTGAATTATCTGTTAAAGATAATCATATCCTTTGACTCTGCAAAGTAAAATTTTCCCAACACATGCACGCGTGTGCACAATTTGGCCCCCTTCCTCAGTATACACGGCCATGGTCATGTAACTGGAGCAGCCATCTTTTAACCACAGAGACAACTCCAGGGTCAAGCAGATACCCTGAGGATGACAGAGGGCAGAGGGAGAAAAATCTTCATGGATACTATGGAGCTATTGGCTACATTATACCTAGAGGGGTCTTACATTAGAACCTATATGAGACAATACATTTCTCAATGATTTAAGCCATATTTGAATTGGGATTATTGTTATTCACAACTAAAAGTATCCTAAATAAATAAATATGTGTATAGAATGTATATACATATTTCTACACACATATACTGTGTATTTAAATTTGAGTATCCTGTTACTAAATCTGTTATAACCACTGCTCTATATTTGAAATATATTATTTTCTTTTATATATTATTTTCTTTTAAATAAATTTTAAATTTATTTTCTTTTAACAACTAATATGAGCTGCATGAGCTCAGTATTTATTGTCTGTATATCTCTATCAGTAAAGGAAAGAGCTTTGCTGGCCCTTCAGTTGCAGAACTATTTCTTCCATGAGTGGCCCTCTTCATGCCATATGTTTTACTTATAGGAATGCAGCTTACCTTATGCATAGTTGGGAAGGTAGTTAGATTCTCATCAACTCTATGCAGCTTCTTTAGAATTCTGTTTGTCTCTGGAGCTGTAAAGAATTTATTTACTATAAGACACAGGTCCTGGTAGGTTCTAACTTTGGCGACAGTTTTACTGACTGCTGGGTCATGTCTACAAGTAGCAGGGGACTACCTTCATCCATTCTTCTTTGCTATAATTTACCTCTGGCACCTGGCCTTACTCAGAGCCCAACATGACCTGGGATTCCTCAGTAGAATCCTTCACCTAGAGTGCAGGCATCTACATAATTCACTCCATTATTTGAGTTGCCTGAGAAGTATGCAGCTTTTCAGGAAGATATTCTTGGAGCTTGAAGCCAAGTGGTTGCCTAGTGACCTCCTGATTATTTCCATTTAACAATTTGGATTTTCTCCCACAGTCAGTTTAGTGTGCTCTATAAACCGGGGGTTTATGCTTAATTTCCACTTCCAGAATTCTATCTCAGCATCATGAGGATCTGATGGCATCATGTGGGCACTTTCTTGTGTTGATATATTTGGTTTTTGGCTGGTTGAGATAATGCCAAAATTCTGAGCTCTCTGGGAATAGAGCCAAGAGACATTTAGCTTCTTAGTCAGAGTTAGTGTCTGTGGGAGCGGATCTGGGAAACTCTTGTAGAGGATTTATGGCCAAAACTACGTAATCAAATTTTGTTCTGAATAGGGTCCTTTATAAGACATTAGGGGAAAAAAAACTGACATAACACTTGTAGGAAAAGTTTTAAAAGAATAATTTTGAATGGTTAGGAAAACGATTAAAGGGGTGAATTAGTATATAGCCTTTTTTATGAATTTAGTTTAAAGGTACCTTTAAGATTAATTGAATCAAATAACTGTTGGTCTTGTTCAGGTGGACTTCCAACAGATCTCCTTAGGAACAGAATTTGAGACTATTTTTAAGAATGAGTTAATACTAATACTATGAGTTAATACTAATGAATACTAATGAATAGCGTTTTGCCTGTAGTACATTTATAGAGCTAATAAAGTAAAGTTTATTAAATTCAGTTTTAAAGAAAGTAAATATATGACATGTGTTTAATTAAAACATTATCTTTATTATGAAGCAGAAATAACATTGTTGAAATATTAGAAACCTTCTTTCTTATAGTAATCTAGAACTGGGCTCATTGAAAACTAAGCATATATGTCTGTTTCATTGCCAAGCTATATATTTCTGTATCCGGAATATTTAGTGTAATGTTAAGCCTGATGTGAACTATTAAACCTTTATAAGTTATACAATGAGGAAGTTGTTTGCCACTGTTCTACATGCATTTTATGCCCATCGGATAAACTACAAGGCCTCATATGTAAAGTCTTACATTTAAAGCATCTATGTTCTTCATTGGATATGCTACTGAGGTATTTTAATATAGGGAATATATTTAAGTATTCCTTATAACTAGTGTTTTAAATGGCACCAAAAGCAATTTTTCTTTTAGCCATGTATGATATCTAAAGTAAATGCACTCAGTTTTTGAAGACTTCCTTTGCAAGAAGCCATCTAGACATGAATGAACTAAATTTAGTACCATTTTGCATTGCTCAACATCTTACCTCAGGGATGACCAAAATAAGAATAATTTACCTTAATGTGTTTTGCAATATGTAAGCTGGAATTGAATGACCATGGAAATAAAATTTCAGCACCATATGTCACATGCCAGGAAAGTCATAACTTGCATATCATTGCTGTGTTTTAATTTCTTTATTATAATATTGATAGTATTCATGTATTTAATTTTAAAAAGTGATCATTTGATAGTTTATATGGATTTTTATGTTACTGTTTTAATAAGTACTATTAGAGTGAATTATAAAGCAAGTACATAATGCATTTGAATTTAAACTTCTGTTATTATGCAAATATAAATTATTATATTTTATATTAATTATGAATGATTTGTTTCAAAATCATAACATAGTAGAATTTTAGTCATCACCCCATTAAACTTAGTCACAGCTTTATGGCTGTTTCTAAACTAATGGAGGCAGAGAAGAATAACTTCAAAAATCTTTATGTATATGTTGCACTTGTGGATTTTCAGGTACTTTGTAACTGTTTTGCTATTCATTTTGAAAACTGGTGACCCAAATGTTCAGATAAATTTGTCACTATCATTAAGTACTAGGAAAAAGACATAGCTTCCCTGTTTCTCTGTGGCTTCAGTAGAACTTGTTGTAACTCTAGGACCATACACCCTTGCCAAATGCAATGCATTT
Source organism: Marmota monax (assembly GCF_021218885.2). NCBI lineage: Eukaryota > Metazoa > Chordata > Mammalia > Rodentia > Sciuridae > Marmota > Marmota monax. The sequence goes on from NW_026692781.1 coordinate 22,990,176, forward strand.
GGAAATTGAACCTATGAAAACATATAAATAGTTTTCAGGTCAAGATAAAGGGAAATGAAACAGACATAATTATTATTGATTTTGTATGTGTAAAACAACTTGATAAGGACCAATTTAGAAGGAATTTGACTCATAAGAAATAAGAGCAGATGACCTAAAGTTTCTGAACAAACTTTTGTGCGAAACCATTAGACTTTAATAATAAACTGAAAATCAGAAATCAACTTAATTATTATAACATAAAACTGTTATGTCTTTCAAAGATGTGAAAACACTTTAATTTATGTTGCTTCTACACATTGATGTAAGAAATAATTTCACTTAGTAATAAGTACAATGAATTTGGTTGACAAAATCCCAATTTACAAAATAAAAGTAAATAAATGCAGAAATATATTCATTACCAAATCAGAAAATAAAAGCAATAGCTCTTATTGAGATATGATTTTTATTATCCTTTCAGATAATGGATTTAATCATTTTGGTATGCTTAGTAATATTTATACTATTAAAGTAATGGAACGTTGAGATTTGAATACAATGACAGTAAACCATTGGAATTTCACATTCACATTATACAGTCATCATGAATCCATACGTGAATGTTGATAATGTAAAAAAATATAAAATGATTGTAATATAACCATCTAACCAATAACATATGGAGTTTTAAGACCACTATTTTATTTGCTAATTTGCTTTGAAATATAAGCAGTTGCTGTTCTGTGATACATGACATGTCTTTGTGCCTTAATACTTAATTTGAAATATCCTTAATGTAAAAATATACCAAAGTAAATAAAAAAGGAAACACTTATTTACAAAACAATATTGTATACACATTATATAAATGCAATTGTTTCAAAGTCTTTTACAATATTGATAGAATCAGTCATTTCCATAATTTTACCATAAAAACTACAATGTTGCAAAGGCAGAGTGTAATTTTGAAATTTTAATAAAAATGAATACTATTTGACTGCCTTTTAAAATAATGCAGTTTCTCCAAGTATGCTGTGGAATTGAAAGCCTACCTCTAGAAAAATGATTCTTCTTTCATTAAAGAAAATCCATTCTCCATTTGGAGGTGTTTGAAAATGCACCTGAAGAAAGGAGAAACTTATGATTTTACCAAATGTTTTTTATTTGATAAACCTGCTAATATCAGTCATTCAGCCTATTGTATTAGCACCATTGGTATGGATTATTAATGTACTCTCCAATCATAATAGGAATGGAAATTTGCATGTGGCATACCATCCCTATTTTGTGGAATTTTATCTTACCAAGTATGCTATCATACAATATAAATGCAAATGAATAAGGATGTTTCAAATGATGATATATGACAATCCTGCATTTTACCAATACTATATATATAGATTTTTTTCTGAAAATATTAAGTGAAACTGTAAAGAAATAGACTTTAAAGCATACTCCTTCAACTCACCAGAACACAAGGAGAATTTCTTTAATTTCCTTGCCTATGTTGTTGTTGTGATATATATGAATGTGAATGTAATTTGATCTCCTTCTAGTTCAACAACCCTGGAAATCATAAAACTTCCTATTGTATGATTTATTTTGATGGTTAAATGCCAACCATTGCATATATTCTCTCTTTTAGTTCATATACTGTAGCTTGTGCTTAAGTAACTATAGCATACTCTAGGCCTATAGCCTGTGGTACATAATTTCACAGTTTCAAAATTGTTGAGGGGAAGACCTTCCATGTTTTAGGAAGTTATGAACGTAATATAAATCTCATGAGCACCCACAGCGGTCTACTACCATGGCTGGAATTTTCCCATATATTATTTGCTCTTTTCCATTAAAATATAACATATTAATTGGAGACATCTTTGTGGGAGTACAGCAAGGGCCTGCTGAACCTCGGGGGTTTGCTTGGTGTACAAGATGAGTATGAGGATATTTTTGTAAAAATACAAATTCACACTCTCCAGAGCAGTAATTTGCCTTGTATCTTTTGGGTGCAATAATCCAGTCCCATCCAAAAGCTTCAAAATCTACTGTTAGTGGGTACCGACAGCATCGTGATTCTGTTGAGTGCTCATCACAGTCAAGCCCAAAATCTCTTCTGGATCTTTTTGGTGTGTCTGTAACCTTGACCTCTAAAAAGGGATTCTGTGTGTAAAGGAAAGAATAATTAGTAATATTAATAGAACTTAATGAAACTTCCGAAGTCATTATTAGAAGAAACTAATCATTTGTTTATATCACATTTAATTTTTAAAAAAGCATGGTATTGAGGAATTTTAATTTACACTAAGCTTGGGTTTCCTCTTATGTCTCAAAGAATAGAACAATAATACAAATTTTTCTACGGTCAGTTCATTCTGTTTTTTTAATTTTTGTTTTCCCTGATTTGATTATCAGACTGCCTGATTTTCAAGGCACAAAATAGATGCCTTGAAAATTTTTATGGGAAGAAAGGGAGGACAGGGAAGGAGACTGAGGAAGAGAGGAAAGAGATGAGTTTCCCCTTTTCATGGTTGTTTATTGTGTGTTGACTACACAAGTCTGATGATTCCTGGAGGGATAGGTATGCTTATCCATCCAGTGTTCCCTAGGTCTTTACTCAGGGAAACATGGATGTCAAAGCCAGAGCAAAGAGCTACCTCTGAGCAGTGTGTGGATTATAATGGGGGAAAGGAAAGTAGGGTGTTGAAGGTAGTTCCACATATATTGGGTTCAAAAGAGAATCCCTGAAGGAGGGAAAGACAGATTTATAAGAAGACATAATAATGTCCTTTTTTTTTTTAGTCTTTTACTGAAAAATACTTCTGTTCAGGTATTTAAATAATAAAATTTGCCAGCACTGTTACTGCCCCAATCTTTCAATGTAAGATTTCATTTACTTTTAAGTGGAAAAATCTGAGGAATACATCATATTTACCACCTGTTTAATTATAATTAAAACCTATCACATTTTGATCATTAAAATACTACCTATAGAAAAGAATACTTTCCTAAATAATTGGTAGTTTTAATTTTGTATAAAAATGAAAATGGACCAGGTAGTTGTTATTACTTAAGATTGTCAAAAAGAGTGATATCATTTGGGAAGTCAATAATATTTAAAGTAGCACATATAAAAAATAGATCATTTGGAAAATTATATAGTCTTTTAAGCAATATGTTTTCACTTATAGAAGATCTGATTTACTAATTATATAATTACAGCCATGACCATTTATAGATTTAAAAGATAACTTGTATTTATTGTTTCCAAGTATAATCTTCTGTTGTAAAATTATGCCAATAGAGAGAAGTAAAAATACTTGGTCACATTAAAAACATTTTTAGAAACAGAAGCAACAGGACTCCATAAGCTAGAAAAATTACCCTAAGTTTATACTAGGTTTCTAAATTTTTTGAATCAATTTTTATAATATATAAAATATTGTCACCCTTGGCCCGATGTTAAATTAGTTGGCATTTCCTAAGTAAACTCTTGCACAAGAATGCTAAGGCAGATCAGAAACAAGCTAGGTATCAAAGGTTAAGTAGCCTGGAAATTGAAATTTTATTAGGGGTATTCCACAAAGTAATATACACAGGCACCAGTATGTTAACATCCTGCAAGTACTGAACATATTTGTCAGAAGGCCCTTAAATATATTTTGTAAAATATGATCCTACATGTATACTTAGTTAATTGATATAAATAAAAACAATTTAAGTATAATCATAACTCAAAAAAATTTTTAAAGTTCATTTTTTCTGCTTTATGTAAAGACAATATTTTTCAACACATTTGGGAAAAATAAATGAGAGAAAAATGTTCTGATTTGTTGGGTATGTATTAAAATCTATAGAGTTCTTATTTTTATTTATATAATCATATATCATATCAATGAGATCCACTTTATATTTCATTACCAATTCAAAAGAACTCCTTATGAAGTTAAAAACCATGGTATGGTTGTTTTCTAAAATCTTCATGCAAAGTAAGAGTAGCAAGGGAGTGTTTCATAGGATATGAAATTGGAAACCTACATTTATTGGGTACAGGGGCTACCGTTGGGGTAAGATACTTTTGTCTAGCTTGTAAGCATAGGAAATTGACAATTATTTTCACTATTATTTGTTCACAGTGTGAATAAAAACATAACAAAGTAGTTAGAATGTTATTTTAAGTTATCTCTTACCAGCCCATCTTCTCCTGGTCCTGGGAAGGTTACAGCAAGATCATGACCATTCTCATCTAAAGCTTTGATTTCAATGCCTAAGTTGGATTCAGGTTGTTTGAGCCAATTTTGCAACACTGTCTTCACATCAATGCTTTGCCAAATACCAGTGCCTGGGTTCATGTCAAGTTTCAGAGATCGGATTCCAGTATACCTTGTACCGTCTTTCATGGGTTTGATGAGTCTCAGGATTTGCACAAACACAGTTGTAGGAGTCTTGACGGGTCTCAGATAAATCCACAGTTGGGCCTTTATTACTTTATTATACTGTATTTTAGAGCTAAACTTAAAGAAGCAACATTTGGGTTTTCCTTCAACTTGCATTAGAAAATCAGCTAAAATGAATAAGAAAAAATTATTGAAATGAGTTCCCATTTTAAAATGAATAAAATTCCTCCATATTAATATCACTTTTCACCATTGGGATAATGTATGCATAGGTAGTCTTTCAAAATGAAATACTATGTAGAACTTCATTCATAACTCAGAAAAATATCAAAGAAAATAATTACTCTAGCTGTTCAGAGTTTTTAAGATACATGTATTTTCAGCTATTTATGAGGAATTATTCCCCTTCCAGAGAACTAAGGACTAAGGAAACTTTTATAAAGGAATGAGCAGTGGATGAAATTTTCAAATGATGATGATTAGAGAGAACAAGAGACACTGTGGAGGAACATCCACTTAGAATTCTTTGGGAATCTGAGTAGTTACACTTACTGAGCAGCTGTACCAATCAGTCTGGATGAAGGAACCCTTCCCCCAGGCCTGAATTACCTGGGGACAAGACACACTGAGCAACTTACTGAGCCTCAGGAATGAGCAGAAAATTTACTACATCTGTTACACTTGGCCTTGGAATAGCCTTTCAAAGGAACAAAATTAAGCAGGTAATTAGCACAAAAAATTTAGATGTCATATTTGAGTTGTCTCACAAGTTAGAAAGTATTGTCTTTAGGGCCAGCCTGTCACTGTAGGCACAAACACTGACAATTTCTTCTCTTCTGGTGTTCCAAAATTGTGAATAAATAAGGCAATGCTATTCCAGGACTATTTGATAGCAGAATCTTAAATGAAAATTATTTATTGCTTTGTAATTTGGGTACTTAATAAGGGAAAAAATAATTTGAAACTCTTTCAGTCTGGTTTAAAGTATGTAAAGTGCTTTATTAAGGCAAGATCACAGACACATGGCACAAAAATTTTTCTTGTCATGCCTTCTCTATCAAGGTGCCTATCCCCCCTTCCTGAAGAAAGTATTCTTTTTGAGCTAACTGAAAAAAAAACTGTATGAAATATATTATCTTTCAGAAACAATGTTGATACTACAGTTAATAGTCTTCCCTCTCATGAATAATAAAATATTTTAGAACATTATTAGACAACATGCCTGCATAGAAATAGGCAGACTGGGTACTCTCAATAAGAGTATTATGATCAAGGTACAGGACATCGTGAGTCACAACCTACCCGATTAAAATATTTATTTCCTAGGCATTTTCTGATACTTAGCTCACAATTATCTCTAGGTTATATTTACTTTATCAATGCCCTTACTAAATTAAATATTTAAATTTATTTTACTCTTTGGTGTAAGAGCTTTCAAAATTAAGTATTTTATTTTATTAAGAACATAAAAACATTATGAAAGATGGTTTTAAATAACAGAAATCATTCTAGGTGCACAGCAGTGCTCAAATAAGCTTAAACATCCAGCAAATTTCTTATGATTAGTGAAAAACTTATTATAAATGCTTATTTTGGACAAATAAATGCAATTTACAATTTTATGTAAGTTCTTAACATTGCTTGTGGTATTTCCCAGTCCTTCTCTTGGTAGTATTAATCAGTGAAAGTATAAGCATGCTGTATTTTCCATAGTAAACTGAATAATACTAATGCTCTACATTTTTTTTTAGATTTTTACCTCTATAAGGAAATAAATAATGCAGCATATTTGTCTCAATATATTTCTCATGAAACCTTGAAAAAAAGAACCTCTTTTTTTTCTCCTACTTACAAGCCAACAGCTTGTTAAAAGAGCCTGAAAATAGATCTGTTTCTCATAAACACTAGAACAACAGTCAGCAGAACTGATGATATACACTAACAGAACTACTTACACTCTGTAGGCATGGTAATGATTGTTTCCGTCGTAACGTGATAATCATCATCTTCCAAAGAACCATCACTGCTGTCATCCCTCTGAACATCGTACTGATCAATCAGTTCCCGGAGTGGAGGAGCTTTGGGTAAAAGTTGTCTTATAGCATCTTTGCTGATGTTAGGAGCTGTTTCCAGACGAAGTTTACTGAGAATCTGAATTTTTATGGCTTCTATTCTTGAATATTTAGTGTTTTGTCTCCAAGTACATGCATTACACAGCCCCTCTTTTTCCACATTTTCTTTTTGCTCACTGTTCTCATTTAGATCCACTGGACCAGCAACAATCAGCATAAACAGGTAAATATAAACATAGATTTGCAGCTTTCGCATGATTTTAAAACCAATACAATCCTTTTCCTGGTTCTTCTTTTTTTCCTTTTGCTTTTCTTTTGCTTTTGAGCAATCCCAAGCAAACTTTTAATGCACGTACAGTCTGAGAGACAACTTGCCACACCAGTGAATCTTTTATACTGTATTCCAAGTGGCTTTTTATATTCCAACTTAGATGAGACAAGTGTCGTCAGGATCTATGATTGGCTCTTGCTCCACAATGAATCTCGCTGTCAGAGGTTAAAACCCTGTCTGTCACAAGTCACCAAGCAGTATTTTGTTACAGTCGAGGGTGAGCTGATTCATTTGACTACTTCATAAAAGAAATAAATCCACAAATAATGAAAGATATATGTGACATTTGAAAAATTAAAGTTCATGTTAATAATCATGTTAATAATAATATAAACTACACTGAAATCTTATTTTTATAAAACTCTCAAGTTATAATTTAAATTAGTGAATTTAAATTTATACTTCATAATTAAAATATAAAATGTTACTTCCTCAAAAATTAAAATGATTCTATATTATTTAGGCAAGTGTTTAACGTAAAATTATTTTTATTTGTTGTATTATTTTTAGCACTTTTTAATTAGGGAATAAAAATTAGAAAGACCTGAATTAAAAGAAAAGTAAGATTGTGATACTATTAAAGATTTTCATCTATAATTGAAAAAACTTGTTTTCCTGACTAAATTGTTAGCACATATTGAAAATCATTCTTATAATAGTATTACATTGTGCATGAAATTACTTTTAAATAGTTTAATGTCTTTTTTTATACATTGAAAAATGAATTTTCCAAACAAATTAGTTTTGACTGATTACTATGTTGTTTCCTACTCTGAAGATGCAGATTAATATCACTCAAAAGTATTTCTTCATTGTTGATTACCAAAAGGTTAATATTAACTAATAGAAAAATCTCAATTTCGAATAAGAAGGCAATGGATTTTATAACTGGCATTGCAGCATTTATTATAGTTTATTTCAGATTTCCAGTGGTAAAAGTAAAAAGTATAATATCTAGTTTTTAAAAACTGAATCTGAATATTAAATTTATAAATTTTACATAAAAGTGAGAGAGCACCATAATAGAGGGGTGCCCTTTTGTTGTTTCCCAATACTGTGATAGGTTTGCACCCCTTTGCCAGTTTCTCATTTTGACCAGAGGGCAGACACCTGGCAGGGATTTGGGGTAAGGTCTGGGAGCAGAGAATAGAGCTTTTTGTTCTCTAAATTTAAGTGGCCTCTATAGGGATCAAACTCTCACCCTTTGCTTTGGGAACCACAAGATCTAATCAAATGAACTATTAAAGAGCTAAATAAACATAGCCAGCAAGGAACAGAAGATGTTTCCAGGCCACAGGAGATTTCTTCTTCCTACTCCTTTTTTAGGAAGCTAAGGATTCCTAAGAGATTTAATCCATTACGTTTTTCCCCAAGAGAATGCAGCGGCTCATATCAAATATTCATTTTTTAGGTCATCACCATTTTTGCACACTGTACACCAATTTACTGCCTCAGTGCACTAAAATGCAACTCAGTAGCCTGAAAAGTTAATGCATTTTCATCAAATTCTTAAGAGGCATCTACATCTCTTGAGAAAAAATGGCCTTACATAATGCATTGGATTTGCCCATCATTAAAGATTAAGGAAAACCAGACACAAACCAGATGCCCTGAAGATTTCAGATCCTCTTTGTTATGGGACAGTATTAGATGAAACTTGTTAAGTTTTGTTTGGAAAATTCATTTTTCAATGTATAAATCTTTGTAATGTTATGAACATGTGCTTCTGGATACTTTCCAGAAAAATAAACCTCTTTAAAAACAAAACAAAACACATGTTTAGAATTATCTAGCAGTTGATACTCATGCACTAGAGTCAGACCTGAGTTCAAGTCTCAGTTTAACCACTTCTAACTATGTGATAATGATTGAGATAGTACTTAACTTCTCTTACCTTTATTTTCCTCAAAGGGGCTTGGGGAGAAGTAATTTAATAATGCATGCAAATTGCTAAATATAGCGCCTATAATACAGTAAGCAATCAATAACGGGTATTTGTGTGCTTAATGTTTGTTTGGTGCTGTGGGGTTTGAGAATATGCTTAAAATTACTCTCCACATGAACTGAACTGCTTCAGGTCATAGCTGCCAATTGTCAGTTTACATGTGAAACTTCCCAAGCAAGTAAAATTTTCTAAGGCAGCCATTTAGTAGAAGACATGTTTTAGCTCATTATTCTTATTACCTGGAATAAAGTAAACAAAGGTTGTCATTTTCACATAGTTAATTCTCATTACTCATGAAATACATATTTTGAAATTTGCCTACTTGCTAAAATTTCAAAAAATCAATACTCCTCGTGCTTTTATAGTCATTCATTGAGCAGCAAAATAAAGGAGGCTTCGGACACACAGGTTCCCAGCTGAGGCCAGACAGGGCAGTGCTCTGCCTTATTATTTCAGCCCTCACACTATGTACAAGTACCCATTTTCCTGTCTATTTAGTTCCACATTTTTTTCCCATTTTTGTGCTTTTTACTGTTGTTGCTGATTCTGCTGTTTTCAAACATAGTGCTGTGCAGTGTTCTTAAGCACAGGAAGGCTGCAGTGGAAAGTAGAATGGTGATTGCCAGGGTTTGGGTGGGGCAGTTAATGTTTAATAGAGACTTTCAGTTTGAAAAGATTTTAAAAAGTTCTGGGGGTAGATGAATGGTGGTATGGGTGCACAGCAATGAATATACTTAATACTACTGAACTGTTAACTTAAAAATAGCTAAAATGGTGAGATCTATGTCATGTATATTTTACCACAAAATTTTAAATGCCAGGATATGTCATAAGAAAATTTTTCCTTATGAAAAAATATATGTGTTAGAAAAGCTTTGTTCAGGAATGAAGGTAGTGCTTTTGACTGTGAGTTTAATGTTAATGAATAACACTATATATTAATTGGTTGATGAAAAAATTGTGACCAGAGGCTCTCCTAACCCTGTATTTTCTCTAGGAATTGAGTATTTGCTGATTCACAATTGATGATGAATTTCCAGAATATAACTACCATGAATAGTAGAATTGTTTGCATCTAATCAGCTTCTCTGAAGGACAGTATGAATGGATTAAGAAGTACTCAAGCAATTTCAAGAACTGTTTCTTCTCCAATGGCAATAACTGCAGCTCCCCAGCACAGAATGCTGGGAGCTACTGTCACAAAGGAGACCAGACAGGGCAACAATAGGACAGGTGAGGAAAGAAGAATTTCTTCCAGTCTATGGGAAGAACTTGGTTTGTGAACCTGTTGGCTTTGTCTTAGGTTAGAATTCTTCAAAAGCTGTTTCTCATGGCAGTCGTAGGAATGGAAGACAGTAGACTTGGAATATAGTTCTGGCTTTGTTCTTGATGTTTCATGTAACCTTGAATAAGTCATTTAGCAAAGGCTTCACTTATGTGTGTGTGTGTGTGTATATATATATATATATATATATATATGTGTGTGTGTGTGTGTGTGTGTGTGTGTGTGTTTATGTATTTATTATTTAGGAAACTTTTGAATGCCTACTATGTATATGTACCTGGCACTGTGCTAGATCTGAAGATAAAACAATGAACCAGTTAGACACAATCACATCTTCAAATAAATTATGAGGAAATAGGGTGGCGTATACCCTTTTCAATTGAGGTTTATCCCCTAAGGCAGTAATCCTTAAACTTTTTGATCCCAGGATGCCTTACACTACTAAAAATTATTTAGGATCCCCCAAATCTTCTATCTGTGTGAGTCATATCTATTATTATTTAACATATAATAAATTAAAACTAAGAAATTTTAGTTTACAGGCATATACAAACATAAGGACTCTTTGATGACAGAGTGATAATTGTCCTTATGTATCATGAAACCTCTGGAAAAGTTCATTTTACACATAAGAAAGAATGAAAAAAGACGGTCTGGTATTGTGACTCAGCGGTAGAGCACTCCCCTAGCATGGGCAGGACCCGGGTTCTATCCTCAGCACCACATAAAAATAAAGGTATTGTTTTGTGTCCGTCTACACCTAAAAAATAAATAAAAAAGAAAGAATGGAAAAATAAAGGTAAAAGTAATATTAGAATTATTATGAAAATAGTTTTTACTTCACAGACTTTCTGGAAAAGCCTTGAAAAACACCCTATGGGTCTCTAGACTGTGCTTTGAGAGCCATAGCCCCAAAGTAATAATATTTTTAATATCTTTTTTTTTGGTGGACACAATATCTTTATTTTATCTTTTATATGGTGCTGAGAATTGAACCCAGTGTCTCATGCATGCTAGGCGAGCGCCCTAACACTTGAGCCACATCCCCAGCCCCCCAAAGTAGTATTTTTACATTATTGCAATTGAATATTTCCCTCCTGTAATTGAAATCCCCTTCTCCCATTATCTTTGGCTCTGCTTTTAATAAAACATCAAATATAGTAATTTTAAATACTTCGTATTTATTTAATACTATTTAATTGTTGCCAAGAGTAGAAATATTATTGTATTGTAGTCACCAAGTACAAAATGGTCATCAATCTAGAGTACATTGTTATAGACTGAAATCTGTATGTAGGCTCTAGGGATTTCCTGTGGATGGTCTTCAGGTCAGTCTTGAGGTGTTAATATTCATATTATGGCAAGGACTCCTAATGATGTTTCCATGAACAAAGTGGTTGCATTTCATTGTCATTCAAAATGCAGTTTTCCCCTCCCACCTTCCCCAAATGGGAGCTCTTGACTACTTATTACAGATTTGAAATACGGAAGACAAAAATAAGTTATAACTTGGCTTCTTTACTTTTTTCCTCATTTTTTCATTGAAAATTATACTGGACCCAAAGACTTAGTGTTAAATTTTATCAATTGTGCTCTCTCCTCTATTATTATAGTTCCCCCATGTTTGTGTTTTGTTTCACTTATTTGTCCTCCCATCTTTACCTCTCTGTCCTCCAAATAGACTTTGAGTTCCTAGAGGGAAAGATATTATTTTGTTGGTTTTTGGTCTGGTATGTGGGATATAATTAGATGAACAAAATAGTGCTTATTGAATAATTAAACCAGTTAATGAGTGATTATACCTTTAATATTAGAAACTTCAACTTTTTAACTTTTCAATAGGTAAAATTACTATACTTACAGACTTTCTAAGTTGATTTTGGCTGTGTTTTTAGTTTGCTCTGTGGTTCATACGTTTCTATTATGGTCCTCTTACTCAACTTAAAATTGATATTATAGGTCCTTAAAATTGATATTATAGGTCCTGTTGTTCTTGTCACCTCTACTGAGCACTTTGAGCAGATAAGTACAGACTTTGCATTTAATGATCTATGGCTGTTAGATCCATGGCTACACACATGTGGCTCTAAGTGAGGAAAATGTTAGTTAGTTGCTATGCTGGCTGAGGCACCACTGTTTAAGATGACCAGATCCCTTACTCAACACAAATTCATATTTAGGTCAAACTATGGAAGGCAACCACAGAGGAGAATAAACATCTCAAAAGAACAGTGGTATGTGTGTGTGTGTGTGTGTGTGTGTGTGTGTAAATAAGACCAGCTCATTACAGTATGTTTTGCCTTGACCCAGTGGGAGAACTGCGAACTCATTATGTGTGTTAGTCTTCTCTACTTATTCCTCCATTCTTGCAAAGTATTAAGTTTTACAGTGATCTTTCTCTCCCTGATTTCTCCTCAGCAGGAAGGAGTTTTCACCCAGAACTTGGGATTTAACTCAATCAGGCTGATTACTCAATTTTTGAGTAATCAGCAGAGGTGGGCCAGATGTCAACCTACTTTCCAGAATACTCTCTCAAGATAAGTTATTTAGCCACTCACCCCAGTGGGCACCTGTGAGTTCCTTAATAATTTCATAAAATTTAGATCTTTGTGCATTTTCTGGGTCATCTATATACAGCCTTACATCTAAGCATTTCTTCATGTCTCCAGTTTCTCCACTGTCTACAAATTCATTGCTCACAATTGAGTTTTTGACCATAATCAAGTTGGCATCAAGTGCCATCTGAAGTCATAGAGGTTGACTTTTATACAGCATTCATGGAAGTTCTCAATTTTTTTCTTTAAAAAAAATCTTTGCATTATTCAGGCTTGAACACCCAACTCAAATAATGTTCTTATTCTATTGATAGCAAGTAAGTATAGCCATTGAAGTCTGTTGCCCTAAGGAACAGAGTTTGTACATGAAAAAATTTTGATTCACAAACTTATCCCTTTTTGCTGGACTTTAAATTTCTGTTTAAGTTGAATGATCTTGCGGTAAGAAAGCATGTAGGAATGTTTCATACTAAATTATACCAGTCTTTATTTGGGTTCTGAAACTTTAATTAGAGTCACACCATCACTATTGGTCTATGAACTTCCACGTTGTTGCTGGCCTCCCTGCAACAAGAAAGCACAGACTTCTGCCTGAAGCTGTCAATTTTCTTTCCCAAGTTTAGTGAAGTTTAATTTCAAAATCTCCAAATGAGAAATTGAGTATAAAAAGTTTATCTTCACTGTATCTGATGAACAATTCTTTATGATGTTTTGTTTTGCTTTAGAACAACCATATGGTTTCCAGAGCATATGACAGTATGCTAATTTTAATATTTTTTAATTTTAATTAATTTTAATATTTTAATTTTAATATTTTTGCCCTTATTATTGTTAAGACTTAAGCTTGCAATGTTTATGGTTTTATTTGGGGGGAACTTTGTTTTCATTATTTACTTATTTATAGATAGGGTCTCGCTAAGTCACTCAGCCTTGCTAAGTTGCTAAGGCTGGCCTTGAGCTTGCCATCCTCTTGCCTCAGCCTTCAGAGTAGCTGGGATTAAAGGTGTCACCACCATTGTGCTCCACTTGTTTGGGGGGAACTTCGGGTTCTATAGACTTACTACAGAATGTTTCTATAAATTTAAAATTTTTAAATTATTTTAGATTTCTATTTTTAAATTTAAATCTTTAAATTTAAAAGTCTTAAAACCATTTAAAATTTTTTTCCTGATCTCTTCTCTCAGTGATTTGGAAGTAGTGATAGCCTTAGAAGAATTCAGTTCTTCCCAGGAGGGCACAGAAAATGTTTTTTTTAATTTCCTTGGAATTACCTGAGCATTGTTTATATAATTCACAGAGGATTGGCTTTCAAAGGCATTCACTTCCAAATTCTTTTGCAAATTCCTAGAAAGAACACTTTAAAAATAAATGTACTCATTTATTTTATTCATTCATTTGTTCATTAGGCACTTATTAAGCACCTGGCTTTTGAGAGGTACTATGCCAGGTATTTGAGACAGAAAAAAAATGTGATACTTTTTTCCCTAAGGAAAACATTTTGAATTTTAAGGCCATAAGGGTTTTAAGATAATTATATCTAATCTACTCATAAGCAGATGAAGAGACTTAAGTCCAGAAAGAGGTTATGTGACTTAAATTGGAATTAAGTACAGTCTGTTTCATTTAGAAAGGCAATTTGCATTGGAATATTTTTGAAGCACCAGTACTCTTCAATATTAAGAATTTTTTTTAATATTCTCATTAACAAGGCCAATGCTCAATATCTTGATCAAAGCCACAGTGGTGCCCTTTGTTGCTGGACACAGTCCATGGTTCTGACTTGGCAACTGAAAGACCCAGTGACCTACTTTTGGAGAGTATAGGGGTTCTAATGTCTACTGACTTACTGACTGTGCTTTGGATGTCATTTGCTGAGATGCTGGGGGTTAGCCTTTTGTAATAGAATGTCATTGTTAACTCATTTTTTAGTATTTTAAAATATATATCACATTCTTAAGATTTAAACTTGAAAAGTCTGTACTTTCTAGTAATTTTAACCATGAATAGTTCTACCTTTGACTTTCTAATAGGTTTTAAAATAGACCCAACCTTGAATTCTAAATTTTTTTTTCATTTAATTACATTTAACATGAACATTCTGGCCCCTGCTGGGAACTATAAGAACTACATCACTTGTGCAGTCAATTTTCATAAGGTCATAAGGACTTCAATTTAAACCTTGAATTGGGTTTTATATATCTTCTCTCTTTCTTTCAGTAACATGGATTTTATTGAATAAGATCTGTAAGTTGGGCAGTACTGTGACTGTGATTCAAAATCTGCATTAAATATTGGTCATTTACATGATAATAAATTTAAATACACAATAAGATAATATTTTCTACCTTTGTTTTAAATATATATGAATCTCAAATATATTTTTCTCCATCCAACTTAGAAGAGAAATTTAATAGGAGAAACAGGTGATATTCAAATACTTGATAAGTATGGTTTGGTAAGGACTCCTTTATTTAGAATTTCACTCCATCAAATGCTTATTAATACCCACTATTTGATGGTGGGTGAGTACTGAATATATTTACATAAAATATTACCTTACCCCCAAAAGTGGATGGGTAACAGTTATAAAGTAGCACTTCAGCAAGTACAAAATCATGGAATGGAAGGACAAACCAAAAGTTTCATGGATGTAGTTGGAATGATTTCTACACATGGGAGACTCAGGAGTGGAGAGTGGAAGATGTATGGAGGCTGAAAACAGAATTATAAAACCACTCCACTCAAAAACCCATGAATACATTGACTTTTTCCCACAGAGTCTCTTACAAGTTCTCTTTGAACAAATTATTAACCTTTATTTTCTCATCCTCAAAATGGAAATAGTAGTCAAATTGTGAAGACTAAGTAAGATAATAATGTAAAGTGCCAAGAACAATATATGGTTCTAAGTTTTTATTAAGTATTAAATATTGAAATAAGCATCAACATCTACTAACAATAACAGTAGTCCCTAGCAATTGATTGGAATCATTAATATTATTTGGATTATAAATTATATTGAGAATTTATAAATTGAAATTTTATAAAGTGAGGAGTGGGCATACATGATATAAAAAGAAGGAGACATGAACAAAACAACTAGAAAACTAGAAATAAATAGTGGAAAAAGATATGCCAGACAAATGCCATCAAAAAGAAGAATGAAGCGTGCTATTAGAAACAGGATTGAATTTAAGGCAGAAAGTGTGAAACAAAACTAAGAAGGAAATTTTTGTGATGATAAAGGGAAGAGTTCACACAGAGGATATTTCTTTCACAAATCTTAAAGCACAGTAAAAAGAAATATTTAAAACAACTAGAACTACAAGGAGAAACTATAAGAAACAAAATAGTATTAGTAGACTTTAATATATTTCAACATATTAATAGGTAAAAGGAGAAGAGAAGATCATTTTAATAGATTCCTATAAAGCGTTTGACATAATTTAAATAGAAGCTTTAATTAGTATCATTTCTTATTTGAAAAAATCTTCAGTAAAATACAAGTAGATGTGTATTTTCTTGAAGTGATAGACCAGTATTATGCTTACTGATGGAGCATTATAGATGTTCCCATTAAAATAAAAATGTTATGTGTAACCTTAATAAAACTATTATTTATTTTTATGGAAGTATTCCTAACACATTAAGAGATAAATAGTGGAAAAAGAGACATAAATACAGACAAGAAAAAAATAATTATAATTTTTGCCAATGGTATAATTTAATCTCTGCAAAAATATATAAAGAATAAACTGGAAAAAAATATATGAAACAGGGCTAGTATTGTAGCTCAATGGTAAAGCACTTGCCTAGCATGTCTGAGGCACTGGGTTTGATTCTCAACACCACATATAATAAATAAAATAAAAGTCCATGGGCAACTAAAAAAAGCATATGAAACAAATCTAGCAAGGTGGCATATTACAAAGTTAATTCCCTCTGAAATTATAGATTCTCTTTATGTAAAAAGTAAATAATTAGGAAATACAATGAACAAAAGATACCATTCCAAAATCATACAAATCTAAACCAAACCAAATAAAAGTACCTAAGCAGAACTTATCTAGAAGTATGCAGGCATTCTATTAGTAGTTCTTAACCCTGACTGAGGTTAAGCTCTCAATAAATATACAATGCTTGTGCTCCACACCAGGTCAATTAAATTTTTAGTAATGGGGCTTGGACATCTGTATTTTTTTAAACCACTCAAGTGATTATAATGGACAACAAGAGTGAAGAACCACTGATCCATATGAAGAAAATATTAAAACTCAAATAACATATGAAAAGATATATTATTTTTTGAATAAGAAGACTCTCTTGTACAAATGCCATTCTCTTTAGTCTTTAAATACAGTGTAAACTGTAACTAAAATATTTGTAGATCTTTAAATGTAACAAATACTTCAGGATTGCTAGGTAAACTTTTATAAAGAAAACAAGTGAGAGGAGACTAGTGCAAATGGATATGAAAACATTTTAAGGTGTAGTAATTTAAAATAGCATGGAGTTGACAGAATAATAAAAAGGAAGAAAAAAGTGAAAAATAGACCTAATCATGTAAAAAAATCTATATGAATGACAAATGTGTCAGTAAGACCAAAGTTAGTAAATAGCCACTGGACTGTAAGCTCCATGAAGGCAGGAACTATTAAATATTTATCAAAAATTTAAATACCCATAAAATGAAACTCTGTGAGAATATGTGAGTGGTGATTATATACAATGATGTAAATTTTGGAGTATCAGACATTCTAATCTTGTATATGTGCATTAGTTTGTTTTGAGTTTTTTTTTTTTTTTTTTGCCATGATAAAATTTAACATTTTATCATACCATGACACACCTGTAATCCCACAGGCTTGGGAGGCTGAGGCAGGGGGATTGGAAGTTCAAAGCCAGCCTCAGCAACTTAGGTCCTAACTAATTTAGTGAGACCCTCTCTCATTTTTCATGAGATTTCTATTAACTAATTGCTCTGCCAGAATTTCTAGTACCATATTGAATAGGAATGGTGAGTGTGGACATCCTCGTCTTGCAGATTTTAAAGGAAATGCTTTTAATTTTTCCCTACTCACTATGATGTTGCCTTCGGGTTTGTCATATATAGTATTTATGATGTGGAGGTAAGTTTTTTCTATCCTTAGTTTCTTTAGTGTTTTTTATCATGAATGGATAATGTATTTTGTTGAAGGCTTTCTCTGCCTCTATTGAGATGACTATGTGATTTTTGTTCTTAATTCTGTTGAAGTGGCAAATTACATTTATGGATTTATATATGTAAAATCATCCTTAAAACCCTGGATAAAACTAAATTGGTCATGATGTGCAGTTTTAATATGTTGTTGAATATGATTTGTCAATATTTTATTAAGAATTTTTGTTCATCAAGATTTTTGGTATGTTTTCTTTCTTTGGTATATCTTTCTCTGGTTTTGGTATGAGGATGATAGAATAAATTTGAAAGTGTCCCACTCCTTTTTATTTCATGTAATAATTTGTGGAACATTGGAATTAGTTCTTCTTTAAAGGTCTGGTAGAATTCAGCTGAGAATCCATATGGTCCTGAGTTTTTCATTTTTGGAAGGCTTTTTATTACTTGCTTATATCTCATTTCTAGTTAGTGGTCTCTTTAGGTTTTCTCTGTACCTTTGGCTTAGTTTTGGTAGGTCATATATGTTTAGAAATATTCCTATTTATTCTAGATTTTCCAGTTTCTTGGAGTAAATTTTTTTCAAAATAGTCCTTACTGATTTTCAAGATTTCTGTGATATATGTAATGATTTTTCTCTTTTTCATCTCTAATTGGATTAATTTGGTTCTCTCCTCCCTTTCTCCCCCGCCTCCCGCCATTAGTTTGGATGAGAGCTTGTCAATCTTGTTTATCTTTTCAAAGAACCAACTCTTCATTTCATCGATTATATTTTTAAAATTCTCTTTCATTTCAGTTCTGATTAAATATTTCCTTCTTTCTGCTCTTTGTGGAATTGTTTTCTTCTTGTTTTTCAAGGGCCTTGGGATACATCCTTGGCTTGTTTATTTGAGATCTTTCTGACTTCTTATGTGGACACTCATAAATTTTCCTCTTAGAACTCCTTTTATATTATCCAAAGGTTCTGGTATGTTGTATCATTATTCTATTTGATTCTAAGAGTTGTTAAATTGTTCCCCTGATTTCGTCTATTGACCATTCATCATTCAAAAGTGTATTGTTCAATTTCCATGTGTTTATAAAGTTTCTGTAGGATTTTTTAGTGTTGATTTCTAATTTAATTTCATTATAATCAGATAAGATACAAGAAATTATAATGGTTTTTTATATTTGCTAAGATTTGCTTTGTGGCCTAAAATAAGGTCTGTTTTGGAGAAGGTTCTATGCCCAGCTAAGAAGAAAGTACATTTGGCCTTTGTGGGATGAAATAGTCTATAGATTTCCATTTACTTAAAATATTTTTTAGATCTGAAGAGTCTTTACTGAGTTTATGTCTGGATGACCTATCAGTGAATGAGCTGTGTTGAAATCATCCAGTATTATTGGACTGGGGTTGATCTGAGTCTTTAGGTCTGATAGTATCTGTTTTATGTAATTAGGTGCACCAACATTTGGGGCATAAATAGTTACTATCATCAGATCTTCTTGTTTTATTTTTCCCTTTACCAGTATGATGTGACCATCTTTGCCTCTTCTGATTAATTTTAAGTCTGCTTTGTTGAATATGAGCAGCTACCCTGCTTATTTGGGGATTTCATTTGTATGCTGTACAGTTTCTATTCTTGTTTCTCAGAACTTGGAGCCCATTGTGTATCCATAGTCTTTCTTTGCAGAGCTCCTTCCTCTCTAGCCTTCCGTCCCACAATACCCAGTATCTTCATCCTCCCCAATTATTGATCTCTGTTTCCTTAAGATTGCTTAATTTTCTTCTCTCTGAACT
Source organism: Marmota monax (assembly GCF_021218885.2). Classification (NCBI taxonomy): domain Eukaryota; kingdom Metazoa; phylum Chordata; class Mammalia; order Rodentia; family Sciuridae; genus Marmota; species Marmota monax. Next base: position 23,009,678 of record NW_026692781.1, read on the forward strand.
ATATTCCAAAATATGCCTTTAAGACAATTCTCATCATTTGTTTTCCTTCACTTAATGATCACAGTCTTGTGGTATAGTGTCCAATTTCTAAAAGCAGTTGTATGTGATATTTTATCCTGTGTTCTAATTGCTTACAGCAGGAGGGCAAGTATAGTGCCAGGTAATCAAACATGACCTTAAGTTGAAGTCCCTTTAGAAGACAAATATTAACAAGGCAGGGGTGGGACAATTTAAACACTTAGGACAAGAAAAAAGACTAACTTTCTTCTTTTCTTTAATCCAGACCCTTAAGAATAAGATTAACAATCCAATAGCAAAATGACCAAAAAAAATACATATTTTCAATAAACCAATGAAAAAATGTTCAACCTATGAAAAAATGTTCAACCTCACTTAAAATCAAATCAGAACAAAATTAAATTATCAGTGAAATACAGTTTATTATTTAAGTGTTAGGATAAGCATAGTAAAATAGCTTCTTTGTCTCTCTTGGTGGGTGCTATAGTTTGGATATTGAATGTCCTCTAAAGGTTCACGTTGAAGGCTTGGTCTGCAGAATGGCTATAGGAAAATGCTGTGGATCTTTGGGCAGTGGGGCTTTCTGGGACCTTCTTAAGACACTGGGGCATGCCCTGAAGAGGAATTGTGGGATCCTAGTGTTTTGCTCTTTCTGTTTCCTGGTTCATGAAGTGTACAGTTTTGCTCTTTCAGACACTCTTACTGTGATGTGCTGCCTTGTCAGAGGCCCAAAGCAATGGGCCACCCAATCTTGGACTGAAACCTCCAGAACTTTGAGATAAATAAAGTTTTTCTTTTTATAAATTAATTATCTGGGTTTTTTTTTTATAATGACAAAACTCTAACACAATGGGGCTGTGAATTTAATTTTTTATTCACTATGCCAGATAATTTGGCACTCTTTCAAATTTTAAGAGGCCATGTCCTTTGACCCAGAAATTCTATTTCATATATATATATATATATATATATATATATATTAGGATTTTGTTCTCTGATAAACTTTCACAAACTCTCAAAGGTATCTCTAGAGCTTATAAAGTTGAGAGTTGGAAAAAAATATATGAATCCAGTAATTAGAAATTAATTAAATAAATTATAGTATCTCCAGGTAAATCTATATATACTAACATATATTGATGAATATAATATGATAAATGGGAAGGTAATTTTTAGAACAGAATCAATTTTATAAAAACAAAAATAGAGAAGTTATATTTGCTGTAGATACACTTCCTTTAATATTAAAATTTGCTGGTCTTTGCTCCAGACTCATATTCAACAATCAGTATCCCTTTTGGATAGTTAAAATGAATTCCCATTTAACATGTCAACGCAGAACTCTTTGATTTACCAGGTCTCTCCTCCCCATCCAATCAGTAAATGGCACCACCATTGAGCCAGTTGCTCATGTCAAACACCAGAGAATCAAGGAATTTTTCTCACTAAGCTCTCTGAACCTCACTGTTCAGTGAGAATAAAGGAGTCACAAAGCTGGAAGGTTATAGGATGTGGTTTGGCATGGGTTGCTGAACATACAGCAAATATTATAAATTATTTCAGCTGGACAATAAGTCCATCTGACTAAGATTCCTTTTATTCTCACAAAACTCTACAAGGTTCTTCATCTTATACAATCAAAGTGATAGGCATTCAGTAGAAACAAATTTTCAAATTTTTCAAATTTTTAACTTTAACTTTTCCCAGACTGTGTGAGTCAGTTTTCCAGCTGCTCACCACATCATGCCTGGCATCCCAATATCTCCTTCAAGGTCATGTCCCCGTTTCTTATTTCCACTAGGCCCCACCTCCAAATGGTTCTACCACCTCCCAATAGTGCCACAGCCTGGCAACCAAGCCTTTAGCAACTCAGCTTTTGGAGATCATTTAAGATCAAAACCATAGCACAGGCTAGCAATATGTAGTGTGGTATTCTTTTGCGATGCTGGGCAGAGCAACAAGACACCATTCCTGAGTCACACAGTTGCAAAGATAAATAACCAACATTCAACAATGTTCTATCTTGCTAAGTTATGATGTTTGTAGGTTACATGTATTGAATAGGTTTTGACTTATGATATTTTCAATTTATGATGAATTTATCAAGGCCCCATTGTAGGTTGAGGAGCATTTGTATTTGTTGAGTTTAAGACTTTGGGTACTAACACTTCAGTGAAAAATGAGCTGGAGCTGGGGCTGGGGCTGGGGCTGGGGCTTAGTGGTAGAGCGCTCGCCTGGAACACGTGAGGCAGTAGATTCGATCCTCAGCACCACATAAAAATAAAGATATTGTGTCCACCTGAAAATGAAAACAAAATACATTTAAAAAATGAGCGGGGTGTGTGTGTGTGTGTGTGTGTGTGTGTGTGTGTGTGTAAATCTTCTTATGTTTCTCTTTATTGCAGCCTGTTGAACCTGCCAGTAGATGATGGCCAGGTAAAATAGAGAACACTCTTTTGGTACCCTTTGGATAAGTACTAGGAACTTCTTGTTAGGCACTTCCTGTGAGGTGCTAGTCTGTACAGCTGATATATGCAAATATATAGAACTCATTCTTCTTCAATTATATAAAAATTGTCCTTTCTCAGTTATATAAAAATACAAGCTGGTTTTGTGTCAAAGGATGTAGTTCTTTGAATAAATGTGACTTATTATTTAGTCAGCAAAACTGAGAGTGTTTAAAAATTAATTTCATCATGTTATATGCTAAGTACTATTGACAAAGACAAAATTATTAAAGACATGATGCCCCTAATGACCTCACATTCCAGTGGGGGAGACAGACTTGTAAACAGATATGTTAAAGTAGAAAGTGGTAAGTACTCTTCTGAAGACTGAGCAAAGAGCTGTCTGCAAAAACACAGACGACTCTGCTGGAGGGAATCAAGATAGTTTAACAGAATAGGTGACATTTGAGCTAGATCTTGAAGGATGAGCATGAATTAGCCAAGTGGATGAGGTGATCGCTATATACGGTGTCTAGCACAGGGCTGCACTCAGTAAGACCCAATAAATGTTAACATCCAGTTCCAGTCAAGAAAGTGTTCCAAGCAGAGGACACCAGTCAGTTCAATTCAAGGAACACTTATTGAGTACCTTGTGTATGTCAGGCACTGCTCCAGGTTCTTCGGCCCTATGTGCCAGGCACATCCTGTGAAGACAGATAATTATACAAGGGTCTGGTATGAGCCATGTCCAAATCTACTATTTATAGATTTTGTTCTGAAGATGAAGCAGGGATGTTTGTTTTAACACTGCTGACACATTCCATCTTGATTGCAAACCCCTACTACTACGGCATTGATGGCACTGAGATGTAAGCAGCTGATGACTGCTCTAGACTTTGCTGCCTGAAGCCAGTGGTGACAGTCCAGCCTGGCTTCACCCTGTGTTCTGGGCCACTTTGGTCTGCACTTGAGGTCAGGTCCAGGCAACAACTCCTCCTCACTGCATGGATGGAAGAATCCAGATGCCTGCATTTCTCTTAGCTCACAGACCCAAGAGGTTCCATTTGCCTTCATTTCCATAAGCCCCTTATCAAACCCAGGCACCAAATCTTATGCTTTATTATATAGTACAGTAGCAAATAGTATAGAATAAGTAGACTCTATACTATTATATAAATTTATTGTACTAAACAGAGAACCTACCTTTCCACAGTTAACACAGAACACTTATAAATACAGGAAATCTCTGTAAGTGTTTCTAGTGACTGTATTACTAGCATAACTAGGTTAAAAACAATAGAGGAAATGTGCCATGTGTTTTACAACATTATTTAATATGCACAACAATTTATTAAGATAGAGTTATTCTAATCATTATGCAATTACTAAACTAAAGCACAGAACATTTAATTTACCAAATACTTGAAATAGTAGGACTAGGATTTGAAATCAGATCTCTTCCACTCCAAACCCACTTTCTTTCCACTACACCACGCTCACAGAATCAATGCTACTATTTACTGTGTTTCTACCATATTCCAGAAATAATGTAAGATGCTCAAATATGCTCTAATCCTTGTGAATTTACTGTATACATGTTTTAAAATTATTTTTAATTGACAAGTAAAAATTTTGTGTATTTATGGTGTACAACATGATGTTTTGATATATATATACACACACACACACACACACATACATACACACACATTGTGGAATAGCCAAATCAGGCTATTTAATATTACCTCACTCACTTACTTTTTTGTGTAGTAAAAACAGTCTGCTCTTTTAAAGCAAGTAAATACCTTGTATCAAAGTCAGACAGACAGCAAATTATAAATTTTGACTTCAAGCCTAGGCTTGAGACTCAAAGTCTGTTTTCCTTATATTACACTACATGAGTGGTTCTCAACCCTGGGTGTACATTAGAATAAAATGGGAAACTTTAAAAAACAAAAAGTTCTGCCCTCAGAGAGTCAAATTTAATTGCTCTGGAAGAGAGCCCAGGTGATTTTAATATGCTGTCTGGTTTGACAACACTGCTCTCAAAAAAAAAAAAAAAAAAGATAGGAAGTAACAATTTATCATGATAAATTGATGAAAAATGCCAGATGTAGACTATTTAAAGTGATTGTATTTTCCTAGAAAATACTGAAGAACATAGAGAAAGGATCCTGAGAGTAAAATGAACCTAACTTTGAACCTTGGTTTTGATGCTTTCTTGCTGAGTGGCCCTTAGTTGGCATTCAGTAAAATACTGATTATGAAAGAAAGAATAGGTGTTCCTGAAAAGAGTATAGAATAATTAAAGAGTATACAATAAGTAATTCTTACTTAAGCTCACTTTAACCTTCCAGTAACTCTTACTTAGCTCACTTTAACCTTCTAGTAACTCTTACCTTGAATGTTTTGAGCAACTAACAAAAAAATTTAAAAAAAAGAAAAGAGGGTTCTAGCTGGGTGCAGTGGTACATGCCTATGATCTCAGAGACTTGAGAGGCTGAAGCAGAATGATTGCAAGTTCAAAGCCAGCCTCAACTACTTAGGGAGGTCCTCATCAGTTTTAACCTTCTAGTAACTCTTACCTTGAATGTTTTGAGCAACTAATAAAAAAATTTTAAAAAAAGAAAAGAGGGTTCTAGCTGGGTGCAGTGGTACATGCCTATGATCTCAGAGACTTGAGAGGCTGAAGCAGAATGATTGCAAGTTCAAAGCCAGCCTCAACTACTTAGGGAGGTCCTCATCAGTTTACTAAGACACTATCTCAAAAAATAAAAAGGGCTGGGGATGTGGCTCAGTGGTTAAGCCCCTGTGGGTTCAAACTCCCCCACCCCCATTACCAAAAAAGAAAAGAGAGTTCTATCTTTAAAAAAAAAAAATGGAGTGAATGCTGCTTCTGGTGGCCTCCCATGGCAGTGGGTGAGGGGTGGTCAGTAAGCAAATAATAAAAGGCCACAGGAAAAAAATTCTTTTAATTTTCCTGATCAGCCTGACTGTAAAGCCTCTCACCACTGCCAAATAAATATGTTCCAAGCTACTGAGTGATTCTTTTTTATCCCAAGTATCTTTTATTCCCTTTCAGCCATGGATACCACAGTAGGACATATATACTTGAGTGGCAGGGAAAGAAGGACATTTAAAGTATTGTGCATTAGAGTTGAAATATATTGTACCATAAAAACAACATTTTGGTAGTAATTCGTTTTCCTGGTATTCAGTTAAAGTCTACAAATAATTTTGTCAGAAATTTACTATATTTTATATACAAATAGTAGTGCATTTCAGTATCCTTTGGGGTTAAATAGGCTTTGAGGAGCTAATGTGGAAGTGAAAGCACCATTTATAATCTTGCTTCTATGAGAAATACTACAATACAGCCTTTCGAAGCATTGATTAAAAAGGGATCCTGAGAATGGAAATATTTGGGTAGATTCTAATGAATTTAACTAGGTTGAATTACCAACCCCCACTGAGTCCTAGTTGTTAGTAGGAGCAATCCTGCTCCTCTGCCTGATGGTTTTAGATTTTCATTACCTGATAAACTATAATGATTTCACCTGTGACTATTGACTTTCAAAAGAAAAATGAATCTCCTCAAGGTTAATCCCCACTACTTCCACTTCTTCCAGACCCAGATCTTCCAGACCTTCCTTCAAATCCTAGAAGACCTCAAAGAAAAAAGGAGAAAGAAAAAACTGAAAAATATGCATGATAAAGTCCTAATTTCTACACAATTTATGAGGTGATAGTATATATTAGCAATTCTTCTTCCATCCCCTTTCCCATGTTCCCCTTGCCTTCAGCTAATACTTTTGCTAGTTGTGAGTATATATCAGTCTAAGGTAACCAAAACCTTCACTCCTGAAATATCTTAACCACTATTGATTCTTACTTATCTCACTTTAACTTTCCAGTAACTCTTACCAATAGAGTACTAAAACTTGTCCAAGAGAGTCCCTTAGCTTCTAGACATAATCCCCCACCTAACTATGTAGTTCTAACCCTTTTCCCATTTTATAATCATGATTTATTACCTAGACAATATGGCAATTCGCTGGCATAAAGATCCCAAGGTAAGTGATAGGGCAGCCTCGGTTTCCATTCAACAAATCCTTCTGGTATGTCCTAAAGGAAATATTCCTCCTTGGAAACAAAGAGCACAATATTGTGGGCTTAGAAACAAAGGTAGGACATGAGGAATAATAGTGAAGAAGTCACTACAGCTCCTACATTGTGGTTCTTTATTCTAAGTAATTCTAGCTATCAAAGAAATAGCATTATATATACATTAGTTGCTAGCTCAGAGAGTATACCATAACTGTGGGATAGCTCTGCAGTCTCACTGGTGGCAACATAAATAAATTGTCAGTAAATCATTCCATCATTGTGTCTTCCTGTGGGCATGAAATAATTTCTTCAATTCTGGTTCTTGAAGTTCATTAGTCAGAGGCAATACTTTATGAGATTCTAAGAAAGCGATCAAGGCAATTCCTAAGTCCATGGATAGTGATGTGAGAAGAAATATTACAGAAAAAGAAGACAGATCCGTATCCAGGATGGATAGAGGTCCTCCATGATGATAAGAGATCCAGTGCAATCCATCTGCCATCAAGTCACTGGCAGGTGCTGAGCACCTGCTAGAAATTCAGTGTTAGCTCTGACATTGGTGAAGATTGGCATTCATCAGTAGTAACCAGATCAGTCTTGGTGATGGGAAGCCCATTTTCTAGATGCCACACATAATCAATATTCCTATTCCCAGGGCCACTATATTCAAGAGCCCATTGTACAAGTATCAGGGTAAATGAGGAAGGCAGCCAACTGGTATCCACAGGGTTGACCATATTGATGACTTTTGGTTATTGAAACTTTCTTTACAGTAAAGTAACATTCATTTGGGACACAAATATCCTCACTCTACCTACTCTGAGAGGCCCATTCTAAAACTTCCTCAGACTTCCTTTTAACCAATATTCCAATGCCATTTTTCAGTCTCTGACTCTGTGGCCAAATAGCCACTTACCCATGAATCAATGTAAATTCCTACTTCTGAGTCTTTCTCTGCCAGGCAGGGTAGACCATCAAATTTTGATGCATACATCATAAAATTCTATCCTGGGATTTTTGGTACCCTCTCTGGGGAGAACATCAGAGTAGGTTCAACCGTACTTCCATTGGTCATGAATATCGTAAAACTCTATAACCTTGCTAGTCTAAATAAGACAAACTTCTATTTTGTTCTCTTAAAGACTTCCTCTCCCTTTCTTTTCCAGGGTTCCTTGTATAATCTTCTATAAAATATAAGAAAAAATTTAAACCTCAGATAGTTTTAAATGTTCTCCATCCAAAAAGTTTTAGAAGCAAAGAAAAAAGAAAAGGAACCACTACTTGCTTAAATAGTTGGAGGAGAAAAAATTACAAAGGTCCTCACAGATCCACTGTAAACATAACTGATATTATTATGCCTAATTTAAAGATAATAACTGAAATGTGGAAGAAGGGAGTTTTGTCAAAACTTCTGTAACTTCCTAAGAATATAGGCAGGGAGAAGGATCTACTTTCTAGTACACTGACAGAAGAATGAATGCCCAAGTTTGTAGGTATGATATGTCTGAGAAGCTCTGGTTTTGGGAGGGATGAAAGAGAAATGTTGATTGCTGGAAGGAAAATAAAGAAGCAAAGAGCCCTCAGGAATGGGTGGTCCCAGAGCACTGAGTAGGGGGTAAGAGTCACAGTCAGGCTTTCCAGAAACCCTGTTGTAAGAACCATTACTATCTGTGATGTTTCCTTTTTGTCCTTTTTTCTTGGTACTTTACCAATCATTTTAGAGGTAGAGAAAGAGAAAAACATAAAAACATACTGAAGCCCAAAGAAATATTTCACAAAGATTAAAATGGCAGAGATAGGGAACACAGGTAATCTAATGAAGGACAGAATAACTTGACATTTCAAAAATGTCGAGTTAGTATTCAAAATGTCATGTTTATATTGATTAGGAAATTATATTTTCAGCAAAATTTTCCTAGTTAACAAAATTCAGTGAATATTTTTAAATTAGCATTTAAATTCCTGAGATTTAACTTAGCCTCCTCATTTTGTGTGTTCTGGATACGTTCATTGTAAAAGAAAACTACTTTTGTAAACAGGCCCATAAATTGATGAGATGTCTTTTATTCTATTAATTCCAGTTGTGTGACCTAAAACAAGACATTTAACCTATCTGGACCAAGGCCTGTCATATCAAGTTTGAAATAATGAGGTAATGCTAAATGTCTTATGAGTCTTCTCTCAATTTTCAAACTCAATTCTATGAAAATTTGAATTATCCTTACATAGAGCTCTTATTTAAGTTGTGGAGTTGAAAAATAAGATAGGCTCCAGCAGGGGTCACTAGAGTCACATTGAGCCCTAAATCTGATTATCTTTTAAGTATGTGGTAGTTGACTTTACACATTCCAGTGCCTTTTTTTTTTTTTTTTTGACTGTATAGATTCCACTCTATACCCATATCTTGTCTGAATTGTTCTTAAAAAGTACTTGGAATACCCACCTCATCTAGTGTCTTTGTTTTTGCTTCCATTTGTCTTCTCTGATTCTTTTACCTTATTTATTTATTTTTCACCTTGCTATTGGAGATTATTTACCTCCATTGACTCTAGGATACTTCAAGAGAATTTATTTTTAAGAATTAGCAATGTTCAATTTTTTAAATTCTGAGAACTATGATGAGTGTATTTCTTTATATATATGAGAGTACCGTAAAAAGAAAGCACTTAAAATTCAATCCTCCCCTGGGTTTTCTTCTTCTTTTCTTTGAGCAACTAAAAAAAGGTATCCGTCTCCTATGGAACTCAGAGAATTCTATGCTATCCCTGAGAATTCTATAATTCTATGTTAATTATTTATACTCCCCCATAGTTAATTTGCTATGTATATGAAGCCAGAAATAGAATTGTTCATATATTCAAGAGCAGGATAAATATTTCAGTGCCAGTTCTAATTTCAATATCATATATTTTTTCTTTAAAAATATAGTGGCTACGTATAAAACACAGATGATGCTGCAAGCTGGCTATCCAACAAATCACCCCAAAATCACAAGACTCCCCAGAGTTCTAAGTTTTAAGAGTAAATCTTAAGTTCTAAGACTTAGAATCTTGGTTTAGATATAAGGTGTTTCCTAAAAGCTTGTGTTGAATCAATGCAAAAGGGTTTAGAGGTGAAATGATTGAATCCAATTATTGATTGAACTCAATGATTGAGCCTGAACCTAATCAGTGTGTTAATCCTGATAGAGATTAACTGGGTGGTAACTATGTGCAGGTAAGGTGTGGCTAGAGGAAATGGGTCCCTGGGAGCCGGCCTTTGGTGTATATATTTTGTCCTTGTTGAGCAGAGCTCATTCTCTCTACCTTTCCCTCTCAACCCACCTCTTCCCTGTTGCTTCCTGGTGCCATGTTCTCAGCTCCTTTCCTCTATCACACCTTTCCATCATGATGTTCTGCCTCACCCTAGGCCCCAGGGAATGGAATTGGCCATCTATGGACTGAGACCTTTGAAGCCATGACTTCCAAATCAACTTTTCCTCCTTAAAATTTTTCTTGTTAGGGCTGGGATGTGGCTCAAGCGGTAGCGGGCTCGCTTGGCGTGCAAGGGGCGCTGGGTTCAATCCTCAGCACCACATAAAAATAAAATAAAGATGTTGGGTCTACCGAAAACTGAAAAATAAATATTAAAAATTCTCTCTCTCTTTCTCTCTCTCTCTCTCTCTCTCTCTCTCTCTCTCTCTCTCTCTCTCTCTCTCTCTCTCTCTCTCTTTCAAAAAAAATTATTCTTGTTAGGTCTTTCTAGCTGACTAAAATGATTGTCTTTCAATTTAAGACTACTCCAGAGGTGTTCAGTCTTCCTCAAAGACTTTCCCCAAAGTCCATATGCTATGCAAAACTTCACAATGGTTCAATTGTAGCAGGAACCAAAGAAAGTTAATTTCTTATACAATAAAAAGTAATTTCTGGTCCTTTGGCCTGATGTGTATGTATATGTCATCCCTCTTGACACTACTCAGCCCACAGTAGTGCTTAATAGATGTATGGCGGGCAAATTTAAATCTTGTTCTTCCTTTTTGGTCCTTACACACACTTTTCTATCCCCTTGAGGCAGATTGATATTGTCACTTTCCAATTGGCATTTCCAATATTATGTATGTTGAGGTCCTTGTCTAGGAAGGTAGTTGGGTTTCTTTCAAATTGTTGAAAAATAATGAAAGCCTTCAAGGAAGGCCTTCAACAGACTACTTCCACAGTGAATCAGGGATGACCTGGCAACAAATATAGCAAAAACAATGATATATGACTTCTGGGACTAGGTCATAAAAGGCATTGCAGCTTCTGCTTCAGTTCCTTGATAGTGTGTTGTCAAGAAAGCCAGCTGCCATGCTTCAAGAAGTGGTGCAGAGATCTGAAGCTTCCTGTTAAGAGCCAGCACCAACTTGCCAGGCACACTAGTTGGCCAGCTTGGAAGCAGATCTCTCCCAAGTGTATTGCATCCCCAGACTTCTTCGAGCACCCTTCTTTTCTCTACTTATAACAGAACCTCAAACAACCACCTCAGTTCCTGAAGGTGCATAACCATACTTACTCATCTGCCATAGCTAACTGATCCAGCTTCTCTGAGTTCTAGCCTGGGTCAGAACTTCTGTGGCTGGGATCAGTCACCTGTGGCCAGGGTTGGAGGTGCACCAAGGCTGTGGCACAGAAATGGAAGGTAGCTTCCAGGGAGAGGTGTGTGTGAGCTGAACTAGCCCTGCAGATGTATTCTACTAGTATCCCACCCTACTTCTCCTCTACCACAGGAACTTGCCTTATTATATACTTAGTGCACTGTCATCTAATTGTCTTCTTCGTTTATCAGGGCAGGACTCTGGCTTATTACAGATGAATCCCTAACATCTAGCACAATACATGGCACACAGTGGGTAGTAAAAAAAAAAAAGTCTAAAAAATGAATAATCTGTACTGAATATTTTAGGCTTATAGGGTCTTTGATATTTTAACTGTATAGTTGTTAACACATAAATAGATGAACCACACAATTAGAGCACAGAATGTCACTATTGACAATCAACATTGGTTTAATAACAGGAAATATCTATGAAAGTTCAACAATATATTTCCTATAATAAGAAATATTTTAATGCCATATGTATCCATCACTTATGTGTGATATATGTCTGCACCCAGGAATAAAAATGGAAACTCACTTTAATTCTCAAAGATGAAAAAAATCATTCCCAGAATTTCCCATTTGAATCTTATATATAATTTTTTAATGTACTAGGAATTCACTCCACCACTGAACTACATCCCATCCTTTTTTATTTTTTATTTTGAGACAGGGTCTCATTAAATTGCCTGGGCTAGCCTGGAATTTATAATCTTCCTATCTCAGTGAGTTGATGGGATTATAAGATGAGCCATTGAGCCTGGCTTTTATATATGAACTTATCTTAGAAAATCTGTTACCTCACAGGAATTTTAATAATATGATATTCTGGTAACAACTCAAAGGAATTTATTTTATCTGTACTGAAAGAGTGAATTACTTCTCAAGGCAAGAAATAGTTTCCGTTGTCTCTTTTTTTTTTTTTTAATTTTTTATTGTGGGTTGTTCAAAACATTACAAATTTCTTGACATATCATATTCCACACTTTGATTCAAGTGGGTTATGAACTCCCACCTTCACCCCATACACAGATTGCAGAATCACATCAGTTACACATCCATTGATTTACAAATTGCCATACTAGTGTCTGTTGTGCTCCGCTGCCTTTCCCATCCTCCACCCTCCCCCCTCCCCACCTCTCCCCTCCCCTCCCCTCCTCTCTCTCTACCCCCTCCACTGTATAACCCTGAGGGTCTCCTTCCATTACCGTGCAATTTCCCTTCTCTCTCCCTTTCCCTCCCACCTCTCATCCCTGTTAAATGTTAATCTTCTTCTCCTGCTCTTCGTCCCTACTCTGTTCTTAGTTACTTTCCTTATATCAAAGAAGACATTTGGCATTTGTTTTTCAGGGATTGGCTAGCTTCACTTAGCATAATCTGCTCTAATGCCATCCATTTCCCTGTAAATTCTATGATTTTGTCATTTTTTAATGCAGAGTAATACTCCATTGTGTATAAATGCCACATTTTTTTTATCCATTCATCTATTGAAGGGCATCTAGGTTGGTTCCACAGTCTTGCTATTGTGAACTGTGCTGCTATGAACATCCATGTAGCAGTGTCCCTGTAGCATGCTCTTTTTAGGTCTTTAGGGAATAGACCAAGAAGGGGAATAGCTGGGTCAAATGGTGGCTCCATTCCCAGCTTTCCAAGAAATCTCCATACTGCTTTCCAAATTGGCTGCACCAATCTGCAGTCCCACCAGCAATGTACAAGTGCACCCTTTTCCCCACATCCTCCCCAGCACTTGTTGTTGTTTGACTTCCTAATGGCTGCCAATCTTACTGGAGTGAGATGGTATCTTAGGGTGGTTTTGATTTGCATTTCTCTGACAGCTAGAGATGGTGAGCATTTTTTCATGTACTTGTTGATTGACTGTATGTCCTCCTCTGAGAAGTGTCTGTTCAGGTCCTTGGCCCATTTGTTGATTGGGTTGTTTGTTCTCTTATTGTCTAATTTTTTGAGTTCTTTGTATACTCTGCATATTAGGGCTCTATCTGAAGTGTGAGGAGTAAAGATTTGTTCCCAGGGTGTAGGCTCCCTATTTACCTCTCTTATTGTTTCTTTTGCTGAGAAAAAACTTTTTAGTTTGAGTAAGTCCCATTTGTTGATTCTAGTTATTAACTTTTGTGCTATGGGTGTCCTATTGAGGAATTTGGAGCCCGACCCCACCGAATGTAGATCGTAGCCAACTTTTTCTTCTATCAGACGGCGTGTCTCTGATTTGATATCAAGCTCCTTGATCCATTTTGAATTCACTTTTGTGCATGGCGAGAGAAAGGGATTCAGTTTCATTTTGTTGCATATGGATTTCCAGTTTTCCCAGCACCATTTGTTGAAGATGCTATCCTTCCTCCATTGCATGCTTTTAGCCCCAGATAGTTGTAATTTTGTGGATTGGTTTCTGTGTCCTCTATTCTGTACCATTGGTCCACCCGCCTGTTTTGGTACCAGTACCATGCTGTTTTTGTTACTATTGCTCTGTAGTATAGTTTGAAGTCTGGTATTGCTATACCGCCTGATTCACACTTCCTGCTTAGCATTGTTTTTGCTATTCTGGGTCTTTTATTTTTCCATATGAATTTCATGATTGCTTTCTCTATTTCCACAAGAAATGCCGTTGGGATTTTGATTGGCATTGCATTAAACCTATAGAGAACTTTTGGTAATATCGCCATTTTGATGATGTTAGTTCTGCCTATCCATGAACAGGGTATATTTTTCCATCTTCTAAGATCTTCTTCTATTTCTCTCTTTAGGGTTCTGTAGTTTTCATTGTATAAGTCTTTCACCTCTTTTGTTAGGTTGATTCCCAAGTATTTTATTTTTTTTGAAGATATTTTGAATGGAGTGGTTGTCCTCATTTCCATTTCAGAGGATTTGTCGCTGATATACAGGAATGCCTTTGATTTATGCGTGTTGATTTTAAATCCTGCCACTTTGCTGAATTCATTTATTAGCTCTAATAGTTTCTTTGTAGAGCCTTTTGGGTCTGCTAGGTATAGAATCATATCATCTGCAAATAGTGATAATTTAAGTTCTTCTTTTCCTATTTTGATGCCTTTAATTTCTTTCGTCTGTCTAATTGCTCTGGCCAGTGTTTCGAGAACTATGTTGAAGAGAAGTGGAGAGAGAGGGCATCCCTGTCTTGTTCCAGATTTTAGAGGGAATGCCTTCAGTTTTTCTCCATTCAGAATGATGCTAGCCTGAGGCTTAGCATAGATTGCTTTTACAATATTGAGGTATGTTCCTGTTTTCCCAGAGTTTTGAACATAAAGGGATGCTGTACTTTGTCGAATGCTTTTTCCGCATCTATCGAGATGATCATATGGTTCTTATTTTTAAGTCTATTGATGTGGTGAATAACATTTATTGATTTCCATATATTGAACCAGCCTTGCATCCCAGGGATGAATCCTACTTGATCATGGTGTACAATTTTTTTGATATGTTTTTGTATCCGATTCGCCAGAATTTTGTTGAGGATTTTTGCATCTAGGTTCATTAGAGATATTGGTCTGTAGTTTTCTTTCTTTGAAGTGTCTTTGTCTGGTTTAGGTATCAGGGTGATGTTGGCCTCATAGAATGAATTTGGAAGTTCTCCCTCCTTTTCTATTTCCTGAAGTAGCTTGAAAAGTATTGGTATTAGTTCTTCTTTAAAGGTTTTGTAAAATTCTGCTGTATACCCATCCGGACCTGGGCTTTTCTTAGTTGGTAGTCTTTTTATGGTTTCTTCTATTTCCTCAATTGATATTGGTCTGTTTAGGTTTTCTATATCCTCCTGACTCAATCTGGGCAGATCATATGACTTAAGAAATTTATCTATGCCTTCACTATCTTCTAATTTATTGGAGTATAAGGATTCAAAATAGTTTTTGATTATCTTCTGTATTTCTGAAGTGTCTGTTGTGATATTGCCTTTTTCATCCCGTATGCTAGTAATTTGAGTTCTCTCTCTTCTTCTCTTCGCTAGCATCGCTAAGGGTCTGTCGATTTTGTTTATTTTTTTCAAGGAACCAACTTTTAGTTTTGTCAATTTTTTCAATTGTTTCTTTTGTTTCGATTTCATTAATTTCAGCTCTGATTTTAATTATTTCTTGCCTTCTAGTTCTTTTGCTGTTGTTTTGCTCTTCTTTTTCAAGGATTTTGAGATGAAGTATGAGATCATTTATTTGTTGTTTTTCTTTTTTTAAGGAATGAACTCCAAGCAATGAATTTTCCTCTTAGAACTGCTTTCAATGTGTCCCATAGATTCCGATATGTTGTGTCTGTGTTTTCATTTATCTCTAAGAATTTTTTAATTTCCTCCTTGATGTCTTCTATAACCCATTGATCATTCAGTAACCTATTGTTCATTCTCCAATTGATGTATGCTTTTTCCTTCCTTCTTTTATGGTTGATTTTCAGTTTCATTCCATTATGATCAGATAAGATGCATGGTATTATCTCTACTCCTTTGTATTGTCTAAGAGTTGCCCTGTGACATAATATATGATATATTTTTGAGAAGGATCCATGTGCTGCTGAGAAAAATTGTAACTGCTTGATGTTGGGTGGTATACTCTATATATGTCAATTAGGTCTAGGTTATTAATAGTGTTATTGAGTTCTATAGTTTCCTTATTCAACTTTTGTTTGGAAGATCTGTCCAGTGGCGAGAGAGGTGTGTTGAAGTCTCCCATGATTATGGTGTGGTGGTCTATTAGACTCTTGAACTTGAGAAGAGTTTGTTTGATGAACATAGCTGCACCATTGTTTGGGGCATAAATATTTATGATTGTTATGTCTTGTTGGTGTATGGTTCCCTTAAGCAGTATGTAGTGTCCCTCTTTATCTCTTTTGATTAACTTTGGCTTGAAATCTATTTTATTTGATATGAGTATGGACACTCTTGCTTGTTTCCGAAGTCCATATGAGTGATATGATTTTTCCCAACCTTTCACCTTCAGCCTATGTATGTCTTTTCCTATCAAATGCGTCTCCTGTAGGCAGCATATTGTTGGGTCTTGTTTTGTGATCCATTCTACTAGCCTGTGTCTCTTAATTGGTGAGTTTAAGCCATTAACATTTAGGGTTATTATTGAGATATGGGTTGTTCTTCCAGCCATATTTGTTTATTTCTGTTACTAAACATGGTTTGTTTTCCTCTTTGATTATTTCCCCCCCCCCTTTACTGTCCTACCTCCCACTGTTGGTTTTCATTGTTATTTTCCATTTCCTCTTCCTGTAATGCTTTGGCGAGGATGTTTTGAAGAGATGGTTTTCTAGCTGCGAATTCTTTAAACTTTTGTTTATTGTGGAAGGTTTTAATTTCATCCTCCATCCTGAAGCTTAATTTCGCTGGATACACAATTCTTGGTTGGAACCCATTTTCTTTCAGTGTTTGAAATATGTTATTCCAGGATCTTCTAGCTTTCAGAGTCTGTGTTGAAAGATCAGCTGTTATCCTGATTGGCTTGCCCCTCAATGTAATCTGCTTCCTTTCTCTTGTAGCTTTTAAAATTCTCTCCTTATTCTGTATGTTGGGCATCTTCATTATAATGTGTCTAGGTGTGGATCTCTTATGATTTTGCACATTCGGCATCCTGTAGGCTTCTAGGATTTGGGATTCTGTCTCATTCTTCAAGTCTGGGAAGTTTTCTTGTATTATTTCATTGAATAGACTGCTCATTCCTTTGGTTTGGAGCTCTGTACCTTCCTGTATCCCAATGACTCTTAAGTTTGGTCTCTTAATGTTATCCCATATTTCTTGGATGTTCTGCTCATGGTTTCTTAACAGTCTTGCTGAGCTGTCTATGTTCTTTTCCAGTTGAAATACTTTGTCTTCATTGTCTGATGTTCTATCTTCTAAGTGTTCTACTCTGCTGGTAGTATTCTCCATTGAGTTTTTAAGTTGGTTTATTGCTTCCTGCATTTCTAGGATTTCTGTTTGTTTGTTTTTTATAACCTCTATCTCCCTGTATAGTTGATCCTTTGCTTCCTGGATTTGTTTGCGTAATTCGTTGTCGAAGTGATCTTTCATTGTCTGATTTTGCTGTTTAATGTCTTCCTTGATACTCCAGATCATCTGAAGCATGTATATCCTGAATTCTTTATCTGACATTCCATCTGCTGCAGCTGTTACCTCTTCTAAAGTTGCGTTGACCTGCATTGCTTGTGGTCCTTTCTTTCCTTGTCTTTTCATACTGCTTGCGTATCTTTCCTGTAGGTGCGGGCGGCGGCTCTGCTCTCTCCTTATTCCAAATGGGGTGTCGTGGCTACCACGCCAGCAGGTCACTGGGCCTGTTCTGGGCGCTGGCGGCGGCTCTGTTCTGCCCCTACTCCAATTGGGGTGACGAGTGTACCACGCCGGCAGGCCACCGGGCCTGATCCGCTGGTTGGTTGCAGGTTTGCCTACCCTGCAGGCGCGGGCGGCGGCTCTACTCTGCCCCTACTCCAAATGGGGTGACGTGTCAGTCGTACCGGCAGGCCACTGGGCCTGTCCCGCTGGTCGGTCGCAGATCTGCCCACCTTTCGGGCACGGGTGGAGGCTCTGCTCTGCCCCTACTCCAATTGGGGTGTCGTGACTACCCCGCCTGCAGGACGCTGGGCCTGTTCCTGGCAAGGGAGGCGACTCTGCTCTGTCACTACTCCAATTAGGGTGGTGTTTGTACCACGCCGGCAGGCTCCTGGGCCTGATCCGCCGGTCTGTTGTAGGTCTGCCTACCTTGAAGGCGCGGGCGGCGGATCTGCCCTGCCTCTCCTACCACGCCTGCGGACCCCTGGGCCTGATCTGCAGGTTGTTCACTGGTCTGCTCACCCTGCCGGCACGGGTGGCAGTTCCGCTCCGCCCCCACTCCAATTGGGGTCACGTGACCACCACACCGGCAGGGCCTGATCCGGGCATGGGAGAAGGATCTGCTCTGCCCCTACTCCAGTTGGGGTGACGTGTGTACCACACTGGCAGGCCACTGGGCCTGACCCGCCAGGCTGTCACAGGTCTGTTTACCTTGCAAGTGCGAAGGGCGGCTCTGCCCTGCCCCTCCTACCACGCCCATGTACTACTGGGTCGTGTTTCTGCCCACCTGGCGGGTGTGGGTGGCGGCTCCGCTCCGCCCCCTCTCCAATTGGGGTCACGCGGTCACCACGCTGGCGAGCCGCTGGGCCTGCTCCGGGGGCTGGCGGCGGCCCGGCTCCTCCCCTCTGGCTCGAGGACAAATTGAGGAGACTCGGGTGACTGAGCCTCACCCCCCTTACCAGGAGACCAACTGCTTATGTCACCGCTGGTATTGATGAAGATCTCTCCTCCACCGCTTTCTGCTGACATCAGATCTCTGCCATGTTGGTATCCTATGTGAATGGCAGCATTTTGTTCCCCTTGCCGGGCAACCCAAGCAACGGGTGAGTCCTGACCAGCCCTCAGCAGGACCCGGACCGAGACGCAGTTTCCGCGGGCTCCTAGCCCCGGTCCAGGGAAGTTCCGGGAGCCGGAACTCGGCCGCTCTGTGCTCGGTGTAAGCTCCTATAAGTGTAAGCTCCAAGAAGCAGTCCCCGCGGGCTCAGTTCCGGGAGCCGGAATTCGGCTGCTTAGTGCTTGGTGTTTGCTCTGATAGTAGCAGGGTCCAAGAAGCAGCCTCCGCAGGCTCCGCAGCCCTGAGCCAGGGCGGTTCCGGGACGGTTCCGAGAGCTGGAACTCGGCTGCTCCGTGCTCGGTGTAAGCTCCTATAAGTGTAAGCTCCAAGAAGCAGCCCCCGCGGGCTCAGTTCCGGGAGCCGGAATTCGGCTGCTTAGTGCTTGGTGTTTGCTCTGATAGTAGCAGGGTCCAAGAACTTTCCGTTGTCTCTTGAAAGTAAAACATAGCCAGGCATAATGGCATACAACTATAATTCCAAGTACTTAGGAAGATGAGGTAGGAAGATTAAAAGTTGGAGGTCAGCCTGGGCTGACTCTGTGAGACCCTGTCTCAAAATAAAAAGTAAGAGGACTGGGGAATCTAGTTGAGTGCCTAGTTCAACCCTTCCCACTAAAAATAAATAAGTAAAAGATAATTTACTTTTAGAAAACCAGTAGAATTTATCTTTAAAAATCACAAGTGGCCTAAAGATAGCCATTTGAAGAACTAAAGAGGCCATAATTTACATGAATTATTATGAAAACCTAATTCATTGTGCAAATTATGTCTCTTGAATTTCTAGAGGTCAAACTTTGGATCTAGAGCTTGAACCAGAATATCCCTGTGGTCTCTCTCTACTACAAAATTTAATGATTCTAATCATGAACACATAATATATAAGTGTATATAAAATAATTTTTAATGCTTTTAATGCTTGAAAGATTCCAATTATAGAGTAATGCATATTTATCACAAAATTTATAAAATATAGGAAACACAAAGACAAAACTAAAACTCACTCTTAATGCTCTCCTTCAGGAATAACTACTATTAACATCTTTGCTTAGCTACTCAGTAAATAAACCAAAATTGACTGACTAAAATATTTCCCCAGTCATTAGATATTTTTATACATTATTAATGAATGTATATGATTACAGCATATTAATATTTGACAATTTATTTCATTAATATTCTATTGTAGGATATTGAGGTTCTTTGAAATTTTTCTTATACTAACTTTAAAATGTATGTATTCTTGTACATTTTTTACATACACATTTTAATACATACATATTTTCTTTTTTTTTTCAATTAGTGCCTTGAGGTATATTCATGTATGTACATAGAAAAGTTAGTTCATATTTATTCCACATTTCTTCCCTTCTCCTGTTCCTCCTCCTTCCCCCTTAAACCCTTTCCTTCACTGCACTGATTTTTCTTCTATTTTGATGAATTAATGTGTGTGTGTGAGTGTGTGTGTGTGTGTGTGTGTGTGTGGTTTGAAAGGATGAGAACTTCTCCAAGCTATGTTTCGGAAAGATGTATTGATTATAAATCCAACAGAAATATCCAAATTTTCTATTCCCCCCAAATCCTTGCCAACCCAGAGTAATAACTATAAAGAAATCATCCATCTGATCTTTTAAAAAAATCTCCATTTTCAGAGATAGTTTATAGCTGATCAAAGAAGAAACTTATGGTTAAAACCACAGTTCTGTTGTTTAATTTCTGTGGATGGAATTCTACCATGTCAGGCCTATTGCTACAAGCAAAGGAAAAGAAAAGTACTAGAAATACTCTGTTGTAACCTTTCCTTTTTTAGGAATATAATGTCAGTATTCATGAAGATGAAGCTTTTATGGACTATACATCTACAGATATGAGGATTAGTACAAAATATGAACATTTACAGTAAAAAGACCATTAAATATTAAAATAAAATAGTAATGCATGTGAAAAGAATCAGAAAATAAATATTCTTGGAATGCCTTATAGCAGAAATGGGGACAATAGAGTATTTTTAAAAAAATATTAGTGATGTAAAGATTTGTACTTTGCCTGATACATTTTTAACTGTTGCCTTTAATAGGATAATGTTTTGATTATGTATCATTATAGTTTCACTCTGGGAATTTTCTGGCTTAGTAGTTTTATTGTGGGCACCTACAGACATGAAATGGCTAGAGATCATCAGAGATCTACTTACCCACTTGGGCTAAGGGACCTTCCCTCTTCTTGGCCTCCCCTGTCCTGTGATCACTTAATGCAGGTACTAAAGCAACAGCTTTCTGATAAGGTCCAAGGCCTTGTTATTTTTAAAAGGCCCTAATTCCCCTGCCTAGAAGAGGGTGAGCTCCCACATTGCTTTAGTTTAACCTCAGATTCTAGAAAAAAGTTTAGTGAACATGTTATATATGTTGTGTCAGGATTTTACAGGACAGTATTTTTAAATGTATTAGCAAAGGGGAACCAAGAACTATTTTGAGCATTCCCCAGGTACTTTTTGTATTTCAGTTGTAATGTTTTACATATTATTTCTAATCTATGAATCCTATGGGGCTGGTACTATTACTGCCATTTTGTAGATAAGAAACTGAGCTTCAGAAAAGTTAGATCATTAGCTCAAAGTCACAGGGTTATAGGCTGCCAGGACCATGATTATACCCAGACCTGTATGCAGCTTAAGTTTTGTTTAATTAAATATTTTTTATTAGTGCATTATAGTTATATGTAATATTAGGGTTCATTTTGATATAATCATACATGCATAGAATATAATTTGCTCCACTTCAGTCCCCAGAACTTTCCCTCTCTGTCCTCTCCTCCCTCCCTCTGTTCCCCTTCCTCTGCTCCATACAACTTAAGTTTTATTTAAAAGGGTCAGGGTAGTGAAGCTCTAAGTTTGCAAGTGTTTGTTGTTTTATTTCTGTCTCTATATGCAGTATTAGTTTCCTCCCACTTTTTTTTTCCAACAATGTTTTTCAGCAATCAAAAGATTTATTGCAGGATGTTTCCCTGCCAGCAAAGTCTATTGAGCTGAATCACAGACATCGCCTTGCCTTCTGTCACTATTCATAATTTATTCATGGATCGCTGGTTCCTTTTTAGCATTATATCCAAGTTATGTATTTTGAATGATCCTTTCAAGGCTTTGGGAAGGACCTTAAGGGAGAGTTGAGGAAAGGCATTTTATAGAAAACTTTACATAGGAAGCAAATGATTACTTTATCTGAATATGAATCATTCAGATTCTGCTGGCTCAAGAGACAGTATTCAAAGAAGGTGAGAGATGAGTTGAAAGAGTAAATGACTGGGCTAAGACTTCATGAGAGACACTAACTATAATTACTACAAATTCCAGAAGTCAAAAACATGTTTTGTTAATATCAGTGCAGTGAACTTAATGTTCATGCCCCCCACCCAAATTGCAAAATCCTAAATCCCTAGTGTGAGGATATTTGGAAGTGGGCCTTTGGGAGGTGATTAAGCTATGAGGATGGCCTCATGAATGGGATTAATGCCCTATAAAAGAGACCCCCAAAGCTTCCTTGTCTCTTTCTGCAGAGTGCAACCCAAAAGAGGACTCTCACCAAAACCTAATCAAGCTGACACCCTGTCTTCTACTTCCAGTCTCCATAACTGTGAGGCATAAATTTCTGTTGTTTATAAGCTACCCAATCTATAGTGCTTTGTTATAAAAGCCTAAATGGACCACAGTTACAAATAGGATGGAAAGTCAAATAGCCACGCATGCATGAGTTTCTCAAGATGAACCCAACTACTTTGTATAACTATAAAGCTCTTAAGAAAAATGCTAAATAAAGTCTTTAAAAAAACCAGTCAATTAGGATTCAGAGAACAGAATACGTATATGCATTATATCTTATTGTTTATCTCATATATAATATACATATAAATTAATTTATTACAGGGATTAGACCTTCCATAGTAGAGGGAGTAGCTTAAGCAGTCACTGTAAGGCTATATCTGATCATGGAGTTTGAAGTCCACAAGGCAGGCAGTTGTGAAGGGATGGATGGGGCAGCGAGAACAAGCTGGAACCCCCAGAATGAAATGAAGCCACAGAACAGACTGAAACCCGTATGGGTTCTGGTCTCTGACCATGGTATTTCGGGTGGCCCAGGGAAACCAGTCCTTTCTTCAGGAAACTAAAAGCCCATACTAAAAGCTCAGGAGTCAAACAAGATAAAGAAGGGCGTAGCACAAGGTAAAGTGGTTTCAGCAGTGGGCACTGCCTCTTCACTGGGGAGAGAGAGCCAGCAGGTGAGTGACAACGTGATCAACATGGTAGTGGTTATGCAGAGCGGCTATTCTTGGTTTTTGCCTGCCCCATCCTCAATTAATCTCTGGCCCATCCAACAAAAAACACAGAGGGAAAAAAAAAACCTCAGGAAATTTTGCTCAGGCTAGCCAGGTTGGCACATTACAAAGTTACCACACTAAACAAAAAGAATATTATGTTGTATGGCACTAGAATAAAGAGAACAAATTATTATTGTCCCAAATAAAATGAAATCCTTATGAATCTAGTTGAGGAGCTTCCTGACTTACACAGCCCCTTCTCTTTAAGAGCCCTAGTGTCTTCCTGCACTCTACCAGGTATGGAGCACAGATCACATAACCCTCCCTCAGAGGTTTGCTGCCTGTATATATGTTGGGCTTGTCTCTCTGCTGTTAATTAATATCCAAGTTGTATTGCTTTAGCTCTGATGCTGTCTGTCCTTTCCTCTTCTCAGATAATTCCTGTCTTAGTTCGTTTGTGCTGCCGTAACAAAATGCTACAGATTGGATAATTTATAAACAATGGAAATTTATTTTCTAATAGTTCTGGAGATTAGGAAGAGCATGATCAAGCGGCCTGCCAGTTCTGTGTCTGGCAAGGGCCAGTCCCATTGATGGCATCCTCTCAAGGCAAAACCCAACCAACTTACTCCCTTGGGTCTTTGATAAGAGCACTAATCCCACGTGAAGGAGGAGCTCTCATCAACTCACGAAGGCCCTACCTCTTAATGGTGTTGCACTAGAGATTGTTTCCGTGTGTATTTTGTAGGAGACATAACACTCAAACCACAGCAAATCCTTTCTCAAATCTGCAATTCTCAAAATTTTCTGTTTGCTTTTTGCATTAGTTTCCTGTTGCTTCTATATTACCACAAACTTAGCGGCTTAAAGCAGCACAAATTTATCTTATAGTTCTGGAATTCTGAATTCTGAAATGAATCTTACTGAGCTAAAATCAAGATGTTGTTAGGGCTGTGTTCCTTTTGGAAGTTCTAGGACAGGATGTGTTTTCTTGCCTTTTCCAGCTTCTAAAGGTTGCCCACATTTCTTGGCTCATGAACCCCTTCCATCATCGATGTCAGCAATAGCCAATCAAGTCTTTTCATGATGCAGCTCCACAAAGAACCTGTGTAACTACTTTGAGCTCACAGGGATAATCCAGGGTAATCTCTTTATTTTTAAAGTCAACTGATTAACAGCTTTAGTTCTGTCTGCAATCTTATTTCTCCTTTGTCATGTAACCTAACACGTTCACGGCTGCCAGGGTTTAGGACATGGACTTCTTTGGGAGGCCATTATTCTTCCCATTCTTTTCATAGCCTAGGTTATTTGTAGACTAGAAGCTAGAACTCATGTTTGGGACATTTTGCTTCCCACAATGCCACAATCCTTACCTGCAGGCAGTAAGCACAGCATTGCTATAAGAATAGGGGCAAAGCCAAAAGAAGAGAAAGAAATCCCAGGACAAAATCAGTTAATATTGAGAAATATTTTCCTATCCCCAAACAACATTCAGTATATTTGAACACCAACTGTGTGGTCTTTTTTATCTCCTCACAAGAGCTTATTGGGCAATGGTCCTGGTTCCAGTGAATAGTTAGGATTCCTATTTCCCCAAGTGAAAGATTTCTTTATTGTTCCCAAATGTATTTTCCTGGGCACTTGCTTATCCACCCAGGGCAAATTCCTCTTTAAGACCAATCATCCTCCTTTACTAAAACCCATGGAACTTCATTCATTTTTCCTTTTACCACAATTCTGGAAATCATCAGGGATAACATTCCATAATCACTTTATATTTAGTAGCCTTCTCCTTCACCCCTCTCAGCCACTATGGAGAGAATTTATTGCTCACTGAATATCCGTGTGGTCCTTCAGATTTCCCAGTCTTACTGCAAATAGATGGTCCACATGACTATTTCTAGCAAAGGACTGTGAGCTAAAGTGGCATATTGTATAATTATGGGATGTCTATACAGATCACATTCTTAGTTTAAAGATGGACCTTTTTAGCTTGCCCACACGAACCTATCACTACTGCAGTTGCAACTCTCTGTTCATTGGCCAGTATGTCTTTCTCTCATCTCCACCATGTTTTTATTTTTATTCCTTATTCAGTTTATATTCCACAATCTATCGTGGTACCCCCTTTTTGTCAATATTATAACTTTCCTTGTCTGAGCACAGACGGGGAGCCTGAAAGCACACTGCCTGGGTGAAGAGACTTGAAGCTGGGAAATCAACCTAAAAGGGATCCGATTCTTTAATTCAAGTTGAGACTACAGAAAAGTACTCTGTAGACTACTGTCCCACAGAGAACTCTCTTCTAATGAGTAGATCATAGTCAACATTAAAAACCAAACCATAAAACAATCGCATGTGAGAATCAGCAGATCAAAGAAATAGGAGCCAAAGCTTCAAAGAGTAGACTCACATGAAACAGATTTTAACAAAATATATTTAAAATGTTCAAAAGGGATGGAGGAGGGAATTCTAAAAAAAGGGAAAAGAATAGGGGGAAAATAAGGATTTGAAAAAAAATTATTAGAAAATGTAGAAATCAAACAATAATCTATCCCCATCCTAAGGCTTCTGCCTGGACATTCATACCTTCAAACTCTTGCTCATCTTTACAGGCTCAACTTGAATGTCATTTCCAATGATGTACTTTGTCAACCTCTGAGAAGATGTTAGTTTCCCCCATTATAAACTTCTGTGGATCCTTAATGTCTGTTTTTAGCAATGCTCATCAGATTAAAAAATATTGTCCAATGTATGTCTTTGCTATATGATTGTAATGGCAAGTACCATCTCTGTCTTGTTTTTTTGTCTTATCCCCCTGTGCCTATGCAAGTGTTCAACACATGGAATATTAACAAGGCGACCATACACCCTCATATCATCCCAGCTTACCCTTACTGCTTTGAGGTTTTTTTGTTTTGTTTTGCTTGCAGTACTGGGGATTGAACCCAGGGTCTGACACATGATAGATAATAAATCTATCCCGAGCTACATCCCCAATGCTTTTTATTTTATTTTGAGACAGGGTCTTGTTGCCTAGGCTGGCCTTAAACTTGTGATCTTCCTACCCCAGCTTCCTGATTAGACAAGGTTACAGGAATGTAACACCTTGCCAAGCCTTTTATTAATTAGTAATAGTCTCTTTCACTCTTTACCCAAATTGAGTAATTACTTGTGTGAATATCCTATTTATTGGCTGATGGATTTATTGAACCAAAATGCCTGATTCACTAACTCACTCTATTCCTCTTCTTAGAAGCTCATTGGAGGGCTTGAGTTGTAGCTCAGTGGTTGAGCATTGCTTCGCATGTGTGAGGCACTGGGTTTGATTCTCAGCACCACAAAAAAATAAATAAGCAAAATAAAGGTATTGTGTCCATCTACAACTAAACATACTTAAAAAAAGAAAAGAAAAAGCTCATTGGAAGGTAGATACCTGGTTTCTTTGATCCTTCTTCTTCTAATTTTCAAACTCTTTCCAGACCTCATATAACTTTACTTACCTAGTTAGTTTAGACTAAGCTCTTTCTTGAAAAATACTCTAAAATTTCAATCTTCATTTTCTCCTGCCCTATAACTTTTCAGATATCCAGGTCTGACATGATCCATTTGATTTCTTTGTTTCTTTATGTGTGTTGATATATTTTGTGATTTCCCCCCTTATAGTAGCAAAGTGAGCTGATGCCACTGCAAATTTATTGTCTTAAAACCTAGGGGGCTTCAGGGATTCCCATGTTGTTCCTATCTCTCAAATCCTGGCAAACCTCAAACATTGCTCCACCCTAGCACTGATCACACTATTAGCTTATAAATCTGTTTTGCCAAATAGAATTCCTTTGGGGCCTTGTTCTTTTACTCACCTCTGTTTCTCTAGCATATAACATATTTCCTAGCACATGGTAAGTGCTAGAAAAATGCTTGTGAAGTGAATGAGTGAGGACTGGCATGAATGACAAGACACTAGTGCAAGAAGCACAAATAGGAACAAATGAAATTAATTGTAATATTCATGTTGTGTGATAAGATTAGCACCTGACTTATAAACCTTTGAAAATATTGCAAAAGAAGCAAATGCCTCTGTTATGGTTTAGAAGTGAGGTGTCCCCCAAATGCTCATGTGTGAGAAGGTTTAAAGGAGAAATGATTGAGTTGTGAAAGCCAAAACCCAATTAGTGATTTAATCCCTAATGGGATTAACTGAGTGATAACTGAAGGTGGGTAGGGTGTGGCTGGAGGAGGTGGGTCACTGGGGTATGCTTATGGGTGTATATTTTGAATCTGGTAAGTGGAGTCTCTCTTTGCTTTCTGATTATCATGTGAGCTGCTTCCCTCTACCACACTCTTCCGCCATGATGTTCTGCCCCACCTTGAGTCCTGAAGAATGGAGCCTGCTATCTATAGATTGAGACCTCTGAAACCATGAGCCCAAAAATAAACTTTTCCTCCTCTACAATTTTTCTGGTCAGGTCTTTTAGTCAGAACAGTGAAAAAGCTGACTAAAACAGTCTCTTTTATGTTTCTTATTTATGAGGTATATGAGACACAATAATTGAAACTATAGATACATCATAATAAGACTTAACTATATTTATATATTCATATCTAACGGACCTCATATGCCTTTATGTGTCTGTTCTAAGAAGTCAAAATGGCACTGAAACCCCACGATATCTAAAAATTTTGTCACTGGAGACTGCCAAATATGTCCTTATAAACTCCATTTCATTGATTTGCTGTAGTTTCTACCCTAGGAAAATCTCCTTCTACATTTCCAACCATCTATGCCATGATATGAATGTACTCATCCTAACCCTAATACTTACTGTTCACTGTCTGTTCACCTTGTCCTACCACTGCTGACCTCTTTGTTCTCAATGGTTATCCAGTTCTTGACCATTGACAGTTTTAAAATTTTCTGGCCTTTCTCCTTGCCACCTATTAGCTAGATTCCTAGATGATTCTGAATTTAGCAACCATAAGATCTTTATTTCTTAGATCCAGATTAATTCTTGTCTGTGTGAATCCTAGTCACAGTCCAGTTGAGGTCTCTTACAGCCATCATCATCCAAAATATCCAGATACGTCAATAGGTTTAACTGAATTGATTTAAGTGACTATATTCTTGGGTTTTTTTCCCCCTCCAAAAATCTAAAATAAAAAACTATGAATTGTTCACTCAGACACATTTTTCTCCTTAGGATTTAGGGTAAACAACTCAAAAAGTGTGTTTTTTATTGTGGTAATGTTAAGAGGTGACCATCACTGAGGACCAGCTTAAATTCACCCAACTGAGGAGATTCTATTCCTAGATCCTACTATTCTGCCAAGCAAGAAACATAAGCTGGAGAAAGAAGAGTTGAAATTAGAGACTGCCAAGTAATCTTTGGCAACTGTGCAGGCTACGTCTAGGTGTACTGAAGAGAAGGGCCATATTTATATGGAAGACTGTTCTTCTTACTCAGATGTCTATGCTATTATGCTTCTATGTTTTCATAGTAAATGTTTATTGCTTTATCTAAAATGTAAGATAGAGTGAGAAGAGCTTTCAGACCTACTGGAATTGGAATTAATTCTGATATTTCCAAGGTGTGTGACCTTTGGCAAATCACCACATTTATCCAAGACTTGGTATTCATCTGTAAAATGGGAATAATAAGACTTACTTCATTGAGTTGTTAAGATAATGGACAAAAAGTTAGTCAAAGTACCTGAGAGAACATCTGGCACAAAATAGGCAACTATTTAAAATAAATAGTTTTTATAATAGATAAAACTATTTTTGTTAAAGTGGCCATTCCATTATTGGTTTTTGTCTTCTTATTTATACATCTGTACTGGGTCTTAGAACTTCAAATCAGATAAGAGAGTAAAGAGGATTTTTATTTTGCTTTAAAAAACATGGAATCAGCCTAGTTTGCTAAAAGGAGCAGACTATTTAGATGAGTCTATTTGATTTCAGGATGATGTCCAGCCTTATCCTTCAGCAGCCTGAGTACTGCTTGTTCCAGAAGTGCATTGCTGAAAGAGTGGAGTCATACGAAGTCAGGTGTGGGTGTTTCAGGAAACCAGTGCCAGGACACAGTTTTGGAAACATGGTCATCCAGTAACATTTATTGCTACTCTGTGCATAGAATCTCATCTGACAATGTGAGGTGATGCAATAGAACAGATAAAATAATAGAATTTTATAGTATCAGAAATATGTATGTCTAGACTATCAAGATTTTTAAGTATTATTAAAGATCAAATGCTAATGCCTTCATATTGTAGAAGAAGAAACTGCAGTCTAGAGAAATAGTGCACTTGCCACAGAATTCTCTAATGTTCCATATAGAAATTGAGGGAGAACTTGCCAAAAAGAACTCAAAAAGCTATATAAATCAATGTGATCACTTCCAGTTTTATAAAGAATACTAAAGTATCTATTATAAAAGATTTTCTTATAAAAACTGTTGAGAAGTCCTCGAGTACATTTTTGATGAATTGGCTGGGAATTATTTTTGGTACCTAAATGGCAAACCCTCCCTGAAGAATATAGTAACCCCTGAGGAATACTGAAGTGATTGAAATGACTGGATTCAGGGGCAGTGAATAGGTGGGAGGTTTAATCCTGGCAGCTCTTACATGAAAACCATAAGAAATGTGTGAGAGTGGTCTACTTGGGTCAGAAAGAGAACAGGAGATTGAGAAGCTAGAAAGAATGGAAAGCAGATGATGGAGTTGGCAGTGCAGACCCTATGGCCTGTCTGTAGGTTGTTTTCTGAACTCCCTAGGGGCCTCGATAAATTTTGTGAAGGCATCATCTCAAGATATAGGAGAGGAAAATATTTTCTTCTAAAGATTTTTAAGCATAAAATTCTAATTTCCAAGGAAAAGTCAGAAGCCTAATGTTTTGACTGGGCCTCTAACTGAAATTTGCCTCCCTTTATCAAATTCGTACTGGAGAAGGGCAAAACCTAGTTATCCCTCTCAAAATTCTTATGTGAGATTTCTATTTTGCTTACTTTCTGATTACTTCATCAGTGCTGGTTTGTAATTTTATGGGAGAAATGAAGAATCTATATTGATAAAATGTGTTTTTATATCCCCAACTTTACTATATGCCCTTGGGAAATCAGGGAGTGGATTAATTTAAAATTGTATTCTCTACCTTTTATATCTCATTGATTTTGTATATATTATTCCAGGGTTGAGGGAAAAGAAAGTTGTATTGTGAAATATAATAAACTGGGCAATCAAGATTTAGAATTATAGGTCCGAAAACTAAGGACAAAGGCACTTGAACAGGTGTGAGTGGTCTAAGTAGATCCACAAGGCTGTGAGTAGAACATTTATTTGTCATGCCAACATTACAATTGTTTTTAGCCTCTAAACTAGTTCTCCAGAATTTTCCTGAAATTATCCCAATGTTACCAGCATCCAGACCAGGAAAACTACCTGGATCCTGGCTGGCCAAACTTGACTACCTTCTGGCATCAGATATAAGCAAATGATGTATAAAGGAAAATGAATTTGATAATTTTTGAACAAACTGGAGAGAAGCAGCCAGGTTCCCTGACTTGACTGCTGGTAACACCAAGAAGTATCACCTGGGCTCCACCCTCATCAGACCTCCATGCCACCACTTCTGACAGAGGCCACATGAGATCCCACAGTGTGCACTCAGCCTCTTTTAAGAACTCCAGTGTTCCAGCAGATCCTTTGCTGATCATGTTGCTCTACCACATGCCAGCCTCTGGGGAGGGCACTCTTCTTCATTTGGACCATTCTGTTTTCATTCCCCAAAGCCCAAATAATCTACAGGCCCAGAGAGAAGAAAATACCGGAAACTCACCTGCAAGCTAAGATGTCCTCTTAAGAACCTATTGCCTATCCCAGGATCTGCCTCTTTCTAGAGTTCTTCCATGGAACTGTCCTTTTTTTTTTTTTTCTGAAGGAACCTGAAATCTCAAGATGTGGTCTTGCACTATAAGCCCTAGGAAAACGGGGCACATATAACAAAATGAAAAATTCCAATGTTGGAAGACCTGGTTCATTTTGACATCTCTAAGTGCTACCATAAGTGCTACATGTTGAGGCTTTCAGACTTTAGCAGGCACCACTACCCAATGGAGTGTTTATTAAAACAGCAATTGCTGGACCCCAACTGCAGAGCTTGGGATTCAGTAGGTTTGGCAAAAGGCCTAAGAATTTGCATTTTAAACGAATTCCCAGGTGATACTGATGTTGATGGGCCAGGAACCACATTTTGAAAACCACTGGCCATAGTTTAGATGAGATGTAAAGAAAATCACAACAAAATATATTGATCCAACATCAAAATGTCTGGGTTATTAAGTGACACATGCTGTTCTCCCCGGTGTTACATACTGAGGGCAAAGTTTTTGACCAAGGAGTGAAAAACTATATTGCAGAAGGTTGAAAATTACTTTTATCTTAAAAAATTGACAACCTTTCAGACAAAATATCACAGAGTAAGATGGCGGATCATCTCAAAAACTGCCAAGCACCCCCATGGCATCTACTGCATTCAAATTTTCACAGATAATAAAGAGCATTGCTTTCCAGACCCATCTAAAACAGTAGTCTTTGCATCCTATGTAATACTATATGCCCTTTGAATATCAGGGAGTGGATTAAGTATTTTATTTTCTTTAAAGGCCCTTTTCTAATAGCTAATCCTGGATGTAGCCTAGACGCAGCTCAGTTGCAAGTTGAAATCAGAGTTACAATAAAGAGAATGGATAATAATGAGATAAAATAAGCAAATTAACACATTAGTAGATAGCAACAGAGTAGTAAGAAAAATTAGCAGTATAGTTCCTTCTCTTATGTAGGATAATTATGTCATTTAAATAACATCATAGATTTTCCTGGTCTCAAAACTGATCTAGAAGTTATAATCCAGGATACCTAGAAGGATGATGTTTAGGAATGAAATGCTTCTGGCCAGTCTCATAGCTGTTAATGGATGCTGGCACTTTCTGCTGTTGTGTTTACCACCTCTGAGAACCATCCTTAGACACACATTTGTAAGTCCATAGACCAAAGAGGAGAAAAAGCATGTTGGACAGACCCAGCAAGGCAGGGAGCTTCCATTGGACCCCAGGCACTAACTCTCACAGCATTTAGAAGCTCAAAGACAGGGGGCAAGATCAGAACAATTTCTTTAGGACTCCTAATCTTTCTGAAGGATATTGGTAGAGAATTAGAGAGCAGTGAATCTAGTTTTGTGTAAGGCCATTGCCTTAGGCCTCTAGTAGAACACAGAGTCCCTCAGAGCACAGGGAAAGTTGTGATGAGCACAGGAAGGAGATTGGTAACATCAAGGAGATTATAAGCGGAGAGATGAATGAGAACTGCCAGGAGAGCCTGATATTCATCAAAATGCCTACTTTGAAAACAAAGCAAAACTTGAATTGGCATTAATCTATTGCTTAGCTTCTTTCCACCCTAGAAATGAAATCAGATTCTTTCTCATGGCTGAGTCCCAATACTGGTAATCAAATTACTGAATAGTACATCATCTTAAATAGAAGACTGAGCCTTGCAGTGCCCAGTGTCCATTAACCATCAAATGATATTGCATTAATAAACCCAAGCAGAGGTATGATATTACACTGTAAATGCATTTAGAGGATTTTTATTATCATTCTAACCTAGTAAGTGTGCCAGCATCATGTCTTTCAACCTTAGGTAAACTAAGCTAGGTATTTAGAGAGATTAAGTCTTTCAGGACCAGCCTATGTTACCATTTAAGGCGCTTGAGCAGTGAGTAATAAACCTTCCTGGGTTTTAATATTTGCCCTTAAAACAGAACAGATAGATAGACAGATAAATAGAGAAGCAAAGTTTATACCAGAAATGTCTTTATGCATATGTGTACACATGCACACATACACACACACACACACACACACACACATAATTTACCCTGAAAAACACACAATATTATTTTTGTGGTTGTTTGTCAATTTTACAAATTATATAAATTCATTTATTTTTTCATTCAATGTTATGTTTTAAACCATCTTCTTGTTACTAAGAATATTTCTGTGTGTTGGGGGGATGGGGTACTAGGGATTGAACACAGGGGTTCTCTGTCTCTGAACTACACCTCCAGCCCTTTTTGTTTTGAGACATTCTCTTGCTAAATTGCTGAGGTTGGCCTCGAACTTGTCAGTCTCCTGCCTCATCCTCCTAAGTAGCTGGGATTACATGCATGCACTATCATACCCAGTTTCCTTCTCACTTTTGCATAAGATAATGTGGTATATCCCTCTATTCAGGACTTATTCATACACTTTAGTAGAATTTTACTTTATATATATTTCAGTGTTGACTAATGTAAAGGGACTTATTAATATTTTTGTTATTGTATTAGTCCATTTTCCACTGCTATTATAACATACCTGAGGCTAGGTCCAAAGAAATTTATTTAACTCACAATTTAAAAGTTCAAGAGCATGGGCCTAACATCTGCTTAGCTCTGGTGAGGTCCCTCTTGGCTGCTTCACAAGGCAAGTGGTGTCATGGTGAAACACATGCAAGAGAAAGAGATCATATAATGAGATAGAAAACCAGAGAGACTGCAGAGGGGCAAACATTTCTCTTTTATAACAACCCTCTCTTGAGAGACTAAACAAGGTCCCACAAGAGCTACAATGATTACTTCCAAGTGTAGCACTTACAGTGACCTAAAGACCTCCTTCTAGGCCCTACCTTTTAGAGCTTCCACACCACCCTACTGGGAAACAAATTTCTAACACACGAACCCTTGGGGAACACACTTAAACCATATCTAAACCTTAGCAGTTACTGTTGTAAGCAGCATCTTATTTACCTGGAACAGGCATTAGCCTTGGCTTGTGTTTCTCATAGAGAATGTGTTGGGTATGAGGAGAGAGGGGGATATTTTTAATGTGTGTGTGAAAAAGGGAGAAAAGGAGGAGAGTAAAAAGGAAAATGCATTTCTTTTCTGTAGTGCTGGGGATTGAAACCCTAGGACCTTGCACTTGCTAGACAAGGACTCTACTACTGAGCTACATCCCCATCCCTACAATGTATTTCTTAATCTGGGTTCCATTATTCCTATTTTACCCTTAAAGGATCCACTTCTTCCTTTGAATATTCTCAATTCCTGCCATTAGAGGCACTATTCAAGTCTCAGAGCAAATGCCTTTATTTGTGATTTCCTTTCCTGGTCAGGAAATAAGGGATGAGGGCAGTCGTCAAGGTCTATTGGACACTACCTTCTCTAACCACCACTCCAACTAGATCCAGGCTCCAGTTTTAGGAGATACCAATGCTGGGGTTGCCCATCTGTGGACCACTCTGAGTTAGTAAAGCTCCCCTTTGACATCTGTGACTGCCATATGTAAACCTGCCACCTTCCCTGCCATGGCTACCATTTGAAAAGATTCTTAGCTCAGACCCTGGGTAACTGCTGGGTCCAACTTATGCCACCTTGGATTCAAAGTAGCTCAGGAAAGTTAAACCTCTTGGCCTCCCTGTGTGACATCAACGCACCTTCTGGATGTGACTGCTCCATGTGGTATGGGGGCAGCCTGGGGGAATGTCCTTCCAGAGAGTGGAGCAAGAGCTTCTCTGGCTTTGGAGTTTCTCTCACTTATTGAACACACTCCTATCTCTGGGTCAAAACCAGGAGAGCAAAAGGTGGTTCACATGTCTGCTTTTGTCACTCTCCACTGCATCTTCTTTTCATTCACTTCCAGGTCTGAGAAAGGGGAAAGACTTTTTTTCTCATTTCTCATACACCATAATCTTCTACCAAAAATTTCCAGTATTTTCCCATCATAGAAAAAAAAGTCAAAATCCTCAGGTGAGCCTATTAGATCCTGCATGAGCAGCCGACTGGTCCCTCTGATCCTACATCTTCAGTCCTTCCCATGTTCACTTCCAGCCACATCCCCCTTGAACATCCAGGCACTCTGCCCTAGGGCCTTGGTCGTACTATTCACAACTTCTGGTAATGCAGTTTGGTAAACCCAGACTAGTGAATAGCTAAATAGTTCTCAAAATATAATGAGATAGTGTCACTTGTTTTAACTGAAAAGTGAAAGGCACATATTTAAGCAGAACTCAAGTACTTATAAGAATAAAAGACCACTATCATTAAAGCAGTTCAAAATTGAGTTTTACAGATATAAAGATTTAGGATCAAATCCTAGCCCCTTACTTGCTGTTTAGTGTCAGGGAAATTACTTAACCTTTCTAGTCCTTCTTATACATAACATAAATACAGGTAGTATACACTCTTCACAGTTTCAATATGTATACATTTCAATTACCATGGTTTCAGTAAAATAACCCCAACAACATAGTTCAAGTTTTTATTACCACACTGTATTAACTATAATTGTATAAAATGCAAACAGCTGCTAGCTGTTCATTCCTCAAGTCACTGTTTAAATAATAATGCACATAATGATCAGTAACAAGTCCCATCACTTTTTAAAAACTATGTTGGTAACTAGTCACCACACATCTGTTATTCAGTTCACAGCAAAGCTTGTAGTTGGTGTTAGCTCCTGGCTCTTGGTGATAAACCCATGGGGCATTAAAAAAATAATCAAAAGAAAAAATTAGCCAAAAATACAAAGTGCAGCAAAGAAATGAGAGGTGGTAATGCTGGAAAAATAACTCAAATAAAATATAAATGGAGTAATAGGAGAAATAGCTGACCATAGGAATGCCATCTGAGAGATTAGATCTGTAGCCAGATAGTAAAGGTAGATTTAACATAAATGAGGAAAGAATTTACAATGAAAAAGATGAAGGTGTCTCAAAAGAAGTGATGCTGGCAAAAAATTCACTTCAGATGAAAGGAAACGTTGGAGAAATCTTGTAAGCTAATCCAAATTTAGGAGTATAACAATTTGCTGTTACAGAAAAGATGTCCTCACTATCATAAATTAAATGGCAGGAAGAAGGAACCATTCAAACTAACCTTGGTTAGCTTTTATTTTCTTTAAAAAAAGAAACATTTAATTCTCTATGTCTTTGATGCTTTAAATCACAGTCTGTTAACTTACCTATTTTACGTATTTTTTAATTTCTTTATACATTTATAATTGAGAGTAGTTTTTTTTTTTTTAAGTTTTGACAATTTTTTTGTTTGGTCGTGGAACCATTGTAATTTCCCCATTGATTATTAAGATTGCTACAGAATGCAAGTCTGTCTGCTCACAGCACCACAGGTCAATTAAGCCAAGAACAAGATGTTAAGCAAGGAGGATGACTTCATTCGAAAACTGGCTGATCAAGAAGATGGAGGACTGTCATCCAAAATCCATTTTGTCCCTGGGGCCAGTGAGAGGTTTTTAAAAGGAAGGTCTGAGAGAGTGGGAACAAAAGGATGAAATAAAATCAGGAAGTTGTTTTTGAATTGCAGGCCATGGGGGTCAGAGAGTTGGCTGTCTCTGGTTAATGCTAGCCACGCCTCCTGAGGTTTCTGTAACTCAAACAGCTTCTTTTTGGTATAGATGGCCAGGTTAGCCATATATGAACAGACCATGTGCTTCTTGCTGCCCATGGGTGAGAGTGCAGGTTGCTTACTGGTAGGTGTGGTTGCTTAAAGGTTGTATTTGTGTCCATTCTATTAAGTTTTAGCAAGCCTATATCTTATAGGACTAACAATCTTTCTATACAGAGTTAGGGCTGCTACAGGATCCCTTTGTTCAGTTTCAGCTTGCACAATCCTTTAAAAGCTCCACATGCCACACAAAGCAGGGATATACAAAAGATCATACCTTACAGAATCGTTGGGCAGATTAAATGAAACAATGCACATCAACACTGACTATGAGATCTGGCATATTGTGCTGATAATGAACATTCTGTTTTGTGACTATTAGCAGTTACTTTATGTTTTAGGAATTTGGGGGAGTTGGTGTGATTTTGCATGACCTAATTGGTCATGCAAAAAAAAAAAGTAAACTGATACTTTATTAATTATTGGAAATTATTTTAAAATATATATTCCAAGCTAAAATTCTAAGTATTTCCAAAGAAAACATTTTGATAACTAACCCCACCCCCCGCAAAAAATACACCAAGTGTATTAGAGGGGAAAATACAATGTTTATGGACACTTGCATGAGAAAAATATTCATAAATATTCAAATATATTATATATAAGACTTTATTTTTTCATTTCCTTATTTTTTTATCCATTGCTGTGTTTTCTGTTTAAACGTGTCAAGTAATCTTAAAATATGTCTTTAAGAATTAAAGAATGGATATCACATAAAGATCATTAGGGGAACTATTAGTGCAAGTGCTACAATAAACAGAGAGGTCAACTTTTTAATGGAATCAGCACAGCAAGACTGATTCTTACATAGGGATCTGAGGACCTAAGAACAGCAAAGGAAATAGAGTAGTAATTGTGTATTTAGTACCAAATTCTTGGTCCTGTATTGAAACTAGAGGCTTCAAATACCCATGAAAGGATTCTTTTCACTGCATGATCATGTGCTTTTGCAATGGAGCTGCCTACTGATAAGTGAGAAATTCTTTGAGAGGTCATTTGTGAGTTTTGATGCTCTTGAAAAGCAATACGTCTGC
This sequence comes from Marmota monax, assembly GCF_021218885.2. Taxonomy (NCBI): domain Eukaryota; kingdom Metazoa; phylum Chordata; class Mammalia; order Rodentia; family Sciuridae; genus Marmota; species Marmota monax. Next base: position 23,047,151 of record NW_026692781.1, read on the forward strand.
TGTGGCATCTTGGTAGGCCCCTGAACAGATGGATAAACTGGGTATGGCTCTTATCAGCTTCTGTCTTAGGACTAAAAACTGTTGAACCATTAAACTTGTAACTGCTTGTGAACACATAGATGCTTTAAAGAAGCAGCTGAACTAAGACTGCAACCTAGTGGTGAGATTGTAATTGGGAAAAAAAAAAGTGGCTGCATTCATTCTAGGTCATTGATAAATGGGGCTTTTGCATTCAAAGTGAGAATGAGCAAGCCAAGAAGCCTGTGGTGCTCTTTTGAAGGCTGACCTTCAAATCTTGCTGGGCTGAAATGGGGAAAGGATAGCCATACTGGATCCCTGAAACTGTTTGTATTATGGCATTTTTTTCCCTACTTTATCTGAAGCTTCTGTTCACTTTTCTGTGTCTTTAAAAAATAAAGACCTTGATAAGACCACTGTAGCTTATCTTCTCACTCTAATTGCACTTACTTACTTGTTTAATCAGTTCCACTTCCTGGCAGATTTTATTTGCCTTTGTTTCTATAAAATAAAATAATTCACATCATATTCTTCTCTAATCCAAGTAACTTTTTCATATGATTCAACTGTAAATGTCATTCTCATTATTCTTTGCCTCAATGATAATGTTTGGCTTTTTTTAAAGTTTGGTGCAGGATTTATTCCTTACAAATGTTTATCACAAATTACACTGATCTCCACTTCACATTGCATTATATTTATATGGGACAATTTATTGATATGGTAATACTCAGGCTTTGTTCTTTTTATGATCATTTTTCTTGCAATAAATATAATATTTTCAAGAACTATCTCTGTATAAGAATCTGAAATTTTTATTTATTGTAAATTTTAACCTGATTTTAAAAAATCTACTAGTATCTTACCTCAATTTTCCTCATTTCACATTAATCCTTTTAAAGCATATCCTTAAAAAATTGGTTCAGTTAGCGTGTCTTGATTTTTGTTGTCAAATCATCCTTGTTCTCTAGTACTTATTTAGCTTATATTTAACTTTCCTTTTACAAAGTTTTATTTTACCTGTAAAACTACATATGACTTTTGTTTCTCTTGGCTCCTCCCGGATCTTTTTCCCTGGAAAAGCTTAGCATTTCGGTGTGAAGTTTGGTTAAAATCAGTCCTAAGCTTTTAAAAGCATTATTAAAAAATAATGCTTTTAGCTTTTAAATTCATTCTGCACCACAGGTCTTAATCCAAGTGAATTCTCTGAAAATGTCTTAATTATTTCTGATTTATGTATTTCTGTGTATTGGAGTATGTAAATCCACAGCATTGTCAAATGCTGAGAGCTCACAGTAAATTGCCTGCAGTGAGCCCATCCCTGTCAGTGAAATAATTCAGATGATTGTCTCCAGTGTTACCCTAATGAAACTTTTGGACTCTTATGCTTTTTTAAAATGGCTTTCTGCAAAAGATAGTCTTTTGCACTTGCTTTTGGACTTGATCTTAGAGTGAACCAAGAAATGAGCTGCTCTGTAATCAATGCAGAAATCCGTGTTGGAATAGTGAGTTATCCTACCACTCCACTTAGAGAAACCATAAAGGATGTTTGTTGGGAAATTCAAAGGCGATGGTGTGTGACATGCGCTCCAGAGGTGGTTCTACTAAGATGAAAGTTCAGGAAACAAAATTCTTTTCTATAAGTTCATAAGTGTTAAACTTTGGGAAGCAATGAACATTCACTCCCACCCACCCTGGAGGAGACCAAGTAATGAAACAGCATGGCAGTTCTCAGAGCTACAGATTTTCAAGATTACTTATATAAAGCTATGGAAGATACATGCATGAGGTATTTGTAATGATTCTTAAAATCTTTTTAAAAACAACAATGTCTCTAATAACTCAAATTTATTAATTACTCTAGAAATTATATATTGAAAATGTTGATATACTGGAAAGCATCACTACATAGTTAAAATTGTGTTGTGTAAATATGTATGAAATACTCAAAAGTGATCTGAAAACTTCTTTTATGTCCTTAAAAAAATTAGCAAACCTGCCAGGCCTGGTAGCCACATGCCTGTAATCCCAGTGGCTCAACAGGGTGGGGCAGGAGGATCACAAGTTCAAAGCCAGCCTCAGCAAAAGCTAGGTGCTAAGCAACTCAGTGAGACCCTGTCGCTAAATAAAATACAAAATAGGGCTGGATGTGGCTCAGTGATTGAGTGCCCCTGAGTTCAATCTCGATACAAAAAGCAAACATCCAAAAAAACCCTTAATCTTTTAATGCCTTGATTCTCATATAGGAGAGAAAAACCAAAGATTTTATTTTGCAAATCTTAAAGAGCTATTCTACCTAGCATTCCAAATATATGTGAAAAGAATAATTTTTTTGAGGTGCTGGGGATTGAACCCAGGGCCCTGTGCATGTAAGGGAAGCACTCTAACAACTGGGATATTTTTCTAGCCCAGGAATATTTTTTTATGTCCTTTAATAAAAATATAGTAAAAAAAAAAAATAGTAAATCTACTTATGCATTTTAAAAGTTTCTGCATTCATAATAGTTTCAGAATACATTAATATAAGTTACAAAATAGGATTTTAGGCAAGGGAAGATAAAACAAATAGATTTGGACCCACAGAACCACAGATTTTGAGAGACAAGAGTGATAGGAAAAAGTTTTTTAAATATAGGTATTTTTTACTTAAATGATGGCATAAATAAAATATATCAAAAGATTGTCATACTCTTTTAGAAAAAGTTTATAGGTTTAAATATACTATAGATGGCTGGAAATAAATTCTCCTTGAGTTTCTGATGTATTTGGTCAAGGACATACCGGCATAGTGGAAGCCAATGGCTCAGCCTATCTCAATTGAGTTCACTTGGCCATCAGAGCCCCCAAGAGCTGTTGGCACTAGCTGTACAAGGTAAGTCGTTTCAGATCTGTGAAGCTTAATTTTGTGCTTCTCATTTTGTGCTTTTCCAGGGATATGCATCACTATTTAGAAAGAATTTAAGTAATATATGCCCTTATTGGGGGAAAAAAATCAAAATGTCTAGGGCTCTCTGATTCTCAAGTCAAACTCAGCAGCAAGCTCATTCAGAAGAAGAAGCAGAATATACACCAGATGTCTGTGAGTGATGTCCTGATGCTAGCATTTCTGGATCTTGGAAAGACCATCTCTACTCTCATGCTCTTTCCTCTTCCAACCCTACATCCCCAAATCAAACACAGAGCAAAATGTCAATGAGATATGGAGAAGTGAATCAGGAATTTATGGGTGATTATTCTTGGACAAGCTCAATACTTGTACATACTTGAGACAAGTGATACATCCTAGAGCTATCTGAATGTAGCTCTTACAGTATCACAAAATAAAAGTACATCTGAAAAAGCACCACAGAGTTTATTAACCACTCAAGATACGTAAGAAATAATATTCAAATATATTAGAACATGATTAACTTGTAAGTCTAAATCAGAGTCAACACATACCAAAAAAGTAGGGCTCACTATCATTGGAGTCATTCTTAAAATTGAGTTTTATTTTTTGTAAACTTACATAAGTATCATTTTTCTTTACCTTTTCTGTTCATCCCTTCTCTAGCACCTCCACCAAGAGACCCAGGTAGCTTTAAACAGTCTTTCCTAAGCACACACTGCTGATGGCACCTGGAATGGTTTTATGAGGCACAAGGAGGTTTTATTTTTATAGTTGATCTCTATAAGTGAATTAGAAATGATATAATAAAACACACCAACCTGTGAATTCACTAATAGAAATTTCAAATAGATCCATTTCTGTAACGTAATGCAAGTCAATCTAATAACATGATAATGAAGTAACAGTAGAAATGGTATTCAGAGAGGAAAAATATGAAGGTGGCATTCAATTTAATGTGGATAGCACTGTTTTGTATTAAAAGGAAAGAAACTTTCTTTTTCTTAGTAGGAAATAAGCATTTATGTCTTGCTCTATGTTGGATCTTGACTGTCCCCCAAAGGCCCGAGTTAAAGGCCTGGTCCCCAGGAAGAGGGTGGAACCTGTAAGAGGGTCCAGTGGGAGGTCTTGAGGTCTCTGAGGGTCTGCCCTTGAAAAAGACTGGGCCCCTGGCTACTTTCCTCCTCCTCCCCCCACCCTCCTCCTCCTCCTCCTCCTCCTCCTTTTCTCTCTCTCTCTCTCTCTCTCTCTCTCTCTCTCTCTCTCTCTCTCTCTCTCTCTCTCTCCCTGAGATAAACATTTTGCTTTGTCATGTGCTCCTGCCATAATGTGTTGTCTTGCCACAGGCCAAAGTGACTGCACCAAGTAATCATGGGCTGAAACTTCCAAAACTATGAACCAAATTAAACCCTTGCCTTTGCAGATTATCTCAGGTACTTTGTTATTGTGATGGGAAACTAATGTCTTTTTCCTCCAGTGAAGCTAATGTGTCTAAGAAAAGACAAAAGCAAAAGAGTTCTAAGAGGGACATTTATAGCAATGAATGCCTTTATTAAAAAATTCAAATAAACAACCTGATGTTACATCTCAAAGAACTAGAAAGGCAAGAATACATTTGACCTGTGGTGTATGAGGAATGAGATAAAGATCGGGTGAAATAGAGACAGAGAAATAGAAATAGAGACAAGAAAAACAAGAGAACAGATCAACAAAACTCAAAGTTGTTTTTTTCTTAAATAATAAAACACATAAAAACATCTTTGGGTAGCCGGATGTGTGGTGGCCCACACCTCTAATCTCAGTGAGTCGAAGGCAGGATATCTCTGGTTCAAAGCCAGCCTCAGCAAAAGCAAGGCGCTAAGCAACTCGGTGAGATCCTGTCTCTAAATAAAATAAAAAATAGGGCTGAGGATGTGGCTCAGTGGTTTAGTGCCCCTGAGTTTAATTCTCAGTAACAACCAAAAAAAAAAAAAATCTTTAGGTAGACTAAGAAAAAAGAGATTCAAATAAGTAAGGTCATAAATGAAAGAACTTGAATTATAACTGATACCACAGAAATACTAAGAATAATAGACTACTGTGAAAATTATGCATCAACAAATTTGATAACCTCGAAGAGGTGGGTACATTTTTAGTCACTTACAATCTACCAAAACCAAATCATAAGTAAATACAGAATCTGAATAGATAAGTAACAAATAAGGAGATTGAATCAGTAATAAAAAGTCTCCCATCAAGGAAAACCTCAGGACCTGTTGGCCTCACTGCTGAATTCTCCCAAACATATAAAGAGTACCAACACTTCCCAAAATATTACAAAAAATTAAAGAGGAAGGAATTCTGACAAACTCATTTTATGATGTCATCACCCCAATACTGATGCCAGATAAGGATACTACAAGAAAAAGAAAAAGTACAGGCCCATATTCCTAATAAGCATAGATGCAAAAGTCCTCAACAAAATACTAGTAAACCACATTCAACAGCACACTTCATCTACCATGATCAAGTGAGATTTGTTCCTGGGATACAAGGAAGTTTCAACATGTAAAAATAAAAAAAAATGTATGATACAAAATGAAAAAAGGATAGTCTTTTCAAATAAATGCTATTGAGAAAAGTGGGTATTCATACAGAGAAAAATAAAATTGGGCCCTTATCTCATATATAAGACATCAATTCCAAATAGATCAAATACTTATATATAAAATCTCAAACTATAAAACTATTATAAGAAACCAGGAAAAATTACACAACACTTGTAAATGCAATACTTTTTTATTTTATCCTGAAATCTCAAGCAACAAAAACAAAAACTGACAAATGGGAATATATAAACAGCTTCTACTCAGTACAAGAGACAATAGTGAAGAGACAACTGACATTATGGGAGAAAACATTTACAAGCATCCTTTTCGTAAGGGGCAAATATCCAAAATATGTAAGAAATTCAAACATCTGAATAACAATAAAACAAATAAATCAATTTTTAAATGGGAAAAGCACCTAAATAGATATTTCTCAAAAGACACATCAACAGCCATCAGATACATGAGAAAATGTTCAACATCACTAATTATTCAGGGAAGAGCTAATTAAACCACAATGAAATATCTGTTAGAATGGCTGTTATCTAAAAGACAAAATATAACAAGTTTAAAGAAGAGGGAACACTTGCATGCTGTTAGGGGGAATGTAAATATGTATAGCCATTACATAAAACAGCATGGAGTTTCCTAAAAAATTAGAAACAGAACCACCATGTTACCCAGCAATCTCACTACGAACCATATCTCCAACAGAAGTGAAATCAGTATTGAAGAGACACCTCTATCCCCATGTTCACTGCATAATTATTTATAAGAGAAAAAATGTGGAATCATTCTTAGTGTCCATCAACAAATACATGGATTAAAAAATGTGATATACACATATGCACACAGACATAATGGAATACTATTCATCCATAAAATAGGATGAGAAAAGGATGAAATCTTATCATTTGTGAGAACATGAAGGACATTTAAATGAAAAAAGCCAGGCACAGAAAGACAGATATTGCATGATCTTGTTTATATGTGGAATCTATAAAATTCAAACTCATAACAGCTGAGAGTAGAATAGGTCTTCAGTTGGGGAAGGATTGGGGAAATTTTGGCCAAAGGATACAAAATTTTAGTTAGGAGAAATAAATTCAAGAGATCTATTGAACATTATTGTGACTATAGTTAATAACAAAATATAATCTTTAGCATATGATAATTATAAATAACAGTTATTAATGGTTAATAATAATAATTGTATACTTGAATATTAAGTCAGTATATTTTCAGTGTTCTCATAAATAACTATGTAGAGTAATGCACATGTTAATTAGCTTGATTTAGTCATTCCACAATGTACACACATTTCCACACATGTTGTACATCATAAATATATACACTTTTATTTACCAATTGTAAAAAAATTATAGTGAGAGAACAAAAAATGAAATCAATTAGCTAAAAACAGAAATAGAAGATATTGTAAATAGGAAAACATTGCAAGGCCCCCTAATCACCACCACTTGTAATGGGTCGCATTCTTTGAAAGCATAAGCTATTACTATTAAAGATGAGCTCTGCTGGAGATTACTGCAACTCCTTGGACAAGGAAGGCAATGATTTAATTAAAGGATGCTTTATAGAAGATAGCTTTAAAATAAGCTATACAAATTGGTGGCCAGGGACGGTGGCATATGCCTGTAATCCTAGCAGCTCAGGAAGCTGAGACAGGAGGCTCTTGAGTTCAAAGCCAGCCTCAGCAAAAGTGAGGCACTAAGCAACTCAGTGAGACCTTGTCTCAAAATAAAATATAAAATAGGACTGGGGATGTGGTTCAGTGGTCAAATGCCCCTGCATTCAATCCCTAGTGTCAAAATAAAAGAAAAAAGAAAAAAAATTGGAAGGAACAATATAAAATTGGTTGGTTTATCAATTAGTGGTATTTTTACTAAATGCTCTTAAAATACACTCAGAATGTGAGTGCTTTTAAGCTTAACTCCTCATATCATAGTTATTATAACCATCATTTTATAATTATTTACAGATAAACTGCTGATAAAACATTAAAATTAAGAGAAAATTCTTAAATCAACCATTATTAAGTGGCATGTTAAAGTAGGAAGGCAGTTTATTTTGTATTTCCAGGTACTTACTTCTCTGCAGAAAAGTTAACCTTAAATGTAATGTATATGATATCTGGTTTAATTTCTCCTTCTGTTAAGAAGAAAGAGATCTATTTTGTTAATCTACCATATTCCCAAGTACACATTTGACTATTTATATATTAAACATTTTAAATTGTTAAATATTGAAGTTGTTTACAGTTGTTTATAAGTGATTTTGAACCAGTGATGAGCATAAGGACACATATTTTTCTTTATTCAGAATACTTATTTAAAATAAGTATTATATAATACATTTCCAGAAACAGAATTACTGATTAAAACTTTTGGAGCTACAGGATAACTTAAATTTCAGGAACTTTCAGGATTTAAAATTTCAACAGGGTCTACATGAAAAACAACTTATTTATTACTCACTTGCCACTACTTTGATAATCAAAAACATTTTAAGGAACTTTTTAATGTTAAATATTTGGATTACTAAAAGATGAATGAAAAACTTTGTCATCTATTTCAGTATGGATAAATTTAGACTAATACAAAAATGAGATTTTTTTTCTAGTAACTTCTCTCAGTCACATTTTCTCCTTCTTACCTACCACTCTGATGCATAGGATGCAGGATCAGAGAAAAGTTTCAGTGTCGGCTGGCATTTCTCTTTGTTCTTGCTACTCAATGTGCGGTAATTGAAACAGTAAAAGCATGATCATGTGATAACTTGTTAAAAGCATAGAATCTCAGCCTTCATCCTACACCTACTGAGTTAGAATCTGTATTTTAAAAATCCCTAAGTGATGTACATAAATTTTGAGGAGGAATTTTAAAATCAGAAGAAACTCATAATAAGAAGTACTCATTTGAAGCATGGATTCTGGGACCAGTGTGTTTGAATTTGAGTTCCAACTCTGCCACTTACTGTATGACCTTGGCCAAATTATTTAGCCTCTCTGTGCCCCAATTTCCTCATTTGAGGAAGTATAGGGATTGTAATAGTATCTATCTCATGAAGCTCTTGTGACAAATATATGTGTTTAGATTAGTGTTTGGTACAGAAAAAGAACCATACAATTATTGTATTAGCTCTTATTATGACTTAAGATTCTTTGCTGACTAGCATTCTAGAACATTTGGAGATGCCAGTGACTGACTTGAAAGATAGTAGTGGGGGCATTCTATTAATTAATATGAGTTTAAAAAGTTGAGGAAAGTTCCATGGAGGAAGTGGGAATTTAGAACAATTTTATGGGATAACTAAGTTGGGAATCACTAGAGACCAAAGCATTAAGGGCATCTAAGGGGAAACAGACTTAGAAGCAAGAATAAATGAATATATTGGTGTGTATTATGTGCCAGGAATTTTGAGGAAGGCATAAGGTGGATAGAGCCAGAAGGCTTGTTAGGAGCTAAGATTGGATCCTCATACTTCCAGACCAAAAAGAGGAAAAAAAAAAAAAAAAAAAAAGACTTGACTACAAGAAACCTAGAAAAAATAGTTTTTGTTCTGTCTTTGTTTTCTTACCAACTAATATAATAAATATCAGTAGGCAAATTAGCAGGAAATTAGTAGGAAAACAGTAGGCAGAATGGGGTAGTCGATAAGAGAGCAAAAGGAATAGCAAAGGATTGGGGCTGTAGGTCCGTGGAAGAGCACTTAACCTAGCACACGTGAGACCCTGGGTTCTGTCCCCAGAAGCATAAGCAAAAAAAAAAGGGAATAAGAAGCAGGACTGGGTGTTAGACAGTATGTTACAGAAGAAGCAACTGTAGCTCCAGGATTTCGAGTCTGAAGGACAAGCAATGTGCTGGTACTTTTGGTAAAAATGGGAACACAGGAATATAACTGCTTTCAGGGACAGGTATGTTTGCTTTGGGAAGTACCAAATGCTGTACCCCAGCAAATCATGCAGCAGGTGCAGCAGAAAGTACTGTAATCAGAAAAGCAGCAATAATACTCTTACCTTTCATTCTTTATATTACTGAGCTCATTACTAGCATCAAATGCTTAAAATTATCATACTGTGTCATTCATATTATCAGTGGGGTGGGAAACCTAGCTTTGCTTCATCCTAAAAATGCCATTACTGCAGGAATTGGTTAAGATTCCAAAAATATTTGATCCTCAAATTTATGATGAGCAGTGAGAAAAGGCAAGATGAAGGAAAAACCTCAAAATTCTGGTGATATCTTTGTTTCCTATGTCTATTTGAAATTCTCAAAATCTTCTAAATATTTCTTAAAAGTAAACTAAAATGAAATCAATTGCAGTGTTGCTTTTTCTATGAATCAATGAAAGACCTTGAAAGAAACGAATCTCAGTCCATTATTCTTGTCCCAGGAACATATTTATATTCAGCCTGAAAGAAAGCAAAAGAAGTAAAATATGTAGCTTTCAGACTTTTATTAAGTACTCCTAGACCTAGGTGGCAAAGGTATTCTTTTTGGTTCTAGCACAATTCACTGTCCACGAGACTATTCACCAGCCCAGATAATATTTTACCAGAGACTCTTGCCTGTAAATGAAACAGAAGCAGAAAAAGTGACTGGGAGGTGGCATGTGTATTATCATAATACTGATCATTGGGTAAAGGTGCATTTATGAGCAAATCTAGGACTGCCTAGCAACCGTTTCCAGGCAGAGAGTGGCTGGGAACTGGCTGCTGCTGCGTTTCAGGAGCCAGCAGCCTATTTCTACACACTTACAGGATACCTGTTTTGGATTCCAGTTTTAAGGTACAGTTTTTCTCAGCAACTCTTAATTCTAAATATTTTGTTTTGTGGTGATTGATACAATAAAACCAATATTATTACTTTCATTCCATAATTGAATATAATGAATATATAGACTTTTAACTACAATGGAATATAACGTCAAAGTCAGGAGCTGCCATGTTTTAAGAACCACTCAGCCCATAGGTTTTAGACCTAAGCTCTGCCACATTCTCAAAGACTGTCCCCAGCTTTATGCCCACTTCTAAGAGTCTAAGATGTGGTATTTAAACATACTCCAGAACCTTTTCAACTTCTGAAAAACCCATCGCTACTCTTCTTGATGGAGTCACTTCTTCTACTTCTGCTACCAATTATGATAATATTGACTTGCACCTGTCCTTTGCTGCAGGATATGCTAAGTTAACAGCAGTGAGGCAGAGTTTCTAGAGTAACAAGGGAGGCCTCCAGGAGGAGCAGATAGGCCTTATTGAGTGGAAGACTCTCCAGGGAGAAGAGTACTCAGAAACAGTTGAGGAATGTGGTCAATGATACTCTCATACTGGTCAAGCACTTCCTGATGATACTCCTGAACAGTCCTGCCACTCTAATTCTGCCCATGTTTCCTGTTCCTAGAGCCCTACATACTTCCCAATGTATATATACCCTTACATTCAGGCAACCATCCACATCCTCTTCCCCATAGCTGCCAGGAAGTCCCACCCTCTTTCCTTGCCCATGTTCTTACTGTCACTAGATCCTCTAAAAGTCCCATTTCTTTGCAAAACCCCTTCCTCTATACTCTCAACCACTTTTACAGAATATTCCACCACATCTTCACTTTAGTTGAAATCCCAAGGAACATACTTTATTTTCACTGTCCTTAAACATTCTGCTCTCTGTCCGCATGAACCAGAACCAGGAGATTGACTGTCATCTTCTTCTGCTCTCTATGCCACTTGCTGACTTTTACAGATATTTTCATGAGAAGTCTCTCTTCATATGGGAGACAATGTACAAATTAAGTGCATAGGATTTGGATTGGATCCATGTTTGAGAATGTTGGATATATCAACAAATATTTCTAAGTGTCAGTTTCCACATTGAAAAGAGGAAGCAAGAACAAGAATATCATTTTGCAAGGTTGTTATAAGGATTAAATCATTAAATCATTCTCTTTACAAATATTTTCTGATTACTATGAGCCAGGAATTTTTAAAATACCCAACAAAACAATTTCTGCCCTCATGAAACGCGTGATCTCATGGGGGAATAAATTCTTTGAAAAGGTAAATATGAAAGCATACTTCCAAAATCTAATATGAAAAAAATACAATGAAGGTTTAATTGAAGGTCTAATTTAGATGGAAGAGGTGGTTGGGAGGGCCTTAGGAGGTAACATTTAAAATGAGAACAAAAGATAAATAAGGATCAGGCAAAGGAGTAGGGGATGGGAAAGAGGAAACTGCAGACAGAGGGGCAGTTTGGCATATTCCAGAGACTGAACAATGGCCATAGTAAGTAAGTGTGTCACAGAGTGTGATAGAGACTGGGCTAGGGAGATCAACTGTGGGAACTGAATATGAAGGTTGTTATGGCTTTGATCTGAAATGTCCCCCAAAATCCACTGTAGAAAGTTTTATAAGTTGGGCTTTGAGGCAATGGTTAGGGCTCTGATCTCATAGTGGTTTAATCCATTTGTTCCGTGGACTAATCCATTTGATGAATTAATGCATTTATAGCTGAATGGACTACTGGGAGGTGGGGCCTAGTTGGAGGAGGTGGGTCACTAGGGGAATGCCCTGCTCCTCCCCCACCCCCTTCCTGGCTGCCATGAGCTGAGCAGAGTTCTCTGCCATGCCCTTCCACTGTGATGTTTCTGCCCTGGAGCCAGGTGACCATGGATTAAATTCTCAAAATCATGAACCAAAATAAATCTTTCCTCTTCTAAGTTGTTCCTGTCAGGTATCTCAGCGACAAAAAGCCAACTATCACAAATACCATAATGAGGAGTTTTATTTTCATTTTAAATACAATGAGAATCAATAATTTTGAGCAAGGGTGTAACATCATTTATCCATTTAAGAGATCTCTTTGAGGACAGTGCTTGGAGCACCATAGCTGACTTGGTAAATGAAGTTGTATTTACATAGGCCTTGCTCTCTAATATTTATTGGGTATAGTGTACCTAGGTCCCAGTTTTTCACTAGACTCTTATCACTACCTTTTGATTAGCTCAGCCAACATTCCTACTTCAAAACCTCCTTGACATTCACAACTCCAAGGGCCACTCGGGAATTAATTTCTCAGGGCCAGGGACCACCCACACCTGTGAAATCTTGGATGCCAGTGGCTGGATACAGTGGCAAACACATGTAATCCCAGCTACTCAGGAGACTGAGGTAGGAGGAAGGTGAGTTTGAGGACAGCCTGGGCAACATAGTAACACCCTGTCTCAAATTTTTAAAAAATAATAAAATCTTAAATGCCAATAAAATATTCTGACTACAATTTCAATCCTTCTACTTCCTACCACACTCCTTCAGAGTGTAGGAAAGATAAACATGAGACAACCACAATGAGAAGGAATTTGGGTTTTGTTTTGTTTTGTGGACATTGAGACTTAGGAACTTAAACTAGTGGGGGAAAGCCTGAATTTATAGAGTTGCTTAATTTTTTTTTAAAGTCTTAGCTTAAAATAAAAGTCCTAATAAATTGCTTGAATCCTATATTCACTGATATCAATATTACTGTCTGTACTTTCTTCTTGTTCATATTAATTCATATTTTTTTTTCTTTAATGAATTATGTTATCTTAGGAATCACTCTCATATGCAGCACAGGAAAGGGTTTTGCTTTATGATAGAAATATTATTTGTATCATGTACAATCCAGATTCAAGGAATGAACATAAACTCCACTCTTAAATAGAAATTACAAGTAACTGTTACCATTTGGGTAGAAAAGTGATCTACTCCAGATCATGAGGCAAATTGCCTATATAAGAGCTAAAGAGATATTTGCCTGAAGGCAGATCTCCCACTTGAGGAAAATGTATGGGATGGAGAGACTCTCTGGTCTTTTCCAAGGCTTATTTTAGAACTCTTCATGAGCTGGAAGAAAAAGCCAGGATTTGGACAAGTGCTTCTCAGCACACTGATGTCCATTCAGCATTAGCCACAGGAGCAAGGACAGCCAGCACAGAGGACTGCAGCTCTCCTTAATCTAGGAATGAAACATTTTCTCTCCTTTTTTCCTGTATTTTCCCCCAGATATGGAATAGAGAGAAGGAAGGTTTCTGGGAACTGGAACTTTGCCTTCCTTCTCACTCTAACCTAATAATAGTCATAGACTTAACCTAAGTTAAAGAAGAGAAGAAGAGCTAATACTCAGAAAGATGTATTTCTGAAGGTTGAAAATGACTGGTGGCTATAGAGTCTGTCCATGATATTAAAGAAATCTCTCCACAACAAGAAAGGGGGATTTAACAGAGCATAGATGACAGGGTGAGGAAAGAAGTAAGAATCAGAGGTAGATGATGCAGGAGGGAAGGAGGCATAGTTAATAGGATATAAATAACATACTGGAATAGACGGCATGGACTTGGAAGGATTGGAGCCAGAATTTGAATAGGAAACATTGAAGGAAAAGATATAAAGATTGGATGTGGGAAAAAAATATTTAGAAGACCAGAGTTTGGAAAGTCAATATCTTCAAAAAACATTTTTTTTTTTTTGTAATGAAGTCTTCTTAATGAAGGCAGCTTGAACAGCACGAGATTTAGAATGATCAGAATACTAATGCTTAAACTGACCAAAGGTGAACAGAAACAAATAAATAATTTTTGTACTATTAACAAACTATAAAAAAATTAAAGGATCATCTGGTAAAAAATAAAATATTATATAATGACAATGAATAATATGTTTTTATATAAATCCTAGTAACAAAAACATGAATTCTTTCAAAATTCAGTAAACATAATACAATCTGAATTTGAATAGTTTGGAAGAAATTGGATAAAGTGATTTTAAAAGATATATGGAATGATTAATATAAAACAGAAAACTAGTGAGCAGTAACTTGCTTCACTAGATTGAAGTATTTCGTGACCTCCTTGTTGGCTTCGATTTTGACTTTGAAAAGTCAGAACAGAATAGAGAGCTGAGAAATAGATCTCAGTACATGTGGGTATTTGATACATAACAAAAATGGTATTTTAAATAAAAAGAGAAAAGATGGGTTATTTTTAAAATAGTACTGATCCAACAGCCTACTAATCTGAAAAAAATATATATATATATATTGAGATATGTTCTAGATAGATAAAATAAAAGAAAAAAGAAATAATAGGTTTTATTTATACATGAATTCAACTTGATTAACCAAGATAGGACTTGGAAGATACAAAGAAAAAATACAGGTAATTTAAAAATCTGTATGGCAAGCAAAGAATTAAACTTAAACCAAAAAGAAAGGAATATTACACTCAACAAGAGCTTTCAAAATGAAATGATAAGAGAAACACATGATAGAGAAGATCCAAAGTATAATATACAAAAGACCTTACAAACAGATGAAACAACATAAATAACCAAACAGAAACAATGGGCAAGTGCAATTTGCAGAAAAGCAAATTCAAATGGTCAATAAACTTGAAATCCTGCCCAACTTTGCAAGGAGTTAAGAAAATGAAAACATGAAACAACAATCCTAACAACTATTTAGATTAGAAAAGTTGAAAGTGAAAATTCTTCCTGCTGACGAGGTTTGGGGAGAAGGGTACTGTGTACATGTAGAAATGTTCATTGTTTCAGCCTTTTAAAAATGCAATCTGATATTGTCCATTGAGATTAAAAATACATTCATCTCTCCCATTCTTAGGAATCTATCCCCCAGAAACACAATGACTACTAGCTAAGGCATAACACAATTATGTTTATTTTGTTTGCACTAGTAAAAGATTTAAGACAGAGCGTCCTTCAGTATTATGGCATGGCACACCCTTGTCATGTAGTATCATGTAGTCACTGAAAGAAGGCAGTTTGGTTCTTGTGAAGCATTTCCTGAGTTAGCTCTTTGTTTGATCCTTAACAAACTTATGAGAAGTAGACAGTGATAATTCTACAGAAAAGGAAACTAAATTATAGAGATGACATTATTATAAAACAAATGACTCCTTAATGCACACACACATACATACACACACCACAGCATGCTGTAGTTATATAGAGTATGTTTATATTCCAGAAAAACAAGGAATGTTACACATGGGATTACGATGCTAACAGATTTGTTAATATTGCTACTTATGTGGGAACTAAATTTACTATTTATAAATAGCCAAGATATTTTAAAATAACGTAGAATATTATCTCATATAGATGTGTGTAAAAGAATGGTTGGGTTCTATACATTTTTGTTTTTCCTTGACTTTAAAAAATTTTTAATTGTATTATTTTTAAATGGAAATGTGTGATGGAAGGAAGGGGAAGCTATCTCCATTGTGAATAAAATGTATATAATAAGGACAATAATTCTATAAATTAACATTTAGATTATGTCTCCCATGTATCTAGAAGGTAGAGTGGTTATATATAAGACTTAAACATATAGCGTTGGTTGGTTTTAGCAGGAATTAAATTTAACCTATGTTTTATTATATATAGAGGTCCTTCAACAAATAATTTCACTTACAAATTTGGTGACAAACTATTTCTCACATTAAATACTTTGAAGTAAATTCAACAAGGTTGTACCTGTTGAATAAGAAATGGTAAGAATTTGTCTTTACAATCTTAATTATTTATATATTTTAAATAAATTTTATTAAAGCTATAATCAACATTGCTTTCAATGTTACAGATCAAGTTATAAATTCCTGAGGGGATTCCCAGCATGATGTTGTCATTAAAAGAGTCCATCATCCTTTTGATTCTATCAAAATTATCAGTGGATAATTTTGTCCTGAGCATTATACAAACCCCAGGCAGAAAGGAGGAGAACAACAAACCCAGATCCCGAAGTTCTCACTGACCCAGGGAGAACACAGCAGAGGTGATCTAAAGTGCAACAGGCAGGGCAGAGGACAATCACAGGCAGAAGCCTCACTGAAGCAGGGAGGCACATTTGGAAACAGGAGCGGGCAGGAGAATCTACCATTGCTATCCATTTTGTTGGGGTGGGGTTTCCTCATAGGAGAACCAGGCCTCCTTGAGGAGGAGGCCTAGTGATTTCTGGGGATGAGAGACTTTTGGGCCAAGATGAGGATGCAGGAGGATTAGAATATATTAGGATGGGGTTGATGTACAGAATAATAGTGGGACTCGCCAAAGCTGAGAAAACAGGAGTGGGTAGTGCACTAAAAAAGGTAGGGGTCCTGGTTTGGGATTGGGCATTTGTCTATCTTCCTCTATATGCAAGTTATGATTAGCAGACCTTGACCTCCACCCAATTTGGTAAAAGTTATGTTGGTGTTGTAACTGCCTTGGTTGGGGTCCCAGGAAGTCTTGCCTGTGGGCTTGACCATGTGGTAAGACTGAAGGGCAAGATTGCCCAGGAAGTTTGTGGGAGTTCTATGTTGATGGGTACTATTGTTTGTGTTGAGCAGTTATATCTCACTTTGTTCATAAATCACTGTTAACAATAGTGTTTTGTGAGTATAAAATATCCTTTTTATGAGATTGTGAGCTAAACTGTTTAGACTCAATTTCTGGGAATCTTTGGCATTCTTCTCTGAATTCGGGACATGCCCTATTCCATTTGTGAAACAGAGTTGCTGGAGTGTGTGGTTCTATTTGGCTGTGACTGGAACTTGTTTCTTTGAGCTCCCTTTGTATTGTGAGGCTCAGTGTTCCAAGTTCTCTTGGCCCTAGGGTCCTTGACTGATGACTGCTTTGTAACCACATATTTCTAGCCAATATGACTGCAAAGTAACAAAGCTTACCAGTATCATTCAGTATCTGGGACTGAGCGATCACTTTAAGAAAAAAAGGCTGAACTTATGACTCAAAAGCAGACTTTTGGCATACTTGGGAAAGGAAAGTATCAAAGTAGCCAAGAGAAGAAAGAATGTGAACAAGTTCAAATTTCAGCTTTCCATTCTTAATAGGTAGCCAATGTGGCCCCTTCTAAATTTCTGTTCTTTGAGTTTTTATTTTTTTTTTAATTTTGTTTTTTTGGTGATGCTGGGGATTGAACCCAGGGCCTTGTGCATACAAGGCAAGCACTCTACCAACTGAGCTACAACCCCAGCTCTGTTCTTTGAGTTTTTAAACTAAAGTCTTTGTATCTGAAAACATTATTTGAACTAGGATTTTCCAGTGCCAAACTGGGAGTAATTTTATGAGTTTAGAATTTGAGGAGCACTGGCATTAGTTCTTTGTTAAAGGTCTGGTAGAATTCAGCTGAGAATTTACCTAGTCTCGGGCTTTTCTTTGAAGGCTCTTTATTATTGTGTCAATTTTATTGCTTGTTATTTTTCTGTATAGGTTTTCTGTATCCTTTTGGTGCAGTTTTTGGGTCATATGTATCTAGAAATGTGCTCATTTCTTTTAGAATTTTCTTTTTTGTTGGAGTATGAATTTTCAAAATAGTCTATAATGATCCTCTGGATTTCTATAATCTCCTTTTTCATCTATAATTTCATTAATTTGGAACTTTTTCTATTTTGGTTAGTTCAACTCTAATCTTACTTATTTTCTTCCTTCTGCTGTTTTTGGAATTGGTTTGTTCCTGTTTTTAAAGGGCCTTTGAAATGCATCATTCAGTTGTTCACTTGTTTTTTTTGGTTTTTTTTTTTCTTCTAGTTTCTCAATGTAGGTCCACTTAGCTGTAAACTTTCCTCCTTGAACTATCTACATAGTACCCAAGTAATTTCTGATATTTTGTAACTCTTTTTTTTCTTTGATCTTAAGAATTTTTAATTTCTCCCCTGATTTTTCTATGTCATTCATAGTTCAAAAGTATATTGTTCAACCTGCATGTGTTTATATTGTTTCTGTAATTTTTCTTAGTGTTGATTTCTAATTTCATTCCATTATTAACTGATAAAATGCAAGGAATTATACTGATTTTTTTATGTTTGCCAAGACTTGCTTTGTGGCTTAAAATATTATCTACTTTGGAAAAGATTCTATTAACAGCTAAGAAGAAAATGAATTTAACTATTGTTGGATGAAATATTCTATAGATGTCTGTTAGACCCATTTGGTTTAAAATATATTTTAGGTCCAAAGAGTCTTTACTGAGTTTATGTCTAGATGATCTATCTATTGGTGAGAGTAGTGTATTGAAATCACCTCATATTACTGTATTGGAGTCCATCTGAGTCTAGAACTCTAGAAGTGTTTATGTAATCAGGTGTACTGACATTTGGGGCACAAATATTTACTATTGTTATGTCTTCTTGCTGAATTGTCCCTTAAACAGTATGAAATGACCTTATTTTGATTAATTTTGACTTGAAATTTGCTTTGTCAGACATGAGAGTAGCTACTCCTCCTTTATTTCAGGATCTGTTTGCACAGAATATCATTTTCTATCCTTTCACTTCTAGTCTGTGACTGACAGTCTTTGCCTGTGAGAGTCTCTTGCAAACAACATACAGTTGAGAATTTGAATCCATTCTGTCAGTCTATATCTTTTAATTGGAGAATTGAGGCTATTTACATTCAGTGTTACTCTAGAGAGATGTTTATTAACCCCTGCATTTTGATTTATTTATAATGTTCAATTCAGCCCTATTTCTCATTTGATTAGCTACTCTTCTAATGAGATTCATCCATTTGTGAGCTCTGGAGTTTGTTTCTAATTTTTTCTATGTGTATTGTTTAAGTATTTTCTGTAGTGCTGGTTTAGTAGTCATGAATTTTTTAGTTTCTGCTTGTAAGGTTTTTATTTATTCTTCAATTCTGAAGAATAAATTTATATTGGGGCACAAATACTTTTTTTTATTTTTTTATGAATATATTTTAAATGAAGGGATAGCTTTGCTGGATATCAAACCTTGGGAGTTATTTTCTTTTTTATTGATTTTTTAAAATATTAAAAGACAGTGGAATACATTACAATTCTTATTTCACATATACAGCACAATTTTTCATATCTCTGGTTGTATAGAAAGTATGTTGACACTAATTCGTGTCTTCATACATGTACTTTGGATAATGATGTCTATCGTATTCCACCATCCTTGCTATCCCCAGAAAGAAGTATGGAGATTCCTTGGAAATCTGGGAATGGAATCACCATTTGACCCAGCTATCCCTCTCCTTGGTCTATACCAAAGGACTTAAAAACAACGTACTACAGAGACACAGCCACATCAATGTTTATAGCTGCACAATTCACAATAGGTAAAATGTGGAGCCAACCTAGATGCCCTTCAGTGGATGAATGGATTAAAAAATTTGGCATATATACACAATGGAATTTTACTCAGCAATAAAAGAGAATAAAATCATGGCATTTGCAGGTAAATGGATGGCATTGGAGAAGATAATTCTAAGTGAAGTTAGCCAATCCCAAAAAAACAAATGCCAAATGTTTTCTCTGATATAAGGAGGCTGACTCATAATGGGGTAGGGAGGGGGACATGGGACGAATAGATGAATTCTAGATAGGGCAGAGGGATGGGAGGGAGTTATTTTCTATTTTAGAGTTTGTGCTGGAAATCAGAAGTAATTTCTTGCCTCAGTCTGGCTGGGCATAATTCAGGAGCCACTTGTCAAAAGAAACAAACTTTATTTTTAGAACACACACACACCACACCACACAGCTCCTCAGGAAAAACCCTCAGAGCCCAACTGCTACCACCGGCTTCCCACAAGCCTCTCAACCTCCCCCACTCCTCCTGCTCTTGAGGCCAATTGGCTGGGTCACGTGGGCGGAGCCAAAAAAAGTCCCCCAATGAGCAGCTCTGTGGTCTGAAAGGGCAGGGAAACAGCCCAATGAGCTTCACCGCAGAGGAGCCAATCAGTTGGCAGCTAGAAATTTGCTGGGGCCCCTTTTGGCTGTGGCTTTCAACAATTTCTGACCACTAAATATGACCTAATGTTTTTCTCTTAAAAGCTTTTAAAATATTATCTTGGTTCTGTATATTAGCTATTTTAAATTGTAACATGTTATGGAAAAGTTCTTTTTTGATCTTGTCTATTTGAGTTTCTGAATGTGTCCTGCATCTGGATGTCCATCTCCTTCCCAAGGTTTTTTCTTGTATTATTTTCCTGAAAAGTTATCCATTAGCCTGTATCTCAGATCCCTCTTCATTTGCAATGATTTTTAAATTTGATCTCTTAATGTTGTCCCAGAGTTCCTATATATTCTCATTGTGGCTTTACTTACTTTCTTTTCTTTAATACTGTTAGAATATTTAAGGCTGGCTGCTTTTGTCATCTAGCTCTAAGATTCTGTCTTCTATGTACTGTACTCTTGGAGACTTTGAACTGTTAATGTGATTTATTGTCTTTTATTTCCACAATTTCTTTTTTGGTTCTTTTTAAATATATCTACTAAATTTCTCATTCATATCTTATACTGACTTACTAAATCCATCCATGGGTTTCTTGTATTTCTTGCATTTCTATGTTGAGATTTGTGCATACATGGGGATGGATTTCTCTTCCACTTTTATGTGAGGACCTTTTTTGGAAAAAAGCCTTCTCTTGATTAATTAATTGTTCTGGGATTGTATAGGGTATTGTGAATTGTTGAATATATTTTCAAGTGGGTTTTGTTTTATTATTTCCCTCCTAGTTCTTTGGGGGTGATTAGTGTACTTTGATCAGTATGTATTGTGTTACAGCTTGAAGATCCTAATTTCTCTGTATATCTCACAAGATTGCAATTGTGTTGTATAGGGCAGGGTATATGAGGTACACCCTCTGTGACTGCTCTTCTAAATTCGACAATTCTGTGTGATATAAAGGTATGTGATTGATCTCGATGAAGGCCCCTTGTTGGTGTAGTGGCCATAGTCTGTGTTATTTCTCTCTGCTGTTGCTATAGGAGCAGATGTCCATGAGTGGGACCCAAGGGTCCTCCCTCAGCAGTTTCTAATTGGGGTCTGGTTGCCTGGTTAGGGATTTTGAATGCTATTGTCTTTGTGTCAAATTATTCCTGAAGTTCAAACATGATTCAGTTGTGTGGGAAGGAAGGCTGTGATGTCTCTTAGGTGGGTTGGGGGTGTAGCTCAGCAGCACAGCATCTACTCCAAGAACTCATAGTGTCACACTAGATTCTTAGCACCTCACAAAAAAGGGAAATAAATAATAGCAAGGAGCAGTAGCAAAGAATATACAACATTTTAAAAATATCAGGTGCCTACTATGACATTCATAACACTAATGACCATAAAAACAGGATGGTGAGGTCAACAGTTAACAACCGGAGCAATAACAAACTATAACATTAAACACCAGGGGTCAACTATAACATTCACAGTGCTAATAAACACAGCCACATGAATTCTAGGGGCAGAAATTATATAAACTAAATAGTTCTGAAAGATGGTAAAAAATACATGTACAGTTCATTAAAAAAAGAGAAAATAGGTAGAAAGGCAAGAGAAAGTTTAGATTATTCAAAAGGTAAAAAAAAGAATAAGTAGAAGACAGGTAGCAAATGAAGGTCATAAAGAAGGAGGATAAAATAAAGAAATAAAAGAAATCAAATAACGAGAGAGAGAACGAGAATTTGGCTACTAGGGAGAATAAAAGGAAAGAAAGAGTAAGAAACAAAAACAAACCACTGACCCTCAAAAAATAAAACATGCTGACACAGTGGCTCACTCCTGTAATCCCAGCTGCTTGGGAGGCTGAGGCAGGAGGATGGCAAGTTCAAAGCCAGCCTCAGCAAGAGAAGGCAGTAAGCAATGCAGTGAGACCCTTTCTCTAAATAAAATACAAAATAGGGCTGGGGATGTGACTCTGGGGTTGATGCTCCTGAGTTCAATCCTCAGTACCCCACCCCCCAATCAAAATAACAAAAGTATGATAACAAGAAAAAAAATGATATAAAAAGAAATACATTTGCATGTGCACGTGCACACACACACACACACACACACACCAGTCAGAAAATACAACAACAAAAAATCCTTAATGAAAATGAAAGAATTGTCTCTAATTAGGTGGTTGAAATTGTGGACACATATGGATATTCATTGCCTATGCTGAACTTCCCTTATTTATATTTCTTCCTGAGCAATGCACTCCTTTTAGGGAGCTAGGGAGCAAGAAAAGCAAGGGCTTTTCTCCTTTTGTG
Organism: Marmota monax; assembly: GCF_021218885.2. Taxonomy (NCBI): domain Eukaryota; kingdom Metazoa; phylum Chordata; class Mammalia; order Rodentia; family Sciuridae; genus Marmota; species Marmota monax. Next base: position 23,069,692 of record NW_026692781.1, read on the forward strand.
CTGTTCACCAAGCTGCCAGCTGTAGTGGCCTGAAACCAAAACTGGTTGAAATGGCTCTCAGCTTCCCTGCTACCAGTACAAGTTAGGATGGAATGGGAAGTACCATCTATTGGAGTTTTGTCTGGACAGTTAGATTAATGCACTCCTTGAGCAGGGATGATGCAGAATTCCAAATGGAAAGTTCCAACAGCTGTCATCTAGCTTTAATCGTAACTTTGGGACTTTGTCCAGTGGTATCTACTCTGGAGAGATTAGATCAACACACTCATAGGGTTGGACAGATGCTGATCTCTGCTGGGCATCTAGAATTCAGGGGCCTCCTCCAAAAATCTACTTATAAGATGGAGTATCCATTACTGTCCTGGGTGAAGGGGGCATGTAAGTCTGGCACACTCCACCACCCACAAATATGGTCCTCCATGGCTCAATTCCCAAATGTAATCATGCATGCCTGTTTAGTTTCCTGACTCTCTTTAGCTGGTCTTGTGAACCACCAGACTAAACAGGAAAGCAAGTGGCTCCCTCCTCCTTATCTCTGACATGAATCCTTCTGAGTACAAACTTCTCAGTGCCTGTTTCAGCTGTGATCTGCCAGGTGTACCCTAAGCCACAGGGTAGGTGCTAGCTGGGATAGTGTGGCAATATTTGCTGTGATCTCCCATAGCAGCAAACTCCAGCATGACCTCCTCAAGATGGCTCCCCACTCAACCCTCTGTTTATAATTTGAGATACACAGAGTGCTTTTCAAACATGAGGCCATTCGGCCTCTGATTCAGCTAAGTTCAGGCTGGCTTTCTGTTCTACCAGTGTTTCTGTGCCAAATTTGTCCATTGTATTTCTCTCTTTCCATTGGTGTTATCCCAGCCCTCTGTGGTGAGCTGGCATTGCTGCTGGGATTGGCTTGGCTCCAGCACACTCTTTCTTGTCCTCTTTTTGAAACACCAAAATAATTGGGTCTCTCTGAGTCTCTGTCCAATATTGAATGTCTGTGGATTCAGTCACCCACTGAGAAGCAGTATTTCTACTGCTTCAGTTCTGAGCCACAGAACATCTAGGAAGTGCAGGCTTCCTCTACTTTGCCATCTTTGCTTCTCTGGAGGTTCATGTTTGAAGACATATTTATGAACTTCTGAAGAGCGACAGTCAGGATCCAGTTGAGCTTTTCATCCATCTGGCCTTAGATTATCTGACTCTCCCTCTCAGGTTATTTGGATAATTTTTCTTCCTGTTTTTTAAATCGACTTACTTTGCAAAGTGCTACATACTCAAGGTCCTCAAAGTGGGTAGAAAATATGGTTATTTTATGGAGTGTTGTCAAATACTGTTCTAGAATTCCCAAGCTCTACTCCTGTCCAGTTATTTCTACTTCCTGGACGGCACTATTCCTAGAAAAAGATAATAAGTAAATAAACAAATAAGATCCTAAGCATGCCAATCCATGTTATTCTCTGGTAAACCCCACATCAAAATTCAAAACCCCAAATATTGCCTTTTATTTCTAGTTATTGTGAAAATTGGGTAACTCATATCCTGTACTGAAAGTATACTTTAAAATTTGTTTCCTCCCATGATATTGATAAAGTATGACTAAATGAAACTAGTTTTTTTACTCTGGAAATGGGAAGCCAACTGAAATATTAGTATATACTTCTTTTTTATTCAATGCAAGTATTATTAGATTTTTGCATATGACCTAGTGCATTTTTAAATTTTTTTTTAGTTTTAGGTAGACACAATATTTTTTTTATTGATTTTAAAAAGAAATTTTAATTGCATTATAATTATTATTACATATATACAGCACAATTTTTCATATCTCTGCTTGTATATAAAGTATGTTGACACCAATTTGTGTCTTAATACATATACTTTGGATAATTATTTATTTACTTACTTATTTTTAATTTTTAAAAAATTTTTTTGCATTGCTACAATATTTTAATTTTATTTTTTTTATGTGATACTGAGAATCGAACCCAGTGCCCTGTGCATGCTAGGCGAGCATTCTACCACTGAGCCACAACCCCAGCCCCTAACCTAGTGCATTTCAACTTTATCATTGTACTCATTAAATTGAAATAAGGCAAAATGTTTTATATAACTAGCTCTCTTTCTTCATTTGCTTTTTTTTTTTAGTTATACATGACAGTAGAATGTATTTTGACTTTATTAAACTTACCTGGAGTATAAGTTCCCATTCTGTGGTTGTACATGATGTGGAGTTACACTGGTCATGTATTCACATATAAACATAAGAAAGTTATGTCTGATTCATTCTACTATCTTTCCTATTCCCATACCACCTCTCTTCCCTTCATTTCCCTTTATCTAATCCAGTGAACTTCTATTCTCTCCATCTATCCCTCACCCTTATTGTGTGTTAGCATCCACATATCAGAGAGAAACATTCGGCCTTTGTGTTTTTCGGATTGGCTTCTTTCACATAGCATAGAATTAGTCTCCAGTTTCATCCATTTACTGGCAATTCATTTGCTTTTTAAAAAAAATAATTTTTAATTTCTTTTAATTAGTTATACATAACAGTAGAATGCATTTATTCACTTTGGTATATCATACATGAATGTGGTATAATTTCTCATTTTTCTGATTGTACATGTTGTAGAATCACATTGGTCATACAGTCATATCTGTACATAAGGTAATAATGTCTATTTCATTCCACTATTCTTCCTATCCCCAAATCCCCTCCCCTTCTTTCACTCTCTTCTGTCTAAATTTACTCTATTCTTCCCTAGCTCCATGCCCCCCACCCCTTATTGTGAATTAGCATCCACATATCAGAGAAAACATTCAGCCTTTGATTTGGGGGGGATTGGCTTATTTCACTTAGCATGATGTTCTCCACCTCCATCTATTTAACAGCATCATTTGCTTTTTTTAAAGCATTAAAAATGACATTTTAATGATGCCATATATCTACTTACATTTGCATAAAAATCTAGTCATATTTGCTTTAAATCAACAAGAAATATATATCAGATTATTTCTCTGAATGAAAACTGGTTTCAGATAAATTTATAAATGTATAGTTGATATCATAGAAATAGTCCATTATTTTTATTGCTACATGCAATAAAATGAGTATGTTTTCAACTGCATAAGAACCACTGTGTAAAATATGGGTATATATCTCTTTACTATAAAATGTATAAAAGATTTAAAGGCAGCATCAAAATGTTAAAACAGTTTGTCTCTAAAAGATATACTGATCTGTTTTATTCTATTTAATCTTAAAGAAATCAAGAGTTGATAGAATTAATTCACCTTCTTATTAAAGTTTTAAATAGAATGTGAAATTAATACTGACAGAAAATGCTAAAATCTAACTTTATAGTTGGTCTTAGATGATTCATTAAGAAATCTTGATTTATAGATGAGCAAAAAGTCTCTAAGAGACCTGAACATTTTTAAAGCTTCTCAGTTGTTTAGGGACGAAATAAGGGCTTCAATTTAGCTCTGTGGATTGATTATTATAACTAAACTTTTTCTTAAAAAATATATAGGGTGGAAAATTGAACGCAAATATAAAGAAGAAACAATTTAATTAGTGGTCAATTATTTTGAGTTCTCAAACCATCTTCTGTTTATAGTAAGGGTAATTTTCTGATGTTGCTTCTTACATGATCATAAAATGTGATTTATGCCTTACTTTTCTCAACCTGACTAAATTTGATAAGGGAATTACTAGATAGTCAAAGATGTCTACCAGCATTGTCAACAGAAGGGAGCCAGCTACGGAAGAGAAGCTAAATTGTAGATGAAACCTCTTGATGGCTCCATTCCCAGCTTTCCAAGAAATCTCCATACTGCTTTCCAAATTGGCTGCACCAATTTGCAGTCCCACCAGCAATGTACAAGTGTACCCTTTTCCCCACATCCTCGCCAGCACTTGTTGTTGTTTGACTTCATAATGGCTGCCAATCTAACTGGAGTCTCAGTGTCTATTCCCTAAAGACCTAAAAAGAGCATGCTACAGGGACACTGCTACATCGATGTTCATAGCAGCACAATTCACAATAGCTAGACTGTGGAACCAACCTAGATGCCCTTCAATGGATGAATGGATAAAAAAAAATGTGGCATTTATACACAATGGAGTATTACTCTGCATTAAAAAATGACAAAATCATAGAATTTACAGGGAAATGGATGGCATTAGAGCAGATTATGCTAAGTGAAGCTAGCCAATCCCTAAAAAACAAATGCCAAATGTCTTCTTTGATATAAGGAGAGTAACTAAGAACAGAGTAGGGTCGAAGAGCATGAGAAGAAGATTAACATTAAACAGGGGATGAGAGGTGGGAGGGAAAGGGAGAGAGAAGGGAAATTGCATGGAAATGGAAGGAGACCCTCAGAGTTATACAAAAGTACATACAAGAGGAAGTGAGGGGAAGGGGAAAAATAATATAAGGGGGACAAACGAATGTCAGTAGAGGGGGCAGAGAGAGAAGAGGGGAGGGGAGGGGAGGGGAGGGGAGGGGAGGGGTGATAGTAGAGGATAGGAAAGGCAGCAGAACACAACAGACACTAGTATGGCAATATGTAAATCAATGGATGTGTAACTGATGTGATTCTGCAATCTGTATATGGGGTAAAAATGGGAGCTCATAACCCACTTGAATCAAATTGTGAAATATGATATATCAAGAACTATGTAATGTTTTGAACAGCCAACAATAAAAAATTAAAAAAAAAAAAGCGGCATAAGAAGCAGAGCAGAACCCCCCCCCCCCAAAAAAAAAAAAGAAAGAAAGAAACCTCTTGAGAAGAGGTTCCTTTCTTTTCAGTGAGGTCTTTGTGCTGGTGCTGGGGCAGACATTATCCAGGGAAATCCTTGCCTCCAGAAATGATCAGCAATAGTACCTTTGTTACTTCATTTGTCTTTCTTGGCCTAATCTGGATGGTCCAATGGGGTTGAAATCCAAATGTAGTTTATATCAGTCTTTAAAAGGCATTTCTCTACTCTATTAATTTAATAGAATTCCTTCTAATCTCCCACTAGATTTATTTTCCATAAGCAAAACATCTAGGCTTTTATGCCTACATTCTGAGAAAGAACAAATGAACCCTATTCGTACCCTTTTCATTTTTACTATTGTTATGTCACTTTGTAGAGAGATATCAGACTCAATGTAAAGCATTTTTACTTTTGTTGACTTTTCATCAGTCTTTGAATCCTGGAGCAAGAATCAGTTATTAGATAAAATGCAACAGCTCAATATAGACCCCTCTGTTCCAGATGATTATGCAAAAGCAGGAACTGAGCTGTGAGAGTGTTCTTGGGTAGATAAGAAAATGTTTACCAGTTCACTAAAATAGGATTATGTTCTGGGCATCCTTTTGGATAAACTTTTTTTTTTCCCCTCTTATCCACCAAAAAGAAAAGACCTGTGTTCAGATAATATGGATTTATTATCTGGAATCAGGAGTGGCATTAGAGAACTATTAATCCTATTTTATAATCACTGCCAGAAAAAAGAAGATGGCTGGGGCTTGGGGCTCAGTGGTAGTGCTTTCCTGGCTTATGTGAGGCTCTGGGTTTAACTCTCAGCACCGCATATAAATAAATGAATAAAATGTCCATCAACAACCAAAAATAAAAAAAAAAAAAAGAGAAGATGGCTGCAGATCAATTATTCCAAAATCAAGGTCTTTATTTTTGGTAGTTACCTCTCCTGGCTTACAGTTGATAGTTCTGTTTTTTTACTTTCCTCAAACTGAGAGCAAACTAGAGTGCTCCTTTCTCTTGCAAAGGATAGAAGATTTAAATCCAGAGAATACCTCTGGGTCAAGATGGCTAAGTGAGCAATCATGTTTACTTCCCCAAATGCCATATTCACCTTCTCTATGCATAAACACAACTGATTAGAATAGGCTCTAGGAATTTGAGAAGTTATTTTTTATGAATATGAATAGTAATAAGAGAACAATAAGATATTGTATTATTCTAATACATTGCCTTTTTAAAAAATTTGTTATGCACATATGTGTTTTATGATAACTTTGCTTAAGCAGAATAATCATCACCCCAACCACTCTAGGTAATAGAAGTACTTGGAAAAGAAATGGAGTGAGAATTTTTGAAGGAAAACAAGCCTATAGGTGGAATATATTACAGAAGAGAAATTTATAGTTAAAGTGGCTCAGTGGTAGAGTGCTCACCTAGAACATGTAAGGCACCACATGAAAATAAAATAAAGGTATTGTTTCCATCTACAACTAAAAAATAAATATTTTTAAAAATGCTATGGAAAGAAGCTTTGAAAAGAAAATAGAATTGCCAATAGAGCTACGAAAACAGTATGTGAGAGACACACATTTTACTATAATATCTGCAACTGTATTTATGACTCCTGAGATAAGGCAATAAGACTTTATAATTTTTGTTTTCTCAATCAGTAAAATTATAATGATAATATTACTGTGTTTATTGAACAAAATACTAGGAAAATAACTAAGATGGCTATTTAAGAGTTGCGTTTAAGGCTTATCAATAATAAATACAGGGCTGAGGATGTGGCTCAAGCGGTAGCGCGCTTACCTGGCATGTGCGCGGCCCAGGTTTGATCCTCAGCACCATATACAAACAAAGATGTTGTGTCCACCGAAAACTAAAAAAAATAAAAATAAAAAAAAAATTCTCTCTCTCTCTCTCTTAAAAAAATAATAAATACAATTCAAACTTAAATTCTCATAGATGTATAAGAGGGTATCTTTGGGGTTTTTCTTATTCAAGATGTTGAACACATGGGAGCACTATTAAATATTTTCCCATCTTCATTTAGAAAGGGAGTGTGAAAAGCTTTGAAAAAGTTTGGCACAAACTAAGATCTGTGTAGAAACCAAACAGCTGGCTTCATAACTACTGAATAAGACTTGTCGTGCTAGCTTAATGAACCTGGTAATTTTAAGTTGTTTTCTCAACTTTTATCTGTGAGATAAAATGGGCTAATTGGTGAATTCAGAGTGCAATAATAAAAATTGTTTTGTCTCCTTGCAAGATACCTATTTGAAAAGCTTAATTCTGCAATTCATTAGGAAGAAGAAGCTTTATCCCAATGTAGTAAGAGTAAAGTGAAGTCTAATTTATGCCTGATCTTCAAATATTGGCACTTAAAAGTAAAAAAAATTCAGTGACTAAATCTTCCATCGATTAGTAACAATGCCTGAGGTAATAATTATTTTATTGAGGCATTTTCAATTATATTTAACCATATATTTCTGAGAAGATGTTCTTGGTTGTCTGCTGGGCACATTTTTGCAATCTATTAAATACAAAAAGACATCTATAGCCTAATAAAAATTAATAATAAAACTTACTCTCATTGGGGGTGCAATATTTACCAGTTGTAGTTTTAATACTCTTGAATATTTATAGTCTTGGAGCTATACAAATATGAGTGCCATGAATATTTTTGTCTCTTGGTGCATGTATTTTTATTAGGCTTATAGATTGAGCATTCCTAATCCCAAAATCCAAAGTCCACAATGACCTAAAATACAAGCTTTTTGAGCCCTGACATGATACCATAAGCCCTGAATGATTCCACATTTGTCCTTATGTTGTGGGTCACAATCAAAATGTGGACAAACTAGAAATAGAAAATTACTTCTTTGGGTTATAGGTGTAAGAACTGAAACCCAGGGAATTTCATACTTAGACTTGGGTCCCTCATTGTGTTTATGCAAATATTCCAAAATCAAAATAGATCTGAAGTCTGAAATACTTCTAGTTCTACATATTTTAGATAAGGAATACTCAACCTGAACATCTAGGAATTACAGTTTCCAAGCCATACCATATCTTTAGCTCCAGATGATAACATGAACCATTTTCCAAAGTGGTCATCCCAGGTTTTCCTCCCTTGCTCCTCATCCTGACACTTGTGTCAGCTGTTTGGCAATTATGTATTGTTGTCCTAAGTTGGTCTTAATTGGCACTTCTGATGTGACTAAGAAGTTTGAGCACCTTTTTATGTATTTATTAACTAGTTAGACAGCCTATTTTGTAAAGTGTTTATTAGAGTTTTTTGCCCATTTAAAAATCTGGGTTATCTGTCCTTGTTAGAAGTTCTTTTCAATTAATACATGAGTTCCTATGTAAAATATTATTATTTTTTCCTAAGATATGGTTTGCATTTCTCACTCTTAATGATACAGTTTAATGAAAAAAAAGTCCTTTCATACTTATATCAACCTTTTCTTTATTATTTGATCTCTTGATACTCATTTTCCAAATATGTTCCTTTTTTTGGTTTTTTTCCAACCTAATAAATAGTAACTTTAACTAATGGCTCGAATCAGAAACTTAGGAGTCATCTTTAGGTTTTTCCCATTTTATAGTTCTCCTTCTCCCACTATACATGGCTCACCAGCTATTACCTGGACACCTCTCCAATCTCATCTCATACAACCAACTCCTTCTCTCATGGAGTCTATTTAAGAAATATTTGCCTACCCAGGGTCTTAAAAACTAATATGTTGGTAGGTTTTCCACTTGATTCTTTGATGCAGTGATTTCCCTGTCTTTTAGCTTTCATTATTTCTATTGAAGAGCAGATAACAAACCTATTATTGCTCCATCGAGGGTGATGCATCTTTCTTATCTGTCTCTGTTTCTTCAAGATTTTCTATATATCTTTGGTCTTCCATAGTCTCACCATGATATACTCTATTCTGCATTCAATTCAGTTTCATTTGTTTTTTAAAAAAACAATTTCTATATGATCTTCTATTTTTCAAACATACTAATTTTTATTTTATAACTTGTTTCTGAAACTGTAGTATCTGAATATACTGTGTACCTAATCATTTTTTTTTTTACATTTTTCTTAGTCTTTTGTCTTCAGGGGGTATGTGATGATTTTTAATTGAATGCCAGATATTGTGAATTAAAAATTAGAACAATAATTTAAGACATATCAATAATTTGAGATGCTTTTGCAGCATGAAATTAAACTAATCATAGACTGGGTCTTAGTCTTTGTGAGAATTGAGGTATTTCCTGTATGTTCCTGGCTTATCTGGTTATTCCTAGTCTATCTCTTCAATAGTTTTAACTATAAGACAATAGTGTTTTCTTGGGCTCCTACTTTGATGAGTCCTGAACTAATTTCTTTTTTTCTTCCAAACTCTATGAGACAGCTAAAAGCCCGAGTCAGGTTCTCAGCCTTTTGGCTGTCACTTGTAAATTGGCAAAGGCATGAAAATGGATATGCTGCACAAAATAACAAACTCATTTCTCAGCAATTCCATTCTAGTTAGGATCTTGGCTCCTGCAGTCTTGGCTGCCTTGATAGATCTTGGATACCTTCAGTCTGATTTTTTTGTTTTTTACATTCTATCCAATTTTTTTAGTTTTTCTCATTAGGAGAGTTGGTGTAATACAAACTCTATAGACTGCTGTAATTGGAAGTGAAAATATCTTGTTATTGATTTGTTCAAGAAGTAATTTTTGTACTTACAGTATATAAGGTACTATTGTTCTAGGCAATGTTAGTATAGTGTTTAAATGCTGTAGAAAGTATTCCCTTAATGGCACTCACATTCTAGAACAGGCGAGTAAAACATAAGCAAATAAGGTGATTTCAAGTTGTGATAAAGACTCTGAAGGAAATAAACAGCGGAAGAGCTGGTTATGGGGAGAAGGCTACTTTACACCAAGTAATCAGGAGAGTCTTCTTCAAGGAGGTGACATTTGAACAGAGATATGAAATATATGAAAAGAAGACCAAATAAAAAGTATGAAGGCCCTGAGGTGGAAAAGAGGCCAGTGTGGCTAGAACTTGTGAGAGAAGGAGTTGGTTGTATGAGATAAGATTGGAGAAGTGCCCAGTAATAGCTGGTGAGCCGTGTGTAGTGGGAGAAGCAGAACAATAAAATGGGAGAAATGACCAAAAAATGACTCCTAAGTTTCTGATTTGAGCTATTAGTTACAAATTTATTAGGTTGGAGAAACCAAAAGAGGAATATATTTGGAGAACAAGTATCAAGAAATTAATTTTTACCTGGGCGGGATGGCGTAAACCTGCAATCTGAGCTACTTGGGCAACATAGCAAGAACTGGCCTCAGATAAAACCAAAAATCTATTTTTGATATGTTAAGTTTGAGATGGCTGTTAGACACCCAAGAAGGGTTAAGGTTGGAGATGTAACATTGGGGTTCACTGGCAGAAAGATCATAACTAAAGCATGTGATCTGTGAAGATATGTGAAGGATTTATTAAGCAGTGCAAATGGGTAAGTTCACCTAAAGAACTATTTTTTTCCTTTTTCTTTTGGTACTAGAGATTGAACCCACTAAGCCACATCCCCGGCTCCTTCTATTTAAAACTTTTTATTTTGAGACAGGGTCTTGCTAAGTTGCTTAAATCTTCTGTAAGTTGTTGAGGCTGGCTTTGAACTTGCAATCTTCCTGCCTCAGACTTCCAAGCCGATGGGTTTACAGGTGTGCGGCACACCTAAGGAAATTATATAGAAAAAAAAAGAGAGGAGAACATACATCAGGCCCTGGGAGATGGCCGTATTTAAGGATTAATATGAGGGTAGGAGCAGCACAGGCAAAGGAAGAAAACCAAAAGAATTAATTGCCACGTGAGCTAAAAGTAGAAAGTGTTTCACGAAGAAGGGGAAAAAAGTAAAATATGGAGTAAGAAATACTCATTGAATTTGACATACAGAAAATAATGGTGACTTTGAAAAAAACAGGCATCTTAAAGTGGTGGGTTTAGAAGCCAGGATAGAATGTGACAAAGAGCCAATGGGGACAGTGCTAGCAAGCTAAGAACTGAACTAATATATAGTCACTCGCTATATATCACTTGCTAAACACCTAATCAGGCTGAATTCCAAAACCAAATTTAAATATATAGTGTCCTCATAAGAAATAACAATTATCCAGATACTCCTCCCCCCGCAAAAAAAGAGAAAACTGAAAACTAGAATTGTATGCAGAGGGGCTCCTGGGAGCTTAGGTCATAATTGACACACAGAAACAGAACAGGTGACCTTGGACTATCCAAAGAAGGAATTGGGAGCCAAGATTCATGCATAAAACTGGTACTCTTTGATAAGCTGCATCTTTGAGAGAGAAAATTGAAAACTCAAGATATTATCCCAAGGAGAAAGCATAAGAGCTGCCTCTGTGTTTGTGTTGTTTGTGGTTGCTTTGCTTTCTGTTGGAGTAGACCTGGCCTGGGTGTAATCTGATAAACTAAAAGCACAAGTCTGTGCAGTTATTGTTTTCAGAGTCTGATTTATAACACCCGAGTGGCACAGTTATCCTAAACCAATAAATAAGCTTGAGAACCTATCCCAGGTGACTGATAATCCTGAACTGTGTGGCAGAAGCAAATACTCCTGGGGTTTTCTGTTCAGACTTTTGATTTAGAAGGTTTAAGAGGAAGGTCAGATAAAGTCGTATTTAGACAGACTGAGTTTTCTGCTTAGATCTTGACAGAAAGATTAACTCCAAGATGTACTAACAGCAGAAGGAAACTTAAACCTAGAACAAAGGAATATAATGTAAGAAGCACTAGTGAAAAGGAAATTAATACTAAGTATGAAAAAGAGAAACACATATAGCAGTTATTTAAAGTAGAAGAGAATAAGGCAGGGATGTAGTTCAGTGGTACAGCACATGTTCAAAGCTCATGATTTCATCCCCAGCACTGCCAAAATAATTCTAATAATAGTATAATAGAATAAATAAAATAAAACAACAACTCTAATAAATTATAAAACTTAGGGAACATGGGCAATCTTCTAGAAATACACAAATTTCCAAAATTATCTCAAGAAGTATGAGATATGTGAAGGATTTTTTTAATCCACCAAATCCATTTTTTAAAAAATCTTTTTTGTGAGGTCTGATAATTTTTTGAAAAATAGATTTTTCCTGTCTTATACAACTTATTCCAGAGACTGAAAAAATGAAGTGTTCACAATTCATTTTATGAAACTGTTATAACATCAATACAGAGAAGAAATATTTTTAAATTATTGACTGATACCACTTATGAACATAATTAAATAAAAACTACCAAGAAAATATACATGCAAACCAAATCTTGAAATTTATTAAAAACAATTATAACCAAGTTTGGTTTATCCTAAAGATGAAAAAATGGTCTAGCGTTTTAAAATCCATTTATATGTATCACATTAGCAGATCAAAGTGGAGAGCAATTTCAATCATCTTAACAGATGGGAGAAAAAGCATTTTAAAAAAAATGAATCACCCATTCATGAAAAAAATATTTTAGAAAATTATGAATAGAAAGGGGGGCTTCTTTAATCTGATTCTTTTTTTAAAACCTCCCAAATCCTAGAGCAAACATTGTTTTAAATAATAAAACATAGAAACATTCCTTTTAAAATCAGCAACAAAAAATAATGTTCCTATTGCTACTTTAATTCAATTATAGTCAGCAAGAAAAGACAAAAAAAAAGAATTAAAAATAAAGAAAAATTATTTATTCAGACTGGACATGATTGTCTACATAAGGTAATTCCAAAAACATTTTTAGATAAACTGTTAGAATTATTTAATGTCCAGCAAGTTCAGATATCACCTAATACTTGATGCACAGATTTCTGTGTAATCTGCCTCCTATAGCTGAGGATAGTAAGGGGGTCTGAAGGTAAGGAACTCTGTATAGGATCATGAGGGCACTCTAATAAGATCAGGGTCTGACTTTCTCGGTTTCAGAGAGAACAGTCTCTCAGATCTTCATCAAGCCTTGACCATTGGAAAAATAGGTGTCAGGCTCCTTATGAGCAGATAATAAGGTTAGATATTTTCATTTTTTATCCTGCCACATTTCAGGAGAGAGTGTTTAAGGCATTATGAAATGTGACCAACTACACCCTCTGTGAGATAATATGCATTTGTGCTTGTGGACATGATTAATTGTGACTTCACTGGTAACACTGGTTAGGACTAGTTTGTTTGGGTTAAGATGCAGCATATTAGCTGAATACCCTCAGTAGGACAAATGGTTTTCCAGCACTAGGACTGTTATCATATGAGGCTCTTCAAAAGGCTTAACGTTGTAAAGTTTCCTTTGAAATAAATCCAGGTTACTGAGGCACTTCTTGTTTGTTTCTGAAGATAAGAGCATAAGACAGGAGCTATTCAAAACTATTCACAAAATTAAAAAGTTAGTCTTTGGCTTAGTTCAGACTGATACAATAAAAATATCATAAGCCAGGTGGCTTAAGTATCAGAAATTTATTTCTTACTGTTTTTGGAGGATGGGAAGTCTGAGAGCAGTGTGGGAGCATGGTTGGGTTCTGGTGAGGTCCCTCTTCCTGGTTTGCAGATGGCTGTCTTCTTGCTGTGACCTCACAAAGTGGGGAGAAAAAGAAGGGAAGAAAGCTCTCTAGTGTCTCTTATAATAGCACTAATCTCATTATGAGGGCTGAACCCCAAGACTTAATTACCTCTCAAAAGCCCCATCTCCAAATACCATAACATTGGGGATTAGAATTTCAGCATATGAATTTGGGGAAACACAAACATTCGGGCCATAGCAGTACTGCAAGATTGAATCCCTGTTGTGTCATTTATGAAGATCAGACGTGTAAATTTTTCTCCACCAGTGGTATTCTGCCAAGAGCATTGGAACTGGGTAGAGACAAACTTGGAATCTGAACTGTTATCTCTATTTATGCATATATTATAAACTGTTTTCCAGGGGGGTTCCCCCACCTCTGTGGATGATATAACCCATGCAATATTAGTTTCCTATTTCTGTTTCTCCCTGTTCCCCATCCCTAGATGGACAATGGAATAGTGATGAATTTTAATTTTGCTCTTAGAAAAGAGAAGGTAACTAATATTAATCACAGAAAATCCATGTGAAGCTTTTCTTTTGACGAAAGAGAAACCTAATAGTTCATAATCCAATACAGATGCAAGATAATGCAATTGTGGTAAAGATGTTCTATTGTACCTCACTCAGTTGGACTTCAAGAATCAATCTCAGCTCCTAGAGCAGACTGGATAGGAGAAAACAGAGTATGTACACTGAATCCCTTGTACATTAAAACTGGGTGGTCCTAGATCAGATAAAGTAGCAATTTCCCAGGAACTGAAATCCTTTTGGAACAAAGCTAGCCACTCTCTTGGGAAAGAATTTCAGTTTAAATGCCTGATGGCATTCCCAGTAACCATCTTTAGTAAAAGGCTAGTTTCTTTAAATTAAGGTTGTTGTTTAGCTTAAAACTGGAAAGTACATGTTGGTTCTTAGGAGAACATCCTGATTTAAACCACTCTATTTTCCTTTGTTTAAAACACAGACTATCCATATTTGCCACTTACATCAATAATTCCCATTGTCTACTGCAAAAGGCAAATAAAATAGAAAAAGATAAAAACAATGAAATGTTTATACACCAAAAGAGGTGGCAGAACTGTGCTAATAGCTAATTCTTACCCAAGGACTCCTTAAAATGATCATGGTATTTTAGAGGTAACCCAAAATTTCTCTATTCAGTCTTTCAAAATGAAAATCATTTAATCAGATTTTTTCTGATTATAAATATAATCAATATTCATTGTAAAAAATTTAACTGCTCTAAAAATGTAATTCCTTCTCTTAAATTCATTTTCTCTGACTCAGCCAATATTCTTGCCTTACTTTTCTGAGCAAAATGAGGTGATTCCTTTCTTTTTTCAGCTCTCCTCTATCAATACAGAATTAGTAGGTTTTGTTTTATTCATTGGTTTGTTATATATAGAAAAACATCCCTATTAACTGAAGCATGTAAACTCAATGGACAGGAAGGCTTCCATCAAGTTCTAAAAGATTCAGATCTTGGTGCCTGCTGGCAAGAAAAACCATGGATAGACTAAGTTTATGGAGGGGAAATAAGCTGTTAGGAAAACCAAAACATCTATGAATTCTTTTTCTCTGGCATTGTGGTAAGACAGGACATTATATTTTTTCATCTGTATTTCTGCAGCATGATTGGTTTGTGCCACTAATCACTACCTTCATGCTTAGTACTGCACTATTAATTGTAAATCTCTTCTATTTGAGAAAGAATTTTATTACATCATTCTTTCAGTGTGCATCTGTTATTTTTCTTAACATATTGTTTTAGTCAGCTTTTTAACTGCTGTGACTTAAAGACCCGACAAGAACCATTTTAGGGGAGGAAAAGTTTATTTAGCGGGCTCACGATTTCAGAGGTTTCAGTTCACAGGCAGCGGGCTCCTTTCCTCACGGCTTGAGTTAAGGCTGAACATCATGGCAGAACAATGTGGCAGAGGGAAGCACGTCACATGATGATCAGGAAGTAGAGAGAGACTTCCACTCTCCAGATACAAAATATATACCCCCAAAGCACACCCCCAATGACCCACCTCCTCTAGCCACACCCTGCTTGCCTTCAGTTTCCACTCAGTTCCTATCACAGGATTAATTCACTGGTTGGATTAAGGCTCTCATAACCCTATCATTTCTCCTCTAAAAAACCTTCTTGCATTGTCTCACACATGAGCTTTTTTAGTTGGCTATATAGCTATACTTTAGTCATTTATAACTCTCATAAAATGACTATCTTTGTGGCTGGCTCTTCATAAGTATTACCTGCATGATTTTAAACAGAAACTACATGAAATAGATCCTTACTAAGAAATACAGAAGTGATGGAAAATATTATTGTTTTGAATACTTTCTCTATCCCCCTGTTCAAGCCTGGCATTCTACCCTAGAGCTTCACTAGTTTTGGTAGGAACTCATCTTCTTTCCAAACCTCAATACTTTGGCCATGGATGCTACCCATAAGAGTTGAGGGATTAGGAGTTGAATATAGGAGGATTGCTGCCTAGAATTAAGGGCCAGATTTAACAGGCTATGGTGAAGATGGCTATGGCTGGAACGTAACATGGAATAATAAAAGGAGTGTTGGCTTTAAATTCAGGCCTGGGCTCAAATTCAAGTTCTACGCATGTGAACATTGACTTTATCATTTTTATTTTTTCATATTTCAAACAGAAATCATACATACCTCACAGTGACATTGTGAGTATTAAATGAGAGGGGCCTTTATGGTTTCCAAGGCATAGTAGATGCTCCATAAATCGCAATTATCATTATGGCCTCTAAGTTAGAGTAGCATCTGACTCCATCAAAGGAGGTTAGCAGTTAAGTGAAATATCACAAGCCATAAAATATTCCTACATGGATAACCAGTTTCTTATGTTGAATTAGTTGGGATTTTTTGAGTACCAATTTGTTCAACATTTGGCAGTTAATTTGCTTTCTAAGAAAAACTCAAAAAGATTGGGAAATGCCTCCTTAGCCAAAGACAACAGCAATACTGTCCTTGTAGAGGGTACAAGGAAGACTTCAAGATGATGCCTTGCGGTGCTGGGATGTATACAGTCCAAAGGCCAAGTGTTCAAGAATTCAACTCCTAAACTTATAAAATCTTGCCTTAAATTTCAACTCAACTCCTAAAATTATAGAATCTTGCCTTAAATTTTCTTAGTGATATGGAATTTTACTATTCTTTTTAGAAACCTCCATTATAACATCCCAGAAAGATCATCTAACTTGTGGTTGAAGAAACAGTTTCTTATTTCACAAACCAGACCTTCCTGCTGTAAGATATAACCACAAGTCAGACCTCTGTTAATTAAATCCAAATCTTCCTGCAGTGTCATCTTTCCTTTGGTTCTAGTACTGCCCATAAGAGCAATGTAGAATATGACTCTGTGTCAGGTCATCTATTCTAACTTCCCCTAACTTCTCCAGAAAAAAAAAATCCTACTGTTTTTAATTATGTAGCTATGCTGCTTTCAACGTATATTTGTTGAATATTAGCTTGAACTTAAAACTTATGAGCTATTAAACAAATATGTGAAAATTCAGAATCCCAGGAGGAAACTGAACTGTTTCCATCCAATTGGGACAGATTGCTTGTAACAATCAGGGCAGGGAGATAATGGAAAATGAATCATACTGAAAGGCACATATGCCCTAAGTAAAAACATTCAATATAATATGACAATTGAAATCATAAATTTTGGAGCAATGATTACTGTAATATTTATCTGGTTCTTAGCAATGTCTTATAACGCATTATTCATAAACAACAACTGGTCCCATCTTAATGTCAGGTAATCTGGCAATTTGGTTTTTGATTCTGGAAAAGTATTAAATAAGAAGAGGTTTTTTTCAACAATGTGATTAAGATTGACAGGGTTTTAAAGCCTGTTTGGGCATAGAGGCAACTGAGAGACCAGGGATAGGATGCTGGAAAATTTTATAGGGAAAAAAAGGAAAAAAAACTTATAGGAAAAAAACAGCCTACAGCTGGTTCTGTATCAAGACTCTTAGATGTCTTGGGCTACAGAAAGTGTTAAAGAATCAGTAAACCATTTCTGCTTCTTAAATTTGAAGTTTTACACCCTAAAACTCTAGCCTAGAGTCTGACACAAAAATGTGTCTGTTGCCTACTCAGAGAAGATATCTGGGTCTCTTAGCCAAATCTAAATAAAATCTTAGCACATGTAACATAAGTTCACTATTTTAAAGAGACCATTGTAGCCAAAATACATTTTTTAAAAACACACATAAAACCTGTATCAGTGAGAAAAGTAGAAGTAGCCTTGTTTTTCAGTAACCACTAAGTTTTCCCCTTAACCACTATTATATGAGAAAAGAGATCATAGAATCTCAAAATGTGTTTTCTCATAGATCATCCTTAATTCTATCAGGGTTTATATCCCAAAATGGTATGTTTTCTGTCTCTGCAGTAAATTTTGTGAGCATTTAAGTTTTCTTCTACCTGCCTAGTTGACTTTGGTCTCTTTTTCATAACCTGAGATGTTTTCTGGGTAGGAGTGTGTGGGGGGTGCGCAGTAAGAGTCATCTATTCTTTATAAATCTTTTCTGTGATTTTCATATCTCATGAACAAACATATATGCTCTAATCTCCAGGTGATTAGAGCTATTCCATCTACCTAACCTGTCCTCATCTCTTCACTTCATTATCAGAAAACAAATTGTGACATTTGACTCTCTGATAAGTAGTAAAAGCAACATGATGGAGAGGTGAGCCCAGAGTGCAGATCTCTCCTGATAGGGACAGGGTCACATCATTTCACTATTTAGAGTTCTTTTAGTGAGGAGGTTTTTTTGCTTCCCCCTGAGGAACACGCTCTGATTGGTCTTCCTGAAGCAAAAAATGGAAATTAAAGGTGCTCTTGTTTAAGTAGGGATGAGAATGGAAGGAGTCTGCCGCATATCTCTCTGTGATCCATCTGTCTCTGAAGTAGAAATGGAAGTTTTATGGGACTAGGGGGTTGAAATTGGAGTTCTTTAAGGGAAAAGTATATGGGGATCCCTTGATTTTATTCTATTAATTGAAGGCTACTACTTGGCATGCAGTCCAAATCCAGCTCAAAACTTCTTCCTTATTGACAACATATTCAAATATCAGTATTTGATACTTAAAATTTTTATTTTCCATGGCCTTCTCCCCAAAAGAAAACCCACAAAAAATTTGTTATTCTCCAATACCGTCATCTTAACCACACTGATATCAGGCCCTGTCTGTGGCCCTTCCTCTTCTCATGTTTTAAAAGGTACCCTCTTTCAAACTTGTACAGTTTCTGTCACCACCAGTTTGAGGAGCTCTGAGTTCTGACCTCCTCCTCTACTCTTGTTCAAGCCAGGCTGAGAGGAAGATAGGAGGGCAGAAATGCTGGGCCCTGACTTCCAGTTCCAGACTGGGGTAGCTGTGAGGAAAGCCAGTCTTTCCAAATCCCAGCAGCAGGTGGGCACCACATTCTCCCTAAGCACTCCCCTTTGGGGATTACCATGGCACCATCTTCACCAGAAGCACAGCCTGCAGTTGTGAGGAGAGAGACCAAGGCTCTCCCTACCTCCTACTCCCACCCAATACTCAGAATTGGGATTCTGAGCCAGTCTTCATGGGTGATAATGGGAGGCCCTGCAGAGAGGAAGAGGATCTGAAGAAGGGGTGTCATGTACCTAGGTTCCTTTTCTGGTAGAAGCCAGAGACTGATTCTTCCCAACCACTTTTTCCTTCTACCCTGATAACTGGGAAGCAAAAATTACAAATTACTGTTTATCTTGTTGCCTAGAGCACATCAAGGACTGACACCCATCTCTCACTGTGGAAGCCAGAGGTTGTCTAAGGATGATTTCAGCACTAGGTTGACAGAGTCTTAAAACTAGGGAAGGGAGAAGGCAAGCAAACGACATCAGTGAAGAATTAGGCAAGGTGGAACCTTGCATTTGATCATAATTATCTAGCATGTGTGCCTGAAATTTGTAGAACTAAATATTTTATCTAAGTATAATCAATTTGTATATATTAAAAGCTGATACTTATCAGATGCATCAATATAAGTGTATTGATGCTCTACGATTGTTAGAATATAATAATTTCAATTCTGTTAGTCATTTAGCATAATGAAAATTACATTTCTGTAATATATAAGTAACCTTAACTAATTTAAGCATAGTAAAAAAGTAAGAATGTCGGGCTGGGGATGTGGCTCAAGTGGTAACGCGCTTGCCTGGCATGTGCCGGGTGCTGGGTTCAATCCTCAGTACCACATAAAAATAAAAAAATAAAGATGTTGTGTCCACCGAAAACTAAAAAATAAATATTAAAAAATTATCTCTCTCTTAAAAAAATAAGAATGCTTGATTCATTTACAGTCTCAAAGAAGCCAGTCACAGTGGTGTATGCCTTGTAATCTCAGTGACTGAGGAGGCTGAGGCAGAAGAATCAAGTGTTCAAGGCCAGCATTAGCAACTTAGTGAGCCTCTCAAAATAAAAAATAAAAAGGGCAGGGGATGTAGCTCAATGGTAAAGCATCCGTGGGTTCAATAACTAGAGACCCCTCTCCCCAACAAAAAAGTCTCAAAGATTCTGAGCAAGGTTTTCTCTATCTTATGTTTCTCAATTCCTTTGCTATCTAGGTTTACTCTTTATATATTGTAGCTTCAAAGAGTTAAATCTCATGTAAGTTTTCAGACTGCAGACTTTTTAAGCTCCAGTCTTTTCCCAGTTTAATTTTGCAGCTGGACTCTGGGTCTCAGCATCCTCATCTGTAATGTGAAGTAGTCAAGTGAAATGATCACTAAGGTCCCTTCAGGCATGAATTTTGCATTGACTAATTCATTGTAGAACACGATGAAAATAATGGTTCTTTTGTAGTTCTCTTGGGGCTGTTATTATTGCTGGGAATCATGCTGGACAGATGCAGGCATCACATGGAATGTGCGGAGAAGTGTAACTGAATAGTGGCCGTGTTTTGAGGTAGTGGCGGCTCAGTTCTTCAGAGTGAGAAAATGGCTTTTCGAGACATTTAATTAAGGAGAAACACGCCTGAAAAATGCAAAAAGGATGCATCCTGTAAATTTTTAAGTACGTGTGCTCTGCATACTTACAGTGCAAACTAGTTAGGAAGGGCAGTCCTGGCCTAGGCCTATTGTGGGCCTGGGGTCAAAGTTGGCTTGTAGCCTGAACCAGGGAGCCAGAATCTTTGGCTTAGAAAGGAAGGCTGCAGCGAGGCTGCTGGAGCTCACCTGAACAGGTACAGCGCCATGGCCGAGCACCTGTTCGCTCCAAGGGCCACGTGACTTCGAAGGGGCCTTGGGAACAGCACCTGCTTTAAACCAGTGCAGAGCGCAAGTGAAATCATAGCTCAAGTGGCTCCCAAAAGGGAACAGGGTAGTGAAGTGACTTGCTCACTCAGCTTTCATAATTTCTTGGGCGGTCTAGCTCCTGCTGGGGAAGTGGCAGCAGTACAGATAGTGTATTGAGGGTGGGTGTGAGCGCGGTGGCTGGGACCCACTGTCCCGCGCGCTCGGACCTAGTGCCTGCGGACTTCACCACGGCACCCCGCCGCCTCCCGGAACTCGCGTGCTGCCCGCAGAGGGCGTACGGGGGAGCGCGCGCCCCTTGGCTGCCACCTGCGGGGCCGGCCGGGAGCGGGGCGCGAACCCGTGACGAGCGCGCGGCGGGTGCGGCGGGTGCGGCGGCGGCGGCGGCAGGAGGAGGGGCCGGGAGCGCGACCGAAGGACGCCCCGTCCTCCAAACGCTGCCACTTGACTGAGCCCGGCGTTTGTGGGAAGGCGGCGCCACTGCCCGGCCACAGACTGCACTTTGCCCCTGCTCGGCCTCAGCGTCCGCGCGCCCTGACGCCAGCAAGCCCCCTCCCAAGAGCAGCGCCCGCTCGGGAGCTCGGGCACTGGCCCGGGCACGCAGCCCTCCGAGCGCCGGATGCCTCCAGGGCCCCCAGGGCGGTGCACACCTGCGATGGCCGCGCAGCTGCCCTGGTGATGTGTGGTGTAAGTGAACATCTGGGAGGTGGGTCCCCGGGGCGCGCGCGTGTCTGTCGGTCTGTGCTCAGTGTACAGTCTGTGTACAGTCTGTCAGCTGTACCCTATTGCTTTTTCAATGGCAGAAACCCATGAGTTACAGGAGGCTTTAATTAAATCAGATATTTCTCGGCCAACTGTGTTGGATTGAGCTTCACATTCTCAGTTCCCGAACTGCGGAGAGTTAGCCCCCACCCCTTTCATCTTGTTCTAAGCCCTCAATTAGAGGTATTTCTTTATGAGCTACAGTTTCACCTTCCTTCCCACCTGAAGAGTGAAGATGTTCGGGTAAAAGGTTTGTCCGTCAAATTTTTTTCGTATGTCAAGCTGTCAGGCTTGTGCTCTGAGTGGCATATGATGAGCAAAGTCTTAGCTCTTGTGCTCTTAGGAGCTGTGAGAGGCTGACTCTAGAGAAGAAATAATGCAATGAGAAAGCAAGCCGGTAAACTGGTTAGATCTTCAGCCATGAGCAAAGGAACTGAGGAGCAAAGCAGGGCAATGGGAGTTGCTTCCCTTGTGTCTGTTCTGACACTCCTCTCCCCATTCTTTATGGAAGTAGTTTAACATAAAATTATAAGCTAGTAATACTCATATCAAAGACTCCATCTTTTGGGGATTTGATGTATATAATGTTTCTCTTAGAGAGATTGTTAAATAAGAATTCATAGGAATACGGAATCTATTTCGTTATGACAAAGTATAAATCAAACCAAGATGAACACTTGGATAATCCTTTTTTTCCTTTGGATGAAATTGCTTTCTATTACCTGATCTAGCTATCATATATAAATGGGAAATTACATTGTTTAGGTATGGCAGAATGGTCTGGAAAAATAGTAACTTGAGTTTTTAACTTTGCCATCAAGCAAAATTACTTAGGCCCACAATCTTACAGCAAAAGGATACTTTAAAATCATAGACCATCCTCCAGTCCATTTTAATCTCCCTTTTGCAGCATTCCTGACAGACCAGCCACACTCCACTTCAGTGCCAGGGAGTTAAATATAATTTGAGGTATCTCTCCTGAAGGTTAGTATTAGCAAGACCTTGTTTACACCCAACAACTGCTTACTTGGACTTGTTTTTCATTAGTCTGACTTTTGCCAATAATCTTCCAACTTTTGAAATTATTTGAAGGCCTTTTTTATTTTTTTTTTGCAAAGATCTAAAATTTTCACCTAGAATCTGAAAAGGGTCCATGACCAAAAATAGTTAGGAAATAAAAGGTCTAAATTAAGATTTTTGTCTATTTGACAACCTTTCAGATCTCTGGGTCTTGGATCTATTATCTGCTAAATGGGAATGGTAATACACTCCATCTGCCCAGAGGATGGTTGTGAAGATGAAATTAAAGATGTAGATTAGGTGCCAAGAAGTCAGAAAATGTTATCTTTAATAGATGATCATTGTTTCCTTCCTTACCTAAGACCCTTCTTGTGCTAAAGATCCTTAGACCACAATGAAGTAAATAAGTCATTATTCAGAGTATAATGAATTCCCATCTTCAAATAAATACTCCAAAGTTGACTTAAAACCGAACCTCCACACTTGGCTATTAAGGTAGGCTTTATTAATTTTTAAACTGTGCAATAGAACATTTCTCAAATCTGAAATTTTTGTTCTGTTGGCTTATATTACTTTGAAACTCTCTCCAATCTCCACTCTGTTAGATATTTTTAGCCATGGTTGTGACATTCATCATATTAATTCTGGACATTCAGTGAGTTTATTCAGCAGACATTCAAGTCACTGATAACATATTGCTATGAAGGTGGCTCATCTAGAAGCCTACAGCATAGTAGAAATGGCCCTGGATTTTTGGAACCTGGTTTTGGAGTTTGTTCCTGAAATCTACTAGATTGATATCCTCGAGAAGCTTCTTTTCCATATCAGTAAAATGAAGTTAGTAACATTTGCCTTTCAGAGTGGTTGTGAAAATTCAGCATACTGAAAGTGCCAAATATAGTACTGGTTGGAGATATAGTTGCTTCTAAGTAGTAGATATTGTTGAAATTAATGAATCAGCTGAACTCAGCATTTTGACTTATTTTAATAAGTCAGTCAGTTATAGTTCATAAACTGTTCTAGTCCACAGACTGGTCTTGTCCATAAAGATATCATGAGAAAAATTTTAATCAAATGTCTTGCTAACAGTAAAGACCTTGGGTATTCCCTAATCTATAACAAAGACTTAATGATGTTAGTTTTAAAATGATTTTTAGTGAACTGCTAATTCTTGGATATCTCTAATCTCCATCCCCCCCCCCCGCCCCGAAAAGTATTGCCTATTTATCATTAAGTCTTGGAGTTTGCCAGAGATTGATGTCAGACTACTGGCATATAATGCTTAGGAATTCTCTTTTCTTCAATTCTGAGTATTACAAAATAAAAACACTTGGGATGAGAGGTTGTGTGTGTGACTCCAGCCTCTGGAGACCTCCTTCCTTCTCCAGGTTAGCTGTATCCTTGTGCTCACACCTGCAAATTCTCTTGCAACCTTGGAAATGAGTCACTAGAAGTCACCTGTTGGCTTTAAAGTGGCTGCTTCTGCTTGCACCTTAGTTCTCACTTAATGAGGTTTCTATCTTTTTCAGTTTGAAGCTCATTTGCTTTTAAAGCAGCAAAACAGCTGCTAAACAGTTCTGTTTTCTTTCTCTAATTAACTAATATACCATCTGCCTTTGGATTTGAGAATTCTTTAATGGGGGCCTGTTTTCCATAGCAAGAGTACAATGAACAATATGGACCAAATTGGTGGTAGAGAAAACTACTCAGGGTCCTATGATGTTTAAAGTTTTGATAAATAACTCTAATCATCTAATATGGGAAGAGCCTTGTATTTTAAGAATTAATTTATTCCTTAGGAGTGTTTCACAAGGGGCTGAAGGTAGCAAATTAGTGAAGCTGGATTGGTAATGTGCACAAGGGTGCAACAGAGGCCTGTGACTAGAGAGTGAAATGCCCAGCTCAGAGGAATCCTAATTCAGAGCACTTTAAACGTTGCACTAGCCACACAAAACACTGGTCCAAACATTATTGCAAGTTTATGGCTTTTCCATGTGAGCACTCTGGGAAAGGTAGAGCTGTGTGAAGTCGAGTGTTTTATTCCCAGTGTCTCACACACTGCATGCTCATGGATATTTGATAAATGGCCAAACAGTAATAAGTATTCATTAAGTGCCTTAATGTAGAGAACTGTTCTGTGCAAAATAAGAAAAAGCAACTCCTACTTGTGAGGAATATTTAATCTCATTTGGGAAGACAATATTTATAAAGTAATTGGTCTAGACACCAGTTCAAGAAGAGGATTCTAACAAAGGCTAGTAGAATTCTAGGAAGTTTGCATGGAGGAGATGGGGGTGTCCATATCTTTGAAGCTTGCTACTTTGGTTTAAGTAGGGAAGAAGGGAAAGGTGCTGGGTGGAGATAAGGGGGAGGTGGTGTTTCAGCTTAAGAAAGGGCTAGAAGGAGGAAATGAGCCTGAGTGTGGCAGGATTAGGTTGATTCGAGAGGACATTTCCTTGGATTAATGAGAAATCCAGTGGTAAAAGAATTTTTTAAACATGTTTAAATTAACTGTAACTTTCCTCCCCTGAAATACCGAACCATCAGCCATGGGCATAAAAATTGTAATAACTCCCTAGGAAAAAAGTATAGTATTATATGCATCATAAAGAAATTATTAAATTTTAAATAGCAAAATTTTCTGAATTCTTGGTTCTTTGACCAAGAGTCCAAGTGTCTTTGAATACTATGCTCTCGCATGTCTCCACATCAGAGTGGGTTCTTCTTGGTGTTCAAAATTAAACACACTGCTGTCTGAAATTTAATTTAGTGCATGGCACTTAACACTCTTCTATTATTTATGCCTCCTACTGTTCTGAAGTATTTGAATTGGTTTCACTACATAACATAAAGACTACAATTTAATTTATAGTGGAGGAAAAAAAAAAAAAAAACCTCTTCTACTCTGCTTGGTTGAGTGACTCAGGCCTATGAATCAAACTGATAAAAGCTGGAGAGTATGATTAAAACACAGATTTAATTATGTATGTATGCACAGGAGTTCACAAAAGAAATATGACTCAAGGAGATGGTAAGAATATGGGACTTATGCACCATCTTAACCATCTTAATGGACAAAATGTGTGCAAAGGTACTAGATCAGATTTCCTTTTTTCTTTTTGTAACAGATTGAATTCAGAGCCACATCCCCAGTCCTTTTTATTTTTTTATTTTGAGACAGGGCCTCTCTAAATTGCTAAGGCTGTCTTTGAACTTGTGATCCTCCTGCCTTAGGCTCCAGAGCCACTGGGATTACAGGCATGAGCCACTGTGCCTGGCTTAGATCAGATTTTCCTAACAAGTTGGTCAGGAGCTACTTTTCATTTTCCTGCAAGGATTAATATTACAATACTGTGGGAACTGCTACAGTTTAAGTTCAATATTTGTCATCATAAATAGGAGTGGTCAGGTAAAGCCATATGGTATGCAGAGTAAAGCCCAGAGAGTCTGAGAGAAATGCCGGCTTGGTTCTTTTCTCCACCTGGAGAACCTGCTAAGTGAGACGAAGTATTCACCCCTGATTTAGGACATGTATCACCTGATTCTGATCTCAGAATGACTGTTGGCATTCTTAGATTATATTTCCTTCCTTAATTATAATCTTAAAATATAAACAAAGCACTATAATTTGATGTTAGTAGGTTTAGGGGACAATCTTGAGAGACAAGGAAGGCAAACAACATGGAAAACCTTCTCTGTTCCTAGGGAGTTCTAGATACTGTATACATTGGATCTCAATTTTTATGACCATCTGAGGTAGAGCCCAGCTCAAAACATATAAAACCATACACCCAACCTCCACTTAGGTTTATCTCAAACATTGTCCTTTCACTTAACCATGTTATTTTCTCTCCCCCTCCACTTGGGTTCTTTAGCCCCAAGTGTGACACATGAAGAGCTATCTCACAGAGACTGCCTGTGGGTGAGCAGCTGCACACAGCATGTGCCCAATAAGCCAGAGGAGGAAACCAGCTACTTGATTTCCAAAGACTTTACTGTGATGTTCTTTTGGTGACCTCCAAATTGATTGAAATCATATGCATATTTTCTAGCTTTTGCATTTTTGGTGAAAAAGAACATTAAATTTAAATTGAGTCCATATCTATTTGACCCTGTTGTGAATTTATAGTCCCCAAGCCAGTGATTCTCAATATTCCCAGTACAGAGTCCTCCATTTAATGTCCAATTTTCATGAACCCCTTCAAGAAAGAAAATATATCCTTAGTACCCATTATCAGAGAATAATGACAAACATGCTGTTTGAAACTCAGTTCTGTTTCTTAAGGAACCAAGGTGTGTTTTTAATGAATTTAAACAACTGCCTCAGTCACAAGCTAATGGAATTGCTTGTCATAGAAACAGACATATTTGCCTATTTCATCTATTAGTTAGAGATGGCAAACATAAATTAGTACACTAAAGTGGTGAAAAACTGAAGAACAGTAGTCTTCTATCCTTTTTGCATTATAGCAAAATTAGCTGAAGGTTGACAATGCATTTTACTATGTAGGTACTATGCCTTATAAACAATCCAGAAATGTGATCCAACTAAAGAACCTAGTAATGGGTCAAATCTTACGGACCTTACTAATCTAGTTCTTTGTATGAGATTCTATATTCCTCTCCCCACTCTACCCCACCCCATGCCCACACTCTTTAGCTGCAAGTTCAGGAACAGCACTGTTTAGGATAAAGGACTTTCAAATCCGATTTTCAAATTGGTTTCTCTTTTATTGCCATCATTTTAAACCAAAGCAATAATGTTCCCAAAGGAAGTGAAAAAACCATTATACTGGTAACTGGAGGTAAGAGTAGACTCCTACCAGAATATCTCTGCTGAGTTTTGGGATGGATTTAGGCCAGTGGGAAGGAAACAACAGGCCTTGTCTTAGAGGCATATGGCACCATGAGTTGGTCTGTGCTCTGGATTCTGCCCAATCACTTTAAGAACTGGAACTTCAGACAGATTTTAACACTTGGTATGACCAATTCAAGCAAACAGTCTTTTTGAGGTACAAATATATATCAATCCCCTGGATTTGGGTATCCCAGAATGTTCTCAAAAATTGATCCTACATTTTATTAAAATAAAAATTACAATGAAATAACAGATGTCAAGGGTATTATCATTGGTAAGTTTTAACAAATGTATACACCCATGTAATCAGTTGCCCAATCAAAATATAGAACATTTCTATCACCCAGAAAGTTCTTTCATTCCCCCTTTCAGGTAGGCCCTACTACCTCTCACCCAAAGGAAACCACTGCTGTCATTTCTCTTCATGCAGTTAGTGTCGTCCAATCTTGCAATTCGTAGAAATATAATCAGTCTTTTGTACCAGCTTGATGTGTTTCTGAGACTCATCCATGTTGTGGCATATGTCAATAATTCATTCTCTAGTAACTGTCAAGTAGCATTCCATTTTAAGGATAGCCCTAATTTGTTCATCCATCTACCTGCTGAGGGAAATCTGGATCATTTCAAGCTTTGACTATTTGTGTATAAAGATGCCATGAACACTGATATACAGACATATTCCATTTGTCTTAGACAAATACCTAGAAATGAAATGGCTGGTTCACAGGTTAAAGAGCATGGATAATTTTGTTAAGAAACAGCCAAATAGTTATTAAAAGTAGATACACCCCCCAGCAATAAATGCATTCCATATTCACCAACATGAAGCACTCTAGGTTTTTCAATTTTAGCAATCTTAGTGTGAATACTATTGTGGGTTTGGAAAATACCTTTTAAAATGTATATACAGTAAAAGTAACTTTGGTGAACAAATCTAAGAGTTTTAGTACATGTGTAGATTTGTTATAACCACCATCACAGTTGGGAAAAAGCAGTTCCTTTACCCCTCAAAAGCTCCTTCCTGCTGCCTCTGTAGTTGCAATCTACCCTAGCCCCTGCTGGGCCTAGATCTGATGTCTGTACCTAGAGGTGTGTCTTCCCCAGAATGTCCTATACATAGAATCATACAGTAAGTAACCTACCAAGACTGACCTCTCCAGTTAGCATGCCTTTAAGACTTATATTGATGTGTGTCACTGTCTTTATTGCTTCCACCTTTTGGCAATAAAGCCGTGACAGACATTTGTACAAAAGTTTTATACAAACACTGATTTTTATCTCTCTCAAGTGAGATTGCTGGCCCATATGGTAAATGGTTGTTTGAACTTTATAATATGAAACTGGCAAACTGTTTTCAAGAGTGGCCATGCCATTTTGCATTCCTACCAGCAATGTGTGAGTTCCAGTTGTACTGGTACTCAGTATGCTTGGTATTATACATGTTTTACTTTACCTATTCTATTAGGTGGCATCTTATCGTGGCTTTAATTTGCATTTCCTTTATGGCTTAACTATTTGATTATTAGCATCCTGATATTAAGCATCTTTCATGTTACTTGCCATCCGTAGTTGGTCTTGGGTGAAATGTTCATCTACATCTTTTGTTCATTTTAAAAACCTGGTTGTTTTCTTGCTGTTGAGTTTCAGTATTTATATAGTCTAGATTCAAGTCATTTGTTAGAATAGATTTGCAAACTTTTTAAATATTTGCTGGCCTTTTCATTTTCTAAACTGCATTTGTCTTCAGAGCAAAAGTTTTCAGTTTTTTAAAACATATATATATTTTAGTTGTCAATGGACCTTTATTTTATTTATTTATATGTGGTGCTGAGGATCAAACCCAGTGCCTCACACATGCTAGGGAAGTGCTCTACCACTGAGCTACAACCCCAGCCAAAAGTTTTCAGTTTTGACGTAGTCCTGTTTATCAATGTTTTCTTTGATGGTTCATACTTTTAGTGTTCTGTCCAGAAACTGTCTAACCCAAGATCACATTTTTTTTCTCTTAAATCTTACAGTTTTACATTTTACACTTAATTTAATGATCCCTACATTTATTTATTTATTTATTTAGGTACCAGAGATTGAACTCAGGTGCTTAGCCACTGAGCCATATCCCCAGCCCTTTTTTATTTTTCAGTGAGTCAGTATCTTGCTAAGTTTCTTAGGGCCTTGCTAAGTTGCCGAGGCTTGGGATCCTCCTGCTTCAGCCTCTTGATCCACTGGGATCACAGGTGTGTGCCACCACTCCCAGTCCTACAGCTAGCCCTACAGTTTCTAGATGGAGCACCAAAAGTATGAACCATGAAAGAAAACATTGATAAACAGGACTACATCAAAACTGAAAATTTGGGGGCTGGAGTTGTGGCTTAGACTATATAGTCTGAACTATATAGTCAGCATATGTATCTGCAAGTGTCATGTCCATAGATTTTCAGATATTTGCAAGAAAATTTGCAACTGTGATGAACAAATGCAAGTTTTTTCTTATCATTATTCCCAAAACAATACAGTATTTACATAGCACTTACATTTGTATTAAGTATTACAAGTAACCTAGTGATGATTTAGAGTATATGAGAGGATGTATGTAATAAATATTATCATTTTTATATAAGGGGCTTGAGGATTTTGGTATACTCAGGGGGTCCTGGAACCAATCTCCTATAGATGCAATGGATGACTGCACAAGGTAGAGGTAGACTTTTTTTTTGGCAGGGGTTGGGGATATACAAATGTCTAATCATTTCATTTATTGTAAAGATTATCTTTTTTGTATTAATTTTACACAATTGTCAAAAATCAATTGACTGTATTTGTGTAGGTCTATTTATTTTGGGGGAGTGGGGAGTACAGGAGATTGAATTCGGGGCACTTGACCACTGAGCTAGATCCCCAGCCCGATTCTGTATTTTATTTAGAGACAGGGTCTCACTGAGTTGCTTAGCGCTTCGCTTTTGTTGAGGCTGGCTTTGAACTTGTGATCCTTCTGCCTCAGCCTCCCAACCTGCTGGGATTAGAGGCATGTGCCACTGTGTCCGGCCTATTTCTTGACTCTGTTCTATTCCACAGATTTGTGTCTAGCCTTTTATTAGTGTAACATTGTCTTGATTTCTGAAGCTTTATAGTCATTCTTAAAAGTAGATAATATGGCTCCTCTAACTTTGTTCTTTCTCAAAATTGTCTCAACTTTTATACTTTTCTTTGTATTTACATATACAGTTTAGCATTAGTATGTCTATATGTAGAGCAAATTTTGCAGGAATTTTGATAGGATTTGAGAATCAGTCTGTCAATATCCACAAAAAGGTGTGCTGGAATTGCATTGAATATATACATTAATTTGGGGGGGAGAACTGATATCTTAACAATATTGTTTTCCAGATCACAAACAGTATTTGCCTATTTACATTCTTTACTTTTCCTTGGTAAAAAAAAAAAAAAAAATATTATTTTTCGTATCCAACATACACAATGTGCAGTATAGTTTTCTTCATATGCTTTGTTAAATTTATGCCTGTGATCATATTTTTAGACTATTGCAATGGCATTAATTTTATCTTTCAAATAAATACTAAGCAGATAGAAATATAGCTAATTTTTTATATATATAAATTTTACATCTTCAGACCTTGATGAAATTGCCCATTAATCTTAGTAATTTAAGGGGAAATAATCTGTAAGATTTTTTGTATATACAATCATGTCCTCTGCAGTTTTCTTTTTCTTCCAGCACCACTTATGCTAGTTATTTCTTTTCTCCCTCCTTCCTTCTTATATAGGACTTCCTTCTCATAGGACTGCTAGTAGAATTTTAAATAGAAATGAGAATGAACAGCATTACCTTTTTATGATAGGGGAAAAGCATTCAGTCATTCCTTTTGTTTGATGTTAGTTTAAAGACACCCCTCCTATTGCTACTTAGCTGAGAATTTTTATCATGAAATGGTTA
This sequence comes from Marmota monax, assembly GCF_021218885.2. Lineage (NCBI taxonomy): Eukaryota > Metazoa > Chordata > Mammalia > Rodentia > Sciuridae > Marmota > Marmota monax. The sequence goes on from NW_026692781.1 coordinate 23,100,962, forward strand.
TTTTTGGAGATGTGCTCTGCTTCTGTTGAGAATCTGATCTTTTTGTTAATATGTTGAAAAGTTTGACTTTTCAATATTAGACTGCATTTCTTGACTTGCTGGTATAAATCTCACATTTTGTTAACCATTTCATATATACTAGATTTAATCTGTCACTTAAAACACCTGGGTCTGTGTTAATGGGAAATATTGGTTCATAAAGTTGAGTTTTCTTGTACTATCTTTGGGTTTGGGTACAGGGTCATCTTGGCCTTATATAGAATGAATTTGGGTAAGATTGATATTAGTTCTTCCTGAATATTTGATAGAATATATATTCTATATATTCTAGTATAGCCATTTGAGAAGGTCCTTTGGGGAAAGATTTAAATTACAAATGCAATTTCTTAAACTGATATTGGGCTATGGAATTTTCTTTTCTTATGCTAGTTTTGGCAATTTGGAATTAGCATGAAATTGTTCATATTATTTCTTTGTTATATTTCTAATGTACACAGGATCTGTAGCAATGTCTTTTTCACTACACAATCTTAGATAACAACTTCTCTTATTTTTGTTGAACAGTTTATGAATAGAGATTTGTGTATTTTACTGATATTTTTAAATAAATACTATTGATTCCATTGCTTCACTGACTTCTGCTCTTGTTATTGGGCTATTAGATTTTCTATTATTTTTCTCACCCCAATTCTTTCCTTTCTTATGCTTACTTTGGGTTTAATTTACTTCTTTTTTTTTTTAGCTGAAGGTAAAAGCTTAGATAACTGGTTTAAACCTTTTCTATTTCAAGCATTTAAGTCTATACATTTTCATCTGAGTTTTAATGATGCATTTCAAAACTTCATTATATTGTGGCTATTATATAGTTGAAATGATTTTAATTTTCCTTGTGATTTCTTATTTACCCCATTAATTATTTTGAAATGGTTAATTTTTAAATATTTGGGGCCTTTCTGACTATTTTACTATCATTTATTTTTAATTTAATTCTAGGGTGGTTGGGAAATATACTCTAAAATTTCAAATCTTTGAAATCTGTTGAGACCATTATGTACTCAGTCTGTCTTGATGAATGCTCCATAAGCACTTGATAGGAATATGTATTAGTTGTTGAGATACTGTTAATATAACTGTTAAGTTAATGTCAGTTAATTCACATTGGATCATAATGTTCAAACCTGTATTCTTTGGATACTCTATCATTTGCTGACTGAGCAATGTTTAAATCCAATTGTGCTGGGGTTTCTACTTTAATTCTATCAGTTTTTAGTTCTTCATGTATTTTGAAGCTATTAGTTCTGTACATATTTATATTTAAAGTACACCTCTTATAGAGAGCACATGGTTTGTTTTTAAAGTTGACTTTAAAAAAATTTTTTTGGTAGTTGTAGATAAACAGCATGTCTTTATTTTATTTATTTTTATGTGGTTCTGAGGATGGAACCATGTGCCTCACACATGCTAGGCAAGCGCTCTATCACTGAGCCCTAGCCCCCAAAAGCTGATTTTTTTTTTTTAAGAGCAGTTTTAGGCCCCCAGAGAAACTGAACTTTATGTATCCACCAAGTGCACACCATTAGCATCCCCCATCAGAGCGGTACATTTAATTGATGAACCTATATTGACACATCACATTCACCCTAAGTCATACTTTATTAAGGTTCACTTTTGGTTTTGCAGAGTTCATGTATTTTGACAAACATATAACAGCATGTATCCATCATTATAGTATCATGTAGAATAGTTTCTCTGCCCCAGAAATCATCTACACTGAATCTATCCATTCCACCCTCCTAACTCACGGTCTTTTTACTGTCTGTAGTTTTGCCTTATTTCTCATATAGTTGGAATCATTAGTAGTTCTTTCAGGGTGGCCTTTTAAACCTTGTAATATGTACTTAAGGTTTCTTCTTTTCATGACTTAATTATTTATCCCTTTTTAAAGCTGAGTATTTTTCATTATCTAGATACACCACAGTTTATTCATTCACCAACTGAAGGGTGTCTTGGTTGCTCTTAAGTTTTAGAAATTTGAATAAAGAAATCTGCATGTAGATGGACACAAGTTTCCTTTGGTAAATACCAAGAAGAGCAATTGCTAGATCATGTAGTAAGAGTATGTTTAGTTATGTGAGAAACTGCTGAACTATCTTCCAAAGTGACTGTACCATTTTTGCCTTCTTACCAGCAATGAATGTGAGCTCTGTTGTTCCACATCATCACTAGCATTTGGTGTGTTGGATTTTCTTCATTCTAACAGGTTGTAGTAGTGTATCACTCTTTGTTTTAATTCGCAATTCCCTAGTGGCATATGATGGTGAATGTTTTTTTTCTTGTTTATTTTTCATGTCTTCCTCAGATCTTTTGCCCAATTTAAATTAGGTTGTTCATATTCTTGTTGGGTTACTCTGTATAACAATTCTTTATCAAATATAATTTTACAATGTTTTCTCCGTCTGTGGCTTGTCTTCATATTTTCTTGACAATGTATTATGAAGAGCAGAGTTCATATTCTAGCAAAGTCAAACTTATTATATAACCCAAGGTTATATATAGGTTTTCCCCTATGTTGTTTTCTAGGAGTGTTACAGTTTTACATTTTGTATTTTGGTCTAGGAAACACTTTGAGTTAATTTTTGTGAAGGCTATCTGTCCAGTTTTTTATTTCTTTAATGTGGATACTCAGTTCTCACATTATTTGATCATAAGACTATGCTTTCTTCAATGTATGGCCTTGGATCTGTTGACCATATCTGAATGGTCTGGATCCTGTTTAACTAACGTGATCACATCTGCTTTTTAATTGGAATTTTTAGTCCATTCCCCTTTCAAACAGTATATTTTTTGTGGAAGTTAGTCATCTTGTTTTTTAATTGCTCCATTTTCTTCCAATGTTCCCCCCTTTCCTGTCTTCTTCTGGATTAAACATACTCATTCTCCACTGCTTTAAGGTCATACTTACATTATCCTTTTAGTGCGTTATCTTTTTTGCTCTGTTCAGTTTTAAAATCCCCCCCCCCCAAGTTTTCAGATTATCTGTATATGTGTGTATACACATTTATTTATTAACTTCACTAATCTCTTGCAACATCTAATAGCCCATACAATGAATTTTTCACTTCAGATATTGTATATTTTAGGTTTTGAGTTTCTATTTTCTTTCCTTCATGTCCTTGAATATACTTATATACTTAACTTTTTAAAGTTTCTAGTAAGTTCTATGAAGCTCTATTAATTAAAAATTCTGGGCCATTTGGGGGTCTGTTTCTAACAGCTTTTTTTTTTTTTGATGGTGGGTTACATTTTCCTGCTTTTTTGCATTTAATTATTTACATCGCAAATAATACTTTGTATGGAGTCTGTATTATGTCATTTTTCTATAAATATTTTTAGTCTTTGTTAGAGTGAGATTATTTCTGTTGAACTTACTGACATGGTCTATGGTTAGCTATTTTTGCAAATGAAGTTTTATCGCATACCCATTCATTTATGTATTTCTGTGGCTGCTTTTGTGCAGTAGTAGAGATGAGTCCTTGTGATATACTTTGTCTCGATCTGTTCATGCTGCTATAACAAAATACCATAGACTGGGTGGTTAGAAACAACAAACTTTTTTCTCATAGTTCTGGAGACTGGGAAGTATACTCAGATTTTGTCTGTTGAAGGCTGGCTTCCTGGTTCACAGATGGTGCCTTTTTTCTTCACAGTGAGGGCAAGGAAGCTCCTGGGGCCTCTTTTATAAGGGCACTGATGCCCTAATATTAATTCCCAGAGACACCACTTCCAAATACTATCACTTGAGGATTAGGTTTTAGCATATAAATTGGGGAGGATATTCAGATTATAGCAATATAGCTCACAAGCCTGTCATATACTATCTATCTCTTTACAAAAACCTTTGCCAACCCCTGTTCCTAGGGTATACCCCTGATTCCTAAGGCATCACATTTCCTGGGCAGTAATTAAAGCCTCAAATGTTCGATGGGGTCTCTCCACTTTGGGTGCTCTCCAACTCCAAGGATTCCCAGTACTGTAGAACATCTGGTATCACTGTTCAACTCCGAAGTCCCAGAGCAGGCGATCTCTTACTAGGCCCTGCAGATCATTTTCCTACATATACACATCCCAGCCCTTATCCTTGATGAGTCCTTTAGCAAATTTCTGCCTTTCCTAGGGTTCTTATAAACTCTGTCTTATAAATTTGATGCTTCAGTAACCCAAACCTCTGCTTCCTCAGCTCAGTAGAATTAACACTGTCTGTCTTTGGGCTCAACTTCTCTGTGATAATTCTAAGGAAGATACTCCCAAGTAAAACCCTAGGATGTTCAATTATGGGATTAAATGTCTTGTGTCCTCCTTTCCTCAAGGAATTACAGTACTGAGCAGCTTTTCCTTCATTGTCTGAAAATACCTGCTCTTCATTGTCTGAAAATACCTGTATTTTGTCCAGGTGAGAGGGCAAATCTGGTACTAGTTACTCTGTATTGGCAAGAAAAAGCTGCTTATACAAAACCAAAGATCCTAGAATACACAGGATAATCTGATGATTCTACGCACAGCCTTTTATTTATGAAACCCATTGAGTTTTCTAAGTAAACTTTTTCATGTTAACCATGTCTGGGTCCCTGAACTGTTCCTCACAGTACAAAATAGATACATGCTGGAGATGAAGAACCAAGACAGTTCTCTTCAAGCAGTTCAGTCCAGTAAACAAAGCAGATATCACACATGTTCTTTCTTCCCCATTGAAATACATCTCTGAAATTGAGCAGGAAGCAGGGTATAATATAGAACTAAAGGTAATTAAAAGCAGAAGGACCCTTTACCAGTATATCATCCTTATCAGGAATAGATATAATGAGAAAATTGGGTAGAATTCATAGAAAGCCAAAAAAGTATATAGCAATAAACATGGTAAAGGTTATTTTTTATACACTTAGTTAGAAAAGCAAATTAGGCATATGCTAGCTTTTGCCTTTTAGGGATCACTTGTATCAGAAACACTCAACTGAATTGTCTTGAGTCCTAAAATTAAAAAGAACTGGGAACAGTTAACCTCATCCATAGAGACTTTCCTGTGCTCTCACATGTCTGGTTCTCTCTACAGTGAAGCTGTTCAGTGTTGTTTTAGTTATCATGAAGTTCTAACTTAAGAGAAGTTATCCAGTGACAGCACCTACTTGGGGAGTACAGAAGCATTGTTGCCTACTTACTGTCCAAACATCAGGTAAGGGTAGGATACTTAGGAGAAACCTTTACACCTATTTTAAATAAAAAGCTTTACATATAATCTCATAGAGACATTTAATTCATTTAAAAAAACTGGCTTTGCTGTGTCTAACCTGTGTTGTTTGATTGGCCCTAGTATAAGGACCACTGAGTTGTGAATACCTGACCAGGGAACAAAGCCTGACTAATAGTGGTCCAAGATATGCAGGTTTGTAAGTTCACAACAAAATTAGACTTTGATATGTTTATTTCCCTTGACAAAGAAAGATCAGAGGTTGGCACATGCTTTCTGTAAAGGGCTAGGTAATAAATATTTTAGGCTTTGCAGGCCACACTCTGTCACAAGTATTCAATCCTGCCATCATAGCATGAAATCAAGCAGCAATAATACATAAAACAAATGAGCAGGGCTGCATTCTGATAATAGGTGTCTAGAATTTGATCCAGGAGCTATATTGCTGTTATGAGTTTAAATATTTTTAGTTTTATAAAATTTTCAAAAGCTTGAAAAAACGTTTTCCTGTTTTATAAATTGCCATTTTTGTTGATTTCTTTTCCCTTCAGTTGATAAGATAAAGCTATTTGTTGTTACTTCACATTTCCTCCAAGGGACCAAATTGGTGAAAAGAATTTTTACAGGGTACCAATATGTCAATGAATCTTACATTATTTTGCATTCTATGAATAAAAATGAAAACTCCCTTCTCTTGGGGCTGGGGCTCAGTGGTAGAGCGCTTGCCTAGCATGTGTGAGGCACTGGGTTCAATCCTCAGCACTACTATAAATAAATAAATTAAAATCCATCAACAACTGAAAACTCCCTTCTCTTGACAGATAAACACTACGAGTGAAGAGTGGTGAAAGGGAGCACTGATTACCAAGTGGCCTGGCGAGAGAAAGCACTGGGCCACATCTTGTGGTGGACAGACCTTCACTGTCTTCCCAAAATGCTGCTGAAGTAGTCTTGCTGCTGCTCTCCTTCACTCAGTCATAACACCTCTACAACATGGGCTGCATGAAATCAAAGCAAACTTTTCCATTTCCTACCACATTTGCACCAGAGAAGCAAGATGAGAATGAAGAAACCTTTATGCCAGAACACGAATTTCTACCTAGGATGCCTTCTCCAGTTCATGTCAATGAGGAAGTGAAGAAACCCCCAGTGCCCAACATTGTGGTGCTTGAATATGCACACCATTTATCCCAGGAAATTTTGCATGATGCCCTGCAGCAGTGGGCACGCAATAACATCAAGTACTATGACATCCCATACATTGAGAGTGACAGCGAGGGCCTTGATGCTGTAGGATGACAACTTTGTTGACCTGTGGATATAGTTGGTGCTAGTTTAAATACATGAAACAGAAGCAAACGCTGGTGTGCATATAAGTACAAATAACTCCATCTGGATGTAGAAACTTGTCTATGATAATGTCACTGGTGTAGGAAAACCTAAGATGAAATGTGTTTTAAGCAGTTCTGTGTTAACAGTAATTTCTACCTGCTGGTTTTTGAAGTTTGGTTATACAAGGGCCAAACGAGGTCCTGTGGCACCCAGTAATCATCTGGAGGTCACACCACTTTCTTCCTGAGGCATAATGGCACCACCAAAGAAAATGCTAAAAGTATCCCAGGTTCTAAATGGTTAAAGTCACTTCTTTAAAATAACCATGTCTGTTAATTTATACCAAAAAAAAAAAAAAAAAAGCCCAGATGTGAAAAGGTTTTTCCCCATAATGCCTTGGCAAGGGAGTGGCACTCAGATCATAGTGATTCATTGTGGATCGTTTGCCAAAACCATTTGTCAAGGATCCCCACTTCTCAACACCTATGACCTAAGATTAGAATACAACCTGTGTAGAAAAGTTCCACCTTGAACCCTGTTCTTAATATATTTTTGTAGATGAAAAGCATAACTACCACCTTGAACCTCAGGGCCCTAACTACAACTGTTATTGAATGAGTCAGACTATGTGTAAAGCCATCTTTAAAGATATAATTTTTAGAAGCCATGACATTAATGTTTATTGCATTGTATTAAGAAGTCCTAGGTTCCTTTTACAAACAACAATCCAGTAAATCTTTAAAATAACAGAAGCCAAGTCAGTAAGGTAGAAAGCAAAACCTGGTATTAATTGTGTGTTAACCTTTGTTTCAGAGATGCAGATGTGGGTACAGGTGGCACTTATTCCCAGACTTTTACTGACCAGTAGAGCAACTCCATTCAGTTTACGTGGGACCAAATAATGCATGAGGATTTACAGTTGTGTTACAGAACAAAATAACACATTCCTCCAAGAAGCAGTACTTGTTTTTTAGTAGTAATATGTGCCCATTGGGCATTTTTAGCCATACACTATGCGATTTTCATAAATTAGGCTTTTTTCTCTTTTTACTGTTATCACGTACACACTTTAGAGAAAAAAAAAACATTACATAACTGAAGATCAATGGTAACATGATTTGGGAGACGGGGAGGAAGATACTGAGAAGACAAAACTTTTAGGAAAAATGGGACTGAGTCTGTAGAATTATCTATTAATATTTGCTACATAGTTTAATTAAATTAGAAAGAAAAATCCTTTTATTAAGATACACCAATGTCACTGAAATCTAAAGGAGGTAGAAGAAGGCTTGTGACTTCAAGATCAATGTATATTTGGCTTTGTATGCAGGCAGAAAGCTACACCTCTAACTTAAAGCAATATTTTGAAACCAAAAATTGAATCAGTGAATTCTTCAAGTTACATGAGCACAGGAAGGGATATGAAGTGATGTCCCAAATTTCAGTGGTTTTGGGATGCCTGATTATTCAACTTGTAATTAATTTGTATAATAGAAAAGCAACCAATCCTCCTCATAGAAAGACCTGAAGTCGTAGTCCGACAAAAAGTTTTTAAATACAAAGTACATTTGTAGCTCATGAAGAAAATTTTGAGGTTTTTTGATTTTATACTAATGACACAGACAAAAACCTAGATGAGGATGTTTTCTGTTTTATATATTACTAAGGATGCTTTTGCTGCAAGGTCATTTGCTATTGGAAAGATATAAATTAAATCTATACTATAATATTGTGGTAAGAACACAAAGCCATACAAAGCTATGTCACTAAATTTTTCAGTATACATAGGGGACATAGACTAGTGGGGTTTGGGTCTAACTAAATATTTTAACTTCAGGTTCCTTCTTTGCCTTCTGCCCCTGTTTCCCAGAGTGTAATAGGAATCTCCGAAAGATCCATATCTAGCTAGAAGTCTGATCTCTGTTGTCACCCTCTCTCAGCACTATGGTGGTAAAATTTTATCATTGAGCACCACCCCTGCCCTGAGTTTTATTTCCATAGAGTATGATGTATATATCATCTAAGAGTTATCTAAAAGCTGCTGTATTATATGTCAACCCATGAACAAGGAGCCACGGGCTTACATAATCAGTGAGTTAGTGGATAAACCAGATGGGAAGATAGCTAAGTAAACAATTTATAGTGCATGTGACAATTAGTAAGAGTTTGGCCTTGATGACAAGAACAGTTTTGGTAAAATTTTGCCTTCTTCATACATTCATATTGAAACACGGGCTTTACTTTATTTTTTTCATAAAAAATAGGGCAACTGAGAAAGGAGGAGACCTATAAAGTGGAATACTGGAGAGAATTATTAGCTACTGGAAAAGGACATATTTGGAGCATTAGTGGTGTAAGGGCCCATGCACACTTACCAGCACAACAAAGACCCTCCAGGTGGCAACTGTGGAGGCTGATCATTAGAAAACAAGCACACCAATCCCTTATTTACAGAGTCACACAACCCCACAATGTGCCCCACTGCTGCTTTCCCAATTGTCTCTTACATACCGTTAACTTTCATGCCTTTGGACCTAGAATTCTCCACTTTGAGTTGCTTTATCAGTTTGTTGCAAACTGCCTGTGGTTATCAGCACTTAAGGCATATTGAAGGCGACAAAAATGATTATCATCTTAATCCCAAAGGAATAATTTATATCAAACCGCCTTAATACTATAGTATGATAAAAATAGCATGGTACTCATACATCCTACTCAAAAATCATTGGTATTCTGAGATGGTGTGGAAGTGTACATTTGCATTACACATGGTAGAAATCAAAAGTTACAGACGCATTTAAGTAATGTCAAGAAACAGTAAAAATAAAATTTTGCTGGCTGTGGTGTTACACACCTATAATTCCAGTCACATGGAAGGTTGAGGCAGGAAGACCTCAAGTTTGAAGCTAGTCTGGGAACCTAGTGAGATTCTGTCTTAAAAGAAAATAAAATGGCTGGGAATGTAGCTCAGTGGTAGAGCAGCATGACTCGCATGCACAAGCCCCTGAGTTCAACCCTCAGCACCTCCCAAAACAAAGAAAAGTTCTAACAAATTCCTGGTTTAATCATAATGCCCTCATCCTGTCTTTACATAAACAAATAAGCCATGCCTTTAGGAGTACTACCTGCACTTTAATTTACAAAACCCAAGTTTTGTTAACAAATTCTCTTCCCTGTAAGAATTAGTTATAAAGTGGTATATTTTTTTCCAAATACTTTTGTGAAAACTTTTTTTTTTTTTTTGGTAACTATACAATAAAAGTCCAGTTGCAATTACATAGCTATAAGTTCTTATTTAATTGAAGGAAAATCTTTTCAATGCTGTATACTTTGACATTTTTTAACATAAAAGACAACATTTTCTGTATTGCTAACAAGTGTAAAGTGAATAAAAATCCACTTATACAAATAATTTCTTGAATCATTTGGGTTCAATTTAGAAGCTTTAAAGATATGAATATAAATATCCAATATCATGACATTTTTATTTCAGATCTGTTCCTGAATTTTTTGGAAGAAACCATGTCAAATAGATTAAGAACTGAGCAATACCTTCTGGGCTTCAAATCTCATAAGAAGGGTATAATCCATAATCTTTGATGTCTTTCTATGTTTTTGTTCTTACACACCTGAAATTTTTTTAGTTTCTGAGGGATGTGGAATTAAGGAAAAACTAGAACAAGTTACCAAATAAATGATAAACTGACCTTTAATTTAAAAATTATTCTTAACTAGAACTTTAAAGCCTTACATACCTTAAAAAACACTTATTTTGTCAATAGTACCAATTATTGAAGATACTTATATTTTAAACTACTTTTAACTATTATCACACAAAAGTTTAAATAATAAAAAGTAGAGCATCTCTGTCTTAGAGACTGGGGGTCCTTATTCTGCCAAATTAGAAAATATTGTAAGTAAAAAATAATGCCTTCATTTTCACCCATGGGAAGATATTCTAATTATTTTAGGGAAGACCAAAGCTGAGTTAAAATACTGGAGAGAGAACCTCATGAGAACTTTTTCTTTTTGACCAAGATTTCTAATATATACAAAAGGAACTCTTATGCTATAGTAACCCAGTTACTGCAAAATACACTCATAAAGGAAATTCTATGATGCATTACCACAGAATCCTCAAAAAAATATCAGGGTCTTTATTTTTTATAATCCACACCTAAGTTTGTTTAGCCAAAACATAAATCACTACTTACTGAAAGCCAAATTTCCCATTTCAAATAGATATAATAACTTGAGAATCTCAAGAGATCTTTGAATTGTCCCATCCTCAGAAAAACGGGGGTTGGTAAGCTTTTTCTGACAAGGATCAGAGAGTGAATAGTTTAGGCTTTGCAAGCCATACAATCTCTGCTGCAACTACTCACATCAAAGCAGCCATGGATGATACGTGCAGATGAACACAGTGATATTCCAATCAAACTTTATTTGTAGACACTCATGAACTTCATGTAATTTTCAGAAGTCATGAAATATTAATTTTTTATTTCCTTTCCCAACCCTTCAAAATTGAAGATACCACTTCTAGTTTGTAGACTACATAAAATGAGGCAGCAGGCCAGACTGGGCTTCTGTGTTTAGTTGTCAACCTCTGCTACAAAATAAATTTTAAAAGTAACAGTCACCTCAAAATTTCAAATCATTGCTTCCCAGAGATTTAAAATAATTGTCCAAATCTTCATCAGTAACTTCTTTTAGATTAGCTGGTTTCCATTTTGGACTCTGGTCTTTATCAACTAAAACTGGCAAAAGAAGACATAGATGTTAGGATATTTCTTTCTATTTAATTACTTATAGAAGCTGTTTTGTAGTAGGCATATTTTGCTATAGTACATTGTTTCCTTTCAGTATATATTTTTGTACATTTTTCTTCTAAATTAAACCCTCAGAGAATATGGAAGGACAGCAATATACCTTTGATGACTGGTGTGGGTATATTCTCATCTACTAAGCTTCATGTCTGCAGATTTAATAAAGCCACTTGAACTAATTCAGTGATATAAACATTCATTTTCCTCTTTCAAGAAAATAATAAGAAGATAAAACTAGTGTTGGTATGGTTGAAAGGGAAGACAAGGGAGAGCAAATGACTCAGATCTGCCACCTCACCTCCACCACACTTAGTTTTGGGAGGAAAATTACTTAAGGTTGAGAGAAAAAAACTTTATGCATAATTAAATGTGGACATTGCTATTCTGCTAAATCCACTAGCTCAGATAGCTCTGAATTAAAAAAAAAAAAATCAGACCACTGTCAGGTTATCATGAAGCCTTGTTCTTCTCTTGTTTCAGTGTGGTCATCACTTAGTGTAGCCACATAATATCCCCACAGGAGTGTAAGGATGAGGCAATCTATAACCTCTTCTTAAAAAATAAGAAGAGCCATGTTTACTTCCTGGTTGTGACAACACATTACAGTTATACATGTTTTCGTTTGGGAAACTGGGTAGAGGGTATACAGGATCTCTACATTATTTCTTACAACTAGATGTGAATCTACAAAAAAATTTTTTTTTTTTAATTTTATGGTTGGGGTAGCAAATTTCAACTATGCTTAAAATGTGCATATTTAGGGTTGGGGCTGGGGCTCAGTAGTAGAGCGCTCAACTGGCACATGTGAGGCACTGGGTTCGATCCTCAGTACCACATAAAAATAAATATACTGTGCCCATCTACAATTAAAGAAAAAGTATTTCAAAAAAATGTTCATAATTCTGGTGAATAATAGAAATATTTAAATATACAAACTCTACAAAGACTAGAAAAAACTAATTTTTTTAAGCTAATGAAAAAGCAGTCTGGGAACCAAGGAAGAAGCTTCTCTTGGTAGGTGGAGAAAAGGAAGCTTTATATACAATTAAATGTGGACACTGGAAGCCTTGTTAGAATCTTTTGTTTTTGGAGGTTTGTTTTGTTTGTTTTAGGATGGGGTGTGTCTGTGTTGCCCAGGCTGATCTCAAACCAGCCTTCTGAGTAGCTGGGACTACAGACAGGCATGCACCATCACTCCCAGTTTGTGCTGGAGGCTGTTAGGTATGGCTGTCTGGGATTCTGCAATCAGATCAGTGGTGATGTTAAACACTGATGTTCTGATGCCTACTTTTGAGTCTTCTGACCAATACTACCTACCCTCCTTGAAGTTCCACTGAAGGACAAAAGAAAAGAGAATACTAATCAAATCTGGGTGTTATTTCAAATTAACAAAAATTTTTGCCTAGGATAGAAAGAAATTCTTGCCATATAGGCAATTGTTTTTTTCAGAAGGTCTCCTAAGATACTGTTTAAATTCCATTTGGTAGCTACTTAGCTCTACTAAGATAACCCATTTTTATTTCCTTCTATAACTAGATAGAAGTTTATTCTAGATGTTAAGAGTAAGAATTTTTGCAACTTTTCTTAATTTGCTAACTCATTTCTTCTAATTTGCTAACACATTTTTGTAGTTAGAAAATTGTAGCAAGAACATGAAATAGTTTTAGCCAGAATAAATATTGCTTTCTGAATAAAGAAGCTGTGCTAAAGAAGAGGCAACACACCTTCTCTCATTTGAAAAGTAGCTTGATAATCACTTGCTTTATGAATCAGAACTCTAGATATCACTGCTTGACTTCCAACTTTTTTCTTAAAATAACTGCAAGTATTTATCTAAAAATAATACCTCCCTTTTTGAAGAAGAGCTATCATAATATATCATGACTACTTTAGCAACACAATCCAAGGTAGTACACAGGTCCTCCTAAAATCAGAGATGTAGGCACTAATCCCATGCAGTGAGAACTGGCAAGGAATTAGTGGGGAAAACGCATATTGTACTTGATTTCTATAAAACATAGCCATTTGCTCTGACTCAACTCCATTGTCTTCCAACCAGATTTGTACTTGGTGCTTATTTCTAATAATGTTATATCATGCCAGAAAAGAAGAGAATTCTACAATAGTCTCTGGTTTTTACCAAAGCTTTGAGTTCAGAGAACATAACCTTTTATTCAGATAAAAATGTATATCTAGAGTCTATATATCAAGATGATTAATAAAAACATAAGAAAATTAGATGTACAAAATATATGCAGAGAAAAAATTCATTTTATACAATAAACAAAAACTCCTTAGAAAGATGAGGGTTATTCATAAAAGGAACTGTGGCAAGTTTGTTGGGAAAAAAATATCACTTTACTTGCTTTTTCTAAAAATGCTGACTTTAGATGTGAGAAGTAAAAATGGAAAGTATAACGTCAAATGCTTTTTCTCCAGCAATGTTTAACTGCTCAGATACAGGCAAGGAAAGTAGATGGTAGGATTCAACCACTGCCCAATTTAACCAGGCCAGTAACAAAAGAGGAAGAAGGGAAGGAGAATTGAGGGCTTTTGCAAGGAGTCAGCAGCAGGATGAGTCTACAAGCTCATAAGGCAGTCCATGTGACTGTAAAAGCAGGATTACTACTTGTATGTAAATTAGGGAGAAGTAACCAAATTAGGTGAACTTTAAGAGCAATATTAGTTTCAAGACTGAACTTCCCTTTATATCCAGTATATTTAAAAACACATAACTTGCCAATTTTTACAAAAGTTTAATTTTCACTAATAAAACAACTACCAACTTTAAGTAACATTGTATGCTCACAAATCCTATTTCCCTGATATCTAAGAAGGAAACACAGCTATTTGTTACTTACCAGCTCTAACGCCTTCATGGAAGTCATGACCTCTCTGAAAGAAAATTGAGGTTAATGTAGGAGATTTCTAGGCATCCTTATCCTGGGTTATGTCTCTTTTTCAGCCGCTGCAACCTCCCTCTCCCATGACCATAAACCAATGACATTTAGAGCCTGACAACTTTCTGATCATCATCTCCAAATTTTATTTGTGAAACTTTGTTCACTGCTGTGATGCTCTTGGTCTTCCTCAGGTCCCCTGATTCCATAACTCTTCCCCCTACACTGGCTTCCTATTGCTCTTCGTACAGTCCAGTCCCCCCAGTCCATTCATAGGTCACTTTTCCTGGAAAATGCCTCATCTTCCTCAAACGTCCTCTCTTTTATACTATTCTAGCAAAATCCCTGCACCAGCAGAACCCGACCACTTACCTCTGTCTGAATTTGAGCAGCTTAATCTAGCTGAACAAAAATCATACAACTGTAAGTGGTTTTGTTTAAAATTCATGATCACAACTCTCAAACAGGCACGGAAAACTATCCAATCTCTTCCCTGTTCCCCAAAATAATAATTTAAACTGTTTATTGCTTTCTCTGCCTCTTCCCCTAGAGAACCCTTTTACAGTATTCTCTAATGATCTAACCTCCTACTTTATTAAAAATAGAGAAGCCCTCATGAATGAACATTCTTATGTTCTCACCACTGAAACATGTATAGCCAACTGCAGCCATCTGAACCTGCCTTCTTTTTCATGACTATGGAGAAAGGGACCATTCTCCTCGCAAGGTCAGTCCTTCCCTACACTCCCGTTCACATCTCCTTTGCCTTCTCAAAAAGTCTGCTTGAGAAAGTTATCTACTCCTCTGCCTGTTTGTTTTCATGGAGTAGATTTATAGGCAGTTTTTATTTTCTTATTTATCTTTTTCTGTATTTTACATTGCCAGTGCAACTGCATAACTGAGTGGGTGAGTGTATGCAGTTCAAGTCACTTCCTAGTTCCACTACACAGTGACCATGTTACCTTGCCTAGAAATTTCTCTAAACCCCAGTTTCCTTATATGAAATGGCAATACCAATACACCCATCACAGGATTCTTTTAATCCATATTCCAGTAGGGCCTGACACATACTAAGTGTTCATAAGTTATTATTAGTATCATCAATATAACCATTTTTCTCAACTGGATCATTCCCAATTTACAAACATGTTCCAGTCCATTCCATGTTACAAAATGAACCTCACAGTCCTAGCTTCTACCTATTTCTATTTCAATAATAATTTTAAAAAAAAAGTTGTATACACATATTGTGTCTACTTTCACATCTCATTTGCCATTTCCTCTCCACTTTCTGCACTCTAACTTCTTCCACCACTACTCTGAAGATTTGACAAAATCACACATGGTTTCAGGGTGATTTACTTCTAAGCTCATCTGCCAGATGCTTTGACAGTGCCACTGCACTCTCTCTACCCCACCTTAAAATGGTGGGGGTTCCCTAGGGCTCAGTTCTGGGATCTCTTGATTTCTAGATGATCTTATCACTCACTGCTTAATGCATCAGCCTGAGTGATGAGCTCTATTAAAGATCATGGCACTCCTCTGCTTAAAAACCATCTAGTGGCTTCCATTTTAATCAGAACAAAAGTCAAAGATCTTACAGCTTCAAGCTCCTGTATGCTCCACCAGACCCTTCCCTACAATATTGCCTCTGACCTCATTTTTCACTCACTACTACATTACCCCTCCCTCCCACATGGCCTCCTTGTTCTTCCTAGCACAGGGAGGTACACTTTCCTCAGAGCTTTGTATGTACAGTTCCCTCTGCCTGGGATGCTCTCCCTCAAGAAATCTACATGGCTCACTACTTTTAGGGTCTTCATTCAAAGAGCAATTCTCTGGTTAACCTATCTGTAGTTTAGCCCCCGCTATGGCTCTGTATTCTGTATCCTATTTTCTGGTTTTTTTTTCTCCTTAGTATTTACACTCAATAGACTTTAGCTACCATTGCCTCCTCAAGAAGTAACTTTAAGACATGGTCAAAAAGAGCTTTATTTCTGATTAGATTAACAAATTTGATGTCTTAATAGCTATTTCAAGACATTAAAATCCATTAGGCATGTCTGCTTTCTTTCTGTAATTAAACTAAATATTCCCTTGACCATAAGTTTATATTAATCTAAAT
Source organism: Marmota monax (assembly GCF_021218885.2). Lineage (NCBI taxonomy): Eukaryota > Metazoa > Chordata > Mammalia > Rodentia > Sciuridae > Marmota > Marmota monax. The sequence continues at coordinate 23,117,390 of NW_026692781.1, forward strand.
AATATGATACTTAAGGGCCCTCTGAACGTAAGGGACAATTCTGCCTTTATAAAGTTTATTATATGGAAAAAAAATCTGACTGAAATATTTCATGATAATCACACTGCCTTTGATTGCTGTCTATGTTTACAATAGTACTTTCAATGTTAATCTACCAACTAAAACACGTAACAAAACTAATATTTTCCATTTATGCATATATCAGCTTATAAGTAATATTCCTCATTTTTGCAGAGAAAGAATTCAGATTTAGAACATTTATGTTCCTTGCCCAAGGTGACAGAGACCTTGCCTAAGAAATGGACAGTTTTCATTTTGAATTCCACATGAGGTCAGAGGCCTTTTTATACACATGCAAATGCAACTGCTATGTCATAAAGGCTTCATGATAATCTGGGTAGCAATACCTCCACAACCCTAAAATTAATTGGCCTGTTTGTTTTCATGGAGTAAATTTATAGGCAGTTTTGATTTTCTTATTTATCTTTTTCTGTATTTTACATGTTCTACACAATGAGCATATATTACTTTCCTAACTAGAAAACCATATTTAAAAAAAAAAATTCTTACCATACATGCTTGACTCATACGATATTCCTCAGTTAATACATCCTTCAAGGTCTGGGAAGACCCCTTTATGAGGTGTCTTAGAGTGATCTTTAGAGATGTTGGAGACATTTGATTAATCACCTTTTGGGGAAAAAACATAGTTGTAAGTTGTAGCCAAATAGTTCCTTTATTGTCTATAATAAGCCAGAGGAATTTCCATGCAAGTCATATTAAAATATGCCCATTAATTCATATGCCAAAGACTCACAAAGGGTTATGGCTTAGCCTAATCCTTCCAAAACACCAAAAAAAAAAAAAAAAAAAAAAAAAAAAAAGTTCTGTTACAAAAAGGGATCATTCCACAGTGGGGTAAATTCTATACTTACAACTTAATGTACCTTTGGGGTTTGCCTGGCATAAATTATGATCCCAACTAAGCAACCAGTGATTATACTTAAATAAAATTAATGTGCATATTACAAAGTAGTAATATTTTCAGTGGACACTTTCTCTTACAATGTAAAGAAAGTGAAGGAGTTAAGAAAGGCAGTAGCTTTTCCTTCCCACTATGTGACTCTAGAAGTGTCTTATCTGAACTCTTCACCTGTAAATAAACCTACTTACCTTGGAAGAGAGAAGACAGAATGATCCAAGTTACTATGAGGCACTCTTCTATAGTATTTAAATAACAAAGTAAGAATTATAGACTGACTTCTTACTACAATGCTAGGCCATTTGTTCTGAATTTAGAGATGCTATTACCAGTGTTCCAATGCATGAGCATAATCGTAACTACCTGGCTGATGAAAGAGTCCATTCCTTGTCAGAGACACCCGATGCCTACATTTTCCTTTATAATTGCAACATATAGTTTCCAGCTTATTGTTCAATGATTGCTCAAAGGTTTAAACTTTATTTTGTGAATTCAAAGAATTCCCCACTTCAAGAGCCTATGTTCTCTGTATTATCCTTAAGTCTGGCGAACAGATTCAAAGAACAAGTTGAGTGGCTAGGACAGCATCTTACCTAGCAGTTGGCAGAGCTTAAGTAGATGACTACCATACAGAAAAGTCCAGGAAAGATCAGTGACCTACATACAACCACAGTGCTGCTGAAGAGAAGACAAGAGAGCTATTACCTAGTTGATACTTCCTGGAAGAGAAGAGAATTGAGGAGGGGAGGGGAGAAAAGAGTAGAAGAAAAGAAAAGTGGATAGGACAGAAATAAAATGATTAAGGGATTTTAAGAAACTGGTTCTTCAAGGGAACTCACCCTTCTGAGCTAGGTGCTTTGTGGACATCATCCCACTTACTCCTACTGCCTGTTCCTGCCTTTCTAGTCACAGGGCATAAGGATAATACCTCACAGCAGTCTGTATGCTGTGCCAGGAGGCCTCTCCTTTGGCAAGCAGACAATGGGTCCATTTTGTTGAAAAATCTACTAGTTTTCTTTAGTAGGATCAATACCCATATATTGTTGTGAGTACCTGGAAGTGAGTACTTGGAAGAACTTTATTCATAATGCTGAAAATTATACTGAAGGGAAAAGCCACCTTCTGGCTTTTTTTGTCTACAGGTCAGTGAAACCACAACTCCCTCATCAACAACATTGTAGTATGTGAGCCCACAGTTATTCCTCAGCAAAACTGTAAGAGCTCACTGCTTATGGTTTCCATTTTGATTTTGCAAATTGCAAAAATCTGTCTTTTGTTATACTTCCTCAGTTGGCTGAGGAAGTATATTCCATAAGAAAGGCACTAAGGGCCCCATTTATTTGTCACCCACACATGAAAAAATGAGGGGAAATGCTTCATCCAAAAAGCTGTTAGACATTTTATGAAATATTGACTATTGAAAAACATTTCTGTAATACTGATACTGCATAAGAAAAAACTGGCATACTGACAACCTAAGGGTTTAACTATTCTTAGTATGCTAGCAATTTAACATTGAGGCTTGGAGTTAGGCTCTAGGACCACAGAGCTCTAAGTTGGAATCCCAGCTCTACCACTTCCTAGATGACTGACCTTAGTCTCCTCATTTGTAAAAATAAGGCTAATACTACCACTTGCCTTGTAAATGGCATGGCAATAAGGGTACTGCAATGCATCAGAAACACAGTAGAATAAGGATGTACTGAGCACATCCCCATAGCTCTTAGGGAAGTATGTTAATATGTTTCATTACACTTTGGGAAAGGAGATGGGAAAGATGAGGAATGAGGAAACCAAACCCTGATATGAATCTGTCCAAGGTGACATAGAAAGTGAGTTAGGAACCAAACCCAAAGGTATTAACTCCAATTCCTACTATACAAGGCTATAAAAGTAGTCAAGATTGTCAAAAGCTGCAGAGAATTCAAAAAGAAAAAGGATATCACATCAGGTAATGAACAGAAATGACCAAAAACTCATGTAATTTTGATGGTGGAAGACAAAGTAAGGAAGACAATGTCAAAGAAAGGCATTTTAACTTGTTTAAGAGTAGAAAAGCTTTGAAAATAATGGCATAAGAAAATGTGCCAATAACTCAAGACGGTAAACCTGAAGATACTGAAAGGAGGAAATGACTGATGCAATTAGTTCCTACACAGGAAGAAAAAGATGGAATGAGCACACAGATGGGGACTTTTCCCTTGGCAGAGAAGTGAGAAATGTATTAGAATCAAAGAAAGATGAAGAGAGTCAAATCAGCCATGGATTTGTTAGTACAGACTATTCTGAAAATTTTGATGAACAATTAGGACTTGCATCTTTGGCTATGCCAGAAATGTGTATTGATGCAATTCTGTACCCACACAACCTAGTGAACATGTTTCTACTCATTGTAAAATACTGGTCAGTGTTCTAATCAATTTATCTGACCCATTAAAGATTGTCTCCTGTACATCAAGGAACCAACTTCTTTTTTCCTTTACTTTTATCAAAATGATTCACATTTTAATTTCAGATCATTAGAGTCTACTCTGAGGAGTAGAAGTGTCTACTTCTGAGGAGACAATAATAAACAGGACATGGTCCTTGCTCTCGAGGAGCATTGTGTCACTATAACCACTGCCTGCTGGATAAGAACCCTTCTTTCAAGACTTATCAAAATTCAACAATAGAAAAACTCAAGATGTTGTCTTTCCTCCTCCCCCCGTCTTAGAAAACCCAATAACACATCTTGTGACATGCACTGTCAATAGAAAAATTATGTGCAATAAGGGCTGATATAAAACTAGAATATTCAGTACATCTATTAACACAATTAAAACATTTTATCAAGTAGGTCTTGGGGTTGACTGAAAACGTATATAGGTATGCCCCTATTTTTTCTTTCACTATGTGAACTTAGAAAATGTTCAGGTTTTTTCCATTAATAAATAAGGAAAAAGTCTAGAGTTAATCCTCAAAGAAAGAATCTGTTATAGTTAATTTTAAATGTCAACTTGACTGTCTCAAGGGATGACCAGATTTTGGATTAAACACTAATTCCTGGGAATGTCTGTGAGAATGTTTCTGGATGAGATGAGCATTTGAATTGGTGGACTGAGCAAAGCAGAAGACCCTTCCTAATATGAGTGGATAAATCCAATCCACTCAGAGACTGAAGAAAACAAAAAAGGTAGAGAAAGATGGGTTGGGCTTCTCTCTCTGCCTGATTCCTTATGCTGGGATATTAATCTTCTCAGGCTTTTTAAATTTAGACTCTTCTCCTCTCAGGCTTTCAAACTCTAGCACTGGCTCTCCTGGGTGTTCAGTTTGCAGACAACAAAATATGGAACTTCTCATCCTCCATAACTGCTTGAGCCCAATATCTTATAAAACTTTTTATATATTAATTATACAGATTACACACACACACACACACACACACACACACACACAAACACCTATCTCCTTTTGGTCCTGTTTCTTTGAAGAATCCTAACACAGAATTCTAAACTTTGGAATTCATGTATATCTCGATCATTTTACTTTTTAAAATGCATTTAAAATAGTTCAATCCCCAGCACCATTAAGAAAAAGAATAATTACTTTTAACATACTATATTACAGACAAAATTTTTTAAAATCATCTGATCATCCCAATAGCTGCAAAAAAGTATTAATGATAAAATCCAACCTTTATTCAAACCAATAATCACCAAAAAACCTTTTAGGTGATTAAGACTAGAAAGAACTTCCTTATATTGATTTAAAGAAAAATTCCATAGAAAACCTATAGTAGTCAATGATTTTAATGTTCTTAAAGATTTTTTTCCCGAGATTGGGAATAAGACAAAGATGACTATCATCTCATCACTTCTACTGAACATTTTGCTAGAGGTGTTGAAGCAGTGTAGGAAGTTGGGGCAGTGTGTGGGGACAGGCAGTCAGAATAAGGAGAGAGTGACAGGAAGAGAAAAAAGAACCAAAGGAGGAGAAAGGGAAAAACGTGAAGAAGGAAAGTATATGTACAAATAATTCAAAGTAATCTGCAAACTATAAATGACTCAATGAGTTTAGACAAGTCACTGATATAAGGTCAACATACAAAATTCAATTTCAATTTTATGTCTACATATCAACAAATAAAAAATGAATTTTTAAAATGATACCATTTACATTGAAACCATTTAAATATCTAGGAATAAATTCACTGCATGATGCAAATGCAAGTCCTCTACAAAGAAAGTTACATCATCACTAAGAGAAATTAATGCACCTAAATACCACACCTTATCTGTGGAATTGAAGACTCAACATTCTGCTTTCCCCTTGGAAGTCTGGAATTTTGGTGTGTGCTAGGCACAGTGCCTACAGGTCTAGTCCCTAGGGAAAGCCTTGTACACCAAGTCTGTAAAGTACTTCACAAGTCTTGTCTCAACCAGGTGCTAGAGGAATTATGTAAGTCCTGTGTCACTCCAGTGAAAGAGGACTCTTGGAAGCTTGCACCTGGTTTCTTCCAGATTTCACCCCATGTGCCTTTCCCTTTGCAGATTTTCCTTTGTATATTATCATAACATGACTACAACTATACGGAAGTCTCCAGAATCCTTCTAGCAGATAGCCAAACTTGGGGGTATTCTTGGGGACTCTTGATATAGAAGACAATGACCTATATTGCCTTTTAGATTCCTATGTTCTTGAGGATCCTGAAGCCTTAGTAACACATCTATTAATATAAAAGCTTACAGAGATGGCCATGATTTCTTAAACAGAACATAAAAGAAAACCTATAGTAATCAACAATTTTAATGTTCTTAAAGATTTTTTTTCTTTTAAGAAATGTTCTTAAAGATTTTTATCTTTAAGGATAAGTTGGATTAATACTAAAATTAACAGTTTATGTTCATCATATGGCACTATTTAAGAGAGAGAGAGGGTTGGGGTTATAGCTCAGTGGTAGAGCGCTTGCCTTGCATGTGTGAAGCGATGGGTTCGATCCTCAGCACCACATAAAAATAAGTAAAGTTATTGTATCCATCTACAGCTAAAAAAAATTATAAGAAATAAAAAATAAAAGAGAGAGAGAGAGAAAGAGAGAAAAGGCAAGTCACAGAGAATGACTAAATGAAAAAGAAATAATGTCATGAGTTGATAAGGCTGTAGAACCAACCAATGCTCAAAAGTAAATGTATAATCATATTAGGAAATTATTTGACAGTAATAAAAATGTATGCATATTTGATGACTTTGCTACCAAAAGACATACAAAAATATTCACAGAAGCTGTTTATATTCTTATCTTTATATAGTGAATTAAAGTCCATTCACCAGAAATGTATGTTGAAATTATGTTCATTTTATTGACAGTATCTTCTAAAGAGCAAAAGTATTTAATTATATTAAAGATCATCTTACTAGGGGTGGGGATGTAACTCAGTGATAAAGCATTTGTCTAGATGTGTAAGGCCTTGAGTTCAATCTCCAGTACAGCAAAAAATAAATTAAGGATCATCTTACCAACTTATTTATTTTTTCTGTTCATTCTTTTTCTGATATCAGAAAAAGAATGAACAGAAAAAATAAATAAGTTGGTAAGATGATCCATATATATATATCTTGGCTAAGCCAAATTCACAACAGAATTCATTTCTGCTTTCTTTTTTAAGTGGTGAGCCATAGCATTTACATTCGGATGTATAATCCATTTTGAAATGCATGTGGTGCAAGGTAAGAGTCAAGTTCTTTTTTCCCTTGCATATGGATATCTAATCATTATAGAACCATTTGTTGAAAAGACCATCTTTCCCTCACTGAATTACCTGAGGACTTTAGAGTAGCCTTCGCTTTAGTGTTCAATCAGGTGTGAGCTGTCTGGCTGATAGGAAAGTGAATTCAACCCAGACCTGAATGAGCATTGTTCCTTATTCAGACCACTGCTTTCCTGTGACTCTTCCCTTGGTCTTGTGGAGTTTTACCTAAAACACATACAGATGAATATTCTGGAAATTCCTCCACAAAGAAAGCCAATAAAACCTTTTTTCCCTTCCCTCAGGGACATAGGTAGTTGTTTCATATATTTTGTCCAGTTTTCTACTTGTTTACAGCAAAAGAAAAGTTCCTTTCACAGTTAATTCTTCATGAATGAAAGCCTACCACTTTATGTTGAAACAGTATATTTTATGAATAATTCTCAAAGTTTATAAAAAGATGAATGAAACCTTCAGGTTGAATTTCTCTTTTTAGTATTTTGCTCTTTTTAAAAATCTATGTTTGGGCTATCACTCTTAGTTTTCCTATCCCTTCTCCTTTTTTTGGTGCATAAATCCTTTAGAGTCCTCTCATAGCCCTGTATGCCAACTTCTTTGGGAACAAAATTGTGTATCATTTACTCTTCACAAAATGGGTATTTTTAAACAAATACATAATCTCACATTGCTAACTAGAAAGAAGAATCACAAGTTATCTTGTTTTTAAAATTTGTTCTAATTAGTTACACATGACAGCAGAATGCATTTCGATTCATTGCACACAAATGGAACATAACTTTTCATTTCTCTGGTTGTACATGATGTAGATTCACACCATATGTGAAGTTAAGAGGAACTTATATGCCCTCTCTCTAAGCCTTCACACAATAGGCCATCCCCTATCAACAACAGAGAATACAATTAAATGAGTCAAAGATAACTGGTTTCCTTGGCCATTCACTCAGGATCATCTTCCTGGATATAAACAGAACCTATTGTTCCCTGTTCTTGTTTCTCTGACTCTGGCCATGGACTTCATAGAGCCTAGCTCTCCTAAGGATTGGTTGTCCATTTAGATCTCCTTCCTTGGCTTAGTGTTCTTACCAAGGGCTTAAGGGTAGGAAGAAAAATTCCGATTTTCTTCTTTGTGTGCTCCTTTGTTTACACTGCAAATGGATACTTGAAGAACCTTCTTTATTTTGGAGAGCCTGGTAGTCTCATCATCAGAAATGGGAGATTCAAAAAGAAGAGGGAGTTTTGAGCTGGGGATTTAGCTCAGTGGTAGAGTGCTTGGCCAAAAGAGGCGGGAGGGTGGGGCAAGGAGCCCTTTCAATAAGTCAACACAAAAAAACTCTGAAAACACAATTTAAAAATTGGCAGAAGACTTGAAATTTATTCAAAGAAAACATATATTTGTATATCAACAAATATATGGAAAGACATTTAAGAACACTAATCATTAGGAAAATTCAAATCAAAACTACAATGAGTGGGCTGGGGTTGTGTGTGGCTCAGCAGTAGAGCACTCGCCTAGCACGCGTAAGGCCCTGGGTTCGATCCTCAGCACCACATATAAATAAATAAAGGGTATTGTATCCAATTACAACTTAAAAGAAAAAAACTACAATGAGCTATCATCTCATAAATATTAACATTGGTAGCCATTGGGATGTCAAAAATAACAAGTGTTGGTGAGGATCTGGAGAAAATGGAGCCCTTATACTGTTGGTAGCAACATAAAATGAAACAGCTATATGGAAAATAGTACAGTTACTCCCTGAAACATTAAAAACAGAATTACCCTATAATCCATATGGGTACATATCCAAAAGATTAAAAACATGGCCTCAAAGAGAGACACCCATGTTCACAAGAGTATTGTTCACAATAGCCAAAAAATGTAAACAAAATGTAATATAACCATGCAATGCAGTGATATTCAGCCTTCAAAAAGAAGGAAATTCTGGCTGGCACCTGTCACTATATGGATGAAGCTTGAAGACAAAATTCCAAGTGATAAGGAATTCCAAAGGAAAAGTTCTATGTGATTTCAATTACATGAGCACTAAAATTCACAGAAGTTCAAAGTAGAGTAGGATTATTGCCAGCAACCACAGGGACAGTGAAAGTCAGAGTTGTTTAATTTATCTAATAGAGTTTCAGTGGAGGCATGCCTGACCTCAGCCCCTAAAGACCCAATCGTCTCACCTGACCTTGGGACACTGCCCCCCTTCATTGTATGGGAGGCAGAATTTTTTGTTCCCCAATAAAAGTGCACTCCCTAGCGTGTTCTCTCTCTCTCGCTAGCCTCTTTAGTAAACCTCGCTACTTTAATGGGTAGCTAGAGGCTAGCGGTCCTGGAGCTGGTTTAAAGGTAATTAGAGTCTGTCTCTTTAATTCAAACTCCCTTAGGATTTCTCACATAGCCGAACCTTCACATATAAAGTCTGTGTTGGCTGCAGGCTAAACTCAGTTGTGTACACATTTATATAAAAATAGCTTTTCTTCTATTATCAGTTATTCTATAGAAAAATCAGAGTCCTTAACTCAGAAATACTACTTAAGACTTAGCTATTATAAATAAATATAATCTCTTACTAGTTTAAATAGGATCACATTTCCATTAAACCTCTTGCTTAAAAAAATACTTCATATTAAACAGAATTCATCAATTAATATCATAATTTCAAAATATCATCAGGTGACTATTTATTTTGGAGAGCCTGGTAGTCTCATCATCAGAAATGGGATAAAAATCTTTATGATAAAAATCTTCCTAAAAACTCCCATAGGACAAGGGGGACTTCTTGGAAATGAAACAGGGTTACAAAAATCCCTATCTGTTACATTCAAAGGATATAATCCCAGCTTGACTTTGCCCTCAAGAGCAGGCCAATGTTTACTAGAACTGCTTCCCAGGCCTTAGGTTACGACCACCACAGACCACTGACACCCCTCAGAGAGACTTCCGCACTCTAAGACTTCACCATATCAGAGAAGAAAGAATCCATAGATTACCTTCAACTGCTCCAGGGCAAAAGGTGAACCATCTTGCTGTAAATTTTCAATAATCTGTTCCACAGTGTTGGCTGAAAAACATCTAAAAAAAGGAAACATATTTTCACCAATATATATGCAAGTGATTTCCCATTTCCAGAATAACCAAGAATCTGAGAACAAGCTTCCCCCAGACCCATTGCAATAATGAAGAGTTTCTTAACCTATTTTATAGGATAACGAAACAGAATTATTACTCCCCTGGGTAAGGGTTTCACAGTCTACCATCATTAGTGCAAAACAAAACCTAAATCTTCTCTTTTCATTTGCTTTCTTACATCCATAGTACTTATATGTAAATAAATATTTCAACTAAAGAAAACCTGAAGCTTGTAAAATGAAGAGATGAATTTATTATTTTCCAATAGTTTTCTTCTTATTTCCTTAGGCCAGTCTGTCAATTTCTCAAATCTTTCAGACAGATTTCTCCTATAAAACCTTTTGCTGGATGCTTTAATAAGACCTTCAAAGAAGATGATTTTACAAAGATAAAAGATAAGTTAGTTCAATTATTATTTTCTAGCCTTTCTTCCCCAGTTTTTTAAAAAAAGGACTTTGAATTAAACTAAATTAGCATGGAAGATTAGTTAAATATAAATGATTATTTCCCTCTAAAAGAGATGGGCAAGAAGTTACTTTCAAATTTAAGTGAAAATAAAAGTACACCTCACGCTATATGATCATAGAATTAAGTATACTGCCAAATACAACATAATTACAATGTTAGAAAATTCAATTTAATAGTTTTCCCAAAGGAATAAATATAATTAAGATGTCTTTTAAAGTACCTGTTTATTTTGTCCAGGTGTTCCTCAAGAATAAAAGACTTGTCTTGATCAATCTTGGACTGTTTGAAAAGAAATAATTTGAATTCAAAAATTTTTTAAATCCATAAAAATTATATTTTAATGATATATTTGTGACAAATAATTACGTTCAGTCAAATTATATCTAACGGCGTACGGGGGTTGCTGAAGTGCTGAGCGTGGTGCTCAAAGCAGCGGCTTTAGTAGAGATTTCGCACAGTCTGTTAAAGCTCCTTTCACCGTTAATCTGTAGTGGACCACTTTGCTAAGGAGCAGGAAGAACAAAGAAATCAAAAAAGAGACGCTTGGCTGCTCAGAGCCGCGGGCGCTTTGCTCCCATCTGCTTCCTCTTTCGCTTCGCTCCAGGCAGAGAAGCTGAATGTGTAATCAGCAGTGGATTGTAAGTACCCGAGGCAAAGAAAGATCAGTGCGCCCCGCCTTTTTTTTTTTTCTTTTTTTTTTGAATATTTTTTATACAGGGAGAGTTTGTGGATTGGGATTGCTGGCGGGGCTGTGGTTTCTGTGCCGAAAATCCACTCCGTGGGAGCCGCCATTTGCTTTCTGCTTGCTGTCTTGATGGCTCTGTATACACTGTCCGGCAGCCGCACCTAGAGGTTGGAGCTGGGCTGCGTGCCGAGCCCTGTCCTCCGAAGGCTGGACTGCAGCCTCGAGCGTCTCTGTGGCCTGTTCACCGCTGCACCTTCGGGCAGAGCCTGCTCTGGGGTCGTTCTGCACCCCCCTGCCAGGGGACCCGTGCTCCGGAGGAGGGGGACGGAGAGCCGCGGCGGCAGCCGCTTGGGCCCCTGGGGCCTGGCACCTGGCTGAAGAGCTGCGGAGGCCAGGGCGGCTCTGCTACGGTCGCAGACAAGCGCGGACGCTCGTCAGCGCGGCCCAGAGTTTCATTTCTAGAAATCTGGACTGGAAACAGAAGCAGCAGTTTGTATAATCCCAAGAACTTGCTTATGCCAGGAAGCTGTAAGGGCAACATGAATATTACTGAGGAGATGTAACATGGTGGCAGGCGCAGAGAGATCAAGTCTCTGACATCTTCAACTGCTCGGGCATAGGGAGCCGTAAACTGTCTAAATGCTGTTTGCTCAGGATCACTAGGCAATGCTGAGCTGACGTGGATCTGGGGTGTACAGGCTGGGCCCCTCAGAACACACACACACACACAGCCCGAATCGGAGGCAATTAAGCTCCGGTTCGCCTGCTTCGTGTGACTCAGCACTAACGATCCCGCTGAAATAATTGGCCGGCCCTTAGGAACTTACAGAGGTAAAAGCCAACCGAGCCTTCATAGGCAGTGGCCACAGGACTGAAACGGGGATTGGGAGAGACAGTCAGGACCCACCCGTTGCATTGGTCATCTGGCAAAGGGAACAAACGGTCACCATTTGCATGGGATATCACCATGGCAGAGAAATGGCGTCACGGGCGGAGGAGATAACTGCATTGAAACCAGCGCGACAGGTGTGTAATCCCCTAGCCATCTCTCTCCACACAGCGGGGAAACCTTAAGGGCCACTCCCAGCTCTCCTGTGAACGCAATAACCAGACCGAGGGAATCAGGAGTGGCGCGGAACTCCCGGCTACCGCTCCCACCAGTGCTGACAACTGAGGTCTCTTGCACCAGCTACCGGGGGCGTGGCTACAGGAGGGCAAGCAAATTCGCTGGGGGATCTCAGCCCCAAGCTCTACAAACTTAGGGTCTGAGGGAGGCAAACAGGGAGAGTGAGCCCAGGTGTTCATGAAAACAGGGCTCCCAGGAGCAGCAGACCTGGCGTGTAGCCAGTATTGTGGTGAGCGCCACAGGTGAGCACGGCCTGGCTTGAGGAAACACAAGACAAGGCCCTAGACACTCAGGATTGGAGACCCGCCCAGTCTAGGAGAAAGAGCTGCTGCACAGTGAATGGTTCCCACCTATTGAGAGGAGAAGCTTGGCCCAGTGGGCACAGCTCCACCTACTGGAAGAGAAGTTAATAGAACTCTAGGACTGCATTTATTATTATTATTATTATTATCATTTTTTTTTCTTTTCTTTTTCTTTTTTTTTTCTTTTTTTTTCTTCTTTTTCTTTCATTTTCAATTTTTATTTGTTGTTGTTCTTTAATTTTTTTTCAATGTTTCTATTTTTTTTAATTTTTTTAATTTTATTATTATTATTTTTTTTAATTTTAATTTTCATTTTTTATTATAATTATTATTTTTGTTAAAATTTTTTTTTCGTCTTTTCTTTCTTTCTTTATTATCTAATCTTTGTTATTCTTGTTTCTTTTGTCTTTTCATTTCTTTTCAATCTTCTTATTCCCCCTTCCTTGAATTCTACCTGCCTACTCTCATTCTCTTTAGTGACTTCTTCCCTTCCCTTCTAATATCTTTCCTCTCAAGCATCAAATAAATCTATAAGAGTAAACAGTAACGCAGCAGTCAAACAGAACAAGAAGTAACATGAGCAGCATAAAAAAGCAAGGAAGAAAAGGAGTACAAACAATGAAGGACAGCCTAAATATTCAGGAGGACCTAGAGTCAGCAGAAAAATGGTCATATAAAGAACTCAAGGAATACCTTAGACAGATGGAATGGAACCTTAAAGAAGATACGAGACAGCAAATCCAAACAGTGAAAGAACACTTTGAAAATGAATTACATAAACAGATAAAAGAAGAAGTTAAGCATCTTTATCAGGAGATTGAGATTATAAAAAAAAACCAAACAATAATTCTAGAAATGAAGGAAACGATAAACCAAATTAAAAACTCAATTGAGAGTATCACTAACAGAGTGGAGCAAGTAGAAGCCAGAACATCAGATAATGAAGACAAAATATATCATCTTGAAAAGAACCTAGCCAACTCAGAAAGGCTGGTTAAAAACCACGAGAAAAACATCCAAGAGATATGGGATAACATAAAGAAACCAAACCTACGAGTCATCGGGATAGAAGAAGGTACAGAGATTCAAACCAAGGGAATGAGTAACCTGCTGAAAGAAATAATTACAGAAAACTTTCCAGAAATAAAAAAGGAAACGGATATACAAATTGTAGATGCATACAGGACACCGAGCACACAAAATCACAGTAGACCAACGCCAAGACATATTGTTATGAAGATATCCAATATACAGAACAAAGAGAAAATACTAAAAGCTACAAGAGAAAGGAGGCAGATTACATTCAGGGGTAAACCAATAAGGTTAACAACGGATTTTTCATCACAGACGCTGAAAGCGAGAAGATCCTGGAACAACGTATTTCAAACACTGAAAGACAATGGATGCCAACCAAGAATTCTGTATCCAGCAAAATTAAGCTTCAGGTACGATAACGAAATAAAAATCTTTCATGATAAACAAAAGCTAAAAGAATTTGCAGCCAGAAAACCAGCATTGCAAAGCATCTTGAGCAAAACACTACACGAGGAAGAAATGAAAAACAATAACCAAAACCATCAGTGGGAAGTGCCTCTATAAAGACAGAGGGCGGGGGGAAAGCTAACCATGGAGAAACAAACTAAATTAAAAAAAAAAAAAGAAGATAAATAATCAAACATGGCTGGAAGTACAAACCATATATCAATAGTAACTCTAAACATTAATGGCTTAAACTCTCCAATAAAGCCACATAGGCTGGTAACATGGATTAAAAAAACAAATCCAACAATATGCTGCCTCCAGGAGACACATCTGATTGGAAAAGACATACACAGGCTGAAGGTGAAAGGTTGGGAAAAAATATACCATGCACACGGTCCTCGTAAGCAAGCAGGGGTGGCCATCCTCATATCGAATAAAATTGACTTCAAGACTAAATTAATCAAAAGGGATAAGGAAGGACATTATATACTGTTAAAAGGAACCATTCACCAACAAGACATAACAATTATCAATATTTATGCACCAAATAATGGTGCTGCGACGTTCATAAAACAAATTCTCCTCAAGTTCAAGAATCAAATAGACCACAACACAATAATTATGGGTGACTTCAACACACCTCTCTCACAATTGGACAGATCCTCCAAACAAAAGCTGAATAAAGAAACTATAGAACTCAATATCACAATCAACAACCTAGACTTAACTGACATATATAGAATATATCAACCATCATCAAATGGATATACTTTTTTCTCAGCAGCACATGGATCCTCCTCAAAAATAGACCATATATTATGCCATAGGGCAACCCTCAGTAAATATACAGGGGTGGAGATAATACCATGCATTTTATCTGATCATAATGGAATGAAACTGGAAATCAATGATAAAAGACGGAAGGAAAAATCCTACATCACATGGAAAATGAACAATATGTTACTGAATGATCAATGGGTTACAGAAGACATAAAGGAAGAAATCAAAAAATTCTTAGAGATAAATGAAAATACAGACACAACATATCGGAATCTATGGGACACAATGAAAGCAGTTTTAAGAGGGAAATTCATCGCTTGGAGGTCATTCCTCAAAAAAAGGAAAAACCAACAAATAAATGAGCTCACACTTCATCTCAAAGCCCTAGAAAAGGAAGAGCAAAACAACAGCAAATGTAGCAGAAGGCAAGAAATAATTAAAATCAGAGCGGAAATCAATGAAATTGAAACAAAAGAAACTATTGAAAAAATTAACAAAACTAAAAGTTGGTTCTTTGAAAAAATAAATAAGATCGACAGACCCTTAGCCATGCTAATGAAGAGAAGAAGAGAGAGAACTCAAATCACTAACATACGGGATGAAAAAGGCAATATCACAACATACACTACAGAAATACAGAAGACAATTAGAAATTATTTTGAAAACCTATATTCCAATAAAATAGAAGATAGTGAAGACATTGATAAATTCCTTAAGTCATATGATTTGCCCAGACTGAGTCAGGAGGATACTCACAACTTAAACAGACCAATAACAATAGATGAAATAGAAGAAGCAATCAAAAGACTTCCAACCAAGAAAAGCCCAGGACCGGATGGGTATACAGCGGAGTTTTACAAAACCTTTAAGGAAGAATTAATACCAATACTTTTCAAGTTATTTCAGGAAATAGAAAAAGAAGGAGCTCTGCCAAATTCATTCTATGAGGCCAACATCACCCTGATTCCGAAACCAGACAAAGACACCTCAAAGAAAGAAAACTACAGACCAATATCTCTGATGAACATAGATGCAAAAATCTTCAATAAAATTCTGGCGAATCGGATACAAAGGCACATCAAAAAAATTGTGCACCATGATCAAGTAGGATTCATCCCTGGGATGCAAGGATGGTTCAATATACGGAAATCAATAAATGTTATTCACCACATCAATAGACTTAAAAATAAGAACCATATGATCATCTCAATAGACGCAGAAAAAGCATTCGACAAAGTACAGCATCCCTTTATGTTCAAAACATTAGAAAAACTAGGGATAACAGGAACTTACCTCGACATTGTAAAAGCTATCTATGCTAAGCCTCAGGCTAGCATCATTCTCAATGGAGAAAAATTGAAGGCATTCCCCCTAAAATCTGGAACAAGACAGGGATGCCCTCTCTCACCACTTCTATTCAATATAGTTCTCGAAACACTGGCCAGAGCAATTAGACAGACGAAAGAAATTAAAGGCATAAAAATAGGAAAGGAAGAACTTAAATTATCACTATTTGCAGATGACATGATTCTATACCTAGAAGACCCAAAAGGGTCTACAAAAAAACTACTAGAACTAATAAATGAATTCAGCAAAGTGGCAGGATATAAAATCAACACGCATGAATCAAAGGCATTTCTGTATATCAGCGACAAAACTTCTGAAACGGAAATGAGGAAAAACACTCCATTCACAATATCCTCAAAAAAAATAAAATACTTGGGAATCAACCTAACAAAAGAGGTGAAAGATTTATATAATGAAAACTACAAAACCCTAAAAAGAGAAGTAGAAGAAGATCTTAGAAGATGGAAAAATATACCCTGTTCATGGATAGGCAGAACTAACATCATCAAAATGGCGATATTACCAAAAGTTCTCTATAGGTTTAATGCAATGCCAATCAAAATCCCAACGGTATTTCTTGTAGAAATGGATAAAGCAATCATGAAATTCATATGGAAAAATAAAAGACCCAGAATAGCAAAAGCAATTCTAAGCAGGAAGTGCGAATCAGGCAGTATAGCGATACCAGACTTAAAACTATATTACAGAGCAATAGTAACAAAAACAGCATGGTACTGGTACCAAAACAGGAGGGTGGACCAATGGTACAGAATAGAGGACACAGAGACTAATCCACAAAGCTACAACTATCTTATATTTGATAAAGGAGCTAAAAGCATGCAATGGAGGGAGGATAGCATCTTCAACAAATGGTGCTGGGAAAACTGGAAATCCATATGCAACAAAATGAAGCTGAATCCCCTCCTCTCGCCATGCACAAAAGTTAACTCAAAGTGGATCAAGGAGCTAGATATCAAATCAGAGACTCTGCGTCTGATAGAAGAAAAAGTTGGCTCCGATCTACATATTGTAGGGTCGGGCTCCAAATTCCTTAATAGGACACCCATAGCACAAAAGTTGATAACAAAAATCAACAAATGGGACTTACTTAAACTGAAAAGTTTTCTCTCAGCAAGAGAAACAATAAAAGAGGTAAATAGGGAGCCTACATCATGGGAACAAATTTTTACTCCTCACACTTCAGATAGAGCCCTAATATCCAGAGTATACAAAGAACTCAAAAAATTAAACAATAAGAAAACAAATAACCCAATCAACAAATGGGCCAAAGACCTGAACAGACACTTCTCAGAGGAGGACATACAATCAATCAACAAGTACATGAAAAAATGCTCACCATCTCTAGCAGTCAGAGAAATGCAAATCAAAACCACCCTAAGATACCATCTCACTCCAGTTAGATTGGCAGCCATTAGGAAGTCAAACAACAACAAGTGCTGGAGAGGATGTGGGGAAAAGGGTACTCTTGTACATTGCTGGTGGGACTGCAAACTGGTGCGGCCAATCTGGAAAACAGTATGGAGACTCCTGGGAAAGCTGGGAATGGAACCACCATTTGACCCAGCTATTGCCCTTCTTGGACTTTTCCCTGAAGACCTTAAAAGAGCGTACTACAGGGATACTGCTACATCGATGTTCATAGCAGCACAATTCACAATTGCTAGACTGTGGAACCAACCCAGATGCCCTTCAATAGATGAATGGATAAAAAAAATGTGGCATTTATACACCATGGAGTATTACGCAGCACTAAAAAATGACAAAAATCATAGAATTTACAGGGAAATGGATGGCACTAGAGCAGATTATGCTTAGTGAAGCTAGCCAATCCCTAAAAAACAAATACCAAATGTCTTCTTTGATATAATGAGAGCAACTAAGAACAGAGCAGGGAGGAAGAGCAGGAAGAAAAGATTAACATTAAACAGATACATGAGGTGGGATGGAAAGGGAGAGAAAAGGGAAATTGCATGGTAATGGAGGGAGACCCTCATTGTTATACAAAATTACATATAAGAGGTTGTGAGGGGAATGGGAAAATAAACAAGGAGAGATATGAATTACAGTGGATGGGGTAGAGAGAGAAGATGGGAGGGGAGGGAGGGGGGATGGTAGAGGATAGGAAAGGTAGCAGAATACAACAGTTACTAATAGGGCATTATGTAAAAATGGATGTGTAACCGATGTGATTCTGCAATCTGTATTTGGGGTAAAATTGGGAGTTCATAACCAACTTGAATCTAATGTATGAAATATGATATGTCAAGAGCTTTATAATGTTTTGAACAACCAATAAAAAATTAAAAAAATATATATATAGTACATATACAAACATGATGGAAGATTATTCAGCCATAAAAATAATAAAGTTCTGTCATTTCCAACAAAGCAGATGGAAATGGGAGACATTAGGTGATGTGAAAGAAGCCAGACCCAGAAAGACAAATATTGCATGTTTTCTCACGTATAGAAGTTTTAATAAAAGAGGTGGGTGTGTATCTGAAAAAAAAAAAAAATTATATCTAACAATCTCAAATACCTACCATTATGTGCTCAAAATGCAGATGGTATGTTGCCGCAGTCTGGCTGGGCACAAATCATGAGCCACTCAAGCAGGAACAAACTTTATTTCTGAACTCCACCAGCACACTCCACACACACTCCATGGGGAATTCTCCCGAACGCCACCCACATGGCTCCTCCAGGAACACCACACACCAACGGGAACTCCCTCCCCTGGGCTGCGCATGCACTCACTCTCAGAACCCCGCGAGAACTCAACAGGAACTCCAAAGTAGCGTGGGTGCCCTGCAGCAAGAGCCATCCTATTACCAGACAGTAAAGGTCTAATACACAATTGAATCAATCCAGCATTATCTTAATGGCTCACCTCTCAACCATTATTACTTCTGGCAAAATGCCAGGGGCCATTGGCTGTGGCTCTCAACAGTATGTTGTACTCTAGACTAGTGTTAAGGCAAAATGTTCTTATATTTTTACTTATATGTGATACATTTTCATTTAAATGTATCTGTGAGTTTAAGGATTTCAAGGGATCTGAGAGATCATCCTGCCAACTTTCTATCCGATCTGGAAATTCCTACTATATTACTGGTGTCCCTGCAGCTCTGACCTCCAGAAAAAGAAAACAGTACTTATAAATTTGGTACTTTGGGTGGTTCTCACATATGTTCATTAAATTTCAAGTTACTATTAAATAGATTCCTCTAAATTCAAAGTATTTTTACATTCATGTACTTTTACCTAACTTATTTTCTTAGTTTCAAATCAATTTGGTCAAAATTCTGTCAACATTCTCACCTAAATCACTGACAAAAGTACTGAATAAATCCAAGATGACTTTCCTACAGACTAATACTTACACATTTAACAGAACTCTTTGGTAAGGCTTTTCAATCTCCACATACCATAATCCAATTCATGTTTACCCAATTTGATAAAGTGAAAGACTGTTAAGTGCTCTGACAAAAATGGATAGAATCCTCATAAGCTCTATAGTCACATTATTACATCAAATACTCAGTGACCCTGTCAATCTGCACTTGAGTTCTTTATTTCTCGGTTACTTTTTGTACGGTTTCTCTCAATATTTCATGCTTTGTCTTCTCTGTAATAAATTCCTAATAGTTACACATTGGCCTTCCCTTCTCTTTCTTTTCCACTCATTATCCTTTTCTTCCTCTTATCCTGGAGTTTTCTTCAATGTCAATTTTAATCTATCTGTTGTAGGGTTTTTCCATTTTTGCTATTGTATTTAAATTTCTTACTCTTGCCCTAGCAATACTTCTTTTTCTGTGAAGATCTGAAGTTAGGAAACTTTATATGTATATGTTGGTTCTCTAAGCCAACTGCTGCTATGGGTCTTCCCATTTAGTTACATTCCACCTCTTAAGAATACAGGAGGATCTCAACCACATCTGTCCTCGGAGTAAGATTCTACTCTGCTGCCATGCTATGTGAAGACAGTTGCTCTGGGTTACACAGAAGGAAGACTTCTAGAGTTCTGCTTTTAAAAACTTACAATTTAGCTGGGCATGGTGGTACATGCCTGTAACTCCAGCTCCTGGGAGTTGAGGCAGGAGAATTGGTAGTTTAAGCCCAGAGCCTGGGCAATATAGTGAAACATTTTATCTCAAAAACGAAATAACAACAAAAACAAACAAACAAAAAAACTTCTTGTTTTTCTTCCCCACTCCATGCTTTAATCTATTTTCTCTTTTCGGTGCTGGGGATTGAATTCAGGACCTTGAGCATGTTAAGCAAAAACTTTTCCACTGAGTCATAGCCCTAGCCCTATAACCCAGTTTTCAGAGGGCCCTGATTCCTTGGAAAGGGTCTATACCAGGAATCAGCTGATTTCTTATTGTCTTTCCCACATTGAAGGATGATTTTAGCATTCTCAGGTATAACTACCCGAGCCTGCTGATTTCAAGCTCCCAAAATGTTGGGCCGGGGGTGTAGCTCAGTGGTAGAATATTTGCCTCACATGTGTATGGCCCTGGGTTCAATTCCCACCAACACACACACACACACACACACCAAAAAAAAAAAAAAATCCTAGAATTCAAGCTCCTAGTACGTTGACATGTCTTCCATTGTCTCCTCTTCTGTTCTATTTGACTTTGTGGTTTTATGCCTTTTTTATTCCCCAATTATAATTTTAGTGGTTTTTTGGAAGAAGTATGTATTCAATAAGATGTGTAATTAGAGTTGCACAGTGCTTTTATACTTGGCTTTTACAAGAAAAATCAAGTTAGATAACTTAAGAATTAAACCGAACACTGCAATATATTATTATAGATAGATATTTAGCAGCTCCATACAACAGTGTGAACACTGAATCTCCATTACAGAAATGCCACACTGTGTTGTGAAAAGCCCTCGGAAGACATTGTGCTGAGGTTCTCCAGCAGTTACGAGAGGAACTGTGCACAGTAAGAAGTCATCTTATCAGATGACTACTCTAACAACAAAGCACTGGTCCTCTCCCCAAGCTTTAAAGTAAAACAATCCCCAGTATATTTATTTACATCCACAAACTATACTATTTACCAACTGATAAGTTTTTAATCACTTCACTTTCCCCATAAATTAAAACCTAGGGTAAAAGCATTGAGAAGATCACCTGTGTATGGTAGGTTTCTAAGACATCTGCGACATTTTCCTTTGAAGGAGATTTCAATGCTACCAAATCTTCCTCTAACATGCTCACCTACGGGGGAAATAAAAAGATAAACATTTGAAACCCATAGAAACAGAAAGGTTTTTTAAAAATTAACTTTCATTTTTTTAAAAATCTCTCTTTGTTAGAATCTTATCTTAAAATGCTCTCTTAAACTGAGTCATTCCCACACAGCAAATGTTGCCTTAGCAGGAACAGATAAGAGATGGAAGATACTAAGGAGCACTTGAAATGTGGCGCAAGTTGAGTATCCCTAATCCAAAATCCAAAACACTTCTAGTCCCAAGCATTTCAGATAAAAGATACTCAACCTGTATTGTAATCAAAGATTTGATTTATAAATTTTATTTTAAATTAATTCTAAGTAAAATTAACACACTTAACTAGGGGCTACTGTCATCACTGCCACTTCTCCATCTAGTCATTCACATATCTATTCTACAACTAAATGAGACTTTTCTCTATTTCCAAAACATAGCTAATGTTTTCCTGGCCATGAGGTTGATTTATTTTATTTATGTTTATCTACTCTATTTGCCTTTTTCTGATGATATTCACGGGAAGGCCATCTAATCCTTTCTTACAGGTATGCTCTTTCTTTCAACATTTTGAGTACTTTCTTAGCATGTATCCTGTTTTTATACGTGTCATGCTTTATACTGCCAGATGAGACGTGTTTATCTACCTTTTGTACCCACTTCTAAACCCATCTTCAATGGGTATTACTCATTTCTGTATTTCCTATAGGTCCTAAGAATGGCTGTTTATCTGCTACAGGTATTATTATTAGGCAAGTTGACAGAGAAAAGCACTGCACATCAGTTTTCCCTCTTTTATCCTTAGCTAAATTCTACTATAATCAAGAATGTCCTTCCAGAGTGGACAATGGAATGCCCATGGCTCAAGGGAAGGATGAAACAGCTGCTTACTCAATGTGACTGAAGATACCCACAATAGGAAGATCTGCAACTTCAACCAGATGAGATGGAAGGCCCTCATAACAGTGTACAGGAACAACCTTCAATTTCTCACACTTCACATACCTCATAGGATCCATAATGGACCAAGATCAAGGTTTACTAACATAAAAAATGGCACAGCCAATTTATAAAGTTAAAAAAGGGAATTCTATTAGCAAGCAAATGATACATTTTTATGCTATCCAACTGGTTTATGTTAATGGCTGGTAGGTCAGAGAGGATGCATGACATTAAAGAATTATATTTTTAACAGTCCTTAAGCATTTGTAAAATAATCCAATGATTTATGCAATCTCTGGTATCAGTGCCCCAAATAGAATGTTATAAAGTAGACACATGGGTACAAGTGGGACATCCTGTGTAACACAAGAAATTCTCAGTGAAAATTCTGGTTAACTCTTAAAAAAAATAAATAAATACACAGAGAAAGTTGTGTTAAAATACTAACAGTTAAAATCTGAATGCTTACTGTATGTCAGTTATACAGCTAAGCATGAAACACAAATTTTCTAATTTAACTTTTATAACATTCCTTCCTCTAACTCCAAACACCTTTTCCTCAAGATCAGATATTCATTGAAGACCACATGCTTCCTGAGAAGTGGACTTCACTCTCTGGTTCCAAAGATGAAGTGCATTATCCAGAACCTATGGGGCAGTCAGTGTATTCCACCCACCCATATGGTTCAAATATATATAATATAAGTCAGGGTGAACTAAGCAAGGTAAAGTAGAATAAATCACAGGCCTTTTATTGAGAATTCTGGGACAAAATCACCTCAAATTAATTTGTTTAGGTTTGTTACATGTAACACAAAGAGTTTTGATTATTATGGAAATATTATCATCTCCCTTTTGCAGATGGAAAACCAGGAAACCAGAGAGGCTAAATTCAAGGTAGGTTTTAAACTCAGTCTATTTGTATACTCTTTGCTACTATGCTATGCTATCCTAAGAAAATTGGCCATACTACTAGAAAAAAAAAATGAAGATAAGTAACATGTATTCCTTGTACAAGACAGATATGTTTAAGAAAAGTCAAGACCAAGGGCTGGGGATGTAGCTCAGTGGTAGAGCAGTTGACTGGCATGTGTGAGGCCCTAGGTTCAATTCCCAATACACAATAAATAAATAGATAGAAGTCAAGATGATATTTTACAAATGCAATTATTTTAAATGCACTAGGGAAACTTACCACAACAGACCCTTTCAGAAATGTCTTCATAAAAGCCTATCTTTAAATTTAGATATCATATAATTAGATTTTCTTAACATAGGTTTTTTTTAACATTCTATTTATTCATTAAAAAATATTCACTAAAGATGCCAGGCAAAACAGCCCTGAATCCAAGTATTATCATCTCCATTTTGCATGAGGAAACAGAATTGGAAACCTTAAGCACCTTCTCCAAGGTTGATGTTATGGTTTAGATATGAGGTATCTCCAAAAGCTAAGACAATTCAAGAATGTTCAGAGGTGAAATATTTAGATTATGAGAGTTAATCTTATGGAGTAACTGTAGGGAGTTGAGGTATGGCTGGAGGAGGTAGGTCATTGGAGGTGTGCCTTTGGGGTTGTCCCTGGTGAGCAAAGACTTCTCTTTGCTTCCTGGTTGCCATGTCTTGAGCTGCTTTCCTCTGCCATGCCCTTCTGCCACAATGTTCTGCCACTTCAGATCCAGAGGAATGGAATTGGCTGACTATAGATGGAACTCCTGAAACTGTGAGCCAAAATAAACCTTTCATTCTCTAAGTTCTTTTCAGGTCCTTTGGTCACAACAAAAAAATCTAACTGAAACAGTTGCACAGCTAAAAGCAATAAATCAAAATTCACACCCATGTCTACCAAAAACCTGTTATTTCAACCATTTATAGTACCTCCACATTCCATGTCAACATCCAATTACCTTTTCAGAATCTACAAAGTGTGTAGCAATTCCTACTCTGTACACATCTCTTCCTTTTAGTCTGAATCCTGTCAATGCCAGAAAGTAACCCAGTTTTCCTTGAAGTCTTGGCAAGAAATAACCTCCACCCACATCAGGGAACAGTCCTGGAATTAAACATAATAAAGAGAAATAACAATGACTCAAATAAGAAGTGAATAAAACCTCCTTCCTTTAAGTCACATAGCCATTTCTCTGGAGTATAAATCTACACTACAAATATTATTAAACTAAATACTAAATTTAACCAATGTCACAAAGAACTTACTACAAGTTGTGATGATTGGGGTATTTTCAAAATCTTCATGTCTCATTTCTATAGAAGGCAGAAAGTATCGGATGATACTTGTTTTGTGTACTTGAAGTACTCAATAATTCTACCTAAATTTTCCTGTCATCAATTTACTTTTCTAAGAATCTCTGAAATAGATAAAAATTGGAAAAAATATTCTTTCCAAATGATAAACATAGGGGAAAAATACATAATACAAGGGTTATTATGGGAAAATTAATCACAAACATTTAAATCATCTCTGAAACTTAATCAATTATCTAATATTCTAGATATTTAAAGACTAGTGCAATACCATTCATTCTATTAAACCATCAGTATGTAATTGATACTAATCACATGCATTTACTCTTTCCTTAGCCATCAGTATTTTTAAAATTCCCCTCTCTACTTACAACAATTGGAAGTAGTATCTATACAATTAGTTACCAGTATACTATTTTTCGGTGTTTAAGAACTTCTTTAAACAACAGTGATGCCCTAGCTGTTTAACTCATACAGCTATTTTAAGGTTACTTAACGTAATGAAGTTGAGATAAAAACAAAACCTCAAAAATTCTTTCTAGTTCTACTTGACAAAGATTCTTATAATTAAGAGAATAAGCAGCATGCTACCGTACATAAAAATAAACTGAACTCCTGACCTTCCCCACTCCTGTCATTACCCACCTCAGTAAAGGAAACAACCATCCACCTTGACACCTTCTCTTAGCCAGGGTGATCTTTTTAAAACTTGAATTTTGATCAGAGTATTGCACTCCTTAAAACCCTCTCACAGTTTCCTGATTGTCTTGGATAAGAACAATCATCTTTATCAAAATCCTTCAGGGCCCTTGACTACTTTCTGTATCTCTGTATCTCTGTTTAGCCACTAAACTCCAGCCACTGTGGCCTTCTTACATTTGCCCAACATTCTGCTTCTCTTCTTGCCCAGAGACTCAATGGTATTCTGCCCAAGTGAAAGCACCCTCCCATCCTTAAACACATTCTTCCCTCCAGGATAATACACATACACACACATTCTCCCACTGGCTGTATCTTTCCAGTCTCCCTTGCTGGCTCTACTTCCTCTGCTTGACCTCTAAGTATTGCAAAGCCTGGACCTGAAACTAGGCTACCTCCTCCTTACACAAGAATCAGAGCTCCAAAGTTCTGTCTGCAACTCTCTCCTCTGTGGTCCTCTCTTCTGGGAATTCTAGATGCCTTGGTCTCCTTGGCCTCTTAGCTTAACTTTCCCAAATGAAGGACCACACCAAGGCTGGAAACTCAAGGTATAAACCTGGAGTTACTGTGAGGTTTCTCTTGCTTGCTTTCCTTTATAAAGTTGTTCATAATATTTCCAACCTTTCTTTGTTATATCTCACACAAGATTCCATTACTTCATTCCTTCAACAACAGTATAAGCTTAAGTGTTTCAAAGGAAGATGATTCTGAAAGTAATCATAAAAAAATGATTTTTTACCTATTGCTGTTTCTGGCATTGAAAAAACAGACTTCTCAGTAGCCACTCGGAATTGTCCATGAACTGAGATACCAACTCCCTAGGGAAATAAGAAAAAAATTTTGGTTAAAAAACACCGTAAAAATTGAAAGCATAAAAACAAATAATACAAAGCAAGTAAATTATATTCATAGGAATTTGTTCCAGAAAATGGGTTGGAGAGAAGACCCAAACCACACAATTTCAGATGAACTTACCAGACCAAAAAAAAGGGAATCCCTGAAATCTGAAACTAATTTGTTTTAACGTAGATGTTTTCAATCAGTAGTGTTTCATGTTCTCTTCCCCACTTCCCTCTCATTTCAAAACAAATGTGGCAAAGATGTAGTATTATAGAATACTGACTTTTCTCAGAAGCACCAAGTGTTGCTTGTGAGTGGCACCATAATTCAAAAAGCACAACCAAGCTATTCTATCAAATTTCAATGATTTTAAAAAGAATATTTAACACATTCTACTTACTTATTTCATCAAATAAAATGAGCAACATCATTTTTCTCAGATAAACATTTAATGAGGACCAATTCAGATCTCAGATTTTTCAACCCAGACTCTCAAAGCCAGGAGATCCTGGAACAACATATACCAACCTCTAAAAGATAATGGATGCTACCCAAGAATCTTATATCCAGCAAAATTAAGCTTCAAATTTGGTGATGAAATAAAAACGTTCCATGATAAACAAAATTTAAAAGAAATTACAGCAAGAAAGCCTGCACTACAGAAGATTCTTGGCAAAATATTCCACGAGAAGGAAATGAAAAACAATAATGAAAATCTGCAAAGGCAAGAACTACAATAAAAGAAAAGCCAACCAAAAGAGAAACCAAGTCAAGCTAAATATCAAAAATAAACAAAATGACCGGTAATATAAATCATATCTGAATAATAACCCTAAATGTTAATGGCTTAAACTCCCCAATCAAAAGACATAGGCTGGTAGATTGGATTAAAAAAAAAAAAAGACCCAACAATATGTTGCCTTTAGGAGACTCATCTCATAGGAAAAGACACCCACAGACTAAAGGTAAAAGGTTGGGATAAAATATACCATTCACATGGTCTACGTAAGCAAGCAGGGGTTTCCATCTTCATATAAAATAGACTTCAAGCCAAAGTTAATCAAAAGGGATAAAGATGGTCATTTCATACTGCTTGAGGGAACCATACATCAACAAGACATAACAGTTATAAATATATATGCCCTAAACAATGAACACCTATGTTCATCAATCAAACTCTTTTCAAGTTCAAGAGTCAAATAGATCACAACACAATAACTCTGGGAGACTTTAACACACCTCTTTCACCAATAGATAGTCTTCCAAACAAAAGCTAAACAAAGAAACTACAAAACTCAACAATATAATCAATAACTTAGACTTAACTGACATACATAGAGCATATTATCCATCAACGAGCAAATACACTTTCTTCTCAGCAGCTATGGATCCTTCTCTAAAACAGACCATATGGTATGCCACAAAGCAAATCTTAGTAAATACAAAAACGTAGAGATACTACCCTGCATTCTATCAGACAATAATGGAATTAAATTAGAAATCAATGATAAAATAAAAAATAACTACTCCAACACCAGGAGACTAAAGAATATGATATTGAATGAACAATGGGTTACAACAGATATCAAGGAGAAGATTTAAAAAAATTTTAGAGGTAAATGAGAACACTGATACAACATATCAAAATCTCTGGGACACTATGAAAGCAGTTCTAGGAGGAAAGTTCATTGCATAAAGTTCATTCCTTAAAAGCAGAAAAAGTCACCAAATAAATGACCTAACATTACATCTGAAAGCCCTAGAAAGAGAAGAAGAAATCAACCCCAAAAGCAGTAGGAGACAGAAAATAATTAAAATCAGAGCTGAAATCAATGAAATTGAAACAAAAGAAACAATTTTTAAAAATTGACAAAACACAAGTTGGTTCTTTTAAAAAATAAGTAAAATTGATAAAACATTAGCCATGCTAACAAAGAGAAGGAGAGAGAAAACTCAAATTACTAACATCCGTGATGAAAAAAGGAAATATTACAATGGCCACTACAGAAATAAAGAAGATAATTAGAAATTATTTCGAAAATTTGTACTCCAATAAAATAGAAAATATCGAAGGCATCAACAAATTTCTAGAGGCATATGATATACCCAAACTCCATGATATACACAATTTAAACAGATCAATTTCAAGTAAGGAAATAGAGGATGCCATCAGAAGCCTACCAACCAAGAAAAGCCCAGGACCAGATGGATACAAAACTGAGTTCTACAAGACCTTTAAAGAAGAACTAATACCAATACTTCTCAAACTATTTCATGAAATAGAAAAAGAGGGAACACTTCCAAACATATTCTATGAGGCCAAAATATCATCCTGATTGCAAAACCAGAAAAAGACATCAAAGAAAGAAAACTTCAGACCAATCTCTCTAATGAATATAGATGCAAAAATTCTCAATAAAATTCTGGCAAATCGAATACACACACACACACACACACACACACACACACACAAACCTATTGCATCATGATCAAGTAGGATTCATCCCAGGAATGCAAGGTTGGTTAAACATATAGAAATCAATAAATGCAATCCATCACATCAATAGACTCAAAGATAAGAAATCATATGATCATCTTAATAGACACTGAGAAAGCATTTGATAAAATACAGCATCCCTTCATGTTCAAAACGCTAGAAAAACTAGGGATAACAGGAACATACCTCAACATTGTAAAGGCTATCTATGCTAAGCCCCAGGCCAACATCATTCTAAATGGAGAAAAATTGAAAGCATTCCCTCTAAAAACTGGAACAAGACAGGATGCCCTCTGTAACCACTTCTATTTAACATAGTTCTTGAAACACTGGCCAGAGCAATTAAACAGATGAAAGAAATTAAAGGAATACGGATAGGAAAAGAAGAACTCAAATTACCACTATTTGTAGTCAATATGATTCTATATCTAGAAGACCCAAAACATTCCACCAGAAATCTACTAGAACTAATAAATGAATTCAGCAAAGTAGCTGAATATAAAATCAACAGCCATAAATCAAAGGTTTTTCTGTGCATCAGGGACAAATCCACTGAAAGTGAAATGAGGAAAACCACCTCAGTTACAATAGCCTCAAAAAAATAAAATAAAATACTTGGAAATAAACTTAACAAAAGAGGTGAAAGACCTCTGCAATGAAAACTACAACACGCTAAAGAAAGAAATTAAAGAAGACTTTAGAAGATGGAAAGATCTATCTTGTTAGGCAGAATTAATAGTCAAAATGGCCATACTACCAAAAGCACTATAGAGATTCAATGTAACCCCAATCAAAATCCCAATGACATTCTTCATAGAAATAGATAGAGCAATCATGAAATTCATCTGGAAAAATAAGAGACCCAGAATAGCCAAAGCAATTCTTAGCCAGAAGAGGGTAGCCGGTGGCATTACTATTCCAGACCTTTATTACAGAGCAATAGTAACAAAAACAGCATGGTATTGGCACCAAAATAGACCTGTAGACCAATGGTACAGAGTAGAGGATACAGAGTCTAACCCACCTAACTACAGTTATCTTATATTAGACAAAGGTGCCAAAAACAAACATTGGAGAAAAGATAGCCTCTTCAACAAATGGTGCTGGGAAAATTGGAAATCCACATGTAACAAAATGAAATTAAACCCCTATCTCTCACCATGCACAAAATTAAACTCAAAGTGGATCAAGGACCTAGGAATTAAACCAGAGACCTTGTGCCTAATGGAAGAAAAAGTAGGCCAAAATCTCCATCATGTCAAATTAGGCCCCAACTTTCTTAATAAGACTCCTATACTGCAAGAATTTAAACCAAGAATTAATAAATGGGATGAATTCAAATTAAAAAGCTTCTGCTCAGCAAAAAAATTAAAAAAAAAAAAAACAATCAGTGAGGTGAACAGAGAGCCTACAGAATGGGAGCAAATCTTTACCACAATCACAGCAGATAGAGCACTAATCTTTAGGATATATAAAGAACCCAAAAATCTTAACACCAAAAAAGCAAATAACACAATCAATAACTTGACCAAGAAACTGAACCAACACTTATCAGAAGAAGATGTACAATCAATCAACAAACATGAAAAAATGTTAAACATCCTAGCAATTAGAGAAATGCAAATCAAAACTACTCTAAGATTTTGTCTCACTTCAGTCAGAATGGTAGCTATCAAGAATACAAACAACAATAAGTGTTGGTGAGGATATGGGGGAAAAGGCACACTCATACATTGCTGGTGGGACTGCCAATTGGTGCAGCCAATCTGGAAAGCAATATGGAGATTCCTTGGAAAACTTGGAATGGAAACACCATTTGATCCAGCTATCCCACTCCTTGGTTTATACCTAAAGGACTTAAAAAACTTAAATACTTGGGTGGGGAACGTGGCTCAAGCAGTAGCGTGCTCGCCTGGCATGCACGGGGTGCTGGGTTTGATCCTCAGCACCACATAAAAAATAAAATAAAGATGTTGTGTCCACCAAAAACTAAAAAATAAATATTAAAAAATTCATATTCTCTCTTTCTCCCCCCCCCCTTTAAAAAAAAAACAAAAAACAGCATACTAGGGCTGGGGTTTTGGCTCAGTGGTAGTGCGCTTGCCTAGCATGCATGATGCACCAGGTTTCATTCTCAGCACCACATACAAATAAATAAAATAAGGTCCATCAACAACTAAAAACTATTAAAAAAAAATAACCAGCATACTACAGGGAAACAGCCATATGGATGTTTATAGCAGCACAATTCACAATAGCTAAATTATGGAACCAACCTAGATGCCCTTCAATAGATGAATGAATAGGGAAACTTTGGTAAATATACACAATGGAATGGAACATTACTCAGCATTAAAAGAGAATAAAATCATGGCATTTGCAGGTAAATGGATAAAGTCGGAGAATATAATGCTAAGTGAAACAAGCCAATCCCAAAAAACTAAACGCTGAATGTTTTCTTTGATATGAGGATGCTGACTCATAATGGTGATGGGGGCAGTGGAGCATGGGAGGAATAGAAGAACTTTAGACAGGGCAAAGGGGAGGGAGGGGAAAGGAGCAGTCAAAGGGTAGGGATGATGGTGGAATGAGTTAGACATCATTACCCTAAGTACATGTATGAAGACACAAATGGTATGAAAATACTTTATGTACAATCAGTTACTTGAAAAATTGTGCTCTATATGTGTAATATGAATTGAACTACATTCTGCCATCATGTATAGCAAATTAGAACAATTAAAAAAAAAATTTAATGACGCCAATTACAAAACTCTTAAAAATTTATTACTGAAAGATTCTACTGAAAGTCTATTTCAAACCTACTGAATGTCACAGAAAAAGGCAATATGACAGATATTTGAATACCAAGCATATTTGAAACATAAATACACATGATAACAAAGCATCCAAGTTTATGTTAGTGCCCATCATGGTAATTTCCTGTGGTACATACACTCTTTTCACATTATTTAGAACTTCTTTTATTGTTATACTTCTCAATTCTTTTTAATCAGTGTATCTTTGAAAATTGAAAGGGACTCATTTCTTTGATTCTTTTAATTTTTCATCAAAATTTTCTTATCTCCTTTGTTTTCAAATTCAGTTCAGCCATTTGTAAGTTCTTAAAAACTTTCTTTCATTACAAAATACTTAGAAACACACACAATTTCTTGTACCATATTCCAAGCTTAAAATTGAATAGATCATGTCTGTAAATATGGAAATGAATAAAATTCTTTATTTGCTACCTTCAACGACCTTGGCTGTAAACATTTCTAGGTTATATCCATAATGTTAGATTATGATTGTGATTATTTATATTATAGGTCTGCATTAGGACATAGTCAACTGACAAGATAAGCCCATATTAGATTGTATATACTTCAAAACTATAATAAAATCTTACGATTCTGGTAAAAAAATTAGTTACATTAATAATCTCCTTTACTATTTTAAGGGCCTTTGCCTTATATTCTATTGTCTACTTTTATCATATTATAACTGAAATTTTATACCTATTGAGGAACATGCTGCTAAGAAATTTAAAAAGAGACTGAATTAACAGTTTCAGATTATGTTCTGTTGAGCTCCAGGACCCACAAGAGCTTCCTAGAAGGCAGACCTCCAGTTCTCACCTGGCTGACCTCTCCTTTTTTTAATTAACTTTGAATTTCACACATTACAGTTCTCAGTCCTAGTCTTGCCAGGCTTCCCTAGAGACACACAGCTATTATCAATTTGGTAAGTAACCTTTTAGACTTTTCTCCATGTATCTCGTATATTTGAATAAATGTGATATATTTGAATAAATCAGATATATATTTTACATATAATAATATATATCATATGCAGAAGTGTGTATTACAAACTCTATTCCACAGCCTGCAAGGCTCTATGTAGTCTGGCCCAAGCTACCTCTCTGACTTTAGCTTCTACAGCTCTTCCTGCTCTCATTCCACTAGCCACAGGGGTTCATGCCATTTCTCCACAATTTTAAGCTTTTACAATTTCAATAAATCATATAATTTTGAAGCAACAAAGACATACAAGAGAAGGCCACTGCGTGCCCAATTACTGCCTTTTCTCTACGGAAATTGGCTCTGCTAGAAACTTTTTTCCCTTCCCTCAGCATGGGCTATACAGAAGATGAACAATGGATTCAAGGGCAGCCAATGTAGACTTTTTTTAGAATTTGGAGGCCTGGGGAGAAATGAGAGGGAAGTGAATTAGACAAGGTTCTTACTCTTAGGTATTTAAAAAGAAACACAGTGGGCAGTT
Organism: Marmota monax; assembly: GCF_021218885.2. NCBI lineage: Eukaryota > Metazoa > Chordata > Mammalia > Rodentia > Sciuridae > Marmota > Marmota monax. The sequence goes on from NW_026692781.1 coordinate 23,150,228, forward strand.
GTCAGTTGATGACAGGCAAATATGCTAAAAGGTCTTTTGAAATTTGAGTTACAGAAGATATGAGAGCCAAATAAAAGTTGAAATTATATGGGGTTGGAAACCAAAAATCTGAGAAAGCTGAGGCTGTACAACACAGAAAACAAAGCAAACATATAAAAAGAAGCAGAGATAGTCACTATTTCTGTCACATTTCTATGCATAATCTTTTGTACTGACAAATTTTCAATATAAGGCATCTCTACTGTAACATGATGAGTTTCTTAAAACAAATCCTAATGTTCTATAAAACTGCACAGAGACTACAGGAAAAAGAGTTGGGGTAGTCTGTTCAGAACCTAAACAACTTAATAATTTTAGTGCTAATTAAAACTATAAATGGTCCTGGAAATGTGATTTAGACAAATCAGTCAGGCAGCTCGATAGCAACAAAGACTACCACAGCAGACATTTAAAATACACAGAAATAAAGTAGAAATAAGGGCAATACTTCAATCAGAATAGAACTATCAGGTGCTAACACAATACAAGTAGAAGTGCAGCTATGTGTTAGAGGGTTTGCCAAAACCTGGAGATTTACGTGATGGTGGAAGACACCCTAGGAACAGGCATTTGTTTTATTTTACTTTCTTAAAATACAGACCAAAGAATTCCTGTTCATAGTACAACTGAGCCAAGCACATTTTCCTGCTTAGCTAAAAATTATATATTTATTCCCAACACCCTACCTCTGCATCCCCAGAAAACAAACAAACAAAAAAAAAAGCACCAGACTTCTGCATTGAAATCATTTCCCCAGTTAACCAATCACTTATGAGTTAATTTATAGTATGAAGCATCTACTCTAAAGCTCACTATACCTACACGAATCCCAAAGTTAACACTCCTTGCCCAGAAAGCAACCAGATTTCAGATTTATATAATCAAGAAAACACTTTTGTTCAAAATAACTACTCCCACTGAATTTCCCACAGGCATCTCTCACTTAACAAACCCCAAATTAAATTCATTTCCCTTCACCATCACCAGCTCACTCCATGGCATTCCGCCTCCCAAATTTTAGTAGACAGTGCCCTCTTTATCTGTCAATACAATCTATCATCAAATTCCACCAAATTGCCTCCTGAATATCTGTCGTAAATATATCCCATTTTCTGCCCCTTTATTACCTCTACTCCAGCTCAAATCATGATAATGTCTCACCTGGATTTCTGCAATAGCTTCCTAAGTAACTTCTTCATCTCAATCCTACCTGCTTCCAGTTCATTCTTCCCACAAGGAAGTTATCTTTCTAAAATGGAAATCTGTTCTATTCAATGGCTCTGCTAAAAGCCTTAAATGCTTCTCCAAGTTGCTATCAGGATATACTACTTAACATGTCTTATACTAGAGGTCTGATGTGACTCCTTGCTTACCTCTCTAGACTCAGAACTGAATCCCTATCACCTTGACACTTCAAATTTTTTTTATTGGTTGTTCCAAACATTACAAAGCTCTTGACATATCATATTTCATACATTAGATTCAAGTAGGCTATGAACTCCCATTTTTACCCCAAATACAGATTGCAGAATCACATCGGTTACACATCCACATTTTAACATAATGCCATATTAGTAACTGTTGTATTCTGCTACCTTTCCTATCCTCTACTATCCCCCCACCCCTCCCATCTTCTCTCTCTACCCCATCTACTGTAATTCATTTCTCTCCCTTGTTTTATTTTTCCTTTCCCCTCACATCCTCTTATATGTAATTTTGTATAACAATGAGGGTCTCCTTCCATTTCCATGCAATTTCTCTTCTCTCTCCCTTTCCCTCCCACCTCATGTCTCTGTTTAATGTTAATCTTTTCCTCATGCTCTTCCTCCCTGCTCTGTTCTTAGTTGCTCTCATTATATCAAAGAAGACATTTGGCATTTGTTTTTTAGGGCTTGGCTAGCTTCACTCAGCATAATCTGCTCTAATGCCATCCATTTCCCTGCAAATTCCATGATTTTGTCATTTTTTAGTGCTGTGTAATATTCCATTGTGTATAAATGCCACATTTTTTTTATCCATTCATCTATTGAAGGGCATCTGGGTTGGTTCCACAGTCTAGCAATTGTGAATTGTGCTGCTATGAACATCGATGTAGCAGTATCCCTGTAGTACGCTCTTTTAAGGTCTTCAGGGAAAAGTCCAAGAAGGGCAACAGCTGGGTCAAATGGTGGTTCCATTCCCAGCTTTCCCAGGAATCTCCATACTGCTTTCCACATTGGCCGCACCAGTTTGCAGTCCCACCAGCAATGTACAAGAGTACCCTTTTCCCCACATCCTCTCCAGCACTTGTTGTTGTTTGACTTCCTAATGGCTGCCAATCTTACTGGAGTGAGATGGTATCTTAGGGTGGTTTTGATTTGCATTTCTCTGACTGCTAGAGATGGTGAGCATTTTTTCATGTACTTGTTGATTGATTGTATGTCCTCCTCTGAGAAGTGTCTGTTCAGGTCTTTGGCCCATTTGTTGATTGGGTTATTTGTTTTCTTATTGTTTAATTTTTTGAGTTCTTTGTATACTCTGGATATTAGGGCTCTATCTGAAGTGTGAGGAGTAAAAATTTGTTCCCATGATGTAGGCTCCCTATTTACCTCTTTTATTGTTTCTCTTGCTGAGAGAAAACTTTTCAGTTTAAGTAAGTCCCATTTGTTGATTTTTGTTATCAACTTTTGTGCTATGGGTGTCCTATTAAGGAATTTGGAGCCCGACCCTACAATATGTAGATCGGAGCCAACTTTTTCTTCTATCAGACGCAGAGTCTCTGATTTGATATCTAGCTCCTTGATCCACTTTGAGTTAACTTTTGTGCATGGCGAGAGGAGGGGATTCAGTTTCATTTTGTTGCATATGGATTTCCAGTTTTCCCAGCACCATTTGTTGAAGATGCTATCCTCCCTCCATTGCATGCTTTTAGCTCCTTTATCAAATATAAGATAGTTGTAGCTTTGTGGATTAGTCTCTGTGTCCTCTATTCTGTACCATTGGTCCACCCTCCTGTTTTGGTACCAGTACCATGCTGTTTTTGTTACTATTGCTCTGTAATATAGTTTTAAGTCTGGTATCGCTATACCGCCTGATTCGCATTTCCTGCTTAGAATTGCTTTTGCTATTCTGGGTCTTTTATTTTTCCATATGAATTTCATGATTGCTTTATCCATTTCTACAAGAAATGCCGTTGGGATTTTGATTGGCATTGCATTAAACCTATAGAGAACTTTTGGTAATATCGCCATTTTGATGATGTTAGTTCTGCCTATCCATGAACAGGGTATATTTTTCCATCTTCTAAGATCTTCTTCTACTTCTCTTTTTAGGGTTTTATAGTTTTCATTATATAAATCTTTCACCTCTTTTGTTAGGTTGATTCCCAAGTATTTTATTTTTTTTGAGGATATTGTGAATGGAGTGTTTTTCCTCATTTCCGTTTCAGAAGTTTTGTCGCTGATATACAGAAATGCCTTTGATTCATGCGTGTTGATTTTATATCCTGCCACTTTGCTGAATTCATTTATTAGTTCTAGTAGTTTTTTTGTAGACCCTTTTGGGTCTTCTAGGTATAGAATCATGTCATCTGCAAATAGTGATAATTTAAGTTCTTCCTTTCCTATTTTTATGCCTTTAATTTCTTTCGTCTGTCTAATTGCTCTGGCCAGTGTTTCGAGAACTATATTGAATAGAAGTGGTGAGAGAGGGCATCCCTGTCTTGTTCCAGATTTTAGGGGGAATGCCTTCAATTTTTCTCCATTCAGAATGATGCTAGCCTGAGGCTTAGCATAGATTGCTTTTACAATGTCGAGGTAAGTTCCTGTTATCCCTAGTTTTTCTAATGTTTTGAACATAATGGGATGCTGTACTTTGTCGAATGCTTTTTCTGCGTCTATTGAGATGATCATATGGTTCTTATTTTTAAGTCTATTGATGTGGTGAATAACATTTATTGATTTCCGTATATTGAACCATCCTTGCATCCCAGGGATGAATCCTACTTGATCATGGTGTACAATTTTTTTGATGTGCCTTTGTATCCGATTCGCCAGAATTTTATTGAGGATTTTTGCATCTAGGTTCATCAGAGATATTGGTCTGTAATTTTCTTTCTTTGAGGTGTCTTTGTCTGGTTTCGGAATCAGGGTGATGTTGGCCTCATAGAATGAATTTGGCAGAGCTCCTTCTTTTTCTATTTCCTGAAATAACTTGAAAAGTATTGGTATTAATTCTTCCTTAAAGGTTTTGTAAAACTCCGCTGTATACCCATCCGGTCCTGGGCTTTTCTTGGTTGGAAGTCTTTTGATTGCTTCTTCTATTTCATCTATTGTTATTGGTCTGTTTAAGTTGTGAGTATCCTCCTGACTCAGTCTGGGCAAATCATATGACTTAAGGAATTTATCGATGTCTTCACTATCTTCTATTTTATTGGAATATAGGTTTTCAAAATAATTTCTAATTGTCTTCTGTATTTCTGTAGTGTCAGTTGTGATATTGCTTTTTTCATCCCGTATGTTAGTGATTTGAGTTCTCTCTCTTCTTCTCTTCGTTAGCATGGCTAAGGGTCTGTCAATCTTATTTATTTTTTCAAAGAACCAACTTTTAGTTTTGTTAATTTTTTCAATAGTTTCTTTTGTTTCAATTTCGTTGATTTCCGCTCTGATTTTAATTATTTCTTGCCTTCTACTACATTTGCTGTTGTTTTGCTCTTCCTTTTTTAGGGTTTTGAGATGAAGTGTGAGTTCATTTATTTGTTGGTTTTTTTCTTTTTTTGAGGAATGAACTCCAGGCAATGAATTTCCCTCTTAAAACTGCTTTCATTGTGTCCCATAGATTCCAATATGTTTTGTCTGTATTTTCATTTATCTCTAAGAATTTTTTGATTTCCTCCTTTATGTCTCTGTAACCCATTGGTCATTCAGTAACATATTGTTCATTTTCCATGTGATGTAGGATTTTTCCTTCCTTCCTTTATTATTGATTTCTAGTTTCATTCAATTATAAACAGATAAAATGCGTGGTATTATCTCCACCCCTGTATATTTACTGAGGGTTGCCCTATGGCATAATATATGGTCTATCTTTGAGAAGGATCTATGTGCTGCTGAGAAGAAAGTGTATCCACTTGATGACGGTTGATATATTCTATATATGTCAGTTAAGTCTAGGTTATTGATTGTGTTATTGAGTTCTATAGTTTCTTTATTCAGCTGTTGTCTGGAGGATCTGTCCAATGGAGAGAGCGGTGTGTTGAACTCACCCATAATTATCGTGTTGTGATCTATTTGACTATTGAACTTGAGGAGAGTTTGTTTTATGAACATTGCAGCACCATTGTTTGGTGCATACATATTGATAATTGTTATGTCTTGTTGGTGGATGGTTCCTTTTAACAGTATATAGTGTCCTTCTTTATCCCTTTTGATTAACTTAGGTTTGAAGTTGATTTTATTCGATATGAGTATGGCCACTCCTGCTTGCTTCCAAGGACCATGTGAGTGGTATGATTTTTCCCAACCTTTCACCTTCAGCCTGTGTATGTCTTTTCCTATCATGAGTCTCCTGAAGGCAGCATATTGTTGGATTTGTTTTTTTAATCCAGGTTACTAGCCTATGTCTCTTGATTGGTGAATTTAAGCCATTAACGTTTAGGGTTACTATTGATAGATGGTTTGTACTTCCAGTCATGCTTATTTGTATATTTATTTTAATATGGCTAGTTTTTCCTCTTGGGTTATTTTTTTCCCCTTTACTGAGTTACCTCCCACTGTTAGTTTTGGGTGCTGTTTTTCCATTCCTCTTCTTGTACTGTTTTGCTCAAAATGCCTTGCATTGCTGGTTTTCTGGCTGCAAATTCTTTTAACTTTTGTTTATCATGAAATATTTTAATTTCATTGTTAAATCTAAAGCTTAATTTTGCTGGATACAGTATTCTTGGTTGGAATCCATTATTTTTCAGTGTTTGAAATACGTTGTTCCAGGATCTTCTTGCTTTCAACGTCTGTGATGAAAAATCAGCCGTTAACCTAATTGGTTTACCCCTGAATATAATCTGCCTCCTTTCTCTTGTAGCTTTTAATATTCTCTCCTTGTTCTGTATGTTGGATATCTTCATAATTATGTGTCTTGGAGTTGGTCTATTACGGTTTTGTATGTTTGGGGTCCTGTAGGCTTCCAGGATTTGGCAATCCATTCCATCTTTCATATCTGGGAAGTTTTCTAAGATTATTTCATTCAATAGATTGTTCATTACTTTGGTTTGAACCTCTACACCTTCTTCTATCCCAATGACTCTCAAGTTTGGTTTTTTTATGACATCCCATATCTCTTGGATGGATTCCTGGTGATTTCTTAGCATCCTTTCTATGTTGACTATATTCTTTCCAAGTTGATAAACTTTGTCTTCATTATCTGATGTTCTGACTTCTACTTGATCTAGTCTATTTGTAATATTCTCTTTTGAGTTTTTAATTTGGTTTATGGTTTCTTGCATTTCTAGGATTACTGTTTGATTTTTTTTAAAAATCTCTATCTCCTGGTAGAGCTCGTTCTTTGCCATTTGAATTTGCTTATGTAATTCGTTTTCAAAGTATACTTTCATTGTTTGGACTTGCTGTCTAATGTCTTCTCTAAGATTCCGTTCCATCTGAGTTAGGTATGCCTTGAGTTCTTTCTCTGTCCATTTTTCTGATGCCTCTAGGTTCTCCTGTGAATTTAAGTTGTCCTGCATTGTTTGTAATCCTTTTTTCCCTTGTTTTTTCATGGTGCTCACGTTACTTTCCAACTCTGTTTGACTGCTGTGTTTCTGTTTTCTCCTTTAAATTTGTTTTGGTTTTTATAGTTCCAATATCTCTCCTTTGTGTTGGGAGACAATGTTTAGAGACGTTGGATTTAACTGTGATTTAAGGTAAATTCATTAGTTTCATTAAAGTCCTACAGATTTTGATGGCATATAGAGAACTGAGGTTTGAACTTAGGATTTTATGTTAAGGTCGGGCGATTTGATGGTATGGAGGTTAGTATATGTTAGCTTCTTTTGGGGGTTGCTCAAATGCAGGCGGATATTAACAAGAGAATAGACAGGAGTACTTGGGGATAGTTAGTTAAGGGCTTAGGCGGACTAGAGACCGACTCGTAGTATTCATCTATTTGCATTTACTAAATTATACGTAATCTGGGTGGTCATGCTTAAGAGTAAATATGGGGAAAAGGTAAGGAAGCAAACCAAGAGAGAGAGAGGGAGAGAAGAAAGAAAGAGAAAAGAATAGAAAAGAAAAAGAAATGATAAAAAAATAATAACATGCAGTAAAATAAAAATTACAATTAAAAAAAGAAAAAAAAAAAAGGCACTGTTAGGCTTCTATTTTCTTTGCTTCCAGTAGGTGGTGCTGTGCCTTCCGGGCCAAGATTTTGCCCTCCGGCTGTAGAAAACAATCCATGTGAGGCTGCTCCCTCCTCCCCCCCCCCTGCCCCCCATGTCTCTCAAAACCTGTTAGCTTAGGTTCCTGGACTACAGTCTCCTCGCTTCTCCTGCCAGACAGGCCTTCCCCAGTGTGATACCTCTCTGCAGTTCAAGCTATACTCTGGGCCTGCAGTTTCCTGGATGAGGAGCGAGGCTATTGGGAACCGGCCCCTATTGTTTTGATTCCCTCCGCTGGTGGGAGGGGGGAGTTGGAGGTCAGGTGCCTTTACCTTTCCCCATGCCTCTATTCACGCTCACTCTGATATTCACGCCCCCAGAAAGCCAGGGAGAGATTTTATGCGATTGTATGTGAGAAGTGCTAAATGCCACACACCTGTTCTATCGCTAAACTTGTTGCGATCTGTCAGAAACTGGTGATGGTGACGTCAGCTCTCCAAGATGGTGGCCGCTGGCTTCCTTGGTGGGTTGTCCGGTGTGGAGGACAGACCTGGACTGTTTCTCTCCCCCGTCTCAAACCCAGAACTCAGCCTAGAGCACAGTGAGGGCACAGTTGGCAGGACCCCACAGAATCCACAGCACCATTTCTCTGTGTTGCTGACACACTGTTTCTCGGCACGCCGCAGTTTCTGGCTGTGGGGCAGGCCGCCAATCAATCAGCCTGAATCTCCGGGTGCACTGTTCACTCGCGATTGAGCCCCAGTAATTGATCCTCGGGTGCTGGAAATCCTTCTTCTAGGTTTCGGTGCACCCCAATTTTGCTGGAAATTCCTAACAAGATAGCTTTTGGCCATTCTAACTCGTTATTCACCTGAGCAGTGACGCGGTACACGGGGGTGATGCACTCTATTCGCCGCCACCTTCCCAAAAAAGACACTTCAAAATTTGAGCACACTAAACTTTCCCAAAATTAGCATTCTCCCATCTCATTTTCACATACAATATTATCTCTCACTTGTACATTTTCCTTCTACACTGTATCAAACCCTTACACACTGGCACCAATTATACTCTGTCTTCTACTCTGAACTTCTTCCCAGGCTAATCCCTCCTTCAGTAGGTCCCAGCTTAAACATAACTTCCTCCACAATTCTTGCCCTACCTCATGTGGTTCTTATCGTTAAGTCTATTGATGTGGTGAATAACATTTATTGATTTCTGTATATATATTTCAGTAGGTCCCAGCTTAAACATAACTTCCTCCACAATTCTTGCCCTACCTCATGCCCATCACTAAACCACTCACACTGGCACACATGCTGAGGCTGGCACTCTCATGTATTCCCAGACCATCCGGTATCTGTCTATTTAGACAGAAAGCTCCATGATTTAAAAAAAAAAAAAAAAAAAAAACCATCTGCCTTGCTCACTATTTTATCCCCAGGTTAACCAATATCAAATATATAGTACACACCTAAAAAGTTTTGCTACTTGGGTAAAATAGTTGAGAACAATCTCAAATAATGGCTAAAGTCATAATGAGCCCTAGTTAGTTTCAAAACTAATATAATATACCCTTAGAAGAATGAGCTTATTTTATAGGCAAAGGTGCTCTCCTCCCCCTTTCTTTTCTGTGAAATAGTTTGATGCTCCATAAGGAATAGAACTCTCTAGACCAATTCAACATGTTGGGTTGAGATTCAGGAAAAGTGAAAATGGCAAAAGAAATGCCAGCCACATGACCTAGAACATAGGGAACTTTCACAACTAAAAACATAATGAACCAAAAACCTGACCAATATGGACAAGTGAAAGAATTCCCTGTCAATTGACAACTTGCAAATATGTGAACATTGTCAAGAATATTTATATTTCTAGAAAGTCAAAGTTCTATTTCCAAGAATTCAATACTTTAAAATGGGGAGTAAAGGCAGTGAAGCCAAGTTCTTGGTATGAAAATGAGAACACGTCCCAATTCTGTACTTAGACTAAAATGGGTTGGGGAGATAGATGAAGGTAAAGAATAAAGAGTTCTATCTAATAAGACAAACAAGTGATGAGATAAAGTTAAACAGATCACCTGAGGCGGCCTGCCAATCAGCATAAGACATGTTAGAGGATGAGAATAGAAAAGGAAAGGGAAGAAAAGATGAAACTAAATGACCTTAAAAATTCACTTTGAGATGGGCTGGGGTTGCAGTTCAGTGGTAGTGCACTTGCCTAACACATATGAGGTACTGGGTTCAATCCTCAGCATCACATTAAAATAAAATAAAATATAGGTATTGTGTCCTATTGTGTCCATCTATAACTAAAAAAAAAAAAATTAGAAAAATTCACTTTGAGAAATTCTGCAACTAAAGGCAATCCTTCTTCCCTAATAAGACAGAAGCAAATTTTAAATAGGGAGAATCCTAGTGGGGGATTTCTCTCTGTAAAGAAAAAGAAGATATCCAGCCACAACTTGGAGAAAGTTCAACAGTGAACATAAATTGAATACCTAGAAACACACCCTAAACACTTAGAAATCCAAGGGAAATTTCACTTTTCCCTATCACATCTCCTCCTGTATTACTAACATTTCTGTCTTAAACAAGGCTCTATTCAGCTCTTAAAGAGCTTTTAAATGATTTTTTAAAAGACATGGGAGTGAGCAGAAGGAAAGTATACACATAAATTTTTCTAATCCACTAATCCTAGGAAAGTCTGCAGGCAGATAAGGACTCTGAAGAATATAATAACAAAGGAACTGGAGAGGGAAAACAGTCCTCTTCCCTGATCTCCAATCTTCAGGTGAGAAACAAAGCAGAGTGACTTTGGTTCTAAAGTAAAATAATGTTCACATAAAACATCTCAATAAATCCAACTGTGCAGTGAACATGCAAACCCACTCCATACATTCCTCCAGCTCGTAGATGCAGTGTAGCGCTCCACTGTATCCCAGCTGCCACCACTGAGGAGTGCAAGAGAAATAAAATATCCAAAACCTTTTCACTGAGTCTTCAAGTTCTTTCTTCGGGATCAGTAAGAAATGTTCTTGGGGTATTTATAGCCCTGAGGTTCAATATTAGTGCATAAAATTATTTTCTCTTTTCTTTCAGGTTTCATTAAGATCTCAGTTTCCACTAAATTGTGTTAAGAAAAACTCAGCACTTCACAATACTATAAAAAGGTTTCTTAAAATGTCTCCTTTTCAAGTGTCACTAACAGCAGCAAAAACAGAATACCTTTTCAAACTGAAAAAAGTATCTATTATCTAACAGATCTTTGTAATATATTAACATAATTTAATTTTTGAGGATTGTTCATTCTTTTCATCACAAGGACATGTCTCAAGTGACATTAATCAGTAGCTAAATATAATCTGATTCAATAGCTCCCATCTAACTGAACACTAGTCAACATTCTATTTGGATGGCCTGTGTCCTAATAAAATCATATGGGTTATGTATGTATCTTATTATTTCCATTCCAATTCTCACTTCTCAATTAATCAGAACATATCCTTCTAAAATATTCTTAAAACTCATTTTTCCATTACTGATCATGAAGTGGAAGGAAAATAGAAATTTCTCTGGACCCTTCTGAGTTCTTAGCTAAGGCTCCCAAAACAAAGGACAAATCAACAAGAGAATAACAAATATGTGCACACACAGGGAAACGTTCTCCAAGAAGTGGTCTTAAACTCTAGCTTATACAGGGTCTTCAAAGAAAGAAATATGTAGGGGAGGCAAATGATAGGAAGGTGACAAGAAAAAGCATGGAAAACAAGAATAAAGTTTGTTTTAAAGACTTGAGTTGATGCCTTCTTCACTGATAGGAATCTCTAGTGATTTAGTCTTCCTTCTCTTCCTGTTTCAACCAGTAAGACACCCTTACAAATGGATATTTCCACCTCTGTGTAAATTTCCTTACAAATGGGAAATTTGTGTTTTTTCAGGGCTTCACCATGTCTGCTATTTCTCAAAATAATACTTCTTATAATAAAGCAGCTTATTTGGGACAGCATGCTCTGGTCTCCTACAATCACAAAACCCTTCTGCTAACAGCATCTTAAAAATACCTTGAGAAATGCAAAACAATACTATATTCCACCCACTTTAGTTGGCTTCAAGGAGCCAATGTTGTTTCTACTACAAAACGAACGCAGGGTGAAAAAGAGGAGGAGGAAAGGAAAGGAAGAAACAAACTTAGCCATTCTTCAAATCCACTTCAACTGGGAAGGAAAACAGAAATGCTACTTCATGTATGGAATAAAAATTTAAGGATTCCCCTTTTTTATTAGAGCATTATTGTTCTACATAGTAGTAGAGTTCATCTCCACGAATTTGCATATGCGTGGAATTCTATTTCAGTTGATATTCCCTTTTTCTTCCCTTCCTCCTTCCCCCGATTCTTCTTCCTCTACTATACAGATCTTTTTACTCATCTATTATTATTTTTTTTACTTACACATAAAAGTGAAATTTCCTATGGTATATTTATATGTACAAATAGCACGATATTTAAAAATTCATTCTGTACTTAATCTCCATTCCCATACTTGTTCTCTCCCTCTCCTCCTCCTCCTACTCATCTTCCCCATATTTTTATAATATCCAATCCTCCTCTCCTTCTTTTTCTCTAGCTTCCATGAGAGAAAACATCCAACCCTTGATTTTCTGAGACTTCTTATTTCACTTAGCATGATGTTCTTCATTTCTATCCATTGGCCAACAAATGGCATAATTTTTTTCTTCTTTATGGCTGAAACTTCCACAATTTCCTAATGCATTGAACTATTTTCAGGCATCAGCACTGATTCCATAATTTGACTATTATGAATTGTGCTTCTATAAACATTGAGGTGCTACAGTATACTGATTTTAGTTCTTTTCGATAGCTACTACTGATTGGGATAGCTGGGTCATATGATGGTTCCATTCCTGGTTTTTTGAGCAATTTCCATGCTTCTTTCCAGAGTGGTTGTACTATTCTGCAGGCCCACCAGCAACACATGAGTGAACCTTACCCCCACATCCTCAAAAACATTTATTATTGTTTGTGTTCTTGATAATTTGCCATTCTAACAGGAGTGAGATAAAATCTTAATGTTAGTTTTGATTTGCACTTCCCTGATTGTTGGAGATGTCAATTTTTTTTCATTTATTTATGGGTCATTTACAATTCTTGTTTTCAGAAATAAAAGTTTAGATCTTTTGTCCATCTATTGATTGAGTTATTTGGGTTCTGGGTGTTGATTTTGAGTTCTCTATATATTCTGGATACTAATCCCCCGTCAGAAAAGCAGCTGGCAAAGATCTTCTCTCCTTCTGTAGGCTCTCTTTTCACTTGTTTCCTTTGCTGTGTAGAAACTTTTCAATTTGATAGCATTCCACTTGGTTTTATTTCTTCAGCTTTAAAAGTCTTGTTAAAGAAGTCAGTGCCAACACTGATATAATGGAGTGTTGACACTATCTTGTCTTCTAGCAGTTGCAGAGGTTCCTAACCTAATTCTTAGTCTTTGGTCCATTTTGATTTGACTTTTGTGCAGTGAGAGAGACAGATGTCTAGTTTCATTCTTACAATATGGCTACCCAGTTTTCCCAGCATCATTTATTTAAAAGACATTTTCTCCAAGTATTTTTGGCACCTTTTGTCAAGTATCACATGGCCTTAAGAATGTAGGTTTGTCCCTATGTCTTCTATTCTGTTCTATTGGTTTTCATGCCTATTTTGTTGATAATATCATGCTGTTTTGTTACTATAGTTCTGCAGTATAATTTCAGGTCAGGTATTGGGACATCACTCCTACATCACTCCTCTTGCTCATGATTGCTTTGGCTATTCTGGGTCTCTCATTCTTGTAAATAAATTTAAGGATTTTTTTTTCTAATTCTGTGAAGAATGTCATTGGTATTTTGATGAGGATTACATTAAATCTGTGTACTATTTTTGGTAGTATGGCCATTTGGACAATATTCTGCCTACTCAAGAACATGGGAGGTCTTTCTATCTTCTAGGTTCTTTGATGTTTTTCAGTGTTTTATAAATTTTCATTGTAGAGATCTTTCACTTCCTTGGATAAATTCTCAAGAGTTTTTTTGTTTTTTGAGGCTATTGTGGATGGAATGGTTTTCCTAATTTCTTCCTCAGCAGAATCCCTGTTGAGGTATAGGAAAGCTATTGGTGTATGGGTTTTGATCTTATATCTTGCTACTTTGCTGAATTTACTTATCAACTCTAGAAGGCTTCTGGTGGAGTTTTTGGGGGGTCTTCTACATATAGGATCATGTCTTTAGCAAACAGAGATGACTTGATAACTTCCTATGTAGATCCCTTTAATTTCCCTCTCTTGCTTGACTAGTGGTTCTAGAACTATAATGAACAGAAATGGTGACAGTGGACATCCTTGTCTTGTTCCTGATTTTAGAGAAAAAGTATTCAGTTGCTGTCCATTTAATATGATGTTGGCTTTGGGTTTGTCATGGACAGCCTTTGTAATGTTGAGGTAATCCTCAGTTTCTCCTAGTACTTTTAGCATGAATGAGTGCAGGATTTTATCCAAGGCCTTTTCTGAATCTATTGAGATAATCATGTGATTCTTGTCCTTAATTCTAATTAAGTGGTAAATTACCTTTACTGATTTACATACGTTGAAACAACCTTTATCCCTGGGATGAAATTCACTTGATCATGATGTATTATCTTCTTGATGTGTCTTTGAATTAAGTTTGCTTATATTTTACTAAGGATTTTTGCATCTTTAGTAATCAGGGATACTGGTCAGTAGTTTTCTTTCCTTGATGTGTCTTATTTGGGTATGAGGGTTATACTAGCTTCAGAGAATATATTTGAGAGTGTTCCTTCCCTTTCAATTTCATGGAATAATTTGAGAAAGACTGGTATTAATTCTTCTTTAAATGTCTGGTAGAATTCAGTAAGAACCCATCTGGTTCTGGGCTTGCTTTGTTGAAGGCTTTTAATTGCTCTTTCAATTTCATTACTTGATATTGGTCTGTTTTATCCTCCTGGTTTAATTTGAAAAGGTCATATGTGTCTAAAAATTTGTCAATGACTTCTAGAATTTGCATTGATTGAAGTATAAATTTTCAAAACAGTTTCTGATCCTCTGTATTTTAGAAGTATCTGTAGTGAGATCTCTTTCTTCATCTCTAATTTTATTGATTTGGATCTTCCCAGTTTGGTTAGGGGTTCATCAATCTTATTTTTCTTTTTGAAGAACAAATTCTTCATTGCATTGATCCTATGTGTTGTATTTTTATTCTCAATTTCACTAATTTTGCCTCTAATCTTTATTATTTCCTGTCTTCTCCTCTGATTTGAAATCATTTGTCCTTCCTTTTCTAAGACCTTGAAATATAAGCTTATTTGTGACCTTTTCTTTTAATGTAGACACTAAATGCTATAAATTTTCCTTTTAGAACTGCTTTCATACAGTCCCAGAGATTTTGATGTTTTATCTGTTTTCATTTGCTACTAAGAATTTGATTTCTGGGGCTGGGGTTGTAGATCAGTGGTAGTGTGCTTGCCTGGCAAGCGTGATGCGCTGGGTTTGATTCTTGGCACCACATACAGATAAGTAAATAAAGGTCCATCAACAACTTTAAAATATTTTTTTAAAAAAGAATTTGATCTCTTCTTTGATTCATTCTTCATGTAAAGGAATATTATTTAATCTACATGTATTTATGTAGTTTCTATTGTTTTTTGTGTGCTGTTGATTTCTAGTTTCATTCTATTATGCTCTGATAGGATGCATGGGATTATATCAATTTTGTATTCACCAAGACTTACAATGTGATCCAGAATATGGTCTATTTTAAAAGATTCCATAAGCTGGTGAAAAGAATGTAAATTCAGCTGTTTGGGGTGAAATACTCTGTAGATATCTATTAAGTCCATTTGATTTAGAGTATTAGATTGGAAATCCTTACTCATCTTATGTTTTGATGACCTTATGATGATCTTATGCCCCTTTTAAAGGGAGGAGAAATCAAAGATGGCACAAATGTCAGCAACAGAATACAGTCTTAGGATGAAGGTCAGGTTGTCTACTTTGATATCTATAATACTACCTGCCACCTATATAGGGATAGATAGATAGATAGATAGACAGACAGACAGAGGTATAGGTAGAGGTAGAGGTAGAGGTATAGATAAGGAATCAGCATTTAACATCAGTACCAACAATAAAAATCTGTGAACTAGATCAGACATTTGACAGCAGGTGTCTATGATATTATCCACCATGTTAATAATCACAACGTGAACGGGGTAGGAATTAAATAAACTATATAAAATTAGTGAGATTATTGTTTCTTAAATAAGAGAAAAATTGGGTAGGAAGGCAAGTTTGAAATAGATTTTTTAAAAAGTGATCAGAGGAGAGGCAGGAAGCAGATGTCAACTATACAGAAGAAATAAAAAACTGAAAGCAATGAAAAACAAGAGAGCATGAGGGAAAAGGAAGTTTTGGCTATTAATGGAGAACAGAGTGAAGAAAGGGAGATAGAAGGGCCAAGAACCAGTGCTGCATCCTGCACAGCCAAACTTGCAGTACCAGCGAGGAGTGATAGGGGATAGAAGAAACTCACACATGCAGCTTATGAAGATAAATAGCTGGGATCAGATGGAGGGCTGCTCTCTGATGGCACATCAGATGTTCTCTGATGGAGAAGCAGATCTAAAGAGTTACAATGGCAATCTTTATTTATATATGTCTCATTATCAGGTTAAAGACTATGCAAGCATTATTCTTTGTACTCAGAAAAGTTAAAGAACTAGAAACATCTATGCAGCTTTTCCACAGTTGCAATGTGCAATGTGAGGAGTTTGTGTAGTGCTCAAGGAGGCCCATTCTTTAAAGTTATTGTTAAGCGGGCAGGCTCAGGAGTAGCAGAGCAGGTAAAACATTGTGATTGTCTTTCATGAGAATTCCTCTATACCTGGGATATAAGTGTCTGAGATCAAGGTCAAAGCTGGTAAGACTCTTGCACAGAGCCTCCTCAGGTGGAGCATTACCATAGCAGCTAAGCATTACCATAGCAGCTAAGCATCCTGTGCCCTTGCACAGAAACATTCTCAGGGTATGCCACAGCCATGAAGTCAACAGAGACCCCCAATCTCATCCACTTCTCTCCTATTCTCTGTCACCACTCTCCACAAACCAAGGTACAAACAAACTCACAAATATATGATCAAAACAACTCAAATCCTCATATAATTATATCCCACCAAATTCAAATCAAGGCTAAATAATAGGTGCAGAAGAAAGCTATTAAGGTGAACATGAAATTATATATTTTATCAAATCTATTGGCACAACAAGGACATACACACACAAAAAATTATATATAATGGAAAAAAGTAAAAATACACAATATGAAATGATGTTTTAAAAAAGGTTAAAGATTTTTTAATTTTATATAATTATATAAACGGGAATAGGAAAAATAAGAAGAAAAAAAGAAGAGAAAGAAAATTTAATGAAAAATAAAAGGTCTGTTTCTACTACAGTGGTCAAAATTATTGGCAGGAATGAATTTTCATTTTTTATATTTATTTTTGGCTCTGTACCCCTTAGGTCAAGGGTTAAGTCCAATGTCTTTGTGTTTCTCACCTAGCTGCCAGCCAAGAATACTAGTTCTTAGTTTCTAATCTCCCAGTGACAGCCTGGGTAAGACTGGGGAGTTCTGATGAATTGTGGCATCCTGTAGCAGGGATGATACAGAGCTCTAAATAGGAAGTTTCAGTAGTTGCAGTTTTGTCTTGGGTGAATTGTGGAACTCTGTTGGTCGGTATTTGGGATTTGATCCATGCCTCCTATTGCTGTGGAAAGGCCAATCTCTGCTAGGTGGCTGGATTTCTGGGGGCCCTCGTAAAATCCATTTTTAGAGAATAGGAACTAACCCTCCACAGGTTTTACCTACAGTGCTATGAATGTGAATTACCAGGTATCGACCCTGGAGTGCAGACACTCCTGGGTGGTAGCTATAGGTATCTTCCTGAAAGCTCTTATGGGATACCAGCAACAGAGAGATTTCTCTCCTTGGTAGTTGGAGCCTATATGAGCCAGATATAATTTTCTTTGTTGCTATTTCAGTTGCTTTGGTTCAGCACACTCTGCAGTTCATAAAATATGACTGGTGGTTACCTCCTTTACATGTTCCCACTTTGTCTCTGCAGGCTGCCACACAGTGTTTATGGATAGTCCCAAGCTGTGCCTGCAGTTGTTTTCTGGGCCAGAGATCTCAGTTCTCCCTGAACTCTCCATCCTGGGGATTTGAGCAAATTTTGGTTGGTTTCATTGAACTTTTTTCCCCACTGAGTCTGTGTTCATGAAGATCAGCCTCCCTCTCTAATTCACAGGTTTTCTGTCTGTGCTCCCTGCTTCCCTTCACTGGCAGCCACCAGCCAAGCTGGCATGTCTCTAACATACTATTCCTTATCTGTTTAAAGTTTGTTTCTATGTCTCTAGTTTCTTTAATAGTCCAATATAAAGTTTCAGTGAGTCCCCTTTGTTATCCATTTGCTGAGAAACAGTCTTTCCACTTTGTAAGTCTGATGCTGAGGAACTGCCTGGAAGTACATTCTTCCTCTAATCTACCAGGTTCTTTCTCCCTCCCCTTTCTTCTATATCTATTTAAACTTTAATTTTTAAACAACCTTCCCTTCTGTTATATATTAGCATAAGAAAATGTAACCTAGAGATTTAATGGGAAAAACACATTAGAATTTTTTATCCTTCAGAAATAGAATGAACTATTATTTCCATTTAAAAAAAAAAATCATTTCTCTGTATTGTTGTTTCAGTATTAGGGATTGAATCCAGGGTCTCACACACATTAGGCAGGTACTCTATCACTAAGATATATCCCCAGTCCCAAAACTGCTCAAATCTTTCTTCAGAAATATTGGAAAAACAAAAGTTTTCACATCATTTTGATGAACTATGTGAAGAACCACTCAGTAACATTTTTATCTTACCAAATACCAAAACAGAGTAAATGTCTGAATTTTCAAAATCTGAAACAAAATAGAATTTAGCTATCTCCCCTGCAAAGTTCTGTGCCATTCTTCATAGTGCATGACAGTAAAACTGTAATTTTCCATGTTGGGTAAAAAAATAATACTTTCTACAGCAAGAGAGGAAGGAGGTAAAATCAAGCTTTCTGACACAGTCTTTTGGATTGTTCAAATTCCTAAGAAAATTCTTTTAGTATTAAAAAAAATGTATTGACCAGAATCAAAACAAAAACAGAGACAACTACTATTCCTAAAACTTTTTCTTAAGCCTTATTTGCTCCAATTTATTCAGAGTTATATATTAGGTTTGCTCATTTAAATAAATAGGTCACTGACCTAATATTGTCTCTGTACTTTTAGGTCCTTTGTAAGATACCTCAACCCTATTACTTAAATCCAAACCAAATTTAGAAGTGTTAGTAAAAAAAAAAAAAAAAAAAGATGAATTTCAGTCAATCACAGGCAGCCAACTAATAATACTATACCCAAATAATGCAAATTTTGCTTTGTTTCTGTGTTCAGCTTATAAAAGCTCCCTGCTGCCAGGCAGAGGTCTCACAACCCTTCCAATGCTGAGTGCAGTCCGATTCATGTTCTTTGCTCAAATAAACTATTAATTTTGTCTGAAGTTTTTCTTTTAACCAATTAAAAATGTGTTTGCATGTAATAATTATGTACCACAAATTCTAATGAAAAATTCGAAAATAAAAACTTTTAGGGGGACAGCAAGATACCGGAGATTGAACTCAGGGGCACTCAATCACTGAGCCACATTCCCAGCCCTATTTTGTACTTCTTTAAATTTAGAGACAGGGTCTCACTGAGTTGCTTAGAGCTTCACTTTTGCTTAGGCTGCCTTTGACCTCGCAACCCTCCTGCTTCAGCCTCCCAATCTCCTGGGATTACAGGTATGCATACTGTGTCCAGCTGAAAATAAAAACTTTTGAGTAACAAACTGTTCTCAACGTCTTACAGAAATGTTATCTAAAGTGACATTGCCTCCAGCATCATCAACATCAACATCATCTAAGAACCTGTTCAAAAATACAAATTCACAGGCCACACTTCAGACTTACTAAACTGGAAATGGGGTGGAGGGGGGTTGTATTTTAACAAGCCCTCTGAGTGATTCTGATACCAGCCAGAATAAGAGAATCATTGTCTTTTGAAAATTTAGAAAGAGTTACACAAGTGACTGACTCTGAACTACACACTAATTATGATCAGGAATCCTTAACCTGACACTCATTTAGTATCACTAGGGAGCTTTAAAAATGAATAGGTCCAACTCCAATATCCAATTTATCCAATTTAATGGTTATGGGAGTTGAGGAAAGCTTGGGCACTGAGAATATTTTAAAGACTCCCAAATGATACTAAAGTGCAGTCAAAGTTGAAAGTCATTGATCTAGAGAATTATATTTAAAAGCTAGAGTTCATGAAAAGTTTTAGGTTAACTAGTTTGTAAATGAAACATAAAAATTTAGCTTTCAAAACCAAGCTACATAAAAAATTTCCATTACAAAAAAAAGCCAATTCACTCTAATCTGTTCATTTTACTCTTTCAAAAGGCTATACAAGACATTATCAGAATAGGATTTTTAATAATGTATTTTTTATACACGTGCACACATTGGCATGTTCTTATGGGAACATTGCCTTTACAAATCACCCGATATTCCTAGGGAAACAAGCCATATCATAAAATAACAATGAGGTACAAACACCAAATTTTGAGTTCAGATGAATATTGGTCTAGGATTGTGGCTCAGCAGTAGAGCACTCGCCTAGCACAGGCGAGACCCAGGTTCAATTCTCAGCACCACATAAAAATAAAGGCATTGTGTTGTGTTCATCTACAAAAAAGATTCTCTCTCTCTCTAAAAAACACCAAATTTTGAGTTCAGATGAATATACTGACTCAAATGAAGGAAGAAATCACGTCTAATTGTAATAGTTTTTATGACTGTCAAAAAAAAAAAAAGAAGAAAAATTAGAACTTAAGTTTTTAAGAATGTGATAGGCAGACCTGCTGGGAGAAAAGACACATAAGTTTTTTATTTGTTTGTTTGTTTTAGGGGAGCAGATAAAATGTAATGTAAAACAAAATTTCTCTCCTAAGGCTTCTTCATCTCAACCATGGGTTGTTGTAATGACATGACTATTTTCTCAATTCTCTCAAGGATGGAACAGAGTACCATTCTAAAAAGCACAGGACAAAAATGGGATAGAAGTTAATTCATTACACACAGTGGCTGCTTTAGGGCGATGATTCTCAATCACTGGAATCACCTGGAAGGCCTGTTTAAACAGACTGTGGCATCTAAGATCTTGGTTTGACCCTGGTGTGGGATAGAAAAATATGGGTTTCTAATAAGTTCCCAAACACTGCTACTGCTGCTACTGCAGAGATAACACCTGGAAAGCCACTGCCTTCAGATACTAACACTTAATTGGTGTAATTCTAGTTTAAAAAGGCTGCTACAAAAGGAACAACCAGTGCGTTCAGATAAGGTGTAGTGCAAAGATTCTTCCCAGGTTTCTGTAAAAAGGAGGACATTCTTGCCTGTTGATATCACTACAGGACACTTCACCAATCTTTTCATATTAAAATTAGTCCATATTTTTGGCTCTGGGGATTGAAGCCAGGACCTCTAGCATGTTAAACACACACTCTAAAACGGAGCTATATTCCATCCCCAATCCTCATCATTTTTATCCTTTTTTTTTTTTTTTGAACATTTTTGTTTTGAGAGAATTTCTCAAGCTTGTTCTCCACAGATACAACTTCACTATTTGTAATATTCAATTCTTTCTCACCTATTGCTTTCAAAATGAAATGTCAGTTTTGCTATTGTATTTTCGTTCTTCATCATCCTTCCTTATATTACTTGTTCCCCTTTTCAACTGGAAGCCCTTTCATCCGAGTTTGCTATCTCCTTATGGGGGTTATCTCCTGTTTCACTGGGGCCACATTTTCTTCTATGCTATTGGGTATGCCTATTGCTTTTCTTTTCACTTTTTCTTGGTTCTCTACATTCACAGAGTGGCTCTCCCTCAATACATCAGATTATTTGACTTTTCCCTTATTTGACAAGTTTTTTTATTTTAATTTTTTAAGAGATTTTATTTTCCCCAGGTTAACACTTCCATGACAAAGAAAGTAAACTAAACCATGTCCTATATCACCCAACAAAAAGAGACCATTAGGCTGTCCTTGATTCTGCTTTCTAACTACACAGCTGCTAGTGGAACCAGCCCCCAAAAAATGATATATACAGGATCTAAGCAATTCCTGATACCCAAGAGGCTTAATTTATGGTGGTTCCACAAGAATAAGGAAGGAGAGGGAAATCTGTATTCCAAATTGGGATTGAACCAGACAAGCATTCTACCATTGGCTACATCCCCATACCTTTTTCAATTTTTAAAAAAATTTCTGAGAGAGGGTCTCACCAAGTTGCGCAGGCTGGCCTCAAACTTGCAATTCTTCTGCCTCAGTCTCCAAAGTCATTGGGATCACAGGCATGGCACTACAATCTACAGCCAGCAGGTAGAATTTTTGAAATTCTACTCTTTAGCCTTAGATAGGCTAAGTTCTATCTGTTATTAGGGTTCAGATCACACGTCCCAAAGGGCCATATTTTCAAAGTCTTTCTACAACAGCTAGCAATAAAGGAATTCTCTGAGCAACCTCTCCTAAAAGTATATCATTAGACTGTCAAGAGAAGAGCATCCTGCATTATGGCTAGAGGAAGGAATGCTATCAGAGAGGCCAAGAAGAACCTGAGCAACAGTCTAAGTCCCCCAGTCTAGGAACACTGTTTCGTACTCCTTTTCTGCAATCATATTCTCTCCAAACCATCCAGTCTGCATCAAACCCTTATAAAATACAGTCTTCCCTGGTCTTTGGGTTTTTAATATTCCTGCATCTTGTAAAACTTTGATTAAATAAATGTTAAGCTTCTCTCTTGTTAATCTTTTGTTCTAGCATGTCAGCCATGACCCTTGCAATTGGATAAACAAAAGATATTACTTTTTCTCCCCATACTATCTTTCTAAGCTGTGTTAAATTCACCATCTTTTCCATGAAGCAAGCCCCTTTTCCACCATAAAGATCCTTTCTGAAACTCACTTCTTTAAAGGCTTATCTTTGTTATAGTCATGACCATATAATTTACAATTTGTTCTATAATTATTTCACATTCATCCCAACTCCATATCAAGCCATTCAAAGTCAGTTACATTTCAGAATTCTTTATAATAGCAGAGGCAAACTAAATGTGTCAACTGATAAAAATGCAGTTTTAGAGAATTTCCTAAAGATTACAAGCACTTCCACCAAGGTGAAATTATATACAATAGATAAAATTTAGTCAACCTCATTTCCATCACTAATAGTCTAAGAGAAAAATTTTACATTCCTGTTTCTCTTTTGAAGCTGTTGAAAGCAAGAAATTGATTTGTAAGTAGAATAAAAAGCTCTACATATTAACAAAAAAAAAAATGCAGTTTTTGTTGCTTCGTGATGCACACATGTAATCTCAGCAACTCAGGAGGCAGCAGGATTTAAAGTTCAAGGCCAGCCTCAGCAACTTAGTGAGATCCTAAACAACTTAGCAAGACCTTGTAGCTAGTGGTTAAGTGCTCCATGTTCAATATCTGATACAAAAAGAGAGGGGTGAGGAGGGAGGAGGAGAGAGGAGGAGGAGGAGGGAGGGGGGGAGAAGGGGGGAGAGGGGGAGAGAGAGAGAGAGAAAAGAAATTTTGCTAATTCAAAAAAAAAATTAAAATAATATATAACATAATTAAGAACATAAAATAGTCTTGTGGGTTGAGATAAGTCTAAAACTGCTATAAGCAAATACTCTAAACCAGTTCTGTCAGGATTCAAAATCTAATCCACATATGATTTTGTTTCAGAGAGTTCTATCATTTTCATCACCTCACTTCCATTTAATAATTAGTAACTTATTTTTAATACAACTCACTCATCAATGGAGAGAGCAAAAAGACTACTTACCCCACCCATTGTAATTCCATCAATAAGTGCAATGTATGGTTTCTGGAGAGAAGCTAAAAGAAACAGACCTATAATTTTAGTTGCAATATTTACAATATATTCACTTTTTCAAAAATCATGTTATATAGACTCTATTATTCCTAGGAAGTTTTTGTAAGAAATATCAAAGAGAACTATTGTAAAGCTTATAAAATATTTTTTAAATGTCAATCCATACACAATCCTGATTAGCTATTCATTAACAACTCAAACTTCAATTTGAAACAAATTATCATGTAACTCAGCTATTAAGAAATATAGTATTTATTTTATAAGTCACTGATATTTACATGCCCACTTGTATTTTAAAGAACATATTTGTTTTTCATATAACTAAAGTATCTGGATACATACAACAAAGTCCAGCATACAAGAAAAAGCATGGACTGAGAATTAGAAGACCCAGATTCTAGTTTCAGCTTTATCATTAATTGGCAATTCAACTAGGTATTAAATGATAAATACATAGATATAAATTATATATAATATATATGCATGACAGATAAGAGTGTGTGTATATGTGTATGTATGTATGTATGTATGTGTGTATCCTCATCTAAAAGATGATGAGACTTAACATATGGCCTCAGATGTCCTTTCCCAGTTGAAAATTTTGGTAATCATATGAACTTTTATTGTCATCCATCCATTCCCTCTTTTGTTTTTCCTGTGAGAGGGAAAGTTGGCCAGAATATAACAAAAATATAAATCATTGAGTTTCAACTATAGCTTTTTGCTAAGATTACCTCCTTATCAAATGGCAATATAAAACTTCAATGTTTTGATCCACTTAGCAATTCTGGAAGATGAAAAATCCAAGGGTAGTCATGACAAAAGATGTATAGAAAAAAACATTTTGGGAAGAATTTGGAAAAAAAGATGTATTAATTCTATGAGCTGTCCATTCCACATAATTATTCCTAAAGAAATTTTAACACATGGACATCATAAGGTTATAATCACCTACATTAGTAAAAACTAGAAATAACTTAAGATATCCATAAATGTAGAATAAATAATATGGGCATATAGTCATAATTATTATATAGTTACACTCATGTTATTAAAAACAACTTATTGGAACACATATAGATTCTCCTTGACTTACAATGAATTTTCACCCAATAAAACTATTGTAACTATTGCAAGTAAAATAACATTTTAACATATCTAATTTAGCAAACATCACAGTAGCTGTTCACCTTGTGAACTCATGGCTGACTTGTGAACTCAGAGCCTTACTGCTCTGCCCAATATCGTGAGAGAGTTCTGAACTACATATCACAAGCCCAAGAAAGATCAAAATTCTAAATTTGAATACAGTTTCTACAGAACACGGACTAGAACGAGTACTGCTTTCACACCATTGTAAATGTGAATGATTAAAGTAAACCACTCTAAGTCAGGGAACATCTATACATAGTAAGAGTTTTTATGTATATTTCAAAACACTAACAAGTTTATAAGCATTTAGTAAAGTTAAGTTATGGTTGCATCACTACACACAACCAATGGTTGCTTCTGCTTAGATAAAGGAATGACATGAAGGAAAACCACAAAATGGGCTGAATTATGACTTTAAAAATTAAAATACTTTATTTCTTTTAAATAAAATTTTCAATAACAAGCAAAAATAATATATTGATATCTGTTATTGCTGGACTGGTGGGTACATAAGTATTTACTGTTATTCCCTATAACTTAACTTTTGAAAACACATGTTTGATAAAAGTAAATACTGCTTTGCTTCCAATGAAACTAGAACTTTGACTATAAAAAAATTTTCATTTCAGAGTTCCTTGAGAATTAGGAAATGGTACATTTTATATAGAAAGCTGAGACCCAAGTTTTTTGTTCAATAAGAAAGCTAACTGTATGATTAGAAATTTCATGAGACAGTAGTGAAGTATAGCCTACAAATATTAAGGTATAATTGTTCTGTAATAAGCAGTCCAAATACTTAAATCAACTTTATTTAGGTCCAACACATAGTATATAAAAGTTTCAATAAGTTAGGCAAGGTGGCACATGCCTATAATCCCAGCAATTTGGGAGGCTGAGGCAGTAGGATCATTAAGTTCAAGGTCAGTCTTAGCTCTTAGTGAATCCCAAAACAACTTAGTGAGATCTTGCCTCAAAATAAAAATAAAAAGGGCTGAGGATGTGACTCAGTGATAAAGCACCCCTAGGTTCAATCCCCAGTAGCAAAAAAAAAAAAAAAGTGCCTACTGATGACATCTTAGCAAATCATACTGCCCACCCCATTTCTTGATTCCATTTTCAAAGCTTTCTAGAGCATACACATACCAATGGCATTGTTCAGTATATATTCTTCTTTGAAGAAAACTTCAGCAAGTTTCTGTTTTGTCTTCATAGCATCTGAGATTGCTAAGAAAGGAAAAAATTAGAAATTGAAAGAAAAGGAAGAACAATTAGAAATCAAAAAAATGTATTTTCTAGTTGACATATTAAAAATACTGTGATAATTAAGTACTGGGTGGAGGACTCTAAAATGGCTTGGTAAAATTAAAGTTGATCATACCACAGAAATATTATATTTAGAGAGTTACAGTCCGGTATCAAAGTTTCAAGATAAAATTCTTATTTGACTTTCTTTGGTATTATGAAATACACACATATTTTGGTTTTTATCCCCAGTTCCAGGCCCCTTAACTCCCTCTCCAAAACAGACCAGAGAAACTAGAACTTCTCTTTCAAAAAGCTGGTCACATACTCAAAACATTTCCCTATATTTCTATCTTGGAGCTGGTCATGAAGTTGCTCTTTGACCCACTTTGTCTGACAGCAGATCACAGACCCCATTTGAGAAGTCTTAGCCCAGATGTGGGAGGGAAGAATGCTGCACAGGGAGGCCACAAAGCACCAGAACAGATAAGCCCTGCCACTCGGTGTACAAGCATTAGATTACACCCTTTTTAATCCATGGTTCTCTATGCTTCAACAATGCTTAAAAAAATGAAGTATCCAAGAAAACACAAAAACAAAGGGTTTGGAGAGCTTCTGGACAGGTGAACATGAAGAGGTTTTTAGGAGTGGTGAGCCCAATAAGGGCATGGAAGTACCACAACCCTGTCCTTGTCCTATGCATCAATCCATATGTATTCATTATAATATTCTCTATAATAAATCAGTAAATGTGTTACTCTGAGTTCCATGAGTTAATGAGTAAATCAACAACTTGAGGAATGAGTTGTGGGAACCTGATTTATCAAAGTGCAGGTTAGTTCCAACATGGTGGCGAGAGGGGAGGCAGAGCTTTCAGTACCTCCTCAACAACGGGATCAGAGAGACGCATGGATACGCTTAGATTCGACCTGCTGAGAAACTCCTAGCAAAATTCCACTAAAGAGAGACCGGTCGGGAATTGGAAGGATTTTTGGAGGTGACAGTCTGCGCTAGACGAGTGAATCTCCGCCACGCAGCGCAGAGGTCCAGACCCGCCAGCCGCTGCCTGCGCGACTCGGCGACTGTCGGCTGCCTGCATGCAGCCCCCGCGTCAGGGCGGATAGCCTCCAAGGCGCAGCGCAGCAGGAGCGGTGCAGGGACTCTAGGAAGAGGTCTCTCGCCAAGCCTTCATGAAATAGCAAACCGGGAGCTGAAACCAACCAGAGACAGACCAGTCCCACCCCTCCCTTCGGACACTCCGGCAAGGAGCCTGGGGCCCGCCATAGCAGAGTGGTGACATCACCAGAGTTCCGCGGACAGAATTCCTTCCCAGCGGAATCCACATTAGCAGGTGTGTAACTCCCACCCCCTCCAGATACAAGCAGCCAGGAAACCACCAGGGGCGTGTCTGTAGGGAAGCAGAGGGGATTCCAGATCCCCACCTCCCCTTAACACCAGCGGCGACACCCAAGATCTTAGCCACCAGTTTCTGGGGGCGTGCCCACCAAAGGGGTCCGGAAAAATTAAACTGTTGGTTCCCAGATCACCCCACCACAGCACTGGGGCTTAATTGAATGACAGAGAGGGTGTTCATCGTTCGGGATATAGGACACACGGTGGGGCTGCAAGTGTAATCAGATCCTTGGGGAACCGCCTCTGGTGAACAGGACTTGGCTGGCTGGCTGGGGGGAGGAACAGGGGGAGGGGCCAGATAAGTGAAAGGGCTCTAGACTAACAGGATTGAGAGACTCCCAGGAGCCACCGTACAGGGATTTCTGTCAGCACATAGAGGGCAGAAGCTCGGCTCAGAGGGCACAGCTCCGCCTATTGGAAGAGAAGAAAATGGGATGCAGCCATAGAACAGGGGATGCCAGCATGACAGAGATCTGATGTCATCGGAGAGCGGCCGAGGAGAAAACTTCATCGGTGCCAGCAGCGACGGAAACAGTTGGTCCCCTGGTAGGGAGGGTGAGTCACAGATACCCGAGTCTCTCTCGCTTTGTCCTCGAGCCAGAGGGGAGGAGCGGGGCCGCCGCCCACGCCCGCAAGGTAGGCAGACCTGCGACCAACCTGCAGATCAGGCCCAGCGGTCTGCAGGCGTGGTAGGAGGGGCAGGGCAGAGCCGCCGCCCAGGCTGGCAAGGTAAGCAGACCTGCGACAGACCGGTGGATCAGGCCTAGCGGCCTGCTAGCGTGGTACACACTTCACCCCAACTGCAGTAGGGGCAGAGCAGAGCCTTCGCCCGCGCCCAGATCAGGCCCAGCGGCCTGCCTGTGTGGTGGTCAAGTGACCCCAATTGGAGTGGGGGCGGAGCGGAACTGACACCTGTGCCCGCAAGGTGGGCAGACCTGCGACCAACCTGCAGATCAGGCCTAGCGGTCCCCGGGCGTGGTAGGAGGGGCAGGGCAGAGCCTTCGCCCCCACCTGCAAGGTAGGCAGACCTGCGACAGAACGGCGGATCAGACCCAGGGGTCCGCGGGCGTGGTAGACACCTCACACCAATTGAAGGAGGGGCAGAGCAGAGCCCCCGCCCGCACCTGCAAGGGAGACTTTTCAACTATACAAGAGCAATATAAATATATAGGGGGGGAAAAATTTCAAAAACACAACAGTTTCACCAAGAAGAAAGAAACGCAAGCAGTATGAAAAGACAAGGAAAGAAAGGACTACAAGCAATGCAGGTCAACTCAACTTTAGAAGAGGTAACAGCTGCAGCAGATGGAATGTCAGATAAAGAATTCAGGATATATATGCTCCAGATGATCTGGAGTATCAAGGAAGAAATTAGACAGCAAAATCAGACAATGAAAGATCACTTCGACAAGGAATTACACAAACAAATCCAGGAAGCAAAGGATCAACTATACAGGGAGATAGAGGTTATAAAAAACAAACAAACAGAAATCCTAGAAATGCAGGAAGCAATAAACCAACTTAAAAACTCAATGGAGAGTACTACCAGCAGAGTAGAACACTTAGAAGATAGAACATCAGACAATGAAGACAAAGTATTTCAACTTGAGAAGAACATAGACAGCTCAGCAAGACTGTTAAGAAACCATGAGCAGAACATCCAAGAAATATGGGATAACATTAAGAGACCAAAATTAAGAGTCATTGGGATACAGGAAGGTATAGAACTCCATACCAAAGGAATGAGCAATTTATTCAATGAAATAATACGAGAAAACTTCCCAGACTTGAAGAATGAGACAGAATCCCAAATTCTAGAAGCCTACAGGATGCCGAATGTGCAAAATTGTAAGAGATCCACACCTAGACACATTATAATGAAGATGCCCAACATACAGAATAAGGAGAGAATTTTAAAAGCTACAAGAGAAAGGAAGCAGATTACATTTAGGGGTAAGCCAATCAGGATAACAGCTGATCTTTCAACACAGACTCTGAAAGCTAGAAGATCCTGGAATAACATATTTCAAACACTGAAAGAAAATGGGTTCCAACCAAGAATTGTGTATCCAGCGAAATTAAGCTTCAGGATGGAAGATGAAATTAAAACCTTCCACGACAAACAAAAGTTAAAAGAATATGCAGCTAGAAAACCATCTCTTCAAAACATCCTGGGCAAAACATTACAGGAAGAGGAAATGGAAAATAACAATGAAAACCAACAGTGGGAGGTAGGACAGTAAAGGGGGGGGGAATAATCAAAGAGGAAAACAAACCATGTTTAGTAACATAAATAAACAAATATGGCTGGAACAACAACCCATATCTCAATAATAACCCTAAATGTTAATGGCTTAAACTCACCAATTAAGAGACACAGGCTAGTAGAATGGATCTCAAAACAAGACCCAACAACATGCTGCCTACAGGAGACGCATTTGATAGGAAAAGACATACATAGGCTGAAGGTGAAAGGTTGGGAAAAATCATATCACTCATATGGACTTCGGAAACAAGCAGGAGTGTCCATACTCATATCAAATAAAATAGATTTCAAGCCAAAGTTAATCAAAAGGGATAAAGAGGGACACTACATACTGCTTAAGGGAACCATACACCAACAAGACATAACAATCATAAATATATATGCCCCAAACAATGGTGCAGCTATGTTCATCAAACAAACTCTTCTCAAGTTCAAGAGTCTAATAGACCACCATACAATAATCATGGGAGACTTCAACACACCTCTCTCGCCACTGGACAGATCTTCCAAACAAAAGTTGAATAAGGAAACTATAGAACTCAATAACACTATTAATAACCTAGACCTAATTGACATATATAGAATATACCACCCAACATCAAGCAGTTAGACTTTTTTCTCAGCAGCACATGGATCCTTCTCAAAAACAGATCATATATTATGTCACAGGGCAACTCTTAGACAATATAAAGGAGTAGAGATAATACCATGCATCCTATCTGATCATAATGGAATGAAACTGAAAATCAACGATAAAAGAAGGAAGGAAAAAGCATACATCACTTGGAGAATGAACAATAGGATACTGAATGATCAATGGGTTATAGAAGACATCAAGGAGGAAATTAAAAAATTCTTAGAGATTAATGAAAACACAGACACAACATATCGGAATCTGTGGGACACATTGAAAGCAGTTCTAAGAGGAAAATTCATTGCTTGGAGTTCATTCCTTAAAAAAAGAAAAAACCAACAAATAAATGATCTCATGCTTCATCTCAAAATCCTAGAAAAAGAAGAGCAAAACAACAGCAAAAGAAGTAGAAGGCAAGAAATAATGAAAATCAGAGCTGAAATTAATGAAATCGAAACAAAAGAAACAATTGAAAAAATTGACAAAACTAAAAGTTGGTTCTTTGAAAAAATAAACAAAATCGACAGACCCTTAGCCATGCTAGCGAAGACAAGAAGAGAGAGAACTCAAATTACTAGCATACGGGATGAAAAAGGCAATATCACAACAGACACTTCAGAAATACAGAAGATAACCAAAAATTATTTTGAATACTTATACTCCAATAAACTAGAAGATAGTGAAGGCATCGATAAATTTCTGAAGTCATATGATCTGCCCAGATTGAGTCAGGAGAATATAGACAACCTAAACAGACCAATATCAATCGAGGAAATAGAAGAAACCATCAAAAGACTACCAACTAAGAAAAGCCCAGGACCAGATGGGTATACAGCAGAATTTTACAAAACCTTTAAAGAGGAACTAATACCAATACTTTTCAAGCTACTTCAGGAAATAGAAAAAGAGGGAGAACTTCCAAATTCATTCTATGAGGCCAACATCACCCTGATACCTAAACCAGACAAAGACACTTCAAAGAAAGAAAACTTCAGACCAATATCTCTAATGAACCTAGATGCAAAAATCCTCAATAAAATTCTGGCGAATCGGATACAAAAACATATCAAAAAAATTGTGCACCATGATCAAGTAGGATTCATCCCTGGGATGCAAGGCTGGTTCAATATACGGAAATCAATAAATGTTATTCACCACATCAATAGACTTAAAAATAAGAACCATATGATCATCTCGATAGATGCGGAAAAAGCATTTGACAAAGTACAGCATCCCTTTATGTTCAAAACTCTAGAAAAACTAGGGATAACAGGAACATACCTCAATATTGTAAAAGCAATCTATGCTAAGCCTCAGGCTAGCATCATTCTGAATGGAGAAAAATTGAAGGCATTCCCTCTAAAATCTGGAACAAGACAGGGATGCCCTCTCTCACCACTTCTGTTCAACATAGTTCTCGAAACACTGGCCACAGCAATTAGACAGACGAAAGAAATTAAAGGCATAAAAATAGGAAAAGAAGAACTTAAATTATCACTATTTGCAGATGATATGATTCTATACCTAGCAGACCCAAAAGGCTCTACAAAGAAACTATTAGAGCTAATAAATGAATTCAGCAAAGTGGCAGGATATAAAATCAACACGCATAAATCAAAGGCATTCCTGTATATCAGCGACAAATCCTCTGAAATGGAAGTGAGGACAACCACTCCATTCAAAATATCTTCAAAAAAAAAATAAAATACTTGGGAATCAACCTAACAAAAGAGGTGAAAGACTTATATAATGAAAACTACAGAACCCTAAAGAGAGAAATAGAAGAAGATCTTAGAAGATGGAAAAATATACCCTGTTCATGGATAGGCAGAACTAACATCATCAAAATGGCGATATTACCAAAAGTTCTCTATAGGTTTAATGCAATGCCAATCAAAATCCCAACGGCATTTCTTGTAGAAATAGAGAAAGCAATCATGAAATTCATATGGAAAAATAAAAGACCCAGAATAGCAAAAACAATGCTAAGCAGGAAGTGTGAATCAGGCGGTATAGCGATACCAGATTTCAAACTATACTACAGAGCAATAGTAACAAAAACAGCATGGTACTGGTACCAAAACAGGCGGGTGGACCAATGGTACAGAATAGAGGACACAGAAACCAATCCACAAAACTACAACTCCCTTATATTTGATAAAGGGGCTAAAAGCATGCAATGAAGGAAGGATAGCATCTTCAACAAATGGTGCTGGGAAAACTGGAAATCCATATGCAACAAAATGAAACTGAATCCCTTTCTCTCGCCATGCACAAAAGTGAATTCAAAATGGATCAAGGAGCTTGATATCAAATCAGAGACGCGCCGTCTGATAGAAGAAAAAGTTGGCTACGATCTACATACTGTGGGGTCGGGCTCCAAATTCCTCAATAGGACACCCATAGCACAAAAGTTAATAACTAGAATCAACAAATGGGACTTACTCAAACTAAAAAGTTTTTTCTCAGCTAAAGAAACAATGAGAGGTAAATAGAGAGCCTACATCCTGGGAACAAATCTTTACTCCTCACACTTCAGATAGAGCCCTAATATCCAGAGTATACAAAGAACTCCAAAAATTAGACAATAAGAGAACAAACAACCCAATCAACAAATGGGCCAAGGACCTGAACAGACACTTCTCAGAGGAGGACATACAATCAATCAACAAGTACATGAAAAAATGCTCACCATCTCTAGCAGTCAGAGAAATGCAAATCAAAACCACCCTAAGATACCATCTCACTCCAGTAAGATTGGCAGCCATTATGAAGTCAAACAACAACAAGTGCTGGCGAGGATGTGGGGAAAAGGGTACACTTGTACATTGCTGGTGGGACTGCAAATTGGTGCAGCCAATTTGGAAAGCAGTATGGAGATTTCTTGGAAAGCTGGGAATGGAGCCACCATTTGACCCAGCTATTCCCCTTCTTGGTCTATTCCCTAAAGACCTAAAAAGAGCATGCTACAGGGACACTGCTACTTCAATGTTCATAGCAGCTCAATTCACAATAGCAAGACTGTGGAACCAACCCAGATGCCCTTCAATAGACGAATGGATTAAAAAAATGTGGCATTTATACACAATGGAGTATTACTCTGCATTAAAAAATGCCAAAATCATAGAATTTGCAGGGAAATGGATGGCACTAGAGCAGATTATGCTAAGTGAAGCTAGCCAATCCCTAAAAAACAAATGCCAAATGTCTTCTTTGATATAAGGAGAGTAACTAAGAACAGAGTAGGGACGAAGAGCATGAGAAGAAGATTAACATTAAACAGAGTTGAGAGGTGGGAGGGAAAGGGAGAGAAAAGGGAAATTGCATGGAAATGGAAGGAGACCCTCAGGGTTATACAAAAGAACATACAAGAGGAAATGAGGGGAAAGGGAAAAATAATACAAGGGGGAGAAATGAAGGTCAGTAGAGGGGGTAGAGAGAGAAGAGGGGTGGGGAGGGGAGGGGAGGGGGGATAGTAGAGGATAGGAAAGGTAGCAGAACATGACAGTCACTAGTATGGCAATATGTAAATCAATGGATGTGTAATTGATGTGATTCTGCAATCTGTATATGGGCTAAAAATGGGAGTTCATAACCCACTTGAAGCAAAGTGTGAAAGATGATATATCAAGAACTATGTAATGTTTTGAACAACCAACAATAAAAAATAAAAAAAATAAAATAAAATAAAAAATTTAAAAAAAAAACAAAGTACAGGTTAGAATGCAGATAAACCAGGGCTTACAACTACTATCTAAAGTGGGAGGTTCTATAGATAGCAAAAATAAGAATGGGGTGCTATGGGAATGGGAGCAAGGAGGGATGTGATTAAAAGATGGCTTTCCAGAAGAGGCAAGTCTGAACCAAGTAAGAAAAAGACAGGTAGGAAGTTCCTAAGAAATGTCAGGAGGAAAGTTTTAAATGGAGGAAGCAGTACCTGCAAAAGCAGAAAAGCAAGGATGCAAAGGTAAAATCAAGAATAAATTTATTTTAAAAGACTAAAGGGAAATGATAAAAGGTGAGGCTAGAAAGGTAAATAAGACAGTAACATTATTATTTGTCAGTAACAACAATGGAAATATAACTTCTCAAAGACATTGCTATAGCATTCTGCTGCCTGACTTAATAAACAAGCACTCAGTAGATATATGCTGAGTAATGAATACTATCAAATAGTTACATTTCTATCGCAATTTTCTCGTAGGCAGATTTCACATCTCCTGCTCCTACTGCAATCAATCTCTATAGTTTTTCTTCTATAAACTGCAAACTCATATGCCTTTCCTGTACTTAAATTCTGAGAATAATCTAAAATATAAATTAAATGTACTTGTATGATATATACATGTTTTTTTTTGTTTGTTTTGTTTTGGCTGTGTTGGGGATTGAATTCAGGGCTTCGCACATACTAGGCAAGCCTACCACTGAACTACATCCCCAGCACCATTTTATATGAGATTTGAGCATCTGTGGATTTTGGGATCCTGGGTGAAAGGAATCAATCCTTCAGGAGGCAGATACTGAAGGATGACTATATATCAGAACTCTAGAGGTTGTCTCAAAATCTAATCAATAATTCTTACATAATACTTTCCCATAAAAGGGGATACATAAACATGCATGGTGGTGCATACTTGTTGTCCCAACTGCTCAGAAGGCTTTAAGAGGATCACAGGTTTGAGATCAGCCTGGGCAATTTAGTGAGATAATATCTCAAAATAAAAAGGGCTAGGGATATAGCTCAGTAGTAGAGAGCTTGCACAGTATGCACAAGGCCCTGGGTTTGCTGCCTAGCAACACACACATACACACATACACACACACACACACACACACACACACACACGATAAAACAAAAGCAAGAGAATCACAGCCTTTGGGACAGGATCTCCTGTGTTTCTACTTGGCTAGCAAAGCAATAAACCTTCTTTTCCTTTTTCTCAAAATCATGTCCTCATCAGGGACAAGTACTGAGCTTTCAGCAACAAACTTGCTATCCCAGGTGGGGCCCAAGAGCGGACCCTGCTCCAAGGAAATAAAAGACGCTGTCAAATGCTTACCAACCAAAAAAAGCCCAGGACCAGATGGATTATCAGCCAAGTTCTACAAGACCTTCAAAGAAGAAGTAATACTAATACTCCTCAAATTATTCCAAGAAATAAAAAGGAGGGAACCCTATCAAACTCATTCTATGAGGCAAGTATCACCCTGATTCCAAAACTAAACACAGTCACATCAAGGAAAGAAAACTTCAAACCAATATTCCTGATGAACACAGATGCAAAAATTCCCAGTAAAATTCTGGCAAATCACATACGAAAACATATTAAAAAGACAGTGCACCACAATCAAATGGGGTTCATCCCAGGGATGCAAGGTTGGTTCAACATACAGAAATCAATAAACTTAATTCTTCACATCAATAGGCTTAATACAAGAATCACAGGATTATCTCAATAGATGCTGAGAAAGCATTTGACAAAATACACCTCTTCAGGTTCAAAATACTAGAAAAACAAAGGATAGTAGGAACATACCTCAACACTGTAAAAGCTATGTATGCTAAACCCAAGGCCAACATCATTCTAAATGGAGAAAAATTGAAAGCACTCCCTCTAAAAACTGGAACAAGACAGAAATGTCCTCTTTCACCACTTGTATTCAACATAGTCCCTGAAACTCTAGCTAGAACAATCAGACAGATGAAAGAAATTAAAGGGATATGAATAGGAAAAGAAGAACTGAAACTATCACTATTTGCTGATGACAATCATATATCAAAAAATTCCACCAGATAACTTCTAGCACTAATAATTCAGCAAAGTATCAGAATATAAAATTAATACCCATAAATCAAATGCACTCTATGAATATTCTGCAAGAGAAATTAGAATTAACCTATTCACCATAGCCTCAAAAAAAAAAAAAATACTTGGGAATCAATCTAACAAAAGAGGTGAAAGACCTCTACAATGAAAACCACAGAACACTACAGAAAGAAATTGAAGACCTCAGAAAATGGAAAGATCTCCCATGCTCTTGGATAGGCAGAATTAATATAATCAAAATGTCATACTACTAAAACTGTTATACAGATTTAAAGCAATTTCTATAAAAATATCAATGACATTCTTCATAGAAATAGAAAAGGCAATCATGAAATTCATTTGGAAAAAGAAGAGACGCAGAATAGCCAAGGTATCCTTAGCAAGAGTGAAGCAGGAGGCACCACAATACTAGACCTTAAACCATATTATTGAGCAAAAAAAAACAATGGCATGGTATTGGTACCAAAATAGACATATAGACCAATGGTACAAAATAGAAGATCCACAGACAAACCCACATAAATATGGTTATCTCATACTAGACAAAGGTGCCAAAAAACAGTCATTAGAAGAAAGATAGCCTCTTCAATAAATATTGCTAGGAAAACCGGAAGTCCATATGTAGCAGAATGAAATTTAACCTGTATCTCTCACCCTGCACAAAAATCAACTTTTTTTTTTATTGGATCAAAGACTTAGACACTAGAACAGAGACCCTGCACCTAGTAGAAGAAAAAGTAGGCCCAATTTTTCATCATGTTGGCTTAGGACCTACCTGACTTCCTGAACAAGACTCCTAAAGCACAAGTAGGAAAAGCAAGAATCAATAAATGGGATGAATTCAAACTCAAAAGCTTCTTCTCAGCAAAGGAAACAACCAATAATGTGAAGAGAGAGCCTACAGAATGGGAAAAAAATCTTTACCACACACACCTCAGATAAAGCACTAGTCTCCAAGATATACAAAGAACTAAAAAAAACTTAACACTAAAAAAAAAACCCAAATAACTCAATCAATAAATGGGCTAAGGAACTGAACAGACACAGAAGAAGAAACACAATCGATCAACAATTATATGAAAAAATACTCATCTTCTTCAGCAATTGGAGAAATGCAAATCAAAAGTACTCTAAGCTTTCCTAGCATGGGTGAGGCACTGGGTTCAATCCTCAGCACCACATAAAAAATAAATTAATTAATAAATAAATAAAGTGAAGTGTGTGTGTGTGTGTATATATATATATATATTTATTTATTTATATTTATATATTTATTTATTTTACAAGCAATAATAAGTGTTGACAAAGATGTGGGAGAAAATGGTTTAGAACCTGACTTCCTAACAAGAAGGGATACAAATAGGAAAAGACGAACTAAAAATATCACTATTTGCTGATGACATGATTCTATATGTAGAAGATCCAAAAAATTCTACCAGAAAACTTCCGGAACTAATAAATTTATACATTGCTGGTGAGACTGGAAAGTGGCACAACCACTATTGAAAGCAGTATGGAGATTCCTCAGAAAACTTGAAACAGAACC
The DNA here is from genome assembly GCF_021218885.2 of Marmota monax. Classification (NCBI taxonomy): domain Eukaryota; kingdom Metazoa; phylum Chordata; class Mammalia; order Rodentia; family Sciuridae; genus Marmota; species Marmota monax. Next base: position 23,187,792 of record NW_026692781.1, read on the forward strand.
ACCATTTGACCCAGCTATCCCACTCCTTGGTTTATACCCAAAGGATTTAAAATCAGCATACTGCAATGATGTAGCCACATCAATATTTATAGCAGCTCAATTCACAATAAACTATGGAACCAACCTAGATGCCCTTCAATAGATGAATGGATAAAGAAAACATGGTCTATATACACAATGGAATATTACAAAACCTTAAAGAATGCAATTATGGCATTTGCAGGTAACTGGATGAAACTAGAGCCAATTCCCAAAACCATAGGCTCAACATTTTCTCTGGTAAGTTAATGTTGATCCATTGCAGGGGGCAGTGTAGGGAAGAATAAAGGAACTCCTGATTATGCAGAGGGGAGTGAGGGGAGGCATGGGGCTGTGGGAAAGGGAAGGGCAGTAGAATGAGACAGACATTATTACCATAAATATATGTATGATTACACTACTGGTGTGACTCTCACCAGGTACAGTCAGAAGAATGAGAAATTGTGCTCCATTTGTATATGTCAAAATGCATTCTACTGTCATGTATAACTGATTAGAACAAATTCAAGAAATTTTTAAAAAAATATTCACATGGGGGCTGGGAGTGTAGTTCAGAGGCAGAGAACATACATGCATATATGAAGCCCTGGGTTCAATCCCTAGCACCATACATACACACAAAAAAATTCATGTTGTAGGTAAAACAACAAATTCAAAAACTATTTAATTAACAAACCAGTTTAAGCAATCAAAGTTTATATTAAACATCAATTTTAAAACAGTTACTTCAAATCTAATACATACTTAAAATTATATCCTAAATCCAGATTGTTTCTTCCTATTCTTAATGACTTATATTAACTTGTAAATTTGATGAACAAATCAACCCAAATATTATCATCTTATCACAATACGAAAAAAAAAAATGCAAAACAAGAATACTAGGAGAAAATGTCCCTGGATCCTGCCCACTCCATAAGAAAATAAATATAAATTGTAAAAACAGTTTTCTATATGTATATATATGGACAATGGTAAGTACATGACTTTGATCCTAAGAAATATTTCTTCTCTCTTAAACAGCTAAACAGGTACAGATTGACCCAAACAATTTGAAAAGTAACTTTTATTTATCTCTGTATGTTTATACACATGTAAATATATAAATACACACACAATATATATAAAGTAGAAATAAGCCTGGCACAGTGGTACATGCCTATAATCCCAGGATCTTGGGATTTAAGTCTGAATTAAATTCTTACATTTTTTGAGGAAGGAGGATTTTCAGTTCAAAGCCAGCCTCAACAACTTAGCAAGGCCCTAAGCAATTTAGTCAGACCTTGTCTCTAAATAAAATACAAAAAGGCTGGGGATGTGGCTTAATGGTAAAGTGCCCCTGGATTCAATCCCTGGTACCAAAAAAAGAAAAAAATCCATTAAGTATATAGAAAGTGTTCGCTTTAGATCATAAATAGTAGGAAAATGTGAAAGTTATGGGAATATATAACAGTAGGTGATATTTGGAGATTGGGAAGTCACTCAACATGATCAGATTGCCAAATTACATAACAAACAGAAATGCTTAATATCAGCTATTCTAAAATATGAAGTGGATTCACACACCACTATGGATACCTTGTTTAGGACAATTTAAGGAGAGATACAATATCCAAGTTTCCAAAGGGCAAATGTGTAGTGAAGAAAAAAAATCTCTATTCTCCTCATTTTCTACTACTACTGGCAAAAGGTAAGTCTCTAAATTTTTCTGCATTTTTAAGATTAACTCGTAACCAAAAAATTCTAAAAAAGTATATCATATTACAAATTGCCACAAAAACTTGCCAATACTTTATCAGTTCTAGTGGGGAGGAAGCATTTACATGAGGGGTAGGGAGAGTTTTTACCTCTGATATCACCCCCAGCGCAGAAAGCCTTTCCTCCAGCTCCCTTTATAATAATCAGGGAAGTTTCGGGATCTTGCTCCCACTTCTATCCAAATGTTAAAGAAGATGGTATAAGCATACTGTAATACAAACTCAAAGGTACACATTCATATCTATACATGTACATATATAAATACAACCTTTTATAAAGCATATCCAGAGGAATGGATCTCATTCATTCCATTTCATCATGGAATGAACTTCATTTTCTTTTCTAAGATAAAGTAGAGGCTATTTCAACAAGGATGCTAAATGAATACATTCTGTGATCCAAATTTCATGATAGCATCTGAAATATAAACCATAACTTTAAGACCAAGGTGAGTAAATATGGACTTAAAGGTAATATGTTACATAAACTTATAAATCTGGTAAACAAATCAACCCAAAGATTGTTAACAGAGGAATAACTTTTTTTTAGTTGCAGATGGACACAATACCTTTATTTTATTAGTTTATTTTTATGTGGTGCTGGGGATCAAACTCAGTTCCTCACACATGCTAGGCAAACATTCTACCACAGAGCCACAAATCCAGCCCAAGGAATAACCTTTCTATTATAGTATAATATGACACTTTCTACTGAAACATTTATAAGTAATAGAGCAAAACCACTTATGATATTAATCAAATGTACAAATTCTGGGGGTTGGTAAGAACCACTAACAAATAAGCAGGATCTGGGGCTGGGGATGTTGTTCAGTGGTACAGAACTTAGCATATGAGCAAGGACCTAGATTTCATTCCTACCACCACCTATAAATAGAATAATTGCATAAAGTGCCAATGGAAATTCAAAAGGTTAGAACAGTCCAATGAAAAATTAACAGGAATTCTATGAACTCTATTTTACAGAATAAAATTATAAGTGCACAAGAAAGAGATACAGCCAGACAGATGACTTTCAAAAGAGCAATGCAATTCTGAACTACAATAATAAAAATATGCTCTTCTGACATGGAAGTTTTTACTTTCTTCCACTCTAGTCCAACTCTGACTTGTAATACTTGGATAATTTCTGTGGTGGCAATTTAGGACATACTATAAGATGTCTCAAACAGAACACAAGAATGAAAGAGATCATGAAGTGAAGAATAAGAAATTAAAGGCCAGGAGAGAACTAACATTTGTTCAACACCTACATGGCAAGCCATATTAGGTACTTCCACATACTATTTCATTTAATCTTTGTGATCATTCTAGAAAAGATCATCATCCCTATTTCATAGCTGAAAAAAGGGAGAAATAAGGAAATCAATTTTCCAATGTACACAGTTAACAAGTAGAAATCCAAGTTTGAAACATAAGTAGTCTGACTTTAAGTGTTACATTTTTCTATCACTCTATGTAATTTAATTAGAAAGGTTTATAGCCTTCTTTAAGAAAAAGCAGGCCTGGCTCTGCTCTCTGCTCTCTTCCTCTCTTCCTCTTCTTTCTTTCCTCTTCCTGCTATCTTCCCTCTTCCTCTCTGCTCTCTTTCTTTCTGCCCTCCTCCCCTCCTTTCTCTGCTCTCTGCCTCTCCTTTTCTTCTCCTTCTGGGAGCCCCCTCAATAATATCTGTTGGTTTAAAAAAAAAAAAAAAAAAGGCAGGCCAGGCAGATAAAAACAGCTGTTTTTTAGCCAAAAGGCTACCATATGCAGACAAAGTAGATTCGTACACTCATGTTCTATGAGGCAGAGCTGTATCATTGGCTCAAAGATCAGAGAAACAAAGAATGACAGAATACAAAAAGGAACTTGTTAAAAATCAGAGCTATATAAAAGTGGAAGGTGGGGCTGGGGCTGTAGCTCATTGGTAGAGCTTTGGGCAGTTGACACGCTGGGTTCGATCCTCAGCACCACATAAAAATAAATAAAGATATTACATTCAACTACAACTAGAAAAATATTTTTTTAAAAAAGTGGAAGGGGGGACTGGGCTTGTGGCTCAGCAACAGAGCGCTCACCTAGCACATGTGAGGTGCTGGGTTCAATCCTCTGCACCAAATAAATAAATAAATAAAATAAACAACTTGCTAAGCCATAAGTCCAACTACAACTAAAAAAATATTAAAAAAAAAAAAAAAGTGGAAGGGGTTGTCCTGCAAGGGAGTAGACTTCTTATCACCAAGGTCCCAGAGATAATCACACAGGAAAGCACCAAGGACTCAAGAATCATTGGGGCTTGGGTACATAATCAAAAGAGCCCTATGACTAAATGGGATAGAATCTTTACAACCAAACTGTGAAAGATTCTGTGGGATAAAATATTTTATTATGATACATTTTTTAAATGATCCATATAAATGCTTTCAGAAATTACAAACCTTTAACTGTGAGTAAATCTGCTGAGTCATATTAAGATTCAGTGCATTGAGTAACTTCGGTCTATTAAGTGTAATCACTCCTGCGCAACCTTTTTTTTCCAGAAGTACATCCTCTGCAGCTTCTGTGTGCTTGGACATTCTCTGTGTAAGCAAAGAATAACTTCATGATAAAATTCACTTTTTGTTGCAAGTCCACATCAACACACACACAAAACCCTTTCATGTTAACAATTACCAAAGGAATGAATAAATAGGTAATCTGACAAATATTTCTAAAGTTATTTAGTCAGTATAGATGGACAAATTCCAAAGCAAACTACACATATCTCCTGAATTTTTTTCTGAATCAACTGATTTATAATAAAGCCTAGTACTAGAATTTCCTGGACCATAAAATACTCTTAAATCTCTTAACTTACTATTTTTCAGGCTCTATGCTAGGCAATGAGAAAGTAAAATTAAAATAGAAAAAAGGAGCAAATAAAAAAATTCTGACTACATTACCTTATAGATAGTGTTTTTTGTTTTGTTTTTTAAAGGTAATATCTGGCCTGGGCCATAAAAAGGGAGTAAGAATTCCAGCTAGAAGGAACAGCACTTACTAAGCCATAAGCAATGAAAATTTGGAAATATGAAGATGTAAAAATGAGTGGAACAGAGCCAGGTATGGGGGCTAATGCCTGTAATTCCAGCTATTTGGAAGGTTGAAACAAGAGAGTCATAAGTTTGAGGCCAGCCCCAGAAACTCAGCAAGACCTATCTCAAAATAAACTTAAAAAAAAGACCAAATGAAGGAATGATTGATGTGATTGATGGCAGGCAGAAAAAGAAGTCTGAGGCAAGATTATAAAACTTCAGACTTACATGTTATATGTTTGGAAAAAAGTTGCCTATACACTTACTTACAGCCTTACACAATATAAAGTTATCACCAAATCTCCATTTCTGTAATATACAGTACTAATTTAAATCCTTAAAGAACACGGGTTTAACTAAACAGCAATTTTCCAGAATTGTGTCACACATAAATATCAGGGCTCATGGCACCACCATTCTTAACACTTTTTATCCAAGGACAATTACTTAAACCTTAAATGGGAACAATGTGCAACATAAAATTAAAAGTCAGTTCGAACTAAAAAAATTAACTGAAGTATGCCATTTAAAGCTAAACAGCACACTTACTAAGATCTAATAAAATTCAGGAGTCCATATTTTTAAAGCATATACAACGTTTACAGAATGTTTAAGTTCTCCTTTATAAAATCATGCTACATATTTAAGATTGAAACTAATTATTAAAATTCATTATCATATTAAATATAATTTATATGCATTTAAAAAGTTTTAGGAAGGACTATTAAACAACAGGAAAGAGTGTATCTTTTCAATTTAAATTTCTCACTAGAGAAATTCAAACTTACTTAACACTATAAATTGTAGTAAAATATGGGTTCAATCCCTAGCACACGTAGCTTGATGGTAGAGTACTTGCCTAGCATGTGTCAGGCACTGTGTTCGATCCCCAGCTCCACCCCACCCCACCCCACCCCCCCAAAAAAAAGGAAAAGAAAGAGAGAAAGAGAGCAAGTGACTGTGTGGACTCACATGAAAGACTAAAATGTTCATCAGTGAGAAAATATACTTAAACAAAATATAGTCATTCATATGAGCACATGCTAGGGACTCTAAAAAGAATCCCTGATGAACATTGTTGCAAAAATTCTCAGTAAAATTCTGGCAAATCGGGCTGGGGATGTGGCTCAAGCGGTAGCGCGCTCGCCTGGCGTGCGTGCGGCCCGGGTTCGATCCTCAGCACCATATACAAACAAAGATGTTGTGTCCACCGATAACTAAAAAATAAATATTAAAAATTCTCTCTCTCTCTCTCTCTTTAAAAAAAAAAAAAAAAAAAAAAAAAAAAAAAAAAAAAAAAAAAAAAAAAAAAAAAAATTCTGGCAAATCACATACAAAAACATATTAAAAAGATAGTGTACCAGGATCAAGTGGGGTTCATCCCAGGGATGCAAGTTTGGTTCAACAAACAGAAATCAATAAACTTAATTCTTCACATCAATAGACTTAAAGACAAGAATCATATGATCATCTCAATAGATGCAGAAAAAGCATTTGACAGAAAACATCACCCCTTCATGTTCAAAACATTTGAAAAACTAGAGATAATAGGAACATACCTCAACATTGAAAAAGCTGTCTCTGCTATACCCAAGGCCAACATCATTCTAAATGGAGAAAAATTGAAAGCATTCCCTCTAAAAACTGGAACAAGACAGAGATACTCTCTGTAACCACTTCTATTCAACATAATCCCGGAAACTGTAGCCAGAGCAATTAGACAAAAGAAATTAAAGGGATACAAATAGGATAAGAAGAACTGAAAGTATCACTATTTGCTGATTCTATATTTAGAAGATCAAAAAAAATTCCACCAGAAAACTTCTAGGATTAATAAATGAATTCAGCAAAGTAGCAAGATATAAAATCAATACCCATAAATCAAATGTGTTCCTATACATCAGTAATGAATCAACTGAAGAGAAATTAGAATTACATCAATCACCATAGCCTAGAAAAAAAAAACAAAAAAAGCTGAGAATCAAATCTAACAAAAGAAATGAAAGACCTCTACAATGAAAACTACAGAACACTAAAGAAAGAAATTGAAGAAGACCTTAGAAGATGGAAAGATCTCTCATGCTCTTGGAGAGGCAGAATTAACATTGTCAAAATGGCCATACTACTAAAAGCATGACCCAGATTTAATGCAATTCCTATTAAAATACCAAGCATTCTTCATAGAACTAGAAAATATTTACTTCCAGGAAGGAAAACTGGCATCTAAAACACAGGAGCAGGACAGCCCTTTGAACCCTCAATTTTGTACCATCTGTATCCATATACTACCTATTCAAAACAAAATTTTAATTACCTTTTTAAAAGAATGATAGATTAGATTTAGAAACTACTACGTTAAGAGACTTAGAAAACTGTTTTAGCTGGGCATGGCAGCACACCTTTGTAATCCCAGCTACTTGGGAGTCTGAGGTAGGAGGATCACAAGTTGGAGACCAACCTAGACAATTTAGAGAGATCTTGTCTCAAAATGAAAAATAAAAAGTGCTGGTTCTTTTAGAAGAGTCACAGAAAAACTGCTTGAAATACTTTCTGTCTTTGCCTGAAGTATATGCCAAAGCAAACACCAGGGCTCAGAAACACTCATCCCTCAATCCCTGAGGACACTCCAGTTTATCTTCCTTCCATCATAATAAATGATAAAGTTCTTTGTCTCTAACCCAAGAGTTTTATGTTTTCTGCCACCATCCATAAATTCATAACAAGCTATAAGTTTGTATTCTAGACTGGACATTTGTGTCCCTCCCACATTCATACATTGAAATTCTAATCTCCAAGATTCTATATTAGGAAGGTAAGATTGATAAAGTCACGAGGACACAGCCTTGATGAGTGGTACCAGTGCCCTTATAAAAGAACCTTTAGAAAGCTCCCCACCCAACACCCACCACGTGAAGATGCAGCAAAAAGAAAGCCAACATGGCCAACTAATGTACTCTGAGGCAGGCCCTTGTCAGACACTAAATCTGTTGGTGCCTTGATCTTGGACTCTCCAGCCTCCCTCTCCAGAACTAAGAGAAATGTTTGCTTTTAGGTCACCCAGTCTATGGTAATTTGCTGGAACATCCTGGATGTACTGACCCTTGTATTTGGGGTAAAAATCAAATCCCAGAATCAATGCTTTTTAGACAGAACCAAAGTCCTTCACCAATCACAGCTGTCCCACCCCAATCACAGCTGCTCCCTCTCCAGAAAAGTAAAACTCTCCTAGGTGACTATTTATTTATATGTGGTTGAGGATCGAACCTAGGACCTTGCACGTGTGAGGTGAGTGCTCTACTGCTGAGCCATAACCCCAGCCCCTCTCCTAGGTTTTATAATAAATGTCAAGCATGTATCCAGATAGTTTGTTCATTTTTAAAAATGAACAAACTATCTTTCAAGTGTTTTAATCTACAGGCTCTCCTCCATTCCTTTCTTTTCCTTTCATTTTTTGAAGAAACCAGACCATTTAACCAATGTTTGTGACAAATTCTCATTATGGATTTTGCAGACTGCATACTCAGCCCATCTACTTATTTTTATCAGGTGTGTAAAATGTTATTACATATCAATGCCTATTGATAGGAACTGGATAATTTTCAATTTTTGCTATAATAATGATGCACATCTTAAGTATGGATTTTGAAACACTTAGGCTAAGTATTTGTACAGGACATTTACAAAGATCAGGTCTTGAACAAAAACTATCTCAGAATCTTCTCACATCAATGCCATTAGGATGATGTAATTGAATTAACAAATGAAAGGATATTTCTTCCTACCTGAAAAACAAGGCACTCTCAAAACCTGAAAACAACTATTGGTTCATGAATCAAAATCATTCATGCAAAAGGGCAGAAGGGGAAAAACATGGGCTTTCCAGTGTTAGACTCATCTATATATGTTTTCATTAATTCTAAAGGAAAAAAAAAAACACTCTTTTCTACAAAAATAACACCAGCAATTTTTAACTAAAACCTAAAAAAGTTTTCTATAAAAAGAAACTTATGTCAGGAAAGATCAGACACTAGAATCAGAAACAAAATTCTCATACAATCCAAAGTGTATATGAGGTAAGAACGTTGTGGGGAAAGGGTAAGAATAAAGAAAGTGAAGAAGAAATGTTTCTAGCCATCATTCAATGAAATAAAAAGAAAGCATGAATCCAGTTGGGCACACCAGTAATCCTAGCCAATTCAGGGGGCTGAGGCAGGAAGATTGCAAATCCAAGGCCAGCGCCAGCAACTTTTTTTTTTTTTTTTTTTTTTTTTTTTTTTGGTGAAACCCTGTCTCAAAATGTAAAAAGTGCTAAGTATGTAACTCAGAAGTAAAACACAAACACCCTTGGGTTCAATCCCTGGTACGCTCATGCCCTCACACCCCCTCCCCCAAAAAAGAAAAACTGTGACTCCATTGGTTCTCTTAGAAGGGTCACAGAAGGACTGCTTGGGATCCTCTCTATCCCTGGATCATGTCAAAGCTAACACTGGGACCCAAAAGCACTCAGTCCTTAGGCTCTGATGACAGTTCAGTTTTTCTTCCCTACCTCAAAGTGGGAAGTTTATGCCCCATGTCACCACAGTACCCATGTGATCTGGCTGTCATGTCTTTCCCCCTCTGTACAGTGTCTAAATTTGTGAATTACTACACTGATAAGTTCTTTTTCAACGAAACTCCTCAGTCCCAATGTATGTCAACTGACTAAAATAAGAGTAGAAAGGGATAACGTAATCTTCACATTTCCATCTCCACCTTAGCAATAACTGAAGTACACTTTGCAATAGCTACTGAGTGCCCACTCTTGTCAGAAGCTATACAGTACACTAGGCAAGTCAATGAAGCCAGTCTGTCTGGATTCATATCACACCTCATATTTACTAGCTGTGTGACACTGTGTATGTTACTTAGTCTCCTTGTCGCTCAGTTTCATAAAATAAGATGAGGCCACAATCTTTTAATTCAAGAAAATGTTCTTGTTTTAGATAAGTAATATAGTACATATCATATACTATGTAAACCACTCCAAATGAAGCCTGGGTCAGAACATTATAATCAAATCCTTCTGTATTTCTGCACCAAACCATGAATAGTCACACTAGTTAGGACAAAGATAAAAAGAGCTTCAAATATGTTCAGATTGGGGCTGGAATTGTGGCTCAATGGTAGAGCACCTGCCTAGCATGTGTGAGGCACTGAGTTTGATCCCCAGCACCACATAAACAAAATAAAGATATTAATATATATATATATATATATATATATATATATATATATATATATATATATATATATTCAGGTACAATTTTGCCACTAAATGCATTAATGACAAACTAACAAAATATTTTAGTTTAGAGGTTTTAAAACTGCAGTATACCCCACAGGACTATAAGAATTAATTCAGCTAATAAATATCAAGTACTTAGAACAGCACCAGGAGTACAGTTAGTGCTAAAGTACTTATTTTTTTTAAATATTTTTTAGGGGTAGTTGGACACGATGCCTTTATTTTATTCATTTATTTTTGTGTGGTGCTGAGGACAAAACTAGGGCTTCTCACATGCTAGGCAAGCGCTCTACCGCTGAGCCACAACCCCAGCCCCTATAGTACTTATTTATATAACCTGTTATTTCTTATGTGCAAGATACTTGTCAGTCTACATAAGATATATAAGAGGGAAAAACAGAATTTCTTCCGTACAAACTGATAAACTAAGGACATTTACGTTTGCAAAGTATCAGTACAATAATTACTAACTTATAAATTGACCACATGCCATGTACTATGCTAGATTTTTAAATTTATTATCTTATTTATCATTCATAAACACTCTAAGATAATATTATCTTGATTTTATTTATTCATATGTAAATATATGTATGTGTCAGATATATGATATATATTTTATATATGTAATGCATATTAAACATATATATATATATAAGTAATCTGCCTAAGATGAAGAAGTAGACCCATTATTTAAACTCAAACACTCATGCTTCTCCATGCTTTTTATCATAACCTTATGTCACCTATCATAACCTTATGATAGGAGGTGACATAAGGTTATGAGGACTCATTGTTCTCAATAAGTCCTAGCACTCATTGAGAACAATGGTATACCAAGGTCAAGGAAACCTGCCATGCCAGTATTTTTCTACTTGTATAAAAATGACATTTTAAGTTACATATCACAAAACAATAAGGCCAGCTAAGCAAAGGCCAAACTTACCAAATGTTGCAAAATGATATTGGTTCTTCTGAATGAGTTAAACCTGAAACAAATGTAGAATACAATGAGCATAGTAATGTGGACAGTCATATCTCAATCTACAAATACTATATTGCCTTTTGCTTAAGCCTCTTCTAGAAATTATTAGAACAAAAAGTTAAAGAAAAAAGATTTAACTTATTCACTGCTGATAATTTTAGCAATCAAAGAGTAGAGCCCTTTTGAAAAAGTTTGGCAATTTCTTACAAAACTGAAAAACTAAATATATTCTTACCATATGATCTAGCAATCCCACTCCTTGACTCCTTTTTTTCCCCTTCTCCAATACTGGGGATAGAACCCAGGGGCATTTTACTCCTGAGTTATATCCCCAACCCTTTATATCTGAGACAGAGTCTCACTAAGATGCTGAGGCTGGTCTTGAACTTGTGATCCTCCCTGCTTCAGTCTCCTGAGTCGCTGGGATTATAGGTGTGTGCCACTGTGCCCAGCTTCCACTCCTTGTGTCTTACCAAATAAGTTGAAAACTTATGTCTATAATAAAATCTGCACATGAATGTTATGTTAGCTTCATTTATAATTGCTCAAAATGTGGAAGTAACCAAAATGTCCTTTAATGAGCAAAGTACAATCCAACTTTGGTACATCTATAAAATAGACTATTAATAGAGAGATTATTATGTCACACACCCAAAAGGGGGGAGAGTGTGTACTTCTGAGTGAAAGTCATCAATTTGAATAGACTAATACTGCATGATTTCAAATGTATGATATTCTGAAAAAGGCAAAACTATGGAATAGGAAGATCATTAGTTGCCAGAGGTCTGGGAGCAGAAGGGAAAGATGAATAGGTGGAGACAGGAAACATTTAGGGCAGTGAAAATAATCACGTTATACTGTAACACTAGGTACAAGGCATTATACATTTGTCAAAATTTTCTGCTCAATTTTTCTACAAACCTAAAATGCTCTAAAAAATAAAGTGTATTAATTTTTAAAGTTTGGTATGGAAGCAATAAAATAGGCATTCTCAGACACTGCTGAGAGAAATATAAATTGGTACTGCTCTTCTAGTAGGAGTTATGTAAATATAGATCCACAATCTTTAAAAAGATTATCTGGGCATGCTGGCACTTGCGTATGGTCCCAGCACTCAAGAGGTTGAGGCAGAAGGATCACTTGAGCCCAGGAATTCATGGCCAGCCTGGAAAACATACAGAGACCCTGAAATATTAATAAGGAAAAAAAAAACATTCTGAGGGGCTGGAGATGTGACTCATGGTAGAGCATTTGCCTAGCATGTATAAAGCACTGGGTTTGGTCCTCAGCACCACATAAAAATCAATAAATAAAGGCATTGTGTCCATCTATAACTGAAAATATTTTTTTTAAAAATTCTCTTCCACCTAGTAATTCCATCAACATTTGCAAGGTCTGATTTATAAAGATGTTCACAACAAATTTACAAAAATGAAAAACTAGAAGCAAAGTAAAAAGTAAATAGAGTGATTTTTTAAATTGTGTCATTTATATACAACAATTACATGAACACTAAAAATACTTATTTAAAAATATTTAAATAATATAACATGGAAAACAAGTATGACAGAAATTACATAAAGGAAGCAAGCTACAAAACAATAATCACAAGACATTCTAATTTTTTAATTCTAAAAATATTAGTATAGGAATACAAAGTTAATATACACCTTGGAAATGATGATCAATAACAAATTTCAGAATGGCAGAAGGTGGGGGAAGCTGGAAAGGTGCACGAAGAAACATGTAAAGTTGAAAACTATATCCAGAGGATGATTAGAGAACGACCTACACACATAAAAGTTCACCAAGCTATATACTTCAGAATGGTGCATTTAAGCACCTTATTTAAATCATGATTAAGAAAATATAAAGCAACATGGGGGGAAGGTAGTGACTAGAAGGGCCATGAGACGGGCTTCCAGGATGATGTTGTTAGCTTGTCTCCTGATCCAGGCACCAGGGATTTTTAGAAATGTTTAGTTTGTGAAGATCTCATCAAACTGTATCTTTATCCTTTGGGCCCTTTAAAAAAGTTTCCCCCAAATCACATCTCTTGCCCTTGAAAAACTCACAATGTAGTGACAGTACATATAAAAATACTGAAGTTAGAATGTATTGAGATACGTGCTTCTTGTTTAATAAGTTAAATTTAAGATATATGGAGAGAAGTCAAAGCTGGAATCAGCCACAGCAGACTAAGAAGGGTATACGTGCAGATACATACACTATCTAGTGGAATTAATAATTTTCCAGTTTAGTTTTTCAAGGATACTTCGAGATTATGGGAGGAGCAATAGCAATATCCTGAGACTTAAAAAAAAAAAGATAATATGATAATTGTTTCCACCTATAACCACATCTGAAGATGCCTGAATATATAAAAAATATTTATAATCTAAATGACTATTCAAAATTTATATTTACTTTCCCTTTATATTATATTCAATTCAATCAAACCAAAACAGGGGAAACTGCCTATTTGCTCAAATCAGTTACACTTCATACTCCTGGAGTAGCATATTTTGAATTTGCCTTATCACAAATATTCTTATCCTAGTCCAGTGACTCCAGTCTGCTTTCACATTAGAATTTACCTAAAGACTCTTATTCAAAAAAAAAAAAAAAAAAAGTCAGACCAAAAACCACTTAATCAAACTTGAGAGGTGGGTTATAGGTATAGATATGACAACAACATGCAGACAAATTGTCATTAAAATGAACACTTGAGAAAAATTAAACTGAAGTGACAGATCCTAGCTTATTTTTTAAATAGGGTTTTCATACAGACTTAAAATCTGAACCACACTTAGACTAACATAAGCTTTTTAAAATTTGAATCAATTTTATCTTTTTGGAAGTTTTAAATACTAAAAAGTTGAAGAGCTGAATGTACCTAAGCATGCTCAAGGCCTTAGGTTCAATTCCCAGAATCAAAGGAAAATGAAGAGCTATTTTTTTTTTCAATGCAGAATGACCTTGAATTCCTTAATGAGGTCAGCACCCAAAGTCAGCTCAAAGTTAAAGAAGGAGTTTCCATAGCAAATCTAAGTAACAGTTTAAATATTACCTGTGACAAAAGAAGAAATAGGTAAACACAGGCCCATCTTCAAGTCTCAGTTTTATTTGAGATAGAATCTTATTTCACTCATAGAAAAGTTAATCTAAACCTACCAAATCCAAGTGCAAAAGCACTCTGTACAGCATTTATGGGTCACAAAAATCCCTGGACCAATTATTACAGGAAATCAACAAAAAACTAAGTATTACTAAATTCCATGCCAGATTATTTTTAATCATATTGTTTCCATCTAGTCCAATTTATATTCAAAATACTTAAAATCTGGTTTTGGGACTGGGGATGTAGTTCAGCGGTACAGCACTTGCCTAGCATGAGTGAGACCTTGGGTTCAATCCCCAGCGCTGTAAAAACATAAAATAAAATTTGGTATTAGCTTTTATATCTCAAAGTAAGTACTTGAAAAGTTAGAGTCTCCAAGTAATTCTGAATTTATGGTTTTCTCTTTTCCTTCTATTGGTTCCCAAACTGCCATCTGGTGGATAGGAAGAGGCCATGCACATCTCAGAGACTGCTAATTTAATTCTATGAACAGGTGTATTTCAATTCTTTCAGGTGATGTCAAATTGTGTCACTCTACACTGGTAATTTATTAGAAATGCAAAATATCTGTCCCAATACAGACCTATTGAATAAGAAATTGTGGGAGTGGGACCCAGAAATCTGCTTAATAAACTCTTCAGGTGATTATGTTGCATGCTAAAGTATAAAAACGATTGTCTTAGAAGAACGGGAACTTAATCATTCACATGATTAAGCCAATGAATCAAAAATAGGTTTACAAAATTAAACAACACCACATGAAACTATCCAAGCAAGAATATCATTATATAAGTAATTACACCAGAATTAAGATTATTACACCAGAAGTAGGCAAGATGTAAATAGGGCAGAAAATCAGGTCCAGAAGACCAAGTAATTCAAGCAGTAGCTGATGAAGGAGAGCAGCTGTAGAAGTAGAAAGGAATGATTTATTGAGTTATGAAGTAAAAACACAGTGAAAAATAAAAGACTTATTTCAAAAATGACTCCAAGATTTCAAATAAAGATAGTTAGAAGAATATATTGAAAAGATTGGAAAGGAAAACAACTGGTTTGTAGGGTAAAATGTGAACTTGATTTTTTTATTTCAATTTGTACTGATAATAAGTAGAAACATTCAAAATCAAATGGAGAAAAGAGACTGGAGCCTCAAAGAAAAGTTAAGACTAGAGGCAGGAACTCACATATACAGACAATTGTGGAAGTATCAAGTTTTGGTAAGAAATAAAAAGAGAGCTGCAATTGGAAATTAGTGGCCAGAAGTTGCTATCTAGGTCTGAAAATGTGCTTCTTTGTCATTATCATTGTTGTTGTTTTTCCATTCAGCAGTGTTTCAAAATTATGCATATTTAAAAACCAAAAGATTTCACATAAACATGCAGTTTCCAGCTTTTTCAGAAAAACCAAAAGTAGATATAGAAACACTGTATCTAAATTCTGGAATGACAACAATGTCGGGGGCTAAGGAACTGCCTCCTTTAGACAGAGCATTCTCCCTAGCTTACCAGCCCCCAACTGCTATCATCTAGAATCACTAAACACATATTTTCAGCCTCTGCACTTGGACATGTGCCTCCTAGAACACTGGGGTGGGGAGAGATGGAACACATAATTGAGCTTCTGGACACCTAAGTAGAAGAAAAAAGAAAAGAAGCAGCCAAAGAGCAAGAACCCAAACAATTTAATTAAGCAGAACAGATGGAAAAAAAAAAAAAAACAATGAGTTCTATTAACAACTTAAAGATCAATCCATTTAAGAGACTGACTTTGACTTCCTCTATCTAAATCTGGCTCTCTCATATCTGAGCCTTTCCTTTAAGATGCTTACCAGATTTGGTAACTAAATACCACTTTTGTCCAATTATCTGTCTCATATATGCTATTCTTACAGACTTTAAGGGACTTGGATAAGGAACAGTAAGAATACCAAGTAGTCCAGATAGCTATAGGATAATAGAATTGCCTAGAACAGTATCTCCCTGCAGCTAGAATCACTGTAAAATATTGTATTCGTGAAATAAATTGAAGCCAAATCCTTGCAATCCAGGCCAGTAAATTTTATTCAAGTCCATGAACACAAGGGTACCTCTGAGAGCTTTTGAGCAGAAGAATGGCAGGCACTAAAGTAAAATTTAGTAAGATGACTCTAACAGTCTTGTATGAACCTACTCAAACTGGGATGAGGGTAAATTCATCAATCAACTCTTTGCAAAATTAGCAAGTGATAATTAAATTTGAGTCAGCAGGAAGAGATAAGGTTTGGAAGTATGGGAGAACTTACATAATTTTAGATATCTAGAAGACTGATAGTGCCAAGAGAAACAAATGAGTTGTAAAGGTTGCAATTATGAGCAAACATATTCGAAGGGCAATCAAAACATTCAGATAGTTGTAACTAGCACAAGAGCTCAGGAAAAATCAGGTTAAACAAATGTAAGTTATTGTTAAAGATGATTTGGAGACGAAAAAATGTACAAGGAACTGACACTGAATCAAGAAAAGTAGTGGAAGAGTGGTAGCAGGAACATAAGACAATGCTAGAGAAGCCAAAGGAGGCCATAGTTCAAGTAGGATTGCCCAACAATATCAACCATGGCACACAGGCCCTTCTTACCTCTCAAAAACACACTGGGGCATCCTATTCCCTTATACATTTGTGGATTAGGCAACCTTAGACTGGATGACTCAACCTCAGGTCCTGTTTTGTTAGTATAATACCCACTTCAGAGCTGGATCTGGAAAAGGCATATCTAAACAAAATCTCCCTGGCTTCCCCTAATCCAGTCTGCATCTTGAAATGTGGGGGGAATAAACCCAAGATGAACAGTGGGAATATATTCTTACCCAACTAAGTTAACGTCAATAAACGTGTCTTGTTTATCAAATAATTTGGTATTTGCTGACATCAAAAAAGCAGAGGCAATGAGATATGTACTGATATTCTTAGTATTTACTAAGTTTCTCTATGAGGTGATTAGAAGTACAGGGAGGAATTTTAAGATACCAAGAAAACAAAATGTAGCCCTTCAAAGCGTAACAAACATTTGAGAATCAGGTCAATGGATACAATGTCAGACCAAAAGACACTTTTTACTGAAACAATAACTATTCTTCAAAGAAACGCTATGAATCCCTTCGCAGAAAACCCCTAAAGCAAATCCTTAAGCAGAAATAACTTGTGGAGGAAATAATAAATCCCCCTTCAAGGAGGCACAGCTGCTACGTGGTATTATTTAAGGGCAGGCAGTAGGCCTTAAAACTGATGCAGCCTAATTTCCTATCATTAAAATGATTGCTACCAGAGTTGCTGTGCTGAGCCCAACCTGCAGTGAAGAGCACTTTTAAAAAGTTAACGTCTTCACACATTCCCCACTAAGTCACGTCAAATATCTTCAACACTATTCCCTAAGTTCCAGGCCCCTGTAACAACGCTGGAATCATCTAATAAAGCCAACCAAGGCACACACCACCAGCACAGGTGCAACAACTAGCAAAGCACGTCTGTTAGCTGCATAAAACGTGACACATGTTAATTTACTCTAACTTGAATCCCTACATGACCCAAAACTGTACCCCACCTTTAATAAATGAAAGAAATAGATGCCAAAAGGAAAAAACGCCGTGGCTTATGATTAGGAGCCAGTGACAGAAAACGGAGGTAATGCTGCAAAGATGTTGCTGAAGGAAGAGAAGCGGAAAGCTGGGCAGAGGGCGTGGGGGCATCAGAGCATGCAAGCCGGGTTTGAAGGCTGTGCCTACAAGTGGGACTCGAAACTTGGAAGCCAAACAGTCGGCCACCCAGGACCCTTTTCTCACCTGGGCGAGAGTAGGTGATGAGCTGCCCTTGGCACTTACCTCGACATTAGCCTCCACACGTTCTGATGTCCCATCGCCAAAAAAAATCCGGAGCTAAAGCAGCTAGAAAGACGTACCGGACTTGCACCTCACGACAGACCGGAACAACCCCACGCCGCCCGACACAGAGGACAAGTCCTCCAAGATGCCAGAGCGGCCCACGGCGTCTTTTCCTCTACGCTACGCTAAGGGGCGGGGCAAGAGCAACCACAGGAGGAAATGGATTGAGCTAGGGGCTGGGGCGGGGCCAGGGTCGTGGGCGGGGCCAAAGCGAGAGCCGAGAGAAAGAGCTGAGGCCCGGCCGTGGGAGAGGGTGGAGTTGACTCTGTCGGATTAGCAGGAAAGAAGATTGCCCTCCAGAGGCGGTTTTGGGAAAAGCCCAAACAGTCTTGGCCAGTTGGGATTGATGTCAATGACTTTTCTGAAATTTTAATGATTTTAAATTTAAAAATGTTATTTAATATTCTTTGAGAATAAAGCAGATGAAATATCGATATAGTTTATTTGTAACCCAATATAGTTGAAATCCTTTCATGCTAGAATTGGAACATTTGCAATTTTCTTGGAATAAATTATACATCCCCCAATCTTTCTCAATGACAGACAAGAATATCTGATTCAGAAGTGATAGGTCAGGAGCGGTGGCACGCCCATGTAACCCCAGCGGATGGGAAGGCTGAGTCTGGAGGATAAAGAATTCAAAGCCAGACTCAGCAACTTAATGAGGCCCTAAGAAACTTTGAAAGGCGAGGGACGCTATGGATGTGTCTTGGTGGTTAAGAGCCTCTGGGTTCAATCCCTGGTACAAAAAAAAAAAAAAAAAAAAAAGGATATTTATGTCCTCATTAACTAAACTAAAAATTACTGCTATCAGTGAAAGAGTAATTATATTCCAAAAGTAACTTAAAACAAGATTTAACTAAACCACTAAAATACACTGTAGAGTTGCTCTCAGATCCACCCAAAAGTCTAGCAGCCAACATTTCATCACCAATCAAGTATTTGTATTTATGAGAAATAAAAAATTCAGTGAAGAGTTTAAGAGGGGAAATTAAAGGAGTTTTGTTTCTTCAGTGCTGGGGATTGAAGCCTCGGCAAACTCTACTACTCCCACGTTCTCCGCAAACTCTACTACTGAGCTGTACCCCCCAGCCCTAAAGGAGTTATTTTTAGCTCCTCTGTATTTAAGGAGATACACTATCAAATCTTTAAAAAAAAAATTACCTTCTGACCTATGTCAAATATAATAACTAAATTCCCACTAAACAAAGGAAAAACAACAGACAACAAATTCCTGAACTGCGATTCAGTCTCTAGCTACAGGCAATCACCATCATCTTGCTTCCTTACTTGGTCACAAAAATGAATGGATCATCTTATCCAGCATAGTATACTGGCAAGACATGGATTTCCTGTTATGACCTGAGATTCAAAGTTTTCTTGTCCCTCTAGCTTCTGTGTCTCACAATGCTACCTGTGTCTCACAAGGTCCCTTGCTTGGTTTAATGTTCTACTGTTAATTTTTTAATAAAGGACCCCACATTTTCATTTTGCACTAGGCCAGCAAACTATGTAATCAGTCCTGGCTCTAGCATCACTACGAATTTCAAAATATTTTTATTATTCCACAAAGAAAGTCTGTAATTTTAGCTGTCACCCTCTAGTCCTCCATCTCCTGGGCAACCCCTGGTGTGCTTTCTGTCTACATATTTGCTTATATAGACACTCATATAAATGGAATCATATAATATGTGGTCTTTGTGACCAGCTTCTTCCACTCAGCATTACTCATTCATGTGGTAACACATATCAGTACTTCATTTCTTTTTCTTGTTCAATAATACTTCATCGTATGGATGTACAACTTTTTTAAAAATATCTCTTTGTCAGTGCATGGACAAGATTGTTTCCACTCTCTGGCTATTAAAAATAGTGATGCTGTGATTATCCATGTACAAGTTTTTATGTGGGCTCTGTTTTCCTTTCTCTTAGGCATATGCCTATGAGTGGCATTGTTGGGCCAGATGGAAACTGTTTTACCATTTGAGAAAGTGTGCTAGTGACGGGACTGATTACACTTAATAGTATACTTTAAATGGATGAATTATATGGTATGTTAATTATATCTGCTTTTTAAAAAAAGAATTCAGGTTTCTCCATATACTCATCATCATTTTGTGATTTTTTTTTTAGTTGTAGATGGAAAGATTACCTTTATTTTGTTTATTTTTATATGGTACTGAGGATCAAACCCAGTGCCTCACACATGCCAGGCAAGTGCTTTACCACTGAGCCACAACCCCAGCCCCTTTGAAATCTTTTTAATTTTAGTCATGCTAGTATATGTGGAGTGCTGTCAAGTTGTGGTTTTCATTTCATTTTACTAGTGTCTAAGATGTTGAGCACTTTTTCATGTTTACTACTTTATTTTGTAAAAATACCTATTCAATTTTATTGCCTATTTTTAGGTTTGATTTTCTTTTTATTATTGTTTGATATGCAATCATCAATTACTGTAACACATTACCTCCAAATTTATAAATCAATAAACATTATCTCCACAGGTTGTGTAAGCCAGGGAGAGGCTTAGCCAGGTGTTCTGGCTCAGCTTCTCATGAGGCTGCAAAGTGGTAGCTGGGACTGCAGTTATCTAAATATTCACCTGGGAAGGGAGGGACCACTTCCAAACTCATGACACTGGCAAGCCTCAAGTCCTCGCCACCTGGGCCTTTCCAGAGGACTGCTTACAGTTTAACTCCTGGCTTCCCCCAGAGCTAGGGATCCTAGAGAGAGAACCAACAATGCAGAAGCCACAGTGTCTTTTATAACCTAATCTTGGAAGTGACGTGCCATAACTACTGCTTATTTCATTAACCACACACACACACAAAAAATCACCCCTGGGTTAGCATGGAAGGGAATGAATACCAGGAGGCAAAGATCTTTAAGGATTGTTTGAAGGCTGGCTATCACACTCGATTTCTTTTTAATTGCCAATTAATCATCAAAGCATATCTATTTTTTCTTTGACATATTTCTCAGATTTGCCCTATTCTTTCAACTCCCCACTGCTACCATTCTAGTACCCATGTTGAACTCATTCCAGATCTAACTTATCTTCTCCCCCAACCATGACACCTTTAAATTCATTCCTATATTACGGACAACAAATCTTCCTAAGGTACCATTTTTTATTATTCTGAAAATAAACAATCTCACATTTATCGATAGCTATGCTGTTCAATGCTTATACAAGGCTATTGAGTTATTGAAATGCAGCTATTATAATTGAAGAACTGAAGTTCTTAAAAATTTTTTTTGACAGTGATCAATTTTATTTTATTTTATTTTTTAATTTTTTATTGTTGGCTGTTCAAAACATTCCATAGAAAATTTAAATTAAAACACTAGAGTAGTCTAAAATTTTATGTTTAATATATGATAAAATTACAGTATTTTGAATACTCTGAATTAGAAAAACTACATTGTTAAAAATTAACTTCACCTGTTTCTTTTCACATTTTTAATGTGGCCACTGGAAATTTTTAAATTATACACATGACTTACATTGCATCTACATTAGACAACAGTTGTCTATAACATTCAGTTCAAACTGACTGAATTTTGAGGTAACAAAACCTTACAACTTTCCAACCTTTTTTTCCTGTTTACTTGCTCCAATTACAGTCACACATATCCTGTATGTCACTGAGAACATGATATTAATGTTCTGCCTTTGTGCCTTAACTCATGTTATTCTTCATACCACAAAGCCATTCATTCTCTTTTTATCTTCTTCTAAACTTTCTTCATTCCAAAGGCTTAAGTCTAATCTTCCTGCAATAATCTTTTATTCAACTTGTACTGAACTTGCCTTTCCTGAATTCAAACTACACTTCAAATCAATACTATAATTCATCACTTATTTCTTCCCTAATTATTTGCTGAATGCTAATTTTCTCATACAAGCAAACTGTGCATTCCTTGAGGATAGGAACTCTTAATATTTTGTCTGAATCTTTTAAAAACCTATCACTGGGATATGGTAAGTAGCCTTGCAAATTTGGTATTCTAATTAACCACAAAGGAAATTTTATATATAAATAACTAATATTTTGTATGGTATGGAAATAACTCTCATATGCTGGCATTGGTATTAAAAATAAGGTTGCAAATTTTATTTGTCAAAATGCAAGTACTCTTTGGGGCTGGGGATGTGGCTCAAGTGGTAGCGCGCTCGCCTGGCATGCGTGTGGCCTGGGTTCGATCCTCAGCACCACATACAAACAAAGATGTTGTGTACGCCAAGAACTAAAAAAATAAATAAATAAATACTAAAGTTTCTCTCTCTCTCTCTCTCTCTCTCTCTCTCTCTCTCTCTCTCTGTCTCTCTCTCTCTCTTAAAAAAAATGCAAGTACTCCTTGAATTAATTCTACAATATGTCAAATATTATCCAGAACCAACTCTAGGACTGAAGGTCAGAAAAGGGGTTCTCTCCTACTTTCCCCCATTGGAAATCAGTGATTGGAAACCAATGAAGAGCCCTGGAGAGCCTGCCAGTCACCATCATTGAATTAGGCATCCTCAACACACCCATCCCTGCCCTTTCCCTCAAGCTCCTCTGCAGATCAAGGATGTCTGCCAAAGCCAGAAATGAGATGCTTATTCTGTCATAAAAACCCACTCTTTTTAAAATTTTTTTAGTTGCAAACAGATACAACCCCTTCATTTTTTTTATTTATTTGTTTTTATGTGGTGCTGAGGATCAAACCCAATGCCTCACACATGCTAGGCAAGCACTCTACCACTAAGCTACAACCGCAGCCCCACCAAAACCCACTTCTGAAAGAAGCTTCAGGGCCTACCCTTTCTTAACTGTAACCTGCCTGGGGTTGTCTTACCTGCTCAGCTCTATCTTGATTTCTTAGTTTAAGTAGAAAGTCTCAATTGTTTACCTTCTATCCCTTTCTAAAAAACTTTTGTAAATGTACTGAAACCTGATTTTTCCCCTTTCTTTTCACTGTTTCCCAAAATTTGCAAAGTGGTCATTTGGGAAAACAGCATTTTTTATTTTTATTTATTTATTTTTTTATTTTGCGTGGATGGAGGTGGGGTGCTGGGGATTAAACTCAGGGGCACTTGACCACTGAGCCACACCCCCAGCCCTATTTTATATTTTATCTAGAGACAGAGTCTCACTGAGTTACTTAGCACCAGCATTGCTAATGCTGGCTTTGAATTCACTATCCTCCTCCCTCTACCTCCCCAGTCACTGAAATTACAGGCATATGCCAGCACACTTGGCTGGAAACAGCATTTTTGATTACAATGTTCTTTGCCAAGCCACAGGGCAAATTCCTGACCTATAATGATCATTAATTCTAACTCAAGGCTGTGAGTGTGATGGTCTCAGTGTACCTCTTAGGCCAAGGCTGACCACAGGATGCCCAGATGGGAATACCTGCATGAAATTTCATGTGTCTTTAAACAAGGGAATCTGGGTCATTTGATTAGAGTCCAAGAAGTAAGGACATTTTACAGCTCTTAAAGACAAGAATTATAGAAAAGATACCTTGTTTCAGTGACTAGACAACAATGTTGATTTCAACTTATTGATATAACCCTCTTATATGTCACAGGATGAGTGGTATGGAATACTGTGGTACCTGTGACACACCACTCCTCTTGAGGTACCTGTTATTTTCTGTCTTATACCATTAGCATGGATTGTCACTTAATGGATTCCAAGGTTTTAGTGCTAAGTGAGGTTGAGTAAGGAAATCTTCTGATCTCTTTCCTCTTGCTCAGTATCCAAAGAAAGTTAAATATTCCTTTCTGCAGGGCTCATATTTACCAAGTAAGCATCAGTATAACCATATGATTATCAATACATTGAAATGCTTTTCAAACTGATTAATAAAGAGTTAGTGCCCACTGCCAGGCAATTCAGTCACCCTGGCTCCAAGAAGCCTCAAAGTGGCCATGGCTGAAGAAACCATGTGGCATCTGCTAGCTGGCCGGATACAACTGTCTATTCTCGATCCCATCTCTGTGTACTCAAAGTAGACCCAGATTCCTTGGGGGGAGATGGCACCCCTGGCAGTGGTACATGGTGTACCAGAAGGTCTGGGCATGTGCTCATCTTTCCAAGGCTGAGACTGCCTGCTGCAGGCCAGCATGCACAGAGTTGTTGTCAAGGCAATAACTTGAATATTTTGAAGATCACTCTGGCTCTTATATATGCCCTTTTATTTTGTATAACACAAGGACCAGGACCAGATCATATGCACTGTGGTGGAGCTATTGAAAGGATCACATAGACCAAAACTGTATGAAAACTTTAGATGGAGTGCCCCTCTGGAGGGCCTCTGATCTATACTTCCTTCTCTCCTTGGCAGTGCAGGTTCTTATCCAAACTTGTGGAATGTTTCTCTTTTAATGCTCTGTCTAGTCATAAAAGGACTATTACAATCCAGCTGTTATGTTAGGAGCTGGTCCCTGGAGTTTACATGGTGCTATGGAAGCACATAGTAGGCTTACTTGTCATAAGCTAAGAATCAGAGAAAACTTCCCAGAACAAGTGAGTGTTTTACATGGAGAAACTCTTTACTACTGGAGCATAACAGGTAGCTCCAACATTCTGACAGTGACGCTGGAGATATTTCTTTTGGGGAGGAGAAATAAAGAGATGGAGTAGGTCACCAAGGATCTGTGAGCCACCATAAGAGAATTTGAGCAGAAATATGACACAACCAGATTTTAATTCTATTCTATCAGTATCACTTTGAAGCATGTCCAGTGGATCAGAGGAAACACATCTGGCTCTCCAAACTCCTCCCTGTATGTTTTCTTTACCTTCATATGAATTTGACTTGCAAAGGATTTTGACTTGCTTTGCTTTGTCTGATTTTAACTCTACCTTATTACATTATCCTATAAATTACTTTTAAATAGCTACTCATTTACATATTTTTGTCATACCTGATAACTGGCCAATCTGTTTCCCATTTTTTGGACTTAGCAAAATGATCTTAAAATTTTTTGAGCTATGAATGGGCCACATTGGGTCAAAAGGCCTTGAGATTTAATTGTCTGTTTGGATCATGGTTTCCAAGATTGTGGGAGTGCAACAGGCAATGATGGCTTATTTCTCAGATCATCAATCAATATTCATGCTCATAACAGCGATTCAAATAGCAGCTCTAAGATAGAGACATTAATAAAGTGGGAAGTTTTAAAAAAAAAATAAGATTGTTTCTATTAGGTGAAATGTGTGTGTAAGTATGCAGAAATATTCTAGAGAAAGCATACTCGAAATGTCAACAGTGGTTATTGTTGGGTGGTGGTGGAAATATGTATGACTCACTTCTTATCTTGAGTCATTTCTATTTCCTATTGTTTTACATGAGAATAGATAGCTGTTTTGTAACAAAAATAAATGTGATTTTTTTAAAGGATATAGGGTGATTACATGTAATATGATGTATTTTTCATTATGGGTAATTCCCCAAATAACTTTGGGTACATTTTTTAATTTCCTATATGTACTTGATTGCCACTGAGTTGCTGGCAAGAGGTAAATATGTCAAATAAAAGAAGACTGAAATGCTTGTCTTTTTCCTGCAAGATAGTCCCTCCAAATCAGATTTCTTAGGAAAAAACATTAATACTTCACTTGATTTTGATATATGACATTCCAGGTACGGTGGCTGATGACTGTAATCCCAGTGGCTCAGTAGGCTGAAACAGGAAGATGGCAAATTCAAGGCCAGCCTCAGCAATTTAGTGAGGCCCTATACAACTTTTATGTCTCAAAATAAAAAATAAAAATAATTTTTAAAGTGTCTGGAATGTTGCTCAATGGTTAAGCATCCCTGGGTTCAATTCCTTCCTGGTACTAAAAAAAAAGACAATTTGATTATATGACATGCCATATTATTCCCCTTATAATTAAAACTAAAACATACAAATACATTTACAACATAAGATCAATACTGACATTTGCATTGTAATATTAAAGAACATAAGCCTTGGTATACAATAACAGTACAATATCTATTTGTAGATTTTTAATAATTTGCATGTTATGTCAACTCATCTTCAATATTACAAATATATATTATACAGATACAGTTTTGAGAATTTCAATTTAGCAATAAATATTTAAAATTACCACTAATACATACTCAAGTAAGTAAATAAACTGACTTGTTCTACAAGTTTGTTAAGTTCATTTACAAATTCTGTAATGTTAGCCGGTCCCACAGGGAACTGGGAAAATAAGAAGATCCTCTGTAATAATTATGGCACTAAGATCTTCTGATTCCCTGGACTTATTTGTAGGTGTGTATACACAACAATAGTACATAAGTAGCATAATATATTTTTATAGTATGCATATACTTCCCTCTGATAAATATTAGATTTCCAAATATTTGATATTTCTTTTGGGGAGGAGAAATAACATCAAATGAGTGTTGAAACGATATGCTTTTCCACTCATGAGAAAGTTTCAAGTTCTTTTCAGAGTGTCTTTTATTTTGTTCTGCTATTGGGTATTTGAAGACCTTCTACTATTCATAATAATACTTTATTCTTCTTCTCTATTGAAAATAAAGAAAGAGGCAAACAAAGAGAAAATTGTTAATATTAATATTATGTTTCTGATATTCAACTACTGTGCTCACAAACTCTCGACTGAAACTCTTCAAATCCTAAGTTAAAACATAAAAATTGACTAAAACCACAATACTAATAGTAAATTTTATTTAAATGTATATAGATACATACAGATATCCATGTACATATATATGTAATTTCTGCCTGTGTTTAGGAAAAAAAGAGTCACTGAGAGAAAAAAATGAAAGGCAGGACAGCTATGTTTGGTATGTATTTTTAAGATTCAGAATGGGGGGCTGGAGTTGTGTGGCTCAGTGGTAGAGCACTTGCCTAGCATGCATGAGGCACCGAGTTCAATCCCTGGCATCACATAAAAATAAATAAAATAAAGGTATTGTGTCCATCTACATCTAAAAGAATTTTTAAAAGTTCAGAATGGATGGCGTAGAAAATAATTTGCAACTAGTAAGAGATTTATGGTAAATGATAACATCAAAGTTTTTCTTCAAGTTTTGAGTTTTGACTTTGATAATTATGACAAGGTAGAGACGGTTATTTCTGTACACAGATCTCCTTCTATAGTATATTAAGGTAAAAACTCATCTAAAGGGATGGGGATTAGGACCCCAGAGATGGCAACAGAGAAGTAAGTGGTGGCTGGGTATCAGCTTTTTCTTTTTTCTTTTCTTTTCTTTCTTTTTTTTTTTTTTTTAGATCATATGGTAGTTTTATTTTTCATTTTTTGAGGAACCTCCACACTGCTTTCCATATGACTATACTGTTATCTCTTTTCTTTTTTTATTATTATTAGTCGGTCAAAACATTACATAGCTTTTTCTGATTATGGTTTCAAGAAATGATCTGCAACTTTCATTTAATCCACTGGTCCTCACAGAAACATCTAATGACTGTATTTGTTGTATTTCCAAGACAAAATTTACTGCATATAACAAGTAATATATTTAATTTTTCTTTACAAGTTTGTGGAAAGAGTAAAGAAAGGAAAAAATATGAAGAGGAGGAAAAGTGTTTAGGAAAAAAGGAACTATGTGAAGTAAGTTCAAAAATAACAGGAGTTGAATGTGTGTTCTTTCTGATTTTCCAATGTTTTCTTTCTATTTATAACAGTTAATTTGTGGAAACACTAGGTTATTCACACTGAGCAAACATTTCAGTGTCAGTACTATTGAAAGACTTGCAAAAAAGCATTTAGGATCAAATAGTCAATATGTGTGAAAGCATTTTGAAAATTAAAATTATTTTTAAGTTGTGAGGTGTTAGAAGTAATAGTGCAGGACCCAGATATTTACTATTTCTTCAACAATGATCTAAATAATGAGGCACTTCAGATCACAGAAGGAGTTATTACAAACACATTTAAGAGTATAATTAGCATATAATTCTTGTCTCCTCTTGCCTTTCCAGTTTCTTCTTGGCTTAGGTTTTTAGCAGAATGATTTGGTAACAAGAGGTGTGGAGGAGATATGATGGTGTGGTATAGGAAAAGAATTTGACTATATGCACTAGACTTTTTAAAGAAGTTTCTTAAAGTTCTGTTTTTAATGGTTAAGAAATGTAATTATTTTAATGCATTCTTCTCTAAGAAGTAAATTTATATTCAGACTTCCCACAAAATATCAAAAGATAGGTTACCAAACTACTTACAGTTCTAAAAATAAAATCAAGCAAACCTGTTCAAAGCCAAATGCACAAAGAGATAACCAGTGAGGATGTAAATATTCAAGATAACAAAGTATGCAGTAAACTGATTTTATGAACTAAAGTGCATTAGGAAGGATAGAACAATGAGTTCATCTTAGAGTCATTTGTGAAAAGCTAAAGTAAACTAGAAAATATCCAGGGAAATTTAAGAATTGAAGGAAATGAATGGCCAATATGTGTGTGCTCCAGAGGATAACCTTTGTACTGGATAGCAGAGAACTCTTCACCTAATCAGCAGAGGCTGGGCTTGGTGGTTTAGTAAGCATGTTCAGATGGAGCAAAAGGAAAGGAAATACAATGTCCCTTTCCTGAGTTTTTACTCTCAGGTTCCAGCCATTAATTCCTTGAGAAAGGAAGAAACTCAAATCCTAAGGATCCATATACTTCAAAGTTTTAGCATGTACTGTATTTTACATCTGGGGATTCAGTAAGCAACTCTTCTGTGTAAGGTAAGTGGTGGGGAAAAAAAGAGTTTTTATTAAATAACTTCCTTCTGTGATCTAATGTGCCTCATTATTTAGGTAATAATTGGAGGCATAGTAAATATATTTGGGCACTGTACTATTATTTTGAACCTCACAATTTTAAAAAATAAATACTCAAGGCCCAGTGAAACATTGCTAGATAGAGGCCTATATTCCTGTGTATTGAAAAGTAACTATAAATATATCTACCATGACTTATTCTAGAAATTTATTCTGTTTTTGATATCTTGGCTACTTGTAGCTTAATATCATGTTTGATTCCCTGTAGTTTATATAGTTTAGCAAATTTGCACTGTATTTGAAAAAAACAACTCAGACTTTTAAGTATTCTATCACAAATGTTAAAGGTAACTCTGAAATCTTTTAACAATCATAGATATACTTTGCTTTCATGAGAGTTAGACAATCTTTCCTAAGAATTTGAGAGTTATTTAATCTCTTCTAAGGTTGAATAACTAAGATTGATTTATATTAGTTAATGATTTAAAGGGAACACAAAAATAAGATTGTGCAATATGAAGCTAAGGATCTCTTACAACCAAACAAATTCTAGCTTGTTCCTTGTTGTAACTCACATTTTATTAGCTACCTAACATCCTGTGATTGAGTCACTTTGACATAAAAGAGATGCAGGTGGCAAATACTGAAAAACTCATTATGATACAGTAAACTACAGCCAAAAACCAATTTCAAGTTTACAGCAGCTGATTTCAAGTTACGAGGTGCAGCAGTGGCAAGCACACAATGCTGATCTGTGTAACAACAATTGGTAACATCAGTGCTAGTTCAAGTAAAAGAGATGACTGAGTCCAGAAAGGCTAAGAGTTTTACTGACACTGCTTCTATTGACTCTTATCAAAATTGGCTAATGTGCCATTGAAGATCGTATTTCAAAAGAATATTTAATGACATGGCGAAATACTTGTATGTGATTAAAGAACTATTTATAAAACAATATTTGGTAATATTTGTAAAAATAATATATACCTACATGCACAGAGGACTAGAAAGTTATACTCCAAAATGTCAATAGTTATAGGGAAGTGGGGTTTTTGGTTTCCTTTTACTCTTTCACGTTTTCCCACAAACTTTTCTTCATAATGCATTACTTCTATAACAGAGAAAGTCATTCAAAACAATAAACAAGTTTCACCTGAAAGTATAAATATTAAGAATATTTTTTTAAAAAATGAATTATAGCATAGTTACCTTATCACTATTACAAAGCTAAGCCATGAGCACAATATTCCAAAGGAGGAAGGATGAAGCAAAATAGAACAAAATTTTGCATAAAAGAACAATATTTTGTTCATCATGATTGAATGAAAAGGGGATGTTTATCCAATAACAATGTCAGGAAATTTGGTGAACTATTTGGGGGCAGGGGATCAGTTTGAGTTCCTAAAAAAACAAAAAAATTCAAGATTATTAAAAACTTAAACTTTAATGATAAAATAGTATAAAAATTAGAGGAAATATAAATGAACACCGATCTGATCTTTGGTTTAAAGTGAATTCTAATCGTATAAACAAAGAAAATATTCATAAATTGAGTAAAATTTTTTGGCATTGTGTATTTATTGATAGTAGCAGCATTGAGATAGGGAACATCATTCACTGTGACTAGGGTCTTAAAGGGTAATTGGTAAAATCCTATTGTTGATCATGTAATACTAGAAATTTAATCAAAAGAAATACAATAGACACTTGACATTTATAAATCATGTATCTTCTAGCTTCTGGTACTCTCCAAATCTGTTTTCAAACTGTGTTATAAGGTCCCCTGAGGTTTTTCAGAGGTTCCTAAGGTGTGCTTCAAAGGTAGGGAAAATGTTACTCCCAACCCTGTCTCCTGGAGCAATTCAATTTTTATCTAATCTGTATGTTAGGAAATTTTTTTTCTTGTTGTAACTCACATTTTATTAGCTACCTAACATCCTGTGATTGAGTCACTTTGACATAAAAGAGATGCAGGTGGCAAATGCTGCACTGAAAATATCAAAATGTGAATACCACCACACTTAGTATATGATTTCTTCACTAAAATGCAAGTGTTACTTTTCAAAAACTACTGGAGAAGTGAGGAATGATAGTGTTACATTCACACACACTGGCCTCACAGTAGTGATTCAAATTCCTTCTCAGGAAACATATAAATCATTCTATAATTACCTTGGATGTAAAATCTGAGAATTTCCAGGGCTTGTTGCAATAAAGAATAAAAGATTTGTGTTCTGTGATGATCAACAGAGTTCCTTAATATATGTCAGCCTGTCATAACAGGAACTGACTTCCGCTCAGATGTTTCAACCAAAGAGATTTTATTGTACAGACTATTTACAGAAGTTATATTAGATTTAGGGTTAGTGTTGGGGGAAAAGGAAACAAGGGTCATAGAGTACTCAGGCACTTGCAAGAGTAAGAAGCTGTTAGGCTTGGCCTGAGGGTCTAGGGGTAGGAAATCACATTGGCAGAGCCCAGTGGAAGCTGGGAATTTGGGGAAGAGAGATATAGAGAAGGTATAAATCTAGTCCATTTCTTACTAGGAGGGGGTTCTGCCTTTGTGGGAGCCTTAGAATTTCAAAGCCTTGCAGAACCCCTCCAGAAGCAGGAAAAGAGATGAGAAGCAATACCCCCAATGTTTCTCCTTTTCTGTACTTTAATCTACGTGGTATCTCATTGGTGTCACCCATCAGTGAATACCAGCTGGTAAGACAGCCCAGAAGAAATAGTTAATGAAAGTTTGTCTTTAAAAGCACAGAGTCCAGCAGAGAGAGGTAAGTGGACCAGGCACAGAACAAGTGGGAGAATCATCAGCATACTTTTAAAAAATAGAAGAGTATTTGGAACTCCAATGCCTAAGAACAGAGAAAAGCTTAACTAGATGATGGTATTAACCATTCTGCAATTAAGTAAATAATGGTGCTCAAAAGACCATTATGTAATCAAGGAACATAGAAGAGAGCAACCAGCTTCATCTGGAGGAGTGGATTTGGGAAAGTTGTTCTCAAATTGACACCTGAGGTGCTTTGTTGCCCCACAAGCAAACTTTCTTATAGTTTGTTTATTATAAAAACAGTACACATTCACTAGGGGAAACACACTCATAAAACAAAAAACTAGCTGGGCTCAGTGGCATATGCCTGGTATCCCAGCAGCTTTTGGGAGGCTGAGGTAGGAGGATCACAAGTTCAAAGCTAGCCTCAGCAAAAGTGAGGTGCTAAGCAATTCAGCAATACCCTGTCCCTAAATAAAATACAAAATAGGGCTGGAAATATGGTTCAGTGGTCAAGTGCCCCTGAGTTCAATCCCTCTAACCCCAAAAAACCTAAATAGTATATATATGATTCCATCCTTCCTCCCAGACCACTGCAAACATATTAATGTGTTTCTATCTTTCCTGATCTTTTTCCATGCAAATATATACATATGATTATTTTGTATTGGGATACATATTCTTTTGTATACTATAATTTCCACTTAAATCGTAAATACTATTTCACACAATAGATACCATTTTGCAACATTTTAAACTTGTAAAACCTTGTCCAAATTGTCTGTTTATATCTGATTATAACAACTACATAAACATTCACAGACATTTAGTTTGGTTTCTCTTGTGGCTGTTACCAAATACACATGACAAACTTTCCTGTAGGTTACTTTTTTCACATACTACTTTTCTCATGGTGATTTCAAGCCACTACTGTTTTTTCTACAACTCTCAAACTAATAGCTTGTACATTTTTAGATTGTTTTTTAGAAGCGTGTGTGTGAAAGAAAAATAATGGAGGCAAATGCAGCCTTCAAAGTTTGAAGTACTTACAGTCTGACCTTTTACAGAAAATGTTTGCAAACCTCCGTTATAGAGTATTTCTTTATTAGAAATTCCCAGAAATGTAATTTTGTAGTCAAAGGGTGTGAACATTTTGAGGCTTTTTAACTACATTCTGCCAAACTTACCCTCAGAATGTTTGAGCTGATTCACATACTTCTTCTCAGAAATTCATGAGCTTGGTCATTTGCCACCCATTCTGCCCCAAGGGTTGCTGGCTCAAATCAATAGCTATGAGTATTATTTTATTCTCAGCTAAATTGACGGTGCATCGTTTTAAGTTTTCAATTTCCTTAAAAATGTTTCACCATTATTCATATTTTTCTTTCACAATTTAACTGATTTGCATATTTGTTCATTTTTCTTTGAATAGGATATTTTTATTTTGCTTATAAGACATCTTTGTTTAATAAAAGATGCTATTTCATTATTGTTCACATATATTACATATTTTGATAATTTTTATTTGTCTTTTAATTTTATTCTATGGATATTTTAGATGAAAGAAATTAAAGTTCAATAGTCAACTCTGTCACTTTACCTTTGTAATTTCAATATTTGCTCCATACTTACTTTGAGGTTAAAGCAATTCACTCATATATTCTCCTTGCCCTTTTAAGACTTTTTAAATCTTTCAATCCTGCCCAAATTTAGTACCTAAAAAACAGTTTTAAAGGGATAAGTAGGTAATATTATGTGAATCCTGGAGTCAAATTGCTGGGTTCAGATTTAGCTTCAACACATACCACATATTTTAGTAAATTACTTAACCTCTCTAAGTTTCAGTTTTCTTGTTTATAAAATGGAGATAACAACAATACCTACCATAGGACTGATGCAAAAATTAACAGCTATAAAACATGCCAAGCACTTAGCACAGTGTCATTAGTACTTACTGTAGCAGCAAGAGAATGCTTTAAGGTAAAAGCAATAACGTGTATAAATGTGCAAAGGTATGGAATCAATTTGTGGGTTTAGGAAACTAGATGAGTTATGGTAAAATAGGGCATGAAATGTGAGGGGCAGGATGGACAGATGAGAGGAGAAAATGGGCCTTGAATGCCATGTCCACAGAAGCTTTTTGTTTGTTTGTTTGTTTGTTTGGTTGGTTTTTGAGATGGGGATTCTTACTTAAGTGGTGCATTCTGGCCTGGAACTTACTATCCTCCTGTATCAGCCTGCTGATTAGCTGAGATTACAGCAATGTGTCACTGTGCCTGGGAAGAAGTTTGATACAACCAGAGATGGGGAGGAGGGCAATGAAAGCTTTTAAACAAGCAAGAAACTGCACTGAGATGTGTGGTATAAAATGATCACTGCAGTAGCCAGGGGAGAAATGGACTAGATTTATGTCCCTCCTCCGCTCTCTCCTGCCCAAATCTTACTCCCTAGAGGTAAATTCTTTCCACTTCTAACTACTTCTTCAGGTACTTATCTCTTTACTTCTAAATATGGTGCTTAAACTATTTCTTGATTTTTGCCATCAGGGATATAATTAATAAACAGTAGCAGCAGGGATGGATCTAGGGATCCCTAAGAGATGCATCTGAGAAAGTAAAATCAACTGAATCTGCTAGTGAGTGAAAGTGTTATGGGCCAGACAAATAAAAATTATCAAAACAGACTCCATTTTGCCCTGAGATTCCACCTCATGTAAGAAATGCTTCTCCAGGAGAAAGCCCACCTCTGTAACCATCAACAGTTGCTTAACATAGCATGTTTGCCAACACAAAATGGCAATTCTTTTACAATGTAAAAGTGTCCTCTCTTTGGTTCCATTTTTTTGGACATTGTACCCTGTCAGAGATTGATTGCCTAGATGTTAGTAACCATTCTTTCAACTTGTATACAACTAGGGATGTTTTGGCCCACTCCCTTTTCTGTTTTTAGATATGATGACGTTCGTTTATGGTTTTGAATCATAGCAACAGACACTTATGCTTTAATATGGTTTTGGACTATAAAAGATGTACTCAAACCTCAGGAGGGGGTCGAAGGGTGTAGACTTGCAGCCTACCCCTTGGCCTGCTGGCTGGTGGATCCAGACCACCAGCTGGTGAATCAAGATTCCATCTCCTGCTTTAAGATTGATTCAGTGATTTATTGCAATCTCACCTTTACAAAAGTTGGGGAGTGGATGGATGAGAGAAAAGCTGTTTCACAAACTACAGGAGCAGAGAAATGAGTTATTTGAGAGATGTATAAGTTTTAAGCACCATTTTCTGGAGTATGTCAGCATTGCCCCAGGCTCTTGTCTGGTTGTTCCTGACTGTTCTGAGGACCAAGTGGTGACAACATAGTGAGGCAGTCTTGAGTGGTTGGGAAAGTGTAGAAAAGAAACCATGCTAGCTACAACTTTAAAACAGAGTTTCCCCAATTTTTGCTATGGACTGAGTTACAGATATATGGATGCTGATCTTCTCAGCCCTCTAGGTGGAAGGGCCTAGGCACCTCCTGCAAGAGCAACCTCTTCTAATAACCCATTTGGGACTTTGCAATATTATCCTTTCCTAGTTTTCTCATGAAGTATAAGCACTGCTTTAGGAAGCTCAATGCACTCAGAAACATCAGCCTCTGTGAGGCCCCTTATACTCAAAAGTGTTATGTTGCCCTTTTAAAATTTCTACCCTGGTCTCCCTCTGCCACCCATTCCTATTCCAACCTACCATTCAAAAAAGCCTTCCTTAAGGTACACTAACTACCACAGTTTACAGGATTGAAGGTGAGTTCTCTGCCCATGATACTTTTGGCATAGGTGGCCCTGGGCCCAAACTTCAAGAGGCATGCGCCCACAACAGACTGCTATGGCTTCAAGAACATCCAGATCATCCTGACATTGCTATTAGAAGAATGAGACCTGAATACCACGGGCAGGAAGTCCATCTTCACAGCTGCTAACCCATCTGTCAAACCCATCATCCCCCAAGAGAATGAATGAATGAAAGGGGAAGATTTTTAAAGTGAATTTGTGGGCGGTTACAAGGAAACAACAAAAACGACCAACGAGGTGACCCCGGGAGTCCTTTTCTTCCTGGCCCTCCTATTCGAATCATCACGCTCCACTTGTGTGACGTGGTGGACGCCTGGCTCTGGCAGGCGTGGGATGCCCTAGCCCTCGGCAGAAGCCCGCAGGCGTCACCGCGCCTTTCCACGCCACAGTTCCAGGGGAAACGAGGGGGCGGCGACCTGGCGGATGCTGAGCACTGCAATCCGAGGCCAAGCTAGGCAGCGCGACGGCCTGGCTTAACCCTCCCTTCCCGTGACCTCCGCCGTCCTCCCCGCCCCTCGTCCTCCAGCTGAGCCTGCGGCCGGACGCCTGGCGCCCCTCTCCTAGCCTCCTACACCCGGGCCACCTCCTCCTCCCCCGGATCATTTTCCTC
This sequence comes from Marmota monax, assembly GCF_021218885.2. NCBI lineage: Eukaryota > Metazoa > Chordata > Mammalia > Rodentia > Sciuridae > Marmota > Marmota monax. Next base: position 23,223,946 of record NW_026692781.1, read on the forward strand.
CTCCTCCTTTTCTCCTCCCCCGCCTCTTCCGTTTCTCAAGAGAAAGGCTGTAGCCTCCTTCTCGGCTCCTCATCCCCGGCTTAGGTAATACGTTTTCCTCCTTACGCCAGCCACCGGCTCCCCAGCCACCATCTCTCTCCTCCTCGGATCTGGGGCTGGGGCTGGCTGAGCGGCGCGCGTTCCATCGCCTCTCCGGAGGGTAGGTGAGTCAATCTGGGCCGGGAGGACTCCTTGCCTATGCGCCCCGGCCTGTGAGGTCCTCCGACCCTGCAGCGAGGCTGCCCCCGGCCTGGCGCTGCCCACCCAGGCAACGCCGCTGCAGCCAGCCGAGCAGAGGAGCTCGCGGTCTCGCGGCGCCCTTGGTTCTGCTGTAGCGACCCAAAAGTAGTCAGAGACGGGAAGGCAGAGCAGCAAGCAACTTTATTATTATTTTTAATCCAATCATTAGCATTTCTAGGTCGAATAAGCTGATTTAGCCGATTTGACAGTCGTGGAGAGCAGTAGCCCAGGTTCAACAGGTAGATGGCATAACTGTCATGCGCCCCTTGGTCGCAGCGTGTACATTTGAGAGATGCTTCTAAGTGCTGATAGCTGTTGGCTGCCTCTCGTGACCTACTTGATGAGTGAAAAATAAACATGATGGAACTATATTTAGAAAAAAATCTTTACCTCCTTGATTTAAATTTTCTCCGCATTTTGAGAGGCGGTTTTGTGAGACGTGCAGTTAGTTGGTATGGACAGAGCATAAGTGGAAATAATTAAACCCGGTTTGGCCTAATCATGTAGAAGCTAAGACACAAAGCGTGAAAGAAAATCTCTACATTATTTAGTACATCCACGAAAACAGTTATAAACAATCACATGTGTTTCTTGGAGACTTCCAGTTTTAAAGCTAGTTCTCAGGTGTTGAATAAAGAGATGTGTTCCCACTGGGTGGATGGTGTTTACTTGAAAAGCATAGTGGATTATGGCCTTGTGGACAGACCACTTAAATGCATACCATATGATGAATAAAACATATTTTGGCCCTTTCCCCTTAATTCCTGGGTTTGAAACCAAAGTAGATAAGAATTGGCTTTGCCCAGCCTGATAATAATATAAAAGGTGAAAATAATCCACTCAACTACTATTGACTAATGAATTAGCTAAGTGATCTCATTCTGAACTTTAAAAATATCCCTATGAGGAGAAAAATAAAGGCAATAGAAGAAACACTTTTCCCCATACAAGTATTTTTTGTAGTCTTATTCAGAACATACTTTAAGTTTTTGAGAATTTTTATGCTACTTTTGAAGTTAACTCTTAGTCATATGGTTTACATAAGATGCATATAAGTTACACTTTACTTTTTGCACAGAATAAACTACCTCTTCAAGCTTTTGAACTAAACCGACCACCTGCACCACCTGCGAATTACAAATTTAAATTATGACTATATTTGTTGTAACACTTTTTAAAAAATGTAATTTCTTACTGGGCATAGAAGGCAGGAAAAACAAGTTATAAATGGTAATTTATCCTACAGGCATTTCCCTTTTTATTTCTATCTCTAAAAACAATTAGAAAATGTCTTATTCTATTTTGTGTTTTACAGACATTGCTTAAAAGATAATTATATAAAGTGATCAATAAAAACAAACATCTTCATTTTTAAAGGTGGGGATGGTGTATATGAGAACTTTTTCCAGATGTAAGTCCTTATTAATGTCCTTGTTAAAATACCTTGAATTTAATTAATGCAAATACCTTGAATTCATTATAAGTAATGAAGCTAATGGAACTCCTCTCTCTCTTCCTGTTGATATTCCTGTTTGGCTCAGAGTTTGGAAATAAATGCTTTGCTTCCCATCTCCCGCAATTAGTGTAGTGTTTCACAAATGTGTTTGATTTTTAAAATTACCTAGGAGTATGGGCAAGTGAGGGGGAGGGGTTTAAAAAGATTCCCAGGTTGCAACTTGGTGCTTCCTGATTCAGAATTTCTAAGGGAGAGGGAATACTTAAACTAGGCAAAGATGATAAAATTTTAAGTTTTTCTTTTTTTAAAAAAAGATAGATTTGGAAAACAGGTAAGAAATGACTGTTGCTGGAATGAAAACCTATTAAGATTCCTGTACATAAAATATTCTTAAATGAAAGATGATTCTCTTAATATGATGATATCACTAATTTAGGAAACCTCAAACTTTTATATCCTTTTGTAGTCAAGCCTCTGGTGGTTGAGTTTGGTAAACATATTTTCGTATAAATTTAGTTTCCTTTACGTGGTATGCAGGGTTAATTCAAGTTCTGTCACATTCTAAGAACATTGTATTAATGAATGTTTAATGCAGATTACTGTGACTTGTAATCCACAGGAAAATAAAGTATTGTGCCTGATAATTTCTTCCATGTAGCAGATTTACTTGTCAGATTTACTTGTGCTCCTGATTAAATAAAGGGAAGGAAAGCATGCAACTTTAAGTAACTTAATTGTAGTTTTTATTAAAATGACTCCCCAATCCATTAAAAAAAAAAAAAAAACTTGACCATAAGAAAATAGTAGTTGTACATAAAAACAAATTGACAACATAGAGGATTAAACATATTTCCCTTTTTTCTTTCTCTTTGCCTTTATTTTTTATTTCCTTTTTCCCTTTTAGGGGAATGTAGTTATTAGCTTGTTTTAATGTTAATCAACTAAATATTTAAAATCTCCTAAATTATCCAAGTTTAAATTAATTTAAATATTTGCTAACTTTACCAATAGATATTTAAACATGTACCTTTCTTAGGTGACAATGGTAAATTTCCCTCAATGCAAATGAGAGCAACAATTAACACCAAAGGAGTTAAATTCAAGTGAACACAGGAAATTGTTCTTTTGATATTGCTCAAGGAAAACAGATCAAAGTTAAAGTGATGCCCTAAGTTTTCATTACTAGTGTTTTTTAAGTGAAGATTTGATCTTCAGAATTCCAGAAAACCCCTCTAGTTAATTCCTCCCTGGAATTTGCAAGAATCCGTATAGTCCCAGTTTGATCTGGGAATAATTAAAAGTCTGCATTTAAAATCTGTATTTGTAAGCCTTATGAATATCAAAGAGTGGGGGATATAAAAATAAGACTAAGAAAATTAAATATTAACCCACTTATATATTTATTTAGGTTGCAGAATCAGCAAGAATGCACAAGCAATTAGTATATTTATATATTACTGTGGCTTTAGTGAGCTATTCATATCTTTTTAGTACTTTGAACTTTTCCAATAAAAGATTCTACAATTTTTTTAATCAGTTCATGTTCCTTTAAAAGCAAATATCACATTTAGTATTCTGTATTGCTCTAATCAACATTTTGTAAACATCTGTTAAAGACAAACATTTTCTTCCACAAAATGAAAAAGTAAATAGAATGCTAGGAGAGATGTGAAGCATATAAAGGATACATAATCTGTGATCTCTGCTTGGAACTTTAACATTCTGGGGATTTTTAGGTCCAGTTATTTATCATTGCAGATGTAAGTAATAATATCTTCTAGAAAGTTCTACAAAAAAATATTTGGACTCATGTTTTCTAATAGTTGTAATACTAAATTTGCATAATGAATAATCCTTTATGTTTAGTTTTGGTTTGAGAAAATCCTTTTAAATATGTTTAATGAAATGAAAATCAGACAATTGATAGAACTCCCACTGTGTGTCATGGAGAGATGGAATGTGTACCTACTCTGAAGGCACTCACAGCAGTAGATTGTGCCATGGAGCCCCAATTGGTGACTTGGTGGGAGCATGAGACCCTCTCACTATGTTTATTAACTGCTTCATCCATACCCAAACCACTGTGTATAAACATACAGTATAAATATTAAAAACATTGTGATTATGGTGCAAAATCAGCATCAAGAGTAATAGTGCCTTTCTTTCAACCTAATTTTCATACTCTAACCCCAACCTTTTTTTTCATTCAATTAACGTATATTTATTATGCTCATTATTTAGATGATAAATGTCAAATGCTTTTGAAAACATGCATTTCCTTTAACCTGTAATTTTTCTGTAAAAAATTTCTGTTAAAATTTACCATTTTAACATTTTTTTTCTTGTGGTGCAGGGGATTGAACCCAGGGCCTTGCACATGCTATGCAAGTGCTCTATCACTGAGCCACATCCCCAGCCCTTAACCATTTACTAGTGCACAATTCAGCAGCACTAATTATATGCACATTGTTGTGCAACCATCACCAGTGTCCATCTCTAAAACTTTTTCATCATTCCAAACTGAAACAGTATACTCATTAAACAGCAGCTCTCCATTACCTTCTCCTCCCAGAAAGGTAACTACTATTGTACTTTCTGTCTTTGTGAATGTGACTATTCTGAGTACCTCATATGTAACTGGAATCATTAAATATTTGTATTTTTGAGGTTGCTTTATTTTACTTAGCATGGTATCTTTTATAGGAAAAGTAGATATAAAAAACAGAGAAGTTTTTAAGTGGAACAGACCATTGAAATCATCCTATCCAACTGTTTTCTCTTTCTTTTTTATATTTGTAAAATCTAAAGCAATAATTAAAATGATAAAAATGAATGGTAAATTAATATTAAATAATAAACAATAATGTAATAAACAATTAATATATTTTATTAGTTTTTATGTATAACTGACCATTTTCTTATGGCCAAGTTTCATTTTTATGGGGGGGGGGTGTTGGGGAGTCATTTTAATAAAATTTATAAATAAGTTACTCCAGTTTGCAAGCTTTCATATGTTTAATCAGGAACACAGAAGAGGTGACAAGTAAATTTGTTATATAAAATTTTCAGGCACAATACTATATTTTTCTGTGGATTACAAGTCACAGTATAACCTGCATTAACCATTCATTAATATGATGTTCTTAGAATGTGACAGAACTTGAATAAACATTTCATACAAGTTCCCCAAAGCCTAAGTCACATGGCTAAGGTTATACACTCAGTAGGTGAAGGACAAAGCAGAGCCTAGGAACCAGCTCTCCTGCAGCCTAAGTAAGAGTTTTTTTTTTTTTTTTTTTTTTCTTACCACACATTCCTCTGGCCTCTATAGAAAATAAAAAGCAAATGTTAAATGAGTTGGTACATCCAGTAAATGTTGCAAGAGTTTAGAAGGAAAGATAAATTGACTTGGGAATCCCTTGAAGACCTAGAAAGTTACATTCAGAAAGAAACATTCAAATTGACTCAAAGATTGATCAAAACTATAAATGATATTTTACTGGAAGAGGTTCTTTCTACAAGGAATACTTCTTGTCTTTTTTTTCCCCCTCTCACTGCCTTGAGTTGTCTTTAAAAAGTCTTTTCTTTCCTATCGTTAACAAAGTTATCCTGAATCTACTTTTATTTTTCATATTCCATCCTATTTCAGATTTCATTTACAACACCATAGTTGTTCTAAAAACATTAGCATAGAAAAGTTTAAGGATGTAGTTGAAATACAGCAGATAGAAAAAAACCCAAATCAATAAAGTTTCTAGGCAGAAAATGTTCCAAACTATGGAAAAGAAGGGAAAAAAAATGGATCACTATCAGTTTAAAACTATTTCTAAATGGAATACTTTTTGATAATTTTCAAATGAGTTCTGGGAAGTCTGAAATGCCTGCTTTTCCCAAGTGTTTTGCTAATGTAGAAGAGTTATTATGTAGACCAACTTGTTCCCCTGCCACCTAGCATTTAATTTCTGTTACAAAAAGCAGGGTAAGTCAACTTAGCCTGAGGACAAGGCTGTCCTCATTGCAGTAGCCATCGGAGTCCCTGTTCTGCATCTAAGTAACCAATGATGGACAGGGTGGACTCATGTCATACCTGGTGTTTCCTTAAGTTGTCGTATAAAAATCAGCTGAGGGACTTTTTTCAACCCAGATTTATTGAAACAATGCCTACTGAAGAAAATGCAAAAATCTGTATTTTTAATGTGTCCCAATTAATTCTCGATCTCACTTATTTGTAAAATACTACTTTAGCACAAGCTCTCATTTAGAAGCTACCAGAACAATATTTGAGAACATCAGTCATCTCTGTGTAGCTTATTGCTTTGAGCAGCATCCGTGAGCAAAAATGTTGACTAATGTAGTTCATTAGTAACCTCATCAAAGCTAGAGTGAGTTAAACTAACCACATTAGAAATGGTATGTGTCTTCTTTTGAAGGTTAGAGAGGATAGAGTGAGAAATGTTAAGGAAATGTCTGTTCTAACAAACCAAACTAAACTCACTCTTTTACATGATTTAATTAACAAAAAATTAGTTTTGTTAAGGATAGATCACCTTTAGCTGAGATGGTATAATTTCAGAATCTCATTTAGTGCTCAAAAAATGCAGTTCTGTTGCTAGTCATTGAGATACAGTTGTGGATTTAAAAAAAAAATGAATTTAGAATATACATAGACTTTTATGTAACAAATATAGGTCCATGTGCCTAATAGCACTTGGGTAATGCTGATAAAATCCAAGTATAGTAAACATTATGACAAAAATTCTGTATTTACAAAGCTAAGAGAAAATATTATCAGCTGGCATTTATTGAACACTTCTGAAATATGTGTTAAGAGTCCTAAGAAACCACACGTTTGAATCTCTTGCCAGACAGAGAATAGACACGTAAACCAGTGTATAGTATTATGGAGAGCTGGGATAGAGATTTGGCCTGCTTCTAGTCTCCTGTGGTCCAAGAGCCCAAGATGGAGGGATCTGGAATGGCATTCCTGCAGGAGCCAACAATTGAACTGATTCTCATCCTTCTACACATACACTAAACATACACGTGTGCACGCATATGCACACAAACACGTGTGTTGAGTTAGAAATACATACTTGAAAGTATAGAATTTCTCAAAATATGCTTAATTAATTCACTCAAAGTCAGTGTACCCACTCAGATCCAGAACATTACCAGGGCCTGAAAGTCCCTTTACATCCTCCCACCAATAACCCCTCCTTATTTTCCAAAGGTAGCCACTATAGTGACATCTAACACCGTGAACTAATTTCGCCCGTTTTTTAACTGTGAATAAATTAAACAGCACAGTGTATATCTTTCAAATCTGAATTCTTTCAGAACAGTGTGCCTTTGTGAGATGCATCCATGTTGTTGCCTAATTGCAGTGGTTCATTAATTTTTAGTGCTGTATGAATGTGTTTATGCTACAGTTTCATTTGTTATTTATGGTTACTTGGGTTATTATCAGTGCTAGATTATTAGAATAATGCTGCTAATAAATACCCTTGAATGTATCTCTTGATACACACTTGCATGAACTTCTGTTGGGTATATGTGTCCAGAGGAAATTGCTGGCTCACAGATTTACTTGCATTCAACAAATTACAAATGGTTTTCCAAAATGGTTATGCCAATTTCATGCCAGCACTGTGTAAGAGTTCCCATTGCTCTGTATATCACTAAACCTTGAAAGTTTTAGACTTTTTAATTTTAACTATTCTATTGGTTAAGTGGGGGTATCCTGTTGAAATTTTAAGTAGCATTTTCCTCATTATTAATAAAGTAGGCTGCCTGTTCATATGTTCTTTGACTTTTTGGATACCCTCTTTAAGGCAGTAAGTTTCTTGCCCCTGAACTGATTCTGAGAGGGTGAGTGACCATTAAGTAGACAAAACAAGAGGAATGTCCCATCAACCAGCAGGAACAGCAAGTGCAAATATATAGTATCCTCAGAGCAGGAGAGTAAGTGAGTAGAAAATGGGAAATCATCTGTTAAAAGGTAAAACTTAATCAGCCCTAGGGTGCAATGAGGGCAGTTCCACCCACATCAAAGTAATATAACACCAAAAATGTATAGGCGGTCCCATACTAGAAGACTCACTGGCTTCTGAGAAACATTGGACAGTCAAGTATCTAAAAGTTAAAGAAAGCTTGTATACTGGAAAGACAGTTTAGTTTCCAATGAACTCAAGAGTTGCATTGAATGCTTGTAGTCCACTTTCCCCTGGCCGAGGTAACCGGGTGGGTAGATGAGCAGTCACAGGGCTATCAGACGAGGTGACTGTTAGTAAGCTGTACAACAAATTGAGGCCTATGCTGTCTTTGGGGGCTGCTTCTATTCCCTTCCCTTTTGCCATGATGGCCTCTAGTCTTTACTCCCTGAAGGTAAAGTATGGAACAAAGGAGAGATGGAATGAAATCTGCTTCCCCTACTTACTTGTGTGACTTTGTTAGGGTTAGGTGTACAAGGAATATTTCTGGATCACAGCAATTCAAACTAAATAGAGCGCTACTTCACATGTGTCCATCTAGGAGACTCCTAGACAGCTGAGCCTCTTTGAAAGAGGTCAGGACAAGCACCTTCTTATAAGACTTGCATGTACTTTGTGGAAGCCAGGCCTTTTGCCCCAGCAGCCATGCCTGTCAGGCAGGGCCATGCATAATGCCTACCGATTGCCATTGCTGAGAGAGAATGAGTGATGGGCAGTGGGGCAAAAATGTGGGCTCTGTAGAGAGAAGAGTTGGATCGTCTGCTGGAAGTAGGGAATGTCAACAAAATACTTTGATTCACTTGCCATTTGTTAGAGAGTACTTCATTTTGTTGAGGGCCTTTATCTCTGTGTCACATTTCTATCACTGTGGACAACAAAAAGGCACAGACAGTGCACAGAAGAATAGACTCCCAGGGCCCTAGAATCCTCACAAATTCCCCTGACAAAATATCCCCTTGACAGAAAAGTGTCTCCCCGCAGATGGTCTGCCATGAAGTTAGAGCAATCCCCCAGCCTCCAAGAGCCAGAGTTTCCACCCAGATGCCCAGAAGGCAAAGCAATCAGGTCTGGCCTACATAAAGGAACCTCATTCAGGGTTATTCAGAGAATTACAAGTAGTTCCCAGGCTTTTGATTTAATGGACTAGTACATTTTCAGAAAAGATTTCAGTGACCCATATAAACTTGCCAACCTCTTATTTTTTTTTCAAGTAAGGACATGTGACTATGGTTTTTGTGAGGTTGTGTTTAATTGTCATAGATGCCTTTTATTATTATCTACAATAGCTCATTAGATCTTCATGACATCACTGCATGGTATTATCTTCATATTATGATGAAGAGAGGCTCAGAGAAACTAAGTAAATTTCCTGAAAAATCGTCTCAAAGATAATTTCCATGTAAGGGCAGGTAGGGGCAGAACTAGGTCTTGAGTCAGGTCCACTTGAAACCTTTATCCTTCCCACTATGTTAATTATCACCTCTGAAATATGCATCAACTATTCAGATAAGATATAATCTCTCTCTCTTTTTTTCTCTCTCCCCCCATTTCCCTCCCTCTCTCCCTCTTTCTCTCCCCCTCTCCCCTCACCATCTTTCTCCCTCTCTCCTCTTTTTCCTCTTATGTTGCTAGGGATCCACCCAGGGCTTGTGCATGGTAGACAAGCACTCTACCACTGATTTACTCTCCTAGTCCCAGATATGATTTTTTTTTTTGGCAGTACTAGGTATTGAACCCAGAATTCATGCATGCTGGGCAAGCACTCTACCTACCACTGAGCTTTATTATTATTTTTTGAGATAAAGTCTCACTCAGTTGCCCAGTTGGCCTTGAACTTGTGATCCTCCTGCCTCAGCTTTCCAAGTAACTAACTGAGGTTAGAGGTGTACACTAATGTGCCCAGCCCCAGATGTGACTTTTAAACCTCTGATGTTACAATGAGATGATAGAATGGCTACAAATTAAGGTTGAATTTTATCTTTGTAGAGATATTTTGATTTTTTTCTGAAATGCTTTAATTTTTTCAATATTTCTCCAACTACTGTGACAAGAACACAAAAACTAGAGACCAACCCTGACATTATGACACAATTTAATATTAATATATAGATATACATTGGGTGTGAGATGGTGAAGAATGAAATTTCGTTAAGCCTATTTTGCTGAAATGTGACTGATGTTACAAATCATGGTTTATGAGAGAATTCGTTTCAATGCTCACTGCATAGTGTGGTATTTTACTGTTAAAGTGAAGAGCTCTGAGAAGAAAGTTTATCTCACAAAATTAAACTGTTGACCACTTAAGTGGGGAATAAAACTCTAATTTTTATTATTTGACCAGAACACAAAAGAGAAAGACATAGATTGTGTTGGCATTGGCTAAAATCATTGAGGCCTCTCTATCAGGAGAGGTATTGCAAGCTGAATTGTGTTCCTCTGACATTCTTACATTGAAGCCCTGAAAGCATACAGGAGGACGTGCATAGGTTATATGCAAATAAATATTATGCCATGTTTATTTAAGGGACTTGAACATGCACATATTTTAGTACCTAAAGGGATCCTAGACCTAGTCCACCAAGGCTACCAGGAAATAAGTATATTTGGAGAAAGAACGTTTAAAGGCTACATGAGATCAGATGGATGGGCCCTAATCTAATCTGACTGGGATCCTTATAAGAGGGAGTGACCAGAGATTTGTGCCCAGAGAGGAAAGACTGGGAGAGGCCATAATGAGAAGAAACTGTCTGCAAGCCAAGGAAAACCTCAGGAACTAATCATGTTAACATCTTGATCTTGGACTTGCAGTCTCCAGAACTATGAGAAAATAAATCTGTTCCTTAAATTCCACTTAGGCCCCTACCACTAGTTATATGAAGATGGTTAAGGGAGACATCAGTGGAACTGATGGATGAACTTTTATTACTCAGTAGGGTACTTTACAGTGAGTCTAAGGATCAGCTGAAGAAAGGGTTTTTCTGAGAGTAAAAGGAAAGTAAAGTGTCAATTAGTGAGCTCTAATGCTCTGACTGGTGACAGACATTAGCTATGTGCATTTTTTGCTGTATATTGTACATCATAATAATGTGCTTAGGATTATTATATAATAATCATTAATTTCTTAAACAATTGACAATTTGTGGAGAACAATTTCATTGGCTAGAGTAATGCTTAACAGCATAGGCTTCATCAGCTTGCAGGGCTTGAATCCTGTCCTGCTACTTCCTAGCTGTGTGATTTGGGGGCAAATTCCTTAACCTCCTTATACCTCAGTTTCTTAATCTGTAAAGTGGAGATAATACATATTTCATAGGGTTGTGTGAGAATTAAATGTGCTAATATATTTGAAGTGCTTAGAAGATGCCTGACATATATTAAGCACCTAGTAAATGTTTCAACTTTGGCCTATCCATGCACGTGAATAGCTACTAATAGAACCACAAGCATCTATTATACCTACAACTAATAATAGAACTTTAGGTTTCCACCAGGATACCTGCCACTCTTGAAATGATGGCCAAAATAAGTGTGTAAAGTGAAAACCTTTCTTTTTAAAATCATCTCAAAGATAATTTCCATGTAAAGCTGGAGAAATCCTGTATTGGATGTAGTCCTCAATATCTCTATAGACAATCTCAAGTATTCAAGGTCAGGATGAATTGTTCAGTGTTCCCTTCTTCCTTTTTCTTTCTTTCTTTTCTTTTTTTCCCCTCCAGGGCTCCCTTCTTGCTTGCATGAACTGAATTGAGAATAGATGGAGAGAGCTATGAGGAAACAGCTTACAGAGAAGTATAATAGGATGATTTGATTTGATTGGAAGAAATGGTTTGTTTAATCAGAAAGTAGTAGGTCAGCTGTGCAAATTAGTAAGTCTTTTTTTTTTTATGTTTTGGGACAGGGTCTTGTTATGTCATCTATCTGGTCTCAAATGCCTGTGCTCAAGTGATCCTCATGCTTCAGGCTCCCAAGTAGTGGGAGTGGGGACTACAAGCATGCATCACTGTATTGGTTACCTGGAAAGTCTTGTGTTGGGGCTGTAGGATATATATATAATTTTTTTTTTTTTTGAGAGAGAGAGAGAGAAAGCTGGGGAACTAGAGAAGGAAAAATATCTGAAGAAGTGCTAGGTTGGTTCAGATGATTGGAGAAAGTGTAGTGTCAACCTGAAACTGGATAGTTCCTCTTGGAGTTTGACAAAATATAGTGATCCCTCAGTTCGGAATAAACAGTGGTTAAGGTTGAACTTTGGGATATCTTTGGACTTGAAAAACATGATTATTATGCTAAGAATTTATAAAATATGTAGTCTATTCATTACAGGATTACAGTCTGTGGCTGATAGTTCTCCCCCATTGGTCAAGTGGCCGGGCTTGCTAAGCAGCAACTGCTCAGGTGGGAACAACAGTCACTGAGGAAATAAAGGTCGGGTCCAAAGAGGAAGAACTCAATTCCTGGGGGCAGGAAATGTGTCAAAGGCTACCTAACGGTGTAGTTGGTACAGTGCATCTTTTCAGAAAAATATTGATTGGTTTTAACAAAGTTGAGTATAATAGCCAATTCTGATATTGTTTATCTTGAAAGCTTGCAAATTGGACTCCTTAACATCTTCATCCTTTTAAGATAAAAAGTTAATTGGATACTATTGATTCTTTGGTTCTTGTTCCTTAACTTATATAACTGCAAAATATTTATTAAGAAATTATAATTTATCTCTCAGGGCTTATGATATACTGGGAATATGTATGCATATTTCCATGTATTTATTATACATCATTTTAATTTGTGCCATATACATGTCATATATGCCATAAAATTATTTCTCAAAAGTGCCTTAGCTTACTAATGAAACTCTTTTTCTTAATGTGTAGGTTCAAGTCAACTGAAGTGAATCTTCCAACATATCATTCATTCCTGAAAGAAAAAAACATTTAAAGTTGGAAGATGTTTTTTAGTTTTAAATATATCTCTCTACCTCCTAGGAGCTTTTTGTGTTGTTACCACAAAGTGTTGTTGTGTTTTATTTGGACAGTTACCTTAAGATACTTTAAATGTCATTGTTTATTATAAAAGCATTATATGTTTACTATAGAATATTTGAAAATTATACAAAAGCCTAATGAAAAAAAGTCATATGCAATTCACTATTCAGCAAAAACTATCATTCAACCACCACCTACTATTCTCTCTTCTTTCTCACTCTTTCAGTGTAAACAAATATTGATAATATACTGTTACTCTACATATAATCATAGATGGTTTTCCATTTGACACTGTAGCATTAGCACATTTCCACATTATTCAATATTCCTCATAAACATGATTTTTCTGGCCTCATAGTATTTTATCTGATATTTTACCAATGCTGAATATTATTTTCAACTTTTTCTTATTGCAAATAATATTAACTTACTGTGTGCAGAAATACTTTAACTCAACTCATTTCCTTAACCCAAATTAAGGAAAGATTGGAGTTACAGACTAAAAAAGTGCTGTCTTCTGTAGGGACCTTGATACCCTTCTGTCGATTGCCCTCTGGACACCTGCTTGTTTGTGAGCATGCGTGCATCAGTGCCTTCTCCAAGGGTGAATGTTAACTTTAAAACATATAAAACCAGAAAGAAGATGTCTCATTGTTTTATCCACTGCCCTTTTATTACTGTCTAGGTTGGACACATTTTCTCATGCTGGTTAACCCATAATCTTACAACGAGGAGAACATATTTTGTTTGCAAACTTAAGATGAACTAACTGTGACAATTCACAGTTAACCCTGTTGCAATAATATCTTTATATTTGTTCTAATTTTCAGTCTCTGGGAGTCCATTCAGGAAATTTCTTTCTATGAAGGAAACTGTCTCCTATGATGATAAAGAGCCCAAGTGTCAGTATGACCACTGCAGAGCCCTGTACAGTTAGTCTTTTGTAACCCTGAAGAAGTGACTTCACCTCCCGAAGCTTCCGTTTCTCAAACTGTAGAACAGGGAAGGAAATCCTCATAATAATTCCTACAAAAAGAAACTGGGACTTATTCAAGCTTTTAATACGAGGTAGCTACTATTAAGGGGTGAAAATTTTTCTCTAATTGCAAGATAGGCCCAAGAGATAGATCAAGGCGTGGTAGCCTGAAACTTTAGAAGCCAGGACTTTTCAAGTTCCAACAAGTTGCAAGTCTCAATGTTTTGCTGTTTAGACTTTCAGTTGGTAGGAGGAGTCTACAGATAATAGGATTTTTTTTTTTTTTTTTTTAATGGGGCAGGGATAAGTTGGCTAGGAGATGGCTTGTGCTGCTAGCCCAGCAGTGGCCTTAGAGTCTTGCAGGACACAACAATGCTTGCTGCCTTGCTACTTAATACTTGAGAAAGTTGCCCTGGAACTGAGAGCATAAGTCTGTCCTACTTCTCTCTTCTTCCTTCAGGGTGAGAAAAAGAATACTGCTTTAGTCCTACTGCTGAGTCTCTGTGATCAGACTAGGGTCATTGCAAGAATCTGGCTTTCCTTTAACACTGTGCTCTGTCTACCTGTCTGTGTGGGACTCTGTAAAGATAATATAGATTCTCATTCAAGGATTTTTCTCAGACTGATAATTCAGTTCTTTGTATAATGTATTTTTGAGAATGCAATCATTTTTTTTCAAGATTTTAAACACTAAGTTTTAAATTTCAGCTTATAGGTACAGCCTTCCACTCTGAGGCTGTGATTATGTTATATACTAGCTGTTCAGCAATGCTGACCAGGTTGACTGCCTGCCAAGTGGCTGGTAGTGTGAGGCACCCTGACATCACTCTCTGAACTGCTTTCTCTTTCACATTCTTGCACTTTACAGCTGACAGCCCAGAGAGTGGGAGCCGATTCCACCAGAAGCTGCCACTGAAAACCAAAGTTCAGAAATGTCAGAGATCCTCCAGGAACTGCTCCGTGTCTCAGAGAAAGCTGCCAACATCGCCCGGGCATGCAGGCAGCAGGAAGCTCTCTTCCAGCTGCTCATTGAAGAAAAGAAGGAGGGAGAAAAGAACAAGAAGTTCACAGTTGATTTCAAGACCCTGGCTGATGTACTGGTGCAGGAAGTTATAAAACAGAATATGGAGAACAAGGTAAGAAAGGTCATGGCCAAGGTAATTGTAAATACTTGCCTCTGTGGCTCCCCCACCACCATAGAATAGCATGACTTTTATTCCTTTTCAGAATATTAGCATCTTGGATTCAATAAATATCTTGGGTTCCCCTGTCCCTTGATAGGATTATAATGCTGAAAAAAAATGTTCACTGCAGAAAATCTTTAAAGTACAGAAAAGAAAATAATAATCACAAAAACCTTTCTTTTATTAATGAGTTTCTTCTTAGTGAATAATACATGTTCTCTGAAACACAAACAAAATTGAGCTCTCTTAACCCTGCAACTAGAAAAAACCACAACTATGTTTTGCTAAATATTATTAAAATGTTTCCTTTCTTTGTGTATGTGTGCACGTGACTCCTATCATTCATCTCATCAGAAATGAAAGCACATTGTTTTGTAGCCTGTGTTTTGGTTTATTTTTAAACTTGGTATAGTAAGTCTCATCTTTTGGACTTACTCATGTATCTAATATTTGCCTTGGTTATGGGGTTTGTAGCTCAATGAAGTCTTCCTTTGTTCTACTACTAGAAAAACATTGTCATAACTAACAGTGATTATGATTCTGGGTATCTTGAGCTGAATCACAAAACAGTATTCATAAGTAGAAGTGGTAATAGTAGTAGTGGTAGCAGTAGTAGTAATAGTAGTAGTAGAGATAATACTAATGATGATAACAGACACTTATAAATGCTAAGTGTGTGACAGGCATTATTTTAAGGGCTTTGAGAAGGGTAACTTATTTAGCTCTTGTAACAATTTTATGGCTTAAGAGCAATTATCCCAATGTAGTGAATGAAAAAAGGGACCACAGAGAGCTTAAGTAACTTGCCTAAGGTTACACAGAAAATGAATGGCAAGTCAAGTTTTTGAACACAGGCAAACTGGCTCCAGAGTCTACATCCTTTTTCTTTTTTCTTTTTCTGGTAACAGAGATTGAACTCAGGGACACTTAACCACTGAGCCACATCCCCACCCTTTTTAATATTTTACTTGGGGCCTCGCTAAGTAGGTGAGGCTCACTTTGAACTCATGATCCTCCTGCCACAGCCTCTGGAGCCACTATGATTACAGGTGTGTGCCACTGCACCCAACTTCCAATGTCTATGTTCAATAGTAATATTGCCTTTTAAATGATAATCTAATAATTCTGTTTAGCTTGGGGGAGGATAGAACTTTGTGACATAAAACATTTTAAATTATTGGAATATTTTCTAAGAAATGCTTAAAATATGGGGCATCATTTAAGTGAAATCTTAACCACAGGCAGGTGATAAGAATCAATGACCCCACAAAATTTCTGCCAACTTTGATTTTCTTATACCCTGTAATATCTGTTATATCTGGCTTAGATAAAATAAATGAAGCAAACTTATTTTTGTTTATTACTGCTCAAGATAAATTGAGTACAAATGATGGTTGAGCAACTGGATTAGGTATGTTTATGAACTAATATTTTCCACAGAGCATTATAACAAGTTCAGGCAGTCATTCATTCATGAAGTAAATGTCAGAACTTATGAACAAATAGTTTTCCTTTTCAATTATATGAAATATTTTTATTTCATGACCCTTATGCCTTGGTCCCTCAGAAACAGATGTTTAAGCAGGCTTGGAGACTGAGCTTCCATCCTTAAAGAATAGGATGGTTGCCAGCCCTCATTGGCTTGTACCATCTTTCAAAACAGAAAAAAATAAAACAACAACAACAAAAAGCAAAAACAAAATAAACAAAAAAATAAACCTCCAAGTGGTTCTGGGCATTATTAAAGCTTTTGGCCATCTGCAGATGACTGGGCTTAAGTATTTAAAGCATCTCCTTACTTTTGTTCCCTAAGAACATCATGCATATCACAAGGCAATTTTTATTTTTTAATTTTAATTTTTTTTATACTGGGGATTGAACCTAGGGCTCTCTACGAGTGAACCACATCAGTGTTCTTTTTTTTTTTTTTTTTTGTGAGACAAGGTCTTGCTAAGTTGCTTTGGGTCTCACTAAGTTGCTGAGACTGACTTTGAACTTGCCATCCTCCTGTCTCAGCCTCCTGAGAATTATAGGCATGCTTCAGCAAATATTTTGAGAAAAGTTATTCTCACTACTGAGGGTCAGAAGAAAAATATATTTGAAAGTTTCCTAATCGTACAGAGATGAGAGAAGATTCTTACTCGACTCCATTTACTCACTTTATATTGATGCACAAATTATCAGTCAATAAAGTTCTACACCCCCCCCCCCTTCCTTCCTATATCTTCCTAGCCTGAAAACTAACGGTATTTCTAACAGGAGCAGAAACATATTTGAAAATGAAAAACAAAATCTAACATTACCCTCCTATCTCTTCTATCTAGTCTCAATAATTTCAGCCACTTGATCAATAATATTAACTTTTATAAGGTACTAGGGTGCTGTTTAAGATGATAGTTACAGTATCTCCTTTGCAAGCATCCTAGCTTTAGGGCCTTTCTACAGTAGGATAACAAGACATAAGAAAACCAGACTTCAACCACGATTTGGATTTAGAGAGGCAAAGGGACAGGAAAATATTAGAGAACTAAGCACCTGACCAAGCTAGTGTCATTTTTTATACTTGATTTGGTTTATACATTTGGAAATTTCTGAAATTCAGATGTAATTGTGTTTAACTTGAAATGTAAGATGGAAATCTATTGGGAACTGAACGTGTGTAGGTTTTAGTTGTTGTTTTGCTTTTTATCATATTCTGAATCATTCAGTTTCCAGGCTTGGAAAAAAATATTTTTGGAGAAGAATCCAATGAATTTACTAATGATTTGGGTAAGTATGAGAATCTTAATGTATTTTTGTAACTTAGTTATCATACAGTATTCTGATCTCCAACTTACACCATGAAATAAGTGGAAGTTTGGAAACCTTTCAATGTCAACAGTATTATATATTTGAATGTAAAGCTTCATTCAATCTCTACCTCATAATATCATGCTATTTAAATTAAGAGAGAGATGTGATCTCTTAGAATAATTTACCATGACCATGCATCATTTTAAATATAAATCTGTAGCATTTAAATAATTAATAAAATTACCTTTTGGGAAAATTCTATGGTCCGTTGGGAACTTAGTGGAGGTTATCAATGCCCCTAGAGCCGGGCGTGGTAATGTATGCCTATAATCCCAGTAGCTCAGGAAGCTTACACAGGAGGATCTCAGATTCAAAGCCAGCCTCAGCAAGGCGAGGCGCTAAACAACTCAGTGAGACCCTGTCTCTAAATAAAATACAAAATAGGGTGGGAGATGTGGCTCAATAGTTGAGTTCCCCTGAGTTTAACCCCTGGTATCAAAAAAAAAAAAAATGATGCCCCCAGAAAGATGCACAGCTACATGTATGTACAGACAATTTCAGGTGTAAGTCCAATTTCAGGTCTAAGTCCCAAGGGCTCCCTGGGAGCCCTTGACCCTGAAATCCTGGGTGATCTTGAGCCATCATTTCTCAAGGTCTCAGAACTTCTGTAAAGGTACTTGAAGTAACTTAGTTCCACCTGTTTTTTTTGTTTGTTTGTTTTTATTTTGCTTGAGACAGAATCTCAGAGTCCTATCTTAATATGTTGCCCAGACTGGTCTGGAACCCCTGGGTTTAAGTGAGCCTTCTGCTTCAGACTCCAGAATTGCTGGAGATATCAGAGCAGGCCAATGCCAAGATTTTAGTCTTATTTATGTAGTTTCCTATGGGCATATTCCCCTTCAGTGACCTCCATGTTCTATGGCAGTTTAGGGGAAAATATCATAATCTCTGATTATTTTCAGAGAAATTTTTCATTTTTAGTTTGTTTGGGATTTTTGTTTGTTTAATATTAAAAGACTAAAATAGTGAATCTTATACGTTGATCATGGGACAGACAGTCAAATATTGAGAAACACATTTATAAAGGAAGAACATGAGTTTCTGGATTAGCGTCTGATAATCTTTTTAAGTCTCCTACATGAGCAATATATTAAAATGTCCTTGGTTCTATAATACTGTTTTAGTCAGCTTTTTTTTTGTCGCTGTGATCAAAAGACATGGCAAGAACAAGGTAGAGTAGGAAGTTTATTTTGGCTATGGTTTCAGAAGCCTGGCTCCATAGACAGCTGACTCCACAGCTCTGGGACCCAGGTGAGGCAAAACATCACAGCAGAAGGCTCCCAGTGACCTACTTCCTCCAGCCACACCCTACCTGCCCACCTTTACCACCCAGTGTATTTTTATCAGTGGATTAATCCAGTGACATAGGTTATATCTCTCACAATCTGTTCCTTTTGCCTCTGAAAATTCTTGCATTATCTCACACATGAGCTTTCAGGGGACACCGCCTATCTAAACCATAATAGACATTCAGTAGGAAGAGAGAACTAGCTGAAGGTTAAAAATAACTCCTATGATTAACTCATAAGAATTCCTCATTAAAAATCCTACATTTGACTACTTTACAAAGTTATTTCGATACATGATTTATCCAGAATTATAGGAACACAAAACCATTCCACATCTACTTTCCTGTTTGTTAAAAGGGCAAAGAAATGTAGAGCAGGGAAGAGGAGAGACTGTGGTGTATAGTGTGATTTCAGGCAGGATGCAATCTTGGCAGGAATTCAGGTTGCCCTCAAAGTGTGATGGGGATTCACTAGCCTGTTTTAAGCAAAGGAGTGATATGGTATAATTTACTCATTTGAATGATCCTGTAACTTTTAGTAAGCCCAAAGGTAGTGTTCAGTGTGTGGCACTTATTAGCACTGTTATTCCTCAACTTTAATAGTTTAATTGAATTTGAATTTAAATTTAAGTGTTTCTTGCTGATGCAAAGTCATCATTACGGGCTGGGGGTATAGGTAGGGGTAGAGTGCTTACCTAGCATGTGTGAGTCCCTGTGTTCAATCACCACCGCCACCAAAAAAAAAAAAAAAAAAAAAAGTCATCATTGTAAATACATTCATACTGTGCTTCCCCAACTTTACTGATTATATCATCAAATGAGTATCTTGTTCAAATCCAGTAGGGCTGGTCTGGTGGAAGGCCTCAGGTTCTGTTTTTTTTTCTTTCTTTCTTTTTTTTTTTTTTTTATGGTATTCAGTATTGAACCCAAGGGTGCTCTACCACTGAACTACACTCCCAGCCCTTTTAATTTTTTTTTTTATTTTGAGACAGGATCTTGCTCAATTGCTGAGGCTAGCATTGAATTTGTAATCCTTCTGTCTCAGCCTCCACACCCAGAGAGGTTCTGAATTTCTGACAAGCTCCTGGGTGATAACAGAATCTGCTGGTCCTTAAATCAGATAGGGTTGTGAGGAATATGTGTCTATATATCTAAAAGTGCCATGTTTTCTTAATTTTTTAAATGAGTTTCTTGTTTTCTCCATTGAGGTCTCTTCTTGTACTATTAAATTGCCTTTGTAAAAAATTAAATTTAAAAAAGACCAAAAAAAAAAGAGGATCAATTATCAAGGATTAAAGGATTTTTAACTGGTCTGTGAACCCCCTTAAAATTGACACAAAATTGTGTCCATGTGGATGTTTTCCTGGGGAGTCAGTCTTTCAATTCCTGTATCCTACCCTGAGATTAAGGACATGAGGCCACTGGGCATCATGACTTTGTGAAGCTCCCTACGTGATTCTGGTGGTCATCAGGCTTAGGAACCACGGGCATGGATATGTTGACCTTACCTAATACAGGTGCATGGGTTTTGCAGCCTCCTCCCTCCCTCTCTCTCTTTCCCCTACCTCTCTGTTCTTTCTCCACCAAAACTCTCAAGATATAATGGTTTTAGTTTGTCCTTTCTAGGGGAAAAGATTATCATAAAGCTGTGTTCGACAGAGGAAGAAACAGCCCAGCTTCTTAGCAAAGTCCTTAATGGTAACAAATCAGCATCTGAAGCACTAGCCAAGGTTGTCCATCAGGATGTCACCTTTGCTGATGCAGCTCTGGATTCCATAGTGATCAACATTCCACAGGACCTTATGGGAATTTGGGTGGATCCCATAGGTAAGTATAGGAGAGTATGTTTGCTCTGTTACCTGTGTATTTGTTCTTGTGTACAATCCTTTTTCTTTCTTTCTTTCTTTTTTTTTTTTGGCTTAGAAAATAAAAATTATTGAAAGTATGGTTTAATTCTCCTAGAAGATTTAAAATTTTTAAGTTTCAAAATGCTAAGTGAAGAGTTGAGGTACATTATGATGTGTTATGTTATAGATATGTGTATATATACATATAGCTATGTACATATGTACCTTTATACACAAGTCTATAACAGGTGTGTGTATGTACTACACAGGCCCACAGAAGGGCCAGACTGGTAAATAAGTGAGAACATGAAGTGATAGCAGTTATAACAATTGAGAACACATGTTACTTAAAGAGTGCTTAGCTCCAACAGATTGTGGCCGTATGGGAGTACAGGCCAGACCTTCAGATTTTTTGGTGGGAGCAGAATAAGCAAAATCCAGGGTCTTAAATAAAAGTTTCCAGTTCTTAACCATTGATTACTAAACAAATCAACAATCAAAAACAGTATTGATCAAGCATAATAGTCAATGTGTCTCATGAACCATCAGTTTATTGTGGTAGGAAGATAATCTATAGCTCATTGTTTTAAAAATGTGGTCCTTCCCTCAGAGTTATACAAAAGTACATACAAGAGGAAGTGAGGGGAAGGGGAAAAATAATATAAGGGGGACAAACGAATGTCAGTAGAGGGAGCAGAGAGAGAAGAGGGGAGGGGAGGGGGGATAGTAGAGGATAGGAAAGGCAGCAGAATACAACAGACACTAGTATGGTAATATGTAAATCAATGGATGTGTAACTGATGTGATTCTGCAATCTGTATATGGGGTAAAAATGGGAGCTCATAACCCACTTGAATCAAATTGTGAAATATGATATATCAAGAACTATGTAATGTTTTGAACAGCCAACAATAAAAAATTAAAAAAAAAAAAGAAAAGAAAATGTCTTTTCATGCCTTTTTCCCACTTTTTTTATGCTATCTGATTTTTTTCCTATTTATTTTATATATACATGTGAAACTAAAACTCTTGAGGATATCTGTATTGCAAATATTTCCTCTCATTCTGTAGCTTGTATCTCTGCCTTAAATGTTAAAAAAAAAAAAAAAAAAAAAAAAATGTGGTCCTTATCTTCAGTGATGCCACTAATACCAAGCTCCAGGTATTGTGCCCCCCATCCCATTTTTTTCCCACCTCCCTGTGATATTCCACCCAATACATTTTACTAAGCAGACAAACTCCTCCACCCTTTCCAGTGTTATAAAAATGGATTTAATTGTCTGGGCTTGGTGGTACATGCTTTAGTCCTAACCATCGGGGAGACTGAAGCAAGAGGATGACTTGATCCAAGGAGTTCTAGACCAGCCTGGACAACATTGTGTGACCTCATCAAGGAAGAGGAGAGGGAGAGGGGAGAAAGGAGAGGGAGAAATTAGAGAAATAGTGGTTTAATCAGAGAACTACATAACATTCAGTCAATGGATTGTATGTGGAAATGAAGTCTTTCCCAAAATCTTTGATTACTTAAGGATAAACTACATCAATTATGATTTCTGAAGGACAAGGATCTCCTGTTTCTTGTTTTTGTTATGGTTTTGGTACCAGGAATTCAACCCAGGGGCACCTAACTGAGCCACATCCCCAGCCCTTTTTTAATTTTTTTTTTTATTTTGAGACGGGGTCTCACTAAGTTACTTAGGGGCTTGCTGAGTTACTGAGGCTGGCTATGAATTTGCGATCCTTCTGCCTCAGCCTCAGCCTCCTGAGTCCCTGGGGTTACAGGCATGCACCATCACACCTGGTTATTTCTTGGTTCTTGATTCTATTCTCTAGCTCTCTGCATCTTCTGCCAGTCTCACCCTTAGCTGGGTGCTAACCCCCCAGATGCTGGCAGGCAGCTCTCATATCTCTGAAGAGGAAACAGCTCTTCCACTTCTTTTTCACAGGAACATCATTAATTTCTTCCTTTTTATGCCACCATCATTGTCTTTCCTCCTTGGAACTTGAGGAACCAAATAATATTAACAATAATAGATAATTCTGCCTCTGGCATATTGCTGGAAGAAGACTTTTCCATCTCTCATTGTACTAGTCCTCTGATTAATAACAATTCTAAAATAACCTCACCATTATTCTGAGTTGTTAACTTTTAAATGCTTTCCATCTGTGACAAATATTTGTAAAGTGCTATACTAGATGCTGCAGGAATTATAGACAGGTGCTCTCCTTCATTCTCACTAGCCAGGAGAATGAAACATAAGCAGCTTAAGAATGAAATGTAGGAGGCCAAGTAACAATTTGATACAAGTGACATCCAAAAGTTAAAACCTGCTACAGCCAATTAGAAGAAAAGAGAAATTATACAGAGCAAAATTTATAGATGTATTCAGCATTATCTTCTAAATAATCTTTATGTGAACCTTAACACACTTACTTAATTTTCCAGATTCAACTTATCAGTATATTAAAGGTTCTGCTGACATTCAATCCAATCAAGGAATATTCCCCTCTGGACTTCAGTGTGTCACTATTTTAATTGGTGTCTATGACATACACACAGGAGTGCCTCTCATGGGAGTCATCAATCAACCTTTTGTGTCACAAGACCTAAACACTCTCAGGTAAAAAGATGAACATTTATGGTCTAGTACAGTCTTTGGAATTTATTCCCTCAGCTTTGCTTACAGTCAGGATTATCCTTACACGATATTCCCATGATACATTTTGGTGTTTCCACTAAAAGTCTGCAAGTTTGAATTAAAGTTCTTTCTATTTGGGCTGGGGCTGTAGCTCAGTAGCAGAGCATTTAACTAGCACGTGTGAGGCCCTGGGTTCAATCCTTAGCTCCACATAAAGATAGACAACATGCCTTTGTTTTATTTGTTTATCTACAACTACAAAAAAAATTAAAACAAAGACAGTTCTTTCTACTTTTAGTCCTGCATTTGGCATGATTTTATTTGGCCCAAGTACAAAATAGAAATTTTAAAAGAAATATTATCTTAGAAATATCATAGGTCTACATTTGGGATATTGCAACCCTGTTCTACATTTCTAGAAGGCACTCAGAACCAGATTAATAGAATGGTGCTGCTAGCTAGGCACAGTGGCATGCACCTGTCACCTTAGTTACTAGGGAAGCTGAGACAGGAGGGTCACAAGTTTGAACTTAGCAAGACACTGCCACAAAATAAAAAATTTTTAAAGGGCCAAGGATATAGATCAGTGGTATAGCACTTACCTAGCCTGTGTGAAGTCCTGGATTCAATCCCCAGTACCATAAAGTAAATAAATTAGACTGATGCTAAAATTGTTTTCTAATACTTTTGGACCAAGATATATGTCACCTGTTGTAACCATATAGCCAGATGAACTTTTGTATAATTTTAGAAGAAATTTAAAACAAATGTGAAAAAAAAAATCCAATAAAAAGATTGACAATTGTGGCCAGGCTTAGAACCTACCTCTGGGACATCTCTCCTTATAAATGCTGTCAACATCACTTCCCTTTCTGCCTCCTCTCTCTCTGCCCTTTCCATAGACTCTCCAGCAGAGCATAGAGGATGGCCAGGACACCAGTTACCTCTGACTCATGGCCTGTGCTTTGGGTTGACTCCAGGGGAGGCCGGTTTCAAATACAAGCAGTTTAAGGCTTTTTTAAAAAAATTTTTTCTTGTTGTTTTTTAATTGAAATAGATCATTTTTTTCCATTTATATAGGACTACATATTTTTATTGAATTTTGAGTCACTTCAGGTGAGAATAGTTTGCTCTTTACGAGTCTGGAATTTTTATATTTTGCCTTTCCCTTTGCTTTCTTCCAAACCAAAAGTATGTTTGTGTCATCTTTAAAAGGTCATTAGGAAATTAAAAAGAATTGGGGCAGGATGAGACATTCTCATGGCCTAGAAATGGAGGTAGTCAACAAAGTACTTAGTGTCACAGATTCTGCAGTGAGACCACCTGGGTTTGAATGCAGATTGTATCACTTACAATCTGGGTAGGCCACAGCAAGTTATTTATTTTCCCAATTCTCTATTTCCTGGTCTGTAAACAGTGAATTTTTCAACATAGAATATATGTTAAGAACTAATGAATGGAAGGTACTGTCCTTATTGTTGTTGACCAAAATAGTAACATTTTGAGCCCCATCTTTCTGGTGTCAGAAGCCAACATGGAACTGATAAATCAAAGAATAAAAAGGAGTAACCAAAGACCAAAAACATGTTATAAAGACTGTAAGAGATTTGAAGATTGATTTACCTGTTCATCTTTTCCCCTACTGAAATTTAAATGCCAAAAGTGGCCATAAAAGTTTGCAGTGTTTCTGGAGGCTGGAATTCAAATAATTTGGTGTTGTCCTAGATGGATGTGATAAAGCCATAAAAGTGAAAACATTCCTAACTCTGCCATAACTGCAGGCAGATGCATGCATAAGAGTAACTTTTAAAAATGAATTAGCTACTTGAGATCTATTTCTAAGCTTAGGGGAGGTAAAACTCATGATGCTAGGATGAACTGGGTTTTTGTTTGTTTTCATTTTATTAAAACAATAAAAGGCAATATGAATCATGAAAAACAAATGTGCAAATCGCCTTTATCAACTGAACTTTTTCTTCCATAGGTGGAAAGGACAGTGTTACTGGGGCCTTTCTTACATGGGGACCAACATCCATTCACTTGAGCGGGCCATCTCTAAAAGAAATGGCAGTGAAAAGCGAACTGAGAACTCCAACCCGGAGTCAGAGTCCTCCTGGGCTTTTTCAGCAGTCATCAGCACTAGTGAGAAGGAGACCATCAAGGCCGCGTTAGCCCGCGTGTGCGGAGAGAGGATCTTCCGGGCAGCAGGGGCTGGTTACAAGAGCCTCTGTGTTGTCCAAGGCCTCGTTGACATTTACATCTTTTCAGAAGACACCACGTTCAAGTGGGACTCTTGTGCTGCTCATGCCATCCTGAGGGCCATGGGCGGGGGAATAGTGGACATGAAAGAATGCTTAGAAAGGCATCCAGACTCTGGGCTGGATTTGCCCCAGCTGCTGTACCACCTGGAAAATGAAGGTGCCACTGGGGTGGATCGCTGGGCCAACAAGGGAGGACTCATTGCTTACAGATCCAGGAAGCGGCTGGAGACGTTCCTGAGCCTCCTTGTCCAAAACCTAGCTCCTTTGGAGACACAGGCATAGAGGTCTCTGGCCTCAAAGTACATATAAGCCAAACTGCAACTGTTATTTCTATCTTTTGAAGATAGTTTTGTCCTATTGTTGGCTAACATTCGCCTTCCTCTTTTGAGGAATATTTTTCCATTATGTGTTCATAATGTTAATTTCAGTAAATTAATGACATTCATGCAGTAAATTGATGTATGATATTCTTACAGTGAATATGGTGTTAATGTTGCTTGAAACTTATTCAATAAAATATTGAAGAAAGAGGAAAAATCCTATTCAATTCGCAGAACTACTCTAAACCTCTAAGTTATAGAAGAATGGTCACTGAAATATTAGGGAGAATACAGGAGGGGTTTGCTTGGGTTTTGTTTCCTGTCTTGAAGGCAAAATCTGCCTGTGTGGAACATTCAGAACTGTAAATTTCCATAAATGTAGCAAAATCCATGTACTTTCAAAAGTATCGTTTCTCTTGAGAAGGAAAGGCTAGAGCACTGTGGACCCCCTCCCACCTGCTCAGAGACAGTGAGGGAATTAGAGAAAAGGAATTAGATAGAAATCCTCACAGTGAGTGGGAGAGATGCAATGTGGCAGGGTGCAGAGGAGGGAAGTGTCATTGAGAGAGAAGAGCAAGGACCATAGATGCACAGAGACCCAAGAGAGACATTTCTGCATAAGGGAATGGAGTAGAGATTTCTATGACTTTTGTATATTTACTACACAAGAGATAGCTTTGTGTGTACCAGTTCCCATATTGATTATTCTCTGATATGAACATGAACCGTGGTTATTAGGTTTTTGTTTTTGTCTATGTTAGCTGCCCTGCCAACCCTGTAGTGCCTACCAAAGGGAATCAATCAATGAATCGGCGCTGATCACTGTGTGCTCTCTGGGGGCCAAAGGATGTTCCTCCAAAGTTGTTTTTTTTTCTTCTGTCCTAAATTAAAAAAAAAAAAAATTGACACTAATAGTTGCATATGTTTAATATTGTACAAAATAATGTTTTGGAATATGCATACATCTTGAAATGACTACATCAAGCTATTAATATTTGCATTGTCATTATTTTTGTGTGTATGTTGAGAACACTTAAAATATCCTCCATTAGCAATTTTCAAATATACAATTCATTTTTATTAACTATCTCTTTGAAATTTTTTATCTTTTGACCAATGACCCACCCCAACTATTCCCAACCCTAGTAACCACCATCCTACTATCTGCTTCTATGAGTTGCCTTTTTAAATTCCATATATAAGTGAGATTATTGGGCTTTTTTTTTCTGGTGTCTGGCTTATTTGCCTTCATAATATCTTTCAAGTTCATCCCCGCTGTTGCAAATGACAGAATTTCCTTCTTTTTAAAGGCCAAATAGTATTCCATTGTGTATATATGCACCACATTTTCTTTATTTGTCCATCCAGTGCAGGAATTGATTCCATATCATAAACATTGTGAACATGGGAGTGCAGGTATCCCTTTGACATAAATGAAATTACATTTCCTCAGTAAAACACCTTTTTTGCATATAACAGATTCAACGATTTATTTAATGATTGGTTTTTAGAAGTTGACATTGTGCCCTATGGTTGTGGGCTGTCAAGTTTTATCTTGTCACTGATAGTCTAACTTTAAAGGTTAATTTGAAGTCAAAGTCAGTTGATTCTTCACAAAACTCATTAGAAATAAAAACCCTCATTTCCAAATGCAATCGGCATGGAAACAGAAAATAGTGACTTGGGGTGGGGGGGGATATGCTGACTCCAACAGCACTGACAGAGCATGTAAATAATCAGGAACACACAGCAGAATAGCCATCTTCAGTGAGGTCCAGACAGTTCCTCAATGAATTGGAAGGGAAAAAGAGCTGAAGAGAAAAGGGAATCAATACCAGAAAAGGAAATCAATATATTCTGTAAGAACCTACTATATGCAATCAGCCTTCCATATTTGTGGCTTCTGTGTCTAAGATTCATTCAATCTTAGATGGAAAATATTTGAAAAAATTATGTACTGAATATGTCCAGTAATCTTGTCATAGTTCTCTAGACAATATTCAAAAAATATTTTCAATCTGTACTGAATATGTCCGGTATTCTTGCCAACATTCCCTACACAATACAGCATAACAATTATTTAAATATCAATTATATTGAATTTAGGTATTATAAGTAACTTGCATTTATATTGAATTTAGGAATATATTAAATATATGAAATATTAAGTACATGCTAGGCTATGGATAGATTATTTGCAAACACTACATTGTTTTATATATGAGATTTGAGCTTCTGTGGATTTGGGCATCCATAGGGGTTTCTGGAATGAATCCCCTTCTGATACTGAGGGACAACTATATGTTCATTGTCAATCTTTGACAGAAAACCACAGCCCTTCCTTGAGCCTGTGTCTGCTGATAGGTCATTGTTTCTCTTGCATAAACCACACCCAGGTAAGCAGGATTTCTAATTTTAATTTGTTTACAAGAAGAACTTAAAAATATTTGCAAAGCAATCTGAGGACATATTCATTCTGTATTTTTGTAATTTTTCCCTCTATTTTTACAGTTGACTCATAAGGTAAATTTGTTAAGTTCCACCTTAGTCAACCCTTACCCAAACCTTCAATTCTTTGCTTTTAAACTCATGTTCCATTATTTTATATTATATTTAATTAACATCTTTAATTGTAAAAAGTAAAATTAGGATATAGAGTTTTGGAAGTCAGCAACTCTTGGTTCAGAGAGAACTCATTTGTTGGGAAGAAGAGTGGTGGAGGGTTGGTGGGGCGGTATTGTAGAGAGGAACCCCTTGGCCACAAGGTCAGGTATCTTGGTGATGATCCATGGGTTTTACAGGAGAATGGATGTAGAGATTAATCTGCCAGGTTACTTTGACGAACAGTGGTAAAATGGGAGCTAAACTGCACATCATATTCAGTCTCTGGGAATACAAGTAAATGTTGTTCCATGTATTGTTCTTAAACTCACAATTTGTTCAGGAAACCCTCTTGGTTCCAATTTCAAAATATACCCAGAATTCCACCACTCCTCACCATCTGCCTACCCCTCACCCTGCTCCAGGCCCCCCTTTTATGCCTCACTTGGATAAACTGCTAACTTGCCACCATACACCTTGTTTTCAAGGCAGAAACCAGAGTGATCTTTTTCAAAAGTATCAGATATGTCTCTGTTCTGTTGAAAACCCACCAAATGGCTCTTCAACTCTCTCAGGTAACAACAGCTCTCTTTACACAGCCCATAATATCCACCATTCACCCTTCTCACTTACCCACAGAGTAGAAGTCAACTGCTCTTACTCTGCTATGGTCTAAATGCTTGTATCCATTGCCAAATTCATATGTTGAAATCCTAACTCCCAAGATGATGGTATTAGAAGGTGAGGCCTGTGGAAAATGCTCAGATCATGAAGCTGATGCCGTCATGAATGGGGTTAGTGCCCTTATAAAAGAGGCCTGACAAATACCTCTCACCCTTTCCACCATGTCAGGACACAAGAAGAAGGTGCAGTATATGAGCCAGAAAGCAGGTGCTCATCCTCCACCGAATCTGCCTTGATCTGGAAATTTCCAGGCTCCAGAGATGTGAGAAAGAAATTTTTGTTGTTTATAAGCTACCCAGTTTATGGTATTTTGTTATAGTAGACCAAACAGACTAAAACACTCTCCCCCTTGCTCACTTTATTCCACCTTCCCAACTCCCAATTCTGAGAGTCAAACCCAAGACCTGGCTTTATGCATGTTAAGCAAATACTCTACTTCGCTCCAGAACTTTTTCATCTTCCCAAACTCCATAATAAAACTCCCCATTTCCTCTTTACCCCAGTCCCTGATACCCACTGTTCTACATTCTGTCACTATGAGTTTGACAACTTTAGGTACGTCTCTCACATAGGTGGAATCCTACATTTGTCCTTTTTGTGAATGGTTTATTTTGCTTAGCATACCATCTTCAAGGTTCATCTGTGTTGCAGTAGTTTGTGCAGAGGAGGGAAGTGCTACTGGGGCCTTTCTTAAATTAGCTAGTATGCTTTTATTATTCATGCTTAATGTAGTCAACCTAAAAATTATCAGAAACAAAAGCATCATTAAATAAATAGAAAGAACACACCTGATTTAGTCAATAATCAGATAAGTTATTAATAGGCTTAATTATTTTATTGTAATATAATAACAATATTAATAGCTAACATATGGAGCAGTATATTCCAAATGCTGTTAGATATTCAACTGCATTGTATTATTCAAAATAAGAGTCAAAGTATATATCCCTGGCTCCTGTGGAATAATACTATCTCTTTCACCTGACAATATTTTACCTACATTTTTGAAAGCTCTAAATTAATTAACTTTTAACAATTCACATTTTAAAAGAATACTTTTTAGTTGGCAATGGATCTTTATTTTATTTATTTATATGTGGTGCTGAGAATTGAACCCAGTGCCTCACACATGCTAGGCAAGCGCTCTATAACTAAGCCATAACCCCAGGCCCAACGATTCACTTTTTAATACATTGTCTACCCAATCCTTTCACCTGTTATTCTTTGCACCAGCTACCTGCTTTCACTTTACCATCACCTCTAACTCAGCCCAACTCTTCCTAAGCATTGGTTCCTACATCGAGTATGGGACCTGAAGAGCATTATCTTTTAATGTACCTCGTATGTGGCCAATCTTTTGCCCTGACTTCTGACCCCTTTGTTAGAGCCTCCTCCTATGAGACATCGTTGTTGTTGCTACTGCAGTGCTGGGGCCAACCAGGGCCATAAGCATGCTAGGCAAGCACTCTACCCTTGAGCTATACCTATACTGCTGTATGATATTTTGAAGTGCCAAGGGATGAGTATTCTGTAAAGGGTTTTCTGCTGTGTTATAATGTGTTTAAAAAAATTTTTTTAAAACACAGGACACTGAACCTATGTGTATACTCCATAAGATAACCCTTGTGTCGAGAAGGGAACTTGCCAGAATAAGTTTGCAGTAATACTCCATTGCGGTAAGCATTAGGATTAACAATGAGTGGCAGAAATGCCAAAATAGCAATGGCTTAAGAGAGATGAAATTTCTATCTTCCAAAAGTGAAGTGAAGAGGTTTGTGTTCAACCCTAAAGACCTCAAGCTTCTTTCATCCCACTACTCCCCCTACCCCCAGACTATAACCTTTTTCGGAGCTACCCAAGTGCATCTACATCTCCCATCAAATAGAAGGAAAGACAAAGAAGGGTAAGGAAGGTAATTTTTCATCCCACAACCTAGTCACATGGATTACTCATAGCTCTAAGGGAAATTGGAAAACGTCTATTTTCTGGGAGCCATGTACCCAGCCAAAAGCCAGAAGTCTTATCTCTAGAAGATGGGAAACAGGTATAAGAGAACAACTAGCAGGTTCTATCAGTCAGGGCAACAGAGCTGTCTGGGCTCAGCCTGACCTCTGATCATACACCCCCCTGGTCTTATGGCTGAGGACTCAAAGCCTTCCAGTAGGGTTATTCCAACTCATAGATAGCCACACTCACTTATCTACTTATGATGCACTTATCCACTTCATCCTCCAAAGAATTAAAGTGCCGTAAACACATACATCCTTCAAGATGACAAAGGGCTTCCCGGCAACAAACACATCATGGAAATAGAAGGCAAATGCCAGTACAGTTACTCCTCTCCTGAGACCTGTGAGGAATTTCTGAGATTCTTGGCCCTGGCAACTCAACTCTGGGCCTGTTGCCTCCTCTTAGCAAGCCACACCCCTGCCTCTGTCTGTCAACTGCTCAGAAGGCAGACAAACTAGCGTCAACTGTGTGCTTTGCATACCTTTTTCAGCCATTCCACTTTAGGAGTCTGTTCACTCAGTCCAGTGCACAGCAGCTGGCCGTCACCCCTTCTCCTGCATCTGCAGCCTAGAGGGTGTCACTGTAACCAGCCTTAAACAACGCTTCCTTACCAAAAATGGCAGAAAAGACAAAATTCATCTGCATGTATTTGCTATTTTCCCAAAAGAAGAAACAAGAAGCAAAAGTTTCTAACAATTCTCTTCTTTGTCCCAAGCTTTGTTTGCATTTTTTCCCTCTAAGTACTAAGTTTTGAAAAATAAATAAATAAATAATAATTTTTTTAAAAAAAGCAGGGAGGTGGAGTAGAAACAGTAAATTGTAAACTTTCCCATCTATAGCTGACAGCTCTACGTGTGTTCGGCTTGGTAGTGAGGGTGAAAATCATGAAAACATGCTCATCAACTGCAAATGTCCCTTTAGATTATCCAGGAACTTGAAGCCTGGTATGCATGCAAATAGATCTGTGAAAATGGTCCAATGAAGTAGCTATTTCGGTCATTGACACCTTTCTTAAAAGGTTTTATTTGCTTATTATTTCTATCTGATACTCAAGCTAGTCAAAATTCTGGTTCCAATAAAATACCTGTAATTCTAAACAAAGTTTTTCTTTTCTAGGCTGTATTTCAGTGTTCCTAACAGGGCCATGATCATGACTTTTCTCCCTTTACCTAGTAAAGGAAAAAAGAAAACAAAGCAAACCATTCCTGACCTGGTTTCATGGGTTTGTGACCTAGGCAGTTGTACAAAGCTCCCCTTTTAGAAGACCACCAAGCTTGGTCTAATGTTCTGCTATGGCCATGTTGAAATTCTCAAAAATGTTATCTTCAAACCTGTGTTTTTTAAGTTAAGTCAAAGGTACAATGATGGAGGTGTTAGGAAGCTTTGAAATGATTCCAAATGTGGCATGAGTGACACATGTTTTGCTGTGATGAGAACACAGAGCATAATCCTCCTTCACCAGAATGTTACGTTGTATCTATCAGATCACACATATGAGTGATTTTTGCTCATTATTTTTCTCATCCTTTGAACAATGTAAAAAGAAAAAGGATTTCTTTTGATGGCAGCAAATTATGTGATTTGTGAAATTATACTTTGATTATCTCTGTATTATAACCATACAGAAGAGGAGAGCCTCTCCTTGCAATTCCATTCACATTGGGCTCAGAGCACCCCCCCCACCCAAGACCTGTGGTGTGTGTGGGTCAATGAAACTCAGAGCAAGTACATTATAAGTGAGTTCTATTTATGACTAAGTGGAGTCACCAAGAGTCTCAAGAACCAGAATTTGCTTGAAACAAATAGAAGTCAATGGCAGGGGCTGGGGTTATGGCTCAGTGTAGAGTGCTTGGCTAGCATGTGTGAGGTACTGGGTTTGATTCTGAGCAGCACAAATAAATAAATAAATGTCCGTGGATAACTAAAACAATTTAAAAAAGGGAGTCAATGGCATCCTAAGAAACATGGACAACCAAGGAACCCTATCTCTTCCTGTTTGTGTCATTTTTCTATAAAGGACAATCATATATGCTAGAAAGGGGAGCACAGAAGGAAAGGGACAGCTAGGACTACTTAGAGCTTCTTTCCTTGTTGGTCCTTGCTTTCCAGTGAACCCAGTGTGGAGAAAGCAGGTGGAAATGAGGGAGGAGTAAAGTGAAAACAGTTGAATTAGTTTTCTGCAGCGTGTTTCCACTGTTCTGACAACAAAACATGTATACATGCATGAGCAGTGAAAAATGAATTGTGGGACTGGAGTGTGGCTCAGCCCAGTACATGTGCAAAGCCCTGGGTTCAATCTCCAGCACCACGAAAACAAAAATAAAAACAACAATCAAAGAAAAGATTTAAAGGGAGGGGAAAAAGTTGTATATTTTTTGATGATTTTATATATAAGTTAAACACTCCTTTATCTGTATTACACAATATAAATATGAGTGATAATAATTTAAATGTTTAATTTCTCTGTGCCCAGAATGACATTAAGTAGCAAAAGCACAAAAACAAAAACAGAAAAATTTTTTAAAAATGGGAAAAACTTTTTACTTTCGTACCTTTAATGGCAACTTTCCTCCTGCTTTTAAAACAAAGGGTCCCACATTTTCACTATGCACTGAGCTCCACAAATTATGCAGCCAGTCTTGAATTAGTTCCATTTCTACTTCTAATCTTACTGTCTTTTGTTCCATCTAAATTTTTGTCATATTTGCTAGTCAGGCCCAAACCCACCCACTGAGGATCTAGGTTCATACCAACTGAAGGTTCTTTTTATTTGTTTGTAAACTGAGATGACAGAGGTGTAACTAAACCAGGGTGTGTGTTAGTAGTCACCTGGCAAGAAAGTGGCACATTCAGCACTTTCCACATTTGGTGTCAACTCAACACTGTCCACCAGGTGTCTCCAGCAGATCTGCACAGGCATATGTGACATTACAGGCATGTTGGGGCCAAACTCTTCTCTTATCCTCTTCCCAAGGGTTATTTTTTTTTTTTTTTTTTAATAAGCACCTTCCTGAACACCTCCTTCTTTTCATTATGTTTTCACATGTGCCTGAAAGAACTGGAGAATATGAAGAAGAAGGAAAATTCCACTCCAGACACGACTGCTGTTAATACTATAATTTCTCTAGGGTTATTTTTATTCTAATCATAAGAGAATAAAAAGTTGAGAATGGGAGAGATATTTAATGAGAAATATATAATAGAGGACTTGTATCCACAAGAAATAAAAACCTCCAAATCAACAAGAACAAGACAGAAAGCCCAGTTTTTAAGAAATGACTGCTAGACTCTTTACTTTTGTAAAGAGAGTATTCCAATGGCCAATAAGCATATCACAAGATATAAGAAATAATGCACCTATACTATATAGAGATGCTACTACACCCACCAGAATGACTAAAATTTAACAATTGATATCAAATATTGGTGAGAATTTGGAATAACTAAAATTCTCTTCTACTTGCTAATGGGAGTATAAATTTGCACAACTACTTTAGAAAAATGCTTGGCATGATTTAATAAAGCTAACTATATACTTATTCTATGATTCCCTTCTCTGCATATACTTAATGGAAATGCATGTAAATATATATCAAGAGACGTGTTCAAGAATGTCCATAGCACTGCTACTCAGACCAGCCAGCACTTGAAAACTAATTAAGTTCTTAACTGCAGTAGAATGAGTAAGTGTATTATGATAGGCTAAAAAGGAATGAAAAAATATAGATTCATCTCACATACATGGAATTGACACACACAAGAGTACATACAAAGCAGAACTAATGGAACATACTATCAAAATCCTCCTGAAGGAATGAAGGCCTTCCTGGGAAGTACCTTAGTTGAAGAGAGCTGCCAAGTTCAAGATTACATTCCTAGCCCTGGGGCTGAGAATAAAGGCCCTCATCAGAGTTTGGCAGAACTGTGAAGGACCACCCCAGCTTCAGAGCTCCCTGCAGACCTGTGGAAGAATTTGTTGTGATTCTATTTAGTCCAGTTTATACCTCGCCTTAATTTTACTTTTCTCCTTTCCCTTCTCTTCCTCCTAGTGTTGATCCCAATTGAACAATGATTTTTTCACAGTTTCCCTAAAATTCCTTTGCTACCACAAAGTCAGAGTAGCAGTTACCTTGGGGGAAATAATGACTGGGAAAGTTCAGGGGGTTCCAATAGTGTTCTATACCTTGATGGCAGATATGTGAGAGTGTTTGTTTTGTAAAAATGATGTATACACTTAACATTTATCTATTTACTATATTTAGTTATTCATCATTAATTTAAAATATAATAAATGAGTCAATGAATATATTAGATGAATGTGCACATTTGAACTCTAATTGTATCATTAAGATGAATTCTTAGAAGTAGAACTACTAAATTAAAAAGGCATATTTTAAAACTTGGGTGCTTAACTGTCAAAGAGTCCTCCAAAAAAGGTGTACTAATTGAATTCATCAACAGATGAGGACTATGCTCTACTTTAGAACTAATTGTATACTGATGAAATTAGTCAATGGTTGATTGAGTTATTAAGGAAGCCTAATGTGTTTCTTAAATTGTACCATTTTCTTACCCGTGTCCCTCGTAGGTGATGGAAATGGGGTTCACCTCGGTGGAATGGGCTGGCTGCGAAATAAAAGCTAAGAAAAACAGAACAAGGAAAAAACCACAGGACACAGAAAGTATTTTCAGAAATCGGGGGTGGGACGGGCTAGCTGATAATACAGATCAAGCTTCTCACTAAAAAGCAAAATGGAGCCCACACTTGCTTTATTTATATCAGGGAACATCAAAGGTCTTCCATAGAATGTTCTTCACCAAAAAATGTTATAGGTGGGCTGTCCAGTTTCCAAAGGGTTACACCCATCTTCTGAGCTGTTATGAGAGATCTTCCTAGTAGAGCAGAGATAAAGGTCATGTGCCTTGGGCAATCTATTGCCTGGGAGAGCCATGGATAGTTCCCAAGGTTAAAAATAAAATCTCCCTGGAAGCCAAACCGAGGGAAGACCCTCAAGTAATTCATGGGTGGCTTCCCACACCATTTTATTGTAGAAAATAGATAAAGTTTACAGTATCAAAAGCTTATAGAATCAATTGAGCAAAAATTATGGAGAAGCAAGTACAAGAAGCTGTTGAGGGATATGAAATGCCCAGCTATAGAATGAACTACATTCTAATTACCATCAATCCTTACAGACATTCTACAGAGTCAAGCAAAATCTAGATGATCCTTCTTCTGAGATTCCAGCCATGACATCTAGTTTTCATGGTGAATCTGAGTACCTATATTGGGTTTTCTTTTTCAGCTGTGAAATTCGAACGTGCCATACTTTGTAAAAATTATTTTCTATTTTTTGTGTGCGTGGGGGATAGATACAGGGGATTGAACTCAAGGCCACTCTATCACTGAGCCACATCCCCAGTCCTACTTTGTATTTTATTTAGAGACAGGGTCTCACTGAGTTGCTTAGTGCCTCACTTTTGCTGAGGGTGGCTTTGAGCTCAAGATCCTCCTGTCTCAGTCTCCTGAGCTGCTGGGACTGTAGGCATGCACCACTTTACCAGCATAAAAATTATTTTCTTTATACATTTTTTGCCTAAAGATCCCATCTGTCTCTATAGCTTCAGCTACAGTGTATATCCAATTCTTTAATTTATAAAAGGAAGGAATTAAGGAAGGCATGATTTGAATAGGGAAAAGCCCTAATCTCAGACTCACATTCCAGTGGTCTGCTGGCCATTTCTCCCTCCTTGTGTTGCCAGTCCATGTTCTTAACAGATTGCAAAGTACATACATTTTCTACACCCCCCCCCCCACCAACCCCATTAGACTCCTCTAATCAATCTGGAAGATCTCCTCTTTTGTGTCCTTTCTTGAAGGAAACTCTGGGGCCCCTTTCTCATCCTTGTCTCTTTTTCCCTGCTCTTCCCTATTTCTTGGCTTCCAACAGCCTTCTTTTGCAACATCTGAGTCATCACTTTTGAGCAAACCTCTCCTTGCCTGCTTGGACACACATGGCCAATAGTGCTTTGGGGCACTGGCGGTAGTCTAAGGAAGCCCAGTGTCTTGGCTCTGTTGATGGGGATGATCTGTGACTGTGGGTGGGACACAATCCCTGAGCAGTCTCTTCATTGCAGGACAGTCACAGGAAGCCCTTCTGATGCTAGCATTGTGTATTGATTTTCAGGTCCTCTTTCCCTAAAAACTCTCTGGTGACTTGCAACCAGGCTTTAGTTTGGCACACAAACCCTTCATCCTACCTCCCCCACTGCAAAACTACAAACAAAGAAAACGGGTGAGATTGTCAAAATCAGTCCTTAGATCTAAGCCTCTTAGCAACTCGTTGCTTTATGCTAGGTTTCTCAGCCTTTCACTGTGAGCACATTCAGCTTCTGAATTAGAAAAGTCTTGAAGAGAAATTGTATGAAAAGTGCCAAGTTCACTACTCTGCATTTCTCTTTTTTTCTGAGATTTTAAACCCTCATTTTAGCTGTCCCAAATCTCTAAAGCACAATTTCTCCTCCCCAGCCCAGTGGGACAACTAAAACCTGGAATTTCTCTCTCTCTCACTCTATCTCTCTCTCTCTCCCTCTCCCACAGGTAAATTTGAAAATATCATGGACTAGGAAAAGATTTCTTTTTTTTAATATTTATTTTTTAGTTTTAGGTGGACACAATATCTTTATTTTATCTTTATGTGGTGTTGAAGATCGAACCCAGTACCTCGCGCATGCCAGGCGAGTGCGCTACCACTTGAGCCACATCCCCAGCCCAAAATATTTCTTAAGCAAGACACTGAAAGCACTAATCATAAAGGAAAAACCAGAAATATCTCCAATGAGTTATCAATAGAATATGGCTGAAATAAATTGTAGTCTGTATGTAGTCTGTATGTTATACAATATAAAGAAATAGATCTAGATGCAAAAGATAATTATGGTATACTGTACTACTAAGAGGAAAAAAAAGCAATTTATGGAAGTGTGATCCAGTTTGTAAATTTTTAAAAGTATTTTTAAAAGTCTAAGTATATATACTGAACTATTCAAGGTAATTATACCAAGGGATAAGATTACAAAATTACATTCATTTTCTATATTATGGTTGTTTGTTTCCAGTATTATTATTATAGCTAAGGAAAACAATGACATAAATGTTGATACCTTTCATTAAGGAAAAAGTAATATTTGGGCTAAAGTTATATACCTTCTAGAATGTAAGCTAGGTGAGGGTAGACCTTATCTGTTTTATATATGGCTTCCCGGCACTAAGAACTGTGTGATTTACTAAATAGCCACTTGACAAATACTATATTGGTTAAATGAATGAGTGAATGGAATATACCCAAATTTTTGACATAAATATTAAGACACTGGAGCTAGTCTCCTATATCTAATTATCTTCAAAGAATTATTGCATGTGGTATTATAGAAGACTATTTTAAAAGTCCTGGATTGTTTGGATATAAACATGTTCTTTTCCTCAAGTAACAAACTTCTGAAATATGCTTTAAATATATTTCTCTGCTGAGGTTGCAGTCTTCTTAATACCCAAGCCTGTTCTTTCTGTGCTCTGAATCATTCCATTTCAATAAGGACTGTACCAGAACTTTGAGTGCCTAATAAATATTAACTGAATAATTACTCAATTATTGATATTTCATTACTTATTCATTATCAATGATAAAAATGATGACATGGTATTTAAGGATGAAAACTTTATTTCTACTTTATTTTAGCAATATTAAATTTAGTAGAGTCAATTTTCAATCAAGCTAGGTGAAGGTGGATAGAATTAGAGTTCCTCTTACATTCTCTATGTGCCATATCATACTATTTTAAAATATAGAACATATAGAAGAATGTTGATATAACTGCCAAATTTTCAACAAAACTCACACAAAAAAGTTGTTCACTCTGGAGTTGTAAGAGTTCTTACGTATTCTAGATGCCAAGTCATTTGTTGGATATGTGTTTGAAAATAATTTCTCAGATTTTTGCCTTTTCTTTTTTGTAAACTTGCATTTTGAAAAGCAAAAATTCTTAATTTTTAGTAAGTTCAGTTAATTTATTCTTTTCTTTTATAATTTGTATTTTTCTATCCTACATAAAAAAATCTCGACAAATTAAAGG
This sequence comes from Marmota monax, assembly GCF_021218885.2. Classification (NCBI taxonomy): domain Eukaryota; kingdom Metazoa; phylum Chordata; class Mammalia; order Rodentia; family Sciuridae; genus Marmota; species Marmota monax. The sequence continues at coordinate 23,263,446 of NW_026692781.1, forward strand.
TAAACATTTCCCATTTCTTCCAGAATTTTTATTGTTTTACCTTTTATAATTAGGTCTTTGATTAATTTTTGAGTTAACTTTTATATATAGTTTGAGGTAAGATTGAAATTCACTTTTGGGGGTGAGGTTTTGGGGGTTGAACTCAAGGGCACTCAACCAGTGAGTCACATCCTCCACCCTATTACATATTTTATTTAGTGACAGGGTCTCACTGAGTTGCTTGGTGCCTCACGGTGACTGAGGCTGGCTTTGAACTAAGGATCCACCTGCCTCCGCCTCTGGAGCCTTTGGGATTACAGGAGTGTGCTTCCATGCCCAGATCCTGAGATTCACTTTTAAAATATAGATATTCAATGCATCTATGTTGGAAAGATGATCCTTCTATTGAATTGCCTTAGTAGCTGCTATGGTTTGGACATGGTTCAAGTGTGCTGCTGTGTTGGAAGCTTCTTTCTCAGTGTGGCAGTGTTGGGAGGTAGCAGAACCTTTAAGAGGTTGGGCCTAGTGAAAGGTAATAAAGTCAGGGAGGGTATTGCCCTTGGAAGTTCTTGTGGGAACCCAGTTAGTTCCTGTGAGAGAAGATTGTTATCAAGCACCAAGACTGGCCCCTGTCCCATCTCTAGCTTCCTGTTTTGCTGTGTGATCTCGTCCATATGCTCCTACAATTGTGATGCCATCTGTCATAGACTTATAGCCTTCAAAACTGTGAGTGAAATAATCTCTTTCACATAAAGTATCCAGCCTCAGATATTTTGTTACAGCAACAGAAAACAGACTAAGAAAGTCACTTCATTGAAATTGACTAGCCTATACTTACTGTCTAGTTAACTCATATTGTGGATTAATCCACTGATTAGGTTACACCTCTCATCATCTAATCATTTCACCTCTGAATGTTCTTGTGTTGTCTCACACATAAGCTTTTGGAGGACATCTCATATCTAAGCCATAATATTATAAGAAGTTTTCATAAAATAAAACTGCTTTTTTTAAAAAATTGACTAGCTATGTGTATGAGCCTATTTTTGAACTCACATTTTGTTCCACTGATCTCTATGACAATCTTTACATCAATACTACAGTATCTTGATTATTCTAGATTTATAAGTTTTGAAATCAAATAATGTAAGTCCTCCAATTTTGATCTTTTTCATAGTTGTTTCAAATATTTGAGACCCTTTAAATTATTTAAAATTGGTTTGTCAAATCCTACAAAAGAGCTTGTTAGAACTTTGCGTGTAATTGTGTTTAACCTGTAGATTAGAAAAAAAACTGACATTTTAACAATATTTAGACTTCTAATCTAGTAACATTATTATATATAGACTTCTAATCTCACTTTCATTTATTTAGATTTTTATTAATTTCTATAAGCCATCTTTTGTAGTTTTTAATGTATAGTTCAAAAATGCAATTATCTTACATTTTGATGCTGTGTAAATGGTAATGTTTTATGAATTTAAGTTTTTGGTTTTTCTTTGCCAATACAGAGAAATACAACTGATTTTTAAATTTATTTTTGTACTCTTCAAACTTGACACTCTCACCTATTAGTTCTGTTAGGTCTAGCAGCTTTTATTTTAGATTGTTTAGGATTTTCCACATAAATAAATGTCATTTGAGAATAAAGACAGTTTTACTTCTTCCTTTTCATCTGTATTCTTATTTATTTATTTGCCTTGTTACACTAAATAGACTCTGTAGTAGATTGTTGAATTGATGTTGAATTTTGTTAAACATTTATTCTGTTGATGGAGATAGAACCTAGGGCCTTTTACATGCTAGACAAGTATTCTACCACTGAGCTACATCCCCAACCCAAAGTTAAACAAATTTCTTACCATGTGCTCCAATAATCCTGCTCTTAGGTATTTTACTCAAGTGAACGGAAAATTTTTGTTTATACAAAACCTGTGTGCAAATGTTTATGGAAGCTTTGTTAATAATAGCCCAAAACTAGAAGCAACTCAGATGTCCTTCAGTCAATAAGTGGATAAAAACTGTGCTTTATCTATACAATTCAGCAATAAAAAGGACCAAACCATTGATTCATACAATATATACAATAATTCATACCATGATATCAATGAATCTTAAACAGAGAATGCTGTGTGGAAGAAGTCCTACCCAAAAGGCTGCATTTTATATAATTCCATCTATGTAACATTCTGGAAAAGGTAAACTATAGGGACAGAATACCAATAAGTGAACTTGAGGTCTGGTGATGGCATCTCTCTTTTTCAAAGATGACGCCTTTTTGCTGGATACTCTAGAGGGGTCAAAGGCTGAATTCTCACAATGGTGGAAGGGATGAAGAGGGAAAAGGAGGTGGAAGGGGCAAACCCATTCCTTTAAGCTCATCAGTGAGGGTGAGGCTATCATGACTTTACCTCCTAAACACTCCACCTCTTAATACTGTTGCAGGAGATTAAGTGTCAACATGAAATTTGAAAGGGATACAAAATTCAAACCAGAGCAGTGTCTTTACAGTGGAGAAACCCAGTACATAGAACCCCAATCAGGGGACTTACGATTCATATTGCAAATACTAGGACATATGACAAGTGTGCCCCTAATGTGTGATCTGAGGACACAGTGTCTATGTTATGTTTCTCCAAGAAATGCATGCCTGAGTCTAGCCATGAGAAAGCATCAGTTAACCTAAATTGAGGGTCCTTCTACAAGCCATCTGACCAATATCCTTTATACGATGTCAAGGTCATAGAAGACAGGGGAAGACTAAGGAGCTGTTATAGACTTGGTGAGATTAAAGAGACATACTGCCAATTGGAGTATAATTTTTTGCAAACACCTTGGAAATTGCTTGGTATTAACTAATAATGGTGAAAATCTGCATGCCCTATGATTTAGCAATTACATTTCTGGTACATATGATAGAAATTCATACATGAGTACTAAAAGATCAGAACAAGGATGTTCATGGAAGCATTATTTGTAATTTTCAAGAATGGGAATAATCCAAGTGTTCCTCAGCAGAAAAATGAAAGATAAATAATGTGCAATCTGTGTATTGGAAATGGAATAACTACACATAGCAGTGTAATTTTGAACTGAAGAAATCAAGCACAAAGTATTACATACTGTTTGATTTTATTTATTATACAATTCAAATTTAAGCAAAACTAACCTGTGAGGTTAGAAATAAAAATGATGTAATTTGGGGCAGGAGAAGGTAGTAATTTGAAGGGAGTACAGGAATCTTTATGGGATATTGGTAATGATCAATTTCTTGCTATTGGAATGATTACACAATGATTACACAATGATTAACTCATTGAACTGTGCTCTTTTGATGTGTGCACTTTTCTGAATAGTTATTATACTCTCATTAAAAGTTTTAAAAATTAAAGATACAAGACTGTTTATGTTTTTGTGTTGGATAAATGTGAGACTGGGAATACGAAAGCTGTTATGGAGACTGTCGCATTAAGACCTGAGTTCCATGGGATGTGTGTAAGGATATGTAGGATGGGTGAGATCAAACACATTAGAGAAATGCCAAGAAGATAAAATTGGCAAAGTTAGTGTTTGGTTGAAGATGATTAAAGATTTTGGACTTTATACTTTAGGCTATAATGATCTAATAGATTTCTCTTAGAAGGGGAAGAACATTAAAAAAATGTTATTTTTGTAACATTAGTCTGTGTATCACTCATAAAATATGCCACCTTCTGTTATTATACTAATTATAATTGATTTATTTATAGCCATACCCTTGCTAGTAGCTTATAAGCCTCTCATAAGGGAGGGACCCGGTTTTATACTTCCTTTTGTCTTCAGTGCTTAACTCTCTGTCCTGACATGGTAGATTCATTATCATTAGGATGACCACAATTAGAAGATAAAAAGCATATTATGATATGGAACTGGATTGGAAATAGACAAAAATATTAGAAAATACATGAAGTAGATTATATTAAAACATCTATTATTCATTTTTAAAAACCTTATTAGATCATATGTAGAAAACTTTATTAACCTAATGAAGAATATCTATGCCAAAGCAACAGTCAGGCTCATACTCAATGGAAAAGTAACAGAGGCAGTCAACAAAGAAAGTAACAACACAAGGGACATCTGTTGGCCATTACAAATATTTACCATTATTTTAGCAATGTGATAAAAATTTTAAAATAGATACAAGTATCAAAAGGGATAGCAAATATCATTATGTATGGCTTGATGTGATTGTCTGCCTAGAAAACTCAAGAGAACTAAGTGAAAATAAGTCATAATAATAGATTGAAATAAATTAGCCTTCTTTGTTACTATTTACGTCTTAAGTCATGTTTTGGGCCCAAAGTTAAGTCCTACTTCCTCCACAAGCCAATGCTGAAGAAGGAAGGAAGGGAAGATAGTGGGAATTAAAAGGAACCATCCTCATTACAATTGTCACCACTGAATTTATCCATTTATTATGATCCATTTAGTCAACAAATATTTATAACTCTCCCTCCATGCCCTTTCCATTTCCTCCCACATGTGATAATCAGTGTCAAAAGCTAGTGCTGTCCTTCCACCTTTCTCTATGCTGAAAGAAGCACATTCCAAGAGTCAGGCTCTGTGTGAGGTGAATGATAACCAGAACACTAGAGAAGGGCAGTCAGGCTCTGGGATGCAGTAACAGAGGTGGGTTAGGGCTGTTAGTCACACTTAGTGTCTGTTCCCTTCTCCTTTCATAGCAAAAGTTTTATCTCTGTACATGAATACTCAAAGACTACATTTCTCAGTCGTCATAGCAGAGAGGTGTGGTCATATAAACAAGTTCCGGCACTGAAATTTGAACAGTAATATTTAAGTGATACGTACAATTTCTGTTTATGTTTTTAAGAGAAAGGAACATGCCTTCCCTTCCCCACATAGCTCAATGGCTAAAGCGTGCACACAGTGGTGAGAGCTGGATGTTGCATTTTGGTGATGCCTCATTGGACTTGGAGATGGAAGCTTTATATTAAAGATGCATCAAGAGACCATAATTCCTGGTTCCCAACACACGGAGCCACCTATTAACCTACAATTTTATATGAGGGAAAAGTATTCTTTTATTCTTGTTTAAACCACTATATGTGGGCTGTTGCAATGGACCATCCTTTAGCTAACTAATAAGAAGGATGAACATTCCTACATTCCCTGTATGCAGAGTCCCATTAAGGAATACACAGTCCAACATGGAAGTCAAACAAGCCATTACAATAGCTATGGTAGGTGCCATGATAGAGAAGACGCACAGCAAATGAAGCCACTGAGGGACAACAAGACTAGTCTGTGGAAGATACAATGGTTTATCTGGGATCTGAAAAAGGAGTAGGGTGTTAAACTTCACACTCCTTGAAACACACACACACACACACACACACACACCACCAACAACAACAGGCTGCAGGGGCAACATCCTCCTTAATTTCCTCCTATTTTTATCACTGATTATTCTAAATTTCTCCTCATATATCAACTGGTAAAGGTTGACCTTTCTCAGGGTTCCTTCAATATATTTTATCCTTAAGTGGTTTTCTTCATGACTGTAAATATTACCTCAGCACTGATGATTGCCAAATCGAGTCCTTTATTCTGAGCTTTGGAATCTTATATTTAATTGTCTGCTTCACAGCTCCACCTTCAAGTCTCACAGCCATCTCAAACTTATGTCAAATGTGAACTCTTTCTTCCCTCCAACCTGCTTCTCCCACAGTCTCCTCCTTCTTCTGTAAAGGTTATCACAATCTACCCAGTTGTTCCAACCAGAAATCTGAGTCATTCTTAACACCTCCTTTCCCTTGCCTCCCACATCCAATGTATCACCAAGTGTGCTCATACGCTTTCAAAAACTCTCTCAAATTCATCTTCTTTCTCTATCCCTACTACTACCACTGTGATCCAAGCCTGTTAGCCATTCTCTCCTCCACTGACTACTTTCTAACTTAGCCTAACCCCCTACCATCTGAGCCCTCTCCAGGCCATGGTGATATTTTAAAAGCACAGATCTCCTAAACATTCTGCAGTGGTTTGCTTTGAATTTAAGCTTAAAATTCCATACGTTTAATAGGATGTACAGGTATTTGCCTCACCTAGCTCCTGCCTATTTACCCAAAGTTATCAAATTTCCCCATAGCTCACTCCTCATTCAGCTCCGGTCAGAGGATCCTAGCTCTCTTGCCTCAAGATATGCCTTTTGTGGGGAAAGAACTTTCCAGAACCCTTTACCTGGCTATCTTTTACTTATGCTTTTAGGTCTCAGTTTAGTGTTACTTCCTCATAGAAGTATCCCTTATCCTCCAGTATAAATTACAATCCTCCACTTTTTTCCCCTGTTGAAGGTTTCCAGTTGATTCTCAAAATTCATTCTTTCTTTCTTTTGTAGGAATAGAACTTAGCTGGGCATGTAGCCACTCAGCTAAAGCCCATATTTTCTTCCTTTGCACTCAGATGTGGTCATGTGACTAAGTTCCAGCCAATGGAATGTGAATGGGAATGATGTATATAAATGCTAGTGCTTCCCTAACTGATTGAATTTATAGCCAACATGCCTGTGTGCTGGGGATGGTGAGACCTGAAGCAGTTACCCTGGACCAGAGATGGAATTCCTGTGTTATGTGGACTATCTGTCTACTTAAGGAGTGATAAATGAGAAAAAAATCTCTAGTCCTATTTAACTACTGGAACTTTGAGTCTCCTTGTTACAATAAATGAGGTCTGCTGATAGCACATCCCAGACACACCATACAATGTGAAGGGTGCCCCATGGTGTTACACAACCCTGAAGGATGGCAAAGAGATTACATGGTCAGATGTTTTTAAAGATTACTTTGGTTGTGGATGGAAAATTAATTGAATGGATGAGCACAATGAAGCAGATAGGTCAGAGAAGTGGTTGTCAAAAGGAAGAGGTGAGATAACCTCGTGGGTTAGAATAGCACAGGGATAGAGAGAAGAGGATGGGCTCCAGAGATTTCAAAAGATGGATCTGGGAGAGTTTGGCGTTTGACTTGGTGTGGTCAAAGCCCCCACTGATGTCCAAATCTCAACCTCAGGTACCTATGAATATGCTACCTTCCATGGCGAAAAGGGACTTTGCAGATGTGATTAAGGCTCTGGAAAGGAGGAGATTATCCTGGGTCATTAGGGTGAGCCCAGTGAAATCATGAGGTTCTTAATAAGAGGGTAAAGGGGTCAGAGTCAGAAAAGGCACCATGAAAACTGAAGCAGAAATTAGAATGGTGTGCTTTGGAAGTGGAGGAAGGGGTCATATGAGGCAAGGAATGTGCCTAGCTTCTAGAAGTGGGAAAAGTCTAAGTGATTGATTCTCCTGTATAGTGTATAGAAATGAAGCTATTATCGACTAGATCAGAAATGTCCCCCAAAAGCTTATGTATTAAAGCCTTGGCCCCCAGTGCAGTAATGCTCAGAGGCGGGGCTTTTGGAAAGTGATTGAGGGCTCTAATCTCATCAATGAATTAATCTACCGATGGGTTCATAGTTGGACCGACTATTGGGAGGCAGTGGAAATTGTAGGAGGTGGGCCTAGTTGGAGGAAGTAGGTCACTTGCAGCATATCCCAGGAAGGGCATATCTTAACCCCAGCCCCTTTCTTCTCCTCTCTCCTCTCCACTTCTCTGCCCCCACATTCCCAGCCACCATCTTGAGGTTGTGCCTTCACAAAGGCCCATAGCAATAGGGCCAACTGACCATGGACTGAAATGTCTGAAACCATGAGCTAAAATAATTTTTCTTCCTTTTAAGTTGTTTACCTCCAGTATTTTGTCACAGTGACAAAAAGCTAACTAACACAGCAGTCCTGCAGTCACTAAAACTCATTTTGGACTTCTGTCTCCAAAATTAAGATAATATGGTAACTTGTTTCAGCAGCAATAGGAAATAAATATACTGTGTATGGGGGTACTGGAGAGGGGGAAAGATAGATGGTAGTTTGAGAACCCAGAAGTAAGAACAGGGGAGGAGAGTGGGGGAGAAGCAGAAGATAATGAAGCATTGATGTGGGACTTAGTGAGGTTGAGATGCCTGTGACACATTCCACTGGACAATGGCCATATGGATCTGGTCCTCAGGAGAGAAGCTGCCTCAGAGAGATGGATGTTAGGTTATCTTTAAACATTCTGTGATTGAAGCTAACAGAATGAGAAGGAACATTCACCAAAATAACAGCAGCAGCAGTTAGGAGAAAGAAAGATCTAGAACAAAATCCAAGGAATTAAAAAAACCCAAATGGATCATACAAAGGGGAGTGGCCTGAGGGAAAAGGGAAACACAAGGCTTATGGGTCATGGAAGTTAGAGGAGGAGTGAGTTTCAAGGAAGAAAGTTTTAAAAAGGAAACATCAGGGGCTGGAGTTGTAGCTCAGTGGTAGCACAGGTGAGACCTAGCACAGGTGAGACCCTGGCTTCAATTCTCAGCACCATATAATTTATATAAATAAATAAAGGTCCATTGACAACTTGAAAAAAAAAAAAAAGAAAGACAGAAAAAGAAACCATCAACAGTGTCCAATGTTCCTGACAGGTGAAGAAAGAAGTGGTTGAGTGGTTGACACTCTGGGGTTGTGGCTCAGTGATTGAATACTTGCCTCGAATGTGTGAGGCACTAGGTTCAATCCTCAGCACCACATAAAAATAAATAAACAAAATAAAGGTATTTGTTCATCTACAACTAAAAAAATTAAAAAAAAACTCCAACCCCCTCTGTATGATTAGACATGTTTTGAAGTATTTAAAAGAGCAAGGAGGAATGAATAAGAGCCAGAATTTGAAGCCAGACTATGTGGGATCGAATGCAGATTCTATCACTTACTAGTGGTGTGATCTTGGTCAAGTTGTTTCACTTTTATATGCACCAGTTGGTAAAATCATGTGATTACTGTGAGGGTTTTCTGAATAAATATATTGCAAATTGTAGTGAGCCTTGCCTGGCTCATGGTGAGTCCTATATAAATGTTATTTGTTATTATTATTGCCCAATGTAATGTGTTTATTTTCTTATTTAAGAATAAACAATTCTGTCAAAGGAAATACAAGAAAAAACATTATGAGGAAGGCAAATGAAGCAGAAGAAAGTAGTTTGTGAGAAAAAGTAGAGGAAAGAGGAAAGGTTGGAAGGACCAAGTAGGCATCGATTTTTTTTTTTTTGGTACCCAGAATTGAACACAGGGGTGCTTAACCATTGAGCCACATCCCCAGCTTTTACTTTTTGAAACAGGGTCTCACAAAGTTGCTTAGGGCCTCGCAAAGTTGATGAAGCTGGCTTTGTGATCCTCCTGCCTCAGCCTCCCAAGCAGCTGAGATTACAGGCATGCGCCACTGTACCTGGCCAAATATTCTTTTTTTTTAAGGGCTAATTCTCCCAGCTTTACCATTAGTCTTGTTTTTTTAAAATATTTTATTTTTTAGTTGTGGTTGGACACAATACCTTTTACTTATTTATTTTTATGTGGTGCTGAGGATCAAACCCAGGTCCCCGCACGTGCCAGGCAAGCACTCTACCGCTGAGCCACAACCCCAGTCCCCAAATATTCTTGATATACTAAATATTCATAAGTCATTCAATATCCAGGAAGTCTTAAAAGGATCACCCACTGGTGATACCCATGCAGGCTGTACTCCTCTCTGCCTGAGAAATGCAGATAAAATCCATAGCAACTACCAGATTAATTGGTGAGCTAGAACTAGAGCCAGGCATACTTGTTTCTATGTCTCCTGGAGCAAGTAAGTATGTGTTGGGTCTGTCACCAGGCACCTTCTGTCTACCAAGCCTCTTTGTTTAACCTCCACTCTGATCCTGTAACTATTCTATCAGTGGGAAAGAATGATATAGCTGAGACTGGAGAAGAGGTATGAAGCTATGCACATTTCATAAATATATCACCCATTTGTACCCCATCCTCTCTCTCTTGGCTTTCATGCTGTGCATTCTTCAATAGCCTTGTGATTTCAACATCTGAAGTCTCTCTGCGCAATGACCTCTGGGTTAGCCTGACTGGTTGTGTACTTGGAGGCTAATTTCCCACACCACACCCACTGGTTAGCTCAGAGACAGTGGGAAGGTGGGAAGGAACAGTAGATCACTATTTCTTCATGCATATTTGTGTCTTCTCCTTATATTGATTTATTTGTGAGTTTTAAAAATTAAGAAAACTTAAAATTTTGTGATCTTTAGTATGTGTATGAGTTGAATAATGACCTACTAGACAGAGCCAAAAACCCTGACATATTTAAAGGATTGTGGCTGTCAGGAAAAAATTCCTTCCTTAACAAGGTCAATTGGAACAACACGTTTTCCCTGTGCTGACCCTTGAGCCTACCCTGTCCTATTTGAAATACAAACACCAGCTTTGATCTCTGGGATGACATGGCTTCACTTTTCAACATGGGGCTGACTTTATAGATCAAGATCTATCCAATATTTCTCCAAGTTTTTTTCTGTTGTCTTTTCTCATAAAGGAAAGGACCTAAGAGAGTCTATTTGCTTTTTTCCCTTATGTTCTTTTTAAAAAAGTTGTTTATTTAATAGTTGATAGATCAGAAAAATGACAATTCTATTGTGACAGCTACCAACTGTGTACTCTATGAGCCATTTAGTTTAAAATAATGCAGTAGGAAGCAGGTATCTCCAGGCCACATCAAACAACAATCTGTCATTCTTAGAACAATAATCTCCTTCATCATTTGCATTTAAAACTTTAGCACTTGCTACCTTTATTTTGCTTTTATGTGTCGATATTGTAAATGGATCTATCAAGAGGCTGTGTTGTAGGCTTCAGGCACATTTCATGGGTTCCTGGAGAGGGTCTAGCAACTTAGTATTCTTATTGTTTTAATTCTCCCCAAAAAGGGACTCCAAATTCTGAAGCTCCAAGACCTAAAAAGTTCTCATGAGTATGATTTCATGGTTAGGAGGTTAACAACTGGATTTAAAAGAAGTCACCTTTTTCTTTTACTACCTAGTAATTTTGGATAGATTACATTAACTTTCAGCCTCAGTTTTCTTAGTTGTGAAGTGGGAATATCATTACCTATACCCATAAGATTATGATAAAGCTTAAATAGTACTTCATATATAATAAACATTCATAAATGTTAGCTTCCATTATTCTCTGCTGTTGCCAGAATAAACGCTGAGAACAGGATATGGCATCCCCTAGAGCCAGTCACAAGCACACAAAAATTCTTGTTGAATGAATATTTTATGCAATCAACTACACTCTCCGCCCTCGCTGTAAGTTTAACCAGAAATACAATTTAAATTACATTCTTAGTGCGACACACAGGATCTCTTCAGCAAAGCGCCAGATACCCCGCAGTACCTTGCTAGGAGGGTGTTTTAGCCTCTGTGAGTTCGTGAAACTCACCACGTTCTTTCCCTCCCTTCTCTCCCAAGTCAACTAAGGACAGTCGATCAAGACTGTGACTTGAGACACTGTGATAGAGCATTTATAGTGTTAGCCTTGTGCCTGGCTCTTAAGAAGCGCTCAATAAATGATGGCTAGTACTATCTTCAGATCAGACGTCCCTCTACTCCCCATCTCAAGTCTTCTTCCTCGCCGTGGCCTGAATTTTTTGCATAGGGAGACAGGGGTCTCGGTCGGAAGCCTGTGTGGGTGGGTGGGTAGGTGGTGGTGGTGGTGATAATGGCGGGGCAGGCTGGAACCTCGACGTCCGCTTTCCCCTTCTTAGTGCGCTTCCCAGCCGGGTCGGGTCCCGGGTCCCCCGGGGCCGCCAGGGCGGGCGGGAGGCCGGGAGGAGGAGGCCGACGCATCCGCCGCCGCCGCCGCCGCCGCAGGAGGCGGAGCGCTGCACCTGGCGGACGGTCCTCGGCGCTCGGCCCTGAATCGGGTCCAGCCGGTAGTGAACGACTGCAGCGACCGTGAGGACCCAGCACCAAGAAGAGCAGCTGCTGGAGAAGGTCGCCCCGGCGGGCGCGCTCGGCCCGGCTGTCGTCGCCCCACCCAGCCCGCATCCCTCAGCCCCGCCGCGCCCCGCCCCACCCCGCCCGCCGCAGCCCCCCGGAGCGAGCGACTCGCCAGAGATGGTGCGCACCGTCCCGACAGCCGCCGCCCCGGCGCCCGGAGCTGCCGCCCCGCGCCCCGGGGACAGGGCTCCCCGCGCCCCGCGCAGCTGAGCGCCGCCGCCGCCGCAGCAGGTGAGTCGTGCCGGGTGCGCGGGGAGGGGGCGCGCTCGGCGGGGGAGGCCCCGCAGCCCCGCCCTGGCCTCCCCCGCGGGGGACGCGCCGCGCGGGAGGGTGGGGACCCTTCGCCGCGCACACCTGCTGTCGGGGAGGGGGCATGGGAAGGGGCCCGAGGGAGCGCGCGTGGGCGTTTCCGCGCCCACCCTGGTCGCCTGCCGCTCGCTCCCTCCCTCCCCTGGGCTCTGGTGTCTGTTGTCATCTTTATAGGGTGCTGGGGGAGGCTGCCGTTAGCGCCCCCCGTGTGCCGGGCGCCGGCAGCACTTCCGCAAACGTAATTGGAGTCGGGAAAACAAAGGCGCTGCCCAGGGAGCCCTCGCCCGACGCCAGTTGCCGCCGGAGAAGGGGGATGAGGGATGGGCCCGGGTGTCCAGGCCCTTCTCGGCCCAGCCCCACTTGCGTCCTTGGCACAAATGCCTCTGGGAGAAAGGCGGAGGTGAGAACCTCCACACAGCCCCAGTGACAAGGACATGGCCCTGCTTTGGCAGAAGGAGGAAATTGATATTGTCAGTCTCCCCAGGTGAATATATACGGGGAAAAAGCCTTTTCTCAGGCCTGCTACCTAGGAGAAATTCTACCCTTCGCGCTTCCTTCTGTGCTTGAATTTAGTGGTATGTCCCTGAAGCACTTTTGAAATGGTAATGGGGGTTGCTGGTACTTCTGAGTCTTATTTATTCCATACCCAGTAATTTACCTGTAAATTTAAGTAGTAAACAATTCCAAATGCACCTCCCCCTTTCTTTTATCCCCTCCTCACGTCGACACACACAGGTGGATTAATAACCCTTCAAGCAGGCACACGATGCATTTTGCTACTCCCACATGCATTAGGAACAACAAACATTTCCTTTAATCAAAAAATGTTTAATAAGTATCACACAGTACAACTGGAACCTATGATACCTGGCCTATGAGTAATAGAAAATAATCTTTAAGAGTGAAGGCTCAAATCCAAATAGTTTGATGCCCTTGGGTTCTGGGTCCCAGTTTTCTCTCACTTGTGAAAAAAAAAGATGGTTGGGTAGTGTAGTGATTAAATTTTCGTTTGCCTTTTCTAGAAGTTCATGATATTGTGTTAATCTAACCTTTTTAGTGTAGATGGATGTAAAGAGTAGGTGGACATATATATAGTTGACTAACAGCATGTTATGAAAAGAGATGACTATTTGGTAGGTCCCAGATGTGAGCAGAACATCTCTTCCCCAAGACCTGGGCATTAGCCAACTAAAAGGGTAGGTATCTCTGACTGCCTTGTTAAACAAAAGGAGAGGTTAGAGTTTTCAATGGGAAGCTTGACTTTTGATACTTGGTCACTGGCAGACAAGGGGAGTGTTTTCAGTTATTTCGTGGTAGTTGATTGGATGGTATTTATCACAATTTATAAGTAAAATTCAGCATTGCTTGGGAAAAGGTTGAAACATTAATGAGCCCAGTGCAACAAGATGCTCTGGGGGAATAGACTATTTTAATACAAATTTAAATAATAGCGACTAAGGGTGTTTATAATAACTTATTTTTAAGGTACCTTCTGTGTACAAATAAGGTAAGTATAAAATCATGAAGGCATACTGAAACAAAAAGACAAAATAGCAAGGTTTGCAGGTATTTGGTCATGTGAATATTGGACTGTCAGTTTCATCTATAATTTCTGGATTATTAACAGTAGTAAGGCACTTTTTTTTTTTCCAGACCCAGGATTGAACCCAGAGGTGCTTAACCACTATGCTACATCCCCAACCCTTTTACTTTTCGTTTTGAGGCAGGGTCTCACTAGGTTGCTTAAGATCTCACTGAGTTTCTGAGGCTGGCTTTGAACTTGTGATACTCCTGCTTCAGCCTCCTGAGTTGCAGGGATTGCAGGCATGCGCCACCACACCTGGCAATAAGACACTTTTGAATACTGATATTCAACACACCATCTTAACACCATTTATTTCTAAATATCTGTAAAATGTTTTTCTCTAATTAAAAGGAAGCTCAAAAATTTTAAGTAATTCTATACTAACCACAATCAGGAAGAGATGCAGTTAGGTTTGGACCCTGTATGTCCTGGCTCCAAAGTGTGGGAAATTTCCACTTGGTGTCTCTCCCTACTCAGGACCATTAAACCTTACCACCTAGGCAAATGCTTTCCTTTTCTTCTTGCCTTTGAAATTAACTTCATTTCAACATACATATATTGCATATGGTAATGTCCATATAGGATAATCTATGTATTTATAATGGAGATATCTATATCTATAGCTATATATAAATATATATAGATATATAGATATATATCAGAACATGTATGTTTTACCATTTGTTCTAGTTTTAGTAAAAACTAATTTGCCAGAGAAAATTTTAGAATTATATCAGTAGGGTTTTCTTACTTCTTTTGATATTTATTAATTCTTTTTAAATTTTATTTATTTATTATTTTTTTCATTAATTCTTTTTTTGGGGAAGAGTACTGGGGATTGATCAAGGACACTCAGTCACTGAGCCACGTCCCCATCCCTATTTTGTATTTTATTTAGAGAAAGGATCTCACTGAGTTGCTTAGTGCCTTGCTTTTGCTGAGGGTGGCTTTGAACTCAAGATCCTCCTGCCTCAGCCTCCTCAACTGCTGGGATTACAGGAGTGTGCCACTGCACCCACCTTTTTCATTAACTCTTGATTGAACATTCTCATTATGGGGAAAGGGAGAAATACAACAAATGCATAGTCAAATGCTAGTCACTTTGGTACATTGGCATGGGAAAAATCAAGATATATTAAGTGAACAAAGCAACTTGCAGAAGAGATTTGTATACATTTACTTAAACCTGCTTACAGGTACATATATATCTCCTTGTCCCCAAACTGTCAAGAGTGGCTACCTTAAGCAAGTGGGATGGGGTGGAATAAAAGGGTGTTTTCCCTTTTTTACTTGTAAAGTTAGGTTTGGGCTTTAAAATTTTAAAATAATCATATGTTCTTTTAGTATATAAACTAAAAAGGGAAACAAAGAATAGCATCAATTCACTTTATAAAAATCCAAAGTGAGAGGAAATTTAGTATGCCTAAATTCTATAATTTAAGCAAGTGAAATGAATCTCAGGAGATCAAAGTGGAAGACAGTGGTCTTGGAACTGCAGATGTAGGAGCAAAGAGTGAAGAGTCTTATAACTGCTTTTTACTTTTTCTAAAGTGTAGCATATTCTGCAGCTCCCCAGTTTTCCTCCTCTGTATGAATGCTATGGTGCATACCACAGTTCATCTGTTTAAGACTAGAGGGTAAGAATTCCTTTCTTCCTGGTCTTGCTGGTGGCTACAACCATGGAAGCATTATTGTTCCCTACAGAACAACCTGGTGGAAGCGGGAGTTGGAGGAATCAGTTTACCTGTTGTGTCATCTTATGAGGTTGACACTCCAGATGACTTTAGATGTAATTTTACTAACAACTTCAGGAGCAGCAAGTTATCAAGTTAATTTAGTCTGATGCATACATATTTATTTAATACAATCCCATAATTCTGCCCAGTTCTATGTAAAATTAATAAAAATTAATGCTTAGAATCCTTAAAAATTCATACATTTCCCTGTTGGGACTTAGAAATCTAGAACCAAATATATTCAGACTTTCCAGAACCAAGAAAACACATGCTTCTTGTATTTTATATGTGAAAGAAAGCTGAATAAACTTGGTTCATTGTAAACATAATAGGAGTCCTGAGAAAGATAAAGTTATTTTGCAGAGGAGATATTGACAATTTGAGGTGATATTGAACATTTTAAGGTTTTCCTTGATTGAGGAAACTCTGTAGATCTAGTGTACAGTTCAACCCTAGCACAGATTCAATTTGTGTAAAACTTTCTTCCTCAAAGCAAAACTACCAAGGCATTTCCCAGGGCACAACATTTTGGATTCCTAGGAGAAACATGTATACAACTGATATCAATTCTCTGTGGGACAATGAAATCACCTTAGTGCCTTCACCAAGAGTGTTCGATTTGGATTTAAAATCCCTCCATGGTTAGTTATCCAACATTAGCTGTCTATGGGCATTTACTATACTGGAATTTTTGGGGTGAAAGGGATTTGTATCAGCTTGACTTATTTTCCTAAATCTTGAATGACAAGTTATCCAGTACTTAGCTCCATTGTTGGATTGAGTAACCTTTGCTTTGTAGCTGTGTTTGGATTTTTATATTTGGAAAATATCAATTGTTTTGTAAAGTGGCACTGTCTCAAGTTCATTGGCTGGGCAACTTAGTCATTTGCTAAGACACATGATGTTTGATTTGTTGGTACAGAGGCCAAAACAAAACTTTCTTTAAAAAAATGTGGAAAAACTAAATCCGGGGTTTAGGTGATATGTATTAATATGTGTCTGTTATAGACATTGCGACTCTGATTGCTAGTTTGTGTCTCTAAAGAGCATACGTACCCCCTCTACTTCAGCACCAACAGAAACTAAGCCTGACAGCCAGTTGTTTTGTACATTCAAAGGAGCAGCCATCTGCCTTGGTCCAGTATGTTAAGTGTAACTGAGCCATGGATATGCTGACAATTGTGTTGAAAGCAGGTTAACATTTGGAAATGTAAATGAGAGCTCTGTGTTACCTCATGACCTTGTGGTCCTGCTGCATTTTAGATGTGGGGGCCAGGGTGGAATGAGAGAGAATTCCAAAGATGGAAGAAATTCAGACTAGTAGAAAAGCCATATTTAAAGAGATGAAAAGGATTGAGTTAAGGAGGTCAGGGACACCTTTCTTGACACTTGTTCTAGGAATCCAAAACAAGGAATCCTTGACACTTGAGAATGGGAGACTAATTCAGGAAACATTCTGCAAATAGAAAATAGGAAAGTCCAACTTTGAATGACGCTGACAAATTGTTTAATAGTGTTTTGATCTGAGACCAAGAGTGAGACTGGGGAAACAGACAGAGAGATGGGAGCACCATGAGTCAGCTGTGGGCAGAGGAAGCTCTGGTGTGGCTTTGTGGAGGATAAAAAGGAGAATTAGAAAGAGGAACTGGTGCTGTCTGAACAAGCCTGATTTGTGGGTTAACCATGCCAAGGGAAAGTGAGTAACGAGTCTGGACTAGTAGTTGGCTGCCTGTGTAGGGTTACTAGAGCCAAGTCAGGTGCCCTCTACTTTCCACATGGCCAGCAGCATCAGCTTCAGTAAACCTATGCACTAAACGCACCCTGAGCCCCTCTGCCATGGTGGGTAAAGAGGGAAGAATTACCTTGGAGGAGTGGGTCCTTGTGACCCGTGTTGCCCATTCTTTTCTCATAACTGTTCTGGACACTTTTAGGGACAGAGGTTCAGATAGACTGTAGTAGGGCCCAAGGAAAATGAGGTTCCATTCATATAGAGCAAAGCAGGAAGCCCCCATACTAAACAAATAAAGCCAGACCATACAAAGTGGCATGCACACTACTTGGAATTTTTAAGAAATGCACTGCTTTGATAAGCAGGACTTGATCCGGAGAGTCCCACTTCTTTAGCTATCATGAGGGCCTTTAATTCTGTTTAAAATAATATCTGTGGAATTGTGTTTAATGAAAAATTGTGTTCCTTTATAAGAAAGGAACCTTTATAACTCAATTCACCTTTTAAGAAAGCTTAAATAAAAGACTTTGTGATATTTTCAAAAGGATAAAAATGACCACATTTTATTATCCATATAATAAGTCTCCCTATCACAGGTGTAAGATCTTTGCAAAGTTCAGAGCCTTTGTAACTGTCCCTTTCAGTCATTTCTACTGAGAAGCACAAGGCATTGGTGAGTAATCACACTTTAGCCAGGAACTCCAGGATAAATGATGTCCCAGTTGTCACTAAGATGTCTCATATTTAACAATGACTTTTTAAATATGCATTTTAAAAGAGAGAAGTGCTCACTGAAGAAAAATCCAACCCAGTATAAAAAATATTAACATAAATTCTAGTTTTAATATACAGAGTTAACACCTAGTAACATTTTTATATTATTTCTTCAAGTTTTTTTTTTTTAAAAAAACATATTTCATTTGCAGTGCATAAATTTACAGATATAAACTCTCACTTTACATGGAGGATTGTGTTCTGCTTTTTTCACTTAGTGTGATACATTTTCCTGTGTAATTAAGTTATATTTTCCCATCATATAGATATGATTTTAATTTTTCTCTAATATGGATCTACCAAGATTCATTTAACTTCCCCTATTATTAATTGCTTACTTTGTTTCAGTTTTGATTATTATACAAGTCTGTAACCTTAAGGTTCTTAAGGTAAATATGGTTACCTTAAATCTTTGCTTCCTAGAAAGTTTATACTTCTATTCTTAGTGAATGAAGGTGCCTGTCAATCCTCAACCTCATTAGCACTGAATACTTTTATTTTAAAAAGTACCAGTATAGCATGTATGTTGGAAGTATATTTTTTATTTAGTAGGCTACATAATAAAACATTTTTCTGAAAGTAATTATGTCATTAGAATGGATAGCACATTTCAGCTCTCAATTTATCAGAACTTTAATAGCATAATAAACAAAATTAAACAATGTGAGATTACACATATGGAATGTTCTAAGGATATAAATTATTCTCTTAGACTGTTGTGTATTTAGGGAGTGAAGGTAAAGATCATTGACAGTAGCTTCATATCTATAGGAAAATGTTTTTAAACTTTGAAGTCTATATTCTGATTTAAATGGTGAACTCATAACAGTTGTGTCTTTCTTCTAAAGCTCCTGTACATTTCTGTATAAAATGTCTTGTCCTATGAGTAGATTATGCTTTCCTTAAGCCTCTTAACTTCCTCAGTGTCTGGTATCAGAAGAATCAAGTGATAAGACCTGTCTTTTATTGAACAAGCATTTATTAAGGACCCATCATAAATACAGTATTATAATAATATATAGGGTAGTACTATAACCTAGTGTTAGGTTACTAATACTTAGAATTATGTTTTTATTTCTCATTATAATTTTTATTTTTTCACAGTCTTGAGTTTTCTATGTTCCTAGTATTTCGTGTTCCTGGACCCATAGTCTTATAGTAATTGTATTTACTGAAGTCAGTCCTTTTCTGAAGAGATTTGAGGAAAAAAATTGTGTGTTTGTGTATGAAAGAGGGATTCACATAACTGAGTTTAAAAACAGTCACAAAATCATTCAATTGAATTGTAATTTGTCTTTTTTAAAAACAGGTATACATTCTATATAAATTGTTTTCATTTTAAGATATAACAAACTTATTGAGGAAGGTATTTCTGTAAAACCTTAAATAATGGTTTTCAATTTCAATGCCAATCTTTAAAAACCCTTTGTTTTATATTATGAAAAGACAAGAGGTGCTGGGGCAGTAGCTCACATGGCTTGCATGCGTGAGGCACTGGGTTTGACCCTCAGTACCACATAAAAATAAACAAAAATACTGGGTCCATCTACAACTAAAAAAAAATATTTTAAAGAAAGACAAGAAATCTAATGTTTTCCATGTCAGTTTACTAGCAAAGAAAGAAATTTATATTCATTAAAATAACAAATAATTTGGTAATAGAGACAGCTTTCAGATGGTCCTTGTAAAATTGCTGGGCTCCTAGTTTTGCTGTGGCCTGTAATGGTGCTGATCAGGTTTCATCCTTCCCCTTCCTCTCCCAACCTCTTACCTGTCTGATTACCTGTGAGGAGTTTGAAGACAACATCCTGTAGATTTCCCATGTGATCATAGTTGCTCTCCTAGGGTCCCCTGAGAAAGTACATGATGGTAGAAATATAATAAGATTTGCATTAACGTTTATTAGAGAAATAAATATATGATGGTAGCATGAATAAACATTTGAAAACAAATAGAACGTGAACATGAGATATGCTTTTTTAGGGCTTTCAGAGATCCCTGGCAATAATTGATGGCTGCCACAGGTTGGTATTGTCGTCCTGGGGGAAGCAAGTGGCTGGTGACCCCAGGCTCAATGCTGTGACTCCTGGCTGGAAAGGAAGGAGTAGAATCTCAAGCTCTGGGTGGAGATGCATTAGAGAGATGTGTTGGTAGCATCCCAGATGGAAAAGTGAAAGAATTTCCCCTTAAAAATGATGTAGACTTTAGGTTCTTAACACTGTTAATTCAGTAACCTGAGCACTCCTATTATTTGTAATATTGGTTCAATGGGGAAATGGTTTCTCAGCTTCAATAATTGAAGTACAATGAGTTTTTGAAACCCTGCCTGTTCATTTAGTTACCATGAAAAGCCATTTCATTGCCCACCTGGCTATTGATCTTTGTTTAGGAACAGATGATGAAAATACATTGCTTCTACTTTCACAAAGGCCTCTGTGTGCCCCTTAAATCCCTACATTGTTTTCCATCTTCAACAAATGCATGCACAATATCAACTGCAAATTCAATTTACTATCTTGAACATCTGTTGAATTTTTTTGGCTAGAGAAACTCACAAGATATAAATACTTTCCCTTTTTTGTGGTGGTGGTGATTGAACCCAGGGTGTGTGCTAGGCAAGTGCTCTACCACTGAGCTACATCCCCAGCCTCAATAGAGGTATCTTTTGTAAAACTTTTTTTTTTCATGTTATAATAGGAACTGTTTCTTGTTCCTCAGGCTGGGCTTGTTTTAAGACAGGAAGTTTATTTGAAAGTACAAAGAAATGTGATTCTGGGGCCTATTTCAGATTTATGTATTTTTTGGTGGGGGTACCTGGGGTTGAATTCAGGGGTACTCAACTGAGCCACATCCCCAGCCTTATTTTGTATTTTATTTAAAGACAGGGTTTCTCTGAGTTGCTTAGCACCTTGCTTTTGCTGGGGCTGGCTTTGAACTTATTATCCTTCTGCCTGAGCTTCCCAAGCCACAGGGATTACAGGCATGTGCCACCTTGCCTGGCCAGATTTATGTTTTAAACTGTGGTATATTGATACAATATTTAATCAGAAGCCTAAAATAAATAAATAGGAGTCTATTTCCATGATGATTACTTAAGTCTAAAGGGCCCAAGTTGTAATTTTTAACATTGGCATTTGATCATTTTTTTCAACAAAGTTAAAGTGAAAATCCACTTGGCTTTTATTCCTAAAGCCGCCATTACACTTAAAAGCTATCTTTCAGCCTTAAGAGATCAAAACAGTTCATTCCTTTTTACTCTCTCAGCAGATTGAAGGGAAATGTTAAGGAGGGTTTCAACTCCTTTCTTGATGTTACAAATATAAGTAAAATGCTTCTACAGACGTTTATATTTTAAATGAGTAGTTATTTCTGGCCCAGAGGTACTCAACTATAATTCCAATCCATAACTCAACAGTGTGTTCTCTAGCAAGCCAGTGACCTCACCTCACACTGGGCTGTGGACTGGGAGATAGACAAGAGCACAAATCTGTGAGCATTGACAGGTCAGATGCTAAGCTAGATGGTGCCAAAAAATTTTAGAACACTCCCTCGGGAGAACACTTTTGGAATAATTGCAAAATAAATAGCATATCCTGGAATAAAACCACAGTGACCACTACCACCACCAAATGTTCATATGTTGCTTTTGAATTAACAAAACGCTTTTTCATACATTATTTCATTTAAGCCCAGAATTTCTCTGTGGGTCAATTAACTTAGTTTTGTGTTTTTTTATCACCATTTTATGATGAGGAAAATGGAGCTTGAAGAGGCACTGATCTGTCAAGACCAGGAGAAATACTGAAACTTCTTTCTCCTCTATTTCCTAAAATTAATCTCTGATCACATTAAACTTTAATAAAAATCCTATATTTTCATCAAATGCTTACCAAAAATAACCAATATTTGCAAGAGCTTACAGAAGTAAATGGAAATATGCAAAGCACTAGATTCCTCTCTCAAGGAGTTTATAATCTTTTTGGTTGGATAAGAGATATCTGTAAAATGGCCAAGTGTGGTGGCCCATGCCTATAATCCCAGCGACTCAGGAGGCTGAGGCAGGAGGATCACGAGTTCAAAGCCAGCCTCAGTAAAAGCAAGGTGCTAAGCAACTCAGACCCTATCTCTAAATAAAATACAAAATAAGGCTGGTAATGTGGCTCTGTGGCTGAGTGCCCCTGAATTACAAATTTCTTGCCTTTAGAATTAAGGCCACACACTTAAATAAGAACTTGAATGTCAGGGAATTCTTAGTAGGTGTTGCAGTAGCAAAACCCTGCGGTCTGTTTTCTATAAATGTGGTCATGCTCTTCTCCTGCTCCATTCACATCAGTGGCTCCCCATTGCTCTCAAAATAAATAAGACCTACAGGTTCTCAGTGTTTATCAAGCACTGTGCTAAGAGTCCAACATGCATGATATGCTTTCACCCTCACAGCTGTCAAGAAGGAAAGGTGTTCTGATGAGCCTCACCTGTAGGTGAGGAAACTGAGATGTTAAAAGCTTTTCCAGAACCTCAAAGCTAGTCAGTGATTCCTGTCTGCCAGTCTCTTCCACCTCTCAGGAACCCCTCGGCATTTACACAGGTCTCTGGATCAGCACCCTATTCCTCTTCTGGGTTGCTCTACACATCCTGTAAGGCTTCCTCAAGATCCCACCCCAGGGACTTCTGCACCACAGTGTCCGTTTCTGGTTTAACATACGGCATGGTATGTTGTGGTTCTTTGCCTTCAAGTCTCTCACCATTGTGCTTGAGAGTAGGGATTGCATGGTCTTTGCCCTGTGAACTGTGGGTCACCAACAGCATATGCCATCTAATGGTTATTGCTACATTTATAGCTGTTGGGTTAAAAAAAAAAAAAGTCTTCATTTTCAGTGTAAGTTGCTAACTTTGTGCTTTGTGTTGAATCCTCTTTCAGCCTGACAGTCAGACCCTCTGTAATCTGTGGCTGTCTGGTGGCCTCAGAGGTCCACAATCCTAATATAAATCTTTTAAAGAAGCACTATTTCTTCTTCATTTCCCATCTTGGAATAATTTCCCCACTCCTACTTGCCTAAGGAAAACCCTTTCTATCTTTCAAGGTCAGTCTAAGTCCCTCGTTCTGTTGCCACCCCCTGTTTGATGTATGGACTCTTCACTCAACTCCAGAAGTTCCCATGGTCTGAAGCACCTTTTTTCTTTTGTTAATTACGCAGTGCTAAGTGGCTGGCTTCTTTCATTATTCCTCTGATTCTAGTGATTTAACTTTTTCCACATCATTAAATGTTTCCTTCTATTTTGGATTCATCTTGTCTACTATAAAGCAAGTCATTGGGACCTCAGACCAAGTATTTGGCATCTCTGCCTAATAACTGTGCAGTGCATAGAGAGGTAGTATCTTTTAAAAGCGTAGGCTATATGGGTTTGAATCCCAGCTCTTCTACTTGTTTCCAGTGTAAACATAGGCTAGTTATTTGCCTTTTCTGTGCCTCTATTTCCTCACCTGTAATGAAGCACAGTAATCATATCTACCCTGGGGAACTGCCATGAGAATTAAATGAGTTAACATCTGTTAAGCCCATGGTGTTAAGTGTTATGCTGTAGTTAGTAATAATAATGATGGCAAAATAGTGCACTAAATCCTTATTCAAATACAAATATATTGTGAAAATGGAGCAACATTATATGTGTCATCTGTTTGTCATCTAGCAGACAAGTTTGACTAGGAGCTTAGGAAAGGTCCCCCATGAGTGACAAGTGTGACAGGTTCTGTTTCTGGGAGGAGGTTCAGTCCCAATACAATGCTATTGGTAGCAGTTACGGAGAGTCTGGGGGCAGCACCAAGTGCCTGGAGGGCTCAGGCTAAAAACTGGACTGACAGAAGTAGGACCAGTTCTGCCCTTCACAGTTTCTCTCAGCCATAAAGAAGCCTTGTCATAATGCCTGGGAGGAAGAGGAAGATTCCAAAATAGCCACTTGTACACTTTGATGTCTTTGTACCCTGTGTGACTGTTATAAAGCCAATTTTTAATTTTTTTTTCATGACATCAGCCAAATGTCTAGCAGATGCTAAAGCAATCCTGATTTAAATAAAGATCTGTGGGGTTGATATTGCATTCTGTACCTCTGAAGAAAGCTCTGTTCTAGAAAATGCTAGGGGTTGAACTGAATGTTCAGGAGTGTTGTGTGTAAATGCCAGGACTCTTACGGCTCATTTACGGTGATTTCTCATAGTCTGTGCTGATAATAAATTACAGTGGTTGTTAGAGTCCTGCTCTGGGACTCACACTGCTCCTAGACATTGAGAATGGTCAGTAACGGTTGGCAAGGTAGAGCTAGCTCCTAGGGTTCAAGAAATAGTCTTCCCTGTGTTGCAGCTTCAGTTATGGGCAACATTTGAGTTATGATGGTAGGGGCACAGGAAGAATGCCCCTTCTCTGTTCCCCATGGATTGTGTCCTTTATATCACTGTTATCTCATTGCTATGTCATAGCACATGTTATCATTATGTTTGTAAATCTGATCTTTGCAATTATTATTTTAAATAACATATTCAGGTCTAAGGGGTTTTTTTTTCCTTTCAAAGATTTAATCCATTTCTATACTCATATATTTATGGATCACAATACATGTTCAAGTCATTTTTAATTTAAATACCTAATGAAGAAAGCTATCAATCTGAACAAGAATGGTTTTATTGTCTCTCATCAATAATTCAAAAATACCTTCTATTTGAATGACTCACAATAGGTACTGGTAGGATGACTTTTCAGGTTTTAAAAGGCTGTGTTCTATTTTCATAGTGGTGGTGTTGATGAATATCATTCAAGTGTGCTAGATGAGAAAACTTTTCAGGTTATCTAGAAAATAAACCAAAGTCCCTGTTACCAATTAGGATCAACTGCAAATTGGCAATAGCGATTTCCCAGAGAGATTCATAGGTTTCTGAATATTTGAAATGTCTTCTATTTTTAAGGCTTATTTTTTTTTAAGCTTCATGATTAGAAGTTTAAAATACAAGCTGAATGGATTCATATTTATTGAATCAATCTGCTCAAGCTGCTCTAACAAAACACCATACATGGACTAGGTGGCTTAAACAACAATTTGTTCTCAGAGTGCTGGGACTAAGAAGTTAAAGATCAAGGTGCCAGTTACTTAGTTCCTGGTAAAGGCCTATTTCCTGACTTGTTAGATGTCTCTCTCTCACTGTCCTCACATGGCCTTTTCTTATCAAATGATGTGGAAAGAAAGATCTGTCTGTCTTCCTGTTCTATAATTGCACTAATTCCATCATGAGGATCCCACCTTCAAGACCATTTTTAAAATCTAAGGTCCTATATCTCCATATAAAGTCACCTTGGTATACTTATAAATTTGGGGGGATATGGACATTCAGCCTATATCAGCCTCTTAATCTGCCCCCATTTTGTAAACATGTGAAGGATCTTGTTCAGAATGTAAATATTTTACCATTCCTTATACTTGCTTTATCCTTACTTGACATGACGAGTTACATTTTATGATTAAATTCAGCAAAAGATAAACTACTTTGGAACATATTTTAGTCTCCTTAAAATACAGAAATGTTTTTGGTTTGTTTCTTTTGTCCTTGGTCCTGTGATTATACGAATGACTATAATTACTCTTTATTTTATTACTGTTTAAATATGATTTCCCTGTGTTTTGATTCCTTTTCATTAAAATCTAAATGTGAAAATATCAAGTCTAAAAATTAATGTCCTGAATTTAAACTCAGAGTTTTTGTTTGTATTTTTGGATTTGAAATTCGTATAAAAGTTACCGAGTGTGACTTTCATATAAAAAGTACTGAACATTATGTTATGGGACATTACTTTGCAATTGTTGATACTTTGAGAACTAACTTAACATCTGGACTTCTGTAACCAAAGAAACCTTGAATAACCCTGTGATGGCCAAATTGAAGAAAGTAGAGAGGAAAGATTGGTTTGAGAGAATGTCATTTGTCAAGGTATAAACTGACTTCCTAATGTAAGGTATCTTGCAGCTTCAGATGAGCATTTGGGCCTCAGTTCTTCATCACCACTTGGACTGTTTAAGGAATTATGCCTCTTACGAGAACTTTGTTGTCCTTCTCTGACCTACTTGGTAAAGTCTCAGCAGTTGATTGATGAGGGATAATTAAAGGCCACCAAAGGGCCCCTGATTAGAATTCATGTAGTCAGATATTTTGTGCAATTCTGAAAAATATTTTTAGTCACTATTGGAAAGGTTTTCTTGTCTCTTGCAGGGCCAAAGCTCATATAACCAGAGATTTCTTTTTCTTTTTTAAATTAAATTTATTTTTAACTGACCCATAACAACACAAATGTTTACATATCAATGAGTACTTTGGGTCACTTGATACCTGTGTACATTGCCTAGTTCAAGCATATCTATCTCATTTATCATTTCCTTTCTTTTTTTCCTTTTTTTTTTTTTGTACTGGGGATTCAACTCAGGCACACTCAATCACTGAGCCACATTCCCACACCTATTTTGTATTTTATTTAGAGACAGGGTCTCACAGAGTTGCTTAGCACCTTGCCATTGCTGAGACTGGCTTTGAACTCATGATCCTTCTGTTTCAACCTCTGGAACCCCTGGATTACAGGTGTGCACCACTGTGCCTGGCTCATTTATCATTTCTTTATGGTGAAAACTTTCATTATATTTCTGCTTTTTTAAAATGTACAATTCATTGACTTTTATATTTTAAATGGGAGTTATTCATGCACAAAAGTTTTAAGAAATGAACCAGTTTACAAAGTTTGATTTTTTTTTCAAACTTTGACAAATGACATTCTCTCAAACCAGTCATGAAAAACAAAAACCCCTTCAGACTTGTGTGCCTTCCTTTCTGGTTTATCCTCCCAGGAGCTGCTTTCTACCTGTTTGGGGATTGTCTTTATATTCCTGTTTCTCAACTTTTGGATGTGAGGATTATCTGTTCTTGCTGTGGAAGGTGTGAAGTTGACTCCCTTCCTGCCTTTAGAGCTTTATCTGCCCAGCCATCTCATTTCCTGCCTCTCCAGTGTAGTTATGTGGCAGATTTGAGTTGTTCAGTATTCACTGTTTACATAGAGTGACTATAATCACAGTGGGAGATGTGTAGTAAACTATGATTATTTTTCCTGTGAAACTTTTTGTTTTCTTGTGTAACTTTTTTTTTTTTTTTTACTTTATTTACCACTGATTCATCCCTGAATGCATCAATTGTCTAAATTGTCTAAATTACCCTCTAGGACCTGCTCAGGTGTGTTGGTATTCCACACCAGTGTTATTCAGCTGAGGGTCTGTCCTGGGCCCCACTGTTCCAGCTAGATTCATTGTCTCTCATGTCTGGCACATAGCTGTCATCTGGGATCTTCAATCACCATCATCCCTATGCTCCCTTTGCTTGTCTTCCTGGTTCTAGCTCTTATTTGCTGCATTTTGTGTCTTACTCTCTTGATTTATCCCATTGGTGTGCTAGAACATAACCTTGAGAAAGGGAAAAACAAGATATCCGTTTTGTGAGAAATCACTTGTGTAAAATATCTCTATTTCATTGATGTTATATGCTCCTTAACTCTTTCTAGCTTAGGTTATGATTATAATGTGGGTATAGGTATGCACACACGCATTTTCCTTTCAGTGGGTTTAGGGAAGGAGCCAAATTAGATGTGTTTAATGCCCATTTCACCCAGAAATGCCATATAACTGTATGAATTTGAAACACAACAAACATTTCTTTTGGTTCTGAGCTCAAGAAATAAAATAAACTAGGAAATAGTTCAAAGGGGAATTACTTCTCATTTTGAGGTAACAAAGTAGAATTGGAGCTGATGAACTGGGAAGGTAGAGGCACTGATGATGGAAGCAAAGTCACTTAGAGTGTGGAAGAACTCGTCTTTCATAGCTGTGCAGCAGACGCTGGACTTTACTTTTCTTCACGTCTTCTCAGGATGGGGAGCTTTTCCTTTTACCATAAAGAAAATCAAGATTTGGAAACTAGGTAGAAGTGGTGGCTGTACAATTCTGTGAATAGACTAAATGCCCCTGAATTGTTTATTTTAAAATGGTTGAGTTTATGTTATGTGAATTTTACCTCAGTTAAAAAAAAAAACTACCAAAATGCATGAATATTTTCAAAGCTAGAAACTATTCGACAACTCACTTCTGAGAATAAGATAAATGGACTTAATTATATAGACCTCATTAACTTGTGTTTCTGTTGTCTGCTGAAGGGCTTTGTAGACATTAAAAAATGTTTACATGCATTATTCTGGAATATTTTCAGAATGTTAATTCATTTGAGAAAAGAGAAGGCAAGATATTACAAGGATTGGCAAGTAAAATTGGTATTTCTCTACCAGAGAAAGTAAAAGGAGTTAACAAAACTTTAGTGGATATGCCTTTTAACTTCAGAAGTGTTCATTGAACTAGAGGACACAACTTGTGAGGCAAGACCTCTTGACTCTTTGACCGTTTGTCTATCAGAAAAAAGTGGAAATTTTGGTGTAATATGACACAGTTCCTATAAATTTATACCATTGTACATTGCTGATCTTTCATATGAAACAGCTGTGTCCTAAAAAGGTTTAATAATATTATCTAAAATGTGTCATTGAGCATTTTGGCATTTTGGGCACTCCAGATCATGTGTCCTGAAGCCATAATCTCAAGGTTAAAATCCTGGCCTTGCCAATTATTAATTAAACTCCTCAGGTTTTATTTTTCTCATCTGTAAAACAGACAAAATGATAGGCCTGTTAGGATGAATGTGAATTAATGCATTTAAAGATCTTAAAATGTTACCTGGCACAGAGAAAGTGCCCAATAAATGTTCTTTTTTAAACATTAGCAGATTGAATTTGCTATGGTTGGTTGGGTGATTGACTGATGGTGCTAAGGTCTAAACCCAGGGCCTCATGCATATTAGGCAAGCACTCTGCTACTGAACCAGCCTTCAATAAATGTCTGCTACCGGCCCACAATGAATGTTATTTTTGATGATGTTCCCTTAAACTGCAAACCATAAAAGCATATTGGGACTGATGTCTGTAACATTAGCAATGCTTCCTTACTGCTTACCGCTTCCTTACTGGGATGTCTTCTCATGGTCCTTGTAACCAACTCCCATTACAGAACACAGTTGGCTTCTTTGTTCTCATTGTGTTTGTCCTGGTGATTAAGCACTTGTTTGTTTTTCTCTGAAAACTGAAGGTTTTTAACTCTCTTTAATTACTAAAGATTTTTAGACTCCATAATGCAGTGGTTTTGTAAATCAAGTGATTGTAAAACCAAGAAACTATAAATAGTGTTTATTTTCAGCTCCCTGTATTAGGTTTAAACATAATCCCTATTACTTGTACATTTTCCCTGGGAATCGGTGAAAAGATTGAGAATGATCCTGAGCTATAAACCTGCCACTGAAAGATGTAATGAGTCAGTGGCCATGAAGGGTATTTAAAATTTTAAAGTTATCTTTCTGTACCAGTACTATATGGCTGTAAGTAATAAATGCTAGTTCTCTCTCCAGTTATTTTGTTAGCTCTAATGTGAAACTCATCTTCCTGCATGATGAAGTCCTATGCTTCCATGTTATGATTTTCATGACTAAGCTGTCTTTAACATTTTGCTTTACAGATCAACAGTCAAGATTTTAAAAGTCATAAGCCTTCTGATGGTGGTGGTGAGCCATGGCGGCAGATGATAAAGTTGCTATCTTAACTGATGATGAGGAGGAGCAGAAGAGAAAATATGTGCTTGCTGATCCCTTCAATGGAATTTCCAGGGAACCAGAACCACCTTCAAATGAAACGCCCTCCTCCACAGAAACATCTGCTATTCCTGAGGAGGAAATAGACTGGATAGAAAAACATTGTGTTAAAATAAACAACGATCTTCTCATTTCCAAGGTTTTTTATTTTTTCTTTTACTCTGCCTATGGCTCTCTTTACCCACTTTTGCCTGTGTATTATAAACAGCTGGGAATGTCGCCAAGCCAGAGTGGACTGTTGGTTGGTATTAGATACTTCATTGAATTCTGTAGTGCCCCCTTTTGGGGTGTGGTTGCAGACCGCTTCAAAAAAGGCAAAATTGTCCTTCTCTTTTCTCTTTTGTGTTGGGTTTTATTCAACCTGGGCATTGGGTTTGTCAAACCTGCTACCTTGAGATGTGTACCAAAGATTCCCCCAACAGCTCACCCCACCAATGCAAGTCACCTGTTAACCGTCTTGCCAACAAATTCTTCTGCTATCTCTTTCCTTACTATATCACCAAAAACGCGTGAGAAAAGGGACTTGTTTCCTTCCAGTGGGCCACCAGTGTTAGAAACGGGGCCCAACATCTTAGATGCTGATATCGTTACGACAGCTTCAACCAAGATCCATGAACCCACTCTGCAGCCCCAGATAGATGAAATCACTGACCTTGTTATGGACTTGAGCTTGAATAGAAGCACAGCAACCCTTACCCCCACGGGGAATGTAACCAGGGAGACAACCACTGCTATTGTCACTACCACCAAATCTTTACCTTCTGACCAAGTCACTCTTGTTTATGATCAGCAAGAAGTTGAAGCTATATTCTTGGTGATCTTGGTAGTTGTCATAATTGGAGAATTTTTCAGTGCCTCTTCTGTCACGATTGTAGACACAGTAACACTCCAGTATCTGGGAAAGCACCGAGACCGCTATGGTCTGCAGCGCATGTGGGGCTCCCTGGGCTGGGGCCTGGCAATGCTGTCCGTGGGCATTGGGATTGACTATACCCACATGGAAGTTCTCGTGGATGGCAAGGGGTGTAAGCCCCCTGAGTACCGGAACTACCAGATCGTCTTCATCGTCTTCGGAGTTCTCATGACAATGGCCTTGATTGTGGCTACCCAGTTCCGTTTCCGCTACAACCACTTCACAAACAGTGATAGCAAGGGGAAAGAGGTGGAGATCCCTCAGGTGGAAAGGAACAACTCCACCGAGTCCTCTGAGGAGACACCCACCACCATGAGCCACTCGCAGACCTTCAACTTTTGGGACTTAATCAAACTGCTCTGCAGCGTGCAGTATGGCTCAGTGTTGTTTGTGGCTTGGTTCATGGGTTTTGGATATGGCTTCGTGTTCACCTTTCTCTACTGGCATTTGGAAGACCTGAATGGAACTACAACCCTCTTTGGGGTCTGTTCAGTCCTGAGTCACGTGTCTGAGCTGACAGCTTATTTTTTTAGTCACAAGCTTATTGAATTGATTGGCCACATCAGGTAAGAAAATGCTTACTGTTGATCCCCTCAGCAGTGGAGCTTTGTCATTTTATAGTCTAGAGCTCCTTTTAACGTATTTAAGGTATTCTGATTTGTGTGGGGGTAGGGTTGGGTTGGCAAGGAAGCTATCTTTTGCTCTTTCTCTTTAAAATGGAAACCAAAGGAAGCAAGGAAGGAATAACCTAGATGGATTATTATAGACAAGCAGGCAAACAAAAAATGGCTGCCTCCCCTTGCCCCCCACTCTGGAAAGATCAGTAGGCTATTTATCTGTGTGCTAAGAGATGCTCAAAATAAGTGTTCTCAGGCGTGGGAGCTTAGTGAGCTATATTGTTCCATGGACTTTGAGGAGTCCACCTGAATCAAACATTTATATAGGAAAGTTTCTGTAGATTATTTTTCCAGCCTCCATTTATTATGAACCACTTAATGACAACAGGTAAAGTTTGAATATGTGATGTGTAAAGATGACCACAAGGCTGGGGCTGTAGCCCAGGGGCAGAGCACTTGCCTAGCACTTGTGAGGCCCTGGGTTTAATAAAAATAAATAAATAAAAGTATTGTGTCCAACTACAATTAAAAAATAAATATTTTTTAAAAATAGATAAATAAAGGCATTCAGTCCTACTACAATGACAAAAAAAAATGTAGCTCAGTGATAGAGCACTTACCTAGCATGCTGAGGTTCAGTGCTGTAAAAAAAAAAAACCAAAACATTATATTTAATGAAGTATGATATGACCCACCATAATCCCTAATCTGTGATTAGAGTAAATCTTTATGTAACTTTTTTCCTAATTGTTACATGAATCTTTGTATCTTTGCCATGAAGACATGGACTATTTAAAAATCTTTCATGATTTCCTTTTATTCAAACAAACAAAAGCTATGAATTCCTCTAGTTTCTTTGTTTTGTAGCGTTTGTCACCGTTGATGTTTATCTAAGGCTGATCAAACCACACCTTGCTATCTACAAGTTCTTCTGCTCTATTATTGACTCCAAAATATGGAACCAGCTGCATTGAACCACTGCCTTGTAGAAAAGTATGACATGTCTCCCCCTAAACTTTCAAGTTACCATAACCAAAAGAAAGCAACTGTATGTGTTTGTGTGTACATGATGGTCTTGAAACCTGCTCTTTCTATAAGAAATTAAAAAAAGAAACAGTGACAAGATTTAGAAAATATTAATCTTTATTCCTTTCATTTCCTTTCTAACTGAAGAAAATATTTTCTCATTTAAAGTTCAACCTAGAATCATTCTTTCTCCCAAACAATTGTGAATATTTTTCCTTGTGTGGTTTGGTTTTGCTTTGGGAGGCTGTATCCTGTCCCTTCTTTCTCAAATCCTTTGACGCCTTTCTTGTCATTAAACAAAGGCACAGTGTGGATGGTTCTCAGACCTATGGAGTCCCTGAGGCACAACCAGTGGGACCTTTTTGTAAAAGAGCCTTATAGCATTAAGGACTTGGAATGTCCTTTAGCCTTTTCCAGGCCATGTTTACATTCTCTGAGCGGTGTGGATTGACCATGATGATTAGATACTTCTCTGCAGCCTAAGTGTATGGATCTTACCTCTAATAGGATTTTAAAAATCTGCCAGGCATGGTGGTACACACCTGTAATCCCAGCAACACAGGAGGTTAAGGTAGGAGGATTGCAAATTCCAGGCCAGTCTGGGTAATTCAACAAGACAGTACTTTAAGGAAAAAAAAAAAAAAGATGCTATTGACTGATTAAATAAATAGATAGCATATTATTTAATCAGTCAATAGCATCAATTGAGCACAGACTCAGTATAGAATATACAAATAGGTTCTATTTTCAGAGATATTAAGTTTTTCTCATGCCTAGAAAAGACAGTTCTCTTCCTCCTTTGCGGTTTTTTTTGTTTGTTTGTTTGTTTTGGTACTGGGGATTGAACCTACGGGGTGCTTAACCACTGAGCCACATCCCCAGTTCAGCAGCCTTTGCCTTTTGTCTGAGGTGTATTTTCATGATAAAGCCCTAATAGTTTCACTACTATTTATGTTAGTGAGTTTACACTTCTGTCTTCCTTTCCTGAGTAGTATTAGTCACTCTTACTTAAAAACCTATACTGCACATAACCTTAATTATTTGGTATTATGTTCAGACACACACACACACAAAAGCATCTCTCTTTTTTTTCTTACTCAATGATGTGATGACAGGAGGTGGCCCCTGTGGTCACCTTGTTGCTTCCAAGAGCCTGCCAGGATTTCATCAATATGTGGTCATTTGCCTCTTTCAAATATTCTGTTCACTAAAGTAATATTAATTATTTTAAATATATTTAAAAGATTCTGGTTGTTAAAGTAAGATTATTCCTGCATTTGTACTCAGGCAAAACAGATATGCTTCTCTTGATAACAATTTTGGGAGCCCAGTCAGGTGGTGATTGTTGAAATTTGGTGACTTAAATATGTTTAGTGGTGACAGTTTAAAGTCAATTTTTTTGTGTGTGAGTTGTACATGGACAGAATAGTCAGAAATCTATTTTCACAAAAAATTTTAATATAGATTTAGAATGAAGAAAAACCCACATCATAAAGCAGTTTTTAACACAGCATGTACACTTTTGAACCATTTAGTATTTCAGGCCCAGTTTTTCAGAGAATAACTTTTCAGTCTAAACACACACATACACACACACAGTAAATGGTTTCTGATTTTGACTTTGGCTTTTGTCCCTCTCTAAACAATGACTTTCTCCAGCAAATAGGATAGTAT
Organism: Marmota monax; assembly: GCF_021218885.2. Lineage (NCBI taxonomy): Eukaryota > Metazoa > Chordata > Mammalia > Rodentia > Sciuridae > Marmota > Marmota monax. The sequence continues at coordinate 23,297,510 of NW_026692781.1, forward strand.
ATATTTACCCTAAAAAACTAAATTTCTTGTATTTGGGGATTTACAGAAAGTTTATTTTTAAGTCCATTTATATCAGGATGGTTAACTAGAGATATAAATGTGTCTTAAGGGTGTATTCACCTTGCAGAACGTTTCAACAACTGTGAGTAGCGTCATGACCAAAACAAATTGCAATAAATGATCTGTAAACTTGTAAATTGTTATTATCTAAGATTAGGCTATGACTTATGTTTTTGATTTAAAATTATTTCCATTTTAAGGGACACAGATAAATCTAACACACATAAATCTACTCAATCTCACTTAAGGTCATTTAATCTTACATTTAAGGTCAGTTTTGCCTGCAGCTGTTATCTAGAGAGAGTAATATATTTATTATCCATTGTTAGCCATAAGTTACTACTTAATAGTAGTCATGTATCCAAACTAGCCAGTCATTTTGGGAAAGAGGGAAATACATGATGCAAATAGCAAGAGGAGGAGCACCAGGCTCTGCTGAGGGGGCGTTGCAGGCAGACACAGAGCAGAGTCAGCTGCTGGGCAACGGCTCAGCTGAGCACACACTTTGGAGAAATAGCAAAAAGCATTAGAAGAAGGAGGAAACCCCACAGCTGGAGTGATCAGTTTGAGCTGGGTGGCCCTGAAAGACCCAGAGAAGATCATGTCTGAGTTTTTTTGATTTTTTTTGGTAGCGGTGGTGGTGTTTGGAGTTTCCCAGGATTTGGTCTCCTGGGCTCAGCTAATGTAGATTCATCAGCAGTGCTTTGGAGGCTCCTGATGCCCAGGCTGTACCCAGACCAATTACATCACACCCTCCAGGCAGCTGCACTTTTTAAAGCTCCCTAGTTGATTCCTGTGCCCAGCCTAGGTTGAGAAACGCCAACTAATAAGAGGCGTAGACGAAAAGAGGAGTAGAGGAAGGGAGATGGGAAAACCGAGGGCATTTTTCTCTTTCTAGCTCATGCAGCATATTTGTATGAGTTTTCAGAGACAGCTCCCTCTAATCCTTCCAGGTGGTTCTTTCCTTGATCTCTGGTAGTTTCCTCACATCCATGTGTTGATTAGTACTCACCTGGAGGCTCCAAGGGAACCCCCTGCAGATCTCTGCAGCTCTCTCTTTGGATCTCTCCACTACAGTACTCTTTCCAGCTTCCCAGACTCTCTACCCTGACTCAGGAGACCTCTCAGCCTCATTAGGCAGAGCCTCTGTGAGATGCTACATCTTGCTTGTGGATCCACCACTGTGGATCATCATCTCCTCCCAGTGTCCTGCTAACTTGTGTCATAGAGAGGCTGTTGAGTAGTACCCTGGATTCTCCACTTTTTTGTCACCTCTTTAACAAGTCCCTGAATTGAGACAGATTGGTGACTGTTTCCCTGATTAGATGCTGACTTGGACACCAACACTTATTTGTTTAGGAAGACTTCTGATGGCAGTTGCCACAATGACACCATAGCATAGAAATAGAATAACTCAATTATTTATTGAGGAACAAAACGAGCTAGGGGTGGTGTTGCATGCTTGAAATCTCAGCTACTTGGAAGGCTGAGGCAGAGGGATTGCAAATTCCAGGCAAGCCTGGGTAATTTATTGATACCCTGTCTCAAAATAAACTAAAAAAGGGCTGGAGATATAGCTCAGTGGTAGAGTGCTTGCCTAGCATGTGGGAGGTCTTGGGTTCAAAACTTAGCACTGCAAGGAAAACAAAACAATGGTGGACCTTAAACAACTTTTTCCCTTCTGATTTCTTAAAGGAGAATTAGTTCTTTAAAAATATTTTTATCCCATTAAAAATGTTTTGAAAGAGTTAATTTTCATAGTAAATTTTAAATTACATGTGCTCTAGAGACACAAATATTATTCCACATTATTTAAAATCAAAACCCTCCATATTTGTTCAATTTTGTTGAACAGTTACTTAGACCTAGAGAATCCCAGATTAATAGGATGCAGAGAATAGGCACTAAAGAAAAGGACAATGGAAAATATAGGAGATGTTGAAGTCGAGATGGATGCTAGATCAGTGAACTTTCTCTTGAGGCAGTAGGGAGTCATAGCAAGGCTCAAAGCAGGGTAGGGCCATTGATTTTCATATGGGATGGTCACTCCTGTGCAGTGTGCAGGGTAACTTTGAAGCTGGGAGCCCATTCAGAATATTCTTTATATATATATATATATTTCTTTTTTTTAGGTGTAGATGAACACAACACAATGCCTTTATTTTTATGTGGTGCTGAGGATCAAACCCAGATCCCGCCCGTGCTAGGCGAGCGCTCTACTACTGAGCCACAATCCCAGCCCCTCAGAATATTCTTAAAATAGTTCAAGTGGCATGTGGTACAGGCCTGAACTACAGCAATTTTGAAATTGAGGGAAAGGATATATTTGGGAGTTAAAATTCATAGAATATTTTGGATATAGGAGATGAGGTAGAGACTTCCACATTTCCGACTTAGGTATGGTAGTTTCATTATTCCATAGGAAATTCAGAAAAGAGATGTAGATAGGAAGAAGGGGCATATAATGATTTGTATTTAGTGTTAGGTTAATTTGAAGTTGAAACATTTAGAGAGGTCAAATGGGGGATGTCTGGCAGACAGTTGGCATGTACTGACATAAGCTTGAAGCTTAATGGAGAGGTGGGATTGGGGGTACATATTTGGGACAGTTAGAACTGCAAACATGTATAGGATCAGCAAGGAACTTTTGTGGGCTAAGAAGAGCAGTGGGTTGAGGGAAATAAATTATAGTTATCTCCAAGATATCATTCTAAGTTTCTGATCTTATTGAAATATTGGTCTGTACTTTATTACTCAAAGCGTATCACTATGCTCCAAATATTCAGTGTTAATGGGGGATTGTGTTGTTTGTCCACCAGTATGGGTTCAGAGCTGGCTTGCCTGGTTCTGGGTCCATATCTGTACCTTGGAACCATGTGGCCATCAACAATTTACAGAACATTTTGTATCTCTGTTTTGTCATCTGTAAATAGGCATAGTATTAATACCTGTCTCTTACCTTTTTTTATGAAGACTAAATGAAATAAAATGTGGCAATTGTTGTGATTGGCATATATTAGGAATTTAGCTAATTTTTTGTTATTTTATGTTAATCTTCTGATATATTACATTGCTCATAACTTAAGATCCATTGAATCTAATAAAGATACAAATGACAGCAATATCATAAGTGTATAAATCATTAAGGCTGCCAAGTCAAGTCATTTGAGGTTTTCAAAATACCCAGCATTCCCCCTCAACAAACATCTTGGGCAAATTGAGATCCTACTCCAACAATTTATAATGATTTTCAAATGTAGATTGACAAATTAAATGAGATTATATTTAATTGGAATCATGCTACCTGGTGTAGCCTTTGTATTAGAGAATGTTTTATTTTCCTTAAAACATAAGATGGTCTTAAAGATTAATCTAGTCTAGTTAATCAGTACTTTTATCATTTGAATTTGTATGGTGTGTATCCAAAACTGGTGATTTGATGTATTCTGGCTAGTTAGTGAAATGGTATGTGAAGACTCTTAGCACTGGTGAAATGAGGCACACTGGCCCCTATCTGCTCTGCCAGAGTGGTATGTGTCATTGATTGTGGCTTCAAACTCAGTATGTGATTGTTCTTGTCATATATAATAGAATACAGAGGAGCCACAGCGTCAGCTCTACAGTGTCACCAGTCTGGGTTTTTAGGATGTGAATGAATGAGTGCTCTCTTGCAGCAGGTTGGGAGTTAACTCAAAAAACCTCAGGAGGGTGATTGCAGACCAACAGAGACTGTGTATTTGCTTTTCGTGTAAGGGACACTTCATGGTTCTTTGAAGTTGCCATTATACACAACTCAGTTTTCTTATTTTTGTCATATTTTTCATTCATTATATAAAATGTATGGTGAAGCATAAATAAAAAAGTAAAGCCACAGTACAAGTCCTAAAATTGGTTATCAGCCAGGTATTTCTATAGGGGTTAACAATTATATCATTACGTATTAACTCTATTGTTTTAATTTTGAAAGGGAATATTCAGGTATGATAAGCAGCTTGTCTTTCAAAAGCAGTTGTTTGATAAAAGACAGTGTTTTTTGTTCTGTTTTAAATTCTGATCTTTTTGTACAAAATCATGTAGTGGAAAGAGGTGATATTCATGGTTTCTCTCTCTTTTCTATACTATGTGTTTTGATAAATACATGCTAATTTGAAATAGATTCAGAGAGATGATAGTTCAGACCCTCATTTTAAGCCTTCCACCCTTCAGGGTTGGTCTTGGAGCCTTGACCTGGCTTCTGTCCTGCCTTTGCTTTTTTACTTAATTGGGCAGTCTTGCTAGAGAGAGTTCAAGAGAATTTATGAAAGCTCGGTGGAATCAGGCCTTAGCAAAGATGCAGGAAGCAATAGGAGCCACTGCTGCTGTTTTTGGTGGTGGTGGTATTGGTATTCCATAACCCTGACAACCCTGAATGCAAGTTATTTTAAATTCATCAGAATATTTAAGAGAATGTAGACTCTATGTATTTCACGTATTGAAAGTAGACTCCAATATGTTCTATGCTCCTTCAACACATTATCCCCATTTAAAGGAGTAGATTTTTTTTTTCTTTTGTGCTGCCAGACTTTCTCAACTGATGTTTCTCAGAACCACAGAATACAGAGAACGGTTTGAGTAACTGGTTCTTCAAGTCTTCCAAGGATGGTACATAACTAGTACCATGTGGATGCATGAAAGAGAAAATAGTTCATTTCCTATGGTGGATAACTTGGAATGTAAGGTCTGACTCTTCTCCTGGTATCTTGGTTTTGAAATTTTATTTGCAGAGTCAGGTGGGGAAAAAATGATAAATCCTTCTCTTTTCATCAGGATAACTTACAATTATTCATAACATGGTAGTATGGAAGGAGTTAATGCTTCCTATAACTGATTGACTGTGTGGACAAAAGGAAGATTGTTTTTCCTCTTTCCCTTTGAACTGTAAGGATTAGAACTGATATTTCAAAACAACCTGCTTTTTCATGTGGGTAAGTAATTAGCCAAAGGAGATAGAGCACATATTAAGCACTGGTGCCAGGGAAAAATAAAGTTATCCTGCCTCCATCTTGATCAATCAAAGGGTATGAATTTTAATATTTTTAAAATTTCTTTGTGACTTAAGTTAAAATAAAAACACCCACACAATAACACTCTCCAGAAGTAGTACTGCTTTTGCCACCATCCAATGACCAAGATTTTCCTGTCCTGTGACAAGGTCTACTTCCTGAGATCAGGCTGAGATTAATATCATGAAGCTTCATCTGAGTTCTAATCATCACAGAATTGTTACAAACTCTAAAGAATATGCTGTTGTATCAATAGGGAAAGCCAGGTTGAGCCACAGCTTTCGTTTGAGGGGTGCTTCTAGAACTCTAGACTCTTGAGCAGAGTATTCTGCCCATCAGAAAGACGCAGACATTGAACTTTGTTTACTGCTATAGTTCCAACAGTTTGGCTCCTTAGCTTCCTGAAAAACAACCCAGCTAGATGGTGGGGCTAACTGGGAGAGGTAGGTATCAGTAGTAAAATATTCCTAGTGGCTCTTTGGGATCTAAGTTTGAAAGAAAATTATTTGGCAATGCCAATGATGTTTCAGAGTTGAGGAGGGGTGAGGGTACATTCCATTTATTAAGAAACTAATGAAATAGATTATGAACTGGAAATTCCAAGTTGGCCAAAGATAGGAAAGCTATAGCGGCAGGACATTTATTGATGCTTCTGGGTCTGCCCAACCCACTGACATTGGTGGGAGTACAAGAGAGAAATAATTGATTCTGGTCTATTTGGCATTTATACTGTATCTTAAAAGCTGAGCTTAAATATCAACAACCTAGAGCGACATGTAAGACTATACTGGTTCAAGTTTAAAATGAGCCAGGTTTCAGGGGATGAGGAATTTTGGAACCCGGGAGTCTTAGATGGGTGGGAATTTAGGGACTCCCCCTGCACTGCTCTCTGAACATATGGCTGGCCTGTGTAAGCCACTAAGGCAGGTTGTGAGCCATCACCACAAGCGTGAAGAGACCTCCTGTTTATTGCAGTCCTGAAAACTTCAGAAGAAACTACACAGATGTTCACTCGCTCTCTCCCTGATTCACAGGCACAGTAAAAAATAACTCAAAAGGATGTCTTGACATACAAAGTATAAAAATTATCATGCATTTAGAGGGCTCTGAGGTGGAATTATTATGTCAACACAATGACTATTATAGAGTGGAGCTGATTAGAGCTTTTCTAGTTACAGAACATGAAACTGGTGACAAGATTTTTTTTTTTTTTTAAGCTCAAAGTGCAATGGGCAGCCTTCTCTTAGACATGAATGGTTGGATGAGAACATAAGGATAGGTCAGTGTGAGCTCATCACCACTGGATTTTGTTTTTCATTTTGTATAAACTGGCAAACTTCAGAGTTGTTAAAATATAAGCAATTATGGATTATTTTTGTCTCAGTTAATACCTGTAGGACATATCTCACACATGTAGTCTATATCATAGCACTTACCAAAACAAAATCAAAAAAACATCTGTTGATAAAAATAAGCCATATAAAAATCAAACTGTTGGAGCTGGGTTTGTAGCTTAGTGGTAGAGCACTTGCCTACCACATGTGAGGCATGGGGTTCCATCCTCAGCACCACATGAAAATAAATAAATAAAATAAAGATATTGTGTTCATCTAAAACTAAAAAAAAATTCTTAAACTCTTTATATATTCCTTAATGCCATTTCTTAGGGCTTGGTGACTGTAAACTTCCATCTCTGTCATTGCTTACATATAAAATAATTGTAATTGTAGCTATTATTATTTATATGTGGGTAGATTTCTACTTTTCTATTTCCCATTTGACCTTCAAAGATGTTGATACCCATTTTCATAGGAAAAGCCTCTTAGAGTTATTTCAAGTATAGATTCTTATTATTGAATTATAAACCATGGAATATAAAAAATAGATGAATTTATGATCAGGAGTTGAAGTGAGTAATTTGGTCTTTGTAGTTCCTTGAAAGAACAGTTTTGCAAAGAAATTCATTACCATATAATATCATAGCTACCAGGATGACTTATGACAACACTACCTATAATCAAGTTATTCATAGCTCAGAACAAAAGACCATTGTTGCCAGGCAGTGCAATTGCATCCAGGGCTTTTAGTTAGTGGTGTCACTTTTGGTTTCTCTTTATCTTCAATTTCTGGGTCAATGAGGCAACTCCCTTGGTTAAAAAGAGCAGGACTAACTTCACCTGTGTCCTCATTTTTGTGGTTGCAGACTGCCCCAAGAATACAACTAACAAGGGCCCCTAACAGGCCAAGGTGATGGTCAAGGTGTGCACTGGACAAGAGCAAAGATGCTCTGACACATTCATTACCTAGGTGGTCACTGTAGAGGCCAATTTAGCAGTCTGTATTGATGCTGAAGTTGGATGTTACTTGTGGCCCGAAAATTGCATTTTAAGATAAAGACTCTGTGTGGGAGACCAACCTTGCACATGACTGAGTCACACTCCCCAGCTGGGTGGTGAGGCGCTCAGTTACAGAAATGTGGCAGAGCTTTCCCCACTCTTCTTGGGTTCAAGGGTCAGTGTCTCATGCATGGGTGTGTCTTGCTACAGCCCCCTGGGTGAAGCTATGCTCACCTGTTCCTTTGTAATATAACCCCTTGCCCTGTTTAGGATAGAATCTTCCATGGAAGTGCCTTGTGTGTGTCCGGTTCTCTTATTGTGCCCTTGGGTGTGGCCTACCCAGGAGTCAGTGAACCTGCTGACAGTGGACAACATGAAGATAGACTCAGCCCCCTGAAACCTGACCCCTTGCCTCATTTGAATAGCTTCTCCTCAATAAAAGGGGTCAGCGTGTGTGCGCTCGCTTTCTCTCTTCCTGCAGACCCTTAAGGTCAGAGGAGCCGTCACAGAGACCCCAAAGAAAAAGGTGTTTGTGTCTCTTGTGTGGTTATTTTGCGCAGCCCAGTCAGCCCAGTTCAACTGGAGTAAACCCTGAGCCTTTTAGAACAGAAACCCAGCAGACTCACCTAGAGGACCTCTCACACACCTGCAGTAAGGCATGCACTTGGCTTACTCTGCTTTTCTTATGGTAAAAAACAGAAACCATATTAGCACCCTGTTCTCTGGTTTTCAGGCTCCAGAAAATTTGGGAAATAATTGTTGTTTAAGCCACCCAGTCTGTGGTTTCTTGCTGTGGCAGCCCAAGCAAACTAATATACATCTCTAAGAGAGTCAGCAAGAAGAGGCTAAAGTGGGTGTAGAGCCTTTGGATTCTCAAATATTCTTAGAGTCAAAGGTCACTAGCATAGGAACCTGTGGCTTAACCCAGTAGGAATGAATCCAGGACCACCCTTAATTGTTCCTGCATATGTGTGCATTTCTGGTAGCATGCACCTTGGTTGGGCACATCCACCCTGCAAGCCTAAGAAAGAACCAATTTACTATAATTTGTCCAAAATTTACCTTTCTGAGAGGAAAGTAGGATATCGGCTCAGGTTCTCTGGCTTACAAATCTCATGGTCTTTTATAGGTATCAGACACTTATATTAGTGTCATTGAAGTACATGGAGACTAGTATCATTATTATTTAATTACTATTAGTTGAATTAATATTAATTACTATTAATTCATTACTATTAATTATTTTATTCTTGGCTCTGTTAATGATTTTTTGTAAAAATATGTTTCAAATATAGGTAGAATATTATAGCAAATCTAAGTGAAACAAGATTTTAAGGTAAAGTGATCATTAATGTATAAGAAAAAGATCACCTTTAAAATTTCCCTAAAGGCTTGTGATCAGGATGGGAAGGCTTTGCCAGTGGTGGAGAGGCCTGGGACAAGGCAGCAGAAGACCCAGCTGTGCTGCTCTGTGATGTTTAGCTACATGACTCTGGAAATTTGGTTCACTTTTCAGGACCTTAATTTCCTCTGCAATAAAACTTCCAGGAGATTATCCACAGGAATAAACAGGGAACTAACTGGGAAAATGCTTTTTAAAAAAAGGAGAATATGATAGAAGATTGAAATATTGGTATGAGGGGTATAATTCTGTAATGTTACAAAAAGAGGGACAGGAATGCTTTGAACAAAATTTATTCAGTTGGAGTTCCTATTTAAAAAAAATAAGAGCAGAATTTCTTATAAAAGTTTACTAATTGACAGGCTTAGGGTAGGAGTTTATTATGTTATTTTTTTTTCTACTTGAAAAATGCACACCTTAAATTGTACTTCAGACAGAATATGTTTAGCATAGGTAGGATTGCATTAAGTTTGAAAACTAGAGCAAGTTCAAGAAAAAGAGGAGGTGACTCAATACCCAGTGTGGCCTTTGGGGAGTTAAGACTCTTCACAGTGAGTCATGTGGAACTGCATCAGGAATCAGGGAATGGAAGAGATCAGGACTCCTTTCAGTCCCCTGATGGAATGATGGGTGAGCCCAGCTCAAGCTACTTCCCAGCCTGATATAGAGGCCTATAAGACCTAGATGATGGATGCAGCCTGCACCTGTGGTTAGGGAGACTCCTATCAGACCCTACCTCTGCCACTCTTAATCCAAATGCACAGTATATCCACACTAATTCTGCCAGTCTTCTGCATAGGGCCTTACCTTAGAGAAGAAAAATACTCTTCCCTTGGCTATGTGTATGTAAGCAGTGTCCCTGGTTTCTGCTTCTTTCCCAGCCATGCAGTCAACTCTGATTATTTCATCTCAAAGTTCACCTGCTAGATGCAGCCCCCATTTGGCCTGCAGGTAGGGGTGGAAACCCTGGCCCACCCTTTATTCTGGCTCAGCATTGATTTCTGTGGCTACTTCAGCAGAAATGGTCTTTTGGCCCATTTCATCTCATAACACATAATTTTGCCTTTGGGTAAGGTTTTCTTTTGAGATCCAGGATATTAGACAGCTGCTGCATGGCACTTGCTTTTCTAGTTTCCTCTTAGCCCAGTCTTTGCAATGATTCATCAAAGTTTAAAATGTTAGCCATGTTCTAAAGCCAACATAAACATCCAGCCAGCATCCTTAATCCAAATGCACAGCTGTGTCCAGAAGTATATCCACACTAATGCTGCCAGTCTTCTGCCATAGGGCCCTACCTTAGAGAAGAAAAATAGCACATTGCTATTACCTCCAATAGAATGCTGTGATGCAAGGGGGACAGGGACCTGGATCTTCCACTGGTCTAACACTGTGGCCTCTCTTTTTTTGCGCTATGAAATGAGAGGATTGGAGGTAATGCTACGGCTTCTTTTAGTTCTGTCTCCAGTAATCTAATTTTCTGCTTTATTTGATTTTAGTATGTGAAAAACCATCCATCAGACCTTCCCACTCCCTGCCTACCTTCACCCTTTACCCTAGTACAGAGACTTCAAATGGTTTTTGCTGCTAAATCAAAAATGTGCACAAAGCCATCCATGCAAACTTATCTATGCCATGCTGTGACAGCAGTCTAGCCAGTGACAGGGGATGTGATTTATCATAGCAGTGCTTGGATTGCTGTACAATTTTTTTTTTAATTAATTGACCTGAATGGAAGTTGGGGCCTCCAAATCTTAGGCACTTCTCTATGTACTGGCTCAGGCAGAACTTGTAAAAGGCATGATTGCTCTTGCTGAAATAGCTGTATTTTATTTAATGGTAGCTTATGCATTTGTACAAGGCTTTGTAATTTTTCTTTGCGTGCTAACTTGAACTTTTCATAAGCAGAAAAGCTATAACCACTTCTAAGCGAAGCCCACTTCAAGAGTGCCTTGAATTCCACCACCTCGGCCCAATGCAGCAATGTCACAGTGCTGCTCATTGTGAAAAGGCATTCATTAGTCATGTTTGTACAAGCCTTTTGTTTTGTATCAACCACTGGAAAAGTAAATAGCAATCCCCCAGATAAAATAAATGAGTAAATGTGACTAGATTACGTTGTGCAAAATCCTAAACAATCCTCCACTAAAGATACAGCTTCAGTCTGACTGCAGAGGCCCAGGGAAGGTACCATTGCTATCACATCCTTGATGGGTAGTCCATGGAGTAAATAGCTCTTTACTAAATTTTGCTCTAGGTTGGGGTCAAAAGTGACCTTGGGGAACATTTTATGGGTTGAATTTTGTCACCTGAAAATTCATATGGCGGAGTCCTTACCCCTAGAACCTCAGAGTATGGCTATATTTGGAGTTATGGCCTTTAAGGAAATATTTAAGTTAAAATGAGGTAATTAGGTGGAACCTTAATCCATGATGACTGATGACCTTATGAGAAGAGGAGATAGGGCACAGACAAGCATAGAGGGAAGACTTTGTGATGACAGGGAAAAGATGGCCATCTTCAAGCCAAGGAAGGAGGCCTCAGAAGAAACCAACCCTGCTAACACCCTGATCTTGCACTTCTAGCCCCAGAACTGTGAGACAATAAATTCCTGTTGTTCAAACCACCCAGTGAATGCTATTTGTTATGGCAGCCCTAGCAAACTCATGCAGTCATATAGGACTAGCTCCATTCCTGTTTATCTTCCCTTCTCTCTAATCCTTGACTCATGGTTACCTAGCCTTTGCTTGGCTACTTCTGGTGATATTGAACTTGCTACCTCCCGAGGCAACCAGGATTTTGTACCATTTAGGACTCTCAGTTGAAGTGGCAGAAAACCTTACTCAAAGTGGATTAAACAAGGGCTGGGGATGTGGCTCAAGTGGTAGCGTGCTCGCCTGGCATGCGTGCGGCCCGGGTTCGATCCTCAGCACCACATACAAACAAAGATGTGTCCGCCGAGAACTAAAAAATAAATATTAAAATTCTCTCTCTCTCTCTCTCTCTCTCTCTCTCTCTCTCTCTTTAAAAAAAAAAAGTGGATTAAACAAAACAGGGAATATATTGTCTAATTGAGAAATGCAGTGCATGGCCTTAGGTGCAGCTTCAACCAGGTCTCAAGTGACATAACCAGACCCTGGGTTCTTCCTTCTAATAATCTCATCTCCTATAGGGCAAGTCCCAGGAAGCTCCAGGCTCAAGTTCAGCTGAAAAGAGAGGCAGCTAAGATAATAGCCTCTACCATATTGCCTGCTCCCTGGTGTGACTGTGGGCCCAACTTATCTTTAGCAGGAAGGCCCCTCACTATCTTGAAGGTCCCAGTTCACTCAGGGATTTCTTATAGATCATCTTGTTTAGCACCTCTATTGTCTTTTCCCTCCATATTCTGGCTTTTTTCTGTTCTCTCTCTCTTTCTTTTTCTCAGTGATCTCTTAAAATCTGGTGCCTTTAATTGTATTCACTTCTGCCATGGTCTGGCCAAAGTCAGGAATGGTGGGATTATTGTCACTTTTTGATTTGGTCATGATATTCTTTCAGCTTGAATTGTTTTTTTAAAAAATAGTTTTTAGTTGTAGATGAACACAACACCTTTATTTTATTTATTTATTTTTATTTGGTGCTGAGGATCCAACCCAGTGCCTCATCCGTTCTAGGCAAACACTCTACCACTGAGCCACAACCCCAGCCCCCTTCATCCTGAATTTTAATGAATTTATTTAGTTCCCTCAGATTTAGTTTAGGAGCAGCTGAAACTCTTGAGGCCTTCTTCAAATTAATTGCTATGCCAAATGTCCTTGTATGTGTACTTAGGCCTTATCATGAACAATTAAAAAAAAATCGGGGGGTGGGGAGGGTGTTATGTTTTTAGTCATTCAGCTTTCACCTAATTGAAAAATATAACAATGAAATAGCATATCCTGTCTTCCAAGTGGTTCTGTTTCATTTGTCAAGGTTTTATTTGTTTTTCAACATCATTAATTTTATACCAGGATGATGGACACACCCTAAGAAAACAGTAAATTAAAAGAATGATGGAGAGATGTAAATATGTCAGGGAACCAACAATGACCATGCCGATGGTGACAATAATTATATTCTTAGTTTGTCAGTCATTTAGAGAGGAGATTTCTGAAGGTAGCAAAATAAAGAATGAGTTAAGAGCATCAGAGACTCAGACTTCACTTTTATCTTTTCAGTTTCTAGTAGGAACTAGATAGAAGGAGCGATTAGTAGATGCAAAAAACACACATAGCTAAATGGCTGTCATTTCTTTCCCTTTTACTCTTTTGTAGACCTTGTGGTTCTTATGCTCAGTTTTACAAGGATGGTTCAGTGGCCAGCAATACCCGTTGGTAATAGAAGCTTGATGGCCTCTGAGGACTCTATTGGAGATCCCTTCAGTTGTGCCAAGAGCATGCCATTGACTCTATGCTTTGTGGCTTGTATGCTAGCTTTTCTTTCTTTTGGTGAGATAGGCCTGTGGGGAGCAGAACTCTGTTATCTGCTTTTTGCACATTGCATGGAGCTTCAGGATGCTCCAAAAAAGCAAACCATAGCCAGCTCTTCATTGAATTACTACAATGTTTATCTTCAACAAAGTCTATTAACTTTAGTCGAAAATGTTGCCAATTGTGTTCATCTGGGTTTTTTTTAATGAATTAAGTCAATTCATTCTTTCACAAACTCATAACTTATTCCTGTACCATAACTAGGAATCTTAAAATAGACACACACATGTAATTGTAAGTACAATATGTGCATAGTATATATCTTTTCCACCACTGTATCCCTAGCACTTAGCACAGATTGTGTTCAGTACATATTTGTTAATTGGTGTTTTATTTAGCGCATTCATATTTTCCCTCTAGATCGTGAATATTTTATTGACTGCCTGTTGTGTGTCAGGCACTGGGGATAAAATGGATATAACGTAGCACCCTCCATGGAAATGCTTTCAGGTTGTGGATGTGTAGTAACAATGGAGATAAGTGTTATGTGGCAAACCTGTGATGCAGTGATCACAGGTAAAGGACATAGACCTGGTATGAGATGGAGCTGAGTGATGGCTGGAGGAGGATTAGGACACTGTGTGCCAGTGGGTCTTTTTGGCATTCATGTGGGCCAGAGGACAGGTTGCTAGGCAGAGCATTGTGCCAGATAGATTGCAAGGAAGGATGATTTAGAATAGAATCTTGTGTGTATCAGCAGTTGTTTTTTAAATCCAGATGCCCCATTGTATTACATATGCTTTCTAATGATCTGTGTGGCAAACAAGTGCTTTCCTTAAGCTGTCTCCAAAGGCCATCAGTTTCTTTGTCTAGAATGAAAATGATTAAGGCATCATTGGTTATGTCATGTGCCTTTTAAAACTACTTGGATAACCACAGTTTATTCACATCCATCCTTCTAATGTATTATTTTGTTTATTTTATGTGGTGCTGAGGATCGAACTCAGTGCCTCACATGTGCTTGGCAAGTGCTCTACCACTGAACCACAACCCCAGTTCCCTCCTATTGTAGTATTAAGACAGGAATGACATTAAATATGAATTTAGTTGGATGTTGCATAATTTTAAAGACAAAGTAGAAATCCAGATAATAATCCTACTGGGTTGGAGAGCCATAGGGCCAGCATCATTCCTTATTTACTTGTCTGCTTATTGAAACACAGTGATGGACCTCTGTTCCTTCTCTGAGAATGGAAAGAGGCAGATGAGCACTGTAGGGTGGGCCTGCTTAGGCCTTTCTTTGCTGCTTACACCCTGTGCTGTCTCTGGAATAATTTCCAGAATGGGTCTGGATTAGAATCGTTCACTAATACCTCTTCTTCAGTCCTGAGCTTAGGACCCCTTTTGTATCTTTGAAACACCCTCTCTGGCTGTAGAACCAGGTGGCTTTATAATTAACCTCTGTTCACTTTGTTTACACTTCCCTGGGGCATTCCCCATCTTCTGTCTCTACCTGCTCCTACCCTGGGTGTCCCTGAACTCCCGTAAGCTAAGGGCCTGGTCTTTATGTTCCCATGTACTCTTAGCATATTTTATTTTGTATTTATTTTTTAGTTACACAATACCTTCATTTTATTTATTTATTTTTATATGGTGCTGAGGATCGAACCCAGGGCCGCACATGTGCAAGGAGAGTGCTCTACCACTGAGCCACAACCCCAGCCCCTCTTAGCATATTTTATTTTACTTGTATTTAACTTTCCTGCTTATGTGTCTTTTTTCCCCAGTAGACTGTTTCTTCTGGCAAGGAAGATTTCTTCTTCATTTTTATTCCCCTTGGGTCCAGTACAATGTATAGTAGTATATAGTGGTGTCTCAATAAATGTTTTTTGAGGAAATTCATACACATTATAGTTTTGTATGGTTCCTATGGGGCATTCAGCCACACTATAGTTGGTTAAATTTAGAAAAATAGGGCATTATGTCTAACCTACATTCTGTAAGAAATTCCAGAATGACTTCACAATTAATTGTTATCTATTTCTTGAAGATTGTTTTTAAAAGTATCAGTTTTATTATCAGATTATTACCAACCAACATATACTGCTAATACTGTGAACTGTGGTTGTATAAGAAATTATAATTTCATAAGCACCTTTTCTCATACTTTTATAGTTTGCACAAATATAGAATCAAGATATCTAACAGGCGATTTAGGTTTTCCATGGTGTAGTAATATATCCCCTCTTACTAGTTGTGTTCCTCTTTGTAGATAACTTCACTTATACCAACCACCTGTTCTAAAATTGCCTTTGTTTCTTGCCTACTTTTATTACTGACTTCCTGTTATGAAAAAGGAAAAGAGTGACATTATTACTGACCTTTATCACTATAGATGTTTAATAGGTATCTGTGTCTTATCGAGAAGCATTTTTTAGGTTGTTCATCTGTGTTTCCAGACCTTAGAGCCCGGGGATATTCTGGGACTCTGAACATGTGCTCTACACCACACATAAAGAAGCATTTGGTTATCTATAAGATGATCTAGTAAAACACATTATAAATTTCATTTTATCAGCAGACCTTAATTTTGTGAGAGTGAATGTATTAGTTTTCTAGGGCTGCCATAACAAAATCCACAGACTTGGTGGCCTAAAAAAACAGAAATTTATTTCCTTATGGATCTGGAGTCTCAAAGTCCAAGATGAAGGTGTCATCAGGGTTGATTTCTTTTGAAGGCCCCTCCCTGTGGCTCATTTTCCAGTGTCTTCACAGCTTTCCCCCATGCCTGTCTCCTACTCTCTTCTTCTAAAGACATGAGTCACATTGGATTAGGACCCACCAATATGACCTCATTTCATCTTACCTCTTCAAAACCTTTATCTCCAAATATAGTCATATTCAGAGATTCTAGGGGTTAGGAATTATGAATTCTGGGCAAAATTAAGTCTATAAAATGGAATAATATGGCAGCTTAAGTTCAGATATTAAAAAAATTCTTTAGTTGTACTTTTCAATGACTGTTGAATAAATGTATTTTTCTATCTTTGCCTTTTCATAGATACAAATGCTGCCTTTCTTTATATGCTCATAATTTTATCTGTGCTAGTTTCTTGAAACCATGGTCTCCCCAAAATGGTTGGTGAGGAAGAATGCTGGGCTCTATATTAGTCATCTTTCTGTCACTGCAACAAAATACCTGAGATAACAAATCAAAAGATGAAAGTTTGGACTGGAGATATAACTCAGTGGTAGAACATTGGCTTAGGATTATAAGGCTCTGGGTTCAATCCCCAACATTGAAGGGGAAAGGTGGGGGTGGGAGGTTGGGTGGATAGATTTGCTTTGGCTCACAGTTTTCGAGATTTTAGTTGCTTTGGCCTGTAGCAAAGCAGTCATGGTAGGGAGCAGGCCACAGAGTAAAAGTGTTTATCTCATGGCAATCAGAAAGCAAAGAGAATATGGAAGGGGCCAGGGTCCTCAATGACCTAACTTCCTTCCACTTGACCCTACCTCCTAAAGGTTTCACCACCTCCCAACAGGGCTATCAGCTGGGGACCACACCTTTAACATATGAGACTTTAAGGGACATTTGAGATTCAAATACTAACAGGTTCCTCTTTTTCAATTCTGGGATAAAGTTCTGTTAGAAAACAAAAGGGAAGTTCTTAGATACTTTCCTCTAAAATAATGAAAATACTGTCATTAATTGAGTGATTATTTTGGGTGAATCGTTGTATTATAAGTATCTCCACAAATTTGCAGAAGAGATGCTGTTATCCTACTTGAGACATGAGGAAACTGAGTGTCAGAGAGAGAGTATCTTGCCATGGATACTTCTTATTTTGCTTTTCTTTTTTAGGGCACCTGTTTGGTGCTAAAGGGATATCAGTTTTGACATTAGAAATGTGGGAAAGAAGTGAAGGCTATAGCAAGCTCTTGGTGGCAGTCTGAGACCTAAGAGTCCCAGAAGCTATGGATCAATAGCTCCATCGAGTGAATTGCACATGGGTAGAGGTTTGAAGACATCATCTACTTCCTAAAATGGGTTGATTGACTTTGGGTTACTTTAGGCCAGGAGCTTTGTACTATGGCCCACTTTGGATTGCATAGCAGTTGTCATGGCAACTCTGATTCAGAGTCAGGCTTGAAAGAAAGGTTGAAGACAGGCAATGTGAGCCTTAGGAAGGTGGATTACCAAATATATTGTATGATAGGATTATGGGAAAGTGTTACTGAAGACAGGTTGGAATGAGTTACACCAGTGATTCTCCTGGCTGACTCAGTTATCAGAACCACCTGGGGAGGTTTCAGAAGCACCACACCTGCATTTCAGCCTAGAGATCTTTATTGAGATGGGTAGGCCTTGACATCTGTCGTTTTAAACAATTACCAGAGTAAACCTGATACATAGCCAAGGTTAAGAATTAACAACTTAGGCCAGGGGTTAGGTCTATGGCCTAAAGGCCAAATCTGGCCTGCTGCCTCTTTTTGTATGACTCATGAACTAGGAATCATTTCTACATTTTGAAATGGCTGAAAAAAGTCACAAGGAGCATAATATTTTTTGACACATAAAAGTTACATGAAATTTAAATTTCAATGTTCATAATTAAATTTTACTAGAGTGTAGACAGGCTTATTTACTTACATATTATCTGCGCTCCTTTCACACCAGCAGAGCAGAGTTGAGTGGTTGTTATAAAGACCATGTGGCCCAGGAAACCTAAACTACAGAGGTTATGACCCTTAACAGAAAATGTTGCTGGCCCCTGAGTTAGGCTAAATAGAGGCTATCCTCTTACCCTAACTTAGAGTTGGGTTAGAACTTTAAAAAGAAGCAAAAAGAGGTTCCTGGATCTTGTTTTGTGTTTCTGTAGTGCATTTTGCATTTTAATTTCCTGTGGGTTTTTTCCTGCCTAGTTGAGGGAGTTTGATAGATGGATCAGTAGCAAGCATGTTCAACAAAATTTTTATGAAACAGAACTGAAATATACTTATTTCATCAAACCACACAAGTATAAAGAATATAATATTCATAGAACTAAGTGACCCAGGCCTTTTTAATAATTCACGGAGGATCTCCTAAGTTTTTTCTAATATCCATTTCCTAGCCCTCCTCAAACCCAATCCTTTTGTCTTTTTCCCATCCTTTTGTTCCACATTTTATTAAAATCAGTCCCAGCTGGGCACCTGAGAGCATAGTCTGTCCTGTGATTGATTCAAGGATGGGAAAAAGAGGACAATTTTTATAGAAATGATTGTATAATCATGTATGTAATCTTAGCAGAGCAAGATTAGGAAAATACCACTGACTGTCATGTTGGCATCAGAAAACAAGAAAAACATTAAGGTTAGGAAAATGAAAAATGACTGAGAAAGAGAAATTCCTCATCAGGCTGTTTGTTTAGTACAGAGAGGCAGGAACCATCTGCTTCCAAACCAGCCTGCCCAGTTCAGAATGGGAGAGACTGTAACTTTATGCTTGGGTGCACCACTTTAGTCCTTTGCTTATTTTGTTTTTACTTATATTTTTTGTAGTAATAATGAACAGGGGTAGGGGAGTCAAGAGATTAATATATATTAGTTTTGTAAGTGTGTGATGTCATGGATATTTTTTAAAATAGTGAACGTCTATCACTTGAACTGACAGGAAAAATATTTGATTTCCAAATAGTTTATTATCCATCATTAGATGATCATTTTTAGTGACCTTAAGAGTCTCCCTGTGACACTGCTTGATGTCCTGGGTATTATAAGTGAGACCACAATCATGTTCACATGTTCTAATTTTTATCCTGTTCTTTCTCCATTGTTGTGAAGTGGCTACAATCCCAGGCATATTTACCCTCCAGCCACCTGGAAGGAAGCCAGTAATGTCATTACAGATGGGAGTGTGCCCAGGCTATCTTAAAAAAACATTGTCTCTGTTACTAATTAAAGTTTTAGGAAGGGCGATGTTCGCTTTTATATTAAGCATTTGGGAAAGGCTGAGGGCAGATATATTAGAAGCATTATTCTTGTTCCTAAATCATGGGTAAATTTAATTGTCCTATAGCTTACCTTCCCCTAGGTTTGGAACCCTATCTGTTCAGTGATGGAGGGTAAAAAGTAGGTAATATTTGTAGTTTTTGTGTTTAGTCTTTGGGGCTTAATTAACTTTCCTTTGCTTTTTATAGGGTTCTGTACATTGGCCTGGCCTGCAATACAGCTCGCTATATTTATATTTCCTACCTGGAAAATGCCTGGACTGTCCTCCCCATGGAAGTTCTTCAAGGTAAGTTAACTGCTATAATTAGAGTTATTTCTCTACTTAACCAAGCAATGTGGCCTTCAGCATCTGACTCTACAAAGGAAGGGTGGACCTGCTGTTTTATATGATTTTGAAGTGATTGTTAAGGAAGAGATGACGTCAAAAGGCTGGCTTTTCAGTTACCCTGAGTGCAGTGCTGCATTGAGTCAAACAGAGCTGGATTTGACCCACACCCTTGTGACTAAACAAAGAAAGAAGAACTCTAGAAAATAATCCTACATATAATTGTTAGGCCACAGGCATTTAAAGGTGGTTTTAAAATGTAAAAGTATTCATTTTTCAAAAATTTAGGTGTTTTTGTTTTTTTAAGTTAACTATGTTTATTGAAAAAATATTGTCATAATTATTTATCTCTTCCATTATTTTTATTATATCTGGTGGTTTATGTCTAAAGCTTTATAGTCACATTATTGTTTTTCCATGAACCTCCTAAATCTTTGCTCAGATATCCTGACCTGAGTTCTTCCCTGGCTTCACTACACTGTTTCCTATCAAGATAGAACTGAAAAAATTTCTAGGAGGCTCATTGCCATATTAGCTCATGTAACTGGGTTCTGAAAACCACTGTTAGTACCTTGGCTGTCCTATTTATTGATTGGCATTGTGATTAAAATACAGGCTCAAGACAAGATCATTTGGAGTTGAGTCTGCTGTGACAGCCCAGGTTCCTAAATCAGTAATTGGACTAGACAGCATGGGGTTATATATAATTTCATTAGCTTTATTAAAGATTTCCATTATCTTTTTTCCTAACTTGAAGGATGTAAATGCATTTCAATATAATTAATTTCTTTTCATGATTTTGATCTTTTAAGATGAAAGATTTACAACCGTATGTCTAAATAGAATGTATAAAATGTGCTGGGCATGGTGGTGCATACCTGTAATCCCAGCTACTCAGGAGGCAGAGGCAGGAGATCTCAAGTTCTAAGCCAGCCTCAGCAACTTAGTGAGGCCCTAAGCAACTCAGTGAGACCCTGTCTCTAAATAAAACATTAAAGGGCTGGGGATGTGACTCAGTGGTTAAGAGCTCCTAGATTCAATCCCTGGTACCAAAAAAAAAAGTAATCTCACTCATTCATCAGATTACACCATAGCAATGAGAAAAGAACGTCCCAATTTAAATGAGATATAATTTATATTTATATTAAAATTATAAAATTTAAAAATATATATATTTTAAGGATAGGGAATGTAGCTCAGTGGTATAGTGTTTGCCTAGCAAGCATGAGGACCTCTATACAATCCCCAGTACTGTACCAAAAAAAAACAAAACAAACCCACAAAAAACCCCAAAAACTTTAAAGGTGCTTTTCACTCAGGAAATTATACTTCTATGGTATAATTGGTAAAAGGAGATTTGTATATAAATATATAGAAAATTGAGCATATAATGAATTATCATATATAATCACTAGAATTCTAGAAGGGTCTTAAGGCATACTTATATTATATCATTGAAGAATAACAAAGAGCTAAACATGAGCTACAGGAAAGAATCTTGCAATAACAAGCTATATGCAACCCAGTTCTTAGTATCTCACTTCTATTTCCTGTTCTCTCCTTGTCTGGCTTCATTGCTTTGTTTATTGGTATGTCACAGTGTACAGACTCTATAAAAAGATCTGTGTGCCTATGAAAATATATTTTGCAATATCTATGTATATACTTTTTTCTCCTTTTAATTTAACATGAATTAGATAGAAAAGTTTACATAAGATACTGAAGAAAAAAGAGCATTCATGAAATGGTTTAAGGAGCAATGGAAGAATTTTATAAGAAGGAAAAACAAATGCTATTTTGAACTTAAA
The DNA here is from genome assembly GCF_021218885.2 of Marmota monax. Lineage (NCBI taxonomy): Eukaryota > Metazoa > Chordata > Mammalia > Rodentia > Sciuridae > Marmota > Marmota monax. The sequence continues at coordinate 23,318,919 of NW_026692781.1, forward strand.
ACCTTTTTTCCTGTTAATTTATCAGATGTATTAAATGGCTACTAGGAACCAGGCAGCATGTGGGGTACTAGGAATGTAATAAAAAAAAAATTAACTCATGCCTCAAGGTCTCACCATCTGTTCTGGAAGCCAGATGTGTAAACATATAATTACTACACAGTGTGTTAGATGGAATCATAGAAAAATGTGCTAGGTAACAGACAAAGAGCTTGGTGGAGAAAATAATTGGCTTTGTGAAGTCCAGAGTGGGTGGATGAGGATTTTATTGAAGAATTCCCTAAGGAAATAACATACAAACTGGGGATTGAAGAGCTAGTAGGAATCCACCCGGTAGCCTAAAGAAAGACAGCATTCTGGGATAGGGAAGAGTGCTGTATGCCAAAACACAGAAGTAGAAATCACAGCAGGACCTCAGGAACACAGGTGGTGTGCCACAGCTAGGGCTCCATGGAATTATCATCCCAAACTGCGGACCTGGGCTGTGTTTTTACAATGCCTATATATACCTCGGGGTGTATCATCCCAGGATTTGGGGGGCTGGCCATGTTCTGAATCTAAACAGGAATTCTGCTTCGTGTCACCAGCTACAGTTTATACTTACATATTTCATTTTATTCTCTCTTGTTCCAGGAGAAACTTAGTTACTGATTGAAGCAAGAGAAAAAGGAGATCTGTAAATGCATAGTTTCCTCCTCCAACAGAGGGCTCTGTGACCAGTTTCCACAGAGCTCATTGTTTCTAAAACTGTAGGAGATCATTTCATTCCTTGGCAGACTGAATACTGAGTATTTGGCTGTACAACAAAACCAAAATTCCTTCCTTTATTTGACCCATGCCCACCCCACGGAAAGCAGTGGATCATCCCTGTGGAGTCAGTCTTGCATCACAGGATACAGTTCTGACTGAAAAGATTTGTTTGAGTGGTCTTGATTATGTTGCCTTTACATTGTTTGTCCAAAGACATTAAAGTCCCCAAAACAACATGAAAACTAATACTGCCTAATGCGCAGCTGAAGTGGAGAAGACAAAAGCTGTACTGTGTTCTGTATCACCAGCTACCCATCTATTCCTCTTTGGGGTTGCATGAAACTCATGGTAGAAAAATCCCTTGTTTTCCTTGATTTCTTCAAGTTCTTAATCATCCTGTAACATTCTCTCATTGGGCTATATTAACATTAATTAGCATTTGGGATGCAGAAAAAGGAAAATTTCTCCTCTTTAGACCCATAGGGAAGAGGCTACGCAGATCTATTTGGGGATCAAGGTATGACCATTATGGAAATGTGAGGTCATTTCTTTCTCTTAACTTTCTCACATTCAGTGGCCAGTGTTATCTTGCAGCCTTATCCTTTTAGCAATTCAGCTAACATGTTATTCAGTAGGCAACTAGTGGCATAAAGCATATTTCCTGCCCATAAGGAATCTATATTTTTGGTTTTTAAGTTGAATCTAAGTACCATCCCAGAGGTGGCAGGATTAGTTTTTTATTTCTCAAGATCTTATTTTAAAAATTCATGGAAATTTTACCTTTACTTTTGCATAAGAAACATTTGAACATTTATGGTTATGATCAGGAATATAAACATTTGATAAAAATAAAGCTCAAATTTGTTATACTTCTTTTCTATGTGGGTACTGATTTTATAGTAAATCTTTGCAAAGCTCAGAAAAGAATGTGATCAAAATTATTCTGGTTATTAAAATATATTTAAGGAGAGTAAGTCCACCCCAGGGAGCTGCTATAACTAAAAGGTTACTTTGAATTACTTGAATTAATGACTTTAGTGTTGACAGGTAGAAATGAAGTTCAGATTTTTGATAAGATGGCGGCGAGAGGAGTGCATTGCCCCCGTGTGCTGCTTCACTGTGTGGGAGTATGACAAGTCAGGACGGCTAAAGGCTATCTTGTTAGGAATTTCCAGCAATAGTGGGGTGCTCTGGAACCTGGAGGAAGGATTTCCATCGCACGAGGATCGGCTACGGGGACTCAAACGCAAGAGGTTTGTCGCACGGAGGGTAACACTGCTTATTCAGCAAATCGCCCCGCGGCTAGAGTCTGCAGCACGCGCTGGGATAGAGACGCAGGGTTACAGCGCTGCAGTTTCTGCCAGCCGCGCAAGCACCGTACTCAGGGCTGAATTCTGGGTTCGAGACGGGGGAAGGAAGCCGTCCATCTCGGTTCTCCACACCGGTCAGACCACAGAGGAGGCCAGCAGCCACCATGTTGGAAAACTGACATCACCTTCCCTGTTTTCGACTGACCGCAGCTCATTCAGCCATAGAACAGGTAATTTCAGGCTGCAATTCGCCTGCGGCTTGCAGACAGATTGCTAGGGTTCAGCGCCTGGGTGCTTCTTAGAATCTGATCTTATCGGAGCGAACACCGAGCGCGGGGCGGCTGAGTTCCAGCTCCCGGAACCGTCGCGGAACCGCCCTGGCCCAGGGCTGCGGAGCCTGCGGAGGCTGCTTCTTGGACCCTGCTCCTATCAGAGCATACACCAAGCACTAAGCGGCCGAATTCCGGCTTCCGGAACTGAGCCCGCGGGGACTGCTTCTTGGAGCCTACTCTTATAGGAGCTTACACCGAGCACGGAGCGGCCGAGTTCTGGCTCCCGGAACTTCCCTGGCCCGGGGCTAGGAGCCCGCGGAAACTGCTTCTCGGTCCGGGTCCTGCTGAGGGCCGGTCAGGACTCACCCGTTGCTTTGGTTGCCCTGCAAGGGGAACGAAATGCTGCCATTCGCATAGGATACCAACATGGCAGAGATCTGATGTCATCAGAAAGCGGCGGAGGAGAGAACTTCATCAATACCAGCGGCGACATAAACAGTTGGTCTCCTGGTAGGGGGGGTGAGGCACAGACACCCGAGTCTCCTCAATTTGTCGTCGAGCCAGAGGGGAGGAGCCGGGCCGCCGCCAGCGCCCGGAGCAGGCCCAGCGGCTCGCCAGCGTGGTGACCGCATGACCCCAATTGGAGAGGGGGCGGAGCGGAGCCGTCACCCGCACCCGCAAGGTGGGCAGACCCGCGACCCAGTGGTACATGGGCGTGGTAGGAGGGGCAGGGCAGAGCCGCCGTTCGCGCTTGCAAGGTAAACAGACCTGTGACAGCCTGGCGGGTCAGGCCCAGTGGCCTGCCAGTGTGGTACACACGTCACCCCAACTGGAGTAGGGGCAGAGCAGATCCTTCTCCCACGCCCAGATCAGGCCCTGCCGGTGTGGTGGTCACGTGACCCCAATTGGAGTGGGGGCGGAGCAGAACCGCCACCCGTGCCCGCAGGGTGAGCAGACCTGTGACCAACCTGCAGATCAGGCCCAGGGGTCTGCAGGCGTGGTAGGAGGGGCAGGGCAGATCCGCCGCCCGCGCCTCCAAGGTAGGCAGACCTGCAACAGACCGGCGGATCAGGCCCAGGAGCCTGCCGGCGTGGTACACACACCACCCTAATTGGAGTAGGGGCAGAGCAGAGTCGCCGCCCGTGCCAGGAACAGGCCCAGCGTCCTGCAGGCGGGGTAGTCACGACACCCCAATTGGAGTAGGGGCAGAGCAGAGCCTCCACCCGTGCCCGAAAGGTGGGCAGATCTGCGACCGACCAGAGGGACAGGCCCAGTGGCCTGCCGGTACGACAGACACGTCACCCCATTTGGAGTAGGGGCAGAGTAGAGCCGCTGCCCGCGCCTGCAGGGTAGGCAAACCTGCAACCGACCTGCGGATCAGGCCCGGTGGCCTGCCGGCGTGGTACACTCGTCACCCCAATTGGAATAGGGGCAGAACAGAGCCGCCGCCAGCGCCCAGAACAGGCCCAGTGACCAGCCGGCGTGGTAGCCACGACACCACAATTGGAATAAGGAGAGAGCAGAGCCGCCGCCAGCGCCTGCAGGAAAGATACGCAAGCAGTATGAAAAGACAAGGAAAGAAAGGACCACAAGCAATGCAGGTCAACGCAACTTTAGAAGAGGTAACAGCTGCAGCAGATGGAATGTCAGATAAAGAATTCAGGATATACATGCTTCAGATGATCTGGAGTATCAAGGAAGACATTAAACAGCAAAATCAGACAATGAAAGATCACTTTGACAATGAATTACGCAAACAAATCCAGGAAGCAAAGGATCAACTATACAGGAGATAGAGGTTATAAAAAACAAACAAACAGAAATCCTAGAAATGCAGGAAGCAATAAACCAACTTAAAAACTCAATGGAGAATACTACCAGCAGAGTAGAACACTTAGAAGATAGAACATCAGACAATGAAGACAAAGTATTTCAACTGGAAAAGAACATAGACAGCTCAGCAAGACTGTTAAGAAACCATGAGCAGAACATCCAAGAAATATGGGATAACATTAAGAGACCAAACTTAAGAGTCATTGGGATACAGGAAGGTACAGAGCTCCAAACCAAAGGAATGAGCAGTCTATTCAATGAAATAATACGAGAAAACTTCCCAGACTTGAAGAATGAGACAGAATCCCAAATCCTAGAAGCCTACAGGACGCTGAATGTACAAAATTATAAGAGATCCACACCTAGACACATTATAATGAAGATGCCCAACATACAGAATAAGGAGAGAATTTTAAAAGCTACAAGAGAAAGGAAGCAGATTACATTTAGGGGTAAGCCAATCAGGATAACAGCTGATCTTTCAACACAGACTCTGAAAGCTAGAAGATCCTGGAATAACATATTTCAAACACTGAAAGAAAATGGGTTCCAACCAAGAATTGTGTATCCAGCGAAATTAAGCTTCAGGATGGAAGATGAAATTAAAACCTTCCACGATAAACAAAAGTTAAAAGAATATGCAGCTAGAAAACCATCTCTTCAAAACATCCTCGCCAAAGCATTACAGGAAGAGGAAATGGAAAATAACAATGAAAACCAACAGTGGGAGGTAGGACAGTAAAGGGGGGGAAAACAATCAAAGAGGAAAACAAACCATGTTTAGTAACATAAATAAACAAATATGGCTGGAAGAACAACCCATATCTCAATAATAACCCTAAATGTTAATGGCTTAAACTCACCAATTAAGAGACACAGGCTAGTAGAATGGATCACAAAACAAGACCCAACAATATGCTGCCTACAGGAGACGCATTTGATAGGAAAAGACATACATAGGCTGAAGGTGAAAGGTTGGGAAAAATCATATCACTCATATGGACTTCGGAAACAAGCAAGAGTGTCCATACTCATATCAAATAAAATAGATTTCAAGCCAAAGTTAATCAAAAGGGATAAAGAGGGACACTACATACTGCTTAAGGGAACCATACACCAACAAGACATAACAATCATAAATATTTATGCCCCAAACAATGGTGCAGCTATGTTCGTCAAACAAACTCTTCTCAAGTTCAAGAGTCTAATAGACCACCATACCATAATCATGGGAGACTTCAACACACCTCTCTCGCCACTGGACAGATCTTCCAAACAAAAGTTGAATAAGGAAACTATAGAACTCAATAACACTATTAATAACCTAGACCTAATTGACATATATAGAGTATACCACCCAACATCAAGCAGTTACACTTTTTTCTCAGCAGCACATGGATCCTTCTCAAAAATAGATCATATATTATGTCACAGGGCAACTCTTAGACAATATAAAGGAGTAGAGATAATACCATGCGTCTTATCTGATCATAATGGAATGAAACTGAAAATCAACGATAAAAGAAGGAAGGAAAAAGCGTACATCACTTGGAGAATGAACAATAGGTTACTGAATGATCAATGGGTTATAGAAGACATCAAGGAGGAAATTAAAAAATTCTTAGAGATAAATGAAAACACAGACACAACATATCGGAATCTATGGGACACACTGAAAGCAGTTCTAAGAGGAAAATTCATTGCTTGGAGTTCATTCCTTAAAAAAAGAAAAAACCAACAAATAAATGATCTCATACTTCATCTCAAAATCCTTGAAAAAGAAGAGCAAAACAACAGCAAAAGAAGTAGAAGGCAAGAAATAATTAAAATCAGAGCTGAAATTAATGAAATCGAAACAAAAGAAACAATTGAAAAAATTGACAAAACTAAAAGTTGGTTCTTTGAAAAAATAAACAAAATCGACAGACCCTTAGCGATGCTAGCGAAGAGAAGAAGAGAGAGAACTCAAATTACTAGCATACAGGATGAAAAAGGCAATATCACAACAGACACTTCAGAAATACAGAAGATAATCAAAAACTATTTTGAATCCTTATACTCCAATAAATTAGAAGATAGTGAAGGCATAGATAAATTTCTTAAGTCATATGATCTGCCCAGATTGAATCAGGAGGATATAGAAAACCTAAACAGACCAATATCAATTGAGGAGATAGAAGAAACCATAAAAAGACTACCAACTAAGAAAAGCCCAGGACCGGATGGGTATACAGCAGAATTTTACAAAACCTTTAAAGAAGAACTAATACCAATACTTTTCAAGCTACTTCAGGAAATAGAAAAGGAGGGAGAACTTCCAAATTCATTCTATGAGGCCAACATCACCCTGATACCTAAACCAGACAAAGACACTTCAAAGAAAGAAAACTACAGACCAATATCTCTAATGAACCTAGATGCAAAAATCCTCAATAAAATTCTGGCGAATTGGATACAAAAACATATCAAAAAAATTGTACACCATGATCAAGTAGTATTCATCCCTGGGATGCAAGGGTGGTTCAATATACGGAAATCAATAAATGTTATTCACCACATCAATAGACTTAAAAATAAGGACCATATATGATCATCTCGATAGATGGGGAAAAAGCATTCGACGAAGTACAGCATCCCTTTATGTTCAAAACTCTAGAAAAACTAGGGATAACAGGAACATACCTCAATATTGTAAAAGCAATCTATGCTAAGCCTCAGGCTAGCATCATTCTGAATGGAGAAAAACTGAAGGCATTCCCTCTAAAATCTGGAACAAGACAGGGATGCCCTCTCTCTCCACTTCTGTTCAACATAGTTCTCGAAACACTGGCCAGAGCAAGTAGACAGACGAAAGAAATTAAAGGCATAAAAATAGGAAAAGAAGAACTTAAATTATCACTATTTGCAGATGATATGATTTATACCTAGCAGACCCAAAAGGCTCTACAAAGAAACTATTAGAGCTAATAAATGAATTCAGCAAAGTGGCAGGATATAAAATCAACATGCATAAATCAAAGGCATTCCTGTATATCAGCGACAAATCCTCTGAAATGGAAATGAGGACAACCACTCCATTCAAAATATCTTCAAAAAAAATAAAATACTTGGGAATCAACCTAACAAAAGAGGTGAAAGACTTATACAATGAAAACTACAGAACCCTAAAGAGAGAAATAGAAGAAGATCTTAGAAGATGGAAAAATATACCCTGTTCATGGATAGGCAGAACTAACATCATCAAAATGGCGATATTACCAGAAGTTCTCTATAGGTTTAATGCAATGCCAATCAAAATCCCAATGGCATTTCTTGTAGAAATAGAGAAAGCAATCATGAAATTCATATGGAAAAATAAAAGACCCAGAATAGCAAAAACAATGCTAAGCAGGAAGTGTGAATCAGGTGGTATAGCGATACCAGACTTCAAACTATACTACAGAGCAATAGTAACAAAAACAGCATGGTACTGGTACCAAAACAGGTGGGTGGACCAATGGTACAGAATAGAGGACACAGAAACCAATCCACAAAACTACAACTATCTTATATTTGATAAAGGGGCTAAAAGCATGCAATGGAGGAAGGATAGCATCTTCAACAAATGGTGCTGGGAAAACTGGAAATCCATATGCAACAAAATGAAACTGAATCCCTTTCTCTCGCCATGCACAAAAGTGAATTCAAAATGGATCAAGGAGCTTGATATCAAATCAGAGACACGCCGTCTGATAGAAGAAAAAGTTGGCTACGATCTACATACTGTGGGGTCGGGCTCCAAATTCCTCAATAGGACACCCATAGCACAAAAGTTAATAACTAGAATCAACAAATGGGACTTACTCAAACTAAAAAGTTTTTTCTCAGCAAAAGAAACAATAAGAGAGGTAATTAGGGAGCCTACACCCTGGGAACAAATCTTTACTCCTCACACTTCAGATAGAGCCCTAATATCCAGAGTATACAAAGAACTCAAAAAATTAGACAATAAGATAACAAACAACCCAATCAACAAATGGGCCAAGGACCTGAACAGACACTTCTCAGAGGAGGACATACAGTCAATCAACAAGTACATGAAAAAATGCTCACCATCTCTAGCAGTCAGAGAAATGCAAATCAAAACCACCCTAAGATACCATCTCACGCCAGTAAGATTGGCAGCCATTATGAAGTCAAACAACAACAAGTGCTGGCGAGGATGTGGGGAAAAGGGTACACTTGTACATTGCTGGTGGGACTGCAGATTGGTGCAGCCAATTTGGAAAGCAGTATGGAGATTTCTTGGAAAGCTGGGAATGGAGCCACCATTTGACCCAGCTATTCCCCTTCTTGGTCTATTCCCTAAAGACCTAAAAAGAGCATGCCACAGGGACACTGCTACATCGATGTTCATAGCAGCACAGTTCACAATAGCAAGACTGTGGAACCAACCTAGATGCCCTTCAATAGACGAATCGATAAAAAAATGTGGCATTTATACACAATGGAGTATTACTCTGCATTAAAAAATGACAAAATCATAGAATTTACAGGGAAATGGATGGCATTAGAGCAGATTATGCTAAGTGAAGCTAGCCAATCCCTAAAAAACAAATGCCAAATGTCTTCTTTGATATAAGGAGAGTAACTAAGATCAGAGTAGGGACGAAGAGCAGAAGAAGATTAACATTTAACAGGGATGAGAGGTGGGAGGGAAAGGGAGAGAGGAGGGAAAGGGAGAGAGAAGGGAAATTGCATGGTAATGGAAGGAGACCCTCAGGGTTATACAGTGGAGGGGGTAGAGAGAGAGGAGGGGAGGGGAGGGGAGGGGAGAGGTGGGGAGGGTGGAGGATGGGAAAGGCAGCGGAGCACAACAGACACTAATATGGCAATTTGTAAATCAATGGATGTGTAACTGATGTGATTCTGCAATCTGTGTATGGGGTGAAGGTGGGAGTTCATAACCCACTTGAATCAAAGTGTGGAATATGATATGTCAAGAAATTTGTAATGTTTTGAACAACCCACAATAAAAATTTAAAAAAAAAAAAAAAAAGGAAGATGGGGCCTAAATCAACAACAACAACAACAAAAAGAAATGAAGTTCAGGTCATCTCCTCTCTGTAGGATATTTTGCCAGTGGGGGTTGGGTTACATTTTTTATGATAGATGGTTTTTTAATGTCACCAGTAGGAGGGCCTGAGCTGACATTTATGAAGCTTTATTCTGTTTATATAGCATGCCTCTTCCGCCAAGTAAGACCCATGTTTTCCTTCCTCTTAGGTTCTTGAAGAACATAGAAAAATTATAAGAGGATTACTATGTAGTCCTTATCTGACAGTAGGAATTCTAGACATGATTCCAATCTGTCATTATCAGGTTGAAAATTTTCTGTGTGGCTTAACCCTTAAAACACAGTAGTTTGCTACATGAATACCTAAGATACACAAATATTCTAAGTTAAGCATTTCAATTGATAATTGGTACACAAAAGTCATTGGTATTACTGTTAAAATTAACTTTTAATCAGAATAGTCTTTCAAATTTTAATGATATTTTTTGGTATCAAGGAGTGAATGCAGCAGTGCTTAACTAACACTGAGCCATCCCCTAGCCCCTATATATAATAAAAAATATGATTTTTATGACATTATATATATATATGTACATATATATGTATATGTGTGTGTGTGTATATATATATATATATATATATATATATATATATATATATATAAATATGTTTTTAATTTTGAGAGAGCATCTTGCTAAGTTACTCAGGGCCCTGCTAAGTTGCTGAGGCTGGCTTTGAACTTGAGATCCTCTTGCCTCAGCCTCGTGAGCCACTTGGATTACAGGCATGTGCCACCACACTCAGCTAATAATTTTATTCTTTGTTGCCCATGTTTTATAGTTGACAAAACTAAAATAGTTACAAAAACATTTTCTTCAAAAAGAAATTATTTTTTCCATTTAGTATTCATTTGATGAAATGTCTTCTGGTCCAGTCATCCTTTTCTGGCATCTGTATGCCCCACTGAGCTCTCCTTTTTCTGAATTGTTCTCACATTTATGGACTATGTTGTGTAAGTTAGCACGTAATAGCACTCAAGTCATTTTGCAAATACTAGTTTTGTTGCCTTGTTTAACCCCTTAAATACAAAGTCCATGCCTTACACTTTATTTCTCCTAAGAGTTATGCTTATACAAAGATATGTTGTAACTGCTTGTGATGTATTGCCCCTGTATCTGGTACTGTACTTGATATTTTCCAGTTTTTAACCCTTGTGAATAATGAAGTTCTATCTGAAAATTTATAAATATCTGAAGAGATTTTGAAAACAAAACTTAAATCCTGTATTTTTAATATCATATTTCTTTCTAGAATAACATCTTGCCATCTGTGGCATACTGTAAAAACACTGATATATTTTAATCATTTACTCACTTACACTCCCACCTCATTCTATAGGCTTGTTGAGGCAGTTTACAAAAATATACAATAACCTGGAAACCATAAAGTACTTAGGCTTGAATTAGACCATCTGGGTTTGAATTCCAGCTCCCTATTAGTTCCGTGTCTTTGGCAAGCTGCTTAATCTCTCTAAGCTTAAGACTTGAATTATAGAAAAGATTAATATGAGTACTAAATAAACTAATTTATGCAAAGTATTTAGCACAGTATTTGACACATAGAGTACAGTGGATGTTAGATAAAAAACAATAACAATAAGGTAAATTAGAAACAAACAAACCCAAGTACCAGAAGAAATATAATTGAAAAGATTCTATCCTAGGAGGTTAATCTGCAATTATACATGAAAGTCTGGCTATGAATTAGAACCTGAGACCTGATGACCAAAACATAGTGGAATCAGGACCATCTTTGGGGAAGGGATATTTTTTACTGGCTTTGATATAAAATTAGCCCCTGTGTGCAGCTTCATGTGGGAAAGCATGAGGATGTAATATACAGTGCTGCCAAGTCTTGACATTAAACACACTCGGCGTTAGGTGGTAGTCTCCTTAAACTTGTTTGAAATGTGCCAAAGGCATAATATAAAATTCATGAGGGCTCCAAAAACAATGTTACATCAGATATAGACTTTTCTAGAAACTCAATTTTTTTAAACATGCAAACTAAAGTTTATAGAAGAGATCTGTTTCTTCTCTACTTTTACACAACATGGGATTTGGAAATTCTCTCCAACCTTATCAAGAATACCTTTTATCCATAAATGCCTTCTTTCTCATATGCCAGCATACAGATCACTTCCTGCCTAGTTTGAATTCATCATCCTTTTATTCAGCTGCCATTAGATGTCAGGCTTTGTGCTGGATGCTGGGTAGGTCTGTTCTCCACAAGGAGCTCAGTCTGCTCCTTCTTCAGGTAAATCTTGACCCTTTTGACCCACTGGACATTTCTTAGATATCATCATATTCTTCGAACCTACCAGGTATCTGGCCCATAGTATAGACATCAACATTATCAACAGATAATGCAAAGTAGAGGCATGAAGGAGATTCTTGCAGTGCTGTGTGCTGGTAGAAGTGGAAATGTTGGCCTATAATAATAATTGTTGCCTGTCCTATATAAAATCTCTTTCAAGTTCCATGCCACCTCTGCTAAGTACATTACTCTGTCAGATTCTCTGCTATTTTTGGAAAGTCTAAGAGGGATAATAACAAGCCAGGCTCCCTCCTGTAGTTCATCTGCTATCTGGCTTTCTTCTTGCACATACAGCTAGATTATATTTTCCAATATCCCTTGCAGTTAGGTATGACTGGATAACTGGTTCTGACTAGTGAGATAGGAGCAAAAAAATGATGTATATCCCTTCTAAACTTGACCCATAAAATTTTCCGTGTGCTTTGATTGACTCTCCTCCTTCCCCTGGGTATTGAAACCTAGGGTACCAGGCATTGAAGAGTCGAAGTCTTTGCAGCCTGGATCCCTGAATGAGTGTATGGAACAGAGCTGCTAATCCTCCTGTCTCCTGCTAGTTGGACTTCATTTATGATAAAGAAAGTACCTACTGTGTGAAATCAGTATTATTTTGAGGCTTATCTATTACAACAGCTAGCATTACCTTAACTGATAGAGACTCCTCTTACTGCCTACCCAGTGGAGGCCTTTACTTAGGGAGAGCAGTCTTACCGATGTTCACAAGTTTTATCTTTCAGAAGCTTCTTTCATCCCTGCATGAGAAGTACAATGAAGTAATTGAAATGTAAACTTTGGTCTGTACACGGAAAAGGATTGTGACAGCTAATTCTGTGTGCTGGTGCTAAAGGGATAATTATATTTTGTTTGGTAAGCAATACATCAGTGGTAGAAACAAGAAAAACAAAACAGTTCTAGTTCTCAGTACTTTGTCAGTTCTCTCTCCTCCCAGCCATTATGATGTGATTTCCCCAAGCCAAGCAACATTTAACAAAGAATAGCTGTCTTCTTGAGAAGAAAGGATTTTTTTTCTTGCTCATACATGCCATTTATTGCAATAGAGCACTCTCGTGGGCCAGGACTGAACAGTTTTGAAATACATATTGCAGAATAAGATACCGGTGTTGAATATTATAAGGTAAAGAGCCATTTAGGGTATATGAAAGACTTGATGCTATATGTAATAAATCAGCTTTTAGGGAATGAGGGGAAAAAGGCAGAAGGAATAGGAATTTTTTTTTCAAGAAAGTAGATTGTTGGGCATGTTTGGAAATACCAACAAAACCTCTCAAAGCTGACAACTACATTTTCTGAGGAATACTGAAATAGTTGTTACGAGGACATACAGTGCAACACATAAGCACTTAAGTTCTGAATGTGGGTATCCAAGATTCATACCATGTCCTACTACTGCCTGTCTCTGTGACCTTGAACATGGCATTCTAATCTCTTGGTGCCTTAGTTTCCTTTTTGGAAAATGAAGAAAAACATACTACCCAAGAATAAAGGAAATAATCTGTGCAAAATAGCACAATTCCTTGTGGAATAATTTGCTGTGATGATACTATATTATTAATAAAAAATTTTATTATTAATCACAATTATTTTTAGTGATTCAAGGTTATCCAAACGGTATCTCCAGATAGTTAGGGTCATGGCATTAAGTAATGTGGGCATATCTTTTTGTTTCTATTAAGCCTCAAAGCTAATGCTGATGAACCCCACTAGAAGTAAGGGAGGACTGAGACACTAAGTTTATGTGACCTGTTTGGTCTTTGTGAGTCATGCAGTATTCGTTGAGCACCTATTAGTGAGTTGGTGATGAATTACTACTGAAGGCATCTCGATAGATTTATGACAAGTGACTAAGGAAGGGTTAACAGGTGTGGCTAGGTGTCAATTTGTGTGTTCACTGTTAGCAGTCAGGGGTAACATCTTTTGATTTTCACCGTTGGCTCTTCCAACATAATTATCTCATACTTAAGGGTTTGAAATTTTGTACCTCTGCTGTACACATTTACCCATGTCACAAAATAAATGTTCTTATTTCATCACATAAAGAATAATCATCTACTCTTTTGCACAGATCTCTAATAAAAAGTAAAGAAAGTAGAAATACTTTCTTTTCCTAGTTTATGATAGTATTTTACCTCCTAAATTTTACAGGAGAGTTGTTTTAGGTAGCACAATTGCTAAGGCTTCCTCAATCTTGTCGTATAAATATGGAAAATAGTGGAAAGTTTTTAGATTTCTAAGGTAGCTTTTTATATTATTCTGAAATTAGAGGACCAGAACACAATTGTAATAAAAATATTGGCCAGAGTTTGAGATTACTAATAAGATTACTGGAGAGTTGTGTATTCAAATTTAAGCATAAGAACCACAGCTCTACAAATGCCTTTAAGGTGATATTACTAACCGGTCCCTTCTATGGATTGCTTAGTTTTGCTAGTTTATTTTCTAGGAAGTGGGGTAGGCTTAATTGATTCTTCCATTGTCATGATGTTTAGAAATAGTTGGTTTTTTTTTTTTTGAGAGAAATCAATTCTAACCTTACGTCTTCCCTAGAAAATGTTGGAGGATATAGGAGGACTGGCTTTCCTTCTTCTATCTTTAGTACCAGAGAAGACATTTTTATTGTACACTTTATTGTTTTTCCCTTCAGCTAATGCCATTAGTTACTTTAAAGGCTGTAGTTCCCAATTATCTAATCAAAAACAATAAAGAGACTTTAGAAATCTAACTCAGGAGAATTTCAGAACTGCCACATTATACCAGCCAGCCAGATCTAAAAATAATTTAAAAGCCTTCAGACTGGAGTCACCCTGGTGGAAAATGGTTTGATTACCTTAGATTACCTCGTTGTCTAAGTTTTAGACAACACCTAGAATTTTGAAGTGGTGTAAAGAGAGAGGCTCTATTATTGCAAGATTTTGTGTATGCCAAAGCCTTCACACTTGAGAGTAACTTCAAGAATTATATTTAATCTAAAATATCAATGAGATCAAATACATTTGATCTAAATTATAACCAAAAAGTATATTTTAATACAGTCCCATACACAAAGAGGCTCGTCTTTGTCTACTTGTAAATCCTGCAATTGATTGCAGTTAACGTGCAACCACATGATGTGGTTTCAGGTCTTGGGAAACCACGTCTTAAAGATGGATCACTAATTTGGATTTTGTTATTGAATCAAATCAATTTTGAATGAATTAATTGTATGTGTTGGAATACTTTCGATTTTTATTTTAGTGTTAGTGAAATTCTAGAGTACATCTTGAAAAGAAATAGAAGTAACATCACCCTTAATGATACAAATGAAACTCTTTCCATTGTGTACCTCTGTATCAACATTCACAATGAAGACTCTATCCAGACATTATTCATTTCTGAGAAATGTGGCACTATCTAGAGAGCATTGCAATTGTTTAGCTAAAGTAAATACTTTATTTGACTTCTTTGGAAATTAATTAAGTGTGCATGCTACCACTGATGATCTAGACTGACTTTTTAGTTGAAAAATAGTCTGGTTAGGGCTAGGATATAGCTTAGTGGCAGAGTGTTTGCCAAGCTTGTGGGAGGCCTGGGTTGGATCTGCAGCACTAGAAAAACAAAACAAAACAAACAAACAAACAAAAAACAGTTAAAATGATGACTGAGGCACATATAAGGGATAGGAAAACTGTTTAGATGTTTCTTAGTCAATTATGAGGCATGTGAGATAATGTGTCCAGTAAAAATAACATTTATTGCATTATGGATCCACTTAAGTAAGGTCATCCCAGTGATTTTTTATTGTATGGCATACTTGTGACTTTTCCCTTTTTGAGTGCTGGATATTTTCATATTCCTAGAAACATGCTTGAGCCTTGTTCTGGGACATAGCTCAGTTACTTGGAAATAGTATCATCTTTTGGGGTTTTGCTTTTAAGATTACTTAGGTGAGACTAAAGTAGTGGTTAGGGCTTATTTACTAACACAAGACCCTCTTGAGTACTTGACAAGTCCCAGAAATCCTGAGGTTTTCCACCTTGGCTGGTGGAAGCAGGTACTATTTCCAACCTCATATGGTTTCCAGAATTGCTCTCTATCACACTCTTGGGAGGTTCTTTCCTTGGCTTTGAAAAATTTCTATACATGCTTTTGTTGAACAGTTAGTTCTCTTCTGGAAACCCTCTGTAGGTCTCTGGAGTTTTCTCTTTGAAGGCTGTCTCCTCTCTGGTGTTTTGCCCTAGCACACCAGCTACCTTGTCTCTTTAGACTCCTGGCTGGAATCTTCAACTCAGTGATTCTTTGTGCCTGTACCTCTCAGAATATCTCAGGCTTTGAGCTGGGGCTACTCATTTATTTCTCATGTCTCAGGTGTTACTGGTTTTGTTGCTGATGCACGCTAGAATTTCACTTATACTAAAATAAAAATCGAAAGTATTCGAACACATACAACATATATAAAGCAATGTCTCGAGAATCATATAACTGAAAATATATATATATATATATATATATATATATATATATATATATATATATATATATATATATCTTTTCAGTTATTTCAGGAAAGAGAGTAAGTCTACACCCTGTTGATCCATTCTGGTCAGAAGCAGACAAAAGTTAGACCAAATTTTAAAGGAATATTGACTCTGTAGTTTAATAGTCTAAAACTTAGGGTGAGTTTCTGAAGATATTATCTCCAAAAGAGATCATTTTTTAGGGAAGGAGCTCCTGACTTAATCAAGGCAGAACCAGCTGATTTTTTAATCTCTCTAGCTATAAAACCTGTTGTGATAATATATTTTTTAAAATCACACTTAAAGCAATGTCTCAGTTAATATTTTAATTCAGATAATGCAAAGTTACCATATATTAAAATAATTACTTTTAAAAAACCTGTTACTTCTCTCTCCCTCCAACAGATAATGAAGATAAAATACAGTTGTTATGAGGCATTGTAAGTTGTCTCTACACTCTTTTGGAAAACTAAAACTGTTTATTCACAAGCATAAAAATTGTCATCTCCAGCCAGGTGTGGTGGTGCACAACTGTAATCCCAGTGACTGGGGAGAAGGATCACAAGTTCAGAGCCAGCCTTTGCAACAGTAAGGCACTAAAGCAACTAAAGCAACTCAGTGAGACCCTGTCTCTAAACAAAACACAAAATAGGACTGAGAAATCAATGTAGTTCAGTGGTTGAGAGCCCCTGAATTCAATCCTTGGTACTCCCCTCCCCCAAATTGTCATATCCTCTGAACCATTAACCTCAATTGTGGAATTATAGCCAGTGTAAATAATATAAGGTACATAAAAAGCTTTATCTCCAGCTTTGTAAATTATGGTGCTAATCATGATGGAGAAAAATGGAAATAATCTTAATGTCAGAGTAGGTGCTCACTAAGATATGAATACACAGAACATATAAAGAACACTTCCAACTCATCAATAGAAATCAACTTAATTTAAAAATGGGAGGACTCAAATAGCCATTTCTCCAAAGAAGATACACAAATGGTTAAAAAGCATCACTAGTGCTCAGCATCACTAGTATTTAGGGGAATGCAAATCAGAAACACAAAATACTACTTCACACTCATTAGGATTGCTAATATTTAAGAGGAAAAAAAATCCAAAAATAAGTGGTAGAGAAATTGGATCTCTTGTTCTTATCTGATGGGAATGTAAATGGTGCAACTACTGTGTAAAATAGTTCAGTGGTTCCTCAAAATGTTAAGCATGTGACCATGTGACCCAGAAGCTCTGCTTTGAGCTGTGTATATCCAAAATAATTGAAATCAGGGATACAAACAGGTGCTTGTATACCGATGTTCATAGTAGCATTATTCACACTAGCCTTTAATAGGTGAACATATCTGGGTGTGATGGTGTACCCCTGTAATTCCAGTGACTGGGGAGGCGGAGGCAGGAGGATCATGAGTTCAAAGCCAGCCTCAGCAACTTAGAGAGGTCCTAAGCAACTTTGTGAGACCCTGTCTCCCAAAGGAGAGAAAACTAAAAAATAAAAAGGGTTGGGGATGTGCCTCAGTGGTTAAATGACCCTTATTAGTTCAATCCCCAGTACCCAAAACGAAAAAACAAAATAGGTGG
Source organism: Marmota monax (assembly GCF_021218885.2). NCBI lineage: Eukaryota > Metazoa > Chordata > Mammalia > Rodentia > Sciuridae > Marmota > Marmota monax. The sequence continues at coordinate 23,336,612 of NW_026692781.1, forward strand.
ACACAACTCAGATGTCCACCAATAGAAGAATACATGAGCAAATGTGATATATACATATGTTGGAGTATTATTTAGCCTTTAAAAGGAAGGAAATTCTGAAACTTGCTGCAACATGGATGAACCTTTAAGACGTTATGTTAAGTGAAATAAGCCAGAAACAAAGAGGACAAATACTGTATGATTCTAGTTATGAGATACCCAGAGTAATGACCTTCATGGAAATAGAAAGAAAAGGGGTTGCCAAGGCCTGAAGGGGAGGGATTAAAGAATGGTACAGATTTTGTTTCAGGTGAAAAAGTTCTGGAGATGGGTGTTGTTGATGGTTGCAGAATGGTGTGAGTGTACTTAATTCCATTGAACCGAATGTATAAAAATGGTCAAAGTGGTGAACTTTATGCTATGGATATTTTACCAATGTACGTGTGTGTGTGTGTGTGTGTGTGTGTGAGAGAGAGAGAGAGAGAGAGAGAGAATGCATGTGTTTAAAATTTAAATAATTCACATTCTAAATGGGGTAACTGAAGGAGTTCTAAGCAGACATTTGATGCCTCCTGTTTCTCTCCTTCTCCAGGAGTGACACACGCGGCCATCTGGGCAGCATGTATTTCTTACCTCAGTGCAGCTGTTCCCCCGGAGCTGAGGACGTCTGCACAGGGCATCCTGCAGGGCCTTCACCTGGGATTGGGGAGAGGATGTGGTGCCATGATTGGAGGCGTGTTAGTCAATTATTTTGGTAAAAAGGACTTTCTTTTTTCCTTTGGTGAAAACATAATTTTTCAGCAATACTTCATGAACACTCACATTATTACTGAATATTGCCAGAAGCTAAATTCCAGTATTTGTATTCTGTTTCTAAATTTCAGGCTAGTTATAATTCTAAAGCATGTGGTTAGGTTGTTAAGATGATTAAAGGCAGCCTATAATTGTGCCCACACTCCTTTGACTAACAGTTTAATGAGATGCTACATAGATACTTCAAGGGAGCCCAAAAAAATGAATAAGCACATATGTTTTTGGTTTACAGTGTGGTACCCCAAACATGATGATGATAAAGCTAAAGAAAAGAAAATTCATCATTTGAACCAGGAGAGCCTAACTAACTGTATACTGATGTTGATCATGTTAGTACATCTGTATTAACACAGCCTGTCTGCCTCATCAGATCTCCTTTATTGGAAATATAGGGCCCAGGGTGGAAATGAGATTATTCTGCTCTAGGGACTGTGACTGCTCAGTCATGGTGAGTTGGGCCCAGAGACATGTGAGTTTATAACACCATATAAGCTCTGCCATCCCACTACAGATTAATAGGGCTGTTAGTAAAAAGGTAGGTAAATGGTGTTTACAAAGAAGAGAATGCCATTGAATATTAGATGTTGCAATGGAAGGCAGTGAAAGACTATCCCTTATAATCCTTTAAAAATGCAGTTTTATAATTGACAAACAACAGAACCAGTGCCAGCGCCAGGGGCACCTTTAGGGAAAGCTAGCGGAAGGGCACTGTCCTCTGATTCACTGAAAGCTGTGCTTCCTGTGCCTGAACTTTAGAACATTGACAGTTTGGGAGGAGGGCTATCTGCATTTCCTGGAATTCCTCTACGGTCCTGTGATTGTTTTCACAGGGGCTGCTGCAACCTTCCGAGGCATTGGCATGGCCTGTCTGGTGATCCTCCTGCTCTTTGCCCTGATCCAGTGGCTGGCAGTGCCAGATGAGGAAGAAGGTAAACATTTCCATTCTTTCTTGATGTTGCTAATGGTCCAGACCATGAGGAATTTCACAGGTGCCCCTCAGAAACCTGGAAGTAGTAATGGTATACGATGGGCCTACCTGGGTGGATTTCCTCAGTGGTGTACCGATGCACTCGTGTGTGCCATGTTAGAGAGAAGCCTCCTTCTCTGCTAAAAAGAATTATATTAGGAAGCTTGAACATTCTTGTTTTGTTTTATGGTACTGGTTTTAAATTTCCCTGGTATTCTGGAGGGATTTCAATAGTCAAATACATATAAGGCTATAGTAATTTTACTTCTAGGGGTAGGGAGTGGTATTACTATCTATGCCTTTACCTTCATTTGAAGAAAATGAAAGTCTAAACCTGAAATTTGAAGTTTTCCCTGAACTAGATATGGCCTTTAGTAAAATTGTTTTGTCAAGTATAATGTATAGATGAGAATTTAAATCAATCTTGATTGCAGTACTGGAGATTGTACTGGGAATTGAAACTAGGGGCGCTCTACCACTGACCTGTCCTCAGCTCTTTTTATTTTGAGATAAGGTCTGCTAAATGGCCCAGGCTGACCTGGAATTTGCGATCCTCCTTCCTCAGCCTCCTATGTCGCTGGGATTACAGGCATGCACCACTTGTTAAAGCATTTTTTTTTTTTTTTTTGGTGGGGGGAGGACCAGGGATTGAACTCAGGGGCACTTGATCACTGAACCATATCCTCAGCCCTGTTTTGTATTTTATTTAGAAACAGGGTCTCACTGAGTTGCTTTTGCTGAGGCTGGCTTTGAACTTGTGATCCTTCTGTCTCAGCCTCCTGAGCCACTGGGATTACAGGTTTGTGCCACCACACCCAGCTTAAATCAACTTTTTAGTGAAAAGGGTCAACCAGTAGAATACAAATAACTCTTGCTCAGCTCCTTGGTCCCTGTGCAGGGATAGTCTTCTTTGGCTGTCCTATCCTTCCATGAGCCCTGGCTTCAAGTATCCAAAGTACTTCTGTCAGGACAAAAACTTACTTATTACAGAAACCTCATAGGTAGATTTTAATCACTTTGAGTTATTCAGAAAAAAAGAGCAATATTGGGTTTCTTACTTTTGTTCTTTATAATCTCATGTGGATCATACCTCTTATAAGTCTCAGTTTGAGCCTTCAGTAAAAGGCTTCCAGATAGCTTTTGCTGTTTTGGTGCTACCTTTAAAATTGCAATCCTACAAGGGGACCTAAAGCACATTAACTGTAACCTATGCTCCATACAATGTTATATCTAAGTTAAATTGAAAACTAGATTTCTTAAATAAATATAAGTTAATATCTATTAAGCCCTATGAGGAGACCAAGCAAAGAAGTCGTGCACCACATAAAGAAATCCTTGGTAAACAAAAATTTATTAATGTTGCTAAACAAATTAGAATGGGTTTATAGAATTGTCAGTTTACTTATTTAGTTGAGCCAGAGTCTCACTCTGTTGCCCAAGCTGGTCTCAACCCCCTGGGCTCAAGGCAGCCATTCAAGTAGCTGGGATTATAGTTGTGCACCACTGCACCTGGCTTATTTGCCTTTATTTAAATATGTAGAAAACTGAAAAATAATTTGAACATTATTTTCTCTCCAGACAAGACAATGTTGGCAGAAAGGATTCCTGTTCCCTCCAGTCCTGTTCCCATAGCAACCATCGACTTGGTACAGCAACAGACAGAAGATGTCATGCCACGCATTGAGCCCAGACTTCCACCCAAGAAAACCAAGCACCAGGAAGAACAGGAAGATGTGAACAAACCAGCCTGGGGGGTCAGCTCCTCCCCCTGGGTGACTTTGGTCTACGCACTCTACCAAATTAAAGAGATGATGCAACTGACAAGAGACAACCGTGCTTCTGAGATACAGCCTTTACAGGTATTGTTCCTCCACTGGGCTAGCAATGTCACCTTCACTGGAGACACTTCAAGTGGGCTCACTCATTTTAATTATTCATTTTACACTCATTAAGATTTATCGAAAAACTGGTGGGAAACAAGAGACATGCAAACAATTTCAATACTCTGATAGCTGTTATGGCATATTTACATGGGCCCGTAGAAGGAAAATTCTGCCTTATGAAGTTTAGGAAGGCTTTACAAAGGGGATGATAATTCTTAATAAATTCCAATCTTATATACTCCTTTAAAATTTCAGTGTTGATGGATAACAGTTACAGCAAGAGTATATTGTTCTTGCATTCAGGGACTGTATTTACTAAGCTCTATAGTTCCAACATTCTAGTGGTCATGCCATATCATAGGAATGCAATAAATATCTGTTGAATTAATTAACTAATAATTAAGCCACTGTATGGGTTTGTCAGGACCCCCAACTCAGGGGATGATGGTTCTGCAGTGGCCTCACCTGAAAAATAGAAAGTGCAATTATTCTTATCCCTAGATAATCTCTAGTGATCTCTTCTGAGAAAAGTCAAACCATGCTGATAAAGTTAATAGCTGTGTAACTAAAAGCTGTTTCCAGACTTTGGAAAATGAGTATGACTTCTACAAACAGTTTGACCAAAGGAATGAATTTTATTCCCTTTTTTTACCACTTACTTGATAAGTTGTGTCAGCTCCATATTTAGAGTAGCTTCAGAGGAGCCAGAAGAAACAAAGAAATAAAGGAGAAAGACTTAAGGATAATTTGGGTATTTTCTTTTTATAAAATCTGTTGAATTACCTTCATTAAATGTATCTTGACTTTGTAAACCTAAAATCTTTATATAATTTGTGCAAATCTGATTCTTGACTGATAACCATATGCATGCCAGTTTGTGCATGATCCTCCTTAAGATAATAAACTCATATGAATCTTCTGCTAGGTCTGAACTCGACATTGGGGTGGGAGGAGCACAGGGAGGATTTTGTGAGTCTGCCGCCGAGGGCGTAGCATTGTCATCTCTGTGCTCAGCCTCATTTTCACAGAAGCCCATGAGGATTACGCAGCACTAATTTTTTTTTTCTTTTTTTCTGGTGTCTGTTGAGATTAACAAGAACTAGCAGTTTTGGTGTAGTTCTTATGAAAAAGTCATTGTGCTAAAGTTTTTTCCCCATATATTTCAAAATTAACAAAAATGAAACTTTTTAAAAATTATTCAGCTATTAGAAGCAACCCTTTTTAAAAATCATGTTTCCTGGGCTGGGGTTCGATCCTCAGCACCACATAAAAATAAACAAACAAAATAAAGGCATTCTGTCCATCTATAACTACAAAAAAAAATCATGTTTCCTGACCTGAAAACTAATATGGAATTTTACCAAAACATACTGGAGTGAGTACACATACTTATTGCTACCCACCACTGGTTACATAAGTACACGTCCCTTTTTTATGTAGAAGTTCTTTCTCATTTAACTTTTAGTGATTATTTTTATTTTGAAATTGCAAATATACATTAGGATTTTTCATTACAGAAAAATCCCTCATTAACTTAATATTGACAAAACATCTTCTAGCTCTTGAACACCCTGGTCTTAGCAAGTGGCCTGCATTTCACTTATTCCTTGGTACTCATCCAGTGATTTACAGTGACTGGGGAGTCATTAAAATATTTGATGATGTAAATTGTTTACCTAGTAGTGATGGGTGTTTTGGTAAAAATGTTCCTTTATCCACAAGATATGTCTGCTTATAGTGTTTGTGTTTTTCATGCGGCTCTGGCAGTTGCACATAGGAAAAGAAATGAAAGGTAAGACATTCTTTACTTATTCCTCTATTACTTGGTCCCTGGGCACTTCATGATGATCTCCCCACGTTTGCTGTGTCTTACTTGAAAACATATATAAAGGGTTGGTTTCACATTCTTTCTGTTTTTTCCTCCCAGGGGACCAGTGAGAATCAAGAAAATTCTCCAGCTGGTGGAGTCCAGCCTGTCCTGCGTGAGACTCACCCTGACCCACCTAGAAACCAGCCATCCCCTGACGCAGCAGCATCTCAGACGCAGATTAGCTCTGTTCACCCCAGTGTGGACCCACGTGTGGAGGAGAGTGGGGAGCAGCACACTCCGCCTGCCACTGGAGGACGCTGAGGGACCGTGTCCTGCTCATCTCACACCCTGCATGGAATTGGGTTCCTTGGCCAGACCCCATCACAACTCCTGCGGAGGAGCCAGCACCGCATACGCTTCTAAATATCTAAACTCATTAACATGGAAAACACACACACATAAACACACACACACACCTGAGCTACAATACATATGGCAAGAGAAGGTGAACTTCCATAGTCCCATTGGAGTCACAGAAAGGAAATAGCATTCAGTGAGGACTTCAATTCTTGGTTGGTTAGGTGAATGACCACAGAACATTTCTGCCAATGCAGGAAGGCTGGAAACCAGCTGTTACACTAAGTAGAGGGAACATGAGTATTTCAAGGTGAATATTGGTATAATTTCCCTCTTCTGATTATTTATTCTAATTATTGTGTTCTTAATGCCCACTGTAAAGAAATAGAGTACATCTATAATTTTTTTTTCTCTAGAAGAGAACCATTTAAAAAATTGTAAGATATATTAAAAGGTAATCAGATGAAAATAGTACTTATACTTTTTTGTTTAAAATTTTAAAAAGTTAAGTTTCATCATAAGCTTTGCATATCTCCAACAAATATATTTTTATATACATATGGTATATATTGAAAATAGTACTGAGCAGCAAAAGCTGTCATTGACTACTGCAAGCTAAATTGAGCTTTAAAATGCCTTTTGTTTTAAATGGGCTTTGAGAATGACTAGAAATGAGGGAATATTTCAAAGAAACTGACCAAGTCAGTATCCTATGGCTTAACAGGTAAGGGTTTACTAAATATATTATACTGGAAATAGCTTCCATCACTATTTACTATTTTAGAGGGATTTGGGCTCTAGTTAGCTTATATAATAAAACAAAAATCACTGAATTCCTAAGGTTCCTTTAATTACACAATACTATTTACAAAGAACAGTATAAGATTTAAGTGCCTGGGAGAGGGATACAATTTTTAAAACTTACCTAGTAGGTCAGTTTTGTTTGTGAGGTGGTAAATAAGAAATTGGGAATATAAAGGGTGTAACAAGAGGTACTTTCTAAAGAATAAAGAAACAAATCTCAGTGTGTTCTTTCCCAAGAAGATATAGTCAGACACTGGACAATTAGATCTGGGTATGAGACTGTACATATTCAACTATCTTCAGAACAATGGTTTGGTGAATCATGCATAATGCTTGCTGCTAAAAATGAAAGTGGAGGACTAGGGAGAGAGCCACTGCTTCAGCTGAATGAAAGGCAATGGGAGAGAGGAAGGAACAGTTAGAAGCCAGCTCTCGCCTTAGCCTCTGGTCAGACAGGATCATGGTAAAGCCAGGGCCTCCCCATGACACAGCTCTGCCCAGTACTTTATCTGGGAGAAGAAATTGTACACTTGGATATCTAGCTTCACCACAAAACATAGCTTAAAAAGAAATAGAGTTAAGCAAATAGTTATTTTTGCACTTGAACTGAAACGTACTGTACTGTAAATTATCATGACTCATTTTAAGTGACCTTTAAAATCAGATGTATTTATTATGCTTGTGTAATTACAGAAATAAAGAAGTGGGTGACAGGCTGAACCTCACCTATGAATGTACAGTATGTAGATTTGTGAAACTGACTGTAGGAAGTCAAAAACTTATATTGTATCTTGTGTTTACAGTTCTGATTTATTTTCTTGAAAAGCCTGCTGTTTTGGAAATGCACAGTGGACATGTTGAAGTAAAAATAAAACACATTTTTAAATATTTCTTAAATGATAAAGATGTGACCAAAAAAGTAAAAGTCCTTTACTCTGTAATGAATGAGACCAAATGCAACACACCTTTGTCATGAAATGTTTACTGTGGGAATTGATCCAATAATGCAGTAATTTCCAGCCTTTTGAGCTGACACCTTCATGAGTCTGTGGACTTTGTGACTTTTTCTTGTCTTCAAAGTGCCATGGCACTTTAAAAAACATTAAAGTGAATTCAAATTAAATCTTGATTTGAGAATTTTATAACCCCCCTTGAGATCCCTAGAAATACTCAGGGATGTCACAAAACCCAGGCTGGTAATCACTGCCTTAATGACTTATTTTCTACTTTTTCCCCTATGATCATAGAAATAGCAGATTACCCCAGGGTGCTGAGTTCGTCTGGATGCAAAGAGGCTGGTTGCTAATTATTAAACTAGTCCTCAAAGCCTTAAACAGAATAATAGCTTATAATACATTTCAATGGCAGTCACTTCCTGAAAAACTTAAGGACTCATAGGGAGGACAGTGCTCCTCTACTGGCCTGTGAATTTTGCCATGGCCCTAAGAAGCAGTTAGCTGAAAGCTTCCTACGGTTTTGCAGTTCCTTTCAATACTTCTAGTGCTGCCGGGGCCACTGTTTAAGCAATGTTCCTCTCAGCCAATCTGAGGTTAAGCTGTCAATCTAGGAAAAGAGGAGCCACATCCATGGTGATTGGGTGCTTGTTATGTGCTAAAGAAATTATTTTGTCCTTACAAAACTCCTCTGTGGTACATATCACTGGCCCCATTTTAAATATGAGAATTCTGAAGCTAACAGAGCTTAAATTATAGGATTACAGTCACAAAACTAGGATTCAAAGTCAGATCCTCCTAATGTCAAAGTCCTGGTCCACCCAGCACCTTCCTCCATCCCAGGGGGTGGGGAGGCCATTCCCCACCTAATGTTATGGTAGAGCAAGCCTAAAGCAGCCCTGGCCTGAACCATTCCACATGTGCCTGAAACATACATGTGTGTGGTTTTATTTCTATTTAAGGGTTTCTAGATATTTCCAGATAACCAGAAATGTAGCAACTTCAAACTCCTGGTGCTAATTATGAGGACACCAGGTCCTTTACACTCTGGGTGGTTTGTCAATGATAGAGAAAACCCAGAGGTTGGTAGGGACTCTCCAGACCAGAGCCGTGGGAGCCAGGAAGGGCGGATACATACACAGATCAACATCCTTTGACAGTAGTATTGTACAATGGCTCTGTCCAGTAGAACTTACTAGGAAGATGATAAATTCTCTATTTGTGCAGTCTAGTGTGGTGACTGTGAACTACATATGGCTATTAAGCAGGTGGAATGTGGCTAGTGCATTTGAGGAATTAGATTTATACCATATTGGACAGTACAGGAAGAGATCACCTTTGGGGGATATGTGGGCCTCAGTTTCCTCAGCTTCTGCATGAGAGGCTGACCCTAAAGTTAATGTTATTCTGTGAAGATGAGGCTTGTGACAGAGATGAGCATATGGATAAAAAAAAAAAGGTGATTTTCCATTCAGGAATTCTTCAGCCTTATGATGCACTGGAAGAAGACAAAGGCTATCTGAAGCCCTAAACCACTTCTGTGTTATTTCAGTGAAGCTTTAAGAATACCTGATTCAAGAATTCTGAATCATTAGGCACTTGGGAGAAAGACCAATGCTTGGATGGCGACAAAATAGGTGAGAGAAAAGGGGCATGTTTCCTCAAATTGGAAAGTAATGTACTTTGTACAAGAACAAGCTGTGGCTTCTGATAAGTGGGTAACTGGAAGCGTACTGCTTGTCCTGGATGGGAAATGTGAAGCAGTAAACACCCACTCTGGACCCAACTCACCTGGCTCCTCTCTACTTTGGGCAGCTAATTAACACAGGACTACTTACTCCACAGGGCTCTAAGAAAGTCCCAGTTTTTACATGGCAATTCAGGGACCTTATAATGCTTCAGTTGGGAATATGGACTCTGGATTCAGAATGACTGGAATTGACTCCCAGTTCTGCCAATGAGGACTTAACATATATAATACACACACACACACACACACACACACACACATATACATACATATATACATACATAAGTTCTCTGGGCCCCAGGGCCCTCCTCTGTAAAACTGGGGTCATTTTAATTAGTCTGCTTTATAGATTGTTCCAATATTTAAAAGAGATCCCTGACACAATGTATGTTCCGTGACAACACCATTATGACTGTGTGGTGAACAGCCTGGGAAGGAGAAGTACTGTCTCCTTCTCTAGGGCCTTGCTTTTAGTATTTTGTTGACATTTAAATCTATAATCATTATGTTCCTTCAAACAATATATAGTACCATGCTAAATATATTTACCTACAAGTAGTAAGCTGTACAATAAAGCTTTCAGTTCTGATATGCATCATAAACACTAAATGTCGAAGATATGACTTAGTTAAAAGATAAAATTAAATAAAACACAAGTTGAAGAGGATGGGAAAATGACAGGTAATGACACTGCATAATATGCAAGGTCTGCAGAAAGGAGTAGGTTATAATACATTTGCTCCATAATTTCCATTTTTTTCTTAAGAGGTATCAACAAAATAAAAACTGTATAGTCACTTAAAAAGTTATGTACCATGTTTTCTCCACTAGTCATCTGAGGATGCTACTCTTTTATAATGTAAACTTATATTTCAAAAAGGTCAGGAATTTTTTGTTAATGGAAAACATCAATGGGATCTCAGAAAAATAACATCTAGACCAGTGCTAGGGATGATGTTATATCTGAAGTATTGCTGGTATGTGACAAAATAGAATGGTTTGGAGATTAAGTGTCCTCCAAAAGCTACTTTCTATATTAATGAGATGAAATGATTGGATTGTGAGAGCTATGGCCTAATCAGTCCAGATTGGTGTTTACTGTAGGTAGGTGGGGCATGGCTAGAGGAGGTAGGTCACTGGGGTTGTTCCCTAGAAGGGTGGTTCTTAACATGGCTCCATTTTTCTCCTTACTCTCTGCTTCTTAGTCACCATGAGGTGAGTTGCTTTTCTCCACTGCACCCTTTGGCCCTGATGTCCTGCCTCAACTTAGGCCTAGAACAATGGACTCTGCTGTCTATATATTGATACCCCTGAAACCATGAGCCCCAAATAAACTTCCCTTCCTCTAAGCTGTTCTTGTAAGGAACTTTGGTCACAGTGATGCAAAGCTGACTAAAATAGAATCATTTCAAAATACGTATAGCAATTTGAGATTATCATGACAGCCTGGCACTTGGTTGTTGGCCTCATATTTTATGTCTTTTTTTAAAAGATGATCTCATTTTTCTAATAACTTATTTTTGGTGGATCTTACATAAGTATTACTTGCGATGAACTGGGCAGACACTTTGAGAAGCACCAAGTTGGATCATACTCTACAGTATACATAGCTACAAAGGACAAAAATTGGCAAATTCAGAACATCAATAGATATAGTCATTGCTCAACTGCATTATCCTTAGGGACATTTCCTTGACTTTTTCTTTTTTCATGCTGGAGATGGAACCCAGAGCCTTAGCACATGCATCAAGCATTCTACTACTGAACACCCAAATGGCTAACTCATCAATTTCATGCCATGTAGTAGGGACTCTTAGAGGGCAGCTTGCTCCCAGGGTAATCAATGCAGGCCTCATCAAAATCCTACATCCAGAAAGTTATCTATACATATGATCCTGCTTTTATTGGGTCAAAAAAAAAAAAGCTAAAAAAGAGTGTATATCTCTAATTCTGGGGAATAATGACAACAGAAAAAGATCCTATTTCTTTTCTTAACATCATTTCAGGACCATAATTCATCCATAAGTTTAGATATATTGATGTAATCCATCACCTATTTTAAATCTCTTAAAATCTAAAATCTTAAATTTTCAGACTTTAGAAAAGTCATAAATTTAAATATTGTCCTAAATATCACTTGGACACTCTCCTATAATTCAGCCCTAACTATTATTGGCAAACTATAAATCTAATTCACAAAGGGTTTTTTTGTAATATGTAAAATGTTTTTAAACCTTTCAAAAATAATATTTGAATGATATGATTACTTAAACATGGCCACCAATGAGTTTCTCTGCTGAGAGCCAAAGGCCGAGTCTGTATGGCCCCTGGCATTTTGCCAACAGTATTGATTGACAGGCGAGGCATTACTATCCGCCTCTGCCACTACTTTTGAGTTCTCGCACTATTTTGGAGTTCTCATGGGGATTTCCGGGGATTCCCCGAGAGTTCCCATTGGTTGGGGAAGTGCAGGAGGAGGGATTTCCGGGAGAGATATTTCCGGCTGGGGGTTCCTGGACGAGCCGCGTGGATTTCGGGAGAATTCCCCAGGAGCGTGTGTGAGGTTTTTTCTTGCAGTTCAAAAATAAAGTTTTTTCCTGCTTCAGTGGCTCATGATTTGTGCCCAGCCAGACAGCGGCAATTGGCGGCCCGTACGGGGAACGTCTGAAGCTTCAGGGTAAGTGAAATTGCTTGCCCCTAAGGGAAGGCGAGAGAATGGGTGACCATTTTAAAAAGCAATGTGTTCTTGTTTTGATTTGTTTTGTGTTTGTTTCAAGCTGCCTATCCCTAGAATTTTCTCAGGCAGACTGGGAAAAATGGTTGGCTCAAGGTCTGAAGTTGTTCGCCCCTGAGGAAGAGATAGAAATAGACCACAAATGCACATGTCAAGAAAATAGGAAAATTGATACAACGATTTTTTGTTCTGTTTTTGTTTCATTCTGTTTCGGTTTTGTTTTGTGTTATCTTATTGGGTTGCGTTATCTTTATAACAGATTAGAAATTAGTAAAAAACAAACTGAAAGAGTGTTAAGTAAATTGTTAGAGGTTCAGACCATGGAGAAAGACATTTTAGATCAAGCAAAAGAGAAGGTCTCTCAAGCTAGTCAGACAGAGGAAGAAAATTTAAAGGAAGAAAGCTTAGAGGAGAAACAGCAATTAGGGAAAGAGCTACAACAGGAGGCTGCTACTAACACCGTTCTATCACCAGAGGGCGTAATTCAACCAACAGCTCCACCTATGGAGATAGCTGAGTGGCCCTCAACCCCCGTAGTTGATAGATGGGATCCTGAGACAGGACCTCAAAGATTAGCATGCCCTGTACTTGAGCAGGCAGGAGGGCAGCGAATTCACCGTGCTTTAGATTTTAAAACAGTGAAGCAGTTAAAGGAGGCTGTAACAACCTATGGTCCTCAAGCACCCTTCACTGTAAGCATGGTCGAATCCATTACCAACTTGGACATGACGCCAGCAGATTGGGCTAGTATGTGTAAATCTGTGCTAAATGGAGGACAATATTTGTTATGGAAGGTTGCCAATGAGGAATTTTGCAGGGAGACAGCTAGGCGAAATGCAGCAGCCGGTTACCCTCAAAGAAATCTAGATATGTTGTTAGGAAAAGGACCTTATGAGGGTCAACGGCAACAAATTGAATATGATCCTGGCGTATACGCACAAATTGCTGTAGATGCGGTTAGGGCATGGAAAACTTTACAGGGGCATGGAGATTTACAAGGTCAATTATCTAAGGTAATACAAGGAACTAATGAAACTTACGCTGAATTTGTAGATAGGCTTATTCAAGCAGCTTCCAGAATTTTTGGGGATACAAAACAAGCAATGCCATTTATAAAACAACTGGCTTATGACCAAGCAAATCGTTGCTGCAGAGAGGTCATTAGACCATGGAGACATGAAGATTTAAACACATATATTAAATTATATAGAGACATTAATGAACAAGGACAAGTCTTGGCAGCAGTACAACAGGCTTTAGATGCCAGGCCAAAAACATGCTACAATTGTGAACAAACAGGACATTTTAAAAGGAGTTGCCCCATAGGAGGAGGGTTTAACAAAGCTAGGTATCAAAGGAATAGAATACCGGGTATTTGCCCACGATGCCATAGAGGGAGACATTGGGCTAATGAATGCCATTCTCAAACCACCATAGAGGGTACTCCGTTATCAAAAAATGGACAAGGACCAAGTGTTTACCCACGATATTGTAGAGAAAGGCATCGGGCTCCATTGCAAAAAAAACGGACAGGGGGGCCCAATGCTCCGGGGCCCACGACCACAAATGTACAGGGCACTGGAGGAACCCAGAAACACCATGGAGGAACCCAGCAACACCATCAGGGTAGTGCCCAGGACACATTATCCATCAGATCTTTCATCAGACAAACCAGAGGGAGCGCAGGGTTGGACATCTGCGCCTCTGCCAGAGCAGTACTAACTCCAGAGATGGGAGTTCAAATCATTCCCACAGGAGTAAAAGGACCTCTTCCCCAAGGAACAGTAGGCTTATTGTTAGGATGCAGTTCTTCTACGCTAAAAGGACTTATGATAAGTCCCAGGGTAATTGATCCCGATTATGAAGGTGAAATAAAAATTATAGCTAGTTCTCCAAAGGGTATATCAGTAATTTCACCAGGAGATAGAATAGCACAGTTATTAATAATACCCAGCCTACATGATAAATTTTCCAGTAGTAGTATAGAAAGAGGTTCCAGGGGATTAGGATCCACAGGTGTAGATTGGGCTATGCTGTCTTTGAATTTAGATTCTCGCCCAATGCTAAAAAAAATATTCAAGGACATGAATTTAATGGGCTACTGGATACAGGTGCAGACCTTAGCATCATATCTCGTCAAGAATGGCCAAAACATTGGCCGTTACAACAAGCCACTCAAACGCTTCGAGGCCTAGGAGTGGCAACTAATGCCCATAGAAGTGCAATGGTATTAGATTGGAAGGATCCTGAAGGATGTGAAGGAAGTATACAGCCATATGTATTGGATCATCTTCCTATAAATTTATGGGGACGAGATGTCCTAGATCAATTAGGTTTGACATTAACAAATAACATCAATCCAAATGCGCCCACTATTAGGGCTAGACAAGGTTTCAGGAAAGAAAAAAGATTAGGAGAACAAGGTATAGCAGCACCAATTCAAATAGATCAAGGAATAAATAGACATGGACTGGGTTTTCAGAAGGGGTCACTGAGGCAATAAAAATTACTTGGAAATCAGATAGACCAGTATGGGTTCCTCAGTGGCCCCTGACTAAAGAAAAGATACAAGCAGCCCATGACCTGGTCAAACAACAATTAGCAGAGGGACATATACAACCTTCCGTATCTCCTTATAATACTCCCATTTTTATCATTAAAAAGAAATCTGGTAAATGGAGATTATTGCAAGATTTAAGAGCCATTAATAATGAGATGGTTATTATGGGACCTGCTCAATCGGGGATCCCTCAATTGTCTGCTTTGCCAAAAACCTGGTATGTTTTAGCTATAGATATTAAAGATTGTTTTTTTTCAATTCCAATTCATCCTGAGGATAGTCCACGTTTTGCATTTACTATCCCTGCACTGAATCATGAAGGTCCTGATCAGAGATATGAATGGAAAGTACTCCCTCAAGGGATGGCTAACAGCCCAACTATGTGTCAAATTTATGTTAACAAAGCAATCCAGCCACTTAGAAATCAAAATCCTGAACTACAAATATTTCACTATATGGATGATGTATTGTTAACAAACAAAGATAAAAACACATTGCTAGAATGTTATGCCACACTTACAAATTTATTAAAAAATTATAATCTAGAGATAGCAATAGATAAAGTACAATTAAATTTTCCAATTAATTATTTAGGAGTTCTATTATCCTCAACCATGGTCCGTCCACCAAAAATTCAAATACGAGTAGATCAACTCAAATCACTTAACGACTTTCAAAAGTTATTAGGAGACATAAATTGGATAAGGCCTTATCTAGGCATACCAACAGGAGAGTTGGGACCTTTATTTGATATCCTAAAAGGTCCATCAGATCCAAATTCACCCCGCATGTTAATGCCTGAAGCAAGAAAGGCATTAAAAATTATTGAAACATATATGGAAAATATGCATTTGGATAGAATTGATATAACTTTGCCTTTATTATTTATTGTACTACCACCAAAAAATATTCCTACAGGAGTATTTTGGCAAGAAGGTCCATTATTGTGGATACATTTATCTTATTCTCGTAACACTATTCTTACTAGGTATCCTGAGGCTGTAGGACAATTAATACTCAAAGGAATAAAAGCAGCAAAGGGAGTGTTTGGAATTTCTCCCAATAAAATTATTACTCCATATACTATGGATCAAATTGATGAGTTAGCTAATGAGTTAAATACTTGGGCAATAATCATGTGTAAATCTAATGTTTCATTTGATAATCACTTACCATCTAATCCTTTGTTGTCTTTTTGGTCTTCACATCCTGTAGTTTTTCCAAAAATGACAAGAAAAACCCCTATCATGAATGCTCCAAATATATTCACTGATAGATCAAATAATGGTACAGCAGCAGTAGTTACCCCTGATCAAACTTTTACATTTTTAGTACCCAAACAATCAGCTCAAAAGGTAGAGCTTAATGCAGTTTTACAAGCTTTTGTGATGTTTAAAGATTCTGTATTTAATTTATTTTATGATAGTCAGTATATAGTTAATGCTATAGTATCCCTTGAAGATGCTGGTAGGATTTCCCCTTCCTCTACTGTTTTCTCTTTGTTTTCTGCTATACAAAGTCTAATCTGGGACAGAAAAGATCCATTCTTTATAGGACATATCAGAGCACATACAGGATTGCCTGGAGCCCTTTGTTTGGGCAACGATTTAGCAGATAAAACTACACATGACATACATATTTTCTCTACACTAGAAGAAGCTACACATTTTCATAAAAGGTTCCGTGTCAATGCTAATACTTTACAAAAGCGTTTTAAAATAACTAAGGAACAAGCTAGACAAATAATAAAACAATGTCAAAATTGTGTGACCTTTTTACCACAAGTTAATCTTGGAGTCAATCCTAGAGGACTGATACCTAACCAAATTTGGCAGATGGACGTCACACACTTGCCAGAATTTGGAAAATTAAAATATTTGCATGTTACAGTTGATACTTCTTCCGGATTTTTGATGGGCTCCCTTCATGCCGGAGAAAAAAACTAAAGATGTTACAGCTCATTGCTTACAAAATTTTGCCACTGTGGGCGTTCCAAAACAGTTAAAAACAGATAATGGTCCTGGTTATACTTCTACCTCTTTTAAACAATTTTGCTCATCATTTGGCATTACTCATATAACAGGAATCCCATACAATCCTCAGGGACAAGGCATAGCTCATCAAACTATTAAAATGTACTTATTAAAGCAAAAAGAGGGAATTGGAAAGGGGTATATATCCCCCAAAGATAAACTTAAAATAACCCTTTTTACTCTAAACTTTTTAAATTTGGATTCTTCAGGACTTAGTGCTGCGGAAAGGCATGTGTCCAAAAAATGTACATAAGCCTAAGGTACTTTGGAAGGATATTCTAACAGGACAATGGAAAGGTCCTGACCCAGTGATTGTCTGGAATCGGGGGTCTGTTTGTGTATTTCCACAGGGAGAACAGCAGCCGATTTGGATTCCAGAGAGATTAACTAAGGTCCTGACCCAGTGATTGTCTGGAGTCGGGGTTCTGTTTGTGTGTTTCCACAGGGAGAACAACAGCCGATTTGGATTCCAGAGAAACTAACCAAAGCGAATTCTATGGACCAAAAAAAAAAAAAAAAGGTGATTTGACTCAAATCCATAACAGCTGATATCCAGAGCTCCAGTTTGGCTATTCTTACATCTGCGACAATGATTAACCAGGATGCTTTTTTCAATATTTATTTTATTATTTGCCTTTCCCCACATCATAAAGTTCTATTTTATTTTTGAGCTCATACAGACCTAGGTTAATGTTTTTCTGATCAGTTTTATTTTTTGACTGTGGAGTTTTTAAACATTGCAATGGAGATTTCACCTAGGTAAAGCTACAAGGCCTTTACTATTGTCTTATGTGTTGTATGTTATGTGTGCACACTTCTGTTTTGTGTTGTATGTCTGTATGTGCGTATGTCCATATATCATATATGAGGAGCGCTCATGAATAAATGGATCCGAATTTTTTTTTTATTCACGTGATTTTAATAGTTTAATTTAGATTGGGTAAACAGCTGTTGAAAATTGTTTTAATATGTGAACAAATAAGGAGGTTAACAGATGTTTGTTTACTTTCACCTTTCCTTTTCATTATATTTAATAATTCTGTTCAGGATAATGTAAATTGTTCAAAAAATTGTTTTCTTAGTGCCTGTTGGAATGTTACATAATTTTTTTCTTAGCATCATTGCCAGAATTCCTATCTTCATCCCAGTGCCGGTGAAGACAAAGATAAAACCAAACTACAGCTTCTTCGATAGTTATCACAACAAACTGTATAAACTGATGCATCAATGAATAATAACTCAACAAGTAATGCTCAATCAAGGAGTCAATTTACTTTGGGAGGAAATGGACATATTGACAAATTCCTCTGCTTTGAACTGCTTGCAGAACTTGCCTGGACTATGTATTACTTGTATGCATTGTGAACTATCTGTTGGTGCAGCGAATTGTGGTAGTGCTGGAGTATTTTTGCTGATGGTGTCACCGGTGGTACAATTTTTCAAAGGAGCCCTCAACTGGCTTAGTGTCATGGCATTTTTGCATCCTCCTCCCTTCTACTAGTGATGGTCTAAAATTTGGGGGCCAACAGAGGTGAGGCAAAGAACCTCACCCCCCCACTGGCACCAAGGCCAAATTTGGGGGCCAACAGAGGTGAGGCAAAGAACCTCACCCCCCCACTGGTGCAAAGGCCTATCCACAAGTATGGCTGTATGCTGGACCGGTAGTCAGTGACGGGTATGATCCAATTGCAGTGGTACCAACCTAAGACAGGAGGCTGACGCCTAGAGGTCAGTTCATCCGATGATGGGTAAGGACCATATGTTGAATTGGACTACCTAACAGGCACGGTCCCTAAGCCACATTGCTTGTTGTTTAATTAAACAGAAGGAGGGAGATGCTGAGAGCCATGGCCGAGTCTGTATGGCCCCTGGCATTTTGCCAACAGTATTGATTGACAGGCGAGGCATTACTATCCGCCTCTGCTGCTACTTTTGAGTTCTCGCACTATATTTTGGAGTTCTCATGGGGATTTCCGGGGATTCCCCGAGAGTTCCCATTGGTTGGGGAAGTGCAGGAGGAGGGATTTCCGGGAGAGATATTTCCGGCTGGGGGTTCCTGGACGAGCCCCGCGTGGATTTCGGGAGAATTCCCCAGGAGCGTGTGTGAGGTTTTTTCTTGCAGTTCAAAAATAAAGTTTGTTCCTGCTTCAGTGTCTCGTGATTTGTGCCCAGCCAGACAGCGGCGTTTCTCACCCACCATTTGGTGTCAAATAGTCAATTTGCTAACAACAGTGAACTTCTGTGAGGCCCCAAGCACGAGCATAAGCAAGAACACGACAAAGGTTCTGTTATACTCCACAATTACACACTTGGGATGGCATGACGCACCCACCAACTCTAAACCACCTGTGATGGGTATAGCCATTTTACTGAACAGTCATCTGAACTGCTTAAAGATCTTTAAAAAGAAGAAACAGAGGAGGGGAGATAGGACAGGAAAGGAAGGAAAGAAGGCAAGGAGAGAAAAACCTGTACATTGCTTTATGGGAATTAAAATTGTGATCATTACTATAAAACACAAAAGTAAAAGAAAACAACATAAATACACCAAAAATATCACGAGTAACACTTTTAATTGTTTAGCTTCTCACAGTACTCACATAACAGAAACTGACAAATCCATAATTTCCTCTAAAAGTGAACATGAGGAACAATATCCTGAAGATTATTGTTTTTTTTTTTTCTCTTTTGTTAATAGTTTTTTATTGTGATGGTTACACAGGCTTGTTGGCCCACTTGGAGCTGCTTCTTTCCAGTGAAGCCTCTCTCCAACCTGGCTCAGGAAGGGCCCAGCAGCTGTCCACCTGAGACGTGCCCTGGCAGCCCCAGCAGATGTTCATGATTCATACACACATTTCTGTACTATAAAAACTGCCTCTTGGGAGGTGAACTAAGTGAGCACAAGAATTGATACATCTGATATGTTTGTAATACATCATCAATAAAATATAATTATAAAAAAATAAGATTAAATTAACAAAAAATATTTTTATCCCTTATTAATACTTATAAAATAGTTATCATAAAACAGAATGGATGATATGTTTTTTAGTTTTTAAAAAATCAAAGTCTATATAAAGGCATAAGTTGAATCTAGTTTTCTTTTTCTTTCTTTCTTTCTTTTTTTTTTAAAGAGACAGTTCTTTATATTTTAAGATGTCTGGCAAAAACAGACCTGTAAACACTGACATACTGCCTCACAGAGGAAATATCATTTGAAAATTGATCTAGAAAATTCCAAATAATAGGTACATTCTTACTTGATAATTTAGAAAAGCTTTACTAAAGTTACAGTAACAAAATTCTCTGTCTCTTCCCTGTTACCCTTTTCCTGATAATCTCATCACAGTAAAAATGGCCAAAGTTTGATTTTAAGAGAATCAACTTAACAACATCTTAACCCATAAATTATTTTGCTGTGTTCAAATCTCAAACTTGTTTTGGCATCATTCCGCTAGGGTTAAGGCTTAGTTAGTTGCTCATTTCACTCTGGAGTTTAACATCATGAATCAAGAAACAAACATTTGCTCTCTGTAAAAAATATTACAAATCTGTTTGTACAAAATTATTACAAATGTATACAGCTGAACAATTTTTAAAAATGAATCTCAAATTTCACAAAAGGTTTTCTTCAATTTCAACATACAAAAAATACAGAAAGTAATTCTAATTTCTAATCCACACATATATCTAAATCTTATCAAAACTTCAAATGTTTATCTTTATCACAGTTATTAAATAGGTACATTATTTAAAAATAAAAAAAAGATGTCAACATTGTGAGAACTAGGCTGTAGGGAGATAGCCCCTGAGTTTGTGTCTGAAGAAGTCTTCTACCTTAGCTAGGACATACTGGGGCTGGAGCTCTACCAGCACTGCCTCAAATAGCTTTGTGGTCTTGGATGAGTTATATAACCTCCTCAAACCTCAATTCTACCATTATTAGCATTTTACAAATATGTGTTCTAAGGAATATTAATCTCATAAAAAAGGGTTCTGTGATCAAATTAAGGCAGAAACTGCTACACAATTTCTCCTTGTTTAGGAGATTTACAATGTGCATTAGTATCATTAAAGGCCCTGGAGAAGCCCTACAATATACTTGCCTAACTTTGTATCAATCTTAGTTAACCTCAGAATCCTTTCACTGACTAAAACACTTGTTGCTATCCTGTGGATCACACTTTAGAAAGCACAGGCCCAGTATATCTCAGGTCTCTTCCATCACTGGTATTGATGGAATGCAGGAAGAGTAATAGTCTTTTGGCCCAGGTTGAGGGGAGTAAGGATTTAGTGCCTTGGTTTTGACAAGTCACCTGTTCATACTTACTGGTCCCTTGAAGAACAACATGATTCCCTTGTTCCTAATGAAAGACTTCAAGGTAAGTGGCAATGAACTGTCACAGAATCTTGCTGGCTACCTACAGTACAATAAGTAGCAGAACTTACTAGGAAAACAAGTTCCCTTAAATATAGGTTAGTCTTCCTTTCCAGCATGGCTTTTCTCCACAACACATGCTTTTTCCACTGTTCCTTAAAACCCTTTTGCCCAACTTTAACTGCATCCTTGCCCTTTACTCACTTCCTTGCCAGAATGAAGTCAACTTGCAGGTAGACTGTCAGTCTGTAGGTTAAAGAGCTGCTCTTCCAAGAAAGCACCGCCAAGGCCATACTCTTCTTCATGCAGACGGATTTCTTCAGGTGACAGGTGGCTTGCTCCAAGAACAAACTCTGCAAATCTAGTAAGTGTTTAATGTTGTAAATAAAGTTAGTGGTATAACAAACAGAAAGGTTTATTTCTAAGAAAACATGCACCCTTGTCTCTTATCCCTTTAATTAAATTTGACTCTGCGTCACTAGAGGATGACATTTACACTCTTGGTATAAACAGGGAGATGGCTTATGCAATCCTCCTAGAGACAGCTATCCAGGGAAACAGTGGAGAAGTAGACAGACTTATGAGCACCCAGGGCAGCCAAATGCAACCAACCACTCCTGTTGCTAATTCCTTCTATTCTTCTTCTTATTATTATTTTTGTACTTCTGGGGATCGAACCTGGGGCCTTATGCACCCTGGTCAGGTGTTCTATGACTGAGCTATATCCCCGGCCCTTTTTCCTATTTTTTGTAAGTTTAAATTTATTATTAATTATTTTAATATCAATAACTCTCATCAAATCAATATTTATTCAGACAATAACAGCTCTATTGCGAAGTCATAGTACTGAGGAAAGAGAACTGCTATCGACTTCATCATCTGTGATCCAGGGAAGTAGTCTGTTTCTAAACTAAAGTGCCTCTCTCAAAAACGGCTTTTTTTTTTTTTTAAACCAGAGATTGAACCAAGGGCAAGGGCACTTAATCACTGAGTCAAATCTCCAGCCCTTTTTATATTTTATTTGGAGACAAGGTCTCACTAAGTTGCTGAGTCTGGCTTTAAACTTGCCTTCTGCCTCAGTCTCCCAAGCTGCTGACAACCTTATAATTTTAAAATAATTTGAACCAAGCTGTGGCCAGATCAGCTGAGCAGAGCTTACTTTTTAGGAGCCTGGAGTCTGGAGATGGCTAGCCAGGATGGGAAGTCAGGCCGGCGACAGGCTCTGCGCAGTTCCTCCAGGGCGCTGGTTGTTTCAGCATCAGCTTGTTCCCTATATTCCTCTTCAGTAAGACACTTAACCACTGGCTGTCCTGGTGTAAACCACGGCTTCATTTTCCTAAAACATGTGGCATTTGGTTGCTAGATTCCTGCCCAAGTCAATTCTCAGGATTTAGAAAACTATACATCTTAGGAATAGTAATCCCTCTTAAGGCCCTGTAGACTATGCTCTCCACTGTCCTTAATGATTGAGGTATAGAGAAAATGTGGTTTGGGCCTGATGTTTGCTTTTTTGCTTCCTGAACTATCCAATAATGTCCTAAGGCCCTTCAGAAGCAATTTCTGACACAGAATGTTAATTGTCCTTTTCTTCCTTGGTGAATTCTACTCACACAATCAGACAATTACAAGTCTGACTTATTTATGCTTGGCCTGCTGATTTTCTTGCACACTGACAGAAGCCAGCCTTTGAGATGTCCTTTTAAGGAGACCCAATGGTCTCCTTAGTCTTTAGACCAAGAAGCTGCATTTGTGGGTTATCACTTCCACCTAGTGGTGGTAATTCTCACTAAACCTAGAGAAAGCAAATATCGCACAAAGGTCTTTTATGTACAATAATTTATATTAGTTCTTTCACAACATGCCAAGAGGCTCATGACTGGAATTTTCTTTTTCCAACCAGGAAAGTCCCAAATCTCATAAAATGTAGACATCTAAACACTTATGTATCTAATAATCTCATAAAAAGGACAATGATATTTATCAATTAGTTTTTAAAAATGTTTTGAAGTGCTTTTAAATTTAATTTAATCAGGGGTTTCCAAATCTAAATGAACATCAGAATTATCAGGAGGTTTTAAAAAACATATTTTCTTAAGGGTTGGGATCTCAAAAATCTTTTACCATTTAAAAATCATCTGATAGTGAATGAGCTGGATTGAGGAACCACTGACATTATTTCCTTCTCCTTTTCTGAAGCCCTGGCCTGGTTTCCCAAAGGAAAAACCTTGGACTCAGCCAGAAGACTGGGGCAGAGTCCTGGCTTTGAGGTTACTCACTGCATGAACCTGGGCAATTCCTTACCAGATCTGAGTCTATTTTGCTCATATAAAAATAATAAGAGCGGTAACATCTACCTCATGAAGTCATTACAGACTAAATGACTATTTTGGGTAGTAAAGAAGTTAACATAGTAAGTGGCCTATAGTAGTATTCAATAAAGATAATCAAAAGAGTAGTTATCATTTATCATTAAACTATATGGAAACAACTCTAGAAACTAGAAAGTACTATTAAAAAATCAGGGTATTATTTCTGGTTTATTTAACCTGTAAATATCCCCTAATTTTTCATATAATAATTTACTAGGAGAATTTAAAGTTGAGAGTCTGTTGTACATTTTTATCATTATTGAACACACAGTAAGTGTATAAAAGAAGCATTGTGCAGGGACACACTTTGCTCTTGGCAGGTGGGTGGACAGTTACAGGGAAGGAGGAAGGAATTTCATCCTGGGTTCCTTAGGCCACAAGCCCGGCAAAGGGCCAGGGATCTGGAAGCTGTAGAGTGATAGAGGGACCTCTGGTCATCCCAGACACTATCTACCTTGGGCAGATGGGCAGAGAGAGTCACTCAGTGTCAACCCCTCCACTGGCACTGCTGCCTTTTGGCCTCCACCACTCTGTGCAGGCAGCCTGTCCTGTCACTGGTGCATTTTAACCCTGTGACACTGCCACACATGCAGTCACCACATATATAAACTAAGTATCACCATAGAATCTCCTTCCTTGTGGCCAATTTGGTAAACATCTATTAACTTCCTCTTCCAGTCCAGTCTCACTTCCTACTCCTTGTCCTCATCAGTGCCTACCTAGCCACTGTGATACCTGAGGACGGGTTTCCTACCACAGAGTCCTCCCCTTTTATCCACCCTCTGTCCCAGAAGACACATGGGCCACATCCCACTAACACATGAGTACATTCTGGTTTGTTGGAGAGATATATATATATATATATATATATATATATATATATTTTAATATTTATTTTTTTGTTATAGGTGGACACAATATCTTTATTTTATTTTCATGTGGTGCTGAGGATCGAACCCAGTGCCTCACACATGCTAGGCAGTGCTCTACCTCTGAGCCACAACCCCAGCCCTGTTGAATATATTTTTAATTAGATTAACTGCCAATATTTAAAAATCCTAAGAAGTCACATTTAAATCCCAAACAACACTTCTAGTATTTCTAGAAGTGTTCTATTATTTCTAGAATATCTTCAATGTAGAATCCATATTTTCACAAGGCAACAATCAGCTCAAGCTGAGTGGTAACTGTGTACCCTTTTTGATAAGGGTACACTGCAGAATTTCCCACCATCTTCAGGGTTACCCTACTGCCTCACCTCTGTCTGGCACAGTATCTCCCTAGCCTCAACCATTTGAACTTATAATTCCTGGTTAGGCAACAGAGATTAACTAAGCCGCATATCAGTAAACCCTTCCACAATGTACAGAACCAGACTAGATTCCTTGGCATGGCTTGCTGATGCCCCTTAATCTGGCCCTTGCCCACCTCACTAACTACCCTGATAGCTACTGCCTCATGATGACACCAAATGGGGCTTTCTCTATGTCAGGAAAGCCCTGCACATTTATTCACTGAGCTATTTTGGCTCATTATTTAAGATTCAGTTCAGTGATATTTCCTGCAGGAAAGCATTCCTGAACTTTCTTTATATCCATTAGTCCTTGGGCAAGCTCTATTTTGTCACTTAAAAGGCAAAGAGACATACATCTATACAGGGACCATCGCCATCTGTGCACCTGACATGAAAACAGATCTCAGACTCTATGACTGAAGACAGACATAACAAAAGCTTTGACAACAGAATTTGCCATGTCTTTCCTTCTGTACTTTGAAAAGCCTTAAGCCTTAACTTAAAACCTAAAAAAGTCCTTAATGCAATCAACTGAATAACACCTTTCAATTATTTACAATTAATTTCTTTTTCCTAACTCTTATCTCACAAGCACAAATAATACATTAAAGCAGTCTTTGGCTTTAATGAAAAGAAATGCAGAATAAAAGAAGAAATCTTTAGTAACCCAGAGCCCAAGTAATTTTGCCAATGATTTTAGTAAATTTCAAGTGAGCTCTAATTACTTTGTAAGTGGTGGTGCACCTCTGAAAGATTAATGAAGACAAGAAATGGATATGGGATGAGATGATTAGAGTTCTCTATCCTTCTCCTCTCTCAAAGTGTTATCTCCAGAGTAAATGTAGTTAATTATGAAATAAAATCACATGTTATAAAAACAAATCCCCCCAAACAACAAAACCAGAACTCAAAATGTCAAATTTATGGGAAAAAAAAAAGATTACACACCACTTCACATAACTGAATGCTTTCAGTGGGTAGTGCAGACTCCCAGAGGACATAAGGAGGATCATGACTACATAAGCAAATTGAGGCACGGCCACACCAGCATAGATTAGAACCAGGGAGAGAAGCCGTAGGGTCCACATGAGAAGACTTCTGCTCTTGTCATCAACAAGGGGTCCATGTTTGTAGCAGGCAGCAAAACTGAAAAATCCAACTACCAAAACATAGCCTGGAAAAGCAGAGGAAGGTATAATAATGTAAATCTGAATTTGAAATATTATGTAAAAATATTGGCAAAGCCTTGACTTAAAAGTAAAATCTGTGAGATTTTAATTTTAATTTTATTTTTTCCATTGAAGGTTGGGGCAGGGCGGGGGTGGAGTATACAGCTAGTTATTAGCCTTTTTTTTTTTTTGCAATGCTGAACCCATGGCCTCATACACGCTAGGCAAGCATGCTACCACTGAGTTAAATCCCCAGCCCTTAGGTTGACTTTTAAAATAATACAGGATGTATGGTCATTATAATAGTGATATATTAAGCATGTTTTATTTTAGCCCAATGTTATAGATGGGTAAATGTTATCATGGTTGCTTTGGTCAGAAATAAGTTACAGTAGAATTCAGACTGCTATAAACCCTATTTTTAATCTTCAAGTCACAAAAGGAAAATGTAATTTTTTGGTGAAGGGATCAGATGATCACCCGCCTAATCTAGTGCATCACTGCCTATGTGTAACTATATAATACTATGTTTCCAGTTATGATCCAATGTGAAGTGCATATTGCCTCTTAAATATCCCACCAAAAGCATTTAATTTGTATGTAACCAAACATTCACATCTAACTTCTAGTTTACAGGAAATATGGGAGAAAGAGATACAAGTTAAATTATGCCTCACAGGGGCTGGGGATGTGGCTCAAGCGGTAGTGCGCTCGCCTGGTATGCGTGCGGCCCGGGTTCGATCCTCAGCACCACATACAAACAAAGATGTTATGTCCGCCGAAAACTAAAAAATAAATATTAAAAAAAAAAATTATGCCTCACAGGAGTCATTAGATAAATCCAGAAAGTGGACATTCTATTGAACAACTAGCTTGCTGTCTTCAGCACACCACTGTGATGAAAACAGGAATTGCTATGAATTGTAAGAGATTTACAAACATAACTGATACAAACTGTGGTTCTGGACTATATCCTGGTTTATACAAACGAGCCATCAAGGTGACTGGGCAATTTTAACATGGCCTGAGTAATAGATGACTTTTTGTAATTATTAAATTTTTTTAAAAACCCATAGTAGGACTAAGGGTATAGCTCAGTTTTAGCCTGCATAAGGCCCTGGGTTCAATCCCCAGCAACTCACCCCAAAATGCCCTTTGTTTTTAGGATGAATAGAAAAGAATTTAGAGGAGCCTACCATGTTATCTGTAATTTACTTTTAAAAATATCTTATTATGTTAACAAAGAAAATGAGATAAAAACATAAAAATTTCAAGTAAAACAAAATATTAATTGCTTTTTTCTTAGGGGTGGTAAACATGTGAGAAATTTGATGCTAAGGGTTCTCCTACTGTCCATTATTTCCTAATAAAAACAAACAAAACGGGGTTTTTTTTGTACAATGAATAAAGGAAATAAATGTTGTTTTTAGCTTTTGTTTCCAAAAAGTCAATTTTTTATTAGTCATTTATATTAAGGATTTCTCACCTTTCACATTTCTCACCTTTCACATTAAGAAAAAGCATACACAGTCAAAAGGGACACTTTGTGTGTGTGTCTGTGTGTGTGTGTGTGCGTGTGTGTGTGTGCACGCATTTTTTTTTAATTTGTACTTTTTAGTTACTTTTTTTTACTCTTTTGATCATTAGCATAGAAAATTAAGAAAGATTATAGGAAAAACTGTTTAAAATGGGATCCAAATGAATTTCAATTACCAACTATGGGAATAAAATAAATAAAATATTATTTTTAATGGTACCTCCTTTAGTTCAAAATGAAAATTCAGATGCTGGAAAGAAACATACGTCAAAAGAAGGCTTCTAGTAATTACAGATTCACCAGTAAGAGAAAGTGCTGTTTTTAATTCTTACATACCAAACATATATGTTCTGTTTTCATACCACAGCCACTTGAGATCTTCCATCAGTTGGCACACAACATAAACTGAAGCAAACCAACAACCAACCATTAGAGCCCCAAAGGTGCTATACTGTGTGTGGAAGAAAATAATAACACATTTTTTGGTTCATTCATTCTTGTAAAAATAGAAGAAAACAAACGCTTTGTATTACAACTACATCAAACTGAGCTAAAACCAATCTCAAGATTCTCTCTAGAGTCTTGCTACTCAATATGGTCCACAAAACAGCGTCATTGGCATGACATGGGAGTTTATGGGAAATTTAGGCTCTCAGACTGCTGAAACTGAATCTGCAATTTAACAAGGTCCCCAAGTGGTTTTGCACATAAAATTGGAGAAACACTATTAAAAAGAACAAATTTATCTCAAAATACTGCTGTTGTTGCAAACTTTAACCAGAGTAATAGCAACATTACCATCATGGATTACTATTTACTTATCCTCAACTAAGTTCAGGGAAGTATGCTTTTGAAGGTGTGCTGTAGAAATAATAATAAAGAATAAATCCCCAGATACAGCAATGCTATTAACAAGGCCCCCAAGATTCAGCATCATGAGAGTCCTAAGTTTGGCCAAGATAAAATTTTCTCTCAATATAGAATCACAGAATCAGTCTCCTATCACTCAGAAAGCCAACCAACCAACCACATACATACTACCTAGGGAAAAAAAAGGTCTCAAAAGACATATTGCCATAACCTAATACTTAGGTAAATCTATATAAAGTAATAAATAAAATGAACTCTCCAGAAATATTATATTTTAAAGTCAGGTAATATAGTGAAGAAACATTGTTTGAATTAGGAACTGTCAATAACATAAATAAATTGATTAGTATTTTACACCTATCAGACTACAGTTTCCATTTTTTATTTATTGACACATATCATGCCTACCTTTGGAATGTATCTTTTCACCAACAGTAGTATAAAGACTAAAGTCATTACAACACCCAGCATAGTCCCCGAAGAGTAATAGAAAACAGGGCTTCTGTCAAGGCAAGCAGATAAAAGTCAGTTTAAATGTCAAGAGCACTTTCAGTATGAAAAAAACCATGTTCAACATGACAACAGTAGCCATGAAGAATACTAAGAAAGACAAACTCAGAGGGCAACTCTAATTAAATCCTGTTCTTACAGTCTTGCAATTTATAGTAAATAGCTTGAAATCAATCTTCCAATTTATAGTATATAACTTTCCATTAACTCAAAACAGGATGTCTGAGTTATCTTATGTATTCAGAATGTGATCTGACAACAGTAATTGAGCATCTGCCGGGTAGCAGGCACTTATCTGAGAGTTTTACATGTATTTATAGTTATCTATGTCTAAGTTTTATAGAGGAGGAAAGGCATCAGGAAATTAGAAGACCTTCCCAAATATACACTAACTGGAGGATTCAGGATTGCAGCCCAGCTCCGTGGAGTCCAAGCTTTACTCTTCCTGCTCTATACGAGTTGTCTGGTTTATAAAGCTGGTAGATGACATTAAGCATATTTAATTGAACCAAGGATAAGCTCAAAAATGAACAATGTTAAGAATGCTTGAAAATGCTGGATATTAACTAGCATGAGAAACTTAAAAAGTGCAATATTGGAAAGAGATTGATTTTTTCACAAATGAAATTGCAAGAAATGAAAATGTCAGAATAACATGCTTATTCAAGAGTCAGATATTTGTTATATTCAACTTTATATATCTGAGCCACAAATCTAGGAGGCAGCTCTAATGAAATAGAGTGAGGCACTTGGCATCAGAAAACCTGAGTATGAATCTGGGCCGTGATAAGAACCAGTTGTATGATGATGGATGTTGTTTTTCTCATTGATAAAATGAGAATATACAGAGTTCACATAGTTGTTATGAAAATCTAATAAAATATGTTAACACATAAAATAATGCATACAAAAGCACTTTGTACTTTACACATACCATGCTATACAAATAACTGTTGCTGTCTTTAAAGATCTTTCAAACACTATGTTCAGACCTACTGTTTGCAAAACCTAAAGCAAGAACAAAAATGCACAATGGTGTAAAAATATTTACAATAGGGTCGAAAGTGACCTATAACCCATTTAAGTCACAAAGTCAAGAATGTAAAAATGAATACTCACTGACTCAAGGTCTTTGCATAAAAGAAAAGGAAAATGCCTGCCACAAATACAAGGAAAAGTTTGAAATCCACAACTGAAATAAAAAAAGACAAACACACAAAAAACATTTTGTGTCAATATACTGTTGGTAAAAGAAGAGACATGTCACTTAAACTGAATCCAGAAAGTCAAATGTAACTAACAAACTTACTCTTTCGATTCACTCTTATTGTATAAATAAATATTTCCCTGACAGGATTCACAGAGAAGCACTTGGTTTCCTCGTATGGACTGATGATTATAGTTATTTCATTAGACTCTTTTGGTGCCCAAAACTTATGAATAACACATTTGATAAAAGTCAGAATGGTTTCTGGATACTGGCAATTACGCATTTCTGTGATATATACAATACTGAGCAGGCCCGGACTGGTAATTTTCACCTATAAAACAAAGCAAAGAAATTCATAAATACAGAAGTAAAAATTTCTCATAAGCTTCCTAAAAACATTAGCAGAGGAGTAAGGAGAATCCAACATTTGTTGAAGGAAGAACACACAGATGCACATGGTCATGTACTGAGCCCAGAATCCAAATGGTGGATCCTACACATCTGCATTTAATCCAAACACACATTGGCATTTTTGAAAGTGGATATTTCTTCCTCTCTTCTAGCAAGTCTTTGTGATTAAGAGACACATAAGGGACCTTAAAGGCTCCTGGAACCCTATTTTATGTATACTGTTGTCCTCCACCCTACCTCAACTAATCACTTTTATAGTCACATCCTGGTTCTGTCTGTATCAAACTGTAGCCCCTCCATGTGCTACATTTCATGCTTCTTTTAATGCCCTGACTACAATACAGACCTGAACATCTTTCTCCTGATCCTTACGCCTTGGATGTACTCAAGTCCCTTCTTACCAGCAAAATTCCATGCATAAGCCATTCCCTTCCATGTATCCTTAACTCCTTTGTATCCCTCTTGATTTATCATACTCACCTGGAAAATCTAACTCTGCATCTATTCCACTCTTGCATTTGTGTCACAAAATATGCTATGGAAAGGCACAGTGGTCTTGCTTTGAATACATGACAGTGAACTTGAAGTAGGACCTAAAAGCTACAGTCATTCATACCACACATCCCTCTGCATTCACATCACCCTACTCAATTTTCCAACACTTCTTCCCCATACTCATTCTCAGATGATGATCCTTCCTACTTCACTAAAAATGGAAGAAATCAGCAGTGAATGTCAATCAGCTCCTATTCCCCTATCCATCCATCTGTCAGCATCTGTGGGCACATGCTCTGTTTCTCACAAGTTGGGAGAAAATTTCTGTCAGAGGAAATTAATACACTCCCTTAACGGCAAGCCCCTGACTTGTGCACCAGATCCTATCTATCCTTTCCCTACTCAAGTACACCTCACGAGCACTTCTTCCCTCTTTACTAGGTCATTTCTATGAACATGCCACATTCTGCTATTTTTTCCATTTAAAGCAGAAAAACAAATTCCTATGGACTCCACTTTTCCCTTTAGGAATCCATTATTTTGCCTCTCACTTCAATAAAATTCCTTTAAAAAGTTGCTTATGCCTGCAGTCTCCAGTTCTTCTCTTCCCATTCTCTCTTTAACCCACATCAACCGGCTTTCACCCTAACAGGTTGTCCTGATTACATCACTAGTGCCCTCATATGTCTCAACTGCTTAACAATTGACTTGTAGCCCTCTTATTGGACCCACCATTGGCACTTGGTGCTGCTTATCATTCCCTCTCCCTGTTTTACTTTCTTAGGGCTTTCAAGACACTTCCTTTTTCACTTATTGTTCCTTCTTTCCCCTCTGCTAGCTCCCTTCTTCTTTCTGACCTCCTAATATAAGACTGGCCCAGGCTCATCTCTTGGTTCTTGCTACAGTCTGGATATGGCTTGAGTGTATTTACTAGAGTTCACGTATTGGGGGCTGGGCCCCTAGTGTGGCAGTGCTGAGAAATGGTGGAACCTTTAAGGGATAGGGTCTAATAGGAGCTCAGTGAGAGAGAAGCTTTGTATGGGGTTAAGCTAGATGTCTTGTGGGACCCCTGAGTTCTCTCCAGAGCAAGTTTTTATAAGAACAAACCTAACCCCTGAATCACTCACATGAGTTCTGATATCTCCATGTTTTATATTTCATAGTTTTAAGTAGACCGATAGATAGAAACAGATTTATGTGCAGGGATATAGGTGTGGATGCATACACAGGATAGTGATATTCTAGTAGTAATGGACACACCTAGTGCTGAATGCACCCTGGAAAAAATTATGATTGCAGGGTTGGGTCTAGGAAACTACAACATAAGCCTGAAACATTTTTGTTTGCTAGAAAATATGTAGAACTTGGGCTGGGTTGTAGCTCAGTGGTGGAGTACTTGCCTCCTGTGTGTGAGGCACTGGGTTTGATCCTAAGCATCCCATAAAAGTAAATTAATAAAATAAAGGTATTGTGTCCATCTACAATTAAAAATATTTTAAAAAGAAGAAGAAATATGTAGTACTCAAAGAGATGATAGGCACAAGTTAAAAAGATACTGAGATGGTTTGAAAGAGTACCATACTCACAAAATCTAGGACAATTTGAGTATCAAAAGAGGTAATGGATTATAGTCTATTGAATGAATTTGACACTTTATGAGAATACCTGGATATAAATAAATTAATAAATAGAAGGAGGAAAAACTCTTCCCTCGTAGAATGCCAATGAATGTAAAAAGAATAATGGAATCAGAAAATCATCTGATAAACATGATGATGATAGGCAAGCATCCCTAGAGGCTAGAAAGTTGATGAGGAACAGAATATATACACAGTCTCAAATTATCTCCTCGAAAAACTCGTTCATTAATAAAAGAAAAATAGTAATTTTAAAGTGGAAGGCCCTGGCAGATACCACCTTAAAAAAGTGATCAAAGTGTTGTATATATCTGTAGTATAAATCAATATCATGTGCCTCCTGATAATAATTTTCTAGTTATCCCCTCAGTCTAGAACACTCTTTCCTCAGATACCCTCTTGGTAACTCACTTCATTGAAATCTTTCTTAATGATACTTTCTCAATAAAACTATTCTGATGACTCCTTTTAATATCATAGCTTCAACACTGTATTCACTTGGATGGTATATTCACTAAGAGTGGTCTAGAAAGGGGCTGGAGAAGTAGGCAGAGGAGTTAACATACTCTTTCCACACCACTGCTCCTTGAGCCGCTCTATGTGATCTTCTAATCAGTTTCATCCTGACACTCAGCTACATGCCATACAAAATGTACTTTTTATTCTTACATTTTAATGCACTGTCCTTAAGACATGATTTAAAAGTAGACCCCTACCTGCACAGATGACCACAGAGATGTCCACTCCATTTGGGAATTCTGATTGTAGCAGTAACATTTTGACTCAGAAGTTTGAATAAAATCCATCTCTTTTAAAGCTTTACATCTTGGAACTAAGAGATTAAAAAAAATGTAATTTCTTAAATATTTAATTGCCCAGAATCTTTTTTTTAATTATTCAAAGAGAGATAGTAACAGTTTTAACATTCTGTGACTAATAAATTCTTCTATAAGGTAATTTTAGTCCTTTGGTCTTCATGACCTAGCAGGACACAGAAAATATCCTAGTCCAGTGTAAAGGCTCTTATGACATGGAAGGCACTACACAGGCATAGAGAGTAAGCATGTCTTCAGTCCTGAAGCAGAGGCCAGGAGTTAAGGGTGGCTTCCCAGAAAAAGTGAAATACAAATGGATGATTGGAGGCAACAAGACAGTCAGGGGTTGAGGGTGGCAAATATGTAGGAAATCATGGGAGTAGTTCAGTTGAGGGATATCTAACTGATACATTGGCATAGGAACAAGAATCCTGTGGAGGGATACATGGAAACATCTCAACATTTGCTGTTGGAGAGGCGAGCAGTGCTTACTTCACACAAAGAATGTGAATTCATCCTGAAAGCAGAGTACTGAAAGATTTTAGGAAATATCAGAGTCTCAGCAGGAAACTGCTGGCAATCAAAAGGACTTAAACAGTTCAGTAAGGGTTAGGTAATGTTAAGGCACCAATCATAAGGCACTGTGAAGTTTCCAGGCACCAACAACAGCAGGAAGCACCTGATACATCAAAGAAGAGCCCATGTTACTGGAGCTCTGAACTAAGTGAGGAGGGAGAAATAACAGATTCAACAGCTCTTAGGAAATGAAACCAACAGGCTTTAGAGGTTCATTGGGTGAAGAAGTAAGATAATATGAAGGTGTCTTGTGAATGGAAAGATAGTGAAGCCCTTTCTACAGAAAACAAATACTAGAAAAGAAGCAATGTTTGTGAGAGGAATGTGGGATGAGTTCAATTCTAGACACAATATGTACCCAGTTTTCACTGGTGGAATTAAGTGAAAATGGGCAGGTCCATAGCATAAGTGAAATTTGGCTGGAGACGGCTACAGATACAAAAATATGAGTATGCATGTACACAAATATATGTTGCATATCACATATAATAATCACACACTTATGATACTACATAACTATATGAGAGAGGGGGAGGGGGAGAGAGAGGAGGGGGAGAAACAAGTGCTGTAATTATAGAAGGTTAATGTGGTAAATGCTAAAATAAATAAATAAATAAAGTAATGGGGGTCATTCTTCTGTGACCACTGCTGTTTGGATGTGAAAATAAGTAAGTTCTTCTGAATCTAAGACAGAGTATCAAACCGGAAATATCTCCCAAATAGGAAACAGCTATAGGAAATACTCTTGGTTCCCCAGAGAAATGGGTCTGATATCCAATACCCACTCCTCTGAGGAAAGTATGGTCAGCTATTTCTACAGAAAAACCTAAAATGAAGCTAGAACAACCTGCTATTCCAAAGCTGGGGAAGGAGTGGTTAACCAGCAATAATTAGTCAACAATTATACCTATTTAGGGAATAATCTTGAATAAGTTCTGATAGTTTCCTGTTCTGGTTTGAAATATCCTTGGCATTAAAAATTGGACCATGAAGTTGGGGAAGACAGACTTGGGGAAAGGACCCTGAGAAGGTCCTGCCTCCTGAAACAGTAGCATGAATGTCAGAGTTCTTAGGAAGATACATGAAATGGTAAAATTGTATGAGGACCCACGATATTCCCCTGTGACAGTTATGTTCTTTCATTTTATTCTTAAATTTATGATGAAATGCATGGATCTTAAAATATATCAACCAATTCTGCAGTTTAAGAGCCTGAGATGTAAACTCAGGAATCCATGTTAAGAGCTAGGCTTTAAAACAGCACAAGAAGGAAGCTCGAGAAGCTCTCTGTTAAATACAGGAAAATAAAATAAAAATACATTCTTGTATGGTCTATCTGTGCACAAGAGCCCAAAGGACAATGCTAGAACACCCAGAGCAGCCTATGCTGAAACATTCTTGAGCATGTCTGAGATGCACCCATCTCCTGGCCAAGGGCAGTGGCAGAGGAAGAGCAGATTGGGGCAGGGAAGGGCTGACAGTTGGGTTTAGGCAGGAAGACAGCGCAAAACTGCAAGAACTTAAGCCCTCACCTGGTAAGCAGCAGAGGAGGGAGAGGGAGGTCTCTGGACTGGCCTTCCCCATCCCACATTCTGCCTCTGCACAGCATCCTATGGGGTCTTTTAGCCAGAACCAGGGTTAAATGGGGTAGCTAGAGTTAAGAACTTTGTATTGGGAATTGTCAAAAGATAAGAGAGGATCTACTGATGTTGGAAGGAGTATGTTCAGTGAGGGAAATGAAGGAACTGAGGTCTCAGGAGACCCGGAACATTATAGAAATATTCACTTCTAGCCAGTTATTTCAATATCACATGTACTCAATGCTAGGGGCACTTTTCTTAGGGATGCCTCCAGGACCCTCCCTATAACTCCTCTCTTAGTGAAGCCTACTACTTCAAGGGCTGAATCAATTCCCACAGAAGAGTTCCATTTTTTTAGAGGTCTGAGAAAATACTCATTGTGGGGCCTAAGCTTTGTAAATAAGTGCTACCTTAAAATGAAGTTTTTTGCATTTGATCCTAAGACTATCTTCTAAATCATTTGATCCCTGTAGCTCTTTAACAAAGAGCAACATAATGCTATTCAAATTTAATGCAATTGTTTGAATTTGGGAGTAAATGTTTCTGTTATCCATGTCACATTTTATCTTGCATTTGGATTACAGTAGCAGCCTCCTGCTTCCAGAAGTGCCCTACTATTTCCTCCACAAACTATTCTACAAACAGCATAAAGATCTTTTATCTCCTATTACATGATAACAAAATTTAACCTCCCTTCCAGGGACAAAAGTACCCCTATGACCTTCTCTCCTCAACCTTCCTCCCACTCAGCTGCTCCAGCCACATCAACCCACTGATCCTCCTCTAGGTGCTAGTTCACCCTGCTTCAGTTTTCATTTGCAACCAACCTTCTTTCTCTAGATATTGGCAGAGGTTGTACTTTCCAATAACTGGTGTATTTGTTCCAATATCACATTCTTAGGAAGGACCTCTCTGATCCACTGTCTAATCTTGCACACCCAAGCACTTTTACCTGCATTCTTCTGATTCTTCTTTATTGTTTTCATAATACAAATAGATTTACTGGCTCATATTGTCTTCCTGTGGACTTTGGGACAGCATGCATTTCATTACCATATTCCACAGCACTTAAATATTTAAAATATTTGTTGTGTGTGTGTGTGTGTGTGTGTGTGTGTGCGTGTTTAGCAATTTAAGAGGATAAGAGGATTATTTGAATGGGTATAGTCCAGCCACAGAAAGTCCAACCAATTTTGGTTAAGAGCTTGGCCAGTGCCAGTTAGCACTCCTGATGCAGCAGGACACCCTCTCCAGCCTTGTTGGAAGCCACAGGCTACACCTCCCTCTACCTACTTTATTACTGGTGTACCCTTAAGGAGAGGGTTGAGCCTATAACTCTTAATAGCCTCTGGTTAGGGAACATCTTCTTGCTCCTCACCAGATACTTGAGGGTAGAGGAAGCAAGAAGTGGCATTAATCTTGGCTTTGTTTTCTTCATACGCTGTCCATCTGTGTAAGGGACCTCCTGGTTAGAATAAAAGAACTTGCTCTGAATTTTCCTTCCACCTCCAGATTAAGAAATGTACATTATTTAAAAGTATGTTGCCTCCCCAGAAATTCTCAGGTAGCCTCTGGCCATAGAGATGAAGCTGATGTGGAATTCACACAATGCCCAAAAGAGTAGAGACAAAGTGTCAGTATTTCATGGTGTCCTTTGGCTGCCCTCCATTCTCATCATAGGTCTCCTGAGGTGAATTTACCTTAGTCAACCCACACAGAATGCCTAAACATCTAAGTGACCAGAAACTCAGCCACAAGAAGCTACAAACCTAGCCTGAAGTGAGTTCACCCATGTGAACCATAGGCATGGGCTAACCAGACAAAACATGAAATGGTGGCTGTGACAAGTTTACTTTCATAGCTGGTCCACTGCCTTCCTAGAGAGACCAGATTCTTCTACCTTAGATTGATTATAAAGGTCATATCTTTCTTAGGCTTCTCTTCCCTTCTGTAAACATCTTCTACAGAAATTTCATTGTTTGAGGATATGAAATAGAAAAAAATAGCCACTTTGATTTATTTGAACTCTATTACCAATTAAGCCCTGACACTGAACATTATGGTGCTACTGCAGGTGCCTTCATTAGTGCAGCCCTAACTTTTGCTGGTTTATTTTGCTAAAACAGAACCTCCTGAGAGCAAATATATACAGACAGATCATAAAAACAATCCCTTTATAATGAGATCCAGGAAAAGAAAAAGAATTTCTAGGAATTTAAATATAAAAATGTGATAATCATTTAATCAGAAGGGAACAATATGTGCCTCTGACAGCCACTGATTACACTTGAGATTAAAATACGTTCTCACCCTGGAGGGTGCTCCATTACCGCGATATTCACTTCCTCAAACCTGATACAGATCAGGAGAAAGATCTGGCAGCATGGGCCAACCCAGCTCTGCCACATCTTCCAAGCACTTGCGAAGGTCTGTTGAACCAACACTGAATGTCATCCTTCCTATGGCAAGGCTGGTCTCTACACCTTGGAATGAGCACCATCTTCCTTAACTCCCTGCAATTCTCAGCAGGTTCTCTAGGCATTAGTTATCTACATTAATACAGGATTCAAGTCAGGATTACCAGAACCAATCAGATAGATCCCTCAGTTCATTTTAAATACCACTCAATTTATAAACATCCAACGAATATAATTTTAGGACATTAGTGGTTCCCCTTCACCTGTGGTTTCACTTTCAAGTCTCAGTTACCTATGATCAACTATAATCCAAAAATATTAAATAGAAAATTCCAGAAATAATTCATAGGTTTTAAGTAACTTTTGTTATAATATAGTTATAATTTTTCTATTTTTCTTAGAAGCTATTGTTATTAATCTCCGTGCCTAATTCATAAATTAAACTTTATTGTTAATATTATGTATGAGGGAATATTATGTATGGGCACATATGGGTTTTAGTACTCTTTGCAGTTCCAGGCATCCACTGGGAGACTTGGAACAGTATATTCCCCCTCTGGATAGGGGGTACTATTATACATATCTGATATTAAAAAGGGACAGCTACATATACCCCATTTTTTAAAATATTTTTTTTATTTGTAGTTGGACACAATATCTTTCTTTTATTTATTTATTTTTATGTGGTGCTGAGGATCGAACCCAGTGCATCGCACGTGCTAGGCGAGCATTCTATATTCTATCTCTGAGCCACAGCCACAGTCCCAATATCCCCCATTGTAACAAGTTAAATTTCAAATTTCTCCTTAATATTTTTGTCCTTTATTAGTTTTTCTAAACAACTACATATATATTTAAGTTAAAGAGTTTGTCCATACATAATGGTAAAAATATTCATTTGAATCTTGAGAAAAAAACAAGGTGTACTTAAGCCTACTTACAGAATATTCTAAGAATAAAAAACACAAACACTTCTCAAATCTTAGCAGATCTTAACCGCCTTCCATATAAAAAATATTTCACCAATGTTTCTCCTAACTTAACCTTCCATGGTTCTCATATGGAAAAAAAAAAACAAAAAAAAAACCTATCCTCAAATGAAATTACAACAGAATAATAATATATATAAATGTGCTTGTTACATTATGCTGCCATTTTCTCCATTTTACCTGTAATTATTGGGAAGGGGGGGCGGCTGGCAAAGAAGGAGAGGGAGAAGAGCAGAAAAAACAAAAAGTAAAAAGTTCAAATGTGAGCTAGGGTGTAGCTCAGTTGATAGAGTGCTTGCCTAGCAAACCCAGAGGCACTGGGTTTGATCCTCAATCAATGTTTTTAAAAAAAGTGTGCATCTACTATATAAAAAAAAAAAAAAAGTTCAAATGCAAACAGTTGCAGATGTAGCTGGGGATTTTTTTGCTTAGCTTTTTATTTTTAAATTTTTTTAATTTTTAATTTTAATTTTTTAAAATTCACATTTTCAAAGGTATTAGTTGAAAAGGTAACTTCTCTATTCTATTAACCCATTTTGTTTTTCAAACTTGAAACTGAAAATAAGAGTTGATGATAACGTACATTCAGGTTTGGTTTTAACTGCCAGGTACAGATTTTCCTTTGCATGGATGAATGTGGAAGCTGTGAATATGAAGAGACTTACTGGTATAATCTAGGCCTGGGGAGCCATTTCTATGACCTGAACTTCATTTCAGGAAACCCATGGTTTCTTGTGACCTCACCCACTGGTTACAAATTACGGACGACTGTTAGCTTGAAGTTTTTTTTCTTCTCAGCCAGACAACTACCTACCTGTGCTTCCTGTGCCAACTGCCTCTTTCTTCCAAATGGGGTGACAGAAAGCTGGTTTTAGTCTGAATATTCTCCATTTCATAGATGGGTGTGTGTGTACAGACCAAATTTTACAACAGGAAGGAACCTTAAGTATCATCAAATACAAGCTTCTAGTGTTATAGATAGGCCCTACTTTACAGAAGAAAGTACAATAGTCCTCCCTTATCTGCAGTTTCACTTACTGAGGCGTCAGTTACCTGTAGTCAACTGTGATCTGAAATTATGAAATGGTATAAATGGAAAATTCCAGAAGTAAACAATTCATAAGTTCAGATAATTTTTATTACAGTATATTGCTATAATAATCTATTAGTTACTATTGTTATTCTCTTTCTGTGCTAATTGTATAACTTAAACCTTATCATAGGTATGTATATATAGAAAAAAAACACAGTACATAGGGTTCAGTACTGTTTCGGGTTTTAGTTATCCACTAGGGTTTTGGACCATATCCCCCATGAACAAGGGTGTTTACTAGGTTACCAACTATTTCGTCTTGAGGTTCCTCATAAAACCAAAGTCTTTTAGAAAAGCAATGGTTCTTTTTTTTTTTTTTTAAGTTGTAGATGGACATAATACCTTTATTTTATTTTTTTTTAATGTGGTGCTGAGGATCAACCCAGTGCGCCTCCTACATGCGAGACAAGTTCTCAACCACTGAACACCCTGGAGCAGCAGTGATTCTTAGACTTAGTCTAATGCAGCACAGGACAGTGGATGCTTCTTTATTCACATTGAAAGCCTATTTGCAAAGGCAAGCCTCACTAGATAGCAACAGAAGTAGCCAATTTTCTTAGTTGCAGATTAAAATTTAACCAACTCAGTGGGCATCCTGAAAGTTGAAGGTAGAATAGAAGCCTTGGTAATCCTTTATGTATGTTTTTGATTAGTAAAATTAAGAACCCTTACCACCAAGTATAACAACACAAGAACTTCAAAAACATTGGTTTCACTGAGGCAAATAAAAGTGAAGAAAATACTGAAACTATCCAGCACTAAAACAACTTCATTTTACTGTTGAGAAAACTGTATAAAGACTATGTGCCTGGATCAAGATTACACACCACAATTGTTGCATGAAATGTAATAACTCAATTAGAGCTCAAGGTTCTGGGTGTTGGTCTAGAGCTACTTCTAATTTTCTAGCTGCTGCCATAACAAGAAACTCTCCTCCTTAGACAGAAGTTTTATTTTTTTTTCATTTCCTAATCTATAAAATGAGTATATAAATGGTAACTACCCAAGGGGACTTCTATGGGTATTAAATATTAAATTTCTCTTTTGCAGTTTAAGCACTTTTAACACTACCTAGCACAAAGAGAACTGGTATATATAGTTCCCCAAGGTGTAACTCACTGAAAGATACCTACCTACCCTTAGACAGCTGTGAAAGATGCTAATAAATACATAAATAACCCTGATCTTGAGTGGTTGGAGTTCAGCTAAGAGAACAT
This sequence comes from Marmota monax, assembly GCF_021218885.2. Taxonomy (NCBI): domain Eukaryota; kingdom Metazoa; phylum Chordata; class Mammalia; order Rodentia; family Sciuridae; genus Marmota; species Marmota monax. The sequence goes on from NW_026692781.1 coordinate 23,377,822, forward strand.
ACTTGGCAGCCTCCCTTGCAATCAGGAATGGCCCCAACGCAATGAGCGGAAGTTGGTGGACAGTACATCCAGGAAATATTTTCAAGGATGTTAAATGAAACAAACATTGAGCTCAGGGCAAATTACTAGTTATAGAGACAGAATTCTAGTTTCTAACTTCTGTGCCAGAATCCTCAGAGCACTCCCGGGGTTGCCTATAACAACACTGCGTGATGCTGTCAGTTCTTTCTCCCATACGCCAGGCATACATTAAACACTGCCATCATCTTGCGGGTTGTCATCGTCCGTGACCCAGGGTCACAACAGTCAGGGTAGATGGATTTCGGCCCCATTCTAAAGCTGAAGCTCTTTTCTTCTCTAGTCTTTTGAGTTTTAAAGAAATGGCTATAAATATAACAAGATTTTAGACATAAACTGAAGTACTGTACAAAAAGCCCCGTATTGAAAATAAGGAGTCTAGGGCCAGCTGTGCCAGTGAGTAGCTGTGTGACCCTGGACAAAACATCTCTGAGTTTCGTTGCTTCTGTAAAATGAAAAACTGAGCCAGGCTTTGAACCGCGCGGCTGCTTCTATTCCTCAAATCACAAAATGTCCAAATGGCAGCAGAAAGGGTAGGGGAACCCAATAGGGCGGGAAGGCAGCCCCGCCCTAGTGTAGGCCGCGCCCAGGAGTGACCCGGAGGCCGAGGGAGGAGCGTCCACCCCGCCAGGCGAGAGCGCGCCCTTGAGCCGGAAGCGTGCGCCCGCCGCGTGTGCCCGCGGTTACCTGACAACGCCGCGTCCTCGGCGCCCGCGGGCAGCGTGGCTAGGGGCGGCAGCCACAGCAGCAGCCACCACCGCCCCGAAGGCGGCCTCATCCCGCCGCGGCCCCGGCTCCGCGCGGCCCTAGCCCTTAGGGGCCGGCTCCGCCCAAGGCGGCGGACATGGAGCGCGCCCCTTAGGAGCCCGAAGGGGCCAAGGAGTGGGCCGGAAAGAGGAGGGGGCCGGAAAGGGGGCGGGGCCGGAGAGGGGGCGGGAAGTCGGCAAGGGGCGGCGGCGGAGCCCCGCCTCCTCGGGTTCTCGCGGAGCCACCCACCTCTCCCTTCGCCCCAGGCTGTGTTGCCTCGGCGTCTGGTACCCGGAAGCAGGCTGCAAAAAGGGAGCCGGTTGTCCGTGAGTGTTTCCTACAACAAGACTGATCCGTGACCTGTGGTATTTGGGGGCCCAGGTCTCCAAGAGCCCGTGCGTGACGACCCAGAAAGGAGAAGGCCCTAGCAATCCCCTTTTTATAAATAAAAGCCAATTTATTTTGTTTTACCTTTCAACATGTTAAAAAAAAGAATATATAAATTGTGGTTGGTCTTTAAGTACAGACCTTCAAGGCCCTAGAAACCCACTAATGTAATTTAATATCCCACACAAGTAGAACAAGAAGTCATTTTCTCTTTAATTCTGGCCTTGTGCTGAGATTCCTTAGAGAACCCAGTGTGTCAGAAATCATCTTAAAAACACTTAAAGCTTCATTTTTTTCTAAAGGTTTGAATAGGGTAGATTAGGCTTCCCTGGCCTAAAGGAAGGTTTAGCCAACTGCCCTTAAACGTTTTCTTGGCACCATATGTATACTGTATATGACGTTCAAAAAGTTCAGAAAATTTCTTGTAAAGGACTCTTCCAGGAATGATTTTTTTTTTTTTAAAGCCATCATTACTTGAATTCTCAGTGTCTGGCCCTTAGGATCTGCCTCCAAATAAACACCAGAGTCCATATCCAGTTCTTAAATCCTAAAGTTCCCTGGTAAGGTATGCACTTGGCTCATGCAAGACAGCGCTTTGACAACTAACCACATTCATTCTGATTTGGCTTAATTTTGTATGGCACTATGCAAAGTGATTAAAATACCATTGATCCAGAATTCTATACCCAGCTACAATATCTTTTTAAAAAACAAACAAACAAAGACAAATGTTGTTTTCTCCAATGCCCAGAAGCCGTTCAATACAAGAAATGTTAAAAGAAGTCATTTCCACAGAAGGAATATGATGGCAGATGGAAATTTGGATTTATAAACAGAAATAAATAGCTCTAGAAATGACAAAAATGAAAAGAAATAAAACTTTGAAATTATTTTAATCATTTTCAAAGACAACTATCTAAAGCAAAAGTAGTTGCAATGTGTTGAGATTTATATCTTTAGGATTAAAATGTATGACAACAATACTTCAAAGGATGAAAGAGAAATGTTTATACTATATATAGTAAGGTTCTTATACATGAAATAATTTCATAGTACATGAAACTATATTATAATAAGTAAAAGATTTATATTGTAAACCTAGACCAGCTCTCTCTGCTTCCAGTTGCCATGAGCTGAGCAGTTTCCTCTGCCATGCTCTTCTGCCATGATGTTCTTCCTCACCTGTGCCCCAAAGGAATGGAGCCAGCCAACCATGAACTGAATGCTTTGAAACCATAAGCCAAAACAAATTTTTCTTCTTATTTGTTCTTATTAGGTGTTTTGGTCAAAGTGATGAAAAGCTGACTAACACAGACTCTGATCTCTTCAAATCTCTGTTCTGCTATAAATCTTCCTGACTTCCCCTTTTGCCCACCCGCCAGAAAAACTCACTGCCTTTCAGGGCACTGATGGTTCCCACAGGCCTATCAGGAAATTTCTCTTTTGCTACATAGCATAGGTCTTTATTGAAGTGAGATTTCATTGCATGGATAGGTTCTAGTCACTGAAGAATAGATGATCATATAAGAAGAAGTGTCACTGGAGGATCATTTTTATAATTCTGCTTACCACAACCACTAAGAAAAAACAATACAATGCACAGTTGTAAATAACTTTAAAATCATCAGTGCATGATACATCCCTATTTCAGATAAGTTAAAAGGAGAGAAAAATGCATTTTAGTATCTGTAAAATATATTCTTCCCTATTTATTACCCATATTATTGATATATAATAATTTTAAATGAGAAAACAGAAAGTAATTCATCTAAGGGAAGAGAGCTGATCAAAGTTTGTACCTGGAGTTACTAATACTAAAGGCTTTTACTTCATCTTTGATACAAGACTGCCAGCCTGAGAAACCAGATATTGGGTAGCAAGGTTTTAGGAAAGGCTGCCCTTTCCCCCTATTTCTTCCCTTTCCTTTCTTATCATCTTACTACCTGCCAAGGCCCAATACGGTTTTCTGTACTTAAGCACCCTTCTCCACAAGAACTTATGGGCACAATAGAAAGGGAAAGAGAATGCTGAACATTTACAGGCACTATTGATGTGGTCCTGAGAGTTTCCTTAACAGTGCTCCATGGTTAGTTTGTGATCAGAGAGAAGAACCAGTAGAAAAACTTTTGAGAGGGAATATACTGGTGCAACATTTCAGGAGAATAACTTAACACGTGACAAAATCCTTAAAAAATTCATGCATTTTGACCAGTAATCCCTCTCCTGTAAATTAACCCTTAAAAACAAAGACACCATTGTAGGTGAAACAAAAGAAAGAAATATTAATCACAGCATTATTTATAATATCAAAAAGCATGGAAGTCGGGCTGGGGTTATGGCTCAGTGGTAGAGCACTTGCCTAGCATGTGTGAGGCCCTGGGTTAGATCTTCAGCACCACATAAAAATAAATAAATAAAGGTATTGTATTCAACTACAACTAAAAAATATATATATTTTTTAAAAAAGCATGGAAGTAATCTTTATTTTCTATAATACTATTAAATAAATTGTGTTTTAAACATTTTATAAAAACCTAGACCAAACACTACACTATCTTAAAAAGCAATGTAATTCATCAATTAATAGTGAAGATAAAATGGAATAATAAAATGACCTAAAAGGAAGCAAGAATACAGGGGGTAAAGGTTAAAGAATAAATTGACAAATAGAAAACAATTTAAAAGATGGTAAATTTAAATTCTACTATATTTATAATCACATCAAATGTAAATGGCCTCAATACCCCAATTAAAAGGCAGACATTGTCAACTAAGTATTGCCGCAGTCTGGCTGGGCACAATCAGGAGCCACTTGTCAAAAGAAACTAACTTTATTTTTAGAACCACACATGCCAAACAAAACAGCCTCTCAGGAAAAACCCTCAGAGCCTCAACTGCCACCACCGGCTTTCCACAAGCCTCTCTCTCCCACACAAGCTTCTCTCCCCCTCCCACAATCCTCCTGCTCTTGAGGCCGATTGGCTGGGTCATGTGGGCGGAGCCAAAAAAGTCCCCCAATGAGCAGCTCCGTGGTCTGAAAGGGCAGGGAAACAGCCCAATGAGCATCACCGCAGAGGAGCCAATCAGCTAGATGTTGCTGGGGCCGCTGTGAGCCAATCATCAGCCGGCAGCTGGAAGTTTGCTGGCAGCTGGAAGTTTGCTGGGGCCCCTTCGGCTGTGGCTCTCAACAAAGTATATTTATGCAATCTACCAAAAAAAAAAAATACAGTCTACAAGAAACCCTGAAATATAAGGATTTAGACAAGTTAAAAAGAAAGGATTGGGGAAAGATATGTCATATGAATACCAATCAAAAGAAAGATGAATTATATTAATATCTAAAGGTAGATGCTAAGATAAGGAATATTATTTATAAATCAGTGGATCAAGGTGGGACCTGAGAGTCTGTGTTTCTAATAAACCGTCTGGTCCAAGGATCAATCATAACTTGGGCAGCAAGTCCTTAAAATCCTAAGTGGATATATAAATTGGCAGCATAAAAACAGATGGAAGGACTTTAAATTAGAGTTTGAAAAGTATAACTTACTGCACTATGCCCCATAGATGTTTACAATGGTAAACTACATATTAAATACAGTCATATGATGCAGAGTGATGTTTTAGTCAATGATAAACTGCATAAACAAAGGTATATAGACATAGCCTAGGTGTGTAGTAGGCTCTACCATCTAGATTTGTATAAATACACTCTTAAGATGCTCACACAATGACAAAATTACCAAAGGATACATTTCTCAGAACATGTCCCAATTAAGTGACACATGACTGTATTTTAAAATTCCTACAGTAAAGAAACATTATAAGGCAGCTTCTAAGATGGTTTTCAATGATCCTCTCCACCTCTTGGTTATCATGCCCTTATATAAGTCCCTCCCCTTAAGTGTGGGCTGGAAATATTGACTCACTTCTAATGAATAGTATGTGGAAGAAATGATTAAATGTCACTTCCAAGATTAGATTATAAAAGATTGTGGCTTCCAACTTCAATATGCTCTCTCCCTCTCTCTCTCTCTCTCTCTCTCTCTCTCTCACACACACACACACACACACACAATTTCTTGCACTGAGGAAATCCAGCTAACATGCTGAGAGGGGCATCCCGGTGCAAAACCTAAATATGCAAGTGGGTTTTCCCAATAAGAGCCTTGAGATGATTTCAGCCCTGGCTGACACATGGATTGCATCCTTGTAAGAGACCCTAAGACAAAACAACCTATTTTATCTGCTCCTAGATTCCTAACCCTCAAAAAGTGTGAGAAAATATGTTTATCATTTCCACCTAAGACTTAATTTGTTATGCAGCAATAGATAGCTAATACAAAACTAGTATAACTTTCCCAACCCAGTGTTTAAAACCAAGGATTGGCTTGTTTTACCCTTCTAGTTCTGTATCATTTCCACTAATAATCTTTCTTGGGTATTGAGAAATTATAGGTGAAACATTTGGCTTGTGTTTGTACTCCATCAACGTTTAAGCCATAATAATTAGTTTTCCCAAATAAAATCTCTGAACATCCTATGCACACAGTTTAGAAAAACACTATACTTAATCTTTAATAAAGATTTTGAAGTCAAATTTCACCTATATAAAGAGTTACAGAGTGCTTAAGCCAGAATATCAGAGGTGTTAATAGGTGTGCAATATGTCTAAGCTTTGTGTTGACAATGGCAATGACATAAAAAAGACACTTAGGAGGAGGAGAAATACAGGAAGAAAGTTTAAGGGTAAAAGAAATTGAAGTTAAAGTGTAAAAGACCGGGCATTGTGAAGTTTCTAAGCTGCAAGGCCTGAGTTAAAAAGTAAAAGACCAGGTATTGTTAAGTTCCTATGCTACACGCAAAACCTGAAATTCCTGTAGCTGTTAGGACAATACCCGGAACTGCCCAGTAAATATTGCACCTGACCATCTGGTTGTTTAATAACCTAGGACCCTGTGTGGCTTGGCACGTAGGCATCGCAGGACCTAAACCAATCAGTTTGAATGTGTACCCCGCTTTAGAACTGACCTATCACTCCCGCCCAACCTGTTCCTGCCAATGAATGTACTAATCGTGTTTAAGAATTGTTGTTTGATTTTCCCGTGGTGTATGATGATTTGTTAAAGGAGACTGTGATGTATGTAAAGTCCCCACCCTCCCCCAAAAGTGTACTTAAGCACTGTTCAACCCCTGCTCGGGGCTCTGGGCTGCTCTCCCTTGTTGAGTGAGCACGGAGCCCCAGCGCGCTGGATTGGATCCTCAATAAACCCCTTTTGCTGTTGCATGAGCCGGTCTCTTGGTGGTCTCTTCCTCCGACGTTCGCCGGACCCTTACAAAAGAATCGAAAATGTAGTCAGCTTTAGGGAGGCTCTGGGGTCCATTGACACCATCATGTATAGTTGCTTCCTTCCCATAAGAAATTCATTCTTGCTGCTTATTGTTTTTAAACTATACTGAAATTCATGTACCTTTTTCTAGGAGATAAACTATAGTGATTAAAACTAAATTTTTAAAAATCTACATAAACAGGGAACCTGCAGAATCTTCTGTTCAGAGTCTTCTGGGGTATTATTACAGGCTTGCTTTCTTTATCTCCATTAGAAAACATAAAAATTTGTCCATCAGTGATTCAATATGGTAATTGCTGGAATATTCACTAAATTTTCCAGGATGATGTAAAACAATTGTGAGTGGATACTGTCACTAGCTCATACATTTCTACACCAAAGAGATGGTTTTAAAAGGATAGAATCCATCCCCTCTTTAAAGCAGTTGTTCACTTGTGCTTATGGATCCTAACTGTTGACTCTAATAAATTCCAAGAAAGGATGAAATATGGCATCTTGGAGCATCTGCATCTCATAGCTAGTGAAGACCTTGGCATCCTTGTCAGAATGCTGGCAGCAGTGTGCAGTAATAAATGTTCAGCAAAGTACAGATTCCTAGGATATGTTCTCCAGAGATTGAGTCCCCAAGTAATTCAAAAGTATGAGGACCATGGACTAAATTTTGAACTTTTACAAGTTTCATGCTTGACAACATGTAGCAGTTTGGGCAAACTTGTAATCAGAAATAAAACATTATATGTGCAGGTTAATATAATTCATATTGTAATATGAATTATAGATATTGATGAGAAAACCATGTATAATAAAGATACTCTTAAAATATTATTTTAGTGACCTAATTTCTTTAGCTTTGTCAGACTATATTCATGCAGTATAAAAAGATGACAATTCAATTTTCAGCCTCTGCATTTTTATTTCTAGAGTTCTTGTTCTTTATAACTAATTAATTTTCTATAACTGCTGTAGGGTTATAATCAGTCATTATGAATCAGAAGAAAAATCCAGTTCATGTCAGAAATTATTTAGGAGCTTTCACTTGGTTTCTAGATAAAACATTTAATTAAATGAGTTGGAACAAAATAGGAAAAGTTCTACTATTTTTATGTCCTTTCATAAAGATTTAATCTATAACTGCAATGGTACTGGCTAATGCCATACAGATTACAGAGGCTGTATGTCATCATTTCTTCCTAAACAAACAAACACAACCAATAATAGACTGCCAAGTCTTCTAAATAAAAGGAAAGAATAAAAGAATGAAAATAGACGTTGACATGTTGAATCATGTTTTTCTTAGCATATTTCATTTAGGAAATGTTTTAGCATTGACTTATTATATAGTAATTGTCTAATTTTAATAACAACTAAGTCATATTAAAACTAACATAATTTTTCAGCATGAATGAATAATATTGAGGAGGAGTAAAATAGATATGATTTATTAAGAAACAAGTAATATAAAGTTGTGAATGGTGGTATGTGCCTGTAATCCCAGCTACTCAGGAATGTGAGACAAGGTTCACAATGTTGAGGCTAGCCTGGGGAACTCAGTGAAACCCTGTCTTCAAAAAAAAAAAAAAAAACCCTGGAGATGTAGCTGCATGGTAAAATATCCTGGGCTCAATCCCCAGTACTGAAAAATATATACATATGGAATATATGTAACATGTATGGTAATATATTATATAAATCACATATAACACTCACATCTATATATATACATCTAGATAGATAGATAGATAGATATCCTATATAATAAATTGCTAGAGCCCTTGGTAAAATAATAATAATAATAATAATAATAATAATAATAATAATAATAATAATTGGTAACTCCTGTAAATTGAGAGATGGAGAATTCTTTAAAGCAGTAGTTCAAATTTTGTTTTGGACAGGAGTTCTATCTGTAAACATTTTTATTCAGTGGGTCTCATATGTGGCCTAGGAGTCTATATCTATGATAAGGTAGTCTTCTGACTACTTAGTAATGGGGAAAAATTCAAGTGACAAGTAATTGGTGACTAGTGGCTAAAAATATGGTATCAATGAGAATAGAAAGGTATAATTTGTCAATCTGAAAAAACCAAAAGGTTTAATAGTTACAGCTTTGAACGAATACATTTAAAGAATTAGGATACAGAATATTGGTCATTAGTTATCTGTTAAGTTTTCAAAATTTAAAAACAAGAGAAAGAAATAGGATTAAATTGAAGTAAGTTTAAGATTGCACTATAAATACATTTTTCCAGCATTAGAATCCTCATTTATTCCTTGCCTGGACACCATCCAATCCTGCTCTTTCACCTCATTTAATTCTTATGGAGCTTCTGCCAAATTTTCTTTGCAACCAGCACACCCTTAGGAAGGATTTTTCTTAATCAGCCATTCTGCATATTCTATGCTGCTGCTGCTTGTGGTTTTGGTTTTTTTTATGTTTTTTGTTTTGTTTTTTACTCTGGGGAAATTTCTGTTAAAGAGATTTATATAGACAGAAGGTGAATCATATTGTAAAGTTTTTTTTCTTTCAGATAAAACTAAAAATAACAGATATCCATTTAATTTACATTCTTTAACTGTCTTTATTGACATTTATTGAGAATGAAAAATATTTATGTATGATTCAGGAGATCTTCAATTTAGTTACAAAATAGGAATTTTTTCTTCTAGTTTTCAGTTCCTGTTCATGCACGTCAGAGTATCCCTAATGGTCACATTCTATCCAGAAAATTCTTCAATTTACTTTCACTCACATGGTTTTGGAAATAAATATTTTTTAAGAGGGATGGGGGGAGCTTGGTAGATGCAGATAAATACAAGTTTCACATTTTCTTATATGTTCCCTCTCTCTTCCTTTTCCTTTCCTTTTTTTTTTTTAAGTTTAGCCTTTATTTCCAGTTTTATGTCACTTTGTATTCTATATCTGGCTAGATCCAAGCATATCTTAGAGTTGTTATATGGATTTTCTCTCCTTATATTTCTAGGATGTTGGTGTTGATCATAGGAGTGCAATGTCCAATAAAATGTAAGAAGCCATTGGGAAGAAATTTATAACCTGGATGCACCTAATATTTTATTTTATGAAGAAAACTGACACAAGAGAGTCTATCTGTTGAACTGTTTCTATAACAAAATCATAATTTCTACATTAGTCATGTCTCAAAACAGGTCATGGGAAGTGAAATGTATAAATAATTCTCTTAATATATTTCTAATTTTTGCTAATGTGATTAATCACATTTTGCCTATTAAGTATATCTATCTACTTGAAATTAGATATATTTTTGCCCACACTCTAAGTCTCTAAAATTAGATGAAAAGAATAATAATTATTATTTAGTACATTTCAGTTACTTTTCATCCCCTGCTATGACCTATCAACAGTCAATAATTCTACCTGTATTACTAGGATATGTATTGTTAGGATGTTTCCAGTTACAAGTCACAGAACGTACAACTAAAAATATCTTAAGCAATGAAACATTTATTATGTCACATGGAGGTTAAGTCCCAAAAGAAATTGATCTAGTAATTTAAGCATGTCACCAGGAACTCGGGCTCTTTTCAGTTTTCTACTTCATTATTCTCAGTTTGTTGAACTTTGTCCTTCAGGTTTTCTGTTTGTAATTGCAAAAAGTATGTCATGGGACTGACACTGGATCCTCATACAACTGTGACCAAATGTGGGAGTCTACCTCTGCTTCCATATCTTGCATATAAAAGTGAAGCCTTTCTTGGAAATTCTCACCTTCATCATCCCAGCAGACTACTTTGCTGGTCCCACTGGCGGGTTATTAACCCATCAGTACCTTTACTCAGTGATGGAGTGAGTTATCTGGCATATGGTGGGAAGTGCTTTCATAGAAAACAAAAACTGGAATAGCAATAGATGGGGGAGGGGGGAAATCACTATGGTGATTTTTTTTTTTTTAGAAAGAGTGGGGGAGAGAGAGAGAGAGAGAGAGAGAGAGAATTTTTTAATATTTATTTTTTAGTTCTTGGCGGACACAACATCAACATCTTTGTATGTGGTGCTGAGGATAGAACCCGGGCCGCACGCATGCCAGGCGAGCGTGCTACCGCTTGAGCCACATCCCCAGCCCTATGGTGACATTTTTGACAGATCCCAAAAGACTTCATAAATATGTGAAAATTTATGGTAATCTGAAATTTGATGGTGATTTAACAAATGAGTTTTATTCATTATTCTAAACTTTGATAAATGTGTTTTCAATTTTGAAATTTACACATTGACTCAAGAAGGGAGTTGTTTCTGCACCATTTATGTATTTTTCTTCTATGGATCTTCTTTTGTACATTGGCAGAACATCTTTATTTTGAATCATTCCATTTCCTAAGTAGCAAATATTTTCTATTCTTACAATGAAAGAGAAGAAAAATTAGACAAAGGAAAGTGGGTAATAATGAAAGAAAGGGAAAGGGAATAGGATTTGCTGAAAGAGAAAAAGGCAGAAAAAAAGAGGGGTGGAGTAGAATGAACAGTGACTAATCTGGATGGTCTGATGTAAGGAGTTCAGCTAACTAGGTCACTTGCCACTTGGAGTGATGGGCAGGATAAGCTCAAAAAGCAGACAAGAGGGAGGAAGCAGACTCCTTTTCAGAGCATACATTTTGCAGGTTAGAATCTGTTCCTCTTAACCATGGGGCAGGAAATGCATGTTCATAGAGCTTGGCATTAGGATTCTGGTGGCAGAATCCTAATGCCACCTTTTCTCCCACACACTTAGAGATAATTTACCCAACAATGATGCTTAAACAAGCCATCTAAATATTTAAGGTTCTTATCTTTCCTTGGCAATAAATGAGGTTTGAATAGGCCAAGGAAATTTGTTGTTGTTGTTGCTGCTGCTGATTGAACTTAGGGCCCTCCACATGTTGAGCACATATGCTACTACTCTCCCACAGAGCTATGCCCCAGCCCTAAAGTTGGACACTTTTTTTAAAAGGGCTGGGATTGAACCCTGGGCTACATCTCTAGAAGGGACGTTTTTATGCCCTGAGTTTCAAAGGGACCAGACCTTCCAAGTAATGGGAGCTTTATAGAACTTTATTCCTCTGGGTAAAATATAAGCATATTTTAGAGCAAATAACTCACCAAATGCACTGAAGATTCCTTGGATTTGTGTTAGGATTTAAAGGCTATTCTTTCTTCCTTCCATTTCACTATTTCACCTGGTTCTTTATTGCCTTTTCATAGTTTCTTCTCTAGTACTTTTTGTAGATACTGGAAATATTATTGGTACTTACTTTTCAGTACTTTCAATCTTGAGTGATAGACATGAGAGAATCTTGTTGAAATTCTCCCTTTGTTGTGACAGCTATCATTTATGTTTAATATATTTTTATTCCTTTTAATTTTTACATCCACTATGAATAAGTATATTTGGAAAGCTGTACAAAATAAATGTATACTCTAATAACTTATTACACAGAAAACATTCTCTTAGCACTTAAATCAAGAAACAGAATTTTCTAGCTGCTCCAGAAACCCTCCATGTGCCTAGTCCTAATGCCAAACCTCTCCTTTATCACAACTGGTTTTATCCCTTTGGATGAAACTATAGGTTGGATGTGTTCTTTCCTCAGGATGCATATCACATCTGGCTGTTTTTGTGATTGTTGATGTCTAGATCCTTTCATTCAATAAATGTTGCAAGATGGCAATAATAAAATTCTACTATTTCTTTTACACTTATTAGTTGGAGTATTTTTATAAGAAAGCATGTCTCCCCATCCATCATTCAGTCATCTAGTGATAAAGTTCAAATAGAAAAGGCAAGATATTGCTAAGTTCATTTCCCTTATTCACCGGTTCTCAAGATAATGAATTGGTTCCTTATCCCCTGAAGCTAAACAATACTTTATATTTTCAGAAATATTATTGTGAGCCAAGTGTGGTGGCACATGTGTATAATCCCTGCTACTCAGAAGTTGAGACAGGAGATTGACAAGTTTGAGACCAGCCTGGACAACTTAGTGAGACTCTGTCTCAAAATTAAAAGAAAATAAATAAAAAGGACTGGGAATATAGCTCAGTGGTAGAGTGTACCTGGGTTCAATTCCCAGTACTACCAAAAAAAAAGAATAATCATGAACTCATGGATTTTGACATACTTAGTAAGGTTTCAACTGTTATTACTTTTTTTTTTAGTTCAAACTATTTTCTTTGGCCAGTAGGGTTCTCTTCAAGTTGGCCTCTGAGTCCTTTTGGCATGGTTTAGTAATTTTTACTAACTTTCTTAATATCTGATATTCTAGGCTTATTGTATGCCTCTTGACCCAGACATGGAATTGGTCATGTTTCCAAATGTCTTGATTTATGTTAGTGGGAAATATAACTTCAAGACCACAATTTGGGTGCTATTGCTTAGTGCTACTGAATTGGTTAATGTTTCTGAGACTTTTCAGTAGCAGAGTTGGGAAATCTATCAATTTATAAGTATACATATAATTTTACAGGAAAAATTCCTAATCACAATATTAAAATTAAAATTCAGGATTATGGTTTTGTTTTCTTTTGCTTTTTTATACTACCTCTGAATCTCTTTGCCTCCTTATTTAGATTCCTAATTACAAAAGATACAGGAGATGACAGTATTTTAGTTCATTCAGACTGCTATAATAAAATATCAAATACCACAAACTGAGTAGTTTATAAATAACAAAAAGCTTTTTCTCATAATTCTGGAGGGTGGAAAGTCCAAGATCAAGATGCCAGTAGATTCAGTGTTGGCTGAGATCCACTTACTGGTTCACAGATGGCTCCTTCTCACTGTGTCCCCACATGGTGGGAGAAATGAGTGAGCTCCCTTGGGCACTAATCCCATGAGGGTAGAACCCTCAAGACCTAATCACTGCCCCCTCCAAAGGCCCTACCTCCCAACAGCATCACCTGAGGGGTTAAGAATTCAACATATGATTTTTTAAGAAACAAAAACATTCAAACCGTAGTAAATGGAATATCCCATAATTGCTCATTTACTTTATTCCACATTATGTACAAAACAGGTTTAGAATAACAATACACATAATATCACCAACAACATAATTACAAAGAACACCTTGAAATATTTTTCATATGTTCTTACCTCTCTCATCTCAGTTTTTTTATAGCTATACTATTATGTGAGAACATTGCCTTTAGGTATCATGCTCTTTTAACTGTCGTTCCATATTAGTTCTGAACAACACAATGACACTGTGTTGTGGTTTTAACCTGGAATGTTCCTCAGAGGGTCCTGTTTTGAAGGGCTTGATCCCCAATGCAGCAGTGTTCAGAGTTGGGGCTATCAGAAGGTAATTGTGTCATGAGGGATCTGACCTCATCAAAGACTAATCCAAATGATAGATTCATGATTTGATGGCATTATTGGGAGGTGACTGGAACTGTAGGAGGTGGGCCTACTTGGAGGATCTCTATTTATACCTCCCTACTTCCTGGCTGCCATGAGATGAGCAGCTCTGCTCTTCCATATCCTCTGTATCATAACGCTCTGCCTCAGCAAAGGCCCATAGCAATGGAGACAGCTGACTGTGGACTAAAACTTTTGAAACCATGAGCCAAAATAAATCATTCCTCTGTGTTTTTCTCAAGTATTTTGTCACAGTAATGAAAAGCTGACTAATACAACCTATCTTTAATATATACCAACAGTTGTTATATTTGATGTCTGATCATTCTAATTATTTGAAATTCATTCACTAGTCAATTCTTTAGGAAGGACTAATAACAACAATATTCTCTGAGTTCTTGCATATTCATAACTATTGTTATATGCCTTTTGTATTAACCTTTTTTTAATTTTTTTTTATTGGTTGTTCAAAACATTATAAAGCTCTTGACATATCATATTTCATACATTAGATTCAAGTTGGTTATGAACTCCCAATTTTACCCCAAATACAGATTGCAGAATCACATCGGTTACACATCCACATTTTTACATAATGCCCTATTAGTAACTGTTGTATTCTGCTACCTTTCCTATCCTCTACCATCCCCCCTCCCTCCCCTCCAATCTTCTCTCTCTACCCCATCCACTGTAATTCATATCTCTCCTTGTTTATTTTCCCATTCCCCTCACAACCTCTTATATGTAATTTTGTATAACAATGAGGGTCTCCCTCCATTACCATGCAATTTCCCTTTTCTCTCCCTTTCCATCCCACCTCATGTATCTGTTTAATGTTAATCTTTTCTTCCTGCTCTTCCTCCCTGCTCTGTTCTTAGTTGCTCTCATTATATCAAAGAAGACATTTGGCATTTGTTTTTTAGGGATTGGCTAGCTTCACTTAGCATAATCTGCTCTAATGCCATCCATTTCCCTGTAAATTCTATGATTTTGTCATTTTTTAATGCAGAGTAATACTCCATTGTGTATAAATGCCACATTTTTTTTATCCATTCGTCTATTGAAGGGCATCTAGGTTGGTTCCACAGTCTTGCTATTGTGAACTGTGCTGCTATGAACATCGATGTAGCAGTGTCCCTGTAGCATGCTCTTTTTAGGTCTTTAGGGAATGGACCAAGAAGGGGAATAGCTGGGTCAAATGGTGGCTCCATTCCCAGCTTTCCAAGAAATCTCCATACTGCTTTCCAAATTGGCTGCACCAATCTGCAGTCCCACCAGCAATGTACAAGTGTACCCTTTTCCCCACATCCTCGCCAGCACTTGTTGTTGTTTGACTTCATAATGGCTGCCAATCTTACTGGAGTGAGATGGTATCTTAGGGTGGTTTTGATTTGCATTTCTCTGACTGCTAGAGATGGTGAGCATTTTTTCATGTACTTGTTGATTGATTGTATGTCCTCCTCTGAGAAGTGTCTGTTCAGGTCTTTGGCCCATTTGTTGATTGGGTTATTTGTTTTCTTATTGTTTAATTTTTTGAGTTCTTTGTATACTCTGGATATTAGGGCTCTATCTGAAGTGTGAGGAGTAAAAATTTGTTCCCATGATGTAGGCTCCCTATTTACCTCTTTTATTGTTTCTCTTGCTGAGAGAAAATTTTTCAGTTTAAGTAAGTCCCATTTGTTGATTTTTGTTATCAACTTTTGTGCTATGGGTGTCCTATTAAGGAATTTGGAGCCCGACCCTACAATATGTAGATCGGAGCCAACTTTTTCTTCTATCAGACGCAGAGTCTCTGATTTGATATCTAGCTCCTTGATCCACTTTGAGTTAACTTTTGTGCATGGCGAGAGGAGGGGATTCAGTTTCATTTTGTTGCATATGGATTTCCAGTTTTCCCAGCACCATTTGTTGAAGATGCTATCCTCCCTCCATTGCATGCTTTAGCTCCTTTATCAAATATAAGATAGTTGTAGCTTTGTGGATTAGTCTCTGTGTCCTCTATTCTGTACCATTGGTCCACCCTCCTGTTTTGGTACCAGTACCATGCTGTTTTTGTTACTATTGCTCTGTAATATAGTTTTAAGTCTGGTATCGCTATACCGCCTGATTCGCATTTCCTGCTTAGAATTGCTTTTGCTATTCTGGGTCTTTTATTTTTCCATATGAATTTCATGATTGCTTTATCCATTTCTACAAGAAATGCCGTTGGGATTTTGATTGGCATTGCATTAAACCTATAGAGAACTTTTGGTAATATCGCCATTTTGATGATGTTAGTTCTGCCTATCCATGAACAGGGTATATTTTTCCATCTTCTAAGATCTTCTTCTACTTCTCTTTTTAGGGTTTTGTAGTTTTCATTATATAAATCTTTCACCTCTTTTGTTAGGTTGATTCCCAAGTATTTTATTTTTTTTGAGGATATTGTGAATGGAGTGTTTTTCCTCATTTCCGTTTCAGAAGTTTTGTCGCTGATATACAGAAATGCCTTTGATTCATGCGTGTTGATTTTATATCCTGCCACTTTGCTGAATTCATTTATTAGTTCTAGTAGTTTTTTTGTAGACCCTTTTGGGTCTTCTAGGTATAGAATCATGTCATCTGCAAATAGTGATAATTTAAGTTCTTCCTTTCCTATTTTTATGCCTTTAATTTCTTTCGTCTGTCTAATTGCTCTGGCCAGTGTTTCGAGAACTATATTGAATAGAAGTGGTGAGAGAGGGCATCCCTGTCTTGTTCCAGATTTTAGGGGGAATGCCTTCAATTTTTCTCCATTCAGAATGATGCTAGCCTGAGGCTTAGCATAGATAGCTTTTACAATGTCGAGGTAAGTTCCTGTTATCCCTAGTTTTTCTAATGTTTTGAACATAATGGGATGCTGTACTTTGTTGAATGCTTTTTCTGCGTCTATTGAGATGATCATATGGTTCTTATTTTTAAGTCTATTGATGTGGTGAATAACATTTATTGATTTCCGTATATTGAACCATCCTTGCATCCCAGGGATGAATCCTACTTGATCATGGTGTACAATTTTTTTGATGTGCCTTTGTATCCGATTCGCCAGAATTTTATTGAGGATTTTTGCATCTAGGTTCATCAGAGATATTGGTCTGTAGTTTTCTTTCTTTGAGGTGTCTTCGTCTGGTTTCGGAATCAGGGTGATGTTGGCCTCATAGAATGAATTTGGCAGAGCTCCTTCTTTTTCTATTTCCTGAAATAACTTGAAAAGTATTGGTATTAATTCTTCCTTAAAGGTTTTGTAAAACTCCGCTGTATACCCATCCGGTCCTGGGCTTTTCTTGGTTGGAAGTCTTTTGATTGCTTCTTCTATTTCATCTACTGTTATTGGTCTGTTTAAGTTGTGAGTATCCTCCTGACTCAGTCTGGGCAAATCATATGACTTAAGGAATTTATCGATGTCTTCACTATCTTCTATTTTATTGGAATATAGGTTTTCAAAATA
This sequence comes from Marmota monax, assembly GCF_021218885.2. Classification (NCBI taxonomy): domain Eukaryota; kingdom Metazoa; phylum Chordata; class Mammalia; order Rodentia; family Sciuridae; genus Marmota; species Marmota monax. The sequence goes on from NW_026692781.1 coordinate 23,395,218, forward strand.
ATTTCTAATTGTCTTCTGTATTTCTGTAGTGTCTGTTTTGATATTGCCTTTTTCATCCCGTATGTTAGTGATTTGAGTTCTCTCTCTTCTTCTCTTCGTTAGCATGGCTAAGGGTCTGTCGATCTTATTTATTTTTTCAAAGAACCAACTTTTAGTTTTGTTAATTTTATCAATAGTTTCTTTTGTTTCAATTTTGTTGATTTCCGCTCTGATGTTAATTATTTCTTGCCTTCTACTACATTTGCTGTTGTTTTGCTCTTCCTTTTCTAGGGCTTTGAGATGAAGTGTGAGCTCATTTATTTGTTGGTTTTTCCTTTTTTTGAGGAATGACCTCCAAGCGATGAATTTCCCTCTTAAAACTGCTTTCATTGTGTCCCATAGATTCCGATATGTTGTGTCTGTATTTTCATTTATCTCTAAGAATTTTTTGATTTCTTCGTTTATGTCTTCTATAACCCATTGATCATTCAGTAACATATTGTTCATTTTCCATGTGATGTAGGATTTTTCCTTCCTTCTTTTATCATTGATTTCCAGTTTCATTCCATTATGATCAGATAAAATGCATGGTATTATCTCCACCCCTGTATATTTACTGAGGGTTGCCCTATGGCATAATATATGGTCTATTTTTGAGGAGGATCCATGTGCTGCTGAGAAAAAAGTATATCCACTTGATGATGGTTGATATATTCTATATATGTCAGTTAAGTCTAGGTTGTTGATTGTGATATTGAGTTCTATAGTTTCTTTATTCAGCTTTTGTTTGGAGGATCTGTCCAATTGTGAGAGAGGTGTGTTGAAGTCACCCATAATTATTGTGTTGTGGTCTATTTGATTCTTGAACTTGAGGAGAATTTGTTTTATGAACGTCGCAGCACCATTATTTGGTGCATAAATATTGATAATTGTTATGTCTTGTTGGTGAATGGTTCCTTTTAACAGTATATAATGTCCTTCCTTATCCCTTTTGATTAATTTAGTCTTGAAGTCAATTTTATTCGATATGAGGATGGCCACCCCTGCTTGCTTACGAGGACCGTGTGCGTGGTATATTTTTTCCCAACCTTTCACCTTCAGCCTGTGTATGTCTTTTCCAATCAGATGTGTCTCCTGGAGGCAGCATATTGTTGGATTTGTTTTTTTAATGCATGTTACCAGCCTATGTCGCTTTATTGGAGAGTTTAAGCCATTAATGTTTAGAGTTACTATTGATATATGGTTTGTACTTCCAGCCATGTTTGATTATTTATCTTCTTTTTTTTTTTTAATTTAGTTTGTTTCTCCATGGTTAGCTTTCCCCCTGCCCTCTGTCTTTATAGAGGCACTTCCCACTGATGGTTTTGGTTATTGTTTTTCATTTCTTCCTCGTGTAGTATTTTGCTCAAGATGCTTTGCAATGCTGGTTTTCTGGCTGCAAATTCTTTTAGCTTTTGTTTATTATGAAAGATTTTTATTTCGTTATCGTACCTGAAGCTTAATTTTGCTGGATACAGAATTCTTGGTTGGCATCCATTGTCTTTCAGTGTTTGAAATACGTTGTTCCAGGATCTTCTCGCTTTCAGCATCTGTGATGAAAAATCCGTTGTTAACCTTATTGGTTTACCCCTGAATGTAATCTGCCTCCTTTCTCTTGTAGCTTTTAGTATTTTCTCTTTGTTCTGTATATTGGATATCTTCATAACAATGTGTCTTGGCGTTGGTCTACTGTGATTTTGTGTGCTCGGTGTCCTGTATGCATCTACAATTTGTATATCCGTTTCCTTTTTTATTTCTGGAAAGTTTTCTGTAATTATTTCTTTCAGCAGGTTACTCATTCCCTTGGTTTGAATCTCTGTACCTTCTTCTATCCCGATGACTCGTAGGTTTGGTTTCTTTATGTTATCCCATATCTCTTGGATGTTTTTCTCGTGGTTTTTAACCAGCCTTTCTGAGTTGGCTAGGCTCTTTTCAAGATGATATATTTTGTCTTCATTATCTGATGTTCTGGCTTCTACTTGCTCCACTCTGTTAGTGATACTCTCAATTGAGTTTTTAATTTGGTTTATCGTTTCCTTCATTTCTAGAATTATTGTTTGGTTTTTTTTTATAATCTCAATCTCCTGATAAAGATGCTTAACTTCTTCTTTTATCTGTCTATGTAATTCATTTTCAAAGTGTTCTTTCACTGTTTGGATTTGCTGTCTCGTATCTTCTTTAAGGTTCCATTCCATCTGTCTAAGGTATTCCTTGAGTTCTTTATATGACCATTTTTCTGCTGACTCTAGGTCCTCCTGAATATTTAGGCTGTCCTTCATTGTTTGTACTCCTTTTCTTCCTTGCTTTTTTATGCTGCTCATGTTACTTCTTGTTCTGTTTGACTGCTGAGTTACTGTTTACTCTTATAGATTTATTTGATGCTTGAGAGGAAAGATATTAGAAGGGAAGGGAAGAAGTCACTAAAGAGAATGAGAGTAGGCAGGTAGAATTCAAGGAAGGGGGAATAGGAAAATTGAAAAGAAATGAAAAGACAAAAGAAACAAGAATAACAAAGATTAGATAATAAAGAAAGAAAGAAAAGACGAAAAAAAATTTAACAAAAATAATAGTGATAATAAAAAATGAAAATTAAAATTAAAAAAAAATAATAATAATAAAATAAAAAAAATTTAAAAAAAATAGAAACATTGAAAAAAAGTTAAAGAACAACAACAAATAAAAATTGAAAATGAAAGAAAAAGAAGAAAAAAAAAGAAAAAGAAAAGAAAAAAAAAAGATAATAATAATAATAATAAATGCAGTCCTAGAGTTCTATTAACTTCTCTTCCAGTAGGTGGAGCTGTGCCCACTGGGCCAAGCTTCTCCTCTCAATAGGTGGGAACCATTCACTGTGAAGCAGCTCTTTCTCCTAGACTGGGCGGGTCTCCAATCCTGAGTGTCTAGGGCCTTGTCTTGTGTTTCCTCAAGCCAGGCCGTACTCACCTGTGGCGCTCACCACAATACTGGCTACACGCCAGGTCTGCTGCTCCTGGGAGCCCTGTTTTCATGAACACCTGGGCTCACTCTCCCTGTTTGCCTCCCTCAGACCCTAAGTTTGTAGAGCTTGGGGCTGATCCCCCAGCGAATTTGCTTGCCCTCCTGTAGCCACGCCCCCGGTAGCTGGTGCAAGAGACCTCAGTTGTCAGCACTGGTGGGAGCGGTAGCCGGGAGTTCCGCGCCGCGAGTCCCGCGCCACTCCTGATTCCCTCGGTCTGGTTATTGCGTTCACAGGAGAGCTGGGAGTGGCCCTTAAGTTTTCCCTGCTGTGTGGAGAGAGATGACTAGGGGATTACACACCTGTCGCACTGGTTTCAATGCAGTTATCTCCTCTGCTCGTGACGCCATTTCTCTGCCATGGTGATATCCCATGCAAATGGTGACCCTTTGTTCCCTTTGCCGGGTGACCAATGCAACGGGTGGGTCCTGACTGTCTCTCCCAATCCCCGTTTCAGTCCTGTGGCCACTGCCTATGAAGGCTCGGTTGGCTTTTACCTCTGTAAGTTCCTAAGGGCCGGCCAATTATTTCAGTGGGATCGTTAGTGCTGAGTCACACGAAGCAGGCGAACTGGAGCTTAATTGCCTCCGATTCGGGCTCTGTGTGTGTGTTCTGAGGGGCCCAGCCTGTACACCCCAGATCCACGTCAGCTCAGCATTGCCTAGTGATCCTGAGCAAACAGCATTTAGACAGTTTACGGCTCCCTATGCCCGCGCAGTTGAAGATGTCAGAGACTTGATCTCTCTGCGCCTGCCACCATGTTACATCTCCTCAATGATATTCATGTTGCCCTTACAGCTTCCTGGTATAAGCAAGTTCTTGGGATTATACAAACTGCTGCTTCTGTTTCCAGTCCAGATTTCTAGAAATGAAATCCTGCCGCCGTCGCCTCCGTCTCTGGGCCACACTCACGAGCGCCGCACTTGTCTGCGACCGTAGCAGAGCCGCCCTGGCCTCCGCAGCTCTTCAGCCCGGTGCCCGGCCCCAGGGGCCCAAGCGGCTGCCGCCGCGGCTCTCCGTCCCCCTCCTCCGGAGCATGGGTCCCCTGGCAGGGGGGTGCAGAACGACCCCAGAGCAGGCTCTGCCCGAAGGTGCAGCGGCGAACAGGCCACCGAGACGCTCGAGGCTGCAGTCCAGCCTTCGGAGGACAGGGCTCGGCACGCAGCCCAGCTCCAACCTCTAGGTGTGGCTGCCGGACAGTGTATACAGAGCCATCAAGACAGCAAGCAGAAAGCAAATGGCGGCTCCCGCGGAGTGGATTTTAGGCACAGAAACCACAGCCCCGCCAACAATCCCAATCCACAAACTCTCCCTGTATAAAAAAATATTCAAAAAAAAAAATTTAAAAAAAAGGCGGGGCGCACTGAGCTTTCTTTGCCTCGGGTACTTACAATCCACTGCTGATAACACATTCAGCTTCTCCGCCCGGAGCGAGCGAAAGAGGAAGCAGATGGGAGCAAAGCGCCCGCGGCTCTGAGCAGCCAAGTGTCTCTTTTTCGATTTCTTTGTTCTTCCTGCTCCTTGGCAAAGTGGTCCGCTACAGATTAACGGTGAAAGGAGCTCTAACAGACTGTGCGAAATCTCTATTAAAGCCGCTGCTTTGAGCACCACGCTCAGCACTTCAGCAACCCCCGTACGCAGCGGCCATCTTCCCCCCTGTATTAACCTTTTAAAGTCGGTTTATGTTTTATTCCTTGAGTTTCTTAAATCTCTTACTACATTTTCTTCTGGCCTAAAACATTGTTGTAAAAGAAATCTGATGATGAGAGGAGGGGAAGATGGCGGCGAATAGAGTGCATCACCTCTGTGTATGGCGTCACTGCACAGGTGAATAACGAGTTAGAATGGCCAAAAGCTATCTTGTTAGGAATTTCCAGCAAAATTGGGGTGCACCAAAACCTAGAGGAAGGATTTCCATCACACGAGGATCAATTACTGGGGCTCAATCGTGAGTGAACCGTGCGCCCGGAGATTCAGGCTGATTGATCGGCGGCCCGCCCCGCAGCCAGAGATTGTGTCACGCCAAGAAACGGCGTGCCAGCAACACAGAGAAACGGTGCTGTGGATTAAGTGGGGTCCTGCCAACTGTGCCCTCACTGTGCTCCAGGCTGAGTTCTGGGTTTGCAACGGGGGAGAGAAACAGTCCAGATCTGTCCTCCACACCGGACAACCCACCGAGGAAGCCAGTGGCCACCATCTTGGAGAGCTGACATCACCATTGCCAGTTTCCGACAGATCTCAGCAAGTTCAGCGATAGAACAGGTGTGTGACATTTAGCCCTTCTCCCATACAGTGGGGAAATCGCATAAAAGCTCTCCCTGGCTTTCCGGGGGCGTGATTATCAGAGTGAGCATGAATAGAGGCGTGGGGAAAGGTAAAGGCACCTGACCTTTAACTCCCCCCTCCCACCAGCGGCAAAAACGAAAACTGTCTCGCCAGCTCTCAGAAGAGTGGCTATCGGAGGGAATTAAAACAATAGGGGCTGGTTCCCAATAGCCACGCTCCACATCCAGGAAACTGCAGGCCCAGAGTGTAGCTTGAACTGCGGAGAGGTATCACACTGGGGAAGGCCTGTCTGGCAGGAGAAGCGAGGAGACTAGAGACCAGGAATAAACCTAAGCTAACATGTTTGGAGAGACACCAGGTGGGGGAGGTGGGAGCGGCCTCACACGGATTGTTTCCTACAGCCTGAGGGCAAAATCTTGGCCCCAAAGGCACAGCACCACCTACTGGAAGCGAAGAAAATGGAAGCCTAACAGTGCCTTTTTTTTGTTTTGTTAATTTTTTAATTTTAATTTTTTTAATTAATTTTTTAATTGTAATTTTTATTTTACTGTATTTTATTATTTTTTATCATTTCTTTTTCTTTTCTATTTTTTCTCTTTCTTTTTTCTCTCCCTCTCTCTTTCTTGGTTTGCTTCTTTACCTTTTCCCTATCTTTCCTCTTAAGCATGACCACCCCAATTACATATAATTTACTAAATGCAAATAGATGAATACTACGAGTCGGTCTATAGTCCACCTAAGCCCTTAACTACCCCAAAGTACTCCTGTCTATTCTCTTGTTAATATCCACCTGCATTTGAGCAACCCCCCAAAGAAGCTAACATATACTAACCTCCATACCATCAAATTGCCGACCTTAACATAAAATCCTAAGTTCAAACCTCAATTCTCTATATGGCATCAAAATCTATAGGCCTTTAATGAAACTAATGAATTTACCTTAAATCACAATTAAACCCAACATCTCTAAACATTGTCTCCCAACACAAAGGAGAGATCTTGGAGCTATAAAACCAAAACAAATTTATAGGAGAAAAACAGAAACACAGCAGTCAAACAGAGTTGGAAAGTAACGTGAGCACCATGAAAAAACAAGGGAAAAAAGGATTGCAAACAATGCAGGATAACTTAAATTTACAGGAGAACCTAGAGGCATCAGAAAAATGGACAGAGAAAGAACTCAAGGCATACCTGACTCAGATGGAATGGAATCATAAAGAAGTCATGAGTCAGCAAGTCCAAACAATAAAAGAATACTTTGAAAATGAATTACATAAGCAGATTCAAATAGCAAAACATGAACTCTACCAGGAGATAGAGGTCCTAAAAAAAAAAATCAAACAGTAATCCTAGAAATGCAAGAAACCATAAACCAAATCAAAAACTCAAATGAGAATATTACAAATAGCCTAGATCAACTAGAAGTCAGAATTCAGATAATGAAGACAAAGTTTATCAACTCAAAAAGACTATAGCCAATGCAGAAATGCTGGTAAGAAACCATGAGCAAAACATCCAAGAGATATGGGATGTCATAAAGAAACCAAACTTAAGAGTCATTGGGATAGAAGAAGGTATAGAGGTCCAAACCAAAGGAATGAACAACCTACTGAATGAAATTATCTTAGAAAACTTTCCAGAAATGAAAGATGGAATGGACTGCCAAATTCTGGAAGCCTACAGGACCCCAAACATACAAAACCATAATAGACCAACTCCAAGACACATTATTATGAAGATATCCAACATACAGTACAAGGAAAGAATATTAAAAGCTACAAGAGAAAGGAGGCAGATTACATTCAGGGGTAAACCGATTAGATTGACAGCTGATTTTTCATCACAGACGTAAAAAGTGAGAAGATTCTGGAGCAACGTATTTTAAACACTGAAAAATAATGGATTCCAACCAAGAATATTGTATCCAGCAAAATTAAGCTTCAGGTTTGACAATGAAATTAAAATATTTCACGATAAACAAAAGTTAAAAGAATTCGCTGCCAGAAAACCAGCACTGCAAAGCATTTTGAGCAAAACACTACAAGAAGAGGAAACGAAAAACAGCACCCAAAACTAACAGTGGGAGGTATCTCAGTAAAGGCGGGAAAAATAACCAAAGAGGAAAAACAAGCCAAATTAAAATAAATAAATAAACATGACTGGAAGTACAAACCATATAGCAATAGTAACCCTAAACGTTAATGGCTTAAACTCACCAATCAAGCGACATAGGCTAGTAACTTGGAATAAAAAAACAGACCCAAAATATGCTGCCTTCATGAGACTCATCTGACAGGAAAAGACATACACAGGCTGAAGGTGAAAGGTTGGGAAAAATCATACCATTCATATGGTCCTCAGAAGCATGCAGGAGTGGCCATACTCATATCGAATAAAATCAACTTCAAACCTAAGTTAATCAAAAGGGATAAAGAAGGACACTATATACTGTTAAAAGGAACCATTCACCAACAAGACATAACAATTATCAATTTGTATGCACCAAATAATGGTGCTGCAACATTCATAAAACAAACTCTCCTCAAGTTCAAGAACCAAATAGACCACAACACAATAATTATGGGTGACTTCAACACACCACTCTCACCATTGGACAGATCCTCCAAACAAAAGCTGAATAAAGAACCTATAGAACTCAATAACACAATCAATAACCTAGACTTAACTGACATGTATAGAATATATCAACCATCATCAAGAGGGTATACGTTCTTCTCAGCAGCACATGGATCCTTCTCAAAGATAGACCATATATAATGCCATAGGGCAACTCTTAGTAAATATAAAGGTGTGGAGTTAATACCATGCATCTTATCTGATCATAATGGAATGAAACTGGAAATCAATGATAAAAGAAGGAAGGAAAAATCCTGCATCACCTGGAAAATGAACAATATGTTACTGAATGATCAATGGGTTATAGAAGACATAAAGGAGGAAATCAAAAAATTCTTAGAGATAAATGAAAATACAGACACAACATATCAGAATCTATGGGACACAATGAAAGCAGTTTTAAGAGGGAAATTAATTGCCTGGAGTTCATTCCTCAAAAAAAGAAAAAAAAACAACAAATAAATGAGCTCACACTTCATCTCAAAACCCTAGAAAAGGAAGAGCAAAACAACAGCAAAGGTAGCAGAAGGCAAGAAATAATTAAAATTAGAGCGGAAATCAACGAAATTGAAACAAAGGAAACCATGGAAAAAATTGACAAAACTAAAAGCTGGTTCTTCGAAAAAACAAATAAGATTGACAGACCCTTAGCCATGCTAACTAAGAGAAGAAGAGAGAGAACTCAAATCACTAACATACGGGATGAAAAAGGCAATATCACAATGGACACTACAAAAATACAGAAGATAATTAGAAATTATTTTGAAACCCTATATTCCAATAAAATAGAAGATAGTGAAGATATCGATAAATTTCTTAAGTCATATGATTTGCCCAGATTGAGTCAGGAAGATACACACAATTTAAACAGATCAATAACAAAGGAAGAAATAGAAGAAGCCATCAAAAGACTTGCAACAAAGAAAAGCCCGGAACCAGATGGGTATACAGTGGAGTTTTACAAAACCTTTCAAGTAGAGTTAATACCAATACTTTTCAAGTTATTTCAGGAAACAGAAAAAGAAGGAGCTCTTCCAAATTCATTCTATGAGGCCAACATCACCCTGATCCCGAAACCAGACAAAGACACTTCAAAGAAAGAAAACTACAGACCAATATCTCTAATGAACCTAGATGCAAAAATCCTCAATAAAATTCTGGCGAATCGCATACAAAAGCATATCAAAAAAATTGTACACCATGATCAACTAGGATTCATCCCTGGGATGCAAGGCTGATTCAATATACGGAAATCAATAAACGTTATTCACCACATCAATAGACTTAAAGATAAGAACCATATGATCATCTCAATAGATGCAGAAAAAGCATTCGACAAAGTACAGCATCCCTTTATGTTCAAAACACTAGAAAAACTAGGGATAACAGGAACTTACCTCAACATTGTAAAAGCTATCTATGCTAAGCCTCAGGCTAGCATCATTCTAAATGGAGAAAAACTGAAGGCATTCCCTCTAAAATCTGGAACAAGACAGGGATACCCTCTCTCACCACTTCTATTCAATATAGTTCTCGAAATACTAGCCAGAGCAATTAGACAGACAAAAGAAATTAAAGGCATTAAGATAGGAAAAGAAGAACTTAAATTATCACTATTTGCGGATGATATGATTTTATACCTAGAAGACCCAAAACAGTCTACAAATAAACTACTAGAGCTAATAAATGAATTCAGTAAAGTGGCAGGATATAAAATCAACTTGCATAAATTAAAGGCATTCCTGTATATCAGTGACAAATCTTCTGAAATGGAAATGAAGAAAACCACCCCATTCACAATATCCTCCCAAAAAAAAAAAATAAATAAAATACTTGGGAATCAACCTAACAAAAGAGGTGAAAGATTTATACAATGAAAACTACAGAAACCTAAAGAGAGAAATAGAAGAAGATCTGAGAAGATGGAAAAATATACCCTGTTCATGGATAGGCAGAACTAACATCATCAAAATGGCGATATTACCAAAAGTTCTCTATAGGTTCAATGCAATGCCAATCAAAACCCCAATGGCATTTCTTGTAGAAATAGATAAAGCAATCATGAAATTCATATGGAAAAATAAAAGACCCAGAATAGAAAAAGCAATTCTAAGCAGGAAGTGTGAATCAGGAGGTATAGTGATACCAGATTTCAAACTGTACTACAGAGCAATAGTAACAAAAACAGCATGGTACTGGTACCAAAACAGGCTGGTGGACCAATGGTACAGAATAGAGGACACAGAGACCAATCCACAAAATTACAACTATCTTATATTTGATAAAGGGGCTAAAAGCATGCAATGGAGGAAGGATAGCATCTTCAACAAATGGTGCTGGGAAAACTGGAAATCCATATGCAACAAAATGAAACTGAATCCCTTTCTCTTACCATGCACAAAAGTTAACTCAAAATGGATCAAGGAACTTGATATCAAATCAGAGACTCTGCGTCTGATAGAAGAAAAAGTTGGCTCCGATCTACATATTGTGGGGTCAGGCTCCAAATTTCTTAATAGGACACCCATAGCACAAGAGTTAAAAACAAGAATCAACAAATGGGACTTACTCAAACTAAAAAGTTTTTTCTCAGCAAGAGAAACAATAAGAGAGGTAAATAGGGAACCTACATCCTGGGAACAAATCTTTACTCCTCACACTTCAGATAGAGCCCTAATATCCAGAGTATACAAAGAACTCAAAAAATTAAACAATAAGATAACAAATAACCCAATCAACAAATGGGCCAAGGACCTGAACAGACACTTCTCAGAGGAGGACATACAATCAATCAACAAGTACATGAAAAAATGCTCACCATCTCTAGCAGTCAGAGAAATGCAAATCAAAACCACCCTAAGATACCATCTTACTCCAGTAATATTGGCAGCCATTATGAAGTCAAACAACAAGTGCTGGAGAGGATGTGGGGAAAAGGGTACACTTGTACATTGCTGGTGGGACTGCAAATTGTTGCAGCCAATTTGGAAAGCAGTATGGAGATTCCTGGGAAAGCTGGGAATGGAACCACCATTTGACCCAGCTATTGCCCTTCTTGGACTATTCCCTGAAGACCTTAAAAGAGCGTACTATAGGGATACTGCTACATCGATGTTCATAGCAGCACAATTCACAATAGCTAGACTGTGGAACCAATCTATATGCCCTTCAATAGATGAATGGATTAAAAAATGTGGCATTTATACACAAAGGAGTATTAGCACTAAAAAATGACAAAATCATGGCATTTGCAGGGAAATGTATGGCATTAGAGCAGATTATGCTAAGTGAAGCTAGCCAATCCCTAAAAAACAAATGCCAAATGTCTTCTTTGATATAAGGAGAGCAACTAAGAACAGAGCAGAGAGGAAGAGCATGAGAAAAAGATTAACATTCAACAGGGACGAGAGGTGGGAGGGAAAGGGAGAAAGAAGGGAAATTGCATGGAAATGGAAGGAGACCCTCATTGTTATACAAAATTACATATAAGAGGATGTGAGGGGAAAGGAAAAAAAATAAAACAAGGGAGAGAAATGAATTACAGTAGATGGGGTAGAGAGAGAAGATGGGAGGGGAGGGGAGGGGAGGGGAGGGGAGGGGAGGGGGCATAGTAAAGGATAGGAAAGGTAGCAGAATACAACAGTCACTAGTATGGCAATATGTAAAAACGTGGACGTGTAACTGATGTGATACTGCAATCTGTATAAGGGGTAAAAATGGGAGTTCATAACCCACTTGAATCTAATGTATGAAATAGGATATGTCAAGAGCTTTGTAATGTTTTGAACAACCAATAATAAAAAAAAGAATTGTAATGCAAAAAAACTACATGTATAATGGCATAAATTAACGTGAACATACTTTTATAGAGAGATACGAAAACTGTGCTCTATATGTATAATAAAGTTTGTTTTGTATTAAAAAAAAAAGATTTTCACTGTAAACTGAATTAAATAAACCACATCTGAAATGGAGGGAGAGATTTTATAGAAGAGATTAAGCTAAAGTAATTATTTTCGTAAGAAAATAGTGAAATATTTCATAATAAAATAAGTATGGCAATGTAAGTCAGTCTAGTATAATTTTCATTTAAAATAAAAATATAAACAAAACAGAAAATTATTTTTATTTTATCCCCTTGCCTGGATTAATCTTCATATTTTATATACTTATTTGATTTTGATGTAGTTCAAATTTGCTGTGGAACACAATAATTTACAGTAGCTCACTCATTGTGAAAATAAATGTTAAGAAGTAAAAAAAAAAAAAAAAAAAAGAAATCTGATGATAATTGAATTTTCTTACCCTTACAAATTGCTTGCTCAGTTTGATTTGATATCCAATGAAATACTTGCTTTTTCCTTAACGTTTATTCATTTTACTGGAAATATATCTTGATTTTGGTTGTTCTGTAGTATTCTCAGCTACACAGTGTGTTTTTTCAACATGTAGTTTCATATTTTTTTTAATTTAAGGAAAAAATTTTTATATATTTTGGTATCTTTTTGTCCCTTCGTTTTTCTTCTTCAGGGATTCCAGTTTTTTTGTGGCTGAATCTCTTTGTCTTCAATATATGTCACTTTCTCTCAAATTTTTGTCTTTATCTTTTATTGAAAAATTTCCTCCATTTTATTTTCTATTTCTCTTATGGGGTAATCTGTCTTATTTTGTTTACTTTTCTGTTCCTTCCAGCATATTTTTATATTTCATATTTTCTGAAATGATTTTTCTTTTATCTCTGATTATTTCCAAAGTTCTATAATCTTATTTCTGAGTTTTTAAAATTTAGATTATTATTTTCATATCGTGTATCATTTTCCTAATGTATTTTAGGTTCTTTTGAAGTAAAGGGTTATGGTTTTGATTTGTTTTTGTGAGCACGTCTTTCTAGTGTAGGGATGTTTTAGTGCCTTGTTTTTTCTCTTAGAAATGACTTTGTAAGAGAGTTGGTCTCAATGTTTTTCTGTTTCTCATTTTTATGTGAAAATTCTTTTCCTGAATTTTTATTTAGTTTTGAAACTTTTAAGTTCCAAAACATGTGTTTTGGGATAGCTCTTCTTGAGAAACTAATGTGACTCCATTTTTGAAAAAAGCTTCTACCGCAAAGCCTGTCCAAGGATCGGGCATGACCCTTGTCCTTGGAAAAACCCACAGAGCACTCCTAAGCACATACCCACCCTGCTGAGTTGTTTGTCTGCAAATAACAGGAGAGATCTTAGGCACTAGGTGTCCCTGACTCAGTTAGGCTAGGTGAGGACCCATAGCAACCACCTAGCAACCTCCAATCAGCATGAGACAGGGAAAATACCTGGAATGCCAGATGACCCCTAAGTAGTTTATGGTGGTTGATAATGTGTTGGGAAACCATGTAGTTTAGCACGTACACCCCTCGTGGCCTAAACCAATCAGTTCAAACGAATCCCCCTATTGTACTAACCAATCACCCTTACCCAACTTATTCTCGGCAGTGAATGTGCTAATCAATGTTAAGAGTTGTTGTTTGATTTTCCCTTGGTATGGAATGATTTGCTGAGTGATGTTGTGACGCATAGAGTATCCCCCCAAAACCTATAAAATCTCACTGAACAAAGGACCGGGACTCACTCCCTGGGACCGCTGCGTCAGGAACGGTTGTGAGTCCAGGCTCGAGCTTGCAATGAAGACTCTTGTGTGCTTGCATCGGATTCGGCTCCTGGAGGTATATTGGGGTCCCACGAATCTGGCATAACATTCTAACTTCACAAACTCCCTCTTCTGTTGTTTTTATGTGTGTTCAGAAAGGTCAGGTTGCTTTATGAGACTTTAAGGGTTCTATTCTCTCCCCCTACCCTCTCTCTACACACACCCCTGCCAATCCCCCTTACCCCAGTGCTGGGGATTGAAATTGAACTCAGGACTCTGCATATGCTAGGAACTTTTGGTCTTCACAACAGGCCCCTTGTACTCAAGACCTATGACTTGGGCAGAACCTACCCACATGCTTTGCAGTGAATATCCATTGCTATTTGGGGCTTCTCCCTTGCCCAAGTCTGTTAAGCTTGCTTGCTTCTCTTTGCTTTCTCCTGCTTAGATACAGGATATGGGTACAATTCAGGGCTAGTTGTTTGTTTTTGCTTTTGTTTTATTTTTCATACTCCCATATATTTTGAAGTTTGTGTAGATGCCTTGTTCCTAGTGTCATTGCAAATGTTGTCCATGGGCTTTGGTTTTGCTATGTATTTACTTAGTGTTTTTATGGCAAGATTTGTATTTAAAAATATTAAAGATGATGCTGCCACCATCATCTTCCTAGAACCCACTAAATAAATCTGAAATGTTCTTGAAGTAGAATCTCCATTGTTATAAGAATTGGAAATGGCAAGTTGCTATTAACTTCTTAGGTGTTGATAGTTTTATATAACTCCATCCAGCCTCAGGGAACACATTCTCAATGTTACAAAATCCTCTAAAAACTGTATGACAGTGTATTATTTTCAGCTTAGTTCTGGTATGATTAAAGAGATAATATTTGTGTGTCCTATAACCAGTTTAAAGATATTAGGTGTTCCAGGCACTAATAGAAATCAGCTTTTTATTAAAAAAAAAAAAGAAAACTTGGTATAAAGCTGTTTATAATGTAAATATTACAAAAGTAATATTATTGTTCATGTAAGAGGAGGTCTATTTACACAGTGTTTTCACATACATTAGCTCACTTAATCCTCAAAATAACCCTCTTGGGAATATTGTTGTTATGAGTCTCATTATTCAGAATAAGAAGTTGAGCCTAGAGGACATAAGTGACTAAGATTTACTGTCTCTACAGAGACAGTCTTATTGTCTTTATCTGTAAGGATTTACCACAGGATGCCTAGCTTTGGTGACATCCCTGTGAGGTGTGGAGGAAGTATAAACCTGCCTACGTAGCTCCACACTCCCTGAAGTCCCATGGAGTGACAGACTCTGTGGGAGGATCACTCTCAGGGTGTAGTGAAGTGCCTTGTTTAGTACCTTAAAGACTAAGGGACAGAACTATCATCTGAACCTAGGTTTCCTGACGCTGGCTCCTGTGGTCTGATTTGTCTTGCGATAACATCTAGTTAAGCGTGGAGCTGACAAATTTCCATGGGGCCTGCGGCTCTGTGTGGCCCCATGATGCCTGCATGTTTTGGGGACACAAGAACTCCCATGCACAGCGGCTGTAGGAGGAGGATGTCAGAACATTTCTGGTGATGGTGGCAGTGCTTCTCACATGTCTGCTCCTTAACGCTCTGTGAAGCAGAGAGAAGCCTGTCTTCTATCTCCAGGGAATCTTTTACCACATTTTAATACTTTACCTTCAGATTCACACAAATTTTAAATTCTATTTTGTGTTTCTGTGCTATTTGAATACAAAAAGAATATTTTGCACTATTTATCAGCAGGTAAAATTGTTGTCACAGGGAGAGAAAACGTTTATCCAGGGCTCTTCATACCTTTTGATGTATCATCATTTAGCCCTAAAAGATTCTTCATTTGAAGGCATGAGAGGAAGTGGAGAGGGGTAGGCTGCAGCCACATGAGCAAAATTTGACGACTCTGATAAACATTTGGAATTTAGAAACAGAGGAGCCCATGAAATGGTTCAAGAGCAAAGGAAATGGATCACTTGTGTATTTTAGAGTAATAGTTTCTGAACTTCTTTGTGAAATATATTTCACATGACAATTCAGATACAGATTATATACATATACAAATATATATGTGTACGCACGTGAATGTATATATGAAGTAAATAAAATGAAATTTCACTTACCCTTGTATTTTTCATTCTATTGCATCTAGAAAAGATAATGCAACCCATTAAATTGAACAACTCTTAAAGGGATGCGCCTCATATTTTTTTTATTACTTTGGAGTCAGTCTGAAGAAAAGATGGTGGAAGGGAGACATTAAGACCACTCAAAGTATAGACATACAAGAATATTTAGAATATACAGAAAGACAGTGGCAGTAGTGTAGAGCTAAAATCCACAGGAACTTGTTACCAATTGTCCATGAAGATGACTGCTTTTCTTGCATGAATGAATGCTTATTATATTTACTGATAGAAGGAATGCAGAAAATACACATTTGAAAAGGAATTCCAGTTGGAAGTGACTTTGTAGCAGGCCAGAGGAATGGATAGTCCTGAGGGGAGCAGAGAGGCTAGGTAGCTGGATAGAAGAATAGTTGGAGGTCAGAAAAATGTGAACAGGAGAAAGTTAGGACTTAAGCATATGGGTCCTAACTGAAGCCAAAGGAATGAAGATAAGGTTGCCAGCATGAGTGTAAAGAGTCAAAACAAGAAGAGTACCAAGGAGAGATCCCTAAAGAATATGTTCATTTAAGAGGAGGCAGAAAAAGAAGAGCCTACAACAGAAACTGAGAAGCAAACCAGGAGAGTAGAGTCATGTAAGCCAATGGAGAACTTTCCAAGGAGGGAGTAGTCAGCACTGTCCAATGCTAGAGAACGTTCTAGTAAGATAAGACTTAGCAATTAGAAGGATATCATGTCCTGGGAGTTATCAACAAAAAGAAGTGGTAGTTGAGACAAGCAGTTGTGGGGAGAAGGTCATGGAAAGTCACAGTTGTGTCTGGGAGGTGGTAAGAGATGAGTAACCTTACACCTGACAGAGCACTCAGGAGCAGGGAAGGTTTGGGTGTCCCAGGGAGGTAGGTGGCACCCAGGAAATCTGTCAGCATTGTGCAATTGCAAAATTTACTCAGATTCAGAACAGGTCTGCCATTTCTGTAGAGGAGGTTGGTGAGAGTGAGCTGGGAGCTCCATCCTAAGTTAGTGGCAGTTCTAGCCAGATCTCCAAAGCTGCGCTCTCATGGCACAGGGATTAAAGCAGGTACCAACTCTGATATGCAAAGAGCAAAACAGACTCCGGACATAAGGCAGAGCGCCACTTATGTGAACAGGTAAGATGCTGCAGTTCCTACTGCTGAGACAGGAATGCTTCAGAGAGTTTGGATGAGTGCAATAGTCTACAGGCCATTAGCCACCACCAAATTACAACTCTCCTTCCTTTTTCTAAAGTGCCTCTACCCACTCCCTCCATGGCTTCTCACAGGCTCACTGAGCTAGTTTTGATGTCTTACTCTTCTTTCACTTTCAATGCATTGAAAAAAATCTTTATACGTTTACATTTTTGTTTGCTTGTTAGTCATTTTAGCCTTTTTGAAAATTAAACTCTTGCAGTATTTATATTTCAAAATTAAAGAAAATGTGATACTTGCCCTAATCATTGATTGCCTTTTCTCTCTCTCTCTCTCTCTCTCTCTATATATATATATATATATATATATATGTGTGTGTGTGTGTGTGTGTGTGTGTATATATATATATATATATATGGCTATCTGAATTAAATCTTTGAACTTCTGGATAAATATGTCACTTGATTTTAGGCTAAAAATTATTTATTGAGTGCCTACTTTGGGCAAGGAGTTTACAGCCATTAACTTCCCTATGCAAAGAATGTGAAATGTGTCTGTTGTTTAATAGTGTCATAAATTTATTGTAAATTCAGTTCATTGGCATAAATAATCCCCAAGATGTGTAGGAAGTTTAGTCATTTGACTTAATCCTGTAAACTCTTAAGCTTAATGGGCTGAGTTCTGAGTAGAATTAGGAAAAATGAAATAGCAGTTTTTATACCCCAGGCTATTTTTAAATACCTAAATACTATATTTGTTGGAGAGAATTTATACACTGCATTAATAATTCAAATGGAGCAGAGTTATACCCATTAAAAAGCTTTTTAATCTTCTTTCTGGAGAATAAAAGATGATATTGGGCAACCAGAGGAAGGGGAGTTTCTCAGATTCTATTACCCTTTCTCCCCTAGGAGCCTGCCTACTCCTTTCTCTGTACTCTAGCCTCTCTGCTCCCCTCAGGACTATCCATTCCTCTGGCCTGCCCTCCTTCCATAGGACAATTTATTTCAAATAGGACCCTCTTCTCCAATTATCCTGCTTGAGAAGACTCAAAAAGTGAGAGAGGGAAATCTTTTATCTTGGCTGAACTTTCTCTCAGAGAGTAACTGAAGGCAATGTGTAGCAAATTAATAAAAGTGTGCATTATTCTGCTCAGGCTGCCAATATAAAGGGCCACAAAACTGGTGGCTTTAACAACAGACACCAATTCTCACAATTCCAGAAGCTAGGAGTCTAAGATCAAAGTGTCAGCAGGTTTGGTTTCTTCTTAGATGTCTCTCTTTGGCTTATAGATGGCTCTTTTCTCTCTCCACCTTCACATGGTGTTTTCCAAGCACTCTGTTTCTGTATTAGTCAACTTTTTGTTGCTATGATCAAAATACTTGACACAAACAACTTAAAGGAGAAAAAGGTTTTTTGGTTCATGTTTTCAGAGGTTACAGCCCATGGCTGGCTCGCTCCATCTCTTTGGGCCTGAGGTGAGGCAGAACATGATGATAAAAGAGTGTGGCAGAGGGAATGTTGCTCAGCTCATTGCTCTGAAAAGGAGAGAGAAAGTCAGGAGAGAGAAAGGAGA
Organism: Marmota monax; assembly: GCF_021218885.2. NCBI lineage: Eukaryota > Metazoa > Chordata > Mammalia > Rodentia > Sciuridae > Marmota > Marmota monax. Next base: position 23,413,673 of record NW_026692781.1, read on the forward strand.
GAGAAGATATAGTCACCAAGGGCACACCATCAGTGATCTACTTTCTCTGACCATGCCCCACCTGCCTATAGTCCATTCTATTATTAATCCATCAAATGGATTAATCCACTGATGAGGTTAGGGCCATCATGATTCAATCATTTCCTGAAAGGCCCAGCTCTGAGCATTGCTGCACTGGGACCAAGAAGACTTTATGGGATATTCCAGAAACAAACCATAACAGTGTCCTATTTTAATTAACATCACAGATATTTTCATAACATCATGAATTCAGTTACTTAATTGTACTGAGAGCAGAAAGATTCTGTATTTCAGTGGCCCCTGGAAGAGTCTCAGAGGCTACCAACATTTTTTTTTTAATAAGAGCATCTTAGTTTTTATTTTACTGTGTAGTTACTGTTGTCTGTTTGAAACACCCTTGACTGGGTGTACTCAATGCCCAGAAAACGTTTACATAAATAGTTTTAAAAGGGTAAAGAAAGTTGGTAAAAGAGGAAAGACAAGAAATCTTTAAGATTCACTTAGCTGACAGAAAAGAGAAAATCTAAATATTCCTTTCCCTCTTTTGAGTAAGAAGCAAGCTCCACACATTTGAATTAGCTCAAAGAGAAAGACTGCTTGAGACTGACAGAAACTGAATAGGAGCCACCTTAGTGAAACTCTGGTCTAATAAGGCTATTTCCCAGCCAGGAAGTTCTCAGAGTTACACAGAGGACTAGGGGTCCCCAGCCCTCTTCCCAGCTGTCTGCGGCTTTCAACAGTAGTGCCAGAGTAGGGCTCTTTGTATTCTGAGTCCAGCTGTGCCTGCCCAGGAGGGTCTCACTTCTCTATGGGGTCAGTAACTCTATCCAGTTCTGCTTCCAAGCTTCCCCCACATCCCTTTTATCCCAGGAGGCTGCTGTGGATGAGGACCGGTACCCTTACCTTTATTTCATCCATGGTTGCTTTACCATTGATTGATTGATGGATCTATCAAGCCGTTCTAGACTTCCCAAGGCACTCCTTGGCCAAGTCCATTTATGCTTTCTGAGTCTAAATTTATCTGAAAAATGTGGAAATTCATCAAGATGATCTCTGTGATTCCTTTTCACCATAATAACTAATGTTATTAGTCTATGCTTCCATTTCAGACTTAAATGCAGATTTTTTTTAAAATCCCCTCCATAATTACAGAAGAAAAAATATAAATGCCTTTGACTAACAGAAAAATTACCTTTCTTCCTAAGGCTTTAAGGTTTTATTTCCTTCCTTAGAATTCTTTAAAAATTTTTTTTAATTTGTGCATTATAATTATACATAATAGTGGGGTTTTTTAAAGGCTCATTTTAGATGGAAAATTTAAGCTTACCTCAATGTTAAGTCCTCAACTCATTCCCCTGCTCTGCCTTGAGCCACTTTTGTTTATAAAGGCAACTTACAACTACACAGAAGCAGAAACTATCTCTGTCAATGACAATAGTAGGTTCACTACCAAGTATCAGGCTAAAAACCACATAGGTAGGTTTGAAAAACACAAGTGAAAAAATTCAAAACGGCTACCTGTAAACAGCACTGTCAGCAGAGCTTTGCTTTCCCTTTTTAAACTAGAATTGGTACTTGTTTTCTGATGCTCTTTGTTCAGTCCTGGGGACTATTTCCCTCAGACATTCACAGGTGAAATGGCTTTGCTGCTTTAGCCTGTCGCCCACTCCTTGCCCACAGGTGCCCGCCCTCCTCCTCCTCCCGCTGACTCAGCTGCCCAGCCTACGCCCACTCAGGCTCAGGGACCCACAAGGCTTGCCTCCTCCAGCTGCTTCTCCCACAAACCCACCCACTCCTCTTTCCTCCTTCACACAGGTGGAGGTATTCACACTCCCACTGCTCAACAAACAAAGCACAATACTGTTCTAGGGAGATTTTTTTTTTTCTAATAGCCCTTATGGGTTTTTAGAAATATATCAACAAGCTTTAAAGCACAATAAGCAGTTGATAAAGTTATTTTATTCTTAGATTCTTTTCCCCAAATTTCCTCATACATAAGAATTGGATTTTCTATTTTTAAAAACTCTACCAAAATGTATATACACTTGGCGTGTTGTAACTTTTTTCATTGAGAACAGATGCCCTATCTTTTTGTCCAAATTAAAATATTTTACTCACATTTTGAAGTGAATGGCTGCACCGATGAGACAATGGCTCATAGGGATGGTTATTTGTGATGATGGTGTCTGAGCTATAGCTGGCATCAACAGTCTGCCTGACAAGATTAATTGGCTGTGAATTATGCCGGAGCAATTCCAGAGCCAACATCAGAAACAAGGACCAGCCCACTCATCAGAACCCTGCCAAAGCCTTCCAGCTCTGTGGAGCTGCCCCAGGGGAGGCCCAGGCCAGCCTCTGTTGCTTTTATGCATTTTTAAGGCTACCAGAATGGCCCTTTCCAAGTCATCCTGGTGTTGCTATGCCTGACATTCCAGAAAGAGAGATTCAGTCCTGAAACCTCTCAGTATTTAAAATGTGAAGGATTAGAAAGATGTTGCTGGAGTTTCTTTCCATTCATGGCAACTATTTTTATCTTTTTTGGGGAGCTCAGATTTTATGCCACATGGTGTGAACAGAATCAGTTCTGATATATTACAAATCTACTCTTAAAAGGAAATATGAGCAAATAATGGATTCTGAGAATTTCCCAACTGGTTTGTGTTTACATATATAGTTTTGTTTTGTTTTGTTTCTCAATCATAACATGAAGTCTTCAAGGAAAGGCTGAGGCTATTTGGCCTCCCATATCCCTGGTAATTTCTCATTAGCCCTAAACTGTAGAGCCAAATTTATTCCACCAGTCTTTTTAATTTTAACGTAACTATTCTTTCCCTTAAATTTCCACAAAACTTTATGGAAAGGACAAGTGGGAGCTAAAAACTTTATATGCTCACATGTATTTTATTACTTTCTCTCCTGTAATATATTTAATTAAAACTCTTATTGGCTCATCAGGACTTTTGAGACAGATCTCTCTATGATTTAACGTTATATGCTCATGAAAAGCAAAGTTTCTCACTTTAAAAATTCCTTATATAAAAAGATGCAAGGGAGGTAGAAAAGCAAAAAATGAATACCTCCGGCCCATTACATAGTTGCAGTGGTGATATGACTGCCACCAAGTCTCAAGTTGTTAACTTACAGCTAAAGATCACACAGTGAGCACCGTATACCTTTCTTCTTAATGGAGATCAGAAGAGGGGTTATGAGTAGGTAAGATGGTTCAATAAATATGCTGTTTTGGATTTGGTTTGCCTGTGTCCCTCTAAGGGCTCATATTTTGGAAACTTGGTTTTGAGCATAGCAACCTTAGGAGGTGGTAGAACCTTTAGGAGGTGGAATTTAATGGGAAGCAATTGTGTCATTGGGGATACTGCCCTCAGAAGGAATTAATGTACTGGTCATGAGACCCTAGTTAGTTCCCATGGAAGGGGTTGTTATAAAAGAGTGGGCCTGACCCTTCCCTGCTCTCTGGTTTCCAGTATCACCATGTGGTCTCTCCCTCTGACACTTATTTCTGCTATCCTGCCATCTGCCATCATGTGATGTAGTTTTAGAGCAAGTACCAAGCCTTGAATTTCCAGAACTGTGAGCTAAATAAACCTCTGTTTAATACATTACTAAGCCTCAGCTATTTTGTCATAGCAACAGAAAATGGACTAATTCAAACTGTTTGTTGGGAAGAGAACGGAGGATGGTTATCATTACTAATTGGAGAGAAAGCCACAGCCTAGAATGTGTAGTAGGCATAAGCAATGTATTTTATAGTGAAGAACCTGAAAACATAGCTCAAGATTTGGAGTTACCAGTTTTGGCAGAGAGAGGGGGTGAAGTAAGGGTATAAAGTTTGAGATAAGTTGAAAGCTTGATATGGAACAGCCTACTACTCATGTTCCCCAGGCAGAGAAAATCAGCAACCAGGTTACTCCCACCTGCCCCAGGAAGCTTGTGCAGCAGAGAAACCAGGTCTTTTAGAAGAAGGGCTTAGCTACGGGGATGAAAACAATGAAACAGACTGTAAGTGTGCATCAGGAATGGTTGGATTTTCTGTGCTGTCTCCCTACCACACAGTCAAAGCTCTGTTTGTCAGGCAATTAACCCCTGGGCCAGCATTTTACAAACTGAGTTATGAAATAAGTTATGATTAAAGGATTATAAAATCAGTTTAATGGGTCACAATCAACATTTTCATGCTTTAGTTCCCAAAGAAGCAAATTTTGAGATAGAGAGTTCAGAATGTCTATTAGGGGATGCCATTGGGATCCATGTCTGGGAAGCTGTAGAACTGGACAAAGGGAAAAGCATAGCTGTGATGCCAAGTCCATGACTGCTTCAGCCAACCTTGGAGCACTGGTGGCTCTCTGGAGTTGTCCCAGTTGAGGCTAATATGGCTAGGCTTTTTCCCTTGTTATGAAATGAATTGTATCCCCAAAACTCTTATGTTGAAGTCCCAACACCCAGTACCTAAGAATGTAACCTTATTTGGAGACAAATTCTTTTAAAAGGCAATATGGTTAAAATGAAGCTTTTGGGCAGGGGAGCCCTAATTCCAGAAGACTGGTTACCTTCTAAGAAGAGAAAGCAACAAACACTGGCACAAAGAACACATGCAACCAAAACAAAAACAAAAACACAAAACGGCCCTGTGAGAACATAGTGAGAGCCAAGGAGAGAGGCTAAACCTCTGAGAGCCACCTTAGCTGTGAAAAAAGTAAATTTTTATTGTTTAAGTCACCTAGTCTGTGTTATTTTGTTTTGGCAGCCCTAGAAAACTAATCCATCCTTCTTGATGGATATGGCCATAGAAAGTGTGACCCTAGGCAAGGCAGGTCTGCATTGAGGCAATCCTCACCGGGGATGACAGCTTAACAGACCCCCAGCAGCACTCTCAGACTGAGGTGCTTAGTCCTTTCACTGCAGAGGGGCCTATTGGTGCATCATAAGGTCCACCACAAGCATGAAAGAAAATAAAACTCAATTGACATACAGAAAATGTCAGCATATATAACAGAAAAAGGAAATATTGTTCCATGAAACCTTTTTCATATATATAAATGTATGTGGATGTGTATTGATTGGGACTTGATAGAAAATAATCTTACTGACAAAAATATTCAAGAGTCACTTCCCTAGGCAAGAAACTAGAGAATGTTTTTCTTCTGAAAGGCTAAACAGACCCAGAAAAGAGACAAAATGTTTTCTTCCCTAACATGCAAAGGGAAGCCCAATACTCTACAAACCCCACCCACCCACACAGAGCTCCTCTTCAGCTGTTTAGCACCATCATTAACATGAATAGACAAAAAGGACCACCAGATGTGTAAGGCACACCTCTAACCTAAAAGAGAGGATTCATTGAACACAAGGGGGAAACTATAGAGAACAGAAAAACACTGTTTAAATGCTCTTTTATCTTCAAAATTATGAGATTTGTATTTATAAAATGAAATCAGAATCCATGATAAAAAACCAATTAAGAAAAAAGAGAGGACAAGTGGGAGCTAAAAATATAATTTTTAAAACTTCAGTAGAAATAGTAGAAGATAAAGTTAAGGAAATTGGCTAAAAATAGAGACAAAAGATGAGTAGATGAGCAATAAGAATATATGAAACTTAAAGAATCAATCTGGTAGGTATAAAGTCTGACTAGAAGGAGCTTCAAAAACAGAAGAAATGGAGGGGAAAATATAAAGGAAATTTCTCAGAACTGGAGGCCATATCTCAAAATTGAAAATGCCTACCAAGAACTCAGCACAACAAATAAAAATGGGCCCACACTAAGACACATCTCTGAGAAGTGTACTGGGAATAATGACAGAAAGCTTGCAAAAGCTTCCATAAAAAGAAAAGAAGAATGAGTCTTATGCTAAAAATAAAAATCAGAATACATCAGACTTCCCAACTTCAATATTGAACTAGAGAAAGCAATGAGCAATGCCTTAAGAATTATAAGGAATGCATATTTTTTTTTTAACCCTAGGATGCAATACCCAGCCAAACTATCAATGAAGTGTTGGGGGTTAGAAGGGAGGTTAACTTGAGCCCCACAGCTCTTGGGGTAGGTTTCCCCCTGGGTCAGCATCCTCTGGCCAAAAGCATCCAAACTTTTTTTACCCAGAAATGTACAATTACTATGATTTTCTTGAGTGTCATGCCATAGAAAGGGTTGGAGAGCACTGTCTTACATGGGTACCATAAAAACATATTCATAAGAATTCATAGTCATTTAGGTACTCTTTTTCAGTTGTTTACTTACTGAATTAATAATAGAAGTATAGTCAGTCCTTGGTGTTCACAGATTCAATCAACTCTGGATCAAAATATTCAGAAAAAAAAATTCTGAGCATGTACATGCTCTTTTTCCCTTGTCATTTTCCCTAAATAATAAAGTGTAACAAGTATTTGCATAGCTGAGTGTCAGGTTTTATAAGTGATTTGAGATGATTTAAAGTGTATGGGAAAATATGAGTAGGTTATGCAAATACTATGTAATTTATATAAACAACTTGAGCATCCATGTTGTTGGTATCCGGGAGGTGGGGATGGGTGAAGGGATAAGGTTGGAAAGAGGACTGCTGTTAAATTTGCATGTCTTTAAATAACTTTTTATGTTATCAAATCTGAATGGAAATCACATAATGTTAAGTTTATGAAAGAGTTTGGATTAAGTTCATCTATAAGTAATTAATAGAGACCCAAGAATGTAGTTTAAGTAATTAAATCAATACTCTTCCCTGCAAACAGACCTCTAGCTTCGTTGTCATCAGAATGCCTGGCTACCTTTAGCTTTTGCCCTTGCACTGCTAAGGAGTGAGGCTCCTCCTCAGGGAGCATAAGCCAGCACATCCACACCCCAGGGGCCTTTCAGAGAGACTTTTAATTCCATTGGGTCTTAGTGTGTGGAATTAGTCACATGGCTACACAAAGCTACAAACATGGTTGCAAATTGTGGACTTCAGCTCAATGGCCATCTTAAAATAGAAGTTCTATTAATTTGAGAGAGAAGGGGAGAATGGATATTTGGTAGGCTACCAGCAGTTTTCACAACATGTTTTAGTAACTGCCATGTAATTCCCTTCAAACAAAACCAATCTGTCAATTAGATGTTTTATATATACTGCTAGGCTAACATACGCACTAAAGAGTACCACTTTGCAAATCCTTTATTTGGAGTCTTAATTGCATATTTTTGTAGGATTTAATAAATTATATTCAACACAGGTAGGGAGTAAAAACTCAGATTCTGAAGTTGCCTGCCTGGCTTCCATTTTATTAACTTAGGAAAATTACTTAAATACTCTGAAATTTAGTTTTCATTTTTATAAGATGGTGATAATAATAATCATACCCATCTAATAAGATTTGAGAGAACTAAGTACATTAATATATTTAAACTATTTAGAATAGTGTCTGGTAAATCATAAATGTTCAACAAACGTTAGCTATTAGTATTTTTGAGTATTTTTGCAGGGGAGATATTTATGGAGATTCAATCCAGGGTTACTTTACCACTTAGCTGTATCCCCAGGCCTTTTGATTTTTGAGACGGAGTCTCACTAAGTTGCTTAAGGCCTCAGTAATTTGCTGAGGCTGGCCTCGAACTGACGATCTTTCTGCCTCAACCTCCCAAGTCACTGGGACTACAGGTATGTACCATCACACTTGGCCAGTATCTTTTTGTTTAACAATCTTTTTTCTTCAAAGTTACAGGTAGCTGTGATGATCTGAGTCTCTATTAAGAATTTCCAATCAGACTGCCCACACCAGGCTGCACGGGACCCAGGCTCACAGTAGAGCCTGTCCGCCTGTCCACCCCTCCACCGGTGGGGCAGATACCCGCCAGAGGCTAACCTCGGATGCAGGACCACCCCTTACAACCAGCAGACTACACTGGGAGGTCAAGCTGAGCATCCCAGATCCACCCAAGCTGACTTGTGCAGGACCCAGGTCCAAGATGCAGTAGCATACATTGAGGGACACCAGCAGGGTCTGGAAGCCCAACATCAAGATGAGGTATAGAGAATCTGCACAGGTACTATAAGAATATAGGGAAGAAACTGTAATATCTCAGATCCACACTGCAAGAAAGGAAGACACATAGGCAACATGGAAAAAAAAAAAAGGAGGAAAGTGCCCCAACCAAACCAGGACACTATAATAACAGAACCCATGGACAGTGAAGTTGATGAAATGTCAGAGAAGGAGTTCAGAAGGTTCATAATTAAATTGATCTGTGAACTAAAGAATGACCTAAAGCAGCAAATACAAGCAAAAATTGATCACTCCAACAATGAGATAAGAGAGCAAATACAGGTAGCAAAAGATGAGAGAGAGAGAGAGAGAGAGAGAGAGAGAGAGAGAGAGAGAGAGACTGACTCTGAAAAAGAAAAAACAGTCAGAAATCCTCGAAACGAAGGAAACAATAAGTCAAATAAAAAACTCAATAGAAAGCATAACCAACAGACTAGATCACTTGGAAGAAAGAACATCAGATAATGAAGACAAAGTATACAATCTACAAAATGAAGTTGATCACACAGTCAAGATGGTAAGAAACCATGAACAGAACATCCAAGAATTATGGGACAGCATCAAAAGACCAAATCTAAGAGTTACTGGGATAGAGGAAGGCAGAGAGTTTCAAACCAAAGGAACGCACAATCTCTTCAATGAGATAATAGAAAATTTGCCAAGCATGAAAAACAAATTGTAAAACCAAATACAAGAGGCTTACAAGACACCAAATGTATAAAATTACAATAGATCTACACCAAGGCACATTATAATGAAAATGTCTAGGGTACAGAATTAAGATAGAATCTTAAAAGCCACAAGAGAGAAGAATCAGATCACATATAGGGGGAGACCAATTCGTATCTCAGCAGATTTTTCAACCCAGACCCTCAAAGCCAGGAGATTGTGGAACAACATATACAAAGCTCTGAAAGAAAATGGATGCCAACCAAGAATCTTATATCCAGCAAAACTAAGCTTTAGATTTGATGATGAAATAAAAACATTCCATGATAAACAAAAGTAAAAGAATTTACAACTAGAAAGCCTACACTACAGAACATCCTCAGAAAAATATTCCAAGAAGAGGAAATGAAAATCAGCAGAGGGAGGTATTACATACACTAAAGGAACATCTAATCAGAGGAGAAACCAGGTCACGTTAAATATAACCAAAAATAAACAAAAATGGCTGGGAATACAAATCATGTCTCAATAATAACCCTGAATGTTAATGGCCTAAGTCAAAAGACATAGACATAGACTAGCAGATTGTATTAAAAAAAAAAAAAGACCCAACAATATGCTGTATCTCATAGGAAAAGACAGTCACAGACTGAAGGTTAAGGGTTGGAAAAATTATACCATTCACATGGCCTGCAGAAGCAAGTAGGGTTTCCATCCTCATATCAAATAAAGTAGACTTCAAACTAAAGTCAATCAAAAAGAATAAAGAAGGACACTGCATACTGCTCAAGGGAACCACACACCAACAAGACTTAACAATTATAAGTATATATATGCCCCCCAAGTGGAGCATCTACATTCATCAAACAAACTCTTCTCAAGGTCAAGAGTCAAATAGACCACAACACAATAATTTTGGGTGACTTTAACATACCTCTTTCATCACTAGATAGATCTTCCAAACAAAAGCTGAACAAAGAAACTGTAGAACTAATAATACAATTCATCCTTCAATAAGAGAATACACTTTCTTCTCAGCAGCACATGGATCCATCTCTAAAATAGACCATATACTATGCCACAAAGCAACTCTTAGCAAATATAAAAAAGTAGAGATACTACCCTGCATTGTATCAGATCATAATGGAATGAAATTGGAAATAAATGATAAAATAAGAAATAAAATCCACTCCAACACTTGGAGACTAAATATTATGCTACTGAATAAACAATGGGTTGCAGAAGACATCAAGGAGGAGATTAAAATATTTTTAGAGGTGAATGAGAACACAGATACAACATATCGAAATCTCTGGGACACGATGAAAGCAATTCTAAGAGGAAAGTTCATTGCATGGAGCTCACTCCTTAAAAGAAGAAAAAGTCAACAAATAAATTAGTTAACATTACATCTCAAAGCCCTAGAAAAAGAAGAACAAATCAACACCAAAATCAGCAGAAGACAGGAAATAATTAAAATCCAAGCTGAAATGAATGAAATTGAAACAAAAGAAACAAGTGAAAAAATTCACAGAACAAAAAGTTGTTTCTTTGAAAAAATAAATAAAATTGGCAGACCCTTGGCCATGCAAATGAAGAGAAGGAGACAGAAAACTCAAATCACTAACATACGTGATGAAAAAGGAAATATCACAACAAAGACTACAGAAATACAGAAGATAATTAGAAATTATTTTGAAAAATTGTACTCCAATAAAATAAAAAATATCAACAGCATCAACAAATTTCTAGAGTCAGATAATTTGCCCAAATTGAATCAGGACGACATACACAATTTAAACAGATGAATTTCAAGTGATGAAATAGCAAATGCCATCAAAAGTCTACCAACCAAGAAAAGCCCAGGACAGGGTGGATACACAGCCGAGTTCTACAAGACCTTTAAAGAAGAACTAATACCAATACTCTTCAATTTATTTCAGGAAATAAAGAGGCAGCACTTCCAAACTCATTCTATGAGGCTAGTATCACTGTGATTCCAAAACCAGACAAAGACACATCAAAAAAAGAAAACTTCAAATCAATATCTCTAATGAACATAGATGTAAAAATTCTCAATAAAATTCTGGCAAATCAAATACAAAAACATATCAAAAAGATCGTGCACCACAATCATGTGGGATTCATCCTAGGGATGCAAGGTTGGTTCAACATATGGAAATTAATAAATGTAATTAATCACATCAATAGACTTAAAGAATCATGATCATCTCAATAGAAACAGAAGCATTTGACAAAATACAGCACCCCTTTTATGTTCAAAACACTAGGGATAACAGGAACATATCTCAACATCATAAAGGCTATCTATGCTAAGCCCCAGGCCAACATTATTCTAAATGGAGAAAAACTGAAGGCATTCCCTCTAAAAACTGGAACAAGGCAGGGATGCCCTCTTTTACCACTTCTATTTAACATAGTTCTTGAAACACTGTCCAGAGCAATTAGACAGATGAAAGAAATTAAAGGGATACACATAGAGAAAGAAAAACTCAAATTGGCACTCTTTGCTGATGATATGATTCTATACCTAGAAGATCCTAAAAGTTCCACCAGAAAACTTCTAGAACTAGTAAATGAATTCAGCAAAGTAGCACGATATAAAATCAAAGGCATTTCTGTATATCAGTGACAAATCCACAGAAAGGGAAATGAGGAAAACTACCCCATTTACAATAGCCTCAAAAAAAAAATACTTGGGAATCAACTTAATAAAAGAAGTGAAAGATCAAGATAGTGAAAATTACAGAACCCTAAAGAAAGAATTCAAAGAAGACCTTAGAAGATGGAAAGATCTACCTTGCTCTTGGATAGGCAGAATTAATATTATCAAAATGATCATACTTCCAAAAGCACTATGCAAATTTATTGCAATTCCAATCAAAAATTCCAATGACATTCCTCATAGAAATAGAAAAAGCAATCATAAAATTCATCTGGAAAAATAAGAGACCCAGAATAACTAAAGCAATCCTTAGCAAGAAGAGTGAAGCAGGTGGTATGACTATACCAGAACTTAAACTATACTACAGAGCAATAGTAACAAAAATAGCATGGTATTGGCACCAAACAGACTGGCAGACCAATGGTACAGAATAGAGAACACAGAGACTAACCCACACAATTACAATTATATTAGACAAATGTGCCAAAAACATGCATTGGAGAAAAGATTGCCTCTCAACAAATGATGCTGGGGAAACTGGAAATCCATATGCAACAAAATTAAATTAAACCCCTATCTCTTACCATGCATAAAACTCAACTCAAAATGGATCAAAGACTTTAGGAATAAAACCAGAGACCCTGTGTCTAATAGAAGAAAAAGTAGGCCCTAATCTCCATCATGTGGGATCAGGCCCCAACTTCCTTAATAAGACTGCTGTGGCATAAGAACTAAAATCAAGAATCAATAAATGGGATGGACTCAAACTAAAAAGTTTCTTCTCAGCCAAAGAAACCATCTGTGAGGTAAATAGAGAGCCTATATCTTGGGAGCAAATCTTTACCTCTCACACATCAGACAGAGCAATAACCTCTAGGATATATAAAGAACTCAAAAAGGTAAGCAACAAAAAAAAATACAACCCAATCAATAAATGGACCAAGGACCTGAACAGACACTTCTCAGAAGAGGATATACAATCAATTAACAAATATATGAAAAAAAAGTTCATCATCACTAGCAATTAGAAAAATTCAAATTAAAATCACTCTAAGATTTCATCTCACTCCAGTCAGAATGGCAGCTATTATGAAGACAAACAACAATAAGTGTTGGCGAGGATGTGGGGAAAAATGTACACTCCATACATTGCTGGGGGGACTTCAAATTGGTGCAGCCAATATTGACAGTAGTATGGAGATTTCTTGGAAAATTGGGAATGGAACCACCATTTGATCCAGCTATCCCTGTCCTTGGACTATACCCAAAAGACTCAAAAACAGCGTGCTACAGGGACACAGCGCATCAATTTTTTTTAATATTTATTCTTTAGTTGTAGTTAGACACAATACCTTTATTTTATTTATTTATTTTCATGTGGTGCTAATGATCAAACCCAGGATCTCACATGTGTGAGGCGAGCGCTGTACCGCTGAGCCAGAACTCCAGCCCCACATCAATGTTTATAGCAACACAATTCACAATAGCTAAACTGTGGGACCAACCTAGATGCCCTTCAGTAGATGAATGGATAAAAAAAAAGTGGCATATATACACAAAGGAATATTACTCAGCAATAAAAGAGAATAAAATCATGGCATTTTCAGGTAAATGGATGGAGTTAGAGAAGATAATGCTAAGTGAAGTTAGCCAATCCCAAATAACCAAATGCTGAATGTTTTCTTCAATATAAGGAGGCCGATTCATAGTGGGATAGGGTGAGGAAGCAGGGGAGGAATGAACAAACTCTAGATAGGGCAGAAGGGTTGGAGGCAAAGGGAGGGGGCATAGGATTATTAATGATGGTGGAATGTGATGATCATTATTATCCAAAGCACATGTATGAAGACACAAATTGGTGTGAATATACTTTGTATACAACTAGAGATATGAAAAATTGTGCTCTATATGTGTAATAAGAATTTTAATGCATTCCGCTGTCATATACATAGACACTAATATTGCTGTATGTATATACGTGATGGTATAAGCAATGTGATTCTGCAACCTGTACACTCAGAAAAATGAGAAATTATACCCCATTTGATTCAAATGTATGATATGTCAAGATCATTGTACTGTCATGTGTAACTAATAAAAAAAAGAATAAAAAAGAAACTTTTAAAAATAAAATTAAAAAAAGAATTTCCAATCACAAAGAAATGATAAATGTTTGAGATGGTGGGTAATCTAAATATCCCGAGTTGATTATTCCAAAGTGTATTCACATGCTGAAATATGACACTGTATCCCATAAATGGGATATGTACAGTAAATACTTTTCAATTTTAAAATAAAAATATCAATAAGTAAGTATAATTTACAAGTATACAATATTTTCCATTTTTGCGTTTGTGAATATTTAAAAATGCCAGGGGACTGAGAATGTAGGTTTATGGTAAAGCAGTTACCTAGCATTCATGAAGTCCTGGATTGATCCCAGCACTGCAAAAACAAAAACAAAAAAAACAACAACAAAAGCTTGATCCCTGAGTTAAACCACGAGGTTTTACTTGAGATAATAAGTGTTTATCTTCCATAGTAGCATTATGAAAGGGAAAGAATTTAGGCATTGGTAAACTGAATAAAAATTAGTTTTTCTCTTTTCCCCCCTTACTCCCATTTCTTCACTTTAGTAAACTGCACCAATGTACATATAACAGAATACACACACACACACACACACACACAACCACAGGGTGACAGTCTTCTGTTGCCCAGGGCATTATGGGATCTTAGTCTCTCTACCCCAACACTGTAGCATGCCGTGACCATAACCCTTCTCAATCATTTTCCTTAATGATTTCTAGGTATTCAAAATGATAAAGTGCCCAAAATGAAGAAAAAATGTCATTTTTATGTGCTTCTTTATTATTTTCTGTTTTTATCCCCACAAGTTTTCCTTTAACACCTCCACATATGTGAGAAGATCTACCTTCCTTTTATAAAAATGATACTTGGGGCTGGGGGTATAAACTCAGTGATAGAGCCCATGTGAAGCATGTACAAGGACCTAGGTTCAAACCCTGGCACCCCCCTCCCCCCTCCCCACACATAGGAAAACAATATTTAAGATTAATTTTGGTGATAATTAATTGCATTAACTGTAGTAAAAACAATTCTCACTTTATTTATATAAAATTGGATTAAGGAAGTTTAAAGAAAAGAAAAATTTACCATTTCCATAACTCATGGCTTTCATCATTAGAATTAAGACAACTGCTTTGGTCAGTCCTGTTTTCTTTCTTTAAGGAAGGGGTAAATAACTCATATGAACACGTGCATCATCGTTTTTTCTGGATAAAACTAGAAAGTTACACACATTCCTTCTGCTTACATTGTGTTAGCAAGAATTTAGTTATGTGGCAGTAGATTCAAGAGAGGCTTGGAAATGTAGCTGGGTACCTCTGTAACCAGCTGAAACTGGAGGTGTGGGTTCTAATATGAAAAGGAGGAACAGGGGCTGGAGTTGTAGCTCTGTGGTAGAGCACTTGCCTCGTACATGTGAGGCACTGCATTTGATTCTCAGCCCCACATATAAATAAGCAAATAAAATAAAGGTCCATCAACAACTAAAAAAACATCTATTTTTTAAAAAAGGAAAGGGGTGAACAAATATGGAGTATGCTTGTCACACAAATGTATGACATGGTTGCATTATAGTAAAACATTTTTATTTCACTTTTACCTAACTTTATATCAAGAGTAATATTTTTAAAATATTACTTCATGGTCTTCATAATTATTAAGCACTGGCTTTACAATAATTCATTGAGTGTATAATCAATAAATTATTTAATATTTCCTATTACTGAAAGAGTAGATTCTTTCCAGTTTTTCAGTATTATAAACAATGTTACAATAGACCTTTTCATGAGTATAATTTTTGTTTTATCTTTTGGGAATGATTCCCTTAGGATAAATTCCCAGAATTAGGATTACTAGGTCAAAGGGTGTGTGAACATTTTATGATTCTTAATGTTTTTTTTTTGTTGTTGTTCCAAATTGGTTTCTGAGAAGGCAGTTACCAATTTGTTCCCAACGGAAATGTGCACATATTTTTTATAAATGTGGGCTGGGAGACATATTCACATAATCTTGTAGGTAGAATATTTTCAGAGTCTGGCTAGAAATAACACAGGGAAACCCAGGATTTGAGTCTGAATCCTTTATGTTGACAGTTCTTAGCTGTATAGCTGCAGGCAAGTACTTATTTTTCTTGTATCTCCAATTCCTTGTTTATTTCTTGTTTTAAAATTGAGGTTACAAATGTTTCCATCATAAGATTGTATGGTAATCATTAAGGCCATTGAAAAATATCCTATTTTACCATCTTCTATGCACAAGATAGGAATGTAATTCCATGCCCACTTGAAAATAGATATGCCCTTATGACTTGTCTTAGCCAATGAAATGGAAGCAGAAGTACCATATATCATTCCCAGGCACATTTTAAAAGTCTGTGCCATTCTCTTTTCCCTCTGCCACATGAGTGGAAAATTTCCAGAAAATACCAGTTCTTTAAACCCAAGTCTTAGAGTAAGGATGGCACAGAATGGAGCCCCAAGCCAAACTTTGATGGATCTGTAAACTGAGTGAGAAATCCATTTTTGGGTTTTTGAAGCTTCTGAGACTTTGGGGATTTTTGTTACTGCAACAGAACCTAGCCTACCCTGACTGCTGCAGGTTTTCTCAAGATTAATGACAATATGTATAAGATGTTGGATCAGTGGAAAACTTCAAATATATATCCTTTGCAATAATCAATGCCCTCATTGTGCCAGACATTTATATACATTATTGTTAATCTTCAGAACAATCTTGTACACATAGTAGTCTTTTCTTATCTGCAGTTTCACAGTCTGTGGTCCAAAATTATAAAATAAAATATTCCAGAAATAAACAATGGATAAGTTTTAAATCATGTGCTGTTATGAATAGAGTGACAAAATCTTTTGTGCCACCCTGCTCTGTCCCGTCTATGACATGAATCATCATTTTTTCCAGTGTATACATGCTCTGTAGACAAATCTGCCTGTTAGTCACTTCATAGCTGTCTCAGTTGTCAGATTATCTCAGTATCACAGTACTTGTGTTCAAATGAACCTTATTTTACTTAATAATGCCCTCCAAAGGAAGAGTACTTATGCTGTAATTTTATTACAGTATGAACATACACAAATGTACATATAACATAACATATATAGGGATTGGTACTGTCCATAATTTTAGACACCCACTGGAGGTCTTAGAACATATTCCCCAAGGATCAGTGGAGAACAACTGTATTATAAGACCCTCCATTTTCTAAAGGAGAAAAACAAAGCTTGGAAAGGTGGGTGTTCTGCCTCATGCCATCTAACTAAGAAGCTGGAAGTTTGTAGCCTATTTTATTATTGGTATTTACAACATTGTGTGAATTTCTTACCATTTAAGAATCTTACATTTATTCTTACAACAAAACCTCTATTTTCTTAAACTTGTTGCAAGACAAAAAGAAACAAGTTGATTCCAAGATACAGTGGCCTACAGTTCAAGCCCCTGCTTGTTCTCCAGAAAGCTCATAAACTCGAGTACCTTTTTCATTTTTCTTGGCTCTGATATGCTGGGGAACAGTTCAAACTCACGTGCTTATGAAAGGATAAAGTCGTTTCAAAACTGAAGTGGAAACAAGTCAGATAGAATGAGTTAGATTAGATTCAGGAAATGGCTCCAAGTCCAAAATTTACTGACTTTGTCCTTCTATCTGTGTCTTTTAATAGCTTTATTGAGGTATAATTCACATACTATACTATTCACCCATTTAAAGCATGCAATTCAATGGCTTTTAGGATATCCATAGAATTGTAAATCCATCATACAATTTTAGAAAATTTTCATTACCTCAAAAAGAAACCCCATTCCCTTTAGCCATAACCCCCAACCCTCTTGCTACTCCACCCACCTTGCTACCCCACCCACTTCCTAGCCCTGGGCTTCTACTAATCTACTTTCTAGACTGTCTACAAGGGCTCTCAGAATGTCAGTTTTTCACCACCCTCATCAAATGATTCTTCCTCTCTCCCACTCCAGCTCTACCTGCAACTCTGCAAAGTTTCTCAGTTATTTTGGCTTCAAAACCCAAAGTTTCTGGTGTAGTGTGCTAAACCTAGAATTTCCTTTTAACAAAATATTAAAATCTGATTATTTTTTCACATTCTCATCTGTTCATGATCTGATTATCCAATTTATGAAGTGTTCAAAATCTTTTCTTCTCTTTCATTGTTCTCTCATGAGCCATTCCACAGCTTGTTAGTACCTCTAACTGATTACAAAAAGTGGTCAACAGATGAGATCAAATTAAAATTGCAATCTTAGATAACTCTAGTTTTTTAAAAAGCATAGCTTGGTAGAAAGGCAGGAATCAAAATTCATAGTTAAAATGAGTGTGAATTTTAATGACCTATGTCCACAATTAGTGTGGAGAGTTTCCGGTTTACTTTTTTATTTTTACTTTTTTGGTTTACTTTTTATAACATTCACTGCCATGGAAAATTATTGATAACATGTTAAATCATGGGTATTTGTTTTTACCAGACTCAAATTATCTGAACCATATGACTGGAAACAATGATTTCTAGACCTAGCATCGGCTTTCAAGGTTCTTTGATTGAAGGGGAGTCCATAAGATAATACATTTCACTCATGTGAAATAAAGCATGAAGCAGCAAAATGCAGCTAAGCATTAAGAGGATGGAAGAGATTAGAGGACAATTGTTCCTTAAGATAGAAGAAATCAATGAAATATGTAAAACTTTGTATGTTCCCAATGAGAGTTGAATTAACTGGTCTAAGCAGGGGGAGGGTTGGTGCCAGTCTCTACTTGTGCCACTGACTAGTTTCCCTTGTGTTTTGGATACATGTGGTGATAGCAACCTGTTAGCCTCTGGTAAAACCCAGTCCAGCGGTAGGTGAAGCCTGGACATGTGATGTTGAATAAGCACATCCTAGAACTGTGAAATGCATTAACGTTATTAGGCAGTTATGGCAACGGAAAAACACCTTTGATGAACAAGAATGCTAAAAGGGCGATGGCCTTCTATAGGGATAAGGTAGGCACTTTGTAGGCAAAAACGACATGTCTTTTCTTTATTCAATGAGCTTTGCTAATTCTAACTCCACCCGAATCTTAACTGCCTTGTTCTCATGAAGCTTGCTTTCAGCAAATGTTTACATAGCAAGTCAACATCGTGCACTGGGCTAGGAACTGTGAAGGATGGAATGCAGAAATGACAATACCCCTGGCCTCAAGATTCTGTTGAAAAGCACAGATTGTGTTTGGGAATCAATGAATTCGGTGGGCAAACTGTAGTGTTAGTAGGAAAATTGGAAGACAGAGTTGAAAAGATGTTACAATCTTATTATTTGGAGAGTGGAAACCCACTGAATTTACCTTAACATTAAAAGAAAATGTTCAATGCTACTTCTGATTATTATTTTTTTAATATATTTTTAGTTGTATATAGGCACAATACCTTTATTTTATTTTTATGTAGTGCTGAGGATCGAACCCAGTGCCTCACACACGATAGACAAGTGCTCTACCACTGAGCTACAGCCTCAGTCCTACTTCTGATTATTTATTCACCTTTTTTTGTTTCATTGCTATGATTGTTTTTTCAGATAGTAAATTTTCAGTGAGCAAAAACAGTATTTTGCTTGTTTAGTGTCCAAGGGTAATTTTTGTGGACTATGCTTAATATCTAGTTCATGTAAATAGCAGCTGTTATTAAAAATTCATGTGTTCTTAGTATGAAAGGAATAAAGGACCCCTGCTATTCTTATTTATTTAGCTAAGCTATTACCCACCTCACCAAGGAATAACAAAAAACCCAGGTAACTGTGGCAAATAATTTGCCTAAGATCACTTTTTAAATCCTGTGAAGCTGTCATGTATGATGGAGCATCAAGATACTATAAAACAAAGGTCCTATATTTTATTGATTCAGCATTTTATTTTCAGGGATATGTCAATTGATAGAGTCCAAGGAATTACTGTATATTTAAATTATCTAAGGTCTGGTTAAACATAGAGCCTTATACTCTCTTTCATTGCCCTTTATATCCTCTCTGGGGTCTCTTGGCCTTGAGTGACATGTCATCATGGACAGTGTGTGAGGGACCCACTGAAGACAGACACAACATGTTGACTCTGAAGAATGGACAGGGTGAAACTTGCCACTGAGTTATAGGGAAGGAGGAATGGTGGTGACTACTGCAAGGCTGGGATGGCTCCTTTAGTAATTTAAGGAAGGAAAACAAGGGTTTTTCTAGTCTCCAGAAATAGAACTGCCTGCCAGCTCCTTCCCATCCTCCACCTAGCCTTGCTGCAGGAGAACAGGCAGGCACATGCAGGCTGACAACTTTCCTGCTTGTGACAGATTACAAATGTGCAGAACAAGATTACAGTGCCAGAATTCCCAGGCCCAAGGAGCAAAGGGGAGTGGGCTGGGATGAGGCAAAGGAAAATTACAGTAATAATAAGTAGAGGAGATAATGAGAAGAGGAAGTATTGGGTGGTAGATACAGTGTTAAGGTACTCTGAGAAGGCTGAGTGAGGGATGACAGAAGGAGACAGAAAGCCTGGTGCTGCCTGGGTGTGTGTCTGAGAGATGTGTGGGTGTGTTTGCAGAGGAAGCTGTGGGGGCGTGTGTGTGTGCAGAATGTATGTTAGGGAGGGGTTTTATTGATGAAGGCGTGGGAGGGTGTGTACAGTAGGGTGTGGAGTGTGGAG
This sequence comes from Marmota monax, assembly GCF_021218885.2. Taxonomy (NCBI): domain Eukaryota; kingdom Metazoa; phylum Chordata; class Mammalia; order Rodentia; family Sciuridae; genus Marmota; species Marmota monax. The sequence goes on from NW_026692781.1 coordinate 23,433,853, forward strand.
GTGGAGAGAAAAAGGAGTGCAGAGGGAAGGGGGTAGGACTTTCATGGAGGGCCAGGAACACCCAAAGGAAAACTGCCAGCTGCCAGGGAGTCAAATCTCCTTCGTGGGAACAGATCAGCTCCCCATGGTGGCTTCTGACTTCTAATCTGACCCCAGGATGTTTGCCAAATGTGAAGGGAGGGAACATTTCTGGATTTTTACCACACCCTATTCCATGATCTTTCCCAGGGACTGATGTTTTTACTTACACTATTATCATAGTGCTGGTCACAAAGCAGTGTTTCTTGGGAAGTCTAGTGAATAGAACTATTAATTAGAAATACATATTTTCTAGTCTTGGTTTCTTTGTATGCTTTTTGATTACCTCTGGATCTCTACTGTAAGATTTCTGTGCCTTGGTTCCTGATTCTTCTAGTAACAATAAAGAACACATCAGCCAGCTAGGGAAACATTGTACAGAATTAATTACTGCAATGAATAGATAATTACAAAGATCAATGGGTGACAAATTTTAATCTCAAATTTTCAATTTGAGAAAGAACTTTTACTAACTGTAGTTACTCAAAACTAGAAGAAATTGCCATGGGAAATGGTATATGTTATGCTATTATACATATTCAAGTGGAGGGAAGATGACCATTTATTGTATGTTTAGGGAGAATTTCAGCAATAAAAAAAGGTGGACTTAAGATAGTCTGAAGAATTTTAAGCAAAATTTTGAGATATGTTATGGACTCTACTAAGCTTTAAGCAATACAGAATTATTTTTAATATTAAATGTCTTGAGAAGAAATATTAAATGATCAACCAATAAAATATCCACTGCATGAGTAGCACTGTTATCGGACAATTTATATGTACATCATATAAATGCAGACAGAACTTGAGAACGACAGTGACCCCAAGACAAACTCAAATGTAGAGAAAGAAGGTTATGCTATGTTTTGGACAGAAATGTTTACTAAAAACAGACCTGAACTCTTATCAGTCACTCTAAATTGTCTCTATTGCTATGGGAGGTCCAGTCCAATTTTGTGTGGTATTGAGATTACTAAAGTTTTCAGTGATTAATAACTTTCAGACGCTTGCTAACTGTCCAGTTTAAGCACATCCCAGGTACTTGTTTGAGAGGTGGTACAGCAGTTCTCAGAATGTTACACTCTGGGGATCTATTACAACGCAGATTCTGATTCAGTAGGACTGGGATTCTGTAATTCTAAGAGAAGCTGATGGTGCTTGTTCACATATCACTCAGAGAAGCAAGTCTGGACATGAAAGACATTAGGAAATTAGGAAAAAGAAGTTAGGAAATTCAAGGTACTCACCTATATTTTCCCAGACAGGGGTACTAAATGCCTCTGGGAAATGAGATTCAATACTGTCCCATCCATGGAATCACAAAATTAATAGATAAAAAAAAAGAGAGAAGATTTGTGGTGCCATTAAACAATTAATGATTGGTTTGGCTCTGTCCAGGGGCATACGCGAGGAAGTAAAAGATCTGCCTGGACTGGATTGGGGTTGCCCTATGGTGGTGATAATACAGTCTACTGGGTTAAATGTTAGTGACTTCCTGGGAATTCCAGGCTAAACCGTCAAGTACACAAAGCTGTTTTCATCCCTTCCTTACCTACTTGTCTCATTCTTGGTAAAGCACACCTTTTCCTAAGAGAGATCTTCATTTTTTTCTCTCCAGACTTTGACCTCAACCAATTGTCCTAATCACCTCAAAGGAATCAAATAGTAAGGATTTTAAGATGTGACCTTTCCCAGGGAGCTCTTTTAAGATTCTCAATTTCCAAGATGCTGAGGGAGAAAGTTCTATCAGCAAAATGTCCAACTCTGTGATAGGTAAAGTATATTATGGTGGGAGGGTTTGCTTAAATGGCCTTCTGATTCCTCCAGACTGATACACCCAGTGTCTTGAGAAGAAATATTAAATGATCAACCAGTAAAATATCCACTGCATGATTAGCACTGCTATCGGACAATTTAAAAGAAACGGGAAGTGTTAGTGTTGGGGACAGTGGTAAGGATCTCAGTCTCATTCTAACTGATAAAGATTGAGAAGGTTGCAGATGAAAATCTTGGTTCAAAGGAAAGACATTTGAGGACACGGAGTAGCTAAGGTTGTTAACCATTCTCCAAATGGTTACTCATTTATGTGTCTTCAATGAATCAGAAATAATTGAATTCCACCCTGTTTCTCATCTCAGAACAGATAGTAACTAATGTTGTACCATATATTTTAAACCATACTAAGAATATAAGAATTTCTTGCTTTAAACCATCCACAACTTAGCTTTCCAGCAGCGTTGTCCATCTGGAACACAACTAAAAACCAAGAATTATGCAAAAAGTTCCCTGAGTGGCAAAATAGATGTCATTAAACCCATGTGTTAAAGCTCTTAAGAGCTCAAGGTCTTGTTATTTATATAATCACATTTCTCACAAAATGTCAGTAGTCTATTACTGAAAACCAGATGTTCTACATGGAAAAGACTAACTAGAATTCTATTTCCCACTATTTTAAATGGGCAAAATTAGAATATGTAACACATCAGCCTTAAACCAATAAATTTCTTAAATGGTAATTAAAACATAGTAAAATGCATATATGGAAATAACAAACTACCATGTTATGATGTAAAATGACTAAACGAAGCTTGCTGATTATCAAAGAATTGATATAATTGTTAAGAACTCTTATATGCTACAATGTCTGTTCTTATCAGTGATAGAAAAACTTACTCCTTGTAACCAAGTAATTTTTTTTTTGATACCAGGGATAGAACCCAGGAGTACTTAACCACTGAACCACATCCTCAGCACTTTTTATTTTTTGAGATAATATCTTACTAAGTTGCTGAGGCTGGCCTTTAACTTGCAATCCTCCTGCCTCAGACTCCTGAGTCACTGGAACTTAGCCAAGTACATTTATATGTGTGTATGCACATGATTCTGTTTGCTAATTATATTTCTTCTTTAATGTATTGCTTCATTCAAAATATTCCATGTGTTTTGAGTATGTTAATATACACTGTTCCTATTAAAACAGAGCCAACAAATGATATATTAAAAGAGATATGTGTTATATTAATTGGGTGCTTAAAAGCAAAACATGTCCCATGAGAAAAACATATATTTGTGATATGTTTGATGCTGTACTGGAGCCCATTTTTATTGATTTATAAGAAATTGTTACATTTGCAGGAACTTTTCAAGCCAGTTACAATCACATCAGTAATTTGAAATTGACCATAGTAGAAGTATTTATACCAGAAAAATAGTCAAATACTATAAATCAGGGACTCCCTCCATCTCCTCCAGAGCTGGTTGTTAAGCAATATCAGCACACTGCTGAGTATGCTATACTTTGTTTAATCAAAAGGAAGATGTCATTGGATATTGACTATATTTGGGACCTCTACTCAGTCACTTGGGAGCCATATGCTGATTGAGCAGCCATCATTTTGCTAAGAGACTTCAGGGTTTATTGTGGCATGAGAAGAGACTTCTGGAAGTTAATTTTTTTAATGCTGTGATCCATAAAGAACACAAGTCACTTTCTATCCATGCCCCTCCGGCCAGAACTAGTCACAAAGCCCTACATACCTACAAAAGCATGAGGATGTAGGGAGGAGCAGATGGACTGATGGATGAGCGCCACTGTTCCTGTTATATATACACACCCCATTTTTTATATGTTTCTGTGGAGACATGTCTGAAAACATTCATGGAAGGTTAGATAGAGTTATTTCTAAGGTTGAATGGAGCTGGGCTGGAATGGGAAATAGTCATATCCATCCATAGGAGAACTCAGGGTAGGTCTGATCCTCCCTGGGTTCAGGGGTAAGTTCATCTGTAGTCAAGTCCAGCAGGGATACCAAAATGTGTTTCTCTTCTGTTATTTCTTAATCTTCAGTTAAGCATGTAAAAAGTGCAGCCTGGTCTCGAGTGGGGGGCTCTAATGAAGTAAGGGAAAGTCTGTTACACACTGAGGTGACATGACAGAAGAGAACCTTCCTCTGAAGTCAAAGAAAGGGAGTGAAAGGTTTCTTTTTCTGCAAGCCCATTCACAATAGTGAAAACAGAGGCCTGAAGAATGAAGGAGAAGATTTTATTCAAAATAAGTTCAAACACTGAAAGAAATGAAAAGGGAAACCACCATAAGGTCACTGGGATCATATCATGATTAACCGGTGCTATGCATCTCAACTGAAATCCAGGATCCTAAGAAATCATTCTCTCACAGCCCGATACAATAATGGGTGTTCCTCATGACAACTGTTAAGTGCTCAAAAAAAGTTAGTTTGGCAAACTCCATTTAAGCTCACCTAAAAGCCCATACCACCATTAAGAAAGATTTTTACACAACTTGCTAATATAAAGAAAATACTTAAGATATAGTAATTTAACTTCTAGTTATTTGGAAAACTTGGTCTTTGTGGCTGCTGATTTCCCTGAGAAACCTGCATAGCCAGAGACCTGCTGTGTTCAGTTCATGGCCCCAACACTGCAAGGCACTTTGAAGACAAACATGGTATTTTCCCTGAAAGCATTTGGACATGTTCCCTGTGTGTTTCTAACAATGCTCTAGCAGCTCATATGAATCTAACAAGCATGAATTTATCTAAATCTTTCTTTATCCTATTTATATTTGTGGACTATGCAACATCTTGAGGATAATGAGTTCCATATGTTTACTACCCACTGTATAAAGGAATGCCATCTTTTATTTATCTTTAAAGTACTTTCATAGAATTTCAATGGGTGCCCCTGAGTTTTAGTATTGCAGGATTTGAGGATGTTCCCATTTCAGAGCTACAGCTAGCCCACAAAGCTTTTATGCAGATAAGAAATGGCATCCTCTCTGAGCCCTTGATTTAGGAATGGGTGATCCCTCATTCAGACAGATACATCTCTGTGCCAGGTGCATGGCCCTGAAAGCAAAATGGGAGCTAGATTTTAGCTCCAGCCAGGTACTCCCACCCCTACATCATGTCCTTGGCTGGGTGCCCTTGCAGTCTACAACTAGTACAATGGTATACAGCAGCTCTGGGCTTCACCAAGAGGGTCCTTCAAAGATTTGACAAGTAATAGTAATTTTCTTTCTAATGGATCATCTCCCTAAGGGATCTTCTTCTTTCTGTTAATTTCTGATTTAGAGTTTATTCACTCTTCTCTGCCTTTCCAGAAATGTGGGAATCAGGCTGAAGAGTAGCCCAGGCACTCTGAGCTCTCCTCAGGCCCCTCCAGGTTCAGTGATAGCCAGTGGGCTATGGTCTTAGGGATAGTTACAAAATTGGGGCCAGAAGAAAAAGTCAATAGTGGATTCCATTTTGAGGGTTTCAAATGGATATTCTAGAGATGATGATTTTATTATCACAGTTTAGGCTAATTTGCCTCAGACTCTGTCTTTTCATTGGAAGACAGTTGTCAGATATTTTCTATACATATTCTAAGCTTGATGCAGTCTTTCTTCATATTATCTTCATCAGTTAAAAACTGTACCAACTGTACCTGTCACCTTTCAGATTTCATTCTGTATTTCCTCCCCCCAAATGCATTCAAATCCTGAATAATGTAAGAACTAGCAATAATATACGTATAATATGACATTTTAAAAAATACTGAAGATCATGATTTTGAAAAAGAATTCTAAGCCTGTTCTCTGTTTAGCTATGCTCACCTTAGTGCCAACACTTAGTTGATACTCAATGGAAGAATGAATAGTTATAGTCCCTTTATGACAGTTTCATTTTTATTTTCTTTGTTATATATAAATAGTATCTGTTAGAAATACTTCCCAGACCTGTATTCTCCTTGTTCTCAGTGAACATTGGAACTTCAATGCTGTATGGGTTATGCATTAGATCCTTCTAGTACTTTGGACACAGCAGTCATCCAGAAATTTAATTTGATTGTCCAACTTTCCCTCATCCCATATCTTTCCCCTATATTTACAATATTTCTAAAATTAAAATTTCCATTTCAGTTATCTACAGATGTAATTCTTATTCTTATTTTCTTTTTTTATTATAGTTGAGGTCTTCCAGAGGAGAAATGGTCCATACCAACCACAGTCAATGGAGGTTCTTTTCCTATGCACCTTCTCTTCAATGGAGAATTCTGCTATTTTAAAATATTTAATTAAACTGTTTTAAAATTTTATTATAAACATTTTTAGATACATAAAAATAGAGTATCTAAAAAAGGGAATCCCCAAATACCATCATACTTATTCAATAATTATCAATAGCTCATGAATTTAATTTATTTTTTTTAAACATGTCTTGACCTCTATTGTCTATTCCGAGGTGGAAATTCTCAGGTTCTCTCTCTTCTTGTGGAGATGTTTATTTAACCTCTTGGAGAAGGCTGGACATTTATTACTGTAATCATAGGCTACCAGCCCCTTTCTATATATTGTTCACAAAATCATGAGATACTCATTCGACTCCCAGTCACCTGCTATCTGAATGCCATTCCCATGGTATACCTAGACATTTCTCTATCTTAATGAAGACACTTCTCCATTGATCTCTCATAATTCTGCATATCCTGTGAATAAAGCACTGACTTACCTTTGGTCTTTTAAGAAGATGTTTATATAGTGAAAAATGTTAGAAGTTAGAGATAGGGTATCTCCCTGGAGAAAAAGGTGGCATACTTACTGATCATTATAAAAGATGTAGGTTCCCTAAGCTCAGGTCCTTCTCTTATAACTCAACCTACTGTATAAACAGATGTCACCTGATCCTTTTGAATAACGCTGTTAGAACTGGCACTTAGGAACAGATGCAAAAACCCTGTTATTCTGAATATTGCTATTGATGTGAGTAATAAAGCTGTTCTTCATCTATCATTTATTATCTTGGTTTCTGTACCAGTATCCATAAAACTACAACAGGTTAACTTATTGGTTTGCAAATAGAGTCAAAGTCAGACCTTTTGTGATTTTAGTAATGATGATGGGATTCTGACAAACATATGGCTTTCTGGAAGAGGAAGGATGAGTGCCTCACAGGCTAATGATCAGGATTTAGGGGAAGTCCATGGGTATCAGCAGTGAATTGAACAAATGGCATGGAAAATATACTCTCCGTACTTTATTGCCTGTTATGTTAGTCAGCTTTCCATCACTGTGACAAAAATACCTGAGGTAAGTTCTAAGGAAGAAAAGTCTATTTTGGTTCATAATTTCAAAGGTTACACACCATGGTCACTTGGCCTATTGCTTTTGAGACAGTGGCAAGACAATACATCATGACAGAAGGGCTTGGTCAGAGGAAAACTGCTTATCCCCTGGTGGTTGAGAAGTAGAAAGAGGTGGAGAAAGGGGAAAGCTTGGCTTCCCTTTTCAAGGGCATGCCCTCATTGACCTGCGCCTCCAACCAGGCCCCACCTTTTAATGTTTCCATCACCTCGCAATAGCACCTTCAGCTGGGGACCAAGACTTGAACACATGAGTTTAAGATCAAACCATATATCTGCTAACTGGAAGAAATTGGAAAGGTGATTGCAGGTTGAGTATGAGGAAGTAAACTTAGATATAGTTGACTCAACAGTGTCCTGCTTGTTGCTAACCCTCCTCTGGGCAGGGGAGCTTCCTCACTGAGAGTTCAACCTCAAATCTACTCCGTGTAACTGCCATTATTGAGATTCTTCCTGGTGGCAGATGGCTCCATTCTCTTCCAGACAAGTTACAGGGATACATATCTAGACTAAACAGGAAAGGAGGGAATTTGCTACCAATATGGGCAAAATTCAGGAAATTATTAGAACTTTGACTGGTTTGCTTAGTAAATCAGGGGTAGAAGAATGGCAACAATGGGCTTTCTTACAGTTCAACCCCTCCTGCAATCTACAATGCTAACCTTAAATCCATTTGAAGGTGACAGGAAAAGGCCTCAGAAGTTTTTCACAGCAAGTCCTGACTGCTAAAAGGGAGTTTTGGGGAAACTCCCTTCTCGGGGAGATTTTTTTTGGAAAAGGAAAATTCCTGTGGGAAACTATAGATGAGACTTTGGTTAGGATCCAGGTCATTAATTAGGTTTATAATGTTGTTGAATGAAAATTAAAAAAAAATGATCTCTCTGTCTCTCCCTGTTCCACTGACCTCATCTATGTTAAGGACAAATGATTAGAGATGGGGTGAGGGTCTTCTTGTTCCCTACTAGGGTTGAAGACCATACGTCTCCATCTCAGTATGTTGGGGAATAATTTAGAGAAAACTTTTCTGACTGTCGGATACAAGAACCTATCAGGACCTGCATAAAGAAAAGACATGCAGATTCAGTGAATGGTGTTTGGGTAGGGTTCAAGTGAAGAAAGGAAGCTAGCTTTCTCCACCTGGAGACCTTTCAGTCCATTCAGTGTTTTGCTGTTGCTGTATCCACATCTCAGCCTAAACAGGAATCAATGCTTGTATTTGCCTTGTGACTGAAAGGATTCTCCTAATTGAGAAGAGCTGCATGTAAAGAATGCGAATGGGACACATAAATATTAGTGAATGCCTGAGGAGTTCAATGATGCCTTGGAGGAGTACTAAACAGCCTTCCTGCAGGAGTCTTGATCTTTAAGTGCCAATCATTAGTTTGCCATCAGTCTGCAAAATGGGTTCAGTTGCAATCGGTGTCTGGAATAGTTGGTGCTATGGGAGCAACAAATGAATTAGTTGCCAATGTGTGCATAAGGATTTAGGGTGTACCTCCACCCTCTGCTGTCAAAAGCTTTCATTACATAGATGATGGCTTTCTTGGCCACTGGAAAATTGAAGGCTTCAACTTAATCACCCTAACCACAGTATTATTACCTAATACCTGCATTATCACAGATGGCTGATAAACCCTAACAAAATTCAGGAGTCTGCTGGTCAAGTGAAGTTGCTTGAACTACTTGGTTGCATTCACAACACTCAACTTCTTTGGCATTCAAGGAAAAACTGCTATCTCTTTAACCCCTATCACCAAAAAGAAAGCCCATATTGGACTCTGAGTATTAGAAACAGTATATGCCTCACTGGGGATACTATTTGATTTTTTTGATGAACTAACTTGAAATTCAAAATTCTTTGAGGGGTATCCAAACCAAGGCTGTGTTGTAAGCTGTCCTCCAAGTTATACCACACTGTCTACACTAGGGTACCATGACTCTAATGACCCCTCTGAGCTACAAGTCTTTGTGACTGATGATTTTGTTGTTTGGAGCCTCTGCCAGCAGGAGATAGCCTCTATTCAGAGATTCCCCCATGGGGCTTTGGACTTACTACTGCCTTTATGTAGCTACCAGGAACACCCCTTTTGAAAAAGTAACTTGAGATCTTGTCAAAGTTGAATGCCTGACCAAGTATTCTTGTGACTCTCTGTATGACATCCCTATTTTGGGGTGAGTCAACTTGGCGTTAAGTCAGGAAGGGCCAACCAAGTTTCACTTGTTAAATGGAATGGTACACTCAAGAACACAGCTAGCTCAGCCTGGAGCATCCAGATTCCACATTTAAGAATTGTACCTATACCTTTGCTAGAAAACTCTATCCCTACTATGCCAAATGAAGCAAAGGCTTCAAACCAAGGGCTTCCCAGGGCCATTGGTTCAAGCAGTTCCCCTTTGGGCTCATTGTTTGGTTAAGCTGAAATATGACAACATTCACTGGGCACAGTGACTGCTCAACCTCAGTGACAAAGATACAAAACCAGAAATGGATGAGGTTGCTCTGCTCAGGGGGCAGAACTCAAGGCTGTTCTCATATCTCTGGTCAATACTATCCTTGAAAAACATTTGTTATGTTTTTTACTGATTGCTGGGCTGATGCCAATGTGAATGTAGGGTTTGGCATTTAAAGACTGGCAGATTAAAAACAAAAATAATTAGGGAGATAAACTATGAAAATAAATTGTGGCGACTGATGGAACTCTTCAGATTAAGCCCATGGCAAGAGTCCATGATCTAATAAGATCAACTGGACTCAAGCTGCTGGTCAAGCCAGTACCACACAGATTGCCACCATTGCTGCCTGGGTGGATGGTACAAGACCCATCACACACTGGGCATAAAGTGAAGGTCTGTATGTTCCTGATGCAGAGGATACTGCTGCCCTGCTTCAGTTGCTTGAACTACTTGGTTGCATTCACAACACTCAACTTCTTTGGCATTCAAGGAAAAACTTCTATCTCTTTAACCCCTGTTGTAGGAACAGACAAGGTCAGACACCAAAGGAGTACTAGGAAGCAGATTTATTTGGCTGCAACTAGGTACAGAGGGAAAAGCTTTCGCTATATCAATCAATTCCCCCGAAAGCCCAAGTTCAGGATGTTTCAAAACTTTATACCCAGTGTGTAAGGGGAGGAGCTCAGAAGTTCATAATCTGCAGAAGTTCACACAAAAACAGCTTTTTCTTTCACTGTTTTGGGCAAGTTAACACTTCAAGGACAGCGCTTGAGAAGGGAGAGCTTCTTTTCCCCTCTGCCAGCAGTTTCCTTGGAACCCAATTAGTAACATCATCTCCTATCTTTGAAATGTAAATATCCCTGGGAAGCTCGCTGGCTCAAGTCCAGAGACCTTGTTAAAAGAATCTGTCTTCCTTATCACACTCTGCATTTGCAAACACACTTCCAGCTTGAAAACTTTTGCAAACTATTATACATATATTGTTTTAGATTAGAGAATCTACAACACTAGATAGCCCATAAATGTTATGAAAAACTAGTAAAGGAGTGTTCAGCACCTGGAGTGCTGATTTCCTTCATCCCATGGCCAAGTAGGATAGAGCAACAGGAATTAGGAAGCTTAATTACATTGAACTCTTGCACAGAGCCTTTTGCTGATAGTCCTAAGATCAATTATGGTGAAGATTTCTGAAGCAGCTTAATTAAGATTTTGCGGGTGGTGGTGCCACTACAGAACCAAGGCCAAAAGACCTGTTTGTGCACTGAAGGAGAACCCATTATGTGAGGCATTGACCCCACCCACTATGGCAGATCATCTAAAATTGACTTTTGATTCCTTCTCAGGGATATCCAGGGGCTAACTACTGTTGACACTTTTTTAGGTTTTAGTGTTTCCGTTACAGTTTGATTAGCCCTTGACACTAATCCATGCCATGTTTTTGGCTATCTGGACCTTTAACAGTCTGGAAATAGTATGCCTTTTACCACAAAAGCCACTCAACAGTGGGTTCATAGTCAAGGTATTTGATGAACCCTCTGTGCTCCCTGTCATCCATGGGCATCTGGTGCTGTGGGACACTGGAATAGCCTCCTCAATGGGATTTCCAATTCTACCTCCCTCAATCTCCTCCTGATCCCACACACCTTAGTTAGATAATTCTATCACTGAATGCAACTCCTTCTCAGTTGCCTCCTGGGTAATAATTAGGATGAAGAGGGTAGAGAGACCAATTTTGAAAATTCAGGACTTTGCCCAAACCATTTGATAAAAGCATGATGCTTTTATTTTTCTTTCAATGGTAACCTCAGGCCAGTCTGGTTGGTTTACCTACTATTGCTATAAGTTATAAATTGTCCTTTGTCTGTATTTCTTCCTATTTTCTTATTTCTTCTCCAAGAATCCATAAACTATTGCTCTTCATGTTTCTTGACACCATCCTACAATGAAAAATAGTCTGGATTGTAAAACAATTTAAATATAAATCCCTACAGAAGGATACTTGTTTTTATTTTACCTTTCAACTAGTATTGCCCAAACCAACAGTGATAATTCTGTTACATGCTTTTATGGACTCAGCAAGCTTATACTAAAAACATTTTGACAAAAAATGGAAATGAGTAGGATTTGGGCACTATTTGTTCCAAATAGTGGAAGAAATATTGTATTTTCTTTGCTTGTTACCATCTTACTTACAAGGTCTAGGGTGTGATTACGTATGGGAAGAGTGTGCCTTTTAATGATGTTCCTTGGTGGTGACACAATGTGTACAACAAAGAAACTAATTACAGTAAAGATTGTATACTGCTCAAATCAGGGTTGCCTAATTGAATCCAATATTACTGCTGATAGCTATGAATATATTTAAAGAATTTGTTGTGAAATTTCCTCCCAGGTTTACTATTATGACTCAGCCTCCATGCTGTGAGATTACAGGTCAGGAGGTTCCTGGTACTAAAGGGATAATGTTAGCTTGCAGCGTGAGTGTGTATGTGTGTATCTGTGTGTGACCCTTCAGAACTTTTTCATGCGCTCAAACCCAGGCAGGTGAAAGCCATTTTCTCATTTACTAACAAAGGTTTCTGTGGTTACCATAAACCACAACCTTCAAAGGTCCTTGTTTACATTAGTTGATATGCAACAGTTCTGACACACAGTTCTTCACTTATCTTCACCTGTGTGGTAGCTACTGCTCATGGAAACCCCGTGAGGCTTAGGACCTGGAGAATGAAGAGAGCTCAATGATATACCTGGAAAGTGTCGTGGCTAAATGCTCAGCAACTGCATTATGACCTATGACTGCAGTAAGGGAATCTTCAGATGAGTATTGTTGAGTGCAAGGATTTTACTGGACACAAAAAATACATAGATGCTAAAATGTTTGCCTACGGAAAACTAGCAGTTTAATTGGGGGCAACCATAAATAGTTCTATTCACCAAAAACTATTTGACATGTGGATGTATGCACAAAATGTTAAGTGGGAATGCAGAGAAGAAAATGATTGTTTTTACTTGGAATTAAACAAGAAAATTGAGAGTGAAACATGGTTTTGTAATTCCAGTGACTCAGGGGACTAAGTCAGGAGGATTGCAAGGCTGAGGTCAGCCTCAACAACTTAGTGAGACCTATCTCAAATATAAGAAAGGATTGGGAATGTAGCCCAGTGGTAGGGAACACCTGAGTTCAATCACCAGTACTGGAAAAAAAAAGAAAAGAAAAAAGTGGCTTGGGAGTCCACTACTATGTACAAGAATACTGCATATAGCCCTATATTCTATGCTGTATGAGGCTTAGACCTCCCCAGAGGTGTACGGGAAAGATGAGATTTGGAGTTACAAAGCCTTGACCTTGAGTTTCAGCTCTTCCATTATCAGACACGTGTTAGTAATGTGATAGAGAAAAGAACTTAACCTCTGTTGAGACCCAGTTTCTTTACTGTTAAAATAGGAGTGGTGGTGCTACCTCACTGAGCTATGAGGACCAAAAAGAGAAAACCAGTGCACATAGTGCTACACAATTGCCAGTCTCCCTTCCCTCCTCTCACCCCCATCCCTACGTTGAGAAATGGGGAAAGGTCAAGTTGTCTGTTTACTGGGAATGGTCATTTGGTCATACTTTCAGGGATTCAGGGCAGATTTCAGAGTATTTTGAAATCTGAAAGCCAGATAATCATCCAAGTATGAGCAAAGGAGAAACTAACAACAAGAATTTTTTTAATCTTTTTTTTTTTTTTTTTTGCACCAGGGATTGAACCCAGGGGTGCTTAACCACTGAGCCACACCCCCAGCTCTTTTTTTTTTAATGTTTATTTTGAGACAGGGTTTTGCTAAGTTGCTGAGGGTCTTACTAAATTGTTGAGGCTGGTCTTGAATTTGTGATTCCTCTTGCTTCAGCCTCTGAGGTGCTGGGATGACAGATATATACCAACAATGGGCTTAATAATTTTTTTAATTCTCCCAAAAGCCCTATGAGGGAAGTAAAGTTCCCCATATTCGAATCCTATTTTCTTACCTACTATAATAGTTAGTATGACTTAATTCATTTTATCATGCAAGTTTGGTGCCTTTCAAAACTCTGAGACACCTTTTTTTTTTTTTCCTTTTAGTAAGGTTTCCAAATTTAGATACACTGCCATCAGATCAGCCTACTTGGCTGCAGACACCCAATACAGATGGAGCCACAAAGCCTGGTGTACAAATGTGTTTGATTGACTTAAAGCTTGGTATATTTTGCATATTTGTATAGAAAGGGCATACTGCTTCATTAAGAGTAATTATATGTAAAGTTTCTTAAAAATAGAGGAGTAAAGAAAACAATTTGTTATCTTTCTGTTTCTTTTTAATCAGCATATCACAAACTTAATGTTATACAGAGTTCAAGACTAGAGTGTTCCTTTATTATGCATTCTGAATCTTAGCTGGGGGTCAAAACTCTTCCAAGTCTTGGATATGCCTCAGAGCTTCTGACTAGGTTAGTATGAAGATGGTTTTTCTCTTGGTTGGCTGTGTCTTCTTCCCATCTTGGGCAAAAGGGCACTGAAAAGAAGAATTTTTTATTTATCTTTTTAAAACCACAAATCAGCCACCTGCCATGCCTTAGCTTCTTTGTTTAAATGTTTCCATTGGCTTCCCCACATTACCCTACACTGGATATAGGATAAGTGGTTCTAAACAATGCGCCATGTTTAGAATGCACCATAGATGTGCCATGACTCTAAAAAAGGGGAAGTTAATTTTTCCCATGTGATACAGATAGAAGGTGAGCATTGGTGGTCATCTAGCAGATTGTGTTCTATGAGGTCATTCAGGGAAACTGGTCCCTGTATCTGGCTGTTCCACCATGATGGACAGTGACATTCCGGTCAAAGCTGGGTTAGCACTCTGTCTGATTTCCAGCCTAAGGGATGCGTGAAGTCTTTTCTTTTGTCTGTGTCCTTAAGGAGATAACCTAGAAGCAGTACACATTACTCCTGTTTATTTCCCATTGGTTTGAACTTATACATGAGATCACTCCTCGTTGCAAGGACAGCTGGGAAATGTAGTTTATAATCAAATGGCCCTGTGTCTAGCTATAATTTAGGGAACTCTAAATAATAAAGGAGAATTGATACTGAGATATAGTTAATAATCTCAATCCTACTCCATTCGACAGAAGTTGAAAGAGAAAGGTAGCTACTTAAGGGAAGAACAAAACCTCCGCCATTGTGTTTTTGTTCATTTGTTTTCGTTTTGTGGTGCTGGGGATTGAATCCAGGGCTGCATGCATGCTAGGCAAGTGTTTTACCACTTAGCTTTCCTCCACTTTTTTTCGGTCCCCAATCATGAGGCTTTTCCCCAATATGAGTTTTTAGTATTCCTCTCCTCTATCATCCTCTGCATCCTCAACAGCATTTAACTGGTATCCCTGTCTACACCCTTGTCTCCCACAAAGGGATCTTTATCAAATGTAAACTAGGCAATGTCACTTCTCTTACTAATAACTTACTGACGACTTCCCAGGGCAATGAGAATCAAATCTAAACTCTCTTTCATGGCCTGCAGGCTGCCCTGTTAGCTTCTGCTTACTTTTCTTTCTTCTCTGCCCTCTGCTATAGTCTTTTATTTGTCCAATTTATTGCTTGAATATACACCTTGGTCTTTCTGTCTTGCTGTTCCTTCTGCTTAACAGCCTAACTTCACAAATTGCCTCCTAGTATTCAGGCCTCCATCCACATGTGATCTCTGCAGTGAGGCCTTCCATGACTACCCCAGCTAAGGCAGCTATACCCTCCCAGTCACCATCTGGGACATGACCCCAAAGTATTGAAAAACTGATATGACTCCATTTTTGAAAAAAGCTTCTACCTCAAAGCCTGTCCAAGGAAGGGGGTGTGACTCTTGTCCTTGGAAAAACCCACAGAGCACTCCTAAGCACATACCCACCCTGCTGAGTTGTTTGTCTGCAAATAACAGGAGAGATCTTAGACTCTAGGTGTCCCTGACTCAGTTAGGCTAGGTGAGGACCCATAGCAACCCCCTAGCAACTACCAATGAGACAGGGAAAATACCTGGGATGCCAGATAACCCCCCAGTAATTTATGGTGATTGATAACATGTTGGGAAACCATGTAGTTTAGTACATACACCGCTCGTGACTTAAACCAATCAGTTCAAAGGAATCCCCCTCTTGTACTAACCAATCACCCCTACCCAACTTGTTCCAGCCAGTGAATGTGCTAATCAATGTTAAGAGTTGTAGTTTGATTTTCCCGAGGTCTGAAATGATTTGCTGTGTGATGTTGTGATGCATAGAGCATCTCCAAATACCTATAAAATCTCACTGAACAAAGGACCAGGACTCATTCCCTGGGACCGCTCCTGTGTTGGAATGGTTGTGAGTCCAGGCTCGAGTTTGCAATAAAGACTCTTGTGTGATTGCATCAGATTCTGCTCCTGGAGGTCTACTGGGGTCCCACAAATCGGGCATTACTGTATCACCTTCATAACAAACATCATGATGACTATTACTTATTACTTATTTTACATATTTATAGTATGTAAGCTCCTGGAGTCAGAGAGATTGTCTTCTTCTCCCCTGTATCCAGAGCTCCTGGAAAATAGCTATAAGGGTATAATAGGCACTTTTTTTTAACTTATCAATGGACGTTTATTTTATTTTATTTATATGCAGTGCTGAGAATCAAACCCAGTGCCTCATACATGCTAGGCAAGTGCTCTACCACTGACCTATGACCCCAGCCCTAATAATATGCACTCTTTGGTCCTAATGAAACATCAGTACTATTTATCTAACAGCTATTAGCACAGGGCCTTGCACATGGTAGGCATTCAATAAATATTTATTAAATAAATAGAACTGTGCAAATTCCAGTGAATCAGAGGGACAAAGAGTGCCATTTGATAAATTGTTATAAACATTTTGTGCTTAATACTTTTTCTGAATATTAAAGAAATAAATAAGCTTTGTAAAAAATACAGCAGATAGGGCTGGGGCTGGAAGTCAGAGGCAGAGTGCTTGCCTCTCACACATGTGAGGCATTGGGTTTGATCCTCAGCACAATATAAAAATAAATAAGTGGAATGAAGATACTATATCCATGTATAACTAAAAAAAATTAAATACAGCAGATAACTATAAAGAAAAGCCCTACCACTGCAAGAAAATAATTGTTATCATTTTGGTAAGTATTCAAATAGTCTTTTTGCCTATATGCACACACACGTTTTTAAAAATTGGCATCATATTATATATGCACTTTAAATAGAAAACTTGCCAAGCACACTTGCCAAGAAATAATGCTTATTTTAAAGTATGAAGATGAGCATTAAAATAAATTAGGTTGGGTGCTTAACTTACATATTTTAGGTGGTGATTATAGGAAGTACAGAATAAGGTTTGCATAGACATTCCTATCAGCAGCTGTAACTATGCCCTGTGCCAGGGACCCTCTGTAGAACAGGAGAAAAAAATTCGCTAGCAGTTTGTCAAGTCTTAAATAGTGCTTATTTTTATTTAGGTCAAAATCTCCTTCATTTCCAGAGATACACTGAGTACTTCTCTGTTAATCTTTTCTAGTAAAAGATGATGAATATTACTGGAAGGAAACTATCAAGAAATATATTTTGTCCTTTGCCATAACTTGTATCCAATTCAAATTCCCATAATTGAATTGTATTTAAAGCTTGGCTACCAAAATGTCAGGGGTGTGCCTGTCTCTCAGGAAGGGGAGGGAAAACAACTAGATTTGGAAATCTGCGATGCAAATGTATATGAATATACAAATGACATTTATAGATCCCAATACACCATGAATATACATAGTTGGCATGAAGTCACTAAGCATAAAAATGTTGTGGGTGTTTACAAGTTTTTAAAAAAGGCATTATTTGCATTAAAAGAAAGTTTTCTAATTTCCAAAATAGTTTATCCAGGGAGTTGGGAATTTGAGCTAAGAGAGAAAGGTGAGAAAAAGAAGTACTGGGGAAAAAATGGGAAAGTCTATGAATAAAATAGTCTTTGTGCTTTGGGCCCTTTATACATAAAGAAGAAAAATCTGTATTCCCAGTTTTAACTTTGATTCTTTCCCTGGATGAGTCTGGCCAAGTTGTTTGCCTTCACTGAGTCTTTATTTCATTTCTTCATCACAAAAATAAAGCAAGAGAGAAAAATAAAACCCCAGAAAGAGTTTACTCAGTAGTGCACCTAAATAGTATAAAATGTTCTATCTGGCCCTAGCTCCCTATGTTTTTTTTAGTTGTAAATGAACACAATACCTTTTTTATTGATTTTTTAAAAAAATAAATGACAGCAGAATGCATTACAATTCTTATTACACATATACAGCACAACTTTTCATATCTCTGCTTGTATATAAAGTATGTTGACATCAATTCGTGTCTTCATACACGTACTTTGGATAATGATGTCCATCACATTCCACCATCCTTGCTAATCTCCTACCCCCTCCCTTTCCCTCCCACCTCTCTGCCCCATCTAAAATTCACCTATTCCTCCCATGCTCCCCCTCCCTACCCCTCTATGAGTCAGCCTCCTTATATCAGAGAAAACGTTCGGTATTTGTTTTTGGGGATTGGCTAACTTCACTTAGCATTATCTTCTCCAATGCCATCCATTTACCATGATTTTATTCTCTTTTATTGCGGAATAAAATTCCATTGTGTATATATGCCACTTTTTTAATCCATTCCTCCACTGAAGGGCATCTAGGTTGGTTCTACAATTTAGCTATTGTGAATTGTGCTGCTATAAACATTGATGTGGCCGTGTCCCTGTAGTATGCTGTTTTTAAGTCTTTGGGGTATAGACCAAGGAGTAGGATAGCTGGGTCAAATGGTGGCTCCATTCCCAGATTTCCAAGGAACCTCCATACTGCTTTCCATATTGGCTGCACCAATTTGCAGTCCCATCAGCAATGTATGAGTGTACCTTTTCCCCCACATCTTCGACAACACTTATTGTTGTTTTTCTTAATAATAGAATTCTGATTAGAGTGAGATGATAGAGTAGTTTTGATTTGCATTTCTCTAATTACTAGAGATGATGAACATTTTTTCATATATTTGTTGATTGATTGTATATCATCTTCTGAGAAGTGTCTGTTCAGGTCCTTGGCCCATTTGTTGATTGGGTTATTTTTTTTTGGTGCTTAGCTTTTTGAGTTCTTTATATACCCTAGAGGTTAGTGCTCTGTCTGATGTGTGAGAGGTAAAAATTTGCTCCCAGGATGTAGGCTCTCTGTTCACCTCACAGATTGTTTCTTTTGCTGAGAAGAAACTTTTTAGTTTGAGTCCATCCCATTTATTGATTCTTGATTTTAATTCTTGCACTATAGGAGTCTTATTAAGGAAGCTGGGGCCTAACCCACATTATAAAGATTAGAGCCTACTTTTTCTTCTATTAGATGCAGAGTCTCTGATTTAATTCCTAGGTCCTTGATCCTCTTTGAGTTGAGTTTTGTGCATGGTGAGAGATAGAGGTTTAATTTCATTTTGTTGCATATGGATTTCCAGTTTTCCCAGCACCATTTGTTGAAGAAGCTCTTTTCTCCAATGCATGTTTTTGGCACCTTTGTCTAATATAAGATAATTGTAATTGTGTGGGTTAGTCTCTGTGTCCTCTGTTCTGTACCATTGGTCTACCTGTTTTGGTGCCAATACCATGTTATTTCTGTTACTATTGCTCTGTAGTATAGTTTAAGGTCTGGTATAGTGATGCCACCTGCTTTATTCTTCCTGCTAAGGATTGCTTTAGCTATTCTGGGTCTCTTATTTTTCCAGATGAATTTCATGATTGCTTTTTCTATTTCTATGGGGAATACCATTGGAATTTTGATCAGAATTGCATTAAATCAGTATAGTGCTTTTGGTAGTATGGTCATTTTGATAATATTAATTCTGCCTATCCAAGACCTCTTTTGTTGATTCCCAAGTATCGTTTTTCTTTTTTTGAGGTTATTGTAAATGGGGTAGTTTTCCTCATTTCCTTCTCAGAGGATTTGATCTACAGAAATGCCTTTGATTTACGGGTATTGATTTTATATCCTGCTACTTTACTGAATACCTTTATTTTTATTTATTTATTTTTATGTGGTGATGAGGATCCAAACCCAGTGCCTCACACATACCAGGCAACTGCTCTACCACTGAGCCACACCCCCAGCCTGCTTTCTATGATTTGACTGTTATAAAAGATATTGTGTCATTTTGTACAGGTTAATTGTATGGATTGTTGCTAGGTTTTCTCTTGCATTCTGTTTGTTTGGCTGGCAGGTAGTTTTGCTAAATGGTGTTTTATCTGCTTAAAATGTCTTGCTTGGTACCAATATCTTTTTTTTTTTTCTTTTTGGTAGCAGGGATTGAACTGAGAGGCTCTAAACTATTGAGCCACATTCCCAGCCTTCTTATTTTTCATTTTGAAACAGGGTGTTCCTAAGTTGCTTATGGTCCTGCTAAATTGCTGAGGCTGCCTTTGAACTTGTGATCCTCCTCACTCAGCCTACTGAGTTGCTGGGATTACAGGTGTGAGCCACCGTGCCTGGCTATAACTAACTTTTCTAGTATCTAACAGCTGTACTTTGAAAGCCTCTGGCATTTTAATTGAGGTAAACCCTCCTCAATTGGTTGACCACAGTAGACCTGTTCATAAAGGAGTGGTGGGCTCCCTGAAAAAGACTAAGGTCATGAGCACAATCAATTCAGAGCTCTGGTAGTCAGGACAGGCAACTGGCTGGGGAATAGAAATGTGCTATATGGTTTTCAAGAATGGAAAGTTACTTGCCATAACTGACTCTTAGTTTGTGAAAATAAAATTATACTGAAGTCCCCTAGAGCTTGTGAATCATAAAGTCTCCATTATTATCCACAAAACAATTTTCTTGAAACTTGTTACCTGAAAATTACATGCTGTCTTAAACGAGGGCTTGGAGAATGAGAAAGAAAAAACAAATAAAAACCCAAATAAAACAAAAAATGCAATTGAATGATGTGGAATAGAGAATGTCATGCAGCATTCATCTTTAAAATATACAGTAAGAACTTTCAGGACCAAGGAGAAAACTAACAGAGTGTCTACTATGATTGCCAGAAATCCCAGGCTAAGGCACAGGCCACACTTTGAAAAACTGTGGCATAAAATAGACAATCCTTCTGATTATTTACCATAATGTTTCTTTTAGAATTTTACTTGAGAAGATGGGGTAGGGCAAAGAATCAAAACAGTTCTGAGATTTCCTCTCACATCCAATTTGAAAATTGAATTTCTTTGCTATACCTGCTAATCTGCAATTCCCCCAGTTTATGTGGGTTTCAAAGGGCTGTTGTACCCTTAGACCAGTGTTTCTCAGTCTCTGAATTATTGATATTTGCAACCAGATAATTCTGTTGTGGGACTGGCTGGTGCATTATAGGATATTTAGCGGTATCCCTGACCTCTTCCTACTAGATACCAGTAGCACCTTCCTTTTACCCTTGTCCTCACTTCCATGTGTCAACAAAAAATGTTTCTAGATGTTTCCAAATGTCTGGAGGGTGGGGTGCTAAAAACCCCCCATTGAAAACCACTGCTTTCCTCTGGATTGAGGACCTTTAGTGAGATTTAAGAGAAGAGAAGAGAAGAGAGAGAGAGAGAGAGAGAGAGAGAGAATAGAAAATGATTCTTTCTCCATATATTTATTCTAGAAATTATTCTATTTATGGAATTTAGTCAAAGATGCTTACAAGTGTTTTTTAGGAAATTGATCTTATTCCAAAGCAAGCCAATTTTACACATATTATTTTAAACTGTAATTGATAACTGCTTCTCTGTGGTATATTGTCAATGATTCGAGCCTTTACCTTGAAGAATGTTAGTGATCCATTCATTGTTTTCATAACTTGTAGCACTGCTGGCCTTCCACTGAATATTGTATCAGGTGGTATTTTTTTCTTCCCCCCAAGCTTTGCAAACTGCTTTGATGCACCATGGAAAACACATTTTAGGAGAAAAAGTTATATTTTACTCCAGTTCTCAAATTAAACTAGTTATTAGAGCAACTATTTTTTGTTTGCATTTTGAAGTTATCTAGATCCATTTTACAATGTTGTCACACAGGCATAAAGCATTTTACTACCTGCAAATTGTAGTTTGCATACAATACTGACTTTACCAAATAACCTTATGAGCAAACCTCATATCTAAAGAGTGACTAGAGGGGCTGGGATTGTAGCTCAGTCGTGAAGCCCTTGCCTAGCATGTGTGAGGCACTGGGTTCCATCCTAGGCATCAATAAATAAATGTATATATATATATATAAAGAGTGGCTAGAAATTAATATAGTTTAATCTGAAGCTTAGGGACATAGTCTTCTTCACAGTATACATCTTATCTTGACTTGTATTTTGCTCCGAAAAACAGAAAAATATTACAAGTGGTGGGTTTTGTTTTGTTAATAGAGTACAATTTATTTCAAATAACATTTTTTGGACACAGTAGGCCAGGAGTTGGGCCCATTTTAAGTAGATTTTTATTTTAGCATTAAATCAGATGTATAAAAATCATGCTATACTCATCTTTTCTCCATTATTTTAATATTAATGAAGATTACCATAAATGTTTTTGGTTTCTCATTTACATATAAATATATATATACACTTACACAGAATATTTTTATATAATAAATATGCATATATTATATATAATAAATATATATATTATATACAAACACACAGAGAGAGAAATGAAAACCAGTCACTTTTATGGTAATACAATAACTTTGTATGGTAAGTGCAAAAGACAGGCTGGATTTTTATAAAGCCAAACCTCTGACTTATATGATTCAAATATGGTGAGAATTCCATTTTCTCTCATTTTACTACTTGGCATCAAGTAGATGAGAGAAAAGCTGAAGCTCTGGGATAACCTTTTATTTTCTCCTTGGCAGGTCTGGAAGAATCAGAGGAAAACTCATGAAATGTCTGTGATTTCCAATGAGATCTGGACAAAATATATTCTTTCTGGCCCATAAAATTTTCATCATCTTTTCCCAAATTTCCTACTGATTTATTAGTAATATGTCAAGTATCAGTAGTAGTAACATTGTTAATTCATTTAAAACTTTAATTTTTTTTTTTTTAAGAATCTGTATGTTTTATGTAGGTGCTGGGCCTCTAATCTGGTACTTATTTACTTGGCTATATAGGAGCTACATGCTATTACCCACTGCAACAAGCCTGGTGCTCACGAATCTTCACGAACCAGGGACCATGCTGGAAATTTTCAGGATTAGAGGTCAGTCCCATTATTATGTACAACTACTACATACCAATAAAAAAAATGTGGAAAGAAAAAGAAAAAAAGAGTAGGTGTCTGACCTATAGCAAGCATGACAGAGATGGCATGTGGGACTGTTGTCAGGGTCCCTTAGGCAAGTTGTCTACACACAATCACTGGCCTCCTGAAAGAACCCCATTCCCGCCATCCTAGGTTCCCTTGGAAGAACTGTCTTTGGCAAGAGTCAGATGCACTGGCTTCCTCCTGCTCTGGTACAGAGAGTTTGCAATAGCACAATGTTCCTCATGCTCTATGGAGCACCATTCTGTCTGAGTGATA
The DNA here is from genome assembly GCF_021218885.2 of Marmota monax. Taxonomy (NCBI): domain Eukaryota; kingdom Metazoa; phylum Chordata; class Mammalia; order Rodentia; family Sciuridae; genus Marmota; species Marmota monax. Next base: position 23,457,128 of record NW_026692781.1, read on the forward strand.
AAAAACAACTGGAACCTGAGAAAATTACTTTTTGTGTTTATCTTCGTTCTATATGTCAGAGAAAACAATGCATGTGTCATTTTTAACACTGTTATTTAAAAACACTCTTTCTCTACTTCCTTTCTTTTTCTGTTGTTTCTAATTCTTGTTTCTTGTTTATTTACTCTTCAAGGAGAAGGAAGCAATAGGTTAAAAACTAACTAGAAAATATGGGAGAAGGAAAGAGAACTCACTAGAGTAGGTTCCAAGCCTGGAGTGCCAGAATAGAAATTGTTTGCTTAGGGCTGGTGTATAGCTCAGAGGCAGGGCATGTGCTTAGCATGCTGGATCTGATCTCTAGCACTGCAGTATATGTAATGTATGAAATATGATATGTCAAGAGTTTTATAATGTTTTGAACAACCAATAAAAAAATTAACCTATAGGGGACTCCATCCATTTATACTCTGGACTGTTCAACTCTTAGTTTCAGGTGGAAACTTTATTCAAGCTAGCTAAAACAAACACAAAAGTAAGACATTGGATAATTCAAAGATAAAGTACATTGTCAGTGCATTAATTGGGGTTCTCCAGAGAAACAGAATCCATGAGGGGTGATATTTTAAGGAATTCACTTGTGTTTACAAGGGCAACTTACAGAGTGGGCCAGCAGGCTGGAAATTCAGATTAACAGTTGATGTTACAGTCTTGAGTCCAAATTATGCAGGGCATTAGGCTCAATCAAGGTTCTATATTGTACTCTGTAGTACTCTGGGAAACTTCAGTCTTTGAACTTAAGGCCTTCAACTGATTAAATGAGGGCCTCCCACATTATGGAGAGTAATCTGCTTTACCCAAAGTCTACAGACAAATGTAATCATATGTAAAAATAAGCATCAGACACAATAAAAAAAAGAAACAAAAAGACCCCCAAAACCCACAACAACAGGTAGACTGGTGTTTCTGAAACATGGAATTAGTCATGACAGGGAGAGTGGAATCCAGGGAGTACCATAAAGTCATCAGGAAGTTACCCCTCCTCATCTTTACTACTTCTTTGATATAGGTTTTGATTGACTTGTCTTCAGATGTTTCCATTCCTGAACCAATCACTGTGGGCAAGGGAATGCAGTTTTCTGGCTGGGCAGAAAATAAAGAAATAGGCTGTGGTATTACAGAAGAAGGGCAGTTCTCAAGGGAACTGAAATATTTTGTGCAAAAGCAGTCCTTGGGTACTTAAAGGTAGGAAGGATAAGAGATAAAGGAAAGAATATCTGGAGAGTCCTATATACTCCTGCTGCAGGAGGCAGCTGGGACATCAGTAATCACCAGAGACCACTTGTAATCAATGGGATTAAATTCATTACACTTAAACTACCGTTGAATCTCATGAAATTTTCCTTTGAGGAAAATTTAGTTTTTTTCATTTATTTAAAGTAAGTAATCTCTGTTCTTCTGAGCACAGAATTGGTTTTAATTAGAAATGCATGACATTTAAAATTATTTAAATACAAATATTTTTACACCAAGGGGTATGGAATGTGGGGTGTGGGATGTAGGGATGGAAGCAATGAAATTTTTCCTGTGCAAAAACCCTGCTGGAAAAATATTTTCCCTTAGTCATTGTTCTGAAAATCATCCCTCTCAAGGATGCTTGTTATTTAAAATTAAAAGGAATTGGCATTTGGAGATTTTTGAATAATTTAGCTGGACTTGTTTCAGTGATTACATAATGGCTGCAACTAGGTCAAGGCTCCAGTCATTCTGGGGAATTTGTAAATATACTTGTTTATGTGGCCATCACCTCCCTCACTCTCATCTTCTATATGCACCCCTTAGCCACCTCCAAGTCTCCCACACTGGAAGCACACTTAGGGCCGGGCTACTTTTATTCATCTCACTCCCTGGCATCTTGGTGGTGTGTGGCATCTTGCATACAGTGCCTTTCTGTGTGTTGAATTGCAATAATGTCTGGGAAGCTCTGGCATTTTGGAAGGTTCTGAAACTCTCAGAGAACAAAGTTCCTGGGTTGGTTCTAGGATGGTTCTGAAATTCTCAGAGAACAACACTCATTTAGAACAAAGTCAACATAACAACAGTTTCAAAAATTTCTAGATGTATAGCTGCCAACAATGGCATCTTACAACAAACATCTTACATGTAGTTAATGTGTCAAATACTGGAAACCCACTCAAGGCCAAAACTGAAGTGCTTTCTGTATATTCATTCTTCACTTTTGTTTTAAACTTCTCTCTCTCTCTCTCTCTTTTCTTTGTAGTTGTAGATGGACAGAATGCCTTTATTTAATCTACTTTTATGTGGTACTAAGGATTGAACCCAGCACCTCACACATGCTAGGCAAGCACTCTACCACTGAGCAACAGCTCTAGTGCTTAATTTCTAATTTTAAACAACTCTCCCAACTGTTTATCCAATTTCAATATTCAAATTTCCCCTACTGTTTTGATTCCTTCATCTTTTCAAAATAGGAAAGGACATCATTTTAATTTAATCAACTGGTTATTAGTTAGGAATTAATGAATTTCATTGACCTTTTGCTCTATTCTAAAGTGAAAGGATATGTTACACCTGCAAGGAAATCCAGGTATGAATAAGCTGAGAGGGATGGTCCTTCTGCCCATTGTCCTCCCTTCTCCTCTGGAAGGGGTTGGAAAAAAGCATGTATAGGGTTAGTGTGAAGACCAGCGCGAATACCGTAGTGATTTTACTCCATACCACTTTGCCTCCCAGATGTATGGCATCTTGGATCACATCATCATACCTACTATATGATTTCTGCTCTAGTTGAATGTCCCTGTTACTTTACATTCTATGTGATAGGGGAGGGGAGGGGATGTGGGGATAGGAAAGATAGTATAACGAAATAGACATTATTATTTATGTATATATGCATGACCACTATGATTCGACTGTATGTATACTCAGAAAAATGAGAAATTATATCCCATCTATGTATGATATATCAAAGTGCATAAATGTATTCTATTTTCATGTATAACTAATTAAACTAATTAAATAACAACAAATAAAAAATAAATTAAATAAAAACAACAACTGAATGTTAACTAACTTCTATGTTAGTTTTGTTAATTCAATCAAGTTGCCTAGTTGTTTAAACTAGAAACCTGGGATTCTTGGTTATATATAATAATATTTAGATAATTATAATTAATAGTCTTAAAATAATCTTTACAACTTGAGCAATTGAGAAAAGGGAGTAAAAAAAGTGAGAAAAATCAAGATTCCCAGGTTTCCACAATGTCAGGTTAGGGAGACAGCAGAATAACATATTGTTGATTTTTTTTAATGAATGCCTGACTGCCAGATAACATTAAAGCACTTCTGGGAGGCGAAGTGATGCAGTGGACATAGAATCTTTGGAGACTTGAATGAGAGAACAAAGAGAACTCTTACAAAAGGAAAACTGAAAATACAGGGAAAGATATCTCTCTCTTTTCCCCTCTCCTGCCTCTCTTCCCCCATTGCTATGGCTTCAGTGTGTCCCCAAAAGTTCATGTGTTGAAACTTAATCCCCAGTGCAATATTGTTGACAGGGAGGACCTTTCAGGAGTGATTTGGTCATGAGGGCTCTGCCCTTTTGAACAGATTAATGCTGTTTTCTCAAGAGTGGGCTCCTGATAAAAGGAAAAATTCCCTCTTCCTCCTCCTCCTCCTCCACCACCACCTGCTAATGCTCTTGCCCTTCCACCTTAAACCATGGGATGATGTAGGAAGAAGGCCTTACCAGATACATGACCCTCAACCCTGGACTTCCCAACTTTCAGAACTATTAGAAATAAATCCCCATTCTTTATAAATTATTCAGTCTTAGGGATTCTGTTATAGAAGTACAAAACAGACTAAGATATCTGCCACAATAATCCTGACTCAATGGCTAGTTTTTAACCTACTAGTTATACTTCTGCAACTGCTAAACTTTACATTTTCACTTTCCACATGATCTTCTATTCATTCATCAAGTTCAAATGCCAGTTCTACTGTAAAACCCTCCCTGGTTTCTCTGGAAAACTGAGTTTCTTTGTACTTCCATAATTCTTAACACATACGTTGATTATAAGAATACATACCATTGGAATGATGATATAGCTCAGTGGCAGAGTACATACAAGGCCTTGGGTTCAACACCCAGAACTGCAAGAAAAAAGAAATATACCATTTTACATGGTATATCTGTTGATAGTGCACCTCTCATCCCCCCCACTGGAGTGAGAGCTCTGTTGGCAAAGATCTTATGTCATCTGTGTGTGGCATTAATGTCTTGCACTGTTTCTGGAAACCACAGAACTTCAATAAATATTGTTGGATTGAATTTAGTTGAATTTATCTGAGGAATAAATTTCATAGTGCCCACCTTCCAGTCTTGTGTTTGTGATTTAAATAACTACTCAATTAATCTGAAGGCTGAGCAAAATAGGGAAAATGTCAAAGTTTGTCTTTTCTGTCTGTGGCTCTCCTTTTTTCCTATCAGTAACAAGAGCCTCTCACCTCCTTTTAGATTCCTACTGATCTCTAACATGTTTGCTCTGCCCCTTTCCCCATATTAGGAACCATCACTTATATCTCCAAAGAAATTCCCAGCTCTGCTGCACACTAGCTGGGATCCCAGACAGGTTCTTTACCTGACTGAATATTTTCTCTTCTAACATGGAGCTAATACTATCTGCTCCTAGGGTTGCTGTGGAGATTCAATAAGAAACTCCAAGTAAAGCACTAATACAATCCATGAAACATAATAATGGTTCCGTGAATGGTTTTTAAAAAACGCCTTGTTTATACAGGCATGCTAATTCTTCCCAAAGCATTTTCTTTAAAAATGCTATTTCATTATGAATGAATGATCTCTTATTAAAGAAATCTGTTAGATAAATATCTATTAACAATTTTCTTGGTGCCTGGCTCCTACCTTGTACTAGGAAAGCAGGTAAGCAGACTCGCTCGCTGCCCTGTGAGGTATGCAGATCCACAAAGTTCCCAGGATGGGGGCTGTCACATGAAATGTTTCCAGAGTTCGGAACAGAGGCACACATGAGGATGCCGAGGGAAAGTTTTCCAAGAAGGGGTCCACTAGGATGGCATCAGTCTGAGGAAGGCGGTCTCGTCAGAGGAAACATGAACTAAGGGGCAGAAGTCAGATAGGGTTTGACAGGAGAGAAGTGGTTCAGTTATAGTTTGTCTGTGTGTAGGAGGAAGGAGTCAGAAAGATGAGTCTAGAAAGATAAGCAGGTGGCCAAATCCTCAGGGGCAATAATAGCAAGTGAGCAGGGAAGCTATGGCCTGTATTCTTCTAGCCCAGTAAATCTTAACTGTGTTTATATATTGGTATCACCAGCAGCTTTTAAAAGTATCAAGGCTTAGAGTCAATCACATATGAATCACTATCGTGTAGTCAAGGCATACTCAAAAAAAAAAAAAAAAAGCTTCCAAAGTAGTTCTAATATACAGCTAATAATGACAACTGCTATAATTAAACCCCTGAAGTCCCACTAACCCAGATTTGGCTGCAAAGGTATTTAGTGTAATCATGGACCTTTAGAATTACGAGGAAACTGAAAGCACATGTGGTCTTAGGTGCTATTTTTTTTTTTTGCTGTTGGTGATTAAACTCAGGGGCACTCTACTACTGAACTGCATCCCAATCCTTTTTATTTTATTTTGACGCAGGGTCTTGCTAAATTTGCAGGCTGGCCTTGAACATCTTTTTCCCCTAGCCTCCCAAGAAGCTGGGATTACAGGTATGTATCCCACTCTTGTATTTTTTAGTTAAATAAATATTATTGAAGCAAAATATACAAAAAACTTTTTGTTTTAACCATTTTTAAAAATACATTTTTTTAGTTGTAGGTGCACACAATACCTTTATTTTATTTTTATGTGAGGATCAAACCCAGTGCCTCACGCATGCCAGGCACTCTACCATTGAGCCACAGCTTCAGCGCTGTTTTTAAGTTTTAAGTGCACAGCTTTAAGTGCACATTTTTAAGTGCACAGCTCAGAGGCATTAATTATACACACTGTTGTGCAACATCCATTTCCAGAAATTTCATTATCCCAAACCAAAGCCCTGTACCCACTGAACACTAATTCCCTATTCCTTCCTCCCCCAACCCCTTGCAAATACCATTCCAATTCATGTCTCTATGAATTTGACTTATCTAGGTTCCTCATACAAGTAGAATCACACAGTATTTGCCTTTTGTGATTGGTTATTTCACTTAGCCTAATGCCCTCAATGTTCATCCATGTTGTAGGATGTGTCAGAATTTCCTTCCTTTCTAAGGCTGAATAATATTCCATTGTATGTACATACCACATGTTGTTTACCCCTCATCTATTGATGGTATTTGATCTGTTCCCATCTTTTGGCTACAGCGAATTATTTTGTTGTAAAATTGGTGCACAGAAATCTGAGTCCCTGTTTTAAATTATTTGGAGAATATGCTCAGAAGTGAAATTGCTGTGTTATACACTAAAATTGTATTCTGTTTGTGGACCAGATGTGCTTTCAGTTTCCTTGTAATTCTAAAGGTCCATGATTACACTGAGTACCTTTGCAGGCAAATCTGGGTTAGTGGGACTTCATGGGTTTAATTATAGCAGTTGTCAATATTAGCTGTATATTAGACTTACTTTGGAAGCTTTTTTGGTTTCCACAGTAGCAGTACCATTTACATTCTTATCAGCAATGCATTAGAGTTCCAATTTCTCTACATCTTCACCAACATTTATTTTCTGGCCATCCCAATGGGAATGAAGTGGCATCTCTTGTGATTTTGAATTGCATTTCCCTAATAATTAGTGATGTTAGCATTTTCTATGGGTTTACTGGCATCTGTATATCTTATTTGGACAAATGTCTATTTAAACCCTTTGCCCATGTTTTGATTTTTTGACCACTGAGATGTAGAAGTTCTTTATATATTCTGGATTTTAATCCCTTATTAGATATATGGCTTGTAAATATTTTCTTCCATTCCACAGGTTGCCTTTTCACTCTGCTGATAATGTCCTTTGATGTGTGAAGGTTTACCTTTTGAAGCCCAATCCATCTATTTTTCATTTGCTGCTGTGCTCATGGTCTGTTTTATAGATATGCACACTCAGTCCCACAGGATGGGGCCCCAGGAGGCAGACTCTGGAATGGAGGCTGGTATACAGGTCTTGGGGAGTACCCCTGGCTTCACCACCTGTTGAAGGGAAGGGAAGAAAGCATAGAGGGAGGAGCTAGGCTCAAAGAAAGCCTCAGCTGACTCCACAGTGAACTCTGAAGATGAGGTGGATTTTCAGATATGTCCCTTGTTGGGGTGAAGGAGCTGGTCTTTATATTTGACTAGTCATTGGATGTAAGATGCTACAAGAAAGAGGGTGGTCAAGGGCCAGGCAGTTCAGTTCTCCTGAGCCCAGATAATTTTTTTTAATATTTATTTTTTAGTTGCAGGTGGACATAATACCTTTATTTTATTTATTTATTTTTATGTCATGCTGAGGATCGAACCCAGGGCCTCACCTGTGCTAGTCGGGTGCTCTACTGCTGAGCCACAACCCCAGCCCCAGACAATTCTTAAGAAGACTGACAGCTGAGTGCTGTAACTGGAGAGAATAACGTTTTCATTCCCAGAGCGGGTCTTGGTGATCTTTGCAACTATTACAGTTACAAAGAGGTCCCCTGCATAACAGGAAAATAAACCAAGTGTTTTCTCCTGCTATACTCTCAACACAGAACACTTCAGGTCATCAAAATGTATATGGTTTTTTTCCCACATTGACCAATTCTCTAACACCAACTGGGAGTCCTATAATTTAACTCTATTCTGACACTAACCAAAGTTAGTGTGGATTCTACAGGTCAAGGGCTCAGTTCCACAAGACTTTCCTCAATTTCAGATGCCAATAATAAGCTCAGATTCCAATCTTGCCTCTGACTGACCAGCTATAAATTAGAAGTTCCTGAAACCCCCTCCTCAGGTTTGATCATTTGCTAGAATGCCTCACAGAACACAGGGAAATTTGTTTACAAGTTTAGAAGTTTATTATTTGTTATGTTTAACAGTTTATTATCAAGTATGTTACAAAAGATACAGATGAAAAGCTGTTTGGAAGTGATGACTAGGGCAGTATGGAGGAGTTGCACGGACTTTCCATTCCCGTTTTGAGTTCTGCCACCCTCTTAGCACTTCCTAGCAACCTGGACCTCTCCAAACCCTCTTTGGGTTTTTGTGGAGGCTTCATTACATTGTCATGATTGAGTAAACCATTGTCCCTCAGTGATTAACTCAACCTTCAGCCCCAAACCTCTCCCCTCTTTGAGGGTCAGTGGGTGGGGATGAAAGTTTCAACCCTCTAATCACACTGTTGGTTCCCCAGGTAACCAGCCCACATTTAGAGTGTATCCAGGAACTCCTAGTCATCAGTTATTTCATGAGCAAGCAAAAAGACACTTATTGCTTAGGAAATTCCAAGGGGGTTAGGAGCTGTGTGCTAGGAAACAGGGCAGGGCGAATGCACAGACTAGTTGTATATTTCTTATTGTTTCACATCTCCTCTTGCTTGTTTGCTCTTGTAGAGAGGGCATGCCATTGGTACTCCAATACAATTTACAGAGGAATCTAAATTATGGGAATCCCACTTCCCTTGTCACCTTCCATTTGCCATTTCTGATCTTTTTCTTTCCCATCTACAACATTGTAATGTTACTGTTGCCCTTCTGTTGATGTCTGCAATTTTATTTTATGCCCCAGGATTCCTGCCATGTTAAGCCTTTCCTTGCCTAATTCATAAGTAGCAGGAATGGGGGCAAAAATGCAGCTGGCTCAAATCTTCAAGAATGAATGGGATGAGGGAAGAGCAGAGATGTGTTGGGATAAAATACACAGAAATCCCCAGCTCTAGGGCATAGGCTCAGGTACTGAGGGTAAGAAATTGAATCACATAGATGACTAAAAAGTTATGGGGAAAAAAAGGATAATAATGCTATTGTTTGGATGTGGTCTGTCTCCCAGCAGTTCATGTGTTGGAGCCTTGGTCCTCTGTGCGGTGGTATAGAGGAGGGAGGACTTTAAGCTGTTGAGCTTAGTAGTGGAATATCACTGAGGCAACTCTCCTCTGAATAGATTAAAGCAGTTCTCATAGTACCCTTTGGTAAGTTTGAACAGTTGCTTAAAATTAACCAGACTGGCTGTGCTCCCTCTTTTGGCTTCCTGTCTTGCCTAATTACCTTTTACTCTTGCTAGTGCTCTTGCCATTATGATACCCTCTTCCAAGATGATGTAGCTAGAGGCCCTCACCAGAATTGGTGCTGTGCTCTTTGGATTTTCAGCCTCTAAAACTATGAGTTAAATAAACTTCTTTTCTTTTTAAATACCCAGCCTATAGTATTTTGTTATGGTAACAGAAAACAGACTAATATAGATGGTTAAAAGGTACTTGGCATCAGGAACATAAACTGACCTTGGTTTTAAATGTTCAAGAAATGACAAAATGAAATGAAAAAAAAATAAGTGTAATATTCATGTTTAATTACCATGCAGTATAATAATTCAGTATGTAATAAAATGTGTTAAAACTTAAATGGTTAAAACCATTTAAATTCTCTCGAGTTGATTGGAACAATATATTCTTACATAATAAATAATGAGCTGAATAAATTGTGGCTCACATAACATGGAGCTCTTAACACAACCCCACAATATCAGCGGAAATGATCACTGCAGTGTATCCTCTTCAATAGAAGGGAACTATTTTTGGATACCTCTTGCTTCCCCTTAGAGCTCACAGATACAGAATCCATGTGCTGAGTTCTTGACCCTAAACCCTAAGACTAGTTTTTGATAAAAATTTCTTGTTAGTCAGGTGTGGTGGTCCATACTTATAATCTCAGCTATTTAGAAGGCTGAATGAAGAGGACCTCAAGTTTGAGGCCAACCTGAGAAATTTAGCTAGACCCTCTTGCCAAATAAAAAAATAAAAAGAGCTGGAGGTATTTATTAGTGGTAGAGTGTTTGCCTAGCATGAGGAGGAGTTGGGTTTAATCCCCAGTACCTCAAAAGAAAAAGCAAAATCTTACTGATAATCTTAATGGTATACTATATTTTGTTATATGTATTCCTAAAATATTGAATTTTTAATTTTCCTAACATGTTGAAATTATTGCACTTATGGACACTTCTATTCCTACCTTAGGTAACCCACTACTCCTCAGTTTTAATTAAAGTCCATTACCTAAGGGTCTTCCCAAGGCCTTTATGTCAGTCATCTGAAGTCAGGCTCTATTTGGAGCCTGAGTAATCTTTTTTCCCCCCCTGAGAAAAATTCCTGAGAAAGTATCTTCTGTTTGGAAATGGTTCAGGACAATCCAGATGGAAGAACAAAAGATGAATTTTATATTCTTCATTTCCCTCTCTAGTCCATGGTTTTAAGGACATTAGAATTTCCTTCAACCTCCATGCTACCATATCCCACTCCCTTCCCTGCCTCAAATTAAATCAGATTTTCTATCAGAGAGATTGGGAAGATTCACTGAACTAAAAAAGCAGTTCACCTGCACAGACTTTCCATTTGACCCCTATTTTATTTCTGGGTGTCATTTTAATTTCTCATGTGGACCCTATTTATACACTCTACATCCTCACATGTTTCTCTGGGGAAATTTACTCAGAATAAACCCACAAACGCAAATTTCCTCAAAAATAACTTAATAAGAAACAAGTCTTGACATTTCCTTTGGGTTACAGCCTCATTTTTCTCAGGGCACCCATGTGAGAACTGAAATGACTTTTTGGTTGCAGTAAAGTCTTCTTTATTCTCCTCTCCTTGATCATTGCTATTAAGTATTTAGCCTACGTTTTTATGGTTCAATCTTGGAAATGGCTTTTAGAGTTTCGTGATTATTTCCTTAATTGTTTCCATTTTTCATCTTTTACATGACATTAGCTACTGCCCATTCTTTAAACTGCCCAAAAATTAGGACGTGAATTGTATTACCAAATAGTAAAATGGAAAATTCCTCTCCTAGGATTCTTAGCGAGTCACAGGAGAAACCCTGAGGATATGCTGTCTCACCACAGAGCCAGCTCAGAAGCCCAAGACCTGAGCAAGTTCTCTACTTTGTTTACAACTTATCAGTGTGATATCTCATCAAGGCTTAGTAAAAATCATCCTGCCTTTTGATTATTTTGCTTCATTGTTTAGCACAGGACAAGTTACACATCAAGTATCCTCTCCCTTTGCTTTCAGTTCTTCCTTTATGCCAAGTGTTCCAAGCAGCTCCTCAGCTCTTATCCTCTGTTTCTAGTGGTTCCTGGACTCTCCAGGCCAGGATGGACAGTATATCTCTGTGAGGGAGATATTGATATCAATCAGTGATCAATGGTACTTGATGAAAATCACTCAAAGACCTGACAAAGTATAGCATTGTTTGTCAGTGTATCCCAATTCTTCCTGTTTTCCTATCCCTTCTCTCCTCCCTTCTACCAGTCATTAGTAGTTAGGAATAGATTATATCATTTTGGGGCAAAGGAGATAATTCCTAATTATCTAACTTTTCCTTACTGTGTTATTGGGTTACAGTTTCACCAGAAATTGAGGAAAATCCTTTGTTCTTCTAAAGTTCCTTTTTTCCCTGAAAATTCTTGCCTGAAATATTAGATTTGGGGGAATGAAAGTAAACCAAGAATAATTTTTTTCTATCATAAGTAGTAAATCTAGTTTTCAAGTCAAAGAGGGGAACTATTAAGACTCACAGCAACCCATTTATTACTTGGCTTTAAAAATCACATGAGATGTTTTTTTTAAAAGATTTTTTAAAACATTATAGTTTGCTTTTCATATTGTGAGCCATACACAAATAATGCAAGACTGAGTCAAACCTGGGGTGTGTGCAGGGTCAGTTCCAGAAAACAGGGGACATGTAGTGTTTTTATTCTGCCATCTAAGGGAGAGATTCATGGGGCAGCCAAGGGCAGTAATTATTGATCCTTAGCCTTTACATAAAGCTAAAAGCAAAATGCTAGAAGTTGAGAGTGGGAGATGAATACAGTCCACTGGGGAAAATGGCAAGCTACCAGGCAACAACAAGTCAGAAAACAGTCACCAACGCCATTCAGTTAACTCTACCATGCTGTGTTTTCCTTGGCTGGGACTTTTTTTTTTTTTTACCTGGGTGGCCAGTCTTCATTGGCTTTTGGGTCTCAGCTTCTTAAAGGTACCACTTAGCATCTGGCAGTATATTGGTGCATTTAATCATCATCAAATCAGTAATTCTTTTTCAAGAATGCCGACCAAATCCTAATATGCCAATTCTTCTGGGAACTAAATTCTTGGTTGAATTTGATAAATGTCTTTTCCTTTTAGAAGTTTGTTGAGGTACTTTTTCTGGAGTTGACACCTTTCCTGACTTCCTGCAGCTTATTTTACATAACACCCATGGCATATGTATGATAGAAATTCATGCACAAATGTACTGCATCCTACAAGCATAAGGATAGAATGGTAAGAAGCTATTATATTTACCCACCACAATTGACTGTTTGCTTTCATATGGGTAGCAATTAGGGAAAATACTTGGGAGAGAGGAAAAGAGAGAAAAAAGAGTTTCTTCTGTAACATCCAGTCTTTTCTGGGCGTGAGGGGAAAGAACACACACACCTGTGTTTAGTGGGCAATGTTTCCAACCTTATTATAAATAATGGAAAGGACGTGAAGTCCTAAAAGAACTTTCACAAATCATTCATTTTGACACTACAGCCCTGTCCACCAAAGCTATTTCAAGAGAAATACTCAGGGGAATTTCCTGAACTGATAAAGTTCATCTACAAAAACCTCAAACTAATATCATACACAATGGTGAAAGACTGGATTTTCCTCCTTATCAAGAAAAAAAAAAAACCAGAGAGGTCACTTCTTGCCTCTTCTAGTTAATACTGTACTGGAGATCTGGATACTCAGGAAATAGAAAAAATAAAAGCATCCACACTAATGAGAAAAAAAAAACTATCTTTATTTGTAGCTTATATTGTCTTTTATGTAGAGAAAACACTAAATAGTCTATTTAAAAAACTACTGGGAACAACTAAATTTAGAAAGTTTGTAGGACACAAGATCAATATACAAATATCAATATATTTTTACACTTTAGCAATGAACAATGTGAAAATGAAAGGTAAAAACTTTCATTTAAAATAGCATCAAAAAGGAGTTTGGGGATTTAGCTCACTGGCAGAGCACTTGCCTAGCATGTGGAAGGCCCTGAGTTCGGTCCTCAGCCCTGGGAGAAAAATAATAGCATCAAAAAGAATAAAATAGTAATAAATTTAACAAAATAAATGCTTCCATTCATACACTGAGACTACAAAACACCATTGAAAAAGATAAAGATCAAAATAAATGAAAACAGGGATACAAGTTTAGCTCAACATACGAAAATCAGTAAATATAATTCATCGAATCAATAGACTTAAAAGAATCATATGATTATATCAATTGATGCAGAGAAAGCATTTGACAAAATATAGCACCCTTTCATGTTCAAACTACTAGAAAAACTAGGTACAGTAGGAACATACCTCAACATTGTAAAAGCTATCTATGCTAAACCCAAGGCCAACATCATTCTACATGGAGAAAAATTGGAAGCATTCCCTCTAAAAACTGGAACAAGACAGGGATGCCTTCTTTCACCACTTCTTCTATTCAACATACCCCTTGAAACTCTAGCCAGAGTAATTAGACAAAAGAAATTAAAGGGCTACAAATAGGAAAAGAAGAATTCAAACTATCATTATTTGCTGATGATATGATTTTATACTTAGAGGATCCAAAAAGTTCCCCCAGAAAATTTCCAGAATTAAAAAATGAATTCAGCAAAGTAGCAGGATATAAAACCAATACCCATAAATCAAATGAATTTCTATACATCAGTGATAAATCCTCTGAAAGAGAAATTAGGAAAAGTACTTCATTCACAATAGCCTCAAACACACAAACAAACAAACAAATGGAATCAATTTAACAAAAGAAGTGAAAGACCTCTATGATGAAAACTACAGAACACTAAAGAAAGAAATTGAACAAGCAATCCCTCTCCTCTGTCTATTCCCAAAGGACTTAAAAAGAGCATACTACAGGGACACAGCCATATCAATGTTTATAGCAGCATAATTCACAATACCTAAACTGTGGAACCAACCTAGATGCCCTTCAATAGATGAATGGATAAAAAAAATGTGGCATATATACACAATGGAATATTACTGAACAATAAAAGAGAATAAAATCATGGCATTTTCAGGTAAATGGATGGAGTTAGAGAAGATAATGCTAAGTGAAGATAGCCAATCCCAAAAAACCAAATGTCGAATGTTTTCTTTGACATAAGGAAGCTGATTCATAGTGGGATAGGGAGGGGGAGCATGGGAGGAATAGATGAACTCTAGATAGGGCAGAGGGGTTGGAGGGGAAGGGAGGGGGCATGAGGTAATTAATGATGGTTGAATGTGATGATCATTATTATCCAAAGTACATGTATGAGGACACAAATTGGCATGAATGTACTATGTATACAACCAGAAATATGAAAAATTGAGCTCTATATATGTAATAAGAATTGTAATACATTCCACTATTATATATAAATAAAAAATAAATAAATAAAAAAGGAAAGAAATTGAAGAAGACCTTAGAAGATGGAAATATCTCCCATGTTCTTGGATAGGCAAAATTAATACTCCCCAAATGGTCATACTACCCAAAGTGCTATACAGATTCAATGTGATTCCAATTAAAATCTCAAAGTCATTCCTTATAGAAACAGAAAAAGCTATCATAAATTTATTTGGAAGAATAAGAGACCCAGAATAGTCAAAGCAATCCTTAATAAGAAGAGAGAAGCAGGAGACATCACAATACCAGGCCTTAAACTATACTACAAAACTACAGTAACAAAAACAGCATGGTATTAGCACCAAAATAGACATTAGACCAATGGTACAGGATAGAAGACACAGAGAAAAACTCACATAAATACAGTTATCTCATACTGGACAAAAGAGCCAAAAACATACATTGGAGAAAAGATAGTCTATTCAACAAATGGTACTGGGAAAACTGGAAAGCCATATGCAGCAAAATGAAACCAAATCCCTATCTCTCACCATGCACAAAACTCAACTCAAAATGGATCAAGGACCTCGGAATTAGACCAGAGACCCTGCGTCTAATGGAGGAAAAGGTAGGCCCAAATCTATCACATCAGATTAGGTCCCAACTTCCTTAACAAGATTCCTAAATCACAAAAAATAAAATCAAGAATTAATAAATTAGATGAATTCAAACTAAAAAGCTTCTTCTCAGCAAAAGAAACAATGATGTGAAGAGAGAATCTACATTTTGGGAGCAAATTTTTGCCATGTGGATGTCAGATAGAATCTCCAGGATATTTAAAGAACTCAAAAACTTAACACCATAAAAACAAACAACCCAATCAATAAATGGGCTAAGGAGCTGAACAGACACTTCTCAGAAGAAGATATATAATCGATCAACAAATATATGAAAAAATGTTCAACACCTCTAGTAATTAGATAAATGCAAATCTCACACCAGTTAGAATGGCAATTATCAAGAATACAAACAACAATAAGTGTTGGCGAGGATATGGGGGAAAAGGCACACTTATACCTTGCTGGTGGGACTACAAATTGGTACAACCACTCTGGAAAGCAGTATAAAGATTCCTCAGAAAACTTGAAATGGAACCACCACTTGATCCAGCTACTTCACTCTTCAGTCTATATTCAAAGGACTTAAAACCGCATACTATAGTAACACAGCCACATCAGTGTAATAGCTCAATTCATAATAGCTAAACTGTGGAAGCAATCTAGATGCCCTTTGAAAGATTAATGAATAAAGAAACTGTGGTAAATATACACAATGGAATATTACTCAGCATTAAAAGAAAATAAAATTATGGCATTTGCAGGTAAATGGATGGAGTTGGAGAATATTATGCTAAGTGAAGTAAGCCAATTCCCCAAAACTAAAGGCCGAATGTTCTGATAAGTGGATGCTGATCCATGATGGTAGGCGGGCCATGGGAAAAATGGAGGAACTTTGATTGGGTAAAGGGGGGAGAGAGAGGCAGGGAGAGGAGGGTTTATGGGGGCAGGAAAGACAGTGGAATGAAATGGACATTATTACCCTAGGTACTTGTATGATTGCATATATGGTGCAATGCTACATCGTGTACAACCAGAGAAATGAAAAGTTGTGCTGCAATTGTGTACAATGAATCAAAATACATTCTGCTGTCATATATACCTAATTAAAATAATTAACTTAAAAAATAAAAATAAATGAAACGACACCCCATGTTTGTGGACTGGGAGATTTAAAATTGTTAAGATAGGAGTACTCTCCAGATTGATCTATGATGCAAATGCAATGCAATGCAATTCCAGCTTGATTTTTTATTAAAGTCACACTCCCCCCCCCCATTTTTAACATTTTATGATTTTTTTAAGAGAGAGAGAGAGAATTTTTTAATATTTATTTTTTAGTTTTCGGTGGACACAACATCTTTATTTTACTTTTATGTGGTGCTGAGGATCGAACCCAGCGCCCCGCACATGCTAGGCGAGCCCGCTACGCTTGAGCCATGTCCCCAGCCCCTCCAGCTTGATTTTTAAATAGGAATTTCAAAACTTTCTGCAAAGCTGCAATAATCGAGACAATGTGGTAGTGGCATATGTAACAACATTTAGATCAATGGAATAGAATTGAGAATCCAGATACAAACCCCCATATTTGTGGCCAACTGATTTTCTACAAGGGAGCCAGTCAAGACAGTTCAAGGAGAAAGAGTGGTCTTAGCAAAGAGTGCTGAGACAACTAGATATTTGCATGTAAAAGCAAGAAGCTTGATCCTGTTTATGTATCTTATATAGTAATTACACAAATCAAAGATCTAAATATAAGAGCTAAAATTATAAACCTCTTGGAAGAAAACATTAGAGCAAATTTTTGTGGCCTTGGATTGGGTAATCATATAACACCAAAATGCAGGCAACAACAAAAAATTGGACGCCATCAACATTAAAACATTTTTGTGCTTCATTTCAAGAAAGTGAAAAGACAGGGCAAGGGTGAAGCTTAGAGACATAGGGCTTGCCTTGTACGCACAGGACCCTGGGTTCAATCCTCAGCACTGAAACAAAAAAGAAAATATTAAGAAAGTGAAAAAGACAAACTATAGAATGGATAAAATATTTGTAAATCAAGCATCCCTAAAAAGGAACTGCATGAGAATATGTAAAGAATTCATAATAATTCAAATATGTGAAAGAGAAATGACTCAGATAAAAAAAATGGGCAAAAAACTTGAACAGACGTTTCTTGCAAAAGGATACAAATGGATAATAATCACATGAAAAGATCTTCAGCATCATTAGTCATTAGAAAAATGCAAACCAAAACTGTTGAAATACTATGTCACATCCACTAGAATGGCTATTATCAAAAAGATGGATGATAACAAATGTTGACAAAGATGTGGAGAAATACAAACCCTCATTCCTTGTTGGTAAGAATGTACCAACTTGAGAAACAGTATGGCAGTTCCTTGAAAGGCTAAGAATTGAGTTATCATATAGTCTAGTAGTAGTAATTCTAGTTAAACACCCAGAAGAACTGAAAACATGGTTACACACAACACTTGTTCACCAATGTTCACAGCAATGTAATTCATGGTAATTAAAATGTGGAAACAATCCAAATGCTCACCAATTGATGAATAAACAAACACAATGTGATATATCTATACAATAGGATATAATTCACTCATAAATGTTCTGAAATTAATGCTGATAGTTGTACAACTTTGTGAGGAAGCTAAAATCATTAAGTTGCACACTTTGAAAGGGTGAACTTCTTTGTGAATGATATCTCAATAAGTCATTATTTTAAAAAGTAAAAAAGAAGGAAGAAAAGAAAAAGTAACAGAGCCAACAGAAACTTATCTAGGATGGTTTAGGACACAATTGCCATAACTGTTTGTTTTCATGCTATCAGGTATGCATAAATATGCAAATATTTATTTCTCATAGTTCCAGAACTATGAGAACTTTGAATATTTTTGTGCCTTGATCTTGGACTTCGACTGAGAAGTCTTCTTTCTCTCTGTGTCCTTACACAGTGGAAATGGGTAAGAGAGCTCCTGGGGCCTCCTTTATAAGGGACTAATCCCATACATAAAGGCTTTGCCCTCATGAGTTAATTATCTCCCAAAGACTTCACCACATTGGGGGTTTAGGATTTAACATATGCATCTAGGGGTGGGCACATGCAACCCATGGTAATGACATATCAAACTGATGATGGGTTCCCTTTAGTGCCAGGTTAACATCTTGGAAATATTCATTTAAAGTTAAAATGAATAATAAATGGAATAAAACACATATAAAATTAAATGAACCCTGAGGAATGCCCTTTTATATTGCCATATTAATAGTGTCAAAAAAAAAAAAAAAGAAAAAAAGAAAGAAAAGCTGTACCCGTAGGTGTATAATGATTTTGGGTAGTTAGGCAGCAACCCTCCTTTTGAATTGCTCACAATGCTTTACAGCATTTACTTCAGCGATTGTCACAACATCCTTGTGGGTGGCAGGCACTGTGCTAACAGTGAAGTACAACTGCAGGTCAGACAACTAAGGGACACACAGTTATCACATGAGCCATGGAGAGCCCAGGTAGGCGTGAAACCCAGATGGTCCATCTAATAATGCCTCATCCACATCTGACCACAGTGGCTTCTTCTTGTACTGATAAACTCCCTAACAAATAATGGTTTTGAGTTTCCATTATTCTGGATTTTCCCAAGTGTGTCTGCCATATCTTAAACAGATGGTCAGTATCACACAATACGACTGTTTTTGATGGTAATAGGAATCACATGGCTTAACACTTCCTGAGAAAAACTGGATTAGATATTGAAAACTGAACCCCAGCTTTTGAAAAAGTTTTGATTTCCTGTTTCATTTCCAGAAAAGCACAGAAATACTGAAAGCCTATAAAAAGAATTTTGAAATAAATTAGTGTCTACATTTATTATGTCATACAGTTTGAGAATTTTAAAAGAAAGTATAAGACAAAAAAAAATACTACACTATTTCCTTCAGAGATCAAAAATCAGCCAAGAGCACAGACAGCTTCGTCTATACAATATGTGGGGCCTCAGTTCCTTCAATGTAAAATGAATGTTTGGACTAACCAATCTTGTAGACCCCATATATTATCTGCTTAATCTGGTGATTATGATATTTTCCCTGCTCCAGTTGGACAAGGACAAGCATTGCAGGGACAGTACTCATTTGTTTCATTTTAACCAGTATATTCCCCCTACTTAGCACAGTGCCTGGCACATAGCATGTGCTCAGAAATATTTTTTTGAATAAATGAATGTCATAATATTTTGTTTTATAAGATTTTTTTCTTTGGCACACTCACAGCTCAAGTTAAATTTATCATAACAATCCCTCTCAGAAACATATTTGTTGGATTGGTAATGTGTATTTTTCCAGATTTTTAAATTCCTAATTTATTGACGGACCCTTCACAGAAAGATATTATGCTGTAAAGATTTCCAAACATCTCTGGTGAGGTAATTCTACACATGTTCACAGGTTTCTTAGCTAAATTTTAAATGTCTATTTATATCTGCTATACTTTTAGCATTTAACAAATAATAACAATATTACATCAATTCTTACTTCATTGTTTATCCTCTCGAAGTTTTTTTTTTCTTTTCTTTTTCTTTCTTTCTTTTTCTTTTTTTTGACATCTTTCTTGATGCTATTACTCTCATCTCCAGTAGTTACCAGTGCATTTTTTTTCTAGCACCAAGATTCCTCCGGAAGACAGAGGAGATGACCTATTTGTCCTTGATTTTTGCTTCCAAGATGCACCACCAAATAGGAATTTCTTAGAGAATGCATACGCTTTAGAGGCATCTGTCTCTGCCTTTAACTTTACAAAAATAAAATATAATAAAGTTATGTGTTTCCTTCACACATTTAAAAGCCAGAAATAGATTTAGACGTACATGTTTCAATTTGTGTGCCAAGCTAATAAGCAGAGCGCAACAGACTGCGGGAGCAGGGCCGAGCCGCCCCCGCCCGCGCCCGCGCCCGCGCCCGCGCCGCGCTCTTCCTCCGCCGCCTTCCAGAGCCTCCCGGCAGCCAGCAGCCCTCAAGAGCCCCACCAGCTGCTCTCCTGGCAGCTGCGCAGTTGCCTCTGGGTCCATGGTGCCGCCTCGTGTTCCTGATCATAGAACCGCAATGTTTTAGAGCTGAGTGATTCTGGATTGCCTCCTTGTATTCCGAATTTCTGCAGATTGTTTACCAGTTTTTAGACTCTTAATGCTTTACCATCCAGAACGGCTTGGAGAGGACATTGGGACCAGCTGTCAGTCTGATCTGCTGGGGCATCTGTTCAGAGTCCTCCTCTAGAAGCAGAGGTCAATGAGAAGGATTCCAGGTGCCCAGAGATAAGATAAGCCTGAGGGAGGACACCCGATATGGCTTAGTCTTCCTTCAAGGAAAAAAAATCTCCGAAACTTGTGAGAATGTAGAGCCCAACAGTATAACGGGCTTTAAATTAGCAGTGCATGCGACATACGTTTTCCCTTAGAAAAGATACAGTCCGTTCTGGAAGGCCTGCTATTCTACTCCAGTCTGTTACACTATTGAGTGAAGAGTATCCCTTGGCCTAAATTGTGCCATCTGAATCTCTACGGGAAGATGGTAAATAGGAAATGCTTATTTCAGTCTGTCCTGGTGATACATACTCCAAGCTGCGGATTTACAGTGTTTGGGGTTGTGTGCCCTGGGGCAATGAAAACACCTCTGCAGATCTTGCAGGCAGTGAAAAAGGGAAAGAAAAATAAATCTACTGAGAAACTATAGGAAGCAGAAAGAGCAAGGTTCCTGGCTTCCTGACTTGTGCTTCTAGCTTCCGGGATTGGGCAGCTTCCTACCCTAATCCTAAATTCCCTTCTCTTATGTGCAAGGAAAGTTCTTTCCTAAGACAGTGACTCCACAAGGTTTCTGACCACATGACACAGTCATAATCCTTTCATCGAGTGTATATATCCAAGAATCTGAACTATAATTAATAACCAGAAGTAATCAGATAATAATATCCAAATAATGGAAGCTGTTTGTAGTCCAGAATGGTACACACATGGTTGTTGGTTGTATTTCTGACCCTGCTATCTCCTCAAAAAACAATTCACCAAATACCTATAGGGTAGCTGCTATATCCTTTGTTAAACGTTAAAGTTGAAGGTCAAGTGAAGTCTTGAAAGCCATGAAGACAGCCCCTGCTTCCTAGAAACTTTCAACCTCTTGGGGAAGCTACCCTAAAATAATTCAACCATCTTATGTTACTCTCCATATAAACTCAGAGTTGACTAAGAAATGATAATATTATTTATTTAATGTTTCAGGAAGCCAAGCATGAGCATCAGCTACAAAAATTTCAAGAATTTTTAAGATATAATGGGCTTGCATTGCATTCTTTTGATGATGTTGGACCAGAGCTTCAGAGTTCTAGATGAGGAGGCAGCAGTGTCTTCTGATGCTTACATATTCAACCAGATGAGGTATATTAGAAACTAGCTGACCTATCAAACAAGCTAACTTCTTTCTGCTAGTTGTGTGGAATAGGACTTACAGGATCACATTGACTTTGAAATAGTCATGTTGAATTTTTGATTGAGCTTTCTATGTTGACAATATAGCAAAGTCCTTTTTGATCTAAGAAACAAAACTTAGACAATGTCAGAGACCAGTTATATTATCAAGTGGCTTTATGAGATTTGTGTGTTGAAATATCTATATTAATACTTTACTAATTTTGTATTGATTATATATTAAAGAACATAACCGATGTGTTTTAAAGTTAATTTGGCATTCAGAAAAGGGTTTATAAATATGCTGGGCACAGTGGCGCATCCCTGTAATCCCAACATCTCAGAAGGCTGAGTCAGGAGGGTCTTGAGTTCAAAGCCAGCCTCAGCAAAAGCAAGGTACTAAACAATGCAGTGAGACCATGTCCCTAAATAAAATACAAAATATTTTATTTTGGCTCAATGGTTGAGTGCCCCTGGGTTCAATCCCCAGTACCCCCCCTAAAAAAAAGAACAGGGTTTATAAATAATCATATATCTATTACATGTAAGATTCCAGGTACTACATTTATAATTTCAAACTTAAATTTAATTTGAAAATTTTCTGGTGACAAAACTTATAAAGAATAATATAAATACATATCCACCATTTATATTAAGAAATAATATAATAAAAAACCCCAAACAAAAAGAATAATACATTATTCATATAATTAAAGGTCTATGTACCCCATCCTGAAAGCATCCCTTTACATCTATGTCATAGTTAAGAAAATCTTGAACTCTTCTCAAGCATTTATTTAACCACATTACACATGTATTTGTGTTAGCTTTTTGTTGCTGTGACCAAAATGACTGACATAAACACCTTATAAGAGAAAAGATTTATTTTGGCTTAACAGTTTTAGTCCATGTTCTGCCAGCTCCATTGCTATGGGCCTGAGGCAAGACAGAAGTCAAGGTAGAAGACTGTGGCAGAAGAATTATGTTCACTTGAAGGCAGCTGGAAAGCAAAGAAGTGAGTCCTTGGGGACATACTCTTGACTCACTCCCTTCAACTAAGCCAGACCCTGTATAGTTTCTACCATGTTCCAATAGTCCATTCAAATTATTAATTCAAAAAGTGAATTAAATCACTGGTGAAGGTACAGCCCTCATGATGCAATCATTTCCTAAAAGCCCCACCTCTGTACACTGTGGGTGACAAAGCCTTCAACACATGAGTCTCTGGGGAATACTACATATCCAAACTATAACTTATTTATAATGTATTTTTGCTGAGTTATTTAAGAATATTCAATTCTGCTATAGAAAATCAGAGAAATTAACACAGGGAGAAAAATGAAACTAAGAATCCAAGAAAGTGGCATACAAAGACAGGCAAAATTTGTAAAATATGTTAAATGAGAACAAGTTAGTAACCTGTGGGACATATTAGACATATATAGAGTGGAGCATTTGTATAAGGAACATAAGAAGAAAGAAATGGAAAGCACAAGGAACATCTAATAGTCATGATACACTAAATATACACAAGACCTGAATCATCAAATTTTCATGATGCACTGAAGATACTTAAGGCAAAGGAAATATTCGCTATTTTAAAGGTCTTAATTTGGCCAGCCATGGGTTCCTCACATGAGGAATGAATCTTCTGCACAGGAATGTAAATAAAACCCATGGTTGCTCATGAGGCTAATTGTTAAGCTCCAGCTATCAGTCAGGTGCACTTGCTCCGAGGACTATAGAGCAAGCGTGTGTTTTGACACAAGCACGTGTTTTGACACAAGCACCTTCTGCCTATTAGGTTACTTTGCTTAAATCTCAATTCTGGTCCTTGTGAGCATACCCTCAATAAAGTAGGCTGATGTGGGAGGGAGGGAAAGAGGGATGGATGGGGGGATGTGACCATGGATTCACATAGAGTCATTTTTCTATCCCGCCAATACCAGATCTTCAATGAGTTAACCTATCCCATAGTCTCTGATTGATTTAACTAGCCATGTGATTTATCTTGTTTTGGTCCATGAGCCTTTCTGTTCTATGATCTCTTGAATAACTTGTCTGTTAGTATGCTACAGGCTACCATTGCAGCAAGGTAGTTTCCCATATAATTAGAGTATTTACAAGTTTTAAGCTGATGTAAATATATTCTACACATTCATCAGCAAGTTGATTTTTTAAATTAAGGTAATATTTGTGATATTTTCCCATGTAGATACATAGATCTGCTTCATTCATTTTCATGGCTGTATTCATTTATATTTCACAATTTATTCATGAATTCTGTTGCTTTAATAGAGGTTACTCCCGATATTTTACCAGAGTAATCAACGTTGCTGTGAATATTTTTGTATATATCTCCTTGGGCACAGGCAAGAAAACTTCCTAGAAAATATATCCAGGATTACAGTCTGAGTCAAAGAGTATGTATACCTTTAACTTGACTATTGCCAAATTGCACTCCAAAGTGTTTTCACCAATTTATACTTTTACCAGGAGTATGAGTTCCAGTGTTCTTAATCTTAGCCAACACTTTGATGTCAGTCTTTAAAATTTTTGCTGATGTGATAAATAGAAGCACTTTGCTCACAGAGAAGTAATAATTGTGGCAACTGAAAAAAAATCTTATGGCATATCTTTAGTACTTTGATTATGAGGAAAAAAATGTGCAAATTTATGTCATATTTTTGGACTTTTTCATCTTCTATTTAAGTCCAAATAAGGTTTCCCCTTTCTACTTCCAACACTGTCATCACTAGAGGAAAAACAACTCTGCACACAATTTGTCGTACTTTTTCATAGGGATTAGGGTTTGGAAGAGTACCATGTTGGATGCTTTATGTCACAAAAATATCCTGTGATTATACAGAGGCACCAGAAAAATAATTTAGCTCCATCTATGCAAATCAATCATCACTAAGAACATGTCATAATGATAGTGGATCAGTAGCAGAACTACTATTACTCACAGGCTGAAAATGCACTCATTTAAAAAATTCTAGAAAGTTGTTCCCTGCCCCAGAATATTTAGAGACTTATTCCATGCTTAAATTTGACCATTAGAAGTTAATGTGCTAGGGTAAAAAACTGTTCATATTTAAGAAAACTCCAAGAGAAAACACATTTCTAAAAATACATTTAGTACTGAAAAGTCAGTAGTACATTATTCACCTCATCTTTTTCAAAAGTACAAAAAAGAATGGGACACAGACCTGCTAGTACTAGTAGGCTGTAAGATGAAGGCCATCCTCAACTTCGTCCTTTCCCTTTACTCTGCCACATTTAGACAGGCAAATCTCTGTTTATAACATCTTGTTTACATCTTTTGGAGCACTAAAAACCCTAACAGTATCCTCAAGGTGTGGCCTAGGGAGTCTGCTGGCTTCAGATCCCTTAAGGTAATTGTTTTAAAAAATGAAGATTCCTGAGTTCCACTGAAGGCTTTCTCAATCAGTAGTCTGAAAGTGAAGCCCTAAAATCTTCATTTTCACCAGATAACCCAGCTTGATGTTTCCTTTGTTTTTTCTAACAATTGAGAAGTACAGCACACAACAAGTATAGAAAACATAAATGTGCAATTCAGTGCATTATTACAAAGTGAACATCCACATAACTATGGCCCAGAATAAGAAGGAAAGCCTTGCTAGCATGTCAGAAAATTCCCTTCCATTCACCTCCCTCTTCCTTAACAGTACTCTCCTGTCTGATGCTCCCAGCATGCTGCTTCCCACCCCCCAACCCCCCAACTCCCGCCCCACGGAAGATGAGAACTACAGGGGTTGGGTTTGTGGCTCAGTGGTAGAGTGCTTGCCTCACACATGTTAGGCACTGGGTTTGATTCTCAGCACCACATATAAATAAATGAATAAAATAAAGGTCCATTGACAACTAAAAAAAAATGGGGAAAAAACAAAAAGATGAGAATTACAGCAACAACATAAAGTCCACACTCTTAGCGTGTCAGATGAGGTCCCTGAATACTTTGGTCTTTGCAACCTCATCTTCTGCCCTCGTCACATCTCATTCTCAAGTCATTTTTTTTTATTGGTTGTTCAAAACATTACAAAGCTCATGACATATCATCTTCCATACATTTGATTCAAGTGGGTTATGAACTCCCATTTTTTACCCCAAATACAAGTTGCAGAATCACATCGGTTACACATCCACATTTTTACAACAGTCATTAATATGGTATTCTCAAGTCATTTTGAACCAGTCAAGTTTCACTTTGTAATTATCTCCTTAATTCACTGCTATGCTGTTTCACTGCCTTTGTGCTTCTGTACTTGCTAAGCAGTGCCTGCACTTCCTGAGTCTTTCTATTAAATCCATCCTTCAAGAGCTGTTCAATTATGGCTCTCTTGTAAGACCTTATGATATTCACCCTTCTGCCCCACCCAACAAAGAACCGTTACTTTTTTTTTTTTTAATGAGTATCATTAATGTGTGCAACTGCTCATTTATGTGCTTATTTCCCTTTCCAGACCAGGAATTAAGGCAGATAATTTTTTTCTTTTGTAATTCTCTTGTGCATGCATACAGGCTTAGTGTGTCTCCCTCAAACTAATGCTTAATTGTCGAACTAGTGAAATCTCCAGGTAAAAATGTCTTTGGAAAAGAATCACACTGCAATCCTAACACCTCTAGGTATATTTGGATCAGATCATGTTCTTCCTTGTCAGGAAACAAACTCAAGACATCAGGAGCACACTAGGTGCCTGTAAAAAGAGGTAAAAGCAAGTGAAGGAAGAGGGATGGAACACTGTAGAAGGGGGAGGAAAGAGCTAGCAATGTTGCCCAGAGCTTTGCCAGAGCCCTGCAGGAGGAAGCATGTAGGAGTGCTCCAGGCAGCACCACAGAGCCCTCCCCCTCCGTGCCCAGAGGACTCCCAGTTGTCAGATCACTGTGCTGTATAGACAGCATGGACTATTCTAGTTCTTTCATCTTTTCTTGCCTGTAATTGTGTTCATTGCCTGCATCTGCTTCTCTGAGTGTCCATTCTTGCCCGAGAAATGCCACCTTATAAGTCAGTAACCTGCCTATTTCTTTGACCCTAGCATCAAAACTCCTACCCATCCATAGTATGTGTGAGTAGGAGTGGAGGGCGACAATGAGCCACACAGAGGGGCCTTGTGTAACTGCCTGGGTGCTCAGAGGATCTGATCATAAGCATCTGGGCAGCTAGCCACGGGAAACTTTGCAGCAGTGTCGACAGTCCTTGACGCAAATGAACTCACTGTTGGGCAGACTGAGAGGTTGGAAGGACAGAAATAGGAGGAAAATCTTGAAATTCATTAAAGTCCCAAAAGATACTATAAAAACTACAATATATAAACAAGTAGTCAATAAATTCAAACCCTTTCTATTATGAAAGTCTGAAAGAGTCATCACTGGGGTTTGATTCCTGGGATAGGGGGAAGTGGCTTTGGGTCTGGAGATGACCAGGGTTGGGCTGGAGCCAGCACTCTTGGGTGGGAGATGTTTGTATTTGTGAAATGAATGCTAAGCCTACAAGCTGCAGTTTTGGAGGAAATGGGCTCCTCTGTTTTCCCCTAAAGAAACACAGTGGCTTACAGACAGGCTCCACTTTGGTGCAGCCAAACAGGGCAAGAAACAGAGGCATCAGGAGCTTGCCTAGAGGCCAATTCTGTCACTGGGTATAAACACCCAGTGAACATCATTTTATGAACTGTAACAACCCTGGGAGTGCACAGGTTCCTGGAGTAGGAGGATACTCAAGAAGGAATACAAGCAGATACATGCTTGAATGATGAATCAGGAAAAAAAGACTATGGCATCAGATTAGAGCAGTTCAAGCACGATATACACACATATATGTATATGACACACGGTAGACTCTTTAAGACAAGTAGTTACATAGGTTGAATATATACTAAGTACTCAACACACACTTGTTGGATAAGCTCCTGATGTTTGTTTTCCTCTTCAATATTCAATATTGTGGATAAATACAGTATAATTTTTTAAAAAATATTTTTTAATTGTAGATGAACATAATACCTTTATATTATATATATATATATATATATATATATATATTGCTAAGGATGGAATCCAGTGCCTCACATGTGCTAGGCAAGCACTATATCACTAAGCT
Organism: Marmota monax; assembly: GCF_021218885.2. Taxonomy (NCBI): domain Eukaryota; kingdom Metazoa; phylum Chordata; class Mammalia; order Rodentia; family Sciuridae; genus Marmota; species Marmota monax. Next base: position 23,484,949 of record NW_026692781.1, read on the forward strand.
ACAACCCCAGCCTCAATTTTGTTTTCATTTTTAGTTCATTGTGAACTGCTTTTGAAGCAGGATCTTTGTTAAAGTAAACATTTAATGTTTCCCCATTTTGAAGGTAATGCATATTTATTGTTGAAATTTTGAAAAACTGAAAAAATATAAAGAAGAAAACAAAAATGATCTATAATGCTATCACTCAGAGAAAACAACTGCTAACATTTGGTGAATTTCCTTCCATGTTTATTTAGGTAAAGATATTATAGACTTATTTTGATCTATTCTAGTTTTACCTATAATATTATTTAATATCAATTTATATTAATTGAATATTTTCTACCAGATAGATGTGATATAACTGGTTTAACCAATTCATTATTTTGAATGTTTTCATGTTTAAAATTTATAAATAATGTGTGGTAGATATTCTCTTTAATGTTTATAAATTGTATAATATCCTAGAAGTGAATGTTTGGTCAAATCCTATTAACACTTTGAAATGCTTGTTTGCTTTGCCAAACTGTTGTTCTAAAGGTTGGTTACTTTTTATCAGCAGTTAAAAGCCCCTAACCTTACCAACACCAAGGTGATCTGTAATATTGTATTTCATGAATGTATTTCTAGTTGGGAAAAAACTCTCTTTTTGCCATTATGAGAGATTGTTGTTACAGTAGGAAATGAAGCAATATAGCAATAGATAGAAAATGAAGAAATCTGAGTCCTTAAAATTTTTTACTACTACATACCGTTGCCAATCCTGGGCAAGTGGGAGTCATGGTGTACAAATTGGATAAGCACAACAGTATAATTCAAACTGTAATCATATAACTTCACAATGGTATGTGAACAGAATCATGTTTGATACTCCTTTATTTCAGTAGTTTAAGATCTCTTATTGTAGAATATGTGCATTGTCCTTTAAAAGTGCTCCTAGTCACTATTGTGTAATTTGTTGTGACAATTAAATATTTGGTTGTACTTATTGCCTAATATTATACTTTTATGCTCTTCATATTATCAGTGTTTAGTATAAATTCCTAAGTTAGATGACTTCTAAGATCCTATGTAGTTTCCCCAAAGTCTATTTATAATAGACTATTTCCTCCATCATTTTATAAGTATCTGTGGTTCTCCTGGGAATCTACCATTTCATTTGTTGCTTTTTCTTCTTCTAATAAGGACTATATTATCAGTTCAAAATTATCAATTTACATATTGATTACTGGAAACTAACCAAGTTGCACATTGAATTTCTGCAAAGTAAACATACTTTGAAAATAAAAAGATTGAACTAGGTGGACTTTATGATTTTTTATATCCTAAAATTGTACAGCATCTGTAATAAAATGCAATGTATAACAATTTGCTTGACTTTTTTAGAAGTGCAGCTATTTTAAAGTCTTTGCTCTTGAAATAATTATTACATATTCCAATTAATTTATCTCTAAGAAATTTGTTTTTAATCTTCATACAGTTAAAAGATATAAAAATTTCTATACACTTAAAAATCTATTTTATCTACAATACAATTTCAAAGTTTAAACTTCATACTACAAAATGAGGGAAATTTTAATTATATTTCTGGTAATATGAATATTTAACATGACTCAGTTAATTGTAGGGCCACCACCACACAGAGTGGAAAATTTGTTAAGTACAGAATTGTTCTAAGGCAATAAAAAAAGAATGTGGTGATAGAATTATATTGTATCTTAGAGCTTGTAGGTCATAAGCCATGTTATTCTCTCCTCTAAGAAACTTTTAAATCAGTTATACTTTCTTTTGTTTTAAATCACCGAAGCATTTTAAAGCAAGAAATCTTTATGAAGTAAAAAATTAATGCTACTCAGTGAAACTTTCACTCAAATGTCAGAACCACTACTTTCTACATTTTTCTTATTAACTTTTTAGTTTCACTACATGTAAATATTTTTTTAGAAAGAATTTATTTTTGCAAATGAACTAATCATATACATATATACATTTTTTTTGGTACTAGGAATGAACCCAGAGGCCCTTACCCACTGAGCCACATCCCCAACCCTTTTTAATATTTTATTTTGAGACAGGATCTCACTAAGTTGCTGAGGCTGACTTTGAACCCGTGATTCTCCTGCCTCAGCCTCCCAAGAGTGCTGGGATTATAGGCATGTGCCACCACACCTGACTCATTAATATATTTTTAATGATAATTCTTTAAAAATTCTGTTAAATATGTGTTCACTGAATTCAAGAGTATAAGACAGAACATAGTTCTTCCCAAAGGATTTACACTATATTTAGGAAGCTGAACACCAATGAAGCAACTAAAGATGCATAAATAACTATGAGCTTCCTTGTGGCACAAAAGTTAGTAGCAATAGGAATAAGGAAAACAACATCTTGAGGGACATGGTGCCAGGTAAGGTGCGTCTGGACCTTCAAAGACAGGAGAAAAATGTGAGACAGTGTTTCTGAAACATCCAGCACTGACATTTTCGGACCCACTGGCATAATAGCTGACACACATGCTTTGGGACAGAGTGCTTGGTCTTATACCCTGGCTCTCCCCTGTGACTTTGACAGAATTTCAGTAGCCTGTATTTCAGTTTCCTGACAGCTATTAGAGATGATGATGGGGGTAACAGTATGTGTTTCAAGTACAATGTTTACATTATATAATGATCAAATCTAGCTAATTGACATATGTATTATCACACATAGTTATCATTTTTGTAGCAAGAACCCTAAATCTACTCGTTTTTCAAGAATACATTATAATGTTAATTATAGTCATCAAGTTGTGCAAACTTGATCTTAAAACTACAAAATAAGAGAATATCAGACTTATTCCTAACTGAAAGTTTATATCCTTTAACCAACATCATTTCACCCCGCAACCCCCAAACATCACAGTCCCTATAAACCACCATTCTACTCTCCGTTTCTATAAGATCAAATCTTTTGGATTCCACATGAGCAAAATCATGTGGTATTTGTCATTCTGTGCCTGGCTTATTTCACTTAATGTTCTACAGGTTCATCCATATTTTTGCAAATGACAGGATTTTGATCTTTTAAAAGGCTGAATAGTATTCTATTGTATATAGACCACATTTTCTTTATCTACCCATCTACCATCCATCCATCCACTGGACATTTAAGTTGATTCTATATCATGGCTGCTGAAAATAATGCTGCAATAAACGTGGAAGTACAGATCTCTCTTCTACTGATTTCATTTCCTTCAAATATATACTCAGTAGTGGGATTGCTAGATCATATGTTGTTGCATTTATAATTTTTTGAAAAATTTTTACAGTGTTTTGCATAATGGCTATACTAATTTACATTCCCACCTTAGTAGTTTTCTTTTAAACATTCATGTTTATTTTACTTAAATAAATCTATTTAAAAGATATTTTGATATCATTATTCTAAGTATGTAATTAATCTCGCTTGCTTCAAGAGAAGAAAACCATAAAAGCAAAAACAAAGAAAACAAAGCTATTAAGTTTTAGCTGTATACTGAAGCCTTGAGCAGAAGCTTGTTCTCCCTGTTTTAAAAAAGAAGAATTCAGTACGTGTTAGAGGGATTAGAGACATACTGGCACCAACTATATTTCTTCCTTTAGAAGGATTGAAACAGAACTTAAAAGGGAATAACTTGCTCAGTATGTGATCTAGTGCTATTTAATGCCACCATCCATTTCTATCTTGAATCATCTCAGCATGTTTCCCATGCTTTGGGAGGGCCATTAGAAGAAAAAAGAAGGAGCACTGTTCATTTAATATTGACCAGTCTTGTTTTTAAAGGTGTATTATATGCACTGATTGTCTATTTTCAATGGAACACATTATATTTTCTTATCAATTTCAACTCTCATTCAGAAGGTCTAAAAAAATATTATTCTTTCACTCCAATTTTTAAATTCAAGAGGGAAAATTTGGTTTTCTGAGAGAATAAATAATATCATATTTGGTTGTACACCATGACACATTCTACAGTATTGGTTTAAATTAGAAACAAAACTGTAAAATAAGCTTCTCCTAAATCCATATCTATACGGTGAAAACAAAACCTACCATAACCTGGGAAAAGGCCTTCCAATGTTTAAAAATCTAGTTTCAAAATTTAAAACTGTACTAGTAATATTTGTTTAAGCCATCAGAAGGAACTATGTATTACCTTGCCTTTACAGATAATAAATTAAACCTGGGATAATATTCCCAAATGGTGTTCCTAGGAATAAACATACATTAATAACAGATGACAAATAATTTGATATATTCCTTAGGTCACATCTCAAGTGGAGTTAAAATTGAAAACTTGGTATACTGATTTACCCTTTCTAAATTATAAAAAAATAAATCTGTGCTTGAAACATAAAGTGAATTACTTTAGTAATATTCTAAAAGCAAAACTGCAATTTATATACTGCTTTTGAACATACTCTATTCTCAGAACTTTATTGGAAATGTTATATATTTAGTAAGAAGTAGATGTACCACACATTTTAGAGACTTCTATTAGGAAATATAATTCATACCAAGAACATAAAAAAAAATACAAAAACTCCATTTGCTAGGCAATTCATGTTGTCCATTTTGTTCAGTTATTCAACAAACATTTATTGACTACTATGTGTCAGCTACTGCTTTAGACATTGGAGATAACAGCAATGAATAAAATAACATAATAGATAAAATCACCTACCCTTTTAGAAATTTCATTCCAGTGTCCTTTAGGTTTTTATTGAAATGTAGCATGAAATGTGTGCGATGTTTCCATTTTTAAGAAAATTTATTTTATTGTGATTTCAACTTAAAGGAGTTTTATGAGAAGAACATTATCTTATTCTTTAGTTAAAATAAGTATTATATGAAAAAAACAATAAAAGCAGTAAAAAGAAACAGAGCATTTTCCTTTGCCTTTTATATTTCCTTTTGTCTTCTTTATTGTCACTGTTTTATAGCCCTAGGAACAGAGAACCATGATGTGTCTTTTTGTCCCCAAAACCCAACCTTAAGCCTAGCACTTAACTGGAACTCAACAAGCTGTACTGGATAAATGAATAACTTATACAGGTATTTACAGTTTAAAATCAAATCAGGAGTAACCAAAACCATTGCATGAATGTTTAACAAAAGATACCCAAATGGTCTGAGTAAGAACTATATTTGTTACCATATTCTCTTTCACCTGTCCAGAAATGCTTCCAAGAAAATTCTAAAACCCTGAAATCTTTCTACCATTGGCCTTCATTGAATCAGGCACCATAATGTAATTGTTACCTTACAGAATGAATGTGAACCTTTTCCATCTTCCTTAACAAATCACTAGGGCCTGAGAAGGGGGAAGACTACGTGTGTTGGAGTGGGGAAGGTGGTGTTTAGGGATGATAAAAAGTGGCAAGGTCCAAAGTAAGAATTAGTGCTTCATCCAAATTGTCTCATATGCAGGTGAATGACTTGATTCTTTGGAGCAATCATGTTGACTAGTGTTGTCATACAGACAGAACTGGATGCCTAAAACCTTAAAATTTTATATTTTCTTCATTTTCCTTCCTCCCACCAACTCCCCCAGCACCACAGGGCATTTAAGCAAAGCAAAGTGGGCCCAAAATGCCATTCTTAATGTGGGAAGAATACACTATCTAAATGTGCCCAGAAAACAAACAAGGAAAGATTTCAGTGTTGAAACAACCAGTTGCAAGTCAGAGGAAAGAGTATCTGCCCCAACACATTTCCTTTCAGCATCAAGTTCAGCCAGACATATTCAAGGTTGGATTTAATGTCGTTTCTTCCAACTCTGGAAACAATTCCAGTGGAAGGCTCAACAGTGCAGGTAAGACCACTCATTTCATGACTCATTAATCACTAATTGTACATCTTTACTGAAGAAAGGTCTTTTTCTCTAGCTGTTCAGAAGCAACAATGTTTGCAAATCATCAGGATTCCAGAGAGGAATTAGAAGAATTCTGCAGATTTCATTGCCTGAACATTCATTAACCTCTACCTTTCCCAACCAGCTAAGAAATTGCCTAGTCTTTATTGTACCATAAAAACCTAAGTTAACTTTCTCTTTAGCAGAACAGGATCTACAGCAGGGAAAAAGAAAAGAAAAAAAACTCTCACGATTATAAAAACAAAGAGAAATGTTCAGCAGTGATTTCTTCAGTTAAAGAAGAAATTGAGGAAGCAAGCAGGTTTACTAATTTGAAATAACAATTCAAACACTCCAGACAGATCCTGTCACTAACGTGAAGAAATTTAACTTTAATGATATATATTCCATTATGACATTACTCATTTTTATTTTTGCAGGTTTTAAAAAAAAACAACAGGTTCTGTACTTTAATAAGGTCTTTTTCTTTCAATATTATCATCATCCTATCCATCACTGCAACATAAAGATGTGGTTTGAAGAATTTCCCATCTCAAAGAATGCCTTGTATCCCCATCAGCAAAGTAGGCATACTCTGGGAGGCCAGCCAGGATGTGGAAAATGCCTCCTATATAAAACTGGATTCTTAATATGTATGTCGAAACTGGATTCTACCTGTATGGCAGTTCTTTTGTATTAACTAGGGCTCTCAATCCTTCAAGAATACATTAAAACTTGAAATCTTTCACTTTTCCATTCTTTTGGGGAAAAAAAAGGAAAATAAGACTTAAAAAGTTTTCTAAATATTTTAGCAATAGCTCAAGTACATTTTTGGAGGTGCTTGAGTATTTCCTTTGGCTAAATAAGTTTATGCAAAACAAACTCAAAAATTCTGTATTGTGCCTTAGGAACTCTATTTTGACACACTCCAAGACAGAACCGAACCTTCTTTTTTCCCACACTATGGTAATAAAAAAACAAAAACAAAAAAACGTTAACCAGTAAAATAGCAGGTTTTCAGGAGGTGAGAAGGTTGGAATTAAAGTTACCGGACAAGACAGTTGTCTAACCGCACCTCTGGCTTGGTGGTTCCCTTTCCTCCCCTCCCCCTTCTCTCCCAACGCCAGGGCGGTGATGGAGAGGGGACAAGAAGGGCGAGGCAGAGATTCGTTCAAAACTACGGGATCTTCCAACTCCGCGCACCTGCCGCCTCTCCTCCTCCACGCCGTCGCGGCCAACTTCCCGCAGAACACCCAGGCCCACTGCCTCACCTGGCCCACCTGTCCAGCCCACCTCCCCTGCAAGCCAGAGGGGGGCGGGGCGAGCCCGGCGCCCAGATGTGTGGGCGGGGCGCGCTATTTTTTTTAAGTCTGCCTCCTGGGGGATGTTGATTTGGCGGGGTACGCTCTTTGAAATACTATATTGGGAATCTCACACTTAAAAAAATATATATTTTTTAAAGAATCGCAAACCTTCTGCTCCACTCCGCAGCTGGAGAGCAGGCCCGAGGCGGCGTCCCCTCCTTCTCACCGCCCCCGTCCCCCTCCTTCTCCACAACTCCCCCCTCCCGCCACTGCCCAGAGCGGGACTGGCGGGAGCCGCCCCCTCCCGGGCGCCCACTTGGTTCCTCCCAGCTGCCCTGTGAATGGGCCGCCCTCCGGATTCTGCGGAGGGGGGCGGTGGGAAGAGGCCGAGTCCCGGCCCCTGCGGCCGTCGCCCCCGCCCCCGCCCCGCGGCGGCCCACGCCTGGATCTGCGTCACTCGGCCGCGCGTGGGCGGGAGCCGGAGCGGCGAATGTAGCAAGAGCGGAATCTCCCAATGTGACAGCGCGCGGGGGGGTGGAGGCGGCGGCGGAGGCGGGCGGGGGAGGGGGAGGGTGCAGCGCGCGAGGGGAGGGCGGGGGAGGCGCCGCCGCCGCCGCCCGCGCGTTCGAGCCCGGAGGAGCCGCCGCCACCGCCACCGCGGCGGAGCGAGCGCCGTCGGGGCGGGCGGGCGGGCAGCAGCGGCGGGCCCGAGCCGGGGGGGGGAGCAGGGAGAGCGCGCCCACCACCTTCCCTTCCCCCCCTCTATGGGAGCGGGGGCGTCCCGGCCGCTGCAGCCGCCTGAGGGAGAGCCGGGGGCTGCCTCTTCGGAGTTGGGGCTGAGCTGTCCACCGGGGAGAGCGCGCCAAGACTGCTGCAGCTGCGGGCCAAGTACGTACCCCAGCCGACGTCCGCAACTCGGGTCGGCCGGGTGCGGGACGCGTTCGCGGTCGTTCGGCCGCAGGGCGGGCGTCCTGGGGGAGCTGGCCCTGTGCGTCCGCCGCCGGAAGGAGAGGCGGCCTCGGGCTTGAGTGGGCGATCCTGAGGAACGCTGTGCAGGGATGCGGGGTGGGCGAACGCGGCAGCAGCCCCGACTGGTGCGTTTTCCCACCGAGGCAAGGAAGCTTGGGCATGTGTCCACTCTCCTAACCGGGCCTGGGTCGTCTCGCGGTGCCCTCGGGCATCGTGGGTCGGTGTGGGGTGGTGCGTCGTGGGTGCGCGCGCCGGCCCCAGAGTTTCAAGCCGCCTTCGCCGGGGGGCAGTCTCTTTTTTGTTTGTTTACTTTACAAAAGTGCTGCACTTAGTGTCTTAATTTTTTCCCTGGGTATTCCCTTCTTCCGAAGGTAGTTTTCTTTTTTAAAAGCGGAAGGAGAGTTTCGTTTGGATGAGGCTTTCAGAAACTTGGCACCGAAGTGCAGGCATTGGAAAGACTCAATGTGCCCCTAAAGCCGAGTAAGGAATCTGCAAACGATGCGGGGCGTAGAAGTCTTGGATGGAGAGGTGTTTTGACTTTATCAGTGAGAAATACTGAAGTAATATCAAATATTTGTGATCTGCAATCTTGGGGTTCACAAGATGTGAAACGACACTTAAGTTGCAAGATCTTGTAGAAAAGTATAGCCGGATTTAAAATTTGCATATGTGGATTGTGCAGACCAAGTCTTGCAGCAGGTGATTTGGAGTAATCCTGGATTTGCATATAATTACCCCTAGTTCCCTAAGATTCCAGAGGCTTGGGAAATTTTGGGGTGACCGTTAATTTTCAGTTTCATCTGAGAAAGCCGATTTGGAGTAACTTGTCACTTGCCATTTGGTTTGCCTGTGACGTGTCTGGCAACTCTTAAGGAGTGCAAAGATCAGAAGCTGAGAGGGAAGTTTTCAGATCTTGTTTAAAAATATTTTGGCAGTTTTAATAGAGAATATTAGATTGCATAGGAACAGAGGAACCGAATTTAAAATAGATCAGTCACATACAAAGTGTCTTAGTTAGAAAAGTGTACATACAGTGAATTACTTTCTTAGATTTTCACTTTGTGAAAACTATCTTGGTATTACATTCCCAATTATGACTTTTTGTGATTATCAGTGGGTTTTAAGAAATATTGGAGAGAGAATGCAGAGGACTTGTTTTCTGTTTTGGATGGAGGCTCTCTCCCTGAAGACCTGAAGAGCTGCTTCCAATCCAATCTGAGTTCCAGTAAAAGTGTGTCTTAGATTCAAGGTATATCCTTTTTTCTTTCATGTTTATATCATTTGAGACATTTAAAATTGTTCTTTCATTAAGTTTAAGAGGTTATTTTGTCTGGATAGGACAAATGGGGCTAATATGCAAATAAGGATAGAGTTGAGAATTTCTAAATGACTGGCTGCAAGGTCAGCCTTCCTTATTTCTGTTTGGGGTATTAGATATTGGAACTTTATCTTGAAAGAACATGGTCTTGAAAGAAAATTTTAAGGAAACTTTGGAAGATTTAAAAAAAAATTTACCATCTTTCACTAAAGCTAGTTTGCCATCCCTTTTGAAAATACTTTGTTTTTCCTGGCTGTGGTGGTCTCTTTTTATACATTAATTCATCATTAATAACAGTAATAATAAAACACGGAGGTACTGTAGATTTTTATTTCATTCTGTAATTTATGGTTGTAATTCAGATGACAAAAATCCTTAGGACTACTATAGCAGATACAGGTGATTAAGTGCACTTATATGTCTGTATAATCAAATACATCTAATAAATACTTTGTTATTTTAAAAAAATTATTAATACAGTTGCATAATTTTAGCTAAACTAAAATTACATCAAAAACATCCACCTTACTGTTGGAGAGTTAGTAGATTTTTTTTGTTCTTGTTATTATTTAGAGAATCAGTTAAAGCATTAGATATTTTCTTGTAATCACACTTTAAGAACATACTGACTTATTAAGATTTTGGGGGTTTGCACTCTGGGTACTTTGAAGAAATTATAAGGTCAGGGAAACCTTTGAAGAATTCATTGTTTGAACTTCAAATTTTAAAGTAAGAGACTCTTGGATACTCTTGGATAGAAACAGAAGTATGTTGGGTTTTTGAGTCTGTTGACTTAGACTCTGTCCTAAAACTTACGTCTTATGTATTCAGTTATAATAAGCCTGTAGTGTTTGTTGTTGTTGTTCATATGCATTTTCGGAAAGAGAATCTCTGTAAGATTTACCTTTCAATATGAAGCTGTGTTCTGGATACCACATAACCATCATATATGTTACTTTCAAAGAAGTGACCATTTTACAAACAGTTTAGGATCATGCTAATGTGTAATCATCTTGTCTATGCAAATATGTAATATTAAATGTATTGCAGAATAAATAAAACCCACTTGAGCACGTAATATAAGGTTGCTAGCACCTTTGCTTTGAATTTATGTCTTACCTGATTCTTCCTTTCTTTTCAGTAGTAGAAAGAAGAATAGTACAGTTATTATACTAAATGCAAATTTCTTTTCTGAACTGACATGTTCAATAACTCATACAATAGTATAATGTACTCCCTTAAAATTAATAATGGAACAAGTGGGAAATTTCAGAAGTTGATGCTGGGAAAAAATATTAATCCTCATCTTGTGAGAATTCTCACAGCTAAAACATACCATTAAGCTTTCAAATAGTTTGTCATTTCTCAATACTTTGTGTTTATGAGACTGCATGTCAATTTGCATGTTATGTTAATTTTTACAGAGAAACTTGTAAAAAGGTGGCAAAATTTATATATATTGCCTATGAAACGTATCTCCAGAGTGCTTTTAATACCTGTTGAATGGTTTGACTGTTGGTTGATTGAAGAATTTGTAGGCATTATATGAAATGCTAGTATTTGCTTATAGGTATTAAATTAATGCTGTGATCATCTAGTAGCAAAATAAATAAGATTTACTTTTTAAAAATTCAACAAATGCATTTAAACTTGCCCATTAAATATTTTTATCCAATCATAAGGGTGAGGATCTTTAAGGCTTTTTTCCCAGCTAAAGAATCAAAGTTTCCCAAAGAATCATTAATTCATTAGAAACCATGTATTTAATTCAAAGTATCTTGATTTAAAATATTATTGCATGCTTACTAATAAGTATGCCTAGGTAAAACTTTTGGACCTTGAAACATACATAGGAATTAGTACCCAGGCCATTCCTGCAACATTAAGTAACCCATGAAATTCAATCATTTTAGCTTGAGTTCTGGGTTGTAGGACTAGGATAGAAGTGTGAATTCATTTCCTGGAATCTCATCCTTTCCTAAGCCAAATTCTATTTTTGGCTTTCTTTGCACCTTTCTCCCAGGCCACTATACCTTCAAGCTACACTCCTTCTAAACCTGGCTTACTTCAGAAGTTTTAAGTGTAGTCTCTGCCTGAAATTTACCCTTGTCCCCATTTCCTATCTTAATCTTTCATTCCCTTAGCATGCAACAGATCTCATCTAGATGTTAAGAGAAAAACAGGTCAGTGGAACTAATTCACCTTAATCTGTTAATGATTCATGAGCTCTTCACCAAGGTTTTTCACATTTTTTGGGTATGTTTCTAAGAGTCCTCTGTATAAGTCAGGCCTTAACTGGGATTTTGCTTTTGATTTCTTTCTACTTAAAGAGTCTTTTTCTCTTTGAATGTCACAGACTTCATAAAAAGTGTACATACACACATATACACAAATGTGGTACATGTTTGGGTACATAGCAATGATTCCTGTAGCAGGAAAGGGAAGTTTTCAAGAATAGTGATTATGAATCCATTTAAATATAATGATAATTTTTAAGATATTTGTTATTTGGGACTAATTTACATTAAATTTAATTTTAGAAACACAAAAAGACATAGGGTATTATGAATAAACTTGAATTCTTTAAAATGTTGGTCTTAACTGGTCGTGGTAGTGCACACTTGTAATCCCAGGATCTCAGGAGGCTGAGAGAGGAAGATCTCGAGTTCAAAGCCAGCCTCAGCTAGCATTGTGGCTCAGCAGTAGAGTGCTTGCCTAGCACTGGTGGGGCCCGGGTTCGATCCTCAGCACCACATAAAAATAAAGGCATTGTGTTGTGTCCATCTACACCTAAAAAATAAATATTAAAAAAAAAAAACAGCCTCAGCAAAAGTAAGATGCTAAGCAACTCAGTGAGACCCTGTCTCTAAATAAAATATAAAATAGGGCTGGGGATGTGGGGTCAGTGGTCAAGTGCCCAAGTGAATTCAATCCCCAGTGTCTCCCCCCACCAAAAAAAAAATCTGGTACTAACCACATGCAGTTCCTATATTTGGGAGCACATCCTTTGATCTCTTGGGAAAATAGCCATATTATGAGAGTCTACCAAAAGGCCTTCTAAGAAAGAGAAAGTATTGAGGATGAGAGAATGAAAAGAATTATAGATAAAGTAACAGAATGTACCATTATTAGATTGACATTTCACTGGGAGGCTAATTTACCCAGAAGGTGTCCCTTTTGAAATATGAAAGGAGGCTGCTGATCAGATTCTGACTCAAATATTGGGTTTCATTAAACAATCATTATAGAGATGCTATTCTACATAGAACACTTTGCTAGGAATAAAGGTGAATAAAAGATTAATGAGATCTAATTCCTATCCTCTGGGTGCTTATAACTACAATAACTTGTTCTACAGAAATAGGTTTAAGTCATCTTTGTTCTGTGGATCCTTTGTAGGACATGTTGCATAGCATTTATCACAATGTTTAACCGTCTGCTTCTTTTCTATCTCCTTCCTCTTAATTGTATTCTTTATAAAGGACAGTCTTTACTTTGTATCCCCAGAACTGACTCAAGTGTGTGGCATACTTGAATAAATAAAAAAAAAAAATGAGAAAGATAGGAAAAATTGTGGGGTTCCAAGAAAGGAGAGGACAGTGTTTGAAAGGCTTTATGAAAAAAGTTGTAGAGGAAGGATGTCTGGCATTGGGCAGAGAAATGGAAGGCACGTTTGAGGTATGCCAAGGGGCTCTTTTTGGCCTGAGTACAGGGTCATGATAAGAAACAGATTTGAAAGGTTTGGATCTGAGATGCCCATGTAAGTAGCTTGGGTTTCTTTTTCTAAGCTGCAGGGAAATTTGCATAAATGAGTGAAGACAGTCCTATGGAAAATGAAGTTAGTATTACAGTGTGGGATGTATTAAAGGTGAGAAAGCTATTTTCAAAACTGGGCAAGAAACAATGAAAATCAGAATTAGGTGCCTTTGAAACAAAGAAAAAGGGTGGCATGGTCTAAGGACATGTAGATTTGAGGATGGAAGAGGAAAAAACAAAGATGGAATCCACATTTTTATGGATCCAGGAAATCAGAAAAGTCATGGTGCAACTAAAATTGCACCAGGAAGGTGTGAATAGTGAAGTTGAGAATCCAGAAAATGAGACAGTGTCCTTGCTTTTGGACATACCAAACTTGAGGTTTTAACAATCCCTGGGTGAAATTCCATATTATATAATTCACAAGAAAATTTGGTTCTGATAGTTCTCAAACTTCTCAGATGTAAGGATCACTTTTTAAATTAAAAAAAAAAAGTAAGGATCACTTTTTCAATTAAAAAAATTGCAAATGTGATAATTTTGCTTTTAGCATTTGTTTATTGAGAATACACATTCTACAAAATTTAATTACACTTTTAAATGAGTTTTTATTTCATTATATCACAGAAATATTATTTTAGTTCCATATATAAGGTGGACATGTAACTCAGCAACCAGAGCTTGATGTACATTGGATTTGAGAACACTTTGAGTAACTACATAGCCCTTGTATTTGAACATTTGGTCCAAGCTATAGATAGAGATTTGGCATTCATTGCCTATAGTGATAATTGAAGCCATCAACGGGACAGATCATCAGGGGAGAATATGGACAGACAACAGAAAAAAGACCTAATGTAAAACCTTGGAAGCTGGATTCACTGATGGACATCTGTGGCCTCAGCATTGAGGTGGGAGGATCACTTGAGCCCAGAAGTTCAAGATCAGTCTAGGCAACATAAAAAGACCCCCCACTTAAACAAAACAAAACAAAACAAAAAAACCTTGCACTTAGAACACATTCAGAGAAGGTAGGGAAAACAAAATGATACAACATTTACCAAAGTCAAATGAAAAGCATTTTAAGGAGTGACTTGCAGCAGAGAGATTAATGAGAGAGGAAGAGACCAGGTGATAACTCAGTAGTTACTAGAGATTGATAGATTGATGGGGTCAGAAAGCTGGCTGGATTGAGACCTCTTTGAAGGAATGATTTTTGTTTTTCCTAGGGACCATGAAAGAGGCCTCTGTCCTCCCCTATATCCTCACATGGCAGCTTGGAGAACATCATATAAAGGTTTTGTTTTCCACAGCAAAGAAGTTGTTCAGTAAAGTCTTTCTGTATAATAAGATAGCTCCTTATGTCACTTAGCATAATTTGAATCTTGCAATTGACTGATGCTTACCTTACAAGGAGCCAAAGTGAGACATATTTTTTTTAAAGATTTGGGACAAATCATAACCATTTGAAATGGATAAATGAATAAGAAACATCATCAAATGGTCTAACTAATCTGTTATTTAACTCTTCTTTAATACTGGTCTTTTTATTGGACTGACCAGGATGAGGAATGTATAAGCTCCTGTAAATGGAAGTTTGCTGTGCAGGAGTAGCAAGGCCTGCTATTATCTTTGAAATGTAACAAGAAAACTTCTTTCTCTTAATTGTGGATTTTTCATGGAAAGGTCAGACTCAGCATGGGGTTCCAGGATGTTTTGCGGAAGCCTTGGTAATGCTTCTCAGCTGAGTAGATTTACTATACTATAAGCTATCTGAATATATTGTAACCCTTTATATTTACTTCAGACCAGAGAGATGCAGGTTGAAATTTGCTTTTAACTTATTTGAACTTTATGTTGAAGCATGAATTGTTACAGGTTTTATGAAAACAGAGAATCCCATCTTATAAAAGTTTTCTTTTAAATTGAATCAAGTTAATGTATGAAGTGGTGGGTGTTTAAATTATCACAGCAGGCTTTGGAAGGAAACTGAAACATTCTCCTAAGGTAAAAGCTTAGGGAAAAAACTTTTCCCAGCAGTAAGTATGGGTCTTTAGAAAGCCTCCTGGGACTCTGAATAGTTTGCTTACTTATCTTTCAACTCTTATCTTGACTTTGGAAATGTATACTTGGTCCTATTAGTCCTTATGGAGTTATTATATCCGTAAGTACTACTTCCTGGTTCATGAGTGCTTCTCTAGGAAGTAGGGAGTTTTCTTTTTTTTCTGTGTCAATAGGAAAAAGTAAAAGTTGAAAATTATTATTTTCTAAAGTTACTGCCTTAATAAGCTTGGGTCTTTTAGCTCTCCTTTTATTGTTTCTCTTATATTTGTCTGCCATGTATTTTTTTTAGATGTTAATTAAAAATATTTCAAAACCCTATTCTAGATTTTTGTCATGTTCTCTATTCCATAACATAAGGAGTGAGTGATGATGAGTAATTGATCAATCCATAAACACTGCATAGTTAGTTCTTATTAAAAAGATTATCTATGTACATGTTTATTTATATGTGTGTGTATTGTATACTCCAGTTGAAAGCATGTGGAGCAATTGTATTAGGTGTATGATGAGAAAGTGAATTTATTCCACTTTGGGCTTTTTTAGAAGCTTTTCTATTAGGTTTAATGTAAACATCTATAACTCCCAAGGGCTGTGTTTTTGTGAGCTCACATCCAACAGGAAGATAGACTCTTCCTGAATTGGGAGGACAAGCAGATCCCCATTTAGGTGATTTAGAAAATGCTAAGATATTTTTATCCAGACAGCTGAGATGGCATGAACCCTAAGGTGAACCTAAAGAATGTAGATGATCACAAAACCTGTACAGTGTCTGTGTTGCTCAGAGGAAATACTAAATAGAGATATTCTTGAGCAGTTTGCCTCATTTACTGAATCCCTGGAGGGACCTGGGAAACTGTTTTTCAATAGCATCTCATGGAGAAGTTACTGAACATTAATTTGCTCTTTTTTATGTCTTTTTGAATGTCAACAGGCCATGTCCATACTAGCCCTTGAAAATAACCATCAAGTTTAGGAGATCACTAGTTGATCAAAACAGATTGTGGATGATATAAAGGTTCTTGGAGATGGGGCTTCTCAGCTGTTAGTCTTTAGAGTGATATGGAGATGTGTTCTCTTTGTTGTGGTGAGTGACACTAGAATTTTATGTAGCATTCTGGCTAGTGGCATTTGAAAACATGTACCAGGTTTGGTGACTCTTGCTTTCAGGAGTGTTCCTTATATGCCTTTGCTTGCATTATATCTTAAGTTAACTATTGCTTCGTACCATTTGAGTTGAGAATAGACTTCTATTTTCTTCTGATGTATGTATTCTTTTAGCCTTCTGTAATTTTCTCCACAGAGGGCTCCAGGGTCCTTTAATCCTAAAGGTGCATTGACTACAGCAAGTTTATTTTTCTTAAATGGAAATACTTGGCCAACTCTTCTTTGTATGTGGGAGGTCTCCAGACAACTTTTGAAGCCTGCTAAGAGGTCAAGAAGTACTTTGCTGGATCTTGTTCTGTTTCTTTAAAAACAGGTTTCTCTCTCTTGCTTGGACTCCAAAAGTATCTTTCTTCTATATGTTGTTTCTGCCCTGGGCTCTCTGCTGCTGCTTTGGAGGGCTCACCTACCCTCTGGGTTTCATCCTACATCTTTATCAGTAATACATACTTAGACCCTGTTCTATTATTTTCCGTGAAGGGTAGTTCTATAAAAGCATTCCATTCTGCATTTCAGTGCCATGCATTTGAAAAGGAATCCCATTATCCTGATTTTTCTGTATGTTGAATACCTGTCATAATTCTAGACTCTCAGATATGTAATTACATAGTTACTTGTAACTCTTCTTAAAACCACAGAAAGTATCAATAAATGTTAACTTTATCTTCTTTATCATTTATACTTAAGTGATCACAAGTCTTGACACTTATTTGAAGTCTTTTCTTGGTTCCTAAATATACCACCTTCTATTTTCTTACCTCCAATTCATATTGAAATTTCTCTTTCTTTACCGGCCAGACAATTCTTGGTAATTTTTCTTTATAAAATAGGAGTAATTATCCCTATCTCACAGAGGCTACTATGAGGATTAGAAATAAGGTAAGGTAAAGTGTTTATCATGTGGTGTACTTCTTACCTCCTGCTAATTTTGATTATCTTTGCATCATGGAAGCAGCAAAGTGAATACCCTAAAATATGGGAGATGGAGCCCTGTGAGCCTTGGTTTGTGTCCCCAGTCTCCTGCTTACTATTTATTCTCCTTTAGAAAAAATAGGTCAGTTTAGTTATTGATGGTTATGATTGTTGTAAGTGCAAAATGGGATAAAGTTGTGTAAGGGAGAACAGTTAGTTGCTGTGCAAATATTCTCTTGTTTTTGTTCTTCCTGTACTTCATTCTTAAATCCTGTAATGTCTAATAACATATTTGTTTTAAGAAGTTTGAAGCAAGTGTGGTAAGTTTTTCCTGTCTTCTTTTTGTAGGTTAAACCCATCTACAGTAATGGCTGCGGCCTTACCCAGGACCCTGGGAGAGTTGCAGCTATATAGAATATTGCAGAAAGCCAATCTGCTCTCTTATTTTGATGCCTTTATCCAACAAGGTGGTGATGATGTCCAGCAACTCTGTGAAGCTGGAGAAGAGGAATTTTTGGAAATCATGGCACTCGTTGGCATGGCTAGCAAACCCCTACATGTTAGAAGATTACAGAAGGCTTTGAGAGACTGGGTTACAAACCCTGGCCTTTTCAATCAGCCACTGACTTCCCTTCCTGTCAGTAGCATACCTATCTACAAATTACCAGAGGGATCACCAACATGGCTAGGAATATCCTGCAGTAGTTATGAAAGGAATAGCAATGCCCGGGAACCTCATTTAAAAATTCCCAAATGTGCTGCCACCACCTGTGTGCAGAGCTTGGGACAGGGGAAGTCAGATGTGATGGGGAGCTTAGCACTGCAGAGTGTTGGTGAGTCCAGACTCTGGCAAGGCCACCATGCTACTGAGAGCGAACACAGTCTGTCCCCAGCAGACCTTGGCTCTCCGGCTTCCCCTAAGGAAAGCAGTGAGGCACTGGATGCTGCTGCTGCCCTCTCTGTGGCAGAGTGTGTGGAGCGAATGGCCCCCACACTGCCAAAAAGTGACTTGAATGAAGTGAAAGAGCTGCTAAAAAACAACAAGAAGTTGGCCAAAATGATTGGTCACATTTTTGAGATGAGTGATGATGATCCACACAAAGAGGAGGAAATTCGAAAATACAGTGCAATATATGGCAGATTTGACTCAAAGAGAAAGGATGGGAAACATCTCACACTTCATGAGGTAAGAAATGTGTGTTGTGTGTTATAATTCCTCAAAGGGAAATTTGATAGTGGTTTTATTTTATTTATTTTTGCAGTGCTGGGGATCAAACCCAGGGGCTGTGTATACTAGGCAGGTGCTCTACCACTAAACTACATGCCAGCCCAAGTTTGTTGAAAGCTTGCAGAAAAGAAAAAAAAAAAAGATATACTTCCTAAAAGTGATATTAAAAACAGTTCAGGTGTTATCAAAATAATATTAAATGAGTCTGAATTTATTGTTTAGGGGTGTTTTGTGTTGCACTCAAACATGATTTAGCTTTGAAACAACAAAGTAAGTTTTAGAAAAATGTCAGAATTTAAACAGTGAAAGAAAGCCTAAAATCTTTGCATTTTTAAGAAGTTTGTTTTTTACTTATGGAATAAAGTAGGATTTTAAATATAGTGACATTTAAAAAAAATACCTTTATAGGCTTCTACTATCCAACATACAAAAATTACTGAATCAAAGAATATGTAAATTTACTATTTCAATATTCTGCTAAAATGTCTTCTAAAAAAGCTGTGACAATTTATACTTCTGCTATTGTGCAAATAAATGTTTAGTTCTCCACATACTTGCTAATAGTGCATTTTACATTATTTTTCATCTTATATTCAGTCTAACAGATGAAAACTTTTTGTTGCTTAAATTTACTTTTCTTAGGATGAGTATTTTATATTTATTGTTTATATGCTTAAGAGGCATTTAACTTTATGTTCTTATCCTTTGTTTTGGTATTATAGTTGTCTTTTAAAAAATTGGTAAATATTTTTTATATTTTAGGGATATTAAGCTTTTGCCTGACATTGTAACATTTTTCCAAATTGTTTGTCCTTTGACCTTTCAGAATGTTTTACCATGCGAAATTTTAATTTTATATAATCATATTTACTGATCTTGTCCTATATGGTCTCATTGGCCTAAGTTTCTATTTCTTCATTTTTATAGAGTTATTTTAGTTAGTGTAGCTTTATAATATGGTATGCTCTTTGGAAAAGGACGTATTTCTTCATTAATTTAGTTTTGTAACTTTTTTGTTTTTGTTTTTTGTAAGATAATGTTACACAAATACAATTTTAGATGCATTTGTTAGGTTTCTCAAAATGTTATTTTGATTATAAATGCCTTAAATGCATAAGTTAATTTGATAAAAATTGACTTATTTACAGTGAGACCCATACAGGAATGTAGTATATGTATCCTGTATGGGTCTCACTGTAAATAAGTTTTCCTTAGTTATGTTATATTGTTTTTTATTTATGATACTAGGGATTTAGCCTAGAGTGCTCTACCACTGCATTCCCAGCCTGTTTAATTTTGTGACAAGGTCTCGCTTGCTAAGTTGCCCAAGCTGGCCTTGAATTTGTAATCCTCCTGCTCCATTCTCCCCAGTTGCTGGTATTATAGGTGTATACCATGGAGGCCAGCTAGAATTCTCTTATTGATGTATATTTTGTACATTTCTTGTTAGGTCAAATATTAAATGTCTAGTATGTATGTTTTTAAATTTCTTTGATTTTAAATAGGACATACAAATAAAGGGATATAATCCAAATGAGTTTTCCCCCGTTTTTTTAATGACTATCACTGGCTGAGATTTGTATATTAATCTTGTTTTCAGCAATTTAACCATTTGATCTTTAAAATAAGTGATTTTAGATATGAATACTGGAGCTTAAGATCAAAGAATGGGTTAGCAGAATGACTTAAATCACAGTAAGTTTGTGACTGTTTTGTATGTGTCCTTTTGCAATTGTTAAGTATCATTATTTCTACACAAGTGCCTCACAGAAACTTGTGTAGAAAACATGCTTAGCATTATAGTTCAGTTATACTTTGATGCTTTTTTTTTTATTATTATTACCTATGAACCAGTAGAGGAATCCAATTAAAAAGCTATCTGGCTGTTATTAATGGAAAACAAGAGGCAAGCATGTTGGCAGTTTTAGTTTCATGCTTTAATGCAATTTTCATAAAATTTTTTAAATGTAGCACATGAAACACAAAGATGAGTCAAAAGACTTGTATTTTTATCAAGGTAAAATATTTTCAAAAGATTACTCAAAACAATCCAGTCAGTCTCACTATAAAAAGTCCCCTCTGCTCCGTGTGTGTGTGTGTGTGTGTGTGTGTGTGTGTTTTGGTACCAGGGAATAAACCAGGGGCACTTAACCACTGAGTCACAACTCCAGCCCTTTTTTATTTTTTATTTTGAGACAGGTCTCAGGTTCTCACTAAGTTGTTTAGCACCTAAGTTGCTTTGAACTTTTGGTCCTCCTGCTTCAGCCTTCTAAGCCACTAGGATTGCAGGTATATGACATCAGGCCTAGCAAAAAATTCTATTTTAAAAAATACTTTAAAAGTTATTTTTACACTTGGCTTTTGGTATGGGGCTCTTTGCTTGTTTAGATAAATAAGTACAGGTGGTATTTAAGTAATGAGACCATCCTGGGTTTCCTGAAATAAGGGAACACTCAAAATGAATGCCAGTAGGCTGAGATGTGGAGGTGGGGTCTTTGAAAAATGTGGCTTATGTTTTCAAGATTTAACTTAGACCACTGGTTACTTATAACTCAAGTTTGTGAATCTAGTCCAATAATATAGGATAGGTGTTTATGAATCAGTAAGCTTTTTAAAACTAGTAACTTTTTAAGACTTTGGATAAAATTATAAAATCCTGAGGGAATTTAAAGAAAGTATTAAGTGTAACTTTGAGGTATTATAAAAATTTCTCATATTTTCATTTATTTGAATCAGAAAAACTTTTGTTTGTTTTTCTAAATTCCTTAAGATTAAAAAATGTTACTAGTTTGCCTTCAACTTCCAAACAAGGAAATGTATGACTTAATTCACTGTTGGCTTAATCCCACTGTCCTGAGAATTTTCTTTATAGAAACTCTATGGATACTGTTTTTTATTTTTCAAGACAAAGCAACTATATGTAGGTGTGGATGGAAGTTATCTACATCTGAATTTTTTTTTTTAATTCCCCTAACTTCCTGTGATTTTTTTCTTATAAACTTTTTATATTTATTTCCAAATGTATCATATACTGTTTAGGAAAGAATTATAGTGTGAATCATGTTAAATGCTTAATTTTTTTTTTTTTTTAAATTTGGTAGCTGTAGATGGACTGAATGCCTTTACTTTGTTTATTTATTTTTATGTGGTGCTGAGGATTGAACCCAGTGCCTCATGCATGCTAGGCAAGTGCTTTGCTGCTGAACTACAGTCCCCAGTCCCTAAACCCTGTTTTTCTACTAGTTTTCACTTTTGATGCCTATTTTATGATTTCTGTCTATGAACTTATATTTCTTGGTACTTTAACTGTGGGACTGTTTAGAAGCCTGGGAAGAAAGTGAACTTCCTTAGAGGTTGTTTGCTTTTATTTCCACCAGGCAACTGGAGACACTACAACTCTAGGACTTTGAGAAAATAAATTCTCATCATACTTATTGTGAGTTAAGGCCATAGATCTATATAAAGGTGGGTTTGTTTTTATGAAATCTCAAGAGCATACTTTCTGTTCTATTAGCACCAAAGTTCAAGACAGGTAATTTTCCTTGCACTCCTCTGGGGCTACAGACGATTTTCTTATTCACCCATACATTGGTGTTCAGTGCTTTGAGGTTTGAGTTTTATTGAAGAGCTGTGGACTTTGCCTTTTTGTCTTTTCTCACATTCCCCAGCCTCAGGCTATGAAGTTTGAAGCTGAGGTTCATCCAGTTTAGCACTTGTATTTAACTTCCTCCTTTGAGATACTGTCCTTGTTCTTTTTTGGCCTTATTCTTTTTCCAGCATTTAAGATGTTTTTCCCCACCCCTATTTTATTCAACATTTTTGGTTGTTTCTTTGAAAGGGGATGCAGCAGTAATGGTACCTAGCTCTCTGAATACTAGAAGTCCTGATTGCCTTTTTTTTAATTAGTTGCTCAAAACATTACAATGATCTTGCATATCATATATTATACATTTGATTCAAATGGGGTATGAATTTTTATTTTTCCCACATGTACAGATTGCAGGATCACATTGGTTATACAGTCACGTTTATACATGCTACTATATTAGTGTCTGTTGTATTCTGCTGATTGCCTTTTGAACTCCCTATCACACAGCATTTACACAGTATTTTTGTGCCAACAATACTTAATCTAGAATTATCATTTGATTAAGATTATAAATTTTAACTAATAATAAAATTTTTTCTTAGAATTAGTTACCTTCCTTTCTGAAAATAAAGACATCTGTGGTTCAGTTTTTAGGTCCAGTCATAAATCATACAAAGCTAACTTTAAAAAGTCTTTTACAAGATGATACAAATGGAATTTTGGTATTTTGGGCCATGAAAAGAGGAAGTAGGAGAAATAAGTAAAACAATAAGGGAGAATATTTTGTTACTTTATACTTTAATAAAATAAGAATATTGGCATTTTTGAAAAGCTAGCATGGTGCTACAGCTGGCAACTACTACTACTGTGTTGGAGTGTTTTTATTATTTTTTCAAATATATTATTGATTGTTAATTAACCACTAGGGGCCATAAAATCTAGATAACTTTTTTTTTTTTTTTTTAGGGAGATACTTTATAAGTCAGTTTCTTCTTACTACTTGAAAGTGAGCTAAAATTATTTCTCCAGCCTTAATTTTCTACCAAAAGTTTCCTGAAGTAGGGAGATTTCAGGCTAGTTTTTCAGTCTGTGGAGCATGAATGCAGTGACAGTGAATGTGTTTTTTTTTTTTCCCCTCCTGGTAAGATGATGGAAGGCATACTAGAAGATTATGTTAAAAAGTTGTTTTTTGTGG
Source organism: Marmota monax (assembly GCF_021218885.2). NCBI lineage: Eukaryota > Metazoa > Chordata > Mammalia > Rodentia > Sciuridae > Marmota > Marmota monax. The sequence continues at coordinate 23,508,296 of NW_026692781.1, forward strand.
CTGTGCATAGCTGATACTTCTGAAATGTTGTTAATTCAGAAGTTTTCATAGTAATCTAGATTTACAAGTACAAAAAGCAATTTGAGAAGGGTCTTCAAGATCATTGGAGCTACTACCATGCTGAAATTGCAGTGTACTTAGGATGTCATTCTTTAAAGTATATTTTACTTTTAGCTCCAATAACATTGCACCTTTCAAAAGAACTTAGGAAAGGAATTGATCTTTGATTGTTCTTTGGGAGGAGGGGAGAAGGCTGAAAATAGATTTCTTCCTTCAGTTACACTTTTATATTCAGCTACAAGCTTAAAATAGGAAGCCTGGTCTTATTATAACTTTGCTGTCAGTAGCCAAATTAATTGTCTCAGAACAAACCAGTACAGATTATAGTTGGAAATTTAAGGATAAAGATGTTAGATACTATATCATGCCACTTACCATAACACATTCTAGGTGGATTATTTACTTAAGTGAAAGGTTTTAACTATTAGATTAAGTATAGGAGAACATCTATGTATTGTTTAGGTGGAAAGAGTATTTCTAAGCATGGCACCCAAGGCAAAAACTAATAAGGCTAATGCCAGACTGAGGTGGGAGGCACCATATATGATGGAGAATTAATAATTAATACTCCTAATACATTAAATAATTCCTGAAGTCTGAAATTCGTAAGAAAATGAAACAGACATTATAAACTTTAATAATTCATGTTTTCATACATGTACTTTGGATAATGATGTCCATCACATTTCACCATCACTGCTAACCCCCTGCCCCCTCTCTTCCCGCCCCCTTCTGCCCTATCTAGATTTCCTTTATTCCTCCCATGCTCCCCATCCCTACCCCACTATGAGTCAGTTACTTTATATCAGAGAAAACATTTGGCATTAGGTTTTTTGGAATTGGATAACTTCAGTTAGCATTATCTTCTACATCTCCATCCATTTACCTGCAAATGCCATGATTTTATTCTCTTTTATTGCTGAGTAATATTCCATTGTGTATATATGCCACATTTTTTTTTAACCATTCATCTACTGAAGGGCATCTAGGTTGGTTCCACAGTTTAGCTATTGTGAATTACAATTGTAATAAGAATTGTAATGCATTCAGCTGTTGTTTATTTAAAAAATAAAATCAATTAGAAAGACAAACAAAAAAGAAAATTAAACAAATTCCTTAAGCAAGCAGATTTTAAAATAAGTCAAAACCATAACAAAAAAGTTCAGTTTTATAGTCAAATAAATGCAAATTATAACCAAATGATATTGGTAAACTTTAAAAAGATAATAACCAGTGTTGGGCAAGATTCTAAGAATGGGCTCTTCATAAAATTGTAGTATGATGTAGAATAACTTTTCTAAGGAGTAATTTGGTGAAAGGCATAAGTTTCTTAAAATTTAGTTCTATGACCTAACAAGTCTATGTCAAAAAATAATTAGATATATGTGAAAAAATGTATATTTAAGAATACCCTATGTAACTGTGTTTGTAGTATACTGAAAACGAAGGTAGTTTAATTTCTGGAGTGAGATTGTTCAAATAATGTATTATTCTTTCCTGTAATGGGGTATTATATGACTAGTGAAAAATTATATTATAAAGTACTTTAAAATTTATTTATTCATCAACAAATATTGAGCATCCAGTGCACACTAGATGTATCTGGCAAGTCTCTGCCTTAATATATGATTAAAATATAGCATACATTAAGTGAAAAAAGAATATTGCAAATCTGTATTTACATATATACTTAAGTTTATATTGTATACTGAGAAATATTATTAGTCTATATTAAAATATCAGTAGTCATTCTAGATGGAAAGATCGCATGCTTGGTTTATTTTCTTCACTTGTATATTTTCAAAAAATTTAAATAAGAAAAATTATTATCAATAAAGGTGGAATGCCTGGAGAAAAAATGAATATCTGATTTTCTTTTCTTTAATGAAAGGAAAACAAGACTGACACTGACAACTTGTGCCAGGTGTGTTTCCTCATTTCTTGTTAGAGTCCTTTATAGTAGTGCTATCCTCCCATTTGTCTCTTAGAAGGCTCTGAGCAATTTTTGCTTGTCCAAAGTCACAGAGCTGGTAAGTGATGAAGCAGGACTATATCTGAGTAAATGACAGAATTTTCTAGTTTAAAGAATTAAAGGTTTTGAGTTTAGGATGACATTTACTATTTTAGTTTAAGGTGTTTGGTCAACTATCGGCTCTCTTGGCAGTGTCTAAAAATTATTGAATCATGGAAAGGTAGAATTAGATTACTCTTACTAGCGATTAGTCTCCAAGACCTTGATTTTTCCAGGATAGCCCTAATTTTTGATAATTTTGTTTTACTTAGGTGATTTGATTATAAGTTTAACTCAAATCATTGAATTTTGAATCTAAGAATTTTCATTTCAGTTCACACTTAAAAATGCTTTTTAACTTTTAGTTAGGAAAGTATTTTCACCATATCATATTATTAAATCCTTTGGTTTTTCATCAGAAAAAATGAGATGTGAGTTATATAATATTCTTTACTTTTTCAAATTATCCATAAACTCCATTTAGCCCCCCTCTCCCCCCTGCAAAAAAAAGAGAGAAGAAGAAAAAGAAAACATATAAATAAGTTAAGTAAAACCATGATGACTATTTTGAATAGTTTGGGCTCTGCAAAATGGTAAATAAGTTAGTTTTCTTCCAAAATTTGGCAATTGGAGTGACCATCCTGATTTTTTGTGAATATTGTTTCATTATACAGTGATATGAAATATTTGTATTCTTTAGTGATACCTTTTATGCATCAATGAAATATAAATGCTTATGATTTTTATAACTTTATTTTGGATATCTAGCTCACTGTTAATGAAGCAGCTGCCCAACTCTGTGTGAAAGATAATGCCTTGCTTACAAGAAGAGATGAACTTTTTGCTCTGGCTAGGCAGATTTCTCGAGAAGTCACCTATAAATATACTTACAGAACCACCAAGTAAGTGTTAACTAATTGACGGTATTTTTGCATTGCCTGATAGAAGTGGTTTGAAACACCATCCATTGATTGAATATGAGCATTTTTGAAAAGATGAAAGTGTGATTTTGATGGTTTTTCAAAACACTATTGTTTAAATTACTTTATAATTAAATTTAATCTTTTAACTTGCACATAAAAAGATAAAAATTGTGCATATTAAGAAGTACCTTATGATCATTATATGTTTAAATCAAGCATTTATCATTTTTTAATGATGAAAACATTTAAAATCACTTTATTTTTCGAAATACATAGTACATAATTGTTATTCATGTATTCATAATTGTGTCTGTCACCCTACTGTGTAAATAAACACCAGAACTTTTTTCTTCTAACAAAGTGATTTTTGTTGTTTTGTTTAATTCTCCTCTTGTCTTCCTTTCTTTTGAAAGATATAGTTTCCCGGTATGTTAATGTTGTTCTTACAGGTAGTTTAAACATTTTTCTCATACTTATTTTGGGTTTGGGGATGTTGATGTGATTCAGAAAAACTTTTTAGACTTATTTGCATACCTACAACTACATGAACTTTTTGAACTCTCTGAGGAAACAAAGTGATTCCTTTTGCAAGGTGCTTGCAGTCTTGAGATTGCCTGAATGTAAAAAAAGACTATAGACTAGTATTTTAAGGGAGATACTTTTAACAAATTGAATATAAAATGTGAGTTTGAAATAAAAAACATAAAGTTGAAAAGAATGATGATTTCAAAATTTATTGTAAACACACCATATTCTTCTTTATCTTATCTTCACTTTAGTCTCTAAGCATTGTCTGTAGGTGTAGGATCATTTTTATTTTGTTCACTTGGTACTGCCAGTTCATTGTTTGCTTGTCTCTGTGGATGCAAATGAACACTTGTATTAGAGTAACTCTGGTTGTTTGTTAAATTCACATCCTGAACACCCTTCCCAGCCTTAATAAGTCAATCTGTGGAGATGGATCCTTGGAATTTTAAGTTTTTACAGGTATTGCAAATGATTATTGTACATACTGAATTTGAAGTTTACTACTATATTATAGGCATTTGCTGTCATTTACCATTGTTTTCTCAAACTCACAGTGGCTTCATTTTCTGCCCTATCTGGGCATCTACATATTTGCCAACATATAGTAAGTAAAATTATATAGAGTAACAGGATAAGAATATACAGCAATATGGGATTATTTCCAAGATTTTTTTTGAAGTTGGATAATCAAAAACTGATTTTAGTGATTTTTTCATTTTCAGTGCTGCATTATACAAAACTTCGAGTATTTTATTTAGATGATTTTCTTTAATCAAAATAATACATATATATGATGTAAGAAGTCATATAGTACACAAGGTTTATCATGAAACAACAGTTCCTGTCCTCTGCCACCTTCCCATTTCACACCATAGAAGCAACTGCCTTCAATAATGTTAGCTGGTTTTTGTATATTTTTTAAGTTAAATCTATTTTATTTTACTTTTTTCTTAAATATTTATTTTTTAGTTTTAGGTGGACACATTATATTTATTTTTTATTTTTATGTGGTGTTGAGGATCGAACCCGGCATCCCGCGCATGCCAGGCAAGTGCGCTACTGCTTGAACCACATCCTCAGCCCCAGTTAAATCTATTTTAAATATATTAATACTTTAATATAATTTAGAAGCCCAAACTATAAAAAGATAGTAAAAAAAAAGATTCACTTCCATTCCTGACTCTTACTCTATTCTAACCTTCCCCAATCTAGGAATTTTAATTGTTTTATTTTCATCCTTCCAGTTTGTTTATGCATTTGTAAACAAATACAAGTAATGCTATCTTTTCACCTCTTTTTTTTAAATAAAAGCATGTATCTACAATGTTCTTTATTTTGCCTTTATTTAACTTAACATAAGAGAACTGTCTATATTAGTACATACATACACACACACATATATATTCCTTATTTTTTACAGCTGTAGGCATTAATTATGTGAATGTACCATTTAATTGGTCCAGTGCCCTACTAATGTACACTTGAGTTGTTTTGGGTCTTCTTTTATTAGAAATAATAACATTATAACACCATACATATTTTGTTGATTGTGAAATATATTTTTTTTCACGTTTTCACATCTTTTATATTAAGGTATTAACAGTTGAAGACTATCCATAGTTTAGTTGGCAAGAATATTTCAGGGTGGTATATGAAATAATTGTGTATCCTAGAATTGAAGAAGTGACATTTCATATATGTGTTTCTACCTCTGGGATAGATTCCCAGCAGAGAGATTTCTGAGTTAAGAGTAAGTACATCTGTAGTGTCAGTAGATAAACAAAATGCACTTTAATCTCATATAACCTTAAGCATTCATCTTAAATGGTCATTTTTTTTCTTTAATTATTTGTACTGAGTCATAAAAGGATATCCTCTATTTTTAAAAAATTTCTGGTATGTAATCATCATGAAATATTTATTGAGTGCTTTTTCTGTATACATGTATACATTTTAACTTGAAATATGAAATAATGTTGTCTATATATTCTCTTAATATTAATTTGAAAATGATGAAAAATCTTTTTTTCATTATTTGAATGTTTGATATAAGTATGTCATTTCTTATATTGGGGCTTCAAGATTATGTGTTTTGGGAGAAGGTTCTAGACTAAGATGCCTTAGGAATGAAATTTCTTATCTTCTGAAGTTTTTCTCTTCTCTCCCCTTCCCCTTAGGTCAAAATGTGGTGAAAGAGATGAATTATCCCCAAAGAGAATTAAAGTAGAGGTATGGTTACATGTAATGTTTTCAAATACTATTAATGTTTACTTTTGTTTTAAGATGCTTAAAAATAGAGTTTTACTAGTTCAGACTCCCCCCCAAAAAAAGGTGGTTCTAAAAAAATGCACTGAAAAACAATATATAATTTTGTTACTCTGAAGTATCTATAGTATTTTGAACTAGCAAACGAAGCAAATTTTTAAAAGGAGACTATATTGTCTACATTGATGTCCATTCAGTTTATCAGAGGATGCAAAAAATTTGTGTCTTACAGATTTAAAACTCTTTGTGGGTTAAACAATTACTTTTATAATCTTCCTTATATCATTAGTCATCAAATACATTCAGAAGAGCTGACTTTTTAGTTTTTTTATATTAACTATCTGAGGAAAATAATTCAGTAGTTGCAAATCATAGAAACTTTACTGTAATTAATGGCTTTTGTAAAGGACCATGGTTGAGACTTCTTATTTTAGACTTGCAAGTGGTAAGGCGGGAATTAAGCAACAAGAATGTATTTTCTTCTTAGGGCTCTCAGAAGTATAGAATGGTTTCGGAACTATTGTTCTGAAAATCTAGACTACAGCAGAATGGAAATTTGAAGTCAGATGGCTCCGTCTTTCTTCCTTTTTTATGGGATTTTGTGCACTCTTAGCCATCATATTTTAATTTCAAGTTAAAGCAAGTGAGTTATGCTTGACTGCCCTAAATTTCTATCATAACCTAATATTTTTATGGCAATGATCCTTTATTTATATCAAAGCCAGAATTATTCTATAAAAACATGCATTTCTCTCTTGCTTAAATCTCCCCAGTGGCTTTCTCATATATTTAGAATAAAATCTAAACTATTCTGGAGGTGTCTAAGATCCTATATGATCTGACTCTAGCTTGCTTCTCTTACTATGTTTGCTTCTATATTTTTCTACTCTCTCTTGTGTTCTAGCTATGCTGATCGCTGTTGTGTTCCTGGATTGTGCCAATCTGTTTGTGTTTCAGCACTCTCCTTTGTCTTGCCTCCTTATTTTCTCTAAGCAGCTGTATGTTGCATCTGAGTTTCTACTGACTTCCCTGCCTCCCTTTCTGAAGGAGTTCCTGAACTGCAAAAATCATACTCAGGCTATTATGGGTTTTTTGCTGGCTTTCATAGCACTTACTACTGTTTGGTGGAATGGTTACGTGTTTGTGTTTAATTTAGTATCATTTGTGTCATTGGATGAGAACAGGGCTCTTTTCTTGTGTGTCCACTACGTATACTCGGTTTGCAACAATGCCTTGCACTTAATAAAATCTGTTGGATGAAATAATGAATAGCTGTGGACAAGCACCTTCAATTTCTAAAAACTATCCTAAAGCAATAGTTAACAAAGAAGGGAAGTATTTTGTTCCCCAAAGGGCACGTCTTTTAAAAAGTTGTTTTCATGCTTGTCATATATTCACTGTTAGCTGTGGAGTAATGTTTAAGACGAGTTAATCTCAAATGCCTGTCAGAAAATTTGTTGAAATTGTCTAAAAGATTACATTGAAAGATAAACCAGTGTAACAGTTTTATCCTATTGCACCCTGGGATGAGAGTTTAAGAGATCTCTGTGCACTTAGCTGTTAACGACTTATTGCTGCTGTCAGAGAAGGAAGGTGAACATAGTAAACTTGTTGCTGCTAAGGTCTGTGCCGTCGGATAATTTAAAGGAAGGAAGTATTAATCCTACTTAGTGGCCAGGAAGAATAGTCATCTGCTAGACTAGAAATACATCTACATCAGTTTTTCAGTATTGACCTTCAGTGTGATTGTGATTCAGGCTGCTCTCACACTTAAGCCCTGCTTTCCCTTTTTATCTAGCCATAGAGATCATTATTGAACACTGAAATTTGTAGTCTTGAATGGTTTAAGCTGCTTTTTTTTAGTTGTTGATGAATCTTTATTTTATTTATTTTTATGAGGTGCTGAGGATCGAACCCAGTGTCTCACACATGCTAGGCAAGTGCTCTACCACTGTGCTACAACCCCCAGCCCTGCTGTTTTTATTTGACTGTATTTAGTCTTATTCTCTCAGCAGCCCTGATCTGAAATTTAAGCAAATGGTTTCTTACAGTGTTTTGAGTTTCTTATTAGAAGTCCAGAGTGTTGGGTTATAGCATTAGATGTGAACCTTCTATTCCTTTGAAACATTCCACTAGAGATCATTCAGATATCATTACATATGATGTTTGTTGTTTTATTAGAGTTCGCAAAGCCACTTGAACAGTTCTGGATTCAAATTTAAATAATCAGTGTTTCCTTTTCCTGTGAATAACAATTCTATTCCTTCCTAAATAAGACATGTAACTAATCAGTATCAAACTTCTTGCATTCTTCTATAAACACTGTACTCTTGATTTTGTTTCCAACATATAAAGGCTTTAGCTTTGAATTTAGGACAGTGATTCACTTTTAGTTGTAGTTTTGTTTTTAATTTTGTTTTGTTTTTGCCTAGTTTTTCAAAAGAATTTATGAATCATCAGTATCTCTTTGAAAGTGTCTTTTGTGTGTGTGTATGTGTGTGTGTGTGTATAACGTATATAGTGTAATCTTTTTCAAAATGTGCAGTCTTGGTTTAAACCCTTGTCTAAATTCTGTTGCAGTGTCATCTAAGAGTTTTAGGTACTAGAGTTGATCATTTGATTCTGGAAGCTAATAATGAGGTGTAGCTAGTGTTGGCTATAAAGGTTTCTACTGTTTTATGACTTCTCACTGAATGTGAGTGGTTTATTTATGTCTATCTCCTATGTGACTAATGAGGAGAAGGAAACTTTCTGACATGAGAAGGGATATGTGTAGGGTTTTACTGAAGAGGTATTTGAACTGGGTTTTAAAGGGACAGAGGATTTAAGAAGTTAGGGATACCCTTGGGGGTTTGGGGTAGTGTTAACACCAAAAGTAAACTTAAACTATCATGGACAATATACAGAGGTAAGAAAATACCAGGTATGTTTAGAGACAATAAGTAGAATAGTTTGTTTAGATATGTAATTGACATAGGATACCACATAGATAAAACTAGAAAGATTTTAGAACTTTTGAAATACTTTTACTCTTATTTCATTTTACTGCTTGTTTTTTGATTCTCAGCTTATTATTATTTTTTAAAGAAAATAATATGACAGATTCCTAATTACTAGGTCCAAATTGAAACAAGTTCTTCTATAATCTGTCAACAACCAGTAAGCATACATGCCAAGTTGCCCATTTTTTCATCTTAAAAAGATAATCTTTACAGTAAACAAAAATAAATGCAATGTTCAGTAGGTAAAATAGAAATGATATCAAAATAATATATAAGGGAAAAAGAAAAATTTTCTTGCTTGCTATTATCAGTGCATTAAAGTACACAAGTAAAAGTAATGTATTGTTCAAGTTCAGTATAATATTTCCTTGTTATATTTCCCTGGTCTGTACTTGAAGAGTTGGGTGGAGTGAAGCTTTAAAAATACTTCTCTGATTTTTCTTCCCGGAAAGCACTTATGTTGTATGTTTTTCTCTCTTGAGGACAGCTACTGTTTGATTTTTGTCTTTTTAATATTAGTATTAAATATTAGTATACATTGTATAGAAGTGCTCAGGATAACCTGTTGTCTTTAAATACTGCTCTTCCTTACAGGGTATTTTAGACATTTTAAAAAATAGAGTCTTTGATCTTTATTTCTTTAATTCCTATAGTAAATGAGATAGCCACAAAGGAGAGAGAGGAAAAAAAAAGAAAAAAAAAAAAAAAGCCTGCTAGCTTGTGTAGGGTTTATGGAAACTACCACTTGTAGAGAACTTCTAGGGAAAGTACCTCTTCATCCTTATGTGTTACTTACTAAGGCTTGGGAACACTTCTGCCCAGAATAGATGAGCAGCTTGTGTGAATCCATTTTAAGCCTAAGTGAAAACAAAGTTATGTGTATTCTTATTCTTTTTTATCAGGGACTCCAAATCTTGTTGTGGGGCAGTTATAAAAACAATTACTTTTTATTCACTGTTATGTGCCATGCTCTGCTAGGCATTGAAATTTATTATCACAAAACTTCTTTTCTGTCCTCTATAAAAGCTTTATGATTTTTCATTTTACAGCCAATACTGACCCAGAAAGGTCCAGTAACTTACCCAAGTTGTCACCTTGCTATCCAGTAGCAGAATTAGGGTTTCCAAACTTTGTTTCACTTCTCAACTTCAAAGGAAAGCCACCTTTCTAAGTAATAATGAGTATTCACAAAGTACCTCAGGTATGCAAAAAAACACTATTGGGTTTGGACCTGTCTAGGGTATGAAGGGCAAGTACACATAGAGGACTAGTGGTCTCTGAAGAAGAGGAGGAATGGCAGTTATTATTTTCTAATCCAGGGAAGCTTATGTAGTAAACATCTGTAAGTTTTGAGTAGAAAATTTTAACAATGTAAATGACAAAATGCATTATATATAAGCTGTATGATTTGCTCATTGTTTAGAATGAATAAAAACTGTGTTAGGAAGATATAGTAAATCAAGAAAAAATAGTCCAATTGATTTATACACTCCCTATGACAGAACATTTTTAAGATGGCTTGACAGCTAGTTAAAGGAATAAAAAATGAAGAGCCAGAGACCATGACTCTCTTCTTTTATTCTAAATTTTTTAAAAATTTAGTTAAAAGTAGATTTAGTTGGTGCCTTTTTCAATAACAAGTGCCATGAATAAACTCATTACCTCCAGTTTTTCAAGGAGCATCTTAGAAGGGATGAATGGTATGTAAAGCCACCAGTCTCAGGACTGGTGATGGCAGCTGACTAAATGAACTAATACTTGGTTCATATCTCATCAGTAAATTTTCTTCACTTATTGGAATTGCTAGAAATAAGGCAGAGATGGGAGGTGACAGCTTTTTTGACTCTGTGGGGTTAGGGGAGCAAGCAGTTAGAGACAGCCAGATGATAGAAATGAAATTTGTTAATAGAACCCAGAAAGAGAACTGGGGATTGAAGAAAGACTTAGAGGAAACATCTGCTAGTAGGTTCCAGTAGGGCGGGGGTGGGGCTGTGAGAAGCAGGAGGGAAGAGGGTCAGAATATCCACCTACGCTGTTACTAAGCTTGTTGGGAAAAAAAAAAAAAAAAGCTGGTCTGATTTGATGAAGACTCTTCTCTCTGGATCAGAAAAACAGAAGCTTTACAATCTGCTATTCATACAGAAAGTATGAGTAGAAAAAAGGAAAATGCACATGTGGCATTGAGAACATCTGCTGTAACAAATCATTTAAAGATAGTTAAGTAGTTACTTTAAAGCAACTTGCTGGTGGTGTTTGGTGGAAAAGATGAGGAGAGTGAGGGTAGAGACCAATGGTGTGAGAATAATTAGGTCACAAACAGCATTCCATCCTATATCTTTTATTTTCTCAGTGCTGAGACCTAAACTCTCATCATGATTAATGGCAGCAGCCAAGAATATGACATGGAGATAAATTGCTCATAGCATGGTACAGCTGGTGCCTGAGGAAAAACGCTTAAAATTAAAGTCCTGCACCGAACATAATGTGAAAGAGACCAGTTTCTTGGGAATGTTCTCATTTTTATTTATTTACTTAGTTTTTGATAGACCTTATTTTATTTATTTATATGCAGTGCTGAAAATCCAACCAGGGACTCAAAACATGCTAGGCAAGTGCTCTACATTGAGCCACAACCCTAGCCCCTCTCACTTTTATTTCTAAGTCACATATTTTGAATAGCTTAAGCCTACTATACATCTCATGAAGTAATAGCTACTCAGTCCTAGTTTTCCCATCTAAGATGAACTGTCAAGACTGGAGGAAAAAATGAAATAGATTAATGTACTGATTGTGGATATTATTGGTTACTTGGATATTGTAATTTATGATTCATTGTAAGCTATTATTTCTCTTTATTAATGATTGAGCAGTACACATTTTCGAAAAACTATCACATGCAGAGTTTGGAGTTCCACTCTTCCAACCTCTCAGTATTCTCTTAGCTGAATAATCCTGACAGTAGTAATACCATATATTTGTATGGCACAATTTGCCATTTGTGCTGCTGTTGAATCATTACAAATCTCCCCTGGGCAGGGGGTGGGGTAATCCCCCCTTAAAAGTTGGGACCAGTTGAAAATGAAGTTAATTTTATTTCCTGAGACCACACATCTGGTACTAACATGCAAGCTCTTCAAAAATAGTATTGAGATATTGAAACATTTGGGGGTTTCTGGCTGGGTACACTCTGCTCAGAGACTGCTGATGATCTAGTAACTCCACAGTCTGGATTTCCAACCCTGATTTTGCCCTAAGCTCCAAATTCATTATGCCTATTTAGCTGGAATATATGTGTGTGTGTATGTATATATGTCTCACCAGCCTTTATATTCAGTATGTCCCTAATTGAATTAGTTGATTTTTTTCACCTCACCTCAAACCCCCTGGCCCAGAGTTTCATATTGTAGCAGACGTTGCTACCAGACTCCCAGTTGCCTAATCTCAGGGATTTATTTCTTTGCCACATCTGCTACTGTTCAGGACTAGGGTGCTATTCTCCAACTCCATCATAGCCCTCTAACCAGTCTCCCTACCTCCATCTTTGACACCATCACATTCAGCCTGGCCTTTCTTAAGTGCAGATTTTACACTTTCTTCTCTAAGACTTTTAATCACTTCTTTTTGCATTTAAGATAAAACCTAAAATTATATATATATATATATATATATATATATATATTGTAGGTGGATACAGTGCCTTTATTTTATTTATTTATTTTTTCAATGGACCTTTATTTTACTTACTTACATGTGGTTCTGAGACTCGAACCCAGAGCCTCACATGTGTGAAGTATGCACTCTACAACTGAGCTACAACTCCAGCCCCTAAAATTCTTAATGAAGCTTAAAAGTTCTCACCAGATCGTCTCTAGGTTTTTATCTAAGCTGCTCTCTTTCTAGAAAACTCTCTTCCTTCAAGTCTTAACCTTGACATCATGCCCTCTAAGGAGCTTACTCTGCCATAGTGCCTGAGCTGGGCCCCAGATCTCTGTCTGTTTCCCTCTCAAGACTGTTTGTTAAGAAAGCAGAAAGTGTGTCTCTTTTTACCATTGTACCCCATGTCAGCAGTGTGTGAACCAGTTACATGGCATTTTTGTTGAGTCAATAAGCTTGTTTCTAGATTTCCAGAGTGCTTTTCACTAAAACAGTCCCTGACAAATATGCTCAACATTCTCTTGCTGGTTTTAGTATGAAATATCTAGTTCATATGAAATATCTATTCATACTCATTCTAAGATGTCCACACTATGGAAATATCGCTAAAATTTATCCATTTTCCTCTGTATGATAGAGAGATAATATATCACTATAGCATGATGTTTTCTTTACTCCAACTAAATCTGGTAGCTTTTTGGATAATCTGAGTAAATATAAGTAACAAATATTTAGTAGGAAATACTTATGTGCCATGCATTTTGGCAAGTATTTTTCATATACTATTTGTTAGGTACTATTGCTATTTTATAGATGAAAAAACAAACAGGTGAAATAGTCTGCCCTGTATCTCAGAAATAGGTAGTAGAATTGGGTTTCGAACTCAGCATAAGTCATACATTTAAAGCCACCTCTTATAAAACAGAGAAGTAACATCAAAAAACAAACCTGTAAAGAACTCAAAAATCTTAACACCAAAAAAGCCAAATAACCCAATCAATAAATGGGACAAGGAACTAAATAGACACTTCTTAGAAGCTGATATACAATCAACTCAACAAATATATGAAAAAATGTTCAACATCGCTAGCAATTAGAGAAATGCAAATCAAAACTACTCTATGATATCATCTCACTCCAGTCAGAGTGGCAGCTATCTATTAAGAATACAAACAACAATAAGTGTTGGCGAGGATGTGGGGAAAAAGACACTCATACATTGCTGGTGGGACTGCAAATTGGTACAGCCAATATGGAAAGCAGTATAGAGATTCCTTGGAAAACTGGGAATGGAACCACCATTTGACCCAGCTATCCCACTCTTTGGTCTATACCCAAAGGACTTAAAAAAGCATACTACAGGGACATAGCCACATCAATGTTATAGGAGCACAATTCACAATAGCTAAATTGTGGAACCAACCTAGATTCCCTTCAGTTGATGAATGAATAATGAAAATGTATGTGTGTATAAATGTGTGTGTGTGTGTGTGTGTCACACACACACAATGGAATACTATTCAGCATTAAAAGAGAGTAAAATCATGGCATTTGCAGGTAAATGGAGCTGGAGAATATAATGGTAAGTCAAGTTAGCCAGTATATAGCCTTCTCTGATATAAGGATGCTGATTCATAATGGGGTTGTGGAGGAGGAGCATGGGTGGATTAGACGAACTCTAAGTAGAGCAAAGAGTGGGGAAGGAAAGGGAAGGAGCATGGGTGTAAGAAAGATGGTGGAATGAGATGGATATTATTACCCTAAGAACATGTATAAAGACAGGAATGGTGTGACTCTACTTTGTATACAACCAGAGATAAGAAAATGTGTGCTCTATATGTGTAATATGAATTGTAATACATTCTGCTGCCATACATAGCAACTTAGAATTTAAAAAAAAAACTGTAATTGTTATTGTTTCATGAAGGTAATTGTTATTGTTTCATTGTAGGATTTTATAGACTGAGCATAGACTTGAAAGTCAGTTATCCACAGCAATAAAATCAGGATAACCTCGGGTTGTTTGTGGGGAGGAATAATGTACATAAGTATAGAACATAGGAACTGGTACTTTGTATGCGCCTATAAAGTGATAGCTGCTCTTATTGTTGTTTTTCTTCCAAGTCTTCTACCACCTTATCTCATTGAACTTTCAAACTTAAATGAAGGTTTGCTAAGACTAAGTTGGGTTTTTAGGAATAAATTCCTAGAAGAAAAATAGAATAGATAAGAAAAAGTGTACTTTTCCTTTAGTCTAGATTATGTACACTTAAATAAAGTTTTTTCTAGCTCACCTAATGATTATGTTCTATACATTCCAAATATCAGTGTAGGGACTTAGAAAGCTGGCTGTTCTCAATACTTTAAAGATAATGATTGTATATAAAATCACCATGAAACTTATATAAGGCTATTTCAAGATGGTAAATGTATTTGCTTTTGACTTCATTATATTATTTCATGTTTCCGAATTTAAAAATAGCATATTAGTTGTTATTTAGGGGATAAATTTTGGTAGATGAAATATTTGAAAATATGGGCTCCGCAATGGAGAAATAATTTTTTGAAAAGAACATGATGGAAGAAGTTTTTTGAATCACTATCTTACATCTCAAGTAATGGAAACTATTTTTTGTTGTTGTTGTTGTTATTGCATTTAATGATTCATCCTCAGTTACATAATCAAACAGCAGAAGAAATGTGTGTTTTGGAGTTAATGACAGTTTCTGTGAGGAATCCAGTCCTTCAGTAGCTTTCCTTAAAGTTACTATACACCATCATGATGTTTTGTAGTTTTGAAGTTCACATGGAGCAGTAAACAGGCAACTAAAAGAAACTTGAAAGTAATAGGTGGATTAGCCCAAATACTTGTCAAGTATAAAACAAATAATTTGTTGAAGCATTGTCCAGTAATAGAGTTTCTACAAATAGGCCCTATTTCTCTCATTTAATCCTCACAACAACTCTGATAGGTTCTATTGTCCTCATTTTTTCATAGGAGAAAACTGACATTCAGGATTGTTACATTTGCCCATGCAAAGTCACATAGCTCCTAAGCGGTGGAACTGGAAAACAAGTACAGGTCTTTCCAGTTCTAAAGGCCCATTGCCTGCTATGATAAAACAGAAATCACAAGCCAGCATGGAAGAATTCTTAGGAAATTTAGATTGGAATTATTGGATAGGACTTACAAATTTTTTTCTTAGTTTGAACCTTTACCACATTAAATATTAACAAAATTAATTTCAGATAGATTGGAGAGTTATATTTAAGGAAACAAATAAGCAAAAAACCAGGCCTGGGGTTGTGGCTCAGTGGTAGGGCATTTGCCTGGTATGTGTAAGGCACTGGGTTTGATTTTTCAGCACTGTATATAAATAAATAAAATAAAGGTCTCTCAACAACTAAAATAAGAAGGAGAAGGAGGAACAAAGACCCAAAAATTGCCTTATAAAAACTAAGAGTAGATTTGAGTACAAAGTAGAATGCCTTCCTTTCAGAATTCTATAGCAATAGAAGAAATCACAAAATAAAACAGAAGTTCATACAACTATAGTATGTAAATTACAAAAAATTTTTGAGTATCAAAATAAAAATAAATTTGCAATTTTTTAAAAAAACCTAACAGTACCAAGACAAAATGTCACATATTGCTTATATTATAACCCAGTTAAGGCCTTTCGGCATAGTTTGTAAGAAGACATAAAAAATGGCATCTGTTTGTAGTAATTCTACTTCTCAAAACTTTTTATAGTGGCTAATCTCACCTAGAAAATGCTGTGTCCATGAAAATATTTTTGCAGTGTTTTTTTTTTTTTTTGGCTGGGTGGAGGTGCAGTTCTGGAGATTGAACCCAGGGGCGTTTGACCCACTGAGCCATATCCCCGGCCCTCTTTTATATTTTATTAGTTGCAGGATGTTGCCGAGTTGCTTAGGACCTCACTAAGTTGCTACATCTGGTTTGAACTCAAGATCCTACCTCAGCCTCCTGAGCTGCTGGGATTACACCATGCCTGGCTTTGCAGTGTTTTTAATACCAGAAATTAAGAAAAGAATCTAAAATGTCCAATATGAGGATAGTGTAATTGAACAACTAGTTGAAGTTTTATGGAACCATTATAATGATAATAAAATTTGCTTTCTTTTTTAAAAAAAATATTTATTTTTTAGTTATACATGGACACAATATCTTTATTTTATTTTTATGTGGTGCTGAGGATCGAACCCGGTGCCTCATGGATGGTAGGCGAGCGCTCTATCTCTGAGCCATAACCCCAGCCCTAAGGTTTGCTTTCTGATAGAAAAAAAATAGTGATGATTATATTCTTCTTCATTTTTATTTGTGTTTTTACTGATATTACAGTTGTAGAATATAAGGTACCATAAAAAATTAAAAATGAAATACTATTCATTAAAACCTTAACTGTGATTATTCAAGTATTGAGTTTAAGGTGGTTTCATTTGCTTTATTATCTGAATTTTTGATATTATTTTGTTTTTTACAAACTTAAATATAAAGGATATATTCTTTACCCACAGGATGGGTTTCCAGATTTCCAGGATTCTATGCAAACACTCTTTCAGCAGGCTAGAGCCAAGAGTGAAGAACTCGCAGCCCTTAGTTCACAGGTAAATAAACTACCAGTTATCATATCATCATAATATCTGTAGGTTAAAAAATAAATGGCTGCTTCACCTACTCTCAGTTTTAGGTTTCTGAGGACTAAATTTATTTCTGGTTGTTTTTAAAATGTCATTTGATCCATAGCTGTAGCCACAGGATAGCAATAACAACTTGATTTGCTTCATTAACAGAATCTGATGTGGGACTACTTATTTATTCTTTGTGGTTTGTAGGAAGTTAGACAAGAGTCTCTACTCAAGAAAATTCAAAAGAATAAATTTAGTATCAGAAAATCAGTCATGTTGATCATGGCTCCATATAATATAACTCTGAAATAAAATAGCATTAGTTCTCAATAAAATATTGGTAGTCAGTATTATAATTATTGTTGTAACTCATTTAAATTCAAGAAGAAGAAATGTTACTATGTACCATCATGTGCTTTTGCTATCATTTATGTATGTTCACTGAAATGAACATTAAAAATATTACTTCTGCAGACATCTTTTAGAAAGTACTATAAGTGATAACTTTTTGAGCTTTTCCCTAGTGACTTGTTTTTATTCAAATTTAGTACTGCCAAATTTTATATTTTCATGGTAAGAGGATGAAAAATACATTTCCCTCTCAGAAATGTTTGCTGAATGTTATCAATTGATAAGTTTAAATGAGATGAAGTTATGATTACTTTTGGTCTGATTTATTTGCATTTAGAAAAGTCTGAGTTTTTATCCTATTTATTTGATGAATTAACACATTCCACCTATTGTTTTTTAATATTTTGAATCATGACTTATAACCATTTTATATAGCAGCTTGCTTGCTTTCTTATGTAACTAACATGGTAATGAGCATATCTGTACATATTTTTAAATATCTTTTTAGTTTTGATAGACCTTTATTTACTTATATTTCATCAACCAAAATTTATCCCCTAAATAATAACTAATTTGCTTTTTTTTAAATTCAGAAATATGAAATAATATGTTTCATGAAATAATATATTTATATGCAGTGTACCAGGCAAGTGTGCTATGGCTGAGCCACAGCCCCCCATAAAAGTACATTTTGACCATTATCTCCTTGGAAAATATCATAGATATGACATACTGCTTTGAATATCACATACAAATAATTTAAACAGAGCATAGAGAAGGAACTTATAAAACACAGGCAGAGATAAATTTATATGTCAGCTCACTAATTTCACATTTCAAAACATGTCTCTTTATGATTGGTTGGGAAATGCTGCAGTTTCATTCTCTGATGAAGGTGAAGATCCTCACTAGCATTGATTTTTTTTTTTTTTTGCATAATTTGCATTATTTGATTTTTAGAGGGAGGTATGTTTGTCTTGTTCTTCTAGACAGCCGTTTTACACCTTTTATCCCTCAAACATACTGTCACCATATCAGAATACTGATAGTCAGTATTATAGTGCCAAATCCTAAAATAAAAATGCCAACATTTCATCCTGTGTGTTAGAAGCAGTTGATAGCAAATATTGCTGTTGCTCTTGGGTTCCTTGTTTAAAAAGTACTTTAATGAACTTGCTACACTTTAGAAAATAAAGCTAGGGTTATGTTGCTTTTGAACTGGGATGGAATTCTCTTTATATGGCTGAGAAGAACCCTTTTTTCTTTTGTATGAAATCCAGTATTTTATGTTTTCACTTGATACAGTTATTCATATTTATGGAACCAAGCGTACCACATAAAGAGTGAACTAATTTTAATGAATACTAAATATATTTACTGCAGTCTGAAATTGGCATCTTTAAACCATTAAAAAATCTAGAATGTTTGAATTACTGATTTTATTTTTTGCTCTACTTACTAGCAGCCTGAAAAGGTGATGGCAAAGCAGATGGAACTCCTCTGTGCCCAAGCTGGCTATGAAAGACTGCAGCATGCTGAGAGAAGACTGTCTACAGGGCTTTACAGGCAGAGCTCAGAAGAGCACAGCCCTAATGGCTTGCCTTCTGATAACTCAGATGGACAAGGTACATCTTCAGAATGGCCTTTGCCTTTAGAGCCCTACTATGCATTCTTCAAAGAGAAGCTGAAAAAAATTGCTGATTTTTATATCTTGATGTTGTATAGAGATTATTTTATAGATTTTCTATGAGTTTTAATTTTTAAGTTGTCCCCTTTTTTAAAAAAAAGAATTTCTCCTGGAGATTTTAATTTGTAATTTTTTTTAATTTTATCATTCTTATACCATAGTTGGCACATCTGATTGGTGTTTATTTTCTAAAGCGTAAGTAAGGAAGGGAGATGCAAATAGTGTACAGATCATTTTCCCCAAGAAACAAATTCCCTTAAAGATGTTTGTGTGTGCCTCTATTTGTTGTTTTTTCTTTTCTTGCGTTGCTGGGGCTCAAACCCATGGCTTTGTGCATACTAAGCAAGCACTATACCAGTGAGCTATACCATCAGCCCTTACCTTGTTTGAAAAGCTCAAAACTTTTATATTTTTTAGATTTCAAAACTAGATTAGTCTGAAATTTTATAACCTTTATTTCTTAAGAGAATATGGTAATTGCTACTGAAGTACTATGACAAAGTCTAACTCTTAAATTTAGAAAACTGATTCATGAATATTTTTACCATTCTGACTGAATAGTATTTAATTTTTTTCAAGTCCTCACATGAAGATAATTCCAGATCATTATTATTCACTCATTCAACGAATTTTTATTTTTGAAGCATTTCTTACATGCCCAGCATGCTTCTAGGCACTGAGGATACAACAGTGATCAAGATAAGTCCCTATTCACTTACACTCTAGTGGAGGGAGATGTACAGTATATAAGGATGTAAGCATATCTTCCAGTTTAAATAGTAATAAGTATTTGAAGTAAAACAATAATGTTTTAGTGTCATCATTTTTACATATTATTTTTATACCTTTCCGGAGAGTGATCACTGTTGTCAAAAAATAAGACTTCTTTTCAAGTAAGAGTACCTTCTTAATAAGCATTGTTAACCAATCGAATGAAATATTACCTCTGTCATCAGTTCCAAATACTGGAGGAGAAAAAAAGTTCTTCCTTCTTAAAATATATCAGAAACTTTTAATATGTGGTCTTATTTAACTTCTCCAATCATGCTTAAGAGTTAACAAGTAAAAGCAATTATGAAAGATGTCTTCATAGAATTATATATACCTTGGGGCTAGCTTGAAATAACTTGCCATTTTCCTCCTCAATTATTATTTAAAAACTTTTTCCACAATCATTGACATTCTTCAGTGCCTGTTGACTTTCCTCTCTTCCTATGGAGTGTTCAAGTCAATTTTTTTGTGAAAGCTTGTTTTTAAGAAAAACTATGATATTTTTAAAATATTATCTATATATGTATTTTTATTTTTATTAGGAGAGAGACCTTTGAATCTCCGAATGCCTAATTTGCAGAACAGACAGCCCCATCATTTTGTGGTGGATGGGGAGCTGAGTAGACTTTACTCAAATGAGGCAAAGTCCCACTCCTCAGGTGAGTATGTCTTATACAATCAAAGAGTAAAACTTGAACAAAGCATCTTTAAATTTTGTTTTTCTACTCCACAACTGTCCCTCTCCCCTCCCCAACAAAAATATTAGTGGTCAGTTTTTCCTCCCCTTTGAAATTGTGGATTCTATAGTTTTATTTTTGAGACTATAGTATTTCAAAGAATGATAGAGGAAACTTGTAAAGATTGAGATTATTTTTGATTAGCTGTTACAGGAATGGTCTCCTTTTTTTGAGACAGGATCTTGCTAAGTTAGGGCCTTAGGGCCTTACTAAATTGCTGAGGCTGGCTTTCAACTTTCTATCCTTCTGCCTTAGTCTGCTGAACCACTGGGATTACAAGTGTACACCACTGTGCCCAGCTGAATGGTATCTTTTATACAAAAATTTGAATAATAAATAGCTGATATGAGTTTGGCTGGTTCTTTTTTTGTCAGTAACATAATATGAAATTGTTGGATGGTATGTATATTTGTCCTCATACTAAGAAAGCTAATGTATCAGAATGTAAATTTTTTATGCAGATATATTTTGTGGATAATATATTTCAGAAGTAAACTAACCTCCATAAGAGGATAAGCAGCTTCCAGTTAGGTGTTTACATACTTTTACTTAAGTAAAGGGAGTTAGACACAGTTGAATTTTTTTTTTTTTCATGTTTTTTTTTTTTTAATTTTTTTTATTGGTTGTTCAAAACATTATAAAGCTCTTGACATATCATATTTCATACATTAGATTCAAGTTGGTTATGAACTCCCAATTTTACCCCAAATACAGATTGCAGAATCACATCGGTTACACATCCACATTTTTACATAATGCCCTATTAGTAACTGTTGTATTCTGCTACCTTTCCTATCCTCTACCATCCCCCCTCCCTCCCCTCCCATCTTCTCTCTCTACCCCATCCACTGTAATTCATATCTCTCCTTGTTTATTTTCCCATTCCCCTCACAACCTCTTATATGTAATTTTGTATAACAATGAGGGTCTCCCTCCATTACCATGCAATTTCCCTTTTCTCTCCCTTTCCATCCCACCTCATGTATCTGTTTAATGTTAATCTTTTCTTCCTGCTCTTCCTCCCTGCTCTGTTCTTAGTTGCTCTCATTATATCAAAGAAGACATTTGGTATTTGTTTTTTAGGGATTGGCTAGCTTCACTAAGCATAATCTGCTCTAGTGCCATCCATTTCCCTGCAAATTCTATGATTTTGTCATTTTTTAGTGCTGCGTAATACTCCATGGTGTATAAATGCCACATTTTTTTTATCCATTCATCTATTGAAGGGCATCTGGGTTGGTTCCACAGTCTAGCAATTGTGAATTGTGCTGCTATGAACATCGATGTAGCAGTATCCCTGTAGTACGCTCTTTTAAGGTCTTCAGGGAAAAGTCCAAGAAGGGCAATAGCTGGGTCAAATGGTGGTTCCATTCCCAGCTTTCCCAGGAGTCTCCATACTGTTTTCCAGATTGGCCGCACCAGTTTGCAGTCCCACCAGCAATGTACAAGAGTACCCTTTTCCCCACATCCTCTCCAGCACTTGTTGTTGTTTGACTTCATAATGGCTGCCAATCTTACTGGAGTGAGATGGTATCTTAGGGTGGTTTTGATTTGCATTTCTCTGACTGCTAGAGATGGTGAGCATTTTTTCATGTACTTGGGGTGGACCAATGGTACAGAATAGAGGACACAGAGACTAATCCACAAAGCTACAACTATCTTATATTTGATAAAGGAGCTAAAAGCATGCAATGGAGGGAGGATAGCATCTTCAACAAATGGTGCTGGGAAAACTGGAAATCCATATGCAACAAAATGAAACTGAATCCCCTCCTCTCGCCATGCACAAAAGTTAACTCAAAGTGGATCAAGGAGCTAGATATCAAATCAGAGACTCTGCGTCTGATAGAAGAAAAAGTTGGCTCCGATCTACATATTGTAGGGTCGGGCTCCAAATTCCTTAATAGGACACCCATAGCACAAAAGTTGATAACAAAAATCAACAAATGGGACTTACTTAAACTGAAAAGTTTTCTCTCAGCAAGAGAAACAATAAAAGAGGTAAATAGGGAGCCTACATCCTGGGAACAAATTTTTACTCCTCACACTTCAGATAGAGCCCTAATATCCAGAGTATACAAAGAACTCAAAAAATTAAACAATAAGAAAACAAATAACCCAATCAACAAATGGGCCAAAGACCTGAACAGACACTTCTCAGAGGAAGACACAGTTGAATTATAAGAGATCACCATTTGAAAGAATCTAGTTATCATTAATTTTTAAAGTTAGAGTATCTTTGAAAGTCACTTAATCAAAGCCACTGATTATATAGATGAGGAAGCTGAGGCCAGACAAAATAATTGATTCTAAATTTATGTTCTGAGCCAGTGGGAAAAGTAGTGTTACAAACGTTAGAATTAAATATGACTTTATACCTGATAGCTTAAGTTATATATTTTCTAGGAAAAAAGTTTTCAAGAGAGTCTTTGTCTCTTGTTTTTAGTTTATGCTCCTAGTAGTACATGCTAAAAAGGTCAAAGTCCTAAATAATATTCTGCGCTGTGACTATTTCATACTTGATTTTAGATGCTTTTAAGACTGTCAGAGAAGTTAAGAAATTGTTCTAAACTGGTAGCACATGTGAGTCTCATGTTTTTCACAACATGAAAAAGTGATCTGCTCTTTAACTTTCTTAAAAACAAAACAAAGCTAAAACACTTTCTACTAATTTTTATTCCTTTGAAGACACTATGAAAGAAATACTCCAGTTAAATTTATTGTGTCTTACCATGATTATGTACTTTTTGTATTTCTATTACATAGAGATA
Source organism: Marmota monax (assembly GCF_021218885.2). Lineage (NCBI taxonomy): Eukaryota > Metazoa > Chordata > Mammalia > Rodentia > Sciuridae > Marmota > Marmota monax. The sequence continues at coordinate 23,531,706 of NW_026692781.1, forward strand.
TAGTTGAGCTTGGATTTTATGTGGAATAGAACAAAGGAGTGCCTTAAAAAGCCTTTTTCCTTCTTTTTTAATTGAGTATAAATAATATGGGTTACATATAGTGCAAACCTGGCTCCAGATGTTAGCATTATACTTGACTGAATAACGCTTGACTTACCCTGTCCCTCAGTTGCTTCATCTGTAAAATGGAAATCATTTTTACCTCATAAGGTAGTTGTGAGAATTAAATAAGATGGTATATATGAATTGTATAGCTGACAAGAATTCAGTAAATGGTGGCTAGTATTTTTATTTCTCTCATGCACAATTTAAATTTCCTTTCTGTATAGAGAAGGTGGATTCATAAATTGAGGTACCTAATTTCAGATAAGTCTATTAGCTGAAAGGTATGTGTACATGCTTGCATGTTAACATACATTTATTTGTATATGTGTATGTATCTGCCCGTACATTAGACATTGTGATTTCTTATGAAAATAGAGTCATTATTCTTTTATCTCTGTTTTCCCTACCTTAATATATCATGGCAAGAGGAAATTTTAAAACTAGTTTTATATTTAAACAGTGAAGATATTTTTCTGTCATTTCTTCAATAGTAAATATTCTAACCAAAATAAGTGATCAGTTTTATTTTATTTGTTGGACCAAGCATTTTTAAAAATTTAACGTTCTATATATGCTCAGTGTTGTATGAACAGTTCATGATTTAACTCTCATGCCATTTTACACTGTAAATACCATCCTCATTTTATAGATCAAGACACTAAAGCTTAGAAAGGTGTATAACTTGCTTTTAGAACTGTGTAAAACTAGTAATTGGCATAGTCATAATTTAAATCCATAATCCAAGCTTTTTTTAATATTTATTTTTTTTAGTTGTAGTTGGACACAATACCTTTATTTATTTTTATGTGGTGCTGAGGATCGAACCCAGAGCGCGCACATGCTAGGCGAGTGCTCTGCCGCTTAGCCACAATCCCAGCCCCCATAATCCAAGCTTTTAACCACACCTCTATGAACAAAATGTTACATGGAATTGCAGAATCATGAATACTATTTGCCATGAAGTTTGTGGTCTTGTTTTATAACTGTTTGACTTTGTAGTCCCATCAGTTTGAAATATCAACACACTATCTATGTGTTTTCATTTTTATGCAGAGAGCCTTGGGATTTTAAAAGACTACCCTCACTCAGCTTTTACTTTGGAAAAGAAAGTCATCAAAACAGAACCTGAAGATTCAAGATAGCTGTGATTCTCCTACTGTTCTCTGGAAATGGCATCAGATTTAAGGATTAATGCTCCATCATAGAAATAAGCCTTAATAACCAATGTTGCCTCATTCAGCTCAAACAGATTTCATAGCCAAAGCATAAGAACTCCTGCAGCAGTCTGTGGAAACTGGGAAGAAACAACAACAGCCACAAAAGAGAAAAATCAAGAGAGAGTTGCAATTTATATCAGAAACATTTGATCCATTCACATTCCTGTGTAAGTCATTTTATGTGGAAAGGGTTACAAGTTAATATTGTAAACATTCATTATTTCAGAATGTACAATGTATTTGTGTAATTTATAAAGTAAAATCTAGATGTTGAGACCCATTTGGTCTAATAGATGTGGATACAGTTTATTTTACTTGAAATTTTATTGTCTACTTTAAGTGTATTTAGCGTAAATATTATTATCAGAGTTTAGAATCTTTGCAGTCATAAAAAAGAAAGCTTAAGTAATATAGTTATTGGCAAGGTTGCAATGACTGTAGAAAAATGAAAAGCAAATTCTCAATTTAAGCCAAGGAAAATATTGTGTATTTAATATTTGATGAAACTGATTTTGTTTACCAGGAAATATATAGCATTTGTTCAGTAATCTTTTTGCTGTTTTAATGAGTGCACATTTACACAATTAATTAAAGTTAAAAAGATGAGCACTTGTTCTACTAGGAGCACAAACTAAAAGTTAAAAAGATGAGCACTCTGAAAAATCTCTCTTACCTAGTTGACCCAGATGGATTACATAATTGCTATTTACATAACAAATGAATTTACATAACAAATGAATAGGAAGCTATTCCTTGGACAGAACTTGAAACAAGTGGACTAATGTGTAAAATCCTTGATTTAAACATTGGTATTTCAGAATGTGTTAAATAGATTAAGATGTAGTACATTAATCCTAAATGTGATAAAGATGTTGACTTAACAAAGGCTATAATGATTGTTAGATTTTATATTCAGAAATTCTTCTCCAAGTGTAGGAGTCAGACTAGGTGGCTCTCCCTGGGGAATGCCTTCCCACCCATCCATCACAAGTGTGGAGTCACTGATCCATATTTGCAGGCATATTTCTATGGAAGTTCAGTTGACAGGTTTATTATTTATTTTACAATTTCATTTTTGTACACCTTTCAGATTTTTGAATGCTTTTTTTTTGTAAAATTCATTTTAACTTGAAAGCATACTTATAATTTCCCCTATTAGTAGACCGTATGTTCATACACACTATTAAATATTAATAGTGCATTGGCATACTTATAAGAATTTCATATTTGAATCCATAGTGGGTATAAAAAAAAAAGAAAGAAAGAAAATCCATCTCTGCCAACATCCATTTTTTTCTGCTGATTGAAGAGAAGATATTTGACAGTTTACCTACTTCCTACAGATTCATCTAAACCCAGATATTGCTGAGAAGAGTATATGGACATGGAGTATATGTCTGTTTTTAGTTCTGCTTTAAATCATAACTGTGTAACAAATATTGTCATGATCTGTTATACTAAAATTTGTCAGCCAAATGTTAGATGAAATGTCTGCACTGTAGTCTCTGATCACTGTCACATATATAATTGCTTTTTTCATTTTGATTTGTAGAAGAGCTTTATGGTAGAAAACACCAGTAAACAACTTTTATACTATTAAAAGGCTTTTTCCCCTTTCTAAATGTTTTAAATGTACCCTAGTATTTTGCCCACTGAAGAAGCTTTTTATGGACCTTGCAACTTTGTTGCTAGCTTGAGGTTGATTATTGTGGTTCTATTGTTCACTGTGTGTAGAACTAATATGAGTACAATTTAAATAGAATGTTCAGTTTTTAATATTAGCCATAGCACTGGTTAGTATCTCAGTAGTTTCATGAAACGTTTCCTGTATTCTAATCTATTTTGAGAAATTTTGTGGGTTTTTTTTTAAATTGTGTCTTACAGTTCAAGTTTATAGATTTTAATAAGCAACAGTTTTTAAAGATGCAATAATCTTCCAACTAGTATTTATCCATCTTTCATGAACTCACAAACTGCATCTTTAAATCCATAAGTAAGATTCCTTAATCATACTTTTCTGCTCTTTCAAGCTTAGTGATGAGGAAGCACAAAAATTTCAGTAGAAAACAGTTTTTATTTTGTAAACACTAATGTATTAAACTTGCTATACATTAAAGCAAATAATATATATTTTTATTTGAATTGTATATATGAATTGGATGTTATAACTAGTTGATTTTTTTTTTCATTGTGTTAGAGGTATTTTCACTGAACAAGGTCAATTGGTTACCTCAATATTACAGCCAATATAGTCCAAGGGACCATTTTTCCCCTGAGTCTGTGTTATATTTTATTGTGTGAAGTCTGCATTTTTGTGACTCTTAAAGCTGTTGGTGAGGTGGGATGAGTGCACTTGTTTCCTGTGGCAATAAAGATTTTGTTTGCCTCACATTTATGTCCATAGCACTTTGTGCATAGCACTTGCCACAGTGGGTACTGTTAGCCTGCTGTACCTCCCTTATCTGATTATTTGGGCTGGGCTTGGGTGTCACAGGACAGGAGCTTAAGTCTTTAAGTTGTAACTAAATGAGATGCCAGTTTCCTTCATTTCTAAAAGATTATTTGGGAAATGGTTGTAGGTTGATTCTGGTCTATCAGAGAGAGATGTTAGTTTATATTGTTCTCACTCATAAGAAGCTTATAAAGACATTTTTAATAGTCTTCACCATTTTGAACCAACTAAACTAATAAATAGGAGAAACATTAGGATTTGACATTTATAATATATGTTTGTAAATGTTAATCTGATTTGGCCTCAGTGTTACAGGCTAAGTATGTGAAATTGTACTAACCTGTAGTAAAGAAGTTTTAATTGACAAGTTTTGAAGATGAATCTTGAGCGAAGAGCTTCAAGGTGACAAGCACTATGCCAGGTATTAGGATAGGGATGAAGACCACAAAATAAATATAAGATTCAATCCTTGCCCTTTGTGAACTCATAACCTAGTTGGATGGAAACTAACACCACTCATAAAAACTACAAATTTTAATGTTACAAAATTGGGAATAAGGAGCTGACATCTAAGTGCATTTTGTGTTATGTAGTCATTATGGTAGTACACATTTTATAGGAGAAAGTATTTCATGAATGAGATGTAGAAGAGACCAGCCAGGACTAAAACGGTTAATGTTAAGAGGTGAGATTTGATACAAAGTCACAGTGGTAATATGTTTCATTTGGAGGCTCTCTTTGTTGTTGTTAAAAAATAAAAAATAAAACGAAACATGCTCTTTTCCTCCTGTCCTTAATAAAATTACTTGGGTAAAAGCCTTACCATTTGGTGAATATGAGGTCCCTAGCTCCTATGTCCTTTTATAATTATAATTGACAGTATTAAAGATTAAAACCTAAATAGCTGGATGGTAACTTTAGTTAACATGCTCCACTCGGCTATTCAAGTGGTTAAGTATTATTAACAACACCCGTTTTCTTATGACTTGACTTAGTACTGCATTGAGTCTTCAAAAGAAAATCTGCCAAGGTATTAACATAATAAAACCAGGAGGTCTGTCTCTTAGGAAGTGAAATCAAATACTAAATAGCTGAAGTTAGAATTGAGTAAACATTTTGTGTTTGTATCAACTTAAAGGATATAACCAAATATGATAGCTGATATTTAACTGAAAACCACCTTATGTTCTTAATCTCAAAAAACCTTGATGCTTAACTATTCATGACTGAGATGATTCTTATTTCCCATAGAAGTTATGTTAGAGGTAGGATTTTTCTTCCTTTCCAAGTTTGCAGTGGTTAAATATTTACAATTTCTTTAGCTTTGCTTTCTACCAACTTATGGAAATAGAAGAAGAAAAAAATTACCTCGAAGGTGTTTTTGCTTTTGGTGCAAAAAATGCTAATCAGAAATTTGTTTTTAAAACTTCTAGTTAACTTATTAAAGTTAGAATCCCAAAACTTTCTGTGTGTATAGTTTTAAGTTCAACCTAGAAATCTTTGTAAGTTTAGCAAATTTTAACAATCATTTTAAAAAGAACTATGAAAATAATGGCTTCCATTATAAAATTGGTTTGTTAAGCTCCTGAATTATTCTTTCATGTTCTTCTCATCTGTTAAGGCCACACAGTTCTTAAGTATTAAAACCATATCCTCTTGAACCCTGAGTCTTCTGAGTGTGTCTGACTCTTTAGACACAGTTTACAGGGTGGATATTCTGAAAGCTAAGTGAGCAATTTTCAAAAAATCACTCTAATATAATGTTGAAGGTCTAATTTTTACCATCTTCAACCAAGGGAAGTTCTTACAACATTTTTGTGACAACTAGATGAGACCATCAGGCAAGGAACACCAGGAAAATACATCACGAAAGAAATTTTCATTTCATCAGCCATGTGAACTGCACAGTTACCATTATTCTTCCATTCTTTAAAATTTTGCAATATTTAATTGACATAGAAATTACAATCAATGGGGCTGGGGCTGGGGTTGTGGCTCAGTGGTATAGTGCTCGCCTAGCATGCATGAGGCACTGGGTTTGATCCTCAGCACCACATAAAAATAAAATAAAGATATTGTGTCCACCTAAAACAAAAAATTTAAAAATTTATAATCAAGTATGTGATTTTATGTATATATATAATATACATACACACACACACTGTATACAAATTACCACAGTCAATAAGACACTTCAGTAAGAAATTGCCTTCTAATTTTAGTTTTTACACTTAATACACTTTGATCAGTTTCTTTAAATTTCAGTAAGATGTTCTAAAATATTTCTTCAACACCAAACAGTTCTACATTGATATACATTGAGAAAACATGAGGACATATACTTCTAAGTTCCAGAATTTTCTGTATTTCTCTATTTTTACTTTATAATTGCCTTATTAAGAATGGTAAATTTTGTGAGTTTCCAGGTAGTCCAAACAATTTGGTAATCAACCCAGGGTAGTTTTGCTGTGGGTGAGCACCAGTGATGGTACAAATTAGATTGTGCTTCATATTTACACATTCTGAAACCTTATGAGTCATCTTTGCATTAAAAGTTTGCACCTCATAAATTTATGTTTAAAGTGTCATGTTCAACACCCACACACAATCCTAAGCAAGCAAGGCCATTCTCTCATAACTGTCACAGATATCCTATATTGGCAGGTCATTTAGGCTTGAGTATGTAGGAAGATATTTAAGTAGTACATACGTAGGTGGAATCTTACTGGTAACTGGTTCAGCAGAGGCATTTTTGAGACTACCTACTATCCTCAGCTATGAATTGTTAAACCAAACATCTGTGGTCTCACACCATACCCTGCTGTTATCTTTCCCAGAACACAAAAGGATTTCTTTGGTAGCATACTCTTGATACTGTAGACTCTCCTGAGTCTCATGATTTTAGTTATGCTAACCCTCAAAACACATTTCATCTTCAGGTCCCTGACAACATAAGGAGATTTTTCTATGAACAGTTAAAATGGACTAGATACCCTTTAACTTTCTGAATTCAGCCAATGTTTCTATCATCAAAACACATCCATGTATTTTGTGAATTTCTCTTGTATACATCAGCTAACTCAAATTGGACAATTTCTAATTTTTATAGATAAGAAGGTAACCTGATCGCTTGTATATGAGATAGAAAGGGATATCACACAGCTAAGTCCTTAATTCCATTTCTTATATATTAAGGGTCTATTAAGAAGTAATTTCCACTTAAATTAACGTTGAAGGTATTATAATTGAAGGCTACCCAGTTTACTCAAAAAGAACAATTTTATTTGTTTTTTAAATATTTCTCTTTGTTGTCATGGACCTTTATTTTTATTTATATGTGGTGCTGAGAATCAAACCAGGGCCTTACATGCTAGGCAAGTTCTCTACCATTAAGCCACAACCCCAGCCCCCAATTTTAGGGTTTTTATAATTTTTTGTTTGTTTGTTTTAAGGAAGAATTTTAATATATTGTAATATTCAAAATTGAGGAGAGAGAAGGATCCTATTTCCCAAGACTTTAAGCATGATAGTTGATTTATAGGAGAAGTCACTTTTTTTCTCATGGTTCCTTATTAAAAAGACAAGATCTAGTTCTGCCTTATTCACCACCTCATAAAACCAAGACTCGTTTTCTTAATCTATTAATAATTGCTGTAGTGCATATGTCAAACGACCATTTCCTAGCATGGGGCCAACTGCTTTACATTTAATCCTCCACAACCTCAGATTAAGTATTACCACCTCCATTTTGCAGATGAGAAAATGGACATCTCAAGACTAGTAATAGTAGTTACATGCTAGTAAGTAGGAACTTGGGCCACTATAGCCCATGTTATGGTTTCGATATTAGGTGTCCCCAAAAACTCATGCATGAGAGAATTCAAGAAATTTTAGAGGTGAAATGATTACATTATGAGAGCTTTAATCAGTGCATTAATCCCCTGCTAGGGATGAACTGGTGGTAACTATAGGCAGGTAGAGTGTGACTAGAAGAGCTGGGTAGATGGGGATGTGCCCTTGGGGTTTATATTTTGTCTGTGATGAGGGGTGCTATCTCTTTTTCTCTTCTTCCTGGGTGCCATATTTCCAGCTGCTGTCTTCTACACACTTAGGCCATGATGTCCTGCCTTACATTGGGCTCAGAGTACTGGAGCAAGCTGTCCATGGTCTGAGACCTCTGAAACCTTGAACCCCTAAATAAACTTTTCCTCTAATCATTCTTGTCAAGTCTTTTGGTCACAACAGTGAAATAACTGAATAAAACACTCTACTTGTCTGATTCCAAAGTCCGTGTGCACCCTAAACTTGAATATCTTGTAAACTGAGTGGCCTCTATGATATATGAACATTTTACACAGTAAGCACTCTATACAGATAAAGCATAAACATCCATCAATATCGAAACAACTAAGCCATATGTGAAAATGATTGTATTAATAACTGAGTGTTGATTAGTCAGTAGTGGTGTCTAGAATCCACTTAAAGGACATCCATCAAGCCATTCTGAAAGCAGGGATTGAAGCAGAGAAGTGGAAGGCACCACACTGCTTTGGAACTAGCATGTTGGAAAGACCCAAGTAGGGGAGCAGAAGAGTTACACTTAGATACTATCAGGAAACCAGGGCAGAGAATTTAAATAAAATTTTAATTAGAGATGAAGCAATAGAGAAGACAATGCCTACAAAATAAAATCCTTTTTAAAATATTTTTATTCATATATGACTGTGGAATGCATTACGATTCTTATTAACACATAGAACACAATTTTTCATATTTCTGCTTGTATACAAAGTATATTCACACCAATTCATGTCTTCATACATGTACTTTGGATAATAATGATCATCACATTCAACCATCATTAGTAGCCCCATGCCCTCTCCCTTCCCCTCAAACTCCTCTGCCCTATGTAGAATTTGTCTATTCCTCCCATGCTCCCTCTCCCTATCCCACTATGAATCAGCCTCCTTATACCAAAGAAAACATTTGGCATTTGGTTTTTTGGGATTGGCTAACTTCACTTAGCATTATCTTCTCTAACTCCATCCATTTACCTGCAAATATCATGATTTTATTCTCTTTTATTGCTGAGTAATATTCCATTGTGTATATATGCCACATTTCTTTATCCATTCATCTATTGAAGGGCATCTAGGTTGGTACCACAGTTTAGCTATTGTGAATTGTGCTGCTATAAGTATTGATATGGCTGTGTCCCTGTAGTATGTTGTTTTTAAGTCTTTTGGGTATAAACTGAGGAGAGGGATAGCTGGGTTAATGGTGGTTTACAGATTTAATGCAATTCCTATCAAAATTTCAATGACATTCCTTATAGAAATAGATAAAGCAATCATGACATTCATCGGGAAAAAAGACCCAGAATAGCTAAAGCAATCTTTAGCAGGAAGAGTAAAGCGGGTGGCATCACTATACCAGACCTTAAACTCTACTACAGAGCTATAGTAACAAAAAGAACATGGTATTGGCATCAAACAGGCTGGCAGACCAATGGTACAGAATAGAGGACACAGAGACTAACCCCACACAATTACAATTACCTTATATTGGACAAAGGTGCCAAAAACATGCATTGGAAAAAAGATAGCCTCTTCAACAAATGGTGCTGGGAAAACTGGAAATCCATATGCAACAAAATGAAATTAAACCCCTATCTTTCACCATGTACAAAACTCAAAGTGGATCAAGGGCATAGGAATTAAACCAGACATCCTGCATCTAATAGAAGAAAAAGTAGACCTAATCTTCATAATGTGGGATTAGGCCCCCACTTCCTTAATAATACTCCTATAGCGTAAGAATTAAAATCAAGAATCAATAAATGGGGTGGACTCAAACCAAAAAGTTTCTCCTCAGCAAAAGAAACAATCTGTGAGGTGAATAGAGAGCCTACATCTTGGGAATGAATTTTTACCCCTCACACATCAGATAGAGCACTAATCTTCAGGTTATACAAAGTTCTCATTTAATTTGGAAAACAATTGGAAGTATGAGGAGAGGAGTAAAACAGTCCAAAAATGTTTGGAGTATAATCTCAAAGTAATACAAGTTGTATTGATATTGTGAAGTATTCCAAGAAGGTCCACAGGGCTTGATTTGGACTATGATGTACATGAGGAGGGATGGAGAGAGTAGGATTCTGTTGCAATTGTCCAACATTCAGGTGATCATAGTGAACTCAGTTGCACAGTGAGAATAAGGATCACGAGGAACTAGAGTGAAGGATATGCAATCATTGAATAATAATTTAGCAAACATTTGTTAAACCAACTGCATAAAAATATTCAGGTGCAGTGTTAGGAACTGGGACTTGCAAGAACATAAGTCGTCATTCCTACCCATTAGGGACACCCATTGTTCACTAGAGGAAGACTATGATAGCTGCTTATGAAATGGCAGTACTTCATAGACTAAATGTCCTCCTCCTGAGGAAGGGACATACTGATGAAAATTATCCATGGTTATGACCCTAAGGAAAGGTGAGCATAGTAATGTCACTTAATCAAAGAGAATTTAAGAAAAAGAGAATTTGGTGTTCAACATTTTGTTTTGGATGGTTCAATCAGGGATTTGTATATGTGAATAGCACATATGTAAACAGGCAGTAACAAATAAGCAAAAAATAATGGATCAAAGAAAGTGTGGATCCCAGTTGAAGTTGAAGATTTTTTAAAAATTTGAAGTCATTTTCTTGAGAGACCCCCACTAGTTATAAACTGACAACCTATGAGAAAACCTCAGAGAACCCTGATTAAGGATTGAAGTGTTTTGTGTGTGTTTTTTAGGGGGTAGGGAAGAAGAAGGGATTTGGAGACAGAAACAAATTAGGTAAATATGGTTCATTTTAACTTTATTTGCTTTTCCAAATTTCACCCACAAATCATTTAAAAAATATTTTTAGTTATATATGGACACAATATCAAATATTTTTGTTTATTTTCATATGTGGTACTGAGGATCAAACTCAGTGCCTCACATGTGCAAGGCAAACACTCTGCCACTGAGCCACAACCCTAGCCCCACATATTATTTTAAAATTACAAAAGGGCAAAATTAATTTTATAATTATGAACTATATTCTTTCCCATATTGAATAAAAAAATTCTAGGGACAACACCTGAAAGTTAGTTACAAGTCTGTTTATCACTGTAGTTGTGACCTAATTAATCTGATTTACAAACCAGCAAATATGGCATTATCCTCATTTTATAAAAGAAAAACCATGAAGACGTTTAGGGACTTGATGTCTAGAAAAAGAATTAGTTGCCTTGTGATATGTTGTTTCTGTTCTGATTTCTGTGTAATTAGGAAGGAAAATCAGATTATATGTTTAAAAAATATTGGTTGCCTCTAGCTCCTTTATGTGGGCCAGTGTGAGTCCAGTGAGACAATTGTGGGAGAGTTGAGAAGTAAGCAATATAAATACTGGTAGTTTGAGATAAAATTAAATATCAGTATAGTTCTTTATTTTTTTCTTTAATTGAGAGTCTCTCTTTTTAGATGGAAAAATAGTGATTTTTCTTAAAAAAAAACACACACACACATTTTTAAAACTTGGTCTTAAGTACAACAAAAATTTTCATCATTAACACTTTTCAGGCACACCTAAGGAAAAAGTGACCATAAGAATAAATGATACAATTCTTGAGCTCTTGAGCTTGAAATGTTGATAACTGAGCACAGCATTATTTGGAACAAAGATAAAGAGTAAAGTTGGCAATTATGCCCACTTCCTAGACCTATCCTGTCTTCACTCAAGGATATGAAATGGGGATCACTGGGGAATGTCTTGGATGCTGTCTTCCACAGTGAGGGATAAGGGGCTCTGTTTGGGACAGAGTTAGTTTGAGGGGGCTTCAGTTTATCATAATGGAGCTATTTAGGATTTACTTGGAAACAAAAATTGAGATTGGAAAAGTTAGAAAATTATAGAACATTAGAGAAAGAAGTTGAAGAAGACCTTAGAAGATGGAAAGACCTCTCATGCTTCTGGATTGGCAGAATTAATATTGTCAAAGTGGCCACACTACACAAAGCATTATACAAATTTAATGCAATTCCAATTAAAATCCCAACAATATTCTTGATAGAACTAGAAAAAGCAATCATGAAATTCATTTGGAAAAATAAAAGACCCAGGACAGGCTAAGCAGTCCTTAGCAAGAAGAGTGAAGCAGGAGGCATCAAAATACCAAACCTTAAACTATACCACAGAGTCATAGTAACAAAAACTGCACAGTACTGGCACCAAAACAGACACATAGAATGATACAGAATAGAAGACACAGAGACAAACCCACATAAATACAGTTATCTCATACTAGACAAAGGTGCCAAAAACATTCACTGGAGAAAAGATAGCCTATTCAATAAATGGTACTGGGAAAATTCAAAATCCTCATGTAACAAAATGAAATTCAACCCCTATCTCTCACCCTACATGAAACTCACCTCAAAATGGATCAAAGACTTAGGCACTAGACCAGAGACCCTGCACCTAATAGAAGAAAAAGTAGGCCCAAATCTTTACCTGTCGGCTTAAATCTAACTTGCTTAACAAGACTCCTAAAGTACAAGACATAAAATCAAGAATCAATAAATGGGATGGATTTCAACTAAAAAACAAAGGAAATAATCAATAATGTGAAGAGACAGCCTACAGAATGGGAGAAAATCTTTATCATATGCACCTGAGAATATTATTCTCCAAAATACATAAAGAATTAAAAAACTTAACACCAAAAAAAAAAAACAACCCTAAATAACCCAATCAATAAATGGGCTAAAGAACTGAACAAACACCTCATAGAAGAAGAAATTTACAATCAATCAATAAATATATGAAAAAATGTTCAACATCTCTGACAATTAGAAAAACACAAATCAAAACTGTTCTAAGATTTCATCTCACCCCAGTCAGAATGGCGATTACCAAGAATACAAGCAACAATAATTATTGGCAAGGATGTAGGGAAAAAGGTACACACATACATTGCTGATAGGAATACAAATTAGTGAAACCATTATGGAAAACGGTATGGAGATTCCTCAGAAAACTTGAAAGTTTTGACCCAGCTATCCCACTTCTTGGTTTATACCAAAGGACTTAAAATCATCATACTGCATTGATGCATCTACATCAATGTTCATAGCAACTCAACTCACAATAGCTAAACTATGAAACCAACCTAGGTGCCCTTCAACAGATAAATGGATTAAAAAAACTGTGGTGTACATATGTGATGGAATATTACTCAGTCTTAAAGAAGAATGAAATTATGGCATTTGCTAGTAAATGGACAGAGCTGAAGAATATCATGCTAATCGAAATAAGCCAATCCCCCAAAAACAAAGGCCAAATGTTTTCTCTTATATACAGATGCTAATTCACAATAGGGGGTGAGGATAGGAAAAAATAGAGTTATTTTAGATACAGGGTAGTGAAGGGAGGGGAGGAGGTGTGGCCTAGGGGTAGGAAGGATAGTAGAATGAATTAAGACATTATTACCCTATGTACATATATAACTGTAAGTGGGATTCTACATCATGTATAACCAGAAGAATGATAAATTATGCTCTATTATATATGATATGTCAAAGTGCATTCTACTGTCATGGAACAACTAATTTTAAAAAGTCAAAAGAAAAAGCTTGGAGGTCAGGTCAAGACTGGAATCTTAGATTTGAGAGTAATGGGAGTCTCATAAAAGATGGCTGAACCCATATGAATGAATGAAAGAACCTGAAAACAAGACAAGGTGGTTGAGGATAGAACCCTGGGAAATATTACCTCATATGAGGCAGGTAGAATGACAAGAGCCATCAAAGACACTAAAAGCAGTTAATTGGAAGGACAACTGAGGAGTAGCATCCTGGAGGCCACAGAGTTGAGTTGGTCAGTAATGTCAAATGAGGTAAGAGTCGAGAAGGATGAGGACAGGCGGTTGGAGTTTATTATTAAGGAGGTTTTCGTTTACTTTCAGAGAGTGCTACCAGACAGAGTGACTGGGAAGAATCAATAGGGCAATCATTTAATGTAATTTGCTAAAGTAAAACACAACATACTGATAAACAATATGAAGATTAGTAATGAACTTGATATAAGGAATCTTTTATTCACATCTAAGAGTTTACCAGTTCCTTGATAAATGCCACATCCTTCCTTCTTTCACAGAAGGTTAGATTTACTTAGAGCTATTTCATACATCCAAACTCATATGCAAGAAGCCAGAATCATGCAGCACACCTAGAATATTTAAACTCCTCACCCCAGTCCCCGACAGTCTGTTCCTCAAAAGGCTGAAGAAGAATCCATCAAACAACTGATTGGATAACACCTAAATTTTACATCTGCACAGATTGATGTAAAAGAAAATATTTAGTTTTTTTTTTCTTTGTTTTCTGCATGTTTCTGCAAAATAACTTTTTATTGACCCAAGACATGGACCACCCTCATAGACATCTGGCTGGGGTTTCTTTGGTTTAAAACATTTTATTTGTTTTTATTACTGCTTATCTGCAGTTATTATGCCTTCAAAAATAGGTGGTAGGTCCGGGGTTGTGGCTCAGTAATAGAGTGCTCACCTAACACGTGCGAGGTCCTGGTTTCAATCCTCAGCACCACATAAAAATAAATAAATAAAGGTATCATGTCCAACTACAACTAAAAAATGAATAAATATTTTTTAAAAAATAGGTAGTAAAAATCAAGGCACAAATAGAATTTTTAGAACACAATAGTAATAGTTGATCAATATGTTTTTAAATTGAAAGATGTTTAAATCCCTAAAATGTATTTATTTTTCTCATGCTAATGTCAGCTTTGAGTTATGACTAGAGCACTATAGTAACTGGAGTTTGGTCTAATCAAGTTCTCCCTGATTTCTCAGAAATAGATTTTGATGACTTAATGCCATGAAAGTCAACTTGCTGCATCTGCTCTTAGCTTCTCCTTAGAGTGACTAACCAGCCTAAAAAGGAACATGTTACCAGCCACTTATCTAGGACGGAAAGACATGCCCAAATGCAAAGAACATCAGAACTGGGAATATTGAGTTTTGCAATTTTAAGATTTAAGTAGTGTACAACCTGGTATTTTTTTTTAATTTTTATTTTTAGTTGTAGGTGGACACAATACCTTTATTTTATGTGGAACTGAGGATTGAACCCAGTATCTTGCACATGCTAAGCAAGTGCTCTACCACTGAGCCACAACTCTAGCCCTACAACCTGGTATTCTTGAGCTGAAGTACAAAGTAATTAACTTTTATTAAGACTTCTGTATTAAGGAAGTTAGACTAATTGGACTTACTGTTGAGAGCCACAGCCTAAGGGGCCCCAGCAAACTTCCAGCTGCCAGCAAACTTCCAGCTGCCGGCTGATGATTGGCTCACAGCAGCCCCAGCAACATCTAGCTGATTGGCTCCTCTGCGGTGATGCTCATTGGACTGTTTCCCTGCCCTTTCAGACCACGGAGCTGCTCATTGGGGGACTTTTTTGGCTCCGCCCATGTGACCCAGCCAATCGGCCTCAAGAGCAGGAGGATTGTGGGAGGTGGAGAGAAGCTTGTGTGGGAGAGAGAGGCTTGGGGAAAGCCGGTGGTGGCAGTTGAGGCTCTGAGGGTTTTTCCTGAGAGGCTATTTTGTTTGGCGTGTGTGGTTCTAAAAATAAAGTTAGTTTCTTTTGACAAGTGGCTCCTGATTGTGCCCAGCCAGACTGCGGCATTTGGTGGCTCGCACGGGGAGCGACTGAGGGTAAGTGAAACTGCTCGCCCCTGAGGGCAGGGCGAGAGGATGGGTAGCCATTTTAAGATTCCTCTTTTATTTTGCTTCACTTTTGTTTTAAGTTGCCTGTCCCTGGAGATGAATGAGACGGAAGAAAAACCGCTCACATCTGAGGAAAAACTATTTACATCTGAGGAACAGATAGGGAGAAAGGACGGATGCACATGTCAGGAGGATAGAAAGGCTATAATGACTTTTTGTTGTTCCCTTTTTATTTCATTCTGTCTCGGTTTTGTTTGGCGTCATCTTGTTGGGTTGTATTATAGTAGAAATATGGGATCAGAAATTAGTAAAAAACAAACTGAAAGAGTGTTAAGTAAATTGTTAGAGGAAGGAGGCATCCCAGTAAAATCAAGAGCAGTCAGGGCATACGTTGATACAATACAAAAATGTAGCCCATGGCTTTTTAAGGAGGAGTTGTTGAATATATCACAATGGAACCATCATGGTGAAGATTTAAAAAGAATAGAAAAGAAAAGCCCAGGGACTCTGCCAGTTGGCACATTGCCATTGTGGACATTCGTATCTTGTTTGCTTAGTCCAAAGCCTTCAGTTCAGACAATGGTAGAGGAAGGAGAAGACATAATGATTCAAGTAAAAGAGAAGGTCTCTCAAGTTAGTCAGACAGAGGAAAAGATTCAAGTAAAAGAGAAGGCCTCTCAAGCTAGTCAGACAGAGAAAGAAAGTGTAAAACAGAAAAAGCCATCAGGGGGAAAGTTACAACAGGAGACTGCTACTAACACCTTTCTATCACCAGAGGGTGTAAGTGTCCAACCAACAGCACCACCTCCATATGCTGGGAGGCCCCCAACCCCCGCAGTTGATAGTTGGGATCCTGAGACAAGGTCTCAAATATTAACATGCCCTGTATTTGAGGCAGGAGGGCAGCGATTTTACCAAGTTTTAAATTTCAAAACAGTGAAGCAGCTAAAAGAGGCTGTAACAACCTATGGTCCTCAAGCACCCTTCACTGTAAGCATGGTCAAATCCATTAACAACTTGAACATGACGCCAGCAGATTGGGCTGATATGTGTAAAGCTGTGCTAAATGGAGGACAATACCTGTTATGGAAGGTTGCCAATGAGGAATTTTGCAAGGAGACGGCTAGGCGAAATGCAGCAGCTGGTTATCCTCAGAGAAATCTAGATATGTTGTTAGGAAAGGGACCTTATGAGGATCAGCAGCAACAAATTGCATATGATCCTGGCGTATACGCACAAATTGCTGCAGATGCAATTAAGGCATGGAAGACTTTACAAGGACATGGAGGCTTACAAGGTCAATTATCTAAGGTAATACAAGGAGCTAATGAACCTTATGCTGAATTTGTAGACAGGCTTATTCAAACAGCTACCAGAGTTTTTGGGAATACAGAACAAGCAATGCCATTACTAAAACACCTGGCTTATGAGCAAGCGAATCGTTGGTGCAGAGATATCATTAGACCATGGAAACATGAAGATTTAAACACATATATTAAATTATGTAGAGACATTAATGAACAAGAGCAAGTTGTGGCAGCTGCAGTAAAACAGGCTTTAGATGCCAGAGACATTAATGAACAAGGGCAAATTGTGGCAGCTGCAGTAAAACAGGCTTTAGATGCCAGGCCAAGAACATGCTACAATTGTGAACAAACAGGACATTTTAAAAGGAATTGCCCCATTGGAGGAGGGTTTAACAAAACTAGGTATCAAAGGAGTAGAATACCAGGTATTTGCCCACGATGCCGTAGAGGGAGACATTGGGCTAATGAATGCCGTTCTCAAACCACCATAGAGGGTACTCCATTATCAAAAAACAAACAAGGACCAGGTGTTTATCCACGATATCGTGGAGAAAGGCATCGGGCTCCATTGCCAAAAAATGGACAGGGGGGCCCAATGCTCCGGGGCCCAAAACCACAAATATACGGAGCACTGGAGGAACCCAGCAACCCCATCAGGGTAGTGCCCAGGACACATTGTCCATCAGATCCCTCATCAGACAAACCAGAGGGAGCGCAGGGTTGGACATCTGCGCCTCCGCCAGAGCAGTACTAACTCCAGAGATGGGAGTTCAAATCATTCCCACAGGGGTGAAAGGACCTCTTCCCAAAGGAACAGTAGGCTTATTATTGGGACGCAGCTCTTCTACTCTAAAAGGACTTATGATAAGTCCTGGGGTAATTGATCCCGATTATGAAGGTGAAATAAAAATTATAGCCAGTTCTCCAAAGGGTATATCAGTAATTTCACCAGGAGATAGAATAGCACAGTTACTAATAATACCCAGCCTACATGATAAATTTTCCAGTCGTACTGTAGAAAGAGGTTCCAAGGGATTAGGCTCCACAGGTGTAGATTGGGCTATGCTTTCTTTAAATTTAGATTCTCGCCCCATGCTAAAACTAAATATTCAAGGACATGAATTTAATGGGCTACTGGATACAGGTGCAGACCTTAGCATCATCTCTCGTCAAGAATGGCCAAAACATTGGCCATTACAACAAGCCACTCAAACGCTTCGAGGCCTAGGAGTGGCGACTAATCCCCATAGAAGTGCAATGGTATTAGATTGGAAGGATCCTGAAGGATGTGAAGGAACTATACAGCCATATGTATTGGATCATCTTCCCGTAAATTTATGGGGACGAGATGTCCTAGATCAATTAGGTTTGACATTAACAAATAACATCAACCAAAATGCACCCACTATTATGACTAGACAAGGTTTTAGGAAAGGAAAAAGATTAGAAAAACAAGAACAAGGTATAGCAGCACCAATACAAATAGATCAAGGAACAGACAGACATGGGTTGGATTTTCAGAAAGGGCCACTGAGACAATAAAAATTACTTGGAAATCAGAAAGACCAGTATGGGTTCCTCAGTGGCCCCTGACTAAAGAAAAGATACAAGCAGCCCATGACCTGGTCAAACAACAATTAGCAGAAGGACATATACAACCTTCTGTATCTCCCCATAATACTCCCATTTTTGTCATCAAAAAGAAATCTGGTAAATGGAGATTATTGCAAGATTTAAGAGCCATTAATAATGAGATGGTTATTATGGGACCTGCTCAATCAGGGATTCCTCAGTTGTCTGCTTTGCCAAAAACCTGGTATGTTTTAGTTATAGATATTAAAGATTGTTTTTTTTCAATTCCAATTCATCCTGAGGATAGTCCACGTTTTGCATTTACTATCCCTGCACTGAATCATGAAGGTCCTGATCAGAGATATGAATGGAAAGTACTCCCTCAAGGGATGGCTAACAGCCCAACTATGTGTCAAATTTATGTTAACAAAGTAATCCAGCCACTTAGAAATCAAAATCCTGAACTACAAATATTTCACTATATGGATGATGTATTATTAGCACACAAAGATAAAAACACATTGCTAGAATGTTATGCCACACTTACAAACTTATTAAAAAATTATAATCTAGAGATAGCAATAGATAAAGTATAATTAAATTTTCCAATTAATTATTTAGGAGTTCTATTATCCTCAACCATGGTCCGTCCACCAAAAATTCAAATACGAGTAGATCAACTCAAATCACTTAATGACTTTCAAAAGTTATTAGGAGACATAAATTGGATAAGGCCTTATTTAGGTATACCAACAGGAGAGTTGGGACCTTTATTTGATATCCTAAAAGGTCCATCAGATCCAAATTCACCCCGAATGTTAACGCCTGAAGCAAGAAAGGCATTAAAAATCATTGAAACATATATGGAAAATATGCATTTGGATAGAATTGATATAAGTTTGCCTTTATTATTTATTGTACTACCAACAAAAAATATTCCTACAGGAGTATTTTGGCAAGAAGGTCCATTATTGTGGATACATTTATCTTATTCTCCTAACACTATTCTTACTAGGTATCCTGAGGCTGTAGGACAATTAATACTCAAAGGAATAAAAGCAGCAAAGGGAGTGTTTGGAATTTCTCCCAATAAAATTATTACTCCATATACTATGAATCAAATTGATGAGTTAGCTAATGAGTTAAATACTTGGGCAATAATCATGTGCAAATCTAATGTTTCATTTGATAACCACTTACCATCTAATCCTTTATTGTCTTTTTGGTCATTGCATCCTGTAATTTTTCCAAAAATGACAAGAAAAACACCTATCATGAATGCTCCAAATATATTCACTGATGGGTCAAATAATGGTACAGCAGCAGTAGTTACCCCTGATCAAACTTTTACATTTTTAGTACCCAAACAATCAGCTCAAAAGGTAGAGCTTAATGCAGTTTTACAAGCTTTTGTGATGTTTAAAGATTCTGTATTTAATTTATTTTCTGATAGTCAGTATGTAGTTAATGCTATAGTATCTCTTGAAGATGCTGGTAGGATTTCCCCTTCTTCTACTGTTTTCTCTTTGCTTTCCACTATACAAAGTCTAATCTGGGACAGAAAAGATCCATTCTTTATAGGACATATCAGGGCACATACAGGATTGCCTGGAGCCCTTAGTTTGGGCAATGATTTAGCAGATAAAACTACACATGACATACATATTTTCTCTACACTAGAAGAAGCTATAAATTTTCATAAAAAGTTCCATGTCAATGCTAATACTTTACAAAAGCACTTTAAAATAACTAAGGAACAAGCTAGACAAATAATAAAACAATGTCAAAATTGTGTGACCTTTTTACCACAAGTTAATCTTGGAGTCAATCCTAGAGGGTTGATACCTAACCATATTTGGCAGATGGACGTCACACACTTGCCAGAATTTGGAAAATTAAAATATTTGCATGTTACAGTTGATACTTCTTCCGGATTTTTGATGGGCTCCCTTCATGCCGGAGAAAAAACTAAAGATGTTATAGCTCATTGCTTACAAAATTTTGCCACTGTGGGTGTTCCAAAACAGTTAAAAACAGATAATGCCCCTGGTTATGCTTCTACCTCTTTTAAACAATTTTGCTCAAAATTTGGCATTACTCATATAACAGGAATCCCATACAATCCACAGGGAGAAGGCATAGTTGAAAGAGCTCATCAAACTATTAAAATGTACTTATTAAAGCAAAAAGAAGGAATTGGGAAGGGGTATATATTCCCCAAAGATAAACTTAAAATAACCCTTTTTACTCTAAACTTTTTAAATTTGGATTCATCAGGACTTAGTGCTGCGGAAAGGCATATGTGTCCAAAAAATGTACATAAGCCCAAGGTACTTTGGAAGGATATTCTAACAGGACAATGGAAAGGTCCTGACCCAGTAATTGTCTGGAGTCGGGGGTCTGTTTGTGTGTTTCCACAGGGAGAACAGCAGCCGATTTGGATTCCAGAGAGATTAACTAAAGCGATTTCTACAGACCAAAAAGAAGATGATTTGGCTCAAATCCATAACAACTGATATCCAAAACTCCAGTTTGGCTATTCTTACATCTGCAACAGAACCAGGATGCTTTTTTCAATATCTATTTTATTATTGCCCTTTGCCATATCATGAAGTTCTATTTTGTTTTTTGAGCTCATACAGACCTAGGTTAATGTTTTGCTGATCAGTTCTATTTTTTTGACTATAGAGTTTTTAAGCATTGCAATGGAGATTTCATCTGTAAAAAGTTATAAGGCCTTTACTATAATGTTATGTGTTGTATGTATTATATTATGTGTGCACACTTGTGTTTTGTGTTATATGTTTGAATGTACGTATGTCCATATATCATATATGATGAGCGCTCATGACAAAATGGATCCAAATATTTTTTTTCACGTGATTTATATGGTTTAATTTAAATTGGGTAAACAACTGTTGAGGATTGTTTTAATATGTAAACAAAAAAGAAGGTTAACAGATCTGTTTGTTTACTTTTACCTTTCCTTTTCATTATATTTAATAATTCTCTTAAAGATAATGTAAATTGTTAAGAAAATTGTTTTCTTTTAGTGCCTTCTGGAATGTTACATAATTTTTTCTTTAGCCATTATTGCCAGAATTCCTATCTTCATCCCAGTGCTGGTGAAGTCAAAGATAAAACCAATCTACAGCTTCTACAATAGCCATCACTGAACTGCTTGCAGAACTTGCCTGGACACATTGTGAGCTCACCTGTATGCATTGTGAACTATCTGTTGGTGCAGCGACTTATGGTAGTGTTGGGGTATTTTTGCTGATGATGTCACCGGTGGTACAATTTTTCAAAGGAGCCCTCAATTGGCTTAATGTCATGGCATTTTGCATCCTCCTCTACTAGTGATGGTCTAAAATTTGGGGGCCAACAGAGGTGAGGCAAAGAACCTCACCCCCCCACAGGTGCAAAGGCCTATCCACAAGTATGGCTGTATGCTGGACCGGTAGTCAGTGACGGGTATGATCCAATTGCAGTGGTACCAACCTAAGACAGGAGGCTGACGCCTAGAGGTCAGTTCATCCGATGACGGGTAAGGACCATATGTTGAATTGGACTGCCTAACAGGCACGGTCCCTAAGCCACATGCTTGTTGTTTAAACAGAGAGGGGGAGATGTTGAGAGCCACAGCCTAAGGGGCCCCAGCAAACTTCCAGCTGCCAGCAAACTTCCAGCTGCCGGCTGATGATTGGCTCACAGCAGCCCCAGCAACATCTAGCTGATTGGCTCCTCTGCGGTGATGCTCATTGGACTGTTTCCCTGCCCTTTCAGACCACGGAGCTGCTCATTGGGGGACTTTTTTGGCTCCGCCCACGTGACCCAGCCAATCGGCCTCAAGAGCAGGAGGATTGTGGGAGGTGGAGAGAAGCTTGTGTGGGAGAGAGAGGCTTGGGGAAAGCCGGTGGTGGCAGTTGAGGCTCTGAGGGTTTTTCCTGAGAGGCTATTTTGTTTGGCGTGTGTGGTTCTAAAAATAAAGTTAGTTTCTTTTGACAAGTGGCTCCTGATTGTGCCCAGCCAGACTGCGGCAACTTACCCTGTTTTTGACTTAGTAAAAGTGGCTTTTAAAATTCTCTGCATTCTCTAATTCTCTTACAATGTAGTTTAACGACAAGTGTGACACCAGAATCCTAAGGCAGAGGTTATCACAAGGGCTGTGATACATACAGATAGAAGAATCAAAGAATCTTTTTATTGAAGAGCATAGGTTGTTGAGATAATCTGCTCAATTCCCAAAATGAACCCAGGCTCCGTTAAGTGACTCAAAGGTCTCATAGCCAACAGTGGCAGAGCCAGGGTGGGACCCCAGGTCCTATCTCCCTAGCCCAGTACTTATTCTTCTTCATCACCCTTCCTGTCTGCAAAATGAGGTTTTTATTACCTACAACAATAACAAAACCATGAAAAATATCTAACTATTATTGGTCAGAGAAAATTCTGGACACTTGAATTTGAGCCTTGGTTCATCTACCATTTTTGACTACCACCAAGAAGTCAATTTTTCTTTCCTCTATAATTGCATTTCTCTTGCTCAAAGAAGTGCACTTTGATAGTTCAAAGACCAAAGGACTGGGGGTCAAATAGCCTCCTTTTTGCAATTGGTTTTATTTTGGGGTGATGAGGCTTTTAAGAAGTTATTGAAGCCTTTTGACCCTCAGTTTTCTCATTTGTGAGACATGAATCATAAGAGATGCTCTTTGAATCCCAGGATTTTGTTTGGGACTATGGCACATAAAAAACATAAAGATGCCCTAAGATTGTCACTCCCCTTTAGGAGGTGCAAATACTTTCTTACCTGATTGCGTGCATATCTCCAAGAATCCATGAGGCTCAATCATTAATGTTTAATTGTTAGTATTCACTGAGGGAAAAAAATCTTAGCATCTGCAACCTTCTCCTGCCATTAAAGAGTATGCTTTGCCTATTACAATCTGTCTTTCAAGCAGCTCTTATTAAAGCACTTGGGAGTGCTATCATGCAGAGAAAGAACATTGACTAAATTCCAATGCTTGGATTCCAGCTCTTGGCTCTACCATTGTCTTCACAAGTGACTTTATCAAGTCTTATCTTTGCTGGACCTCAGTTTCTCCCTATATTAAAAGGGGGTGGACTTTTACTGATTGTTAACTGTGTCATGTGCCCCACGGGAAAGCTGATGAAGCACATTGATGCTCGCATGACAATGTGCACAGACTTCAACTTTTGCATAGATTTGAGGTTCACAGTCAAACTTAATATATAATGGACTCCAGGTTAATAAACCCTAACCTAGTTGATCTCAAACTAAAAATTATCTAGGAATGCTATAACTAATCAGTCTCTATCATTTTGAACAACGATGGAATTCCATTTTCAGTTAGCATTTTAATGCATTAAAGTTTAACTGAAATCCTGCTGCTGTTAGGAACTTTCTCAGGCTAAGGACAAGGTCACTTCACAGATGAAAGTCATGTGAAAAAGGATCTGAGCACCTCAATATTATTTAAAATGAAAACTGCTAAGTCTGTCATCCCATATCTTAAGGATAGACAATTTTTTGGCTCCCACATCTAGGCCTACAACTAAAATATACTACCACTTTGTAAAGCAAATTCTTTAATCTCTGTTCATATTAAAAAAGCAAATTTAAGAAATGGAAATTCCTTTTTTTGCTCTGAAAAGATACATGGAATGAGAAGAAATAAACTTAGATCATGTCTTTTTCTTGATACAGCCTGTTTTGAAAATCAGATTAATGGGCAACGAATTACATATTCTAGCAATTAATGACTGACCCCCTACAGAGAGTTATAGGCTAGATATATGGTGGTTGACTGGAATAGAGTGCTTTCAAATTAATTTAAGCACAAAGGAAATTTTCTTTGAAGAATATGAGAATATCTAAAGGAACCCAAGGACAGGAAGCATAGTCCAGCCTCAGAAAGAACCAGAACCAAGAAGCTGGGAAACTGAGAAGCAATGGTTATTTTCTTCCTCTCTGGAGGAGGCTGAATGGTCCCTCATTTCCTCTTCCCTCTTCACATCCGCTTTGTTTCTCAGATGAGCAATGTCTGCTTCAGGATGTTTATTCTCACAGCTACCCAGCTCAGCCCTGCAACAACTTTCTGTCTAGACCTTAACAAAGACTGACTGGAGTCTCTAAAGCCCAATTCCAAATTTCCTGCAGGGAGTATCTGACTGTTCCAGTTTTAGGCAGGAATATGTTCCAGTGAGCTGAGAGAAGTTGGTTAGTATTACTGCCTGCTCAATAGGAGCTAGAGGAGCACAATTCCCAAAAAGGAGGCTTGCATGGGCAAGTGAAAATAATAGGGTTCTTAAGGACTTTTATTGCTAGTATGTGGCAGACAGACTTTGAATAAAAGAAAGGAAATTAATAGCATCAAGAGCCTCATGGTGGCCAGCTGAGTATGGAGCTATGATGCTTGTTTCCATGGGATAGTCTCTTCCTGCACTTCCTCATGAACAGAGAGGAAGTCTTTACTTGGAGAAAATACCCACAGCCTCGCAACTACTCCTTAGCACAGGAGGGTGGAAGTAGGTAAGTAGTCTTGGTCAGATCTCTTTCAGATCCAACACAGAAAACTTAAAGTTTCCACCACAGTCTGACATCTTCATCATGGAAACATAAACCAGAGTGGCAATGAACAATACAGACTTTCATAACAAAAGTTCTTGGAACATTTAACTGCATATTAATGTTAATCTCTATAGTGTTTTCCTTTTAAAGATTGCTGGGAAAAAAGTAGCTTAGCTTTGAAACTATACAACTGTATTAATTAGCGTGTTTGATGGCTAAAAATATAGGCTCATTTGAGTTAGCCTAAGAAAAATTACAAATTTATTTTAAGAATACAGTGATGTTTAAGGTCATGAGCATGAAAGGGCATCTTGAGTTGTACTGAAACAGAAAACCTAAAAGGCATCAGGAACCATGATATCCCTCTTCTCACTAGTTTCTCTGCATGTCAGGGTGAGCGTTCTTCATTATTATCTCTGCATATTGGTTTCTACCTGCCCCCTAATTCATAGGGTAGGGTATGGCTGCCAGCAATAGCAAGTCTCTGGAAACACGTGTGTGTGTGTGTGTGTGTGTGTGTGTGTGTGTGTCTGCTTTGTACTTCCTACTGCTCACCCAGAACTTTCCACATTGACTTAAAGAAGACATGGATGGTTTTAGCTGGTGAGAGAAGATAAACATTCCATGCTTTTTCGTTTTCCTTTTTATTTTTTGGATTTATAAAACAGGCTCTTTTGTAATAGCCAATCAGAAAAAAAAGTTCTGCCAGTCAAAACTTTTGATTTAAATGATGTAGACTTTATGGAGAAAAGAAAAGGATCACAAGGGCTGAAAGGCCTTGAAGGAAACAGGCATAGAATTTTTGTCCTAATAACACATTGAAAAGAGAAGGGGAAGAACACCCAGACTGTGACTTCCCCTCCTCAGCTAGAGGAGACTGGGAAGTGGAGCTGGGGACAAGAGAACCAACAGCTACAGGGACTGAGGAAGAGGTGGCAACAGAGCCCGCGTGCACCCCTCCCCATGGAGGCCAGGGAAGGTAGCCCAACCCAGTCAGTTGGAGTAAGCCCACACTTTTCCCTGATCCTTTGTGCTGCAATAACTAGGGTTTGTTGCCTTGCTGTGTGTAGCCCATCTACTGACAACACTCAGCTTTTTACCTTGACCTATTCAGCAAAAGGAGAGTCCTAGACTCGGGAATTTGTGCATCTGCACCTGCTCTGCCCCTTGTAACCAAGGCTGGGAGGGTGGGTAGCCGTGTTCAGGAAGAAATGCCACTGTCCTGTGGATAGTACTGGACAGTAGGGAAGTGGAAGGATCTCGCAACATAGATTGCAACAATCTCCAAGTCCAATTCCAAATTCCACAGGAGAGGACTCTGATTGGCTTGGCCTTGATTAGGCGTTCACTCCAGTCCAACTAACTGTGTGTGGGCAATGAGTGCAGATTAATCCGCTTTGGAGGGGGCGGGGAGGAAATTTAGGGAGAATCCTTGAAATTGTGCAGAGACTCCAAAATGGGTTCATATGGAACTCTATACAGTTTTAATTCACAGAAATGAATCATTTACATGTCTTAGCTTTCAGACCTATAGAATTTAATCTTTTATGAATTATTATGTAATGTTGGACACAATGTCTCTGTGCTCCATTTTGTTGTTTTGGTTTTGTAGTGTTTTATTTAAACTTTAAAGATACTGGTAAAAGTAATTCTAAGGTTTCTTAAAACTAAGATCTATGATTCGCTTTATTTCACCATGTCTTTTGATAGTGAAGGAGTTAAAATATATCACTCTGGCATATTGACTGCTTTGCATTAAGGACATGAAAAACAGCAGGTGCAAGAAGTTCCTTCTGACCTATTTTCTGTTTCTGAAATGCAGATGAAATTCCATGTGAAAGACACTCTCCCTATACTAAAAGCCAAAGTGACATTCTTATCATCAAAGACGAGAAATGAAACTGAGAGAATTTTGTTCAAAATAATTAATCTTTTAAATCTCCCAACATCATTTAGTTGTTCTCATAATGTACTGTTCTTTGTCCAATTCTATTTATAAGAAACTGTAACTGCTTCTTTGGGTCTTCACTTCTTTATGAAGGCACCCATGCCGTGTAAAATTTGCATTAAATGAATGTGTATGCTTTTCTCCCATCAGTCTGTCATGTGTCAGTTTAATTCTCAGGCCCAGCTGTAAAGAAATTCTAAAGGGGAAGTTTTGCTTCACTACAATAGACACAGGTTGATCATTCAAAGAGTTGTATTAAAAAATTAAATTCTGTTCTAAAACAACCAGTACAGGACTGGAATGTGGTTCAGTGGTAGAGCACCTGCCTGCCCATCATGCGTGAGCTTTGATCCCCAGCACTGCAAAACAAACAAACAAAAGCCTTCACTGTGTATAAACACCAAACAGCCCATACTGTAATAAATCAATTCTTTTGAACATAAAGAGGTATACAATTTTTAATTGACAAATAATATTATATATGTCATGTAACTTGTGAAGAAGTATACAACTTTTGTTAATAAAAATCAGCTTACCACTAACCACATATGGAACATTATCTAAAGAATATTGATTTAACATAGAGTCAACAATCTAATTGGCGCAGGCACCATCTTCCTTAACAAATCTCTGAAATACAAGAAGTAAACAAAGAAGCAGAAAGTGGGGTGACTTTACATTAATTGGTTCCTTTTGCACAACAAAAGAAATGATTAAGAGACTGAAGAGGGAGCCTACAGAATAGGAGAAAATCTTTGCCAACAATTCTTCCAAAAGGGGATTAACATCCAGAATACACAAAGAACTCAAAATACTTAACACCAAAAAGCAAAACCAAACCAAACCAAATAACCCAATCAATAAGTGAGCAAATTATCTAAACAGACATTTCTCAGGAGAAGAAATACAAATTTCCAACAAATACATTAAAAAATGTTCATCATCCTTAGCAATCAGGAAATGTAAATCTAAATGACATCTAGATTTATCTCACTCCAGTTAAAAGAGCAACCATCCGAATAAAAATCATAATAATTGCTGATGAGGATGTGGGGCCAAAGGTACACCCATATATTTGTACAACCACTTTGGAAAGGAGTATGGAGAGCCCTCAAAAGACCAGGAATGGAGTTACCATTTGAACCAGCTGTCTGTCTTGGTATTTATCCCAAAGAACATCAGCATGCTGTAGTTATAAATACATAACAATGTTGACATCAACACAATAGCCAAGTTATGGAACCACCTAGGTGCCTTTCAACAGACAAATTGATAAAGAAAATGGGGTGTAAATAAACAATGGAGTTTCACTTAGCCATAAAGAAGAATGAAATTATGTCATTTGCTGGTAAATGAATCAAACTGGAAAGCATCATGCTGAGTGAAATAAGTCAGACTCAGAAAGTCAAGGGTTGAAAAGTCTCTCTCAGATGCAGAAGATAGAAGGAAAGAATTTTTAAAAGGGGGATCTCATAGAAGGGAGAACAGAAAAGTAGAGGAAGGGCACCCAAGTGGCAGGAGGATTGGGAAAAGGGAGGAACTGCAGAATAAAACTGACCAAATTATGCTGTGTACATGTATTAATATATCACAATGAATTCTTGTGCTGCTCCAGTACCTCCTGCTCCAATAAATACGAAGAGGGGAATCAAGCTTGGATGCTTGTTGGCCTGACCGATGATCTGGCAATAGAGTTCTCCGGCCCAAAACGAGATAAGAAAAACCTGTCAGGCCCAAGACCAAGCAGCCTCTGCACCCAAGCTGTGCCTGAGTCATTTTTGAAGCTTATCTTTCTCTACTTTTCATATTCAGTCGGATACCAAGAAGACCTGCTGACTCTTCATTTGTGTTTTCTCACTCATATACATACATCCATTCCTTTCTAGTTCCCCTGTCACCTTTTATTTCAGTCCCTTTCATCTCATGCAATTTCAATATCTTTTTTTTTAATTTTCTGATCCATTTTGTATATTGTTTCCCAGAATTTCCCCCTCCACACCACTTTTCTCTGCTAAAGAAAAGCAAAACACAACACAATCAATGATTTCAATGGCTATTACCAATAGAATGAAATCCAAATTCCCAAAGCCAGTATTTTTTTTCAGGCCAAGTCAGTACCATTAAGAAACTTCTCTATCCAGATACCAGAGCCCCTATCTTACTAGAAAAAATAAAGTATATGTGCTTTGGCTCAGAGGACCTTCCTACCTGGTACTTCAAACCTTCTCTCCTATACCTTGCCACCAGATTCCTCATTGTCTGCCCTCTTCAGATCGATCGTGAATTCGGGCACCTGCTTGGAACCTGCCTGGCTTTGGATTAAGCTTCTAAAAAGGTGCTTTTGGGAATTTCACTTCATGCAGTGTGGCCAAATATGTCTTCTGACAAATTTGACCCAGCTGAGGAGCAACACCCTGGCCCTTACTAGCTGGGAAAGAGCAAGGTAGCCTTTAGTGGTCTTTTCAATATGGCCTCCACACAGATGTTCTAAAAATCCCTCGTTATGGTTTGGATGTGAGGTGTACCCTGAAAGCTCACATAAGACAATGCAAGAAGGTTTGGAGAGGGGCTGAGGTTGTGGCTTAGTGGTAGAGTGCTTGCCTAGCATGTGTGAGGCACTGGGTTCAGTCCTCAGCACAGCAAATAAATAAGCAAATAAGTAAGTAAGTAAATAAATAAATAAATAATAAAGAGCATGTGTGTGTGTGTGTGTGTATTATCATTTCTCCTCCAAACCTCCCATCTCTCTCTCTCTCTCTCTCTCTCTCTCTCTCTATATATATATATATATATATATATATATATATATATATATATATGAAATGATTAATGATTGTGTTTTAGTCTTAGCCTAATCAGTGAGTTGGTCGTGATGGGATTAACTGAAGTGGTAGGGTGTGGCTAGAGAAGGTGGGAACTGGGGCATGGCTTTGGGTATATATTTGTATCTGGAGAGTGGAGTTTCTCTCTGTGCTTCTTGATCACCATGATGTGAGATGCTTCCTTCTGCCACATATTCTGCCATGATGTTCAGCCTCACCTCAAGCCCAAAGAATGGAGCTGGCCTTCTATGGACTAAGATCTCTAAAACTGTGAGCTCTCAAACTTTTCTTCCTCTATAATCATGCTGGTTGGGTTTTTAAGTCACAGCAGTAAAAAAGTTGACTAAAACATCCCTCCTTGTGCAAATGATTTATTTCAGCATAGAGTCCACCTATGGTACTCTGAATCTCTACAAACCCATCCTAATTCATTCTCTTATTAGAAGTCCTATTAGTCATCACAAAAGAATGGAAAGGTCACTCCTGTTAGATTTCTGAGACTGTTTTCTTCTAACATATGGATACAATCAGGGAATCCAGTGTGACCTCTCTATCCCTCATCATGTTCTCTGCTTCTGTAGACTGTGTTTCACCTCATCACCAGGAACATATCAGGAATGACCATTCCTAGTGATCCAGTCGGAGTCAAAGTCCCCTTCACCTCTGTCTCTACCTGACCCATTAGCCTGTCAGTCTCCACTTAACCAAACAGGGCCTCAATGAAAGTATGTGGGGTGTTTGTTGTTACAGTTGTTTCCTGAAATGACTACATTAACAGGGTGCAAATGATGGCAGGATGCAGATTCTTGTTACAGAGGTTGATTTTGATCAGAAGTAGTTACTCAGAAGCAGCATCATTCAATGTAAGTAGGGTTTTCATAGAGGGACAATAACCTTATGATCAAATTAAATTATGTAAGAAAGGCCTAGATTGCTAGATTGCCAATGGCATTCTTGGGGGTTCAAAAATGGATAAACAATAAGGTTAGGGATTTCTAACTTTGTGCTAAAAGCAACAAAAATACATCTCATTTTTGAGAAAAAAATATGTTCACTTAATTTTTTTTTTGTACCAGCAATTGACCTAAGGGGCGCTTAACCACGAAGTCACATCCCCAGCCCTTTTTAAAAATATATATTTTATTAGCAACAGAGTCTTGCTGAGTTGCTTAGAGCCTCACTAAGTTACTGAGGCTGTGTTTGAACTTGAGATCCACCTGCCTCAGGTTCTCGAGTCACTGGGATTACAGGCATGTACTACCTCTGGCTCTTAACCTATATTTTGGTGGAGAAAAACAACTCTAGTGTTAGTGATAAGGCTGGATTGGAAAGACCTGTTTATCAAATGCTTCTTTGCAGAGCTCGTGAGCTTTGCTTGGACACATTGTGCTTCCACAAGGCTAGTAGTACAGCTAGTAGGATTTCAGCCTCGACAGGAAGATGCCTCAAAGGGTCTTCTTTATTGCCTAAATCCTTTTGTCTCCCATACCAATGCCACTACCCAGTCTCAACTATTCTTAGTAATCCATAGAGAGGATCAAAGTTCCTCCTTCTATTTTATTACACTACAAATAACCTAAAAAGTACATCATATAAAATAAATAAGTATAGAACAAAAGGAAAAACCAATAAAGCAAATGTATAATGTGCTGATACTACTTTAGTATTTAACTTTATTATTCATGATGGTTATTATGTATGTTTGAAGATCCATAAAATTGATTTTCTATCCATTGGGGAATAAATGGGCTATTTAAAACAATAGGCCCACAAACAAATCCCCTGAGGTACACGAGAGCACATTTTCCTCCTTATAATCGCCCACAATTAGAGCAGATTCTTTCAGATACATAAATTAAAGCAATAAAAAGAGGTGGCTAAAAATAGCTCTGCTTGTTCACACTGAAGGAATTGAGCTGTACACTACAAATCCTTGCCCAAAATAACTTTGTTCTGTAGTTGCAAGCGCTGATAAGAATAGGTTATGGAATCACCAGATGGGAAGAAATCTTAGTCTAGTGCAAATCTTTTCTTCCAAACTAGATTGGCTCAAACCTCCCAGAAGACAAGAATCTGTCTTGCTCTACTGAGATCATCCATATCAGTGAATATCCACAGATTAGGCTGGAAAAAAAAAAAGAGAGAGAATACCTGTGGGTGTTTCTTATAGCTCATACCTACACAGTGTCCCTTCCCAGGGAAGTGAGAATGGGATAAAGCTGACATGCTGTAGTGGGTGCTCAAGGACTGAGCATCTCTTCTTATCTCTGGTTGAGATGCTTGAGGTCAGGTAAAGACCTGAGAACGTTATCCTCAAAATGCTTCTGAGATACTAAATCCAAAATCAGGATGCCCATTTGGGGGTTTGAGGGCAGACTGAGGGCCAAAGTATGATTGACAAACAATCAAATCAGAGGTTCTGAAGGACTTGGGAGGGTGGTAGAGTCCTTTTAACAGATTTGGAGTCACAAGAACGATACTTCCATTCATGGATATTAAGTTCAGACACTTCTTCCTCAGAATAATTTTTTTAACATAAACTTCTTGAAAGACAACTGGCTAATTAGGCAATGTGTTTTGCATGACAGATTTCTTTTGATTATAACAATTATAATCAAGGAGGATCACCAAAATAATAAAAATGAAAAAGCTAGAGCTCACACAGCTGCCTGTTCATTTAATTCTGCTTTCTTTTGTTTATCCTATGTCAATTTTATGTTTTGTTTGTAATAACAATGAAGGTGATAAGAATTTAAGAGGCTGCAGATTCTATCTCCATCATCCATGGAGGCAATTACGTTTAGAATAAAGTACTCCACAGAGTACAACTAACACACTACGGCAGAATAGACATTTTTATTTCTTTGCTTGAAATTTAATACTAATCATTTCAAAAATCTGAAAAATAATAAAAAGTGAATCTGGAAAGACACATCCTCAAGAAATTGATAGTCCAGTAAAGATGAGACCTGCTCATTTCTCTAGCCATTTAATCAACCATATGTTTCTCAAGAAGCTGATGTTTTAAAAACCATGTTTTAGAACTATCAAGTCTTAGAGATGAAACACACTCAGAATTCATCTGGCTCCAAGTATTCTCTAATGTGCCTTTAGAATTAGACTAACAACCAGAGAGGAATTAATGCATGAAATATGAGAAACCACGAGTAAAGGAAATGCTGGGACTACAGAAAGCTCAAGAAGGAATTGCCAACGTTGGACAAGATCTGGTGAAAGAGATTCTCCAGGGCATTTCAAAGGTGAGGGCAGAATGGGGTGAGCCTCTTGGTTGTTCCAATGATGCTGTAAAGAAACCAATCTTTATTCCTCTAGTTTATGTGTGGAAGTCCCGGATTTTCAGGAGAGATGCTTTTACCAACTTCATGTGTAAATCCCATCACTTTCTGTGATGTATTTCTGTGACCTACCTTATCAGGTAGATAATCTGTTTTTAAAAAATCTTTTTACATGTAATCTTTTTATGTGTCTTTGAGGGTTTAAATTTTTGATGAAGTACAGCATTTGACTATGCATGGTACATGCTCAAAGAGCTTCAAGATGGTAAACTATGCTTGAAAATTTGAAGAACGCTGAATTTTGATCTCAGAATCAGAACTGCAATAAACTATATATTCAGGCATATTTTTATACAAGACAGTATGTCTTTTTATGTATTTCTTACCAACAAGTATAACAGGCATATAAGGTAGAGATTATCTTAGAAATGAAGCCATGGGAGTTCATCTGGGTAAGTGGTCTTCCTGTGGGGAAGCAGCCAGACACTGGCTAAGCAAAGTCAAGAGAAGAATTATGGAAGAAATGGTTGTTCTTTCAACTTTTATATTCATCCTAAGATAAAATCTTTTTATTTACTTATTTTTAAAGTTCTTCAATAGATCCCTCAGGATCCTTAAAATGAAACCTGGGGAAGTTAATCTAATCATTCCTTATAAATTGAAATTCAGTATTCCTATTGTCTTAATATTATCCAGAGACTATTTTATATAAAACCCTGCAAAGATAGAACATCTACAAAAAATAATTTAATCTTTCTTCATTTAAAGGATAATGCTAAATTTATTAATTTAATCATTTTGACATTTCAGAATATGAATCATCAATTTTTTCATTATAAAACAATATAGCCACATTATGTTTTTTAAAATGTTAAAACTAGAGAAGAAAGAAATGAGCTATGATCTCACCAGCCTAAAAAGCAACTACTTCCATGCTGGTGTGATTTTTACATTTCTCCACATGAATAGTTTTCCTTATGCATAAATATTAATGGAGAACTAAGATCTTTTTCTAATTTGAATTTATGGGCATTTGAAGAGGGACAAGGCAGGAGATGCTTGAAGTCAACTAGTAATTGATACGAGCAGAAAGGCTTGCAGAACAGACCCCATGGTTGTACCTCACAGCCCTGATGGAAGGAAACTTAGAAACTGGAGTCCCCTCAATGCAACGCCTGCTGCTCCTGAGATTCTCTTGAATTGTTTTAAAACCCTACCCTCCTTTCGGACCAACCATACAAATTCAATCATGCCTTTTAGGGTAAGTCTAGGCATTTTAATTTAAAAACTCCTCAGCAGATTGTGGGGCACTTGCCTAAAAGAAGCACCAGTATGGTGGTATTCCCAGTCATCAAGCCCATTCTGGAAGAGAAGGATACAAACTGGATGGTGGCAAAAGAATCTGAGCAGCTCTCTACTTTCACCTTCAGCTAGTAGTCCATTGACCACCATCTTGGAATAAATCCAAAAGATTTTGAGGCCTAAAGGGAAGACTAGTTAATGCCTTTTCTACCAAGTGTGAAAGTGAATGGAGAAGATGGGAAGAAAGCAGAAGTTGGAGGCAGGAGAGGAAGAAGGGAAACAAAACATGGGGAAATAGTAAGCACTGTGGGAAAGCAAGAGTTCTCCTGTTCTTTAAATATGTTTATAATACACTGCTTAGGCTCTGCATGAATGAGAGAATCAGGTGAAAGCGATGGAGATGCTTAAATTGGAGAATAGAAACCATAAGGACTAGAATAGCTGTCTTCAAATATTTGAATGGAAAGCCACAATACCCAGTCTCCTAATAAAGCCCAACACATGCCAAATTTTAGACCAAACAGTATCTACAGCTTTGGCATGAAAAAGAAATTAGACTTCTGTACTTTAGCTGCAAAGGTAGAATCGGGACTTCCAGATTTAAAGTTCTAAGTTCTTTCTATGAGAGAGTTTACAAGGACAGAAGGGCTTTAGAGTCTTAGTCAAAAGTCCTGGGCTTTTATTATTAACTGTGTGATCTTGAGAAATATATTAAACTCTCTGAAATACCATTTTCTTACCAATAAAATAAAGGTAATAACATAAGATTTTGAGACTTACAAGATTATATCATATATAAAGGCTCTAGTACCATGTCTTTTGTTGGTAATTAAAGCACAATGCTCATGGGCATTTTCCTGTTGCTCTGTAATTGACAATGGAACCCAAAGCTGAAGGCAAAGAAGCATCAAGGACCAAAGGGTAAGTACAGTGGTGCATTGCTTAGCAACATCGATACTTTCTGGGAAATACATTATTAGGCAGTTGTGTCCTTGTGTGAACATCATCAAGTGTTCTTACACACACCTGAAAGATATACCCTACTGGGCATCCAGCATGTGTGGATGGGGTATAGCCTATTGCTTGTAAGGTCATGGTGAAAGTAACATGAGATTAAATCAAGCACAAGAGAAAACGATGCAGTCATGAGCCGTGGCACACAAACACGTGAGGTTCCCGCTGGCATAACACAGCATCCTGTATTATAGGAGACATTTTGTAATAAGTGGAAATACAGTGTAAATAATGATAAAAGAGGGTGGCATAGTAAATGCATAAATCAGTGGCAGTCATTTATCATCATTATCAAGCATCATGTACCATATATAATTGTATGTGCTATACTTTTACATGCCTGGCAGCTCAGCAGGCTTGTTTTCACTGTGATATTACATCAGCTCTGATGTCACCAGGGGATAGGAATCTTCAACTTCATTATAATACTATGGGAGCACTGTTGCATAGTGACCTGGCATTGAACAAAGAGTTGTTAGGTGGTGTGTAACTATAATGAACAAGCAGCAACCAGACATCCCTTTGAGGATGTATCAAGAAGTGGCTGAACTTGTTCTGCTTCTCCAGCTTTCATTATTACCACCTGCTTTCTGTCCATATACGCAGATAGGGGCTGGGAAAATTCGGAAAATTCCTCTTCATTCTTGGGGTGCTGTGCAGTGAGGAGATACTTTTCTGCTCCCTCATCACTTACCAATTGGCTGTGGGCTTATACCACAGATGGCCTGGTCTACCTCTGTCCAATCTGACAAGTACGGAAATGGAAAGGAAAGGCAGAGAGTAAGGGTAAGGTACCACAGTTTCCATGCCTAACATTTAACAGTCAGTGATGGGAATGTGATTTTACCATGGATCAAAGAGGCGCAATGGAAGGCAGCCAGGCTTGAGCCTGGCTCGTCAGTATCTCACCCAAGAGAACTGACTGCCAAGAAAGTGGACCCTGGTAACAAAACACAGAGAATGAATCACCAAGGCTGGGAGCAGATGGTGGAGATTGTGAAGTGGGAGGTTCCCTATGGGGTTTCTGGAAAATTCACATAAGCACCAATGAGGAAGCGAGTATTTGGATGTCTGCCACAGAGAAGGCACCAACGGCCAACCAGCACTGGCCAGAGAGACCTCAAACCAGGGACAGGTAAGAAACAATTGTCTTTCTCCCTGTCCTTCTTCCCAGTCTCCTCACAGAGAGGAGAAATGCAAGTGACAGAAGAGGAGGCTCCAGGAGGGCATATACACCACTGTGCTCTGGGGCCAGGGGAGAGGAAATGTCATTGAATAGGACCAAAATTAAAGTTTTAAAGTGAACTAAACTGGATTGTGCTTGTTATCCCTGGAAGTGACTGGAACCTTAAAGTGGCTGTACCAGAGTTTTTGTTAGGAGACACAATAGAGAGATTGTGAGCATGGCAGAGGCGAAGGCAAGAGGCAGTAGAAAAAGAAAATCTTATGAGCTAGGATTGTTCAATAAACCAGATGTGGTAGCCACTATTTTCATTAGCAACAAAGTGGCAACAGGCGGGTCTGAATGATACCTCTTTGGGGAAATGCACTGGTGATGAATCACTGTGTGATTATGCGGGTGGGGTTTCCCCTGAAGGGACTGAACTGCTCCCTGCCAGCTGTCCTCAGGAGAGGTCATTTGTGGGACAGGAAATCAGAACTCTGGGACCCAGAGGTAGTCTGCCTAGCTCTCCCAGGAAGAGAAGAAACTCTGGGGCCCTGGAGTGCTTACTCCTGGTGGGGGCAGGGCCTAGCATCAGCACTGACTGATTTTGTGTTCTGTTTTCAGGTCATTGTCCCTGACTTTTATTGTGATTTGATCAATGTCTCAAATACATTGGCTTCTGATGTCCTGGAGGAAATTAAGAGAAAAGGTCCACAACCACTCTGAGAGCAAAGTAACGCAGCAGAGGGCGGCAGCTGAGGACAGCAACGGGGGAACAGCCTGGCCAGGTGTGACATCTCACAACAGCTGATTATAGAAGTATGCGTACGTGAGGGACAGGTTCTTGAATGCACGTGACAGGGTTCCCTGGGAGAGTTCAAGATTCCTACGCATAGCAGAAGGCGCTGAGAGTGGGGGATTGAGGGCTGCCAAATTATGTCAATAAAACTAGTGTGAGTCAAGCCATTATCATTTTAGTGACACTATAATTAGTTATTCAACAATGGAACAAGCTCTTTGTCACTACAAGCGTTTAAAGTATAAATGTTTTCTTTTTATTTAACATGTATTTATTTTGTACTTATTGTATGTCAAGCATTCTGCTAATAAGTGCTCAGACAAACCCTATTAAAAATCTGGTGTTATAGATGAAGGATTTGAGGCTTGCCAACTGAAGTAAGTTCCCTAGGAATTTATCACTAACACATAGTAGGGACTCCAAAGGTGAGTGCAGACCTCCCTGGCTTATAAATGTTGGCCTTCTGAGTTTTTCCACCTTCACGATGATGTTTAATGATGTATTTGTTAATGTGAGTAAACATACCCCAATCTGGTTTTCACTTTCACTACAGTATTCGGTAAATTACATGAGACATTCAACACCAGTATAAAAGTGGCTTTGTTAGTTGATTTTGCCCAATTGTAGACTAATGTTCACTGTTCTGAGCATGTTTAAGGTAGGCTAGGCTAAGCTATGATGTTCAGTAGGTTAGGTGTTCTAAATGTATTTTTGACTTAGAATATTTTCAATTTATTATAACTATACTGGGAAAACCACATTGTAAGTTAAAGTGCATTTGTGCCCTAGAGCATGCTAGTCTAGCAGGGCAGCAATGACACAATTACAGATGATGACTCATCGATGCAGGTGTGCATGAACTGTTGCAGAGGCACGTGAATTAGTGTCATGGGAGGGGAAGAATGGAATGGAGGGAGTGGTCCGGGAAGGTGCTATAGGGTGTGCCTCTAAGGCTGAGTTATATATGATGGAAAGGAGTTAAAGAAGGAGGGAGTGCTCTGGGGGTGAGTGACCAGCGCTGACATTGCAGACAAGAGGGCCAGCGGTGATACTTATGGAGATAGCTCAGTAAACATTCACTGAGTAGTTGAATGCCAGCATGGGCCAAGTCCCCCAGTCAGGATACCACATAGCTTTGGAGACAACAGGAGGTTAGGGAGACCCTGAACCTGTTGGCATGGAGGACCAGGGGCAAGATGGGCAATGCTAGTGACTGCAGACATCAAAAGGCCAAGAGCCAGGTGGTAAAAAAGCAGCTGTGGGTGTGGCAGAAATGTTTGGAGATTGTTTTCTGAGAGCATAGCTTGTATTCTAAGGTTTCTGAAGTGGAGCACTTCCAGATGATAAAATTCACGCCTGGGTGGGAGTCTTGACCGAAAGAAACAGGGCTGAGGGTCATCGGCATTAGAAGAACGCTCCAACATTTTGAGGCTAAGTAGACTTTTTATAACTCTGAGAATCTACAGTTCTATTAATTACTTGACTTTTCCCGAAATGAATGGGTTGGTTAAGTGCTGTAGCACACAGAAGTTGGCTGTCTCATTAAAAGTTGCTGTTTTACTCAGCTTTTTGCAAATGCACTGCCAGGGTGTTACGATCAAAACCTGTGATGTTTGTAATAGCACCAAATAAACATTTGGGGTTTGTGATGTATGGACAGTGTTTGGTTTTTGACTCTAACATCCCACAACCTGGTGCAGTGAAAGCATACAAGACCAGTTCATTGGTCTGCAGGCAACTGAGGAAGCTCAGATACGTATTACTGTAAGAAACAAATGGTTCACCTAACTCTAAGGGTACAGGTAAGCAGCTTAGTTAGAAGACTTCAAAAGGCTTTTTAGTCACCAGAGGTATCTCAGGTGTTTGTAAAAACCTTGAGAAGCTTCCATCAGTCCCATGCATCTCTTTATGTGAGGCATGTTGACAATCATCAGTATGAAAAGGCACCTCTGAGAATGGTCGTGTTAAACAGAGAACTCTGGAACACTTTGGTATGCATTTACCTTGAACAACTGCCATTCTGAAGTTATGACTTCTTGCCCCATGAACTTTTAAACTTTTGTTTAAAAAGGATTATTGCCAAATATAATTGTTATATCTTGGCCTTTGTTTTTCCCCAGTAAGAAGATAGCATAGAGATACAGATAGATCATTTGAGTTGAACTGAAAAGACTAATTTTTATCACTAGCAAAGGCAATGTGTCAAAATTGGAGATTGTCTTTGACAACTAAATTGAGGTTGGTCTTTTTCAATTGCTATCTCCTTCTATGCAGCTCCATAACCTCTGGGAAAATGATCATTCTGGGCTCTTGAAAATCCCCATAATTTTTGTGTCTTTGGTTGAAATTCAAAAAGACAGTACTGAGAGGTATACTCCCAACCCAATTTCAGTCCTAGAGATGGAGTTCTTTATTATGTTTTATGTCTCACAGCCACGTTCCTTCCCTCCCACTTGCTGGAAAGGTCAATTGATCTCAACTCTGTCATTTGAGGAAAATGTTCCCAGTCTTTTTTTTTTTAATTGCCTTAAGTTTCAGCTTGTGGTGAATTTTTCTGGTTAAATTAAAAAGGCCTCAAAGACCAAGAGGGCAACATGAGAAGTTCAGAATGGAAATGCTGACTGCTTTCTGACTGCTGCTGCTGACAAGCATCTACTATACCTAAACCTCAAGGATGCAAACACGAATCTTGCACTTCTGGGTTTCTTATAGGGTACGTGCTGGGAGTGACAACAGAAGTGCTGACTTCAGTGGAAATTCCCTTATCAAAGACCCTTCCTAATGTTTTGAAAACTGGGTCTCCAGGCTCTGATAGGCCCCTCTGAGTGCCATGGTGATGCACTCCTGACCAATCTAACCTGCTATAATGAACAAAAAGAAATGAACCTTCTCTATTAATTTGGCCACTTAGTAGGAAGTCAATGCCTGAAAGGACATGGGGGCTTTCCAAGTTCCTAGTTGTCTGGAATTTAAGGGGAAGGTCTGGTGCCAACCAGGGCAAACCAAAAGCTCTGTGCATGTCCTGATATTCCCAAAGGCCTTGTTCCCTTAGACAACACTTCTTGGAACTTGGAATAAAAAGTCTCTATTATTTGCTCTTTCAGGAAATGATTCACGGTATTTCCAAAATCAACAGAATCTCTCTCATACAGCAGAATATTTGAATTCCCAAAGCAGAAATTACAGACCTCCTCAATCTCCTTGTTTATTAAATGTATGTCTGTTAGTGTCTCATTGCTTGCAGTTGTGGCAGTCAGGCCCCAAATAAAGCAAGGTAGAAACTTAAAAAGTTTGGATTCTTTTAATTAAAAAAAATATTTTTTAGATTCCCTGAAGCACACCCAAGGTCCTGGTTCTACCTTCTAGGAGAGCAATTTGATGCTGATGCAGAAGGGATGTGTGTGGGGCCATGGAAAGAAAGTCAAAGATCAGATTCATCAGATCTTGGCCCAGCATCAACCACCTAGTGACAGCAAGACTCTGGGTTCTTTGAGCCCGCAATCTCAAAGCCTCAGTTTCCTTAATTATAAGAATTATAACATTTATTCAGGAGTTTGCATGAGGTCAGAGGACCTCATATTTTAAAAAATATGAAAAAAACAAAAATGATGTCTTAATGACATTGTAAGTATTATACTTGGAAACTGAGCACTTTGTCATTTAAATGAAGGGATGGCAGTGAAGCAGAACCCCTTGTGATGGGCAAAACATTCTAACTCAGAATTCCTCTAAGTGGCTGGGAGGATTGATAATAGGATTTAGGCATATGTTCATCTTCATATAGTCTCTGGAAAAAAAGCAGGGTTATTGTGTGGGCTCCAAGACACCAAATATTCGGTCCTATAAAGCCTTATGTCCTAATATACCTTATACAATCCTATGTCCTATATACTCTTATGTCATAGGGTTCAGGGGTGTCTGTACCTTATACACCCCTGAACCCTATGTATCCTTATTGCCTGTAGAACTCAAATTTCTTCTATTAGAATTCCAACATATTCAAAGGGGTCGGATCCCATTAGCAAAGAAGGAATGGTGCTATTTATACAACCAACAATACTCAATTCATCATCCCCTCTGTGATGGATGCTGGAGTATACTGACCACAGAAATGAAGCACTCATTGACCCAGCTTTCTGGACGGTTGCTCAATTTCTTCTGTTTTCTCCAGAAATTGTTTCAGAATTTGCTTCCCTTAGCTTGAGGGAGCTGTTAATGCCTGGTCAATGTAAAGATAGGAAGCCTGACACCCTGGTCTCAACTTAAGACATCTTTGAGAAATCATCCAGATCCAGAGTCTCTGTGGGAGTGCCTGAGGTCGTTGGAGCATCTGCTCCATGGTTCAGTTGAACCATTTTTCCTCTGCCCAGTCTTGTTTCCCTGGATTCCACATAAGTGTTATTCCTAGGAGCATGCCATGCTAAGACTTAGCACAGCAGCCTGAGACTACTGTCCTCTAAAACATTTGATTACAAGTTTGACCCTTGGCTGGTGCCCAGAATTGAGATTTCAGCAGGGTTTGTACCATCCCCAGACTGATAAGGGCAGCTCACTGTGACTAAACTATAAAAACAATGTGGTTCCTAATGAACAGCCACTTTTCTTCTGGGAGTCTGGAATTCTGGTACATGCTAGGCCAAGGATGCCTACATGACCAACCCCCACTAAAAACCCTGGACATTGAGTCTCTAATGAGCTTCCCTTATAGATGGCATTTACTATGTATTGCCACACATGTCCTGTGTGACTCCACTGGAAGAAGACTCTTGGAAGCTTGTAACTGATTTCCTCAGGACTTCATCCTATGTATCTTTTCCCTTTGGTAACATTTCTTGATACCCTTTTGCTATAATAAATCATAGCTGTGAATACAACTATATGGTGAGTGCTGAGTCCTACCAGCAAATCACCAAATTTCTCAATGAACTTCCTGCATGCAATATGCTATCATGTCAGAAAACTTGGCCTAGTACCCCCTCCTGACCTCTTCTCCTAGACCCAATCTTCCTTCCAGCTCAATTACAATTAATATTGACATTCTTCCAGTCCAGTCCCCCAATCTTAGAATCTTAGAATCAAAGTCAGTTCAATTGACCAAGTCCTTCCAAATCTATCCTTATAACATCTTCAGAATGTGACCCCTGCCTTCTCATCACTGTCACTGCCATCATCATAATTTCCATCTGGACAATTGCATCAGTTCCTTACTTGTTCTCTTCCGAGTCCCACTGGCACACAGTGTTGCCAAGTGAATCTTCCTAATGTAAACTTTGGAAAAAGTGAGTTTCTAGCTTTAAAACCAAAACAACTTCAGATTTTTTTTTCACTGATGTCAGAATAGTGTTAAACTCCTTAATAAGGCAGTCAAGGTTTCTGTGAACTAGTCATAGCCACTGTGCTGGTCACCCTCCTTTCCACCCACTGTACTGTGCCTTGAGGCCATATGAAACCTTATACTGCTCACCAAAGAACCCTGTGGTTTTTGCCTCCTTTTTCTCTTTATTTATG
The DNA here is from genome assembly GCF_021218885.2 of Marmota monax. NCBI lineage: Eukaryota > Metazoa > Chordata > Mammalia > Rodentia > Sciuridae > Marmota > Marmota monax. The sequence goes on from NW_026692781.1 coordinate 23,574,585, forward strand.
CTACTTCTTCCTTTTCAAAAGGTCCCTTGCTCATCTTGTGTCAGGACTTATCACTGTTTTCAATGCCAACAGTCTTTTGAGCAGCTTCTTCCATAAAACCTTCCCAGTCTGCCTCCTCATGGTAGAATTAAAATTTTATTCTCTCTTCTTCTATGGTAAAAATAGATTCCTTTTTCCTATTCCCTTTTGATGAATGTCTCTGAAAATGATATCCAGTCTCCCTCTCCTTTCTTCTTTCAGCTAGATCAATAGACTTGGCTTAAAGAAGAGCCAGAGGGAATTCTTGGCAAAACTTTTTTTTCCTATGGGATAGAGAACCATCATCCATAATTTGTAAATTGAGCATTCTGAACCAAGGATCTCCAAATGTCCTGGGTCCTGATTCCCTAAGAAAAACTGAACCTGCATCTGCTTATTTGGGGAAATGTTTAAAGTAATATTTTATGAATATGTAGAGCACACAGATAAATAGTAATTTTTCAAAGGTGAGATAAAAAAAATACATATAGAAAGTTCTAACAGTTTCATCCCATATCCCAGTGAATTCTTTCAATGAGGTGAGTGATCCCTTCCTGGAGACCCTTTCTTCCCACTCGCAGAACTCTGTGTGTTCAGTTTCCTCCTTTATGAACTTCCTGTCTTGAATAAAAAAAGAAACAAAAAACAAAAAAGAAAACAACTTTTCTCAGTTACACTCTGAGAAAAGCTAGGAAATATTAACTTCTTTTTGGCCCCAGTGCAAAAATAAAATCATCTTCTCAAAGGAAAAAATGGATTTCGTAAACAAAGCAAGTTTCTTGTGGTTTAACTGCACCTCTATAGCCAGAAGTTGCCCAAAAGGAATATGAGTCTTAATTTGTTAAAGAAGGCATGATATCCAGGCAGTCTCTGAGGACTTTGTTGTTGTGTTTGTTGCCATCAGACAGTTGTGTTTAAATCATATCTTCTGATATGCCCCATGATTAGGAGGACTTTTCAAAATCTGGACTAGGCTGAAAGTAAATTGTGGCCAAATACTTCTTTCTTAGTGATGACAGATTCAGATTCATAATATAGAACTTCAAGTGGCAATGACCTTAAAAAATATGAAGGTGTCACCTCACTTCTGTTTTAACAACAGACTTGAGCAAACCTAGCAGAAAAATAAAAGGACAAGAAATACGTAAAAGAGAGTGGTACAAAAATAACTATAGGAAAGTTTTGGGAAATATGATCACATGCAAATTAGCACTAACCTTACACTTGAGAATATGACCAAAGTGAGGCTCAGAAAGAAAACATGTTGCAAAAGAACATTTACCCAACTTTGCATTTAATAAGATCTTTGACTTAAATTATTGAGGAAAGAGAGCCCAGAAAGGAAACTTCTGTTGTATAAGAAAATCTTTGGGCTAGTGTTCTGGAACATTTCCCCACATAACTTTAATGTAATTACATTAAGATTAACATCAAATGAAACTTTTGTGTTTATAAATGGGCTTTCTTTCTATTTCTGCAACACAGTTTATCAAATGAGTATTACTGGAAACCACTATGCCAGAAGTCATTGAAAACAGATTCCACAATAACCACAAAATGCAAGCTAAGCATCATTAGTTACTGTTCCACACACCACCCTCTCACAGACACAGAGGCACACACACATGCACACGTACACACGGAAAGACAGCCACAGTTCATTCTGTCTCTGAGTATAATATTCCAAACCCAGCCACCAGCCCACCACTAGAAATGGACAACGTGGGTTTAAAACAAAATGAACCTTTTTCTGGGGCAAATTTCATTTCAATTAAGGTCAAAATAAATGGGACAGAAAGGATATACAATTACTTTCTTTTCCATAGTGGTGCTGGCATATTCTGTGTACACCTGGTGCCTCTAGGCAGAAATCTTTTCTTTATACCTGCCCCATTTTCACATGGCTCAAAGGTAGGAGAAGCTGAGAAGTGGAGAAAAACCCTTCCTACTATCTGTCAGCCCCTGTAGTGAATTATGAAGCAGATGTAGTCCATGAGGGTGCAATGTGAAGCTGCTGGCGGTGGTGGTTTTGCCCAGTGAAGCTTGGGTGCACATAAGCAAACGTAAATCAAGTTATACAGGTGATTAATACAATTTTATTTGCCTTTTCTACAACCATTTGAAGAATTTAAATGTGAAATATGGTCACATGGCATTTTATCCAGTAGTCAACATTTTTAAAAATGCTACAGAAATCTTGGAATGCAACTCATCAGTTAATACAGAAATTCTGAAAAGAAGCTATTTTTATGTCTCTCCACAGTAGACATGTAATGTATATTTTAAGATTTTTTTATTCTGTTGATCTTAAATCAAATACAGATTGAAGAACCTCATTATTCAATAGCCGGTGAGCCAAGAGAAGAGACACATCAAGGCATAGGCTCTTCTCTAGTTCTTGGGATGTGACATTTGTAATTTAGGTTAAATGTCTGTAATAAATTACTAAAAGTGCCAATTAGATATGTGAATTCTCTAACGGGATGAAAAACTCTTAATAATACCAAGGAAGAAAATACCAAAAAAAAGTATAGATTGTAACTAATTGGCAAGACTGCATCTAAGAGAAATCAGCAACAAAGAATTTTTTTTTTCCTGACACCAAGGTAAATTTTGAAGGAGAGTCCTCTTTTAGTCAATCAAGACTTGTCAGTGGTTGATCTGTAAGCTATTTTCTTTCATTGTTTTTTTTTTTTTCTTCATCCAGTGCCCATACTCAGGGCTCTCTCTCCATGTTTTATTGAACTTCTTATTGGAAAAAAAGAGGATAATCTGAAAGTGACACCTCTTCACACATACACACATGGACCTCAACTGCCTGAGTCCTAACCTACACACCTCCTTTCCTAGGGAATACAGGGACTTTGAGAATAGCAAAATAATTCCCCCTCACATAGAAGCCAATACACTATTCCAGATGTAGTCAGGAAAAGAGAAATCTTTGTAGGTACTTCCAACACAAGGGATTTAACACAGGGAATTGTTTACAATGGTGTTGGAAGGACTAAAGTGGCAAAAGGAAGAAGAGATCTGAAAGCTCTGATGCTTGCTTCTAGGCTGGCACCCATGAACCTGTTCCTGGTACTGGGAAGCTATGGGTGCTGCTGCTTCAAGTACTGGAATTGTCAAAATTGACCCTCTGTGGCTCAGGCTGTCATCAGAAAATTGATTTGCTGCTCCTAGCTGCTATAGTCTGCAGCTACAATGCTTCCTGTACTGCAGCATCAGCTGGGGTTGAATTTAGAAGTAGAAAGTTTCTCCCTCCCTCCCACCTTCTGATCTTTCCCAATGCCTGTAATTGGGAGATATTGATGGGAAACCCCTGGCAAGAAGTCTGAGAAGTGTAACTTGCGGAATTCTATCCCTTAGCAGTACAAAGCAGATTATTAAAAATGAAGTATTAAGCTGAGAAACAACAGATAATCAAGGGTCTGACAATTTGTTGTAAACCAAAGCTTGCTAGACTTTTTATTAGGTCATGGTTCATAGTGAAATTAGGATAAATTGGAGAAAATTTGGGGGCCTCTATGCGGGGCTTGATAAAACATCTACTAAACTTTATTTACATTATAATTATATGATGAATAAGTTCAATACAAAGCATAAGGGGAGATATTGGATATCAAATTTGTCTGGAATTTTCAAGTAAAATATTTTGAAATTTTAATGACAAAATTCAGCTTGCTTCCTTAACATGACTTATTTTATGTTGTTATTTGTGCTTGAAATGACTACATGTAATTCTTATCAATATTCTTCAGTGACGTTTCTCAAATTCTTCATAGTCCTTATTGATGTTCATATGTGGGTGGTAGAAGAAGTGAAAATAACAATTCAAAAATTCACTGCCATTGAACACATATTGAAAGATGAACGGCTCTTCCTTTATTGACAAACATAGTGTTGACATTTCTTGTGATAATATGATGGCTTTTGAATTCAATCCAAAAATTGCAAATAAAGTTAATATGTTCCTATCATGCCTAATTTGTGGTTGTGGTTAACCAGTACCTGTCTTGATGTTTCTAAAGGACACGCTGGCTGAAAATAGATGGAAGGTTTGAATAAATATGAAAAATGGAGACTTAGGGCTAAGGCTGTATTGGGAGTTATAACAGTCCGAAGCCCCTGACCAGCCTCCCCAAACCCACCTCTCCTGCACCTTGGTTGATCAGGGCACAAACTCCCATAGAAGGTCATGTCCTCCTTATACATTTTTTACCATGTTGATGTGCTCTACGTGTCCTACTGAAGGAGGTGATAGGTAGTAGAGCACCCTGTGACTGCAATCCTTGAATTTTGGCAGAGTAGAGGTAAGGATATGCTCTGTTTGCCATCTGCAGGAATCTTGGGGCACAGTTTCACACCTCACTCCACAATACATGTCACAATATAATACATTCACTTGTGGCACATGAATTGGACGAGCAATTGGATCAGCAAGCTACTTTTAAGACCAGCAAGTACCATATAGTTTTATCTGCTATGGTTTTCAAAAGTTTGAGTTGTAGGTGTGCCTGAATTTCCTTTCACTGATTTGTAAAAGTCTACATTCATCCTCAAATACAGAGACATTACTTGACAAAAAATTCTAACATATTTCTATAGATCTCTAGAGAAACTTTGCATTGCAGCTCTGAAATAAGAACACTGGAAAACCATTCTTTGACTAGTATGGTGGGTAGTGCTATCTATGATGATTCCCAGGGATCCTGGGCTGGTAGCCATTCAGGTTATTGTAACAAAATAACCCAGACTGGGTAACTTTGAAACAACAGAAATATATTGCTTACAATTCTGGAGACTGGGGATTCTAAGACTTAGGCACTAACTCTTTGGTGAGGGCTTGCTGTCTGCTTCAAAGATGGCAACTTCTTCAGGGTAGAAGGATCAAGGAAGCACCCTTCAACTTCTTTCTTAAAGGCATTAATCCTATTCACAAAGGTGGAATCCTCATGACTTAATCACTTCCAAAAGGCCTCATCTCTCAATATATTAGGTATTAGATTCCAACATATAAATTTTAGGGAGATATCTATATCATATCATAGCAGATGTCACCACCAAGACTAGACGCCAAAGAACTCTGGCTTCCACCTTGCTTACCCTCTCCTGGTCTCTCACTCCTCTGATTGAGGCCTGTTGTCTTATTTTGTGCTTTATAGAGAAGCCCTTAGGGCAAGACACTGAGAAAGTTCTCCAGCTAACAGCCAAAGAACTGAGGCCCTTTGTCCTACAGTGTGAAAGAAAGTGAATCCTACTAACAATCCTGTGAATGAGTTGGGAAGCAGATCTCCTGCAGAACAATGAAATGACTAGAGCCCCAGATGACACCTTGATCTCAGTCAAAGGATTTTGGTGAAGCCATACCCAGATTTCTGACCACAGAAACTTCCAGTAGGGGCTGGGGATGTGGCTCAAGCGGTAACACGCTCCCCTGGCATGCGCGGGGCGCTGGGTTCAATCCTCAGCACCACATAAAATAAAATAAAAGATGTTGTGTTCTCTGAAAACTGAAAAATAAATATTAAAAAATTCTCTCTCTCTCTTCTCTCTCTCTCTCTCTTAAAAAAAAGAAACTTCGAGTAATGTTTATTGGTTTTATAAGTTTTGGGGTAATTAATTACTCAGCTGTAGATAACAAATACAGTCAATGTCCTTCAATGAACAGAATTAAACTCATAAAGCATTTGATAGCCTTTTATAGTATACCAAGAGCTCATTAATTGCACAATCACAATCATTTGAAGAACACCAAATTTTGAAAGTTAGGAAGGAAACCAACAGTAACTCTCATGTGACTTTTCTTCTGCTTCTTTCATAGATTTAGGATTGTTTTATAATTCATGAAAATAAATGCCTTAACATAGATTTGGTGAAAAATAACCAAATAAATGCAGTCTTAGAAAAAAAGAATACGCAGACACTTCATATTGATTTACTGCACAGAAGAACTGAGTTTTATCTTACAATACTCTCTCATTGAAAGGAAGCTAATAATTTTTAATAAAAATTTAAGAAATTTGCTTTCTCAAAACAAAATAAATTTGTTATCAAAACACTGGGAAACAGAGAAGGGTCCAAAAAAGAAAGTTAAAATTTCCTATTATAACCATCAACCTTTTGGTGTCTATTTCTAGTCATTTTTTCCCTGTACAATATGTATATGTTTGCAGGCGGGGGGGGGGGGATGGATATGTATACATATACATTTGTAGCATTTATTTTTTTGAAAATAGGATTATACTGTACATTTATTTTGTAAACTATTCACTTAAAGTATGATGAATATTTCTGTTATAAACTTCTTCAAGTTTCTATGGCTACATAATATTCCTTTGTATAAATGTACTGTGATTTTATTTAGCTGTTCCTGTTATTTAATACATTCATTTTTTCACTGCTATGTTGTCCTTCAGCATTTGAGTTTGTACAGTATGAAAACAAGAAAGAAAATACAAAATACATAGTTCTTTTTTTCCTTATTATTCATGATTAGTCAAAAGCAAACATAGGGATGACTAGGTTGTAGCTGTGGGGGATAAAAAAAAAACATGGTTCATGACAAAGACTGTGTTTTACATACTATCACTTCCTATATTCTTTCTTACTCCCAGAACCCTGATTTTATGGAATAGTGATTTTTCCCCCCAGCTTAAAACAAAACAATCTTATAAAGTGAGCAAAAATATTCCTTGATTTCCCAGATAGGTAGAGAGGCTGCATGATTCAGTTGTAGCCAATAATGTCAGCAGTGTTCGGAGACACATTCATGAGAACACCATGGGGTGGGGGGCGAAATCAGCATGTAAGCACATCTTCTTTCTTTGTCCATCTCTTTGTTCCTGGCTGAAATGTATGCAAACATGATGACTGGAGTCCTAACATCTCAAGAGTGTGATGGTGAGGATCTTGTTGTAATTTAGATGAAAGGTATAATTAGTATGGGTCTCAGAGAACGTCTTGAATCTTAAACTACATTTTGTGTTAGAAGAATAAACTCCTAAATTGTTTAAAGCCTGGTTTAGGGTTTTATTGTTTGCAGTCAAACATTTTTTTGTTAATTGAAAAAATGTCTAAGATAATAATACTTTGATTATGTATTCACAAGATAGCTCTTTTTGATGAAATTGTATCAGATTTATGTTGATAGCCTCTGCCACTTTTTTTTTTTTTTTTTTGTGGTGCTGGGGACCAAGTACAGTGCAGTAGAAATGCTAAGCATGCACTCTGAGATACACCAGTAGCCCCACCATTAGTCTTATATTAAACAGTGAAAAAGCACATGTTGTGTCACTGATGCCTTGCCAGGTTTTGCATATGGAGTACAAGATGAAGCAGGTGCAGATCATACCTATAGAAGACATATCCTCTATCTATCAAAGTAAAGTAACGAACAAACTGGGAAGAATGACAATCTCAAGAAACATTAATAGAGAATAAATCTCTCTAGAGGGAAGATCAAACATAACTCAAGGAATAGTGGACAAACAGCAACATGAAGAAGTGTAGCTTTAAAGAAGAATCACACAGACTTAGAATATCAAATAGTATTTTCCTGCCTAAATTAGATATTAAACTATATTTTTCAATTGGACCTCTGTTTGTGTTGTAAATGTTGTGACATTTGCCCATATATTTTGGGTAGGTTTTGATATTAATAAAGGAGGAAAAAACTTTTATATAGTCTGAATAATCTTTAAGTTCCCTAAAAGAATCACAATGTATAGTCCACAGTCTTTTTATCCTCAGGAACAGATTACTGTCATTTGGAAATAAGATGACAGAGTTGTGCATTGGAGTCATATTAATCAAGAAGAATATCTGAAGTACTGGAATCATATTTGTCTTATCTTACACTGGAGCTTTGCCCACACTATAGCAACTTGTGGGAACAGAAATACTCTGACACGTATCTCATATGGCTCCTTATATCATTGCCAGTACCTGAGCACATGAGGGACAAAGGAACCATTCTCACTATAGGAATTGTTCTTTCTCTTTCTCATTTCTGCTCTTATATGTAGCCAAATTTACATAAGTTGAATGTGCATATTATATATCTCCTCTTTATTTCTATATCTCTTCTACTCCTATCTGACATCACTTTAGAAATCCAAGTATTTTTATTATATACCTACATAACTAAAGACTTCTTTAAAGGGTAATAAATTTCTAAAGGCCAATGATAATTTCCTGACATTCACAATGGTTACATGAGTTAAAGGTACTTTTTGCATTTTGTGTAGTATATGTACTGGAAAGTGAAGCAGTCGGAGGGCTGGGATATCCTTGTTAACAGTTGCCCAATCCACCCTTGAAATCCTTGACTATTGGCTTAGATCTATTGAGTTTTCCAAGTTAGTTCAGCTGTGCTACCTTGACCCAATCAGTAGGTAAGCTGAACTACCCAGGCACATCTGACACTTAAATTTAGGAGGAAAGAAAGTTATTTAATTATAAAGGGACCATTTAGGTGAGGCAAGAAGTAGCTTCTAAAGCATGAAACCAACATCAACCAGTTTTGATCCAAATTTGGGATATAGCCACACAATGATAGGACTAACGACATCACTGATAGAGAATCTAGTCCAGAAATGACCGAGATTTACTTGCCAATTTAAGAAATATGAAAGTGTTTACAGGTTTCAGTTTTCCCCCTTCCAAATGGAAAATAGTTTTAAGTTTCACAAAGACATGAAAAGTCTTAGAACTTACATTACCCAACCCATTGAATTGAAAAATATCAATAATATGAGTGGCTCTACTTTTAGTCATTACAATGTTAATACATGAGCATATTTATGAAGCAGCTTACTAATGCAGCATTTTAATTCTTTATCTTGAAATTAGATTTCAAGCTATCCTGCAAAGGACCCTGGGCTCATTTTCATCATTTAGGCAAAGTAGAGCTGAGAAAAAGTACAGATTTTTCCCAAGGCACAATGCTGATGATATCTCTAGTCATACAATCTTTCTTGACTCTCTTTCCAGACTCTCTAAGCTCTTATCTTCAGGACAGTGGTTTGAGACTTCAGTGAAAATTATTTGCATATAAAATGCTCTGAGTTGGACAAATGTTTATAATTATTGCTACATCAATTACTGTTAATTACCTTTAAAAATTTAAGATAACATAAATAAAGTGGGTTTTGTTTGTTATATTTTTATCTTCTTCATGATGTTATTTTCCAAATGAAGTTAGTTCTGGATATTTTGGAAGGTATGCCGTCTAATATTACATTTTTAAAATAAAATATCTGTACTGGGAAATAGAAGCAGAATTAGACGCACACACTAAATAAACACTAAACATTAAGTGTTAGAGCCTGTAAAAGGGTTGGGTTTGCAAACATTGAGATGAGAATCTAGGTAAAATCAGCTTTGTAGGCTAATCTCATATACATAATGACATGGAAAAACATGGAAGAAAGAGTGTTAAATCTAGCAATGGAATAATTATAAAATGCAGCAGCTCATTTGACATTGCAAAACAGAACAAAAAAGCATTAATTTGGATAGCAATTAAGAGACAGATTGACAAAGTAGATTTTAAAAGTGTTTAAAAATGACCAAACCATATGCTATCTACAAGATACTTAATTAAATTGAAATATAATGACACACATCAATGGAAAAGCATGAATATACCATAAAAACACAAACAAAGTAAAGCTGGAATGACTATATTGATACTCAAGTAGATTTTAGGAAAAACAAAATTAGCATAGCTAAAGAAATATGTTTCAGGGCTATGGTCATGCCTCAGTGGTAGTGTTTACCTAGCATATATGAGGCATTGAGTTTGTTCTTCAGCACCACATAAAAAAATAAATAAAATAAAGGTATAAAAAAGAAGTATGTTTCATAATTTTAATTGTGTCAATTTACCAAGAATGCTAATAAAACTTCAAAAAATATGAAATGAGTACTGACAGAATTTAAAAGAGAAGAAGGCAAATTCACAATCATAGTTAGAGGCTTCAACATACCTCTTTCAGTATTCTTTAGGACTAGTAAAAAATCAGCTCTGTATACTTATAGAACTGTAAAGAATCAGACAGTAAATGCATTAAGCTTTCCAGGCACATTAAGTCTCTGTCACAAATTCTTTGTTTTTTACAGCTCTTTCTTAGCTCAAGGGCAATACAAAAACCAGCTATCAGCCAGCTTTGGCATATGGGCTTTAGTTTGCTGACTCTGGTTATAGAAGAATTGATCAACATTATCTGCCAGCTGGATCTAATTAACACTTATAGTACATTCTTCCCCCAAACAGAACACATTATTTTCAAGACATAAAGAACATCACAACATAATAACAATCCATAGGCCACATTCTGGGTCATAAAACAAATCTCAAAAAAATTTAAAGTAATCAAAGTCATATGAAGTGTGTTCTATGACCATAATATGATGAAATCAGTAATAGGGAAAATATTCAAATCGTTAGAAATTAAACATACTTCTAACTTATCAAGGTCAGTGAAGTACTTTCAGAGAAGACAGAGAATATTTTGAACTCATCAAAATACAATGGTTAGAAGGAAATTTATAGCATCAAATCCTTATATTAAATCGACGTAAGGTCTCAAATCAACAGTCTAAAACATTTTAAAAACTAATAACAAACAGTAAAAAAGCATAAATCAATGATCAGGCAGGAAAAGATAATAATAAGAGCAGAAATCTATGAAATAATGGATAAATTCAACAAAGCAAAATCCATTCTTTTGAAAAAATCAGTAAAATTTACAAATCTCAAGCCAAACTGACAAAGAAAATGAGATTACATAAATTACTAATACCAAGAATGAAAAAACATGGGCTTTCACTAAAGGTCCCTCATGGATACTAAGTGAAGAAATACCATATGCAACTCTGTTTAGACTAAAATGAAGGAATACTATATGCAACTCTATATATGACTAAAACTCTATATTTGACTAAATACTATATACAACTCTATATATGACTAAAATGAAGGAATACTATAAGCAACTCTATACATATAAATTTGACAACTTTGAGAAATTGAAACAATTCTCAAGAATCCCAAACCACCAAAACTCATCCAAGAAAAAATAGAAAATATGAATAGTCCTATAAGTGTTAAAGCAATTAAATTTGAAGTTTAAAAGCTTCTTGAAAACAGAAACTTCCAAGTTGAGGTGGCAAGCCAAATACTTGAAGAAATAACAATTCTCTACAATCTCTTCCAGAAAACAGGAGAAAGAACACTTCCCAACTCATTTTATTAGCCATCCTTATCATAAACCAAAATTATAGAAACACAATGTAAGAAAAAAATATAAAAGATCATTATCTCCAGTGAATATAGATGCAAAATGTCTCAATAAAATATTAGCAAACTGAATTAAGCAACATATAAACAGAATCATACACCATAGCCAAGTGCAGTGTATCCTGCAAGGCTGATTTAATATTTAAACATTAATCAATGTAATTCAACATAATAACAATCCAAAGAAGACCATATGTCATGGTTTGGATGTCAGGTGCCCCCACAAAGCTCATGTGTGAGACAAATTTGGAGGGGAAGGATTGGGTCATATCCTCAACCTAATAGGGCTAACTGAGTGGTAACTGGAGGCAGGTGGTATGTGGCTGGAGAAAGTGGTTCTTTGGGGGTGGAGCTATGAAGTATATATTTTGTATCTGGAGAGTAGAGTCTCTCTCTCTATCTCTCTGCTTCCTGATTATGAGGTTAGCAGCTTCCCTCTGCCATACTCTTCCACCATGATATGCAGCCTCATCTGGAGTCCCTAGGGAATGGAGCTGGCTGTATGTGGACTGAGACCTCTGAAACCATGAGCCCTTAAATAAACCTTTCCTCCTTTACAGTTGTTCTGGTTGGGTCTTTTAGTCATAGCAGTGAAAAAAAACTGACTAAAAAAACCATATAATCAAATTCATTGAGGCAAATAAAGCATCTAAATAAATTCAACATTTGTTTTTGATAAAAACTCTCAGAAAAACAGGAATGGAAGGCAACTTTCTCAACTTAATAAAGGATTCTACAAAACAAAATAAACAAACATCAAAGTTAATGATGAAAGACTTGATAACTGCCAAGATCAGAAACAAGAGAAGAATGTTCCCTTTTCAATATTCCTCAGCTCCTATGTTTAACATGGTAGGAAATTAAGCAAGTACAATAAGAAAACAAATAAATGGCATATAGATTGGAAAGGAGGGAATAAAATTGTTCCTATTCACAGATACATGATTATCTATTTTTAAAAATCCCAGATAACCCATCAAAACATTCTTTTTTTTTCTAGTTGTTGATAGATCTTAATTTTTATTTATTTATTTATATGTGGTGCTGAGAATCAAACCCAGTGCTTCACACATGCGAGGCAAGTGCACTACCACTGAGCCACAGCCCCAGCCCATCAAAAAATTCTTGTAGCTGATAAATTAATTAAGGTTACAGGATTAAACACCAGAATTTCACCATCTAAATCAGATTGGGGTGTGTCTGAGGCTCCTCAGTTGCAGCTCTTTAAGCAGAGCTATTCAAGTATCAGCCTCTGGATTTCTAGATCTGTTAAAGTAAGGAGACAAATTGTCTGGCCCCCTCACACCCAACAGATGTGACAGGTTTAGGATAACAATCACAGATATCCTAAAACAATCTATTTAAAAAGATGGGTAGAATCACTAGTCTATCCTGATTAGGTATCAGGTATGTGAATAATTCTCCATGGTTCTCTGGGTTCTCAAGGCTCTTTGGTTAGATTCTCTAAGACATCTTTTTTTTTTTAATGAAAGGTTGAATGAATTTGCAGCCTAGTGGTCTTCTCAGTATGCTTCTTGACAGTAGAATCTGGAGGTCCAGTGGTCTCATCATTTTTGTCTCTTTCATTTGAACTGACGGTATTTTAGCAGGTATAATTCTCTCAAGAACTTATGGCCCTCTTGTGCATCTCTCTCTCTCTCTCTCTCTCTCTCTGTCTCTGTCTCTCTCTCTCTCTTTCTTTCTGTTTATTTATTTATTTATTTTGGTTCTACTTGTACATGACAGCAGAATGCATTTCAATTCATCATATGAAAATGAAGCACAATATTTCTTTTTTTAATATTTATTTTTTAGTTGTAGTTGAATACAATATCTTTATTTTATTTATTTATTTTATGTGGTGCTGAGGATCAAACCCAGGGCCTCGAAGGTGCTAGGCAAGCGCTGTACCGCTGAGCCATAATCCCAGCCCCAGCACAATATTTCAATTCTCTGTCTGTACACGATATAGAAACGCGCCATTCATGCAATCATACATGTATCTAGGGTAATGATGTCTTGCACATCTCTTTAGAGTTTTGCCATTAGACAAAAGCCCCACCTGGGAAATCCTTTCTATACCTTGTGCACCTGTAGAGACTTCTGAGGGACAAATTCTTAAGCCTCTGTAAGGTCCTAGTATTTGATTAAGAGGATCTGTGAGGCACACCCTTAATCCTTTTAAAGGTCTCATGGTATGATGGAAGAGTACTCTGAGTAACCTCCTTTGATCTTAAAAGGTTTTATAATCATATTCTTGGCTTTAGTTTTAACTTTTTACTCCCAGCAGTGGTCTGAATTTGAACTTTACAGAAAACCATTTCTTAATTTTTTTTTTTTTAATGTATGGAGTGGCTGAGAATTTTAACAGTTCTCTTAATCTATCTTTTTTTTCCTTTTTCTTTCATCATTAATTATGTTTGTAGACATCTTTCATTAAGTTGACAAAGTTGATTTCTATTCCTAGTATTCTGAGAGTTTTTGTCAAGAATAGATGGTGAATTTATTCAAATGCTATATTGCTTCAACTGATATTATATTGTCTTCTTTGGACTGTTATTCTGCCAAATTACATTGATTTTACTATAATTAGCAAGAAGGAATCATGTTGTACCTTCAACACTTTGCTCAGAAATCTCCTTAGCTAGATCATCAAGTCTATTCAGCATATTCTCTGCTTTCTACATAATCACAGACAAAAATGTTGATTTCTGTAACTACATAAAAAGGATCTCCATTGTTCTTCACTTCCTTTTGAGTTTTCACCACCAGCTTCCTTAAAGTCCAGATTTCTACTAACAGTCTATTTGATGAAATTTAGATGTTTGCCCAACATTTCTTCTCAGAATTCTACTAGCCTCCACCCACTGCTTGTTTCCAAAACTACTGCCATTCTATTTATTAGGGCTGCACTCGACTCTCAGCATAAGGTTCAATCAGAGAAGAGGAACCATCACACACCATACACACACACACACACACACACACACCCCACAACATACAGATTTAATCCTTAATTGTGGGAGCTAAATGAGCAGTACCCATAAGCCTACTGTCTTCCCTCTTCACATCTGATGCTGAACCTTGATGTCCACAAGGCAGGCAGAATAAGGAAGGTATGAGGAGCTCAAGAGCAAGTCAGAATCCATAAACATGAACTGGAGACCTATGAGAACAGACTAAAATCCACACTAACTCTTTGTGGTAAGAATGTGGCAGAAGCCAAGTCTCACTGTCACAGAGCTAAGCACATACATATTTCAGAAGTCATAAGTTAAAGAAGAATCCAGAGGAAGATAGAACAATTGCTGCCTCATACCAATGAGGTGAGTCAGCAGATGAGCAACCAGGTGTGAGAGTTACCAAATGGCTGAAGACCTTCAACATTCCTTCAAGAATTTCCCTGTGGCCTCCTGTGGAAACATACAAGACAGAGAATTCTGGAAAAGGTAGTTCAGCTTGGCTAAATTGACACATTATCAATCAAGTCACCATACACCATCATATTTGCAGTCCAACCATGGGAAGGAACAAGGAAACGAAGAGCTCACGCTTCTTTATTTGAAGACACTTCATCAAAGGGCTGCCTGTCCCTTCTACTTGCTAAAACCTAATCAGTTGACTATACTTAGTCATAGAGGAGGAGAAAATGTGGTCTTCACTGTAGTGGCCATGGGTCCAAGAATTTTATCCCCAGGGGAGAAGGATGGATATTGGGAGATGACTTACCGCCTCTGCCACAAGACACTTGGCTCTGCCTGGAATATCTTTTTTGTTTGGCAAACTCTAGTTTACCCCACAGGCCCAGCTCAATTATCATCCCTCCCACAAAACTGTCACTGTTTTCCATTGGGTTTTATGAACCCCTCCATCTGGGCACTTTCTTGTTAATTAATTTAGCAAGTCTGAAGTCCCTGTGTGTGTCTGGCATTGTTCTGGGAGCTGAAATTTTGCAGTGACAAAAACAAAAGTCCTTTCCTTTACAAAGCTTATTGTATCATATTACTTAGTATCCTTTGTGCTCAAAGGCTATCCCAAATTGAGCTAAAATAAAGGTTAAGATTCATGAGTAATTTCAAGCGTTTTTATTCCCTACTAAATATTTAAGTCTGTTATACAGGATTAAAATTAAATAATTGAGTAAAGTTTCAAAAGTACATTATATTCCTTCTTGTTAATTGCAAAGGATATATTTGGATTTATAAATCATGCCTCTTTTAGGGAGTCATTAACCTTGAAAAACGCTTGGAGATGATCTGATTAAACCATGTCAGTATACATGAAAAGTCTGAGACTTGGATGACTGAGATTATTTGCTCAGGATTATGCGCCAACCTGGGCTAGAAGTAGAACAGTATTAATTCTTACACTGGTGCCCTTGATATTTCATAAGACACACAGTAAAAAAACAAACAAACAAAAAGCTTCAATTATGTTTATGAAATTAGTCTTTACAAAGTCTGTAGCATCAACATTCAGGCTAACAATAACAACAACAATTTGTTACAGGAATAGAAAGGGGTATGTTGGGGTCTGTGTGTGTGTGTGTGTGTCTACTATAGTGTGTGCATGACAGTTTTAAAGGCAATTTCTAGTTTCAACGTGTAAAAAACACACACATGATTTTAACATAAACAAAATACAGTGGTAACATAGAGTTATAAAATTTCATGTTACATTTTAAGGGTGACAGATGAATTTTCACATCAAGATCTAAGATCTACGTAGATTTTTTCTAAAATTTCATGATTTTACTAGTTCTGATTTTTGTTAATTTGAGATCTACAGAAGTACACAGACACACATATACACACACACAGAGAGTGAAAAACTGAAAACCAGAGCTTTAATTGAAAACCAATATTTAAAAAGAAAGCCATCATGTAGTTTTAAGTAGTCTCTGAATTCTAACACACATTCTTGCTCTTTGAACCTTTCCTCCCACACACTAACAGATGCAGTCTAAAACACACGCCCCCACGTTCACACCTACACACTCAGCCCTTTGCACCCAGTTCTGACACATTTGTTCTCCCTCCTTCATTTATGGGCGATGGTGTGAAGGAGAAATGAAAGTCAGGAGCACAGATGTGTGTAGTATATAAAACTTGTGGGGAAAAGCCTCTGATGAAATAACAGAATTAATTTATTTCAGAAATATTTGCTTTCAGTAGAATCAGGACAAATGCATTTTAAATCACAATATACCTGAACAAATCAAATAAATTGATAATTTCATGAGAAAAATAATATGATTGAATCAACTCAAATAGCCCAAAAAAGGAGAAAATAGTTTTATTTTTTTCTGATAGAATAGGAAGATTAAATTTTACTCACTGAGTTTTGTGCTGAAGCCTGAAGCCTTTCTGATTCTGCACTATATTTAGATTTAGAAGGACACAATTAGATCAAAAATCAGATTTTTAAAATAAATGAGTAAGGAAAATCATCAATGCTACCACTAAAAATATACAAGCCAAGAACTGTGACAAATCTAAAATTACCAAGTAAAATAGATGTTAGAAAATTCTTCTAAAAGCCACAGCTATTGACTGTATGTTACTGTTGCTGAAAAAAAAACACAGTAATTTTCATGATAAATTTTGGTTTATCAAGAATCTTAGAGGTTCTGACAAGCATTAAAATTAAGAAAAATCAGGATAAGAAGAAGCATATTTCACCACTAATGAATAGGAAAAGCGCTCTCTCTCTCTCTCTCTCTCTCTCTCTCTCTTCCTTTGATGTAGACTAAGACTCCAGGGAATGAGCAGGATGTTTTTGGTCATGAATGACAGAAATACCTGACCAAAAACTGTCTCAAAAGGAAATTTATTGGTTCATGTAGGTGAAAAGTCCCATTATAGGTACAGGTTTCAAGTACAGTTGGATTCAAGCTTAACAACTCACCAGCAGTTGGGTGGCTCCTCGACTTTTAACTCTGCCTTCTGTACGGCTTCAGTATCAGGTTTCATGTGGTGAGACTAGAGTGCTTTCCACTTTTCAGCTCAAGACCACAAGCAAGAACAAAGCCTGCTTCCCCAGGAACTCCATTACTGCAGTGAGTCTTGTGTGCATCCCTGGGTCAAGCACTGTGGCTAAGGCCATGGGACACATTGACTGGCTTGGGCTTTAGGAACATGTTTCACTTTTGAAACATGTTCTATAGTCTTGCTCAGTCACATGGACTGAGAGCTGGGGAGGATAGGGAAGCAGTCAAACTCAACAACTGAGCTCTTGCTAGAAGATAGAAGAATGGATGATGTTTTAGTTTGTTTTTTGCTGCTGTAATATAACACCAAAGACACAGTTCTGGGGGTTGACAGGGGGTGCCAGCATTTGGGAAGGATGCATGGTCGGGCTCCTTTTATGGGCGATGGTGTGAAGGAGATATGAAAGTCAGGAGCACTTAAGGTCACCAAACACTTAAGGTCACTCCAGGTGAACTGGGCTGACACAAAATAATCACACAGAGACAGAGAAATACCTTTTTCTTTGGGTCCTGTGACGATTCCTCTGACCTTTGGGGTCTGTGGAAAGAGAGAGAAGAGCACATGCTGCACCCTTTTATTGGGAAGAAGCCATTCAAATGAGGCAAGGAGTAGGAGTACAAAGGAATAAGTGAGTGTGGTTCAATCCCTGTGGGTGATACCTACACCTGGAGCCATGCCTTGCTATCTGAGCTGGGACAATGGCCAAATCACCACGAAATGTAGTAATTGGTCAGAGCCTCGTGCTTCAGGACTGGAAGACGTGGTCATTCAGAGTGGCTCCCCACATAGTGTGAGAGTGGCGGGGTACAAACTTCCTTTTCTTATAAAGCTACTAATCCTATCACGGTGTTGGCGAGGTCACTTTCACAACCTTACCTAACTCTAATTACCACCCAAAATTCCCACTTCAATTTCTACCAAGTATGAATTTGGGAATCCAGTTCCCAAAATATGAACTTCTGGATGACACATTCAAATGTAGCCGATGGGATTCTGGAATATATACCACATATGCCTATTATAGGGAGAATCTCAATGGAAATATAGTTTTACTGGCTCTGTTGGGATCAGCAATCCTTGATTAAAATGCATAGTGAATGCACCATTTACAAAGCAGATGTGCCACTGGATCTTCAGATTGCTTGGCTGTACAATGACAATTGTACTATTTACCACTCAAAACCCAATGTGTGTGCTATGGTCTGAATACCATCCCCCTCCCCTAGACACACATTCAGATGTTGAATATTAACTCCCAAGGTGTGGTAATAGGAAATAGGGCCTAGGAAGTGATTAGGTCAAGAGGGAAGAGCTCACATGAATGGAATTATTGTTCTAATAAAGAGACCACAGAGACGGCCTCATCCTCTCTACCATATAGGGACACAAAGAGAATACATCTACTTAAGAACCAGAGAGTGGTCTGTATCAAAAATACTGAATCTGGAAGCACCTTGATTTCAGGCTTGCCACTCTCTAGAAATATAATACCTTTCTGTTGTGTATAAGCCACCCAGTCCATGATAATAGCCCAAGCAGAGTAAGACAGCACATGAAAGCATTGGTGGTTAATTGATGTCAATTATCTTCCCATTTCCTTTCAGCCAAATCTTCCTTTCTTAGGCTGGGAGTTCTTTAGAACTGGAAGCATGCCCAAGTCTTCTTCTTTTTTAATCGAGATCCTATAACAGCACCTAAGAGATACTAGGAATTCAATGTATGTTAGATGTGTTTGTTAGATTATAGTACAAGCTGCTGAAACAAAGAGACCCCAAGATACAGTGTCTTGAACAAAATAAATGTTTGTTTATTTATTTTTCTCATCAGCAATCTGGAGCTGCTAGGCAATTTTTGTTAGGAAAATCATTTTGTTCCTGAAGATCACACAGTTTTCCTCTGTCATATTGTTCAACTTTCCCCTACTTTCTTTGTGAGCATGATTGAAGCTTGCTGACTACTCTCACAACTACCTTCCAGCTCAAGGGAACCAGGAAGAGCAAGAAGCTTCCTTTTAAGGATGTGATACAGATATTGCACAACTTCTCTTCACATCCCCTTAGGTGAAACAGTCAACTGCCTACAATGTGCAGCAAGAGATGGTGAGGACCATAGCCTCTAGCAAAGCAGTCACCTATCAGCCCAAACTCCGGAGGGTCCACTAAAGAAAGACTAGGAGAATGGAGTCAAATTAGTTTTCTCTGTCACATGTAGCCATGTGAAGGTCAGAGGCACTGAAGCAGTGGAGAAAATTTTATCCAATTTTTTTCACAGTATCATTTCCAGTAAAAACACACAGGTAAGAGTATATTGACAGGTCCATGGACTATAATTTCAGAGTGTTGTGTGTAGATGGATATTAGTCTAATGAAATCTGATGGTTCACAGATTGAGTTAGTGTGTTCTTAAATGCATTTCTGTATACCTTACTTTTGATTCAGTCAGAAACAGGAAATTGGATTTTATTTTTTATATTTTATTCTCAATGTTAGTTTTCTAGAAATTATGCACCTTCATTCAATCATTTCTCCATATGAAAGTTCTAAGAAACACAGTAAGCTTTATTTGAGTTATATTTTCAACCAAAGACAAAAGAATCTTAATTAATGAATATATTTGGTTTGTTCTATGGTTGAAGGGGTTATCCTAAACTAAACATAACGTAGTTAAGGCAATCAGATGTCCCAGAACATTTGCACATTTCAATTTTAGATATCTGGAAAACATCTTTGTGCTGGGCATGGTGGCACACACCTGTAATCCCAGCTACTTGGGAGGCAAGAGGATCACAAGTTCCAGGCCAGCCTGGGCAATTTAGTGAGACCCAGTTTGTCTCAAAATAAAATATAGAAAGGGCTGAGGGTGTGGCTCAGTGGTAGACTACTTTTCTAGTATGTGTTAGGCCCTGGGTTCAATTCCCAGTACCAAAAAAAAAAAACAAAAACAAAAACAAAAAAAAACCTTGTACCACCAATCCACCAATGTTTTTGTTTGTTTATATACTAATTTATGTATACAAACCGACATGCTGTGTAAATTACAGAACATACACAAAATGGAAATTTTTAAGAAATAAACTAAAACAATTATGAGTAGAAGTTCTAGCATTTGCTTTCCACATTCTCCTGAGGCTCATGCATATGATATGTCCTAGTCAATTATAGAATCTGGACCTAAACCAAGGACTCCTGACTTCGAGTTCATCTGTCTTTCCTCTTGACTTCACTGCCCTTCACCTTTCCATTGTCTAATTTTAGAGCACGGGGAAGCCTCCAGTTGCAGACAAAATGGAGTAAATGCAGCCCATTTTAGTTCTTCCATCCACAGCCACCACCACCCCGGACAAAATACATAAATCACTTACCAGAAGACTGAAAGGTGTAGAAAAGAAGGCCAGTTGTTACAGGAAAAACAAACTGTTTTTCTCTACACTCTCAAAACACTTCTGACCACGAAAATATGTAATCTTCTTCCATACCCACCAATTCTCTGACACCAGCTGGTGTCCTATAGTTCCATTCCAATCTAACACCATCCACCTCGAATTAGGGTAGTCCCCATAAGTTAAGGGTTCAATGCTGTAGGACTGGTCACACTTGCACTCTTGACTGACCAGCTATCAATTAAGTGTTTCTAGAACTCCTCCTAGGATTTAATCCTTTGCTGAAATGGCTCATAGAACACAGGAAAACTTACCAGTTTATTATAAAGGGCATTATGTGGGGCACAGATGAAAGTCCAGATGAAGGTGTGCATAGGGCAAGGTTAGAAGAGTCCTAAGCCTGTAGAATTGAGGTATACCACTCTCCTGATACATGAATGTGTTCACCACCCCAGAAGCTCTTACCATGGATTTTTATGGGGGCTTCATCAGGTAGGCATGCTTATTTACCAACTTGATCCCCAGCTCCTCATTGTGCCCCCAGAAGATGAAGAGTGAAGCTGGAAAGTCCAAGCATTTTTTTTATTAATTTGTTGTTTTTAGATATACATGACCATAGGGTGTATTTTGCCATGTTATACATACATGGGGTGTAACCCATTATAATTTTTAATCCCATTCTTGTGGCTGAACATGATGTGGAGTTATACTGGTCATGTATTCATATATGAGCATAGGAAAGTTAGTCCACTTCATTCTACTGTCTTTCCTGTTTCATCCCTTCTCCCTTCCCTTCATTCCCCTTTGTCTAATCCAATGAACTAATATACTTCCCCTCCCTTTCCTCCCTTGCTATGAGTTAGCATCCACATATCAGAGAGAACATTTGACCTTTGGTTTTTGGGTTTGGCTTATTTCACTTAGCATAATATTCTCTAGTTCCATCCATTTGCTGGCAAATGCCATAATTTAATTCTTCTTTATAGCTGAGTAATATTCCATTGTGCATATATAACATATTTTCTTTATCCATTCATCTGTTGAAGGGTACCAAAGCTTGTCTATTGTGAATTGAATTGCTATAAACATGGATGTGACTATGTCACTGTAATATGCTGATTTTAAGACCTTTCAGTATAAGCTGAGGAATGGGATAATTGGGTCAAATGGTGATTTCATTCCAAGTTTTCTAAGGAATCGCCACACTGTGTTCCAGAGTGGTTGCATCAGTTTGCAGTGCCACCATGGAAGGTCTAAGTTTTAATCATGGCTTGATCTTTCTAGAGACCAGCTCCCATCCTGGAACCCACCAAGAGTTGCCCCATTAGTACAAAAGATGCTCCTATCATCCAAGAACTTCCATGGGACTTAGGAGCTCTGTGTCAGGAACCAGGGACAGAAACACACATACACACACATACACGTGTATGTGTGTGTATTCTATATATTCAGAACTATGTGCTAAAGAAGTCTGTGACCTTGAAACAACAAAGAACACAAACAAACAAATAAAAACCTCAAGAAAATTTGGCTATCTCTAGCCAAAGAACTGGGAAAGGGATACCCCAGCAGGACCAAATCTTTTAATTCTATCTTGTAGGCAAAATTTTAAGATGTCATGTCCTGACTTGTGAATATGTTGGACTTTACTTCCCATGATTAGGCTACCTTATATGGTACAGCTGAGTTTAAGATAAAGAGAATATTTCTCAGAAATAGTCACAAAATGGGAAGACAGAGACATTCCAAGCATGAAAAGGATTAGACAAGAGAGAAGTTTTATCTTGCCAAGGTGGAGAAATCCACATTGCAATACCCCCATAAACAGCCTCTAGGAGCTGACAGAGGTCCACAGCTGACATCAGACAATGGAGGTCTCAGTGATTCTGCAATATGTATACGGGGTAAAAATGGGAGTTCATAACCCGCTTGAATCAAATGTATGAAATATGATATGTCACGAGCTTTGTAATGTTTTGAACAACTAATAATAAAAAAATTATAAAAAAAAAAACCAAATTGCAAGGAAACGAATTCTGCCAGAGACATAAAACAGTTTGGAAATGGATCTCTGCCTAGTTGAACCTCCACATGAAGATGTAGTTGGTCAGTACCTTAGTTTTAGCCTTATGGCACTCTTTACTCGGGGACACCATGAAATAATAAATTCGTGTTGTTTTAAGCTACTAAATTTGTAGTAATTTTTCCTGTTTTTGATTCAAACACTATGTAAAAGTCTCTCCCTCCCTTTCAATAGTGCTGCAGCATGGAACTGGTTGGCAGGCCTCTATATTCTACCCCTGTGTCTATTATAACAAATCACCACAAATTAAGTGGTTGAAAAGATCAAAAAATTATTATCTTATACTTCTAGAGATTTAAAGTTCATAATGAGTCCCATGGAGCTAAAGTCAATGTGTCCACAGAGATACATTCCCTCTGGAAACTCTGGATAATTCCTTCTTTTTCCAGCTTCTACAGGCTGTCCGCATTCCTTGGCTGGGGATCCCCTTCCTTTGTCTTCAAAGCAAAACATCCAACATTTACTTCTGTATCACATCTCACCTTTTTTATTTATTTATTTTTTGTTAACCCTCTTGCCTTCCTCTTATAATGATACTTGTGATTCCACTGGGCCTACCTAGATAATCCAGGATATTTGCTATAGTTTGAATTTTTGTCCTCTCCAGAATTCATGTTGAAATTTAATTAGCAATATAGTGGGATCAGGAGGCAGAGACATTAAGACATGGTAAGACCATAAGGCTGCACCCTCAGGATTTAAAGACTTTTAAAAAGGACCTTTTGAGAGTGGGCCTTTCCATTTTTACTTTGCATGCCCGGTGGTGATGCATCATATGCCAGGACCTTAATCTTGGAATTTTCAGCCTCCAAGACTCAGCAATAAATTTCTGTTCATTATAAATTATCCTGTCTCAGGTATTGTTACAACAGAAAAAACAACCAAGACAATAATTTTCCTATGTAAAGATCTTTATAACTTAATCACATCTGAAAAGTCTATTTTATCATATAAGACAACATATTAACAGGCTCTGGGGATTAGGATGTGGATCTCTCTGGGGGCATTAACCACTGAGCAACATCCCCAGAACTTTTTTTAAAAAATATCTTATGTAGAGATAGCTCTCTGAGATGTTGAAATCCTCAGTAAATTGTTAAGGCTGACATTGAACTTGCAATCCTCCTGCCTCAGTCCCCCAAGCCTCTAGGATTACAGACATGGGCTATACTGCACCTGGTATTATCCACAAATTTTGATATGTTGTATTTTAATTTTTGTTCAGTTCCAGATATTTTCTCCATTTTTCCTTTTAGTAGCCAAAATGTATCTCAAAGAACTCAGAAAAAAATGGCCTCTTGTATTTACCCACATATTTGTTACTTTGTTGCTTTCTCTTTATCCTTGATGCCCAAGGTTCCTTCTAGTATCACTTTCTGTCTGAAGGACCAACAAATAATTTTAACAAGTCTCCTGGCTCTTAACTTTCTTTATATGAAGATATATTTATTTTGTCTTTCTGAAGATTTTTTTCTACATAAAACATTTTTATTTGCCTATGTTTTTCCTTTGGGCACTTTAAAAATGTTGCTTCACTGCCTTCTTACATTATTTCTGATAATTCTACAGTTGTTTAAATGGTTCCATGTCTGTCAATAAGCTATCATTTTCTTCTGGAAGACTTCAAGTGTTTTTCTTCCTAACTTCAAGTGTTTTGTAAGAGCTCTCAATGTGTCTGGGCATGGACTTTGGGTTTCTCCTACTGAGGGTTGTAAGCTGTTTAAGTCTGTAGGTTCATGTCTTTCACCACATTTGGAAAATTGAGCTGTAATTTTTTTCTGTGCCATAAGCTTTCCTTTCACTTTGGATCTCTGATGACATTAATGCTAGATCATCTCATAGGTCCCTAAACTTCTATTCATTAAAAATAACAGGGCTGGGGATGTGGCTCAAGAGGTAGCGCGCTCACCTGGCATGCGTGCGGCCCGGGTTCAATCCTCAGTACCACATACAAATAAAGATGTTGTGTCTGCCGAAAACTAAAAAATATTAAAACTCTCTCTCTCTAAAAAAAAATTTAAAAAAAAAATAATAATAACAGCAAAAGCAACAACAAGAAACTTTCCTCTGTTTGCTTTGAGCAAATTCTGTTGATTGATCTTCAAGTACCTGGACTTCCTGGGCAACCTATGCATGGTGGCTTTCAGTGCCTGCCACCTTGCTCTCAAGGAGTGCACAGAGGCCTGTTTCTATTCAGAGACTGTGAAGACGGTTGTCATTTCTGGGGTTTTGGACTGCTAACCATAAGCACCTCTGAGTTGTGGACTTGCATTGATCCAATCATCCATCCACCCAATCCGTGGTTCTGAGGGTTGTTTACTGTGTATTTCTGTGTGCATCAGCTTAGAAAACCCAGTGTCCCTAGAACCAAAAGAGCAATTCAACATGGGCACATTTGATTTTATGTAAGAAGCATCTGTGAGACAGTTTAAGATCTGCAGTCCCCTTTTGCTCACTCTCCATGACTCTCCACACCCCTCAGGGAGGGGCCTGAAGACTGGAAGAGGAATTCTTTGTGGCCAAAGTGATTAGCTTAAACAGACGCCAGGCAAGAGAGTCCCCATCTACACTGGCCCAAGGTGTTTGAGTCCCATTGTGCTCAAGTGGCAGGAGTCTCTATTTACACTGAACAGGAGAGGGAGTCACCTCAGTCCAGACCTCGGACAGGATGGCTGCTGAACTCCTGCCCTTGCCCTGAGGCTTCCCTATTTTTGTCTTTTTCCTCCTATTTTAAACATGTTTGTTAAATAAATCATTGGGACGTCGCTCTTATCAGACAATTTGTGAGAAACAGAAATTGAGAACCATCTCTGCTATGGCAGAGAAGAGCAGGGCAGGGGGAAGTGTCTGAGGGAGAAGAGTCTCTGATGTCTGGCAGGTGGGGGCAGAGGAGAGTCTGGTGGATCCTGATGCTCTCCTGACTAGAATCGGCATGGAGAAGCCTGAGCCCCTTGGCGCGCCTCACTTCTGAAGCTGTTGAAGTCTGCTTACTGACCAATGCCAGTGCCATGAGATGGGGATGCTCAGAGCTTGGGGTCTTCTGGCTGTTCATTGGTCTGTCTCATGAGGACATGTTCACTGGAGCCACTCTGTTGCGGAACCTAGGGGGTCTGTGGCCTCAGGCCATCGGAGCCACTCTGTTGTGGAAGGCCGGCCTGCAGAAGCAGGGCAGGCAGCAGCAGTTGTTGCAGGTAGGTGGCCATCCTCCTGTGACCCCCCCTCCAGCCCCTGCTTCTCTCACCGGGTTACCCTGCGGAGCTACCCTGGGAGGCCCAGCCTTCTGCTACCTACCCAGGAGGGTTGGGCCTGAGCTGCACAAGCCATTGGGGCCCAGGGTCCTGCTTCATGTGGAGAAAGTGGAGAGGAAGGGCAGGCTTAACACAGGCAGCACCCTTCTTCCCTGACGGCTTGGCCCCCTCTGGTGCTGCTGCTCACAGGGA
This sequence comes from Marmota monax, assembly GCF_021218885.2. NCBI lineage: Eukaryota > Metazoa > Chordata > Mammalia > Rodentia > Sciuridae > Marmota > Marmota monax. The sequence continues at coordinate 23,600,800 of NW_026692781.1, forward strand.
AAGGCAAGGGCAGTTTCACTGGTGCATTTGTTGGGGCGGACACTGGGAAGATCCGCCACAGGGCCTGGGCGAGGCCCAACCACCCGATCACGCACAGGCTTGCCCAGAGCGCACAGGCTGACCCCTGGATTCTCTGGTGCTGGAGGAGGACGAGGTAGGTAGCCATGGCCTCATCAAACTGGCGATTTGCCAGGGACAACCAGGCATGATAGGGGTTGAAATCCAAGTCGAAAATGATGGTCATGATGGCAGGGTACAGCCGCTTGGGGAGTGGCTGGCTGGGAGGGCGGGGTGAGGAGTCCTCGCCCTGGCTCAGCCACGGGTGCCCCATTACTTGCTCTAGGGTGGGCCTCTGCATGGGGTCCACCTTCAGGATTTGCTGGATGAGGCTGCGTGCCCCCTCGGACACGTGCCGAGGGATGTTGTAGCTGGCCCGCAAGATCCGCTTCTCCAGCCCCTTAGTAGTGATCGCCCAGAATGGCCTTTTCCCTGTGAGCATAAAATACAGAGCGACTCCCAGGCTCCAGACATCCGCCAGGGACCTTCAAATTCCTTCCCCTGGATGATTTCAGGGGCACAGTACAGGAGAGTGCCCCCGAACCCTTCCAGCTTCTGCCCAGGTATGAAGCGGATGCTCAGGCCAAAGTCAATGAGCCTGGGATGGCGGCCCCTGGCATCCACCACGAAGTTCTCTGGCTTCAAGTTGAGGTGCGCGACGCCCTTCTGGTAGCAGTATTGCACTACACGTACCATCTCCCTGAACAACCGGCAGACCTTTGCCTCCCTTGTGCCACCAGCCCGCGGGATGTGATGCCGGAGCTGTCCACCCACGTGCGCGCTCCATGACGAGGTACATGTTGTCCATGGTCTTATGACCTGGAAGAGCTGGATCAGGTTTGGGTGTTCCAAGGCCATCAACCAATCCCTTTCACATAGCAAGGACTTGTTTTCCTCTGACTTCTGCACAACTTTTACCGCCATCTCTGCCCCAGTCAGGGGATGGTGGGCTAGTACCACTGTTGAAATCCTGAGAACTGTTTGCTACTCTTGTTCCCAGAATGTGCTGTCCCCAACTGCCAAACTGCAGAATGCACTCCCTCACTCGATTGCAAGCAAACTGCCCACTCGCCCTGACCCGTCAATGAACTTCCCTCCCTGCCCTCTCCAAGAAAAGTATATAAGCTCTGCTTAAGCTGTTCCCAGTGCTCTATCTCTCTTTGCTCTAGTGAGCTCTGAGCCCCAGCATGCTGGTCTCCAAATAAACCCTTTTTGCTGTTGCATGAGACAGTCTCTTGGTGGTCTCTTCCTCCCACGTTTCGCCGGTCCCTTACATTTGGTGCATTGGCCTGGAAGTGCGCATCGCCGGACAGGGAGACCCCAACAGACTCCTTTAGGGGGTAAGTAAGGCGCTTCTTCTTCTCCTTCTCCTCCTCCTCCTCCTCCTCCTCCTCCTCCTCCTCCTTCTTCTCCTCCTCCTCCTCCTTCTTCTCCTTGTTTTTCCTTTGCGATCGCTCAGAGCTTGGTTTTTGGCTCAGTGGAGAGCGTGAGCTCTCAGAGCCTTTCTGGTTTTCCGGTTTGGGTTGGCAGAGTGTGGTTGCCAGTGGAGAGCGTGAGCTCCCCCTGGCGGTGGTGGACAGACGTGTCCTGAAGCCACAGGCCACGTTCTTCAAGGGACGCCTTGAAGGACTCTGGGAGGGACGGAAGTGCCCTCATCTGGTATATTCTGCTGCCAACCCGTCTGGTCTTGCCGGCAATTCTTTCTCTCAGGTTGAATTCACTGTCTGTTTTTAATCTTTGCCTCTGAACTTGTGTTACACGTTTACTGTGTGTGTCTGTGTTTGTGTCACGTTTGTATTGTCCCTGTCTTTGTTCAAGTAACTTTCATTATGGGACAGAGCCATACCAAGCCTCTGTCCCTGACCCTTGATCACTGGACTGAAGTCCGCTTAAGGGCTCAGAATCTTTCTTTTTCAGTAAAACGCCGGACCTGGCAGACTCTCTGTGCCTCAGAATGGCCCGCCTTTGGAGTCGGATGGCCTCCAGAAGGATCTTTCTACTCCCCACTAATTCGAAAAGTCAGAGATATTGTTTTTCAGCCGGGGCCACATAGCCATCCAGATCAACAGCCGTATATCTTAATTTGGCAGGACCTCTGTGAATCTCCTCCTCCATGGGTGAAGCCTTTTCTTGTCCCTGTCCCCGCTCCTACTCCTCCCCCCACGATTCTATCTCTCAAACCCTCTGCTCCTCCTCCACCCTCTGTTCTCCCTGAGTCTCAAGATTTGACTCTACTGGACTCTCCTCCCTTTCCTTATCTCCTGCCTTCGTTCCCCAACCCCCAACACCCTCTAAGTGATTCTCCTGCTGCTGACTCAGCCTCTCCACCATTGGAGGAAGCTAAGCCGGCCCAGTACCCTCCAGATGACTTCCCCAAGGCACACATAGCCCCTCCTCCCCTGGAGGAAGCTGGCCCAACTAAAGGAACTCCCCAGCAGCCAATGATTAAAAACACTGAAGCCCCCGTGATACTTCCCCTCCGTCCTTATGGGCCAATGATAGAGGATGGCCATGATGGAGAAATGCAAGCTTACCAGTATTGGCCTTTCTCCTCTTCAGATCTATATAACTAGAAAAATAACAATCCCCCTTTTTCCGAGGACCCCACCTGGCTCACAGGTCTGATTAAGTCATTGATGTTTTCACACCAGCCTACTTGGGATGACTGCCAACAACTCCTAGGGACTCTCTTCATGACAGAGGAACAAAAGAGAATCCTCCTGGAAGCTAGGAAAAAAATATCCTTGGACCAGATGGGTGACCGACACAACTTCCCCTTGAACCAACCCAACTGGGCCCCCAACACCTTTGAAGGTAGGGAGAATCTGTCCACTTATCGCCAGGCTCTAATAGCGGGTCTCCGAGCAGCCGCTAGACGGCCAACTAATTTGGCCAAGGTAAGAGAGATTATTCAAGGGCCTAATGAGTCTCCCTCTATGTTTCTGGAGAGAATTATATGGAGGCATATAGGAGATATACTCCTTTTGATCCTCAGGCAGAGGATCAAAAGGCATCTGTCATGATGGCCTTTATTGGGCAAGCTGCCCTGGATATTAAAAGAAAGTTACAACGCTTAGATGGATTACAAGATATGACTCTGAGAGATTTAGTCAGAGAAGCCGAGAAGGTATACTATAAGAGAGAAACTGAGGAAGAGAAGGAACAAAGGAGGGAGAAAGAAAGGGAGTAAAGGGAGGATAAAAGAAGCAAAAAACAGACTGAGGCATTGACTAAGGTCCTGGTCACAACAACAAATAGGCCAGAAATTAAGAGACAGGGAGACAGAAAGGGATACCTGGGCCCACGCCAGAAGCCACCACCTCTGGCCTCAGATCAATGTGCCTACTGTAGAGAAAAAGGATACTGGGCCAAAGAGTGCCCTAGAAAGAAACAGCCATGCCAGCCAGCCATTCTAACTCTGGAGGATGACTAGGAAAGTCGGGGCTCGGATCCCCTCCCCGAGCTCAGGGTAACTTTTGAAGTGGAGGGGACCCCAGTAAACTTTGAAGTGGATACAGGGGCAATATACTCAGCCCTTAAGGACCCATTGGGCCCTCTATCAACTAAAAGGTCTCTAGTTCAAGGGGCTAAAGGCAGTAAATATCGGGCTTGGACAACTAAGAGGACCATGGACCTGGGGAAAAAAAAAAGTCCATCAGTCCTTCCTAGTGATCCCAGAATGCCCAGACCCATTGATGGGCAGAGATCTGCTCACCAAACTCCAGGCCAGAATAACTTTTAACCCTGAAGGCCCCCAAATGGAATTTCTAAATCCTTCAGTAAAAACTCCTATAGTCATGGCTTTAACTATGTCAGTAGAAGATGAACATCAACTCTTCACACCCCCCAAGACTGATCAAACAGGCAAGCTATCTCAGAAATGGATAACAGATTACCCAGATGCCTGGGCAGAAACTGCTCGGTTAGGCCTACCCGTAAAACAACCTCCAATAATGGTGGAGTTAAAAACCTCAGCCTCCCCAATTAATATTAAACAATATCCTCTGAGCAAAGAAGCTAAAAATGGGATAAGGCCCCATATTCAGAAATATCTGGCCTTAGGGGTCCTAAGGCCCTGTCAATCGGCCTGGAACACTCCCCTGCTACCAGTAAAAAAGCCAGGAACCAGGGACTATCGCCCCGTTCAAGACCTAAGAGAGATCAACAACAGAGTGCAGGACATTCACCCCACAGTACCTAATCCGTACAATCACAGTTTTCCTTGGTATCGGCTGCCAGTAGCAGGTCATCCACATATTGAAGCAGGGTGACTTCGGGGTGCGTAGTTCTGAAGTTGTTGAGATCTCTGTGGAGGGCTTCATCAAAGAGAGTGGGGGAGTTTTTGAACCCCTGTGGGAGTCTGGTTCAAGTTAGTTGACCAGACGTTCCGGTTTCTGGGTCTACCCACTCGAAAGCAAACAGCAACTGACTATCTTTATGCAGAGGCAAGCAAAAGAAAGCATCTTTTAAGTCCAGGACAGTATACCATTTTCGCTCAGGGTTCAGGGTGCTAAGCAGATTGTATCTTAGGTGCCTTGCCTTGTCCGTCCCTAAAACAGTATAATTCTATATACTTAAACATTATTTATGTTTTCATAAAATGGTCAAAAGATGTGATTAATTGTATAATGGTGCAGACGTTTCCCAGAGTGCTCTATCATAACGCAGGTTCATTTGAAGATCAAATAAGGGGACATACAATCCGGTTCCGCCAGGAACCTGTATCCCTCACTTTAGCCATCCTATTAGGAATAGGAGTTGCTGCAGGGGTGGGCACAAGGACCACTGCCCTGGTCCATGGGACACAACAAATGACCCAATTAGAAACAGCAATGGACCAAAACTTAAAGATATTATAAACCTCCATCACAGCTTTGCAGGAATCTTTAACTTCTCTCTCTGAAGTTGTTTTACAGAACAGGCGAGGGTTGGACCTCCTCTTCATGAGAGAAGAGGGCCTTTGTGCTGCATTGAGGGAAAAATGTTGTTTTTATGCCGACCATACTGGAGTTGTAAAAGAATCTATGAGCAAACTAAGAAGATGCCTTGAAGAGCGTCAGAGAGAGAGAGAGAGAAACCCAAAAAGGGTGGTATGAGTCTTGGTTCACACAGTCCCCCTGGTTAACTACGCTTTTATCAGCCCTGGCCAGTCCTTTAATAATTCTTATATTGTTGCTAACTCTAGGACCCTGTTTGCTCAACCGTGTAGTTTCCTTTCTCCAAGCCCAAATTGGACAAATCAAACTTATGGTAATCAGACAACAATATACCCCACTAGCAGACACAGAATGTGACACCCCCCCCCCAATGATCACTTTTATGATTAAAAGTAGCCAGAAGAAGAAGTGGGGAATGAAAGGTTAATAAAATAGGTACTTGTCACTCCGTTTTTCTGTATGCTTAACAAAACACTGTTGAAATCCTGAGAACTGTTTGCTACTCTTGTTCCCAGAATGTGCTGTCCCCAACTGCCAAACTGCAGAATGCACTCCCTCACTCGATTGCAAGCAAACTGCCCACTCGCCCTGACCCGTCAATGAACTTCCCTCCCTGCCCTCTCCAAGAAAAGTATATAAGCTCTGTTTAAGCTGTTCCCAGTGCTCTATCTCTCTTTGCTCTAGTGGGCTCTGAGCCCCAGCATGCTGGTCTCCAAATAAACCCTTTTTGCTGTTGCATGAGACAGTCTCTTGGTGGTCTCTTCCTCCGATGTTTCGCCGGTCCCTTACATTACCACCTTTCCGAAGCTCCCCTCTCCAATGTCCCTCAGGACACGATAATGGTCCCTGAGGGCCTTCTCCTAGCAGGAGCTGGGCCCCTGAGCCACTACACTGCTCTCTCTGCACTCTCTGTGCATCCCTAAGCCAGAACACCAACTAAGGATGCTAGCTAAGAAAAGAAAATAACAAACTCAAACAAAACACCAAAAACAATAGCCAAAAAACAAAACACAAAACAAACAAACAAACAAATCCCAAATCAAACACCAACAGCAAACCACCACAATCACCAACCACCAACCACCAAACAAGTTAAATATCTGAGAGTCCGACAGGTCACCACCAAGAGCTTCCTGTACTTATGGACAAAAAACCCAGCGACAGCCACCTTCTTATATGGCTGGTTTTGAGATTCCCTCACAGTGGCTCCTTGTGAGGTCAGAGCAAGAAATGACCCAGTCATACCTGGCAGAGCCCCCAGTGGTCATGTCACTTTGGGGCCTCCAGGACCTTTTTGACTTCCAAGATAAAGCTAGGAAAGGACCCTGGAAGCACGACACCCTTCTGGTGGCAGTATTGCACGAGACTGATAATTTACCTGTTTAGAGATTAAAACTGGTAGGATGCTTCAATGGTCTTTTCATTTTGAGTCTGAAAATCTGCAATGACTCTCATCTTTTAAAGACGTCATCATATCTACACTCAAAATATTCAATTCCCCTTTCTTCCAACTCACAATGAATTGGATTCAAGGGATGGTAGCGCTTCACTCACATCGAGATGCTATAACAAAACACTCTGCTCCCTAAGATGCTCTAGAGCTAGGCATTAACGGTTGACAGGGAGGGAACATTCATCATCATTTCCCCACAAGGTTCTCATCAGATTTCCCACTAGAGACCCTGGAATGCAAAAGGCAGTGGGTTGATATGTTCAAAGTGATGAGGGATCAAATATGGAAGCCGACAATCCTAGAACCATCAAAAGTGTCTTTCCCACTAGGAGAAGAAATGGAGGCCTTCCCAAACACCTGAGTGCCTTCCTACTGCTGTTATCAAAACCCCTTTGACTAGGTATTTTACTAACAATAGAACTCAGCTTCCCACAGTTCTGGAGACTGGCAAGCCCAAGGTCAAAACACCTTGTTGCTGTATCCTCACATGATGGCAGAAGGGAACATTAGGGTTGAACTCATGTTCTCAAGACCTGATTTTTGTGTGTTGATTTTGTTTTTTGTGGTTTTTTTTTTGACATAGTGGCCATGGAAGCCAGGGCCTTGGTCATGTCAGGCCAGTAATCTACCACTCAGGTACTTCCACAGACTTTTTTTTTCTCTCTCTCAGTTGCTCAGGTCAGGCAGGCATGCATGATCCTCCTGCCTCAGTGTCCTGAGTAGAGAAAATTAGAGTCTGTTACAGATTGGATGTGAGGTGGGGGGACCCACAGGCCTCTGTGCTAGTGCAGGGATATTAAGAGGTGAAATGGTTGGATTGGGATAGCTGTAACCTTCAGTCCACCTTAGGTTGAATGGACTGACTTGCTGGTTACTTTAGGCAGGTGGGACATGGCTCCTTACTCTAGGCATTGGGTCACTGGGGTCATGTCCTGGAAGGGTTCCTCATCCCTGTAACCATTGCCTTACCCTCTTTCTCTCTCTGCATCTGTCTCTGCCTCTTTGCTGCCCTGAGAAGAGAAGTTTTCCTCCTCTGGGCCATTCCCCCATGATGGACTGCTTCACCTTGGACCCAGAGCAATAAAATCAGAAACTTATGGACTGAGACCACTGAAAACTTGACCCTGTGTAAACATTTCCTCCTTTAAGTTTTGCCAGTTGGGTGCCTGAGCCACAGTGATGATAAAGTTAATTAAAACACAAGCTTAGGCCATGGTTCCCAGCTTGACAAATATACTCATGTGAGTGTGTGTTTGTGTGTGAACATTGCTCAGAAGTGTACCAGTTTTTTGAGCATGCTGGAGAAGCACTCTTAAAGTACACATATCATCCCTGAGGTTGCAGCCTCATGGCCTGACCTCCTCCTTATGGAGTTGTTCCCCACTAGATGGGTTCGGTGTGAGGATAGTCCTTTGGGTTGACCTGAAGGACATTGGATTAGGTACTCAGATTTCAGTGAAGACAGAAAGATCTCTGGTAAAGCAAATCTATGACAATTATAAAAGCTAGTGCCACTTCTGTTTTCTATAAGATGTAAGAGAATAATGTAGCAGAAACCCCCAACTTTATTTTATGGTATTGAGCACACTGTGTACACATGTAACATTGTGACATCACTGACAGAGGGGGTGGGGATGGAGAGGCACAGCAGCAGCATTCTCTACACTATTGAAGTTACTTTGCTACAGACTCCCATTAGGGTGACATGAGTCACACTGAATCAAACTTGCCCTGACCTCCTTATAAGGACACAAGCCACGCTGAATTGTGAGCTCACCCTATTCCCTTATGATGCCATCTTTGGTAATCACATCCTAACAATGCCATTTCTGATGAGAGAGATCTTATTCTTAGATATGGATGTTTGAACCTATACTTGTCTTCGGGGGATGTAATTTAATTCTTAACACTCCCTGGTCCTACCTATCTGAGAGGTTTTTTTTTTTCAATAGGTGTTGAATTTTGTCATGTAATTTATTCTACATGAATTCCTACCACCATATGTCTTTCTTGTCCTTTCAGTAATGTGCATTGTATAGGGACATTTGTGTCTATCTGTATTCATGATGGATTTTGGTCTGTCGATTTTGGGTTTCTTTGATGATTTTATTCTGGCAGCGTCTTTTCTGGTTCGGTGGTTGGGTGATACAACCTGCTTCATAAAACATATTGTGAATTGTTTCCTAGCTCAAAAGAATACCATTTGAATCTTAAGCAAAAATCTCAGAATGTCAGTGATGATATATCGATTTGCATAGGTAAGATTTTTTAATATGCAACATATGTTTGTCTGTCCCTCTTATATGCCTCCACATTATGGTTGCTTCTAGAATTACTACCCAGCAGCTCCACTCAAGAAACTCAACCCTTGAAAAACTAGTAAGGATGCTGATAGACATAGTTTGTGGTAAGGGTTATTATGCGGGTTTTAATGGAGGAAGAAATTATTAATTTTCCACTTACCCATAATTCTTTTCTCCAAAATAGAAAACATTTTTTTCTAATTATAAAAAAATACATGCTCATTGTAAAAATTCATGTATTATAGTATAGTATCATTCATTGATAGTAGTAATGTGTGTTACTTCTGCTCACTTTTCATTGGCCAGTGCTAATCACATGGTTCTTTCTAACTTCCAGGGAACTGAGGAACATGCAAAACAGATGAGATGATGGGTGAATAACCACTGTTTCTCCCTTAAACCCAAGTGTGTATTTCTGTCCTCAAGCTGACACTATCCAAATTAAAATCTAAATTATTTCTATTATTTATATAAATTTTTTACTTCTTTCACAAGAATATTGACTATGAGATATATGTAGGAAAAAATATGCCTTATACATAAATGCCTTTTCCTATAATTAATGCATATACAATAACTTATTTTTTCTGTGACAGTTATTCAAGAAAGGAGATTATTGTGAAAAATAAAATAATACCAAACACTTTTTTGTTGTTGTTGTTGTTGTTTTGTTTTACCATGAATTTCAATTTGGTTGACTTTAAAAAGAAACATGCCTAGATTTTTTAGTTTGGGCTAATTTGTATGGTAATTTTAGTTATCTCTAGTTTTTAGAATTCTGGGTAATTTTTTTCTTTTGTTCATGAATTTTATAGCTTTTCTATAGTCTCAGTGGTTGAGGACAATAGAATGTATTAACTAATTATATAACAGTTCAGTGCAATTGTTTGCAGGGTAGCCTTGCAATGAGGTGATTCAGGGACCTGGGCTTCTCCTTCCTGAGAACATAATTCCTCAGTCCTTCAGAGTCTTCTTTTGGTTTCTCTACATCAGACAGACAAACACAGGAAGAAAAGGATCAGGAGCTGGGTTTAGAAGCAGCATGTATTATTCCCACCCACATTCTCTTGGCGAGAACTTATAGTCACCCTCAAGGGTAACCAGAGTCAACTTCAAGGGAAGCTGGGAAATCTAGTCTGTATGCATAGAAAGAAAAGCGTGATAGTCAGCTTTTCATTGCTGTGACCAAAATACCTGAGAAAATCAACTTAGTGGAGGAAAGATTTATTTTGGTTCATGTTTCAGAGGTTTTAGTCCATGATCAACTGGCCCCAATTAGGCCTGAGGCAAAGTAGAATATCACTGTAGGTTGGAGTGATGTGGGAAAGCTGCTCAGTTCATGGCAGCTGGGAAGCAGGGAGAAAGAGAGAGGTAGGGACCAGGGACAAGAAACACCCCTCCAGGGCATGCCCTCAGTGACCTACTTCCTGAAACCATGACCTACTCCCTATAGTTTCCACTAGTCCATTTAGCTACTGATGGATTAATCCAGTGATGTGGTCAGAGCCCTCATGATCCAATCACTTACCAAAGCTCCACTTCTGAACATTGTTGCATTAGGGACTAAGTCTTCAACATATGAGTCTTTGGGGGAACATTCAAGATACAGCTATAACAAAAAGCAATAGGTTTGGTGACAGTCTCCACCATGATATTCCTCACATGACCAAAAGTAGTAAGGGAGAGAGAGAGAAGAGGAAAAACAAATGTGTCTGAGGGAAAAAAAAGCAGTATTTCTATTGCATTGTTCCTATTTCCTCAGTTATATGTTGCTCCTCCAAGAATTCATTTTATTCATGGTAATACAGAAAGAAACATGATAACAGCTTGTTGGAATATAAACTGATACAACCTCACCCAGGGGAAAGTTGTCTATATGAATCCAAATTCTTCAAAGGAATACAGTCAGAAATTCTACATCTAGAATTTTATCCTAGGGGGGAAAGCAGGTAATATAAACAAATGTTATGTACTTATCATAACATTGCTTATAGTGGTAAAACACTTTTTATGTTCAGTAATTGAAAGTCAATTAATAATGTTAATTCTTATAAAATGTTGTATGGCCTTGTATGTTGCCATAGATGCCTATTTAATAATATTGAATAATAATTATACATTAAGTAAAACTAGTTTACAAACCTCTATGTCTAGAATAGTCTCTTGATTAAGAAAATGATTGTATATGTAAATATACTATGTGATAAATATATGTGTGGAGTGTGTAAGTGTGTGCATGTGTGCATATGCATGAATTTTTACCCAATTATTTTCCTATGGGCATTCTCAATCTGGTTAAATTTTTTCCCCTCTTTTTCTTATCCCTGATTTCTATATAAATAGAAGATATTTTTCTAAAAAAGGAAATGTTTCATATTTTAAATTAAAAAAAACCCCAACCTTTAATATTTAAAATGAAAACAGATTTTTAATCTATGGACATCTGAAAAACAGAACAAGGTAAAACACCATGGGGTTACCCACACTGGCTTGGTAACGGGTGATGACAAACTCTATCTTCCAGATGGTTCTTGTCTAAGTACCTGGAGGAGTCTAGGTCCTAGTGGAGGCGGAGATGTGTGCCATGTTCTCTGTATGTTAGTCAGCTTTTCATCACCGTGACCAAAATAACTGACATAAACAACTTGAAGAAAGAAAGGTTTATTTTGGCTCATGGTTTCAGTCCATGATTGGTTGGCTCCATTGCTGTGTGAGCCAGTGGTCAGGTAGAACATTGTGGCAGAAGGACATCAGGGAGGAATGCTATTCACATCTTGATAGCTGTGAAGCAGATGGAGAGAGAGAGGGTAAGGGAGAAAGGACCTGAGGATAAGAATACCCTTCCAGAGCTACCCCCAGCAGCCTATATTCTCCAAGAAGACCCCACCAGTTTCCACCACCTCCAGTAACACCATCAAATACAAATCTCTCAATGAATTAATCCATCAAAGAGGTCAGAGCCCTCTGGATCCAAACACTTCCCTAGATCTCACCTCTGAACCTTGCTGCATTGGAGATCAAGTCTTCAACAAATAAGCCTTTGGGGGAACACTTCATATCCAGACTATAACACTCAGGTACCTTGCCTCTGCATGGGTCTTAAGCAAATTGGAGACTGTACGGGCACTTGCTATTCATTCCTTACTTCCTTCACTCTGACAATTGTCTGCTTTCTTTCCTGAGTAGAAAACCTGCAGAGGCAGCTGGCTTGTGATATTTTGGGTAGACCTGTGAGTTATATGCAAAGCAAATGCAGAGTCTCTCAATCCTTTAATCATATTATCCAAGTCAAGAGCATTTGTACCTTAAAAAAGTAAAAAATAAAGGCCAATACTTTTGACATTTCTTTTACTTAATTTCTTCCAGAATAAGTAAAGCTGCTGTCAGAGGATGTTTCAGCTTTTAAGTTCACTATTATTCTTATTATTCTTGGAGTTATCCATTCATGCATCCTTATAGAAGTTAAATTATTTTCAAAGACAGAATAATTTTTCTACCACAATTGAGCTCAAAGTAAGTGAAGAGCCAAGATGGAATAATTTCCTGTAAGAATCATTTCCTGTAAGAATATTGTGTTATAGTTCCAATAACCTGCAATATGGATTTGTAATAGCTGAAAGATAGGGGGAAATTGTTCTGATGAACTACAGGTTTCATTTGGCAAAAATCTCTGTGACTTACACATAGACAAACACACTTTCCCAAATTCACTTTTTTTGTGGGGGGGGGGGGAGGAAGGGGAGTGTGTTGGAGATTGAACTCAGGGGCACTCAACCACTGAGCCACATCTCCAACCCTACTTTGTATTTTATTTAGAATCAGGATCTCACTAAGATGCTTTGCACCTCGCCGTTGCTGAGCTGGCTTTGAACTCTGGCCTCCCAAGCCACTTGGATTACAGGCATGTGCCACTGCACCAGGCCCAAATTCATTTTGAGCTATTAAATTTGTAGTAGTTTCACCCATTTATAAGTTAATTCAAAGCAGTGTACTTTTTAAAAGATGTTGCCTCCAATCAAAATTTGAAGCCAATCTTGGTTCTCTTTGAAAAGAACAAATTTTGTTAACTCTTCAGAAGACTATGAAACTCAGAGAAAACTGAGCATACAAATATGTCACTCTATTTGCTAAATTATAACACTATTTGCTAAACCTGTTTTTGTTTTATTTTGTCTTTCAAAACAAAAAGAGAAAAATGCTGATGCTCATATGCAAATCAGTCTGATTTTATTAATGGTAAGTTGAGAATTCTCTTTCCTAGCAGAGGAACATGTTAACCTTCATAATCATTCAGGGTTTTAACTGGAAGCAGAAGGAATTAGTCCTTGAGAGTGGAGAAATAAAGTGCCAGTGTTGGAGTGGGAGGCTCAGGAAAGAAACAAGGACCAGCGCAGTTCCCTGTCTCTAGCTGTGTATTTCTATAAGCAAATGTTTTGCTCAACCACGGTCTTTGTCATCACAAAGGACACCAGGATGACATAGAAGGTGTCTTTTGGGGGAGCCCTGAACCTTAGCCTACTTTTGCTATCTGAGTCTTGATCTTTCCTGTAAGAATCATTGACTATTTCCTTTGAGTGCCAGCTCTAAAGGCTGATCATTTGCTCCTGACTCTCCATTCCCAGCATCTCACTTGCTGGGGTCCATCACTGGTGAAAGACCTTGGTTATTCTGGTACTTCCATCCTCAGCTGCAGGGGGCTGACTGCCAGTGGACACGTTGCTTTTCCACAGCTGAACTCATGCTGTATGTGAAGCCAGTTCACTGTACCAGGCAGAAAGAAACTAGAGAAAGCAGCTCACTGGTCTTAGAACTACCCTAGAATAATGTTGGGATCTACGTGAGGAGACCTGACTATACAGTTTGATCTCTGACAACCAGAGGTCAGAAAGTTGCAGTTAAAAGAGAAAAATGACAACTCAGGCTTATTCTCTTTTGAAACCATCTGATAAAGAAGCTACAGCTAGGTATCTTCTTATACACCCTCTTATCATTCCTCATCTTCCCCCACTTTCCAAGGCCTTCAATTCCACACAACACTTAGCCTCTAACACTCACTTTTTTTGCTTCCTGATTCTCTCACCTACATCTGTGAGCCCACTTACATGCCCTTGAACTCACTCACTGCTATATGCCTCATGGTTATCTGTGGGATCTGTTTTCTTTTGCCTTTTGAACATAAAATTTCTGTAGGTGAAGAGGTTGTTTGGTTAACCTGTGATGCTGTATCGTTACATTATGTAATGTGTAGGTATGGACTTCTCTATCAGGTGGATGGTTGAACCCTGATTGTGGTTTAATTCAGCTAGCTTTATATACAAATTGTAGACTGTATGTAGGACTGTACATATCACAAGGTGTGTAACTCTTGATGTTTATCTGGGTATCTCTGTTTAAGTACCTGGGTTGTATTTATGTATAAATCTGCATCTGTATACATCTGTATGTGTGTTTCAAGGTCCAGCCTACAACCTTCTGCCTCCAACGTTTTTCTGCCTACAAAAATTTCTCCCTTTTATTCCTTTGACTTTTTTGTTGTGGAAAAAATTTGCCATTTTAACCAATTTCAAGTGTAAAATTCAGGTGGCATTAATTACATTCATATCATTTGGCAGAAAACAATGAATATCTGGTCCCCCAATTTTTTTATCATCCAAATTTTTTATCATCTAAAACCAAATAAGCAATAACTCCCTAATCCTTTCTTTCTTCAGTCTCTGTTAACCTGTAACCTACTTTGTGTATGTGTGGTGAGCCATTCTTATAGACCGTGGCCGCCATTAGAAGATGGCGCCGGCTTCCACTGTGGCCTGTGATAAACAACTCCTTTTTTGGAGAATTGGCACGCAATCCCTTACCACCCTATGAGAGAGATCCACATGGCAGCTTGGGATTGCTATGCGGGAGGCTTTATTAGGCTGTGCTTGGGCGCTCGGCGGGGGGTCACTAGAAGATGATACTTGAATCAAGGCCTGAATAAACTGCTGAAAGAAGAATCCTGTGTCGTGTTTTCCCTTGCCGGCGAGGGGTCGCGACATGTATGTATGAACTTGCCTACTCTAGATATTTCATATAGGTAGAATCATGCAATATTTGCCTTTTTGCATCTGACTTATTTCATTGGTCAAGGTTCATCTGTGTTGTAGCAGGTATCAGAACGTCATCCTTTTATGACTGAATAATCTTCCACTATGTGTGTATAGATGCTTCTCAACCTACAATAGCATAAAGTCTCAATGAACCAGTGGTAAGTTGAAATTTCTCTAAGTCAAAAAGCATTCAATGCACTTAACCTGCTGACTTAGCCTCACCTTAAATGTGCTCAGAATGCTTACATTAGCTATGGTTGGGGAACTTAAGAGAGTGTTATACTGCATATCACTAGCATGGGGAAAGATTAAAAATTCAAAGTTTGTTTTCTACTGAATGTGCATCACTTTTGTACCATGATAAAGTTGAAAATTTTTGAGTCAGGGGATCACAAGTTGAGGACTGTCTGCATACTGCATTTTTTCTTCATTCATCTGTATGGACAATTGGTTTGCTTCCACCTTTTGGATATTGTGAATAATGCTCCTATGAACACTGGCATCTAAGTATCTGTTCAAGTCTCTGTTGTAAACTCTTTTGCTATAAATCTGGGGGTGGAATTGTTAGGTTATAAAGCAATTCTATGTTTTTGAGGAACTGCCAAACTGTTTCTACAGTGGATACCCCATTTTACATTACTATGAGCAATGTATGAGGATTCCATTTCTCCATATCTTTCTCAATACTTCTTTTCTTTTCATTTTATCATAGCCCTCCTAGTAGGTGTGAAGAGATGTCTCATAATTTTGATTTGCATTTCCTCAAGGATTAGTATTGTTACACAGTTTTTCATGTGCTTATGTCATTTTTGCATTCAAAACCCTATTCAAAATACCTATTCAAATACCTAGTCAAAACCCATTTGAATATTTTTTGTCATTGAGTTATAAGAAGTCTTTATATATTCTGGATATTAGTGCATTATCAGATATATGATTTGCAAATATTTCCTTCCATTTCATAGCTTATCCTTTAACTTTGTTAATGGTGTCCTTTGATGCCCCCAAATTTTTAATTTTGATGAATTTTATCTGCTTTTTTTTTCTTTTGTTACTCATGCTTTTAGTGTTATATGTAAGAATCCACTGCCAGACCAAAGATCATGAAGATTCACCCATTTTTTTCTAAGAGTTCTATGATTTCGGTCTCATATTTAAGTCATTTATATACTTGAGTTAATGTTTTTGTGATATGAGGTGAGGATCCAACTTCATTTTTTTACATATGGAAATCCAGTTGTCCCAGTGCCATATATTGAAGAGTTTGCTTTTATCCCATTGAATGGACTTGACACCCTTGTCAAAACTCATGTGGAGCTAGGTCCAGTGGTGCATGCCCATTAATCCCAGCAACTCAGAAGTTTGAAGCAGGAGGATTACAAGTTCAAGGCCAGCCTCAGCAACTTAGCGAGACTATGTCTCAAAATTTCAAAATTAAACTAAAATTTAAAAATTAAACTAAAATAAAAAGTACTGGAAATGGGGATGTGGCTCAGTGGTAAAGCACCCCTGAGTTCAATCCCCAATACAAAAACAAACAAACAAACAATAAAATTCAAACTGGTCATTGACATTTGGGTTTTCATTTGGATTCTTAATTCTATTCCACTGGTCTATATGTCTATCTTTATACCAGTTCCACATTGTTTAAGTTACAGTAACTTTAAAACAACTTTGAAATCAAGAAGTGTGAGCCTTCTGCATTTGCTATGGTTTTTCAAGATTGTTTTGACCATGTGGAGCTCCTAGAAATGCTATATAAATTTGGAGATTGGCTTTTGGGCTACAGGAATTTTGGTAGAGGTTATGTTGAATCATAGATCACTTTGGGTAGTAATGACATCTTAACTATGTTAAGTCTTCCTACCCAGGAATATGGAATGTCTTCCCATTTGTTTAGGTTTTCTTAAACTTCTTTCAGTAATGTTTTGTAGTTTCACTGTACAAGTCTTTCACTTCCTTGGTTAATATATTTATAGTACTTAGTGTTTTAAACTTTTTTTAAAATGACAAATGAAAATTGTATATATGAATGATGTACAACATAATGTTTTGAAATATGTAGACATGGTGGAATGGCTAAATCAAGCCAACTAATATATGTACCATTTCATTTATCACTTTGTGAGAACACTTAAAATCTGCTCTTAGTGATTTTAAAGTATATGATTCATTGTTATTAATTACAGTAGCCATGTTGCATATATCCTTGGTTAAATCTATTCCTAGGTATTTTATTCATCTTCTCCTTTGAATTGGCTCAGAATTCTCCCCCTTATATTAATAGACTACATACAATGTGTCCATAGTACATATGATAGTATCTAGCACATAACAGACATTGAACAAATGCTAGTTGATATAAGATTATTTAAAACCACAGGATCTTAGAACTTTAAGGAAACAGTCATAACCAATTTCATGCTTCTATAGACCAGGCTCATGCTCAGAAGTTAATGAACTTCTTGCAACAGCAGCTCTGTTGGCAGAAAAATTAGAGGTTCATGTCTCCTTAGAGTTTTCTGTAGGTAAAAAATGCAGTTACCACAGGATACGATTCTTTCTGATGGAGTAAATAAAAATGTGTCTTTGAGTATGGAGATTTTCCTGTGTCTGGCTCCTTTTTCTCTAAAATGAATCTTAAAGGATTGTTATACCCACAAAAGTAGTTTGAAAGAACAAAATTTATATGTGAATTTCAGCAAATAAGGTTATCCCAATGGCCACAAAAATGAGTTAATGATTCTCTGGAGATATGTTGTCTATGAGGATACAAAATATTAAAAAGTTTCTATAATGTATACATGTGCTTGTCTCCTCCCCACCCCGTGTGTGTGTGTGTGTGTGTGCGCGCGCACGTAGTAGGTGATATGGCTGAATGTCATTTTGGAAATGAATGTAACCCATCAGAGGGTAAGACATAGTTAAGGAACTTCCTTAATGTGCTGCTTTTAAAAAAAATACTGTTTATTGGAGCAACCATGAAACAGCCGTAAACCAAGAGGAAAAGGTTAAGATGTCACAGAGATTTTAGCCTGGCATCTCTGCCTGTTGCTCACTGCCACTGTTGCAATGCTGAAAGTGCTAAATACCCCACTAGGCCTTACCTCTAGAGGAACTGTTTCATTGTAGAATTGCTTCCACTTAGAAAAAAGACAAGATGAGAACTATGTCTTTATTTACAAAAAGACACAGTTAAGGAAGTTCCTTAATGTGCTGCTTTTTTTAAAAAAATACTGTTTATTGACTTTTTGGCTGTCTTTGACATAAGTGTAAATCAACCTGGCTCACAGTTTAGTCTTGCTTTATCTGGCAATTTCCCACATAGCTTATCAGTCTTCTGTCATTCTCTTACCTCTCCTGGCTTCTCCAAAGCAGTAGGTAATCTCTGGTATGGATCTTGTCTCTGAGTCAATGATAAGAGACTAGCAACTCTTTTTTTCCTGGAATCTGGGAGTTTGTAGAGGAGAATTGCTTGCTGCCTATTATATTTCCTTATTCCCTGCTGTCTTTACTAGTAGTTCCCCAATGTTGTTGGGGGGGCGATAATATGCTAAGGAACAATAAAATGAAGAGGACCTAGCATCCTCATTTTACTTTGCAGCTATGGGTTGTTTTGAACCCAGATTGAGACAATCAGGTATAAGCAAAAGCTTTTGGGCAGGACTTTAAGGAAAGATTTTTAAAATGCAGTCAACAGTTGACAAATACCTTTTGTATTTCTTTTATCCTTCTTCCTGACAGGATTATAGATGTAATGCTACAGGGGGAGCAACCATGAAACAGCCGAAACCAAGAGGAAAAGGTTAAGATGTCACAGAGATTTCAGCCTGGCATCTCTGCCTGTTGCTCACCGCTACCTACCTCTGAAAGCCCCAAATGTATTTAAGAGATCTCCTTCACTAACAGCCCAATTCAATTCTTAAATATGGGAGATTAAGGAGCTCCTTGAGATCCTATGTATCTTGCAGACCAAGTAGACAGCTTTAGAGTAAACTATCGAGGAATTCTGGGCAGCCAAGATAATGGTTGATGACATTAGTCTGAATTTCCCAACATACACCCACCCCCAAAACAAAGAATAAGAAGGTCAAATAAAACTATATGAAACTCGTATCTTTCCCATAACTGGAAGACATAGAATTTCAAATTCACTGTCCATAGCTAAGTAAACAGGAAACCCCAGCAAGTTTCCTCCCACACTCTTGATGCAAGTCCCAGAGGGAAGGGAAACAGTCAGTTGTGGGGGAAATGCTATGTTAAAGAAGGGAGTTAGTGATAGACCTAAGATTGATCTAAAACCACCCCCAGAAAGAGGAAGTTTGCAAATACTGAAAAAGTGCACGGGCTGATGAGAGCCTATAGCATGGGATAAAGAGACCTGGTAAAAAGGGTCAAAAATAAAGTACAGGAGACACCTCGAAATCTTGCAAGTGAGGGAGACATTGAGGAAACTTTCAGATATATTTCCCCTCCAAAACTGAAAGAAACCCAAACCTACTCCTTCATTAACCTCCAAAGAAAAAAATTAATTAATAAAATCATTTAAAAAAGAAAAAAGAAAAGAAATCAGACTTTACTACACTGACAGAAGAGGGCGCCCTTGAACTAGGAATCTTGCAACCACCCCAAAGGTCCAGCCCTGCACAGAAAATGTGGGTCAGTCTTCATCTAAGCAAGGTTGTTAAAATAAAAATAAATACGATCCAAACAACTCAACTGAGAAAATTCCTCCTCTAAATAATGGCAAAGTGGAAGAAAAAATAACACAACACTCCAGATTGAGTTATATGTCCTCAAACAAGCATTTGGGAACTTCAAAAACACCTTGAATCACAAATTCAGACTCCAAGTACTAAGTGTAATGCCAGGAAGAAATGAAATGAGAGTTGATTGAACTCAGAAAATAAGGAATTGATTGTACTTAGAAACTAAGTAGGAAAAAAACACAGGAAATAAAAACCATTATACCGCATCCATAGATTTTAGATAAAACATACTAAAGCCTCTTGTATACATACAGACAGGCACTTACACACATGTCTTATTTCAAGATACATTCAGATGATTTCCTCCCATGTAGCTTTTGGGGGTTCATCTCATTTGGGTATGGTCTTTGATACATGCAATAAATGGTGTCTGTTAATATTGCCATTGATTGCATGAAGACAGTAAGGGAGGGGAGGAAGTTTCAAATAAAATGTCTAGGTCAAAAAGTTATAGTTTGGTGAACTCTACTGTCTACCTAGGCCAATGGCTTCATAAGGAAGAGACAGAGATTCAGGGAGTTTTCATAGTAGCCCAATGTTCGCCAAAGCCAGTTAGTAATAGAAAGGATGAGGTAAAAGTTTTCCCTCCTTCTCCCCAACCCCTACCCCCATGTTCAGTTAAATTCTTTTTTAAAATTAAATTATTTATTTATTCTAATTTGTTATATATATGAAGGCAGAATGCAATTTATTTCATATTATACAACAGAGCACAATTTTTCAAGTCACTGGTTGTACACAAAGTATTTTCACACCATTCATGTGTTCTTAGGGTAATGATATCTAACTCATTCCATGGTCTCTCCTACTCCACACACTCCTCCCTTTCCTTCCCTTCTCTTTGTCCTATCTAAAGCTCCTCATTCTTCCCATGCTCCCTTCCCATTGCAGTTATGAGTCAGCATCTTCATATCAAAGAAAACATGCAGCCTTTGTTTTTTTGGGGGGATTGGCTTACTTCACTTAGCATTATATTCTCCAACTCCATTTATTTACCTGCAAATGCCATGATTTTATTCTATTTTGGTGTTGAATAGTATTCCATTGTGTATATATACCAAAGTTTCCCTATCCATTCACCTACTGAAGGGCTTCTGGGTTGGTTCCACAATTTAGCTATTGTGAATTGTGCTGCTATAAACATTGATGTGGCTGTGTCCCTGTAGTAAGCTGTTTTAAGTTCTTTGGGTATAAATTGAGGAGTGGGGTAGCTGAGTTAAATGGTGGTTCCATTCAAGTTTTCCAAGGAATCTCCATACTGCTTTCCATATTGGTTGCATAAATTTGTAGTCCCACCAGCAATGTATGAGTGTGCCTTCCCCTGCAAATCCTCGCCAACACTTACTGTTGTTTGTATTCTTGATAGCTGCCATTCTAATTCCTAGAGATATTAAATATTTTTTTCATATATTTGTTGATTGATTGTATATCCTCTTCTGAGTAGTATCTGTTCAATTCCTTGACCCATTTATTGATTGGGTTGTTTTTGTTTTGTTTTGTTTTGTTGGTGTTAAGGTTTTTGAGTGCTTTATATATCCTAGAGATTAGTATTCTATCTGATGTGCTTGTGGTAAGGATTTGCTCCCATTCTGTAGGTCCTCTACTCACCTCACTGATTGTTTGTTTTGCTGATAAGAGCTTTTTAGTTTGAATCCATCCCATTTATTGATTCTTGGTTTTAATTCTTGCACTATAGGAGTCTTATTAAGGAAGTTGGGGCCTAATCCCACATGATGGAGATTTGGGCCTACTTTTTCTTCCATTAGGCATAAGGCCTCTGGTTTAATTCCTAGATCCTTGATCCATTTGAGTTGAGTTTTGTGCATGGAGAGAAATAGAGGTTTAATTTCATTTTTGTTACATGTGGATTTCCAGTTTTCCCAGTATCATTTGTTGAAGAGACTATCTTTTCTCCAATATATGTTTTTGGCACCTTTGTCTAATATGAAATAACTGTAATTATGTGGGTTTGGCTATGTGTCCTCTATTCTGTAACAATGGTCTACAGGTCTATCTTGGTGCCAATACCATGCTGTTTTTGTTACAATTGGTCTGTAATAGAGTTTAAGGTCTGAAATAGTAATGCCACCAGCTTCACTATTCTTGCTAAAGATTGCTTTGGCTATTCCGGGTCTCTTATTTTTCCAGATGAATTTCATGATTGCTTTATCTATTTCTTTGAGGAATATCATTGGGATTTTGATTGGGATTGCATTTAATCTGTATAATGCTTTTGGTGGTATGGTCATTTTGACAATATTAATTCTGTCTATTCAAGAACAAGGTAGATCTTTTCATCTTCTAAGGTCTTCTTTAATTTCTTTCTTTAGCATTCTGTAGTTTTCATTGTAGAGGTTACCTCTTTTGTTGATTCCCAAGTTTGGTTTTTTTTTTTTTTTTTTGATGCTTTACAGAAATGCCTTTGAATTTTGGGTGTTGATTTTATATCCTGCTACATTGCTGAATCCATTTATTAGTTATAGAAAATTTCTGGTGGAGTTTTTGGATCTTCTAGGTATAGAGTCATCTCGTCAGCAAATAGTGATAATTTGAGTTCTTATAGGTATCCCTTTAATTTCTTTCATCTATCTAATTGTTCTGGCTAGAGTTTTAAGAACCATGTTAAATAGAAGTGGTGAAAGAAGGCATCCCTGTCTTGTTCCAGTTTTTAGAGGGAATGGTTTCAATTTTTCTTCATTTAGAATGATATTGGCCTGGGGCGTAGCATAGATAGCTTTTATAATGTTGAGATATATTCCTGATATCCCTAGTTTTTCTAGTATTTTGAACATGAAGGAGTGATGTATTTTGTCAGATGCTTTCTTTGCATATATTGAGATGATCATATGATTTTTATTTTTGAGTCTATTGATGTGATGAATCACATTTATTGCTTTCCATATATTGAACCAACCTTACTTCCCTGGGATGAACCCTACTTGATTGTAGTGTACTATCTTTTTGAAATGTTTTTGTATTCAATTTGCCACAATTTTATTGAGAATTTTTATATCTATATTCATTAGAGATATTGGTCTGAAGTTTTCTTTCTCTGATGTGTCTTTGCCTGGTTTTGGAATCAGGGTGATATTAGCCTCATAGAATGCATTTGGAAGTGTTCCCTCTTTTTCTGTTTCATAAAATATTGGAGAAGTATTGGTGTTAGTTCTTCTTTAAAGGTCTTGTAGAACTCAGCTGTGTACTCATCTGGTCCTGGGTTTTTCTTGGTTGGTAGGCTTCTGATGGTGTCTTCTATTTCCTTGCTTGAAATTGTGTATATTGTCCTGATTTAGTTTGGGCATATCATATGCCTCTGGAAATTTGTCAATGTCTTCAATATTTTCTATTTTATTGGAGTATAAATTTTCAACATAATTTCTAATTATCTTCTGTATTTCTGTAGTGTCCGTTGTGATATTTCCTTTTTCATCATGGATGTTAGTAATTTCAGTTTTCTCTCTCCTTCTCTTTGTTAGCATGGCTAATGATTTATCAATTTTATTTAGTTTTTCAAAGAACCAACTTTTCATTTTGTCAATTTTTTCAGTTGTTTCTTTTGTTTCAATTTCATTGATTTCAGCTCTGATTTTAATTATTTCCTGTCTTCTACTGCTTTGGGGGTTGATTTGTTCTTCTTTTGAAAGTCTTCCCTTCTTGTTCTCTTCTTTATTCTTCCTCTTTCAGAAGACAGTGCCTTCTCTGTAAACCCACCTTGCAGCACAATCCAGACCCTGTGACCCTCCTTCAGCAGAATCTTCTCCTTTATAGTCACTGTTCCACTTTTCTTATCTCCCAGACAGAAACTGCCTGCATCACCTTCACTTGAAAAAGGAAATGAATCAAACGACCTTCCCTTGATTCTGTCACCTCTGAGTTTCCTCTTATCTCTAGACTTCTGAAGGTGCCTCATGGCAGCTGTCAGCTCTCCCTCCCAGCTCACTCCTAAAAATCTTGTGATCTGTTTTCCTCCTTCTTTCCTGAAGCTGTGTGCTCAGACACTGCTGGCTACTACTGTCTTTCAGATACTCCTATCCCTTGTCTCCTTGGATCCACAATTGTTTTCCTCCAGCCAATTTCATAGGTATTCATTTTCTTATTCTGATTTCTCCTCCTAAATGAAGCCATTGTCCAAAGCTCTTGACTGCCTTTTCTTTCTGTCCTCCCAGCTACAAACTGGAAATATAGTCATACGTAGCTTAAAGACAGAGATTCATTCTAAGAAATATATCATTAGATCATTTTGTCATTGTGCAAACATCATAGTGTGATGTGGGCCTATCACACTATGTAGCCTTGATATGATTGAGAGACATCATAAACATGAGATGTATGAGGCTGCTGCAGCGTAACACAACATACAGCTTTCCAGTGAACTCTTTTGTCTAAGTAGAAGGAGTACATGCTAAGGTAGCAATAAAAGTATAGCACAGTACATATGGTAGCATAGTCATTTATTGTCATTATAAAGCATCATGTACCTACATAATTACATGTGCTGTATTTTTATATGACTGGCAGTACAGTAAGTTTGTTTTTGCCAGCACCACCATAAACATGTGAGTGATACATTGCACCAGGCATTTTTGTTAGATAGAATTCAACACTGGCAATGCCATTTTGAAACATATCCTCTGTCTTAGAACAAGAGTCACCTCATGGTCACTCTGACTCAGCCTGACCTTAAATTAAACCCCTGACAGTACTCCATCATCATAAAAGAAAAGAAATTGCTATTTGGGACTGGAATCCTGAAAACACCTGGTTCGACATGGAACAGTGACCACCCTCAAAGAATGGTGATGACTACAAGGACGTTGTTTCCTGACAACCCTCAGCAACAGTCTAACCACAGAAATTCCCCAATTCCCTGTATCTACTCCAGGGTGTAAGCAAAAGATGGGTCTTAGTCTCCACTGGACCCCCCACACACACCTTTAAGTTTGTGACTGTGGAGCTGCCTCTCCTCTTTATTTCCTACATTCAATTCTTTCCTCACAATTTTAACAGTTACAACATCATTATGGAATTTTTCATCAACATCATAGGAATTTTTCAGCTTCATTATAATCTTATGGGAAACACTCTCATGGCAGTCCGTGGCTGACCAAAATGCCTTATATGGTACCTGACTACATACATTTGCAGGCTCATCTGCTTCTCAGGTGCCTCTCACACATGATCTACTGACATCATCCCTCAACTCCAGGGGACAGCTGGAACTCAGCATATCTGAAACTGAACTTCACATCTGGTTGCGATTCTGTCCCTCCTGTTCAACTAACTCCACTTCAGAGTTTTTGCCACTATCTTTTCCTGTGGCTTCTGAACCAAATCATTCACAAATGCAACTCTTACAGCATGCCTACTGGCAGTACATGCAGGCACTGGCCTTGGGACAGAGAATACGAGATGAGTGAGACCTGCTTTCTGCACTTGTACTTATGGACTCAGTAAAGGTCTTGTTCATTCAGCAGAGGCCACTTTCTTTCCACACCCACTCCCAGCCTCCTACTGCAAGCCAGTGTTACCTCTTTCCAAGACTAACAGAAAAGCCCCTTAAGAAATTTCTCTGGAACTAGCCTGATCAAATGGACATCTCTGTCTTCTTACATTTTGCATCTACTCCTGCTTCACCCTCTTCTGATCTGCCCATGCTGATCTTATTTGTCCTTTAAGGCTCATCTCAAATCCCAGGCCCTCTTTGATGTTTTCACTGACTTTTTGAGTCAGGAGTTCTGTGTTCTTTCTCACACAGACTTAACTCCTGCCCAATTTGGTAGCTCCATGAATTCTGAGATGTAAGATGTAAAAACAGTTTTATGTGATAGAAAAATGGATCAGTGATCAACTTCAAGAGCAACCATTCCCTAAGTGCTTATGTGTAATATACCTTTTTCTTTCCTGGAGGTTTGATAAACTACTGGGGAAGCTTAAGATGCTAGGGTTACTAAATTCTGTTTGGGTCTCTAAAGGAAAGCATATGTGACTTCAAGAACCTTGCAGGAGTTCTCTGGTCTTGGGTTCACTATCTAGAAAATAAAAACACTGTGTACATGATCTTCATATCTTCTTCCAGATCTAATATTCTGGAATTAAGGATTCTAGGGGATTTGACTCTGTAGCATACTCTGTCAGTTGTCTAATTCAACACCCATGCCCAGCTCCTCTTCTTTCCTCACCATCTTTACAGAAATTGAGAAGCTAGAAACCCACTTACCATCCTTCCCTGCAGCTTGTGGTGGTGATGTGACATAGTCATGATCAATGAGATATAAGCAGAACTCTTTAAAGGGGGTTTCTGAGACAGCTTTTGCTTTCTAGGTGACGTAGAGAGGCACAGCATTTATCACTCCTGTGGCAGAATTTCACAGCAAGGCCCTGATGTGGGCACCCTGGAGTATGGGCAGAACCATGGGATATCACCTCATGATTAGGTTATTAAGCAGTTGCCTTGTGTCAATCAAAAGGAATTTATCCCAAGAGGGCCTGACATCATCAGGTGAGTCTTTTGCAAGAAAGCTGATTTCCTGTTGGTTTTCAGGAATCAAGCAGGAGGGTCATGCAGCAAAATGGCTAGTAATAGCCTCCAGAAATTGCATTCTATCCACAACTGGTAATCTTGAGAGAGGACCCCCGAACTTCAGATGAAATTCAGCTCCAGCTGACCCCTTGATTGCAGCTTGGTGATTTCTTAAGCAAAAAGGTCAGTTAACCAGTAACCAGATTCCTGACCTTAGAAACCATAAGATCATGTATTTGTGTTGTATTAAAGTGCTATATTTGTGGCAATTTGTTATGCAACAATATAAAACTAATATAACTAATGCATCTCCTTCCACCTTAACTCAAGTCAGATCAGGTGCTTCAAAAATCATTTTATGATCATGAAGGAAAGACCAGAGGAATCATAAAGCTCCTGACACTGACCTCTTCTTCCTCTAAACTAAGGTCAGCAACTGCTTTTTCTCTAAATTTTTTAAATCCTAAAAAGAAATGTCTATCTGTATGAACGAATACAAGTTAGAATGCTTTTCTTTTACTTGCAGTTGAAATCATTTCCAACTGATCAAGCAGGCTTCCAAAAGCAGCATGAGCAAATTCTTATTTATTCATTGGCAAACATTTATAAGGAATGTATAATGTTCCAGATAGGGAGAAAAATCCACTAGAAAAAAAAAAAAAAACAACACAACTTTGTCCTCTATAGGCTCAGAGCCTAGTGTTCATGTCGTAGGGGATGGAAAGGCAGAGAAATCAAGATATAATTATAATATAGCATGGTTAGGCTGGAACAGGTATAAGCAGAAAGTCTTAGGGAAGCTCAAAGAAGGGGCACTTAGCACAGATTCTTGGGGTGGTGGGGAGAGAATTGGGAGGTTTAGATGTGCAACAGAATTATGAGAAAGGAGAACAAGTTACTTGGAAGAAGTAAAGGTTTTATAACCATCCTGCTGTGGATGCTGCCCACTCCACCCCTGCCTGGGGACAGAGCAGTATGAGTATTCTCCCTTGTCACCTAGGGAAATGCAAAAGGCATATGTTACTCTGTCCTGCTGCCTTGCTCCCTAGATTATTGCCTTAGGCAGCTGCCCCAGATGAAACCACATCCAGAGAGCTGCTGACTGATGGGGAATCTAGGTCAAGGTCTTTCAGGAATGTGCTGTGCACAAGGAATATAAGAAAAGAGAAATGGATTTGACAGGGAGGGTAAGCCCCTCAGTCTTTGAAGTAGAATCTTGGAAGACTTCAGACTGGGTCAAACTATGTCACCTCTCCTATTGGATTATGGTTCTAAAGCCTGGGAATTTGCTTGGAAATCATAGAAAGCCATTGTAAATCCCCTTTCAAAAAGTAAAAGAATAAATATGTTGAAATAATAAAATGTGAGTTCTAAAACAGGACCTAGGGGAAAACACTGTAGGTAAAAATATATTGCAGAAAGTGGAGAGCAACAACAAAATAAATCTTATTTTATCCATTGACCTATTTATTTGAGGAACAAAAATGATTTGGAATGGCTGAGGAAAAAGAGGTAACTTCAGGACGTGGAGAACTAAATGCCCTTCCACTCTCAGAAGGCATCATACCCAATTTCAACTCATTTCTCAGATGCTGGGGAAGCTGCCATAGTAGCAACAGTTAAGGACTTCAACCCAGGCCTAGGGCTTTTTTATTATTTTTGTAAAAGTTGTATTTACTGAGATTTTATATATTTATATATATACATATCTCCAATTCACCCTTTCTACACAGGTACATATTGATAGATTTGACAAATGTGCACAGTAGTGTAATTGTCACTAGAAGGAAGACAGAGAATATTTCCATTACAGCCAAACTTTCCTCCTGTCCCTAGCAGCCCCACCCCTGGCAACCACTGCTTTAATTTATGTCCCTGTAGGTTTTCCTTTTCTAGAATGTCATATAAATGGAATCTCATGGCACATAGCCTTTTGTGTCTGAGTGACTTCTTGCACTTAGCATAACGCAAGGCCAATTTTTAAAAGCTTTGGTTTTAATGTTCTTTGCCAAGGTCATCTTTCTTTTTGATCTAAGTGTTCATGCTTGTCTTAACAAATTCACTGAAGTATGACTGTGTAGATCTTAAATTGAGCCTGGGGAATACCAGGCAGTTTCTCTTGATAATCTATTCTGATGTGTTGGCTCAAATTACACTTGCACAGTGCAAACAATACCACTAGTAGTAAATGTATACATGCATATTATTCTATTGATTAGCATTTAAAAATGTATAACTTCCTTTTGATAAATCAAGAGTATTTATAGACCCTATATTGTTGTCCTTAAGGAACTTGCAAGCATAATTAAAAAGGCATCACTGAATTAAATCATGGAAGTTGATTGCTGAAAGAGGGTTTAGTGATCATCTAGTCTCGCATCATAGATTTTCACATTTGGCAGTGGCTTTCAAGATTCTTCAGACCTTCCTGTCATCTTATATTTGAATTTCCCTTGGGGTGGCAAGCTCCAGAGCAGACAGACCCGGTACTTCAATGTGTGAAGCTAGCCAGTTGACAGCAATGGTGGCTGAGGCAAACTGAAGAGGGTATGGTGGTGCCTATGGTAACTCAAATTCAATCTGAAAAAACAAACACTATGTAAAGCCAATAAATACATATGTCTGGGCATGATTCAGACCTTGAGTCATCATATTGGAATATCTTTTGTCTATTTGCTTTCCCAAGCTTTTATCTAGGAGAGCAGATACTCCCAGGGTCTTCTCACTCACCGGTTCCACGTGCCAGTCTGACTTCTGGCTGCTAGCGCAGCATTTCTTGGTTACAGGATTTCTCCAACCCTTAGCTCCTGCTCTGCCACACTCTGACCAGGCAGGCAAGAAGGGGCAGAGGATTTAAATGCCCCTCCTAGGACAACTATCCACCACAACTGATGGAAATTTATATACAAATATCCCAGCTCCCTTAGTCTATAGGAGTGAGGTGCATATTATACACCTGCCCCCAGAATTCCTAAGGGAGCTTAGAGTCCCTGTTACCATAGTAGACTCCTGTGTGATAAAGTATTCTTTAAGTCTGGTGTCCATTCCTTGTCTCAATTTCTCATTTTCTACCAGTCTTTCCTGAAACCACCTGCCAATTGACCTACTAGAATGTGCTTCTTCATTTGAGGGACTGATTCTGGGACATTTCAAATTCATCTAACCAGGGAGTGCTTGAACACCCCTAGAATTGCATCCCAAGTCCCATGAAACTCTCTTTTGATATCTCTAACCCATAGAAATATTATTCCCTTACTGGGATGAAAACTGACTGCTAGTGACTGGCAGACACCTAGAGGTCCACTCTCTGAGCATGTCTAGAAAACTCCCTATTTAGAAAGAACCACTCAGCACCATTTTTAACCACCTTGTTATTGTTGAATATATCCTACATTTCCCTCATTTATCTATGAAAAGAATGTTAATTGGTACTGAAACACAGGAATAAGAATCTAGAATAAAAAAAATACCCAGGAGAAGAGCAACCATCTCAAACCTGTGAATTAGAAAAATGTACTAGACTTTTCTCATTAAGTGAGATGGACTACTATACTAAGTAGATCTTTATTTACTACTACTATGAGACCTAGTTAAATGTTAGAAGAAGCCACTCCTCCATATTTATCCTAAAAAATTAAAGTCATCATACTATAGACATATATGCATACCCATGTTTATAACAGCACAATTCACAATAGCCAAACTTTGGATTCAGCTTAGGTGTCCATCAACAGATGAATAGATAAAGAAACAATGGTATATATACACAAAGCCGTTTAATCCAACCATAAAGAAAAATTAAATTATGTCATTTATAGAAATAAATTACAAGAAATAAAATCAAGAACTTGAGAACATCATGTTAAGCATAATAAGCCAAATTTAGAAGATCAAGCATCAGATGTTTTCTCTTCTATGTGGAGCCTAAAGAGAAAAAAGAATAAGAAAGGGGTGTGTGTGTGTCATGAAAATTGAAGGGAAATCAGTAGAGGAAAGGGACAAGGCAGGGAGGGAGGGAGGGAAGGAAAGTGGAAATACTGGGAACTGATACTAGCCAAATTATATTATTATATTGTGTGTATGTATGAATATGTAACAACAAATACCACCATTATGTACAACTATAATGCAGCAATAAAAAAAATATGGAAAAAATGCTGGGAGAGGTCAATCCAGAAGGCAGTATAATTTTGTTAGATGTGTAACCCATGCATTATGTATAGTTTGTGATCTTTGTCTTTCAATAGGGAGGGAGCATGAAAAATGCCTTCCTTTTCAGCCTACCAGTTTTAGCTTTGTGTGCTTCCTTCCCAGTCAGCCTTTGACAGTTGTTCCCATATTTACAGTAGAATAGGGCATCAAACTGGAGAGGTGTGGCCGGGTAGGAAATCCTCAGCTTCTTTCCAAGAATCATCCTTTGGGACTATCTAAGAAGAAAGGAAAATTTTGCATCTATGTTCATCAGGGATATTGGAAGTTTCCTTTCCTTGATATGTCTTTGGTTTTGGTATCAGGGTGATACTAGCCTCATAGAATGAGTTTGGAAGGGTTACCTCCTTTTCTATTTCATGGAATAATTTGAGGATTATTGGTATTAGTTCTTCCTTGAAGGTTTTGTAGAACTTGGCTGGGAATCTGTCTAGTCCCGGGCTTTTCTTGGTTGGTAAACTTTTGATGGTGTCTTCTATTTCATTGCTGGAAATTGACCTGTTTAAATTGTGTATGTCCTCCTGATTCAGTTTGGGTAGATCATATGTCTCTAGGAATTTGTTGATATCTTTGAGATTTTCTATTTTATTGGAGTATAAATTTTCAAAATAGTTTCTAGTTATCTCCTGGATTTCAATAGTGTCCATCATGATATTTCCTTTTCCATCATGAATTTTAGTAACTTTCTCTCTCTTTCTCTTCATTAGTGTGGCTAAGGGTTTATCAATTTTATTTATTTTTTCAAAGAACCAGCTTTTCATTTTGTCAGTTTTTTTTTCAGTTGTTTCTGTTGTTTCAATTTCATTGATGTCAGCTCTGATTTTAATTATTTCCTGTCTTCTACTACTTTTGGTGTTGATTTGTTCTCCTTTTTCTAGGGCTTTGAATTGTAATGTTAAGCCATTTATTTGTTGAGTTTTTGTTCTTTTAATGAATAAGCTCAATGCAATAAACTTTCCTCTTAGCACTGCCTTCATAGTTTCAGAGATTTTGATATGTTGTATCAGTGTTCTCATTTACCTCTAAGAAATTTTTTTTTTATCTCCTCTCTGATATCTTCTGCTATCCATTGTTCTTTCAATAGCATATTATTTAGTCTCCAGGCGTTGGAGTAACTTCTATTTTTTTTAATTTTATGGTTGATTTCTAATTTTATTTCATTATAAAATAGATAGAATGCATTGTATTTGCTAAGACTTGCTTTGTGGCATAACATAAAAATCTGGCTTCAAAATGATGGTATTCACAGGTAAATGCGTGGAGTTGGAGAATATCATGTTGAGCAAAGTAAGACAATTGAAAAACCAGCCTCTACCTCAGAGCAAAGCCTGTCCAAGGAAGGGACATGACCTTTGTCCTTGGAAAAACCCACAGAGCACTCCTAGGCACATTCCCACCCTGCTAAGTTGTTTATCTACAAATAACAGGAGAGATCTGCTGCCAGGTGTCCCTGACTCAGTCAGGCTAGGTGGAGATCCATAGCAACCCCCTAGCAGCCACCAATCAGCATGAGACAGGGAAATACCTGGGATGCCAGATGACCCTCCCAGTAGTTTATGGTAGTTGATAACCTGTTGGGAAACCATGTAGTTCAGCACATACACCCCTCTTGGCTTAAACCAATCAGTTCAAACGAATACCCCTTTTGTACTGACCAATCACCCCTATCCAACTTGTTCCCACCAGTGAATGTGCTAATCATGTTTTAGAGTTGTTATTTGATTTTCCCGCGGTGTGTGATGATTTGCTATGATGTATGTGAAGTCCCTGCCCTCTCCAAAGAATGTATAAAAATGTTGCAAACCCTGGGCTCTGGGCCTCTCAGCATCACCAGTTGCTGTGTGTGCATGCAGAGGACCCAGCTAGCTCGCAATAAACACCTCTTTGCTGCTTACATCGATCTTGGGTCTCTGGTAGTCTTTGGGGGTCCCGAATTCGAGCATAACACAATCCCCCCAAAACCAAAGGCCAAATGTTTTCTCTAATAAATGGATGCTGATCCATAAGGGGGTGGGGGAAGGGAAGAATGAAGAAACTTTGGATTGGGTAGAGGGGGGTGAGGGGAGGGGAGGGAGTATGGGGGGAGATGGTAGAATGAGCTGAACATCATTACCCTATGTACATGTATGATTGCAGGAATGGTGTGACTCTGCATCATAGACAGCCAGAGAAATGAGCAGTTGTGCTCCATTTGTGTACAATGAGTTGAATGCATTCTGCTGTCATGTATAACTAATTAGAACAAATTAAACAAACAAAAGAGGCAAGGAAAGTTTTAAATTCTCTGAGCAGTTTTCTGGTGGCTTCTCCTGCCCTCCCCTTCCCATCTTGCAAAGGAGGTTTGAGGAGGAGAAGGGAGATTTGGGTTAAATGGAGTCAAAATATGGATTTCAGAGCCCTTGTGATGTCACTTCTAACATGCTATTTTGCTAAGAGCCAAGTATATGATGCATGGCATTTTTGGTCGAAAGGTGACGCCAGCTAGCCATTGAGATGATATGATTATGTTAAGATTTGCATTCATATGGATATTGGATTCCTGCTGTTCACCTAGGCCGGCTACGGGACTCCTGGAGAGTTCCCATTGGTTGGGGAAGTACAGTAGGAGGGAGTTCCGGGGGAGGAGCGCTCCCTGCAGTTCCGAGAGGTGGCCGAGTGGGTGGATAAAAAAATCTTCCCGGGCGCATACCGGACATTGGCGGCAGTTTCAAAAAATAAAGTTTGTTCCTGCTTGAGTGGCTCGTGATTTTGTGCCCAGCCAGACTGCGGCACTATTTGAAATAAAGCATTTGATGAATAGTTAAATATACTAGCTTCTACCTCTTGAGTATTCTTTTAGAGTATCCATCCTCATTTTTTTCTCCATAACTTATTTCTGGGACCTGGAGAAAGGATTGCTTTTCTTATATAAAACCATTCTGTGAATATGCTTGGAGTATTTATGAATAGTTAAAAATTACTTTTGAAAGAGAGATAAACAAGTGATTATTGAATTCAAAGCTACTCCTATTCCTCCCACTTCTTCTGCATCTGATATAATTACAATAAGTCTGGGTTATGCATGTGAACATCTTCTGGGTTTGATTGTCAAGCAATCAAATAGCATTTCTCGCCCCCACTCAGACCCATAATTTAGAAGCTCCTCTGCAGTGACACTTGATGCAGTTTAATTATAATGCTCTTCAATACAGAAAGCTATTTAAAGGGTGGTGGAAGCTGTGCAGTTTCAGTCCTTTCTCTCGCAATTCAGAAATGTATGTGTGTAGTTGATCCCAAATTGAAACTTGAAAACTTGTGCATGACTTCTAACAGCAATACTTCTTCCTTTATGGAATGATTGCTGTTTAAAATACATATTCCTTTTCCAAGAAAGCATGTCCAGCGCAGGTTTACCATTTTGAAATTCCCGGCTCCATCCCCAAAACCATTCGAAGAAAGCATGTAAAATTCCACAATCACCTCCATTCTGTTTCTGTCAACCTCTTTTTTTTTTCATTTTAAAATTAAATTCTCAAGCCCCAAATGGGTAGGTGTTTTAATTCAGCATTGAAATAAAGAGATGCTTTTTCTGGACATATTCTCTCCTCCTCCCAGGCAGTTACTGGTGCCGAATTGCTTTTAATTATCTTCCATTCAATGCTAGTCATAACCGCCTGCCTACTTCACACTTAGGCAGCCCAGCCCACAATGCTCACCCCAGCCCCCTCAGACTGAATCATCTGCTTCTGCCCCCGTCCTTTCCTCCTTTCCCTCTGATGTTTCCTTTTTCACTTCAGTGCCCTTTTAAGAGGGACACTCTTGCATTTCCAAAGTGGGTTTTTTTTTTTTTTTTTTTTTTTGGAAATGATTATGTCCCCTGTAAATTCCAAAATCCTCAATTCTTATGAAATTTTCTTTCCATTACCAAAGATAACTTGCGCTTAAGACACCACCGAATCTGTGTTTATTACCATTAATTCTGGTGTACGTTAGGGAAAAGGAGGATTTGAGAAACTGGGTATCTATCACTTTCACTCAAACATGTGAAAGACAAAAAGGAGTCACTTTTGGAAGTTCCCAATTTGGCAGAGACCTAGGAAGCTTCCCAGGCCTTAGAAATGCAAATAACCGATTTGCAGTTTCACATTCCTTTCAACATTCCATTATCCTTGGTTGGCAGTTAAGTCTTTTCAAATGGTTAACCCTTGAGTGTCTTTTGTTCCTCAGGTGTAAGAGCTGACCAAAGGCTCCTACAAAGGGTGGAAGGCTAGGGGCTCTAAAATTTGACACCTGTAGGCATTCTCCCAGGCGTGATCTCAACCAACAGAATAGTGTGGATACCAGCTGGGGCCATAAAGACACCATCAAACATTTCATCTCTGGGCGTTGTTCCTTCTCTAACATTTTTAGGAGGTATCCATGCATAAAGACAAATATCTCTTCCTATCCAGGACAAGTCACTCCTTAATCTCTCACCAGATTCTGCATAATACGGACCTCATAGTGACCCCAAAAAGCAAAAGAAGAAAAGAATCAACTGCAAATGATCACAACTGGGGGAAGGGGGTATTATTAAGTTTATGGTTAAGAGAGAGAGTCATCCTTTTATATGAGAAAAGTGAGCTCAAAAAGAAAGAAAGAAAGAAAGAAAAGAAAGAAAAATAGAGTTTGGAATAAGAACATTATGCTTTGTGAAGTGCCCTTTCCACCTATTATTTTATCAAACACCCCACAGAAAGTTATCACTCTCATCATTTGACAAATAGAGAAACTAAAGTTCAAAAAGGTAAATAATTATCCCAAGTTCACATTCCTGGAAACTTTTTTTGTGTGTGTGTGTGTGCTGGGGATTGAACCCAGGGCCTCATGCTTTCCAGGCAAGCACTCAACCACTGAACCACATCCCCAGCCTAGACATTTCTGGAAATTGATGCTGCCAAAAGAAACTTCTAGCCAGTGTTTGCACCTTATGTTTTATAGTTTTGTGAGCTTTCCCCAAATTCCAATCATTGAACTAATCTCTTTTCTGTGTCATCTGACTAAAGGCTCACAGCAACCCCACCATATTGTTATTTAGGTGTTGATAACATTATCACAATTTTCTCCATAATGAAAATATGGCATATTTTCTGCTGGTATATATCTCATCCCCCAACAGAAGGCAATAGGCCCTTTTGTCTTGAGAAAAGAGGTGTCTCTGAAGAAGGGTCAAAGGAGAGAAGGAGAACTCCATTCAGGACCAGTGGGGTTCTTGCTAATGTGATGGAGAAGAATTTTAGCACCTGCCAATCAGAGACATAGACAAAGATTAATTTAGGAGAATAGCTACACATTCAAGGGAGAATGCAGGTCATCTTGAGAATGAGAGATGCATTTTGAGGTCCCCAGCTTTTCTTTTAAAGGAAATTTGATGAAGGGTGCTTATAGAAAAGTATGTAAAAATAATTTCAGTGTGGTGATCTCAGATGGGTTCTGGTGTTCTGGTCAGACTTGGGATACTGAGATTGATGTGGTCTTCATTATCTGATCCATAGTGCAATAAACTCTCCCCTAAGCTAAACGTTTCTTTAAATAGCATATCTCTCTTAATGTATTTATTGGAGGGTTAACTAACAGTGCACAGGTAGATTTACAAATTTCCTAGGAATCTGGAGTAACAGGCCTGGGAGAGTGACTGGCTTAGGGAGTGACAGACCTGGAAAAGTATGCAGAACTTTTGAATTTAAATCTTTAATTTCTTAATTTAAATTTAATTTCTTGTTCTCCTGTTATATCTCTTTTCTACCTGTTTGTATTTTAATTCTTTCTATCCTACTTCACTTTCACATATTATTTTCTGGAGTCCAAATTGTCAATGTATTAGGAGACAAGAGAGGAATCATATCTTCACAACCCTTAGCATTTCCCCCATGGATCAAATGAAAACATTTATGTGGGAAGGTGAATAAGGGAAGTGGATCACCCCACTTATCTTTTGCAGTTTGTCAGGAAAATGATTTGTAAGGTGGTACTCAATATTTTTTGCTCTGACTCAAGGAATGATTGGGTGGGAAGACTGATAATAAAGGGGAAATGTGATTCTATTTGTTTAGCTTATCTGAAATTATGGAAAAACAGGATATGCATGTGGCACAATTCTGTTTTACTCAGAAAATGAAGGAATCTACATTTCTTTTAAAAGTCCCGACTTATGTTTCTAACCGCTGCATCAAAAATTAGGGGAAACTGGGAGATAATGAAAATAATAAAATTTATGATTGCTATGAAGATCTCTGAGCAGACCTTCCCAATTGCTGTACCACATTTTCAACATGCACACATGAGTTCAGTTCTGTCTTGACTCAGATCTGTCTCCGGATCTTCTTGTGTGCCCCATCCAATATCTGCGGCACATTTCCTTCTGCAGCACGTTCCATGAGCTCATGCCTTTTCAATTGTTCAATCATCCCCTAAAATTACTACCTTTCAGGATGCCTTTTTGTGCTAACTAGTATAGTGGTAGTGATTTCCCTTGGAATATCTGTCTGAAACAATCTTTTCAGACTTTGTTTTCTTCACTTATGAAATGAAATGAGAGTCTGGCTTAGATCATCACAGGTGCTGTTATGGTTAGAATATTCCCACCAAAATCTGTGTTAAAATTTAATCTTTACTGGTAAGTATTAAGAGGGTGGAAATGTAATTCAAATATGGCATTTGGAGATGGGACCTTTTTGTGAGGTAATTGAGGCTAAATGAGGTCCTCTGTTACCTTGGGAATCTATAGTCCCCACCAGCAAGAAGGATCTCCCCAGATATGGGCTACTCAATCTTTTTTTTTTTTTTTTGGTACTGGGGATTGAACCCAGAGACACTTAACTACTGAGACACACTCCAGCCCTTTCTACTTTTTTTTTTTTTAGGCAGGGTCTTGCAAAGTTGCTTAGGGACTTTCTAAATTGCTGAGGCTGGATTTGAACTTGCAGTCCTCCTGCCTCAGACTCCCAAGCTGCTGGGATTAGAGGTGTGCACCACTGCACCCTGACTGAGGTGCCCAAACTTGAACTCTCCAACCTTCAGAACTAGGAGCCAAATAAACCTCTTTACCTTATAAATTACCTCATCTAGAATCCAGTTATAGGAATAGAAAACAGACTAAGATAGGTGCCTTCCAGTTCTGAAATTTTATGGATTTCTAAGTGTAATGTATTAAATCAGCAGACATGTGCTGTGTACCATTAAGTGTCAGGGATTGGGCTGGAAAATGAAGGGAATCAGGATGCAGTCCTTCCCTCAGACACCTCATGCTATTGCAGGGAGAGAGACTTGGTGGTTGGGTTTTTATTCAATATTAAAAAGGACAAGATCAAGATAGGTGCACAGGAATGGAGTGATTAGTGCCACCTAGTTGGTCCGCCAAGTAAAACAGAGAAAATGACATCTGAGCTGAGTCTTGAAGGATGAGTCAGTAGGGCCAGAGAGGAAGGAAAGAACCTTCTAGATAGAAGGAACAGCATAAGAAGAAGCACAGAAATGTACAACTATCTGGGAAGAGTATAGAGAGCATGGGTGAGAGTATTAGTAAAGCCAGAGAGATGAGACACAGTCATTTACTCAGTGTTTGGGACAGCAAGCACAGCTATGACAAAACGCCACAGACTGGATGGCTTAAACAATAGGAACTGATTTTCTCACAGTTCTAGAGGACAGAAGCTCAAGATCAAGGTATCAGTAGGACTGATCTCTCCTAAATGCTCCCTCTCATTGTCATGAAGACAACCACTTCTGCCTGTCCTTATGTGGTGTTTGAGGGAAGGACTGCATCCTGGGTCCCTCCATTTTCTGGCCCAATCCCTGACATTTATTGGGGTGCAGTACATGTCTGCTGATTTAATACATTACACTTAGAAATCCTAACGGTTTAGGATGCCTCCCATATGACCTCATTTAGCCTTAATTACCTCCTCAAAGGCTAAATAAAAGTTACACTGGGGGTTAGGACTGCAACATATGGATTTGGTGAGGGCACAGGTCAGTCCACAACATTCATCCTATGCTATTTGAACATAGTGAGACAGAATGTCTACCATAATGTCAGTGTACTGAAATCCAGTCTCCAAACAAGACAGTTGTTGGGCCTCACCCAAATGACTATGTATGAATTAGTTAGTTAATTGTGGTCTGTGCTGGGAATTGAACCCAGGGACATACTCCCAGGCCTGCATGTTCAGATTTTGTATTTAGTATTTGATAGCTAGACAATTTATGTTGTTTTAGCACAGAAACTGTGCTTTCAATGTGAAGGAAGTCTATAAGAAGAAGACTGGTCAATAACAGTAAGAAATAACTATATGTTCCAAAGATGGTCACAACAATGGTTCCTGTCCCACAAGCTCTTCTCTGGAGTAACCTTGCCACTGCCCCATCAAGAAATAGAGCCCAAATCTTGTCCCTTGGAATCTAGAGCTGACCTTGTGACTTTCTTGTTACTAATAGGGTGGTCCTGCATGATTTCTGAGGCTGTGAGTAAAGACTATGAAATGTCCATCTATTTCTCTTGGAACACCCTCTGGAAGCTTTCCATCTGGACCCCAGGCATCATGCTGTAAGACTCTGAAGCCATGGGAAGAGGTCTGGGGCAGGTGTCGTGGCCAACAGTCCTGACTGAGTCCACACTTTAAATTTTCCAGCCCAGGCACCAGACTGGTGGTGAGATGCCACCACTGAATCAGAGCCTCTAGTACCAGCTATTCTTGACCTCAGATATTAGGGTCATTCCTAGACATTTGAGTCTTCCTAGTTAAAGCGCCGCCAGGTATTGTGGAGCAGAGAAGAGCCATTGCCACATGCCCTTTCCTGATCCATAGAATCCAAAGTACAACAAAATTATTTTTTTTTAAATGCCACTAAATTTGGGGAGGTTTGTTACAAAGCAAATGACTCAAGACAATTAAATCGTTAAGAGAACAAGATTTTAAAAAATATTTATAATAAGTAAACAGTTGAATCAAGAATATACTCTGGGTCCATTTAGTCCTGCATGACTTAATATTGTTCCTGAAAAGATATCTATTTATATCTATTTATAGTACAGCACACTATTTGATGCCTATAATGATGTTCCAGTATCATTTAGAAGATGGTGATTTTGGTTTGTGGCACATAAGTTTCAGAAGTCAGGGGAACTAGACCATATATTTTAGGGGGAGAAAAATACCTTAAACTGGTTAATACTTTAAATGTTTTGACATTTAAAAAAAAATGGAAGATTTCATTATGAGGCAAATTAAAACACATGATTATTCTCATTCTTTGATAATGCTGAGTAAATTAGTCTTCACAATAATTTTTTAGTTGCACAGATTTGATATATATTGTTTTTTGCATTGTTTGTCAAGAGGAACGCTTGGAAACTAGAGTTATTTATGTATATATTTTTATTTTTATGTATATACTATTATTCTTTTTAGTTATGATGCGACACCAGTATATACCTTGACATAATCACAAAAGCATGGAATTCAACCTGCTTATATTCAGGCCCCAGTACTCCCCACCTCCACTCCCCTCTCTCCACTTTGCCAATCCCTCTTCAATCCATTTACAGTTCACTTTTTTTTTTTTTAATTAGAGATGCCAGGACCCACCATGACATATCCATGCCTGCACATATAAAAGTTTGGTCAGATTCATTCCACTGTTCTTCCCTTTTCCAGTTCCTTCCTCCTCCTCAGTCCCCTTCATCTATTTTATTGATCTTTCCCCTATTTTGAAGAAATTCCCTCTTCCTCAGTTTTCCCCCTTTTTCTTTCTTGTTTTTTATTTTTATTTTTTATCTTCCCCCCCTTATTTTGGATTAGCTTCTATATATTAGAAAACATTCAACTTTTGATATTTGGGGCCTGGCTTATTTCACTTAGCATGATAGTCTCCACTTAGCATGATAGTCTCCAGTTTTATTCATTTACCAGCAAATGCTGTAATATCGTTTTTCTTTATGGCTGATACACTGTGTATATATACCACATTTTCTTTATCCATTCATCTGTCGAAGGGCACCTAGGTTGGCTCCATAGCTTTACCAGCAAATGCTGTAATATCGTTCTTCTTTATGGCTTAATACACTGTGTATATATACCACATTTTCTTTATCCATTCATCTGTTGAAGGGCACCTAGGTTGGTTCCATAGCTTAGCTATTGTGAATTGAGCTGCTATAAACATTGATGTGGCTGTCAGTGTAGCATGCTGATTTTAAATCCTTTGGGTATGTACTGAGGAGCAAGATAGTTGGGTCATATGATGCTTCCATTCCTAGCTTTTTATTTTTATTTTTTAAAATATTTTTTTAGTTGTTGATGGACCTTAATTTAATTTATTTATTTATATGTGGTGCTGAGAATCAAACCCAATGCCTCACATATGCTAGGCAAGCATTCTACCACTGAGCCCCAGCCCCAGCTCCAGCCCCCATTCCTAGTTTTTTAGAGGAATCTTTATACTGCTTCTCAGAGTGGTTGCACTAATTCTAGTCCCATCAACAGTGCATGAGTTGATGCACTAAGTGTACTCCCCCCCACATTCTCACCAACATTTACATTTCTCTAATCGCTAGAGATATTGAACATTTTTTTTCATGTATTTGTTGACCATTTATATTTCTTATTTTGAAAAGTGTCTGTGTAGTTTCTTTGTACATTTATTGATGGGGTTATTTGCTTTTTTAAAATATCACCCACTTCTAAAATGGATATTCCTGTGAGTTATAATAAACACATCACATGACACCCTTTTCCAATGAAATTTCATTCCCCGTGCATTCTTACACTGTTATCGAGCACAGTTACAGTTCAGGTTAGGACTAGTATTGAAAGAAGAGGATTGTGTGTGTGTGTGTGTGTGTGTGTGTGTGTGTGTGGTTATGTGTGTATTTGTATTTGAGCATTGTGTTTAGAAGAGATTTACTAGCAGAAAAAGAATTTATCAAAAAATTTCAGATCTCAAAATTCCATCTCAAACAGCCTCTGAGAAGAGCAGATATATACTAGGAAATGTGGGGTCTAATGGGTCAGTTCTATGAAGACACAGGACCTTATCACCCAGGATAACATCAGGAATCCCAGCTGCCCTTTTCCTCCTGGAGATAAACAAAGCAAAAATCTTCTTTGTACTCCTTAGAGGCTCTCACCCTGAAGCCCCTGCAGTTCCATAGGGGATCCCCCACTAGCATTGACCCTAAGATGGCTGAACCCCAATCAGAGACACCTTAGGTAGAGATTCCCTTCCAGTTGTTCTTTTGAACAGCTCAGTGGCACACCTAGATTACAGGGAAGAACTGTTGACTGAGATCTTATTTCTGTTGATAAGGTAACTATATGCAGACAATGCGACTGCAGCTGGGGATTCAATTATATAAAATATGTTAATTCCACCCTCCAGAATCTACAACCCAATGAGAAAGATAGGCTCAGATGTATCTGTCTACTGTGATTTCGGACTATAGAAGTCAGAGGCTAGCCTGTAAGCGTGAACAAAGTGCTTGTGGGAAATCTGAGGTAGAGGACAATTACTTCTGATCTAGAAAATACAGATCTTACTTGAATCTCACTTTTGGCAAAGGTTTATAATTAAAACAACTAGTACTTTGAATCTATAACAAATTTTATTAACAGAACATATACAATGTCTAAGGTATTTGCCCTCTGCTATGAACTCAACTGTATTATCTAGAAGAATTCTAACAGTGAGTACTTCCCACGAAGCCATGAGGACAAAATCTCTCTCTACTTGAGAATAGAGGTATACCCTTTTGGTTTTATAGATGAAGAAACTGAAGTTTAGAGAAATGGCTTACCTAAGTTTACATAGCTAGGTCCTGGCAGAGCCAATAATTACTCTAATGCATATGCAAATTATAAAACATAATGACATGCCACCTATGAACTCATTATTTAGCCCACACTATGAAATATGTATGTGTGAATGAATTCTATTTACAGAGGAAGAATCTGAAGTGGACAAAAAGCAATGACTTGCCTACTTCCCTGTCTCTGGAATTTTTAACAAAGAACATTTAAAAATGTATTTAAAAACACTCAGACATAAAACACAATCTTCAAAGAGTGTATCCTCAGAGTATTTCAAGCCAAATTTTGCATGCTCCATGTCAGGAAAATATTTTTATTTCTTGCCTCCGCAGTATATTATGTTGATGTTTAAAAATATTTCTGTTCTGACTTTTGTGAAATCTCAAGAAAGAAAATAAATTAAACATAAGACTTAATTTGTAATGTAGAATTTATCTGCTTTTATCTATATAACAGAGTAACAGAGTATTAGTTTTCTAGAAGGCTTTCTACTTAATTGCTAATTAATTATATATTTCAAGTTGTTTGTAATATGTTTCATTAAAAAGAGTAGAAAGCTTTATTGGTAGGTTACAATTAAAAGATTATAGAGTTCCAACCACTGAGTTAAAAGTAATTAATGAAGGCTCGAGTTTCAAAATTGTAATGACATTATTTCGAAAATGTTAATTTTTAGCTCATTGGAGGTGGTAAGAACCCTTCAAATATTTTATCTTCAAAAATGTCAAAATTTCCTGCACCAAAACATGGACCACAGTTTTTGAACCACATTTCTATGGCACACTAGTGGCACAATGAATCACAATCCAAACCATACTATATACCACACTAAACCAGCTGTACCACTCCCCAGGGGAACTATGTCAGTATGTATTACTCCCTCTGAAGCCATGAGAACATAATCTCTCTCTACTTGGGATCTGATCAACCAGAATTCCTAAATAATTCTTTATTGGTTACAAATACTGGAAATTTTTCAGTTAGTTCATAAAATGATTATAATAAATAATAGAGATTTTTTTCTGCACGTATTTTTTTCATGTGACTCAGATCACAAGTATAAAATGGAAATTAGTTGATATATCTCAGGAGTTTTTATAATTTTTAAATGAGACAATATGAGATTATCTGAGTCTCTTATTTGGCTGTTGGAAGGATTAGAAATAAAATGCTTTGATTGGGTTAATAAACTGGTACATCTGGAGAATGTAATATATTTGCCCTAAAAATACATGTGCCGTCTAGACATGTCAACAAGTGGAGGAAATTTAGATGCATATTATAACACTATGTGAAAGAAGCCAATATTAAA
Organism: Marmota monax; assembly: GCF_021218885.2. Classification (NCBI taxonomy): domain Eukaryota; kingdom Metazoa; phylum Chordata; class Mammalia; order Rodentia; family Sciuridae; genus Marmota; species Marmota monax. Next base: position 23,644,271 of record NW_026692781.1, read on the forward strand.
AGGCTGAATATTATGGGCTGGGGCACTGGTTTTGATCCTCAGCACCACATAAATATAAAATAAAGGTATTGTGTCCACCTACAACATGTTGTTGTAGGTGGACATGCACACACACACACACACACATACACACACATATATAGGCTGAATATTATGATTCTAACTGCATGACATTATAAGAAAGGCAAAATTATGGAGACATTTGGAAAGCCAGTGTTTACTAAGGATTATAGTGGAAGGAGGATTTTTAGGGTTGGGAGACTGTTTTGCATGATATTGTAATGGTGGATACATATCATCATACTTTTGTTCAAACCTATACAATTTAAAACACCAAGGATAAACCCTAATGTAAAGTACAGATTTGAGGTGATAAGAATGTGTTATAGTAAATTCATTAGTTGAAACAAAGGTACCAATCTGGTGGTGGTGCAGTATTGATAACAGGGAGATACATGTGGGGGCAGGGAACATGTAAAAATTTTATAACTTCAGCTCAATTTTACTATGAACCTAAAACAGCTCTAAAAATAAGCCTTTTAAAAATAAAAGTAAAAAATAAAGCACATTAAAATAAAGTTTATTAAAATTCTTCATGGTCTCCCCCTAGTCATCCATTCATTCATTTATTTGTCAAATGTAGCTAGAATACCTACTATCTAACAGGCAAATATTAAATACGGGGGAAAAAGCCTTAGGAAATGATGTTTTATACCATTCTGGTGTAGTCTACAAACCATGTCATCTTTGATGAAGTATAAGTTCATTAAATTCAAGCTAACCATCCATCCCTAGCGTCCTCTGCATTCTTCATTAAAAATAAGATAGAGAGTGGGAGTATCTGTTTTACAAATTATCTAGTGATATTAAAAAATAATAGTTTAATGGTTTGAGTTTTAATTTAAGGAGAATTGAAATAGGTGTGAATGTCAAAACCACACAACTCAAATGTCACCCCTCCATAACCTTTCAACAAAAATGTCACCTCCTCTTTAATAACTGACAAATATATCACTTATGGTAACTTTGAAACATATTATGCTTTTGGAATTTTATTCTTTTAAGAAAAGTAATAGGTGAATGATCAGAATGTTTGAAGACATTTTTAAGTTCATTGTGAAAATGGCATAAACCTTACTGCAAAAGTTTTTTGTTTTGGGTACCAGGGATTGAACCCATGGGCACTTAACCACTGAGTCACATCCCTAGCACTATTTTATCTTATTAAAGACAGGATCTCACTGAGTTGCTTAGTACCTCACTGTTGCTGAGGCTGGCTTTGAACCCACAATCCTCCTGTCTCAGCCTTCCAAGCTGCTGGAATTACAGTGTGCACCACCACACCCATCTGCAAAAATTATTTTTACTAAATGTTCAGCTGGACAAAATATTGCATGCATAATGGATATATAAGAAATGCATTCATGAAAGTATTTTCTAGAACTGGGTTGCCATTTTTTTGTTAACTTTATTGTTGTAATTTTATTAATAATGCATAAATGGTTAATGGACAGGCAACACCAACTGGACTGACCTAAATTAAATATCCTGTGGAAAAATATTTTCTACATTTTCCAATTTACCAATGATTGTACATAAGCTGGTTGAAAATGTCACCTTGGATCCAAGTTTACACAATAAATAAATCTAACTTTTATTATATCTTTAAAAAAACAAGCAAACAAACAATGTCACATTTTCTCAACTTTTAAAACACTTGCCCAAGTTACTTGCTGGGATTAGAAGCACAGGGCTGACAAAGAAATATGAGATAAAAATTTCTGTGAAACTGTCATCATTAATGCTTTTCTGAAGGGCAGGACTTATACTGATGTAGCAAAAATGCATTTTGAAGAGTAATGGAAAAAATACCCTTTCAATTTCTTACCCCCTAAAGGTCCACCTTAAGGAATCTTACAGTCCCTGTAAAACATGGTAACATGTGAGTTATATAATGTTCACCATGGCAAAGGGCAGATCAACAGCCAAGGACCTGACAAGCTGGGAAATGCTACCTGTCCTCTCTTTCTGTGCTTTACTGACCTGGAGTACATATGCCTGGAAACAACAGACAGCACCTTGCAGTATTTCCACAATGATAATAATTAGCTTCCCCTGCAAATCAAACTAGCCATGCAGCCTAATTCCATTCACATAGCAAAGGACAGGCAGCTCCTCAAATGCTACCAGCAGACCTCATTTCTGTCTCCCGTCATGGGTCAGAGGGAACACACACACAGAGGACAGTCTGGTGGCTTCCATCTGTGCAGCATGGTTTGTTCTAGTATTTTCATTGCATCTCAGTGAGTCACCTGCACATTCCCAACAGATGACCTCCAAGGCATCAGTAGATTATCACTGAGGGTACGTGAACAAAGGGGTTGGCCGGGCACAGCTCTAGACAATCCATCATCTGAGAGAAGTCTGTTTATGGCACACTACTAGAAGTAGGGTCTGGAATTGGCCATTTTTCTGTTTCTATCTTTTTCTTCATTTTCTCATCCACAACTTCTACTTCTTTGCTGTCCTGCAGGGTCTCTAAAATGAGGTTAAGTTTGTGGTGAGAGCCTGAACCTGGTGAAATCCATCAATCAGGGAAATAGGAAACCTTGCCCATTCATCTTCCTCTGAAGAAAGAAGTCACGTTCCAAGTTTTCTACACTAAAGTAATATTCAATTTGATGCTTAATATACTCTTTAAGCAATGCTTCTTCCACAGGATACACCTGTACAGCCATATTGTTGTCCTAGTAATACATCATACTGGTGTTAACTTCTGCTTGAAAAAGCTGATCTGTCCTTTCACCATGTTCTCGGTAACCATATGAATAATAAAGTTCACTCGAGAGTTTCCTCTGCCTTGTCCTCTGCCTCAGCCTCTGAAGGTACCTTGGATATTACCCTCGTCACTCCTCATATTGGACACTTCATCCCGATCATCTCTCTCTCTCTCTCTCTCTTTTTTTTTTCTGTCTCGCCTCCAACTTTTGAAAAAACAGCCTCTACCTCAGAGCAAAGCCTGTCCAAGGAAGGGACATGACCTTAGTCCTTGGAAAAAACCCACAGAGCACTCCTAAGCACATTCCCACCCTGCTAAGTTGTTTATCTACAAATAACAGGAGAGATCTGCTGCGCCAAGTGTCCCTGACTCAGTCAGGCTAGGTGGGGATCCATAGCAGCCCCCTAGCAGCCACCAATCAGCATGAGACAGGGAAATACCTGGGATGCCAGATGACCCTCCCAGTAGTTTATGGTAGTTGATAACCTGTTGGGAAACCATGTAGTTCAGCACATACACCCCTCTTGGCTCAAACCAATCAGTTCAAATGAATACCCCTTTTGTACTGACCAATCACTCCTACCCAACTTGTTCCCGCCAGTGAATGTGCTAATCATGTTTTAGAGTTGTTATTTGATTTTCCCGCGGTGTGTGATGATTTGCTAAAAGAGGCTATGTTGTATGTGAAGTCCCTGCCCTCTCCAAAAAATGTATAAAACTGCTACAAACCCTGGGCTCTGGGCCTCTCAGCGTCACCAGTTGCTGTGTGTGTGCGCGTGGAGGACCCAGCTAGCTCGCAATAAACACCTCTTTGCTGCTTACATCGATCTTGGGTCTCTGGTGGTCTTTGGGGGTCCCGAATTCGAGCATACCACTTTGTCCTTGGAAAGACCCACAGAGCACTCCTAGGCACATTCCCACCCTGCTAAGTTGTTTATCTACAAATAACAGGAGAGATCTGCTGCCAGGTGTCCCTGACTCAGTCAGGCTAGGTGGGGATCCATAGCAACCCCCTAGCAGCCACCAATCAGCATGAGACAGGGAAATACCTGTGATGCCAGATTACCCTCCCAGTAGTTTATGGTGGTTGATAATGTGTTGGAAAACCATGTAGTTCAGCATGAACACCCCTCTTGGCTTAAACCAATCAGTTCAAGTGAATCCCCCTCTTGTACTAACCAATCACCCCTACCCAGGTCCTTCCTGACTCTCTAGGCTTACATCATCAAAGTGCAGTGGTACACACTTGTGTTTATTAGTTATCTTTGTTGATGGCTTGACGGGGCCTCATCCTCAAGGACATTTTCAACAGGATGTCAAATTTTGTTTCCCGGTTTTCTTTGCTCTCACTGTTACCTCCCTTTTCAACCTTCTCTTCTTTATCTTTCTAATTTGTGGCTACTTATTTCCTTGGCTGATGACACTCTGAGACTGCAAAAAGGTTTTTCCAGGGCTCACTAACTCTCCTGGTGTTGGCCAGTTTGCCATGTCGCTGAAATCACTGGCCTTATTGGATTTCCTTGTCTTGAGTTTTCCTGCTTTTATAATTTTTGGGGAACTGAGCTTGGCTGCTGCCTCGCTGGGCCAAACATGGCAGCCGACCCCTGGGTTGTCATTTCATTTCAAGGAATGCATTATATTCCAAATCATCAATGTTCAAAAATAACTATCCTATAACTAGGACACTAGGACAATGCAAAGTAAGGTGTGGTGGACTGCACCGCTACCTGACAAACTTTAACTTATTGCTATTTGTGCCCATTAGTTGACAGGTCGTGACCTGTGTTTTCATTATGACGTTCCTTCCTCATAAAGGAAAAAGACTAAACAGGTGTCCTCTGAAACTGACAACATTGATGAAAAATAAGCAAGAGGGTCATATGTTTATGGATTGGCTATCAATAATAGAATTATCATTGAAAAATGATTAGAAAATAAATGGGAATTTGGAAAAACTTATGAGACAGTGGCAAAGTTCAACAATGAAAAAATAAAATAGAGTACAGCCAATGTGACTAAATCATAAGCAGAGTTGCCTAGGGCAGTTTCAATGGTGGTGTAGACAAACACAATTAGTTAGTTTCCAAATACTCCACTTCTATTAAAGAGATAAAATGGAATTGGCATTTGTTCACTTGACTATCTGGTATGCTAATAAATGCAATGGATTATTCAAAATTTGTGAACAAAGTGAGCAAAGATCTCATAAGTTTGTTGAATTTCAAAAGAGACATCTACTTAGCATAAAACTACTGAAGCTACTTCTGTCCAAGATGATATCGGATTTGATAAGAGAGGCCATATTATCCTCAAATGGCAAGAGCAATGGTGATGTCAAAACAAGTCATGTTGGGTAAAACCTACAACATATTGTCAAAAATGTAGTGTAACCCTTTGTTTGAAGTATTTTCTCCTTTCCATGAAAAGTAATTGTTGAGCAGGTCATTAAAGTCATTCTTTGTATATTGTGTAGTATGTGAAAGAATGTTCTATTTAAGGATGTGCTAATTTCCTATCTAAAGGATGGTTTATTCACAATAGCTAAATTATGGAATCAGCTGGAATGCCTATCAATAGATAAATGGATTAAGAAATTTCAAAATATATAGGCAATAGAGTTTTATTCAGCTATAAATAAGAATAAAATTATGGCTTTTGACAGTAAATGGATGGAACTGTAGAGCATCATGCTAATGGAATAATTCAGACTCAGAAAAACAAGGGTCTCATGTTTTCTCATATGCAGAAGCTAGAGCAAAATAAGGGAAAAAAAGGTGAGGGGGCAGCTGAATATAAAAAAATATATACAGGGAAATTCAGTAGAGAAGAAGATGGAGAGGGAGAGAGGAAGGATGGGAATAGAGAGGACATATGGAATGAATTTAACAAAACCATGTTATACACCTATATAAATGTACCATAGGGAATTTCACCTTCATGTATACGTAGAAAGTACCAATCAAAAATAAATAAATGAGCAAAAGGAAGATTAGTAGAACAGAGGAAGGAGAATAGGGGGAGGGAGGAGAGGAGGGAAAGCGGCTGAGGGAGAATGGGGATTAAAATCAAATTCCATGCATGCATGATTTTGTCAAAATCAAAAAACCCAACTACTATGTTAAACTATAATACTTGAATAAAAAATTAAAGGATGGCATATATATGCCATATTGTCCCAGTCAGGCAGGTTGACTTGAGATTTGGGTATCCAGAAGAAGATACATGGAGCCATACATTTATTCAATGGGTGAGCAGTCTGTGCAGCAGAAAGTCCTGTTCAACTTATATAGAATTATAACAAAGCTGGCAGCATGCCAAGTATGATATCATGTGGTTATATAAGAATGCACATGCACTGTTGTTCCTGACTTAAGTCATCTTAGTCATCGCTTCCGGGACATCCCAGTGAGGAAGCCTGATTGACTCCATTTTCTTTACACCCAGTGTCCTATTTATAGGACAATCTGTATTTGTGTTCTTAATGATAATAAAGGCTAAATAAGCTCTAGGTTATTATTTCCAATCTATCCTGGATATTACCCTCGTCACTCAATTTCATTGAAATATTGAATTGAAAACTTGGGACATAATGGGTTAAATCTCTTTCTCTGGCCCTTAAGACTTCTCAAGTGCTGCTCCATCTTCTGGCTCACTCTACCCTGACTTCCCTTCCCTCATTTACTTGTTTCCTGCCCAGTCTTCAGTGGGTCCTCATCTTAGAGGGCTTCTTTGTCTTTATTCTCACATGACTCTAGTCTGGATAAGAGCTTTTCTATTTGTTTTATTTCTTCCTGTAATACCCATTCTCACCCCTGTAATAGGGTGTCAAATGAAATCATGGTTTTTTTTTTCCACATCATTTAAAATGTGTTAGTAGTAAAACATTAATTCAAGTTTGGAACAGTTTTTTTTGTTATTGTTGTTTTTGTTTGTTTGTTTGTTTTTTTACTTTGGGAAAATCACCAGAATCCTTTTGTAAGCTTAACTATTGCTCTTTGGAAAAATATTTAAGTCACCATTAATCTAAAAGCTAGAGCTTTAGACAGAGATGTTAAATGAGACATTGACCAACATAAATTCTACATATTTAGTAGGAGAAATAATGTCCTTGCAGAGACAACTATTTTTTAAATTCAAAGTATGGATTAATATTGCCCGTGAAATTTGTCCCCTCTCACGAAGATATGTATATCTTTTTTTTTTTTTTTTGGTACTGGGGATTAAACTTAAGGGCACTTGGCCACTAAGCCATATCCTCAGCCCTATTTTGTATTTTATTTAGAGACAGGGTCTCAATGAGTTGCTTAGTGCCTTGCCTTTGCTGAGGCTGGCTTTGAACTCTTGATCCTCCTTCCTCAGCCTCCAGAGCTGCTGAGATCTTTTATGCAGAATTTTTTTTTTCTCAGCCTGTTTCAGAACAGTTTCATCAGGAGACAGATCTGGCTTTCTTATAACATCGTGCTAGAATGACGACCTGGAATGGTCTGGGAATAGCTTTATCCTGGTAGGACTGTTGGCAACCCAAACCTTTTTTTTTAATTGAGTAACCTAGATTTTGAAGTGTGTCCTTTAAACTATAACCATAGCCTGGTCTGTACCCTGAGACTTAACAGTACCTGCTGGGGAGGGGTGGAGAAGGTATTAGATGTTTCCACTGTCAGTCATCCTGCTGCAGGAGACCAGTCAGGCCTGTGAATGAACAGAGGAAGAACTTCCTTTCTTCTAGCTATAGCCAAGGGAGAGGAAAGTGTAAGCACTCCATAATGTAAAGAGCCTGTGCAAACCTGACACATGCAGCAGTCTCCAACATAATGGCGAGTGCTTGACATTTACTGAATAAATACCTACTTATATTTAATATCAATGAGAGATTCTAAGAGTAACAAGCCACTTATGGGTACTGGTCAATTGACTGGGCATCCAGATCTAGATGGGTTAGCTCTGGACTGCAGTCTGTTTCTTGATGTCTTGTAAATGCCTTTTTCATGTTGCCACTGCTCTTTTCTGCTTTCTGCTGGATGCGTGCATAACCTTCTCCCCTAATTCTCTACAGCATAGCCAACTCCCAGCTGTAATACTAAACACCTAACTGAAGGTTTAGGGCTAATTCAGGCACAATGCAGAAAGTAGCTTGGAAGTGTTCCTGGGGGACTTACAGAAATCATTTGTGAAGCAAATTTAGCAAAAGAACAGATTTCTCACAGTACTTCCCAGAGGGCTGATGCTATTGTTTTGAGAGTGTTGATGCAAAGGCATGTGTCAGTTAGAGACTAGAACTTGGATTCTCTCCTTCAAATTCACTTTGTCTTTTTTGTTTGTTTGTTTTTAACCAAATTATGAATGTCTCGAGAATAGGACTGCTCTTCTTTATCTTTGCCCTGTCACTGATTTTAGTACAGTGCGTAAAACATGGGTGCTCAACTAAATGTTTGCTGATATATATTACAATATTATTCACAAGTTGATGAGGTGACTGAAATCAGTAAATAGCCTTATTTTAAATTGGTTATGAGAAAGCTACAAGAATAGATTTTAAAAGATTTTTTGATTCCCCTTTATTATAAGGTGGTTTCTGTGACTTTAAAATTGGAGAATATGTTTCTTTCCTTTTCTTTTTTTGTACTAGGAATTTATCCCAAGGGCAATTTAGCACTGAGCCACATTCCCAGCCCCTGCTCTGCTCCTTTTGTTTTAAATTTTGAGACTGGTTTTCACTGTTACTCAGGCCCTGGCTAAGTTGCTGAGGCTGGCTTTGAACTTGCAATTTTCCTGTCTAGGCCTCCCCAGCAACTGGGATTACTGACAGGCACCAGTGTGCCTGGCTGGGAAATATGTTTCAACACAGATTCCTGCAAAAGACCAGCACAACCATCTGTTGTGCTCGAATTTGGGACCCCCAAAAGACCACCAGAGATCAAGATCGATGTAAGCAGCAAAGAGGTGTTTATTGCTCGGTCCTCCGCGTGCACACAGCAACTGGTGACGCTGAGAGGCCCGAGCCCAGGGTTTGCAGCAGTTTTATACATTCTTTGGGGGAAGGCAGGGACCCCCACATACATCATCCGTGGGAAAATCATAAAACAACTCTAAAACATGATTAGTGTATCAAGTGGCGGGAAAGAATCTGGAAAGGATTATTGGTTAGTTCAAGGGATTGACACACTTAAAAATGATTGGTTTAAACCGTGAGGATGTCGCAAGGGGGTTACTTGCCAAGCTGCAGGACTTCTAGTTTAGATATTGGTTACCACACCTAGGTGGGGGCCATCTGGAATTTCAGATATTTTGATATCTTGGCCTATCTTAGGCGATCACCATCTGCGGCTTTTCTGAGAACTGTTTCCACAGAGCTTTTCTGTGGTATTTTCCTGACTTTAGGACTGCAGTAGGTCAGGGGTTAAGTTTCAGAGTAAAATGAGGTCCCAAGTAGAATGAGGTTGCTTAGGTCTTTCACATCACATATTTCCTGAGAATCTGGAAATCAGAAGGACCTGGAAGCCAGGTAGCTCCATGACATAAACATGAGAAAACTGAAACCCAGAGTGGCAAGATAACTTACCCAGGGTCACATACCACATCAGTGGTAGAGCTAGGTCTGTATGGCACTTGCTTCTGATTCTTGCTCTTCTTAGAATGATCCTTTACTAAATTATCCCACTCACAGGCCCATGCATAAATGCAATTAAAATACTTATTTGTATCTTACATTTAAAAAATACTCTGAAGTAGCTGAGCTTGGTGGCACACCTGTTATCCTACCTGCTTGGGAGGCTGGGAACAAGAGTATGGCAAGTTCGTGGTCAGCCTGAGCAGCATAGTAAGACCCTGTCTTAAGATAAAATAGCTAAATAAATAAATAAGGTTGGAGATGTAACTCAGTGGTAGAGCACCCCTGGGTTTAATCCCTAGTGTTACCCTGTTTACTGTCCTGCGTCCCCGAATGCTGAAGTATAACACCAGAGAAGCAAGCAGAGGCAAGTGTAGAGTGGAAAGTGGAAGGCTTTATTAAAGGATGGCAGAAAAGACTTCCTCCTGGAGGAAGAAGGGGACCGGAAAGGTGGAATCCATGAAAGGGGGAGGTCTTCCCTTTTTTAATATTTAAGGTCTTCTTTTAGTCCTCCCACATTCCTGTCCTTTGTTTCCCTCTATCCTGCAGTGATAGAATGCAGGTGTGAAGGCCAAAAGCGGGGGAAATAGATGGACTAATGGGGCACGGAGTAATCTGGGCAGGAAGGGCCTGGGGTGGTTTGATTTGCACCTCCTTGTGTGCTGGGAGCTACTTTATCAACAGTTTCTTAGGATGGGTTCTGGGCCTTGGGGGCATTAACATTTCAATTTCCCCAGGTGCTGTTCTGGTTTCCTGGACTCCATTCTTGATAATGGATTTACCTAACTACCTATCTTTAAATCTGGCTTCATTAGCATGGAGGAGGAAGAGGAGGAGAAAGTGGAGAAGGAGGAGGAAGAGGAGGGCAAAGTGGAGAAGGAGGAGGAGGAGGAGGGAGGAGGGAGGAGAAGAAGAAAGAAAGAAAGAGAAAAAATTGTTCTCTGAAGCAGTATTTATTGTTGCAGATCCTTAAAAGTTCTAGAATTGTGTTTTTAAATGTGGCAGAAAGAAGAACTATGCCAGGACCTTAGCCAGGCCAGAGGTGCTTAGGCATTTTTTTTTTTTTTTTTTTTTTTTTTTTTGTTTATTTGTTTTTTAATCCCAAAATGACTCTAATTGCAGTCACAATTAAGAGTCACTAGCTTTAATTTTTTAAATTAACTACGTTTTTAAGAAAAATTTATTTTTATTTTATTCAGTGTTCTTATCCATTTTCCAACTCTTGGGTCTACATCCCATTCTATGATTACCTAGAAGTCACAAAGAATATGCAGTCCCTCACTTGGGTTTCACTAAGGACCAACCAGTAGTGGAAACTTCCTGAATTAGTGAGGCTCAGCACCAAAAGCATTTAATTTGCATTAAACACAAAAGGTGTCACCACCTGCAGGGGGACAAAGCAGTATGGCATTATATTAGAGAATAGGTTTCCATAGAATCTCACCACTGGCAAGAAGTTGATAGTTTGTGCCTCAGCTACCAGAAAAATTTTTACCTATAGATGCATGTTCTCTATCTTCAAAATCTCCAAGAAGTCTTTCATCTTTCTCATCTTTCGTTATTTTTAGCCACATTATACAGAGTGTTCTTTCATCTAGCCAATTTAAACTGCCGTCTTTGGTGCAAATGGAGAACAATGAATGGATTGCCGGCTTGCTTATCTTTTGTTAGGTTATGAAGAGTCACAAATTCACAATCCAGTCTGGTCTTCTTTTCTTCAGGCTAATAATAAATACTTTAACCTGTCATTATGACTTACATTTTACGACCGTTTACATTTTTCTTTTCCTCTTATCTGAATGCAATTAGACAGTGGTGTAACAGAAGAGTTATTCACCTTTGCTTTAACATGTTATCTAAAAATGAAAGATGCAATTCTCATGATTCAAGCCTTTATTTGTAAGTATTATTACATTCACATGCAAGCACTTTCCAGTCCCCCCCCCTTATTTTATAATTCTAAGATGTAAAATATAATCACTAGTTTATAAATTAAAATTACCTTGCCTTATGTCTGAAAGCAGAATGCAAACATAAAGCTTTTTTGCTTTGGTAATTTCTATATTTTTTTGCGTAGCATTAATAAGGGCCTGTGTATAATTCACATATACAGATTGCACCCACATTACCACAAATACAAGCTTTTCTCAGAGCAAATCATCTCTGAAGAACCAACCCAAAATTAGTCATTAACTCTTCAGGCAGCCTTTACATTTTCTTTATGTAGTGTTTTCTATACTCGTCGTAATATTGTGCCATTTTTATCAGCTAGTTAAAATTTCATTGTATAAACAGTAACTGAATATATTCATGTCAAAGATAATCATTCCTTTAAAAGGTTTCTTTGTCAGGTATTCATTAAAGTAGGTTTCACATCAGAATGATAGTCACTAATATAGGGCAAACATCTTACCCATTTGGCAGGTTTTAAAAATTTATTAATTTTATTAGCACTATATCAAATCCTCAGCTTCCATTATGACTCTTTAAGAGCACTAAGATCTGTTTTATGAACACACACGATTGTTGAGCCTCCAAAGTGGAATAACCTAGATGTCATAAAAAGATGAGACCACAGAAGAGATGTTGTTCCCAGATGCATCTGAAATTAATTTTGGGGAATATCTATGCCCATCAATGTTACGCTTTGTAAACAGTCCTTCCATTTTCTTAATATTGATTTTCAGAAGTTCATTTTGTGAAACATTCTTCAAATAACGGCTTCTCCCAGCTGATGTTTACAGTTCTTCTCTGCATGAAGCACTGGCATTTTGCTTCAAGACAGGAGGTAACAGGAATGAATACGGTGCCAGCTACATTTCCTTCAGATCAGATATGTGAATGTTGTGAGCATTGTAATGGGTAGTGTGGGTGACAGAATTTCACAAAAGCGCCTACACAAAGAGCTGCCCTTCAGAAGGCAAAGCAGACACCATTTTGTCTCATTTCAAAGCAATTTATAACTTTCTCCAGTTTTTCAGGGGATGCTTTTAGACACAAACTTTTTCACCTAAACCTGATGGGAAATGATGAATTTTTTAGGGGTGCAATTTTATTTCTAGGCAGTGGGAGGGGAAATAGAAAAGGGCAAGAATTGAGGTCACAGCTGTAAATATCTCAAGTTCTCTGAAGGAATAATGGGAGAATAACTAACCCTCATGTATAGTTGTATAGACACTGAGAGTCATGAAATCAATGCCAATATAAAAATAAATTCCCAGCCTTAAATTACTTCATAAGAGAGATCCATATTTGCTCTGGGAGCTTGGTGGCAGGGGTTCAGGGTAGGGGTACCTCATGAATCTTTCTGTGTGAGAAATCAGCCCAGCACTACTGCCTCAGAAATCCCACCCTGAGCTCAATTCTTGAGACTCTGATTAGCCTGTGAATATGTGCATTATGATTATGTGTGTAGCTCTGTGGTTATTTGTCTGAATATAAGTGATCTTAGGCTTTGTTTGTTTTTGTTTTATTTTATTTTACTTTTTTGGCAAACCAAAGCATACATAAAGTTGAGATTGGCTTTCAGAATTGTAACTTGACATTTTCTAACTTGACATTTTTATCACTAGACACTGCCTACATTTTTGAGTGTATCTTAGAATTCCCTTCAGCCTCTGCAGCGTGTTATTTTCTATACCCTAAATACTTTTACTATCATCCTGTGAGGGGAGATTTCTGTTCCACTCCATTACATAAAAGTTACCATTTTAATCATTTTAAAGAATACAATTTAATGATACTTACAATGTTGTACAACCATCACCCCAACCTACTTCCAGAACATTTTATTACCCCAAAAGAAAATCCCATCCTCATTAAGTGGTCACCCCACAATACCCCTTTCCACCCCCTAATAACCATAACTTGGGTTTCTCTACCTCTGTGGATTTGTTTGTTATTGGTATTTCACATAAATGGGCCATATAATTTGTGGTTTTCAGTGTGTGGTTTCTTTGGCTTAGTGTAATGTTTTTTGAGGATCATCCATGGTTGTGTCAGTATTTATTCTGAAGCCATAAGAAGTCATTCCTATCAGAATGGAGTTTATGCTGGTCAAGAAGCTAGATATACTGCTTGAAAAAGCTTAAATTATATAATAAAGTGGAGAAATTAATTTGCCATATGACTAATATTTTGTTTTTATGTCCTTGAAAAATGCAGGTTTTTGTTACATTTCACAAAAACAAAACAAACAAACAAAAAACAACCAAGAAACAAAATTAGAAAGAACCCAAAACCACACGACAAGCACCACAACATATTGTTACCTATGCTATAGTATGTATATTGCTTTATTCCTGCAAAGTGGACTTTAACAAGGTCTTTTGGGGGAATCAGGGGCAGGGGTAAGGACGTGTGATAAAAGGATGTCATGATGAAAGGATGACTATAAGGCAACATTTTTTTAATTAGACTTTTGAAGTCGCTCTTTGTAATATCTCTTCCTTTTAATTGCCCACTCTCTAACTCTCCACTAAGGGTGAAATACATATATAACAAACTTAATTCATCCTAAAATATTTGTGATATAATGAACTTAGAAATTAATAAAGACATCCTTGCTTAATTCTATAAAACGAATTGACTTCTGGTCAAGAAATGGAGAAGACTGTTCAGGGAAGGATTCTTCCTTGTCCCCTTAAATTTTACCAGATGAACCAATGAGTTCTCGAGCTCCTATGTACCTAAGATTCACTGTGATCCTTGTATAACTATAGTCCCTTAGACCCTAGTCAATCTGGGTGGGAATCGGAAATCTGTACCTTTAATAAGTGTCCTAGGTCAGAGGTTCTCAAACTTTAGTGTGCATCAGAGTCACCTTGAGGGCTTTTTTTGAAATGCTGGATCCCATCCTCAGTGTTTCTGATTCAGTAGGCCTGGGAGTGGGGGTCAGAATTTGCCTAACAATATCCCTGATGATGTTATGTTGATGATGCTGGTTCTGGACCAGACTTTGAGAACAAATGTCTTAAGTGATTCTAAAATAATTGTGCCTGGGACCCATTTGGAGATGTTTTGATAAACTCAATCAAACTTCTGCAAATCGGGCTAAATCTGTGTGGCAGCCTGAGAAAACAAAGCACGGACTTTGCAGTGGTAGAATAAAATAAAGCTCCATCTGCAGCAGTTTTTAAAATGTTTTTTATTAGTGCATTTTAGTTGTACATAATAGTGGGGGTTCATTTTGACATATTCATAAATGCACATAATTTGCTGCATTTCCTTCTCAAGTACTTCCCTTTTCTCTCCCTTTCCCTTATTCCCTTCCTCTATTCTACTGGTCTCCATTCTATTTATTTATCTATTTACATTTGTGTATCATAGACACATGTAAAAGTGGAATTAACTGTGATATACATGCACACGGCATAATTTGGCCAATTCCATTCTGCAGTTCCTGCCTGTTCTCTCCCCTTCTCCCTCCTCCTGGAGCCCCTTCCTTTATTTTATTGTTCTCCCTTCTATTTTCATGAGATCCCACTTTTTAAAAAATTCCTATTCTCCCTAGCTTCTGCATATGAGAGAAAATATTTGACCCTTGACTTTGAGTCTGGCTTATTTCGCTTAGCAGGATGTTCTCCAGTTCCATCAGCAAATTGCACAATTTCATTCTTCTTTACAGCTGAGTAAAACTCCGTTGTGCCTATATATTCCATTTTCTTTATCCATTTCTCTGTTGACAGGTACCGAGTCCAGTTCCATGACTTGACTAGTATGAATTGTGCTACTATTAACATTGGTATGAGTGTGTAACTATAGTATGCTGGATCAATACCAAGGAGTGGGATAGCTGGGTCATATGTTGTTTCCATTCCTAGTCTTTTGAGCAATCTCTGTACTGCTTTCCAAAGTAGTTGCAATAATTTGCAGTCCCACCAACAATGCACAAGTATATTTTTTCTCCATATCCTTGCCAGCAATTACATTTATTGGTATTCTTGATGATTTCCATTCTAACTGGAGTGAAATGAACCAATGTAATTTAGATTTTCATCTCCATGATTTCTCAGGATGTTGAACATTTTTTTTTTTTTTTTGGCCATTTGTATTTATTCTCTTGAGAAATGTCTGTTTAGATAATTTGTCCATTTATTAATTAGGTTATTTGAAAAATGGTATTTCAGATTTTAGTGATAGTTATTATCATACATTATTATTATATTGATTAAAGTAAAATCTAATGTCTAGATTGTAGAAAATAAATATTCACCAATCATATCTGAACTATTTTAAAACTGAAATTAATTTTTAATTGATTCCTAAAACCACAAAATTATACACATTTATAGAGTTAAAATAATATTTTGTAATGTTCAGTTGTACAGATCAAAGTTCACAGATTATTATTGTATGTTTAATTTAAAATAATGTTAAAATGCCAACTGAAGCACTAAGAAAATCAGCGTTTTGTTGCTTGGAGTTTCAACTAGAAAATTGATTCAGGGGTACAGCCTGCTGGATGTTTCTGATATTGCAAAAGAAAAAAAATGCCAAGGAAATTTTATCATGTAGTGTTTTTTATTATAAAAAAAATCTTAGTTTTTTACAAGTATGGCATAGAAACATTGTAAAACTTGATGAGTTTCAGACTTTCCTTTGCCTCTTTCTTGATCTTTGCTTTGTGACCTTGGGCTATTGCTCAAGATTCAGGTTCCTTCTCTGTATTCTGGGGCAACATAATAATTTCCACCTAGCAGGACCGTTGTGAGAATAAAAACATTTAAATCCCCAGTACAATGCTAAGCCCATGGTAAGAACCCCCAGTCTTTACACACACACACATATGCAGTGACTCCATGTTAATGTTTCTCCGCATTTTGATTTCTGACAGTTCTATGCTTCAGTGAATTAGGAAGAAGCAGGTACTGAAATAGTCAATTAAGTTTTGCAGGTTTTGAAACGTGATGATGAAATGGAGTATCCCAGCTGAATAATTTCCTCTAAGTGAAGCTTTTAAATAAAATTCGTGCTCAGTTCTTCTAGGCAACTCATTCCTTAATATACTGAGACAGGACACTAGTCAAACCAGTCCTTACCTAAGATAAACAATGGGAAGTTGGTGTCACATGAATGTTAAAGTCCAAATTGAGATGTCTCTGGGCCCCAGCTGTGTTCAGGAACTCATATCTTGGGAACCCAAATCACCCTTGTGATTCATGGTGTGCACAGTGGTCTCACCTGTGCTTGGGTATGGTTTCACTGTTGTTTTCTGCTAAGGCGTCCCAATTAAGAATCAGTGGTCTGGAGAGTGGCCCATGCATCTGCCTTAAAACAAGTACTCCAGGAATTCCAACTAAAAACACATGAGGGTTACATAATGCAGAAAAAAGTCATGCATTGAGATTTCTAACAGGAGCTGGTTTTTCTGTTCCAGCTTGCTGTAATTATTAGAACAGAATCAAGTAGTACATTTATAATAGTGGGAACTCTCATTGAATTTGTTGTGATTTCCAGGGGGTATTGTGGTTAAAGTTAAGTGTGCCCTTTGGGTTCTAGTGTTGCAAACTGCAGTGATTTATGAGGCCCTTCCTGCAGTAAAAGGTCATTACCCAAGGTGACACTATTCCTGTCCTTACCTGCTGTCCCAACATTAATACCACCCAGTGTTGAAGCTAGCCTAGGGGCAGCACAGAGTGTTGCACAAGAAGGCATTCAATAAACACAGGGTGAACAGAATCCTGTGGTACAGTGGTACCAGTTACAGCAAGGATTGGGGTTTAATTGGAAGACACATAAATATAAACTTGGCCTTGTATTCATGATGAGCAGTCACCCTAGTCTGCATCTGGTGTAGCTTTATTTCAGTTAATTCAGAAGTGGTTTGGGGGAAGTTCCAGTCCTGATGTGCCCAGAAAAGATTAGTTGCATTTTCAGAATACCTCTCTCGCTCCCCACCATTCAGCTACAGCAGGTTATTTAAAAACCTCGTTCCATCAATATTCTTAAAGAGGAACTACACTAGGGCTTGGGTAAGGTTCCTGTAAAAAGGAAAATAATTAGTATTTAATGTATCGGATAATTATGTGGAGATTAGAAAGGCCTTGTTATTAATGGCCAAGTGTTAGGGAATGGTGTTAGGAGGATTCCTTGCTTGCTTGCTTTGTTTTTTTTTACTTTGGTCATACTGATTACTGTTCTTTTTATTTTATTTTTTATTTGTTCTTTTTAGTTATACATGACAGTAGAATGTATTTTGACATATCATACATAGAGTATAACTTCCCATTTTTGTGGTTGTACATGATGTGAGATCATGTATTCATGTATGAACATAGGAAAGCTATTTCTGATTCATTCTACTGTCTTTTCCTTCCCCCTACTCCTTCCTGTCCAATCCAGTGAACCTCTCCCCAACCCCCACCCCCTGCCTATTGTGATTCAGCAACCATATATCAGAGAAAATATCTGGCCTTTGGTTTTTGGGAATGACATTTCACTTAGTATAACAGTCTCCAGTTTCATTCATTTACCAGCAAATGCCATAATTTTATTCTTCTTTTTTTTTAATATTTATTTTTTAGTTTTCAGCAGACACAACATCTTTGTTTGTATGTGGTGCTGAGGATCCAACCCGGGCCGCACGCATGCCAGGCAAGCGTGCTACCGCTTGAGCCACATCCCAGCAATTTCATTCTTCTTTATGGCTGATTAATATTCCACGGTGTATATGAATCACACTTTCTTTATCCATTCATCTGTTGAAGGGTACCCATGTTGGTTCCATAGTTTAGTTATTGTGAATTGAGCTGCTATAAACATTGATGTGGGTGTGTCACTATAGTATGCTGATTTTAAGTTCAAATATAATATCACTGGCAAATAAGGATAGAGTTTGGGTTCTTCTTTTCCTATTCTTATCTCTTTAATTCCTTTTTTCTGTCTAATTGCTCTGGCTAGAATTTCCAGGACTATGTTGAATAGAATTGGTGAAAGAGGACATTCCTATCTTGTTCCCATTTTTAGAGGGAATGCTTTCAATTTTTATCCATTTAGAATGATGGGTTTAGCATATATAGTTTTTACAATGTTGAGTTATATTCCTACTATCCTTAGATTTTCTAGTACTTTGAACATGAAGGGCTGCAATATTTTGTGAAATGCTTTTTCTGCATCTATTGATATAATCATGTGATTTTTATCTTTGAGTCTATTGATGTGATGAATTACATTTATTGATTTTCATATGTTGAACAAACCTTGCATCCCTGGTATGAACCACACTTGATCATGGTGCACTATCTTGTTAATGTTTTGTATGCAATTCGCCAGTATTTTATTAAGAATTTTGGCATCTATGTTCATCAGGGATATTGGCCTGAAAATTTCTTTCCTTTATGTGTCTTTGTCTAGTTTTGGTATCTGAGTGACACTAGCTTCATAGAATGAGTTTGGAAGGGTTTCTTCAGTTCCTATCTCACAGAATAATTTGAGGAAGATTGGTGTTAGAAGAACTAACAAATGTTATAATGTCATATAGCACAAATGTTACATTGTAACAAATGCTACAACATACTACAAAACATTGTTAGTATTAATCAATTACTAGTAACATTGTTATAATTATACTATTGCCCTGTCACATAGTTTGTTGTAACAAATAATGTTATAATAGTATATTGGAACAATGTTACAATGTACTATGAAGGTCTGGTAGAACTGGGCTGAGAATCTGTCTGGTCCTGAGCTTTTCTTTCTTGGTAGGCTTTTGATAATTGATAAACCCTTAGCCAAGCTAACAAAGAGAAAGAGAGAGAAAACTCAATTACTAAATTCATGATGAAAAAGGAAACATCACAAAGGATACTACTGAAATATATAAGACAATCATAAAATATTTCGAAAATTTACACTCTAATAATAGAAAATCTTGAGGATATCAATAAATTGCTAGAGACATATGGCCTACCCAAATGGAATCAGGAGTACATAGAAAATTTCAACAGATCAATTTCAAGCAATGAAATTGAATATGCCATCAAAAGCATACTGTTTAATGTTCTTAAACTAATAGGGACTGACTTACCCAGGTCACACAGCAATTCCCTCTTTCTCTTAATCAATAAATATGGATTTCTTCACTTTTTAAAATCTAAAAAAGATGGATGACAGTGCCTTCTCTTCCAGGATCACAATGACAGCATTAATGACTTTTATTTTTGTTCCCAAGTAAGTAATCTGTGAGAGTGATGTCACCAGATTAACCTTCACCAGGGCATCCTAGCAACCAATTTGGGAAAAAAAAAAAAAAAGAAAAAAAAGAAAACATTTTCCTATAACAATTAGGAATGTATGAAAAAGAAACAGTTTGATATAAAAATGTAAAATGGCTTTAATCTGCTAAAAAGGAAGTTGAGAAACTTGCACCATATTCTGTTTACTATGAACCTTAAACCACATACATTTAAAATATTGTTAAATAAGAAATATAATCACAGAGATTTTTTAAGAATATTTGCTTTTGAGAGAAAGCGCTCAGTCATGTATCATCACAATAGAAATATTTTATTGAGCCTAATGTGAGAATTAGGATTATGCTATATTCTTTCTCTGCCATCCAGTGGGAGACTCAAATGGTTTGTCTGAGTTTGTGTAGATTATTTGTCATCGTTTCCCCCAACTTTTTATTTGTATCAAATCAACTACATTATACTTAGTAAATGGTGCATATCAAATTATAGGTTGAATGTAAAACTAAAGCAGAGAAAACAACATCTAATGTTAGAAATAACTTTATGGTAAGATATGCTCAAGTTTCTAGCTCACAGTACTAATGACATCTGTGAGGAATTCCATGGATAAAATATAGTACTTTTTTTAAAAAAAAAATTTTATTTGTTTTAATTAGTTATACATGGCAGTACAATGATCTTGACATATCATACATTTGAATCAGATGGGATATAATTTCTCATTTTTCTGAGTGTACAGGTTACAGAATTGTTGGTCATGCAGTCACGTATATACACACGGTAATAATAATGCCTATTTTATTCAGCTGTTCTTTCATTCCCCCTTCCCCTCCCCTCCCATCACTTCTCTCTACTCAATCTAATGTGACACACTTCTTTTTTTTTTTTTCCTCACATCTTCATACCTGAATTCTGTATAACGATGAGGGTCTCCTTCCCTCTTCCGTGCAATTCCCCTTCTTCCTCTGCCACAGTCTGGCTGGGCACAAAATAACCGAGCCACCATCAAAGCCTTGTAGATTCAAACAGCAACTCTTTATTCCCGAACTCTCACCAGCACTCTACACGCACGTTCTGGGAAATAATACACTCCCTTCACCGGGCTCTGTGTCCCAGTTCTCTCAGAACCCCGCGAGAACTCCACAGGAACTCAAGGAGTGGGCACCTGAGGCAGCAGGATACGCCCTATTCCCAGCAGGATCCACCCTAAACCTGGAGCCACCCTAATCCAGCAGGATCCACCCTAAACTTGGAGCCACCCTAATCCCTGAGCAGGGTCACCTTAACCAAAAATGCCATGTCATTCCTACTTGGCTATGGCTCTCAGCATTCCTCCCTTTCCCTCCCACCTCACTTCCCTATCTAGAGGTAGTCTTCTTCTCATGCTCTTCCTCCCTATCCCATTTTGAGCCCCCCCCCCCCCCCCCCCTTATATCAGAGAAGACATTCGGCATTTGTTTTTTTGGGATTGGCTAACTTCACTTAGCATAATCTGCTCTAATAGTACTGATATTGATAAATCATTATATTATAGTCTGATGACACATCCTGATTTATTCAGCCAAGAAGCTCCTGAGGGCAGAATTCTGAGATTTAAGTAGAATATAATGACTTTTCATATGCTCTCTCCTCTTTCCTCCTCTTCACCCTTCTCTGAATGATGAAATTTTACCCATTTTCAAGTGTCACATATCCTCTGTCAAACTTGCCTTTTGTCACAGTCTGCCTGTATACAGTGGATACACAGACACATAAACCCTAGCAGGACTAATTGGTCCCTCATTTTTGCTTGCAGTATACTTTGTTCTCACCTTTCTTTCTTCCCTTTTCCTTTCTTTCCCTTCCCTTCCCTTTTCTCTTTTTCAAACAATGAATCCAGGGACTCATACATGTTAGACAAGTACCCTACCATGGAGCTACATCTCCAGTCCTTTGTTCTCCCATTTCTGTTACTATATTAAATCCTGTTGTAGCATCCATAGGTTAGTAGACTTGCTTAAGGACAAGGGTTGCACCTTGAATGAGTGAATTCAGGTCTTTAGGGAGTCATTAATCACTTGGCCGGTGGTAGGATTCACTCACATTCCATTCCCAGTGACTGGTCTGGGAACTGATGGAAAATTATAGTGTGTGAAATACAGACACCAAGCCTGGGTAGTAGAGTAGGGAGTGACAGGTCATCAGGAATAGCTTTTCCAGCGGGTAGGTCATGATCCTTCCCTCTCTGTACCTCTCCCTCCACCCTAAGTCTTCCTCTCCCCTAACAATAAAGAGATGAAAACCTGAAGAGACGAACATCTCACAGTTGGTGACTTGGTATGTTGCACTTGCACATGCTTATGGGTGGCAGTGATGGTCACAGAGGACTCAAGTACTGATAATGACAATACATGTAAGTGAAGGAAAAAAGTACTGGACTCTCTCTATTCCATAGTGTGTATTCATATGCAAATACAGCTCAGAGATCTGGCCTTTCTGGGATTTCTCTTTTACTAGTTTAGGTAGACATGAGGGCTCTTCCCATGACCATATTCCAAAAGAATGTCACTCTTCCTGGAATCCATGGGAGAGCCATCATTCACTGACCACTCCCATCTCAAAGAGCTACTTCATCTCCAAGCTCCCACAGAACTTACTGATATGGTTGAGTCCTAGTAGATGGCATCTTGATTTGTTGTTCCATTTGTATAGGGTCTTTTGATTAAAGTGCAAGTCCCCTGAAGGGCCATCCATATCTAATGCTTCCCTTCAAAGTTCCCAGAACAATAGAGTAAGAATCTTCAAGTAAAACCCTGGTGCATATTCTGAGCCTGGTTACCTGAAAATCAAATGCTCAAATTATTATATTATTTATTTATTTTACACCCACTCTCATATCTCTAATGTGTATTTCTCCTTCTTTCCTGTACCCAGTCCCTCTTTAACAGGACTTGATCTTTTCTAGGGTCAGAGGCACTATGGTAAGTGAAGTCCAGGGCCGAATAAGGTGAACAGATAGAACCCTGCACCAGAGACAGCCCAACACTGCATGGACACGTATTCAGAGGCTACAGAAGGAAATAAAGCAATAAACACAAATTGTATCAGAGCTGTTAGGGTCATAAAGTGTGCCGCAACCATACTCCCAGTCAAGGTCAGCTTGGAGCTAACAGAAACTACATGATTAACACTATCTCCTTTACTTCCTAATTGCAGATGTGAAAGACACTCCTCCTTTTCTATCTGTCTCCTGGCCTGGTGAGAATAATAAAAGCAACTTAAACCCATTTGAGGTTAAAATTGCTATTCTCACTCCAGTCAGAATGGCCATTATCAAGAATAAAGTGATAATAAATGTTGGTGAGGATGTGGGGAAAACATACACTCATACATTATTGGTGGGCCTGCAAATTGGTGCAACCACTCTGGAAAGCAGTATGGAGATTCCTCAGAAAACTTGGAATGGAACCACCATTTGACCCAGTTATCCCACTCCTTGGTATATACCCAAAGGACTTAAAATCAGCATACTACTGTGACATCAATGTTCATAGCAGCTCAATTCACAATAACAAAGTTATGAAACCAACCTAGGTGCCTTTCAACAGATGAATGGATAGAGAAAATGTGGTATATATACATATACACAATGTTACTCAGTCATAAAGACGAATGGAATTATGGCTTTTGCTGGTGAATGAATGAAACTGGAGACTATCATGCTAAGTGAAATAAGCCAATCCTCAAAAGCCAAAGGCGAAAAGTTCTCTCTGATATGGGGATGCTAACACACAATAAGGGGATGAGGAGAATAGAATTTCATTTGATTAGACAAAGGGGAATGAAGAGAAGGGAGGGGGTGAGGTTAGGAAAGACAGTAGAATGAATCAGACGTACTTTTCCTATGTTCATGTATGAATACACAACCACTGCTACTCCACATAGGAAGTTATACTCCATGTATGTATAATCTGTCAAAATACTCTACTGTCAGGTATATCTAAAAAGAACAAATAAGATAATTTCAAAAATTGCTATTTTTCATGTTGACAAGTTTCATTTTACTGAGTTGGCCATAGTTCAGACTGAGAGCACAGGACAAGCTTTCCTTGAGCATCAACATGAGAAGAAATGAGAGTCCACAGAGAATGGGTGAGGCCACAGATGACCAGCAATGCCATCTAAAACTAGGAAGCTGTTCAGGAAAACTGCAGACAGGGAGAACTGCAAGCAAGGGAGCACTTCCAGCATCCTGGTGCCCATCTCAGAAAAATGGCACCTCTCTATTTTCAGTGAGTCCAAGATGAAAACTTTGGAGCCTTAGTTTCTCTTTTCTGTAGATTGTTCCGAAATATATCGTCTTCACTTCCCACCACTCCAGGGCCGTCGACCCAATCTAAGCCAGACCTGTCCCACTGGAACCACTACAATAGCCTCCTAACGGGTGGCCCTGCTCCCACTCTTGCTGCCACCCCTTCCTCCTCCAGACTGTTCTCCACACAGCAGCCAAAATGATCTCGGCAAAACATTAGTCTTCTGTTATTTAAGGCAACAGTGCTTACTGTAACGAGGAAACACCCAACTTGGAGTAAAATTAATTTTATTTCCTGCTCAGCTCGTTGTCCCATAGGCCTACCTTGTCATGCCAGGCTGGGAGAGGCTAAGCCCACTCAGCTCAATATTGGAGTCAACATCCCGGTGGTGGAAGTGGGGAAGAGAGTGCAAAGCAGGCACTGCTCCTTTGATACCTGTGTCCAGAGTGACCCATAAATCACTCCTGCTCACATTCTGTGGTGAGAGTTCCTCCATGATCTTTCTAGAGGCAAGAAGAATCCCAGATGGACAGCTGCTCTCCTTTCCTGCAACTACTCTATAATTCTGTACTGGCAGCTGCCATCATCTCTTAAAATGTAAGGTAGGGCCCATCACTCATCTGCCTATAGCTACACATGAGTGTCTCTATTAACTCAGTGAAAAATCTAAAGCCTCCAGATTCTCATGATCTGGCTCCCCACCTTCTCTGGTCTCAAGATGCTCCAGTGTTCCTGACCTTTCTGATCCCTACTATTTCCACTTGGGCAGGTGCTGTTTTCTCTGCCTGGAATATTCTTCCTCTAGATCTCCTTACAACCCATTGCTTTCCATTGGTTAAATAGTTAGAGTGTGGGACCTAGGAATCTGCATTTAAACAGACACCTAGTCACCCTGATGCACATGATCGATGGCCCATATTTTGGGAAGCTCTGGCACAGTAGTTAAGAGTATGAACTATGGGGTCAGAGACTGCTGGGTTCAAATACTGCAGAGACACTAAGACTATAACCTTGGGCAACTTGCCCTCTTTATGATTTTCTCACGAAATAAGGGTAAATACAGCTACCACTTCATTTGATTGCTGTAAACTAAATGAGGTCAAGCTAAGAACATAGCAGAGGACCTGGAGCATGCACAATAAGTTGTATCAAGGATATTTTTCAGACACACCATGAAGCTTTCCAAAAAGTGCAGATGGCCCTGGAGAAAAGAAGATGTGAGAAGTGATTCTTTAAGGGGAACTGGGTGGCTCCTGGTACATGGCTTGGATATGCTTCATGGGGCTGTGGAAGGCCATCACAGAGGGTGAAGGAAGGAAATGGCATGTCAGACAAGTGCTCTGAGATGCTGTATTACAGTGACTCTGAACTGTGAAGAAAGGTTAGGTCTGGAACAGACAGCCTCATGGAGAAATGGAAGATCCGATTATAGGGATTGAATAAACAGACAAGTTAGAGGAGACAAAAACTGAAAGAAGCCACAAAAGTAGGCTGACAACATGAAAACACATATGGGGGTGGGGAGTGGCTGAAGGAAAATACGCACAATCTCTATGTGGACAGGGCCCATGGCAATGGGAGGGCACTGATTCTCAGGTTATCACAGTTGAAGGGAGAACTGATGGCATCAAGTCAAACGTTGCAAAGACGGTTTTAGAAACTGTCCTTTGAATTTTCCATGAAGTTACCATTAATATCCTAGCTAAAAGTGGCAGCTTCTAGGGACAGGAGTGGTACAAGGAGTAGATGAGCAAAGTTTGATTAGAGTCAAAGGGTGAGATGGTTAAGAAGTTGATGTAAGGTATATATTCAAAGATCATGAATATCAAAGTGAGAAATCAGAATTTGGCCACGGGTAAAGTTTGATTCTTGCGTGTTTGCTAATAAAAAGGCACCATTCACATATCCAGAGAGACCATGTGCACATGGTCTCTCTCTCCCACAAACTTCCCATATACGTCCTTTTATTCTGTATGCCCCTTACACTCTGAACTGACTGTTGACCTAGTTTGAGTGTTATGAATATTCTGTGTTGGTCAGGTGAATCCTGGTTTTATGGGGCTAAAGCTTATATTCTTGGGTTGATCCTTTTAAAGAAAAAGAACATAAAATTATAGTTAGGTACCAAAAAAACCATATTAATTAAGGATAAGAAATGGATTCACAATAAATTACCAGAGCCTTAGACATCCAGAACGCTTTCTTCTGATATCTCCTTAGGCAATTTGCCAGAAAGGCCTACATAGAAATGCAATCAGATCCCCTTCCCAGCTCCCAGAACATTCTATCCCCCTGAGCAATGCTCAAGTAAGGGACCCAAAGCTTAAACTTCAATTATTTTACAGCAAGCCTGCCTTCCAGTTAGGGGTTTCTCATCTGTACTGAACTTTTCTTCTTAATTCTAAGGTGGGGATGCTCTAATATTCTACTAACATGAAATGTGTATGTGTCCTCCTTTCTACAAATCCACTGTGCATCCTTTCCTTGAAGGGGGAGGGAGACTAAACACTGCCTTTAGGAAATAATCCTGTAGAGGGCACTGCCCCTGGCAGTCATGGCCTCAGAGTACCTAGCAGAAGACTGACTTCTGGGCTCTTCTAAAATATGTTGCTGCATTCCTATCAGTACAAATACTGTCTGAGCACCAACCATAACTTAGGGAAGAATTTGCTTTCTGTTTCTTCTATTAGCTGGTCCACACTCACTCTGTTCTCAGCTCCATCCTATCTGTGCTCCAGGAGGCTGAGCCAGAGAAATATCCAGTGGCTCCCTCTGAGTCCAGATCATAGTTGAGTTTGGCCATGAGGAGGCACCAACAGAAGGAAAGTGAGGTGAGTTATTTGTTCCCCTGACTCTCTTGCTTTGCCCGAAATTTCTCCTTTCAGTCCTTTCCAGAGTCTGGGTAAAGGTCTGTCCCCTTGATCTTCAGACCCTGGGGGTGGTATTGACCCTGATCACAAGCCTAAGGGACTATGCCATCATTTGCTGAAACGGTTTCCTTTGACATGGTCCATACATTTGTAAATAGTTCCTTTATTAAAGTCTCCTCAAATTACCCAGTTTGAATGCTCAGCTACTGTCTGCTTAGACCTTGACTTATAGAATAGAATAATTAGCAAAGAGGAAAGAAAGCCTTCAGAAACTTTGGTTGAGGTGTCCCAAAATAAATAATGAGTGAGGAGAAGTAAAAAGCCTTAGCTGACCCTGAACACAACAGCTTATGTATTGTAAAAGCATGGTCAAAACAAGAACATGTGATTTCCTTCCATACTGGCAGGTGGAGGTACTGGATAAGCAATCTTAAAATCAAAGACTGAGAGTACACCATGATGGGTGTGAAGACAAGAGCTCACTGTCCACAAATCACATGCTTCTCCAGTCTGGAAGGACCTTATGAAACAAAAGAAGCCCTTCTGTTAGTTAGGTGGGTTATTGAATAATCTCTGGGTGAACAGTGACTTGCAGAAGTAGGAGAACATTATTACAATGGCCCGTTCTGTCACAGGGGCACAGCTAATTGTTCAAATGTACTGAACAAAATCTGTTTCCTTCTAGCCTTCACTGGGTCTATTTCTTTCTTTTTTGAACAATGTAGAGCCAAGCTTGATTCTTCTCCGGTATGGCAGGCCTACAGGTATCTGAGGACAGCTGCCAAGTTTCTCTAACTCACTCAGGGGGAGCACTATTGACACATTCCTCATGACCCCAGTGTCTTGAATGACCTGGCTTATTAGTGCTCCTATGAGAGTACAGAGTCCAAAAGTGGACATAATACTCCAGCTGGTCTTCTGCTTGAAAAAAACCTTACAACTCTCAATTGGGTTTGCCTCCTTATTCCTCCCCCATTACTCCAAAAACTATTTCTCTTACTTCTGGGACACATTTAAAATTAATCCATTCTCTTCACACCCACAGCTGCTACCTCCTTTAACTAGGCTAAAATTATCTTCTCCTCTCACATCATTTCCTGTTTCAAATGCCTCTTTTATAGCTGCCCGTGGTTTTTTTCCATCATATTCCAGCTTCTTGATTTGATTGTCACTGCCTGACCCCAATCATTATTTTTATTGCTTCCTGATTTTCTTCTTCTCTTTTCTCCTCCACAACTTTGTTCCCTGTCACCTCAACTGAATATACTACTGATTTCATACTGACCTTCATTTGAAATATTCAGCCATTTTCATGATTTTTCCAGGCAGAAGCTCCTTCATATAACTACTTCATGTTTAAAATTTAGAAGAAACACACACACACGCACATACACACACTCCAGACAATATTTTCTCCTTCAATGTTCATAAATATCCCCCATTTTAATGATGTGATCACATTTTATTAATTAAATACTGGTGTCAAGAATAAACTCTTAGAATCAAAATCGTATCTTACAATGTACCATGAAAATGCAAAGCCAATGTACCATGAAAATGCAAAGCAAAAATTATGTAAAACACATAGACTCTGATGTAGCATAGAAATAACACTTGAAATAGTATTGATTGACAGTCATTTCTCTGAAAGATACAGCATATCAATCATTCAAATTATGTATGAAATTCTTATAGAATATTTGTCATATAGGGCTCATCTATATTTAGCTTTATTTCTCATTGAAAGGGAAGGCTATAATTCAGGTCCTTGAGTTTTGATGAAAAAAATCTACTCCATGCCCTTGCTTTGAAGGATAGGAGGAGCTAAACACTCAGTACTGAGCATTTGCTATCTATACCTGTGTTTATCTCTGGACAAAAGCCAAGCTTAAAAAAAAAATCCAAACAGAGATACAAAGACTGATAGGGATGTCACAATGTTTGTCTACCAGAATTCCTTTGATTACATTTAGACAACATTCATATTGAAGGAGTTTGAAGTCCTCTATAGTTATCACCTTTAGAATTTTCATAATAGTTTCTTCAAGCATATAGAAACCAGAGGGATTATATTGTCTCTTTAAGTGGAGGCAGCAGAGTCTTATCCCTGGAGTCTTTCCTCTTGACATGTTGCTGGTCTGCCTTATGTCAAGGTCACACATTAAGGTACTGGTGTGCCAAGAAAAGAATCCTAGTTTAATGATCCACCCACAGATCTGGCTCCCTCCCATATGTATCAAGTCAGCCCTAAGATCCTGCAAAGTAGGATACAGACTAAGGCTCTGCTTACATAAATTCACTGGATTTTCTATTAAAACATTTCTGGGGGGAAAAATCAAACATAGAAGTAATGTATGAATTCTAGTCACATAGTAGGGAGCCTTCAGGCCCCATTCTTCCTTGATGTAGTAAGAGAAGACAAGGATTACCAGCAAACCTTATGGATTTGCTCCCTATCCCAACCTGCATCTCAGTTCCTTTCCCAGACTCTAACCCTATTCTGGATATTTCTAATAGGCAACTAGTAAGCCTGCTGCTACCCTTCTCCTGGAATTAAAAGAAAAAAGAAAAAAAAAGATTCCATGGATTTGAAGTAATAACTCTCTTTCATTCCACAAATTGAGGAGTTTGGAAAGAACCATGCAAGTATGTGACCAATGAGGAACATCCCTCCCCATCTATCCTAAAACAATGTAGAAAGCATGAGCAACCTCTCTGGCACCATCTGACAGGGGTGGTTCCTGAGAAGGAGTCTCCTTGTTCCCTGAGTTACTTGACTGATGCTTCTTCCATCAAGTAACTCATTTCTACTGATGTGATAGTCACTTGGGGCTAGGTCTTCTTCCTTTCTTGCTTGTTTTCTGAGAGATTCTTGGAAAGAACTAGTCTTTATTGACCTCTTCGCCTTTTCTGCTTTAGACTTTTGAATGTGCCTTCCTGTCCTACCATCCCACCAACTTTGGAATTGTATTACCAACTCTCCTTGTATTACCAATGCCTGCCCAGGATGATGTATTTTATTGCAGGTAAATTATACTTCAATGAAGATGATGCAGATGCATCAAAATAAATAAGTGAATAATGTTTTAACATTCAGGTTCATTTATTATTTATGAATGGTGAGACCAATAGGCCAACAGATGGTGCCACTGAAAAGCTTGGTGGTCACTCATAGTTCCCAAGAGGAGAGGGCATGCCACACCATGCAGGGACACATGGGGAAGCCTCAGGGTTGGTGAGAAGGCAGAAGGAGTGAGGGGATATGTGGGGAAGAGCCTTAGTTATAGTGTCCCTGGAAAGGAACAGGCCAGGCAAAGTAAGCAGCCTTCTGATTGATGTGAATAATTTCAGTGGGCTCTGGACTGTAGAAGCTTTCTGTAGTTACCTTGTACCTGTCTATGGGGCAATGAGGACAGATGAATAGTGTCCTGGAGTATGATATCTCAATAGAGAAGGTCATGGAGGTGTAGGCTCTGGTTTGGTTAGTTTGCATGTGAAAGTCATGCTAGCAGGAATGTCTTTCTTTAACAATTGGCTAGCCCTGGGAAGGGCAGTCCCTACAGATGTCAAAGTTTCAGAAACTTAGAAAATAAAAAGACATCACTAATACAGATAGAGGAATGTAAGTATATATAAAATAAAACAAATGCAGCAAAATATTGATTGTAGAATGTAGGTGTTAGGTAAATGGGTTTCACTCTACTATTCTTTTGTTCTGGTATGCCTGAAATTTTTTATAATAAAGGTTGAAAAAATACCCTGCTTCTTTAGATATCGAATCTCTTGTTGTGGCTTATTAAAGCTCTGGGTTTTTCCACTCTTGTCTCACCTGCTTGGATTCCTGACCTGCTTGCTCTGAACATTACTGTTCCCTGAATTTCTTAGTTCTGACATTCAACTGATCTTCCTGATCAGCCAATTTTCTTGATTCCTCAAAGCTAGCCAAGACATCTTATTGCACAAGGTCACTGAACAGGCAGGGCCAGCCTAAGGCATAATGTGAATTAGGGGAGTTCTGTATTAAAGTGCCTTTATATACTTACACACATTCTCTCCCAGACCCCTGCCCAACACATACACACAGGTACCTGGGTTATAGATAGAATTATGTACCCCTACATTCACATGTTGAAGTCCTAACCCCTCATGCCTTAATGGAGCCTTATTTGGAGATAAGAACTTTACAGAAGTAATCAAGTTAAAATGAGGTCATTAGAGTGGGTACTAATCTGATATGACTGGCATTCTCATAAAAATTGGAAATTTGGGTACAGAGACACACACAGAGGGCAGACTTCATGAGGAGATGTGGGAGAAGGTAGCCATCCATCTACAAGCCAAGGAACTTCAGGGGCTACCAGAGAAAGGCCTAGAACAGATTCTTTACTAGTACCTTCAAAGGGAATGTGGTCCTGCCAATGTGGTTTCTGTCATTATAAGCACTTAGTTTGTGGTATTTTGTTAAGACAATTCTAGAAAGCTAATGCAGCCACCATAAGCCCTCTCCCTCTTTTCCTAGTTACCCAGGGCTCTTGTGTCCTCTATGATACCCCACCCAGACTTGTAATCACAGGCAGTATATTAAGTACTCACCCAATCAAACTCTAACTTTCCAAGTGACAGCATCTTAGAGAGCTTTGAGGGAAGAACTAAGATCTTAACTAAGCTAATTCAAGCCAAAGAGTAATGATCAACACCATTGGAATGCATCATAACTCTTCTGTAAACGGCCCAGATGCTTGTTAATTCATAAGAATGAGTGTATATGATGAAATCTCAGGCAGCAAAAGAGATGGGAAAGGAAAATAATCTTAGGTGGAAGAAACATCTCATGGTTTTTCAAATCACTTCAGTTTTATGAGCATCTGTTTTTACTCAAAAATACCCAGGCTGACAAACAACTTCTCTCAAACAGAAGGGAGAACAGTAGAGTAGAGGAAGGGCCAGGAGGAGGGAGAAAAGGAGGTAAATGGGAGGTACCAGGGAATGGAAGCCACCAAATTGTGGTATTTGCATGAATACTATGTAATAACAGATCCCACTATTATATATAATTATAATGCACTAATAAAAATACTTTTAAAAACTTTGCTCCCAGAAAAAGTTACAGCTCACTGCATAGGTCAACACATAATGTCTAACCTCCTCCAGGGAGTCTCAGTGTTTAAAGGTATTCTAATCTATAGTAAACCATCCAAAAAATTCATCTTACCATAGCCATCCCCTGCCCCACTTTGCTTCTGTACTAATACTGGAATGCTGAGATCAGAATGTTGTGCATAAAGATGCTTTTCTGGTTCTGTTTGCTAAGGGAGGAGGAAAGTCAAACTTGCCTCAGCTTGCAGAGAAGTGAAAAATGTCTGCATAAAGGACTGGGTACACATTTGTCACACGTGGCCAAGGGAAAGTATTTGGCAGAAACAAGCAACAAAAGTGCAAAAATAAAGAAACTACTGTTTTCTGCAGCTAACATAATCATTATTATTAGCGAAGATTGACGTCCAATTTTAGAAAAAGTGTTTATCAATTTTAATTTTTGAAAAATGAAAGCAACATCCTAAAAAGAAAAGCTGTTTCTAATTCACTTCAATGCCTTCAATGAAGGGTGCTTATCTTTTTAGGGATGAAGAATAAGAGGCAGTGTGTAGTATCGTCCTCCTTGTAAACCATAGTGGATTTGAATATTGGATTATATGGTTCTGTGAACACAATACGTATAGTGTTTATGTAGCGAAAACTCTTAGAAGAGTGTCTCAGCAGAGTAAATACCATGTAAATTCTGGTTAAGGATATAAAGGTAGACAGTAAGAAGCTGAATACCTTCCCATCAACGTTGAGGAATAATCAGATGAAGCAAGAATTCATTCGAAGCAGGATAAGCAGCTCTGGTAAGACTCTGGCATTTTCTGACCTGTCATAAAAGCTACCCAACCTAAAGCAGGAAAGCTAAGTCAGTGGAAATCTTATCACTGGTATCTTTCCTTACTTCCTTTTATCTCTTTCTATGATGTCTCTGCTCAAAGTGCTGCACTTCTCCAGGATCTAATTTCTGTCCAGAGGGAAGACAACAGCAGTGTCATATAGCAGATCTGTAAACCTATATACCATGTCACCTCCCTGATCTCTGGTGACTTTCATTCAAAGGTCAAAAGTGAAATTACAGCTATTCTTTGATTAGTAATATCCATCTGGCTTAAGTGGAAGAATTAGCAGGATTCCACTCCAACCAGGCACTCTTTGCATTTGGCATAAAAAAAGAAGCCAGCTAATGGAGATATCAACCAAGTTTTAAAAATATTATATGAAAGAAGTATAGCTTAATGGAAGAGTTGGAGATGGAGATAACAGATGGCAACAGAAGCATCTATCTAACCTCATTAGGCACAAAAGAGAAACAGGTTCCTTATATCTTGGTGTGGACAAATTCCAAAGATGCTAGTGTTTCTTGATTGCTTAACCTGCTTCTCTAAAATTCGTAGAGTACACTCATTCAGATGGGATTTGGGAGAGTGGCATCTGCTTCTCCTCTTCTGATTTGTTCCCCCTAGGTAATGCCCCCAGTTATCTTCCTACTGGGTCATTTATCAGAGTCATAAAAAAAAATGCAAAGGTATTGGTCACAGAAATTTGGGATGAGAGGAGACCTTAGAAGCTATTCAGGGTTCCTCCTTTCCTTCATATATAGTATAAGAAGGCCCACAGAAGTCAAAGGACTTACATAAGGTCACTTGGATTGAATAATGTCAGCACCCTTTAGAGATTCCAAGAATTAAGGAATTTCTCACCCACATAATGAACTTAAGGTGAAAACTGTTTGTTTGGCTAACACACATAGTATTAAAAAAATAGCAAAGTGGGATGACAATGTTCTACAGACTGCCACTGTCACTGCCACATTGATCTCTATATAATTGAGTTCCTCCATAATTAGAATACAGTAGTCCTTTTCTATGGTTTCCCTTTTTATTGTTTCAATTACCTACAGTCAAACTCTGGTCCAAAATATTAAGTGAGAAATCCTAGAAATAAACAATTCATAAGTTTTAGATTGCATGCCTTTCTAAGTAGAGTAATGAAATCTCATGCCATCCCACCCTGTCCTGCCCAGGACCTGAATCATACCTTTGTCTAGTGTATTGACACTGTGTACTCTAGGAATTTTAGAGAAGCAGGAGTGTCAGTTCTAAACCCATTCTCTGGGAAGGGGAGAGAGGCTGGAGATTGAGTTCAATTGTGGAGCCAATGACTTAATCAATTGTGCCTACCTAATGAAGCTCTGATAAAAACTCCTGAAAAATTAAGGTGGGGTATCTCCTGGGTTAGTGAACATATGGATGTGATGTGATGGTGATGCTCCTGGAGAGGGTATGGAAGCTCGGTGCCCATACCCTTATACCTTGTCCTGTGCATTTCTTTCATTTGGTTATTCCTGAGTTGTAGCCTTTAAGATAATACTGTAATTGTAAGTATGGCAACTTCCTGAGTTCTGCGAGTTGTCTTTGCAAATTGTTGATGATGATCACAGGTCATTGGAACCCCCATATTTGTTGTCAGCTGGTCAGAGTGTGGGAAGACTGGGGCTAATGTCTAAAACAGAAGCAGTCTTTTGGGACTGAGCTCTTGACTTATGGTATCAGTGCTATTCTAAGTCAGTAATGTCACATTTGAATCAAATATTTGGATCCCCAGTTTGTGTCAGAGAATTGTCATTGGAATGAAGTACCTATTAAATTTGCTATTTCTTGTACTTTTGTAATGGATTCTGAAGGATTTTCTATATTTTCATGTGATCTGAAAATACAACAGTTATACTGCTTTCTTTGAAATCTGTATATACTTTTTTCTTGTCTGGCTAAACCTCCAATAGAATATTGCATATAAATGGCAAAAGTAGACATCTTTGTCTTTTTACTGATCTTAGTATGATTTCAGCTATGAGTTTTTGGAACTGCTTTTTGTCAAGGTTGAGGAAATTCAGTTCTATTCCTAGTTTATTGAATGCTTTTAGAATTCAGGATGTTAATTTTGTCAAATGCTGTTACTGCATCTACCAAAGTGATTGAATCTTTAATCCTAGTGATAGAGTATACTTCATTAAATTATTTTTAGATTTTAAATCAGCATTCTTAAAATAAATCACTTTTGGTCATAGGGCACAATCCTTTTTATATATCATTGGATTTGACTTACTGGTATTTTGCTGAGGACTCATAAGTTCATATTCCAAGAAGAAGTGAGAAAAAGATATAATTATATTGTCTACTATAATTACCTATGCAATTACATTTTTCTTAAGGCAGGTCTGCTAGCAATGAATTTTCTTTGCATTTATTTATCTGGGAATATCTTTAATTTACCTTCATTTGTAAAAGATAGTGCTGCAGGATATAATTCTTGATTGACATTTTTTAAAATGTATTTTTTTTAGTTGTAGTTGAAATAATATCTTTATTTTATTTATTTATGTTTACTGCTGAGCCATAACCCCCAGCCCCTTGATTGATATTTTTTTTTTTACTTTTAGTATTTCAGACATGTCATCCCTCACCTCTGGCCTTCACCATTACTGAAGCAGAGGTCAGCTATAATTAGAATTCTCTTGTACATGATATGTTGCTTTATCTAACCACTTTCAAGAGTTTCTGTACTTTTGACTTCCAACATTTTTACTATGACGTATCAAGGTATGAATTTCTTTGTATTTCTCCTAATCTGAGT
Organism: Marmota monax; assembly: GCF_021218885.2. NCBI lineage: Eukaryota > Metazoa > Chordata > Mammalia > Rodentia > Sciuridae > Marmota > Marmota monax. Next base: position 23,679,730 of record NW_026692781.1, read on the forward strand.
TCTTTGAGCTTCTTGGATATGTAAATTTGATGATTTTTTTAAAATGAATTTTGAAGTGTATAGCCATTATTTTACAGTATTTTTTCCTTCTTTCTTTTTCCCTTCTCATTCTTGTACTTTGAGATAAATACAAAATCAATGTGCTTTGAACCAGATCTCTTCAATTTAAACTTGAATTATTTCCAAAGCCAGGAATAGTGCTTATTCTGTATGTTCAGAGCTCAGCACCCTAGCTGCAATTAGAAAAAGTTTAAAAATCTCAACAGGAAATAGTCACTTCAGAATCTCTGGAGCTGGAAGTAGTAGTTTTAAAAGTTCACTAGATGATTGCAATGAAAAACCAAGACAGGCAGTTCTTTCTAGATTGTACATGATTTTTTATTTTTGAAAATCTTGCTCACAAATTACCCTTTAAGTTTCTATCCTTAGTTTAAAATATTTCTGTATATCTATGCCAGGCTTCTAAATTGACTATGCTATTACCTTATAACTCACACTCTGCTTATTTTGCATAAGTTATACCTTCCCATTTAGACCACAAGCTATAATTTCCAACACTGACATTTTTGTTTCAATAAGTATTTAGTATGCATACATTTTACTGACATATTCCAATAGATAGCTACCCAGCAGGGATCCTGGCAGAAATTTAGCTTTACATGGATATTCCTGTTAAATTGTTGAAGGTGGTTTAAATGAGGTCTGTCTGGGGGGAGTAAGAGATTTTTGAAGAGATCTTATTCTCAGCAAGAAAATTAGGGTGAGGTAAGGAATTTATACATTAATTACAGAAAAAAATACACACACACACACACACATGTATGTATGTTAGAAATTGTGTAAGTCACCTTTAGGTTAAAATTTAAAAATATATAAGATAATCAACTTACAAAGAAAAAAGTTTTATTTTGTCTCATGGTTTTAGAAAAAGTTTCAGTCAATGGTTGAATGGCTTCATTGATTTTGTCCCTCTAGTCGGGCATCATGATGGGAGTGTGTGACAGAATAAAGCCACTCATCTCATGCCTGGAAAGTGAAAGAGGAAGACACTGGGGTCCCATGATTCCCTTTGAGGGAATGTCTCCCATGGATCCTCATACCTCCCTCCAGGCTCTACTTCCCAAGTGTTCTACCATCCCTCAATACCATCACTGTGGGGGACCAAGCTTTTAACACGTGGACCTTTGGAGGCACTTAATATATAAAACTATAGCAACATTTAATATATGTAAATAATCTTCATGCCAATTAAAAATTGGATATCCTAATTTAAATGGCTAAAAGATAGCACCAGGAAAATTGCAGAAGAATTAACAAATATGGAATGCTCACTAAAATTTAAAAAATTCAAATTAAAACATTTCAGAAATGGAAAAATGAAAAGGATTAATAACATCCATTCTAGTGATGATGATTATCCTTATTCACAGATAATGAGTATCTACTAAAATCATAATGTCTATTCACTATGGATTTACAAATTCTCCTAAGAATTTATCCTAAGGAACTAGTACAGGGATGTTTGTGCCAACACAGCTCATAGTTAGGGAACTGGAAACAACATTGGAGTTCATCAAAAAGGATTTGATTATGGGACACATATAGGTAGTAAATATGTTCCTATAGTGAAGCAAGGTAACCTATCTGTCATCTCACATAATTATCCTTTTATTTGGGGTGGGGTTGTTTCTATGGCAAGAGCATTTAGCATGAATACCAAATACAATACAATTGTATTGCCTATAGGGCTCCTATTATACATTAAATCTTTTCTTTTTTGGTACCAGGGAATGAACTCAGAGGCACTCGACCACTGAGCTACATCTCCAGCCCTATTTTGTATTTATTTAGAGACAGGGTCTCACTGAGTTGCTTAGTGCCTCATTTTTGCTGAGGCTGGCTTTGAACTCGAAACCCTCCTGCCTCAGCCTCCTGAGCCACTGGGATTTCAGGTGTGCACCACCACGCCCAGCTATACATTAGGTCTTTAGACTTTGTCCTACCATTATTTCTTAATCCATTTATCTGAGAACAGACATCTAAGTTATTTCCATATCTTGAGTCTAGCCAGTAGCACTGCAATAAACATGGGAAATTTAATTCCATTTTTATACACCACAGACTGGCAAGGCCTGGGGAAACTTAAGTTACAGATAACTATATGGTTTAACAACAGATTTTAAGAGATTTATATGTCAGTTAAAAATTTCATAGTATAAACTTTCCTTTTATTTTGTGATTAATAAAATGTATTGTTATTTATAATATCAAAAAAATCAAAGTTCATCAAACTTCCTGAATTCTTTGATTATGATACATCTGACAACACAATAATTTACGGCCATTCAAAAAACAGTAACTAGATCTGCACCTGACCCCTGACCTGTTGCACAAGCTATCAAAGGCTGAAGCCGTGTGTGATTACACTACAATATCAGACAGTGCCAGGGTCAACTCAGGAACTAATAGTCAGTGTAGTCCAATTCTATTCATATGACCATATGCCTCCTTGTTTTGAAACAAACCATAAACTGAAGGAGTCACTTGTTCCAGGTTCCCTAATCTTTTTTTTTTTTTCCTCAGTGTACTTAAAGTTTCATTATCCAAACTACAGATGGAGCCAGGAGTTTCAATCATCTCTCATAGTCCATGTTTTACCAATTTTAATGACTTCAAGGCAGGAGGTTAAATCTGGCTCCCCCTTCGTGTGTTTGAAGAATCACTTCCTTTGCTTAGTTAGGATTTGACCTTGAGAACAACTGTTTTCTCCTTGAGCAACACAGTAGCCAAGTTTTGGAATCAGCTTAGGTGCCCATAAAACACATGAGTGGATAATAAAACATTACACACACACACAGTGGAGTATTATTCAGCCACAAAGAAGAATGAAATCCTGACATTTGTTAAACAATGGGTAGAACTGGAGATCACGTTAAGTGAAATAAGCCAGACTCAGAAGGATAGGTATTGCATGTTGGAATCTAGAAAATAAAATGATGACATGAAAGTAGAAGGGAGACCATTAGAGAAAAGGAAAGGAGATTGGGGAAGGCAGGAGAGGAGAATAGGGGGAATGATGGGGGTGGGCAGAAATGATCAAAATATGTTCTATGCATGTAAAACTATGCCGCAATGAAACAATGGTACCCATTAATCGGTATAACTGATGTATAATTAATTTGTCCTTAAAAATACCAAAACAGTTTCTCAGGAAAGAAGGCAAAGACTCTGAGAAGGAAATCTGAGAAAATAAAAAAGGAAAGGGGTAGGGTAGATTAAGGCAGAAGCAGGTGGGGGGAAATGAAAGATGGGGGAGGGAGAGAGGAAACCAAAAGGAGAGGAAAACATCAATATTTAAAGAAACAGAAATGTAGAGGCCAACAGGAAAATCTCCATGGTATACCTATACATGGATATTATTCATACCTTCAAACCCGGCCATTTGGAATCCTTCCCCTATGGCCAATAATTAAGGGACAAGTCTTAGCCTGTGACTTCCAGTCTTTCTCAGAATTGTTTTTACTAGTTCTCTAAATCAGCAATGTGACTTTGAGCAAATTCTCCTTATTCTTCTTTTAATTGTGGAACATTAACTACACAGAATAATGTGTTTCATGGTGGCATATTTGTATGTCATTATAACTTAATTTGGTCAATTTCATTTCCTAGCACCTCCCTTTGTCCTCTCTTCCTCCCTCCTTCTGATCCTTTTTTTCTACTCTAATGGTCTCCTTTCTGTTTTCATGAGCTCCTTCCTCCACCCCCTTTATCTCTCTAGTTTCCACATATGAGAGCAAACAAACAGCACTTGTTTTCTGAGTCTGGTTTATATCACTTAATATAATGCTGTCAAGTTTTATCCATTTTTCTGCAAATAGTCTAATTTCATTCATCTTTATGGTTGAATAAAACTCTTTATCCATTCATCTGTTTACAGACCCCTAGGCTGGTTCCATAATTTGACTATTGTGAATTGTGCTGCTATAAACATGGGAATGCATGTATCTCTATAGTATGCTGACTTTAATTCTTATGGATAGACACTAAGGAATGGTATAGCTACACACACCATGATCAAGTTGGTTTCAATCCAGGAATGTAAGGATAGTTCAACAATGGGAGCTGATAAATATAATACATCACATAAATAGAATTAAGGACAATAATCACATGGTCATCTCAATAGATGCTGAAAAAGTCTTTGACAAAATTCATCACCCATTTATGACAAAATTCCTGAAGAAACTGGGGATAGAAAGGAAACTTATCCCAATATCATAAAGGCTAAATATGATAAAACCAAAACTAACTTCATAGTGAATGGGTAAAAACTGAAATCATTTCCTCTAAAATCAGGAACAAGATAAGGATTCCCACTCTCACTTCTCCTATTCAATAAAGTACTTGAAATTTTAGCCAGAACAATTAGGCAAGAGAAGGAAATAAAAGGATACAAATAAAAAAGGAAGTAGTCAAATTATCCCTGCTTGAAGATCCTATACTTAAAAGATCCTAAAAGGTCCATCAGAATACTCGTAGAACTGATAAACTAGTTCAGCAAAGTATCTGAATACAAAATCAATCACTTTTCTATATACCAATTGTGGAAGGCTGACTAGCGCGTGACTGGGTCTGACTCTCCTGCTGAGCGATGTGGTATCTGATGGTCATGTTGCTGGATTACCTTGCCCCCTACAGCTCCATGGGTGGAGCTATGCTCACCTGTTCCTTTGTGGTATTATCCCTTGCCCTGTTTGGTATAGAATGTTCCATGGAAGTGCCTTTTGTGTGTCCCCTTCTCTTACTGTGCCCTTGGGTGTGGCCTACCTAGATGTGAGTCAACCTGCTGACAGCAGACATCACAAGCTAGACTGAGCCCCCTGAAACCTGACCCCTTGCCTCATTTGAATAGCTTATCTTCAATAAAAGGGGTTAACGGCACACACACACACACTCTCTCTCTTTCTGTAGACCCTTAAGGTTAGAGGAGCCGTCACAGTACCCCCCAAAGGAAAAGGTATTCTGTCTCTTGTATGGTTATTTTGCTCAGCCCAGTTATCCTAATTCCCCTGGAGTGACCCTCGAGTGTTTTAGTCGCGTGCAACCCAGCAACCAATAAAGAATCTACTGAGAAAGAAATCAGGGAAACAATTCCATTCACAATAGCTTAAAAAATACTTAGGTATAACTAACCAAAGAGGTGAAGACCTCTACAAGGAAAATTACCTAACATTGAAAAAGGTAATTAAAGAAGACAGCAGAAGATGAAAAGATCTACCATGTCTTTGGATAGGAAGAATTAATATTGTTAAAATGCCATACTACTAAAGCAACCTATAGATTCAATGCAATCTCCATCAAAATACCAATGATATTTTTCTCAGAACTGGAAAAAATTCCTAAAATTAATATGGAAGAACAAAAGACTCAAAATACTCAAAGTAATTCTGAGCAAAAGGAATAAAACTGGAAGCATTGCAATATCCAACTTAAAATTATACTACAGAGCCATAGTAACAAAAACAGCATTAAAAATAGACACATAGACCAATGAAACAGTGTAGAAGATACAGGCACAAACCCACACAGCTACAGTCATACAATTCTTGACAAAGGTGCCAAAAACAGCCTCTTTAACAAGTGGTGCTAGGAAAACTGGATGTTAATATGTAAAAGATTGAAACTAGAGCTCGCTCTCTCATCCTGCACAAAAGTCAACTCAAAATAGATCAAAGGCCTAAGAATAAGACCAGAAACTTCACAGCTGGTAAAAGAGAACACTCCAATATGCGGACACACTCCAATATGCGGACATAAACAGCAACTTTCTTAACAGGACTCATAGATTAGGAAATAATACCAAGAATCAATAATGGAATGGGATCAAACTGAAAAGCTTCTACACAGTAACAACAACAACAATTTTACAAAGTGAAGGTAGAACCTAAAGAATGCGAAAAAATTTTTGCCAGCTTCTTTTCTGAGAATTAATACCCAGAGTATATAAAGAACTCAAAAAAAGTAACACCAAACAAACCACAATAACAAAAGGAACAACCCATTCAATGAATGGGCAGGTGAACTAAACAGACACTTCTCCAACAATGTGAAAATGACCAACAATTACATGGAAAAATGTTCGACATCTGTAGTCATCAGGGAAATACAAATCAAAACTATATCGAAATTCCATCTCAATCCAGAATGACAATCATGAAGAGTACAAGTAATAATAAATGCTGGCCAGGATACAGAGACAACATAACACTTAGACACCATTGATGAGAAAGTAAATTAGCATAGCCACTATGGAAATTAATATAGAAGTTCCTCAAAACCTAAACTATGATCCAGGAAATACTTCTTTTATTTACTTATTTATTTTTTTAAATTTATATATGACAGCAAAATGCATTACAATTCTTATTACACATATAGAGCACAATTTTTCATATCTCTGGTTGTATACAAAGTATATTCACACCAATTCATGTCTTCATACCTGTACTTTGGACAATAATGATCATCACATTCCACTATCATTAATAACCCCATGCCTCCTCCCTTCCCCTACCAACCCCTCTGCCCTATCTAGAGTTAGTCTATTCCTCCTAGGCTCCCTCTCCCTATAAACCCACTATGAATCGGCCTCCTTATATCAAAGAAAACATTTAGCATTTGGTTTGGGGGGATTGGCTAACTTCACTTATTATCTTCTCTAACTCCATCTATTTATCTGCAAATGCCATGATTTTATTCTCTTTTATTGCTAAGTAATATTTCATTGTGTATATATGCCACGTTTTTTTTTATCCATTCATCTATTGAAGGGCATCTAGGCTGGTTCCACAGTTTAGGTATTGTGAATTGTGCTACTATAAGCATTGATGTGGATGTGTCCCTGTAGTATGCTGTTTTTAAATCCTTTGGTTATAGACCAAAGAGAGCGATAGCTGAGTCAAAAGGTGGTTCCATTCCCAATTTTCCAAGAAATCTCCATACTGTTTTCCATATTGGCTGCATCAATTTGCAGTCCCACCAGCAGTGTATGAGTGTACCTTTTATTCAAACTAAAAAGTGTCTTCTCAGCAAAAGAAACAATCTGTAAGGTGAACAGAGAGCCTACATCTTGGGAGCAAATCTTTACCCCTCACACATCAGATAGAGCACTAATCTCTAGGGTATATAAAGAATTCAAAAAGCTAAGCACCAAAAAAACAAATAACCCAATCAATAGATGGGCCAAGGACCTGAACAGACAGTTCTCAGAAGAGGATATACAATCAATCAACAAATATATGAAAAAATGTTCATCATTACTAGCAATTAGAGAAATTCAAATCAAAACCACTCCAGTCAGAATGGCAGCTATTATGAAGATCCAAGAAGTACTTCTAATGTGCTTTTTGTTCTTCTACAAACAGTATAGAGGCTTGGTGAAAAATAATAAAATACTGACAAACAAAACAATTCAAACATTATATTCTTACTATTCACGACTACACACCTCTTAGGGTATTTTGCCATATATTTCAGATGGTAGCACTGTCTCTCGTTGATGTTGCTATCTTTTTTTTTAAAGTTCAGTTCAGTTGTCCTATAGATTGGTCCACCTTCTTGATATGTCCAGTCAATTCTACCTTTAGATTGTTTCCCTGTTACTTGAATTAAGTACAAATGGAAATCATACTTCAAAGTTTGTGTATTCCTTTTTTTTTAAATTCTTGAGTAAAAATTCATGTAACATAAAATTTACTTTTAAGCATTTTAAAATATGCAATTCAAATGGAAGGACCCCCCTAATTGTTATACAAAATTACATATAAGAGGAAGTGAGGGGAAAGGGGAAAAAAACACAAGAGAGAGAAATGAATTACAGTAGATGGGGTAGAGAGAGAAGATGGGAGGGGAGGGGAGGGGAGGGGAGGAGGGATAGTAGAGGATAGGAAAGGCAGCAGAATACAACATAAACTAGTATGGCAGCATGTAAAAAAGTGGATGTGTAACCCATGTGATTCTGCAATATGTATACGGGGTAAAAATGGGAGTTCATAATCCGCTTGAATCAAATGTATGAAATATGATATGTCAAGAGCTTTGTAATGTTTTGAACAACTAATAAAAAAAATAAAAAGTAAGAAAAGAAAAAAATATGCAATTCATCAGTTTTTAGTATATTCACAATATTGTACAACTATCACTACTATCTAATTTCAGAATACTTTCTTCACTGCAAAAGAAACTCCATAGTATATCAACACTTTCCTCCCCCCATTCTCTGGCAATACTAATCTACTTTCTGTTTCCATGGATTTGCTTATTATGGAGACTTCATATTAATGGAATCCCATAATATGTGGTCTTTTGTCCCTGGCTTCTTTTAATTGGCATAATGATCTCAATGTTTCATTTATTTTGCAGCATGTATCAGTACTTTGTTACTTTTTTATGGTTGAATAATATTCCGTCATATCCCATTTTATTTATTTGTTCATCAGCTGATGATGATTCCACTTTTTAGCTATTACAAATAATGTTGCAATGAATATTCTTTTTTTCCCCCATTGAGTAACCTTTATTCTATTTTTTATTTGTTCTTTTTATATATACACAACAGTAGAGTGTATTTTGACATATTATTCATACATGGGGTATAACTTATTCTAATTAGGATCCCATTCTTGTGGGTTGTACATGACGTAGAGTTACACTGGTCATGTATTCATATATGAACATGGAAAAGTTATGTCTGATTCATTCTGCTCTTTCCTATTCCCATTCTCCCTCCTTCCCTTCATTCCCCTTTATCTAGTTCAATGTGCAATAAGTATTTCATACTTTTTTTGTGAACACATGTTTTCAATTCTCTAGGGTATATACCTATGAATGGAATTGGGTCATATGGGAACTCTATTTTTTTGAGGAAATGCCAAACTGTTTTCCATTATTTTACATTCTCACCAGCAATGAGGGTTCCAATTTCTCCACATTCTCAGCAATACTTATTTTCTTTTTTTAAAGCAATATTTTAATCCTAGTGAGCATGAGATGGCATATCATTATGGTTTTGATTTACATTTTCCCAGTTACTAATGAAGTTGAACATCTTTTCATTTGCCTATTGGCTGTTTGTATATTTTCTTTGGAGAAATGCCTATTCATAGCCCTTTGCCTATTTTCAAATTGTTTTTTAAATATATATTCTGGATATATATTTATATCTGGAACTTTATCAGGTATATAATTTGCAGACATTTTTTTTTCTCATTCTGTAGGTCCTCTTTTTACTTTCTTTATAGTGACCTTTTAATTTTGACGAGCTCCAATTGGTCCGTATTTTTGTTGTTGTTGCTTTTGCTATTGGTGTTATATTTAAGAAGCCATTGTCTAATCCAAAGTCATAATGATTTATACTTATGCTTCCCAAGAATTTTTTGGTTTTACTGTAATATTTAAGTCTTTGGTTCACTTTGTGTGGATTTTTTAAAAATAAAAAGTATGATGAAAGTGGTCTGAGTTCATTTTTTTTGCATGTAGATATCCAGTTTTCCCAGACTATTTGTTGAACTTCATATATTCTAATTAGATAGTTTGACCCAGACCACATCATAGGTTATGTTATGTTAGACAAGATCATCTTACTCTTCACTCTCAGCTCCAACTTTATTTTATTCATTTATTTCAACTGTTGATTTTATTTGAATTGAGCCATATCTTGTATTCCTCTGCAATAATGAAACCTCAAATGTTACCTCAGATGACTAAGGGAGTGGTCATATACCACCTCAAAGAAGGCAGCACACTTCCTTGGTGAGTGATGTTTATAAGGACACATATACTATTCTTTTCCCTACATTTGTTTGTTCTTCTATTATTTTATTGTGGCTATTCAAGAGGCTGATATGATAATAGCCCTGGTTATAAAGTTTCATGTTTTAAGGTCATGGCACTAAACATGTGTGCTAAGTCCAACCTCTGGAGATAGGTGAATTATGACTGGTAGAAATCGAGGCAGGGTTTTTCTGAAGCTTTGGGAATGTTCAGAGGGAAGAAGACCAGAGGAGACTAAGAAGAGACAAAATAGCTATTTCTAAGAATTTGGATGACTCACTCATAGAACTAAGAAAACAGACCTATTTTTTACTGAATAGAGAAGTAAGACTAATGGGTGGAATTTAAAGGCAGGCAGATTCCAGGTCAAAATAAAGCAGCTGTCTTGAAAATCCAAACTTTCCAGAATAGAACAGGCAGTGAAGCATAGAGCGTCTGCTCTCAGAGGGGTCCCTCCAGAGGCTGGTGGGCCACCATTTGGGAATGCTGCAGCAAGACTCCTGCATTGAGTTAGAAGTGCTTAAGTCCTCTTTCCTACTGGAGAGCCATCATTTAGAGTCATCTTTGCCTTCTTTTTCCAAATTATTGAACTCTATCCCCCATTCTGCCTCCTTAATGTCTTATATATTTATCCATTTTCTTTTTTATCTATGCTGACACTGGGGCTAAAATCTACTAGTTCTCTACATAAACTCCATGCTCAAGGCTAACTTTTAAGAGTAATTGCTTCTACCTCCATCATCATTGTGATTTCCATTATTTCTCAACATTCTGCTTCAAATCACCTGCAAAGGGAAGCATTTTCTTGTCCAGTCAAGCAAAGTCTTTGACTACCTCTGTTGAACTTGATATCTTATAGAAAGTTCTGTTATAGCAGTCTGTTTACACATCTGTCTCCACTACTAAATGATGACTTCCTTTGTTAGTCAGCTTTCCATCACTGTGACAAAATACTGAGATAAGCTACTTAATAAGGGAAAAGGTTTATTTTGACTCATAGTCCATAGTCACTTGACCTTGTTACTTTGGGCCTGGATTAGCACTGTACATGTGGTGGGGAGGAGGCCTGTTCACTTCATGGCTTACTGGGAAGCAAAGAGAGTGACAGGAAGGGACCAGGGTCCCAGTTTCCCCTTCAAGGGCACACTCCTGATGACTAACTTCCTCCCAGTAGGCCCCACTTCTTAAAGGTTTCTACCATCTCCCAAAAGAGTCACAGTCTGGAAACCAAGCCTTTAACACAGACGGCTTTGGGCAACATTCCAAATCCAAATTATAGCACCTCCTTCCGGGCAAGGATCATGCCATATCTTTGTATTACCAGCACCTGACAGTGTTTCCTATAGTAGTTGCTCAACAAGTATTTGGTGAGTAAACAGATCAATGAATGAATCAGTAAGATTCCACATTTCTATTGAGTCCTTTGAGGATCAAAGGACCTGGTGACCAAGGCCAGTATTTTTATATGTAAAGTAGTATGTCTCACTTTTAAAAAGTTATGTTTTCCATCTCTATCAATCTTTCCCACTGAAGTAATGAGTTTTCTATGAATGATGAAAAGGAAGTATTTACTACAACAATAAAAAAAGAAAGAAAAGTTATTGTAATGACCTTTTGGCTCTGACAAGTTCTATCTGAAGACTTAACATTGATGAAGTGGGGGGAGGTATCAGGACAATAAAGGATATCACCTAAGGGGAAGAATAAAAGAGCAGCAGTAATGAACACATAGGTTAGAGAATGTCACAACGGAGGACAAGGATGGGTCACAATTCTGACTACATATATACAGAGTCATTTTGTGACCCACTGATTAGTGCCATCTTACAGCACCCTGGGAAGTCCCATTCTGTGGTCAGGGAGAGTACTAAGGGGCACAGCACTATTCTTGAAAGGCTCCATGAAGAGCAGGCAGAGGAAGACTAACCTAGAGATCTGTTCTAAGATGTTCAACTGCTGATTCACAGCCTCTTCCCTGTCCTGGCATAAGCAGAATCTCCTTGTTTTTGTGCCAGGGGAGGTAATGTTTGGCTGTCTTGGAAAGTAGAAAAAAAACGTATCATGTATTCATTTCCTTTTACAGTGTCTCCCTTCTTTCTACCGACCTTGCCATCATTTCATCTAACTTCCCTTCATTTCACTTGTTTACCCAGCCCTCTCCCTCATCTACAGCACCCCCTAAGGGCATCTGGGGGCTGTCATCTCCTAGCTCTCCCTGGGCCCATGGCACACCATGTTTGTTCTCTGAAAATTTGGCTTAACTAGTTGGAGCTAAATTACTCATGACTGACAATGGATTTGATTCCTAGGGTGTTATTCTTCCCACACATACCTTCTGTCAGAGATTTTCAATGGCTTCATCAAAAGGTAGAGTAAATATTAAATACAAAATAAGGGAAAACATTTGAAAAGTGAAGTCACACTAAGCCTTCCTTTTAAAACGGAGGCCTCATCATTGAAAAGCTTGAAATCTTTAACAAATAGTTTTCATATTTCACATTTCATTAAAATAAACAGAACACACAGTACTTGAAATTTCCATTTTACTTTAATGATTTTGATAGCAGCTGTTGTTATTTGGGGAGGAGTATATTTGTCAAAGCAGCTAATCATCTTGTATTTTTTTTTAAGCGGAATGTAATGAGAATTTGGAAATCTGCCCAGTATGCTTTTTGAGAAACAGTGATGGTTGACATCTCTGTTTTGTGCCTCTTCCTGACACTCCCTCACAGGGGCACACCCTGCCTGTCTCAGGGTGAATCTAAAGACCAATTGTTGTCTCTTACTTTAATGACAGAGAAATGTGATTTCTCCAAAAGACACTGAAGGGGAATCAAATGCAGCAGGCATAAATTATTAACTGCTGCTCTTATGAACTTACTCTTCAAGAATGTGATAGTGGTTGCTTTCAATGGTGCCTGTAAATTCTTTCCTCTGTGTTGATGGAAAGAAAAGAGAGAAGGAAAAAAAGGAGGAGAAAGAAAGAAAGGGAGGAAGGGAGAAAAAGAAGAAAAGAATAACCTGGCTCCTTATTATTGGACAGGTCTGTGTCTTTGAGATGTCAATATTCTGAAATAAAAACTTCTTGGAATACTTATTTCCCCTGCAAGATTTGGCCAAGGACAAAGATTTGGCCAATCAATATTGGTAGTGAATGCTTACTTGATTTCTTATATTTAAAGAACAATTATGTACATATTTCCTCATCTCATTTTACCCTATGGCTTTGTGTAAGGGAGTCTGAAATAACAACTAAGCATTTGCTTTTCCTCTCTATAAAGAAGGATGTTTTTCTCATTTTTCTCTTACCCATATTATTTGACATTATTAAAAAACTATACCTGATCACGAGCTTTGATGGGGATGAACTACTGAAATGTCTTAGGGTCTATTTAGTTCTTTTGGCCATTTATTGATTGGGTTATTTGGGTTTTTTTGGTGTTGAGTTTTAGTGTTTTAGTTAAAGTATTCTTTATATATTCTGAATATTAATGCCGTATCTGAGGAGCAGGTGCAAAGATCTTCTCTTATTCTGTAGGCTCTTGCTTCACACATTTATTTTTTTCCTTTGTTGTTCAGAAATTTTAATCTGATGCCATCCTGCTGTTTGATTTTTTATTTTATTTCTTATGCTTTAGGAGTCCTGTAATGAAAGTTGGTTTCTGTGTCGACAAGTTGGAGAGTTAGGCCTACATTTTTTTCTAGCAGTTTCAGGATTTCTGGTCTAATTCCTAGGTCTTTGATCCACTTTTAATAGACTTTTGTGCAGAGTGAGAGAGAAGAAACACAAGTGGTCAGCAAATATGAAAAAAATGTTCAACATGTCTAGCAATTAGAGAAATGCAAATTAAAACTACACTGAGATTTCATCTCATTCAGGTCTGAACAACAATTATCAAGTTTTATACAAATAATAATAAATGTTGGAAGGATGTGTGGAAAAGGTACCTTCATGCATTGTTAGTGGGACTGCAAATTAGAGCAATCATTCTGGAAAGCACTATGGAGATTCCTCAAAAAAACTTGGAATGGAACCACCATGTGACCCACTTTTGGGTATATGTGTTTAAAAGTTTAAAAAATCAGCTTACTACAGTGTCACAGCCACATCAATGTTTATAGCAGTTCAATTCACAATAGCAAAGCTATGGAACCAACCTAGGTTCCCTTCAACAAATAAATGAATAAAGAAAATATGGCATGAAAATACACAATGGAGAGTTATTCAGCCATAAAGAGGAATGATATTATGGCATTTGCTGATGAATGGATGGAACTGGAGACTATGTTAAGTGAGATCAGCCAGGTCCCAAAAGTCAAAGGTCAAATGTTTTCTCTGATATGCAGACACTAATCCAAAATAATTAGGGCATTGAGGATTGAACCCAGTACCTCACACATGCTTGATTCTCAGCATCACATTAAAATAAATAAATTAATTAATTAAATAAAGGTATTGTGCACATCTACAACTAAAAAAAAATTTTAAAAAGAGTAATTAGAGAGAGAAATGGGTAAAAAAAGGGAGAGCCAATCAAATCAAAATAGAAGAAAGGCCAGTAGAGTTAATGAAGGTGATTGGGGAGGAGGAAGAAGGGGCAGGAAAAGTGAAGAACAATGGAATGAATCTGACCAAACTTCTGTATGTACATGCAGGGGTGTGGCACAGTGGGTCCCAGAATCAAAAAAGAAAAGAAAAGAAAAAATGTTGAGAGCCACAGCCAAAGGGGCCCCAGCAAACTTCCAGCTGCCAGCAAACTTCCAGCTGCCGGCTGATGATTGGCTCACAGCGGCCCCAGCAACATCTAGCTGATTGGCTCCTCTGCGGTGATGCTCATTGGGCTGTTTCCCTGCCCTTTCAGACCACGGAGCTGCTCATTTGGGGACTTTTTTGGCTCTGCCCATGCGACCCAGCCAATCGGCCTCAAGAGCAGGAGGATGGGGGGAGGTGGTGAGGCTTGTGGTTGAGAGAGAGGCTTGTGGGAAGCCGGTGGTGGCAGTTGAGGCTCTGAGGGTTTTTCCTGAGGAGTTGTTTTGTTTGGTGTGTGTGGTTCTAAAATTAAAGTTAGTTTCTTTTGACAAGTGGCTCCTGATTGTGCCCAGCCAGACTGCGGCATTTGGTGGCTCGCACGGGGAGCGACTGAGGGTAAGTGATAAAGTAAACTGCTTGCCCCTGAGGGCAGGGCGAGAGGATG
This sequence comes from Marmota monax, assembly GCF_021218885.2. Lineage (NCBI taxonomy): Eukaryota > Metazoa > Chordata > Mammalia > Rodentia > Sciuridae > Marmota > Marmota monax. The sequence goes on from NW_026692781.1 coordinate 23,694,756, forward strand.
GGTAGCCATTTTAAGATTCCTCTTTTGTTTTGCTTCACTTTTGTTTTAAGTTGCCTGTCCCTGGAGAAGAGTGAGATGGAAGAAAAACCGCTCACATCTGAGGAAAAACTATTTGCGTCTGAGGAACAGATAGGGAGAAAGGCTATAATGACTTTTTGTTGTTCCCTTTTTATTTCATTCTGTCTCGGTTTTGTTTGGTGTTATCTTGTTGGGTTGTATTATAGTAGAAATATGGGATCAGAAATTAGTAAAAAAACAAACCAAAAGAGTGTTAAGTAAATTGTTAGAGGAAGGAGGCATCCCAGTAAAATCAAGAGCAGTCAGGGCATACGTTGATACAATACAAAAATGTAGCCCATGGCTTTTTAAGGAGGAGTTGTTAAATATATCACAATGGAACCATCATGGTGAAGATTTAAAAAGAATAGAAAAGAAAAGCCCAGGGACTCTGCCAGTTGGCACATTGCCATTGTGGACCTTCGTATCTTGTTTGCTTAGTCCAAAGCCTTCAGTTCAGACAAAGGTAGAGGAAGGAGAAGACATATTGATTCAAGTAAAAGAGAAGGTCTCTCAAGTTAGTCAGACAGAGGAAAAAATTCAAGTAAAAGAGAAGGCCTCTCGAGCTAGTCAGACAGAGGAAAAAATTCAAGTAAAAGAGAAGGTCTCTCGAACTAGTGAGACAGAGGAAAAAATTCAAGTAAAAGAGAAGGCCTCTCAAGCTAGTCAGAGAAAGAAAGTGTAAAACAGAAAAAGCCATCAGGGGGAAAGTTACAACAGGAGACTGCTACTAACACCTTTCTATCACCAGAGGGTATAAGTGTCCAACCAACAGCACCACCTCTACAGGAGACTGCTACTAACACCTTTCTATCACCAGAGGACGTAAGTGTCCAACTAACAAGGCCACCTCCATATGCTGGGAGGCCCCCAACCCCTGCAGTTGATAGTTGGGATCCTGAGACAAGATCTCAAATATTAACATGCCCTGTATTTGAGGCAGGAGGGCAGCGAGTTTACCATGCTTTAAGTTTCAAAACAGTGAAGCAGCTAAAAGAGGCTGTAACAACCTATGGTCCTCAAGCACCCTTCACTGTAAGCATGGTCGAATCCATTAACAACTTGAACATGACGCCAGCAGATTGGGCTGATATGTGTAAAGCTGTGCTAAATGGAGGACAATACCTGTTATGGAAGGTTGCCAATGAGGAATTTTGCAAGGAGACGGCTAGGCGAAATGCAGCAGCTGGTTATCCTCAGAGAAATCTAGATATGTTGTTAGGAAAGGGACCTTATGAGGATCAGCAGCAACAAATTGCATATGATCCTGGTGTATACGCACAAGTTGCTGTAGATGCAATTAAGGCATGGAAGACTTTACAAGGACATGGAGGTTTACAAGGTCAATTATCTAAGGTAATACAAGGAGCTAATGAACCTTATGCTGAATTTGTAGATAGGCTTATTCAAACAGCTACCAGAGTTTTTGGGAATACAGAACAAGCAATGCCATTACTAAAACAACTGGCTTATGAGCACGTGAATCGTTGGTGCAGAGATATCATTAGACCATGGAAACATGAAGATTTAAACACATATATTAAATTATGTAGAGACATTAATGAACAAGAGCAAGTTGTGGCAGCTGCAGTAAAACAGGCTTTGGATGCCAGGCCAAGAACATGCTACAATTGTGAACAAACAGGACATTTTAAAAGGAATTGCCCCATAGGAGGAGGGTTTAACAAAACTAGGTATCAAAGGAGTAGAATACCAGGTATTTGCCCACGATGCCATAGAGGGAGACATTGGGCTAATGAATGCCGTTCTCAAACCACCATAGAGGGTACTCCATTATCAAAAAATGAACAAGGACCAGGTGTTTATCCACGATATCGTGGAGAAAGGCATCGGGCTCCGTTGCCAAAAAATGGACAGGGGGGCCCAATGCTCCGGGGCCCAAAACCACAAATATACGGAGCACTGGAGGAACCCAGCAACCCCATCAGGGTAGTGCCCAGGACACATTGTCCATCAGATCCCTCATCAGACAAACCAGAGGGAGCGCAGGGTTGGACATGTGCGCCTTCCCCAGATCAGTACTAACTCCAGAGTTGGGAATTCAAATCATTCCCACGGGGGTAAAAGGACCTCTTCCCAAAGGAACAGTAGGCTTATTATTGGGACGCAGCTCTTCTACTCTAAAAGGACTTATGATAAGTCCTGGGGTAGTTGATCCCGATTATGAAGGTGAAATAAAAATTATAGCCAGTTCTCCAAAGGGTATACCAGTAATTTCACCAGGAGATAGAATAGCACAGTTACTAATAATACCAAGCCTACATGATAAATTTTCCAGTCGTGCTGTAGAAAGAGGTTCCAAGGGATTAGGCTCCACAGGTGTAGATTGGGCTATGCTTTCTTTAAATTTAGATTCTCACCCCATGCTAAAACTAAATATTCAAGGACATGAATTTAATGGGCTACTGGATACAGGTGCAGACCTTAGCATCATCTCTCGTCAAGAATGGCCAAAACATTGGCCATTACAACAAGCCACTCAAACGCTTCGAGGCCTAGGAGTGGCGACTAATCCCCATAGAAGTGCAATGGTATTAGATTGGAAGGATCCTGAAGGATGTGAAGGAACTATACAGCCATATGTATTGGATCATCTTCCTATAAATTTATGGGGGCGAGATGTCCTAGATCAATTAGGTTTGACATTAACAAATAACATCAACCAAAATGCACCCACTATTATGACTAGACAAGGTTTTAGGAAAGGAAAAAGATTAGAAAAACAAGAACAAGGTATAGCAGCACCAATACAAATAGATCAAGGAACAGAAAGACATGGGTTGGATTTTCAGAAAGGGCCACTGAGACAATAAAAATTACTTGGAAATCAGGAAGACCAGTATGGGTTCCTCAGTGGCCCCTGACTAAAGAAAAGATACAAGCAGCCCATGACCTGGTCAAACAACAATTAGCGGAAGGACATATACAACCTTCTGTATCTCCCCATAATACTCCCATTTTTGTCATCAAAAAGAAATCTGGTAAATGGAGATTATTGCAAGATTTAAGAGCCATTAATAATGAGATGGTTATTATGGGACCTGCTCAATCAGGGATTCCTCAATTGTCTGCTTTGCCAAAAACCTGGTATGTTTTAGTTATAGATATTAAAGATTGTTTTTTTTCAATTCCAATTCATCCTGAGGATAGTCCACGTTTTGCATTTACTATCCCTGCACTGAATCATGAAGGTCCTGATCAGAGATATGAATGGAAAGTACTCCCTCAAGGGATGGCTAACAGCCCAACTATGTGTCAAATTTATGTTAACAAAGTAATCCAGCCACTTAGAAATCAAAATCCTGAACTACAAATATTTCACTATATGGATGATGTATTATTAGCACACAAAGATAAAAACACATTGCTAGAATGTTATGCCACACTTACAAACTTATTAAAAATTATAATCTAGAGATAGTAATAGATAAAGTACAATTAAATTTTCCAATTAATTATTTAGGAGTTCTATTATCCTCAACCATGGTCCGTCCACCAAAAATTCAAATACGAGTAGATGAACTCAAATCACTTAACGACTTTCAAAAGTTATTAGGAGACATAAATTGGATAAGGCCTTATCTAGGTATACCAACAGGAGAGTTGGGACCTTTATTTGATATCCTAAAAGGTCCATCAGATCCAAATTCACCCCGAATGTTAACGCCTGAAGCAAGAAAGGCATTAAAAATCATTGAAACATATATGGAAAATATGCATTTGGATAGAATTGATATAAGTTTGCCTTTATTATTTATTGTACTGCCAACAAAAAATATTCCTACAGGAGTATTCTGGCAAGAAGGTCCATTATTGTGGATACATTTATATGGCTGATAACCTTTTTACAGCAAAACTTTCTTAATAAAGGAAGCAGTATATAGATTTACATTCTGGGGTAAGTTCTTTGTTTCCTTGTGCACCAGAACTGTTAGTAGCACCAACTTGAGGTACTCTATAAAACTTAACTTACTTTGAGAAAGAAACTTAGTTTCTGACATTTCTAGGCTGTGTGACTCATTGGGATTTGCAGAGCTACCAGTTAGCTTTTGCTGTTTAATAAGCTATATTCAAACTTTGTGACTCAAAACAAATTGCAGTTTAGCAATTTGAACTGGGCTCAACTTTGTGGTTCTAGTTTTGACCAAGGCTCCATAGACCTTTCAGTTGGGCTTGCTGATACATCTGTGGTCAGTTAGCAGTTCAGCTAGAGCTGGCTGGCTAAGATGGTTCAATTAGAACAGTGTTCTGTTCCACCTGGTCTTTCTTCATGCTCAGGCCATCTTGAGCAGAGGCCACAATAGCAGAAGGAGAAGGAGCTGCAAGGTCTCTGAAGTCTGTGTTCAAAACACAAAATGTCACTTCATCACATTCTTGGGTAAAGCAAGCTACAAGAGCAGCCCACCTATCTTGGGAATGGGGAAACTGACTCCACTTCTTAATGGTATTGCAGCTATTTTTGTTGGTGTTGCAATCAACCACAGGAAGAGAAGGAGAAATTATTGCTTCTCTTTACTACCTTTATACTTCTTCAAACTTTGATCAAATTCCACTGTGTATTCTAGTGTTCATTGTATATACTGCTCAGTTGACCTGATCCAATTTTGCAGTTGTATGTGACCTGTATGAAAGACTCACATCCACAACTATGCATTTGGATCACAGTAAGAGCAACAGAACAAGAGTGTAACAGAACAAGGCTAGAAGTCCAGTGCTCACTGCTACAGAATTTTGTCTTTATAGAATATGAGATTGTTGGGCTGGGGCTGTGGCTCAGCGGTAGCACACTTGCCTGGCATGTGTGAGGCACTGGGTTCAATTCTCATCACCACATATAAATAAATAAAGGTCTATCAACAACTAAAAAAAAATTTTAAAAAAGAATATGAGATTGTTGCATTGTAAATTTGATACTAAACATTTCTATAGTTGTATCCCTGGGAGCAGTTTTGCAGAACTTATTGATCCATACAACCTCCAGTATAATCCCTGTACATAGTGGGTGCACCAAACTAATGAGATACACATTGAATGAATGAGATAAATTCGAAGTAACAAATAATATGCTTTAGGTGGCTTTGTGCATTTCCCTCTCCTATCACCTGGGTGATATACTTTGCTTAGTATGTGTGGTTACACATTTATGTATTTGTTACTGTGATAATATATGTGTGGATGTGTTCGTTTTCTTACAAACCTTTATTTAGGAGGGAGGAAAAAATAAATTAGGGTTGGAGACTCTATAACTCACTTTGTCATTTCTGGAAATTTCTCCTAAGGGCAGTGCATTTCCTCAGGGAAATTCGTGTCACACTGTATTTCCAGGGGATGAGTTCCACCCTATTTTATTCTGAAGGTGACCTGAGATGTTAGGTGCTTTTACCATAAAGTTTCAGAAGAGAAATAATGACTAGGGGAGCTGGGGTTGTGGCTCAGTGGTAGAGCAATCATCTTGCATGGGTGAGGCTCTGGGTTCGATCCTCAGCACCACATAAAAATAAATAAGATAAAGGTATTGTGTCCATCTACAACTAAAAAAAAAAAAAAGGATAATGACTAGAAATCTGAATAAAACATCAATTATTCATAAGAATATTTGCAGATGTAGTTGGGCATAGAATTCTTGAGTCTAAAAACCTGTTTACCATATCCATGTTGAAAATTTTGACTCAGTCTCACTCCAGGATTCAGGCTCTGACTTTCTGAGAACTCACATGCAAACCCCAGCTTTAGTGCTACCCGAATACCTTGGAGGCCATGTAATGCACAAATCCCAGCCATTTCCAGCCTAGAATTCACACTTGTCTTTGAGGATATTGACAATACCCTCACCCATCCAAGTCTCTCTCTGCTTGACTGCAAGAAGTCTAACTTTTACTAGGTTCTGCTACATAAGAATCCCTGAAAATTCCTAGGAAGGATATCTGTGTTCCATAAACACATCCTGTCTCGCCACCTTAGGCCATTGGCTGATTCTGAACTGCTGGTCTACTCTTCTGGGGGATAAAGTTCACAACTGTCAGCCTCCAAAACTTCCTCTTGACCACTTCACCAACACTCAGGTCCCAGCAATTCAAATCCCAACAATGGTTTCTGTATCAGGCTGTAATCCGTAATAGACTTCCCTGGAGGTTTAACAAGTAACAGAAGGAAACCTCTCTGATAGTTTGATACCTTATACCAGATGCAGTGGTTCTGAGTCCACAGCCAGGAACTTTCCACAGGGATCCTCAGGTGGACATCTCTCACTTTGTTCCCTGGCCTATCAACATGTTACAAGGATGGTTATGTCCCCTAGGAAGAGTTTTTTCTTGATCACATTGTCCTTTCCCAGAGTTTAAGCCCTATTACCCAAAAGGATGGAAGAAACATTTTTGCCAAATCCTATTTTCTACTCCAAGATGAACTTTCCCAGTGATAGAATGTCCAGGATATAAGAAATAAGCTCCAAAAACTAGGGACTTTTTCTCTTTGTCATGAACATATTCCAAGTGACTAAAAGAGTGCCTTGGTAAAGTACAGGCCTTCAATAATAATTGAAGAAGTGAATACCATGGTAATTTTTCTAAAAAAAATAATGAGGACTTATTAATGGCTACATTTCCTGAGTTCAGTTATTTATGTCAGAACAATACCAGAAAAACCTAGTCAAATAAGGAAATTTACAAATCCAGTCCACTCCCCTTTAAAGTCTCTTCTCCAACATAAGATAAGTGTGTTCCTCTTTGTCCAACTTGCTCACCACTTCTGACCTCCTCTTTGTGGATGCTCACCCAAGGTGACACAAAATCACCACTCAAGAACAGTTTTCAGATGCAAGAAAACCTAACTCTATGTTTAGAAGAGAAATGTTCTCCTAACAGATGCCATCTGAATCTACACATTTCCATCCTTGATGAAGGGAAATTTCCATCATTTTTTAAGTTTAACTCCTCAAACTCTTAAATCAATTCCAAATTGGGACTTGATTAACTTTCCATAAAACATCCAATATATTGATTGTTTCTTAAAATAAGCAATGATTTTCTTCAAGATGAAATAATGAACTCCACATTTAGAGAAACAGAAACTCTCTTCTCACTTAAAATTGGCAGTTTTCCCTTCTCATGTATCTTGGGGCCCAATTTCAGCAGAGCACCAACTGTCTGGGATATGTTGCTTTCTCACACTCTAGATTCTAGAATATAAACCAAACCCTGGTGAGTGGAAAATCCCATCAGAGCTCAGGGACTTTGCAGCAATCCACTTTTGCTAGCTTCTTCTTCTTCTTTTGTGCAAGAGTATCAGGGATTGAACTCAGGGGCACTAGACTACTGAGCCACATTCGCAGCATTTTATTTAAAGACAGGATCTCACTGAGTTGCTTAGCACCTCGATGTTGCTGAGGCTGGTTTTGAACTCAGGATCCTCCTGTCTCAGACTCCTGAGCTGCTAGGATTACATGTGTGGGCCACCGCACCTGGCCACTTTTGCTAACTTCTGAGTTTCTTCAGTGTGGTAGACTCTTGCTGCTTGACTATCTTTCAACCAGTAGCTCCATGTCAGTGAACTTCTGACAGTTCAACCAAAGGAGAAGAGTGTAATTTATTTCATTAAAAATGATGAGCTTTTCTCCTGTATCCATCATCTGTAATTTTTTTCCTGCACAGAAAATCATCACTCTTCCTCACTCTCCAACTGTTCTGCTCTCCATGAGCAGATATTTCTCTAAAGTAAAAAACAAGTTTCTAGATCTTACATATCTACCACAATGACAGAAACACAGATCTTTAACTGTGAGCAGCCTTGGGCGCTGTACTGAAATCCTTTATTGCATTTGGGTCACAGTCATACTTCCTACTGACTGTTTCTAGCCACAATTGAGCAAGGCAGGAATAGTCAAGCAGCTCTGCTTCTGAGAGACACTCCTCTGACAGCCACCTTTGATGCCAGGATTTTCTAATGAATTTGTCAAACTTTTTTTTAGAACTAACCAAAGTCTAAGGTGCTTTCTCAACTTTCTTTCTTTTCCTTTTATTCACCTGAGGATCAGATCTGAGTTTTAATCTGATGGTGCTCCTGGCCTTTATTCTCTATTGCCCTCTTACCTTATTTTGCTCTCTCAAAAGAGTATTCCTACTAAATCCCTTATATTTTGCTTCTATCTTAGGACCCGACTCTTGGGGGTCCCAAATGAACCACAGTGGTAATGAGAATAAGCTGAGAAAACAGGTGATTAAGTGAGAGTTTGTGATTGGTTCACTTATCATGTGGAAAAAAGGAATGTCATCCTGGTTGGCAGGTGGGCATGAACAGTACCTGACACAGAGTGGTAGAGGCTCAATTGCCAAAGGCTTCACTCATGGTGCACTGGGAAAATATCCTGGTGAAGGGAGTCTTATGGGAAGTGCAAAGATGCAGGCATTTGAGGCATGTGGAGGTGACAGTGACTGATGCCTATAGATAATCAAACATTTTTAGGACTATTAGATAAAGGCAGAGAAGCAGAGTCGACGTCAATATCAATATACTTAAGACATTACCAGACCACTGCTAGTGTGGATCTATGGGTTAGGTATTAAATTGGTCTGTTAAACTTTGTCTCGTATCTGACTCACTGGATTGGGGAATCTACCCAGTAGTTCTTCCTCAGTTCCTGAGAAATTGGCTTAGCAACTGGACTAACTCCCAATTGGAAGGGGTGGACTGTGGAGAAAATGTTAAATGGAAACCTCTGACCTGGACCCCTGATGAAATACTAGATAAGAAACAGTATCATATCTCAAGACTATGGTGGAAATTATTGCTGCCATAAAGACCGAAATGATGGAAGAGTGGCAATCACTCTATTTCTGTTAAATTCACCAGTGTGGCCTCTACAGAAACCAGATGGATCCTAGAGAATATCTGTGGACTATCATCTACTTAGTCAAGTAAATCTGATGCTCACAGTCACTGTGCCAGATGTGATATTATGTTAAGCAGATTAACAAGATTTCAGTTACATGGTATGCAGCCACTGGTTTGGACAATGTAGTCTTCTCCATTCCAATTAGAAAAGAAGACCAGAAAGTGTTTTTATATGAGATAGACAATAACATTGATTTTTCAATTTTGTCTCAGGGCTATGGTAGCACTCTGATCCTCTACAGTAATTCTGTTTGAAAAAATCAGAATCACCTTTACTTCCCTTAGAACATTGTATTGATTCATCACATCAATGATGTCATGATGACTGGACAAGAGAGGAAGAGGTGGCTAGCATATTGGAGATCTCGATAAGATACACGTGCTCCAGAGTGTGGATGACAAACCTTCAGTAGATTCATGACCTGTCATTTCAGGGAAATTTTTAGGGATCCAGTGTTCAGGGACTTACTAAGATATTTCTCTAAAGTGAAAAACAATTTGCTAGATCTTACATATCTACCACAATGACAGAAACACAGTGTCTTATAGACCTCTTTGTGTCCTAGAGGCTACACATTCAACACCTACAAATATTGTTTTGGTAACATAAAAGGTTGCCAGCACCAAGTAGGGACCAGAACAGAGAAAAACTCTGACTCAGGTCTAGGCTGTCGTATAAGCAGCCATGTTGCTCAGGGCATAAGATCTTGTGGCATTGGAGGTGATGGTGGTGGGCAAAGATGCAGGAAGGCATTGATGACAAGCCCCAGTGGGAGTGTCACAATGTAGTACCTTGGGACACAGAACTGTAGCTATGGTTATATAACCCAGATCCTTTAGTATCTTTGACAGTTGTAATCAGTGCTTCTGTCCAGCCCTATGGCACTACGGAGGATTCTGTTTGACCAGCTTAAAGAGAAGGAAATAGTCAGAATTTGGTTAAAGTTTATGTTGACTTGATACAGATGGTAACTGTATTTTAGCCACATTTGGGGTAATTCCGAAAGATGGCAGACAGGAAAAATATTTCCAGCAGGCAGAGATGTGATCAGTGTATCAGGCACGTACTTCACATGGAATGAGAAGTGAACCAAGGTGAGACTATATAAAATGTCCTATGTAGTAGTCAATAAGCTGAACCTCTGAATAGGAGTCTGTAAAGAAAAATATTCGAAGACCAGAGACAATGGGGTATGGGATAGACATATGGGAAGGGGATGAATGTAAAGATGTCTTGTATTATATATATATATATATATATATATATATATATATATATATATATATATACTGGAATATATTTATATATCATCTACTTATTGATTTAATATTTATATATTCCAGCATATAGCATCTACCATGACAGAAATACTCAGCAGCTAAGCAGACAATGAGTCAGCTAGTTGATGTTAGCCATCATCCACTAACCAGCTCAACTAAATGATATTAGCCATCATCAATTAGCCAACTGAGCTGGTTGATCTTAGTCATCCTAGAACTGTCACAATGAGTGTATGAATGAAGTAGCCATGGTGGCAGATATGGAGGCTATATATGAGCCCAACAGCATGATCTACCACATTTTGAGGCTGATAATAGCTATAATCATCTGTAAATATTTAGTCCATCTACAACAAAAACCAATCCCAAGCCTCCAATGAGACATTTCTGTCCTGTTTTACTTCTGTGTAGTATCTGTCACACCTTTTGTAAGATGAGAGTGGATCAGAGGTGAGCTCATAGAAATGTGCCTAATCCCATGACTCCTCTGTTGGCTGTCCCAGGTCACTAGACAAATGTTGAATGATTCAATACTCTGATGGGAAAAGAAAAATACCAATTTTCCCATATACTGTTATTCAATTCAAGAAAAACAAAAACAAAAACAAAATGTGGGCATTGTTTATTTAAAAGTGAAAAAAAATTTTAAAGCAATAGGCCATTGGAAGGACCCTAAAGCACAAGAAAGAAAAATTAAACCAAGGATAGAAAGATCAGGTTAGGTTTTTCTGAAGTCCAAAAATATGAATAACTTACAGGGAATACAAAAGAGAATGCTATAGTAGAAAAGTGAGTTTTCATGAAGTGTCAGGTGAGAAGTTTACCTTCACAAAGATATCATAGAAAGATGAATGTTAAATGTATCAACTAAAATTTAGACATGTCAAAAAAGAAAGCAAGAAGTACACTTCACTGTCTTGAGGAACATGAGAGTCCATACTTAGAAATCTTTAAATGTACTAAATGATACAATTCCAGTTAAAATATAATAAGCACAAATCTAATTAGTATCTTGCTTTAGGAGGATCAGAGCATTCCCCGGCTCAAATTTCCTCCCAGAGAGCAAAATTAGAGCAATTAGATAAAATTGCTTAGATCTTCTAAAATGAATTAGCCAACCACTTCTAAGATAAGGCCTTAAATAGTTTCCCTATTCTTCAGCACACTTGTTAAAGATCTCACCAAAGCCTATAGGTATTCCTTAAGGTGCCTCTTGAGAATTAGAGACAGTCCCGCCCTTGGGAATTTCAGCTTTCATCCTTATTTGTGAAGGGCGCCATTTTATTTAACTCACATACACACTCAGCAGATAATCTTGCAACCTACCTCACAAAGAAATTGAGACCAAGTGTTGTGATCTTCTTCAACTTCTATCTTCTTACCTCATATTTACTTCTATCATTGCTTGTGTCTGAGCTATATACTTTTTTCAGATTCACTCTATCCTTCTGGGCCCTTCCTCTTCTGTATTCTTCAGAGTCCAGTTATACCCCAGTTAGACACTCACATCTTTAGTTCTGTGCTTTTGTTTTGTTTTCCTTAGCCTCAGTATTCTAAAATTTCCTTCCTTCAAAAAATGCTGAAGTTTTTAGTCTGTCCTCCAATGCCAAACTTCTTGAGAAAGCATTGTGCATCTTTATTCATATTTCTTCACTTCTCATTGGCTCCTCAGTTCTCTGCACTGCTATATCTTGTATTACTATCCCATTTAAAGACATTTAAAAGGTCACTGTTGACTCCCTAAATCACAGTAATTCTGTTTCTGTCCTTGACATCTCTGCATTACTTGATTCCATTGACCTTCTTTCTTCAAACATCTCTTCCATTGGCTTCTCAGAGATGTCTATTTCTTAGCTTATTTCTCTGTTTTTGTTTGTTTTTATTTTCAAAAGGACAGGGGAGCAAGTGGCATAGTCTTACCACCCCTTTTCAAGTTTTAATGATGGAAACTGCCATGGAATATAAGACCATTGAAATCTTGCAGATGCTTAACATATTGGTAGCAAATATTGGTAGAAATTTTTATTTCATTAAGGGGAAATTATATCTAAGTAACATATTAGATTTCTTAGCAAAATTAAATATCTTAATAAGACCATAGGAATAGATGTAATGGTTTTGGAAGTCTTTGATAATATTTTATACTGAAATTTTATACTGAAACATTTTTTAAAAAAAACAAAAATCACCATGGAAAATATTTAATAGATAACGAGCTGCTCTAAAAGCACTGAGGATAAAGATAAATGGGCACTTTGTGTGTCATCAGTACATTGAACAAGCACTAACACATTGGAATGTAATCTTTTCCATTACAACTTAAATTTATTTTTCTGTTCTATTGCCAACTTTAAAGTATTCAATGGGTCTGTCTGATCCTTCCTTTTTTTTTTCCTCTGTGAAAACTTGTGTTTTCTTCTTAACTTTGCATAATAAGAATTCACCTTGTTGGTTCATTTAAGATCCTCTTGTGACTGAGATAAACAGGGAAGAGATACTTCACAACGTTTTCTCTTTAAAAAAAAAAAGTCACTCACAAATGTCCAGTAAAAGTACCCATTTTATGCCCTTGATATGATATGAGTAAAGGTTTTAAGAGTATTATAACTTTTATTCAAATCACCTTTAAAATTCATAAATTCACAATTCGTTATGGTAGCTGACACCTTCCACATTAGGATCTCAGCCAAAACTTCCACTTTAACATTCCATTATGCCTGGGTGAAGAGATTTAAATAGCAGGGTATACTAGGGATGGGCTCTATGGCATTCTTATGAAACTCTGGTAAATGATTCAGAGGTGAGCATATGTGTGAAATCTCTAAGGTGGCAAATGACATGAAACTTCTGGTTAATGAAATGCCAAGTCAATAGGATAAACTGCAGGAAGATTGCACCAGCCTGGGTGAGTGGGCAGAGAAGTGGCAGATGAGTGTTCAAGGACAAGATAGCAGATGCTTCCAGGAAAAATAATCCAAACACCATTCTCAGTGAAATGGTCTCCTGGGTATCAGTCAGGATCCTGTGGAAAGATGGGCTTCAGAAAGGTACAAACTTGCCTGCAAAATAAGACTCCTATTTACAGTTTTGTTATTGGAATCTTTTGCATTTTTTGAACTATGGTTCTTTGTCTTCACTGAAGTCATTCTTCCATCCATTGAAATTCAGAGGGCTTGGATTTTGAAATCAAACCTCAGGACTGCATTTAATAGCAGGAATTTACCCTCAGCCAACATTTCCATGTATGTGTGTATTTGAAATAAGGTTTCTAAACCTAAATTTATTATTCTTCACATCAAACTACTTAGGTCTTTATTACGAATGTGCTAATATAGTTTCCTTTTTGTTTCTTCAAAATTGTGTGTATATATCTTTGCCCATGTATTTCTCTTTACCATGCATGTGTGTGTGTGTGTGTGTGTGTGTGTGTGTGATTGATAACACAAACATGTAATTACTTGAGGTGTAATTAAAAGACTTCAGTAGATATCTCAAGATTTTTTTTTCCCATTGAGAAGGGGAGATAGCTGGTTTGGATAGCTGATACAACTTCCACTAATAAAAATAAATGCCCTTCAGACAGGAATTAGATAAGCAGCTTGTTTCTGCAAAAGTTGAACTGCAGCCAGTTTTGTACAAACTCATTTCATAAATATTTCTCCTCTCAAAAAAAAAATTGAGAAGATGGATGGATTTAAAAATTTCCAGGAAGGTACTAAGAATTCTGCTCATGATTATCACAGGGGGAAGCTTCCATCTGTTCTCTGCAATAGTTTAACTTACTTTCTGTTGTTCTATATTTCTTAATCAGGACTTCACAGTTTATGCATAAAATAAAATATTTTCCTCATTTCCCCATTTTATTAAAATACTACATTTATTTGAAGGATGAGTATCTTGCTCTATTGTTTACAGCACAATTGTAAGGTGGAGAAAATATTTTGTCACAAAGATAGATTTCATGACATCTCTATGACTATGTAAATATTTATATATCTTTTGAAATGTCATGATTGATTGATTTTGTATTGTTACAATTTTCATTATAATTTCTCTGACTCTCTGAAAAATCTTCCCCAAACCCTATTTTTCTGTCCACTGCTGCTCTCTGTCCCTGAGGATCCCTTTCATGTAATGCATAGCTTCATCATTCCCTAGGATTTCAACATGAAGCATATCTATAAACCAATGTGAGTGATTTTCAAGGTGAATAGGATTTAAAAATAGTTCAAGAAGAAGAAATCCAAAACCCTTTTGAAAATGGCAATAGCACTAGAACAAACATATAACTTTTTCTGCTGAATCGTTTGACTATCTCAGTGTTGTAATATTTATTTACAAAAGCATTTACTCTGTTTATCATCTTATTTCATACTGGATATTAATAAGCTATCTAGTGCCTTCTCTTTGAAACAAAACAGTTTCTAACTTTAATATTCATCTAAAAACTTTCATAAAAAAGGGGAGATTTTACCCATTTCATTCTTGTATCTAAATATGGAAGACATAAAGGTGATTATAAGATTTTTTTAAATTAGGAAATTTCTTATGTCTTTTTTTTTAAACACCTGGGACCAACAATTCATGATTTTAAGTTACTATTTGGAACTTTAGAGACTTTTCTGCTGCTCCCCCCCCCAAAAAAGGAAAAAAGCCAACAAAATCCACTTGAGTACCTGCTCAACTTCTATGTGAATAGCAATTCTTTATAACAGTTCTTTTCTCATGGACTTCTGTAATTTTCCATCACAAATTAGTATTCAAGCTCCTTTCAAGCAGACACATCTTTCATGTGCTCTAAATATAGGGTTGACCTTGGGATGAGGGTGGAAACAGCCCAAATAACACTGTACTTTCACATTTTCTGTTCCACACATTTTTTTTTTTTTTTGAGAACATGAGGTTTAAAGAAATCAACCTTGAAGGAGAGAATGAGGAAGTCCCAGAGGAACCACACCCAGTCTGGGCCAAGGGTGTGCATAGATGGTAAGCCAGTCCTACCTGCCTGTCCTGATGACCAAGGGAATGGCAGTAGGTTGGGCTCACTGTGTATGTAGGTAAGAATACCCCCTACCCTCCAAGTGTACTGAGGACAGTGAGTCCTTATAGAGCTCTGAGGCAGGTAGTATTATTATCCCCATATTTTACAGATGAGAAAACTGTATTTCAGGTCTATTTTAGTGCCAGTTGGGAAGTTGGATAACTGCCTGAGTGAGTCATGGTCCAGATGCTCAATCCTGTGAGCTCAAGGGGCCAAGACAATTATCCAATGTTTTTGGCACTCTTCACTTGAACTGTGCCCAACACACACCCTGATTATTTGATAATATATGCTTAAAAAATAATTCCATGTTGCACTGATTATCATCCACATATATGTGTTATTGAATATTTCTTTTTAGCATTTGAATCATCAACTCCCACTTCAGTGCTGAATTTCACTTTGGCCTTTTGTGCCAAATTAAGGAAGCATTGGCACGGATATTGGAAGTGGGCAGTTCTCCCACCCAGCAGGACCATGATCCTCACACAAAATAGTCAAACACTAAAATTTCCTGTCACCTAATCTTTTAAAATTTAAGCTAGAATTAAGGAAGGGGACCACTAGGGGTAATGTATATCTTATCACAGGCTCAGAACCAGAAATAACAAATCAGTGGCCAGGGACCATTTTTGCTTGATTCCATGGTTTGTTGGCTTGTTCTTTTAAAATTTGAGCCAAGATTTAATAATCAGAAGTGTCCACATAAAAATATGGATTTTCAGTTTTTCTTGACAAATCAGAAGATCTAGCAATGACTGGCTCTGTATTTCCTCAAAGTATCAATTGGCTGTAAGTGAATCCAGCTGCCTGATTTAGATAGCCAAGCGCTCTCCAGAGCGCCATCATTCATGCAGTACGTGCACACATATGTACACCCAGCCCACTTCAGGTGATCTGGCAGCTCTTAGTGGTAGTTCAAGTTTATGATTCTTCATCCAAACAATCAGACTAGCACATGAAGTATGGTTACAAGAAAGACTATATGCACTCACCTTGAAGACTTTTTAAGCAAAAATGTTAAATTTGTCATTTAAAAACAACATCGAATTATCAAGGAATACAATCATTAGACATTAATATGGAGATCAAAGTAATTTTAAAATGACCAAATTTTTATAAGTTGATACATTTTATTTATTTATATATTTATTTATTTTTAGTTGTAGTTGGGCACAGTACCTTTATTTTATTTATTTATTTTTATGTGGTGCAGAGGATTGAACCTAGTACCTTGCATGTGCTAGGTGAGTGCTCTACCATTGAGCCACAACCCCAGCACCCCCGATAAATTTTTTTATTAATGCTTAACTACTTTAACTTGTTCTGACTCTATTCTCGTCCTCTGCTGGCAATAGAAATTTGTATATTTATTCTGAGTCCACATCCTGGAGGAGACAAGGCTTTTTACCTCCTGTGCTATATATTTAGTTTCCTCAAACAAATTTGGCATCTGCTAGTAGCTGCAGGTAAAAGCAAAAATTGTAGAGTTGCTCCAAGGAGCTTGCTTAGACACTGTTTCTCAACTTCTTACCTATTTCATTTTCTCCCTAACAGGTGGAAGAAACTGTTGGAGGGGACAAGAAAGAGAGCACACTCTTCTTGTTTGTCTTCTCTTCACTCTTCTCTGAATTCCCACACAATCAGAAGCAAGCAGAGAGAGCAAGTGATGGTCTCTAAGACCTTGGCAGTGAGGATATTTCTCTTGCCAGAATCCTAACCTATCCTTGATGTTCAGGGTCAAACAAATCACTGTTTTCATAAAGAAGTCACTGTTGCTCTGTAGAAATAGTTTGAGTTGGAAGACAGCTCTAACTTTGGATCAGAAAAGTTCAGTTCGAGTTGCTACTTTGTTATTTATTAAGTGTCCTAGGACAAATAATTTACTGTTGTTTATATGCCAAAGTTTTCTCAGCTATAAAAAGTATTATAACAATACTTTGCCCCTTACTACTTCCCCATGCAAACAGTTATGTTATTATAAATGAAATAATACATATGAAGAACAAAAAGTGCTGAATTTGGAAAAAGTCTCAAAGGAAAGCTGATCCGGGATGGTCATTTCTCTAATCCTGGAGATTAGTAATTAGGATGCACGGGAATAAAATCTTTATCCTCAGTCTCCTAGTGAAAGAATTTTAGGCAATGATTAATGATTTCTTAAAATTCTGCTGATTATCTGGTTTGAAGGGTGTAAACTGAATGCACCAGACCATAGGACTACCTATCATGTGAAAAACCTTCATTGATTAGTCATTGAACCTGCAAACTGAACCTTAGAAATATACTTTATAGGTACGATGTCTACCAACTCTACCATAACCAAACTTAAATTTGGGTGTTATAAAATAAGAGAGAATGATTTTGGATTATAAAAAAAATAGATAATCAGTCTTTCAGATTCAGAATGTTTTTTAATTAAAACTTACCGCCTGCCCCCATATAGCTTTTCTTGCATTGTGTTTAATATGCCATCAAAAATTTAGGGATTTCAGAACAAAAACATGCCAAAACACATTTTGTTGCTTTGCTGGAAAGAAGTGATTATCCCTGTCAGCCTTTTCCTCTTAAAAATGAGACTGAAATATGCCATCTCATAATAGGGTGAAATATGGTGATGCGTCACAAACAAATCCTGTTGGCAAAGGCTGGTATCCAGAAGTTATTGCTGAGATATTTAATCTTGATTTTTAGAATCTAGGAAGATTGCCAGCTTCTGGGAAAATACACAAATTTAAATGGAGAAAATTCTATTCTCTTTGGAATTCAAATCATTTTGGAAATTCATAGTATAAAAAAACCTTTCATATCAGTGAGAAATCAAAATGAGACAGGTGAACCAATATGATGCAGAATTTAGCTGTATCTCTTCAAGTCCTCTTTCCCCTCTCTGGAGAAAGGAGAAAATCCACTTGCCCCTAGGCTTTCTTGTGGGATGTTCACTGTTACTGAATCTTTTCTTCCTGTCTTAGAACAACTTCCCAAGGGATCACTCCCAAGGGAGTGATAAAGGTAACTGACCTGATTTCCTTTGTGGAATCTCATAGGGAAGGCTTTATCTGCCCCTAAAACCAGGCATCTTTTTCCAATTTGCAAAAAGACACAACATAGGATATATGTATTCCTGGATCCAATGGCGTGCTTTTAAAGTTAAAAAATTTTAAAAGAGAGTGGAGGTTGATGAAGCTGATATTCCACACTCAATAAATTTTTTAATATGTACAGAATTCAAGAGTACTTTTCCAAGACTTCCAAGTGTACATTTTGTGTTTTATAATAAGATATATCAACATGTTTTAACATGAAGCTAAAATTCTTCATCTTCTTTAAGAGTTCAATATTTGAGATATGTTAAATAAAATACTATGTCTAATTCACCTTTGTATTATAAAGTTTTAAGAATCATTTTTTATTAGGACTATTATCATATTAAATGAGAAAAACTCCCAATTCCAGTGTAATTCATAGTCACTTATTGTTTGAATAAAATTATTTTCATTTACTTTATTTCAAATTTCAAAATTTGTGGTTCTATATAAAATGAGAGAATGTGGTCTAATCTTTTCAAATACAAAGTGCTGATGTGGAGTTTAAAGTCCACTTTATTTTTATCCAGGTACAATTTCCTGTGAAGCACCTGAAAGCTTTCCTCATGCCAAAAGAAAGCAACTTGTGTGCTCATGTTCATAAAAACTGTACTGTGAACTTAAAACACAAAACAAACCATTGTGTGGTTTGTATTTTATTGAACCTAGAATCTGATAGTTTTCTGGCAAGCCAACCTAAGATATAGTATTTTTGTGAGACCTTAACTGTCAAGATTTATTGAGTGTTCATTAGGCAAAGCATAATGAAACTGAGCAGTTACAAAAGATAATATTTCTTGCTTCAGAAGGATGAGGTTATTTTGACCTTGAAATATTTCTTTTTAGAAAAGTTGTACCAATGACAATATGAGTAGAATATGGGCAGGGTTGTGTAGGTTATTTCTTCTGCTTTGATGTCTCATGTTGGCACCCAATCTTCTTCCAGTTCCTTCTTTTATTATGATCATATCAAAATCAGTTGCTTATAATCTATTTTAACTGCTGTTATAATATATTTAAACTGATCTAGAGTCCAGTTGCCAAAGTGACAGAGAGCTAATCTGGTAAACTAATTCATGCTATGGTATGTTGTGGCTTTAGCCTTTTAGGTAATTCATTGCATTTTAACTTTTTAAATACAACATTTTAATAATAGAAATGAGTCTTGTAGTGGAGATTTCCACATATGCCATGGGTCTTTTGGTGTCCTTCAAATATATCATTTGAAGGTCTGCCAACATTGTCTTCCTAAAGAATAGGAAGAAATGAAACAGACCAAGTCTTTGCATTGCCTGGAGTATCTCCTAATAGTATGCTTGCCCAAACCCACCAGAATAAGATAAGTTCTACTATATCTTTGTAGAGCCTTCTCTTCCAACAAACCCAGTCCAGGTTCCCCTTACTCCTATTGGGGCAAAATACATTTCTCAAAAAAAGGGGATATAAGTGACTGTAGGGTTGGACAGTTCTTTGTTTTTTGAAATGATATTATACATAGCAAGAAATTTTAGCATCTCTTGTCTCACCCTTTGAATTCCAGTAGCATTTCCCATCCTCAACCCACCTGCCCAGTTCCTATGCTATCACTATGCTTCCCATGCATTTCCAAATGAGTGCAACAATTCTGCTGAGAACTATTGACTTTTTTTTTTAAAAAAATATGTTTTAGTTGTAGGTGTACACAATACTTTATTTTTATGTGGTGCTGAGGATTGAACCCATGCCTGCTAAGTGAATGCTCTCCCACTGAGCCACAACCCCAACCCCTATTAGCCAACCTTTTTAAAGCCAGTTAGAGCCTCTTCTGTGGGAAGTTCAGTATGCCCATTGCCCTGCATTCAAAGGAGTTGCATGGCCTTAGACCTCTAGTGACCATATCTTGGTTTAGGAACACAGTGCATGTGTGGAAGAAGGCAGACATGAACTTCCTCCCTCAGCATTCTCATACTAGTTCAGCCCACTATCTCATCATGAGTCAGAAATCCAGACTAAAATAATGGAAAGTTTTTCTGAAAATAAAGCCTTTTTGGGGGGATGGCAGCTTAATAGAGAAATAGTTTGGCAATTTGACATTGATCTTTCTAATATTGTGACAGCAGCCCTAAAGGAAACCCTTCCTTTTGGAAGGTAGTACAACTTCAGAATTTCATCTGAATAAAGTTGGAATCACAGTCTGTCTCATGAGCAAAAGATCATTTTTATAAGAATAATATATAAGGAATATTGGGATGAGTACTATGTTTCATATGCCATGATAAAATTTTAAGATATTTATTTTTTAAAAATTAGTTGTTTGCCATAGTTTTTTTTTTTTTTTTAACAAAACAACTTGAATTAATTTTACTAATTTTCACAATCCTGGTATTGAATGCTTTTAAGATACTGGTGATAATAAGGACTACATATCATCATAAGAGAATGCATGGTTAGTTTATGGTGAATAAATCAAAGTTTCAGGAGCCATAAACAGTTTCATTGGGGGAGTAAAGTCCTTTTGTTTTCTTTTAGATAAGATAAATGTGTAGAATTCTCATGAATGCCAACAGTACCATTTTATTAAATAATGCTCAAAGAGTACAATTATCAAGAAAATCATATGGAGAATAATTTTTAAAACAATTTATTTAAAAATTAAATGTACAATATCTACGGAAGCTTTGAGTGGATTAAAGGTCAGGGCAGAGCTTTGAGAGTATCAATATATTTTTGGCAGCATTACTAGTTTATTCCCCAAATAAAGATTAAAATTGGCATCCATCTTAAACATTGGACATTTGGTACATAATGATGCTGATCTGGTAGACTGCAGGTCGATAAATTGTTAGTTGTGTTGATAAGAAAGTCAATTATATTTCTTCCTTAATGTACCATGTGTTGGTTAGATGCCAATTTAGGGAAATAAACTCACTCTACTGTGAGTTCCTGAATGTACAGACTATTTAGCTATTTCTCTCTCTATCTCCAGATTTTGAGCTCAGTGACTAACACATAGAAGGCTCTTGAAGTGGTGGATAAGTTGAAAAGCATTCATTTATTTCTTCTAATGCCATAGCCACATTCCTTAGTGATTCTCCCTCTGAGCCATATTAAACACAACAAACTCTGGTTACTAGTAATAACTTGTGATCATTATCAATTTATAGTATGCCAGGCATATGATGGCCATTATTTCATTTAATTATTAAATCAAGTCATGCCATAAACATTATTGTCAACATTTTTGGGTAAAGAAACTGAGTCTTAAAGGGGTCAGTAGCATAGTACTAAAATATAAACCCAGATCTCTAAGACCTGAGTCTATGTACTGAGGACCTATTTTGAGTAAAGATGGGATAGAGACTTCCATAAGATAAGCCTCTGCCCTCTGATGAGGAAGAGAGCTGTGCAAATAAGTCATTTTGTTCACTTTTAAATGGACCGTGATAGGAAGAAAAATAACAAGGTAGAAACTAAGAGAACTTTAGAAGAGAGTAGGAATTATTTAAATTTAGATATTGCCAATCATATGATGATAGTGTAAGGGACCGGTGAACGATGGCGGAAGAGACCACCAAGAGACCGACTCATGCAACAGCAAAAGGGGGTTTATTGAGGATCCAGCGCGCTGGGGCTCCGGGCTCACTCAAGAAGGGAGAGCGGCCAAGAGCCCCGAGCAGGGGTTAAGCAGTGCGTAAGTACACTTTTTGGGGAGGGCTGGGGCTTTGCATACATCAGAGCAAATCATCATGAGGCGCGGGAAAATCAAACAACAACTCTCAAACATGATTAGCACATTCATTGGCGGGAACAGGTCACAACAACTCTCAAACATGATTAGCACATTCATTGGCGGGAACAGGTTGGGCGGGGGTGATAGGTCAGTCCTAAAGCAGGGTATACATTCAAACTGATTGGTTTAGGCCCTGAGGTGCCTACGTGCTGAACTGCACTGGGTCCAAGTTGTTAAACAACTAAGTGGTCAGGGGGGATTATCTAATGGGCAGTCCCGGGAATTGTCCTAACAGCTACAGGAATTTCAGGCTTTGAGTGTAGCTTAGAAACTTAACAACACCTGGTCCTTTACGTTTTAACTCAGGCTTTGCAGCTTAGAGACTTTACCCTTTCAATAGGAGAATGACAGGATTTGTACAGTGGTCTCTCTGATTCCCAAAGGCAGGAAAGGTGAACAAAACCATCCCATCTAGGGACTCTGAACTGCTCATGACTGGTTAGCCGTTCAGTGGGCCAGGAACTCACATTGAACAGTGCTGCTGAGGCCCCACTGTGTCTACCTCAAACATCCCAAATACAATTCCTGTGGGACAGGAGTGCTTCACACACCACTCCCACCCACTTGGGACTTGGAAAGAGTCTCCTGTTATTCCTGAGAGCCACTGAGGGTACCTCCCATGAGGAGACAAATCCAGTCTTTCTTTTACTTGGATTCCCTCTGGCCAATGTCCACTGCATTGGAAGCTTCCCTATAGAAGCTTCTGCCCCTACTGTGAAGGGTAAGTCTGTTATTCATGCTGAAGATGTCCACTCCTAGTTCAGCCAAAGCTGCCATTTCCCTCAGAGCTTCACAAGGCAAGAGGCTCCCCTCTGCAATCCATTTGAGTCCCAGAGCCCTCTGCTTTCACCCAGCATCTCACATTAGACTTCCCTTCTCCACTCCATCACCTTTAAGCAAAAACTTGTCCCAACAGTAATGAGAAATAGCAGTTCTCAGGTGTGTTCTATCTCCTGTTTTATATATGTGTGTATATATATATATGTTTTGAGGGCCACAGCTGAGTCGGGATGACTCATGGCATATTGCCAAAAGGGAGTGGTTGAGAGGTGATGCCAGTGAGCCATTGAGATGATGATGGTTATGTTAAGCTGTGTATTCAATTGTATATTTGACCTTTTCTGCCTGCAATAGGGTGGCTCAGCCGCTACTTTGGAGTTCCCATGGAGTTCTCGGAGTGTGCGCACGCCCGGAGCCTGGAGCCCGGAGCCCAGGGGAATGGGAAAGAGTTCCCGGGAGCGTGTAGAGTGCTGGTGGAATTCGGCAATAAAGAGTTGCTGTTTTGAACCTACAAGTGCTTCGTGGCGGCTCGGTTATTTGTGCCCAGCCAGACTGCGGCATATATATACACACTTGGTGATAGAAGTCTGGCTTAGAACCATCCAATCAGCCATTTTTATTACCAGACTGGAGCAGCCCTTGTTTAGGTTAATGGTGCTTCTCTCACATTTGTATAACTAAAAGAATCCATTCTGGAGGATTTCCCCCCTAAAACAAAGAAACAGTTTAGGTTTAAAAAAAAATATTCGCTTGTAGTGAGCAAAAGCAGGGAAATTTTCACAAGATGTAAAGTTCTACCTCAATCAAGACACCCTGTTATATAGGTGAAAAATCCAGACTTGAATGTTAGGTTTGTCCATTAAAACCTCGTAGGTAGCAGCAGAGCCAAAATCAGAATCTAGGTTTTCTGATCCCCAGTCTAAAGCTCTTTCTTGGGGGAGAGGAGGGAGAAGGAGGTCAGGAGAGGTGTAGTTTGATATTTTTTCCCCTGTAGAAGAAAGAAGAATGGGCTTCTCTGTCCTGCCTTGGTTAGTTTTTGGTCATTTTGTAGGTATGTGTCGTTTCTGGCTCTTGCATTTCCAACACAGCCGACTCTTGTGCAGTGAGCTCAGCGTCTCCGTGGTTTTCTGGAATGCTCACCATGAACTCTTTCACAGGGAGAGCTTCACAGGCTGCCTAAACATTGCACAACCCTCTTCATTCTAAAACTATGCTGTCTGCTTGGTTCAAATGGTTAAGTTTCTACTAAGACTCCCTTTATTGTAGCTTAAATTATATCTGAATCCCTTTCACTTTTTCCTTTTTAAATTCCTATGTTCTGGACCATCTTTCTACTTTCATGTTTTTAATCTTTGAACAAACCATGCTCCCCATGGCCTAGAATTATTTACTTATGTTTCCTAATAAATGAGTTTCTCCAGATTTTCATTAATGTTCAGGCCTTTTCCCCTAGTGTGGTTGCCTAGATATACTGCCAGAGGGTCTGAAACATAATTTCTCCAGGACCAAGTGCAGTATTAATATTCTGCTCGTTTTCCTTCTCCCTGGTCCAGGGAGGGGCTCCTTTTTCCTCATTTTCATCAGGAAGCAGAAACCTATGCCTCTGCCAACTTCAGTAATACTCTTGGCCGATTTGAATGTGATGTGGAAAAAAACTGTCGGGGGCAGGTTTGTAGCAGCTGTTTTACCACATTCCTGTAAAAATGCCTGCAAGCATAGACTGATCTTCCGAAGACATAAGAAGGCCTTCTCCTGCCCTGGTCAATACGGGGAGGGGTGTGGTAAGCCATTCTTATAGACCGTGGCCGCCATTAGAAGATGGTGCCGGCTTCCACTGTGGCCTGTGATAAACAACTCCTTTTTTGGAGAGTTGGCGCACAATCCCTTACCACCCTATGAGAGAGATCCACGTGGCAGCTTGGGATTGGTATGCAGGAGGCTTTATTAGGCTATGCTTGGGCGCTCGGCGGGGGGTCGCTAGAAGATGATACTTGAATCAAGGCCTGAATAAACTGCTGAAAGAAGAATCCTGTGTCGTGTTTTCCCTTGCCGGCGAGGGGTCGCGACAGAGGGGTTCTGTCTACTCACTGCCCTGCTGGTCCCTGGTAGAAGGCAGAGTCTCAGACAGTAGTATGTATAAGAAACACCTGGGTATGCAGTCTTGTATTGCACCCCCAGGCCTGAGAGTTCTGTCTATTCAAGGTAAAGTCCAGGGACCCTTCAGGAGCAATCCAGGTAATTCTTATAATGCAGGCTGTTGGCAGAATACCCTTTGAGAAACACTGATTAGGACTTGAAAAATTAAGTTTATTGCACATATATATGTATAAATGATATGTGTATATATACACATATTTTATATATATATAACACATCTATACAAAATCATGGCTGATGCCAGTTTTGAGGAATGTTGCAGAGGAGATTGACAAGTAAATGAGGAAGTGGAACAGACCAGATCTCTCCTTCCCACTTTACTATTCTATGATCCTGTACTTTTTTAGATTATATATTGTACATCTAGATCCAAGAATTTTAAAAGGGCTTTCTTGGTATCTTTCTCTCCCTACTAAAGACCCTACAAGATGAAGGGTTATGCTAAAATTTATAAAAGGTGGGTGTTGAAGCTTTGGTAGCTTCCTGGATTCTTTGCTGACTAAATAAAACTGTAGTATATACAGTCTAATTTCTCCTCCTCATCACCTTCTGGGCATAGTTTGCTTGATTTTATAAGATTAGGATGGAACTGGGTCATTTCTATGAATTGCAGAAGAAGAGAATCCCAGGTGAGTCTTAGAAATGAAAGGGGGATCTGGACCATCCGCACAGGGTAGGACTCACCTATAATGTAGAGCTGGTAGATCTTATGTGGTTTGTGCTACAGACAAGGACACTTCTACATGGTGATGAAGTCCCCAACTCTGTTCTTAAGACAAACTTAAAAAGCCTGGAAGATGGTTTCTTAGATTCACAGTTATCATGTTTAAAGTATTTCCATAAAATTCTCAGAAATCTGTTTTTAATGTAGAGGGAAAAAATTGCCAGAGAAAGTGGAAGCAGGAGGTGGTGGGGAGAGGGAAGAATGCAGATGAACTAGGGGAGTATAAAAATAGGTATTTGGCACTGTGACTGTTCTTATTCTGTTTATCTTATTTAGGAGGCAAGATATACAATAGAATTCTGGAGAAAAAGACCTGATCATATGGCAATCTTGACTAACAGAAGGATAGAAATTCTGAATAAACATAAAGCACAACAGGCCACCGACAAAGCAGATGCCACTTTGTTCTCAAAATTTTGAATATACTTTTTTGTTTTGCCATGCCCCCCATCCCCATGTTAGGGATGGAACCCAGGGCTTTGCACACGCCAGGCAAGCATTCTACTACTGAGCTACATTTCCAGCTTTACATTTAAACACATATGAACTCTCTCCAAGAACTCTCCTACCAGTAACTTTACACATGCAAGTAGAAATTATGGATTTCTGAACAGAGATATTCTAAAAGAGAAGGAGAGACCCAACTGAGTAGAGGAAACTTCAAGAAAAAATTGAAGCCAGACAGCAAGGAAGGCTCAAAATGGACCAGAAACTCTCAATCTAGGTAGTTCACAAAAGTAGAGAACCTAGAGGGGTGCACCTAGCATAGTGCCTGGCATGTAAAGACTTCCATAAATATTCATAGAAGGAAGCAGGAAAGACAGAACTTCCTAGCAAAAGCTCCCTAAATAGTTAAGAGGGGGCTACAGAGTGAGCACTGTGGCAACTGACAAATGAGAGCAAACCTAGCCTCCCCACAGAAAAGAACATTCATACTTCCTTTCAGAGACCAATGCAGATGTACCACCAGGAGAGGAAACTAAAGTTGGCAGTGTAGCCAATTGGAAAACAGTCCAAAGGCCTGCGTGACAGAATAGATGGGTGGTACAGGGATATGCCTGGAAGGAACGTTTCTGCTGAGAGTCCAGGAGACTAAATGCTCCCAGGCTCTGCTTGTGTTTTACTTCTTCTGTTCATAGTATGTTCCCTCATTCATTTCCCCTTTTTCAAATCTTTCTATGTAAACTTGAGTTTTGCTCCTGACCTATCTGGGTATACTGACATGCAGCGGATCAGAGAAGTGGATTACAGAGAGCCTAGAAAAGGGATGGGATACAAAGGCATAGTCTTTTTTCCCCCCTCTTTTGCTTCTGGATGTTGGTTTAAGACACACCCTCCCTTCCCTACCACCATCAAACTTGTCAGATTGGCTGGGATAATGTTCACCAGTTTCTCATGTGGTGGGCAGAATTTTTGCTATATATATTCAGTTGAACTTTATTCGTCAGTAAATCTTGTGCTCTAGCAACAAACGTTTTCTGCCTGCCTTCTGTATGCCAGAGTGCAGCACTGAGAGATGCAGCCACTTATAAATTACAGCCCTGTGGGGAAGAAATAGTCACATGCTTGAAATAAAAGGACAGGGTGCTGTGAGAAAAGGTGACATTTAAGCTGAGACCTGAGAGTAATATTGTGTCAGAAGCAAAGAGGAAACATGAGTTTCAAGCACAACAAATGTCATATGTAGAAACAATGTCGTTTCTCCCAAAAGGACAATTAAGGAGGGCCTTAGAGGAGTAATTGGAGAAATGATGGGTTAAAAGCTGTTTTGCATAGCATTTTATATAAGATTTATCAAATATTAATCATTCATATCTAAGACAGGATGGGCTTGATGCATATTATAAGAGAGAAAGCCCTGCAAATCTTCTCTCTGCTACTGCCCTGCAGGAGCCATGAGACAGATTTGGCATATCTGAAGATCTGAGAGAAGTCATTTGTAGCTGAAGAACAGAATTCTGTGGGAAACTTGTTGAAGGTGGAAGCAAAATTTAGGCAGAGCCAGCAAGGCCTTGTAGGGAATATTATGAATTTTTAATTTTATCCTAAGTGTAATGGGAAGCCATTAAGGGTTTTAAGCTGAAGGGGAACATGATCCGATTTATGTGTAAGAAGGATCACTCTGGTTCCTGGATAGAGATGGATTGCAATGAACAAGGAGCTAACATCTGTTGCGTTTCTGGTTGTGCCTGTCTCTGAACATGGTATGAACACTGTACACGTATTACTTCATTTAATTCTCATGATAGCTCTGAGGAGTATGTACTATTATTTTCACTTTATAAGCAAGGAAACTGAGGCCTTTTGAGATGGTTATCCCTGAGTAACTCAAGGAGAAGCAAGAAAATGAGTGCAATTCCTTGTATTTATTGTGCAGTAAATGAGGGGACATACTGTAGACCTAGTAAAATCTCAGTGATAATTTGGTTGTAAAATTCTGTGGGTAGTAGATGTTCATATCCAGAATACAGTAATCAGGAAAGGGTTAATACATGTTTTTTTTCAGCAAGAAAGTTCATGATCCTGGCTGTTCATCTGAGAGGTCTGGATATAGCCACGTATGATTGAAGCTATTATGAGCTTTTGCTCTTAAAACCTCTCTTATCATTGTTGAAAGTGTGAAAGACCTATTTTCACAGTTTTGATCTTTTTGTCAGGTTGTTTTCCAGGAAATGGTTGCTAGGAGTTAAATAATTTTATTATTTAGAGATAAGTAAAGCCTAGATCCCAGTCTCCTTAAAAAGTACAGAGAGAGAGAGAGAGAGAGAGAGAGAGAGCGAGCGAAACCCCAGCCTTCTAGTAATTGACTTGTAAACTATTTTTGCCACACTGTTGGTGCCAGTCCACCTGCTTTCTGTTTACTTGAGGTTATCTCTTTTCTCTAATGACTCTCTGAAAGCACACACTAAGGTTTGCACCAAAACATTATCCTGGAAACAGTTGGGAGAAGTCTGATTGCCAGGGCTCTTCAGAGCTCACAGCCGTCTCTAATTACATTGAGCACGTGCACACTCAATGCCTGACATGAGCATGAGTGCCAGCCAGCTGCATGGCGCATGAATTCCCCTCAGTTATAATTGCCTTTATATTCTGAGAACACCTACCACTGGGGGAAAAGCCACCGAGACTGAAGTTTTACCAACCTATTGATACTATACCTACAATAGATACCATTGTACCTACCCGGGCCCTGAGGTTCTTGATGACACTGGGCCCTTTGGCTGTATATCCCTTTGCCCTTTCTCTACTGACCCTTAACATTATCTTTGATTATTAGCCTAAAAGTGTATTTATTGCTCTTGCAAAACTGCTATATTGCTTTTGTCTAGTCACTGCATTTAAGACATTCTTTAACCTTATTTGGTATTTCCAATGTGTCACCTGCAATTCCCATGATATCTGTCGGAAAAAGAATTGACATGAGATTTCATTAATAAGTATCTGATGATCTCCAGATAAAAGCCACAATCCATGTAACCATTGCTCAGAATCACAACTGGGACCCAGCACAGCACCTTTGAGTTCCTCCAGGCCACATTTCCATTTTATAGACATGGGAACTGGGGTGCTGACAGGTTGAAGGATTTGCTTAGGTCAACAAATTAAGTAATGGTAAGCTGGAGCTAGAACTCCAGTCTTCTAACTCCCAGTTCAGAAAAATTTTGAGAGAATTCTCTATATTATTCAACTTAAAGCAATAAACTTACTATTTAGAATTGCACTATAAATCTATTATTTGATTTCTCATTGTACAAGAGCCTGATTTTCCTCTTGACATTTGGGCATATTGTGGCAAGTGCACACAATTAAGGAACTTCCCTTTGCCTACCTCACCAATTACTGAGGAAAAATTCCAGTCAGAAAGGAGATAAGGTTCGTCTCTAGAATCTCTACCTTTCTTTGATCTTCTTTCTTTGGTGTTCCTGGTAACTGTGAAAATAGGTCTTTCTCACACTCAACAATGATGAGAGAGGTTTTTAAGAGCAAAATCTCATAATGGCTTCAATTATATGTGGCTATATTCAGTACCTCTCAGATGAGTAGCCAGGACCATGAACTTTTTTTTTTTTTCCATGAACTTTTTTGTTGCAAACACATTTATTAACCCTTTCCTGATCACTGCATAACAATTGGTTTAATAGGTCCTTGGCCTTCATCCTTCACATCAAGATCTTTTCCTTCCTCTTGTTTCCTCTCAGCCTCCATGAACTCACCTACCCTGGATGCATTATCTCTTCAACTCCTCCCCTTAGGAACTAATCAACACAAATGTCTCCTGTTTTTTGCCTCTCACAAGATGCAAAGCTCTTGCTATTTCAGTTACTCTCTTGGGTTAAGACATTATTTTTAGAAAAGCCTGTTCAAATACAATCAGTGTTGGCTGGGAGGTAAAAAATCCATGAAGGCAATACTTTGGAAAGGCAGTATTCTCTGCTGAAATTAAATCCAAGCTCACCCCACTCCAAATTGTATCATGACTTGCAGTGCAGTAATAGCATTGGTGCTCAATACTAACAATACCTCCCGATGCTGCAGATGCCTCTGAGTTCTTTTCTTTTTTCTCCATCTATTTTTTTTTCTCCATCTAGAACACAGAGTTCAGTGACTTTGCTACTGTAAGAATACATAAAGAATAAATTATGAAGACTTTTTTTTAAAAATTACATTTGTCAACTTTGGAATTAGTTGTGGAAATAACAGCTGGTCAGAAATGGCTTTCAGTAGAAAAAGCATAAAATATATTTACTTGAATTTGCTGATTCAAATATTTTGGGCACACACTTTTGGTAAACAGCCATTTTATGCAAAGACCATTTTATATGCTGCTAAGAGGACTGGCTACTCTCTGATTGAATTCTCTTTCTCCTACCTTCCACTTACAGTAGATAGATCAGTCAGGGTACTGTAAATTTTGCTGTGACAACAACCTCACAACTGCAGAAACTTAAAATGATAAAAATTAATTTCTTTACACCCAGATACCCAGGCAGAGACAGCAACCACTAACTTTAGATGTTGACACTTATAGTAGCTGAGGGAAAGACAGAGTAGACAATTGTATGTTGGCTTTTAAAGCTTATGATGACATTTCCTGGGCCAAGGAAAGTTGCATGGGTACGTCCAATTTCAAGGGAGCAGAAACAAGCAGTCTTACACAGGAGGAGACGAGAAATACATAATGAATAATCTGTCAGGTTACTCATAATTCCCTGAACACATTTAAATTAACTCGTTTGCTTTCTTTTCTTTTTTCTTTTCTTTTTTTTTTTTTTTGGTACTGGAGATTGAACCCATAGATGCTTAACCATTGAGCCACATCCCTATCCCTTTTTATTTTTTATTTTGAGACACTGTCTGGCTAAGTTGCTGAGGCTGGCCTTGAACTTTCAATTCTCCTGCCTCAGCCTCCTGAGTTGCTGGAATTACAGGCATGTTTGTTTGCTCTTGAAACAAGTGTCCTTTTCATTCTTATATATCATGATTTATACCTAGCAAATGTCACTCCCTTTCTGGAATATTCCTTAATTTATCTGATAGAATTTATTACTTTATCATTTTATATATTGAATATACATATATATGTAATATTACAATATCCAGAATGCAGCATTTTAATTAGGAGTTTATATATCTGTGTCTTATCTACCTCTTCAATCCTCAACACTGTACTATTTATCTATGGAGTTTTAGGTCCTACCAGGTGATTGGCACAGGTAGACAAACTAGGTGTCCTTAAAGTTCTTTTGTAGTTTGAAATTTTAATATATTTCCTCCTTTTTATGCCATGCAGGAGATAAGGAATTTATTCAAAATTCAAATAAAACTGTGAAAGTTCGAGGCTGGGGTTGTAGCTCAGTAATAGAGCGTTTGCCTTGAATGTGTGAAGCACTGGGTTACATCCTTAGCACCACATAAACAAACAAAACAAAGGTATTATGTCCATCTACAACTATTTTTTTTTAAATTGTAAAAGTTCCTTTTGTTCTAATACATTTCTTTTATTTTCCAGTTAATAAACTCCTATGTTGCAATTCAGTGCCTCGATTATATGGCTTTTCATGGTCAAAATTATGGTAGATGTGTCAAAAGCTAACAGCTTATATTAAATATACTCACATTTGAAACATTCTGAATTTTTGGACTTCATGAACGCCTTATATTTGCATTATTAAGCCAACTGCATGGTCAAAATGTCTGATGGGAAAGGTAAGGGGCCAATGGTGGACGCAGAAGCAATAGAGTCATGTGGTACTTTTAAAGCAAATCACTGAAATGTTGAGTAGATAATTTAATGCTTCTGTTTCATAAGATCTAGTTTAGCAGAAAAGTAGATTGTCTCAATACAACTCAATATTTTTTTTTGTTGTTGTTGTTGGTAGAGGAGGGAAGCAAATGTGAAGTTATAGAAATGTCATTCAGGGTCCAAACTGAAAGTTTAGGGCAGGCTTCTGAATGTTTACTGTACTTCCAATTCCATTTCTATTTGTAAATGATGCAAGGCTAGCTGTCCCACATGGTCCCCCAAATAATTGAGGAGTCATGTAATTAAAAATAGAATAAAACAAAGATATGTAATTGAGAGAGAGAGAGAGAGACAAAGAGAGAGAGAGAATGAATATGTAATGAATTGTATTCAGACCCCAAAAAAGATAGACACACACAAAGAAGTTTCTGTGGTGTGGCTTTGAATCAGTTAGGATGTCTTTATAGAAATCTACACTCAAAATTATTTAAATAACAAGAAAATGTTTCATACATATCAAGATGTCCCAAAGGAAGGCAGCCAGCAGAATTGGTTAAGTCAGTAGCTTAAGAATTTCCACATTTTTTCCATTTGTCCATTTGGTTGGCCTTGGTGTGTTGAGTTTGCTGTAAGGCTGCCTCCCATCCTGGTAGCAAGATGGCAGTAGAGTTTTAAGGGGAATGAGGTTTTTCATGACCTGCCAGGACTAATGATAGATTGAGCACTGGGAGAGAAAGGTCAAATCTCATATGTTGCTATCATACAGTTAGTAAAGGCAGAGCTGAAAATATGGTGGCACATGAGTCTAATTATTCTCGCAAATGTTGTGACTGGTATAGTGTTAAAAATAATTAAGTTGTTTACATTTAATTGTCAAATAATTTAACTTAGTTTTAAAATTCATATTTCTGGATTATTTTGAAGAATACAAAGGTCTAGCTAATTATGCCTGCATTTTCAGGTAAAATCGGCTGGAGTGGATTAGTTATTGCACGTTTTGGACACAGTGTTCAAACTCCAATTTACTGTAACCTCATTCTTCTTTAATATATTATACCCAAACTTTTCTCAGTTTATGTATCCAGTCCCACGTTTGGGGAAATTACTCCTAAAAAAATGAGTTTTTAAATATCATACCATAAAGAGCCCTTGGTTGTTTTTGCACATATAAACATGTCTGGTGAGGCCTACCTCTGATGGTTAA
Source organism: Marmota monax (assembly GCF_021218885.2). NCBI lineage: Eukaryota > Metazoa > Chordata > Mammalia > Rodentia > Sciuridae > Marmota > Marmota monax. The sequence continues at coordinate 23,728,009 of NW_026692781.1, forward strand.
AAAAATGAGGGCAAGGGCTAGATTGAGCTCCCAGGTATATCTTTACCAACTCTATTATTAATTATCGGTGTGACCTTATTAACTTATAATTTCTCTAGCCATAAAACTTAGCAATTGACACCTGTGCCTAACAGGAATGTGATAAACAGCTTCTTTAATCTCAAAGGAAGGAAGGATTTTAAATTCATATTTTATTAGTCAAGGAATTGCTTTTGTATTTATGTTCAAGATAGCCAAGAACAAAACAATGTGCTCCATAAGGTTTTCAGTTAAATATAAGCCATTTCTGTATCTTTTGTAAAATCTTTAGTTCAAGGATAATGTCTGTGGATTGTCCTCTTGGAAAATTTTTATGAGGTAGCCCTATTATTTACTAATTGTATCATCCAGCATTGGTTAAGCAAATTAAATAAAGCTTAAAAAGAGCCATTAAAAACTTTGCATTGGATTTTTAATATTTTCTACACTTACAATAATTGTTAGAGAGCAGGACTGGCTTTCAAAATTGAAATGAAGCTTATTTTCTTTTTAATCACAAAATATTTCAAACAGAAGAAAGGAGAGAATATATAGCAAATCATATATCCCATATTTGCTTCATCAAAAAATTTATTTTAATAAATCAAACATTGCAGGTGCAGTTAATGCTTTTTGTGTATGACTCTTTAATCCTATTCCCAATTATATATGCTTAGAGCTAACAGGCACTATACTGTATTTGATGTGCATTATTCATTCGCACATTTTAAACTTTTAAACCACATATGTATGAATCCATAAATAATAAATTGTATTGCATATTTTAAAATTTTATAATCACAGTAATATATATATGTGTGTGTGCACGTATATATATATATATATATATATATATATATATGCACACACACATATATGTAACCTTCTCCATCCATCCATCTGTAACTTATTTTATTCAGCATTGTTCTTATGACTTAACCACTTTAATAGGTGGGAATCGTTAATTTTAAATTATATATGTTACTCTGTTATTTGGAAAGCTATGTTATTTAAGTGCATTTTCCTATTAATAAACACTTTCTGCAGAGAATTTAAAATATCACACTGCTTGTTATACTATCTAGGGTGCATATTAATAAAGTTATCTCTATAAGAAGTAGCTTAGTAACAAATCAATCCTTAGATTTTGTAGAGTTGTTTTTTTGTGTCATGGAATTGGACAGAGGGAACCAGATGCTTATTGTAAATGTCAGATGCTTAAAAAGTGAAGATATAATTTGAAAGAACCAGTGATTTCTAGAGGACCAATATTGATTCCTTTTTACCGTGGTACATCAAAATGCATTGTGAACTCTGATTTTTGAATTTAGCTCCATAAATAATGATTTCCCAAGGTGTTTGGTAATTTGTTTCTGAATTGGTAATATGATCTTACCAGTGGATGAGCATAAATAGATAAAAGTTCTGGCTCATTTATTTTTCCAGGGCTTAGAAAATGTGATAAGTTTCAGAGGTTGAACCAACATTAGATTTCATAACCTAAAATTGACCGTAACATAATTGATATGGGGCTCATATTTCAGACGAGATCAGGTGCACTGAAGGTGGTATTGCTGTAGACTGGGACTCATATTTCAGACCATGTTAATTTTCTCCACATAAAATGCCTAAATACATATGGCATATTGAGATATCAATCAAATATCTCTTTTTTGGACACTAGTTTTAATTGTCTCTAGATGAGAACGCTATTCTGACAGGCAGTCTTATTCAATGGTTCTAGTTTCAATTGCTCTGTAAATCTACCACTTATCTTTAAGCATTCTCATATATTCTTCATAATCCATATTGGTTTCCTGGTTGCCTCATCTTTTTCATTCAAATTAGATAATAAATCAGTCAATATAAGCTAAATCACGCTATGGCAATAACTCTCAAATCTAAATGACTTAAACCAAGGTTATCTCTCTTCCTTATATTTGTCAATCATAGTTATCTTCAGTTGTGACCCATCATTCTGGGTCCGAGGTAAAGTATCATCTGCTCTGTGAGATACACCATTCTTGTCCCAAAGGAAAAAACATGACAGAGCCAAGTGATGACTCACAGTTTCTGTTCAGCCATGGTCCACTACTTTCACATTTCATTGAACAAATCAAGGTCAAGCCTGCTATTGAATAAGGTGTGGAGGTAAACTCCTGCCAGTGGGAGGGACAAAAATATTTGGGAACAATAATACAATCTACTTCAGAGGTTGTTTTCCTGTCAAGCAAGTATCAATTTGTCTAATTTTTGGACTTTTTATGAAATCAAAATTTAAAGAATTTGTTAATATACAAGTAAAACTTCTTATTTCTGGGATGCAGTTTAGTTGATTTTTATTTTCTTTCGCAGTGCTGAGAATAGGACATAGGGTGATATACCACTGAGCTATATCCCCTGTCCTTTCCTTATGTTTTATTTTGCAATAGGGTCTTGCTAGGTTGCCAAAGTTGGCCTTGAGCTTGCAATCCTCCTGCCTCAGCCTCCAGAATAATCGGGACCAGAGGAGTGTACTGTAGTGGTTGGCTTAAGTTGACTAGTTGACCTTTCTATGAGTCCACAGAACAAAAAGAATTAAAATCACTTTGAAAAATCAATAAATATCTAGAGGTCCCATCATTATGGTTAAGTCTAAGAAAAAACAGCATCAGCTTACAAATTCACCTAACTGAAATGCTCTGCATGAAGAAAAGTGACTTATTTCCACTCTACCCATTCCAGCCATCAGGGTACCCTAAGGAGAATTTCATATAGTATTTTAAGCCAGACCATCCAAATATGCTGCTCAAATTTGATGAAAATCTTGTCATTTTTGTGTGATATCACAATAAACATATTTAATTTCATTAACATAGATAACAGATTTGAGAAATCTAATGAAAAGGCTAAAAATCAGATTTTTGAATTTAATTGCTCTGTTAGGATATTTGTATATGAAATGTACAATCAAAACCTGCTTTTTTATTATCACCTCCCAGTGATGCTTCCTTCTTTATAGTACTTCTTTTTTTATATATAATTTTAAGACTTTTTTTAACATATATTTTTTAGTTGTATGTGGACACAATATCTTTATTTTATTTTTATGTGGTGCTGAGGATCAAACCCAGTGCCTCATGTGCTCTAGGCAAGCACTCTACCACTGAGCCTCAATCCCACCCCTAGAGTACTTCTTTTTTAGTTATTTGTAAATAACTGGTACCTTGGGCACTGAGCCCAGCTTTCCTTAAGTTATCTTTATAGTAATCCCTATTTTAAGAAACTTTGGAAATTATTGGTTGGTTTTCTAAAAATGACTAAATAAATGATCTGATTTCAGGGTACTAGCTACTCCATAAGTGATATTTTGTGACGAGATGGTTTAAAACAATTCCCATTTTAGCTTTTCAGTAATGGTCATGACATCTGATCACATTGCACAGCAAAATTTATTCACTCACATGATGATAATTTTAATAACTAACCCAGAATGCCATTGCTGCTGCTCATTTGATCCTCACAACCTTATAAGGCTTATAAGTTTCAATCTTATCCACGTTTTAATAGAGGAGGGATTTATCATATTTGCCTGAATATGGTTCTAAATTCAGTATTGGAAAAATATATTATGTTTGGCTGGGTTTATCAGCAAGGTCCAAGTTGGTCAGTTAAAGCAGGAACCCAGCAGAAGAAAGGGAAGTGTAGTAGCAGAAGCTTATTCAGAAGTTTCCTGAATCTACTCTTCACATAGAAGAATTTCAAACAAAAACAAAAAAGGCTTAGGCAATTCTTTTAAGCCATTAGTCAAAGGAAAATTACTTTCTGTTTATCTCTAGGTCAACAAATAATAATTTTTCAGTTTTTTTGTGAAGGGAAATATCTGAAGTGCATATAGAGGTTATATTATGTTCTTGAAACACTGGCCTTCCTTGTGTAATCTTCAAAAGAATATAGAAGCTCAGGAACATAGAACTCAGGAACCATTCTCAAGTTGGAATAGAAACAAAGTTCACAAATTGTAATTTTTCCTTTTGATGGTTGATTACATCACAATGGCTATGGGGCCATAACCCATTCTTTGCAGGGTAGCTGCACTTAGCAGTAACAAAGAGGAAGTCTAAGAGCAACCCTGACAACCAAGCCACATGTTAATCTTCTTCAACTGTAAACAAGTTGGCCGCTTATTTTTGTGGATAAAATGCTTTGGTAATGATAGAATGTTTTATATAATGATACAATTAAATTAAACATAATTGAAACTCCAGCTCATGCTTCAAATGTTATGACTAAAATATCATTAAATGCAAAGTTATAAAGATGAAGAAAAGAATCAAATCAAAGTATTGAGTCATATTTATTCTATTTATAATAGTTTCAATTTGCTCTCTGTAACCTTTTCATTGGCTTTTGCAAATTCTTAGTTCTTCTAAATGTTAGAAGTAACATCTGTCCTTTCTCACTAGCTAATCCTTAAAAGCAGAAATTCTAGAAAACATCTTCTATTACAAGGTAAACTTTCTATATTTGGTAAGTATACTATAAAGCTTTTAAACCATTAAACATCAGGAAAAAATTCATAGAAAAACTAGACAAACTAAGAAAAATTGGAGAAAAACATAACTGGATTCGTCAGATTGGATGTGCTTGAGAAAAAGGTGGTCAAAATGGGTAACTAGTGGTATCTAAGAGATTGGGGAACATTAAGGTTTGCAAGACATTGATGTTGATGTTCCTTTTATTGAATATATCATTACTTTGATTAATCAATGTTTTTATGACAAGTAACATTAAGCTGTAATAAAAGCCATCCAAAATAATTTGCAAGTATCTTAACTGCACTTCTTTTAAAAAATGTGATTAAATATTTTACACATGATCACTCTGTCCATGTTAAAGAACACTGGGAAAAAAAAAAAACTTAAACATGGCAAGGCTACCATATGCCAAAGGTCACAGAATGTGTAGTACACACAGGTTCCCTAGTAACTATCTAGTGCAAAATTCCAAGATTCAATAGATTACTAAATCTGGTAATCAGTTAATGTACCTAACATATGACCCTTTCCAAATATATAAAAATTATTCTTATTAACCATTGGGGATCTATACATTTAAATCTAATCGTTTCAGGCAATTGTCTAAAAACAGTTTCTTTTTAATTCTGGAGTGAAGCGTATGTGTAGGTTCAGAGATTATATGATCCTTGGCTCCTTTGCCACAGTTCCCAAAGAATAAGTGGATAAAGTGATACTGGATTGAAAGGTTTAGAACCAGCATTTGGATGCTTGTATTTTAAAACAAAGCAAATTTTAAAATAGTGAAATATCTACAATTTTACTTTCAAGTAAATTAGCGTTAATGGAATCATTGCTGTTCAAAATATTTTTGAAGTAGTGATATGCACTTTTTTTAGAAAAATATTTTTTAATAGGAAAAGCGTTGTATTCTGGGAATTCTCCCTCTTTATTTATTTATTTTTAGATGTTAATGGACCTTTATTTTATTCGTTTATTTATATGTGCTGCTGAGGATGGACCACAGTGCCTCACACATGCTAGGCAAGTGTTCTACCACCGAGCCACAACTTCAGCCCTAATTTCTCCCTCTTTTTACCCTACCCACACACCCTAACTTTCTAAATGGCTTAAGCCGCATAGCTGAAAGGATTTTGCTCATTTTTTCCAAAACACTTCACATCTGGGTAGCAGCCAACCATGGAAAGTTTCAAGCAAATTTAGGAGAGGGATGAAGCTGGTCTGGGGCCTTCACAGGACAGGGGCCCTGGGAGTCACTTCACGCCGGGATCGTATAGGTAGGGGCCAGCAGTACCAGCCGAACTTCCACGGCCCCGCCAGAGGCCAGTCTCTGCCAACCTGCTGACCGCCAAGCGCTTGGCTGCAGGGGCTTGTGCCCACTGGTCTTCACAACAGCTAGCGGCTCCAGATTCCAGAAGGAATCCACCCGCTTCATAAATGGTGAGACCTTTTAAGCCCCCAGTCAGCAAGCCGGTAGCCCCGGGACCCACGAGGTAAGGAGCTACCCTGGGCCTGAATCCCCAGCCTCACACGTCAGTTTGATTCCTCTCCCTGTCGCCCCCCTCCCCCCGTTAGGCTCCGCCCCCCGTCAGTCCCCGCCCGACTTTCTGCGCACCGGGCGCCGGGAGAAATTTGACTGCGTCTATCACCAATGAGAAGAGAGGTCGAAGGTTTGAGCCAATCGGAGCAGGAGAGGGGGGCGGGCCTCTGATGTCCTCCCGCCCTCGGGTGGGTGAGCGCGGAATGTCTCCGGCCCTCCCCTGCGCGTCAGCCTCAGTGCGGAGCCCTTGGCGGTGTGAGGAGAAGCGTCCACCGGTATCCTCCTGAGCAGCTACAGCGTCTCCAGCTGCAGGAGCCGTAGCCGAAACCACACCCACGTCGCTGACCTTTCTTCGTCTGTCTTCTTGCTGCCCAGCGGTAGACCGCGTTCCAGTAGGAAAGCGGCCGCCCACGCCCGGAGCATCCTTGTCGAGCGGCCGCTTACGGACCCAGAGGCATGATGCGACTGCGAGGCTCGGCGATGCTGCGGGATCTACTCCTCCGACCGCCGGCCGCTGTCAGCGCGGCTCTGAGGCGGGCTCAGCCCCTAGCCACCCTGTGCCGGCACCCCCGGGGCGGGCGCTGGCCGGCCGCGGGCCCGGCGACCGCTGCGAGACTCCACCCGTGGTGGGGTGGGGGCGGTCGGCCCTTGGGGCCCTTCGCGGGGCGCCTGTCCAGCTCACCTTCGGAGATCTTGCAGGAGCTGGGCAAGGGGGGCACGCAGCCGCAGTCCGGGGCGTCGCCGCCCGCAGCCCCGCCGGCGGCTGGCCCCAAGGACAGCCCCGGGGAGACGGACTCGTTCGGCAACAGCGAGGGCAAAGAGCTGGTGGCCGCGGGCGAAAAGTGAGTGTCTCCGCGAGACTGAGGAGGCCTCCTCCCGCTCTGGGCTCGGGCCCGGGGGCGGGGGTGGGTGCTGCGGTCGGGTGGGATGGGGGCAGAGGTTCGAGAAAGAGAAAGAAAAGAGATGCCGGTCGGCCCTGCGTCGTCTGCGCCACGTGATTAGGCCCGGCCCCGCCCGCGCCTTCCCCGCCCGCGCCCCTATGCCCGGCTCCCACTTCCCTTCCCCGCCCCCGGCGCGGGTCGCGCGGGTGGATACGCAGTGGGTCTGGAGTGGCTGGCCTGGCTTGCACCCAGCCCGGAGAGGCCGCTGCCGCGTGCCTGGCGCCCGAGCTGGCTCGCGGCTGCACCACCTGGCCGCCCGCCCAGCCCTTCGTGGGTGATGCCACACGAATATCTCCACGGAGTGACATTCAAGAGTCGTGTGTTGAGCAGAGCCTGTACCTTCCTGACTCGTCGCTTTTCCAGGCTCGAATTTTCACCCTGCCTGCCCTCCTTTGGTCTCTACCATCCTACTGTAAGCCAGATGTGGCAGTGTTCTTAATACTTCTGGGGCGACTCCTTCAGGCATTTGTAGAGCCATCTGGGCCACCGGAAATAATGTTTCAGAAATGAGATTAGAAGGAATAGGGTCACGTGGCGGAGAAGATGAGGCATGCAGCACAGACCACCTGTTTGCACTGTGGACCAACTTTGTCCTGTCTGGTCTCTTGATGGGATGGACAGATTTTTCTTTCTCTTTCCCTTTTTTTTTTTTTTTAAATAGTTGAATAGCCAAGATGAAATGTGACGTAAAACACTTACCAGTGAAAAATCTAAATAGGTTTTGTGATTTAATTGTGATAGGATATTGACTCATCTTTTATGTTTATAGCAGCGATTTAATGAATTAATTTTTCTTAATATGAGAAGCAGTTTCCTGAATACCTTTATCATGTAATATAAATTGAGACCCCAGAGGGTAAACGTTTACTTGTTTGCTTTCTTTATACCCTACTATTTTTTTTTTACTTTATCCTGACAGAATATGTACTGGTCTTGCCTCCCTTTTTACTTCTTTTACTGTTTCCAGCCCCCAGAGTACCTTAAATCAAACTGAAAGTGTGATTCTTATAATTTCAGTCTCAGGCCTGTTTAATGTTTCCTGTAATTGAAGTTGACACCTCCCTAAAACATTCCTGGTTGAAGTTGTTTTCCCAGGCTGAAAATGTTGTTAAAAACCAACCAACAAACAAAAAAGCACTTGGTGATGGCTAAAATTTGTGGAATATTCAGTGATAATGTTTTTGTGCCACAAAGGAGTCTTATGCCCTTAGATACATTATTTAATGTGTTGGGTTAGATGGCTCAAATTCCTTTGTAAAAAGACTAGACTTTTGTTAAATTTGCACCTCTCTTATGTTTTAAAGACTAAAATAGGTGTGCTTAATCTCATCTGGGATTCAATTTTATTTTTAACATCAGATTTATCAGGCATGTAATAAGAGTTTAAATACATGTGCCCAAACTTCAGAGAAATGTAAAATGCAGCTAGCTTTAAAAGTTATCCGTAAAGACTGCAGGATGGGAACTACTATTAAAAATATATCTTTGGTTCTGTCCCTCTTCAGTGACTTTAGTGTCCTTTATTTTCCTTTGTCAGGACATTGAACCATTTTTTTGGTTTGTTTCCCAAAAGTTTCTAGTTTCATTGTCTTTTAATAAGAAATCATCTCATAGTGCTAACTTTGAAAACACTATTTTGTCTAACTTGCTGTCCTGTTCTTCCTCTCCCTTCTCAAAAAAGAGAAAGTCAGTCTATGGCGGGAATTCTCAGGCTCAGATGCCCTGGGAGAATTGTGCCAGTAAGATAACCTTGTTTACCATATATCAAGGGGAAGTTCATGAATGGAGAATATGTTATGTCCCACCAAAAGAGCTAGTCAGGAGTAATTCAGGTATATGATAATCCTCAAAGCTTTCAATCAAGGATTTCGTTCAAGAGTGAATGCCAGCTGTCTTAAATGTGAAGAGCACTGGTCTCAAGGTTGTCAGGAAACCTTTTAATTTGGTTTAAATTTCTATTTCTTGAATGGTCTTGTTTCCAAATGTAGCTTTCTTCTTTTGATTCCTTTCATTTTGCCTTTATGTGACAAACGTATCTCTTATTCTGGAGGTAAGCTTCCATTTGATCCTGTTATCTTTTCTCATGCTCAGCCTCAATTAGCAGTCCACCTGGAACGCCAGCTCTCTCTCAGGACTCTGTCAGATTTTGTAGTGTTATTAACAGAAAGAACCATGTGAAAATGAAATGAGTTACCATCTTGTAAAAGACTTAGAACAATGTTTGACATATATTAAAAGTTGTATAAGAGTTTATTCACTAAATGAGAATAAAATTTCTTCATTTATTGTAATACCTGTCAAGGACATTGGCCTTTGAATTTCAGGCTCATACATGAGAACTTTTGTTTTTAGTTTCCAGAAAAAGTTTCCCTTGAAAATTTATTAGACATCTCAAATTACATGATCTGTGTTGTTTACCTTTTTGCCTTGCTGGTAAATAAGGTTGAAGTGAATTCAGTAGTACTTAACCATAGCAATTTCATTGTTCATATAACTGGAGCAAGTTATTCTTACCTTGGTTCTGACTTTACATTATATTAATTTTATTTATACTGTGGAAGGTGTCAGAATGTAAGCAGGTTATCTAATTATCTTTTTTCCACAAACTCTTTGAACTGATGTGAACTCTAGACTGTACCATTTCCTTCACACACCTTTAATCTGATTTAAGTTAAAATTATATAACTAACATCTTAGTATCATATAGAATAGTGTAGTGATCTTTGCTCAGTTTTCCCTGCAGGTATCTCATTTAATTTTGTTACCACCATTCATTCTATCCTTAAAAAAAATATTGCTTGGCTGTTTTCATTTTTAAAAAAGTTATTGTGGCCCTTCACAGTGTTATCGACTTGTGATTCCACTGATGCAGGAAACAGGCAGCAGGATCGAAAGTTCAACCAGCCCCAACAACTTAGCAAGTCCCTAAACAATTTAGCAAGATCTTGTCTCAAAATAAAAATTTAAAAAAGGACTGGGGATATAGCTCAGTGGTAAAACGCCCATGAGTTCAGTCCCTAGAAACTTGGGGGACTCGGGGAGAAAAAGGTTGTTATGTCTGCTTTCTTGGCTCCTCACTGGATAGAGGCTGAGGCCTTTTTGCTCCTTTACCACATATCTAAATTCTAAACAGCACATCCCTTTTTTTCAGCTTAGACTCTCATCTTTGCGTGGATAATACCTCAGCTTTTAATCCAATCTGTGTTCTCACATGTATCTCCACATATCTGATGGCATCAGATTTAAAATGTGTAACCTCATATCCATCCTTGTTCTAATTCAATCTATTTGACATACTTTTGTGAGGTTAATTTTAGAGTTTTAATTTAAAATACATTCTTCCAGAAAAACAACATGGATTGGAAGAAACATTATAGCAAACTCACAAACTAAGTTATAACATTCAGAAGCTTTGATTAACCTGCATGGATTTTTTTTTTTCTTAATAATGCTCGCATCTTCTCTGTCAAGCAGGCCATGCTTAATTCCTGTAAATCCTTGAAGTATATGTTCTTTCTTAGTGAAGGATACTTGGGAAGGGCCAGAGGAAGGGGGATGAAGGGGCATTGTTAGATTACCTTTCCTTTGAACATTTTATTTTTTAATTAGAAAAAGTGATGTATAAGAGAGTAATTAGGCTGGAAAAATATTAGTATATGTATACTCATTACAAAATAGGTAAAACTGATGACGATGCCAATTTTTCCCCTGTAAGATTTTCAGATCTTAAGTAATCCCAAAGAGGTGGGAAATAAGACCTCTTGCATTGCTGGTAGAATTATAAATTAGATCATTTATTTTAAGGGCAGTTTGATAGTATCTGTTAAAAAAAATACATTCCTATTATGCAGTACTTGTTTTTGCATATCTGTTCAAAGTCTTGGTATTTGAAAAGTGTATTTCTAATTGTGCCAATAAGCGTAATGCAAAATCTTGATTTTGGTTGGCTTCATATAGTATGGCTTTTATATTTTGATAGTTCATATCCTTAATAAATGGAAAGTGCAGGCAAAAGAAAATCATTGTTGTGAGAAATGAATTCTAGACTTAGATTTAATACTAAAACATTTCAGTAAACTTTGGATTGTGTCCATTTGACAGTACTGATAGTGAAGTTGATATGGATATTGGTAGATACAGGATAATATAGTTGGGAAATGAAAGAAAGAACCTCTTTTGAAATAGGTGGCAAATGCTTTGTGATCCTTATAGCAGTGTTTAATATGTAAAGGTAAGCATTCTTGCAGTTCACTTAAAATAAAATCAAGTTGAAAGTTCATCTGATTATTTCTGGTCTTCTTAACCCTTCAGTTATTTTATTTGTGATTTCCTCAATATTATTTTTTTTCTAAGTCATGGTTATTAGTCCCCCCCCCCCCCCCACCCCCAGTGTTCAGGATTGAACCTAGGACTTTGCCACATGCTAAGCTCATGTCTACCACTGAGTTATATACCCAGCCCTTTAGTTTTGTTTTAATGGCACATGAAAATGTATAAATAACTATAATATTATTTTGCAGTCCAATATTTACATTGCTTCTATTGGCCATTGATAATTGTATGCATGATCTGTAATTAAGAAACTACATGCCACTAATTGTATTAATATTTGGATGAAGTTCACTGAAAGAGCAAAATTAGTTTCTGCATTTTAGCTTCTTGTTTTTAGACTTTTTATTATTTTATATAGAAGTTTGTCTTTCCCCAAATCAGCTAACTCAGGAAATGACTTCCAAATAGAACTTAACCTTTTTGATGAGACAGTAATGTATGGGCAAAGGGGGGTGGGTATGTTGTAGTCTGGAAAAGGCAAATGTTACCTTGAAAATTTTTCTGAAGATATTTGTAGATTTCTTTGGTTTTGAAGAATGATTAGAAAGAAATCAATAAAAAGCTATCCTTGTGATATTTGAAGTGAAGCATTGTGACTATAGAAACTGAAAGTCAAATTGTAGGATTTGCATTCTTGAAGGAACTCAGTAATATTAAATCCTATATAGATGAAGATTATAGTTATCTGTGCCTTTTACCTGCTAGTAAAAGGAATGCTTAAGAAAACTGAGGGAACAGAGATATTTCTAAATACAGTTACTAAATATGAGCATCTCTTAGGTACATAACTTTTAGGTAGAGACACAGTTATTCCAGTTTTACCCTGGAATCTATTCAGGTATAAAATTGCTTTGGTTATGAAATAGCGCATATGACTGATGACTACACTTGACAATTTTCTGACTACCTACAACAAAGTAGAAGTAAAAATGTTAATGTGCCTTGGCTTCCTTTGGGAAGTATCTATGCTTGGTGTATGACATTATTATTGCTCACTGATTTCTGAAGAAATGTTGGTAGTGAAAGAACTGTTGATTTTGCATAACAAATAGAAAGTTGATAGCTTTAAGGACTTGGAAATACATTTTGGTCTAATTTCTAATTAGGTTTCTAAAGATATTAAACATAATAATATTTTGAGTGACATGTATTTCCTTTGATTTTTTTGGGAGGAGTTATTAAAAGAGTAAAAGCTTTCTGAAGAGCAATTTTTTAGTTGTATGAAGAAGTTATAAATTATTCAGACCTTTTAGGAATTTAGGCTAACAAAATAAGCTCAAGTGTAAAAAAAAGGTTTTATTCCCTAAAATTTTTGGTACAGTGTTCTGCATTTTGGAGAAAAATGGGGGAAAAATTATGTTCAACATTAATGGGATGGTTAAGTAAATTATGGTACATTCTTTTAAAAGTCTCCCATTTAACTATTTTTTTCAAATGTATACAGATAGGTTTGAGGGATATAAATAAATGGAATATTAAGCCAAATGTTAGAATGCAAAATTTTCTATGAAGTATGCTCTCAAGTGACATTAAGCTTAAAAAAAAAGTTAAAGAACAAAATAAGCCAAAATGACATTAATAGTTGAAGTTTGTGGAAATGGACACTTTATTTCCTGCCTCCTTGTAGTTAACTCTTAAGATTTCCCATTATGAGTGGGAAACTTCTAAAATAGTGGAAAAGATGCAACTTCTAAAATCTGAGGAACCTCATATATGAAATTCTAAACTTGTAAATCTACTCTGTTGTCTAGTTTGCTGACCTAATATCCTGTTTCTGGTTGTATAAGAATAGTAAGCCCCATTACGTTGGAAAAAATTGTGTCACAAATTATGAATGGATTTGTACAACTTCTGCTTATCATTATCCAATCATTCACTATTATCCTCAAACCTTAGACTTCTAAAATTCAAAACTGTACTTGTTTCCTTAGAAAATGATGCGTATTTGTCTGCCATTAAAACATAGAGTTTAACATTTCTTGTTCAACTTACATTTACTATAAGGAAACATTACTATATTATGTTTATCTGTGACAGGCCAAATAGTTGATACATGCAGCTTTGTGGGCTCTATGGTTTCTTTTACAACCACTAAGGTACAAAGCAGCCGTCAATATAAGTAAATAAAGAATGTAGTTGTCTTTCTATGAAACTTCATTTACAGATGGGTGGTGGTAATTCCTGCTCTAATTGTTCATTCCTGCACTACTCTATATTAAGTTGTAAGGAATTGTCTCCTATTCTGATTGGTCCTGTTTTGATTAAGCTTATTCTCATGTGAATTTTCTGTCTTGTATTAGGAACTGCATCTTTTTCCTGCCCTTCATTGTTTCCAATTTAGCAGTCCTTCCTCATTCTCACCTTCCATTCCTAATTATTAGCTTTTTATTTAAACAAAAGTGTGATAAAATATATGTGACATAAAATTGACCATCTTAACCATTTTTAAGGGTATGGTGGCATTCAATACTTACCTTAGGTTTTGAATTATGAACCTAGATGATTAAGTTTACATGTAAAATAAAGGTACATAAGTCCAGCGTGACTTAAGTTTATGATCTTACTTTATCAAAGAAATTTATGAAGACATCCATTTTTAAACTCAACAAACTGAGGATCAGATTTGGAAGTGACTTTAAAGAACATCTAATTCTACCCCACTTTACATGTTTTATAAGACTCAAAGACATTAAATTACCCAATCAAATTCGTACAGTAATAGATCTTTCCCCCCTACCCCTTTTTCATGTATAGGCAGTTTAACAAAATACATTGAAGTAACTACCGTTTTGAGTTCAGGATTGGAAGAGACCTTAAAAGCCCATCTTCCTAGCTGCTTTTTAAATTTTTCCTCTTTTCTTACACAGGTTTTTACTTATTGAATACTTCCCTAACAAGAGTCCACTCCTATAGAAGGCAGCCCATTTCATTTTCAGAGCTGCTTTATCTTTCCTTGTGTGTAGCTGAAATTTGCCTTCTATTAACTTCTTATATTTTTTAGTTATTCTGAATAAGTCATAAATAATGGTATCAAAGCGATTGCAGGACAGAATTCACATAATGTTTGTACTTTTGAAGGATACTTGGTTGAAGAAATTTCTAATTGGTCTAGGTGTGGTGGCACACACCTGTAATCCCAGATTGGAGGCTGAGGGAGGAGGATCACAAGTTTGAGGCTAGATTCAGCAATTTAGAGACCCTGTCTCAAAATAAAAAGGATGGAGGATGTCACTCAGTGGTAAAGTGCCCTGTGTTTGATCCTCGGCATCCTATCCCCCAAGATTTTCTTATTGGAAAGACTGTAGAGCAGGACACTAATGGAACTGATTTGCCCAGGTCCTAGTCTTCCCACTTGAAATAGGTGGACTGCTTTCTGGATTAAACTTCTAAACTTGTGCCCATCTGAACAAATTGCTATTGCTATTATGGAAATCCTGACCACTCCCTCATGTCAAGCTAGTTTTTGTGGCCTGCTATTGAATAAATTTCTTCAGTAAAGTTCAATCTAAACAAAACTTTTATTTAAAATAATCTCATCCTTGCTTTGTATAGGATGTGATTTTAACAGGGCAGAACAATAATTCAGTCATTTAACCTAAGTAAATCCCCTATTTGCATTTTGGTTAGATAATTTTCAGTAAGTAAAGACCCTTGTCTTTAATATTCTTAAAGAACTCCAAGTATGCCTATTAAAATGGAGTGTTGACAACTGAGAATAGTTGGTATGGTAGAACATCTGGAGTCTGGGACTAGGAACAAACCAGCTTTCTAGGACTACTTCTGGTTTAGCTCCTTAAGAGTTGTATGACATTGGACATGTTGCTTGACTTTGAGACTCTGTTTTTACTTGTGACCCATGGACAATAACCCACCTTAATTTACCTGGTAGGGTTTAGAGATAAAAAAGTAAAAGTCCATTTTTTTTTTTTAAAGTAAAGTCATAGAAGATATGAGTTGTATTTTTAAATTCAATCAGTGATTAGCTTTAGGGCAAAATGACTTGGCTGAAAAACATAATTTGTCACTTTGTCATGAATTCATTCTGATGTACAGTAGTATTATATGGCCAGCCATTATCAATTCAGCTTTTAACTGGCAGGTTTAATCTGCTAACTTGCTGATGGTTGATGGATATTTGTTACCAATCAGATCACTCTAAACTCAATGATAAACTGATTTAAAGACAACCCCAAATATCTTTTAAAAAATATTTTTTAATAATTTTTTTTTTTTTTTTTTTTTAGTTTTTGATGGACTTTTATTTCATTTTTATGTGGTGCTGCTTAGAATTGAACCCAGTGCCCCACATGTGCTAGGCAAGTGCTCTATCACTGAGCTACAATCCCAGCCCCCAAATGTCTTTTTAAGGGTCATAATTTTTAAATGAAGATAAGATCAGCATTCTTTTTGGTATTCAGTTAGTAGACCTCATTTTCAAGATTCCAGTTGAAAAAAATTGATCTTTTTTGATCATTTAACACATTATAATATTTATGGTAGACTGCTTTAAGAGTTCTGTGGGATTGCAAAAGAAAAAGACCCAGAAAAAATTTTGCTTTAATCTACAAGATTTTGAACTGATGGTTGATTTTGTAATATTGTTCTAATAATAAATTAGGAACTTTCTTTTATACCCCTTCACCAGTCAAACCAAAATTAAAGGCATCTCCTGTACTGCCAGTGTTATATTTCTACCACAGTACTTGTCACATTACTTATCTCTCTAGACAGTAACCTTACTAGGCTCATCCTTCCCTCCCTCCTCTCTTTCATTCTTTGTGTGCATGTGTGTGTGGGAGACACACGCAACGCACACACACACTGAGAGAGAGAGAAAGAGACACTATGGATTGAACCCAGGAGCACTTCACCACTGAACTACACTCTCAGCCCTTTTTAGTGTTTGCTTTTGAGGCAAGGTCTCACTAAGTTGCCCAGGCTGGCCTGAGACTTGCCATCCTCCTGTCTCAGTCTCCTAAGTTTTTGGGACTACAGGATTGTGCCACTGTGCTCAGATAGGCTGTGGGTTTTTTTAGGCTAATGGAGGGGAAGGATAGGTAAAAGAGGGAACAATGTGATGGTGAAAGGATCTTAAAGGCAGAAACTAACAAATAAGAAAGAACAAAAGAGGAATGAAAACGTGTGAAACAGGATTTTTTTCATTGAATTTACTTGTCTTGTGTATATTCTATTTTAATTATTAAGTGTCATGGCCATTTTATGTTATGACATGAACAGAATCCTATAGGGCACATTGGACTCATCAGTTATTTTTGATGATAGAGTTTCAAAGCCCGCTGTAATCTATTTTTTGTCATTAAAACTTAAATACGCTGGGTGCGGTTGTACATATCTGTAATCTCAATGGCTTGGAAGGCTGAGGCAGAAGGATTAAGGCAGAAGCCTCAGCAACTTTTAGTGAGACTCTGAGAAATTCAGTGAGACCCTGTCTCAAAATTTAAAAAAGGACTGGGGATGTGGCTCAGTGATTAAGCATCCCTGGGTTCAATCCCCAGAAACACCCACCTCCCCTCAAAAAAAAAAAAAAAATACTTCTGAGAGATTTCCTAATTACTGCACAGTGTCTAGAAGCTATGGTTTTAGCCTTTGAATTTTAAAAGTTAAATACATGAATTGTGAAGACATAAAGACATTAAATTTGGGGAGAGGAAAAAGGAGTAAAACAAGAAAGATTTTTAAAAGTTAGCGGCAATATTTGCATTCTACTTGTTTACCAGACTATTGAAGCTAACTCATTCTCAGATCAGAGTCTTACCTTTAAAATGCTGAGATAGGCATTAATTTATTTTTATCAGTTTTGAAGTTTATTTGGTGAGCATTTGTTTTTAGGCATGGCTTAAATTTTTTCTCCTATGTATAAAAATTGGTTTCTTGACCAAAAGCAGGTAAATATTTACCTTTTTTTGTAGCTATGGCAATAATATGGTCATTTTATTTTTTTATTTTTATTTTTTGCACTATGTACCATAGGCTAAAGAAGTGTATATTTTCTTATTTACATAGCTTTTAGGCAAAGCAAATACCATTTACTGGTGTGATAAATATGTAGAAAGCTTATTCTGCAGTTTTTTGAGGTGATAAACTTCCACTATCTATAAAGTTTATCTGCCAACCCATTATCTGTAAATAATTAGTTTGTTATTATCCACTGAGTTTTGGACAGCTAATTCGATTTTTTCTTTAAATATTAGGTCATCAGTATTATTGCACTCCGTTTAATGGCATTAGATCAGTGCAAGACTCAGAAAACTTGTTTGTACCCTTTAAACATAATAACAGTTTAATGAGAGAACCAGTATAGTGTATTGGTAAACAGTTTGGACTCTGAATTCAGAGAAACAGAGGTTTTTAAATTCATCTCTGCTGCAGTAAAACCTTGGGGAAGTTTTCTCACGTCTCTGAGGTTGTTTCTTCCATCTGTGAACTGGAGATATAGCTACTCATTTCTTCAACAAATTATAAGTGTATTGAGTTTGTACTAGTAACTGTGCTGTATTTTGTATAATATATAATAATATCTCCACCATAAGATCATTGGAGGATTAAAGTACACAATATCTAGAACATAAAGGATCAATTAATTTTAGTTATTAAAATATTTCAGATGTACTTTTTAAAGTTGTCTAAGAGCAAAAATTGTTTCAGGGTTTATTTTCAGGCACATCATTAAATTTTTAAAATGATAATCCTATGTGTTAGTTTTTTTAAAAATATGGGGTGAAATTCATATATTTTGTGGTTAACTTCAAAAATGAAAGTTGATGTAGCAGTTTTGAAAACAAGTATTAATGATATTAATGCCAATATTAATATTTCTTTTAGGAGAAATTATATATGTGTTTGTGTGTACAAAGTATTATGTTTCTTGAACTAATTCTATTTCCCATCATCTTTTAAAATAGAAATATATGGACCTCTAATAGTATTCTGCCAAGTAATTCTATTATGAAATAATTAAATATGTATGGTCTTATAAAGTATATGACTAGTGTAGACTCTTTAAGTAATCTAGAAAATATTTAGACATCTGGAAAAGCTTTTTTCAACAGTACAAAAACATAATCTTGACAGTATTTATGCTGCGTGACAGTTTTTTTTTAAAAACAAAAATAATGCACATAATTTTCCTATAAAACTTGCCATGATTTCTGTGATTAGACTGAAGTTGACTGTATTATATTCTAAATTTAAGAAAGTGAATATTCTCTTTTCTTTCTCATATTCTCTCCCACTTTCTTGAAATACAGGTAATGTTCTTTCCCAAAATATTTTATTCATAGACATATTGTACATGTATTTCCCCCAGACATTTTAATAACTCATGATAGGTGGGGAGGGGATTGGTCTACCTTAGATCTGTTATCCTTTAATAGTACTATAATATTTATGATAATCATTGATGTTCAGAATAATGAAATATGTTTTCAGTTTCTTAGCCAAGAAGAGAAAACATTAAATAGGTTCATTATAATTTGCTTACTTGAAAGCTTTTCAATGGATAAGAAAATTTTCTTTCCTATTTAAAAGTTTGCTTAATCTTATTATCTTATTATAATGCTAGTTTAGTTAATTAAGATTTTAATGTATTTATGGCAGTTTTTTCTGATAATCTTTATGATTGTGGAATTTGATTTGTTATATGCAAACCTACATTACTTTAGAAATAATAACTATAGCTGCCATCAATTCAGTACTTACTCTGTCAGGTAGTGTTCTACAGGTATTAAATGTACTGAGGCAATTGATCCTCAAAACAGCCCTCTCTCTCATATGAGGAAACTGAATCACAGATACACAGATAACACTAAGGTTACATAGCTATAATTACTGCCAGGATTCAAGAACTTGTGCACTTGATCTTAAGTTACTATCCAATTCTTAATTGCTGTCTCTCCCAGATTTCACAATCAGGTTCACTATTTGAATAATAAAGATATAGTTGTCACATTAAAAAGAGTAACTAACCAAAGTGTTGACTCTTAATTGGACATTTACTGAACTCTGTAATTAGTATTGGGTGATTGTACTGGACTACAATCCAGTACAATAATACTAGGTATTATTACCTTAACAGATGGGTAGTTATTAGCACACTAGAGTTGGTTATCAGGATTTCAAAACCTGAGATTAAAAAAAAAAATTTGTGTATTAATGAATCATTTTTATTTTGTTTTCAGTATGATTTCTAGTGCTACTTATTTGAGTTTGGTAAATCAGTGTTTATTATGACTGTAGTCTTAAAAATATATCAGCTATAGTCTGGTTTAATGATTATTTAATAGCATACTTAGTTAAAATCCATTAGAATGTTCACACAAGGATTAATTTTGTATTTTTTCCTCCCCTTTTAGTAAAATAAAACAGGGTCTGTTACCTAGCTTGGAAGATTTGCTGTTTTATACAATTGCGGAAGGACAAGAAAAAATACCTGTTCATAAATTTATTACAGTAAGTTTTTATATTTTTCTATCTTAACTTTTTAAGAAGTTAGTAGTACTAAATTAGTAATAGAGTAATACTGAAATGTAGTCTTAAAGGTCATATGACATATAGATTCTCATTGACACTGTTTCTCTTATTATGTTTTCGAATTTTTATCATGCTTGTTTCAAGGTAATCAGTGAAAGAAAAAGAAAGAAACTATGAGAAACTTGTCCAGAAAGTGGGTAATAGTGACACAAATGCCACATACATTTTCAAGTCTTGAATAGAAGTTTTTATGTACAGGAATAAAAACTTGTAGTTGGAATAAGCATATACATTATTTGCACTATATATTTACAAGCTCTTGTTTTTTTAAAAACAGGCACTCAAATCTACAGGATTGCGAACGTCTGATCCCAGGTTGAAAGAGTGTATGGATATGTTAAGATTAACTCTTCAAACAACATCAGATGGTGTCATGCTAGACAAAGATCTTTTTAAAAAGTAAAAATTTCTGCCAAACCTTTAATGGTGATTTGCTATGCTATATGGTGATTTTGCTTTTAAAACAAAATTGCATCTCTGAAGGCCAGTGCTGCTTCCTGTGTAACTGAAAAAGGGGGTTTAGAACATCATTTGTTTGAAGAACAGTGATGGTATACATTAAGGTTCTATATAATACACTGGGTAAAAAACAAACTTTCTTTAAATCTATTGTAAGAAATTTAGCCATGGATATTTCCAATATATCTTACCTAGAGATTGCATTTAGTTTGAATAGAACACATCCTTTGTCCTGTTGTTGCTTATGTTGATCTCCAGTTCATCTACATGCCTTGCAGGCTTTCTCAGCATAATTTCTAGTTCTTTCCATGAGATGATTTAGATGACATCATAAAATGAGAGGGCTTCAGACAGCCCTGTATTCCTTAGTTGTACATATGTGCATTGTCTGCTTCCCTCCTTTCTTCAGATGTATTAATGCATAGGTTTTTGGCAATTTTCATTTTCCTTGAATCAGTTAAGAACTAAAGACAGCTTTGGAGCTTAAGATCTTGACTAAGTATTGGAAGTTAAGTCTTGAAAATAATTTGGCATTCTATATTGTATATCTTTATTATTTATCTTGATTTATGTGTTCCTATTAGTTTAATTATTGAAGATATAACGGACAACATGTTTGTAATGGATACTAAAGAGTCAGATAGTATTTTAAACTATTAATAGTTGAGTGGAAGCTAGCATAAAGCTGAAAGTATTTATATAAGATGTAGGTTTTGGTAGAGATGGATCTGAAGAATTTCTGCATCTACTTTGAAAGTTTATTTGGGGAACTGGATGATTTGTCCAAGATAATCTCCTGGGAATATCCTGGAATATTAACTAATCTAAAGGGATAAGTATTTAACTAGGGTTCTCTGAAATGTCCTGACATGCTGGGAAGTGCTGCTGACAGTTTTGGATTCTTTTCTTTTCCCTGGGAGGTTCTTGGTTCTGTTAGCTCAGCTGACCTTTATACACATCGACTTTATATAGGTCCACTTTGCAATTGATGTTAGAAATTTTTGAGTCTACAGAAGAAATTTGTGGAGACAAGAAATTTATTTCTAGATATATTTGTACCTTTGCGTTAAGACATATTATTGTTAGTGTTCATGAGTTGTCTCTGTAAAGTACTCTTGATTAGGGTGCCTTTTAGGAAGTTATTTTGGCTTATTCTGAGCATAGTTATTCAAGAGATATAAGTAGATCTGTGGATATCATGGGAAACTGGCTTTGGAATTTAAAATGGAAGCAGTATTTTACACATTTAATACTGTTTAAATGTTTTGTGTCTTATAAACATGTTGGTATGCTTAAATATGAAATTTAAAGCAATTTCATATTCTGATTATGAAGCCAGGAAACCACAATCATTTAGTTTTCTATCTGTTATTACATTAGAAGATAATAATTACCATAATTTAAAGTAATATGGGCAGTTCCCAACTTGGCAGTTGCTTAGTGGCATATATAAGCAAGCCATAGGCATAAGATTTTTTTTTTCATTCCTACAATGAAGTGACTGTACCTCTGAATAGTAACCTTTACAGGCCACCTGGAAGGGTGATATTTCCAGAGAAATTCCTTTTCTGTTTTCAATCATAAGTAGTTACCTAGCTAGTGTAGCTAGAAATAAACTATCTCACCTCTCTGTAGTTGGGGAAGAGATGTTAAAACATGGAATTCATTTTCCCAGAGAAATAACATTTATAAAGGTGGGAAAGTTTGGTTGAAGTCAAAAGTGTAGGGACTTTACTTAAAATGCATTGTAGGTTAATGTATTTAGTCTTTGTATGTAATCTTTTTTTTTTTTTAAACGGGGAAAATGACTTCTAAAATACCTTTTTTAGAATATAATCTATTTGAAAGTTGGAGACTGCCTGTACCCATCTATGTAGTCAATTGTCTTTAATGCTAATAATTCTTAAAACTAATAGAAGTAGAAATTTTTGTGTTGAAAATGAATTCTTTATTTGTTCATGCATTTTTTTAACCTTCTAGATATTGGAATTATTCTTATATATGATAGTAATTATTTGGTCTTTTTGGATTTTGGAAAAAGTGAATGAACGGTTTTTGCATTTTGTATATTTTATAGTTTTCTAAAAAAGTTTATTATTATGTTATTTTACTAAAGAAAAATTTTGTGAGAAGTGTTTTGTAGGACATTGATACACATTATAGTTGTTAAACATAAATATTTAAGTAAAGCGGGAAATAAAGTGACTATTCCCAGTTCACAGATAAGAAAATTGAATAAAGCAGAGAGAAAGATATCACTTTCTGAAAGGCATAAACAGCTCTTCTTCGGCACTCATCTTACATGACTTCTAATTTTTTGGATAGGTTGATGAAATCTATATTGAAATAACCGACAAGAAAAACCTTAATATTTGGAAACTCATCAGTATACAGTTAGGTACTCTTGTGAGAGGTAAAATTTGTTGGTCATATACTAGGGAAGGCTGTTTCTACAGCTTTGTCAGCACCACCTGCTAGAGGAAAAAAACAAAAACCAAAGTAGGTGTCTCTGACTATTAATTATAAATCCTCCTGTTGAAGGTACTGATTAGTTTAAAATTGTAGTAGGTTAATAATTTAAATTTGCTTGATACTTCCCATACTTGCTTATTTATAACTTCTTGAGAAGTGACACATATATATGATTTGACATGGAGGTAATTTAAGATCAGAAATTATCTTAGTGTTTTTCTCTGAGAAAGTTGTTCTTTGGTATATATATCCTTTGCAGTTTTGATATTTGCAAGTTGAATTTTAGAAACTATATGAAACATTTTAAATATTAAATACTAGTAAGTTATGGTAATATATCTTAGGTTAACATTTAAAGCTGGAAGGAAACTATCAATTTATATAAGTAGTAAATATTTGTCAACTCTGGATGTCAACAAATATACCCATAGGTTAATAGTAGAATTTATAATTATAATTTTTTTAATGTTTATAATAGGGAGATTCTTGTCAATGAAACAATAGCCTTTTGCATTAAGATTTTATTTTACAGTTATATGTTAATTTTATGTTGACTAGCTGAATATATATTCTGAGTTTTATTAATAATTAAAATATGAAACTTGGTTTTTAATTTTAATTTGATGTTTCATCTAGAACAGCTTGAATTAAAATATTGAGATTTTAAAATTTCTCAGTTATCAAACTTGAAAAATATTGAGGATTTCTACTTTATTTCTCCATTTGTGATTAGGGCATTATTCACCCTCTTGGAATCTCATTTTCTTATCTTGGAAGTGGGGAAATTCTTTACAAAGTGTTGATGTTTTGAGGACTAAACAAGATGACTAGTACTTGCAATTTGGTTGTTTTTTTACAAAAGGCAATTTTTTCTTTTCCTCAAAGAAGCTGCTATTATCATTACTCATCCCTGAGGAATACAGTTAAATGAATAACTTCTCATATTAATGGTTTGACTTTAATATTTCCTTATAAAGGTTTATCCTGAAGATTTATCACAGTTGGTATTATGGCTTGACATCCACGTATAGCAAGTCTTCCTTTTTCAATTAAGAAATTCTATTATTGAGTTAGTGAGACTTAGAAAACTTAAGAAGAGTATCTTAAGCTCAGAGTAATCTATTTACAAAACTCTTAAGTTTACATTAACATACAGACTTTCTGGCTTAAATCCTTTTTAGATCAAAGCAGAATATTGGTTCAAATAACTAGATTTTATGACCTTCCATCCACATGGTTTACCATGGCTTTAAAAGAGTTTTTAATGGTGAAACATTTTTACTCTACAGTGTAGTACAAATTTTACATTGAGTAGAATAATGTAATTAGCATTTTTTGTGATTTAAATAATATAAAATTGTATGATTTTATGTGAAATTTTATTTAAAATTATACTTTTATAAGAATTTTAACAAATATTTCATTGAAGAATTAATTTATTAATCTAATTCAAATATGTTTTATCTCCAACTCTTAAACTAGAAATAAAAGTTTTTCAAAATGTAATTTGGAAAAAGAATGTTAAAATACAAAATATTTAATTTTTTTTGGTGAAATACTAGGGCTAGTTATACAGGAACTAAGCTATTATGTCTGAAGTTCCTTAATTGAAAAATAAATAGGATCTTATCCGTAATATTTTAAAGTCTTATTTCTGTTAACCAGATACCATACTGAATGTTTATCTATTCTGGTAAAATAAGAAACTTGTTTCAGATGGTCCTTGTACTTAGACCTGTTAGAATGCTCTGTCATGTTGTCTTTGACGCATTTTTTAGTCACATCTAATTTATTTCTAACCTGTTCATCTTACAAGCAACTACATGAAAGACTTCTAGAAGGAAAGAAAATTATGTAGAAAGACTATAATTTGTAGAATTTAGTTGTATAAAATGATGGATTTGTGTCTTCTTAAAATATGGGGTTAATATTCTCCTAATTAATGCTGTTATTACCAAATATTAATAATTGAAAGGCACTCAGTCTATTAATTTTTTTCCTCACATTCTACAGATGTGTTCAAAGCAACATTGTCTTGCTGACACAAGCCTTTAGAAGAAAATTTGTCATTCCTGACTTTATGTCTTTTACCTCACACATCGACGAATTATATGAAAGTGCTAAAAAGCAGTCTGGAGGAAAGGTAATATTTTTGGTGTGGATATTTTCCTAATCCAGTCATTTAATTAATACTTTCAGCTCAATTTGAGGTATAGAGAATAAAATTGTAGTTGTCTTTTGCTAATTAAGAAATTTAAGTTAAATCAAGCTGCTGGATTTAATGTTTGTTTGTTTGTTTGTTTTCAGTTGTAGTTGGACACAGTACCTTTATTTTTATTTATTTTTGTGTGGTGCTGAGGGTTGAATCTAGTGCCTCCCTCGTGCACTGAGCCACAACCCCAACCCCTTAATGTTTTTAAATATTTAAAAGGTTTAACTTTGCTATTCTTGCGAAAAAGGAGCCTAAGTTTAGGAATTCTTTTATTTTCTAATGAGATGCCTTTTAAATTTTTAATTAAGTAAACAAAAACCTTATTGGGAATTTCTGCAGATCTGGTATCTTTGAACATTAAGTAGAATGTTTCTAGTTTTAAAAAATCTTCTAGAAGCCAGGCAAGGTGGCACACCAGGAGGCTGAGGCAGGAGGATCATAAATTCGAGGCAAGCCTTGGCAATTTAGCAAGACCCTGTCTCAAAATAAGATATAAAAGAGAGCTGGGGGGTGGAGCTTAGTGGTAGAGTGCCCCTGGGTTCAATCCCCATCACCACAAAAAAGTAAAAGGAAAAATCCTCTAGAGGCAGCAGGTACAGCTCAGAAACAGAGCATTTGCCTCCCTTGTACAAGGCCCTGGATTGGATCCCCAGCACTGTTAATAAGTACATTAAAATGAATAAATCCTCTAAATAATAATAGAGGCTATTTTATTTAATTTCCATATTGAAAGGTTTTATTTTGTTTTAGTTTTGGGTAGCTTTTTTTGTAATATAACTTCTTGATAATAATTCAGTGTAATTGCCATTACTTATTTTTATTTGTTTGATTCCTAATTTGTTAGATAATGAAACTCTACATGCATCCATGATTGTAATTAATATAGGTAGTTTATTTAAGAAAAGAAATTTTTTCTTCTTTCTTTAAACCTAGTCCAAGTTTTTCTTTGAGAGTATCTTGCTTTTAGGAAGAAAAAGCATTAGAAAACATAGGGAGTAATAGCCTAAGAGAAGGCACTTGATTTCACCCTAATTCTCAAGTCTATCGTGCCCTTAGTTTTTAGGAATATTGTTATAAAAGATAGATTACAAAGCTTCTGAGTGTTATACAATAGCTAAATGAGATTAGACAGTTTTTATTATACCTGTTAATTTCTTTCCAATATTTTTCATAGGTTGCAGACTATATTCCTCAACTGGCCAAATTCAGTCCTGACCTGTGGGGTGTGTCTGTTTGTACAGTAGATGGACAGAGGTGCGTTTATTTCAAATCTATGAAAACCAACTTTAAGCCTTAACTTTTGAGTAACAATGAGCATGATGTAGAGAGGACCATCTTGTATAATAGATAATAATTCTGAGAACAATTTCAAGAAGATAAATAAGTTTATATTATAATGTAAAAAAACTGAGCTGAAACAGTAATTTTATGTTAAAATTTTGAGGTATTTTTTCCTTCTTATTGACAGCTATAGTCTTATTTGAGTTTTATTCAAGTATCTACAGTTACCTATTCAAGAAATGTAGTCTTGTCAAAACCTGACATTGTTCTTTAATGAACTGACAACTAATAAAATTAGCATATTATTGGTTACTCACCCACCACTATCTTTTTTCCTGATATGGCTGGCATAAGAGTTAAGACCGTACAGCATAGCATATCCCATTATCTATCACTCATTTACAGAGTGAAAAGTCTGTTGCAAAATATGGAGGATTTCATGAAGTTCATGAAAGCCATGTTTGGGAAATGTCTTATTGCAGGCAAAGCTGCTGACAGAATTATAAGAAGGATAGTGATGTGATGAAGGCATTTTTAAAGAAAATGATTTTATTTAAAAAAGAATTAAGAGAGGCCCTGGAAAAAATGATGAAGTTCTGGAATATTTTTTCAAGAATGACCCTTTTTTATTGTGCTTAAAGTTAGACATAAAGATTTATTATCAAGTTGTAACTTGATTTTATCAGAAAAATTATTCCATAAAAGAAAAATCGATATTTTCTCACTCATTTAAAGACTTAGAGATGCAATCTTTTAGTTTTTAGGTTTGTTCTTTTTTATTAAAATATAGCCGAAATAAAAGGTATACAACTTATAAGTGTGTATAGAGCTTGATGAGTTTATATCAGAGAGATTATTTTACCCTAAATTTTGTTAAGACAAGTCATATAATTCTAAAAGTTTAGATTTTATTTTTTAAGATAATGTTCCATTTAAATTTTTTTCCCTTTACTTGTAAATTTTGATCTCTTTGGTGCATTCATTTTAAGTTTTTTTTTTTTTTAAATTTTTGAGTGGTTATCTTAAACTATTTGCAATAAAAAGTGTATGGTTTAGCCTATTTACTTTGAAAATTAGGAATCTGAGGCCCATGGTTGACATGATATTGGCAAAGGTGAAACAAGAACCTAGGTCTCTTAACTTCTAATCCATTTTTTCCATTGTTATAGGCTTTTATCCTAAATTGGGTCCATAAAATGTACAGATTACTCATGGTATTGTAACTTAGTGTTAGATTTATAAGGTTTATAAAACCAATGCTGTTTTTTCTAATGGGAATTGGAAGTAGATGTGATTCACAAGATGAGGCATTTATTGATAAGGTGTCAGATACTAGTATTCAGTCTACACTGAGTGCTGTTTAATTCTTAAACTAAACATGTTTTAACCAAGATGAATACCGTCTAAAAGGACTAGTTCACTTTGTGACTGAATACAGGTAGGAGTAATTAGGGAAGTACCTTCTTTCCTTCAAAGGAAAATTTCCACATTACTTATTAATTTCCTAATTCAGAACTATTATTTTACCACTTGAATATAAGCTTTTGCCTTTTTTTTTGCGGTATCACTTTTAAAATAAAAATATTTATTCTTTAATACCAAAGTGAACTTTGTGTTGAATTATGCTTTATAAATTGGAATTAACATGTATAAAAAATAACTCTAGTTATGCAGTTATTTTTTTCCCCATTTGATGTTAATTATCTCTAAAATTTACTTTTACACAGGCATTCTATTGGAGATACCAAAGTTCCCTTTTGTCTTCAGTCCTGTGTAAAACCTTTGAAATATGCCATTGCTGTTAATGATCTTGGAACTGAATATGTGCATCGATATGTTGGGAAAGAGCCAAGTGGATTAAGATTTAACAAACTGTTTTTAAATGAAGATGGTAAGAATTACCTACAAGTTGGTTGAAAAATAAATATTTCACTTTTTAAAGTAAATCTAAGTAATTAAATTTTTTTTTTGCAGAAATTAAAAATAGTCCCACATTGTTTTCTACTCATAATAAAATTTCTGTGAAATCCATAGAGAGTTTAATCGCCTACTTTTTAAATTTTTAGGCATTTCCTACTACTGGAGAATATGCTAGGGAGAAGATGGGGTAAGGAGTAAGAATTGTACTTACAAGAACCTGTAGGGATATATCTTGTAGAAAAATTTCAAAATTTCTAGAATTTGCTTAAAAATCATTCAACGGAGGCAGGTGGGAATACTAGGTATGATTATTACTATGTTGGTAATTATTGCTGCTAAATAATTCTATTTGGCAAAGATGAAACAAACACCTAGGTTTTTTAGTTGGTTTTTCTTTCATTGTTTCAGGCTTTTGTCCTCATTTTATACCTGTAAAATGTGCAAAGAGTTAACTGTGCGATTGAATTAAATGTTGGGTGCCATGAAAGCACATAAGGAAATGAGATGACATGGCTTTATCCCATGTAGCAAATTGGTATACCACACTGGTGTTCATCCGTCACTCAGGGGAAGGGTCTATATTGAACTGAATATAAATTTGAGGGTATATAATGTTCATATACTATTTACTTTTGAATATAGTACATATTTAAAAACTTCCATCATAAAAAGTTTAAATGGAAACCATTGAGATAGTGGCTGAATTTGTTATTGTGTGTGTGTATTTGGTCTTTCTCTTTCATAACTTTTAATTATTTGAAAGATATGTCTGATTAAATAAAGATATGTCTGATTAAACAAGACATTATTTTGCAGGAATTGTAAAGATAAGAGAGGACAAAGGTAGTTAGTACTTTAATCTGATAGTAATTTTAAAACTAAACGTCAAACTGTT
Organism: Marmota monax; assembly: GCF_021218885.2. NCBI lineage: Eukaryota > Metazoa > Chordata > Mammalia > Rodentia > Sciuridae > Marmota > Marmota monax. The sequence continues at coordinate 23,757,146 of NW_026692781.1, forward strand.
GTAAGCTAGATTATACTTTATTCCTATGAGTTGGTATCTGTTTTTTAATCTTTCAAGCATATGTGAGGTTCCTGATTGATAAGATATGGAATAAAGTAAGACTGAAGAAAGTAAGAACTTAAGATTGCAATAACTGTTGTAAGAAATATACTTTTATATTTTTTTCTTTGTGCTGGATAAAAAATGAAATGTGTCTTTCTCTTTTGTTTTTTATTTTGAGACAGGGTCTTGCCAAGTTGCTTAGAACCTCATTAGGTTTTTGAGGCTGGTCTCATACTCAAAATCCTCCTGCCTCAGCCTTCTAAACAGCTGGGATTATAAAAGTGCACCAATTTGTGTGTGTGTGGGGATGGATACCAGGGATTGAACTCAGGGGCACTCAACCACTGAGCCACATCCCTGTTTTGTATTTTGTTTAGAGACAGGGTCTCACTTAGCTAGCTGCTGAGTGCCTTGCTTTTGCTGAATCTGCCTTTGAACTTGCAATCCTCCTGCCTTAGCCTCCTGAGCTGCTGGGATTATAAGAGGTGGCGCCTGGCTTGTTTTGTTGTTGTTGTTATTATTATTATTTTTTTCGGTACTGAGGATTGAACCCAGGGCCTTGTGCATACCAGGCAAGCACTCTACCAACTGAGCTATATCCTTAGCCCTGTTTTATTATTTTTTAAAATGAAGCTATGACTTATAGTTTCTTATTTCTCTTCCAATTTTTTATAGGAATTTCATTACCTCACTTTTTTTTAACTTTTTTTTTCAAATTAGTTTTACATGACAGCAGAATGCATTTCATTTCATTGTACACAAATGTAGCACAACTTTTTATTTCTCTAGTTGTACACAATGTAGAGTCGCACCATTTGTGCTTCTTCCAGTTTTTTAGAGCAATTATGTTCTCTTATCAATTTTACCCTAAACTTTTTACCTGATTCAATGCAGATTTGTGTAAATTATCATCTTCAGTAATGGTGGCATACAGAAGCAGTTTATTTATTAAACTCATTGACATCCAGGTTTAATATTGAAAATTTAATACTTTTACTCTAATAAGATAAAATGTTTTATAAAAAATTGTACTCTTGTATGAAAAGCAAAGGAGAATAGTTTAGGTGATTCTGGTGAATTGATTAATTTTGAGAGACATATTTAAAGAGCAGAAAATAACAAATGTAGGAATTTGAATGTTTTAAGTATTTCAGAAACAAAATAAAATAGGACTTGGGGTAATGTATTTAAGATTTTAAGTAAGTTTTTTTGGCATGTACATGTATGGTTTTAGAAATATGATTTATTGATACTATAATTTATATAAGAAAAAAATCATGAAAAGAACTTGGGATTTTAGCACTGGTTTACAGTAAAAACTGCAATATAAAGTTTAATGAGGTTTTACCTTGGTATTCCTAGACTTTTTCTAAACTTGAGTTAATACCAGGAGTTTTGAAAATAATGCTAAAATAAAGGCCTCACTAAGCCAGTCCTTCCTGATTTCTATATTGTTTCTGTACTCTTGAGTCTTGGTTTAGATCAGCCCAAGCAAGACACAATTTGAAGATCTTATTTACATTTAAAATTTCAAGGGTAGATTCGTGGTGAAACGACATACTGTATGAATTCATTTGTGTCTGTGTATCTAGCATTATTAAAATTTAAAAAATAAATTTGGTAATAATGCCCTAATTTTATGATTGGGACAATAAACTAAGATTAATCTGAATATAATGAATAGATAAAGAAATTATGGTTGTTATTCTTTTTTTAAAATATTATTTTTAGTGATGAACACAGCATATTTATTTATTTGAATTTTTTTAGCTGTAGATGTACACAAACCTTTATTTTGTTTATTTATTTTTCACGTGGTGCTGAGGATTAAACCCAATGCCTTACACTTATTAGACAAGTGCTCTACCAGTGAGCCACAATCCCAGACCCTATTTATTTATTTTTATGCAGTGCTGAGGATCGAACCCAGTGCCTCACATGTGCGATTCAAGCGCTCCACCACTGAGCCACAACCTCAGCTGGGTACACACAGCCATGCTAACTACCGTTCTAATCTCTGCTTCTGAGTTCAACTTTTTAAAATTCCATATACAAATGAGATCATGCAGAATTTGTTTTTCTGTGCCTAGTTTATTTCACATAATATCCTCCAGATTTAACCATGTTATTGTAAATGATTATTTCCTTATTTTTTAAGGGTTAATAATATTCCATTGTGTATACATATCTCATTTTTATTATTCATTCATCCATTGATAGACATTTAGTTTGATTCCATATCTCAGCTGTTGTGAATAGTGTTTTAGTGAATATGGTAGGGCATATCTCTCTTCAGTATCAGGATTGGATTATAAATACACCCAGTGGTGGGATGGCAAGGTCCAAAATGCACAATTTTAAAAGCATAACTACCAAATCACAGTGAAAGAAACTAGGCTGTAATTTATTCATTGTTATGATCTCTTGAATTTTTTTAATTAAAAAAATGTCTGCTACATCGATGTTCATAGCAGCACAATTCACAATTGCTAGACTGTGGAACCAACCCAGATGCCCTTCAATAGATGAATGGATAAAAAAAATGTGGCATTTATACACCATGGAGTATTACGCAGCACTAAAAAATGACAAAATCATAGAATTTGCAGGGAAATGGATGGCACTAGAGCAGATTATGCTTAGTGAAGCTAGCCAATCCCTAAAAAACAAATACCAAATGTCTTCTTTGATATAATGAGAGCAACTAAGAACAGAGCAGGGAGGAAGAGCAGGAAGAAAAGATTAACATTAAACAGATACATGAGGTGGGATGGAAAGGGAGAGAAAAGGGAAATTGCATGGTAATGGAGGGAGACCCTCATTGTTATACAAAATTACATATAAGAGGTTGTGAGGGGAATGGGAAAATAAACAAGGAGAGATATGAATTACAGTGGATGTGGTAGAGAGAGAAGATGGGAGGGGAGGGAGGGGGGATGGTAGAGGATAGGAAAGGTAGCAGAATACAACAGTTACTAATAGGGCATTATGTAAAAATGTGGATGTGTAACCGATGTGATTCTGCAATCTGTATTTGGGGTAAAATTGGGAGTTCATAACCAACTTGAATCTAATGTATGAAATATGATATGTCAAGAGCTTTATAATGTTTTGAACAACCAATAAAAAAAATTAAAAAAAAATGTGTGACAGTTTTAATGAGATAAATTACATATAACACAACTCACCCATTTAAAGTATACAGTTCATTGGCTTTTACTGTATTCACAGAGTTGTGCAATCATTATTACTATTATCCATTTTAGAGCACTTCCATCACTCCCTAAAGAAATCTCTTACCCTTTAGCCATTATTCCTCATTCTCTTCTACTCCAGGAAACTAGTAATCTACTTTCTGTTCTTATAGATTTATCTGTTTGGGAAATTTCATATAAATGCAGTCATATAATATTTGCTCTTTTATGACTGGCTTTTTAAAATGATGTTTTAAGATTTATCCATGGCATAGCTTTATTCCTTTTTTCTAATATTCCATTGTATCTATTTGTTTATCCACTTTTCAGCTGATGGAGCATCTGAGTTGTTTTCATTTTTTAAAATTTTATTAGTAATGTTTCTGTCAACATTTGTATACAAGTTTTTGTATGGACACATTTTAATTTCTCTTGGTGTTATACCCAGGAGTGGAATTGCTTTATATGTTAACTCTGTTTAACGGGACTAGTAATATAGAGATAACTTATATACTGTGCTAGCTTTGTCAAGTTAGATAAGGACTTGTTCCTTAAGAAATAAATCACTGCTGCAAACAGATAAATTAGGAATAATGCTTACAAATAGATATTTTCACTGCTCTCAAGAATTTTGTGTTTGACATTTTTGCTGTGCAATAATTGAGGATGTAATCAGTTGAGATTTGAAAATTCTCCTTATTGTAAGAAGTAGAATAGATAACATTTTGGTTGAACTTAAAATTTTAAGTAACTTTTAAAAAACTGTGCAAGAGAACATCCTTATGTCCAGAAGTATAGGAAACGATATGATTTACATACACTGTAATCTTACTCTCTTATGTGTATCACTTGTGTTTCTTTTGTTCTGTGTAGGTATGTATTTATACATAGGCACAAGAATAAAATACTTTTTTTTAAAAGCAAAATTGGGATCACACCACATGTGTTTTTCAAGATTATTTTTAATATATTGAGTGCTTTGGTGGGTATCAAACATTTTCTGAGCATCTCATGTGTTTTAGAGTTATAAGTTCCTATTATTACCTTGTTCACAAAGGAGAAAATTGAGATGGGATTCGTTTACTTGCCTAGGGACTGAGGGCCACATAACTGGTGAATGTGAGTTAGGAAATTTGGATATATTTTTATATTATTACTTCCTGAATCTGTATATGAATCCTTGCTTGACTATATGACTATTAGAACAAAGTCCTAAAAATAAAGCACTGGTTTGATATGTAACTGATTTCAAAATATGAACTTCCTCCAAGAAAACAGCTACTATATAATAGACTTATGTTTAAAAGAGTTAATGTTTATGAGAAGTACATCAAAGAAAATAGTACTATAGTGAAATGCCATTATTGCTTTTATATTTTACAGATAAACCACACAATCCTATGGTAAATGCTGGAGCAATTGTTGTGACTTCATTAATAAAGGTAAGATGTTGATGTTTCTTTTAATCTAGTAAACTTTTTGTAATAACTAAGGCATAAAGATGAATCTTGGATTGTTTAGGTAGGGCTATGAAAATTTTTCTCTTAGTGTTAAAAAATTAATATTGTGGTACAGGGTTAGAATTTTGATTTATTCCAAAATAAATAATGTCATAATTTAAAGGCAAAATTTAAAGCAGATGACTCATTGTAAATCCCAAGAATTAGTTACCTCTTGACTTGAAGATCTGGCAAAGATTTAAAAAGTCTGCTGAACAATAAGCACAGAGGTTTTTGTTCTTAAATTTTTCGTATTTTTTTAAATTTCTCTTCCTTTTGGCTCTTCTAGAATGAACAGGTGTTAGAATTAAATCATTTTATTGCCTAATGTTTATTATTAGCATATGTAAGAACAAATGTTCTAATAGTTTGTGTTTAAGACAAAGTACATTTACTATTGAATATTCTCAAGTGTTTCATACTCTCATGAGCTGGAATCACAGTTTTCATTTGAAATTGTTTCATTTGCTTTACTTAAACCATGCCATAATTAAGATAAGCAAGGCTTATTCCAATTATTAAGTTATGTTATTTTTCTTATGCCTTGACATTTACATTGTTTGTTTTTTTTTTCTTTTTTTAGTGTTTGGTTTGCCTTAATAATTGGAAGCTGTGATGTTTTTAAATGTTTAAAGTGTTTGAAAATGGTTCAATTGTATGATAGATTTTTTCTATCACACAATTTTAGATTTTGATTTTTAATTCTAGTTATAAATTCTACTTATTGAAATAAATTTTATTTGTGTTTGGAACATTTATATACTTTCTTTAGTAACTGTGTATTTATTTCAAGTTAGAATAAAAACATAATGGCTTTGTAAATACATTATTATGGATGGAGGTACGTTGGTTGAATAAGCAATGTGCAAGGATAAATGATACCCTTGGCCCAGTTCACAAATTCATCTTAATTTGTATACAAGAAACTCTATCTTAACTCTCATGAGTTTTATAACTTTATGAGGAAAAAATTTTAAAATAGAAGACTACTATCTTAAGAATATATGTGTTTAGTTGCTATTATGGGGGCAAATGCTTTATTAAGATTGACATATTTAATTCTTAAAATTTTAATGAAGTAGATATTATAGTCAAATATTTTTAAATGTAACTAATTTTCATAGGTTGTGGAAATTTGTCACTTCCTTCATTACATATAGGTGTTGATGGCTATTTTACTAAGAAAGTTTTCATTCTGAGGTGAAAGAAACTATAGAAAATGGCAATGCAATTATGTGCAAGGTATAATTATGCCTTTAGGTAGCTTACATTGTAGTATGGAGTATACACAAGTAAATGGGCCCTTATAATTAAATTCAGTAAATGTTATGATAAGCAAGTCTCAGTAATAATTTATATTTGAACAAGTAATTCAAAAGTAAGGAAAATTATTATAGTATAATGTGTGTGTTAGTGCTTGATTTTAAAAACATTAGCATGGTTCTCAACCACTTCTGGTCTTTTCCAGAAAACTGTCCACATATTATGATTTTACGTAGATTTTAGGGGGTTCACAGATCATTGGAAGACCCAGCTTCTCCTCTAACACTGAAGAAAGAATAACATAGCACACCAATAGCATTTTCAAGAAAGGGCATATGTGAATGATTAATGGAATACTTCCTTAACTGCATGCAGTCAAAAATCGTTTTGTTTAATGATTCATGGGTTTAGTCCACTGAACTGAAATGCTGCATGTGGTAATTGCATGTCTGGTCATATCATGCCATCACTTCATTAGTTTCACTATCCATGTTCAGTTATAAATGATAAGCTAAACATTGAACCACATTATTACAATTAGAAACATGGAGCAATCAGAAACAGTTAAATACACACACCCCTAACATAATTGTGGTTAAGTGATCAGTAGTGCAAAAGTTTAACTGAGTCATCCTAAATTTGCAAATTTGATCAGTGATTTTAAATTATAAAAATTAAAATTTACTGACAAAGTCAGAAATTAGCTTTTGAGATATGGATCACTTTCTTTGAGTTTTTTTTTTGTTGTTGTTGTTGTTTGTTTGTTTTAGAATGTGTATCAAAGTGTTATTTTTTTTTAACCAAAGTTTATATAAATCTTGGAGTGTACAGCCTGAGTACAATCCTGTGTAAAAACCAACTGCCCTTTTAAAGGTCCCTGACCTTTTATATATTTAAAATTTTTTTGTAGTTGTAGATGGACAGAATGACTTTATTTTGTTTATTTTTTTTGTGGTGGTAAGGATTGAACGCAGTGCCTCACACTTGCTAGGCAAGCACTCTGCCACTGAGATATAGCCCCAGCACCCTGACTGGGACCTTTTAAAGAAATAATTTGATATTTTATATAAATACCTGTATGTGATCTCTACAAGCTAAATGATCACATTATATTTACCAATTGGTAATGGTTGGAAATTCAAGTAGTAAACCATAGCCAAAAGCCCCTTAGAAGTTGTCAAGCCTAGTCCTCTTTGTATACCTCAGGAAACAAGAGTGACAGGTTTCACCGACAGTAGAATGGGCTTTCGACTAAATCTCTCAATATTCTGTTTATTATTGGAATTTACTGTGCCATTTTTAACATAGGTGTTTGTTGTTTCACTTGATGACATTTGACTTGAACTAGTATAGTTTACACTGTCCAGAAAAAGCAGAAATATGACTTTCTTAATCTGTTACTTATACAGAAGATACTGATTGTTGACTTAAAAAATGCATCTGTTTTTTAGGGGGTATATGTAGTTATAGAATATAAGTCAGTTCCTGCTCTCTGTAAGGAAATAGGACCTTCCCAAGGACCTTGTATTTTAGGGCCTTGTAAAGTATGGATATTTTATCATGGCTACTAAGTTGCAAATTCTATTTTTATCTCTTTTAGTTGACTTTAGGGTTGTTTGTGATCTTTTTTTTCATTCAAAATTCAGGGCTTTATTATTGTGTCATTGAAACATTTGTCCTAATGTTACTCCCCTCCCAAAACTTAAAAAAAAGAAAGAAAACAAATTAAGTAGAGTCTTTCGTGAGACTCTTTATTTCATAATTTTGTAGTATTGATATTTTTTCCTTGTAGGATTGGTGGTGATCCTCAGGAAATGGGGGAAGAGGCAGAACAAATGTTCAAAAGGATTAGCAGATTGTGGAAAAAAGGAGAATTTGGACAGAAGGAACCTGTTGCATAAATTCTTAACTACTAAGCTTATAGGAAAACTCCAATATTTAAAATTTTAAACAAAGCTGTATAGGTAAATACCTTTTTAAAAACAAATGTCATTTTATACTTAAAATGCACATAATTTTAAAAAAAATAAGGGTTACAATACGTCCTCACTTATTCTCTATGGTAGCTACTAACATTAAAGGAATACTTTTTGTTGCAGTCTGTTTTATTTGATGATGTTGATAATGTATGATTGCTTGATTTAAAGAAAAGAATAAAATAAATTTGAAAGGAATATAGATAATGTCTAGGAGAAATAGTGGTATCTTTATTGTAATTTTTTATCTTTTCACTGGTAAAAGTTTCACCTAGTTTTAGTTTAAAAGTTAGTCTGATAACTTAAGGGTTAGAGTGGGAAGATGAGGGCAACATACTGCGAAATAATTGTTACACTTTTGTTTTTTTTTAAATTTTAGAAATAGAGTAAGATACATTATCTTCCATGTTTATATGACTATTCTAGTGGTAGTTTCCAGTTTTTATCATTTGAAGAACTTTATTTTTCTTAAAAATCAGAAATGTTTTTGAATTTAAAAAATTGAGTTATTTTTCTCTTTAAACAATTTAATCATCTCTATGAAATATCAAGACAAGTTTAGCTAATGTATATATAATCCTCCATTTGGTCATGATTGGATTTGTGTATTGGCCACATTTTTAGGGAGGTTTGTGACTCTAGAGAGTAATGGATGATATCTTGAACTTGGTAACATTTGGAAGACAAGATTTTATATATATGTGTATATATATATATTTTTTTTCTTTTAAACTTCAGTTTATGTTAGTGACACTTTTGAGAATAAAATACAAGAGAATTTTACCAACTGAATCCACTATTTTTTTTTATTTTTAGGGCTAATCTATGAAAACACTAGAGCTAGAACAATTTTTTTTTTTTTTTTTTACCTGTAACATCTGTTTTTAATTCACCTAGTACAGTTGAACTTTAAAGCATTTTCTGTGGCAAGAGTAAATCAAGCATATTTTATAAAATCCTTTTCAGTTATCTCTTTGCCTTTTTCCTCTACGATCTCTAATTTTAGTTGATTTTCACCACCCTACTTTATGAATGTAATCTAGTTTATTATAAAATAACTCTGATTAATGTATTGACTTTAGTTGAGCCAATTCTTATATTAAATTTCTGGGAGATGTCTTTGTTAATAGTGATATGAATTAATTGTTGAATACATTGTGAAAAAACAGTGTAAAAAAACCCTCTCCAATATAATTATATAATTCTTCTCATAGATATTATTGAAGTTCAGTGCCTCTTTATTAAATTTTCACTCATAATTTTCTTTAAAGAATGTAAATTCTGTAAATTGATAGGTATACTTAAAGAAAAATAACTTTGTATAATTTTCTGGTATCAGGATCTGATTACCCTTTTTACGCAAACCACATGATTTGCTTTTAAAAGGCATGTGATAAATTGATTAGAAATTTTAGTAAATATATATATATTTTGGGCGGGGTGTGGGTACCAGGGATTGAACTCAGGGGCACTTAACTACTGAACCGAGTCCCCAGCCCTATTTTGTATTTTATTTAGAGACAGGGTCTCACCGAGTTGCTAAGTGCCTTGCTTTTGGTGAGCTGATTTTGAACTTTTGGTCTTCTTGCCTCAGCCTCCTGAGCCCCTGGGATTACAGGTGTGTGCCACTGCACCCAGCCAGTAAATATATTTTGCCCAATTTAAATGTTCCTACTATATTTACTACAGATTATTGTAACTTTTTCAAAATTAAATTAACACAGTATCTAATAATGCTTGTGTTGTGATCTTCAAACTGGTATAAATATATCCCTGGATACATGAAGGAAAAAAGTACATGGATAATTTAAGATAATTAGTTTCCAGTATATTTCCATATGTACCTTTCTTAAAATTAATTTGTCTATGATCTAGGTGTCATCCTGTTCTCAAAAACAGTCATACTCATGTGTCCTAAATTTTATTATGGTGCACTGCTTTGGTTTATTAAAAACCTCTTGGATACCATAAGAGGGAACATTTTGAAATACCGAAGTCAGTGGTATTGAGTATGTGAATCAGAGTAATGATTGATACGTCCTATTGTATTTCCAGTTCTTTGTTTCCAATCAAACTGAATGAGGATTTAAGTGAATTGTCAGGTAATAGGAGTAGTGTAATTTTTGAGGATAAGTTATTGTGTGAATTCTGTTGTGATGAGGTAGGTGACTTTTGACTTGGTGAGATAACAGGTGTATAAAGAAATGGGTGACATTACCAGAAACAAACCTTTTTCTATTTTAGTCTGCTCATGTATTTTAAGCTTGGTTTTTCAACTCACATATCTGTAAAAATTAAAAATAAGAAGGAAATCAGTTCCCATCTTACTTTATCAGTAGAAAATATTGATGTATGAATTAAAAATCAATGACTATTTCAAAGGGGAAAGAAAATACTCAAGAACAATCTTGTAAAATAGTATAGATTGTTATTGATTCAATTTTTTCCCTTTAACTTTTAACTAAAAGAATTCAAACATATACAACATAACAGAATAATATGACCAGCCACATTGTACCTACTCTTAGCCTAAGGGTAGGCACATGAAATCTTTCTAAGAGATACAGAGGCATATGTATTTTATTGACTTCAGTTAAATGCAATTTCCAGGTAGATAATAATGGTAAATGTTAATCAAATGTCTTTACACTTAAGTGGAGAAATTTGGAGGAGAAACATTACTTTAGTCTACATAATCATTCATTATTCTATTTTGCCCTATCTACATACTCTACCCAGGGCATTTTGAGTAGTTTATTAAAAGTATTGTATAATGATAGATATTGGTTAATAGTCATTGTTTCTTAAAAACAACATAAAAGCAAACCTTAAGTGTACTTTAACTGAGTAAGCCACGAACTTGACCAAGTATGTGATATGTGACCACAGTCTAGAATTGAAATGGTTTTCTATTAAACATGAGAGCTCAATAAGGAAAACTTGTATTACATTTTCATAGTGTACAGTTTAGGTCAGAGAATGAAAGTTCAATATAACTTGTTTACTTTATATTGATTAATTGTATAACCAGTAATTATCCATGTGACATCCCAGTGCAAATGCTGACATCCTTTTCCAATCAAAGAGTTGTTTTTTTTTTTCTTTCTTTTTTTTTTTGTGCTTTTTCTAAGGTTAAAAAGGTTTTTGTGGCTTAAATGTTGTTACATATTTTACAGCATTAGGACTATGGAATATTTTGACAACTGCAACAGTTCAATGAAGTTGGTAATTTCTTCTTTTAATTATTTTTCATTGAACAGCTTTGGAGTACATTTCTTCATTTAATTTCTGCTATTTTATAAGGAGAGAAAGCTTAAAATATATCAAAGGATGCTTTACATTAAATATGTAGATAGGGATTACAATCTGACTGTTGCTAAATTACCTTATCTTAAATTTTGTTAATGCCTAATTTTGATGCAGTATTGTGGTGTTCTTTCCAATTATTGATTGTATATGTGTGATTGCACTTCTTTCTTATGTAAGTTGATTTGTAGGGTTTCACATATTATCAGCCATACCCTCATCTTCTCGTAAGTGGAGAATGAATCTGGCTTTATTTAATTAAACAGTACTCTGGAACACGTTTTCTTCCCATAATAGGACTTGAAAATATATGTTTTGGATTTTTTGAGGGTAAATATGTTTTAAAAACTAGTTGTCAAATTATTTTATTTTAAGCCTGTTTTAGAAATTAGAGATGTATTGTTTCTCTTGGGTGCATATCACCAATTAATACGTTTGATTTCAGATCTACAACTTACTGCTTTGTAAACTTCGCCGAGGTAAAATGAAACCATTTGGCTCCTTGAACTGATCTACATTACATAGGTTTTTCCTAATGACCTAATGACATTTGCAGTAGATAACTGTCAGAAATAGAAGTGATGAAACAATACATCTTCCACACTCTCAATTGGCATAATGTGAAATACAATTATGGCTAATTTTTAGAGACTATGAAATATAGTTTTTTAAGTTCAAGTATTATTATAAAAAATGAAAAAAATATTAAGGGTAGAGCTTTTTCCACACTACTAAATGTATCCAGAATGTTTACATATTGTAGAATTATAAGAGATTAGTCAGTTTTGCAACATAACTCATTTTTTCTAATTCAATTAATATTGGTTTAAGGTTTTTAAAAAATATAAATAGATTATTCTTAATTGAAATTATTGTTTATATATGCTTAAATCTTTTTAAGGTGAAACTTTATTTTAAGTTTTTTAAAATATGAAATTAAATAACAAACAGTTTGTCAGATTATGTACTGTCATGACAGATAAGGGAATTTCAGGATAACTTGGGTATAAAATTCTGTAAATTGGGTTGAGTAAAGATATACTTAAAATAAAGCATTCCCTTTGTAATTTTGATTTTTTTTCTCTCAACATATGGGTGTTAAAGAACATGTAAAAATGTTTAAATATTAAATTACTTTAGAAGTATTTCCTAGTTTTAAAAGTACTAATGCATTGTATTAATTATAATGGTAGCTATTTGAAATTTTATATTATGTTAGCTTGAAACTTAACTCTGGTGGTGTGTATATTAACATATTTATATCTTGTTTCTTCACAGCAAGGAGTAAATAATGCTGAAAAATTTGATTATGTAAGTGCATTATAAAATTCCATTTTCATTCTACATTCTTTATATATTTGTTTTTGGTTACTAATACGTCCTAATTTTGGTTTATAGGTGATGCAGTTTTTGAATAAGATGGCTGGTAATGAATATGTTGGATTCAGTAATGCAACGTGAGTCTGATTTGTGGCTTAGGATTTTATAGTTGGTCAGGCCTCTTTAACAAAATAATCCAGATTATAGAATTTTATTTTTAATACTGCTTTGTTAACTTCTCCTATATACATTATGTTTATATACAGTAGTATTTTTAGAATTAATGTGCTCTTGATCCTGGGACTTACTTTAGTAAATAAATAATTAAAATTTAATCATAGAAGGAAATAAATGATTTCTAAATTATATGACAGGAACATTTAAAAACGCTTTAAATGGTTTTAATAAATTTCTTATACATAGCCATAGAATCAGGAGGTACCCCAAGTTTACCTCAAATTACTGGCACTTATTCAATTTTCTCTTTGCCTATAATACCTGTCTCACCTCTTTTATCTCTCTGTGCCTAGCTAATGTTATTTTTACTCCAATTTGTTGTTTTGAAATTTTCAGCCTACAAAAAAGTTGTATTTCACTTATACTTATTCTCTGATTAATATTTTGTCTCCTTTTTTCTTACTATTTCTTTTTAGATAGTTAAAAATATGTGCATGTTTAGTGTCCCTCTATTTCTGTCACCACTGCTTAAATTCAACTTTCTGCACTTCTCATTTCTTGATATATCACTCATCTTTTCGTTTTTCCAGTTTCCCAAACAGATGTCACAGTGATCTATTTTATAGAATGTAGATCTAACTAAGTAACTTGTTTGAAAGCCTTCAGGCGCGCCTCTCTCTCTCTCTCTCTCTCTCTCTCTCTCTCTCTCTCTCTGTGTGTGTGTGTGTGTTTAATCAGTTCTAATCAGTTATACATGACAGAATGCTCTTTAATTCATTGTAAACAAATGGAGCACAATTTTTTATTTCTCTGGTTGTACAAGAAGTAGGGTCACACCATTTGTGCCATCATACATGTACCTATGGTAACGATGTCCATCTCATTCCACCATCTATCCTACCCCCATACCCCCTCCCCTCCCACCCCTTTGCCCAATTCAGAGTTCATCCTCTCATCCCATGCCCCACCCCCAACCCCCACCATAAGCATCCACTTATTAGAGAAAACATTTGGCCTTTGGTTTTGGGGGATTGGCTTACTTCACTTAACATGATAGTCTCCAGCTTCAGATTATGTTTTGTGCACAGTCAAGAGTCATTACACTTTTTGGCATTCACTAGTCTTAATAATATGGTCCAATTTCCTTTTCTAGTTTTATGTTTTTCATTCTTCTTCCTATACCACTTCCCAGATACATCAAAATGTTTTTTACTCAATGAAGTTCTGTCTTTTGTACTTTTATAACTTTGTTTTTGCTGCATGGAATTTGCTACTGCCTAGACTTCCCCCTGAAATCTGATAGTCCTGTAGGAGATCCATTTTATCTGTTCTTCTCTCCGTGAAACTTCTGTGGATTTGCTCAGTTGGAATTAACTATTGTACTCTTGGGAAAAGCCGGATTCTATAATTTTCAGTGTATTTTAATGATGGCATGTTTGAGAATTTTAAAATTAGCCTCTTTGTTCATAAAATATGAATATCAGAAAGGACATGAGTTAATTTCTGTCCTTTTATAGCTGAGAAAACTAAGACTGAAAGATTAGCACTTAAGACCTTCTCAAGACCAAATAACAAGCCTGTTGACAGTATTAAAACTAGATAGCTCAAATAGTTCTGAGTCTTAGTTCAGTGTTATTCATACTGTACTTTTCTATACAAAGTAAAGAACATGCGTATTTTTACAGAAAGTAAATAAATGTTTTTTCTTCTAGGTTTCAGTCAGAAAGAGAAAGTGGAGATCGAAATTTTGCAATAGGATACTACTTAAAAGAAAAAAAGGTTTTTAAATTTTTGTTTCTACTTTAGATTGTACTTTTGTTCAATAAAATATGACCACACATGCTAAGAACTCTACAATATCCTTTAAATAAATTCTTATTATTTAAAGTACAGAAGTAGCTGGGTTATGGTAGTAGCCCATGCCTGTAATTCCAGCTATTTGGGAAGACTGAGACAGGATAATCACAAGTTAGAGGCCAGCCTAAGCAACTTAGTGAGACCCTCTCTCAAAATAAAAAATAAAAGAGGCTGGGGATGTAGCTCAGTGGTAGAGAGCCCCTAGGTTCAATACCCAGTGCCTTAAAAAACAAACAAAGCAAAAAACCAATTTTTTGCAATCAAGTTAGTGTTACCAAATTGTTAATGTTATTATTAAATTTTATTTATATTTGGCAGTGTTCAAACATTTGACTAGTTACAGTAATGCAAATTCTGCTTGAGGTTTAGTCCATTGTTTTAAAGTACATTGCCTGATTAGTTGATTATCCTTGATTATTATTATTATTTTTGTGGGGGGGGATTGAACTCAAAGGTGCTTAACCACTGAGCCACGCCCCAGCCCTTTTTTATATCTTATTTAGAGACAGCGTCTTGCTAATGTGCTGAGACTGGCTTTGAACTCAAGATCTTCCTGCCTCAGCCTCCCAAGCCACTGGGATTACAGGCATGTACAACCACGCCTGCTACACTTGAGTTTTAAAAGATTTAAAGTCTTACGTCTAATAACTTGATTTAAGACTCATCAATCAGTTTATCATTGTCAGTTAAACTAGTATCTAGAAATTTATATGATGTTATGTAATGCTACATTGTTTATAGGTTACATACTATTTTGTTCTCAGTTAAAATGAAACTTGTACATTTTAAACTCAATCATGACATACTCCTGTTTTTATATACATGTTTGTTTTTCTGAGTGTTTATGTTTCTAATTGCCTTTCTGTTTTTCAGTGTTTTCCAGAAGGCACAGACATGGTTGGTATACTAGACTTCTATTTCCAGGTAATTTACTGTGATTATATGAACTGTATATATAAATAGATATGACAAGTTTTGTAAATATAACATTTTGCAGATAATCTTTGAAATCTTGATTCTCAGCCATGAAAAATTTCATTTTCCATTGACTTTCCAAAAAAAAAAAAAAAAATTCCTCACAAAAGATAGTCTCATGTTAATATCTCCTAAAAATACATGCTTCAGAATGGAATAGGGAAACATTCTTTCAAAAACTTAAGAAGTGATATGCAATCTTAGAAATTGTATTCCCTTGGTTGTAAGAAGCTATTTATCAGAATGCTGGTATCCAGTGATTTAAAATGTCTGTTTTAGCTGACTTGCTGTCTTTCGTAATCTTTGTTACTACTTTGTTCTGGTTTAATTGGTGCTCAAAGAATAATTGTTTAACTCACTTCCGCAGTGTCACAATTAGTTTTTTCTAAGTTAGAGTAGCTCTCAGTATTCATAGGGTAGCAAGGAGCAGAGACCATGCACATAATCTGATGTGGTATGGTCCTCAATTTAGTATAGTCTTGCTATAATATGAAGCTACATAGTAGACTGTTATTTTTGATATCTAGTTTACCTTACTTTACTTTTGAAGGTACTTTAATCTTAACCGTTTAGTGGTTTTATAGAATCTATATTAGGGAAGTTGATAATGTATCAGGTTTTTATTTGTTCTTTTTAGATATACAGATCAGTATATTTTGACATATTTATATAAATATGAAGTGCATCTTACTCTAGTCAGGATCCCAGTCTTGTAGTGATGTTCATAAAATATGAACAGAATGCTCTGTGGTATATTCATATATATTTCCTTTTCATAGGAAAATTATATCAGATTCATTCCACTTTTTCCTATTCCTGTTCCCTCTCCATTCCCTTCATTCCCCTTTGTATAATCCACTGAACTTCTATTCTCCGCCTCCCCCTTATAGTGTATTAGCATCTGCATATCAGAGAGAACATTCAACCTTTGGTTTCTTAGGATTAGCTTATTTTGCTTAGCATAATACTCTACAGATCCATCCATTTACCAGCAAAAGTCATAGTCATTCTTTTTTTTTTTTAAATGACTGAGTCATACTCCATTGTGTATATATACCACATTTTCTTTATACATTCATCTGTTGAAAGGCACCTAGGTTGGTTGCATAGCTTAGCTTTTGTGAATTGAGCTGCTATAAACATTGATGTGGCTGCGTTACTGTAGTATGCTGATCTTAAGTCCTTTGGATATATACTGGGGAGTAGGATAACTGGGTCAAATAGTGTTTCCACTCCATTTTTTCCTGAGGAATCGCCATACTGCTTTCTGTAGTGATTGTACCAATTTGCAGTCTCACCATCAATGTTTGAGTATACCCTTTTCCCCACATTCTCACCAACATTTATTGGTACATGTATTCTTGATTGTTGCTGTTTTGATGGGAGTGAGATGAAATATCGGTGTAATTTTAATTTGCATTTCTCTAATTGCTAGATTTTGATGGAAGTACAGGTCTTCCTTTGTCATCTGCCCAATGTGAAATGCCATGAATTGAGAATCCAGAATCAATATAAAATTCAAGGTCTATCTTGACTTTGTTAGTCATATAATTCAGTTTCAGTTACTGGGTCCTCATTTCATTTTCTAACATATTCCTGACCTAAATATATTGAAGATAACATAGGATGATAAGGGTGAAATGCCTTTGAAACTTATAAAGTCTTATGTGAAATATAGTATCACTCTTTTCATTTATTTATTTATTTACATGCAGTGCTGAGAATTGAACCCATGAACCTAGAATTACACATGCTAGGCAAGCACTGTACCACTGATCCACAATCCCAGCCCATTATTTTTATTCTTATCCAATAATCTTTACTTTTTTCCCAGCCCATATAAATTTTTTCCATTAGTTAATGTTTCTTTTCCTTTAGAATATATATTTGATTTTTGGATATTATAGCTTAGGTGCTAGTAATCTACTGTGAAATTTCTATACTTAGGGCAAAAATCCAGAGATAATCATAGAAGACTAACTGTTTTAGAAAAGTGATGCATTTGATTAAGTGAACATCCATCAAGTTATCAGGAGAATATTCTCAAATTGGCATTTGTCAAATTAGGGGAATGCCACTTTACAACAAACAATTCCAGTTAATACTAAGTATAAATTAGAAAATGATCATTGAAACTTGAATCTTATTTCACTTAGAAAGCCTTTTATAATTAATCAACCTGCAGTTTTTTTCTAGGGCAATGTAGTAAGTAGATTTTGTAGTTTTGGAGAAATAGGGAAATTGTGTTAATATTAAAGGGAGAAAGTAAAAGTTGATCAAAAAGTGATTCTCAGTCAGAGCTATACAAACTGTGTTCCAATTCACTGTAATTAATTTTATTTCTTGCTGTTTCCAAGCTCCTTTTTACTTCTTGTAGATCTTGCAGTATGCCTGAGGAAAGTTTTAGAATTTGAGGATCCAATCTTCTCTTCCTTCTTGTCTTTCCACTTTCTCCCACAATCTTGATTGTTATCATTAAAAAATAAAACATTGAGGAATGTACTATTTTAGTTATGGGTAAATTTGGGTTTGATGTAATAAACTATTTTTATTAGATTATATTTAAATGCAAAAAAAATTGTCCAGATGTACTTGGCTTTCTCTTTTTTCATTCATCACAATATATCTATCTCCCATAGTAAATATCAAATAAATATAAGTGATCTAAAGATAACATTATAGTTTAGGCTCACAGAGCATTCATGCTAGAGCTCTCAAATATTCTTCCTTTTGGTCCTTTGCATGTTGCTGTATAAATGGGGATGTTGAGCTTTCTTGTGTAGATGAAATGTCAGGCAGTTTTGCATTTTTTCCCCTCAAAGTAGTAATTTCTCATGTAGAGGTTGTTTGTCATAATATTGTTGTATATTGCTTTTTCTTAAAAATGTTAACTTGGCTTATTTTTTCCTATTGTGTTAAAAATAATTATGCTTACATAATCCATTACATAATTAATAGTGAATATATTTGAATCTTACATAAGACAACAATAAATCTTAGTGTTTAGGAACAGACCCCTTCTAACCTTGTTCTGCCATTAAAACTCTGAATAACTTTGGGCAAATCAGGATATATCTTAAAGGGGCTAGAACTTTAGTCAGTTAAAATCTTTGGAATATCAATAGGTTACATTAAAGTTATCCCTTTGAAAGAAATATTTCAGAGATGTATGAAATACCAGATAAAATAGATGATCTTAGAAAATAAAAATAGTAATAGCCTAAATATTCAGAATTCTTTTTTGTTTGTTTGTTTTAGCTGTGCTCTATAGAAGTGACTTGTGAATCCGCCAGTGTGATGGCTGCAACACTGGCTAATGGTGGTTTCTGCCCAATTACTGGTGAAAGAGTACTGAGTCCTGAAGCAGTTCGAAATACACTGAGTTTAATGCATTCCTGTGGCATGTATGATTTCTCAGGGCAATTTGCTTTCCATGTGAGTAGTTGTTTATTAATTTTCTCCAGCAAGAATCTAGTCTGGAATTTTTTTTAAGCAGTTTGAACTTTGCTTCTAAAGCTGTATATTAATTTTTGAAAGAGAGGCTTATTTTCAAGGTTAATTTGTTACAAATTGGTAAGAAATAGAGTTAAAATAGCCTATCAGATGTTCTTAAGAACTTGGAAGTTTAATTTAAAGAACCTCATTGCTTCTGCTTGTAAAGCATTTCTACATTTAAGGTTAGTACAGACTTTCTTTACTTTTATTTGTCATTGTTTAGCATTATAGTGACTGGGATGTTTAACCTCTTTTGTTACAGCCATAGATGTTTTAAAGGGCTTAAAGTATATTAAAATTAAAGCTTAAAAATATACTCCTTTAAGTTCTATTGTGCATTTGCCAGTGTGAAACATATGGACCTTTCTTATTTCATCTTGCTTATATTATGTCGTAATGCAGTCCTAAAAAAATTTTTTTTGGGGGGGAATTTCAAGTATGCTAAAATAGAGAAATGGATTTAATGTTACCTATCATTCACCTTAAGTAATTATAAATACATGACTAATCTTGTTTCATCTGTGTACATATCTACTTTCCCATCCTAATTATATTCCAGTATATAAATTCAAATAATAAAGACCCTTAATAAAATATATGAGTACCATTAGGGGGCTGGGGTTGTAGCTCAGTGGTAGAGTGAGTGCCTGCCTTACATGTGTGAGGCCCTGGGTCAATCCTCAGCACCACATAAAAATAAATAAATAAAGATATTATGTCCCCCCAAAAGAGTTTTATTTTTTTTTAAATACTATTATTACATATTTAAAAACTTAAATATTACATATAAAAACATTATCTTTAATCAGTATTAAATTTAATATCAAGATATTTAGTTTTCAGATTTCCTGGATTATTTTATATATTATGACTATATTATTTTACAATTTGTTTGACTTGGGATGCAAATAATGACCATATATTGTGATTGGTTGTGTGGCCATTTATTTTCTTTTAATCTATAAGTCTCTCCATGATCTCTCTTTTTCTCATTATTTTTGGTTGGGTCATTTATCCTGTACAGCCTTTCTTGGTCTAGATTTTATTCATTACATATGTTCCATTGTGCTTTGTAGTTTCTGTGAATTGTTTTATCCAATTCAGATGGTTTCCATTGGCTTGTTTTATTTGGTTTTGTGCAAGATTATCTCATTAGTATAATTTTATCAAGAAGTGCTTAATGTCTGAATGTTAGTAAGCCATTAATAAATGCTGCACTGATGAAACTAATTTTTCTTTTATCATAATTGTTGTCAAGTTTTGCATAAACAATAAGAAAATCGTGAAGAAGAATAAAATTAAAACCTGTGGATCATAGTTTATATGTAACCACTTTAACTCCTTAGACTATGTCTTTCAAAATTTTTTCTATATTTTAATGTATCCCAAACTTTTTTATAGTTTGTCATTTATTTGCTGTATTTACAAACATGTTGATCAATGTTTATCTATGATATTTTAAGTGTTGAAATTCTCTTGTATGGACATATGCCATATTTTTTTTAAATCAGTTCCTTTATTATTGAACATAACATTTCTTATTTTCAAATGTTTACATGAATTTTTAGGTTGGTCTTCCTGCAAAATCTGGAGTTGCTGGGGGCATTCTTTTAGTTGTCCCCAATGTCATGGGCATGATGTGCTGGTCTCCTCCTCTGGACAAGATGGGCAACAGTGTTAAAGGAATTCACTTCTGTCATGTAAGCATTCTTAATGAAAATAATGACCATACAAGTTAAGCTACCCAGTGATTTTATTTTTTACCTATTTTCCATAGTTTTCACTTTTGGTATTCTGCCTGCCTATGTGACAGTTGCTGGGTCGCCATGGAAATACTCACGGAGGAGCTTCAAGTTGCACTACTAGACAGCTCCTTTTTAATTATTCTCACAAAAAAATTACAGTTGATTGATGCTTATGTTTTAATTTTCTTGGTTATAATTGTTTTTCCAAAACTCAGAAAATATACAGAGAAGTAGTTTAAAACCAAAGATTTTAATTAAAATTTATTGTATCATTAATACACATAGTTGACTTACTTATTACCTACCTTTGTTGGTTTTTTTTAAGAAATAAGCACTGCAAATTAAAATTAAGATAAATTTTTAAAAGTTGTACTACTTTTGATTAGTTCAGTATTTTATTGTCACCTAATTCTCATTATTATTTCATGTTATTATTTTACTTACATATATTACTTTCTAGAGTCCATGTTAAGTACAATAATTTTTGTTTTTTATTTGCAGATTTTTTTCTCAATTAAAATTCTGGTTTGTTTTTTAGTCTTTTATATTTTACATGACCTAGAGAATGACCTTGGGTTATATATAAAATGAATTATAATAAATTATAACCAGAATTCTGACATATTTTTATGGTACTTTACAGTTATTTCATTGAAGAATGTTTTCATGTGGCCTCTTATATAAACCCTGTTTTATACAAGATGAAAGTTAGACAATTTGAGTGATTGAGTACTAGGGTCATGCTATAGTAAGAGTGTTCTCAGGACTTGTATCTTTATTCTGATTTCATTTCTCTTCCATAAACAAACAATAGCATGCATTGTTTGTTTGTTTATGGTATGGGGAGTAAACCAGAGGGCCTCTACCATTGAGCTGTATCCCAATGCTTGTTTTTTTTGGAGGTAAGATCTCTCTAAATTGCCAGTGTTGGCCTCGAACTTGGGATTCTCCTTTCTTAGCCTCCCTACTTGCTGGGATTACAAGCGTGTGCTGCCTATGCTACCCAGCTGCAGTGGTGGTTTCTATAAGATCGTAGTTAAGCCAGACAGTATATGTACGGTTTGTTAAAATGTGAATAAACATAGCTAGTGAACAACCAATTTCTTTTTTAAAATTCTTTTTACTTACACATGACAATAGAATCTATTTTGATGTAAACATGGAGTATATCTTATTCTAATTAGGATCCCAGTCTTGTGGATGTACACAATGTTGAGATTCACTGTGTTGTAGTCATATATCAACATATATGTCATATTCATTACTTATACCTATTCTGTATAACTCTTTACAGGATCTTGTTTCTCTGTGTAATTTCCATAACTATGACAATTTGAGACACTTTGCAAAAAAACTTGATCCTCGAAGAGAAGGTGGAGATCAGAGGGTAAGCCAAAGTCTTTCTTAGATCATTCTATAATATTCTTTTAAGAGAGAGAAATTGAGATTCGTCTGTTTAAAACTTAAGTTTGTTAGTAGTCTCATGTTTTTCCCAATCACAAATGAATGCAAACAAATTGCTGATGTTTTTATCTTGGATCACTAGTACATAGATATTAAATATTGCTTTCATTATTTAAATTGGAATTCATTAGCCTAAGAGTTGGCTTGTTTTCTGCTATTTTAAGAGTTTTAGAATTGATTCTGTTTTAAAAAAACATTGGAAGAAATGCTACATGCTATTAATCTAAAAAGAAAGTCTTTTTTACTCTTAATATTTGTCCTAGTTCTGAATTAAAGTGTATTTCAGTTCCTTACCTACTTTGTGGATAAATATGTAAATGAAAAGGTATTACGATATTAGTGGGAGACCTTTCGAAGCCTCTTAAGTTTTATAAGCCACTGTAGATGAAATATTTTTTTCTACAATGAGTGTTTGATGGAATATCCTCATGCCCTTAAAGTCCTGTTTATTATTGCAGTGTTTGGCTTCGTATTATCCATTTCTATTTTAGAGCTGGTATTAGAATCAGGACTTAAACTTTTTTAATCTATATGTAGTTTTTACTGGGCCAAGGGACTTATATTGAGAATTTTAATTCAGTACCTTTGCATCCCATATGAAAAATTTTTATAGTAAAATTACCTATTAGACTGTGAAGCTCTTGTAAACAATTTTAGTATATACCAAATAAATTTTGTTAGTGCCACATTAAATTTTTGTTAGTTGCAATCAAAGTAACTTCTTATAATATTTGAGAATTTTGCCAAGTTAACAGAGTAGAAACTTTATTGGGAGTCGACATGAGTAACATGAAGTAAAAATGTCAGATGGTGGTGGGTGAAAATGTTAACAGATTTTAATAACGTTCATTGAAAAATACCATTTTATAGCTTGGACCTTTCTTCACTCAAGTACACTAATAAATTATGTATGTTGCTTGAACAACTAGCATTCCTTTGGACCATTGGACTATGAAAGTCTCCAACAAGAACTTGCTTTAAAAGAGACAGTGTGGAAAAAAGTGTCACCTGAGTCAAATGAGGACATCTCTACAACTGTAGTATATAGAATGGAAAGTCTGGGAGAGAAAAGCTAAAGAAATGGGTTCTAGTTTCAGAATGTTTCTTCATTTAACCTTTCAAACATCTTTAGCTTTTTTGCAAACTATAAATATTTATTTGAATTTTTTGTGTTCTCAACCTTAGGTGCTGGAGCCATAAGCTTTTTAATTTTTTTTTTTTTTTTTTTTTTTTTTGCTTATAATCTTTGTAAAAAGATAATAGTTAAAAAGTGGATTTGTTGGTCTTTAAAAAGTAAATAAAGCAAATTTGCTTTATTTTTTAAAAATACAAAAAAGAAATTAAAAAAAAATCTTGATTTAATTAAAAATTTTGCCTGTATAGCCAGATAATCCTACTAAGGTGTCATTTCTCAGTTCTAAAATCTACAAATTGAATTAATAAATTATTGCATTTAGTTTTTTATTTTCTATTTTTAAAACTGACATGATGTTGATAGTAGCAATGGAAAGTACTTCTATGCTAAATACGAAACTAAAAATTCAAAGTAACGAATTCCAAATTACTTTATTTATAATAGCAGTAGATTATAATATTATTTTAAGTTTACATGAATGCCATTTTTAGCTATAGATTGGTGTTAAATTTTTAAAAATTCGTCAAAACTTTGGCAAACACTTTAAAATATATCTCATTACTTTGTTACTGTGCAACTCCTGAGTTCTGTTCTGAGAACTATCTTGTACAGGAGTGTCTTTACATATTGAACCTTTCCAGCCAAAGAATTTCATTGTTAAAAAGCTATAATGGTTACTCAGAAGGAGAGATAGTGTGTGTCTTCAATATGAATTTTATTTTCATATTACCCACATAACTTTTTCTGTTATAATTACATATGAATGGCAGATTTTGATTTTAGCTTTTAATAATTTTATTATTCTAATAATTTCATAAGTGCTAATGAATATTTCTTTTGTGATAAATTATAACATCTTATAAAGTTTGTTTTATTTGAATTCTCTTGGAGTACTTAGGAATTGAATTTAGTCTAAAGGTAGTAAGTATGCTACTAAAATATCTGTTTAGATCTGAATCTTTTTGTTCAGTTATAAAAATGCAATATTGAGAATCAAAACTTGTTTTTAAGAGAAGAATTAGGTTCTTTGTAACCTGATTTCAAATAATTATGCACAGTATTTTAAAGTCTGTCTTGGCAAAGTATAAAATTCTGTAAGGCCTATTCACACTTCCTCCTTCTTCCATATACCTCTGTGGTTTTCCCCATAGTTTCAAGTTTGGTTTTTTGAAATTTATGTCTAAACCAGTAAATTTGGAGGGAGAGGTTTGAGAAGGAAACCTTTATGGCTTCTTAGAATGATGGCATTTATGTGATATGGCAAAGTCTGTAAAAGTATTATAGTATAGCAAAAGAGATTTTACTGAGTAATTTAGATATCTTATACAATTTAAGAAATCTTGGTCATATGATGTCTTGAGTTTGAGAACTATATTATTAGGGGAAGAAGTTTCCTCCCAGAGGTGCTGGTCAAAAGCCTTTTGGGCTTAGGTGTTAAATTTAAGTAATTATATATGAAATTTTACAGAGTTTTACTAAGAATTTTACGGTTACTTGAATGTTCCTGTGATATTCAGATATTTATACTAACTGGATGCTTCTCAAGGCCTTGCCACTGCCGAAC
Organism: Marmota monax; assembly: GCF_021218885.2. Classification (NCBI taxonomy): domain Eukaryota; kingdom Metazoa; phylum Chordata; class Mammalia; order Rodentia; family Sciuridae; genus Marmota; species Marmota monax. Next base: position 23,782,158 of record NW_026692781.1, read on the forward strand.
CTATGGACAGTGTCACATTTGTGTTAGTTCTACCATGGCTATTTGTGATTCAGGTAACTGAATGTCTTAATTGGCATGAAGGCTTTATTTTTTTTTCCCCTTCTCTGATCTAAATTATTACATTTTCCCATTTTGCTCATAGGTTGGTTTTACTTTATAAAATTATAGTTGTTTTCATATTGTGTACATATTTGTATAGATTTCAAAATTAGGTTGTTAATTTGTGGCACTTTATATAATGTTGGTAAGGCCTAACTGTACACTTAAAAATGAAGTAGGGTTATCCAAGCTACTCTGTTTAGAGACTTTTTAAGAACAAGCATCCAGAAATTTTTATAGGAGGTATGAGTGGAAGAAGAAGTAAGATGCTGTGAATAGGCCCACAAACTTTTAAAAAGAAAAGCTTTGCCAGTGTAAGTACATATTTTGATTCTTTCAGTATTCTTAATATCTTTTCAAATAAAGTTCTTGAAAAGTACCCAGTATTGTTGGGTTTAATGTTTTGTGCCATTATTGATTCTTGATATTCAAGCATTTACAAGATAGCATATTTGTTTTTCTTTTTTTCCTCCTTTTTGTTGGCATCATTAACATTTCATTTGAAATGCATATTCTTCTTGATATATTTGGTTTTTAGCATAAATGTTGTGCATTTTATCTTAGTGTTTGGATTAAAACATTTGTGTTGTTTAGCTTTCTTTCATTTGCTTTGTATATTTAATAATGTACCTTTATTTTCCGGTATGCCTACTTTTTGTATTGTACAATAAATTTATTTTAAGCTGATTTTATTGTTTTTTTTTAATATATAAAAGCAACTATAACATTTTTAAGTACAACAAATGGGATTTTAACTTAGGGAAAAATTATCCTTATGAAGATACTATTTGAAATGTTTATTTTCCTGAGACTGCCTCAAAGTGAAACTAGAAATACTTAAAGGGCTTTATTTGATTTAATTTTTTTTTTAATACAGTATAGTGTTGGTGGGCTTTTAGGGGAAGAGGATGTTTCCTATTGGTTGTACTAGAATTATTTGAATTAGGACCTTTCTCATAGTCCCCTGCCCTCCTTGATTAAAAAAAAAAAAAAAATAGCCCTATTTGCAGAATTTTCCTGCTCTCTGAGGAAGAATGTGATTGGTGTTATTCAATATGTAACTTTCATTTTATCTGTTGTGTCTAAAGAGTAGGAAAAATTGCTAACTGAAATGACGAGTATCATAGTGTTGTATTACAATAAAACTATTTTTCTTAGTTGACTTAATAATATTTTGAGTAGAATAACTATAATATAGAAATTCACCTCGGCTTCTTTCTTAAGGGATTTAATTTTCAGAAGAAATATTTGTATGTTTCCATAACATAATCCAAGTTATAGACTGCATATATTGTAGGTCATGTACTTTTAACATTTCTCTATTTGACTAAAACTGCCATACAACTAAAGATTTCCCAAGCATATTGTATAAATTTTAAAACTTGCTTGCTTAATTTGCATTAATATGTGGGATTTTTTTTCCAAATATTTCTCTTTGGACTAATTACTAAGGAATTTCAGTATGCTATATTCAACATATATAACCGTATATGATTAACTTGTTTCTAAAGGTAAATTTTCTTTAACTCATTTGAAGCGAAGGCAAAAGAAATTCAAAATGCTTGTGGTCTTTATCTGACAGTGTAGAATTTCATAGGTATATATGTATGTGGAAAGAGCTGTTAACATGTTGATAATTTATATATAATGTGTGTATATGTTGTATATGTATGTGTTTGTATATTTATTTCATCTCCCTGTTTAAATCTATTTATATTCTGAAGATGACCAATAGTTCTTTCCATATAGTATATTATGTATAAATGGTTCATTGATCTGTATTCCTTTTGTGGTGGCACACGCCTCTAATCCCAGCATATTGGCAGGCGGAGGCAGGAGGATCACAAGTTCAAGGCCAGCCTCAGCAACTTAACCAGGCTTTAAGCAACTTAGCGAGTCCCTGTCTGAAAATAAAATATAAAAAAAGGGCTGGGAATGTAGCACAGTGGTAAGTGCTCCTGGATTCAATCCCTGGTACCAAAACCAAAAAAATAAAATAAAATTTTTGCTGCCCCTAAATTTATAAAGTGTAACATATTCTACTTATTAAACTTGGCTTTGTGGTTTCTGTTGTTACTCTTCTCGTTCACTACCAGTACTGTCAGGGTAAAAGAGTAACTAACAATATTGGGGAACTCCAGCACAGGGAAGACGTTTGACTTTGAGCTCTTCCCAACATTTATTATAAAGAATTGGCCAAGCAGTGTGGTGCACACCTGAAATCCCAGTGGCTCAGGAGGTTGAGGTAGGAGGATTGCAAATTCAAAGCTACCCTCAGCAATTTAATGAGGCTGTAAGCAACTTGATGAGACCCTGTCTTAAAAAAGGCTAGGGATGTAGCTCAGTGGCTAAGTGTCCCTGGGTTCAATCCCTGGTACCCTCTCCCCATCCCATCCCCCCAAAAGGATTCTGTTCAGTTTAAATAATGTACTTTTCAGGTTGACAGTGTATGGAATGATTTTATTTAGTTTACTATATACAATTTTTATGTTTAAAAAATCTGCTTTACTATTCATTTGTAGAATTTTGAATTTTCTACTGGATGACCTTGAAAATGCTAGAATGCATTTTTCAAAAGATTTATGATCCGTCTATTTAATATGTGATTTCTTCTCAATTCCTATTGTGCCATTTATAGTAAGTATTGTATTTATAAATGTATAATAAAACCAAAACTAGATGTCAGAGATTTGGTATATATGGAAGTTTATTACCAGATACTATGGCCCTAGATTTCATTTAGATTTATTCAGAATGGACTTTACTTTAATTAGTCTGTTCTGTGTCATGGAGTCCAAGGGCAAAATTATATGTGAACATACATTCAAGAATATCTAAGTTAAGCAATATTTCTTTTATTTCAAAATAACACAGTTAAAATATTTGTTTCTTACATTGCTTAGAAATACAAGAAATTTATTTGGATTGGGAGAGGTTCTTTTATTTCCCTCCCAATCCAATAGTTTATTACTGTAAATACCTAAAAATGTACATGATTTGTTGAATAAATGTAGAAAATTATGAGGACATTTGAGGCCAAATCTACCCTATGTAAAACAGAATTGGCAAAACTTGATATTTCTTAGAGTTCTTAATTTTCATAAGGAGTAAGAGAAATACTTATTTCTGAAACAGGAAGACTGATAATAAATCTTTAAGTAATTCTGTTACTGTGGTATTCAAACTTTATTTTCTATTTATATTTTGTGAGCATATCAAAATAAGGAAATTTTAGATTGACTTTGTTTACCATTTCTGTTGTATAGATGATTGTATTTCTATTTTAGTAATTTTTATAAGTTTTGGGTAATAGAGATTTTTTTATATACTATATGCCATATGTATAAAGCTTGACTTTTATAAGGATTTCCTGACTTCCTGATTCCTTCTAAGTAATTATCACTTTGATGCATTGCTTTTTTGGTGGTATATGTGGTATTTTTTTTTATAGATCATACCCAACAATAAATTATAAAACACTTATTATTGGAAAATGGTCATATATTACCTTAATTTTTAAAACATGAATTATGATGGACTCATAAAGCTCATATTAGAGGTCTTGGGTTGTAAGCTTAGTGGTAGAGTATGTACTTAACATGCTAGAGGTCCTGGGTTGTATATCCAGCACCAGAAAAAAACAAATAAAAAGAAAAACTTCATATTAGAATAAGTACCTAATGTTTACTACTTCTGGCAACTGGTTTCATAACACTGTTAGTCAACTTTTTTTTTTTTTTTCTTTTTCCCCCAGCACTAGGGATTAAATACAGAGCAAGGCAGGCACTCTACTACTGATCTGTATCCCTGGCCCCTGGTTATTCAACTTTGGTTTTTTTTTGGTACTAGGCATTGAATCTAGGGACACTTAACCACTGAGCACATCTCCAGCCCTTTTAAGCAAATTTTTAATATCTGAGGATATGGTTTTTCTAGACACAGTATTAAAATAATAGCCTTTGTTTCTCTAAAATATTTATCTTTCTTAAATACTTTTAATTCAGATACCTCAGATGATTGAAATTATCTAGTTGTAATACTTATCTTTTGGAAGGAAAAATTTTTACCTGAAATAGTCTTAAAATTTTTGTTTTCACATTGCATTTCTGGTGATTTTTATTTATATAACAATATACTCTGCCCTGAAATTATACTCGAAACCCTGAGCTATAATTAAATTTATATTTTTTAAACAGCTGAAGAATTTTTTTTTTAAAACGTAGTTCAGCCTTTCTGGATCTTTGTACTTTCATTTACCATAATCTTGTATTTTTTTAGAATCACAGAATTGAGCTTGCAAGTATTCCTAAAGTTTGTAACTCCCACTCCACCCAGCCCCCTTTCCAGATTTTTTAGCACTTTGTTTTCTCTATTAACATATTTACATTTTTTAAATGTTTTTATGTAGTTGTTCTGTTGTATGTTTTGTTTCAACAGACTTTTAAATTTATTTTTAATGATCATAATTGGCATTAGCTAATGTGACTATAGGTTATTTTGCAGTCTGATTGTATCATCAGCATTTATTAAAACTATTTAATTATATTTTCCAGTAAAAAACAATGTGCTGTAATTAATCAAATCTATCAAAGTTAGAAATGAATGTTGTAATTATACAGTAGTTCTAAAAATAAAACATTACTCCGGAACCTTTGAAAGAAAGTGAGTGTAGCAGAAATGTAACTCTAAAAATAAACGTTGCACTGTTGGCTTTTTAAAGTAAATTCCTTTGGGGTTAGATTAAATATATAAGTAAAAAAGATTGTACATAAGCAAAAGCTACTCGAGTTCTAAACAAATGTTAACAGAAGAAACATAACACTTTTCTTTACGTATTAACTTTTCCCAGAAATGTGCAAGATAACTGCCTGCTTCCCTTGTTGTATTTTAAACATTTGAATCAGTAAGTGTCCTCAGAACAAGTTTTCTGATTTTTAATTTATTCTGTTTATAGAACATATTGTCTTCAGTATCAATTTCATAATAGGTGGATTTTTATTTTTTATTTATAAAGAAAAATGTGTATTGTGTTCTTGAAATGTATTAATTTTTTAAAGGCCTTGTTGACTTGTAAAATGTTAAGACTTAAATATTGTTACTCTCAAGAGAATATTATTCTCTGAAATTCAGGTGTACTTCATTGGTAGAGTGTATGCATAGCATGTGTAAGGTCCTGGGTCTAATCACCAGCACCAAAAACAACTGATTTTTTAATTCTCAGAATTTAAACTTGCCTGGTTAGCCCTTCTATGAGTTTATAAAAGTGAAAAACCTTAACTTTTAAGAATTGGGCCCTTATTTAATGTAAATTCTGTTTGCTTTTACACAATGTGTACTAAAATAAGAATGTGCTGAAATATTAATGTCAACTATAATTGTAACTAACTACTCATACTTGAACCATTTCATTGTAAATTTCAAATTGAAATCTTGATCTTCAATCTCTTATTAAACTTCTCTTTAGTTCGAGGTCAGAATGAACAGTTTTTATTATTTTGTATGTATCACTAGGGACAACATAAAACTTAATCCTTAAGTTCTGACCTTCTTCCACTAAATGAGATTAATGATGTTATATAAAACCATGGTATAAATTATTAACTGAACTCTTCCCATAGTCTATTGTTTTATTCTTTCTCCTAGTCACTGAAAATTAAAGATTATAATGAGAAAATTCAATATATTATCTTAATTTAAGTATTATACTTTCTTTTTCATTCTTTTATATCATTATTTGTCTTTGGCTGAAAAATGAGATAATTTTAAAAATTATAGTTACTCGTGAATAGGTTTTCATTTCTGAATATTCATGTTGTTTATATTTTCACTTCCAGATCTTTTTAGTATTGTTGACATTTGACAAAGTTAAAGAAAATATATACCTGAAATGTACAAGTCGAAACTTCTTTTCTTCAGTATAGTATAGCTTTATTCTTTAGTATTTTGCATAAAGCCTGGATACATGCATCTTACACACAATTTATAACCTGAATAAGGAAATAGACCAAATAATAGTTTTTGAGATGAGTATTTGAATTGATATGAATGAACATTTTCTATACAATGAAATTTCATTGACCTCTTGATGAAATTATAGGACAATTGATTTTGTTAAAGTTCTGTGGTAACTAATACCATTAGCTCTCTTTAATCATACCATAGAATATGTCTCTTTTATCATCCCTTTTTACTTGAAAGAGAAACTTTAGAGAATGGGACTGAGGAAGAGGGGGAATAGAGCCTAACTTTCTATTTACCTGTTAGTGAAGTTTTTCAACTAAAATATGCTATTTCAACAAGACTTGGAGACTATCTTTTTTTTTTTTTTCTGAAGGAGAACAAAGGAGAAAGAATTAGTTTGCTGTGTTTTTAACTAAGTAATAAAGACTTAAGAAGCTGTAATTTTTATTCAGTCTCTAGTGTGTAATTTTATTTTATATCTTCATACTTGCTTACTACAGAACCAGCACTGTTGTTTATTTGGTATGCCTTGTGTTGGGTTTTGTCATGTTATTGTCTACTTATTCATTTGTTAGTATATTTACTTGTTTGGAGGAGCTCTGGTTAGAGGAGAATTTACATATTATGTTCTGTAGTATTTGCTTTGCAAAAAGTTTTAATGAGTACCATTGTGAAACAGGGTATTTTTTGTTAAAAATTTAGGATCTCCTGCAAAAATTTCTTAATACATTAAAACTTTCAGTGTACCTTATGCTTTTATGACTTACATGGCATCAATGACTGCTGCATGAGTATTTTAGGACCTGAGTAGGCTGTCCATTAGGCATATACTTCCATGTCTTGTGCATTTTGCTCCACTTTATAATGCCTGTTTTAGTTTTTTTTTTTAATCCTTGTGCATTTTGCTCCACTTTATAATGCCTGTTTTAGTTTTTTTTAACACAATTTTTACTAGTTCTGTGACTAAATTTTTTTTCTCAGTCCTTGAGTGAAATTGACTCATGAAGAAGTACTGAATTTATCATATTTCTCATTCATGCACAGTAGTGATCACACATTTGAAATAACCCTGTGTACCTAAAATTGGCAGAAATTGAAAATGGAAAGAAATGCCCCATTCATACCTATTCCTTATGCCAAAGACCTTGGAAGTCAGAATTCCTTTTGTCAGATGCCTATCACAGGAAGCTTAGTAGTGTACATATCAGAGCTAATTATAATTATATCAGTCCTTACTTGGGTCTAAACACATCAACAGAAACCTATGAATATCAAATTTTGAATAGTTGAATAGCATGGCTTCTAGGATCATTGGTAATAACTAATATTTATTGTGATTTAGTATGGGTCAATCATCTACATAATAACACATGTTTTAAGAGTTCTTAAATCCTAATAAAAACTATGAAGTAGGTAAATACTAGGAAGAGGTATTTTATTACATCTATAGGTTCTGATTATATTTTATGTAAATTCCCTAAGGTTGCACACTTTTACAGCCAAGATTTACACACAGATGATTTTGGTTTCAGGGCTCATCCCTTTTGACAACAGACTATGCTTCTCCCATTATGAAATGTAATGAGTGGCTGGGCATGATGGCACTTACCTGTAATCCCAGGCTGAGGCAGGAGGATTGCAACCAACCTCAGCAACTTAGCCAGACCCAGTCTCAAAATAAAAAATAAAAGGGGTTGGGAATGTGGCTCAGGGTTAAACACCCTGCATTCAATCTCTGGTACTGGAGGGAAAAAGTAGTGAGGAATTTGTGTGTTACCTTATTAATAACATTGGAATAGTTCATGAAAATTAAAAGACTAACAATGTCAAAATCCCCATAGACCAAGATTTTAGGGAGAGTTCGTATTAAAGTTACTCTGTTTAATCTGCAATGATTATATTTTTGTTCTAAAGTATATAGATGGGAAAATTAAATCCAAAATTATTTCATTTAGAGAAGGTCAGTCCTAAATCCTACCATTAAAACCATCCTTTATTTCATTTTTTTATGTAAGTGCTTTAAAAATGTTCTTGTTATGTACTTCTACAGTATTAAATGCAAATTAGTATGTTAGCACTAATAATTGGTGTTTATCTAACTCTTACAAATTATTTTAGAAAATGCATTTAAAAATTTTTTTGTTTGTTGCCTCTAGATGTCTGTTAGTTAAATTTAATTTAACAATCTTAATCAACCTTTGTCCCTTAGTGCTTTTTATAGAATTCCAAGTATAATTTTCATTTGTCCTATTTACATATAACAGTTCATGATATGATCCAAGAATGAATTGATCTTTGTTCACATCTGTGCTTGTTTTTAGGAAATGCTTTCTTTTTTCTTTTTTAAACCAGCAACACTAGAATGATTCAGTGATGAAGATCAAATTCCTATATTTGTCTAGATCCATTTATAATTGTCTTTGTATATGTGTTTTGGTTTTAATGATAATGTTAAATCTAAGCACAGTCACAACACAGGTATATGCAATATATACTGTACTGTGAAGAAACAATTTTGCTGATTAAATTATACTTAAAACCCAACCTATTCCAATCCCTTTACTCTGGAAAATTGGTGGTTTTGTTAATGTACCCATTTTACACTTAAATTGCTCTTTTTAAAATCGCTTTTGTAATAAATGTACTGTGGTACAAGAGTGGTCAGATAATGCTCATTCCTTTTATGAAGTTGTATTCCAATCTTATATGACTATAAGAAAGTGGCTGAAGGAACAGGCTCCTTTGGTTTCAGGCTTCCATTTTAGGGTTCTGGACCCTTATTTTACTTAGTTACCAAATTTTCATCCTTTCTGTGTAGCAGTAATTATTTTCTGCTTGTGTTTTCTCCTCTTCATTTTGGCAGTATGTATAAGTCTTGCTAATATACAAGATTCGATTCTTCTATATATAATAAAAAGTGTATAAACTTTAAAATTATTTTCTTTTCTTTAGGTCTTTTTTTTTTCTACCAAGTGAAAAACAAAAGGAATTATTACCCCCTCTCTTTGCATTTCACTAGTTTTTCTTTAAATAGTACACAAACAGAAGTAATTCAGGATGTTTGGCTAATTTAATTTGATGGAGTAGTCTATATAATTTAATCTTAGCATTATTACAATTCATCTGTATACATTAGCCCTAGCATTATTCATTCATTGGTTCATTCTTCATTAAACCAGTATTTATATTTTGCCTGTGTGCCAGAAACTGCAAGGTAATGCAAATGATATGATCTAGCTCATGATGTTTGCAATCTAGGAGACAGTTATTGAATAAATAATTACTAAAATAATTTAAATGGTCATAAGTGATTTACTACTGATGTATATAGATGTAGTTCATTTTAGCCATTATAAAGGAAGTGAATTGCCAAATAGTATCTCTTATAGTGACATTTTTATACATCTGTAACAAACTTTGAGACACAGGGATACAGTGAAGCTACAAGTGTAAGAACATGAATGCCAGTATTCAGAGAAGGCTTACTTGTGTGTGGGGGGAGTAGTTGCAGACAAAAATGCCATCTGTCTCTTTAATGTTTTATTTATTTAAAAAAATTGTTAAGTAATGCAACAATAAGTAAGTAATAGAAACCTAAAGAGTGCTAAGTGAGGATATAACAAAACCTCATTTACTCTCGGTGGTTGGGTATGGTTGGTTTTTCCCTGAAAGATAATACTTAAGTTTTAAGAGTCAGAGGAAGAGTGGAATAGGACTGATAGATTAATCTGGCTTGAAGGTCCCAAAACAGAAAGGAGTTTAGCACATTTGAGAAGGTAAAATACAAACAACAAGGAAGAGTGAGTTGAAGGGGATGTAAGATTGGTCCTGGATGACTTTAGAGATAGGACCATATTATGCAGAGTGGGTGAACTGTCTTGTATTTCAATGTGCATCAGAATTGTTAGGATGTCCAAATTTTAAAATGCAGCTTCCTAGGGGCACAATCCCATAGCTTGATTCAATCATCTACATTTTTAATGTGTACTCTAGGTGCTTCTGCCAAAGATAGTTCTGTGGACCAGTCTCGGAAACATTTTTACAGGGTTTAAGATTCCACATTAAGAGTTGTGGATTTTATTTCAAGTACAACATGAAACTTGTAAGCTTTTGAGAAGAATGATGTGACTTGATTTTTAAGCATCATTCTGTAGAAAACAGACTAGAGAGAGACAAAAGTTGAGGAGAGGGACATAAGATGTGAGGATGGCTTAGACTAGATATCCTATCCTATTTCACACATATCCTATGTGTGAAAGAGAATGAAATATCTAGTTGGATGCCCAATTTTTAGTGTGAACAATAGGGCTGAAGCTGATGCATCTACTATGATGGAGACCATTGGTGAAGCAAACCTTAGGAGTATGGAAAAAGTAGTTTAATTTAGGCTATTATAACTGTTAAAGGATCTGATTACAAATAAAAGGGGGTTGGTTAACAGTTAACTAACAAGTAGGTGATTATGTTTCTAAAATAACAAAACATCTAAGGGGAAAACAGTCTAGGACTTTTAACTTTAATAAGGTAAACTGCTCTGCCAGGCTTAGTGGTGGAATGTATGTTGGCCTCATGCCTGTCACCTTGTAGTTGCATGCTGGCCATCCCACTTTTAGCCTCACCTGAATGGCAAAAGTGGAAGAAGAAAGGAGAGAAATGAGTAATACCTAAATCAGGAAAAATCTTTTCCAGAAATCCACCAGACCCTGGCCAAACTAGTGACAAGGGACTCCAGGAAAGTGTCTTTTAATTGGGCACATTGCTACCACTATTAAGTAGAGATTCTGTTAGAATGGAATGGGTGAGAAGTGGATAATTGGTAGGCAATTAGTAGTGTGAAAACTAACTTCCCTTTGAAATATTTGGATTTGTAAGATATTTAAGTAATGATGATGGGAAAGAAGTCAGTTATGGGCCCAAACTTAAGAGAATGGTATAAGCTGGAGATGCAATTTTGTGTGTCCAGTGTGAGATTGTAGTATTTGGAGCATTGGTGGAATGTGAGATTACCGAAATAGATAGTGTGGAGTAAGGAGAACTCTACATAATTTTCCTATGAACACATATGAAAATAACTAAGTGAACCCAACCATCGTGCCCACCCACAAGAATGGGGTCCTAATTAGAATAAGATATATACTATGCTTCTATAATTTTATCAAAATGGATTCTACTATCATGTATAACTAAGAAGAATCAATAAAATCCAATAAAATAAATCTTTTCAAAAGAAAGAGCACACTTTGCATTGAAATTTTTAAAAAGGTGTGGGGAGATCAAAGATTGCATTCTAAGGAACTCTCTTTTTAAAAGTAGGGTAGCAGAGAAGGCAATTCCACTAGGGCAAAGTAGACAGGAGAAAAAATCCAGGATAATGTATCAGGTAGTCAAGGAAAAGAACATTTCAAGGAGTTTGGAACCAGAGAAAGTAAAAATAAAATTAAGATGAGGGTTTTTCATTTATATGATAACCATTCTGGTTTTCTTGTATTAAAATGATTAGTTTGAAAAATAAAAATAGTAGATAGCATGGCCATTTTTTATTGTTTGGTAACCTGCCTTCTCCTTTTCAAAACGTCTTTATTGTATTTGGGATGTAAAGGTCAGAGAACTTTTGGACTAGAGAACGTTTGATCATTTAAAAAAAGAAAAAGATGCAGTAAAGTTAGGCATGATGATGCACCAGGAATCCCAACTGAGACTAAGGTAGGAGAATCACAAGTTCAAGACTGGTGTGGGCAACTTAGTGAGTGCCTGTCTCAGTATTTTAAAATAAATAAATAAAAAGGGCTGGGGATATAGCTCAGTTATAGAGTGCCCCTGGGTTCAATCTCTAGTACCACAGAATTTTGAAAAGGAAGTTGGGGGAAAGGAGAAGGAGATCTGTAAAAAATGAGAGCTTAAAGTAGACACAAGACAGGCATTGGCCAAAAAAGTGAGGTCCCTGGAAAAAAATGGGGTCACAGTTTTGGTGGCAGGAAGGGCACCTCCTCCAATAAAATAGGACACAGAAAGGCAGAGAGGTTTACAGACACAGCTGGGTTAAGGGGGTATCAGCTTTCTTTTCCTGAAGAGTATGAAGGAAGGCTTTCTTTTGAAAATGGGTTGGGAAGATGTGTGAAGTTTCAGAGAGTAGGGAAGATAGGAAATGTTTGCTGTAAAGTAGGAGAGAAAGCTGAAGGAAACCTAGCAGTGTTTTCAGAATACCAGTGAGGTTGGTGACCCTGGATTTTTAGCAATGGCAAATACCATCTTGTTACTCTTAGTATGCTGTGACTGTGTCCTGAATTTGAATTTAGGCAGGTAGGAACTACAGAAGATCAGACAGAGTATTTTAGGGCATTTACCAGATACCAATTTTAACGACAGGCTTTGGAATCTATTTTGAACCCTTCCTACATAAAAGATTTGCATTTAGAGGATTATTTTTTTTTTCCTTTTAGAATTTGGTTTGTCTTACTTACAACTAATACAGATTACATGAACAAGTGAATTCTGTGTGTAACTGTGCCATGCCTCACCTCACAGAATAAAATATTACTAAGAATTGTAAATACTAAAATATAGATAGATGCTAAACAATCTAGTGATTAAGACCTGAAAAATGGTGCTAGAGTGATTTTATATGCACAGAGAGCAATGTAAAGTTAGACACACACAGATACATATCAAACTTTAAATGGCTTATTTTTGAGGTTCTTAAAAACATCCTTTTCTCGCAGCTTCCTGTGTAATGTGTTGGCACAGCTTGATATTGTAACTTGCGTAGTTATCAAATAAGAAAGGCTGTGAAACTGCTTTGATTAAGCAGTAGAGAAGCATTGTTACATTTCTTTGTGTGTGGTTCATAAAGTACACACACTGGACCCTTCATAATAGAGCTCTGAAGTAAACATGAAAGATACAGAGTTAAGTGTGTTTCTCTAAAGACACATGGAAGTAAGGGATTTTTTTTTTCTCCTTAATATCAAGGCAGTCAGTTAAGAATATTTGGTGGCTGGAGTAACTAGAGTAAACCTATGTCCCTATGCCTTGCTTTTTATAGTATCTAGGGCATGCTAAAAGAGATGGATCTTTAAACTCGAGTTGAAGACATAATTCTGCCTATATCACTGCCAAAACTTACTTTTTTTTTTTCAGCAGACATAGAGCCCCATCTTTTTAGCAATCTGATTTATATTTGTATTTATTTAATTTTAATTTACACAAGATGGAGTCTTTGTAAAAATCTTTTGATTCCAATAACCCTGATTTTATTTTTCTTTGAAGTAATATGTGTAAGTATTTGGTGACCAATTTTATTTCCTGTGTTATTTTGCTTTTAGGTTCTTCATCTCTTTGGGGTTTTATGTACTTATTTTTTAGTTATAATAAAAATTATTAATAAAACAACATCTATTCTAGAAGTGTGGCATCTTGTCTTCTGTCTAAACACATAATATGATATAAACTAATCTTCATGAAGTTTTACAAATATTTGTATTAGACAGGAAGAGGTTGGGAAGAAAGTAAATGAGAACTTTGTCAGGGGAGTGCATATGCTCTTTGGGGTTGTCACATGGGAAAGGCAGTTTTGTTTTCAAAGGAATAGCTGCCTTTGACCTTGCTCAAATTTCTATTTTTCTTCTACTTGCTACTACTTAATTAGGAGTACTGTTTTTCAAACCACACAAAGGTATATTGTTAGCTACTTTTATAATCAAGTATAAAAGGAGAGATGCTTGAGTTCATTGGTATCTTTTTAGACCATTCATTGACATTTACCCAAATAATATGAGCCACTGAGATAAGAAGCTGTTAATTTGTTGCCAATGCTATAGTATTCATATTTGCTTTTATTCACATTAATCTAAAACACTTTTCATTTTTAGAGGTTTAAATACAAAGAATAAAGATAATGTCTTTAACATTTTTCCATTTGATGTTTGTGGTATTGACATATCAAACTGAATTATTTATTTTGTTCCCCCGTTTTCCCATTTATAAAAAACACCTTTGGTTAGCACCTCAGTATAAAATTAGTGTCTCTGATATCCCTATAAATTCCTTAGTTGGTATTTTCTGATTTCCTATCACAACCTATTTTTATTTTAGTTTTGCATTGTCAAGGAAGTCTCAGGTATTGCTAGGAAATCTGTTGGCCTAACATATAGTTAGCAGTTGCAAGCACTGGCCCTGGTATCAGTCATTTTGGGCCCAACTCCCTATCGGCCACTTAAAACTCTGATGTCCTGTTCAAGTTGTTTAAATATTTTAGCCTTCAGTTTTCTGTCAGCTGAATAAGAACAGGAATAATAATACTTCAAGTACTTGCCTCAGTCAAGAAAGAGATGTTTCATCTTAACATTTTGTTGTGAAGATGTAATTTAACATTTTGCTTCATGATGTGTCTTCTTAGCTTACCAATAAGTGAAATTATTTCTGCTAATCTACTCATTGATAGATTGAAATGGTTTGCTTAAAAGAGTTTATTATTTAGCTTAACCAAGAGCAAAATGCTTTGGAGCTGTTGTTTTGAATATGTGTGTGTGTGTATGTGTGTGTTTATGTTTATACACACACACACACACATATGTTTTTATTTATTACATATATTTCTCATTAATTAATTAATTTGGTACCAGGGATTAAACCCAGGGGCGACTACCCCTGAGCAACACTCCAAGCTCTTTTTATTTTTTATTTTGAAACAGGGTCTTGCTAAGTTGGTGAGGGCCTGGCTCAGTTGCTTAGGGCTGAATTTGCTATCCTCCTGCCTCAGCCTCCTGAGTTGTTGGGATTACAAATGTGCACTACTGCACCTAGCTGACCTTATATTTTTTAAGTGAAATTTCTGTAAGATAGAAATTTCCTTTAGAATAAAATTTGCTGTATGATTTATTTCTCTCTTTTGAAATTACCATATGAGAACTTCCTGTATTTGTGTACAAATTTAGAAACACGGTCATGAAATGGGTGCATTGCTTTTCCCATAAAGGATTGATTCTGATTCTCTGATCTTGTCATTTGGATTAGTGTTGTCTATATATAGTATATTAATATCTTTGAATAAATCATTGGAAAGCTTAGGAACATGTAGCATCATACCTTAGACTATCCAATCATAAAAGTATTATAATTTTGTTTTAAACATCCTTACCAATGTTAAATAAGCTTAGTAGTAAAGAAAGAGGAAATATCTTTGATCACATATACATTGTATAGATATATTTACCTTTGCCTTTGAGGCGTTTAATTTATATCTGTTGGCAACTTAAAATTTTCTTTTAGCTATACTATAATAGGTTCATATGTGTTTACATGACCTTAAGAAAAATATTTATGAAATAAGTCCGGAAGCTTATCTTCATTTAAAGGCTATAAACAGCCAACTTGGAGTGAAGCTTTTAAAACAAAACTGGATCTGCAGGCATGATGGTTTATTTAACAGATGAAGAGAGTATCTATTCCATGACAATAGATACTGTGATGAACTGGAAATGAGAACTCAGTTTACGTCAAACTAGACATGATAGAAACAGAAGGGTGGTTTTTCAGTTACCTGCTGTATTCTTTTCATTAAAGCCACTCCAAAAGACCTAAGTAGTCTTTGTATGAAGACAGAAACTAGGATGAAAACCAAGGGAAATGTTAGTTTTGCAGTTGCTAATAGAGTTGACATAAAGTAGTTGGAAGTAAAGTGTAAAACTGACAAACCAACCTTTCCACTCTCTGTCCCTTTCTTCCTCCTCCTTTTCTTTCCATTCCCCCTTCCTTTCAATATTTAGCAAAGGACCTTTATGAATTAGAGCTAAATTGCTATTTAATCTTTTGATTGCCTTCTGTCCTTTGGATAAGTAGATCTCTTAAGGACAATGCATTGTCAAGGTCAAATCCTACAGAACTGAGAATGCAGATGTCTGAGTTTTGTACCAGCTGTACCACTAGTTCACATGTTAAATGAACTTGAGCCAAGCCTCAGAATCTCAGTGGTGGTAATAAATACAATATATCCACCAAGGAATTCTACCTCCAGCTTGTCAGGGATTTTTTAAAAAAATATTTTTAGTTCTAGATGGGCACAGTACCTTTACTTATTCATTTTTATGTGGTGCTGGGGATCAAACCCATTGCTTCACATGTGCCAGCACTCTACCACTGAACCACAACTGCAGCCCGTGTCAGGGATTTTTAAAAAGCAGTTAAAACTGTTCAAATGTTGAATTTTTTTAGGGTCATCCATTATATAGGTACAAAGTGATATGATTACTTATAAGTACAGAGTTATCAGGAAATTCGGAAGGAGGAGATAAAAGTCAAACAATTCACTTCTAAACAAGTCCAAAATAAATAGGAGAACGATAGGAGTGATGACCTAAGAACATCTCGTGACCGGTAAAATTGATTGAACCCTCTACCTTCTTCCAGCTTTGTGGGAAGAGTGAGGTTTTGGTACGCCAGGCATGCGGTGTCAAGTGAACTCATGTGAACTGGAACATTTTTGTCCCACTGTTGTGGTGACTTTGTACAAATAAACTAAGATAAGGTTGTCTGGTTCTGAGAAGCAGATTTGATAAGGAAAATGTAGTAGTACTGGAAAAATCTACAAGACGAAGGGAAAACTGTTAACATGGAATTTATGACTTTTTAATGACTCTCTACCCAAGTGGAATTTCTCTTTCCTCTGGGGAGGAATATGTCAAACATCTTGAGCCCTTAATTTATAGAGCTATAGTTGCTTCTATGTTATTGAAGAATGATTCATGGTGAATGATTCATCAAAATACAGCTTCCATGCCACTGACGGTTACTGTTAACCCATTATTTTCTGGACTTTAGCTATGTAGACAGGTGTTTTAAAGTGAACACAACTCAGATATGCTGTGGGAAATTAGGGAATGAACCTCCATCAAAGGATAGCACACCTACGTTTTTCGCAAGAGTTGTTGGAGGTGAATGAGTGAACTTCTGGGGAGCCTACGCCTTCAGGTTGTTGGCTGTAGTAGGCCTTCTAAAGGTGTGTCAGTTTAGTTGGGAATATTGGTGAAATTCTTTTAGCAGAGCAGGAAATGGACTGTCCCTAATTGAACTAACAATCCATTTGTTGTCTTAAAACTTAGTTTCATTTTCTTTCTTGACTTTCCACCCATAGCTCATGATTTATGCAGACTTAAAATCTAGGGGGCTGTTTGCTGGAATGAAGAGGTGTTTGTGGTTTGACTTTTAAATGGGGCCTGTGCATATGCTGCCTTCTAGAGCTTTCCTGTTTTGGGAAAAGTGACATTCATTTGGGGATCAGACTCCAGTTTTCTGGTTTGGACTAAATTTATCCCTGAAGTTAGCTTTTTATTTTCATGGGAAAAACAACAAACTTCCATGCTAATTTTTTTAAATATTTTATTAGCTGTTGATGGACCTTTATTTGTTTGTATGTTGTGCTGAGAATCTAACCCAGTGCCTCACACATGCTAGGCAGGCACTCTACCACTGAGCCACAACCCCAACCCCCTATATTACTTTTTAATAATTTTTTTAGGGCAAGCTAATGCCCCCCACATTTGTCTGAAAGCCTTTGTACATTGAAGTTTTCTCCTTTACTCTCATATTTATTTCTGAGATGAAATATGCTTGAAAATAAACTGTTAACATACTTTGAATAAACTAATTATATTCTAAAATAATTCTTCAATGGACTTTATTTATAAGAAACGTTCTTTTAGAACTTTTAAAACATTGAATAATTGACTAAGCTTATATATGTAATATCTCTTCAAAGTAGTTTGGTCCAAATTCAGAATTTAAAAAGAAACGTAGTTCATATATACAGTCACTGAAATAAATGAGGATTTATTGCTTAGAAGAGCAAATATATTTTAAGGAGAACTATGGGTAATTAATAATGTACACAAGTAAATGTCCCACATGGTCATTTGTGATGTAGTATGGCAAATGTGGGAGAAGATTATATTATTTTTACATTAACACATTAATTGTACAATTTCATTATGACAGTTCTATACGTGCATATATTGTGTATTGATCAGGTCTACCTGCCCCAATTTTAACTTCTCTCATCCTCCTCTTCCTTTCCCTGGCCTCCTTCCTTATCCTTAATAGTCCCTCTTCTACTTTCAGTTCTCCCCCACACCCCTATACAAGAGAAAACACAAGATACTTGTCTTTCTGTGTCTGGCTTTTTTCAGTTAGCTTGATGACTTCTTGTTTCATTCCTTTTCCTACAAACAACAGGATTTTATTCTTCCTTATGAAGACTGATGATACTCTGAATAATACTTCATTGTGTATATGTACCATTTTCTCTCTCTCCATTCATCTGTGGATGAGCACCTAGACCAATCCCATATTTTGGCCATTGTAAATAGTGTCACAATAAACACTGGTGTGCAGGTGTCTCTTTTGTATGCCTATTTCATTTCCTTTGGATATATACCCAGGAGTGGTGTAGCTGGATTCTGTGGTAGTTCTATTTTTAAAATATTGAGTCACCTCTATACTGTTTTTATTCCCCCTCTGTACTGTTTTCCATGATGGTTGTACTGATTAACATTCCTATCAAAGGAGATTACTTCTGATTTAAGAGATTAGCATTCACAGAGTTGGGATAAGAATAACATTTCATTGAGAAATGAGGAGAGAAAGGATGCTTTCGGGGAATAGCATGATTATCTGGCTTAAAAGGGGCAGAAGTTATATTCAGGGTTGTGGTGGGACAGGAGTGCCTAATTGATGACTCTACCCTGACGTGCTGTCAGGGCACTGTGTGGGCAACTGGCAATAAGCTATATGGAAAATGAATGCTGGGATGATTTGGTCTGGGGAGGTGTGGCAGCAAGAAAGGGCATTTCGTGCTAGCCTTGGAGGGTAGGTAAGAATTTGGGAATCTGGGAGTTTTTAAAGGGAGAGAAGAGTGCAGACATCAAGACACAACAAGGGCAGTAAGACCTATTTTACTCTGTCAAGGTTAAGAGAAAAAAAAATTAGCCTGAAGAAACTTGAATGCAAGACTAAAGAATTTAAATTGTGTCACAAATGATTTTGAGTTTTCTTGACACTCCCCTACTTAGAAACCTTCTGTGATCAAAGCAATGCTTTGAGAAGATGATTAGAAATATGTGAAAGCTTTTGGGAAGTGGAAGGATTAGAGAAGCAGAGGCATCAGGTAGAAGGATTGAATAAATCTGGTAATATAATACATGAAGATGGAGAAGTTGAAGTGATTGATAATGATTATACTCTTAATACCCAAAAGGTGGTAACAAACTGAATATTTGATACTTTGGGAGAGAATGGTCACTTAATTAGTCTACAGATATTTAATGGTCATGTACTACATGTGGAAGGCACTGGGATTACGGTGGAGAAAGAATAGACAATCTCTGCCCACATGGAGCTTATATTTAATGAGAAAGATAAGAGCTTATATTTAATGAACAAGAGAGAATATTATGTGACAATTTCCATGGAGAGAGTTAACAAAGTAAGGGATAAGGAGTGAGGAAAGCGGGTGTTTCAGTCTGCAGGATAACGTTGGATAAAACCTGAATGGAGGGATTTGATACCACCTATGTGCTGAGGACCTGAAGCCCAGCAAGAAGAAGTGGTAGGGAACCAGATGTGCAGTGTAACTGGGGAGCAGAGCATTTGGATATGCAAGCCATGCTTGAGAGTTGGAATTTGATTCTTGGTCTGATAGATTCTTAGTCTTTGATTCTTGGTCTGATAGATTCTTTGTCTGATAAACAGCAAGTACCTCGATGTTTTCATGAGATTCCTATGTTAGCAGTTAAATAGGAGGAACAGTTGGGAGGCTGTCCCATCCCTCTAGGTGAAGCAAGCTTGTAGCTCAGATAGACCTACAGCAGTAGAGAGAGGTAGTAAGAAGTGGTGGGAGGATTTGTTGATGAGCTACTTGTGGTTATGAGAGAAGGAACACAAGGAGTATTCTCAGGGTCTGTGTGGTGGACTTGTGTGAATTAGTAATTGTTTCTGGGCAGAAGCAGATCTGCTCCTTATCTCTGAGTGAAGAAGGCTTCCTTCTTCCCTGGGTACCTTGGTGGGAAGAAGCTGGCTGGGTACCCCTAAATGGCTGTGGAGGACTTAAATGCAGCAGTCTTGGGTGACTTCTGGGGCATTAGAATGAGCAACTGCATGAATTAGTGTCATCCCTAAATGGGAGATTCTGGAAGAGCTGACTGGAAGTCAGGGAAGGCAAAACAAATCAAGTTCTGAGACACCCCTGAAATACCTGAAGGTAATGTCAAGTAGACAGGTAGATGCAGACTTCTGGAGCGAGAGTGGGCAGCTGTCAATATTGTTACTGTTTTTGAGTTTGAAGTTTCAGTGTGGCAATCAAGTAGAGCTATAGGGTTGGTGTTTAGGTACAGTGATTAAAGATATAGATTGAAAAGTCATTCTGCCCAGAGGTACATATGAAACATTCGAGGGACGTTATGTTGAAAACCAAGAAAGATGGAGACTGACTTGAAGTATAATTAGACAGTGGAAAGTGGGCAGGGGATGTGCAAAGGAGCCAGCAGGAGGAGCAGTGTCTTGGGAGAAAAGTCCTGAGAGAGTGGGGAGTGTGAGGAGGACAAGAGGAATCAGGACTTAGGAAGCTGCTAGAACTTCTTAGAGTACTGTTCAGAGGCAACAGTGAATACGAAGATAATTTTCAGGGAATTCAAAAGTATAAAATACTTGCAAAAATATGCACTGATAAAGGGAATAAGAGGGTCAAGTGGTAGTTTTTCAAAATGGGATGCTGTGTCTGCATTAAGGCAGACATAAGGGAACCAGTGAAGAAAGAGGTCGGAGAAGCTAGAAACAAAGGTGTTAAGGGAGCGCAGTTAGGAGGTCTGGAAGACTGTGTGAAGGAACGGGTAAAGAAGCAGATCTTGGCAGTGAGGAAGGATGGATAACTTTTTGGTTTGAGGCACAGAGGGAAAAAGAATAGGTATTAAGTAAGTACTCTGCATAAAAATGAGGGGAGAGATGAGAGGTGTTTTTTTCCCCCAATCAAGTATTCAGGGTCATCACTGTTTTATGAGTGGCCTCTGGTGTTAAAGACCTGAATAAAGTATAAAGGACACTAATTAAAAAATAATTGTGAACTAGCAATGAGAGACCAGTGGGAAGTATGAATGGTCTCTGGTAGTTAAGCAGCATTCTGTAGCTAAAGAGCACAAGGGGAATTCTGAGAAAGGATTTAGAACCGATACCACTAAAAAAGATGCCAAGAGCACCTAAAAAAAAAAATAGAAAAAAAAATGGTGCATAACCCAAAAGAGCATATCAGAGTTACCCAGACTTTAAAAAAGGCTATGTGCATGTTTACCTCCTTTCCCTAAAATGTATCAATTTGAGGTATAAGAGTTAGATGACTAGAAATGGGATGGTGGGGGATGCTTATATATTAAAGAGTATTCTGGATGTAACTTTCTCCCACCTCCATACAGAACATTGTCTGGACTGTTCAGAGGGACTGACTTCAGGGGACAGGATGGGCAGCAGTAGTAAAGAATGGCAGGAAGGGAAGTTAATGGACTGAAGGAGTATTAGCTTTTTAAAGGATACCAACACTAATGGCCGGTAGTGTTATTTTGGAGGTATACAGCTCAGGTAGTTCCTGTATTCAGAACTCTGCAAGGCCTCTCATATGTTCATGAATCTCCCAAGGAGATTTAATATTTTAAGGACATATCTGATCACAGGACCCTTATTTTCATGGAGCATCTTGCAGACTATAGTTTTGCTACAAAACAGGCTTAGAAAATACTGGTCAGTTTGTTAGTTTTTAAAAATTCACAGGTTGTGGGGGGCCATAACACAAACAGAATGTCCAGTTTAAGATCTTGAAGCACAGCTCCAGAACTAGGTTGTTTGTGGAGAACTAGGTTACTTTCCATCCCTCCCATTGAGTTTTCATTTCCTACCATTGCGTCTAATGTTAGTTGGGTCATGAATATGAATGTTGAGGTTATAAAGCACAAGACAAACTGGAAATTTATAAAATATTTACCAACAAATTGTATGATCAGTAGTGTAGTTTTTCATCAACATTGCTGGGTTGATCCACCTTTTAAGCAGTTTTATGGGTTCTCTAAATGCTCTAATTTGTACCTGATGGGCAGGGAAACAAAAACTCCAGTGAAGTACAGCCCTATTCCTAAGTTTAAGATGATAAATACTGAGTTTTGTCTTTAAGATTTGCAAGGAATCCAGTTAGTGGAGAGGAATGTTATTGCTGGCAGGGATTAGATACTTAAAATAGCATGATTTAGTTTTTAATCATGTGATGACTTTTATCAGTATACACACTTGCTCACAGAACTGAGACATGCTAAATGAGAAGAGTGCTAAAGCATTTTCAGTTGCCCCAAATAGCAGATTGTGAGCTTCCACTCTTGTGCCAACTGGTATCATTCCATTCCTTCTCTCATGAACCTTATCTTTATTATTGAATCTTCCTTCATAATACTGTTAAAAGAAGCAAATACCACACATGTGTATATTTGGTTATAGAAGTGTACTTGATAAGCTTTTGCGAGTGATCCAGCTGAAGTATTCCAAGCACATGGAAATAACCAGTGACAATTGAACACTGTGGGTTTGTCTTTTCCTGTGAATGTCTGAACTTTCTTTTCTTCACAGGTAAAATCAGTGATAAACCTTTTGTTTGCTGCATACACTGGAGATGTATCTGCCCTTCGAAGGTATGTTGTCTGGGTGGATTAGCATGTGGTTTTCCATTATTGTGAAGTTGACGCTAGGTTAGCAGCCTAGCATCAAGGCTAAGGTCTCACTTTCATTTCCCTCTAATAAAAACAACCCAAACAAAATTTTTATTAAACCCCCATGTTCAATGCTTTGGGCCTGCAGCCCAGTCTTGTTCTTTTCCACCTTTTAGAAAAGCCTAGATATCTGCATTCCCAAATGGTAACTTATCCAACTAACCTGGCTAATTAATATTAGGGGTTTACCATTATTGGACAGTACCTCCCCATTCCACATTCACTCCCCATCTCTGGTGGGGGGATGGGACGGGAATCTGGTGTCCTGTAAATCATCAGGATCGGAAAGGCCATCTACTACCAAATACTTAATATAAAGTCTCTTGTATAGAGTTGCAACTGACCTTTAAATGGAAAGATGTATAGGCTTAATGTCTACATTTGTTTCAAAGTCCAGTCAGTACTCATAAATTGTAGAATGTAAAGTATCAAATTAAAGAATGGGAATCTCTGTGAAGACATACAACTTTACTATTAGCTTCTTGCCCTGTTGAGACATAAAATTTGGTATAGGTGTGTCTTTCTTCTGGAGTTTGAATAATAGCGTGATAAAACTTAATTCTGTGAGAGATGGTTAATATTTCATCCTACCCCCAAATAGCAAAGATAAGGATGAGGTGAGGTGGCATTTCCCAGGACACCTGGGTACTGAGTGAACAGGGACTCTAGTTAACATTAATGAGCCTGGCAAAGGATGGCGCCTGACAGGCCCTGAGGTTAAATTTATAGAGTGAATGTTACAGTGTGAACTGAATTTGTTTTATATATACTGAATAGCTATGCTTATGAATTTTCAGATTTGCTTTGTCAGCCATGGATATGGAACAGCGGGATTATGATTCCAGAACAGCACTTCATGTAGCTGCTGCAGAGGGTAATACATAAACCAGTCATTTATTATTATTTTCCCCAGAGTTAACTTCTACTAAATACTAATATCTGTTTTTTTTTTTTTTTTTTTGGGGGGGGGGTAGGTCATGTTGAAGTCGTTAAATTTTTGCTGGAAGCTTGCAAAGTAAATCCCTTCCCCAAGGACAGGTAAGCACTTACATACCTTTTACCATAATGGGCAAGTCAGTATTTGATTATACAGGACTACAGTATTTAAGTGATGGTATATGTAAAGTCACTAAGGCATTTGAATCTGCTGTGGTGTCTTTCCAGAGGCAACAAACAAAACCTTGTTTCTGCTAGATGGGTTATCTGATCTCCCATATCCTATTTCTTATCTAAGAATGGTATTCTTATTAGAAAATTTCAGCCTTGACTATCAGTCCACACACTACATGAAAAAGAAAGTTCTTTGTGTTTGGAAAGAGAAAATAGAAATTCTGTCCTCACAGGGCTTTTAACTACACAGGGGAGATAGGATAAACATATAAGAATGCAGAAGTAAAAGAGCCCATCTTGAGGGGCATATGAAGAATGTGTAAGAAAGCTTCTGAAAAAGAACTCTATAATGAATACACTGGAGTTTGCTGAAAGTCCGAGATTTGGGTAGAAAGCTTTATCAGGCTTTGTAGAAGTTGAATTCTAGCCAGTTATTTTGGTGGAAAGATCAGCGTTCAATCTATAGTAGGAAGAATTTGCCTGGGATGTTTTCTGGTCCTGTCCTCTCCCTCCTGGTCCACATGGCAAACTGCTACCCTTCCTGTGGCAAATGCTGTCCACAAAGTGAGCAATGCAGGGATAAGAGCCCAGGGCATGACCATGTATAGTAAATTGTGCACTCACAATACTTGATGTTATTTATTGAAGAAGAGCAGATGAGTCCGTGAGTATTGAGAATAAAGGGTTAGAATAACATGAGTAAGAAATATTTGATTTAGAGTTTTGCTATGTATAAGGACTGTGGATTTGATGTCTGAGGAATGGGAGTTACTGTATTAAGTTTAGAGCAAGTTGATTACTCTCTAGGTATTAAATGTGTTTACTAAGCTATATCTACTTTTTAAAAATTAGGGCCTAGATCTCATTGGTTCAGCTTGTAAGAAATGAGAAGTTATGTTAGTGTCTGAACAGTGTGGTAACACATCTGCTTATCTAACTTTACTCCTATAATTATTTAAATAACACGAGGACTATTTGTGGCAGTATTCCAAAACCTCAAGTTAGGGTGACAATTCTCCCATTTATCCCCAAATGTAATACCCTTCTCAGCTCTTTATAGAGGAAGAAACCAAAAGAATATTTCCCCTGTGTTTATAATTCCTAGTAAACACTAGTATGTGCTAGAAATATTTACTGTGTTTTTATATATTTGAACCCCTCCCCAAGTTGGCCTCTAAGAATGCAGAAGTAAAAGAGCCCGTCTTGAGGGGCAAGTTAGCTAAGTTAACTATTCAGCCTAACCCCACCCCTCAAAAACTAACAGATTTTAGGATGGAAGCTATAGACCCAAAACAATTATTTTTCTTCATTTCCTAAGAATCAGTATCATCTAAAATTATAAACTAGGCTTGAGTGAAATTAGTATATTCTTTGAAGTTGATTATTCTTCATTGTTTCATGGGAAAAGAGTTATAAAAAGGTAACTTATGGTGGCATTCAATTCTTAGAAAGCCCACATAACCACATGCTGTTGAAGATGACTGAAAAGTCCCTCTGTAGAGCCACTGTCTCCCTCAACTAAGGAAGGCCTGTACAGAAATAAAAAACCATTAGTCCAGCTGTTTTTTGAGAAACACAAAAGATACTTCTAAAGTGTTACTTACCTGATTTAAAAAATTAAGAATAGGGTTGGGGTTGTGACTCAGTGGCTTTCCCTCTGGCGGGGAAAGTTGAGTGCTCACACGTATGAGGCACTGGGTTCAATCCTCAGCACCACATAAAAATAAATAAACAAAATAAAGATATTGTGTCCATGTATAACTAAAAAAGTATTTTAAAATATTTAAGAACAGGTTACCAAAAATGTTTAAAAATGAGACAGTTTTAAACACTTTTGGTTTCATAATGTGACCAGTAATACAGCAAAGGAAAGAAGGAAACAGAAGCAAAGTGGAGAGAGTGGCCCATGAGCCCACAGAGCAGGACACTGGCAGCCTCTGAGAAGTTCTTGACACAAGTAGAGAGGGAAGGAGAGGGCCTTCTCACTTGTGCAGTATCTGGAACTCAGACTCATCCCTGCCCTGTGCTGCGGTGTGAGCCTCACAGTGCTGTCTCTGCCGATTAGGCAGTGCTATCCCTTCTTCATTTCTTCATATCCTGGAATCTTTATCTACCTTGCTCTTAACAGCGCAGCCCCAGCACACTTAATAAGGAAGGGAAACTGAGTCTTCTGTGTGAGTAGAGGTGTAGGTGAGCCCACACTTCCCATCCTACTGAAGGTGATGGAAATGTCACTTTCTCTGGGTCAGTCTTGTTCCTCCAATACATGGTTAAGCCCTCATAGAGTTATGGTTATTTCTAGACTTCTGAGATTTATTGTGATGTTTGAATTGACTGGAACATTTATTTAAAAATAAATCCTTTGGACTTTTCAGGAACCTTTGAGGTATCTATTTTGTCTGTCAAAACTAGGACTTTCCTTATAAAGGTCCCTCCATAAGCACTTGGATATGTAAACCGGTTCCTATCATAGAGATATTTTTCTCTTCATCCTCATATCCCAAATTGTCTGTGAGATCAGTTTTTAAATTATAAATTCCTTTCTGCATTTCTGCTAACGATTTTTACCTATAATATTGCTAAAGTGATTAAACCTGGGTGGCTGTTTAACCTATATTAAAACCTAGGGATGTTGGATGATCATCTTCATGCAGAAATTACCTAATGACCCTGTCCATACTGTGCCACTTGTTTAGGTGGAATAACACTCCCATGGATGAAGCACTGCACTTTGGACACCACGATGTATTCAAAATCCTCCAGGAATACCAAGTCCAGTACACACCTCAAGGAGACTCCGACAATGGAAAAGAAAACCAAACAGTCCATAAGAATCTTGATGGATTGTTATAATGGTCTTAAATCCCAAGATTTAAATCACTTACCTATTTAATTGTGGAAAATGATTATGAAGAACATGTGTATTTCTATCTGGTAGTGATGTATATTTTACATTTGTCATTTCAGTGTTACCGGAGTTTTCTTCATTGTG
This sequence comes from Marmota monax, assembly GCF_021218885.2. Lineage (NCBI taxonomy): Eukaryota > Metazoa > Chordata > Mammalia > Rodentia > Sciuridae > Marmota > Marmota monax. Next base: position 23,809,107 of record NW_026692781.1, read on the forward strand.
CGCACAGGACAAATCTGATCTCTTTGGGAAAAAATAGAAATAAAACAATCTCCCTCCATAATGTGAGCAATATTTACCTCGTGCACTGTATAATTTGATGTAAAAGAAATAGTTACCAATGCTAGCTTAAGTGTGTGGTCTTCATGATTCATTTGTGTGTTTTGTGAACTTTCAATTCATGGTGATGATTTGCTGATACACACTTATACATTAAGCTCTGTTGTACAGTCTGTCCAAAGGGGTCAAGGCTGTCTTCAGAAGCAAACAGTGTGACTTTGAAGACTTCAAATATAGATTTAGTTTTGAGTGTTGAACAACAATTATGCAACAATATGGTTGAGTGTTTAAAATGTCTCCCATCACCCTCGCTTCATGATGTGACTCTAAAATAGTTAACAGCTGTTAGTAGGATAGGCCAATTCTGATTAGACTGTATCAGGGAATCTGTTTAAAAATATGTTTGGTGACCAAAACATATGTGTGAATATAATTATAATACTTTTGAACATTTTTTCTTTTTTGATATCCCCTTAGTTCAGCCTCTCTTCTCAGACTTTAGCTGTCTGCCTCTTCCCTCTGGCTGGGAAAGTGAGTGCTGGCATACTATGCAGTTTTCATGTTTCCACAGTAAGTCAGAAAATGCCTCACATTTCTGGCATCAGAGCTAGTACTTTGCCATTTGTATAGAGGATGCACCAGAAACAAATTACTAAGGATAAATTAGTCCAATTCATTTGTTCTGAAAAAAAACAAAGGCATGTGCCGCTACAGCTCTTTAAAAAGTTATTTTTCAGCTCCTAGACAAAGACAAATTCAGAAATGCTCTAAGTTACCAAAGTTATTCTGACTGTAAGGGAACTGCTACAAATAACATTTGTTTTTAAATCTGCCATTCAAAGTCTGCATCAAGATATTTGTCCTCTTCGGGAAGACCACTGGATCACTCCCAATTTTTTCTCATTCTCTCCCGTATAATTTTTTGTGGGTTCTATAGTTCAATAATGAGAAAAAGCCAATCCATTTTAAATTGATACCCATCATTTTGTCTTAGGGAGTTAATTCACGATTCATTTAGAAAGTAGGTAAAAGGGGCTTCAGAACTGAAGAACAATTTTCTAGTAAATGCACATACATTGTATCTTATCATAACCTCAAAGAAATAAAGAGGTATGTCAGTGAGGATTTCTGACATTAAGCATACTGTCCATACATGTGTATACATGGACTTCTTTGAAGCTATTTAGTGAAATGAGCAGAATTCTCAACTACATGAATGCTAGTTGTTACCACATTAATGTGGCAATTCCCCCCCGCCTCCCAATCAGCATAGACTGCTGCTTCCAAGCTTTATTATGCCCAATGGCACTGTTACTCACTCCAGCAGTCCCCTGGTGCTTTGACTTTTGCTTTTAGTCTAAGTCAGTAGCTTTTGCCACTGCCCTCCCAATCCCTAGATGGCACCTCCCTTGGTGAAACCACGCCAGTGTTCCTTAGCTGCTCAGTTACAAAGGCGGCTCCTGTGTTCCAGCATCTGTGGGGAGAAAGGAAGGTGGGCACCACTGTGTTCCTGCCCCATGGATCTTATCAAGCCATTCAAACAGGTTGTATTTGCAAGACGCTGTACAGGAGCAGCATTATCCCCACAGGTATTGGGGTAGACATATTTTAATTGAAATCAACAAGGATAACTGCCTAAATAGCAGCTTGCTTTCTGTGATTAAAATGAAACATTAAGGTGGTTCAGTTGTGTGTTTTAAGATTACCAATGAGTGATTTTGAGGCTTTTATCTAATAATGAAGTTCTAACTATTATTTGGGAACAAAGAGAGTTTTCTTCCTTTCTCAGATCCAAACTGCTTTGTAAAATTCTTTGTGGTTAAGTGTGCCATTATTTCCCCAAGATGTTATCTAAGACTTTGTGCCAGGTGCTCTGGCTGTTTGCTACCGGCTGGTGATAATGAGTACATTTTATTTAAATGCTTGTTGAATGCTTGTTTACTGCTGCCATCAGTAAACTCCAAAGATCTTTTTGTTTTAGCTTTAGGATCATATGTGCTTTTTCTGTATCCTGGGAGCTTTGGATGGTCGTGTTAATATAAAGCTTTGTATACATTGTCGTTTTTATTGGTCTTGGTTCTAATGGTCTCATCTTTGGTGATATGCTGTCCCCACTGCTGCCCCACACTGCCTGTAGCTGCCGAGTTGGATTCGCTTTTGCTTCTGTGGTCTGTCTGGCAGGGAAATGAATGAGCTGTTAACGGATTTGGATTCTTCCTGGAGATTACACAGCTATGAATGTATTTGCTTTCAATATCTCCCAAAGTGGATCTAATCTTCAAAGTATAAATTGTTAAGTATTCTGAAATTGGGAAACATTTTATTTTAAATGAAATCAGATAGTGTTGCTTTTTACAGCATAATAAATACATGTATGATAAAAAAGTGTGAAAATGGATTTTCTTAAAACAACTAAGGTTTTTCTCTTACGACCCTGGGTTGAACACTTTACTGAGTGTAGGGATCATGTCCAGTTGGTCAGATCCATTGCTAATGCCTACTATGAACCAGGTAGTATGCATGGTGTCAGGTGGGGCTATCACAATGACAAAGCCAAGGAGTTCATCCTCAAAGATGTGGGAATGGGGAAGCACATTCTATCCTCTAGAATTTAACACTACCCTTTCATTGTTACAAAGTGCTCAGTAAATACTTGTTGAACTGAACCATTGAACATATTCTTGAATGAGAGGACAGGTTATTTTTATTTATAAAACCTTAATCTACTTGGAGAGTTGAACCTGGTGCTACCACACTAGGATCTGAGTTGGACCAGTTGGCAAAGCTAAGCTCCTGCCTAATTTGTTATATGTAGGAATGGCATTCACTTCCAGTGCCAGAAACCCTGGTCCTTGGAGCACTCTTTCCCTTCAGGTTTAAGGTTTGTGTCTGGTTCATGGTAGACATGAGCACCAGGGCCAATACATTTTCATCTATCAAAGTCATTTATCACAGACTAAATTGTTTGGCTATAGAAGCCACGGTATTTTACCATCTTCATTATTGATATTTTAGAAATGCAGGAGACATCAGAAATTCTCTAATCTAATCCATTCTTTTATTGATGAAGCTGGGACTCAAGAGAGGCTCATGATACAGAACTTAGTCCCATACTCTTTTCCTATAGCCTATAATAAGGTCCTACTGACTATGGACAGAATTTGCATTTAAACTTATTTATATTAAATAATTCACATCAGCTAAGGCTTCTCTGCTATGGAATTTTAAGGTCAGGCATAGCTGCTATAAAGTTAAGCTCTGTAACATATAGGCAACTTCACCTACACCTATCAGTGCAGATGTACAGATAATCCCAAGGGAGAAACTTTATATTTGTTGTTGTATAACAAGATCATTTTATTTTTGTGTGGCTATTTTAGGGGTTGGGTTAATCTTCATAGTAAAATGAGTAAATTCGTAAATCATAGACTGAATGGTTCAAGGAAGCCCCCTATGTATGTTAAAAGGTGGCACTTGAAAAAAAACTTTTGCAGAAAGGGGAATTTTATAGTTATGTATGGAGTGGATGTGATTTATTAGATTATAGAAGGTCCAGCTCAGATCCTAGTGAGATAGGAAGGTTATATGATCCAGATCCTAGAACATCTTAGGTTTATCATGGTTTTGTTCACCAATATTTCCCAAACATCTAGACTAGAGCCTGGCTCATGGCAAATACTGAATACATACTTGATGAATTAATAAATTAATGAATCTTAGCCAACCAAAAGATGCCACTTGAATAAATACCCCTTACTTGGGGAACAATATCTGAGTTCAAAGACTAGGTACAAGAATTTCCAAAACACTTTCTAGCTTTTTCCCTGGAGCAGTCAGATGTGACAGAGGACTATTTTGTTCATTAAGACCTGCCTTCATATTCCACTTTAGTTTGTAGGCAGTAAAAACATCTTGCTCATTTAGTGCCATCTCTGAAAATAATTCTCTTTTCTTGAAAATAATAAATTTATCCTAAGTGGTACATATATGCTCTATGCTTAGAAAACACCTACCAAATTTACAAGTGTCATATAAACACTATCCAAGATATACTTAAAACACAAACATAGCTTAATCCATGATTTACTCAGCAATATTTTAGTGGTCAATTAAATGAGACTACAAATTGATCTCTTCCACTGACCTATCTTAATCTGCCATTTAAATTCTGGTTACAAGCATGGTGAGTAAGGAGAATATTTAAGAAAGTAGTGTTATTAATCTTATTGTAAAATAAGGACTGATACGTAAATGAGGTAAATATTAAACCAGTTCATAATGCCAGCATTATTAAAACCTTATACTAAAGATTGGCTGGTACAGTAAAATGAAACTATGCCAATCATTCTTAAAGGACAAAAGTTTAACAAGTAGTTAAATCCTAGGAATTAGGGACAATATTCACAAAAATGTGGTCATGTTTCTTGATTTTTTCAGTTTGAAGATTCAACCAAAACCCAGCCAGGTTCATACTATCCTATGTAAAAACTGAGAAGAGGCCTCAATTTGTGTAGTAATAAGAAAAATAAAAAAATACTGTGTGCATATTATATTTAATGTAATATATATACTTTAGCTTTAATTATAAAGTAGATGTCAAGAAAATTTTATCTCCACCAAAGAATAACACAGCATTTCTGTAATCACATAGTTGTGGTGGTGGAAATGGAGAGAGGAGAGCGGCCACGCAGACAAGCAGTCTGTGAAAGTTATTCAGAAGAACCCTGTGGACTCATCCCTTATCACTGCTCTGTGTCCACACTAATGAAAGAAGACCATATAAACAAAACAAAACAAAAAAATAGTACATTCCAGAAAACATCATCCATTCAAAAAACTATGTGGAAAAACCGCAAGACAGATAATGGAACCATTTGCAAACATAATTGTCAGAAAATCACATTTATCAGTGAAAAATATGCAGTTCTCCATGCAGTTACATAGGATATGAGTTCTGAAATAATTTGATTTTCATGTTATCTATGGTTAATGATAATAGTTGTCAGTAACTACGTTTTCTACTCCTTTCTCAATTTTATGGCTAATAGACTAAATACCAGCTAATAACAGTAAAAACAAATGAACCCATTTAAGAAACATGAATTAAATTCCTGGGTTTATCTCCATCTGCAATTAATTTCAATGTTTTAAAAAATAAAGAGATCTGCCTTAAGAGGGCTGTTGTTAAGAGCTTGGCTCCCTTCATGGAAGGGCAAAGACAATTTCATTCACCAGTGACCAAGATGAAGGTGAAACACACTAAGCTCTGGATATTAAATATTAAACAGAAAACTCTATTTATGAATTTAGAAAATGTACTTCCTTCTATTGATAACAGCCAATATTATTCAGCCATAACCAACACAAAAGCTAATTCTCTTCTAGAAAAAAAGAATTTTTCTCCAGTTTTAAATGGCCAGTGTGGAAGATATAATTAAAATGAAGAGCGCAACTTCTTTTTCTCCTACCCAGATGCAAGAAGGCTACTTTTGATAAAGTATTGATATATAATTTTACATAAACTTGGCTTTGAACTATTTCATTGGCAAAACAATAGACTTTCAGCCATATTTAAAGCAGAATGGAAATTTTCTTTTTCTACATCAAGAGTTCCCAAGTAACCAATATCTATCCAACAACCTGTAACAGCTGGGCACTGATTTCATGCACAGCATTTGCTAAATTGTTGCCGAACTTCTCACCTTTCCCAAAGGTCTCTCATTCTAGTCCTGATGCTTTGGGTGCATATGGATGTTTTTCATTTGCAAAATCCACTCTGTGGAGAGTGCCTTTCAATTTCACCTTCAATAAAATGCATGAAGCCCTTCAGAGTAACATGTTTCTGAATAAGAGAAACATCCACTTGCTATCAATAGGCTGCAGCAAATTTGTTGTCCTCTCTTTCATTTCCCTAGAAACATAGGATGTGAAGGAACAGAGCAGCAGGAAGGAGTCACAGATGGGAAGAGAAAAATGTCGCCAGAGAAGATGAGAAAAATTCATGCTCTATACTGCATTCATCTGTAAGAGATAAAAGATGGTTAAGTTTATCACATTGATCTGGTGACAAGCAAGTTCAGATATTTAACATCACTGTAGAATGTAGTGGAAGGAAGACACTTCTAACAGCAATAACCACCAATGAATTTGAGGACCTTCAACATGACCTACCCATTTTCTGGACTAATCAAGACCTTTTATATCACTTAAGCTGATGGATTATTACTCTACAGCCTGCTGGCTTAATTTTGTGAATCTATCCAGACTGCATAAAGCTTTCTGCTGTTATGCAAGTCTGGGGACAGAGCAATGTGGCAAATCCACTCATGCAAAACAAGGGTGAGGAAATGCTGAGTTATATGCCAGAGGGAGAGAGGGATGTGAGGGAAATGATGAATTTCCCTTAAAGGTCACTCATAGGTAAAATAAATGAATGTTTCAAATACAGGCCAGAGAAGTAGAATTATTAAGATCCCCTACACCTTCCCTACCGGTGCCTTCTGCCCAGTTGCCTTGAACATGGCAACTTGGAGTCAGGAAATTGCTCCTCAGGGAATGGTGACTGTCCTACCGCTGACTCCCTGACTTCTATACTGGTCTTTCGCCTTATATCAGATGTTCTGAGAGACTATTTGGTCCCCTGCAATGTCTAAAGACGTTTCTGACTGCCATGACTGGATGTGGTGGTGTATGGCATCTATCTAGTGGGGAGAGGCCAGAGATACAATGCAGAGGACATAATTCTCCATTCCCAAATGCCTGTAGTACCAAGACTGAGCACTAGACAGTAAAGCCTCTTGAGAGCTTTTCTAAATCTCAAGTGCTCAATAGTGCATGGTACTTGGTGGGGTCTTAGGAAAATCATTTTGGATTGAAAAGCACACTGAAGGTTCTGCCCCTATGCTGCAGCCTGGTCAACAGCACAAAGTTGTAGTTAAGATGGCAGACTTTAGGGGTGTCAGGGAGAGAGAGAGAAAAAAGGAAGCCCAGATTCCAATCTTGTCACTGTGTGATTGGACACATTACTTAACCTCTAAATGTTAAGGTCCTCAGTCAAAGTTGGCTAATAGTACCTAGCAGACAGGTTTATGGAAAGGGTTAAATTAGCATATGTAAACTTTCTATACAGTAGAAGGAAAATAGTAGATAATAAATTATCATAATTTTTTCTTCTTGTTGTTGTTATGAGCTTTGGTCAAAGGCCTCTAGGAAAGTAGGTTGTACTACAGCCCAGAGGGAAAAACTTATCATACAGAAAATCCAGGCTAAACAAACACCCAACTCATGTGGCAAAAAACACTAGTAATTTTGCTATCTTGGATAATTTCCTCAGGAGCTTGTGGTCCTCTTGCCCAGAGGCTGCACTGGGCATCAGTCCCTAGTGTCACCCTAGTCCAGAGCTGCAACCTCCAGACTGGGTGGAAATCAGCCAGCTCTGAGAGAGCTGCTTCCATCTCAGAGCCATGGATGCCGAATGGAAGTCATGGCCAAGACTGAGGACAGAGCAGACCACAGTGGAGCCAATCCAGTTTAAAAACTCATCCAGTTTTTATTTTGAATTTGCATTTGAATTTGCCTAACCAGTGCTGTGTCTCCCTTATAGCCTCTTTTAGCTCTGTACATCTACTGACCTGCCTGGAGTCTTTAATGGTGTGTGTGCATGTGTGTGATGTGTGGGGAGAGGGGTAAAGACAGAGAGATTGACTTTATTCTACAAATGAAATGAATGATATCATTTGGGATGGAATGGCTATAGGAATGTCCAAAGGCCACAAACCATTTCCTGACATTTATTTGCAGTATTTAAACTGCTCTCACAGTATCATTCTGAGAGCATACAGGAGGCAGTCCTACTGCTTACACAGATGGACGGAATTAATCCATCTTCTTTTCACAAGGTCACAGGGATAATGGTGATGATAGAGTTGGAACTCTGCCTGCCAAATCCCAATCACAGGCCTCTCACCCAGAGGCCACACTGCCTTTGTCTTAATAAGCAGAATAAAATGCTCAGTTTGTGCAAACAGCCTCTATGGGATGCACATTTTGAATGAAGCCAAGTCTGGCTGTTTGTGGCAGGTGTTCTAGGATGGTGGACAAGAGCATGCATTCTGGAGACACCAGGTAGATTCAATGTTGGTTCTACTGTTGACTAACTACTGGATCTTAGTCAAGCTCTGTAACTGGGGACAGGGCCCTGCTCTATGTCTGCCAAGATGAGAACAACAATAACACCCAACTTAGAGGCTTTTTATGGGGAAGTGCTTGGGAGGGGGGAGGTGCTAGTAAGTGCCACCCATCAATAGTGATGCGGCTGAGGGACCTTGCTCAGGAACAAAAGAGGTGTAAAAGGGGATTACCCTGCTTTTTGGCTCTATCTATATAGCTTATATTTTCTAAATTGGACTTTAAGAGTACTGCGTTGTTGTGTCAGGCTTATAGAGCACTTTTTAGAGGAGTGTTGGGATGCTACCTTACACAGAGAAAAGGCTCATTTTGCACAGACCAAACTATTTTGCTATCATACTAGCTAAGCATTTTTCTAAATGGCTTTTTTATCCTCAACAATCAGGAAAGTGTAAGAAAGTACAGTCTCTACAGATTTTAGCCCTCCTAAAGTGGAGGAAAAGGCCTTCTTACCCTTAAGAAACGTGACGCTGATCAGGTATTACTGAGGTCACGTGAACACACTCCCTGAATTCATGATGGTTTGTAAGAGACGCCTCACCCCCTCTTTTCCCTCTCCCTCCCTGACTTCCTCTCTCATTTTTGAGAACCTATTTTTGCCAGGCACCAGGTACAAAATGATGAAGAAAAAGCCAGCAGTGACTCAGAGAGGTGTTTTTTTTTTCTTTTTTTTTTTAAAGCACTAAACCAACTTTGAAAAATGAACTGGAGTAGCTCCATGCGAAAAAGAGCTTAAAATTAAACAGCATCAGCAAAAACCCAGCCAACCAAACAAATCTTTAAGAGGAAGGATTTCAGGCTGAAAGGCAAACAATACTGTTTGATATATTGAAAAATATTCTCCCAGAGGAAGATCACCTCTTTTGGAAACAATCATGTTCCTATTTCTATCATGAAACTCACTAACTCTTTCACCCCCTGTGCTGTTTTTTCTGGGCTGGCCTTTTTTCATAGCTTCAGGAGCTAGCAGCACAAATTCCTTCTTAAATAGGAAGCAGAGAAAGCCCTTTCAGGGCTGCTTGCTAAGTGTAAATCTGTAATTACTGCAACTACCCAGCATTAGTCCCTAAAAATAACACCCTTTCCTAAGAATGTCACTGTGGTAAGGCTGTAGGCAGAAAGAAAACATTTTATCAGAAAAATATTAGTTCCTTAATATGTGAAATTCTACAAGGACAGAACTTTTGTACTTCAAAGGGCAGAAGGGGAAACATAAGTATTTGAAATGTCACCTATTTTTTGGAGGATGCCAAGAATAAACATTTTGCTGATGATGTACCTTGTCGAAGCACAGCAGGCTTTTCCTTGTCCCAGCTCATCTGAAAAATGCCCTTTCTTTGGCTCTGCCAGAGGAATCCTTCTTGAGGAAAGTCCCTGGATCTGCTGCAGTGCCCACCCTGCCTCAGAGGGCACCCGCTTACCCAGGTCTGGGAACACCCCTGCAACAGTACTTACCATAGTGTCGAATTCCACATTGCCCACTATCCGGGATACCTCATCAAACTCCTCAGGGGACATGGGGAGCAGGTTGTCTGTGGACTGAAGTCTAGAAGGGTGACTAGAAAGGGGAGGAAGGAAAGGGAAATGTTAACACCTCATGAAAGCCCTACTGCAGACTCAACACATTTTCTTTATCTTTTGTCTGTGACTGAATGACCACTTTATATTTTTATTTTAGGAAAATGTACACGTTTATAAAGCACATCTGAAAATGTATGGATCACCAGCAGTTTCTGTCCCCAGCCCGGCCCCTTGGGAATGTATGTACTGGACTCTAGATGTGAGTGGGTCACAGCCAGACTGGAACCTAGGCCACTTCTGCCTGGTTAAGCCTCGGAATGAGCACGAGCCGTGTGCCACCCTGGGACGGCAGTGCCCCGTGGCTTACCCTAGACAGAAAAGCACCAGAGAAATGTCTGGGGAGTCCCTCATCCCTACCTTGAGATTTGTATGCAGATAAAGCTGCTCCAGAGTGTTTTTACATGAAGGCTACATCCATTCAGCCCAAGACAGTGCTGCAGGCCAAATAACTGACAATGACTTTCCAAACCTTTTTCTACCTTTTATGAAATGAAACAACAGAATAAAAGCAAGCGGAAAATGTATCTCGATGATTACTTTGGCCTTTTCTAGGTTGAAAAGAACTGCTTTCCCACTCTTTGCAATTTTTGTTCATTTTATTTATGCTTTTTCAAAGTATCCGTTTGGGGAGAACTTAAATACCTTACATACAACTTTGGTTTTCCTGTTTTGTTTTGGTTTTTGGTTTTTAAAGGCAGTCAAATGCTGGCAGACAGTGACACCAGGATCTCTAATTAGGATCTTTCCAACAAGTCCAACTGTAATGGCGACAGCAATTACAAAGGAAAAGCAAAATACACTCGCCAGGCCCCAGCCAGGGCCAGGGCTAGTGTGCAGTTTGGAACATGCCAGTCTTCTGTGCTCACTTACACTTCAGACACAGAAATCAACTCAGTCTTGATGTATCCAGTTCCTTTAGGGCCGTCAAGTTCCATTGGTTCTGGTGCTAGAAGCAAACACAGCATGTAACTTTCCATTAGAGAAATTACCAAAGAATATTTTGGGGGATCAAAATTCTACTGTTTTTCTTGGCAGCTCAGAGTCCTGCAATTTTTAAGGGGTTGTGATCTCCCTGCCTGAGTCATCTGAAATTCTGGTGGGCATGAAGAAGCAATTAGCAGAAAAAGAGTGAGTATCTCATTAGCAGCCTAGCTAGGAGCTTTCTCTTCCTCAAGCTGTAATCCCCCAAGATGGCCACATGTGCCAAGTTCTCACTGGTTTAGCTGATGATATACATGCACGTGTTTAATTCCAAAGTGACTGTCCTAATAAATAGTGATACTTCTCATTCTGAAAAGCAATTAGCTTTTCTGGCATGTTCTAAAACTAGAAAAACCTAACTTGAACTTTTTCAAATATGATTCAGTGGTAACTGAGAAGCCTAAGACTGTTATCCTAGACAAAGCCCCCTCTTAATAAAAACTAATAACAATAGGATCTAACAAATAATTGGGCTGATGAAACAGGTTACTTCTCATGGACCTGTTTCCTTAATTTAACATGAGCAGACTGGCACAAATCAGTTGGTCATACTTCCCTTCCTGTTCAAAAAGTGACAATGTAACAGATACACAGACCAGAAATAGACTTTCCCTATACCTGTAAAGTATGAAATTATATAATCATGTCTTGCGTGCTGTATTAGGCCAAATAATGCATCTCATTACCACCACACTGAGTGCATACTGTGTTTTGAAAGCCTGCTTTTACTAATCCATAAGAGAGTAGTGGGTTAAAGACAGCAGGCTGGCCCTGGCTGGCAGGATGGCAAAGGTAAATCCTGTTTTTAAATCTGGTCTGCACACAACACTCGCCTACCAGGAAAGACGGCGCTGGGCTGTGTCTCAGGAGGGCAGTGGTGATTGTTCCCACCTACCTTCCTTTGGCCTGGAGTAGTACTTTCCAAAGGCATGGTCTTTGTCAATATTTGGATACAGATACTTCAGGGGATTCTCTGGAATGTTTTCAGCAGCCATGACTTTGTAATTGCGAATTATATCAGGAAAAGTAACAGCAGAAAGTTCTTTCTTTGTGTAGGGTTCAACCGCATGGAAGTAAGGTTCTAAAAAGGAGAGACGCTCAGTGAGTCCCAGTGAATTCCACAGAATATTCCACAATGACACAGAGAGAAGCAAAACATTGTAGATTATACAGATGTGAGCGAGCTCATGAGAACTAATTATAATCTAGGAGCTGTCACACATACCATGGACTGCTTTATTTCTAAATAAATTACAATCCTGTCTTTAATAGGGAAAAAACAAAGGCAGGTTTTACTCTCAGTAACAATGTGTTTGTCATTATTTGCCTAGATTTATAAATGTGGCTAAAAGAGGTTTGTTAAATTCCTTTAGAAGCCTTCATCTTCAACAAAATGCTGCCCATAGGCAGATAAGTAATTAATTACCAATTGGGTCTCTTGGCTCAAGCCACAGATTAAGTTATTAAAAGATGAGCTCATTTTGTTTTTCTTTTCATATTGAAAAACATAATTATTAAAATAAATGATGATGATCTACAGGAAAAATAAAACTTTTGAAACAAGAAAAGATCTCATATTCTACTTTTTTTTTCCTAATTTTTAATGCAATAAGCCACAGTTTAATTAACTCCTATTCTTATCCCAGACCTGATTCAAAACTTTCTTCCTACTGATGAACCCAGCCTAATTTCATTTTAAGATTGGGAGCCATCTTGTCATGAAAAGTTAATTTCTGTTTTACTATAAATTACTGCGATTTTTAAACTTGTTTGGAATTCCTGCCCGGGCCTTGAACTCACCAATGCCTGGCCTTCCCTGACCAGATAACAACCCTCTCTAAAACCTTAGTGACACCTCATAAATCCTGGCTCCCCCGACCAGATAACAATCCTCTCTGAAACCTCAGCAGTGCCTCATAAATTCTGATGTTGGGATCTGAATTTACTCCCTACCTTTAAATGTCATGCCATGTAGATCATTAACCTACTATCTGCCTTTGTATTATGCTTGTCAAAATTCTGTTATCTGTAAGTTCTCAAGACAGCCCCCCTTTGCAACTTTTTTTGCTATAAAATCTCATTCTTGAAGAGCTGGTGGGCTGGTCTCTAGCCCACATTAGGGGAGACAGTCGCTGATCAGCTCTCTTTGTGTACGCAAATACAAGCTTGCTTTAATTCGATTTAAAATTGGAGTTGGTGGTTTTTTTCTTTGCATCAGGGTTCAACACTATTTTATCCAAAATCCCACTTCTGTGTGCACATATTCCAAAAGGTGCTGAGCAGTGCTTTGGGAGTCCTCTCTAGAACTTCTGCTATGCTATATCCTAAATCTATGTGGCTGGTGCAGCCCTGCTTACACTTTCCTGGTTGACAAGTGTTTTCTTCCTCTTTAATTGGGTCATAGCTCATCTCTGAGCTGCATCAGGAAATGAACTACCCCAGAAAAAAGAAAACAGGTAGGCTTCAACATCTACTGCCTACACCAGGGTCCAATCCCAGTCTTCACACTTTTCATCAGAAGCAAAAATGAACAGAACATCGTTTGCCTCTACACACCAACAACAGGGAAGTCACCACAACAAATCAGTTTTGTTTCCAGCGCTCTAGGCAAACTATAGGTGCCTGTGAAAAGTACTCAGTTTGCCATTATCATTTTTTCATCTGCACTCTTCAGCTTCACCTCCAGAGATCTGCTTCATGATGCCAAGGTTTCTGGAGTCTTTTATCTATGGACTCATTTGGTCAAAGAGAAATCCAATACACCAACAGAGATAAATGAGCAGCTGCTCTATTTGAAGGCAAGGCAGAGAGGACTGCAGCTTATCCTGAGAGCCCTCGCATCCAATCCCAGCTACTGGTATGTGTGGATAAAACCAATAAGGAGGTCTTCTCACAAAGCCAATCCTCGCCTGTGCACTTGACTCTGGAGTTACCCTAAGTGAGTCTGGAACCTTAAACTGTGGCAAAAGTGAGCTCTTCCAAGGAACTGGCTACAGATGATATTGACTCACATCCTATCCTACAGAAAACAAACCTGACTGAAAGGAAGGAACTTGACCTTATCTTTTAAAAGCCATCATTTTCACAAAACATCCTAGGCAGTGATTCATCAATATTCATTTGGGGGAGGGGGTGTATAATAATATCCTATCTGGGGGCCTCAGTTGGGTAAGTCTGGGCTGATCTGCAGTAGTAAAGAGGATGTCAGCCATATGTGGCACCGTGCCCGGGTGCTCCAGTGCCCTTCACTTACCACCTCCATTCTGGGACCGCTCCACCCATGTGAATGTGATGGCCCCTTCCCGGGAGCTCTCGCTGAACCGCAGCAGAAATGTCCCCGGCTGCTGGTCCTTGAGCAGAGCGCGTTCTTGCTCCTTGCTGATAAAGCCCATGATACACCTAGACATGGAGATCACCGGTGTCACTTGTAGTTCAATCATGATTTTAATCTTTATATTAACTTGACAAACCAAGAAAATGACTGCAACATGGTAAGAGAACATATAATAAAAAATCTATAGACTATTTAAAAATATATTTAATTGAAACTTAAGGAAGCATTTCACTTACACATATGTATGCTAAACTAAAAAAAAAAATACATAATGCCAGCAGGATGCTACAGATGTTCACTAAATACTTGCTGGATTAATGGGTCTTTCATCATCATTTGACTTTAAAGGCTATGAAAATATCTGAATTTACACATTTTTTATGCTGAAGAGGAAGATGCAGAAAATATATTTTAGATTCTAGCATCTCTGGTCATTTTAAAGCTTTTGTTGAAGTATCAGCTCATCCTATGAGTGAGTGAGACAAAATTTACCAAGTTGAAATGTCTCCTTTCCTATGGACAATATAGCAGGTGATCAAGAAACACTTGTTGAATGCATGAATGGCACTCAGTTGGTTTTCTTTCTTTCTTTTTATTTTTTAATTTAGTTTTGCATAAATACTAAGGAAGGATAAAGTTTAATTTTCTGAGGTTCCACTCTCATAAAGCCTTGACAGCCGTAAGTATGCATCACTGTGAGGTGCACACAAATCCTGTCCAATAAGGAAGCCCAGCTCAGGCTTTGTCTGAACCTTCAGTAAGGCAGCATGTACTAAAAACGTTTCAAAAATGCATCCATCAGGGTCCTTACCCATCATTCCAGAGAGACAGCAGGTGTTTTTTAATGAGTTCTAGGATGTTTTCAATCCAAAGCCAGAAGGAAAAATTTTTATCATTAATATTTTCCTGAAAATATACCAATGCATACATTAGGATTCAAGAAATTCAAAATAGTGACTCAACATTTTCTCTCCCACTGCTGTATTTTAATTTGCAAAGATACCCCAGCTGCCAAAGTAGAACTGTTCAGCACACAGCAGCAGCAGTCCCTTGTTGGGGAATGTCTCCATTCCTCCCCTCTTATCGGTGTTAGGAACTGGACCTCTCCACTTCCCTGGGCTGGGCTCTGCTTCTCTCTCCAAACAGTAGCAAAACAGCCAGGGGATGACCTCCAGGGCGACTCAAAGAAACAAAAACTGCCCTCAGACTTGCGGAGCCCAGTAGGGTGAGCTGATCAACACTATCTGGTGACCCCATTGGGGTCTAACTGCTGCCTCCAGCTGGTCCCTCTGTTTGATACACTGCAAAGCTCATCAGGCCAGTCAGGCCAAGCTCACGTTTCACATGGACAAGGCCAAAACACTGCTGGGCAGTGGGCTGGTGTGAGGGAACTGAAGACTCATTTCGGATATGAAAGAATGTTATCACTCAGGCAGGTGCTTCCCGTCAGACTCTGGCTTGGAGACTGACCTCCAGAAACCTCCAGCCCTGAAGGAAAGTAAACAACTTGCCTTCAGGGCTCTGTGGGTGAGAGGCAAACATGCCAGAATAAGCAAACAGTTAAGCACCACAGTGAGGAAAAGGAGAACCACCACAGAGAGTGCAGAGGATAGAGCCCCAGTAATACCCACCTTACAAAACCTGGTCCACGGAATAAGACCATCCAGGCCAGCATTAGGACCTAAACAACAACAACAACAACAAAAAAAATAAGCTTTTTCAGTAAACAGAAAATAGTTCTGGTGACTTGATCAGACTTATATTTGCTCTCAAAGAACTAACACCCAAAAGAGTGCATGTACATGGTTGTTAGACTCAGAAATATTAATGCTACATTAATTGAGCAATTATCATCTAGGCTATGAAAGGACAGAACTACAGAACTGAAACAATCCAAAACATGAACAGTTTCATTCATGCTGGTTTGATTTTAATGGCATGAAAGAATTGGTGACAAATTACTGGGCACTATGATTATGAGAGTTTTTAGGGAAAGCGGAAGCATCAAAAAGCCTCACCATCTGCTCCTTTCTCTCCAGCCCCTTTTATCTCTCCCTCTCTTCTGAAGAGGACAAATCTCTTAAATCCTCCACACTATAGTCCCTCCTGAGCTGACTGTCTTTGGCATTAAAGCAAAGCTCCCTTTGGTCCCTCCCTATGCAGGATCATTTCCCACTGCCTCCTGTTACTGCCTCAGCACAGTCTCCTCTCTAAAGACCCTGTGGCATTCTTTGTGGAAGTTCAAACCAAGATCAAGATTACCCTAGGTGAAGAACCTAATTTTGAGGCTTGACTTTCCAAGCTTATTTTTAGACATTGATTACAGATCTCTCTCAGTGCTCCTCCAAATAGGACATGGGCTCAGGGAAGTGGATGCAAATCATAAGCCAAGCAAGAGAAATAAGAGGAAGCCTAGGTATTACTAGAAGCTAAGAGCTAATAACACCAAGTTGTTAAAGTTAACCAGGGAATAAGATGGGGTAAGTCCACTGCTTATGCCGTGACAGGTAGAAAAGATACATTTCTTGACTCTCCACAAATAAGGAAATGGAATAAGATGATTTTATACTTCTTATTAAATAGCAGAAGACTAGCCCCCCATGCTGTCAGTGACACAGCTGGGAGGGAACCGTTGAAGGCCATCTGGTTCAGAAGAGCCCACTGGCGTGGTATATGCAGCCCCGCTGCATAGAAAGCAAATCTGGATAAGAGTTGTTCAAGAATTTTTAAAGGAGTGGTTCAGATGCTTCTGTTCATTGAAAGTACATAATCCAAAAAGCTTTCCCTTCAGATTCTTTCTCAGAAATGTTAATAAGAGGGACAACCAGGAAAGAATTCATGTAACCCTGTTATCAGGTCTACATTTCTCCCCAGGGTGAAGTCCCATTCTCAATTAGCTATCTCAATAAGCTGCAGCTTGAAATGCCAACAGTTTTTAGAAACACTCTCTACCTTCAAAAAAATAGAGAACAAAGAGGATCACAAGAGTCAAAAGAGATATTTTTATGAGTTTATATTTTTTACATAGACAAAAAGTTACTAGGCTCCTACCCAGAAGTTTCTCTCCCAACATGCTCAGCTGGTCCACGTTGAGACCTCTCTTGGTGACGGATGAAAACTGCCAACTCAGTACCTCTGAGAGCTGAGACCATCGTGCACATGGTGGGTTCAAGAAGAAGGACAGATTCTAGAAGAAAAGGACCCAAAGCCAGGGTTGATAAAGAGCCGCCAGTCACTAGTGAGGCACCACCACATGGGCCTGGCCCAAATTTTGGTCTAGTTTATACAATACACATGCATTCCCACAATTAGGGAAGAGAATTCTCATTATTTGACAATTCACATATATGAATTTGTTAACTCATTGTGATTTACTTCTAATTACAGAATCAATTCTCCTGGCACTTTGTGGTCATTTGAAGACAAGCCCATACAGAGAGTACCAAAAACTGTTAGTCCCCTCAACACACATGTTCCCAACTGAACTCTGTTCTCCCAAAGAGAATAATATCCTGACTTCCTATTTCTCACACTATAAACAGGTCTCCTCTGTGTCTTGCTTAGTGCAATGGTTTTTTCATTTTGTGATTCCTGATTGGTGATTTCATTGCTTAAAATCGTGCACAGTGTCATGCTAAAGTGCTGTCTGATGTACCTAAGCACAAGAAGGCTGCCATGTGCCTTATGGGAAAATCCATGCAGTAAAATAGCTTCCTTTAGGCATGAGTTATTGTGCTACTGGCTATAAAGTCCACATCAACAAATTGTCAGATATATTAGATAAGGTGCCTTTAAACAGAAATGCATATAAACAAATTGTGCACTGATGGGGTAACAAACATGTGACCAGAGTCTCACAGGAACAAACCCTGTATTTCCCCTAGGAACAATGATTGAACATTCACTAAATGTTCCTGGTAACTTCCAAGCACTTTGAATAAATAAAGAGAGTCAACTGTGAGTGTGATTGTTGTAAAAATTCAGCACGTTTGCCTAGTAGGTGATACATTAAAAATTTTTTTAAAAAGGCAGTAAAGGACCTCTTCCACAATAAAAGTGGTATGAAATCATCGATTGCCTGAGCTCTCTCATTACATGAAGGAAATCATTATTCTCATTTCTAGTGTCTGTGTAGTTCGCTCTCCCAGAATTACTTAAGATCCTTAGAAATGTCACATGACTTTGTCACTTCTCCCTCAATATCTGGCCATTGGGGGCTATTCTGAAGGTGTGTAACGAGAACATGGGGTCTTTGTTTCACCCTTAGTACAATCGCAACTGTGTTTTCCATACCCTGGGTTCCGCCACCAGCATGTTGTACCACAGGATGGAGGCCCAACCACTAGGGAGCTGGCTGACATTGGAGATCACCACGACGGGCAGCGAGGTCGTCTAAAAGTTGATAAAGACCTTGAAACCATCTGAATCACAGATCTATCACCTTGAAACAACAGCTTAAGCAAATGGGTTATTTGTAATTTTATATACATTTTATATTTGAAAATTTTAAATGTAAGGTTAGATTCTTTTGTTCACAATTTATCTTTGATATATTTTTCAGTTAATATATATGTTCCAAGACTTAATATAAAAAAGTTAACAATGACTATCTCAACTGGAATATTTAGCTTACAGAATTTGAAGGCTAATTCAATTCTCTAGCTTCCTGGACCCTTAGATTAATGTCAAATAGTATTAACTGAAAAAGATCATCACTTTTTATGATTAAGTAAATATCGATAAAACAAAAATTGAGAAACACTAATTAGTTAGAAGTAAAAATAAAGCTTTTACCTTGAGACCCTGGAAATCTTACCTCGAGGTCAATGACCAGGCCAGGCTGGCACAACTGAGTTTCAAAACTAAGGGAGTGAAGCTCTTCAGTGACAACAAGAGGACCCTTGGGAGAGGAAAAAAAGGAGAAAGAGAGAATGTAAACATTCAGTCCCTGATCTTACAAATTTCAAAACTGAATAAACACCAGGTATAGTGGCGCACACCTGTGATCCCAGCAGCTTAGGAGGCTGAGGCAGGAGAACTGCACATTCAAAGCTAGTCTCAGCAATTCAGTGAGATCCTGAGCAAACTCAGTGAGACTGTGTCTCAAAATAAAAAATAAAAAGGGCAGGGGATGTGGCTCAGTGGTTAATCAATCCCTCCAATACAAAAACAAAACAAAACAAAACAAAAAAAACCCTGAATAAACAGGTTACAAGGGTACTAGACCCAATCTGCTGTAACTCAGAAGACTCCAATATTCAATAACTTAAACCAGATTTGATTATTCCAAGCCTCTCAGTGTTCTCTCATGATAAAATGTCTCAAATTATAGCAAGGGATATCAATTCAGAGGAAGAAACATCAGTGGGCAAAAGCAACTTCTTAAGGGTTTTTCATGACTTAAGGCTCTGGGGCTGTACTCTCATGGAATTCAGGGAAAGAATTCACTTTCCAGGCAGATTCCCACTGAGCATGGCAGGTCACAATGTGCTTTGGTATAGGTAGGAACAGATGGTTTTCAAAGCACCTTCACACACATTATGTAACATAAGCGTCACGACAACTTAGAACTAGGGAGGGCAGCTGCTGGACCCAGGAGGTCACAGAGACAGCTTCAGTGCAAACAGACCAGCATGTGTCTCATTGTTCTAGTGACCTCCACTGGTCGTGATGTGGAAGGGCAAAAACAGGCCAAACCAAACATTCCAAACCAGACATTGTGTCCTTGGTCCACAGATCATTTTTGAATGCATCACAAACACAACACAACTCCTCGAGGATCAGGTTGTGAGAAGACACTGTGAAAACACTGCTACTGGGTAGGGGACATGAGGCAGGAGAACCCTCTCAACACCTGGTGTTTGGCATGTAGTCATAAACTGACCTCTCACTCCAGCTGACAGTAGTTCTCAGAAACCCGAGCTAAATCCTACAAGCTTCCTGTGACTCAATTTCCTCAAGATTCGAAGATGAGAAGAATACCGAAGCCCACCATGCCATCCCCCACCCCACTGGGCTGTCTGTGTGGGTCCAATGAGGTCATAAGCAAAATTCTTTGACAACCTTTATAAAGCATGAACGAAGGCCCCATTATCACAGATACACCCAGTTCCCTTTCCTGCCTGGCCACCAGAACCACAGACACACCCCCACTGGAAGACCTGCCTGATCAGGGCCCATACAACCGGAGACCCTCACCTCATTAGTTCTGTTGCCAGCATTTTTCTGCTCTTTCAGTTGCTATAAAACAAGAAACATCACAGTAAACCACATGTTCACCATCAAAGTCCATGTCTTCATTTATAAATCAGATGAAAGTGGGCATCACCAGATTAAAACAGCCCATGGAAGGGCTAGAAAGGACATGACATTATCTCTAGAATTCAGAACAAGAGGCAAAATGGCCCTTGCCTGCGAACAGCATCCTGCTCCTTACCCCAGTAACAATCAGCCAAGTGCCCTCATTGGCTGTTTCATTGTCCCCCAGGCTCTGGAGACAGCTTCCCCTCCTTATTCCCTCAGCAGAGACTTCTAGCTAGAATCTAGTGACGCCAGGCCCAGATAAAACCGCCCTCAAGCAGATTTCAATCCCCAGGTTCCAGTGAGCCAAGTGGGGTCAGTGGACAGCTCTGGACACCCTCATGCTCCCCAGGAGCACCAAGGATCTCACCCAGTGTGCAGTTATCTAGCTATGATACTTGTTGGCTCAGAGGATGGTCGTTAATGAGAAAGCTGCCTCCACCCTCCCTTCAGGCTCAGCCCAGATGTTGGGAGCCTCAGAACATCTGGCAGCTACTCTTTTCACAGACACAGAAAAAAAGGCAGCACCCACTTAAAACAGCCCCCTGAATTTCTATTGCCAGGCTGAAGAAGGGGGGCTCCTTCTCGGAAAAGAAAGTGGTAGAGTCAGGCTGCTGAGGACGTGGAGAGCGGGAGAAGGAGCAGTCAGGAGCCATAACCCTGTGGGAACTGCAGGGGGCCAGAGTGACTGGTCACAGATCTTGGAGCCACAAGAGCCGCTCTAACTTATGTGCACATGTGTTTATAAAATACTTGAACTGAGACCACCGCAGCCTAAAGGAGCATTTCTGAGACAGTCGGGTGGAAAGCA
Organism: Marmota monax; assembly: GCF_021218885.2. Taxonomy (NCBI): domain Eukaryota; kingdom Metazoa; phylum Chordata; class Mammalia; order Rodentia; family Sciuridae; genus Marmota; species Marmota monax. The sequence goes on from NW_026692781.1 coordinate 23,830,358, forward strand.
GAGGGAACAACCCTGGACAAGGAGGACAAAGCAGGATGCCCTAAGGGCGGGTGATGAGAAGCCATCACTGCAAAGTGCCACTGAGTGCCACTCCAGTGTCAAGAGTGCTAAAAGATCAGACAGTATTAAGAGGGGAAGCCTGCGGGTCTCCCTACCAGGTGTCGGAATTCAGCCGCCAGACTTCCATTGGTGGATTCCTCCATGTTCATCACTTTCGTGTGTGTCCCCAAAATATTGAATTTCCTAAATCTATACAATACAGGAGAAAAATAATTAAAAGGCTTCAAGCTATTAGACACAAACAAACAAGAGAACAAACTATAGTACAAAATACATCACGTACCCTTTTACAGTGTTTCTCTCATTCACATCTCTGGGGGAAAAAAAGATAGATATATACAAAATTACACCTGGGCATTTAAGACTGAAATAAGTTTTAAAAGAAATACAGAAGTATATATGTAAGTAAAAATAAATTCATGCCCGTGGGTTTGCTGCCCTGTTGACTCATTCACTCCCTTCCTCTACCCACTCGTATACACCAAGCCAAGATCTCAGGCAAAGAAACCACCTGAGCCTCACGTTCCTTGTTTGTCCGACAAGCTAACAGCACCAGCCTTAGGGGACACTGTGAGGAGCCGAGGGGTGAAAAGAGCAGAGGACAACTTCAAGAAACATGAGCCGAGTCCGCGCTTTGCACTGGAGCTCCAGCAGACACACTGCTCTGGTGCCACAGAACCCCGAGGACCTTCCAAGGTGACTGCTTAATTTTATATATATTTTTTCTCTGTTATCTTCAATGCTCTTGTGAAAGTACCAGAACAGTCGATTATTTGGGGAAACAGGCACGTTTCAGTTTGAGTTTAAAATCTTGAAAGATCTTGCACCTCATATAAATTCAGTGAACACTTTGGCAAGCTACAATTGGATACAGTTTGTCCCCAAAAGCTTCCTGTATGGGAGGCCTAGTGCCCAGGGTGGTGATGTTCAGAGGTGAGGCTCAGTGGGAAATGATTAGGTCACTGGGGTGCTGCCCTTAGAAGCCATCAAGGCCTGCCTTGGAGGAGTGGGCTAGGTCTTGTGATACTGCACTGATTACTCCATGAGCCAGTTGTTATGAGGCACAGCTGGCCTTCCCAGATTACTCTTTTGTTTCCTCTCTCACCATGAGTTTCTCACATGCCTGCCATGGGATACCACCCACCACATTGTGCCATAACACGAGACCCTTGCCAGCCGCTGTCACCTGATCTTGAAATTCACAGCCTTCAGAACTGTGAGCTAAATAGACCTATTTTCTTTACATAAAGTACCCAGTTTCAAGTACCTTTAAGGACTTTCTAACAACCTAAAAGGGACTGTCATGTTCGGGCCAAATAATGTATCTGTTGGTGGCATAGATGTAAATGAGAAATCACTAGCTCACTCACAGGAGTTAGCTGCCCTTTCTTTCCTATCTCAGCTAGAATGTCAGTGTGACATTGTGAATAATAATAGTTATAAAAGGGACCTATTTTTCCCTGTTCGAAAAAAAAAAGAATTTAAAATAAAAGTAACAGTATGATTCAAAGTTGCCTTATCAAAAGAAGAAGAAAAAAAAAGAGCTGAACAGACCGAAAAGAAAAAGGGGCACAAACAAGCTGAAAGAACTGAGCAAAAGCAGTGTGGCGAGCTGCCCCTGAGAAGTACTTGCCATCCCTTGTACCTCGGCTGGCCTTGACTTGCTTCTAATGACAGAATGGATGGGACTGACTGCACAAGTTCAAGGCTAGCCTCCACCTGCTGGAAGAACATTGTCGCCATGTGACAGGCTCAGGGTGGCCTCTCAGAGACACATGAAGGAGGACCCTGTTACTCCAGCTGAGACCCCTGATATGTAACAAGGCCACGCTAGACCAGTCATCTCCAGCCAAACGAGCCCAGACCAGAAGGGCCATCTACAACTCACAGCATATGAGAAACAGTAGGTTTTTGGGCATTGAGCTACTAAGTTTAGGGATGGTTTGTTCTGCAGTAAAAGCTAACTGGTTTACAGAGAAGTCGAAGACAATGGCTTGCCCAAAGGGAAGACAAAGGTGCAGGCAGTACTACAAGGAAGATGACTTTTACAGGAGTGAAAAAAGCCAAAAGCCAGAGGAAAATGATCTGAATTCTCATAAATGGTTTGGAAACTTACTAAATCAGTAGATAATACAAGATAACAAAAGCATTAAATACGTGTGGGGGGAGACAGCCTGGCAAGGTAAATGGTGAGTCACTGCCAGTTCAGGTCTGAGGTCTAAGGGCAAAGTGGGGTGGGCTGCTCCATCTGGACCCCCATGAAAGATGCTGCCCATTTTTGGGTCCCCGATAACCCAAAAAGAAAAGGGTGACAGCAGCAGTTTCCATGCATGCTCCCCAATGCCTGTAACCTTACTCTAGAAACGACAGCCTCCCGGCTGGCCACAGTCTTACAGCTGGATCTTCAGCTCTGTTGGATCGAGCGCCATTAATTTAAATCTATTGGATCATTTATAACAATTCTAGTGGATCTGACTAGGATGGATCCTCTGCTCATAGGCAGCAGAGTTAGGACCCTGGGCTCAGCCCTAGGTCCCCAGGGAGGTAGCAAACTTCCTCCCAGTGCAGAGAGGTTGAACAGTTGATGAATCAGCTCATTTAATGGAGGAGTCCATATTTGGTTAATAAAATCAGCACTTCAGCTGGGTATGGTGGCATACACCTATAATCTCAGTGGCTTGAGTGGCTGAGGCAAGAGGATCATGAGTTCAAAGCCAGCCTCAGCAAAAGTGAGGCGCTAAGAAACTCGGTAAGACCCTGTCTATAAATAAAATACAAAGAAGGACTGGGGATGTGGCTTAGTGGTCAAGTGCCCCTGAGTTCAATCCCTGGTACCCCTCTTCCAAAAAAAAATCAGTATTTCAATAGTACATGTATCTTAGATAATATTAAAAATATCTCACTTGTCAAATAAGACTTTGACTTTCAAATTATAATTCAGCTCTTGCAATTTCACCAACAGTCTGGAAAGAAAAATAAAAGACATTATTTTAAAAAAATTATCTATTACAGTTTACTTATTATGCCAATTCCCCATATATGTACATTTATATAAAATATTCCCCCTCCAATTTTTGATTTTTACAAACAATGAAACTGACACGCTTTCATATCTACTTAGCTTTTTCCTAACTGCATTTGTAGGGTTAATTCCTAGCTGTAAAATTGCTGGAGGCAAAATTTAATATTAAATTCTGATGGCACACAGCATTAATTCTACATTCCCATCAAAATTAGTGAGAGTAGCAGCTTCTTCAAATAAACTTGCCAACACAGAGTTCATCAAAGTTTGTACTCTTGGCCAATCTATATGGTGAAAATAGTGAATGTTACTCTATAAAACTTTTATCTGATTTTCTGCCCTCTTGGGAGAAAATAAAAACTATCATCCATAACCAGAAAAATGAGGGTACGGCTTTATCACTCCAGGGAGGTATGGAAAGATGGAAGGCATGAGACTGGGCTGAGACATCACATGCCTCTGCTCCATTAGCTGGGGACTGTGGGGAAGAACGCTCAGGTCTCTGGTCAGCTCTGTTCAGTGGAGCAGAGGCCAGGATCAGATAGATGTCCACTATTCCTGCCCACTGTGAGTTGTGGAACCCATGGGTGCTTATCTGTGCTACTGTAACTGTGCCAGGCAGGGAAGCAGCACCTGTGGACCTGAATCAACAATGGTCAACCCTGAAGGCAAGCCCAGCTCTTCAGGGTCTAACTGCTCAACTCTAGAGGAAAGAGTAAATGAACGTACCTTACCATCCTTTAGAACAGGGCAAAGCTGCATGTTCTCACCCAGACCAGGTCTACCATTATCAACAAGTAGAAAAGCTACAAAATACCACCTGTGTAGAAGCCTAGTTCTAAAAAATGAAATACTATTTGTCCTGAATTTTATGTGCATGTGTGCCTATGTATGAAATATATATGTACATGCATGGATTTACACATATTTGTGTAGACATAGACAAAATTATGGAAAGACAAACACAAGGCTCTGTACTATTGTGGTCCACAGACTTAGATCACAGACCACTTTGGGAAACTGATAAAAGCTATGAGCTCACCAGAAAAATGTATATCATAATCTATGTCTGCATACAATACTTCAGTTTTAGGGGTTCATAAAGCTCAGGTTATGAGCCTCTGCTCAAGGTGTGGCTGGGGAACTTTCTCACTCTTTATCATATGCATTTCTGCAATTCTGTATTCCTTTTTACTATGAATATGCATTACATTTACATTTGGAAAAAATCCCAGGTGTGTATATATTTGCATATACATTGGCTATATTTCTATCCTGAGCATAAAGGATAGAATCTTGGATATTCTAAGTAAGAATTCATATTAAATTATTTCATGAAAAATTATTTCCTCTAAAGTACCTATACAACCATCATGTAAAAGAAAATTAGGGGTACAAACTACAGGACAGATAGCATATGGAAGTACATCTTTATTACCTCAATTTCACAGTGAACTGGACCCCAGTCTTCAAGACCAGTGGCCTCTGAGGATGAGTCGGCATGCATGGCTGTCTCTCCACCACAAATGAACTATAAATACCCAGAAAGAATAGACAAATTAGCATGTCCATCAAGGTTGAGGCAGCAAATGAAGAAATAACTTTCCTTAGGAAACAAATAGAGAACATAACCTAAAAACCAGTCTGCAGGAATCTGACAAATTGTATGGACAAAATAATTCCATTAGTTAGAAGAGAAATCCCCAAACCCAAGCAAGCCTGTAATCCTAGTGGCTCAGGAGGCTGAGGCAGAAAGATCACAAGTTCAAGCCCAGCCTCAGTAACTTAGCAAGGCCCTAAGCAACTTAGTGAAACCTTGTCTCAAATTAAAAAATAAAAAAAAGGGCAGGGGATGTAGCTCAGTGGTTAATTGCCCCCGAGTTCAATCCCTGGTACAAAACAAATAAACAACAACAACAAAAAACAGAGTAATTGTAAAAACTTATGACACTATCCAACAGTGAAGAGTCTAAAATCATTTATGTTCATTTACAAATTTGCATTAAGAATCAAATTTTTCAATAAAAGAATTCAAACGTCCTTAATATTTTCAATGACATGTTAATGTTAAAACAAAAAAAGAAAGAGAAAGAAAGAAAGAGAGAAGGAAGGAAGGAAGGAAGGAAAGAGAGAGAGAAAGAAAGAAAGAAAGAAAGAAAGAAAGAAAGAAAGAAAGAAAGAAAGAAAGAAAGAAAGACACTTGCAATAGGAACTCTACTCTTTTGCTTAGTTTGGAAAAACTATTCTTTACAAGGCAATGTGCTAGCCCCATGGGGGCGGGAGTGGGGAGGAAGGATGACAAAGAACCTTCCCATTTTCAACAAAGATAACAGAAACACATAAGCAGTTTTCTAATCAAAGGCAGAACAGGAGAGGAATAGAGAATGAACTGGGCAGGTCTGCAAGGGAGAGAATATCTGCTTGGGAACTCTGGGAAGGTTTAATGGCGAGGCACAAACTAAAACCTTGAGGGTGATATAATGAGGACAGTAGGTATGACAAGAAGGCTTGAGGTAAAGGAAATAGAGCCGTGGAGAAGAAACTGTACAGCGTGGGCCCAGGAAAGAGCAAGTTGGCATCTGCATGGAAATGGGGTATGTGAAGAAGCTGAGAGGAGCAGCCAGCAGGTCCAGTTTGTGAAAGTGGGCCAGGAATGTCCAGCTGAGGTGCCCCACTTGCTACGTGATGAGACCTCTGTCCTGGGACACCCCTGGGTCTCAGGAGCTAGGGTGCATGGGCTGGAAAAGGGGCCTGGTTGGGAGGCTACTATGTAAGAGTCCAGAAAAGAAGATTTGAGAACCTGAAACACCATGAGGCCAAGGTACAGGAAGGAGAGGATAAACACCCTGGTGGCAGACATGCTAGGTCCTGGCATAGAGTGGCTGAGGGGCAGTAAAAATTAAGGGTGCTGTGGCTTCCAGCCTAGGAAGACTGGAGGACCACTAGCATAAGCAAGGAATTCAGGAAGTCAAATGCCATTAAGAAATGTGTCTAGCCTATTAAATATTAAATCCTTCTAAATTATCTGAATTGCTATAAAGATGTTCCTCTGCATAAATCAACTGCAGTAGATGCAAATAAATCCCCCTGGAGTTACCTCTGAATGAGCTGCTGGAAGAGGCTGAAAGTGCGTTCCCATAACACCTTTTTATTTTTTGTGATAGGGTCGTGATCGTAGGTGTACTTCTGCTCCAGTTCCTCCAGCTTTTTTAGCTGCTGACGAACCTGCTGCAGACTCTCTGCAACTATGGTGAACCTGGGAAGGTACAAGACACAGGTGTCTCAATGAGCAACGGTCTCAAAGCAGCCTGGGTTGAAGAGAATTATAGGAATCCATGAGCTGTTTGGGCAACATATTATTACCCATGTTGTGGACTCCACACTCCAGGGAGAAGTGAAGGAAGGGTGGGGGAGGCGAGGCTTATGTTGTCATTAGGAGCTCAGTTATTTTGGAGGAAAAAAAAATTAACATCCACTGATTGGTTAGGGCCTGGATCAAAAGCTTCTGTACACTCCGGAGACCTACACTAGTGTGCAGAGATGGGTGGGGCAGAGCTTCCAGGTGATCTGTAACTTCAATTGACCTTAAAGGTATCTGGGATTTAAAGAGGGCAAAGAGGAAGGCAGAGTCAGGGGAAATGCAAGGGGATGCCTTCAGGCGGTGCGAGACAGTGAGGCTCCGTGGAAGTTTTACAGCAAGACAGTGACCATGAGCAACCAGCCTTGGTGAGACCTGTCAGAGACACCATGCAAAAGAGAGTCTGGAAGCTGTGGGACCATGCAGGAAGGGGAGGGAAGAACAAAGACCACTGTTTCACTCAAGTGAGAGGAGAAAGTAATAGACTTCACCTAGACTCTAAAATAAGAAGGCAGTGAGAAAACCTAGAGATGGATTTTAGGTTTTCCTTCCTTAGAGTCAGTGCTAATGGTGACATAGCCCCTAAGCCCAGGTGTGCTGTGGAAGGGCCATTTTATTTGCCTGGAGGATGACAGATGAAATCTTTTGAAAACATCTTCCCGCTGAAGAACGTTAACTTTGCTTAGTAGTTTTACTTCTTGAATCCAGTTCCAAGTACTGAGAGCCATTCTCCATCACAAAAATGTGAATACAGGGTGGTGGCTGGTGAGTTCCCAAGGAGATGCTGCCCAGCATCTCCCAGTCCACTTCCAGTCCCAGCCATGGCACACAGGAAACAACCCTACATCTGGGGAACACTGGAACACTTCTGTCTCAGGAAGAAGTGCCTACAGCCTCTGATGACCACTAGGGGGCTCCAGACACCCCAGCACTTCCCTGACCACCTGGAGGGCTCAGGGGGTCAGTATCTAGGCGCCGTCTGGGATGGGAAGCTCTGCTCTAATCCACAAGAAATTTGGAATATGTACAGGCAATTAATTCACAGAATAAAAATAAATGGCTGAATATTAACTGTGATTTTTAACAAATCAGCACTGCAATCTCATGAAAATAACCCCACTAGGTCTCTGGTGCTTGGGTGTTTGGCAATTATCTCAGGCCACCATCCTCTCAGGTTCACTCTGAGATCCCACCTCTTCCATCCCTTTTGGTCCACCCCAAGTTCACCTCTTGGTCCCTTCCCAGGACACAGTAATATGCTAATAGCATCCCAATCAGCCTTTCTGTCTCTATTCTCCAAGCTGCTGCCAGAGTGCCCTTTCTAAATAAAAATCAGAGAAATATAACTCCTGCTTAGGCCAAAAGCCTGCCTTTGCCTTTAGTGCACCCTGAGTAAAGACCCTCATTCTCAGCGTGGAGCTAAGAACCTTCATGACCGAGCTGAGGCATCTTTTGCCTCTATCTCCCTGGCATTTTCCAGCCATCCAGTGTGCCTCTGGGCCTCCGCCTATCTCCTCTCTCTGCTGGGAAGAACTTCTCCTCCCATTCAGAGAGCCAGAGCAGACCACCTCCTCTGCCCTCTTTTTGCTAGAGCATCTGGAACCCTTCACTGTTCAGAAGTATTCCCATATCGTCTTCCCCTCCATACTGGGAAATGAAGGGCAAGGCCCAAGAATCAATCTTCGTGTGCCCAGGTCCCAGCACAGAGCCAGCATTTCATACTTACCAGATGGACGGCTGAGTGGGTGGCCCATGACAAACCACTATTTCATGTAAGCCTAGAAAATGACTCAAGATGTTTTATTTTTAATAAAACATCAGGACTCAAGTTGTTGAATGTGTTACGTTAACAAACACGTCACTGGGGTTTTGGTACAGTCCAATGATACAGCCCATAGTCCAAGAATGCTCCAAATCAAGCAGACTTGGTGACCATGGTGACAGTCACACACAACACTGAACTTTCCAAGAGTTTCCAGGGTAAGAAGAAGCTGGACTATGTCAAACTCTAAACCAAAGTTTTGACAGGGCTCATTTCACTAAAGGTGCTCTTTATGAGTTTCTGTGGTCAGCCAGTCAGCTGCCAGTGTTCCACTCCGGAGACTCACCAGTTCTGCAGCTGATCAAGGCAAGCATTGGGTGGCCCCCCAATACAGGCACTCTGCTGTCTCCGCTTCCACTCCACTAGCTCATCATTAATCAGGGCATTCTGGGTAAGTTCAGTGATATTCAGCAGCTCTCGAATTTTGTGAACTATTTCCTAAAGGGAGAGGAAGAAACCACGTGAAATAAATTCACTTTTAATCAATGAAAAAAAAAAAAGATTTTCTCCAAAGCAAAGCAAATATCCTTTCATTCTCAACTGGGGCTCTAATCCAAGTGGTTATAAAAATAATTTTTCCTCTCTTCTAAACTAACTTCCATTAGTTACAGCCTGTGACAAAAGCAACATGCTGTTCTGGAAAGCAAGGCCTACCTTTCTCTTATGGTCAAGCATTAAAAACATCTTCTGGAGAGAGAGCTCTTCCTGTTTCTGGTCATTCTTTGCTGCACCATTGGTTTCATGTTCTGTGAATTGAAAGACAGTGGACAAATACATATGTGTAAAAAGATAAAAATTAAAGCTAACCGTCACACAGATTTAGGAGAAATATGATATAAACTCAAAGTCTGGCCTTCAACCTTTATTGAAAAGAACAACAACAACAACAAAAAATGCCCTAATGTATAAAACTGGGCACACTGAAATAAAATACTAGTTTTCAGTGACTCATGTAATTGGAAACAGTACTACTATTCTACTTAAATCACTGTCAGAATATTACTTAAGTATAAATGACAAAATTCAAAACTTCAGATAAAAAAGTGTATATGAAATACATCTATGGCTTGGAAAGAGAAAAGGACAACTAGTAGTTGAGGTTTCTTTCTCTCACACTGTTTACCCAAATCATACTGATAATCTCTCCCTAGCAATCAAATGTTCACTAGACAAGGATAAATGTGGTACTCTACCTGTTCTATACAATGCACATTCTGGGGTTATTTTTAGTTGCTACTACTGTTACTAATAAGCAGGAACAACAAAATAAATTGAAACTGCTTTAAAACAGTAAATGAGAAAAATGCTGAACCTATCTGCAGTGTATACACATGAGCTGAAATATTTGAAGCAACATCTACCAGTCTATGCCAATCAGTGGGCTAGATACAACAAACAATAAGGTGTGTTACACATGGTCAGTGGTTATCCACTGGGAGTGAATTTGCCCACCCCACTGGGGACATTCAGCAATGTCTGGGGACAGTTTGGGCTGTCACCACTGGGGGCGGAAGGGTAGTGCTGCTGACATCTGGTGGGAAGAAGTCAGGGATGCTACTGAAAGCCCCATGACAAATAATTATATTGTCTGAAATGTGAAGGTCTGGGTGATCAAGAAGACGAAATCAGTAACTCAGAGCTAGAAAATGCTTGGCAAATGTAAAGGAGTGATTTCCTTTGTTATCTGGTGTTGATAGGAAGGCACAGAGCCCAGGGGCACTACTTTCCTGGTTAACTCTTACCTCTATTCTGCAAGGTCTTGCATTTAAAGTCATATTCATCTTGTAAATCTTCTAGGGTCTTGATTTCATGTTCTATAGACTGCAGATAAAGATATGAACAAGTTTTCCTCTGATTATCAGATTCCAAAGACTTCAGGAAACAGATTATTGCTTCTACAGAATCCAGGAATATATAATTCTAGCTCCCTTCAAGATGAATAAGCCTTGTGAAGCTCTAACTACACAGGTGAAATACTATCATTCTCACTGATAAGAAGGTAATAACATTAAAAAATAATGAAAATATGTAACAATTCTCAAATTGTTATTACCTGGCTCAGGGCCTAAATTTTGACTGTTCCTCATCATTTCTGAGACTACCTCTAAGGTGTGACTTAGCAACTGCATCATGAAGCACACAGCAGGACAAAGCAAGCTCATGGAAAATTTTCTCAGATCTTACAAATGAGGAGGGTGACCATGCACATCTGTTTAACTGGGACAGTCCTGGTTGAGCACCTGCTGTCAAGGTGTAATTATTAACAGGGGCCTCTTATTCAGACACATCTGAATTCGGACAATAAATTGTACATGCGCTTTATAAATAAGCTTCATTTCTTTTGCATTTGGTCATATCTATACACATCCTTCTCTAGATTTCCATAGCTTTTCCAGACCAAGCTTGCTTGGTTTCCACTTTAATGCTGTGTTCCCCTAGGAGATCGCAGGACACTACTGCTCCTGAGTCTGGGGTTTGGAAAAAATGTCATCTAAAATACAGGAGTCCAGGCCATGCTGGTATTACCCAGAGACCCAGGGCAGGACTGGACCTCTCGCTGGAAGGCCTTTCCACAAATGTGGGCCTCATGTGAAGCAGAGCTCCTTAACCTTTCCCCAGGTAACCTCAGTGGAGAAGAATTAACACAGGCCAACAAGGGGGCTGTGGCAGCCCTCTGCTTCCATATGCTATCTTCCAAGTTTTATCTTAAAATTGCTGCCAATTATCTTACTCTAATTAGAAATGTACAGGAATTTCTTTCAATGAAATGGTTTTTTTTGGCTCCTCCTCCAAGTCTTAGTAGAAAAATATCTGCTTGGAAAAAAATAAATTGTGCTTGAGGAAGATAGGCCTTGCTTACCCTAAGGCTCTGTGTGACTCCCAGAACAACCCTGATTTGATTTGAGAGTGTGGATGTTGAAGGACTGTTTAGTGCAGCAGTTTATTGCATAATGGGGCAAAGTCAACATTTACTGCATGATCTTGAAGGCAGAAAAATAAACTGGATGTTTGGAAGTTATGATAGGACTATAAAAAGTCTAGCTGTTCGCTGGCTTTACTGATTTGTTTACTTCTGGTTTAAACCTGCAGCAAAAATTTTCTTCTCAACTACTCAAAAGACTCCTTCTTAGGTTTGCACTCAGGGCAACTGAAATCATTTTCCCCTATAAACAGTTACAGAATAAATGCACGTTTCTCTCCATACTCACCATAACCTGATCCTTCACATTTCTAACTTTGTTGTCAAGCTCCTTCTGTTTGTCTAGCATCACGGTGTTCTGAATATTCCCTGCCTGAGCCTGTAATGGGAAGTGCATAGTTAGCAGCCATCATCTTCTGATGCATTTACTCACTGGCTACACTCCAAAGTCAAGTTCACACCTTGAGCCCCACCTACCTCCAGACCTTCCAAAACTTACTACAAGTTTCCCACATGTGTGTCAATAAGAAACAGCTCAGTTCCTGAGGCCCTGGAAAATGCTGGCAAACTGTTAAAAGGCTATAGAAAGCCTAGGCTCAGTTCTTGCTTAAAATAAATAGTGTTTCTAGAAGTTTCCATCAATTTTTAGAGTCAAATGGTATCACACAGGCATTATTTAAGGGTTTTTCAAATTCTGTACATTTTATGTATATTCATTAACATTATCCATATTAATCCTGTCATTATTTATTTTAAAGCCCTGTGATTCAAAATTCAGTTCCCAGACCAGCAGCATCTTATATCACTTGGGAGCTTTTGGAATGTGTAAACTCTGGTCCTAATCTGATTGCTAAACCAGAACCCCATTTTAACACCATCCCAAAGGATTCAGAGGTATAATGAAATTGGAAAGTATTTCTTTAAGAACTTCAGTGAAAATCTGCTATTACAAAACCAATAGATATAAACCCAGACTTGCCTGGGAGTCTTCAGTTCTACCAGGAAATCAGACCTGGGTGTCTGTTTATCACAGAAGGTATACCCTGTCAGTGCACACTCACTAGGTACTAAGTAAATGTCAGCCAACCTTGTAGGCCCAGGCATTAAGTGGTAAACAGGATGGCCCCTATTTTCATGGAGATTAGATTCTAGAAAGATGTTACTTTTGTTTAAAGGCTCCACACAGCAAAAACTGTGACTGTCAACCTTTCTTACAGTGTCCTTCATAGTACATTCTATGTGGGATTTTTTATGTATTCAAGGTAGTCAGTCTAATCTTTCCTTAATACCTAGATTGCTCATATTAGTGACCTCATATTAGAAAGTCTTTCCCTACTCAAAGAATATAAAGGAATCCATCCATTTTTTTCCCTAGCACTTGCATAGTTTCATGTCTTACTTTTATTTTTTAATTATATATATTATATATATATGTTTTATTTTTTAGTTGTAGTTGGACACAATACCTTTATTTCACTTATTTATTTTTATGTGGTGCTGAGGATCGAACCCAGGGTCTCACATGTGCGAGGCGAGCACTCTACCGCTGAGCCACCACCCCAGCCCTTTAATTTTATATTTTGCATTTTAAAAATTTTATCTTCTTTTAGTTGATACATAAAATACAAAAATTGTACATAATAATGTGAAAATTCAGCATATGTACATACTGTATAATGTTTAAATTGGGATAAACATATCTCCTCAATCATGAGTCATTTCTTCATGGTGAAGAAATATCCTTTCTCCTAGCTTTCTGAAATATGTAGCACATAATTGTTATCTGCAGTCAGCCTACTGTGAAATATCACAGCAGAGCTTTTAATTATTTATTTGGATTTCTGAAATGTATGATGCTTGTTCCTATGTTCCATGTGAAGCACAGGTCCAAGTTTAACTTTTTGCAATTGGCTGTCTTAACTACATTTAGTGGAAAGTCCCTATTTTCCCCAGGGCTTTGAACTGCCACCTGTACATATAAACTTCCATATGCACCTGGATTTATTTCTAGATTTTTCTTCCTCTTCCCATTGGTCTCTATATAAGCCTGAACCTTTGAACCACATTTAATGATAGAAAATTTTTAGAACGTCTGATAGGGCTGGTCCCATTTCATTGCTATATTTTTTCAGGAGTTTTCTTGTTATTCATGTGTGTGTATTTTTCATATGAATTTCAGAATTCATCGGTACAGCTTTAGAAAACAACTTGTTGCTGTTCTTATTGGCATCACAAAATTATTAGTTAACTCAGGAGAGCTCATACTTTTTTATGTTGTTTTTAATTCTTATGCTTCTAGTGACTTTTTTCTTATCTAATTACATTAGCCAATATCAACAATGTAATGTTAAATAGCAAAATAGTGAACATCCTTGTCATGTGTTTCTAACTTGAGTTTTCTGAGTGAATTACTGTCTCTAGAACTGAGAGATGTATATTTTAGTATGTTTAAGAAGTATGCATCAATTCCTATCTTATGGCACATTTTAATCAGGAATGGGCATTGGATTTTGTCAGACCTGCTCAGCATCTATGAAGAGAAGAAAATGTTTTTTCTCCTTGCACTATTAACATAATTAATTACAATGGATTTCCTAAGCAGGGGCTACCCTGGTAACATGTAATAAGTCCTACTTGGTCATAATGCATTATTTTCTTAATCTAGCATTTAATTCTGGTCCCTGATATTTTGTTTAGGATTTACATTGATATTTATAAATAAACTTGGTCTATAACTTTGTTTTTTGCTCTGTTTTTAGTGGCTTTAGGCATTCCCTCAAAATTAATTATGAATTCATAGATATTCTTGTTTTATTTGTATTCTCCTCTGGCCCCCAAACTGGATTATTTTGAAGCATCATCCGATGCATACATACTTTGGTATGAATAGAAAATATATCGATGCAACAGTTACTTCAGCAAGAGGGGAAAAAGAAATGTTTCTGTACTGCGCAGCCAGGGGAAAGCTGGAGTACTGTGGAAAGGAGGCTCCTGTTGTGCCTCTTTACTGTCCCTGACACCCCCAGACACCAGGACCTTCCCTCAAGCCATAAAAGCCTTTATTAAGGTGTTCAAAGACTCAGGTGTTCTCTGAGAAGCTCAAAACAAACCTGTCCCCAGATAACAATCTTTTGGATTAGGATCCTTTGTAAAGCCAGGTTCCATAAAATCTCTCAACCTGACTTTCCCTGCTTCTTGCTATAAAATCAGAAGGATGTTCACCACTGCCTTGATCTGGGCCTGGATAATATTTGTGAAATGAATGAATGAATTTTCATTATAATTGTTGGTGTTCAATTAGAAAAAAGTACCTGATTAAATCTCTGGGCATTTTCCAAAATCTTCCTTTCTTCCTTCAGACAGTTACAGATGATCATAGACATCTGTATTGGGTCTTCTTGAAAATTATCCTAGATATAGATGGTGATAATAAGAAACAAAGTTAGAATGTTTAAGCCATTATGTATTAGAAATAGATATGAACTTGCTTATATTCCTTGGGAAACCTCATACCTCATTTATTAAATTCTCATAAGCTATTTTTGTGGAAATCAAAATATTCCTTTCACAAATTAGGACAGAAATTGCTTTCACTTACTAAGTAATTACAGATATCTAAAATACTTCTTGATTTCAAAACAAAGAATTTTCACACATGATTCATGTAATATTTTTTCCAGTGCTGAGAGTGAACCCAGGGCCTCACACATGTTAACCACACATTCTACCACTGAGGCACACCTTCAAGTCCTTCATATAATGCTTTTACTTTAATATCATTATCTATTTCTTGAGGCTATTTATTGTCTGTTAGGATCTAAAGACAATGCAAATGATGTAAGAACTATCTATGATATTCTTCAATTAATCTGGCTGTTGGCTTATACTTTGAATTACAACCAAAGATATTCATTTCACTTTTTCTGTTACCGTTGTCAAAGCTAGTTTGAAAAATACTGTCAATTGTGGATGGTTCTTTATAACAGGTACATTCAAACAAAGTCTGAAAGGGAGCAAACTTATGTAAAGTTAATCTGATTTCCCCGCTCACTGGAATTGAGAAAGTTTCAATTACCTAAGGTGAAAAGTTTAGTCATGTTGCATGAAATAAGAAAGTGATAGCTTTTGCCTTTATTAAAACATAAAAGTTGCACTAATACAGAATAAATGTGGCATACTGGGAGTACATCTGAAGAACTCCCAAAATTCTGTAGCACATTTTCTCACATTTGGATGGTCCTTTGGTCACCTCTTCCAACAAATGGCAACTCCCCCAGAAGGAAGGTAAGGTGGAGTCTAACCAAGTGACCAACTTACTACAGGGCCTGTGGGAGGTCAAACCTTCCCATTTTCAGACTTATTCCTCATCTGCACCCCAAGGACTAAGATCACTAAAGTTCCTTGGAGATTACTGTATGACTATGAAGACATGAATTGGTGTGAATATACTGTGTATACAACCAGAGATATGAAAAATTGTGCTCTATATGTGTAATAAGAATTGTAATGCATTCCACTATCATATATAAATAAAAAAATTAAATCTGAAAAAAATTTCAAGTCCTGAAAGAGAACTGTAAAGCTACCTATCTTCCTGTCATGCAATAAATAATTTCAAGTTAAAAAACAGATCTATCTATCTATCTATCTATATATATATATATATATATATATATATATAGAGAGAGAGAGAGAGAGAGAGAGAGAGAGAGAGAGCCTTTTCTTTGATTTCAATATCCACAATTTTTAGCAAAATAGGTTACAGTATCATGGTTCTCCCAGAATTACTGACACCTAACAGGTGATACACTTAAACTTGAAAATTCCTTGTGTGCTTATAAAATGAATCAGGATTTTATTTTACTTATACTAAACATACTAGCCACATAAAGGGAGTGGATGTACATCTCTACAACTTCTCTAAATACCAGTGAGTGTATGGTCAGTACTATTTGCTGAATATATCTTGGGTAAACATGGGAGCACTTGAACTAACACATGAAAACCAGGTCATACCTGAAGATTACGCTTGCTTTTCCTTATGTTATGCTGCAACAAAAAATTATTCTCCAAAGAAAAGCGACTGTATTGATCATCTAGCTGTGACAGGAGGTCATGGAAACGGATGGTGGCAAATGAAACATCATTGGCAGCATGCTCCCTAGGAGATATAAAATTTACACACTTCACTCTAGATACTATTTAACACGGACAAAAGAAACATTGCTTTCTTTATTGAAATTATTTTAAAATAACTTTTAAGTGTTTCTTAGGTTTTATGGTCTTCTTTTTGAGCTGATATTGTTCTTAGCAGCAGTTTATACATAGTTTCTATTATATGCAATTAGCATGAAAAATTATAGAGTGCTTAAAAGATTTTGCTGAAACTATTCATAGTGATCTCTGAAAGGGAAAAAATCAACGGGACCTTCACTTTTTATGTCAAATACTTTCAGAATGTTTAAAGTTTTTGCAATCAGCAAGCAATGAATTGTAAAATAGAACACACCACTTTAAATGGATACCCCTTAATTTATTACCATCTTCATATTTCTAGTCAATATTTTACCATAATCTGGCTTTAGTTATTTCTTTTTTAAAAAATATTTTTAGTTATAGATGGACACAATACCTTTATTTTATTTATATTTTATGTGGTGCTGAGGATCAAACCCAGTTGCCTCACACATGCTAGGCAAATGCTCTACCAGTGAGCCACAACCACAGCCCTACTTATTTCTTTTAAATTATTTCTTCCTTTATACTTTCCCTGAGTTTTGGAGAAGTTATTATTTAACTTTTCCAAAGCATTTGGGAGAACACAAATTAAATCTGACAAAACTACTTAAAAGTGCTAATGACTGCTGAATTTGATGTTGTAGAAATGTGAATTTTTTAAATTTTTATTTGTTCTTTTCAGTTATACATGACAGTAGAATATATTTTGACATATCATACATACATGCAGTATAACTTCCCATTCTTGTGGTTGTACATGATGTGGAGTTACATTGGTCACATATTCATATAAGAACATAGGAAAATTATGTCTAATTCATTCTACTGTTTTTCCCATTCCCATTTTCCCCCCTCCTTCCCTTCATTCCCCTTTGTCTAATCCAGTGAACTTCTATTCTCCCCCACACGCCAACCGCTGCTTATTGTGAGTCAGCATCTGCATATCAGAGAGAACATTGGGCCTTTGGTTTTTGGGGATTGGCTTATTTCATTTATCATGATAGTCTCCAGTTTCACCCATTTGCCAGCAAATGCAAAAATTTCATTTCTCTTTATGGTTGAGTAAAACTCCATTGTGTATATATACCACATTTTCTTTATGCATTCATCTGTTCAAGGACACCTAGGTTTGTTCCATAGCTTAGCTATTGTGAATTGAGCTGCTATAAATATGGATGTGGCAGCATCGCTATAGTATGCTGATTTTTTATTTGTTCTAATTTGTTATACATGACAGCAGAATGCATTTCAGTTCATAGTGTATGAATGGAGTACAATTTTTCATTTCTCCGATTGTACACAAAGTAGAGTAACACCATTCATGTCTTCATACATGAGTCTAGGATAATGATGTCCACCATCTTTCCTAACCCTCAAGCCCCCTCCTTGAGATGTGCATTTTTTAAATCAAACTTTCCTGCAACAGATAATCTCTACGGCCACTGATGAGATTCATCTTTCAGCAAACATGGCTCCAAGTCACTCATCAATAAATATTCTTAAAGTGTAGATAAACTTCTCTCCAGTGAGTTTTCCTTACCAGTCTTGCTTTTCTAGCCACTGGGCCAGGTACTGTCTGATTTCCATGGGAAAACTGTCATCATAAAGCTGGTGAACTTGCTCCAGGAATTTGGAGTCAAGCTGCTGAAGTTCATACCACTGAGACATCCTATGGAAAAAAAGAACATACACCGTGAGGGAATCCCACAGCTCTAAGGAAGGTTCTAGCAGCATGTCTGTTGACTCATTTTGCTTAGCAGTGAGGGCACAGCTCAGTGGTAGAGTCTGTGCTTAACAAGTGCAAGGCTCTGGATTCAATTGCCAGAACCAAATAAACATCTTGCTTAGATCAAGACATAATTTGTCTCAAATACATTATTTAAATAGTAATGATATTCTACAGCCTATTTATTAATTTTAAGGGAAACATTTTTCCTTCTCCAGGAAACACATATTTGTTCAAATATTAGCATATCAGATCTGCCTTCTCTGGCCACCTTATTTAAATTGCAACCAGCTCCTACACTGGAAATCACTCTCTCTCTTCCCTGATGCATTTTCTTCATAGCACTTAACCACTGTCTGACCTACCATATATTTTCTCTCTTTTTTAATTTTGATTGTCGTCTGTTTTTGTCACATGAATAGAAGGATTAAGGAGAATTCTTTTCATTGCTATATTCCCAGAACATTGTCAGGCATATACTAGGTAACCAATAAATATGCCTTTAAAATAAATCCGCACTTTTTTCAAATAAATAAATTAAAAACATTATTTAAATTTAAGACAAATCACAAAATCTCTCCAAATATTGCTCTCCTACAAATTATAGTATATTCTTAATTTAATTAAAAATTTTTAATTGGTATATTTTATGAGTCATAGGGTAAAGTCAACCATAAATGTGGCACAAAGGAGTCTTAAATCTCAGCAATATTTTTAAAGATTGAACCAACATTCTCAAATGTAATTTGAAAGTAATATTTATGTCTTTGGGTAACTATTAATTTGTATATAGTAGCCATGAAAATTAAAAACTTCAATAAAATGCCAATTTTAGAAAGCCAAATTAGGGAAACAAAGTGCCTCCCATGACCATCTGATAACTTAGATTTATATCAGCACACATGGTACAGACAGCTGGCAACATTTGGGGTGGTGTCAGTGAATCCTGTCCTGCCAGACTTCTGAGAAAGGGTCTGGATTTTCAAGCAGGGTATAGAAGAATGTGGGATGCATGCCTGTTGTCAAGCATACATGTGCAGGCATGTCTACTCCAGATATATCCTTCTGAGATAGAGGAAATGTCTTAACTGTAAAGCTGGTTGCCATTTCAAATACCAGTAAAAATATATGTAAGTGCACTCTCCTTGGCATACCTGCCATAGCAATTTGATTTTTCACTTCACACTTACTTTACCTGAGAAGAACATTCCAAATCTGAAGGTTTCTCCCTTCTGCTAGAAATGTGCCTAAAGCAACTTTGCTGCACCATCAGCCAGTAGGGGTGACAAGGCCTCTTAACAGCCAAGTGAACTTAGGCCACTTACTCTCTCAGTCAACAAGGTGGTTGTTAAGACTGAATGAACTAATACACACATAGCAGCTGGCACAAAGCAGGTTGATCAATACATTCATATTAACAAATCAAGAATCACTCTCATATTTTCACAAAACCTGTTACTCACTCAGGCATGACCATACCCCAATAACCTAGCTCATACTCCAACTTTAAACCTTCCTCTCCAATCTCAAGACTGGCTGCCTCCCTCCCTCAGTACTATCCTTCCAATCCAGCCTCAGCAGCACTTTGGTAGGGCCATGTCACTACGGTGCGCAAAAATGCCTGATTTCCACTCCTCCCCATCTTCATCCGTCAACAAAGCAATCCAGACACCAAACTATTTACTGGATGCAACATTTCTGCTTTTCTGCAGTTGCCACTCATCTTGGCAAACAGTCTTCCTACAAATTTCTACCTCTCTAAATCCCACCAACAATTAAAACCAGGTATAAATGCCGTTCTTCAAAGCTGTCTGAGACTTACTCAGAGACAATGAAGCTTCTTTGACCTGTGTCTCCTTGTATTCTGGCATTAGTTCCAATCTTCCTTGTAAAGCTCTATGATGTCTTTCATATAAGGTATAAATTCCAGAGAAGGAGATTTGGGAAAGTATCCTGCATATAGTTTGTGTTCAATAACAATCTAGTCAACTGAAGTCTTGCATATTTCAGATAGAATTGGAAAGCAAAAGACACAACCCTATTATAATTCCACAAGTTTGAGTCCCAGTATCCTCATTAAGCAATAATGCACTAGGGGTTCAAGTCTTATTTCTGTTCCATATAAACAACTCCTTCTCTAACCCATAAAAACAACATTTAAAGCACAATCTATATACCTATCCCAGAACTCTTCAGTACTAGTCAGAATTTATTTTAAAAAGAGTAATTATATTGTTCGGAGGTTTTCTGGAGCTAAATATCACTTACATTCCAGGAGGACATTAATCTCCTCGACCTTAAATATAATTAAGATTCCAAATTCATTTATTTCCATGAACATTTACTGACCTGTCACCTTATGCTCAAGGAGAGGTTGGGAATTCAATCAAAGAAGCAGCTACACACAGCACCTTTGGTGACAAGACAACTGGAGTTGCATGCAGAGTGCCACTGTCTAATGTAGACAGCTCTGGAGGATGGCACAGGGCAAATGAAACTTTCTGCGAAAAGAAGAAAATGTCACTAGGTGGAAAAAGGCAAGAAGTAAGACAAGTGAGGATAAATGGGAAGGTGCAGTGCAGGAGCCGGGTGTGGGGGGGGGGGCGGTATTCTGTTGCACAACTCAACTTTACAATCAGAGCACGACTGACAGGGGCAACGTGCCAGACAGTGCCATGGCACTGCTCGCACTTGGGTACTCGGGATCTTTTCTTTCTTTGGGATGACGAATTCACCGGTCAGCTGTGAAAAGCCACGCTCACCAGGCATCCAGCTGCTCTGTCCAGAGGGCCCTTGTGGGCACGTCCCACCCCAGGCACCCGGAACCTCACGCCCACTCACTCTGCACGCCGGAGCCAGCACCGGTGAGCAGGAGCAAGGCAGGGCAGCCTCTCTGGAGCGCGCTGAGCCCCCTCCGCTGGGTCTGCGTGTCTGACAGGTGCCGTCCTCCGACACAGCAGGGTCCCTCCGCAGACTCTGCGCCGGAAAACGAAAGTACCCCACTGGAGAAAAGGCAGATCGGACCGCCCAGCCTTCGTCCTCCTCGGCCAATCACAGTGGCAGCCGCACTCAGCCAACCCGACACGGCTGTTCCGCGAGCGGAGACGCCACCCGCCGTGGGACCCGTCGTGGGATCCGGTGTTTCCTCTGTCTTTGGGCTGGCCTCGGTCACGGAAGAAGTGGAGCGCAGGAATGTGTGGCAATGCCACAGACAGAAAGTTCTGTTTACACATTTCAGAGAACTAAAAGGAAGTTCTATGTTTGCATAGACCCGAAAACTAGGAGATCTCTACTTTTGCCCAAGAATGAGAACCCAGGTAGAGGACACAGTGAAGGACTTGTCGTTTTCCTGTTGCTAAACCCAGAAGATGCTTTTTGATGTTCGTTTACTTGACCGTTCAGAAATGTTTGGCACAGTTGACGTCTCCATTAAAACACTTTCTTCTTTGGTCACGATGAAAATACATGGTGCTTCTTCGTGCCACTCTGGGGGTTCTTTCTCTAATGTCTCCATCACCACTACCAAACCATTGAAAGTGAAATGTTGTCAGGTTCCGGACCCGGACCCGGTCTGTTCTTTCACGACATTTCTCCTCACACTGGGCTGTGATGTCGTTCTAGATGGAGGACACCTAAATGTATGTCCTGTCTACACTGCTTTTGGGAACTCTTCCCCATTGAAAGCCTCCACTTGACTCTACTTCCATATCCAATGATCTTTGCAAACTAATTCAGAACCAAAGTCTTTTTAATAAAATCTTAGGAATGGTACATGCCAAATAGCTAGAAGTCATCCTTAACATTGCCACACCTGGTCCTCAAGCCTTATTGATTTTTGTTCCTAATTATATCTCATATCTCCTTTACTTCTTTCCATCTCTTCTGCCATTCCCTTTTCTCTCATCTGGATTATTTGAGCACCTCCCCCCTCCAGGCCAGATGGAATCATCAGGAGATCTTATGATGGTTTTTCTTGCTTATAAAATTGTTTCTTAATACAGCCCATAAGACTTTGGTTCCCCTATCACTCTCTCTAACCCCATCTGTGTCACTCTTTCTTATGCTTACTTCAACAATTTTGTTTTTCAAATAAGCCAAACTCTTTCCTCGAACTGAGGGCCTTCTCACTAGTAGTTCTCTCTTTGGAAATCCCCTTGAGCCATTATCCCCTTTCCTCAACTTCTTTGTTGGCTTATTCATCTTTCAGGTCTTAGCTTAAAATCTTAGCGTCTACACCAGTTCCCCAGGTACATATATCTCTAAGGCCAGATGAGATCGTCTTGCAATATATGTTCATAAAACCTATTAATTCCTTCAAGTGGAAGGGATTTGAATCAAACCCTAAATAATAAAGCAACTTTGGGTAGAAGGTTCTAAATGATTTCCCAGGGATGTGCATATATGTCTGTGTATTATAGCTTTTTGCCCTTTCCATACCTACATACTCTGTTTTCTTTTCACACATGTGTCTTTGCAAAGTCAGGAATGAGATGATGCCTAGTCTGGATCCTCCACAAATGTTCCTACCTTTCTTTCCAGCCTTGTCTCTCATTTTCTAATTACTCCACTAAACTTCTGTATGTCCTGCCCTCCCTCTATACCCTTAATTTTAACCCTCCCTTATTATGATGCTTTTTAAAGTGTCCAAATCTTATCCCTTTAAGATTCTAATTTTCCAAAGGACAAACTAAATTTGTTTTGTAAGTGTGACTATTTAATATATTGGCTCTTTTAAAAGTGACTAAGCAAAAAACAAACAAAATTAAAAAAAACTAGTGATCCAGAAATTGCCAGATCCAAATACATGATGACTGTCTGACAACAGTCAGCTTGGGAAGTTCTATCATTATATCAACAATATCAAATTTGCAACATATAAAAAATTTTTAAAATAGCTAATTCCAATTTACCACATCTGGTAAATTGAATAACTTTCAATTTTTTTTCTTTCCTTTCCTACCCTTGTCACAGGTTTTCTGAAGGTAGAGTATTCATCTTTGTGGCCTGATTCTGGTTTTGGCCATGTGGCTTGCTCTGGCTAAAGGAATGATAGCAGTTGTCATATACATACATTATGATTTGACTTGAAACTTTGCATGTTTTTTGTAATCAAGTTGTCTTTGTGTGATCTTTTCCTGTGCCAGGAGATAGCACACTTCAAGTAGCTGCTACTTCCATAGACTGAGTGAGGAAGAAGATGTGCATGAATTCCCTTAAATCTGCCTCCTGGAGCAGAATGACTGAAGCTGATCTCCAGGTCCATGAGTAATAAGTGTGTGTTTGTTGTAATTGTGTTTAATTGAGATTCTCTGCTCTCTCCCGTGAAATCAGCTACTGATGACAAAATGAACATTCTAAATTATCTTAATAGGCTAGAATTCTGCTGGTCAAAACCAATTGGACAAAATTCAGAACAAATGCAAAGATTTGCATTGGATTTAAAAGAAAGAGGCAGCAAACAAGATTTATCCTTGTTACTTATAATCAGCCAGAAATAAATGGGAAGATGAAATTTATGATTAGTTATCCTTGAGGTGGTGTCTGTGTATTATAGTCAAATGACAGTGGAGGATGGTCAGGAATCTAAAGACCACAGTAGGTATCCAGGAAGACACTGGAGTGACACTACAGGCCTCCCATTTGGAAGAAATTTATTTTTGGTTGAAGATAAGAAGACAGTACCATTCCTATTCTTTATTCACCCCTTCTTGTATATCCCAATCACCCAGTTGTATTTAATTAGTTTTTCTGCCTTGTTGCACAAAGCATTTAAAGAAATTTATAACAGAAATTTTATAATAGCTAGAAATATAAAGAATGCAATGCAGTCTACAGGCTAAGGCAAAAAGCTTTCATCAGATACATCATTCTCATTATACCAAATTGCAAAGGGTCTCCTGGTAGATTATTTTCAATCAGCCACATCATTCTGTCTCTTATCTGTCATTGGCATTCCTTTGCAATGTGACTCTAATTCTTTTCAGAAAGAGGTAAGGACTATTTCCCCAAACATTAAATCTGGGCTGGCTTGTGACTTGTTTTGACCAATATCATGCAGCAGTAGTAAGCTGGTGTTTTATTGAACCTAGCCTTACATACTCTCAGAGCCCAGCCCAGCCTCCATGACAAGTCAGGTGAGGCCTCAGTTATGTTGGTGCAGTTGCCTAAGCTTAGATCTCAGGTGTAAGAGCCCAGGAAGATCAGATGGCCCTGGCTGGGTGGACCAGAACTGCCCCACCTACCCTATATTCCCAAGCAATAATAAATGGTTGTTTTACCTCTCTGAGTTTGGGGAATAATTTGGTTTGTTTTGTAGCAATATGTATTATGTATCAGATCACTCACTGAGGTCTTATGGGGGGGAAGCAGAACATCCTACAGTAGAATTCTAAAACAAAACTTCTCATGTGGAACAGGCCTATTGCCCATCCCCAACTGATGGTTTCGTATCCTCAAGGATTACCTTATCCTTTGTATCCTTATGATACCTCCATCAAAAGCTTACTAGTTTTCTGCTCTTTGTTTACAGACTTGATCTTTTTTAACTGCTTCAGAATGGTAGCTACAAATCCGATGAACAAACCTAAATGAAATGTTTAGAATTTCCCTCTCCTCTCAGGTACCATATTGTATCTTAGCAGTATTTTCCCAATGTTTGTAGTATTATAACTCAAATATCTAACAATAGGAATTTCCAAAAATGCAGGTCAATGTCTCCTCACCCCTCCTTCTTTCCAATCATAAACCTTGCTACTATGCAATCCTAAAAATGTCAATTAGTGGAAGCTCTATTGATAATATGTAACAAAATGGAATTGAAATAAAAGATTTCTAAAATTTCTTTAGTTCTCGGATTTGAGTTTTGTACAGTCACTTGGTTGTCTGGGTATGTGTATTTTCTTCCCAATCGGTAAGTGCAAATCCACAGATAAACTCCCATATAGCAGCTTATTAAAATGCAGGGGTACAAATCAGGGTTTGAACCATATTTTTCTATGTACATAAAATTATTTCATCCCAATATTGTGGAAAGCCATGAAAACTTTTAGGAAAATATCTATATATGAACAAACCATGCACTTTCCATTAATAGCAAGTGACACATCATACTAAATATCTTTAAAGATTATACTGTTGAAAACACAATCACTTTTCATAAGTTTTTACAGTATTCTTGGGCTCACAGAATAATCTACTATAAGGAAATCACCAGATATGGGTGAACATTTTGTCATAAAGGCTGTTTATTGCAACTTCACTTATAGTTAGAAAAAAATATCAGGAAAAAATGGTTTATTTTTCAACTGACAAGGCAAATTCATATGATAGAATATAAAAGCTATTCTTTCAAAGACCAAAGTACATTAAAAAATACCCTCTTATAAAAAGTTAAGTGGAAAAGAACAGAAAATAAAGCATCATCCTATATAAGAACATAGAAATGTAAATAAATGGAAATACACACAGAAAACATTTAAAAATATTAATGTCTTAGGTGGTGGATCACGTTTATGTAATTTTTTAGGTTGTCTACAATGAGCACTCTTACATTCCTAGTCAAAACCGGCTCCCAGACAGTGGAGTCTAGGGCTTTCAGAACACAGAAGCGCAGCCCCAGAGAGGCGGGACTGCGCGCTGCACTCCGAGATGTTTCGGCGGGAGGGACGCTACAGCTCAGAAGAGCCACCCCACTTGCTTTCCGGGAAACCGGTCGGGGACGAGAAGCAGCGCCGCAGAGAAGAAACCGAAAGCCAGCGCTGGGCAGCACGCAGGCGCAGCCCGGGGCTTTCCGCCGACCGCCCGCACTCTGGGGCGGGGAGGAGGGGGGCCGCGCGCAGAAACCTGGCGCACGAAGGGCGGAGGGCGGGTGGGTGCCATTAACAGAGCGAGGGAAGGAGAGTTTCTTGATTACCCCCACCCCCACCCCCGGTGCTGGAAACCATTCCATTTGCGCCTTTTCTTCCCCCGGCCCTCGCTCCCTGTGCTATCTACATGGTCTGCAGTGCGCTCAGAGCTTGTCGCAATTGGGTTTTGACCCACATCCTGCTGGGGCAGCTGGCCTTAAACCAGGGATGCCGGTTTAGGGGTGGAGGGGCTGGCTGCTAAAGTGTCCTTTTGCTAAATTGGCGAGAGACTTTCTTTCCTGGAGTCTTCACCCACCCCACCCTTTCTCAGTTACGGTGATTATACCAGACATGTAATGGAGAAGAGCTTAGTCACTGGACAGTGCCGGACAGGCCGATCAAGGAAAAAGAGTTTGGGCTCTTCCTGCTATTTTTGTGACTTATTGAATCTGGGAGGCAGGAACCTAGTTTCTTTAGGCTCTGCTCAACTACTTTTAAGGGCTCTACTTACTTAGGGTGAACATGGCACCTAACTAGTACCTCCTGGGTGTGAGAGGACCTACCTTATTGGTCCATACCATGCAGCCTCTTGTGCATCCCATGTCTGCATGACCTCTAATGTGCAGCTTACATGAATCCCATGGCACAGATGAATGTTTATTTTCCCCCTTTAGAAAAGCACTGGATAAGGTATATAACTTGCAGTGCCCAGGGCAAAATGAAAATGTGGAACCCTGTACTCAAAACTTACTGAAACTTAAGAAGGCAACAGTAGAGGATGAAACCAAATATGGGAGTCCTTCCATGCCCTGCCCCAAGGAAGTCATCCCTAGGAGTGCAATTAGGGGCTATTCTTCTGTAGAAACCTTGTTAGATGCCTATAGATTTCTTTCCATCAGTTCTGTCTGATGTTCCAGTGTTGGGTAGGACTTTTGTTGGGGGAAGGAGCAGTGATAGTCCTAAGTTTAATGAAGGGGGAATTAAGGGGTAATTTCAGGAGCACATGGTTCATCTGTGGATGGCAGATGTCAAGGATGTTAGATATGCATGAGAGGATACCTAAATCAAAGGAAAATTAAGGTAACCTAGAGAACAGTATAATTCTAGACTATTTTTACAGAGTTTGAAAATTAAGGTGAGGTGAAATAGGAGGTCCTCTCTGGGCTGTGTCAAAAGCAAACATGTGGTTACTCAAGGTGAAATATAACAGGAAGATTGGCTCATGAGTTTGGAGGCATTATAAAGAGAATTCTAGTCTGCTCTTACAGGCCGGCCAAGGAACAAAGGAAAGGAAGAACCTTACCATTGTTCTCTGTGTGTTCCAACACTAAATCATTAATAAATATTAAGAGCCAGATTGTGTTAGATGTTGGTGATATAACTGTGAACAAGGCTATCTTGGTCCCTATACATACAGAGCTTGCTGAGAGTCTGATGAAGAAATGATGTGCATTGACAACAAAGTGACAAGCACTGCACTGGGGGAGCTAGAGGATGCCATGGAGGGGAGGGCATGGTGTGTGGGCATAATTACAGCCATCTTCTTTTCCCACCCCCACTTTATGAATACTGTTTTTATTATCAAGAAATAGACACTAGCCTAAGATAACACTTCCCTGTCTGGAGACGTGACAGTCTCTTTGTTCTCTCATTGATTGGAGATAACTTACCAGACCCTGAGATGGGGGTTTCTCTGTTCTCTCCTTGAGAGAGAAAGAGACCTGCTGGTTTTCCGGGTCCCCCCCCCCTTTTTGGTACTGGGAATTGAACTCAGGGTCACTCAACCACTGAGCCACATCCCCAGCACTATTTTGTATTTTATTTAGAGACAGGGTCTTACTGAATTACTTAGCGCCTTGCTTTTTGCTGAGACTGACGTTGAACTCTCGATCCTCCTGCCTCAGCCTCCCGAGCCAC
Organism: Marmota monax; assembly: GCF_021218885.2. NCBI lineage: Eukaryota > Metazoa > Chordata > Mammalia > Rodentia > Sciuridae > Marmota > Marmota monax. The sequence goes on from NW_026692781.1 coordinate 23,858,265, forward strand.
TGGGATTACAGGCAAACCCCATCACATCCAGCTCCCTGATCCTGCTTTGATAGGAAAACTGTCCTTCTCTGTTCCCAAAAAACAAACTTTCCTTCCACAAAATCAGGGGATGATTTCTATGCCAGTCACAAAGACTAAACCCACCCCTAACAGGCGGCCATGATTCTATCATATAAAAGGAAACATTCAAGGCGGGGTTGCTGCTCTCCCTTGCTTGCTGTGGCTCTCCCTCTCTCTCTGCCCAGAGCAGCCTTGTCAGGCTCCTGACAATAATCCCACTTCTTATCCCAAGTGTGCATTTGATCAGTCCTGTGCCACTTTTTTTTATTGGTGCCATATTGCCAACAGTGTGACAGAGCTCTTCTCACACACGTGCATGTGCGAGTGTGTGCATTTGGCAGGAAGACAACCCAGAGCTCAAAGGGTGGGAAAATATTATTCATGTGAAAAGGTAGATATGATAGGGTTGTTGAATTAAGAGCCTGTAGCAGAGGGAGGTAAGAGAGAGCATGAACCATCAAAGAAACTGAAAGTAGTTCAGGCAATCTTATGTGTTTTGGAGGATGAAAAGCCTTTGGGGAGAAGTGATGAGATGACAGTTGAAAACTTTAAGAGACACAATAGTGTAAGACTTTGGAAGGATTTGTTGAGAATTATCGTCTTTACCATCTTTATCCAGAGCTGGATAAGGATTTTAACTATTTTTTTTATGCCACCCATGGCACCTTTGGCAGTCAGATGAAACCTATGAACTCTGAAGAATTAATGTTTTTATTAAATAAAATGCATAAGATTTAAGAAGAAAACCAATAATATTGAAATAGAGATATTAAACCAACTTTGTGATATATTAAAATCATATTGAAACCACCTTTGTAGCAAAAATAAGCACTTCTTTATTAATGCCATTAAATAAGATCTTGCATTGGGTCCTATTGATGCATTTTTCAAATTGTGCTTAGCATAAATAATATTTTGAGTTATGTGAAACACTGCCTTTATTCAAAACTGATAGAAATTCTAAACTTCAGTTAGAAGGTAGTGGAAATAAAATTGTTAATGATTGTCATTCAAATTTATGGGCCCCTGAATTCTATCCACATACTCCAGGTAAGAATTACTAATGTAGAGTGTCAGGAGCCATTCAAAAATTTCTAATAGGGAGTGATATGATCCAGTTTATTTTAAACAGAGCATATTGTCTACATAAGAAGCCACATGGAATTGTATTTACTGCAAGGAAGTTATAGAAAATGCCCTCCACTATATTTTTATCACATCCTCATTGTGAGGATGCTGGTAGAAATACTCCTATGTCTTACAGTGGTGGTTGTAAAACTATATGGGTTTGTTAGAATTCATAGACTGATATAATGAACAAGGGTGAATTTTATTACGTATAAATTTTTAAAAATACAATTAGTCAAATCAATAAATGTTCATGGTCAATTTGCAAAAGGTCTTTATTCTGTGTCAGAAACAGCAGCATGTGTGCACAGAGGCCAGTTGGCCACGTGTAGGGTTTGTTGCTAGGGCAAAGCGCTAGGATGGCTTGAGCCTATATTCTGTGCCTTTTACTACAGGGAGTACATACAACCCCTGAACCTTGTGAGGTAAACACAACAAAACAAAACAAAACAAAAACTTCCCTTGGTTGCTAGGAAGATGTTTGTTCTTTCTGGTTCTTTAAGTGGGGTGGATCCCTTCTGCCTTAGCTACTGGCCAGCTGCCTTCTCTCAGTATTGATTCCACATACAGTCACTGACATTTAGTATAATTGGTTCAAATGATTCTTTATGTTAAAAAGAATTCAAAACAGGATTAACAAAATGCACAGCTGTGATTGGCCTGGAATGAATGTGGGGAGAAGTGAAAATGTGATTAATATTTCAAAACTAGATGTTTTATTTCATTAAATGTTGCTTGTTGCTAGTTTATTATGGACTGAATGTTTGTGTCTCCCCCAAATTTATATATTGAAATCCTAACCCCCAAAGTGATGATTAGATCACAGGGATGAGCCCTTGAGAATGGGAGTAGTTTCCCTTATAAAAGAAACCTAGCTCTTTAGCTCTCCGTTGTGAGATACCATGAGAAGATGAGAAGTTGGCTGTCTGCTACCTGGAAGAGGCTCTCAGCAGAACTGGACCTTGCTGACATCCTGATCTTGGACTTCTAACCTCCAGAACTGTGAGAAATAAATTTCTTTTGTTTAGAAGCCCTCGGATTATGGTACTTTCATACCAATTTCACCTAAGTCATAGTTGGCAGAAAAAATATTCTGGGGTAGGATTTGGAAGAAATATGATCTAAATTCTTTTTCCACTATATTGCCAGCTGATATGGCACATCTTATCTTGAACTAACCGTATCCCCAGAAGTCCCCTGACTACAACCCATTACATTTACAAATATGATTTCTGAAGTGCAAGATTCATACTCTTGGGTAATAACTCTTTACCCTAGGGTCAAAAACATTTGATTCTTAAGAGAATCAAAATAACATAACAAGAATTCTTAGTTATTTAAAAATAACTACTTATTGAATTCTCAAAATGTGGCCTCTGCCTCATTATATCAAGCAAACTATTGAATTACTTATATTTTCTACCCCCAAATGACAAGCAATGATGGCTGTGATCACATAGGAAACAGTGATATTCTGTCACCATACCCTGTTAACAAGCTCCTAAAATTTCTTCTAAAGTAGGTGAGATTCCATGGTACTTTTGAGAAATTCCAAGAATGAGAAACTTCTGCAACCTTTTTTTTTTTTTTAATATCTAAATCCAATTGTTAGAGCCCATCCTGATAAAATTACCTCTTTGAAGGTAAAACTGTAATAATCATGCCCAGCTTTAAGTTATTTCCTTTAGCTTTTGCTGCCAGTTGATGTATATGTCTCAGGAAAGTGGGTTTGTGAAGGGAAGTAGGGACTGGGAGAATGCACCCTGAGAAAGATGCCATCAGACAGACACCTTAACCTTAAGATTTCTCTCAGGAGCTTGCAAAGGAGTAAGGGAAGTAGCCTAAGGGTGGGGGTATAGTTTGTCTCTTAATAACAATCTAGGATCCAGTTGGGCACCTGTGTATGGGTATATAAAGGATAAGAGATTGAATCTCATTAAAGGAAAAAGCAAGTTATAGTAAAACTTTTTTCTCCCTTTGAACTCTTTCCCATCAAACAAGCCTCTGCCTGTTTTATTTGCCTGGAGGACAGGAGATGAGTGGAAAGAATACAGTGGAGCCATATATGGAGGGGGAGTTATCTCTGACTCATAAGTCAGGGCTCATGTTGGAGAACAGCCTTGAAATTATTCTGCAGTTGGTCATGGCAGGTGCTTTGGTAGTAAAACTTTCTCACCTGGCTCAGCAATTTCCATAGGACTCAGCAGACATAGAGAACTCTCCAGATCTTGGGCCTTGGGGGACCCCTCATAATCACTAAGGGCAGTGGCTGAACAGTGGCATCATTAAGCATCCAGTTATGGTGAGGCTAGAACCAAAATAGACTTGCAGCTCATATCAATGCACTGCCATCCAGTAAAGCACCTCCCTTTCCCTCCACCAGGGAAAACCAAAGGAATGGAACTGCATGGGACCAGAGGATGGTAAAACTGGAAAGGTTCATAAAGCCCGTCTCTATTTTAGCCCGTTCTAAAGAATGTGCAACCTGCAGATGAAATCAGTTACTCAAAACCAGAGTTGTTATTTGCCCTGTCTTCATTCTATGAAATTTTTACCCATGTTGTCTGCTTTCAATGCTTGTAATATCAGCACAATTTGCCCAAGATACCATCAGGAATGGTTCTGGATCCCTCTCCCTAATAGGAGAAGTAGCTCTGGCTGTGATATTAGTAGTTGCGAACCCCATATGGACAATGTCCACGTGGCAATCAAGATGTTTCATTATTCACCTGGGGTTCCTGCAAATTAGTGCTGTTAATGCCTCATTTTTATTTCCATCGTGGATCTACTGTGATGATTCTATTTGGCTTTTCCCTCAGGCCTTCCTGCTGCTTTTGATTAATGTAGGATGACTTTGTTGTTCTTGATCTACCCTGAAAAATTCACACTTACACCTTCTAGAACCAAAATCATCAGTAACACCTGAAAAACAAAATCAGAAATAAAACAAACACATAAGACAATAAAGTCGTCTTATCTTGTAAGTTTATCTGAAGTTTGGGGTTTTAGCATTTCATTCACAACATTCCCATTTGTGGTTGTGTTGCCAGAGAGAGAGAGGAGCTTCAGACTTCTACCATTTCCTACAAATCGGTATTTACAAGGCTGAAGAAATTACATGTGGTCTTTAGTGAAGAACTGTCTCTGAACTTTTTCGTTTGCTTCCTTCTTTGGGCTGTCAGAGTTTATACTATCATTCAGCAGAATAAGGAGATTTCATCTGAAATTGAAAATTAAATGCTTGGTAAGAAAAATAGTATTTTGCAAATAAAGTACTATTGGAAGGGGATAGACAATTTTCTGCCTAAATACTCCATAATCTTTCTACCATTTCCTATTAAGTATTCACAAAAACATTTGGGGTTGATTAGTTAGAAATAAAAGGCATCTTTTATTTCCTTTCAGTTGGAAATAAAAGGTAGACTAAAGACCAAGTTGAGAAGAAGCTCGATTCATCACACCAAAGATGCAATGAGGAAATGGGTGCAAAAAGTCGTGAAGGTTCAGTTAGACATGAAAAACTTAGTGAATCAAGCACACCAACATTGAATAAGCTATCAAAGGAGTGTATTTTCCATCTCTGGAAATCTTCAAAAGAAGGACTGAATACCACTTGATTTATAGCCAGCTACAAATGTCTTATGTTCAGGGTCCCTCTGAGATTCTATTCTGATTTATGTTCAATTTCACATAAATGGAGTTTTGAACCCCAGGATGGGAATAAAAACAAATAGAATGCATCGTGAGTAACATTCTTGCGTTATAGATTATGACCCAATTCTCCAAAAGAATATCAGTATGATGCTATTAATTGGTATTCAGAGACTATTTGGAGAGTCTCCAGGAACTAGTAAAGCAAGCAACAATCAAGAAAAAATGGAATTGGTGCTGCTTAAACTGTTAAAAATAGATATTAAATCAGGCTTATGAATATTGACTAAGATGTGTTGTTCACTATAGTGAAGAGAGAGTTGGGGACTGTTGGTGTCAATGGCCACAGCAGAGACAGTGCTTTGGAGTGGTGTATAGGAATATTTTGCCCTTGGTGGTTTTGATGGAAAGAACTCAAAGTAGTCCTAGAAAACTTAGGTGTCTGCCTTCAACAGCTGTAACATTAGCAACGCACAGGACCACACGGATATCCCTTATGCTATGCTCATGAATTTGTACCATTCCATGTTGTTTTCTCCCTGCCCAGGCAGTACATCACCCCCTTGAGGTCACACACCACCTTTGCTCCATTGGAAATGCCCCGGACCAGGAATGGAAAAGGGAACATACTGCAGTTTCAATCGTTGCAGGACTCAGATTTTCTCTCAACACTGCATATACACTTGGAGACATGGGAAGAAGGTCTGATGGAGACTGTGGCTCAGTGGAATCACTTCGGCTTAAAGAGATAAAAGGTTAGCATTATAAGCATTAGAACATAAAAGCCATGGTGATGTACTGCATCTGAGGCTCACTTCTAGGGCTTCATCCGTTTGTGACCCTGAGCTGCCTAATTCATCATTTCACATCAGAGTATTCAATCTGCTATGGAATATATGGCATATAAAAGGGCAGCTTTATAATTCCAGGCATTATAGACTACATAAGTTGCACTCTGAAGACTAGCTTTGTGTGTTAAAGGAAACGAATCATAAAATGCTTCATTGGACATTAAAATGTTTTATTCTCAGTTATATGTACTCTGCTCTACACCCTTGAATCTTTTATAGGAAAGCTTTTTAAAGAATTAATTCAATAATAAATGTTTTACACATGACTAAGATTACTCACATTGTTGAAATGGGGATAAAAACGGAAGGAACATAACCTTTGTCTCCCCTCTCTGTTGGTCTTGCAACTGGAAAAGAAAGGCACAATGTTGGGGAAACATATTAACATTATTGATGAAATTAGAAAAAAAAGACTAGAAAAATGTCAACAATGCTAAAAGGAGAAAGGAGAATGCAACCAAAATGTATTTGAATAGAAAGAATAGCCATCTACACATACAATGTACAAGAAGAGAAAAGCAAGTCTCTTGGAAGGACTTTACATAGTAATGTGTCTAAAAAAGTGTGAGAAAAGTTGAGAATCCTATGTTCTATGTTGCATTTAAATTTGATTATAAGGACCAATTTATTTACATATAGGGCATTCATATCAATCCATTATTATTACACAACTGTTGGAAGCACCAACCTCATCATCCCTAAAAGTGACACCGCACTATACTACTATGAATACTGTTGGAACAGTGGTGTGCAAGCCTTACTTTGGAAACTCATTGAAATTGGACTTGGTCTAATTTTCCAACTGTAATTTGTTGAAGTGACATTTATATTTTATTTTATATAGAATGTTACTTAAAAGTTGCAGTTTTTTTTTTTTTTTGGCTGGGGGAGGTTTTGTTTTCTTTTGTATGTTTTTTTTTTTTTTCCTTTTTCGGTTGTTGTTTGTTTCAGAGAAAATGAAGTCAGGTGTCAGGAAGTTACAAGACAATGTGCAGAGATTTTGTTACTATTGCTGAAGATTTTCCCCTTTTTAATTTTTTATTAGAGACAGGGTCTCGCTGAGTTGCTTAGGGCCCTCACTAAGTTGCCGAGGCTGGGTTTGAACTCAAGATCTTCCTGCCTCAGATTACAGGCGTGTGCCACTGCACCCGGCTAAGATTTTTACAGGTTATATATGCAGTCATCCCTTGGTATCTGTGGAGGATTGGTCCCAGAAATCCCAGAAGACATCAAAAACCTTGGATGCTCATGTTCTTTTTTATGTAAAATTGTATGACATAGGTATATTACCTACACACATCTTCCCATATAGCAGATTGAATGCTCTGATGTTAAATAATTGTTATACTTTATTGTTTAGGAAATAATGACAAGAAAAGGTCTGTATATGTTCAGCACAGATGAAATCTTAAAATACAATTTTGATCCTTGGCTGCAGATGCAGAAACTATGGCAACAGAGGACCAACTGTACTTTCATTAAAGAAGCAGAGTGGTGAACTTGCCTTATAATTATATAGCTAACAGTGAATTTTCTTTCATGTATTCCATAAATATTTACTGAATCTCTGTTTTGGCCAGGTACTATTCTAGGCCCTTAAGCTATGCCTGGAACAGTAGGTTAAGAGAGCAGGGATGAAGCACAGACCCCCATGTTCCCTTGCTGGCATACAAACACTCTCTGTGTTGTAAGATTATAGTAAGGTGAAAAATATAAAATGTATAAGCCCTTGGGTTCCTCTGCAAAAGACTTGCCTTACTTTTTTTTTTTTTTTTTGTACCAGAGATTGAACCCATGGGTATTTTACCACTGAGCCACATTCCCAGCCCTTTTTATGTTTTATTTTGAGACAGGGTCTCGCTAAGTTGTGTGAGGCCTCATTAAATTACTAAGACTGGCTTTGAACTTGCCATCCTCCTGCCTCAGCCTCCTGAGCCTCTGGGATTATAGGTACGCACCATCACACCTGGCTTGCCTTACTTTTAAAAGCTTTTAATCATTACCTCCTCTTCTTTTCCTTTTCCTGTCAGAGAAGGGAAGTTAGTATCATTCCTATTTTATGAAGGAGAAACCCTTAGGAGAGGCTGTGAGAAGCCCTGCGGCAAGGATAGAGTCTGGTTGCAGATACTAGTTACTACTCTGCTAATGTCAGACAGTCTAGCAGACTCTCTTCAGTAATCACTGAAATACCACTTCATTTCTAAGGCTTTGCTCTCCACATGCCCCTTAGATCTTGCAAAGATCAAAATAAACAAAGAAGAGGAACTTCATTTACTTTGTTCTAATATGACATTATTTTCCAAAATTATAAGAAGAAATAAACAGAAAGAACCTCACCCTCGCATGGCTGGGAGCTGTAGTGTTTACCAAAGGCTTTGTCTTTGGGAATGTCAGGATATAGGTACTTCAGAGGGTTTTCTGGAATGTTTTCAGCCATAATAACCTTGTAGTCTCGAAGGATGTCAGCAAATGGCAGAGCAGACAACCGGCCTTTGTTGTAGGGTTCTACAGAGTGAAATCGTACTTCTCCTGAAAAACCAGAGATCAGAGGAATATTCAGGTTACTGCAGATGTTCTTTGTGACAGTTCCTCCTGCTCACATTATCTTCATGGTTGAAATACACACCATGCCTTCTGCAGTTGGGACAGTACAGTTTGTACATGTGATAGAGTGTGACCATACAGGCTTTCAGAATTCATGGTATCTTGTTCTGGGACAACTGCACCAACCAACGTTCAAACTCGATGGACGTTTGATAAACAGAGCAATACACCATGCACTTCTGAGAACTGAAATGCCAATAACCAAACTCAAGAACACTAAATTCACGTGAATCAACTGTAGTGAGTACATACCGTTTTCAGAGTGGTCCACCCAGGTGAAAGTTATTCCTCCAAGATGGCTTTCACTGAATCTTAATAAAAAGGTCCCAGGCATTTTGTCCTTGAGCAGGAGCCGTTCCTTTTCTTTGCTAACGAAGCCCATGACATACCTGAAAACAGAAGAATGCATAGTTTCAACTGATCATTACTGCATTTGCATTTATTTTATTCATAAAGAATAGACCTAAAGTTTGTTTTTTTTAACATTTATTTTTTCAATTGTAGTTGGACACAATACCTTTATTTTATTTATTTATTTTTATGTGGTGCTGAGGATCGAACCCAGGGCCTCACATGTGCTAGGCGAGTGCTCTACCACTGAGCCACAACCCCAGCCCTAAAGTTTGTTTTATGCATAATCAAAAGTCAATTGTACCTGAGATACTCATATTCAGATATGCATATTAATACTCTCTGAAGATGGTAAGAAATTACAAGAATTTTTATTTATGTGGCACAAAACATGCTTGAAAGAGAAAGAAATGGAAACAAAATCAATAAGAATAGAAAAAAGAACTTAACTCATATGGACAATATAGCCCATAGCTCACCCATCAATCCAAAGAGGAAGAATGTGTTTCTTAATCAGGTCCAGTATGGCTTCGAGCCATGTCCAAAAGGTAAATGATTTACCAGGTAAGTGTTCCTATTAAAATAAATAAGCATATTAGGACAATGATTATTGAAACAGTACAGTGACAATGAAATAATAATTCAGGTTCTCATTTTCCAATAAATATTTTCTTTAAACTGGACAACACTTCCTTAAAAAAAATCATATCTAGCAAATCTTCAAATCCCCAGGTTTTATGGAGGCTTAGAGAGAAGCATTACTTTTTTTAAAAAAAAGTATCTAAATGATATTCCCCCCATCCCCAGTTTGTACCTTGCAGAACTTGGCCCAGGTGAGGTGACCATCACTGTAGTTAGATTGGACTAAAATGAAGAAAAAATGATTTTTAAAAAATCAAACAATGAAACTCTTCAATTTTGTGCTCAATTTAGATGTTTTTCCCTCCCTCTCAACATTTCTTCACACCTGCAATGGGTTTACACTTTACAGTTAGGTATGGTACAAATATATCTCCCTCGCTCCTAAGAAATTCATCATTGAGGAAAAAAGATTTTTGATGGAGAAGCTAACAATAAGTTTAAGCATCTCCATGAATGGACCAGAGGGAAGGAAGGAAGCCACTCTAGGAAGTGAAAATAACGTAGGTCAAGGCGTGGTGGACATGAACGTGGCTCAGAGAGAGGACAGGAAGAGCAGCCTAGTGCCAGTGAATGAACTTTATGAAATAAATTTATATAAATTAGAGGTGGCCATATTATCAGAAATCTAGCTTATTAAGATGGAAAAGAACTGTCTAGAAATCCATGAGGCAACAGGCAAGCATCAGTTGTTTTGATCCAGAGCAGTGAAAGGATACCACTTTCTACCTAAATTTTTAAGGAAATTATACTTACAGATAATTTGATAAAGAACTGAAAGGATATGGTTGCTGTCTGTACTACATAAAAATATTATTTACTCATTAACAAATATTTATTGAATGCCTACTATTGCTGTTTAAGAATTAAATAATTCTTAAAGGATGCAAAAAGATATTTGCATTAAATAAATTTTGTACTATTTCCCAAAGTCCTGACTTATTTAAATATCTATTGATAAGATAATAGATGCAAATGGTAACAATCCTGCTTCACATGTCATACTTAAATTTGCTGCTATATCTGTGCATTTTGGGCCCTTCTTCAACTAGAAAGTCATACAGATCCAATTTGAACTCTTTTTTTTTGGTATAAATGTGTTCATTCTTGACTTGTCAAAGTGCAGATATCTTTTAAAATTCTTTTAGACAAAGCTTAGACTATAATCAGTACATGTAATACCAGTGAAGCTATTTTGCCAACTTTAGAAATCTCAGGCAAAGCCGAAACTTTCTCAATATGCAGAATTAAATTATTACTAGGTGTTTCAAATTTTCTATTAAAGTTTCCTGTTCTTGTGAGGGAATCAGTCATTTTCCAGTTGGTTAATGTCAGTTGAGATATTAACATGAAAGATCAAGGCATCATTAAGGCTTCACATCATCTTCAGTAGAAATGGCTTAATAACACTTGGAAACTGGTATGTAAAATGGAAAGGAAAGGCTTTTGAACTGGCCCTTTCCTACCTAAGACTTGACTGTATGTACTAGCCTTGGAGTGTATCAGTCACTTGACCTCTCCTCTGAACTTTGGCATCCTCATCAATATAATGAAAAGAATAATATGGGCCTTGAAGAACTTTTGTGGGAATTAAAGATAATACAGCACTTGTGCCTGGCAATATAGTAGACACTCAATAAACTGTAATAATCATTAGTAGTAGTAGTGGTAGTAATATCATTCTGGTTCTTTAAAATGCTCAAGTGCCAAAAAAAAAAAAAAAAAAAGGCAAAGCATCTGTCTCTACCAGTTCTCACCTGTAAGCTTCTCTGCCAGCATATTGAGTTGATCTGAATTAAGGCCACGACCGACATATGATGAAAACTGCCAGCTCATCACTTCCAGGAGTTGACTCAAAGTGGCAGATGGAGGATTATTAAAGAAAACCAAGTTCTGAAATAGAGTTGTTATGATGATTATAGTTGTTAATTACACTGAACACATTGTAATTCAATACATGGAATTCCTGATTTGAACTCTAGGTCAACTAAGTTAACAATACAGAATGAAATTTTACTTTGTTCTTTTTTTTTTTTTTTAAAGAGTGATCTTGTTTTTTTCCTAAAGGGCTTTTTGTGTAACATTATACAAGAGTTTCATCTTTCCTGAATCATTTGGTATCTCTTAATTTTCCCTGGACTTTCAACTATCAATCATATTAGACAAGTGTTTAACACTGTTCCAACAAATAATTGGACAGATACTCTTTTTAAAATAATCTTAAATGAAATATTTTATATCATGTTTTTAAGTTGGCTCATCATGAGTAGGCACAAGTTATACTTTGACAAGACCAGTCATCCCAAAGTACAAGAAACACCAGAAGTCTCAGGACAAGGAAAGTAATCCTACAATGTGGAGCTCATGATTAACCTCAGACTCCTGTTTTATGGATAGTATAGTAGTCTTTTCTTATTTTGCTCTAGATAGGAGAATATTCTCGATGATCAACTAGTGATGAGGTTGTTTGTGCCCCAAACTGGGTCAACAATAGAACATAAGACCTCATCCCAGATTATGGGAAAGCAGATAGGTGTGAAAGGCAGGTTTTCCAAGAAGAGGAGAAGGGGAAGAATTGAGAACTGTAGTGCACCTGGAGGAGGTCTTAGGTGAACATGAGCTAAACTGGGAAGCAAGGAAAAGATCCAAGAGACTCTAGGAGGTGGTAATGGAAGAAGATACAATATCCAACAAGAAAGGGGGATACGAGGATGGGGAAGGAAGAGAAAGAGTTTCTAGGAAGGCAGTTTCCTTGCACCTGAAAAAATGGACAGAGAGCCAGAATATAATAAAATAAAAGTGTAAGAGTTTAGGTTTCCTAGCAGGCTAGAATTAAGAAATCCAATTTAATTGTTCAGCTGGGTTTGTAAGCAGGCTGTGACTTTGTTGGAGGAGCTATACTCGCCCTCAGTCTCCAGATTCTCAGGCTGAACCGATGTAATCTGGGAGAGTTGGTGGGATGACTGAGGTGGCTTTCAAACAGAGGCCTCTAAGCGAACCAAATGTGTTGCTGTGCTGTGAGGCTAGAGGACAAGAGTTATCCCATCTCTCCTCCTATGCCCTGGAGTTGGAAGAAATGAACTCCTAGAGGGGAAGGCTCTAGTGAGTTCTGGTCCCTTCTCTTCAGAGGAAGGGACCAGAACTCACTAGAGTTGAAGCCATGCATATGGAACTCTCTGCAGCCTTCCTCCGGGCAGTCCATCTGTCTCAGATGATAGCGCACCCAAGGCTCAGGAGGAATAGGGCTGAAGAATTCTCCATATTAGGAACATTGGGTTGAAGGTGAAGAACACTTACAGTGAACCTATTGTGGCTTTGTTCTTATTGCTGGGATCTATTGTGAACAAATCGATTCCTTTGGAGGGAACATTTGCTTTGAATTAAGAAGAAATGTTGTTATTTACATTTGACCTGTTTTCTGTAGATCTTGGTGGTTTCCAGACAACACACTGAGGTTTAGTGAGAGGGGCGCAGGGGAAGTGCTAACTCATCTTTTGTGCCAATGCCTCCTTGGTTTTCTTGAGTCTATAGTGGCGCCTATAACCACCAGATGGCACTAAAACCCAGCTTAAGCCTGGGAAGGATAAAATCTATATAAAATTGACTCAAAAATTTGTGCTGTCAGAGGATAGTTAGGCTAGATTGATGAATATTCTAGGGACTTATTTGGAAACCAATTCTCTAACTTCATAGAAGCGACTGTAGGTAAAAGGTGGGGCCAGAAGACGCTAAGGAGATGAGATAACAAATTCTGACAGCAGTAGGTTGTAAAATTCTAAGGCAAAGGAGCTTCCCTGCAGTCTAGTTAACAAAGCTGTAGGATGGCCTTTGAACTCTGTGATGCATGTTGTTGGGAGAAGACCAGCCTCTCAGAAGTGACCAATACCTGTCTGTCATTTTTGCTAGCCAGAACTCTCTCAGGGTTCAAGTACATCAGCATATATTACTTTAAATATGAAATGAAAGGAACTATGAAACTATAAATGAGCAACTCACAAACACCTGCCTTTGTGGACACATGTGCATGCATGCACATAAACAAATACACCACTTTTAGACAGCTGGGCTTTGTTGACAATAAAACAAATCAAATAGAATGAAATGAGGCAAAAGGAGTGGAAACGCTACCTGGGAATCATTGGTTGACACATTGTACCAAATGATGGATGCCCACGCGTTAGGTAACTGGCTGACATTGGAAATCATCACCACAGGTAATGAGCTGGTCTGGTTAAAAAAAAAAAAGTATTACAGGTGGTCCTACATTACATTGATCTTACACTTGATCCTCCAAAGACCCATCTAGTCCACCCCACTCTCCCAATTCTGATGCTCATGTTGGCTGATCACTAACATGACCCCTGAAGGCAGCAGAACTTTTTTTTTTAATTGGTTGTTCAAAACATTACAAAGCTCATGACATATCATCTTTCATACATTTGATTCAAGTGAGTTATGAACTCCCATTTTTACCCCAAATACAAATTGCAGAATCACATCAGTTACACATTCACAATTTTTACATAATGCCATATTAGTGACTGTTGTATTCTGCTGCCTTTCCTATCCCCTACTATCCCCCCTCCCCTCCCCTCCCATCTTCCCCCTTTACCTCATCTGCTGTTGTTCAATTCTCTCCCTTCCCCCCCCCTTTCCCCTCACAACCTCTTATATGTAATTTTGTGTTACATTGAGGGTCTCCTACCATTTCCATATGCTTTCCCTTCTCTCTCCCTTTCTCTCCCCCCACTTGTCTCTATTTAATGTTAATCTTTTCCTCATGCTCTTCCTCCCTGTTCTGTTCTTAGTTGCTCTCTTTATATCAACGAAGACATTTGGCATTTGTTTTTTAAGGATTGGCTAGCTTCGCTTAGCATAATCTGTACTAATGCCATCCATTTCCCTGCAAATTCTATGATTTTGTCATTTTTTAGTGCTGCGTAATACTCCATTGTGTATAGATGCCACATTTTTTTTTATCCATTCATCTATTGAAGGGCATCTAGGTTGGTTCCACAGTCTACCTATTGTGAATTGTGCTGCTATGATCATTGATGTGGCAGTATCCCTATAGTACCCTCTTTTAAGATCCTCAGAGAATAGTCCGAGAAGGGCGATAGCTGGGTCAAATGGTGGATCCATTCCCAGCTTTCCCAGGAATCTCCATACTGCTTTCCAAATTGGCCTCACCAATTTGCAGTCCCACCAGCAGTGTACAAGTGTACCCTTTTCCCCACATCCTCGCCAACACTTATTGTTGTTTAACTTCATAATGGCTGCCACTCTTACTGGAGTGAGATGGTATCTTAGGGTGGTTTTGATTTGCATTTCTCTGATTGCTAGAGATGGTGAGCATTTTTTCATGTACTTGTTGATTGATTGTATGTCCTCCTCTGAGAAGTGTCTGTTCAGGTCCTTGGCCCATCTGTTGATTGGGTTATTTGTTATCTTATTGCTTAATTTTTTGAGTTCTTTGTATATTCTGGATATTAGGGCTCTATCTGAAGTGTGAGGGGTAGAAATTTGTTCCCAGGATGTAGGCTCTCTATTTGGCAGAACTTTTGAGCATGTATGAGCCAGGGATGCAGGAAGAGCAGGAGTCCTTTCAGAGTGCTTAGGCAGTTTTCCTAACATCTTCCTTGACATCCTATAAATATCTAAACTTTCTCATGTCACTTCTACAACTGCAACTAATTAGAAATTCTATTGATTTAGCACCTGTCCTCTTTCTTGTTGCATTTTAAAATCTGAATTTAAATTTACCTCTGGTGAATCAGTAGATTCAAATTACCATCTAACACCTTATTATCATCAGTACTAGGTGTGGGAGATTTTATTGCACAAGGTTGAGAGGTAAGGTATAATAAGAGCTGGAGCTGCCTGCCTACTGCTGCAGAACTGAATTTAGTTCTATTGGTAATGTGATTTTCTACCTTATGGAATGAGCAGGCCTTCACAGACTAGCCAGAGAGACTAATCAATTTACAGCAATCCCTTCCTAATGACAGACATCATATTCCTATGGGCAGTAAAATACCAGTTGAGGAAATTAATAGTTCATGGAAACAGGTTTAGGGAAAGAGAAGAGGAAGGAGCCTGTGGAAGATTTACAAATGTGTTTGCATTCATTAAATAAAAGAGCAAAGGCAGAATTATCTTACAATACACTCCACCAACCTGATCATATCAGGATGTGTGAAACTGTGCTTGTTCATTCATGTACTAATTTGCTCATTTTATTCAACAAATATTGAGCATCTACCATGTGCTAGGTATTGTGCACTGACTAAGGTGTACAAGCAAGGCTGTGTCCTGCCTTCAAGGGGCTCATAGTCAACCACATTCAATTTAATACCCAAAGTTTTATTAATTGTGTCTTTGGATTCTATGGTCACTGTTAGAAGAGGATCGATCAAAAGCAATGTATTGCCAATGTTTTCTTGTTTTTCTTGTTTACTGTGTTAGAGAAATCTTCCTTCTGAGACATTTTTATATAAAATTAAAAAAAAATATATCACCACATGACATGGTCCAAGGACATGGACTTTGTTTTATGCTTTCCACTTGGTATTTGTGACTCAGAAAAATCCCAGAAAACAAACAAGCAAAAATGCAACGTAGGCAACAAATTATTCAACACATATTAAAACTCATAATCCTATGAAACTTTGTATTTAACCATTTATATTTAACCAGGATAGCATTTTTTAAAAAAATTATTTGTTCTTTTTAGATATACATGACAGAAGAGTACATTTTGACATATTATACATACATGGAGTATAACTTAGAATAAGTTGGATCCCATTCTTGTGGTTGTACATGATGTGGAGTTTCACTGTAGTGTATTCGTATATAAACATAGGAACTTTTTGTCCAATGCATTTCACTATCTTTCCTATTCCCATCACCCCTCCCTTTCCTTCATTGCCCTTTGTCTAATCCAATGAACTTCTGTTCTTCCCTCTTTCCCCTTATTGTGTGTTAGCATCTGCATATCAGAACAGAATAACATGTTAACTATTTAGTGAACATTTGACATATTGCTTTTCTAAAGTAAAACAAAAATAAAAGGGAACTACTAAAACCTAGAAAAGATAGAGCTTTCACCTACAATGCTGAACAATTCCTGCAAATATTACTAGTAAATAGTAGATATTTCTTGAAACACCTACCTCCAAATCGATGGTCAGGCCATAGAGGCAGATCTGTGTCTCAAAGGTTATGGAATGAAGCTCCTCAGTCACCATGTGACAGCCCTTAGGGAAAAACAAATACATTATCTTACAAAGGCATACCTACTAATATTAGACCTATTTCTAAAAAGTAAATAAACTTCAAAGTAAACGTCCCCAAACATTTTCTATTGTTGAACATTCTCTCTTATTGTTTTAAAAGTTATATGCAGAGTTTGAGAAATCTTCATTTCTACAAACAGAATGATTTTAAGTCTCCAAAACAACATAATTTCTGGCTTTTAAAATCCAAGCATATTTTCATCAGTTGAAATACAGACAAGTTGTTCTTTATTTTAATTTTTAAAAATTAGTTCTTTTGATTTACCAAATATTAATAAAAATGTGTGTGTGTGTGTGTGTGTGTGTGTGTGTATAGAGAAGCAACTTCTAGTGTTCTAATGCATTTGTTTCAAAAGAAAGCAAGATTTTCTTCTGGGTTAAACATGCTAGGTGAGATATGTGTGCTATTCTCTGTTTGCTCTGCTAAAATAAGAGTTAGAGTTTTATTCACTTTCTAGTAAAGCAAAATCATAATTTGGATCCCCCAGTGAGAAGTAGGAGAATAAGGAGTGAGGGTGGAAGTAAGAACCCTGGGGTTGGAAGCACTGGCTGCTGAGGCTGCAGATAGAAGAGGCAGAATAGGAAGTGAGTGAAGAGCCCCAGGCCATGTGATGAGGCCTCCATCCCTCTCCAGCCTGGGTTTACCTTATGGAGCAGAACAATCAGGAGAGGCTCTGCAGTCAGGCCAAGCTGTGGACAGGGGTGAGGTACCATGCCCCAAAAGAGGATGATTCTATGAAAGTTCATGGTGAAGCTCTTGCCTACTTCTCTGATATCTGGACTGCTCAGGGTGAGGCTTAAAGCCTCTAGGAAGGACATATTTTAAAGTGGATCAGACCAAGAAAAAATAACTTATCCGTACGGCCCTTTGGGGGGTCCCTCTGCCATGAAACAACCAGGACCCTATATTCACTCTAAAGTCTACAGTTCCCCAAATGCACATAGAACTTTCAGGCAGCCTTTTAGTGCCCTTAATTTTAAACAGCAAGCTAACAATCATCAGACATTTGACAAAGACTGTCACATGAAAAACAGATGAAAAATTTTAAAAAAACTCAGAAGATAATGAAAAAGATAAGAGTTATGGGGGCTGGGGTTGTAGCTCAGTAGTAGAGCACTTGCCTAGCATGTGTGAGGCACTGGGTTTGATCCTCAGCACCACATAAAAATCAATCAACCAATAAAATAAAGGTATTGTGTCCATATACAACTAAAAATATATATTTTAAAAAAGACAAACTATAATAAAAATGAATACTTGGCTCAGTTTCAACAAATAAATGGCAAATCAAACAATTGTAATGGGTAGATATTGCCTGGATACTACTTTGCAAGAACTAATCATAAGAAGGCCTTTTCTTGACACAATGGAGAAATTTGAACAAGCAAGGTCTGATCAAGGAATAATTTTAAGGAATTATTATTATTATTATTACTATATTGTGATAAGGGTACTGTGTTTAAGAACTTTATATACTGCTGATACTTTCTGCTGAAATATCAATGAGTAAGAAGCTATATTACTTGGAATTTAAAGACATATAAAAAATGTTTGTGTATAGGAAAAAAACAGATGAAACAAGATAGCCAAAATGTCAATTATTGCTAAAACTAGATGTTACATAAATGGGAGTTAATTGTATTTTATATTTTTATGTATATTTGAAAATTTTCATGATAAGTTTCTTAAACTGCTTTATAAAATTATGTAACAAATGTCAGTGAAGCAAGAATAGGAAACTATTAAAAGGTACATTCAGAAAATAATAACAAATAATTTAAAATGTAAGAAAAATGAAGATAGTAGAAGAATTAGAAGGGAAAAGAAAGTAAAATAAAAAAATGGAAAAATGAAAAACAGGATAGAAAAGATAATAAAGTCTTGAAGTGATTTTTTTTTAACATTTATTTTTTAGTTGTAGTTGGACACATACCTTTATTTTATTTATTTATTTTTTTGTGGTGCTGAGGATCGAACACACAGCCTCACACGCACTAGTTGAGCACTACCACTGAGCCACAACCACAGCCCATAAAGTCTTAATATATGAACTCCAACAACAAACAGAAGTTCCAGAGAAAGTGGAGTGGAGTAAATATAAAAAACACAGCCAAATGGTAATTATTATACACTATGTATGGAAATTAGTGCAATCACTTTGGAGGGCAATTTCTCAATATATAACAAAATGCAAGATAGACATTACCTACACATATCAATTCTTGTCACATGTACATAACTCAAAGAATTTCTTGTACTCAGCTCAAAAAAGGCATGTAGAGGAATGTTAATTGCAGAATGCTTATAGTAGAATTGTTTACAATGCTAAAAGTTGTTCATCAATGGAATGGCTAAATATGTTGTGTATACTTGTGGAGTAAAAAGCTGAATTGAATGATCTAGCACAACATGAATCAGCTGAGGGAAGGGGTCTCTGAACTGTTGAGCAAGAAAAGCAAATTGCAGTTACTATATATTAAGTTGTCATAATTACAATAAAGAACAATACAAAGTATTTAGGGACATATTCATTTGTAGTTCAGTTTAAAAACATTCTTGGGAATAATAAACACCAACACTGAAGACAATGGCTACCTCTGCATTGGAGCTTGGTGGGGAAGAGAGGCAAAGGGCCACAGAGGAGCACCAGCTCGTTACCTACATTTGCAAAGCTCGACTTTTAAAAGCTAGTTGATGGGTTTTCATTTTATTGTTTTTATATGTTTTGACATGATCTCCATATTCTGTTACAAATAAATAATATAATAAAATTTCTCAACTCAAAAGAAAATGAATATTTAAATTGGAAGAGTCCCAGGAATGTCTAGCACCGCATTGTTGTAAAATTTCAGAAAAACCATAGATAAAAGGAAAACTCTAAAGGGAGTACAGACCAGTTAAAGAATCAGAATGCTAGGGGAGCAGAAGGCAGTGAAAGGGTTTTAAAAATTCTGAGAGAAAATTATTTCTAGCGCAGAATTCTATATCCAGCCAAGCTATCAGGTAAGTGTGAGTGTAAAAAGCTTTTTTAGGAAGCAAGTCCTCAAGAAACTTTGTTCCCAACTACCTTTTCTCTGGAAGCTACTGGGAGAGTAACTTCTCTAATAAAAATTACAGTAAACTAAGGAAAAAAAATTCCATCATGAGAAAGGGGATGATAGTAGTCTCCTTAGGATAGCCATGAAAGGAAATTTAACAACAACAACAACAACAACACACACACACACACACACACACACCAACCCCCACCCCCCCCAAACACCCAAACTATCTACAGCTGTACAACAGAGTTAGAGGGCAACCAGCCAGGACTGGAGCAAGAAGATATGAGGGTCCAAGAGAATATAGCCACGAAAAATAAAACGATACAAGATTGACATGTTTGTACTCTGAGGAGTTGCCTAGTTCTGATGGAAAGTTTGGGGCTACATTAATGACAGGTACATAAAATTACTCAAATAAAAAACCTGAGGCAACTATTAAATCCAGAGAGAATTAGAAGCAATATAAAAGTAGAACTATAATCATTGCAGGCTACATGACTCAGTCATTAACGCTTTTTTATATATTGTAGTTATGTAAACACTGGACATATTAATGAAACCAAAATATGTTATATAAAAATATCATGGAGATGGGGAGAAATTAATACATATTTAGAGTTCTCAGAATTATAGCTTATTCTTTTATAGAAATAATTCAGGAGTTAAAAATGGGAATTTTTTTAAAAATCAAGAAATATCAGAATTAGCATGCATGATATTTACAGCTCAAAAATGAACACCTTTGGGCTGGGGTTGTGGCTCAGCAGTAGAGCACTCGCCTAGCATGTGCAAGGCTCTGGGTTTGGTCCTCAGCACCACATAAAAAAAAATGAAATAAAGGTATTGTTTCCAATTACAACTAAACAAACAAACAAAAAACACCAAACAAACAAACAAAAAAACCCCACTACCACCTCTGAGGGGGGTTTGGATAGGAAGGTGTGGGGGAGAAATCAGAGTTTTTCCCTGATGAAAATCTTACAGAACTTTTCTGTGCCCAGGGCCAGTAGCATTGTCACTATCTAAAAACTAGTTAGAAAAACAGGACCTCTGGCCCAGGCTTAGTGAATCAGATTCTGCATTTTATCAAGATGTTTGAGTGGAATTGGGGAAGTAATTATTCTTGATAAGATGTATCTACATTGTACTTAGTTTTTCAAAAGGGATGTGGGAAAGTTGGAGATAGAAAGCTTAAACAATTTAAAAATAAGCCCTGGAACATGTGAACAAAAGTGAAATTATCTGAAAAAAGTCAGGGTGGAGTTGGAGGTGGCAGGGTCACCTTGGAAGAAAGAGGGTGCTAATACTGAATATGCATCCACAACAAGTCAAGATTCACTTAAATTAACTTTGAAATAATAAACTAGTCAAATATAAGTGACAGTGAAAGATGATATAAGTAACAGTTACGGCAGAGAACTTTATTGATAATGAGAATGTTAACCTTAGGGTTTGTTATTGAATAGTAAGTACAGAATGAAAAACTCTCCTCTCCCTCAGGCCAGATCATGTGGTACACTTTATTGCCTGCAGATAGTTAGACTGAGTACAGTGGAATCGCTTTTTTTCCTACTGGGTAAGTAGAAAGTTATGTATAACGACAACTCTGCTTGAAAAAAATCCCTTAAAACATATTGTTATGTTGTTATATTAGTATATCAACATACCAATATCCTTCCCTTCCTCCTCCCCACACAACATTGAAATAAATTTCTTTCTTTAAGTGAACATGAAATAAAGTAGCTGGTTTGTGTTTAGGCACCAAGTTGACCAACAACAAAACAAAACAAAACAACAAAAGTACCATTTCTTTCTTTTCTTTTTTCCAGTACTAGGGATTGAACCCAGCAGCACTCTACCACTGAGCTATATCCCCAACACTTTTTCAAATTTTGAGACAGGGTCTCAAACTGGTGATTCTCCTGCTTCAGCTTCCAGAGTAGACGGGATTACAGACACACCCCATGTGCCTGGCCACATTTTTAAATAATAGAAAAACCTCCCTACCCTATGGGAAGGGTTGCCTACACCATGCAAAGCACTGAGACACCTGAGGAATCCACAACTTCCATTTTATGTTCACTGATGGGTGGTGGACAGGTGCACAATATTAGAGAGGCTTCAGGCAAGTACACAGATGGAGACTCAGTACCATATGTTTAAATATTTAGCCATTATAAATCAAGTTAACAAACTATTAAAATGAGGTCTAACCTCTCACCTTGACACAGCCTTCACATAACCTAATTGGCCAGTTTTAGCTCTTCAGAGTTCCACTGGAGTATGGCAGCATGGGTAGGGCATGGTCTTTCTTCACCATTGCTCATTGCCTGCTCTTCCACTTGTGTGAAGAGACTCACACAACAAGGGTGGCTTCTAGGCTTCTCCTTTTGCTTTGAAAGTTTGTATTGGTGGTACCATCTGTGCTGGGCAAAGTAGACCTAGAGAGAAAGCCCTTCAGTCCCTCATGGTAGACTTGAGGTTTGGGGAGCAGAGAATGCTGGGGTACTGAACTCTAGGGAAGCATTTTACCTTCACCCCCTTTCAGCTGGAGGAGGACCAAAGGAAACCTTTTTTTGTGTGTGTGTGAGGTCTCATAATATTGTGATATCATATGAAATGTATAGTTAGTCTCTGCTCTAGTTCCTGGGACAGAGTTTCTAAGACCTTTGTAGATAGGGGCGCTAGAAAAATTTTTTGTTCTAATAGTTGGTCTTTGATTCTGATTCCTGAAATAGACCTCATAATTTCCTGAGTATCTGATTCAGAGCTTCTAAATCCTTTGGGATTTTCCTTGAGTGATAGCAGTTTCTTTTCTTCTGATGAAGTATCTCTTGGGAGCTCCTGGATATACCCAGCATGGGAGTTGGATGCCAGGGGAACCAACCATGTGATTAGAGTATTGGAACCTTCAGCCCCACTCCCTAACCTCTGAGGTGGTAAGGGGCTGAAGGCTGTTAATCGACCATGACAATGATGTAATCAATCGTGCCTACTTAATGAAACCTCCTGAAAAACCTCAAAGGACAAGATTCCAATCTGAATTGCTTCTGGATTGCTGAACATGTGGATGTCCTTGGAGGGTGGCAAGGCTGGAGAGGGCATGATGCTCTGTGTCCTCCCCACAGACCTTGTCTACTCATGCCTTCTATCCAACTATTCATCTGAATCCTTTGTAATATCCTTTATAACAAAATGGCAAGTATGAGTGTTTCCCTGAGTTCTTGAGTTCTCTAGCAAATTAACTGAATCTGAGGAGGGAGTCTTGGGAACCCATTTATTGCCTATTGGTCAGAAGTACAGTCACAGCCTGGGACTTGCAATTAGTGTCTAAGTAGGGGGTATTCTTGTGGAATTGAGCCCTTAACCTGTGAAATTGACATGATCTCCAGGCAGACAGTGTCAGAGTTATGTAAAACCTAGGACACCCACTTGGTATCTGCAGGAAACGGAGTTATTGGTGGGGAGAAATCCCCACACACATTATGGTGATTAGAGTCAAGACGTTTTGTACTGAGAGTGAGAGTAGGAAAAACAGAATGATAAGGTTCCTCATTCTAGCCTCTGCAGTCTAATTTGTGTGATTAAATATACATGAGATCATCCATGGTGGGTAATTTCCTCAGCTCTTTGAGTCATGACACCTGTGCGTTCCCCTTCCCAACATCAGGGTCTTGAGGTGTGTGAGACCTCAGGTTTCCACAGACAGCAAAGACACTCAGGGCTGTCTATTGACTTTTGGGAAAGACTTCATGCTTTACAGTCACCTTATTGAACTAAAATGTGGACAATGAGAGTTTTTCTCAGTGATTCAGACTAATTTCTATGTTTACCTGAACCCCTCCCCCTGATATAATTTTGATGCACATTTAGAATAAAATCCAGCAAAGAAGCTGACATTCAACACATATGACTAGACAAAATAAAAGGACGCCTTGTTAATTTTCAAAGCTTCCATGGCCATCAATCATAATTTTCATCATCTTCTCAGTGCAGTCCAAGCCAAAGACACTATTACATTTCACATTCCCAGGTCTATCCCTTACAGATTGGGAAATATCATGCATAAGTTGTACCCACTAATGTCTATATTAAAAGCCATTTGGATCATCTGAGATGATTATAGATTTGAAATATCTGTATTTATGATAATTCTATTATATGGTACTAAATATTATTACTGAATCGACTATGTAGTACTTCTACAGAAAAATACCCATTGTACAATCTACTAAGAAAGTAAAAAATTGGCTCAACGACTTGACCTGGGCTCTACCTGGGGAAAATACACAATCTGATGACAGCTATGCCTAGATTTCACTGTATTCTTTTTTTATTTCTCTGTTCACTGTCACCCTGTAAACCTAGAATGTATAAACAAACATTTAAAAGAAAATCTCCACTAAGAAAAATGCCTTACTCTTTTCTTAACGAGCCATAATCTATATAATGTTGCACATGGGGCTATGTGGTATAGAAAACAATTAATATAATCCATTTATCAAATATTTATTGAGCACCTAGTATGTGCTAGACACTGAGATAGACGCAGGAAAACAACAAGAAAGGGGGAAAAAGTGATACGATCACATGAGAGAGAAATTATAATCATAAAATCACAAGAAATGATTGGAAAATAACTTCTATGCTCAGCCTGTAAAATCATGGTTTTGTAAGGATGATGTTGTACTCTAAAAAGGTTAAGTTTTTTTTTTTTAGTGTTATTCTAGTACCAATTTCTGTCTTAAAGTGTTGCAACTCCTTCAATTAGTTAAGAGAATTCAGCTCCCTGTGAAATGCTTGGGCTGGTTGGGGTGAGTTGTGTCTCTGTGTTTGAGAACACTGAACCTTGAAAGAACATCTGTTTGGCTATTTTGTTAAATGAAACTCAAGTCACCCAGGCTTTACTAATAGCTTCTTTGTGCTTCATGACTTTCCACCACATGAACAAAATCACCTAACACCTCCGTCTGTGGCTAAAACTGTCATTTATCAGTTAAAGCCCACTGACAAAGAGAAAACTGGAGAGACTGCAATCCCAGCTTCCCTATTCAAACAGTTTTCACATTTCAGCAACCACTCTCTAGCCGCTCCCTCTGTGATAAGGACCTCTGGGGGGAAAAGGATGTTTGCTGGGAGTGTTTATTTTACAAGATAGACTAATGGCTTCAAAGTCTGGTCCTTTGCTAGGTGATGGTACTATTTCTTCACTGTAACTCTTCCCAGGAGAAAACAATGGTGGGAGAAAAGGTGGTGATAGCTCACTTTGATTTTGCTATAGGGGTGCTGGGAAATCCTGAAGCAAATTCTTAAAATTAAATCCATTATAACAATCTAAAACTCTATCCTGTGCTGACTGTAGACTCTTAGTCAAAGGGGTTTCAGAGACTGTCTAAACCAAGGGGTCTCAAATGCTTTTTGAATCTTGGAATGTATGCTTGAAAGTAAAGTTCCATCCAGGTTCCCATCTGTAAAATAACGCATAAAATAATAAAATTGCCCCAAGAGAAGCAAAGGTGAGGGTTCCAGAGCTCCCCCATCTCAACCCACAGGTGCGTCCTGAGGCATCTCTTTGGTCTTTCTGAGTCTTCTGGGAACATTATAAGGTTTGGAATGGTGACCCAGGGGAAGTGTCTCACATCTTGGTATGTTCTCAATCATTTAAGTAGCCAATCTGAGCTTTTACACCAGAAGAGCAGAACTGAAGAACCCAAAGTGTGGGTGTGTGTGTGTGGTGGGGCCAGGGGCGGGAGCACGAAGGGAAGTTCAGACACGAAATTTCATAAAGGAAGCACACAGAAACAATGGTCTGAAGTTTTGGGCTCTCGGATCCAGAAGAGGGAAGTGCCCTGAGATCCTTGAAAGGGACCAGGTCTCCAGCCAAGGACGTTGGCAGGTGATCAGAGGAAAATGAAGATCAGCAGCTGTCCGAAGTGCCACCTTTTAGAGCCCAGCTCTCTCTTGGGGAGGGGTAGCGTCTTAAGCAGCAGGGAGGGCAGATCATTCAGAACCACAGCAAACATCTGCCATTTTACCTGGTCTTTACAAAACCCCTAAGAAGTATAAGGTAATCTTAGCCCTGTTCTGAAGAAAAGGAAATGGGGACAGAGAGGGGGTAAGTGACTTGCTCAAAGTCAGACTTCTGGGAAGAGGCAGAGCCCAACTCTGGTGCTGTCTCAACTACCCCACTGAGGTCCCGATGGAAATCCAAATAAACAGAGCCATTAACAACATTTCCTAAACAATGAACTTTTTTTCTAAACCTGGCAAAGGTTATATTATGCAGCAGTTCTGATTTCTAAACTGGTGGGGAAAAAAGGTAGACATATGGTGAGACAGATGGGGTGGGAAAGGCCAAAGAAGGAGTCAAGGGAGGGACAGGAGGGACAGACTGCCATGGCTTGAATTTTGGCCCTGTTACTAATGGCCCCTGTCATCTTGAGTCAACTGATCACCCTGAGTAATGTTGAGTAACCTTGACTACTGTGTGCCTCTGTTTCTATAACTGTAATCAATGTCAGACTAATGGTACCTAATTCACGGTATTGCTGAAGAGTTACATAAGTCAACATTAGGGACACTCTTAGTTCCTAGTATGCAGGAAATGCTATGGAAGATGTGTTAAATGAATTCTTAGCAGGCTCTGTGCTCCTGCTGTGGTGCTCACAGATTAGCAATAGCAATTTTTTGAAACTTGAAAATTAGGTTATGATATCCTAACTTCTTGTTTTCCTGAAATTTGTTCCCACAATCCCTGATCCAATGGCTTTATGAACCCCACTTTATTCCAGCTCCTCCCCTATTTTTTCCTTTGGCCATCTCTGATGACCACTCAAGTCCCTGGTGCTAGTTCATTTCTATCACACATTCTATGACGAGTCATCTATTCCTACAGCACATAAAACAATGTTCAAGCCTGTGACTTATTTTAAATGTACCTTGGAGTCATACTAAAATGCTATCAATAGGGGGAGCTCAAAGAATAGTTTTAAAACACAATGACACTGCTTTAGCAAATCTGAAAAAATAAAAAAGGAAGAAGCAAAATCATTTTACAACTGTACGATTTTGATATTAGTCAAAAAATAAGAGGAAATAAATTTAAAGCAATATAAGTAGACAGTGTTACTAAGGCAGTAGTTAGTTTTTCTCTAATAGAAAATGACTTACTTAGATTTCCATCTCTAGGGAAATCCAAGAAAAGATTTTGATTTTACATTCATGAATAGGACAATGTACTGCAAGAGTTGAGCTATTTAGACATTCCCTTTGGATTTGTTTTGCTTAAGAAAAATTCAGAATAATTGTCTTAGTCTATTTGTGAATAATAAATATTCAGGGATGTCAAGTTGAACGAAATGTTAAAACTTTGGTCAAAATTCAGTGAGGTGTGTGAAATGGACTTTTATTTATAATGTGCTAATGTTTAATTAGGAGGTTTAGATAAAATTTATGGGTTTGAATAAGGTGGGAGGAATGTCTATTATTATTTGTTTCACTAGAATATCTTCAAACTTGGAAGTCTGCTCATGTGGTATCTGTATTGTTAGAGACCTGCTTGGGGCTCTGTCTTAAGCACTGATTCTACTCAGGAGGAAGACTAAGCTCATCTGTGGTGGGGTTGCGATATTTGGGAAGTGATTTTTAAGACACAATTAAGGGAATGAATAATTCTTAGAGGGAAAATGGTGGAGCATTAAACCTTTTGTGATGGATCTTTATGGTTTTGTGGGAGTGTGATAGATTGGATGTCATCAGATGCTGGATTTATGAAGTGCTTTTCTCCCAAATAATTCAAAGGTCTTTCTCACAGGAGCTGTGACTATAAAACCAGGAGATTGGATCTGTACAAACTGCCCCAGAAATAACCCTCACTGCTGTATAACCGCATCATGTAGGTGGTCTTACATATGCAGTATCTGAGCAGGGAACCTTAGGGGCTACTCTCCTGATCTCTTAGAGGAAAAAAAAAATGCAATATTTCTCTACCAGATCATTTTTCAAAGATCACATTTTCAGTCACTGCCAGAGCCTGGATTCAAATGCAAGTTTCCTACTTCCAAATACACAGGCATAGGTACAAGGCCCTAGTTTCTTGGCCAACTCGGCAGATGACTCCAGGGTACCCCTTCCAGTTCAGGATGTGACTGCTCTGTCATCTACAAACTTGAATGTAAGTACTTGGACTACAGCGTTTTCCGCCTTTATTCCATTTATCTTGTGAAATATGAGAGCAAGGTGATAAATACCACAAAGTAATAGGATTGTTTTTCACCTGTGAGTTTTTACATAATATATCATGACTTTTGAGCTTTACCTCACATCTGAGGGAAAACAAATGATTCTAAGATATTCTGCCACAATGGAGGACTGACTAAAATTATGGCACACCCATAAAATGCAATGTGATTGCAACCAATTTAAATCATGTTTCCAAGAGTATTTCAAGTCATGGAAAGCTGTTTACCATATACTGCTATGTCAAATAAAAGGCTATGAAACATTCCCCGGGCTGCGCTGAGAACTTTCTCTTCCTCTTCCCATCTCTACTGCTCCAGGAGCTCACGGTGCAGACATGGCCAAGTCCAAGAACCACACCATACACAACCAATCCAAAAAATGGCACAGAAATGGCATCAAGAAACTCCGATAACAAAGGTATAAATCTCTTAAGGGGGTAGACCCCAAGTACCTGAGAAATATGTATTTTGTCAAGAAGCACAAAAGAAAGGCCTGAAAGAGATGCAGACAAACAACGTCACGGCCATGAGTGTATGTGCCCAGGCTCTCAAGGCCCTGGTAAAGCCCAAGATGCCAAAGGATGCCAGCTGCAAGCTTGCTCGCCTTGCCTTACTTGCCCTTCCCAAGCACAGGAAGCGTGCTCATGCCTCCATGGCCTGGGGTGGTAGGCTCTGCTGGTTAAAGGCCAAAACTCAAGCCCAAGCCAAGAATCAGGCTGCAACTCCAGCTCCAGTATCAACTCTGGCTCTGGGTCTGGCTCCTGCTCCCAAGGGTGCCCAGGTCCTTGTGAAGACTCCACAATAAAAGCCTCTACAAATGTGAGGACAGAAGTACTGGTTTGACCCCTGAGCCTCTGTCTATGAGGACTAGTGTCCTCCTTGCTGTTTGTACAAATAAACCCAGAGACAAGAAAAAAATAAAAGGCTATGAAACCATGTATGTGATATATTTGCACAGTAATATACACACAAACACCGGAATGATATGTACCAAAATATTAATAGTTGTTTTCTTTGGAGAGTGTTATGATCTGCTATTTTTATTTTCTCCTTTCAAAAAAAAAATCCCATATTGTCTGAATTATAACGCTTTATGTTTATAATCAGAGAAACATGGATTTGATTTTACATAATATTAAGGCTTTTAAAGCTTTATAAAAATAAGATATAAGTTTATTTCTTAGAAAAATTCTGTAGGAGGAAATATTTCCTACCTCATTTCCTTTACTTCCAGCACTGGACTTCATTTCCTTTGGTTGCTTTGTAAAAGAAAACAACAGTGTTTAGTTGGAGAAATACCATCAGTTGCATACCCAGTCAGTCAGACTCACTATCATCATTTTTTTGGCCACAGTTTTGACTTCTAGAAGTGTTCTCCAACTCACTGGAACCTGACCTAGCTGCTTAGATTCTACAGAAAGTAACACCAAAAACAAACACCAGTTTAAACTTGTGTATGCAAATATCTTTATGTTAACCTAAATTTTATCTTTCAGAAAGTAGATCTCCTGAGACTGATTCAGTGGGGCCACAACATTCAGGTGAGATCCTCGCTGGATGTTAATAAACCAGAGGAGCAACCCGTTTCTGGCAAGAAAAAAAAAAAATAGGGCCTTTGGGAATCTAAGAAACTCTGCAAAGAATTAGAAAGAAGACAGGAAGAGAACTCTAGGTCAAAAGGAAGTGGTAAAAACAAGAAGCAACAGGATGAGGCTAAGTTGGAGCTTTCTAGACATGCCAAGACAAACCTCATAACTGCTGTACCCAGAGAACAACCTGTTGTCTCAAGCCATTCTTCTAAAATGTAAGTGCTTTTAGCCACACACAGTGTTACTGGATATTGCTTCCTGAGGAGATTTTAAAAATGAAATCAGGAATGCCTACCTGTTTTAACACAGAGTATCTTTGTCATTATCATCCAAAGACACTGAGAAAGTACTATAAATACTCATGTCCACTGTTGAGAACTCAGGCTGTCTGAGACAAGGTTTAGTGATCTTCCTACTGTTTGAATTCTTCCATGTGGCATGTTTTATTTCCCCATGTGGTCCTTAATCTCACCTAAGAAGCACTTAATAAAATACACTGAACCTTAATGCCTATTACTAAAGATGTGTCTAATTTGTGAGGACAAAAAAACCAAACCAAAACAAACAAACAAAAAAACACCCCATGTAATTGTACTGCCAAACTTACCAAATGTCTAAATTCTACTGAGAGACTCCCATTGGAAGATTCTTCAATGGACATGGCTTTGACATGAGTTCCACAAAGGACAAATCTTCGATTGCTAGAAAGGAAATTTTAGTGATTTACATGGTCTCAGGTAAAATATATTTATGAGATGTGAAAAAAAATTCTACAAAGTAAATATCTTACCTTAGAGTTGAAACATTCCTGTAAAACCAAGAAGATTCTTTAAAATGGACTGTTTAGTAGATCTATTCAAAACATGCTAGTATTCTTAAAAGGATAGTACATAGAATTTCATTTTAAGTCTTTATAGCAAAATAATTCTTTATTGGGCTCTATTAAATGTTTAAACTTCAAAGTCAACTATTTAAAGTACATTAATATGTGTTTAGAGAAATTTAAAAGCTCAAAATTGTTGTTTAAAATAAGAGAATTTATTTAAAAAAAAAAACTCTGACATTGTTACATTTTGAAATGAAATTAGAAAACTTACTTGTCAATTGATGCTTTAACCTTTACCTGATAGTTTAGTTCTGGCAATTTTATTAGTAGTCTGAAAAGAGACATCAGTAAAGAAACCAAGATAAAATTTAAAAGTGTTAAAAGCCTTTTTTTATGTTTTAAGAAATAAATACATTTATGGCATATACATACAAATAAAACTTGCATTATCCCCAGTTATATGTAATATATGTGTTTATACATGTTTTCAAACTATAAAAGTTCCTTTCTAGTTTTCCATGTTACTAATGCCAACATCAGCCACTTAACATTTGGAAAATAATTGCATATTGCTTCATTTGGTGTATGCTGAATAATACATTATCCTGGGCAGGCAAATAGTTTCATATTTTGGCTACAGTTCAAACCTGAGTTAAATGTATAGCTACAAGGAAAAAAAATTGCAAGTATGTGGCTCCATTTTATTCTTTTTTAAAAAATATTTATTTTTTAGGTGTAGATGGACACAACACAATACCTTTATTTTTATGTGGTGCTGAGGATTGAACCTGGGTCCCACCTGTGCTAGGCGAGCGCTCCACCATTGAACCACAATCCCAGCCACCCCCCATTTTATTCTTATATTATAAAAAAAAAATTGGTAAACTTAGTAAAACTGTATGTTCTATGGTAACTGTTTTGTGGAGAAAATATTGAGAAAGACCAGGCCTCTTAAATGGATATGGAAAATCCCAATTCAAATACACTTGTAATCTTTAAACACACTATACTTAGGGTGAGGTGCACTATACCTGTGATCCCAGCAGCTTGGGAGGCTGAGATGGGAGGATCACAAGTTCATTGCCAGCCTCAGCAACTTAGTGAGGCCCTAAGCAATACAGCAAGACCCTTTTATATTTTATTCTCAAAATAAAATATGAACAAGGCCTGGGGATGTGGCTCTGTGATTAAGCCCTACTGGGTTCAATCCCCAGTACCAAAGAATAAAAAATAATAATAATAAAATAAAAATGGCTGGGAATATAGCTCTGTGGTAGAGTGCCCTTGGGTTCAATCCATAGTACCAAAAAAATAAATAAACCCCGCCACCAACAACAAAAATACTACACACATTTAAATATACTAAGGAACAGCAAAAATGTTCAAAACTAAAAATGACATAACTTCAAACAAACAAGGAAAGTGTGGAACAACAATTCCTTCAGTTCCTGCTGTTGTCAGACCATGCTTTATTCTTTTACTTCCTCAAATCTTCAGAGTGTGTCCTGTGATCTGATCTATCTGTGGGTTCAGTGCAGCAGCAGAGATATTTATGTCCGTACTCACTCACTCAACCATTCATTCACATGCGCATCCCAAGCCGCTCACTCAACATATTTAAAGTACCCAGTAGAGTTTCAGGTACCTGGAAACTGGTGTAGCAGACTGGGAAAGGGAGAAATATAAACATGGCAATACCAAACCAGAGTCCAGCCAAACAGAGGAAATATAGAGTATAGTGATACCATACCAGCAACAGAGAAATAAAATGGATCACAGACAGCACAAACAAAAGGTGGACTGTAACAAAGGTTCCTTAAATGTCCTGTACAAAGCATAAGACCAGTTTCTGAGTTAGGGGTGTGTTAGATATAAAGTCCTTAGTGGTGGGTGGTGCAGAGGGTGTGTGGTCCCATGAAATCAGGCCAGATTCCTTCCCTCTCCACCTTCCTTTCTTGTCCTGCTTCCGTAAGGATCAGATTCACTCTGATGATGACACTGGAATCCCCAGTTACCCTCACTTTGAAATAGAAGAATACCATGCTATGGTAGAAAGTATAGGATCATTGATCAAGACAATGGGGAGCAGGGTTCAGAGAGAGGCTGAGGGCCCAGTAGTCCAGTAGAAGATGGCAGGACTCCCACACCAGGGCTGATGTTCTGTGCCCCAGGCAGTCACTTCAACCAGAAGGCAAGGTGATGCCCTTGCAGGGGCCTCTCGACTCAGAATGCCTTGCTGGGCAATGCCTACTCTGTCCTCTATGGTCTCAGAGAGCATCTTACACTTACTACACCATCTTGTAGGGGGTGATAAGGTATAAGATGTACACCACTGATCCATCCTATTTCCCTTTATACAGTCTTCTGAGTTACACAGAGATGTGGGGTTGAGGAATGAACAAGTTTTGAGAAGAATAAAATTTTAAAAAGAAGCGTGATGACTGCTTTTTTGTTCTTGGTATTTAGGTCTTGGTGCAAAATTCACACAAAGAAACCGAGAAGTTTAATAATCGCGGTTTTGGAATGCAAATTGAGGACAAGTACCTTCCCTTTATAGATGGTGGTCAGATGTTGGTAATCAGGGACCCTTATTATAGAACCCAAATTTGTACCACAGCTTTACCTTCTCTTGACTTATTAGTCTGTGGTTTCAGCTTTCTAGAGGTGACTTAATAATAAAAAAAAATTTAGAGCTTTAGTTTTTGGAGTTTGAACCATGATGAAAATAAGAACTCAAAACTCATTGTTTTAAGTGTTATTAGGGAAAACTACGTTTTGATTGTGCATGCTTATGGAAAAGATCAAATACACACATTGTTAAAGAAAAACAAAAATAATACAAAGCCCATGTGTCTTTAAATCAGATACACAGTAAGGATATACTGAAAATTATAGTGTTCACAGTTTTTGTGGAAAATCCAATAAGCCAATTACTGGGTAATCACAAGGGAAGAATGTGTTTCCTGCATAGGATATTCAAAGCCTTCCCAATCTGTCCCCCATTTGTCTTCTGCATTCCATCTCTCTTTGCTCCCCACCAATGAAAAAACAGGCTTAGGAAGCCATTGTTTCTATACTCTCACTCTCCTGCAATTCTCCTCCCCTTCTTCATCTCTCCAGTCCCTTCAAGTTAACCTGTCCAGCAGTTAACCCCATTGTGACATTACAATTCCATGCTTTCATGGTAATATCCCTCACTTCCTCATTAATATCCCACATCGTCATGCTCTGGACAAGCAAAGCTTTCATCCCAACATTTCTGCAGGAATTTACCAAAGCTCAGTGCTGGGTACACAGCGGGTACTCAAAAAAGTTGCATGTAAGGTAACATAAGAGAAACTAGCCTTGGTTACATAGTGGCGATGGCTCCCTGAAAAAGAAATGATAGAATGTGTTCTGCCTACCTTAGTTTTACAGTGAACTGAATGAGGGTTTTAAGTACCATCGGCCTCTGAGGGTGGGTTGGCATGCACGGCTGTCGCTCAACCACAAACGAACTAGATGAAAAGGAAATTGAAAAGGAAATAAAGCACACCATTTGAAAACACTGACAATATTGACAGAATGCAAACCACAGAAGGACAGGTTGCTTTCCTGTGCGTATCCTCTCAGTCCAAATATGCTACATCTAGGAGACCTTAAAATCCCATTAAATTCAAATCATTCCAACAACTTCTCATAAATAATTACCACAAGATAGGCAATGCTTAAAGATTGTCCTAATTAACAACAGTAAGTAATTCTTAATTATTATATTTAAATCATTAATAAAGGTCCATTTTATCCTATATTAAACATAGTTAATTTCATGCCACTGAATATTCATGCACATTTACAAATTATCATACTATAATTAGGAGCATACCGGTATTTTTTTTTTTTTTTTTTTTTTTTTAATTTTTTATTGTGGGTTGTTCAAAACATTACAAATTTCTTGACATATCATATTCCACACTTTGATTCTAGTGGGTTATGAACTCCCACCTTCACCCCATACACAGATTGCAGATTCACATCAGTTACACATCCATTGATTTACAAATTGCCATACTAGTGTCTGTTGTGCTCCGCTGCCTTTCCCATCATCCACCCTCCCCCCTCCCCACCTCTCCCCTCCCCTCCCCTCCTCTCTCTCTACCCCCTCCACTGTATAACCCTGAGGGTCTCCTTCCATTACCGTGCAATTTACCTTCTCTCTCCCTTTCCCTCCCACCTCTCATCCCTGTTAAATGTTAATCTTCTTCTCCTGTTCTTCGTCCCTACTCTGTTCTTAGTTACTTTCCTTATATCAAAGAAGACATTTGGCATTTGTTTTTTAGGGATTGGCTAGCTTCACTTAGCATAATCTGCTCTAATGCCATCCATTTCCCTGTAAATTCTATGATTTTGTCATTTTTTAATGCAGAGTAATACTCCATTGTGTATAAATGCCACATTTTTTTTATCCATTCGTCTATTGAAGGGCATCTAGGTTGGTTCCACAGTCTTGCTATTGTGAACTGTGCTGCTATGAACATCGATGTAGCAGTGTCCCTGTAGCATGCTCTTTTTAGGTCTTTAGGGAATAGACCAAGAAGGGGAATAGCTGGGTCAAATGGTGGCTCCATTCCCAGCTTTCCAAGAAATCTCCATACTGCTTTCCAAATTGGCTGCACCAATCTGCAGTCCCACCAGCAATGTACAAGTGTACCCTTTTCCCCACATCCTCGCCAGCACTTGTTGTTGTTTGACTTCCTAATGGCTGCCAATCTTACTGGAGTGAGATGGTATCTTAGGGTGGTTTTGATTTGCATTTCTCTGACAGCTAGAGATGTTGAGCATTTTTTCATGTACTTGTTGATTGACTGTATGTCCTCCTCTGTGAAGTGTCTGTTCAGGTCCTTGGCCCATTTGTTGATTGGGTTGTTTGTTCTCTTATTGTCTAATTTTTTGAGTTCTTTGTATACTCTGGATATTAGGGCTCTATCTGAAGTGTGAGGAGTAAAGATTTGTTCCCAGGATGTAGGGTCCCTATTTACCTCTCTTATTGTTTCTTTTGCTGAGAAAAAACTTCTTAGTTTGAGTAAGTCCCATTTGTTGATTCTAGTTATTAACTTTTGTGCTATGGGTGTCCTATTGAGGAATTTGGAGCCCGACCCCACCGACTGTAGATCGTAGCCAACTTTTTCTTCTATCAGACGGCGCGTCTCTGATTTGATATCAAGTTCCTTGATCCATTTTGAATTCACTTTTGTGCATGGCGAGAGAAAGGGATTCAGTTTCATTTTGTTGCATATGGATTTCCAGTTTTCCCAGCACCATTTGTTGAAGATGCTATCCTTCCTCCATTGCATGCTTTTAGCCCCTTTATCAAATATAAGATAGTTGTAGTTTTGTGGATTGGTTTCTGTGTCCTCTATTCTGTACCATTGGTCCACACGCCTGTTTTGGTACCAGTACCATGCTGTTTTTGTTACTATTGCTCTGTAGTATAGTTTGAAGTCTGGTATCGCTATACCGCCTGATTCACACTTCTTGCTTAGCATTGTTTTTGCTATTCTGGGTCTTTTATTTTTCCATATGAATTTCATGATTGCTTTCTCTATTTCTACAAGAAATACCATTGGGATTTTGATTGGCATTGCATTAAACCTATAGAGAACTTTTGGTAATATCGCCATTTTGATGATGTTAGTTCTGCCTATCCATGAACAGGGTATATTTTTCCATCTTCTAAGATCTTCTTCTATTTCTCTCTTTAGGGTTCTGTAGTTTTCATTGTATAAGTCTTTCACCTCTTTTGTTAGGTTGATTCCCAAGTATTTTATTTTTTTTGAAGATATTTTGAATGGAGTGGTTGTCCTCATTTCCATTTCAGAGGATTTGTCGCTGATATACAGGAATGCCTTTGATTTATGCGTGTTGATTTTAAATCCTGCCACTTTGCTGAATTCATTTATTAGCTCTAATAGTTTCTTTGTAGAGCCTTTTGGGTCTGCTAGATATAGAATCATATCATCTGCAAATAGTGATAATTTAATTTCTTCTTTTCCTATTTTTATGCCTTTAATTTCTTTCGTCTGTCTAATTGCTCTGGCCAGTGTTTCGAGAACTATGTTGAAGAGAAGTGGAGAGAGAGGGCATCCCTGTCTTGTTCCAGATTTTAGAGGGAATGCCTTCAGTTTTTCTCCATTCAGAATAATGCTAGCCTGAGGCTTAGCATAGATTGCTTTTACAATATTGAGGTATGTTCCTGTTATCCCTAGTTTTTCTAGAGTTTTGAACATAAAGGGATGCTGTACTTTGTCAAATGCTTTTTCCGCATCTATCGAGATGATCATATGGTTCTTATTTTTAAGTCTATTGATGTGGTGAATAACATTTATTGATTTCCGTATATTGAACCAGCCTTGCATCCCAGGGATGAATCCTACTTGATCATGGTGTACAATTTTTTTGATATGTTTTTGTATCCGATTCGCCAGAATTTTATTGAGGATTTTTGCATCTAGGTTCATTAGAGATATTGGTCTGTAGTTTTCTTTCTTTGAAGTGTCTTTGTCTGGTTTAGGTATCAGGGTGATGTTGGCCTCATAGAATGAATTTGGAAGTTCTCCCTCCTTTTCTATTTCCTGAAGTAGCTTGAAAAGTATTGGTATTAGTTCTTCTTTAAAGGTTTTGTAAAATTCTGCTGTATACCCATCGGGACCTGGGCTTTTCTTAGTTGGTAGTCTTTTGATGGTTTCTTCTATCTCCTCAATTGATATTGGTCTGTTTAGGTTTTCTATATCCTCCTGACTCAATCTGGGCAGATCATATGACTTAAGAAATTTATCTATGCCTTCACTATCTTCTAATTTATTGGAGTATAAGGATTCAAAATAGTTTTTGATTATCTTCTGTATTTCTGAAGTGTCTGTTGTGATATTGCCTTTTTCATCCCGTATGCTAGTAATTTGAGTTCTCTCTCTTCTTCTCTTCACTAGCATCGCTAAGGGTCTGTCGATTTTGTTTATTTTTTCAAAGAACCAACTTTTAGTTTTGTCAATTTTTTCAATTGTTTCTTTTGTTTCGATTTCATTAATTTCAGCTCTGATTTTAATTATTTCTTGCCTTCTACTTCTTTTGCTGTTGTTTTGCTCTTCTTTTTCAAGGATTTTGAGATGAAGTATGAGATCATTTATTTGTTGGTTTTTTCTTTTTTTAAGGAATGAACTCCAAGCAATGAATTTTCCTCTTAGAACTGCTTTCAATGTGTCCCATAGATTCCGATATGTTGTGTCTGTGTTTTCATTTATCTCTAAGAATTTTTTAATTTCCTCCTTGATGTCTTCTATAACCCATTGATCATTCAGTAACCTATTGTTCATTCTCCAATTGATGTATGCTTTTTCCTTCCTTCTTTTATCGTTGATTTTCAGTTTCATTCCATTATGATCAGATAAGATGCATGGTAATATCTCTACTCCTTTATATTGTCTAAGAGTTGCCCTGTGACATAATATATGATCTATTTTTGAGAAGGATCCATGTGCTGCTGAGAAAAAAGTGTAACTGCTTGATGTTGGGTGGTATACTCTATATATGTCAATTAGGTCTAGGTTATTAATAGTGTTATTGAGTTCTATAGTTTCCTTATTCAACTTTTGTTTGGAAGATCTGTCCAGTGGCGAGAGAGGTGTGTTGAAGTCTCCCATGATTATGGTGTGGTGGTCTATTAGACTCTTGAACTTGAGAAGAGTTTGTTTGACGAACATAGCTGCACCATTGTTTGGGGCATAAATATTTATGATTGTTATGTCTTGTTGGTGTATGGTTCCCTTAAGCAGTATGTAGTGTCCCTCTTTATCTCTTTTGATTAACTTTGGCTTGAAATCTATTTTATTTGATATGAGTATGGACACGCCTGCTTGTTTCCGAAGTCCATATGAGTGATATGATTTTTCCCAACCTTTCACCTTCAGCCTATGTATGTCTTTTCCTATCAAATGCGTCTCCTGTAGGCAGCATATTGTTGGGTCTTGTTTTGTGATCCATTCTACTAGCCTGTGTCTCTTAATTGGTGAGTTTAAGCCATTAACATTTAGGGTTATTATTGAGATATGGGTTGTTCTTCCAGCCATATTTGTTTATTTCTGTTACTAAACATTGTTTGTTTTCCTCTTTGATTGTTTCCCCCCCCCCTTTACTGTCCTACCTCCCACTGTTGGTTTTCATTGTTATTTTCCATTTCCTCTTCCTGTAATACTTTGGCTAGGATGTTTTGAAGAGATGGTTTTCTAGCTGCGAATTCTTTAAACTTTTGTTTATCGTGGAAGGTTTTAATTTCATTCTCCATCCTGAAGCTTAATTTCGCTGGATACACAATTCTTGGTTGGAACCCATTATCTTTCAGTGTTTGAAATATGTTATTCCAGGATCTTCTAGCTTTCAGAGTCTGTGTTGAAAGATCAGCTGTTATCCTGATTGGCTTGCCCCTAAATGTAATCTGCTTCCTTTCTCTTGTAGCTTTTAAAATTCTCTCCTTATTCTGTATGTTGGGCATCTTCATTATAATGTGTCTAGGTGTGGATCTCTTATGATTTTGCACATTCGGCGTCCTGTAGGCTTCTAGGATTTGGGATTCTGTCTCATTCTTCAAGTCTGGGAAGTTTTCTTGTATTATTTCATGGAATAGACTGCTCATTCCTTTGGTTTGGAGCTCTGTACCTTCCTGTATCCCAATGACTCTTAAGTTTGGTCTCTTAATGTTATCCCATATTTCTTGGATGTTCTGCTCATGGTTTCTTAACAGTCTTGCTGAGCTGTCTATGTTCTTTTCCAGTTGAAATACTTTGTCTTCATTGTCTGATGTTCTATCTTCTAAGTGTTCTACTCTGTTGGTAGTATTCTCCATTGAGTTTTTAAGTTGGTTTATTGCTTCCTGCATTTCTAGGATTTCTGATTGCTTGTTTTTTATAACCTCTATCTCCCTGTATAGTTGATCCTTTGCTTCCTGGATTTGTTTGCGTAATTCGTTGTCGAAGTGATCTTTCATTGTCTGATTTTGCTGTTTAATGTCTTCCTTGATACTCCAGATCATCTGAAGCATGTATATCCTGAATTCTTTATCTGACATTCCATCTGCTGCAGCTGTTACCTCTTCTAAAGTTGCGTTGACCTGCATTGCTTGTGGTCCTTTCTTTCCTTGTCTTTTCATACTGCTTGCGTATCTTTCCTGCAGGTGCGGGCGGCGGCTCTGCTCTCTCCTTATTCCAATTGGGGTGTCGTGGCTACCACGCCGGCAGGTCACTGGGCCTGTTCTGGGAGCTGGTGGCGGCTCTGTTCTGTCCCTACTCCAATTGGGGTGACGTGTCTGTCGTACCAGCAGGCCACTGGGCCTGTCCTGCTGGTCGGTCGCAGATCTGCCCACCTTTCGGGCACGAGTGGAGGCTCTGCTTTGCCCCTACTCCAATTGGGGTGTCGTGACTACCCCGCCTGCAGGATGCTGGGTCTGTTCCTGGCAAGGGAGGCGACTCTGCTCTGTCACTACTCCAATTAGGGTGGTGTTTGTACCCCGCCGGCAGGGTCCTGGGCCTGATCTGCCGGTCTGTTGTAGGTCTGCCTACCTTGAAGGCGCGGGCGGCGGATCTGCCCTGCCCCTCCTACCACGCCTGCGGACCCCTGGGCCTGATCTGCAGGTTGATCACTGGTCTGCTCACCCTGCGGGCACGGGTGGCGGTTCCGCTCCACCCCCACTCCAATTGGGGTCACGTGACCACCACACCGGCAGGGCCTGATCCGGGCGTGGGATAAGGATCTGCTCTGCCCCTACTCGAGTTGGGGTGACGTGTGTACCACACTGGCAGGCCACTGGGCCTGACCCGCCAGGCTGTCACAGGTCTGTTTACCTTGCAAGCGCGAAGGGCGGCTCTGCCCTGCCCCTCCTACCACGCCCATGTACTACTGGGTCGTGGGTCTGC
This sequence comes from Marmota monax, assembly GCF_021218885.2. Lineage (NCBI taxonomy): Eukaryota > Metazoa > Chordata > Mammalia > Rodentia > Sciuridae > Marmota > Marmota monax. The sequence goes on from NW_026692781.1 coordinate 23,898,488, forward strand.
CCACCTGGTGGGTGTGGGTGGCGGCTCCGCTCCGCCCCCTCTCCAATTGGGGTCACGCGGTCACCACGCTGGCGAGCCGCTGGGCCTGCTCCGGGGGCTGGCGGCGGCCCGGCTCCTTCCCTCCGGCTCGAGGACAAATTGAGGAGACTCGGGTGACTGAGCCTCACCCCCCTTACCAGAAGACCAACTGCTTATGTCACCGCTGGTATTGATGAAGATCTCTCCTCCACCGCTTTCTGCTGACATCAGATCTCTGCCATGTTGGTATCCTATGCGAATGGCAGCATTTCGTTCCCCTTGCCAGGCAACCCAAGCAATGGGTGAGTCCTGACCTGCCCTCAGCAGGACCCGGACCGAGACACAGTTTCCGCGGGCTCCTAGCCCCGGTCCAGGGAAGTTCCGGGAGCCGGAACTCGGCCGCTCCGTGCTCGGTGTAAGCTCCTATAAGTGTAGGCTCCAAGAAGCAGCCCCCGCGGGCTCAGTTCCGGGAGCCGGAATTCGGCCGCTTAGTGTTTGGTGTATGCTCTGATAGTAGCAGGGTCCAAGAAGCAGCCTCCGCGGGCTCCGCAGCCCTGAGCCAGGGCGGTTCCGGGACGGTTCCGGGAGCCGGAACTCGGCCGCTCTGTGCTCGGTGTAAGCTCCTATAAGTGTAAGCTCCAAGAAGCAGTCCCCGCGGGCTCAGTTCCGGGAGCTGGAATTCGGCTTCTTGGTGTTTCGTGTTTGCTCTGATATTAGCAGGGTCCAAGAAGCAGCCTCCGCAGGCTCCGCAGCCCGGAGCCAGGGCGGTTCCGGGACGGTTCCGGGAGCCGGGACTTGGCCGCCCCGCGCTCCGTGTTCACTCCGATAAGATCAGATTTTAAGAAGCCCCCAGGCGCTGAACCCTAGCAATCTGTCTGCAAGCCGCAGGCGAATTGCAGCCTGAAATTACCTGTTCTATGGCTGAATGAGCTGCGGTCAGTCAAAAACAGGTGTGGTGACGTCAGTTTACCAACATGGTGGCTGCTGGCCTCCTCTGTGGTCTGACCGGTGTGGAGAACCGAGATGGACCGCTTCCTTCCCCGTCTCGAACCCAGAATTCAGCCCTGAGTGCGGTGCTTGCGCGGCTGGCAGAAACTGCAGCGCTGTAACCCTGCGTCTCTATCCCAGCGCGCCTTGCAGACTCTAGCCGCGGGGCGATTTGCTGAATAAGCAGTTTTACCCTCCGTGCGACAAACCTCTCGCGTTTGAGTCCCCGTAGCCGATCCTCATGCGATGGAAATCCTTCCTCCAGGTTCCGGCGCACCCCACTATTGCTGGAAATTCCTAACAAGATATCCTTTAGCCGTCCTGACTTGTCATACTCCCACACAGTGAAGCAGCACACGGGGGTAATGCACTCCCCTCGCCGCCATCTTCCCTCCTATTTTTTTTCTTTAGTGAGCTTATAAACACAAAAATATTCTCCATCCCTCACTTCTTGGATATGCACTGAAGAAAAAAAAAAAAACCTCAAAATCATTTTTAAAATGTGAAAACTCAGCTGAGTGGGTGATATAGCTTAGTTCATGACAAACTGAGTCCACCGGGGAGAAAAGTATTGAAGAATAAATAGTGAAGAGTAGAAACGTGTTTCTGAAACTTTCTAGGGGCTCTATTGGCTTCTTCCTAAGGCCCACTATTCCATATTTCCTGCCACCCCTTCACTGGAAACCGAAGCCTCAGGCAGGGTGTCCTTATAACTTCACAGAACTGAGGAAACTAATAGCACTTCACTTACTTCTTGAAAAGGTTGTAGATCAAGAAGGTCACTCTTTCTAGCAGGTGCATTCTTTGCAGTGGGATAGGGTCACCTTCATATGTCATTTTGGTAGATTGTTCCTCTAACTTCTCCAATTGCCTTCTGAGTTGGAAGAGACTTTCTGCCAATAGGGTAAAGCTATTGAACAGCACATGATAGTTTTTCCACTTAATAATCAAGCATTTTAACAATTGATCATATTTTTGCAAAACTTAAATTAATAAGTAATTATCAAATTAATTAAGTGAATCACGTAATTTCAGTAAGGCTAGTGGAAGTTCTTTATTTTTATTTTCCTAATACATTTCTTCTTGAATATGCATCATCTATGTTAAATATTTTTAGATTCATACTTTAAATTATGGCAATCACTTATGAAATTTCATCAGTATCTGGAATTGCATCCCTTTCAGTTAGCCTTTGTTTAAGCCCATTAAGCATAAATATATCAATATGGCACTCAGTTAAAGGCAAAGAAAGAGCAAAGTTAAAGCTATAAAATGCATGACATGAAGAAAGTTATGTGTAAGAATACTGATGAGAAAAAAAATGTAAAACTGACCTCCCCTCCATGCATGTATATTACAAGTTCCTCTGGCAAAAGGTAAATAGAATTTAAAAATGCTTGCTTCTGATATGTGCTTAGAGTTCTACTCACTATGTGGTGATTTGACCTCAAAAATAGAGATGGGGCTTGGGCCAGAAAAATAGGAAAGATTAAGAACACTTGAAATGGACAAGCAAGAGGCCTCCAGCTAGAGGAGGAGGAACATCTTACCAGACTTCAGAGGTTCACCTGGCCCACAACAGCTCTTTCTAAATACCATGCATGAAAGATTATGGAAGAGCTGTCCAGTCTCTGCTGGGTTTTGGTCTCAGCACCATTACATTTTAAATTCTTTATTACTCCCTTTATTATTTTGTTTTCACAACAACAGAGAGTACTGTGGGTTTAGAGAATCAAAGTAACTCCCCAAGGAAAATAATATGTTTTAAAATGAGCCCAACTCCTTACATTTCTTAAGAAACAGGCCTGGCTGGGCAGAGCTTTTAGTGAGGGGTCCCCAGTTACTTACTATGTGTTTCCATTTGTATTAAAGTGTACTTTAAAAAAGCAACTTGAGATTTTTAACTGTACATTTTTGCTTCTCATCATACTTTCCAATTGTTCTCTCAGACAGTTTTATTTTATATTTATGAGGTGGAAAACCCTATCAACATTTTTATCTTCTAATGAGAGGGTATGCATGTGTGTACACCCAGCTGGTGGATGCCATGCCGTGCTAACCGCTTGACATTTTATAAACTTATTTTTTAATTGAAAAATAAAAATTGCATATGCTTATAGCATATAATATGAAGTTTTGATATATTTACACACTGTGGGAAGGCTAAATTGAAGTTAAATAATATATATTACCTCACCTATTTTGGGGGGTTTGAAAAACCTAAAATCTACTTTCTTAGCAACTTGCAAGTTATAATAAATCATTAACTACCATCTCCACATTGTATAGTAAATATCTTGAACTATTTTTTCCTCTCTACCTGAAATTTTGTATCCTTTGACCAACAAAGAACATTTTCTTAACAAAATAAATGTCTGTTAAAAACACAGAACTCATGTTTAACTCTGGTATCTTAAGACATATTTAAAAAGTTGAGATATCTGTTTTCAGGATTTTGAAGCTAAACATTGATTATATCATTAAAGAAAATGTATTACTGGTTTCCAAATCTCATTTGTGATTGGTATTTTGTTTGTACAAAATAAGCAATTCTTATGCATTCTGCAGATGCTTCATTCTTCCCCCAAAGGAATGAGGATCCAGAGCACTGACAACAATTCCATCTTCATGTCCAACTGTAGGGCTCTCAGCTGCTAATAAGCCAAGCCACCTATAAGCTACATGTCAACCTGCATTCTCCAGCTGGGTGACACTGTTTTCTACTTCCTGTGGTTTTCACTAGAAACTAAAGTCAATTCGCTTTACCAGTTTTGAAGCTGGTCGAGCCCGTTGTGGAGTGGACCTCCTATGCAGGCGATCTGCTGCCGCCTCTTCCAGTCCTGTAGCTCCTCTATCAGCATGCTGTTCATGAGCAAGTCTGTTTCATTTACTATCTGTGTCATCTTGCTGAGTGTTTCCTAAAAACAAAGGTGAGGACCAATAGGCTTTCACAAGAACAACCAGAGTTGCTCACAATTTAGCTTATAAAACAATTGGATCTAGTTAAAAGCCTGGGCAAAGGCTTGGTTAAAATTTTGACCAAACATTTTATTAAATACTAGCTTTTATTTGCTATAGCACTGTCTTTTAAACAACCAAATTATTGCATCTAGAGAACATCATAAGGAAAGAAAAATGACCACAGCTTAACATCCTCCTAAAGACATTTCAGTATAAATATGTTAAATTGGTAACTTCTGTGATAATATTGAATCATGGATTCAGAAACCATATATTTATATTTTAAAGTGAAGTTTATAAGTGTAATTAATTTTTTAAAAATATGATTATCCATTTATTTGCAAATGTACTGGCTAAAATTTGAGTCTTTCTGTGTTAATTTGTATTAGGACTTTATTTGGATCTGGGGAGGCAATGTGGAGAATCATAACTTTCCAAGGCCTAGACTGGGTTAAAAAATGTGAGTTTCTGTCCTGGATTTTCCACAATCTATATGAATTCAGAAAAAGCATTTAATATTTTTGGAACTTGGTCTTCTCATCCATGCAGTCAAGTGAGTGGGTTAAATTATTTCCAATGTTCCCCCCCTTTTCCCTAAAACGTTATTTCTAGAGTAGAATATTTGATGGCATGTATAAAATGTGTAGTATAGACATACAAACTTAGTGCTTTATGCAAATTACACTAAGTTTAACCTTGGATTAACTATATACATGCTTAAAATCTGATGGAGAATTGTTTAAATTTATGATTAATTTAAAGTGAAAATAAATTTTAAACTTTTTAATATCCATGCAAATTTCTGAATAACAAAAAGAAATGGAGCTCAACTTTTAGAAATGAATTATTGATTCATCATTTTATGATTAAATATCAGTTGCATTTTCTTTCAAAAAGAGGTAGAAAGTTGAAATAGAGGTATGTCTCCTCTTGGAAAGTATTTAATTGAATTAGAAAAAAACAGTTTTCTCTTCTTTGCACAGTGATCAGATTGAATATGTCTGGTTGCCAACAAATTATTCTAAAATCTAAGAAATTTCTTAACAGTGTTATATCTCAGAGTAGAAACCAAAACACTTATTTTCCCAATAAAATTTCGGTAGCCATCAAGTAATTGTTTAATTATACATGTGTACTAGAACCCACCTCAGCATATTATGTATAGCCAAAAAAACAACTATGTGTGAAATACTGTAAAAAAAAATTTGAGTAAATTTCCACCTTGAAATTAATGATGCCTACAATAAATGTATCATGGAAAAATAGATAAATGAATAAATAATAAAAATTAAAATATTTTTTAAAAAAAGCCCTAAAGAAGTTCAGCTTTGTAAAATTACTACAGGAAAATGGCCAACAGCTAAGTACTATTCCTAGAAACCCTTTGGTGTTCAGAATGGGAGCAAATTTTTACCACACGCACATCAGATAGAGCACTAATCTCCAGGATATATACAGAATTAAAAAAACTTAACACCAAAACAACAAATAACCCAATCAATAAATGGGCTAAGGAACTAACAGCCACTTCTCAGAAGAAGATATACAATCGATCAGCAAATATATGAAAAAATGTTCAGCATCTCTAGCAATTAGAGAAATGCAAATCAAAGCTACTCTAAGATTTCCTCTCATTCCAGTTAGAATGGCAGTTATTAAGTACAAACAACAAGGGACTGAGGTTGTGGCTCAGCAGTAGAGCACACGCCTAGCAGTGCGAGGCGCTGAGTTCAATCCTCAGCACCACATAAAAATAAAAACAAGTAAAAATAAAGGTATGTGTCCAACTAAAAAATATTTTTAAAAAGAATACAAGCAACAATAAGTGTTGGTGAGAATGTGGGGGAAAAGGCACACTCACATTACTGGCAGGACTGCAAATTGGTGCAACCAATCTGGAAAGCAGTATGGAGATTCCTTAGACCCAGCTATCCCACTCCTTGGTTTATACCCAAAGGACTTAAAAACAGCATTCTATAGTGATGATAGCAATGTTCATAGCAGCACAATTCACAATAGCTAAATTGTGGAAACAACCTAGATGCCCTTCAATAGATGAATGGATAAAGAAATTGTGGTATATATACACAATGGAATATTACTCAGCATTAAAAGAGAATAAAATAATGGTATTTGCAGGTAAATGGATGGAGTTGGAGAGTATCATGCTAAGTGAAGTAAGCCAATCCTCAAAAACCAAAGGCCAGATGTTTTCTTTGATAAGTGGATGCTGATCCATAATTGGTGTGGCAGGGAGCATGGGAGGAATGGAGGAACTTTGGATAGGGCAAAGGGAGGAAGGGGAAGGGGCACAGAGATAGGAAAGATGGTAGAATGAGATGAACATAATTACCCTAGGTACATGCATGAAGACATGAATGGTGTGACTCTACTTTGTGTACAGAGAAATGAAAAATTGTGCTTCCTTTGTGTACTATGAATCAAAGTGCATTCTGCTGTCATGTATAATAAATTAGAACAAATAAATTAATTAATTTTTTAAAAAAGAATCTAAGAGCTCAATTCTTTTCAGTAGGAGTGGGTTTAGGAAAAGGAGAAAAATAGATAAATGGTCAAATTAAAATTCTTCACTAACCTTTCTCTTAAAGTCCAGGCTATTAAGCATTTCTTGCAGCGTCAACACTTCCTGATTCATCAGGGCATTATTTTTGTCACTCTGATCTGCAAAGGCAAAGAGATCAGATTTGGAATTCTCTCCACGGCGAAGCGCTCCACTTCTGAAAGTCCGTCTGCCTCAATCTGCTATCCTAAAGTGGCCTTGGGGAGGAGGAGGGCAGAGACTATTAAAGACTAAATGGGGCCACCAGAGTTGAGCTCCAAAAATTTTAGAAATAAAGAGGAAACTTTTAGAAATGAATTATTCTAAAATTTAGAAATTTCATTTCTAAAATGAAACACTTTATTCTTCATAATGTACATGCATGCAGCACTGAAAAAATATCAAAGTGACTCAAACATAATATATTAAGTTCAAAATAGTTTCATTGTTTAGTGTATTTTGCTCTTGTAAGTCCAAGAGCATGCTAATTTTGCCAGGATAATGACATCCAAGCATGCCTAAGAGGACTCCTTTATCTTCAACTCTTCACTGAATATTCCTTTTTTTTGTTGGTGGCGGGGTGGGAGGGGGGAGATAAAAAATGTTTGTAATGATTTCTTTGTGTGTACCTCTGCATTCAAGATAACCTTGGTTGTGTGATATAAATAAGAAAGGAAGGGAGCTTCTCTTTGTGCCCAGGATTAAATCATATTTTACTCTTTCAGCTCTTTATACATCCCTCTCTTCTCTGCTCTACTTATTCTTGGGAATCAAAAGTTACTGCCTTGGAGAGTAAGTTTTATCTACTGAGTCTCAAAAACTAATAAAACTAATTCTCTGCTTTCCATTTTTCTTGAAAAAAAAAAAAAGGCTGGCCCTTACAATAAAATCAGAAGTGAGACAGAGTGCTAAATTAAGAAAAATGTCTAAAATGAAACAAAACAAAAATGGTGGATCATGGGGAGATGTGCAATAAGCAAACATCATATTACTTAATTTGAACATTAAATTTTATTGATATAACAAATGATTGTTCATACCACCCATTCATGTCCATAAAATGAGGGTTGGGGATACTGATCTGATTTGTGTAATTGTGTAGAACAACATTGTGGCAAATTTCTCAACAAAGGAGCTCCTTTCTGTTCATATTAGTTCACAACTTCTTAGACCTTATATGTAGAAAAATCTTCCATATGCAGCACTTTTCTACTGAAAACTTCATTCAGATCGTCACCATAATTTGTTTCCCTTATATTTAATTTCACTTATAACAGGGTGGGATGAACAAAATAAGTAGTTGTAGATTTGAATGATAAAAATAATCACTTTTTATTTTTCATAATGCACATGAAGCAATGAAAACATTAAAGTGACTCAGATCATAATGTATTAAGTTCAAAATAGTTTAATTGTTTAGCATATTTTGCTATGTGCTAATTCTTAATGTTGGTAGTTTACACATGAAATTTGAGATAAGGTTGTCTTCAGGAAACTTTAATGCTTTGTTAAATTTACAGTGGTTCTAAACCCTTTTAGGAGCATAGATTCCTTTGATAACATATTAAACCCATGTTTGTGCTATTTCTTCTGAGGGGAAAAATAGTATGAACAAATAATCATAGACATTTTGAATGATATTTCATGGAAGTCAAGACTTTCTGAAGATGCTAGGAAGAACACCCAAAATACCTCACCCCACACTTACAAAAAGTTAGACATTTTATCACAATCATCCATACTTCCATCAATATACATCTTAAGATAACATTTTAGTAGTTAAAGGTGATTACAGAAATTAAAGGTTTCTATCTGGTTTATTAACTTTTAAGTTATTTTGAAATAATTTTATAATTATAAAAATGCTACAAAAATATTAGAGTTCCCAGTATCCTACATTGTTGGACATAAGGACAGTAAAATAATCAAAACAAATGAACTAACATGACCGAAATCCCATCAACTAGTCCAGACCTAACTAGAATTTCACCAGTTGTCCTCATAATTGCAGCATACTTTAAACTATCAATCTGTTAGTACTGTTAAATCTTAGCTATTGTGAATAATTTAGTATTTCCTTTCCATTTCTTAAAAAATTTAATTGTAAATAACCTCACTATTTAACAACAGAGCCAAATAATTTCTAGTGTACTTTTATTTTGATATTTATACAATTATTATACTTTCGAATAATTTTTGATATATGGGGAAATAATTTAAAATAAAATGAGTAAAAATACAGTCAGTATACAAAACTATATATATGCAGTCTCATTTTTCGAAAGTCAGTAGACAAGTATGTATACAAACAGAAAAGGCTGCAAGAAAATACATTTCAACAGTTTACCTTTAGATTTTGAAATTTCATGGGATTTTTATTTAATGCATTTGCCTATTTTTCATTTTTCTTAAAAAGCACATTTCTATTTTGTAATTCTAGAAATGATATTTAAAAAATTCACCAGGGATACTAGTCATGCCCTGATCATATTAGGCAATTAATATTTTTATTGCTTGTGATTGGGACATTTTTGATTCTTTAGGAAAATGTTCTTATTTTTGAAAGATGCATGTTGAAAAGTAGGTGTGATTTCTTATGTACTTTATAATTTGCTTTGAATTGATTGGTTAAAAGATCTATATATTTATATGTAGAGAGAAGAAAGAATCAAAAACAAAGAAATACTCATTCCTTGCCTACATTTTGCCTTAAAAGAAAAAAAAAAAAAGGCTTCCCTAGGGAAGTAGATCAACTTTGTTAAGTACAGAAGAAACCTTGTCATTCAGCCTTTATATCCTTAGGTAGAGTTATAGACAAAACAAAAACTTACCCATTGTCTGAATTGTTTTATACCTGTAGTCAAATTCATCTTGAAGGTCTTCTAGGTATTTGGCATCTTGTTCTGTCATCTTTATGCAAAAGAATATATACTCACTCAAAAGAAAGCATTGAAGGATGTTGCAGTGTTTAAGCACATCCAAGAAACAGCATCATAAGTACCTTTAAATATTACACTGGTACTTCCAGTCTCCAACACCATCCAAGGACACTGAACCTATATTTCTGAAAATCTAATTCATGTGAAAGTTGAATAACACTGGAATAACCAGGTCAAATTAGCTCTTCCTACTATTTTATTCCTTACCGCTTATTTGGAAATCTTTTGGTGTCTTATTTCCCATTTCTCAGGTGACACTGCTCCTATCATCTTTTTCTTTTAAACTAGAGAAAATGGGTACTTTGGCTTTTCTATCTCTGGATTAATGTACCAATGATCACTTTTTGCTTAATCTCCTTTCAAATATGCTAAAATAGATGACAATTCAACCTAATTTTAAAAAAATTTCTACCTAAAATATACCTGTGTTTTCTCCAGGATTTTTCTGTCTTTGAGATTTTTGGTTTTATTTTCTTTTAAATTGGTGATGTTTTCTTGCTCCATCATATTGGTTATTAAATGTCAAGATCTGGGATAAAGGCTTTTTGTGTATTATCTAATTTAGACTTCACCTCTCTCATAGGTAGGAAAGGAAGAAGCAGAGGCTTCAAGGTGTAAAAGGTCTCACTTGTCCAAGGTCACATGGCTTCGCTGTGAAGAGTTTTGTGGGAAAGTCTGGCAGTTTGACTCTGGTCCTAACTCAAAACCAGACAACTTGCTTCTTAGATTTAAGACTACTTTCCTTTCTTAGACAGTCAAAAGATTCTACTGCCTACTTATTTCAATTAGTTTTCTCTAAGGAAAGACTCATCTGCCCCCCAAAAGATGCATGTAAACACACATCAGCCTCCATGAATTCCAAATTTTAGTTAATTAAATTATTGGTTAAGAAAAGCATCAATGGGCTGGGGTTGTGGCTCAGAGGTAGAGTGCTCGCCTAGCATGAGTGAGGCACTGGGTTCAATCCTCAGCACCACATAAAAATAAAATAAAGATATTGTGTTCACTTATAACTAAAAATAAAATAAAATAAAAGTATCAAATTTGGGGTCAGAGTCTGAATTTGAGTTGCAACTCCATGATTTATTAACTTGTAAGAACTTCGAGCAAATGTTTTTGCACTTCACTTTCTTCATCTGTAAAATGGGGTGGGGCAGACTAGGGGAGGGAGGAAGGTGAATAACAATAACTACCCTCATGATAATTACGATCACATGAGTAAAATGAGTAATAAGATCACATGAGTTAAACTGCTCATAATAGTGCCATGTTCCAAACAAACGATCTATAAGCTTTAGCCATGATCACTCTTCTCCCTGCTTGTTATCTCACTCTAAAGTGATGTTCTTGACAATTCTAAATCTTAGAAAAGAAACAAAGTCAGAGTTATTGACTACACAGTATATTGTCTACATAACAATAATAGCTAAGACTTTTGGAGTCAACTTGGCTATGCCTCAACCTTATATACATCCTTCTTTCAGCCACAGGCAAAGTAACTTATTTCCACTTTCCTAGGAGGCTGTCCAGGCACAAAAATCATAGTAATAAAGACTCAAGCTAGAATTCAAATCCAGTCTAGTCTAACTTCAAAGTCTTCACTATTTCTTTTCACTACATTTCAATACCACTCTCGGCTTTTAATTTTAGTGTTAAATTTTGGAAGGAGCAACAAACTTTGGAAGGCTGTAGGTTACTAAAAGTCAGGGAACCCACATACTGGGAAAACGTAACAAAATAAAATAGGATAGCTTTAAAGCAGAGGTATATGACAGCTCCATGTTTTGAACTCAAAATTAATTAAAAGCTAAAAGAAGGCAATATCTTTCAGAATCTTCTAATGCAAAGCATATCAAAAGGAATGAAAAGTATATTAAACTATAACTCCAAAAAGTCAATGCTGAGGTAATTAAAAGGCTTTCAGATATTGTCATCGGTGATTGTGAAACCTGAAAACTGCTAGCAATAACCTGCAAAAGCTCTCTTGATGTCTGAGAAGCCTTATAGGAGTATCATGTACCAAAACATTCCACAGAGAGATGGAGTTTCTGGACTAAGTGGGGCAAGTGCATTGATGGGAAAGTACTGCTTTGCCTCTATGTCAGGCAAGTCTTTCTGGGATCAGGATAAGGTACCTGGGATTTATGGAGGGAGTGCTAGGAGAATGGACATGCAGGAGAGGGACAGGGAGGGGCAAGGAGCTAAGAAAGTACATGGTTTTCACTGCAGTCTGGTTTGGTTTTTTCCCATAAGAAAACCAGGAGCATGATCTGCACCATATTCCAATATGAGGCAAGGGGTCCTGGCCTTTCCTCCCTTGTCACTTAGTCATTTCTCAAGGTGGCCCAGAACTCTGTAAAGGCAATTCCAGAGAAGCCCTTAGCAGGGAACACTCACAGCAGCTGGGGATGATGCATGGACCTGGGGAAATGATCTGGTTAGGGCTCCAAAGGGTAGGCCTCTGTTGTACCATGCTTCTCAGGAATTAAAAAGAGTTTGAGGGGCTGAGGATGTAATTCCGTGGTAGAGCACTTGCCTAGCATGCTCAAGGCCCTGGGTTCGATTTCCAGGGTGGATTAAAAAAAAAACAAAGGAAATTGTGTTCTATGCAAAACCTGTCTAAGTACTTGATTAATGTGCTTAAGTATTCTTACTATAATAAAATAATCACTCTCTGCCTTTAATCACTTGTAGAACCAGTAGATACCTTGGTTTTATAATGTGCAAAGGCCTTTTGCCTCAGGTCTATTTTGAGAAACTGATTCCTTCCTGTTATAGTGTAAGAGAAGCTTTTGCAGGCCTGCTTTAATTATGGAGAATCACTAAATCAGAAGTCTAAAAGTAAATGCTTAGAAATACTGTCACTTGACCCCTAGGCTTACTATCAGACAATATATGCATGGGCCAGTTTATCTTTTTTATTTATAGTTTATTTAATTTTATGGAATTCTAATTTTTGAAATAAAAAGAAATGGATGCTATGTTTTAGAAAGGAAAATTAGCATTTTATTTTATATCCAAAATAGTGGAAAGTTAGTCCTATTTAAGATTTTTTTTTCTAGATTAATGAAATTAATAAATCTCTGACAAGACTGATTTGGGGAATAAAAGAAAATACAATTTGTCAGTATCATACCAAGGTGTGACAGCATTATAGATTCTACATATATTCAAAGAATAATAAGGAATCTTATGAACAACTTTATGCCAATAAAGACAATTTAGGTGAAATGGAGATATTTCTTGAAAAGCACAAATTACTCAAGTTTATTCAAGAAGAAACTAGATAATCTGATAGCTCTTTATCAGAGAAATTAAAGGGCTTCCCACAAAGAAATCCTCTCTATATAAACAGAGTATGTAAGGAATATTTATCATATTAATAAACTCTCCTTTGTGCACTGTATATACTAACTTTGGGCCTTCGGGAGGAAGGTGCACAGCTAACTGTGGGAGAAGAGAGGCTGCCCTTTCTAGACGTCTCAAAAGGTCTCACTCACCTGCACACTGTTTTTAATGGCAGACACTTTGTGCTCCACATTCCTCTGTCTTTCTGAAACTGAAGAACTTTGTAAGGATTTCTCCAGAGGTCCCTGGAAAGAGAAAATCTTGGAATTTCACTCATGTTGATAAAGTTGATTTATAATAAATGCCATATATATACTATATACTTTGGGTCAGTTTGATACAGAATATTACCTAGCCACTAAAAACTATGCTCAGGGGCACTGTGCTTAGCACACAGAGGGTCCAGGTTCAATTCCCAGCATAATAACAACAAAAATCATGCTATAAAAATATATTTAATGACAAACAGCATTAAATTTTAAGGAACTGAGCAGATTATAAAACATGAATATGATCTCAATTGCTTATGTTTGTATATAGGTATTATATATGTTTTTATTCACAAATGTATGAATATATGCAAAGATATGTAGACTCAAGTACCTATGATTGGAAGAAGACACACACCAAAATGTTATCAGTGTATTACCTCTGAATACTGAAATTGCAGTTGATTGTATGATTTTTAAAATGTTTCCTAATTTTCTAGAGCAGATCTTCATTCCTTAGATTTTACAAAACCAATACATGTAATTTAAAATCAGTATAGAGAAATTTCATTAAGTTGGACTTAAATTCACAACTGAGGATGTCCAGCCTGCTGTTATGGGATTTAGAACAAAAGGGGTTTACTAAAGAAAATGTAAAAATATGAATCTGGTTAAGCACAAAGATCAAGCAGCTTCTCCAAGCACCACTTCTTAGCCACTCTAGATCTGACACTGAGTATGTTCCTCAGATGGAAAGCTCTATAGGCAGCTAGAAGGGAGAGTGAAACATGCAGGCAGGCCCTTCACTTCCCAGTCCAGTGAGAAACAATGGTTAGGTTGATGACGCCATACCCAAACCCACAGCAAATCAGTGGAGGGACCTCAAGTGCAACCCATGTCCTTGACTCTTGGTCAGGTGCTTTTCACCTACACCACATTCTTCAGCTAGGTAAAGACTTTATAAAATTCTCTTTCTCTCATTTTGGTCTCTATTACTTGTCTACTTAGCTGAAATTTAAAAACTAGTGCTTCTTTCATGGTAGTATATGGTACTGGCAGATTATTTTCAGAGTGACATATATGAGCATTCACTCAAATTTGATATTTGTCATTGAGATGAACAACTCACACACACACACACACACACACACACACACACACACATACACGACTAGAGATTAAAGGGATACAAAAAGGACTGCCAAGAATGTATATGAGAACATCAAGTAGTCATGATGGCTTCTTAATTTTTAATCAAAAGACATTCAATCAAACTGAATGCACTTTAGAAACTTAATACAATGTTTAAATTAAACGAAAATGGCACTATCTTTCATATCTTCTACTAAAGCTATAACTTGACAATAACTAAGCCTGAGAATGGTTAATAGTTAAAAAGATATGTTTATTAGACCTTCAAAAATAAATGTAGTGCTATGATTTATTAAATCGTGAAGAATGTCATTTGGAAAATTGATTATTTATATTTTCTCTCCTTTTTCTAATAATTAACTGAAAAAGTATTTCTTAAAGGCTTCATTTATCCTTCTTCTTTGATGGGGGCTCTGAGGTCATTCAGATAGAGGGATAAAATATAACCTAAATAATACATTGGGGGCAAAGTACATTCAAACAATCAACAAGCAAGTATATTTATGGCATTTCTTTGGGACAAAATTTCTGCTGGTGAACAAGTTTAGATATATGAGGTAGGGAACAGCAAAGTACAGGAGGGTTTTAGTCAAGATCAGTCTGCAAAGATAGATGTAGCTGTGGAAGCAGAGTCCAAACTGTTAATTAGGAATTCAGGTGGTTACTATATTCCTAGATTGCTAGCAGAGTGTGGCTAGTGGAAGCAGAAAAGAATGTCTAGGGAAGATTCTAGAAAGAAACTCTGGAGAGACTTGGTAATTATCTCAACATGGCGGAGAGCAAAGGAATTACTAAAGACTGCGATTGCAAATGATGGAAAAAAAGGTCGGCACCACTCACAGGTGGAAGAAGCTGGTTTAGAAGTTAAAAACTTCCGTTGCACAGAAATTGAGTTCAAGGTGATAGCGGGATCACAAGTTCAGAAAATATTACCTGGACAGGCATGTTGGCTGCAGCCAATATTCTCCTCTCTTCCCTTAAACAGTTTGAAATAACCACAGCTACATGCATTGGATTTCCATGAAATTTTCCCTGAAAAAGAGTGAGCAAAAACAGCACAAGAGCTTAAGTATATTGCACAATAAGGAGATGTCCCTGCTTGAAAATAAACAATAATCTCCCAATAAGCATGTGAAATTAATTGGGATTTGTTCCAGTAATCTATTCCATTACAAAGTTATAGGAACTCATTGCAAAGGTAGACTCTTAACAAGAGTATATTGATCTCTTTGCCTGCAAAAAATCACTTTTATTGATTAATCATTGTTCTTAACCACCTCTTTAGGATAGATCCTAAACACACTCCAAAGGGTCAGTTTATTCTGGGTGTAGGGCATATTTTAAATACAGGAGTTACTTCCCTGTGAATTATCATGAACAAGGGTGGGCCTAGCCATGCACTTGTTAATTCTGTGCTTCATGCTTAAAACATTAATTTTTGTCCTTATTTGGTGGTGTTCATATTGACTAGCTCATAACTATATTAGGATACTCAAGTGAAACTGTAGTCACATTTCAGCAACAACATTTGTATGACATCTAAGCTACCACATCCTTTATTGCCAAGGTTAATGGTGCAGATATTGTTAACTGGCAACCCGTGGGCCTAATTTGGCCATCAGGTACATGTTGTAAATTAAAATACTTGGATCCCTTCAGGGGCATTATGTACCACCCACAATTGCCATAGTGCCCCCAATGAGTGAGCCTAGCACTCATTTATCTTACAAACAAGGCCTCCTCTGAGTTTTCTAGCCTTAATTTACAGAACTAATTGGAATAACACTATTATTTTAGTCATGTTAAACTTCTTTACTCAACTTTTTCCAAGGCAAGATTAGCAGAAGGCATAGCAGACAAATGCACTAATTTAGTTTCCCTCTACCCTCCTCTCTGAAGGTGGTACTAAACCCACGACATGGACAAAGGTCAATAGCAGGAAAAATAAAATAACAATCCACAAAGTGGAAAATTAACAATTAATAAAAAGTAGATTATGCAGACTGGCAAACCAAAGGGTATCTCTATGGGAAAAAATGAGTTTAGTAGTTAAATACACATTTTTATGGTTGTGACTGCTGACACAATTTTATCAGATGATGCATGTTAATTAACACTTCTATTTGTAAAGTGAGGGTAAATACCAACTCTCTGGATTCCTGCTCTTCAATATTCTGCAGTTTTTAAAACTTTTTTTTCTCTATAAACCAGAAATCTTCAAAAGAAAACAACGAAAATGAATTGACTGAAACTCAGAAGTTAAAGAAATGAAAATGATCCTATTTATTAAGCCCAGATTCTATGTCTCTGATTGTTGATGTTGGCAATTTCAGATTCTCTATTAGAATTTATTCCTGTTGTTAATTTTCCCATCTATTGATTTTAATTTCCTAAGAAAAACTGTGTTTTCTCATTTTGATTTCAATTTACTTAAAAAAAAATGGCATCATTAAAAAGAAAGGGCTTTTCCTAGGGTCATTTGGAACTTGAGAACTCATCCTAAGATGGGGAGTTCTCTACCACCTCAAGAATTACCAGTATTGGTCTTTATTTTTCTCACTGCTGTGGAGTATTTCCTTGATCATTCAGATACTATCTTTCAACATTCTCAGCTTTGTTGTACACTTTTCTATTTTCCTCTCTTACTTAAACTTCTTTTACCTTCCTTTTCAGATTCAGTTTCCCCCAGATCTTGAGAGATTAAATGACTCATTTTTTTTTTCCTTTGTTAAGAGCCAGGAATCAACATTGTTTTTATCTAGGATGTCTTTTTCATTTTTTAATTGCATTTTCTTAGTGCCTCACTTAAACATATCTGACAAAACACTTTATGAAAAATTGATCACTGTGGACACAATATCAAATGAGTGCTCTTCCTTTTCTAAATACCAGAGATGTACTCATGTTCACCTTTGAGTAGTTACTAAGTACATGGACCTTCAAACAGCAAGAAAACAAACCCCAAGGTGTGGGCTGGTGGGAAAAAGGAAGAAAAAGGAAGCTGGAGAAAGAGAAACTGCCCCTTTCGGTTGTGTGTGGGTCTCTCAGGCATCTGTTCTGCAGCTGTCTTCCACTCTGTGTCTAGTTCTACACTCTCTTCTTGCCTGAACAGAAATTTTAATTATAGTGAAGTCAATGTAGTCATCTCTTCTTTATCGTAGTGTTTTTTCATGATGTGTTCAAGGAATCTTTCCCTAAGCTGCAGTCATGGAGATTTTTTTCCTATGATATCTAAGTCTTCGTGATTTTGTCATTAATTGTAATTCACTTGGAGCTTGTTAGTAATGAGAAGTTCCTTCACTTTTTTTTTTCTTTCATGTAGATACATAGTTCCACCAACATTTAGTGAACATTCTCTTCTTTCCTCACTGCTTGCTGTGCCTTGGTCAAAAACCAAGTGTCTGTACATGGGTGAGTTTTTTTTCTGGACTCTTTTCCATCTCAGCGTTCTATCTGTGCTTTATCAACAGATTATCTTTATGATTGTACTTTTGTAATAAGTTCTGATGTCAATCAAGTAAAATAGGTTTTATTTGCATTTCCATATTCATTTTAGAATCAGCTTGTTAAGCTACACCCCCCTTCCACACACACACATCCATGTTGAGAATTCAGTATTAAGTCTTTAGACAAATGTGGAGAGAGACTTGGCATGTTTATAATTGTGTTCTAATCCAATTACTTATACATTCTTCAGTATCTCTATTAAACATCGTAATTTTTTTCACATAGAGCTCTTAAATATCTTTTGTTAAGGTTATTTCTATGGAGTGGGGTTTTTCCAACACTGAAATAAATAATATCTTTTCTAATTGTTTGCTGCATATATATAATATATATGTATAAATGATTTTTGTATATTTATTTTTAATTCAGCAAACTTGCTAAACTCTTATTCTAACGATGTATCTCAAATTTTTGCCATTTTTAAAATTTTATCTGTAGATTCTTTTGAATTTTCTGAATACACAAATTATACCTTGTGCAAATATTGATAAAATTTTCCTCCTTTTCAATCATTTAGTTTTCATCAGGATTTCACCTCTATTCTAAGACTTATTTAGAAATGTTAATTTACAAACATGGATATTCCACTTTTTAATAAAAGCTGATTTCTAGCATAATTTAAATTTTTTTTTTACTGCATGTTAATTGTATGGAATAACGGGTTGATCACAATACAGATTCTGAATGACTTCAATCACTTTATATTTGTTGAGACTTGCTTTGTGGCCGAGCACATGGATATTTTATAAAAGTTTTATGTTAACTTGTAAAGAATGTGGATTCAGCTGCTGTTAGGTATGAATATTTTATACAGTTGCATTGAATCAAATTTGTTAATGGTTTTGTTTAAATTTCTACATTCTTATTGATTTGTTTTTGCCTGATCAATTTGATCAATTAATGAAAGGATTATGTTTAAAGCTCCTTTGTGAATTTTTCTCTTTGTGCCTCTGTCAGACACATTTAGTTATGTATTATGGAAGAATAAAATGTTTGAACTGACTTTTATCACTAATAATACATTTTACCTTGAAGCAAAATATGAACTAAGACATATACAGTGTTTTTCCTTACTGAGAGAACTTTTATTTATTTCAAAATGGGTATAGATATTTAATCATATGTCAGTATTGTACATATATTAAAGGGCAAATATACATAAAATAAGTAAGTTAATATATTCCTAAGACTTCTTAGAGTTCAATTTTTCTAAATCTCTTTTAAATTCAGGCTTCCATATTTTTTTCACAAAATACTGTTTTGCAGGCCACCGTGAATGTCAGTGACACATTATTTCTTTAGAGTATGTCCAACAATTGTTCCCATTCTGTAAGTTGTGATGCTGCTACTTTCTTGATCTTACCAGCAGTTCTCAATAGAAGGTTCCAGGTAAGAACCAGGACTCACATTCCTTCTGCAAATGGTTCTTAAATGGTTTGTTGACTGAAACCTTGAAGGTTGTGGTCTAGTAATAGTGTTGTGTTCAGCAGTCATACCACTTTACTTTTACGTGAGATCATTACTTAACTTTCAGATAGATGTCCATGAAATCATTGAGAACTTGAATATATTGTAGTGGCACCACCCCCTCCTCCACAGAAAATCTTAATTAAGCTTCTCCAGAAATCTTCACCATAATTGATTTTTAGGACTATGAGCAGAAGAGTCTCTACAAAAGAGTTCAATGTAGGTAAACTTCCTATTTTCCTGTTGCTCTATCACTTAGCCACTGGCCTGAAAAAAATCAGCACTCCAGGTGCTGAACACCTGTTTTCCTAGTTTTTCACAAACATTTTTCCAGGATAGTAGTTTGTAAAAGTGTGTTTGCAAATGCAAACAGATCCTTTAACAAGGCCTCTGGCCTTGAGCTGAGCTTCACAGAGATGTTTACATGTCTAAGATAAGAGAAGTTACCAATTGGGTTCCATGATAACAGCTGGCAGGGGTTGGAAGAAAGGGGAGAAGAAGCTGTCCCCTTCTCAGGCATTGTCCTTTAAGGGTTAACTTGCTCAGAACAGTGAAAGAGCAGCTGCTTTCATGTGAACTTCTGCAAACTGTGAACTTCTGAGCCCCTCCCCTTACATGCTGGGTATAAAGTTTCTGAAACTACTTCTGAACTTGAGGTTCAGGGGATTAATTGATTACAGCGCAAGCTGTACCCTCTGAACCTGACTGCAGCCAAATAAAACTATTTCCTGCTATCTTCAGTGCCCTGCCTCATCTGTCCCCTACAATAATATAGTAGGGTCCCCAGATGTCAGTTCCAGAAGACTTCTAATCAGTCTTCCATCAGCTCAGCCACCATCCACATGCTATAATGGCTCACTCTTAACACCTTTGAAGAAGGTCTTGTTCTTAGATATTGTTTTAAATTTTAAAATTAAATATAGTAGCAACTCCAGTAGTCAGCAGTCAGACATACAGCCACAGGGGTACACTGCTTCGTAACCCAAACTCACACTCTCATCCCCTAAAGACCTTTCTGCATTGACATGGTAGCTTTAGGTCTTCCAAGGCAAAATGACCTCCCACCTGTCTGCATTACTTGCTGGACTGAGCACATACTTTCATTTTTCCCCAGTGTTGTTATGCTGAAAGTTCAGAACATTTTGTTCATTCAGCAGGATGTTTCAGATGAATTAATGTTGTACATCTTAATGATAATGTTGAGCAATGCATGATTCACGTACTCTAGGTTTTTATTGTGCTGATTTCTTTAACTATTATAAGGACTTGGCAATTTCTGTTGCCACTCTTACTTTGGGCATCCATTTCAGTCATAAAATATGACTTCATCTACTTGTGGGTCAATTTTTTTTTCCATCCTGTAAAGCACTTTATTGTTGCTTTCCAAGAAAATATGAAATTTAAGATCATTCATTGAATGACAAATATTTGTTAAACAGATACCAAATTTGTCCCCTGCTGATTTGTTAACATCCCATTCTGTAAACATGGTGACTATTTGTTTCAACCCTCAATCATAGTGTTCTATTTGGATGACATTCTAAATAGCAATTAAACTCAACATGTGTTATAACAACAGTGCATTTAATTCAACTGCAGTGACAACAACATGAGTAACAACGACCCAATTTCACATCACAGGCAATAACCATTTCACTGTCATTGCCACATGGCAAAAGCAATTAAGAATCTTATTGATTATAGGATGCATTCTGATTTGAGTGATGTTAAAATGCTAGCAAAAAAGATGACTATAATACTACAATCAATATTACTTTATGCTAAATTCCTTGTCTTTCCTTCCAATTTCCTTTCTACCTAATTTCTAAATTTGACTTATCATTAAAGAACAACTAGTATGTCTGCTTTTTTCCTTCAAAAGGTCCAAAGAATATCAGAGAAGTAACAAATGTGAGAAAGTCTACTCAAAATAATCTCCATTTGGGTGGCACAGAGCCTGAGTGCTTTCCCCTTGAAGTGATCCTCTTGAAAATGCAGACACATTGGGAGAGTCTGCACCACACTTAACTAACGTCCTTTGCGTTGTAAGGAATTCATCAGATGTTGCTTTCTGACTGCTATATCTTGACGCTGCTGGATTCAGAAGATCCCCCAAAGCGCAAGGCAATAGTGACCAAAGGAGGATTTTGAAGAGATAAATACCTACTACTGTCTTGGTTTGAGTTCCTCCAGAGACTGACCCTGAGACACGGATTCCAGTGCAAGTAGTTTCAGTGAGAATTTATTCCAAAAAACAGAGGAGTGGACCAGTAAGACAGGAAGAGAAGGCCATGGGTATGCTATCGAGCCATTTGCTAAGATGGGCTGGAAACCCCATGAAATCTATGGAACATGGACTTTGAGTTATCTGCCCAGGGACTTTGGGAACTGGAGTATTTTTACATCAGCTATTATCATATACTACCAGTCCTGAAGAAAAAAATAAAGTGAAGATGCTGGCAATTGGAATTCTATTCCATGGAACTAATATGATGAGGCCAAGAAGATGTGGTCAGGATAGCTGACAATGACTGTCAGATACAACACCCAAAGGCACAGACTGTGAGAGAAAAACTGATTAGGGAAATTTCATTGACATTGAAATTGTCTGCTCTACAACACATTGTTAAAGAATGAAAAGGCAAGTCATAGGCTTGGGGAAAATATTTGTAAGAATATAAAGAACTCTTGTCCAAAACATAAATTTATAAGTCAAAAATAAGAAAACAAACTCAATTTAAAAATGGGTTGAACACAATTTAACTAAACAGACACTTCTCAAAAGAAGTACAAATGGCTAATAATTATATGAAAAAAAAAAGTTCAACATCTTTAGCCATCAGGGGAATGCAAATCAAAACTACACTGGGATTCCATCTCATCCCAGACCAAAAGGCAATCATCAAGAATACAAAAAAATCATAAAAGATTGTGAGGATTTGGGAGAAGAGGAACTCTTATACACGGTAGGAATATCAACTAGTATGGCCACTGTGAAAATTATTAGTATGGAGGTTCCTCAGAAGACTAAAAATAGAACTATACCATATGATCCAACTATACCACTCCTTGGAATATACTGGTAGGAATTAAAGTTAGCACACTATAGAGGTACCTGGCTACCCACGTTTATTTGTGACATAGTTCACAATATCCAAGTTATAGAATCAGCCTAGATGCCTATCCAAGATGAATGGATAAAGAAAGTAGGATATATATTCACGATGGAGTATTATCAGACATGAATCATGTGATTCACAGGAAAATGGATGGAACTGGAGGTCATAAATTTAAGCAAAATAAGGCCAACATAGAAAAACAAGTATCTCACATTTTCCCTCATATGTGAAATTTAAGGGAAAAAATAAAGACAGGAGAGCAGCAAACAGACTATTGGAGAGGAGGAGAAGGAACAAGAGGGTGAGGTAAAATAAGGGTGAAGAAGGGGAATCGGGGGTGGATATGATCAAAGTGTGCTTTTGCATGTACAAAAATGCCACAATGAAACCTATTACTCTATATAACTAAAATGCACTAGAAGTAATTTAAAAGCAATGGGCCAAACACCTTAGCAGACACCTCGCCACAGGAGATGTAGGATGGCAAATAAACATTTGAAAAGATTTTCCAAATCATGTGTTATAAAAGGAAATGTAAATTGAAACGATGAGATAATACTACACATCTATTAGAATAACCAAAATCCAAAACATCAACACCACGAAATGCCAATAAGGATATGAAGCCACACAGTCTCTTATTTGTTGCTGGTGGGAATATAAAATGATGCAGACATCCTGGAGATCAGCTTCACAATTTCTTATAAAACTAAACATACTCTTACCACCATAGGATCCAATAATAACCCTCCTTGGTATTTACCCCAAAAAACTGAAAACTTATTTCCATACAAAAACCTGCACATGAATATTTATAGTAGCTT
Organism: Marmota monax; assembly: GCF_021218885.2. NCBI lineage: Eukaryota > Metazoa > Chordata > Mammalia > Rodentia > Sciuridae > Marmota > Marmota monax. The sequence continues at coordinate 23,921,579 of NW_026692781.1, forward strand.
TATGCATGACTGTTGAAATTTGGGGAGCAGCCAAGATGTCCTTCAGTTGAGGAATGGATAGATGAACTATTGTATATCCAGACAATGTATAATATTATTCAGTGCTAAAGAGAAGTGAGTTATCAAGCCATGGAGACATGGAGGAGACTTAAACGCACATTACTAAGCAAAAGAAGTCAATCTCAAATCATAATGTATTTCAAACATACAATGTTTAGAAAAAGTCAAAACTGTTCAGAAAATTCAAATGTCAGCGGTTGCCAGGGGTTAGGAGAAAAGGAGGGACAAATATGTGGAGCACAGGAGCTTGGTGGGGCATTAAAACTATCTTGTATGATACTATTATAGAATATTCATGATATCATACATGTTAAACCCATAGAAATGTGTAAACCAAAGAGTGAACCCTAATGTAAACAAAACACTTCACTTAATAATAATATTGATTCATCAACTCTAAAAAAAAATCACACCACACTAATATAGATATAGGAGAAACTGGTGGGAGAGGAAGGCTAAGGAAGTACATGGAAACCCTACTTTCTGCTCAATTTTTCAGGAAAATGCTTTAAACAATTAATCTTTGGGCTAGGGATGTAGCTCAGTGGTAGAGCATTTGTTTAACAGGCTCAAGGCCATGGATTCAATTTCCAGGATTGCAAAAAATAAGCAAATAAAAATAAATATTAACTCAGGTGCAGACCTGTAATTCCTACTACTCAAGAGGCTGAGGCAGAAGAATCCCAGGTTCAAGAGCAGTCTCAGCCACTTAGTGAGACCCTGTCTCAAAATGAAGTAAAATATAAAAAAGTACTGGGGAGGTAGCTCAGTGGGAAAAAAAAAACTTAACTAAAATCTTTTAAAAATTATCTTACTAAAGTTACTGTTTTTACTTATCCTCCACACGAATGAATGAATTCAAAGTTACATGCCTCCCTTATGTAAAGTTAGCTTTAAATTCCCTCAACACAATAATGTTTTCTTGACAAAAGAGAAATGAGGCAAAGATTATCAGTGGATATACATTATTGAATGCTGGATCATTTATGCCAGTAATAGTACTTACATCTTAAACTAGCTAAAAATTAGCTTCAGGTATATGTATGTATATCAGCTGATTTTTTTTTTTAAAGAAAGTACTTTATACCATTCCCCCCCCCCCCCAGTACTGGGGATTGAACCCTGGGGTGGCTCCACCATTAAGCTTCACCTGCAGCCCTTTCTCTTTTGCTAAGTTTCCCAGGCTGGCCTTGAACTTGTAATCCTCCTGCCTCAGCCTCCCAAGTCACTGGGATGACAGGTATGCACCACCACTCCTGGTAAGAAATTACTTCTTAAAGGCATCAAGTATTCTTCTGTAAATTCTGAGCATTCCAAGTACAATGTTCTGTCTGTAAAGACTTACCCCTTCATAGACTATTGCTTTGCAAGGAGCTGGAGAGCCCTCTGTGCAAGGTTGGGGGACCTGGTTTTGTGGCTCAGTTACCAGCTGTGCAATTTTAAGTAAGTGACTTCTTAATCTTCATTTCTTTAGTTGCCTATTAGTCGTCAGGATAATAATACTTGTCATTCATCACTGAGTAATGGTGAGGAGCATGCCAGACAATTGAGAAAGAGCCCTGCAACTTGGAAGCACTCTATAAATATGAGGAGTTTTCTGTGTTGCCTCATGGTGGTGTTAGAAGAATTTAAAAGCTGTACGTGGTCAATCAACAAAAAAAAACAGAAGAGAAAATCTTCCCATTAGCTTCACAGAAATGATCAAAATTCATAATAAAGCCATTGGAGTAAGACTGAGTTGTGTTCCAGGAAATATATTTATATGAACATAAAAGAAACTCCAGAAAAAGTAAGACAATGTATTTGGGGATTTTTAAAATGTTAGACAGTGGGGACTTTCCTGGCATTTCTTGAGGACTAACCTGCACATACACACAAATACAATGAAAGCTGCTTTGAAAAAAAATTAACTTGTAAAAGCTCATTAGAAATAATAACACCGATTTCACTGAGACAATTTACATAATCTTTGGAAGAGAATCATTAACACTACACTTTCTTCACAAACTCTCACCAGTGATTGTTTTTGAGTAATGGGATTGGGGAATGGATATTTTCACTTTTTCTTCAATTTTTTTATTGTTAGAATTTCTTTTAAATAATTAACCATGTGCTACTTTTGTGATCAAAAATAAACAGGAGGGTTAAAATACACATATCTTTCTTATTAGATTTCTCTATTTACTCAATTTATACAAAGATTTTTGTAAAAGATAAACACTGGCTTCGAAAATTTGTCACTCCAGGGCAAAGGGAACAGAATTGAACCTGATCAGACCATTGATGACTAAAATTCAATGCTCAGAGAATTTGCAGCATTGTAAGTAAGAGATAAATAAATTACTTAATTCAAAATGACAGGAGAATACAGTGATGCTAACAAGCTCTATTAGCTTCTATGTTTGAACACACCAGTTACAGAACCTGCCTGAGCACCTATTATGTGCAGGGTGTTATAGGTTTTGTTTCTAACCCAACAATAGACTGTGAGGCACATATCAGAAAGCCCGGATGTTGTGTCATTTGGGAAAAGTTATGGAACTAAGAAATCAAGAAACAGGAATGCCTCAAACTAAGCATTCACTTTCCAAATCAATTCTGGCTTCTTAAATTTGATTCTTTCTGGATAGCATCTTCAACAAATGATGCTGGGAAAACTGGAAATCCATATTCAACAAAATGAAATTGAATTTCTTTCTCTCACCATGCACAAAAGTTAACTCAAAATGTATCAAGGATCTAGGAATCAAACCAGAGACTCTGTGTCTAATAGAAGAAAAAGTTGGCCCTAATCTCCATCACATGGGGTCAGGCCCCAAATTCCTTCATAAGACACCTATAGCACAAGAGTTAAAACCAACAATCAACAATGGGATGAATTCAAACTAAAAAGTTTTTCATCAGCAAGAGAAATAATATGTGAGGTGAATAGGGAGCCTACATCCTGGGAACAAATTTTTACCCCTCACACATCAGATAGAGCTCTAATCTCTAGGGTATACAAAGAACTCAAAAAGTTAAATAACAAAAAAACAAATAACCCAATCAACAAATGGGCCAAGGACCTGAACAGACACTTCTCAGAAGAGGATATACAATCTATCAACAAATTCACGAAAAATGCTCACCATCTCTAGCATTCAGAGAAATGCAAATTAAAACTACTCTAAGATACCATCTCACTCCAGTAAGAATGGCAGCCATTATTATGATGTCAAACAACAAGTGCTGGCGAGGCTATGGGGGGAAAAAGGTACACTCATACATTGCTGGTGGGACTGCAAATTGGTGCAGCCAATTTGGAAAGCAGTATGGAGATTCCTTGGAAAGCTGGGAATGGAACCACCATATGACCCAGCTGTTCCTCTTCTCAGACTATACCCAAAAGACCTAAAAAAGCATACTACAGGGACACAGCCACATCAATGTTTATAGCAGCACAATTCACAATAGCTAGACTGTGGAACCAACCTAGATGCCCTTCAATAGATGAATGGATAAAAAAAATGTGGCATGTACACACAATGGAATATTACTTAGCACTAAAAAAATAACAAGATCATGGCATTTGCAGGGAAATGGATGCATTAGAGCAGATTATGCTAAGTGAAGTTAGCCAATCCCTAAAAAACAAATGCCAAATGTCTTCTCTGATATAAGGGAGGGGTGACTCAAAATGGGGTAGGGAGGAAGAGCATGAGAAGAAGATTACCTCTAGATAGGGAAGAGAGGTGGGAGAGAAAGGGTGGGAGACGGGGAATTGCACGGAAGATGGAAAGAGACCCTCATTATTATACAGAATACATGCATGACGAAGTGAGGAAAAAGAAAAAAAAGAAGTGTGTCACATTAGATTGGGTAGAGAGAAGTGATGGGAGGGGAGGGGAGGGGAGGGGAGGGGAAGAGGGGAAAGGAAGGACAGCAGAATAAAATAGACTTTATTATTGCTGTATGTATATATGTGACTGCATGACCAACGTGATTCTGCAACCTGTACATTCAGAAAAATGAGAAACTATACCCCATCTGATTCAAATGTATGATATGTCAAGATCATTGTACTGTCAGGTGTAACTAATTAAAACAAATAAAAAGAAAAAAATTGATTCTTTCTATGTTTAACAGACCCTGTGAGCCACAAGCTGCATTTAATTTTACTTTCCCTAGCTATCATATTATTTTCTATGACAAATCTGTTCATGGTAACCATTATTTGATTATTTGTAGCACCTCAAGGTAGCTACAGTGCTTACACAAATAAACCAATAGAAAATAATCATGTGTTTGACTATAAAATGGCTAAATGACTTTTGCTAAGATGACTTTGGTCTTAATACCCCTGGCAATTCCACTTGCTGTTGGTAAAGGCAATCTTCCAAGGCCAGTAAGTGTCCTTGCATGGTCTTATAAGGTATGCGAAGAATAAAAGGCCCTAGCTATTCGTTACTCTGGCCATTTCTCGGTTGTATTTGCCCCAAGTAACCTTGAAGAATGAGGTAATGTCTCTTCCTATCCAAAGAATGGGCTTGCTTCACTAGTTGTAAAAGGAAAGAAATCCTAAAGTTCATTGTTCCTCTCCTGTGATGCAAATCACTGATGGTGTAGACATCCAGAATGGGCCCACTGTGTCACCTTTGTAGGAGTTGGGGATAGTGAAGAACTTACACAAACAAACATGAACCTCTGACTATGGCTTTTTCTATGAATAATAATGCCTCTCTTCTCTAATCCAGAAGTCTCCTGTCCTTTTCTAGCACTCGTAAAGTTAACTTGTTAGCTTGAGAGGAGAATAAAATCCGAGCCCCAGCACAGTGTTTAATACTTATGTGTTATAAAACTTATCACATAGAATTTGCATTTTCTCTGTCTTGCTGATTGCCATCTAGACTCTGCATTTTTATCTGATTCCTTGTCTAGACTCTACTACATCTTTTTTTTTAAAGAGAGAGAGAGAATTTTAATATTTATTTTTTATTTTATTTTTTTTCAGCCGACACAACATTGTTGTTTGTATGTGGTGCTGAGGATCAAACCCGGGCCGCACACATGCCAGGCGAGCGCGCTACCGCTTGAGCCACATCCCCAGCCCTAGACTCTACTACATCTTTTAAAAGAGGAATCAGTCTTCTTCAAGGTCAATCTTCAAATAGCTATCACCTTATATAAACCTCACAAATGCTTGTTGAGTGATCAAATGAGAGGATGAACAAATTATCATAATCATCTTCTAAGAGGAAAATCGAAAAAAACATATTATTTGATGTTTATGTTGGTAAAGATCTCTGCTTTAAGTTCTTCTTAGTTTTTTTTTTTTTTTTTTTTGTCCCTGGTAGCCATGAAGACATAAAACTAGAGTCTTAAGATTATTTGGAAGAGGACAGCAAGGTATAATGTACCCCTGGAGATGGCAATCTTGCTTCTCAAAGGTCAGATGGGATTCTCACCCTGTTGACCAAAATTACGGGTAGTGAGGCTGCCTGAAGGAGAATGGAACAAGAGGCTTGTCCCTTTAATGGGGATGGTATGCTATCATCTGTGTGCTAATGCAGATCCAGAGGGTAAAGGAATTTGTGTCCTTCACTTATGTCTTGTGGGATCACTCAGTCATTCTTTATCCTTACTCTAGGGATAATGTTGAATTCATCACCATCATCATCATCAGAGTGTTTAGACAGAATTATAAAGATAAGAAAATGGAATATTAAATGTAAATATGATATAATTGTGTATCTAGTGGGAAAAGAATGATAAAATTTAAAGAATGAATATTCAAGATAACCTGGTTTTCTCTTTACTTGTAATAATTATATAGGGCTAGAAATAGGAAATGTTATATTTAAATAAAAGTACAGTTAAAAATAATTTTTAAAAATTTAATAAACCATAAGTAAATGATAAATGATAGAGGAGAGAGATGTGTTTAACTTGACTTAAACATTACACAATGTATACAAGTATAGAAACATCACATGGCACACCATATATACATACAATTTTAATGTTTTATGTATCTATTAATTTGAAAAGTTTAAAACATAAGAATAAGTGTAACAAGAAAGATAAAGGTCTTGTGTGAATTAAACTAGGGTCATAGTGAAAATTTAAAACAAGGTCTGAGAAAGCTTAAATTGAATTCTAGAGTGTAAGATTTAGTATCATAAATATTTTGTCTTGAAATGAGTATGTGTATTTAGGTTAGGCTACCAGGAGTTGCTTTTGGAGGGTTTGGGGTTGAAGGAATGATTCAGTGAAGTGATTTTAAAGTTTACACTGAAGAAGAAATGTCTGAGAATAGCTAAGAAAATTACAAAGACTAATGTTTCAATGCTTGAAATACGTCCAGGAATTTTCTATGTGCTCTGGTTTCATCTAACCTTCACAGCTATTTGTGACAAATGTTGTCATTCAGATTTTACAGATAAGTGAGATGTGAAACAACTTTAAGCCAGGATTCAGTTTTTCTAGAGCGTTGAATTGCCTTTAACCAATCAGCTACCAAGTTCACTGTCTCCATGCGCAGGCGAGGAGGACTTGCTGTAAATGACACTGAAGTATGTGACTAGTAGTACTGTACAGCTAGATTAGCAGAGCATAGTGAACACACGCAAAGGTGGTATTTCAGTTCAGTGAGGAAAAATGCTTATTTTAAAAAAAATCTCTTTGTATAATTGTTTATCAATCTACAAGAAAAAGTTAGGCCTCTATATAAATAATTCCACGTAGATCAACAGATTAGCTTTAAAAAAATGTTAGAACAAAATTCAGGAAAATTTGTGAATAATCTAAGGACTGGAGAGAACTTTTAAACCAAAGTGGGACTCTCAGAAACTATTCAAAAAAGACTCTTCATTACATTTAGATGTTTGTTTTCAGATGGAAAATGATGTTATTAAATCAAAAGACTTATAATAGACTGAGGAAAATATTAATAGCCCATAGGAAAGAATTGTTATAGATGAAAGATATTTTAAAGTCATTACTAATATGCATAAAGAACCCTTGGAAATTTACTATAAGAAAGTGAGTAGGAAAAATCATAAAAAGTACATCCAAATTTGGGAAAGGATGCTCAGCCTTACACATAGTCAGGAAAAAAAACAAACAAATTTATAGTGAAAGATAAATATTTCCCCCAATCACATTGGAATAAATAAAAAAGAATATTATCTACTGTTAATGAAGATACGGAAAAGAGAATCTTCATACATTTTGCTGTTGGAAATATGAATTTTACAATCTCTTAGGAAAGAAATCTTATAATGTCAAAATTTAAAGTGCTTCTACTTTTGACTGAAAATCCATTAAATCCCATGAAAATAGAAGTATGAGCCCATAATATATGTACAAGGTCGGTTCCTGCAATACTGTTTATGGTGAAGAACAACCAGGGGTATAGAGATTGCTTCCTTAACAGGAATGGCTCAGTAAGTTGTAGCACCTCTACACAATAAACCATTTGCTGTTATGAAAATGAAGGGATTTCAGTGATGTAAAATTTGGAAAGCAGAGAAATGAAAAATAAAATTTCCTTTTGGTAAATGACAAAAACTTGATCTTATCATTTATAAAATTTCATAAACATACATATGAAAGTACATGGGCATAAATCATATATTTTCCATTTTATTAATCATAGACATAAGTGTAGACATGAAAGGGTACACATTTTGTTACTAACATTGATGTTTTCAAGGGTTAGGGTGTGGATAGAAGTAAGGAAAAAATAAGAGGAGAGGAAGGAAGTTTGTAATAAAAAGTAATATGTATGATATGATCTACTTTGTGGAAAATGATATATGAATGTTTATGCAATAAAAGTACAAAAAGATGATGATCAAAATGTTAATGGTAGTTATCTTGTTGTGGTGGAATTTCAGGGTTTTTTTCTTTCTTTTTAGGCTTTTCATTATCATTTGAATTTTTACAAAGATTTGCATTATTTAGGCTACTGAAAAATAAAATCATAAAACTATTTTCATCCTAACAAAAATTCCATTGGTAGGGAATTTTTAATTGATTTACATAACTGCAAAACTTAGAAAATTAGAACTCCTAAAGCAATAAGTGGAAAAATCATTCCCATCAGAACAAATAAAACCATTTCTCTGAAGACTGTTGACATTTATGAAGTAACCCTCAAAGTGCCCCTGTACATTTTCCATTGAACAAAATCTGAAATCTTTTTCAACTGTCGTGGAAGAATTAATACCGTTCAACTTCTGAGAGAAATGAAACTGAAGGGATTGCTAATAGTTCATAAATAATGGAAGGAGGTTAGAGCTTAAACAACCCCTAAAGTCAACTGCGAGCACGAGGACAGGACCCAGAACTACCTCTAAAACTGTGAGTCTCGAAGCTGGCTTACAGATATACCCAGAGTGACACTTCAGAGTGGTCTCTGTGGTGGTCTAAAATACAAATCACACTAATGTGTATATTTAAAATGACTTTTTCTCTCCGGGTCACTCTAGACAAGATGCTAACTGGGAGAAAGTTGTTCCTCAAGGGTCAGCCTTTTAAGCTGACTAAATCTGACATCCATGACCACTTCTACTTTGTATTTCCATCAAAATGTACTTGTCTTGTTTCCTCAGAAAACTGAGAAAGATGTATTAAATGCATATGATACTATTTGCTTTATGTATTTATAATTTTTCTTTATATGTTGATTCAATATTACTAGCTGATCCATAAATGCTCATTTGAAATTATCTCTTATAGTATTACAATATTTGTCCTGATGATTGCTTTGGGGCTGAAATTTTATATTAACTAACAAATTGTAGTTATCATGAGCATTTCATGTTCTTAGTATTAAATAAATACTGTTGGCTATATCTCTATTTTATCATATTATTATAACAAAGTATGTAGTGAACATACTTTGCTTTTATATGCTTTAGCTTGATATACCTTTGCTGAGCCTTTTACTTTGAATTCTTCCAAACCTCATATTAGGTGGTTGCTTATAAGCAGCATGGTTGAACTTTGTGTTCTGATTCTAAATGAGAATCCTTTTATTTTTAACAAGAAAGCTTAATAAGCCTGTATCCATTGCCGTATTTAATATATTTTATTTTACTCTGTCACTTAGTTTTCTTTTTTCTTCTTGTTATTTGCTCTATAGTCTATTATTCTTTTACTTTTATTTTCTCCACTACTTTGGGAGGTGCACATGTGATTTATCATGCTTGTAGTAATCACTTATGGAATTTGTCAAAAGCACTTTTGCATCCAATTGTTCACAACCTTCTTTTCACCACAATTCCTAATAGATAAATCTTCACATTCACTATATTCTCCTTTCACTGTGGGCTCCTGGGCTATGGATTGGGCTATGGATTATGCACAAATTCTCACTTACTCCACCTCCAATTTCACAATCCACCGTGAATACGTGACACTTCCATTGAAACCTACATTGTATTGATTGTATGGAGTAAAAGTTAAGGAGTTTTCTATGTCAGGAAATTTAGCATACTTTCATTAAATCTCTCAAGTCTTTATCTACATGGTTCCTTAGTCAACCCCACAAAGTGGCCCTCTAGAATATATTTTCAATTGTCATTTCCATTCTATTTGTTTTTGAGTCTCTAATTATCTGTATTTCTGTAGCTGATCTCCACATTTCATTTTCTTCCACATCACCACATTGTGGGCCTCAAGTGTGACTCCCATATCATCTATTTATTTTCTATAGTGTCCACTATATCCAACATGGATTTAATTTTACTCCTGTTTTTCTATTTCCCACCATGGAATCCTTTTCTGTATTAATCACCCTTTTCTCTCTTTTCATATCATTCTTTTGAATTTTTCATTTCAATATATTTGTTCCTTTCAGATTTCTGCTCCTATTTTATACACGTTTTCCTGCAAGAGTCTTTATATGATGGAGTAGATCATTTTCAGAAGTATATTGCTCTTCTAATACTTCAAGCTGTGATTGTAAATCTCTTGTAGTATTTTTTTCATAGGTCCCAGGCATCTGTCTTTAGGCTGTGCTTTATTAGAAGAAAGCAGTGTTGATTTTTCTGATGTAGTTTTATTGACTGAAACTTGTACAGATTTTACTCACATTCTAGCATTTAGCAGTCCAGTCATCTTATTTTATAATATTGTGTGTGCCTGTCTTTTCCCCCCTCTTAAAGCTTGAAGAGATTTTTATATCAATTATAAACCTGAAGTCCTTGTTACCAAAATCAAGAGGCTGAATCCCAGGCACTGTGGAAGACTAACAAAGAAAGCTAAATATCTTGTAAGTGTCCCTGAAAGCAAAATTAGCCCTAATTCTCTTCTCATAGAATTGGTCCTATTTCAAGTTGAAGCATACTTTGGTCTTAGAATTAAAAAATGATGGTCACCATTGTGTTTACCATGAAAAAACCCACATATTTTAATATATTATTCCTTTTCATTCTTATAAGAATTAAATGAAAAAAAAATCCACAGGTATTTCTCATCCTATGTCCCATTTTCTTCATTTATTTTAACCCTTTTGACTTGAAGAAAATCTAATATATCTTTAATGTCTGTTGTTCTCTCTGTTTCAATTTGAAGGAAGCTTCTCAGACACTGAGACATCTATAGTTTCCCCTTAGCTCGCCTACCTTTATCATCACTCCAATCTTTATAATATATATAGCTTCATTTGCACATCTCTAACAAGCAACCACAATTTGAGATTATGAGTAATAGGTAACTAATTTTTTTTAGGTATAAGAGCCTTTCTATTACTAAAGAAATAACTATATAATCCCCATTTTGTGATAAATAAAATGCATTTGTCAATTAATAATGCCCTTAAAAAGACAAGAAAATGGGCCTGGGAGTGTATCTCAGTGGTCAAGCACTTGTCTAGCACACATGAGGCCCTTGTTTTGATCCCTAGCACTGCAAGAAACAAAAAAGAACCAAAAAAACAACAACAAAAAACCCAACCCCCACCAAAAAAGAGAAATACACTAAAGTATCAACAGTGGCGATATCTGGACGGTATAATTATAGATAATTGTTATTTTCTTCCTTTTTTATTTCCCAAATTTCCTACTATTAATAGCATTACTTATAAAATCAAAGAAAAAAATCACCCTTCTAACAGAACAAAGTTTTGACGATAAAGGAATTAAACCAATGGATTGTTTTTCTCATGTTCAGTTCCAATGAACATTTGTCTTCAGGGAGAGGACGAGAGTATATTGTAGATATAAAGTTTTAGAATTATTGGCCATTTTTAATTTTTTAGAAAGAAAAGTTAAATTCACAACAGTTGTGTATGAAGAAGTTCTTGCCATGTAAATTAATGCTGAATTTTCTAGACTTGGGGATTTAATGTACTGATAACTGCAGTAGAAGTTTATACAACTTTATATCAGTATATATTAAAGGGAGTCCAATTGCCACCACCATATACATTGTCATTATTTCATAAAACATGGACTATTCCTCCCCAAATTATTACAGAGGATGAATATTGTCAAAGCATAAAGAACTATCCTTTAAAAGAAATAATTTTTGACTTTGCAAAAGTGCTTTCTATCATTCTATTATTTTGTTCCCATCTGGTGAAAAATTTATTAAAGATGGGCTGTACTGAGGGAAGGAACCTATCTCAATATCATGAAGGCTATCTATAAAAAACTCATAGTAAATGGGAAACAATTGAAAATATTTCCATTAAAATCTGGAACAAGATAAGGATGTCCACTGTCATCACTCCTATTTAAGATAGTGCTAGAAATCCTAGCTAGAGCAATTAGGTAAGAGAAGGAAATAAAGAGGATAAAAATAAAATAGAAAAAAAACCCAAATTATCACTGTTTTCAGATGATATGATCCTATCTTTAAAAGATTAAAAAGAAAAAAACTCCACCAAAAAACTGCTAGAGCTAATCAACAAATTCAGTTAAGTATCAATTTACAAAATCAACATACAAAAGTAGCTTTTCAATATACCAACAATGAATGTATTAAGAAAGAAATCAAGAAAACAGTTCCATTCACAAATAACCTCAAAAACAAAACAAAACAAAACAAAAAACAAACAAATAAACAAAACCCTAGGAATAAATCTAACCGAAGAAGTGAAAGACCTCTACAATTAGAAGTATAGAACATTAAAGAAAGAAATTGCCAAAGACCTCAGAGGATAAAAACCTCCCATGTTCATGGACAGGCAGAATTAATATTGTTAAAATGGCCATACTACCAAAAGCAATATACAGATGCAATTCAATGTAATCCTCATCAAAATACCAATGACATTCTTCACAGAGCTAGAAAAAACAGTCCTAAAATTTAATTGGAAGAATAAAAGACCCAGAATAACCAAAGCAATCCTTAGCTGAAAAAGTAATGCTGGAGGCATCAATATCTGACTTCAAATTTTACTACAGAGCTGTAGTAATAAAAACTGCATGGTACCGGCATAAAAACAGACCCAGAGACCAATCAGTGGTGCAGAATAGAAGACACAGAAAGACAAACCTACACATCTACAGTCATGTGATCCTTGACAAAGGTGCCAAAAACATACATTGGGAAAAAGAGGCTTTTAAAGAAATGCTACTGGGAACACTGGTTATCTACATGCAGAATAATGAGAGACCTTATCTCTTACCCTGCACAAAAATCAATTCAAAATGGAAACTGTAACTCCTGGAAGAAAATGTAGGGTCAGCATTCCAGCACATAGGCACAGGCAATGACTTTCTCAGTAGGACCCCTACGGCTCAGAAAATAATTCCAAGAGTTCATAAATGAAATGGCATCAAATTAAAAAGCTTCACAGCAAAGGTAACAATTAGGAATTTGACAAAAGAACCTACAGAATGGGAGAAAATCTTTACTAGCTACTCTTCTGACAGAGGATTAATATCTAGAATATATAAAGAACTCAAAAAGTTTAACACCAAAAATTAGTCCAATTAATAAATAGACAAATGAATTAAAAATACACTTCTCAAAAGAAAAACACAAATGGAAAATATAAAAAAAATGTTGAATTCTGTTTGCAATTAGGGAAAATGCAAATCAAAACTGCACTGATATTTCATCTCCCTCCAGTCATCAAGAATACAAATAATATTAAATGCTGGAGAAGATGTGGGAAAAAAGGAACACTTTTACACTGTTGGTGGGATAGTAAATTAGTACGACCACTATGGAAATAAGTGTGGAGGTTTGTCAAAAGACTAGGCATGGAACCACAATATGACTTAGTGATACCACTGCTTGGTATTTATCCTAAAGAATTAAAGTCATCAATCATACTATAGCGATACATGCAAACTCATGTTTATAGCAGCACAATTCACAATAGCCAAAGTATGGAACCAGTCTAGTTGTCCATCAATGGATGAATGGATAAAGAAAACATGATATATATACACAGTGGAGTTTTATTCCACCATAAAGAAAATTGATATTATGTTAATTGCAGGAAAATGGATGGAACTAGAGACCATTGTGTTAAGCAAAATAAGCCAAACTCAAAAGGTCAAGGCTTGTATGTTTTCTCTCATATGTGGAAGCTAGAGAAGAAAAGGAAAAGAAAGATGGGTGGGAGACAGGGACTTCCTTGGTGTGTCTCATGAATATCAGAGGGAGAGCAATAGAAGAAAGGGACCACAGTGTAGGAGGTAAGGCAGGAGAGTGGAAAGGCTGTAGAGTGATATTGGCCAAACCATATTGTTATACTTATTGTGTGCATGTACTAATTTGTAACAACAAATTTCATCCTTATGTGCAACAATAAAAAATGTGGAAAGAGGAAAAAAAAAAAGATGGGCCCTAGTTGTTGTTTGAGAGCACCCTGGACTAAGACTTGGTTCTCCTGAATCTTGCGCAGGAAAAAGTCCCAAAGACTCATCTTATCTGGCTCTGTAGAGATAGGTAAATATTGGACCAGTGTTTGAGAAGGAAACTTAAAATCAGACTTGACATTATTTTCAGGGAGAAGGCCTACTATACCCAATGCTTTTTAAATTAACCACAGATTCTATTGATAAAATATAAAAAGCATAGTTAAATCTCCATGTAATAAACAATATAAGTTGTGGGAAAATTGTTTTCCTGCATAATAATGGATAACTAGCCAGGATCTAATCCTCTTCACAGTCTCTACCCTCCACCCTTGTTTAGCCTGACTTATTACTATCTTCTTCAAACTCAGTTCTCTGCTTTTGCCCTTGACTCACCAAGAGTTCACATAAACACCATAGAAAGACCCTGTTAAACTATAAAAAGATCCTGTTAAACTATTCAAACCTTCCAATGGCTTCTCAGTTCAGAATAAAGTCCAGTCTTTACATTGTCCTGCACAAACCAAAATCTTGCATGGATGCACCAGATGAATGCTTACATGTCCTTTTTGAAAAGGGGATGGTTCTTATAGCCATCAACTTCAGTTGATTCTGAGTACATTGGATTGTTTTAAACAACATTCTTTTTTTCAGTTTACAAAAAAAGTCCATATCCCCATATCCATTGTATAAAATATGGAAAACAGGAAAAACATACAGAAAAAATTTCAAATCATTAATTTTACCCACTGGTAACATTTTAATGTATTTCTTGACCATCTTTAATATTATTGTTTTCCTAATACATATGCACACATAAACACATGCCACATGGACATGTAGATTTGAATGTAGATTTGTATTACATAGTTTTCACTTAATATCTTTCTGTCAGTAAATGGTCTTCAAAAAGATGATGTTAACCAGGGGGAGATAGGATGGAAGGGAAAGAGGAAATACTGGGAAATGATATTGATGAAATTATATCATTATATTGTATACATGTACAAATATGTAAACCCAGCATTACGTACATCTATAATGCACCAATAAAAAGTGTAGAAAAAAAGATGATGTTAAATAAATACCTGATATTGAATTATATCTTTGCTAATGAATAGGAACAGAAAATCAACAACCCCTGATTTCTACAGTGGGACAGGTATTGCCCTCAGCATTGAACCTTGTAAGTGGTGAGTATGTCACTGGGATTTACTAGAAAAACTGCAGGACAAAGAGTAGGGGTAAAGGAGAGATAATGGAGTAGCCTTTTTGTTACTGAATCTGGTTAGGTCATTATGGTGTTGATAGAATCATCAGTGCCATTAAGAGTTGGATTTAATGCTGCTAGAAATCCTGTTCTCTCCTTGTGTTTGTTTTGCTTTTGTCTTTTGCTGTCAACCTGTCTCAGTGCAAAACTAATTAGCCATCCATTAGAACAGAGACATTACAAAAGAACCTCTACCCTTTGAGGTCTCATTTGTGCTATTGTGACTTTTTAAACAAATCACTCGGCACTGGAAACTTCTCCAACTTGGAAGAGCAGAAGACAAATCAAAACACATGCCCAATTCTGTTTAAGTTTCCTGATGTAGTGGCTGCTTAGAAAACGATCAAAATATGTCCAATGTAAGTAGCTTTCTGGAAAAAAAATGTATACCAGTCAACAAATCATTTTAGGAAGAGCAAAAATGCATCCTTGAGGAACAGAGCAAAGGAACATAACTGGAATAGTGCACCTGTGTCCATCATCAGAAGTAGGCCAGATCCTGTTGTTGAGAATATTAAAGTTTACAGAGAAACCTCATTTTCATGAGGGAGTATTTATAGAATCCTCTAAGTAAGAAGATCCTATAAGGCAAACTGAGCAAGGATGTTGAGTTCTCAGGAGATGAGATATTCAGGGCTTTGTGATGAACTCAGTTATTAGCAGAGAAATATTTGGACTTGATAGATGTGTGTATCAAATTCAAGCACTCTACACATTTAATGTCATTAGTAGAAAATTAGGGATGTGTGAAATAAAATATAGGTGTTTCTTATACACTCCAATGAGGCCAGAAAGATGGAAAAAAAAAAAAAGAGTTTCAAAGCTTCAGAGAGATCATTCTTTTTTTTTTTTTTTTTTTGGTGAGATCTTCTGGTGTGATAGTCATCATTTTATGCTGGGGTCAAATCCAGTGTGTTGATATCAGTATGTTCAATGACAGAAACCCACAAGCCTACCCTTTCTTTATCATTTTCCTGCCTATTAACAATCTTAAAGAAACATGTTATCTGCACTCAGTTCTAGATATGATAACATTCATAAAATGATGTTTACTGAGGACTTTGTGAGTACCAGGCATCAGGCCAAGCTCTATACATGAATCATGTCATCTAGTCGTTGTCACAGCCCTATGATAATGAGCACGGTGTGATCACTGTCCCAATTTTATAGGGAAGATATGAGAGCAGGGCTCAAGAGGGTTATGTAACTTGCCGAAAGCCATGTAGCTACTAAATCGGAGCCAGGATTTACACCCAGATAGTCTGACTCACAAACATATGCTATTAAACATTATGTTATTCTTTAAAAATTCTGTTCCACCTTTTGATTTTTAGCAGTGTGGTATTTTGATTTTGGGGTCAGTATGGCTTCAGTTTTCCTGGGCCAAGTAAAAAACAGTCCATAATTTCTTTGTATTTCACCTTAAATCATCATCAGTTCCTGATGTCCTGATGTATAATCACAAGAAGATAATCTCAATGGTAATGCTAGTTTTTCAGCTAGTATTTATTATGTGGGAAGTCTCCGAATTTCTGTAGAATGAAGAGTAAAAGTATCTACAGAACATCTCTTTTGTTAATATTCATATTTTACAAAAAGCAGTACTTTCCATGATCTCTGAAAACTATGTTATCATCATCCATTAAAACACACCAAAGAGGGCTGAGGTTGTGGTCTAGTGGTAGAGTGCTTGCCTAGCATGTGCAAGGCACTGGGTTCGATTCTCAGCACCACAAATGAATAAATGAATAAAATAAAGGTCTATCAACAATTTAAAAATATTTAAAAAATCAGAAACAGGCCTTATCCATTGTTTAATTTATAAAAAATTAATGGATTTAGCAAAAAAAAAAAAAGAAGAAGAAGAAAAAAATAGAATACCATAGATGTACATTTAATGACAGTGATGGTAATGTTCTTTACAGATGAATACCCTTTTGAAAACATTCTCACTTACATGCAATGTTGCTTTGAGAAACAGGTTCAGAAACTGATTTGGGAGCATTCAAGGCAAATACGTCAAATATCAAATATGAAATGAAGAGGGGGAGGCAGTGGGGGAGGAAGAAAAAGAACAGGTAAAAGGCTGCTTATTTCACTTCAGCAATTGATGCGTGCAAGTTACACAATGCTTGAAAGCAGATTTTTTTTTTTTTAACTTAGAAAAGGAAATCTTTTGGTCAACATCAGCAAAATGGGTGATGAATAGGTTAAAAGGAGAAAACAATTTCGTTGCCCTGGGACCATAATTTTGTGGTCAGGCCTGAGAGATTCAAACTAGTCAGTCGAAAGGTCACAGCCCAAAGAAACACCATTCACTCATGGAAACCCCCCTAAATTTCTAAAACTCTGGGTACATGCCTTTCAAAATTTGATAAAGATTCATTAACTAAGTAGATTTTCTTAATTAAATTTTCCATGTTTACTAACCTACCTGAAAAATAAAACTCTTTGCATGACAACCCTTTTTTCCATTGGGCAAAAACAGAAATCTGTTGGTTTCTACTGGAAAATT
The DNA here is from genome assembly GCF_021218885.2 of Marmota monax. Classification (NCBI taxonomy): domain Eukaryota; kingdom Metazoa; phylum Chordata; class Mammalia; order Rodentia; family Sciuridae; genus Marmota; species Marmota monax. The sequence continues at coordinate 23,939,226 of NW_026692781.1, forward strand.
ACCAAATATTAACTTTATTTTCTTTCCTATCTATCAAAGGCACTTGCCAACTGTTTGAACTGTTCAGACACCAACAAGTATTAGCGAGGAATTAGCGTGTTTCTGGTACTGAGAAAAAAAAGCATTTTAGATGCTTGCTGAGCACTTTTGTTGATCTTCTGTGGTTCTCAAAGTGCCACAGGAAGGTAGGTGGAATAATCCCCATTTTACAGATGAAAAACAGAGGTAAAAAAGAAATACTATTAGTTTTGATCAAAATTCTCTTAGCTTATCATGGAAATTTATGAAATGGGATTGAACATTTTTTAAAGAGAGGGAGAAGCTAGAGTGGTGGTTTCTATGTGTTGCTAAGAAGTGGAGGTCTCCTTCAGACATTCATTTGACAAATGTACACTAACACCCTCTATATGCTAGGACCTGTGCTCAGTTTGTTTTTTCCCCACTCTTATACAGTCCTTTGAGTAATTCAGTAATATAAATACCACAAATTATCAGTTCACAGGTAGGAGAACTGAGGATTCATGAAATAAAGTGCCTTCCCTAGGGTCATCATGTACCTTATACGAGGCTGACCTCGAACTCAAACCAGATTTCAAAGGCCTCCCCAGAAGTCCTTCTATGACAGGGTAGAGAGAAGTTTAAATTTTAACAATTCTCTTTTACTATTTAAGTTGGGTTGGATTATTCTCATCCCACTAGTACTTCTCATTCCAACAGTACTTTCATCCTATTATTTTCCATGTGAATCCCTCAAAAACAACCCCCAATCCTATTATTATTATTATTATTATTATTATTATTATTATTATTACACTAGGGATTGAACTCAGGGGCACTTAACCACTGAGTTACATCCCCAGTCTTTTTTATTTTTTATTTTGAGACAGGGTCTCACTAAGTTGCTTGGGGCCTTGTTAAATTTCTGAGACTGGCTTTGAAGTTGAAATCCTCCTTCCTCAGCCTCCCAAGCCACTGGTATTACAGGCATGTGCCACTACACCCAGCCCACTGAAGGTTTTATATAGGCATTTTCTAACTCAATATAGCCAGGTTTCTAAGCACAGAAAGTAGAATAAATCAAACATAACTTTCCTATGTTCATATTTGTATACACCACCAGTGAAACTCCACACCATTTTCAACCACAAGAATGGGATCCTGGGCTAGGGTTGTAGCTCAGTGTGAGAGCGCTTGCCTTGCACTCATGAGGCCCTGGGTTACATCCTCAGCACCACATAAAAATAAATAAATAAAAATAAAGATATTGCGTCCATCTACAATTAAAATTTTTTTAAAAGAATGAGATTCTAATTAGAATGTCATAATCCATATGTGTGTAATATGCCAAAATATACTCTCCTGTCATGTATATCTAAAAAAGCAAAATTTTTAAAAAGGAAAAAATGTACCTGATCATTTCTGTGTAAACTTTTCAACTATGTCTAAAGTTTCAAAAAAAAAAAAAACAACTTAAAAATGGTTCTATTCATATAGAAATAAGCCAATGAAAGCAGCAGAACCTAGAGATATGCATTTGGGGGAGCTCTTATAAAAGACTTTAACATATCCAACTAAAATAAACACATCTATTTTACATTTAAAAAAGAAAGAAAAAAAAAGAAGTCTCATTTGGGTCTCTTGATGGACTCCCTAGCAAATTGTTTGGGTTTTTCACAGTGGCAGGTACATGGCTTACTTACTATCACCTTTGAGGGTGCTTCCAACACTTTAGCTAGTCCAACCACACACCCCCGTCCCCCAATAGGCACTTGCACTTCCCATAGGACTCCATTCATAGAGAACAGCCATGATATGCAAATCTTGTTTTCTAATGTCAGCTCCCACCCAGGACCCAACCACTGCACCCTCTCCAAGGCCCCAAGTCCCTGTGGTACACTGTCCACACAACAGTCTCAATCCCTCAGGGAGATACTCCCCGATGCCCTTAGAGAAGCATGGCCATACAAAACCCCCCTCTGGTTCCTCAGTCTGCACAACCATGGATTTGGTTTGATATTGGTGCTAGGAGGATAAGATGTCCCTCAGGTCTTTATTCAATAAAGCTCAAATGCCAGCTGTGTGCCAGGCTCTGTGTTAGGTGTTGAGAAGTCAAAGAAAAATGCTGTAGCAGGAAGGGGCTAGGTCCTGGGGGTTCAAAAGCCCTTCAGAAAAAAGGGCTTGGGAGGGTCAGGGGTCAAGGAATAACATTTATAAATATATTCTATGTGCCATGAGCTCACAAGTGCCGTTTTACTTAAAACCCAATGCAGTCTTTCAACGTAGCTATTATTGCTATAGGTAGGGAAACTGAGACTCAAGGAAGCTAGACTCTAGCCTCTATGATATTCATGTAATCAAGTCCAATCTGCCAGTCTGAAAATCAGTCATCTGTTTTCCTTTAAAGTATTCTTCTTTTGTGGTATAAATTTATACAAGGTGGGAGAGTTTATTGGCCTTTTACAACTCTACTGCCAAAGAAAACATGTATTAATTTCAACTGATAAAACTGAAGCAATGTATCACTGAGTGAGTCTCTGAAGTTTATATAAGACAAAATTTTAAATGTAGAGCCTTATATATAGAATGCAAAAATATAGACTTTATATGCAATCATGAAATATCAGCTCTCAAAGTTGGTTTTGAAAGACAGGAATGGCATTACATCTGAGAGACAATCCCTTACCTTCCCTCTCATTTCTTCTCCTCTTTCCTATCTTAACTCCTTATCCCATTTTTTTCAACTTAAACATCTATTTAATATTTCAGGGATATATGCATGATAAGTATTAAAATTCATATAGATTAAAGAATAGGATATAATCAAATTTAAAAATCTGATTTACATTTTTACTTCTTCACTGTTCCAGAATACAGAGAATTATTAAATTTATAATAAATAAACAGTGTCATATGTCTGCACAAGGGAATGCTACTCAGCAACAAAAAGGAATGAACTATTGACATGAGCAAAAAATCCAAATTAATCTTAAAATAATTATATGGAGGGAAAGAAGCCATTAAAAGAGAGTGTGTCCTGTGTAGCTCTGTATAAACTCTAGAAAATGCAAACTATAGTGATCAAAAGCAGATTAGTAGTTGTCTAGGCAGGTTGGTAGGGCAGGAAGGATAGGAGAGAGAGATTCTGAAGCATGAGGAAAATCTTAGAGGTCATGGGTGTGTTCATTATCTTGATTGTAGTAACAGCTTCACAAGCTTATCCTTACATTAAAACTTGTCAATTTTTTTTCAAAGAATGTCCTTATGTTCAATTTCATCAAAGTTTATGTGTTCATTATATGTCATTATGCCTCTATAATGTTTTTAAACTACTGTAAGCTATATTTTGATGGAGAAACAAAAAGACAAAATTGGGGGACATTATCTACATACATTGTGGCATAGGTTCTGAATGCAGGAAGAAACAGATTTATCCTAATTCTCTCGCCTCCCAGCTATGTGACCTTGGGCAACTCTCTGAACTTTCTAAGCCTAAATTCCCACACATTTGTAAAATGGGAGAAATAATGGTCAATAACTTCCAGGGTCTTTGTGAGGATTAAAGGAAGTAATAAAAATAGTTATCATCCAGCATAGCAAGCAGCACACCCAGCACATAGTTAGGGTCCACTATCAGTACAAGATGTATGTATGCTTGTGAGTTTGTATGGATTTACATTCACATGCATACATTTTTGTTTAAACAGGTAATATGGCACAGTCTATACATCGTATAGGATTGTGATGAAATCAGAAGCAGCAATGAATCAGTCTATCAAAAAATGAAGGTTTTATTATTACTGATTCCTAATTATTACCCCCATTCTGCAGCTAAGACAAGGGAAGCACAGAAAGGGCAGGTCCCCCTGCTGTGAGTGCTAGATTTCCAAGTGGAGCACAGTCACTCGGTCTTTAAGTCCAGGGCTCTTTTTCTTGAAAGTAATAATCATTCTGTCACTCAGGATTAAATGTAAAATATGCAGTCCTATAGTCAAGCAAATATCAAGAGGCATTAAGAAAAGACTCTTTTAGCTCCACTGCGTTCCCTCTCGTGAAGAGCATCCTCATTGCTCCTCTTCACTCTTATCTCTCTTTAGCCGCTCACGTGTTGGACCATGTATGCCCACAAATCTCCTTAGCCTCTGAATCTTCACATACCTCGTATAGTCCACCCATAACACCAGCTCACACCTTTGTTTATGGATATCCTCTCCACACACCTAACTCCAATACTGGGAGACAACAGACACCATTCATGCATCAATTTGTTCACTCATCTTACTTTGCTGTATAAATTTGTACTGGACAGCAGTTATTGTTGGAGAATGATCTAGGTGTGGAGAAAACTTACATCAAACAAACATCACTTCCTCTCTTTCTCTTCTTTGACCTTCTTTCTTGGTAGCCATATTATAGGGGTTCCTTCACTCCTGGGAAGTAACACTGGGTCAGAGTTCAGGGCTTGGGTCATGGGAAACTAATGCTATTCACAATTTACTCAATCAAATAGAAGGAAAAGTGCTGCACTTGATTAAAACATACCTATATTTGATTTAAATAATGCTCAAAAAAACTTACATGAGGTAGTAAGGTTGAATTGGTTTAAGAGATTCAAAGAAACTTTTGGTCTCAGGAGATGTAAGCAGGCAATTAGTTAGTATTAGGGCCAAATCTGTTTTTGTTGCCTTGTGGACAAGGGATTAAACAGGGTAAAGATGAAATTTAAAGAGTGCTCTGAATTGAAGTTTCAGCAAAAGGCCCAAGGAAATCATATAAAGGAAAATTAACTACAGAAACCAGTACAATAAAAATCTGGAAATTTCTTATTTTTTGAAGTACCTTTTTTTTATATATAAAGGAATTTCTCCTGAGAGCAGCAGAGAATGCTATACAAATGTTACCATTTTTTAAAATAGAGAACTTGATTTATGTCGAGAAAATGTTTTCAAACATATCATTTTTGAGGCGCCTCTCTCCCTTCCGCTCAACCACCACAAACAGGAGTTTCCTCTGGAGTGTATAGCTGATCAAATATGATGTTTAAAATACATTATTTCTGAAGAAAGCTGTGGTCTGAACAAAGGTGTGACATACAGGAAGTTGCTGTTACAACTTGGGCCACAACTGTGTTACAATTTAGGTTCCTTTGTAGACCTCGCTTATCAAATAGAATGGTGATAGAGAGGAATTGTTATTAGTGAAAGTAGTGACAAACTCAAGGCTTGAGTCTTGTTGTATTCAGTGCTGAAATGTGCATATGATTTTTTTAAAAGATGACCAAGACATAAAACATAACCTGAAATCACAGTAAAGTCCTTACATCCACAGAGCATTCTTCTCCTTCAACTTAAGTTGTGCTGGTTATTTGCTCTTGTTTCCAAAAGATCCCTTCCGTATCTAAGATGTTCCTTTTCTTAGATGTTTCTGCATACAGTATGATATGTACAGTCTACATTATACAACACTCTACATTATACAACACTCTACCTTATACAATAGTGGCGAAAGCAAAAGAATTGAGATATCAGAAAAGAAGCATCTAAGCATAGTTTCTCTCTTACTGTTCTCTTCTCACCTCCTCCATAAAATTGAACAGGAAGTCACAACTCTCAGTTGCAATGACTTGTGCTTTCCATTCCGCGTGTTTTTCAGCTGATCATTTATTAGAAATACGAAGTCGGTTGTAGTGAGCATACCATTCATCACAACATCTTATCACGCATGATGTCACTTCTGTTGGCAATCAAAGCTCTGCAAAACTTTTCACCTGCCCCCAGGGACAACACTGCTCAGGTCATGCCTTGTACAGACTACAGAGAGATTAGGGGATTCCTTTGGAGCCAGGGAACAGCAAATATGAAAATGGAAGATGATGGAATTCTGCTTCTAATATAGAGAAAACTGTTTTGTTGGGGCAGTGAAAAGCTATGTTCCCATCATTGCTTACAAAAATTCATGTACTTTTTATGTTTGGCATCATTGCTATTGTTATTTTATTTTCAGGATGTATTTATGTACACTTGTTTGTATGATTAAAAAGATATCTTTATTGATTTTTCTTCTAAGAAGTGCATTTTCTTTAAAGAAATGCATTACTTTTATAAACAAAAAAAATGATTTATCTGTTTTTCAACTCTACTAATACTTTAGATATCTGCTATATGCTACACACTGTGCTAAATATTAGTTATCCAAAATTGAAAGAGATGTAATTCCAGGTCAATTCATCAGAAATCAGTTCATCAAGAGCCCATTTGTCAAAGTGACTCCTGACTGTTCACAAAAATGCACAAGCTAATAGAAACATGGACGTGTGAACATCCAGGAGATGTCTGGTTTATTAGTGGCCTGAGCAAGGCAGTAGCTCAGAGCTCAGGGAAGAGAATCATTCTTTGGTGGTGAGGGATGGATTCATCGAGGGATGATTTGAGCTGGGCTCTGATGGAGGAGTTGGATTTAAATTGTAGTATGTCCTTTAGTTTTTCTTCATGACTTCAGACAGGATGACAGACAGTATTTTTCTAAGGCCAGTCTGTCCTCCAGACTTTATTCCAAACTAACCATGGGAAAGTCTTCCTTTTACTAATATGCTTCCCCCCATGCTTATAAGAATTTTTAAACATATTGGCACAACAGTCTTTTCACCCACACATGACTCACGGAAGTGAAAAGAGCAACTCCTTTCCACAGCTCCAGACCTACTGGCAGAGCCACTTCTCAGATGTGCACACGAAGACTTCATTAATAGACTTCAACAGCCTCTGGAGACCCTGATTTTCTGTACTAGGATTTCCCTTCTGCAGTGCCCTCATCAGCTGGTGGGCCTGTCTTGCAGTTCATATCAGTTACGTTCGTTCAGATGTTTAAAAAACTGGGTGTTTCTCAGCAGAGGACGGGGCAGAACTCACAGTCAGAGGAGATCATGGAGAACCAGGCAGCTGCTAGCTTACATGATGTCTTAATGCAGTTTATTGTAAAACAACCTAGGCACTCTCATACTAAGACACACAGCTTGATGATAAGAAGAATGTAGGCTGGATTTCTTAACCCACCTGTCCCTCTTCCTGATTCATTTGTGCAAAATGTAAGCTGCATCACATTTAAGTACCTTGCAGAATTCCACTATCTTGAAAACATATGCATTATTCTCAAGGCTATCTTGTCAGATTCTCTGAAAGTTTACAGGACATTTCTAATGTATCTCATTTAGTCATTACTCATCTGTGCCCGGCTGGACAAAAAGCTGCAACCACTAGCCTTTTGTGCAAAATCACAATCGCTTATGGCTGCCTATTTCCAATGAAGATCTTAGGTAGCATTTAATATTTTAGAGTCCAGGCTGTTTTATGTCCTCAGTTCTCAGAAACATTGACGACTTACCAATTCACAGAGTGAGTGAAGAAGTTCTTCAGAAACTGTGTAACTTTTTGTATATGTTATGTCAGGATTACATTTATCAACACATATCCATTTTAGGAGATCGAAAAATGTACTCTGATTTTAAATACTAGCTTCCTTGTGGACTGCTTGAGCAGGGATATTTGAAAAGGTCAGATAAGACTATATTGATTATATAGTACTGTTTAATCCTTGCAGGAGTAAGAGATTAGTCAAATGGAGCATTTGACTGAAATCATGGAAAAAATTAGAATGCTGCTGAGTTCTCAGAAAAATTGCATTTGCTTATAATGAACTCTGCTCAAAACATGAAATACCTTGATAGGGATCAATACTGAGTTAATGGTACCCTTCCATTCCTTCCATTGTCAGTGTGAAGTAAATACCACAGGTATCCTGCTGCTGACAAGAGCAAAATGGTTTGATAGTGCCATGCTTCTAGACCTGTGATCTGCTGTGACCTTCTCTACAGGTTTATATCACCTGCTGTATTCCAACCTGGACTCATGCCTTCATCAGCCGGTCTTGTTGCTGTGCAATTACTTTGCAAGCTCAAGTTTAGATAAAAAAAAAAGTCAGTTTTGTTTTAATAAAATATAGCCTAAGGAAAGTTGACCAGTGTTATTTCAATTAAAAAAGAAATACTTCTGAGTGACCTAGAAAATAATCTGCTAATAAAATCAGTATTGATTTATGATAAATTAGGATAATCTTATAAATCTAGAAAAGTTTTTAAAAACTGTATAGCATTTAATTTAGACAAAGGTAATATAGTTGGGGGAGTGGGTCCATGATGGTTGTCTTTCTTGGTTAAATCAGGACACTGTAGAATCCTAAAAGTCTCAGATCCAATGTAATTAATTGCAATTATTTAATTTCTATTCTCTTTGGTAGATTATATGCATCTAAAGGGCAGGCAGGGGACACCTCTGCTTGTTGCCTGTGGCATCTGCAATATCAATAGTGTCTTTGCAGAGAACCTCCTCAAATACATAATTGTTGGATGAATGAATGAATGGAAATAAATTTACTCAAAATTCTCATAAATGACAAGAGGAATGAAGTAGATAGTAAATAAATCCTTGGAAATCCATCACTTCCACTAAAAAGCAATTCAAAATTCCTTCCTTTTGGAGAGACTAAGAATAGTGAAATGAATGGTTTGTTTTGCATTGCTTTGGGAAATGAATCTCAGTCTTGGCCATAATGTGTAATGACCTCCAGAGTTTTTAAAAAATCCCAATTGAAACAATCTCTGCAGAGGGTCTGAGCATGGTTGATTTTTAAACATGAATCTGGGGGTTCTAATAACTAGACAATGTTGAAAACACTGAATAAAGGCCCTTCCTTCCCAAACTTGTCTGATTATAAGAATCATCTGAGCTGCTCAGACCACAACCAACCATATGAAGTAACAAGGGTTTTTAATCTTTTCCAGTTGGGGGATGGGGGAGTGATATCATATCAGCAGAGAAACACTAGCTTCTAATTCTTTAAGTCTTTTCCGATTTCAAATTTCTCCTTCTAGAGAGTGGCCGGTGCTTTTAATTTAGTGCCATCACAAGTGTAATTTATTGTAGGATTATTTCCCAGGCTATCCCTGGGCTTTCTTCTTGTCCTAAAATAATACTTCTACAACTTTCATTAGACTATGTCTTTATTACTGTGAGTCAATTGTCATCTATCTAAAGTAATTGCCACATGTGATTAAGTGTCAGGATGAGTTGTTTGGACACTACAGGCTGTGAGAGAGCAAAGGAGGGAAAAAAATCGATGTGGATTTTAATGGCACACAGAGCAGGACGTGGCCTGGAACCTGATAGATGGTGGAAAGAAAGGGGAACTGTGTCCTGGGCAGAGGTCATGGTAAGAAATGATCAACAGTGTACTCTAGGAATACAAAATACCCATATCCTAAATCCACTATTTGTTTTAATTCTGATGCTCCTGCCCAGGACTCATCTCTCTGAAGATGCAACTTTTCCTACCCATATTTCCAAACCCTACCTACAACCTGCTGGGTCAGAATTCAAAGTGGGAACTGCAAATCTACATTTTAAACTATTATGTACATGATTTTTATAATGACACACTAACTGAAGGAGATGAATCTATCTACACAATTCAATGAGAAGATAGATCGGACAGAATGTCCCCCAAAGAGAACCAAATGCAACAAACCGGCATTTCTGTTGAAATAAATCAGATACACCATTTTTCATTTATCAAACTGGCAAAGATTAAAACACTTTATACCACTCACTGCTGATGATGGAATGAGCTTTTACACACTGCTGGTGGGAATGTGAATTGGTGCATTACTAAAGGACAATTTGGCAATTCTTATCAAAAGCCTTAGCATTTTTCACACCCGTTGACATAGTAATTCCACTTTAAGAAATTTATCCTAAGGCGGTGGTCTCAACCTTGGCAGTTTATCAGAATCACTTGTGAAGGTTTTGTGAATTACAGATTTGGGGGCTCCATTCCCTAGAAATTCTGGGAATAAGGTCTGTGACTCTGTTATTTTTGGTTTTGTTTTTGTTTTTGGTACAGGAATTGAACCTAGAGGCACTTAGCCACTCATCTACATCCCAGCCCTTTTTATTTTTCACTTTGAGACAAGCTCTGGATAAGTTACTTAGAGCTTCACTAAGTTGCTGAGGCTGGCTTTAAACTTGCAATCCTCCTACCTTAGCTTCCTAAACTGCTGGGATTACAGGCATATAACCACTGCATCCGGCTTTGTTTTTTAACATTGGTATAATTTGATTCTTTTTTTAAAGTTCAACTGATGGAAAAGTCAAATATTGGTGGTAATTTCATCTTCTGGTTTCTCTCCCACTACTTGTGGGTGATCACGCTACAGCAGTGTTAATTTTTCACTCAGAAATGTATGCTATGGTCCTCCTTCCTTTGCAGTATATAGTCCTGTGCTGCATCATAACTTTCAGTCAACAGTAGTGCTCCCTTAGGATAACAATGGAGAGGAAAGTTGCTCCTCTGGCCAAGTGACACTGGAGCCATAATAATATCAGTGCACTATGCACAGCCCTGCCAACTGTATAAAAGTATAGCACAAACTATTATGTACAGTACTTGATGCTTGATAATAGAATAAATGATTACATCATTCATTTGTGTATTGCTTTTTATCACTATTTCAGACTGTACTCTTACTTGTATCAAAAAATAATTAACAGTAAAAAACAGTATTGTTCATTATATCAGAAGCAGTCTCAAACACCTCATGTTTATGGTATCTCTTGATGACATCAAAAGACCATGTCAAATGGTTGACCTATACATCTAAGTTTGCCTAAGTGCATGCTGTAATGTTTGCATAATGAGGAAATCACCCAAAGACACATTTCTCAGAATGTGTTCCCATTGTTAAGCAATGTGTGATTGTATTCAGATCTATTTATTTTTTGTTTTATTTGACAATGATATTGCTTTCACTTCATTATACATGAGTCATAACCAGCATTGCCTTGGTTTTGTTGTATTTCTCACAAAGTAAACTGAAGTATGAAATTTTCAGTAAATTCATCAATTTAAAAGAGACTTAGATAAAATTATCATAAGTTAATCCCAGAGACCAAAACCAAACTTTTTCCATTCCAGGATATTGTTATTGTAATTCTGATATTTTCTTAGCACTATTGCATTCATGGAAATACTTCAGTTCAATCACTGTAGAAATTTGTGGATAAACATTCAAGATCATTTTCACATATTTGTTATTATGACAATGTTATTATTAAGTACTGTACATAATAGCATAATGTTATTATGAGTGAACAATCTTATACAGATATCCATCTCTTCACGTGTAAGAATTACTACGGGATACATATCTAGAAATGGACTTGTTTTGTAAAGTTAAACTTGGGCATTGAAAACTGCCTTCCAAAATGGTTTCACCATACATGGTAGGGTTGTGTAACTTTCCGCCCAAATTCATGATTCTTTTTGAATAAGACACTGTAAGACTTGGCAAATATTTGGTGGTAGCCCAGCCAGAGATGACACTTCTTAGCACCCCTGAACTGTGTAGGGGGAATGTAACTAGTTTCCATTAATGAGATACATTTATAACGTGTCATTTCTAAGCCAAGGAATTTCAGGTGTGGCTGCAACTTTATGTTCTCTTTCCCTTCCTGTCCGTCCACAGAGCACCCAGGTCCCTTAAGATAGCTGAGCCACACTATGGGAAGAGCTTAGATCCCTGAATCACCATAAGAAAGCAAGCCAACCACATGCCCACCAGAATAACAAATATCAGACTGTTATGTACGTAAGAATTAAAATCTTATTGTCTGTTAGATGCTATAACTAGTGCTATATTCATTAATATGCCAGTTTAGACTTGTCAGCAATGAAAACCATAACACCACAAATGATTTTGTTGTAGGGAGTTAAAACCCACTGCTCAAAATAATCACAAAAATGAATGACATTATAATCATAGGTGTATATATATATTTCACTTGTTAATATTGGTGAAATACTGGAAATAAAATAATAAATGTTAAGTAAGGGGTAAATAAAAATTATGTTGAAAAAATATTTAAGGGAAAATGTTGTCTAAATGAATAATAAACTTAGGAAATATATATTAAACTTAGGAAAGGAGGCTATGAAACAATATTATTTTTTAAATAAGTTAATATCAGCAGAAAACATACATAGTAGTTACCAGTTAAAATAGTATTACAGATTTTTTTTTCTGCATATGTTTTCTAAGCTTTACTGGATATATATCACCTTTGTAAAAAAAAAAAGGTGTGTTTAAAAATTGGTAGATGGTGATACTAAACTGCAATAGCAAAAAGATAATAACCTGCAGAAACTCAGAGATAAACCCCCGTGTGGCTCAGAATTCATCTAATTTGATGCTCAGTAACTTAAGAGAGTTGGCTATCTTTGAGAGAAGACCTAAAACCAAAGTTGTTCATGTGCTTGTCAAAAGGCCTTTTATTGACAAGTACATGTTTATCAACTCACTATCAAGATTGGAGATGAGGACCTATATATATTCAGCTTTTTAGTAGAGCTAAAAATAATTACAGACATGGGAAGTTAATACTCCTCAAAATACAATTCCTGTCTTCATAATGCATGGAGAACTCTTTTAAAGATGAGATGTTTTCCCATTCACTGATGGGTTCTTTCATTCACTAAGTGAACAATGGGGAAATTTATAGCAGAAGTGACAAAAGGGGGCATTTCCTGGTGAGCATATTGGTAAGGGTTTGGAAAGACCAGAGTCTATTCATGTAATATGTTTCCTAGAGGTTTTGATAACAGGAAAAAGATCAAGTGAGTTCACAGCTGTGGTTTTTAAAAACCAAAGGATGGGACACCTGGGGGTCCTTGGTTATCCTTTGTCTCCTTCCTCATAGATGAGAATGCAGGAAGGAGGACTGGACGGTGTTACACACCAATTACAGGACTTCAAAATGACGATTTAAAATACATCTGAGGATGTTAATTTCATTATAACGAAGATGTATAATAATATATAATAATAAGATATAACAAAGTAAAAAAATGGGAGTAGAATGCTCATTTGCAGAGAATAAGTTATGGTACAGCCATAAGGTGTGAAAGACTTACCTAGAACACTGTGAAGTATTGCTAAGAGAAATCAAAGACCTCAATAAATGGAAGGATGTTTCACATTCATGGACTGAAAGACTCTATATCATTAAGATCTCAATTTTCCTCAAATAGATGTAAGCCCAATGAAAATCCCAGCAGGTTTATTTGTGGAATAAACAAGTTAGTCCTAATATTTATATGAATACTACAAGGATCCAGAAAATTTAAGACAATTCTGAAGAAAGAGAACAAGGTTTCTGGAGTGTTTTTACCACAATATATCAAGACTTATAAATCTATAGTAATTAGCTGTATTGGCACAAGGAAAGATAAGTAGACTAACTTACTAGAGAGCCACTACAGATTCATGACCAAGACACCCCTGCAATTCAATGAGGAAGGATGGTCACTTTAATAAATGGCTCTGGGCCAATCGGTCCTCCATATGGGACAAGCCTTCCTTCTCCCTTGCATATGCCAGACACAAAAGTCAGTTCCAAAGAAATATAGTAGTACCTGAGAAAGGTTAAAACAAGAAAGGTCCCCAAAGAAAACCTCAAGAATATCTTCATGATCCAGGACAAGCAAAGGGAAATTTGGACCTCAGAACTTTTGTTCATCAAATAACACCATTTAGAGGAAGGAAAAAAGAAAGGCACAGTGTAGACCAAGATATTTGCAACATGCATAACCATCAAAGGGCTCACTCAGAATGTATAAAGAACTAAAAAATCAGAAAAACAGACAAAAAATTTTAGTGGGCAAAGACTTCAACAGGAACTTAAAAAAGAAGATATCAAAATGGTCACTGAACATGAGGTTCTCAACATTATTAATCATGAATGCAAGTTAAAATTACAATGAGATGCTACTACACATACTCTAAAATGACCAAAGTGAAAGAAAACTGATGACAATATGCGCTGACAAGGAAACAGAGCAACTGAACTCATACATTTTCGTGGCAGTGCAATTAGTACAACCACTATAGATGGTTGTGCATGCTGTCATCTCCTAAGAACAAACATGTAATACTCTAAGACCGGACAATCTGACCTATGGGAATAAGATCACAAGAAGTGAGTGTATACACCTACTAAGAGACACAAACAAAAGTGCTCAGAACAGTTTTATTCATAAAATACAAAAACTATATATGGTCTAAGTTTCTATCCACAGAAGAATGAATGCTTGTGCTATGTTTAGATAATAGAATACTAATCTATCTATATATATATATATATATTTAGGTGGGGGTGTGGGTCTGGGGATTGAACCTAGGGAAACTTAACCACTGATCCACATCCCCAGCCTTTTTAAAAAAATATTTATTTAGAGACTGAATCTTGCCAAGTTGCTTAGGGCCTAGGTAAATTGCTGAGATTGACTTTGAATTTGTAATCCTCCTGCCTCATCCTCCTGAGCGTGATTATAGGTATGCTTCACAGTGCTTGGCTGTAATTTTTTTTTAAAGGAAAAATACAGGTGCATACAACAACATGGATAAATCTCATAAAAGGTAGAGTAAAAAAAAAATCTAACCCCAGAAACCCATTTCTCAGAATTTCACACAAGGAAGTTCCAGACAGCCCAAATAAATCTTCAATTATGTAAATAAGGACAGTTGTCAACTTGGTGAGTGGAGCCCACTGAGAAGCATGGGAGAGGAAATGCTCTGTCTCTTGATCTGGTGGTAGTTATATGTATACATGTTTTTAAAAAAATTCATTGTACAATAAAGATCTATTGCATTGTACGTATATTTATGTATATTCTACATCCGCAAAAACATTTTTAGAAAGAGATTTGCTTTGCTGTGATAGCATTGTGTTAAAATATGACACAATATTAGACCTCCATCTGCATCTTTCAGTTTGACTATGTAACTTTCTTATGAAAGCAGAGTGAGCAGTGAAAAGAAGAAGGCACAAGCCCTCTCGTACAGTTTCTAAGCAAATCTAATCATCATTTTGTTGTTCTGTGTTTTGTTGTGTGAGATACTTTGCAATCTTCTGTACTTCTTTAGCCTGAAGAGTCTAAGCTCTTGACATAGCTCCTGGGGAGTTGGTAGTAGTTCAGAAAGACCATTTATCCCTTTCCAGGTGAAGGCTAGTTCCAGAACATTTGTCTTTGGCTCCCTTTCACTTCAGGCTCTACTATTCCTCTCCAGAATTAATGCATTTTTTCTCTCAGTTTCCAATGCTCAGTGTCTCTCTCCTTTCTCTAAAAGGTTTCCTCAGCTCTTCCTACTTCTGGTCCCTTCCAGCTTGCCTCCTCTCACAGGTACTATATGTTCTAAATACTCTGCTTTGCAGAGTCAATTCTTTCCATCCTTAGAAACTGCCAGCTTCAGCAAGAAAGACCTTATCATCTAAATTGCTCTCATGGACCCTATCAAAACTGCATTTGCAATAATAATGTGACATTTGCTCCATTAGTTAGGGGTACTCGTTGCAATAAGGCAATAGTTCCATTTTCAATATCAGCTCTACTCTTCATTTATTAAACAGGACACTGAGCCCCTTCAGTATGTGGGGAAGACAAAGACAAACGCACTGGAGGAGCTCAGTCTTCTGGAGGAGACAGGCAAACACTTAGACATGTTAGCTCCAGTTACTTCCTGTTAGCTGCCTATTACATTTCACTTAGGATTTATCAAAATTTATCCTATGCCCCTTCCCAAATCTAACGTCTTCATTATGCACCAACATCCAAGAGACAACCGCAACCAAATGCCTGTCATCTCTTATTTTTCACTCTCACGCACACTTCAAATCCATCCACTCCTTGCATGTCAATTCTTTTAACCAAATGATCTACAGCACATATTTTTCATCCCTATTGCTACTGGCTAGCTCAGCATCCATTTCTTTTTTGTTGAACTATTGTTACAAAGTCCATGCCTGTTGCTCTAACTCCACACAGTTGCCACGAAACTCTCTACCTTTTTCTTGGTCTCTCTTTCTGTGAAGATTTTTTTTTTTATTGTTCAGGGAAAGGAGGAGATAAGGTGAGTTAATGATGTGCTCAGTTACATAAAATCAATGTTCTTGACTCAAGTGGCCAATCAGAAGATTATGGTAATAAATACTGAAGATCAGCCATCTACCAAGTCCTTGATTCTGGGTCCTGATTATTGAAAGGGAGTAACAGATAGAGACAGGTGTCACAACAAAGCAAATCTTTTGTTCCCAAGTCACTTCTAGCCAAGGCAATAATGGAGGTCCCCAAAGCACCTTGTAGCTTTATGAGAAAACCAACTTTTCCCCCAATTCATGAACTTTTTTGTCAGTGACTTAAAATGATAACTTTGAAGAGATGTATCTGGACCAGTTGTTGCTCAACACCTGTGAACTTAAGACATACTAAGTATCTAATTAATCATTACTCATGTAAATAACAACTTTAAAGCTAAACATAATTGGTTTCTAACCAGACTACCAAAATAAAAAAATATATATTTTTTAAAGATACTAGCAAAATGACACAATTCTACTTTTCAGGTGAAAGTGTGCCTAACCTGTTCTTCACATCCCCAGGACACTCCCAGCACATAAAGCCAATGGAGAGTGACAATCAGCCTACGACTATGAACATCTTCATATCCTTTTTCTCAACTGGCATCTGTGTCTCTTCACCTACTTTCTCAGTGGAGCAGTTATTCATTTTCCTAGGGGCAGTGGAAATCTAATTTTCTCCCTGGCCATGGCTGAGCTCTGGAGTTGTCAGTTCCTCTTTAAATTTGATACCAATCATTGGACCCGGAGATTTGCATGCCCCATCAGCATCTGGGGTATCCATGGCAGCTCCTAGATTGTGTGGACTGCTTCTGCAAGGACCGAGGAGGATATACTTACCAAAACCAAGTCTTGTACTTGACTTTTTCTCATATGAATAGTTTATTTTATTTTATTTTTCTTTTAAATACATTACAGTTAGTTTTTGTGTTAAGAGAAACAAAATCCATCCAGTCTCTGGATAAAATGAGGAGAGGGGACAAAGGGCTGAAAATGAGAGAAAAAAACTTTCAACCTTGGAATTCTGCAAAATTCTTTTCCTACAATAGACAAGGGGAAAGTCTTCCTAGAGGAAAAACCAGCACCAAATATGCTTTTAATAAAAACATATATTTGTGTCATGCTTTGGTTTAGAAACTGTTGATAATTCCTCATCACCTAAGCCCAAAGTTCTCAGTGTGGCATTTGAGGATTTCATGTAACCCTTTCAATACTTAAGATGCCTAACTTGTTTGAAGGGGTAGATATTCTCATATTGGTTTGTTGTTGTTGTTTTGGTTTTTGGTACACAAATTGAACCTGGGGCACTTAACCACTGAGCCACATCCTCAGCCCTGTTTTGTATTTTTATTTAGAGATAAGGTCTCACTGAGTTGCTTAGGTCCTCACTAAGTTCTGAGCCTGGCTTTGAAATTATGATTCTCCTGCCTCAGCCTCTGGAGCTACTGGGATTATTGAAATGCCCCACTGCACCTGGCCTCTTGTCATATTCTTGCTCTTGCTTTTCCTTTTCTATAGGATTCCATCTTCTCTCTCACCTCTTCAGAGAGTCCTGAATCATCATTTTAGACCCACCTCAAATGTTCCCAACTCTGCAAATTATGATGGCAGGTACCTCTACCATGGTGCATGCTGCACTACTTCATAAATATTTGTTTGCACTTGGTCTCCATTCCAGATCAAAAAATCTTTAAACACAATAATTTTATATATATCTTCTTCACTTTGTATTTTCAGTGGTCAATAGTAGCCTGATGTTAAAAATTCATGTAATGGAATGAATAACCAATTAACAAGTATCTATGGAGTAGTTACGCAGTATACTTCAAAGCAAATTATATGAGCCCTACTTTTTAAATTTTTTTATTTTTCATTCTAATATGTTATGTATGACAACATAATGCATTACAATTCATATTACACATATAGAGAACAATTTTTCATAATCTCCGGTTGTACACAAAGTAGAGTCATACCACTTATGTTTTCATACATTTTCTTAGGGTAATGATGTCCATCTCACTCCACCATCTTTCCTACCCCCATCCCCCTTTGCTCTATCTAGAGTTCGTCTAATCCACCCATGCTCCCTCCCCAATCCCATTATAAATCAGCATCCTTAAATCAGAGAAAACATTTGTCATTTGGTTTTGGGGGATTGGCTAACTTCATTAGCACTGTATTCTCCAACTCCATCCATTTACCTGCAGATGCCATGATTTTATTCTCTTTTAATGCTGAATAGTATACCATTGTGTATATATACTACATTTTCTTTATCCTTCTACTGAAGGGCATCTAGGTTGGTTCCACAGTTTAGCTATTGTGAATTGTGCTGCTATAAACATTAAAGTGTCTGTGTTCCCTGCAGTATGCTGTTTTTAAGTCATTTGGGTATAAACTGAGGAGTGGGATAGCTGGGTCAAATGGTGGTTCCATTCCCAGTTTTCCAAGCAATCTCCATACTCCTTTTCAGATTGGCTGCACTAATTTGCAATCCCACCAGCAATGTATGAGTGTGCCTTTTCCCCCATATCCTTGCCAACACTTACTGTTGTTTGTATTCTTCATAGCTGCCATTCTGACTGGAGTGAGATTAAATCTTAGAGTAGTCTTGATTTGCATTTCTCTAATTGCTAGAGGTGTTGAACATTTTTTCATATGTTTTATGGTTGGTTGTATGTCCTCTTCTGAGAAGTGTCAGTTCAGTTCCTTGGCCCATTTATTGATTGGGTTATTTAGGTTTTGTTTTTTGGTTTTGTTTTTGTTGTTGTTGTTTGTTTGTTTGTTTTGTTTTGTTTTTGGTGTTAAAAATTTTGAGTTCTTTATGTATCCTAGAGATTAGTTCTCTATCTGATGTGCATGTGGTAAAATTTGCTCCCAAAATGTAGGCTCTCTATTCACCTCACCCATTGTTTCTTTTGCTTAGAAGAAAATTTTTAGTTTGAATCCATTCCATTTATTGATTCTTGGTTTTAATTCTTGTGCTATAGGAGTCTTATAAAGGAAGTTGGTGCCTAATCCCACATGATAGAGATTTGGGCCTACTTTTTCTTCTATTAGGTGCAGTATCTCTGTTTTAATTCCTAGGTCCTTGATCCACTTTGAGTTGAGTTTTGTACATGGTGAAAGATAGGGGTTTAATTTCATTTTGTTGCATATGAATTTCCAGTTTTCCCAGCACCATTTGTTGAAGAGGCTATCTTTTCTCCAATGTATGTTTTTGGCACCTTTGTCTAATATGAGATAACTATAATTATGTGGGTTTGTCTCTGTATCCTCTATTCTGTACCATTGGTCTATCCATCTATTTTGGTGCCAATACCATGCTGTTTTTGTTACTATTGATCTGTAGTTTAGTTTAAGATCTGGTATATTGATGCCACCTACTTCACTCTTCTTGCTAAGGATTGCTTAAGCTATTCTGGGTCTCTTATTTTTTCAGATGAATTTCATGACTTCTTTTTCTATTTATGTGAGGGATTTTCTATTTATGTCATTGGGATTTTGATTGGAATTGCATCAATTCTGTATAGTGCTTTTGGTAGTAAGGTCATTTTGATAATACTAATTCTGCCTATCCAAGAACAAGGTAGGTCTTTCCATATTCTAAGGTCTTCTTTAATTTTTTTCTTTAGCATTCTATAGTTTTCATTGTAGAGGTCTTCACCTGTTTTATTGATTCCCGAGTGTTTTTTTTTTTTTTGGCTATTATAAATGGAGTAGTTTCCCTCATTTCCCTTTCAGAGGATTTCTGACTGATATACAGAAGTGCCTTTTTTTTTTAAATGGGTGTTGATTTTATATCCTGCTACTTTGCTGAATTAATTTGTTAGTTCTAGAAGTTTTCTGGTGGAATTTTTTTGTGTCTTCTAGGTATAGAATCATATCATCAACAAATAGTGCTAACTTGAGTTCTTCTTTTCCTAACCGCATCTGTTTAATTTCTTTCGTCTAATTGCTCCGACTAGTGTTTCAAGAACAATGTTAAATAGAAGTGGTGAAAGAGGGTATACCTGTTCCAGTTTTTAGAGGGAATGCTTTCAATTTTTCTCCATTTAGAATGATGTTGGTCTGGGATAAGCCCTACTTTTAAGAAACCCAGCCAGATGCAGTAGCTCATGCCTGTAATCCCAGTTACTGGGAGACTGAGGCAGAAGAATCACAAGTTTGAGGTCAGCCTGGGCAATTTAGTGAGACACTATGTCAAGATAAAATTTAAAAGGGTCTGGGAAGTGTATGTCAGTGGTAGGCCTGGCAAATGTGAGGTCTTGGGTTCAATCCCCAGTAAGAAAGAGTCAAAGACAAACGAACAGAGAAATCCCAAATATCATTTGGAATAAAAAAAAATCATGTCCCACTATACACAAAGTAATTATTCCATAAAGAAGACCCAGACTCTGGCATAAACTTCTTGGAGAATCAGAATCATTGTGGACTCAGTTACTAAATTGTTAAAGAAGATTTAATGAAAAAGGCAGAGTAACCGAAATAGTCTTGGATAAGATAAAGGTTAAAGGAGTAGGCACAAAACGATTCACAAATGGAATTTCTGTTGATCATATTGGATTGGTACCATGTGCCTGGGATGAAGAATTACGCCACACAATGTCCACCTCTGTTGCTTGTCTCAAATCATACTCCCCCAACGCACAAAATCTTGCCAACTAATTCACATTTCATCTTAAATACATTTCACCTTAAATGGCACACCATGTATATCTCCCAACCTTTGAACTATGAGTTTGCAATATTGGCACCAAGTAATTACTTCAGAGGAATTCGAGTTATGAGGAAATTGGGGAAATAAACTGTGGGTTGATTAACATATTGGCTGCCATCCTGTGCAGCAAAATGGCACCAAAGTCTGAACCCTAGACTCCTCAACTCCAAGCTCCTTCGGAATTACACAAGGCAGCTCCGCGCTCCTTTCAGGTCTCAGGTTATGGTCATTTCTTTATTTCTCTTTGTGTGTGGTGAACAGAGGGGAAGGAAGAGGAGTGAACTGAGAAAGCAGTGTGGGTTAGGGGGTAAGATCTGGCAGGTTCAGAGAGCTCATTATGTAAAGCAATGTGTTTTTTCCTCCTTTGGTATTGCAAAATGTGTTTTTAACCTCCCACCTCATGTAAACAATCTCACTTCACTGAATACTCAGAAACCAGAACAGGAATGTACAGACTGGACCAGAAAGAATCTGCCGTTGGATCCGTTTCAGGGAGCTTTCAGTTATAACACATTTTTATTCACTCACACTAGAACATGGGAGATGTGGGTTACACTTGCACATGTCCCCTCACCCACTGAGTTTCAAACTCTCACAAATGGAGTCATTACCATGGTCTGTGAAGAGTGCTTGTAGGTGGTGGGATTACTAACCACAGAGTTAACAGAGTCAGCACCACAATTAGAAAGGCCTGTTAACTCTGTGGTGTCCTAACTGATAGAAAGTTTTTTCTATTACAAGACAAGATTGCTGTTGCCTGTTTCTCCCCTACTTCACTAACTTTTGAGGAATAGCCATAAAATTTCATAAAAATTTGAAAAACAGGGCTGAGGTTGTGGCTCAGTGGTAGAGCACTTGCCTAGCACATGTGAGTCACTGGGTTCCATCCTCAGCACCACAAAATAAATAAATAAATAAATAAATAAAGATATTGTGTCCACCTACAAATTGGGCTAGAGGAAGGCATAGAGGTCCAAACCAAAGGAATGAACAATCTATTCAATGAAATAATATGGTAAAAAGAATATTAAAAAAGAAAACTTGAAAACCCAAATAGAGGATGTGTGAGCTTTTGGGACTGTAAACATAGCAAGTGCTTATTCAATATTTGTTGGCTGAATAAAAAAACTATATAATATTTATAAAGACATTACTCAGTACTAAATGACATAGTAAGTATACAAATGAAGAGATGGGTTCATTTACAAATTAGCAAATGACAACAAAAAAAACACGCAATAAAACTTTAAGATGAGAAATGGTTAATAGATGGAAAGAAGGATATTATATTAACATTTAAGTTCAATTTGCCAATAGGATATTACCCTGTACCTACACACTCCTTATGACATAATATCAATACATACAAAGTAAAAACTTCAAGTTCAGGAGAGATGGCAATTCTACATAATAGACAAGGACAGGAGGTGATAGGGCAAGGAAACTCTCCGGTAGGATATGGTAATGGTGGGCACGTTGACATTACACATTTCTCGAAACCCAAGGAATTATGCAGCATCAACAGCAAAGCTGAGTGTAATTTTGGACTTTAAGCTAATGATAATGCATCAATATTAGTTCATCAATGGCAACATATACCCATCCTGCTTCCACTTAGCAATGAGAACAACACCAACTCTGTTACAACAGAGACAAAGGCCAGGGGAAAGGCCAGAGAGCAGCCAGGAAACTACTGTTCTTTAAATCTCTATTCCGGTGTTGTTGGACTCCATCACAGCAAGTGAACAAGCCACGTGAGTAACACACACACGCCTTCCCACTTATAGTATATTTGAAATTTCATGAAAAATAAACATTATGTAATAACATATAACTCAGCACAAACTTTTAAATGATAATTCAATTTTTACCCTTAAATCTGATTTGAAAATAATGTAAATAGTACTTATTTTGATTTTTAAATGAATTTAAGACTCATACATCCAAATATTTTGAAAAAGTGGAATACATTCTCACCTGAAGGACTTTCCTGATTCTTTTTAGGTTGTGTATCAAGAGCAGGTTTTTCTCTTTGGAAACACGACCTAACTGATCATCCAGTTGTATCAACAAGTTTTGAAGAAGAATTGTTGCCATGGTTTCATTGTTAGAAGCTGCCTCCCTAAAAATTTTTTTAAAAAAGTGCTTTTATACAACAGGAAACAACTTGGTAAAATATCTACTTTTTTACCGAATGAATTTTAAAGGGATAGATCCAACAGTGATAGTATTAAGAGGTTTTTAAAAATAAATCTGTATACATGAAAAAATGTTCAACATCACTAATCATTGGGGAATTGTAAATCAAAACTATAGTTAAGCTGCCACTTTACATTTATCATGAAAAAAAGAGAAAAGAAGGAAAAAAAAGAAAAAAGCAACAGAAAACAGATAACAAGTGTTGACAAGGATATTGAGAAGTGGAAACCCTTTTGCATTGGTGATAGGAATGTCAAATGTGCAGCCACTGTGGAAGACAGTGTGGCAA
Source organism: Marmota monax (assembly GCF_021218885.2). Lineage (NCBI taxonomy): Eukaryota > Metazoa > Chordata > Mammalia > Rodentia > Sciuridae > Marmota > Marmota monax. The sequence continues at coordinate 23,962,456 of NW_026692781.1, forward strand.
TTACGCAGAACAGTAAACATAAAATTACCAGATGATCCAACAATACTATATTTGGGAATACACTCAAAAAGAATTGAAAGCAGGGACTTGAACAGATATTTGCATATCAATATTCATAGCAACTTTGTTGGCAATATCCCAAAGGTAGAAACAACATAAATGTCTATTGAAATATGAATTGATCCAACAAAAAGTGATAGATGCATACAAGGCAATATTATTCTGCCTTAAAAATGAAGGAAATTCTGGTACATGCAATAACATGGATGAATCTTGAAAATATTCAGTGAAATAAGTCAGTGGCAAAAAGACAAATATTCTGTTACTGTATTTATGTAAAGTGCCTAGAGAGTCAAATTCACAGAGACAGAAAATAGAATAGCAGTTGCCAGGGCCTGGGAATGGGAGTTATTATTTAGTGAGTGCAGAGTTTCAGTTTGGGGAGATGAAAACATTCTGCAGATGGAGGGAGGGATTTAATGTTACTAAACTCTACACCTAAAAGTGGTAAAAATGATAAATTTTATACTGTATATATTTTGCCATAATAAAAAAAAAGTTGACAGAAGCAAAAGATCAAATCATATAAGGTGAGTATAGTTTTGAAGAATATGAATTGGCCAATTTCATATAAGAGTTGATTTTCTGAAGTCTCAGGGAAGTCTTGGATTTTTAGTTGCTCCAAGTCTAATAGGATACAGGGAGTAAATACTGAGTATTTTATTTGCCTTCAGATTACTCCAAGTCCAATAAGGTAGAGGGAGCAAGGGGCAGGGAAGGAGCTTGTTAAACACACAAATTCATACAGACAGTTGAGGGCAGGTTGGGGGGTGTTTTGGGGAAGGGGAGTGGAGAGGTGGAATAGGAGTTCCTAAAAAGAATATTTACTTCTGTGATGGAAGATTGATAATATTTTTAAATTTTATCAATTTTAGATTCAATTTATCAAATTTAGATTTTTAGATTCACTTCTTATTTTTTTAATAAATAACAAATTGGCGGGGGGCTGGCTTACAGAAAATCAAAACACTAAACCCATTAAATTTTCATCTACAATGGATGAAACCAGAAAGGACATTGGCTCCCCTCCTTTGAGAAGGTCTTTTAAATCCTTAAAGAAACTTGTTACCTGAAAAGAATGTATCTACGAATCAAAAGTGAGCCATAGACTAAATCCACAGAAAGCATAGAGCAACTGTACATCAACTTCTAGGGAAAAAAATGTTTGATCCTACCAGTCTTGATTTTCAATCCACTGGGCCAGCAGATGTCGTATTTCCATAGGAAAGTTGTCATCATAAAATTGATCTACTTGCTCCAAAAACTTAATTTCTAACTGTTGGACTTGATTCCACTGAGTCATGCTGTAAAAGAAGGGATAAAATGGGCATTTTAAAACGTTGATAGTTATGGTCCATGTTTTCTTCTTTCCTTAGGGTTCAATCAGACAATGTGATCCTTTAGTTAAGTAACTGGAAAAAATTGTCTTATAGTCACTCAAAGGCACAAAGAGAGAAAATGCTTTTGAGCCTAACACACAGTAATTCCTCTTAGTGTGTCAAAAGGTATCCCTAACAAGGGAAACAGTCTTCTTCCTCTGCCCTCAAACCACATCCTTTCTTGTTCTATAACATGACCTCCTGTTCTACCTTCTCCCCCTCCCCAAAACACTCCCTGCCCTGCCCCCAGCTTTCTACATGCCTCTGTAGGCTTAGCATATTCCCTGACCCTGCTCCCTGTACAGCATCAGACTCAGTAGAAGTCAGATAACACACTCAAGTCCAAAGGCCTCCTGAGGGTTTATCTGGGAGGAATCCCCTACTCCTTTACATGGAAATGCCCAAAACTTTTTTTTTTTTTCCCAGATGTGTTTGTCTTCTAGAGCCAGTTTTATGTTCCTGATTTCTAGTCTAATTCTGTCATAGCCTCCAAAAGAATGTATATGTTTTTCATAGGTTCAAGCAATTCAGTAAATATTTTTATTTCCAATAAATATTTTTATTTCTCCCTTTGGTGATCACTATGGGTAGGCAAAAGCTTTTAAAGTCCTTTAGTTTGTCTCTGATGTCTATCTGACAGTGGTTAAACCCTCAAGTTACTGAAGGAAGGAGAAACCACACTCGATAAATATTTGGATGCCTGTCATAAAACAAGAGAATGCGTTCCTCCCACATAACTCCACCCTGGTCAATGTAGGAGCTAACTCAGGAAAATTAATATGACATTGTCTCCTTGAAATTACAGTATTTTCGTTTCTTCAGAGTCAGGATTCTTATTATTTGTTCAGTAATATAAGTTCAAAATAATTTAAAAAAAGACTTTACATGATTAATTACTATAGTATTTCAACAAAACATAAAGGTAATTTAAGGTTTCCTTCAGCTTACAGAACATTATGATAATCAATTTCACACAATTCTTCAAGTTTCAAATGGAACCATTCTGAGCACCTTTCCCTTGAGCTCCCAGTAAATGATCAAAACTGTATAGAAAGAAAATTGTTGCAGATGTTTTGATAAAAAGAAATCAAGTGGGAAAGGAAATAATCTTTAACTTGCATATGATTTTATATTTATGAATTCCTTTTTACACATTACAATTCTAGGCATATTGTAAATGCTCAGTAAAATCTTGTTAGATGGAGCGTGAATGGCACTCCTGATATTGCTATCCATTGAATCCGTGAATAGTAAGCATTAACTCCACTTTAAAAATGACAAAAACATGAGAGCTAAGTAGAGGAAATGATGCCTGCCCAAGATTCACATCAACTAAGGATAGACCTGAGGTCTCCCTCTGCCAAATTGTCCAGTTACTGGGTATATATATTCCATACACAATTGGAGCATTTGTTTCCACACTATTATCAACATTGTCCTGCTGTAGCTATCAATTTATTCTATTTAATGATAACCAAGAATACTAGCTGAAAATAACGTTACAATTTTAGTTGCTATCGTATGGTTTAATCCTTACTCTGGTTTAGACAAAAGTCTGTTTTCTAAGAATTAATCTATCTTAAATCACTCCAAAGATCTGAGCCTTCCTTCTGAAGAGCTAAACTGGAGGCTGAAAAGGGGGGAAATAAGACACTTTTCTCAGTTGCAGCAATAATAAAGTGATAAACACCTTTAGACCCCCTTCAGCAACGACCCTTCGCTTTGGCTCTCTCGGGGGTAATTCTTCTGTCCCCAACCGTATACATTGCTTCTAAAAACTGGGTGCCTGTCTGTTTTCTTGGGACATTCTGTTCCACCTGGGAGCTAGTGGTACTGAGTTGACTTTTGAACCCAACCGGAGCTTGCAAAGAAGATGAGTTGCCCTGAAAGATCACTCGCGCTTATCAAAGCCACATTCCCTGGATATCCTAGCTGCAGGCTTTCTTCTGAACCCAGGCATACAAATCTCATGCTAAACATCTCAGCTCTAGACTCTGGCTGGGAAAGTCAAGCAGGACTCATTCTCTGCACCCTGCGCACACATATCTGCGGCAGCCACACTCTCGGAGTCACCGGACCTTGGTGGGGAAAAGCCACGCCAGAGTGCGTCTGTGAATCTCCCAGTGAGACCCTTCTTTTTATAGTCTCACGTCCTCAGATAAATTAAAAATGAAGCAACTGTCAACAAGTGCAAAGCCGGCTCCTCCAGCATCCTGTCTAAGCATTTCCTCCTAGGGAGGGGTCGCACGAAGATAAGGTTGGCCCTGCTTACCTGGCGTGCTCCAGGCCCAGGTCCCGAGCAGTGCTCAAGTCCAAGGTCGGAATCGCCCTTCACAGCCCCCAGGACACACCACTGACGCCATCGTCAGTAGGGGATTTGCATTTCTCCACCCACTTGAGGCTTTCCTGTGCGTCAGTGTTTGAGTCTCTGGGACTTTACTTGGGTTAGTTCCCACCCACTCTCTCCTCTTGAAATGCTAAAAAGCGAAAGAATCGGGTTAAAATCCCTTTGAGGGACATTGTCTTCCCTCTCATCCTTCCCAGCTACCCCTGTGGGGTGCCAGAAGTTTCAAGGTGGAGACTACACGCTCATTCACTCATTCCCTCCTTTCCTCCAGTGGTTTCTTCAGACAGTCCAAGATTCTCTGTAAACTTACCTGGAGCCCAACTCCTTGGCTCTGCTATCTTCCCAGTATCAGACTCCACTCACCCAGGTGAGCCAGCCCTTGGGATGGAACCGATAAGTAGCCAGGATCAACACACCAAACACATAAACCTCACCGAACTAAAATTCCAGCAGAGTCTGCTTAGTTGGAGGAGGTCAGCCTCACCCAGAGGTTTGGGCCAACTCCTGTTTAGGTCACCCGTGTCTACCCTCACTGGACAGCATCCTGAGTAGCCCTGCACGTGGTAGCTACAGTGTGCTCTTCTCCCTTTGTGACATGAGCTGTTCTAGAATCACAGAGCTGGAGGGAGCCTTGGTTCCACCTGGTTCTAAATCCTGTTTCATATCTGAGAGACTTAGGGCCAGAGTGACCCAAGTTATTCAATAAGTCAACTCCTGAGCCCAGATAAGAGTCTAATGTTTTCACTCACATGTCAGTGCTCATCCTCTTAAAATTAAATATTAACCCCTTGGCATATGAGAATTCTATAAATGTTCAATAAAAACAAGAGCAAAGGAAGATAAACAGACCAAAAGAAAGGTAGAAAGCACATGTCTAGAGCAATATAGCAAGAGCAAAAGTCTTGCTTCACCCTCCCTGTGACCAGCCATCATACAGGTATGCCCTCTGGATTGTCCTCCTCTCCCAGGTGATGTTGTGAACATGTGCTTAACTCCCCCTCCCCTAAAGGTCAATTGACCCTGAACTTGGCTTTCCATACCACTCTGAATTTACTGCTCAGGTCAGTCTGGTCCTGGCTGCTTGCCTACTGACTAAGTTTCCAGGAGTTTATATTGCTCTTGTCACCACATGAAGAGAATTCCTAATTCAGGTATTCCAAATCGGCTGGATGACGTCTCATTATCCTTTGGGGAAGTATTACTGTCCTCAGGGGAAAAAGTCCAATTCATGGAACTCAAAGTTTAATTCAGTTTGGCCCCAACCTGTCCAGGAAACTTTTCTCTGTCACAGGAGCCCATAATGCAACCCAGACCAGTCAACTCTGCTGCCTACATTAACCTGTCATCTCACTAATGAGTCTCCCTTCAGCTGGAATTCCTCCCCCAATGTGCCCACTTATTGAAATCCTGCCCTTGGTGAAGACTTCACTGAAGACTCAAATCCATAGCAACTTTTCCCTGTTCTGAATTTCTTTCATACTTCTTGCCCAAACCAGTGTTATTAAAGAGAAATAAAATGCAAACCACATGTATGATTTTTAATTTTCTAAAAGCCACATTAAAATTTTAAAAAGAAGGACAGGTAAAATTAATCTTAATACAATGAATAAACCAATATATACAAGAACATTAACATTTGAGCATATAATGAATATAAAAATTATTAATGATATACTTACATTCTTTATTTCATACTAAGTTTCTGAAGTCTGGTGTGTATGAAGCATTTTTGGTGTGTATGTGACACATTTCACTGTGGACTAGCTACTTTTCAAGTGCTTTGAAGTCACGTGTGGTTAGTGACTGCCATATTGGACAGCACAGATCTAGACCACTCCTTTGGTAATTTTACCTTCCTGCCTGGTAGTATTAGTCACATTGGTTTTTCATGTCCTTAACATCATTTCATTTAATGGTTGCATGACTATAACACAAGGCAGAGGATTTGTTCTCTTTTTTCCTTAAGGGCCTCACATTGGGACTCCCCCAGCTATTTTCAAACTGGTCTCAGGACACCTTCATATTTTTAAAAAATTGTTGACAACTCCTCCAAATTCTTGTGTATTTCTGTCCTGCATGAAATTTTTATTCACTCTATAAAAGCTTAAATCTGAGAAATATTTGACTATTCATTTCAAATTACAATAATATGCCTATCATATATTAAAATAAACATGATTTATTTTAAAAGTATGTCTTCCAACACACAAAAAAATTACAAGAGTGGCATTGATTTACATTTTTAAAAACCGTTTAATATGGCTTGAGAGAACACAGCTGGATTTTCATGTCTGCCTCGGTATTTAATCTGTTGCAAAATAATGCTCTGGTTGAAATGTTTGAGAAAACTCCAGACTGATACAACTATGGAGTTGGAAAAGGAAAGAATATTACAGTGGCCTTTTCAGATAATGTCGTTATTATTCTTTGATATCAGATACACTCAAATTCAACAATTGCTATTTTCTTAAGTGTTGCCTGCATTGTGGAATTTGAAACCTTATCAATAAACTTTATGCATACAGTTACATTAAAATCTATTGGTGTTTCTTGTATTTTGAGTGGAACTTTTGTCCACATATGGCTTTGTGGCACATTGGTCATTTGGAAAATATTGGTCCACTGAATTGTACAGATTTTCTAAGTGCTGTCACATCTCATCATGCAAGAGCAGAAATTCACATTAGTGATATCACCACTGATCTCATTAGAAAAGCATTGTAAGTATTGGGGAGCTGTCAAGCTCATGGTGATGAATACAGGTTTTCTGAGTTCTAATTTTTACTTGAAAGGTCTAATTTTAAGTGATGGGAGGGGAGGGGAGGGGTTGGGGAGATAGGAAGGATAGTAGAATGAAACAGACATTGTGAATGCAGGATCAATGTGATTCTGCAACCTGTATACTCAGAAAAATGAGATATTATATCCCATCTGATTCAAATGTAAAAAAAATAAAGAAAAAGAAAAAGAAAGGTCTAATTTTATTGTTGATAACATGTAGTGCTGGTTCTCCTTAAAGGAATGGGCTCACTGGCAACTCAGATGATCACACAGTGTTTTTTTCCTTGAGGTGCCACATACCGTTATCATGTATACTTTCTTTTTTATCACACAGAATATTAAAAAGCATGTACTCAAGGTCTGAGGTTTAGTGAAAGTGATCTTTTTTACCAGTTCACCAACAATGTTTTGAAGTCAAATTGGCATTTTAAAAAATTTAAGTATGTGATGGTGGAGAGTAACATAACTAGTCTAATTTGGTGTTACTGCCTTGCTTTATGAGAAGCCATCAATGATTTAACACCATTTTTTTTAGTACTACTGGTGGAAATATCAATAGAGTAAAAAGACAAAGTCTTATTAGTATTATTATAAAAAAATTTAACCTTTCAGATTCCCGCCCCCAAAAGATCTTGAGGACCACTCACAGGGATCTGCATATAACAGAACCTCTGCTCTGTTCAACGTATGCCATCCACTGAGGTTTACCCAGAGATGGATGTCACGAAGGAATCTCTGCCCAAGAGACCACGCTTTGTCTTGGTTGGAGCATCTGCTTTGAACCTCTGTCCTTCTGTTTCATGAACTCAGCCAGATTTCTGTGCTTCTCTTTCTTAGAGTGAACTCTGAAGACCTAAGACCTAAATTTCTTGGCCCTACACTGGTCCTCATCAACCAGAACCTGAGTCAAAGACAAAATGGTCCAAAGCAAAACAAACCAGCCCATTGACCAAGTATTAAAATGAATTCCCTGCAAAGTTTCCCTAACTTGAAGTCCCCCAGAGATTGGTCTCTTACCTATAAAATTGTCCCCCAATTCCCTTGGTTATAAATCCTGTGCCTAATTTTTTTGTTGTCATGTCTTAAGAGAAATTCCAGATTATGAACTTCCAGAAAAGCAGATTCTAGCTCTGTTGTGACAATTTCTAACTGTACAAGGTTGGATAAGTTATCTAATTCCCAGCCCAATTGAATTCCCAGCCCATAAAGATGGGGATATTATATACTACATAAAATTTCTGGGATGATCCAAAGATCTAAGGTAAGTAATGAGAGAAGGTAAAATACTCAATCAGTAGTAGCTGTTAGTAATAATAATAATCAAGTTGTGAGAAACTTTGGAGGTTACAAGCTTAACCCTCCACACCTTTTCTTCCCTTCCCTGCTCATTATACAGAGGGACAAGTAGCGATGAAGAGTTCCGGAGAGGGAGGCGGGATCACACTCAAGTAAGTAGCTGAGTGGATTCCAAGGCTGTTCTTCTGACTGCGCTTCCTATGCTGCCCGCCAAGCAGATCTGCTTGTGTTGGAAGCAGAGAGAGAAAGGAGAAGTTGTGGCTCTCACTGTCAGTGAGAGAAGTAAGCCAGCTTCACTTTCTCCCAGTTCTTACACAAAGAGTACAGACATTTGTTGGTTTTCATTTGTGGGGAAGAACCTCTCCCCTCCAGTTGTCCTGGGGAAACCCAGTGAGTTGCACCTGGATGCTGGACAGACAGAAGAAGTTCACACATAAAGAGACACTGAATTCCCCAGGAGTATGTGGCGGTACCAAATGAATGGTACAGCCAAGACTACTGGGACAGGACAGTCTGGGGTGGGTCACATAAGCTCATCTGTGTTCAGATTGCTGAGGCTCCTTCAGAGCAGGGACAGTGTCTTGTACAAAGGGTTTAGGTTCTCAGTTTCCTCCAGGCTAGTTCCCCATGTCTGTGCTCCCTCTACTGCCACCTACAAAACACTGCATTCTTTCAAATAACAGCTATGACACTTCCCTGGGCTCTGCTCAAAGGCAGACTTGTGCTGAAAACTTGACACTCATTGATTTATGGTATCCTCACAGCACTCTGTAGGATTAAGTATTGTTGTTTTCTCCAATAGACAGGAGACGGAGGTTTAGTGAATTTAATGAGGCTAATCATGCATAACGGACGGATTCAGGATTCAAACTCAAGACTGTCTGACTCCAGAAGCAATGCTTTACTAAATATCATATCTGCTCTTATGAGAAAAGCAATAAATTGCTCAGGGAGATTTGGAAGAGGTGAGTTTAATAATTAACACACAATTTCCAAGATAGAGACTCCCTGCATAGCTTATTGTTTAGACATGATGCGTATACTCCAATTCTCCAGCTTGTTTTTTGTTGTAGGGACAGTTGGGCGTGCATTTAAAAGTTCTCAACATATCATGTCACGTTGTCAACAGAGTTTCAAAACATTTGGCAAGTTATGTGGCTCTATAGCATCTGTTTATACTGTTCCAGAAGGAGACGGTTTCTGCTGAGCCACAAATTAGAAAACAGGATTGGAATTTGAATTAAGACAACTCCCCCCCAATTTTGTTTGATCAGTTAAACAGCCCTTAACCGACTTATTAAATTTTATGTATTTATTCATATGTTACTCTTTTTCAGAACTGAATATTTAGAGGGTCAACACTGAATGATATTTTCCTTCATGTGTCAGTGTCCAGATTAGTGCCTGGCATACAGCAGGTGTTCCATAAATGTTTATTGGACAGATGGAAGAACTGATGGAGCATTGTATTATCACAGTCTGTTCTCCCTGGGGAAGGTTTTTAGTGACTTGCCTTGTCCAGGTCCTTTATCCCCAACAACACTATCACTATCTTTGATAATTATATCTTACATTTATACATTTATAAGTAACTAGGCAAAATTGATAGAATTATTACTGACATCAACTGTATCCAAACACTAAGTTAAGGAGAATAGAGGTTATCATTTAATTTCTCTCTCTCTCTCTCTCTCTCTCTCTCTCTCTCTCTCCCTCGCCCATATTTATCTTTCTCTCCCTCATTTTCTCTCTTCCTATCTAATATATTTTGGGAAGATAACTACTTAACTATTAATAAAAAAATATCTTGATTAAGTAGCTTATGACATTAGAAGAAGGTAGGAGAAGGTGAAGAAGAACTAAAGGACTTTGTTTAAAGACATAAATAGATTATTTGGGAGTGAAAAAATTGGAGAGAAAAGAGGTAAGGGAAGGGAAGAAGAAAAGTGGGGAGAAAAGGAGACAGAAAAGAGAGTGACATGAAATTTGTATTTAAAAAGAGGGTTTTATACTCCATGTATGTTTAATATGTCAAAATACATTCTACTTTCATGTATAACTAAAAAGAACAAATAAAAAATTTAAAAACAAAAATAAAATAAAATAAAAAGGGGAGGAGCCAGTGAAAATTTTCTGGTGATGTCTAATGACCCATATCAAGATATTTATGTCTCCCCTGGCTTCATGAATGCCAATGTTGCGTGTGTGTGTGTGTGTGTGTGTGTGTGTGGTATTAAGAAAAATGAAATAAAGGAATATTTTTTAAAGTGTCATCTTTTCATGTATTAAGTCTTAAGAATGAATGAATGTGGGATTTTGTAAAAAAAAAATCAGCATCTGTCAATATAGCCAAATTTTTTTCTGTCTTTGTAAATATAATGAATCACATTGATTTTCAACAGTTAAACTGGTCTTGCATTCCTAGACTAAACTGCACTTGGTTGTGAGTTATTATTCTTTGTACATGTTGCTAGATTTAATTTGCTATTTTTTAAAAGGAGTTTGTTATCTATTTTCATAAGAGATGTTCATATGTAGTTTTTCTTTCTTGTAAGTCTGTAACTTTGTTATAAGGATAATGCTGGTCTCAGAATAAGTTGGGAAGTTATTGTCTGCTTCAGTATCCTGAAAGAAATTGTGTAGGACTGGTGCTATTTCTTCCTTAAATGTTTGAAAGAATTCACCAGCAGAGCCATGTGTCTGGGAATTTGAGAGGGAAATTTTAAACTACAAATTTGTTTTTTCAATTGCATATAAGGATATTTAGATTATCTGCTTTCTCTTGAGTGAGCTTCAATAGTTTGTCTTTCAAAGTATTTATCCATTTCACCTAAGATGTTATTGTAGGCATTAAATTACTTTTTATATTTCCTTTTAATTTTCTAAGATTTGTAAAATTTGTAATACTGTCACCTCTTTCACTCCTGATTTTGGTAATTAATGTCTTTTTTTCCCCCCAGAACAATCTGATTAGAAGTGAGAAGTGGATATTTGAAGTGGATTTCTTGTAAGTAGTATTTGTAACTGGATCTTGCTTTTTTGTCCAATTTGACAACTTTTTTTCAATCCTCATACTCTGGTATGAGGATTAAACCCTGGGGTGCTCTACCACTGAGTAACATCTCCAGAATATTTTTATTTTTATGAGACAAGATCTCACTCAGTTGTGACCCTCAACCTCCTGCCCCAGCCTCCTTAGTAGCTAGCTGAGATTACAGGTGTGCACCTCCGTGCCCAGCTCTCGGTGTGACCATTTCTGCCTTCATCCTATATTATGAGATTTCTCCACTCTGGATGTTGTGAATGTAAACTCTGCCCAGCCTTGTGTGAGCTTCAGAAATTGCTCCACCTGCTCCTTTGAAATGCTCTGCCCTTCCCCAGCTTTAGGTAGCTGCTTCCACACATGCCCCCATCAGTGCTCAGCTGAAGAGCCAAGAGGCTTGCAGTCTCCTTTCTGGTATTCTGCCCTGGGAATTCTAGTCAGCTTGGCCCCCCACATTCTCAACGGTGTCTCCTCAGCTCTGAGACATTTCCAGGCTCTGTTTGGGTTCCCTCTTTCTGTGCTGAAGTTTGGAAATTTTCTTGAAAGCTAGGGCAATCACAATGAATGCCTCGTTTGATCACTTCTCTCTGGGATCATTCTCTTGCTCTGCCTGTTTGACAGTCTCTGAAATTTTCATGTTTCGTTTGTTTAGTTGCTTAAGACAAGAAAGTAGATCCACCTCTGGAATGCTTGCCAGAGTCAGCAAAACAAAACAAGACTCAAAGTTAAATTTGAACATCGGATCAATGATGAATTTTTTTTTACTATGCATAGGATCTATATTTATAGTATATGTCTGAAATTCAACTTTTAAAAAATTTTGTTCTAATTAGTTATACATGACAGCAGAATGCATTTTGATTCATTGTATACAAATGGAGCACAACTTTTCATTTATCTAGTTGTACACGATGTAGCATTGCACCACTTATACAATCATAGATGTACTTAGGGTAATATGTCTGTTTCATTCCACCATCTTTCCTACCCTTATGCTCCCTCCCCTCCTTCACTCCCTTCTGCCCAATCCAAAGGTCCTCCATTCTTTCCTCCCCCCACCCCATTATGGATCAGCATTCCACATATCAGTAGAAACATTTGGCCTTTGGTTTTTTGGAATTGGCTTGTTTCACTTATCATGATATCCTCCAACTCTATCCATTTACCTGCAAATGCCATAATTTTATTCTCTTTTAAAGCTGAGTAATATTTCATCATCATATATATATGTATGTATAAATCATAGTTTCTTTATCAATTCATCTATTGAAGGGCATCTAGACAAAGGCACCAAAAACATACATTGGAGAAAAGATAGCTTCTTCAACAAATGGTGTTGGGAAAACTGAAAACCCACATGCAGCAAAACAAAATTAAACGCCTATCTCTTACCATGCACAAAACTCAAAGTGGATCAAGGACCTAGGAATTAGAACAGAGACCTCGTGCTTAACAGAAGAAAGAGTAGGCCCAAATCTTCATCATGTTGGATTATGACCTGTCTTTCTTAAAAAGATTCTAAAAGTGAATCCAACTTTAAATGGGCTTCTTAGATTTGATCTGCAATCCTAATCCTTGCTCATTCATTATGAATAAAAGAAAGCAGAACTACCCAAAGATGCTTAGGTGCTGGAACAGTATACTTGTTTGGCCATCCATTCAATGCAGTATGAAAGATTTACTGAGCCCCTACATCAGTCTCATCACAAGAGGATGATTCAGGGTTGAACTGGCAAAGAAGCATATAAGCATACAAAGCCAACAAGTTGATCAGATGAATGACGATGCCAAGAATAAATGCCTCCGAAATTCAGAAGATGCACTGTAGTCATGAGAAGCCAGGAGATAAGTTGAACCACAGCAACATCCAAAAGTGAGGGTTAGAAGAACTGTTCTTACATGGGGGAAGACAATGGGTTCCACCTGCTGAAAGAAAGTGAGGCTCTGATGAAAGACTAAACTTGGTATCTGTCCAGACAGTAAGAAAAAGAGCCTGATTACAAGGTGCTGAGGAGGATCACTGAACAAGGTTAGTAGGTACCAAGATCTCTGAGCATGCTTGCTGGGTGTGTTCTCTGAGCGACAATGACTAGTCCAGGGAAAGAATGGAGGCTGAAATCAATGCTGTGTTCCAAATTTTAAGCTGTAAGTCTTGGTCACGGCTGTATCCAATAGAGAAAGGGGTTTTCCCAGTGCTAAGTTTCCTCCTGGGACATAGAGTCTTCTTTCTGAGTAGTCACGGTATGATTGCTTCTGAAACTGACTGGGCTTCTGTCAGCTCTGAGCCATGAGCCTTTCTGTACCGGGCTATTGTGAAATTTGGATGAAATTTGGTTTTAATGGTTGGAGGAAGCAAAGTTGGTGACAGTGAGATGGAAGCCAAAAGGGGTTCAGATGAGTATTTTGATAGAACTATTTCCAAGTTCAGCATAGCATCCTGTGGTCTGAATATCAACAGAAAGTTGTTCGATGAACAGTGGCCTCTAGATCAAACACTGTGGATTCAAAAGTCCTCCTGAGTTAGGAAGGTGATGTGGCCAGTGGAGAATCTAATAGGCAGCTGTAAATCTGAACTTTTAAAGAAAAATGCCTGAATTTCAATTGTTAACATAATTCAAAAACACTTAAAACACACACACATCAAAATATAGTGTACACTTGTACTATATGAACCAAATAATATATCTCTGTGAGGGTCACCGATGCCAATTTTCCTTCTCATCGTAAGTAGGATTTCACAGTCTACTGACTCTACATACTATCTCTCCTATCTACTAGAGATTCTTGAAAGAGGGAAAGAGGGAAAAAGAGGAGAATCAAGCCAAATATTGCCCCTTATAGCAAGAAGGGTGAATATAAATGCTTTGGAGGACAGGAACTGAAATAGCTACCTTCCTCCCTCTTGTCACTCATTGGTTTGATGATTTAAAGGAATGAGGCAACACAGTGCAGACTTAACTGGTTGGGACAATAGTTTGGGGCTTAGTTTTATCATCAAAATTTCAAACAGGATCTTTATCTCTGAAGACAGTGAAGATTGTTGTAACCAATGTAACCAATCTTCACAGAGTAAGGCTTTACCTGGTCATTACCAAACTTGGAATTCCTTGCTATAAGAAATCCCCCCCAAAAATAACCACCTGGAACTCAGACCAAAATTGTGGAAATTCTCCACGAGAAGGGTATAGCATTCTTTCTTCATTGTGTGGAAATGGCCAATGGCTGTGCAATCCAAGAACAAACTAAAAGAAACTGAACTCAATTAAATCGGATGCTGTCACAGAAGACGAACTTATGTCTATAGCTTTCTTGGGTGTTAAAATAATGAATTATCTCTTAAAAATTAAGGTTGATGTCTTCTCTATATATAATTTCTCTAGAATTGTTGATTTTGCAGAGTCAGATCATCACTGAGGAACTGGCATGAACAATGTCTTTTCTACTTAGCCACTGCCTTCCATTGATTTTTCCATGTGGACTCTCAAGTTTTTTATTTTATATGCGAGCTTGAAGAATTGTGGAATATTTTAATGTACAGTTGAAGAATATGGTTTTAAACAGAAAAGTGCCATTTTAGGACCAGTCAGTTCTATAACATAAATCATCAATGAATTGATTTCTTTTCCTTTGCCAGTTCCAATGGCAAGAACACTAACAAGCACCAGAGGGCGCCATTCTCCCATGAAAACCAACTCACAGAGCAACTGGAGATGGAGGCTTCTTTTGTGTTTATACAGAAGTTCCTTTCACATTTAATTCCTTTTGCATTTAAACAAGGTGAGTATTATTCTCTAGCCTTTTGTCATCTGTGATTGTATAATGGCTTGTCCCTGGGACATTACAGGCTCTACAGGTATTAACAAACTAAACCCCAACTAAACCAACTTGCTCTATGGCTATGGCAAATGTATTGATTGTTGTGCACGCAGGCATGCAAGTAGGAGGGAGAAGAGAGGAATGTGAACAATAATGCCTATGTCAAGGATTGTGAGGATTCGTCCTTGGCTTTGTTTAACCTGCATACCTGAATGGTGACATTGGTCAGATTCTTACCGAGGAGAGACCTGAGCCAGGTATTCAGTTGATTTGGATAAAATCTTTGTGTCTGAGAAATTTAGGTATGTCAAGCTTACACAGGGTGGTGATGTCAAATATAGTTCAGGGGTCTCTTGTCTGTCTATAATATCCACCATACTACCCTCCTGAAAAACACACCATCTAAATAAGATAGTGAATTTGCATAGCAAAGGCCCCCCAGATAGCTAACTGCTACTTTTGAGTCCTTTCTTTATGGAGATTCTAGTGTCACCATTACTTGTCTATTGACTGGTTTTTATACAAAACTGTCTTTAATACTCCATTTCAAGTCTAATATAAAGGTATTCGTTTCCTCACTGCTCCAGGGATAGAAAAATCCACAAGGAAATCATATAGGCCTTAGTCATTTTTACAAAGTATTTCTAGGTATATAAAAAGTATATTAATAGAAACCAGTGATACTAAGATCCATAATAATGTACCAAGGAGCTCTGTGATCAGGCTCTTTTTAGAGGGCATTCAGTCTGCAGATTCTCTCAAGGTGGAGAAGCATGTCATGTCTGGCCCTGTCAGAAGCACCCAGTTAATCAGTGGGAATGTGAAACTGACATAACTGACTGAACAGTGGTAACTTGCACTGTGAGTGAATAACCCTCTGGCCGTGCTCTGCAATACGTGGCCCCTTTGTAAACAAGATGTCTGGCTTAACTGGGAGAGCCACCAAAAATATTTAATCTAAAACAGAAACTGGTATCACAGGGGCAGGCTGTGCTCCCTGGGTTTTTATTTCTAACTTCCTGTACCATTCCCAGAAAATTCCACTGGATACTGCCTAATAATTTTAACAATGGGTTATGACACAGAGGTTGACAAGGGGGGAAAACAATGAGGTCATCCAGTCAACTGATTGTGCAAAGGCAGAATCTCCAGGTGGGGAATCTCACACTCCACACAGGCAAAGTGCCAAGCGGGAGGAACTACACTGACTCCACCATCTTCTCTAGCAACACCAAGAGCACCAAATCTGTTTTAGTTGGCTGCACTCAGGCCCTACTTAATTCCTTAAACACAAGCCTTCAGCACAGGGCTGCTCTCTTTGCTTTGGAGATAATCAGCAGACTAGATGCTATCCGGTAGAAGGTAATTACCTCTTGTAAAGGATGCCTGCACAAAACTCAAGGTCAGGTTACCTCTGAGAATACCATCAAGAGACAAGGCCAGTGATGGATTTGGGGGGGTTGGTCATAGAAAGTCCTGTCCAGGGAGTCTTCACCCCTGCTGTGTACCTGAGTACTGAATTGAGTAAGCTGTGGCTCAGAAAGGGCTATTGTTTCAGGTGTATTTACTTTCCTGATGGAGTTTACTCAATAGCACAGCTGGAATGTTTGTTCTCACCCCCAGGCTTTGGTCTTTGTAATACCTGAAGAGCCTCCCTTGTTCCTGGATATATGTTCTCACATTTAAATTACCGTTGGCTCAAATTCCGAACGAGGATTTTATAATATTTAGAGACAGGAAAACTAGTACTCTCTAGAATGACTGCCAGATTCCCACTTTGCTTTGAGTTTTGTTGTCAAGCACATAGAAGTCTCAATCTGGAGACACTTGTTCCTTAGATGTGACCCATGCTTTGGATTCGTGGCGGGACCCTGATGATCCGTCAGGGCGCTCAATCTCTCTGACTCACTCTTTTTTGGAGTTGGGAGAGGTAAGGACCACTTAAGCCTGGAGCTCTCAGTAGCCTCTTCCCATGTGCAAGGAAGATGCTATGGAGTAAAAACAGGTCTCTGGATCTAGTCATATCTAAAGCTTTATATCCCTGGACTTCCTAGTTAACCTAGCAAATGAATACCTTTTTGTTGTTGTTGTTGTTGTTGTCGTTTTCCCCTGAAGCAATTTAGGGTTGCATTTCTGTCACAAGCAACCAGTTATACCCTGATCAGTTTGGTATAAAACTGGGAACTAGAAATAAGAACCCAGAGCCTCAGAAAGAGTCTGACAGCAGATTGTTTATAAAGATGCTATGCAAACTTAGGAGTATGACTTACTTCCCAAAGTACTTGCTGAATTGGTTGAAGTTTTTGCAGGATTACATCTGTTATTCTTTAACATTTCATGGAGGATTGAAGAAGTACCAGCACCCTAGGAAAAGAGCCAACATAAAATGTTTGTGTAATAAAAGGGAAAAGGGGTTAGTGCAAAAATTAAGGACCTGTTAGCTCAACTTTTATAGCAGGGAGAAAAAAAAATTGCCACAGTGAATGAGTAATGTGTACAGAATAAGATACCAACTTTAGAAAAACTTAATCCCCCCCCATCAATGCAATATTTTGATTTCTTGACAAATGATAGGTAAATTGCATCTGTGCATCAGAGCTGGGATCATAAGTACCTTGGGGAACCAGGTACACCACCACACCCAAGAAACCATGGCAAGACTGGAGTCTGAAGGGAGAAGCAAGTGGGGCGGGGATCAGAGAAGGAGATGCACCCAGAACCAAGGGTCTTAAACTAAGGTAACTAAGGTCATCTAAGATGGTATGCCATTCTGTCTTAAAAATGAACTTTCAAGAGTAGCACTCCTCTGTTCTTCATTCCTTGATTCACTCATTCACCACTTATTAGATGTTTTACTCTTGCAGGACAGCTGGCACGGAGTGAAGAGACTAGAAGTGATGGACAGTTGATTAGATATGTCCCCAACGATGGTGTTGGAAACATTTTAATCATGATCTGATTACTACTGCTTTTTCTATAAAAAAATTACTGAAAGAATAATAACTAAGTCCTGATTATCTTTCCCCCTACTTAAAGATTTGAAATAAGCTAGCATGAAAATTAAGAGAAAAGGTAATGTCTTCAATAGTCCTTTTAATCACAACTTGGCTCCTTTTTTGCTTTTTTAAGCTTACTTTTTAAAGTATTATTCCAGCCTTGATTGAAAATCCCAGGTCCCTAAAATACTTCCTACTTGGTGCTTTTTACAGTTTCAATATATTGCTACTAAGCAGTGCCCTGTTCTTTCCAACAAAAAAGTGCTATATTTTATCTGCAACACTGCTTTTGTCCTGGTCGAAAAAAACAGCAACAACAACAAAAAAAGACATAATAAAACATATGGAAAGATTATTTCAGTCTTTTCTTTGTTCACTTCTATTTTCACTTCCCTTTAAAAATCAGTAAAATGCTTTTCTTGAAAGCATGTTTCTACCTCCCTCCCACTTTCAGTGGCTTTCCACTAATGCACATGTTCTTTTGAAAAATAACTCATTAAATAAACTTTATTTGGAGATCTCTCACAATCTACATCTTCACTGAATTCTTGCTTATTACTTACAAACTTTATATAAACCGTCCACTTTGGATACAGTTTCAGGAGTCACAAAACAATTTCCTTACAGCTATGTACAGGTACCTACAAGGTGAGTCAGTGGGTGGTTTATTTATGCATCTCTTCATTCAGCTAATTATGCAAAACCAACACTGAACAATGACCACAGTAGGTTAAAGCCAGGTAAGAAACCAACTCATGCAAGAAGATAATCATGGCTTCAAATTTGATCCTAATTGCTGAAAGAGATAAATCATAATATCAAGACAAAGTAGTTTGTTATTCATAGCAGGTGATTTGAAGAAAGGAAGGAAGCCTGGGTGGAGAAGACGAACCTAACAATGTGGTTAGGAGTTTTGATAAAGTCTGGAGAAGACAGTAGAAGTAAAGAGGGGGACGTGAGTGAGAGCTGTATGGATAGGGAAACGAAGTCAAGCAGGACACATTGGCACAAGCAGAAACTTCATATTGGTGAACAAAAGTGGATAAAGCTTTTGGGTAATGGAAGTGCTGTGGTATTTTAAATGCCAAGTTCATGAATTTGCATTATTTTTATAGCCCAGTTCTCACCCCTTCACCCTATCTTCATTCTCAGCCTCTCTTTTTCAAACCGCTGCCAAAGTAACCCTCCTAAAAGTTAATACATAACTCCAGTGCTGCAGATTTCACAATGGATCTGAGTGGATTTTAGGGGACTGTGACTCCCTAAGGCCACTCGAGTTATGTGTGTCTATTAGAGGATTTGCCATTGAGCATCAGGATACAAGTTCCCTCTGGCTGAGTTAGGCTAGGAGGGTCACTAATGGCCCTGCCTGGCCTTGTAGGGAGCTGGATAAACAAGACCCCTCTTTGGTTCAAGCAACAGTCTCAGATAGAAAAGGAAAAGTAGCACCTGACGACCCAACATGCATGGCACTAATTGAATTCCTAGGACACTTACACAATGGAATTCCATGTTATGGGCTCACTGAAGTCAAGCTGATCTTCATGTAACTCACCTGTTCACGTTGTAGATGTATTTAATTTTAGCAAAACAACCACAACTGTGTTAAATTTATATTTACAACTTGAATTTTACAGATATTATAGATATTTTAGGAGGCAGGAGGATCTTGAGTTCAAAGCCAGCCTCAGCAAAAACAAGGTACTAAGCAACTCACTGAGACCCTGTCTCTACATGAAATACAAAATAGGGCCGGGGATATGGCTCAGTGGTCGAGCACCCCTGGGTTCAATCCCTGGTACCAAAAAAAGAAGAAAAAGAAAAAAGAAAAAAATCTGTGTTGTATATGTTGAAAAGTAGGGAGGTACGTGTTCTATCTTTCTCTCTCCCTCTCTATCTCTAGGATAGATAGATAGATAGAAAAACAGATAGATAGCATTGTCTTAGTTCATCTTAAAATAATCCTTGCAATGAGGAGATGGAAGGTCAGAGGGTTTAAGTAACTTATGAGAGGTCAACCAGCAATTAAATGACAAATTTAGAATTTTAACCCAGTTGCAATTGAGCCCATTTCCTCTGAACATGCAGATTTAGAAGTCACCTTCAAAAATATGAACATGATATTTGTGAAGGACAGTTCTAAGTCACTGAAACAGAAAAGTACAAGGACCTACCATCCCTGTTTCTGGACTACATCACTTCAGACAAAAACTACAAACTATGGTCTTATTAAATCAAAGAGCTATGTTTGGTTGGATGATTTTTTTTCAAATCTCTCTCATCTCCTTGACTCTGTGAGCCCTTATCAGATTTCTACTGCTCTGTAAACATTTCAGATTTCAAAAGTTAAATTGAAACAATGAAGAATTCTTTCCTGTAAAGAAAGACATTTGTTTATTTATTTATTTGTTTGTTTATGGTGGTGCTGGGTATTGAACCCAAGGCCTTGAACAAACTCCCTACCACTGAGATACATGCCCAACCCAGGAAATGTATTTTATGGCTAATAGGTCCCTATTTCCCTAAAACATCAAAAGCCAACTTCAAATACCATTCCCCACTGTTGTTCTTTTTTTTTTTTTTGTCCACACCTCTTTCAAAAATAAATAACAGCAGCAACAAAAATCAACAACATTTGGCCTTGGCCTTCTTGAAGTTGAAGCCAGATCAGTACTTGGTTTCCTAGCCAAACTGGGAGAAGCAGCTAGCTGGTTACAAGTCCTTCAGCGTGTGAAAGAACAATGGAGTGGAGAACTTTGAAATTAAAACCATACGTGTTATAGGAGACGGCTCCAAGTGTTACTTGATTACTAACTAGGCATTCTGCTTCTAACATGATTTGGACAAATACAGGAAACCCTGCAGGCATGGAAAAAGAAATGCCTTCCTTCCAGGAAGAAAAAGAGCAGCAGCATCCAATGTCCTCTCGGTTTCTGGACACCATCACAAGCCAAGTCTTTGGGGGGACCTCATTTTTTATAACCACACAGGAAGCCCTTTTCTTTCCCAGGACTCCTCTCCAGGCGGAGAAGCTTTGTGTAGAATTCTACTGATGTAATAAATGTCAGCGCATTCCCAGCTAGGAATTCTATTCTAATCAAATGAAACTGACCTTCCTGCCCCAGCATGTTCTCCTTGTTCATCACTATGATTAATTTTCAAGAGTGCAGCAATGTGGTCTCTAAATGAACTGCACAGTCCAGTCCAGATGGCAAATACGGTATATACCTCTGGCATCTTCTCACTCTTAGGAGAGGGGTCATGTGCTAGCTCACAAGAGTGAGGATTTTAAAATAGTGGGTTTACAAATTCACTCTGCGTCTTACAAAGTGCTATGCCCCAGACTGGCCCCTCTCCTCGCTGTTGGCAGCAATCTATCCTTTCCAGCTCATTTTCTATATGATACCACCAAATGGGAGCCACAACCAAAATGAAGTCGTTTACCACATCATTCAAGATTTTACAGTATTGTTTTAGCCAATAAGGCCACCAAGATTCATGAGAGTCCTAAAATTGGAATTCAGTAATTTCCAGAGTCATGCTTAGCCACCAGTGATTTCCAAATTAATTGCCCTGATCTGTGCTACTGACCTTCCTCAAGTGACAACAATGTTATTCTATTTGTCATCACTGTCAAAGAGAATGAAATATGCAAAATAAAAGCTGGTCAAAAATTGCTCTTTGTGTGCATTTCTGTATCAGAGTGATTGTTTCAACACTGATAAAACACAAATTTTCCCCCCAAAACTTTGCTGGGGATGTAAATGGTTGAGGTCACAGAAAAGGAGTTAATTAATATTTCCACCTTCTCCCTATTCAAGGCTAAGTTTTTCTTTGTGCTTTTGAGACAGGATCTCTGTATGTTGCTCAGGCTGATCTTAAACTCCTGGCCTCAAGTAATCTTCTTGCCTTAGCCTCCTGAGTAGCTGGGACTACAGGCAAGTGCCACCACACCCAGCAGTTTCAGGGTTTGCTTTTGTTGTTATTGTTTTAATTGAGGCATTTTCTTAAGATTCAAACTAAAAAAAGAAGGAAATTGTTCTCTGCTCCAGGGCAGGCCAAATACTCAGACAAATGGCTACCTCTCTCCATCGACTCTCCTTTGTGGCTCAGAAGTGGTACCTGCAGAAGCCTCTGCTGAGGCTTCCAAGAAACTGTGGGAGAAAAAAAAATGTTTGGAGTCTCCAGAGGATCTGTGGGTGAAGGTTGTTGAAGACAATAAACAGTAAGTCCAGGAGCTGAATCTGGGAGCCAGGAGACAGAATCATAAACAGCGGTATCCTACCCACTAGTAGGGTCCTGCTTCTCAAATTTGGTGCTCCCTTGTTGGCTGCAAGTCTACAGATTCAGTCAATAACAATAGACATTATCTGTGCCCTTGGAATTCAGAGGTAAATAGGAAAAGGCCTCAGCTTTGAGAAGTTCACAGTTGAATGGAGAAGGTAAGGACTTTGTAATCAGCTAACGCTGCCTGGAAGAGGTGAAGAGGTGATTCTCGGAGGTGATCTCGGAGCTAGGTTTTTTTTTTCTTTTTTTTTTTCGGAGCTAGGTTTTGAAGGAGGGGTTGGAGGCTGTCAAACACAGAAGAGAAGGTGGAGGGAATCATTTAGAAAGGCCAGAGCCTGCCCTGCTGTGGCAGAGAGAGGTGTGGAGGAGGCCAGATTTTTTGCAGGAGGTGAGGTAAGGCAGGTCAGACCAGATAGGAATGGACTGACCTTCTGTGAACCCAAGGACAGGGAGGTGTGGCTAGCAACAGCATCGGGGATAGTCTGAGGGAGGGCAGTGTTGAAGGAGAGAGACCAGTTGTGAGGCTGTTGCCACAGTCCCAGTAAGTGCTGGTGAAGGCTGGACTATGGCAGTGACCGCAGAAGCCAGGAGAAAGGTCACATCTCAATGATGATTTTGGGGGTGGAGTTGACAAGGCTGGGTGTGGGTGATGAGTGAGCAGAAGTGTTCAATTTGGGGAATGAAGCTGAAGGTGGCAGTTCTGTAGGAGGTCTCCTCTATCTCTGTTGCTATTGCCCTCTCTTTCTCTATCTCCAGGTAGCTCTCTCTCCCTGTCTGACTATCTCTCAGTCTGGCTGTCTGTCTACTTCTGCTTCTCTCTGTGATGCTCTCCACCTGTGTCTTCATCTCTCACTGCCTTGTGGTTTGCTCCTCTGTACACCGCATTCCTTCCTCCTCCAATGACCAACTCCTTCCCAGCCACACTCTTTCTTCTGCCTGGTAACTTCATCCATATGTGCCTTTGACATCCCATCACCCTCATCCAATTCCATGAAAGTTTCACACTTCCCATTTCACTGTTCATTATAAAATTCATTTTCTGTTTCCTAGTTCAAATTCCCCCCAATAAAGAGAATCTAATAAAGCCACCTCTTCTTCCTATGCTAGTTCAGAGCATCATTCATCCTGGCTACTGATCACAATCACCTGAAGGACTCTTTAAAACTAGCCAGTGCAAGGACTCATCCTATACCTGCTGAATGTGTTGACGGAAAACCTGGCATCTGTTCCTAAGTCCCAGTGGTAACACTAAACCACCAGCAGGACTGAAGCCACAGCTATAGATAATGAGTCTTAGATTGTAGGTCGTAGAGAAGAGCTTGGGCCAGTTGTTCAGACTATTCCACTTAATTTCAGCTGAGAAGAAGGGATGAAGAGCAGGGTTGCCCTGTGCAAGACCTGACCATCTGGGGGCTGAATGGGGAGACTGTCTTACAACAGGCTGTGGTCACTCAAACACCATGAAATATATTTGCTACACTCATTGTGTGAGGAGTAAAATGGTTTTGTATATGTTTACAGTGCCTTACAATAAGTTCTATGGTATAGCACAGAGGAGAGGCCTCTGTGCCCTGGCTGTGGTCTCTGTGTAAGGAGAAATCATTCTGCAGAGATGGCATCTGAGCTGAACCTTGGGGGCAATTTTAATGATTAGTGAGATGGAGAAGAGAAACAGGACGACATGCAGATGAAGACAGCAGAACAGAGCAAAGAAGACTTTGGGGCAGAATGGCATTAGAGGTTCATAGTTCATGCATCCCCTGCCAGACCTCCCCAAACCTCCAGCAGTTCTTCAGAAAACCCTTCAGTTTCTTTACCCTGGAAGTGATGTAAGTACCTGCCAGACACAAAGAGCTATTCAAACCAGAATAAGGTGAACTGAAAGAGGATGGTGAGAGATGAAGAAGCCCAATTATACAGTCCGTTGTTCAATTTACTAGCAGCTATCATTTATTAATCATCTATATGCCAGGCATTTTATGTGAATTATTTCATTTACTCCTCATAGAAGCCAGAAGGTCAATATTATCGTACTCAAGTAATATATAAGGAAACCAAAGTTCCAATAGCTTCAGTTTACACAGTTACAAAGCTAGGAAATGGCAAACCCAGAACTTAAACTTAACAATTAAAGTTCTCATTCCTTAAATTTAAAAAACAGAAAAGAAGGAGTAATTCTTCTTTTTTTTCAAATTTCATTTGAACATGAAAAACAAGGTAAAAACATGTATGTAGTTCAAAATAATGTATAATGGGGTCATTTCAACACTCAAGTAGTTTGAAGTATTCATAATCACATCTATATAGGTAAGTCTTCTTAAGATTCTGTATCCTATATTTTAGTTTGTTTCAAACATTTTAGCAGTAGAAAGAATACTTTCTTTAGGCAAAATTTGTTGTGGATGTCCAATATGTAAGATAAATGAAACAAAGAAAATGTGATTATACACACAATGGAATATTAGTCAGCATTAAGAGAATAAAATCATGGCATTTGCAGGTAAATGGATGGAGTTGGAGAAAATAATGCTAAGTGAAATTAGCCAATCCCAAAAATCCAAATGCTGAATGTCTTCTCTGATATAAGGATGCTGATTCATAATGGGGATGGAGTGGGGGAGCATGGGAGGAATAGACAGACTTTAGATAGGGTGAAGGGGAGGGAGAGGAACGGAGGTAAGAAAGATGGTGGAATGAGATGGACATCATTACCCTAACTGCATGTATGAAAACATGAATGGTATGACTCTACTTTGTGTTCAACCATAGACATGAAAAATTGTGCTCTATTTATGTAATATGAATTGAATTTCTTTCTGCTGTCATATATAACCAATTAGAGTAAAATTTTAAAAAAGAAAAAAAAGAGATAAATGAAACTGGAGCTACTCGGGCCATTAGGAGGTAGGAAGTTCATTGGACATCAGCATTGTCCTCTCTCTTCTCAAACATTTTCCCCCAAACTCAGGGACTACATGTCTCTAATGCATGATCCCAAATAAGTTTTAGAATTCTCGCATTTTTTCTACATACCATTCAAGAGAATGGGTCCAGGAAGCAAACAAATGCCTTATGGGGTGACAGAGGTGTATCTTTGCCCAGATGGAATATTGTGGCCGGACAGGAGGGCTCTGGCCACCTGGAAGACCACTCCTGTGTTGTCATGGGTGCTCCTATGACCTAAAGGAGGACAGAACCAATCATGGACCTGGTTTAATGCCTGCTTCAAGGCCATCACCTCCCTAGAGAGGGCCTGACTTTTGTCCTCAGAGGCCATAGAAGCAAATAGTGATGTCAAAAGTTACTTTGGGGCCAGGCACAGTGGTGCATGCCTGTAATCCCCACAGCTCAGGAGGCTGAGGCAATAGAATCGCAAGTTCAAAGCCAGCCTCAGCAACTTTTTCAGAGGCTCTGGGCAACTTAGGGAGAACCTGTCTCAAAATAAAAAATAAAAAAATAGGCTGGGGATGTTGTTCCGTGGTAAGTGCCCTGGATTCTGTCCCTGGTTGTCGAGACACACAGCTGAATTCACTCCAAGTGAATTTTGGCTGATTAAATAAAGACACAGACTCAGAAAGTACCTTTTTGGGTTCAGTACCTCTCTTCATCCACAGTTCCCATAAGAGGGCAAGGTAGGCAAGAAAGAGAAAGAGCATGCCTCGAACCCAGGTTTTATTGGGAAAAAGCCATTCAAATGAGGGAGGGGGTAGTGTTACAACAAACAAGTGGGTGTAATCCAACCCCATCAGGTGACACCCACTCCTGGAGCTGCACCTCTCTTATCCAAGCGGAGGTAAGGTCCATTGCAATGTTCAATACCTCTTTACTCAGGATTTAAAGGTGTGTTCATAGCTCCTGTCCAGAGCGGCTCCCAACACCTGGTATCAAAAACAAAACAAAAACAAAATTATTTTAGATGGGAGACTGCCAAGACTGTTTTTGATGAATACTCTGATTGACCCTAGCAGATGACAAAGCCACCCAGGACAATGCTTTGTCACTGCTTCTCTGCTTGCTTTAAGAAGACAGAGGGCATCATAAAGTGATTTGATTTATGATCAGATCAAATATGATCTATTTATTGATCTATTTATTGACAGCAATGGCCACTCTTAATCCCCGTTCCTTTTAAAAAGCGGGAAAGTTTTAGCACAGTAAGTTTTGGTAGAACTCTGTTCTGGTTTTCACAGGACTGAGGGGTCCTGAAGACACCAAATTTTTAACAACCTAACATATCACCAACTTCAGTGTGGTAACTGATCTATAACACTGAGAGTCAGATGCTGTTTGGGGGGGTTGGAGAGAGAAAATCATATGTGTGTGTGTGTGTGTATCTATTTATATATATATGTGTGTGTATATATATATATATATATATACATATATATATATATACATATATATATACATATATACATAATATATTTTAAATATATTCTTTATAACCATGTCAAAGCATTGTGTTCTTCCTGTCACAAGTTCACCAAATATTTTTATTGTCTCAATGCAAAAAGAAGTTTAAATCCAGTTAAATATACTTAAATATACATGAAAAATTATTTGCTTATGGTTAATTTTATGTGTCAACCTGGCTAGGCATGGAAACAGATATTGAATCAAAGATCATTCTAGATGTTCTGAAAAGATATTTTAAATTAATTTGACATTTAAATGGTAGACTTTGAATAAAGCAGATTACCCTGCACAATGTAGGTGAGCTTCATCCAATCAGTTAAAGGTCTAAATAGGAAAAAAAGACTGACCTGCCCTCATGAAGAGTGGATTCTGCCTGCAGTCTGCTTTCAGACTGAAACTGCAACTCTTCCCTGTACCTCTACAATCACATAAGCAAATTCTTTAAGATAAATCAACTCTCTGTCTTTCTTCCTATCTATCTTTCTAATCTATGCATCCACCCATATACCTATTCATCATTTACCTCTATATTCATGTATGGAACTAATAAAAAAAATTTTACTAAAAACTAATAACCTGCTACAATTGTTTGGACCTTTGGAAGTTTAGAGGAATTTCCCGAGCATTGCCTATGATTTTGCAAAAATTACTTCTCATTAAGTAAATATTGAGCCTTTCTATACCTGATCACACACTGGCATATTTAGAATACAAAATTGATTTACCACATAAACAGCAACTGTAGGTACATACTATGAAGGAGCATCCTTGATAGATACCCAGATTAGTTAATTCAATCTTAATTTGTCAGATAGTTTGGATCATTCTTGGCTCCTTGGATTCACTATTTTTTTTTTGTTTTGTTTGGGGTTTTTGTTTGTTTAATTGGTTTTTAATTTCTAGGTTCCAATCTCGATTTAGTGACTTCACCAATTCAGAGATTCCAATAATTGACAGAATTCTAGCCTTTCTTTCCTTCCCTTTTACAGTTTATATTTCTTTCTGGAATCTTCCCACTTTGCTTTTCTAGGTTCTTCTGAGAAGGAAAGTTAAAGATTTCTTCCCTTTACCTTTTATCACTGTTGTATGTATATGCACAGTACATGTGCAAGTACACACACGCACACACACTGTTTGAGTTTTTAACACAAAATGTGCAACAGTTTTATTCCTTTTTTTCTTCATTCCATCCACATCCTGATTCTGAGGCAGCTTCCTAGTTCACATAAGTAAATGGTGATTTGTTCTTTCCCCAGTGACTCTGCATTTCTTGGAGGAACCTTGATGAGCAGCTCAGCAGAGTATGCTTTGCTGAGCAAGAGGATTCTAGATTTCCAGACAATTTGCACTCTAGGCCAGCATGAGCAGGCTCTCGTCGTTCCTGGAACTAACGTTGGAATCAAGTTGTGACTCTTGAATCACCCCCCAAGCCCTCGAATCAGAGCTCTCCTGCTGTACTCTTTATCATGACACACTGTTTGGGGACTAGTTTCCCAGAAACATCTTGGTTCTCTCCTTAATGATGTAAGCAACATGGCCTTGCCTGAGGATGGGTGTGATTCTGGCCCCATGACAGCTACCATTTCACAAGCAGTCTGAAGGAAGGAGAAGAAAGGCCTTTCCTAGTCCCTCCCTCCACCACTCAGACCTGATGTCCAGATCATGAAATAATAACTTCTTACTCTTCCCAAAAGGGAAGGCACACGTCCTTTGAGGCAATTGTCATTTGTAATCTCTAAAAGGCTTAAAGAAGATTAGTAAACCAGGCTGCAGTCCCTGCTTCTCTATTGTCTCAGGGCAGCACTGGTTCTCATTCCCTTACCACCTGTTCTGGATCTTCTCACCCTGACCCAACATTTCTGTCTGGTTTTGTCACTCTCCTGGTGTGTGGACACAGACCTTCATCCCTGAGGGATTTCATGTACTTGTTATTTCATAGCTACTAGTGGACACCAAAGAACCAAGAGAAACCCCAGGGAATCCCCTGAGAGCTAGACATGCTCCTCCCTGTGGTGACAACCCTCATTCCTCAAGGGACTCATCACCAATTACACCTGCCAGTGTATAGTAATCCTTTTTCTTCTTCTGATGGTTCACTGATATACAGAACCCAAAGTGACTAGATGATAGTTGTAGCCCCCAGTTCAGTGGAACCCATAGCAGAAGAGTTTCCATCTTGGGAACTGGGCACTCTAATCTGGCAGAGATTACGTTTATGGGGGTCAAAAGCTCAAATTCTGACAGTGTTACTTGAGTCACAGTGGAACAGGATCAGTCCTACATCTTCTATCCATCAAGTGGCTATCTATTTATCTATCTATCCATCCATCCATCCATCTGTCTCTCATCAACCTTGTCAATCACACCATAAAGGACAGCACTCCAATCCTCCAAGGCGCCATGATTTTGCTGGAGTCTTAGCCAAGTCCAGCTGGTTCATGGTTACAGTGAACTCTATGGTCAGGAGCCTAATGTTATGATTCTTCTGTGACTAAATGGGCCCCTTATTCTGAGGAAATGTCATGCATATGATGTTAGTATATCAGGAATTCTGTTGATGCTTAACTGGTGCTGTTGATGGAGATACTATGGACAGAGAAGACAAGCCTTTATCCAGAGTATGATCTCAGGTATGGATGATTCACTGCCCTCACTAAGGTGGATGGGATCTGATGTAACCGATTTGCTACCAGTTGGCTGATAAGCCTTTCCAAAATTGGGACAATAACAGAGGCTCAGCATTGATCTCTGATTCTGGCAGGATGGGAATTCAGCAGCAGCAGTGGCTAAATCAGTCTTAGAGGAAGCCCATGTTGTTTGATGCTATATATGTCCTTCCCATCATAATTTCATAGCCTCATTGTACAAACAACTCAGTAAGAAGCTGACAGACACTCATTATACAGGTCATGCTATCTACTTGTTGTTGACAGCTTTGGATGAATTTGTTGTTTTCTGGTGGGCAGTATTAATATGAGACAAAATGTACGCATGTCTTGGGGCTAGGTATGTGACTCAGTGGTAGAGAACTTGTCTAGCATGTGTAAGGCACTGGGTTCGATCCTCAGCACCACATAAAAACAAAACAAAAATAAAATAAAGGTACTGTGTCCATGTACAACTAAAAAAAAAGTATGCATGTCTCATGTCCACTCCCATAAGTCTTTGTACATACATTTCTGCTAGAAATCCTTGTCCCATGTGCTTGAGTCTTGTTCCTTCTGTCAACCAATGGATCAAGTTATTTTTCACTGTTCAGGAGTCAGTATGCAGTCATGTACTGCATAACATTGTGGTTGACAATAGACCAAAATGCTATGGTGATTCCATAAGATTATATTGCCCAGTGGTACCATCTTTGTCTGTGTAAGTATGTTCTATAATGTTTTCAGTGACAAAATCACCTAATAATGCACTTCTCAGAACATATTCCCATCAAGAAGTAACCCATGTATATCATTTCCTCAGGTTACTTCTCTTTCAATATGAAATGGTCAGCAAAATATTCCCTCAACTCTTTCTTGTGGGAGAATCTCTCTTAACTAGTTTCTTGTCACTCCCCTCCACTCTATTTTATTTTCCCCATCAGTGGTTCTTAGTTATACATGACAGTAGCATCTATTTTGATAAAATTATACAAGTATGAATGTATCTTATTCTAATTAGGACCCCATTCTTGTGGGTGGGCACAATGGTGGGATTGACTTAGGAATTTTCATATGTATACATAGAAAAATTATGTTAGATTTATTCTACTGTCTTTCCTATTCCTATCCCCACCCTCTTCCTTTCATCCCACTTTGTCTAATCCACTGAACTTGTCACTCTTGAGTGGGGCTTTAATGCGACCTCAGTTCATTTCTGGCTAGCACCAACATGTCACACTAATCATTGTGCAAATCAAGCCCAAGTCCTTTCTCCCTCTGCCAGTTGGCCACAGGGAATCCCTGATGATGCCATAGGTATGGACTGAGGGAACCACACTGGAACACAAAAATAGGCAAAATGAGCCTAAGCTACCTGTATATGCAATTTACTCAGCTGGTCAAGACTGACGTCAGTTCCGTCCTGAGTGTACCCCCTCTACTATGTCACGGATTGTTGCCATACCTGCATGGCCTTATGATTTGGTAGATATGATAACATTCAGCATGTGACAAACAGCTCTGGTTTTGAAGTCACTTGATGTTCCATGGTGGGGACAAAATTGTTATCTGTGGCCAGTGTGATGCTGTTTTTCAAATGGGCTTGGTTCTTGGCCACAAAAGATATGGCTTTGTGCCTTAATCCTAAGGATTTGGGCTATTATTCTTCTAATGAGACTTTTTAGAGATTCCACATAACATTCTTACCCACAGATGCTTTTGAAACCTCTCTTGCTCTGGGCTACATTTGAAACTGGCTGCCTGGTGTGTGTGTGTGTGTGTGTGTGTGTGTGTATTAAGGAAAAAGAGAGAACCCAACAGTCTAGTTGTCTGCCTATTCATCTAATTCCTAGCAATGTTGTGATCCCTTACCCATAACCACAATTCCTGTGGGTCAAAGCTACCTTCTGACTAGATTGCTCTGAGATGTGACCATGATTCCTGGCCTGGAGCCAATAAGGTATGATGGCAGTCAGATCTGGAAGAGAACGAGGATCACAATACAGGACTTCAGGTGATGTCCTTGCATAGTCTCCAAGGGAAGTGACTTCATAGCCATGGACATGTGGACTCAAGGTTATCAGATTTGTCTGCTCAGTTGTCTCCATTTCAGGTCTCAGTTTCCTACTCTTTCCTTATCAGGACCTTCATTTTGAGACTGTGCATCTCTCTTCCTTGTAGGTTTGCTATCTTTTAACATGGAATCCTGGATATGATTTTCTATCTCATCTGTCCTGCAGCTGCAGGTGATAAGAGGATTTTAAAGGCTGTCACAGGGGACCGCTTCACTTTCACAGCATGTTATAAGTAGGCAATTAGCTTTCCTGAGCCTGTTATTTATTTTTGCAGATATTTCAATGTCATCAAAGTCAACTGCCACATAATACCATCCTTATAATTATCATTTCCTCTGTACTGATCAGGTGTATCAATTACTTCATCTGCCAACATCTTGCCTTCTACCTCTACCACATACCAATTAAGCCCAGGTGAACATTTTAGCAGTTGTAACATCACTGTATGCCGGGGATTAGGGCTGTCCAGCCATGGTCAGTGAAGAACAAAAGTTCTATCCTGGAGATCTGCTTTCTAAGCGTGCTCCTCATGCCATGTCTTAGCCTGAGTTCTTTAGAAAACAAAACCAGAGGCAAAAATTTTTGGTACTAACACTTTATTGTGTGTTTTTAGAGTGGAATCCCAGGGGAAAAGAGAAATGAACCAGGGAATGAGGGAAGAACAAATATAAGGAGGTACATGATCAAGATAGCTGGAGCTTCACAAAAAACACATCAATTGCTTAGTCTTGCGAAGACATCTCCAGAGACACCATAACAAAATAATGGCCTCTTGGAACAATCTGTTGGGCAAACGTCTGTCTAAAAGGCAAGCAATCTGTGTGCCAGTGTTTTCTCATTTCTTATTTCCCATTGGTCAAAATTCACCTGTTGTGCCCACCTTTCCCGCTCCACCCCTGAGTTGCATCAGCACCATCTCAGCCAGCCTCTGGAGCAAGAACCAGCCCAGGCAATGGATGGCTGCAGTGGTCTCCCTTCCTTGGTTGGTGATGAGCCCAGCAGCAGCAGTAAGGACTCTGAGTGTGCAACAACGGAGTAAACTGTTGCTGGAGTCTTTCTGGTTAGTGAAGAAGGTCAGACACCAAAGCCAGGTTCCAGGGACAATGGGTGAGGAAGAGTGGGCCTGAGTGGCTCAGAAACTGGGCCTAGTATATTGACTTTGTCTTTAAGAGAATAAAGTTCGATGTTAAATTTGAGCCCACCGTGAAAAGTGTAATAAACTGGTGCTCTACCTTTCTTGGTAAGAATCTTTCCTCATTTCAGAATGAGGACAGGAAAGGAAAGTTCTACACACATCTGTTTGTTCAGCCTCCATATTTTTCAGGTGAGAAACCTGAGCTTTGGAAAGTTTCAGTGACACTCTCAAGTCAAACAGGGAACGGGAGGTAAGAATGCGTGTGACTCCATTTCAATCTTCAATCTTCATTCCACGATATCACGCTGATAAAGCTGGTGGGGGCTGGGGGTCATCGGCATTCCACTTTTCCTTTGTCAGTCTTTTGGAGGTGTTAGTTTAGTGAGGTAATGTCTAAAAGCCATCTTAAGAACACTGAAGGAAAGATGTTATGCAATTTTGAAATGCTGTTGTTGGTTTTGGAACAAGAATTCTTTAAACAATACCAGCCTTTCTTGTTGACGAATCAATGTGTTATAAGAATCTTTATTTCCAGAGGTGGAACCATATCTTAAGAAATGAAATAGACGGGGGCGGGGAACGAAATAGAGTATAATACAGAGAAGGAAGTGCACAAGACAAAGCTGAGTATGCTGAAGAAATTTCTGCCCCCCTTTAATTCTAAATCTATTATGTTAATATTTATGTTTTCACGCAAGTTGAAGCTTAGCACAGCTATGGAAGTGACATTTTTAGCTGTCATAAGGATCAATGTGAGAAGAAGCCCTTGTTCCTGGAAAATAACCTCATGGCTGGCAAATCCAGCCTCTTTGCTTGGGGTGGACACATGAACTGCAGCAGCATCTGGAGATTTTTGCCCTCCTGACACAGGTGCTAAATGGTGTAGATACAAACTCCACCTTCTGACATTGTTGATTGCTGAAACTACCAAAGCTGCCTTAGGATGTGCTGCTCTTTCATTTTGTGTTCCAAATAATATCCTAAGAAGAGTTCTTTTCCTTTAATTTTTTTTAGTTGTAGATGGACCAAATACCTTTATTTTATTTATTTTTTTGTGGTGCTGAGCATCAAAACCAGTGTCTCACACGTGCTAAGCAGGTGCTCTACCACGGAGTCACAACCCCAGCCCCAAGGATAATTTTTACTCTATTTCCTGTCTGAGAAAATTAAAAAAAAAAAAATTCTGGCATGCTAAAATCTGTTTCCTATCATCTCTTAAATTAGCCTGGCAACCTAATTGTTTAAATATCTGCCCCAGCTCTGTGGGAGGAAACTGATGAGCTGGCTTTGAATTTCCACCAATAGGTGCCAGCCACTGTGTGCCCTGGCGCTGGTGCAGGGTGCCTTCTGCCAAAGGCAGAGTTTCACTTCTGATTTCATGGTGAAGCAAACCGAGAATGAGAGGAGAACTTACAGACAGGAGGGAAAACACTGTCTCTTCAATCTGTCAGCTCTTCTTCTCATATTCCTCTTCACCACAGAAGGATCCATTGATATGCAACAGGAAAAATGCCCTATAAATGTAATTCACTGAAG
Organism: Marmota monax; assembly: GCF_021218885.2. Lineage (NCBI taxonomy): Eukaryota > Metazoa > Chordata > Mammalia > Rodentia > Sciuridae > Marmota > Marmota monax. The sequence continues at coordinate 23,996,268 of NW_026692781.1, forward strand.
TGTGAGGAAAACTCCCAGGTTGTTTCCAGGGAAGACTGACACATCAGCAGTGCAAAAAAAGCATTTGAATTAGTGTTTCCATCGTGAAAAGGATGTTCACTTCCAGGACCTGCCAGGTGCTACTCTAGATGCTAAAAACAGTCTATGCCAGGATGGAGGTCATAGCCCCCCTCTTTGGGTGCTTGTACAATTACCTATTTTATCCCTTTAAGATGGAGCTGACTGTTGCCCTTCTGCAAAACCACGATGCTGAAAACTGAGAAATACACAATCACACACTGCTTTTGTTGTTTCCTGAATTATGCAGAGTGTTCTTTCCAGTGAATTCTACTGTGGAGACTTTCTGAAATGTCAAGATCTATTACCTGCTGTCCAGAAAGATCCATTATAGGCTTGCACAGGTAGAGCCAAAAAATAAGACTTTACCACTAATGGAGACTAGGCAGGGGCTGTAGGGGCTATAGGTGTATTTTGTTGGCTTTTTCTCTTCTTTTTTTTTAAGAGAGAGAATTTTTTAATATTTATTTTTTAGTTTTCAGTGGACACAACATCTTTATTTTATTTTTATGTGGTACTGAGGATCAAACCCAGCACCCTGCTCGTGCCAGGGGAGCGCGGTACCGCTTAAGCCACATCCCTACCCAGCTTTTTCTCTTCTTTATACATTGAGGAAGCTTTGGAAAGGCATATGCTTCTCAAACCCGGAGGTGCCAGGAAATCCAGGAGGAACAATCTCTAAACCTGAACTGGAGGACTTTCTGCTGCTCCTTGAATGTACAACCTTAACAGAGCAATTCAAGTAGCAGCATCAGCTGCTGGTGTATCTGAAATTATAATAGATAATGTCTCTAAGCACTCATTGAGGGCCCTGATCTCCCACATAAATGCAGATGCAAAGTTAGCAATGAAATGGGGCACAGAAGTGTTATGAGGCACTGTTCACTATTATAGAGGAAACATGTTATGAAACATCTTTACAAATGCAGAACTTGGCATACTACCATGGATTTTGACATCAATGCTACCCTTTGACCATATTTTAATGTACATGATGTTGTTATTAATAAAATATAAATTCTTTGTAAAAGAATAGATTTTAAGAAACAAAACCTTAGCTATTTATGAAAGCATTAATTTTAAAACAAAAATAACAAAAGTAAATAAATTAGATTATGGCACATGTCTTATGGCTTGCTGTACAAATTGATGTTGGGTGGTGGGATTCAAGGTGATTTTTATTTTTTTTCCTTATTTTCATTTCTGTGTTCTTTTCAGTTCCTCTCCAATTAAACAGTGCCTGCATAACACAATTTAAAATAGTTTAAAAAAGAAAATTAAAAGTTCTTTGGTGTATGGTATGGACACAGAGTCTAAGAATAAATTAATAGAAATAAAATACAAATATCTAGAATGGCCAGAATTGCCTTTAAAAGGAGTTGGTTTAGTTTGCTGACAGATATTATTGATTTGATTATTATTCCTTCAGTCTAGAACTCTATCAAGCCATATGTATGTATATCTATATACATGCATATGCACATATATGTACATATGTATATATGTTTGTACATATATGTGTGTGTGTATTAAGTTGAGCTAATTATAGAGTTCCACCCAGTTGTAAGAAACTATCCAATTTCTCCCAATGGTAACATTTTGCTAAACTATGGTATAATATCACAAGTAAAATATTGACATTGAAGCTGGGCGCATTGGTGCACACCAATAATCTCAGCAGCTGGGGAGGCTGAGACAGGAGGATTGGGAGTTCAATGCCAGGCTCAGCAATGGCAAGGTGCTAAGCAACTCAGTGAGATCCTGTTTCTAAATAAAATACAAAATAGGGCTGGGGATGTGGCTCAGTGGTCGAGTGCCCTTGAGTTCAGTCCCAGGTATAAAAAAAAAGAATGCTGACTTTGGTATCATCTACTGATCTTATTCAGATTTCCCCAGTTTTATTTGTGTGCATTTGAGTGTGCATGTGCACGTTAAGTTGTATACACTTTTATCAACCATGTAGGTTGGTAATCACCACAGTGAAGACACTGAACAGTGGAACATCAAAATATTCCTTATGTTGTCCTTTTATAATCACACCCACTTCTCTTGTTCCACCCCACTCCACCCCCCATCTCAAATCCCTGGCAACCACTAATCTGTTCTCCATTTCTGAAGTTCTGTCATTTCTAAAATATTATATAAATGGAATTGTGCACTATATAACCTTTGGGGACTGGCTTTTTTTCACTCAGCATAAATCCCTGGAGTTGTGGGTATTGTGTTGATCTGGCTCTTTTCATTGCTGGGCAGTATTCCAGGCCATGTCTGGGCCAGTTTAACCATTCACCTATTGAAAGACATCTGATTCCTGGTTTTGGCTATTAGAAGTAAAGCTGCTGTGAATATTTACATATAGGTTTTTGTGCAACCATACATTTTCATTTTTCTCGAATAATCACCCAAGGAGTACAATTGCTGCTAGGTCATATGATATGTTTATTTCATAAGAAACTTCCAAAATATGTTCCAAAGTGATTGCCTCATTTTACAGTTCCAACAGCAATGTATATGGGATCCAACTACTCCACATGATCCCCAGGACTGGATATTGTCCCTCTTTACCTTTTTGTCAACTGATGCGTGTGTAGTGATAACTCACTGTGGTTTTAGTTTTACCCAGGTCAACTTCACTCACATTATGTTGACATAGAAAATCACATGGCTGCATCTAACTTCAATAGATGGAGGTGGGGAAGCAGTTGTCCCATGGCCCAGCAGAAGAAAACAGGAAACCCTGCCAAGCAGCAGCAATGCCTGTCACAAGTTACCCATTCTTTTGGTCACCTCTTTTTGTAGCTATATTTTTGGGGGAGCTTTATGATCGTAGTCAAGGAAATGAGTGACAAAGCTGAGGTTCACTCTATATTAATCGATTTCTAGATAACGGGGGCCTGTTTTGCTATTTTTCTTGTCCAGAATCTGGGCTTTATTACTTATCAGTCAGAGCACTAAAGGGGCAGAGGGAAAGTGAAGCATAAAATGCAAATTCATCCACTTCCAATGTGTCCTTGGGCCTTGACCACCCCACTGGAAAGCCGCTTCTGAGGGCCCACTGTCAGGTTTGAGTTTGAGAAATTTGCATATTAATATTATCATTGTCTCATTTACACAATCTATTCAGAGTAACCCTTCTTAGGAGGCCATGCCCGGCCCTAGTTGGATACCTGTGTATATTAGAAGTGTGTGTATGTGTGTGTGTGTGTGTGTGTACAGGAATGCATATTAGAAAGCCAGTGTTGTCAACCTTCTCAGTAACCTCATTTACAACTCATTACTGTTTTCCTCTATTTCCTCTTCACATTTTCTCTCCCTTTCTTCCCAATGAAACCTGATGTTTTTTGAAAGTAGAATTAGACTGAAGGGAAGATGAGTGGTGGCATTTTTATTATGTGCAAATAACCATTTCTTCTCCAGAATCATACTTCTTCCAAATTTTGTTGTATCATTCATCCATCCATCCATCCATCCATTCATTTACGCATCCATCCAACATGTACATGAGTATCTACTCTTCCTCAGGACCTGTGTTAATGTAGTAATGGTGATATATAACTGAATAAGAGAGACACAGTCCTCATCCTCATGGAACTAATCACCTTTATGGAAAAGAATTATGGTAATTGATAGGAGGCCTGAAGAATACTGGGAATCAAAGGATTGCAAAAGAGTGTGCAACCAGGTCATCTACCTCCTGAAAGGCAAAGCATTAGGGGAGAGGTATATTTACGTATAGGTTTTTGTGCGACCATACATTTTTCTTGGATAATCACCCAAGGAGTACAACTGCTGCTAGGTCATATGATGTGTTTATTTCATAAGAAACTTCCAAAATATGTTCCAAAGTGGTTGTGTCATTGTGTTACTTTTATCTTTATGAATAAAGATAGTACTAAAGGATGTTATTCAAATGTTTTTCTTCTTTAATCTTTTGCTTCCACTGTTTATTTTTGCTGTCTTCTTTAGCTCTGTTTGGCAAATGGCAAGTGGCCGCTGAGTTTTCAGCAGATTTCCCATTTGTAATAAGTTTCCCACTTATCTGGGTTTGGCTTAAAGATCAAGTTGCCTTCAGGCCTACATCTGAACCTTGCCAGAAAAAGCTGGCTCTTTCTCCACCCAACTGTGTAAAGAAAGCATTGCTCAGGTGAGAGGTTCACATGATTTGAATAAAAAATAAATAAATAAAAACTTTCCAGGAAATAAAGGGAGTAGGAAAAGGATAACTTCTGTCTTTATTTTGTCGTCTCCAAGGTTCAAATCTTTGAGATTTTTATGTTCTCTATTATTTTGTGGTTTTATTTCACTTTGATTATTTTTCTTTTATTGGAAAAATGCATATCTAATTGAAATTCAGACCAAAATGAAATCATTACAATGCTTCAGATTACAAGTATTTTTGAGAAATAATTCTTACATAAGAATCAGCACAATTGTCAAACCAACAAAATCATATTCAGTGAGAATTCATTTATTCTGCAACCAGGAAAAGAAGTGCTATTTCATATTATAGAATTTCCAGAAAATTGCTCCTTTTGCTTTCTCTTTTGGGAAGAACTTTTTAAATGACTAAGGTGTTTGAGTTAAAATACTCCCTTGATATCTCTTAAAGCAAACATAATTTGCTCTATTTTTATGACTTCATCGTTATTAATTCAGGTGATTCTAATTTTCTGTTGAATACTGATGCCCTCAGCACCTACTTAAGAGGAGATGTAGGGCAATGTACCCACATAGGAATAACTAGAAAGTGATGTTTAAAAGGGTTTCCATGGAAACCTATTTGTATGTTTGGTTGTTCTCCGTAGTTTTTTTTTTTTTTCATTTTATTTTATTTTATTTTTGGATGTCTCCTTCATTGTTAAGTTTGTCAGGTATCCTTCCTTCCAGGTATCATCTACCTGTTTCTAGTAACCACAAAACTAACAATTTATTCCTTTTGATTTAAGTCGAGCATATTCATTAGTATAAACTTGGATGCATAGATAGACATCAGAACAAAATTAACAGTGACTAAAACAAAAGAACTTATATCTCTCATGCATGAGAATCCCATACACAGGTAGTGTGACATTAGTAATGGCACATCTTGAGTTTTATAGCGATTCAGGCTACTTCTAGTTTGGTTCCAACATCCTTAAGATATAGCTCTTATCATCAAAGATCAAGATGATTCATAGAGCCAACAAAACCAAGTTCCATGCAGCAGATTGGAAGACAGGAGGGCAGAAGAGCTGGGTCCCACGTTTGTGAGATACTTCTTAGATTTCCCTCATATTTCTGCTTATATCTTGTTGATCGAAAGTTTGTCACACTGAAGGGCTGGGGTTGTGGCACAGTGGTAGAACGTTTGCGTACCATATGTGAGGCACTGGGTTCAATTCTCAGCACCACATATAAATACATGAATAAAATAAAGGTCCATCAATGTCTTAAAAAATATATAAAGTTTGTCACACTGTTGTAAGAAGACTGGGAAATGTAGTTTTTATTTGGGTACATGAGGTGGTTTTGTTTGTTTGTTTTGTACCAGGAATTGAACCAGGGACACTGAGCCATATTCCTTTTTAATTTTTTTTTTTTTTTTAGACAGGGTCTTGCTAAATTGCTTAGAGGCTCACTAAGTTGCTGAGATTGGCATCGAACTTGGGATCCTCCTGCATCAGCCTCCCAAGCCACTGGGATTACAGGTATGGGCCTCCATGCCCAGCATGGTACATGAGTATCTGTAAAATTAAGTTTCTCATACCAAGTAGAAATGGAAGAAGAGCTGCTAGTATCAAAAAGTAGTGGCTTATGCCATATACCAACAGCAAATATCTAAACCTGTTAGAACACTGCATAGAGATTTTGAGTAATGTGGATTTCTCCTAGGATGTTAGATGAATGAATGGCATTGAATGCATAGACTTCCATATTTCAGTTATTACAAGGCCTTTGAAATTTTTCTCCAGATTCTCAGCTGGATTCTGAATGAATTTGCTACATAAATGACATCTCAGCAACTGAGGTGCTATTGTCACTGAAGGGAATACTTATATAATCCTTCAGTAGAATCTAAGAAATTCTAGTTTGACATAGCCCCATGGATGCATTCCAAACATGAGAGTTTCCTCTCAAAGTATGTGCCTCAAGTATGTGCAGGAATTATATGTGGCCTGAACTATTTGGATGGAATCCTTAATTCAGTATACACTCACTCTCTTTATCACGGTTTCTCAGCTCACAGAATTTATGATGGGCCTTCTAGAAATAATTCTTTCACATTACATTACATAATTCCTTGAGTATAAACAAAATCTTGTTTGGAGCATTTTCCTACAATTTTCTAAAACTATTTCTTGCAAATGTTTGAAAGCTTGGAATGAAAAAAGTGTACATAAAAATAAGACAACAATTGGTGCTTAATATATTTCTGTTTGGCAAGGATCACTACGGGCATTATTTCTTTGGTTCCCTGACACTTAGTTTAAAATGAAAAGCAACATTTACATGAGCTGAACACATGTCTGATTTAGAGTTGGATCTTGCACTCTGCCCCGAGTGACTTAATTCTTGTGTAACTCTCATGGTGGCACATATAGTCTTCTGGTAAATTTTATAGACTGGATTTTAACTGTCCTGATCTAGCTGTATCCCACAAATGTGCTTTTGTCTGTGATGCAAATGGGAAGTAGAAATACTTAGCTTACTCCAGAGCTGATGAGCAGCTGTTACACATGAATATAGCTGCACTGGTTGTGTTCAACTGCTCTACCAGGTGTTAGATATTTTGAATATCTACGGGTTAAGGATTGGATAGATCATTTCAGTTATTTGTCCAGAACTCACTGACATAGGTTTCCAGCCTCCTAAGGAGAAAGTCCTCACCACACAACCATCTTCTGCATCTCGAGCTGTCCACTGGAGGAGGAGGCTGGCAATCCCAGCCGAGCATGAGGAGACAGGTGCCTGAGCTGGGACAGACACTGTAAAATTCTTTGTCTTTCACATTTGACATAATAACCTTTATTCACTTTGTTTTGCTCTAGCATCTCAGCCATTCCTTGCCTCAATACATGAGATTTTAGCTGGGGGAAATAGATGATTTCTTGATACACCATTAAAAGTAAATCATGAAACAAGAATGGCACAGGTGCTAGGCATGATGGCATATGTCTGTAATGTCAGCAGCTTAGGAGGCTGAGACAAGAGGACCACAAGTTCAAAGCCAGCCTCGGCAATTTAGCGAGGCCCTGAGCAGTTTAGAGAGACCCTGCCTCAAAGTTTTAAAAAGGCTGGGTCCAGTGCGGTGGTGCACACTTGTAATCCCCGAGGCTCAAGAGGAGGAGGTAGGAGAATCACGAGTTCAAAGCCAGCCTCAGCAAAAGCAAAGCCTCAGCAAAAGTAACTCAGTGAGACACTGTCTCTAGATAAAATACAAAATAGGTCTGGGGATGGGGCTCAGAGGTTGAATGCCTCGGAGTTCAATACCTTAAAAAAAAAAAGTGCCCCCTGCAGGCATCTGCCATCACTGTGCATTCCTTCTGGACTACTGCAGGGAAAGTATCTGCCCTGCGGGTGTTAGAGAGTGGTGGAGACCAAGTTCCTAGCCTTCGGTGCTTAGAATCCTGTGGTTTGAGAGCGGAGAAGGCACAGCAAGGACAACGAGGAACCTTGAGTTGGTCCATTCCCTGCTGTGGAGGAGCTTGTCTTGAAGTAACAATAACCACAACAAAATGCCGACTGGGTGTTTTACATAGCAACACATCATTTTCTCATAGTTCTGGAGACTAGAAGTCCAAGATCAAACCTCTGACTGATTCAGTTTCTGGTGAAGTCTCTCTTCTTGGCTTGCAAACAGCCACCATCTCACTGCAAACTCACAAGCTTCGCATGATGAAGATAGAGCAAGCCTAAGGGTACACTGAACACAGGGACACTAAGTCTTGGGTCAGGGCTCCATTCTTATGATTACATCTAACCTCAATTACTTCTTCATCTCAAAATATAGCCATGTTGGGATTTAGAGTTTCAACATGATGAATTTTGGAGGACGCAAACATTTTAGTTTAGTCCATGTTGTTATGGGCCAGGCTATATGGGCAATGACCAAACAGACTCCATTTTACCCTGAGACTCCATATCATGTAAGAAATGCTTCTCCCATGGGAAAGCCTCACCTCCGTACCCACTAATAGTTGCCTAGCTTAACATACTTAGCAACACAAAATAGTAATTCTCATATAATGTAAAACTATTCTCTTGGCTTTCCATTTTTCTTGGGAAATGTACCTTTTCAGAGATGTATTGTCCAGATGTTAGTCACTTGTACTCAACTAGGGTCATTTTGACCCACTTCCCTTCTGCTTGCTTGCTGCTATACCAACCTGGAAAGTCCTGTGGGAAATACCAATGTACTCATTGCATTGTCTTGCTAACTGCCCAATCCAGCTTCTGTACCTGCTTGCTTACAGCTACATCAACCCAGATGTAGTTTTTGCCTTTAAATATCCTAAAATGCTCAGGCTTGGGGCTGTTCCTTGTAGAGACAAGTTATGGGTCCTGCGCAGAGCAGTCGCCAGCTGGCCAGCTCAATAAAGACTCTTGAATTTGGACAAAACTGGAACTTGATGTGTTTTCTGAGCGACCTGCCCCACAACACATATCAATGAGTTTGAGATGAAACATCTGAAAGAAGCAATGGGTCTCCTAAACTTCACTCCTGTCTAGAAGATTTGTGAAAAAACCAATGATGTGATTATTGGTTTTGAATTATTCCCACTGCTAAGGATGCCCCCACTCCTAGCTCAGATCCTCAGCCTCAGAAACTACTTCCATCTGAAGGGATGGATAATGCTCACACCAGTTCTAGGCTAAGTGACTGCTGCGAGAAGAGAAGGATGGGGACATCCAGGCTGTTCCCCAGGCTGAAATTAAGAATGTCCCCCCATCCATTTTCAGAACTAAAAGCAGGACAGACTTCCGAACTCAAAAAGAATATTTAAAATTGTAACTTCACCAGAACATACACAGTATGTAGTTGCTCTAGGTGGGTGTAGTGGGACATCAGAAGAAATGAGGGCTGTGTAAAGGTAAAGAATTTAGGAATAAAGGAACCCAGCCAGCGTGCAAGATCAATCTTTCATCCATATCTTTAAGAAGCACCTGGGGTTTCTAAGTAGATATGGAGGATGTGTGTGCTCCTGATCTTTGCCCCACCCCCGAATCTCCTCCTTTTTGTGCTTCCCCAAGACAGCTAACAGGATTCACCCAATTAGATTTCTCTTGTATTTTGCACAGTGAATAGATATGGTGGGAATTTCTTTTCCTTCCCATCCCTCCCCTAGGGGGATGTCCAGAGTCAGAGCCTGGGAGCAGAATGAGATGTGGTTAGGGCAGAGCATTGAGCTGAACTTTGGCATCCAGACATGTATCATAATGCTCTCTTGTCCTGGTGCCTGGGGAGAGACTGCTAGAGTTTGTATACTCCAGTACATGTATAGCCCTCTGAACATCTGTCATGTATCACAACTCCAGAGCATGAGATTCCCAAGAAGGTCTACATGAGTGGTGTCCCTGGAGTTGTGCAGTGCACAGCTACTCCCCATTCTAATCACCATCTCTGATTTATGGAACCCAGGCACACATTCTACAAGTGATTAAATGTACAACCAAGCTTTCATGAGCTGGAACATGACTTGGCATACTTAGTTAAGTACATAGATTCACCTCCAAAGATTTTGATTCAGTAGGTCAATGGGCAGTATAGGAATTTATATTTAGCCAATAGTGCAGATGATATTGCAGAAGCTCCATGGACCACTCCACAGGAATACTACTTAGAGCCATAATTGCTTAAAGAACCCTGAAGAAGGTCTGTGCTTACTAGTGGGAAAAAAGAAGAATAGTTTTGACTTAATGTTGCAGAGCAAAAGAGTTCAACAGATAAACTGCATGGAGAAGATAAGGAGGGAGCCCTAGACAGAGGAAGGCTGTGAAGCTACTTCATTATGATGATCCAATCAAACCATAATATTATCTTTATTTACTCTGGGAATTGATGTATTCTCTTAGCAAACAAAATAATGACATAGAGAGACTGATCCAAATAACCCCTTAAATTGTCTGGGAGTATGTTGGGAACTAAGGCATTTTTATTTATTTATTTATTTACATATGACAGCAGAATGCATTACAAGTCTTATTACACATATAGAGCACAATTTTTCATATCTCTGGTTGTATACATGGTATATTCACACCAATTTGTGTCTTCGTATCTGTACTTTGGATAATAATGATCATCACATTCCACCATCATTAATAACCCCATGTCCTCTCCCTTCCCCTCCAACCCCTCTGCTCTATCTCGAGTTCGTCTATTCCTCCCATGCTCCTGCTCCCTATCCCACTATGAATCAGCCTCCTCGGGGTAAAAATGGGAGTTCATAATCCGCTTGAATCAAATGTATGAAATATGATATGTCAAGAGCATTGTAATGTTTTGAACAACTAATAATAAAAAAATTAAAAAAAAGAATCAGCCTCCTTATATCAAAGAAAACATTCGACATTTTTTTTTAGTGGGGGAGATTGGCTAACTTCACTTAGCATTATCTTCTCTAACTCCATCCATTTACCTGCAAATGCCATGATTTATTTTTATTTTCTTTAATGCTGCATAATATTCCATTGTGTATGTATGTATGTGTGTGTATATATATATATCACATTTTCTTTATCCATTCATCTACAGAAGGGCATATATGTTGGTTCCACAGTTTAGCTATTATGAATTGTGCTGCTATAAACATTGATGTGGCTGTGTCCCTGTAGTATGCTGTTTTTAAGTCCTTTGGGTATTGACCAAGAAGAAGGATAGCTGGGTCAAATGGTGGTTCCATTCCCAATTTTCCAAGAAATCTCCATACTGCTTTATATATTGGCTGTACCAATTTGCAGTCCCACCAGCAGTGTGAGTGTAGTATATCCTTTCCCCCACATCCTCGCCAAAACTTATTGTTGTTTGTATGCATAATAGCTGCCATTCTGACTGGATTGAGATGAAATCTTATGAAGTGAATCCATGAACCAAGAATGGGGCAGTAGTGTGAAAACAACACTCACTTTGGAATCAAGCAGACCTGGGTTTGAACCTGGATGTTACCATTTACAAGCTATGTGACCTTGGGAATTATTGATCCCTGTGTTCTGATCTATCAAATGAAGATATTAATACCTACCTTACATGTCTTTTTGAAGATTACCATGAATAGCTGGGCATGGTGGTTTATACCTGTAATCTCAGTGACTTTGGAGGCTGAGGAAGGAGGATCACAAGTTTGAGATCAGCTTCAGCAACTTAGTGAGACCCTTAGAAACATAGTGAAACACTGTCTCCAAAAAAGGAGTTAGGGTCTTGGAATGTAGCTCAGTGGTAAAGCCTACTTGAGTTCAATCTCCATTACCGAGAGGGGTTGGGGGGAGGAAAACATCATCATTAATAGTAGTTGGCACTACTTTGGCTCACAACAAAAAGTAACTGTTGATATCTAAAGTGTTAAAAATTCCATAACCATTAATTAACCATTAACCAACCTGAATCAAATATTCTAATATTTGGACCAGATGTTGCACGGTGGTGGTGACATCCTAAGAAATCCTTTGCATTGACACACAGAATTCACAACAGGCAGAGACATGAAAATTTGCCATTATCTTTAAAATAAAGTAAAAAGAAAAGAAAAGAAAAGAAAAAAACACTAATAATGTATAATCTAAAGAATCTTTTTTTATCTGTACTTAATTAATTTCACCAAACTATTCTCCTGGAGCCTGTTGAGCAAACTATTTGACTATAAAAAGTTAACTTGAGTAAAGAATCTTAAATACTTTCCGGTGTTCTGTGTGTTTAGAAACAGTATACATACATTTGTTACTGCTGTAATACCTAAGATAGATGCAGCTAAAGGGAATTTTAAGTGATTCATGCTATGTTTTCTTTTTCAGGATAGCTTTTTCTAACATTTTTTTTGATAAGCCTACAGAAATAAAAAAAAGGATATGGTAGAGGGAGAGATTAAGAATTAAAAGTAGTGAAATATTTCCAGGAACCACCCAGTTTATTTTTTAAGTTTCAGACGGGAAAGTCTAACCCAACCCTCACGATCCCCTTAGGCAGATGTAGATTCCTCTCAGCCTGAGATCTTAAGCTACTCCCCCCACCAGATAAACGTTTCCTTGGTGGGTTTGGGATGCAACATAGCTGAGTATCACTCCCTTAATAATTACCCTTCATTCACTTAGATGGCAATTGAGTTCTGCTCTATTTTTTTTTCCTGGGAAAAAATCCAGTACCTTTAAACTTGCCTCACAGTCTCTGTTTTCCAACCCTTTATTTATTTTTTTTTAATTTTTTATTGTTGGCTGTTCAAAACATTACATAGTTCTTGATATATCATATTTCACACTTTGATTCAAGTGGGTTATGAGCTCCCATTTTTACCCCATATACAGATTGCAGAATCACATCAGTTACACATCCATTGATTTACATATTGCCATACTAGTGTCTGTTGTGTTCTGCTGCCTTTCCTATCCTCTACTATCCCCCCTCCCCTCCCCTCCCCTCTTCTCTCTCTGCCCCCTCTACTGACATTCATTTGTCCCTCTTGTATTATTTTTCCCTTTCCCCTCACTTCCTCTTTTATGTACTTTTATATAACTCTGAGGGTCTCCTTCCATTTCCATGCAATTTCCCTTCTCTCTCCCTTTCCCTCCCACCTATCATCCCTGTTTAATGTTAATCTTCTTCTCATGCTCTTCGACCCTACTCTGTTCTTAGTTACTCTCCTTATATCAAAGAAGACATTTGGCATTTGTTTTTTAGGGATTGGCTAGCTTCACTTAGCATAATCTGCTCTAATGCCATCCATTTCCCTGTAAATTCTATGATTTTGTCATTTTTTAATGCAGAGTAATACTCCATTGTGTATAAATGCCACATTTTTTTTATCCATTCATCTATTGAAGGGCATCTAGGTTGGTTCCACAGTCTTGTTATTGTGAATTGTGCTGCTATGAACATCGATGTAGCAGTGTCCCTGTAGCATGCTCTTTTTAGGTCTTTAGGGAATAGACCGAGAAGGGGAATAGCTGGGTCAAATGGTGGCTCCATTCCCAGCTTTCCAAGAAATCTCCATACTGCTTTCCAAATTGGCTGCACCAATTTGCAGTCCCACCAGCAATGTACAAGTGTACCCTTTTCCCCACATCCTCGCCAGCACTTGTTGTTTGACTTCATAATGGCTGCCAATCTAACTGGAGTGAGATGGTATCTTAGGGTGGTTTTGATTTGCATTTCTCTGACAGCTAGAGATGGTGAGCATTTTTTCATGTACTTGTTGATTGATTGTATGTCCTCCTCTGAGAAGTGTCTGTTCAGGTCCTTGGCCCATTTGTTGATTGGGTTGTTTGTTCTCTTACTGTCTAATTTTTTTAGTTCTTTGTATACTCTGGATATTAGGGCTCTATCTGAAGTGTGAGGAGTAAAGATTTGTTCCCAGGATGTAGGCTCCCTATTTACCTCTCTTATTGTTTCTTTTGCTGAGAAAAAACTTTTTAGTTTGAGTAAGTCCCATTTGTTGATTCTAGTTATTAACTTTTGTGCTATGGGTGTCCTATTGAGGAATTTGGAGCCCGACCCCACAGTATGTAGATCGTAGCCAACTTTTTCTTCTATCAGACAGCGTGTCTCTGATTTGATATCAAGCTCCTTGATCCGTTTTGAATTCACTTTTGTGCATGGCGAGAGAAAGGGATTCAGTTTCATTTTGTTGCATATGGATTTCCAGTTTTCCCAGCACCATTTGTTGAAGATGCTATCCTTCCTCCATTGCATGCTTTTAGCCCCTTTATCAAATATAAGGTAGTTGTAGTTTTGTGGATTGGTTTCTGTGTCCTCTATTCTGTACCATTGGTCCACCCGCCTGTTTTGGTACCAGTACCATGCTGTTTTTGTTACTATTGCTCTGTAGTATAGTTTGAAGTCTGGTATCGCTTTACTGCCTGATTCACACTTCCTGCTTAGCATTGTTTTTGCTATTCTGGGTCTTTTATTTTTCCATATGAATTTCATGATTGCTTTCTCTATTTCTACAAGAAATGCCGTTGGGATTTTGATTGGCATTGCATTAAACCTATAGAGAACTTTTGGTAATATCGCCATTTTGATGATGTTAGTTCTGCCTATCCATGAACAGGGTATATTTTTCCATCTTCTAAGATCTTCTTCTATTTCTCTCTTTAGGGTTCTGTAGTTTTCATTGTATAAGTCTTTCACCTCTTTTGTTAGGTTGATTCCCAACCCTTTAATCATTGTCCCTTTTGTGTGCCCTGCCCAAGTTCCCTGCTTCTCTTTTCAGCTGTGGCTTTCAGACTGGATCTGGTCCATGAATGAGGACCTGGTGGTGCTGACAGGAATAGGAAAGCCCCCCTCTGTTTCCACGCGGGCTTGTCAGCCAAGAAAGAGGAGAACAGTCATCACAGAGCACCGCCCAGGCATTGTCCTAGAAGATGTGGAAAACTCTGCTGTCCACAGGGCCATGCAGGAATGTAAATGGGATGGGAGAGGATCCTGTCGAAGGAGTGAACGCACACAGCCTAGCCAAAGAAGTCATCTCTACTTGGCTCCGGTGATCTGCCATATCCTGGAGCCCTGAGGTGCATTGCTACCAGGTCTAAGGATTTTTCTAGAAAATTTTAAAATCTGGGCTTGAAAAGCAGCTTCTTCTTCTTCTTCTTCTTCTTCTTCTTCTTCTTCTTCTTCTTCTTCTTCTTCTTCTAATGTTGTCTATCATCTCAAATATATCTGAACATTCTATAGGCAAATAAATCATGTCTGGAGGCTGAATAAAATCCCTCCTAACTTTTATTCCAGTTAATAGAGCACAGTTATGTATGGGTGGGAGCCAGGGGATGGGTTACTGATGGAGACAGATGCACAAACTGATTGTTAGTAAGGAACAACCATAGCAATCAATAGTGACAAACTCATGAGATGAAAGAACTATTAATAAAATATGAAATAATTACCATTTTAAGAAAATAATTACCATTTAACCCAGTGCCTGGACTATAGTGAATGTTCAGTAAATGTTTGCTGAGATAACTACCTTATTTTCAATGCTGTTTTGCCATTTTGAAGCATTCATTACTTCACCGGCTCTTCCAAACAACCCTGAAAAGAATACATTTTTGCCCATTCTTTTTAATTTTTTTTTAAATTTAGGCATTTTTAAATTAATTTTTTAGATATACATCATGATGCTAGAGTGTATTTGGACATATTGTACATACATGGAGTATAACTTCCCATTCTTAGGGTTGTACATGATGTAGAGTTACACTGGTTGTGTATTTGTAAATGAACATAGGAAAATCATGTCCAATTCATTCTACTATCTTTCCTATTCCCATCCCACCTTCCTTTCCATCATTCCCCTTTGTCAACCACTGAACTTCTATTCTCCCTCCCCCTCCCCCCACTTGTGGTGTGTTAGCCTCCCTATATCCGAGAGAACATTCAATCTTTCCGTTTTGGGGACTGACTTATTTCACTTAGCATGATAGTCTCCAGTTCCATCCATTTACCAGCAAAAATCATAAAGTTTTTCATTGTGTATATTATACCACATTTTCTTTATTCATTCATCTGTTGAAAGGCACCTAGCTTGGTTCCATACAGAAGGCATTGTGAATTGAGCTGCTATAAATATTGATGTGGTTGTGTCACTGTAGTATGCTGATTTTTAATCATTTGGGCATATACCATAGAGTGGGGTAACTAGGTCAAATGGTGGTTCCATTCCAAGTGTTCTGAGGAAACTCCATACTGCTTTCCAGAGTGATTGCACCAATTTGCAGTCCTATCAGCAATGTTTGAGTGAACCTTTTCCCACATCCTCACCAACATTTATTATTACTTGTATTCTTCATAATTGCCATTCTGACTGGAGTGAGATGGAATCTCAGTGTAGTTTTAATTTGCATTTCCTAATTGCTAGAGATGTTGAACATTTTTTCAAATAGTTTTTCACCATTTGTATTTCTTCTTCTGTGAAGTGCCTCTTCAGTTCCTTTGAACATTTTTTAATTGGCTTATTTGGTTTTTTGGTGTAAAGTTTTTTGAGTCCTTCATATATCTTGGAGATTAATGTTCTATCTGAGATCAGATGGCCAAGATTTTTCTCCCATTCTGAAGGTTCTCTCTTTGTGTTCTTGATTGTTTCCTTTTAATATGAAGAAGCTTTTTAGTTTGAGACCATCCCATTTATTGATTCTTGGTTTTATTTCTTGAGCTTTAGGAGTCTTGATAAGGAAGTTGGTTTTTAAGCTGACATGATGGGCCTACATTTTCTTTTAGTAGGTACAGGGTCTCTGGTCTAATGCCTAGACCCTTGACCTACTTTGAGTTGAGTTTTGTGCAAGGTGAGAGATAGAGGGTTTAAATTTCATTCTTCTACTTAAGGATTTCCAGTTTTCCCAGCACCATTTGTTGAAGAGGCTCTCTTCTCTCTAATGTATGTTTATGGTGCTTTTGTCTAGTACCAGCTAACTGTATTTATGTGGGTTTGTCTCTCCGTCTTCTATTCTGTTCCATGTCTGCTTCATGTCTGTTTTAGTGCCAATATCATGCTGTTTTTGTTACTATAGCTCTGCAGTATAACTTAAGGTTTAGTATTATGCCTTCTGCTTCACTTTTCTCACTAAAGATTGTTTTGTCTGTTCTAGGACTCTTATTTTTCCGAGTGAATTTTGTGAATGCCTTTCTGTTTCTATGAAGAACAAATTTTAATAAATTGCATTAAATATGTATATCACTATAGTGAATGGGATAGTTTTCCTAATGGGATAGTGTATATGATTGATTAATGGATGTTGATTTCATATCCTGCTACTTTTTAAAATTTATTTATAAGTCCTAGAGGCTTTCTGGTGGAGTTTTTTTTTGGGGGGGTGTCTTCTAAATATAGAATCATGTCCTTGGAAAAATAGGGTAGAATCATGTCATTAGCAAATAGTGATAGTTTGAGTTCTTCTTTTCCTATTTGTATTCTTTTAATTTATTTCTTTTGCCTAATTACTCTGGCTAGAGTTCCAGGGGCAATGTTGAATAGAAGTGGTGAAAGAGAGCACCCCTGTCTTGTTCTGGTTTTTAGAGGGAATGCTTTAAATTTTTCTCCATTTAGAATGATGTTGACCTTGGGCTTAGCATATATAGTTTTTACAATGTTGAGTTATGTCCCGACAATCTCTAATTTTTCTAGTGTTTTAAACAAAACGGATGCTGGATTTTGTCAAATGCCTTTTCTGCATATATTGAGATAATCATGTGATTCTTGCTTTTAAGTCTATTTATGTTTTTGTCTATTCTTAGTTCCCATAGAGATCACTCAACTAAGGAGCGCCAGAACTGGAGCTTCCATGCAGAGACTTTATTCTTAATTATTTCTCCCTCTTAAATCTTGTCTTCCCAAAGTCGAGGCAGGGTATGCATTGTACCTGTGTATGTAGCCAGAACTGATAGCCCTACTTGCTTCCCCATAAAAAATATGCTTCTCTTGTTCAGCACGATGGTATGCACCAGTCATCCCAATCACTCAGAAGGCTGAGGCAGGAGGATCACAAGTTCGAGGCCAGCCTGGGCAACTTAGCAAGATTCTGACTCAAAATTAAAATTTAGGAAGGGCTGGAGAGGTATCTCTGTGGTAGAACATTCCTGGGTTCAAGCCCCAGTGCCTCAAAGACAAAAAAAACAAAAACAAAAACCACTTCTCTTCATATGTGGTTAAAAACAGACAAACAAATGAAAAACCTCAAAGCAAAGCAAGGAATAGACAGTGAAAGAAACACCTTTTACCTTCCACTCTCCCCTAGTCTCCCAATTCTACAATGGGGACACAACTATTACAAACAGCTCATATAAGTTTATAAAAATATTTTAGGTATTTTTGTGTGTCTTTTTACACAAAGAGTAACATTTATAATGCTATTTGCCTTTTTTAAAATTTATGACTAAAATTGGAATGTTTCAATATACATCAATATACACAAAACTGCCCCATTCTTTTTAACCAGATCCCCTTTAGTGGATGTTTAGTTTGTTTCCCATCTTCAACAGTTACAAACAATGCTACAGCAATAGCTTATTTTAATTTTATTTTTTAAACTTTATTTTATTTATTTATTTTTTTATGTGGTGCTGAGGATCGAACCCAGTGCCTCACATGTGCTAGGCAAGCTCTCTACCCCAATCCCCAGCAAATAGCTTTGACTGTATTCATTCAAACATGTGGAAGTAAATCGATGGAATAAATACAAGTTGAATTGTTAGGTCCAAGGCTGTATACATCTTAAATTTTTAAGTGAACATTACTTTCACTGATCTAACCATTGATAATAACAAAGTTATCAAAGATTCGTGACACAGGTAGTCATTACACACACAGCTAATGGTAGAATTTTTCTAAATGGCAATTTTATAATATGTTTTAGAGTATAAAAAAGTGCCAAAGAAGTTCTACTTCTAAGAACTTATCATTGCATTTGCAGGTAAATGGATGGAGTTGGAGAATATTATGCTAAGTGAAATAAGCCAATCCCAAAAAACCAAAGGCTGAATATTTTCTCTGACATGAGGATGCTGACCCATAATGGGGATTGTGGGGGGAGAAATGGAAGAACTTTTAGATAGGGCAAAGAGGAGGGAAGGAAAGGGAGGGGACATAGGGGTAGGAAAGATGGTGGAATGAGACAGACATCATTATCCTAAGTACATGTATGAAGACACGAATGGTGTGACTCTACTTTGTGTACAACCTGAGCCCTAAAAACTTGTGCTTTATATGTGTACTATAAATTGAAATGCATTCTGCTGTCATAACAAATTATAACAAATAAATAAATAAATAAATAAAAATTTTAAAAGAACATTACAAAAGAATGAGAGATGTGCATGAAAAATGTGTGTGTGTGTGTATTTGTGTGAGTGTACATGTAAATAGTATTGTGTTGTTTTTAATGGTCAAGCACTGAAAACAATCTACAACAGAATATTTAAATTCTGATTAAATAAATTACAGTACATTCATGTGTCGCAATACTATGCAGACAAAAAATTTATGTATTTGAAAAATATTCAACAATCTGGGAAAATATCTATATCATTAAGTGAAAAAGCATATAACATAAGCTATATAAAGATGTATTTAAAAAATTTATGCATAAAGAAATAGGCAAACACTATACAATATAGGCTAATGTTTTAAAAGTGGTTTTCTGAATGATAGGTTTGTGATTTCACTTTATTTATGCTTTTCTAAATTCTCAACAATAAATATGTACTTTTAGAGGCTACTAAAATTAATATTAAGAAAAGAAGAAAGAGAGAACAGGGTGAGGAGAGAAGAGAGGAGAGCAAAAATATGGAGCTATGAATCAAGACGACTAAATATGGTCCCAACCTCACCACTGAGGAGACAGGCCAAGTCATTTAATCTCTCTCAAGTTCTCACTCATCAGATGGGAATAATAATATTTACCCTGTCTCGGAATTGTTGTGGATACAAATAATTATATGAGGTACTTTTTGAAAAGCACTGAATATGTATTTTGTAATGTAAATTAGCATTGTTATTCATGTGGAATATGGTTTGATCACAACTACTACGCTTTCTGTAATTTGAATCCTCCAACACATTTTTAGCTTTAAATGATGAAATCTAGTCCATTATTTCCTATGGGGCTTTGAGACAAGCCAAAAGTTTCAATCAACAAAGGTGTCTGTTTCATTAAAACAAATATTTAAAACGCCTCCTACTTACCAAAATATCTGAAATCCTTATCTTCCTCTTTCTGAAAGCTACATGGCAAAAATAAAATTTTTATTGGATGAAAAAAGGAAATTGTCTTTCATGTCAATGGGATAAAATGTGTGGCAAATAGCTTGTGAAGAGAATAGAGGAGATGCTTTGAAGAGCTGAGTCATAGATAGACCCTGGGGAAGATATTTCCTCATTGTACATTATGGTGTGATTTGTCGTCACATATTCACACACACACACACACACACACACACACACAATATAACAGTATAACTTGACCAGCATCATTCCCCAGTATTTCCCTTTCCTGCCCTCCCCACCCTTCCCATTTCCCTATTCCTTTGATTTACCTGAGATTCCCCCTTTCTCCACCTATATTTTCCTCTTTCCTGCCTAGTTTCATATATGAGAGAACATGTATGACCTTGGTTTATTTCACTTAGCATAATGTTTGCTCCCTAGTTACATCCATCTTCCTACAATTGAAATAATTTCATTTTTTCTTTATGGCAGAATAAAATTCCATGGTGTATATGTACCATATTTTCTTTATGCATTCATCCTAGGCTTGTTCCATAGTTTGACTACTATGAATTGTGTTGCTATAAACATGGGTTTGTAATGGGTATGTATGTATCATTATAGTAAGATGACTAATTCTTTTTTTTTTTTTTTTTTGGTAGCTGGGGTTGAACCCAGGGGCACTCAACCACTGAGTCACATCCCTATCCTTTTTTATTTTTCATTTTGAGATAGGATCTCGCTAAGCTGCTGAGGCTGGCTTGGAATTTGTGATCGATCCTCCTGCCTCAGCCTCTCAATCCACTGGGATTACAAGTTTGTGCCACCGTACCTAAATGAGATGACTAATTCTGTAGAATAAATCAAGGCATGATATAGCTGGGTCATATGGTGGTTCCATGCCTAGCCTTTTGAGGAACTTCCATACTGATTTCAATAGCAGTTGTACTAATTTACATTCTCACCAACCGTGTAAAGTGTTTCTTTCTCTCCACATCTTTTCAGGCATTTATTATTGTTCATAGTCTTGATGACTGCCATTCTGACTAGCGTGAAATAAAATCTCAGAGTAGTTTTGATTTGCATGATTTTTTCTCTTTGGTAGAAACTGTATATTCTTGATACTAATTGCCTTGATACTAATCGTGTGTATGACAAATGTTTTCTCTCAATTTGTCATTTTTCTTTTCATTTTATGTGTTTTATCTCTTTGATGAACAAAATATATTATTTTTATGCATTTTAAGGTATCTCTTGATGAACAAAATATATTAGAACTAATACAGTTTATAAGTGTTTCTAGCAGACACTTTGTTTAATTTTATATTTCTTTCCCAATCCCAAAGATTAAATCATGTCATATATTTTCGTTGTGAATGTTTTTTTGTAGTTCTGAATCCGTCTTGAGTTTACTTTTTTATGTAGCAGGAGTAAAGATTCAATATCACTTTTATGCATCTTTTTCTTTCCCTTCTTATATCACATGCCATTCCTGTATCATCAAATTTTCATTAATGCAGACTAATATTTCTAGTCCATCTATTTTATTGGTTAATTTGTCTATCTCTTCACTAATACAAAATGATCTTAGGGACTAGAGATTTATAATAAGAGTGACATCATATTGATCATAACCCTGTTATTGATCTTTAAATTTTTCAAAGCAATGTTTTTCGTTTTCACTCTTTGTGGACAGGACTTAACAGCTTTTTTCAATTTCTCTGTAACTATTTCATTTTTGTGATTAGAAGTAGTATCATTTATTTCAATCTCCAATTGTTCATAGCTAATGGAGAGAAATACAACTTATTTTTGAATATTGACCTTATACCTAAAAACTACTTTAATATACTTATTAGTTCTTGTACTATGTTATTTTTAGACAATTTAAGATTTTCTGTACAGATAATCTGTGAGTGTGTGTCTGTGTGAGTTTGTGCATTCCTATCTTCCTTTTTAATTCTGTAGCCTTTTGGTTTATTTTTCTTCCTTTATTGCATTGGCTAGTACTTCCAATACAATATTAACTAGAAATGATAAGAATGAGCATCCTTGCCCATTGGAAAGACATTCAGGTTTTTTTTGTTGTTGTTGTTTCTTTTTTATCATTAAATATGATGCTTTCTATAGGTTTCAAGTAGGTAGCCCCTATTGATTTGAGAAATTCACTTCTATACCTAATTTGCGAAGTGTCATGAAACACTGGTAGGCTTTATCTAATACTTTTACTGTATCTATTAAAATGATCATATGCTACATATATTTAGTATATTTATATGGTGACTTACATTTACTATTTTTGAATATTATACTATCTTTATATTCTTCGGGTAAATCCACTTATCTATGAATTTTAAATGTGGTTGAAATATGACTAGGTGTTTTTTGCTAACATTTAAAAATAATTTTGCTTTTATTTGTTTTTGTGTTCTATTCATCACATCTGTTCTTGGCTTTCATTTATTTCTGCTTAAAAAATTTCATTATTTCTTTAGGGAACATCTGGTGGTGATAAATTCTCTCAGGTTTTGTTTATCTGAATTTCTGGATATGGAATTCTACACTGATTGTTTTCTTTTTAGTATTATAAACAAGTTGAATCATTGTTCTGGTCTTATCTAGTTTCTGACAATAAGTTGGCTGTCTTTCAACTTTGTTCTTTTATGTCTTTTTTTTTTTCATTATGCTTACTTTGAAGATTTTCTCTATCAGTGATTTTTCAGAACTTGATTATGATGTCCCTTTCTGAAGTATTTTTTTAAAATGTTTACTCTGTTTGCTGCAATTCTTGAATATGGTTGTCTATAGTTATTGAGATGTTTTAAAGCATTTTTTCTTCAAAAAATTGTGTTTCTTCATTTCCTTTCCTTCTGAAATTTCAATTGTATGTATGTTATATAACTTGATACTGTCCCACAGATTATTAATACTATGTCACTATTTTTATTCAGCCTTTTTTCTCTCCTCATAGTTCATCTTGAATAGTTCTGTCTTCAAATTAACCAACCATTTCTTCAGATTTATCTGGTTTTCTGTTAACCCCCATCTGGTAATTTTTATTTTATATGCTATCATTTTCATTCCTGGAAGTTTAATTGCATTTGTAATGCATTTCATTTCTCTCCTCACTATTTACATTTCCATATGGGAGCCTCATATGGTTTAGATACGAGGTGTCCCTCAAAAGCTCATATGTGGGTCTAGGTTGTGGCTCAGTGGTAGGGTGCTCATCTTGCATGTGTGAGGTCCTGGGTTCAATCTTCAACACCATATAAAAACAAATAAAATAAAGGTACTGTGTTCATATACAATTAAGAAATATTTAAACACACACACACACACACACACACACACACACTCGACTCATGTGTGAGACAATGCAAAATTTTTCCAAAATGAAATGATTGGGTTAAAGCCTTAACTTGATCAGTGCATTAATTCACTTGAATGTATTAACCGGGTGATAATTGTAGGCAAGTAGGGTGTGGCTAGAGAAGGTGGGTCATTGGGGTGTCTCTTTGGGGTTTACATTTTGTTCCTGGTGAGTCAAGCCCTCTCTGTGCTTCCTGATGGCCACGTCCTGAGCTGCTTTCCTCTACCACACACTCTGCCACCATTATGTTTTGCCCCACCTTGGTCCCAGAACAAGGGAGGTGGTTGACTATGGACTGAGACTACTGAAATCATGAGCACCAAATAAACTTTTCTCCTCTAAAGTTGTCCTTTTCAGATCTTCTGGTCACAGTGGTGAAAAAAAGCTGACTAAAAGAGGACTCCATTTGGGGTCTCATACCACCAGGCTCTGTTTGGTTTTCTTCTTCCTGTGCTATGGACTGGAGTCTCTCTGTAGAATACACACAGAACTTACCTGGTTTGCTTAGCCTTTCTCAGAGATCATTTTCTTCCGCAGACGGTTTTTTCAAAGTGTAAAAACTATTGGTTTGTATATATTGCCTGGTTTTGTTTGCTTTTTTTTTTTTTTTTTTTTTTTTTTACTGGTTTATTGCCAAGAGTAAAGCCAACTCCTGTTATTCCACCTTGGCCATGGCCTTCATTTTAGAAAGAAATTTCTGCTGAATATAGATCTCTAGGTTGACAGTATTTTTGCTTTTAGCATGTTAAATCATGCTTTGATTTTCAGTATGTCAGAGATATTATATTATTTTCTGGCTCATGCTTTTGATAAGAAATTAACTATTATCATGTTTCCAATGGCTTACTTTTCTTCCTGGTCCCATATCACATTTTCTTGCTTCTTCTCATGATCTAGTATTTTTTTTTCCATTGTCATGTGTCTGGATCTTGTTATCTTGCTTTTCTTTCTTTCTCTCTCTCTCTCTCTCTCTCTCTCTCTGTGTGTGTGTGTGTGTGTGTGTGCACATGTTCACACACCCCAAGATTTGAATCTAGGGTTTGAGCATTCTAAGCATGTGCTCTATCAATGTGCTACAACCCCAGCTTCTGGATCTTCTTATCTTTATGATTCCTATATCTTCAACTTAGTCCTGTGTACTCTGCTTGGATCCCCTTACTTCATGTTACAGTCCATAAAGTGCCTTCATATAAAAGCTAAAGTGGTCATAGGAAAAACTTGATCTGATTGCTTTTCCTCGGGGCTCACTTTCCTGCACTGCCTATAGTTTCTACCTTCTAAAAGGTATTTTTCTCTTTTTTTTCCCCCCTCTGTTATATCCAATGTTCTTGTTGTTTACAGACAGAGCACAAGTCCAGTACCAGGTACTATATCATTTTTTTAAAGAGAGAGAGAGAGAGAGAAAGAATTTTTTTTAATATTTATTTTTCAGTTTTTTGGCGGACACAACATCTTTGTTTGTATGTGGTGCTGAGGATTGAACCCGGACTGCACGCATGCCAGGCAAGTGCACTACCCGCTTGAGCCACATCCCCAGCCCAAGGTACTATATCATTTTTGTCAGAGGCACAAATTTAGGTACATTATTAAAAATAGCTGTCTAACTAAAATGTAAATAATAAGTAAAGGTATGTATGATTACACTACTGGAGTAATTCTGAACCAGGGGAATGAGAAGTTGTACACCGTTTGTGTACTATATGTCAAAATACATTCCACTGTAAGATTAACTAATTAAAACAAAAAAATAAGAAGTAAGGGTTTCCACGTATTAACAAATGAAGAATATATCATAAGTCATGAAATTCTTAATTTTTATTGAATCATGTTAATTATCTAGAATAATGGGTTTTAATTTGGTATATTTACACAGGCACATAACATATTTTGATCAATTTCATTCCACAGCATCTCCTCTTGTCCTCCCATTCTCCCTCCCTTGATTCTCTTCCTATTCTATTGGTCTCCTTCCAGTTTTCATGAGGTTTATTTTATCCTTTTTTTTCTCTCTAACTTTCACATATAAGAGAAAACACACAATCCTTGATTTCATGAGTCTGGCTTATTTCATTCAACACGGTACTGTACAGTTCCATCCATTTTCCTGCAAATGATATAATTTCATTTTTCTTTATGGCTGAATATAACTCCATTTTGTGTGTGTGTGTGTATATCATTTTCTTTATGAACCGTAAGTTATGATTAATTCAATATCACATTCCTGTGGCCCTTTTCAAAATAAATTGAAAAAAAAATTACATTTGTATTCTCTATTTTTGTACACTATGCTCAATACCCACATTGATTAGCAATACACAATTTTTGCTACAATGAACACTTGTAGTTTGGGTATAGGACTTTTATTTTTTTTCCCTTGTGACTTCATTCCCCTAAGTATTATAAAGAGATATTACATGCCATAGGAGTATTTGTTATTGGGGACAAACTCAAAAATTTCTAGATTGATTCTACTAGAATGAAAAGGTGTGCTGTACAGTAAGTTCTCAGAATTTTCTCCATGTTCACATTAATCCTTTTGTTTTGTATATCTCATCCCTTTTGTACTGTTAAAATTTCATGACATCTTCAATATTTATATGGTATGTACCTTTATCTATTTTTTCCATGTCAATATATTTAAATCAAGATTTAGCTTCCGTGTCTGCCTCCACATCTCTTTATTTAAACTTCACATAGGATGTTTATCACAATCTAATTTGTTTTGTAATTATTTGTGTACATGTCAAATTTTCCCCCAAGGCTATGAGTTTATTAAAGACAAGGACTAAGACATAATAATCTTTGGAGCCTCCCAGCACCTTGTACCATGCCTGTCAAATGTAGTGCTCAGTAAGTCATTGCTGAATGAGTGATGGAGGAAAATGGAAGGGCCTCCAAAACAAGTTGCTCTCTTAATCTACTGGTTTCACCTAAACCATTGAGTCTGGTAATGCAGACATCGCTCTTCTCAGGATGTGTGCTTCACAGGTCAGTGGTTCTGATGTGGCTGCAACTCATGCGTTCTCTTACCCGAGTTGCCCTGCAGAATGGATGTTCATGTGAAGCTGCACATTCTTTTCTTCCTTTCATATGTCATATTTCTCTGTTTATTCCCAATGCTTTTCCAGTATCCTTCAATTACTAATGCTGTGGAAGCTTCTGTAGCAAAGGATAACAGGTCCCAATAGTTTTGTATGGGATCTATCCATGAATATATGAGTTCCTCACACACATAGTTAGTCCCTCACTCTCTGATGTCACTTCCAGCATTAATAGCACTTTGAACTCAGTGACTTTTGTCTCCATACTCTTCCCTCTTTTTCATTGTTTCCTTATTTGTCTCTGACCACTCTCTAATTGCAGAATACCTTTAAATGGCTACCTTTGGGGGAGCCTAATGAGCTGGAAGTCAGAGTGAAGCTCAAGAAGATGAAGTTTTAAGAATGCACTTTTGACTCATTGTTGAAATCAGTTCCTCAGTTGTTTCTATACCATGGACAACCCTAGTGCTAGAGGGGCAAAGGTGAGTGAACTTTGGTCTGAAGGAATTTATTTAAATGTAAAGATTGATAAGCAGGTAAAACCCAAACATAGAGTGCAAGATTGCCATGACGGAGGGTGGTGGGTAACAGATAGAATGCCCTGGAAATGTAAAATGGGAATAACTGCCTGAGAGAAATGAGTACAGTGTATCAATGTCTTGGGGAGGGTAACATCCAAGCTGAATCTTTCAGAATACATGGGAGTTTGTCAAGGAGAGAAGGATGGGTAGTTGAGCAGGAGGAAATAGCTCATGCAAGGCATGAAAGATTGTAGGTTGTTTGGGAGGAAAGCAGGAAAAGATGGTTATTGGAAAGTGAATAAGCCAGACTCTACACATTTTATAGTCTACTAAGAAATACAGGTTAGTTTTCATAGGCCAGTGTTTTCTAAATTTTGGTCATATTCTACCACATTCACATTATTACCATATCTAAATAATGCCAACACCAATGTTTACTTAATTCTTTTTTTAAGTCAACTTTAACTCACTTCACCTAAAATACTTTCTTATGTAATATTTCGTTCTTTAAAAAAGAATATAGATCACATAAATAAATTATAAATCAGACTAGTAGAATGGATACTCATGAACTCATTACACAATGTAAGAATTTAAGAACAAAACCATTTCCAATTCCATTTCTATATTTGTATGCCTCTTCTGTGTGTTATCTTCTTGCCTTCCCCAAGCTTTTAATACTACATGATAGTTTATATTCACTATTCTATTGGTTTTCCAAAAATCATACATATTCCTCATATGTATAAATTCCTATTATGCTTTGGATATAGTTTGTGTCCTCCAAAGAGTCATGTGCTGGGAAACCTGGTCCTTAGTGTGGCAGTATTGAAGTGGTGAAATCTTTAAGATAAGGGGTCTAGTGGAAGCTGATTGGGTCAGCAGGGGCAACATCCTTGGAAGGAATCAATACTGGTCTCCTAAAGTGAGTTCCTAACAGAGCAAGTTACTATAAAAAGAGCAAACTTGGCTCCCCTCCAGTCTCTGGCTTCCTGTCTTGTCATGTGATCTCCACCACTTGTGTGTGTTCCCATTCTGATGACATCTTCCATGTTGTGACAAAGCCAAAGGGGGCCCTCACCAGTTCTTTCTAAAGTCCTCAACTTTGGTATTTGGTTAAACAGTAAGAAATGAATGAACACTATCCTTTAACAGTATATCATTGACTTTTCTTTGATTTTGAGTTTAGGTTTTGATTTGTGGTGATCTCATGAAAAAAAAATGATACAGGAGCAAGCCTGGAGATCATGGTCATAATCTAGAAATAGCAGTTTCTAGGTTCCTTGTGGTGCCTAGGGAACAGAGAAAAGAAAACCCACAAGCTTTCTCCCTAGAAGGTCTGCACTGGGACTTTTGAAGATAAGTACATAAAAGCTAAATTGTGTACTTTTGAGTCTTATTTAAGTTACGGTTCTTTATGATCCTACTAGGCAACCAAACCAATATGCAGATCTTAACTCTAGGATCTTTTAACTCTAAAATAAGTCTTTCTCTCTAAGCCATAATATCTTGAATTTTATTTTTTAAATTCACCACACCCAACATTTCTCCATATTTGTTTTTAAACCAAAAATATCTTACCATCTATCTGTA
The DNA here is from genome assembly GCF_021218885.2 of Marmota monax. Lineage (NCBI taxonomy): Eukaryota > Metazoa > Chordata > Mammalia > Rodentia > Sciuridae > Marmota > Marmota monax. The sequence continues at coordinate 24,024,736 of NW_026692781.1, forward strand.
ATTAGTCTGTACAATATTGCTATTGTTTTCAGAGTAACTTTGGAAAAACCCAACAATTTGGGCAGTATTTGCAAATTGTAGTTAATTTAAGACTGTCTACACTAAAGAAGATTTTTAACTTTAAAATAAGAGGTTGAATTAGCCAGTTTTATTGAGACAAGAGCATTAACTTGTAATTTGTGGTTGGCTCAAAAAAAGTGGCTTTCAGGAAGGGGGATGAACTGGGTATTCCCCAGGTCTTCATGCCAACCTGGATCAGGCAATTGGAGCAAAGGAGAATGGTTTAGAAGAAGCATTTTCCAGCCAGGAGGGCACTCAGCTATATCAGTTAAGCCTGGAAACTGGTTCAACTTCTGAAACAGAAAGACATTTATTTAGTGCCTATTGTGCAGAAGTTATATGTTTGGTACCCCTCTAATGCCTGAATACTTTCCTAATAGATTGGGCAACTTGGGAGGATTTCAAACAGTTTGTCATAAGGTTTTCTATCTGATTGTGTCTTCTAAAAAGTTGGGCTGCTGGGGGGTCATGCTGAATGCAGAATTTTTGTTCTTCCATCCTCCCCAGTGGGAATTTTGACAAACTCGGGGCATGGAGCTAATGCAGAGAGGGATTTGGTGGTTTGGGAGAATTTAGGAGGTAAGACTTCAAGATCTACTATTTGATGCTAGGTAAGAACCTGACTTAATCCTAACAGGATATGGTGTATTCAGGGTTTAATGGCCACTTTGACGAGTTGGGACCCATTTCTTCTTCATCCCTGCTCACCCAGGCATTAATTTTATTTGAACATATATTTGTACGAGGGGAGTTTCCTCCTCTGAATAGGAGAGTTTTATTTTTATTTGTATTTAAAAAATCCTTTTACCTTCTGATGATTGATGGTGGGGAGGAGAATGACAAGACAGAAAATCTTTCATAAAAATCAGTATCTCCCTGGTGCTTTCTAGAGCAAGTGGGATCCTCCACAGGAATGACAGGAGGTGCCAAGTTCTGCTCCCCAATGGGTAAAGGGACAGAAGACAGTAAGGTTCCGAGTTTTCCCCTCCGAATGGAGAGTTTTATTTTTATTCGTGTTTTAAAAATTCTTTTACCTTCTGATGATTGATAGTGGGAGGGAGAGAAGACAGGAAGCAAATAGATAAGCTGACAAAAAAATGACAACAAAACCATTTTGATGTCTGAATCATGACAGGAAACCATTTATGAGTTATGTTCTATTATTTGATGCTGAGGAGTAACACAGGCATAATTAAAGTCCTTCAGCCCCATGCTTTATCCAGCAAGATCTTTGCAGAAATTCAGGCAGTATTTATCTAATAAAAGCAACCCTGTTTTTATGGAGCTAATTTATATGACAGCTTTATAACCATGATGTCTAGACCTATGGTGCCAGAAACATGGTCCCAAATCGAACCTCTCAGTACCCATGACACTGAAAGCATGATTATGCATCCAGTGTCAGGGGGTTGTATTTTATAGGCTTTTATTTTTTCTTTTTCAAAGCCCTTTCCATCTATTTAGAACATGAAATTGTGTCACTTATTAATTTCATTTTTTTTTCTTGGTGGTCATTTTGCTACTTTGTAGAGCTAAATTTTTAACTAAGAATCTTAAGGCTAAAAAGGACATTTGATGTTGGCAAGGATGTGGTGGGAAAGGCACACTCATACACCGCTGCTGGGACTGTAAATTGGTGCAGTCAATATGGAAAGCAGTTTGGAGATTCCTTGGAAAACTAAGAATGGAACCACCATTTGACCCAACTATCCCACTCCTGGGTCTATACCAAAAGGACTTAAAAACAGCAAATTACAGGGACACAGCCACATCAATGTTTACAGCAGAACAATTCACAATAGCTAAACTGTGGAACCAACCTAGATGCCCTTCAGTAGTTGAATGGATAAAGAAAATGTGTTATATATACACAATAGAATATTATTCAGCATTAAAAGAGAATAAAATCATGGCATTTTCAGGTATGGATGGAGGTAGAGACTATCATGATAAGCAAAATAAGCCAATCCCCAAAAAACCAAAGGCCAAATGTTTTCTCTGATATGTGGATGCTGATCCATAATGGGGTGGGGGAAGGAAATACTGGAGGACCTTTGGATTGAGCAGAAGAGAGTGAGGGAGGGGAGGGGGCATAAGGGTGGGAAAGATGGTGGAATGAGACAGACATCGTTACCCTAAGTACATATATGATTGCACAAATGGTGCAATGCTACATTGTATACAACCAGAGAAATGAAAAATTGTGCTCCATGTGTACAATGAATCAAAATGCATTCTGCTGGCATGTATAACTAATTAGAACAAATTAAAAAATAAAGTTGAATTTCAGACATATACTATAAATATAGATCCTATGTATAGTAAAAAAATCATTATTGATCTGATGTTCAAATTTAATTTTGAGTCTTGTTTTGTTTTGCTGACTCTGGCAAGCATTCCAAAGGTGGATCTACTTTCTTGTATTAAGCAACTGAACACACAAAACATGAAACAGTAGTTTTCAGAGATTGGCAAACTGGAAGTGCAAGAGAAGGATCCCTGAGAGAAGTGATCAAACGAGACACTCATTGTGATTGCCCTAGTTTTCAAGATAATTTCCAAACTTCAGCACAGAAAGAGGAAACCCAAACAGAGCCTGGAAATCTCTCAGAGCTGAGGAGACACCGTTGAGAATGCGGGGACCAAGCTGGCTGGAATTCCCAGGGCAGAATACCAGAAAGGAGACTGCAAGCCTCTTGGCTCTTCAGCTGAGCACTGATGGGGGCATGTGTGGAAGCAGCTACCTAAAGCTGGGGAAGGGCAGAGCATTTCAAAGGAGCAGGTGGAGCAATTTCTGAAGCTCACACAAGGCTGGGCAGAGTTTACATTCACAACATCCAGAGTGGAGAAATCTCATAATATAGGATGAAGGCAGAAATGGTCACACCGAGAACTGGGCAAGGAGGTACACACCTGTAATCTCAGCTAGCTACTAGGGAGGCTGGGGCAGGAGGTTGAGGGTCACAACTGAGTGAGCTCTTAATCTCAAAAAAATAAGAAAATTTTAAAAAGCGTGTGGGAGGGGTTCTGGGGATATTACTCAGTGGTAGAGCACCCCTGGTTTTGATCCTCATACCAGAAAAAAAATTGTCAAATTGGACAAAAAAGCAAGACCCAATTATATTCTACTTACAAGAAATCCACTTCAAATATCCACTTCTCACTTCTAGTCAGATTTTTCTGGGGAAAACACACACACACACACACACACATTAATTACCAAAATCAGGAGTGAAAGAGATGACATTATTATAAATTTCACAAAACTTAAAAAATTCTAAATTTTTTCTCTGATATAAGGATGCTAATTCATAATGGGGTTGTGGGGAGCATGGGAGGATTAGATGAACTCTAGATAGGGCAAAGGGGTAGGAGGGGAAGGGATGGGGCATGGGGGTAGAAAAGACAGTGGAATGAAATGGTCATTATTACCCTAAGTACAGGTATGAAGACATGAATGTTGTGACTACACTTTGTGTACAACCAGATATGAAAAATTGTGCTCCATGTGTGTAATATGAATTGTAATGCATTCTGCTTTATAATTGTAATGCATTCTGTCATATATAGCAAATTAGAATTTATTTTTTTTAAATTTTTTTATTATTAGTTGTTCAAAACATTACAAAGCTCTTGACATATTTCATACATTTGATTCAAGCGGATTATGAACTCCCATTTTTACCCGTATACATTTTGCAGATTCACATCGATCACACATCCACTTTTTTACATACTGCCATACTAGTGTATGTTGTATTCTGCTGCCTTTCCCATCCTCTACTATCCCCCCTCCCCTCCCCTCCCATCTTCTCTCTCTACCCCATCTACTGTAATTCATTTCTCTCTCTTGTTTTTTCCCCTTTCCCCTCACTTCCTCTTATATGTAATTTTGTATAACAATGAGGTTCTCCTTCCTTTACCATGCAATTTCCCTTCTCTCTCTCTTTCCCTCCCCACTCTCATCGCTGTTTAATGGTGATCTTCTTCTCATGCTCTTCCTCCCTGTTTTGTTCTTAGTTGCTCTCCTTATATCAAAGATGACATTTGGCATTTGTTTTTTAGGGATTGGCTAGCTTCACTTAGCATAATCTGCTCTAGTGCCCTCCATTTCCCTGCAAATGCCATGATTTTGTCATTTTTTAGTGCTGAGTAGTACTCCATTGTATATAAATGCCACATTTTTTTAATCCATTCATCTATTGAAGGGCATCTAGGTTGGTTCCACAGTCTAGCTATTGTGAATTGTGCTGCTATGAACATCGTTGTAGCAGTATCCCTATAGTACGCTCTTTTAAGGTCTTTAGGGAATAGTCCAAGAAGGGGAATAGCTGGATCAAATGGTGGTTCCATTCCCAGCTTTCCAAGGAATCTCCATACTGCTTTCCAAATTGGCCGCACCAATTTGCAGTCCCACCAGCAATGTACAAGTGTACCCTTTTCCCCACATCCTCGCCAGCACATGTTGTTTGACTTCATAATGGCTGCCAATCTTACTGGAGTGAGATGGTATCTTAGGGTGGTTTTGATTTGCATTTCTCTGACAGCTAGAGATGTTGAGCATTTTTTCATGTACTTGTTGATTGACTGTATGTCCTCCTCTGAGAAGTGTCTGTTCAGGTCCTTGGCCCATTTGTTGATTGGATTATTTGTTATCTTATTGTTTAATTTTTTTGAGTTCTTTGTATACTCTGGATATTAGGGCTCTATCTGAAGTGTGAGGAGTAAAAATTTGTTCCCAGGATGTAGGCTCCCTATTTACCTCTCTTATTGTTTCTCTTGCTGAGAAAAAACTTTTTAGTTTAAGTAAGTCTCATTTGTTGATTTTTGTTATTAACTCTTGTGCTATGGGTGTCCTATTAAGGAATTTGGAGCCCGACCCCACAATATGTAGATCGGAGCCAACTTTTTCTTCTCTCAGATGCAGAGTCTCTGATTTGATATCAAGTTCCTTGATCCATTTTGAGTTAACTTTTGTGCATGGCAAGAGAAGGGGATTCAGTTTCATTTTGTTGCATATGGATTCCCAATTTTCCCAGCACCATTTGTTGAAGATGCTATCCTTCCTCCATTGCATGCTTTTAGCCCCTTTATCAAATATAAGATAGTTGTAGCTTTGTGGATTAGTCTCTGTGTCCTCTATTCTGTACCATTGGTCCACCCGCCTGTTTTGGTACCAGTACCATGCTGTTTTTGTTACTATTGCTCTGTAGTACAGTTTGAAATCTGGTATCGCTATACTGCCTGATTCACACTTCCTGCTTAGAGTTGCTTTTGCTATTCTGGGTCTTTTATTTTTCCATATGAATTTCATGATTGCTTTATCTATTTCTACAAGAAATGCCATTGGGATTTTGATTGGCATTGCATTAAACCTGTAGAGAACTTTTGGTAATATCGCCATTTTGATGATGTTAGTTCTGCCTATCCATGAACAGAGTATATTTTTCCATCTTCTAAGATCTTCTTCTATTTCTCTCTTTAGGGTTCTGTAGTTTTCATTGTATAAATCTTTCACCTCTTTTGTTAGGTTGATTCCCAAGGTTTTTTTTTTTTTTTTGAGGATATTGTGAATGGGGTGTTTTTCCTCATTTCCATTTCAGAAGTTTTGTCGCTGATATACAGGAATGCCTTTGATTTATGCATGTTGATTTTACATCCTGCCACTTTGCTGAATTCATTTATTAGTTCTAGTAGTTTCTTTGTAGACTCTTTTGGGTCTTCTAGGTACAGAATCATGTCACAAATTAGAATTTAAAAAATAAAAAATAATTAATAATATTTTTACTGGGGAGTCAAACTGTGAGACCATCTTGAGTCCTCTCTTAAAATCCAAATTTACTGCAGGGTGAGGTGTTGCACACCTGTAATCTCAGCCACTCAGGAAGCTGAGGCTGGAGGACTACAAAGCCAGCTCAGCATCAGCGAAGCACTAAGCAACTCAGTGAGACCCTGTCTCTAAATAAAATACAAAAAACGGCTGGGGATGTGGCTCAGTGGTCAAGGACCCCTGAGTTCAATCTCTAGTACTCCCCCACCCAAAATTCAAATGTACCTGGTGGAATTCCATAAAAATGGAAGACAGAAAGGTGGAGTAGAGGAAGAAGAATGAAAAGAAGGAAGAGGGATGGGAAAAGGGAAGAATGGTGGAATGAGTCTAACCTACTTGCCTATGTACATATAAGTATATACCACAATGAATCTCACCTTTATGTATATCCATAAGTCACTAATTTAAAAGGAAACTCTAAGTAAATAGAAAGATCAGTAGAGAAGAGGAAAGGGAAAAGAAGGGGAGGAAGGGAAAGAGGAAGTACTAGGGACTGAATTAGAACAAATTACTTCCCATGCTTCTGTAATTATGCCAAAATGAACCCTAATTTTATGTACTACTAAAATGAACCAATAAAAAAATTCCAAATACCCCTGTAAGGTCATGTCACTAGGTTTGCAGCTTAAAATATCTTAGCACAGATTAGTTGGCAGTTATCTGAAACAGAGAGGAGTTTTCAGGAGGTAAAGGAAGTTACCTAAAAAAGAGGATGACTCTAGGAGGAGAGCAGCATTAACCAGTGCCACTGGAGATAAAGGTCACCTCTAGCTCCAGTGCTGAACTGCTCTCTTCCCGCACTTCCCGAACAACTGCACCAGGCACCTCTGATCCCAAAGTCTGTCTCTGGAGCTTCAGTTATTTGGGGACAGGGAGTCTGGTCCCCCACTGTTGCTTTGCAGCCTGCCTCAACATCTAGCAGGGAATTAGGGAAATGCTTATAAAAAGAATGAAAACTTTAATCCATGGGTGCATGCCTAGTTATAATATTTAACTTTCTCTCTTGCGCCATCCTGTTTTTGAAAGAAATGACTCGAGCATTCCAGAAATTGAGATGTTTATCTTTTTTCTTAAGCCTGCAGAAGAGAAAAGAATTCAGTTTCTCTGTGAGATAATAAATATATTTGATATACAACAATTGTGGAATGTTTGTTGTGTGGTCGACACTATTCTATCACTTTACACAGACCAATTTATTTAATTCTGACTTCAACCTTGGGAGGTAAGTGCTATTATTTTTACTCCCAATGGACAAATAAAGAAGTCAAGGTATGGAAGTTAAGTCTATTTGCTCATACATTTTATCTTTATTACTGTTAAATAAGAGAAGGGTGATGAATGACAATGAGAAAAGAAAGTTTTTCCTATTTGTTTTTAATCAAACTTCATTATACTCTTAATAAAAATTAAATGCAAAAAGCAAAAGAAACAGGAGTGGTGGCGCACGTCTGTAATCCTAGTTACAGGGAGGCTGAGGCAGGAGAATCACAAGTTCACGGCCAGCTTCAGTACATTACCAATACCATGTCTCAAAATTTAAAAATTACAGTAATAATAATAAAAAGTGTTGGGGACATAGCTCAGCAGTAGAGTGCCCTTAGGTTCAATTCCCAGTACCGCAAAAAAGATAAAAAGAAGAATTAATCCTCAGGATCCTAGTAAAGTACTAGGTATATAAGTCTATTTAGTATATAGAAGTTATATAAGTTATATTTAGTTTCTAAAATCCTTGTGGACTTGGAGTTGTTAGGTATTTTGAATGAAGGACTCAAGATAGCATGAAAACCATGTCCACCAGGTGGCACTCATCCTCTGAATGAGGGACTTGGGTGGGAACACCTGTGTTCTCAGCCCCCTTGACAGAAAGGTTCAAGTACAGCATTAACCTTTAGTTTCCTAGGCCCTCAACTTTTGTCCAGGGCAAGTTGTGGAGTTGTCAGAAGCCCTCAAGTGCATACTGCCTATTTTGCTGTAAGTGGAAGCAAATTGCTAGGTACCTCGTCAGCATCCTATGATGGATGGATGCAGGGCCCTGTTGCAAATCCAAATTCAAATTCAGATTTCTTCAAATCCCAGTCCTACCAGTTATTAGTTGTATGACCTGGGACAGGTTTCATGACATTTCTCTGCTCCAGGGTACTCATCCCTGAAATGGGGATAATCATTGTATCTATTTCACTCTGTGTCGCCTGTATTAACTGTACTCTGCTCTAGAGAGCCCAAATAAATGTTCTATGAAGTAGAATTAATGAAGTGACTCATTTGTACCCAGGCGCTCAAGTAGAATCACAATCTTACTTGGCTCAAACTATGGTATCAGGGGGAAGAACTTGGTTTTAGTTTTATCTGATAACATAATGTTATGATTATTTACTAGTTAAACATTGGTTAGAATAAGAAATATTGATTTAGCATCTCCAATGAGCCAGTTAGTCATTTTTTTAAGTGCTACTGCTACAAAAATGAGTCAGGCAGGTCCCACCCCTATTCCCATGGAGCTTGTGATCTAGCAGGTAAGATAAACATTAAAGAAACAATGACATGGCTGGGCATGGTGGTGCATGCCTGTAATCCCAACTGCTCAGGAGGCTGAGGCAGGAGGATTACAAGTTCAAAGCCCACCTCAGCAATTCAATGAGGCCCTAAGCAATTTAGTGAGACTCCGTTTGAAAATAAAAAATAAAAAGGTCTGGGGATGTGTCTCGGTAGTTAAGCCCCCTTGAGTTCAATCTCTGATACCAAAAAAGAAGAAGGGGAAAAGAAGACAAGGAGAAGGAAGAGGAGGAGGAGGAAGAAGAAACAATGACATAAATGTAAATAATTACAAATGTACAAAGGAAAGTAAAACAGATGGATCTAATCCAGTCTGTGGCTCAGGGAAGACTTCTAAGAAGAAGTAACAGTAGGAAGGAATCAGGCAGGAAGAAGGAGGATAAGAATTCTGGACAAAAGAGTGGGCCTTTACACAGAACTCAAAGTGGGAAGGAGGTTGCTAAACTCATATGAGCAAAGTCCAGTGGTACTGGAGGGGAGAAAGAGTGAGGTGGAAAGGCTGGAAGTTAGAAAGCTCAGCTTTCTGAGCAGTAAGAAGTATTAAAGTGTTTTAAGCAAGAAAGTGGCATCAGAGGTTGTAGATATAAGAAGTACATTTTTTAAAAACTGTCGTGATGACAGAAACAAAGAAATGGGATTCAGAGAGTAAGATGGGCTTGGGAGAGACCAGTGCAGAAACTTTTATTGTTTCAGCCCAAGGATAGCATGAGCCTAAGCCAGTGTGGCAGAGTGGGTGGCTCTAAGAGACACTTAAGGCATATGGACTTGAGAGGATTTGTGGATTAGATGTGTGAGGGGGAAGAGTCAAAAATTTCTGGTTTAAACAAGAGGATTGATGGTGTTGCCACTTCCAAGACAGAGAACCATGGAGAAGTCCAAGTTTTGGAGGTTCATTTTAGGATAAGTTTGAGGCCAGAGAAATATTCACTGTTAAGAAAGAAAGAAAAATAATATTATTTTTCATTTTCAGGAATAAGGATGGAATTTAAGACCATTATGCTAACTGAAATAAACCAAACTCAGAAGGTCAAGGTTGGCATCTTTTCTCTCATATGTGGAAGCCAGAGAGAAAAAAGAAAGAGAAGGTGGGTATCTCATGAAAATCAAAGGGAGATCAGTAGAGGAAAGAGACCAGGGTCAGGGAGGAAGGGAGAAAATGGGGAAATATGAGTAAGTGAAAGAACGGGCATCATGAGACAACTGCTACAACCAGGAAGAAAGGCTGTGGCCAGAAACCAAGATTTTTAAGTTAACTGATGTGAAAGGTCTTGTGGCTCAGGAGAAGGAGAGATGCTGCCACAGCAACCTGTAGTGTCTTTAAAAAGCGAATTGGAATATGTAACACTCAAACGTAGAACATTTCAGTTACTCTTAGGAAAAAGATAAAAAATCCTTGACTTGGCCCGTGAGGCCCATTCACTTACAGCCCCAGCTCCAGCTCCTGATGCCACTTCTCAGTCACTGTGGCATTTGAAAATGCTCTTTCCCTGTCCTGAAAGGCTCCTTCCTTCACAGCCCTCCAAAGTGAATCAAGTTATGCTCTCCTCACCCTTCAACATTAGCTATCAGCTTAGTACCACTGACTTGAAAAAAAGCCTCCTCTACCTCCAGACTTTTTCCGTGACGTTTTCCTTCATAACAATCATTATAAATTATCCTATGTATGTGTGTGTGATTTTTTTAAAAAAATTATTTTTCTGTCCCCCCACAAATCTAGAGCCCCATAAAAATAGCAACTACGTATGTTTTGCTTATTATATCCGAACGACTAGCACTGTGCCTTGCACATGGTAGGTGCTAATAAATATTGGTTAAATAAATAGAGAGGTTAAGTAACTTGCCCAGTCATTGATTGGACATACTAAGAGTAACCATATGAATATTAACATGAACATTTATAAAATGTGTTCATTGCAATTTACACCTTTGTCACCTCTTGTATGTATGTCACAACAAATTAATGTCACCGACAGACCACACTGGTGGTAAGGAATGCGAAAACTTAAAAAGATAGCGAATAGAAGAGAAGGCAAGACAGCGTGGATGTTTGATACCATAGAAGTTGTCCCTGGTCCCTTGTACAGAATAAGGGTTATGCCAGAAGTGAGGTGGTCCATTTTTCATAATCATGGGCAGCTTTATTCTGTGCTGGTGTATGTCTTGTCCTGCCTGACCATTGTGGAAACCAGCTCCGTATAAGCCTATTCACTAGCAGCATATGCTGAACAAGTCTTGCGCTTGCCTGAGTGTTGAGAGCTAGACTGAAGAACAGGGCAGTTTCTCAGACGAATCCTCAGCAGTTGCCCATCTTTTCCATTCATTGCTTGACCATTCATTTAACAATAAGTATCAAGATGTCCTAACCTATTGCCTGAGGATTTTGTTGGTATGTTATCTTAAAACCCTTTGGCTCTTCTTCTACTTTGCATCTAGTTCATGGTTCCACTGACTCAATGAATAAACAAGAATTTTTCTCAGCTGGCCACAGTGGCACACACCTGAAATACCACTGACTCAGAAGGCTGAGGTAGGAAGATGGCAAGTTCAAGGCCAGCCTCAGAGACATAACAATATCCTAAGAAACTTAAGCTAGACTCCTTCTCAAAGCTAAAATTAAAAAGGGGTAGGGAAGGTCTGGGGTTGTGGTTCAGTGGTAGAACATGCACCGAGCACGTGCAAGGCCCTGGGTTTGATCCTCACTCAGCCTCACATATAAATAAATAAAATAAAATTATTGTATCCAACTACAACTAAAAAATAAATATTAAAAAGGGGTGGCAGGGATATAGCTTTACCCAGGTTAAAGATTCCTGTGTTCAAAAAAAAAAATTCTGACTTGATTTCAAATGTGTAAATTTTACAGGGAATAAGGTGTTCTCAGGCAAAGTTAATGGATTTGAAAGAACACATCATGATACAAGAACAAGATTTTCCACCACAAAGGATCATTTGATGGGCCAAGATTAATGAGTCTCCCTGACTATCAGAGGAGAAACAAAGACCTCAGCTACTGGCTTGTTTGGGATGGGGATAATGGGATCACCAGGTAAGTAGAAATAACTGCCTGTCTCTACTTGCAGGTAGAGCTTGAGAAGTCTTCAAGATGTCAGAATAGAGATACTATGGACTTTAGCCACAGAGACTGTCCAGAAGCATGGACGTGAGTGTCCAGGCCAAGTTGATGTGGTTCTGGGGAATGCTCCTTAAGAGCAAAGAATAGCTATAGACCATGGGCAGCTGCCAGTCCCCACCCTAGTCCCAGTAATATGCAGGGGCCTCAGAAGGAGGTTTGGTAGAAAGGACCATCAGTGGCTCTTAAGGGACCCTTTGGATGGGACCATAGTCCATCCAAGCAGCCACCTGGGTGGGTACAATTCCCCACAGACCAGATGAGACCACAGATCTCACCCTCCTATTCCCCCTGTTCCCTTCTCCCACTGCCTTCTTTCCCTCCTCAAACATAGTTGGAAAAGGAAAGAGTTAGTCTTTGAATTGCTTCTGCCACTCAGATAATATAAACCTGATACTAATTTTCTATATTAATGTGCCCTTTTTATTATGGAGAAAGAAAATACTTTTTTTCCAGAATTGAGTTTGTAGATAAATTCTACATGTGTGGGCAGTTATCTTTTTCTTCAATAACATCTGTTCTCTTTGTTCAAAATTGGCCCCAGTTTTTTGAGTAGTTTTACTTACACAAAATTGGCCAGATTATCCATTTGAGTCTCTCAGCTCTGACTTCATTTCCAACTTGTATAATTTCCCTCAAGTATTTGTTTTTCAAATTAAGAGACAATAAATGTTTATTAAATACCTATCATGTTCAAGGCCTTTCCTGCCACCTCGTCCTAAGGATGTAGTCCTTGTCATCAAGGGACTTGTTATTAGAAATGGAGGCAAGGTGTGGCTGAATACACTGAACATACATTGACTTTAGCTCAACACCTAAGAGGGTATTTTTGCCTCTAATTTTTATTTTTTGGTTCCAGGTATTGAACCCAGAGTTGCTTAACCACTGAGCCTCATCCCCAGCCCTTTTTATTTATTTATTTATTTTATTTTGAGACAGTGTCTCCCTAAATTGCTTAGGGCCTCACTTGTGATCCTCACCGTGCCTTAGTATCCTAAGACTCTGGAGATTACAGGTGTGGGCCACCATGACTAGCTGCCTATTATTTTGAAATACATGTGTAATCTGTTTACAAAAATGACAAATGTTGAGTTGAGAAAAGTTGCAAAATATAAACAAATTGCACCCATAAACTGAGAACCCATAAAAATAGAAGTAAGTAATGTTCATATTTGGGGGTATAACTCTATTTAGGCCTTGTAAAAATGTCTCATGATCTATTGGAATTTGTTTTTAAAGAAATTCTTGATATTCTACTCAATGTGTGTGAATGTGTATGTGTGTGTGTGTGTGTGTGTGTGTGTGTGAGAGAGAGAGAGAGAGAGAGAAAGAGAGAGATTTTCTTCTAAAAAGAGCAAGACAGTATTATTTGAGAATTTCAGTGACCAAATGTATTCAGGAACAAATACAGTACAATGATGAAATAAAAATTCAAAAACATTGCAGATTAGAAAAAAAAAGTTTTAGGATTCTGGAAGCTGGATGGGGTGGGAAATTAAGACACAAATTGAATCTGATCCATGACATATCCATGAAAATAGTTGTTGATTAACTCAAATGTCACTTCCTCACTGAAGCTTTCCATATCCATTAGGCAGAGTTAGCCAGCATCATCTGTGCTCCCAAATATTTTTTTACTCTCTATCTATAATGATATATTCATTATTTTAGTAAAGATGATGTATACAATTACTTATATATTATATTTTAGGAAGGCAGTGTGGCATTGTGGTTAAGAACATAAAGTCTGTTGTCTTTCATGTGTGGAAGCTAGAGCAAAATAGAAGGCAGTGGGTGGGGTTGAATATCATAAATATATGGGGAAGATCAGTGAAGTAGAAGGAGAAGAAGCAGGCGGGAGGAAGGATGGGAAAAGGGAAGAAATATGGAATTAATTTAACGAAATCCTGTTATATGCATATGTAAATATACCAAAGGGAATTTCACCTTAGGTACATGTAGAAAGTACTAATAATAAATAGATAGATAGATAGATAGATAGATAGATAATAGATAGATAAAGCAAAAGAAAGATCAGTGGAGCAGAGGAAGGAGAATAGGGAAAGGAAGGAGAGAGAGGGGAAATGGGATTGAAATCCAATTCCTTGCATTTAAGATTTTGTCAAAATGAAGCCAACTACTTTATATAATTATAATGACCTAATAAAAAATGGAAAAAGAACATAAATTCCAGATTTAAATAGCCTGAGTTAGAATTCCAGGCTTGTCATTTGCTAGGTACAGGAACTAGGACAAGTCACTTAGCCTGTTCTCATTTGTAAAATAGTAATAATATTACCTATTTCATAAAGTTTCTGTGAGAGCCAAATAGGACAATATTTGCAAAATGCTGACCCACCCCAAGACAAAGTCAATAAATAATAGGTGTAATTATTACTGTTACAGAACTTGCCACATTGCATTGCTATGATTGGTTTAGAAACACCTTCCTCTTTGGACTGTGAATGCCTAAATAGAAGGCTGTGCATCCTGACCTCTGTCATACAGATTTTCTCCTTCCTAGAAGAGTAGCTGATAAACAGCATGCTATCAATAAGCATTGCTGTAAGAGAAAACAGCTATAAAAAGTGCCAGACCCAAAGCTTTCTCCCCAGAAGTCCTGCACTGTTACCGAGATAATCTAGATCAGTCTCTAACTGCAGATCACTAACTCTTACTGTCAGTATTCTAAGGGCATGTCTAATTTTAACACAAGCTAACATTGAATGAGCACTTTTGTGCCAAATTTTGTTCAACGATTTACAGTTTATTTAAACCACTTTCTGAGGTGGATATTATGTCTTTTCTAACAGATGAGGAAACAAAGGCCCAGAGATAGTACTGTGGAGTCTGATTTCTGAGACTTCCTTTGGATCCAGGAGTAAAATCCTGGCTCTCTGTCCTTTTACTTAACTACCTAGGCAGGAGGTGAGGAAGAGAAGGACCATATGTGTTTCTTTCTCTTTAGTGTAAAACCTCTTTTCCTTTTTTTTTTTTTTTTTGGTTTGTTTTATTTTGCAGAGTCTTTCTTTTCTCTTCTGTATAAACAAACAAAAGAAATTCTTGCTTCATTCATGATTTTACCACTGCTGAGGGTTCCAAAGGAGGTCCTTAGAAGGACTTCTCCCCTGCAGAGCCCAGTTCCAGGATACCAGTGAAGGTTCGTACTCTGCTGAGAGGAAAAAACATCTCAGACAGTCACTATTTGTATTGAGAGGAGTTTGAAATAGACTTTCAATACATTTTAAAAAATAATTCAAATCCCATCTGTGTACAGAAACAAATCACATGTGAAACAATCAGACTACCATCAATAAGCTAAATAACCTTCAGAGAGGAAGGCATTGATGATTTTTTAAAAATTGCCCTCAAAGAGAATATTTCCCAGGTGAACTGTACTGCTGTGTTAATGTTATTTATCAATTATTTGTTCACGTTGCCTTCATGAGTGACAGATGTGGTTTTTTTTTTTTTTTTTGACAGATGTGTTTTTAAAATAAGAAGAGCCTTGGAATTATTTTACTTCAAGTAAGCTGATTGGAAGCCTTCCAGGTTACACATTTGTTCCTATTGACCAGAAGTCTTTTGACTTGGGAAAATATTTTTATTTCCCTCCCCCTTTTCTAAATGTCCTACAAGGACCTGTATTAGGATGGGAAACATTCTTTGAATCCCAAAGGAGCCCTCCATTAGCCTGAAAGAGATACTAGACTGTGTGCAGAGAGGGGGCCGCTGAGGGAGGTGAGGGAAGATGCCTCCAAATGACTTTTTCAAACGTTCTATGCAGATTTTCTTCATTCATCATAACAGTTGCCAGATGACAGATAAAATGCGATTCTGGAGAGCATTATATTATTTTCCTTTCTTATACATCATAAAAGATGCAAAAAAAATGTCAACTTTAATAAAACAACAGCAGGGCGCCCAGTGTATTTATTCAAAAGAGTTTCTTTGGAGTTTATGGCCAAATTAGACACAGAAACAGCAGAGGCCACTACGTCAGCTTGAGATCAATTGCTTTTCTTCTCTGAGGAAATAAGTGAATTAAAAGTAAAGGAGAAAAAAAAAATGTCCAGGTCCTTGTCATACGAAGTTGGCCTGATTTTCACTAACTTTGCCATAATAATAACCTAAGATACATTAAGTAGAAAAACTATTTCCGTCTATCGAAAACATCTTCTGCCGTGCTAATAAGAATTGATGTGTGAACTTTGTAGTGAATTTTTAAAGCAATTTAACCATGATGGTAGTTGGTGCTTGGTCAGGAGTACTTTCCATAGTAAAACTGGAAAAATCTTGGAAAGACAATGTCATTGTGGAACTTTCTCCTGGAATTGAGGATGGGATTGCTTTTGGTTTTAACTTTTGGAGGGAGATAATTTTCTGAATGGATGAAACAAAACATATAATGTATTCAGAGTGTCAGATAAGGCCTTCGTTCCAGGTACATGGGGGCACTCATTAATTGATGAGTAGATGGAGAATGGTACTAGTTGTTTGGGGTCATATACTTGTGTTTAGAACTGTCTGGAACACTCCAGCCATAGTAAGTCTCATTTAATTCCGTTAGCTTTGAATTCATTTCTTCCTTCCTTCCTTCACTTCATAAACAATTACTAATGCCTACCCAGCATCAGGATCTGTATTTGGAAGCACAACTATAGACATCACAGGCACTGGAGCTTAAAGAGCTGGCCTTGTAAAAGACAAAGAGAAAAAGAAAAACAAAACCATAAACCAGTCTATGTCTCCAGGTTAAACAAGTCTTCCTGACTCTGGTCATGGCCTGCCTTGGGTTAGGACCTGCCTGGTGTGAGAAGCGACAGAGAGGACCTCTCTTGGGAGCTCCTGTACCTGACCGTAGTCCTAGGAGGCTGATTGGCTCAACCTTCCTCATCTGAAGGGCTCAGGATGAAAAATGGAATCAGAAAAGGGTCACTGCACCAGGGGAAAAGCCTGTCAGAATAGTAAACAAATTTCCTCTGCCTTCTGTTAAAAAAAAATGCTCATTTAGGCATGTCAGACTTAACTTGTACTCAGCTGCATCTGCTATGGAATAATCAGTTCATGTAAAGTAAACAGATTTTCTTGAGACTATGGGTTTGTGATTGGTTCTGCAGTGAGAATCACAGAGGTTTCCTATCTTCCCTCAATATCCACCCCCTTATCACTACTGTCTTTCCCTATTTGGCTTTATATCATTGAGGGTATAACATGGACTTGACATTTTCCCATAAGCCCTGTCCACCTTCTCCTTTAATCCTAGAGAATTTCCACTTCATTTGTGGCTCTATAAAAAGGGCACTCTGTCCCTTTTACTTTCTCTGTGGAAGTAGTAATAACTGTTTTTAATACATGAGATTCCCTACCATGCAGAAGCTGAAGTCTGGTGCCACTTATTTATTGCTTTTGGTCCTAGTGTCGGGTCCACCCTTTGAGTCTTGTACATATGGGGGCAAGTCCCAAACCAACACATTGTTGACTTCAAGCATCAGATGCTAAATGCTTGGATCATCAAGTTAAAATTTGGACTAAGATTATGATGCTTTTATGTTATTGTACAGCCAGTGTTGAGCCTATTTTTCAAGTCGTTCCATTGTTGTTGTCAAGTGTGATCCATTGTAACCTTTCCTATTAACCAGTGTGACCAGATCCTGGAGAACAAGGGCATGGCATGGAGCCAGTCTAGCGGCACTTATATGGCTTATCCCAGTTACTTATTATCCCTGTTACTCCCCTGGGAAGGTCCATATGGAGGTGGATGACAACAAGAAAGCCAAACAGCTATAGGAGAGTAATTCCAGGTGGCCCCATTTCATGCCAGGCAGGTGGAAGGAATGCAGTTGGAGCACCTTGAAGTACAACTCTAGGCCATGTGGCTTAGGTGTGGCATGTCTGGGGACACCCAAAGCAGCACACTTCTCAATTAAAAGAGAGACGGGAGAGACATACCCGGTAGTCTGTGAATTAAGAATCAGGACAGAGTGTCAGGTTTTGTAATCAAAAGTGGTGGCCCAAATTAAAGTAAGGCCTTCATACAATGAACATATGTGACACTCATTGAAGAGCATACATAAAATGTCCCTAGAATAAAATGCCTATGTGATCTGAAGAGACCTAACAAAAATTATTGCATTGCATTGGTACATGTACTCACCTTTTAATAGAACATTCCTCCACTTCTTAGATTCCAGAGTTGCTTAGGATATTATTCATTGTTACATAAAAATTATCCCAACTCAAAACAACAAACTTATCTCACATAATTTCTGAGGCTCAGGAATTTAGGAGTAGTTTATCTCATTGGTTCCATCTGAGGGTCTCTCAGGAGGTTACAGGTGAACTTTGGGGGCTAAGGGGTACAGTGTTTTCAATGTTTAGCAGTAAGCTGTGTAAGTGTGACTTAATGTCAGGGGGCTCAGCTCCTTACCATGTGGACTCTCCAAGGGCTGCCTGGGTGTTCTCCTACCACAGACTCTCCTTTCCCTAGAGCAAGCGAACCAATAACAAGGTAGAAGGCAAGATACTTTCTGTTTTTGCAGTGCTGGGAGTGGAACCCAGGGCCACATACATGCTGGACAAGCAGTTTGCCACTAAGCCACATCCCAAGTCCCACAGTTGATTTTTTTTTCTTCTTTTTTTTGGTACCAGGGATTGAACTCAGGGGCACATGACTACTGAGCCACATCTCCAGCCCTATTTTGTATTTTATTTAGAGATAGGGTCTCACTGAGTTGTTTAGCACCTCACTTTTGCTGAGACTGGGTTTGAATTCATGATCCTCCTGCCTCAGCCTCCCAAGCCACTGGGATTACAGGCAAACACCACTGTGCCGGGGACCCACAGTTGCTTTATTACTTTTATTTATTTATTAATTTATTTTTTGGTACTAAGGATTGAACCCAGAGGCCCTTTACCACTGAGCCACATCTTTAGCACTTTTTATATTTTATTTAGAGACAGAATTTCACTGAGTTGCTTAGGACCTCGCTAAGTTGCTAAGGCTAGCTTTGAATTTACAATCCTCCTACCTCAGCTTCTGAGCCACTGGGATTACAGGCATGGGCCATCGTGCCCAGCTACTACTGATCCTTAAAAATATACATTCTCACTTATGTTATCTTCTATTTACTAGGAAGGAGTCAGTAAATCTACCCACCCTCAATTCTCTGGGAGGAAATTAGGCCCCAAGTTTTAGATGAACTATTGGAGAATTTGTGGATATATTTTGGAATTTTCACACACAGTATTCATCTGAAATGTCAGAAAAAGTATAGTCAAGATCAGCTTCAAAATTTGTTAGGCCCTGTGCCTCACATATGTAAGATTGTTAAGTAATTATGTAAGAATTATGAAGAATTTTAAGATGGTGGTAGCAGAGAATTAAACTAGTGTGTGATCCTCCTATGCATGAGTCCCGGTGGGACCATAGGGTTAGATCTAGGTCCCATAGCCTTCAGTTCAGGGGTAAGAGCAGGAGCTTTGAAGTCAGATTTAGAATCGGCCTCATTGCTTAAACATTGAAAATCTTAGGAAAATTAATCTCTGAGTCCCTGAATTTTTCTAAAATTGGCATGATTAATTTACTTATCACATAGTATTTTTTTTTGAGCATTAAATGAAGTCAGCACAGTGACTACCTTATTGTTGGCACTTGATAAAATATAGAAATTATAATGATCACCATTTCAAAGAGCTTTAGGGATGGAGAAGAGAAAAGAAGACTAGAACTGCTAACTCAGTTATTCAGCTGCTGATAATAAATGTCTTAAAGTGGGAATAGCATCTTAAGGTTTCTGCAGTACCAACATCTCTTTTACTCAGCGTAGACTCATATGTCTGAGAGTTTTGAAAATTTGGCCTGTAAGTTACTTCAAGAATGTCTCAGAAGATATGTTTCAGAAATGGCACATATTTAGTATTGCAACAGGTAGGACCAGGGCTACTGTTTTAAGAAAATCCAAGAAGATCAAGTTTTCATTGGATGCTCTGACAGTAGACATTTGTCAGCACCTTAGAAATGGTTGCCATGAACTACTTTCTATTAATAACTCAGTTGATGAGACTGAATATTAAACAGGAACTTTCCCATAGCAATATTCTCTTTGGATGGCTCAAAAAAAAAAAAAAAAAAACAGCTACAACTATTCCTGGATGAGGTCTTGGTTTTTGGCAAAAAGATTTTATAAAATAGTTGATGGCTTTAGCCTGGCTTTCTGTTTCCTTTCTATTCCTTTCTATGCAGCTGGGCATGACCCTGCAAAGAGAATGATGATCTAGTGGGATTTGTGTCAATGCTCCAATCACAGCTCAGACGTGTCATGACTGGGGCTCCACCTGGAGGCTGACTGGGTGCCACTTTGGAGGTTCTATTTCGTGCCAAACAACTGGCTTCCAAAAACCTTGCCAACTATTTCCAGTGGACCTTCTTCTACTAAGCTTTTTTTTTTTTTTTTTAACCAGGGATTAAACAACCCAAGAGCACTTAACCACTGAGACACATCCCCAAGCCCTTTTTATTATATATATATTTTTATTTTGAGGCAGGGTCTCCCTAGGTTTGCTTACAGCCTTGCTAAGTTGCGGAGACTGCCTTCAAACCTGTGATCCTCCTGCCTCAGCCTCTGAAGCCACTGGGATTACTAGTGTGCACCAGCTTCTACTGATATGTTCTTAACCAAAGCATAATATTGGAACAAGACCTCTTCGCTTTTATGGCAACATCCCACCTACCCACCAAAGGAGTGGAGTCTGCAGAATCCAGGTAGTATGTGTCAGACTTTGAATCACCACTGAATGGTGCCTGACAGTTAATGCAGGCTCTGGGGGGTACCTCATTGCCTCTTCCTAAAAGAAGTTCTCATTAAAGACTTGAGAAACAAAAACAGGCAGAGGTGCTGCTGTTTATCTGGAGGAGCAGCTTCACAGGAAATGTTAAGAAAAACAGTAAAAGTTGTATTCTTTTCACCACTCGTTGACACCACAAAATCAGCCCAGCGTAAGTGTGGCAGGGCTTGTTTTTCTCCTTAACTCTGGGCCCTGTTCCCTTCTTAGCAATAATCTTCTATTTCTCAAGGAACTTCTTTATTTATTCCCCAACCCAAAATTAGTTCCTTAATTTGAAACAGCCATAAACAAACATTACTGAAGCGATCCCCTGGGCTCTCTTCTCCCACATCCTATCCCCCCCCCCACACACACATTTTTCCCCCTGCTGCTTTCTTTGTTCTCAGTTTTTTTTTCTTTGTGCTCGATATGAGGAAGGGCCCGAAGTCGTTAGACTTTCTGAAATCCCTTCATGAGTTTCTGGAAAGATATTTAAATTTCATTTTGACTGGAGAGAATTAAATTCACATTAATTTTGATCAATGATGTATTAAATCTAAACAAGCTTTAGTAGCATCAAAGCACAAATTGTAGTTCCCTACTGGTTTCCAAGGTCGTTTGCAGTTCTATAATTCTTTTCTTGGCCCATTCTAACCCCACTGCACAGTGAATGTAAATGGAGCCGCTGCTCTAGCTGACTTGGAGAGGGATTCCTGTCCTCTCTTCCCCTGTGGCTTCTTCTCTTTCTTCTTGGCTGCTCCTCTTTCCTTCTTTAACCCTGGTTTCCCATCCTGTATCAACACAGAATTCCATATCCAGTTGGCTTTCCTCTTCAAACTCATCTCAGCATCACCTTCATAAAAGGGATGTGCTGGTCTTTTGCCTGGTTGCTCCGACCTTTCCCCTGCTCTGTTCTTCTCAGGGGACTGCCTTTTCCAGCTTCCACACAGGCTGAGTCAATGGGAGGCTTATGAAGACAGGAGGGTGGGAGGAAGGAAGAAGCCAGGGAATTTTCCCTCCTCTCTGTTTGGAGTGGTTTCTCTGGCAGGCGGCTTCTCTCTGACTCCAGCTGCTGTCAGACAGCACCTCGTGTGTTGTCTCAGCATCTGCCAGAAATCCCCCCCGCTGTGCTTCTGATTTCTCTCAGACATCTTATCTTGCAGCCTCTGTTAACACCATTTTAACACCAGCCCTGGGTGAGTTAGTGGCTTCTGACTGCTATTAGTCTTTGGGTTACCCCCACCACTCCTGTTTTACTCCTTAGTTCTGGTTTTCCCATCACAGGCATAACAAGTTCCTATATTAAATTCCCTCTGTTTGAAACACCTACAGCGGTTTCTGTTTTTTTTTTTTTTTTTTTTTTTTTTTTTAAATTGAGCCTCAACTGAAACAGGGATTCAAGATTATAAGAACAATGATGATAACAACAAATAATGTCTTGGATTAGCAGTTCTCTAGAGTGGAATGTTGCCATGCATTACCTTATTCTATGTTCCTTTCAGTTTTTATACATTTACATAAATCATGCAATAGCAAACAGCTGCCCAAGTTCAAGGTCCATGGTAACTGGGGTGCCTGTAAGGTGAGATGCATGCACCTGGAGCATCCAGTGGCTTGTACTCTCCCAGCATGGACAGCAGGATTCTCTGTCCTTGCCTCACTGTTATGGGTTTTGCAGCAAACTGCTACATGAGACTTGTGAGGGACTGTCCCTTTCATTTCCATCCGTGTGGGCATGTCCCATCTGTTTTGTGTCACTGCTTTAATATTTTGTAATGTAGTTTTGGTCATCACATGTTTGGTCTTGAATCTCAACTGATAGCAATACATTCCTGTTTATGAATCTGGGAAATATTTGCTGGAGACCAGTGATTTTTGTAACATTCTGTGAGCCAACAGCCTTTTGAAATGACCTAAGGATTGGTTAAAATCCTCTCATCAGAGGAATATTCATGGTGTATGTGAATATTTCTCTGATGAGAGAAATGTTCTGATGAGAGGAATATTCACATACACCATGATTGTGAGCCAGAATGTGTACTTCTCCATGTGCATAGATGTGCCTGCACACATATATGCACACGTACACACACACAGGCAGACAAACACATAGACACATACCCTTTGATATAAATTTCAGCAGGTCTGCAATCCCAGATTAAGAAGCCCACAACCACTCTGTGTGACCTTTGGTCATATATCCATATACATCTACTTATCTTCAATCCAAATCCAGGATGCCCTGGGTGGTGCCTTGACATGTAACTAAAGTGTTGTAAATAGCTTATTTTCTTTCCATTCACTTCCTTTTAAGCAATGAATTTAACTTTGAAACACAAAATCTGCAGAAATCATTTGTCTGTCAGCTACTTTGGACTCATCATCCTAAGGCAGATATTTCCATGTTTAACTTGTGTTAAAAGATCTATCTACAGTGATATTAAAAGTTTCTGCACGGAAACAGTAATTTCCTTTGAGATATTCCTCTTTCTTATTGGCACCACATGAGATAAAGTTCTGTGACTAGAGCAGAGATTTATGGAGTGTTATTGTCAAATGTATGTGTATGTTGCTTTCCTGTGGTGAAAGACCCATGACCCCAAACTGGGGATTGATTTGGGACCTAGTGTAACATGTATACTGTAATAAGTCAAAGCAAGCACTGCCATTCAGTCCCTGACATCCCATGTGGGCTCCAGAGTGAATAATTTTGGTCATTCTTTTGGCCTTGGTGGTGGCTTGTCAGAGACTGGACTCATGTTCATTACTCTGAGAAGTGCTCAGCTGTGAAATAAGTACTGAAAAGATGAAATGGAATTGATCCTGAGCCATCGTGACCTTTCAATCCCTTGTAAGCAAGAAATAACTATTTAAATTGGCCCATAAATCTCTTTGAGCATAAAAGTTCATAGATTAAAACTACTTATGGGTTGACTTGGGCAGGAAGTCGAGGAAAAACATATGTACTAGCTCTAAAGTAGAGAAAGAACATTAGTGACAAGCCGAGCAGGTGAGCCTGTTCTTGAAGAAGCAAGAATTCTTGAGCATCAGGGTGTGAGGATGTAGACCAGAAGTGTAGGTGATGTCAATTTCAATTATTTAAAAATGAAAAATTGGGCTGGAGTTGTAGCTCAGTGAGAGAGCACTTGCCCAGCATGTGTGAGGCACTGGGTTTGATTCTCAGCACCACATATAAATAAATAAAATAAAGGTCCATCGACAATTAAAATTTTTTTAAATGAATAAAATAAAGGTATTGTTTCTATCTACAACTTTAAAAAACATAAAAAAGAAACACACACAGAATACTTGGGCTTTGCTATAAGAAAATCGAATAATCTTCCAAATTGAGTGATAAGATATATGTAGGAGCTATGATGGAAGATACCAGAAACTCTTGAATTCATTCATTAATGCAACAAGCATTATTGAGTACCTACTGTATTCTAGAAATTATGTCAAACACGGAAATCAGGAAAGAAAAACATGATTGTGCCCTTAAGATTGTCTCTGTATAGTGAAAGAGATTGATAATAGAAAAGGTTATTTGATTATGGTATGATTCTCTCTGTGATAGGAATGTAATGGGTTATTTTAACACTGAAGAAGAGCTCCCTTCTTGTTTGGGGGGCCAAGAGCCCTTTTCAGAGGGATTGTGACTGGCCAGAGAAGATGATTTCTCTTCCCATGTGGTGTCTGAGGTACTTGGGAGTTTCTGTGCCGACCCTGTTGAATTTGATGTGTGGTAGACCCCTGAACATGTGGAACCTGAGGTAAAGAGATAAAAGTGTGAGGCACTGGGTTTGATTCTCAGCACCACATATAAATAAATAAAATAAAGGTCCATCGACAATTAAAAATTTTTTTAAATGAATAAAATAAAGGTATTGTTTCTATCTACACCTATCTGGGTGTAGGTGAAATAGAAGGGTTGAGAACAGGATCTAATGGAGCGCTAGCATTTAAAGGGGGCAGGCAGAGACCAGAGAATGCTAAGTAATATTGAGAAAAAGCAGCAAGAATGGCAAGAGGAAGAAAGTGGGAGAGGGATGGCAAACTGAGCCAGTGAAGCAGAAGGGCAGCACTAGGGTGTCTATGGCAGAGGAGTCAAATGATGGGGGACTCCAAACTGCCTTGACTATGTGGTAACTGAAAGATCCCTGAGCATGCTGGAAAGTCATTTTAACAAAGTCATAGGAGCAAAGGGAAAGGAGGTAAGAAAGTGGAAACCATAGACTAAGCTTCTAAAAACCTTGACCAGTGGAAGAGAGAGCTTTTCAACCTAGGCTCCACTTTCAGTAAACAAATATTCAACTTCATTACCTCAAAATTCTGATCAAATAGAACACAAATTTCTTTCTTAGCAAAGAGGACACAGCTCAAACTTCTGAATACTTCCATTCACTTAGCAGACGTTTCCCCCCTAACTTTACTCAATTATATTATAAAATTTTTTTTTCAAAAATGTATTTATAGGATGATAGAAAATATTATTTACTCCTCAAGACTTTGACATGCCCTACCATCCGCTGAGGTTACCAATGCAGATTTCACCTGCACACCCAGTGGATAGGGTTGGGAGGCCACAATCTTGATTTCTAAAGTAAGGAATTATGGATACACTATTGAAATCAGGTTAAACTATGGCATTTGCAATAGCAACTAGCCTGGAAAACAGCTAGTTGGGAATATAAAGCTACCATATATATTAGTTTGAGCTGCTATAATGAGAAGACCATGAATACATGAATAGGGTGGTTTAAACAACATTGATTTCTCATGGTTTTGGAGGTTGCGAAATTTAGGATCAAGGTGTTGGCACATCTGGTGTCTGGTAAGGCTTCTCACTGTATGTTCATGTGGCAAGAGGGCAAGCTGTCTTCTCTTTCTCTTCTTATAAGGACACTAACATTGAGAAGGTTGAACTTTCATGACTTCATCTAAACCTAATGACCTACTGAAGGTCCCACCTCTTAAAACCATCCCACTGAAGATGGGGATTTCAACATATAAAGTTGGGAACATAGGGACATAAACATGCAGCCCATATTTACAAGTCTTCCAATGCAGGCAGCGGGTCAGCCATTTTTGAGGGCTCTAACAGAAACATGTTCCCCTTCTCCCATCTTTATTGACCTTCCCTCTAATCCTGACTGGGCTCTCTCTCTTTTGCATTAAGACATGCTCATCAAACTGGCTCAGGGACCTCGGACACACCACCCTTGGCTGACAGTACTTCAACGGTCATACTTCTCCTTCAGGGTGGCCAGCCACCAGGCTCGTGATGGACAGGCTTCCCCAGAACTCCTACTTATTGCCCATGTTCTCACACTGCTCTCATAACCTATGGGCACACAGCTTCATGAGATAGAAATGAGATCTCTTTTGGAAACACATGCAATTAAAAAAAAATATCCAAGGATCTGCATTTAAAGCAAATGCTGTCCATAGGTCTGTAGTACAAGTCACTAAGCATGGATTGATTGTCAGATTTGCCACTTTCAGACTTTTTTTAGTATGGAATTTGAACCCAGGGCATTCTACTACTGAGCTACATCCACAGACCTTTATATTTTTTATTTTGAGACAGGGTCTTATTAAGTTTGCTGAGGCCAGCCTCAAACTTGCAATTTTTCTACCTCAGCCTCCTGATTTGCTGGGATTACCAGTGTGTACCACCATACCTGGCCATTTTCAAACATATTCTGATGGAAAAGATCACCAAGTACTGACATGTTCTGAAGAAAAAAATATTAGAAAAAGTATGGGAGAAATATCTATTTTTTTTCCGTGGGCCAATTCAGAAAAACAACAACCAAAAATTTATAGTACAAGTATTTTTTCCAAAGTGAAAATAAACCAGGTACAGTGGCACATGCTTGTAATCCTAGCCTCGCATGAGACTGAGGCAGCAGGATCCCAAGTTCAAGGCCAGCCTCAACTTAGCAAGAACCTCAGTAATTTAGTGAGACCTTGTCTGAAAAAAAAAAAAGAATAAAAATAAAAAGGTCTGGGGATGCTTTGCAAAACAAACCCCTGGGTTCAATTCCCCGCACGCGTGCACACACACACAAAACATTTTTCTCATTATATAATAATGCATGATTTATCAATTCAAAAAGTTGAACATGTTTATATGAAAAATAAGCAAATATAGCTTGAAATTATACAGCCCTTGGGGAGGGCATCATTTAAAGATAACTGAAGTAGTTATTTTGATATTTTACTTTATTGGTTATAAGAATGTTGTTGAGTATCTTTTTAGTCACTACATATTTGAATATGCGAAATTAGATATTTAAATGTTTGAAAGGGAGGGACAAAAAAGGCAATTTTCTATCTTGTATTCAGGATTGAAATCCTGGACTATAGTCTAATTCCTGGGCCTCAGTGTGCACATGGCTGTTCTAAAATGCTTGGGACAACCTAGGAAGGGTTGGGTGGTCTGATTACAGCTGGAGGAGCCTGTGAGCAGCATGAGGGCCTTCCTTGCATGGGGACCGGGAGGATGGCACAAAAGAAAAATGAGTTACATCTGAGGTGTCCAGGACCCTAAGCTAAATCCTAACTTTTGAGAGATCACAGATCCTCTCTGTCATGTTCACCGCCCATCCTTGGGATGGGGCCAAATAGACACTCAATAAATACAGTTGGCCCTTGGTGTACATGGGGTTTGGCCACTTGTGGATTCCAATGACTGAGGATTGAAAATATTCAGAAAAATAAGTTTCATCTATTCCAAATGCATACAAACTTTATTTCTTGTCATCATTCCCTAATCAGTACAATGTGACACTTGTTTACCTAGCATTCACATTTGGTAATATAAATCACTTAGAGCAAAGTATATGGGAGGATTTATATATGATGAATATATATATATATATATATATATATATATATATATATATATATATATTCATCATATGTGTGTGTGTGTGCAAATATGATATCATTTTACGTAAGGAACTTGAGCATCTGTGGGTTTTGTGACATCCCATTGGGTGTCCCAATCCACCTTAGGTACTGAGGGATGACTGGACTTCTTGATGCAGGGCAAATGTCACTGACTTCACTGTTTTGTCCTGGGGCAGGGGTGCCTGACTACAAGATGGGAGGAGTCCTCAGGGCAGAGGCGCTCACCTGTTTGATAATTTAAAGTTACAACACCAGTAGGGACAAGAATATTTAGGCACCAGGAAACTAAAGAGATTGGCTTTCCCCTACCAGGTTAAAGCTGTGTGGTAATAGTTGCATTAGGCTGGTAAAAGATTCATCCAGAAAATTGTAAAGTTATAAAACATGTTTTCCAATCAAACAGAAACTGTGGACCTGTAGAAACATGCCCTGAAGAGACCGATCAGGGAATAGATAAGAATTTTGAGGAAACTTCAAGAAAGCAAGAATGTGTGAAGCAACTTAGAGACCCAATGTCCCCCAGAAGAAAATATCTGAGCCTATGAACTAGTTGTGTCACAGTTGTCTCAGGTCTAAATTCAAGATCTGTGGAAACCTTGTCAAGCTCACACTCGCTGAGCAAGCATTGGGGCTGAGGAGGTTGGAGCCTGGCAAAGAAGGCCTTCAAGCATCTGAGACAGGCGCCTGCTCTCTTCTCTTAGCCATGTGGATTGATTTCCAGAGAAACATATTTCAGTATGTGTCTAAAGGAAAGGAGTTTAAGCATCTTTTCAGTAAACATCAAACTTGTTTTGAGGAGTTGGGTTTCTTGTCAATGCTCTAGCCCACTCGATTTAATTCTTCCTCCCTATGAGACAGGCTGTTTGGTTTTACTCTTTTTAAAGTTTTTTTTTTTTCCAGCTCTATTAAAAGTTTAAGATCGCTACTACAATCCATCAACAAAATCTGCTTTTTGCTCTACTTTGTTCTCTGAAAAGTCTTTAAAGTTGCTCTGAGATCTAACTGAAAATCTTGTCTGAGATTATAGGCCAATTCAGCTAAACTGAGGTAATATTTTGTGTAATTAGTTAATCAGTTCAATTATATATATATTGAGTAGCTTCTATGTTCAAGGCTCTGGGGACACGCAAGTGAACCAAACAGACAAATCTTACACCATGGAGTTTCTCATCTTGCACAAAAGTCGAGATTGAGAAACAACAGGAGATTGAGCTCCTAACAATCAAGTCAAATTTTGGTTGATTTTTTAATAGTCACTAAACTAGGTTATAGGACATTTTGGCCACTGATGAATTCAGAGGATTTTGAGTTACTCAATTATATTTCTCTATCAGCAATATCCTGCACGAAGAACTTTAATGAATACAGGCGCTATATTCAAATAAAAGAACATTTAGTTTTAAGGGCTGAAGAACAGAATATTACCTCATATGTTTGTTAAATTGCTCTTTGTTTGGTATAGACAGCAATCTTTTCTTTTGTCATTTTCTTTCCCATACAGTCTTCCTCAGATCTCCTCAGCAACAAAATGACACACTCCCCAGTAACACAGAAAAACAAAAATAATTTTTAAGTTTGGAAAATAAAGTCTAGTCATTTTTCAGATTGATTTATTGTTTCACAGCAAGGTTTTGACCTAATAGCACTAGCTTGCCACAGCTTGAGAGGAAATAGAAAAGACAATTCTTACTCGTTGAAAAGACAAAATGCTAAATTACAAATTATCAGGGGAGAAAATTCAGGCAATTTAAATTTCCTGGCCATGCGTCTATAATTTATTTGAGGCTCAGAATACTCTGAGCCTAGACAAATGTATTTTGTGGAGAAAAAAAAATTAGATTTTGAGTTTCACTACCCAATTTTAAAGTTCAATTACATTTTTTAAAAATAAAGAATTGTTGTTTTTGATTTTGAAATAATTGAGACCTATAAGAAAACCTGTAAGCTCTTTGAATTCCTTTCTCTTTCTCTGTTATTTTTGGTACTGGGAATTGAACCCAGGGGTAATTTACCATTGAGCTACATCCCCAGTCCTTTTTATTATTTTATTTTGAGAAAGGGTCTTGCTAAGTTGTTGAGGCTGGCTTGAACTTATGATTCTCCTGTCTCACTGGGATTACAGGTATGCACCAGCATGACCAGCTCCCCTTTTTATCATCAAAATCTTTATGAATTTTTCTACGTGGGAGAAATTCCATCAGTCTTTTTAAAAATCATTTATTTATTTATGTTTTCGTTGCAGATGGACACAATACCTTTATTTAATTTATTTATTTTTATGTGGTGCTGAGGATTGAACCCAGTGTCTCACATGTGCTAGGCAAGCGCTTCACCACTAAGCCACAATCTTAGCCCCTCCATCACTCTTTTTACCCTCTAATATTCCTGTTGTCATTTATCTATGATTTTTTAAAAAAGTACTTAGAATAAGAGTTATGTTGAGAGTAAGAGTAAGAGTTACTGCTGAGATCTGGGGGCTGACGATACTAACTAACTAACTAACTAACTAACTACCCAAACCTAATTTGGGCTGGGGTTTGTTGCTCAGTGGTAGAGCACTGGCCTAGCATGTGTGAGGCACTGGGTTCGATCCTCAGTACCACATAAAAATAAATAAACAAAATAAAGGTACTGTGTCCATATACAACTAAAAATTTTATTTAAAAAACCTGATTACATAACCCACTTGAATCTAAAGTATGAAATATGATATGTCAAGAGCTTTGTAATGCTTTGAACAACCAATAAAAAAAAAACCAAAACCCTGATTTGAATTTCAAATAATATTTTAAACATTAACACTTAGTTGCAAAGCACTCTTTAAATATATAAAATATACATATATTTTTTCTGCATGAAACTAAGAATTCCTAATTCAGTGCTTACTCTGGAAGACTATTCCAAACAAAGAGATAAATACTACAGAAATAAGATAATACTTTAGGGGACAAAGAGAAAAAGAGCTCACAGAATGCTTACTGAGGTGAAAGGAAACAAACCAAAGAGCTGCATTGTGAAGCTGGACTGACTGGATTCACATCCTGCTTTCTACTAAGTATATAACCTCAGGCAAGTAACTTAACTTTTTCAGCCTCAGTTTTATTATCTCTAAAAGGGGATAATAATGACAACCTATCTTACTGGGGTGTTGTGAAGGTTACATGGGATAATTTAAATACATGCAGAGCCTTAGGAGTGTTCTCTTAGCAATCGAAGATGGTCTTTGTTTTGGGTGGTGAGGGGGATTGCCTGGAATGTGAATAAGATTATTCTTACTGTCTGGGCTAATGCTTTCAAACTGATTTAATCTGGAGGCCTTCTAGATAGTTGGAGATGCAGCATTATGAAGTTACCATAGTAAAGACATCAAGGTCCAGTTTAGGATCATGGTCGTGAACAAGTAGGCCCTGAGTTTGGTTTCAAAGCACAAGTAAAGTGGATGAAAACTATGCATTTGGGGTGGGCAGAGAAGGAAAGAAAATGTAGCAAAACCAGAAGTTAAGAGCTAGATGTAAAATACTGAAGGAGGGAGTGTGAGTGTTCAGGCCCAAACTGTAGAACTAGTTGCAGACAGGAACAATGAGAAAGTCATCATGACTTCTAGTGCACTATTAGGTTTTCTAACATCAAAATGAGACAGAAGCAGGTCATAGGTTCTCTCCTTGGTCTTTTCCCCAGTGTTGAACTCTTAAAAACATTTTTTTGTTTAGTTTTGTATTTAAAGAACTCAGGTAGAAACAATGAAGAAAAAATAATCCTACATGCTTAGTAGTGATTCTTTTCCTGTAATATTGCTATTTCTGTATTTTTTTTTTACAAGAATAGCAACATTTTGGTTGTTTAATTTAGATCATTGCATATTTTCATAAGTATACTTCTTATATTCTTTTATTCCTGTAATTTGATAATTTATGTTTTACACCCTAAACCCTTAATAATAGTCTTTCTGCTTTTTCATACAGTATATTTCTTCCAAAAAGACTGAGGAGAAAGAAAAAAAAATGCCTATGTAGTTGATGGATTTATCTGCTCTTGACAATAGTTATAACAACTTTAATCTGCTTTCCTTAAATTTAGAAGTTGTTGATTGATTGACTTTTGAAAAGAACAGCCAGGAAGGTAAAGGTATGTTAAAACTTCATGGTATGTCTTCAGAAGTTTGGATTTCGAGATTTATGAAAACTAGGTTAATGGTATTTTTAAAAAGAGAATCAAGGCTTGCTCTAGAAACATTTTTGTCTTTCTAATAGCTTCTTGGTTAGTTCTCTATGTTTATTAGGCTATGTTCAACAGTTGCTATTATTTTCTTCTTTGAACTTGCTGAAAAATAGGAGAAAGCCTCAGTTTTCCCTGCTATGCCAGGTCTTTCCAGAAACAGAACTATTCTGACCTAAAGTTCCTCATTTCTTCCTTAAGGCAGGGGCTTCTAACCCTCCCCCTGTGGCTCTTTCCATTGTCCTACTAAGCACATATTTCTTTTCCAAAACCCGGCCAATTTCCAAGATCAAAATGTTATAGAAATCCCCCACTCCTTAAGGTATTTGTTTATATTTTGTATTCGCGAACCTGCCATTTGCCTATCTGCTGTTTCTGAAAAGCTGAATTGACCAGTAGAGATCAGAGGTTCCATTACTGCCAAACTGCTTTCACAGTCTCCTTGGAACCAAAAATCTGAGACAGGCAAAATGGAGACAAGAATCTATATGTGTTACCAGGCAGCATGTCTGTGTGTCTGTTGGGAAGGCTGGGATCTCCAGGGTCTTCATTATGTTAGGTTTTCAGGGCCTGGGGCAGTGTGCTTGATAGCTGGTGCTGGAGACTGCCTCTGTCCCAAGTGTCCACTGCTACGTAACAACCACCCCAGTGACAACCTTTTATTATTATTGTGATCACTCATATTTCTGGGTAATGAGTTGGCTGAGCTGGCTTCTTCTCTCTAGGTCTCTCATACTGTGTTGTCAGTCAGTGACTTGGGCTAGAGTCATCTCAAAGGCTCTCTAACCAACAGGTGAGATGGTTAGTACAGGCTGTAGGTTGAGTCCTCATCAGGCACCATCAGCCTGAACATATTTATATGGCTCTCTGTGTGGCCGGAGCTTTCTTACAGTGCAGGCAGCTGTGCTCCCAGGGTGAGTGTTGAGAGAGAGAGAGAGAGAGAGAGAGAGAGAGAGAGAGAGAGAGAGAGAATGTGAATATGAATGAATACAAACTAGGTAAAAGATGTGCGTCCTTTAATGATCTAGGTTTCAAGAAGTACATAGTAACATTTCTGCAGCATTCTATTTGTTAGAATCAAGTCACAAAGTCCAAGTCATCTTCAAGAGGAGGACATTTAGACCCCACTCTTTAATAAGAGGAGTGTCAGATATTTGTGGACCTATCTTCCAAACACCATAGTCACTTATCAGCTGGAAGACCTCTCATTGCCGTTCCTGATCTGTGAGACAAAAACACTGAAGTGATTTACCTCATAGGTGAGGATTAAACAAAAGTAGTGCCTGATACTCAAAATGTGTTAGCTTAGACCATTATGGTGCAGAGTGCAGATGTGACCTGCTGCTGATGGTGACATCAGTGATGGTATAGTTCCAAGCAAATACAATCTGAGGAGGTTCCACCTTTCCAGACTCTACCTGCTGGTGGCATTTGATAAATCCCAGGGTCTGTGGTTCTCATGCCTGCGGGAACAGTTACTATATATGGTCTGAATTCTTTGGTTCACCTCATTTTAGTGACAGTTTCCAGATATAGGTCAGTCCACTTAAACCTGGCCCCATTTATGGCAATTTATTTCATTATAGGATAAAGTAGTTAGACTCATGAGTAATAATTACTGTGTCTACAGTGCTTTTAACACCTCAGCCAAATAATCGTCACCTCACCCAGTGAGTAAGTTTGGATGAGCACCCTTCCCTCCTCCCGGATGAGGAAACCAGAACCTGGGTCGAGTGGCTTGTTCTAAATGCTACCCTATAGCAAGAGGGCAGCTGGAATGAGAATTTGGGGATTCTGATTTTCTGGTCCCTTCTGGTGTGCCGAAATGATATATCCCATCATTGATAGTTACCCAATGCCAGTTAGAGTACTATATTGGCTGCATGCCACTGAATACACTATATTCCAACATGTATGCGATTTTGTTTAAATGATCATTTATTTGCAACTCAGAGAATTGATCAGGGTCTTTATAATCTTCGCGGGATTAAGCAAGGTTAATAGATAATAAGAGCTTTGTAAGTGAAGGCATATAGGGTCGCTTAGCACTCTTTTTTCAGGCAAATTAATATTTTCTTGGACATCCAAACTTTTTGTCTAGGAGAGGAATAAAAACACAGCATTCCCATTCTGCCTGAGTTTGCCCCAGGTTGGCTTCTAGCTGTCAAACGCCCTATTGCTCCTGCGATGTTGGTGAATCTGCGAGTAGACAGGGTAAAAAAGGCAGGAGCCGTCCTTTGGGGCCAGGCAGAAGCCTCTGCTGCCTTTTCCACTCAGCGTCCCACCTAGGCTCGCCCGGGGCAGGGGTCGGGCCGCAGTTCGGCTAGGCACCGCGCGCTCACCGGGGGGCGCTGTGCAGCCTGCCCTCGCCGCCAGAGGTGAGTCGGCCAGGGGGCGGGTGGTGGCTCTAGTCCTGCCTGCGCCGAGGGGCGAATCCCAGGCTGCGAGGTCGCCGCCCCCGCCCCTCGGCCGGCCCCTCCGCCGCTGGGAGAGGGGAGTGGCTGGCGCCTTCGCCGCAGCCCAGCACTCTGCAGCCTAGCGCACACTGGAGCGCGGCGCGGAGGCGGTGCGGGAGCGTGGGCGCTCAGACGACCGGCAGCAGCGCTCGGGACATCCTCGGCAGAGCAGCGGCGGCTGGAGCCCCGCAACCTTGGGCTGGGTCCGCGTCCCAGAGCACCTCCGAGGAGCTAGGACGACTGGAGGCGGAGTGGCGCCTGGCGAGGTAGCGCCCGGCGAGGTAGCGCGAGCGCTTTCCCTCTCCCCTGCCCTTCCCGCTCGATCTGGCCCCCGCGCCTTTGTGCCCACGGTCCCCGTGGCCCTCCTGCAGCCCGTGGGCGCGGGTCAGGGGGTTCTGCAGCTCTTCGGGGGCTCTGCGGCTCTGCGGCCAGAACCTTGGCGGCTGGAGGTCGCAGAGCGGGGTCGTGATCCGCAGTGGCTTCGGGGGCGGCGGGAGAGGTGGGCTTGTAAACTAAGTTGCTCATACTCCGCCCCGTCCTTTTCGTACCTGTGGGCAAAGTGGAACCCAGTTTCCTCCCTATCCACCCTCATTCCCTCCGGCCCACAGCTGTTTCCTGGCCTCAGCTTCTATGGAAAGACGCGATGGGGCTTCCTTTGGAAAGAAGAACAATGGGGCGTTCTGGGCAGTGGGGTTCAGGTGCGGTGTGCCCTGGCGGCGGCAGCGGGGGAGAAGGTACCCAGGACCCGAAGGGACTCCCTTCGCGTGCAGCTGCGCTCTCCTTTGTTCCGCCACAGCGGAGGGGGCTGCCCTGGGTCTCGTTTCCTGCCCAGGATGGGATTGATTCACAGTCTCCCAGAGAGGGAAGGGGAAGGGGGCGGGGCTGGAATGGAAACCAGACTGGGAACTGGAGCCCTGGAGGGTGCTGGGGCCGGGAAGAGGCATGGGGAGGGGGTGATGAGAGTGCGTTGGAGAGTTAATTACAAACACAGCGTTTTGTCCAAGGGCCCTGTGGGTTTCTAGAGCCCATTTGTAGCGCTTTGTTCAGGCTGCGGCCGAGCATTTGTTGTTGCAACAAGTTGTGTGTTTCCTTGAGTTCTAGGCACTCCCACTGTTAGTTTGCTGAAAGCAAATCTTAGTTAACAATGAAAGAAAGCTTTTAAAAAAAAAGACTGAAAAAAAATTGCTCTGATGGTTTGTATGTATTTATATCTGGGTCTGTGTGTATAGCTAGTGGATATTAGCTGGGATGGGTAGAAGACAAATGTTGACAAAATAATTTTCTCCATTGATAATACATTATAGTTTATAACAGTTTTCTAAGAATGTTTTTGGGGACCGGACCACCAAAGAATTAGACATTCCTAAAAACAAATGGATCAGATTATGTAGCACTAAATTGAAGAACTCGTTTATAGTAGATCTTAAACACACAACACATACCATTTGAATTTTGAATCAGGGAGACATGGCTTTCAAATTGTCTATGCTTTCACTTTCCCTGTGTGGACCATCTAGAATAAGAAAGAGAACACTTTGTATTATGATGAATGGGATTTTTTTTTAAGAGGGGGAGGTGGAATTAAATGTAATATGTCAGGTATTTGTTAAGTGACCTGTATCTATATTGGAATCAAGAATCCAAAACGATTGGCTGACCTCTGGAGGGAGCCATGGGGATTGAACACTGGGTGCTCTTTGAATGGAGTATTCCAAGTAAAACTGTTTTGGGAGGAGTCTGACATTTACTGGCATTCATGGATGGTGCCTATGGGACACTGGTGGAAGGATCCCAGAGGCTGACTGAGGGTTAGAATTACTGTGGGGATAACTTAGGAGACTTGCAGTTTTAGTAGTCTGGGCTGGGAAATGGCCCAGTGCTGCCTCTGGCAAGCCAGAGGGTCTACCATTAAACTGCCACTTTGGCCATTCACTTTAAGATGAACCAAGTTGGAAAACCTATTAACCTTAGAAGGCAAATTAGGAACTTACTCTGGGGGAAAAAAATGTTTCCTGCCCACTAAGTGGTAATGGAAAAGAGCTGTACCAGCTACTGCTGAGGATCTGTCTTTTTCGTGGGGGATGTGGTCAGATTTTCAGGCCAGGCTGAAAAGCAGTGGGACTTGTCCTCAGGAGCCATTATGATGTGAGGTTAAAGTGGGATGGTGTCCAACCGTCAAGCTGTTTGTCGTTATAACTAACATGCTGCCTGGCAAAACATTGTGCCATGGGCAGCCAACAGAGGGACTCTTTTTGTTGTTGTCTTACCATTCCTGACTTTTCATTTATGTTGTAAATTGTTCTATAAAATACAACACGGTTGGATCACTCCCAAGAGATTTCTATACATTAACAAAATGAAAACATTAGAAGAGTAATCAGAACATTACTGCTGCTGGAGACTGGATGGGGGCATCCTTGAATAGCTGTCCCAGTGGATGCCCGATTGTGTGATAAGGCTGGCAGCAGGCTGCACCCCCTTCTTGGATGAATCAACACTTTGTCAAACCTGGAGTTTAACACTGACTTCCCCCTGGTTGTTGCACATTTATGCAAAGCAAGGAGGCCTGTCTGCCATTTGCAGGGAGGGAGTGGGGGTGAGGTGGGTGGGTGGCATTTGGCTCAGAAGATCCTGAGCATCTTCAGCATGTGGTATTCAGACTTTTTGCATTTGTCCTTTTTTTGGTGAGACTCTCCTCTCCACCTCCATTCTACTATTTTCAATAGCTGGACATTTGAATTTTAATCAGGTAGGCAAATAAGGACTTTAGTTATCACTTAATGTTTCTTAGGTGCAATGAGTTTTCATACATCACTATATTAATCCTCAGAACAACTTGACAAAACAGGTACTATCTCCATTTCTCCTGCAGAAAGGTACAGTTGCCTGTCTTACACTTTACTTACAGTAGGTAACTAACTGGCAAGTGATGGAAGTATTGAATTCTAATTCCAAAGTCCATACTCTTTATTTGCTGTGTATAGATCTTTTAATAATAGGAACAACAGCAATTTGATTATTTAGTTAATTGAGTTAAGATTGGGGACATGGCAACTCTTAAGGCTATATTGTTCAAAAGCGATGTGTTATGGCCCATGTGAATAAGCTTTAAGTACATGGAGCTTTATTTTTAGAAAGTTAGGCTGCCCACATTTAAAATAAGTTCTTTCCAAA
Organism: Marmota monax; assembly: GCF_021218885.2. Classification (NCBI taxonomy): domain Eukaryota; kingdom Metazoa; phylum Chordata; class Mammalia; order Rodentia; family Sciuridae; genus Marmota; species Marmota monax. Next base: position 24,061,898 of record NW_026692781.1, read on the forward strand.
CATTTAAAATTGGTAGAAAGGAAGTAGGTCTTATATAGTACTCAAGCATTCTGTGCTGCTTGAAATCCGTTTTAGCTCTTTTTATCTTGCCATCTTTAATAGAACATTGCCCTTTGCTCCTTAACTGAGAGCCAATGCCATAGTGTCTTTTTAGAAGAGAAATAAGGAGGGGAGGAATGTGCTATAAAGAGGAAGTGGAACATCAGAATTGGAAACACACGCAGCAGGCAGTGGATTTTCCCAGCACATGCCTTTTGCCCTGACAGTAGCCTTTTACAGACGACATTCTTCCTTAGGGAAGTGTCAAGGGTCTTTCTTTACAGTATCCTCTGAGATCATCAAGTTTCTGAACTCTGTGGGAACACACATTCCACATGATTTCTGTGCTCACAGGGGAAGTGAACTGGTTTGGGCGTCAGTATAAAAAGGGAATAGAAATGGCATTTTTCCTGGGGGTGGAATGGAGAGGGGTGCTGGGCAGGAGGTATAAGACCTTGACCAAGAGTGACTACCAAGGGCAGGAGCAGAATGGAGTTTACCATTTGGCATCGTGACTTGTTTATGGACTTCTCAGAATGCTCCTGGGCAAGTGGAAAAGTCAATATTGGCTTTTTTGTGTTTCTGAGATAAGAATTTGAAGACCAAAAGTTCTGCCTTGTTTAATGATTTCAATCCAGGACACCATTTGGGGTCTTCCAGGGCTATGTTAGAGGTGACAGTGACTTTAGTCTCCTTTTGCCAATAAATATTCCTCCATTGGATATTATAGAGGTTTGCCTTTTGAGGGGAGGCAGACACTTGGTCTGCTGAGTTCTTTCACAGGTGATCACCTTCCAGCCAAGCAGCTGAGAAGCGCCATGGTAGAGGAAGAAAGATGCTCTGTAGCTTTGTGCTGTTCAGCCTTTTGTCAGCTGGCTTTTCATTTTTCAGGACCTCCTTCTTCAGTTCATATTTTATTAAGCCCAGGGCTGATGCAAGGCAATGTATTAGACACCTTTCAGAAGCGCTAAAGGAAATCCACCATGCCTCCAAAGACGGTGCTGCAGGGCCAATGGGTGTGCCTGGAGAGTGGATGCTGGTGAAATGAAGAAAATGACTGTGACAGCTGTGGTGGCCCCGGCAGGGCGACACATGCTGCCAAGGCAAAAGCTGCAGACAGACAGAGGCTAATGAGTGGAAGGAAACTGAACACGAATGCCAGCTCCTTCCCTGGCTTTGATTTTATTTCCATCAACCTGTGATGATGTGAAGAAGTTAAGGTCTAGGATCCTGAGGTCCAAAAAGTGGTGGTGTATCAAGTGCCATTCTGTGGGGAAGCGTTTAAATAACTGGCTGCATTGACACGTGGCGAGTCTTTGTCACTTCCCACTCTCTTCTCTCTACACCTGGCAGCATCCCTTCCTCATCCTGTGTCCAGTATGGCTGTTATCTCACTCCCTTTCATGCATGTTTGCATTTTATCAGCCCTGCTGGACAAGCAAGGCTAAGTCCCCAAATTTATTCTTCATATTGTGTCATGCGATATTGATGCTGCTCTTTGTGTGTGTGTGTGTGTGTGTGTGTGTGTGTGTGTGGTTCTGGGGATTGAACCCAGGACCTCATGCATGTGAGGTAAGCACTCTACCTACTGAGCTATATCCTCATCCCCTTGATGCTGCTCTTTATGAAGTGCTGGGTGCGTGCTCCATGTCAGGCCTTACCCTGTGTGCCATTTAATCCTCATCACTTGCCTATAGAGGGTGGTACTTGTGGGTGAGGGATTTGATTCACTTGCCCTGAGATCAAGCTCCTCATGTGTTTTCAAAACAACACACTGCCACCAAAAGGTAGAGTATACTATGAAACGTTGGGCCACTTTTATGGAGTTGGTTTTAAAGAGCTAAGGGGAGTATCCACCTGCGAGGGAGCTTCCTTCCTTCCTGGCTTGTTTCCTTTGTCTCCTGGGTCAGGGTTCCTGTGAGTGCCCTTGGCTGTCCATAGCTAGGGGAATGGGTTGAACTGTTTCTCACATTTCTCTTTCTCTTCTGGGTCTTGTGCTTGACTCCCCAGTCCGCCCGAGAGAGAGAGGAGCCAGTCCCTTTCTGGTGATCCTTCAATCCCCCCACTTCCTGTGTCTTCTGCATGCTGTATTTGTAGGGAGTTCATCTGATCTGGTCTTCAGTTGGCCTGTGAGTAGTGTGCTGCTGGGCATCCAGCAGGAGCTCAGGGGCTAATGTGAGAACTGATTAGTGTGAGTGGCCTCTGCAGGATTGGGACTTAGGGGACTTTGGACAAGGTTCGGTTTGAAATGTATAGTCTTCCAAGACAGCCAGTTTTAGATATTATAGTCTGAAAGAAAGAGAAAATTGACATTCTTCCTTCACTTATCAAATAAACAACAACACTGAGCTGCTAAAAATACCAGGTGCTTGTCTTTCCTTGATATCCCAGAGGGGCCTAAGAGGAAGCCAGATCTCTGCCTTGCAGGGACTTTGAGTCCAGTCCTGTGTGGACTATAGAGGCTCTGAGATTACACAGATGGCTTAATTTTGCTGTTAACACAGAAATGCAATTTAGTTTTTCAAGTATTTAAACTTGTTAAAAGAAGGAATTGGATGAGTGGGTTTGATCAGTGCATGCTATACGCATGTATGAAAATATCACCCTGGACCCATTAATATGTACAATTAATGTGTAGTAATAAGAAATGTTGGAGTAGGAACATAGCTCAGTGGTAGAGCACCTGCCTAGCATGTGATGGGGGAAAAAGAGTTTTTAAACAATTTAATTGAGCAGATTATTATTATTTATTAATTTTGTTGTAGTATATGTATGCATCATTTACATACTCTTTTCACTGGTTTTGTGAAGGCATTTTCAAGCACTGCAACCAAAAACATAAAAATAAATACACATGTGTGTACACACACACACACACACACACAAACTCCAAAGAACCTTGATTGCAAGATTTCTGCTGGCCCCACTTTGTTTTCCAGTGTACAACTGAGAGGGAACCTCCTTCCTTCCTGGCTTATTAAATTGCATATTATTAGACCCTGCAGTGTTATTTGTAGTGCTCAGATTGCAAATATGCTTGGTTCCTAACTGATCATTTTTTCTCTTGAAAGTGCTTTAGAAGGATAGCCTCTGTTGCATTCATTTTTGATCCGCTCCCTCATTGCCTTTCGGAATAGCTTCATTTTCATGAACATTGATTGGGCTTTATGCCAATTTGCATGGCTACTGAGTTTTGCAGTCCTCATGTAATCTACTTACCAATTCTAATAAGGACCACAGTTTTGACTTACTCCTGATATGTTGAGTTCTCTAGGAAAAAACCTCACTTGCCTGAAATCTTCAGGTTTGGAAAGGATTCACAAAAGTATATCAACTGCCACATTGGTTCAGATTCAGCTTATTTCTTTAGTATTCTATTGGGACAGAGAAGCAGAGTTAGATTCTTTGATGTCAGCTTTATTAGAGTTTAGGGATATCGCTTGAACATCCATAATTGCAATATTTCTTAAAAACCTCTCATGCATATATTTAAATTCATCCTGAATTGTTTATTTTTATCCTTTGTTCTATGTATTTCACACCTTCTTTAAAGATAGAACTTGATTAAATTGGTGTTTTGATTTCAAATCCTCTAGTTCTAGAATGGTAGAATGTGAAGTTGTTAATTCCTTCATTGTCCTTGAGACTTGCTCAGGTTCAAAGTTAACAGGGAAGGATCATCGGAGCTTGACCACCAACTCTTCCAACTTCTCACTGCTTCCCCAAACCCTCTAAATCCAAGCTTAGTGTCTGTTTTTCTAATAGCTTCCTTTTGACCAACTCCTCAGTTTTGTTAATAGCCTTCTCATCATCTTGAATATGGATTGCCATCATGAATATGGAGACCCACCAACTGCATTTTCTGTGACCCTTACATCCATCCAGTCTGTCACTGTTTATCTTGTCGTTCCCTTAAATATTTATATTCAAACTCTGAAGCCCTATCCTGGTTTCCATCTTTAAAGGACTGGGCTACTAGAGTGCAGCACTGCCCACAGTTGGTTGTTCCATGAGAAGTCAGTAGGTTAGAAAATCTAAAACCCATAAAGTTAGTAGGTGTTGGTGTGAAAAGGGTTCTTTGGCCAAGTACATGTTGGAATTGCTGGGTTAAATGGTGTTTCAAGGTTAAATGGTGTTATTTATTTCAATAAATAACATTATACACCCATCAGAGTGAAATGGTTGGAATTGGTGTGCAGCATGTCTTCTCATGGTCTTTATCCGTGACTGTGCAATATGAATTTCCAAGAGAGAGTTAAATTGTATTGGTATGCTCTATCTCATGTCACCACTGTACACCTCTTTGGGGGGATCAATTTCTAGATAACATTACTATTTGTCACTTCATTGTGTCATTTTATATCCCTTACTCTCTGACTTTCTATGAGGATTTCCTATATGAGCCATGCTTGGTTCATTCTCAATTGTGTCTGATTTTTTTTTTTTTTAACCTTGTTCTTCTGGATCTTTCCTTCACCCTGAAAGTCCCTTTCCACTTATCACGTGGACACTTTTTTTTTTTTTTTGGATACTAGGGGAATGAACGCAGGGTTACTTAACAGTGGTAAGTGACAGAAGAGCAAGAACACCATGTGTGTTTGTATGTGTGTGTATGCACGTGTATTTACTTTTATGTTTTTGTTTGCAGTGCTTGAAAATGCCTTCACAAAACCAGTTACTTAACAGTGAACCACATCCCCAGACTTTTTTTTTCACTTTGAGATGGTCCCACTAATTTCCTGAGGCTGGCCTTGAACTTGCCATCCTCCTGCCTCAGCCTCCTGAGGTGTGCACCATCTTTTTGTACCCAGTTTTGTTCCCTTCTTCTTTCCATGTTTCCCTAAATATGGTGTTCTTGTTCTTCTGAACTTACAGTGCTGTTTGACAAATTAAAAAAAGAGAAATATTTGAAACACAATAAAATACTGAAAATAATATTATACACCCATAGGAGTGAAATAGTTGGAATTCACAAAAAGTGCCATTTTCCATATTCATGACAATTGGTGCATCTCCGGGCATGTTCCACTTTTCTTTCCCCATTAACAGTTTAACTTGTTCTCAAGCTTGTTGCTTGTGCACCCCTACCCCCGCTTGTGTTATTGGAATTTCATTGCATTTAAATGGAAATTCAGGGAAAATTGATATCTTTATGGTTTCATAGCTTTTCATCTGCAAACTTGATAACCCTTTCTTTATATTTAGGACTTTAATGTCCTTCAGTTAAATTTGTAATTTTATGTGTCAGAGTCTTTTCACATCTTTTGTTAGATTTATGCCAAGGTGCTTTATGTTTTTTGTGGTCTTTGTGAATGGATTAGGTTAGTACATTTCTAATTGGTGTTTCTGATGCACAAGAAAAGGATTGATTTTTGTATTCATAAATGGCTCTTGATTGATGAAGTTCACGTCTAAACATATGTTTGCCATGGAAGCCTGAAGTCAGATGGCATTTTAATAGAGCATGAAATAATTAAACCTGTATTGGAAATGTCACAATTTAATTTTAAAATTATATTCAGTATGCTTATAGAAGTAAGGAAGGGCAACTTTTAGTTATTTAAATGCATTCATTGATTCATTCATGAAATATTTGGCTTCCTACTATATCCTAGTGTGCAATATTTAATGGTGATGTGGATGTGGTTTCTGCTTTCATGAAGTATGAGGGGAGAGAGACAGTACAGAGGTGAATGCACATCAGTGTATTTTCATGAATTGGGAGGGATTCTCTGAAGGAAGAGGATGGGATAAAAAGAGAGATGGGTAGAGGGGAATTTAGATTGGGCTATGGGGGGGGGCATGTTTGAGTAAATGTGCATTCATGCAGTTACCAGAAAGATGAGTTGGTGTTAGAGGGAGAGTTGGAAGGAAGAACCTTCCAGAGAGTGAAAAAGAGGACCCAGATCCCTGGCACTCTGTTCTTAAAGGTAGATTGATGGGAACTTTAGCAATCAATGACTCAGATCAAGTTATTACTTCTCAGTAAATCATCAGATTGGTATATTTAATAGTATTTAAATTATGCAACATGGAGATATTTCTTTTTGCTCAGTATACCTTCCTCCCTGAAATGAAACTGCTGAAATAAGAGAGAACTGATCCTATGATGTGGCTTGAACACAGGATTTACAAAATACCATCTCCTCTTTTTTTTTTTAATTTTTTTAATTTTTTATTGTTGGCTGTTCAAAACATTACATAGTTCTTGATATATCATATTTCACACTTTGATTCAAGTGGGTTATGAGCTCCCATTCTCCTCTTGAATACAGACAGTTTCCTTTGACTATGGGGTTTTTTACTCTTTTTTTTTTTTTTTAATACTAGATATTGAATCCAGGGGTGCTTTACCACTTAGCTACATTCCCTACCCTTTTTATTTTTTATTTGGAGACAGGTCTTACAAAGTTCATTAGGGCCTTGATAAGTTACTGAGGCTATCCTCGAATTTGCGATTTTCCTGCCTCAGCCTCCTGAGTCACTGGAATTACAGGTGTGTACCATTATGCCTAGCTGTTTTTTGACTTTCTGCAGCATGAAAGCAGTAAGTATTCAGCAGAAACTACTTTGGATCTTGGATTTTGCTCGTTCCTAGGCTGACTATTTGTGGCACATTACTTTGTCCAGATGCTGGGCAGTGGCAGTGTACCTCCGCTCCCATTCAGCCATGGGATCTCCAAGATTAACAACCAGTGCTCCACCCGGGCCTGAGTTGCTAAGCTACAGGGTTCTGTAGGTTAGATGTATTCAATGCATATTTTCCATTTAAGATGGGTTTATCAGGATGTAATCTGTTTGTAAGTTGAGGAGCACCTGCACTCCCTCTGCCATTGCCACTGAGTATTAGTGTCTGTTGGACATTTGAGCGTCCTGCTCAGCACCTTCCTCCTGGGCTTGGCACTAATGGATTGTGGAAGCCAATCTGCCTTTCCTAGAAGGTGTCTTGTTTGGGCAGGCCCACCAATGGCTCTTCCAGTCTCTCATTTCTTCCCTTTTCTTCCCTTCCACCCATTAAACTCTCAGCGAGGGCTGGCTTGACCTCAGGGTGGGTGAGTGGGAGGGAACATGTGTTACACACTCCCTGTCCCACCTGGAAGTCCTGCTATTCTTGGTCATCAAGGGGCAAATGCATCTGAACCCTCCACTGAGATGAGCCCTCTTTAGTGAGAAGCAGTGTGGTACACTGGTTATGGGCTAGACACTGGATTAAGTATTTTTTTTTTTTTTTTTGGTACCTGGGATTGAACCCAGGGGTGCTTAACCACTGAATCACATCTCCAGCCCTTTTTTGTATTTTATTTAGAGACACTCTTACTGAGTTGCTGAGGGCCAGACCTTACTGAGTTGCTGATACTGGCCTTGAACTCTAGATCTTCCTGTTTCAACCTCTTGAGTCTCTGGATTACAGGCGTGCACCACTGTGCCTGGCAAAGTATAAGTTTTGAAACTTGACTTTTCCGCCAGTGTTAGTAACCTGCGTCCTTGGGCTTATAGCTTATTCTGTGCCTGCTTCCATTTCCTTGTTTGCAAAATGTGCGTAATGATAGAACCTTCTTTGGGTTGTAGTAAGGATTAAATGAGCCAACATATGTGTAGTCCCTAGACTGATTCCTGCACAGCAAAAGCACTCAGCATAGGTGTTATTACTACTGCTCAGTCTTTCCTGAGAGTGGATTCCCTCTCCTCCAACCGAGTATCACATCTTCCTGAATCCAAGCAGTGCATATAGTAGTTTATGACTGATGTGGGATTCCAGCTTCTCCCTTGGCAAATAGGTAGGAAGAAAGGTGGCCAAAAAAAAAAAAAAAAAAAAAAAAAGATCAAAGTGTTAACTGTGGTTGTGTTAGGGTAGTAGATTGAGGTGACTTTTACCGTTACTGTCCCTCTGTTTTCTAAATCGTTACTCCACTCCTTGCTCCGTTTAGTCCCCTGTCTTTCTTCTTGCTAACATGATGCACACATTTCTTCCATACAGAATAAAGAGTAGGAGATTTCTTTACTTGCTGTCGTGGGAAACTGACGTACACATTAAATTCGATTTCTTCCTGTTTCATGGTCAATAGATAACTTTTCAGCCCTTAAAATCTAACTTGCTTTTAATGGACTTACACCTTAATTAATTTACAAACTAACTAATGAACTCTGGGGGGTCTGTGGCCTTCTCAAAGCCCCAGGCATTGGGGGAACAGGGAGGCTGAAGAAGAGGGAAGGTTGAGAGGCTGCTGCCTTTGAACTTTCCCCCTTGGCCTGTTTTGCCTAGGGTTGTCTGTGTTGCTGCCATCTTGGTGTGTGTCAGGAGTTTGAAACTTTTCCAAACTGGAAGAACAGAACTCTGGAATATTACCAGAATACATTTCTACAAAGAAACCATGTCAGATTTGACCAATTTCCTCAAAAGCTCATTGATTCTAATGATGTCCATGATAAGTTCAGTGAGCATTCTGGCTTTCTTTTCATGCTCCCTTCTTTATAACTGAGAGAGAAATGGGCTTTCCTGCAGCTTGTTTGTTTACAGGAATTTATTCTTGAGCAGCGGCATTCTATAAGTACCTCAGTATTATCCTGACATAGAATTCAAAGAAGATGTGTGGGTTGCAGTTGTGTTGCTTGGCGTCAGCGGAAGAGCTGTTTGAGAAATATTGCTAATTTCAGGAAGATTGCACAGTTGAGAGCATTTAGATAAATGAAAGGAGGTGCTTGTTCTCTTCCCGTGTGTTATACCATAATTTTGTGATTTTTTTAAATCTCTAACTGCCAATGCCCAATTTGAATGTAACAAACATATTTATGATAGTTCTTTCTCTGCTTTAAGGAAGCCTGGTGTACTTGCAGTAAAATTTGAATTTATAGAATGGGCATAATTAGAATAGTACCTTTCAAAAGTATTTGTCTCAGGAATTCTTTAAATTGGAAACAGTATGTACCCCTCTTGAGGGCAGCAGTTGGAGGAGGGTCTGTATGTGTTGCTCACTGGGTTTTGTTGAGGAGCTGCATAGGTGCTGGTGAGAACCTCCTGGACTCTAGGATGTGATACCTGACACCTCTCCACTCTGGGTCAGACAAGATGCCCCTTCCTTACCCCTCGGGCAGCCAGCCTGTCAGGCATCTGATGTGGCTGCTTCACCTTCTCTCTGGTTTGGCTTCCAGCTTTACAATTGTTCTCTTGGCAGCAGCTTGTGCATGGTGATCTTTTCCTGTGAGAACAGTTAATAACCGCGGCAGATGTTGGGAGCCCAGTTCTGCAGTTGTGCAGCTGTTTATATGTCCAGTTGGAGTTCTTGAAATAATTAGTCAATTTTGAGGCTCTCATGCTGAGAGCTCCAAGTATAATAGGATTTAGGGGGAACCTTTTTTAATGGGCTCTTGTATTGATACTGCAACAGATGCAGCAGGGAGGCGGGGCAGCAGCTGAAGGGACACAGGACTTCCCTAGTTGTCCCGAAACCAAGCCACTCAGAGAGTACAAGAATACTAGAATGCTCTTTTGGATATTTTGTATTAGAGGATACTTTTAAGAACTTTATAAAAAGGTTTGGAAAATGGAATTGAAAAGGCACTCATGAATCTGTTCTCTTAAAATATAGTCACTTCTGAATAATCCTTTCCAAAGCTTTCTGTCTGCACGTTTAAAAATGTGGTTGTAATCATAGAGGACATTTTCCATAATGCTGTATAGTTTTAAAAAATGTTTTTACTTGAAATTGTACATATTTGTGGGGTACACAGTGATGTTTCAGTGTGTATGATATTTGTACACAGAGTAACGATCAGATCATCACCTCAAACATTTGTCCTGTGTTTATGTTGGGAAGACCGCCTGAGTTTTGAAATGCATTTCATAGTTGTATATTTTTCCACTGAGCACATGGTTTCTGAAACATCCCTTTCTTACTGGGCATTTGAATTGCTTCTGCCACTTTGCTGTTGTAAATAATCTGTGGATGAATCTTTTGGAACTTATAACCTTTTCCGTATTGGGTAATTTTCTGTCAGTAGATATTGAGAGTGGGATGATTGGGTTAAAGGTGGTTATGGAGATTTTGCACCCCTCTTTACTCATGGGGTGGATGGCCTGAGTGGATCGGGGTGCAGGAGAGTTGGAGTGTGGGACATTGCCCAAGTTTTTGGCTTGTGAGATATTGGCAGTGGTTGGTATGGATAGGTCTGCATGTGAGGAGGTCACTTTGGGATATGGAGCCTCCAGGCAGTGAGGGAGGTATGGAGCTTGGGGAGAAGCCCAGGCCTTGGGTCCTGGTCAAGGTTTTGTGGGCCTTCAGGGGTGACTGAAGCTGTACATGCTGTTAGGATCACTTAGTAGAGGGAGAAGAGACAGGGGATGATAGAACCCAGGGGAACATTGATTTGTGAGAAGAAGGGGAGGGAGAAGTCATTAAGGAAAGTAGGGACTAGCCAGAGTGGCAAGTGGATGATCAGGTGTAAATGGCCACATAAAAGCCAGGTGGGCTAGAGTTTAAAAGAGGGAGCTGAGTGGGCAACAGACAGGTGGTGACATTTATTAGAGATGGTCTAGTGGCATGTGCTGAGTGATAAGAGCCCAGGACGGATGGCAGCTGTCAGTGGTAGGCTGTGGATGAAGAGGCTGATAGGCACTTTGGTGTGTGAGGTTGCTGGGGCTGCCATAACTGGATCCCACAGACTGAGCAGCTTCAAGAGCAGTGATCTGTTTTCTCACACTCCAGAGGCTAGACTTTCAAGACCAAGGTATCAGCAGGATTGGTTTCTTCTGAGACCTCTGGTTCAGGGTGATGATGGCTGCCTTCATGTGGTGTCCTCTCGTGGCCACCCCATGTTTTGTCTATCTGTGTCCTACTCTCCTCTTATAAGGGTCCATTCTAATCACCCCATTTTAACTAAGTTAGACTTCACAGGGCCTGTCTCAAAGATAGTACATTTTTGAGGTAGTGTAGTGAGGGCTTCAACTATGAACCTTAAGGGGACACAGTCCAGTGACCCACTGGTCTCCCTCTTTGCCCCATGCCCATCCGTCCCTCACCGCACCCTGACACTCCACTCCTTGGGCGTTGGTAGCCTGTGTTCTGCATCTCTGCCTGGCCTCTTTGTTTGTGTCCTGGTTTGTAGGACCAGGGCCTTGGGCTCTTCATGGAATCAAGTTCATCTGCCTGTTCAGCTCCCCTCAATCATAACTCAGTCTCCTGTAGCTCCGTATTTGCTCTTCCAGTCATAACATTCGCGTCAGATGGATTCTGTACCGTTTTATTTGAGGATGTGGATAAAACCATGTGTAGTCCTTCCCTTAGGGTTGCTCTTATTACGTCTGTCAGCTCATGGTTGAATCCAAACAAAGTAAAACAGAACATAGTGGGACATTGATTTAGGTCAAGGTTCAATAAAAATTTATGTTTCAGTATACCTTATATTTCATAAATAAATGTTTTTCTCCCCAGAATTTGGTTTTGGATTCATTTTGGTTTAAGACCTACTTTGGTTAAAATAAAACTTAGTGGGTAAATATCCAAGTAGAGTCTGGGGGCAGAATTATTTCAGCGGGAATGGTATCACTGCCTTTTCCCCAGATGTGTATTTATTGAATTAAAGCTACACGGAGTTTAAGATTATCACATTTGATGCTGTGCAAAGAAACTTTACACGCTTGATATTGATGAAGGGGTCAGGGTTGACTTTTGAGTATATGTTAAACTGTGTTTAGTTGTTTTGGGTTTCTGGTTTGTATATGTTTACCTGATTTTGGTTGTTTTGGGGTTTCTGGTATATATGTGTGTCTTAGTCCATTTTCTGTTGCTATAACAGAATACCTGAGACTAGGTAACTCATTCCCAAAAAGGCCTGTTAATTTAGCTCATGGTTCTGGAAGTTTAAAGGGCTGACATCAATATCTACTCGGCTTCTGGTGATGACTTCATGGCAGAAAGTGAAGGCATTTGGACACATGTGGAAGAGAGAGGGCACAAAGGAGCTCTCCTGCCTTATAACATCTTGCTCTAGAGAGAATGAATCTATTCTCTTGAGAACTAATTAATGTGAAAGAGATTAATCCCTCTCATGACCTAATCACCTTAAAGGCACCACCTCTCAATATTGTTACATGGAGGATTTAAGCTTTAATGTGAGTTTTGGTGGGGACAAACCATATTCAAACTATAACAATGTATCATGGTGTTTGTCACAGTAGGCTATCGAAATATATCAAGATAATTTCTACATGAAAGATCTTATTTTATTTATTTATTTGCTTATTTATTTATTTATTTATTTATTGTACCGGGAATTAAACCAGGGGCACTCAATCACTGAGCCACATCCCTAGCCCTTTTTAAAAATATTTTATTTAGAGACAGGGTCTTGCTGAGTTTCTTAGGGCCTCACTGAATTGTTGAGGCTGGCTTTGAACTTGTGATCCCCCTGCCTCAGCCTCCCAAGCCACTGGGATTTACAGGTGTGCACCACCATGCCCGACAGTCTTATTTTATTTTGAAGAGACTGAATGGGAGGTTTCTAAAAGTATATAAATCGAGGATGTATCAACTCCTTGGCTACTTAGGATAGAAGCACCCAGCTTTCTCTGGGGACCTTCATTCTTTCAGAATATGACTTTCCCTGTTGAGAGGAACGTTTATCTTTGTTGACGGTTTTAAAGGTGTACAGTTTTGAAGGACAAAACTAAAATGTTAAGTGTTTACTAGTGACGTGTTTAGTCTTTCAGCCTTGTGGAAAGAAGTAACCTTGGGCTCTTGACTCCATGGCTGACTGTAGGTTTGTAGTGTTATTTTTGTGCTTCCTTTAGTGACTTCAGCACTTAGGACTATACATTTGGAAGGGGATCATTATGGTAGTTGAATATATAGTTTGAAAAAACAACCAAATTTTGAACCTGGCAACACAACAGTACTCCACATTGTTAAATTATGTGGGTGCACAGTCTTAGACACAGCACAAGCTTATATGGCACTGCAGACAGGCTGGATTAGTTGGTGTGCTCTTTCCCTCTGAGGAGTGTGAGTGATGCCCATCACACACTGGCCCTGGTGTGTGCTCACCTCTTCCCACCAGATGGGGTGTACGTGTATCCAGACTCATCTGCTTACTCCCAAACCTGTGCATGCCAGTTGTGCTTATTCTTACAGTTTAATATAATGATCTTACATATGTGTTCAGGCAGAATAGTTGTTTCTGTGAAAATCTATTTGAATGTTCTGGAAACTACCTGATGAGATTGAACTTGATTGAAGCCAATCTTGGAGCAGCTTGAGGTAACTCTAAAGGATTTGAGGGATCATAACATAAAATATTCTAATATGGTCTGTCATTCAGAATTCTGATTCTGTACAGCCCAAGAATCTTAGGGTGGAGAAGGTGGTGGCTCTGCTCTGTGTTGTCCATATCCTGCGGGATGCAGCCCCCTCTGGACATCTGGGACTGCTGCTAAGAGGGAAGGACTGCTGCCGTGCACTCACGAGCCACATACCTGAGTTCACGGGGCCTTTGTGAAGGGGGTCACTGTCTCCCACACCTCGCTCCCCAGGTGCCTTGGCGGTCTCACTGTTTTTTAGAGAGATTTGGACCTGGAGGGGGATGCCTTTGAGGATGGCTTGTGAAAGCACCAAGCACTACAGTCAGTGGACACACCCAAAGAAAGGGAAGATAGGCAAATAAATGTGTGTTTATGGGGCTTAATTTAAAAAAATGTTTAAGCCAGGTGTGGTGGCACATTCTGGTAATCCAGCAACCCAAGAAGGCTGAGGCAGGAGAATTCCAAGTTTGGGGTGAGCATTAGTGATTTAGCAAGACCCTGTCTCAAAGTAAAAATAAAGAAGGCTGGGGATGGCGATCCATGGTGAAGTGCCCCTGGGTTCAATATCCAGTACTAAAAAAAGAAAAAGAAAAAAGTTTAGGTGCGTATAATTCATTTTAGGCCTTCCAAATTTAACCTTTTAAAAAAAAAATCACGCAAGCTCTTCATCCTTGTGCATGTAGATAAGAGGGCCTCTGATTTTTAAGCCCTCCTATCCCTTTTCACCTTCCATCAAATCAGTTTCCCACCTTTTATGACAGATTTGTCTGTAACTTCTGGGGTATTGCATGTATGAGCTATTAGATCTGTGCTCCAGTTGAATTCCCTGTTGCTAGTTTGTGTAGTGCCTTTTTTGCAGTCAGGTCCTCATTGACCCCCTGGGCTGGTCTACTTTGACGCAGTGTGCAGTGTGAACAACTATACAGAGCACTTCTTCTCCCTGTGTTTAGTCACTCTACCAACAAATTTAGATATCCCCTCATACTTTCTTTAAATTTTTAATGTCTCTGCTCTACTTTAGATATGAAACATACCCCAAGAGGCCCATGTATTACAGGTTTGGTTGCCAGCCCTATAGCACTATTGGGGTGGGGGTGGAACCTTTATGAAGTGGGGTGTAGTGAAACAAGCTGGGTCTTTTTAAGTGTGCTCTGGAAGGAGATATTGGGACCCTGGGCATTTCTGTTTCTCCCTTTTTGTCTCCTGGCCATCATGAGGTAGAGGGCCCCCTCCACCATGAACACCCACCATAAAGTACTGTACCACTGCAGACCCAGATCAATAGGACAAAGCAACCATGGACGGAACCCTTTGGAACCATGAGTCAAAATAAACCTTTCCTCTGTTTAAGTTTATTGTTTTAGGTGTTTTGTCACAGTAGCAGGAAGTTGACTAACACAGACTCTATCCCTGATGAAAGCTGTTTTGGTGTCTCCCCATCATCTGTATGTGATGGCTGTCCTCAGTTTTATTTTCTATCACACTATCACCAGTCTAACTTGTTGCCATCCCAATGCACTGCCATCAGGTAAGGACTGTAGCATAGAAAAAGTAGATAAGGTTGTACAGTGTTTCCTTCCCCACCCTGTACTCTAAAGCTGTAAGCTGTGTAGTTCAGACTCCCAGTCTGGCCTCAGCTCACCTGTCACCCAGCTTTGTTGCCCACCAGGTCCCTATTTAACTGTCCTCTGCTGCTATTTTGCCTCGTCACCATTTTCTGAATGATTTATATTTATTTATATTTATATATATTTATATTTATGCTTTCAGGTTTTTTTTTTTTTTTTCCTCTTTGACATATCCTACTTATCCTTCAACGTCAGGGTCAAGTTTTACCTCTTCAGCCATTCTTCTCAGATCCTCCTTTGCTAGAACAACCACTCTACCTCTAAACATGATGTTGATTGTATTCCTCATTCTGAAGTGAATCAGCTGCCATGTGTAAGCACCAGTTTTACTGCTCATCTTGCTCTGAAGTATTTTCTTTCTCCACCTAGATTGCAATTGCAGGAAGCAGTGGAGCTACATGCCTCCCTTCTCCAGGGTCCTGTGCAGACCAGGTGCCCCTTCAGAGCCATGGGTTGTGGATAGAGGCGAGTCCAGCATGGTTAATCATACAGTCCTGGGTGGAAGCAAAGGCCACCTCTTCCTAGCCTCAGGATATTGACCTACTTTCCCTGTCTTATCTGTGTGCAAAATATTTGTTGTACTTAATGTGTTCTCCTGTCACAACGAATGTTTGTCTCTTCTTTTCATATGAGCTGAGTGCCGAAGTGCTGGTTAAATCAGTGGAAAGAACAATGGGGAAGAAAAATTGGTAAGCTGTTTTAAGTTCTAAACCAGAGGGACAATATATTTATGTCATTTAGAAAGGACTCTAGTTTTCCCACCTACCCACCTACCTATCCACCTACCTGTCGAGAAACATTCTGAAGGGTACTACTGTCAATTTTGAGTTCTGAGTATTTTGATTTGCTGATTTATTGTCTTTTGATATATTTTGAGGATGCTTTATGGATAAACTACTTGTAGAGGGAAATAACTTTTCTTAATTAGGATTTTACGATACAGTTCACTATTGAACATTTTATTTCTTACTAAAATGTCCCTGGGGAAGTTTGGCTCTTTACATGATCATGTTAAATAACTTTAAAAATGGATTTTTGTGTAACTTTACAAGTTAATAACAAAGTATGTGTTGTATTCAAGGGGAAAAACGTATGTGGTATTTTTATGTATGCTTGCTTGTATAAATATGTGAAATAAAACTGCTGTAACATGTAACAATGTTAGCACATTCTCTCGTGCAGCTGAGTTTGTGTTTTTTTTCATTTTAATTTAGTTAACATTTACAAATGTAAATTGGTAAACAGAAATTTTGGTGAACATTTGATGTGTGACTTTTTATTTATGGTGTATCTTATATGTGGCTTGGTGTATCTCTTCATAAATACTACAGAGTGCATGTAGAGATAAGTAAGAATTAGAATATCTTTGATTTTACATTAAGTAATGCTTTCAACATTAAAAAAAAATAACCAATTAGAAATCAACACAGAAAAATCTTCCAGATTCTAACATGATTGTTGATTTTAATCAGCTTAGGTAAAATAGCTCACTACAGCAATTTAGCTATTTTCTTTAAAAATTCTTTTTAAATGACAGTAGTTTTGCCTCTACAGTATCAGGGTCTTCTTGGGAACATCTTAACTATTTTTGTTTGATCACTTCTCAACCCATAAACATTCATGAAATCCTAATGTAAATGTCTAAACATCTCTCCCTTTGTTTACATAGTTTCTTAGACTTTATTTTTGTAGCTAACTGCTTGAGAAAGCCTCTGAATTTGTATTATTTCAAAGAACTTTTTTCTTAACCCTGAGTACAAAAGCATTGCTGAAGTATGCTGTTGAGTAACCACGTCCTTCCCTTCCTTTATGTACATAGATTTTTAAACATGTGATTGTTAGACCCCTTGTTGCTTTCATAAGTAGGTGAATATTTTAAAATAGCCAGTTCCGTTTTGCAGCTAACCATGTACATAATTGTAAGAGAAGGCTTTCACATGTGTCTCTTTGGCTTTACTGAGGAGGGGGGTCCTGTTGACGATCTGCGTTTTTTCTATGCTACATATGGTTAGACCTTTAATACATTTTTTTTTTTTTTTTCTGATGGTGAGGTCAGAACAAAGTGGGCTGCTTTCCTTTGCCTCTGAGAAAATGTCACTGAGAAAGATTCTTGTGGACTGGCATTTGCTGGCTTTTTGTTTTTTAACATGCTTTAGAACCTCATAAGATAGGAACTTAGTCTTTCCAGAAGCAAGTCTTTTTTTTGTTGTTGTTGACTCAACAGTAAGGGAAACTGGGATGAGATATGAGGAGCTGACGCATTACAAACTTTTTGGGGGAAACTGAGGCTCAGAGGTGTCAGTGTGCCCAGGTCTCATTGCCCAGCTGGGTCTGCACTGCGATCTTCTGAGTTTTGGTGGGGGAAGCACTGGGATAGTTTCTTGACTTCTGCGGGCTGCTGCAGAATGCCACAGCTGCTGTGTCCTCGAGGGATAACCTGCTTCCTTCCTTGGATCAAGAAGAGAGCACTCAACTCAGTACATTTCTTTCTGTTGACCCTGGAAAGAGCCTGAATGATACAAAGGCCCATACTTTTAAAGAAGGGAGTCATATGCCCTAGTGTAGTGGGCTGTCGTATGTGAGTATGTGAGTATCTTTGTTCAGCCAGTTGTCTTCAAGATCTGATGTGGAGTGGCCCCTCGCCCCAGTGGTACAGAAAACCCTATGTGAGCGCCTCCAGTTGGATTTAATTTTAAAGAGCACATGCCTTGAGTGGTTGGATGATCTGATCAGGTATAACGAGGATAGAAAGAATGACTCTACTAGCAGAGGGAGCGGGCAAGCAAGGGACAGGAGGACTTTGGTGAGGATGTTAGCTTGAGGAAGAAATAAGATTTGGACCCTCTGATTAATAAGTTGATCCATTTGGAAAGGAAGTTGGTTTTCCCCTGGTAGCTGTATTCAATTTAATAATCACTGGTCATTTTCGGTGTCTGTGTACCTGCCAAGGCCAATCAGAGCTGTTGGATGTGCCAGTTACATTTGAACAGTTTTACATTCACCCAGGGGTTCCAGGGTCTCAGGTTTGCCAATCTAAACACATCTGATTTCTTGGAATTTCTTCTTCTTTTTTTTAATCTGCCTCAAGGGAACAAATTGAGAAGTCTGTGGGTTATAATTAGCACATTCTCTCGTGCAGCTGAGTTTGTGTTTCTGCATAGAACAGTGGTTTATAGTTTTTGGCTACCTTGTCCTGCAGGGACTCATAGCCCTTCAGACGTTAGCTCATTGATTCTCATAACATTCAGTATGAGCTGCATAGCATGACTGCAGGCTCCCCCTAAAGTCAGGGCTGCTTGCTGATCCTTCTGGACTTTCTGGGCTTGTGGCATGTGAGAGGTGCCACAGTGGAGTGGGGGCCAAAGAGGGAGGGCTTGACGTGGCTTTCTGATAGACCTTGGAGAGAGATGGCCCTCTTTGAAGTTGCCTTGCTTTTGGGCAGCCATTCCTGCCGTGACTCTGCAGAGCTTCCTTCGGGAAATGACTGTGGGGACGATGATGCTGGCTCTATTTCCTCCTCAGGGAAACCCCATGGAAAGTCTGTTGCCAGTGAGGCAACTCTCTAGGTTATCTGGACACACTTGCCGGAAGACTGGATGGATGAGTAGGTGACACGCTCTTCATCAGGGTCAGAAAAAGAAATGGGAATTGGGACGTGGATTGAACTGACATAGAAGTGAGTTTGCTCTTTCAGTTAGTCTGTGAAACAGTCCGGTGGAACGGATGTTGTCCATCCTGAGTTTGTAGATGAGAATCCTGAATTGCAGAAACGAATTCTCTTGGATTCGAGCCTAAGCTGTGAGGTATTGGTGTGGACCGAAAGGGACCTTCATGGTCAACTGTTGAGACTTCCGTATTGCAAAAGTCAAGCTACTCTTTTTAAAAAAAAACCCTGGGGTATTTGTGAAGAGTTTGACAATTTAGGAGTTAGATTGAAAGGTGTGTGCATAATATAATACATGCTCCAGCCACTTAGGAGGACTTCGTCTTTGCCCTGGCTCTTTCAGAAACCAGATGTGCTGCAGCTCTGGTGTTCCGTGCTTTCTCTTAGAAGGTTTTGCCTGGGTCTGGCTACGGTCTGGCTTCTTGCTCTTTAATGATATGCAAAAATCACATTGGAAACTTTAAATTTTGCTCACATGTCAAAGGAGAGATTTGGTAGCTAGTAATCCAAAACCTTCAATGTTGTTATAGAAGCCACTGTTTTGTTATTTGACTCAAAAGTCCTTTAATTAGTCTAGATGGTATGTTTGTCATACTTTCCATAGTTAGAAAGAAAAAAAAGTCCTGGATGGTATTTTTCAAATCCTCTATCACTGGCCTGTGCCTGGGTCTGAGGGTACATCAGCTCCTAGCTTTTGTTGATAAAGGTCAGGGCTTTTTTCAACCTCCACAGAAGCCAGCCTTGACCTTGATCTTTGGTGGTTCCTGACCCATATCTGGCTCTGCAGAGACACCCTCTGGAGTGTTAACCCTTAGACAACCATAATGTCTAATTAATTGTCCTTCCCACTCACAGGGCTTTTTCAGGATGGAGACAGGCTTTTGGCATATGGCTTCCATTTGCTTTTGTCTGTTTGTTTTCACTCCTTCTTCGAATCTGAATCTGTTTGATTCCATTGTCTGCTAATGTAATGTCCTTTGTCTTATCCAGAGTTTGAACAAAGGCAAAAACATACTCTAGGAATGGCCCCATAGTTGGGCCTCTTCCTTCCCTAATCCAAGATTCTAATGAAAGCCCTCCTACTAGCCATCCATTAAATATTCTTAAAGGAAAAAGCTTTAGAGAAGGTGTGGGGGGAGGGAGACCTTCAGTTTGTAGTGGCTTTAACAATGGAATGCAGGATTGGAAAGTCAGATAACTATAATTTGTGAAGTAATTGCCGTGGATAGACACACCTTATAAGAATTTCTCTTAGCAAGTGTGTTGGTTTGAATGATAATCAGGACCACTTGAATCTTTTCACAAATCCATGTGGGCCCATGCTCTCATATGCTCTGAGCAACCTTGTATATACCCTGTGTGGATCTGTGTGATCTGCTAGCCCCATCTCCTTTTTTTAAAAAATATATTTCTTTAGTTGTTGATAGATCTTTATTTTATTTATTTATATGCGGTGTCAGGCAGTTGCACTACGGCTGAGCCACCCACAGCCCCAGCCC
The DNA here is from genome assembly GCF_021218885.2 of Marmota monax. Lineage (NCBI taxonomy): Eukaryota > Metazoa > Chordata > Mammalia > Rodentia > Sciuridae > Marmota > Marmota monax. The sequence goes on from NW_026692781.1 coordinate 24,082,022, forward strand.
TGCCCCATCTCTCTGAGAACCTTGTGGCTTGAGTAAATTGCCCTGCAGAATCCAGTCTCTGCTCCTCCTGCCCATAGGTTGGTGAATACTGATCAAGTGTCTTGTCTTGGTTCTAACTTGAATCCTTGGTGAAGATGTTCTTGTGTATCATCTGAGACTCTCTGTCTTTGCAGGTTATGATCTGGGCAGTTAGGGTAGAGGTGATGGAAGCAGTGTAGGACAGAAGAATGTACTGGGACTCTCTAATGCTTGTTCATTTACTCTGTACCCCAGAGATTGTGCGCCAGCCATGCTGCCAGGGAGTGGAGTCTTGGTACATTGAGAATCCCAGCCTTCCTCTGCAGGGGAGGGATGGAGAGTCTCATTCCTACAACACACTTGCTAATTGCATGTTGGTATATTAGTGCATTTGGGCTGCTGGGACATAGACTGGGGGCTTAAACAATAGACATTCACTCCCACAGTTCTGGAGACTGGGAAGTGCAAGACCGCAGTGCTGACAGATCTGGTTCTTGGTCATGGTCCTGCAGGCTTGCAGACAGCTGCCTTTTCAGTGTCTCCTCAGGTGGGGGGTGGGAGAGAACCTGAGAACTCTGGTCTTTTTCCTTTTCTTTTAAGGGTCTTAATCCCATTGTGCCCCCGCCCCCCATGACTTCATCACCCTAGTCACCTTTCAAAGGCATCAGCTCCGAATACCATCACATTGGAGGATGGGGCTTCAACATGCATGATGGGGGGGTGGGGTGGGGCGTGTTCAGAGCATGCTGCCGATGACAGATGGCTTCTCACTGTTGTTTAAATTGGTGGGATTTACTTTAGCCCAAAAGCCCAGCCGAGCCTCTTGAGGGCCCTACAGCTAGAACCATTCTTGACATGTCCTTGTGCCCTGTCACCACCGTCCATCCTCAGAACCTTTTCATCTTCCAAAACTGAAACTCTGTTAGCTTGCCCAGGCCAACCATGGCGATTTTTCTTTCTGTCTTGTGAATTTGACTGTTCTGGGTTTGTCTTATAAGTGGATCACACAGTGTTTATCCTCTTATGACCGACTGGCTTATTTCAATTCGAGGAACGTCCCTAACGTTCATCTACATTGTAGAATGTGTCAGTCAGAATTTTCTTCCTTTTTAAGGCTGAATACTGTTCCATTGTATGTGTCTTCCATATTTTGTTCAACTGTTCATCCATTGATGGACACTTGAGTTACCTTTTGGCTATTATGAATGTGCTGTTATGAATACATGTTCTTATGGATGTACAGGTATCTGTTGGAAGCTCAGCTTTCACTTCTTTTGGGTATATATCCCGAAGTGGAATTGCTGGGTTATGTGGCAACTTTAGGTTTAATTATATTTTGAGGCTCTGCTAAGGAATTGGAATATTGGCTCAGAGGGACCAAGAGAGTTATTGATGGATTTGAAGCAGGGTGTACCTGATCAGATTGTAATTTTAAAAGGTGATTTGGAGCCAGTGCAGTGGTGCACGCATGTAATCCCAGTGGCTCAGGAGTCTGAGGCAGGAAGATCACAAGTTCAAAGCCAACCTTAGCGATGGTGAGGTGCTGAGCAACTCAGTGAGACCCTGTCTCTAAATAAAATTCAAAAATGGGCTGGGGATGTGACTTAGTGGTTGAGTGCCCCTGAATTCAATCCCCAGTAATTGAACTGAGAGCAAAAAAAAAAAAAAAAAAAAGAGGGTAATTTGGGTAGTGTGGTTCCTGAGTAGGGAAAGAAAGGGCTGGCAGGTTTTATGGTGGCCAAGCAAGACTTGGAGACAACTTAGCAGGCAGAAATGGACATAGAATGATTAAGGCAATGGAATCGATGAGGCAGTTTGGATGGCTGGAGATAGAGAGAAGCCAAGGTTGAGAACCTGGGACCGTGGAATTTCGAGGGAGTAAGAATTCTTCCCATTCTTTTTCATATTTTGGTGTGAGGTGGTAGAAGATAGAGTCTTGGGACATGTATTTAGGTGGTGGAACATGTGGGTGGAGATGATTGATATATACTTTGTTGATAAAATGATTTGGTAATTTGGGGAGAGGCAGAAGCTAAAAATAAAGGGGCAGATGGTCATATGATTTGGCTGGATTTAAAGGTGATTGGGGGCATTACTGTTGCAGCTCTACATTTTAAAGCTCCTATTGAGCTTTTCATATTCCTATCTTGAAACTATGCATCAAACTTCCAAAACCAGAAATGATGGCCAATTCTTTGCTTATAAAAATCAGATTTCAAAGGGATTGTAATAAATTCAAGAGGACTTAGACCAAAGCACAAGGGTGTTGAATTCAACTTATATTCTTTTTGCTCATCTACCTTGACTCTTTTTTTTTTTTTTTTTCCTATAGGAACATGTATTGCTCTCAGTCAATAAGGATGTCATTTGAAATTTCAGATGTGGGTCGTTTTCTTGACTGTTCTGAAGGACTGTGAGCTCCTGGTAGGTAGCGTGAGGAGGACTATTCACTATGTCCTTAGCATGTCACATAGTGCCAGCAACACAACAGGACTCAGTGCTGTACACGCTGGTTGAGCTGACCCCAAATGGAAATTTCACCTCTCTGAGAGAGATGAGCTCTGGTGCTATTTTAAAAGATCTAGGGAGGAACTTGCAGTTTTCTCCCTCACTTGGCTCCTGACATTAGGTAGTAAACCATGTCCTATAGACTTGGATACTTAACTCCTTTGTCTCTTTTGCCATCAGGATTTGCTGAGAGTTATTTTGTTCATGAAATCTTGCCACGTTGGCCCTGTTTTCTTACTTAAATCTGTTTTTCATGTCATTCTTAAAAGCTTCAGTGCTCTCGCTGGGAGCCAAGTGGCTCTATTCTGTTTCCTGTCCTTTGTTGATATTATGTTTTTGGAGGAGTGGATCAAAGTGGCTTGAAGCCACAGTCATTATTTTGCCTGTCTGAGGCTGAACCAACCCAGGGCAGCTGTGAGAAGAATGTGCATTGTTGTGTGACTCAGTTGCCAGGCTTACATTTGCATACTTGTCTCCTTTTGTATTTCCATGAATGCCTGCCATGTGCAGGAGGTTGTGCACTGTGCCTTTGGGGAAATAAGGATTGAAAAAGGAGTGACTCTTGACACCAAAGAGCTGATTTCCTAGAAAAGGCGCCATCATGCATACATGACCACTATACAAGGAGGTTAATGAGTGGAACTGGAGTCAGTTGTTGCCCTGCTAAGAAGTCTTCCCAGTGCTGTCTCTGATGTGTAGTGCTAATGACTTTGTAATAGACATGTTTTAAATGTCCTCATTTAGTTAGTTACCAAGCAATAAAAAACTTTTCATTAAGTTTTTCTGCAAATAACTTTTTTTGACTTTGATTGAAAAGTTGCTTCAGATTTAAAATCATGTTAGTGGCTTAATTGTTAATTGTAAGCTCAGTTCTGACTTTGTTTATGTACTTTCAAATTCTGTGATACGAGTTTCAACTTCAAGTATGCATTTGTTCTTATCTAAGTTACTCTGAGAACTTTGAATTCATTGAGGGGACTGCCAGCTAAGATGTGCTTTATATCGACTTATTTTTCATTTCTTGTTTGTTATTCCTATGACGTTATTAATTGGGAATAGCTTTTCAGCACTGTTGTTTTGATATGGCAAGTGGTGTGATCCTACACTTACAGGGAAGAACTCTTTTGCCTGGCCACCTCTGTGTGTGGGGCTCACAGGTTGGAGAGTTGATCTTGACATTCCTAAGCACAGATGACGTTGACACGGTAGCTTGTAATTTAAGGTTAGTGACTGGGAGGGTAGTTATATTTAAATGTTAGGTTACAGATGGTCATTTTAAGATACTATAGGATGTTTATGCTGCATTCTCCTTTGGATTCTGAGGAAATTTTCAAATGATGCTTTCAGTATTTTAAACGATATTTTTGTACTGCAAAGATTCCATTTAAATGGGTGCTGGGGCTATGGCTCAGCAGGAGTGCACTTCCCTGGCATGTGTGAGGCACTGGGTTCAATTTTCAGCACCACATATAAATACATAAATAATATAAAGGTCTATCAACAATTAAAAAAAAACCCTTAAAAAAAAAGATTCCAGTAAATGAACTGCTGTACATTGAAATAGAGGCAGTGATTTTAGAAGTTCTTGAGCTGAGAGTAGGTGGGGAAAGAACAATTGCAATCACATTTTTGTTTTTCTTGGGTACATCAATAGCTAGAGACAGCCTAGCCTGCACAGCTATGGAATCAACTGGTACCAGTTGGTGGGTTGATGGCTGGCCTAAAATCAGTACCCTGAGAAGGGGGTCTCTGCCTCCAGGCTGCCCCTGTGGATTCTCAGGAGGCTCCACCAGCCATTGTGTTTTGTAGATTGCTTTCACCAAGAGAGGGGATAAAGGTTATTTTTTATATAATAGTGACGATCTAATAACTGTATACTACTCGATGTTGGGCACAGTGTTTAGTTTCATGTCAGTTAGGGATCTTTGCTGCTGGCAAAGTAGGAAAGATATAGAGATATACTGAATTGCAGAGAGTTTGGATTACCAGGAATTGGGAGGCATACAGGAGGTGAGGAAAGGCCAGGGGACTAGTCTTCATGCTGCTGTTGCTGCTGCTGATCGAGGGGTGTAACCTCCAGCCATCACCACCTGTTGTCATCACCTCCCAGGAAGATCTGATTTCCTGCACCCAAGCCAAGTTCTCACCTTCTGCCTTTCTTGCGGAAGAGAGAGCAAATCTGTCTCCTTTGGAGTCTGTAATGGAAATTGGGCACCACTACTAACAAGACTGTAGGTACCCAAGGACTCCCTAGATGAGAGATCAGGTGCAAACAGGAATTTGGACTGTATACTGCATAGTGTTCCCATTGGGGGGGAGGGGTTGGGGATGGGGGAGAGAGAGAGAGAGAGAGAGAAAGAGTCTTTTATGGCCGTCCTCTGTGGCTGTCCAGTACTCACATGGACTTTGCTTACCATACTTTTGCTTTGGAAAATAAAATGTGCCAACCAACATAATGCAGCTCCCCCTGCATAGCTGAAATCATCGTCACCCCTCTTCAGAAATGCTGCCCTCCAAGAAGATCTTCTTGGTTCATTTGTTTTCCATGGCCACATCTGAGATGAGCATTGGGAAGAGGACTTTGTTTAGGGATTGGTGTGCTTTAGCATTTCCTTTGTGTTGTTGTAAGGTGAGGGACTTGGGGTTTGATTGCCTGAAAGATCAGACAGTGATTATCAGCCTGACTTGCTTGGCACCTTAGCTTCCTTAAAAATGCGGTTGGTTTTTAAGGGTTATTTGCTGCTGTTGACTTGTCACCAAAGTTGGTGATAATGGCAGGACCCAAGGTATTGAAGTTAGGATCTGGCCTGAGAAGTTGTCTCCTGGCCCTGCTTCTCTGCAGAGTGCTATAGCTCTTGCTTAACAGAATCCACGTGGAGCCAGTAAGAAGCAAGGGCAGCAGTGGAGCATGGTAGTACCTCTCAGATTACACATCTTCAGGGTAGGAGCACTTACCCCTTTCTCAGGCTGTAGAGGCTAAACAGTTGGCTTGGTATAGATCACTCCAGGCCCATTGGCATCTCTGAGCTGTACCATGTTTTCCTCTGACCTTTCCGCACAGGCCAGTTTCACTAATGCATATTCTGGCATCCTGAGTTTTCCCCACATTCTTCAGTGTTGCAGGCACAAGGTCCAAGTCTTCAGTAGCTGTTTGTTCATTATCAATGGTGATCATTTTTCCAGTTCAAGAGAAGACTCCTTGCCCTCCACCTTGTGCCTTTACCCAGATGGTTCCTGTTTTTTAGTATTACTTTTAACATTCTTCTTCCTGCTAATAGTTTCTTTTATTATTAGGTAAGTTGCTTTCTGTTGCAAATAACAGAAAATCCAACTCGATCAACCATAAAGAGAACTGATTGGTTTACATCACTAAAACCTTGAGAGGTAGGGGAACAATAGGATTCAAGAGCAATTTGATCCAGAGGTTTGTGATGTCATTGGTTCTCCATCACTAATAATTCTCAGTAATTTTCCTGTCCCGCCCTCCTCTGTGTGTTATCTTTTCCCTGGAATTGGCCTCTTATGAAAGCAGAGATGACTGCAGCAGTTCCAAGTGTCATATCTGCAAGTCACACCATCCAGAGTTAGAGTGAACCCCCTTGTCCTAGCCAGAGCCTCAGGCTCAGTCACATACCCTACCCTGAATCCATTAAAGTGGCTGGAAGATGGCTGGGAATGCTGATTGACTTAGTGTAGATCACATGCTAATTCCTGGAGCATGGCTTAGAATTGGCTTCTCCAGGAGAGCATGGATCCCTGTGAGGGCTCTTGAGAAGGAAGAAGATCGGTCTATCCATCTCTCTGTTATTTATCTTCATCTATATATGTTGCAAACAAAAAGAATCCTCAGTGTTCTGTGTACATTCCCATTTAAATCTCCCTATAACTCCATATGGATTCTTCTGATGGTTTGTGGAAATGTTGAGTTAACAAGTGGTTCTGAAATTTGTTCCCATGATAGGCTTGCATAGCTCCGTTGAAGGTTTGTTGGCTCCACCACTTTCTTTTGGTGGAGCCAACAAACCAACTAATTTGTCAAGGTGAACTGAACCTAGCTTGGAGATGGTTGTAACAACATGGGAAACCAGTCCATTTCTAGGATGATATGCCAACACCCTCATGCTGTTTACTCAGTGTCCTGTTTTTACCTTGGAAATGAAGGAAGTTGTGGCTATATTCTCCTTCAAAGTGTCTGCATGCTGATAAGATGAAAGAATGACTAAATGAATCTAGGCAGTGTCCTTTTCAGCTAGCCTTGTTCTGTTGTCCTGTTTTGGTTTGTAAAAATTGTGTTTTTAATTTTACACTTTTTATCAATTGCCTGTTACTCAGCATTTCTGTTACCCTAAACCCCCTCCCCCACCTTTGGACTGTACAGTTGGGATAGGAGTTTAAAATAACAACCTGTACAAACTTCCTTGAAACTTACATTTGTAAAGATGGTGAAGCAGGTTTAGTTACAGAGATAGACTGGTTGGTTAATTATTGTACCTGCAGCAAAGTGGTGTTGTTTTTCTGCAGCTATTTCCATAAATAGACTATGTGCAGAAATCCACCCCAGGCGGACAGAGAGTTCCCATTCAACCACTTTTCTTAATTCAAATTGCTGGTTTGAGGTAGTTATTTTTGAAACCCTTCTCAGGTTGACTTCCCCCTTAATCCCTAAGCCTTCTTCCCTCATCTGCCAAATTATATGTAATGCATTGCAACTAGAGTGCTTTTGGCATTACACGAGAGACAGAGAACTTGAGATCTGATTTAAATGTTAATCTATTGTGACAGAGGTTGGGCACTCACAGTCTATTCTTGTGCACGACTTTCTGTGGACATTGGCGTCAGCCTCACTGTCTACTTGGCGTCTGCTCCATCCCCAGAAAATGGCAGAAGACTCCCACCCTCACCTATTTTATTCCAAAACAGAGCCCAGCCTACTTTAAAATACATGAAATCTTCTTTGGGCTGCCTTTGTGGCCAGTGATATCTGGGACTGTTTATTCCAGGTGTGGTTGGCATGAATTTAAAAAAAATTAAAGAAGGTTACTCTAGTTTTCTTCTAGTATTAAATACTTCTTAGGTTTAGAGAACCTCCTGGTTTCATTTTAGTCTCTTTTTTTGGTTTTCAAGAGCAAAAAGAAAAAAAAAACAAATTTTTTTAATGGGGTCATAAATAAAAGATATGTTTGTGGATTCATTTACATTGCTTGTAATTAATAATAAGGAGTTAATTATCAGCCCTTCCCAGTTTACTTTAAAACATCCAACTAAGTGCAGTTTCAGCAGCCTCTAAGGACCTGCTGAATATTTGAGACCAGAGCAAGAGAGCAATTTATTTAAATTGCTAAGTTTTAAGCAAGCAGCTTGACTTTTACATAATATAGCATCTGGGTAATGCCTTAGTGGAAGAATCAAATGTACTTTCCACCCATTTGTGATGGGCACGTATACATATATGTAAGTATTTATTAGAAGTGTTATTCAGTAGTAGGATAAATTTCACTTCTGCATTGGAAAAATTTAGAGGGGATCACTCTTAGTTTTACAATTTGGTGAAATTAACAAACATGGGCATACACATACACACACATACACATACACACACACACACTCTTTCTCCACATACTTTGCTATGTTCAGATATTTGAAAAGAACTTTAGCACACTTGACAGTGATCAGATTAGGACCCTAAAGGACTCCTCTGTTGGCGGACTGTACACATTCGCAGTGAGGATAGCATGCTGCCTTTGTAGCTTGCCTGTGTTTCTCCTGGTGGACTTTCCCACTGAACCAGAGGGAAACTGTTGTGTTTATGGCCTAGTCTTTTTGCTGCTATGGTGGAATGTTTGTTGGAATGATAATTAAGAACATGGATTCACTCTTGACAGGTTATCTTCTATGGGGAACCTCACTTATGAGTTGTGTTCTTTTCTGAATGTCAGTTTGGGGTGCCTAGAATGAGATCTTCTGAAGGTTCAGTGTTGTAAGTGGTGGCAGAGTGCTTGCATGCCACAGACAAACCACTTCTAAGTAATCATGGCAGGTTTCTTAATCTCTCTGAGCTTTGATTTTCTTACCTTATAATGGAGATAACAATACTTACCTTGTAGAGTTATTTTGAGGATTGAATTAATTAATATGTGTGAAGTTCTTTGGTAAAGTGTCCACTATCTGGCAAGTGCCCAAAAGTGTTGGCAGCATTATTTTTCAAATAGTATTTCTTGGGAAAATGCATTCTGAATTTCATCATGGAATGTGGAGGATATCATCTTGGAGGACTTATGGGTTCAAGTCTGACTTTGGTGTGCAAAGGCTGGGAGGGGTGGATTGGACTCTGTTGTTGGAGTTTGGCAGTCTGTCATGGAAAGGAGAATGGCCTAAAGAAGAAAATGGAGACCATGGCTTCCCAGTAGCTCTTTCTATGGGTGGACTTTGCCTGGGAGAATGGACTGGGCAGGAGGTTCACTTTTGGCAGCAGGTTGGCAAATGGCGCAATAGCAACATGTCAGAGGCCTCTGACGTAGGTCTTCGGGAAGGAGAGGTTATGACATGAGTCATGTCAGGGTCATTTCTCCATTGGTGCCAAGAACCCATCTGAAATAATTTTGCTCAATTAAAGTGACTCCTTTCCCTCTCTCCTACAGTGGAAGACCATGGCCAAAATGGAGGTGAAGACGTCACTTCTGGACAATATGATTGGAGTTGGAGATATGGTTCTTCTAGAACCTCTCAATGAGGAGACCTTCATCAACAACCTCAAGAAGCGTTTTGATCATAATGAAATATATGTGAGTACACATGCAGTTCACCTATGGTGTTTAGACTCTTGTGTGTTGAAGAAGAGAGCTGGCTTTCCTATTTCAGACTTTTCTTCTCTCTTTGTTCCTTAGAGTCCAGAAGTATTTGTTTATACCCTCAGAGAGAGTTTTGAGTGTTTGCTGATTTGGCACATGAGTAATATTGATTAGAGTCAAGAATCTTTCCTAATGATGTTTAAAGAATGTCAGCTGTATGCTGTGTATTGTGCAGGGTCTTGGGGAAATTCTAAAGCAAGTGGAATATTTTAGTTCCCGCCCACTGAAGAACATCTGTGTAGATGGGGTTCTGAAATCCATAGACATCTTGCATGCCTTCCTAATATTAGTAAAGTTTAAGCATTGAGAAGCTACTCATTAAAATGCAAGGCAATGAACTGTCTTGATATGAATCGTCTTGACATTTGTCTTTGATAGGGACAGGAGCAAATTACCAGATACAAATATGTGCTTGGGAATAGTACAATGCCATATACACAATGCAGTCATATAAATATAGACAACAGTAGAAAACTTTTGTAAAAATTCTTTATAAGGGATTTCACGGTGTTACTTTAGCAAGTTTTGTAAATACATTTAAAACATTTAAAGATAGATTTATCTGAAGCTTTTCAGGAGTTTGCATAAAGTACAGCACTTGCATCTGTGGAGGTAAAGCTTATATTGTTAACCAAGGAGATGGGGCTTCAGTCCCACACATCAGTAGCTGAGAAGGAAATGGGAAAGATTGGCTGGAAATGGCTTTAATAGATTTTGTCTTGCTTCTGAGTTCTTTTTTTCTTTTTAAAAAATGTGTATCTGTACATGGAGAAGAACTGGATTATTGAGACATGCTTCATTTTTTTAAAAAATTAATTTGGGGAAGAAATATAAATAAGTAAATAAACAAACGGAGATACAAATAAGAACAACTATAGCTTTTGTGGAAGCTAATATATTTTAAAAATCATTATGTTATATGGCTTTCTGTCACATAACAGCTTTTCTTTCTCTTTAGACACCTGTGTTAGTCTGTTTAGATTGCTATAACAAAATAATGTAAATTGGATAGTTTATAAACAACAGAAAAATTTTTTTCCCAATTCTGGGGAGTCTGAGGTGAAGGGGCTGGTAGATTCAGTGTCTGGTGAGGAAAAGGACCTTCCTCTTGGTTCATAGATGGTTCCTGCTCCCTGTGCCCTCTCATGGTGGAAGCCTCTTTTAGACTAGCCTCCACCTATGGCCTGATCACGTCCCAAAGACCGTACCTCCTAAAGCCATCACAGTGGTGATTAGGTTTTCACATACAAATTTTGGAGGAACACAGACATTCAGACCACAGTACCCAGCATGTTTCCAGGATAAGTTTGGGTAACTAATTTCTTCATGATAGTGAGCCATCATCTGGAAATTGAACTTTTCATCCTTCTTGAGGTATTGTTGGGGAAAGTTGATGGTAACCTGAGGCGTGCGTGCGTGTGTGTGTGTGTGTGTGTATGTGTATGTGTGTGTGTATCCTACTTTTGGACTATTAATTTGATAACTGGATACTGAACTGAGGTGTAGTTACAGTTTAGAGGTTGTTTAAAATGCTGATTCATATGGAAAAGGTATAAAAGGGTGCTGTGAGCAGGGCAGAGGCATTGTTTGGTTTGGCAGTGAGGCTCGGTGTCATTTTTCCCTCCCAGTGCAGCAGTCCTGCTTTCAGGTGGGAAAGCCTGATGGTTCTGCAGCTTTAATTGAAAGTGTGGTCTGATAGCACATAAAAGACAGCCTTTAAACACTGGTATCTGAGATGGAGATAGGAGGAATTGATTAGATTGTAACTAACGTTACTTATCATTTTTCTTTTTGGCTCTAAGAAGCACAGTTCACTTTTAGATGAATTGAAAATAGGATGGAGAGGAGAACTTTTCGTGCACTTGAATACCTGGTTTGTTGAGGCCACTAAAAAATAAAACAGTCTCCTTTTTAACAAAATACCAAGTGTTAACATTCGTGAGTCTTTAGCAGACGAAATGTCTGGGTTTCAGCTGTATATAATTTTATTTTCTAAACTATTCTTGGAATGCTCTTTCTGGTTAAAACAAAAGCAGAGAACTGACTTCTGTTTCTAGGTATTGATATCAATTAATGTTTTCCATGATGCTCACAGGCTACTATTTCCATGAGATGTATGCTTTCATTTTGTAACTTTAAATATGTAACATGTTGGAGGGCGAGACAGTTTTTATTTTTAAGTATTAAAAAAAGGCTGATTATAATGTATGTAGTGTGTTCCTATTTTTTAAGTGGAGATTTATAATTGTACCTATGTTTGTATGTGTTTGTATGTATTCAGAGAAAGGCTTGTTAACTTTGGGTACATGATAGAGTGGATAGGGCTATGGCAACAGATAGGATTATTCTTTTAGACCTCTGTGTTATAGCACTTAATATAGCTTTTGTAATTAAAAAAAAAAACCTGCATGATAAACTTGATTACCTTGCTTCCCAGCGCCTCACATGTCATATAACCCACCCTTAGGAAATCTATTTCTGGTTCTCATTCTGATGATATTCCTGCTTTGCTTTTGTTCATGGATTGCTATAGAATTGTTTAGCGTGATACTCAAGGCTGAGTTAACATGACGTCTTATTGCCTTGTACTAGCTTTGTTTTTTAATTCATTCTCAGAAAATGAAGTTGCAGTTAGGAAAAAAAATCCCTTTTATAGCTTTATAGCTTTGTTTTATACTTTGAGTGACTTTCTAGGAGGAACCCTCATGCAACATATCGAATTGTCATGTTCAGAACCATGGTTGATAAGGGGGCTGTGAACGGAAGGATGTTTGACTTTTAACCTCTGGGTATGGCCCAAACCTCAGCAGTCTCCAGTAGTCTCCCATGTGAACCAGCCCTAGGTCACGGAACCCTGTTCTTTCATCCTGCCATCTGTCTCATCCTCCTTCCTCCCTCTACATATCAAGAAGTAAGAACTAGTCCCCACTTTCACAGAGCTCTCAGGAGCAATTGCTTTGCCCTAGATGTGTGTTATCAACTTTCCAGCACATTCTCAACCCCCAGTGGTCCTTTGGATCTGTCTTCAGCTCACTGCAAGGTCAGCTTTCTTGTGAGCACACTAAACTTGAAGCTTTGGGTAGGATGAGACTTTTTGGAACTTGTCAGAATGTCGGATTGTGTTAGAATGTGTTCCTTGTCGCTATAGCGGTCACCCAGCCCAATCTGGTCTACATAATAAAAGGAGATGTGTTCACTTGTATTCCTGGAAGTCCAGAAGTAGCTCTGCTTTCAGAATTGCTTTGACTTTGTGGTTCACTGATATCACCAAGGACTTTACTTCTTGCTTCCCAGATGCTTTGCCTCCATGGTTGTTGCTTCATTCATGCCTCAGAAAGGCTTCTTCGAGGCAAAGCAGCTGCAGCAGTCCATGCTCTGCATTTGCATGCTGCTATCTAAAGGGAAGTGGATGCTTCCATTGTAGCAGTCCACGCCAGAGTGCTGGGGTTCACTCTGATTAGCTCACTTGAGTCACATACTCTCCTGAATCCAATGAGCATGGCCAGATGACAGGAATGAGCCAAGTGGCTTAACAAAATGTCATCTAACTCCAGGATTGGGTTTGGGTCAGCTTTTCCAAAGAACACGGGCTGTGTGAGTTATCTGTCAACATACTAGGAGGAGAAGGGCAGTGGATGCTGAGGAGGAGGCTTGCTGTAAACTCCTGGTTAGTGTGATAGGGAATTTTGAAATGAAGTGGCTTCATTGATGTTGCTGCCATGCTGAAGGATGTGACCCACGGGGAGCAATCATCACATGACTCCTAGGCTGCAAGTGCACCCTGAGGCACACTTCCCAGACATTTCCACGGGTGAACTTCTAATGGCAGAGGTAAATAGGTCTTTCAGGGAATCTGGAGCATAGTTGAAGTCTGTCTGCTCTAGGCAGGTTTTGCTGACATCTTTGCTGCCAGAAGTAATTCAGAGTTTTCTTCTGTTCTGTAATGCATATGGGTTTATTTTAATCTCTTATAGACCTCACAACCCTTCTTTGAGTAAAATGCATGCTCCTGGAATATCTGCTCTTTGCTTTGAGGTGGGTTCACATGCTTGTTTAAATAAATTGGTTCATAGCCATTTGTGACCCCCACAAGAGTCTCCAAATCTGAGCAGTTCCAGAAGATCTTTGCAATAAGACCGGTGGGCTGTTCAGTTGGGGTGCAGGAGGATCAGGTGAGCTGAGGTGAAAGGAAAGGTTGGGCAGATGGGTGATACCCAGGGTCAGAGGCTGTTTGCTTTTGTTCTTCCCTCTTGGCAGAGAGTGGCTCAAGCTGGGGCCAGCTGCAGGACATGCCTTTTGGTCTGGCAGGCTCTGTGTGGGGTCAATGGCTGGGAAACGCCAGTCCTGACATTCCCGAGCGCTGCTTTTCTGTATGCTTTCTGTCCTTTGTCAGACCTTCTTCCGGCCTCCCCACCCCCGTGCGCAAGCTGGATTGCAGTGGTGGCAGGATTTCGTGTGGACTTGTATTGTGTTGTGGGAGGTGGTGGAGCTGAGATCCAGACAGACACCGGCTGTTTTTAGGGTGACTGGTCAGGACAGCGGTTCTGTTCAGGAATAGGAAGGCTGCAATTTAGGAAGAACAAGGCCCAGGGCAAATTTGGAGACTGAAGAACCAAGGTGTCTGCTCTTTGACGAGAAGTATTTTTGGTGCCCACCAATAAATTTAGTTTGTTTTCTGTCTGAATTGTCAGGTTGGGGATCATCAGATATGTAGTCTGAATTAGCCCAATTTTAGGAGCTTATGTCAAACCAATTGTCCTTGTGAGAGTGTCTGCTTTGAAAGTCTGGGAAAAGTTGTCTTAGTGTTTAGAAGTTAGTGCTAGAGTTAGAATCCCCCTGAGACTAGGACCAGGCACATTTATGAAAGATACTCAAATATAAGTACTTTATATACTTTATACTACTGGTTAGCATTTATATATTTATTTGAAATTTCAAAAGTACCTTTCATTTATATACATGGTAATCTGTATCAGTTTAACATCCATATTCCTGGGAATATTTAAATATTTATGTTTGGTATAAATGGATTATTTTTCCCATGCAAAACAAATTGCCATAAATTTTAGTGACTTAGTTTACTGGTTTCTCTGTACGATGTCTTATCAGACTCATGAAGGTGTTGGCTGGGGCTGCAGTTCCATCTGAGATTCAGACCTTTTCTAAGCTCATGAGGTTGCTGGTAGAGATCAGAACTGGAGTTCAAAGTCTTACTGAGTGTTATTCCAACTACCCAAAATGTTCTCCAATTTTTTTTTCATTTTAAAATTCCCTTTTAAGAAGTCTTTTTTTTTTTTTTAATATTTTTTTAGTTGTTGATAGACCTTTATTTATTTCTGCGTGGTGCTGAGAATTGAACCCAGTGCCTCACACATGCCAGGCAAGTGCACTACCGCTGAGCCCCAGCCCCAGCTCTTAAGAAGTCTTTTGGGGGGAAAATAGAAAAGTAACAAAGCCTTTTGAAAAAAAATTTCAAATGTTGCAGGCATACATTGCATGAAAATGAATTTTCTTCCAATAGTACTCTTATCCCATTCCCAGAAGTAACAGTGGTACATAGAGTATGGGGGGTGATCTTCCACATTATATTTGTTTGATTAAAGACTAATTTTCCTGTTTTACAGTTGGAAATAGGAGGAGGTTTTTTTTTTTTTTTTCTGCAGAGAATCTAGATCCACCAAGGTTTGAGTGAAATAAGGGCAGCCTTTAATGCTACCTCCATTCCTACCTAGACCCAGCAGGGAAGAAAGGAGGTCTGTAGGACTCATTGTCATGAAGGGCGTAGGTGTGACTGTGTGGGATCCCAGTGCCACCAGCAGCACTCAGCTCCTTGAAGAGGTAGACCCAAGCACACAGGAGAACAAACTGTGTGTGTTTTCATGAATATGGCTTTGGTGTTTGGGATGGAGACACAACATTACAAGGCTAGATAGAGCTGGTAGAGAACAGTAAATTAGGAATTCGAAGAGAAATATTGTGTCTAATTTCTGAGCACAATCCATCTCCTGGACACTTTTATAATAACAGTCATTTTTGATAATAACTTCTCAGTTTCAACTCAGGCAGGCTTTCTCATCAACCTTTGGTGATTGGAAATTTTCTTCCTCTTATAATTTAAGTTGATATGCATTTATCGGTTATTTACCAACCTTAGTTCTTTCATCTTGCAAGCCCTATAGAGTATGTGAAACATTTGTGTAATATTTATATTATGTTAATTTAAATATTCTGGTTGAAGCCATACCTGAAGTTCAATCTGGAGGAAATAAAGCCCTCACATCAGCTATAGAAGTGTCTTTTGTTGGAAATAGTGGGGAGGAGCAGCTCCAGTTCTGGAGCTGCCATCTGTTATGTCTGAGACCTGGGGAATGTCTCTAAATTCCTTGGAAACTGGTTTCTCATTGGTAAAATGATAAAGGATAACAATAAACATTTAATACGCCTTTGCTGGCACCAGATGCTCTTTTGAGCCCTTTCATGTTTTAGTTAATTTATTTCTCATAGAGTGCTCTAGTTTTAAAAATTATCTTAATTTTATATATGAGCAAACTGAGGCTCAGAGAGGCTAAGAAACTTGCCCCAAGGTTACACAGTAAGTAGGAGGTGGAGCTAGGATTTATACCCAGGAAGTTTGACTGCAGAGTTCGTGTTTTTGATGATAGTCCTGTTGACTTGACATCACTAATATGAAAATCTTTTCAGTTGTCTAAATAATTGGATATTATATTGAATTATGTATTAGCTTTGGAACAAGGCAGCCTCTAAATGACCTGGATGAATATTGGAGGTGACATTCAGGATTCCTGCCTTGTGTTGAGTTAGCCCTCAACAGTGTAGTGACATGGAACAAGTACGTTTGGTTCTCAAGTTACAGATGATCATTACATGATGCTGGCTTATAAAGTCAAAAGAAAGTGTTAGCAACTAGAAGGATCATCCCCCACCCCCAGCCCCTTGGGAAGGTGGGAGAAGATCTTGGGAAATAATATTTTTATCCCAATCACTGTGATGCTGGGTGCATGGTCCTTTACCTTAATGAGCGCACAAGGTAGAGGAGGAAGAGATAGCCATTCATCCAAGGAGCATGTAGCCAGTTTTGTGGCTGGTTTAACTTTCCCCTCCATACATATGTATGCATCTGTTTCAGCTATCTGTACTTTTTTTTTGCTTTTGGGTACCAGTGTTTGAACTCAGGGGTCCTGGACCACTGAGCCAAATCCCCAGCTCTATTTTGTATTTTATTTAAAGATCTCACTGAGTTGGTTAGTGCCTCACCATTGCTGAGGCTGGCTTTGAACTCATGATCCTCCTGCCTCAGCCTCCCAAGTCACTGGGATTATAGGTGTGTGCCACCAAGCCTGATGGTAATCTTGACTTTTAAAGAGAAGATATTTTGTCTATTAAACTGTGCTTTGGAGGAGGTGAAGGGTGAGCCATCATGTGGCATCTTGGGAGAGGCCTGGGCTTTGGGCTGAGAGAGTTAGGTTTGCATGTTGGCCACCCCCAGCCACTGGGACCACTGTAAATTGCTGAAGTTCTCTCATCTGTAAAATAGGTGTTGTGATGCTGACCTGTGGAGTTGTGGTGGAGATGAAGGGGCGTCTTAGTCCAAGGCCTGACACATAGTAGGAGTGGTGTATGTTATAGGTGCCATGACTATCTAAAAAGCTTGGAAAACCACAATGGGTTTTCTCTGAGGTTTTAGACATGGAGATTTTCTTTTGTTAGATTTGTCTTAGCCCATTTTCTGTTGCTAACTGTACCTGAGGCTGGGTATTTCTAAAGTGAGTAAAGAGGTTTTTATTTGGCTCATGATCCTGGTGGCTGGAGGGTCCAAACAGCATGCTGCTGGTGTCCTGGTGAGGGTCTCCTGACTGTATCCCAGTTTGGCAGAGAAACAGAAGGGGACATCATGGCTGTACACAGAAGAAATCATATGGTGAGGCAGGAAAATAGCGATTCATGGGCCAGAGTCACTCATTTTATGACAGCCCTCTCTCAAAAGGAGCTAACCTACATTTCTTCTAAGGGTGATGCCCCCAATGACCTGAGTACTTCCTTCTGGGCCCATCTCTTAATTTCTACCATCTCAACACTGCCACACCCT
Organism: Marmota monax; assembly: GCF_021218885.2. NCBI lineage: Eukaryota > Metazoa > Chordata > Mammalia > Rodentia > Sciuridae > Marmota > Marmota monax. Next base: position 24,099,503 of record NW_026692781.1, read on the forward strand.
AGACCAGGCTTCCAGCACCAGGGGACAACCACACCACTAGTAAACCATAGCAAGAGCCTTTCTCTTTCTTCATTTCCCTCTGGGCCTCCTACTCTCCCTTCTTTTCTGTTATTCATTATACAGATTTCATTTTTATTGTATTGCTGCTCTCAGTTAACCACATTTTTCAGACTGGTAGCAAGTAATATATCTAAAACCAGGATCACTCAGTACTTTAGTAAAGAGCTGTATTATGTCTGGAGAAGGGTATATGTATGGAAAATATTTGTCTCATTACAGAGTTTGTCTCAGTAAAGAGATAGCAGTGTTATATTATCCTGCTCTAAAATAAAGACTGCCTGGGGAAATATTTTTAGCTGACATTTCAGTGTGGCATCGAGCTCATATATAGTCCTTTAATTTATAGTCTGAAATGACTGGAAGCCCAGGAAGAAAAGATTATAATATGATGGTAGTGTAGGCCTATCTTAGACTAGACCACAGTGCCTGGTGATGTCTTTTGCAGCCACGGTTTGCAAGACCTCTTGGTCTATTCACGGGTTTCTGATCTGAGGCCAGTGATTGAAGGCACAGCCTGGATAAAAAGATGAACAGGGATAGATTCTTTCTCCAGAGAAATACTGAAAAAATAAAATGTTAACAGAAGCAAGATGCTGGCAGTGGTGACATCAGGAGAGCCATGATGGGCCATGCACCAGCAGACTGTAAGTTAGACTCTTCGAATTAGACTGGCTGTGGAGTAGGTGAGAAGACCAGCTGGCGAAAGCAGCAGGAGCACACACAGGGGACAAGGCACACTGATGTTAGAGCTGAGCTCATACTCACTCTTGAGCCCCACATTTCTTGTACCTTGCTGATAGGTTTCAAGGGTTCCTGGGTGTGCATCTCTGTGCCCAGCAGGTGAAAGAACTGTTTCTTTCACAGTTCTGTTTCCTGGCATCACAAACTTTGAAGTAGAGCTTTGGATGAAACTCTGCTCATTGTAAGGGTGATTCATTTCATTCCGGTACCTCCGGTTTCTTCCCCTGTACAAGTGGGCTATTTATATCTCATAAATGTGCTTCTGAGGCCAGAGAAGTCAGTGTTCACACTAAATTACATTTTTTTAAATTATAAGTCTCAGAAAGATACTTAAATCTGTTATTGACCTTATACTTATAATTTTCATCTAGGCCATTTTGGACAATTTTGAACTGTGTAAAAACAACCAAAGTGCTTTGGTAGATCATACTATATCTTAAACCAAAAGACAAATGCCCTCTTCAAGGGAATTTGGGAAGTCTCACAGATATACTGCAGTATATAAGTTTTTTTTTTTTTTTTTTTTTTGGGTGGTGCTGGGGATTATTGAACCCAGGGCCTTGTGATTGTGAGGGAAGCACTTTGCCAACTGAGCTATACCCCTAAATTTGATTTTCATGTCTTGCGATCAAATTCCCAGGATCCGAGTCCCCAGAAAAGGGTAGATTCCTCACCATGAAGAAGCTAGTTTGTTGTCATTGCCCAAGATTCCTACCAGCTTGTCTCACATAGTTATTTTCTTGGGATTCTAGAATTTTGATATTAGTTTCATTAAGACATAGCTCATGTGCTCATCTGACCATCAGTTTCCTATATACCAACACTGTTTTATAAGAGTCTTCGAGACTTTGGCATTGTAGGTGAGACTTATTAATGAGTTTAGTAGATATATTAACATTTTTTTGTATAGGTATTTGAGTTCCTGACTTGACTGTTTCGCTGAGGCCAATAGATTCCAGGAAAGCCAACCTGAATTTATGTAATTGTAATAGGCTGTGATTAGAGAATGCGTGGTGTTTAGTGCTTCGACACAGTCTCTTTCCGCCCTCAGAGTTGGATGAGGGAGGAATTAATGGCATTATTTCTGAACAGATGAGGAAAGACATAGGGGTGTGGAGAAGTTAAATAATGGGTCCAGTTTCACACAAAACTAAAAAACTTGCTAGATAATATGGAGCCATAGTTTATACACTATTCCAGATAGATGAGAAGCATAACTAATAGGGTGTGACATAGAATCTGAGTTAGAAATTCAAATACTTAAGTCAGGGTGGTCTGGTTCAAATTCAGCCAGTGTCACCATCTGACCCCTCAGCATACACTGATTTTTCACTTCAAAACTGCTCTTAAACCTCTCCCCTTGAAATTAGACTTGCTACAATCTGGCCCCAGTCTTTTTAAAAAAATTATTTGTTTTTTATTTTCTTTAAAGTGCTGGTGATCTGATCCCAGTCTTAATTACTCACAGGATGGCTGAAGCTCTTCAATTTCCTGTCCCTGTAATGTACTTGGGTTGGCCTTTGGGCCTCTGTCCATGTTTTAATCCATTTGTAGTAGGTGTCAGAATTTCCTTCCTTTTTAAGACTGAATAATGTTCCATTGTGTGTATCATCCACATTTTGTTTTTCCATTCTTCTGTTGATGAGCATTTGGGTCTCTCGTGCCTATTGTGAATAATGCTGATGTGATCATAGGTGTACACCTATCTGTTTGAGTCCCTGGCAGTTCATACCTTAAAAAATAAATTTGAAACAGACAATGTTAGCAAAATTTAAAAAGAAAATAAAAGAAAAAGGAGGTGTTTCAACTGTGACCTTAAACCTAAAATTTCATATGCCACTCTTTGGGGAAACCTTATGTTATCTGTATCATGTTAGAGCTGAGCTCATACTCACTCTTGAGCCCCATTTTTCTTGTACCTTGCTGATAGGTTTCATGATCTACTTGGGTTCCCTGCCTTCCCTAGAGCCCTCAGGGGCTCCTGCAGTTCATAGGGGCCTGCCCTTCATTTAAACCCAGAGCATTCATTTAGACAGTAAGATAAGAAGACTCATGACTCATTTAGCAAGAATCACTTAATTCCTTTTTCATCTGCTGCAGTGGCTAGAGTAGTTAATTTTTAGACTTGTTTTTCTGTTTAAAAGACTTATCTGTTTAGGTATGTTGTGAACCCCTCAGGTGCACAGACCACGGGACATTCTTTTATTTCTCATTATGTCTAACATGATGTTTTCATAAAGTGAGCTGTTAATAAGTTTGTTGCTTGCTTGCTAAATGGTTGTAGCCCAAACTCAGTCTAGGGATCAGTTTGATTGTGCAGCTATGTGATGGGTAATTTTTTCCTAAGATCTGAGACATCCTGCATTTGAGCTGTTACTATTACAGAGGTGAAAGTAGCATGATTTAGAGATTCAGACTTAGGGGACTCCCATACCTTCTTTAATATTTCTTTCATTCATTTTAGATTATGTGACCGAATTACGTAAGGTATGTAGATAAATTGCCTGTTTTGTTGCCTCTTTCCTGATTTCCTTCTCTGATGTTAAGGGATGATTATGATGGAATCTTTTCTGTTGAGATGAAAAGTTTCCTCTGCAATAGAAGATTGTTTCCTTTTTTCTTTTTACCCCTTCCTGGAGGTCTGAGAATTTCATCATCCCTCAGGAGGTCTGGTTTCTGGACATCAGAGTAGCACTTCAGTATACGAAGGTTGAAGACTAAGTCAGCTTTTTAGTTACTATGACCCAAAGACCTGATAAAAGCAATTTAGAGAAGGGAAAGTTTATTCGGGGCTTGTGGTTTCAGAGGTCTCAGTGCATAGATGGCTGACTCTTTTGCTGTGGGCCCAAGGTGAGGCAGAACATCATGGCAGAAGGGCATGGCAGAGGAAAGCAATTCAGGATATGACAGTCAAGAAGCAGAGAGACAGAGCTCCCGTCCCCAGAGAGAAAATATATACTCACAGGCATGCCACCCCTGTGACCTACCTCCTCCAGCCACACTCTACCTGCTTACGGTTACCACCACGTTAATCCATATGAGTGGATCAAAGTTGTTCCTCAGTCTAATCTGTTCCCCTCTGAGTGTTCTTGGATTATCTCACACATGAGCTTTTGGGGGACATGTTGTGTCCAAACCATAACAAAGATGCTTTGTGTAGCCCAGGTTTCCTGGGATTAGGGGCTCCTTTTAGACCACTTTTTGCCAGAGCCTTCTAAGCCTAACCACCAGCTTGGATTGCATGCTCTGATGAAAAGGAACTGATAATTGGCTCCTTGTCTGAATACACTTCTGCTAGTTAATGTGTCCTTGATGCTGCATTGTTAAGGACATTAAGATTAAGAGAAAGTTCATAACTATATTGTATGGGTTTAGGAATAATTTGGTTAAAAGGTGCATAACTATAGATTATTTGTCAGCACTTTAATAGGTGTAGGTGTAGAGTTGAGTTTTTTTTTTTTAAATACCTTTATTTTATTTATTTATTTTTATGTGGTGCTGAAGATTGAACCCAGTGCCTCACACGTGCTAGGCAAGCGCTCTACCACTGAACCACAACCCCAGTCCCTAGAGATGAGTTTTAAAGAACTCCAGATACATGTGAACAAATAGTTAAAATTCATTCTGAAGAAAATAGGAAAACTGAGTAGATACGCAGATGGGATGCCTAGTTAAAGCCCCAGCAAAGCAGGGCCTTAAAAAAATTGTTTTGGAAAAATTTCATCTTTGAAAAAGCATCAGACTTCTTTTCATGGTGCACACAGGTTATGGTTGATTTCTTCCTTTGTATTTTATGGTTTAGTAATAATTTTATTTTAAAATTCATATGGGCAGTTGAAATGTCCACTTTGAGGCAGTAGAGTTTCTGAAGATTTTAATCCTCGCTGGGAAGAACTGTGGTTTACAAGTTGTGACACCATTCTGACTTCTCTGTGTGTACCAATGTTTTATTTATGTGGCCTTGTGGAGAACTGTTCCATGTTATTGAGACTCAAAATATTAAAGCTGCGCTTCACTTTTTAAGTTTTTGGTTAGATGTAATTCCAAAATGTATGTATCCTTGCAGTCAAAACCAGGCTACTTTCTTTCCCTTTGGCCGTTGAATCTGAATACTGTTCTGATTCAAAGTGATAACACACTCTCAGGGCTGGCAGAGCCTGGCATTTGGGTCTTACTTACTGTGAACATTTTATGATTTTAGAATTATCATGATCATTTCTTTTCTTTTCTTCTTTTCTTTCTTTTTTGACATCTTTCCCTTTTCTATCAGTGACTTTTGTTTCTTCCCTTGAGGTGGGAATTCTTAACCTGTTTATCAACTGTGTGCGAACTTGACATGCAGGTTATACAAGTGTGCTTTTTTTTTTTTAAAAAAAAAAAAAAAGAGAAGATTCATGGCTTTTGTTGGTATTTCAAGGGAATCAGTAACTAAAAGAAAGGTTAAGGGGAATATTCTTGCAGCACTATTTTTTAAACTGCAAGTTTCATTCCATTACTGGCTCATGGAAACCATTTAGTGGGTTAGGACCAGCAATTTTAAAAAAGTGTTGTAATGAATAGAATTAAACAACAACAACAAAAAAAAGTCATTGCATTGCATATATTAAGGGTATTTGGGTTTTGTGAAGTTTTTATCTCATATAGAGTTGTGTGTGTCTGTACAATTAGGTACATACACACATACTTGGTTGTGATGAAAATTTTCTTTTTTTTAAAACTCCATCTTCTATTATTTTTATTTATTTATTTTTATGTGGTGTTGAGGTTTGAATCTGTGCCTCACATGTGCTAGGTGAGTACTCTATCACTGAGCCACAACCCCAGCTCCAAATTTTGTGTCTTGCAATGAGTCATCATCAAACATTTGAAATACACTGCTACAGGGTGGTACATTTTGGTCTCCCAATCTATACATGAACTACTCTTTTCCTGTCATGTGCTGAGATACCATGTACCAATTAGAAATGTGGCTGAAATGGAAGTAGGACTAGAAGGGTTTTTCTTTTCTTTTCAAAATGTTTTCAGAGTTAATTATCTGAGGATATTTAAAGGGGAAGGTGAGATAGGAAATGGGTTAAGAGAGGCACAGTCATGGTTGTTGCAATTGAAAGACCAGTAAAAGCTGGTCCTGGGAGCACTAAAGGTGAGAGCATTGATTTTCAATCCTGGTGCTGCGTTGGTTTATCTGGGAACTCATTATAAAATACACAGGCCTTCCTGAGCCCCTTGATACAGAGCTTCTGCAGACTGAGTTTGGAAGAACTCTCTTACAGAATTCCACGCAGGCCTTTAGGTTACAAGTTTTGAGTGCTCCGGGTCTTTCTTTTGGGTTCTGAATTGTGCTCTGTAGAGGGAGAGTTGCTGGGTTGAAGGTCCTCCAGGAAAGACGTCACTTGTACTAATCACAGTGGGAAAACTCAAGTATTGTTTGGTTATTCAGAGGGCGTCTGTTTGGAGGGCTAGAGATCCTTGAAATATGAAGATGGAGATGGTTTTGACTTAGGAATGTTTGTACATTCTGGATTTAATGTCTGCCCTTGAGAAGTGAAAAACAACCTGCTATTTGAACGTGCCTTTTATGGAGAGAGAGGACTTTTCTTTTCCTCTTTGTCTCACCTTTGCTTCTTGTTCTCTTCTCTTCACTTCCCCTTCCCTGATCCTAGATGTTAGAGGCTGGTCCCGCAGGGCAGTGGGATGGTCATGGTCATGTTTTGGGGTATGGTCACTCCTGAGGGCTGCTGGTGCTGAGGTTCAGGAGCATGGAGGTGACAGGCTGGGTACTTAATCAGGAATCTGTTTACTGTCCTTTTTAGAGCATGGTGCAGTAAGAAAATGCCGGTGATATCATTTGTAAGTCCAGATGTTTATTGATATAGAAATGAACTGTCACTCACTATTATTCTGATCCCTGAAAAGATTTAATCTGGTACTACAGTTCCTTCAATGTGGCTGCCTAAAACTGCAGTGGACTTTAACCCCCACCCAGCCCATCACTCTCAGGAATGTCTTTCTGTGTCTTAGAGGAAGGACGGTTGTGATTGTGAATGTTTGAATTATTCTACGGACACACATGGGAATATTTAAATTTTAGCTCATGCAAATGGAACTCTCAAAGAAGAAACCCATAAAGAGGAAGAACAGGTGTCCTGGGAGTTCAAGCTAGAAGTTACATACCTGGACCATACACAGGGAGTGGAATGGAGAGAGAGTGCAGTTTCTTTTAACGTTTGCTTATTTGGATTGTTAAGGCTTGTCCTGCTTGGCCCTTTTTTGGTTTGGTGAGCCATGCAGGTGTTATCAGTTATTGTTACTATGTAACAAATAAGTCTCAGAAATTAATGGCCTTAAACAACTAATTATTTGCTCATAATTCTCTGGGTAAACTGAGTTCAGCTTTTATGACTTCTGCTGGTCTCTTCTAGGATCACCTTATTGACTTTTGGTATCTGGTAGCCCCATTGGGGCAAGGTGGTTTAGGAGGGCCTCACTAATATGTCTATGAGCTGGCAGGCTGAGGGCAGGGTGCCTTGGCTCTCCACCTGTCCTCTGGTCCTCAAGCTCATTCACATCATTGGCCTCTAGCCAAGATTATCAAAACCAAGGGGGAGGGACATACTCTACTACACAGTTGTGCTTCAAGCCTCTGCTTGGGTCTCATTGGTTTAATGTTTGTTTGATCAAATCAAGTCACATGGACAAGTCCAGATTCAGGGTGAGCAAATAAATTCTACAACTTAATAGAAAGAGTGACAAAGTCATGATTTGTAGGGAGCATGCATATAGGGATGGAAGGCATTTTTCTGGACATTTTTACAAATAGTCTACCACAGTAGGAAAGGAAACCCCAGAGGAAAGGATATAGTTTAAGGATTTGTTGAAGGACAATGCAGGACATAAAGGCTTCATAAAATAATGGGCGCTGTATATAGTGAATTTGATTTGATATTCCAACATAAGAATAATTATATGAGAGTCAGTGCCTTGAACCACTGACTTTCTTAATAATGACTGTGCTGGTGCAAATCAGTCATTCAGTTAACCAATAATTATTAGACATCAACAATGGACCAAATCCTATTCTAGGTGGTAGGGGAACAGCTGTGGGGAGGAGCACATAAAGTACGTATAAAAGTCACAAATAACAGAAAGAAATCTGGACTTTATCACATGGCTTTTGAGTTTGCTTTTGAAGCAGCCGAGTTTGTTCTGTATGCAAGAATGCCACAGAGGCAGATTTTTATTAAGAATTTAGCCACTGTGAGGTTTGGTTTTAAATAGCAAGTCAGTAATCGGTTTCTCTGCTAACATAAAATCTATAGATTCTAAACATGACTGCAATCAAAAAAATTACTTTTTTTTTAACAAAAGGGGAAGGATTCAAGTACTTTTTTTAATCTAAAAAGTCTTGTCTTGAGGCTGGGAGTGTACCTCAGTGGTAGAGTGCTTGCCTAGCACCCATGAGGCACTGGGTTCAATTCTCAGCACCACATACAAATAAATAAATAAAATAAAGGTATTATGTCCATCTACAACTAAAAAAAAATTTTTTTTAAAGGCTCATCTTTTAGTCAATAGATATTAAAGGAATAGCTAATGTTCCTTTAATATCTACCAGTTAACTAAATCTGATGTTTTAGAAGCTATTAAGATGGTTACTCTGTCTTAAGCATTTCCCATCTACCTGTCCAGGAGGGTTGGAATATGAGGGGACCATTCACTTTTCAGAAATGTTTCATTAAATGCAGTCAATTAGGAAACTTGGGGTCATCCTCTGTTTTCATGGTTCCTAATGACAGAATGTCAGAAGTAAATACAAAACATTGCATGGGAACAAACTTTGCCTTACAACAGCAGTTTTGTCTGTTCTTGCCAAGAATATGTTCTCATAGGATGGAAGCATGTTGTGTTCTTCAGGTTTGGGGGGACTCTAACAAAAAATCATTGTGACCCAGGCTCCAAAAATTCAGCAGAACTTTTCTACAGTTTCTTTGTTTTCTATTTTGTTTAATTTCCATTTCCTAGAATCCCAGTGGTGGCAATAGTGGAAAGACTTGTTGGTAAACCTGCTCTGCGAGGTGGGGAAGTTGGAGTTGAGCCCCCCACCCTCCTCTTCTTTCTTTTGCTTTTCAAAAACTTCATCAAGCATATCGTTTATTGCATCTTTTCCCCTCCTACTATCTTTATGATGTTGAAACAAAGGAAAGTGGAACTGCCAGGATGAGCTTCCTGGTAGGTGGCTCGCTTGTGACATTCTGCTAGGCCTTGTACAGAATGAACTAGACCAAATTCTACCTTGCATTGCCAGGAATTTAAGTTTGAAGGAGAAAGGAAGATAAATAGTGTTCTGGTTTGCTTGTGTTTGTTAAAATACTGCACTGATCTCTCAGAATATTTAAATTTCACATTGCATGTAAATTTGACATTAAACCTACTTTCCTTTGAAAAGTACATTTAAATTCTAGGCTTAAATTCCCGTATTGCAGTACATTAGGTATAATATGAAATTATGTTGTTCACATCTCCCAGGGAGAACTGTGACTCTAATACTGAATTGTCTGTTGTCTGAGCCCACTGTAGAGACTGACAAGCTTACAGGGCAGTGTGGAAGGGAGGACCCTGTTGGTTAGTTATGGGTGTGGGAGCGGATTGGGAGGAGGGGAAACTTGGGTCACCAGTGCTTGAAACAGGAGGATGAAAAAGAAGGGGAACACCAGCTTCCCACTGTCAAGGCATGGCTCTTGCTTATAGTTAGCAGTTGTTGGTGATGAAAATTGTGGCAGGCATGGCAAGGGCTTTGGAGAGCACTTTTCCAGAATCATAAATTGATATAGAGATTTATTTTGAAAGGTATTTTTAAACCTATAAGTCTATCCTTTCCATAAATAATGCAAAATGGACAAACATTACTGACCATCCATCTTCAGAGATTCAGAGTGTTCTTAAAATGTGAGCTGAGCCATGGTGGCGCACACTTGTAATCCCAGCAGCTCGGGAGGCTGAGGTAGAAGGATTGCGAGTTCAAAGCCAGCCTCAGCAATGGTGAGGCGCTGAGCAACTCAATGAGACCCTCTCTCTAAATAAAATACAAAAGAATAGGGCTAGGGATGTGGCTCAGTGGTTGAGTACCCCTGAGTTCAATCCCTGGTACCAAAAACAAAACAAAACAACAACAACAAAAAAACCCAACAACAACAACAAAAAAAACCCAAACAAACCCAAAACTCAAAACAAAAATCAATGGTGAAACAGTAGAATATTGGTTATAAAAGGATGGAATCAAATAACAGTAAACTTTAAAATGTTAGAGTGCATCTGTGTACTTATCCAAATATTTTATTCTTTCTTTTACAGACATATATTGGAAGTGTGGTTATATCTGTTAACCCCTACCGATCCTTGCCCATTTATTCTCCAGAGAAAGTGGAAGATTACAGAAATAGAAATTTTTATGAACTGAGCCCACACATGTAAGTATGGTGTTAAAGCACTAAATTTCTCTTTTAATGCCGAGATGTGTAGTTGACATATGTGTGCAGCTGTCTCCTTTGAGTCTCAGGGAAATGATTTTATCATTTTTTTTTCTTTTTAGACCAGTTAAAGGAATGTAGAAGTTAGTAGTTATGCCTTATTTTAAATTTTTTTAAAAAGGCAGAATACTTGAGTATGTAAAATATTTTCTGTTAAAAATTCTGTGTAAGTAGCAGCAGCTGCTGGTAATTAGTTTTGCAAATAAAACTGGAATGTGCATTGTTTATTAAGAGAACCCAAGCAGCAGTTTTTAAATCTTTTTTTTTTTTTTTTTTTCGGGGGGGGGGGGTCAAGGCAGATCCCAAGTGTTGGGTTGTGTGATGATATTTGGATAAAAGGGCCAAACAGTATCTTCAGATGGTAATGAACTTCAAGGATGTTGTTCACCAGCTTCATGGAATAGGCCACTGGCTTTTCTTCTCTGAGTTAGTCACCTGTGTGAGTTTTCTGAAGAGGTGGTTTGAGGGTATACACAGTTCCTTCATAAAGCCAGTAGATTCCTTTTGTCTGTTCTTTCAAAGTGAGTTCTTCATTGACTTGCTTAAGAGATGTTGAAATGATTATGTCAGTTTTTACCACTCAAGTTTTTTCTTCTAGTTTGAATGACTGAAAAATAACCCTAAGGGAAGTATTCTTAGACTTGGTGGATTCAGCGGCAGAAGTGCATTTTTAGATCCTAGAACTTTTGATTCCTCAAATAAAAATGTCTCACAGAGAGTTAGAAGGAGAATCCTCAAAAATCATCACGAACAATATCTTAATCTTTTTATTTCTAAAGTAATGTAACAGATTCCAAGAGGAATCTGTTCACTGTTTTTGGTCTCATATCCACAATTGAGTGGAAAGAACATGAAAGAGCAAGATGCCAAGTTGGGCCAAGTTGTGGAATGAATGGAGAGCCTCAGGCTTCTTGCTGTTACTTGGGCAGAAACATTTCCTACCCCCTCCTCTGCAGGTGTTGTAAAGAATTATGTTCTTGCTGTTATCAGTTGCTTCAAGAGACCCAGGGTGACTTGCAGAGATGTGTTGGAAGACAACACTTTTCTGTGATAAACTGTTCAGTGTGGATTTAAAATATTTGGGACCTGCTGCTGAATACTGGGCTGGGACTAGTGTATTCCAAACTGCCTTGAGAAGGGTCAAGTGTCTCCAAGGGTATTATTATCACCATTATTACCTTTAGTAATGGCACCTTCCTTTCTCCCTGAAAATAGACGGCATGTTGAAAACAACTCCATGATGTCATGAAATACGTATAAATGCATGTGTGTGTAAATGTTGAAGAGGAAATGTTGGGAAGATGTCTCGATTGGGGAAAGGAGTGTTTGGTCCTTGAGAACCTGGAATGGCATTTGAAAATGGTTAAACTGACATCCTTCAGAGTCTTTATAGTGAAAGCAGTAGTTTTTAAGCAGGGCTGATTTTGGTCCTGAGGCTACTTGACAATGTCTGGAGACATTTTTGCTTTTCACACTGAGGATGGAAGGTGCTGCTCATGGGTGGAGGTTAGGGATGCTGAACATCCTGCAGGGCACACTGCAGCCCCCACAATACAGAATTATCTGTTCACAGTGTCAGTTGTGCTGAGGCTGAGAAACCCTGGATGAACATGAAAACCTGCAGAAAATCTTAGTTGTATCTTAGCAGAAAGAGTTTTCCTTTTCCTGTGTGATGAAAATTGACTTTGTTACTTTTAATAAAAAAACAAGGTCTCATGATTAAGCAATACACACACACACACACACACACACACACACCCTACTGTGTAGATGTTTCTTTTATTTTCTCTTAATAATGTAGCACTGAGAGATATTTAGATTTGGAAGTAAAGATTTAAGTAATATACGAAAATGGTTATTAAAAACTGAGTGCTATATGTTTTACAGATCAAATGGATTCTGATTATTCAGATTTTTTTCTATAAGTAGATTTTGCAAGTCCCATCGTGCCTTAAAAAAAAAAAATCTGAAAATTAGCTTTATAAAGTCATCCCTATTATTAGAATCTTGCAATGAAACATCTTATTTGATGTCTGAACACTTATTTTAAATTTCACATGTTGAGGCCATGTTTCTTAGAGTATGTTGGTTGGAGTAACAATGTCAGAATCCCCCGGGGACTCATGGAAACTACAGTTTCCTGGGCCTTAACTCTGACAAGTGAGGAACCTACATTTTCCGCAAGCTTTCTGGGTAATTCTTATGCAGTTCAAATTTGAGAACATGCTGCATGTTGTCTCAGATGTATATTTATAGTTTTCCCCCCTTATTTAACTGCTTACTGCATATCATAATCCTTTATAATAATAATAAATAATAGTAGTAATTGTGGCATTTATTGAATATTTGCTATGTAAAGCTACTACCCTACTATCCTCCATGTATTTTAACTTATTTCACTGAAAATAATCCTGTGAGGTAGATGCTATTACAAATGGAGAAACTGTTACCGAAAGACCAAGTAATTTATCTAAAGCCACATAGCAGATGGGAGTGGAGCTTGGGTGTGAATCTGAAAGTGGGCTCTTGAGATTTTCATGGCAGGGCCATGTGCTGTGTGCTTACATTCCTCTATGCTTGGGTTGCCTATGCTTCTGCACCCCAATTCCTCCAAGGAAACTGACTATGCCTCAGTTTACTCTCAGAGTCTAATCCACAAACCATACTTCATTTGCAGCTCAAATCTCCAGTTTAGGGATGTTTAGATGTGTAATAGATGTCTAGTCTAGAAAAAAAGTAGTTCATGCTTTGGAACTACTTTTTATTTCTGCCTTGAAAGATTCCTATAAGAGGCAAAGTGGCAGGTCTACCCTGGTACACCTTCCAAAGAAAACTGTCACCAGCAGTAAAATAAAATGAATTCTCATTGTATTGAGGACAAAGATAAGCTCTGTACCGTGGCCTGCAGCACATTGTACATTGTGAGCAAGGTAAAATTGCACCTAATGCATCGAAATTTGTCAGCTTCATGTCACTCTGGTCTCCATCTTCCTTCACTCTTCTAGTGCTCAGCCTCACACACGCCCCCTCACCACAGCGTCTCTGCCTTCTGGGTCTCCTGTCTGGAAGGCTTTTCCTGTCTTCTGCTCCAAAGCAGCTGCTGCTCTTCCATCAGAGCTCAGATGGCTTCAAACCTGCTCTGGGAAGAACCTTCCCTCACCTCTGCCCTGCTGACGCAGATCTGTCAGAGTGTAGCATTTGCTGGAGGGATTATCTGACTGATGTCAGCCTCACCTGTGGAGTCAGCATTTGCTCACAGGGTGTTGGTAGCCCTGGAATTTGGGAAGAGGTCAGTAAGACTCTGTGGAATAGGACTTGGAGTGTAAATGGGAGAGCTGTCTCCCATTTATGAGTTTTGTAATCTTCAGCAAATTTCTTGAAGAGGCTTTAATTTAGAGAAGTTAAGTGATATACTCTGTCAATGGGAAGATAATTATTAACTCATAGGATTTTTGTGAGAGATAAATATCTCTTTGATACTTAGATTGTGAAATTATCAGTGTATGTGAAGTGCTTGTTATGGAATCTGCCATAATCCTGAAGTAAGGGATAGCTGCGGCTGTTAACAACGATAATTATATTAGTTGTAATAATAAGCTATGAGGGTATTCTCATGTTAGCTCAGTAATAATAATAATAATAATAATATCATCTCAATAATATTCCAGTATTTTTACAAGCTCTTTCTCACCACTTACTCCTCTTTGGTGGGACATTGTCTACTTCTGTTAATGTATCTTCCTACATTACTATTTGTGAATATCCTTCTTTGATGGTATATTGAAACAGGAGAAACAGGGTCAGTGCTAGCTTGGTTCCCTAATAACACCCAGCCTGGCATTATCAGTTAGGAGTTTTTTTGATATAAGGGGATAAGATGACAAAAGACTTTTAACACATCTTAACTTTAACCATTTCAAGAGTTTGATTTTAATTTGAATAGAAAACAACTTACCAGATGCTCAGACTTTGAAAACTTTGCCAGTTATTCCAGGTTTCATTTGGAATTTGATTTGAGATGTTGTTCACTGTTAGTCTGTAGAAGCATGTAGTTTCCTTATAATTCATGTATTTGAAGGTATCCCACATTTATCTTTCTTTAAGTTTCAGATAATTAAAAAAATGTTTACATGCCTTTCAGATAGTAGAAATGTACAAATGAGTGATATAAAGAGAGAATGGTTTCTTAAATTTCTTTCACAAACATTTCTGTTGTCATTTGTGAGATATTTGGTCCCCCAGATATCCAGCTCTTTGTGGGGCTCCCTTCCTTTCTCTAGATTCCTGTCTTCTTGTAGGTACACCCGCTCCTTTTGAGCATGATATCACTGGGTGGGGTCCTCAGGGAAATATGGCAGAATCTACAGTATGTTTTCTAATTGGGTAAGGAATGTCTCTCCAGTGTGATTTTTAAATTCTTTAAAAATAAGAATCAAAAAGAAAAATCTATCCCAGGAAGGACTTTGTATATTTCAGACAACTTAGTAAATGGGTTCAGTCAGAACTGCCTTAGATTGGTGTAGCCTCAGCCCACTCCTTTTTTTTTTTTTTTTTTAAGAGCTCAGGAACTGTATAACAAAAGGGATTTTGAATAATTTTTCATTCCATGTGGCCTGTATTATCTCATATTTGACAGTTCAGTAAAACCTTCTTGTTAGGATGTTGAGGAGTTTAAAAAAAGATAATATAATGAATTTTTGTTAAAAAATGAGTTAAAATATTATTTTTATGTTGTTCTTTAAGTATATTTTGCAGTTTCAGTTTGTTCATGGTGTCTGTGTGCTTGTTGGAGGAACTTGCTACTAGAAGGAAGAATATATCATGGCACCTGCTACCAATCCTACTTGGCAGTCACAGTGCAGGAGAGAGCTTGACTCCGTCTTAAATTAGGCTATAATGTGGCAGTCATGTTATATTAGGGGTTTCAAGCACTGTTTGAAGCAAGCAGTCTTTCCATTTTTGTAAATGAAAAACTCCACCAATAAATTTTGAAAACTTTGAAAAATGACTTAAAGAGTTGAAAAAATTTTGGTTACTCTTACATAAAAATGGGAAAATAATTAGTGGGAGGATTTTGGATGTTGCTAATGTCAGTTGTCCAGACATGAGGCCTCTGTCTCTGGAAATTTTAACCTTTAAATTTGTAGACACTGGTTTTGCAGGACCACATGCCATAGCCTGTAGAGTGACATTGCTAGAATGCTTGTGTGTTGAGTCCTGCATTCAAGGAGAACCAGATGAGTGTCGTAAAGAACTTTTCTGATTATATCTCAAAATGTATGAGTGCCATGGTTGGGTATACAGAAAGCTTAGGTTAAGGGTCCAGGGCTGAAGACTAGGCATTGTTATATAACAAATATTTTTCTCTACAATACAGAGAATAAGACAGTCTGTGAATAAAACTGTGATTCTTTAGGAACTCTAGTGACAATTAGATAGTGCATTTTTGTAGAGGTTGCTTGAGTAGCCTGTGTGAAAGTACTGTCTGAAAGGTGTGTTATATGTGTTGATGTGATGTTCTGGAGGCTGTTATATTATTTCTCATTTTACTTTTGGAATAGGTGAGTCTTCAATTGATCTAGTATCTCCCAAAACACCATGTGCAGAGAAGTGTTTTATGCTTTCTCCTCTAGCATGCTTTCTACTTACTGCCTTGGAAAAGTCATTCATTTACTGAGCCAATATTTACTGAGAGCTTACCATGTGCTAGGAACCCCGTTGGGCCCTGGAATACAGCAGTGAGCAAGCAAAATTCTCATCTTCATTAGGGAGATAATACTCTGATTGAAGTGTTCAGAGGCCAAGATTGTTCACACTATCAGGGAAAAAAGGAAGACCAGGGGAAGGGAGACTTTGGTGAAAGAAAAAGTGATTTTCAGTGGTATTCTTATAAAACAACCTTTGGAGCCATAGTCTCTGAAGTAATCCAAGTCAGTAGAGGATGGGTTGTGGTCTGCAATCACTCTTGTCTCTAACCTGCATGAGTAACCTGTGCAGGAGGGAATCAGAACTCTGACCTATTTCCCAACTGAGACACCTAACATTAACATCTTGTGTAATAACGCATCTTGGAAACAACGTGGTCCTTTCCCATTTATAATCATCATGGGTTCAAATAAGCAGAAGGCAGGTGTTTTGTCTTTGGGGATATTTGTTTGATTCTGGATTCTAATCTATGGATTATAAAACTTCTTGACTCAGAGAGATGCGTTTCATTTCAGCAGTGCAGTGTCCATGTGGTGAGGGAGTTCAACTGCTCACTTGAAAGCTTCCTGACTCATGATTCTTGATGGAAAATATCCCTGGGCCTAGCACATATTCAGCTTCTATAAATGCTCCATGAATTGAATTTACCGCTTTTGACTCCTAAACATTTATTCTCGGGAGAATATTGCTTCATTGGGGTTATTTCAGAGTAGCTTCTTTTAGAATATAGTCTCTTGGCAGAAAGAGACCTCTGCTGATTTCACTTTCAGATTACGAAGCTTCTTCAACTAAAGAAGGAAGGTTGGTGTAGTGCCAGCCTAATTTTTTTTTTCTAATTTTTGGTTTTAATTGTAGAGGGACAGAATGTCTTTGTTTTATTTGTTTATTTTTAAAGTGATGCTAAGGATCAAACCCAGTGCCTTACACATACTAGGCAAGCACTCTGCCACTGAACTACAACCCCAGCCCCAGCCTAATGTTTTTTATCATGAAAATCTCTGTAATGTAATAATACATGTGTTCCTTGTGTTTCTGGTGTGTCTAGGAAGTCTCAGAATTCTAATTTCTAGGTTCCTAATGAGAAGTAATAGCCATTCTCACCAAATGCATATCTCAGACTTGAGAGAATTTATTTTGAAAAGGCTATTTGTAAGCAAAGCTCATGTTCTCATCAGCATACGTGATAACTGCAGTGATGCGATCTTTAGGGCAAAGTTTGGGGCTGAGCAAAATAGGCCATTTCCTGCCAGAATGTTACTCCTGGTCTTTGACAGGCCCTGAGAAATCCTATAATATTCTGGAAAAGATTCATTTCAGGCAGAGGAGTGGCATGGAGGCCACGGCCCTGAAAAGGGTTAGACTAATATTTAATCCCTGAAAAATAGAACTACAGTTGGAATACACTTGGGGAGCCCTGCAGGAGAAAGGGCGTGCTTAGGGAGGATGGGGAAGAAGCTGCCCCCCACCCCTATTGCCCTGCTTTGTGTGGCAGTAGGACCAGGTAATAGGGTAAAGGGAACACGTAGCAGTTTGGACAGAGCCTGGCATAATGCAGAGATGATAAACAGAACCCCATAAAGTGAGTATGGGGCCCATACTCAGGAGACTGGGGAAATAAGGATGGGCCTGGGTCTGTCACAGGGGCAGAAGCTCCTGTAAAGGGGAATAGGGCCCCATGTACCAGGCCATCACATACGTGATGCTTCCCCCATGGTCCAGGGTCTGCTTCCTCCCAGCTCTAGCTTATCTTTGGGATCTGAAATCCCCAAGAGGAAGTAATTATTCATTTTGATAAACATGTTTAAACTTCCACAACATTTGTGAGGTACTGAGGATATGAATTTGTCTTTATGGATGCACAGCCTGGTGCAGGAGCCAGACCACTACAT
The DNA here is from genome assembly GCF_021218885.2 of Marmota monax. NCBI lineage: Eukaryota > Metazoa > Chordata > Mammalia > Rodentia > Sciuridae > Marmota > Marmota monax. Next base: position 24,117,426 of record NW_026692781.1, read on the forward strand.
AAATAACTTCAGAAGGGAGAGAAATGCACCCCCCCCCCCCCTTAAAAATAAAAGGCACGGTCATGTTCTGGTTTTTCCGGTCATGCCAGTGTGATTGCTAATTATACCATGGAGTGAATGTGGGCAGTAAATGGTACAGCCCCCTGTGGAGAAGGTGTGAGGAAACAGGACAGTGGATTGATGGACAATCTTTGAAGGATGAATTTATTTCATGGATGAGGAATAGGATTCCAAGCCCAGGAAAGAATTTCCCAGTCAGAGGGAAGAATGTTGACCCAACATTCAGCATACATTATTTGAGTGCCTACTGTATGCCAGACACTAGTGTAGCTACTAGGGATAAAATGGGAGGAAATCTTGGCTCCACTGGCTTATGTTATAGCACAGTGGACAACAACATGCAAGAGAAGTAAATGGAATAAATGATATTTTAGGTAGTGCCAAGTGCTTATGGAGAAGCGAAGGGAAGGGGCATGAGGGCCGTGTGCTGTACTATTTGATTAGGGTAGCCAGGCAATGCCGTATTGAGACTGTGATAGTTCAGTGTCTTCCTTGAGGAGTAAGCGGGTGAGCCATGTGATGAGCTGGGAGAAAATGTTTTAGGCAGAGGGTATGGCAGATGTGAAGGTGTAGGGAGACAGAACAGCAGGGCCTGTCAGAGATCTAAATTTGTGTGGTTCCCTAGGTGGAACACAGGGTGCATACTAGGGAGGGGGAGACGAGATAGAAGAGGAAGGCCAGGCCTGGGCAGGAAGAGCTTGTGTGCTCAGAATTTGTATTAAGCAGGCAGAAGGAGCTATAAGGTCAGCCTTGGAATTTGGACTGTTCTCTGAGGACACAGGGCAAGAGTTACTTATGACCTGAAAGGGACAAGGACAGAAAGCTTATCTGGGGTGGGAGATATATCAGAGGAAAACCCTATGGGTTCTGTAACACAGTGGGTACCTGGAAGAGTGTGGTATGGTCTTGGAGTAGGGGGCTTCTTGCCTGTACCTCCCTGTTCCAGTTCCTACTGTGGTGAGGGTGGTTTTGGTTGGACTGGGGAAGACGGTAGGCTTACAGACGGTAGGTTGGACCCCTTCTGCTTGTGCTCAGGCACTTGCTGTTTACAGTTTTCCATGTGTGCTTCTGAAGGGTTTCAGTTAAAATTTGACTCCCTCTTTGGTGTATGAGTTCATCATACAGTTGTTTTATTTTTAAGGTAATTATTAACTCATGCTCAGCTGTCCCTGGCTCTGAGTTCATGCATGGGCTGTGCTGCTTTGATCGAAACTTCCTCTTAAGGTGTTTATGGCTTGGGAAGCAAATCAGACCCGCCAGGTACTGCCCTCCATCCCTTTTCTGCATTTAAGAGTTATTGGTTATACCTGTATTTATTTTTAGGGAAGCATGGGTTTTTTAAGTTCTGTTTTCTCATTGCTTCAATTTAAATTTCAGCATCAAGACATTGACTGCTGTCATCAGTTTCCTTGGACTTCCCTTTTGCCCTTTTGCCATAGATGTGTGTTTTCTAATATCATTTCTGACACCAAGTGTATGGTTTTTGTTAACACTAATAAATTCTCCAACACCAAGTGGATGTCTAACTGGTCGCCACCTGCGACACTAACTATGCAGTGTTAACACAGGCTTCATGGGTCAGAGGCTCCCTCCCACTTCAGATGCTGGCCACAGATGGAGTGCCCTGGCTACTCACACTTCCGTCCCGACAACCATAAATTCAAGGGTTTCAGTTTTGAGAATTGGATAGAACAAGTCACAGAACACTTAACATCTAAAGGACACAAGGCAGGAACAGTCACATGGAAGAGAGGCGCAGGCCACTTTGGGGGTGGGGTGGGTATAAAGCTTGCACACCCTCTAGGTGTGCCACCTCCCTAGTGCATCAGTGTGTTCATCCACCAGGACTCCCTTCTGGTAAGTGAACGTGCTCACCTTCTAGTCATAGGCTTAGGCTTTCTGGTGAACACCTCCGTCCTGAAGATACCTAGAGGCTTCATGATGAGTCACCTTGTTGGCCTAACCTCAGGTATGGGTGAAACGGGCCTTTTCATGAATAATAAAGACGCTCCTATTACTCAGGAAATTCCAAAGGCTTTAAGGGCTCTGTGCTGGGAATCTGAAACAAGGTTCATACATGTGCATGCATTTTTTTTTCTTTTTAAAAAATTTATATATAATAGCAGAATGCATTACAATTCTTATTACATATATAGAGCTCAATTTTTCATATCTCTGGTTGTATACATAGTATACTCACACTGTGCATATGTTTTTCATGAGTCGTCTTAGAAAGCTTGACCTGAATGCCTGAATGTTAGCTTCATTTGAAGCTAGGGTCATATTGAACTGTCTATATGGTATCTTAGAAACCCAAATTAGTGGGCCATCTTTTCCCAAACATATCTAGAGGTGATTCAACAACTCAGTAAACATTTGAATGTTATGAAGACTAGGCTGTCCAGCTCCCGTCTCAGCCAGCTCCTGCGTGTGTGCAGGGACCCCACCCACTCCACCCCTACTCCTCAAGGCCTGCTCTCCCATCTCTACTACATTATCAGCTTTTTTTTCTGCCTCTCCCACTCCCACCAACATACACATTACATTATTTCTCTTGAATCCAGTTTCCCGGCTATCACCCTGCTTGTGTGTTTACCTGTATTAAAAAACTGTGGTAAAGTTGGGTGCACTTATTTTTCCCAATTTATCTCCTTTGATAACAGTAAAGTCACTGTTATCAAGCAATCATTTTCCCATTTCACTAAAACAGTTCTTTTCAAGATCATCCTTGTTGCCCACTGGTCAATTTTGAATCCTCCTCTTCCTTTAATTATCAGTGATGTTTGACACCGTGACCAGCTCCTTGGCATTGTGGCCTCCATACAGTTCTGTTTTCCCACCCTGAGGGCTGCCTCCTCTTCACCCTGCATTGGAGGTGCCTCTTATGCTTGAGTTGACACATCCCAGGGCTCGGCTCTGTGTCTTTTCCTTTTCTCCTCTGTAGGCACCTCTTCCATGAGCCTTGTGAGCTTTGAATGCCCTTGGTGTGCTGGTGGTCTCCAGCTGGAGCTGCAGGAGACTCAGCCACATTCAACTTTTTGACATCTCCCTGGATGTCACAGGACATGGCACACACACCTCAGCATGCTTCAGGCCAGACTCAGGATCGCCCTGCTCCCTCTCTTTTCCTGGCCTTGGGAGTGGCAGCACCACCCTTGGGTTACTCACTCTATAAACCTTTTCTTCCCCTTCTCCCACCCCACACCCATTCCAGCATCAGGTGTGATCCCGGCCTGACCTTCCCTTGCTACCTCCACTGCCACAGTGGTTATCCTTTGCCTCCTATCTGTCCTCTTTGCTTCTGCTCTACTGATGGCTCCTCCTCATCCCTCTCACCTCCCGATCATCTGTTCTTCGACAGAGTTGGTACAGTTGTCTAGAGCCATCTTTTTCAAAGGTGCCTGCCAGATTGCTTTCCTTTGCTGCTCAGAAACCTGTAGTGGCTTCTGTGTGGTTTGCCAGGCTCCACTTGATCTGGACTCCTCTCTGCCTGCATTTCTTACTTCCTGGCACTTTGCGCAGGCCACACTGGTTTCCTTGCTGCTGCTAGGACGCACCATATGCTCCTGGCGTCACCCCTCCCCCCAGGGCTGGCATGCTTTCCTGCCTCAGTCAGGAGATGTCTCAGTTGTCAGGGAAACCTCTGAAAACACTACCTAAGGTAGCAGTCCCTGCCCCAGTCACTCATTACTCCTAGACTACTTTTCTTCACAGCCTTTGTCATGACCTGACATTGCACTGTGTGGTCATTTGTTTCTGTTTACCTCCTGCCTTGAGTGTTATCTCCATGAGGACAGGGGCTTTGTTTCACATGTCCATAGATCTACAACATGCCTGGCATGGTGCAACCACTCCATAAAGTCTTTGGCTGCACAAATGAATGAATTTCGGGGCTGTTGATTGGAAACTGTGTAGAAGACATGGCCTCTCTCTTTAAGGAGCTTTTGTGGGGGTGGGGTATGGCTACATAAGCCTGTTATTTTTTTTTTTAATATTTTCTTTTTAGTTGTCAGTAGACTTTATTTATTTATATGTGATGCTGAGAACAAACCCAGTGCTTTACACATGCTAGGCAAACCCTCTACCACTGAGCCACAACCCCAACCCAAGCCTGTCATTTTAATGTAACAGCATACAGTCATCTCTGGGTTCTCCATGGGGAATTGGTTCCAGGACCCTCTCAGGATACCCAAATCCACCTGTTCCTTATATTAAAGGGTGTAGCATTTGCATATAAGCCACACAATCCTCCAGTTTTCTTTGAATCATCTCTTATTTATAATACCTAATACAATACGAATGCCATGTAAATTATTGTGATACTATATCACTTAGGGAATAGTGATAAGAAAAATAGTTTGTACATGTTCAGTACAATTTTATTTTCTAGTAATTTCAATCTGTAGTTCCATTGAATCCACAGATGGGGAATGACACAGAGGGCCAACGGTGCTTGCAAAGGCAAGAAATAAGTTGGAAGCACAGAAAAATTGGGAGGTTTAGAGATTCTGAAGGTGCCACCTGCAGTGAGTCTTGAAGAAAGAGTTTCTGAAACAGGTGGCCATTGTAGTGTAATAACTAGCTTTATGGAATGTACATGAAAAGACTAGTTTTGGCTATGGCACAATGGACCAAGGTGTTAGAAAAGGGAAAAGGTAATTGAATTGAGATGATAGCTACATGTAGAAGTAATTTCTAATTTTATTAAAACTTCCAAATACCAGTCTGCTTGAGTCATCAGGAGGATTGAAGGATTAGGAACACTATTCCAAAGTAATGGGAGGGGAGTTTGGATAAGGGCATTACTTAAAATTACAAGCTTATGTGTCTGGAAAAATTACCATCTTGCATTTCAGTCACCAACTGGAAAAATTCTTCAGACTTTTAAAAATACCTAAATGTCCATGTGTGTAAATTCAATGTTTTAATGAATGAGTGATGAATGATTCAATGTTGGAATAACTTATAAGTATAAACAGATGTTAATTCATCTATGTTTTATAACAAAACCTCCAGTTGCTATTAGTGATGAATCATAATGTTATTCAGGAGGGGGAACGTTTCATACAAAGTACATCAATTTCAACCTTTATCAACTTACACAAAGTATGTCTATTCCTTTCCATGTAGAACCCTCCCCTTTGAATAATAAGGTTCAACATTTTGATGCATGGGTGTCAACTTGAGATCTGAATAGAATATCCTACATTACAATAGGAACATCCCAAGCCTTATAGGTGGCTTAGCCCAATTTCACAGAAATTTAGCAATAAAGTAATAAATTAGTATGTATATCTTTTCTACTCTTTTTCCCCCTTCAGTCTTTCTCGACAGTAAAAAGTTGGAAAACATCTGGATACAGGGAAGATTTGGATGGTTTGCATGATGAATTTCTTCGGGAAGTGCATAAGGCTTAAGATTGGAGGGGTCCATTCCCACTTCCTTCTTCCATATTTTTATGAAACATGGGTTGACAAAGACTCTTGAATGTTTCCTTAGGAATTGCTCTGTTAGTTTCTAAGCCATTGCTTTAGTTGCTTTCAAGAGACATGTTTGCTTACTCATATACTCTACCTCGAATTTGGCCACAAAATGTTGCTGCTGCTTCTATGTGTATTTATAATTGACTTGGCTATTATTATTAGTAGAGGCTTATGCACAGTTTGCTCATATAAGTAGTACTTTGGATAGAAACCAACATTCAAAATGGAAGTGTCATCTAAGGTTTACAGAGACATGTTAACAAAAATTGCAGTAGAAGATGTTAAAGATAAATTCTAAAATGAACACGTGTTACTAAATATGATTACATGATGTGGCTGAGTCATGGCTCTGGTTGCTCATTACCTGGAACCCAACTACAAGGAAGGAGGAAGTGTGGAAACATGTATGGGTATTTGCTGGGCATTCTTCTTAAAACAAATAGAAAATGTCATATAATGCTTTGAACATTTGCTTCCTTTTCGTGGCATGACTTTCACTATAGTGGTGTCATGTGATGGCCAATGCTGCATGGTCTTGCAGGCATAGTTTAGGGAGCATGAATGAATTTTAAGACTTGAAAATCTTTGCTGTGCTCTGTATCTAAGGACTTTACCTTTTCTTATAGATGGCATTGATCTTGAATAACCTTTTAAATTAAAATCAGTCCTAAGTAAAAATTCTAGCTGTGAAAATAGAGAAGTTGAGTTTGAGAAGTTTATAGCCAGCTTTCCCTTGTAAGTTTTACTTGACTTGGCCTCTTCTTACCTGCTGATTCTTTCAATCTCCCCTCCCCCGTTTCTGTTGACACTCACTCCCCTCTTACCCATGTGCCTAAACCCTGCTCATCTTTCATGTTGTACCAAGACTACTTGTTGGTCCTGTCACATTTTGTTCATCCCATGGATTGTATCCTCTCATATGGTAGCTTATTATATACTCTCTCATATTTTATTGTTACCTGTTTAAGTATTTGGTTTCCATAGGAGTAAGCATCTTTAAGCAAGGACATAGCATTATGCTTATTTGTTGCCTTAAGATTGGTGGTCTTAATTAATGCTGCACAGATTTTCTTATGCTTTCTCTTCTCCCTAAAGAGAAACCTCACCTTGCCCAAGTGTCCTCTTCCCCTCACATTGAAAATAAAATTCTGTCATTTTTTTTATGAAAAAAAAAAAAAAAAAGATTGGTGGTCTTAAAATCTACTCAATATGTTTGCTTATCTGTAGTTGACTTCGGGTAGCACTATTTTAATGTATTGTGTACATTATGAAATAAATAAGAACAGGAAATAAAACATTTTTTTAAAAAAATGATGAATAAAGAAATGTGAACAGAAATTCTAGTATTTTATATTCATAATCCAGGGACTCATCTTGGGCATTCTGTGTCATACCTATACCTCATTTTATAGGCCTAGTGTTAGGTATACAGTAGGTCCTCAGGAAATATTTATTTTTAGTGTTCAGCTATTCTTTGGTGACTGCTAATTAGTGTTTGTGATCTAACAAGCAAATATGTAGTAAATGTATTAGAATAAGGTAGGGCTATGGTTGGGTAATGAGCAGGTCTTACTATGGCAAAGGTTGTTTCTTGCTAATGGCACATTCTAAGGGAGTCACCCGGCTTTCCTCAGACTCTCCTCCATGTGGCAACTCAGATATCCAGGTTGTTTTTTCTTGTCTCTTCATCTGGGCCCATGGCTTTCAAGATCATGGTGGAAGCTGAAGAGAGAGCTTAGTCAGGCCGTGTTCACTGGCCATTGCATAGTCACATAGGCCCAGCCCAACTGTGAAGGAAGCTGGGAAGTGTGTCTTGCCTTGTGCCCGAGTAGGGGGAATTGGAGTGGAACTTGGTGGGTATATTACATCATCTCCTGTCTCCTAGATAATTTCAGTAGTGTGGTTATCATTGGATAATTCAACTCATGGCTACTGTGTAAAGCAAGCTTATGCATGAACTTAAACATGAGTTTAGCCGTATAACTTTAAAAGATAGTCCTCTTAAATTATTTCAGATCTTTTTTTCTTACAATAAGTAATCACAATATATTTCTATATTTCCATTTTAATCTCATTTGAATGCATTCCTATAGAAGTAAAACTGTTCATCCATTTCTAACGTTTCTACTGTTATTCCTTTTCTAATTACTGCTCAGCACAGACACTGCTAACTTATTGGTTTATTATTAGTAAAAGCTTTTAATAGTATCATATTTAGTTACTATTGTTTATGGACCTATTTAGAATTATGTGATATTTGAAGATGTGTCTAAATGCTTGATAGTTTTTACAAAAGATCTATCTTTGGTTCAGTTCCCCTATTATTGATTTTCTTGGAAACAGTATATATATATATATTGGGATTTTAGAAAACTAGATACTGATCTTTTCTATATTGATCACATATTCATCTATTGGGGATTTTGGCAAAATGATTCTAACCAGCTTTGAAACTTAAGCCAGTGCAATGTTAATTTTTTTGGATCTAGCTCTTCCCAGATGGGTGGTGAATAAAAGTCAATTTCCTCTACATTCAGGAGTTTAAGAGTTGTGTTTAAGGCCAACTTTAATTAAATTTTCTTTTCCAAATATGGATGTAGTTAGAGGGGGAAGGTGAAGAAGTAAAAATTTTTAGAAAAGTTAGATTTTTTTTTTTTTTCCAATAAAGGAGGAAAAAAAGCTAGGCATGGGACCTATAATCTGAGCACTTAGGTGACCAAGAGATCACTTGAGGCCAGGACTTCGAGACCAGCCTGGCAACATAGTGAGACCTTGTCTCAAAACAAACAAACAAACATGAATAAATACATATGAAGAATATTGGATATTTTGCAGGAGAGGTGGGGAGGTTTTATGTAGTTAATCAGTGGGTTAGGGGATAAAGCATAGAATTTGGACTATACAGATAATTTAAGTAGATACTGAGTCCATCCAGTTGCCATGCATTAAGGCTCCCTGTTTCCATAAATGAGTCAGGGAAATAGGTTTTGGATGCTACCTTTGACTTGGTGCTATAATTTTTAAACTATAGTCTTTTTATTCTAGTAATCCTGTGCATGTCTGTTTGCACACTGAAGATTTTCCTAGATTTGTTAATAGTTTTGAATGTTACACTTGTAAGTAAATCAATGAAAATTTTCTGGGAAATTGTCTTTGCTATGCTTATAAGGGGCTTGTATGTCCATCCTCTACCATCTCCCCTTACTCCCCCAAACATGGATTTTAGTCATACCAATTGCATTATTTGTCTTGACTAATTATTCTGTCCCTTAACATTCATAATCAACTGGAAGTAACTTACCATTTTATAGTTGATATAATAAGAATTAATAACTTTGAAAAGCCAGAGTAAAGGGACCCTAAAAAATAGATGATATCCACGTGAAAATTAATACTGTGATGCCCTTCCTCTCTTGTTTTTTAACTTGAACTTTTCATTTCCTGGTAGGCAAAGTAAAAAGGGAAATATGATCAGTTATAAAGTTATTTTTGCATATGAGATCAAAGCACATTGCTTGCTCAAGAGAGGCAGTTTTCCTTGCTGGTGAAGTTTTAAAGAGAGCTCTCTTATGGGACTTAGAATATGACAGATGCCATCATGAACAACATCTCCCAAAACTTCCCTGCAGGGAATACTGCGTTTTATATAGCAGCTTCTTAGGTCAAAGTGAAACAGAGGACATAACACCAAAGTACTAGAACCACTGCAGAATTCCCTCAGAAGCTGTGGGGAAGGAGGAAAGACATGAAGCCAAGCTGATTCCAGGGTGCACCAAGAATGAGATCCACTGGTACAATTGCTTGGCTTATCGATGGCTTGACTTAATTGAAGAAAACAAGGATAAGGAGATTATAGTTTTTCCTTCAGGTGCCTCCTAATTCTGTGAGGGTTTTCTTTTTTTTTTTTTTCCTGTTTCTTATAATTGGGCTTAGATTAAAAGGGGTCTTCAGATCATTGGAAGCTATATTCTGTGGTAAGGGCCTATAGAATCCATACTCTATTGCTAATAAAAGATCCTTAATTTTATTTGTTTGTTTGTTTATTTTCGAGATGGGGCTTAGCCAGGCTGGCCTCAAACTCCTGGGCCCAAGGGATCCTTCTGCCCCAACCCTCCTGAGTACCTGGGACTACAGATGTGCCACCACCACACTTGGCTCAGATGTCAAATACAATGAGTAATAGGCTGTGTCAGTTTTGGAAACTGCAAAGGCTTTTTTGAAATTTATGGCCTCTTATGTCTGTGGGTCGTAAGGCATATGACAAATACAAATTTCTCCAGACTGGAACTGGTTGATGGTGGTGATCCAGCAGCTAACTAGGCATAGTCCTGGTTGCCCCTCTTTGGGCTGGGGAGCTATGACAGAGATTGTTTTCTCAATCAGTAGGTATTTGAAGTACACATAATTAAAGAGAGCAATTGTGTGTTTCTTTTTTATTATTAAGCAACAAGGTGGGAACCATTGACAGAGTCATTTTAGGAGTTAAATTACCTAGTTAACTGTTCATGAAAATTGAAGGGAATTCTCTCTTTAGTAAGTATTCAGTTCTGAAACCTCCAAAGATAGGGTCCATCTCCCCACCCCCTGCAAATCTCTGCAGATTTTCTCCCTTATTACTAAGCCTATTATTGGCATATAGAAAACTCTAGTGAGGGTCTTCTGGTACTTGCTGGGACATACCACTAAGTTGGTTGGATTCAACAGCATATCAGATCTAGGAAGACCTAGGAGTAAGGAATAGAGGGTTGTCACTGCAGCTGTTCTAGGCCGTCTCTTAGGGACTCAGGATATAAAGATTTAATGTATTGGAGTTTTTGAAAATCTATTCTCTATCCATAAATTTTGAGTACCCCACTCTGCAAGTCTCATTAATTTTCTTGGTGCAAAAAATACGTCTTCAGAACATCAATACAGAACATCGAAACTCTAATCCTTCTTTAATAGAGAAGGTCTTTTGCTGAGAATAGGTGGAAGTGGACTATGATGGGTACTCTTGAGGACTGATAAGAGAGGCCCTTGAACCCAAGCCTTATTTTCATTTGCATGTCCCCTGACATACTGGGCACAGTTGCTAGTAGATTATAGGCACTCAATAAATACTGGCTACAGAACTCAAGAAGAAAATTAGGATAAAAGTGATCATTTGCTCAAGGGGAACCTGGAGAAGTGACTGTTTTTTTTGGAGAGGGCATGTCAGCTGGGAACTATAGGAAGGGTAACAACAAGATTACTCTCATTTGCCAGATCTGAAGGTGACTCTAATTGCCTTTGTTCCCTAGTTCAAGAATCAGCAGGATCCTAAAATTTCACTGGTATAAACGTAACTATACTTTGACCACCTTTAAAAAGTGGGTTTTATGTGACTCTTGGCCTCTGTCTTCAAATAGAATTTTTTGTATGCTAGCATTAGGGAAAATTGCCGAATCCTAAGAAATTTACCTAAATAAAGAATTTAGCTAAAGAGTTTAAAATCGAAGCCACTTCTTTTAAAACTTTCTTCTTTTGAGTATTTTAAACCCATAGAGGTCTTTCTTTCTAAACAAATGAATGTGCACCTACATATGTACACTTAAATAATATTTCTTTGGATTTCTCCTTTATTTGGTTATTTGTAAAATCACCAAAATTGGTAAGCAAACATAGACTTTGAAAATGTCATAAATTAATTTGGTTGATTTTTTTTTTCTTGCTTGAAATGAGAGAGGACAATGTTAGGATTCATTTTAGCAATATATTCTGAGCATATACCACATGTCCAGGCATCATGCTAGACACTCGAATGGAGCATTGTAACTCGTTTGCTCAAGGAACAGAAACTAAACCAAAAAAGTCTGTCTCACTTATTAGATCAAGGATACAGGTCAGGGACTCCTAGAATGAGGTGACAGGCAAGAAGTTCACCAGAGATGAACCTGGAAAGATGGTTGGCTGGTTCTGGCAAGGGCTCTGCTTCTTTATAAACTTTACACACAGGTTGGGAAATGAACCTTCTTAAGATAGGCTTCTGTCTAAGGGCAGCTTGCCTGGTTTTGACCTTCTTGGGTGACCAGAAATTGGTGTGGATATACTGAAAGGCAGCTTTCTTATTGAAGATGTAAACTTGCATTGAGCTTTATGTCCTGTATTGAAAACATGGACAGCTTCCTGTATTGAAAACATGGACATGCATAGCTTCCTTTCTAGAGAGCCTCTGGGTGTAAGGCTGCTTATCCAACATCTCTCTCTCCCCTACACTGGGAGGACTATTGCTGGCTTTTAGGCTTTTCTTTATTCTAAAATTCTTAGTTCAAGTGGGTAAGTTGTTGCTCAAAAATTTGGTTGTCTTTGTGGCCAAGGTCTTTTATCAAATGCCTTTCCCCTACTGATGTGTAGTGATAAATGTCACTACCTACTTCTAGATTCAAGTGCTTCTTTCTTTCAAATATATATGTACCCTTTATATGGTATTTCTACTCATTCATTTTCTTATGGTTACTTTGCAGGCATATTCATATGACTTAAAAAACCTTCAAGTGGATGATTAGACTACTCCAAATTTGGATTCCTTTTGGAGCTGCACTTGCTATGTAAAGGACCCACGCTAGAGTTATTTGAAATCCTTTGTATTCATAGCACTTTCTGTGTATCAGCATTCAGTCTTGCCCAAGCAGCAGTGTAGCTTAAAGTGTGTCTGTTTACCCATCCCCTGTTTCCAGTCTCAGCCAGGCTCTGCCAGGGAGTGCTGGAGAACCAAGGAAACTTGGAGGAAGGAACAACCTTATTGGGTGTTTCAGGGTAACTCCAGTAAGGAGGGGGAGGAGGGCAAGGAAGGAGGCCTACAGGCAGAGTTGCATATAATGCTTTTGGTTTAATAATTTCTAGGTGGCCAATTTGAAGACATTTTAGCTTAAAAAAAAAACACCCTAAAAAATAGTAACTAGTAACCAAATAATGTGCAGAACAGAGCTGGCATCTTGAGCTTCCCTTACCTTAGTGTTGAAGCCCCTTCCCTAGTGTGGGGACTAGGAAGGACACTGGGGTAAGGGAGGGAATGGAAGTGAGATCCCCTTGCAAGAGGAGGGTTATTCTCTTGCATAAGGAGAAGCCATCCCATGGTCCTAAGTTGACCACACTTGGTCCTCTTGGAGAAAGCTGTCAGTCACTCTAGGCCAGGAGCCTGTTCATTCTCTGAGGGGACTTCTTTCTTGATGGTCTGAATCCCAATCCTCTGATTTTTACCCTCAAGCAATTGATTTTGTCTTTAAAAGACAGACATGGATTTGGCTCTGTCATAATTAAACTTATTTGTTTCCTATTTGTAAACCTAGAGGAAGAATTTCTACTTTTTTGTGTGTATGTCCTGAATTCGCAAGCCTTATTTCAATAGGTATATAGTAAAACATGGGTGTGGGGGAAGGGAGCCACTGGGCCACCTTAGGATCCTTGCAGTCCAGTCCAGACTGCCTAGAAAAGCCTCAGACGTGCTGCTAACACTTCTTGCTGTGCCTAAGCAAAACAAATACTTTCCACATAACATCAGAGTGCTCCTTAGAACTGTAGCTTTGGGGGGACAAAACTGATGCAACCTTGCTTTGAGTTCTAACAAATTTTATTGCAGAAGTACCTAAAAGCCAGAAGTTAAATCTGGCCACAATGGGGACAAAATTGGGAATGGAGGAAGAGCTGTGGCAACGAAAGCAATGCCTGTGTATTTTGAAAGTGTTGCTTCAAGTTGGCTTGTGCAGATGTCTTGCTTGGGAATAGAAAACCCCAATAAGAGATTACTGAAGGCCAGAATTGAGGGACTCAGCTAAGTCGACGACAGAGCTGATGATGGGGGAAGGGGTGGATTTGAAAGGTGTTAGATGGCCTGGAAGAAAGAAGAAAAACAAAATTTTTATGGGGAAAAAAAAAGTTTTTTTTCCCTCAGCCAGTTTTTCTTTCATGCTTTTGAGTAAGTTTGTTATTTTCAGTTAGCCACAGAGATCAAATGACTTGTCCTCACATAATTAAATTAACACCTAGTTGGATCACAGTAATGAGTTCAAACTGCCACTGGAGTCTATAGAGGTGATATCCTTTGTATTCCTTTGCCTGATAAATATTTCCAGAATGTTTCCTCCTTTACAGTATTTCGATGTGAATTTAGCTGTTAACCAGGAAGACTCAGCATTGTTCTTATTATTTTTCCAATTCATTTTCCGTTCTCTGCAAAAATGTATGCAAACCCAGACACTGTGGTGTAGACACAGTGGTCTGTGTATTTATATATGTACATTACATGCATCTGTTTATTCAGGCATCTCATTTATATTTGTTTATGTAATTGAATTTTGTAGCCACTCTGTGAAATGGCTGCTGATCTGGTTTTCCCAAATGTTAATAGCTTTGTGACCTTGATTTTATAATATAAACCCACAAGTTTAGCTCCTAGGGAGCTAAATTTGGTCTTTTATTGAGTCCCTGCTGCATTTCAGGTACTGAACAGGGAACTTTATACCCATCCCTTGGACAGTCCCATGAGGCTTTAAAACAAAGCTTTAAGTTGATAACCTTTCAATACTACACTCCCTTTCCTTTGTGTATTGTTTGCTTTTTAACCAAAGCGTAAGTCCTTGGGTTTTGAGTTTATATGCCATGTCTACCCCATGCCCCTGTGATAACCTTGACCAGATCTCTCTCTCTGCACCTCTGTAGTACCTGGCAGTATACCAGGTCTCTAGCACAGTGTTTTCCGTCGTGGATGGCCCTCCTGCGTCCTGTCCTACTAAGATGAAGCTGTGATGCCTGCATCATTGTATCCTGTATACCTGGCAGGTGCCCCAGACAATCAGTTAGATGATGTACAGCAGTTTTCATGTGAATATTGTAAACTTGAAAGGTTGACTTTACTGTACAATCTAACTATTTGAGCTGTGGATGTGAAGTATGTTAGAATGTGTATTTCAGAGTTAGAGCAAAAGACATTATTAAGGGGCTGGGGTTGTGGCTTAGTGGTAGAGCACTCGCCTAGCATGTTTGAAGCACTGGGTTCAATTCTCAGCACTGCATAAAAATAAATAAAATAAAGATCCATTGACAACTAAAAAAATATTTTTAAAAAGAGACACTGTTAAACAAAATTCTTGAGGTCAAAGGACCTCTGAAATTCAAGAGTTTATTGAACCATTACAGATGCTATCCAGAAAAGGACCTACCCTGGGACAAGTTTCCCGAGCTACTAACAGCAAGGCTAGCAGGGTTGGAGGTGTCTGCTGGACCCGGAAGCCAAGAACATTTTTATAATGAGAATTCAGGGAAGGAAAACATAAATTGTTTGCATTGAGTCTACCCTGGCTGTAGATAAGAGGGGTGGAGGGATGCAAATTGAGGAATGTTTTCTGGTGGAAGAACAATCCATTAGGAGAGGTACTCATTGCTTCCAGACTGGTTAGGGTTGTAAGCAGGATGTACTGGTGCCTGGTGGTTCCTTCACCTGGGATTTGAGTAAAGGTTGACATTTGTTGAGGAATGTGGAATAGTTTTTTGTTGGTTTGAATCTCAGTCATTAACTGATTTATTTCCCTTATCTCTCTTCCCCTCTATCCTGGCCCTTCGGGCATCTCAGAATTTTTCTATAATCAACACAGAAAGAGGCATGCCAAGTGGCACTGTAGGGAACAACAGTGAAAAATATTAGCACTCTGAGAACTTGAAATCGTTCTTTTCACTTTTATGAGTAAATCTTAAGTTCAGCACAGTCCTACAGGTGATTCAAAAGTGTTTTAGAGTAACTTCTCCTGGGATAAGTATTTCTCGGATTTAGGTGCTTGTAATAAAGTCATAAAAATTGACTCTAAAATTAATTGAAATGAGACATATTGTGGGGAAAAAAAGTTTGAAACATTTGTGTTGCATTTACTTTGAACTAGAAAAGGTTCTTGTAGACTCTGCAGTTACTTTAATGAGAGTTGAGTAATAAAAGATGATTGCTAGAATTCTTTTGTTGGAAGAGATACTAAAAATACCTTGAGGCCTTACTGAGTTTGAATTAAAAGCCCCAATTGTCTATTTGTTCTTTTCCCAGATCAGGTGTTGGTTAATTTTTGTACAGGGGAAATAACCTAATTTCCTCACTGCTTCCTCCCAGCCTCCTCACATATGCTTTGGGGGTTAAGATTTTACAGTTTTCTGTGGTGTATTTTTCTCAGTAGAAATCATCCCCACCCCACCCCACCCTTTTCTGAATGTCTTTAGGAGTTTGCTGATGTGTTTATTATCTTCTCCCACCTCCCTTTCTTGGGGGACTTGAGTGTCTTTCCTTGAGATCATAAGCTTCTAGAGGCAGATTGTCTGGATCATGATCCTTAGAGCCCTGCAGGTGAGTCCTGCCTCTTCCCTCATAGATGTTGATGAGCACCCTTGGGAACCCTGCCTTTGTGAATGAGAGGGCTGCCCTGCCTCCATACCCTTCCACCTTAGTTAAGGGATTGTCTGGGAGATAGAAGCATTCCTGAGATAGGTCCTGTAGTGACAAGGACTGATAAAGACAGGATAGGTCCTGTAGTGACAAGGACTGATAAAGACAGGGAGTTGGTCTTTGCTTTTGACCTCTTGCCAAGCCCCAGCAGGATCCTGCTGGCATGAAGGGCTTTACCTCTGTGCTGGTTTGCTCCAGTTTAGGGCATTTCTAGGTACTGTTTTCTCTGAAGCAGTTGAAGTTTTCAGCAGGAAGTCCTCAGCAGCACAGGGATTATTAGTGGATTCCAAAGAGCAGCTTCCAGGGCCTGAAGACAGATGTTTCCTCCTTATTGCTTTCATATCTCAAACCCAGTTTTTTCCTTCCTGGGAAAATTTAATCTCCCTAAACCTTTTATCTGCTTCCTAAAGCCTGTCTCCAATACCTGGCCTTTGCAGGCCACCCTCAGCCCCATCCACCTCCATGTCAGTCCTGCAGAAGGAAAGGTGTTTATTCTGATGGGTGATTTTCAGCCAGTCTGTTGGGTCTGGGCAAATGAGGGGGTCTCCATTATGTGGTCCAGCCTGTGGGGCTTAAAGAATTTGGATATGTCCCTAGCTGCTTCATCATGAGAAGATTATAACCTTAAGGTTTAAATTATTTTCTGTAACTATCTTGTGAACTTTTGAAAATAAAGATCTTTTCTTATTTAATCTAATGCTGAAGTAAAAGAATTTCTTGTCCAATTATGTAGGATTACTATTTTTCCTTGAAACATTATAACACATCTGTTTTACAATTTTTTTTTTTTTTTTGGTACCAGGTATTAAATTCAGGGATACTCAATCACTGAGCCCCAGCCCTAGCCCTTTTTTGTATTTTATTTAGAAACAGGGTCTCACTGAGTTGCTTAGCTCTTTGCTGTTGCTTAGGCTGGCTTTGAACTCTTGATTCTCCTGCCTCAGCCTCCTGAGCCACTGGGATTACAGGCATGTGCCTCTATGCCTGGTTTTTTACAATGCTTTTTATATACACAGAACATTCGCTGCGATTTTGTCCTCTTAGTGGTTACATTTGGTTGTCAAGATTAAAATACATTTTTGAGTGATCCAATAAAAAATAGTGAGAGACCTGATATGCATGAAGTTGACCAAGGCCGTCTGTGAATCAGACCTGGGGCAAGGAAAGTCTGTTTTTTGAAAACCAGTAAGGTTGTAAAGAATTAAGAAACATTTTGTGCCTGTTTATCATGTCCTGTTTCAAAGCCTGACTTTTAAACTTTTATTTGATGCTTTACTATTGTCATTACAGAACAGATGTCATCTTAAAATGATTCATCTCAGTGAAACTTTTTCTATGTGTAGCCAATAGAAACAGGCCATTTCCTGTTCTGTAGCCGAAAGAAAGCAATAGGGCTATTTCTGTTTAGGATATAAGAGTGTTTATGAACTCAGAAACTAAATGTTCATAAAATATTCCTAGAAAATGATAATTTTTAAGACAAATCTTACCTGTACTTGCTGTCATATATCATGGTATAACTTCTTTCTTATTTTGGAATGGCAAGTAGGAATTTGTTTTTAGTTTAGATGTATAAAAGAGAAGTACAGTGTTCTCTGACCCATCAATGTTTTGCATGGTACGTTTTAAGTGTAGCTTTTATAGGTAGTACACAGTTGAATCTTTTTGGGTGGCCGGGGAGGTACTAGGGATTGAACTCAGGGGCACTCAACCACTGAGCCACATCCCCAGCTCCACTTTGTATTTTATTTGGAGACAGGGTCTCACTGAATTGCTTAGCACCTCACTATTGCTAAGACTGACTTTGAACTTGAAATTCTCCTGCCTCCACTTCCTGAGCCACTGGGATACAGGCGTGTACCTGGCTTGAATCTTATTTTTAATACCCATTACAATATGCCATGCCTTTTAGTTGGGAGTATTTTGTCCATTAATATTTAATGTTTAATCACATTTAATTCATGTGATTGGCTTAGTTTACCATTTAATTATTTTCTGATTTCCTCCTCTTTTCCTGCCCTCTTTTGGCTTATTATTATTTTTTATTTCACAATTTCGTGTATTTTTTTCCCCACTATTTGGCTGTATAACTTTGTGCTATTACTTTGTGGTTGTTCTATATACCATAAATATTGTACCATTTTATATAAAATGTAGAAATGGTTCCAGCTGATTATAGGTCTATATGCCATTCACTTATTCCCAGTCTCAAGAATGTTTTCACAGTCTTTCCTTTTAACATTATAGTGTATGTTTTGCCTATTTATTTTGAAAAGGGCTTCCTTTTGTTCTCCGTCTTCTCTTGCTCTGAAGCTTGGATAGTTAGGAATGCTTATAAGTGTTGTGGCTTTGAGGAGATACTGGTATTGTGAAATAAGTTAATTTATTATGTTTGTACTGGCAGAGGGCAAGAGCACAATTATACTTTCCAGGGTAAAAAACAAATAATGACAAAAACTTACTTTCCCTGAAGTTTTCCTTTAAGATATGATAGGATGCATGTCTGGAGGAAGAACACTGATTTAACAAGGTGATATTTTCCAGGTTAGGCAACCATTTCTGAATAACCAGTTTGAGACCATTGTAGATATAAAGATATCGGCAAAATATTTGACCAGCAAGGCCAATGTGGTGACTTGCCTTAAAAAACAAAATTTAAAAATTCCTTCAGGTTTCTTTTCCATCTCCTCTGTTTCCTTCTTGTGGACTCCCTAAGCCCTTGATTAAGTTCAATATGAGGTTAGAGTTGTGGAACACATGGAGATTAGCCATTAAAAAAACAACAAAACAATTTTTGGGTTGCTTAGTTTAGAAACACTGTGTTTGGGGCTGATCCAGAGCTAGAAAGGGAAAGAAATAGTTGAGATTTGTAGATCTCAGTTGTAGGTTAGGATTTTGAGACTGAGCTATTTCAGTTCAATCAAGAGGATTGAATTCAGGAGAGGAGTTTCCCTGGTGTGATTCGAAAATGCACCAGGATTCAGGATTGAATGAAACAGAGCGCCATTTTGAAGAAAAATACTTGAAATGCAAAGGTAGAGACAGTTATTGAAGTTCAGGGGTTTCCTGAGACAAATTTTGTTCTGGTACATGCACTGTGAACTAAGTAAAAGTCCTAAGAATGGAGGAGGCATGCTTTGAAGAATGCATTCTCAAGTGACTCACCAGGGAAAGGCTGGAGAGCAGAAGATTGAGGTAGTGGTGGCAGTGTGTTGGGTTTCACAGACGTCTTTTGGCTTTTTGCTTGGGGTGAACAAACTGAGAAAGGAAATGGCAGGGTGGGGAGCATGGAGTTTTGGAAAAGAAGCCCTGACATTGCCCCTGATGACCACGAACGCAGAACCTCTGTGATTAACACTCTGAACAGAAATAAGATGGAAGAGGAAGTAAGCAGCAGCTGGGCTGTGTTGAACGTGCAACCCAGCATTCCACCCTGACGGAAAATAACAGATGAGCCCCAAACCTCAGTGATAGATACAGCTGTTGGGAAACTTGCAGTGAACATACTTGGTGCTGGGATTCTTGACTCTCCATGAACAGCTGGGTAGCTGCTCTGGAAGCCAAGGGGAGCTGTGTGGAAATATTGGGCTGCCCCTATTGTTCTTGGAACTCAAGGAGAGGACAGAAGAAGCTGGTAAAACCATGTTCTTGATGCGGTGGGTCAAAAACCATGCTCACCCCCCTTACGTTATCGTCATTGTATTATAACTAACCATTCATTTCTGTGTGTGGTAAATAACAGTGCTGACATGGTCACAAAATAATGAGAAGCATATGGGTCACAACTGGTTTTAACTAAAAACTTCTCTAAAGATTTATTTAGGTTCCTTAATTATAGAGAGGTTTGGAGGACTGGCATGTGGTTTCAG
Source organism: Marmota monax (assembly GCF_021218885.2). Lineage (NCBI taxonomy): Eukaryota > Metazoa > Chordata > Mammalia > Rodentia > Sciuridae > Marmota > Marmota monax. The sequence continues at coordinate 24,137,276 of NW_026692781.1, forward strand.
TTTACAGTTATAAATGTTGGCCTTGGGGATGGGTATGTGCTAACGTTGCCAGAGAGGAAGACGAACGGGCTTGTGTTCTCTTCAGGGCCCTCTACCTGGTCTTAAAAAAAAGAAAACGTAAAAGAAAAATCTGTGTTTGTAGGCAGTAAGTGTGATGACATTTATACTGTACTTGAGATGAGTGTGTCAGTAGTACAAACAAACTTTTTCAGGCTGAAATATTTTCATTGGTAAAGTGTCACGTGAGTTCAAAGTCATTGGCTATTGAAAGCCTTGAACAAATAAGTACCTCTTTTCGCCTTTGTCTTATGTTAAGATTGTACTCTCCATTAGATGAATCAGCCCTGTCTTTATGGACAGGGATACATAGATAGAGTTCACCCTCTGGGTCCATGGATTCAGCCAATCTTTTTTTTTTTTAAAGGTGAGCATCTTTTTTTTTTAACATTTATTTTTTAGGTATAGATGGACACAACACAATGCCTTTATTTTTATGTGGTGCTGAGGATCGAACCTGGGTCTTGCCTGTGCTAGGCGAGTGCTCTACTGCTGAGCCACAATCCCAGCCCCGATTCAGCCAATCTTGAGGGTCAAAAATACTAGGGAAGAAAATCGCATCTGTACTGAACATGTATGCACTTTACTGCCATTATTCCCAAAGCAATATAGCATCACAACCGCTAGCATAGCATTTACATTGTTAGGTATTATAAGTCATCTAGAGATGCTTTAAAGTATTTAGTAGGATAAGCTTAGGTTATATGCAAATACTATACCATTTTATATAAAGGACTTGATCATTTGCAGATTTGTTATCCAGGGGGAGTGGAGTAGATGGGTAGGGGAAGGTGCTTGAACCAATTCCCAAGTAGTGACTACTTCTTTTTTGGACAAACAAAAAAATAAGCTAGTTCAGTTTAGGTGTTTTAGCTCAGTAGATCCATGGAGGGTCATTTGGTGATCTCTTGTGTGTGTTATGTGATTATTCAGTTTTGAAGTCATTTTCCATTACTGTGGATCTAGTAATGGTGTACAAAGGTAAACTGCAGTCCTAGAAGGACTTTAATTCAAAGGCCTGAATTAAACAGTCCATGATGAGTTCCATAAATATGTATGATCAGAGAACTTTACTTGTATTTGCCAAAGTGTGCTTTCCTGCATGGCTTACCAAAGATGATAATGGAAGTGGCATCTCTGAATTATTGTCCAGAAGTTGGAGGAGTAGGACGAGAGGAAGGCTAATAAGATACGTAAGCAAAGCTTTCCTTGCCTGCACAAAGGCCGTAGGAGAACTGAATCTTCAGGGTTTACTGTTCTTTACAGAGCTCACTCCAGTGCTGACTTTGCCCCTGCTTGGAGAAAGTCCACCCATTCAATCATTTGTTTCTTGGTATTGATTATGATTTAGGCTTATGGTGCTGTGAATGGCACCTTGATAGAAAGCCCCTAATCCACTAGAAGCTTCTCTTTCTGGTAGGGGATAGAAGGATGGTTTTGTAACTAATTATGATACACAAAGATGTTCTGACATTCATTCTGGGCTTGATACTTTTTAAAGCACCTCCATATACTTCTGTTTATTCTGCTAAAGTGGCTGATAAGAAACAAGTTCTGCCAGGGTGAGTGATTTGCTGGAGGTCACATAGGTGGCCATACAGATCTGGGCCCCAAGAGTCACATCTGAGATGTTTTCTGCCTCCATCTTCTGCTTTTCCCTACCATCCTCCTTATGTGGTGATTCACAAGGTGGGTGCTTGCTTCTGCCCTGGGAATCAGAGAATGCTAGAGAAGACTGAGAACCCTGAGCTGCCTTGGATCTCAAGCATGGCTTTGGTTTTATAGAGAATGGTTTGAAGGGCTTTGAGATACTGAAGGAGTCAGGGGTACACTGTTCAAATGAGCAAGCTAGAGTAACCTGTTGCTTAAAAAGACCCTGTTCACTATTATATTCTTTATCTCTCCTTTTCCTCTTATTCATATATTCATTCAAAAATATGTTTAGAATCTACTTATTACATGTGCAGGAACATAGGCTCATTGATGTGAAGGTTACAAAACAAGGCTCAGGGTAACTTGTCTTTTAGGCTTTTACCGAAATCCAGCTGGAGGATAAGATATGCTAACAAATCATTGTAAGAGAACATGTGCGATGGGGAAGAATGTAGTTCCTAGTATTTCTGGGTTCAAGTTAGCAAGTACCCTTCTGAGAAAGGGATCATGGGCTTCTCCTGTTACGTGTCAGGATGATTTTTCCTTAAGATGCCTGACATTTACTTTGAAGAGCTTTGTTGAATACTAAATTCCATTATGAATATAAGGATATCTCCCTCTCCCTCAGCTTCTGGCACATTGGAGGTACTTACTAGATATAATGCACCTTCAGAAGAAAAGTGGTGGGGAAAGCCCTGTGTGGTCTAGATGGCCAAATATGACCTCTCCCTGCATCCTGGTTCTTCACCAGTCTCCCTCCCTCTCATGCTCCCCTGTCTCCCTGTGATTTAGCCCAAATGCAGAGGTGCCGAATGCCAGTGATCAAGAGCCGGGATCAGTTCTGGCTCCACTGTGTCATACTGCCAGTGTGACCCTGGCAAATTATGTTCTTGCTTTGTGCTAGTTTTGTGAGATTTAAAGCGTTTAAGCATAAAGGGCTTGGGGACAATTCTAATACATGGTAAATGTTGCTGTTTTTAGTTCTAATGACTTTCTAACCTAGCTACTCTCCTGTTTACAGTCCTGCAGTGTGGCTCCATGTGACTCTATTGTTCTTAATTTGGAATCTGCCTGTCTATCTCGACAGCTCATCTCTCATCCCTCTACCTTATGTTCTGCCTTCCAGCACAATAGAACTGCTCATAAATGCTCTCCCTGACCTGTCTCCATCTTATCATCATATTTTAGACCTTTGTTTGTGCCCAGCTAATTCTTTTCTTTTGCTACTGGGAATTGAATCCAGGGGAGCTTTTCCAATGAGCTACATCCTCAGTCCTTTTTTATTTTTTGAGACAGGGTCTTGATAAGTTTTTGAGGGTCTTGCTAAATTGCTGGGGCTGAACTTAAGCTTGTGATCCTCCTGCCTTAGCTTCCAAGTTGCTGATATTATAGCAGTGCACCACCATGCCAGGCATTGCTGATTAATTCTGTAGGACCACCTTTTTCTAACTCTTGAAGGTTCTTTTTCCTCCAGGTTCTACCCCCTGAGGTCCTTGCCTCGTTTTACACTGCTTTGCTTGTCTTTATTGGGCTCAGAGTCTTGGCTAGATATTTCCTATTAATTACTCCTGTGCTTTTGACTGAGAACTCATAAAAGAGGCTGAATGTTGATTAATCACCACATTTCCGGCTTGTTCTTGATGCATAGTAGACTCTCAGTAAGTACTTGTGAACAAATGAATTAAAGGAAGATCTATTGTAAACACATTATCCATATTGTTAGAAGTATTTTTCAAATAGCTAGGGGGATCAAAACTTATTAGTACATTTCGAGGAAGGAGAGGTCAGCAAGAGGACTGGCCTTCTTCCTTGATGAGGTGCCCTTTGTCATTGATAATCAGAGTGAGGAACTGAGGAGCCTAGGACTGGACAAGAACCACAACAAATCCTATAGTGCCTGATGGGTCTCAAGAGATTGCATTTATTGTAAATGTAGTAGCTTCATGACGGAAATGCCACAGAGATGATACCATGTTCCAAGTCCTGTCTCCCCCGTGTTGAAGATTGAACACCTGAGAAACACAAAGGGCAAGATCAAAAAGTTTTATTTAAAGGATGGAACAGAGAGGGAAAGACAGAGACTCCTCCTCAGAGGAGGGGGTCCAAAGTTGGTGCCTGAGGGAGTGGAGGAGTCTTGCCCCTTTTATAGGTTTTAGATTTCCTTTGTTCTCATGCCCCCTCTTCCCATTCTTCCTGCATGACCAAAAGATGGAGTGATCCAAGGGTGGGAATGAAACTGCTCAGGGGTATAGGCAGGAAGGGAGCCACCCAGGGGCTACTCATTAAGGACTCCTTCTAGGGAGGAACAGTTCTCTGGAGGTGGGTAACCTTGGCAACAGGTTGGAGGAGGGGGAAGTGCTCTGGAGGTATTAGCATTTTATTTCCTTTTGAATCAGCCTAACCCATCTTCCTGACCCCATCATTCATTACCTACCCTGACTGTCCTTTTGCCCCCTCCTCCCATTATCTTTCAACTCCACCCCCTCCTCCCATTATCTTTCAACTCCCATATATTGGTCGTTTCCTCACTATATTGAAACTCTAGTGTGTTGCCTGGGAAGTTCTCAACATTATTCAGTGTAGACATGGGGCATAATGTTTTCTCCTTGGTTCTCTGAATTACCTAGATTTTAATAAAAAGAGTCATCAGTATAGCATGGAGGGTAAATAAAACCTATCAATAGGGTCCAATAAATCAGTGCCATTTTGGTTTAACAGAGAATGCATGGGAAAGGGTAACATGGGCCACAAAGAATGCATTTCTTGACTTGTTTCAAGAATTTGGAGGAAATAAAATGTGATGTCTTGGCTCACTCTCTGAAGCATGTTGGAGTGGCCCTTTAAAGAATCCAGAGTTACATCTGATAAAGCGTTCTAATGAGCTGAATTCTAAGGACTTTTTTCCATTTTCCCTGCAGCTTCGCTCTGTCAGATGAAGCATACAGATCCCTCCGAGATCAAGATAAAGATCAATGTATTCTCATTACAGGGGAAAGTGGAGCAGGAAAAACAGGTGAGGCCACCACCTAACAACCTGACCTTCTCCTCAGTGGAAGGTCAACACTGTGCTCAATGACTACAGTGGAGAGGGCATGTAGGGCCTCCTCAGCAAGACCTTCCTAGCCCCAGGAGCCTTGCTTTTGCAAGAGGCTGCTGGTGAGAGTAGGCTGGGTTTCAGGAGAAGACTTCACTGCATCTGTCACCTGAAGAAGCCAGGTAACAGTTGGGATTCCAAACACTGTGGGGATCTGTTGCTGGATTCTGATCCTTGCTAACACGGTCTCTGGGTATGTTAAAGCCTCACCTTTTCTCCAAGACTCCACAGCCTGTGTGATCTTACAGAGTTGATATACTTCCCCAAGGAATAACAAATTATTCTGGTTTGGAAAGGCCACATCACACCTTATTTTTGTTAATAAGTGAGGGAAAGCATCAGGAAAATGCATAATTTCACTCAAGTCTCCTGTTGAGCCCTGGAGAACACACACACACACACACACACACACACAATTTATATTTAGCTATCTGGCAACCTCTTCATAAAACAAGCCCCCAAAGGAGGGGGTTGTGTTTCTTGTCTTGTGCTTTCATCTGATTTGTGGCTTTGAGTGTGAAGATTGATTTTCCGTAGGATCTTCAGCTACCTGGAAAGATTCAAAAGGGCTGTCCTCTCTGACTCTGAACTTGGAAATGTTAAAATTGCTGTTGATGGAACTGGTGAGGTAGTGGAGGAGGAGGCTGAGGGTGCAAGTATTTTCATATGTTTATCTGAAAAATGTTTTTTATTGTATAAATAAGAATCTCCTAATTGGTCATTTCTTTTAGTATGTAAATGTTGGTATTTTAAGTGTTTGTGCTTTGCATGTTTGTTTAGTTATCAGATTTAAATATTTGGAATGCCCATTGATCAAGAGAAGAAAACCTGCCCTAGCTGGGCAGTCACCTGACTAAATCCATTCAAAAGCTCTTAGATTTGTGACTTGAAAGCCCCACCTTCTGTTTTGACATGGCTTTTCCTTCTACTACATGGACTCCTTCCTCCACTTCCTCTAGGAGTACCCCCTTCCTGCCCACTGTGTACCTAAAGAAGAGTGGTTAGGCAGGTGTCCAGTTCTCTTTCTTGAGAGCTTGGAGACATGGTGCCCTGTTTCTTAGCAGGGTTGTGCACATTCTAGGCTTTGGATGGACAGAATGGAGGGAAAGGGACTGGCATGTAAAATTCTTAGTAATAGAAAGCATGGCATCTTGCAATTGGAACGGGTCTCACATAAGACCTTCCACATGGGACAGCCAGACTCTTCCTTTTGTAGCAATGGAGGGCTTACCACTTTGTAAGATGGCTCATTGAATCTGTCAGACGGGTTCATCTAAAAGTTCTTCCTCTCTCAGAGTTGAATTGAATTCTGCCTCTATCCAGGGGTCTTAACTCGGCCTTTTGGAACCTTCCCAAGTTTTTCTGATTTTTCTTCTTTAGACACTCACTCAATTATTTTAAGTCAACCATCGTATTTTCCTTGGGCTAAAAGTTATTTTTCTTCAAAAATTTCTCATGTGATATACATTCATTTATTATTCATCAGGAAAAAATAATTACTGATTACCTAGTTGTTGAAAGGTGCTCTGCTAAGTACTAGTGATACATTGTCGAGCAGACACCTTCCTGGCCCTTACCAAGTTTGCAGTCTAGTAGTGGAGAGAAACAAGAGCTCTGTACTGTACATACACATATGTATGTATGCACGTACATGTACAAATTGCATTCAGATTATAAAGGTAGTGAAAGAAAAGTGCAGTGTGCTTATGAGAGCTAATGTTAAAGGAGAATTGGATCTTATTCTCAAATCCCTCATTGTCATGGCCATTTTGTTCTGGAAACATCTAAATCTGTCAGTGTGCTGTTTCAAGTGGCATACTAGGAAGTAAACAAAAGTTTAGGATTATTCTCAGTTGTGGTGGCACTGTCATCTGTCATTCTGTGGACCCCGGGCTTCCATTGATATAACACATGTGTAGGCTTGTATTTTCATCAGGCAAGAGGTTGTAGGGTTTTTGCATGTAATATCTTTTAGGTCAAATCTTCTCAAGTTAATATGGACTGACAAAATTATTTTAAACCTACATGTAGAATCTCATGCTTATTTTTATTAATTTTGGTCTATTGTTAGAATCTCTTGAGAAACTGACAAAATGTGATTCTGCCCCTCCCTTAGGACCACTGTCATCTACTAATCATAAGAGTAGCTGTCCTGCCTCAAGCACTTTCCCTGTGCTGGGCATTGTGCTTTTTTAGCCTATTACATGTAGGAGGTTAGTATTTTGTCATCCCCATTTTATGATGAGAAAATTAAGACTTGGAAAGGTTAAGAAATTTGCCTAAACTTATATAGTAAGTGGCTGGGATGGGGTTTGAGTGGTGGCAGTATGGTTCTAGAGTCCCTGCTCTTATCCACTTCATTTTTTTCTTTTTTTTAATACTTTTATTAGTGCATTATAGTTATACATAATAGTTGGGTTCATTTTGACCTAATCATCCATGCATGGAATTTAACTTATTTAATTTCAGTCCCTGATGCCCCCTCTTTCTATTCTCTCCTCCTTCCCCTATTCATCTTCCTCGGCTCTACTGGTCTATCTTCTATCTATCTATCTATCTATCTATCTATCTATCTATCTAAAAATCAGTGTTTTGTAGGTGTACATGGAATTTACTGTGGTATATTTATAGATACACAGAGCATACTTTTGTCACATTCATTTGCATTTCCTCTCCTTTCCTATCCTTCATGTCTTCATGTCTTGAACATGTTCTTTTTGAGTACCTTACTACCATTACCTGTGTTGGTAAGTCTCCTTCCACTAACCACCAGTGTTTTTTAAAGGAGAGATTTTTGTTTTGTCTCTCTCTACATATAAATGATGGAATGAATATCACTCCCAATCCAAGGAGCCAACCTTATGTCTATATTTAAATAACTAGGGGGGAAAAAAAAAACGTGAAAAACATCAGGCCAAAGAATGATCCTGGATTTTGCCCAGTCTCACTTAACATATAGATCTCTCCTAGTAACAGTTAATTGATTGTTTTGCTTAGTTCTGGGTATCTTTCTTTATCTTTCTGTTGTGTCTCTTTAGGTAGTCTCGACTATTCCCTGATCATGCTTATATTTTCTACATTTCTGTTCTAGCCAGTGCTTCTTAACAGATCTTCCAGCTAGTATATCCAATGTCTTCCTGACATCTCTGCTTGAGTAGATATGTCTTAATCTAAGCATGTACGAAATGGAACTCTTGATTTCTGTCTTTACCCTCCTGTAACCAAACTTTGTGATTTCAGTAAACGTGACCACCATTTGATCTAATTATCAAACTAGAAATGTAGGTCATCTCAATTTCTTCCTTTCCTGTATTTCACACATCAAATCCACTTTCCAATTCGGACAGTTCTACATCTAAGCTATATCTCTTGCTAGACTATTTATCCTATTCTTTGTGTCCACATGGAGATCAGTCCAAGCTACCTGCCATAACTCTCTTGAGAACCACTCACAACAGTGGGTGATGATGGTTCTCTGTCTTTTGGCTCTCCCCCCCCCCCCCCCCCCCCCCCCCCAGTCACTTTTTACAATCTTTGGCTGTTTAGATCTCTTTTGTATTGTAGGAAATTTAACAGGACATGATCATCTTGGTTGAATTCTTTTACTTCTTCCTTTTCCCTGACCAGTTCTTTCCTGTGAAATGAATTTAATTCTTAGAAGCAACAGAGCTGTGAGTTTGTGTCCAGGTTGACTGAGGGAAATGGTGGCAGACCACACAAAACTATTTAAAGTGTGAATGTGTTTATGTTGTGCTTTCTTGCTTTTGGACCATTACAAAAGTAAGATCTTCTCAGATCACACTTTAAGAATTGTTTTATTGGGCTGGGTGTGGTGGTGCACGCAGATAATCCCAGTGACATGGGAGGCTGAGGCAGGAGGAAGGAGGACCACAAGTTCAAGACCAGCCTCAGCAATTTAGTGAAGTTCTATACAATTTGGTGAGACCTTATCTCAAAGTAAAAATAAAAGTTGCTTTATTTCTCAGCTTCAAAAAAAAATGAGGGTCGGGGGACTTAGGGATGTGTCTCAATGGTAAAGCACTGTCTGGGCTCAATACTCAGTACCAAAAAAAGAATAATTGGCAATATGTAGCTATAATTTTGAAAATTAAAGAAAAGAAAATGGTGGCAAGGTAAGGTAAGATTCTGCCCCTTACCAGAAGGCATTTATCATGGGGTTCTAACTACACGCCCTCTTTCATCCTGTTGAATGTATCTACAAGCCCACCTGTTCCCTTCTCATAGCTTCCTTTTTATTATGGAAGAAGACATGAAAGTATTCCAAAGCCTCTTAAATTCTTTAGTTGTTTAACCCAATCTTTTTTATGACTAATTATGTGTATATCCATATATATATATATATATATATATATATATATATATATATATAATTTTTTAAAAGGGCATTCTCATTATATCAATTTGTTCCTAAGTGAGTCATTACAAGTGGGTTGCGGTCACTTGTTTGATTGGTCCTGGCCAATTTTTCATGTCCTCTGGAGCATATGTTCCAAGAAGGCAGCACATCCACTAATTAGCACTGTCAGGGTATGACATCCTCCTTCTTCAGAGTTAACTATACCACTTGCTTCTAGAGCCAGATTCTGTCTCCTGCTGGGCTCATGTATCTTATTTAAAAACTGAACGGAGGTGGCTGATGCTATTCCAGAGGGTTGGTGGTCATGCTGATAAGGGGAAAAGTACAACTCAAACAGCAAAACACCTCATTCTTCTGGTAGAACTCAGAGGCATGGAGTTTGTCATCCTTTTTGTGTAGGTTTCTCTTTTATTATTTTTCTGCTCAATAACTTGTCCTGTTGTTTCTGTGCCCTGATAACACCTTGGAATCCTTTCCCCCATCATCTCCCCTGGAGTTAGCCCTTCCTGGGATCCCTTTGCTCGTAAGCATAAGTTGGAGAGTGGAGAGCTGCCTCTAGGGATACTGTTCCATGTGCAGCACACAAGATAGGTACTGCTCCAGGCCAGAGCTGGAGGGGGGCCCCACAGACACCCAGAGCAGGGCCATACCCTCATCTGTTGCTGGCCAATGATAGTAAAGTTAAATAACAAGAACAGGCAGAATATATAAGCACTAATATTTACTTAAATTTTAGCAGACAAAAATAATTGTCAAATTGCTACAACAATTTTTAAAAGCCTGTTTTTACCTGTAGATTAGTGACAGTCCATGGACTGGCTATCTTTGAGCAGTGCTAGCCTTTGGACCATACCCTAAGGTAACATTGCTTAGAGTCACTTGAAGCATTTGTCTTGTGTTTGAGCTATTATTGTGCCTCTTGAATCTCATGATGAGCTCTAGTCTTGAATGCTTCAGCTGTCCTTTATCACTAAATCTTGTGCTGTCAGGGGATGCTCTTCCGGAGAACTGCTGCTTTTGTGAACCACCTGGCTACACTCAGGAGCTTTTCTTTCTGATTATAGATCTCAAAACCATCCACTATTACTCGGTCTCCAAAGAGACACCTAAAGTTTGCTGACTTCTTTTCCAAACCAGTGGTAGAAAAATTCAAATTTGACTATGATTTTAAATTTTAGTCCCTGGGCTGTAAAGGATTTATGTGTTGTTAAAATTCTCTGCTTCATGAAGATTGCTTGTGGGGAAATGAAATGATGGACAGTAATGTAGAGATTGCTGCACAGAAGAGGAGGAGTTTGTAGAGGGGGATCTTTAACTCAGCTCTGAGGGAAGAGGGATGCTAGAACATTTTTTGAAATGTCACATCTCCTTATTTATCGGTTTGACAGTTTTAGTTTTGAGTATGCATAGTTATTAAAGTTCTGTGTTAGTAAATGAAACACGAAGAGAACTGATATTTACTGAGAACTTGGAATGTTCTGTGTACTCTATGTAGAATATCTCTTTTCATTTAGAATCTGTACTTAATAGTTTATATAGATAATCACCATACAGTGTCAGAGGGCTTATTTTATAAGAAGTAATTGATTTAAGTAGGCCATCCCCACCCCTGGCAGACGGTGATGTTATTGGTCTTAAACATTAGAGATAGTCTTAAGCTGCAAGGTTATATAACATGGGCACTTAGGGAGAGGCATGAACTCTTTTGAGCCCTTTGGGGTGCTATTTAATTCATCACTGCTGTGCTAAATAAAAAATTCATCATGCCTCATAAAAGTGCCCAAGTATTTCTAGGTAGTGAGCTCAAAATTCACTACTGTGAATACAGACAATTTGTGGAGAGCCATTCAGGCATTGGTTGGGGCAGGAAGGAACATGAGGGAACCATCAGAGCTACATTTTTCCAAGGACATCAGAATAAATCTTGGTGCCTGAGAAGATGATCCTGAAAGAAGAAAACATTATAAATCATTTGGTTTCTAACTTTACGGTTACATCAGTTTCGAGGAACTCATCAGCCGTCTGCTAGAAGAGTTATGTAGCCTGCCTTGCTCATTAAGACCTTTGGTGCTAAACCCCGAATGACCTCGTCCTACTTTATGTCCACAAAAGTTCTCCTACATTAGTGACAGGTATCATTGATCTGCTGTAGCCTCAACATCCCTGGGTGTCCTATGCCACTGACTGGGTCCACCTTGAAGCAGAGTGGTTAATCAAACTCAAGGCCAAGTGGAGTGAGCTATTGTTTTGTGTGTTCCCCATCTGAGGAAGGTCCCTCTTGATCCATGTTTGTAAGAATTTATCACAGGCTTTGTGGCCCTCTTTCAAAAATGGGTGACAGACAAATGGTTTTATTTCAATGAAAAAGTCACCAGCCAGTACTCCTCTTATAGGGAAGGCTACATTTCTTACTGCACAACCCATGATTTTTGATCTCTGTTTGGAACAGTTTATGACTGCCTGACTGATGAATTTGGACATGCTGCGGCTGGGTTATATTGCAGCCCTGCAGACTCAGGACTGCTAATAAGGGTATTCTGCTAAGCGGCAGAGAGACTGCTTCATTGTCCGCAAACAGGTCCTTGTGGGTTTAAGCAGTCTTACTCTTTAGGTCTATGAATCACTAGATTTTTGTAAGTTCAGTCCCTGAAAAAACTTGGGTGTCTTAACCAAGGTGTTAAAGAGATAGAGAAGTAGATAAATGTATCTGTGAATGTGTGTATAAATGTGTGGCTCTTCCTGTAAGCTATATAACATGTGACATACATGACATTGCATTTATCTATGAATACATCCATAGATACCTATAACTCCTGAATAAATATATTAGAAGCCCTGTTTTTTGTTTTTTTTTTTTTAAGTTAAGGCTTGCTTATTTCTAGTTATTACCACCCCCATACATTCAGTGATTGAATCCACATGGAGCCTGCTTAATTAACATGCGTAGGTTTTAATATCTTGGGAGTGGGATTCCCATGCTTTTATCCACGTGATTTCAAATGTCTAAAGACTTAAGTTAGTTATTCTTACTCTTACAGAATTCTAAGAATTATAAATTGTCATCTGTAAATAACCCCTTTCCATTTTTTGTAGAAATTAATTCTGATATAGATATTGTGATCCAGAACTATTTTGTTACAGGTCATTTGTCTGTTAGTGCAAAATATCTGTACAGTCCTAAATGTTGTACCATTTTCTGGTGAAGAGATTTTGACTCAATACTTTACATTTTGTTTGTTCAACTGCTAACAAATTTTAACATTCAAGTGACAGACAAACACGTATGTACACATACATATGCATATGTAAAGTATCTATGAGTTAGAGAAAATCATGAACCAGGAATTGATTCTGCGCAATGCTGATACATTTTGTCAAGTTTAAATGCCAGTATTAAGTCAACATAATTCAAAAACTGGACTTGGAAATATGGACGGTGATATTCAGTTCTTGATTCTTTTGAGATATATAATATTTTTCATTTATAGAAGTTATTACATAAAAGTTTGTATAAACATACAAATATTTGAATACAGATTCAAATTTATTTGAACTTTAGCACTAAAGAGCCAAAAGGAAATGAAATGGAAAGCCTCATGAGAATAGCCATTGTTTTCTGTTTCCAGCATAGTGAAGTGTTATGGAAACAGTCCACTCAACTGTATTGGACCTTGTAGTTAGCTCATCCTTACTTATTTTTCTAAAGTAGTAACTATCTCATGAACTGCTTGAGTTAAAGATCAAGTATTATGTTAGGAAAGTCATCTCTTATAGAACTTGTCTCTTCTTTCCAACTTTCTTTGGAAAAAACAAAATTACTCTTAACCCCAGCTTCCAAAAATTATTAAAACAAGCCTAGTAATATAATTCCTGAAGATAGTTAAGAATCTGAACTTAGATTTTTATCAACTTGGATATATGCTGTTAAAACATGTGTTGTTGGATATATGTCATTGAACTGTGTCCTTGAATTATATTTAAAAATATTTGAATTTGCTTAAATAGAGTTCATAAAAGTAACTTCTAATTTTAATTTAAATGAGTAGGTATTGTTGGCTTATAAACAGTTTTAACAGCTAGACAATATAAGCCCAATCCCAATTCAATCCCAAGAGATCTGCTCCCAGTGCCATTTTCAAACAGATTTGACCCTTAGAGAACTTGATCCCAATTTTTTTTTCAGCTCATTATGAGGTCTCTGAGAAGCCAAATCAATTTTAGCAATCATCAAAATGTTCTCATTCTTGCTTGCCACCTACCACTTCCCATAAGGCAGTTTTCCCCTCAGTCTATCGTGGACCAGAACAGGATTTGCGGAGAATTCAATGTGGTCATGAATTTGAAGTTTGTCTATGGAAAGATCCATAGTTACCAGAATAAACAAATAGCCCGGCCTGGACTTATTATATACCTTATCAGTTTACCTAAGAGAAAACCTACTTTATTTAAAGTGTGGTGTGTGTGTGTGCGTGCGCACGCGCCTCTGTTTATTTTACCTATGCATGTTTTCAGTCTTCTAGTTTTAAATACAGGCCAGAAATTTGTGTCAAGAAAGAATATCCATATTGTATGTGAGAGTATAGGTGGGGCTGGGGGGGGACACAGAATACTGCTGAGAAGATTGAACAGTGAGAAAGAAAGCCTGGAGGTGAATTGGAGACTAGAACCTGGAGTTGGAATGCACTTGTGATTTCTAGAAAGGAGTGCAGAGCTGAGAACCAGATAGCACAGAATGCCAGGAACTTTCCGGGCATGCAGCTTCACCTCAACTGGAAAGACATCAGGCCTAGAAAGAAGGTGTCCTAATGTGACCAGCAGCAGAATTTGACCCTGCATGGATGGGTGGAGGAAATGAGCACTAAAGACTTGAGTGCAGTGTAATGGAATATAGACTGTAAGTGAGGTCAGGTCAGTCTGAACTGAGAGACAGGACTGGGTACACATGGTTTACCAGCTTTTATATAGTAAAACCCTGAGAACAATGGAAAATGGAAGTCAGGAACTTTCAACAATGCAGAATGTGTTATGTGGACAGTGTCCTTTAAAGTAAGAGCAGCACAAAGAGAAAAAGGCTTCAGGGAGATTGCAGTAGTCGACCATCACAGAGCACCATGGAATATGTTTGGACCCATTTTCATTACTTGGAAAGTAAATTGGTGGGAAACTGCAGTCATTGAAGAAGTACCCAACCTCCGACCAAACTTCTCAGAGCTCTATGAATGTTTATTTCCCCTTTACCATACTACAGCTACAGCTCCAAAAATAGTATTATTAGGACTCGAAAACGCGATTCTTGGTGCATGGATTCTTGATGCTCCCTATGTTATCATTGATCTTTTAGTTTGCTTAAAGGCTCTGAAGTACATGTTGAGGAATGCACCAAAGTTGTTCATTTACTATTCCTCAGTGGTGAGAGGTAGAATTGGAATCCACCTGCAGGCCTCCTCTGAAGAAGTAGCAGTGTTGAGATTGCTCTTACACCCTGAGGCAGAGGCACCTCGCTCATACCTGGAGACCTCATGCCCATGCACAGTGGCACTAGAACAAAGACTTGGACAAAACAAGATCTGGGGAGATGAGTGTCCTTACCTCAACTGCCCAGAGCAGGGCATATGTTTTATTCTGCCAACACTTAATAGTTGACTATTTCCCAGTTGCTGATTATGGAAGGGCAGAACTGGACAGCTCAACAGGAGACAAACAAATTCCATGGAAAATAACTGGTGGAAAGGAAGCATTCTAGACCTCTTTCAGAGTTCCTCAATGCATGCGCTCATATAAAAGGCTCTCAGAAGCCTGATGATAAGAACATTTGTTTCACTGCATCTCACTGTGGCCTTAAGTTCATTTGACTTTGGGCTTTATCTTTGAACACCCATTAACCTTCCTTGGAATTAATTCATTGTTAAAAGGGTCGAATTCTAGGAGGCGGGTGCTAAGAGAGATCAGAGGAAGGATAGAACCACCAAAACCGAAATTTTGTTCACCTTACCAGTTTGAGCTAAGAATTTTTTGTCTGCCCCATGTGACCTGCTGCTCTTACCAGTTTACCTTTCAGGGATACTGCTGAAGTCTGTGAAAATGACCATATCCTCAAGGGATGGAGCGAGTCCCCACATTAACTGCTTAGCTTTTTAATTGAATTGGAGAATAATCAGTTGGTTTTCACTGTGAGCAAACCAATTTGATTTAGAAAATATTTTGAGGAAGGTCAGTTCTTTTAAACTCTAAAAATACATTTGGTGAAGATGCTTAGGTTACCAAGTTATTTTTGGCTTGAGTCATCTGTAAAAAAAATACAATAATTGTGTGTACTTCATTGCTGTGAGAATGTAATTCTCCTGGGATTTTGTTGGCCATCATTCTAAGTGTTCTTTCTAATAGCCGAGCAGTAACCTTCAAGTACTAAGTTCTGTTATACCTGAATCAGTGATATGTCATTGAATAGAAAGCACACACATTGAAAAATGTTTCTGAAGCATCATTCAACCCCACGAGTAAAGCATTTGAAAACACCATTTAGTGAGTCTTCTTTCCCAAATTTCATGACCCCAAAGAGGTTTTAAGGTTTCTGCTTAATGAACTAATATGGCTTGTTTTCATCCACAGAGGCCAGCAAGCTTGTCATGTCCTATGTGGCCGCTGTTTGTGGAAAAGGAGCAGAAGTTAATCAAGTCAAAGAGCAACTTTTACAGTCCAACCCTGTCCTGGAAGGTAGGATTTTCTGTGTGCATTAGGTCAGTGTCACTTGAACGTAGATTCAGGTTGAGGGCACTTCAGGTATCTGGCATTCTGGGAGGGGAAAAGGAGGAAAGAGATTCAAGCCAAAACTAGTTGAGCAAGTAAGCATCCTAGGAACTCTTGGCTCTAAGAACTTGAAGGAGGAAGTGGTTGACTTGTGGAAAAGGAACACTCCCACTTGTAATCCTTTTCCCCCTTTTGATTTTTATTTGAATGACTTAAATTTTGCTTAAAAGAGTCAACTGGTATTTGCAATTGATGGTGTAACACTCTTTTATTTTTCAAGAGAATACCTATGCCCGGTTATTTCTGTTGTTAAAGAAACATGAGCTCTATCAGAGAAACATTTAAGGACCAATTTTTTCAGGGCCATAAAAAGCCTATACCTGACTGTAGAGCTCACAGATTTTCAGGTTGGCTCCCTGTATTAACTCAGGCTTCTATAACAAAGTACCACAGACTAGACAGTTTAAACAACAGAAATTTATTTTCTCACATTTTTGGAGATTGGAAATGAACAACAAGGGGCTGGCAAGGTAGGTTTCATCCTGAGGTGACTTCTCTTGGCTTGTAGGTGGCTGTCACATTGCTGTATGTATGTGTGATCTTTTCCTTGTGTACATCAGGAGAGAGAGCAAGAGTGATCTTTGTGGTATCTCTTTTCCCCCCAGTTTTTTTAATTGGTGCATTATAGTTGCACATAGTGGTAGGATTTGTTGTTACATGTTTATACATGCACACAATATTACAATAGGAATCTCTTTTTTTATAAAGGGCACTGATCCCTCATGGGAGTCACACACTCATGACAGCATCAAACCTTACTTCCCAATATCATCACATCAAGGGTTATTAGCACTTCAACATATGATTTTGGATATAGAGGAACACAAACATTTTAGTCTATAAGACACCATCTGAAAATGAAGCCAGGGAAAAATTCCATTAATTCCATAAAGGATGGCATGTGCCATCAGCATAAACCATTCTTTCCCACAGTAAATCAAAGCCTTTCCCTGTTGATGGGAAGCCATTCAATGCACTTCATATTATAAGCATGCTTTTACTGTCATGCAACACATTTACTGGGGGTAGAGTAGGGTTCACCACCGTAGCACTATTGGATTAGACACATCTTTGCTGTAGAGGGTTGTCCTGTGGCCAGCATCTCTGGCTTCTGCTCACTAGATGTCATTTGTACTCCTACCTCTGGTTGTTAGAATCAAGAATGTCTTCAGACACTGCCTGGGAAGTCAGAACCACAACACATTAAAATCTCTGGGCTAGAGAAATAGTTTGGTTTCTTTGTTCCAAGTCAGGAAGGACAAGATTTAACACAGATTATGGCACAACTGCTCTGGCTAGGTGGGCACCCCGATAGTGTGGAAGGCAGCCCTGCCCTATTGTGTTTATTCTCAGGCCCAGCTCCTCCTTCCCTTTTGGAGATGCTCCTGAACCCTGAGCATTCCCTTTGACTCCAAGAAACACTTCCGTGCTTCATATTCTCCATTTTATTATAAGGAGACACCTTGGCATCTGTATCCTGGATGGTAGGATATGAGAGAAGCAGAGACCAAATCATCTATTCCGTTGTTTTTGACCTCTCCTCCCCTTCAGTACTTAACCAAGAAAGAAGCTATAGAAAGTGGTATCTCTTCATTTTATTATTGTAATATCTGACTTTTGTTTATTCGTTTTTGCTTTTAAGAAAATGAGTTCCTCATATGATATTATTCTGTAGATGCTTTATTCTGTAGATGCTTATTTTAAGAATGCTGTGATCTAAAGGAGCATTGCTAAGGAATGTTATAGCTTGCATCTGTGACTAGAATCTGGCTCTTTATTCAGTGGTATTTCAATCTAGGCTGCAGTGCGGGAAATGGGAGAAATGTCCACTGTGGGCCTGTATTATCTTTTATGGGAATGCTTTACTTTTGAACTGGAGCTGCTACTGTAAATGAACATTTAGAACAATGAACTTAAAAAAAACAAACGAGGAATGTGTCTCGAGTGTTTTATAATGGAACACTTGTTTTGGATTCTGTGGCTCACAATAAAGGACTTCAGTGTTAGGATTGTGTTTAGTAATGTGCAACTCAGAATTGTTTGATGAAAAGATGGCTTGTGGCTTGCAAAGGGTGCCCTAAATCAAGTTTTTTTTTTAAGCAATTCCTTCACTTGGCCCTGACCTTCAAGCTGCAATAAACTGTCCTTTATGTGACAGCGTCCTGTGCTGGACTTTGGGGCTTTTAAGTTAGTTAACTTGGCACCCACCACAAAGGCCTAGCAAAGAAAGCATGAGAATGTCGAGTTTTCATGATAACTTGGTTAACATTTGCCATTATCAAGATCACACTTGTAAAAGCTTTGGCCTGTGTGAACAAGGGATAAGCATGGGAACCTCCCTAGAAAATTCCCTTTTTTGAGTATCTCCAGTGCACAGGTTTCCTTGCTCAACACAGCATCTCGTTTTCTTTCTGTTGAAGAGAGAATTTGGTGTTAGGGACTAACTGAGCCATCCAGGCAGCATCCCTAAAACAAAGAACATTTTCTGTGTTGATTTTGCAAATTTTGTCTTAACTGATCTCAAGCCAACTATTATTAATTATTTTAATTAAAAAAAAAACAGCCACCTAGTGTGTGAATTAGAGCACATCACATTTAGGTGCTGAATATTCAGAGTTACCTTCTAATAAATGTGCTCCCTCACTTCTTGTTAAATGACTATTTTGAAAACAAGAACCAGTTTTTAGCCTCAGGGCTCATTTGAGCAATGATTGCTCCAATTCTCTTTCCTTGCTTATCTTGAATAAGTTCTGGAGGCCTCCAGATATTTGATGTCCAGCCTCTTGTTCCAAAAATCATTTCTGTTGGCCATTTTATCATGCTTTCTCCTTGCTAGCTACCTCTGGATCCCAACAATAGTCTGCGTGGATGGATCACTTGGTAGAATCCATAGTCTCCTATTTCTCTCAGGCTCACTAGACCAATTTACACTTCAACAAGATCCTTAGGCAACTGGGTTGCGTATTGAAGTTTGAGATGCGCTCTTGGGCTTTCAAAGATTCAAATGGGGGTTCCCTCTCCTGATAGATATGTCTTAAGCTTATACTGCCTCTTTCTCTGCTATCATTTTTCTAGATTAATTTGCCACTCTCTAGTGCCCAGGCTTAGTTAAACAGGGGCATTCTGTGCCTGGTGAGGGTCAGCCACATGGTTCTTGTGGACCCTCATTTGAAAAGGAGTCCCTTGGGAGATTTGTCTCCTCAAAGCAACTAAGAATGAAACAGGCTCCTATTTTGCATTATAGATCAGTTTTGTTTTCTTTATTTTCTGACAAGTTTTACTTAGGTCTGATGGACATAAACTACTGAAGCTGTGTAGCATTTTCAGGTTATTGGAAATGACTGTCATTCCCAAATCTTGGTATTTCAGAGTTATATAACTGATCATATTTAAATAAGTAGTTTTGTTTTAAAATTAATTGAAGTGCCACATGCTTTCTTCTCTGATCTGGAAACCTAATCCAGTTCCATCAAACTTTTGATATTCAGAGTAATTATGAAATAGCCTGTTAATAGTAGAAGAATAAAAGCCACTCACTGGCTACTCACTTGACTCCTGTTTGAAAAGAGTTAAAAGGTGTTGAATTAGGTAAGATTAAGTTTATGGTAATGCTCACAAAAATTCCATGAATCAGAGGAGTAACTTGTTGTTTTTCTATGAATTTATAATAAGACATGGAAATTTTAGCAACTTATTAAAAACTTTAGTTAAGCATATTTTTATGGAAAGTTTGTACAGAAATGTCATTGGTACAAGTTGTATTTGCCAGCAATTATATTTGCTGTATCTTCTGCTTGAAATTATTTTTTTTCCTGTGAACTTTAACCATGCATCTGTTTTGTTCTTACTAGCTTTTGGAAATGCCAAAACTGTAAGGAATGACAACTCCTCTAGATTTGTAAGTATTTGTATAAGCTTAAGTGTTAACACTAATATTTAGCTTATGTATGTTTAAACAACCAGGAGATGTTTAATATTTCTTAATACACACATTTTTTAAAATACGAAAAGCACCATTCCTATTGAGACACCGAAAATTCTATAAGGACAATTTTTGCTTTCTAAGATTTTCTTTTTTTAATAATTCTTGGAGTGATAAGCTGTTTTTTTAAAAATCATATTTTCTTGTCATAGTCTACTATAAAATTCCATGAGTAATTTAAATGAGACTATTTAGGAAAACTTTTTACTTATCTGAATTTTGGTATTATTATTAATCATAATTAAGAATCAGAAATTATGTAGAAAGAAAAACTCTCAAGTTTGTGTAGTCTGTCACCCTTATCCCTTATTTAGTGGGCCCAGAATTTATTCTAAATCTTGATAGAGGTATAATCAATACGATTGATGAGAAATACCAAGGGTGTGTGGGTTGGCAGGGGGAGCTGAAGCTGATTGATGTCTTGAGCTTGGTTGATCTAGTAGATGCTATTTCCACTAATAGACACTTGTCCATGTCACTTTTCCAGCCTGGTGTCCTCTCTTACTCCAGCATGTGCCCCCTACATTGGGCATTTGGGCCCCTCCAGCTGTGCCAGGCTCCTTCATGCCCCTGGTTTTCACAGAGACACCAACACTGCCTGGAGACAGCTGGGGTTTAGGGTACATGTGATAGTGCTGTTTCAAAATGGCTCTTTTTTTTTCTGTAGTTTCACCAAGTTTATACATTTTTATGACAAAAAATCATTTGCTTTCTGAACTGTTTTCTCATATACATTACTTGTGCCACTGGAGACCATTTTTGATGATCTTTTATGTCTCTCTACCAAAGGCTCTTCCTGATCTTTCTCCCCCTTCTTTTTAGATCCCTTTGGCTTTTTTCTTATTAGGGTTATCTAGTGCTTCAGGAAGAGAATGACCTCAGGTGAGGCAATTTTGAGAGTTTAGAAAGTGGGAGGCTAAATAAATTTCTAATTCCAAGGCTGTGAATTTTTTCCATCAGATTAGTCTGTTAAGTTGTTATAACTGATTTGAGCCATGCCTTCTCCTGTTGTGGAAACACGGCTAATCTCATTGCATAAATAGAATTAGAAGTGAAGTATGGGCAGATAGAAGCAATTCCAACCATCAGGCTTCTTATGTGCTAGAAATTTTATTTGGTTTACCAATTATGTGCACACACACTTTTAAATATTTACAAAAATATTTAGTATTTAGGCAGTATAAATGCATAAAGCCATATTGCTTAAAAGGTCATTACCATTTAGTAATATTTGAAATCTAGCGAAAGGCTTGGCAGGAGATTTAGCTTATTAAGTAGCTTCAGAGAAATCCTATTATAACACAGGTATTAGGATGTGAGATTAACGCTTGATTATAGGCTAAGTCATTTCATGCCCAGTTTTTAGTAATTTCTCTGCTTTGTGGTCTGTGACTAGACTAGTAATACGCCCAAATATATGTTATAATTTTTTTGTAGTAGGATGCTACAGTACTTAAAGTTACTGCTGAACCTAATAATGGTTTATGTATTATGTATTTCTACTCCAGGGAACTTGCAGTTCCTTCAGCTGGGTTTAGTTAACCTAGAATGAATTCCTCAATCTTTTCTCTGAACAATTGGGAAAAGTCTGCTGCGTTGCAGTTAATTACATGCTCATCATAACTGACATTGGAGACCAGTGTACCCAAGGATGGCCCCATGGTGTCCTCCTCTCCATCCCAGCAGATCTGGTTTGACATATCAAACTTCATTTAAGAAAGAGAATCAACTGGTTTTGAAAAAAATATTTTGAAAGTCTTTTTCTTGCTTGACCAAGTCTTCCTGGGAGTGGGCAGTGCATTGAGCATCCACCATGTGCAAAGTGCTGAGCTAGATGCTGGGAGCACTAGAAAGAAACGCTAGTGTTGGGGAAATTTCATTACTCAAACTCCAATGCAATAAAATTTTTGTATGAAAATGATTCATTTGT
This sequence comes from Marmota monax, assembly GCF_021218885.2. Lineage (NCBI taxonomy): Eukaryota > Metazoa > Chordata > Mammalia > Rodentia > Sciuridae > Marmota > Marmota monax. The sequence goes on from NW_026692781.1 coordinate 24,159,177, forward strand.
TTGAAACTGTTTTAACTAATAATCGGCCTCCTTGCACCTCACCTTGCAGCCTGCAATCTTTCCTTAGCAGCAGCTGGAATCATGTCCACAGAATGAAGTTCCCCTGCTGCCTTACTGAAGGGCTCCATGGTGCCCTCTTGCTCCTAGATTATAGCATGTGCTGCTTCAGGCCTCCTGGGTCCCCGCCTGAGCTGAGGCCCGCCCTTCTGGGACCTCATCTCTGCTCCTTGCCCTCTTTCACTCTGCCCACATGGGCCTGTGTGATCCCCAGGCACACCAAGCACCTTCTAGCCCCAGGCCTTTGAAGTTGTGCATCCTTCTGTATGCTGTGCTCTGTCCCTCAACCTTCACATCACTAGCAGTGTCTTACATCAAATGTCACTTCTGTGACACCTTTCATAAACTCTGTGACTTCAACTGGTTTTTATTTTCTGAAGACTTTTTTTTTTTTTTTTCATCTCTGGAGTCAATGTATTCACTTACCTCATTGATGTCACCACAACAATGATAGGGGCCATTGGAACAAGTACCTTCTTATGCACCAGTTTTTAAAGAAGCTTATGGACTAGAAAAACTAGACATATCTAAAAATAATTATAACACAACACATCAAAGAGCAAGTTCCCCATGAAAGGTACAGGTGAGACTATACAGACATCCAGAAGAGAGAAACTGGAGGAATCTGGGGCAGGGGACAGTCCTGGGAGGCCCCAAAGATTTAAATGTGTCACAGTCGAGTGGAGGACAGGAGGAGCTAGTCTTCCAGCCTGAGGAAGCCTGAAGAGAGGGGCCACATGGACCTGCATGTACCAGAGTTCCTGGCTGCCGGACCAGAGGGTGCGTGAAATGAGCCTCAGGACACAGGACTGGAAAGATGGGTCAAGGCCCCAGCTGGAGGGCTTCAAGTGTCAGTCTTAGAGTCTCACACTTTAATTTCAGGTGATTGGAAGTTGCTGGTTATTGCTAGTAGACTAGCCGCATGATCAGAAAACCAAGCTTCTGGCAGAGAATCAGGATATGGCTGCACAAGAAGGGTGCCATTCCATCATCAGCGTAATTCTCGCTACTGACCAGCTCTTTTTCCATGGTTGGCTTCCTTTTCCTTTCTCTACAGTGTTTCTTCTTTTCAAATCTTCCATCCTAGTCTCATACCTTCTTTTTTAAAAAAAGAATGATAATATGAATTATAATGCATTCTGCTATCATACATAGCAAATTATGATAAAAAATTTTTAAAAAGCATGATCCACCATATGGTCACTGCCATCATTCAGGCCCCGCTAACTGAATTAATTCTGCATCCTGTGCCTCCCCTGTATGTGCGTCCCTGCACATGCATGTCTTAGACTAATCCCTCCACCCGAGCTCCAGATCTGTTGCCACCTGTGCTCAAGGACCACTTCTGTTCTCTCCTGTAGGGTCAACTGCTAACCTCCTCGACAGGATTATAATCTCCTCTCTTTAGTAGCTGCTGTGTCCCCACCATTGTAGAGGGTCTTGGTGTCCACTCAGTTGCCTAGACCACATCCCTGGATGTTTTATATCCTCGCTTATTTCCTTCTTCAACCCAGGCCTGTCATTGTGATTTTCTGGGTAGCTCTCAACTCTTTTTTCTCTTTTTGCTGCTCCTGCTTGAAGCCTCCAGCATTTCCTCCCTTACCACTGCAGCTGACTGCCATCAGATTTATCTAGTCTTGCTCCTTTCTAGTCCATACCCCCACTAGCCAAGTGATCTTGTAAACAGGCAGGTCTGTTAAATGCCTCCTTATTTAAGATGTTTCAGTGACATGGCTTGCTGTCAGGAGGACATGTCAGTTTCACAGTGTGCTCCAACTTTCCCCTCCACCCCCGATTCCCCACTCACTATCCCTGTTCTCCTACTCACTTCTCCTGAGACTTTGCATTTCACTTGGGAAAGACTCCTGCTCTTATTTTGTCCTGCTTTCCATGCTTAGCAGCATGACCCCATGGTAGGGTGTATCCTACACCAGAACAAACTGTTTCCCTTGTCAAGTCCCCTCCAGAGCGTATATGTTCCCTGAGAGCAGAGACTGCTTTGCTTTCCTGTATTCCTACGTTGGCATTGAGGAAGTACTCAATAGACAGTTGCTTAATGCATAAGTAGAAGATTTAAAGGGTAGATGACAACGAAAAGGAGATGGTGAGACAGTGTGCCTCAGCTAGTAGAGAGTCACAGAGCGCATTGTTGACCGAGTTCCATGTGGTCGTGTTTCTTCTCCCTCCCCATCGTTTTGAAAATTAGAAAGAGTTAGAGTAATATTTAAGGAGAATTATTTATAAACCAATCTAACTATTACTAATGTAGGACTTGAAACAAAATCCAGGATTTGACATACCAGATCAACACATCCTTTTCTAAACAAGAAACAGATGTCGGGGTTATTCTTTTGTTCTTGTTACTCTTTAGGCAATTATAGACCATTTCTTTAAAAATCACAGAATTGAACTCCATGTGTGTCTCAAGATACCATCTGTAAAGCGTAATATGAACCTGGGTTATATACTGCTGTATAATCTAGGTCAAAAGCCAAAAATAGTAATAATGATTATTAGTCTTTGATTCTGAGCTAGTCACACCACATAATTGTGTATTTGATCTGAATAGTTATAAAAACAGAATGGTTTATTTACCCACTGTCCAATATCTTTGGAGTTTATAGCCGTGATTTGAACCTTTTTTGCCTTGAAAAGTAATTTATCTTCCAAATCAGTGTGTATGTAAGGACTACTTTATTTTCCCTGATTTTTATTCTTAAATTGAGTACATGCATCCTTCAGGAGTTTGGAACACATATCTGAAGTGGCAAAGTGACACAATGGCCAAGAAGATCTGTTCTTAAATTAGCGCCAGAATAGATTGCTTTGAGCTAATGGGGTATTTAGTATGAATTATTTATGGAAGCATATTGTTTTACATCATGGTTATATAAACTGATTTTCTTAATTACATTTAAACAAGTGCATAAACATAAGAAGTTAGTTTGATGTTCTCTAAGAAGTACACTGACTGACTGTTTTGAGGTAGACTTGAAAACTCACCAAGCCTTTCTTTTCTTCGACAGGGCAAATATATGGATATTGAATTTGACTTTAAGGGTGATCCACTGGGAGGAGTGATAAGTAACTGTGAGTATTTTACTTAAATCTTTGAAGAGAAGTTCAGTATGGTAGAACATATAATAGAGTATTTTAAATACTTGACCTTTAAGAGATGGGTATAAGGATATGTTTCCTTTTCTTATATTTAGACTTTTAGCCTTTGCATTTCACATGGCTTCATAATATAATTTGTAAGTCTTTTTAAAGATCACTTAATAGTCTTTGAAAATATTTTTAGAAGTCTGCTAAAGAAATAAGTTTTTGTCCAGCTGTTTTTTATATTCCATAAGTCTTTAAGCCAATTCTGTATGGAAAAGATCTAAGGGTTATATATATATATATATATTTATTTTTGGTAACCAGGATTGAAACCAAGGGGCATAAACCCATCCCCAGCCCTTTTTTAATTTTGACACAGGGTCTTGCTAAGTTGCTTCAGTCCTCACTAAGTTGCCAAGGCTGGCTTTAAATTTGCCATCCTCCTGCCTCAGCCTCCTGAGCCACTGGGATTATAGATATGCAATATCACACCTGGCTCTAAGGGTTATTTTGTTTAACAAAATGTTTATGATTAAAAACAAAGTACAGAGAGTCAGTTTAAAAATAATAAATTTTGGAAACATTTATCAAACAAAAGGAGTGGACCTGTACTACAAATGTTATTTTGAGAAGTTTTATTTCTCTTCCTTATATTTAAATGGTTAAAATGTGATATGTCTGTTAGATAAAACATGGACTTATTAGCCTCCTTTAGACATGCTTTGGGACTGTAGAAGTGAAGTGTTATTTTGTTAAAGTGAAGGTAAAAAGTGAACATAATCAGGTTAGGTCTGGTCTGGAGTTTTCTGAAGTGGGCACAAGAGTGCCACATGACATAGTTAGTGTCTGTTAAGTGGCTGTCAGCTTTTGGGGGTTGAGGTACCCATGGTGCTACCCTGTTATCTGATTTGTTTGGAAATTTTAATATAACCAAATAGGGCTTTGTGCACCTCGTCTGGTTATCCTTTGGAAGCCTTCTGCATGTTTTGAGGGTCACACTACTGAATCGCCCATTGTCCCTGGCTGCCATATTACCCAAGAGTGCTGAAAAATGACAAAAAAAAAAACCAAAAAACAAGTATCCTGAGTGTGTTCAATAGATGACATTTCTTCTTCAAGTGAAATGTTTTGCTGAACCCTAAATATGAAACAGGTAAAATGAGCCCTGGTCTGGTGGAAGAAGAGATGGATAACTTAGAAACCCTAGTTAGGTTAGTGCTGCTTAGGTTAGATGACTTTATATGCCAAATATGGAAATAAAAGTACTCATGAGGTAACCAAAAGCAAATGATTGTAGTGCCTGACAAACTTTTTAGGCACATTCCTTTCATGACGTATGTCAGCTGATGAGAGCTATCTAGAGAAAGATGCCTTGGTTCAAAGACCACCATTTTCAAGAATGATCAGTTTTTGTTCTGAAAGGTGTTCGTGACTCTTTAGTGCTTTCTTTTTATAAGGCAAATAAACTATTTATTAAATCAATAATACTCTTTTTAAAATGAGGGTAAGTTTGGTGTCTTTTTTAATTACAGAATTTGTAACTGAACATTCTTGAATGATTTAACCCTTATAGCCCTTGAGAATTCTAGGAAAATAATTAGAAATTACTCTATTATTTTAAGTATGAGAAAGTAACTTCAGTTTAAAATTTATAAAAGTGTAAATTTTAAACAGAAATGTCTTCCTGCCCCCTCATTCTTACAGTATCCATGGAAAATAAATATTAAACATTCAGTTCTTTTCCAATTAAGATTAATATATCTTCATGAATGGGTTTCATATGGTGTTTGTTACTGTTTGTTCCCACAATGAAATTATATTGAAGTCTGTGGTAGCGGGAACACCCTGGTGTTCAGGAGTGTCCTTTGCTCTGGAGAGGGAAGGTGCACATTAGTGGTGAGGCAGGACTTTGCTTCCTGTGTAGATGGAGGACTGACTCATAGCTGGCCGCTGGGAGTTGCTGCCTACTGGCTTAAGGGGTGGATTGCAATGTGGGGTAAACCCACTTGTGTTCTCTCCAAGCTGCAAAAAGCTTCTAGCTTCTTGTAACCTGTAAAAGAAAACTAGATTTTCTGTTTTGTATGAAGTATCTGTTGTCTCCTTTTCCAGCAGCCAAAAGCAGATTATTATTGACTAAAAATATTACCCTGAAAAAGTTATAGGATCCCTCCAACTAGTTGTGTATGCCCAAACAGTGGAAAAGAAAGCCCAGTAACTCATCTTTCTTTCTATAAGAGTTGTGGCATCAAATTTAAGTCTGAAAAAAAAAAAATTTAAGTCTGAAATTCTTTCAAAATTTGCATAACCCTGAAGTTAGTGTGAGTAGGAAAGAGGAGTTACTAAAATAGAAGATGATATCGATCAAATTATGTGTGTGCATATACAAATATGGCATAATGAATCCCACTATTATGAGTAATTACAGTGTTCCAATTAAAAAAAGACTTGTTAAGGAAAAAATAGAAGACAGCAAACATTTGCTTGAATAGAAAAGAAAATATGGAAGTGCATCAGGATGTTCAGTGGATCTGAAATAACACTTCTCTTAGTTTGTTTAGGCCTATTGGCCTTATAATATTTATACATTTATATTTTGGGATTTTGTGTTTAGTGTTATAAATTGGAAGCTTTGGAAACCTGTTGCTTTTATCAATAGTCACAGGCAGCTTCTTATATCTGTGGCTCTTGGTGGCAGTCTCTCTTATTATTTATTTATTTTGTTTGTTTGTTTTGGTACTGACAATTAAACCATGGGTGCTTAACCAGTGAGGCACATCTCCTTTTTATTTTTTATCTTGAGACAGGGTCTTGCTAAATTGCTTAGGGCCTTGCTAAATTGCTGAGGCTGACTTTGAAATTGCAGTCCTCCTGCCTCATTCTCCCAAGTCATTGGGATTATAAGTCATCTCCAGGCAACATTGTGCCTGGAGCTAATATCCAGAGATTTTTTATTTGCTTAAAGAAAAATAACAGATATACACTAGGAAAATACATTATGATGTTAAGTGTGTATGTACCAGTGTAAATGAAGGGCAAGGAATATGGCTGTCCATATGGACATGGAATTGGTTAAATACAGAAAGCCCTATAGGTCCTGCTTCATTATTTAGGGCACATTCCTGAGCCTGCTTGTGTAAGTCTTTTTGGCTTAATCATGTGGTTTCCAGTGTCTACACAAAAAGACAGGAAGTTACCTAATTCTCTGTGCCTCCACTTCATCTTTGAAATGGGAATAGTAATAGTTCTGAACTGGGTTTGTATGAGGCATCAATTTTTTACTAGCATCTATTAGCTTCACAGCAGTGTTGGCTTGTCCTCACCTACCATGTAGGAAGCACACAATAAGTGTTGGTATTTTTCACTATTAAATAACTAAACCCTTCATCGAATATATGCTAATCAGGTCAGAGACCTAGTCTGATTTATTGCTGAATTGCCAGCAACCAAAGTATACATCTAATATATATTTGTTGAATTAATTAATTAATAATCACATAAGTAATTATGTAAGTTGAAAAATTTGTTAAGAAATAAAGCCTCTGCTTTTATTGGATGGTTTTGTGTGAATAATCTATGCTACTCATTTTAAAAAAATTTTAGCAAACAAAATTATTGATAGTGAAGCGTCACCCTTTACTGTGTTTTGTTCAGCTTGAAAAAGTATATGCTCCTGTGAATGGTGAAGGGAGGCAGAAGTGGAGACTGGTGTGTATTCTGCTTATTCTTGCTGCCCAACAAACTCCCCAAACTTAGTAGCATAAAATAGCAGCCCTTTTCAGTGCTCTGGGGTTCTGTGGGTTGAGAACCCAGGTGGGGCATGGCAGCAATGGCTTGTCCTCACCATGTATGGGGCTTCAGCTGGGAACACAAATGGTTGGGGGCAACTTGCAAGACTGGAGATTGGAACTCTCTAGAGGTTTTGTCACTCACGTGTCAGGCCAGCTGGTAGAATTGTAAGGCCAGGGTCTGTTGGGGCTGTAGACAGGAGCTGCCTCCATGTGGCTTCACATTGTGTTCTGGAAGGGAACACCCTGACAGCAAGTGCTCCGAAAAAACATCAGAAGGAAGCCTGAAGTAGCTTATGACTCTGTGGATTGTCCCTTCTGCTATGTACTGTAAGTCAAAGTGGGTACAGACTCACCCACTTTCCCTGGTAGGGCTCATAATCCTATTTCTCAATAGGAAAGTGTCAAAGAATTTATGACCGTTTTATTTTAAATAGCTACAAATTGATTGCTGATTTTCAAAACAGCCACCATAATTTCTCACCCCATGTCTACACCCTTGGGTAATTCCCTTTCTCACTGACTCAGCCTTGGCCATGAGATTTGTTTTACTCAGTGGAATAGTTAGCAAATATAGCACAACCAGAGATTTGAACGTTGGTTACGCATTGGAGTTTGTCCTTCCTTGGTGCTCTTGGGAACTCTGTCATCACCGCCATGTGAATGAATCTGAATGGTCTGCTGAATGATTCTGCACATAGAATGAACTGTCAGATGTGAGAGAGGACATCTTAGGTTGGCTGCCAGCCAGTTGGCCAGCCCTTGACCAAGCCTGGCAGAGATCAACCAAGCTGACTCAGACCAGAACTGCCCAACTGACTCCCAAAGTTCTGAGCTAATAAAAATTGTTTTAAAGTACTGAGTTTTGGGGTGGTTTGTTATGCAGCCAAAACTAACTAATACTAACTAATAATAATATCCTTTCCTTCGCCCTGTTTGGAAATACATGAAAAATAGGCATGGGAATTAAATTGTAGAGGAAGTGGCTTTGTTACTACTGTTGAAGTCAAAGTTGAAGAAAGTGACTTTTGGTGTTATCACCTAAGTGCATAGGTGTGCCAGTAGTCCTCTGGCAGCTTGGCAGTCAGGTGGTCCTCCACAGCACTAAGCACTGCTGGCCCTCTCCTGTGTACATCACCCCACTGTCTCAGCACTGAGGAGTAGAACTGGTTATGTGGGCAGCATGAGGACCCCAGAAAGCTGAGCATGTGTACATGCCCATACCTTTCTCCAAACCTCACTGCCTGAATAGGAGGGAGGAGGGGGAGAGGCTGGGGAGTGACCTAAGGAAAATTCTTCCCAGAGAAACTATAGCAGAAGGAGGTGACCACTCCCTTCCTAGGGGAGGTGAAGGATGGAGCAAACTGCTCTGAATTTCCTTTTCTTTTATGTTTCTTTTGAATTTATGATACAGTTGTCTCATATTTTTATGTGCATGTTGTTTATGTATGGAGCACAATCATGCTATTTTGTAGGGTATAGGACATAATTTTCTTTTGAGATTTATCACTTTGTTCCTTTCTTTTATATCATATCTTTGATTTCATTGTTGGCAAATCATTGATTAGAAGTGAAACTGCCTGTTTCGACACCTCTTCAAGGAAACTGTAACCTGCTTTGTTTCCTGAGACTATAAGCACTGAGGTCGAATTAGAGACTGCCAGTACATGAGTCAGTTCTTAGTAACTAGCAAATACTTAACCAGTAGATGGTATCTGTTTTTAATCTGTCTTCTTTATGGTCACACATCATCAAAAAACTAAGACAATACATTACCTAGTTTAAATATCAAACTGTTTTTTTCCCCCTTTAGCATTTTGATTTTTAAAACTCCTTAAGAAAACAAATAAATTGAAGTATTTTTAGTAATAAAATTGACATTCTGAAAGAATAATTCTGTTATTCAGTCATGCATGTCTTTAGATAAAAGTAGATGCTTTTGTCTTGAACTTGCATTTTTTTTAACAAAATTTTTAACAAAAATCAGTTTACCACAAAAAAGTCCATGGTTATCATGAGATAAGACTATATGTAAATAAAGAAGAGACCACGTGTTCAAATATATCTAAACCTTGTACTAAGGAATGAATCTGTGTTTATTAAAATAATATGCATAATAACATTAAGTTCTAGATATTTCATTAGTTTTAGTTCACCTGTTCAACTGTTACGACACCTCCTCAAGGAAACTGTAACCTGCTAGAATCTAGAATTTTAGATTTAGATACATGCATGAGTAAATTCTCAGTTAGGTCTTAAATTTGTATCAGAAAACATTCTTGTGAAAACACATATATACAGTGAATGCAGCCATATCCTATTAATAAATAGTAGTTTATTAGGTAAATAATAAGCCAAGTTTTCTTACTGCTTTAAATCTCAGGCTAACTCTGGGAATCCTGTTAGAACTTTTCATGTAACAGCTACCTTCAGTGCTGATTTTTATAGTTTCAGAAAACTGACTTTTGAGTAAGAACTTTGGACTGATTCCTTAAAACCAAAGTGCTATAAAGTGCAATGGAAGATGAGGAAGGGTTGTGATGTCACAGCAAGCCAGATGTTTAGATCTCTCAAATACCTGTCCTGCAAACAGCTAGAGAGCCACCTGAGACCTGCTGTTCAAGAGGCCTGAAGTTGGTCATCACATCCTGTTTTCTGTGTGTTTTTTTTTTTAAAGAACTGTAATAAACATGCATAGTAAATGATTCCTGAAAAGACTTTGCCCAGTCTTTTTAATATTTAAAATTTGTCACTAGTGAACCTTCCCAGTTGTCATTCTTGAGGATTTATCTTGTCTACTTCCAAAAAACATAGAGTTGATTTTAGAATACAGCTGCAGTTGGTAAGTAAACATCAGTTCATAATCAAGATTTTTCGGGGCTGGGGATGTGGCTCAAGTGGTAGCGCGCTTGCCTGGCATGCGTGCAGCCCGGGTTCGATCCTCAGCACCACATACAAACAAAGATGTTGTGTCTGCCGAGAACTAAACAAAATAAATAAATATTAAAATTCTCTCTCTCTCTCCCTCCCCCCCCCTTTAAAAAAAAAAAAAAGATTTTTCACAGAAGGTACTGTGAGTTATGCCCAGTAACTCACTGGTTATTTAGCACTTTTGGGCAGGGGTGGGGGTTTATTATCTGATGAAAAAAAAAAAAGTAGGAAAATTATAGCTACTTACATTACAGGCACATGCTATTGTTTAATGTATTCGTTTGCATTAATGAAGAGGCATAAATCCATTGGAAGAACCTAAATGCCCCTGTGGTGCGTTTTTCAAATATTGGCCTTGGAGCTATTGGAGAAGATGTGCACCCTGGGGGCCAGCATTATGAGTCATAGACTCTCAGTGGGGTTTTCCTTGTCATTCTGACCTCACTTGAAAAACTGAGCCAAAGTTGATTCTTTCTTAAGCCTTCATCAGGAACTCGCACTATTTATTTTTCTAGGAGAGGAGATGATGCATAAAATAAATTCTTATCAACTATCTAATCCTTCCTTTACCAAAGTAATGAGATTTTTTTTTCTTCCCAACCTTTTTATTTTTATTCCTTCCTCAATTAAAGGTCTTTTTCATTTGCCAGCTGGTGCATTCATGGACGTTTTCTTTTTTTCAAGTTATGCCTTGGGGAGGCTGTCCTGTGACATGCACATGCACATGTACATGTCGTGGATTAGCTGGAAATTAGTTAAGAAAGCCCTGCAATATGACATGTGTGCCAACAGTTGGGTGGCAACAGCAGGCCTGGTGGGGTAGAGGGGCAATTTCTGATTTCATTGTTTCTTGTTCCCTGCTTCTTTAATGTTTCCTTTAGAAAGCCTTGAAGTTTATTTCTTCCTTTAAAATGTGAATTTATATTAAACTTAGTATAAGCTTTTTATCTTGGGGTGGATACAGCTGCATTGAGCTATCTGGAGACTCTGGAACTCTCTCCTGTACTAAATATCTGGCGTCTAGTAATCATCCTTCTTTACTAAATCTCGTTAGCAGAGGCTCCATCAGCAGTGGCAGAAGTACCTAAGGCAGAAAGAGAAGGCTGTGCCAGTGTTCTGCTTTGACTTAATTCAGGGGCACATTTAAGTAAATTAAAGTGGTCAGGTGATATGTCCCTATGGTGAATTGAGTTTATATTCTTTACATTGAGTAATTATTTAATATGGCTTCATGCTGTTAGGTTATGTTTGTGCATGCACATTTAGCAGAGAAAAACACCAACAGGGAATGGTTTTAAGCACCAGTAAATTATTTGGGGGCAAACATTATCCCTAATTACTTTTCTACCTGGAAGCTTGTGACTTATGAGAAAAGTCATAAAGAAACTGAAATAGGAGGCTCTGGGGTAATAGTGTAAGCATTCTAAGTGGTAAAACCTTCAACAGCTTTGTCATAAAGATTCCTCATTTTGTGATGAAGTTGCTTAATGAAGTCATGTATTTCATATAAAGTACAGCATTTCCAAGGGTTTAAGAATTTTTGCATTCTTTTTTTTTACTGGAAAATCATAGAGCATAAGTTTGATACCCTAGTCACCCAAAGCTTTTGAGTTCTGGCTCTGTCACTTACCAAGAGTGATGGGAGCCTCATTTTCTCATTGGTAAAATAGGGATTATAAAATCAACCTCAGAGGTGTTCCGGGCTGAATGTGGTAACAGATGGAAAGCGAGGAGTGTGTAGTGGAAGGTCAGTGCAGGCTCCCTCTCTGCTTCCCCTTTGTACCTTTCCTTTTAGACACAGTATTATGCTTCATATTTGGATATGGTAGTCATCACTGATTATAATCAGCGCGTGTGGTTCAAGAAGTGCATTTGGCCAACATTCCTTTTCACAGCATGCACAAGGTAATGTTGTTCTTTAACTCAGGGTTGTTCTCTGCTGAATCTTAACAGCTACTGCCACTTCGTTCCCCCCATTGCCCATTATCATCTGCTCAAAAAGTGCTGCGTGTTAGGCTGTAGCATGTTGTAGCTGCTTTTTGAAAGCATTATTTGATGTCTGGGAATATTCCTTTGCTTTTGGAATGTGGCTATCTAGGTGTTGCTGGTTGTCGTCATAATGAAGGTGTCACTGTTGGGTGAAAGAGCAGCAGGCTTGCAAGATGCTCAGTGCTTTTGAGTGGCAGCACAGTTCTTAAGGCTATGGGAAGAGCCAGGGCTTCCTGGCCTGTCTACCTCCCCCACTTCATCTTCTTCTTACTCATAAACACCCTGTCATCTCACTTTGAAACAAGCCGCTGCTGTTGGTTGGGTGGCATGAGCTGGAAACATATGTTACTCCTATAAGAGAAGAGAAAGAAAGCCTTCACATTTGCAGTCAGTGCTGGGCCCATTTCCTTCATCATTCCTGGCAAGTAGTGAGTGAGCACTTGAAGGAATATGTGCATGAATGAATGGACTCAACTGTAGTATTCGTTTATATTTTTCATGTAGTTGAGTTACTTTCTTCTAGATTTGGGGAATTTCCTACAAGGATTAGTTCTTCTAAAACTCTCCTTCTAAAACTTTCCTACTCTTAGGACCTAGTAGAAGCTTGAACACTTAGTAAGTTAAAGCACAGCGCATGCTTATCCTGAGTCCATCTTCTGTTCTTCATATCAGTGTTTACTTAGTAATTGAAACTTTCATTTCTCTGGAGATGATCAATATACAGTTCTTTCCCCCCCCCTTAAGTTTTATCCTACGTGCAACTTTACGTTTCTATTTTCCTTCTGTTTTCTAAATATGAAGACTTCATTGTTCTCCATCTATGATTTGAGCGTGTGGGCAGTTTTCCATGTCATGTAAGAGGTAGAGATGAAAATAAAAATTTCACAGCATCTTGTTCCTAATAATTTTTGTGTTTATATATTTTTGTTCTTTTTTCAGTTGGCTTGATTTCATGTTTTCTTACAACCATCTCTTTTGTGTGTGTGTGTGTGTGTGTGTAGTGCTGGGGATTGAACCCAGGGCCTTGTACATACTAGGCGAGCACTCTACCAGCTGAGCTGTATCCCCAGCCCCCATCTCTTTGTTCTGACAAACAACCTAACAGATTTGGAATACCCAGAACTTCTCTTTCATCAAATCCACTAACTTGACCTAGGCTCCTTCCTCAAATATTGGTGTGGATTCCAGAAATATGAATAAACATCTTCAGCCATCATCCCCAGAGAGATCGTACATCATTCTCACCTGTATACCCCCTCCTTTTATATTGCGTTAGATTTCAACCTGATGGGGAATCAAATGCCTGTTCTCTAAAATTAGTGTTCAGTAATGAAATTATTGATTTGATATTTTATTGCTAAAATTGGCCTTTCATAGAGTCCAGACCTCTTTTGTATCACTGGCAAGGGGTAAGCAAGGTTCTGGGCTGGAATATCCTCTAATGCTGTACTATCTGCAATATACTATTCGATGACTCCTTTTCTTTCTGGTTTCTTTTTTTTTACTGTAAAGTCTGAAAATTTGATAAGACCTTAAATTTGTGAAATTAAAAAAATTTGTAATTAATAAAAACATACCACCAATAACAAATTCCAAGATTTCAAGATATCCTGGAAAATCTAGTTTACTTCTCACAGGTAGCAGGCAATGTGGATATGTAGTACAGGCTGCTCTAGGGTCCAATGGCCTCATTTCAAGTCTTGGTTCTACCAGTTACCAAATGAGTTACTTAAATTTGGGCCATCAGCTATAAAATATCTCATAAAGTAGGAGAACTCAATGAGATAAAGTCTGTGAAGCTCTTAGCACAATGAGATGTTAAAATTTATTTTTATCATTATAATTAAGTGGACTCAATTGAATAGCTGCATGTGTTACACTTTGAAGAATTATGTATCATTAAAAAAGAAAATTTTAGTATCTCAGTAGCTTGTTGAATTTAACTTACTTTGCATATTCACTGTTTTAAAAGAACCTAGTGTGTTTAATTTGGTGATTTTGGTAGAACTGTGCAACTTTCTAAAAGTAGAATTGAAAACATAATTTCTTTTACTGTTTTGTTTCATTGATAGAAAATAGGAGATTAAGAAGAAGGTGAAAGGGACAAAAGAAGTATGGTGGATTTAAAAGCAAAATGAATTTTATAACATGAGTTAATTCTTTTCTTTTTAGATCTTTTAGAGAAATCTCGTGTCGTTAAGCAGCCAAGAGGTGAAAGAAACTTCCATGTGTTCTATCAGCTGCTCTCTGGTGCCTCTGAAGAGCTCCTTCGTAAGTCTCTGTGTCTATTGTTTTATAATTTTTAGTGTTACAGCTGATTATACTTATTCTTACAGTTTAGATACAGTTTAGATGTTTTCCAAAGCATCCTCCTTAAAATGCATTCCATATGCTTCTCTCCTTCCTTCTTGAAGTTTTTCCATGACTCTGGTGGAAGTGGAGAACATGGTGTGCCTGCTTGTGCTCTGCATTTGTCTCATATCCCATACCTCACCAGGGACTCAGTCTCAGATGGCTTATAAAAGCCTGATGTTGAGGAGAGGGGCTAACCACAACTATAAAAAGTAAAATAGAAGAATGTAAATTTTCACCTGGGGAGAACAGTAAATGAAAACAATTATATAAAAGCAAATTGCTCAGTGAGAATTTAAAAATTGTGGGCAGTTGATACAAGAGATTAACAACCTGACCCTCAGATATTTTAGAAAATGAATGTGAGTCCCACAACGACAGTATCCAGCAGGCAATAGCTAAGTGATAAAAATATTGAACAAGTAGTTGGAACAAGGAGAGCTATAAGAAGCCAACCACACCTGGAGAGAAAAATTCTCCTCACTAATAATCAATAAATGTACCTGGTAATAGCACTGAAGTGCTAAAGTTAGTAAAAAAAGATAAAACCAACAGAGTGTGTTACTGATGGACTTGGACCCATTATCACTGATTTATTTAGCCAAATAAGAGTCAAAATGATCAGGACTTATTCCCTAGTCACACCACTTTCTGGAATATATCCCACCAAAATAATTTAAATGAATCCAAAAAGCAATTTACATGAAGAATGTTTATCACTGCCCTATATTATTATTATTTAATTTCTTACATACATGACAATAGTGGAATGCATTACATTCATAATTATCCATTCACAGCACAATTTTTCGTAACTCTGATTATAAAATATGTTCTTGCCAAATTATACCACTATAAATGAGCTCTCTCTTTTTTTTTTTTTGCATTACAATTCTTAATACACCTTTAAACCACAATTTATCAAATCTCTGTTTGTATATAAGGTATGTTGACACCAAATTCACATCTTCATACATGAATTTTTTATAATGATGACCATCTCCTTCCCTTATCCTTGCTATTGCCCTTCTCCCTCCCTTTCCCTCCCACCCTATTTATTTATTTATTAACTAGAAACAACCCAAAATATGCAGTGGTGAATGAATTCCTAGATGGGCATCATATGTTATCATGGAGTAGTATGTTGAAGACATTTTATGTTATAAAGATATAGAAAGGGACTTACCCAGTAAGAATCTGTGTAAAAAGGCAGAGTTTGAATATGTGCAATAGTGATAAAGGAGGTTTTACAGAAATGCTGTTATTGGTATTGGGCATTAACTTTTGTTCTGTTGATTTAGTGCATAATATGAAAGTCATCTTCTCTGAAGGGTTAAAAATGAAATACTGATGCCAATTAGATTTGTTCAAGCAACTTACTGATTTGTATGTGTGACTCAATAGATAAACTTAAGCTTGAGCGAGATTTCAGCAGATACAACTACCTGAGTCTGGACTCTGCCAAAGTTAATGGAGTGGATGATGCAGCCAATTTCAGAACTGTTAGGGTAAGACGGAATGATTTTATTACATTTAAAAATGGCTAGTGCTTGATTGCTCCATCCGAACTGGTGACAATCCTGAGTTTTCTTTTAAGTGTGACTCATGCCCCTAAGGTTTTAGAATTATACAAGAATGTGTTACATTTTTATTAGTTTGGGTTTTCAATACTCAAGAATCATACCAGGTTATATAGGCCCACACTTCATCTTAGCAAGCTATTTTACCATTTATCAAAAGGAGCTTGCGTATGTTATCCTGGAGCTTGAGTCTTGTAATATTATAGTTAAATTCCAAATGTTTTTATAGGCAGAGTTTTATAGCCAAAGTTAATTTCCAAGTGTGAAAACTGCCCTTGGATACTATTAAATCAGAACTGGTTTTGAGACAGAAAATCTTCATTTTGCTCAGTTTTAGAAATGATTAGCATTCCACATTCATTAGAAAAGAAATGATTTTACATAGTACTCTTATTTTCTGTCTTTATTTGGCACATACTGTCAAAATTACTCCTATTATGATCTGATGTGGTAACCGAGATTTGCTTCCAAACAAGACAGCTGGGGTTGTAGGGAGGACAGGGTCACGTTGTAGATTAAACAGGATTGGCATCAACTAATCCTTGTGGATGAATGAAAAGGATATGGGGATTCTTTCTCTGTTCTCTACTTTTGTGTCTGTTTGAAATTTTCATAACATAAAAATGTATGTTACTCCCCGCTGCCATATAGCCTAGTTGTACTCATCATCATCATCATCATCATCATCATCATCATCATTATCATCATCATCATCATCATAATGATGTCAGCTGTTCTTAAAAAGGAAACAGATCTCAGAGTATACCACTTTTTAAAACTGTGCAAACATCCTTACATGGAAGTAGTAGTCATTTGTCTCCTGGACATGATTTTTGTTCAAGACTTCAGTCCAAGGCCAGTTCTGTAATCATTCTGCCTGGCACATAGTTGGCACTCCATATAAATTTAGGAATGAATGACTATTCCTTGTACCCATCCTGTCTTGGATGAGGCACCTACCTTTGCAAACCACAGTTTTTCTCACATGTAAAATAAATGAGAGGTTTTCTTTGTTGAAGATTGTAGGAGCTTCTTGTTTGGTTTTGTTATAGTAGCAGAACCCCATGTAAAATAGACAGATGTAGAAACCAAGTTGCAGCAGTTGAAGTGGGGACAGGGACCCAAGATTCTGGCAGCTTCTCAGCTTCTTCTGTCTTGCTGTCTGCATCCTCCCTTCTCCCACCTGCCACGGCATGAAAGGTACCCCTTGAGTCACAGAGTGCCACTGAGAAAGGTAACAGCCTTGTCTTAAGATTTGGGATTTTTCCCCAGAAATAAATCTGTAATAGGATTCATTATAAACAACAATAAAGAACTACAGAAATAAACTAGGTGCTTTTTTCCTCTTCCCAGAATGCCATGCAGATTGTGGGTTTTATGGATCATGAAGCCGAGTCTGTCTTGGAAGTGGTGGCAGCAGTGTTGAAACTAGGGAACATCGAGTTCAAGCCTGAATCACGAGTAAATGGTTTAGATGAGAGCAAAATCAAAGATAAAAATGGTAAGTCAAAGGAGAATCACCTTGTTTAGGAAACTTGTGTTGACTTGCTGCCCAGTTTTAAATCTAAAAACTAAAATTTTTGTTTTACATTGCTTTAAAAAAGCTTTCTAGTGAAACTCAACAGAAATATAATTGCAGTTAAGTTTTTGTGTGTATGTGTTGTGCTGGGGACTGAGCCCAGGGCCTTGTGCATGTGAGGCAAGCACTCTACCAACTGAGCCATATCCCCAGCCCTGTAGTTAAATTGTAAGCCTTTTAATTTATACAGGTTAGATTGTTGAGTTTGAGTGCAATTTAAAAGGAATAGCCTAAGCCTTGGTAATGATTATCAATATACATGTAGTCACCTTTTGTGTCTATCTTCCCCTGCTCCCTAACAGAGTTAAAAGAAATTTGCGAGTTGACTGGTATTGATCAGTCTGTTCTGGAACGAGCATTCAGTTTCCGAACAGTTGAAGCCAAGCAGGAGAAAGTTTCAACCACACTGAATGTGGCTCAGGTGGGTAAATCATAATGGACAGAAAGTGTTTTAAAAGTTGATGGTGTTTCTGTATGAAACTTTACTTTGCAGGCTAGTAATTGTCATACTATGTTCCAGGCATTCTAAGCACTAGGGATAGTGAAAATTAAATAGATAAGGATCCCTGCCTTCAGAGAGCTTAAAATTCTGGCAGGGGGAGGTGGGAGTGTTTTGAGCATAAGAGTGACAGCATCTGCCCTTTGTTTCACTGGGTCATTCTGGCTGATTGTGGAGGGGAGAGAGGGAAACAAGCAGCAGAATTCCTTAACCCAGAGATGATGGTGGCTTGGACCGTGTGGTTGCAGTAGCTGAGTAAGTGAGATGTGATCCTTTTGTGGGTCTGGTTTGAAGGTGGAGGCAGCAGGGCTTGCTCATGCCTTGATGAATAATAACAAGAATCAAGGGAGACTCAGTAGTTGCCATTCACTGATTTGGAGAAGATCATGTGAGATGCCAGTTCTGTGGTCAGATGGCCAAACTGAACTCCTGGCCTTTCTTACTGTACCACTTTGAGGTAGAGTAAGTGTTCCTAAGACACAAATCTGAGCTGCAACCTTCTTTCCTGTTGATTGAAGTTAAATGGACATCTGTTTGCATGGATGGATGTGTAGGCAGAACCAGGCAGCATCTGGAGCCCCTTACAATGTAAAACTCTTTGTGCTGTGGCTTAGAAATTTTCCTACCAGTCAGTACTGGTCTGGTCTAGAGTTAAATGAGTAATTCAGGACTTTTCCTACTCAGGCCTACTTTGTTTATTCAACTATGGGGTTTTTTTTTTTTGTTTTTTTTGGTTTTTTTTGTTTTTTTTTGTCTGATCCTCCTTGTAACTAGCTTTAAGCATTTGTAAGACAGTAGGGTAGAGTTCAGCCTCTCTCTTGTTCTAATTAGAGTTAGACTTTCTTGCTACCCCAAGAATGCCTGCCGCCCTTTGCTTTCCTTCAATACTGAGATCTTATTTTACATGAGTTACTTGGATTGTGGAAAATACTATCATTTTATGTACATGGAGATTAGGTTTGTAGCAGTCCTTCCCTGGTTGTACTGTTGTCTGTCTTTCTAAATTGCTGCAGCTGCTGTCATGTCTGTCTACTTCAGCCCTACTTTTCAAAGTCAGATGGGGGAGACTGACTGCATGGAGAAGATGTTGAGAGCCTGAACAGCACACCCACCCACTTGGGCCCTTGGTAGGGAAGTAAGGGATCAGGGAAGGCTTCATGGAGAGATTGAAGGATTTAGATGTATAAAGAATGGGTGAAAGGGCATTTCAAAAAGAAAGCATTGAGAAAAGCCAGCTTTGGAGCACATATCAGGAACAGGATCAGTCAAGCTGGGCTGGAGCTTTAGATTCAGGAAGAAGATTCAGAGCAGTGTGGCTGGGAAGGTTAAATTTGGGGTCAGAGTGGAACGTCTCCAGCAGAGGTTCTTAGATTTAGGCATGCATCAAAATCACCTGGGTGGCTGCTAAATACCCCTTGAGTGTTTGATTCTGTGGGCCTGGGTTAGGACCAAAGAATTTATTTTTTTTTTTTTTTTTTTTTTTTTTGGTAACAAGGATTGAACCCAGGGGTGCTTAACCACTGAGCGACATCCCCAACCTTTTTTTATTTTAATAATTTTTTAAAATTTTAAGACAGGATCTCACTAAGTTGCTAAGACTGGCTTTGAACTTGCGGTCCTCCTGCCTCAGCCTCCTGATCCACTTAGAAGGATCCACATTTCCTCTAAGTGCAGTTACCACCACTACTACTGCTGCTGGTTCAGGATCACATTTTGAGAGCCACTATGTGTGGATGTTTTAGTGGCCAGAGTTGAGGTCGATTAGTACACAGTGATGCCATGAGAAAGCCTGTGTTGTTTAAGGAGCCCCTTTGAGGATCTGTGTCTTTTGGATCTGTTTTTATTGTGTTTTGCTTTTTATTCATCCTCTGTGAAAACCTGACTCAGGCGCCTCTTTTCGATAAGCTTATCTGAGTTACCTTATTGTCACTGGTAGAACTTTTTCCACAAATTTTTAACCTGTGGATGAAAGAATTTGGCTTGAGATCCTCAGTTTTTCAGCACCTTCGTTGAGTGTGGGTTTTTTGATGTGGTGGTCTGAGTGTGTGCTTCTACCCATCTGACTGCCTGGCAGAGTTGGATTTCTACGAGAGTGATTGGTCTTATTAGCTTTTTCTCACAGTTTCATTGCTTGGACCTCAGGGTCATAGTTATTCCCCCGTGCCTCATTTTCCCCGGGGCATTCAGAGCTGTTCCCAGATAGGATGCCTAATATTAAAATAGAGGATACCCAAGACAGTTTTTCATTTAGTTTTTACAACATAGCTCTCTCCTTGGCCTCCCTGTGTACATAATCCAGACCCTACACGACCTTAATCATTGAGCAACATCCCCAACCTTTTTTTAATTTTAATAATTTTTTAAAATTAAATAAAGTCAGTTTATTGCTTTCTAGTTCTCTAGGTGCTGTACTTATTTACCTGCTTGTCCATCACCCCCATGTCACTGCTCATTCCTTCTGCCTGTCTGAATAGCCACCCACTTGCACCCACCCAAGAAGCCTTTCTTGATCACTTAGACCCCCAGATTCCCCTTCTCCGAACTCTTTTTCTCTACAATTGGGTCTTGGCCCTGTGATTGTTTTGTTTGTGTCCATTTGATCTCCCTCGCTCTACTGCAAGCTTCTGGAGAGTGGTTTCCGTGTCTGTGCATCTCTGGGTCTCCACCTTGCTCATTCCATGCAAGGCCACCATCTCCCATCGTCTCACAAGCAGATGCCACCTGTGGTTTTCCTCTGTGAGTTTCATGCAGCCACAGAAATGCTCAGTTTTTGTGCAGTGTGCTCAGAATCTGAGGGTGAATCAGTGTGCTTGCTATTTCCCCCTCATTTCTACATTCCTTGTAGATTCCTTGTAGATCCTTTCCCCTCGTTTCTACTTTCCTTAGAATAAACATCCCTGCCCTTTCTGCTTTATAGGATGTTATTGTGGGGATTAGGTGGCATGAATTGGACTCAGAAGTGAGGGATAGCAAATTGATAGCCCCTGGGGCCAGAGATAGCTCAGTAGGCATGTCTTATTTGACTAAAGGGTAGTTTTGCTTTTGTTTTGATTATTTTCTTTTTCAGTGTTGAGTTTGACCTAGAATGTGTCTCCTCACTGCTTCCTGTTCATTCTTATCACAAGTCCCTAAGAACATTTGAGTTGAGGTCCCTTCAATGGACATTTGTTTGAAAGAAGCAAAGAAGATCAATACTGGCTGTGAATACACCTTAAACACCATAAAGCAGTTTCCCAGAATAAGTTGTCACTGTTGTTCTGTTGCACATTGAAATGATGCTTTGTAGGAAGCAGATAGCATACCACTAAAAAAAGCTGGATGACATTAAGATGAAAAAGGGTTTATTTACAAATACGTAGTGTTTTGGGATTGTGTGGTGTTTTGAGATAACTTAAATTTACAAGAAGGGAAAGGATTAAGAAATGATAGAGGCTCATGAGACTGTAGTAGGAGAAATGGATACTTCAAAAATCATAGTGAAAATCCATTGTAGACTCTGTGCCAAGCTCTGTTGTAAACACTTGAATTACCTATTTAATACAGTGAAAACTAGGAGAAAGGGTATTGAAGAAAGGATGTATATCCAAGTTACATTTCTCTGTCTTAGCATTTTACATGCATCTTCTACTATTGAATCATACCTTTGCCCCCTCTTTTCCAACACCCCCTTGCTTTTCTTTTTGCTTTTTTTTTTTTTTTTGGCCAGTTTCCAGGTATATTTTCTATTCTTGATTAGAGCAGCTGAGAGATGGAGAGGGAGGTTTGGGGTTGACAACAAAGTGTCCAGTGAAAGGAAAGAGTGCAGTTCTTTTCATCTGTGATCCCAGGGAAGTGAGTATGTTATTAATGTTATTATGCTTCATTTAGCTAGAAGTGTGAAACAAGAATTCCCACACAATCTGACAAGCTATGCTCTCTGTAAAACTACAAATGTACCAGTTTCATTTAACAGCAAAACCCAACTCTCTACTTACAAGTAGCAGACTTCACTCATATGGCCGGTGTGTTAAAAACAGAGGCAGAATCTCCAGCTTTCCTCTCAGGGGGCCAGCCCCAACCACCCCAAGAGAACAAGTGTTACCCACCACTGGTACTGTCCACCCTGGGCACCTGCACTAACCCCTTCCAGCGTTTGGATTCTAAAACATACATGTTGGGCTGGGCTGTGGCTCAGTGGTAGAGCACTTGCCTAGCACGTGCAAGGCCCTGGGTTCCATCTCCAGTACTGCAAAAACAAAAATAAATTAAAAAAACCCAAAGACATTTTGTGTCTTTATTCCTTCTTTGCCAGATAGCCCTGAACATCTTTAAATAAGCCTGTAAGGTTTTTATCTTCACTGTACCAATTTATACAAATGGACTGTGGAGAATATTTAGAAAACACTCAAAAGACTAGGCACAAGAAAATTTACAGATTTCCATCAGTTTGAGCCATTTGAATGTGCTTTCATTTTCCTTTTTTATGTGTAGAATTTAAAAAAATTGTTGTATTACATATGCAAATTTTTAACTTTCGCACAATGAAACATTTCCATTTCATTACTCAATTTCATAACCATTTTTCTATGATGACTGTATAACATCATAATTTATTTTATTATGTCTTTATTGTTGGACTTCTAAATTGCCTCTGGTTTTTTTCTGTTCTCTAAATTGAGATGAATATCTTTATGGCAAAAACTTGCAATATTTAAACTTAGTTTCCTGGGATGCAAAAAGGGAAAGTGACTGTGATAAACAGTTTGCCTAATTCTCTTAACAGCTTGACTTCCCATCTAGAGTAAAATAAAAACTAGTTCTAAAAGAAATTTGAAATAAGAGGGCTTTAAATATTTTAAAAATATTTTCATTACTTTGTGGAAATTAAGCATTATGGTAATTGTGGGTATTAAACTCTTCTTCTTTTTTTTAAATAGGCTTATTATGCCCGAGATGCACTGGCTAAAAACCTCTACAGCAGATTGTTTTCATGGTTGGTAAATCGAATCAACGAAAGCATTAAGGTACTCAATCTTTATAAGCAAAGAAATCAGTTGTAATAAATGCTGTTCACAAGGTAAACATTAAGTTGGAGAAAGTTTAGTTTTATAATCAAGATAATTGATTGCTACTTAAAACAATTATTCCTTAAAAGGACTTTACCTGCATAAGATTAAAATTTGCTAGGGATTTTGTTTATTTTGTCTTGCCATGTGTGTTTTATCTCACTGGTAAGTAGGACAGTGTGGTCTTTGAAGAGTTACTCAAAGTCAGAATTCTAGGTCCCAGTCCTGGCTCATTTGCTAGCTAGCTGCATAGACTTGGCTTAAAAGGTCACTTTGCCTTTCTGGGAATTGATATGTTGTTGTTTTAAACAAGGGTATCGGACGAGGTGATTTTTAAAGACCATACCTTTTGTAAGATTTTTGTTCTTTCTGTTTCTCTTTCTCTCATTCTCTTTTTACTTGTTTCTCTTTCTCTTTTTCTTCTTTATGTTCTTTCTTTTCCTCCTTTCTTCTTTCACTTTTTCTTCCTTTCATTCTTTCTTTTCCTCCTTTCTTCTTCCCTTCCTTTATTAATACCTCTAATACCTTTTTGAAAATTGTCACCTATTATTAAAATTTTCATTCCTAAATCCTCTGTTTAAAAAAAACAACTAAATTTTCTAGTTAAGAAAAACAATTAGCATGTCATATATGTCATTTATAGTGTTATTATGCCTAAATTAACTCTTTAATTTGAAATTTTTTTTAAGGCACAAACAAAAGTGAGAAAGAAGGTCATGGGGGTTTTGGACATTTATGGCTTTGAAATTTTTGAGGTAAGGTTTTAAAAACTCCTAGTAATATTTTTATTAAAGTAGAACAGTTGCAAATTATATTTTATAGACAGCATTTATGATAAATAACTATAACTTTGCAAATGGAACAAAATTTGGTGGTATGTGTATAAGTGCTGGAGCTATCATTTGGAGACATTGCTGTTTAAACAGAATTTCTTATTAGTACTTGATTTTTGAAGTTGCAGATTTAAAATTCTTACTTTGAGACTTCTAATAAGTGGCATGACCATTACACCTGGGGCTATTCATTCATTTATAGGTTGTTTAGAAAGCGAGGCAGGTTGGTGTAATGAAAAAGCCAGGAATGGGAAAACTGGGTGTTGTCTTGGCCTGAGTAGGACTGGTTACTTCAGCTCAGACTCAGAGGAAAGTCTGGATCAGATGATTCCTAGAGTGTCATTCAAGTCTCATCTGGCTGAATGATCTGGTGGTCTTGCAATAAGGAATTCTATAGAAGTCAAAATAATTTCTGCACAAGTTCAGAATTAATTAAAAAAAGCTCCATGCTTGCTACAAATTAAATATTTAAACATTAAATGCTTAAATTTTCTTTTTGCTGACTTTGACATTGAGAAACACAATATGGACCTATTAAAACACTGTCACTTTTAGGAGTATTGTTTATTTTGAGTCAAGGAAATGACAGGTAGATCTGGCTCCTCCTCTCTCATTTCTCTCCGCTACAAGTAATTATTTCTGAATTCCTTTAAGCTAACCCAGGCCTTCCTAGCAAATTCTTTTTTCTGGTAACATTCATGTTGATAATAGTACCTTCTCCCTAAATCATGTTCCATGCTTAACAATTGGGCTTAAATACTTACTAAGGTCTGATTGTGCACCAGCGTTTTGGAAATGCTGTGCGTATTGTCCGATTGAATTTTCAGAACAAACTCATAAAGTAGCAGCTGCTACTATCCCCATTTTACAGATGAGAACATAAGACCCTGATGGTCAAGTGACTCCCCTACAGGAACGTGGCTACTAGGCAGCAGACACAGGAACTACACCCGAGACCTAATATTTTTATTTATTATTTTCTTTCCTACTAGGATTGAGATCAGGGCCATTTCTTCACCCTTATTCCCTAACTCACAGGTTCCTCGGTATCTGGAAATAAGGGGGAAAAAAAAAGTGTTGTGATAAGTCTGTGATTCCCCTGTTGCTCTACCCTCCCCATCACCCCCAGCTCCTGGCCAAGGTTGGGCGCTGTCCCAGATGAAGTGTATGTTGGCGGCTACCCCCTGTAGAGTTCCCAGAACACAGCTCTTCAGTACAATGTCTGCTTGTACTGGGGCCCCTTTATCAGAATCTGCAAAGAAAAGCTGCCAGTCCCTTGGTAAAAGGGAAGAATTTGAGGTTTATAAGTTAGAAGAATTGCTTGTGTATACTCAGAAATCCCTCTGCCCAAATTAATTTCTTGCTAGCAAGACCCCAGGTTACTGTCACTTAATTGGCAGGACGTCAAAGTCATTCCTCATAGCTGGCAGGGAAAAAGATTGCTTACCTGGTACAGAGCTGATCTAAATTTAAATGGTCTCATGAGCAGCACAGATGGTAGACATTAGAGATTTTACTAGAAAGTAGAAAAAACATATAGTCAATACTGTTTGTAAAATCAAAGATACTGATTTTAATTTTGTCAGGAAAATAAAAAGATTTATTGATCTTAAGCCAGTGAGCAGGTGCTTATTATGTCCTAACATAATACATGGAAACTTAAAAATACATAATAGGGTTATGATGGGATATCACTTTGTTTTGTCTTCAGTGTGTCCTAGCATCTCATGGGAAAAGACACCTAATAGCACTCAAAGGAAAATGAGTTAGACATCATGAACAACTGGAATCACTTCTCAAGGTTTTATTTAGTGCCTTCTTGGCCAGATACCAAATGATAAACAAGACAGAGATGTCCTGGCCTTCTTGGAGCTTCCTATCTTGGCCTTAAGACCAAAGGACTGTTGCTCCCTGAAGACAAGTCCTATTGGATAAGGAGATTTAATCAAGACACTAGGTTACTCTTTTGAAAGTGAGTTTGCTTTTGAACCTAATCAGAACAGAAATTGTGTGTTCCTGGGTAAAATATCCTTGAACTTGACACTGGGTGGAATACCTTTCAGCAATCCAGAAATATTTTTCACTTATGGTTAATTCAAGTCTCTCTCAGTGTCTTGATGAACTTGCCTTCCCTCTGCAAATGATGGTTCATCATCGCTTTTTTCAGTACCACCAGGGACTTCAGTTAATGAAAATGAGTGCAGTATATTTATAATTCTCTTCTCTCATTCCTTAGAAGGAATACTTTAGGAGTTCTCAAACTCAGCTGCATATTGGAATCACCTGGGGGACTTTTGAAAATTCAGATGTCCACACTGTACCCAGAGCAATGATATCAGAATCTCTAGGGGTGGGGCCATGGCAACAGTATTTTTAAAGCTCCTGGGTGATTGTAGTGTGCAGTCCAGGTTGAGATGAATTGCTTTGGTAGAGAGTAATCTCCAGAGAAAACTGTAAGTTCCAAACACCTGTGATGTACAAGTTGTGTAGCCTCTGTGCAAAGTGCCCTGATGAAAGACGTCAGGACTCACCCCTTGTCTGTCAATATCGAAATCAAATTTCTGCTTGTAATATACCTAAAACCACACAGGCTACATTTTTACTGTTCCTTTTTTTTTCTTTAATATATATGTATTTTTAGTTGTGAATGGACACAATACCTTTATTTTGTTTATTTGTTTTTATGTGGTGCTGAGCATCAAACCCAGTGCCTCACATGTGCAAAGCAAGTGCTCTGCCACTGAGCCACAACCCAAGCCCCATTTTTACTGTTTTTAAATTAAACTTTCAGCTGGTGGGAAAAACCTGTCAATTATGTCAGTAGCAAATCTTCTGGTTGCATAAGATCATTAACTATTAAGTTTTCTTTTTCATGCAGAAAATGATTTATTTTTTTTCCATTCCCCCGTCCCAGTTCCTTGAGAGAATTAAGATTTGATTTTTTTCAATAATTAATTATTCTCCCCATTTTTTTATGATTAATTATTCTCTCCATTTTTCTGTCTAAACCTTCTCAGATTAATCATCAATCTTGATTTTTTTAATAAACAACTTGTTAATGTTTTATTTTTATAAATAAAATTTATTGGGGGAAATTCATAACAGAATTTGAATGGGGGTACTTTTAGATACTTTTGTCTGCTTTTTGATACTGAATTGCAGTGTTGTTGTTTTTTTTAACAAATTATTCACAGACATGTCCCAGTTTGCAGCCTACACTTTTCCTGAATTCTCAGCAATATTAGAAGATGTGGGAATGTAAGGAAATGTATAATATTGAACTCTAGGAAGCCCAGCTAATTAAGGACTTAAATAAGTACCACAAGCTGAAGAATAAGGGTCAGAATACAGGAGAATTATTCAGAATATATGCCAGTGCACAAAAGAACAATTCTATATTTTTTACCTGGGTGAAAATAAACTGATAAAGTATAAATCAAAACCTGCCTTAGTTCTTCAGCAGAAAACAACAATAGAAATTAGGAGCTCTACCTTTTAGAATGCCCTGGGTTTCACTTTAAAATTTGGACAGTAAGAGTCCAGAACAGTTTTTAACGTGTCTGATTCTGCCTCAGTGACCTCACTGACAGTTCCCATGGAAACCTTTTTCAGCTGAGCTGGTGGAAACCTTTCACTCCCTTTGGTCCCTCTCTAAAGGGAAAGGGGAATCTGATGCATTAAACCATGGGATGATGACACATGGATTTGACTGCCCGGCATTTTGGTACCAGCTGGGTGAATAAGCTCTGCCTTGCTAGCTGCATGTGATCTGATGTCAGTTTAGAAAACAGATTATGGAACGTTGGTACTGAAAATAGGGTAACGTGAACTACCTTTCATAGAAGAAAAGAACCTAGCTGTCAATCCTGGTAGAACATTGATCCAGCTTTCCAAAGGTAGAAATTATAATCCAAACACCCCACACATTCTTAAAACTGAAAAGATGGTCTTTGATTTCTGAGAAATATTTATTGTATCTCCATAAAAGAATGAATATTATTCTTTAAAAAATGATATTATGTTCAAAAGTAAGTTGAGAATTCTGAATTGATTTGGCTCTTTTTCTGAGTAGTTAACCTAATAGGTATCAAATTGGCAAGTAGTTCACTAGGAAAGTCAAATTAATCATTAATGTTCCATGGACCAAAGCAGACAGCAATAACTGATTATTTCATTTTTCTTAGAGTTGAGCTGGTTTCATCCAGGCAGAGTGCTAGTTATTTTTAATTTTGTACTTCTTACCATGTTGCCCTAATGCACCTTGTGTATAATTAAAAGTACTTGTGTATAATAAGATTATAATAGGCTCAATATAATGATTGTTCAAATAAAACAACCTAAAACTTGGGAAGAGACAGTAGCTTAATACGTCTGTTGCATGATTATAGAACTTGTTTTCTAAGTTGTTTCAATTCTGGCTATAGTCAGTGCCTTCTGTTCTAGTTTTTTACCTTCATTTTTATCCTTCATGTGCCAGAAAGCTTATAGTTGAAGAAGGAGACAAAGTTTAAAGTAGATTTGAAAATGAAAGTGGAAACATTATGGAGAGGTGTGTGTGTTTTATTTTGTATACATATAGTTATTCTTGCTCTGACTTTTTCAATTAAAGCCTATTTAAAAATATTTAAGAAGTCATGATAGTATTGTTTTTCTTGCTAATTTACCGTATTGGAGTATAGAAGAAAAATGTCACATATTTAAAGGTAAGTTTTTTAAAACTTCAGCCACTCATTCAAATTTATGAATAACTAAAAGACAATATTTAAAGTTAAATGTTTTTCTTTTAAATTTTGAGGATATATTTTAAGTTTACTTTCTTAAAAAGCAGTTTTTGCCTTGGTACCTGTTTCTTAAAAATGGATTATAGTTGAGCTGAGGCCATAGCTCAGTGGCAGAGTGCTTTTCTAGCATGTGTGAGGCACTGGGTTTGATCCTTAGCACCATACACAAATAAAATAAAGGCATTCTGTCCATCTACAACTACCAAAAAAAAGTGGGGGGGGGGATCGTAGTTAAGTGCTTGTTGTTTAAAATCAGTGATATAATTGGGGACTGCCAAAGACTTTACATCAAGTGAATTTTTGCTAGGACCAATAGCACATTTAATAGCATTATTATAACCCAGTTTCTCTAAATTTGACATTGCACTCAAAATTCTATAATTTCATATATTAATGAACTGTTTGATTTACTATGCAGGACATTTCATGATAGTTAACTGTAGAACTGCATCTGACATGTTATATCCAAGATTTGACCTAAAATGGAAATGCTGAATTATAAGAAACATCAGTTAAATTTTTAATTCACAGTAGTTTTTGCTTAAATAAGTCACAGTCTTTTGAGTTTGAACTGCTGACTGTTTCCAACACATGATATTCACCTGCCAAATTCTTCTTCTGTGACCATTTCAAACACAAATGGGACAAAGCTGCCTCCTATATTCATCTCTTCCTTTTAATATTTATTGTTACAAGCTTTTAAAAAATATCTACCTTAAAGAATATAAGATACCCCGAGCCTGTTCTGTTGCCAAGAAGAATGTGCAAATAGGCCAGTATTTTTGATAATTTTTTTGAAATCATTTCACGTGGAAGTTCATGATTGATACTTAGGAGTATAAACTAGTCATGAGCTCAGCTGGGAGTATGATTTTCTGTTTCTTTGATGTTGAAAGGATGGACTTGTAGTCTAGAATTTTTGAAACAGAAACCCTAGAGTTTTAAATCTTGGTATATTATATACTTCTAAATATAGAAAATGCTCTCTCTCCCTGTCTGCAGGGTAAATACAGCATGAAAAAGCATAGAACCCCACAGCTTGAGGTTCCCTGTATTCTTTGAAGCTCTCTGTCAAGGGTGGGCTTTATTCTGAGTTTCACTCAAAGGATCATAAAATAAAATTCCTACTATGTACTTGTTTGCACATGCTTCTAAAAGTTTTAGTCTTATCTCTCAGTCTTTGTGGATAAATGTGGGTAAGGTAGTAGAGAAAAATTCCATGCGTGGAGCATGGGTAGAAAACGGGAGACTAGAGATGAGTCATTAGCGAGGGTCAGCTCCTGCCTACTTCCTCCTTTGGAGACTTTGATTCATGAGACTGGCAATGGGAGAGGTGCTGGCTACTCATACAGTTCTTGACAAACCAAAAAAAGCATTCAAATGTAAAGCTGCTTCAGGGCCTTCATATTCATGTGATGATTTCTAGACTCAGTGTAGTCATTTTATAAAGGGGGAGGGGTAACTCATGTTGAAAATATCATGTTAATTTATAAATGTATAATTTATAATTTATACACCTGTATAAATGGAAAGATGTGTTGGGCTTGTACAAATTGGAGTTTTTTTGAGTGGATACCAGGCTGATTTTTTTTTTTTTTTTTTTTGCAGATTATTGCTTGTTTTTTAAGTTTTTGCAAGCTATTTTTCATTTATTTACATTTTGAGGGCTACTGGGGATTGAACTCTATCACTGAGCCACATTCCCAGCCCTATTTTTATATTTGATTTAGAGACAGGGTCTTAATGAGCTGCTTAGTGCCTCGCTATTGCTGAGGCTGGCTTTGAATTTTCAATTCTCCTGACTCAGTCTCCTGAGCCACTGGGATTATAGGCATGCACCATCCCGCTTCGCTTCAAGTTAATTTTAAATTGTGTGAAAGTCCCATTTCCCCCCAAATTTGGACAGTGCCAACAGTTGAAACTTATCACAAGAAATGGGTCTTTAGCCTTCAGTTTTGGCAGCAATTATTGCCCTGACCATTTGGGAGTCTGGAACTGTGTTCATAGTAGATGCTGATTTCCTCGAGGAAGTATGTTAACCTCTACATTGGTGGTCATGGTAGCCTCTTTGTTTGGGGAATTTTTTGCTGTTTGAGTTTTAGCAACAGAATAAGGTAGGAAAGTCAGGTGTTTGTTCTTGGGTCATCTCCAGGAGAATACTTTCTCCTTACCATCTTATTTGCTTTTGAAAGGAAGGCCTAGCAAGTTATTTACAGGAATGGGTCTCAGGGATACTGGAAGTGAGGGTACTTCTGCCTCTTGCTGAATCTCTTCAGTAATCAGTGATTTGACAGCTGTTTCTACCTCTGACTCTTTCTTTAGAGAGATGTGGGACTTGGTTACAAATGATGCATGTTTCTTTTCCCTTATCATTTAGAATTAGAAGCATTCTATTCTGATGCTTTAGGGCTTCAGGCAGTTTATATGATTTATCAGTATTTTAGTCAAACTTTTTATCCTGAATAGCTCTCCCCTGGATAAACATCCCTGAGACACCATATGTAGATATGGTTGCCCTGTCTTTTGGATTGTTTGGACATGAGTCTTGATCTAAAAAGTTCTACACCCATCAAAAATAATAGTCTGAGTGATAAAAGCACTCCTTTGCAGCAATGAATAACTCTCAGTAAGTGCTTACTTTTAGAAGTCCATTGCTAATTAAGAACTGACTGCATTTTGTGTGATCTGTCCCTCTGCACCAGAATGCAGTAAGTATGAACCGTGTGCTGTGCCAGTCTGTCGCATGCTCCCGTGTTAATAGCCTCTTAGCTGTGTGAGTTTTGCAGTAAATGGTTGTTGATTAACTGTGTGGTTATAAAATACAGAATTTGTGAAGGAGTTTTTAAAGATTCATAGCAAATTTAATTTAGCTCTAACTTGATTCTTAATTTGTGTTGTTAACTGTGAAGCTTTGCCTCTGATCCCTAATCTTCCTGTGTGTTCTTCATGATCCTGTTTTAGAAGTGTATTGCAAACTGTTCATAGCCACATAATGCATCTAAGGACACCAGTCGCTTTCTCCTTCCTTCTCCTCATTATTTGCCATTTGAAAATTTAGCATAATTGTGCTGAAATAGCTCTTTAAGCACAGACCTGCAAGTAACAAAAAGGATTTGCTCCATGCATTTATTTTTTAAAACAAACCAAAGATCTGCTTGTATTAGCCATTAAAATTGTGTTTTTCATTTGTGATAGTAGCATAATATCAAGACATATTTTACCAAACCAAGAATGCTTAATTTTCTAATATAAAATGGCATTATGCTGGTTAAGATAATAAAAAGACATTCGGACTAGACTGACTTCAGTCTCAAATCATTAGCTCTGAGGTTTTAAAAACTTTGCGTGAAAATGAGTATTGAAAAGCAGATGTTTGTCCTTTAGCAAGAACCTTCAGGATTTTGAAAAAAAACAAACAAACAAATTTAGCATTAAGAAGATTAGTCAATGATAGTGCTTTTACATGTGTCATTTATGGTTTAGAGTCAAGCATTTCCTCAGATCCGGTCATCACTAGTGACTAGAAGTCCTTAGCTGACTTCCAGGAAAGAATGTGGTCACATGCTGCATCATAAAATTATCATCTTAAAATTTGTAAGAGGTACAAACAAAGTTGAATTTAAAAGATGGGCTTTCAAATTACTCCATAACTCACTGCTTTAGTCATTCATGGAGGGGTGTGAAGGCCCTTGCTCTGCAGAGTCACAATGAGCAGTGAGCTTTGCTACCACCATTACACGTGGACCTCTTTGTTCTTTACACCAGGACTGGCTACCTCGGTGGCTAGGTTTGCATGGGGTGGAGTCTTCCTGTCCCTTGTGAGAAAGGGCAGGAATGAGAAGCTCTGTAGTCAGATCCTGGAAGGTGTGGGTCTAGGTGAAGTGTACTGCTTCAACAGAAGGTGTGTTTTGTGCCTTCAATACGTGCAGCCATATATTAAGCCCTGACAATTGTTCCAAATGGTTTAGGGGTTTCTATTGGAGAATCCACAGTAGAGAACCCTAGCCTGAAGGAGAAAATGCTGAGACTGAAAAGTAATGAAGTGTCGACCTTCTAAGAAGAGAGAGGTTGTTTCTTGCTAGGGAGACCATTTCAGTGTCTTAATTCCCTTGGGTCTCTATTTGGTAGGCGCTTCATTCATTCTCTCACTCATCTAGTCCATGATGAATACTGGGAGGCACAGGAAAGGCCTGGGAACATAGTGGACAAGAGAGCATGGTCAGCCCATGCCCTCAAGGAGTGTGCAGTTCATGGGGACATGACTGTGAAACAGGTCAATACACATGTCCACATGTATACACACATATTCATGCAACATGGTGCCTAAGGAATATCTGAACCTGGACTGGGGGCCAGGGTGGGACTGACAGGTCAACTCAGGAGGATTCTGTTGCTCTCTGAAGGCTCACCTGAGAATGGAAGATTGAAAAGTTGGTAACAGATAGTGGTGCTCACTATCTTTACTGATTGTCAGAGGGATTTTTTTTTTTTTTTTAACCATGAGTGCTTCTCTGTCAACTAAAAAGCTTCGTCCTTCCAATGCTGCATCATTTGTGTATATTCATTCATTCACTTACTCGTGAGCCATTGCCCACGTGCCTGCAAAGGAGCTTTGTGCTGGACCATGGTTAAGTCTGAAAGACAATGTGTGGCATTTCTCATGGATTGAGACGTCTGCGTGTCATTGTTACGGGGAGCCAGTGAGCGTGGTTTAAAAGTCTTCTTCATTTTCTCCACACAGGACAACAGTTTTGAGCAATTCATTATTAATTATTGTAATGAAAAGCTACAGCAAATCTTCATTGAGCTTACTCTTAAAGAAGAGCAGGAGGAATACATACGGGAGGTAATGTAGAAATGCTTCTTTAAAATATTGTACCTGTCTTACTCATAATTAAATTTTGGATTCAGAAAACTGTTTAAACTTGACCACAGAATCATGTTTATCTAAGTTTAATCATATTGTGTCTTCTAAAAATCTGTTTGGCATGACATCCAGGCTAATTTTTTTAGGTGCTGTGCAGCTGGTATCCAGCACAATGCTGGCACAGAGTAGATGATCAATAAGTATCAGCTGATGGACTCTAGTCTCATTGGATTCCAGTGTAATGATGTGAAATAATAGTATATTAAGAAAATAGTCACAGATGAATGAACAAACTGTTGTGGTACCTCCATACAGTGTACTGTTACTGTGCCATAAAATAACACTATAGAAAATGAAGAAAAATAGGTGATTTTAGTAATGATATTACTAAGCCATTGGCCTGTAGAAGGCCACAGAGTTGGTTGCTGTGAGGGGATCAAAATTGTGAGAGGTTGTGACTGCAAAGGGACTGTGTGAGGGAATTTGAGGGACTTATTGTGGTGGTTACATGACAATATGCATTTGCCAAAACTTTGAGAACTGTATACCAGAAAAAGTCAGTATCACTCTTAAGTAGTTTTGAAAATAGTTTGAGACTTTGTTTAATCTTGAATAGCATTGATTTTCAAAATTTATAATAAAAATAAGTAACATTTGTCAAGTGGTTACTATATACCAGGTAATGGATTAAGTGCTACATGTGGGTTGTCTCATTTAATGTAATTTAACAATAACCAGAGGTAACGTTTGCAAAGCCCCTTTGTCTTTTTGTTGTTGGTATGGTGTTATAGATCAGCAAAGTCTTTTCATCTTTAATGCTATAACACACATTTGGTTTTCATCCTTTAATATTATAAATAGCCTTTTTTTCCCCAAATATGCACTTATTTCTTTCAAAACATGAAAGAATTATTTTATTGTATTTATGTTTTTACTTATTTTATTTCCTTTTATTTGCTTTATTAGCATTTTAGCTATACCATTACTAAAGTCACCTGTTTTTCTTCATTTTCTATAATGCTATTTTAAGCCATCAAGGACACTGAATCCTTATTTTTCAATCTCGTTATAGATTTTTCTAATGTAATTATTAATCCTGTGACTTAGTAAAACTATCTATTTACTCTTACAACAAATCAGCAATATTTCATCTTTGAGAGTGATCATTATACTTTAGAAATGTTTCAGACTTGTCTGGCACCGTTGGGTAATGTAAATATCTTAAAAGCAAGAATTGTGCTCTTTCTGTCTTCTCATCGTAAATTGAATACCCAGACTTTGATGTGTATCTTAAAAATAGTTTGTACAGATTGTCTAAAACGCTTCTTAGAGTGCATAGGAAGACCCCTGCTGGCTTTATTAATTACATTTCTATCCTTTAGAAGAAAAATAAATGTTTACACTTAAGGATGAAGTGTAAGCAGACACGGATTGCACTTGGCCTTGCTGATTTGGCTTTGTAGCTTGTGGTAGAGCCAGTGCTTAGGTTTTTGTGTCTTTCCATATGTTGAAAATACTTTGTCTTAGCACTGGGATTTTTTGTACACTAGAAATGGTTAACTGCCCTACAGCTTAAATTGACTCTAAAATTAATTTTTTCTTTGTGATGACAAATAAAGATCAGAAAAGTCTAGGCCTTGGATTCCTGGGATCAAGTTCTGTCTTATTTCCTTATAAACATTGTAAATATACACAAAGTAATATTGACCCAGCAGCCTGTCGAGTAAATATGGCCCAGAGCCAGTGAAGTGCATGGGAAATGGCCACAGATGGGAGAGTGGAATGGGAGGCGGGCTCGGAACAGGTCAAGGGTGTCTGCTGCAATCAGATGATGTCGGTGGTGGACTGCTGCGTTAAGTAAGTTTTAAAAGGAAACCAGAAGATGACATTTGCAGCATCAATTCTATAAAGAAAATGAATTGAAAGAGAAAGAGAAATTTGGTTAGATGGATGAAGTTTTCTTTTGGATGGTGGTTTTGTGGCATCATCATTCAGATTTGATTTTGTTCTATTTTGTCTTTTAGGACATAGAATGGACTCACATTGACTACTTCAATAATGCTATCATTTGTGACCTAATAGAAAATGTGAGTACTTTTCTCAAGAAATTTATGGTAATATAATTCATGACATAAAAATGACCTTGCTGCCTTTGATGTTAAGCATCCATGTTTTCACTACTTTACGCTTTTCTTGAAGGAGCTCCTGTGTTCTGGAGGCTTTACTGTAGTCCTCAGAGATCACTCACAGTTCATAAACACATAAATGGGCAGCTGGACTTTTGGTACTTAGCCAGAATCCCCCATGCTGATCCTGTCGCTGTATCAAAATCCTTTCATGAACTTCAGAGGTCAGACCTTTACGTGCACCATCCTTTCTTGTGTGGTTGGAAACCAAATCTAACCCATGGTTCCTGGGAACGTGAATAGTGATCAGAGAAGGTTCAAAGCAATCTATTTCATTTCTAAAACTCTAATGACGTCTTTTTTTTTGGGGGGGGGAGGGGGGCAGGTAGCAGGGATTGAACTCAGGGGGCACTCAACCACTGAGCCCCATTCCCGGCCCTATTTTGTATTTTATTTAGAAACAGGGTCTCACTGAGTTGCTTAGCACCTTGCTTTTGCTGAGGCTGGCTTTGAACTCCTGATCCTACTGCCTGAGCTGCTGGGATTACAGGGCATGCACCACCATGCCTGGCTCTAGTGACCTTATTGTACTGTTCCAGCTAAGATAAAGGAGGCAAAGGACAGCCTCTGGAGCTGAATTAAGTGGGAACCTAGAAGTGGCTCAGGTTCAGGGAATGTAAGCAAGAGAGTAATATGTGACTGCAGGTGTCTGAGGACCCCGGGATTTTTCATGTGCAAATGTGAAAAAGCTCCAAATGTGAAAAACTATTAGATGATTTTTTAGAAAACTTTTTGAATCTAAGGTATTTATATTTGTTTTTAACTCATATTCTATGGTTTATTGTTAATGGATTAATTTTAGGAAGACCTATTTGTATGTGAAAACAGGAAACTCTTTTGTTTTATGCTTAGGATTACTAATACTCTGGATCTTAAAAAAGTGATTTGAAACAATGTGTGCACTTGTCCTGTAGTCTTTGTAGCTGTCAGGGCAGGTGAATGCTGTGTTTCAGGAATGCCATCACAGGCTCTGAAAGTACAGCAAACCATTTCTAGTCAGTGAGTCCTTTTGGAAATTACTTAAATTAGTCAGTGATTTTTCCAGTGGTATTCAAAATATTCTTGAAAGCTGCATCTTAGATTAAGTTAATTAAAATAATGACTACTTCTCAATGAAATATACATGTTATTTTTTAAAATCTGACCAGAAGCTAGGGTTGTGGCTCAGTGGCAGAGTGCTTGCCTCTCACATGTGAGGCACTGGGTTCGATCCTCAACACGACATGAAAATAAATACAACAAATAAAGATACTGTGTCCATATATAACTAAAAAATTTTTTTAAAAATCTGACCAGTGTTAGAATGAGAACACCAGTAGTCCACATAATGTATTTAAAACTGTAGTCCAAAATCTAGAAAATCAGTCAATTTCCTGAAATTTTTTCCTCGTAAATTTTGTGACCAATGTAACTTGCTGTGAGAACTTGATAACTTTCAAAATTCCTGAGTAACTCTTTTTTCCCCATACACAGTGCACTGATTAGTTCCCTTTAGGAAGTGGGAAAGAAAGGTAATATGCTTAACTTAGATCATCTCAGCACCAAATCCCCTTGCATATATGATTGAAGAAACTCATGTTCATTTAAGAGTCTGGGTACGTAAGGGAAGCACTTCCTTCCAGAGCCATTAAACAATAATGTTTATTCTGGGGATGTTATGAACACACTTGATTCCTAAGAGTCCACACTTCCCCTGGGTTTTGTCGGGAATGAATACATGCTGGTCACAGGATGTCATGGCCTTGTGAGGAAAAAAGAAGAGGAATGGGAGCCTTTGCCTTGGTGGAAGTGGGTGGGGTTGATGGTCAGTGGAAAGGATTGTTTTTGGAATTAAGACTTATGGGCCCTGTAGAGGCAATGCAAGGAACAACTTCTTCTATTTAGCAAAATAGAAGATTTGCTAATTCCTGATTCAGCTTAGCACTGACTTTTCTTGAAGTAAATATGATCATAGGGTCTGAATACACAGCAAGTAAGTTGTCACACATACTTAATATCCATTTAGATATTTTATATGGAATAAGAATTTTATTCTAAAAGACAGTCTTGAAAACAGCTTGATTCCAGTGATGATTAAAAGCAGAATTCCAGATCATAGCATTTTATTTTGAATACATGAACAGTTTGGAAACATGAAATCAATTTAAAGTTCTTAAGGTGTGAATCTGATAATGGCCTTACGAGGCTGCTTTGTGATTTGTGACATGTTATGGAGACTGCATCATCACATTTGTTTTTGACTTTCTGACTTGTTTTTGAATCTTGGAGGTCTAATGAATTTCAGTTCTACCAAATGTGGCAGAGTTGACTCCCAGGATCTGTTCTGTTGGGGGAGGGAGACACTAATACAGACACTTGCACCCACACACACCTGGGACACTGGGAAAGAGCTGACTTCCCTGGTTTTTGTTAGTTGTTTTGATTCTCTGCTTTTTTGTTATAACTAAACAGAATTTTCTTGTGACTAAGTTGATTGTGTTTGAAAGTAATCAGGACTAATTATTAAAACAATACCATGAGGAAGGAAGGAAACATTTTTATTTCCTTTCTCCCAGAACACAAATGGAATCCTGGCCATGCTGGATGAAGAGTGCCTGAGGCCCGGCACGGTCACTGATGAGACCTTCTTAGAAAAGCTGAACCAAGTGTGTGCTACCCATCAGCACTTTGAGAGCAGGATGAGCAAGTGCTCCCGGTTCCTCAATGACACATCTCTACCGCACAGCTGCTTCAGAATCCAGCATTATGCTGGCAAGGTATGGGGGCTGGGAGGACCCACCAGGCCTGCAGTGCATTCCCACAGGGAGTGCACAACAGAGACAGGTATTCCGGACACTGTTCACTTCTGAGGATAAATCCACCCCCAATCCGATGATCAGTGTTCAGTAGAAATTGGATCTGGTCCATGCAGAATAAAATCCTGTTAATACAGAGAACTGAAAGCAAATTCAGTGGACTTAATGAACAGTCCAAACATATTTTTAAAATCGACTTCATTATTTTCAAATGCTAAGCTCTCCTAAAAACAAAACAAAAAAACCTAACAGTACTAATAAAGGAAAGTAATCAATAAAAATTGGAAATCACTGAAGAGTTAGAGTAGGTTTTGAAAGCACAAACCATTTAGCAAAAATAATGAATTCTTAGATTGATTTTGAAATAATACCAGAAAAGATATCTGCCTTTTTTTAAAAGGCTCTTATTTATTTGGTTAATGTTGTGGAAATTAATTTTATGTCATCAAATCTATAAAGATAATATTAAAAACAATTCTGATAGTAGGTTAATTTAAAATCCTAAAAATTAGATTATTGATTATAGAATATAAAAAGTTGGGGCTGGGACTCAGTGGTAGAGCGCTTGCCTTGCACAGTGAGGCACTGGGTTCGATCCTCGACACCATAAATAAATAAATAAATAAATGTATAAAAAAGGTTAATTGGCGCTAATACCTTCTTTATTATAATTAAGATCACATACTTTCAAAGAAAAACCTTAATTATGTGTTTAGTCAAAAATAGATAAATGTGGTATCTGAAATATTTCATTTCAACTTTGGTACTTTATTTTTTTCCATTAATCTATGTTATTAAAAGGTATGTTCCTGATTAGTTTTTCTGCTGCTCAAGTATATCTCTGAAAATGATACCATTATTTCTGTTTTCCTTTCTTTTAAAGAGACTAGAATTGGCACATATAAACCAAAAAATAAAAATCAAACCTCAGATTTATGTTAAAACGGCTCAAAAAAAATCTAAACTCCTTTGAAAACGTTATGATAACACTTGCAGAGTTAATTCTTTTAAATCTTGAAAGGTAATAGAATTCATTTTGATCTCTTCTGGTACGAAACAGAATTTAAACTTGGAGGCAAGTTTGGCATCAGTGTGCCTGATGAACGGGGCTTTTGGAGGGGAAGGAAGTAGCTGCCATGTCGATTAGCCGCTTGGTGTTACTGTGTGCATCGAGCCCACTGTTGAGTCCCATGTGCTGCTCGTAGGTGCTGTACCAGGTGGAGGGATTTGTTGACAAAAACAATGACCTTCTCTACCGAGACCTGTCCCAAGCCATGTGGAAGGCCGGCCATGCCCTCATCAAGTCTTTGTTCCCTGAAGGGAACCCTGCCAAGATCAACCTGAAAAGGCCGCCAACAGCAGGGTCACAGTTCAAGGCATCCGTGGCCACGCTAATGAAAAACCTACAGACCAAGAACCCAAACTATATCAGGTATTTCTGGCACAACCAAATGCTTTGACAATACAAATGTGAGAACACTCAAGGAATATCTTTTTCCTGTTTGCTTCATTCTGAGAGTAGCCCAAGCCCAGGACAACTAACACAGTTCAGATCTAATATCATGATGTCTGGGGTGGACTTGCATAATGCTCCACTACCTTTCTTTCCCCAAATATAAGGAAGGGGGGAAAAATTATGTGGGGATGATAGATATTTCATGATACTAGGTGGTTGGCACATAGGGGTTCTCAACTTTCTATATGTTTAGTCTTTTTTAAATGACCAATTAAGGAACAAATATAAAATGGTTTTCCTGATCAGAGTTTGCAGAAAGCTCTTTTTGTTGCTGTTATTTTGGATTCCTTTGATAATGACTATAGCCATGTTACTATTGAGGGCAAGAGGCAGGAGGAGCTGGGGTGCAACTCTGGTTTGTGTTAGGAAGTCGCACGCTTTGTTTCCAAGCAGAGTTGTGGACCAGGAGAGCCAGTGACTCCTAAAATAGCCTGAAGTTTTTCAAGTCAATATAAAAGAATCCTTTAAACCTCCGATTTCTTTTTTCCCTGTCTCTGGGACATCTTAGGTACTCACCTCAAGATTCAGGAAAGACCAACTAGGATGAGAGTTTACCATGTGTGTGAACTAGAAGATAGGAAGGATGCTCTGTGGTGGGCCAGACCTGAGCCTACCCACACCCAGTTTGAAAATTCACTTATGAGGAAATTAGAGTAATAAAGAGTTTTGTGTTTGACTTTTTTTACCTGATATTTATATCAGAAGAAACATACATAGGCAAAAATCACTCTGGTTTGATTGTCATCAACTTAGAGCATAAATTGGGAGAAAAATCTAGTTTCCAAAAAACAACCAGGAAATTTTTTGTGATCAGTTGCTTTTGTTACTGTCCATTGAGTAGATTTTTTTAAAAAACTCTGATTTATCGAGGTGTGCTGGCAGCTGGAAGTTTGCTGGGGGGCCCCAGCAAACTTCCAGCTGCCAGCAGAGGTGTTGTTGACATTGATTGATATGTACAGATCCTAGGTGAACAGTTCAATTAGTTTTTTAACCATTCTACATATAAGTTGGTAACCACCACCCAGGTCAAGGCATAAACATTTCCACCGTTCCAGAAAGTTTTTTTATTTCTCTTCCGTTAGTGATTTTTCTAATATTAAGATTTAAGAAATCTTAATAAATCCTGAGGTTTCGAAGATAACATGTTTTCTTCTAGAATCTTCATAGTTTCAGATTTCATATTTAGGTTTACTGCTTTTTTGCCATATAAATAGCCTGTTGTTTTGACACCATACATTCATAGGGAGAAAAATCCCTCTTTTCATCCAGTTGTCTTGGTGACTTTGTTGATAATTAGTTGAATGTATGGGTAGGGGTATAGGTCTGAACTTACTAAGCTGATCCATTGATCTGTTTGTCCTTATTTAAGCCAAAGAGTGGGCATTATGTTTATAGATGGTGAAAGCATAAAACACCAAGACAAAACTAGTTAGACAACCATAATT
This sequence comes from Marmota monax, assembly GCF_021218885.2. Classification (NCBI taxonomy): domain Eukaryota; kingdom Metazoa; phylum Chordata; class Mammalia; order Rodentia; family Sciuridae; genus Marmota; species Marmota monax. The sequence continues at coordinate 24,200,519 of NW_026692781.1, forward strand.
GTGAATTTTTAACCATTGTATTAGGACAGAGGGATTGCTGCAATATGATCCAAAACTAATAATGGCTTAAACAATACTGGCATTTATTTTGTGTGTGTGTGTGTGTGTGTAACTATTAAGTGCAAGAACACCACGGCTAAAAGGATAGCTCCTTCTCTTTTGTGGCTCTGCCATTTCCAGGTATATTCTTCATTCCCATAACCAAAGATGGCTGTGCATAATATCAATTTTCACATCCAGTGGTAAGCTGAAGTCCAGCTTAACTGGAAGAAGGGGACATCAGGTCCCTTCCTTTTAAGGACACAGATATTACAATGGCAAACATTACTTCTGCTCTGATCTTAGTGGTCAGAGTTTGTTTACGTGGCCACAACTACTTGCAAAGGAGGCTAGGAATGTAGTCTTTACCTAAGCAACAAAATACCCTGTAGAAAAGGAGCAGAGAGCCAGGCATGGTGGTGCTTGCCTTCAATTCCAGCTGCTCAGAAGGTCGAGGCTTGAAAGTGCAAGGCCAGCTGGGCCATTTAGCCTGTCTCCAAACAAAATAAAAAAGGCTGGGGGATGTAACTCAGTGGTAGAGTGTTTTCCTAGCATGTGCCAAGATCTGGGTTCAATCACTAGTACCACCACCACCATCATGAATATACATATATATGGAGGTAGTGCCGTGCTTTGTCTTTTCATTGAGGTATAATATATATTTGTTAGTCTTAATTCCGCCTGTTGTTGAATTTTTACATATATATGCATGTGTGTTACCCAGTCCAGACTAAAATGTTTTCCCAGACTAAATGTCATCCCAGAAGGCTCCCTGTCCTCCTTCAACCTTGATCTCCACCACTACCTCTTTCCAAATATAACAGTCCTGACTTGCTTTAGTTTTGCTTAAACTTGATACAGTGGGATCCTACTCTTGGTTGACTTCTTTCACTCAACAAAATGTAATTGGTGTTCTTCCATGACATTATATATACTAGTGGTTTGTTCTTTTGTTAAAAATTGCTACGTATGTAATATTTTATTTACTTTTAGTTTATTATATAATGATTTGAAACAATTACTAAAGAAATGACCAGGTTTCCCACAAATAACAAAGAGTTGTTTTGCTAGGAAATGATTAGACACAGTATTTTATAAAACATGGTAGAGTTGTAACCATAGAGGGAGAGTTTAAAACCTAAAATATTTGTAATCTTTTAGGTGTATCAAGCCGAATGATAAAAAAGCAGCACACATCTTCAATGAGAGTCTAGTGTGTCATCAGATCAGATACCTGGGTCTTTTGGAGAATGTCCGAGTAAGACGGGCAGGCTATGCCTTCAGGCAGGCCTATGAACCTTGCCTGGAAAGATACAAAATGCTTTGTAAACAAACATGGCCTCATTGGAAAGGACCAGCAAGGTAAGAAGTTCATTGACCATATGGAATAATGAATCTTTAAAGAATACTAATAACATTGTTTTTGTTTTTGCATATGCTATTAAGCAAAACAGAATTGTATAAAAAATTGGTTTGTAGACTTTCATTAGAATACCATTTTGGCTAATTCTCATAGAGTCTCAGTTTTCTTTAAGGTCAAAACAGGACCTTCCAAATCCACATTCGGAACTCACATTTTGATAAATTTTTAAAATATGCCTGTGGTTGATTTGTAAGAGGCAATTTATACTTGGCATGTATGCTTGTATAAAATCATTAAAGGGTAGAGTTAGAGGCATTGAGGATCAGCACTCTCATCTTTTTGCTTTTCACATGTGGAATTTAACTCTAGAGAGAGTTGGTAGGTGGGGTATAGTTTCCACTCTTTGCCCGTTTCTGCCCCAGTTGAGAAGTAGATGCCAGGAGCAGATAGAATTCAGCTTCCGTGTTATTGCTAGTCCAGCTGGATTAGAGAGCATGGCTTGGTCCTTGGACTGTATGGCTTTCAGCTGGACTGTTATGAATTTTGCTTGCATTCCAGTCCCAGACAGGGTTCTGGATACTGCAAGTCCAGCTCTCTGAGCATCTCCATCACCCAACAGCTTCCCACATGCAGAGAGAACTTGTGCACTGGTGGGCAGCTGCTGCAGGAGAAAAATCAGGCCTCGTCTCTGTAGTGGCCTTTTTTCTGCTGTCACCAATCAGAGAATGTCCCTTTTCCTGAATACTGTAGGAAGCCTTATTCCTGCTTTATGGATAAGGACAGCACTTGGGTTTTTATTTCACTAACTGATGTTGTCTCCACATTCTCTGTGGGCCTGGCCTTTCACAGGAACATGAAAAGCAATTAAGACACACACCCTATGTTATAAGAAAATAGAAAAAATCCAGTCGTGGTGTTGTCTCTGATACCTAATTCAGTATCCAAATAATGTAGGATCTGGGTAATATTTCAGTTCCCACTGCTGATTTCTTGGGTATTATGGTAAACAAGTGTCAGAATACAGTACCTGTCTGGTACCTAGTATACAGGTTGGGAGAGTGAGGTAAGTTTTGAAAACTCAAGTTGAAACCATGGTCCAGTCCTTGATCCACCATGAAAGGCTCGTGTTCTTTAGCATCCATTGGCCTGGCTCTGAGCACTATCCCTTGGGCCTCTGGTGACAGCCACAATGTTTAAAATGTCTCAGGAATCAATTGAGTAGACTTACTATGGATCTGAGTTTCTTGCACAGCCTTTTGGCCCTGGTTGATACAACAATGTGTGTCTATTTGATACAAGTATTATCTGAATGTAATCAAGAAATTGGCTTTCATACCACTTTTTCTTAGAATACGTAGTTTTGAACACAAATTTACTTTTTTAGTATTTAGTAGAGTTGGTTTAAGTTGTGGAATTTAGTCTTGAACATTCAGGAGGAATGATTACTTAGAAACAAAGCTGAAAACTTGATATCATGACATAAGCTAAAACTATTTATTGTAATAAAAATTTTTGTTTATTTTTCTTAGGTCTGGTGTGGAGGTTCTGTTTAATGAGTTAGAGATTCCTGAAGAAGAATATTCCTTTGGTAGATCAAAGATATTCATCCGAAACCCAAGAACAGTATGTAATCAAACCTTTATGCTCTGAACTTTAGAGTCTCATAGACAAGTTTTTAAAGAATAGTTGACTTCATGACATTACCTGAAATGCTACCATGAGTGCTTCACTCCTATGTTTATCTGTGCATGTCCAAGAAATTGTGCGAGTAAGGGTAGTGGAGAGTGTGTGTGTTATGTAAGACACATCAAATCTTCAATCCAAAAGATTGTGCCCCATTTAAGAAACCATAAAGAAATTGTCACAACCAGATGAAACCTTCCTGATTCACATCAAATGGGAAGTAAAACCAGTCTTTGTTACTAGAAACTATTAACTCTACTTTTAGAGATATACAAAGACAAAATTGAAAATTTTTAAAACTTTAAAGAACATTTCTAAAATTCTACCATATAGAACTCCAAGGGAGCTTTTTCATAAATGGATTAGAGTAAGTTCAATTAGCGTAACAGTTGATTTGATAATTGGAAATTTGGAGAACTTGAAGAGGGTTTAAATGGTTGAGGAGAGAAAATTTGGCACCATTCACTTCCTATCACAGGTACAGTGTCCCTTATCCAAAAGACTGGGTTCAGGTCTTGGATTTTTTTTTTTTTTTTTAATATTTGTATTGATTTTACTGGCTAAAATTCCTAATCTGAATATCTGAAACTGAAGTGCCCCAAAATCCAGAACTTTTGAGCATCAACATTGATATTCAAAAGGTTTCAGATTTGAAACCATTTTAAATTTGGGATTGTGGATGCTCAATCTAAACTAGTTTGGGTCCTCATAGTGTAAAGGTAAACAAACTCAGTTCAGCTTCTCTCTGATTTGTCATAAATGCTGATCATTGGAATACAAACTGCATCTGTCATGAATCCATTCAAATATTTTTCTTGTGAGTTATGATCCATATCCTGTGTGTTAATGTAGTTGATTTCAGTTTGCCATTTTACCTTCTGAGAATTACTGTCATGTATGCCATGAGGTTTTGGAGGATTTTTGATAAGTCCACCTATAATTTCTTCATTAGTTATTCAAATTAGAAGATCTGAGGAAGCAGCGGCTGGAAGACTTGGCCACTCTCATTCAGAAGATTTATCGAGGCTGGAAATGCCGCACACACTTCCTGCTAATGAAGAAAAGTCAAATTGTGATTGCTGCCTGGTACAGGAGATATGCGGTGAGTCTCAGTCAATTGTAATCTGAAATAGAGATGCTAATTTGCCAACAGTTGTCGTATACTTACTATGTGTATAGTATTTACATATTTAATTCTCTCAACAACCTTTTAAGATGGATGTTCTTAAGATGCCTTTTTTTAGGCCTGAGAAAACTAAAGCATTGAGGTGTGAAGTAACTTCCCCATGGCCACATATGGCTGCAAATGGCAGAATGGGGAGCTGAGTCCAAAGATGTTTCCAAGCTTGACTATACCAATTTATACATAGCAAGAAATTTACCTTGTTAGTTTGGACATAAGATTGGGTAAGACAATGTCATTAACCTTTTCACTCAGGTTGGGTCAGTTTTTCAAAATGACTGACTTTTCTATATTTATAGTAGCAGCATTAAGATGGCCTGATTTCCAGAAAGCCAAAGCTGTGTTTTAGTAGAGTTCTGTTTTTTCTTCAGTCTTCATATATCTGGCCATATTAACTCTGGGGAAAGATTCAATAATAAAGTATGTTTACTTGATTAATATGGAATTCCTTTTTGGAACTTTCTTTCTCACTTTTTTTATAGACGTTTGCTGGAGGCACAACACAGATTTAAAAGAAGCCTGAGGTTACCCATAGGCTAGATTGAAATTGAGTTGTATTCTTGAAAAATGAATTTTAGTGATAAGAACACCTCTTCCAAGTGTTTTTTATTGTTCTTTACTACAGAGTGAGTTGGGAAATGATTAAATTTGGAGTCAAATCTCAGCTTATTCTTTTTTTTTTTTTTTCAGTGACAGAGAGATTTTGCTATAAGGCTTTTTTTTTAATGGTTACTTATTCTTGTGTAATACATTTTAGTGTATTATTTCCAAGGTTTGGAAATTAGTGAAGTACTTAAATGATTAAACCAAAGAAAACGTGCTTGGTTTTTAAGTATCTTTAAAATTGCTTACCCTTGTTAAAACACACAACCAACTGGGGACACAGTGGCACACACCTGTAATCCCAGCTACTTGAGAGACTGAGGCAAGACAATGTCAAGGTCAAGGCCAGCCTGATTAACTTAATGAGACTCTGCCTAATGATAAAATAAAAGTCTCACCAGCTGTCCACACTGACGAGATGAGCTGGGTTCAAAAGAGCTGTCTGCAACATTAAGTTAAGAAAACGGTGAGAAATCATGCACCACAGAAGTAGTTTTCATGTTGAGGGTAAGATGGCTCTGCAACCTTAAGGGTCAGCTTCCACACTGGACAGTGCTGGAAAGGGAGAGTGTACACCTGGAATCTCTTTATTTTTTAGGGGAGACTCACAAAGGAGATTCGATGGAATGTTCTTCACCAAATAAGTCAGGGGATAATGTTTCCAAGGTGGAGTCTTGCTTTGTGATGTTTTGTGGTCAGCAGATTGATTGACATCTTGGCAAATCATACCTATCTCAGGTGCTGTGAGGGATCACCGGCAGAGCGAGAGGAAAGGCACACTTACATCGCACAGCCCAATCAGTGTGCAACGCCAGACCTGTCCCCTCATATAGTTTCAATGCACATAGCTCACACACAGCCCATGGATGGCTTGTGACAAAAAAGGGCTGAGGCTGTAGCTCAGTAGTGGAGCACTTGCCTCAGAAGCATGAGGTTCAATCCCTAGGGCCACCAAAAAAAAAAAAAAAAGACTACAACCAGCAGTACAAGTTTTAAAGTATGAACCTGTCTAGCTATGTGAATGACAGATTCATTCATGTGCATTCTACAAAGGCATTGAGAATTATTATCACCTAGCTGGGTGGCACTGGGTTCTTCTGTATGCACACTGCACTACTTAACTCTTCCACAGATTCACAATGCTGTTTTCTGTTTGGCTTAGAAAGGGAAGACCAGCAAATAATTGTTCTGCAAGGGGCCCTTTTGCTATTCCTTTTTTTGCAATCATCATAAAAACCCCAAGTTTAAGAGAATACTGAATTCATCTATCTTTAATTCTATAGTTTTGAAACACCAAATGTACTGGGCTCTGGAAATAGCAAGGTAAACAAAATAGCCTGATCACTGACTTGCTAAAGTTACACCTAGTAAGGGTGCATCTGAGAAAATAAATAATTAGGACAATTGCAGATCATTGTGAGATAGAAATGGAGAACCAAGATCAAGAATAATGGAGATGGGATATAACTAGATGGGAGGGTGGAGGAGGACCTTCTTGGGAGTGGCTAGACAATACAGAGAAGCAGAAACACCAAGTAGTATTTGTAACCTCCCTCCAGTAGAGAGCTTTTATATCATTGGGTGAAAAAAGTTACTATAAATCATTAATTCACAATGGTAGACATTATAAACAGTATTAATTTGCAGAATGGAAACAAATCAGCAGCCCAGTTTTTTGGGTGTGGTGCCAGGGATTGAACCCAGGGGTGCTTAACTACCAAGCCACATCCCCAGCTCTTTTCATTTTTTTTATTTTGAGACAGGATCTCACTAAGTTGAGGCCTTGCGAAGTTGCTGAGTCTGGCTTTGAACTTGTGATCCTCCTGCCTCAGCCTCCCAAGCTGCTGGGATTACAGGCATGCTTCAGGACACCCAGCCTAATACCCATTTTTTTTTGTGTGTTGTTGTTGTTGTTTTTTAAAGATGGACACAATATGTCTGTTTATTTTATTTATTTTTATGTGGTGCTGAGAATCAAACCAGTACCTCACATGTGTGAGGCAAGCACTCTGCTGCTGAGCTAGAACCTCAGCCTCACAATACCCCATTTTTAGAGAAAGGATTAACTTTCCTCTAGAGTTATTATCTGTTTCAACTTTGAACTAAGTACCTCAAGAAGTTAGCTATGTGTTATTCAAGCCAGTGATCAATTCAGTATTTCCTTTCAACTGAGTAACTCAAGATGTTCTGAACTCTTGTCTTCATTTACTGATTATTTTAAAATATTCCATATTCTGTGGTATTTCATAGAGATAAACTTTAAAGTGAGATATAGTTATTTCAAGAATTTATCAATAATTTCAAGAAACTCTCAAGAATTTAGGGATTGGAAAAGAAAATATAGAAGTACCAAATGGGTGCCAGAAGTGATGGTAGACCTTGTAGATTTAATTTGTCCCTGTGTACTTGGAATATTACTCTTTGAGGAATCATAGATGTTTCTTAGCTCCTCATTTGACCACTGAAGCACTGAAGCCCAGAGAAGGTGAGTGGCTCATCCAAAGCTCATCTCTGGGCTTTCCCTGCTGGCTCCCCCTTGTTCTGCTGCCCATCTTCCCCATTTCATCTGATCTTCCAAAATGGAGTCTAGGATCCTGAAGGCATCTCTCACCTCAGCAAACAGGAGCTGAGCAACTAGTGCTTCCAGAGTGAAAGATGACAGCATTGCTAAATTTCCATCAGAGATGCCCATGTCTCAGCATGTACTACAAACTAAATGCTGTAAGAGCTCACTTTTCTAGGGAGGGCGTTCCAGGACCTTCTAATATGAGGCATCAGCCCTAGAAGTGAGCAAGGTCTCTGAGCACTGAGCCAAAGCATGGCATCTTACTGGGTCTTCCAGTTTAACCTTCCTCTACTTGTAGAAACTCTGATGCTCTGAGCTCTCTTGTTGAGCTGTCTGCTCTCTGTCACTCCCAGGGATTGTTTATCCTTTACGCTGTTGACATGTGTCCTCTTCAAGTCCTTGAAGGCAAGAATGAAATCAGGCTCACCTTTACTTCATGGTTTTGTTCTAATGGGGGCTCCATATATAAATGTTCAATCAGTTGATACTGGTGTACAGAAATTTTTACCCGATTTCCTGTCTGGAAGCAGGGTGAAAACAACAAACTTAAAAGGAAACTAGGGAGATTCAAGGTGGGCCCAATAAGTTGCATGTGACAAGTGACACCAAGAAGAGAGAGCACTCAAAAGCAGATGGGTCCATCAGAATATGAGGCTCAGCCTTAGAACAGTGGAGAATAGGTGTTGACAGGGATGGCTCCTAAGCCATTTGGAAGTTATTTTTTTGTTATTTTGATGTGTACGTTGAATTTACTGTAGTAATTTTAGACTTCATTATTTTGGTTCTTGACATGTTTGCTTACAGAAGAAGTGTGAATAATATAGGGTCCTTTGTACTAAGTGAGTGAATATCCTTTCTCAGCCTTGCAGTGTCCGCATCACAGATATATATATATATAAATACAGCTGCTAATATCTTCCTCTTTTATCCTACAGCAACAAAAGAGGTATCAGCAGATAAAGAGTTCTGCCTTGGTAATTCAGTCATATATCCGGGGTTGGAAGGTGAGTCTAAAAGAAGTATGCTTTGTTTATTTGGGGGTTTTGGGTTCTTCCCAGGATGATGTGTTTAGGCTTACGCCGCAGGGGAGGACTCCTCTGCCTCCTGCCTACCCAGTAAACAATCCAATGGGAAGAATAAACATTATGGGCCAAGTGGGGGCCCTGGTGGCCATGTCTTGGCTGCTTCCTTCTAACCAGCTTTCTTTTTGAGAGCTTTGTTCTCCAAGCAGGAAGTTCTTGAAACAATACTGGACATGATCTCAGTATTCCCTTACCCCAGGTTTTTGACGGAAGCTGTGGCCCAGAGAGGTCTTACAGCCATTGCTTCCATGCTTGTGAGTCCTGTGTGATTTCAGCACCCCCAGCCTACCAATTTCCATATGACCATCTTGCAGATTGCCCTGTCATGACTAAAAGATCCTTCACTCTAGCCATGTCTAGTGGAGAGAGGGTAACAAGGAGTGGTCACTGTTGGGTAACCTGGTTCCAGTCCTTCCTCCATAGCTTAGCTCAGGGTTCAATGAACTGTGTCTCTCATGCCCCATATCTAACCTGTGGCCTGTTTTGATACAACTAGCAAGCCAAGAATGGCTTTCATATTTTAAACTGTTGTTAAGAAAAAACAAAAGAGGAGATTTCATGACATGTAAAATTTAATATAAAATATAGCTTTTAATGCCATGAAGATTTGTTGAGACATAGTCACATTCATTCATTGCACAGACCATCCAGCTACAAAACCAAAAATATTTACTATCTTGCCCAGTACAGAAAAAGTCTGTGAACTTTCTGCTCAGAGCCTGTGCTGACCACTTTGCTGTTGGGAGATTTTATGGAATAGTCTGGATCTAGACAGGATACTTTGAGGCTCCAGGTGTGTCCAGGCTTAGGGTTTCTTCAGAGAGTATACCCTGGGCCAGGAGTCCAGCAGCATTGGTGGACCTTTGTCTAAACTGACCATGGAGGCCCTGGTTGTCCCACAGAAAACTGTCAAAATGCAGACCTGAGCACGCAGAGTAAGTGACTGCTGCCTGCTGGGTCTTCCCTGACCTCATTACTGGACCTTCAGATTCAGTCTGCAGGCTAGAAACTGCAGAGGCAGGACCTGGAGTCCACCTCCAATCCGGATACTTCCCTGGCTTCCATAAAATCCGTTCCCAGCCATTACTGAAAAGAAGCCACCAGTTTGGGATCAGTGTGGGCAATGTTATTAGCAAATTTTAAAAACCTCTTTTAAATAAAAAGAATAGCTACACTTATATTCGAGACAGGTCATGATCAAAGAGGTACTCTCTCTAAAGTTCCCCTGACCACATTCTGAGAACTCTCCTCTCCTCTGATGTGTGCCAGCTTGCATCCCTGTGGTTAGATTTTTTCCTGTTGCCTCTCAGGCCAGGAGGCTGCTGTTCTTACCCGGTGTGGGGCGGGGGGAGGGTGGAACTGCCCTGTCAGGCTCAATGCTGTTGTTTTTGACCGTCTCAGACTGTTCTGGGCTTCCCTTTCTTTAAGATGTTGATGTTTCACTGGGTTAGGGGTGTTAGGACTTTCATCTCTTCCAGAATTTTCTCTTGGTTACTATGAATTTCTTTCTTTTTATTTTAACATTCCCTTATTTGAGTAATTCTGTATCCTAGGCTCGGAAAATCCTACGGGAACTGAAACATCAGAAACGCTGTAAGGAGGCAGCCACAACCATTGCCGCCTACTGGCATGGGACCCAGGTAGGCCAGAGGCCCAGAGGAAGGTGATGGGCCAGGAGTGACGTGCACAGAGCCATGGACCCTCAGCTTCAAGGGGCAGAACATGTTTCACTGGCTTAAGCTACTGAGCACGCGTTTGCCTCTCACTCTTGCCAACATTTTGGTGTGGGGTGGTGGCACATGCTTTTGCATTTACCCATTTACCGTTGGTGGTGACTGGTGTGTCTCTCTTTTTCATTCTCCATTGGGGAGCAGCAGTAACCTTTCCTGCCTTAAACTTTTCTGTAACTCCTTTTCAAATGCATCACAGGCGCGAAGGGAACTGAGACGGCTGAAGGAGGAGGCTAGGAATAAACATGCTATTGCAGTTATTTGGGCTTACTGGCTTGGATCTAAGGTACTTGGTGCTCGCGTCCCATTACTCCATTCTGGAATTCTGCAGTAATCAATCTTTCTCTCTAGCATATGAGGGGATGAATGATTATAATCAGTAGTGACTCAGCCTGGTGCATGTCCTGGCAGCCAGATTTAATAAACCTGGAGATGTATGAGTAGTGTGCATAGGAAGCTTAGGCATGTGTAGACCAAAACAACTAATTGCTTACTAATAAGGCATTAGTATATAGTTGCTAATTTTGAAAAACTCTTCAGTAACCTGCATGCTTGGTTTCTCCCTCTCACCCCCCACCCTTCCACTGATGTATGCTGGCAGCGTTTATAGAGGGTTTTTTTTTTTTGGTAGGGTGGGGGTAGGGGGCATGTTGGGAATGTTAAGATTTGGACTTGAATTAGTCCTCAATGTGTTGGCAATGAAAATGCCTTTAATGCATGCCTTAAAAATTAATCCATGAATGAAATTGTGATTTTTTTGGCTCTGTGTGGCAGCTATTGATTATTAGAAGCAAAATATTACATGTGAAAAGAGTTATCATCTTTGATTTCACAGAAAATTGTGCTCATGCAAAGCTAGCTATAATTGCCACCGAAGAATCCCAGGAATTTCACCATCAGCTGTTTGCTTTCAGAAACAAAGGCCTCCTGAAATGTTCTCCCTAATCCCCAGGCAGAGTCGTGGGCTCTGTGAACATTTCACATACCCCAAGGGACAAGGTTTTTAGATGTTTTTGTTACTTAGAAAACCAAAGGTCATCTTTGCTAAAAATGTGTATTCCAGTTAGAGACACAAATATCCACAGAGTCCTCTGTTTTTAAGTCTACCTTGTCAACATTACGAGCCCATCTTGTGAGAAAAAATGAGAAAAGTCAACCTTTGCCTGCATAAAGAGCTCAGTTTGCCAAAAACTAACCAAAATTGTTCATTAGTGTTTTTCCTAAAACATCTGTGAAAAACAAACTAGTTCCTTTCGTCATCTAAGGGAAATGTCCTCGCAGGGGCAGAAGGACTTTTACATGTTTTTTTGCTGAGATTTCTCCACTAATAAAGCTTATTTCCAAGTCATGTGATATATGATGTCTTAAAAAATTAAGCCTATTTTTTCCATTTAAGATAGCATGCATTAATGTTTCCCTAAGATTAATTTACAAACCTGAAAGGTATTTATTTCACTTTTTGCCTTGTTTCAATCTCCAATATATTTCCCTGTTTGGGACCTTAGCTAACATTTAATTTTTATACATACTACTACTAATTTTTCAACTGGAAAAAATTATTTGAGTTTTTAAATTTTCTTTCTCTTCTTTTTTTAATTTGCACTTCAGTGAAGCAACCTTTATTCTTTTCAGTTTTGCAAATGGTTGTTCATGGAGAGTTGCCTTTTTACTCATTGAAATGAGGTTCACAGCTTCTGTGGCCCCATGTACTCTCAGCAAAAGGGAAATCTAGTGGTCACTGTGTCACTCACCATTCTAAGGCTTCAATAAGGAATAAGAGAATAGAGAAAGAAACAAAGAAAGAGCCAGAACAGGAGGGGGGAAAAAGGAGAAGAATGGGCAGGGGAATGAGGGATGATGACCTTGGGTGCTACACAGATTGCCTCCTCTGGAGCAGAATCACGAACAGCCTCACCAGCTTGACACCAATCCCTTGGGTTGAAGTGGTTTTGCTCTGTTCCTCTTTCGTTCTGGAATCCTATTCATAAATTGGCTTTTCTGTTTGGTGGGGTATCTTTTTCTGGTCATTTGTGCTGTCTGCATTGGGCTGTCTCTTTTATTTACTATCTAAAACATTCTAGGCTCGAAGGGAATTGAAACGCTTGAAGGAGGAGGCTAGGCGTAAGCATGCGGTTGCTGTCATTTGGGCTTACTGGCTTGGACTGAAGGTACTTCCTCTACCACTTCTTTCTGCCCAGGGTGAACTCTGTAAAGCCTAGCACCTACTAACCCTGAAAGAACTACTGATAATGCTTGCTGATGGTCTGCACAGTCTATAAAATGTCATCTTGCCTGATTTTTCTTTTTGAGAAGAAACATGTATGCTAGTATTTTTGTGATTTTAATTTAATAGGTGTCAAGTCATACACAATGTGGCATATTTTATGAAAGACGCTTTGTCACCTGAGTTTGATTTTGTGTTAATCTTTTGAGCATATATATATATATATATATATTTTTTTTTTTAAATCATGAGACAGAGCATAATGGTGGAGCTGAAAGCTGACCAGCCACTCACAGTCACCAGCCTGGGCATAGCGGGTTTCCTTTGCCTGCATCTGCCTCTTCTGCTCCTCTAAAGGCTGCTTGGAGTCCAGCATTCTTCAAAGCAAGCATCATCTTAACTGTTCAGCATAGACACGAAAGGGTTTTGTGTCAGTAAACTTACGGATTTTCATGAATGAGATGACAGAGATCAGTGGATCTTGCAGTTAATGAGAACTTTAAGTTCAAATGCCTTGTGATTAGGGCAGGGTTTTATTCCAGAGAGATGCTTATTGCTGCAGTAGGACAAGGGTACACATAATTAAATATGTAAATACGACTGAGCTTTGAAAACCTTCAAAATGACTTTCAGACAATGTGAAGATTTGGCCTTCTTAATATTCAACTACTAATCACCTCAAGGAATCATCCAAAATCATCTATCTATAGTGCCTACTGGGGATAATTAGACACCCCCCCCCTTTTTTTAATACTGTATTCCTCTTCATTATTTTTACTTTAATCTGATAACACTGAATCTTATTCTAAACATTTAAATATTAACTGAGAAATCATTGACTCTGAATCTGAACAACCCTTAGAAATATCCCTGAATCTTTGAACTTTCTACAATTTCCCCTGAAAGTTCAGCCTATAAACTTTAAAATGTCCTTATTAATCCTGATTACTCATGAAGTAATTTTTGAAGTAATTAAGAAGTAACTTAAATGTGAATTTAACAGATGTTCTGTTTGAAGAATTCTGAAAAAGTTCGGTAACTGCTTTTTTTTAGACTCCAAACAAAACTAAACATTTTTCTATTTTAGTCACATCTTCTAATTTGCATTGTAATTTTCATAAAAAGAAGGGAAGTAAACAACAATGAGTCAGGATTCTTACTCTGTAATAATTTCTATCAGTAATAAATATGTTTATCTTCAGTTCTTGGTTTAATTGCATATTATTTCAAAATGTTTTTGCATTCAAGGTGTGCATTTAGCAACCTGCTATACAAATTCAGCTTGTAGATATTAAATGTCATTTTAGCAGAAGTTAAATAGCTTTTCCCCCAGTTTCCAATGAGGCAAAAATATTTTAATGTGTTACCACTATTATTGTTACAAAATAAGATTAAACTTCTTTGGAGTCCAAAAATGAGATTAATTTTACCTTTTTTTTTTCTTAAAAGCGGATTATATTGATATGAACAATAGCTTTGCCCTTTGAAATGATTGGATTTTCTTTTGGAAATGATTACAAAGTACACTGAACCCGGACCTTTTAGGACTCCTGGTGCCCACGAGAGGTCTCCATTGTATATACCAGCATGTTGTCACCAGCCTTTTACTGTCTATGTTTTGGGGAGAAATGACATATTCTGTAGAATATCAAAAAGCATGTTGCATTGAGCTCAGTTATTATAATGAATTTCAACTAGATAGAACTAACCACAGCAGAACTTCTAATCCCTTGTTTAAAGATGTTCACATGCAACTTGTTCCACCTTAATTTGTGTGCTTTCCTGTACTATTATAATTTCAGGAAATTTTCAATTTCTTCATTTCCCTTCTAGCATCATAAGTTGGAGATTCAAAATATTTGTGAATCTAACAATTCCATGGCTAAAAGGGAAATTATAAGTGGAATATAAATACAAGGAGGAACTGCCTTTATGGCATATGGCATAAATTTTAAATAATAATAATATTAATAATCTTCAGTTGTGTATAGTGGGTCTGGGGCTCAGATGCCCAGAGGGACCAACCTAGTGACAGAGAAGCAGCAGGTGGAAGGTGGCATGGGACCGCAGGACTCAGGCAGTTTGGAACATGCCTGTCTCTTCAACAGTGACCACTCTGGCCCACCAGGTCCTTTACTTGTAGGAATGGGGCTCACTGTTGCTAAACCCAAGAAAATTATAAAAGAAATCTACAGTCTTAACTAGTAAGATATTTATGTACAAACTGAGTTTGGTTAGTAGGTTGGTAGCTTTCTAATGTAGAAATATTTTGAACATGTGCATCTAAACCTAAGAAATTGGCAACAAAAGAAAAAGCTACTTAATTCCGGATTATTCAAATAGAGTAATATTTTGCTCTATCCTGGCTCTCCCATTTATATTAGGATGATAATAAATATAATATTTCTCAATTTCAAAGTTAGCTGTATCATTCATTCACAAACACCTCATTTAGTTATTGTTCTTCGTTAGACAGTATACAGAATAAATTAAAACAATGTAGCATGGGAGAGTGAATCAAAACCATAATATATGTTTTAAGTGCTATGATAACATTAAGTGTAAATTAAACGGAGGATAATGGTAGTTTAAAAGCTTCTTTTTAAATACTTATTTTTATCCACATTCAGTTCTCAGTAAATTCTGTCTTCATATGCAAGGTTTTTGGAAATATCAATATAATTCCTCAGATATTTTCCCCCATTTGTTTAAAAAAAACTGAAGGGAGATTATCTTATATAATATTTTCTGAAGTGTATTTTAATTTGTGGCAAGTTTGCACAAATGTTTCTTGTCAAATCATCTATTTAAAAAACTTACTAATAGGATTTAAAACATCCATTCATTTTGATATTATCATTTTGCATCTCTCAATTTCTTTTTCTCTGACTTAAGATCTACCATCTGAGTGTGCTTTCATTAGTTTACTCAATCCAGAAAGGACACTTATAAATTGCTTGTTTCACAAGTTGTCTTTTTTTAAAAGAGAGGTGTATCATTGTGATCACATGCTGGCCACGCTGTAACCACAGATCTGCTTCATCTTCTTAAAGGTACGTAGAGAATACAGGAAGTTCTTCAGAGCTAATGCTGGAAAGAAAATCTATGAGTTTACGCTTCAGAGAATTGTAAGTTGACACTTTATATGTATGGCTAATTAACCTTATTGGATTAAGAACTTGCTAATACCAACTCAGTAAACTCAGTAAATTGTGAATTTTTTTAAGTGACAGTGTCTTTTTTGGTAACGATTTTAAATTATAACTGAACAGAGTTAATTATCTTTTGTATCATTCCCCATGCCCCAAATTCAGTAGAATTGTGTCAGAAAGATGTAGGTGCCTATACATGATTCATAAAATTGTCATCTTCTTTGACAGAAAAAACTTGGAGGAAAGTGATTCATCAGGAAAGTCAGACTCTTTCTCTGTTAAACCTCAAGAGCTGCAACAGGGCAAACAAGTTAGGGGTAAAGGAAAGCAAGGCTGGGTGAGGCTGGATCCTGCCCTTTGCTTCTAGAGAAGTGAATGCAGTGGGGAAAAGAGTGCAAACACTGGGACTGGCCTGCATTGCTGCTTAAGATTTGTTACTTTAGCAAGTTATTTAGCTTCTGCAAACTTTGTTTGGTCATCTGTAAAATGGGTATAATAATAGCAATAACCTCCAAGCTGTTATGAGGATTGAAATGGAGTAATGCTATGAAACTCTTACAATGCCTGGCATGTTATGAACAGATGCTCCTCCACTTAACGATGGAGGACTCCCATTAATTCATCATATATTGAAAATATGATATAGATAATACACTGAGTACGCCAAACCTACCAAACATAGCCTAGCAGCACACCCCACTGAGGTGTTTTAGTTGTGCACCCTCCTGATTGCACGGCTGACTGGATGCCGTGCTCACTACTGTTGCCCAGCATCTCGAGAAACTTGAGCCACATGTCACTAGTCCAGAAAAAGACCAGAACTCAAAGAATAGTTGCTACTGAATCTACATTGCTTTTGTATCATTGGTAAAGTTTAAAAAAAAACACACACACACACACACAAGCTGAACCTTTGCTAGGTTGGGGACCATGTGTTCTCTATAGCAGTGCTGTCCACCGGGACTTTCTGCAGTGATGAACATGTTCTATAACTTTGAGATACATAAAGTATCTGCTTGCCACATGAGGTTATGGAGCATTTGAAATGTGGTAGTGTGACTAGGAACCCAATTTTTTATCTTATTTTATTTGAATTTCCAAAAATTTTAATATAAATAGCCACACATACCTAGTACCTACTTATTTGACAGTATAGCTCCATAGTGTTGGCTGATGTTAACACTAGTGTTCGTGTGACTGTTTGAGTTAGTTTTCTTTTCTATTAACCATTTGGTAGAGCTCAGATTTCTCTGCTTGATATGAAAGAATGGACTAGAGACTTCCCAGAGGAGTTACAAAGTTCTATGAGCTAAAACTTGATAAATTCTACTGAAGACTGAGGGTCATTTGATCATAGAGCATGTAAAACAGTGTCTTTTCTGAAATATTTTCCTCATCTGGTATCTTCTCTCAAACCCAACACAGGTACAAAAATACTTCTTGGAAATGAAAACTAAGATGCCTTCTTTATCGCCAATAGACAAGAATTGGCCATCCAGACCTTATCTATTCTTGGATTCCACTCACAAGGAACTAAAAAGAATTTTCCACTTGTGGAGGGTAAAAAATGTCATGATTGAATTTCTTCAGAGATTTATTATATATTTCGAGTGTTTGACAGCTGTTATGTAAAATCAAATTTTTTTAATATTTATTTTTTAGTTTTTGGTGGACATAATATCTTTATTTTATATTTATATGGTGCTGAGGATCGAACCCAGTGCCTCATGCATACTAGATGAGCACTCTACCACTGAGCCACAACCCTAGCCCCTAAAATCAAATTTTTAACACATTCTTCCTTTGCCTCAGAGGGACTTATTTGAGGACTTTGGTATTCTTGAACTTTGCATTCGCTGTACTTGACTTTCTGGGGGCTCCCTCAGCAGCCGAGGCAAAGCCTGTGAGGTCTCCTCTCGGCCATGGTTAGAGGAGCAAAAGGTTGTACCAACTTTTTGTTCTAGGTTTCAGTTGCTTTCAAGTGGTCCAGTTTGTGTTTTTCTCTTCCTATGAAAAGATATTACAGGAAATAGAAACTATGAAATTTTAATGTCTTCAAACAAGATTGTTAAATCCTACAGTTGTATGAGTTTATCAGATCTGTTGAATACATACAATCCACTTATGAACACAACACTTGGATTGACTGGAAAAAGGCATTGAAGTCCCTAAAAGACAAGATGTCCTCTACCTAAAATAAAGAGAAGCTGAAAATCTATTTTATATTGCCTTATATCTTAGTACTCTAATTTCATAGGAAAGCACAACGTGCAATTTAGGTGTTGGGGTACATGGAGTACTTGTTATAGATGTTGACTTTATTTCAGAAACTTGGTTTAACCAGGTATGTGGAATGCTGAATATATGCAATTATCAGATGTAATAAAATCATTAGGTGGAAGAGTTTATATTTAGTCAAGGAATCATGGGTGGATATATTTTCTAGGCAGCTCTTTCCTGCCTAGCAGTGTAGGCCTTGTCCTTTATGTAAAAGAATCACATGTGTATAGAGTGACATTATTGCTAATTAGCCTGACAGGTGGGACTTGCTCAACATATGGAACTGAATCATGAGTTCTGTTCTGTAATAGAGATTCAACAACTTCTCAGTTGTTCATCTCCCCGATTGAGTGTAACATAGAAATTATTTTCAGAAAGAACAACAGGGAGCTACTAATGCAGGGGTCTGCCCTTCCCTCCCAACCCCATCCTGACCTACCTGGGACAGGAGATGGGGGTTGAGAAGCCTGTTTCCTCCTGAAGGGAGCCTTTCTGTGGGAAGAATTGGAAGCAATGCTAATGTTTTTGCATGAAGTTATTTCAGCGGTGGTATTCAACCCCTCACCTCCAACTGAATGTCTTGGAACATTCATCTTAAAAGTTTGTCCCTGCTTCTCTGGCCATCCCAGTCTCCTTTCATTGTGTCCCTAGGGTCAGGATGAAGGGGGACTTCTCAAGTGTCCATGCACATTGTAAAGTGGAAGTAGAAGGATTTGTTCTGGTGTTTTTCAAACTATACATCATAGCATATTTGTGGATCTTGAAATCAATTTAATAGCTTACTACCAGGGTTTTTAAATAATATAAGTAGAGAATAGAAAATAGCAGAGTACACAACATGCAGAATTAAATATTGTTTTGACAAGCTTTTTCGTCATCCTCTGTGTATGTAAATGTGTGCACTGGGTTGTGAGGTCCAGATTTTTTTTTGCTTTGTGTCTCTGTTAAAGAATTGAGCCTCAGGACCGGGATCCTTAGGGACTGACATCACAGCAGGATGAGTCTGCCCCTCACAGGGCACATGCCAGTTGGGCCCTGGTGGGTTTTGAAGAAGTATTCCACATTCTACAAGAAAAATAATAGCCTTTGTACTTTTCCAAAACTAACTTCTTAAAAATCGGGAAGGAAAAATGTTTTGGCCTCTTAAAATGAATGTTTTTTTCACTTTCACTTTTATTCTTATTGCTATTAAATTAACTTAGCATATTTAAGAAAAAGTAAAAGTTCATTTATATAAGTGATGTTTTCTTTTTTGTTGTTTTTCTCCTCGTATCTCACAGTGTAAAAAATACAGGGACCAATTCACAGACCAGCAGAAACTTATTTATGAAGAGAAACTAGAAGCCAGTGAGCTCTTCAAGGATAAGAAGGCTTTATACCCATCTAGGTATTCTGGTTTTGCTTTACCCATAAAAATCAATATTTTAAAACTTGTTCTCCAATACATATGAAGGTCTTTTCTAGTGAAGTTTTGATTTCAGTACTAGATGAACAATTATTAATTATGTGTATAATTTTCTAATCAGCTGGATGTGAGTGCACATAAACACACTTAAGCGATAGTTTCCACAGTATTCTTTGATGAAATGAGATTACAGGTGGTTTTACTCTGTTGACATTAGCCTGCATACTTTACTGAATAATTGGAAGTCATATAAAATAAAAATATATAGGCTATTAAGATAAACTTGCATTTAAATTCCTATTTTCAGATTTCTCTTTGCAATATGTTGTAAATACCATCCCAATCTTCCTGCCCTAACAAGCCAGGTCAGAAACTCATTCATAAGATCAACAAAAGTGAAACAGTGTGTTAGTCTCTGGGTGTTGCATAAGCATGGGTTTGTGGTGTCCTTTGGTCAGCTAACTCATCGGTCATGACTTCAGTAGCCTGTGCAGCAAGTTCAGCTGCTTTATTATCAACACCACATACTCAGAAAAAGAAGGAACACAATTGCAAGTTTGGCAAGTGAAGTCCTTGGTGAAGACTGCTTATCTGATTATTTGTATATATCCTGCACCCATCATTTCCCCCCACAATTACTAATTTCATCTGGCACTTATAAAAAAGTACTTGTATAATTTCAAGCCAAAAATCTTCTAACTTGTTTTAGTAACAACTTGTTAACTTCTCCTAAAGACTGACTTAGAAATAAAAAAAACATTTTTATTCTAAATACTCACATGTATTTCATATACTGTCTCCATCTTCATGCCTATTTGAAAGCTCTTCATATATATATATATATATATATATATATATATATATATATATATTAGTTATAGATGAACACACAGTATCTTATTTATTTTTATGTGGTGCTGAGGATCAAACCCAGTGCCTTGTACATGCAAGGCAAGCACTGTACCACTGAGCCCCAGCCCCAGCCCCGAAAGCTCTTCTTTTTAAAGGACTAAATGAATGCAAGTTGCCGGTCTCATTGGCTTTAAATATTTTAAGTTGCACAGCTTCCTTGTTAGCTGATGTGGCTGTTCCAACTGGTACTTACTCCCTTATGTCCAACATAGTGCCTGAATCCGGAGTCGTCCCAAGTGCCTGCTCTGTGAAGCCTGCTTCAACAGAAAAACTGTCTGGATGCTTTCTCCGGCAACTAATGCCATTCAACTTTCCTTTTATACCCTTAGAGTCACCTTCTTAATGAACATTCCCTGTAGATGACTCTTAGAAACTGGAGGCCGGAGAGTACATTTTTGAGGAGGCAAACTAGCAGGCTCTTAGCACTTTTCATTATTTAAAACATGCTTGAATAGGAACACACCAAAAAAAGTTCACTTCAAGCCAAGTTCTTTTTGGGTAGTTTTTGTCAGTTTTCAGGGACGGTGGTGGTGCTCTCACACCACAAGCAGTGGGAGACATGGAATAATTAGCCCTCCCACCTCTCTGTGAAACAGCAGCTCCTATGGGCGTTGGCCTTTCATATCCCAGGAGCTGTGAAGCACTGGCCACCTACGTGGATTTTTCTTCCCTGATCCTCCACCCACGATGCAAGCATTTAAAGTTGTGTGTGCACGCTGCCAGAATTGAATAGCTCAAAATGAAGCTGGTAGATCTCTTGAAGCTGCAGTTTTTTCCTTGGTGTCTTTGAAGAAACTGCCCTAAGAGAGTCACCCCAGTCTTTAGGGAAATTGACATCTTAGTGACACATGCAGGGTTATACCTTTGCCAGAGTAATATGTTTGAAAGAAAACTGCTCTGATTCTGAATGTGGGTCTTGGCCACTCTGACCACTTGGAGGCACATTCTAGGCATCTCAGCTGGCCTTCCTTTCATACCTTGCCTATTTAAAACCAGAGCTACATGGTGTACTAAGTGCTGTGTAGTGATTACGCCAAATCCATTCTTCCCCAGAAGCCTTATTGATTTTCTTCTTCTCTGTGAGAAAATGAAATTTCTCTTTAGAGAGGGTGATAGGAATGATTTCAGTTCTTTTTTCAGTGCCACATATTATTTAAAGGCATTAGTAAAGCTTCTGTGGGCAGCTGTTAACTTTATATTAACAGATTAGAAGAAATTGCCTTTTCCTTCACACGAGGCCATGTACTTGAGTCTGGCCCTCGTTGTTAGTGATTTCTATCTTGATTGTTCCATGAGATAAGATTTTTATCAAAATCCTACCTACCAAATGCCGTGATCACATCTAAAATATTTTTGAAACAGGTTTTAAGTTTTCATTTTCAAGTTAACGTTTAGGACAGGTGCAAGTGAAATATACAAAATAAATTGATATTACTTTTCATGAAGTTGTCAGGTACTCCTTAGAAGTAACTGACTTGTTTCCTTTTGCCCACAGTACTTCCATTGAAACCATTTCTAACATGCAGGAATTGTTTCTTCTTAGTGTTGGGCAACCATTCCAAGGAGCTTACCTGGAAATCAACAAGAACCCTAAGTACAAGAAACTCAAAGATTCCATTGAAGAAAAGATCATCATTGCTGAAGTTGTGAACAAAATTAACCGTGCAAATGGGAAGGTAAAAATGCTAACCTTGAAGAATTGAGAGGCCCCCAAGACAGTCTTCCTTAGTTTTCTGAATGTTAAAATTTACATCTTGCCTGGCGTGGTGGTACACGCTTGTAATCCCAGTAGCTCCGGAGGCTGAGAAGGAGAATTGTGAGTTGAAAGCCAGCCTCAGCAATCGCCAGGCACTAAGCAACTCAGTAAGACCCTGTCTCTAAATAATATTCAAAATAGGGCTGGTGATGTGGTTCAGTGGTTGAGTGCCCCTGAGTACTCAATCCCTAGTAACCCCCCAGAATATTTACATCTCATATTCTCGGTGGAGTTAACTTGAGGGGATTTCACCTCACCTTTAGGCTTAGGCAAAATTTTGCTTACTCTCTGAAATTTCTATGAATTTAAGTATGTTATTTATGTCCTTTGACCTATTCTCAGTTTACATAGAGATGCTTCCTGAAAGATGATGAAATAAAATGTGCATTTCTGCAAATAACTAATGCTTTGAACTCATGGACCATTTGGGGGTGTTTGTGTTCACTGGTTTTACATCTCTTTTGGTTTTGTTTTAGAGTACATCCAGAATTTTCCTCTTAACAAATAATAATCTCCTTCTCGCTGATCAAAAGTCTGGACAAATCAAGTCAGAGGTTCCCCTGGTGGATGTGACCAAGGTATCGATGAGCTCACAAAATGACGGCTTCTTCGCTGTCCACCTCAAGGAGGTAAAAGTTCACCTAATGACTTAACGAGAGTGTTTCTCTGTTTGTCCAATTTCTCAGCCATGGATTTAAAATTTTTCCCATCAGACTAGTACTATTGCCTGATGTCCTCCCTACTGATTTACAAATTTTGGCTATGTTAACTCCTGTATAAAATCTCATGTTCGGTTTTTCAATAATTGAATAAGGTTAGTCACTTTTATTGATTTGCTCACTTGATGTTTTAAATTATGTCTCTTCCTGTTCTTTATTCTGCATACCAACTTACATATGTCTTCTTGTTCATTTTTGATTTGTTGTTTTTTTATCAAAGGACAGAACTGCATTAAAACCATTGCCTAATAATTTTGACCTAAAGGTTTTCTAATGTTCATACTGTCTGCTTAACCAGGACCTCCTAGCTTGAAAGGAATGGTTAAGTGTAGTAGCTAGACTTGTTCTCATTAACTGTGATGCCTGTCGCCATGTCATTTAACTTTCATGAGCCATCTCAATTTTTCTTATCTTTAAAATGGGGATAATAATTTCCCTACTTCATTGCGTTACTATGAAGATTAAGTGATACTGTATGTAAAGTGCTTAGCACAGTACCTCTCATGTATAATATCATTACTAAATACACAAATGTCAACAAATGTTAATCATGTTTAAGGTTATGCATCTAGGTAATATAGTGACACTGACCGACTCCTAACAGAAAAACCCCAAAGCTTACCTTAGCCTGTTTTCCCCACCATGCATTTTAACATAAAGGGGGTGTTTTGAGTCACAGGACAGTGATTATCAACCTCAAGTACACATTAAAGCAGAGTGGTACTCTAAGAAATGCTGACTTTCAGACCATACCCTCAGAATGAAACATAAGCATCCTATTTTGGGAAAGTTCCCCCAGATGATTCTCTTGTGCAGCTTAGGTTGAAAGCTGCTACTGTAGGATATTTGTTGCAAGTGTTATTGTTGTTATTTTTTTTTTCCACCAAATCACTGAGGAGTTTTTTAAATAGCTTTTTCAGATTGAGTCATAAGCTAGGTCAATGCTCCCTGATCCTGAATGTGCAGACCCACCACCCAGGGATCTTGCTGTGGACTCTTATTCAGTGGCTGCTGTAGCAGAGCTGAGATCCTGCTTCTCTAACAAGCTCCCACATGATTTGGATGCTCCTGCTGGTCTGTCAACCAGCTTTGGTAGCAAGGGATCAGATAACCTTACTCAAGTGCCCTGGTCAGTTGGAAGAAGTACGGCTCTTGTCCTTACTGTTTACATTGGGGAAATGGACTCCCGTGTGTGAAGTTTTAAGGAGACTGTAAATAGGTTTTCAGCCAACCCTGTAAACATTTTCCTCCTCAGCTGTCTTTAATTATCTCTGACTCTTGGCTTGTCCTTTCAGGGCTCAGAAGCAGCTAGTAAAGGAGACTTTCTCTTCAGTAGTGACCACCTGATTGAAATGGCCACCAAGCTGTATCGCACAACTCTCAGCCAAACCAACCAGAAGCTCAATATTGAAATTTCTGATGAGTATGTTCATATATTGTTTAATGCACCTTTTTGCTTTTAGTTTTATAATTTTAGTTCAGCTCTTTGATCTCATTCATTAATACAGCAGCTACTTATGTACCCAGTATGTGTCTAGTATTCGTTTTGGTTAAAGGACAGGCAGTGGATGGCACTGTCCAAGTCCCTACCTCAGGTACCTGACATTCTAGTGGGAAAGAAGAAGATACCCAGATAAGATAATAAGTAGGTGGCAGGGTTTGGGCCAGTAATGGGTGCTTGTAGTAGAGGGAAAAAAGCAATAGTCAGAGGGTATTCTTCTTAACAAGAAGGTCAGGGAGTCCTCTTTGATTCTGTGACTCCAGAAAGGAAGCGAGCTGGGCAGCAATCTCAAGAGAGACTTTACAGTGCAGAGCAGCTACCGGTACAAAGGCCCTGAGATGGGAACAAACTTTGTAGCAGAGCAGAAGGTAGGAAGACCCTGAAGAGAAAAACATAGCCTACACATGTAGATCTTGGTATCTGAGCTAAGTTGAGACTTTATTAAGGATGATGAGAAACCATTATTTGGTATTGAGCAAGGGTGTGGCAGGATCTGATTTATTTTCAAAGATGGCTTTGGTTGCAGTGTGGACAGTAACTACTGGGAGGCAGGGATGGAAGCAGGACTCTGAGCTGTCTAGTGCAAGGGTGATGTGACTTAAGCTAGAGTGAGATGGTGAGAAATAGCCAGCTTCTGAGCGTAATTTGAAGGAAAACAAAGTGTATTAACAGATTGGGTGCTAGGCATTAGGCATTTGTTGCAGAAGTAGATATTGAGGGATGAGGGGTTTAGAAGTGGCCAGGGAGATTCTGAATGGTTAGATTTGAGATGACTTTTTTTTAATATACATTGGTAACTAGAGTTGGAGTAAAGGCCTTCCATGTTAACAAGGGGGTATTAGTGCAAAGACTGGTGTAAATTTAAAACTTGCTTTTTCTTCATTTCACATTTATGTTCAAATTGTAAAGGCTAATTATTTGCATATAGGATGGGACATCCCGCCATATATTAAATATACACATGTGAGGTGTTTGAATGAATTTGAGTGACTAAATTGATTAATACTTAACTGATTATTTGTTATCAATAATAACAATTATTAATAATATTAATAATTCACCAACAACTTATATACTTCTTTGCATATGTTAGAAAGATTAGATAACCAGATAACATAGGAAGATTTTTTTTTTCTTTTCTTTTCTTTTTTAGTACCAGGCATTGAACTCAGGAGCACTCAACCACTGAACCACATCCCCAGCCCTATTTGGTATCTTATGAGACAGGGTCTCATTGAGTTACTTAGCATCTCACTTTTGCTGAGTCTGGCTTTGAACTCACGATCCTCCTGCCTCAGCCTCCTGCACCTTTGGATTATAGGCATGCACCACTGTGCCCTGCTGAAGATTTTATTTTATAATTCAAAGTTTTTCATGCTGGGGATGTGGGGATGTAGCACAGTGTCAGGGTACTTGCCTGAGACTTGTGAGGCCCTGGGTTCAATCCCAATAATAAAAAAAAAAAAAAAAAAAAAAAAAAAAATCAAGAGTTTTGCAGTTTTTTAAAAGAAGTTTTTGTTTTGTTTTGTTTTGTTTTTGTTTAAAATAAATTTATACATATCTCAGCCCCTCTGTGAATCACACTCTCAGTGATGTTAGGATTTATGATATCTTTAGTTCATCCTCAGTTCTCCCTGAACACTAGGGATATTGATGGGGTAGGAGATGGAGCTTTATGGGTACACTACACTGGGAATGGATGTTTGGACTACATAACTTGTTACTTTCTTATAAAAACAAAATAAAGAATATTAGGGAAAAAAAGATAATGGCAGATTAAATTCCAATTTAATTAAAGTTTTAACCTGTCAGGGCATGTTCGAGCTTTTAACTCCCTTTGGTAGAGGTTTTTCTTAATTTGGGATTCTGGGCTTGGTAGCTCCTGCCATTTCCTGCTCATCATGAGATCATATTTATTTCAAAGATTGATATATTCCCCCTCGATACATGGATGAAGCAGTCTCATAGTTGCCCATGGCATTAATAGGGTTATCTGTACAGAGGCAAGAAATCACAACTAATCCAGACTTCAAAGGATGGTACTTTTAAGCACTTCCTATATTGATATTCTAAGAACACTACTCTTAAAGAATGTTAAGGAAAATGTGCTATGAAAGAAATGTTCTCTGGTGAAAATTGAAAAGCAGTCTTACCATACGACTTCTCAGAACCTCTGAAATCTAGTTGCACACTTTGACTCTCTGGAGGGGCTTTGGAAGATGTAATGTACTGTGTTTCCCAAATGTAGTCAACCACTGAAGCCCTCTGGTGGATCTCCTGGGCTGTGTGCAGAGGCACATCACTCAGGAAATGCTTTCGAGATGAGTTCACTTCTGGGCATCAGGAACTCTGCCTGTCAGAGAGGCGTATGGTATTCTGATGGTATAGCATGGCCACGTGAAGACCACAGATACATGACAACATTGTTACTCCTCTCCTCTGGTTCCTAATGATTGGGTGTTCTGATAAAAGTAAAGCAGCTGATGGAAGAAGTTTCCAGTGCAGCTCTTTCAAAACCCTGGGAGCTCCTTGGTCAGGGATGCCTGGGTCTGTGTTTTCAGCTGACAGTGACTTTACTCCATTTCCTTACCAGCTGCAGAGAAGCAGTGTCAAAAAGAGCTTGCAGTTCAGTGACTAACCCCTTCCTCGTCACATCGTTTTTGGAAGGAGAAGTAGTGATTCTAACAAGCCCAGTTTCTGCAGTCATTATAGATAAACTGAACATTGGTCTTCAGGAAGGCAGTCCAATCTTAGTGCAGTTTTTAACTTGCCCAAGTAGAAATGAGAATTGAATTCATTGAGAGACTCAACCGCTTTATATGATTCCTAATTCTTTTTTTTTTTTTTAATTTTAAAATGTTTTATTTTGGTTGTAGATGGACACATACCTTTATTTTATTTATTTATTTTTATATGGTGCTGAGGATCGAACCCAGTGCCTCACACATGCCGGGCGAGTGCTCTACCACTAAGCCACAACCCCAACCCCAGATTCCTAATTCTTAAACTCACAAACGGTTTAGTTGGTAAACATTGCATTTTGAGGATAACCTGCAGGTGTACAGAATTTCTAAAAATGAAGTCCTGAATATAGTGAAAACAACAGTGAATTTGTTCTACCAAATATTTTAAATATATGTATCATTTAATATATTAAATCCAAACAACTAGTCTATGTTGTTTTTACTTTGAAATTCTAACTTGTATTAATGCTGCAAAATAATGCATTCCATGTAACTGTTTGCTGGAACATGATTTTCAGTTTTGTCCTCTTTGAAATGGAGATGAATAGTAGTCATCGCCTCCTTAGATTGTGTTACAGCTGAGTTAACACAAGTAAGTGGCCAGGAACAGTATACATGGTCCCCAACACTTTTGAGCTGTTGATATTTCTAATATGAATCTTGGTCATGAGCTATGAACATGGAGATGTTAAATGTAAGTTAAATTCAATAGGAAAAGAAGGTCCTACACATTGAACACACCACATATGATCGTTGAAAATAAAAATGAAAAATATTTGATTTTTGAAGCATATGAATTTTTATTGAATTTTTTGAACATTTTTTTTCTTTGAGGCACATGAATAAAAGCATACAGGCCAGAAACATATCTCAGATAGGAAAACGTGGAACTACAGCTCTTCTTTCAGTCCTTTCAAGTTGAAAAGAAACAACCCATTTGAAAGGCCAGCATGCTATCCTTGTAAAGCAACTGATGAATTAGAAGCTTTCGTGTCATTTAGCTCCAGAAATGATGTTTGCAAAACACAGCCTCTTCAGACCACGAAACTAAGTTGACATATCCAAATGAAATTGTTCAGGTCCTTGCTACTGCTATGGATGGCCATGAGGAGTGATCTGCCAAATACCTGTTACTCACTTAGTAATGTGCCAGCAACCCAGAAAAACTGTTCCCTGAGAACAGAGAAAACATTGCTATGGGATATTGATGTGGTAGAGAGAAAAGTCAATGGTTTTGAGATGGGAAGACCTGGTCCAGCTGTGCTACTCTAATGCGGTCCCTGAGAGCAGGACCCTCATTTTATACAGCTGGCTGTCCTTCACAATGCTAGGTGCAAACAACAAACTTGTAGACAGTCACTTGTCCCCGGCTGGTCTGCAGAAGGAAGGATTTGAACTAGAATATGTTTTTTTAATGTATCACATATACCACTGGTGGGGTAGGAGGTAGTTTTGGGTGTACAGTAATGGATTTTTAATGTTTTAAAATTTAAAATTTAAATTTTTTTTTTGTGTGTGTGTATGGTTTTTGTTTGTTTTGTTTGTTTGTTTGGGGGGGTACCAGGGATTGAACCCATGGGCACTTAACCACTGAGCCTCTTCCCCAGCCCTTTCCATTTTTTGAGACAGGATCTTGCTAAGTTGTTGAGGCTGTATTTGAACTTGTGACCCTCCTGCCTCAGCCTCTTGAATTACTGGGATTACAAGCATGTGCCACCATTCCCGGCTTTTATATAAATATTTTAATGATTATTAAATGGCAGATCATAGTGACATGGCTTTATCATTCTATAGTCACTATTACTTTGTAATAGTTTTAGCTATAAATAAATATTAACATAGTGTACATGTGCAAATATGACAAAAATTGTGCAGGAAATATATGCACACCCAGTGTTTGGAGAGGGTCTCAAGGCTCCTTCCTGTTCTGAAATTCTCAGTTTTATTTCTCAGTTTGTTGATAATTTAATCGGACCCCTCCCCAGTTTATGTTTTTGCCAGAAGCAAGACAGAGATAGAACATGTTGGTCTTTCTTTTTGAAACATGGAAATAATTATTCTCAGCTCTTCTTGCCTTGTTGGAATATGTTTAGTTAATGAGCTCCCACTTACTTAGGGCTGAATGGCTACTGGAAGTAAAAGACAGTAATACAATTCTGTGTTAAGTAAGAGGTGTTAATGAGAAGGGGTAATACTTGTCAAGATCAATATCCCATTAAAAAACAAAATCTTATGTTACTGTAATTACCATCTGTTTTGTATATACCTTAATTTGTTTGATTCTTTTCTCCTAGGTTCCTGGTACAGTTCAGGCAGGACAAAGTATGTGTGAAGTTCATTCAGGGCAGCCAGAAAAATGGGAGTGTCCCAACATGCAAACGAAAAAACAACCGTCTCCTTGAAGTTGCTGTCCCCTAACTGCCGCCTCCTCTCTCCGCTTTCATGGACTCCTTGTAATAGTGCAATTTTGTTTTGTTTTGTTTTGTTTGGGGTTCATTGTATGTTTGGGAACTGCCAAAGGCTAACTGTTAGAGTTCCTTGGCAAAATAAAAGTATTTGACTAATCAATTTTTATTATTGGAATAGTTTAACCCTTCACTACATATTCTGTCCTGGGGCAGGATTGTAGAAACTAACAGTGTCTGTTTCTAATGTCATATGTGTTTTCTCTTTAGTTACCATGTTAGATTTGTGTACCCCTAAATCAACGTATTATTCATAAATCATTAACCCATGTAAGTGTAGGAAACGGTCTTAAAAGATAGTACATTCATTTATCAAATATTTATTGAATGCCCACTCTATGCTGGGCACTGTGCTAAATGGTATAGAAACTTATTAGGAGTCTTTTTTACTTTTAAGGCTATTGCATTCTGGCTGGTTTGTGCTGGTTTAACAACAGCTGAGAAGGTTTCACAAGACTGGGACCAAAATAATAACTAATGATGGACAGCATTAGTAGGATCCCTGTAACAGGATCACAAACAATACACACTTCAAAAAGGGCTGGTCCTAGAAGAAATATAAATATGACTGGGTGAAATCCCTCTCCATCTTTTTCTATTTGAAAAAAAGAAAACTGACATTTGAACAGGACATTTTATTTGTTTGGATCTCCTGTAATTACTTTTAACAGTAGAAGACAGAAGTCCTTATTTTAGAAAAAGTGACAGAAGGAGTCTGGTAAGACTGTTTCTGTTTCTGGTGAACATCATATAGGATCCTAGTATGTTAATATCTGCAGTGTTGTTTTCACTGGAATTTGAATAGCTATTTTCCCAGCTAACACATGAAGTTAGGCTGAAAGCCTCTTACAGAGTGGCAGACGTTCAGTATGATGTGCAATAAACATCCGAGATCTTTTTTGAAAGTTTTATTTATAGTATACATTTTTGTATGAGAGAGGTGGTTGGCACAGGGTGCATATTCTAGTCAAGGATCAAAAGTAAGTTGGTGTTAAATTGCGGGGCTTTTTTTTTTTTTTTCCTCTCCTTTCAAATTTACGATAAGGATTCATTTTGGAAACTACGTTTTTAAACTTTGAAACCAAATTGTTTCTTATTTGGGAGGATAATGTACATATCTTGGTATCATGTTAAATAATAAAATTGTTCTAATTTGGTGCCACTTGCTGGATCACAACTGTATTTTTGTATTTCAAACTATTTTCGTATGTTGTGTGTCAAATGTATTGTCTCATAGAATGGCTTTACAATCCAAACATTATGTGTTCTCTGTGCTAACTGAATTTCACTAATCTTTTATAAACCAGAAACAGTCATCGAAAATATTTTCTAAGGATTTTCTTTTGATTTTTGTACTTCAAAAAAAAATTGCTCACATAAAGAAATTCTCAGGAGTCTTTGTGTTTATTGGTGCAGGTAAAGGATAAAATTGTTTTCATTCTTTTCCACTATGGACCTAAAGTGGTAGATTGATCATTCCTGTAATAGATGAATAGAAATTTGGGACCGAGAGTAGTTTTAATTTTTTTTTTAAATAGGGAACACGTTTACATTGTTCAACATACCAGTTAGTGCAAAAAGGTGTAAAATACAAATTCTCCATCCAATCAGTCACCCATCTGCTCAGTTCCTGTCCCACCCCGCAAAAAGTTAAACTTGTTTTCAGTTGCTTTTACTACTTTTTGCAAATGCTTGCAAAGAAATAAGACTATAGACTTATCTTCCCCTGTGTTGGCAGACAAAAGCTGTTATGTGTTGCCTTGCTTTTCTCTCCCAGTGGAGGATCATGAAGAGATACTCGCTCTGGTTACCAAGGCAGTCCTCACTGGTATAGATGTGTTATAACTATTCACAGGTCCCTAGTTATCATCATTGGTAGCTTCCTGAAGGGAGCTTCAGGATGAAAGTCCTGAATGAAAGTCAGCATGGAAAAGACTGATGTTCTGTGGGTCTAAATTTTGTTAAATTTTCCCAGATATCTTATTTGCAGATTATTCATTGTGAGTTAGCCACAAGTAGTTACCACATATTTTCCAAAGTATTTTTTTCAATGGAGAAATCATATAATCTTAAACTGCATTGTTATGCAAGGATTTTAAAAAAATGTCCACAAAGAGATTTTAAGTGAGAATTTTATTTTAATAACTTTTGTCACTTATAGTTTTTGTCACTGAAATATCCAATAATTTGGGAACATGGAGCTTATTCTACATGAGCTGTTGCCTTTACTTGGTGGGAAAAGTTGGCTGAAGTTCATCCAGAAGGCTTTCTGTGTACCAGGCTGCAAATGTGCCTTCCTATAGTTGTTAATACTGGGAATACATATAGTGAGGACCTCCTTTCTTTTCCATGGAGCAAGCGATTAAGGAAAATGTAATTGCTGAGGGCAATTATTTAGAGATTTTCAATTTAGAAGCAAGATATGAAACCTTGTTTCTGAATCCTGAAGTTAAAATTGACTGTACCACTTGTCCTTTTGGAATCCCTCACATTCCCCATAAAGGAGAGCAGTAGTAACCTGACCACACTAGAACTGCGGGGAGAGCAACCATGGCTGACCCCATAGAGCAGTGTTTCAATGAGTGTCAGCCTGGATCAAAACCATAGGGAAAGCCTGTTTTAAGAAAGAATATTTTAAAAGCAAATATCTGAGGCTGGTTCCTGGGCCATGTCCTATACCAGTGAATCAGGTATAGGGTCTGAAAATAGGCATTTTAAAGAAGATCACCAGGACTTGCCCCATGTGTGAGGCCCTGGGTTCATTCACCAGCACTGCCAACAAAGAGGGCTGGGGGATCTCCAGATGATGCACACATTAAAGTTTGAGAACCAGTAGGAAAAACAGAGTTACTTTTTTAGCTACACACAGAAGTCTAGTCTACACACTAATCTTAAAAGTCCTATGGTGATTCTGATTCTGCCCAAGTGGTAAGAACCACTGCCCTAGAGCTTCTTTCCAGCTGCCTGTGGCATTGTTGGCTGCATTTGCTGATACTGCTCCAACCCCAACCCCATGCCCAATTAGTGGTTACTGATCTCACTCTATATCAGTAGACAAGCGACTAATAACCTTTATCTATGAATTTCTCTCAGTGTCATGCTATAGAGTTAAGGTACTCATGACACTCCAGAACTCTTGTGTATCTTGGTCTGGTCATACAGCCTGTCTTGTTCCAGGAATGGCTTAGGTTATGCAGCCCTGGGAGGGACCTCTTAGAGTAACTGGAGTTATAAGACCTGGTTACCCAGGATGTAGACTCCTGGATTAGTCTGGGAGTGACTAGGAATTACCCAGATCCAGAACCCTTGGAATGACTTAAGAGTTGATGTGCTGAGAAAAACGTAAATAGATAATGAATATCAAAAATCAGACTGGTAGTTGCCAGGGCGTACAGAGTGATTAGTGGAATTGCCCTTGACTTTGATTCTCAGCAACCACGGTACAAGGGAGGAATGTAGGAATAGTTCCTCTCTCACATACTGGTTAGTTTTGTATTTCACAATCTTGGACCCAGAACTCAGATGTTGAGACTTCAGCTCAAGTTTTGAATACCTTTGCTCACCGCCCCCAGAGATAATGGAGTGTCTCTAAAGGCAAAAAGCCAGGCCAAGAGTTCCGAGAATCACAAGCATATCCTCAGTATTAAGGGTTTGGCTGAAGTCTAAGAAAACGAACTGTTTTATTATCATATCATCTCAATTAATATGCTGAGAACTTGAGTTCATGTAATTGAGCATTATCATGATAATCAGAGCCTGATTTAAAATTCTTTTAGGCCAAGTATAAAAGACAAGCACTTTTGTTTCATATCTATTAGTTTTCATACAATAGGTTGATACTTTCTAGGCTTGATGAAAGCTTCAAATAGAAATACTCTCTTTAAAAAGATGTGTGTTGCTGGGGGGGAGGGGATTTAGTAGATTCTATCATGTGCCTCTTCTATTCTTCCACTAAGTTTTGACCAGTATGCATCAGGTTAAGAGCCTTCGTTTTTAAGCTGGGCATTGTTTCTCCATGAACACTACTGCACTCATTCCCTAAAGCAATTTGTCACAGAACTGAGAGGGAAGAGAAGGAAGGGCAGTAGTCTTGTTCCTCTTTGCTCCTGTGAGAAAAATAACATTAAGTTTCCTTCATCGTTTGGAGATTTTCTGTTGGTTTCTTCGCCATCGTTAGAGGAGCTCTCTTTGCCTCTCGTTTTGATAATTCTGTCATGCTCTCTGGTTCTCAGGTTCTCACCAGCAAAACCCTAGGAAGCTTAGCCTTTCGTGAGCTGGCCCTTGCTGCAGGTCTCATCAGCTCCGTGTCAATAGCCACACAGGAGAAAATTGCTTTTGAAACTGGTTCCTCCAAATCTTGGAAAGTTTGCCTCATTCTCTTTGGTTTGAAGATCATTTTCAAAATCTGGAGTTAATCACAGTTCAGCAAAGCCACAATCTTCCTCATTAATTTTTCCCCTGGCATGGTGGCCAGATCCCCTCCGCCCAGTTCCATAAAATTCAACAAAAGTCTAACTTTATAACCAAGGAAAACAGTTTCAGCTTCTAAGTGTTTTAAGGAGGGAATAGGGAACAGAATCCAATTCCATGTCCACCCTATACCCTAGCAGTACTGAGAGAACAAGGATCTACTATTTACCTCATTTTCAACTCAATTTTTATTTTTTTCTTGTTCACCAGTTAACAAATCTGGCACTTTCTCTTTATACTTTTTTAAAAATAGCTATCCCAGAACAGCATTTTATTTATTTATTTGTGTTGTGTTGTGTTGTGTGTGTGTGTGTGTATGTTGCTGAGAATTGAACCTAAGTCTTTGTGCATGCAAGACAAGCATTCTACCAATTGAGCCACATCCCTAGCCTTTTATACTTTTAAATGATGTGGACATCAGAAATGTGCACGTAAAAGTGAACTCATCCACATAACTATTAGCACCCAGAACACACATTCCCAACACAGCACTCAGAAATCCTTTTCTCTGTCTCAGTTATAATCTCCCACAAAGATTACTTAAAGTTATATACAACTTTAAAAGGAGTCACACATGTAGTCTCCTGCCTGGCTTCTGTCAGTCAACATAAGTATGAGATTCATCCATTTGCTGCATATAGCTATGTGGTTTTTTGTTTGTGTTTTATTCTCCTGGCTGCATAGTAACTCATCATGTGGATAGACTACAATTTTGTGATCCATTTTTATTGTTGATGGCCATTTGGCTGTTGTACATTGAGCTGCAGCAAACATTCTTGTACACATCAGCTGGTGACTATGTACGCACACATTTCGGCTGAATGTATCCCTAGTAGTAGAAGTGCTGGATGGTAGGATAAATGTATGCTCAGCTCTAGTCAATTCCATCTACCTGACTTCCAAAGCAACCACCAGTTTATATGCCACTGGCAGTTGCTCTATATAATTGACAGACCTGGTATTGTCAGTCTTTTCAATTTGGGTCCTTTTGGTAGATCTTAGCTTTAATCTGCATTTTGCTGCTGATGAATGAACTTGATCATCTTTCAATATCAGCCATTTGGATATCATCTTTTATAAAGTGCCTGTTCTAGTATTTTACCAATTTTTCTGTTGTCTCCTTTCTTTTTGATCTGCAGTTCTGTGTTTTATAAGTGTTACCTTTATGTGTATGGTGTGTGTCTTCTCACAGTCTTTGGTTATCTTTTTATTTCTTACCAGTGTCTTGATAAACAGAAATTCTATTTTAGTGTAGTCCAGTTTATCAGTTATTTCTTTTATTATTACTATGTTTTGTTTCCTCTTTAAGAAATATTTGTTCTCCCAAGCTTATGAAGATAATTGCCTGTGTTTACTTACAGAAGCCTTACTGTTTTACTTTTCACATTTAGATCCTCAGTCCAGCTGAAATTGATTTTTTTCTTTTTTCTTTTTTTAATGGTGTAGAAAGACAAGATTTGTTTCTTTTCCTTCATGTAGATATCCAGTGGATCCCACACCTGGTAGTGAAAGGCCAGCCTTGCCCCTCTGCAGTGTTTCTAGATTCTCTCTTCTATTACTTTGACCTTTGTGTCAACATTAAACTGCATTAATTATATTGCTTTGCAGTATGTTGGCACAGCACTTTTAAAAATGAAATTCATTTAGCCATCCTAAGCTCTTGTGATAGGAAGCATTAAAACTAATAAGTGAACTAATTACATAAAACTAAATATTGTGTCAGTTATGTGTATGGGGAGTAGCAATAGGTTCATCAGAGTTCTAAAAATGTGAGCATCAAATAAGGCTTTTCCTTTAGCCACAGGAACCCGAGCATGTGAGTTTCTAATGGGATTATATGGGGAAAATATTAGATGTTTCCATGAAGTAAATTAACAACTTCTGATTCTTTGTGATATTTTTATTTTCCATTGACTCATTGATTTCTACCCATATTACTAATCATTGTCATTTAAATTTTCCCTAAGATCTTCCTAAAATTACTATTTTTTATAAAAGCATGTGAACATTTTCTTTTGTTTATAGTCTTGCTGTTTTTCCTCTCTTAGGTTTGGTTCCTTTAATAGTGAATAATGAGAATCTCAAGGGTTTTCTAATTCTTTGTTACAGTCGATTTTCTTGTGCAGTAATAATAGGTTATAGATGAAGCCAGGTGGTGCCAGAAGTAGAATCCAGGTCTTTCTTTGGCTTCTCTCCTAATCTACTAATTTAAGTTAAAAAAAAAAAAAAAGATTCTTCTAAATTATGTCCCAGTAATCAATCACCCAGTTCATTCTCTTGTGTGCAGTTCTGAGCAAGATAAATTCAGAATTGCCTATTTAAGCATCCTCAACTTTGCTGAAGTTGGAACTTAATTGACAGAAAAGAGCAATATCAAAAAAGCACATGCACTGTTTTTTTCTTTTCTTCTTTTTTTTATAATGTTAAAGGTATATATTCTATTTTTGGAAGATAAACTATAGACAAAAGCAAAAATATTTAACTTAATATTTAACTTGTATAAGTTTGTGTCAATCTAAACAAATACTGAGGGAGAAGGATGGAGTTATAGAGGTATGGCATAGAAGAAAACAGAGGTTGTATTGTCTTCTGTTTTTTAGAAACTTAAAAATCATCTTTAGCTGCCTGCTACCTTCTTGGTTTATTTTAACAAATGTAATGGATATGATAATAATGTTGTTCTGTTGTCTCTTAACTCCTAACTTCTAGAAAAAGAGGGTGTTATATTGAAGCAGAGCAATTACTAAAACTCATTCTCCCAGAGTCTCCCTAAAATGACCTGAAAATGCATTTCTTGAAGTTTGAAAACAGAAACTCTCAGAGCATGGGAGTCTGTTTGTTTGTTTCAAATTAATACCTACTACCTTCATGATGGGGGAAAATCAAAAGTTTCCGTGCAAATGGCCAATCCCGCATTATTAAAACCAAGTCCAAAATTACAAGTTCAATACTACCACAAACGATTTACAGAGACACCGAGAAAGCTTACTCCTTCCTTGAGCATTTTATAATATTTGGGAGATCATCAACATCAGGAAAAAAAAAGAATATGTTTATAGGGATCTGTTTGTTTCACTTAAAAACGCCTTCACTATACTCTAGTTTTATCAATGGGCAAAAGTTCTCACTGCTTGGTGTTTGGGACAGATTAATACAGAGATCCAGGAAATGGCAATAGTTGGAATCTGGTCTGTCCAGTCATCTTGGAAGCTGTTTGGTAGCAGCTGTCTTTATTTCCTAGCACAAGTTGGACTTGGATCTGAAAAAGGAATGAAATCTGGTAACATTAAATGAAGCACTTTGGAGCTGCTGCTGAAACATTATTAGAAGGGAAGGAAATCCACCCACCAATTTGTTCTTTCCACTAGGAAAAAAACTACAGATGAAGATGCCATGTGTGGTGTTTGAATTGTCCCCAAACCACACTAGACACAGCAAAGTTTGAATTTATTTCAGAAGTGTGGTTTGATATGTATACATGGAGATGCACATCATTCGTGTCCCTGTCTAAGGATGCCATTTCTGATAAGCATGTGTGGCAAATCAGAAAAACTGATAGAGGTCTGTTCTATTTATTCTTCATTGCTACTAAGTCACCATTAGTCATGTGGTGACCACTTGGCTGGGAGAGCAAACCAATCTTTGAACACATCATCTCTGTGGCAACCACTTCAGGATTTTATTTTATTTTATGCAAAGAATGTTATATTCTTGTAATAAGAACTGCTTTATGATAATTATAGAGGTTTAAATTCTCCCAATTTTGCCATCATGTCCTGTCCTGATGTGATCAACTCACATATTTTCCAATAACTATATCGTCATTTCTTCTTTTCATGGAGCAAATAAAATGCTTTTAAACTGAAATCAGATACTGATACTGAACCATTTTGAGCTCTGACTTAGACTTTGCCTCAACTAGTCTTGCCAAAAATGTCATTAGCTAAAGAAGCTTGTCAGTGGCTCAGCAGAAATCCTACAGTTGATGGATAAAGGTGCATTGCAAGTGTCTTAGAGTTTGCCATCTTGATTTAGAATATGGAAATAAGTGGTGTCCCAGTGAAGGACACTCTTATCCTAGTGAAGGACATTCTTTCTTATTTAGAAAGAATATTTCTCCTTTGCACATGGGGTTTCCAGAATACCAGTGAAACAATATTAAAAAATTGTTGGTCTCTTGATTATCTATGTTAACTCATGAACTGAACCCTATGCAAAACTCCAAAATCTGGAAATTACAAATATATACACATCAATTCTTTCATTTAATAAATAAGAAAAAAGTTCAACCCAGAGAGGTTCAATGATCTGGTCCAAGATTTTTTGGTTACTAGCAGAACTAGAGTGCAATCCATGTTTTCTTACTGTTAGAGGCTTTCTGAGGCAGATTAGGAAAAGACAGCTAAATTTGGTAATTTGCCTGGCACAAGATAATTGTTCAACATGTTGAGCAGACAGCAGTATAACTTCTCCATATCTAACTTTCTGCCCTTGCTGAGCATTCCAGTTCCCTTAAACATGAAGGTTTCAAAGTTCTTGCTCACCCAAATTATCCAATTGAATGTACAAGTCTTCTTTTCCCAAAATATTACTGTTACATTCCCCTTTACTCTCCCTGCCCTTACAATATTTTATAATCCCTGTTTATAAAAGATTTATCTTCTGTTCTTATCGACCATCACTCCGACAGGTAGTGGGCACAAACTGATAAGTTGTTCACAATTCTGTAAGCCCAAGCAAATGTTTCAGAAACTCTTTTGAAGTCTGTCCTGAACAAAGTAACATTGACAAAAAGCAATTTTCCCCTGGTCTTCCTTCATTCTTTCTGGTATTTTAGAAATCATCTCTAAGCAATTAAGATGCTACATAATCCAAAACAAAATTATGTCATTATCTCCTAAATATAAATTATTCTGCAATACAAACACCCATTTCAGAAAATACATTTGAGTCTCTTCCATCCCCATGAAATTATTACTTGAGTCCCACAGAACTCATTGTGGAAAAGCAAATAGATGTCTAAGGAAGAGTAAACCCATTGCGTGTTTTAAAATTTTTAAACAAATAGACTTGGCAGAATACTTGAAGCAAAGAAAGATTGTTAAATTGGAAGCACTCAGAACCACAAGAGGTTCAGTGCCGCAGTCTGGCTGGGCACAATCAGGAGCCACTTGTCAAAAGAAACTAACTTTATTTTTAGAACCACACACGCCAAACAAAACAGCCTCTCAGGAAAAACCCTCAGAGCCTCAACTGCCACCACCCGCTTTCCACAAGCCTCTCTCTCCCACACAAGCTTCTCTCCACCTCCCACAATCCTCCTGCTCTTGAGGCCGATTGGCTGGGTCACATGGGTGGAGCCAAAAAAGTCCCCCAATGAGCAGCTCCGTGGTCTGAAAGGGCAGGGAAACAGCCCAATGAGCATCAACGCAGAGGAGCCAATCAGCTAGATGTTGCTGGGGCCGAGGAGCCAATCAGCTAGATGTTGCTGGGGCCGCTGTGAGCCAATCATCAGCCGGCAGCTGGAAGTTTGCTGGCAGCTGGAAGTTTGCTGGGGCCCCTTCAGCTGTGGCTCTCAACATCTCCCCCTCTCTGTTTAAACAACAAGCATGTGGCTTAGGGACCGTGCCTGCCTTAGGTTGTCCAATAGTACATATGGTCCTTAGGTTGGTACCATTGCAATTGGATCTTACCCGTCACTGACTACCGGTCCAGTACAGCCACACCTGTGGAGAGGTCTTTGTACCAGCAGGGGGGTGAGGTTCTTTGCCTCACCTCTGTTGGCCCCCAAATTTTAGCTGGACGATCATGACAAGCAGAAGGGAGGAAGATACACCAAGCCAATTGACGGCTCCTTTTGGAAAAATTGTACCACCAATGACATCATCAGCAAAAATACCCCAACACTACCACAAGTCGCTGCACCAACAGATAGTTCACAATGCATACAGGTGAGCTCACAATGTGTCCAGGCAAGTTCTGTAAGCAGTTCAGTGATGGCTATTGTAGAAGCTGTAGATTGGTTTTATCTTTGACTTCACCAGCACTGGGATGAAGATAGGAATTCTGGCAATAATGGCTAAAGAAAAAATTATGTAACATTACAGAAGGCACTAAAAGAAAACAATTTTCTTAACAATTTACATTGTCTTCACCGGCACTGGGATGAAGATAGGAATTCTGGCAATAATGGCTAAAGAAAAATTATGTAACATTACAGAAGGCACTAAAGAAAACAATTTTCTTAACAATTTACATTGTCTTCACCGGCACTGGGATGAAGATAGGAATTCTGGCAATAATGGCTAAAGAAAAAATTATGTAACATTACAGAAGGCACTAAAAGAAAACAATTTTCTTAACAATTTACATTATCTTTAAGAGAATTGTTAAATATAATGAAAAGGAAAGGTGAAAGTAAACAAACAGATCTGTTAACCTTCTTTTTTGTTAACATATTAAAACAATCCTCAACAGTTGTTTACCCAATTTAAATTAAACCATATAAATCACGTGAAAAAAAATATTTGGATCCATTTTATCATGAGCGCTCATCATAAATGATATATGGACATACGTACATTCAAACATATAACACAAAACACAAGTGTGCACACATAATATAATACATACAACACATAACATTATAGTAAAGGCCTTATAACTTTTTACAGGTGAAATCTCCATTGCAATGTTTAAAAACTCTATAGTCAAAAAATAGAACTGATCAGCAAAACATTAACCTAGGTCTGTATGAGCTCAAAAAACAAAATAGAACTTCATGATATGGCAAAGGGCAATAATAAAATAGATATTGAAAAAAGCATCCTGGTTCTGTTGCAGATGTAAGAATAGCCAAACTGGAGTTTTGGATATCAGTTGTTATGGATTTGAGCCAAATCATCTTCTTTTTGGTCTGTAGAAATCGCTTTAGTTAATCTTTCTGGAATCCAAATCGGCTGCTGTTCTCCCTGTGGAAACACACAAACAGACCCCCGACTCCAGACAATTATTGGGTCAGGACCTTTCCATTGTCCTGTTAGAATATCCTTCCAAAGTACCTTGGGCTTATGCACATTTTTTGGACACATATGCCTTTCCGCAGCACTAAGTCCTGATGAATCCAAATTTAAAAAGTTTAGAGTAAAAAGGGTTATTTTAAGTTTATCTTTGGGGAATATATACCCCTTCCCAATTCCTTCTTTTTGCTTTAATAACTACATTTTAATAGTTTGATGAGCTCTTTCAACTATGCCTTGTCCCTGTGGATTGTATGGGATTCCTGTTATATGAGTAATGCCAAATGTTGAGCAAAATTGTTTAAAAGAGGTAGAAGTATAACCAGGGGCATTATCTGTTTTTAACTGTTTTGGAACACCCACAGTGGCAAAATTTTGTAAGCAATGAGCTATAACATCTTTAGTTTTTTCTCCGGCATGAAGGGAGCCCATCAAAAATCCAGAAGAAGTATCAACTGTAACATGCAAATATTTTAATTTTCCAAATTCTGGCAAGTGTGTGACGTCCATCTGCCAAATATGGTTAGGTATCAATCCTCTAGGATTGACTCCAAGATTAACTTGTGGTAAAAAGGTCACACAATTTTGACATTGTTTTATTATTTGTCTAGCTTGTTCCTTAGTTATTTTAAAACGCTTTTGTAAAGTATTAGCATTGACATGGAACTTTTTATGAAAATTTATAGCTTCTTCTAGTGTAGAAAAAATATGTATGTCATGTGTAGTTTTATCTGCTAAATCATTGCCCAAACTAAGGGCTCCAGGCAATCCTGTATGTGCCCTGATATGTCCTATAAAGAATGGATCTTTTCTGTCCCAGATTAGACTTTGTATAGTGGAAAGCAAAGAGAAAACAGTAGAAGAAGGGGAAATCCTACCAGCATCTTCAAGAGATACTATAGCATTAACTACATACTGACTATCAGAAAATAAATTAAATACAGAATCTTTAAACATCACAAAAGCTTGTAAAACTGCATTAATCTCTACCTTTTGAGCTGATTGTTTGGGTACTAAAAATGTAAAAGTTTGATCAGGGGTAACTACAGCTGCTGTACCATTATTTGACCCATCAGTGAATATATTTGGAGCATTCATGATAGGTGTTTTTCTTGTCATTTTTGGAAAAATTACAGGATGCAATGACCAAAAAGACAATAAAGGATTAGATGGTAAGTGGTTATCAAATGAAACATTAGATTTGCACATGATTATTGCCCAAGTATTTAACTCATTAGCTAACTCATCAATTTGATTCATAGTATATGGAGTAATAATTTTATTGGGAGAAATTCCAAACACTCCCTTTGCTGCTTTTATTCCTTTGAGTATTAATTGTCCTACAGCCTCAGGATACCTAGTAAGAATAGTGTTAGGAGAATAAGATAAATGTATCCATAATAATGGACCTTCTTGCCAAAATACTCCTGTAGGAATATTTTTTGTTGGTAGTACAATAAATAATAAAGGCAAACTTATATCAATTCTATCCAAATGCATATTTTCCATATATGTTTCAATGATTTTTAATGCCTTTCTTGCTTCAGGCGTTAACATTCGGGGTGAATTTGGATCTGATGGACCTTTTAGGATATCAAATAAAGGTCCCAACTCTCCTGTTGGTATACCTAAATAAGGCCTTATCCAATTTATGTCTCCTAATAACTTTTGAAAGTCATTAAGTGATTTGAGTTGATCTACTCGTATTTGAATTTTTGGTGGACGGACCATGGTTGAGGATAATAGAACTCCTAAATAATTAATTGGAAAATTTAATTGTACTTTATCTATGGCTATCTCTAGATTATAATTTTTTAATAAGTTTGTAAGTGTGGCATAACATTCTAGCAATGTGTTTTTATCTTTGTGTGCTAATAATACATCATCCATATAGTGAAATATTTGTAGTTCAGGATTTTGATTTCTAAGTGGCTGGATTGCTTTGTTAACATAAATTTGACACATAGTTGGGCTGTTAGCCATCCCTTGAGGGAGTACTTTCCATTCATATCTCTGATCAGGACCTTCATGATTCAGTGCAGGGATAGTAAATGCAAAACCTGGACTATCCTCAGGATGAATTGGAATTGAAAAAAAACAATCTTTAATATCTATGACTAAAACATACCAGGTTTTTTGGCAAAGCAGACAACTGAGGAATCCCTGATTGAGCAGGTCCCATAATAACCATCTCATTATTAATGGCTCTTAAATCTTGCAATAATCTCCATTTACCAGATTTCTTTTTGATGACAAAAATGGGAGTATTATGGGGAGATACAGAAGGTTGTATATGTCCTTCCGCTAATTGTTGTTTGACCAGGTCATGGGCTGCTTGTATCTTTTCTTTAGTCAGGGGCCACTGAGGAACCCATACTGGTCTTTCTGATTTCCAAGTAATTTTTATTGTCTCAGTGGCCCTTTCTGAAAATCCAACCCATGTCTTTCTGTTCCTTGATCTATTTGTATTGGTGCTGCTATACCTTGTTCTTGTTTTTCTAATCTTTTTCCTTTCCTAAAACCTTGTCTAGTCATAATAGTGGGTGCATTTTGGTTGATGTTATTTGTTAATGTCAAACCTAATTGATCTAGGACATCTCGTCCCCATAAATTTACGGGAAGATGATCCAATACATATGGCTGTATAGTTCCTTCACATCCTTCAGGATCCTTCCAATCTAATACCATTGCACTTCTATGGGGATTAGTCGCCACTCCTAGGCCTCGAAGCATTTGAGTGGCTTGTTGTAATGGCCAATGTTTTGGCCATTCTTGACGAGAGATGATGCTAAGGTCTGCACCTGTATCCAGTAGCCCATTAAATTCATGTCCTTGAATATTTAGTTTTAGCATGGGGCGAGAATCTAAATTTAAAGAAAGCATAGCCCAATCTACACCTGTGGAGCCTAATCCCTTGGAACCTCTTTCTACAGTACGACTGGAAAATTTATCATGTAGGCTGGGTATTATTAGTAACTGTGCTATTCTATCTCCTGGTGAAATTACTGATATACCCTTTGGAGAACTGGCTATAATTTTTATTTCACCTTCATAATCGGGATCAATTACCCCAGGACTTATCATAAGTCCTTTTAGAGTAGAAGAGCTGCGTCCCAATAATAAGCCTACTGTTCCTTTGGGAAGAGGTCCTTTCACCCCTGTGGGAATGATTTGAACTCCCATCTCTGGAGTTAGTACTGCTCTGGCGGAGGCGCAGATGTCCAACCCTGCGCTCCCTCTGGTTTGTCTGATGAGGGATCTGATGGACAATGTGTCCTGGGCACTACCCTGATGGGGTTGCTGGGTTCCTCCAGTGCTCCGTATATTTGTGGTTTTGGGCCTCGGAGCATTGGGCCTCCCTGTCCATTTTTTGGCAATGGAGCCCGATGCCTTTCTCCACGATATCGTGGATAAACACCTGGTCCTTGTTCGTTTTTTGATAATGGAGTACCCTCTATGGTGGTTTGAGAACGGCATTCATTAGCCCAATGTCTCCCTCTATGGCATCGTGGGCAAATACCTGGTATTCTACTCCTTTGATACCTAGTTT
Source organism: Marmota monax (assembly GCF_021218885.2). Lineage (NCBI taxonomy): Eukaryota > Metazoa > Chordata > Mammalia > Rodentia > Sciuridae > Marmota > Marmota monax. The sequence goes on from NW_026692781.1 coordinate 24,244,965, forward strand.
TGTTAAACCCTCCTCCAATGGGGCAATTCCTTTTAAAATGTCCTGTTTGTTCACAATTGTAGCATGTTCTTGGCCTGGCATCTAAAGCCTGTTTTACTGCAGCTGCCACAATTTGCCCTTGTTCATTAATGTCTCTGGCATCTAAAGCCTGTTTTACTGCAGCTGCCACGACTTGCTCTTGTTCATTAATGTCTCTACATAATTTAATATATGTGTTTAAATCTTCATGTTTCCATGGTCTAATGATATCTCTGCATCAACGATTCGCTTGCTCATAAGCCAGGTGTTTTAGTAATGGCATTGCTTGTTCTGTATTCCCAAAAACTCTGGTAGCTGTTTGAATAAGCCTATCTACAAATTCAGCATAAGGTTCATTAGCTCCTTGTATTACCTTAGATAATTGACCTTGTAAGCCTCCATGTCCTTGTAAAGTCTTCCATGCCTTAATTGCATCTGCAGCAATTTGTGCGTATACGCCAGGATCATATGCAATTTGTTGCTGCTGATCCTCATAAGGTCCCTTTCCTAACAACATATCTAGATTTCTCTGAGGATAACCAGCTGCTGCATTTCGCCTAGCCGTCTCCTTGCAAAATTCCTCATTGGCAACCTTCCATAACAGGTATTGTCCTCCATTTAGCACAGCTTTACACATATTAGCCCAATCTGCTGGCGTCATGTTCAAGTTGTTAATGGATTCGACCATGCTTACAGTGAAGGGTGCTTGAGGACCATAGGTTGTTACAGCCTCTTTTAGCTGCTTCACTATTTTGAAATTTAAAACTTGGTAAAATCGCTGCCCTCCTGCCTCAAATACAGGGCATGTTAATATTTGAGATCTTGGCTCAGGATCCCAACTATCAACTGCGGGGGTTGGGGACCTCCCAGCATATGGAGGTGGCCTTGTTAGTTGGACACTTACGTCCTCTGGTGATAGAAAGGTGTTAGTAGCAGTCTCCTGTTGTAACTTTCCCCCTGATGGCTTTTTCTGTTTTACACTTTCTTTCTCTGTCTGACTAACTTGAGAGGCCTTCTCTTTTACTTGAATCTTTTCCTCTGTCTGACTAACTTGAGAGACCTTCTCTTTTACTTGAATCATTATGTCTTCTTCTTCCTCTACCATTGTCTGAACTGAAGGCTTTGGACTAAGCAAACAAGATATGAACGTCCACAATGGCAATGTGCCAACTGGCAGAGTCCCTGGGCTTTTCTTTTCTATTCTTTTTAAATCTTCACCATGATGGTTCCATTGTGATATATTTAACAACTCCTCCTTAAAAAGCCATGGGCTACATTTTTGTATTGTATCAACGTATGCCCTGATTGTTCTTGATTTTACTGAGATGCCTCCTTCCTCTAACAATTTACTTAACACTCTTTCAGTTTGTTTTTTACTAATTTCTGATCCCGTATTTCTACTATAATACAACCCAACAAGATAACGCCTAACAAAACTGAAACTGAGTGAAACAAAATTGGAACAACACAAAATCATTATAATAGCCTCCTGAAATGTCCATCCGTCCTTTCTCCCTATCTGTTCCTCAGATGTGAGCGGTTTTTCTTCCATCTTACACATCTCCAGGGACAGGCAACTTAAAACAAAAGTGAAACAAAATAACAAAAGAAGAATCTTAAAATGGCTACCCATCCTCTCGCCCTGCCCTCAGGGGAGAGCAGTTCACTTACCCTCAGTTGCTCCCTGTGCGAGCCACCAAATGCCGCAGTCTGGCTGGGCACAATCAGGAGCCACTTGTCAAAAGAAACTGACTTTATTTTTAGAACCACACACGCCAAACAAAACAGCCTCTCAGGAAAAACCCTCAGAGCCTCAACTGCCACCACCCGCTTTCCACAAGCCTCTCTCTCCCACACAAGCTTCTCTCCACCTCCCACAATCCTCCTGCTCTTGAGGCCGATTGGCTGGGTCACGTGGGCAGAGCCAAAAAAGTCCCCCAATGAGCAGCTCCGTGGTCTGAAAGGGCAGGGAAACAGCCCAATGAGCATCAACGCAGAGGAGCCAATCAGCTAGATGTTGCTGGGGCCGCTGTGAGCCAATCATCAGCCGGCAGCTGGAAGTTTGCTGGCAGCTGGAAGTTTGCTGGGGCCCCTTCGGCTGTGGCTCTCAACAGTTCAGAGCTCCACCCAGTACTGTGTGCAGCAAACTTTTATAGGCTGGCACAGAAGCCAAATAGAGAAATCTCCTGATTGGCTTCTGCTAACCTCTGTCTTGTCTGAACAGCCGCGCCATTGGTTATTTTCCGTATTTGGGCACGGTGATAGGCTGAAATCCACGTGCCTGTGATAGGCTGAGATTCTGCTCTTTACAATATGCTTGTAAGTTTCCCTTTGTACAGAGACAACTTTGGGCTAAGGGTCTCCTGCTTATTTAATTTCACACATGTAGAAAAGTGGTTTGTGAACCAAGCTGGACCTTGGTTCATGTGGCCCTTTCCTGAATTCAGGGATTTTTCAGACAAGGTGAGGCTGTGCTCTTCTAATTTCTCCCAAAGCAAAGAAGAGAGAATAGATACCTCCAGCTACCTGAAAAGACATATGGCATTTAGATATTTCAGCTCTTAGAGGAAAATTGTTATTTTAAATTGGTAGTGCCCATGTATCAAAGCAATAAATAGTATTTAAGCCTGTATGAAAACTAGATATTTCATGACATTGTTTTATTTTAGGACAGTTGTGGCACCTTGCCACACATACCATTTATTTTTTTAAAAATATTTTTAGTTATAAAAACGGACACAATACCTTTATTTTATTTATTTATTTTTATGTGGTGTTGAGGATGGAACCCAGTTGCTGGGAGCCTTTAGCCAAGTAGGTATGACAATTTCCTTGCCAGCGTACCCCATGTTGCTTAGTGGAAGGACTCGTGGAAATAGGACATTTTGCAGTGACATTGCAGTTAGGTGACCTTGCTCAAGGACCAGGGCGGATCCGGGATTAGGGGTGTTCCCGGTTTAGGATAATCGGGTTTAGGGCGTTCCAGGTTTAAGATTATTCCTGCTGGGAATAGGGCGTATCCTGCTGCCTGAGTTCCCCTTGAGTTCTCACGGGATTCAGACAGTATTTTTTGGGAGACAGAAGCCCAGCGGGAGTGGATTTGGGCAGAGAACGTGGATTTCCCCAGAACGTGATTGTAGACGGCTGGTGTGAGTTCGGGAATAAAGAGTTGCTGTTTGAATCTACAAGCTGTGTGGTGGCTCGTGATTGTGTGCCCAGCCAGACTGCGGCACCCAGTGCCTCACACATGCCATCAAGCGCTCTACCACTAAGCTATAACCCCAGTCCCCATATCAGTCATTTAATAGGAAGGTCAGGAGAAACAGATTGAGTATTGTGAAGCTGGCAAAGGTCAATGCCAGCTACCCCCATGAGCAAAACAACGAGGTGGTACTTGTTTGGATTTGTCCAAATTTAATAGCCCCAATATCTTTCATCTTTTAAGGAGAGAATTTTAGAATAGATTGGAGGTTCCTTCCATTAGATCCTGATCCTTATTGTAAACACACACACCTCAGACTTTCCACAGCACACCCACAGGTAGACATGGTTTGTTCTTCAAGGACAAACCTTAACTGACATTCACTCTGCCCTGTTGTTCCTCTCACTTGTTTCAACTTCTTAATCCCTTTGTGTCTTTTTGCCTGCCTCCTGCTCCATCTCAGAATAAGTACAAAGTAGGAGCCCAAGTTATTGGCATTATGTCTAACCCTGAAGTGATCAGATATTTGACGGAGATCAGGCATGCTTCTCAGGAAAAACTAGTAACTGAAAATTAAATTGTTAGAGATTAAAATGGCACACAGTGAATTGTGTTACCAATGAAAATTTGAAGAACTACTATATGAAAACTACAACTGTAACTTGCACCTTGGTTCTCTTCTGAAGAACTCTGGAGTCGCCTTCTGTCCTCAACATTGCAACAGGATTATGTCCCCCTTCAGAAAAGGGTGGGTTTGATACCTTCGTTTCTTTACCCATGTGTGGTGTGAATTCCTGCCCTGGCCAGCCTGCCACCCTCAAGGTAGTCAGTGTGCCTCTGAAGATGCAGCCTCCAGAATTAAACATGGTGCTCACCAAGGTCCCAGCCTTGCATTCTTCTCTATTTCTCGAGAAGCTGACAAGTTTGAAGCCACTTCCAGTTACAGAAAAATTAAAAACAAGCTATTGGAGGACAAAGCAAAATGATGACAAATAAAATTCACAAAAATGCTAAACTTTCAGAACATGCCTTAAGTTATGTTTGTATGATCCCATGGGATAGATCTTGTTGATGAGTCTATCCTGTATAGAATGTAGGGGTGGAGGAGTTAAGCAGGCTATTAATTTTTCATGGCCTTTTTCCTATTTTCTAGATACTTTAATAAAACAATTCTGTCACACAGAAGACGTCAGAGTAATATGATCAGGTTTGGTGTGTCCAACCAAAAATGGCTACTGCCTAGAAAACATTGTTTCAATAACTGGAGTTTAGAGTCAGAGCAGTGGGTTTAGCATCTTGGGCATGTCCTTCAGCACTTGGTGGGAATGACAGCTAAACAGAGAAGAGACAGACGGGCAAGCTGTTGCCTGAGCTCCAAATGGCTCTTGAACTTACACAGCTGGTACTTTGGATAGTAAAGAGAATAATTGCATCCACAGAGTTTTATTTACGCTTCATTTAAGATTTGTAAGGGAATGGTTTACTACTGTTCCCTGCAAAGCCTGGGAGCTCAGATGCTGAAGAAGCCAACTGCATAGACTCTCACTCCTTCTATTTCTGGTGCTTGTTTAACATGGAAAGCCTGGTTTGCATTTAAATATTAGATATGAGGTTTTTCTTGACTTAGCAGTACTATTCATAAGATTTCCATCCCATAGACATTTAAAAATAAATATATTTTCCTCTTTTAGAATGATATGCTTCGGTCTCTTTTGTGGCTCTTGTTTTCCAAAATAGTGTCCAGAATCCTCAGCTCTGAGGATGTCAAATGTGCGTGTGCACACATGCGTATGCACACGGTATACACAGAAAAATCCTAGCTATGTGCTCATTTCCTTGAACTTTAACCTCATCTTGCTAATGGGCAGATCTCCTCATCTGTGATGCATCTAACCAGGAAGTACTGGAGATATTTTTGTAACTATTTTGCAATATATTGTTGCATCTTTCTTCCTTACAAACAATGTTGTGAACTTTAAATATCATACAATTTTTTTAAAAAGCCAAAGAAGAAACTGGAATTTCATGATCCCAGATTGGATTGTAGCTGCCATCCTCAACCAAGCAAAGGCCCAGATACTGGAGGTCAGTATTAATTCCTTCCCTGCTATTGGAAAAATGTAGCTTCCTTTCTTGCCATCAGAAAGATACTCCCTTGCTCTCCCCAAAATAGAGTGGAGTTAGCCCAGGAGGCTCTAGGTCACTCAGACAGGTGGACGGCAAGGCCACAAGAGAAATGAGATATCATTCTGGAGAAAGGAAAGTGGCCAAGCTTATGAACAGGGCAGTGGGCAAAGCAGGGCTAATGAGGGTTTTGGAGTAGAGATATTATAAGTGGTTGGCTCATTCTACAAAGGCAAGAGGGCTGTTGGAGTTGGACACCTTAACATGCTCTGCAATTAATAGTGTTCAATTGTATCCTTGCACTTATCCTCCCATTAGTCTTCTAGAACTCAATTATAAAAACAATTAAAAGTTTTTTTGTCTAAATCATAAAATTAGCTTTTCAAAAAGACTCGATGTGGGATCTTTCTAGATCATGAAACATCCGTATATCTGAATGGAGCTGTGTTCTGCCTCCCCCCACCCTCCAGCCTCTCCCACTCTGGACATTGATGCTGCAGGCCTTGCCAGGGCATCTCTTCACTCCTTCCACCCTCGCTCCACCTGGGGGTGTTGCCCTAGACTCTGCTTGGTACTTCACTTGTCTTTCCCTCAGCTCAGTTTGCTGCCTCTCTGGAAAGTTCCTTCCCTTCTGGGTGCACATACACATCTTCCTTCCCTCTTGCCCCTTGGCCTCTCAGTTTTCTCAGGAGAATTTATTTCTTCTTCACTGCATTTTGAGCCAAAAATTTGTACTAATCATGGCGAAGTAACTCTTTCCTTTGGAGCATGTAGATAACTATTTATATTGTGAAATTCTTTTATGCGTTTCCCCTGCAATACAGTAACTCTATAAAAGCGAAGTCTTTGGTTTTTCTCAACTTACTTTTTTTCTATTCCCAGCCTCTCTATAGTGGCAGGCACTCAGCAATTATTTGCTGAATTATTGAATAACGTAGCAGTAAGTATTTGTTGAGCACCTATTATATGTCAGTTGCTATTCTAGGTGCCAGGGATATAATGACAAATAAAACTGGCAAGTCCCTAGGCTCCTGGAGCTAACATCACAATTGATGAACAGATCCAATTATTTCTACTTAAAATTTTTAAAAGCATTTCGATTGAAAATAGATATCATCAAGAATCTGTCCAATTAACCTCTAAAATCCTGAAAATATACATCAGGTCTGTCTCCTTATTTTTTTCTAGTTAAAACTTCTCCTAAAGTGCTAGCTTACAAATGGAAATATTTCTTACATACTTTATTTCTTTTCTCTCTCTGTGACTCATTTATAAGAGTATTCTTTCCAACTACTTGTCATTGCTAACATGAGGCATGTCAGCCATAGTATAACATGAATAGGCTTTGGGAATGAGTGTAGAAACCCACCCATCCTTTAGAACAAGTTTCATGGGAAAAGATGTTCATAGTCTCTAACAATGAACTAAATTACCTCTTGAAATACAGTCTGTGTGCTTAGAGAGGATTTCAGCACAGGTAAAACCTAATGCATTGCAGAGTGTTAATTATTATTTTTTTTAAAATATAAATATTTTATCTACTCAGTTGCCCAACAACATCATTTTCAGGAGGGTCAAACTTGATCATGACTCTGCAACATATCAGTGTTGTCTGCCTTACACAGGCTTCACCAAACATCTCTTGCCCCCAAGTGGTGGGGGAGATTATTTACCAACTAGAAAAAGTAGGCAACCTTTTCCACAAGTAACGTGGATTCTCACTAGGCACTAAAAAAGCATATTGTGAGAACTTCCTCCCCATAAAACTACTCTATTGCTTGTGCAGAATTCCTTTTATGTTCTCTCTTTTATCACTTGTATATTCATTCATTTATTCATTCATCCATCAAATAGTCACAGAAAGGAATATTATGAAAACTATGTCATAACAGCATAAAAGTGTATAATACTCCCTCAGAAAGCCTGGAAATCAAAATTGTTCCTTATGTACAAAATATGCACATATGCTACATGTCATATTGTCATTGTTGTTAAAAGACTGAAATTAACATTATAGAGGCAATGACTCTAAATTAGACTTGCATTGAAACTTTCACTATCTTCTTTCTCATTTCTTTTTGTACAACGAGTATGTCGAAAAGCAACACTAATGCTTGTCAAACACATTAATTTTTAATATAATGAAGAATAGCATATGTTCAATCAAAGACATTTAACCTTAAATTTTTTATTCATATCAATTCTGCTTAAATATTTTCAAATATTTTGATAAAGAACCTTTTAAAGACAAAATTTGTTTCCTGCTGAGGCAAACGCTTTCTTTTGAGTCTTGTTATCTTTGCTAAGAATCCTGGGGTGTGCATACAGTACGCCTGTGTAAATTAGCACAGTGTCTACTTACTAAATATGGGTATGCCAATGTCAAACAGCACTTACTACCTTGAAAACAGTGCTATTCTGAAGATTCCACTTCATTTATGAACTGGACCTTTCTATGTGTGTCCCTCATTTAAAGAAAACTGTTTTTGAAATTCTTTCTTAAAATATATATTTTTGTGTTATAGTTGTAGGTGGACACAATGCCTTTATTTTATTTATTTATTTTTATGTGGTGCTGAGGATCGAATCCAGTGCCTCCCACATGCTAGGCAAGTGCTCTGCCGCTGAGCTACAACCCCAGCCCTTGAGACTCTGACTTAATATAGTTTAGGAATAGTTTTTGTTCCACTCAAGATCTCTTCACTTTAGGAAAGAATTTCCCGTGAAGATTGCGTAGGTAGCCAACAACAGTGGATCTTTAATACTCAATTTCCAACTTTTCAGAAAGACTGAAACTGCTGAAAGGGGAGGAGACCCTCCTGGGCCCTTCAGGTGATTCTCACATCCCACTGGATCACCCTGGTTCAGCGTCTCATTGCTTTGGTGCCCCTGGCTGGGAAAGCCCGTGGGCTTTCCCTCATCAGGTGATGGTCCTGTGCTCTGAAGAATGCAAACTTGCCACTCTGTGCTTGGTGCTCGGGGCAGGTACTATGATCTGTTCAGCTGGGAGGTGCTGGCTGATTTTCCTGGAGACCAAAGCTTTCTTTTCAACCTGTAATTGGGCACGTGCCACATAAATCATCAGTCAGTGAGACCCAGGGAATGCAGCACACGCCTCCAGCAGAAATGGGATGTAAGCTGGACACAGTCCTGCCTGAGGCCGGCCTCCCCAGGACAGTTTTCACCGCACTCTCTCCCACTGTCCGGGGTATGACAAGCCTGTTAGGAGCACAGGAATCAAAGTCAGGCTGCGGGCACCGCCCCACGTGGAGGACGACTCCAGCCCGCCAGATGTTCCGAGTCACATTGGGGGAAGTGTTTGTGGTAGGATTCTGTTTGAAACTGATTGTTGATACTCTCATGAGACAGCTTGTGACAAATTGTATAATAAAAATGTTAAAAATAGCATATTTATTCCCTGGAAAAGCTGAGTTCCCACAATTCTGTGAGCTGGGAAAATTGCTAAACTTTTTGGACAAAAAGTAAATGCTGATTCTCTTATAACCCTTTCATTGCACATATGATTTTTCATTTTAATTTTTTCCCCTGAACTCCTAACAGTGCTCTAGCTAATTCTTTAAAAAACAAATAAATCAAATCATAATTTTGAAAAAAATTAAACAGCTAATAAACTGTACATATATTAATAAGTTAATTACGAAAAGTGAATTTTTCTAAAAATTCTACATTTGTACTAGTCCAGTCCACTAGAAATAATGTGATCTACAAACATAATTCACATATGTAATTTTGAATGGTCTAGTAGCCACACTGGAAAAAATAAAAAGAATCAAGTAAGATCAATTATGATATGCATAAATAATTTCATTTGATCCAAAGTATCCAAAATTATTTCAACATGAAAGCAGTGTAAAAAAAAGATATTTTACATTCCTTTTTCTGGCATAAAGGTTTAAAAATTCTCTATGTATTTTAAATTTACAGCACATTCTCAATTCAAATTAGCCCAATGCCACCTATTGCTAGTGGCTACATACTATACATCCAACCACGGCAAACATTTGAATGAAAATGAGGTAAAAATATCCTATCAAAACTTTATAAACCTTTATGAGGGTTTCCTGGGGACTTTGATATACAGAGCAGAGGTAGGATTTTCAGAGGCATAGATCTAGGCTGAGAATGTGGGATGAGGCATGAAGACACAGCAGGGAAATGCTTTATGTGGTTGTGACTGAGAAGGATTAGGATGATCAATGTTTGGAACATCTGGGTACTTTTGTTACTGTGAGCATGTCCAGTTGGGATCTAGGTCCTTGGTGAACTGAACAAAGAATTGAGCAAGACACACTGAAGTAACAGATAAAATACAGATTGATTGAAGGTGAGGTAGAGCAGAGTGGGCCCAGTGAGAAAAAGATGGAGGTAAAGATAGAGAGAGAGAGAGAGAAGCTCAAGCCCTGATGTCTGGAAATTCTTGTTTTACATGCTGAGTTGTGAGGCATTCTCTTCCCTAAACGGACCTGATTGAAGACCTTACCCAATTTTCCCCCACTGATTACTTTAAGAAACCTAATTAGAATACTGCCCACTTTACCCCCATTGGTCATTCTAAAATACCAAACCTGTGGCAGGAGTTGTCATGGTGATAAGTCCTCAGTAGCAGGAGTTGTCACGATAATGAAACTTATTGTAAACAGAGACAGAACTTGTCTCTTTGTCTTGTCTTCCAGCGGCTTCTTTCTATTACCCTGTCTCTACCTCTCTGTCCATGAACTCTCACCTAACACTTTCAGAGATTTCTAAAAGCACTTTTTACCAAAAGTGCTTTTGGCTGCAAGTAACACAAACTTAAGTTATAGAGAATTTCATGTGTCAGCTTGGCCGGGCCATGGTGCACAGATACTTGTTCAAACATTGTTGTGGATGTTCCCATGGAACATTTTTGAATGAGATTAATATTTAAATCAATAAACTTTGAATAAAGCACACTGCCTTCCAGATGTGGGCAAGACTCATCCAACCAGTTGAAGGTCTTAATAGACCAATGACTGACTGCCCCTAAACAAAAGACAATTATTTGTTATTATCATGATTCTCAACCCATATTAACTGTTCAAATTAAGAGGATTCACATGGTATTTTCATATGTGCATAGATCATGATTACTTACTCTTCTACTACCATCCCCTCCTTACTCCTCTCTCTCTCTCTCTCTCTCTCTCTCTCTCTCTCTCATGTCCCTGCCCCCTGCTGAGTCACTAACAGTCCTTCCTCTGCTTTCAGGTCAACTTTTTTTGTTTTTGATTGGTTCCAAGAATTTTTGGTCTTCAGAGAGAGATAAAAATCTCAAAGTCATTTAGAGATTATTTGCAGCAGGGAGCTATAGTGCAGGGTTCAAGGACAAGCAGCAGGGCTTAGTAAGAGCATTGACAATACCCACCACACAGATTTCCTGGAAGAGGGGGTGAATGGTATTGGGCATAGCACCTGGCACCAAGTAAGCCCTCCACACATTTTCTCCAGGTATTACGTGAGGTCACAGGTCTCTGAACCTTATTACACCTCCTCTTTGTGCTCAAGGCCCTGTGAGAATATGGGTACCTAAGCTATTCCAATCTACAAATTTCAGCCTTTCTCAGAGTGATATTTTCTGATACGAAGACATATTAACTCACTCTTGCCTTTTTTTATTGTTTTTCTTAATAAGAGTATAAAAATCATTATCCTCTATTAATTAAAGTCCAGATCCAAAGTCCTGGCATCAGGGTGGCTCCAGAATGTTCACCCAGGATATTTGGAGGCAACAATTCAACAAGAGGATTGGAAATTGTCTTGTTACTTGGGTTGCACTTTACATATCAAAAAAAGTAGCAAAGTTAACAACAACAAAACAGCTAATATCAGGTATCTCAGAATGGACATACCTGGGACCATTTGAGTAGCAAAATAAATAATGATGGCAATAAATTTTTAAAAAAGAGAATGCATTAGTTCTTACTACTATAAACATTTAATTGAATGAAGAAATAAATGGAGGGAAAAGGAAAACTCTTAAAGTAGAAGTAAAAATAATAAATGTAGGAGGAAATGTTGGCAAACTATAATAATAATTGCTTCAGGAAAAAATCACCAATGGATTCCAAAATTAGTAGGTGAATATACAATGAGAAGCAGAATATTTGTATAATTATACTTGACACATGTTATTAATAAAGGGGAAATATCACATTTATAATAAGGAAATCTGGCAGAATCACCTTAACCAAGTAATTACAGTTAACATTACCAGTAATAGTGCTAATTATGCCTCCTGATATGGTGTTATCAGAAGGACACACATACTGCTTCTATATTATCTTTGCCAAAAATAGATAACCTAAATCAGTGCTTCTTACTGGATTGATTTCCCTCCTATATCAAGGAAACATCCAAAAACTTCTGGAGACATTTTTTTTATTTATGCTTTAATGTTTTTAAATTTATTTGTAATTGGTGCATTATATTTATATGTAAAAGTGGAATTCATTGTGATGTGCTCATATATGCACACGAAATAATTTGGTTAATTTCCTTCTGAGTTCCTCCCCTTTCCCATCCCTCCTCCATCCCCTTTGTTCACCTTCCTCTACTCCACTGTTCCCCCTTCTATTTTCATAAGACTTACCTGCCCCCAGATTTTTTAAAAAATTCCTTCTCTCCACATATAAGCGAATTGAACATTCAACCCTTGACTTTTTGCATCTGCTTATTTTACTCAGCATGATGTTCTCCAGTTCCACCCATTTACCAGTAAATGACATAATTTCATTCTTTATGGTTGAGTAAAACTCCGTTGTGTATATATTTTCTTTACTCACCTATTGGGGGACACTGGGCTGATGCTATAACTTGCCTATTGTGAACTGTGCTTCTGTGAACATTGGCATGCAAGTTTCACTCTAGAATGCTGATTTTAGGGGTTTGTTGGTTTGTTTTTTATAAATACCAAGGAGTGGGATAGCTGGGTTCATTCCTTGTCTTCTGAGGAATCTCCAAAGTGCTTTCCAAGGTGGTTGTACTAATTCACTGTCCCAGCAACAATGTATAAGTGTACCTTTCCCCTCATATCCTTGCCAATATTTATCATTACTTATATTTTTGATTGCCATTCTAACTGGAATGAGAGATGAAATCTCAGTGTAATTCTGATTTGCATTTCTATGATTGCTAAGGATGTTGAATATTTTTTCACATATTTATTGGCCACTTACATTTCTTTTGAGAAATGTGTGTTTAGTTCATTTGCCCATTTATTGACTGGGTTATTTATGAGGTTTTTGTTGTTAAGTGTGTTGAGTTCTCTACATATTCTGGTTACTTGCTGGAAGAGTAGCTGGTGAAGATTTTTTCCCATTCTGCAGGCTCTTTCTTTATCCTCTTAATAGTTTCCTTTCCTTTAAAAGTTGTGCACAAGATTTTAACTTAAAGCCATCTCACTTATTGATTCTTGGTTTTGTTTCTTCAGCATCAGGAGTCTTATTAAAGTCAGTATCTGATCCAGTATGTTGGAGAGTAGGTTCTATGTTGTCTTCTAGTGATTGCAGTGGTTCTTGCTTAATTCCTAGGTCTTTGATCTATTTTGAGTTGATTTTTGTGCAGGGTGAGAGAGAGGGATCAAGTTTCATTTTTCTACATATGGATATACAGTTTTCCTAGCATCATTTTTTTTTAAATACTCTTTCTGGAGATATTCTTGATTCTCAAGACTGGAGTACATAAATGCCAAGGATGCTGTTGGCATGCAGTCAATGACATGCAGAGGACATCCTCCTACCACAAAGAATTATTTGACCAAAATATAAATAGTGCTGAAATTGAGAGGCTCTGCCTTAGATTTAATCCTGAGGAAACATCAGATCAGCTCAAATTGAGGGACAGTGTACATTTCAACTGATCAACCCTTTTAAAAAATATAGATGATAAAGAAAGACAGAAGAGCTGTTCAAGCTAAAGAAGACCACAGCGGCCACTGAATAAATGGCCACTGAATAAATGCAGTGTGTGATATTGGCTGGAGCCTGGATGCGGAAAAGAACTGTAGTGGAACAACTGACAAAATTTGAATAAGGTTCTGGAGACTAGATAATAAAGTTATAACAGTGTTAATTTCCTGACTTTGATCATTGTACTATGAAGATGTAAGATGTTAACATTTGGGGAAACTGGGTGAACAGTAGAAAAGTGTTCTTTGTACTAGTTTTTGTAATTTATTTGACAGCCTGAAATTATTTAAAAATTAAAAAAATAATGAACAGAAAATATTTTTAAAATAAAGGAGTGAAAGGAAATAAATAGACAAAGGACTTGAGAGAACATGACAAGATAGTCAAATAAGACAGAACATAATATGAGAACTTTCCTAAAATTAAAAACAAAAACAGATTTGAATTTAGATATTGAATGAACACCTATCCTGAGAATGTTGATTCTAGGGTATCAATATTCTAGAATATATCCAAGATGTAATCTAGAAAACTCATTCAAATTTAAAGAAAAAGAAGATATTCCTTGAAAATATAGAGGAGAGGAATGTGTGATCTACAAGGTTAGGGAAATTAAATTATTATAATTTTTGACATTAATGTTCTTTGAAAGAAAACTGTGGAGTAACATATCTAAGATTGCCAAGGAAACAAGTGTAAACCAAAGATTTTTTTAAATTTTTTTATATATTTTATTTTTTAGTTATTGGTGGACACAACATCTTTGTTTGTATGTGGTGCTGAGGCTCGAACCCGGGCCACATGCATGCCAGGAGAGCACGCTACCGCTTGAGCCACATCCCCAGCCCCAAACCAAAGATTTTATATCCAGCATAATCTTCGAGTTACATGGGCACAGAGAGAACCCAGGGAATATTGTGTTCATGAATCCCTCCTGAGAAATCTGTAAAGTGAGTTTCATATGAAAAAGCAATGATGCAAATATTGACTGATATAATGATTGTTGCAAGCATCAAGCATGTCAGCTCCCTAGAAGTAAGAAAGAATGCTTGTGGCTGTGCCCTCTGATAGTATAACTACTGAGTAATTGTTTAAAGTGGAGAGGGGGAATAATTTCATTGATCCTATTAGAATTGGTCTTAATATTGTTCTTCTGTTATGTGTATTATATGGAACAGAATAAATAAATCATTATGAGATATTCAATTCTATCCTTCCCTTTGTTCTTGTGAATCCGGATTCTTTATAGGGAAGAAGGTGACACTGAAGTAATAAAAGATAAAAATCAAAACTGAATGGAATTAATACAAACCCATGAGGTACTTTATCTTATTTTATTTAAAGACATATCTACTGCAAAGACCTAGAAATAACCTACACAATAGCAATGAGCATTACTAGCATCCACATTGTGGTCTTGCGATCCCATTCATCACCACAAGGGGCCAGGTCTTGTAGTGACGCCAGGCGTAAGACAGGCAATGAACAAGACCCTGGAATGTCTGTCACACAGATGGCAAAGACACTGTTAACAACTACTAGAATTATGCCTAAAGGATTCAGGAATCAACTTTAAGAGGTGCTCCCTGGCCCAAGATGGAAAATTTTGAGTTAGTAGGATAATTGCAATGAAATAAAATTCATCAAATATGTTTAAGTCCATGGTTTCATAACAATATGAACAGTAATGACTAATTTGGGAGGATGATGAGAAACCAAATCATTATCCTAAAGAATCAAGCATTTATCCTCCCTTAGTTATATGAATTGTTCCATTGTATAACCAAATATTGAACAAGGAGACAAGTCTGTATGAAAGTAATCCAAGCAATAAATGAAAAAGAAATGATAGAATTAGAATGTCACCACTTTGCAACATCCAATGAGTGACTATAGGCATAAGCATCAAAAGTTTCTAAAATCACAAGAAGAGAGGCAACTAGATATTATGTGCCTCTATTGTCTTTAAAAACACCTCCTATAGATTTGAGAAGGGGATGGAACCAGAGTCTGACCTCATCTCTAGATGTAGTTTCCAACTTGCAGGAAATATAAAGACTAGAGAGACAAGTCCGGTTCCTTAAGAGGAAGAGAAGGGTTGGGATTGTTTTGGGGCATCTGGGGTGACTGGTGATTGAAGTTCTGTTAATGACCCTGGAGGGCTTGACTTTATAATAATTCACTAAGCTATACATTGTTTTGTGTGGTTTTCTGTATTAGTGTTTTATCTTACAACAAAATTAAAAAGAAAAGATAAAGAAGACAAAACAACCACAAATTCAAGTAAATATTTCCATAACTGTTCAGTTTGGGAAAGCAATGCTTCACAGAAGCCCTGGGTTGATTTAACAGAAAATTCACTTCCAGGGACTTGGGGTTAAATTTCCTCCAATTTATTGTAACCTTTCATGAGCAGTAGGGTTATTTTTAAAAAATAAGTAAACAAAACTGTGATAAGCTTTGTCCCTTGGCCTTGCAGAAGTGGTGAGAAAATAAAGTTATGTGTTTTCTCTTGCAAAGGCATTGCTTAATATTACCTAAAACATCTGTAATGTATCAGGGCAATGGTTTCTATGATACATGACTCTGGATTGTTTATTTATGGTACCTATTATTTTATATCACCTAGGTGGAATCTTTTGGACATATGGATGCTTGTATATGGATGCTTGCGCCATAGTACATGGAGATGGTGCCTTGCATACAGAAGGTATTCAATAAATGCTGGTCTTTTGAAATGTAGGTGAATAAATCAGACTGGGACATATTGAATTGCTCCATGAATATGCAAACATCTAAGTCTATACAGTGGGTTTCATGCTGTTAATATATTTAGAGAGAAAGGTCTTCATCAAAAAGTCAAAAATGCTCAAAATGTCAGTCTTCTATATTAATTTCCTATGTCATCATGGCTTTATTACTTTTTAAAAATTTTTTTAGTTGTAGATGGACACAATACCTTTATTTTATTTGTTTATTTTTATGTGGTGCCGGGGATCGAATCCAGTGCCTCACACATGCCAGGCAAGTGCTCTACTACTGAGCCACAACCCCAGCCCCTCATCATGGCTTTAAATAAACAGATAACTACCAAGTTTATATCTGCTGTCCAGATTTCTCATCCTTAAACTCCACATATATATTCGGCCTGCTGGACAGCTCTGCTTGGATAGCTAATATACTTTTCTAACTTCTTAAGTTCCAAAAAAAAATTCCTGATGTCCACCTCTACAAACTTTCTCCACCCACAGTTTTTTTTTTTTTTAATTTTAATATTTATTTATTTATTTATTTTTAGTTTTCGGCAGACACAACATCTTTGTTTGTATGTGGTGCTGAGGATCGAACCCGGGCCGCATGCATGCCAGGCAACCGCGCTACTGCTTGAGCCACATCCCCAGCCCTCCACCCACAGTTTCCCCATCTTAATAAATGCTTACTTCTTCCTTCCAATTGCTTTGATCTCCAATCTTGGATCCTCTTGTAGGCTCTCTACTTTCTCAAGCCATTGCCAATCCATCAGCAAATTCTTTTGTTTCTACTTTCAAAATATATTCAGAAATCTGACTGTTTCTTATGACATAAACCACTACCACTGTGGTTCAAGCTGCCATCATTTTCTTTTATTTCAGTGTAACTTCAAACGTATAAAGTTTCCATAATAATGCAAAGAACCTCCAAATCCCCCTTACCCAGATGCATCAATGTGTTACATTTTCCTCTAATTGCTTTATCATTCTCTCTCATATTTTTTTCTTCTCTCAAATACTTACGCAAACACACCCACACAAACACACTCAAATACATGCACACACATTTTCTACTGAACCTTGATCACTTGATTAAAGTAGTAGCTATGTGATTTTTCAATGTTATTTCTCTCCCCTTATAATCAGTATATTCTTTATGGGGAGATGTTTTAAAACTATATAAATACGTTTTTCCTCACTAAATTTCAAGCAATGATTTTAGTTCCCATTGATGACTTTCTAATTCCACCATTCCTTCTACCTGTATTAGTTGCCAGTATTCTATATAGAAGAGCTTTCTCTTCTCCGTCATTTATTAATAAATTATGTAATTATTTATATCAGTATGAACTCGTGGACTCTTATCTTATTCAATATCTTATAAGATACCTTATAAGATATAAGATATATAATTAATTACAAATTAATTTTTGTGTGTGGTATGAGTTCAAGTTCCAACTTGTTCCCTTCTTCACCGGCTTTGGGTTTTTGACTCCAGTATCACCTTCACAGTGAGGCCTTCCCCTAATATTTTGTATAAAATTCAGAATGTTGCTCAGTGGTAGCGCACTTGCCTGGCAAGCAAAAGGCCCTAAGTTCAGTTGCTAGTGCCACAAAATTTTTTTAAAAAAGCAGAAACAATACAACCTCCTTCTCTCTCAGTATTACCGCTGGCACCCTCCCCATCTCCCTTTCTTGCTTTAGTTGTCTTGATAACAATTACCACCACCTATTATCAGTTGAATATTATTTTATATATTGTCTACCTATTTCCACTGGGAAAAAAAATAAATGCATAAAGGCAAGAGTTTTTGTGCTTTGTCCATTGCTCTCTCCCCAGTGTGAGAAGAGGGCCTAGCAGTCAGAAGATGCTTGTTACACATCTGTGTGAAGATGATTGAATAAATATGGGTCATTCCTCTTGCTTGGCAGGTCTATATTTAAGCCACAGATACAAATTCAATGATGGAACTAACTTCTCCTAATTAGAGATCAGGCAATAAGATAGGTTTCCCACACTCCTACAGTGAGTCCTTTTGAACCTATGTCCTTTTGTCCCCCAAATGGACAACAGTTGTAATAAGCTTCATTCTACTGTCCAGCTCTAAATTTATATGGTAATTTAAACACAGTTATACTACAAAGTGCATGGGCTGTGGCATTTGGCAAAAAAAAAAACTTCCTATGTTAACTACTCTGTTTTTTGTTTTGTTTTGTTTTTTAAAAACAATTCTGAGCCTCAATTTTCTTGTCTAGAGAAGATGATAAGGGCCATTATCCAGACTTATTATTTAAGACTAGATAAAGCTGAGAGTGACAGAAAAATTCTAAATCATGTAAGTTCAAACAGATGAGAATTTTGTTTATCTTATGTAGGGATTTTTTAATTTTTAATTTTGTTTATCTTAGGGAGGGAGTTTGGTGCATGCCGCAGTCTGGCTGGGCACAAAATAACCGAGCCACCACACAAACTTGTAGATTCCAACAGTAACTCTTTATTCCCGACTATCACCTGCTCTACACGCACGTTCTGGGAAAAAATACACTCCCTCCACAGGGCTCTGCGTACCAATTCTCTCAGAACCCCGGGAGAACTCAATGGGAACTCAAGGAGAGGGCACCTGAGGCAGCAGGATACGCCCTATTCCCAGCTGATCCACCCTAAACCTGGAGCCACCCTAATCCCTGAGCAGGGTCATCTTTCTGAACAATTTCACCCCAAAAATGCCACGCGTCATTTCCAACTTGGCTATGACTCTCAGCAGGTGCAGTGGGTTGGCATGCTATGCCTGTAGGGAGCAAAGCTCCTTTCATCTTGGGATTCTGTTCTTAGTATCCTTCGTTCCCAATGTCACCTGAAATTCCAATAAAGTTGCTCCTGTTCCAGCTGCTATTCTATCCTCCAGTCAGCAGCAAGGAGAAAAGAAGCAGAGAAAAAAATGTCCCAAAGTCAAGGACCAAAAAGGAAGTCATGAATGTGTAGGAGAGACCATTGGTGTAGAGGGAGGGGAAGAGAAAAAGGGAGTAGAATTGACCCAATCATGTTACATGTGGGTTTGAATAGGCTACAGTGAAACCCACTGTTCTGTATAGTTAATAGGCCTCAATAAAGAAAGTCTCAAAGTCCACTCCAAAAATTTTATCTCAATAACCAGAACTTAGGTAAAAGACTTCATACAAGGTGGCTAGAAAATGTAGTGTTTATTCTTCATGGCTATCGATCCAGCTTAAAATTTCATTACCATAGAAGAAAAGAGAACAAATAATATTTGGGGCTAAACAGTAGCTTTCTACTCTAGCTATAAATGTTCAATGTTTATGGGATTCATGATGTCTAAAATTAAACAGTTAGCTATCTTCCTCCTTTTTCTGAATTAAATCATCTCTTGTTCTTTCCCTTTGATAAAAACAAGTCAACATTCTTTAATCCATTTCTTTTGGCTCTTATTTCTTACACATTTCTGCTGTATTTTACTAAATCTTTTCAGTCTTCCCCAGCTATTATAGGTGGGGATGAAATCTAAACCTACAAATCTAAACTGAGCTGTTGTTGGTGATGCTAAGCTATTGATACCTGTTCTTAAGTGGCCTGTCATCAGGACAGGGGTATCCTAATATAAAAACCATCTGGATAGCTGATTTTAAATTGTATTGCTTAAATCAACACAATTCCTTGAGATAAGATGTAATACAGTGAATGTACAGTATTTGATTTGTATCTGTTCTTATACCTCTAGCTCTTTGCTCACTGTTGAATATAAATTAGGGTTCTAGGATGTCACTAACTGTCCCTAAAAGATAAAAAATTTAATGTTTTAATTTTTAATTTTTTTTTGTAGATGGACACAATACCTTTATTTTATTTATTTATCTTTACATGGTGCTGAGGATCGAACCCAGGGCCTCACCCATGCTAGGTGAACGCTTTACCACTGAGCCACAATACCAGCCCCTCAATATTTTAATTTTAACTGGAGAAGTTCTTTTTAAAATAAATTCTTATAAATATATCTCAAAAAGATTCTAACACAATTGTAGTTTGTGTGTGTTTGTGTGTGGGGCTGTTTATAAACGAATGGTCTACATCATCCTTCAGTCGTTGAGAATCAATTAGGAGGAGATGAGTGTTATTGATTATGAAAGGGGTTGGCAAACACTTCAGTAATTCCAGCTATATATCAGGGTCTGGTTGCCTAGCAACTCAACCCAAACCAGGACAAGCTCTGCCAGTATTTCCCCAAGAATCTGCAACTAAAAGAAGCAGAGCTAATGATTAAAAGTCAAGAAACCAATGTGCAGATTTATAAATAAAACATAAGTGAGCAAACTGCCATCAGACCCTCAACATGTTGGGAGCCCTGAGGGCAGAGGGGGCAGAACTGACAAGGAGGTGAGATCACTGGGTCTGCTTCCAGGACAAGACAGTGGGTTTGATTTCGCAACCACTGCCCCCACACAGCCATGCCTTTCCCACTTCACTGTTGCTATTGTCTTTGCATTTCACCTTCTTTTCCCTGGCTTTCCCCTCAGTTCCTGTTTTAAAAATAGTTTTTCCTGCATTTTATTAAAAATTCCATTCTTACTTCCACCTTGATGTACCTCTCCTGCTGCAGTGGTTCTCAGATGGGGGCCATGCTTGCCCCCCAGGAGACAACTGGCAATGTCTGGAGATATTTTTGATCATCCCGGCTGGCTGGGGATAGTGCTACCAGGATCTAGTGAGTAGAGACCAGGGGTACTCTATTCAGCTTGGCACAAACGTCACACTATGTGTATGAGTCAGCTCCCAATGACAAAAATTTATCTGGCCCTAGATATCAACAGTTCCAGGATTGGCAAACCCTGGTCTAATACATGTATTCCCAACAAGGACAGTAAGTTAAAAATTAAACGGTCTGTGGCTGGACCCTAATTGATAAAATCTTATTCCTTAGTTCCTTCGTGCTTAATTTCCTGGGGAAGAGTAGTGGCAATTAGGGGGAAAAAGTCTAAAAGGTCTTCTTATGGGAGCAATAATGGAAAAAAAATAAAAAGGTTGAGAAGCACTGATCTGATGCTAGAAACCTTTTAGAGTGAAGAGTCAGTTGTGTTAAACTCTTGTAAAAATGCACGGTTGCAATTCAGCAAAAGTTGGTTCTTGGCATTGATAAACAACCAAGCTCCAGAATTAAACATGAGTTCAAAATAGTTTAATCCTGATTTTCCTGAGGAGAAGGGCAGAGGGGCCAACCATTATTCAGTGATCTGATCATTCTTTGAGAAAAGCATGCACTCTTTCAGAGCCCCAAAAGCACTTTAAGATGTCTTGGGCCAATATCTTAATGATACCCAGTGACTTAGAAGAATTAATGTGCCTTTAAATGATGAGTTTTTATGTTCTCCCCAAAGGCCCTAATTTGTTTGGTAGTTGAGTACTGTAATGTTTGAAACAAAGGCAACATTTAAGGCAACATTTTGAAATCATCCCATTCCCATCACTGAAAATAAAAAAGGTCTTCTTTCTTAACTTGGCAGGTTTCTTTTTATTTAAGGGTATGTCTCCTATTCAAAGGTTTAAAGTCACATATCTTTCTGGGACATTTAATTCTACCCTGGGTTTTAGAAAACTCTTGTTATAAAATGTGCATATATGTTATATAACACACACACAAACACACACACATATTCACAACTCCAGACTCTAGATCAATAACTTCTGTTTGCTCTAACCAGTTAACATGTTTTTATTATTAATACAAATTTTTATCAAACCTGGTTGGAATCCCTTGAGATATTAAAGTTTTACTAAGGGAACATGGTGGATGGCAAGAATGTGCAAAACTTGGCAGGCTTTCAGCTTGATATTCTTTCTTGGAGGCTGTTTGGTTTCACCCAGCTCTCCCACTCTGTGCCTGGGAACAGTCTCAAGGGACAGTTTACTCCAGGAGAGAAAACTTCAAGATTCCTCAGGAGGTGGAGCCCATAGCCTCTACTGGCCTCTAATTGGTGAGAGGTCAAAACTTAAAATCAGAAAATACTCTTGCAACATTGAGGACAAAGTGTGGGGCCTTGTTGGTCAGAGTAATTAAGTGGAGGTCGTTCCAAGAATGTGGCCCCCTGGATCCACACAGCTGCAGAAGGCTTGGGAAGAGAGGCACTTCACTTCCTGTAACTGTGGGCTGCTCCATTGGGACTTCCTGTCACAGGCTGTCCTGAAGGATCCAACAATTTCCCCCACCCCCGCTAATGTTTCCTCTTACCAGTTTGCATTATCTTTAAACAAAAGAATAAGGGGAGAGTGAGCTCACTTGACATTGATGCCAAAAAAGATACTACAGAACTATTTTCTAAATGAAATCACATGTTTCAGAAAATTTTATTAAGTAACTTTGGTTATAGCATTAAAAATAAAATGAGGCAGGAACGGGAAAGAGAGAAAGAACTTTATGAAGCCAAAATAGAAGTTTTATTGGTTTCAGTTCCAAAAATAAAATCTCTAGATGCAGTTCTATGGATATGGTTCAACTTATTGTGACAATGTAGCTTGTTTTTAAGAGCATACAGTATTATCATTTTAAACTTGTTCTAGTGTTCCAACAGAGGAAATTATTTTGATATTGTGAAAGCTGGCTTTTCTGAGTCCTTTGAAAACAACTTGCTAGAGATGAAGTTTTTTAAACTTTAATGTCACAAACATTAATGTTTATTTAATAGTACATGGAATATGTATAGTCTTTCCTGAACAAATACATGATCTAAGGGTCTAGAATGGCAATCTCATAAGCCAATTGTAATGGCATAAATAAAGTGGATGTGTAATTTTGTAGTCTTATCTCTTCTTGCTTCCCAGTTAAAGTGCAACCAAGAGAAATTTCATATTTTATATTGGCAATGTGAATCATGCACAAAAAGAAGTTTTCTGGCCCAAAAGCTCAAAGTTATTTATAATGCCTTAAATGTATGGCATGTTGTAAGTTTTCAAACACTTTCTTCACATGTATTGTCTCATTGATTTTCTCAACAATCCATCATGTAGACCTGACAAAGATTATATAATAGATCTGGATCTCATACACAGTTTTGGGTGGAAGAACAAAACTTGCCTATAAATTCCATTAATTTCTGACTCTGAGTTTGTGGAAGTAATTAACTTTCTGGCCTCTGCTAGCATATAATTTTCAAAAAGCATCTCTTCTAGGTATAGAATCACAGCGTACCTTGGGTAAGAAAACTACACAAAGCCTCTTCCTCTAAGTGCAAGACTTGGGGTGCAGGTCACAACCAACAAGGCTGTTTACAATCCTCCTGTCGACCTGGGCATCTCCCTCATCTTGCCAGAGTAGGTGTCAGGGTACTTGAATACTCTGAAGTTCCAAGACTTCAGGAAAGGTGGGAGAGCAGGCACACAGCTTCTGCATGTCCACAAACATTGCCATAGTTGAGGTCCTTTGTTCTCATCTGTGTATCTCCTGAAAGCCTGGTGGCTTTCTACTATTTCTGTGACATCCTTGGGGAACAGGGACGCTAGCTCAGAAACATGTGATTCCTTCCCCCAGATGCACCATGCAGCCACTTTCCCTCAGAGCTTCCAGAAAGAGTTGTATAGGTGGCTCTCATATTCTTAGACCTCAGCTCCATCTCTCACCCTCACCTGATTTCTCTCTTCTTTTTCTACCCACATGTAGGACAGGAATCTATTCCGGGGAGGGAGATAGAGAGGGGAGAAACACTTTCCCAGACAAAGCAGACCTGCTTCTGTGCCCCTTCTGTTTCAGCCTGCTACAAATTGACAGGGGACCATGAGAAGAGGGTTGACCACTTTCTTGAAGAAAGAGAAGAAAAAAAAGAAAAAAGGAAAGAATACAATGTGGAGAAAATCAGCCACCCACCATTGCTCGTTTTTTTTTTTTTTTAATAAAAAATAAACTGCTATAAAAGTTGGAATCAGTATAAGCCTGAGCGCAGATTCTGCTGGCTCTTTTACATCACAGCATGATAAAGCAAGATAGGAATTAAATTACCAGAAAAAAAGGACAGGCCAAGTCTGGCCCCGGTTTTGAATGGACTATCAGATCAACGCAGTGAAAGAGAATGAAGTTGCTTCATTTTCCATTCTCAACTCTATCAGATAAAAGATTTTCTCTTGGGAGCCATGGAATCCAACACTTCCAATGATCTCTGACAGACTGTCAGGCAGATTGTCAGGCAGTGAAGCTCTCTGGGAAAGTGAAGCTAGATAGCTAACCTGGGTGCGTATACCTGGCTATCTCACGGCTCTTTTCCCATATGCTGAGCTTACTGAAGGCCTGGCATTCTCAGAAGAGCTGTTTGATGTATTCCCTTCCTAAAGGAGAGTGATATGTGCTTTGGAATACATAGGAAGGCTTTCTATCCTGATGGAGGAGGAATAGTGCTCTTGGGAGGGGGTCAGGGAAAATGACCTCTCCAGGAAAGAAGTGCCACCTATGGTGACACCTGAAGGCTGAATAGCAGTTAACAGGGAGAAGAGTTTGAGGGAGAAAGTAAAGAATCTACAAAAGGCCAATGGGTGAGAAGACTTGGCTTGTTGAGTGGAAGGTAGTTTGCTATTGCTGGAGCAGAAAGTGCAAGGGAGACAAGGTATAGGATTGGGGAAAGGGGTTGAAAAATGAAGGTAGAGAGGTGAGCACCAGTTGTGTTGGCTGTTCATAACAGAAAATCCAAAAAATAGGATTAAAACAAGACAGGCATTAGTGTTTCACTCATCATAAGTAAGAAGTGGCCAGATACTTGCTGGCATTGACTGGGTAGATCAATGTCATCGAGGCCAAGATCTTAGTAAGTCTCTTGGCCCTTCTTTCGTGGCTCAGGTCAGCCCTTCCATTTTTTTCAGAAAGAGAAAAAATGACACATACTTGTTGAGTTTGACTTTTAGGGAGTTTTCCTGGAAGCTTCACTCTAAAACTTCATGGCCCAGTAAGCTGTCACAATGGAGGACTATTTTTCTCCCAGGCATCTAGGGATTCACTTTGCTTGGATAAATTTTACACAAATTTCTACTGTCCTAGGTCAATATCTGTGGCCAATGCACTGACTGGCACAATCCAGGCCCTTGTTATGATTCCTCAACTACAGCAGGAATCTCTGATGTAATGCCATCCCGCCAGGCCTTTGTTAAGAGACTTCCAAGACTTTCTGTTACTTGAAGGCTGGCATTAGGGATTGTCCTCCAATATGCCTCCAATTAAACTCAACAACAAAAAATTATATTAAGTACCTACCATATGAATCCAAATTAATCACTAACAACTCCCCCTTTCAAGCTCTGTGTTCAGACAGACTGGACTAGTTGATGTTCCCCAAATAAACATGGTCATTTCCATCCCTGTTCTTGTCCCCCCTGATTCTTTCATTTATCCTATGCACCTTACCTTCTTGATTCTAGTGTGCCCTCAGGACCCTGCTCAATTCCATACTTTCCCTGGGTGATGTAATGCACATTAACTTATGAGGACTCCTTCCTCCTTTAAATTTGCAACACTCATTGTCCAACAACTCTCAAATAGCAACTAGAAATGAGCCGCCTTTTTGCTACTTGTTAATAATGTCATTGAACTTTTGTTCTCAGTTTCCACATGAGCATTTTCTATTTCATCTTTGCGTCTTCCACATAAAACCTTCAGATATGTTTGATGTTGAAGGAAGAAAACCAACAAATGAGTGAGAGATCAAAACTTAACTGCTTTGGATAGGTTCAACTGCAAATTTAAGATCATTGAGAAGCTTCCTTGAGTTGAACTTGTTCATTGTCTGCAGAACTATGCGGTCAACTTTCCACTGAGATACAAATTCAAACACATTGGAAAGAGTTAGACTCTAACACTTCCAGATCTTCTGTATATTTGTTACAATCACTTTCTTCTGCAGATGAAGAAATTTTCATAGAACCTTAAACAAATATTATTCAGGGTACTAAATAGGTGTTAATAACATGAGAGTCTCAGCAGGTTGCATCTGTTCAAGTAAATGGAGCATATGCAATTGCTAAATTACTTATTGAAATAGAAGAAATTCAGATTACACAGTTTCTATTTAATTCTGATACATAGCAAGTGGATGTCTTCAGAAAAATAATGGTTGATTGCCAAGTATAATTACACCTAAGTAGTAGTCAAATTGTCTAAGCAAATAAAACTCATAAAACTCTGGAGAGTTAATCTTGAATATAGAAAACATTCAAGTTAGACTTCTGTTGTACAAGTGCTCAATCAAGCTTTATGGCATAATTCTCAAAAAAAAAATTCTCAAAATATACAAAGCAGGCCTTTGACTTTTAGTAAAAAGCAATGAGGATCCAAAGCCTGTGATAGTATTTGCTTTAGGAGACAACAATTAAGTGCGAGGTGGATATGCAAGATTTGCTTTTGAGATGTGGTATTTGAAGAGAAATTAAAATTCTTTCCTAGGCCTGTTGGCATTTAATATATATGGACTTGTTTTTAAGTACAGAAAAATTTCTGTCATGAATCATGCCTGGAATAATTTTTTGAAAATAGAGAATATTTTGCTTTCCTACTTCAAATAATTTTGTTCAACAAGACTAGCACACACGCTACAAACTAATGTCAAAATCTTTCACAATGTGAATTAACCTCAGCATCTCTACTCTTCCTGGAACTGGGTCAAAATTTACCTTGAGGCTTTTTATCCTGCCTCTGGATAGCAGCTTGAGGCCCAGAGTTATCCAAGCCCTGTTAGCAGCACAAAATGGAGCTGACAGCAAAATGTGTCTCCCCTGGGATCAGTGGTCACCTCCCCTGCTGCTTTCTGTTTGCTTGACTCAAGAATCCTAACTCTGGACTGTTCTTTGTCCCGTTCCACCTCCTGTGACTACCTACCATCTCTGGAAATACTTGTCCTCCTGCTCCAACTAAACTCCTTCAAACTGTTCTCTTTTCTGTTTTGATCTACAAGGATGTCAAGGACCCCCTCATTACCTATGTAAGCTGGACTTCTGGCTCATCTTGACCCAAGTCTCTCCTTCCCATCCAACATGTGCCCTCATGTGACATTTAATTAATGAGCCCTCCAATGTCCACCTTTCCCTCCTAGTGAATTTGAAACACAGGATTATTAAACATAGATGTGGAATCATATTTATCCTATGGAATCAGGATTGGAAATTGGTAGGTAAACTGAAAAGTTAATTAAAGCATAAAATCATAAAAATCATATTGTATATCCTAAACCTTTTATTTTAACTAAAAGCATTTTAGCATATAGAGGAAGGGCCAAGTTCTTTTTAGGAAGGCCCAAGTTCTCTCTGATTAGACTTCTGAGTGTGTTTATAGTGTATTATCTATATTTTCTAGGTTTGGTTTCTTTATAGTAGAGGGAGAATTTGCAGATGCTTTTAAATCTAAATTATCATGATTTTTTAATCTTTTAAAGTATTCTTGCCTATACTTAAATTGATTGCAACTTAAGTCTGTGTAATACTTTGCTTTTATCAAGTCTTTCCAAAGTATTTGACTTGGTTTTTATAGGCACAGCTCTCTTTATACACTCATACATCATCAATTTATATAACACACATAATGGCATACAATTATTGTAAATAACAAAACTATAAACAGGTTTAGGAACAAATGCAATTGATTCTTGGTAAATGCATAACTCAACTGGTAGGAGTTAAGATTAAAAAAGAGAGAGAGAGAGAGTACCCTTTGTACTTACCTATGCATACCTGTGCCTCTCTTCTCTGCCCTCCCCCTTGTCACTATGAATCAATCAACAATTCACACCCCTGTCTGTAGCCAACCGCCCACTTGGATCCTGAATCCCATCTATTTTTGTCACACACAGAAAGATGGCTTGCCTGCCATTATTTCCTTTCCCTGGGATATCATCAGTTTTCCCCTTTACCCTTACCATTTCCATCAGCATTCAAGACTACTGGACTTTTTCCCATCTTGAGGAAAAAAATCTCTTTTGATGCCATACCTCATAACAGCAATTTCCCAAGTTTCCACTCCTCTTGATGAAGTTATCTGTACTTGTTGCCTCCCATTTCTTTCTTGAACCTTCTGCAATCAAGCTTTTGCTCCTATATTCCACCCAAACTTTTATTTTCAAGGCGACCAGTGACTTCTGCATGACTATTAATTCCTGTTCTCATCTTGTTTATCAGCATCATTTAACAAAGCTGTTACTGCCTTTCTCCTGCTTTGTTTCTAGAACAATCTTTAGTTTTACTGTCATATCAGAGGTTGATATTTCTTAGGTTCCTTTGTTAATGGCGTCTTACCTCTCTGACCCCTACATGTTGGGATGGCATAGTCTGAGGTACCTATACTTTATACTCAATCCTGGGATGATTCCATGAATTTAAATGTATGTATATAAACTGATGGCTTCTTGGTTTGTATCTCCAGCTTTGATTCTCTTCCTTGTATTCTAGAAAAATGCCTCTAAATTTACTTACACAACAAAGGGCATCTCAAGCTCAATATAGTCAGTTCTGCCACAACAGTTTGTTTGCAATTGTGAATTTGTTCCAACATGGTGAACACAACAGTGAATACTTTGGGCATTGCACAAATTTCACTTTTGCTACAAGCAGTTTCACCTGTGAGAGACATTAGGTGAATGCAGAAGACTTCACCCAGGTGAGCCATGTAGGAAAACACAAAATTTTCACATGCATACATCCACCAAATATCTCAGTTTATGTTTATGTTGGGATTCCTACAAAGCTGTGTGATTCTGGGATTCTAGGTCTCTCCTGAGCATGATATTCTCAAGGTTAAAGAGTTTCTGTTTCCTCAACTGTACCTCATATAGGATGTTTTCCAAGACCCTTAATCACACATGTGCCTTGTTTCACATGGATTCTGTTTTGTCAAAGCCCACTTAAAAATGTGATACAGTGGACTGTCCAGTACAATGTCCAGAATGAAGGTAATACTCCAGATATGGTGCTTTCAGAGCAGAGATCTGAAGCAAGGCCTCCTTTTACTTCCATGTTGTATTCCAATGGTGCAGCCTAGTAAGCTATTTTCCTGTTTCAGTATTAGTTCAAGGCTTTTTCACATGAATGCCTAATTAATTCATCCGTGAATCATGTATTCTGAGTTACACAATTGATTAAACCTAAATATAGGATTTGACATTTATTTATGTTCAATTTATCTTAGCATTCCCCAAAGCATCTAGCATAGTCAATAAATATTATTGAGTTGATTTTCACTTTGCTTTAGGCTGTCAACAAAACTTAACAAAAAAATTTTACATTCTATAATAACTTGAACTGTCCTTTAAAAAGTGATTTGAGATGAGAATCTTGATTCCACATTTCCTCTCACCTGTGTGCTTTCTATATATCAGGCAAATATCCTAGTTCTGTATCCAGGAAATGATATCAATCTGGTATTTGCCACTAGCTTTCTCCACTAGTGCGTAAAAGGTGCCCTGTTAACAATAGTGCTGATCAAGTAAAGATCATGGACCACACTAAAAACAAAAATGGGGTCTTTAATGTGTAGTTTCTAAAACCATTACAAATAATAACATAGTCCTTCCATGGAAAGATAGCTGATGCAAACCCTCCCTGGAGTAGGAGATGCCAAATTCCTGAAGTACTTTATCAGTTACTATCTGGTCTAGGACTCTATTAATTTGAAGTGCAGAGTTGAAATCTCAAGTTTCAATTAGGGCTATTTTGCTTTTTTTAAAAGAATTTTAAACTGGGCACTTTAGTGAACACCTGTAATCCCAGTGGCTCTGGAGGCTGAGGCAGGAGGGTAGTGAGTTCAAAGCCAGTCTCAGAGAAAGCGAGGTGCTAAGCAACTCAGTGAGACTCTGTCTCTAGATAAAATACAAATAGGGTTGGGGATATGACTCAGTGGTCAAGTGCCCCTGAGTTCAATCTCCTGTACCTCCCCCTGCAAAAAAATTAAAATTAAATTGTTAATTTAAAAAATGTAAGAAAGAATTTCTAAATTAAATTTTTCAAGGCTATTTCGGTGATCCCACAAGGGAAAGACCCTTGGCTAAAGGAACACACTCCAAGAGCCAGAAGCCAGTGTGCTTCCTTGTCACTGATTGTCCTTTTCACTCTGGAAGCCACACCCAGTCCTGGGAGGCTGGGGAAATCCTTCCACAGGTGACTCAGCGCCTCCCCTCCCCCTCAGCAGATGGAGGATGAGGAAGGAGGTGGAGCCAGGAGGGAAATGGGGCTCCAATGATTGTATTTTCCAGCATTTTTTTTTCCTTTTGATTCTGTGCTTTTGAAAAACTGTAGGAGCGGCTGCATGTAAATAAACCTAATAGATGTCTGGTTGCCATTGACTCTGCAAATTTAATCCATTAAGTGCCTTCTATAGAAAAAGTACACAATGCCCCACAATGAAGAGGGTCCACCTTAACAAATAAAATACAACCTGAGTGGGGCAGTGCAAGAGAAGAAATCAGAACCACCTCAGATGGCAAAAGGCTCTTTGTTGTTTGTTTTTATTTATTTATTTTTCCATAAAGGAAGCTAAATCAGCAGGCTGATGCTTGTGCTAATCTTTTTCTTTCGTTTTTTTTTTTTTTTTTCCCTCCTCCCTCAGGAAGAAAGCCATTCAGGCGACAAGCAGGCTCTTATCCAGGGCTCCTTATCATCAACCAGAGGAGCCTGGGCTGGAAATGAGATTCAGAGCCACAACCAGAAAAGGCTGTTTCCTTAATTGAGCGTCTCCCTTTTGAAGTCCTGTCTCCCCATGGAGCCTGGAGCTGGCTGGGTCCCCCTGGCCAACATCACTGGTGTGTAATCTCTCACACACCAGAAACAGATGCTCAATGGCATGGAGCTTTTTCGAAAGGCTTTTAATAGGATTTTTCAATCTTCCACATGTTGGGCAGGCAGAGGGAGGGACAGTTTTCAGAAAAGCCTGATCAAAGGGTTCAGGATTTTGCCACTCTGGGGTTTTCCTGCCAGATACACCTCAGTCAGGATTCTGCAGTTTGAGGGGGATTCTCAGTGTCCTGAGACCATGCTATCCCTTCTTCTGCCATCACTCTGCCTGGCTCATGAGCCTTAGGGCTACTTCTCTTTCCAGTTCCTCCAGCTCATAGAAATTAAAACCAATATTCTTTGCTTATTTTCTTGATGACTTTGGGTTGAGACACATGATTAGGTTAGGAACTCTGATTGAATATTCAAAAGATGAAGCAAACATCTCCTTTGAAGTTGATTTTGGGGAAGGGGCTATTTATAAAACAGCTAATCTCATATGCTATCTCTACGCCAAATATCCTTTGTAAGTACAGGTAATACCAAACATAAAAACAAGATTGTCTTGAGAATTAAATGATATAAAACAAGAGAAGCCCCTGGCACAAATATCCTGAAGAGCTCAGAAATGTTTATTATTTGATTGTTAAATTCAGCATAACCCTGAGGATGCTTCAGTACTTAAAACCTTATGTGGCCAAGTGTAACCTGGCTCAGTACATAGACTAACTGGAAGGGTAACTTAGAAGTGTGCTCTTGTGTTAAGTTGCTGATTCTTAGTCAGTCATAGCAACTGAACATCAGTCAGTCACTGGCTACCAGATGATTCAAAGAAAAACCATTGAGCTGGAACCAATGTGGCTGTCTCTATACTTCATGTGGTTGATCATGTTGTACCACTGAAGTTCTTTGAATTTCTGGTTCTGAAGCTGTCTGTGGCTAGAATCATGATTAAAAGCCAATTAAGATATTTACTCTAAATTTATTGCAATTTTGTTTTATGATGAGTTTATTATTTAGTTATCCACGTGAGCTGGAAAGCTCTTAGTTATCTGAGACTGAGCCTAATATAAAGAATAACAACACTAAAATACAAAGCAAGTCAAGGTTTCATGGGCTGCAGTGTTATAAGTGTACCTGGGAGATGGAACTCTGTACTGTGGTTTGGATATGGTTTGTGTTGCCCAAGGATTCTTGAATTGGAAGTTGGGTCCCTAGTACAGCAATGTTGAGAGGTAATAGCCCCTTTAAGAGGTGGGGCCTAGCTGGTGACATCAGGTCATTGAGGGTGTGCCCTTGAAAGGGATTAGAAATAGTTCTGTGAGACCTCTGTTTCATCAGATGGTCTCTCCTTCTTGCTTGCACCCTTTCTTTTCGTGATGACTTCTGTCATGAGTTCCTCACCAGAGGCAAACTGAGGTCAGTGTCATGAGCCTGATTCTCTATAACTGTAATCTAAATAAGCATCTTTTCTTTATAAAGAATCTAGCCGCTGGTATTTTGTTATTATACCAGAAAAAAGGCTACTAGTCTCTAGATTTCTTTCATCAAGTAAGTGCTATTCCCGTTAAGTCAAATGTGGCCCCTTTATACCTCCTCTCCCATTTCCTACTAACTCTTTCCTACCTTCTTCCTCTTTCTCCTTGGACATATTTTCTCCCCAAACTCAACAAAGCCCCAAAACATATCAATATAATATGTGAATTTTTTCTCTTCTGCCCTGGCTACTGAGCTATACAGAGAAAAACCCTGTCCAGATTTGCATCACTAAAATGTCATTTCCAACATGAACTGGGAATACCCCTGTACGACCATAGCCCATATGACAAAAGGGACATGCTCCTCTAGCCCTACTCACCTCCTCCCCACTTTGTCTCTGCAGATGACATGGTCTCTCTGGTGATGGGGAATGGAGGCCTCCCAGCAGAGGTCACGTGATGTGCTACTGCTCTGTCTCCACACTGACCTGGACCCAGAATCATTTCTGCCTCCTTCAGTTACACAACAGTAAAACAAGCTGTGCTCTCTCTGTTAGCACTCTGGATATATCCTTTTCTCTTGTCCTCAGGTTGCATCTTTGACTCTTACTCTTTCCTGGGGTTCCTAAATTCCTTAACTGTCTTTGTCTCGGTCTCTTTCTCACACACCCATACCCACACATATGCATGTATATCTGCCTCCATATTTCTTTCATTCTAGCTTCTACCCTTACCCTCTCATCTTCCCTTAATGGTCAGGTTTCCTGAGAGGCCTACCTATTACCTCCTGAAGTCTGTCCTCCACTGAATCTACATTGTTTCTGGGTCACATATGCTCTTTCTAGGCCTTGTGCTGTGAGATCTATCTATGTCACATTTCCTGTTAACTCCTCAGTAGTTCTTCCACCTCTTTGGTCACTCCTCAGGCTCCTTTGTGGGTGACTCTTTTGTAATTTACCTGTTCCTTTATATATCCAGTCCTGCCTGGATTCTTCTAGCTTGACACATTTTCCCTGGTTATTGTAGCTGTAGCTTTTGTCTTGTTCTATCCACGATCACTCTGCCAGGCTTTAAACACACATAACAACTGCCTATGCCTTTACCCTAACATGCCAAGGCAGCTCAAAATCATGATCTTATTAGTCAGTCCTTATCCTCTTAATGAAACCCACTCTCATCTCCCAATATCGAACCAATCACCAAAGTCAATTTACCCTAGCTCTTAATTTTCTTGAAATCCCTGTCATAGTTTGGATCTTGAATGTCCCCAAAAGACCTAGGTGTTAAAGGCTTAGCTCCCATAGTTTTACTATTGGGTCAGGGGAAGGAGTCTTTAAGATGTGGGGCCTAGTGAGAGGTCTTTAGATCATTGGTTGAGTGCCCTTGAAGGGGAGTTCAGGATGTTGACCCCTTCTCTTGCTCTTTTGCTCCTGGCCATGAGGTGAACAGGTTTGCTCTCCTATGTGCTTGTGTCCTGATGTGCTGCTTCACCACAGGCCCCAAAACAAAGAGGGCAATTAGTCATGGACTAGAACTGCCTCAACTGTGAGCTGAAATAAACCTTTTATCATCGTAAGTTAATTATCTCAAATGCTTTTTTATTGTAAGAAAGGCTAATAGTCCCCAGCCTTTAAGTAGATCAGGACCCTGTCTCTTCTTGCCTAGATCACTGTAACAGCCAGTTCATTGCTGTCTATAGTCCCATCGCAACAGAATTGCCCCCACCCTGCACTTACTTGTAGAGTCTTCAAAACTAGATTTAATAGACCCAGCTGGGTTCTTAATGACCTCCTTATCTGAAAACCCAAAGGAGTGGCTTCCTGCAACTATGATATCACTGTATGATCTCAACTTTCCCTGGCTACAGGTGACTGGATTGAAAGACACCCACGATCCAAGCTAAAACAATCAGACTCTTCTGAGAAATTACATTGAGGACTTACAAGATTTTAGGCAGTCTTAGTAGCAGTTAAGCTAAATGAGTATTCTCTAGATGATTTTTACTTTGTTCCTTTTCTTTTTTTTTTTTTGTCTTTACTAAACTAAAATAAATCAATATATTTGCAAGAAGAAAATTTAGGAGCTTTTTAAAAATTTTTAAAATAAAAACTCTTAAGATGTGGTCCCTACACTCTCAAGTCAATTCTTATTTGATTGCTGGCTTATGCTAATCATAAATGAATTGACCAGAGGCAATCCTATTCGCTGATGTCAAAGCATGCTGAGGTCAAGAGGCCTTCTTCCTGTTCTTTTTATTTTTTTCTTTTTCCTTTCTTCTCTCTTCCTGGTGGGCCTTCTGTTTAACTTCTGCGCTCCCAAGCAGGTAATCAAAGTAGTGGCTGGTTAAAAGCCTGGGCTTTGGAACCAAACCAATGTGATAAAAATCCTAGTTTTACCACCAACTGGATGCAGTTTCTTAACCTCTTCATCTCTCAGTGTATTCTTGTTTAAAAAAAGGGTAATCATATACAACCCCTCATAGGGTGTGGTCCAGTTTAAATGGTGGTGTGTAAACAGAGGAAATTACATAGATTAAGTGTGAAGTAACTAATATCACAGTACGTACTTCTCTCTGTTGGCATGCTGGGGTCATATTCTCTGCAGGTTATTGTTGACCTCTAGCCCATGGATAAGCATCTCCCCACATGGATCTGGCATCCCACCTTTGCTGTATAGGTCCTTGGTTTCAAGAACAATGGTTCCAAGGCTTGAGTTCATAAATTGCCCTTCCTTCACTGGATAAATAGGGACTGGATAGGGAATAAGGTAGGTTGAATATTTCATGAAGTGGCCAGTGTCTAGTGGCCTTAGACTGACCTCCTAGGGAGAGACAGGTACACCAAGATGGCTCTACATCATGGAGGCTCCTTCAACCCAAGCAACTCCATTTCCCACATTTTTCCTATTGGTTTACTGCTCTCCAGTCACACTGTCCTTTGCTTTTCTGTAGACCCACCATGAACATTCTTTCCTCAAGGCCTTTTCTCTGTTGCTTTTCCCTTCCTGGAAAGTCTTTCTTCATAGTCTTACCTCACTGGCTTCCTGCCAGATAGTTTCTGCTCACATATCAGCAGAATCCCCCTGAACATCATCCTAAATTGCTTTCCTCTTCCATGTAATCTTTATAACTGTGCTTTCTATTCTATATAGTGCCAATTCCTATCTAAAATTATACTACTTATTTGATTACTTTATATAAGCTAATGTGGGTAGGCTTATAGGTCTCTGTCTTGATTTTTGTCAGTGCCTAGTGTAACACCTGAAACATAAGAGCCACTTGGACATTTAAAGAAAATGGTAGCTGCTGGAGTGTAGCTCAATAGTAGATCACTAGCACTTGTGAGACCCTGGCCTTCATCCTCAGCAACACATACTCACATACACAGAAGCACGCACACACACACACACACACACACACACCCTACCAAAAATTGTGTAACTCATATGAACAATTAAACAAAAATACACAGACTTGGGAGAAATGATAGGTTTGTGCTGAAAAGAAGAAATTAGAAGGGTTGTCCTGAAATAGGAAATGTTAGGGGAAAGGCATGGATCAGAATAGCAAAGGCAAGTTTACGTGACGGTGTGGAAACTGAGCTGGTTGGAGCATACTCCTTTGAAGAAGACAAAGGGTGAGCAATGTGGTGTTGGTAGTAGTTGTGGTGGTAAACTCAAGACCACCACGGAGAGCTGAGCAGATCATATGCCACACAAAAGCATCACTTCCTAAGTGAGGTCATTCACGTTGTCATATTTTTAAGCTGTTATTTCTTCCAATACCTTTTCTGTTCCTTGCTCTCTACTTTTTTTTTCCCTGGCATGTTTATTATATGTATTTGGTGCACTTTAAGATATCTCACATTTTTCTGAGGCTCTGTTCATTTTTCTTCACTCAACTTTCTCTCTGTTCTTTGGATCGCATAATCTCTATCCAGCTATCTTCAAGTTTGCTAATTTACCAGCTCAAAGCTGCTGAGCCCATCAAGGAAATTTTTCATTTCAGTTATTCCACTTTTATTGAAGTGTTCCATTTAGTTCTTTTTATAACTTCTATCTCTTTATTAATATTTCCTATCTGATAAGATGTTGTCATCATATCTTCCTTGACTTCTTTAGGCATGATTTCCTTTAGTTCTTTGAACATCTCTATAATGGTGGCTTTGAAGTCTGCCTATTAAATCCAACATCTGGGCTCTGTCACAGGAAGTTCCTGTTGCCTTTCTCCCCACCCCCATGGCTGGGTCCCACTTTTCTCTTCCTTTGCCTGGCTTGTAATTTGTTGTTGTTGTTGTTGTTGTTGCTGCTAAAGATGAGTTTAGGCAATATATTGTAGCACTTCTGAATATTGATTCCCCTCCCTTATATCTGGAGCTTGCTTTAGTGTTTGCTCATTTGTTCAGTTACTTGGAGAGAGCACTTTAGTGAAGTCTATTTTCTCCTACAATGTGAAGCCCCTGGTGGTGCTCCTCAGAAGGCCCAACCTTGGGTGTGAACACAGTCACCCTGGGATTGCAGCAGGTT
The DNA here is from genome assembly GCF_021218885.2 of Marmota monax. Lineage (NCBI taxonomy): Eukaryota > Metazoa > Chordata > Mammalia > Rodentia > Sciuridae > Marmota > Marmota monax. The sequence continues at coordinate 24,281,741 of NW_026692781.1, forward strand.
GAGCAGAACTCTATGCGACTCCCCTTCCTTGATCTATCAGTTAAGTTTTCTGTCTCAAACTCTGCTGTTAAATTCAGTTATTGGCTAATTGCTCGATTGTTTTATGAAATGCTGTGATACACAAGTTGCTATGTAGTCTGATCTAATTAAATGTAGAGCCATATTCAATGGTAGTTTTTGAGGTTCTTTATTATGACCCCATAAGAGGTCTTCTTAGCTGTTTCTCTCTTAGTCCTCTCTGCTAAATGAGGTGGTCTATGGTTTCGTTTATTACTTTTAATTAAAAGAAGCTATTATTATCAAGAGCACCATTCTATTCAAGCTTCCCTATATGTTGTTATAAAATAAGCCCCCTTTCTTTGGGGGAAAGCATTAGAGCTCCCTTTTATTATGGGTTCCTCTCTGCCTGGTCAGAATCTCTAAGCAGTTATTTTGGGTGCTGGGTGTGGTCATTACCTCTGGTCTTTTTTTTTTCTTTTCTTTTCTTTCTGGGGGTAGTGGGGATTGAACTCAAGAATCTGTGAAAGTGCTTTACCACTGAGCTATATCCCCAGGCTTTTTTCAGTTTGATTTTTAAGACAGGATCTCACTAAGTTGCCCAGGCTGGCCTTTAACCTGTGATCCTCCTGATTCAGATTTCCAAGTTGCTGAGATTACAGGTGTGCACCAAAGTGCCAGGTGTACCTCTGTTCTTCTTGGTGTCCCTTCCCCTGAGTAGAACCTCTGCTCTATCGGAAGAACTAGGCAAAGGTGGTCAGGTCTCAATATTCTTGGTCTTCCATGCCTGGGGTCTCTGTCTTATGAGTGGTGGCTGGATAACAGGAGAGAGCCCATAACCTCTCTGTCCACTAACAAGAGATTTAGGCTCTTTAACTTAGAATTGCCTGGTTAAGAAATGTTAGTGGTCTGCCCCTTCTGGTGAGGTATGGAAACGCTTGGCTGGTTGTAGAGAGGAGATCACACACCTAGCCTGAATAGAATTTTCATTAAGCTGAGCTGCAAGAAGGAGAAGATAAGAACAAGCTGATCATGGCCCAAATGTTATAGAATGTTCCGTTCTTGGAATCAAATTTTAGTAGATATTCTTAAGATTTTTCCTTATTTGCTAAAAGCTTCTAGGATAATTTCTAGACTTTAAATGTTGTTTTTAGCAGTGCTTATGCTGCCATCCAAAAGTCATGGGCCTCATTCACATTGTAGCTGTAGTAGATTTCTATCTTGATAATAAAAAACACTTTCTGGTGTACGGTTGTAAGATGTCTTATTCAAACATACTATGTTCCAATAATTTTTCAGAAGACAAAAGTGAAGTGTTTTTCCAGGCATCAGGGCACATGCCTATAATCCTAGCAACTCAGGAGGCTGAGACAGGGCATGAGGACAGCTGGGGCAATTTAGTGAGACCCTGTCTAAAAATAAAAAATAAAAAGAACTAGGAATATAGCTCAGAGGTACAGTGCCCGTGGGTTCAAAGTCAAGCGTCTTGAGGAAGGGGTGCCTTTTTCTAACTTGCATAAATTTCCTTTGGGTCAGGCATCCAGCTATGGTGATGAAGGTCAGGGGTTGGAGTGTGACAGTGATTGGAGATAGAGGTGATCATGATTAGAGTTTGATGGCAGGGCTGCTGTATTTGATTGTATATATATTGCTCATTGTACAAATGTGGGATCATCATAGATTTATATTTATTATTATAGTTATAATTATGCTGAGTGTTTCCTATTTAGTTCTCCTGATCCACCCCTTTGGCTTGTCTCCTTTTCTGTGGCCCAGGAAGTTGCCTGAATGAACTATCTCAATGGGCTGCCTTGCTGTCTGGCTTCAGGCTGAATTCGGAGAAGATCAGAGGGCAAAAGGAATGTGAGGAGGAAATATTTCTTACCCTAATTCTGTCTTTGCTGGGTTACCACGGGTTACCAACATCCCTCTACTGAAGGTCATAGTTCCTGTCAAACAGCCTTTTGCATTCAACCACCATTCTCTGGTTTGTGGTACTATGCTCTGCCCTTGAACTCTCATGCCCAGTGGGTGATAATGGCTTCCAACTGTTAGGAGTCCTGAGGTACTATTATTTGTTTCCCTAAATCCTGCCCATAACTTTGTAAATAGTTCTTTCATTAAGCTGTCCTTAAGTTACCCAATTTGAACACACCATCTGCTTCCTGATGGGACCCTGGCTGATAGCAACAATTTCCCTGCAGATGGCAGTCAAATATCATTAGAACTGGGTGCCTTTCTCTACCTTGCACCTGAGCTGGCATCCTGGGGTGTAGGATATTGGTGATGGGATTGGGTGAACAGAGCTAATGAGATGATCTCAAATGACAAAATAAAACTAAAAAAAGAAATGTGCAACTGAAATCACAGACTCTTGAACATGTGGCCAATGTTGTATAAAAATGATCATTCTGGCAGTTTGTGAGAAACAGACTGGGATGAGGGGTAGTTTGAGAAAGACAGGTGAATTTGAAAGCTGCAATTCTATCCTTGGAACAAAGAGTAAGGGCCTAGAGTAGAAAAGGAAGCCTAAGAAAGAAGAGAAGTATTGGGAAGACCCAATGCAAGGACGCAGTAGAGCTTCCTGGAAACTAGGGGTGCCGCAGTCTGGCTGGGCACAAATGCCGCAGTCTGGCTGGGCACCCAATCACGAGCCACCACACAGCTTGTAGATTCAAACAGCGACTCTTTATTCCCGAACTCACACCAGCCGTCTACAATCACGTTCTGGGGAAATCCACGTTCTCTGCCCAAATCCACGTTCTGTGCCCAAATTCACCTCCACTGGGCTTCTATCCCCCCCAAAATACTGTCTGAATTCCGTGAGAACTCAAGGGGAACTCAGGCAGCAGGATACACCCTATTCCCAGCAGGAATAATCTTAAACCTGGAACGCCCTAAACCTGATTATCCTAAACCGGGAACACCCTAATCCCGGATCCGCCCTGGTCCTTGAGCAAGGTCACCTAACTGCAATGTCACTGCAAAATGTCCTATTTCCATGAGTCCTTCCACTAAGCAACATGGGGTACGCTGGCAAGGAAATTGTCATACCTACTTGGCTAATGGCTCCCAGCATAGGGGATAGAAGGAAAGACAAAGAGCAAGAATAAAACATTACCATGGCACACATAGGTAGACTGGAGAGTTGAGGAATATTCTAGAAATGGCATTAATGAGGAGAAATAACTGCATATTAGACTTACTCAATGCTTCCTGAGTTTTGACAGAGGGTTCTAAGAGCCTAACAAATATTAACTCTCTGAATCCTCTCTTTGATTTTGTGAAGTAGATGTTATTTTGTAAATGAGGAAATAGAGGCACAGAGAGCTCCAGCTAAGCAAGTTGGTGAGCAACTGAGAAGAACCAACTCCAGAGCTGAGCTCTGCTGCCTCTCAAGATATGTAGGCAATGCTGGCGATATAGCTCAGTTGGTAGAGTGCTTACCTTGCATGCACGAGGCCCTGGGTTCAATACCCAGCACCACACACACACACACACACACACAAAAAAAAAAAAATACGTAGGAAATGGCTGAGTGGTCAGGGCACAGCTGCCCCCAATTCAACTGTCTGACTTCATCTCGACCTGAGGAGTCCACCAAGATGGTGGGAGTCTGCTTCTTGCAGTTTCCATACTTACTGAATTCTTTCTGACTGGAATGTCTTTACCCTTCTTGCCCACCTGCATCTGTTGAACATTTCTTATGTGCTGTCCCTGTTTTGTGTGGTTGACATGTATTCACTCTTTAATCTTCATGATGAGGTGGATATTGTTATTATCATTGGCTAGAAGTTAAGCTACAGGGAGAAGGGTTTTCTGTTGGTTTTTGTCACCATAAAGCTGCCTTGTACAGTGTAAAACTCCACAAAGATTTGTTGAATGAATGAGCTTTACAGATAGGAAAACTGAGGCACAGCTGGGCCTAAGATGACATTAAGCTGTGGGGCTATGCATGGGCCTCAGAATCTGGCTTCACAGCCTGCGTGGTTTCATGAACTCACTCCAGGTCAGCCTTTTAGATCCGTTCACATGTGAGCTCCCATGGGAAGTTAGAAGGGAAGTGGCTCTTCTGAAAAAACCTTCCCATTCCTTCCTGCTTCCCATGGGATGTCTTAGAAGAAACAGTATGTCCCAGGCTTCAAGCAAGAGCATCACACAGCATCTTGCTTAATCTTTGAATTGATGGTGCTTCCTTGTGTTCCTCCTCTTGTCTCTCTGTTTTCCTCTCTTGTTCTTTTCTGTGGTTCTATTCTCTGCTATAGTCATTTTGGATTCCCAAGATCATACTCCCACCCTTGGTCTCGCCTTTTTTCTCCCTTGGTCAAACTATGATATCGACACCATCTATGCAGTCACTCTCTTCCCCCAATTCCCTGGGGCCCATTGTGTTCGCTCTACAGAAGACAGCATTTGGGTTTCCATTTCTATCCAACCTTTGATCCCCCTAAAGCTCTTTTTATAGTTTGCAAATTGCAGTTCCTGCTTCCTCTCAAGCTTTGAAATTAGGCAGTGTGTAGTGCTCTATCTAAAGTAGTGCTGGGTGTAGTGCTCTATCTAAAGTAGGGTTGGTCTCAGGTTCTCCCTGACTACTCATCGCAGCAACAGGGAGAGAACTAGTAGAAGCCTAGCAAGGAGCTAAGGTGAGTGTGCCTGTGGGTGTGAAGCATGGCCCTTAGAGGTCTGCTGTTATTGCAAAGCCTTGTTTTGAGACCTTGCCAAAAGGACAAGTAGCCTCATCAGACTTCCCAGATAGGAGCAGATTGTATCCGTGATTGGATTGTGTTCAGCACTGAATTTGTTGTGACCTCATGCTCCATGAAGGAGCTGTGGACCTGAAAACTAAAGCTAAACATCTAGAATTTTCCAATTAGAGGACTGGGAATTTGTTTCTAAGACTATGAGTTTATGAGGAAATACTATGTGATATTTCATAAACCACAAATACTATTTTCTCTTTTAGGAAGAACCCTGTTCTTAGGAAGCTAGTTATGGAAGGCAAATTGCCTGTCGTGGTCTTGTTTCAATTCCTGGCTCTCAGAGTTTGTGACTCATAACCACAGAGACTTCAGCCTGAGCCCAGGCTGCAGCGTGGAGCTGGGAAAGGAGGTTATTGCTGTAGGTGACTGAACAACATCCAGCTGAGGTAGCGGAATCTGGTACTGCTAATGAGAAAAGATGACTACTGCCTTTTCTTTTCCACACATTGGAGGTTTTCTTTGGCAGATTTGCATTCTCTACATGAAATGGCTGACTTGTCTTTCCAGACATAAAGTTTCCACAGATGTAAAACTGTGGAATGGTCAAACTAGAAAGTTCTTGTGGATCATCTCTTCAGTCTGTTTAAGTTAGACACAAGGAAACCAAGACAGAGTGACCAAGTAACTTACTGGAGGTGATGTAATATGCTAAGCAAGGCCTGGACTGATGGCTCTGAGTCTAGGGTTTTTGCCGTGAGTGCTACAAGTCTACCTCCAGGGACCATCTGATTGTCTGGGAGCAGTGTCCTCTGAAATATATGGATGCACAAAGACCAATGGGTAGAGAGAGCTTGTGCAGCCATAGAGCTGACCTGGATTGGCCATGTTGGCCAGCGGGGGCTTCTTGCATATGGCATGTTTCAGCCTGTCAAGTACACATACTCTGTGTGGTGGATTGTTCTGTGTCAACTTATCAAAGCTGAGAATGTTTTTTTTTTTTTTTTTTTTCCAAAAATGTCCTTCCTTTATAAGGCTAGAGTTCCTGTTAAGTTAGAGAGATTTGAAAGGTGGAAGAAAGACAGCGATTGTTAATTACCTTCTGAAGTTCTTTTCAGGATCACATGTGGTGATGGGGGAACAAAGCCTTCTCTCACCCTCCTCTGCATCTGTGACTAACAGCAGCTCCAGGCACATGGCGAGACACCAGCTACAGATCCACAGAGGTAGCAGAGGCAAGAGGTTCTCACAGACCTCTCCAGGAATCCCCCCCCCCCAATGTCCCCCTTCATTCACTGGAATGTGACTAACTCCTCCATGTGACTGGTTGGTGACTCCTTTTCTCATCCTCCAACTCACCGTGCACACATTCACTCACTCAGCTCCTCTCCCACCTGTGGAAGATCTAATTTCTTACAGAAGTCCTTCCTGCTATTGCACACAGTGTGACTGTGCTTCCCTGATGGAACCTGAGTGATTCACGCTCAATCTTCAATTTGCTTGACTCTCCCTGCGTTTGGCAATCCACAATGAAGCTTAAGTGGCAGAGGAGGAACCAGGAAGTTCTCTTACCATGTTCAGGCAAATATATTCTGTCAGCACCTCCCTGTAAGACTCCTGAGGTAGAGGAAGAATGTTCCTGTGAAAATGAATCAAAATGGAGTCATTTGAGTTAAGCGCTAATGAATAATAAAGCTGAGAGAATAGGAAGGAGGGGATCTCATGCACCTGTGTCTTCTAACAAGAACTAGCATGAAAAACTGTCAGAACCACAGCCTTGCACAAAGGCCATCACAACCTAACACACAAAAAAATAATACTTCTGCAAGGACATTTACCCAGCAACTCTCTATACAACCTTGGACAGATGCCACCCTTTTTATTTATCTTTATACCTGAGAATTGTTATATCAAAACAACTTGTGTAATTGTCCTCATTTTGCCTTTAAAAACTTCCTCTTGGCCAACCTCCTTGAATATTCACACACTTTACTATTTCACGCCTATTCCCATTGCAATGCTATTCCTGAAAATCCTCAACACTCTTAATTCCTTATCTTTGGAGAATTTGTTTCTTTAAACATTTTTTATCAGTGCGTGATAATGATATGTAATAGTATTCACATCTGCAAACAAGATAATTTGTTCCATTTAATTTCCCAGTACCTCCCCTTAACCTCTCCTCTGCCCTTCCCATGATCCCCTTCCTCTGTTTTACTGGTCTCCATTCTGCTTTTATGAGGATCCCCTGCCCTCTGATTTTTTGCTTTCTAGATTCCACATATGAGAGAAAACATATGTCCTTTGACTTTCTGAGTCTGGCTTATTTCACTTCACATGGTCCTATCCAACTTTCACACAAATGACATAATTTTGTTCTTCTTTAAGGGTGAGTTAAACTCTACCATGTATAGATACCATACTTTCTTTATCTCTTCATCTGTTGTTGGGTGCTTGGGCTAGTTCTATAACTTAACTACTGTGAACTATGCTTCTATAAACTTTGGTGTGCACTAATCACTCTCATACGCTGACTGGTTCTTTTGGATAAATATGAGGAATGGTATTGCTGGGTTACATGGTGGTTCCATTCCTAGTCTTGTGAAAGCTTCAAAGGTGTATATGCAGCATCTTCACCAGCACTTATTATTATTTGTATTCTTGATGATTGCCATTCTAACTGCAGTGAGCTGAAATGTCAGTGTAGCTTTGATTTGTACTTCCCCGATGGCTAAAGATGTTTTTCCTATATTTGTTGGCCATTTGTACCTCCTCTCTTGAGAAATGTCTGTTTAGCTCATTTGCCTATTTATTTATTGAGATGTTGGGGATTTAGTCCTTAAGTTTTTTGAATTCTTTATGTATTCTGAATATTAATCTCCTGTCAGAAGAATAGATGGTGAAGGCTTTCTCCCATTTCATAGACTCTCACCTCACACTCTTAATTTTTTCCTTTTCAGAAGCTTTTAGATTAGATTCTTGGTTTTACTTCCTGAACCTCAGGAGTTCTATTGAAGAAGTTATTGCCTGTGCATAGACAATATAATATTGACCTGTGCATAGATAATATAATATTGACCTGAAGTTTTTTTTTTTTTTTTCTAGCAGTTGAAAAATTTCTGGTCTAATTTCTAGGTCTTTGATCTACTTTGACTTTTGTGCAGGGTGAGATGTAGGGATCTAGTCTCATTCTTCTACATATGGATAACCAGTTTCCTCAGCACCATTTTTAAAACAGGCTGTCTTTTCTCCAACATGTTTTTAGCGCCTTTGTCAAGCATCAGATGGCTTTATCTATGTGGGTTTGTCTCCATGTCAGTCTATTCTATTCCACTTATCCGTTTGTCTGTTTTTTATGTCAGTACCATGCTGTTTTGTTACAATAGCTCTGTAGTATAATTTGAAGTTAGGTATTGTGATACCTCCTGCATTGCTCATAATGGCTTTGGCTATTCTGGGTCTTTGTTCTTCCAAGTGAATTTTAGGACTTTTTTTTTTTTTCTAGTTTGGTGAAGATTTTAAGTGGTATTTTGATGGGGGGTGCATTGAATCTGTAGATTATTTTTGATGATGTGATCATTTTAGCAATATTAGTTGGAGAATCTGTTTCTTGTGTAGGTTGACATTTCTAACTCTGAGAGCAAAAGACAGTCATGGGGAGAAGTCTGGGAGTCACATATCCTAACGGCATGCCTACAGAACAGTGCATCCATCATCATCCAAAAGTGTTTTTAGAACATTTGTAACTTCTCTAAGCTTCTTTTTCTCCTCCCTACCTCTAAAATAACTAAGTTGTACTATGGGACTTTTGATATCCTCATCTAATTGATTCACAAAGCTGAAGATGGGCTTCCTTAATCTATTTCGACAGTTTCTATTCTTCTGGGAGCAGATAAGTTGTGAAAAATCAATCTTCTTCATTTCCAATTTTTATTTTTGTGAGACTGAGGATTGAACCCCAGAGCATTCTACGCTGAATTAAATCCTCAACCCTTTTTATTTTTTTAATTTTGAGGTAGGGTCTCACTAAATTGCCCCAGTTGCCCTCACACTTGTGATCCTCCTGCCTCAGCCTCCTAGATCACTGGGATTACAACCTGCACAACACCTGGCATGAAAATTAATCTTAAAAGAACTAGGATTAGCTGAATTTTTCCAGCCCCTATAAAATATATAATTTGTGCACGTTTTTTTCCCTGGTCATTTAGAAATATGAAATGAAGTGGTAAGAAGTCAGAATATCATTTGAATGAATGTTCTGATGTGTGGGGGGGAGCCCCCAAATTCAAAACTTTTAAATTCGCCATATTCTAGCTGATCTCTAAATGGTGAAGGAAGGATAAGACTGCATCTGACATTTTAATAAGAGATTCCCTGTTTTCTTCTTTTTGGGCAATGCAAACTTTCCTTTAAATTGTGCATTGATTTTGTTTTTTTTTTTTTCCTCCAATAGCTAACTCAGCAATTCCTGAGAACACTGATTTGCAGGCTGTTAAACAGATGTTACAGTGAGAAAGTGTTCTCTGCTCATATAAAGTGTGGGAAATACTGACTTCACTCAAAAAGTTAAGCGAGTGCCTTCCTGTCACTGGAACTGTGGGGGCACTGAGCAAAACAGACCTAATTCCAGCCCACATGGGGCTCATGTTCTACTACAATACAGTCAAACGAGCTTTCTTACTGGAAGATTCTGGTGGTGTCCAGGATGCTGATGTGCATGGTGAACACCAAGGGAAAATGCTGGGCCATTTTCCAAACCAATTTGACCAAACTTCTTCTTCTCTGTTTATTTATATTTGTTTGCTTTTTTATAGTACTGGAATTGAACTCAGGAGCACTCCATCACTGAGCTACATCCTTAGAACTTTTTATTGACTATTTTGAGACAGGGCCTTGCTGAGTTGCCCAGTCTGATCTCAAGCTTGCTTCAGCCTCCCAAGTTGCTGGGACTGTAGGCACACACCACTGTGTCTGGCTTCTCTCTCTTTTTAAACTTACAGAGGAAAACAAGTTAATTTTAAGGTACCTGTTTTTGAAAAGTGGACCTAAATCAAATAAAATCCTGACTATAGGTAATTTGTAAGAAACTACGTTCTACAGAGCAGTGCTAGAACTCTTGTCCAAGCTGAATCTTATACCATTTAAACAAATATAAGGAACACATGTTATTCACTTCCCATAAAGTGAACTAATAGCATTGAGATCATATTTGTTAGTAAGCCATGCAGAGATTTGACATTCCTGTACTTTCAGTGGAACAAGTGTTTAATATATCTCTTGTAGTAATGATAATTCATAAAACAAACAAACATACAAAAAACCAGTGGATTTTTTTTCTAATCTTTTATACATGACATTAGAATGCACTTAAAAAAAAGCAAAACTTGGGGCTGGGGATGTGGCTCAAGCGGTAGCGCGCTCGCCTAGCATGCGCAGGGCACTGGGTTCAATCCTCAGCACCACATAAAAATAAAATAAAGATGTTGTGTCTGCTGAGAACTAAAAAATAAATATTGAAAAATTCTCTCTCTCTCTCACTCTCTCTCTCTCTCTTTAAAAAAAAAAAAACTTTATACTTATTATTTTGGTACTGAGGATTCAACCCAAGGGTGCTTAACCACTGAGCCACATCTGCAGCCTTAAATGTTTTTGTACTGTAGACAGACAGAATGCGCTTACTTTATTTGTTACTTTTATGTGGTGCTAAGGATCAAATCCAGTGCTTCACACAGGCTAGGCAAAGTGTTCTGCCACTGAGCTACAACCCCAGCCCTCTAATGAACTTTGATGCATCATACATAGATGGAGTATAATTTCTCATTCTTCTGGTTGTACACGGTATAGAATCTCACCAGTCGTATAGTTATATATGTGCTTAGGGTAATAATGTCTGATTCATTTGATTATCCTTCCTACCTCCATACCCCTCCCCTCCCTTCAGTCCTCTCTACCTAATCTAAAGTAACTCAATTCTTCCCTAACCCCTTCCACTTTGTTGGTGTTCAGCAATTCATCAAACACTTGGGCTGCATTCCTCTTAATGTGTGCAGTATACCCTGGGTCCCCTCCTTGCTCTGTCTTGAGCCAGTGCGTATACCCATCTCTTTGGATGTACCTGTCCTCAAATTTTGGATTAGCTGCTTTCCATGTGACTTCAGCTGGGTTCAGGAAAATTATGATTTTTGGACCTTACTCAGCTTTTTCTTGTAGGAAGGGAGGTGATGGTGCTCTTCCCAGCTCTCTAGGAATGAGGCAGAAGTGTCCTCTTCCTGCCTTCTGTGACCTGACACTCCTCTCACTTTTTCAGCTCTCTCATTTCTCCCTTGTTCCAAGCTGTCAGCAGAAATGCCAAGTCCTAATTCCATTAGGCAGAGAAACCCAGCTCTCTGTCCTATTCTCACACATCCAAGCCATGCATACGGTTCCTTACTTTTCTCAGTCAAAAACAAAAGAGTACATGAAGATCTTTAATAGGACTAAAGAACTAAGTGCAACTTACAACTTCATGTGTTCAACTAAAAGTACCAGAAAATATACCAACAATTTACTAAATCTCTATGACTCTTGATTTTCGTGTTGTGAGAGGTCTGAAGGTCATGAATCTCAGGGTTGATCTGATAACTTACATTGTCCTCAGTGACACTAACCTCAGGGTCTTAATCTTCTTCAAGCACATTATGTTACCTCATGGCTACAAGATGCTGCTACAACGCTGGTATTACATCTTTACCAAACAGCACTCAAAGGAGAAAAGTAGTTGGGAGAGAAAAAAAAAAAAAAAGCCTGTGTCAGTGACATTTCTTGAAGTAGACATCTAAATTTACTCTAGTTAATTTAAGAAGAAAAGGATGTCTTCAAGTATAGTAAATAGTTGACAGAGTGTCTTAGAAAGCCAGAAAAATCATTTTTTCTAACAGAGTTGGGTACAATGCCATTAGGGACAATGCCCAGGCAAAGCACAGGGCTGCTGTGGATGAAACATAAACCTGAGATATGCCACCTACCTTCTGGCTTCTGCAGCTGAGTTACACCAGAAGCCCCTACAGCTGGTCCTGAGGTAGCAGAGCATTTCATCCCCCTCAGCCTGGTGATCATTCATAGAGCCCAACTCCTTTACATCTGCCAGATCAAACCAAGGTAGATTGACATCCCAGCTGCATCTGTCTGTGAAATGGAATCTTTAAATTCCCAAAGTGGGGCCACGTGCACACTATGAGTGATGAATAAGGAATGTCTTTCATCCATCCTCTAGGACTAGTTTATTCTCTCCATCAAAACTGAGTTTTGCTGGGCATGGCAGCATATTCCTATAACCCCAGAGACTCAGGAGGCTGAGGCAGAAGGATCCAGAGAGGATCTGAAGTTCCAGCCTTAACATCTTAGTAAAACCCTCAGCAACTTAGTGAGTACCTCTCTCAAAATTAAAAAAAAAAAATCAAAAGAACTGGGGATACAACCCAGTGGTAAAGCATGCCGGGGTTCTATCCTAGTACCCAAAACAAACAAGAACCTGAAGATTTTTTTTTCTTAGAAAGAGATGAGAGGAAATGCCCAAATAGATGGGATGCTAAATTTATGCCAGATGCTGTTCTAGTTGCCTGAGATACATCAGAAAATAAATAAAAAATTATTCCTGCCCATAGGAGCTTATATTTCATCAAGGGAGATGGGCATTATTAATTAAATACATAGTATTAAGATATATCATGCTGAAATATGATTAATGATGAGGAAAAGAGAGAAATTAGAGCAGGGGTCTGGGAGTATACAGTTAGGACAGAGCAGGAGTCAAATTGTCTTTGAGTAGGTGCTTAGAATGGGCTTCTTGGAAAAGTGAGATCTTGCCAAACACTTGAGGGAGGAGAGAAGGAGCCATGTGACTATCTGGGGATCAGCTCTCATGCTGTTTTGAAGGCCCCAAAGCAGGATTCTCCTGGAATGTGCAGAGGAAGCAGGGAGGCCAGTGTGGCTGAAGAGGACCGTGTCGGGGAGGAGCAGAGGAAATGAGCTCCTGGAATGAACAGGGAACTAGATCATGTGGGCCAGTGGTCATGTTAAGGACTCTGGCTCACCCCTTCCTTCCTTCCTTCCTTCCTTCCTTCCTTCCTTCCTTCCTTCCTCCCTCCCTCCCTCCCTCCCTTCCTTCTTTCCTTTCTTTCCTCTTTTTTAGAGACAGGTTCTCACTATGTTACCCAGGCTGGTCCCCAGCTCCTGGGCTCAAGTGATCCTCCTGCCTCAGCCTCCCGAGTAGCTGGGATCACAGGTGTGCACTGCTACCAGGACTCCAGTTTTTAGACCAAACGCAATGGAATGCCATTGTAGGCTTTTGAGCAGAGGAAACACAAGATTTGGATTTTAAGAGGATCCCAGACTGCTGTGTTATGAGTAGACAAATGGTCAAAAAACAAAACAGGGGCCAGAGTCAAAGGTGAGGGGAGCTGAGCAGTACAGTGGAGAGCCTGAGCTTGAGGGTGCTTTCATATTGTGAAGGCAGAGCCATCCTGGTTGGCTGAGGAGATAGCTATGAGCTGGGAGAGAGCGTAGGGAAAATGATTCCTCGGTTTTTTGATCTGAGCAACTGGAAGGATGGAGCTGTCATCAACTGGGTTGGGAAGGCTGGGGGTGGAACAGATTTGGGGGAGGTGGTGACTGAAGTTCAGTTTTGCAGAGGCAAGATCGAGATGCCTTTGGGACATCAAGAAGAGCTATGTCATAGGCAGTTGGGTGTGTAAGGTTACACTGTGTGTGAGAAGTATGGGCTGCAGATATAAACGATCTGGAAGCAGCACCAGCTGGCACCAGCTTTTGTTTCCAATAGGAGAGTATTTATTTCCTTCTGATATAGGGGCTCCAGATTAATAAAATCCTTTGATGTTTTCCAAAGGCAAATGTGCTTTTAGACTTTGAAACACATTTTTATTTTCTTGGGAGATTTAATCAAGATAAAATAACTAAGTTAAAACAAAGAATCTGTAACAGCATTAAGGATCCTTACTGCATTGGTTCATTGTTCTTCTGTCTTCTGGCTGAGTTCTGAGGGAACGGGGGACATTCTAGCATGAAGATAGGCCAGGGTTTGAGTCCGGGTTCCATCACTTATTAACTGTGTGTCCTGGGGAAATTATTTAACCTCCATGAACTCCAAAGTCAGGAGAAATTATGGCACCCATTATCATTACAGTGTGTGTGTGTGTGTGTGTGTGTGTATACGCGTGCATGGTGTACTGGGGATTGATCTCAGAGTCATCCTACCACTAAGCCACAACCTCAGCCCTTTTTGAGATAGGATCTTGCTATGTTACCCAGGCTAGCCTCACACTTGGCCATCTTCCTGCCTCAGCCTTCTGAGTACCCTGGATTGTAGGTGTGCAGTATGTGCCTGACAGTAACACTCTTCACCAACTTTTTTTTTTTTTACAAATTTTATAATTTTAAAAATAACCATTTACCTAGCGCCTATCAGAGTGCCAGGAAGTTCATTTTGTCATTCAGCAGCAAATGTGCCTACCTATTATGTGCCAGGCACTGTGCTGGGTAATGAGTATATGACTATGAATAATACTGGTTGTACTTGCCTTTCTGGAAATTACAGTATAGGAAGTAAGTGAGTTATCAAAGGAGAATCTAGACTATCTGGTAAACTTGTGAAAACATGCTTAATCTCATTAATTGAGGAGAAATGCAGATTAACCTCATAATGAGATATTATTTCATACTCATTAGTCTGGTGGAAAAATTTTTTAAAAATAGTTTGGTAATGGTAGGGCAGAAATGAGAGATCTTTTTCAGTGAAGATGGGAATTCAGACTGTATACTTTGGAGATCAACTTGACAATCTCCAATGGAGAGGAAAATGTGCATCTCCTACAACCAGAAGTTCCATGTCAGGACTGTGCACCAGAATAACTTATACGAATACCAGGTGACATGCCTAGGGTATTCTCTGCCACAGTGGCAGTAATAGACAAAAAGTGGAAGCAACCTAAAGATTGATTTAGTGAGGGATTCAAATGATGGAATAAGACTCTGGAGTTAAAAATTAATGGCTTAAAAGGCTGAATGTTTTCTCTGATATGCGATTCTAATCTACAATAAGGGAGGAGGGGAAAATAGAGGTATTTTGGACTAGACAGAGGGGAGTGAAAGGAGGGGAGCAGGTATGTGGGTAGGAATGATAGTAGAATGAATCAGATATTATTACCCTATGTGCTATGACTTGTGTAATTCTACATCATGTACAATCAGAAGAATGAGAAGTTATCCTCCATTTATGTATAATGTGTCAAAATGCATTCTACCGTCATGTATAACTAATTAGAACAATTTAAAAAAATGAATGGATTACATAGGTCGATGTGGAAGAAGCTTCAAAAATGTCGGGATCCAAACACTTTATCCTTTGCCTGATTTAAATATCACATAAAAACTATTATATGTTATTATATAGTAAAATGCTAAAATATAATGGGAAGGAGGAGAGAGAGGGAGTGAAATGGATAGAGTGAGTAGAGAAGGTGTAGCTGCATCTGGGATGATTTACTTCCTAAAATTAAATAAATAAATAAATAAATGGCAAGAAAGAAAGAAAAAGGAAAAGAAGCCAGGAGCGATGGAGCATGCCTATAATCCCAGCAACTCAGGAGGTGAAGACAGGGGAATCACAAGTCTGAGGACAGCCGGGGCAATCTAGTGAGACCCTGTCTCAAAAAGAAAGAAAAAAAGAAAGACAAAAGGCTGGGGATGTAGTTCAGTAATAGAGTGCTCCTGGGTTCAATCCCAGGACTTAAAAACAAACAAAAAAGGAGGAGGAGGAGGAGGAGGGAGAAGAGCAGGAAGGGGAGGAAGGAGGAGGAGGAAAAGGAGAAGGATAAAAAGAGAAGGAGGAAGACGGAATCGTGGCAAACTGTAAGCATTAGTTAAACCCAGGAGTTTACACAAGTGGCTGTTAAAATTATGAACTGTTTTGTATGTTTGAAATATTTCATAATTAAATATTAAAAATGTATTTTGGTAAAATACATATAACATAAAGTTTGCCATTTTAGTCACTTTTAAATGTATGGTTCACATCATTGTGCAGCTATCACCATCATCCATTTCCAGAATGTTCACCATCTTCCTAAACTGCAACTGCAACAATTAAACACTAACATCCCATTCTTCCCCCGCTCAGACCCTAGCAACCACCATCTACTTTCTGTCTCTTATAAATCTGATGACTCTAGGACTGAATATAAGTGGAATCATCCTGTATGTGTTCTTTTGTTTCTGCCTTATTCTCTTAGCATAATGTCTTCAAGGTTCATCCATTCTGTACCATGTCAGATTTCCTTCTTTTTAAAAGATGAACAATATCCCATTGCATGTATTTATCCCATTTTGTTCATCCATTCATCCGTTGATGGACACCTTGGTTTGTTTATGCTTTTTGGCTATTGTGATGTATTTTTAAGTCAAATTTAAATAAACCACAGAAAACTTACAAATAGAAGAGGCAAAAAATAAAACAAATTGCTACTCAATAAGAATAGGGTAGGTTTTACTGTACTAAGTCGTACCCACTGATCTAGACACTCTCCTGGTAACATGTGGCATATATGAGTGCCATGTCTTCTTTGTCATTCACATGGCACAGTGGCATCCACCATTCACACCAGCTGGCTGTATGCACTTTCAGAATCAGGGCTGGCTGTGGGGGGCAGCTGCCCTTTGCACTTGCGAGGGCTTCTGCATCTGCCCTTCCTTATGCTGCCGCCGCCACTACTTGTGATATTCTGGCTCAACCCTAACAGCTTCCTTCTAGTTGAAGCTGGCAGAAGCCAAGAAAGAACAGTCTCAGGAGATTGGCAAATGCTGACTATTGAGAAGTATTTAGAGCCTCTGTGCTAGCCAGGCGAGTGCAGTCGAGGCAGCCCCTGACCCACCCAATACTTGCTCACAGTCCCTGTGCCTTTTGGGCATAATGCCCCATCTCTGCTGCTTGTCTGAGTGTTTACAGATGCCCTCTGTCAGGGGTTTCTCAGATTGTCAGAAAGCAGCAGGCCCTCCCTAATGTTTCCTAGCTTGACATTATATTATAAAACACAGATGAAAGTAGAGCTGCCCTTAGGGGTGGGGGCAGTGTGGGCATGATACTGGGGGACCTAAACCTCAGTGCAGCTTTGGGGAAGCCCGGTTTAAAAATGGCGCATAAGATTAGTGGTTAGAAACCTCAGCCCTAAAGCACATGGATAGGGAACACATGAAGAAGAGGAGGATACTCAGGCAGAGAGGGTCAAGCTCTTCTGTGCAAGGCCAACCAGCTATTCATTCTGATTGAAGTATGTGTGTGTGTGTGTGTGTGTGTGTGTGAAAGAGAGAGAGAGAGAGAGAGAGAGAGAGAGAGAGAGAGGTATCTGCTTCCTGGATCCCCCCTCCACATTTCCATAGTGGTCTCTTAGATATGTCCTCCAGACCCTCAGGCTCCTCAAGGCATAATTTAAAATTCACTAACTTGCCTGACCTTGTTTAATCCTATGATGCTCTGCAGATTGTTATCATGCCCACATAACAGACAGTGAGACTGAGGCAAAGTCCCACGGGTAGGAAGTGGTCAGGAAGATTCTTCCTGGAGACACGATCTTGTTCTTCTGTAGAGAGAGGCATACGCTGCAGTGGCTTGTAGCAGGCAGCTTTCTGGGAACTGTGGGAATGAACCAAAAACAGATCCTTCCCCATGTTGGGGAGGCCCACTCTG
Source organism: Marmota monax (assembly GCF_021218885.2). Taxonomy (NCBI): domain Eukaryota; kingdom Metazoa; phylum Chordata; class Mammalia; order Rodentia; family Sciuridae; genus Marmota; species Marmota monax. Next base: position 24,299,171 of record NW_026692781.1, read on the forward strand.
ACATGCAGAAACAAAGCAACTTTCAGCTGTTGGGGAGACAGGCCAAACGTGGGAGCCACGACTGGTGTCACTGCTCATCTCCTGGCATTCGAGTCTCTCCTCCACCTCCCATGCTCTGGGTCTCCTCATTCGTTTTGCCAGTTGGGAGCCCACAGTGAGTGGTGGAAAACACACACAAGAGAAGACCTGAAGAATGGGTGGTGACAGAGAGGACTGGAAGCTGGTTGCCAGCCAAAAGAGTAGATTGAAGGGACTAGGGGAGTCACAGGCCATGTTGGAAGATGGCTGTGGTCTTTGGTAAAAGGTCTACTTGGGAGCCAGGTGCAATTTCTGTGTTCATCTACACAGAACCCTTTCCTCTAACGGCCCATGAGAAGGTGAGATGTAAAGGAAAAGAAAACAAACTAACCTCCTTTACAAAACGACTCACCTTAAAAATGTCTTTGGAAATTTCAAGAAGTCCTTGAACAGAATCTTAGTTTTATTTTTATTCTGGTTTTTCTTTTTTGGCTTTTCCCGAGGAAATTCAGCATGAACCTGTCTCCCCCTTGTGGAATTAATTTCATCTCTAGGTTGGACAGTATTTAGGAGAGAGTGAAACTGTGGGAACTTCTGGTTTCCTTGTCTCTCCATTGTCTTTCTTGGCACAAGAAAAGGAAGCATTGTTGAAACTATCAAAGAAAATGCTTGCTTTAATTTTCTGAATCCGGCAAGTATTTTGACATAACCTTTTAATCTAAAGCTTTATCGTATGAAAATTCTGTCTTGCCAAATCTAGTGCTTAGAGACTAAGCATGAGTTTTAATTTAGTTCTTCAACACGAGGATGAATTTCATCTTTATGTTATGGTTAAGTAAGGTAAAGGAGACTATGACAAAACCAAATTTATGTTTCGTTTGCCAAACTTTTGCAGAATTGTTAGTGACAATGACTTATCACACAATAGTTAACATTTATTGATCACTTGCTTCTTGCCAAACGTTAAGCCAACTTCACTTACTGCACCTTATCTCACCGACCCTTGGCAATAAAATTATCTAATTTTACTAGGATATCAAGGCTTAAAGAGCTTAAGTTGCTTGCTTAAGTTCACACCACCAGTTGCTGAGCCTTAAATTGGATTAATGCCAATGATTTGAAATGGAGACCTAGGAACAAAGAATAACAGGACACACATTAAAATTGCTCTCCCAAATTTTGGCCTTTGGAAGATGAGCTGAGAGATATGTAAATAATCCATAAGATTGTTTTCTTCTGTATATTTGGGAGGATAATGGCTTATAAATAATGTGGGTGAATCATATTTTTTCATTATTTGTAAGTGAAAATTAAACTTTAAAACATACAATATTTTTGATTAATAGTAAAGAGACGACATGGCTCATGCCACAAGAGAGAGGTTGGGACCCAGCTGTTGTGAGGCAGAGAAGGCTGCCTTCTGTCACTGTGACTCCATGATGGGGGCTTCTAGCCACACCCACCCCATGGTTGCTAGAGAGATAGATATTATAAACCAGCATGAACATGACACGACAAAGCTGCGTTACTCAGCCGGAAACCCCTGGGGCTGTACAGCAAGAACGGGTGGTAATAGAGGCTCTTTTGAAACAATTCAGTCTTTTATGTATGTACCATGGCCTATTTGTCAATTTTGTATAAAATGTCCTTCTGTTATATTCAACCCAAATTTAGATCATCATACAGGAGACAGAATAAACAAAGGCTGCTAGTGACCTTCATCTAACTGTGGACTCCTGATTGCCTTGGAGTTTCCTTTCCCCATAAATTCACTTCTGGGTGAAGAGGAGCCATCCGGGTGATGTGACCTCCTTATCACAGATATAGACCCTTCTGCTTCCCAAGACTCTTTGGTATAATGAAGAAAAAACAAATCAAAACCATAGTGTCCAGTACTAATTTTTTTTTCTGAGCAGAAATAGCTGCTATTAATTGCCAGAAAGGCAATATAAACACAGAGCTATGGTTGTGAATGAGGCTATGTGTCTTTAAGCACATAGATGGAAATGAGACCCTCTGAGATAGTGACTTGCACTGCAAAAGTGTGAAACAGTGTTTAAAGAGGTTGAGTGTTAGTCAGTGGGCTTGAACACAGCATATCAGGATGACTTTGGCAGGAGAACCCCCCCCCCAAAAAAAAAAAGAAAAGAAAAGAAAGAAAGAAAATCCAAACTCAACTGGCTTAAAGAAAACAATTATTTTCTCTTAGAAAAAAATAAGTGCCGAGGTTGGTCAACTCAGAAGTAAACGAATGTCATCCAGGATGCAGAAGTTTTTGTTTCCATGTTGCCATTTTGCCCTGTCAGTTTCAACCTCTAGCTTGCTGTACTCTTAGTCACAAGAAGGCTGCTGCATCTCCAGGTGTCATGTGCAGACATGAAAACATCCAGCAGAGGAAAGGCTCTCTCTTCTTTGGGCTCTTTTTCTCTTCAAAGTAAAAGAACCACTTTCCAAGACCCTGAGCAGATATTTCCTCATGGTTTCTTGGCTAGTACCAGATTGCTGACCCATGCTGAACTGCACTGGCAAGGAAAATTGTACCACATTGAATCATGTGGAAGAGGCATACCCTCAGGATTGAAGCAGGGCTCTGCTGTCATCTCTTAAAAAGTGGGAGGGAAAATGGCTGATGTGTGAGTAACCAAAAGTGCCTATGACATATGGTTTGGAATATGTGAGAACATGTGCATGGGTTTTCTTTTTTGAAAGCCATTTCTTTGAAGGATCCTATTTTTAGTCCAGACCCCATCTCAACCATTTGGAATGTAATTTGGCAGAAATAACCACATCTAACACCTTTAGGAACTTTGAGTAAAATACCTCTGAAGGAGAAGAAAGAAACCTGTAAGAGTTCAGTCCTCTTGACATTAGGGAATTATGGCAAATAACCAGTGTTTATTACTGTCATTTTACATTCAGTCTAATAATGGCCCTTCCCCAAGCAATTTTGCCAACAGTTTCCAGAGCACTGAAGAGAAAAAAGCCCATGAAGCCTTTATTGCAAAATATGCACTTTAAATAATGTTCTCTGACTATGAAAGTAAGTTTATATAATAAGACAACTTTAATATTTACCAGACTATCTGTGCATGTATACATCTCACACACCCACACACACCCACACACACCCACACACACAGAGAGAATGAAATTGTAGTGGTAGTTATTTAAGAAAGTGCTTAGTAAGTCTCTCATCCAGAAGACAATAAGGCTCCAGGGTACATTTAGAATGAAGACAGTGAAATTGTCCTCCTTGTGAAATGAGCAGGACTGTTGGCTGGTATGGTTTGGATATGACCTGTCCCCCAAAAGCTTATATGTGAGACAGTGCAAGAAGGTTCAGAGGGGAGATGATTGGATGGTGAGAACCTTTACCCAATTAATGAATTAATCTTTGGATGGGATTAACTGAGTGGTAACTTGAGGCAGGTGGGTGTGGATAGAGGAAGTGGGTCATTGAGGGCATGGCTTTGGGGTATATATTTTGTAGCTGGTGAGTGGAGTCTCTCTCCGCTTCCTGATCATCATGAGAAGCTGCTTCCCTCTGCTACACTCTTCTGCCTTGTTGTTCTTTCTCACCTCAGGCTCCGAGGAATACAGCCTGCTGTCATAGACTGAGACCTCTGAAACCGTGAGCCCTCAAAAAAGCTTTCCTCCTCTACAATTGTTCTGGTCAAGTCTTTTCATCACATGGGGGAGGGGGAGCTGACTGAAACAGCAGCTTTGGGAAGAGAAGAGAGGGGAGAAAAGAGAGTAAATGAGAAAAGAGCACAACTGCAGGGCAGTTAAATATAAGAACTTCCTATAGCAGGACAGTCAAAGGACTTCCATAAACAACTTCATTTGAACTTGTGTTGTTGATACATAAGCCCTCTGGTCACTCCAAATCCGTGTTGTCTTCCCTCCCACCCTAATGCATCAAGTGAGTGTTTGGAGAAAATAGAAATGGCTGAATTCCACATCAGGCTCAGTGTGGGGAAGGAAGGAACCACAGGTGGTGACCTTTGTGTGAGATTGTGTTTAACAGAAGAGGAAATCTGTCATCAAAAGTGACTGTGGCAAAGTACACCCCAGAATGAGCAGAAACTGTGAAGATGGCTTCAAACTCCTTATGGGATTTGGAAAGGAGCAAAAACAATTTTATCTAAATCTTAAGGCTAAGAGGTATCAGCTGACACCCGGTTTACCATGATATAACCAAAAGTAAATGCAATGATGCTGAGCATAGTTTTATGTGTTTATTTCCATGTTTTTGAAAATGTATTCTATTTAAAGTTGAATTCTTAAAATTGTTTTTATGAGTTATATCCTATTCCTGTTTAAAAAAAAAACATGACGAAATTTTATAGGCTCTCTACTTTGGGTGATTATGGAAGATATTTATACAGTTTGTTTCATTCATTTGAGTAGGTTTGGACAAGTATTGAATTTTTATTGTCTGTCTACAAATGGCTACCTGCTGAAATAGCCATATTTCACCTTTTGAATTTTAAATAGTAAAATTGCAAGAAATGAGCTAAAACCTCAAAAAACATGTATTGATCTGTTTTTTTTTTTTCTTTTTAATGTGGACAAATAAAACAGAGGTGTGGTTTACCTTCTTCAAACTCTGCTTTTTTCTATCTTCTGATTGCTCCTTGGCTTTTGGAAGGAAGAGTGAAGACATGGGTTAAGAGTTTGCCTTATGCTGTGAGACTAGTTTATTTCTTTTCCTATGTTTCTTTTTTTTTCTTTTTAAAGTTGGTTATAGATGAATTTTTCTAGTGAATGAAAATTCTAGTTTTTTTTTTTTTTTTTTTGTACTACATTGGTCTTGAATATCACCTGTTAACACAAACAGAAGCCTGGGCTCTGATGACATACAGGGCCACAGCAATGGAGCACTCGACTGAGCACGGCTAAACGTCTACTTCCCCTTTTCCTTCTTTCACAGGACCTTTATGTCAAACATATGCAATTTGAAATGGCAACTTCTAACTCTGAGGCTTGTGGAATTTGCTTAAACATCACATAAACCAAGATCACTGACAAATCCATACCTACCTTCTATACTAAGGGACTGATGTCTCCGTGGTTCTAATATATGAAGAAATGTTAATACCCGCTTCTCTGTACTGACACCTAGTACATCCCTCCCAGATGAGTTTTAAAACTAAATCTTTTCCACCTGTGGGCTGAAGACCCCCACAGAGTCTCTGTGACTTTACAGACTGTGAGGGAATTTTATGGGTACTGAAATTGTTCCATGTATATTATGACTGATGGTCAATGTGTTGATGCTATTGTGATCAATAAAATACAAATCCATTGAAAAGCATTACCAAATTAATAGTAGTTTTTGCTTCTAGAAATCTCTTCTGTCAATGAACTACTACAAATATGACTATTATATAGATGTTTGATCACTTCTTTTTATGTTTAGGAAAGGATTTGTACCAAGAAAATAACCCAATCAATAAATGGGCAAAATAACTAGACAATTCTCAAATGAAGAAGCACAAATGGCCCACAAATATTTGAAAAAATGTTCAACATCCTTAGCAATCAGGGAAATGCAAATCAAAACTTCACTGAGATTTCATTTCACTGCAGTCAGAATGGCAATTATCAAGAATTCAGATAATAATAAATGCTAGTGAGGATGTGGGGGAAAAGGAACTCTGTTACATTGTTGGTGGGACTGAAAATTAGCACAGCCACTGTGGAAAATGGTATGGAGACTTCTCAAAGAACTAGGAATGGAACTACCATATGACCCAACTATCCCACTCCACAGTATTTATCTAAAAGAAATAAAATCAGCATACTCTACTGATATAGCCACATCAATGTTTATAGCAATGCAACTCTCTATAGTCAGGATATGAAACCAGTTCAGGTGACCACCCATAGATGAATGGAATATGAAAATGTGTACTATTACACAATGGAGTTTTGTTCAACCATAAGAAAAGAAATTATGCCATTTGCCAGTAAGTGGATGGAACTGGAGAATATCATGGCAAGTGAAGTAAGCCAGACTCAGAAAGTTAAGGGTTGAATTCTCTCTCTCATATGCAGAACTAGAATAAAGTAGGGGGGAAAAGACAGTGGAGGGGATTGATATCATAAAGATATAGGGAAGATCAATGGAGTAGAAGGAGATTGAGAGGGAGGAGAGGAGGGCACGGAAGCAGAGGAAATGCAGAATGAAAACTACACTTATGTATGTGCATGCAAAAACACAACACAGTGAAATCCTCCCTTATGTGTATCTATAAAGCACTAATTAAAAATAAATGAGAGGGCTGGGGATGTGGCTCAAGTGGTAGCGGCTTGCCTGGCATGCATGCGGCCCGGATTCGATCCTTAGCACCACATACAAACAAAGATGTTGTGTCCGATGAAAACTAAAAAAAAAAAAAATTAAAAAAATTCTCTCTCTCTCTCTCTCTCTCTCTTTAAAAAATAAAATAAAAAAAATAAATGAGTGAAAGGAAGACCAGTAGAATAAAGGAAAGTGGAGTCGGGAAAGGGGGCGGGGCACTGAGGACTGAAATGAAGTAAATTAAACTCGTATGATATATATAACTGTTATGCTCCAATAAAAGCAAAATGAACAAAAAACTTTGCATTCAAAAGAAAAAAAGAAAGTATTTGCATAATAGCAAAAATAACTGAAAAAATCTAAAAGTCCAATGTTACGAGACAGATTGAATAAAAGACAGTACAGGGCTGGGGATGTATCTCAGTGGCAGAATGCTTACCTAGCATACAAGAGGACCTGGGTTCAATCCCCAGCACTGCCCCCTCCCCACAATGAAATAAAGAAGACAGTATACTCTTAAAGTGAAATACTAGATAGCCATTAGAATTATGTTGTAAGAAAAACAAATAATGTTATATAATGTTGTAGAGTCAAATGTTGAACAACATGGAACATGTATTGGCAGAATATTATAATGAGGAAAAATGAGATTATAGGCCAGTATCACAATCAACAAACATAAATACACACACTCTTACACACATATGCAAACACAAACACACACGCATATACACAGATATAAAAACAAATAATATAGGATAAAGACCATCATTCTAAGGGTATTATTATTTATCTCTGGGTAATGAAATTACAGTGTTTGTTTTTTTTTTTTTTAATTTTCTGAGGGCTCTATAACTTCAAGACAAAATTTGAATATATTTTAGGGGTCCTCTTATTAAAGGGTTGCTATTATCCCACAAATAAATCAGTGTTGTGACCCTTGCCTTTTCAAACCCCTGGGGCTGCTGAGGTTGTTTAATATTTTGGATGTGTGAGACAACTCGGTTGAGCTTTTGCTGGAAGCCCTCCTGCTCACTCCACCGTCTGTGGCATCCTGCTAATGATGTGACTTGATGTGTTGTCACCAGACCCTGGGGAGGAAGCGCAGCTGGGCACTTCTTTCTCAGGAACAGGCTTTCCCTAATGGCTGCGAGAAGATGTGGAGCATTTAAAAGAAGTGTTGCGATTATAAAACATTCTTTCTTAGCTTGAAACCAAAATGGTGCCCCCATGGGTGTAAGCAGCATATATATGTAGATGGTGTCTTTCAATAAGGGAAAGTCATAATTAAAGCTAAGTGTGGCTCTGGGCTAGAGTGAACCATTACTGCCCCCTTTTCCGAGCTTGCAGATGGACAGAATTATGTTGCCTTAATGATGAGACTCTTAAGTGCCAGCTGTCATCCAGCTCTGCAGCCCTCCATGCTAACAAAGCCCTCATTAAATGGTTTGCTTGGAATAATTTGCCTCTTCTCCTTGCCTTGCTAGCAACTGACAACTTGGCCCATCTACCCCTCCCTCCAGACCTTCCACGGACACCCTTAATCACTGAATGAGAAGCCTGGGCTGAGTTTGATGGGATGGTAATTTTTTAATCCTATATGTCTTCATATTATTTTTTTGCCCTGTTTCAAAAGTTTTTAAACGAGGTTGGTAACTAACATCCTATGCTATCATTCATTCTGTGGCAAAATAATAATTGCTAATTTTCTTCTTCAGAGAACCAGAGCTTTTATCAGGAATAACATTATGCAAATGACTATGCAAATGTCAACCAGAGGAGTAACTGGGAAAGAAGTTCAGATAAAACCTTCAGAACATTATCCAAAGTTGGCTGAAAAAAATAACTGCACATTTTAAATGGTAAGGTCACCATGGTAGCAAAGGGAATTTATTACTAGTCAGAATTTTGCCAGAAAGCTCTGCACTCTTAAAATAAAAGAGGCAGGGTATATACATTAGTATTTATTCTAGCTTAATTTATTTATGACACCATGGCCTGTCCTTGCCCATTGTTAAGTCCCCTGGGGTGATTCTCTTCATCCTTTGTATGTCTAACAGTTCAAAATGCTTAATGTCCAACCTCCTTAGCCTTAAGAATCATTTCTTTATTTTCTCTATATATTTCTTTATATTTTTCTTCTATAAATTTTTCTGATCATCAGGAGTTTAGCCTCCTCGTGTTGAATATTATAGGAAGGATGTTCAAAGAAATATGCTCAATTTGTTCAAAACACAACCTGTACAGCATTGGTAAAGAAATTGTGACTTTAAAATTCTATGTCATCCTAAGAGAAATACCTGGAAAATAAGCCTGATTTAAATCAACAGCACAACTAGATGAACTCCAGCACTTTTTATGTCACATGTGTGATGTATGAATATATTCAATGACCAAAAAGGAGAAAATTGTGGTTTAGTAAGTTTTGTGGCAGTAAATCTGAGGTTTTAATTTTGTTCTTTTTTTTTTTTAAGAGCAAGTCTTTAAATTTAACACAAGAGTATTGGAAAGACCTTTGCTTTAAAGTCTATATAAATAAAATCTCTACATAAATTCTGCCTACATAATAGCAGAAGATGAAAACAAAACCTTTCAGTTCTATAATATCTCATTTACCCTGGCCCAAAATTTCCACTTGAAAAAAACCTCCCCATGATGTAAACCTATTGCCAGGGGACAGTGACACACTGGAACAAGAGTAAATACAGCTAAATACCTTCATCTGAATCATGCTTACTGAAAATACAGACCCCTGGTTCTCGCCCAGCTCTACCCACCAGAACCACTATGTCTGGGGCTTACGATTTGCATTTTCAGCAGCTGAGACCAGCATTCTAAAGTACTATATTAGACTATGAAAAACCACAAGGGATAATGTTAGCTCCCTTATAACCACCCCCCACCCCCAGGGAAGGAGATAAAGGAGAGGCTTATGATGGGAGGGTTGAGGGAGAGTAGAAAGGGGAGATGGGTCTCAATGAGAATTCAGAGACAGAAAGGGAATAAAGAATGGGAAATAAGAAGAAGGTAGTTCTTGAGGAAAATCTGCATGTTACTCATGCTCAACACCACGCAGCCACTGAAGTTTCTGGGTTAATAGAGCTCTATAGCAGCCAGGAGCCAAGACTTGGAGTCCTGTGGCTGGGGAGAACCCCAGCTACTAGCTGTATTAGTGACTATCTTTGAACCTCAGTTCCCTCATCTGTGAACTGGGTAGGAAAGTGGAGTTGTTATAATGACTAAAACCCGATGAAGAATGCAGATAATGGAACACAATGGTCAAGGGTGTAGCTGTTAGAGTCGGGCTTCCAGGTTGTGTTCCAGCTCCATTATTTACCTGGTGTGCCCTTGGCAGGTTATAGAACCTGTCTGCACCCTAGTTTCCTCATGTTAAAGAATTAGAATCTACCCCTTAGGGTAGTTGAGGGTTTGGTTAGGGAAATATACGTAATGAATCCATAATAGTACCTAGCATATAATAAGCAACTCATTAAATGTTACCTCTCATCATTATTTCATATATAAAGCAGCTGGCACCTGGTGGGAGTTTAATAAATGATAGCAATCATAAGTAGTAATAATCACTCTTGGCTTCAAGACAGGCCAGAACTCTATTGCCAAAACCCACTTACACAATCCTGGCTGGCCCCCGCCCCCTGCTGTGCCTTGTCCCCAGTCTGTCATAATAGCACCATTGAGGTTATTTGAGGTGCCATCTGGTTAGGACAGTTACTGTGCAGAGGTATATGCACATATAATTGAGCAGAGAATTCTGAATGTTTTATGAAAGTGTGTGGGTGGAGGGACCATGGCCTGGAGCAAGCTTCAGAGATCCTTTTCTGCGTGGAGAACCCCACAGCTGTGTCAATAACAAAGGCAGTGGGAGCCCAGAAGGTAAGGGACTCACCGCAAAAGAGAGATTTGAAAATCTAAAGATTGTACTCATTTGACTGAAAGTCTACAATCCTTCAGGAATCTGTCCTGTTGGTCCCCTGAGTCAAGCTACCCAATACTCACCATAACAATGGCAATCTCTTTTTCAAGGCCTGATACAATTGCAATAATTTTTTTCCCTCTAGGATACTGTTTTTAATCTCTTGTTCTCAAAATTCACAAACTTAGATTGTTGTTTCGTTTATTATACCTTCTTACCACACAAGCCCTGTAATCTCTGTAGAAAAATAAGAACACTGGAGAGTGTCTGAACTTTGCTTCCTGCTGGGCATGATGGGATTGGTAGTTGCATGGAATTGGAGTGGTGTGGCACTAACTGGTGACAGACAGAGGGAACAGGGAAGAAGGGAGGAAGGGTAACCAACAGAAGGAGGTGGGGTGGGGGAGATCACAGGCTACTACCAGAACCTCAGGCTGTGGTTTCACTTTGAATAAATAGGACACCAGTAATCCTTTGTGAAAAGCACTAAAAGGCACACAGACGGAGAAATCTCTCGTGTAAACATTTCAAGCCTGCTGGCCATGGGTCTACTAACCCGATTTTGCTGAAGTGACATGACTAGATGCTAGTTAACTTCTGTCTATTACACTTAAGCCTTTCAAAAATGTCATGGATAATATTGGCTAGAGACTCTTAAGAAAACTGGGGTAAATTCCTATTGCAGCTCAAGTCCTGTATTGCAGTAGGCAGAAGCAGATCGCCCAGGGACCCACAAGCAGGTCTCTGTGCTCGTACTGCCTATCATTGGTATAATGGGGGCCAGGGCTGGGTGAGGTGCTCTAAAATCCTCCCATGCAGAGTTCTTTTTTTTTTAAAAAAAAATTAAAACAGATAGGCTGCTTGTTTTCCTGGAATGTACAAAACAGACAATAATGTGAAAATTCACAGCATAAAGAATGGGAAATAAGAAGAAGTTAGTTCTTGAGGAAAACCTCAAGGATATTTTAAACCACCATGATATTTTAATTAATGAGACATATTGAAAGAGGAAAGATAAAGGGTCATTCTGTCCATATAAATAACATAAAAATAGTTATTTGCTCGGAGAGTTGTTACATGCATGTAATCCCAGCAGCTCAGGAAGCTGAGGTAGGAGGATCATGATTTCAAAGCCAGCCTCAGCAACAGGTGAGGCCCTAAGCAATTCAGTGAGACCCTGTCTCTAAATAAAATACAAAAAAGGGTTGGGGGTGTGGTTAAGTGCACCTGGATTCAATCCTTGGTACCAAAAAATAAAAACAAATAAACAACCACCACCAACAACAAACCCAGTTATTTCTTAGATTGGGGGGTTAATACTGATGTTCACTACTAAGATTTCAGACATCTTTATATTTTGGTTTAACAATAATTTGTGGACCAACTACTGTGTGTTGGACACTACCTTGGGAACAGAGCAATTGAACAAAGGCATTACAAAAACAAGCAAGCAAGCAAACAAACAAACAAACAAAAAAACAGCTCTGCAGGATCTATAACGCAGGAGCACATGGCACCTGATCGTTGTTGCTTTGTAGGCTAACTACTAGTAGTTACAGAAAAGGTAAGGTATTTTTCAAAAATTGTTGATCAAGGAGATCATTTGGAAGACTGCATCTGAGGTGAACCTTAAAGGAAGCCTAACACTTCCAAAGACGTGGAGGCAAAGTTCTCCAATCAGGCTCAGTGATGGTGGGTAGCTTTCCTTGGATTGCAGGGTCTGTGTGTAGAAGAATGAGATATCAGCTGGAGTCACATTTGGGAGTTTGGATTTTATGAAGAATCAGCAAACCATCATTTTTTTCAGTAGGGACATGATGTAGTTGAGGCAAGTCATCCTGAAAACTCAATTCGATGGAGTTGGACAGGAAGTATTGTGTCAGAAAGGCTCTGGACGCTGCAGATCAAACAGAGAGGGGAAGCCTGAGGCCAAGTGGAAAGGGATCTAGTCCAGAGCTAGGGTATAATCCATTGCAGTAGAAAAGAAAGAAATCTTACACGGTCCAATTTTATGGGTTAGGAACTAATCAATAAATGAAAAAAGGATTTGTTTACCAGCTAAGCAGCACCCAAGTAACTTTACTAGAGTCTGAGACTACAAAAAAGTTACTTCAATCAACTCAGTAAAAAAAAACTACATGCCCAACATTTTTACGGTTCTCCTTGTTTCTTTGTGACAGTTTCTAGGGACAGTGTAAATTAATACATGAATGCATACACATGCATGTTTTTTTTTTTTGTGTGTGTGTGTATACATTCATAATTTCTGAGTGGGAAGGGGGAAAAAAAACCCTGGTAATGAATTCTGTGGCAGATAAGGATTGGCAAATTGTTTTTTATAATTCCTGCCACATGTGCTGTTCTTTGTGATCAATATGATCACAGAGTAAGAGCTTTGCTTAATTCTCCCAAAGCAAGCATAAAAATCGAAAGTAAATTTTGACATATTAGCTTTAATTTATGATAATAATCAGTATTCAGAGTGAAAAAGAAAAAATTTTGAGATGTGTAGAAGGGGGATTAGGTTAAGTACATAAGACAGGCTACTTAAATATATTTCATTCCTTATTCAGTGATATCGTCTCCCCCCCCTCCTTTTTTTCTTTTTTAACCACAAAGAGTTACAAACAAGAGAAAAGAAGAGTTGACAAGAAATGCTTATCTCTTTGGTCATAATCCACTGTGGGAGCATATGCTCCATACAATATTTATAAAGGATGATCTTTGTAATTGGTGAGAAAGTGGTCTAAGATCCTGCTATGAATTAGAAGATATACATGATTATGGATCTATTTCCCTGAGCAATTATCACTTTATAGGTAAAGGTCCTGTTTGTAACCTAAGATAACTAGTCCTTAAATATGATGTATCTAAAGAAGCCACTGGTTTCTAGAGCTTTTGCTTCTCAAAGAGGCTCCATCTTGAATCCCTCAGTTTAAATATGACTCCCCTCCTACTGCACTGTCTTTACCAAGACAGCTGTAATTTATACTATACTATTTATATTGTTTATTTGCATTACTTATACTATATTATTTGCTTACTACCCTCCTCCTCCCATTAGTTGACAAGTTTCATGAGGACCTTTATCTAGCTATCCAGCTCTGACCTCTTCTTTGAGCTTCAGATTCCCATACTGGCTACTAATTTAACTTTTTACTTGTGTATTTAATGATTTCTTCACATTTTCTGTGACCAATTGCTCACCCTGAGCAAACCTGGTTCTCAATCAAACCTCTCCATCACCAGGTTTCTCAGCCAAAAGCCTAGAATTCATTTTATTTTTAAAATTTTCATGGTACTAGGGATAAACCCAGGGCCTCATGCATATAATGCAAGTGCTTTACCACTTAACTATATCCTCAACCCTTTTTATTTTGTTTTATTTGAGACGGGGTCTCTTAAAGTTGCCCAGGTGACCTCAAACCTGCCATCCTTCCTTCTGTCCCAGCCCCCCAAGTCACTGGGATTGCAGGGATGTGCCACTGGGCCCAGCTAGAAGCCCTTCTGATGCTGTTCTTTTACTCACACCCTACAACTAAGAAGTCCCTGTCAGCTTTAAACCATCAAATACATCCTAAGTCTGTCTGCTTCATATCATTTCTACTGCCACAGCCTCAGTCCAGCCACCTCCCGTCTCTTCATTAACCTCTAATCTTGCCTCCTTGTCAGTGATACGGGTAATCAAGTCAAACCATTCCCCTGCTTAAAACCTTCTAGTGACTTTCTGTTGTAGTTACAGTACATTCCAAGCTTCTTACCTGCTCTGCCAAGACCTGTGATATCTGAATACGTTTATCATTTTCTTCTTTACTCCCTTGAGGGAGTCAACTCTACTAGGCTTCATTCAGAGTTATAGACGTCAAATATTATAATCAGGGTTATCATCAAGACCCGAACAAATCCAGATTACCTGGAAAACTTAGCAAAATGGAAGAAGGAAATGTAGAAAACAAGGTCAGATCTTTTACCTAAAAAAAAAAAGTTTTGAATAAAGTATCCTTTCAATATATTATAGGAAAACATTGTATTTTAGAGATCACATCAAAAAACTGAAGTTATTTTCATAATTCTTTAATTAGAATATGGAAATATTCCATAAAACAAAAAGAAGTAATGTTTGAGAGTATGTTCCAAGTCCATTCGGTTTTTGCATAGATGACTAACAATAGCAAGTGTTTTGCATATGAGTTTGAATATGGGAAAAGTCTAGAGACACTGCAAATGATAAATAGAGCTATTCAGTTAAATTTTGAATGTAAACTGTAGTCACTGGCAAGAGCATGCAAGACCACTTCTAAATCAAGCCCCAAATCAGATGCATATTAGTTTAAATGTTGGACAATAAAATAATATACTGGCTTTGTATCCCTTATTCAAAACATCTGGGACCAGAAGTGTTTTGGATTTCAGATATTTTTAAACTTTAAAATATTTGCATATACATAATGAGATGTCTTGAGGATGAGATCCAAGTCTAAACAACAAGCTTCATTAATGTTTCATATACACTGTATACATAAAGCCTGAGGGGAATTTCATACATTTTTAGTGCACCTGCATTTATACTTGGACCTATGATATGAAGCAGGTGTGGAATTTTCCACTCGTGGCATTGTATCAACTCTCAAAAATTTTGGATTTTGGAACATTTAGGACTTCAGAGTTTTAGATTAGGGATACTCAATCTGTAATTAATCCTCCACCTTAGGCCATCTCTTTGTCAGGAGTATAATTCTCCACTCTTGTGCAAAAAGCTGACAATTGACATCTTCTGACAATTGACATGGTCCATGGTTGAAGGAAAGTTACCAATGAGCAAATCTATTTGTTGCATAATTCAACTTTTCCTCTTGCCCATTTAAAAACACATATGAAAAACCTCTATAAAGAAACATTTTGGCTTTTCTTCCCTCAGGATTGCTATTAATAAGCACACCAAAGCAAGAAAGAGTTGAGCTATTTTAAAATATGTAACCCATATTAATGAATTAATTATCATATAATACTTAAAGCTTTGATTATTCGTACAAGAGAGCTTCCATTATTAATGATTGCTTATGAAATTAATCTTTCTAATTTCCATTATGATTCAAATTAACTTGATTAGTTGGTCTCATGATTCGCATTTCTATCAACCACTACTTTTAGTTTCTGAAGCATGCAATGACATAAAATGTCTTTGGGGGAAAAGCACTTAAAATTAAGATTTTACTTTGATTCACTAAGTAAATGAATTGAATTAGATGAATAGCAATGGAACTTCGTTTTCTTTCACACACTGTCCTCTGGTGTTTGAATGTCTGCATTGCATGTTAAAATGCAAAATTAAATGTAAAAAGGTAATAACTTCTTACACTTGAGAAAGTACATTTATATTTATGTTTGGCCTAATCATTATCTACCTTATCAAGACTGTGAGTAAATGGATAGAAATTCAAATGAAGTGATAAAAATTAAATACTTTCTCATAATACAAACTAAAGGCTTGTAGAACTCGTATTTGTTCTGACAGGATAGAGACTATCTTTTAAAGTGCCCCTGGAGATTTCTTTTAAAGTGAAATCACAGTTTGTTTAACCCCACCCCCGGATTTTCTTACTTAAGACTCTTTGCTAGAGGTTTTGATAATGTGGAATTTAGAGATGGTCTAGCGTGGGCAGGAGGAGCAATTAGGCTTATCTTGGAATTCTGTGATCCTAACAAATATCTGCCAATTGCTTTAATTGAGCATTTTTTTCAACCTCTTCTCTCCCTTGATTGAACTTAAATTAAGAGTTAAAATTTTCTAAGTGCTATTTCTTTAATTTAGTTAATGATTTACATATGAATTATTTTAAGTATCATTTAGATTGGATAGAGGCTGGATTTATGGATTTGTTTTTGTTGCTTTTCAATTTTTTTTTTGAGTAGTCTTTCATCTCATTTTCTTTCAAATGATGATCATAATCACGCTGCATTTTCAAATGTCATAGATCTAATTGTATTTGCTTAGTGGAGTTGACCGAGGAAGCCCAGTGAGGTCTGTGACCATAGTACAGGAAATGATAAATGCCAGCCCTAGGGAATTTATCATTTTATGACAATATGTTCACTAAGGGCAAGTCATTCCAAGTAATTAGTGTGATGCCATCTGGGAAAATCTATTTTTTTTAAAGAAAGATGTGTTTTTGCAGGTACAGGTATTTCTCTGAAGCTGGAAGAACACTTCTCAGACATACTAATGGGAGCATTCCCACATTGGAAGCGAGAGTGGCCTAGATGACCTGTTAAGTGATTGTCAGAACTAAGAGTCTGTGACCCAGAATGTCCTTTCATAAATTTCCTGCTGCAGGGCAGTGATGAATGGCATCTGGCAAAAACCTGAATACATGATCTCCAAAATGTGGGGAATGATTTATACCCTGGAGGGTTAGGTCTAGCGATCATTTGATGCTAGTTCTTGGAGGAACATAAGGGATTTATATAGTGGGAGAGGAATGCATCGTATGGGTCACCTACATAGATATATTATAGCCCTGTGGCTAATATCCTGGACAATCTCTCTGTGTTTGAAGGCTCGTGCTTGGCCTTGCGAACTTCTGAATCCTCTGCATTTAGTAAAATGTCTGGCATGTAATGAGCATTCAATAAATATTTGTTGATGAGGGAAAGTTGCCATGGTAACCCCAAAGCATTCAAATTATATTCTTGCCCCCCCCCCCACTTTTTTTTTTTCTTTTTTCTGAGATGGGCGTTCTCTATGTTGTCCAGCCTGGCCTTGAACTCACTTGAAGCTTCCTGCCTCAGCCTCTCAAGTTGCTGGGATTACAGGTATGTGCCACCAATGCCTGGCATTCACTATTGATTTTCTTTCTTTCTTTCTTTCTACCTATCTATCATCTATCTATCTATCTATCTATCTATCTATCTATCTATCTATCTATCTGGTAATAGCATCGTTCATCCATTTATTCAATTTTATACCTAGAAATAAACTTACCTTAAATTTACAATGGACTAATATTAGTGGCTTTATTTTAAAAAATATAAAAGCTTTTTAAAGTCCTTAGCTAATGACTTGACAAAGATGTCTAAGAGAGAGAGGTACCTGCTGACTGATTGGCATGACATGGTGAAATCACTATGGCTTGAGGTCTGGCCCTGAGCTAGGCAGATTCAGAACCTAGATTTTGGGGTTCAATCATATAATGATATTATTACCTCAAAAATTGCTATTGCCACCAATAATTACTATAATGTTTTATTGATTAGTTTTTTTGTGTTCAGTGTTTGAAATAACTTACCTCATTTTATCCTTATAGAAATTCCTGAGGTGAACACTATCATTGTTCCCATTTTTTATAGATGACATGGAGCTTCAGAGTGGTTAAGTGATTTGCTCTAAATCAGACTATTGAAATAAAAACAATAATGCATTTTTAAGAATAAAACAAGTATTGCAATAATGATAACATTGATAATTGCAATAATGATAATGAGGAGGAAAAAAGATGCCAATTCATGATTACAAAAATTGAGATTTAGCTTTAATATTCAATCTTGTCATACATCTTTGTGACTACAAACCAAACCCAACTTTGTGCAAGTGAAACCCCAGTCCAATGCCTTCTCCTTTCTTCCCATGTGTTCTTGACTGGCGTTGGATGTGAATTTGTTTGAGAAGGGACAGCCCTGAATCATTTTTCCCCACAGGAAGGTCCCTGGTGGTTGCCCTCTCATTGCTCTGACTTACTTGTCTTTTATTCTGGTCTGAGGAGGTATGGAGCTTGGGCTTTGATTAGCTTTAGCAATGCTGAGAAGAGTAGCATGAATTGGAGAATGTGGCTTGCCAGATACTGATTGCATGCTTCAGCTTGGAGTGGTCAGTAGAAATATGGAGAGAATGGAATCTGGGCCTGCCTCTTTGTAAAACTGTCTTTAACCTCTGTCATTCAAGAATATTCTAAGCACACTCATCCCTTGTTTATTGCATTAGAATCTCCACAGGTTTGGAGACATTATCCTTTTAAACAAGTTCCTCCATGTCAACTAGACATAGTTTTGAAATCCAAACCTGAAAGAGTGAAGTCAAGGGAGAGAGTGGGGGCTCCCCCACAGTACCCCCACTCCTACCTAAGACATCTCCAGTTTCCTGACAGACGCCTTCCTCTTGCTGTGATGACTGACATCAGTGGGCTACCTCCCGTAGGGGAGGCTGGTGCACCCAGACCTAAAATAATCTTCGTTCAGTACAACACCGTTAACATGATGATTTCTTTAGTAATATTAATGATAATAGTAATAATAATAGTCACCAAGCACTTTTTATGAGCCAGCAGAGTCTAAGTGCTTACAGGTATTATCTCAAATAATATATTATATATGTGTACATATATTAGATATTTATACAGAGATATGAAGATTATGTAGGTATAACAACTTAGGTCAGGATAGGAATTTGCATAGGGAGAAAAGTCATTTTGAGACACTAAATAATGAAAAAGAATGCTGTCTACTTGTTTGTGTCCTTCTTTGTTTTGTGTCCCTCCACGCACAGGTCTTCAGGAACCATGAGCTCAGGGATCACATCTGTCTTATTGACTCTTCTGCCCATGTGTGTATTTTAGTGGGTGGCACATCAGAACCTCCTAATTTTTTTTAAATCAAAGACATAAGAGAAAGAGGACTGAAATGCTGACTGCCACTAATAAAAAGTATGTTTTCTGTAAGAAACTCTAAATGGGAAGGCAAGTCACAATCAAATTCAGAGTTATTTGGAAGATACTGTTTATTGACTGGTGACACATGCTAAAATGGTATCTATCCCTTTGATTTTCTCTACTAAGAAGAATCATGATCAGGATACCCTCTTCCCTGAACAGAAATGTTTTGATTTGTTTTGTTTTTAAATAGCAGTTTTATTAAGTTGTAATTTACATACCATAAATTTAACTTTTTAAGGTATAACATTCAATGGCTTTTAAGATTCTCACAAAGTGGGGTAGCCATTGTTGCTTGAATTCCAAAGTAGTCCCATCATTCCTAGAAGAAACCCTCTACCCAGTCACTCCCTGTAATGGTTAATCTGAATTGTCAACTTGATTGGATTAAGAGATGCTGAGGATTAAGAGGTTTACAGGTGTGTCAATGGGGGGTTGTCTAGGAATGATTGGCATGTGGAATAACCAACTGAAATAGTGCTGCCCATGCTTAGGGAGACCTCCCTAAGCATGGGCAGCACTATCCAATACGATAATGGCTTGAATGGAATAAAAGTTGGAAGAACAAGGAAGCAGCAGCAGATGTAAGCTCAATTCTTCTTGGACAGGTCCTTGATTGCTGCTGAGGATACTGGACTCTCGCTTCTTACCTCTTCCAAAGTGGATTCTGCCAGTGATTCTCCAGAAACCTTAGGTCCCAGATTAGAGTAGCACCATTGATTCCTCTTGTTCTGGGGCTTCAGCCTCTTGGACTGCACAGCTACTGGTTCTTCCAGCTCTCCAGCCTGCAGACAGCCATTATGGATTATTCAGCTTCTGGTCACATAAGCTAACCTAATAAGTCCCGGTTTTATAATTATACTTCCTGTTGATTCTGTTCCTCTAGAGAACCCTGACTAACAATACACTCTCCATTCCTCCTTCCCCTCAGCCCCTGGCAACTATGAATCTACTTTCTATCTCCAAGGATTTACCTGTGTTTTACATTACTTATCAATGGAATAATATTACATGTATTCTTTTCTGTCTGGCTTCTTTCACTTAGATGGTGATTTCAGAGTACACCCATGTAATAGCATGAACCAGTACTTCTTTCCTTCTAATTCCCATATAATAATCCATAATGTGAATATTCTGCATGTTGCTTGTACATTCTTTCCTTATTATGATTTTATTAGTACATTATAGGTATACATACTGGTGAGGTTCACTGTGACATTCATAAATGCATGTAATAATTTGCTCCATTTCATTACCCTGTTGTTCATCCATTCTTGAGTTGATGGACATTTGAGGTGCTTTCACTTTTCGGTTGTTATGAATAGTTCTGCTATGAACATTCATGTAGGAATTTTTGTGTGAATATATATTTTCATTATTCTTGGGTATATACCAAGGAGTGGAATTGCTGGGTCATATGATAACTATTTTTTACTTTTTGAGGAATTATGACACTGTTTTCCAAAGTGCCTGTACATTTTAAAGATGATACCAAGGAAGAGGTGTGTCCCAATTTTCTCCACATACTCTCCAACACTTCTTAGTGGTCTATTTATTGTTTCTACAGTGCTGGGGACCAATCCCAGGACCTTACACATGCTAAACAAACATTCTACTGCTAAGCCATATACCCAGCCCTATCTTTCTAATTTTATCCATCCTAGTGGACATAAAGTGGTATCTCCTGGTTTTAATTTGCATTTTCCTAATGACTAATGAATTGGACAAATTTTCACGAGATTGTTGGGCATTTATATATTGTTTTGAAGAAATATCTATTAAATTATTTATCCTTTTTTTTAGTTGAGTCATTTGTCTTTATTGTTGAATTTTAAGTATTCTTTGTATATTCTGAATGCAAGTCCATTATTGCATATATAGTTGCAAATATTTTTCTCATTTTCTCATTTTTTTTTCATTTTCTTTGTGGTATCCCTTAAAGCATAAACATTTTTAGTTTAAAAAAAGAGTATTACTTATAACAAAACACTACACGAACCATAACTATATCTCTAAGTTTGTAAATGTCATAGAATAAACATAAAAATAAAGTAATTGTTATATAGTTGTTAAAAAAAGATTTTTAGTTTTAATGATGTCCAATTAATCATGATTTGTTTGTGCCTTGATGCCGTATCATGTTTAAAAAACCAGGGCCTAATCCAAGGTCACAAAATGTATGCTTATGCTTTCTTTGAAGAGTTTTATAGTTTTAGCTGGTACATTTAGGTCTATGATTAATTTTGAGTGAATTCTTCCATGTGATGTGGATTCTTTCTTTCTGAACCTTCTCTGCTCAAAGCAGACCATTCTTTCAGTTTGCATGGTCTTCCTTCATGTATGGAGTAGACTGCAAACCTCTTTTATATCAAACCCTCATTGTTCATTTTCTGGTTCCTGCATTTCTGGAGCATTGATCAGATGAGTAGGCTGTGTTTTAAGATAATTTTTATAGATTGACAATCCTGTTTGACACGTGTAGAGTCTTTAAGAGAAAATGTGATTTCAGGTTCCTTGAGGAATGGGTAAAGTAATCTAAAAGTAGTTTCCTAAGTGCTGACCAAACAGAATAGATTGTTTTAAACTTTTGGGCATGGTAAGAGTTTGTAAGAAAAAGTAAAAGATATAGCTTTGCCTGAACTAAAGGGAAAATTGTGACCCGGAAAATAAATATCTGGGTAGCTCTTCACTTTCTGGTATCTTAGAAGAAAATTTTTCTTCAGGTAAATTCGAATTTGTAGCTGAGATAGTTGGGGGTTTAAGAAGACAACTTGCAGGAATGTATGTGCTTTCTAACTAGGTTACAAATTTACTCTTGCAGATAATTCAAGGTGATCTAGGCAATTAGCTGGTGAAGACTTACAGGGCTGGGCTTCCCAGGGCCCCCTGTTGGTGAAGACGAGCCATGTGTTCCTGTTAATTGCTCCCAGGGTTATAATCTGAAGTTAGAAGTTTGACTAGTTCTCTGCAGACAATTCTCATATGGCAACTGAGTTTTCCCAGATCAACAAAACATAAGGTCACTATCTCTCAGGAGATGAGAAAAGGCACATCTTTTTAATTAAGTCTTATTTGTTGGGAGTGACTAGAGATCAAGGACCAAATGAAAAATTTCTTTCTTTCATTTCACATGACTTTATTTTCTAATTACTATACTTGGCTGATTTACACACACAAAGGCATGGTGGTTTTCATTCTTCTAACAATCAACAAGAAGAATAACATTTTTCTTCAACTAGTATTAAAATAAGCTTCCTAAATTTATGACATCCAATTTTATATTTGTGTTTTCATTTAAAAAATCTTGTTGTCCTCTGTCATATAAGCAGAAAGTATACATATTTAAAATGGAAACATGCAACATGATACATGGTTCAGAAAATAGGAACTTGAACATATAGTTTTGATGCATCATTCCTCTATCTGGATATAGATAACTGATGAATTATTGAGTTGGAGCTCAATTACTAATTGATCAATTATTATCAAGCAGGATTATACCTAGAAACCCCTCAACCTTTCTTTCAATTACTCACCGATTTAAAAAAGTTTTGGCTTGTATGTGGATTTGCCATAAAAATCAATGAAGCTTAAATTTTATCGTCTTTCATTTGCCAGAACTCTTTCTAGGCCAGGTATCCAGTTTTATTTTTGAAATAATTTATTTGTTTTCATAAAACATTCTCTAAAATGTATAGATTTCAGGTTTCACAAACCTAGAGTCACCTGTCTGAGCTAGCTAAATCTCCTTTATTTATGTAGGCTGTTTTTAAAATCATAAAACCGGGTGATTAAATGCAAATGATTCCCCAAATAAAGTATTACTTCAAGTTACGTAAAGAGATGGTAGAGGAGAAAACTTTGGGTTCCTATATAATCCATCTTTAAAAAGTATATCAAATTATCCATTGGCTGTTTATCTTCCTGAGCTTTAAATCTACAGCGTATCATTGAAGGAGCTGCTGAGGTCTAAGGTGTTCAGTGGCCAGAAATTTTGGTTTTCTTCATGACTAGAGAAGACTCTTGAAGATAACACTCAACTGTTCTTGGTGGCTTCACATACTGTGCCATCTAGATTCATCTCACCCTAATGCCACATCCTGCCTGGGTTGTAGTCTCTGAATGTTTAAAACTGGCATAAATGGCTTTCCTACTTCAGAAATGTCAAGTGAATGTCAATGAAACAGGTCCTCTTAGGAAAACAAGATGGTTTAAACATGAAGTAAATGATCTGTAAGCTCTTCAAGGATTGGACTGTATCTATTTATCTTTTAGTCCTCAAACTTAATATAAGGCCTGGTATATAGTAGGCTCTCAGTAAATACTTGCAGCATGAATAATTAAAATATTAGCCTTTAATCTCTTCCATTGCCCTCATGTATTAGTTGAGGTCTTGCTAGCTGTAGTAATAGTAACCTCTGAAAACTTAATAGCACTGCAGAAAATGAGTTTATTGCTTATAGAAAATCCAAAGATGGGAGTAAGGAAGACAAAAGGGAATCATTGAGGGCATCAGTCTGACAGAGGCTTGGCCATCTTAAACAGATGGCTTCTGAGGTCATCATCCCCAGGGTCTGAGACAGAAAGCAAGAGCTTGGAGGGTTGCAGAGAAGCTCTAATGGACCAGGTCTGATGGCACAGTTCACCCTTCCCTCACATTCCAATGGGAACTCAGTCAGCTCCAAGCTAGGAAGGCTAGGAAGTGAAGCCTCTGGCTGGCTAGCTGCCTCCCAGGGACACTTTCATGGCAGCACACAGGTGGGCTCTCTGCTGCCTAACTGGACCTCACTGGAGAGAGAGGACAGGTGATCCAAGGCAGAAATGACGTGGCATGTGACGAGAGAGAAACAAGGACCAAAAGAATTTCCAGAATATCAGTTAGAGGGGTGAATGGGAACACAATATGGATGCAAAGTAAAAATAGAAGCAATTACTGTGGGAAATGTCCTTTGATCCTTTTGTACAATAGCAGAGCAGCATGCTTAAAACCCTTCTCTGCGTATCTCTTGCCCACATTTTTCTCTCTGGACAAACCTTTTATTCATTTTCCATGCTTCAGTCTGCCAGAGAGACTGTGAAAGCCTTTCAAAAGCTGTTTTCAGTCTTCACTTTGAGTAAGAATGCTACATAATACTAAATCTTCAACATTCGACTTATTCCAGTTTCACCTTAGTGATGTTACTCTGAGAAATTTCATGGGTGTGAAAAAAAAATGCAAGTACCACATACCTAAAAAAAAAAAAATGGCTGTCACCCATTAGCAATAGATTTTTTTTTTTTTTAAGTGCTACTCTGACAGTGACCTGGGAGTCTTCCAAATAGAATGGATTTCTAAAGAGGGAGTCCTCACACAGGGGAGGCAGAAGTCTACTTCTAGAAACAAAATTGTACTAGAATACTTGTAAGCGAGTCAATCTCAATGCGAACAAATTGCTTGAACAATAGACTTAATTAACTCGTGTTTATGTCTTCCATCACAGCAAGTGCCAAGTCCCAGGGCACCTGCTGATACACCTGAGCTCAAGCCCAGAATGGCTTCCAGAAGAGTGTGAAAAATGACTGGAGCGTTAAATAAGGCCATGGCGGTACAGTAGCTCACAGGGAAACCACCAAAGGGAAGAGAAATATAGGACTGAGTCTCCTGGAGCTTTGTCTACTGTATTTCTTTTAACTTCAAAAGAGCATTTAGTACTAATGGAAGTGCAGTTTGGTTTGGCTTGTAACCAAGGCTGTCTCCATTAGCAGATGCATGCAGCTTCTAGATGATAAAGGGGAGTGTCAGAAAGGTGAGGTCTAACTGGCATGCCTGGGGACCCTTTCTCATGTCTAACCCGAGGGAGAGAAATCCCTTGCTTCTACATGGCACACATTTGGGAAAATGCTGAAAGAGCTTTATCTCAGATTTAGTTCTCCAGTTAAATAGCATTGAACACTTCTCTCTTTGGAAATTCTTGTCCTAAGTTGGACTTGCCTTCACTAAAAGCTCTTTCTTCTTAGACTTTTTTAGTGTTTATGGTAATGTGCATTAAATATGGAAATAAAATGCCTAGGGAAAGAGTACAGAGCACAGACATAACTTCTTGTCTAGTTGTGTTTTCAAGCTTGGTTTCATTCACTAATGATTGGGTTATGAAATTCACTTGGGTTTCCTATACATTAGAAAAAAATCCAATCTACTTATTATTAATCTTACTGATGAGACCAACTGCATTCAATGTTAATGAAGCAATGCTCACTTGGTAGAGAAATAGCTCCCTCTTCCAAATTCTTTTTTTCTGCCAAAAGACTGTTACCAATTTATGACCTGGTTTTGGAGAGGAAACTATATCTAGTAGGTAGAACTTTTTGAAGATTTAGATGAATTCTAGGAGAAGAGAATAATGGAACATAGTAGTGAGGCCTTACTTTCATTTAAGACTCTGATTAAAATGCTGACCTATAATTTGATGTATTTATTCCTCAAATATCAGCAAATGGTCAAAAAAAATTGAGTATTTTCTCCATGACCAGCAGTGTACTGGGGGCTGCTCATTCAAAGATGGACAGCTACAATAAGATTAGAGGGGAAGATGATCTTACTTAGTAAATGGTCTCTCCTATCATTTTTGTAATATGTTGATTCAATGTGACTTTGGGAATAGATTTCATGAAGTTCTCTTACACTGTCCCAGGTAATAGTCAGCCTTTACAAAGTTGACCCTTTTAGCCTTTGAAGCAAATATAATACTTACACAAACTCATTCCATAAAATATTGAGACACTACTTTGCTCTAGAAGTAGTGATAGGGTGTTAAGGAATACATGGGCTTCTGCAGGAGTTACTTGGGCTTTTGGAGGGAGAGAGACATGTAAACAGTAAGTTCAGTGGGAATAGCTTAAATGTAAAGCATGAAGGAAGCACAGAGGAAGTTAGGTGATTTGTGCTACCTGGAGAGAGCTATGAAGGTGAGGAGATATTTGAAGTGAACCTTAGAAGCTGAGTGTAAATGAAGAAGAGAGACATGAGCGAGCAGGTGGAGGGGATAATAAAAAGAAAAGACTTGAAGTGAGAAAAGGCTTGGATTGCTTAGAAAAGAGTGAGAGACCCTGTGTGACCAAAGTACTGATTTCATGGCCCAGAATGTTTGTTGGGCATGAGGGCAAAGAAGCAGACTTGGGCCAGGGTGGGAATGTTGCCGTAAGGAATATTCAGAAGTATTTTAAGTTGCCTTGAACAGAAGGAAAAATCTGGTGGAGGTGGTAAGGGCTACTGATAGCAAGATTTTACAGCTCTCCAGGAAAGAGGTGCTGGGAGCCCAGGTTGGAGAACGAAAATCAAAGATGATGCAGACAGGGAAGTGGTCAGGGCTTGATGAACATAAACTTGTTAACCACATGAGTAGAGTGGCAAGGCTCTAGGAGATTACAAAGGCATTAATGACAAAGGATCAAAGTACTTGAGGAGGCCAAGGTGGGTTAGTCATATGGAACCAGTTAGTTTGGGGGAGGAGTTGATTCAATAAAGTGAGTGGAATGATAAGCTATGGAAGTTATTTAGTGGCAGTTGAGAACATTGCTTAAAATAAATTTTCTTGCTGATGCTATGTCCACTGTCAGACACAAAGGTGAATATCTGTCAAAATGGCCTGCTTTGGCCTGCCTATTTAACATTATAGAGATTGCCTGTTCATTTCTTTGAAATTTCCATCTCCTTACACATTTCACACCCCAGCTGGACTAAGGGGTACCAGATATACGTTCCCTGACAGTTCTAATATCAGAGACAATATCTTGAGAAAGCAAACTTTTGATTACTGTTCAATGCAATGCTCCCTATCATATGTATCTTGTATGTCAATTCTTCCTTGATGCTCAAAATGAACACATGGTTTACATCCTGTCTAGAAGCTGGGCTTAGGAGCCATAAGGAGCACTACATTTTAGAGTATTTGCTAACAGAAAACCCTTCTTAGAACTATTTTTTCCTCTTAATTATAATGAAAATTGGATTCTCAATTCTACTCATTTTCTAAATTTATACTGATTAGCAACCAAAGCAATCCACTTGTCTTGGCATAATGGTATGGCTGTTTTGACCGAAAGTGACAGTAATACAATTCCAAATAGTTTAAACCTTTTTTTTTAAATAGGGAATTTATTTCCCAGAAGAATTTGAAGTTAGGAGGTCTGTTGCAGGATGGTTTCTTCCATAACCAGATGCATAGAAGGAATTAGGAGTATAAGAGTATGATTGGTTGCCACACTGATGAAAGGGGAAGGAAGGAAGCAGGCTTAGACCAGGGAAGAGCTGTCAGTCTGCAGATCTGACAAAGTCTCTGCCACCCAATGGGTTATTCTGGAAGAGTCCTGCATGGAGGGGGAATGGCTAAGACCCTGGTTCCTGAATTATGCAGAGACTTTCTAGTTTATAATCGTGAGCATATTGGGCACTGTTTTTGATTTTCTAGAAAAACATAGAAATATATGTTTGACACTATACAAACTATTCCTGTTAACTTATTTGGACCTACCTAGTCAATAGAGGAACCTGTAGGCATTTCTTTTGGCTTAGTGGGTACCACACAATATTGCAGAGATACTAAGGGTGCCATGAACTGAGAAAGTTGGAAGGTCTCTGTTCTAGGACCTCTGTACCTTAAGACTCTGGAGAGGAATGTGAACTTGGCTATCACTGTTTGGCTTAGGCATTGGCTGGGGCTTCCTCAGAAGAGTGTGACCTCAGTCTGAAGGCTGGTAGGCCTTGGTGAAGCCATGAGCTGGAGGCTGTGAACACTAATCACAATCAGCCACATGCTCACAGATAACTGGTCCCTCTTGAAAACCAGCTGAGGGTTCACCTCCACACTTGCCACAGGTGGGTCTGGACTCAGATGCAGCTGCATCTAGAGACTCGCTCTTTTTGGCTTCATTCTCTCTGACTGGAGATGGGCTTTCTCCATCCGAAGGACAGAGTGAGTTTTTTCGACAAGGAGTATAGGGAGGTTTCCCCCAAAGGATGTGGAGGTTTTAGATGGAAAAAACACAATAACAGACAGCTGATTGTTCCAGGTTGGGAGACAATATTGTTTTTCTGTCTGGCCCAGCACCTTTTCCACCAGCCCAGCCATTCAAATTGCTTCAGTTCTTCATTGTAAGTAGACATGATCCTCGGTGGAATTATTAAGAGAGCTGCAATTGGTAATTCCCAACAATTTCACGGAGACTGAGGAGCTGTTATGCAGTTCTAATATACGTGATCCCCCAGAGCCCTCCTATTCTTTGACAACTCATTTCCAACTTCGAATGTGTCCCATGGTCTTAGTGTGACTATTAAGTCACTAGGCCAGGATTATGCATAAGCTTTTTTTGTGTGTGTGTGTCAAGCCTTGTATCTCACTTGCAAATTGCTTCTTATCTAGATGATTAAAAGCAATTTCAGTAGCACTTAACTTAATTGGCTTGTGACCAGAGAAGGACTCTGGGCCCTACTTATAGAGCTGTGGCAATTCTAGAAAGTTCTCATCTTGTAAATTTACTCTCCACCTTCAATCTCCCATTATTTCTGAGCTGAAAGTGGGCAGATTCTCTGCACATTAAACAAGGTTTGTGGAACCTAATCTTTCCAGTCACTGAAAGTAAGCTTTAGGCTCTCTGCTGTTGTTGAGCTTTCTTTGAAAACTGTGCTAAGTTTCTGATCTGGCCAACCTCTTCACATATTTTCACCCCTCCCACCTCCTTTATGGAGCTACATGTATTCATGATCACATTTGCATACTCCAGTTTGTGTTTACATATTTAAAAAGTATTATTCTTTTTTTGAAAAAAAGAGTCATGTTTATTTCACTGCCCACTTTGTCTGGGTAGATTTCATTTTTTCTTTACTTTTGCAAGCTGGGTTGTGATTCAAAGAGTGCGTGCACACATCACATCAACTTTGCCAAAATTTGCTACACAGTCTTGGTAGGTTCATTTCCTCCTTGTCTCCATTTCTTCACCTACAAAATGAGGAGGAAGCTTCTGTGAATTCATGCATCCCAGTATCCTAAGTTTCATGGGTGTATTTCCTGCTCCGAGGGAACATTTTCCTGCCACTCCCTGGTGTATGTGGTCCCCTTCCCCTTTCCTAGGCTTCCCCCCCCCCCCCTGTCCTCTGTATCTCCATCCTCATATCTGGCCTCTAAAAGACACTGCTCTGGAAGCTACTAGGGCAACAGTAGGGAGAAAATTTGCCTGTCTCTCCCCCATGAGGAGTTTCTATTGTCCCTGTGGGAAGTGCCTGGGACAAATGCAAAACAGGTACAAGGTCCCTCTGCCCAGCTGTAGCAGCAGACCCTATTTTTTGATGACTCTAGCCAATAGTACTCATGCTGCCTATGGGGAAAAATATAATCTACTTTCACGTGATCTGATGGACAGTAAATCCTATGCCTGGTTCCCAATAGCTCAGGGGCAAGAGAACCCTGCTGCTTAATAGGAAAGTCTGACCTGGGGGCACAGTCCAGCCCCCTGAGAGGAATAACCCACAAGAAGAAGGGCAGGCAGATTTGTGACTTCAGCTTTCACATGAACGGGAGGCTGATTAACATAAAATTAATTTTATTGTGGCTAGCAACCAGCCCTGAGTTTATTCACTGTAAAAGAATTATAGTAATTAGTGCATCCAGACAGCACAACAATACAAATATTCTGTGGCATTTGTGATTTCCAGCAGTGCATTTGCTACCTGGGCAATTCTCCTTCTGAGTATCTGTTTCTCAAGAACATGGTTCTTAATAGCTTTGACTTGACATTTATATCTTGAGCAAAACTGAAATGGGCAGCTGAAGACTAATTATGCTAAACATTCCAACAAGCATAATTACCAGTGTTCCAGCAGGGGGCACTGAAAGAAACTTCTCAGTGTCTTTTCTTCTTTCTTTCTTTTAAAAAATTTCCCCCTCCTCCTCCTCCTCCTCCTCCTCCTCCTCCTCCTCCTCCTCCTCCTCCTCCTCCTCCTCCTCCTCCTCCTTTTCCTCCTCCTCCTCTTCTCCTTTTTCTTCTCTTCAGCTCCTTATTTTAGGCTTATTTAATGGAAGCTGATCGCCCTATCTTAATGATTCATTTTTTTTTGCATAATCTACACTGTAATAACCTAGAAGCATTTTTATTTCTGCATAATTTAAAATTTTGGTTTCTGCTCTGGTAGATTCTCTCTATTTAGAGATGAAAGTGATCATATTAAAAAATCAAAATGTAGCCTGAGAGCCGGCCGTGGAGGTTTTTTTTAAGAGCTGCGTGTGCCGTGCCGTACAGTGCCCTGCTTGGTGCTGGAGCTGATTTCAGAGAGGAGGAGGGTGCGCACAGGTACTCTTGCAAATTTAGTTTCTATCAAGTCAACAGCAGAATCCAGAAAGGAGCTTTTCACTAGCAAATGCTAATTATAATGAAAAACTCCCAACCATTTACACAGGAGGAAAACAGACATCTAAGTACTGAACTGTAATTTCCTGTGGATCAGTTGGCAGCATTTGATGGCACAAGTCAAGGACCTTATAGGCAAGATTATCTAGAAAATCCCTAGCTTCAGAAGCCAAAATCCTTTAAGTCTTCAGTATTTAAATGCAGCTGTATTGCTGATTAGATGTCAGAACTAGAGCACACTGAAGTGCCCTGTTTAGTGATTAACTCAATGGACCAATTTGGCTTTCAGATACTTCCACAGAGGAAGGAAAAATTTGCATACAGATTTGGAAACAGGACTGTCATCTTTCCTGGTAATGCAGGATGCATTACTAGGGGGATGCAAAATTTGTGGATACCATAAAACCCTTCTTCCCACAATTGTCCTATTTCTCTTAGTGAATTATCTTCATCACCAAGAGTGACATAACCATAGGGAGGTTGCTACGAACAAATCTGTCTTGTTTTTGTGCTTTATTGATTAGTGTATCCCCACTCTCTCTGCTATATGGGAATCAATACTCAGGGCGAACTGTCAACTCTATACTATGGATTATAGTTTTGGGTTCTATGTGAGAGTTTCCTAGTGCAAATTTATGTTTTTTTCTCCTTTCCTTATAATTACCCGATTGTGCCATGTATACTTTGGGTATAATCTGAGAACTCCCTACCAAATAGAGAAATACCTATAAGTCTCAGCTGCCTGAACCCCAGGTATAGGTAGCCAAGGCCTCCTCTGCCATCCCATAGCATTGTGGGCAACTGAGAGCCAAGAAATATGTGTAAATTGTTTTAACTATGAAATTCAGCCTGTTTCAGCCAACAGGGGCATTTGATTGGATTACATGGGACATGTATCTGTCACTTTGGAGGCTCATCCTCAATTTGGAAACTGTATTTCCACTAAAAGGACTGAACAGAATATAGAAAGGACCAAGAGAGAGACAGTTAATCTCTAAATCCCTGAATATATGAAAATCCACAGTAAATGATAAACAGCAGGTGTTTATTAGAGGCATTAGAAGAAAGCAAATGCAGTTAATAGAGACTATAGATTAAATTTGAACTGTGAATACCTGCACACATGGATAATATTCTGCAGAGAGTAAAGAGGGATCTGATACCAGGAAACAATGGTAAGGCACACATTGGTATGGGTCAGAACAGTCCTTTAATATTTGCAGGCCAAAGGCAAGAGTACAAAGAGAGGCTCACCTACTATACGTCCAAATATTTTAATATTAATAATCAGTTTTCCAAAATGATAAATAAAATGTGCTTGTTCTACCTCTTTACTTGACAAACATAATTTCATTAAGATCTGAGAGGTCAAGTTCCAACTGAGAGCCTTCATTTTCCTTAAGCTGAAAAGCTATTGGCTCCATCCTGCATCCTGAGGGTCCTCTTGTTCAGATGATGCTAGATGTTGTAAACAAAGGGCAGATTTGTTGCCAGAGTGCTTTCTAGTATTTCCTCATTTGAATTATCTTTCCCATTCTGCCTGGAAGATTTGAAACCACAGGAGAGGAGGCAGCAGAAGACAGGTTGTTTCCAAAGGCTGAAGGTGCAGTAATGGGCACGGCTGGCTTGTTTCCCTGACTCACATGTCTGATCCATCACTTCTTGGGAGCAGCAAATGGGTGGGGGGTGGGGGGCACTGGGCTTCCTCCTAGAGGACGGAAGTTGCTGTCCCTCTATGGAAGTTTCAGCAATGATCTCTAAGTCACATCTCACTGAATGACTTCAAGGAGGGCTGAATGCGATGAGTTTGCAATGACTTTAAGAACCATGTGTGGGTGCGGTGGTGGTGCAAGCCTGTAATCCCAGCAGCTCAGAGGCTGAGGCAGGCGTATGGAAAGTTCAAAGTCAGCCTCAACAACTTAGTGAGGACTTAAGTAATTTAGTGAGACCCTGTCTCAAAATAAAAAATAAAAAGGGCTGGGGATGTGGCTTGGGAGTTAAACACCCTTGGGTTCAATCCCTGGTACTCAGCAAAAAGAATCATATGTAGTTATGTCTGACTAATTTTGTCTTGTAACTGCAAAAAATATATCTTAAAAATAATCTCTTTCTAATGAGTTGTATTTCTTACTAATATGATTTTAAGCCTTCTTTTTTTTTTTCATGACACTTTCCTTCTGCCTACTTCTCCTGTGGGCTTGATTCCATTTTTTAACAGCAATTTGGAGCCCACCACCTGCTTTCAGCTCTCGTGGCATTTGATCAACAGATAGACTAAAACTATAGACTCATCACATAGGTCTCAACCACGAAACTAAGTATAGCAGGAGTACCAAAATAGAACCTAAAATATCAAATTTGTTTTTCTTCATTTTGAGTTGTTACCTATTGCTTTTTATTAAACTCCAGTGGCCAGCAGTTTTTTTCTATTTCTCTTAAGATTGCATGATATCGGGGCCAGGGATGTGGCTCAAGCGGTAGCGCACTTGCCTGGCATGCGTGCGGCCCGGGTTCGATCCTTAGCACCACATACAAACAAAGATGTTGTGTCCGCCGATAACTAAAAACAAAATAAATATATAAAAAAAATATTGCATGATATCCCTGATTAGGGACTTGGCATGATAGAGGGGAGCATCTTCTCATGACATTTATTTTTTGAGAAAATTCCCTGAGAATTAAAGTGCCCCTGTCCTAGATGCTCACCTCCAGTGTTTGTATACCTCTGTGAATACTTACCCCTCTGAGGCTGCTCTAGTACTTTTCCATAACATACCCAGGAACTGTAGTGTCCTGAAAAGAAATGAATAATCCAGTAGGCAAAAATTCAAGATAAACCATTATGGGATTATAAAAAGTTGAAAAAAGTTGGGAACCTTTTCTATTTCTCATCGTCAAAAAAAAAAAAAAAAAAAAAAAGACCAGAAGAAGAAAAGTTTCCCTCAAGAGTTGACACAGATACATGTTTTTGTTTTTGCCCCAAGTGATCCAATAGTCTGGAGAAGACGAAACAAGCAGGTTCTCGCTGTACACAGGGTGGTTGCAAAGCTGAAGCCCTTGCTTCTGCTTAAACTTGGCTGAGGGCATTGGTGACTCTCTGCTCATTCACACACTCTCAGCTCTTTTCTCCCTCAGATGTTTAGGAATTTTACACCTCATGCAAATATGTACCCAGGAGGGAAGTCGCTCTCTAGTAAATGCTCCTTTATAGTATTGGATTTGGCTTTGGTTCCCATGGAGCAGTTTTTACCAGCTTTACAAACAGATCAAAGCTCTCTAAGCCCATGCTGCAGGCTTTGATTCCTGTGACACCTGCCTGCCTCTCCCACCCAACACACACACCCACTCGACTCCATATGATTGAATGCACGAGATTGCATGCATAGGGTCCCCGGCTGTTGAAGAGCCCCAGGGTCCAGCTATTGGCAAGGTGTGGTGGAAACAGACTTGAACTGAAAAACTCGGTCCTGTTGGTGAGGCGACAGGTTCCAGTAGGCATACGAGAGCCTGGAATTCTGCTTTATTTGCTTTACATTATAAGAGATTTCTAACTCAGAAGACCAAGATGAAAATAGGTCAGTTGAGAGACCTAAGATTTGTCTCATAAGATGGCTTCAGCGGGAGTGGCTAGTTTTCATGAATGCTAAGGCTTGTTTTCTGCCGTGGGCATCTGTTGTTTTTTCCTGTTCCTTTTCTCTTCTCCCTTCTGGTTTATGTTTCTAGTCTTCCTGTTTCCTGAATGGAGACTTCTCTCCCCAGAAGGAAAAAAAATGAGGAGGCACTAATTATCCAACTTCTTCCTTGCTGTGTGACCTTGGGCAAGTTATTCAACTTGTCCAGGTGTCAGATTTTTTATAAGTGTAACGATGCGGTTCCTGGGGTGATAATGAGCGTTAAGTAGGGCGATGTTCATGAAGTACTTGGCATAGAGCCTGGCCCTTGGTAAACACTGAACAAATTAAAGCTCTTATTATAATGAAAATGACATTATAAGCCAGTGAGGTATTGATTTACTCACCTGCTATTTAGTTATTTACCTGCTACAGGTGTCCTGGAAGTCCTTATGAAAGAGGCCATGTGCCTTAGGAACTCGGCCTCATTGGCTCAGGGAGATGGGCTGAGTACAGGTCTCTGCTGTCACTTAAGGGAGTTTGTAGGTTTCTGCTGGAGAATTGCCCCCAGCAGACACCCAAACTGAAGTCCAAGCCTTTAGTATATATACCAGGGCCCGGTGAGGATGAGGACGGCAGCTGACTGATCCATGGGGTATAGTCACCCCCATTTCTCAGTTCTACCCATTGAGTAATCTTTCTTTTTCTGCAATAAGGAAACATCCTCCACGTGCTCCTGTATTCCCTTCCTCCTTTTTTTGGAGACCCAGCCAAGGTTTAAACCTGTTCTAAAGCTGCTTAGGGAAAGGTTGGTTGTTTTTCCTTTCTTTGTCTTACAGTTTGCTGGATGGATGAGACACTTTTTTCATTTCCTTTCCATTAGGTCAGTTCTCAGAGTGTGGTCCCAACCAGCAGGCAGCATCAGCATCAGTAGGGAATTTGGTGAATATCCAAATACTGAGTGTCCCCGCCCCTGTACCATATACTTAGAACAGCAGACCTCTTAGGTGGGGCTCAGCCATCTGGGGTTTAATAAGTCCTGCAAGGATTGCAATGCTCACTGTTCTATTTCAACCCAGACTTTTCTAACACACTTCTCTGTGATTTGTACGATGAAGCCCTGAATGTGACAGACATAAATCAAAAATTGTTGTGTCTGCAAAAGCATTCATTGTTCAAGTCATTCTTGTCTAAAGACTTCTCTAGTGTGGGATGCATAATGCCATCTGGGAGGAGAGCCTATTTGTCAGTATCTGGCCCTGCCTGGACTCTGTTTATTTCTCTCCTAACTGGCTTCTTATCCTCCCTGACATCCTATCCACCCACCTCCTTTCATTTTCCAATCTCCTCTCTCAGGAACTCGGGCATTGCAAAATGAACCTGATGTTGCCTCTAATATGCCACAGGGACCTTTCTGGATTTTCCCAATCAAATCTGTCCAGATTTTTTCTACACATTTGCAACAACTCTCTCAATTATAATTCAATTAAGGATGCCACTTACAACTTTGAGGGTCTTACCAGTGTTTGAGTCTTGAGTTCTTTGCCCCATGAGGGATTACTCTGCCAGCTCTTAAAACGTGGTTTCTCTTCAGGCCTCAGAGAACCCTCTTTCCTGAATGTAAAATGAGACCTGAGAGACATTTCCTATGACTTCATCTGCCTAGTGCATCCTTCAATACTGCATTTGCTGTCTGTGTGGTCCAAGATCTCAATCTTCCCCAGAGAAATCACTGCTCTTTCCCAGCCCTTGGCTCACCTGGCTATGGTTTTTTCCCAGAACACCTGCCATGATAGAATACTGACACCTTTTCCTCAACTTTTAATTTTGGAAAATTTCAAACCCACAGAAAAGTAGATAGAATAGTACCAAAGGAAGATTTTATGCCCTTCTTCTAGATTCAACAATTGTTGACATTTTGCTACCTTTGCTTTATCTTTTCACTCACACACACACTTTTTTCCTAAGACTCATTTGAAAGTCGTCACAGACTCCATGGCACTTTTTTTTTTTTTAGAATTTTAATATTTATTTTTTAGTTATCGGCGGATACAACATCTTTGTTTTGTATGTGGTGCTGAGGATCGAACCCGGGCCGCACGCATGCCAGGCGAGCACACTACCACTTGAGCCACATCCCCAGCCCTCCATGGCACTTTAACCCTAAGCATTTCAACCTGTATTTTCTAAAGACAAAGACATTCTCTGACATAATCACAATATCATTATTACATTATATCATTATGTTACAATGATATTTATTATATTATATTATAATGAGATATATGCTTATACCTATGTTTTCTAACAGTCTCTAGTCAAATCCTGAGTATCCCAATAATTGTCTATGATACCATGTCTCTTTAGTCTCTCTTAATCCAGAATAGAATTAGAATCCAGAAATAGAATTTAGAATTAATCTGGTGCCCATTTTAATCTGAAAACTTAATCTTTTAATCTAGAAATTTAATTTTCCACCCAAATTTCATCTTCCATATACTGGCATTTTTGAAGTGTGCACATTCCAATTGTTTTGTAGAGTCTCACAATTTGGATTTGTCTGATTGGTTTTCTCATGATTTTATACAGATTAAACACTTTTGGCCATAATACTGCATAAGTGATTGTGTTCTTTTCATACTCAAATATTGTTGAGGCCTGTTGAAATTGAGGCCACAGAAACGTAGCAGAATATGTTAGAATCCAGAACCATATGACAGGACAGGATCTCTCCATCTGATCCAATCACCTCACATTGCAAAAGGGCACATCCAATCACAGGAGTCCAGGCTTGGGGCTATTATCTGTGGCCAGCACACTGTCTATTCAACTAAGATGTCAGCACCCACTTCCTTCAGCTTTTTAGGATCCTCATGAGTGTGAGATAAATATGGGCACAGGGGCCAGTTGACATACAGATGCCAGAGTGTTTTATGGCAAAGACTTTTCTTTCCCCCAATTTGAAGTCTGGCTACCCTCCTAGTGACCTCAGAGATACCCAAGAAGGAGCTAATGCTTGTTTTCAACAGGAAAGACAAATTTTATGAAGAGAGTGGCCTTCTACCCAGCTCCAGAAACACTTCTAGGTTAAGAGAAGCAGCGGCCCAGCACTTCTGAGCTATTTATGTCAATTTAAAAGGCAAGTGTCTTTCCACTGACCTGTTTTCAGTGTTATAATCCCATTACCTTGGCACTATCCTCTGGAGTTTTGCTTTGTTTGGGAATTTTAAATTCCTTTATTTGTAACAGATCAAAAGCTATCTGGCACACATGCTGCATTTGAACGTAAGCTCTTTGATGGATCTCGCAGCTTTCCTGAACGCACTTGTCCAAATAGTTCCCAGATAACCACTCAGTCCACCCACTGCCTGGTTTTAAATAGCAATGCTATTCATAGACCTTTAAATCCTCTCCCTACAGATTGATGGTAACTTTGTCAATGAATAGAAAAAATGTGACTTTGAAATGTGTTTTGTGAGACTTACCAGGTGCCTGGTGCTGTCAAGTGAGTGTCTTTATTCAACTCAGATTCCTGCAGAACGCCTTAGTGCCTGGGCATGGTAAGCAGTCTGGGTGGTGGGCTGCACCTCAGAACTTCATCTTTGTGACTTTTTACATGTTAGACAATGGAACAGTGGCTAGGCTGAGAACTATGAAGAACTGGAACGGTTCAGAGCAGGAATCGACAAACTGTGGCCCTGAGAACCAAACATGCCTCCTGTCTCTCTGCAGTCCACCACTCTGTGAAGGCCTTTTGCATTTTAAAATAGTTGAACATATGTGAAAAAGTATTACATGATGTAAAATTTAGGTGAAATTCAGATTTTATTGTTTACAAATAAATTGGAACACACACATGCTTATTCTTCTTGTATTATCTATGACTAATTTTGCATTATAAAGGCAGAGTTGAGAAATTGCTCTAGATATATGGCTCACAGAGCCTATAATAGAAATCATTCATTCATTCATCAAACACTCAAAGGCGCTTAGTGTGACAGGTGCTTAAGCATTGAAGGTTGAAAGATAAGAAAAAAACACAAGCTCTTCTCTTGGAGGGCTCAATTTATCACATAAAACAAGGCAAACAGGAAAAAAATGCATGAGATAAATGCTGTAGTAGAGATGTATGGAAAGTTCCACAAGAACACAGTAGGTGCCCTTTCTTGTGGGTGGGGGAAATGGACAGTCTTGACAGACAAGACCTGACATTTCAGCTGCTGGGAGCGGGGTGGGTGCTTAAGATTCCCACCACCTCACACAGCACTGTTCACCTTTGTGGCATTTCTAACCAACCTCCTTTCTTGTGCAAGCTTTGTAGGTTGTAGAGAAGTTTCCTTTATCCACATGGGACACAGTCCTAGACTCCCAGTGGAGGCCCCAAACTGCCTGTTTTACTGAATCCTAAATATATAGTCATGTGCCAATTAATGACAAGGGGTACATGTTCTGAGACATGTGTTGTGAGGTGATGTTGTCATTGAAAACATCATGGAGTGCACTTAGACAAAGATGGCTCTGTCATCTCTAGGCCATACACTCTTATGCGCCCACCTTTGTATGAGTGCTCTGCATTGACTGAAATGTCTTTATGTGGCACATGACTGCACTACACTGTGCTCCCGGATCTATGATAATGTTTAATTTATAAACTAAGCACAAGACATTAACAATAATAACTACTAACAAAATAGAACAAATGCAATAATATGGTATAATAAAAATTTTTAAAATTTTTAACAATTTTTTTCTGGAATTTTTTAATTTAATATTTTCAGACTGGTTGGTTGCAATATGAAACCACAGAGTGCGACACCACAGATGGGGAGACATAATTTTTTTCCTACGTAGTTGTTACCTGCTATTAGCGGGAGGCAAGATAAGGATGGCGTTAAGTGTCAGTGTTGGGATTAAACTACTTATAAGGTCACTTCACCTATCTTCGCCTCAGTTTCCTCATCTGGAAGATTAAGATCTGAGCAAACGCTGCTTGAGAGGGTTGTTGAGAAGGTTCATTGAAACAAAGCATTAGCACACTTAACACAGGACCTTCTGGGCTTTAACTACTCAGCAAACGCCCACTGGTATAGCCCTACTCCTCACAGCAACCATCGCCTGGCTCTTCTCCTGGGTGCAGGAATCTACCAGGTATGAGGGAAGCAGGGAGAATGGAAGGAATGAGGATGGAGGTCCTGGTAAAGGACCTCAGGAAATAAGGGCACCATGTGCAAGAGCACTGAGGCATTGGATCACATGGTGTCCAACACCTTCAACAGCTTTAACAGGTTCAGTTATTATTCACGTTTTACCTTATTACCAAGTGGTGCAAGTCAGATTGTAAAGATAGGCAAAATATATAACATTATAACTATCTAGAAAGGATGAAGAAATGAAAGATAAAACCTTATAAAGTAGTCAGGGTAAGAACAGTTAACAAGGATTTTTTTTCCCTATTGTATTCCTGATAGCAGCTAGACTTGATGGTATAACAGATGCCCAGTAACTTTTTTGAATGAAAAAAAAATGGTGTTTCAGGTAATGAAAAGAGTTTGGCTCAAGAGCATGAGAAAAATCAGAAAAAGGTACTAATAGATTAGGTTTGAGTTCTGTCATTGGTGAATCTGTGTTTTATGAAAGTTCTACAGTGCCATCTTGCATAGGCAGTGATAAGTCAAAGGAGCTGAATATATTTGACTGTAACAAGAGATTTAAAAAGCATTATGGAAAACCAATAGAAGGGAGAGATTCTGAAATTAAGCAGAAACAGATGCAAAGTTATAGAAATAGCCCAAGTGAAGAATAATTAAATATATAAATAGAAAATGGAAGTACAGATGAAGAAGTTGGATGTGGGAGCTATTTTTTTTTTTTTTTTTTGCCATAGAAGAAACTGGTTTTATGGAGCAAAGTGATACAATCAGTTTGGTTATGTTTTCAACTTGGATTCAGACTAAGCTAGACAGGTGGGTGTGGGCTATTCATCACACATTGGTATGATATTAAACTCAAGTGATGGAGAGGTATCCCTGCAGAGGAAGGATTGAGAACAGAAGCAAAGGACAGAACCTTGCAAATGTCTATTGCATTAAGGGACATGTGAAGAGACAATCAGCACGGAAGAGGTTCAAAAAGCTCCAAAGAATGGTTTCCGACGAATGGAAGGGTCAACAGAACCCAGAGCAGGTGAAGAGTTAATAGAATAAGAAAGAGAGGAAAACACTGCTTCTTCAATTCATTGGGCACCTTTCCAGAGAGTTGTTTCACCAGAATGTTAATATTGTGCTGTTTCAGTGACTGAATGAGTAAGAAGGAACTGAACACGCCATCCAACCTCTCTGATTGTTAGCACTGAGACATGCTAGTTAGCCATGAACTTGGGTTTAATCAGCAACATTCACAGCACCCTCTTCTGCATCCTTGCTGGTCCAGGTACCTGATGCATCACATTCTTGAAAAAGAAATCTGGATGATAATCCTATACAGGAAAACCTATTCTGAGCTATCTCAGATATGCAGAATTAGTCCATCATGTTCCCAACCAGCAGAGGTTAAACCCCGAACTGAAATAAGGAAACAAATACCGTGACTGCTCTAGGTATAATTAAGTTAAGTGTTAGGAGTTAAGTGTCTCTCTGGCTGTACATAAGGCACCACAAGCAAGATATGTTCACAGTACACTACCCCAGAGGCGTTTTTTTTTTATTGGTTGGAACAGCAAGAAATAAAGACTAAGATAAATTTAATATTTAACTCTAAATCTTTAGTCTCCCTCATTAGCTGAATTGCCTGCAGCCACGTTGCTGTGATTAAACAGCCTACGCTGGTATGTTGCCAGAATGCACATCCAGCGAAATGTTAACAGTTCTTGTTCTTATGCCTGATCAAGTTAAAAACAAAAAAGTAATCTGTTTGCCATCGGGAGAGGTCATGACAAAAAAGGGCTAATAAATAAATAAATAAATAGACTGTCACCATATTCTGGAAGTTAGAAACAGAAATCAGGCTTTCTCCTCAGCCCTAAAGTGATCTTTGTGGAAAGCAGTGAATGGAGCTAAAAACGTGAACTCTGCTTCTTTTGATGGGGACCTCATCACAGAAGAGATTCAGGGAAGCTGGCTTATGGCTCGGCAATCAAAATGTTGCCAAATTATCAATACCCAGAGGAATGAAAAATGTCTTCCTGGCAGCGGATGCTGATGAAGATAAAGTAGTGTTTTTGTACAGAATGTTGGAAAGGTCCCAGGGGCTAGATTTCTCAGATGGGGAGTCACTGTGCCAGGTAAGAGGACATCACCCTCATGTGAGTGACTGGCCCATATCTGGTTTAAGGTGGAAATGGGGTTTGGTCCTCTCTCTCATTTGTTCAATTTTTTTTTGATAGAGTAAGTTTTCTTCTGTCCATACTAATGACAGAAAACAGAGTTATGATTCAATGCATATTTATTTATTGAGCAGCACAAACTGTTTTTTACCAGAGAAGAATACAAGAGACAAGGTGCTATCTTTACTTCTAGTGCTTTCCCACATGTGTCAGAACAGTGGCACTGGAGACATGTACATTTTTCCACCTGTCAGCCTCACTTGACATGACTCTTGTGTTGTATCAGTAAACTGGGTTTTCTACACTTTGGCCGCATGCTTGGATCATCTCAGGAGCACTAATATCTCACAGTTCCCTGACCCCACCCCAAAACAAATACGTAATTATCTCTGGGGATGTGATCTAGGCATCAGTATTTTTTAATATTTTCTATATGATTCTGATAAGCAGCCAAGTTTGAGAATTGTTACACTTGTAATACTAGTCACTCATTAGATTCACTTAGGTCACTAGCTCGGACCCAGACCTAGCTTTGGAGAATAAAAATATTCTTAGACAATCCCAAGTAATTCTAATATGCACCTGAGGCTGAGAATCTCTGCCTTTAAACAGATTTTCTCCCAGTGTGATACAAAGCCCGCATTAGGAGCACCCCACATTCTTCTTATGTGTCACTTCCAGGCCCGGCCTATACTTACAGAATCAGAATCCAGAGTCCATCTATTTTTTGCAAGCTTCCCAGGTGAGTCACATCTTTATTAAAGCTTGAGAGCCACTGCTTGAAGCATCCTTTATTTCTGTTTGCATGTTCCTCAGTTTCCATAAAAAGAGCTTTTTTAAAAAAAATCTTTTTTACTGAAGGAAGAAGGAATTTATATTTCTGTAGAAATGCAAGTACCATGACATAATATCCAAGATAGAAGAGAAAAGCAGGATATAAAATAGTTGGTATAGCATTTGCTTTTTTAAAACAATAAAAAGGAATAGTCCTATGCATGTATCTGGGTAACTGGCAGGGTGGGAGTGGAGACTTTGATTTTTATCATATACACATAATTTCTGTTTTAAAAAGAGTAACTAAATATGCACACATCTTAGGGAGAGAAGTCACATTAAACTTTATTAGTATTAAAGGATAAACTGAGGCATATTAAAAATTTAAGTTTATTTGAGTGAACAGCAATTCATGAGTAGGGTAGTACCAGACTGCAAATGGTTTGAGGCTTTGCCAAAAGGGCAGGAGGAGAAGGCTCTCATTTGGTGAATGAGGAAGAAGAGCAAAGAGAATGTTTGATTGGTTAAAGTACAGCAGTAACCTTATTTGTATCATTCCAGTGGAAAGACTTAATAGGAAGCTAATTGGTGGTTTCAAATTGGTATATCTTTTTTAGTTTTCCTAGACTTTGACTATTTATACTCGATTACTTTTTTAGTTTGCTCAGGTAGGAACCCAGGGCACTAGAGCCATCTTAGCCGAATGGCCTTCATTGGCTAAGATGACTGTCCAGTTATACCCTGGACAGTTTTTGATCTGAGGAAGCACATGCAGAGTATATGTCATGAGGACTAGAAGCATCAGGAAAGTAAGGGGAAGAGCGATAGGAAACAATCTCTGATCCTCAAAGCCCTTGCTAAGTTTAATTTTTACTCACTGTCAACTTAACCTTGATTTGTAACCCAAAAGATGGAAACAAAACAGTGTGCATTCCCGCTTCCAGACACCATTGCTTAGAAAATAGAGGTTTCCTGCCTTCATCAGGCTTCCTCTAACCTAGGCTGTGCTGGGGGAGGAGAGTCCTTTATCTTTTTTTTTTTTTTATAGAGAAACAGCATTTATTATTGAACAGGTAACAAATTATTTCTTTCTAGATTAGAATGCTTGCCATTTCTTTTTTTTTATTGGTTGTTCAAAACATTACAAAGCTCATGACATATCATCTTTCATACATTTGACTCAAGTGGGTTATGAACTCCCATTTTTACCCCAAATACAAATTGCAGAATCACGATGTCCTTTATCTTTTGAGGCCTTGGCTGGCAACAAGCATCCATAGAATGTGGCCTCGAATTCTCTTGTGGCCACCAGATGGCAGCAGCGATCCAGTTTCTGGTCCACCCTGCTCATATGAACTAGAATGGCTCTCCTTTAATTAGCATACTGGTCAAAAAATTGTGGACTTTTAGACATGAAAGAACATTTCTTGAAAGTTACTACTGACAACCACAGATGTTCATATGGAAGGAAAAAAACACGTCAAGAACACTTCACAGTCAACACAATAAATTCAATCTATTGAAAGGAAGGAGGTGATAACATTTCCTGAACTACTACCTGCCAAGCACCTTACTTAATTTTGCCTTGTGTACCGTCTCATTGGACCATGGGAGAAGGACTCTAGTATCGGTATTTTACTTTGGATAAACCTAAGTTGGAATTGGCTTAAAAATTTGCCTGAAGTCACAGAGACGCAAGTAACAGAAGCAAGATATGGTCAGGCTAGACACATAAGTACGTGACCATTCCTTATGTTGAACTGGCTCTTGTACTTGGGAGTATCAGGCACCAGTTAAAATGGGCTTTGGGGGATGGCTTGAGCTAATGGAGAGTATTTCCAGCCAAATGGCAGAGTTTTGGTGGTAAGGGGTTAGGATTATTGTCTGAGGATCTTCTGTTTCATGTTTCAGCTCTGTGGTGGCCACAAGATATAAGAGGTCAAGGGTGTTTTATAAATTTGAAACATGGAGATAGGCAGGAGGAACTTCTTAGAATCAGAAGTCCTGAAATGGGGACTTCTTGTGTTGTGAAGAGGGAACAGGATATCTTTTTTTCCTCCCTAAGACAATATGAACCTGGAGTGGTGGATTTTGTCATCTGAAGTGCAGTGGTAGTATTTAATTAGTAAGAGTTTCCTCTATATGTGCTGCCTTCATAACTACATAGTACTCTTATATCTTTAAGTTTTTAGAAATTATTTTTAGTTATAAATGGACACAATACCTTTATTTTATTTGTTTATTTTTTACATGGTGCTAAGGATCAAACCCAGTGCCTCACACATGCTAGGCAAGCACTCTACCACTGAGCCACTACCCTAGCCCCACATCTTTAATTTTTATGAGGGGCTAGGGATTGAATCTGGGGCTTTGCACATGCTAGGCAAGTACTTACCAATTAGCTACGTCCTCAGCTCTTTAATTCTAAAAATATCTCTTTACTCTATTAGGTTAAATGAAGAAATTGACTTCTAATATTTTTCTGCACCCATTTCCTCTATTATTTCCTTATTTTGGTTATTAAAAACTTGTTTTTATACTGTTAAGGGTGGTGATTGGCATTTTGTTCCGGTTGTAAAAAAAAAGAAGCTGTGATATGATTGAAGAGTACTTGCTACAGAATTAAGCAGTGCAATGATTCCTAGAGGAAGGCCTGCAACTCTCTGTGTTATGGTTTGTATGCTTTTGAGGTGT
The DNA here is from genome assembly GCF_021218885.2 of Marmota monax. Taxonomy (NCBI): domain Eukaryota; kingdom Metazoa; phylum Chordata; class Mammalia; order Rodentia; family Sciuridae; genus Marmota; species Marmota monax. The sequence goes on from NW_026692781.1 coordinate 24,343,911, forward strand.
CCCCCAAAAGCTCACATGTGAGAAGTGCAAGAGGGTTCAGAGAGTAAATGATTGAGTTGTGAGAGCCTTAACACAATCAGTGAATTAATCCCCTAGAGATTAACTGAGTGGTAACTGAAGTGGTAGGTTGTGGCTGGAGGAGGTGGGAATTGAGGGCATGGCTTTGGGGTATATATTTGTATCTGACAGGTGGAGATCTCTCTCTGAGTTTTCTGATCATCATGTGAGCCAATTCTCCCTGCCACACTCTTCCGCCATGATGTTCTGATTCACCTCCAGACCCGAGGATTGGAGGAGCCTTCTATGGACTAAGACCTCTGAAACTGTGAGCCCTCAAACTTTTCCTCCTCTAAAGTTTTTCTGGTTGGGTCTTTTAGTCACAGCAACAAAAAGAACTGGCTAAAGCACACTGTGAGTAGCCCTCTGTCTTTTGAGTGTACTCGGCAAGGTCAAACGAATTCTCTAACATGCTCAAAGTCAGACAATGTTTGGTGTATTTGCATATTTGCATCTTTATACTTCTTTCTTGTACACACCTATTTTTAAGGGTTCTTTTGTCTTATTTTTTTTTCATTAGAAAATTATAGGTTTCCTTTGTCAGATCATTTGGATATGGCTCCTTGACCAGACCATTCATCGGATGGCACAGGGCAGATTCTTTCTGGTTTGGCTCTTTACTGTCACTGTGAGCTTGCTCAGTATTGCACTACTTGGCTGGTTTCCCTTTTATTAAACCTCGGTCTCATCCTTCACCAGATTTGATTTTGTGCTTTGATAAAATGCGATCTAAATAATTTCAGAAATAGTGCATCCGAATTACATTTTCCAAGGGTTTGCGTGTCTGGGATGTCACTCCCCACTGATGGAAATTTCATGAGGAAAAAAAATTTCCTGCTGAACGGTTCTTAATCACTCCTATTTTTATAAGTCATTGGAATCTGTATTGGTTGCATCTTATGTAATTTCTATTGAAATCATTTTAGTGTTATCTTAATATTTTTTTTAAACAAAAGAGATAATGTGAGCAAATCATGGTCTTAAGTGAGTCTTTTTGGCTGTTTCCAGTAAAAAGAAACCCTCCCCCATTCCTTTATATCTTTGTAACACCGACTAGACATCTTTTTCTCATATATTCCCATGTTGTCACTATGAAGCCTTCTGGGTTTCAAAAGCAGTATTTCTGTCATCATTTTTTTGAGTCCCATTTTCACAACTCACTGAGAAGCAAAATATTTGATGAGAGACTGTGTGGGGCCTAAAATGAGTGAAACACCAGTCTTCAGGCAAGGTTTAGAAAATAAAGGCTTCCAGTAGATTTAAAGATGAAAAGTCATCTGCATAAAGGAAGACCCCTCCACCTACCGAGAAAAGGCCTACAGCTTCAGAACATTCCTTTTTCCCTCTATAAGAGAGAAAATGGTTAACATTTTAAATTTATGGCCCAACCCATCGCTGTTTATAGCATGGAAACCTGTGGTTCTCTTCTGATAAAACTAATCAGGTTTTTAAATAAAGGGGGAGAAAAATCCTCAGACCCTACATAATATTTGCTATGGTTACCTCTCAATAATGTGTGAGTGAATATATGCTTATTTCTTGGGCCAGATGGGTGGAGGGCCTACCTTCCTTTGTCTGTCCATCCACACGGGGTCAGAATGGTGCTGTGGTTAGCATGTGGCTCCTGGGCCCAGTGACTGTGTTCTAGTCCTATGTCAGCGGCTTCCTAGCTGAGGAACTGGGCCTTGTGGCTTAAACTCCCTAAGTCTTTAGGGGTGTTCCCTTGCTTCAGATGTGCTTTTTCTGTGAATTGAAGATGACAGTATCACTTATGCTCTAAGGGTACTGGGAAAATCAAGTGAGTTATCCTCTGTGGAGAGCTAAAAATACTGCTGGGTCTCTGGCAAGCTTCCTGTCTGCTGGCTTCATTATCATTCGGTTATGAATTAGGTTTACATAAGGCACCCTCAAAGCATGCTAGTGTCCAAAGAAAGATGTGGTCATTTAGAGTTGATGGAGAGGAGCCTCTGGGAGAAATGGGGTCCCTTTTTAAAGCTTTGTAGGGGGTGGAGAAAATGGATCTGAAATGGAAACAAATGCTGTTCACTCGACATGGTCTAAGGGACAATGGAAACAGGACTTTTTTTTTTTTAAACCCATGATTCTACCCTTGTGTGTGATGGATAAAGAGAGGGGACATTCGAGGACAGAAAGGAAATCTTTTGTAGCATTAAAAGGATACAAAGGAAAACAAGAGTAAGCAAACCTTCTAGAAAAGGAAACCTGACTTTACATTGGCACATCAACTATTCTGCCAATGCTTTAAATGGACTGATCTAGTAGGTAATTAAAAGAAAGCATTTAAAGCTGCACCACTGCTTTATCTTCAAAATAAGGCATGAAGAAGATTTCTCAGAGCTTCCGATTTTGAGTTAAGACTGATGAAAGGCAGGTTTGAATAGGTCCATCCTTGAAAGTAAGCCACCTGAAGGGAGGGGCACTCCCTCCCCGTTTTTTTTCTCTCCTCTCTGGGCCTCAGTTTCCCAGACTGTAAATCAGGGATTGGTCTCTGCTCTTCCATTGTGAAATCTGGGGTTATGAGCAGCAGTGGGGCCTTTGCCCCACCTGCTCAGTGTGTTTGAAATATACAAAGATATTTGGGGGCAGAACCAAGGAAGATTGTCCATAGAAAAATTTGTTCCTCTAATTCCAGGTTTAAAGGCTAAATAGAGGAGAAAAAAAAAAGTTTCTCCTAAGAACCTAGACTTAAAACCTGATATTACTTTGTGTTTAAACAATTACTGTGGGGATTATCTTAAATTCACTTGACCATGGGTTTTTGACATCATTAAAGTGGCTAATCAATTACTCATAGACTGCATATAACAGGCAAGTTTTGAGTAATTTCCTCTAAAACAAATAGGTAAGATGATTTCTTATGCTTACTGAGTTTTCTTTCCTGAGCTGAAAGGCACAAGGCTCAGCTGTGTGTCAGCCTAGAGTCATAAAAGTTAGAGATGATGGTTTATCTTGAATGAGATTCCAGCTGCAGGTGCAGGGCCTCTACCTCTCAGCCATGTGCAGGAAGATCTCTATTCAAGTTAGCCATGATTAACATGGGGTCATTGTACTGTAACAACAGAAGGAAAGTTAGGAGGATAAAACTACTTTTCTTGAAAGTAATTATGTCTTTCCAGAGGTTGGGAAATGGGGAATAATTTTAAGACACCTATTTGACAAAACCTGGCCTGAGAAAGGACCATGCCCACAGGGTGGGCCTTTAGCACCCACCTGACAGTATTTTGTCCTTGAAGTAAATCACTCAAATTCTTGTTTATCTACAATTTAACCAACCAGAAAGTTTAGAGTTCTTCTCCTTCATGTTTAAGAGAAAGAGACATCTAAGGTTATGCAATGGAGGGGACCTATCAAAACACAATAGGATTACCTGGGCTTAAAATGATGTCACCATTCTTAAAATTATATCAGTTTTGTATAACATTCCTGGCAGTGTCTCAAAGCACTGCAGAAACTTTGGATACTTGTGCATCCTCAGAGATTAAAGGACACACAGTGTCACTTTTCTAGTTGAATCATACCACTTGTCTGACTCAAACCGTTCTGTATTAATTTAAAGCACTTGTAATGAGCTCCAGATATTTAAAACCATCTTTATGTAGAAGTTTTTCCTGATAAAATATGACTTTTGACTCCTCCTGACTTCTGTTTGGGCATTGATAAGAGAAGACTAGAAAGAGATTGACTGTTGAAGTTCTTCTTCTTAAAGTATCCTTAGTTGTATTTCTATATTTCTTTAAAAATTTCTAGCAGCATCTTGTCTTTAGAGAAGCAAGTCTGATACTCAGAGTAACTGATAAACACATGCTATGATTTGAGAATAATGTGGGGGAATCAATGACATTTCAAGTGCTCGAGTATCATGACACACAGTAGGCATTCGTCTGAAAATGTATTAGATTTGGATTCCCTTTTAAGTCTTCTTTAGATATGTTCAACTCATTCTTTCATCTGTATTCTTTCCCCAAATATGCTTTGATCATAAGCCTAACCAGTCCAATGGTGAATGATAAATCCCTGAACCCACAGAGCAATGAGTCTACTTGACTGACAGTGACATTGCAGAGATGTTTTCCCTGTTAGGAGGGATCCAATGAGGAACTTGGATGAAAAGTGGGACACAGAGTCAGAAAAGGGTTCAAGATAACATGAGAGAGATTTATGGGACCACTCTCCTTGTGGTCCAGAGCTGGCCTTGATACCATCCTTAATGATGGGTCTTGAGACTAAGGTGAGAATAACATCTCCTTATCTCTGGCTAAATCCAGGTGCAGCGATACCTTAGGAACTGCTGCCTGAAAACATGGAAAAAAGAGCAAAACAATAACCATAACAGAATAAAAGCCTTGAAGCTAAAGAAAAACAAAATGTCATGATTTGTGCATTTTTCTACAAAACCGATTTGTTCTGTGGTGGAAGATAGAGTCTGCATTTGATTTCTACAAGATATGCAGTAATGGGTTATGTACTCCAGGGAAAAACTATTCTTAAGGGAGTGAGAACGTGATGGATTCACTTCCTCGCTGAGGTTTATAATATGTGGCAGTTTTAGTGCGAGCAGGTATTTGGTCTATAAACTTGGAGAGCTCGGCATTAGTGGTAGCTCGTTTCTAAATGAAGAAGAATGTGGCTCTCCCTCTCGCCCCGGTTATTAGTCCTTCTGGGGATAAACAGGAAGATGAAGTGTTTTCCTGATGTTGTGTTCGCCTGTCACGGTAATGTGCACACGCCCGGTTGCTAGCACCTGTACGCAGCCCGGCAGACCTGCTGTTTTTGTTGGTGGGGGCTGTTGGTTGCAAGGCCCGGGGCCTCCTTCTGTGCTGAATGGAGTCAGGGTTATTTCCGTTCCTTGTTTCAATGCTCCCTCTCAATTAGATGCTCTACGATTAGCTGCTTTGCAATTAGATGCTGGATCTCTTACTCTGTGAACATCCACATTCTTGGTCCCCAGAGGCCATTTCATGTCCTCACTCCTCCAAGCTGCTGTTCTGCCTGTTTCAGTTTAAATGGTGCTAAAGAGAGGCAGACCCAGCAGCCAGCTGGCTTCCTGGAGGGTCTTAGAGGCGACTGGTCACTGGGGCTTGGAGTCCTGTTAGGTTCTCGGCTGGCCAGCATGGAAACTCACATTGTCGCTTCTCTGAGAAGCACATTCATTCTAGGGGGTTTATTCAAGTTAACTGATCTCGTGAAAGACTGGCAGATAAAATAAAATGCCAATTTATTTATTTACTATTAGAAATGTACTTGCCAAGCCATATATCTGAGTCAGCCGTTCAGTTCCTTTGCTTCACACAATTGAAGTCTATTTGGGCAGTCAAATTATAGATCACGAGGTTTCTTGGCAAAGGGAGAAGAAAAGAAAAAAAAAATAAGACTCCTGTATATACTCACAGGAGTGTAAACTGACACCAAAATTTCTGGAAGGCAATGTTTTACTTTATGGGAACTTGATATTGAACAAGCATCTTAGGTTCTCTATTTGTGTCTCCCAACACTTGCTTAAAATTTTATTTGATGGAGGACGCTTCCCTACCACTGGTTGAGAATTTGGCTGGTCCCCTGACTTTCTGGCCTACTCTCTGGGAAGAAGACTACAGTGCAAACTGTTACTCACACTCCACTGTCCCTCTGTGCCCTTCTGGGACCTCTGATTGATGGACCACTGCATCCACACAGAGGTTTTGGTGCCTTCTCTTGATCCTCTCTTCCCCTCTTTCTACTTGGTAATTGCGTCTTCAGGCCTGGCAGAGGATGGGACATGGAGGAGGGGGAGGCTACTGAGCTGGAGGTGAAGGTCCCCATGCTCCTGTCCCCTGGATGGGGCCTTGCCACACAGACTAGCCAAAGGCATCCTCGTCACAAATCCACTTCTTCCAGGCTCTAGGTCCTTTTAAGTCTTGGCCTGAATGATTCAAAGCAGGAGAACTTCTATCCATTGAATATTTTGTTCAGGTACCTGACTTTGATGTGGAACACTACTGCAGTTAAAATCCAGGTAGATCCAAGTACGTTGGCGCTCTCTCTCTCTCTCTCTCTCTCTCTCTCTCTCTCTCTCTTTGTGTGTGTGTGTGTGTGTTTCCACAGACCACATTCCCAGAGCTGGATTGTTGTGTCCACGAGTCTTAGTATGAACATAGTCAACAGTGTGGGTTCTGGAGTCTATTGTTTTTAAACTCTGGCATCCAAATTTCAGTTTTAACATCCTGTTATATTTTCATTGAGAAGCTTAAAGATCTCTATAACAACAACAACATGCTTATTTAACACTTTCTATACCCTGGAGGCTGTTCTCAGAGCTTTCTTTGTGCTGAATTTAATTTCTTAGCAACTCCTATGAATTATATATTATCATTATCATAATTTCGTGGATAAAGAAACTGAGACAGGGGCTGGGGATGTGGCTCAAGCGGTAACGCACTCACCTGGCATGCGCGAGGCACCGGGTTCGATCCTCAGCACGACATACAAATAAAATAAAGATGTTGTGTCCACCGAAAACTAATATATATATATATATATATATATACATATATATATATATATATATATACACATATATATATATACATATATATATATATATATATATATATATATATATATATATATATATAAATTCTCTCTCTCTTACAAAAAAAAAAAAAGAAACTGAGGCAAAGCAAGACTGACCAACTTGCATGGTCACACCACTAAAAATTGAGACTTCTAGAATTTAATTCTAACAGTCTGACTCCAGCACCTAACTTTTTTATTGTGTGTGTGTGTGTGTGTGTGTGTGTGTGTGTGTTACTGGTGCCTGAACTCTACCACAGAGCCACATCCCCATCCCTATTTTGTACTTTATTTAGAGACAGGGTCTCACTGAGTTGCTTAGTGCCCCCACTAAATTGCTGAGACTGGCTTTGAACTCTTGATCCTCCTGCCTCTGCCTCCCAAGCCACTGGGATTATAGGCGTGTGCTACCACGCCCAGCTCCAGCACCTAAACTCTTAATTGCCATGCTTACCGATACCCGTGAACATGACAATTTTAGTTTTAGGAATTTAGTGTGAGGAAGGAATTAGCAGGTGTGAAAATAAGGTACCTGGATCTTACTTGCAATATTTCTAATAATGTGAAAAAACTGGATACAACCCATATGTTTGATAGAATAAAATTGATTAAACCATGGTGTATTAATATGCTGGAACCCAAAGCCTTTAAACATGTATTTTAGAGGAATATCCACATATAAAAATGTATAACAGCACTAGTAATTGGGAAAGTGAAAATTAAAATGGGAACCAGATACCATTTTTCATCCATCAAACTAGCAAAAATGAGAAGGAGCCATAACATTCATCCCTAGCAAGGCTGCAGGAACAGACCCTGTCCTGCATGATATTGGTGTGAAGCCTTCCAATTGCTTTGCAAAGAATTGGACAGAAACTTAAAAATATTTTAAAATTTAAAATTTGCAAGCCCTTTGGCCAACAATCCTATATATAAGACTCAATATTATAAAAAGTAAACCATACATAAGGCAAAAATTAGGAAATAATTGAATATCCATCAATACCAACTATTGACTAATTATAATTCATCCACTCTATTAGATTAATACAGAGCTTTAAAATATTGAATCAGATCCTGATTTGCTGACCTGAGGAATGTCTATGACATATGGTTTGAGAAAAGTTGCATAATAATGTGTATAGCAACACTCCATTTTTGTGAAAACAGACAAGCACTTTTGTTTATTTGTGTGAAGTTTGTGTAAGTGTGGAGAAAGTTCTGGATGGTTACAAACCAGGGATATTAACTTTGGCTACCTCAAGTGGGGAGCATAGAGGATGTGTGTGTGTGTGTTTGTGTACGTGCCCCTTTATTCATCTTCTGATTGTTTCCTTAGTTAAAGCAAGCATTAATATTTAGAAATTTAAATTTTTTATTAAAGAAGATATTTCTAATTTGTTTTCAAGTGAGAATTTAAAAATCTGTGTCCTGTTTTAAAAAAAAGGTATCCCAATTGTATGTATATGTGTTCATTTATGTAGTTCCAAGAGAAAAAGCCTAGAAGGATTGTAACATTCAAAACATTAACAGTGGGCTGGGCATATAGCTCAGTGGTAGAGCACTTGCCAATATGCATGAGGCCTAGGGTTCAATTCCAAATATCACCAATCAAACAAATGAAAAATTAACAGTGATTGCTTCTGAGATATGGGATTTTGTATTAGCTCCATCTGTATTTTCTGAGTATGAAGCAATTAATATATATTAACTTATAAAGAAAAAATGTTAGAAATAAAATATAGAGAAGACAAAATGAGGAACTGATTTGTAGGGGAAAAAAGTTGACTTTGGAGTGACAAAAAAAAATTTTAAGAGGTTGATTGATCAAATGGACTCAGAGGAAAAAGCTGAATGACCTTAAAGATGGTGCATTTAAGCAGTTAAGCTCCTGAACAGACTTTCTCCATTAGAGGGCGACATCTCCTGCATCATCAGCCAACAATCTTGTCACAATATCTGACCTAAAAAGATGATAGGTAGAGAGGCAATTTAGAGATTTCTTTTGTTGCATAGATGTTACATTTTCTACCTAAAATGCTATGGTTTATTTGAAAGAATGCTGATATTAAAGGGGGGTAGATAAGGAATTTGGAATAGAAGATTAAAAAAGAAGAAGACATTCAGGAAGGTTTATAGATTCATGGCATGAATGGAGTTCGGTTTCATGTGGTACAGTTGAGTACAGAGGAATCCTGCTGCAGGATGCAGTATGGCTTCATGTCCCCGTAGCCAGACACATGAACATATATGTTGGGAACATGAAGGACCAAAGTATGTGTTTTCTGTAAAGATCTGGACTTGGCTCTTCCAGTCAAAGGCAGTTGGTGTTAGTTCCATTTGTCATTTACCATTTTCAGACTTTGGTAAGGTACACTGGAGGGGAACAGGAGTGGGGTTGTATGTGACACTTACCAAACTTCTGTGCAGTAAGAGGGAGGGTGGCTTAGGAAAATCCTCTGCATTTCTTCCTTATCTTGATAATATTCAAACCAAAGCTTCAGTTCTATGGAACCTCAGATCTAGTGTTGTTTCCAAGTAAAGACGTCACATAGCTATAAAGAAATAATTATTATAAAACTAGAGAAATTAGTTTAATGAGTAAATCCTAAGATGTTTTGCCATTTTAAATTGTGTGTAAAATTTCAAGCTCTCATTGGTCAGACTATATCATAAAACTGAAAATATTCTTGCAGTGTTTTAGAGGATCCTGATTAGGAGGAGGACTATCATGTGAAAGGTGTAGACAGCAATTTGTTTTTAACTGTCTATAATGTCATTTGAGCATCTTGAACCCCAGTTGTTGGTCCATTGGTCCAGCAGACAAGAGGTGAAGAGTCTTGGGCAGAGACTACTAAGTGGCTTATTGTGGCTGTTTAGAGGTTGTATTTCCTGGAAAGCTGAGTTAATGGTGAAATGGGATGCCTTTTCCTTTTATGTCCCTTTTTGTGTGATATTTTTGGTTGTTAACTCAAGGTTGAAAGAGACCAAAATAAAAACCTGAAAATAAAAGCTGCAAGTACAACTCCATTTGGCCCATGCCAAACAGAAGAGGAAACCAGACTTCTGGCTTTTCAACACCAATGAGAGTGGGTGCTGGGGAAGATTCTTCTGAGTGGGCACTTCTGGAGAAATTCATGGCACGTAATCAAGGAATACTGTGACCATAAACCTAGACACTGATTTTTAAAAGAAAGCTTCATGGTTTGCATTTTCATTTCTCCTCCTATTTTTAGAAGTAAGTGCTCCTTTAAAAATTCACTCCACCACCTGTTCTTCTGTAGCCCAGCCCTAGCTAATCCTGATCTCTTTTTTTGTACAGTGGGAACTTTCCCTTCTGCCCACAAACACATTCTGATCTACTTCATCCTTTAAAACCAATGACCTACTCAAACCAGAAAACCTCCAGCTCTTCTTACCTCCTAGCTTAAAGTCTAAATTCGCTAAAAGTATAGTCTGAATCTTCTTCTATCGCTTCACTTCTTGTTTTCCCATCAATCATTTGCAAACTAGCTTTCATGTTCATCTCTCATCTGAAGGCAAAACCCACCATGGACCGCTGAGCTTCACTCTCCCTGAGCACTAAGCCATTTGACATCCTGATTTTTCCTCTTTCTTGACGTTCTCATGCCTCAACTTAAGCTTTTTCTCACTCCTTCTTGATGGCTCCATCTTCTGCCCATCCTCAAAAGCTGGTGTTTTCTGGTTCTGTCTCTCCTCTGGCCTTGGCATAAGTAGAGTGATATTTCTTCATTTCTGGTGCTATGCTAAAACCAGGGACAATAGCATGACTAAAACATCACCATGTATTAGGGATCCTCGGGCACATTACTCACATCTCCAAGCCTGATTTCTCATACAAAATGGATATCGGAAATACCTGAGGTCCAGGTCTGCGTCTCCAACTTTCTACGGTACATCCCTAGCTGCAAACCCAACGTGACCAAAAGGAAATGCCCCAACACCCTTTCCTTTTCCCTGCCCCTCTCTCAATTATGCCTCCCATGGTTAGTAGCAGGAACATTCCTCTAGTCTACACTCCAGCTAGACACCTGGGAATCATCTTTTGTTTCCCTTTCCCTCAACTCCTGCATCCAGTAAGTCTCCATGTCTATTGTTTGCCTATCCGAAATCCTGCTTTAGGGCTTGCATGTCTTCACCACCCTGTGATTGCCTCATTTGCCACCTGGCAATTACTACTGTAACCTCTGTTCTCCTTTCCTGTAAGTTCTGTGCCAACCCCAGATCCATCCTCCACAATGCTGCCAGAGGGCCATCTGAAAATACCAACCTGCTCACATCTTACTTGCTCTAAAATAATTCAGTGGTTTACCATTGTCTACAGTACAAAGTCGAAGGTTTGCAAAACACTTGCTATTTGTCCTTAACCTCCTTGTTCCACCTCACACCGCCTCTCATCTCACCAGGCATCTCTCATTTAAGTCACATGGATTATTTGATGTTCCCTGACAGAGGTCTCCATGCCATGGCTTCTGTTGTAGCTTCTGTTTAAGTGCTTTTCTCTTGTTCCCCCACGTGTCAACATCCTCCAGGTTGCAAAACATGTTTCAAAGGCCTCTTCTTCCATGAGGCCTTCTTTGATCTTTCTCAGGAAGAAATAGTCACTCGCTGTTCTCTGGTGTATTCAACAGAACTTTGTTCTCCCTTCTGTTTGCTGCCTTATCAGATTGTATTCATGGATGTTTGAGAGTTATCTTATCAGCTTATTGAGCAAGAACTGCACTCAGGCATTTTGCCATCCCAATAAAGCTATCGACCATGGTCATGTGGCCAGAACTCAACAAATACATGTGGCAAGAAGGTAGTAATTAAAATATATATATATATATATATATATATATATATATATATATATATATATATATACACATACATATATGTAAAAGGAGAAGAGAGAGAGGGAGAGAGTGAGTGAGTTAGAAAATATCACCAGGTCCAGGGTTCTGTGGCATAGCCAGACTTGTGTTGGTGTGAGCGTTGAGGCAATATTTGATCCTGGTCCCCACAGATTTCCCAGAATATCCAGCACTGTAACCAACCTCAAATCCTGTGACCCTCTGCCTAGAGTTCCCATGTGGACAGAGCTGCTGTCCCCCGGGAGTAGCACAGCCACTTTTACAGCCCCATCGTATTACAGGGTCTGGCCAGGTTTCTCACCCCCATTTGCAGCTGGAATGTCAAATCCAGTTTCAAACACAAGAGGTCTCACTTCTCCTTCACCACCTTCTTCTGGGCTATAGAGGGCTTTAATTTTAAGGTGATTAAAACAAACAAACAAATCACGCATAGAGGTTAACCACAAATTGCTTGCTCTGAAGCACTGGAGTAAGTTTAAATCACTCACTGGGTTCCTAGATATTGTGAAGGAACTTCCCCCACAGACATAGCACCAGCATGCACAGAGACGGGCAATGCCTTTTTCTGTAGGTTTCCACAAGTGTAGGACAAGCCCTAAGGGAGATGTATTTCATGTTCCCTGAAGTTTTATTTTGGCTAAAGACAAGAGGGCGATTGCTCCTAGTGTAGCATCGGTATCCCAAGAAGGAAACAAGGAAACTACCTCCTCCATAAGGACTTTCTTTCCAGTACATTCCTACTCTCAAGAACAGGCAGCCACAGCTGTGCCTGGGTAGCATTCCTTCCCACTTGTTTTTAATAATGCTTCTTTGAGAAAAGATTCCCAGCTGAGATTTTTCTTGCTTTCTATCTGTGAAAGTGTTTATAACTAGAAGATTCAACTTTTAGATTCTCTAAAGAAAATTCTTTCCTGGGAAAGGTAAGAGGTTAAAGAAGATGTAGCTAAAATTAGTTTCTTTCTTGGCTCTGCAAAAGTGATTGCAGCAATGGCAATAGTCAGAGGCAATAGCTTAACAAATGGCTTCAGAAATGAGCTCTTCACTGTGATTTGAAAGAGCTCTCCATGAATGCTATTTTATAATTACTGCCTGATTCTTAGGGGGCACTTTAAAGCTTGAGTGTCTCCAGGTTTCATTCCTCAGGTGAGCCTTCTGCTTAACTGTGTTCCAATTTGACGCATTGCACTGAACTCTCACCCTACAGTTTATTTGCTGATGACTATTTAATTACACCTGGCAGTCTTCAGAAATTTCAATGATTAAGAATTAGAATACTTTGTTCTATTAATCTGCCTGGATTCCTTTTCATCTGAGGAAATCAAAATGCTGCTTGTTAATTTTCCATGTATCTGAGGAACTTGGTAGTGAGTGTTAGAAGAAAATAGTTATACTGGTGGTAATTGAGCTCTCCAAGGTCATTCTAAGGCAAAAGCAATTGGGATAAGAATGTGGAGATTTGGGTGGCCTGTTTTGCATAGCCATGGTTAACTTTGACCATGAAACTAAACCACATTGTCTGCTATTACACATGCTCACCTGGTCCTTGCTTGGTGTTGGCATAATATGAGGAAACAGTACGCTACCAAAGTTGACTTTTCCTGTCTTTAAAAGGATGAGTGCACAGGAAACCTGGACCAAAGTTTTTTTTCACCAATTTCTAATTAATCTTTGAGCTCTTCATGCTTTTTAACAAAACAAAACAACAACAACAACAAAAAATCCACCAAGATTAGCAGAAAAAATCTGTGGGCAAGGCCTTTGGAATTTGGAATGTTGTATTTCTACTTTTCCTAAGAGAATCTCCACTGAGACTGCAGGCACTGTTGAAATGGAAGGAAAAGGAGAAGGAATGAGAGGAACAGGAATGATCTAGAGTCTGATTAATATTGCCACCAATTTCTGTATAAGAAGCAGTAATTTTCTATTTTTTGGTAAGTAAAGGTAATAAGATTCTACTAAGTTGATTGTTCTTGGAGTTGGGAAATAGCTGGCAGTAGGAATGGGGAGAAGGAGAAGAAAGGTGAATATGCAAATGCATGCCTCCCCAGGATTGGCCAGATGACACATGCACCTGCTAACTGAGATAAGTATTAGACAATGAGAAAATAAATAGAAGTAAATGCCTTCTAGAGAAATCAGACTCGCAGCCATGGTCAGAACCTGTCTAATATTTGTACTGTAATTAGACCTATGTATAAAATGCAACACCAGTCTTATCCTAGGAAGTGTGAAGATAATATGTATTTTGGGAGAATTTGTTCTATTTTCAGTGCTCTGGAGGATCTCTAAAATTGTTCGGCTAAATTTAGTTTGTGTCTTTTTAATTACCATACCACCATGACCATCCCATTGCTGCCTCTGAATGATGACTTGGTACATTTTTCACTTAAGGGTAATGGACTGCTTTCTTAATCTAGTTCCATCATTCAATTTTGTCCCAAGGAGTTTCTTTATAGACAATTTCCATTTTAATCAGAAGTCAATGGGATTATTGCCTTTAAAGTAGACCAACTGTGGGTTTACTAGAAATTTTTTAGCAACTTTGGTCTTTATCCAATTTAACTCTCTTCTACAGTTTCTTGTAAAGTTCTTTCAAGCCCAAAGAGTGCAGCGCTCAGGGTGTAGGCAATACTCTTGAACTCTCTTTAGGAAGGTAGAGGTGGAGAGCCAGTAAAAAGGGCAAGAGAATATGGACAGAGACTGCAATACTGCTCTCAGTTGACACTGGGGAGCTGGGAATGTTTTTCTGGAATTCTGGAAGAGCCTGGGGCAAATCTTCAATATGATTCCAGTTTGAGATGGTTTGGGTTTGTAAGGTAATATTAAATAAACTACCTCCCCTAATGGTAGTCTCAAAAGCCCTGATGCCACTCTGGGAAAAATGTGATTGGTGTGGAGACAGGTCCCAGGACTACCCAGCTCTACAGAAGGACCAGGAGACAGGTGAGGAGTATCTACAGGGGCATCAGCATCCAGGACCAATGGGTTGGACAGCAGGCAGAGCCTTCCTGCTTCCAGTTGTGCAGACCACAACATGGAGCTTTGCTTTTAGAGCTTCCAGATTATTTTTCTGGCCTTTGAAAGGGAGCAATTTAGGATGACTAGAGATCATTCTGTGTTTAGCGAATGCTCCCTGCTTTCTGTCCAGGGACTCTTGTCCTTCCTGTCCTCTAACCCAGTGGTTTTCCATAGTTCGACTTCCTGTCCAATTATCTTCTTGCATATCCAAACTTCTCCAAGCTCCTATCTATTTCTTTCCTTTTTATCTTTTCAATGACTTTATCAAGGTGAGTCTCTTATAACAAATGGCATAGACTTAGAGTGTAGAATTTCACAAGTTTTAAGATATACATATATATATCATATAAAATTTATATATATATATATATATAATTTACCTAGAGAAATTATCACCTCAATCAAGACAGTGAACATTTCCTTCAACCCCAAAGTTTTTAATGCCACTTTGTAAGCTTTCCCTATTTTTGCCTCTATCCCCAGAAAACCATTGATCTACATTCCATGAATATAGATAACTTTTTATTTTATAGGGTTTTATGTAAATAAAATAGTCTTTTTTTTTTTTTTTTGGTCTTGTTTCTTTCTTGCAGCATATATATTTTCAGATTTGTTCAGGTTATGGCAGGCACCAATGATTCCTTCTTTGTATTATTGAGGAGTAATCTAGTGTGTGGGCATACCATAGTTTATTGGCCTGTTGACCAATCTTTCCTTAGTTTTATAAAATCATGGTATTAAGGTCACCAGGAACTTATAGTTCACTCACCTAAGAATATTATTTATACACAGATAACTGAAACTAGAATACTATTTAAGGTTTTCCTTGGAGATTATTTAAAATTCTGATTCATACCTCATCCTGCCATTTGAATCTAGTGATGGGATGAACCCTGGAATTCTGCCCTTTTAACAACAGCCTCTGGTAATTCTAATCCAAATGTGAGATCTATGACACTTAGGATACTGAAACAAATAATTTGAATTATTTGTTCAGGGTCATAGACATTTCAGAGCAAAGGATGGGCTTAAATCTACAGTTCTTGATCCCTAAGCTCAGGGTTTCTTTCACTACATCATGTCAATACCAATAACACCAGACACATGGGAGCCTGACTGTCTGGTAACATAGATTGTTTTGTCTCCTAATGAAAAGGGAATGCCCCAGCTCTGGGATTCTGAGCTACTCTAATGTGTTTCCAGAAGGGGGCACTGATAGCAAATCCTTTCCTTTAAGCCTGTTACCCCTTCCTCTCCCTCCCTCTCTCTGGCCTTCATTTCTTCCCTCTCTCCCTCCCTCCCTCCATTCCTTCCTTCGTTCCTTCCTTTTGTCTCTTTTCATCTCTCTCTTTGTTACTGTTAAGTTACAAATATGAGAAGCCACAAAGGGAAGCAACCATGGTATGATAAATTATTTTACTGCAACAACAAAGAACCAAGTTCCCCCAGAGAAGTTTCTAGACTCTGTTGTACTTTAATAAATCTTGCCTATAGGTGCTGCCACTTACTGCCTTCTAGTCTTTCATTTTGTGAGTCAGCACTTTCTCACAGTGACCTTCTCAAAAATTTTGACATACATGGGGCTAAGCAGAATAGGCAAAGATACTGAAAATTTAACCAGAGTGGAAGAAACTTTGACCTTTAGGAATAACAATGACAAAAAAAAAAAGTTATTCTGGTTAATATTCTTCCCCATCTCTTTTCCTTGGGAATTTGGTGAAGAAGTTAAGAAGCCCAAGTTTGTATATTTTCCCCTGAGGTTGTCTTCCTCCAAATAGAAAAGACTGAACCCCAACTGCTACATGGTGGCTGAGCATGCTCTATGGTACAGAGAGCTAGCTAAGCATAGATATTAAGATTGCAAAGAGCAAACATAACATATCAGATGAAAGAAAAGAGGATCATGGGTCCAACTCAAGCTGTCGAAAAAACATCATTCCTCTTTGACAGTGTGGCATTTCCCAACAATGCTTTCATGAGGAATCAAGTAATCCAAATGTGCTTGCCGCCCTTGAAGATCTAGAGAAGAAGCAAGCCTTGCCTCAGTTGATGAGATAAAATTAGACAAGGAATTGAGAACTCCAAAGCTTCCTTGGGGTATGAGAAGAAAGTGCACTGAAAGGCCTTCCAGATTCCCCTTTATCAGGGATGGGCATTCCGCTGCTCTCCTTAGTAGATCCTAACAGTGAATTGCACAGACTCTTAAGTAGCCTGTGCAATCTACATTTACATTTCACATTAATTGTGGCATGAAGGGTTTTGTCTTTGAGTTACAATACTTGGTAATGAGACAGAAGATTGGTAATTAGAAGTTTGAATCTGTGTTCATCTACTTAGTGCTTGTGAGCCTCTAGGCAAGTCATTTAACCTTTATGAGCCTATTTCCTCATCTGTAAAACGGTAATGATGATAATAATATACACACTTGTGAGTGGTTGTAGGGGTTAGGGATAATATCTATAAAGTGCCTGGTCCATAAATGGTAGTTAAAGGAATGTCAAGACACGCACACATGAGGCATGTAGGTGATGGAAACTTTTCAACTTTTCCTATTGACATTAGGACTTTTCTAGGCTAATTGAACCTGGATCACCAGAATAGAGAGTGGTAGAGCCTACTGGATTAGAGAGCTTCTAGGTGTTGTGTCCTACTGCTGTGTGTCTACCTAATGCATCTACATGTCCATTATAAAGATGGAGCTTAAGTCTTTGAAGCATTTATGAGAGTCATAAAGCTAACTGGGTGGGTGTTAAATTGAGAAGGGACTCCAATGTACTTGTGAGGCTAGCTATTTAAATGTTGCTATATTTGAAACACAAGTATAGAATATACACATTTACAGAATGACAAATGATTCCCACAAGTTCAACAAGGAAATTAATCTTGTTACTTTATGGTCACACTTCTATGACAATACAATTTTATTTTGCCAAAATGTATATCTGTGTTTACACACCTATGTATGTTCTTTGATGGCTTATTTCTATATCTAACTCAAAATAAATACAGTGAAAAGTGTCTTTTTACAATCCAGTTTGTTATTTCTTACATGTGTTATGACAGAAATGCTCTCTGTGATTTCAGTTCTCGGGTAATGAGAAGCTATGATAGACATTAACAGAAGTGGCTTCAAGTGGAAAGTTCCTCCACATTTTCTCACCGCCTCCCTCCAAATTTGATCTGCTGCAATGTTTTTAGTTTTATTATTATAGCGTTGGGGTGGAGATGTATCATATTGAGAAATAAGAGATGAAGTGCTGGAATCTATAAACGAGTAAACAGCTGTCAAGACAAATTCAGAAGTGTTCTAATGCTTGGGGAAGGTTTAAGGAGTTCATTCTTGGCATTGTTGCCTATAATCAGTAATTAGTAACACACTGAAATGATATTTGTTAAGTTCCTACATTAGAGGAAAGGACTATTGAAATTGCATTAAGCCAGTGGGAAAACATACTGCAGTATTCACTCTATAATAAATTTCAGTTCCTGAAAGTAGGTAGTTTGCCTGAAGCCAATGTCCTGGGAATCAATAACCCCATCAGCCCAAGGAGACTTGACCCCTAGACTTAGTAGAGTGGTACAGTTGCTCAGACATCTGCCCTTGGGCACCCACCTTAGCGGAGGGAGAATATTTTTTGCTGTCTTTAAATTCAGAATAATTCAGAAATCGTCCTGCAGGTGCAGAGCTACTGTTTATCGGCCTTACAGCTGGAATCACTGCTGTTCCTGCCCTGAAGCATGTGTTGAAGCCTCTTTCCAATCAGTCAGCTCAGGTTTAATCTGGTTAATCCCACTAAGCACTGGCGTTCTTTTCCTGCCATAGCTTTTCCTGAGCCCAAGAGAAGGGAGGAATGTTCAGATTCATGAGAGGTCTGTTTTCCAGCACACTGCTGCAATATCAGAAAGATGTGGCAAAAAGGAAGCAATTTGTCTTCTTTCTTCTTTTGATAGAGGAGAAATATCTGCCGTTCCTTGCACTCAGGTGAAATTAGACTGTGTCTGTTTCTGCTGCCTTGTGTAACTCACTGTGAGGTGTGTTATGAAAGTTATTTGATGATGATAATCAGGTATATAATCATTTTTCCATTTCCAAAAGTGCTCAGTTTGGGAAGACACTGGGCCCAAAGCTTTAAATGTGTACAACCAGACACCAGTAAAACTTGTAATAGAAGGTTGACTTTGCCAATACCTGCCAAATTCTTTTTCTATAAATCAAAATATGTGTGAAAATTAATGGCAGTCTGGGTTAGGTCAGTGGCACAAGATAGAGATAAAGGGGTGGATTCATACACATTACCAAGCTAGTTAAGAGGATGTGGGGTCAGTATTAGTTTTATAAGGCTGCCATAACAAATACAAACTTGACTTAAAACAACCGGAGTTTGTTCTTTCATAGTTCTAGAGGCTAGATGTTTAAAATCAAGGTGTTTGCAAAGCCATGCTCCCTCCAAAAATCCCAGATGAGAATCCTTGCCTCTTCAGCTTCCTTCCAAGTGTTCCTTGCTTTGTGACTGAATAACTCCAGCCTTTGCCCATGTCTTCATGTGGACTCCTCCTCTATCTTCTAGGTAAAATTTCCCTCTGCCTTTTTCTTATATATACATTGTCATGGGATTTACAGACCATTCAGATAATCTGAGATGGTCTTATCTGGAAATCCTCAATTATATTTGCAAGGGCTCTTTTCCCAAGTGAGGTCACATTAGCAGATTTGTGAATAGGAGGTGGACTTTTTTTTTTTTTCCCGCTGAGGCCACTAATTAACTCATTACAGTCACTAAATGGACATGCTTGTTTGATTAAGGAGTTTGAGTAGAGATGAATCTCAATCCCTGGCCAGAACAAATGGGAAGATTGTGGTGGTAAATAACTATGGAGGCAACTTTAGAGGGGATGCTGTTTTTGTCACTAAATTTTGAACCCTGAGTTTAAGGTGGGGTATAGAGGAAGTAGATATGTGACTTCATTTTGTCTCATATCAACCTTGCCTTGAGATTTTTCAATCATCATGTTAATGGCTATTCAATGAGCAGTCATGAAAACATATAAAATGCTACAGTTATTGTTAGTTAGTTGGGACTGAGATTATTATATCACCTTTGTAAATTTCTGCCTTAAAAATACTTCAAGATAAATAGTATGATGTGTGAATAAAATTAATTTTTCATTTTTATCCTTGCAACAGTTAGTTAGCATTTGAAGTATCTTGATCAGGAATATACACTCCAGGCATGATTACCAAGCCCTTTAAGTA
Organism: Marmota monax; assembly: GCF_021218885.2. Classification (NCBI taxonomy): domain Eukaryota; kingdom Metazoa; phylum Chordata; class Mammalia; order Rodentia; family Sciuridae; genus Marmota; species Marmota monax. The sequence continues at coordinate 24,363,687 of NW_026692781.1, forward strand.
TTTCTATGGAGATTTGCACATGATGATTTGTTACTTAGCATAAGAGATGTAAAAATAATTTTTAATTAATGAAATGAGTGCAGTTTAAGTCCAAGCATCTTTGCATGAAAACTTATGGGAATCTGTCAAGTTCAGCCCAGTGCCTTTGAAGAAGCCCTTAGGTGTAGAGCTCATTTGGCCCTGTGTTTCACACTTCACAGATGCCAATTGCCTGAATGTTGCCTGTTCCAACCGTTAAACATCACAGTACGTCCCTGGAGTGAGCCTCTCGTGTCAAATGCTTGTGGGTGTTTCTGAAGACAGAGTGTGGAACTTTCTTGAACTTTCCAGGTAAGGTTGACTGAAGTTGTGTCTGCTTGCTTGCAAATATTTGAATATTGGCAGAATTTGGCTTCAGACTGATTTACATCTTAGCCTACTACCTACTGAAGAAGATATGGGCAAGCCCCAGAAGACTCATTTACCTCTAATCCCCAGAGGCCACTGATGTTTACCAAAAGCCTTGGGTATTTGTTGAAAGAAGGTATTGGCTTGAGTAAATTTACAATAGAATCCTTCTTTGAGTCCAAATCCCTGCAAAGACTGTTGGCAGTACAACCCTAGGTGTCCAAGGAAAGGGAAGGTTATCCATGGACTTAGGTGGAGGATTGAGCAGAGTGACATTTTCATCCATAACTTGGTCTGCCTGGAACCAGGAGTTGTATAGTCACTTCACAAAATGTGGAGCTGAATGAAGGGATCAGGTCCTCTGAGAGAAGTTCCCAAATTAAAAATGCCTACAGTGGAGTATGGCACTATGTAGCTCCAGGGTTTGAGGAATATGTGTGTATGTAAGACACCTGGGTGAGGGCAGATAGATTTCTGGAACATGAACTCTCTGGAACTTTATAACTGATCAAAATTTGAAGACCAAGTCATGACTACTACTTGATATTTTCTTCTGTAAATCAATAATATTCTTGATAATTCAACTAATAGTTATTACTGGAAAAATAATAGCTTCCATTATTCCATTTGTCAGACCTGCATGATTTGAGAAAGTTACAGCAATACTTCAAGGGATTAGAAACTACAAAAAGGATCAGTTCTAGTGATTTAATGCTGTCATTGTTTCTGTATCTCATTTAGTCACCACTGGGCTTATACTTCTAAAGTTTTCCATATTTTATTGCAACAAGTATAAGAAATTTATTGAAGAGAGACCAATGAAAGTATTATAAATATATATTAAAGTTCTGTAAAACATATTTTGTTTCTAAGATTAAAATGTGCATATGAAAGGAAAAAATGACTTTCATAAATGAGGGAAATATGTCAGTTTTAGGGATGACTACAAAGAAAGTGAGCAATTAAGGTAAGGTAAGGTACCCACTTACCGTAACTTTTAACTGTCTTGCAAATTGATTGATTGATTGATTGACTTTTGCTCTGTTTTGTGAAGGAATTAAAGACTAGGCAGAAACAGGAAATATGCTAAAGCTTTTTATTGGAATTATTTTTCTAAAGAAATTTATGTAATAACGGAAGATAATTATATGGAATTGAAAATTTGTCTAAAAGGGAAGAAGTGAGTGTCTCATAGCTACCTGAGTCTTAACTATATTGAAACTAAATAATGGAAGAGGTTCTTAGCCAGAAAGTTTTACTTGGATGTGAAGTCAAGGGGGAGGAAAATAAAGGAGAGGAGAGGAAACAGGGCAAAAAGAAGAGAACAAACCCAGTGAGAAGATCCAATTACTTTCTTGTTATTATGGGCTCAGAATCTTAGCAGCAGCCGTCCTGAGGAGGTCAGATGGTTCTAGTCCCTCCACCCTCTTGAGCCAGTGGTCCCCAGCCCACTGCCATGTAAGGTGGTATTCAGAGCAGAACTCCCTCCCTTTGGATTTGATGGTTCCTTCTTCTGTCCTCTGGAATATATAAAATATTTCTTCTCCCTCTTTGGCCTGACAGCCTTTCAGATGTTTAAAAACAGCTTCCATCTCCCTTCCCTGTTTTAAAATAAATAGATGACCAGGGACAGTTATGAGTCTGAGGTGTAGTCTGGCAGGAGTGTTCTGGCATGGCCTCTATCCACGCTAACAAAGTGGAATGACCTAACAACCCACAGAGGAATCTCTGAGATACATTTGTCTTCATTTCAGTTTGTTTGATCAAAAAATTTAAGAATAAAAATTCTAATGCTAGGCTGGGCGTGGTGGCGCACTTCTGTAATCCAGTGACTTGGGAGGTGGAGGCAGGATGACTGCAAGTTTGATGCCAGCCTCAGCAACTTAGCTGTGCCCTAAACAACTTAGTGAAACCCTTTCTCAAAATTAAAAAAATAAAAAGGGCTGGGGATGTAGCTCAGTGGTAAAGTGTGCCTGGGTTAAATCCCCAGTACCAAAACAAACAAACAAACAAACAAACAAACAAACAAACAAAAACGAATGCTATTTTCCAATGCCATTTTGTTCTCAAGTGAAAGCTGAATAAAGTCTAATGGGCATACTTTGTAATATGATTTTTATGACTATTTTATTCATTATGAGCCTGATGTTTCACCCTGCCTTTAGGATGCAAATAAGTGAATTTAGTATAACTAAAATATCAACATAGTGGTTTGATAGTGTTTAGACTAAACAACAAGTATTTATTGAATTCTAATTTTTTTTTCAGAATCACAAAGACACAATCTAATAGAAACTTAAAATGGCAGGTGTTGAAGTTACTCAATAAGCGTTTGTACCATCCACAGTCCAGTTGTGCTAAAGCAGTGGATGGGTTGCCAAGAGACCAAAGAAGACACCCAGAGGTGGGATATGAGACATAAGCTTCAGTGAAAAGTGCTTATGTGGAAGATCCAGAGGCAATGGCTGGACAGGTGCACCTCTGTTTCACACAGTGCCTCTAGTGCTTCACCAGAAAATAGCATCTCCATCCCCCACAACACTTTGCTAGGAGGGGTGGATGAATGAGCACTTCCCTATCCATGGTGCTTTGGTCAACACCAGTTAGCACCGGGAATGGGGCTTTCTAGGCTAACAAAAGCAACTTCAGTTTAGCTTGCCTTTTCCCACTGTATGACCAGCATCCCAAGGACCTTGGGTTGCACAGGAGAAAGCAGCTTTGATGTGCATGGGAGAAAGCAGCTTGCTGCAGATAACACTAACTTGCCCTAATTCCCAGCATACCTGGGAGAAAGCCAGTGTCCTTCAAGATAACGTGTGTCTGGACATTTCAGCCGGGATGACTCACTCTCATTGTTCTCTAGGTTCTTGGGAGTAGGGAGGGCACTTCAGGGACGCAGTAACATCCTGTCCTCCTTTTCTCCAAGGATGACAGAACACCATTTGGGACATCTGCTTGTGTTTTCTGTAACTCACTGTTAGGATACCTTAATATAGACAATGACTTCATATCTGTGTACAGTATTGGTGGACAATATGAGCTGCTTACGCTTTGGAGGACCCCCACTAGGAATGCACTGTGGGAGTGGTTATGTGATGTCAGAGAGACACAAGGCAGAGACCCACATTCCCAGAAGCGAGAGCTGCTGCAACACACCAGCAGTTTTCTTAGGTTTTGCTCCATACCAGAGGTTTTCTAAATGGATATATTCTTAGAAATACATTTATGTTTAATAGAAATGATTTATAGATAAAATTGGCAATGATAAAGGTGGTTTTGCAGAGAATATTGCCCAAGTATTCCTGTTTTTGTGCATACTGGTGTAAGGACCTCACAGCCCCATGCCTGACAGCCATCAGAATGGAACCCTGGACTTTTGACTAAACCAGTAGATTCAGATTTGGAAGATTTTAGTCTTTCATTCATGGACTCATCAGAGCTCCTCAAGGGATAGAGATCTGGAACATCGTCAAGCTTACACAAGAGTTTCTATGACAGCTTCTATGGTGCCTTCCTTGTATGTGTGGCAGAATTCCATCTGAGACTTACTCACTAGGTGTCACCACAACTGGTAGCAAGGGTATGGGAGAAAAGACCTAAGCCTCTCACCTCCCTCTAGTTATTGAAATGTATAGGTTGAATTAGTGCTTAAAACTACCATTCCTTGGGGCTGGGATTGTGGCTCAGAGGTAGAGCACTCACCTAGCACGTGCAAGGCGCTGGGTTCGATCCTCAGCACCACATAAAAATAAATAAAATAAAATAATGGTATTCTGTCCAACTACAACTAAGAAAAAAAAATTTTTTATTGGTTGTTCAAAACATTACAAAGCTCTTGACATATCATATTTCATACATTAGAATCAAGTTGGTTATGAACTCCCAATTTTATCCCAAATACAGATTGCAGAATCACATCTGTTACACATCCACATTTTTACATAATGCCCTATTAGTAACTGTTGTATTCTGCTACCTTTTCTATCCTCTACTACCCCCCTCCCCTCCCCTCCCATCTTCTCTCTCTACCCCATCTACTGTAATTCATTTCTCTCCTTGTTTATTTTCCCATTCCCCTCACAACCTCTTATATGTAATTTTGTATAACAATGAGGGTCTCCCTCCATTACCATGCAATTTCCCTTTTCTCTCCCTTTCCCTCCCACCTCATGTATCTGTTTAATGATAATCTTTTCTTCCTGCTCTTCCTCCCTGCTCTGTTCTTAGTTGCTCTCATTATATCAAAGAAGACATTTAGTATTTGTTTTTAGGGATTGGCTAGCTTCACTAAGCATAATCTGCTCTAGTGCCATCCATTTCCCTGCAAATTCCATGATTTTGTCATTTTTTAGTGCTGCGTAATACCCCATGGTGTATAAATGCCACATTTTTTTTATCCATTCATCTATTGAAGGGCATCTGGGTTGGTTCCACAGTCTAGCAATTGTGAATTGTGCTGCTATGAACATAGATGTGGCAGTATCCCTGTAGTACGCTCTTTTAAGGTCTTCAGGGAATAGTCCGAGAAGGGCAATAGCTGGGTCAAATGGTGGTTCCATTCCCAGCTTTCCCAGGAATCTTCATACTGCTTTCCAAATTGGCCACACCAATTTGCAGTCCCACCAGCAATGTACAAGAGTACCCTTTTCCCCACATCCTCTCTAGCACTTGTTGTTGTTTGACTTCATAATGGCTGCCAATCTTACTGGAGTGAGATGGTATCTTAGGGTGGTTTTGATTTGCATTTCTCTGACTGCTAGAGATGGTGAGCATTTTTTCATGTACTTGTTGATTGATTGTATGTCCTCCTCTGATTGGTAGGTTTAAAAAAACCTACCAATCCTTGAGTTTGGGCTGATGTAGGACGTGCTTCAGTAAATGTGATGTTAATGTACATGACAAGACATGCTTGAGATATGCTTGCTCAGTGAGACTCACCCTTTCTATCTTCACTAAGACCCCTACAGAAGCATGTTCTGGGTAGCCCTCTGGGCCCAGAAAGATGAGAAACAGATGGAGCATACCTGGACCTACCTGCTGCTCAGAGTCTTATGTTACACAGCAATGGCTGACTGGTATATATGCTACCAATATTTACTCACCAAACCTGATGACAATGAATGCTGAAACAGACTAGGTACCAGTGACTTTAATAAATAATAAATAATGCTTTTTAAAATTATTATAATGAATTTGGAAGGTAGGCATTACTTTCCCCACTATATATATATAAAGCAGTCAGAGCTAAGGGAGAAAAACAACTTGACCTAAGTCACACAATTAGGAAGCACAGGACTGGAGTTAGCACCAATGCAGATTGTGAAATCCATCTCCTTTGACTTCTACCACATTGCTCACTCTTCCTGATTTGCTTAGAGTGAGCTGAATCTTAGCTAAAGCAGTATCCATGCACACAGCAAGAAAGAAAAACACTGAATCCCACGATCCCAGTAAGGGTCATTTATGTGCACATTTGCCTGTTTGACACATTCAATGAGCACCTATTATATGTCAGTGCATTATGGTATGTCCTGGGGATTTAGTGGTAAGCTTGATAGATACTGTTCCTGTCCTTGTAGGGCTTACATCTTATTATGGCTGTGAGATACACACACACACACACACACACACACACACACACACACACATATATATATATATATATATATATATATGCTTCAGATTTTGTTTGTGGTAATAAAATCTTACCATGTGAATATAAACAATAGCCTTAGACAAAGGAAATGATCTGTCTTTGCATGACTTTTAATGTGGTGACCACCAACTAATTGAACACAAAGAACAACTGCTTTCATAAATGCATTCAACTGCTAAGTAGATCTGAATTGTTCCTCCGTAGAGTGCACCAGTGTATCTCAGGTCAAAGAGTTTAGGATGAATGAAATTATTCCCACTCTTCTACAGGGAAACAAAAAAGCAATGGGATATTATAATTCTTGTTAATAAACATTATTAAACCCAGGCCATCTCTGAATTTTAGAATAAAAATAATTAATCTACTGAAAGAATGGTAAACCAGGAAAGATTAAAAATTATAATTAAAGAATGGGAATGACATTTGGTATCAGAGGCATCTCAGCAGACTATCTGAGCAACACACCAAACAAAGTGAATTATATCTACCATAATAACAGTGTTTACTCTAATACAATGGCATACTGGAGATCTAATTGCAACCTGTCAAGGATTTTTTTAAAAAGCATGGTTATAATGTAAAAATAAGGAAGAATAGATATGATCTGTATTTATAAAAGAACATAGCAATGCTACTATATAGTTCAATTTTCAGATATCAGGATTTAATATAATAAGAAAAGACAGAGAAAATGAAAATTGGGGAGACTTTTGAATAGGTGCTTTAAGAAGGGATTTGCAACCAAATGGAAACAGGCTGATTTTGATTACATTTTAATATGAGATAAAGTAAAGATGGAGTGAATCCAAAGTAAAACACAATTATAAGTTTCTTCATAATCCCTGGAAAAATATTAAAGATTTGATTCCGGAATTGTATTAGTAGGTCCATACAACTTTTACTATTTGAAACTACGCTCTGTACATGTAAGCGTCATCAGAAAACAGATAAAAATATATTCATAAGTCCAAATAATCATGAAGGCATTTAATAAGATACCTGGGATTTAAAGTTTTGCCTTCCTCTTTCTGAAACAGAAAACAAATCATAAATAAAACTTATAATAGAAAGTAATCATGTAAACACAAGTGGGAGTGAGGAGACAGAATGATTAGAATTCATTTCTAAACAGAAAAAAATATTGAGTGAAAAGTACTTTCTGTAGTAAAAAATCATCACCACATCATGCGTTGCACATGATTTCTTCCTACAGTGCCTTTTACATATGAGAAACTTGATGAGCTGGGCACCATGGAACATGCCTGTAATCCCAGCAGCTCAGGAGGCTGAGGCAGGAGGATCACAAGTTCAAGCAATTTAGCAAGGTCCTAAACAACCTAGCAAGGCCCTGTCTCTAAATAAAACATAAAAAGGGCTGGAGATGTGGCTCAGTTGTTAATTACCTCTGAGTTCAAGCACTGGTCCCCAAAACCAACCAACCAGCCAAACAAACAAACAAACAAACAAACAAACAAAAAACCCCTTGATGAGTAACAAGCATCTTGTGCTAGCTGCTAGGGGAAATGTTTCTTTATGGGTTATATGTTGCAGAGAGAGAGAAAAAGAGGGAGAGACTGAGAGATCAAAAGTGAGAGAGAGAAGGAGAAAAAGATCAAACTAGTACATTATAAGATATTTTTCTCCCCCAAAGTAGATCCGATATTTTTCCAATGAAATTAAAAACTAAAAAACAGAAGACATGTAGGTAGGAAAATATAAGTAAAAATTTTATTCCTAGAGGAATGTCATCTTTGAAGAAATTGCATGAGTCTTATCGATCTCAGAGTACTTTTCTGGAATATGTAATTAGATAATATTGTTATTGATTTCTATTTCATTAGGGATAAAGACATGATACTTTATTATGTTATTTTCCTGAATTTATTATTAAAGATGTTGACATTTGAGGTGATTAGAGTACTAGAAGATATAGATATTGCTATGAATTGATTATGTTTTAGAAGAATGTTTATTTTATTTCTGATTATAATGGTATTTTGTAAGGAATTTGTATAATGTAAGCAATTTGAAAAATAAGAATCGTACAAAGAAAAAATTGACAAACCTACAATCCTGCCATACAGGTTATAGACATTATTGCTTTTGTACATTTTCTTCCAGTAATTTTACTGCTCTCTTTTGAAAATATACACATTTTATACATGAAACTTTGTGTCCTACCCCCATCAACATTTTCCTATATGATTGAATTTCTCAATAAACCCCATTTTAATTGCTCTGTAATATTCCTGTACATCCATGGCTGTATTTTTAGTGTTCTGTTTATTTACATATTTATTTTTTTGTGACTTTCAATGACATCAGGATGAACATGACATAATGGTAGACACCAGCTAACTGCCAATCTCATTCAATTTTCCTTCTGGGCATAGAGATGAGCAAATTTCTCAACCTCCCTCACAGCTCTCTGTGATCACAACAATGAATTCTTTTGAAAGGAATGTGGGCAGAGGTGATGAGATGGGTGGAGTACAGTGCTTCAAGGGCTGGGCCAGAGACACCTCTGACCTGATAAGTCTCTCTTGCCTTCTCTGCTGCTGGCCTGAAGACGCAGGGTAAGCTTAGAAGACATTTGTAAAAGATAGCAGAGCACCTTTCACACAATTTCAAAAGGAATCCTGGAGCAGAATATCCCTAATTCCACTGCCTCTAAATGTTTAGATGAACTCTACTATGTTGAGCTACCAAGGTTGGGGGCTCATTCCTCTAGTACTAGCATAACAGGAACAGTGACATCTGAAAGGTGGTACTTCTACTCTCTAATCAAAACCTAAGCTATGTGGAAACCACACTGTGTAGTAAGGAAACTAATATCAGAGGATGGGAAGATAGAAACCCATGTAACACAGCAGTAAAATATACCTAATACTGTCACTAGAGATTGCCTGGAGGCAGATCAGGCACTTAGAGAGCCTGTGGCTTCAGGGAAAGAATGGAAAACAGAATTTTGTGATCCATATTGATTGTTACTGGATTCTATGAGGAGCGTATGAGAAGGAAAAAAATAAGTCTAGACATAGATGGCTGGCTTTCAAGTAGAAATTAAAAGAAATATATACAGGAAGAAATTTATGGCATCAACGACTTTGAAAGTTTTTTTAAAAAGGAAATGAAATGATGGAAAATGTCTTTCAGTGAATGCCCTCTGCTAAAATCAAATCAAGAGCATAACCTTTTCTCAAACTGAATGACTTCAAGGATGCTAGCACTAAACTGTGTGTACGTGGATGATGCGTAAGGGTGAGGAGGGAAGGGAAAAAAATCAGGACTGATAATTACGTTTAAGGAGGAAACTGGTTGGGGTTCCTGGCTTGTGGAACTGAGTAGAAGCTACTGGATTAGAAGCCTACTAGGCAAAAGCATATTTCCCAAAATATCATGAGCCTGGACTGAAAGCCTTTGACTGTTCAAGTCTCAGAATCATCCCTGAGCCCCCAAACTTGACGCCAAATGGTCAGAGAAGCTCTTACCAAAAGCCAGAATAAGGGTTAAGGAATGGCACTTACTTCCTTAAACATTGTCTTTTTTTTTTCTGTTTCCACATTTTTTATTGTTGCATTACAGTTATACACAATGATGGGATTTTGTTGTGATATATTTACATGTACACACAGTGTAATGATATAATTTGGCCCATATCACTTCCCAGCACTTCTTCCCTCACCTCTTCCCACCCCTTAAAGCCTTTTCTGTACTCTACTAATCTCCTTTGGATTTTCATGAGATCCCTGCCCTGACCCTCACCTTTCTTTTCCTTTTTCTTCTCTAACTTCCCCATATAAGAGAAAACATACAACCTTCTGAGTTTGGCTTATTTTGCTTAATATAATGGTCTCTAGTTTCATACATTGTTTTTGCAAATGACATAATTTCATTTTCCTTTTTGACTGAATATACTCCCTTGTGTATATAGACCACATTTTCTTTATCCATTCATCTATTAATGGACATCTAGGCTGGTTATGTAGTTTGGCTATTGTTAATTGTGCTGCAATAAACATGGGTATATATGTATCACTATAGTATGCTGACTTTAATTCTTTAAAAAAAAAATACCAAAGAGTGGTATAGCTGGGTCTTATTGTGGTTCCATCCTAAGCAGTGTCTTTAGAATTCTTTTCCAGGGTGAGTGCTACAGATGAGTGTTCACAATCTTTCCTATTATGAATGGGAAGATTTTTTTTTCCCCTTTTTGGTATTTATTAAGAATACTGTTTGGCAGTAAAAAAGGAATGAGGCACTAATACATGCTTCAACATGGAAGAACTTTGAAAACATGCTGAGTGAAAGAAGTCAGACACCAAAGACACATAGTGTATGATTCCATTTTTATGAAATATCCAATCAAAGCACAGTTTCAGAGGCAGAAGTGGATTAATAGTTGCCAGGCACTGGGCTGGGAGTGAGAAATGATTACAAACGGGCAGGAGGGACCATTTGAGGGTGCTGGAAATGTTCTAATGCTGTAATTTATATTAAAAAATCATTGAATCATATAAATAAAACAAGTAATTTTATGACATCTCAAAAATATTTTTTTAAAAAAAATCAGTGCTGGTAAACATGGAGGAAAACAAGCACTTGAACACACAATAAGTGAAATTTGGCATAATGTTTTGGAGACATTTAGAAACATGTATTCAAATTTCAAATGTTTATATGCTTTGACCTAGCAGTTCCATGTATAGAAATTTATTCTAAGGAAATAATTGGATTCATGCTACAGATTTATTCCTTGCAAAGTCATTCACAATATTAATAATTGAAATGTCTATCAAGCAACAATTAGTTAAGTACATTTGGATATATTTGAACATTGAAATGGCCTACAAGTATGGTCTTTCCATGAAAATTTTGAAAGCCTTTGACAGTATATGTGGAAAACTATCTAACAACAACAGAAACATAATTATAGTGTGGAATTTATGGTATGGAAACATGTGTGTCTGGAAAATCATGGGAGACCCTTTAGTTGGAATGTTTGTGTCCCCCAGCAAATTCATATGTTGAAAATTCATCAGCCACATTAATGGTATTTGGAGATAGGGCCTTCAGAGCTGATTAGGTCACAAGGGTGGGTGGGGTGCTCCTGTATAGGATTAGTGCCCTTATAAAAGAAGCCCCAGAGAACTGTCTTGTCCTTTCTCCTGTAAAGACACAGAAGGAGAAGGTGCCATTCTTGTGATTCTTAACAGGAAGTAAAGACAGAAAGAATGGGTAAATTTCCTTTGTATAAGACAGTAAATATTTAAGGAATTTGGACACCATATAGCCAGGTGACATAAATGTGATTCTAACAGCTATTTCTTATAGTATTTTAGAGACACATTTGCTTAGGAGATTTATGATATTTGTTGATAGATGCTAAAATCCAAAGTAAAGTATCTTTCTGTACATAGATCAATCAAATCTAAGATAAAAATGATGAAATATATCAGATCATGTATCAGAATTTTCTGAATAGATTAGGGTCTCTTTTGGGGGGCATACAACAGAAAAAATATCAATCCTTAAAAGGCAGTTTCACAGAGCTTCTCTGTTGTTGAGCAGCAGGAGAAAAGCTGTATGTTAAAGAGTATTGCCTTGTAGTTAATTTCAAAAAGGGAGCAAAAATAGCATATTGGTAGGGATTCTAAATTCCAGGTCATGTAGACATCCAGAGAAAACTAGGATTTTAAAAGAACCTGAATCGAGAGGTGACTGACAAATGGGTAATTAGACATTATTTAGAACCAATGAATATTCATGGCAATGAAAATACGGAGGTATTTGTGATGAAGAGAGAATGATGCATGTTTGTGAGGAAGAGAGAAACATTTGGATGTGAAGCATGGGACATTAACTGCCTGAAAAATAGGAAATACTGGGGCTATTTGAGAAATAAAGCACCAAACTCTTATTTAATATAAGAAGTTATGGTTCCTTTGAGCCTTTCTGTAAAAAGGAAGATTAAGGGTCTATCTTGCAATTTAATACAAAACTGTTCTAAATTTTTATGCAGACAGTATTTAGAATTGTATTATCATTTTCAACAGGTTACCATTCCCCTCCAGCTTCTGTACCCAACGGGAACGCTCTGTCTTTTGGCTGGGCTGTGTGTTGTAGCAGCCTATTCTTATTCCTTGGGACCAAATTCCATTTTATATTTTTAAAAAATTCTTTTATTTGTTCTTTTTAGTTGCACATGACAATAGAATGTATTTTGACACATTATACATACATGGAGTATTACTTGCTATTCTTGTGATTGTAGATGATATGGAGTTTCACTGGTGGTGTATTCATATGTAAACACAGGAAAGTTATGTCTGATTCATTCCACTGTCTTATTCCCAAACCCTTGCCCGTCCCTTCATTCCCCTTTGTCTAATCTAGTGAACTTCAACTCTTCTCTCCCCGCCACCTATATTGTGTGTTGGCATCTGTGTGTCAGAGAGAACATTCAGCCTTTGGTTTTTTGGGATTATTTCACTTAGCATGAGAATCTCCACTTCCATCCATTTACCAGCAAAAGCCATAATTTCACTCTTCTTTATGACTATAGCAGTAGCTCTGGGTGTCAGCTGTACATTAGCATCACAGGACACTTTTCTTTATGGCTGAGTAATATTCCATTGTGTATATATGTCACATTTTCAGATGCCATTTCAAAGTTTGGACTCTCAAGTAGGAGAAGCATATGTGTGAGAGGGGATCCTAGAGAGGGCTTCAGGAACCACCAAGAGGTTGAAAATCTCAGACCAGGTCACTATCTCTTCTCTGCAGCATTTACTTGCTCTCTTTCACTATTACTTTGGCCTGTAGCACAGTGGTTCACAACCTTGGCTGCATGTTGAGGTCACCTGGGGAATTTGAAAATAGTGTTGCCTGGGTTTCTTCACTGTCAGGAAGTCTAACTTAATTGGCCAGCATGTGGCTTATACCTCGGGGCTTGACCAGGTGCCCAGGTGATGCTAATGGACAGCTGATGTCCAGAGCCACTGCTATAGGCAGCAATTTTCAGAGTGTGTAGCAGAGCTATATTCCTTCAGGAGGCTCTAGGGGAAAACAAGTTTACTTGCCTTTTGTAGACACTGGAGGTTCCCATATTCTTGGCTTATGCGCCCTTCCTGACTTCCAAGACAGTGGTGTAGCATCTTCACAGTTCTCTCTGACTCTGATCTTTTTTTCTGTTGTCACCTCTCTTTTCTGACTCTCCCTCTTATAAGGATCTTTGGGATAATCACCCACTTCAAGATGTTTTTCAATATTATCTGTAAAGTCCTTTTTATCATGTAAGATAATGAAGCCAGAATTAGACAGGCAGTCAGTATAGATAGGTAAATTGAGTCAGGTCCATCAAGTGAGTCTGGGAAGTTGGAGACTGTCCCCTGAAGGATTGAAATGATAATTCCTTCAGAGCCCTTTCTCCACACTTATCGAGAACCTGCTCCAAGCTGTTGCCAAGGTAACCTGTCCCAGAAATTGCCCCTCCCTATAGGGAGCTATAAGGTTGTTACTGTGTCCTTGGCTGCTCCATCCTGCCCTTCCCCCTTCAGCACACCTATTTCCCACCTTTGGGCTATCCCACCAAGCATTCCTGGGCCTAGTCACACAAGCAGGAAGGAGAAAGATAAGGGGGAAAAGGCAGGAGAACAAAGGAAGCCTAGGATATACAAAAAGGGCAGAACACCTCACTTCTTGGGATACCAGGACACCAGCTATGGCCCCCTTCTCCCTCGCAGGAAAAGCCTATGTTACCCCTTTTATAATAAATGCTGCTTTATATTCTTGCCTTCTTGTGCTTCTCTGATGTTCAAATTTCAACATGTGGGGAAGCAAGACTTGTCACCCATAACTGGCGGTATCAACGTATTTACAGATTCTGGGGAATTGGATGTGGACACCTTTAGGGGACCGATACTTATCCTACCACACATGTGAAGAGACAAAAGAAATTGTATTTATATAGTTAGTTTTCTGCCACTACAATTAAATACCTGAGATAATCAGCTTATAAAGACAAAAGTCTTATTTTGGTTCACAGTTTTGGAGATTCTAGTCCACTATACTGACCCTTTGGCAAGGCAGTATATCATGATAGAAGTTCACAAACAGCAAAACTGCTTGCTTCATGGCTAGAAAATGAAAGAAAGGGGAAGAGATTGGGGTTCTGCAATCGCCTTCAAGGAAATCCCCCCAGTTACCTGAAGACCTCTGATCAGGCTCGATCTCTTAAAGGTTCAAACTTCTCCCAATACCACTGAGCTGGGCACCAAGCCTTTACATTATGGACTTTCTGGGGACACTCTAGATTGAAACTGTAGTTATAGGAAACATTATTTGATGAGATCCTGGGGACTAAACTGGAGTATTCAAAAGAAGTTTCATGAGGAGATTCACAGGACAGTAAATTTAAAATTGTTGTATCAGTAACATTCGTGGGGATTTGTAAAATTCCTGAGCCCTGTCTCAAACTGTGATTTAGTAGGTCTGCTTCAGCCTGGGCTCTGCCTTGATGTGTGCACCCTCTCAGCCCTTCACCAGTAGTACTCCTAGCTGGTGGTTCTGGGAAAGTGGTGTTGAGACCACACTTGTAAAAGCTCGTGTGATTAATGCAGTGAGAAACACTGGGCCAGAGCCAGCAGCTTTATCAACTCAGGGTAAACACCACAATTACTGGGAGAACTCTTAATAATACAGCTTCCCTGAGTCCCACTCTTGGATTTGTGGTTCCAGAGGTCTGGGGAGGGCCAAGGCCCATGTTTTTGAAAATCCTCCTGAGTGATTCTGACTAAGTAACTTGTCCCCACCTGCAGGGCACCCTCTGTATCCTCGGAAGTTACCTTTTCCACCTCTGGGCAGGGCAACTGCCTCTTTCAATATCCGTTAGTCCTCCTTACCTATGATTTTGTTTTTCATAGTTTCAGTTACTGGTGGTCAACCGCAGTCCAGAAATATTAGATGGAAAATTCCAGAAATAAACAATTATTAAGGTTGAAATCATGTGCCATTTGGGAGGCATGATAAACTCGCTCATCATCCCACTCCATCCCACCCAGGACATACATTTACACATTTCCATTTTAATATTTGAATACATTCCTTTCAGGAGTAAAACTGTTGGCCAATTTTTCATGGTTCCATTATTATTCCTTTTCTCACTGGTGTTTGGCAAAGACTCTGGTAGCTTTTTGGCTTACTATGAACAGAGGCTTTTAGTAGTGTTGTATTTAGTTGCTATTGTTTATGGATGTAGTTAATATTTTGTGATTATTTGAAAATATGTCTCAATGTTTCTATAGTTAATTGCAATAGATCTATCTTTGGTTCAATTCCTATATTATTGATTCTGGAACCAGCATGTATGTCAATGGAGATTTTTAGAAAATTAGATGCTGATCTCTTCTATATCCATTCACATATTCATCTATTGGAAATTTTGGCAAAATGGTTCTAACCAGCTTTGAAACTTAAGCCAGTGCAATGTTAATTTTTTGGATTCAACTCTTCCCAGATGGGTGAATAAATAAAAGCCAATTTCCTCTACACTCAGGAGTTTAAAGTTGTGTTTAAGGACAACTTTAATTAAATGCTCTTTCCAAATATGATGTAGTCAATGATGGAAGGTATAGAAATATTAAAATTTTAGAATAGATTAAAGAAGACTTTTTTTTTTTTGGTCAAGAAAGGATAATATTGAATCTTTGCAGCAGAGGTAGGGAGGTTTGAGTTGGTTGAGTGATTAGATGAGGAGGTAAAGCATAGACCCCCTAAAGATCACAGTGGTTCTCCCTTATCCCCACTTCTGCTTTTTGTGGTTTCAGTTACCTATGGTCAACTGTGATCTAAAAATATAAAGTGGAAATTTCAGAGATAAACAATTTATAAGTTTTAAATTCTGAGTAGCATGATGAGATGTTGCACAATTCTGCTCCAATATGCCAAGGACACAAGTCATCCCCTTCTCTGGTATATCTTCATTGTATATGTTACCTGCCTATTAGTCACTCAGTGGCCCTCTGGGTTATCAGATCAACGACCACAGGATCACAGTGCTTACGTTCAAGTAACCCTTGTTTTAGTTAATAATGGCCGCAAAGTGCAGGAGGAGTGATGTTGGCAATTTAGATATGCCAAAGAGAAGCTATAAAGTGCTTTCGGTAATTGAAAAGGTGATGGTTCCCAATTTAAGGAAAGAAAAAAAAAACACCATATACTGAGGTTGCTAAGATCTATGGTAAGAACAAATCTTCTGTGAAATTGTGAAAAAGGAAAAAGAAATTCCTGATAGTTTTGCTGTCTCACTTCAAACTGCAAAAGTTACAGCCACAGTTCATGATAAGTGCTTAGCTAAGACGGAAAAGGCATTAAATTTGTGGGTGGAAGACATGAACAGAAAATGTGTTCCAACTGACAGCAACATGTTGTGCCAGAAAGCTCTGAGCCTCTCTGAAGACTTCAGCAAGGGATCCCATGGGACAGAGACACCAAGCCATCTACTGCAAGTAAGGGACAGTTGCACAGATTCAAAAATAGATGTGGATTGAATAGTCTAAAAATTACTGAAGAGGTGAATTGTTATTATTTTCATTCTGTTACTGTGCCTAATTTATAAATTATATTATTTACATGTATATTTGGAAAAGACACCACTTATGTATGGCCCTGTATGATCCTCTATTTTAGGCATCCACTGGGGATCTTGGGACATACTACCTGTGGAGTGTGAGTGAGAGGTGGTGGGATTGGGGGTACTGTATTCAAAAACCTATTGTACCAGCTACCATTCTTTTTCTTTATAGCTGATTAAACTATGGATTATGTCCATTCTTTATTTTTATATCCCCAATTCCTTTTTCAGAGCCTGGCACACAGTGGGTTCCCAGTCAAGGTTTTTGGACTAAATCAGTGATTCTCAGCATTTATTTTGCATCAGAACCATCCAGAGGGCTTGTTAAAATATAAATTTTGGGGATATGCCCCCAGAGGTTCTGACTGGGAGGCCTTAGTGGACCCCAAGAATTTGCATTTCTAAGAAGCTTTCAGGGGCTGCAGGTGCTGTGATGTGGGTACCACTCTTTGAGATCACTGCAATAACTAAAGTTTAAATAGTTAAAGCTATAGCCACCCCCCATGAAAATTTCCATATGTGGTTGAGGGATTTAAAACTTTCCCAGTTTTCTGAGTTGCCCTTACTTTTTCATCATTTCTATTTTTTTTCACTTTAAAATTTTTAACTTCTAGAAATTGAAAAAGAAAATCATATTTCTCCAGTAATAGCTATCCTATAATGTTTTGTTGTTTATTTCTTCTCTACATGTGAATTCTCTAGAGACAGAACACTTGGAAATATTCGGGAAGTTCCTGTTGATAAAAGTAAACCTTCAATTTTTTTTCTTTGGTATTGTGGATACATAATCTAAAAAGTAAATAGAATTTTTTTAACCTGAATCTCACAGTGTTATTTTTGCTTGTTTGGTTAATTTATTTATTTTTGGTCATAGTCCTTAAGGAGGGTAAAATGTTTAAAAAAAAAAGGAGTTGACCACACACATGTTATGAGGCTAGTCACTGCTGGAAAAAGCACAATTAGGAAAGGTAAATATTACTGAGTGACTTGTACCATTTGCCTGAGACTTGGCAGTGGATACTTTTTATTATATAAATAAATATAATTTTCAGGAAGTTAATTTCTCTGGAAGAATAGTTGACTTTACCACCCCCTGTATTTAGAGTATCATACAATCATATTGATAAGGGATTAGTAGCCCTTATATTATTTTCCAAAGACATTACATATAGGGGGATAATGTGGACAGTATTGATACATAGAGATCCTACATAGGGCACTGGCAGCCTTTATATTTATTTTTTTCAACCAAATAAATCCTTCTTAAGATTTAAGACCGCTTTCCTTCCTTATTCATAATTACAACAGTACAGTCTTCTCATAAAACACTCCCTGATGTTTGGATCAGCCTTGCAGACAGCCTTATGCCTTTGAATCTGAATGCAGTTACAGTTTCTGGTGGCAAAGTAGTAAAAGGTATTGATTTTATTTATTGTACTGCTATGAAAAGGTTGTATAACTGGATTGATGGGTTGGAGAATTACTAAAAATATTTTTATAGGGCTGGGAAATTTTAATCTTGTGTACAGTGCTGAATTTGACTATATTGCTAGGCTGAAAAGAGGCATCTTATAAGCTAAGAACTACTCTTTGTAATAAGATCTTGGAATGAACTATTCTTGCATGGCTATTTGTCTTTAATAACATTTAGTGCTTACCATGTGTGCGTGCTGTTAGATCATTTCCTTTCTCCTCCTCCTACTCCTCCTTCTTCTGCCTTTTACACAGGTCTAAAAGATACAAATTGGTATAAGATGGTAAAAACATTTCTGTTCTCATTATCCAAAATAGCCATATTCAAAACCAAACATTTGATAAGGTTTGAGTTGCATACAATGAAATGCATGCATCACAAATGTATAATTAGACCGTCTTGACATAGGACTGCATTCCTGCAATGCATACCCTTTGTCTATTAAGACACAAACATTTTTATCATCTAGAAAGTTCTTTCTGTCAAACCTCTTTCCAATCAATCTCTCCTTCTCTCTCAAATAACCATGATAGAATTTCTTTTGGTACACACTCCCTTGCGTCTGGCTTCTTTCACTCCACCCAATACTTTTGAGGTTCATTCCATTGTGTGTGTTAGCAGTTAGTCCATTTTTATCGCTGAGCAGTATTTCCCATGAACAAGATACAGGCAGATTTGCAATGTCCCAGTGAGATTTTCCCAACTGAGTGAGAGTGGATACAATCTAAGTGCTATCCTTTAGCTATTTCTTCCACTGGTCATACTTAAAACTTAACACTTAAGCCATTTTTTTTTTTCCGTAAAGTACAAATCTTGGCCTTCCTTTATCAGGAAGGGAAGGAAGGACTCCCTATCAGATTTCACAATAGTAAATCAGAATTTAAATATAGAAGACTTGGTATTTCTAGCAAGCTCCCTTTATAGATATTATGAATTGACATTATCACTTTTAGCAAATATTTTGTAAATAAAAGAGTAAAAGAAAGGGCTTGCAGAATGCAAAAGTGCCAAGTTGCTCCCAGTAATTATGTTGATGGATTGCAACAAGCAGAGACGTGAAGCGAAGGGATAAGGTGAGCTGGGGGTCAGACATAATTAATTAAGGGGGAGCTAGGGAATGGGATTTGAGCAAGTTACTTCACTTTTCTATGGTTGAAAAGAGGGGTAGGGGCTAAAACAGAAGAGAGAGAAGAAAGCAAGCTTCTGTCAGTTTGCGATATCTCCAAGAGGGAAGAAGGTTTCCCTTTACGTAAAGCAGAACACAGGCCTTCTTTGCTTTTCTTGATCTCCATCCTCCACCTGCTGCCTCCCCAAGGGCTGCAAACCTCACCTGTGTTTTCCTTGTCGTCGCCTCCCAGCAGAAATGTGAATACAGTTCAAAACTAATAGAGCAGCATATCAGTGCTCCTGACTCACAGGTTGAAAAACATAGCCCAAAGAAATGGGATCTTTTCCCTCACATATGGTGATAAGGTGCTTAAATGCCAATGTGATAAGAACAAGATAAATAATTGCTACAAGTCCTGAGATGCACCCAAAAATATCAGGCTGGCACCACACTCTACCCAGTGAAATGTTTTGGATGGTCTGAGGGTGGGGGAGGGAAGCATATACTTTTCATTTATACAATTTATTCTTTTTAGATGCCAAACTGCCATGAAACATTTCTATCACTGTGGTGAAGCGTCTGGCTATCTCAGGCTTGCAGTTGCTGCTCAAACACTGTGCACAGATAAACATGTGTCTCGTGTTTCATCTGCTTTGTTCGGTGCATCTTTGGGCCTATCTCCTGGGATGCTACCACAGCCCACTCATCCTGGAGGGTGGGGCTCAGAGCTTCCCAGCTGTTCCATGTTACCAGGCTAATGCATCCCCACTCACTACTTGCTGAAGGCCTTTCCCTTCTCTCCTCTCAGGGACTGGGGAGGAGGAGAGATGAGGTGACTGAAGCCAACTTGACCATTGTCCTAGCCACCTGTTTTCTTTCTTTCTTTCTTTCTTTTTTTTTTTTTGGTGGTGGGGCTAGGGATTAGAACCCAGGGCCTTATGTATACAAGGCAAGTACTCTACCTACTGAGCTATATCCCCAGCCCTGTTACATTTTTAATATGCCATATTGATATTCACTTGAAAAATTGTATGTATTATATTTATAAGTAAGACTGTTGAGATTGTTAGGGATCATCATTTTCACCGTAAGAGACAGGAGACACAAGTAAAACATTTTAAAGAAATAGGATACTTTTGATTAAATTGAAACTTGAACTATTTGAATATTTAAAATTTGAAATTGACATTTGATACTGAATAGCAAATATTCGAATATATTTGAATTTTAAATATAGCTATGAATTAATGATGTTTCAAAAATGTTTTTTAAAAAAACCTAGAAGCTATGACAACCCAGTTAACACTGAGAATGGTCCTGGAATACTATTCCCTGATAAATGGTGTAGAGTAGGAAACGACAAATCAAGACTCCATCATATTATTATGCAGAAAAGTAAGGAAGCTGACTACTGGCCAAAGGTGGATGATTTGACTATCGAAACTAATAAAAATGGCCATTGATCAAAACATACTAATTAAATAAAAATCCTGGAATTTACAATGATACTCAAAAGAGAAAGCTAAAGCAAGAAACAACTCATTTTTTTTCCTTCCTGAAGGTAGTGTATCATCTCTGTGCTCTGAAAATTAGTAACTAAGAGAAAAGAATTAAGACTTGATTACTTTTCCTGTTAAAAACTTATTTGCATTACAAAGTAGCCCTGGTTGACAAGGGAAAGCTTTACTTACAGAAGTATTTTTACCTAATAAATGTAGAAAATAATAAAAGTAGTAAAAAAATCACTGTTTTTACAACATGTTATGAAATAATTGATTCAGGAAATAAATATCAATGGATGCTAAAAACTAAGAAATATTAATGAGGAACTGGACATTGTAAGGGAGTTGAAGGGTCTTGCAACAACTACCCACTCCATTGCAAAAGTCACTTCTTGTAGCAAGGGCCATGGGGAGATGACCATGTTAGACAAAGAGAGATTGCCAAGACATGTCAACATTAACAACAGAAACAACCCCCCCCGAAAAAAACCCTTTTAAATATATCTATATCTTGAATTTGCATGTGCATTCTAGAAAAAAAAGGAAAGAAAAAAAAAGAAAAGAATAAGAAAGAAAGAAAGGAATGTGGCTAGTTTGTGGACATGGTGGTGTTTCTAATCACCACTTAAGAAGTATGTAGTTGACCATGATTCTTGCATCCCTTCCCCAATTCCCAACTCTCCCCTTCCTACCTTCACTGAAATCTTGAGGGAACAAGTTTATGAAACTGAGAGCACATATCAGAGCATAAATAACCAGAAACTCAAAACAGAGCTTGTCTGAGGTAATCATGGATTCTGGGGTCATAGAACAAATGCTGTAATAAAAACCAGATAATTTTGTGACCAATAACAGTTATAGTTACATATGCTGAGAAAAAAGTAATCAAATTTCATGCTATATGATGGAAATCAGTTGCTGTACTATGCAGGATTGTGCTGCAGGGGTCAAAAAAGAAATTTCCCCCTAACTGTGTACAGAATATTAATAGTTGATTAGAGCACATGCATTTTTTTTCTCTCTCTCTCTCTCTCTCTTTCTTCCTCTCTCTTAAATAAAAGTATATCTAATAGGAACAGTGGTCCAAAATGCAAACCCCACTTAATCAGGCCCTTCTGTTTAAAATTCAGAGCATGTTTATATACATGTGTATGTATCCAACCAGTTTTATTTAGCTTATAGTCGTTCACACTGCCAGAATTAGTCGTATATATACATATATACACAAATTTTATGTGGATGATTTCATAGTGGATCATAGCTAACTGTTAGTAGTAGAGAGTAAATATTCTTAAACCTTAGGAGTAATATTAGGTCATAAACTAAATTGTATAATGTGCGATAGACTATAGTCTACCAGGTTCTGTGATTGTTCCTCCTCTTTCTGTCCTCCCTCTTCCTTCCCTCAATTGGCTTCCTTTGAGAAGCTTATGAATAGTCACGATTACCTTCAGAGAAAAATGTAAACATGAGAAAAATTAGTCCACAATTTTGGGGGGTTTTTGTTTGCTCCCCTAAAGACAACTGTGTCTTGTCTTCCAAAGGCCCCAGTAATTGCTCCTAGTCCACATGCTCTTCTGCAGTGTGACTTGTGCTACCCCATTAAGAGGGGAAGTCGAATTGTTCTTATCTTGCTTCTGGGTAATGCTGAGTCATTAGCTGAACCCAAAGAATGCAGTAGCAACAATGTTCTGGGACTTCCAAGGTTAGACAGCCTTGCAGCTTCTACCTGGGACTGGTAGGACACGTACTCTTGGGACACACCTTTTTAGAGCCAGCTGCTGGGCTCTAAGGGTGGTAAACTACAAGGAGAGATCACAAGTGGCCACCCTGCTTTGCATACAGAGCTCATGGTCAACAACTAGCATCAGTTGCCTGCTCTGTGAGGAAGACTTCTTAGACAGTCATCCCAGTGAAGCCACCAGAGGTCTTTGATCTCAGCCAACATCTGACTGCAGCTGCTTAACGAACCCCGTTCTTAAACTGTCCACGTGTGTGGAGTTCACCCAAAGCACCATGAGAGGTGATACTGATTTTCTGTTCTACAACAGGGAGTTTGGGGTGATTTGTTCCACAGCAACCAAATGGTAACACCCACCAACCCCTGTCGAGAACACACTATTCTTCATGATTTATTGAGAAAAGGAAAAAATGTAAGTATAATAAATTTGAGTTACAAATTATTAAAACACAATATTAGTTTCATATTTGTATATCTTACAAAAATTACTACCCAAATTGTTACAACATTTAGATAGGTTATGAATTTGAGGGTATTTGGTCTTTTAGTTCATTTTCAAATCAATAAGTACACAAAGGCTGGTTGTTTGTATGCTACTACCACACCTGATTATTACAACATCAGGTGTCAGTCTTCTCTGAACTTGGATGATTCTCATATTAAATACTGCAGAATGCAGCACTGTGTCTCTTTCCCTCTTGCTTCCCCTCCCTGCTCTTTCCTGCTTTCTTCTCTTCTGCCTATTTGTCCCTTCCTCACCCTGTTCATAGGCAAATAAAAGCCACATATGTTACTATATCACTCTTATATGGTCAATATTGCCAATCACCTTACCCCCCAACCAGCTGCTTAACTTTAATTATTTTTTAATTTTTTTAACCAAGTAGCATTGAGAAGAAAAACCTTTGAAAATGATGTCTCATATGCCTAGACCTGGAAATTCCACTGTTAGAATCCTTTTCCTTAGACAGCAATGGTTGCTTTAGATAAAGATGTACTTACACATCATGCTAAGTGAAATAAGCCAGACTCGGAAAACTGAGGGTTGAAAGTTTTGCCTCATATGTGGAAACTAGAGCAAAAAAAGGCAAAGGAGGTGGGTGGAGGGGTCAGATATCATAATTACATAGGGAAAATCAGTAGGGTAGAAAAAGGAGATTGGGAGGAAGGAAGGATGGGAAAGAGGAGGAAATGTGGAATGAATTTAATAAAATCATGTTATATGCATATATAAATGTACCACAAGGGACATATCTTTATGTATGTGTAGAAATAGCAACCAAAAAAATATATAAAAGAGTGAAAGGAAGGTCAGCAGAGCAGAAGAAGAAGAACATATGTAGGAGTAGAGGGAAAGTATCAGGGGGACAGAAGTTGAAATCAAATTCCATGCATTTATAATTTTGTTGAAATGAACCCAACTACTTTGTGTAACTGTAATGCTCTAAAAAGAAAGATGTAATTGCAAGGATGTTTACCAAAACATAACAAAAGAAAATTGGAAATAATGTAAATATGCATCTTTGAGGGATTTTAATAAGTAATGGTATATCCATACTACAAAATACTATGCTGCAATTAAAATTAAATAAATCTATTTATATTTGTATGGTAAGATTTTCAGAATATATTGCTCAATTTAAAAACAAAGTGCAAAACACTAATTAAAATGAATATTCATTCAATATATATATATTGAATGAATATATATATAAAGAAAACTCTAGACTATATACCATGCTGTCAACAGAGTATACCCTTGAGTGGTGGGACCATAGGGTGACTTTCAGTTTCTTTTTTCAACATTTTTATATTACACTTATTACTTTTACAATACTACCAATATTTAATACAGCTTTCATTTAAGTTGAAAGTTGTCAAGAAAGTAGGTCATCAGTGACCCACAAAATGCAAAATGGTTACTATGTGTGGTGATGTGTTAATAAATTTGATTTTCATAATAAATTTGATTCTCACTTTGCAATGTGTAAGCATGAACTCATTACTCTGTGTACTTCAAATATATGAAATTTTTATTTGTTAAATATTCTTAAAATGTTATAGAAAGAAAAGAATTTATAAATCAAATTTATAAATTTGTTGATTGGAACCACCTTCTTATTATTTCTTATTATGCCTATTTTTTTTTCTGTATAGGAAGAAGTAATGGTGTAATCTTCCAGGGAATCCATGTCCTCACCTATAAAATACCTCAAGGAATTCTCTCCCGCTTACTATACTCAATATATTCTCCCTGACACCATATCTCCTATCACTTATGGCTTAGGACTTGTGCTAGTTACTATATGTATTACTTTTCACAGATTCATGATTAGTTTTTACATGTATGTAGTCTACATCCTCAACTATATGTAAATTCCTTGGTTATTGTCTTTTCTTTCCATTGTACTGTCTACTGTGTTCAATAAATGCCAACTGTTTTTCTGCTTCGTGGTCTACATCAAGAGGTTGTCAAACCATGGCTTGTGGATCAATCAAACTTGATGGAACATTAGTGTTTAAATAGTTCACAAACTAAGAATCATTTTGACTCTTTTAAAAAACTGAAAAAAAAATCAAAATAACAATAACATCTTATAACTCATGAAAATTATCTGATATTCAAATTTCAGTGCCCAAATACAAAGTTTTATTGGAAGGCAGATACAGTCCTTTGTTTACATATCTCCCATGGCTATTTTACACTACATTAGAGTTGAAACAAATAATATCTGGACTGCAAAGCCTAAAAACGTTTACTAGTGGGTTCATTGCAGAAAAGTGCAAGCCCCTGACTTGATGTAGTAAGAGTAGGTTGCACAAGAAATGTTCTTTTAGAAACATCTGCTGCTGTGGAGTGCCCCTGTAGACTGCACTGTCATTCTTGAGTTCTTCCTGTTTCTGTGTAGCAGGATTATACACCCAAACCCTTGCGCATGTGGCAGTGCAGTGTCACCCAGTACACATGGCATAAATCCCTGCCCTGGTGACTTTAGGCTTGGTCATGAAATGCTTTGGCCAATGGAATATCAGCAGATGTGATATGAGTGAGGCTTTAAATGTGCTTGCAGAGTTTGGCCTAGGTTCCTGAGCTCCTGTGATCTGCAATGAGGTGGCAGCCATCTGTTCTGGTAACCATTGGCCCCAGCATGAGAGACATGCAGAGCAGATCTGAACTTGAACCAGAGTCAGCCCAGCCAGTGCACAGGCCTGAGAGTGAGAAATGAATGTTTGCTGTAGAGAGTACTGAGATTTTGGGATTGTTTGTTATGCAAAGACTGAATACTATGGGATTCATCACTCATTAGTTATGGTGATATTTGCGTAGTTCTCCTATGCTAAAAATATAGCAACTAGAAATCTCCTTTAGTTTAGAAAGAAGTGATATGGATTACTCCAGGTAACCCATGAATGTAATATATTTATACTGCTTTATGAGTATAGTCATAAGTTTGAGAAAAGGCTATTTATCTTTTTCACAGATCTATTCTAATGCCTTGAAATTGCTTTTTTTGGTGGACTTGTCCAATATTATGAAAGCCACTTATTTGCTGTTAAAATGAATGAGCTGAGCTCCGTTGCTTCCTCCTTCCTTCACTCCTCTTGTCTGACTGCATTGTGTGGCTGAGGAGTTAGATCAGGGGTAGAGTGCTTGCTCAGCACATGCAAGACCCTGGGTTCAGTCCTCAGCTCCACAAAAAAACAAAAATACAGGTTTGCATGGTGAGACATGGGGTTGTCTGTATGCATTTTTATATGCCATTTCTAAGTCTTGAAAGGCAAATATATTTTACTTGTAAAATGGAAAATTTTTAAACATATTATATTGGTGTTTTTCCCATGAATATTTAGAAACTGATTGATAGTAGTGAGTGCATGATTTCTTTAAAGTAAGGTTTCTTAACAGTGACACTACAACTTTTTGGTCTAGACAATTACTTGCTGTGGGAAGCTGTCCTTCGAATTTTATGTTTAGCAGTATCTCTGGTCTCTCTACACTAGATGCCAATAGCACATCCCAGACCCCTTCTCTCTCTAACTGTGCAATCGAGACCATTGAAAATATCCTTTTACATTTCCAAATATCCTCCTGGAGGCAAAATCATCCTCACTTGAGAACTACTGCCTTAATGAAGGAATTCTAATACAGTGGCTTTCATATCTGGTTACACATTATAATAACCTAACAAGTGTTATTTTTTAATCTATTATTATTTTTTATTTTTGGGGGACTGGGGATTGAAAGTAGGGGCACTCTAACACTGAGCCACACAGAGCCTCCTTTTTAAATTCTTTTTTGAGACAGGGTCTTGCTAAGTTGCTTAGAGCCTCACTAAGTTGCCTAGGCTGGCCTTGAACTCCTCCTGCCTCAGCCTTCTGAATCACTGGGATTATAGGGATGTACCACTGCATCCAGCACAAACTTTGTTTTTACAATTTTATTTTAAAATAATTTCAAAATTATTGAAGGTTGAAGTAACAGTACACAGAACCCTCACATACCATTTGCTAATTTTTACCAGATGTGTTCATTCTTTCTCTACAGATAGGCATAAATATTTTTTAATATTAGT
This sequence comes from Marmota monax, assembly GCF_021218885.2. Taxonomy (NCBI): domain Eukaryota; kingdom Metazoa; phylum Chordata; class Mammalia; order Rodentia; family Sciuridae; genus Marmota; species Marmota monax. The sequence continues at coordinate 24,390,762 of NW_026692781.1, forward strand.
TATGGTGATATTTGCGTAGTAAGTTGAATATAGGATACCTCCTTACTTCTTACTATTCATAGTATATATCCTAAGAACAATGACATTCTCTTATATAATCCTAGGATGATTAGCAAAACATAAAATTTTAAATTAATCTGATACCATTATCCAATCCATAGTTTGTATTCAAGTTTTACCAATTAGCACACACACAAAAATGTCTCTTGTAAATGTTTTTCACAGTTCAGGACCCAGTGAAGGACACCCAATGTGTTTTGTTGTGATTTCTCTTTCCTTTTCTTTGGTCTAGAATAGTTTCTCAGCCTTTCATTTTTTACAACCTCAATATTTTTCTGGAGTACAGGCTAATTATTTTGTAGAAGTAGATTTGTCTGAATTTCCTTGTGACTAATCAAGTTATGCAATTTTATTAGGAATACTGGTGAATAATAAGTAAACTTTTTAGCATAGCTCCCAGGAATCCCTTTCATGACATTTGATTCCTTTATTGGTAATGTTAACGTGTTATTTGGAAGGGTGGTATGTTAGTTTCCTAGGGCTGCTGTAACAAATAACCACAAACTGGGTGGCTTAAAACAAGAGAAATCTTTACAGTCTAAAAGTCTGGAAGTGAGAAGTCCAAAAACAAGATGTGGCGGGGTGGGGGTTGCTCCCTCTGGATGGTAGAGAACTCCTCCCTGTGCCTTCCAGCAACTGGTAGCCCTCAGCATTCTGTGGCTGCCTCACTCCAGTCTCTGCCTCCATCTCCACCTGGCTATTCCTGCTTTCTCTCTGTCCATGTCTTCTCTTCTTTGTCACTGCATTTAGGGTCTACCTGAGTAATCCAGGATGATCTCATCACAAGATAAAATAGCTTAATTACATCCTGACAGATCCTTTTGCTGAACATGGCCACATACACAGTTCTGAGGGTTATGACATTAATGTATTGTGTGAGGGCCACCATTCAACCCAGCACAGATGGTGTCTGCCAGGATTTTTCAGTGTGAAGTTACTATTTTCCCTTTGTTGTTTTTGTGGGAAGATACTTTGAGACTGTGTAAAAATGCTATTCCTCATCAAAATTGCCTATTAGTTAGAGCAATTATTGATGATTCTTGCTCAACTTGTGATTTTCTAATTCCATCCTTCTGTCTACATTTATTAAGTAGGCATTGTGTTGTAGGTTTCCTCCCCCACCCCCCACCTCCTTTTCTTCTTATCTGTATTGATTGATTCTCATTTTATTCAATAGGTTATAATCTACTATAGTTTTTATTTTCCCATTCAAATTTTCCTTCTTATGGACAATTGTTAGAGTCTGTAAACAAGTCAAAATAACACCTGGCATTTTGCCAGGGGAATGTTAGAGTTCGTAAACAAGTCTGGATGGTGCCTGGCAAAATGCCAGAAGGAGTGGTTTGAGAAGTAACAAAAGCGAGCCATTAAGTGTGGAGATTCCTTATTGGTTGACTGCTGTATCTAGTTTATGCTAATTAGATAAGCTGTGTGGAATGTATAAATACTGCTCTTGTCCTGCAATAAACGGCTCCTACTCCTGCTGTATCACCGTTCACAAGTTGTTCGTCACCCCCCGGTTATTTTGCTGCAGCCAGCCGGACTGCGGCAGACAATGAATGTACCTCAAGCAGATTTCTGTGTCATTTGAAATCATCCCCATAATACTTTAAGTAACATTCTACTTTCTGATACAACAAAATATTCTCAGTTTAACTTATATTTTCTTCACCCCAGCTCTATAATCAGCCATTTCTCCAAGAAGCCCTGGTTTCTTTTAATCAGGATTGGTATTTAAAAATCAATTTTTTCTATAAAATTTTTCAGTCTCATTTTCAGAGATTATAATTCACAAATCCTGGGGTAGGAACCAAAAATTGTGTGTGTGTGTGTGTGTGTGTGTAAAGTTCCAGGTAGTTTTGTTATATAACAATGTGTGTGAACACTCTTGTATTCAAACCATGATTTACACTGCTCTCTTGGGAGCACATTTTTCATCTAATGGGACAAACAACCACCTCATATCTTAATTACCAGATACCAGCAAACGAAACAAGATAAAACTTACAATATCCGACATAACTTATTAGATACCAGATGTCATTGATGGATGTCTAAGACAGAAAATGTGTTCTGTGGTGTAAAATAATTATTGATTATGAAATCAGTTAAATTCAAATCAAATCTAGATATAATTACAAATAAAAGAGAAGGTGGAATTTTTACTTTTGAGCTTCATTCTTCTGACTATAATCCCTCCCCCTCTCTTCTGTTTCTCACACTGAAGAATGCATCACTTTGTGAGAAGGGATGCTGGGAACACACAGGTTTTCACAATGGAATAGAAAAATAATCTATTTCAATATCTGTTCTTGACTGTCTTCAATAATAGATAACTCAGAGAAAGAACAAAATTACTTCAGTGAAGCCAATGGTACTATTGAATAACTATATCACACTTGGTATTGAGCATGAAAATGCATTTTTCTTATATGAAATGTGGGTTAATATTTTTTATTTCTTAAAAAATATTTCAAGGAACTAAAATTCTTTGTTTTATCTACAGATGATCAGTATGTGTGTGTGTATACACATATGTATATATCTCAAAACTTTGAATCTGTAACTTTGTCTTAGTAAAAATAAATATATTTCCTCTTTCAGATAGCAGCACTTTTCCCCCATAAAATTACAAAGGTAAATTAGAAAAAAAAATCCCCCGTTGAGTGAGAATTATAATTATTAGCATTAACAAGTAATAATTGCCATCTTTGAGCATGTACCAGGAATTACATACATTATCTTTATTTTACCAATAAAGAAACTAAAATTCAGGAAAAGGAAGTAACTTTTTCAAGGTCACATAGCTAAGAAATGGCTAAGCAAAGACTCCAATACAGTCAGGATTTGCTTCTTCATAATACAGTAACAAACAGCCCTCAAATCTCAGCCATTTTTAACAAAGGCATAGCTTCAGCTATGTGTGCATTGTGGGTAGATGGTGGCTTTTCTCAATTTCAGCTTCATTCTTTTTTTTTTTTTAATTAGTTACACATGACAGTACAATGATCTTGACAATTCATACATTTGAATCAAATGGGGTATAATTTCTGAGCTTCATTCTTGAATCCAGGCTGATAGTGAAGCCTCTGGAGTTGAACAGAGGAAAAAGGGAATGTGGCAAACCACACACTAGCTCTGACTACTTCTTTCTGACAGAAGGAACACAATTGCTTTTGAGAACCCAACTTTACAGTTGAACCACAATAACACAGCTTGGCATTGAACATTGGTATTAGGTTTTTCAGTAGCCAGAGTAAGTCAGAGCCAAATCTGATGTCAAAGAGAGAGAAAGTAAGATCTTCTGATAGGGAGGGGTACAAATAATTGTCAGTAGTAACCAACCTGCCACGGATTGCTGTGTGGGTGGTATAATTTACTTTGAATCTAGAATACTGGTCCTTTGGCCTCAGTGATTGGTCCACAGTGGTCCAATCAGAGAAAAGCAAAGAATTTGTGATTGGTGAACAGTTGACCTTGCTCTTTCTTTAACCACAATGGCGCTGCTGCAGTCATATTTCTATCACAAGAGAGGAAGTGTGACAAAAGCTGATATAAGCAGGAAGACAATCAAAAGAAATGGAACCTACAGCACCAAGTACTGCACCAGTCTCTGCACTCCTGTGGTCCAACCTCTGAACATTCCAGTGAGGAAACCCAATAAATTTACTTAGGCTTAATCCAGTTTTCACAAGATCTGATATTGCCTCTATTTCTAACAAATAATATTAAAACCCAAGGCTTAGAAATGTCCTGAAATGTCCTGGAAGAGACATTCCTATGGATATGATATTGTGTTCTTAATTTGTGTGTTGAAACAATATTGCTATATGAAGAAAATTTCCAAAAAGTAAGGACTAAAAGACTCATGATTATACTGTATTAACACACTCACTATTATTGGGTTTATTTATCCTTTTGGTTCTCCTTCACCCACCCCATGTGCATTTACTTTTATGTAGGTTATCATAGCAAGGTATTATTGTAAGTATATTATTTATATAGGTATCATAGCAAGCAAATGATTTTGTATTCTGGTCTTTTCACTTAAATGTGTATTGAAGTTCTTTTCCCACATTTCTCATAATATTTGTAAGGATTATTGGAATAGATGCAATAATATTCCAGCAATTGACTACAGAATGGTATAGATAAAAAAATCCAAATATTGGAAATTTTAATTGCTTTCACTTTTTTACTTCATAGATAATGGTGTCATGCATGTATAAATTATATGTGCATGGAGAAAAATCAGAAGGGCATAAGAAAACTGATTTTAGTGGCTGGTTTGTTTAGGTCTCTGTGCTCTTCTGGAACTTGCAGAAATAGGCAATGATTGAATGCCAGCTGCAAGTTATGGTTCTAGATACCTGTGTATGAAATACTGGTATTATTTATTGTGGTAGGTTAAAAAATGGCACGAAAATCTTGAAATGTTTGCTAGAATAAATAATTCAGATCAGGAATAATATTCATAACAAGTGATTAAAATTGAGAAGATTGTAGCTTCTGGGTGGAAGCTGGTATGATGGGAGACTTGCAAACAAATTAGTAATAATGAAACAGAAGGAAATACTATGAGATAAATCAACATGGATTATAGGCAGAAGTTAATTTTTGCCACTTTCATGAGCTATTCATGAAAGATCTATATGGCTGCTGAACTCTGAGGAGGTTACCATAAAGGGGAGGGGGGGGGCAAATTCTTTATTGTTCTGAGATTCTGTTCACTTCTACCCACGGATCTGATGGTTCTGCCAGTCTGGTCTGCTCATTGGCTTAAGATGGCTCTCAGTCTCTGATTTAGCATCTCCATAGCTTGAGCTCTTTCCAATAAACTTGAGATATTTATCTTGCTAGCTTGAGATTCATTTAGATTTATATCTATTTGCTATAAATAATTAAAAAGGGCCTAATGTGGTTATTCAAGAGTAGTGTCCAGGCAATTCTCCAAAACTATTTATCTTTCTCAATCTCATTTAGGAACTAGAAGACTGGTGGACTCTTGATTGGATATGAACTTTTTGGCCCTGCTAATCTTGGCCCTGCTACAGATCAAATACCAATTCCTCAGTCCAGGTCCCTAACACAATTTCTTGACAACTATATTTGCAAAGGCACTTAGCCCATGCCCAGAGGAGCACTGAAAACAGAGCCAGATGGTTTGTTTAATGGATCTGATTTCCTAAATTAGGGAAGAGTTCCTTGGCAGGGTGCAAGGTATAGCTAGGAACAAAACAGTTACATGTACTGGAGCCATACAGGTGTATGTTAATAACTTTTGAATGGCAAACAGTAAATGAGCCTAGATTTTCAATAGAAATGTAGTAAGAAAGCATTTGATAGTGGTCGGGTGGAGGTTCACAAGGTAAGGCTATGACATCATCTCATAGACAATGGGAGTATACGTTGGCCTAAAAGTGAAAGAATCTGTAGCATCTGATTCTAGTAAGTGGGGACAAGGATCAAGGACTACCAACCATTGGCCAGTCAGACAGAACATAATCCGTACTTGTAACCCTTACATAATTGCTACATAAATGAGCAACTGGTGCAGTTACTTTAACCGAAATGACTAATTACTTAACATATATCTTTGGCAAAAGTCCATCCAAAGATATGGGGAAGTGATGACTTATGTTTTTTATTACTGATTTTAAAATGTTTCAATTTTTCAACCAGTGATTTTTAGCATTATTTTAGAGACTGCTGTAGAGACTTCTTTTATAGCAGTTCTCTTCCAGAAAACTCCAGTATATTGCCAAGAACATTTATCCTCCATAATTCAAATTTGGTATGATGCCAAAGCTTATTATAGGATTTCATTTTGATACTTGATCCTGAATATGTAATGTGACCAACATATCCTTATTTTTTTCAACAAATGCCAAATCTTCAAAGCAGCATTACATAAGTGACTTGTTTATAAAGAGTTTGCTCCTCAGTTCATCTCAGGTTCCCAGAATGGAAGAAGCTTCCTGAGGTCAGGGCCAACCCTGGAGTGATGATTTCTCCTCAAGCTGAGTAAGCCCCTTGCTGGCTCAATAGGTAATGTGTGATAACAGCTTTCCTCTATTTTGATAGCTATATTTACTGGGAAAAAAATGGTTATAATTATAAATAAATAAATACATTTTATGGAATGAAAGAACTTGAATGAAGTTCCCATTTAGCAAAATATGTGCTTAGCACACAAACAAGATATATTGATGTTTCAAAAGAGAGACAAGAAACAGAGAAATCCATAGCATGATTTTACTTTTCAGAATTCCCCAACTATAGTATACTGTTAATATTCTCTTAAGGATTTTGCTTTGCATTCTCCAATTACCCTTTAAGGACCATTATTACAACGTGAATATGGCACTACTACTATCTGAAATAGCCCTAGTGCCTCATGATGAACACCTTGTACATCATGTCCGGCAGGCCATTTATTCTGTTGGCATAAAGATGTGCACAAGAATGGTGGATGAGGAAAGCTCTAAGGAAGGATTCAGGTGTGAGAGTAAACTGGACTGGATTGGAAAGAGCAGCTAAGGCAATTGGTGATATGGATGCTCATCAACAAAGATGATCACTTAGAACTATGTAAAACACACAAGAAGACCTACTTGTATGTTGCCATGCCCCATTTTCTGGGAGAACCATTGCACTCCCCTGCATTCTTTATGTGCTCAACCCCATTGATTGCCCAGTCAGCACTCTATAAAAGCAAAGTTCCAAGAATCATTCAGAACACCTTGGTACATAGAGAAAAGGAGCCATATTACCTAGCAATTATGCAAGGAGCTAAGAGCTTGAGATCTTTGCTTTTATTTCTGAAGAAAAAATTATCTTAAAGTAGAAATATATTTGACATGTTTATTTTAATCACTCCCTTGTAAAATGGTCATAAGTGCGCTAATTCATGACATACTGATGTTATGAGGATTAACAAATGGTTTTAAAATGTGGAATTCAAAATTATTTTAACTTGAACTAAATGAAAGGCTCTTAAGATAACAGGCACATATACCTGCATGTGTTAAACACTTAGAAATTTATTTTTTTATTTGCTAAATCTTAAAACCCCTAAACAATGGAATATTTTCCACCCTACTATGTAGGTCTAGTTATGGATGCAGAAACAATTCTCATATAAATGACTTAGTGATTCCTTGCAGAATCTGATTCATAAGGGAAAAGTACTCTGGTTATTTTAAGCACTTAGGTACATGTTCTCTGAGTGCGTCTACTGTCATAGCAACTGGTTTACCATAGGAAAAAGCATCTTAGAGCAGGGAAGCTTTTCCTTCCCCTTCATTTGGGACTCTTTCCTTGGCTCTTACAGTTAAACTTAATGACACCTATTGTGGAAAATTTCATTTAATAAATGATAATTCTGTGACAATTTTTAAATTTCTGAAGTACCCGATTTAAGATATGTTCAGATGCTGTGGTTTAACACCCAAGGTTCTGAAATCAAGCCAGAATAACAGAAAGTCATGTGACAGATGAACAGGAAAATAAACCCTGTGGTTGTGTATAAATATACCCAGAATATTCAACTGAGGAAAACTCAGGTCAATCAGAAGTTTAATCACCTGGATCATTTTTACTTTGATCCACATTATAGTTAATCAAATCTCATGAAAGATTATAAAATAGATTAAAAAAAAGTAAATTAAATAAAAATAACTGATGGCCTGTAAAGAAGTTTTCCACATTTACACACTGTCTGAGCTAAAAACAAAAACAAAAACAAAAAATGTTATCTCTTGGGGGAAAATGCATTAGTGGTTTACCATCAATGAACAGTGAAATAATTGGCAGGGGTGGGTATTTGTAATGACTTCTGTTTTAAGAAAAAAGTTTTTAAAAGGATTGTGCTTCCTAACACTGAGTTTGCCAAAGTCACAAAGTATGTGTATCAAATATCCATAGATATCCCCCAAATCAAAAAGTATGAGACTTGGGAAAACAAGTATTAGCTCTTAGAAAGTGGGAAATGCGGGAGGATAAAAGAAAATAAATCAACTTCTCTGAACCCCTCCGGGTGCAGAAGTATTTTGTAATTTAGGATTCTTTCATTCCTGAAATGGTAATAAAGTAAATATACCACACCACACATTAGATACTAGTGGGAGATGGTCAGCACCCTATAATGAAACAAATTGATATTGTTGTAGTGAAATAGGTGAACATTGGCAATGATTGTGATCATTGAAGACTAAAAATAGTCTCTGGCAAGTTCAGGGCAGGGTTTTATTGCCAAATGAAGCGTATATAGGTCTTGTCGGGCTTTGGTGTCAATGAATTATAAAAAGTTTTTCATTTATTGAGATCTCTTTGGTCTTCAAAATTGTTGGAAAAGGAATTGTGAATCTATACTACTTTGAATGAAGCTGAAAGCATGCACTGTCCAAAAAGAAAATAGATGGATCAAGAAGTAGTGGAACTAAAACAAATTAGTAAATGGAAAACAAACTGAAGAACATTTGCCTTCCAGCAGAATATACTTTATGTTTTAATAGAAACAGTAGGCTGAGTAGATGGAAATACCAACCTGAGATACAGTGCATAGTGATTCTTAAGTAATGTTGGCACAAATATGGACAATTTGGACAAACTTTCCTATAATGAATAAAAAAGTGAAATCAGGAAAAATGTCATGTACATGGGGTGTCTAGCAATAATAGAGATGGGTCAAAGAAAAAACTTGAGACATTAAATTTAACAAAGCTTATTTGAGCAAAGAATGATTCACAAATCAGGCAGCACTCACTGCCAGAAGAAATTCTTGGACCTCTGCCCAGCACGGTGAACAGTGAGCATTTATAGGCTAGAACAAAGGTGAGGTTGAGGTATCAGCTGATTGGATGAAACGCGTCTATTTAGTATACTCATAAGTTAGGTTTTGGTTTGTTTACATACTAAGTTAGGTTGCTGTTTTTTATTTAGGAACTCTAATATGGAGACAACAAACACAATTGTAGAGAGCAAAAGAATAAGGGATTTAGCATCAGTTAACAGACTTAGTTCAAATCCTGGCTCCTCTACTGGCTTAACTTATCTTAGCCTGAGTTTATCTATCTGAAGTATGTAAAGTTGAATCATAAAGTTGTTGGGAGGTACAAATAAAAAACCTGCAAAACACTTAGCATAGTTCTGGCTACTAGTGGAAGGGAGGGAGGAAGGGACACCATTGAACTGTTTCACTGATGATAAAGAAGCAAACATCCCACTGACTTTTAGTTAACATCAGTGATATCAATGTATTACATAAAAATGGCCAAAAGCCTTCACCACTAATATAGCTCTGATGAGACCTCTTGCTATATTTTGGATGTGAAATGTACCCCAAAGACTCATGTTAGAGGCTTGGTCTTCAGCTTAGTGCTCTTGGCAGGTGGTGGGACCTTTAAGAGTGGAGCCCCCTGCAGCTCTTTGGATTACTGGGGGCTTGGCTCTTGAAGGAAATACCAGAAACCTGGTCCCTTCCTCTTTTTCTCTTTCACTTCCTGGCCTTAAGGTAATTGGTTTGGCTTTGCAGTGCACTGCCTATCATGATACACTGCCTCACTACAGGCCCAAAAGCAATGGAGCCAACTGATTATGGACGGAAACCTCCAAAATTGTGGACCCAAACCAACCTTTTCTCTTTATAAGTTGATTAGCCCAAATATTTGTTATAATGATAGAAAGCTGACACACCACTCTTGTCAGAAAAATACATTTCAGAGGTTTGTTTGTTTGTTTGTTTGTATCAGGGATTGAACCCAGGGGTGTTCAACCACAGAGCCACATCACCAGCCCCCTTTTAAAATTTATTAATATTAATATGTTAATATTAATATTATTTGGGGGTACTGGGGATTCAATTCAGGGGCACTTCACTACTGAGCCACATCCCCAACCCTATTTTGTATTTTATTTAGAGAGAGGATCTTCACTGAGTTGCTTAGTGCTTCTCTAAGTCACTAAGTCTAGGTTTGAGGTCAACATCCTTCTGAGATTCTCCTGCCTCGGCCTCCTGAGCTGCTGGGATTACAGGTGTGCACTGCTGGGCCCAGCCTTTTTTTTTTTTGTTAAGACAAAGTCTCTCTAAGTTGCTTAGGCCTGGCTAAGTCACTGAGGCTGGTTTTGAACTTGAAATCCTCCTGCCTCAGCCTCTTGAGCTGCTGGGATTCCAAGTGTGTACCACCATGCCCAGCTCAGAGATGACTTTTGAATAAGATTCTTGCTACAGTTGTACTTTAATATAAGACAAAGTCTTTTTTTTGTTAAGATAGCTAACTTCCTTATTCTAGCCCCCACCCTGAGCTTTCCACTTTATTTTGTGTGATAAGGAATTTTAAATTAACCAATATATAAGCTTTAAAATTCTTTCACATCTAGGTTCAGAAAACTATTTATTTTCTTCTATGGTTTTCTGAATTGACCTTATTTCTTGGTCCAGATCTCATAACTCACATACCTCTATTTAGTGAATTTTGGGCTTTCTCTTTTTCCTTTGTCATAAGGCCACATGCCACCAAGTTAGCTAACCCTTTGGTTTCTTCATTTTAAAAAATTTTCACTGCAAAGTAATTCATGTATCTGTTAAATGTTTTTAAAATTTAAGTCCAAATAACATAAATGTGTGTATGCCGGACACATGGATGTGTGCAAAGTAATGAGTAAAAAGGGAAGATCTGTTGTGAACTTACATCTCATTACCCCAGTTCCACATCATAAGGAACGTGTTCTTCTGAATGTAAGTACTTGCATCCTATGTATTAGGAAGGAACGGTTGTCCATTTAGTGAAAGTAAAATAATTCTAAACATATTGTTACATGTGCTACATTCTCTTTCTTTTGTAGTAATTTTATTCTATAAGCATAGTCATTAATTTATTCATTCGTTCACTTAAGTAATTTATTGATCATCAAAATGAGGAAAATACTTGGAGATTGCTATGGAAAATGTAAAGCTATAAAGAGAGTTTTGCCCTTCAGATGTTTATTATGATACAGAAAGATAAATAAGACAAAGATACATAACAAGACACAAAGTTGTACAGAATAGATAAATATAGATTTTGGTATCACTGTAAGTCAAAAGTAAATTCACATTTTGAAAGGGCTAATCAGGACTGTTTTTTTTTATATATATATTTTGGATTTGAATTGAGTCTGGAAAAATGGATTGGATTTCAATTAATGTAAAGGGGGGGGGAAGTACCTTTAGCAAAATCTTGGAGGCAAAGAAAAATAGGATATGTTTAAAGGAGGGTTACCTTTTATCAAATCCAAATGCATGGATCATAAATCATCTCAATTTCAGATGTGTTTACAAATGGAGATAAATGTACAAATTAAGTCAGGGAAAAAAATACATTTTTTTTTTTTTTTAATTTGGCTAGAGTGACAGATTTCCAGAAGGTACAACTGCTAGATAAATCTAGAAAATGAAGTAGGAGTCGGATCATGGAAAAGTCTTGAGTGCCAGGGTAAATCTGAAACTGACTGTTTTGACTCTTTTCCAGATCTTTCTTTTTTCTCATCACAAGCTGTTGGAAATTAGGATGAGATCAGATAACCTAATCTTGAAACAAAGTCTATATTCTGGGATCCTTATTTAAATAATATCTTTAAAGCTATTTTAACAGGCCTTCCCATTACAGACTTTTTTTTTTTTTGTTTTGCTTTGTTTTGTTTTTTTCCTATAAAGAAATACACATTTCAAACACATGAACCTACTCACTTCCCATGTCCTGTACCTGTGCTATGCTGACAGCACAGTCAGCCTCACAGTGAGCATGTCCCACTTGACCTGCGTCCCAGTGTCTTCTGCCCTCCTCCCAGACATCACCAGTGTCAAATTTTGCTGCCCTATCAGCTATTAAAATTAGACGTCACCTGGACGTCATTTCATGCTGCTTGGTTTTGTTTCTGGTTTGTGGCTGTGATTTCCTGCTTGCCCTGCTGGGCGGGGATTCCTCACAATCCTCAGGCCTTTTCTTAACACTTAAGTGCTTCCTCCGCTTTGCTTCTGCTTAAAGCAGAACTGCTTACAAAGGAACTCTACTTACATATGGACTTTGATTTGTTAAAAATCAACTGATAATTATTTCCTAAAATTTAAAAAAAAAAGCATGTTTTTTTTTTTTTTTATTCCCCTGATGGTAATGAGGACTTAGATGCTAAATATCTCCACCACTAAAAAAATGTCCTGTTATAAACCTCTACTAGGGTCTAAGAATTAGGCATGAAAATCTGCATTCACATTTAGGACTTTTTTAGTTTTCTTGAGGAATTGACCCCTTTGCTGCTATGAAATGTTCTTCTTTATCTCTGATGTCTCTGATGGAATCCACTTTGATGTTAATATAGCTGGTGTGGTGTCTTCCAAAACGATCCCCAGTGATTTCTGTCTCCTACTACATATATTCTTATGTAGTCTCCTTTCACATTGTGCCAAAGTTGAACTGTATGATTAATAAATTGTGTCAAAAGTGATGTTATTTCACTTTTGAGATTAGGTTATAGACTGGGTTCTGTCACAGGCTCTCTCTTTCTCTGCCCTCAGGGAAATCCTGTGGTGAGCAGAACTACCGAGAACCCAGGTGGCAAGCAGCTGAACCTTCCCTCCGGCTCATGTAGATGGGCTCAGATGCAGATCATCCTGACCCAACCATGCCTACTGCCTAGACAGTGATAAACCCCGGGTCAAATATACCCCAGCCACCTAGATTCCTGACCCAGAAAAGATGAGATAATAAATGTTTGTTGTTATGCTACATTTCGGGTAATGTGTTATACATCAACTGTTAACTTATACATTAACTTACTTTTTCTTTCTTTCTTCTTTTTCTTTTTTCTTTTTTTTGGTTCCAGGAATTGAACCCAGGGGCACTTAACTACCTAGCACATCCTCTATTCTTTTCCCTTAGAGACAAGATCTCATTAAGTTGCCTAGGGCCTTGCTAAGTTGCTAAGCCTGGCTTTGAACTGAACTTGAACAATTCTCCTGCCTCAGCCTCCTGAGATGCTGGAATTGTACTGCCATGCCCAGCCTAAGTTTTTTTTTTTGATCAATGTCTTCATGATCTTTTTTTTTAAAGAGAGAGAGAGAGAGAGAGGGAGAGAGAAAGAGAGAGAGAGAACTTTTTAATATTTATTTTTCAGTTTTTGGTGGACACAACATCTTTATTTTGTTTTTATGTGGTGCTGAGGATCGAACCCAGGGCCCCGCGCATGCCAGGTGAGCGCGTTACCGCTTGAGCCATATCCCCAACCCTCTTCATGATCTTTTGAGAATCCCAAGATCACCTCAAACTTGGTGATGGCTAGAAGCACTCACAAACCTTGAAGGAAAATTATATTCACAGCTAATATTTATTATGGCAAAGGGTATAGAGAGAATTGACAGGACAGATGTTTTCACTGGGCAGTGTCTAGGGGAGGTCCAGTATGGACTTTAAAGTCCTTCCTCAGTGGGCATTTTCTTATCAGCATAGTTCAGGAACATGTGTGAAGAGTCACAACCCAAGAAATTCTGTTGAGGGCTTAGTGTCCAAGGTTTTTTGGTATGCTGGTCACATAAGTATATTTGCTAAGCAACCAGCCATCAATCGAAACTAAAGACCCCTAGAGTGAAACGTAATGTATGTCATTAATCTTGATATTTGTGCAAAGCAATCTGACAGGCTGGTATGGCAGAGCCCATTGCTCTAGTCGCACACAAAATCATCAGTCCCTGACATCCAAAAGCCACATTCCTAAGGTTGGCCAAGCATCTGTTGTAATTCCAGATTGCCCTGGAGATGTGCAAGATTAATGCAATACGACCTGTTCTGTTAATGCTTTTCTTACAAAATGTGGCCAATAGCCAATATCAACTGCCAAATTGGTAGATGAATGAGACTTTAGATAATTCCAGTTCAGACTTCAAGTCTTCTAGCTTAGTCCTCAAACACTGTGAAACAGAAAGTTTGCCCACTGTGTCCTTCTGTGACTCACAGAAACAGACAAAATAAGAAAGATTACTGTTTGAAGTTATCAATTTTGGGATAGTTTGTTATACAACAATAGATAAGTAATGTAGGGTAATATTTTCCTATTCTTTGCAAGTCTGGCAATTTTTAACTGGAGTGACGAATGTAAATCTCGTGTCTTAGGGTTACTGGATTTTTAAAATTATCATTATTAAATAGTGTTAGGATTGCTTTCATTTCTAGCTAAGCTACAAGAAATCATTAGGATCTCTTTTAGGCCATTAATTTGTTAGGGTGGGTCCAAGGTAGCCTTAATCATATAGATAATTTATCTCCATTACTTAGCTGACAATTTTTTGAGACTATTTCAGGGATTGGCAAAATACATATTTTTTGTAAGAAATCATATAGTAAATATCCTAGGCTTTTCAGACCACACAGATAATCTCTGTCGCATATGTTTCTTTGTTTTTAGAATCCTTCAAAAATATACATCTCATTCTTAGCATGTGAACTGTTCAAAAATGGTCTGTGGGCTAGATTTGGCTTACGAAACAGGCTTTACCAATGCCTTGTCTACTGGACATGCCTTGCGTTACTGATTTTTCTTACTTTAGCTGAAAGGACCATGGATTTTTCCCAGTCTTATATGAGTTCCAAACATTTTTTCTGTCTACAGATTCTCATGTTCTTTTCCCAGCCTGGGGTGGTTTCTTCTCATGCTCGTGCACAATAGTACACACAGACTTGAAAGACCTTTCTGTAGATTTCTAGGGCTCCATCTCTCTCTGTGCAGCTCTCTCCTCTCTAGTATCCATTCTATAAATCATGGTCACCTTAGCTTCTCTGAACTCTGATCTTTCTGTTATTTACTTGTATTTATTTATCGCTTTGTATTGATTTCTGTCTATATTGAACATAAATTTCTACAGAAACTGTTTAGTTCTACTTAATGTCTTCATCATTAAACATAGCACTCTATCAATAGTCAGACAGATCATTGTAAGTGCCACTAACCACAGCTGTCTCAAGGCTGTAGCCTTACAAGATTTCTGGTTGATTTTAGTTCAACTCTAATGCTTCGTAGAATTTCTCTCTTCAGCATCCCTGGTAGTGAACATGTACTTTGGAGTAACATTCTCTACATTTCCTGTTTCACTGTTGGACAGTGATAATTATCAGAAAGTGTACTTTATAATGAACTAAAACATAATTCCTCATCACAGTGACTTTTCAGTTCTTACTGAATCTGTGTATAACCTAAACCCAGAAGACCCTTTCTTTCCAGCTCCAATTAACCTTTGTTGTATGTACTTGATATGCACTTGATTCTGTCTATAAATGTGTACTGAGCTCTGTGCTGAGCTTGGAGCTGCAGAAGTGAGAAAAAGGAGGTGATGTGTGACCCTCATGCGCTTCCTAGTTTCGTGGGAGAATTACAGACAAATCTAATAAGCATGGGCCAACTTTCTGTTTCACAGTGTTTGAGGACTAAGCTAGAAGACTTGAAGTCTGAACTGGAATTACCTAAAGTCTCATACAATGTGACATGTACCACCAAGAAGTGAGATGTGAGGACACTATGTATGGATTTGATCTTGTCCAGAAAGTTAGGAGGGACATTCTTGAGGGCATCTGACTTGAGATCTGAAAGCCAAGTAGGAGGTAATCAGGAAAGGAGGTGGGAGCTTCCACAAAAATGGATTGGCCTAGGTAGTTACTGGGGCAAAAGAGCTACTGGTTTTAAATATAAATATAAGACTTTCAGATAGCCTTCTAAAATACCCAACGAACCACTCAATCTCATAAATAAATATCACTATGTTACCAAAAACAGGTTTCTGACAATTTGAGCATACTTGTAGGGAGGCAAATTTAACTTCAGTGTAAGGAGGTAGTTTTCATTGCTTTTTGGAATGGTTTTATCATGTCCATACCTCAGCTTTTGTGGGATAAGAAGCTGGTATGTTTTGGGGGCTCTAAGAAAAAAAATAGAAATTATAGATCAAAAATTAGGCATATAGGGTTTAGAAGAGACCCTTGCCAGTGAGAGGTCCTGAAATGGACATTTCAGGGTAAATAAATCTGTCTACTGTCTTGAGATATTCAGATACAGATCCATGGCTGCATGTTAGCAGTGTTATCAAGATATTTTGCATGTTGTGTAGAAATCTGGACTTGATAGATGTCTATGTTGGGTTTGGTTTTTTTTTTTTTTTTTTACATTCAAAGCTTTTGTGTTGAACAATAAATATCATGGCTTACGTTTGAGAATTGAATAGGTCAAGGTTTGACTCTTGGTAATCTTCACCCCAGGCTGGCTGGTGGAACGAATTGTACAATAGCCAAACAATGATGATGTGTTTTGGTCTGTGTGAGGGTGACTGGGTGTATCTTTCAGACTGTGAATAAAATGGATTACAAAGATAAATCCCCAGCTTTAACCCCTAGTCAGTTGTATTGTTTAACACTCACTTCTGAAGTCACTGAATCAGAACTAAAAAGCTTATGAATGAAGTCTGGGTTTGATTCCCATGCTAACCAAGGTATGTACACGGAAAACACCTCAGTGGTGGCTGAGTGACAGCAGCTCCACCTTGCCCTTGACTATTCAGCTTATACCTGATTCCTCTGCTTGGGGGACAATCCCTGCTACACACATGTGTGATGGTGCATCCATTGCCTGCACTATTGTCAGAAGGGAAGGAGGGCATAGTACACATAAAGACTCCTTCCCCACAAACACTAACACAAACAGAGCCCTGGGTGCCAGTTGTATTCTGACTCAGGAATAATACTAACAGCAACAAAATATTAATAGCACCAGTGTGAATGATCTCTTTTGCATCTCCATGGTAATTGTCTGGGCAGATTATAAAGCTCTTAGTAAACTTTAATTAGAGCTCAGAGGCTGGTAAGTTACATGGCTAAAGTTCTTGCTAGTCTGGTCACCAGAGAAGTAAAATCAGGAGAGGTTAAGTGGTCAATTTATGGACACTTGGTCATGCTCATCTGTGACTGCTTTTCCAGTCTGTCAGGTTTTTTGGAATCTGACCTGTTAGCATCTCTGCCAGGCCCCATGCCCTTGCTTGCAGGTGCTTAGGTCTGGAGATAATGTGTTTGTAATGTCAGCTCATTGCCCTAGGGCTTGGCCATGCCAAGTTTGGACCTGCTGGCTTTTTTTTTTTCTAAGTCACTGTAAAAGGGCCATCTCTGCGCTCAGGGATAGCAGTCCCTGGAGTTGGGTAGATTCTGTTGGAGAATATTGACAGGCACATGTGGAAATGAGAATAGTGTTCTTCAGTAGGAGATAACTGACTGCAAAGGGTTCCAAGTGAGTTCATTTGTTTCCTTCTATTTTAGCACTCAGAAACAGTTTAGGAGAACGGGAAGATGGCGGCGAGGGGAGTGCATTGCCTCCGTGTGCTGCTTCACTGTGTGGGAGTATGACAAGTCAGGACGGCTAAAGGATATCTTGTTAGGAATTTCCAGCAATAGTGGGGTGCTCCGGAACCTGGAGGAAGGATTTCCGTCGCACAAGGATCGGCTACGGGACTCAAACGCGAGAGGTTTGTCGCACGGAGGGTAACACTGCTTATTCAGCAAATCGCCCCGCGGCTAGAGTCTGCAGCACGCGCTGGGATAGAGACGCAGGGTTACAGCGCTGCAGTTTCTGCCAGCCGCGCAAGCACCGTACTCAGGGCTGAATTCTGGGTTCGAGACGGGGGAAGGAAGCCGTCCATCTCGGTTCTCCACACCGGTCAGACCACAGAGGAGGCCAGCAGCCACCATGTTGGAAAACTGACATCACCTTCCCTGTTTTCGACTGACCGCAGCTCATTCAGCCATAGAACAGGTAATTTCAGGCTGCAATTCGCCTGCGGCTTGCAGACAGATTGCTAGGGTTCAGCGCCTGGGTGCTTCTTAGAATCTGATCTTATCGGAGCGAACACCGAGCACAGAGCGGCCGAGTTCCGGCTCCCGGAACCGTCCCGGAACCGCCCTGGCCCAGGGCTGCGGAGCCTGCGGAGGCTGCTTCTTGGACCCTGCTACTATCAGAGCATACACCAAGCACTAAGCAGCCGAATTCCGGCTCCTGGAACTGAGCCCGCGGGGACTGCTTCTTGGAGCTTACACTTATAGGAGCTTACACCGAGCACGGAGCGGCCGAGTTCCGGCTCCCGGAACTTCCCTGGACCGGGGCTAGGAGCCCGCGGAAACTGCGTCTCGGTCCGGGTCCTGCTGAGGGCAGGTCAGGACTCACCCGTTGCTTTGGTTGCACGGCAAGGGGAACGAAATGCTGCCATTCGCATAGGATACCAACATGGCAGAGATCTGATGTCAGCAGAAAGCGGCGGAGGAGAGAACTTCATCAATACCAGCGGTGACATAAGCAGTTGGTCTCCTGGTAGGGGGGGGTGAGGCACAGTCACCCGAGTCTCCTCAATTTGTCCTCGAGCCAGAGGGGAGGAGCCGGGCCGCCGCCAGCGCCCGGAGCAGGCCCAGCGGCTCGCCAGCGTGGTGACCGCGTGACCCCAATTGGAGAGGGGGTGGAGCGGAGCCGCCACCCGCACCTGCAAGGTGGGTAGACCCGCGACCCAGTGGTACATGGGCGTGGTAGGAGGGGCAGGGCAGAGCCGCCCTTCGCGCTTGCAAGGTAAACAGACCTGTGACAGCCTGGCGGGTCAGGCCCAGTGGCCTGCCAGTGTGGTACACACGTCACCCCAACTGGAGTAGGGGCAGAGCAGATCCTTCTCCCACGCCCGGATCAGGCCCTGCCGGTGTGGTGGTCACGTGACCCCAATTGGAGTGGGGGCGGAGCGGAACCGCCACCCATGCCCGCAGGGTGAGCAGACCAGTGATCAACCTGCAGATCAGGCCCAGGGGTCCGCAGGCGTGGTAGGAGGGGCAGGGCAGATCCGCCGCCCGCGCCTCCAAGGTAGGCAGACCTACAACAGACCGGTGGATCAGGCCCAGGAGCCTGCCGGCGTGGTACAAACACCACCCTAATTGGAGTAGTGACAGAGCAGAGTCGCCGCCCGTGCCAGGAACAGGCCCAGCGTCCTGCAGGCGGGGTAGTCACGACACCCCAATTGGAGTAGGGGCAGAGCAGAGCCTCCACCCGTGCCCGAAAGGTGGGCAGATCTGCGACCGACCAGCAGGACAGGCCCAGTGGCCTGCCAGTACGACAGACACGTCACCCCATTTGGAGTAGGGGCAGAGTATAGCCGCCGCCCGCGCCTGCAGGGTAGGCAAACCTGCAACCGACCGGCGGATCAGGCCCGGTGGCCTGCCGGCGTGGTACACTCGTCACCCCAATTGGAGTAGGGGCAGAACAGAGCCGCCGCCAGCTCCCAGAACAGGCCCAGTGACCTGCCGGCGTGGTAGCCATGACACCCCAATTGGAATAAGGAGAGAGCAGAGCCGCCGCCCGCACCTGCAGGAAAGATACGCAAGCAGTATGAAAAGACAAGGAAAGAAAGGACCACAAGCAATGCAGGTCAACGCAACTTTAGAAGAGGTAACAGCTGCAGCAGATGAAATGTCAGATAAAGAATTCAGGATATACATGCTTCAGATGATCTGGAGTATCAAGGAAGACATTAAACAGCAAAATCAGACAATGAAAGATCACTTCGACAACGAATTACGCAAACAAATCCAGGAAGCAAAGGATCAACTATACAGGGAGATAGAGGTTATAAAAAACAAGCAATCAGAAATCCTAGAAATGCAGGAAGCAATAAACCAACTTAAAAACTCAATGGAGAATACTACCAGCAGAGTAGAACACTTAGAAGATAGAACATCAGACAATGAAGACAAAGTATTTCAACTGGAAAAGAACATAGACAGCTCAGCAAGACTGTTAAGAAACCATGAGCAGAACATCCAAGAAATATGGGATAACATTAAGAGACCAAACTTAAGAGTCATTGGGATACAGGAAGGTACAGAGCTCCAAACCAAAGGAATGAGCAGTCTATTCAATGAAATAATACGAGAAAACTTCCCAGACTTGAAGAATGAGACAGAATCCCAAATCCTAGAAGCCTACAGGACGCCGAATGTGCAAAATCATAAGAGATCAACACCTAGACACATTATAATGAAGATGCCCAACATACAGAATAAGGAGAGAATTTTAAAAGCTACAAGAGAAAGGAAGCACATTACATTTAGGGGTAAGCCAATCAGGATAACAGCTGATCTTTCAACACAGACTCTGAAAGCTAGAAGATCCTGGAATAACATATTTCAAACACTGAAAGAAAATGGGTTCCAACCAAGAATTGTGTATCCAGCGAAATTAAGCTTCAGGATGGAGGATGAAATTAAAACCTTCCACGATAAACAAAAGTTTAAAGAATTCGCAGCTAGAAAACCATCTCTTCAAAACATCCTCGCCAAAGCATTACAGGAAGAGGAAATGGAAAATAACAATGAAAACCAACAGTGGGAGGTAGGACAGTAAAGGGGGGGGAAATAATCAAAGAGGAAAACAAACCATGTTTAGTAACAGAAATAAACAAATATGGCTGGAAGAACAACCCATATCTCAATAATAACCCTAAATGTTAATGGCTTAAACTCACCAATTAAGAGACACAGGCTAGTAGAATGGATCACAAAACAAGACCCAACAATATGCTGCCTACAGGAGACGCATTTGATAGGAAAAGACATACATAGGCTGAAGGTGAAAGGTTGGGAAAAATCATATCACTCATATAGACTTCGGAAACAAGCAGGCGTGTCCATACTCATATCAAATAAAATAGATTTCAAGCCAAAGTTAATCAAAAGAGATAAAGAGGGACACTACATACTGCTTAAGGGAACCATACACCAACAAGACATAACAATCATAAATATTTATGCCCCAAACAATGGTGCAGCTATGTTCGTCAAACAAACTCTTCTCAAGTTCAAGAGTCTAATAGACCACCACACCATAATCATGGGAGACTTCAACACACCTCTCTCGCCACTGGACAGATCTTCCAAACAAAAGTTGAATAAGGAAACTATAGAACTCAATAACACTATTAATAACCTAGACCTAATTGACATATATAGAGTATACCACCCAACATCAAGCAGTTACACTTTTTTCTCAGCAGCACATGGATCCTTCTCAAAAATAGATCATATATTATGTCACAGGGCAACTCTTAGACAATATAAAGGAGTAGAGATAATACCATGCATCTTGTCTGATCATAATGGAATGAAACTGAAAATCAACGATAAAAGAAGGAAGGAAAAAGCATACATCACTTGGAGAATGAACAATAGGTTACTGAATGATCAATGGGTTATAGAAGACATCAAGAAGGAAATTAAAAAATTCTTAGAGATAAATGAAAACACAGACACAACATATCGGAATCTATGGGACACATTGAAAGCAGTTCTAAGAGGAAAATTCATTGCTTGGAGTTCATTCCTTAAAAAAAGAAAAAACCAACAAATAAATGATCTCATACTTCATCTCAAAATCCTTGAAAAAGAAGAGCAAAGCAACAGCAAAAGAAGTAGAAGGCAAGAAATAATTAAAATCAGAGCTGAAATTAATGAAATCGAAACAAAAGAAACAATTGAAAAAACTGACAAAACTAAAAGTTGGTTCTTTGAAAAAATAAACAAAATCGACAGACCCTTAGCGATGCTAGCGAAGAGAAGAAGAGAGAGAACTCAAATTACTAGCATACGGGATGAAAAAGGCAATATCACAACAGACACTTCAGAAATACAGAAGATAATCAAAAACTATTTTGAATCCTTATACTCCAATAAATTAGAAGATAGTGAAGGCATAGATAAATTTCTTAAATCATATGATCTGCCCAGATTGAGTCAGGAGGATATAGAAAACCTAAACAGACCAATATCAATTGAGGAAATAGAAGAAACCATAAAAAGACTACCAACTAAGAAAAGCCCAGGTCCGGATGGGTATACAGCAGAATTTTACAAAACCTTTAAAGAAGAACTAATACCAATACTTTTCAAGCTACTTCAGGAAATAGAAAAGGAGGGAGAACTTCCAAATTCATTCTATGAGGCCAACATCACCCTGATACCTAAACCAGACAAAGACACTTCAAAGAAAGAAAACTACAGACCAATATCTCTAATGAACCTAGATGCAAAAATCCTCAATAAAATTCTGGCGAATCGGATACAAAAACATATCAAAAAAATTGTACACCATGATCAAGTAGGATTCATCCCTGGGATGCAAGGCTGGTTCAATATACGGAAATCAATAAATGTTATTCACCACATCAATAGACTTAAAAATAAGAACCATATGATCATCTCGATAGATGCGGAAAAAGCATTCGACAAAGTACAGCATCCCTTTATGTTCAAAACTCTAGAAAAACTAGGGATAACAGGAACATACCTCAATATTGTAAAAGCAATCTATGCTAAGCCTCAGGCTAGCATCATTCTGAATGGAGAAAAACTGAAGGCATTCCCTCTAAAATCTGGAACAAGACAGGGATGCCCTCTCTCTCCACTTCTGTTCAACATAGTTCTCGAAACACTGGCCAGAGCAATTAGACAGACGAAAGAAATTAAAGGCATCAAAATAGGAAAAGAAGAACTTAAATTATCACTATTTGCAGATGATATGATTCTATACCTAGCAGACCCAAAAGGCTCTACAAAGAAACTATTAGAGCTAATAAATGAATTCAGCAAAGTGGCAGGATATAAAATCAACACGCATAAATCAAAGGCATTCCTGTATATCAGCGACAAATCCTCTGAAATGGAAATGAGGACAACCACTCCATTCAAAATATCTTCAAAAAAAATAAAATACTTGGGAATCAACCTAACAAAAGAGGTGAAAGACTTATACAATGAAAACTACAGAACCCTAAAGAGAGAAATAGAAGAAGATCTTAGAAGATGGAAAAATATACCCTGTTCATGGATAGGCAGAACTAACATCATCAAAATGGCGATATTACCAAAAGTTCTCTATAGGTTTAATGCAATGCCAATCAAAATCCCAACGGCATTTCTTGTAGAAATAGAGAAAGCAATCATGAAATTCATATGGAAAAATAAAAGACCCAGAATAGCAAAAACAATGCTAAGCAAGAAATGTGAATCAGGCGGTATAGCGATACCAGACTTCAAACTATACTACAGAGCAATAGTAACAAAAACAGCATGGTACTGGTACCAAAACAGGCGGGTGGACCAATGGTACAGAATAGAGGACACAGAAACCAATCCACAAAACTACAACTATCTTATATTTGATAAAGGGGCTAAAAGCATGCAATGGAGGAAGGATAGCATCTTCAACAAATGGTGCTGGGAAAACTGGAAATCCATATGCAACAAAATGAAACTGAATCCCTTTCTCTCGCCATGCACAAAAGTGAATTCAAAATGGATCAAGGAGCTTGATATCAAATCAGAGACGTGCCGTCTGATAGAAGAAAAAGTTGGCTACGATCTACAGTTGGTGGGGTCGGGCTCCAAATTCCTCAATAGGACACCCATAGCACAAAAGTTAATAACTAGAATCAACAAATGGGACTTACTCAAACTAAAAAGTTTTTTCTCAGCAAAAGAAACAATAAGAGAGGTAAATAGGGAGCCTACACCCTGGGAACAAATCTTTACTCCTCACACTTCAGATAGAGCCCTAATATCCAGAGTATACAAAGAACTCAAAAAATTAGACAATAAGATAACAAACAACCCAATCAACAAATGGGCCAAGGACCTGAACAGACACTTCTCAGAGGAGGACATACAGTCAATCAACAAGTACATGAAAAAATGCTCAACATCTCTAGCTGTCAGAGAAATGCAAATCAAAACCACCCTAAGATACCATCTCACTCCAGTAAGATTGGCAGCCATTAGGAAGTCAAACAACAACAAGTGCTGGCGAGGATGTGGGGAAAAGGGTACACTTGTACATTGCTGGTGGGACTGCAGATTGGTGCAGCCAATTTGGAAAGCAGTATGGAGATTTCTTGGAAAGCTGGGAATGGAGCCACCATTTGACCCAGCTATTCCCCTTCTTGGTCTATTCCCTAAAGACCTAAAAAGAGCATGCTACAGGGACACTGCTACATCGATGTTCATAGCAGCACAGTTCATAATAGCAAGACTGTGGAACCAACCTAGATACCCTTCAATAGACGAATGGATAAAAAAAATGTGGCATTTATACACAATGGAGTATTACTCTGCATTAAAAAATGACAAAATCATAGAATTTACAGGGAAATGGATGGCATTAGAGCAGATTATGCTAAGTGACGCTAGCCAATCCCTAAAAAACAAATGCCAAATGTCTTCTTTGATATAAGGAGAGTAACTAAGATCAGAGTAGGGACGAAGAGCAGGAGAAGAAGATTAACATTTAACAGGGATGAGAGGTGGGAGGGAAAGGGAGAGAGAAGGGAAATTGCATGGTAATGGAAGGAGACCCTCAGGGTTATACAGTGGAGGAGGTAGAGAGAGAGGAGGGGAGGGGAGGGGAGAGGTGGGGAAGGGGGAGGGTGGAGGATGGGAAAGGCAGCGGAGCACAACAGACACTAGTATGGCAATTTGTAAATCAATGGATGTGTAACTGATGTGATTCTGCAATCTGTGTATGGGGTGAAGGTGGGAGTTCATAACCCACTTGAATCAAAGTGTGGAATATGATATGTCAAGAAATTTGTAATGTTTTGAACAACCCACAATAAAAAATTAAAAAAAAAAAAAAGAAACAGTTTAAAAGCATATATTTTTCTCTTAGTGTATTCTTAGAAAATGCCACCACTTCTAAGTAGAGAGAAAGATTTTAAGGGTAATAAGGAAATAACAAAATCCCCTTGAGGTTATGTAAAGACACAACTTCCTTGTCCTGTGTGTCCTCTGTGCCACCCTATGCCAGCAAAGTCTTCTGGTTGTCTTTGTTTTGTGCTTCATGAGGACATACATGTGCTTTCCCCCTAAGGCAAGGGCTCTGGCATCAACGGTAGGTGAGTTTGTTCGTCTTGGATTCAACTTCAGCTGCTTAGGAATTTCCCAAACATTAAAATTGTCCATGAGTATTGTCCACTCATTAATATGTTGATACATATCTACTTCATGTGTCTGTGAAGGTTTTGGTCTGGCCAACAACTGGGAGAAGGGAGAATATAGGATATTACCTAGTAGGCAAAGGTTGATCATCTTTAACTTATCCTAAGGAACTATATCTTGGGACTTTGTCTTTCACACTTTTTAATATTATTTAAAATAAAATTTCACAAATTCATATTTCACTGTGGTTTTAGTCCAAGAATACTCTAATGATTTACTTTAAAGCTCTAAAATTTTTTATATGTAGAAATCCCTAACTTATGCCTATTTTTGGTCTCAGCAGCTAATTAAGTGATGTTATATAGGAAGCAGTTTACAGTGTCTCCTGGTGCTTTTCTTAGATTTTAACTAATAGCTCTGAATCCATTTTCCCAGAGATGAAACATTTTTTTCCCCTTAAATTTTTCATGATTCATGCATACTTGGAAGTTCATCTATTTGCCAAGTCCAGTGATCTCTTCCTTTCTCTTTGATGAGTTGACATCTCTGTACCTGGAAAACCTTAGGATAGCATAATCATCAACAAATTAAATGAAAGAGTTGTCTCAGCTGTGGGCATGGTGAGGGCAGCCTGTGGGTAGACTCCTCTCCAGGCACAAGATGGTATCAGGACACCACACCACAGGGAAAGCTGCTAGGGTAGTATAGTAGTCTGCTAGGGCTGTCATAACGAAGGTCACAGACTGTGTGGCTTAAACAAAGTTATTTTCTTACAATCCTGGTGGCCAGAGTCCAAGATCAAGCTATCATCAGGACTGGTTTCTTCTGAGTCCTCCCTCCTTGGCTTGTAGAGGGCTACCTTCCCTCTTTGTGTGTCTTTGTTCTACTCTCTTAAAAGAGCACTAGGCATATTGGATTTGGACCCATGCTCATGACTCATTTTTGTTTAACTATCTCTTAAAAGACCCTCTTTCTAAATATAGTCATATTCTGAGATTCTGGGGATTAGGTCTTTAATACACAATGGGCGAGGAAGAGCACACAATTCAGTTCCTAACAGGTGTCTATCAACTCCTCATATAGATGTCAGATTTCCAGCAACAGCAAAACTCCAAAACACTGCCTAAGTCTCTGCAGCCTGAGAATAAGGCAGATTATGAAGGCCCCTTTGTGTCAGGTGTTACAGGTCCCTCTCTGACTTCACAGACTCTTCATAACCCATGTAAACAAGATGCTTATCTGATTCCCCCAAAGCAGCACACCAGTGTGCAAAGTAACAGCAACCAGAAAAAAAAAAAAAAAAAAGACATATGCAGTAGGGCCAGATGTGCTGACCACAGCAGGAAGTACCTCCAGGGCTGAGAGGGCAGCAGGAGAACCTGAAAAGGGCAAAATGCTACTGTCAATTACCCTGTCACACAATGAGAGCAGATAATAACAATAACAGCTCCTGAGTTGTCAACATGACAACTCAGGAGCTGTTATTGTTATTAACAAAACTTATAATAGAAGACTGGAAACTTTCCCACTGAATATAGGTAAAATGGTCCGTGGCATTGAAGGAGATAATCTTCGATGATGAGAGTCACTCACCTATGCAAAGCTGAAACTTCCCAGTTTTGCTGAATAAGTGCTTCTTTCTGTATCTGACAGACAAGGTACTGCTTGGAAGTTATGTTTATTAGGTTTTTGTTGCAATGACCAAAATATCTGACAAATCAGATAAGGACAAATCAGGATGAAAAGTTTATTTTGGCTCGTGGTTTCAGAGGTTCAGTCTATGGGTGGCTGACTCCATTGCTCTAGACTCAAGATGAGGCCGAACATCATGGCAGAAGGGCACGGCTGAGGAAAGCTCCTCAGGTAGAAGCATCCTAGAATGAGAGAGTTGAGGTGGAAGGCGAGATTCGGAGGAAGAGCAGGGGACAAGATATAATCCCAAGGGCACTCCCCCAGAGACCTACTTCCTCCAGCCAGCCTACCTGCCCAGTACAATAGTCTCTTCAAATTATTAATCTATCAAGTGGATTAATCCACTGATTAGGACACAGCTCTCAAAATCTAATCATGAGCTTCTGAGGGACATCTCATATCTGAACCAAAACAGAAAAATCATGAAGACATTACTTAATCCCAGCTCTGAGGGCCAAGGCTTTCCTCTCATAATGATCATTAGATTTGTACTTAGTTCCCATAGAGATTTAACGAACAGTCACTGAAATTCACTAGCAATTGTCAAAGATTTTAATTTAAACCACATTCCTTGCAGTGCATGGTGAACTAATATTTCAGTGATTTCTGTAATGCTTTTATGGACAGTATGATTGTATAGCATTAAACTTTGTGTGCATGCATGTCAAAAGTAGTAATATATTTAGTAGAAACATTTTAAACACACCATGCTTTTTATATCCTTGTTTTGGCACACCAGGGCCTCAAAACTGCATGCGGTGGGCCGTTCTCTGCACCCCACAGCCCATGCCTGCTGTGTGCTCAGCCTCACCTTCCTCTGAAAAATCTCTTGGTTTGTATTTTGGGCTTCTGACCACTTTTAGTCTCACATCATAGTTATTTGTGAAACTGTTTTATCCATTTTACAGGATTGTGAGTTTAACTCCCATGGCTGCCTTCCACAGTAAATGTTAGCTGCTGTGTCAAATCCGGGGCACTCTATTGCTAACATTTTTCTAGCAAGAAAAGGTCTTACTATACCTATTCTTTTTTCCTCCTTGTTAATCCATTTGGTCCTTTGTGGTGCTGGTTGCAACGGCCTTCTGAGGTAACTCTCAGAACCCTTCCTTAAGCTCAAAAGAAATCACCCAGAATGCCTTGCTGGAGAGTGGGCACAGCTATGCTGTGCTAGTAGACCTTCTGGGTGGGTGAGGGCAAGGCCTGATGCCTAGTGTTTGCCAGTTGTGAATCACACTAAACATAAAGTTGGGGACAGAGGAACACAGCTGCCTCTTGCTACTTGAACAGACTTCGAAGGGCTCCATCCACCACAGATTCGAAGTTCAGGGTCAGTGGAAAAAGGCTATTATGCCTGAAACAGAGGAGCCAATGGAACCTTTCTTATCCTATACAAGGAAAACCTGTATTATGTATTCACAAAATTCTCTCATTTTCCAGGTTCACTTCCTTTTAGCCTTCCCTGACTAACTGCATAAGATGTTGACAAACCCTGAAATAGCTTTAAGGTCATGAGCCAAGAATCATGAATGGTTCAATTCTGAAGTTTCTTAAAGGGTTACTAATACCAGTGTAGTTCAAGACTCTTAGAATTAGCAGTAGGTAAGACTGACATTGAGGTTATAATCATTAACCCCAAATTAATTTTTTTTCCAAGAATTTGCTGAACTTCCTATCCCTTTGCACCACACATTCACTTCTAAGACACATGCCAAGGTGCTGTGACTCAGCAAAGAGGTATTAGTACCTCCCCTCCCCACCCTACCTTCTTTCCCCATCTCCACACATGGCAGTGAGCAGATTTTAAACCTCTTTCATCAGAGATTTTGTTTTACTCCATCTTCCAACCTGATGCTTTGTTCACAACATAGTCAAAACATATTGGTGAAATTAAATCTTACTTCTATAGTATATGAAAAAATACCTTTGTTTCCTCAAGACAGGTGTTCATAAATATTCATTGTATGACTGAATTTAAATGATTTCTAATTTACAAGAAACTTGTAGTTCTTAGAAAAACTGTTTTTCCTGCCTTAGACAATAGAGGTAGGTGTCTGGCTTGCTCTGCCTTTTCCTACTCAGAGCAGCAAGCATGTGATAGACCATCTTCACAAGTATGTTCTTCCCAAATGATCTCAGCTTTAAATATCTGACGTAGTTATGAAGCAAATATCAGCCATACTGGATTCTGGAACTTGAGGGGTAGGAAGACCTTGAGTCTTATTAAAAAAAAAAAAAGTCCACTAAAAAGTATATAGTTGAAAGAATAAAACAATAACAAATGTTAATTGAGGATAGAGGAACTGGACCCCTCATAAATGGCTGGTGGAAATGTGAAATGGCACATCCATTTTGGAAAACATTTGGCAGTTCCTAATAAGTTAAACTTGCCATGTGACACAGCAATTCTACTCCTAGATATCTAATCTACCCCAAATAAATGAAAACATGTTTCTATAAAGACATGTATAATTATGTTCATGGCTGGTTTATTCATAATAACCCCCAAATGAAAATAGGTCACATGTACATCAACTGGTGGGAAAAAATATGTTATGGTTTGTATATGAGGTGTACCCCCAAAACTCCTGTGTTATTACAGGAATGTTCAGAGGTGAAATGATTGGACTGTGAGAGCTATAACCTAACTAGTTTGAATGGACTGACTGGGTGGTAACTGTAGGTAGGTGGGGTGTGGCTGCAGGAGGTGGGCCACTGGGGGCATGTCCTAGAAGGGTTCATCTTCCCTACAGGACCCTTCCCTCCTCCCTCCAATTTGCTTCCTAGACACCATGAGGTGAGCTGCTTTCCTCTGCCCCACCCAGAGTGATGTCCTGCCTTACCTTGTGCCCAAAGCAATGGATTCCACTGTTACTGGATTGAGACCTCTGAAAACTTGAGACACAAATAAATGCTCCCTCTTCTGTTATTCTTCTTTTATTTTGGTCACAGCAACGCCAAGTTAACTAGCACACCATCCAATGAGATATTCTGCAGTAATACAAAGAAGTACTGATTCATGCTGCAATGTTGAAGAGCCTCAATAGCATTATGCTAATTAAAAGAAGCCAGACGCACACAAAACTACATATTGTATGATTCTAGTTATGTGAAATGTCCAGGAAAGGCAAATCTGTAATAGACAGAAAGCAGAGTAGTGATTGTTTTGGGGCTTGGGATAGCAACAGGAGTTGACTATAAATGGGTACAAGGGATCTTTGGGGGCTATGGGAAGTTGGAAAATTTTACACAACTACAAATTTATTAAAAATCATTAAATTTTATGTTTTAACATGGGTGAATTTTATGAGATGTTAATTGTACCTCACAACCTTTTAAAAAACAGCAAAACAGATAAGGTCTTTGATCAATTGTATTTAGCTGCAGATCGTCTTTGTCTGATTATGTATCCCAAAGGGGCTGCATGTCACCAAGCCATGTTTTTAAGTGAGCAGGTAAGGAAAGTGGCTCACTCTGGTGCTAGAGGAGGCAGGGGGTCAGAGCTAACAAATCAAAGGTGTATTGCCAGGTTTTTCTCCAGTTGTGGGCACAATAGTCACAGGGAAGTTCATGGCTCATTCACAGAGTTGAGCCTGTGCCCATCATACTTCCTGTCATGTAGCTGCGTCTGAGGGGACGTGTTCCTTTGAGTGGGTATGTGCTTCTGCTGCCACACAAATGCTGTTGTAGTGCACATAGGGAATGATACTACTGTGACCCCAGGAGACTGAGGACGCCTGGTTTGACAGGAACACATCTGACCTAAAAGGATGAGATTCTTTGCACCACTGATCTCTTCCCTACCAAAAGATAGCTCCTTTCTTCAGACTAAAAATAGAATAGGAAGCCCTCAGGGACCTGATATTTAACTTGGTTTTTTGATGTTGCCTGTAAAAAATATCCTGGAGCTTGCTCCAGAGCAGCCAAATGTAATGTGGCACTTCCCATGCAGCAACCAGCCAGGAGTTGGAGGAGTAGGAACTTTGGCAAGGAGCCTGTGATGTTCTTCCAGCCCCAGGGAGAAAACAATATACTATTTTTTGCATATCAATCTGGCAAAAATTATAATATACACACCATTCTGATTTGGAGCACTTAGAAAACAATGTGCCTAAGGGTCTCATCTGGGTGACATAATTTGCTTTCAACACTATCTCTAAAGACTGTTCTGCCCAGGTGGTCTCATTCTTTGATCCTGTCACTCCAGCTACTTTTTCATTTTCTTATCATTTGACTCCTTTGTCTGTACCTGATTTTTTGAAAAGGTACTCGCCTTTTTTGTTGTTTAATTTTTTTTTATTGAGGTAAGAGCACTTAACATGAGATCCATTCTTTTGACAAATTTTTGTGTACATGATGCGGTTTTGTTAACTATCCAGCACTATGTTATACACCTAATCTTTAGAGCTTATTCATGTTGCACAACTGAAACTTCTTACCCAGTAAGCAGTAGTTTCCCCATTTCCCCTCCCCCAAGCCCTGGGCAATGAACATTTTCCTTTCTGTTCCTGAGCTTGACTATTTCAGAGGCTTCGTGTAAATGAAATCATGGATGTTTGTCCTTCTGTCACTGGCTTATTTCCCTTTGCATAATGTCTTTCAGGTCCATCGCTCTGCCGCAAATGGTAAGATTTCCTTTTTTTAAATACTGAGCAATATTCCATTGTATGTATATACCATGTTTTCTTTATCCACTGATGGAAATTTAGGTTGTTTCTATAACTTGGTTATTACGAATAATGCTACAATGAATTCTTGAGTATGCAGATATGTCTTTAAGATCCTGATTTCAATTGTTTGGGTACATACACAGAAGTGGGATTGCCTGGATCCTATGGTAATTCTACTTTTAAAGTAGTGGGATTGCCTGTATCCTATGGTAATTCTACTTTTAAAGTTTTGACGAACTATCCAGACTGTTTTCTATAGCAGCTATACCATTATACATTCCCAGAAATAGTATACAGTGGTTCCAGTTTCTCTATATCTTCGTCACCACTTGTCTTTTTAAAAAATAATACATCTTTAAAAAATAACTCACCATGACAGATGTGAGGTGACATCTTATTGTGATTTTGATTTGCATTTCCCTGATGATTTATATTCACCCTTATATTATTCATACCTGGTGAGGCCTGGAATACAGCAGATGCTCTCTGAGTGTTTGTTGATTGAGTGAGTTAAGTACAAACAATGATCCTATGTGAGTTATTGGAGAGGAGAAGGAAGTGTTCTTGACAGAATAACACAAAGTCCCCAGGCTGGTAGAATGCCAAACCTTTTGTTTTTATGTTAGAAGGCTGCCACAAACTGGATGTGGTGGTGCATACCTGTAATCCCAGCTGCTCAGAAGGCTGAGGTAGGAGGATTTTGAGTTCAGAGCCAGCCTCAGAAACATAGTGAGGCACTGAGCAACTCAGTGAGACCCTGTCTCTAGATAAAATATTTTTTTTAAAAAGGGAGGAGATGTGGCTCAGTGGATAAGCACCCCTGGGTTCAATCCCTGGTACAAAAAGGTTGGGGAGTGTTGCTGCCACAAGTGGCTAGGACCTAGGGACTTGGAGTCACTTAAAGTTTACCACAACAAGAGATGTTTTTAGAAGGAGTGAAATTAAAACATTTAAACAATCTTCTTAAAATCATTATTGTCAATACTTGATGTTTTTGAGTGCTTGTATTATAGCTAAGTTTAGGATTGGTTTCTTTTCAATCCCTCCCAGACTTTAAGGCAAACCCCAAGAGTCTACCTCTTTAGTTGCCTTTGCTAAATCCCTGATTTATTGAAGTTTAAAAAAAAATTGTTTTCAATAGTATTTGTTTCCCCTTTCTTTTCTTTTTTCTTTTTCTTTCCTTTTTTTTTTTTTTTTTGGTACCAGGGGTTAAACCCAGGGGTCCTTAAACACTGAACCACATCCCCAGCCCTTTTTATTTAGAAACAGTCATTATTAAGTTTCTAAATTGCTGAGGCTGTTTTTGAACTTGCAATTCTCCTGCCTCAGCCTCCAGAGCTGCTAGAAATAACAGGCATGCACCACTGCATGCCCAATCCTTCTTCTTTTGAGTCCCCATAGACCTTTGCACTCTCCTGGTTCATTCTCCTTACTTTATTCCATCTCTGAGACATCTGTCCTGTCTCTATCTCATCCACCCTTCTCTCCACGGTAAGTTCTGTGAGCACAGCATCTTTGTTTCCTACACAGAAACAAACAGGTTCCAAACATTTGTTTACTTGGACCGAATAATCAAATCACTAGGTTGGCATCAATACTTTGTCAGGCAAGGGAGGCAACTCTGAAATGGCTTATTTTAAGTGCCATTTCATGCACTGCTTAAAATAGATCTTCTAGAAACTGATATCTATGCATATGTGTTTTGATTCAGTTTTAAAATAGAGAAACATTTTTTTCCTAAAAAACCTTCACCAACCTGGTAGATATAGAAAGAATATTTTCAGTTGACCATAATTATTAAAACAATGACTAATTCTGGGGAGTCGAAACTAGTAGAGAAACTCGACCTCTTTTTAAAATTGTTGCTATAAAGTATGTATAATTGATATTTTCAGCTTTTGAATAATATTTACAAGATGTTTTGCCCAGTATGACATATCTTGATTTAACATTATTCTATATGGTCAAGGCAATTTTTTTTTCAAGCTACCTGGACTTTGTTAGTTTCACTGTAAAAAATTTCAGTGGAAAACTTTCCTAATGTCTCTCTCATTCTCCTGTTACTAAGGGCATTTCTGGAAAGGGCATCTTGGGTTTTTTCTGTCTCCATTGGGCATAATGGGAGCAGCAACATTAATTGGGTAAAATTTATTTGAGCTAGATTCTGGTGTCGACTTTGGCAGTAAATAAATGAGTGGTCTGAGGGAACCTTCCTTTTTTTTTTTTTAATCTGAATCTATGTTATGAGGGGAGAAGGCATCATAATCTATGATCAGCAGCAGGTAGGATTTCCAACCCCTCCTCACTTGCCAAGATCCATGCTGAGAATTTGTGTTTCACTTCCTATTTTCCCCATGCATAAATATATCAGCCACTCTCAAAAGAAACCAGGACAAGTTTCTGGAGGTGAAGTGAGGACCAATCCAGGGTGGCAAGGCTTTTACCATGCTTGGGATGGGGAGTGGGAAGAAGAGACCTAAGCATGGGAAGGGGCAAACTACAGAAGAAATTTCAGTAAGAATGTATACTGCTGGCTGGGGATGTGGCTCAAGTGGTAGTGTGCTCGCCTGGCATGCGAGGGGAGCTGGGTTCAATCCTCAGCATCACATAAAAATAAAATAAAGATGTTGTGTCCACCGAAAACTAAAAAATAAATATTAAAAAATTCTCCCTCTCTCTCTCTCTCTCTCTCTCTCAAAAAAAAAAAAAAAAAGAAAAGAAAAGAAAAAGGGAATGAGGACAGAGGAAGGTAATTGGGCTAGGAAATCTGTGCCCAGGGCAATTGGATAATCCTAGCAGTTGTAGGATTTTTCAACAGGAAATTTGGATCCTTATATGATTTCCCGCCACACCCAATCCCCATATGCGCTAGGATTGCCTTCTAGCAGCCTCAGTAAAGTCAATTCTGCTTTAAAATGGACCTCCTTCACATTCAAGGGGAAGTAAATAATGCCAAACGAAGATTAGATTCTCTTGTTGGGAAAAGGCAGGAGTACGTTGGATAAAGCCCTCTCCCTGGCCTAGCTCACCAGCGGAGGTCCTGAGAATCGAGTTGGGTCCATGAAATCTTTTTCCCAGTTGGAGTCCACTAGATTCTGCTCTTCCAGGGGTTTGCCTCTGTTCTCGGCTCCAGGGGTGTATTCTAAGCACCCCTTCCCTAGACACGGCTGGACCCTAGACAGTGCTATTCATATCCTGCTTTCAACCTGGATGCAGTATCCTTTTAAACTGGGGGAAGAGAAAGATAGGAGGAGGAGGCAAATAGACAAGGTTCCACAGTAACTCCTGCTACTTTCTGAATTTGCTTGGGAAAGTTGGGCCTCCCTTCTTCTTTAACAGACTGAGATACAGAAGCCAACCAATAAACAGTGCCGGCAATGCTTGCCAGCCTGGGTGTGTCATGTGCCATGTTGAGAAGTGTGTACCATCCTTCTCCAGTTCTTTTAAAAACTTACCTGCCTCAACCCAATTGCTGTGTATAACCATAAGATAAAATTAAAAATAAATAAATAGAATATTTAAACAAAAACTACGAAAAAATAAATTTACCCACCTTGAATCTCTTTTCACCCCTAGCTAATAGCTGTGAAATCTTGACCTATCACCTCAACCTATCTATGCTAGTATTTAATTTTTTAAAGGCTTCTTCATGAAGCAGAGTGTTTAATATTTCTGTAAGCATTCTTTACTACAATCTTCTCCACAACTAGGATTTTTTCTTCTTTTAAAGAGAAAATTGTCCAAAGCGTTTTTAAAATGTCTCAAATAACTACAAAAAATCTAAGGGTTTTGTCTCCCCTGCTTATATAGTGCAGGGTCTTACATCTGAGATGCTTCTAGAAGACATTGTTTTATTTAGAGTTAGTGTGCTGTTGGGTGTTGTTAAACCTTGTATCACTTTAGTTTCATGCTGGGAAAACCACAGAAAAACTTCTCTTAGTTCTAAGTGCAAGAAGACTTTTGTTCTTTTCCTCCTCCTCCTCCTCCTCCTCCTCCTCCTTTTTCTTCTTCTTCTTCTTCGATGTAATGTGGTTCTTATAATAATCATGTTTTTATCTTGGCACAACTCAACTATAGTAATTGTAAACCCTAGAACTTGCCCTGCTATATGCACCAATTCTCATTAGTCTCATCTCTCTCTTTCTCTGCAGTTTGATTCTTCTTAACGCAGTGAAAATATTTCTCTTGCATCCTTATATTCTAGGTCGTGTTTTTTGAATTTTGAATTTGAACTGATTTTTGACTTCACAAAAAAGTTGCGTACAGAGAACAGAGAGTTCCTGTGTACTTTTCACCCAGCTTCCCTGATTTCTTTTAAATATTTTTTTTTAGTTGTAGTTGGACACAATACCTTTATTTTATTTATTTATTTTTATGTGGTGCTGAGGATCGAACCTAGCACCTTGCACGTGCTAGGTGAGTGCTCTACCGCTGAGCCACAACCCCAGCCCCACCCAGCTTCCCTTATTTTTCATTTTGCTCTGTTGAGTATATTTGTGAAGGTCACCTGAAGTTCTTTCTTGGAACAAGGCCCACAGTGTGTCTCGAATTTGAACACCCAGATGTTGTATTCCTCAGAACAAGTGAGTTGGAAATGACTAATGGAGACACCTCAAGCAGGGTGACACTGGAAAGATGAACTAGCTCAAAACTGAACTGACCCAGAATCTTCTGTTGATTTCTCAAGAGTAAATTGTCCACAGCAAATAGGAACTAAGGAACATGGTCCAAGGAAAATTAGCAATAGGATAATCTGGTTAAAATTCTGAATTGATTGACACTGAATTTTTAAAACATTAGCAGTTGTATTAATCATGGGGTTCAACTGTAACCTTTCATGAGGCTTTAAGCATTTTGTTCACACTTCAATTTTTCCACTACTTATATCTATAATAAATCTTAACTTATTTCTGACCAATAAATATTTGCTGAAATTATCCAAAGGTCTAACAGTAAATGCCTTGTATATAGAGTTTATGTAGTTAATTATAAAACATTATTATAGCATGATCCTATTTTGCAAAGGTCAGATGTGAATGTGTTCATATGTGTGTGTCTACATGAGTATACATATATGCATGTGTATATGTGTACGTGCATTAAAAAGACCTGGAAGGAAATAACTCAAGATTTCAACTGGATATGTGACTTATAATGTTCTTTTATTTTTGTAAATCTACATTTTCTATTTTTTATATTGTAAAACATTACTTTTATACTAAGGGAAAATTAATAATAATATTAATAGTAAGATAAAGCTTGTAAATATATAAAAATTCTTAGTTTTAATAGATTCCCCTATTAATTAATATTTAGGTTGTTTTAGTCCATCTGCTTCTGTTGGTTATTGAGATTGTTGCAAACATACATTATTGCTGTAGAATTCTTTTTTCTAATTTTTCAGTATTGTAAGGAGCAAAGAAGCAAAGAACATAAGTAATTGACAAAAAAGGGGGGGGATTAATTTTAAAAACCAAACAAAAATGCTTACAAAGCACAGAGAGCTGAAAGCTACCTTGTGATACAGATGCAGCAAAGTTGTCAACATTCAAATAATCACTGGCTGTGTTTATTCACTTCATGTAAGTATTATTTATTCCAATTGTTCTGTTGACCAAATCACACTTAAACTAAATTTTAAATTAAACTATACATACTTTTATATTTGGTCAAATTTTATTTGGTGAAATTTCTTTTAGCCAGATTATTTTCAGCCAAATTATCTGCTGTAGTTTGTGAAATTTGAAACATCTTGGCATTTCCAGTCAGGGCCTGATGTTCTGATGATTCATAAAAGTTCTGAAATGTGAAGCAAAAAGGATGCTTTCATCAGTCTTGGGGCCAGTCCACCTTCTGGAATGTGCTCACATACAGTATGATGAGTTACTCTATGTTCAGCAATATACTGCCCAGCACAGTAGACAAATACGGAAACAGGAGTGTGGTTCTGACAGAAGTTTGGTCAAATGGAAACTGGAACAAGAATAAGCCCTTCCCCCTGTGATTACTTTCTGAGACATGTACATTTGTGTGTAAAGAGCCTGAGGAGGGAGGGGCTTCCTGCTTTGACTGAGAGACTTTCCACCTGGTTCTAATTCAAGCAAAGAACACATTATAATCTCACTTAAATCCAAAGTAACTCTGAAACTCCTTACTAATGTGCTCCAAGAAGAAAATATTGGTTGCTGGGACATTCCTGCCACTTGATACCTCGACTGCAGCTTTTTAAAGGGTATCTGGCCTTTATGAAAAGCCACAGTCACCTCTGAACTCAACAGCCCTTCCTCTGAACATTTCCTTGGAATGAAATGTGCAGTCTTCACTCCTGTGGAGTCATTCAAGGGCTGTAACATGCTTCGACTCAACATCACACTTTTGTCTCCATTTATGTATTCACAGTTAAAAAGTTAGGTTTTCATTAAATGTCCCTGGTTAACATATGATTTTATCTTAAAACAATGTTTCACTTTTCTAAAAGTGATCTATTTCAGATCTAAACTAATTATAGACCCAGTCAAATCTAGAAAAGGTATTTTAAAAAATTAGAAACAGACAATTTCCATTTCTAGCACACACTGTAGGTTTCTTCCCAATCTCCACTTTTCTTCTCCTTTTTCCTAAGAGCCTTACAATGTGGTCCAGAATGAATACTAATTTGTCTAAATCTATCATGAGAATCCTGTACACCTAGTCAGAGGTTGGATCAGGAAAGGGCAATTCTGGGCAAATCAGCTGGGGAGTCTCTAGAAACCATATTCTTCTTCTCAAAGAGAAACGTGCAAGTTGTTGTTCTCTTTCCTTCCTGGGAACGCTGATGTATCTAGGGTGTGCCTCTGCAACCACTGCAGCTTATTGCCACCAGCTAGAGGATGAAGCCAACCACAGAAAAAGACAGCTGGTAGAATAACCCAGAACTAACACAAAACTGGAACTCCTATATCTAGATGACACTGAGAGACAATAAATTTCTTTATTTGAACCATGACCAGTCAAGGTTTGTCATTTATTTGCAGCTAAAACAATCCTAATAGCCAAGTATGCACTGAAGTCTGTGCTCTTTGCTCCTGAAACATTATGTCAGACATTTAGTTCTAGGAAACAGGCTTGTCTGATTTCCCAGCTCTAGGAAACAGGCTTATCTGATTTCCTTGTTCATGGTAGATTAGAAATAGCAAGTGAGAAATAGAGAAAGAGACAGGGAGGCAGTCATGGAAGGAGGAGACACAGAGACAGAAACTAGGGCACAAAATGTAGTATTGCAGGATTATTTAATGTTGGGGCAAACAAGTCTTCCCACTCTGTAGCCCTTTGTGGGTGTCAGAGTAAGTAGAGCTCGATGACTAATCCCCGGTGGCGGCTGTGTGTCGTCAAGAGAAGTTTGCTTTCTGTCTGTCTTAGAATGGGATGAGGCTGAATAATATTTAATAATATTTCTTCGTAAACAAGAAAAAGGTTAAATGATTAAAAGGATAAACTTATCTGAAAAGACACACAGAGAACGAGTTCACTCCCTGGCTAAGCTTAATAAATGAATGGTAAACACACACACACACACACACACACACACACACCTGTTAAAAAGTTTGCTAGAAAAAAAAAAGGGAAAGAGAAAAGAAAAGAAAATCGGGCAGTAGTTGGATGGCTACATAGAGAAGCTTTTCTCAGGGTCCCCCTGAGCAGTCCCCAGCAGAGAAGCAAAGCTGGTGAATGAGAACACGGTTTTGCTCTTCTACAAGTGACTTTATTTTGGTTCAGTGGCGCAGCAAAACTGCCTAAGTTGTTTCCTCAGAATCCTGCCAGTAGGAAGTAAATAAGCAGCTTGACTCTCTTTGTAGAAGGGCGTTGAGCACTCCTAATTAAAATGTAAATAATTCTCAGAGCCAACAGCTTGTAGACCAAAAAAAAAAAAAAAAGTACTGGAAAGATTGCAGACTGCCACGCAAAACAGGTTCCAAGTCTTTGCACAAACATGGAGCCTACCACTTGATGGCGTCACCTCGGTGAGAAATCACTCAAACCAAGTCATTTGCAATCATGTGCAGGAAGCCAGGTGGCTGCTGTACTCCACTGACGCCAGGGACTCAAATTGCAGGTGGCTTGTTTACCAAGGGTATGGCGAGTGCATGGACAACTCAAAACACAAGTGTTCAGATGAATTTATTGAGTTTGGGGCTTTTCTGCAATTGGCTGGCCAACTTCTGATCTGACATGCACAGCTCACATCCCATAGATTGGCAGACCATGCCAGCCTTGTCCTCCCAAGTCTCTCTAGCCGCCCTGCCAAGGCTCAGAAGTGAAAGATGAGCTGTCTGGGCAGGCACTCACCTACCGAGCATTGTTTTGGTATTAAAATCACCCTTTGTTTCAGAAGTACCTTGTAATTTAAAAAATATTTAAATAAAAAGGAGAAACCTAGCTGGGTGTGGTGGCAGTGCCCGTCTGTAATCCCAGCTCCTCAGAAGGCTGGGGCAGAGGATTCCAAGTTCAAAGCCAGTCTCAGCAATTTAGTGAGACCCTGTCACAAAGTTAAAAAAAAAACAAAAAAAAAACAGCTGGAGATGTGGATTAATGGTAAGCACCCCTGGGTTCAATCCCCAGTATCAAAAAGGAAAAACAAAGAGAAACCTAATACCTTTTCTATCCAGTTACTAACAAATTTATATGTGCCTTATATGTGTATACTTAAAATGAATAATAAATACTGCATTAACCTGAATACTAAATGAGGGGAATACATAAATAATTAAATAATTTTGCTAAGAATGAAACTTAAGACTATTTAGATTAGTGGTTTTCAATGGCTTTTTTTTTTCACACAAGAGTATTGAATCCACACAGATTGTGGTACCAGTAAATTATTAGCCAACATTTTGTTGGCATGGTCCTGAATTCAAAATTTATTTCATTTTATTATCATAACAGTATGGGCACAGATGGGTACATCTGTAACCCATTTTACAGATGGGGGAAATGAGGCTTAGAGCTGTAGTTTGCCTGGGGACACAGAAGGAGAAAATGCTTGGGTCACCAGTAAAACATTAATTTTTTCTGATGGGAAAGCCTTAATCACTGCATAGTTATGGACGACAGCCATGCTGAAGTTTTCCAAGATCTTCTTTTTTAAAAGACTGGGACTTGAGATTCTCTCGCCTGAATTCTGATATGTTGTTTTGAGGGATGAAGAAGGCAAGAATCACACATGGAGACTGTGGGAAATTATGTAAGTTTCTGAAGCATCTCACGTGTCTTCAAGAGCAAAGGGAACAGAGAGAACTGATTTTAGAGGTGCTTCTTTAAGGCAACCCTTTTGCAGCTGAGTTAGTCCAACATTATGGTGTTCTCTCATTCTCAATACCTTTTTTTCATCTTCTCCTGATTCTTACTTGATTTTTTTTTCAGGATGATTAAAAAACTGATTTAAACTTTTTGACCCTGTAGAATTGGCATTGTGTGGTACATTTTTTTTTGTTCATACAGTTTTTCTTAAAAGGCCCCACTTCCTTCTTGATTATCTGGTTGGGGTTCACAAGATATGTTAAGGATTGACTTTGGTATTGTCCAGATGGGTCCTACCTACACAGCATTTTGGATATATAAGAGAGTTCATACACTTGTATTTTAGAGTACTGTTTTTAACTATTAATTAAAATGAACATATATGTCCTTTTTTAACTTGTATGTTGTATATATACATATATGTATATTTATGCACTCTGCAGATGTTGCATATTACAAAATATATGCTCAAAGTTCTAGCAATATGTGTTTTCTGAAATAAAGTATTAAATAACAAGAAGCATATAAAGATGAAGTGAAAATTTTCAGAAATTTTACTGCTATAATCATTTTTAAAAGCGAAGTGTCTGATCGTCATATTTTAGGGTGACTATTTTGTGAATGTTTCTGACTCTGTTCTCCCACTTTGGTGTGATCCCCTCTTTCTTTTGTATTGTTCCTGCTGAGTTCACTTTGATTTCACCCCCAGGAGTTTCTCCTCTGTTCTAGAAGACAGCTGCTGTTCTCAAATCTACCACAAACAATCCTCAGCTCATGGTGGTTCAACTTACAATTTTTTCACTTTATTATGGTGAGAAAGCATCTTAGCAATTTGGGCTATGCTACTGTCTTGTGATGCCGAGTGGTGAGCCACAGCTCCCAGCCAGCCATGGGATCACAGTGTAACATGCCAAG
This sequence comes from Marmota monax, assembly GCF_021218885.2. Taxonomy (NCBI): domain Eukaryota; kingdom Metazoa; phylum Chordata; class Mammalia; order Rodentia; family Sciuridae; genus Marmota; species Marmota monax. The sequence continues at coordinate 24,432,391 of NW_026692781.1, forward strand.
CCCTGCAGTGGGCAATGTTGTTAAGCGGTGATGGTAGGTAAGTTAGGTGGATTAAATGCATTTTCAATTTACACTAGTTTCAACTTACAATGAATTTACCTAGACACAATCCCATCGTAAGTTGGGAGGCATCTGAATTTTTGGATTGTTTTGTCTCTCATCCTTCAGACACCCAGTTGCTTCCTGTGCACCCTCTGTATGGGACACTGGTTAGCCATCACCTACTCTCATATCTTGGTTTACAGGCATATCTTGCACCCAGTTTGGTTGCATATATCGTCCATGGGTTTTTAGTTTTTCTATCTAGTATGTTTTTGTGTAAAAATACAGAAAGATTAAAAAGCAGTGTCACTGCTTCATCTTCACGGAGTCCCCCTCTAATCTCAGTCTTCCTACTATGAATAACAAGAGCTAGTTACAGAACAAGACCCACGGTCTACTTAATTGGCCCCAGACTAAGAAATAATATCCTACATAAGATAATGTTGGACAACATTGGCTATATAATGGCAACATCTTGGAACTAAAAAAAAAAAAAATGCTCATTCCTGGGTCTTTATTTCCAAGAGTCTCTGATTTAATTGGTCTTGGGTGGTTTGCTCCAAGATGATTTGATGTGTAGCTAAGGTTGACAACCACTAATATGAAGAAAAAGAAAACATTTACTAACACATTTCTATTGAGAATAAGCCAGTTACTCTCTTTTCAATCTGCCCATGAGTGTAGTCCCTTCCCCCATTCTTATTCCATATGGCTTGGGTGAATTTGACCCATTCCAAGCAACTGGAGTAATCAAGCCAATCAGGATGCTCCATTCTTGTCTAAGGACAGACACATGGTCTTGCTGAACCAATGAAAAATTTCCCCATGATATTTAAGTTTTATATAAAAGAGTCATTCGGTTTTCACAGAAATTGTGAGCTTCAAGAACATATAAACCTAAAACTCCCTTTTGCCATCTTCACCCTCCAAATGAGGAGAATCTGAGAAGCAAGCCTAGAGAAGAAAATATTGTTGAGAGAGGGAAAGGGTAGGAAAGGGTTTTGATAAAACTGCTGATGGGCTTTGTAGAATTCCAAAACATAATATTTCTTTTCCTCTAAGTTCAGAACAAATTTAGAGGGAGATGCAGAAGTAATTGGAGGAAAAAAATAGTTTCATTACTGAGAAGCTGATTGAGCTCATGGCTTTTGACTGTTGCCCAAAAGACTAACACTCTATTTAGTTCATCTGATTTGCATCCAACATGGCAGCCATCTTTTGGATCTCACCCTCCATTGCAGCGTGCTTAGCTCAAGGCAGGAGAGAAGAATGGAAGACAAACAATCTGATCAGATGTAATGGAAGGTGCCAGAGGAGCTGAATCATGCCCATATGCCAGTTCCTTTCTTGGATTCCCCAGTTGGATGACTTTCTCCCAAACTATGACTTATGGTTTGGTGAGCCGGGCTTCTAACCCCTTCTGCACCAATGTATTAGAGGACCCAGATCATACCTCCTGCTCTTTGGAGAAATGAATGAAGAGTCTAAGAGAGGAGGTGAGGGTTCTCCTCAAGTTTGCTCATCTAGAGAGAGAAATTGAGGATTAAGGGTTCCCCATTTACTATTGTTTTAGTTACATCCAGCTACATATGAAGCCAGCTACACTCCTCAATTTCCAGTACATTTTTTTTCTTTATGTAAACTAGTTTTACTTAGGTTTTTGTCACTTATAAATCTCAAGTCTTGATTAATTCATCAGTTAGTTTTCTTGTGCTTCATTTAATTAATGTCAAGAGACATGCCTCCAGTGGTTATAAGGGAATATTTTTTTTTCTTGTGCCATATTAGGCTTTGAGTGCATATTAGGTTTATTGGGTTGGTTTGGGTATGATTGTCCTTTTGGGGTCTTCAAAACATAGCCTTATCCACAGGTCTTCTGCTGCTTTATCACCCCGCCCTCCGGCCTGTGGTGGCAAGTTTCATCCATAATGATCTTGGTATGCTGCACCAGCCCTTCCAGTCCTCACCCCTGCCCACACTTTTTGTAAACAAGTCCTTTGATTAACCTCCTCGAGTTATTCTACTTTAGAACTTTAAGTGTAGCATTTTTTTCCCAGTGGCCCCTGACTGATAGTGGATCAGTCATTCCAGTACATTGACGTAGTCATATCTTACTGGCATTAAAATGTCCTCAGAAGTTCTGACCTACGTACTATACAAAAATCAAAACATTTGAATATTTTACCCAAGCTCCCTACCCCAAATAAGTACAATGTTCAGCTTCTGTTTGAGAGAAACTAAGCTTAAAAAACAAATAAACAAACACTTTTTTTTCCCCCTGATCGGGTGACTAAGAACAATAAAACGTGAACACCTAGAAGAAAAGAAGTATTTTTCGTCTTAGAATTCTCCAAGTGGTGAGAAGATATTAACAATTTTATTTAGTCAACTTATACTATAAACAGGGTTTTAAATTATGAAAAAAGGAGTTTGAGAATAAAATTTTTTGAGGAAGGAGGCAGAATGTACTATGGACTTGTGTGTTCAATTCTCAGCTGAGTGTCTTATTTCTTTCTACTACCCCATCCCTTCTTTGACCAAAGTGAAATTCCTAATGTCCATTTTTTTCCTCATTGCCTAGCTACTAACTTTATTCCATATTAAAAGAGCACCAACCATAACTGAGACTGCTGTTTGGCGGGCATTTTAAATGATACTGAGATGCTGTTAAAGTGTAAATGAGTCCACCGCTAATGCTACATCCCCAAATAACCATTGGGAAAATGTAATGAGAAAAAGAGACACCCCATTCACAATAGAACTAAAGGGCATACAATATTTATGAGTAGCTTTAACAAGAAGTGTGCGGACCCAAATGAAGACAATTATGTAACTTTACTGGGAGAATAAAGAAGATGAACGATGATAATGAAAGTCAGCACATCTGCATCTTTTGTGCTGGACTCTGGGCTCAGAAATAGAGAAGCAGCGCTGACTTGGCCTGACCAGGACTTGGGCAATAAACTTTTCTGTGCTTCAGTTTCTACATCTACAAAAGTGGGAAAGAGACAATACATACTTTATAGGATTGTGGTGAGATTTAAGTAAGTCACTACAAAATGCTTAGAATAGTGCCTCCAAGTAGCAAGTACCCAGTGTATTTTGATTATTTTCACTATTTCTTGCAACAATCCCAGATGCAGGCACCCTTATAGCGATCATGTTACAGAAGAAGAAACTGATTATCAGAGAAGATAGTGGCTTTCCTAATGCCATCCAGCATGTAAGTGACCGGGATTCCTAAGAGGACCTGTGCAACTCAAGAGCTATTCTTACCTCTTTTAAATGAGAAAGTAATACTATTTGTTTTGACATTTTGCGGAGTAATTTTATTGTTCGTCTGAAAGAATAAACAAGAAAAGTTCTTTAAAAAATAGACAAATAGGAGATAAGTCATACATGATGCAGCAAAATTACAAACATTTCTATACTGAAATAGAAGATAAGGTGATCAATTATCTTGACTGTGGTGGTGGTTACACAATTGTAATCCTCATCAAAATTCTTAAAACTTTACATTAAAAAAGGGGTAAATTAATGTGTAAAAATTATACTGTAATATAACTTGAGAAAAAAATAACTAATTAAAAAGGTTTATAATCAACTAGGTGGAAATGTACACGGATATGACTGTTTATATGTTTGCTATAGCACTGACTAACGCTAGACAACTATACAACTTGTGGCCTAGCAATTCCAATCCTGAGAAATGAATGCTTGTCTCTGCCAAATAACATGTAAACCATGTTCCCAGCCACCTTATTCATAATAGCTTCAAGTTACAGACAACCCAAACTTCCATCAGTGATTGAATGGGTTGATAAGTGGTGGGTATACTAACACAATGGCAAGTCACACAGCAATGAAAAAGAATGAACTATATATGTAACATGGATGAATTTTCCAAGCATAATGTTAAATGAAAGAATCTTGACCCAAAAAAGCACATGTAGGATGTTTCTATTTATAAAAAAAGTGTTAAACAGGCTAAACTTGTCTACGATGATAGAAATTAGAAAAGAGGTTACTTGGGAGTGGTTACTGCCAACTGGGAGGAGGCACAGGGAGCCTTCAGTGATGAAAATATTCTATATCTCAGTCTGGGAGTTGATTATATGGGTGTGTATGCGTGTAAAAATTTGTTGGGCTATAATACTTAAAATCTGTACACTTTCCTATATGTAAATTACGCATAAAAAGGAACTAATCTGAATTACTGGAAGGGCAAAGAACTTGAAATCACAAAAGAAGAAATCAGCTCACTTAACTATTATAGACACATAGTCACATATGCCATGCAGGAATCAGGTGAATGCAAATGAAAAGTCTATTTAAAATTATAATACCTGTAGTTGAGGAAGAAGATGTTATGAGGAAGAGGCAGAAATGAAGATTTGTGGGCCAATGATTATCAATGAAGCTCTTGAACATGGAACCAGAAAAGGAATTGGGGGAGAGTAGAATAGGAGGAGGAAGTAGCCCAGCAAGGATGCAATTATAGGCAAAGTTTTATTCTCAGCATCACTGAGTGGGAGGTCTGGGGTGTAATTGATACTGTAGAGTTTATTCTGCCTCAAGGAGGTCATCTGGGCTTTCATACTTCTCTACTACCCAGGGGCTGGCCATCTGCTGTCCTGGGACGAGGGGAGGGACACCAACTCTCCTGCACCTACTTCTGGCTCTCAGTGCATCCTGCCTTAGGATATCCTGTAGCCCACAGGTAGTTCTTTGAAGAAGGGGATTGAACAGTTAGGTTAGGAGCTGAGTGTGCAGAGCTGGAGAATGGGCTCCCAGAAGCAATAAAGGGGATTCAGGGAATGCAGAGGTGTCTACAACAATTGTTTTAATGCAAAACTGAACATTAATAACCCAAAGGCGTCAAATTACATGGGATTGGAATGACCAGTGATGACTGTTGAGCAAGTGGAGAAATAAAGTCAGGAACAAATCACCATCTTTGCTCCAAAAGACTAGGTCTTTCCAGTAACTTTCCCATACATTTTATGTAAAATAAATGCTTTGTTTCTAAGTTTAGCAGAAGGGAGATGTGGGAGATTTATAAGCAAAGAGGTGACTGGTGGATTTGTTCAGGAGACATTCAGATCCTATTTAAATCTTAGAATCTGATGAGTCATGTCTGTGTCACAGAGAAGCATTTGGGTTATGAAACAGTGAATGTGTTCTTTCTGGCAGGCCTATCTGGTTGCCCTCCATTCTTGTCCTGCCTTACACAGTCATACACAGTCCCTTCTTTGCTACAGTACTTTGGACTTTTTTGCATTTGATTTTTAAATCTAATGAGGTAGCAGTGTCAACTATCTTTAGATGAGAAAACGGAGGCCAGATAGGTTAAATTCTTGCTTCTCAAATTTAGCATCACATCACAATCACTTGCAGAAATTTTATAAACTACTATTGGGAATGCTTGTATAAAAGGACTCATTCCTGTTTTTTTTTTTAAAGTTCCCGAGGTGATCCTGAAGTACAGCCATATTTGGGAATAGAGGGATTAAGTGGCATTTCTAGGATCTTGAAGAAAACAGTCACTCCTAAGGCATAAATTTATTTTTCATTCATCTGCCTAGTTATTGAGCATTTCCTTTATGACAAAGATTCTAGTGCAACAGTGAAAAGATAGTCATAATCCCCTTGGCCTCATAAAAGATTATAGTCTGGAGAGGGATGGGTGTCAAGTGAGGGAACCAGGTTCAGACTGTTTGTACAACATCATTCATGTTGTTTCTGCAGACAAAGCATGTGGTGAACTTGAGGGTGAGACAGAATTAAACTAATAATTCCCAAGGCAACCAAACCTCATGAGAGTTTCAGTGTATTTGGGGAATGATAACACCCACATCTTCATGTACATCTTTACAGGCAAGAAAGTCATTGGGCATTTTGGGGCACTAGCACTGTCCTATGAAGACAATCAAAACTGCTAACTGGTTATATGTATCAAATGCTCTCTTTTATTAAAACATTAAGGAAGCCCATGGGGAGGCTGACATACAGAGGAGTTCCTGACCTTTTGGTTTCAAATTCCACAAGACAGATTAAACTCTTTACTGTGAGATTCTCTTATAGTTAGCTAAACCAAAGACAATCCTGCAGAGAACTTGCCTAGGGTCCAGACAGAGACACAATTCATCCTTTGTTTTCCTTCCTCTTGTGATTCAATAGAGAAGTAGGGGAAGGCTTTTTTTTCCTCCTCAGATAAAACAGACATACATACAGCATTTGGCGAGGGTGAACACATGGATTTTAAGATCTAAAGGCCTTTGGTGAGTGTTCTTCAAAAGCAAGTGTAAGCTATCAGTCTCAGTCTTGCAGCCCATGACAGAGTAAAGGCTTTGCTGGAGCAGGACTGAGTCAGCAGCCACTCCATAGAGAATCCAGGAAAGAGATATGGGGACCCAGTTTCTAGCATGCTTTCCTATACAAAACTATTACCAACACACTCATATACACACACACTGTTTGCTTCATTAAGTTGGGTTCTTTACTTGTTTAAAAATACAACCAGTTATTCAGGAGGCTGAGGCAAGAGGTTCACAAGTTCAAGGCTAGCCTCAGGAATTTAGCAAGGCCCTCAGCGATTTAGCAAGACCCAGGTCTCTAAATAAATAAATAAGGAGCTGGGGGTGTAAGTCCTTTGTAAAGTAACCCTGGGTTTAACCTTTAATCCCAAGACCAAATATATATATATAATACAATATTATATATTGTTTATAACTACTTCTTTTTAAATTATTTATTTATTTATTTTAGTTGTAGATGGACACAATACCTTTATTTTATTTATTTATTTTTCTGTGGTGCTGAGGATCAAACTCAGTGCCTCACACATGCTAGGCAAGTGCTCTACCACTGAGCCACAACTGCAGCCCCTATACATAATCAACTTCATCAGAGAAATTCTTCAAAGGATGCTTAGCATATTTTAAGCAAATCTCAAGATTATTATGAAGAACAATTTAGTCTTTCTAAATATACTATTGGTATTTTCTCTTGCCTTTCTGATCATTGAATCATTGTGTCATCTTTTATCTTTTTTTCATGTTTTTGAGTTCATCAAATGCTTGTATTGACCATGCTAACTTCCTCATATTCTTGTTTTGTATCTTTCTCCTTATATCATTATAATCTCATATTTAAATTTTTTTTAGTTGTAGTTGGACACAGTACCTTTATTTTATTTATTTTTTTATGTGGTGCTGAAGCTCGAACCCAGGGCCTCGCAAGTGCTAGGCAAGTGCTCTACACTGAGCCACAACCCCAGCCCTGTAATCTCATATTTTTTGAAGAGCGAGGAATGGTACTAATAGTGAAGGCAGTTAATTTTAATGGTTTGAATATGTCCCCCAAAGGTCATGTGTTGGGGACTTAATTCCCAATATGACAGTGTTGGGAGGTGAGGTCTAATGAGAGGTAAATATGTCATGAGGCATCCACCCTTGTGGGTAGACTAATGCCAATATTAAGGAAGTGGGTTTCTTATGAAAGGATGGGTTCAGCCCCCTTTTATTCTATTGTCTGCTCCTTGCCATTCTGCCATGTAATGACACAGCAAGAAAGCCCTAGCTAGAAGCCAACCTCTGGATCTTGGACTTTCCAGCATCCAGAACCATGAGCCAATACATTTCTGTCCGCTATAAATTAACCTAGTTCCAAGTATTCTGTTATAGCAGCACACAAGGATTAAGACATTAAGTTTTGGATTTCACAGTGTTTCCCTGAAGATAGCATAATGTCAACAAAGCAAGTAATTAAACTGAGTAGGTGCTGACTGTGGATGAAGGGCATGTCAAGTTGTTAACACAGCAAGTCATTAAGCAAAGTGACTACTAAACTCAATAAAGCAAGACTTGCCCCTGGATAAGCTGCCCTGGGATAATGCAGAGTTGATTATGGTAGTCCAACTTTCAACCAGGAAAAAAGGTTGGAGACAAAAGATAGCAATAACAACCTTTCAGAATTGAAAAGTTGGAGGATACTTCAAAAAATGGTCAGTTGGCTGCAAGCGCTACCTTTAAAGATATTATTGACTGACCCTTCTGGGCTATATGTCTATCCATTCTATAATCAAAATAGATATGCAGCTTACTTGTGAAATAACTTATTCCAATGTTTAATGCTTCTAAATAGTTCTTTCTGCATTCCAATGAAGATTCTCCCAAATGTAAGATCATTTTTCTTTGGTGAAACTATCTGGCTTCATGAAAATAACTGCTTATCACTTTTCTCTTTAAGGGATTTAACACACAAACTCTGGAGCCAGACTGCCTAAAGTGTGAACCCCATTGCAAGCACTTGGACTCTCAACTTCTAGGCCACTTTCTTAATCTGCCTGAGTTTCCTCATTGATAAAATGGAAGTGCTACCAGGTAGCTACCTCAGGGAGTTATTGTGAGAAATAAATGGGATAATGTATTTCAAATTCTTTCTTACTACTGATGGGTGAAAGGCTCTCAGAATGGCAATAATAACAATTATTGTTATTCAATACTTCCTATATTTGAAGGTGGTATTTGAACGAATCTTATGCTCTTCTACTGAGCATTAAACAATTCAAATTTCCTTTGAAAATTTCAAAGTCTTCTCATTTTTCCTTCTGACTGATCATTAGGTTATTTAATGTAACAATTGATAACCATATATGCTTAAAAAAACTAAGAAATTTACTTTTTACAGTATTTTTAATGATAATGACCTTGAATCATCATAAGAAAAGTTGCATAATATTCAAAATACCGATTTTGAGGAATATTTCAGCTAAATATTATTTTTTCTTTGAAAATCAACTTTAAAAGGGATAATCAACTGGGAGCATAGCTCAGTGGTAAAGTGCTTGGCTAACATTCATGAAGCCCTGGGTTTGATTGCCAGCACTGCAAAATAAACGAATAAATCGAAAATAGAAAATTAAAACGGACAGTCAGCAATTAAGCATGTCCTGAGAATATAGTGGTGAGAAATAACAGATGCATTCTTTGTTAAGAAAGGCAGATATTAATCAAATAGTCATAAAAATGGAGAGCCTAATTAATAAGCGAGATAAAGAAATGAAGCATGTTTCTATATGAGTATACTAAAAACAGACACTGACCTTCATCAGGCTTCCCTGAAGAAAGGACACTTAACCAAGACCTACGGAATGAGTAAGCAATACCAGGGCCAACTGGAGGGGCAGTTAGGCTGTTGGGAGCAGCTGTTAGGTTGGAGCTCTTTTACCTGAAGGGTCCTTTGCAGTAGGGGGTAGAAAGTGGGGGGCTGGGGGTGGAGAGCATCAGAGAAAAGATCAAAACCAAGAATTCTTGGCTGGGAGGTGCCACAGTGCAGAAAGTCAGAGAGGGAGCACCACAATCCCTGCAGGTCATATAAACCTTGCTAAGGATGGTCTGTCTTCTGGGAAACAACTGAAGGTTTAAAGCAGATCACGTAGAACAAGATCCAGCTTGCACTTTGGAAAGATGCAATGACTGCAGTGTGGGGAATGGACAGGTAAGAGGCTGAAAGTGTTGCAGGACAATTATCTAGGACTGAAGAAGTCTAGGGGTGAGGACTGTGTGCTTGCACTAGGTCTTTACAGTAGGGAAGGAGGGAAGTGGACGCATACCGTAAATATTCACAGGTAGCACTTGGGCTGGGAAGAAGGTGCTTGAATGACTCCAAAGTTTCTGGAATGAATAATTGAAAAGATGAGGCAGCACTTACTAAGACAGTGCCCATTGCAGGAGAACACTGTAGCACTCATAGTTTGTAAGGTAGGTTAAAAATTTTGTTTTAGACATGCTGAGTTTCACATAATTAGAAGGTTCCAGCTGATTACTGGTGAGCATGCATGGAATCCAAACAAAAAACAATGGAAAGTCCTGATGGACATGTTTTCCAAATGATGGCTATCATATTTTTTTTAGTGACTGCATTTGTGTTTACCAGATTTAGAATCCCTTTCTATAATAGGACAAGCTCCACAAACTATAACATAGATAATAGCTTAGCATCTGCGGAAGCTCAGTTAAAGCTGTCAGATTGAACATAAGCATTCAAATCTCTTCGCTCCTGAACCCAGCCAAGAGAACAATAAAATGATTTTGAACAAGACATAAATGCACAAGGACAAAGGGAATGAGATAGAAGACAACAGCAATAAAATTTTAGAAAATGGAAAGCAGATAGATGAGTAGTAACTCAATTAGGACACCCAAGAAACTGAATCTTAAACTTGTGGAGAGGCAGCCCAACTTAGCAATGTACAGATCTAAAAAATTGGAGCATCAGGTACCTTAGGAACTAGGAACTAAGTAGAACTTAGGTGCCTAAGTAGGGATTTGGCACAGAGTCTTTGAAAAAAGCTGGTAGATCCCTAACTCACCACACCTCTTTTACAGGTAGCAGAATGACTCTCTGTCTCATTCTGCTGACAATAACAAAGGGACTCTGGATTGGTGTAATGGGAAAGGTTGAGGACTATGACACTAAGACTAGGGAGGCTGATTTATCCTGAGGTAGGGAGGGGGAGAAAGGGAGGAATAAATGAATTTGATATAGGGCAGAAGGGTGGGAGGGGAAGGGAGGGGACATGGGGATAGAAATGATGGCGAATGAGTTAGACATCATTACCTTAAGTACATGTATGAAGACATGAATTGGTGTGAATATACTTTGTATACAACCAGAGATATGAAAAATAGTGCTCTATACGTGTAATATGAATTATAATGCATTCCGCTGTCATATATAAAAATTTTTTTAAAAATAAACAAATTAAAGAGTGTTTGTAATCCCAGCAACTCAGGAGGCTGAGACAGAGGATTGCGAGTTCAAAGGCAGCCTCAGCAAAAAACAAGGCACTAAACAACACAGTGCAACCCTTTCTCTAAATAGAATAAATGACTGGGGATGTGGCTCAGTGGTCAAGTGACCCTGAGTTCAATCTCACCCTCCACACCAAAAAAAAAAAAAAAAAAAAAAGTGTTTATAAATCATGCACCAAGATTTCCTCCACTTTCTTCCTTCACTTGAGTCCTAGAACACTGTTAGCCAGGCTTGCACCTTCTTGGCAGAAGGCTGGAAGTGTTCTCTGGGAAGTCTTATCAGCCTGAGAGAAAAGACACTGGCCCAGTATGTTGACCTGTGTCACATCATCCCAAAGCAAACCCAGTGGAGAGCCACCTTCTCTTCTCAATGGCCCATTCTTGAAATAAAACTGGACAGCTGGGGATGGCTAGATATTTGAGGGGAAAAGCCTATTAATGAAAGAGAGAAAAAACAAACAGAAGAAGGCAACTTGAAGGGAATACACTCTGCCAAAAGAAAACTTTAAAAAAACAAACTATCTTGTCTTCAGAGAGCTAAGAGAAGATATGAAATAATAACAGGATTATCTATAAAAAGAATATTCAGTATGCTCAAAGAAAACCTAGACATTAAAAATATGACATTAGAAATGAGAAATTTGATATTAGTCCTAAAACATAAAGTTAAGGAAGTCTCCTAGGACAAAGAGTAGAAAGACTAATATAAGGATGTAGGAGAGCTAGGATATTATGATTGTAGGAGCAATCCAGGAGTCCAACATCCAAGAAAGGTTACTAAGAAAAAAAGAGCAGATGACAGGGAACAAAGAAATGAAAATATTTTATGATTTCAGTTTCCAGGTTAAGTGGCCCATCAACTGCTCCAAACCATGGATAAAAACAGATGTTCATCCAAGAATACCATATTAAGACTTTCATTAATATATTCCTATCCTATATAATGAAAACCACAGCATGATCATATTGAGAGAATGGGCTCAGGATGGGAGTGAGGAATGAGAAAGAAGGATGGCTAACTCCTCACTCTCTAGAGTTACATGACAAGGGAAACCACACAAAGTAACAATTAAAACACATTATTCTGGGGCACAGTGGCACAATCCTATAATCCTGGGGCCTGGGGAGGCTGAGGTAGGAGGATCATAATTTCAAAGCCAGCCTCAGCAATTGAATGAAGCCCTAAGCAACTAAGTGAGACCCTGCCTCTAAATAAAAAAATACATAAAAGGACTGGGGATGTTGCTCAGTGGTTAAGTACCCCTGGATTCAATCCCTGGTACCAAAAAACAAACAAACAAACATTATTCAGTAAAACAGAGGGAAATACCTTATTAAGCAACCCGGAGTGGGCTTGAATGGAGTATGAAAGAGTTGCCTCTAGTGAATGAAAAGTAGGTTGTTTTCAAAACAAACCTTGTAGATCTGATTCTTTAAATTATATGTATGTGTAATGTCAGTAAAATAAAATATAACTGCAAAATCAGGCTCTGGAGGTGTACTGCTGTCATACATATCCAATGCCTAACACTAATTTGTATGTTATTTAACTTCTTGAGCATCAGTTTCCTCATATGAAAAATTGGAGACAATAGCACTGACTTTCTGTGAGGTAGTTGAGAGGATTATACACAGTGAAGTGCATAAAGTTAGCAAAGTGCCTTGCTATTTTCTGGCACTTGGTGTGTGGGGGGGATTCTTTTTGCTTTCCTTCTTGCCAATCATCCTTATTTCATTTGCTTAGAATTTTCTACATTATCAAATTTCCATCACATTTCTGATCAGATCATCTTCCCAGATATTGTACCCAACTCACTTTGCTTGGAATTCTGAGTGCTCTCAAATACACTGATGGGTTATATCAATATCTGGTTAAGTGTCAAAAGAGATTCAGCATGGTCCTACCTATATGTATTTGATACATTCTTTCCAAAGGTATTGGGAAATATATTCACCTGAAATTATTAGTAATCCATTTCTCACTGTGTTCTTTTGTTTGGATTTTGGGGTGGGAGTACAGTAGAAAGGTAGCTCTCTTTGATCACACACACCCAAAAATATTTTGAAAGCTTTTCCATCATAAACTTACCATTTTCTGATTTATTTCTAAAGGTGGCTTCCTCCACTATTTGTGAATTTGTGAATTTGCTAGAGCCATGTATCTTCAAGTTTCTAGTGCCACTCCACTGATCCTCCAACTAACAGAGCAACAGTCACAGCATGTGAATGTTGAAATTACTTCAATTTGCCAATATAGAAACTGAACTCACTGACTTGTCTGAAAGTCACAACCAGAAAGTTGTAGGTTAACTTCTGTTCTACTTCTCTCAGTCTAAGCCTAGTGTTCTTTCTACCTTGTGAACTGAGTGTACATCAGTGAGTGACATCTTTATGGGCTCAGATTTGTGAAATGAAGGTGTGGAATAATCTTTAAATTCCTGCCAGCCCTAATTTCCCATGAATTGCTGAAGTATAGGAGGAGATTAAACCTGTATCATTCCCAATGATTTTTTTTCCTCCCATATAGGGGCTGTGGATTCTACTAAGAGCCAAAAAATCCATATAATTATGAAGTCCAGCTTTCTCCCATACAATTTTCACTTCCTGTCTTATTCATAAATACCAAGATACAAAATGGCTTTGGGTTTTATTTTCACTTTTGCAATCACTTGGGAATCTCATCAAGCCTGAGGAAAGGTTTGGAAATTCATTCTGCATTTCTCAAGAAGCTACAAATGTTGTGAAATCCACTGGATTCTAAGCTTCCTGAAAGAATGAGCTCTGACTGGACAAAGCAGCTCATTTCCAGTAAAGTTCATGGTAATTCTCTGGAAATATTGGAGAGGTCATGGTAGCTGCAGCCCAGTGGTGTGCTTTTGGTTAGGGCCTATATCCAGTGGCTATGTGGGGCACCCCACAAGGTTTTCTTTTCCCTTAGTTCCAGACATTCATTTAGCAAGCTGGACTCAGCCAGTCAAGAGAGGCCATAAATGATACAGCCCAGCCCAGTGCACTGTGGGAGCTCAGAAGTTAAAAAAAACCAAGTTGCTGCAAATGATAGATTTTCAAACTAGATGCAGACAGGAGGGAGAGTGGGGGGGGGGGGTGGAGAGAGAGAGAGAGAGAGAGAGAGATTGCTTTTGTTTTTTGCTTAACTCTTGGCTAGTTTGTGTAATTAACCATGTGTCCCACTTTTTCAGGCATTCCACGCCACTTGCTGACCCCTCTCAGCAATTCTGAGTGATCTTTTTCAGTCCGAGTGGTTTTAGGACTCGGTAAATAATGCCTCTGTGAAAGAACTCTTGTTCTGTGCTTAAAGACCCAGAACCAAACCTAAAAAAAAAAAAAAAAAAAAAAATCATTTGAAAAGCAAATCTCTATGAAACTGGTCTTAGAGCTGATGATATTTTTAAAAGGCCCAATCCCAAACAACACTCGTAAACACCTTAATCAACTTCTGAGGACTCTCTAATGCATTGATTAGAAGTTACTGGTCCTTGAACATGCTGCTACTTAATAAACCATTAAATAAAGTTAATTATTATCAATATATTGCAGGGTTGGAAAATCTATTCTGACTTTTGTTTTCTCATGAAGTCATAAGGGAATTTAGAATTGAGAGAGCAGTGATATTGTGATTACGTTCCAGGTACTACTCTGAATCGAACTAAGCTTTAACTTTCAACTTTGCCCTTTAGTGCCCTCTTCTTGATGGCATTCTCCCCACCCCCACCCGGTGAACACCACCTCTACAGAGCTCTCCACTCTCTTCATAAAAATTTTACCCTGTAAAGAATATAACATGGTCAGTAAAAAAAAAAAAAAAGGTGTGTAAATACTGTTCCAGTTGGCTGTGTTCACTCTTGCAAGAAATTTTTCATTTTAGTAGCTCTTAGGACAAATGAGAGGGCCCACCATCAGAGTTTACTTTGGTAGAGGGACATGAAAGGGGAAGGGGTAGGCTTCCTCTGGATCCTAGCTGTAAATTTGTTCTGAAATCTAAAGAGGCTTGTAAAGCTCTTAGCAGAGTGCTTGACAAACAGTGGATGCTCAATAAATGTTAGTTGGTATTTTTGTGATTTTACCATTGTGGATGCCATCACTAGATCCTGAGGGGCGTGACTGAGCTTTTATTGCTAAGTCATGGGGGATGGTATAATCCATATTCAATTGTCTAACTATTTAGAACTTTCTCAGAGTAAGTTGGCTTCTGCTTTGGACTGGTAACTAGAAAAGAATGCATTTGGCTTTCTTGACCCCTGCTAATGGAAATCAGCTGAAATATCCCAGGGATTACAATTTCAAGACCTCTGACAGGAAATGCGCACACAGTCTTGGACATATACAAGCTTCCTCAGAATAGCCATGAGCCTAGTGACTCTGCTGAAATGTCAAGTCAAATTGAAAGGGTTCTGAGGCCACTGAGTAAGTTGCTAGGCTACCGAGCAAGGCCAGGCAACTCCTTGCTTATCACATCTTCCTGGCATTGTTCTCAGCTTGTTTCACATGTAGTCAATGGTATTATTATTTTACATGTTCCCCAACTGCTGGTTCTGTTAACACAAGTAAAGGTCTAAGAAAGTGATGGATGGTTCTTAGTGAGGCCGTAGAGTTTCTGCATAAATTAGTATGTGGAATATATAATTTGGAAATGGTTTCAGTCTGTAACAGGAACGATTCTTTTATATTAAACAAACGAAAGATGTTAAAGTGTTTCAGTGAGTACTCCTACCCAGTGCAAAACTTGTTCTTGGAGAGGAAATGAAATTTTGGTGAAAGATGGAAAAGGCAGTAATTTATTCTACCGGCATCCTCCTACATGTGTGAAATGACATTTGTTTCAGCTATTCATTACAGCTTTGTTTGTAGTATCAAAAAATTGTAAATAACTCAAATGTCCATCAATGGAGGACTAATAAAATAAATGACAGTAAGTCCCTCATTAGAATATTATGAATTCTGAAAAAAAAAAAAAGATAGTAGGTTCTTTATGGCTATGGAAAGATTCCTAGGATATAGTATAAGGAAAACAAAAGCAAGGTACAAAAGAGTGTTGTAAAATGAGATGGAGGGAAAGGACATATATACATCTTTTCTTATAAAGGCTCAGGTTATCTCTGAAGTGGTACACAAGAGAATGGAAACGGTGGTCAAGGGGAGTGGAGAACTGGGTGCCTGGAGAGCACAGGAAGGAGAAAGAAGTCTTTCTATACACAACTTCAATATGTTTTAAATTTCTCATCATGTAAATGCATTTTCTTAACTTAAAAAAAGTGATTTTTTTTAATTTAAAAGAGAAAAATAAAGAAAAGTAACAGTAGAGCATGATCTTATGTATAGAAAACAACATGTCTACCAATGGAATGGAGACAAGGCAGAGAAACCATGTAAATCATTCTGTTTTTCTGAATCTTGGGAATTTCAAGTTTCCAGAAATCCCCTTTAGGAATGTGAAACAAGCTGGGTGTGGTAGCACAGGCCTGTCATCCTAGCGACTCAGGAGTCTGAGGCAAGAGGATTGCAAGTTTGAGGCCAGTAATTTAGTGAGGCTCTCAGCAACCTTGCTTCAAAATAAAAAAAATAAAAAGGGGGTCTAGTTCAGTGATAAAGTACCCCTGGGTTCAATCCCCAGTACCAAAAAAAAAAAAAAAAGGAATGTGAAAAAATGATGGTGTCATGAATATCTCTGGCATTCAGGATTAGGCAAACTTTTCTGTTTCACTGAATTATTTTTGCTCTGTCTTAGTAAGCTTTGCATCAGAAAATGACCTATCCACGTCATTCAACTCTACCCCTAGCGCATGTATGGTTGATTCGCCAGGGTTGGCCCAAATTAACCAAGTCACAGTACCCCACTACCATTGCCAACAATTAATTGATTCAAGAGGGGACAGTTCAGGCTAATCTAGAAAGGGCATTAGGTAAAAACTAAGGAAATCTGATTTAGATATGGACTTTCAGTTAAACATATATTGTTTTATTAATTATAACAAATGTTTTATCTTAATTTAAGACAATAATAGTATGGAAAACTGGTTGAGGAGCACATTGGCAGCTCTAAATGATCTTTGTAATTTTTCTGTAAATCTAAAACTGTCATAAAGTTAAAAAATATATTTAATATTTAACATTTATATACGTAAATATATAAATATATATTCACACAAAAAATAAACTAAAATTGGGTATTCATTATTGCCATGTCCTCAATATTTTTAAATTAAAAAAAAAATCTTTACTTTTACAAAGTTATTACTTTTGAGATGGAAGCAATGGCACACACCTTAATCCCATAAAACATACCTCTTTTCAGTGTCTGCTAGACTTTATTAATTATTAAATATTATTAACTCAGTAGGCTGAAGCAGAAGGAGCTCAAGTTCAAGGCCAGATCCAGCAACTTAGTGAGACACTGTCTCAAAAATAAATAAATAAATGAAAAGAACTGGAGAAAAGCTCAGTGGTAAAGCACCCCTGAATTCAATATATAGTACATAATCATCAGCATCATCATCATCAAAAGTTATTATCTTAAAAAATTATTTTCAGTGTCCTTAGTGGTGGCGCATGTCTATAATACAGCAACTTGGGAGGTTGAGGCAGGAGGATAGCAAGTTTTAAGCCAGGTTTGGCAACTTGGTGAGGCCATCTCAAAATTAAAACATAAACAAGGCTGCTGGGAATGTAGCTCAGTGGTAGCATACCCCTAAATTTAATCCCCAGTACAAAAAATACCCCACAATATTTGTCTTTTTAATAATTAACTACTTACAATTTTGTTTCTTATTTTATTTTATTTTTTTTTTTGTGTGTGTGTGTGTGATTCATCTCAAATTGCTACTTCCATGTTTCTTTGGAATTTAAGTGGTTAATAAGTCCAGCCCAATCAGATGAACAAACTGTCTTTTATTCCACACTTTCTAGTGCTCGTTTAAAAAATTCCATGCAGATTTTTGTGTTTTCTGTCTTATTTTGCTGTTTTGTGTAAAATCAAATAAAGAACACTGTGTAAATATAATTAATCAGAAGTGTGTAAACCTTTGTCATCAATTAAGTTCATTTATTCTTTGAAGTCACTTAATGAATGAAATATGCTAATAAAATGATGTCGATTGAGAGACTGGTTATCTGATTTCTACAATTAAACATTTTTCATTTGTCTGTCTTTTTGGTTCAATGTGAGTTTTAATTTTTTATTTTTGTATAGTTTAAAAACCAGGTTTTATAGGCCTCTCAGGTATAATCAAGCCTATATGAGATCCACACAAAGTAAATTCCTAACTGTGGTGATTTTTAAAAAATATTTTTTTTTAGTTGTAGATGGATACAACACCTTTATTTTATTTATTTATTTTTATTTGGTGCTGAGGATCAAATCCAGTGCCCCACCCATGCTAGGCAAGCACTCTACCACTGAGCCACAACACCAGCCTCTAATTGTGGTGATTTTGAATCCAGAATATTAAATAACTGATTTATAATATGGTTAAGTTTCATAGCAACCATATTATCTATGGTTTTCATCATACATGTTTTCAGTTGTTGCAGTACTTAGCCCATGCTATTTATGATGAAATTCCTTAATAAGTAAGAGATCAGGATAAGGTGAATTGACTGATTTTATAAAATACTACTCTATTTCCAAGATAGGGCAAAGTCAGCAGATCCCCTTGCAAAAATAAAACATACCTCTTTTCAGTGTCTGCCAGACTTCAGATTTCTCTTCCTGGGACACCACTGGATATGGATCAAGAAAGGTTCTATACCATAGGTCAGCACATTTTTCTGTACAGGGTCAGGTCATAAATATTTTGGACTCTTCAGATCATGTGGACTTTGTCACTACCTGCCTCTGTTGAAAGCAGCCTTAGGCAATACCACAAAAGGGTTTGGGGCCACAATTGGCTGACCCCTGTTCAATTCGCTTTGCTTTAAAATTTAATCTCTAAGCAGATCACTGTGTTTGAAGGATAATACCCAGGATGGCTTACATTTAATTAGAGTGATTTATGTCTTGTGACATTATAACATGCTCTCTTATGTTGAGACTTTGAGGCCAGAGAAATATGGTTGGAATTTCAGTACTACTCAGCAGTAGTTGTGGACTGGAATCTCTCTATAGTCTTTATTTTCCCATTTATGGAATGTGGATAATAAATCTTACTTTGGAGGGGTCTTGTAATGATTAAATGAGAATGTATGCCAAGTGCCTGACACAAAGAACATGCTCAAAAATATTAATTTCCCTCTCAGACCCTGCAACAATATCCTCCTCTACACACATGTAGAACTGGACAACACCTTCACTTCATTGACCCAATATCAAAACCTTCTCTCAGATCTTAGAAGTTTAAAACCCTCTCCATTTCTGGAAGTCTGTTCTGTGTGGTTCTTGCAACCTTTTATATATTAACTACAATCTGCCCTCAAAGTATTTACCCGAGTCCTTGATTCTGATAATTCTCAGGGAAGTAAAGAGAATCTATAAAATATACTACGGGATTTTAAAGGGCCACTATTCAAAAGAGATCTCATAAAGAGAGTAACAAATTTATCTTTTATTTGATGTTTGCTATGAGCATGTCAAAGCTTCTTAGGATTCGTTTTACTATAAAATTGCTTAGGGAATTCACTTTTAGTGTCATAAGTAGTGGGTTGAGAGAACAATACTACTTGAAATTATTCCCATTTGAAAAGTTTAATTGAAAAATATAAATACACACTGCTATTTAAAAAAAAAATAAATACACATATGAAGCCCTGATGGTAAGAAGTGCTTTTGTAGATGGAGAGTGATTTTGTGTGTATTTACTTGTGTAAACATACTTGGAGACTATAGAATGAAGTGTATTTAGCGTTAGACTTTTATAGTTGGGGAATATTTAGGTCCTTCCATAATTAAAAAAAAAGGAATTTGCTTTTTGTCACTAGGGAAATTATTATAATCAATGCTAATGTGGCTATTTTACATGTATAAAGCAATAACATCTTTAAAGAAGTAGTGTAGTAAAGAAGCAATACAATTTGGGGAAATAATAAGCGGGCAGAAGTTATTTGTTTGCCCCCTTTGGATCTCAATTGAATTTGTGTCTGACTTTGATGAACAGAATGTTACAGAGGTGACATTATGCTAGTTCTAGAGTGTAGGCCTAGGAGACCTTGAAGCTTCTACTTGCCTCTTTGGAACCCTGAGGTCATGATGATGCAAAGTCTGATGTGAAACACCACAGGATGGCCGAGCACCTGGGGAAGAGCAGAGGTGCCCCAGTGCAGAGCTAGCACCCATCTGCAGGCACATAAGTGAGTCCTACCTAGGTCCTTTGGCCTCAGGTGAGCTGTAATCTGATAGCTCACTCAGTGTATCCACATGAGTGAATATAGGAAAGACCATCAGGAATCACTCCTAGATGGTCAGCCAACAGAATCAAGAAAGTAAGTAGTTACTGTTCTTAAAACATGAAGTTTTGACAATGTTTGCTATTCATGCCTGAAAACTAATTTGAGTGAATATTTGTTTTTGTAGTATAAAGAGTCCAAGGCAAGGACAAATATAAGTGAAAAGCAACTTAATCAGGTTTGATAACTTTTAAGGAAGTAATATTCAGCTTACTTCCTTTAACATTAAAAATGTTGGCCGTGGTGGTACATGCCTGTAATCCCAGCAGCTTGGGAGGCTAAAACAGAAGGATTGCGAGTTCAAAGCCAGCCTCAGCAATGGTGAGGCGCTAAGCAACTCAGTAATACCTTGTCTCTAAATAAAATACAAAATAGGGCTGGGGATGTAGCTCAGTGGTTGAGTGCCCCTGATTTCAATCCCTAGTACGGAAAAAAAAGAGGAAGAAGAAGAAGAAGAAGAGGAGGAGGAGGAGGAGGAGGAGGAGGAGGAGGAAGAGGAAGAAGAAGAAGAAGAAGAAGAAGAAGAAAAGAAATGAGGCCATAAGTATTCAAAGTTGAAAATAAACATAAGTAAGGATGTAGTATAGGATTCTAGAAGGAAAATTGGATAGGAAATTGGCAGAACTGGATTATGGTTCTCTTTTTATTACTTGGTTTAATAATCTTAAAAAGTTGTGCAGCCTCTTGGTGTCTCATTTCTTCAGCTATAATGTCAGGACCACACAACTGCTCATTCATTTGTTCATTCATTCATTCAAGAAACATTGATCAGTCCTACTGGTTGGGAACCATTGCTTTGGGGAGGGGGTAAGATGATAGGAGACTTTAAATTTCTTCACAAAGCTTGTGTGTGTGTGTGTGTGTGTGTGCATGTGCACATGAAAGTATGTGTGTTATGCATTGCTAGAGACTGAACCCAGGGTTGCCTTGCACATGCTAGGTAAGCAGTGAAAGCTACGTTTCTAGATCTTCTACTTACACACTTCTGTATAATTTGCTTTTGAAAATATAGTTTAATTTTATAATTAGCAAAAAATAATGAAGATGTTGTTATGAGCTAAAATGTATGCCTCTAGAATTCAGGTGTTGACGCTCTAACCTCCAATGCATCAGAATATGACTGTATTTGGAGAAATGGTCTTTAAAGACATGATTAAGTTAAAATGAGGCTGTTTGGGGTGCATCCTAATCCAATATGACTAGTGGATATCCTTGTAAGAAGAGGAAGTTTGTACATACCAAGGGACAAAGGACACAGAACACAGAGGAAAGGCTACACAAGGACACAGTGAGAAGATAGTCATCAGCAAGCAAAGGAGAAAGGCGTAAGAAACCAAGTGTACTGATACCTTAGATTTCTAACCTCTAAATCAGTGAGAAAATAAATTTCCGTTGTTTAAGCCACCCACCTTTAGTATTTTGTTTTGGTGGCCCTAGCAAACTAGTAAAGATATTTTCATATTGGAAAGAGATAATACTTTTAATGAGTTCATGGTACTTATTCTTGACATGCTCATATTCAAGCAGGAGGAGAGAAATATGAACTTTTGCAGTATGATGAATGCTATACCGGGACCAAGTACACCATGGATATCTAGTGGTGGAGGGACCTATCCAACTATGGACAGGGAGATGCTGTGTCAGGTGAAGAGAGTTTAAGAAACTTACTCTGAGGGTGGGAAGCCACCTTTAATGTTGAAGGAGGAGTAGGTATAGTAACAGTTTTATCTACTGGCCCCTCTGCTGACCCTTTGTGTTTGGTTGTCAAATGAAGTGTTGGCTCCCAGTTAAGGATTTTAAGAATGGTTACCTTCTGGATATACTAATGTAATTTCTATTTTACTTAAAAAATTAAAAAAACATTCTACTTTACTTAAAAAAATCATCATCCCCACCTCATTAAATATATTTTAATATAAAAATAGGAATATTATTTCATAATAAAGGACGGTTCTCCAAATGGAATGCATTCAGCTTTAATTTCCCTGTATTATCCTTGGCTTGTGTACTGCACATGCATAATTGGACAGCCCTAAGAATTTCAAGTCAACTAAGAACACAATATTTGTTTGTTTGTTTGAATAGGGTGAATACTTCTACTTCTCCTCCAAAATGGATACCTTCTTTTTTCCATAGAAATAGAGATAAAATGAGATACATGACCACTCAGCTAGAAATGATATCTTTAACACCTTTCACAGCTGGATATGACTGTGGGGTGTAAGTTGGAGTAATGTATAACGTGACATAGTGTGTACTTTCTGGGTCATCTCTGCCTTGTAATGGAAGTCATTTGAGTTGGAGTTCCTCCGTTTTCTTTTCTATGGGTTGGAACATTGAGTGTGGATACAACCCAACTTTGACTATGAGGTCATTTTAGGGAACAATGAAGTAGAAAATGGAGAGAATCTGAGTCCTTGAGTGTCTGCATGAGACCCATGCTTTTTACCTTGAGACTATACCATGAAGAAGAAATGAACTTCCATTTTTTTAAGCCTCTGCATGCATATAGATGTATATTTGGGGGGTTTTCTTTCTTTCAGCAGCAAGCCTACTAGACGATTCAGTTATGACTTTCACAATAATATTTGCCTTCCAACTTCCCCTTCAAAAGTTCCATGCCACTCCTATTTGTCCCACCCACAAGAGATAGCTAAACAACTGAGTCACTAGAGAAAGACATTTAGGTAATATTTCCCTATGTCAATGTGGAATTCCCCTAAATAGAGAAGGATGGTTACCTTCTTACTGCTCTTGCATAGTTTCTCACACTAGTCTCTGTCTGTTCCCTTTGCCCTACTGAGATGGTTAACCATTCCCATAGGGTTTCACTACCCACCCAATGGACACAGCTCACCATCAGGACTTTCTACCTGCATCTCACTTCCTTTTCTCCCTTCTGAGTACAGCCTCTTTTACTTTCCTGTCAACTAGATGGTACATATCCCCTTTCAAATCATACAGAAACTTTTAACAAACACTTATTGAACATGTGCTTTATAAGGTATAAAATGACAACTTTTCATTCTAGTTGGAAGAAATAGACAAAAAGGCAGTGTGTACATTAATTAAAGTGAAAATTCCTCTCCCGTGCAGTGGCACATGCCTGTAATCCCGGTGAGTCTGGAGATTGAGGAAGGGATCACAAGTTCGAAGTCAGCCTGGGAAACTTATGGAGACCCTGCCTCAAAAATAAAATAAAAATGACTGGAGATGTAGCTCAATCATAAAGCAACTCTGGGTTCAGTCCCCAGTACCAAAACAAAAACAAAAATTCCTATAAATGGAATAAGTATAGTGTATTATATTGGGATAAGTATAGTGCATTATGGGAATAGTTAAGCGAGGCAAAGCATCCACTGTACAGTAGGGAGTAGGATTAACAGTGTCAAGTGAAATAAAGACTTTTAAAAAAAGGTGAAATAAATATAGGCATTAATAGCAAAAAGCCATATACCTATTAATTAATAGGACAATTTTAAAACTTCAAATCATGTAAAATGTGCAAAACAGAAACAGTTTTTTTTCTGTCCCACATCTTAGTTCTAATCTCCATAGTAATTCATTAATATTTGGTATGTGTTGTTGCATTTATATAGTATAGAAATGGGGGGTAGGGTTGTGGCTCAGTGGTAGAGTGTTTGTCTGGCATGCCTGATGTCCTGGGTTCAACCCCCAGCACAGTAAAGAAAGAAAAAAAAAAGAAATCTAATTGTAGTGTATATATATATATAGTGCAGTGTGTGTGTGTGTAGTGCTGAGGATCAAGATCAAACCCAGGGCCTCACATGTGTTAGGCTAGCACTCTACCACTGAGCTGTACCCCCAGTCTTGCAACTTCCTTTTTTTTGTTTCTCCTACATGTTCTTGTTTTCTTATCAGGACATGTATATTTACTTCATTTAGAAAATAGGCCTTGATTACCCTACTAATGATATACTAACTTGTTTAATAAACCTCTCCCTTTTGACATTTATAATTTAAAATGTTTTTTCTTCTATATTCATATTTCAAGAGAATCCATTAGCCTTATGGTAAATATTAAGAGAAAAGGACTACAGTATAACTCTTCTGTAACTACTCAGGATGTGTGAGGAATAAAATATCACACATTTTTGGATATGTGAGTATAAGAAGGTACCTTCTTTTCTTTCAGGAGAACTTACATGAGGAAACATTCCAGCAAAATCAAAATCAAAGCAAAACTTTGACCTCAAGGGGATTTAAAGGATGTAAAAACATGAGTGAGTAATCAAGCCAGTAAAATTCGAAAGACTAGAACAGGGGATCATAGCATGTTTCTGAAAGGGGAACTTGAACATTATTGAGAAATCAGTATGTCCCAAGTAATTTTTAGGCTTTTTCCAATTCTAAACAAACCATGCAAGGATTTTAAATCATGATAGCATTTTTTAAAAAATAAAGTAAGCAACAATGGTTAAAGAATGCTTGAAAAATGGAACTGGAAGTTGGTATTTGCTTATTAGATGCTAGAGAATTAGGTAATAGTTAAAGCATGTTAAATACTGAGACTAGCCAGAGAAAATAGTGACCAAGAAGAGAGCAATAACCTGGAACTTAAGTTTATAAAATAGAAAAGTATAATAGGAGAATACCTTTCAAATGGATGTAGTGGCTCATGCCTGTCATTCCAGCAACTTGGAAGCTGAGGCAGAAGAATCTCAAGCTTGAGGTCAGCCTCAGGAACTTAGTGGGACCATCAGCAACCTAGCAAGACCCCCCCCAGCAATTTAGTGAGAACCTGTGTTTTAGTCAGCTTTTTTTTACTGCTGTAAACATAAGACATGACAAAAACAATTTTGAAGAGAAAAAATTTATTTTCTGGCTCACAGTTTCAGAGGTCTCAGTGCATAGACAGCTGGCTCCATTTCTCAGAGCCTGTGGAAAGGTATAACATCATGGTGAAAGGGTGTGGTGGAGGAAGGCAGCTCAATGTGGGGGAGGGAAGGAGAGGGGGAGGGAGGAAGAGAGAGAGAGAGAGACTGACTACTCTGTTCAACAAGGACAAAATATAAACCCCAAGATAACACCCAATGACCAACCTCCTCCATCTATACCCTACCTGCCGATAGTTACCACCTAGTTAATTTTTATCAGGGGGTTACTGCACTGATTAAATTAAGATTCTCTTAACCCAATATTTTCACCTCAAAACTTTCTTGCATTGTCTCATGAGCTTTTTTTTTTTTTTTTTTTTTTTTTTTTGGTATAGGGATTTAATTCAAGGGCACTCAACCACTGAGTCACATCCCCAGCCTATTTTGTATTTTAGTTGTTTAGAGTCTCGCCATTGCTGAGGCTGGCTTTGAACTCAGTCCTCCTGCGTCAGCCTCCCAAGCCACCGGAATATACATGGGCTTTTGATGGATGCTTGATATCTAAATAATAACACCCTGTCTCAAACTAAAATATAAAAAAGGGGGGGATATTGTTCAGTGGTAAAGTGCCCCTGTGTTCAGTCTCCAGTACAAAAAAATTATACATACACATACACACACACACTCACATACACACAAACACACCCACCCACACAGAAATGAATTGCAAATGTAAGGGTAAGGAATTGTTTCTAAGTAATGCTAGTAAAATTAACTTTTTGATGAAAATTATATCAGATTATTGCATCACAGCATACATATAAATAAATTAAAGAATTAAAAATTCAACTATAACAAATGGGAAATGGGACAGAAGAACATTTATATCATCCCTTAAGAGGAAGGACTACCTCATCAAAAAGCAACAGAAAATACCATAGGAAAAGAAAACATATTTGACCATATAAAAATATAGAGTTCTGGACTTAAAGTACAGATAAAAGGAAAGGGCAAATCACAAACTAGGAAAGACTTATACAACAGACGTCACACAAAAAAGCATGTTACTATCATTTGTCAAAACTGCAATACTGGTTACATCCAATTCCCAGCCTGTCAGTCTTAAACCTTCACAGATGCAAGTGTCTGATGAAAAATACCATGTGCAGTGGTCTAACTTTAAATTGGCTGTTAATTGCCTTCAAGTGAGACTTCAGTCTGCTTCTAAAATTGTAATATATTTGCCTGGTTCATTCAGTCTCCCACATTCCCCAATCACTATTTCATACCCTCTCCTCACACTGCAAACTTCCAGCACCTCCTTCCCATCTTCACTCTAAATTGATGGGTTTGCTTGTTTGACACAGAACTTCCACACACACCTTTTACTGTATCAGCCCACCTTCCTCCAGTTCCAGAAGATCTGTCTCTGCTCCCAGGCAACCCCTCCCCAAAGGCTCTAGTTCCCATGCCTTCTACTCAAAGACAAGGATGTGTCTCCAGCAATCTGACCCTCCCCCCTCAACTGGATTATGCCCTACCGCTTACAGTCATAATATCACATTTTTTTTTCACATTCTTAAAAAAAAATCCCTTTTGTCTTACTTCCCACCAAGTTGTTCCTCCATATCTGCTCTCCTCTGCAGCAGGCTTCATGGAAGAACTGACATATACCTCCTTGACATTTCTAATTCCTGCACTTTTGTTCTCTCTTAAACTCAATCCATTCAGACTTTTGCCCTCCCCCAACTTCATGGCAACTGCTCTTGTCAAGGTCACCATAACCTTCAGTTTTGATATCTAAAATGGTGCTCCGTGTCTTTCTACAGCCCCCGCAAGTTGTTCCACTTGCAGCCTTCTCCATGTCAGTTAATGACACCATCTTTCTAGTTATTTAGACCCAAAATCTGGAAGTCATATTTGACTCATTTTCTCATACTGTGCTTTCAGTAACACAGTGATTCCATCTTCCACAGAGATCCAGATGCTGATCATCTTGTCCCATGGTCACTGCTACCACCCTTGTACTCCACATCTCAAATGGATCAATATGAAATCTCCTGATTTTCCTCTTTTTTACCCTTGCTATTTTTGTTCTTCAGCCAACAGTCAGAATGACTCCTAAGTCAGGTTAGCATGTCAGATCAGTGCTCAAAACACTCCAATAGATTCCTGTTGCAGAATAAAAATGTCCTCATATATGATACACCCCCTCTTCCTCCTCAACTTCTAAACTCTCTCCTTGTTCTCTCTTCTAGCCACAGTAGTCTTCTTTCTGTTCCTGCAAAAAAACCAGATGTGGTCACACCTTTTCAATGGCTCTCTGTCTGGACTGTCTAAACTCAGACGTCCACCTGGGTTTCTTGCTCCCTCTTTTGTATCTTCACCCAAGTATCCCCTTCTCTGACCACTCTTTGCATCTCTACCTGCAATATCTCTTTCCCCTCCCTTGCTTAATTTTCACCTTAGTACTCATCATGCTCTCTCATACTATATAATTTATTTATTTTATTGACTTTCTGCCCCCTTACAATGAAAGCTCCATGATGTCAGGGATTTTTGTATGACTTTTTACAGATGCAGTCTCAGTGCTGGCACATTATTGATTGTTTAATAAAAAATTGTTGGATAAATTAATGAATTAAGTTTAATGCCTATATAAAGACCAAATGGAAGTGTAAGTCTCTTCTAAATTCCCAAGATGTAATTTGATAATATATATCAGAAGTCTTAAATACTCAATTATTTCACTCCTAGAAATTCATCAGTACAGGTTTTCCCTAGTTAGTATAAGGGAAACATTGTTCCAGAGTATTAAGAAGTATGTGGGGAAGAAAGAGAAAGAAAATTCTGAGAAAACAAATTGCTTTACCTGCTGTAGTTCTCAGAGTTAGTTACATTATAAATTACCTAGGGAACTTTAAAATATGTTAATGCCTGTGTCCCACCTTGAGGGATTCTGATTTAATTGGTTGAACTGGTTGTCTCTCTTTTTGTGATATTAGCGGCCTTTGGTGATTATGACTGAGATCCATTAGTTCATTAGGAGACGAAGGTGGTAATCCTGTTATCTCCCGGTTTGTGTTCTTTAATACACAAAATGAAGGATTCAAGTAAGTACTTTATCTGGAAGCATCCTTCCACCTGGGACACACTTTGCTCATATAAGAAATGCTCTTAATTAGGGGTTTGTGTGGAAACATGTATTGTTTCTTCCTGGTGATTTACGTGTGTGTGTGTGTGTGTGTGTGAGAGAGAGAGAGAGAGAGAGAGAGAGAGAGCGCTTGCTAATGCTCCAAAATAAGAGAGCATCTATTTTTACTATAGAGAAACTATGATAGTAAGTCAGAATTCTGTATAGTCCTCAAGTCCATTCTAACGTGTGTCAGGCATGATGATAGGGTCTCTCACATACTTTTTGTAAGGCCTGTTAAAGAGTAGGGCTCTGAGACCATGAAAGCTAGATTTATACACTGTTTTCTTCATTCATATCTGTTCATTCCCAGTGTTCTGGGAACATCAGCACCATACAGCATTCTTAGAATTCTGCAGGACTTTTTATTCTGCAAAAACCTTTACTGCTCAGTTTGTATATGTGATATGTTGGATTTTCTACAATATCCATTAAAGTATGAGGACCATGATATCTGAACCAATTAAATAAATCTTCCACCAGTAAAAAAATATTTTGCCCTGTTAGTTCTGATGGAAATATTTTTATTTTTCATAAATGATAAATTTGAGCAACTTTTTAGAAGTATGGTACACTTGAAGAAGCTTTTGAGAATGTAGAAGCCTCTGTCATTAAAAAGATAATCAGTTGATTTGAATTAATCTGTTAAGGGATTAAGAGAAACTACAAAGTTATTTCTCACAAGTAGATTCCACTGCCTCCACACAGTCAGACACCGGGGATCACATGTTACTGAATTTGTCACGGTGATTTACAAAACCTTTGAGAAATTAAATTACCCATTTAGATAATCAAAGAAGGGACATGTTAGGACAAATAACTTGTTTTTAGAAAAAGTTATATGTACCAGTTAATTTAAAATCATACCTCCATAACTCACTATAAAATCAGAACAATCATTTTACATATTAAGTAACATATTAAGTGGTAAGTGCTTATAAGTATAATAGGCCTGGCACAGAGCAGATGCTCAGGGTGTGTCAGCATTGATCATTCTGATTTGTGTAGCTACTACTGCATTTATAACTAAACATTATTTCTGAGCCTTTTGGTTAAATCTTTTAAAGAAAATTAAGACTTTTTTTTTTACCTTGCCAATTATGTTACAAAGTGGATTATTTATGTAACATGAGAACACTGTGGTTCTTCTAAATTTTTTTTATTCTTAGTTTCACCACACTAACCATCTATTATCAAACAGTCCTTGTTGAGCTGTTTTTTTGATGTTGTAATAGTTCTAGTTCTTTTTTTGTTGGTAATGGTGTTGGTGGTGGTTATTTTATTTTTTTGCTTTTTTATTTTATTTTATTTTTTTTAGTACTGGGGATTGAACCCAGGGTGCTTTACCACTAAGCTACATACCCAGTTCTTTTTTTGGAACAGAGTCTTGCTAAGTTGTTAAGGCTGGCTGGCTTTGAACTTCCAATCCTCCTGCCTGCAGCCTCCTGAATCCCTTGGGATTACAGGCATGCACTACCACGCCCATTTCTTGTAATTGTTTTACATAAATGGATAGTGCCACGTGGGAATGATTTTAATAATTCCAGAAACTAAAGCCTGTAAGTGAGTATAGGTAGTGGGTGCTGGACACAATTTACATGAAACCTTTATCAATGAGGACTTTTATCAATGAGATATTGAAAACCTTTTAATACAGAATTCTAGTGGATGCTTTTCTGTATCATACTGAGTCTCACTAAGCAATCCCTTCATGAAAATTTATGGTGTTGAGTTTCTGGGCACGAAGTAGAAGAGGCCATCATTTTAGAATAAGTTTATTTTTGGCTGTGAAAAACAAAGAAGGTCCAAAGAACACACAAGCTTTAGAAGGCAGAAGACCAGAAGACTGTGAAGTAATAGTGTGAATATCCTAAAAAATCAGCAATATAATAATTATTACCTAACTGGGTGCACTGAGTGGCAGATCTCCTTGTTTATGTAATTGAACGTTAATATTGGGAAAGGTTGTTTGCCTAGTGATTGTTCTTCACATCCCCTTTCTCTTTTCACTAACCATCACCTTTGGGGAGTGATTTGGGAGTAGTTGAAACCAACTAGCCTAACTTAAAAAATTCCAATACTGCCTGCACTATCTTGTTTCTCAAAGCTGTCTTTAGTTTTGGTTAATGAAAAAGCATATGGTTGCCATTTCCTTTCTGAGAACTGCTGAGTTACTAGGGAAGGAAGTAGGAGATGTTCAGCTGAGCTGTATAGTGGGGGAGGGAGATTTGGGAAGGGTTGGGCCAGCAAAAGCAGAGCACTAGCTTCTGCTTTTGCTGGGCTTGGTTTCCTAAGTGTCTGCTTCCTCTTTATAAAATGTCAACATAATTAGTCTGAGCAACCCTACATAATCTCCTCTTTCTGGGGGTAAATAACTGAGAATTTCAGGAGTGGCTAACTTTCTTTGCCAAATACTTGGCCACAAATCTACTTAACATTCTTAATTGGTTTCCTGTTTGTATCTTTTTAAGAACTCATCAAACTTTTTTTTTTAAAGTTCTGATTTAAATATTGCTCATATGAGAGTGTTTTGCCTGCATTAAAAATAAGCTTTGAGGAATGTCTGATTGAAGTGTCTGTCAGATAACCATGGTGAACAGGAAGTTCTTTTCTGGATTTGGAGTCTGGGGGAGACCTAAGGTTGGACCTTAGTTCTGCCATTAACTGGCATGTTTTCATTTGATGTAGAAATCATGCTCATCATATTATTTTACACCATTTTCCAATATTACATCATTGTCTTTGGCACTCTGAGCCCTTTTGTCTGTGAACTGGAAGCTTCTGCTTCTTTAGAAAAAAATCTTGACTCTCTTACTAATGTTGTGATTATTTTTGAAACTTTTTTTAGGGTAATAATATAGCTATTCTTGCAGATAATCAGAAAGGAGAAAAAACTTGCATGTTTCTTACATACAAATTCTTTGACATGCCTCCCAACATTTCTGTTGATGATCAGTTAACTAGATGCTTATTTTTTTTAAGAATTAATTTTTAGTTGTCCTTTTGCTACCACCTTATTTCTTCCATCGTTTTAAATAATCCCACCACTGAACTTTAAATATAAAAATATTTCTTAGCCGGAGACCTCTGGAGTAAAGATTGCCTACATTCAGAACCCAGTTTGATCATTCTCCAGCTATGTGGTTTCTGGTGAGTTTTCTCATCCTTAAAATGGGGATTAAAATTAGCACTCCCTATAAAGGACCCATGAAAAGATCAGTGTTAAGCGATTACTCTTTCCTTTAATAATAGAAAATTGGCTACTAGAAAATATTGAGTATCCATCAACCATTTGCTAGACACGAGTTAAATGTTTTCTGATCCTATTTCATCCTCTATGAGGTAGGGATCCCAGGTCTGTTTTTCTGATGATTAAATTATGGACCAAAGGTCACACAACTGGTAAACAGTTCAAGGCCAGGTTTGTTTCTAAAGCACATTTTTTTCTTTCTTCAGGTTATGTTTCAGGGTTTCCCGACGCTGATATATGATTACTTTTGATTTTATAAAAACAAGTGTAAATTAAAAGAAAAGTCAAATGACGAAGGAAACCTGTCTGCAAAGATATTTAACTGCTTGTCTATCTTCTTTGTTTTGTAGAGTGAAAAGTGAAAGACCAGGTAGGATGGTCTGTGTTGAAGACCTGCCTGTTGAGCTGCCTGTATGATCTTCATCAAGCAACCCTCATCTTTCTGGATCCCAGTTTAAATATGCTTAAAATGGTGAAGCTGAGCTGATCTCCAAATTCCCTTCTGGTCCGAAAACTCCAATGTTACAACCATGGAACCATTCACCATCCCAGCCCGTTTTTCCTTGATCCTGAACACAGCTAACCATGCCAGAGCCCTGTTCTAATTCAATTGCATACTTTTGCACCCGCTGAATCCTAAACTCAATCGTTCCCGTGACCGCAGGACCAAAGGGCATGGGTTGGGGACCGAACGCTGAGTGGCAAGGAGAGAAAGGGAAGAAGACCCTGACGTTGGCCAGCTTGTAGTAAAAGCCGGCAGCAGGAAAGTTAAGCAGGGAAGAATTGACGTTGCGCAGCGACGGAGGGCGGGGGCGAAAGCGGATTGGCAGGCTGGGGGCGGGGCCAGCACTGACAGCCCCGGGGGAGGAGCTAAGGAAGCTGCGTGGGCGTCGTTGGTTCTTTTCCATCCCTTGGTTTCCCCGACCCTGCGCCACGCGGGCGTGGTGGCGGGCGTGCCGACGCCGTTTGACGTCACAAGGGGCGTGGCTGCCTGGTAGTCCACCGGCGCGCGGGCGCGTTCGGCAGTCGCAGTTTGGGACGCGGGGTGTGCGGTTGCAGTTTTCTTTCCCGTTTTGATGTCACAGCAGATCCCTTCTCCGAGTCCAGGATAGACTGGGCGCGCGCCCGCGTGTGTGTGTGTGAGCGGGACTCAGGACAGAGGTGTCCCCTCACTGTCTTTTTTTTTTTTCTTCCTTTTATCCAAAGAAGGCAGTTCTTACCTTTGCCTCCCGGTCGCCCATTTGGGAGCCCGGCTGGCGTGCGGAGTGGTTCGGGTTTTCTTTTTGTTTTCTTTTTTTCTTTTTTTAATTTTGAACTTGTGAGCGCTCCCCCCCTCCTTTTTACCCCCTCTTCCCCTCCCCCCAATTTGGGCTCAGTGCCGCCAGCGCTGGTTTCCTTGAATAACCGCATTCTGCCCATTCTCTGGCAACCCCAGCCTCAGTTTGTCCCTCCGCCCTCGCCCCTGGCCCGGGAGGGTGGGAAGCCTTGTCCCCGCCCTTCCCGTCCGCCTCTCTGCAGCGGTAGCCGCACCTGCTCAATATGAATGGGGTCAACGACCCACCTCTTTTTATAAAAGATATTAAGCCCGGACTGAAAAACTTAAATGTCGTCTTTATTGTCCTGGAGATAGGTAAGTGGGGTCTGCAGCCCACCCCACCGCCCCATGTGCGCCCCGGGTTCGGAGGGAAGGACGCCGCCGGCGCGAGCCGGGGCTCCCCTCCCCCCTGCCCGTCCTCCCCGATCCCCTCCCCCACCCACGTGGTCCCAGTGGCCCCCGCCGGCGCTCTGATCCCAAGGCGGTGTGAAGCCAGGGCTCGGCCTCTCTTCTTTCCAAAAGTATTAAAATACGGAGGAGGAATAGCTTCTTCGGACGTCCTCGTTAATCTAATACGCCCCTCTCCCTTTTGATTTTTAAATCTTCACAGGACGCGTGACCAAAACCAAAGACGGCCATGAAGTCAGATCGTGCAAAGTAGCAGATAAAACGGGCAGCATCACTATTTCCGTGTGGGATGAGATTGGAGGTCTCATACAGCCAGGGGATATTATTCGGTTGACCCGAGGGTAGGTGTGTAAAAGAGGGTGGGGGGCCGGTGAGCCTAACAGTGCAGATTCTGGATTGGCTGGCTCCCGGGATCCTGCCAAGTACTGAAGTTCCATACCTTTTCTGTGGGCTGCTCTAAAGTTTTGAGCCCCTTTGGTGTTAATATTAATGAGCTTCGTTGGAATGCAGCCCAACCTTGCAGGTAAACTCGGTAGATTTCAGACAGGAAATTCATTTCCTCTCCCTCCAATTTACAGGGTAGTTATGTTTTAAAATACTGGCCTTGGAGTCATTGAGTCTTTCTAGTAGATTGGTATAGTCCGTAATCTTTTCTAAACCTTTAATTGAGTATATTTAGTTCATTTCTATCTCCTCCTTTTTTAATGACTTGAAATCCTTCCAATAGTTTTTTTTTTTAATACTTATTTTTGTGGACAGAAAACTAATTGGAAGATTTAGTATTTTCTGTGGTACAAATTTGTACTCAGAAATTAGACAATGTCTGGAAGCCTCATTCTGTAAAATGATTTTTTTCTATTTTGTGTCCTAAGGTCAATGTGGTAAGGCCAAAATGTACATAGAAAAAGTTTGGCAGAAAGACTTCTATGATACCTTCATTCAGAAGAGTCAGGTGGCAAATTGGTGGTTTTAAAAAACAATTTAGCACTTTTTTGTTTTGGATAGACTAAGTTAAAATTTTTGCCAAATCTTTATCTTAAGAAGACAAAAGGCCAGGAAAGTGTCTTGAAAACAGAAGCTGGGAACTTTTGTGATCAATAGAATTGTAATAACTACAGGAAAAGTTGGTGGAGATTGATGTTGGTTAGTGAGTAGAATCCAAGGAAATATTTGAGTGCCCTGGGTGTAGGAGCTTAGAGCTCTTTGATACTATCTTATAGGTCTTACAACATCTTCAGGAAGTGAGGTAGAGTATCATCAAAGCAGGAAATGAGAGTCAGGACTTAGACATTTTATTCTCGCACACTGACTCATTATGACACTAATTATGTTTTTTAAACTTCCACATCCTCAATTTACACAAAAGAAAATTCCTACCTGGGAGAGTGTGGTAAGGATTAGCTTAATTGAAGTTTTTTGACCCCCCAGAATATCCTTTTTCCAGTGATTAAAACTACTTTATACAAAAAACAGTATCTCTTTTCAAGTATTTCCTATACTGTAGTCAGTCATGATGTTTCCATCTAAACATTTGTCAAAAAAGCTAAAACTCATTAGCTATACTATTTAAGGGGCCCAATGGTTAAGAAGTACAATTTATTTATTTTTGATGCTGGGGATTCAACCCAGGGACACTTAACCACCAAGCCACATCCCTAGCCCTTTGTATTTTTTATTTATAGAGATAGTCTCTTGCTAAATGCTGAGGCTAGCCTCAAACTTGCAATCCAGCCTCGACCTATCTAGCCACTGGGATTATAGCTGTGTGCCACTGTGCTGGCTAAGGAGTACAATTTAAAGGAAAATTCAAAACTAAAGAAGTTCTCTTTACCACTTCATTGGGAACTCTTCATCTTGTGGAGGTAGAAGAAAAGCAGTTAAAATTTGGCTATACCATGACAATAAGTGTAAAAGGAAACATGGGGTGTTAACTTATTACATCTTGTGGCTGAAAATAATAAAAATAACTTCATACACACACACACATACATATATAATATAAAGTTGTAGATAGACGCAACACCTTAATTTTATTTATTTTTATGAGGTGCTGAGAATCAAGCCCAGTGCCTCACAGGTATGAGGCAAGTGCTCCACCACTGAGCCACAATCCCAACCCCTAAAAATAACTTCTGCTTAAATATCTGCAATTAAAAGCTTTTCCTATATTGACTGACTACAGATGTAATTTTAAATCATCTGGGGCATAACAATGCTTGTTTTGCTAAAGGAAGTTTTCTTTCATTTCTAGTGTTGTAACTTAAGTAATTGTGTCACAATTTGGTGATATAATTTTCTTTGTATTTTTTAGTAAGTAGCAAGTTTATGCTAGAATTGTATTTGATTTACAGAGGGCCTGATTTCCACTCCTATCCCAATACAAAATACACAGTATAAAGGTTTATTTGACTTACATAGACTGAAATATACATCTTTCTAAAGAATTAACGTTTCTTTTTAGATACGCATCCATGTGGAAAGGATGTCTGACACTTTATACTGGAAGGGGTGGTGAACTTCAAAAAATTGGAGAGTAAGTATTAAAATGCATTTTGTACAATTGAATAAATTACAAATGTTTACAGAATAATTGGTAGGTATAAACTATAAATCACTTAATTGGCTTTTTTTTGATGGATACTAGTTTTAACAGCTATTAGTATAGTATCCTATGTTGAGGATATCCATTTTCCTGGCAGACAGCAGTAAAAGCGGCAATTCAGACCAGCCTCAGTGGGGCTATTTCTGGTAGGTTTTAGAAACACGCATCTTTTAGGTGTCATTTGAATTGAATTCCCTCATCTAGTGATTCATGAAAAATAGAGCAAGGCATGAATTTCTGGCCATGAGTTTACATGTTCTTTTTCTTTTTGTGTATGGGTGAATTTGTACTCATGGTAAAAGGACTTGCAGCAATGAAAACTGAAGTCCTCTATTTATCTACAGCCTAGGTATGGTGCAGGCAGCCGCAATGCGAGCTTCCATACACTGCTACCCTGGTAATGATCTCCACCCAGACCTGGAGAAACCGTCCTCTCTAGGGGTGTAAAGGTAATTCAGCCTCCGTGTTAGCCTAGTCATTTGGCTTGTGCTCATAAAATATGGTACAGGCAATGAGCCAGATCTTTTTTCCATTCTATTGGTTAATGCTTAAACATCTGCTTAATGTCCATTAAATTGGAGGATATTTAGAGAGAAGTCATAAATGGCACCAAAAAGAAAAAACTCACACTGAGAGGATGAGGTACTTTGTTGGGAGAAAATTGTTAATGATGAAAATGAGCTTACAAGCTTTTTTAAAAATCAGAGACTGAAGTAACACTTTGTCTTTGCTAGAGGAAAAAATTTGGATCCACTCATGTTTATATGTAGAGTGGTATTATTAGCACTAAGTATTATGAAAGGTTTTAGGGTCAGTATTACCAAACCTGTCCTGACCTTCACGTATGCAGAGGTATTTACAATAATGTTTGATGGTTGGTTAAATGAAGAACCACAGGAGGTCACTTAATTTCTTA
This sequence comes from Marmota monax, assembly GCF_021218885.2. Lineage (NCBI taxonomy): Eukaryota > Metazoa > Chordata > Mammalia > Rodentia > Sciuridae > Marmota > Marmota monax. The sequence continues at coordinate 24,469,168 of NW_026692781.1, forward strand.
TGACTGCTCTTTGTCAGAGTCTGTTTAGGATTACCTAAAATGGATTCTAGTTTCTTTTTAGTGGGTTAAGGAACTAAGAAAATACATATTTGTCAGTTAGTACATATCATGTAGTCACTACAAGCTCCGATATAAACTGGTGGCTTAATATAGCCAGTTATCTGTCCTTTATCACCCAGAATCCACTCTTAACCTTGGATGATTATCTTTGCAGATTCGAAGTGATTGGTCAAAAGAGGGACTGGATGAGAGTGTGTGAATGGATCAGTGCAAATCCATCACCACTGCTGGAGAAACCACTCTGGAACCCTAAACACAGTTCACTAGCATCAGCCTGTCTGGAAAAACTGGACAAAGATTTGTTTTTGTGTCCAAAAATCCTTTGACATGATTTTTTTTTTTTTTTTGCAGTATAGAAGAATTTAAATATGAAATAGAATGTTTTATGTGTTGTAGATAGTTGGATATTTGATGTTTAATGGGATATACTGATTTTAGAGACTGGTTATAATGAATAGCATTAGTTAGCATTTTGTTATTCATTTGACACCTAAATTCTTCATTACCAAACCTTAGGAATATTAAGGAAAGGTTGATTAACTTCAGAAGTCTATTTAACTTGTCCTTTATTTTCTTTCAGATTTTGTATGGTTTATTCAGAAGTGCCAAATTTCAGTGAGCCCAACCCAGATTATCGAGGACCGCAGAACAAAGGGGTAATTAATCCAAATATAGAGTGCATTTTTATGATTGGGCTAATATGACTGTGAACTATAGTTCTGTACTGAGGCTAATCCTGTGATACCCTGAATGTAATGAAGAGAATTGTAAAAAATAATCTTTAAAGTAACTTTCATTAAAAATACTCAATGAGTCTGTTTAGGGCATAGAATATTACGGATATATATATATATGCACCATTTAGATTTTGTGGAGTGAGGAGTCATGTCAGGAAATACAGGATGTAACAGAAGCTAAAAAAAGGTTTGGGGAACATTCTTGAATCTTTTACCATTGAATGGACTTAGACAAATTTTTTAAAGAATTGTTAAAAGATAATTTTACAAAACCATTAAAACTTTAAAAAGGGTATAATAAGTTTGTAATAATGAGTGTTATTTTAATCTTCATTTATTTAAAACCTTTTTTTTTAAGGCACACAATGAACAGAAGACTAATTCCATGAATAGTAATATAGGTACAGGTACATTTGGATCAGTGGGTAAGTTTTTTTTTTTTTTAATTTGTGATTAGGTATATACATTATGGGAAGTGTGAAAGATTTAGAGGAAAAGAATATCTTTAGGCATAAGTAAGTACTAAAGGTGAACTACTAATAAAAAGGGAATCTGCAAATGTTTTCTAGAAGGCAAATAATGTGTACTTGCAAGCCAATTTACTGAGCACATTCTATAAATTTTGGACCAATTTCAGGGAATATAATATTGAATATTGACTAATACATAAGACTGGTGTATCTGTGAAGATGTCTGGTACTATTTTCCCACTTATTTTTATAAAAGTTTTGTAATCTAGTTATTTATAATAGATACAGTATTAGTGGTTATGTTGGTACATTGAAAGCTGATATTCATATTAGTAGTTCTGAAAAGTAATAGTAAATTAACACCTTAAATTTTCATATATTATTAACTGCCTTTTTGAAAGATTGGCATTTATCCTAACAGGTCCTTGTAACCCCTGTTTAAGGTTTTTTTTTTTTTCCCAAGTTTTTATTAAGGAAAAGTCATTAGATTTCATTAGAATAAATGATACTTTATTTGACCTGATTGCATATTTTGGCACAACTGATCATCACACTGTGCCGTCTAAAAAAGGATTATGTTGTCTGTTTTGAAAAATTAACCATATTTGAGCAAAAATGTTGGTACTCAACATTTTTTGCCTTTTTTTTGGTAGTATAAGCAGTGCATATGTTTTTTTTTCCTGTTCCTTTTCTAATCTTGTTGCCCAAATTGGCTTTTTTCCACTACTAACACAATATCAAGTTAATGTATTTATAGTACTGATACATTGTAAAAACCTAAAACTAGCATTTTTTTTCCAGTGTAAAAAGAAGTTTGTTTTCCCTAATATTTAAAAGCATTAATAGATATATTGGAACTTAAAATATGTGTAGTTACATAGATTATTATAGACCTCTTCTGAAGATAGTGATGATTTTTTGTATTCTTTTTTAGGAAATAGCCTTCAAACTGGCCCTGAATCAAGGGGATACCAACTTTCATATGCTGGTGGAAGCAATGTCCGGGGACCTATCAATATACAGCTACCAGGAGCTGCTAATAATCAAACAGTCATGACCACAATAAGTAATAGCAGGGACCCTCGGAGAGCCTTTAAAAGATGACCTATGCCAAATAGTCACATGTAGTTTTTAAACTACGTGCCCTACTTGAACACTTAGTGCACTTTTATTTATTGTTAACTGTGAAAAATATGTCCTTTATTGGTTTCCTTTTACGTTTTTGGTTTGTTAAGAAGAGTGGTTTTTTTTAATAGCAAAACTGTTAAGCTGCTCAAGTCTCCTGTTGAATGGGAACACTGAAAAGTAGGGGCATATATTTTTAGAGCAAAAAAGTTATTGGATATCCTCTAAAAATTGCACCCATTTCAAGGGTGAGTTATTTAAAACATCAGCTTTATAGCCTCTATGAGTCTTCTGTATGAATTTTGTAATATTTCACATAAGGCTTAATGGGAGATGTTCTTTGTCGTAAATTCAGATATTGCCAACTAAAGCAATAACCACCAAAAAAACCCCAAACAAAACAGAAACTTGGTCAATGCCAGCAATAGTTTTTGAGTGTTTGTTACTCCAAGAATGAATGATTTTGTTGAGTGACTGCCATTAAGATTTCCCAAGAAACGAATCATCTTAAATGAATCATCCTAAATTGTTTCATTACCAAAAAAGATTATCAGAATTATGGAACAGAATGCAATCTGTATTGTAATATGTAAGTTTTAGAAGAAAGCTACTTTGCTTTATTTTCAGATAGTGCTCTTAACATTTGTTATTATCGTGGATTATATTGAAAGAAAATTTTAAAAGAGGCCTTGAATATTTATTTTTGAATCTACCATGTTAAATATTGAGAAGTTTAATTTGAGAGAGTTATAAAGTCATAATAAACATTGATCTAATTATTTTTAAAAATAATTTTGGTGAACATAGTGAAGGTGATTCAAATTGAATTCATATATTAATATGCAGTCTTTAAGTTATAGATCCTAGGTATTTACAGGTACTCAGCCTGAACTGAAAATCCTAGGTGGTACTTCAATTTGAAGTTTGTGTGTATTGTCAAAAGTTTCTGAACACAATTCACATAGCCTTATTAAATAGCAAAAGTTAAATGACAAAGAAGTGATTACAGCTTTATTTAGAAACGTTAAGGTGGAATTTATTTATGTGTCATAAATGGTACCCATTTCTACTTTTTACTGTAGGGTGGTTAACTGGCAAATTTTTCTTTTGTTTAGAATTTACGTCTTCTTAAATATTTATCTCTTGAATAAAACTTGCGTTAATGTTAACAGATTTTGGAGTTTTGGAAAATTAAAGTACTGTCAGATGTGGGTTACTGTTCTTTCAGTCCTGCCCTCATTTTCTTATTTGTGATGCTGGGCTAGTTATTACAGTTGAGACCTTCTCTAAGTCTTTGATTCTACAACTGTAAAAGCAAGTAAATAATATTACTTCTTTGTGTAGTTAAAGACTGCAGTGTGAGAAATTGGAATGATTTCTGCTAAATAATAAGGAGTCAAATGTTTGTCTGATCATACCTCAGGAGTACAAAAATGCAGAATTTAGAAGTATTGCTATTTAGTGTGATGAGATTAAGTAGAAAAATAACTTAAATTTTTCTTTTGTGATTGACACTGCCTCAATAATTTAACCTTGTTCTATGATTTTATTACTTATTAACAAGTTTCTTTTTTCTTAAGGGAAGCCTCCAAAACCAAAGCAAAGTGAATTAAATCCATAATGAATATTTGCCTTTCCAGTCTTCTTGGACAGCAGTCATGAAGAAATTAAGAGGAAGAAAGTTTCTACCTTCCTTCCTGGTGCTTTCAGCTTTCAACTGTGAAATAAGTTTAAACAACACCTAGTGAAACAAAAAGCATTTAGCATAGAAATGCACTCAGCTTAAGATCAGGCCCCCTTGTCGTTTCTACAGAACAAATCTGAATTGGATCAAAACCTGATCAGAGCACGTTGTCCTTCAGGCAGGGTTGGTGGGAAGTTGCTGCAGAATAGAAACTGAAAGTTGAAATCCATGAGGTCAGATGATGATATTTAATGGTGAAGGCTAAACTTTAATAAGGTTCTCTTGTAGTGTCAAACTGTGTTTGCTTTTACACTATAGTTTTAGTAATTTGAGGATACCCTGAGTATGTGTAGTTACAAATATTTGTGACATATTTTTATTATTTAACATTTTAAATGAATGTTTAATTTGCTTGGTTGAATAATACCGAGGAATAATGCTACAAACAAGTGGATGAAGATTAGTAAAAGGTTTTAATTTATGATACAAGAATTTAAAAGTAAGTGGAGGTGGTTAGCCTTCAAGGATGTACAATGTTGAGTTTTACATCAGTCTGAAAACACTGGCAGCCAATAGTTCATATTCTGTATAAGAATCTGACAGCTTAGTTGCTTAAATGACTTCCCTTTTCAGTGTCATTAGCATAATGATTGTTGCTCCAAGCCTTTTCAGGCTGCATGTGACTCTTAAGATCTTTTCCTCTAATGTGTTTGAAAGCATTCTAGAGATCACAAACTGGAAAACCATGAGAAGTCATATTTGCAAAACACTTTGCCAAGCAATTGTGTTTTTTAGTCTTGGGATTCCCTGCCTTATTGCTGGTTTTTTTTTTTTTTTTTAAGATCTAGTTTTTCTTCTCTTTGTCTCCTGTCTGGTTGGGAGTCTGAATATATCCAGTAGAAAAAGATGGTGAATTCTCTAGAATGGCCAGTAAGGGGGCGTTAGAGGCAAACGTACTTGTGTGTTGAGTTCCAGACAATAATTACACATTAGAGTGATTAAACAGTTCCACATTTCACAAAATAGTAATGATTAACAGTTCAGGTACACTTCTGAGGAAATCTTAATTATGACCTTTGGAAAGCAGCTCTTGATCGTGTGTTATATTGAAGGAGAAACGAAAAAAAAAATTTTTACTTTCCAGATACATCTTCTGCAGATGCCTCAAATTTTGCCTTAATAAGAGTGTATGAGAATTTGGATTCAGATACTGTATCCACATTACCCCAGGTTTCTGACCTTAGAGGATTTATTGATGTTTCTCAAAGCACACACTAGAGAAAATCCCAAGTCCAATTCACCTGCTAAGCCATTAATTTAGCCTTTTACCATGTTAACCCTTAGACTTAAAGACACTAAGAACTTTTTATCCATATTAGATAGCCAGTAGGGTAGAAGAATATGAACATTTTAACACTTCAATTGGGAAGCATTTCTTTTAAACTTCGTGTAAAGTCAAAGTTTTACCCACAGTTTTATTGTGGATCCTTAATTTGAGAACATAACCAACCCGAATTTGGATGTTTTGTCTTATCAAAATTTGTGCATCTGCACATGGGTAATACAGTTTCTTGGTTCATATTCTGAATATAGAATAACATTGAACATACTTGAATAAAACTCGGTTTCTACACCTACGAGATGCCCCAAGAAGTTTCGAGAAATATGGATTGCTCCTCTGACCTAGAATTTGCAAGTGTAGGTCTGGGAGGAAGACCTGCACTTATTCTGAAGTACCCTGCATGTCTTCTGCTCTGGGGATTTCCTCATCACAATGAGATCACAAAAGTTTTCTCAGTTTATTTTATCTTTATGAAGCTATAGACTACTAAATTTGGGATTGTACGTGGAAAATAATTAGAAGGATGTTCCTCAAAGCAAAGATTCAATGGCTGCAGCAGATAGTTCTGAGAATAAGAGGTTGAGTGGCCTCTGGATATGAGCACTGCAAATTTTTGAATTAGATTTAAAGTAGAATTAAATAACATCAATGTTAAGATCAAATCTCTACAGCAGGGTCACATGGCTTCTACTGAGCCTACATGTCAAGTTAAAAGTAAGATTTTTTTGCCCTAACCTTTGGTTAAAAACTTAAAATTTTTTGTTGTTGCATATTTCAGCAAGTATATGTTCGTGGCATCTATCTACTCTTGTCCCTTAATTCCCTATTATAAGAAGTCTAACCAAACTAAAAAATAAACTGGAGCATGATATTCCTGAGAGTATCTGTAGAGCCACCCCTCTTACACCTTCAGATCTCAATCCTGTTTTGTATAGAGAAGCAGCTACAATAAATATTTTCCACAGTTAATATGCAGGGCATGATTTGCTTGCCATGTGAGGCTAATCTTAAGTTTCAAACATGGCCCTAGTAGGAGACTAAGCTCTTGACATGTTGTTGGACCACTGAAAAGAATAAGAATAGGGTAGTCTGCATTAGTGCTTCTGTTATCTGGCTTAGGGTAAACATGGAGAAAAGGTTGCATTACTGTTGGATAACAGTTTTATGGTTTGAGCGTAAGGAAGAACATTAAGTGCTAGATTGTTTAATTGTAGTTTGAGTAAACAATACTAGACATCAAGAAGTAAATTTCCCTTAAACAGATTAAGCCCTAACCTATTAATGCTATGGAAAATATTGCAAAGTTTCATACTTGTATTTGTCAATAGGACTGGTAGAAAGTGTAAACTATTTAAAACATCTTTTGATGAGTGGTTTAAAGAATTGAAGTAGAACATGAAACTGCCCTTATAAATTTTATTCTTTGACCCAGTTGTGTATTTATAAAATGTTGGCTAAATGCTGCTGTCCTTGTAGTTGAGTGAGCTTTGCAGAACATAGCATATTTTAAATGTCAGGATATGATTTGGTGAAAAGAACATGGTTTTGAACTGAGGAGATCTGGGTTTGAGACCTGGGTCTACTGTTAACTGGCTCCATGACCAGGAGCATCATCATAAAGTTAGGATATGTACTTGCAGTGTTATGAGGACTATGTGAGCCAATGTCAGTGAAGCAAGATATCTAAGGCTCAACAAATGTTAATTCCTTTCCTCTTGACCAATGGAAATGACAAGTACTGGTCATTTCTCCATGCTGTTTAGAGAATTTTTAATTTTTGAATTGATTTAGAAAATCTTCAATTTCAAATCAGGAGTGTTAAGCAATTTATATGAATTATATCTAAATTGGTTTTAAAACAGTACACCAAGGTACTCGGGTTTTACAAGTTTCTCCAGGCAAAGAAAAGCACTTATGCTGATGATTTGCCATGACAGCATGAAGGATTGAGTTTTCAATGCAAAGGTCTGCCCAATAGCTGAGTAGGCAGTGCTGTATTTGCATTCACCTTTGCCCAGAGGGTGAGGACTTGATTATGAAAGTGTGGAGAAAGAGAGAGGCCTTCCAAGGTCTGGACTAGATAGGTCAGTGGCCTAGGAAAAGGCAGAGGGCACACTGGAAGGAAATTTCTATTCCTATAGTGACATCCCTAAGGATTGCTGTGCATGCATAAGTACAGAGTAATTTTGCTTATGAAAACTAAAGCATTGGGAAACTTTCCCCAACGTTTTATGAACAATTTCAAACATGCAGTGATGTAGAAAGAATTTTAGTGTAAAACCCTTATATACTCACCACCTGGATTTTGCCATTCACATCTAACTAAATCACATATTTGTCTATCCTATATGTTCATTAATATATTTCAAGTAAACAGATAACAGTTCATATTCCTCTTTCTCAGTAGGCCTATTCATTAGAATTCAATATCTTTCAGTTTTTAGGGTAAAATTTACATATGCACCTATTTTGCATGTTCATTTGTGAGTTTTAGGACTAAACAAGCCTTTGAAACTCAAACCCCTATCATAGAATATCACCATCCCTCTGGAAATTTCCCTCAGGTGTCTTCCCAAGTCACATGACCCCAGTAGCCATCACTTCTGATACTTTAGAAACCATTTTTAGCTTAAGGGACAATTTTATGTGTCAGGTCATCTCTAGAATTCAAGTTTTTTAATTCCAGTTCCAACTCCAGTTGCCACAGAACAGTCAAGCATAGCCCCTTCATCTCAGAAATGAAATTCTAAGACCTTGGCATTTTCAAATTCTGTCCCTTGTTTCAACTTTGCTCCAGCTTTTTTCTTTTACCTTGAAGATTTACACTTGGCAACCCAGACTCTTGGGGCAGAAAGTGCTGAAATAAAAACCAGCTGACTGGAGATTTATAGTCCCAGGATGGCTGGTTAGAAGTTGCTCCCTGGGGTGCACTACTACTCCCTGAGCAGCTCCAAGCAAGTGGTAGAATCGTATGAAGTCCTCTGTTTGCAGTGGAGAGCCAGAAGCAGAAGGGAGTCACTGGAACTTGTATGTTTTCAGGGCAGATGCTCAGCTCTTAAGTAGATTTTGATTCTCAAATTCTTGATTTTCTTAAAATATAAGTTTAGAAATGCCCTCTGTTTCTTGGGATTTTGTTGTCCTTGTAGATTGGGATTCAGAGTTATCATACCCAGAATGTATAGGTGTCTTGCTAAGGAAAGACCCCTTCTCTCAATCTACAGGGAAATGTCCCTGAATGAAACACTGAAAAAAAATACAGTTGTTAAATTATATATTCTTTCCCAGTTTGTGCACACATGTGTACACAACACAGCACACATGGTCACTTCCAGCAGAGCTGTTTCTGTAATGAACACATTTCCTTTCATAGATATGTTCCTTTCTCATCAGTTACTGTTAAGTATTCACTCCTTCCACTTCTTTAATGGGCTACCTATAGTTCAGTACTAACGATAAGCCAAGACCTGTGCTGTTAAGTAACCTATATTATCTCATTTACTCTATAAAATGACTTTGTGAGGGAGGTCTTGTTATCATATGAAAGATTAAATAACTTTGAGATTGAAAGCTTAAGATCACACAAGTGGCAAAGTTCCACGGATAACATCTATACTTTTAACTGTTGACTGATACTAACACTTTGAGACTCCTGCTAAAACACACAGGACACCTTCACAGAGGTGACAGGATTGGAGTTGGTTTTAAAAGGAATACAGAGAAGAGAAATACAGAATTTGACTAACATTTTAATCTGGGGTTAGTCATACTTTAAATGTCAATTGAATATAGACCCAATTTAGTGAAATTTAATCTACAAGTAAAAGTAGGGAAGTAACAGTAGGGGAAATCAGTTATGACTAGCAACTCTGCCTGATACAAACAGTAGGAAAACAGGTGAATTTCCCTATAATTTGCAATTGGAGAAAACAATGGCTCAAAATCTAGAAACATTAAAGGAAAGATTAATAAATTTGACTACAGTTACATTTATATTTTAGTCAGCTATTTCACTGCTGTGACTAAAAGACCAGAACAATTTTAGGAGAGGAAAAGTTTATTTGAGGGTTCACAGTTTCAGAGGTCTCAATCCATGGACAGCAGGCTCCATTCTCTGGGCTCCAGGTGAGGCAGAACATTATGGTGGAGCAGTGTGGCAGAGGGAAGCATCTCACGTGCTGATCAGAAAGCAGAGAGAGACTCTGCTCTCCAGCTACAAAATATATACTCCAAAGGCCCCTAATGCCCTGTCTCCCCCCCACCCCAGCCATGCCTTACTCACCTTCAGTCACCACACAATTAATCCCATCAGGGATCAATCCACTGATTGGGTTAAGACTTTTACAATTCAGTCATTTTTTTCCTCTGAATCTTCTTGCATTGTCTCGTGACCTTTTGGGGGATGTCTCACATCCAAACCATAACACGATTAAAAGAATAATAGATAAATTGGAAAGTACATGTGTAATTTATGTCACAAAAGGCTAATATTCTTAACATGCAATTCATAAAAGTAGAGAAAATCACTATGGAAAAATGGACAAGAAATATGGACAGTTCACAACCCTGGTCTTTAAAGCATATAAAAAGATACTCAACCTCAAGATGAGAGATATAGATAAAAACAGCACTGAGATACATATTGATATGGAAAATGACAAACACCAAAATAGTGAGGCCTGTGAAAAGGGAGTGAAAAAGCAGCACATTGATTGGCATTGATCCTTTCCCAGAGCATTCTTTCCCAGTGACAGAAAAATCCCTAGAAAGCAAGCCAAAGCATTGATCCTTCCCCAAATAAATCCTTTCCCAGTGACAATACAATGGGACACTGAAGGAAGAGCAATAAGCACTGAATGCTGGCCGAAGACCCTCCATTCTTCTCCAAGTAAAAATATTGCCCAATAAAAACATTTTCAGATTCTCATAAACCTGTTTCCTGAGTGCCCAAATTGACCGCTGACCCTAGACTCCCCCATCTCACCCAGTAAGGCAGACTTTGAATTCTTAAGTGCCACAAACTGAGAAGCTCATCATTAATTAAGTCACCCCTCAGTATAACCTATATAAAGTCCAGTCCCTCCTTTGTCCAGTAGCTCATATTCCACGAGGAGAGTGGGTCCATTCCTGTAGGTGTAATCTCATTCCTGAATAAAAGGCTGAACTGATCAGTGACATTTGCATCTGGCCTGATACTTTTGTGCTAACATTTGGTTCCCTGACCGACCGAGAACAGGAGTAAGGTGAAATTTACCCTTCCCTGTCCCACTGAAGAATTTCCCTTCTCCTAAAGTTAAGTTAAATGACTGATGGGATCTGGGAAGTGGCCATTAAGTGCCTGGCACCCCCAAGAATCTCTGAGGTGGGAGAAACCCCAGCCACTTCTCATACAGCTATGGCTGAGTCCCGACACTGACTACTTCCCTTACCTCCCTCCTCACCCTCCACACCCTCTGAGTCCACTTTGGCTGAACCGCTGCCGGTATGTGACCTGTAACCAACTCCAAACCTGAGCTATGTTTTTGAAGCATTATGCTGTGTGGACAGAGCAAGGATTTGTACTGAATCTTTTTTATGGTGTTGGAGGCATCCTCTCTCTAACCCCCTTCACATTCCTTTCTCCCCTTCCCAATCTTCCCTTCCCTTACAAACCAGCAAACCTCACAGATCAGGGACCTCCTTGCCATTTTGTTTCAGAATCCATCACCACCTCCTCATCTCTCCAAAGAGGTAAGACTCCATTTGTCTGGTTTCTACCAAGTAGATAGCCCCACCTTTTGGCTAATAAGGACCTGGGTGATCCCCCACCACTGAGATTATGATAAGGACATTTACCCAATCCCCAATGGGAAAAGTCCAGTCCAAGACTGGCACATTGGTGGCAATAAGAGTGCAGAGGATGCTTTGCCCTCAACTGTCACCTCCATTGAACCTCTGCACATAAAGGAACTACCCAGGCAGTTCCCAGAGACTCCCCTTTGGCCAGGCTGTCTACCAATTTTAAGACCTTCTACTCCCAAACTGACCTCAAAATTAAACACCTCATTAGGCTCAGCACTCAAATTTGGCCACAATACAAATTAGATAATCTTCACTGGTGGCCCAAATATGAAACCTCCAAAATTTAAAAATCACCTGGTACAGGTTGGGAAAATTGTCTGAAATTTACAGAATGGCAAGGTTGTCTGAGATTCCTATCCAAGCTTTCTTTTTCCTTCACTCAATTAACAAATATACCAAGCCCTGTGTCAACTATGGGCAGCAGGGACACTGTGAACTGGACTGTTTCCAGGGAAAACCCCCTCTGGGGGCTGCCAGCTTCGAGCCACAATGTGCACCTCAACATCAATAATATGTTGGGGGGAAGAAAAGTCTAGGGGAGAGATCTGCTGGGCTCTTCCCTGGCTCCCAACAGGCCCACCGCCTAATGGGCGACACCTGGGAGGGTCTTTAAGCCTTCACACCAGTAGGACGAACTAGTTACCTGGAGAGGGTGCCCCTCCCCTTGGTACAGCCAGTTTCCCATGTCCCTTAATACATCCATGCAGCCCCAAGATAAAGGGACTGCAAATGACCAAGCAGCAGGCAAATATTCCCCGTCTGATGAGATTTTAAGGGAACAACTAGCTGGTAAATGTCCTCCCTTAACCCTGAACAGCCCAACAGCCAGTGGCAAGTCTCAGTAAGGAGCATGACATAACAGTCTCATTCCTCAAAAGTAATGGGAGATAATGTTTCATCATTTTCTGCATCCAAACCTGGCCTGATTACCAGTGGGGGGAAAAAGAGTTAAAAGCCCTAGGCAGCAATTTCCCTGGCCCCGCCCTGCCAAGCTTGCATTGGAATGCAAAGGGCAGGCTCAGTAGGAGACCTGAGACTAAAGAAAAAGAGTGTCCCTCTTACTTCTCCCTGGCTGCGACACAGAAAAATGATTTCAGTGCTCCCTCCCACTCTCTCTCTCCCCTCTGTCTCTCATGCTGCTTTACTGAAATAATTAACAGCTGTGTCATTTTTTTCTAGGACTCTTTATTTTAAGTTATATATATATATATATATATATTTTTTTTTTTTTTGAGCTCATGATTTTGATCCAGTGCACATAGGTTAATGTGTTTTTCTCATCAGATATTTTATCCAACTACAGAATTTTTTTTTTTAACTTTGCTTTGTTCAGAGACCAATTTACAAAGGTTAGTTCTAAATCTAATAAGTTTTAACAAATACCTGTAACATTGCAATGGAGATTTGCTTACAAAGCTACAAGGCCTTTGCTTTTGTCTATGTGTGCACACTTGTATGTTGTGTTATATGTACATATATGTGCATCATCCATGTGTTATTTACATGATATTAAAATTGGCATATTCATGATGAGCGCTTGTGAATTAAAATTTTTAAAAAGTGGATTCAAATACCTTTAATTCATGTGACTTAAAAAGTTCAATTTAAATTGAGTAAACAAATGAAGGTAAAGATACCTTTAAAATTACTAACTTACAAATTTCTCTAGGTGATCAAACCAATAAGATGTTTATTATAAAATGTCTAATATCTAGTTTCTAGTACTTTTCTTCAACAAGAGAAATGGCTAGCACTATTCAATACACTTGTCTGGTATCTTGTTTTTTACAGAAAAAATAAGTAAATTAAATTTGAGATGTATGAGGTTAACATAATTGTGTTTGTTAGAGATATCTAATTAATTTGCTAAGTTAAAATGCTAATTGTTGGGACTGGGGATGTGGCTCAAGCGGTAGCACGCTGGCCTGGCATGCGTGTGGCCCAGGTTCGATCCTCAGCACCACAAATAAAGATGTTGTGTCCGCGGAAAACTAAAAAATAAATATTAAAAAATTCTCTCACTCTCTCTCCCAAAAAATAAAAAATAAAAATGCTAATTGTTAAATATAACATCAAGTACTATTACCTTCTTGAATTCCATGGGATGATATACTTAAACATTATTTGTGTTTTCATGATTCTGTGTACAAAGGGTCCAAAAGTTTCAACTGTGCTTTCAATTAGAGTACTGTGAATAACATAAAGTACTTATTGTTATTAAAATGGAATAACTTGTCTAAATTCAGAAATTTCATAAGGGTTGTTTCAAATGTGAAAAAAAAAAAAAAAAAACCATGGGTCAACAGATAAGAAAGAGAAGTTAGAAGGTTCTAGGTATGGAAATATATTTAGTAGAAGGGAAAAAGTGTTTCTGGGTAAGAAGGCCTTTGTGTGATGAAATAAACAACATGGGGGTCTATGTAAGTAAAGGGCAAATTTCAACAAGTTTATGTGTAACTAAGTTGATTATATGTATGTAGAACAATCAGTAAAAGCTGATTGTTTTTCTCTAAGGTCAAATACTAATGTACTGATATAAAACCGAGGTTTAATCTATATATTAACCTGACAATGATTTCTTAAAATATTAATTTACTCTTAACATTGTGTCTGTTAAGTTTTATTCTTTAAAACAACTAGTGTTAAAGGAATTAAGATCTTGGGCTAGGGCTAGGGCTCAGTGCTAGGCCTCGCACATGTGAGACACTGGGTTTGATCCTCAGCACCACTTAAAAATATGTAAATAAAGATATCGTGTCCATCTACAACTAAAAAAAATATTTAAAAAAATCTATACATCACTGGTTACACTACATTATAGAGTCTAAAATTTTCTTTAAAAGCTACATTTAGTTATTATAAAGACATCAATATTGTAAACTAAATATGTTCATATTTTTTAGGTAAAGCAGGAAGTTTAATAGAATATTTTAACCAAGCTGATGTTCTCCAAACTAAAGTTGTCTGTAATGGTAATTTTAGACTTACAAGAATAGCAAATTTAATTAGGAATTTATGTTCTGTAACTTAACCTAAATCTTATGTTACCTTTTACACCAGCATAAAAATGTAAATGTACTTCTAAAAGATAATAAGAGCCTAATCTGTTTATAAAAGTTAATATTGTAAAACATGAAAACAATTTGCCACTTTTCCACATAAATAGAAAGTTAAAAGCTCTCTCAGCCTTTCTTTGATTCATGTTTTGAATGAAAATTTATATTATGTTAACTCATTTTCATATAGACTCAGGAAACAATATATGCAAACTTTGTAAAACATTAAGAAAGAAGCAAAGATCAGCTTTGAACTAGAACACGTTACCTAAGATTTGTAAAGAGCCTCACCTTACCTGAGATACAGCCCTTCCTCCCACCTTACTACATGTTAGAATGGCTCCAAAATAAGCCACACTCTAGCTCATTTAAAGTTGTGTTTAAAAGATTGGTTTTCGTTGTCAAGATTACTGTGATCTCAAAGAGGGGATATAATGTATAACTCAGCCAAAATTCAAGATAGCTATCATATAAACTAAATATATTTTAACTCTTGTTAATTTTATCTTGAATTTTGCTTATAAACTCTATAACTGTTGCCTATTAATGTTTTGCAGAGGTACTGCTTCAAGAACACAAAACCTGGGTTAATTTGAGACAATAAGCCATCACCTACAGGACAGACAGGATACAAGGCTAACTCCAAGTACTAATATAGACCTCAATTTAATAAAGGGGTAAATGACCGTAAGGTTATGGACATTGAAGTTAAAGCCCAGTACTCTTTATTTTAAGACTGGTGAGACTGGCTTGCTGGATGTTTAAGACCAAGGCTTAAAGATTGTTAAAATAAAAGGGCCAAGAAAGCCAATATTTGGCTCTTGCCTGCTGAGTCAGCCTGAACCAGGGAAAGAGAGAACTTCTCTAAGGAGCTTTGCAACTCTGGGCCACATGACCTCCTGATTGGGGAGATTAATGAGACCACTGGAGAATGAAAGCCAATCTGTGCATCTGTTGCAAAGAGGAGAGTCATTGGAGAAACGAGACATCCCTGATGCTTCCAAGGGAAGCCACTTCATCAAGGAGACCCTACCTAGAAGATAGCACTAAAAGAGCTAAGAAGCTGCTCTCAAGTTCCCCAAGAGTAACCCCTGTGGGAACTCAGCTGACTCTTAATACAGATAGGATCAAGGTCAATTTGACCAGCTTGGTCTTGAACACCTAGCAAAAACAGTTATAACCAAAATATGGCCATACCTGGGCATTTTAGAGGAAAACAAGTGTTCTTTTAAATAGAACTTAAGATGTACACTTGGGTTAGTCCCATATCCCTGATGCCCCCAAACTTCTAAGGTTTGTCCTTTGTGAGGCTCATATTTGCCCCTGCCTACCAAAATTAAACTGGCCTCTGTACCTAAATTTTCCTTATTCCTCAAACTGACATTTGACCCCACAATCAAAGCCTATCCATTTCAACAATAGCACACACCAGACATAGGAAAGCCCCCAAATTGTTCCCCTACTCACAGGGCTAGTAACATCCATTGGGATTAACACAGGAGCAGTGGGATTAGGAACCTTTATTCACTATAAAATAGCACAGGTTATTGTAGATATCCAACAGGTCATTGACTGGGTACTGACTTTACAAAATCAATTGGACTCCCTGGCATCTATCATCTTGCAAAACCAGTCAGGGAAGAATGCTATTTCTATGGAAACCAACCAGGAGTGGTAAGAGACAAGGTTAAATGGCTCCAGGACCACCTGGAATAGGGAAAATAGATCAATTTACTATTACTGTTAACAGGTTTATCATGCTGATTCTCGTAATATGCACAACTATGGGCATGGCAGTGGCACAGAGATTTATTGGGTCATATTCCACAGCCTGCTATTGTTCATCCAGTAACATGCTTTGATATTCCCCCTTCAATCTATCTTAATTCCACCACTTTTTTGCCTGATCCTTTGTGAACTACTGGGTCTACCCAACAATTTTTGTTTAATTACCCAGGATTGTCCTCCCGACCCCCACTTTGCATTTCTCTTGGTAACACGTATTGTTACTAAACCAAGCCTCAAAGCTGGGTTCATCATGACTCAGAAGGATAGAATCAAGAGGCCAGGCTTACTTTTCTCACAGGCAGAAGGTCTCCTGCCTGGCAGGAAGTTAATGTTAACTATTCATTAAACAGACCCCTATGCTTTCACCATAATCACAAAGACCCTCCACATGAATTGTTAAGGTGGACTAAATGTGTTACACCATATCCACAAAATCTTTCTGTTGCAGGAAAACAGGTTATAGATTGGGGATCTCATGGGGGAGTGATGGACACTCAATCTAGAGATACGGGATGGACATTCTTTCTTGGGACTGATTTACCTTGTGTTCATAGAAATAACATTGGTTCCAATATCGTAAAGTACTGGTACGATGGGGAATTATCACCTCCCCACCTGAGAAAAGAATTTGGGCCAATTCAGGACTCAATATGGAAAATAGGTTTAATTCAGGAGTCTTTTCGAGTTTGGAATGGTGAGTCTCATTATGGGAAATCAAAAACTGTTATCCATCTTAATTCTTCCCTTCATAAAGAATTCTACCTCACAGCATGTATATTAAATACCTATTTTTTTTATCTGGGCCCATTGAAATACAGTATAATGCCTCACAAAATATATATTAGGATACATATTAGGTTAAATGTGAAAACTGTATGTTGCAATACTGTATTAATTGAACCATATGGCAGAACCCAGAACAAACTGTTATGCTTCTCCAAAGACCAGTAGCTACCTGGCTCCCTATAAAATCAAAAGAACCGTGGCAGGAAACACCTTCAGTAGCGTTCATGCAAGAGTTGCTAAGACTGGCTTGCTAGATATTTAAGACCAAGGCTTAAATATTAAGGTTAAAATAAAAGGGCCAAGAAAGCCAATATTTGGCTTTTGCCCTCTGAGTCAGCCTGAACCAGGGAATGAGAGAACTTCTCTAAGTTTAAAGACGGGACCAAACAATTTATTGGGTTGTTAATAGCTGGTATTGTTGGTCTGGCTGGCATCATTGCCTCTGCCTCCATGACAGCTGTGGCCTTACACCAAGAGATCCACACAATGTATTAACTTCAGCAATTCCATCAGAATTATACTGAGACCTGACTAACTCAAGTACATACAAATCAGAACATCCTGAACAAGGCCTAGTGACTAAAAATTCTGCTGTATGACTAGGAGAACGAGTACAAGATTTATGATGGACTCAGAGACTTCAATGCCATTATAATATTACTCATTTTTGTGTTATTAGAGTTCCATACAATGACACTGAGATTCAAATGACCAAGTATACACAATCATCTAGTGGGACTTGATCCTTTTCCTAATGCTTATCTAAAGAAGTTAAAATTACAATCTCAGGTCCTGGCTATGGTTAATGCCAAACACCTGCTTTTAATAATGAAGAAATTTGGGGGAGTTTAGAAGGAATTTCTTCCTGTAACCCTTTTAAGTACTTTTCTATGCATATAGTTGGATTACTAGTCTTAACTATAGTGTTAATTGTATCCCATTTCTTGCTTTGCATAATTTGTTGAAAAGAATGGAAATGATTAAGCCATCAGGAAAATATCATTCCAAAGTTACTCATGCTTGCTCTGCTCCAAAGGAACCGAATCCCTGAAATCATGGGAAGAACACCCTAAATCTGATTGGGCCTTAATGAAAGATAATAGAGTCCTCAGCTATATTACATGCCAAAACCAATTTTCTAACACTAGGAAGTTAATCTTCACCTTTTATGCTAAAATTATTCTCTAATATTAGTAAGCTAATTAACCTTCATTTTATATTACAATTTGTTTCCCTAACCTAACAAACCAGTTAATAGTCACGTGTTGTTATAATATTTTTCTTTTCCCTATTTCAGTTTTTTAATAAAGCTCAGCCACAATTGCCATGAAAATCTCAAAGCATCTCTTCTCCCACCACTCACTGCCTGATCTTCTGGAGCAACATAAAAATAATTGACATTGCTCCCAATAGCTTCTGAACATCTCCCACACATCCCCCTCTGCATAACCCTCATATTCACTTCCAGGATTCTGAAAGGAAGACCCTCTCCCTACATCACCCTATCCCAGCAGGAAGCAGCTAGAGACCTCAACATTCAATTCCTTCCTTTCAGAGTCTGGAATATTAGATATGGAAAATGACAAACCCCAAAATAGTAAGGCCTGCGAAAATGGAATAAAAAAGAAAGTAGCACGCTGATGGCATTGATCTCTTCCTGGTGACAAAACCATCCCTAGAAAGCAAGCCAAAGCATTGATCCTTCCCTACATAAACACTTTCCCAGTGACAGTACAGTGGGACACTGAAGGGAGAAAGATAAGCACTGAACACTGACCCCAGACCCTCCAAGTAAAAATATTCCTCAGTACAAACAAATTTTAAAGTTCTCACAAACCTGTTTCCTGAGTGCCCAAATTGACTACTGACCCTAGACCCCCCCATCTCACCCAGTGAGACAGACCCCAAATTTTTAAGTGCCCTAGACTGATAAGCTCATTAATTAATTAAGTCACCTCTCAGTATACCTTATGTAAGTTCAGTCCCCTCCTCTGTCCAGTGGATCATTTTCCATCAGGAGAGTGGGTCCATTCCTGTGGTAGTAATCCCATTCCTGAATAAAAGGCTGAGATATTCCTGAAGTTTATGTCTGGCCCGGTACTTTTGTGCTAATAATGCCATTTTTTTTAAAAAAATATTTTTTAGTTGTAGATGGACACAATGCCTTTATTTAATTAATTAATTTATTTTTATGTTGTGCTGAGAATCGAACCCAGTGCCAGGCGAGCACTCTACCACTGAACCACAACCCCAGCCCCCCATTTTTTTTTATTGAAAAAAATATGAAAGTTTGAAAAAACACTCTAGGTATCAATATGAAGAAACTTATAGTTGAGTTTAGGTTGGAAAAAACCAATAGTTTGAAAGCATACTCTCAGTGACAATATGAGGATATAAGCACTTCACTTGTAGATGGAGTGAATGAAAAACTAACACCTATGTGGGCTGATTTTATATTGAATTTGCCCTGTGATCTAACAATCCTGCCTTTGGACAAGTCTTTCTGTTTCAGGCACGTTACAAGTGGTGGAGAGAAAACCTCTTCCTGTCTGCCTCTCTGTGGATAGCCTTCCTCTTCCCTACTAATACTGGACTTGTCCATGTGACCTTCTTTGATCAAAAGGACAATAGCAAACTTGATGTTCACAAAAGATTGAAAAGTGCTTGTGCTTCAGGGCTTCCTCTCCATGTGCTTGAACCTGAGATTGCCATGAGGACACAAGGGGTACTAGCTAACCTACTGAAGGATGAGAGGCACTTGAGAATCCTTGATTGACAGCCTGCCAAACACCAGACACGTGAGTGAGCCTATCTTGGGCTATCCAGATCCAGCTGAATTGCCAGCTGACTTCAGTCACATGAGGAGAATAACAGAAGGACAAAACTGAGTCCTGCCAAAACTGCTGACCTACAGAATCTTGAGCTAATAACTACCACTTTATGTCACTAAGGTTTGAGGTAGTGTGCTATACATAGTAAAAGCTAACTGTCAAAATACTAAAGATACAATGGTAAAAATAGGACAAGGCATGTTCATTGAAGCACTGCCTTTAATAGCTAAAGATGGGAAACAGTTCAGATGTCTAGCAATTCAACAATGGTTGAATAAACCACAGCACATTCCCCCAGTAGAACACTAAACAGGTGCAACACGGGTAGTAAGTATCTCTTCATGGTCTTTTGTTTGTTTGTTTTTTACAGACACAGATTTATTTGGGAAAGCAAATACACATCTCAAGGAAAAATGTTATCTATCTTAGGGAAGAGACATTTTTTTGGAGGATAAAGTAAGTAATACACATTCGAAGGAGGATGCAGTCCATCTCCAGAGGGAGAGACAGCAACTTTCTCTTCATACTTTAATGAAACACTTTTTAGAATATATTGTTAATTGAAAAAAATAGGTGCAGAATTGCACATTATGCTGCTTTTTATTTAATAATGGGAGAATTTTAATATGCATTTTGCTTTTAATTTAAAAATGAAAGAATTAACCAGAAAATAATACTGATTTCTTATGGGAAAAAGGAAGGGACACAGAAGCTAGATATGACTTTAGAACTATGCAAATATTTTGTACACACACAGTCAGTCAACTTTTCATCACCAGGACCAAAATACTGTCAGAGGTTTAGTCCATGGTCAGCCAAGTTTATTGCTTTGGGCCCAAGGGAAGACAGATCATGGCGGAGGGGCACTGCTCCATTCATGGCAGTAAAAGAAAATACATCATAAATAATATTTCCAGGAATCAGAAAGAGATAAAGGAGGAAATGGGCCACAAGGAAGATGAACCCTTCCAGGGCATGTTCCCAGTTATCCACCTTTTCTAGCCCCCTGCCTATAGTCACCACCCAGTTAGCTTACTCATACTAGGATGGATTGATTAGTTACAGCTCTCTTAATCCAATCCTTTCTGAAAATTCCTGCATTAATACAGGAATTCTGGAAGGACATCTCATATCCAAACCATAACACATAAGATAAAAAACAGTCATATATACCCAAAGTAAAAGCAAAATAAAATGAAGAAAATGAATGAAACTAGTTATGTTGGTGTCTTAACCATACAGAGAAGTATTTCAAGTATTTTAAAAACATAGCCATTTGTCTGTGCATCCTTATTGGGGAAAATTTTGGGTAAAAATAAGAAGAAATAGTAATGTTTGTTAATAATTATTATTATGAATCTATTATATATATCTTTTTTGTGTTAAATACAACACATTTTTGTTAATATATTAGAAATCAAGAAAAGATACAAATTCAAAATGCTAAATGAAGTTAATCAAGTAGAATTATAAGCTTGGGAAATATTATTATAACATATTTTCTTTTACAAAGCACATTTTTGCTCTTTGACATTCAATGTGCCACCAAAGATCCTGGTGTTTTCATGGGCCACCACCCCACCTGGTGTTACCAGTATTGTAAGAACAAGCCCTAAGAAAAGTCTCTTTCTGCTGAGGTGTCCCTGATGCCAAGATCCACATCTTTGACCTTGGGCAGAAGAACGCAAAAGTACATAAGTTTCCAGTATGTGGTCACATGGTGGGTGTCTGATGAATATGAGCATCTGTCCTCTGAAGCTTTGGAAGCTGCCCATATTTGTGCCAACAAGTTTATGGAAAAAACTTTGTTGCAAAGATGGCTTTCATCTTCAAGTGTGGTTCCACCCTTTCCATGTCATCATCATCAGTAAGATGCTGTCCTATGCTGGGGCAAACAGGCTCCAGACAGGGTATGATGGGCTGCCTTTGGGAAACTCCAAGGCACAGTGGCCAGGATTGATATTGGCCAGATCATCATGTTCATCCACACCAAGCTGTGGAACAAGGAACAGGTGATTGAGGTTCTATGGGCCGGCCAAGTTCAAGTTCCCTGACTGCCAGAAGATCCACATCTCAAAGAAATGGGACTTTACCAAATTTAATGCTGATAAATTTCAAGTCCTGGTGTCTGTGGAAGCAGCTCATTCCTGATGGTTGTGGGGCCAAATCACTCATGAGAGCTTCCTCTGTGTTGTCCCCTTCTTGATCACACTCACCAATAAATCCGTATTTTATTCCTAAAACAAAACAAAACACATTTTCTAGACCTGTTCTGTGAAGAGAGTAATGAGCCCCTAGACCCAGATTATAGTTTCTAAATGCCATTTTCCAATAAAAGGAATAAGGATTCCTTGGAGAAATGGCAAGAACTGTACAAAATGAGCTGGAAACATGTTGTTGGACCCGAAAGAAGGGAAACTATTAAAGAGTACTGGGGTCATTTAAAAAATACTCAGGAGCCAATTTGAAGAGATTCTTTCTTGCCAAAGGTAGACAATGTTGTCTAACAAGATAATAATTGCAATAAATTGAAACTTGTGCTCAAATTCATGAACTAATAAATCATACCCAAACATACACACATATACAAACTTTGTAGGATGTTAAGAAACTCATTATTCTGAAAATAGGTAAATACAAAGAATAATGGAGCATTTATGCTGCCTCTCCTATAAAAACTATGCTTTGGGGGTAAACTAATCGTAGATACGGAAAATTCCTTTCTTTGTGAGGAATTCCAGTTAACAAAAAAGTAATGAGAGCATCCTAATATCATTATGTTTTTACCTCTAATAAAATAATGAATCTAGGAATGATTACCAATACCTTCTAAAATCATTTTTGAAAAGTTGATGAGAGACTTCATAATAAATAGATCTACTTGATAATTCAGGACCCCTGAGAAATCACAAAGTACAGTTGGCTCTCCATATTGCAGGTTCAACATTCAGTGTTTCTGCATTCATGGATTCAGCCAACCAGGGGAAAAAATATTGTGTCTGCATTGAGCATTTACAGGGTTTTATACATCATTATCCCTAAACAATAAAGTATAACAATATTAATGTAACATTTACACTGTATTAGATATTATAAATACAGATGACTTAAACTACATAGGAGGGTTACCTAGGAATGAATGGAAATGTAAGCAGAGAGATGGAAATTCTAAGAACCAAAAAGAAATGCTAAAGATGAAAGTAACAGAAAAGAAGAATATGACTGGACATGGCTGAGGAAAGGATCCCTGAATTTGAGAATATCTTAGTAGAAACAACTAAAACTGGAAAATATAGGGGGGGGGGAAACTGCTAAGAAAAACAAACAAACAAACAAACAGAATATTCAAGAACAAACAATACATCTGTGGCACACAAAAGGTGTAAATAGGCATTATGAGATTATAAGAAGAAGAAGGAGGGGAACAGAAGAAATATTTGAAATGACAATGATTGGAAATTTCCTTATTTTAGTGTCAGATACTGAAACAAATCCAGGAAGTGCTGAGAACACAAAACAGAACAAATGCCCAAAAGGTTACCACCTCAGCATATCATATGCAAAATACAAAAAGTCAGCGATAAAGAAAAAAATCCTGAAGGAATCCAGAGGGGGGAAAAACAATCTAACATATAGAGGTTAGGAAAAAAAAACAAAACCCAAAACACAACAACCTAACAACATAAGAGTTACATTTAATTTCTCAGCAACCTTGCAAGCAAGAAGAAAGTTTGCTCATAAAAATCCACCAACTTAGAATTGTACCCTATAAAAATATCCTTCAAAAGTGGAGAAGAAATAAGACTGTCTCAGACAAATAAAAATTCAGGGAATTTGTTGCTGGTAGACCTGTCTTGCAAGAAATATTTAAAGTTCTTTAGGATCCAGGCATGGTGACACATGCTTGTAATCCCAGCAATTTGGGAGGCAGGAGCCAGATCAAACTGGGTAACTTGGTAAGATCCTATCTCAAAATAAAAAATGAAAAGGACTGGGAACATGGCTCAGTGGTAATATTAGTAAAGTGCCAGTGGATTCAATATGTTGGAATTTTTTTTTAAAAAAATTGTTTCTTTAGAGAGAAGAAAAATGATATAGGCCAGAAACTCAGATCTTCAAGAAAAACATTGAGGAAGGAAAAGTTGAAGGTAAAATAAAAAGTTTTAATTTATCTTATACTCAATTATTCTAACAGATAAGTTTGTTTGAATAATAGCAGCAATCCTGTGTTTGATTGTGTTTGTAATATGTGGGTAAATGAAATTAATGACAATAATGATATAAGCAACAGGAGGGAGGGGTTAGGATAATTTCTAGATCAACCATTGAAAAAAAGCTACAAAAAAAAAAGTAACTGATAGGCTAAGAAAGGAGAGAAAATGGAATCCTATTTATAGCTCAGTCAAAACCTTCTGTATCAGTTGGATTTTAGTCAGGAGACAGAAACTCCATAGTACATGGAATAGGGAGAGTTGAAAATAAAGAAGTATTAATTAGTTATAGGGCATTAACTACCAAGGGGTAAACTGTAAAGAACAGAGGAGTGGGAGATGGAAGACCACCTGCTATCTAATCAGAACACCCAGGAAGGAATAAATCTAGAGTCTTTCCCTATCCCCCAGGGGTGAGATTCAGATCTCCAGAAGTGAGTGTGTAATGGCTCACTGGTGACTGAAGTCCACTGAGGTGGCACAGGTGGGGGGGTTGCCACCCAAGTTGGGACCTGCAGCTGTCCATGGGAAGATACCAGCTGGGTACTTCTAAAGCTGGTGGGTTTTCAGGACTCACTGGACTTGCCCATGTGGGTTCTGCTGAAACTGGCTGGGAGGCTGCGCAGTCCCCTGAACTACAACTGTTTTGCACTAGAGAGACAAGCAGCCTGGAGCAGTAGAACTGGTAAATATCTCTTCCTCTTACCAAGTCCCTCTGGTGCCCTCTACTGACAAAGCTTAACATCTCGACAGTTGGCAAAAACATGTTTCTGGGATCCTGCTGATAGTATCACATTGGAGTGAAAAGGGGTCACTTGATTCTTGGAGCTGAGCAGTAATAAATTAGTAACTGACACACATACTCAAGTATTCACTGGTGAAATGATAGAATGTCTGTGATTTGCTTAAAAATAATCCTGTGGATGGAGGTACAGAAAAAAGCTTATTCATAAGATGATATTTGGTGAAGATGGGGAACTGGTATATAGGATTCATTATACTTTCTTCTATTTGTTTTCATTATAAAAATGTTTAAAATATGAGGCATATTTTGAGCTGATGATTTATACTATAATGTGTAATACTATAATCCAATAATCTAGAACTGCTTAGAATTTGGGGGAAAGTGAGTTGTCAACCTCGTGAAGCTTGAATCAGCCCTGACTGGGAAGACAGATCTATCACTCTGGCCTATTATGGGAGAGAAGAGGACTTCTTTCTATTCAGAAAGTTTGGGGCTGGGTTTAGGAGGCCAACATAGATATAAGCATGATTTTAACACTGAAAGGGTGAAATTTAGGCAAAGCAATTGCCCTAAATAAGTTGAAGTGTTTGTTGTTTTTATTATTGCACGTTAATTTCCTATCAATGAAAATCAAATAAGCACTACTGCTAGCCAGGCCTCCTCCTACCCTTACAAATTAGCATTAGTGAGACTTCATGTAAACTAGTAATTCAGACCTCGGACTCTTAAAGGAGAGAGCTGACTAGTACCTAAGAGTGTCTAGTTTAACGATTGTTCCTTATTTCTAAGGAAGGGAGACCATGGTACCTCTAGGTTCCTCAGCAACTGCAGCAACCTAGAGTCTCTGCCAGATAGATAGAATGGTGGCCACTGAATAAGGTGCTGGCAACCTGAGGTTAGCAGAGCACGCAGTTGGGCTCTGAATGGAAGCTACGGTGCAGATTGAGCTGCGGAGGACCCCAGGACCAGCAGGGCCCTTGGTCTCTGTGTAGGTACGCCTAAGGACACAGGGAAGTAGGAGAGACATCTTGCTACATGGTGAGGGGCAAGGTGGGGTTTGTGGAAACCAAGGAGTTTTACTTACCAGTGGGAGGGAGTGAGCAGTTACTGGGAATTGTGGAGGAGGTGTTTCCTTTCCTGCCCTTTAGGTGGCGGTGTTGTTTGTGTGGGTGTGTGGGAGTGTGCTCTGTGTGTGTGTGTGTGTGTGTGTGTGTGCGCGCGGGCGCGGGGGCACCACAGCATTCAGGTGTGCATGTGTAGGGACATCGGATGTGTGGTAGCAGTGGCAAAAGGCAGCTCCATCCCATAGAGAAAAAGGAGCCAAACTTCATATTTAAATCAAATATATGAATAAGTGAACATTGCTGGGTAATCAACCTGATGTATGTTTTTCCCTCTACAGTGGTTGCATTTCACGCACATTTAATTTATGGTAAACAAACAAGCCAACAACAACAACAACAACAACAATAAAAGCAAGATAGAAGTGTGAAAGAGAAAACAGAAATATTCATTTCAATAGTGCATTTACCATGACATCAACAACTGGTGCCCTCTGAGTTGTCTCAGCTCTTCATGGCTCTCAGAGTAGAGCATCTTGTTGCTCTGTGGGATTCTAGTCCTTAAGGACTTTTTTGTTTTTAATGCAAAGCAAATGTCTTATCCAGACCTCAATGAAGAATATCAGTGTTTCCCTCTCTTTTCTTAGGAAAATAAAATTTTGAAAATTATATGTTGCACATCTCTGCTATATTAAGTGGAATCACAGTCACTAATATCTTTTACTGGAAATTTTCAGGAAATAGTTGATATATGCTTTTATTTTATATGTTGACTTTAGGTCCTATGCCTGCAAAAAACATGACTTTCCTGTATGATTTATTTTATGCACATTGATCAGAATAAGGAACTCATTTGAATATGGCAAATCAGTATTGTACAGAGGCTGTGTCAAAATTCAGCATTTATTATTTCATTTCATTTAAAACTAAAGTAGCTCCTTAAGAGCAGGGTGGGAAGAGTATTGAAAAGTGAAGGTGAACTCTTAAATGTAGCAGCTGGGGAAGGAAGGGTCAAGGGATACAGGAAAACAACCCTCATTAATATCTCAGAGGAAATAAAACAGTAGGGGCAGAAACGTGATAGAGGGGCCACAAGGACAAAAACTTGGCTATGTAAATTGTGAAGTGTAAGTCTGATTTTACCTGCTCTTGTGTGACAATTTAAATTGTTTATCACTTTGAGCCATCTGTGCACACCCCCACCCTGATGTTTTTGCCATGCTATAAAATGGTGTGAAACACCCATAGATCCAAAGCAATATTGTGGTCTCTGCTCAGTAAGAGTGAAAATACTCTTGATTCTGCCCTTTCCTTCCCCCATTGCCCCCACCCCCACCCCTCATTGGAATTACCAACACTTCTGGGGTTTCCAGCTTGTCTCTGTTTAGTGTTGATTGGAGGCAGAAGAGCCCCCTGGGCATTGCTAGTGCTCAGAAGCATCTGGCAGTGCAGGACCAGCTGGTGAGACTGCCTGATACATGTGATTGCAGGGGGAGCCGAAGGTGGTGGGAAACCGGGAGAAGTGTCCTCAGAGGAAAAGATCTGTGCATGTGGAACGTGACCCAGAACAAAACCTTAGTTATCAGGGTGAGAGGAGGCCTTGAGCACAATGCAGTGACTGTTCCTAGAATCTCTCCTTGGCCCTGCATGCTGTCTGGATCCCAGGGAAGGGGACAGCTGCAGAGATAAGGGAAAGGGCTGTTGGACTGAACTGTGTAACATTTTGGAGCCCAAGGTTGCTTTCAGGTTTCTTCAACCCTGGGTCAAACACTGCTGGGCCCAAAGGAGAGGGAGAATTTCTTAAACCACCTTTACTCCCAGACTCATTTGAGAATGCATTTAGGTTGCCAAGTGGGGTGCTCACTGCTGGTCCTGAGGGAACAGCATGGCTGCTGCTACGCTCAAAGGTTCCTAAGGGGCACATGCAGAGTGGAATCTGGGACCATTGGATTGTGAGGGCACTCCCAGAATGCTGTAGGTTGGGGGAACACTTTGCAGGGAGTTGTCATGCCCAAATTGGTCCTCCAGTCTGTGTTAAACTAAAAACAATTTTTTGGTTTCGGGTTTTTCTGGCTGATGTCCTTAAGAGTATGGAATTATGCAACTTTATAAAAAGTTTCAAGTCTATTAAAGTGGAATAAATTTATTATTCCCTGAAACTCTACCTGTTCTCATCTGTGGGTGATTTAAACTTCTTGTGTTGTATATAAGCTTGAGTTTTGCGGCTTTCTTGTAACATTTTCTTTAGATTTCAGAATGTTATTAATGCAACTAATGTTTTAAAATAAGAAAATACATTGGAAGAATCCCCAACACTTTTCAAAAACAGTTTGGGAAGAAAATTAGTTTTCTAAGTTTGTTTTATGTGATTTCCACACAAACCTCCTAAAGCAAAATCAATATGCAATAAAATACGAGGCACTGGAACTATTGCTGTCAGTTTCTCACTAATACATGTATTAGAACAAATCCCCGGTCCTACTCCTGTGCTTTCCCCCCATTTTGTGTCCAGGTAGTCCTGGAGAAAATCAAATGTAAAAATGTCTTGCTGCATTGTAATTTCCACTTTGTATCCACCTTCCTTCTTGCACGTCTTTTTTCTGCTTCCAGTAGAAATTTTGCAGAGCTCGATGATATTAAAAACAAGGAAAAAATGACTTTTGAGAAGGAAGGAGAGAAAGTCAATTTACAAGAATAATTGGCTGCTTTTCCTGATCATGGAAAAAGTAGAAAAAATGTCAGCAAACAGAGCTTTCTTCTCCATGGTTTACTTCTTGCATCTATCCTCTCTTTCAGGTTGGGCTCAGGGCTAACCTCAATCCCAGAGGAGACCAACCTGTACCTGATGATCAGCTGGGCTGCTTCGAGGTCTGATTCTTTTCATACCAAAGGGGATTGGGCACCTTTCTAAAACCTGCCATGCAAATACTGCTGGTTAATCACTGGCAGGTCAGGTCTACTGACTTCTTTTTCTTTTTTCCACAATCACACACAGAGCCTCGATTCAAGCTTCCAGGAATTAATAAAGGAAAAGACAAACAGACTACCGAGATTCTAATTAACTTTGATATGGATTTATGTGTAAAGTTGGATGAGTCACTGATTTTTAATAAACGGGAGAGAAAATCTTAAAGATTAATGTAATAGCTAAGAACACAGGAACCAGAACTTTGATGCTTGCTTAATTCTTTCTCCCAGCCCATGTCATTTGGAGAAAAAAATATCAAAGACTGTTATGAAGGGGGAAAGGAAGGGGGATTATGCAAATTAAAAGTGCACAGGACTAAATCATTACTCTTGTGCAAATGAGCTTCTCCTTCATGTGCTTTTCATAAGTGTTTTAGGGCTATATTTGCTGAGACTATATTCCTGAAGATAATGAGAAATGGAGGCATGATGGAAAAGAGCCTGATTATAATACAAACTAATTGATCTTTCTATGTAAAATAAGAGGTTATAAAAAAGGAAAGGAAAAAAATAATAAAATCAGAAGTCCAGTAAGAACTTGATGTTACTGGTTATCTTTTATATAAAGTAACAATAATGAGTACATGTCATACATGCTTCGAGTTTCCCCCTTCCCAGACTCGGTTGGGGATATCAGAAGCCAAGGCCAGTGTGGCTACTTTACCAGTTGTTCTCTCTAGTATTCAAGGCTCCCTATTAGTTTCAGGGGGCTCTGCCATCCTGCTGCCTCTTTTGCCTTGGGTTGGGGGCTATGGCACAGTGTAGGTTTCTGACTGCCAACAGAAGTTGCTCAATGTGAACTGAGAATCATCAGCTCTCTGGGTTCTCCGGCCACTCACTTTCCCATTTAATGGAAAGTTCAAGTGTTGACATCATCAAGGTTAAATAATTTAGCTTAAAGCTCTCTTTGGTCTGATAGTAGACAGCTAATACATATAAAGATTTATTTTGAATGTTTGTACAGATTAAGTATTCAATTTTTTCCTAAACGATAAACTGACATCCTGATAGATTGGAAGCAATGCGCAAGGCCCTATTGTGTTTGATTAACCTTGACTGTGGGTGCTTTTGTAGCTTAGGCAGCTGATTTGAACAAACTTGTAATTTCACAGCCTTACAAAAAAAGTCATTAATCTTTTATCATTTTATAAAGTAGGAACTGAGTATGTATTTATGGATAATAAGGGGACATATGTAGATTGACATAATTTATTGATACTTTATTTCACACTTGAGTTCTCTGGACAAACACTTATAAATAACATCCTGGAATATACATCTTTTCTCACCTGTACTTTTTTTTCTTTGAATAAATCCATGAGACTATATTGTCCCTGAGGCTTCTAAGAGAAGTAACTAATAGTGGTAAAAGCTTTGGAGACTGTACTCCGACTTCTCTTACTAGCTGTGCAGCCTTGTGTAAATCACTTAACCTCTCTAAGCTCAACTTCTTGAGCTGACAGATGGAGACAGTATCCTACGTTTGTTCTGTATTAAGTGTAATAACATGGGCAAATTGCTTAGGTCAGATAGTAAAGCTTTTAATAGCATAGCTATTGTTATTATTCCTAGAAGCAGAATTGCTGATTTAAGTGTTGTATATTAAAAATATTGATGCATGCTGTCAAAGTTCATCTCAAATTTTGGAATATAAAGTTGTGGGCCTCATTAACAAGCATATTATAATAAGTAATAGGAATGCCCATGAATTCAAGAAGCTGCCCACAGTATTCACTTGCTAGTTTTGTAACTATTCTCTTTTCTTCTGAGAATAGCCCTTGATTTTCATTTGGAGAACTACTTTTCTCATATTTTCAGTCCATGCAATTCAAGGAGTTGACTCCATTCTCTGACTTTAGAAAGGTGCAGAATGTATGAGGCAGTCCTGGGTAATCAAACCATCATATTCCACACCTCCTGTACACTGACTGGCTTTGTAATGGGCATGTGACTTGAACTTGACCAAATCTCACTTGTCCTGTGAGATTTATTGGTCAATTTGGAAAGCAACACACCCTTTGGCTGGGGTTGTTAAGCCTGGAATTGATGGTGACTATCTTTGCTCCTGTATGGAAAGAATCTACTGGGGACTTGGGTATGGTGGCACACATTTGTGATCCCAGTGGCTCTAGAGGCTGAGGCTGGAGGACTACAAGTTCAAAGCCAACTTCAGCAGCTTATCGAGGCCTTATAGTGAGAACTTGTCTCAAAATAAAAGCACCATTGGGTTCAATCCCTGGTTAAAAAAACAAAACAAAAAAACAAAAAAAGAAACAAACTGGGTATGGTAGTCTATGCCTGTAATTTCAGTGGCTCAGGAGGCTTAGGCAGGAGGATCTTGAGTTCAAAGCCAGCCTCAGCAGAAGTGACGTGCTAACCAACTCAGTGAGACCCTGTCTAAATAAAATACAAAATAGGGCTGGGGATGTTGTTCCATGGTCGAGTGCCCCTGAGTTCAATCCCTGGTGCAAAACAAACAAACAAAAAACCAACCAAACAAACAAACAAAAAACCCCAAACATGGAAAAATGCAAACCTAAAATATGGAGGCATCATTATGACCACTAGGAATCAGACATGGGTGATATACACTCTGTATTATGAGAAGCCGTTAAATAGTCTAGAAGATTAACAGAGCAACAATATGCTGGGTGAGAAAAGAAGGAAAAAGACAAAAGGCAAGGGAATCAGTTATTGGACTATTGCAATAATTCTGGGTGAGATAAAGAAGTTGGGATAATAGGAATGGAAGAAAAAGATGGATGGGAGAGACTTTCATGAGGAGGATGTGGCCTCCCCAAGAATTTTGGGTACCAACAGAGAGGAGTCAAAGATGAGCATATGATTAATTAAAAGGAAAAAGATAATTTGGGTAATTGCTTTGTCTGGGTTGAGGTGCTATGGGGAGGTTGAGGTGCTAAGGGGAGGTTGAGGTGCTCTTGAGGTGCTTGATTGAGATTTTTCTTTTTGGCTTCCAGCTGTCTTAGAAGTTGAATGCTTTATGGAGAGTGGGAGATAAATATGAGTTGGCTAGGGAACTTGAAAATTGCTCTCCCAGAATTGTACTTAAAATAAGAAATATGAAGAGTAATTCTAAGATCAATAACCTTTATCACTGCCTATGATGGTATTAATATATCTAAAGAAAGAATGACTCATTAGAAAGCAGGTTGTTCAGTAATGAAAAAAAGGAGGTAGTAAGTCATGGAGATAGTTTGGCAAACAATACTTGGAATGGCATGAGACCTTAGGTCTGGTGTGATTGACAGATAGGGTTCAGTGTGTTGATGAGTGCACAGGGCTATTTAAAACTGATGCCCCTTCATTGTTTGTTCTAATTTCACCAAGTCAACCTTCTGAGCATAATTTGGTTTCTATATAGTTTCTAAACAGGAAGAAAAACTCCATTTTCATTGTCTGTCATTAAATTGTTGCTTCTGAGTTTCTGTGGTGTTGAGTCATCATCCGTACCATATGTTTAACCCTTGGGCACAGGCAAGACTGGGTTTTCCTGCCTGAACGATGAAGGACAGGCAATCTCTGCCTAATGGTGACCTACCAGGTCAAGGCCTTATACGTAGCTGACTATGGTATTTTCTGACTTTTCTGTGATCTCTTCTTATGTGTGTTCACTCCCTTGAGTCAGAACACACCAGGTAACCAAGAGTTCAACAAGGCCTCCAGTCTGCTAGGAGAGTTCTCATAGACTCCAAGAATTAACAGCAGGGCCACTTTTCCACTTGGGGAACTTGAAAGTATTTTTAAAATCCTATTTACTTTGTTCTGTTTTGTAGGTGTATATGTGTGATCATAGAATTTCTTTTAATTATAACAGAAAAAAATAAGCAAAAAAAAAAAAAAAGTTACTGTCCTAACCCAGAGGCAACCATGGTTTTCATCTTGACATATTTTCTCCTAGGCAATTTTATTTTTACTTTTAAATTGTATGCAATTTTAAAAGCCTCATTATCTGGTTCCCAGTTCCACTGTAGATTAGAAGTAGCAATTTAGAAAAAGGGAAAAGAAAGAAAAATCATAAAAAGTAGATACAACTTGTTAAAGTACATCCAGCTCTGGAGTCATTTAATAGGACAGACATGCACAGATCAATAACACATGGGCATGGTCACTGTATTGTAATTGGTACAATAATAAATTTTTAACTTGGTAATTCTCAAGTCATCATTAAATAATAAAATTTTGATTGGTATACTTCTGTCAGAGATATTAAAAAATATACTTTTTGAACCACATCATTCAAACTGGTTGAAATACAGAAGGAGTGAACTCTTAGGGGGATTGACCACATATCTTGCTCCAGAGAAAGGCTCTGGTTGGCTTAAGCTAATCATAATAATCATATTGATTCACAGTGTGAATTGCTACAGTAACTGATTTGAGAATAAACCTATATCCATGCCCTGAACAAAATCTCATAGCATTTCTTTAAGTATAGTGACCATACAGAGACAGATGCTAAACCCAATCAATCAGTCAAAATAAAACCCTTAACTTCTGTTTAATGGCCTTAAAAGAGAGGCTTCCTTGTTTTGTAATCAGATGTGCATTTGAGTTCTGGAACTGCTGTAGTCATTTTGTTATCATGTGTCCTAGTTTGAATGTTTGTGTCCCTCTAAACTTTGGGCTAAAACTTAATCCTCAATGCAAAAATATTAAAAGGTGGGGTCTTGAGGGTGATTTGGTCAAAATGGATATATTTTTTTCTGGCTCTGCTTCTATTTGCACTATAGAAAAATCCAGAATTTAAAAATTCTTCACCCATTTCTAGGGACACAGGGAGTTTCTTATGTTCATTAAAAACCACTGGTTATCAAGCAGTGTTCACCATTTGCCTCCTCTGGCTCTAAGGACACAGGTGATATTGGCAAAGGCATGGGAAAGGAAGAGAAGTCACTTCTGGAAGGTTGGATGGCTACTGGTAACTTTCCATAGCTTGTGACATTCAACCTGGAAGTGCCACCTACATCAGGGTATATACTAATCCTTAGCCTGAGAGCTCAGAAATTTTATTTTTCTGCACACAGAGATAAGACCATCCTTTTTGTCTGCCTGGCATCCCCCAGCTCTCAGAGGCTTGTGACTTATAGCCCCAGTTGTCAAATTTTAGAGAGCAACACAATCATTAGGAGATGAAAATGCTTGGATTGACAGAAGTTTGATGAGCGAGAAATCCAAGCATTAGGAGTGGTCTGATTCAAGACGTTCCTCCCAGCTAGGACAGATTGAAGTACTCTAGGGATGGTATCAAGAAATTAAAATGTTAGTATTTATTCAGAATTTTTTCTTCTAGCCAATGCTTATGCAATTATTTGTCAAAAATTTTCTCCTCTAGGATCCTGTTTTATCCTCTTGTTTTTTGTGGCTGATCATCCTCTATTCATGTCGTTTTTTTTTTTCTTCCAAACATGAGTCTGATATACTTCATTAGAATTCTACTTTTCCTTTTTTTCGAATGAGTTATTTCTCAGGAAATTCTCCCCTCACCCCCTGCTGCAAATAAACTTTTTGTTTGCCTATTGTTTCTTCTTCTAGATATAGCAAGATATTCTTAATCCCTCAATAAACAAACAGGGTCAAGTCAATGCACCAGGAGCAGATTAATGTATTTCTATCAACAAACTGCATATATTCATTATACAGAAAATTAATCCAGGGCCTAACAAAGAACCTTGCACAGTAAGAAGGAAGGAAAAAGGGAAAGAAATGAAGAAGGAGGAACAGAATAAGGAATTTAATGAATCAAGGACATAATAATTAAAGATAAAAGGCACGGATGGCACTAAGTGGTTTATAGTTTTCTCAAGATTTTGATACATTTTTTAGGGTGCATGTTTTTATAAACATAACATTCATTCTAGAGTGGATGAAGAGAAATGAGGCTATTAATTGCCAGTAGCCGGGATGTAGATGGAATATGTAACATAATATTTAAAGCCACATTTAAAGCATAGTAAAAAAAAGCATAATTTTAAGTATGCCTACGAATTATTTTGTATTTCCAGCGGTAGAAATGTCATTTCCTCAGATATTTCAGATGGCTCCATTAAGCCAGATTTGTATTAACCATTTCTGCAATCCACGTGAGAAAAATCACAGTATAGAAATTGCTTATCCAGAATGTAAGAAGGCTGCAGCATCAGCGGGAAAGTCAGTCTGCGACAGGCTTTTCACATCATTGAGAGGCAGAGCCACATGCTGTGAGACGCTGAGGCCCCTGCTGTGAAATGGTGTACTGCACATTTGCTGGGTTTGTTGTATTGCTGGGCTCTCTTCATTTTATGGTTCAAGCAATAAGCAGCAGAATATGTGAAATGAGGACAGGTATATTAAAGATACCTTGTAGCTTTTGGTTGCACATATTTAAACTGTTTAGAAACAGTAGCTCCAGGTTATACCTTCTGTCCTTTATGTGTGTTTAATCAGTTACAAAGCATATCTCTGCTTTGGAAAGCAATAACTAGGAAGGTGATCTTTGTGTTCAGGAAAAAGAAAGGGACTGTTATAAGCAGTCTTTACATACAGAATGGCATCTAAGTGGGTGCAAAGAAGAAGTTCCTGAAAGACTATTTATTTCTGAGCTGAAATCCTTACTGTAAGTTTAATTGCTTGCCCTTAAGCAAAGGTCCTCTTGTCCAGCTATGGAGGCAAATGAGTTTCTAGGGAAGGTGATGTGCATAGATGGTTTCTTCTTGGAAGAAAAGGGCTTGACCATTTCCTGCCTTGTTTTTCAGTTATTTCAAGATTTTGATCTAGATGAGAAGAGATAAGAGTGACCAAGACCTAATATAGAAATGCAGAAATGATTCTATGACAATGGATTCATGCTCCATCTGAAATTCTAAAGTAATAACAGATATTATACTAGCCACATTGCCTCTTTCAGTTATAAATGATAAATATTCAACTGGAATTGGCATAAAGAAAGAAAACCAATATATGGACTTCAGGGAATATGATCAAGCAAAGCTGGATCCTGGCATGTAAAGATTATTGTCAGAAACCTGACTCCCTCTTTAAGAAAAAGCAAGCATTGACTTTGTTTTCAAGCTATTCCTGAACAACATCAGGCTTATATTCAATTTTAGCAATACTATCAGAAAGTGTTTCTCTTTCCTAATGGATCCAGACACTGTTCAAAGGTGATGCTCACTGGTTCCAATGAGGACATAGATCCACTCCTGAATCCAATGATGCTACTCTGATGGAGTCTGGGTCACCAGTGGTCTCAGAATGAGTGAGGGATGGTTCTGTGAACTCTACAACAAACAAACAAAAACCAGGAAACTTAAACAAGTTGGAAAGACATTCTGTGTTCTTGGATAGAATAGTCTATTATACAAATGTCAGTTTTCTCAGTTATTCTAAAAGCTCAATCCTGGTTCAATAAAAAATACCAATGAATTTTTCCTCTACAGCTAGACAAAATTAATCTAATTTGGAAAGTAGACAAAACAAGAACAATTAGGCAAATGCTAAAATGAAGAACAATGAAAGAAAGCATGCTTTATTATCCCATCAATGATTTTAGTATTACCTGTTATAAATAATAGCAACTGGGCATTGCATACCTATAATCCCAACCGCTAGGGGGCTGCTGTAGGAGGATTTCAAGTTCAAAGCTAGCTTTGACAACTCAGCAACACTCTCAAGCAGCTTAGTGAGGCCCTGTTTCTAAATAAAATGTTTAGAAAGGGGCTGAGGATTAGGCTTAGTGGTTAAGCATCTCTGGGTTCAGTCCCTAGTATCAAAACCAAACCAAACCAAACCAACCAACTAACTAACCAAACCAACCCTAATAGAGCAAAGAGTATTCTCTACATGTATTCTTGTGCATATATGCAACATTTTTCTCTAGGCTATCTCCTTAGGAGTGGAATTAGTGGGCTTGAGATATGTGCATATACTAAACGGTCTCTATTTTTAAATTCTAAGGATTTAAAAGCAACTATGGAATGACTTATTATATATATTCCAAAAGTGAAGCAGCTAAAAGAGGCTGTAACAACCTATGGTCCTCAAGCACCCTTCACTGTAAGCTTGGTCGAATCCATTAACAACTTGAACATGACGCCAGCAGATTGGGCTAATATGTGTAAAGCTGTGCTAAATGGAGGACAATACCTGTTATGGAAGGTTGCCAATGAGGAATTTTGCAAGGAGACGGCTAGGCAAAATGCAGCAGCTGGTTATCCTCAAAGAAATCTAGATATGTTGTTAGGAAAGGGACCTTATGAGGATCAGCAGCAACAAATTGCATATGATCCTGGCGTATACGCACAAATTGCTGCAGATGCAATTAAGGCATGGAAGACTTTACAAGGACATGGAGGTTTACAAGGTCAATTATCTAAGGTAATACAAGGAGCTAATGAACCTTATGCTGAATTTGTAGATAGGCTTATTCAAACAGCTACCAGAGTTTTTGGGAATACAGAACAAGCAATGCCATTACTAAAACACCTGGCTTATGAGCAAGCGAATCGTTGGTGCTGATAACGCCAAGGTCGCGGGTTCGTTCCCCGTACGGGCCACCAAATGCCGCAGTCTGGCTGGGCACAATCAGGAGCCACTTGTCAAAAGAAACTAACTTTATTTTTAGAACCACACACGACAAACAAAATAGTCTCTCAGGAAAAACCCTCAGAGCCTCAACTGCCACCACTGGCTTTCCCCAAGCCTCTCTCTCCCACCCAAGCTTCTCCCCACCTCCCACAATCCTCCTGCTCTTGAGGCCGATTGGCTGGGTCACGTGGGCGGAGCCAAAAAAGTCCCCCAATGAGCAGCTCCGTGGTCTGAAAGGGCAGGGAAACAGCCCAATGAGTATCACCGCAGAGGAGCCAATCAGCTAGATGTTGCTGGGGCCGAGGAGCCAATCAGCTAGATGTTGCTGGGGCCGCTGTGAGCCAATCATCAGCCAGCAGCTGGAAGTTTGCTGGCAGCTGGAAGTTTGCTGGGGCCCCTTTGGCTGTGGCTCTCAACATATTTCTGTATAAATATTTCCCAAGTACAGTTTATATAGTTGTTAAAAACGTCAGAACTGATAAAATCTATCCCATTGGATTGAGATAATTGAGAGTTGAGTTTACTAAACAACTAATACAAGAGACATCCCAAAGCAATAGGCATTAAGATACTGTTTATTGATCCTCCAATATCTCCTTCATCAGGGAAGTCATACAAGTCTTGGCTGGCCTTTGTCTTTGATCATTTTAGTTCTTTGTGCCATTTCATTCTGACAGATCCTTCTTGAATCCACCAGCCCCTTGTATCAGTTCTTCAAGTTCTTCAACTTGAAAAGAGTTCTTAGATTTTGAGTTTTTTAAATGTCCACATTTGATTGAGTTTTCTGTTTCAAGCATCTAACACAGTGCTTGGCAAATAGAAGACCTTCTGTTCAACTGAAGTCTTCATCAATTATAGTTTATAGCTTTAACTATCCCTGACCTTATTTGCATAGCTCCATGCAAAGTTCCATACTGGAGCTTCCAATGCATGTTTGGAAATAGTATTGCCAGATGGTTCCAACAAAAATACTAGGATCACTTGAGGAAAAAAAAAATTGACCAAACACCAAAAATATACATGCATGCCATGTAGAGTGGTTTGTTCCTGTCTATCCATGTTCTCTCTGTGCTTTACATTAGATAGTTTCAATCAAATATTTTTTCAAAAACACACTTTGTTTTCAAACAGGTGAATACTGTATTTACAGAAAGCAAAGAAAGTAATATTTTTTTTTAGGGGGAGGGTCCAGCACTTAATGTGTTATGTGCTAATTGGTCTATATATTAACTATGACCAGCAGTAATTTTGTAGAGGAACTTCTTTGAAGTTCATTTTGGAACACTTTTCTGAGAATTATGCAAGCTAGGATAGCATTTTATAGCTGAATTTTATATTTTCCAGTGAATTTTAATGTTCACATATCTTTATATGTATATATTATCTATTATTGTGTAACAAACTACCCCCAAACTCTGGTAGCTTTAAAAATAAGTACTCATTGCTTCTCACAGTGCTTATTATTTTTTTGTGGATCAGAAAAATGACTTGGTGAGGTGTTCTGCTCAGGATTTCTCATGAGCTTAAATCAGGTGCAGCAGCCATGTGAAGACTTAACAGGAGCTAAAATAATCCACCTGCAAAGTAGCTCCCTCATGTGGCTGGCAAGTGGGACCTGGCTGTTGGCTTCTTGCCATGTGAACCTCTCCATGAATCAGATTCAGTAATGATCTGCAGGAGCATGATCTCCTATGGCAAGCATGTCAGAATCTCCACATTGAATTTTTTAAAAATTGCCTTCTGTCCTGAGATTCTGATGGGATACTTTACAAGTATGACATGGGAAAAATCTAAAAGTTATACTATATGTAATAAGAGGAATTACTTCTATATCATGGTGTTCTGAAATCAGAGCCACTGACATTTTTTTTTTTTTTTACCCATTTTGGGGTCTTATCTCAACACTATCTTCATGACAATCCAGTGAGGTGAGTCCTATTATTTTGTTCAGTTTACAGATCAGAAAACTGAAATGGAGTTTGCTTACTCAATTGCTTCAAGGAGCTAATATTTGAATTTAGGCAGTATACTCTGAAGTTTGAATTGAATTAAATCAGGCTATATCATCTCCTCTTTGGTCTTTATTTATTTACAAAATAAAATAATACCACTCGATTATGGAAACTCCATTTTATTATTTTGAATGTATAGTAAAAATAGAATAATTTTATGATACAACACATACTTAACACCTAATATCACTGTCAATCCGTGACTACTCCTATCTCATCTATGTCTTTCTTTCCCACATTTATTTCAAAGGAATCTCAGACATTACATCACAGTATGACCCTCTAAAAGATAAAGGCTTTTAAAATGTAAATCTTCTCAGGGCAAAAAAAATTAACACTAATTTTATATTATCCACAAATATGCAGTCATTGTTCAATTTCCAATTGTTTCATCAATACAATAATTTTTAAAAATGATTTTTGTTTGAATCATTATTTAATGTCCAGACAATATGAAAGATTATCTTTTAATTTTAATCTATGTGTTCCCTTCATTCTTTCTCCCTCCCTCCCTTTCTTTCTCTTTCTCTTTCTTCTTTTGGTCATGTATTTTCAGGATTTGTATATTTTAAGCAAAGTGGCACTATATCTCCCAGCATTTATTTTTCTGGGAACTCAAGTTCCACTCATCTATTTGAAGTGTGTGTGTGTGTGTGTGTATACTGATTTTTAAGAGTTCTTTAAGTTCTTTAAATGTTAAAAGAAATTGACTTGTTTTCTGATATGTGTGTTGCAAATGTTTCTCTCCATTTTGTAGTTTATCTTTTATTTTATTTTATTTTTTTGTGATATGCTTTCTGCTACAAAAGTTTACAATTTTTGTGTAATCAGATTAATTAGGGTTTGGCATATTCCTTAGAAAGGCCCTCTCCATGCCATTAAATTATTGCTTTAATGAAAAAAATAATTGCTTGCATATATTTATAGTAATTCATGTTTTAATTCATGTATATTTTCTTCAGTATATTTCAATATAAATGATCTAGTTTTATTTTCCTCAATGCTTGATAATAATTCTCCCATCTTTTCTTCAAACACTTGACATGCTACCTTTACCAAATGCTAAATTCCCAGGTATTTCTGCTGGCCCTCACCCTCTCTTTAAATTGTTATTTATTTTCTAAAGAAACTGGGTTTTAGGGTTTCCCCAAACTGAATTT
Organism: Marmota monax; assembly: GCF_021218885.2. Taxonomy (NCBI): domain Eukaryota; kingdom Metazoa; phylum Chordata; class Mammalia; order Rodentia; family Sciuridae; genus Marmota; species Marmota monax. The sequence continues at coordinate 24,509,624 of NW_026692781.1, forward strand.
GTATTGCATCCTTGGGGTGTCCTTTAACATGTTCTGTTTCCTCTCTTTCCTGAGAACAGTAGTTGAATCTTGAAGTTTGATTGGGTTCATGCTTGATATTTTTTGGGGAAAAATTACTTCATAGATGGTACATTCTTCTGTCACAGGAAGATAGTGTTGTTTGACCCTTCACCCCACCATGTAGCAGCCACTTATAATCAAAGTATAGATTTCATAAGTCATTAAAGGTTGCAAAGTGGTGATATTCTAAAACCACATCATTACTTTTTTTTTTTTTACTAGCTAGCTGAAATACTTACAGAGAAACATGAACACCTACTACTTAACTACCCTGTGGTGCAGTTCATATAGACAAAGTAGGAAAAATACTAGGTTATTTCCTTTTACTAGCTTTAAGATAATGACTTAATGTTTCTAAAATACAACTAATTTGATTTTTAAAGCATCATTATGAGCATAGGAATTTAAGCACGTTGTTATGTTGCAGTCCATGAAAACTACTACTATGCTGCTGAAAAATTTTCCATCATTAGCCAAGAACCTCTTCAAGTTGGTTCTAGAGTTCTTTGTTATAATCCTCACAGTCTTGAGGAGGTTTTTCTCCCTCATTTATAGAAGAAAATGCTACTAGGCTTATCTTGTACGCTTGCTGCATTTGACATGGACTCAGACATTTTTCCAGGGGTACTGTGGCAAACTCATAGGGTTCAGTGAGACATTTTAAGTTATCAAGTGAAATACAGTGGTATTCAGCATCCATAGGACAGAACAGCAACCACTGGCAGCATTATCATATTTTAAATGATGACATTTATTTTGCAGTTCTGGGTTTTTGTGGGTGCTGGGATAAACAGCAATCACCTCCTGAAAATGAAATGTCAAATGAAGGTGGTGTGTCCAACTGGAATCTAAGGTTTGGGGAGCTGTACAGTCCCTAACAGGTGCATAATCCTATCAGTGATTAAATGGCTATTGTTAAAGAATTAGACAAAAATTATTTTAAATTTATGTGTTTTATTTTTTCAAGTGGTTACTAAGTTCTTAGGAAGGAGACAATTGGTAAGTTCTTTGGACCTAACTATTCAGCAAATAAAATTCTTGGGTATGTATATATGTATTTATTTTGGTCTAGAGGTGTCATGAAAAAACCACTGAGACCAAGAACAGTATAAACAGAAAATTTGGGAGCCTCTGGGTTAGATCTCCTTGTTTTCATCTGTATGTAATAAGTCAGAGCTCTCTGACAAAATGTCTCTGCTGCCATTTTTAGAATTTATTTCTGCTTGCTTGATTAGTATCATCTTTAATACATTATTGCCTCGTGTCAACTCCTTTAACTCACTTGCCAAACATTTAAGGATTTGTTTAATTAAAACAAGATAACTGGGCTGAGGATGTAGCTCAGTTGGTAGAGTGCTTGCCTTGCATGCACAAGACCCTGGGTTCAATCCCTGGCACCACACACACACACACACACACACACCAAAAAAAAAAAAAACCCACAAGATAACCATATATTACACTATGAAAGTTGTTATAGTGTTTGGTAAAGCATAAGAATGTATCTATTCCTTTAGATTTTTAGTTAGCTTTCTCTAATGACTGAAATATGGTACTGCATTAAATTACGGGGACTGATTTCCTTATTGAAAAGCCACATCAGCAGATTTAATTTTAGATGAACTTGGCTGCTCAACCAGGCACAGGTTAACTACAATATGTTACAATATGCTGAAGGCAAAGAAAGGAACAAGTGCGGGAGCCACTGCGACTCCATGATGCTCCCACCTTCCCTCAAGACACATTAGGAATTAATGTGCATAGGGATATCTGACATGCAGAATGAGGCAGGGTGCCAGGGTCAATTGGTATATGAAATAATAATAAAGCTTAACTACTCTATTATTTATCTTTTCATAGATTATAAATGGAAATAATAGTTCTAATAAGTTGTTTTTTTTTTTTTTTTTTTTTTTTTTTTAAGAATGCCTGGGCTGTTCATCCACTTTTTGGAGACCTGTTCTCTATAGCACTTGGTATTGGTGATCATGTTTTCCTTGCTACATCTTTTCCTGAGATAGAACAAGGAAGATGTGTATTAGCAGTCATTGCCTTGGGCAAGTCAGCCTTGGCTAGGTTTGCTCATCTCCTGATACAGAGCTTGTTGGTACAAGAAACCCTCTGGCTGCTTTGTTTAGAAACTAGTTAGTTTGTCTGCATTTCTAAATTTTTGTAAAAATTAGAGCAGAATATCCTAGGTAGCAAAATACATTTGGGAACCAATAAGGTGGTTTTGATTTACCTGGGTTTGCTTTACCTCTTAAGCATACTGCTCACTGAGCTAGGATCCTTCAAGGCATCCATTAGCGCCAAACATGGCCAGATACATAAGAGTAAGGAGAGAAGAAAAAAGTTATTTATGTTTCTAAATACACTGAAAAATCCATAGTGGAACTCTGCTACTTTAAGTTTGCAAGAATCTTTGAGAAAACATTTCCTCCACCCCTGAATTCCATACTCTACTTTGAATATCAAGTTCGAATGTCAATTTTGAATGTAAAATTTATCCATTAACCATAGTCATGAGAGAATACTTCCTCCCCAAACCAGAGGAGGTATACAAATTTTCTGTGCTGAAGGGAAGGAAAGAATTTTTAAAAGTTAATTATGTGCTCAGCTCCCTTTCTCTCAAGACAGGGAGTTGGACCCCAGCCCCACAGAAAGTTTGGAGGATCCTATGGAAAAGATCTATGGCTCCTTTTCAAGGATGCAGCCCCAGGAGACTGTCAACTCCTTGGTGAATATACTGGCTTGCAGGCTGCTGGCATGGTGACCCTGCAGTGAGATGCACCGGCAAATGGGCTTAAGAAACAGTTTCCTGTAACAAGCAGGCAGAGCATTTCGTATCTCTGAAAGAGGTGTCAGGAGCGGGGCTAAGGGTGAGATGATCAATCCATCCATCGGAATGGACATCAAAGCAGGGATGAAAAGGTTGCAGAATGCACAGAATACTCAATTTGAAATCACGGTGGGTGCATAGACATTTATTGTTATTTTATTTTTCTGCTGCCTCAAAACTGTTGTTTTTGATGACTATGTACTTGGTACCTCGCCCCCTGTTGCCATGACTCATGGCATATGCCAAAGTACAGCAAAGACACAGCTTCCAGGGAAAAGTGAGAAATGCCTAAAACCTAAAAATGATTAAATTAAGATCTTAAAAAGTAAAATTGATTTCATTTGACCTGCATTTTTAAGTTCTTACAACGAGCAGGCAATTAATCATTACTGTACTGAAAATAAAGTAATGAACAAGAGAGAAAAGTCTTGCTTTCCCAAAAGCTTATATTCTTGAGGGAATCTAGATATTAAAAAGATACATAAGCAAAACATATGTGAGATTTTATGATGTGATATGCAAAGGATTAAATCCGGGAAGTGGAATAGATAGTTCTGAGTAAGACGGTGACAGGTAATGATGAGGAAGGGAGGTTGAAATTTAAAATTTGCATAGCTACTTTATTGATATTAAAATTTCCCAGTAACTTATTTATGATAAAGAAACATCACAGAAGTTAATAATACAAAGTACCTTAAATGATTTAAGAGTTAACATTTGAGTGAAGTACTGAAGGAGGTGAAGGAATGCAGAAAAAGTGGGGGGACATTCTGGATGGAAAGAACAGTAAGAGTAATGGACCCAAGGCAGAAGCATGTCTGGTGGACAAGATAAATAGCATGGAACCCTGTGTGGTGACCACAGGGTGAAGGAGGTGGAGACGGTCAAGAGAAGGACTCAGAAATGTTAGAGAAAGACACAGAGAATGACACCAGGAGAGTGTGTGTGTGTGGGGGGGTGGGGTGGGGGGGGCAGCCAGGGAGTGAGGAGTGCATCAGATATTCAGGATGCTCTAGTTTTGTTTTAAAAAATTAGATCTGAGAACTTTGTTACTAAGGGCGATACAGGAAATCAATGGAGAGTTGGGTTCAGAATAGCATGATCCAACTTAAGTTTAAGAAGATCATCCTGGCAGCTATGTAAGAACATGCTAGAGACACCTTGAATAGAAGCAAGGAGTCCAGTGCAAAGGCTCTTTCAATAACCCAGGAAAAGATGAGGGTAGTCTAGACCAGGGTGACAGTAATGACATTGACAACAGGTGGTGAGATTCTGGATGAGTGAATGAATGGGTGGACGGATGTAAGGTGTGAGTAGTGAGATATGTGGAATTATCATCTGTCAACATGGGTGGGGTTAACAGGAGGATCGGATTTGGCTTGTTGGATGGAATGCCTATGAAATATCTAAGTGGCAATTAGGAGGGATCAGAAGAGCATACTTTTAGAGTTCAGGGAGAAGGCTGACCTGGAGGTATAAATTTGGTGACTATCATCATAAGGATATCATTTTAAGCCAAGAGACTAGATGAAATCCTCAAGAGAACAAATGATCTAGTGTAAAGACCAAAGGTCCCCAAGCTTGGGAGAAAAAAAACAAACAAAAGAATGAAGTCATGTCAAAGCAACATCAGAGCCAGTTCAAAGGAACTGCAACAATATGAATAATAAGATAAATTCATAGTATTGGATTATAGCCCAAATTATAAAATAAGCATACATGGATATATACTGATAGAATTAAATGATTGAAAAAGGTAGGTAAATTTGTCAATGGAGAAGGAAGTAATCTTCCTTACAGAAGACTTCCACTTAGTATATACATGGAGTTTCTCTACCAGGAGGTGGAACTCTCTCTGCCTTGAAGGTGGGATGAACTTAATGATTTAGTTTAGAATAATAGACTCTGGGAAGAGAGAAATGGTAACTTTATAGTAGAAAAACCTTCCAAACACAATCTTAGCCAAATGATGATGGTTGTGTGGATAGGGATGTTATGATGTGGATGGTTATGGGGATAGAATAGTTATGATGTATCCTCTGATAAGTGAAACAAAAGGTCACTTTATCTCTTTGCTATGCTTTCCAAAAACTCATAATCTCAGCCTAATCCTGAGAAAAACAAGATTGGGAGATACTTTGGTTTAGATCCAGAATGTCTCCCAAAGTCTTGCGTTGAAAGCATGGTTCCCCGATGTAGTAATGAGGTTCAGAAATGGGGTTTTAGGTATTAATTGGATCATAAGTGTTCTGATAATTCATCTGTGAATTAATCCATTTGATGAATTAATCCATTGACAACTAAGTGGACTACTGGGAGGTGGGACCTAGTGGAAGGAATGGTTCTCTGGAGGTATGCCCTGGAAGAGTTTATCTTCTTCCCAGCCTCTTGCCATTCCCCTCTGCTTTCTGGCTGCCATGAGAAAAACAGCTTTCCTCTGCCATACCCTTCTACCATTATGTTCTGCCTCACCTCAGGCCAAATAATGGAGCAGGCAGATCATGGATTGAGTCCTCTGAAATCAAGAGCTAAAATAAATCTTTGTTCTTCTAAGTAGTTCTTGTCAGATATTTTGGTCATCATGATGTAAAGCTGACTAACACAGGAAACATTCACAGTGTACCTGGTCAGCACTTCTCAAAATTATATAGATCACAAAAAGTAAGGAAATATTGGTATATTTTCATAGACCAGAGGAGCCTAGGAAGACATGACAAGTAAAAGAAATTTGGTACCATAGATGGGAGAATATTCATAAAAAAACTGATGACGTTCTAATAAATCTAGAGATTAATTAATAGTAATGTATGAATGTTGGCTTTAAATCTTTGAAAAATGTACTATGGTAATGTAAGATATTAATGATGGGTGAGGAGTAGACTGAAATGGCACAGACCTGTATTATCTTTCCAAATTTTCTGTAAATCTAAAATTATTCCAAAATAGAAAGTTTAATTTAAAAAAATTAGGAGACTATGAAACATCTGCTCTTATTTATTTAGAAAAGGTCTTCTTAAGATGCTTAAGATATTCATTATTGTTGCAAATATAACCTTGGTCAGTATACTATTGTGGAACAGGTAACCAGAATCAATATCAGAATCAACCTGTAACCAAGTTGCCTTGGTTACAGGGAATTTGCTGCTTACAAATAGAGAAAAAAAATCTGTGGATTCAAGTGGCCTTGCTACCTGTGAACTATGAGGGAACAATGGGCACAGACCTACAGAGAGACCAGGAGGCTGAGGCTAAGGCTGGAAAAATGAGATATGTATAGCTGGCTACTTACCACCTTCCACATCTTTCCTCTTGATTAGACTTTTTTAATCATTTTCTTTCAAGCTTGAATTTGAATAATTTAAACACGTTTTAAGTGATTTATACCTTAAATATGTACCACCAATATCGTTGTAGTAGGTTATACTTATTAATTCCTCAATTCTTTTATATATACAGTGTTTCTATTCATTAAATAATAATAATAAACATCAACAAGGAGATTGAATATCTTATGGAAATCTGGGACTTCTGGCACTTCATGGACTATGACATGGCATCGATTATGTTAGCAAATTCTATTTTTAACTTTGCAATTGACAATATTCATGAAGTGAAATGACTTTCTCTTTCTTCAGTCTTTATTCCCAGATTTTGTTTTCATTATAAATGGTAACTTTAGGGCATGTTATGTTTCCAGCATATTTGCTCATTTTTTCATCAAGCATAAATATTTTTTTCAAAATTCCTTAGATACATAATACACATATCATGTTTTAATCTAAAATCCCTAAGGGCACTGTATACCTTGAGAAATTGCATTAAATCTTGGGATAGTGATATTTGATTCTTTTAGAATCATATAAACATATTTTTTATGTAATTTCATTTGAAAAACACAGTGTCTGTTGACAGTCAGGTGAAAGGTGATGAAGTCATCGCTGGCTTTGGAGTGTTTCCTTGGCTTAGATTATCTTTGACATTTCTAGTTTAGGGCTTCTTTTCTTTATCTAAAAAGGCATTTTTATTTGCCCTTTCTATTCTATCACTTCTTTATGAAGCTGATAGACAAACAAAACTTTCAGAGGTGGTATTTAGCTTGCATTTTTCAAGCCCTGGGCATAAAATCAGAGCTAATTTCCACAAACATTCACATTTAAATCGGTATGAATGCCCAGCTAATGTAGAAATTCAAGTTGTACCAGAGATAAGTGGTATAGCATAGTCATCTTAGTCTATCAGTTCACTAGAATAGGTTGAAGTGTGGCCTTGGTGACTTTGTGTACAATTTCTAGTAAGGGATTTTATTTTTCAAATGGCCCATATTATTGAAGATATAAATTTTTAGTGGCTTTTAAGGAAATTCAAAGGAAAAAAAATTCACCTGGAACACAGGCATGATTCAATGGTCAAATGACATGTTTGAACCTATGATTCTCATGTAACAAAAAGCATATCTGATTTCAGCATGATAGATGATCTCAGCTTTCCTTCTCCAAGCATACCCCTATATATTGATTTAATTTAGAGGCTAAAAATAATGAACAGAATCATTGTCTATTTTTCGTATTTTTTTAAAACAAAATTTCATTTATTCTGGGGGTATGGAGATGCTAAAATCTCCCCAACTTAGAGGAAACATATGATTAAAAGTTTATTAATGGGCTGGGGTTATTGCACAGTGGTAGAGTGCTTGCCTATCATGTGTGAGGCACTGGGTTTGATCCTCAGCACAACATAAAAATAAATAAAATAAAGTTCCATCAACAACAACAACAACAACAACAACAAATTAAAAAAAGGTTTACTAGTAACAGATTTTTCTAGAGACTAGTTATTTCCAGTCTCTGGAATGTCAGGAGTTAATTAAGATCTCCTTTTTACCTAACTACTAATTCCTAGAACCCTTGATCTTGAAATGGCTTGGCCCCTTTAAGGGGTAGTTTCTTAATCACAAGGATATCACTTGCCATGTAATAGAATAGGATTGGTCTCACCAAGACCCTAACTGTGATCACTCACTTGCTTCAAACAAATACTTCTTTTTATTTTCCATTTAGATGAAGTGAGGGAGAAAATAAAATCATTTGAATGTGGCTAGGAAAATGGTTTTGGATGGCTTAAGCTATCCAAATTTCATCAAAATATCTTTCTAGTATTTGAAAATGCTCGTTTATTTTAAAAGGTGAGCACTTATTAACAATCTGAGAAAGAGAGTTAAATAGGAATCATCATTTTCATTTAAAATGTTTTAAATTCAGTACTCTGAATAAGATATGTAGACTATTTTGTTAAACAATATAATTTGAATATTTCAGGCTGAAGGATAATCATTAAGCTTGCCCTTAGAATTTAAGATACAGGATAGTACAGGGTTAAAAATGAAATATAATTGAAAAAAATATATACCTTTGATATTACAGCAACCCCTAAACTTTTCAGAATTTTGACATTCTATATTTAGTTCATTCTGTTTTTCTTACAGCTTTTTTATGTCTCTATCAATGTTAAAGTGCCATGTGGCATGCACATGTATTTTAAATTAACATGGATTTGGATTACTTTAAAATTGTGTGAAGTTTATTATTCAGAGACACTTTAGGGATTGTAGAATCAAGGCGGCAATTAGCAACCAATTTTGAACACTCATTGAACCTCATCTTCCAATGTCAAATCTCCAGTTTTAAGTGAATAATTTTCGGTACTTTGAAGGAAGAATCAGTATTCCACAAATTCATGATGAAAGAATACTATTGCCTGAGCATAATAACTGTGACTGACATAAAAACTTTAAAATAAGTAACAAAACTCTCTCAACACTATCAAATCATCCTGTATTCAAAATTCAATTTGTAGATAAGAAGAATTAAAAAGAAGATGAGAAATGACATGCGTTCTAATCTGCTGTCAAAAGTTATTCAGTAGTCAAATTTCTTTTTTTGTTGTTTCATAATGTACTCTATCTCTTCTAAAACTGGATTATTTTAACAATACAGCCTTATTTTCTAAAAGAAACTGTTTCTTTTTCTCAAGGAGGCAGATTGCTCTTTGGGAAAAATAAACTTGGAAGGAAAAAAAATCAGGAAAGAAGAAAGAAGTTATAAAAGATGAAATAATTTCAATCTAACTAATTTAAATAGCATTAAACCCATTTAAAAAATCTCTTCCTTCTCCTCTTCTTCACTACAGTTGAATTAACCTATTTATTTTTAAAAGATATTTTTATTAGTTACTGATGAACATTTATTTATTTATTTATTTATGGTACTGAGAATTGAACCCAGTGACTCACACATGCCTGGCAAGCGCTCTACCACTGAGCCACAACCCTAGTCTCCAACCTATTTCTTTTATTGTGATTTTTATTGGAGAAAATTGTTGTTGAGGTTCAAAACATGTTACCCAAAGGATGGCATCTTGGCATTCTAAGTATTTCAAGTGATGGAAACTGAAAAATCCACCAAAACAAGAAAGGCATTATCTGACCTGCTCCCTACCTTGTCCCATATGCAGCTCTTAAATGACATGACAGGTGTTCTGCCCTAAAAGGGATGAAGACACAGAGAGGTAAAGAAGACTCTGAACAAAGAAGACAAAGTTCTGCCAACCTGTTACCACTAGATCATTCCTCCTCCCCCTCCTCCTCTTTCTTCTTTTTTTTTGGCGGGGGGTGGGTGGGTACCAGGGATTGAACCGGGGTGTTTAACCCCTGAGCCACATACCCAACTCTTTTTATTTTTGATTTTGAGACAGGGTCTCACTAAATTACTTAGGGCCTTTCTAAGTTGCTGAGGCTGTCTTTGAACTTGCGATCCTCCTGCCTCAGCCTCCCCAGTCTGAGGTAGGAATTAGTGATATGTGTGATGGCACCTGGCTCCATACCCTTTTCTGTCTCATCATTCTTCTGTATGACTGTCTGCTTTTCATTAAACCTAACCATAAAAATAGAGTTTTCCCTGGGTCTTTGTGTCTTCATTTCTGAGGTCTCTGGTGTCATTTCTAAAGCTTGTTAAATAAATTTGTTATGCTTTTCTCTTGTTAATCTGTCTTTTATTATAGGAGTGTCAGCCATGAACCTTACGATGAGTGAGGAAAGATATTGCTTTCTCTCTCCTATGTTGTACAGTTCCTCATCATTCTTAAACCTGAATTCCTTGCTATGCAGACTCTGTTCTGGCCAATGAGCATTACTTGAGGTTTATGAGATCATGGCTGTCTATAGAATAGCCACAGGAATTTGGAATTTCTACAGCTGCCATAGGTCCATGTGTTTTTGTGTTTTAATTTCAAGTTACTGTATGAACTCAGCTTCAGACTCAATGTGACCTTGGGCAAATTGCTTAGGGAATGTAATTTCACTCTACTAAGGTGCTTTTCTTTACCAAGACACATGCTTTGAATTAAGAAAATTTATAAATCAGATTGAAATATGAGATGCATGTAATCATTAATTAATAAACCATGTTCTTGTTTTATAGAAGAAATGTTATCCAAGCAAAATACTCTATTGCTAACACAGGATATGTTATGAGGGGCTCCACTTAGAATTAGGAGAAAGTTCTCTTTCAAAAAAGACTAGACACATTTCTAATGTAATAGAATAGAGTATTTCTCTAAAGGCAACTTTCAGATAGAAGGTTCTCCTACTTTAGTTCTGTTAAAAAAAATAACAACAAGTAATTGAAAATCTGGGAAAGGAAGGCTATGTGTTCTTTCTGTCAAACTGCAACATTGCCTAGCGGACCATGCAAGGATTACTTAATTCATTTGAGAAATGTCCTTTTGTTTAGGGGTCAGAGTCTGTGAAGTTACATGTTTACATATAGAGTTTTGTCCGGTAGAGATGCAAATGATTTATGTCTATTAGAAAACATAACTCCAAGGCCTATGGCTTTATAGCGCTGTAGAATATCCATCAGCTTTTTGTCTGACCTCAGCAATCTTATGCCAAATTCTTCCTCAGTTTCTACACCCCCTCTGTTTTCCAAGTGCTTTCTGAGCCACCTTTATCATCCTGCTGGTTCCCTCATTAATGAATTATGTAAATTTTGACACATTTTATGTTTACAAAGGTCATTGTTGTAAAATTTAAAATTTTCAGTGTTGACAATTTTCATTGTTTTTACTACCTTCCTACTGCCACCACCTGGAAGAGTAGAGAGCTGCCGAATGTAGAAAAATTCTCACTCTAAATACTGAGATTTTAGGTATTTTGATTTCGAAAAAATTTTTCTTCTTCGTTCGTGTCCTACCCTTCTACTTCATGATGTTTGTAGTAATGATTGAGTCCAGTTACAATAGATTATTGCAATTTGAGGCTTAAACATTTGTAATTTTGACTACTTTGAAGCAACTTAACATATAACAATTTGCAATTTTGCTGAGAAGTGAATTTAGTTGCAGGCTTTGCAGTACTGATGTGCTGGAATGACTAACAAGCAGGGAGGGGTCCAGCCACAGCTTCTGAATTTCAACTTGGCTGTGTTGTTTTCTACTCATTATCATGCACACTGGCTCTCCTGAAGTGATAAAAACTTTATTTTTTTTCTTTCTGTGTGTAAAATGGGCTATAAAAGAAAATCATCTGCTAGTGTTGCTAATGGTAGTAAAGAGAAAGTAAAGAGGTCCAAGAAAGCAATGATTCTAAGCCACAAAACAGAAGTCCTGCAGGCAAAAACATACCATCAATTCAGTTAGTTCAGCCAAGAGGCCTAAAAAATGTTTTTTTTCCCCCTGTGCTGATAATCAATTACTTTATTAAAATAATACATTTTATTAAGTCATAAAAATTAAAAATAATATTGGTGTTTCAAGAGTTTGAGAGGGGGTTTTCTTGTCTGAAAGTTAGAGTAATATAGTGAAAAGGTCATTGACTGAGTATTCAGAATGTCTAGGTTCAAGTTTTAGTTAGTTTTTGTACTAATTAGCTATAGAACTTTAGATTATACCTAAAACCCATGAGCTGTAAATCCCAGGAAGAATTTGCTTATGGACTTATTGAATATGTTACATGTATGTATAGGTTTGGGACAAGTTAGTAAATATTAGAAAGATCTTTGCTTTTAAAGAACTTTCATTTTGTATGCAGGAAATAGCTGGGGAGGTATTGAACAGACAATAAAGGATAAGTAAATTAGCAAATCTCTTTGCAAGAGATAAATGACAGTAAGTAGAAAAGAAAGTAATAGGGTAAGTGGAGTTTGGTAGCATGTGTTTGTGCAAGGTGTCATGCATCATTGCAATGAATGTGGTGCCGGAGGTAAGCCTCCATGATATGGGGCATTTGAGCAAGGTCTGCAGAGGGTGACAGAGTTAACCAAACTGGAAGTGACAGGAAGAAGTAGCTAAAGCATAGGTGTTAAGGGGGAGGCTGCTTGGTCAACATTCTACAGATAGGAAGGGATCAGTGTGGATGAAGTAGAGTGATCAAAGGGACAGTAGCTGAAGATGATGTCAGTCCTGTTAATTTTGTGAGCCATTGTATTTTGCTCTGTGGAAATGGGGAGAAGGTGGGAGATTTTGAGCAAAAGAGCAGCACGAGTGTTTTGAAAAGATCACTTGAAGGGCCATGTTTAAGTAAAGGGCAAAGGAGCAAGTGGGAGAACCGTTAAGAGGCTGATGCCCACTCATATATTGCTCATATATATTCTCCCACTCATATATTGCTGGTGGGACTGCAGATTAGTGCAACCACACTGGAAAGCAGGATAGAGATTCCTCAGAAAATTTGGAATGGAACCACCATTTGATCCAGTTATCCCACTTCTCGGTATATACCCATAGGATTTTTTATAATTATTTTTTTATTTGTAGTTGGACACAATACCTTTATTTTATTTATCTTTATGTGGTGCTGAGGATCAAACCCAGGCTTCCCATGTGCTAGGCGAGCGCTCTACCACTGAGCCACAACCCCAGCCCCTACCCATAGGATTTCAAATCAGCATACTAAGGTGATGCAGCCACATCAGTATTTATAGCAGCTCAATTCAGAATAGCCATGCTATGGAACCAACCTAGGTACCCTTCAACAGACGAATGAATAAAGAAAATGTGATCTATCTATCTATATATATATATATATATATATATATATATATATAAATGAGGCTGATGCAGTAGCAAGGTGAGAGAGGATAGCTTAGACCAGGTGGTAGAGAGAGGCCGCAGAAAGCCTTAAGGTTCTGCAAGTCAGATTTGTGGTTGGATTGGATGTGAGCTATGAAGGAGAGTGAAGTTCCAGAGGACTCCGGAGTTTTTCCTCTGATGAAGGGGAAGGTGGAGTTACCATCAGCTGGAATAGAGAAGGCTGAGAGTGGAGTGAATTCTGACAATAGAATTAGGTGTTTGGATTTGGGCATGTTGTGTTTAAGATGCTTATTTTATATCTAAGGACATACAAATCTGGAGTTTGTGAGTGAGATCTTGGAGATACATAGGGAGGTCAACAGCATATTACTAGTATTTAGAGTCGTAATACTGCTGTGATCCCCAAGAGAATCAGGGTAGTTAGAGAAAAGAACAGGATCACCATCTGCGATTTGGGGCATTGCAATATTAAAGGGTCAGAGAGAAGAGAAAGAAATAGCAAAGGAGATTTAAAAGGAGCAGCCAGTGAAATAGCAGGAAAATAGGAGAATGTGGCATCCCATTAGGCAAGGGGAAAAAAGTGTCTCAGGAAATAGAACAATAGAACAATTGCCTGTGCCAAATGCTGTTAATAGTAGGAGGAGGACTGAGCAGTCAGCAAGATATGCTCTGTAGTGTTCAGAGTAATTTCAGTGGCACAGTGAGGCAAAAAACTGACTGAACTGGGTTTAATAGAGAAAAACAGGAAATAAAGTACAGAAAACAGCTGTACCGGAAAGGTGTTTGCTTGAAAAAGAAAGGATAAATGGGACAATAGCCAGCGCTGGGCAAATGAATTCCAGAGAAGTTTTTGTTTTATTCATTTAGAACACTTAAAAAAAAGAGAGAGAAAAAAGAGAAACATCAGCATGTTAATTGCATTTAATGGAAATGATCCAGGAGAAAGTAAAATATTGATATGAGAGAGAGAGAGAGGTGAGAGTTGCAGGTGTTGAACCATGACCTTGGGTAAGCTGCAGGGGGTGGGTTTTGTGCATAATGGGAAGGTTGGTTTTGGAGCAGTTGTGGAGAGAAACTGCAGTGCAGGCAAAGTATGTGTATGCAGGTGCTGGTGGGTGGGTGGTATGCGGTGAAGTCTGTGGAAGGACTCCTCTGATTGCTTTAATTTTCTCAGTGAAGTAGAAATGTGAAGAAAATTTGGGGTGTTTGAAAAGAGTGAAAGTGTGAAAAGTTGTGCAGGAGAATGGGAAAGTGAGTGTTCTTGGAACATTAAATATGATATCCCGGTAGCATTAAGAGTGTTTTTGGGATTCAGCCATAAATTGAAAGTGAGACCATCCAGCATGATTGTCTGTTTTTCTCCAGTCACTTGCAGTTGTTTGGTGGAGGTTTGGCTTAGTCAGGGAGATTTTAACCAGGATTTGAGTCTTCTAAGTATGATAAATCTGAAAAGAAATGAAGAAGTTGAGAGCTATGTAAGGGTAAAATCATAAAGATTGGTCGTAAAATTTAAACTCAGAAGAGGTTGATAACATCAAGGGATGAGGAACAGTGGAATGGTGGTGGATTGGCAGATTAGAGTGCCAAGTGAGTTGGAAGTATTACTAGGGATGGGATGGTAGAGGGAATGAGCAGAAAAGATTGTAGATAATGGTCAGAGGGTGAAAGCATGAAATTAATATTAAAGACAGTTGCATTTATTGGTAATGATATGGTCAAGGGCTAGACAGACTCTAATTACCTTTAAACCAGCTCCAGGATGGCTTCCCATACCCCCAGACTCAAGCTACCTATTGAGTAGCGAGGTTTACTGAAGAAGCCAGTGAGAGAGAGAGAGAGAACACGCCAGGGAGTGGACTTTTATTGGGGAACAAAAAATTCTGGGGAAAATCCCATCCAATGAAGATTAAGGAGGGCAGCGTCCCAAGGTCAGGTGAGATGATTTGGGTCTTCAGGGGTTGTGACCAGGCACGCCTCCACATGGACAAGCCCTCGAACCTGAGAAGGGTGGGGAAACCTCTGGACACAAAGATGTGTCTAAGCACCTCTTGCCTAGCCAGGGAGGTAACTCGACTCACGTTCAAGGATGGCCTCCCACAGGCTATGGCCATTAGAGGTTGTGGAGAGTGGTTAACATGATCAATGGTGAAGAAAAGTTTAAGGAATTGAGAGGCCTGGGTGTGGGCATGATGGTCTACTTGTATGCCCATAGCTCTAGAAATAAAGGCAGGAGTATTATTGCAGAGTATGGCCATTAGCTGGGAGTCAGCATCTAAAGAACTCAGGCATAAGGCCCGGGCATCCTAATATGTGACAACAGCCTCTGATGCTATGAGATTCATTTTTAGGGATGAAGGAGAGAAATCTGTAAGAATATAATGAGGAGCAAGCATGGCACCTACTGTTCCCTGGCTCAAAGATCTGAGAGCTACAAAAGGAGTAGCTGTTTCCAATTAGGAGGCTGATAGGATGTCCTGAGGGGAAAGTTGGGTTTTTAGGAAAGCAAAATGTGAAGGGAGTATTCAGAGAATGGTTTAAATAGGGGTACAGCAGCCATCACCAAGTTGATGTTCCCTGATCCTCATATACTGCTACTAGTGCTTCATTTTAGTCCCCTAACTTATAGAATCAGGGCTGATTTGTGTGACCAATACACTACTGCAGCAGTGAGGGCGTGTAATTTCTGAGGCAAGGTCATGAAAGGTTCTGTAGCTTCTGCCTTGCTCTCTTAGGTTACTGGCTCTTGGTGAATCAACCACTTGGAAGATTGTCAAGCTACCCAGTGGAGAGTCCTTGTGGAAAGGAAGAGATGCCTCTCCCAGCCTTCAGCATCAATTGCCAGCGAGTGAGTGAAGTACATTGGAAGTGGATCCTTCATCTTCAGTCAAACCTTCAGAAGATGCATCTGACTGTCACCCTAGGAGGGACTCCACTGCAAAACTATCTAGTCAAGCTTTACTTAATTCCAATTTGTGAAAACTCCACTATGTAACATATGTTTATTTTTGTTTTAGGCCACACATTTTTGCAGTTACTTGCTATGCAACAAGTCTATTAATAACTATGCAGCAAATCTATTGATAACTAGTACAATTTATTTGTGAATAATGGATATGGATTCCAGAAGGCACAGTAGATGGATTTCAGAACCCCCCGAGAAGGGAAGTAAAAGAACAGGGTATGTAGAGAGCTTTATGAGGGTTAAAATGTGGGAGAAAAATGGCAGTCTGGGGATTTTGTGTTGGTTGACATCATCAGGAATCAATGAAAAAATGAGGTAGATAATGGTGGTGAGGGAGTTTGGTAATGAGGAGGGTGGAGTTTGGTAATGAGGAGGGTGGAGTTTCTCCACCTCTGGTGACAGAAGCCCTAGGGGAGAGTGGTCTTAGTCTTGGCCACTGATTTTAGATGTGTGCTGTGTGTGAGTCCTTTTGGTTGAATATATTGTTTATTTCTTGTTTAAAACTTTTTTTTTTCTTGCTGTTATCTTCTTTTTCATAAATGAAAAAATTGAGACCTGAAGAATTTAAGTAATTGGCTTGAGGTTACACACCAGTCAGACTGAGTCACAATTTGAATTTATGTTCCTAGGCTTCAGATCATGACCTCATTCTACATTTGCCTGTAGGCAGAAATATTTTGAAATCAAAGGACTGTAATATTTTGAGGGTGGGATGGAAGTTAGTCATCTCAGATATAGATTTGTGCTGTGTGATTGTAAATACCTTTTTAAAAGCCCCAGTTGGATATATGTACATGATGACATTCTATGGGTAGTCTAATGGGAAAGCCCCTGATATCTGATCAGAGTGAGATTGAGAACTGGAAGTTGCCAGTGAATGGAAAAAAGAAGATAACCGGAAGCACAAAACAGATAACAAATTCATTGTTTTATTGTTTTTCTCCTCACTTGGAACGTAAATTCTATGAGGATAGAATTTTGCCTGACAAAGTGCCTGTGCCTGACACTTAATAGGTACTCAGTAAATATTGATACTACTCAAACGAATGAGGAAATAGGGCTTAGTCAAAGGAAAAGAGTTTTGGATGAAAATGTCCTACATAAGATGTTCATTAGAGAAGTGGGCGCTGTGAGGTTGAAAACATTCATCTTCATGAATTCTTCCTTCTCCACTAGATTTGCTGATCCACACTGCAAGTCATGTTCACATTCAGGGGCATTTCTCTACACTCTTCTCATTGCCTTTCTCTTCTTAAAGCTCTAGAAATATTGAAAAATGTCCTGGTAATGTGTTAGATCACATGGAAACTTAAAAACACAATTTAAAAAACCAAAAAACCAAAAACAGTGTCTGGATTCCCAATCCCCATAGAATCTAATTTAATTAGCCTGAGGTAGGACCCAGATAATGGTAGTTCTTAAAATTCCCCTGGGTGATTTTATGGTGTATCTAGGATTGAGAACTAACTATTAATTTGAAGAATTATTTTTGTTGGGGAAATTTGCTGAAAGATCTAAAGCTTAGTAGAAATGGAATGCAGTTCTTACTAGTGCAATTTCAGATGTTTGTGGGTGGGGAAGTCCCCAGAAATCTCCCCAAGCTAGATCTAGAATGCACTTGGAGGGAGGTGCTCAAGAAATGTTTGCAAAAGGGACAAGGAAATCCGGACCAACAGATGTCTCCTGCTCAGCGTGCCCCAAGGGATAGTCTCTATTCCAGGAGAAGGTGGGTTATGAAGACTGCTCAGATAAGAGAACAGTCTGAGAAGCCAAAATTCAAGTTTCCAACTTGTGAGTCAAGGGAGGGAGGAGGTATGGGTGGGAGGGTTGCTGTGAATCCATATGTAGACGAAACACAAATATGTCTTGCATACACATTCTATTTTTTTCCAAAAGTGTACTGATAATATCGTAGTGAATAAAGCACAAAGTTTTCTTTCTAAACATACAATTGAATTCACAGAAACCTTTTGTTATTCTAAGGTTTCTTGCTCATCAGATACCAAAATTTGTCATGTGGGAACTTGGACTATTTTTTTCCCCTAAAATTGAAAATGGATTTTTATATTTAAAAAGTGATATCATTTTCTTATCTAGACTGGAGGAAAGAAGTTTTAGAGGGGTCAGGACATGCATAAAAGTGAGGAGGGTTAGTAAGGGAAGGTTCAATGAATAGCAAATATATTCTATTTATTTTGCACTAGAAGAAGCTGGAGGATGAGCCCTGCGTGCCCATGTTTAATGAAAAGAAAATTTCTTTGTCCTGCCCTTCTCAAATGATGTAGCCAAATCAATTTTATTTTATTTATTTATTTTGATGTGGTGCTGAGGATCCAACCCAGTGCCTTACACACGCTAGGCAAGTGCTCTACTATTGACCCACATTTCCAGCCCTAACTCAATTTTATATAAAAATAAAATGAGAGAATCCTAGGATCTTCTTTTGGACTTCTAGAGTAAGTATTTTTTCCACATGGTCCCTCCAACAAAAGAAGTCGCAACTGTGACTCCTGTGAAGAGGGAAAATACCTCCCTCTGTCATGATAATTAATAGTCAGAAGAGTCTTGTATTTCTTTATCAGCTCCAAAGAAGCAATTGTAAAATGGTCAAGTAGCATCTCTGCCTAAAATAAATTAATATAATGGCTAAATGCTTATCTTTATAGTGACTCACTGCTTCTAGCTGACCTCTGGATCTGGTACACACAAGCAAATTGTACATGCTCAATCAAATCCTTAAGAAGAAAAATGACAATAACCAACCACTGTCTCTGATATTTATTATATATAAAAGTCATTCAGGAGATGTAAAGACCATGCATTCATGAAACTTAAAACTCAAGATTGCAAGCATCAACAGTGACATTCAGCTGCTCAGTTGTGCCAGCAAAATGGTGAGTGCCCTTTAGTCTGAGATTTTAATTCTGATGTAAGCTCAAGACAGGAAAAGGCCACCATGATTTAGTGGTAGAATGAATACTTGACTTGAAGCCCATATGTCCTGGTTCTGAGTCCTTGCTCTGACATTTAAAACTTGTTGATCCTGAGCAAGTCACCTAACGCAGAGTCTCAATTTCTTCACCTGTAAATAGGAAATAACAAGAATTTGTGCTGCACTACTTTAGTAAGATGTGTGGTTCAAATGACATAAGTATTGAAAAAGTATTTTATAAATATAAATACCATGCAGTTATTTGCCATTAGCATTGCATTACTAATCAATGATCGATCCAGTTAATATTTTGCTTCCTAGATCATAGCTTTCCTCTGAATTGTTTAGAATAACCCATAACTCTATCAACAGTGAATATTTATTGCATGGCTCAATAGTCATCGTGTGACTTTAGATGGTGATGGTAATTACAGCTTTATAGATATTCATAAAACACAAACAAGAGGAAAACAAACACTTATCTGGGGTAGACAAGTCTACTGCTAATTTGAAAATATTGACTTTTTGGTAAAAATCAATAATAGTTTTGAAAAGTTATTGAAGAAATGGAGGTATTGGAACTCTGGGAAGTTGTTACTGGAAGACCTGCACAAGCTGTACATGAATAAGGACCAGAAGAGGCACTGTGTGAGAGCCATTAGGAACTGCCAAGTGTTGTACACTGTTAAATGTGTGGATGGAAGTTCCCTCTTGCTTCCTGGTAGAACACATGGCACAGAGATCAAAAATGTGATGAAAGGTAGGAGAAAATTACTCAGTGTCTCAGGACTGTAGCATCTTTGACTGCTTCCAGAACGCACACAGTAGAAATTTCAGACATCATAAATAATTCTCACATCTTTTGTACTTGCTTTGCACTGCTCCACGAATGATGTCTTTTTGTTTTCATATTTGTTAGTATTTGCATTTTGGTTTCTGGTACTCAGATCACAACTCCAAACACAGCCTTTGGCATTCTTGGGCTTCCTGAATTGCAATCATGAGCATGAAGGGTCAGATCCCAGTGCGCAGTTCAGTTCCCCAGGCACATGGCAATTTACTCTAACCACCAACATCGCATATCCCCACATATCTGGGAAGGGAGATCATAGAGAGATACTCACAGTGAGTTTACAATAAATATCTAATTCTTGGCCTCCTGACAACCAAACCAAAAAGAAAAGTTAATGGGTTGTATCACATTCATCTGGCTCTGGAGCATTGTGTGTGGCTTTGAACTTCTTTTCCTCTCTATCCAACTCCTCCAGCCCCTGAAACGTGCCTTGTCTGGGACCATTCAGTTGGCTGGATCCTGAAAAATAAGTGGGTCAGTAGGTAAACCTTGCAGGAAACTCAGTTTTATCTTTGTTGTTCAGGGTTTAACAGGGCACGTAAAAAGAAAAGAAGTAATTCATCGTGACTTTTCTTTCATCTGTGCTAAGTAGAAAGACAATAGATAGGCCTACCTCATGAGAGATGTCTTTTTCCCAGTCAAGAGACATATGGCCTGTCTATATTTACCTATCTCTAAATCATAGTGAAGACTGAAGATAATTGTTAAAGGAATTAAAGTTCACTAGATGGGAGGAATTTAGGGAGGTGTGATCATGATTATATTGAGGCCTTCAGAAACTCAGAGTGCGTGTGCACACTTCATTGACTTATCCATTGAGGAATGATGGGGCATCATGAAGCTTTCCCAGAAGTTTCTAAAGAGAAGACACTCAGAAGACATCTGAATCAGAAGAACTTCAGCTTTCAGGAGAATGACGTGGTGCTGTGAACAGAGGGCGTTTGTGCAGACATCCTGCAGAGGAACTGCTGGGCAGATTGGTGTCCATATGAATTCCTTTGGCAAGAGGCACTGAAAGTTCTGGATTCATGAAGTTAAAATCTGGTAACAAAGGATTTTAATGAATCAGAGAAATGCAAACTTCAGCTGTGAATGTATAGGATATATCTTATTAAAATTGAGTATTACTATTGATTTATGATACTGCCAAAGTGTGGCTGAGTCAAAACATATCTCTACTGTCTCAGATCAGGGCAAAATTCAGGTTAGGTAGGACAAAATTCTCTGGTAAGTAAGATAAATCAGAAGATTCCTGGCATTCATTTTTAAAATCATTTACTTTCTCAGATTGACTTTGCATTTTTTAAATTCCTAAATCTCAGAATGAACTTATTTTAAAATCATGACAATATTTTTAATATATAACATTAATTTTTAGAATTTAGATTTATGGCCTATTAACAGATTTCTTCCCCCAGACATATGCTACAGAGTGGTATAATAAACTTGATTATGTAGGAGTTTACTTAGAACAGAATGAGTCATTTCCATCAGTGAAAGAGTTCCTGCTGTCCCTTTAGTCTTTAACTCCACTGAAGAAAAAAAAAAAGTCGTGCTAATATTTAGTCAGTCACTTAATATTTTATAATGAACACTGACAGCTTTTAAAGGAAATGGATCTAGCGGCATGCACACTGCTGTTTGTTTTGTCATGGATTTTGTTTTTTTGTGTGTGCAGATTTTTCATGGTTCTCTTGTTCCATGGTTTTTAAATAGATTATTGTGATGCTACAAAATTTCTTTCAGTGGAGAAAAATTGGCAGAAATGAGTGTCTAGCAAAAACGAGGGTGTGCTATCTCTTACCCTGCACAAAAGTCAACTCAACATGGATCAAAGACCTAGGAATTAGACTAAAAACCCTGAATCTAGTAGAAGAAAATGTAGGCCTGACACTCTAACATATTGGAACAGGAACTAGCTTCCTTAACAAGACTCCTAAAGAGCAAGAAATAAAATAAAAAATCAGTAAGTGGAATGACATCAAATTAAAAAGCTTCTTCACAGCAAAGGAAACAATTAAGAGCATGAAGAGAGAGCCTACAGCATGGGAGAAGATCCTTTCTACATGCTCTTCAGGTAAGGCATTAATATCCAAAATACACAAAGAACTCAAAAAATGTAACACACACACACAAAAACCCTCCCCCTGCAAATAACCCAATCAATAAGTAGGCAAAAGAACTAAATAGACACTTATCAAAAGAAGAAATACAAATGTCAACAAATATATGAAAAAATGTTCAACATCTCTAGCAATTAGGGAAATGCAAATTAAAACTACATTGAGATATCTTCTTCAATCAGAATGGGAATTATCAAGAATACAAATAACAACAAATGTTAGCAAGAATGTGGGGAAAAGGGTATATTCATACATTGTTGGTGGGACTGCAAATTAGTTCAACCATTCTGGAAAGCTGTATGGAGATTCCTCAAAAAACTAGAAATAGAACAACCACATAACCCAGCTATCCCACCCCTTGGTATATATCCGAAAGATTTAAAAGCAGCATACTACAGTGATGCAGCCATGTCAATGTTTATAGCAGCACAATTCAAAATAGGCAAGTTATGAAACAAACCTAGGTGTTCTTCAACAGATGAATGGATAAAGAAAATGTGATATATATATACACAATGGACTATTAGTTACAAAGAATAACAACATTATGGCATTTGCTAGTAAGTAGATGGAACTGGAGACTATCATGTTAAGTAAAATAAGCCAGTCCCCCAAAGTCAAAGATCACATGTTTTCTCTGATATGTGGAAACTAAACCAAAATATGGGGACACACACACACATAAAAAAAAAAAAAACAGAAGAAATATCAGTGAAGTAGATGAAGAAGAATAAAAGGAAGGGAGGAAGGATGGAATAAGGAAAGATAGTGGAATGAATCTGTCCTAATTTTCCTGTGTACATATATGAACATACCCCAGTGACTCTTATAATCATGTACATCCACAAGACACTAATTTTAAAAAATCCTATAAATAAATAGCTGAAATAACAGTAGATCTTTAGAAAGATCTGATATTGATACGTAGAAGCTAATTCAAGGCTGGGGTTGGGGGTGGGTGAAAAAATTTTAAAAAAGAGAAAGGAAGAAGAATGGGAAGAGAGAATTTCAGCAAAATAGAGGAAATATCAGTAGAGGAGACAGAGGATTGAGGAAGAAGAAGAAGGAACGGGAAGAGGGAAGAAGAGTGGAATGAATCTGACTGAACTTTCATGTGTGCATGAATGGATGTGGCACGGTGGGTCCTGGCATTGAGTGTATCCAGAGGACACTAATAGAAATAGGAAAAAGTAAACTGTGAATGGATTGAAGAGGGATTGGTGGAGGGAGGGAGGGAAGCTGGGGGAAGTGCTGGGAACTATATTTAAGCAAGTTTTTGTGATTATGTCAGGGTGTATCCTGGTGTTGTAATAACTTAAAAGAATGAATTAAAAAAATAGAGGTATGTTCCCAAATAAAGAACATTTTTAAAGTTCTGGAGACTAAAGGACCATTTTCTGTTCAGCTATACTGTTGCCATTTGTTTGCTATAGATCTTTCTCTTTGTTCTACTCTCACTTGTCACACGCTCATTAGCAGTAACATCTCACATGCATCAAAACTAGAGTTGATCTAGATCTTTCTTTCCCTCTTCCTCTCCCTCCCCTTCCCAGCCCTTCCTTCCCCTCCCTCCCTTTTTTCCTCCCTCCTCTCCTTTCCTTTCCTTTCCCCTTCCTTCCTTCCTTCCTTCCTTTCTCCCTCCCTCCCTCCCTCCCTCCCTCCCTTCCTTCCTTCCTTCCTTCCTTCCTTCCCTAGTGCTAGGAATCTAACTCAGGCCTCATTCATTCCAGGTAAATGCTCTATCACTGAGCCACACCCCCAGCCCCATAGATCTAGGGCTTTTAGCTTCTGTCAAATTTAAAGGAAATCCAAATAAATTATAAAACATCTTTAAAATTCCTGTATGCTTTTGGTGGAGTCTTGTGAAGTGATGGCAAAGGGAAATACTGTGCATGACACATGGCACTCTCATGATCACAGGGTACAATGCCCCTCAATAACTCTATTCTTTTCCCCAGTCAACCTAAATCCCACCTTGGTCCATGTGGGCCAGCTCCTCTGCCCTCCCCTGCCTTCTCCTCTAATTTGCTACATCTATTCCATTTCTCTGTGTGCAGCTCTCTGGCCTCTTGGCTCTTTTCTCTTTGCCAAGTGTGCCACCACAGCATAAGGAAGGCCCTGGAAGTGAGCAGCCACCAAGCCATCTCCTGAAACTGGCAGAGAAAGATGGCAAGTATGTAAATATTTTTAGCTCTGTCAAATAGACTCAGACACAATCTAATACAGATTTAGAAAGACCAGGCGTAAGAATTGGCGCCTCCCCACTTCTCTTCCGTTTCTAACACTTCTTCCTCAACACTTCTTGTTCTGTGTGCTTTGCAGTTTGCAGTTTCCTTGGAGGAAGTAAGGAGAGATGCTGAAGTCTTCTTCAGGAGGTGGGGTCCTGACTGTCTCTTCAGAGAGTGGAAGACTCAGCCTGACTCTTTGGTGGTGCATGGGCACAGACGCAAACTGACGCTTGCAGTTCTAAATAGACACCTACTTTTGGGTGTGCAGGTCCACGCCATGTTGGCAAGGAATAAGACAATGGGGCAGTGAACATGCACATTTATTTTGGGAGAGGAAAGAGGAATTAGTTAAAATGAAGAATGGGAGACATTAGAACAAAACTGGAGAGAGTGTCACAATTGAGGAGAAGAACCAGCAGAGACTGAGGTGCAAGAGACAAAACATTCCAGAGGGAGGAATAGGCAATGGAATCAGCCACATATGAAGAAGGTCTTCAAGACTCATAGCACTTTGTATTTTTTCCCCCTTAAACATCTTTTACCATATAAGTTTTATGGCTACAAATTGTGAACACAACATCTCTTCTGGTCTCTTTGGGGTTTGGGACCTGGGTTTGGTTTGCCCTTGTTGTAGGAAATGGGTAAGCCTTGGGCACTCCCAGACACCTTCTGGTTGTTACACAGTGCTCATACTCAAGGTCATTGGGTAGTCTAGAATGTGTGCAAGGAGGTGAGAGAGCCATGACAAGTGCATAGAGTCTGGAAATTTTGATGATAAGTCAAGCTGCAATTTTGTGTCTTGCCATTTTCTAAGAAGAATTCATTAACATAAAAAAGTGTTATAATCTTGATTATCATCTTTTTTACCTTTTTTTTAACTATCACTAAGGCAATGGCCATATACTATAATCTAGGTACTGTAAAAATGATTAATCAGTAAATAAATAAAATCTATGTTCATTGAAGAAAAATTAGAAAATGCAGATGAGCAAAAATGACACCTTTTTAAAAAATAAGTTGTTATAACATGAATATCTTTCCACATCACTAGATTTCACAGAGGTATCAGCAAATATGGTTTGAGAACAAGCTATTTTGGATTAAATTCATACTGTGAATAATTTATTCTGTGACTTAGTTTCACTAGTTAGGGAAAGACCAAATTCTTCCTTGGAACTTACATAATCTCGAAACACCCAGCTCTTTGCCACAGAGCCCAGGACAGAAAAAGCCATTTGGAAGGCAGGAGGAAGGTATGGCTTCTTTTAATAGCATTGTTGCAACAGTTTACAAAGGAATTTAGAAATGACTAATGAGTTAATATTTATAAAGCATTTCATAAAACATTCAATTTTAAACTCTATGCTATATTATCCATAAGTATTAGTTTAGGTCATGATTTTGCCTTTTATTTTCAACAAAAAAGAAAAAAAAATCCTTCAAGATAGAAAAGCACCAAATGTATTTTCTAGTTCTCAGTTTTGAGCTTGTATTTTACTGAAAAAAAAATAAGGTATTCTAGAAAATGATTTAATGTCAGAATTACAATACCCAACTTATTATTCACAGCATAATTTTTTATTAAATGTGTTTCAATCCCATTATCATTTTTAAACTACTTAGCTCCAATCAAAATGAAAATGCCCATTTCTTCATCTTTATTCATGCCTTTCACATTTCAGTGCCCTAGAAAGAGGCTTTCTCCACTTTCAAATGAAAAATTCTGGGTTGCTCACTTTATCTGAAAGCTAGACTGGTGTAACTGAGATGAATGATGGAAAGCTCCCAGCAGCAACCCCTTGCTTCCTGCAATATGGTGTCTCTTATTGCTGCTCTCATCAAAGCCGCCTGGTTCTCTTGTCTGTGTTATGTACTCTCCTCAACTTTTTTGGTGGTCTGTGTGGGTCAATCACTCGAGCCTTGAGAACAAGATTTTCCTTGTGCATCAAATTGAGAAAGTTTTCTCCAAAAGTATACCTAGGCTAAAAATAAAGTTCTTCAAAAGTTAGCAAAGAGACATTGTCCTTCTAGTGAATGTCAATGAAAATACAGCCAATTAAATGTTTATTTAATAGGTTCTAGAAGACTGTACAAATATGTGGCTTGAAAATGCATTTCTTCCTCAAATCATGACTCCTGGAACTTTATTGGTTTAGTTACCTTTTGTGCTGCTGTGACTAAAGGACCTGACCATAACAACTGTAGACAGGAAAAGTTTACTTGGGGTGGGGGGTGATGGTTTCAGAGATCTTAGTCCATAGAATGCTGGCCCCATTCCTCAGGGCTGGTGGTAAGGCTGAACCTCAAGGCAGTAGAGCGTGGCAGAGGGGAAGCAGCTCTCATGGTGATCAGAAAGCAGAGAAAGAGACTCCACTGGACAGATACAAAATATATTCACCAAAGCCACATCCCCAATTCCTACCTCCTCCAGCCACACCCGAGCACTTTAGTTACCACTCAGTTAATCCCGATCACAGGATTAATTCACTGATTGGTTTAAGACTTTCACAACCCAATCATTTCTCCCTGAACCTTCTTGCATTGTCTCACATGTGAGCTTTTGGGGGACACCTCACATTCAAACCATCATATTTATTTTCAAATAATATGGAAATGGAAGGAGACCCTCATTGCTATACAAAATTACATATAAGAGGAAGTGAGGGGAAAGGGAAAAAAAAAACAAGGGGGAGAAATGAATTACAGTAGATGGGGTAGAGAGAGAAGATGGGAGGGGAGGGGAAGGGAGCGGGGATAGTAGAGGATAGGAAAGGCAACAGAATACAACAGACACTAGTATGGCAATATGTAAAAAAGTGGATGTGTAACCGATGTGATTCTGCAATCTGTATACGGGGTAAAAATGGGAGTTCATAACCCACTTGAATCAAATGTATGAAATATGATATGTCAAGAACTATGTAATGTTTTGAACAACTAATAATAAAAATTAAAAAAAAGTCTTAGAAGGAAACATAAAAGGTTGGGTATTAAGAGGTCTGGGTTATTAAAAAAAACCATGTGCACGTGCATGTGCACATATACACACACAGACACACTCACGCATTCCCAGATGAGATGTGTATGTTCCAGAAGGACTGTCTTTTAGCAGAGGTTTTATTTTATTGTCTTACTTGGCATAACAGAAAAATCAACACCCTATTTTATAGATGCCATCTGCTTTCGGTTGACCTTAATTTTCTGGATGACAGTTTTCCTCAAATATTTTGTCATGACTAAATTTCATTTAGCAAGAATATTTAAGTTAGTTTGTGAATAAGAAATCAGATGCTCTGAACCCAAACATAGAATTGCATTGCAATAATGCTTAATGTATTTTATATTTTTACAAACTGATTTGTAATTGTGTTAGTACTCCCAGACTAAACCCATTGTTAGTTTGGCAATTTAAAGGATAGTAATATACATGGCTATATTTATTTTAATTCCATTTAATCCTGATATTTCATAAAACAATGGAATGAAATTTATTATAAAGATTAATTGTGGTTCATTAATAATGAAAAAACTGATTACACATTTAAAAAATAAAACTTAAAACTCACATTTATGATAATGATTTGCGTTTCAGTTGGCAGGCTTTATTTCATTTTTTTGACAAAACATCAGTATTTCCCAAATTGGTCTGATTGGTCTGGAATGCTTGTTAAAAATGCACATTCCCAATTCTTCTATTCTAATATGGTGAGCCTGAGGTCCAGGTTTAATAATGCCTCCAAGTGGTTCTTAGGGCCTGGCAGGAGTGGAAAACACTACAACAGAGCTTATTCTAAGACCCTAGGATACATTCAAATAGTCATATTGGGAGTTTTCACATAATGTCAGTGCCCAGGCCTCCACAATGACCAATTAATACAGACTCCTTGGGACCCAAGCATTGGAATAGTAAAGTAGACTTCCATCTCATTAAACTACATTATCTTACATTAGACACTGATGATAAATAGATTTGATGATGATGTGAAAGTCTCTGAAAAGGGTAGCTGGAATTCCAAGATACCTAGAATGTCAACTCTACAACAGCAAAAAACATCTCATTATGTCTGTCCCTTAGCCCTAGGTGCAAAGACTTCTACCTATATTATGAATGCATAATAACTATTGAGTTAAGTAAACAGTTTCTACTGCCTGAAGTTTTAATTGTCTTCAAATGAGGAGTACCTGCTGCAAGTGAATGTCAACTGGACATGAAATACAGTCTAGCAATGGTGAAAATTAACACATGAAGGTGAGAGACGAGAGAGATGGTTAAGCCAGGTGGCTTGCTGTATGTGTTCCTGAGTCCCTGGTGTGGTTGATGGTCACTCAGCTACCTCGGTAGTGGGGGTAGAGACGTGGTGTCAAAGCAACACATGGACATGGGGAGCTGGTGAGAACTGGCAGGTGACAACCTTAGTCAGCCTCCAAGCAAGCTTGTTTATTTTTGAAATGCATACAGCTGTTATAGGGTTCAGGTAGGGTGTGCCCACCAATCACACATAAGCACCTTAGCATCTATAAGCCAATCATCTTATGCCTAATGTAACCACACTATGAGGAAGCACTGAATATTGCTGTTGTGATGGAAGGCAGTCTAGAAGGGTCTTTGTCCCTAAGGGAGGCAGGCTATGAGTTGGGGGGGTTACATGCCCTGAAGCACTTGACTCTCAGTTTCCTGACCTGGTAGTCTGGTTGCTTGGCAACGCTGACCACAAGTGCTGAGGATGTGGTTTCACAGACGGCTCTCTAGGGCAGAGCACTCTGTCCTGCAGGTGTTCCTGTCAGGCCTGTATGATTGTAGGTTCTCTTAGCACTCTGAGCTGCTTATAGCTACTAGCTGTGAACTGAAAGTTATTCCAACAGCCTATTCCTTTCTCAAAAAGCCCAGAGTGGATGACCATGTCAGCAGCCATCACTGAGTGACTTTGATCAGCAGCACATGCAGTAGTTACCTTGATGACTGTCCATTTCCACCCCTGGGGTTGGCATATGTAGTAGCCACACTTTGAGAAACAGGATAGAAGAATCCCGGACCTCCACCTCCCACCTATCCATCTGCACCTGGTCCTTGTCAAAACACAAACTGCTTTGAGTTAATCTTGGCTCAACTCCTCCTGCCCTCATCTACTTCCCCTCCTGTTTATCAACCATAGCCAGTGTGAATTTGGCTCTCTGAGACTGTCATTTTGTTGTGTGGCTGCAGTAGTACCAAATATGATGCCAACTACATAGTTGTGGCCAACTAAATACTTTGAAATAATAAATATAATAGACAAAGGAGATGACCAGGAACATACCACCCTTTGAGAGGTAGGAAAAGAGAGTGTATATAGAAGGTAGGGAAATGGCAGAAACGTTTGAGGTAGTTTTCATTTCTGCTTTTTATAGAATGGTCAGATGTGATCACTTGGCTAGAACAATTCTCAGCTGTGAGAGGAGATTGGACAGCCAACTAGGACAGGCGAAGAAGTAATTAAAGAGTACCTGGAATGTCTGGGTATAGTCGAACCAGCAGAACCAGATGACTGGCAGTGTAATGCAGTGGAAAGAGAATTGGATGAATATTCAGAAGGCACAGCCTCTATACTCAGCTCAGTTTATTACTAAGTGGAGTGACTTTGGGCAAAGACTACCCCTGAACCTTGCCCTCCATACTCTATTGCAGGTGTGAAGGGCAATGTTCAGAGGCCTTCTTTGCCCAAGGTTACTCAATTAGTAAGTCATTTACCTACTTTATATGATTGTTGTATAGAGTAAATGAAATTAACCATAAAGTTCTATTTGGGTCTAGAGTTTATTTAACAATCACAGTTGCTGTCTTTGCTTCTGAGAAATCATGAAGGACAGTTCTTTGCAAATAGCAAGAAGTGTATTAGCTTACACTGATACCTAGGAAACCAGAGTAAGAAATCATTAAGCACTTAATTCACAACAATGTAAAAGAACCAAGAAGTTGGGAAGCAAATATGGCTTTCAGATCAAGTGGTGCCTTACTGATTTTTATTATCCACTATAATTGATGAACAACTCCCAAAGAGAGGGAAAGAATAGGTAGACTCCTGCATGCTTGTCAAGCTATCAATATAAGCTGTACTGTTCAAAACTCCCAGTACCATCTATTTATTTTTGGCATAATATGTGTGATTATCATTCATTAACTGGTAATATACTATATTGTGTTCTGTGTATTACAGAATGATAATGGGATAAGCAATCAGCTCAAGGATTTCATAAAAGGTTGATCAATTTACCAGGATTTCATAAAAGATTTCTTGAATACATTATAGACTCTGAAACAGTGGTATTCAAGCTATCTGTAATCAATTTCCTCTGACTGGTAGAATTGGAATCATTTGTGTCATTTATAGAATGCCAAAGTGCAATAGAAGGAGAAGAAATCTTCTATGTCTGGCAATTATCCATAGGCCCTGCTGATCTGAGAGCAGTATTTGTCTAAAGCAGAATAGCAGAATCATCTAAAGAACTGTTAAAATACACAAACACAAAACCCCTTTGCAGACTTTCTGAATGGAAGCTCTGGGGTGGAGCTTAGAATGTGAATTTATCAAATATTTAATCAAGATATTTATCAAATATCTTGGAGATTCTAATGCTTATTGAATTTTGAGACCTGCAGAGAATAATTGTAATATTCATTATGTGATAAACACTATAAATATGGATCAAAGAGTTGGAATATCAATAAACTCTCAGAAGAACCTAAATATGAGAGTATATTTACATTCCAGAACACTGAAAGACAAATCAGTGATTTTGAAAAAATTGCAAATAAGTCATTTATAGAGAGAACGAATTTCAGTAGTGAGAGTAGAAAACATGATTGGAAACCAAACTCTGTCTTGTCTGTCATTATTAGCCATCCCCTTGATCTCTTAATGGGGACTTTTCAGGTCAGTTCTTCAGAGGATCTTCACTCCTTCATTGGATTTTTCCCTTCACCAAGTAAAGAATGCTGTTAATAGGTGAGTGAACTGAGTTGCTGTCCTCCCTGAATTCAATAGTTCCCAATCTTGAATCCACATTAGCATCTTCTGGAACAATTTTTAAAACTACTGATTCCTCAGCATCTCCCCAAACAGTTTCATCAGTGTTTCTTCAGGTGGGGCCTTGGCATTGGTGTTTTTTAAATGCTTCAAGTAATTCTAGGTTTGAGAAACAGAATTGAGAACCCTTGTATAGATAAATGAAGGTTGGATTCAGGAAATGGGGAGAAAAGAAAGAGATGAACATGCTTTCTCACTCAATTATACCTTGATACGAAAATAAAATCGAAATTTTAAATAAGCATTAAACAATGCTTGAATTAATAATGTAACTAAACACATTTTGGCAACCATATTGACTTTATCTTTGAAATACTCAGACATACCCCTGGCCATTCCTTTTGAAGCTTCATTGATTTGGCCAAATTAAAGGTTTTCATCCAGAATTTCAGAAGTCCCAGAGCTGGCCTTCCTCTTTCTGTATTGTTTATTCTGTCTCCATGACACATGAAATGTGAATGTGTTTTCTGTGGCTCAACTCATGTTCTGTCAACCTATCTGAAGAATTTTATGCATTAGCCACAGTTTTGTCTTTTTCATGCTTGAGATTGGGATTTGGTTCTTGAAGGAGTTGGCAGGTCACATTGGAAAGTTGTGTAATCCCTAGTTTGGCTGTAACTATATCTGCAGCAAAGTTGATTTTGTTTCCTCATTACTGATTGATTGACTTGGTCATTTGACCATTCAACAAAATTAGATTAAACATCTGATACATCCCTGGTGTCTCACTTGACACTGAGTACATTCAGTATATTGAGATATTATTCCTAATCCTTTTCTGGTAAGACCTCATTCTTACATCTTCCTTTTTTTCCCTTTACTCTTCTTTTCACTTCCTTCTTCCATCCCTACAGAGACTTGCCTCTAAAATTTGTGGGATATGGGGCAAGAATATAAACGAAGGCCTACTTACTGTACAAGTATTTTAAAGTTATAAAACAAGCTTAAAAACTGTTACATAAAGTATGTCCTATCCTCCTACCTTGAAACATATACTCTTATAATGAGCTAGAAGGTATGTTCAAATTTAGAATTCTCAAGTTCCTCAGAATTTTGAGCTATAAAGTGGTGGTCCCCAAACCCAGCCTGGCTCCTCCAGCTCTTGGAGGGGTGTCACAAACATGGAGAGGGGGTTGCAGGTCCAATCTCTGCCCATAACCACCCCTCCACCCCTTAACAATTAGCTGCCCCTTTGGATCCCTGGAAGTGTACCCACCAGTTGCTAGCCCTTGGGAAGGGAAACCGGGGAGAAGGACTGTACAGGCTTTAGAAGTGATAAGGAAGACTAAGATGCTTCACTCCAGAGCATGGACAATGTGGGATATGGGGTGCATATTTATAGTATAAATGTCCCCTAGGTTCCAAGAGGAGGTATGCAGCTTTAGAGGAGTCAGAATGGGATCCATTTTAAAATGTAACATTTTCTACAGTTGGGTCCCTTTTACTTGAGCCTAAAGGTGTTTCAACTTGCACACTTGTTTTGCTAGTTCAGTATTTATTGAGCACCAAGTAAATGCAAGGCATAGTAGATACTATGTGTATTAGTGTGAAGAAGGAGGGGAATGAGATAAGAATGAAGAAAACTTGTTTTTCCTTTTCTCATTGTACTTGGATTCTCCATTATTATCCTTGAAGACTTGTACAACATCTTGGACCATGCTCCCTTGAAGATTTCTATGTCTAATGTTTGTCATGAACATGGTTGAAAAAAGGGGAGACAAATAACTTTTCCTAAGACTTTACTGACACTATTGACCAAGTTTAAGGCTGAGGGTGGAATGTGCTGGGTGAGATTTAAACTGCGTGTGGCACGTTGCTCATGTTATTTGTGAGTAAGAGTTAGGCTTTATCCTTGAGATATAATTTCTAATTGGGGATTCTTTTGCATTCATTTCAGACTCTGATGTAATAAATACAAATAAATTCATGTATGTCAAAATCTAATTTTGTTTTACCTTTTCCTTGATGATGAGTACAGGGAGTTCAGAGGCAGTTAAAACTGTTGACTTCTGGGTCCAATAATAAATACACAAATGCATGCTAAAATAGAAATTCAATTTGAAATAATTCTGGTGAAATTGCATAGAGAAGGTTAGCTTATACTGGTGTACTGTCTACCTGTCTGTTTGTGTTTGGTTGGTGTGGAAAGTGGAGAATCAAAGCTAAGAACTGTAACTCAAATTGCTTTGGACATACGGGCACTTTCTAAACAACTTGGGCTTTTGCTAGGCTCTTGGGGGAGCTATTAGGATTACATTTTGCTTGTCGAAGTGGAGGATACCTGGTAATAACCCCTCTAGGTAAACCTGAACTTGGAAAAGATAATTGAGGAAAAAATACTAGGAGTACTCCACGAAGAAGTGTACTTTAAGAATAAGGAAAGGGAGTTGGCAGTGAAAATCCTTGAAAAATATGCTATGGGCTTTTGAGAGAGAAAAAGCAAGAAGGAAGTGGCCTTTTGGAAACCAAATCTTAGTGTAAATTGGATAGGAGACCTCTGGGACTGTGCTGCTTGATTGCTTAACCTGAGTAAATGTAGTGGGAAAACTTTCTGGATATTTGTTGTTGAATAATTTAGTTTATCCTGCTGATTGAAAAATATCTAAACCAACATCAAATTGACTTTAAATTGTTTCCATATTAAGACCAATGAGAAAAATTTTTCAGTTTTTTTGTGGCTTCCTTTAAATACATTTCAGCTCTTTCCAAAATATGGCTCCTTTGGCAACTGAATAAGGTAGTTTGATTAAAATGATTAACATTAAAATAATCAAGATAGTAAAAAAAAGTCATGAGTTTCATAAAAAGCCTAGTCATATAGTCCCATCCTTGAAATCATTAGCTAATGTTCTGTTGATCAAATAATAAATACACAAGTGGATTAACCAAACATAAATGCAAACTCATCTAAATTTAATTTACTTTAGATAAAATTCACATATGTTTTAATATTGAAATTTAATGATGTAATTGTTTTAGGGGGAAAGCAGGAATTTTGAGTAAATATAATGAATTAATTATAAGTTCCTAAGAAGTTGTCTCCAGGTAGCTTTTATTCTTTACTTTTGGTTTTTGATGAACTATCCCACAGAAAAATATCACTGTAAATCTCTCTTTGTCTTCCTCTTCTCTCTCTCTCTCTTTCTTTAAACAAAGAAAAATACGATAAAATAATCTAATCAGGTAATAAATCATATTAAAAAATCACTCCAGAATTCATCCTCCACTCCCTGAATCTTCTTTTTCTGCAGCTCAGAGTGGGAGTGTTTTGAAGGTAACTATGGAAGGGTTTAGAAGCACAGATTTGTGAAGATAACTGACCATGTTTCCTCTGAGTCTCTACCTCAAAAATTCAAGTTTTCTAATTCTACTTTAATTATAACATTTACTATCCCTACTCTGAAGCACAATTAAATTTCATAATAGAGGACACATGTACCATATGACCAGGATTACAAATTATACAGAATTAGAAAATCAATGTGTAAAGGAGAGGGAAAACCCATCAATAGCTTAGGTTGGTACCATTGCAGTAGTAATGCTGAAGCAAGAAAGCTAACTATTGTTTTCCAATTAGGCGACTTTGTGAATCTAGGCCTGCACCTACATTTGGTCAATAAAATGAGCATTTTAGTTAAAGCTTTTGGGAGGATACATGTGCATGGAAATAACATTTACAAAAAAAAAAAAGTGGAAGTAATTTTTTTTAAATGACAAACTAATTATTTTGTGTCATTTCATTCAGAATGCCTATACTTACATAAGATTGTATCGTACCAGAAAGACAATTTATATATTCGTTGAAAAGTATGCACTTGGGAGTTGGAATAGTTATCTTTACCAGGCACATTCTATCTGCTGGTGAAACCCACTTAAAAGTTCAATTGACTTAAGAAGTTGTTTCATATTTAATTAGATCATCAAGGAGCTGGCAACTATAATGCAATACTTCCCAGACTTACCTAGTAAAGTGCTAGAATAGCTAATGAAAGTGAATACCACCCCCTGCTCTCCTAGCTTTGATCCCTATATCACGAACCCAGTATGGGAGCAAAGGCAAAATTGGCATACCTATGTACACTTCATTTTGTATCATTACCATTCATTCAAAATTTACATTTTATCTAATAATATGCACGCAGCTCTTTTGATATTAATAACATATTGTAACTTGACATCCAGTAGTAGTATTTAAAACATGTACTATGTTTACCCTGGTGCTTCTGGTATCTCCAGAATCATCACCTTAAATTCCCCTGAGGATACTCATACCACAATTGGAGAATCATTGTCCTGAAGGGTAGTTCCATTAAGCTGCTATGACTTTGTAAAATGCCCTTCTTAACCTCAGGGATGGTGCTATCCTGGGAAATAATTTTCCAGAAGCACTTGGTGATGTAGAGGATACAAGGAGCCATTTATCTTCAGGATCATCCTTTTCAACACTTGTCACCGAGGTTCTTCTGATTACATCATTTTTTCTGCTCTAGTCTCAAAACTTTAAAATTACTCAACTACAAGTTTATGACTGCTTCAGGGAGAGAAGACTCTAGAAATTGACCTTACTTTACTGTCTTAATAATTTTTTCTCTTCAACAACAATAACAAAAAAATTATTAAGTTTTTTTTTCTATTTCTAGGGCACACTCCTAGGGAAGCAAAGAAGTCTAAAGCATGATTTCTGCTCTTAACCTAGGTAATATAGTAGGGAAAATCGACCATAAACATGGAAAAATGAAGATTTTTACAAAAGGTAGCATACATGAATGGCACATTATTTCATTTATAATTTAAGTCAACAAATGCATTCTCAATGCCTGCTCTTGGTTAGGCACTGGGCAAAGCCACAGGGGAGATCTAAAGGAAATACGATAGTCTTACACATGAACATAATCAAATATGACAAAATCAATACGGTAATTGTAGTAGGAGCTGCTATGGAAGCACAAGAGTGTGTGGCTAGCTGGTTCTTTGGGAGAGTTTGTGGAAGTGAAGAGGTTTTCTCCATTTTGCTGGGTACATTTCTATTTGGGCATCATTTCCTTTATTTTTCAGCCTCACAGTCCATGACAGGAATAATTCTCTCAGCAATTGCTTGGGATGCTGTGCTTTCTTTGGGTGGATTCACCTCTTTGCCTTCATTGCTCTAAGGACTGGACTGTGGAATGACAACATGACTGGTGGAAATCCATGAACTCCCAATCCTGTCCTTTAGTCATCAGTGCTGCTGAAGTACTTTACACATCTCACATGCTCTCTTGTCCCTTCAATAGCAACTAGTACAGACTTTTATTATTTTCTCAGTCCAGCTTCCACTGTCTGTCATCAGATAACGTTTGCTTCCTTCATGAAGAAAATTGAGGAAGCATTATTGTGCAACACCATGGTCTTCATTCTGAATTTTAGACATGCTTCCTTCCACCTTGGAACCTTTGGACCAATTATCTTCTTTACCTGTCCCACTGTTTTCTCAGGTGTCTGCATAGCCATCTCTCTCTTCTTTTATATATTGTCACCTTTTTCAATAAGTTCTACCTCATTGAAAATTTTATTCCACTCCCTCCTCTCACAGTCGATTCCGCTTATCCTGTGGCAAACATCAGTATCTAATGAGCTTTATAATTTGTTGATGTGTATTTTACATCTGTTGTTCTTTGCTGACAAACAGGTGTCAGTAAGATCAAAATCTTTGCTTAATTTACTGGTGTAACGCAAGATCCTAGGGAAATATCACACCTATTGTAAATGCTCAATAAACATTTGTTGAATTCATGTTATACTCCTGCTCATTTAAACAACTTTTTCCCCCTACCTAATTAAAGGGAGGTCTCTCTTCTTGCTAAGTATAATTCCTCTTATCTTTGTTTTGCTTCTAGAACAGATTCCTTCTGATCTTCATGGATCCAGATCAGCCAATTATCCAATCTCTTCATCTCTCTAACACTTTTCCATCAGCACGGACATATATTTCTGTTTCTCATTAAACAGTTTAGATCCAGATTAGCTCTCCACTGTGGCCACAGTACAATTAAATTCCTTGAATAGAGAGTCCTGTTTGATCATCAAAATAAATTGTTTCCATGAAAATTGTCAATAGCTTTCTATTGAACCAGCCCCTCCTCAGGGGTCCTGTATCATGCCCAGCTCCCTCTATCATGAACTCTGTCTTACCCACTGGAATTTTTTTTTTTTTTGCCTCATATATTCATTTTTTGTTATTTATGCCAAAAATATTTTTTGACTATTAATGTGCACAGACACTGTTGCAGGTCCTGAAGATTTATTGGTAAATGGACACAAAAGTTGTCCTTCATGGAGTTTATAGCCATATGAAAGAAGTATAAATTAAGCCAAGACTCCAAAGCACAATTGTATTGTGTAGCGCTTTTGGCATTGTTTTGAAGAAGACTTAGACAGTGCTGTGAGAACACTTAATAAGAGAATTGGGCCTAGACAAGAAACATGGAGAAGCTATCTCTGCAAATTGGATGTGAGGACTGAGAAGCAAAGCAGAGCAGGAGCAAGCTTATCCAAGAGGAGAGCATGATAGGAGGAAATTGGATATTTAATGAAAGTCCTGAGATTTCAGGGACAAGAGAGGGCCTGAGGATGGGAAAAAAACTGGAGTGGCTGGAGTCCAAGAAAGTAAGGAGAAGTACAGAAACAAGTCAAGTGCAAATGTCAGGGGCCACATGACAGTGATTTCAGGTGAAGAGTTTGGGTCTTTGGCTTTAAGACCATATGTAAGTCTTTACGATGGAGGCTGTGTCTTTCTATCTTTTCTCCAAAGCACAAGGCAAGAGTTATCACAGAAGTTCACAAAATGCTTATGAAGTGAAGGAAAAATGAACTAAATCTTAAAGACTACATCTGATTGGCTGTGAAGAAGAGGTGGAGGATGGCTCTTCACCAAAGAATCCATGTTTAAGGAAACATACAGGTGAGGGAAAAGAAAGCATATATATATATATATATATATATATATATTTTGGAAACAGGGCAAAAGGTTCAATGAGATTGCATGGGGTGGGGGTGTGAAAAGAAGGAGAAATGATGAGGGGCTGAGAGGGGCTGCTGGAAGAAATATTATCAGAGTTCATAGGATGGTGAGATCACTGAGAACCAGAGCAGACGGGGAAAGCATTTCAGAACTGTAGGATTTTGTAGGTTAGATGAAGATCTATATTTTGTTTGAAAGAACAGTTAGATTTTAGACAAGTGGAGAGATATGGGAAAGCATTTTCGACATGGGAAATGAAATGAATTATGACTTGGAGGCCAGAATATACTGGAATTCTTCCTTTTCTCGTAAAAGCTGTGTCCCTTTTTAACCTTTCTACACGGTTCATCATTTTTTCCCCCTCTGCTCCACTTCCCATAATGAATTGTGTGAAAAAAGTCTTTACCAAAAATTTGCCTAAATTCTAAAAAGAAAAAAAAATCCTAAAGAGATCATTTGACTTATCCTAGATATTCTGGTTAAAAGTAACTTGGAAAAAATGGGAATAATGGCTATTTTTGTTCATGACTGTAGACCAGTGAATACATTTTGGGCTGTATGGTATTTTGTTTATTGCCGCAG
Source organism: Marmota monax (assembly GCF_021218885.2). Taxonomy (NCBI): domain Eukaryota; kingdom Metazoa; phylum Chordata; class Mammalia; order Rodentia; family Sciuridae; genus Marmota; species Marmota monax. The sequence continues at coordinate 24,548,353 of NW_026692781.1, forward strand.
TCTGGCTGGGCACAATCAGGAGCCACTTGTCAAAAGAAACTAACTTTATTTTTAGAACCACACACGCCAAACAAAACAGCCTCTCAGGAAAAACCCTCAGAGCCTCAACTGCCACCACCGGCTTTCCACAAGCCTCTCTCTCCCCCCAAGCTTCTCCCCACCTCCCACAATCCTCCTGCTCTTGAGGCCGATTGGCTGGGTCACATGGGCGGAGCCAAAAAAGTCCCCCAATGAGCAGCTCCGTGGTCTGAAAGGGCAGGGAAACAGCCCAATGAGCATCACCGCAGAGGAGCCAATCAGCTAGATGTTGCTGGGGCCGAGGAGCCAATCAGCTAGATGTTGCTGGGGCCGCTGTGAGCCAATCATCAGCCGGCAGCTGGAAGTTTGCTGGCAGCTGGAAGTTTGCTGGGGCCCCTTCGGCTGTGGCTCTCAACATCTCCCCCTCTCTGTTTAAACAACAAGCATGTGGCTTAGGGACCGTGCCTGCCTTAGGTTGTCCAATAGTACATATGGTCCTTAGGTTGGTACCATTGCAATTGGATCTTACCCGTCACTGACTACCGGTCCAGTATACAGCCACACCTGTGGAGAGGTCTTTGTACAAGCGGGGGGGTGAGGTTCTTTGCCTCACCTCTGTTGGCCCCCAAATTTTAGCTGGACGATCATGACAAGCAGAAGGGAGGAAGATACACCAAGCCAATTGACGGCTCCTTTTGGAAAAATTGTACCACCAATGACATCATCAGCAAAAATACCCCAACACTACCACAAGTCGCTGCACCAACAGATAGTTCACAATGCATACAGGTGAGCTCACAACGTGTCCAGGCAAGTTCTGCAAGCAGTTCAGTGATGGCTATTGTAGAAGCTGTAGATTGGTTTTATCTTTGACTTCACCAGCACTGGGATGAAGATAGGAATTCTGGCAATAATGGCTAAAGAAAAAATTATGTAACATTACAGAAGGCACTAGAAGAAAACAATTTTCTTAACAATTTACATTGTCTTCACCGGCACTGGGATGAAGATAGGAATTCTGGCAATAATGGCTAAAGAAAAAATTATGTAACATTACAGAAGGCACTAAAAGAAAACAATTTTCTTAACAATTTACATTATCTTTAAGAGAATCATTAAATTGTTTACCCAATTTAAATTAAACCATAAAAATCACGTGAAAAAAAAATATTTGGATCCATTTTATCATGAGCGCTCATCATATATGATATATGGACATACGTACATTCAAACATATAACACAAAACACAAGTGTGCACACATAATATAATACATACAACACGTAGCATTATAGTAAAGGCCTTATAACTTTTTACAGGTGAAATCTCCATTGCAATGTTTAAAAACTCTATAGTCAAAAAATAGAACTGATCAGCAAAACATTAACCTAGGTCTGTATGAGCTCAAAAAACAAAATAGAACTTCATGATATGGCAAAGGGCAATAATAAAATAGATATTGAAAAAAGCATTCTGGTTCTGTTGCAGATGTAAGAATAGCCAAACTGGAGTTTTGGATATCAGTTGTTATGGATTTGAGCCAAATCATCTTCTTTTTGGTCTGTAGAAATCGCTTTAGTTAATCTTTCTGGAATCCAAATCGGCTGCTGTTCTCCCTGTGGAAACACATAAACAGACCCCCGACTCCAGACAATCACTGGGTCAGGACCTTGGTTAATCTCTCTGGAATCCAAATCGGCTGCTGTTCTCCCTGTGGAAACACACAAACAGACCCCCGACTCCAGACAATTACTGGGTCAGGACCTTTCCATTGTCCTGTTAGAATATCCTTCCAAAGTACCTTGGGCTTATGCACATTTTTTGGACACATATGCCTTTCCGCAGCACTAAGTCCTGATGAATCCAAATTTAAAAAGTTTAGAGTAAAAAGGGTTATTTTAAGTTTATCTTTGGGGAATATATACCCCTTCCCAATTCCTTCTTTTTGCTTTAATAAGTACATTTTAATAGTTTGATGAGCTCTTTCAACTATGCCTTGTCCCTGTGGATTGTATGGGATTCCTGTTATATGAGTAATGCCAAATGTTGAGCAAAATTGTTTAAAAGAGGTAGAAGTATAACCAGGGGCATTATCTGTTTTTAACTGTTTTGGAACACCCACAGTGGCAAAATTTTGTAAGCAATGAGCTATAACATCTTTAGTTTTTTCTCCGGCATGAAGGGAGCCCATCAAAAATCCAGAAGAAGTATCAAGTGTAACATGCAAATATTTTAATTTTCCAAATTCTGGCAAGTGTGTGACGTCCATCTGCCAAATATGGTTAGGTATCAATCCTCTAGGATTGACTCCAAGATTAACTTGTGGTAAAAAGGTCACACAATTTTGACATTGTTTTATTATTTGTCTAGCTTGTTCCTTAGTTATTTTAAAGCGCTTTTGTAAAGTATTAGCATTGACATGGAACTTTTTATGAAAATTTATAGCTTCTTCTAGTGTAGAAAAAATATGTATGTCATGTGTAGTTTTATCTGCTAAATCATTGCCCAAACTAAGGGCTCCAGGCAATCCTGTATGTGCCCTGATATGTCCTATAAAGAATGGATCTTTTCTGTCCCAGATTAGACTTTGTATAGTGGAAAGCAAAGAGAAAACAGTAGAAGAAGGGGAAATCCTACCAGCATCTTCAAGAGATACTATAGCATTAACTACATACTGACTATAAGAAAATAAATTAAATACAGAATCTTTAAACATCACAAAAGCTTGTAAAACTGCATTAAGCTCTACCTTTTGAGCTGATTGTTTGGGTACTAAAAATGTAAAAGTTTGATCAGGGGTAACTACTGCTGCTGTACCATTACTTGACCCATCAGTGAATATATTTGGAGCATTCATGATAGGTGTTTTTCTTGTCATTTTTGGAAAAATTACAGGATGCAATGACCAAAAAGACAATAAAGGATTAGATGGTAAGTGGTTATCAAATGAAACATTAGATTTGCACATGATTATTGCCCAAGTATTTAACTCATTAGCTAACTCATCAATTTGATTCATAGTATATGGAGTAATAATTTTATTGGGAGAAATTCCAAACACTCCCTTTGCTACTTTTATTCCTTTGAGTATTAATTGTCCTACAGCCTCAGGATACCTAGTAAGAATAGTGTTAGGAGAATAAGATAAATGTATCCATAATAATGGACATTCTTGCCAAAATACTCCTGTAGGAATATTTTTTGTTGGTAGTACAATAAATAACAAAGGCAAACTTATATCAATTCTATCCAAATGCATATTTTCCATATATGTTTCAATGATTTTTAATGCCTTTCTTGCTTCAGGCGTTAACATTCGGGGTGAATTTGGATCTGATGGACCTTTTAGGATATCAAATAAAGGTCCCAACTCTCCTGTTGGTATACCTAAATAAGGCCTTATCCAATTTATGTCTCCTAATAACTTTTGAAAGTCATTAAGTGATTTGAGTTGATCTACTCGTATTTGAATTTTTGGTGGACGGACCATGGTTGAGGATAATAGAACTCCTAAATAATTAATTGGAAAATTTAATTGTACTTTATCTATTGCTATCTCTAGATTATAATTTTTTAATAAGTTTGTAAGTGTGGCATAACATTCTAGCAATGTGTTTTTATCTTTGTGTGCTAATAATACATCATCCATATAGTGAAATATTTGTAGTTCAGGATTTTGATTTCTAAGTGGCTGGATTACTTTGTTAACATAAATTTGACACATAGTTGGGCTGTTAGCCATCCCTTGAGGGAGTACTTTCCATTCATATCTCTGATCAGGACCTTCATGATTCAGTGCAGGGATAGTAAATGCAAAACCTGGACTATCCTCAGGATGAATTGGAATTGAAAAAAAAACAATCTTTAATATCTATAACTAAAACATACCAGGTTTTTGGCAAAGCAGACAACTGAGGAATCCCTGATTGAGCAGGTCCCATAATAACCATCTCATTATTAATGGCTCTTAAATCTTGCAATAATCTCCATTTACCAGATTTCTTTTTGATGACAAAAATGGGAGTATTATGGGGAGATACAGAAGGTTGTATATGTCCTTCTGCTAATTGTTGTTTGACCAGGTCATGGGCTGCTTGTATCTTTTCTTTAGTCAGGGGCCACTGAGGAACCCATACTGGTCTTTCTGATTTCCAAGTAATTTTTATTGTCTCAGTGGCCCTTTCTGAAAATCCAACCCATGTCTGTCTGTTCCTTGATCTATTTGTATTGGTGCTGCTATACCTTGTTCTTGTTTTTCTAATCTTTTTCCTTTCCTAAAACTTTGTCTAGTCATAATAGTGGGTGCATTTTGGTTGATGTTATTTGTTAATGTCAAACCTAATTGATCTAGGACATCTCGTCCCCATAAATTTATAGGAAGATGATCCAATACATATGGCTGTATAGTTCCTTCACATCCTTCAGGATCCTTCCAATCTAATACCATTGCACTTCTATGGGGATTAGTTGCCACTCCTAGGCCTCGAAGCGTTTGAGTGGCTTGTTGTAATGGCCAATGTTTTGGCCATTCTTGAGGAGAGATGATGCTAAGGTCTGCACCTGTATCCAGTAGCCCATTAAATTCATGTCCTTGAATATTTAGTTTTAGCATGGGGCGAGAATCTAAATTTAAAGAAAGCATAGCCCAATCTACACCTGTGGAGCCTAATCCCTTGGAACCTCTTTCTACAGTACGACTGGAAAATTTATCATGTAGGCTGGGTATTATTAGTAACTGTGCTATTCTATCTCCTGGTGAAATTACTGATATACCCTTTGGAGAACTGGCTATAATTTTTATTTCACCTTCATAATCGGGATCAATTACCCCAGGACTTATCATAAGTCCTTTTAGAGTAGAAGAGCTGCGTCCCAATAATAAGCCTACTGTTCCTTTGGGAAGAGGTCCTTTCACCCCTGTGGGAATGATTTGAACTCCCATCTCTGGAGTTAGTACTGCTCTGGCGGAGGCGCAGATGTCCAACCCTGCGCTCCCTCTGGTTTGTCTGATGAGGGATCTGATGGACAATGTGTCCTGGGCACTACCCTGATGGGGTTGCTGGGTTCCTCCAGTGCTCCGTATATTTGTGGTTTTGGGCCCCGGAGCATTGGGCCCCCCTGTCCATTTTTTGGCAATGGAGCCTGATGCCTTTCTCCACGATATCGTGGATAAACACCTGGTCCTTGTTCGTTTTTTGATAATGGAGTACCCTCTATGGTGGTTTGAGAACGGCATTCATTAGCCCAATGTCTCCCTCTACGGCATCGTGGGCAAATACCTGGTATTCTACTCCTTTGATACCTAGTTTTGTTAAACCCTCCTCCAATGGGGCAATTCCTTTTAAAATGTCCTGTTTGTTCACAATTGTAGCATGTTCTTGGCCTGGCATCTAAAGCCTGTTTTACTGCAGCTGCCACAATTTGCCCTTGTTCATTAATGTCTCTGGCATCTAAAGCCTGTTTGACTGCAGCTGCCACGACTTGCTCTTGTTCATTAATGTCTCTACATAATTTAATATATGTGTTTAAATCTTCATGTTTCCATGGTCTAATGATATCTCTGCACCAACGATTCGCTTGCTCATAAGCCAGGTGTTTTAGTAATGGCATTGCTTGTTCTGTATTCCCAAAAACTCTGGTAGCTGTTTGAATAAGCCTATCTACAAATTCAGCATAAGGTTCATTAGCTCCTTGTATTACCTTAGATAATTGACCTTGTAAACCTCCATGTCCTTGTAAAGTCTTCCATGCCTTAATTGCATCTATAGCAATTTGTGCATATACACCAGGATCATATGCAATTTGTTGCTGCTGATCCCCATAAGGTCCCTTTCCTAACAACATATCTAGATTTCTCTGAGGATAACCAGCTGCTGCATTTCGCCTAGCCGTCTCCTTGCAAAATTCCTCATTGGCAACCTTCCATAACAGGTATTGTCCTCCATTTAGCACAGCTTTACACATATTAGCCCAATCTGCTGGCGTCATGTTCAAGCTGTTAATGGATTCGACCATGCTTACAGTGAAGGGTACTTGAGGACCATAGGTTGTTACAGCCTCTTTTAGCTGCTTCACTGTTTTGAAATTTAAAACTTGGTAAAATCGCTGCCCTCCTGCCTCAAATACAGGGCATGTTAATATTTGAGATCTTGTCTCAGGATCCCAACTATCAACTGCGGGGGTTGGGGACCTCCCAGCATATGGAGGTGGCCTTGTTAGTTGGACACTTACGTCCTCTGGTGATAGAAAGGTGTTAGTAGCAGTCTCCTGTAGAGGTGGTGCTGTTGGTTGGACACTTACACCCTCTGGTGATAGAAAGGTGTTAGTAGCAGTCTCCTGTTGTAACTTTCCCCCTGATGGCTTTTTCTGTTTTACACTTTCTTTCTCTGTCTGACTAGCTTGAGAGGCCTTCTCTTTTACTTGAATCTTTTCCTCTGTCTGACTAACTTGAGAGACCTTCTCTTTTACTTGAATCATTATGTCTCCTTCTTCCTCTACCATTGTCTGAACTGAAGGCTTTGGACTAAGCAAACAAGATATGAACGTCCACAATGGCAATGTGCCAACTGGCAGAATCCCTGGGCTTTTCTTTTCTATTCTTTTTAAATCTTCACCATGATGGTTCCATTGTGATATATTTAACAACTCCTCCTTAAAAAGCCATGGGCTACATTTTTGTATTGTATCAATGTATGCCCTGATTGTTCTTGATTTTACTGAGATGCCTCCTTCCTCTAACAATTTACTTAACACTCTTTCAGTTTGTTTTTTACTAATTTCTGATCCCGTATTTCTACTATAATACAACCCAACAAGATAACGCCTAACAAAACTGAAACTGCATGAAACAAAATTGGAACAACACAAAATCATTATAATAGCCTCCTGAAATGTCCATCCGTCCTTTCTCCCTATCTGTTCCTCAGATGTGAGCGGTTTTTCTTCCATCTTACACATCTCCAGGGACAGGCAACTTAAAACAAAAGTGAAACAAAATAACAAAAGAAGAATCTTAAAATGGCTACCCATCCTCTCGCCCTGCCCTCAGGGGCGAGCAGTTCACTTACCCTCAGTCGCTCCCTGTGCGAGCCACCAAATGCCACAGTCTGGCTGGGCACAATCAGGAGCCACTTGTCAAAAGAAACTAACTTTATTTTTAGAACCACACACGCCAAACAAAACAGCCTCTCAGGAAAAACCCTCAGAGCCTCAACTGCCACCACCGGCTTTCCACAAGCCTCTCTCTCCCCCCAAGCTTCTCCCCACCTCCCACAATCCTCCTGCTCTTGAGGCCGATTGGCTGGGTCACGTGGGCGGAGCCAAAAAAGTCCCCCAGTGAGCAGCTCCATGGTCTGAAAGGGCAGGGAAACAGCCCAATGAGCATCAACGCAGAGGAGCCAATCAGCTAGATGTTGCTGGGGCCGCTGTGAGCCAATCATCAGCCGGCAGCTGGAAGTTTGCTGGGGCCCCTTCGGCTGTGGCTCTCAACAGTTTATTAAGTTCACTGTTAGCCTCTTTTATTACCAGCTGAAATACAGTAATATGATTTTGTTCCAAATCTTACACTTTGCCAAAGGTCTGTTTCTCAGCTGCATTTTGGGAACAGCTGTCAGCACCAAGCAATCTGATTGCTTTTCATTAATGATAAATCACTTCCCTGTACACTGATTTGTTTAGGTACAATAGCAGGAGACATTTTTCTGCCCAGTGTGTTAACACAGGAAAGGGTAGGATGACTGAGGTGGGGGAGAAGCGAGGAAGAACTAGTGGGTGTTTCCTTAATACTTAATGTTCAATTACTGTTAATCTTCATTTGAGTGAACACTGGAAAGAAATTCTAGCTATTAGCTGTTCCAGAGGCAGCAGAAAAAAGCAAAAGTCCTTTTTCCACCAGGAGCCATTATTAATTTACTACTGGATCTTCTAATATAAAAGAAGAAGAGTAGATTCTCCTGGAACACACATTCTTCTGCTTAAAAAAAACTACCCATACAGATTGTAAGGGTTAAAATGGTGCTAAAAATTATGAAGAGTAACCTTAAGTTTCATTGAAGTATCTAATTAATGAGACTCAGCAGTCCATGAAAATGTTTATCATATTCCCAGCTCAGCTAAAACCTTATCTGCTCCAATTTTCCTTGCATAGAATCACAGAAATCTGCATTTGCTGCTTCTCCTTCCAGAAAAAAAGGGTAAAAAGGAAAGGGGGATTCTCAGGTTTCAAATACCAAGTTTGCTTGCTTAAATTTTAGTTTTGGAAAAAAAAACTAAAATTATGGGGAAAAAAAAACTAAGAAAACTATTGAGGTGAGAAGGCAGGAAATTTAAGTCTTTCTTTAGCCTTGAGGTTTGTTCACGAAGGTGTCCCTGTCTCTGGTGAGCTGCTGTCAGTTCCTGTTGGTGAGAGACCTTGACAATTTATTTGTCTAGGTTTTTCTTTGAAGGTAAGGAAGGTAATATATAAATTGCAGATTTTCCCTAAGAATAGTAAGTGGCCTATAATGGCATAGTAGTATGTATTTGGCCCTCAATTTGTAAAAGTGTCTCCCTTCTCTGTAAACAGGGAAGGCCTTGCCTTGTATCCTGTGCCCTCAATTTCTGTGTGTCCCCAGCCTATGTAGGGGATGCTTGGGGGCTGGCTGCTCCAGCCAAGCTGATACAGACAATGCTGAAAACCCAATGGCATCATTCCTCAGCTCGATGTCAGCAGGCCAGGCACTTACTGCAGGATGCTCTTTTATTTTAATAAGTAATTTATTTAATGAGCCGACAATGGCAAAATGTCAAATGCAGAGACTTCAAGGATGAACAGCACAATTACAAGGAGCAGGAACTGTCTTCTGGGCTTGTGATATTCAGAGTCTTCAGAAGGGACTTTCCTTGAGTTGATTTCAAAAACTGATTTGAAAAAGAATCTTTGCCATTAGTCATGGGAAAAGTAATGTTGCCCATATTAATTTTCAGAGTTTGCAATATGAAAATGGCAGGTGCTAGGCATAGAGAGTGTGGGATAATATGGGGATTTGTTATATTTTGTAAGAAGAGAGAGGCAGGAGCCACATAGGTGGCCTGATGAAATGAGCTTTCACCTGCCAAGTCACCCGTCTAGAAAAATCTAACTGTGGGGAAGTATTATAGTTTGGATCTTGAATGTTTCCCAAAGAAGCACATGTTGAAGGTTGGTCCCCAGATCTTTGTGCTATCGGGAGGTGGTAGAACCTTCAGTAGGTAGAGCCTGGTGGAAGGAAGTTAGGCATTGGGGGCATGCCCTCCAAGAAGGTAGTGGCCCCTTTCCTCTCTTTCTCTCTCTCTTTTTGTTTGCCCACCCACTATGAGGTGAAGAGGCCTCCTTCACCACAGGCTCCTGCCATAATATACTGTGTTGCCTCAGGCTCAATGCAACAAGGCCAAGTGAACATGGGCTGAAACCATGAATAAACCTTTTACCTTATTGAGTTGATTATCTCAGAAATTTTGTTACAGTGATGAAAAGTTGACTAACACAGGAAGGCTGAAAAAAAAAAAACAGCCCTCCACTAAGGGGCAGTGACTTCAATCCTGCTACTGATTAGAGGTCTGTCTTGGAATATTCACTTGAGACTCAAATATATGTTCTCTTATATTAAAAAGAAGGGCCTGAATTTGAAGTCCACTGAGATAGAATTTTTCCTTCTGTAATTTCCCCTCTGATATACAAAATGTGTTCATTAATTTCCCCTGCTGGCTGTGATTGGTTTTGAGTTCAAATCCTGAAAACGTGATACTCCAAATATCCTGAAGGCGGACGAAAGCAATATAGTAATTGTATTGATCCAATATTAATTTAGCAATTGAGCACCTGGTAGGTGCCCAGCACTATTATAGGCAATCAATGTATAGCAGTAAACAAAATAGAGTGAAGGAAAAAAAAATCCTGTTATCATAAAACTAGCTTTCTATTACTTTGTTGACAAATACGATCAGGTAGTCCGAAGTAACTCTTTAAGTGGGCATACTAGTCTCCTATATATAAAAAACAAAACAAACAAACAAACAAAAAACAAAAAAGAAAACTAATTTTTTTCCAAGTGGAAAAAAGTTGTATTCTGAACTGTACTATGTCTGATGAGTTTATTTGGCATATTCTTCACCCATTCCAATTAGTCTTTTCTTCCTATGTTAGAATTTAATTAAAACTAGTATTTTAAATTCTTCCTTCTGACTCTGGAGGGCTCTGCAATATGCCCATATTCCTTTCTAGGCCCAAATGCAGGGAGGAAAACCTGTTCCTACTCAGAATCTGGGGTTCTGTATTTGATCTTGTCCTGTGTTGCTCCTTTCCTGGCAACGGTGCATAACTGTGAGATACTGATTTGCACATGGTGCTGGCTGGCTTTGCTTCTAAAAGAAATAATGTGCATGGCTTGTCTCCGACTGATGTGTGGGAGCTGCCTTTTGGGGGCGTGTAACACTCTATTTTCCATTCTGTTTAGAATTCTAAGGCTCAGTGGCCAACATCTGTCATCCCTCACTTTGGAGTTTTTAAATTACTTTTAAAAGTGATTATAATATAATAATATTTATTATTAAAATTTAGAAAATATAGAAAATATAATGAAGAAAGTAAAAATGACCCATAATCCATGACTCTGAGTTAAGCATTATTAGTCCCATATTTGCATCTATTTTTATAATACAAGTGATTTTGTATTCTGATTATTTTTTGTCCTTAACATTAAAATGTGAAAATAACCCCAATTATTAAAAAATCTTCACAGATCTAATGTTAATAGTTGCAGAAGTTTCAATCTTTGCTTTTGCACAACTTAGTTAATCCGTGCTTTACTGTCGGATATAGTTTCTAATTTATTACTCTTTACAAGCACTATAGGTAGTAGCCATGTTATGTATTTCCCTTCTGAAAAGCTGCAAAAAGTAAAATTAATTCTAAGACTTCTTTCTGACACACATCACTTAAATTTTCTAGAATAGTTTGGAAACTGTTGTAGCTAGAAAATGTGTATTCACACTTTAGAAAAATCCTTGTCAACTTGTTAGGCAGCAGAAGTATTTCACTCTTGTTTTATGTTCCAGTTGTTAGCATCCTTGAGAGATTGAATGTGTTTCACAGGTTTATCGGCCATTTAACAAATTCCATCTTTTCTCTTCATTATTTTTCTATTGATATGTGCAAACTGAATAGTGGCTTCCCAAAGATGTCCACAACCTTATCCCCCAGATATGTGACTTATTACCTTAGCTGGATGACAAAAGATATTTTGCAGATGCGATTAAATAAAGGATCTGGAGATAGGGAGATTTTTTTTTTCCCCAGATGATCCAGGTAGGGTCTTTATAGGAAGGAGACTGGAGGGATGGAGTTAGAATAAGACATGTGAAGACAGAAGCAAAGGTCCTAGGAGAAAGATTTGCATATGCCATACTGATGGAGAGAGGGAGGGCAAGGACTGCAGGTGGCCTCTAGAAACTGGGACAGTCATTGAGAAAGAGATTTCTCCTGGAGTATCCAGAACAAACTAGCTCTGTGGAAATCTTGACTTTTGCTCAGTGGAACTGATTTTGGACTTCTGACCTCCAGAAATGTAATAAAATAAATGTGTGTAATTGCAAGCCACCAAACCCGTGGACATTTATGAGAGCAGTAATAGGAAACAGAGTGTGTTCATATTATTCTTATTGATATGTAAATAACCTCTTACACAATAAAGTTATTAACTTGTCATATATGTTGCAAAATTTTTTCCAAGGTTATATTTGCTTTTGGATATTTTATGGAGCTTTCTGACAGAGTTTTGTTGTTAACTTTAAAAGTATTATGGATGTTATATTAGATAAACTTTATTTCAGTGACATACAAATTTTTTAAAAATTATGCAGTCAAATCTATGTATCTTTTCCTTGGTGATGTATTCTATTGCTTTTAAATCAGTTTTATATTCACCAGTGTTACTTCCAGCATTTTTATGGTATGTGATTTTTCATTTATCATTCTTCATTAAGTTTTTATATATTTTTAGTCTTATTTCAGGGCTATCTAGTCTGTCCCATTAATCTGTCAAATCCTGTACCATTATCACACCATCTGAATTATTGGTAGTTTCATAAAAGTTTTTATGTTTAGTTGCCAAACCGGCATTTGTTACTCTTTTCTGCATTTTTCTAAAGCTGGTGTCAACATTTTATTTTTACAGATGAATCTTAGAATCATTTAGACAAATGGAAAGATTTCATTACCATTTGAATTTAAAGTTTGCAATTAATTTTGGAAAGAATGGCATCTTTTAAATATCAATACTTGTCAGGAAAGAACATGGTATGTTTTTCTATTTACACAAATTAAAAACATTTCTATAAAGTTTTGTCACTTTATTGATAATTTCAGATGTTATTCAGTAAGATTAGTTTTAGGCATTTTAGTAGCTTTCTTGCTATTGGGATTAAAGTACATTCCTGTTGCCGAAAGCTTGGTCCTTGTCCCTGATGCCAATTTAATGGAAAAAAAAGGAAAAAATGTTTTATTGCTTTGCTAGCAAAGGAGAAACACAGGAGATTCTGGTCTCAAAGGCTGTGTTTCTGCCCATCCGCAGGAATGGGGTGGGGGGAGGTTATACAGGTAATTCAGAGAAAATGAGATTAGGGAGGAGAGATCAGAAGGAGATCAGGGAAAAGAAGACCAGGGGGAAGAAGTTTAGGGAAAAGGAGATCAGGGAGGAAAAAGTTAGGGAAAAAAGAAGATTGGGAAAAAGAAAAAAAGTGGGTAAGTTTCCAAGCCACAAGGGACATAGTCAAATCATCAGATGAACTCCTGTTACATTCCCATGGTATTTATTAGCAAATTTTGGTTGATATATTGAAAGCTGGGGTGGGGTTGATTTTAGGAGTTTAAGCCAGGTGGGGTTGACTGGTTAGCAGGCACTTGTTCTTATCGGAAATTAAGCAACTTTGCCTCAGAATCCAAACTTTGGAGCCTCTAGATAAATAGCTCCTGACCTGAAATGGAGGATCTGATGCCAATAACAATAAAGACTACTGGTTGAACATAGGCCTTATTTTTTCATGTTAAAGAAGTATTTACTTCTCAGTTTAAAATATGCATTAAATATTTGAGTTTCATTTTTTTTTGTCCAACGCTTTTTTAAAGGTTCTATGAAGTAATACATGAATTTTTTTCTGAATAATAAACCCAATCTGTATTTCTAGGATAAATTCTACTTTGATTATTGGATAGTCTTTGTATTATACTATAGAATTTTGTTAGAGTTTTTTGTTCATTTTTAGGATTATTGAATCTATATTTATAATTGAGACAAAGATATAGTTTAAATAAGTTCCTCTTTAAATCAGATTTTGATCTGGGCCACCTAAAATATATTTGATGTTTTACATTTTTTTCCTATTTCCAGTGTAAGTTTATATTGTATTAGGATTTGAATAAATTCACCCATAAAACTAGTGGGGGGGGGGAGACAGTGTAGGTGATAAGTAATTGGGTCTGATGGGGGTAGGGTGGGGAGGGGTGGGGGCTGAGAGGGAAGGAAATAAAACCTGATATCTCCAAAGCCCTTCCCCCTCCTCCTTCAACCCATTGCCAAGGTGAGCTACTAGCAGGGAATTGTTCCTCCCTGCACGGAGTTGTTAATTAATGCCTCCTGAGCTGCTCCCTTCCTGCCTGAATCACTCCACCTTATGGCCCATCCTGTGGTCTCTAGGCCTAGGCCTAATGGGGGGCGGGGGAGAGAAGCCATGAAAACAAAGGAGATCTAAAATGTATAAAAGAGGTTATACACCCCCACTTCTTTGGATACCAGCTCTGGATCCCCTTCTTCCTCCCAGGAGAAGTCTACTTCTGTTCTATCCTTTAAATAAAACTTGCTTCTACGCTTGCCTTGGCATTTCTTGGGAGTTTAATCTTCCTATCTGGAGAAAGGGAACTTGGGCCTGGTTGATTCTCATCACTGGGGGTAGCACTAGTTGCTTAGGAGTGATTCAGGCAATTTTGGAGGTCATTTTTTACCTTATTCAGTTTATTTTATGATTTCTTCTAAGCAGATTTACTCTTTGTAAGTCATTTTCAGTAACTTGCATTTTTTCCACAAAATTGTTTTTTCATTAAGGTCTTGATGAATTCATTTTCTAAAAAACTATTTGAGTGACCATGTTTTCAATTCTCTTAAAATATTGTATACTGTTACCATTCTACAGGCCTAGGAAAAGAAGTTAGTTCATTATTTGCAATGCATGCTTCGTGACTTAATTCTGGGACTGGTTGAAAAGGGCTGGTAAAGGGTTAAACATTATATTTTAATTGTAAAAATTTCTTTGTTTTTATATTCTCTTTTACATTCATTTGCATGTGATTTAATTTTTTTTTCATTAGATTTGTTAATTTTTTTTTACAAAGAACCAGCTCTTGAATTTAATTTATAATTTTAATATGATTCTGTTTACCAATTGAGTTATATTTGCTTTTATTTTTATTACTTCCTTCCTTCAGATTTCATTAGATTTCTTCCACAGAACTCTTCCTGATGGTTTGAGTAATGGGTTTAACTCTTTTCAGAGGGAATGAAGGAAGGACTGCTTGAGTGGAGGGAATGGTAAGGGTCGAGGGCAGGGCTAGAGGGTGATAGTAACTTGCCCTCTGGTGTAGATATGCTCAAGGAAGGTATGAATGCAGGACAACAGAGTCTTTATTTTGAAAAAGAATCACTGGGTGTTAGGTGTTGTAGAGGTACAAATTACATAAAGTACCATATTCTGGGGACGATTTTTTCCTGTAGGGTGGCCAGAGTGATGAGCCACCATTCTTTGGCTGTAAAGCATTTGTAGAAGGGAACCATGAGTTACTATGAATGAAGCAGCATCCCCCCGGGACCACCCAGAATATTCAAGAAGAGCAGAAATGCTTTGATGATTTGGTTGCAAAAGCCAACTAAGTGTGCAATAGCCATTCAAGGAAAGAACATTGGATCTCTGGTAGAGAGAGAAGACTTTCTGAAAAGGGAGAACTTAAACTAGGTCTGAGAGTGAGAAACTGATGTGATTCCATTTTTGAGAAACCAGCCTCTATCTCAGAGCAAAGCCTGTCCAAGAAGGGAGCATGGCCCTTGTCCTTGGAAAAACCCACAGAGCACTCCTAGGCACATACCCACCCTGCTGATTTGTTTGTCTGCAAATAACCGAGAGATCTGTGGCGCCAGGTGTCCCTGACTCAGTCAGGCTAGGTGACAACCCATAGCAACCCCCTAGCAACCACCAATCAGCATGAGACAGGGAAAATACCCAGGATGCCAAATGACCCTCCCAGTAGTTTATGGTGGTTGATAACATGTTGGGAAACCACGTTCTTCCTTTGTGGCTTAAACCAATCAGTTCAAACGAATCCCCCTCTTGTACTAACCAATCACCCCTACCCAACTTGTTCCCACCAGTGAATGTGCTAATCATGTTTTAGAATTGTTCTATGATTTTCCTGTGGTGTGTGATGATTTGCTTAGAGATGCTAGGATGTATGTGAAGTCCCTGCCTTCCCCAAAGAGTGTATAAAACTGCTGCAAACCCTGGGCTTGGGGCCTCTCAGAGTCACCAGTTGCTGTTTGCGCAGAGGACCGAGCTAGCTCGAAATAAATGCCTCGTTGCTGTTTACATCGATCTTGGTCTCTCGTGGTCTTTTGGGGGACCTGAACTCGAGCATATCAAGAGAAGGAAAAAATGAAGGCTGAACAATAAAGTGAGTGGCAGATTTGCTAGAGTAGAGAGCTTCATAGAGATGGGTGTGCACACGGTGGTTGAGCAGAGTATGGGTTGAGCAGAGCCAGATCATATCAGGTGTATAGAGAATCTTATAAAGTGAGTGGAGTTGGTGTCTCAGTGAGGTTGATGATCAGAAGTCATTCAATATTCTTCAATAGGAAGTGACCCAATAAAAACATCTTTTTCACATGTTTAGGCTGATAATAGCAGCATTCAGGCTGGATTAGAGGGGAAAGATGTGGCCCTGAAAATCAGTTCTTGTATAAAGTGGTAAGGGTGTGAACTTACTGACCACAAAAATACAAATGAAAGGGTGATTTCACCAGGTGACAGATGGGAAGTCAGAGGAAGACAGGGAGAAGTCAATGAACTTCCTCAGTTTTGAATCTTAAATATTTTAAATCAAATGGTTGTAAATGATCCTATTTGAGAGGAAATGTGATGTATTAAATTTTGGACCTCTGAGTTTGATGTTGGCGCTTGACCTCACTTTGGAGGTACAGGAATTTGTTAAGAATGTGAAACTAGTATGCAGAGAAGTAGAGGCTGGAGAGACAGATTTGACCAGAACCCATGGACTTGAATGGGTTTTTCAAAAGAAAAAATGCAAATGAAAATGATCAGAGGACCAGTCTTGTGGAACTCAAACACAATCTTGGAAATTGTTGAAGACTGAATTCGATATGTGCAAACTACAATGGAGGTGGGAGATAGTGTATTGGAATTGAAGTTATAAAATAACATGTTGAGTTAGTCATGTGGCAAGAAGAGAGAAATGTGTTGCTTGAAAGAAGCTAAAAGATCAAGTGAACAAATATAGCATTACCAATAACAATAATGATGCCAGAAAAGTTTTTATATATTAGCATCTTTGAAAAGTGTGCAGAGAAAGGCAGAAAGAAACTATATAGAGAAATGGTTAAGTATAAGAATAAATTTTAGCCATTGTCCAAAACATATTACCTATGCTGAACCAAATACATGAATCAAATGGAACAAAAAAAGTTACTTTGGTAGCAGGTGGTCTAGTCTCAGAATGGTAAGTCCAGGGTAGTGATAAAGTCCTGTTCAATTTAAGTTAGCTTATAACATCCAAGAGCAAATGAGCTGGTGGCTGATGACAGGTATGAAGTAAGATCATGCTAAGAAGTTGTTGGATGGTTAAAATCCAGGGTTGATCTCTTCTAAAGAATAACTGGATAGTTTTATCAATATTGCTGACTGTTTGGCCCTTCAATAAGTAGAATCTGGGTGTCTTTGAAGTTTCTAAATCAAAGTGACTTTGATATAAGTTTCTTTGGAATAATTGAAAAGAGGTCTTTTTCATTTTTCTTTTCTTTTGAGTTGTTACTTGGAATTTGCATACTTCTCCAGTGTAATAAAATTTAATCTAAAGTTCAAGGTAGCTATTTATATTTTATTAAACCCTTAACTTTAAGATAATATTACTTGGAGTGGTGATTTATATATGGCTGAAGACTTTATGGGGGAAGAATCTGTTACATAGTGACTCCTTTTTTCCTTTCTTTTAATGAGGGGGCTGTTGGAAAGCCCTGGGAGAAACAAAGAAGAAAGTCATTTTTGTTTCTGATGAGAGAAAAGAAGAAGAAAAATGCAGATGTCAAGGTGTGATTTAAAATACCTGCCTTGCTTATGCTGAGGAGCAGGGTGGAAATGAGGAGCTGGAGGCTTGAAGTTGGAAATAAGGAGAGGGTGCTTGGAAATCAGGTCACCTAGCAGGAGCCCAGCACAAAGATCAAAGTGTGTGGGATGCCTAGTAGAAGGTCTGACAAAGAAGAAAGAGATGGGACCTAGGTAGAGGCTACAGGAGCCCCCTGCACTATTCTTTTGTGCTGAGCAGCCTCTGAAGGTCAAGGTCTTCACAGCCAGCCCTCTTCCGAATTAAAAGACCCACCATTCTGAAGCCAGCCTCTGAGTGACACAATATTGTCTCTACAGTTGCCACAGAACTATTGTTTCTTCAAGTAGGAATGTAGTTTCTCTTGAACACAGCACAATCTTCTCTCTCTAAAACAAAATAAAAAAACAAAAACACCACCAACAATAACCAAAACCAAAACCAAAAAAAAAACCTTTCTTGTTGCCTTATTTTACTTTTCAATTTGGAAATAGTCCAATTTGGAAATAGTCTTTGTAGAAAAAGAAAAAAAAAACAAAAAACTTCATTTGGCTTGTCCAGGTTCAGACTGGCTCCTCTTCTGCTATAGGAAGTTGTTTAGGGTTAAACCATGGGAAAACCTGGGGCATATTCACTGCTCCTCTGATTTGGGAATGTTCTCAAAGTGAAAAAGATTCTGAGTTTTGTTGTCAATGTAGTTCCTAAGGGTCATGCATAAGAAGAGAAAGATCTTTTCTACCAAGGGTAGAATTTTGCAGCAAAATTTCTCCTATGGTTTTAGCAAATCTATTTTCCTAATGATAAAAATAGCTAGGTTTGCTTTAGGTGAATAGAATAGTTTGGAAAAACTAAGGAACAAACCATAAAGAAAGGATAGTGACATGGTTACGGGTATGGATTCTTGAGGTAGAACAACTGAATTCATCCCAGAGCTACCACTAGCCAGCTGAGTGACTTTCCAATTGGATTTTGTATTCTGTACTTTTGCTTTTGTGCCAAAACAGAAGTGAAGATCTCTGAATCTCTTTAATACAGCAGCTCTGCAACTTTTTTTAGTGACATTTCAATGAGTCATTTGCTAATTAAACACACACACACACACACACACACACACACATATATATATTTATATATTTATATGTATATATATATATTTCATGATTGGAACTGAGACACAAAGCTTGTTTGCTTGCAAGTTACTCAAATTACAAATAAGGTGGCCAAATCTGAAGGGAATTCTTCATATTCCCAGTTTTCCATGAAATCAGTGAGGAGTGTCTATCTGCTTGAAAAGGACCTTGAATTTGGGACCTTTTTACTTTCTCATGTCATTATATGTCTAGAGGCTGAAATTCATAAACACATTCCTCAGTCTTCCAATTTATTTCTAATAAAGTCTGTATTGAGCATTTTGAGTAGGGCACGTTGCTGTCCTAGGTGCTAGGGATAAAAAAACAAATGAGGTAAATGGTTATGGAGGTGAAAACAAAGACAGCATAAGGATAACTAAAATATACGACATAATTTACTAAATGACATGTCATATATTTGGCCACAGGCTCAAAGAAAAGTGGACAACTGATCATGGCTGGAAACTCCAAAATTATGAGCCAAAATAAACCTTTTCTCTTTGTAAGTTGATTATCTACAGTACTTGTCACAGTGATTGGCACACCATCTAAAGGCAAGCAGTCATTTCTCATTCCTCAGGTTTTTTTTTTTTTTTCCTGTGGCAATGTACTTTAATTTCTTAACAGGCCAAAGCAAAATGTGTTTATAGGGCAGTTTCAACCTGGGAGCCACCACTTTGTAAGCTCTGAAATGAAGTTTTCTCTAGAAACGCACAGGGAGGCTCTGCTTTGGCAATCTATGATGAATTCAGAAACAAAGTTCAATACCTTAAAATACCTAGGGCTCAGTGGGGTTGGGCAAAGAGGCAGAAAAGCCTGCAGGAGTCAAGGGAGAGCCTGAGTAGGAGGAGGCCAAAGAGTGAAAGTAGGGTGTCCACTAAGGTGGTGGTGTGGCCAGAGGACAGCAGGATGGAGAAAGTGAAATTTAACTCAGTTACAATTCATCAGTCTTGGGAAAGGGAGGGGGCATAGGAGTAAGAAAGACAGTGGAATGCAATGGTCATCATTACCCTAAGTACATATATGAAGACACAAAGGATGCGACTCTACTTTGTGTACAACCAGAGTTATGAAAAATTGTGCTCTAGATGTGTAATATGAATTGTAATGCATCCTGTTGTCATATATAACAAATTAAAATTTAAAAAAAATTCATTCGTCAACTTGGCTATTTTAGTGGACACAGTTTTCCTACCAGCTGAGAATATGATGTTATTGTAGATATGATATTTAGTAAACAATCAATAACATTAGGATAATGTTTAGAAACCTGACAACAATGAACTAACTTTAGTTTTCATCTTATCTTTTTATATACCGAGTAATTTTGAAGGCTGAAGATTTTAGTTTATCCTTCTTGTATCCACCAGAGAGTTCAGTATGCTGCCTTTGTATCCTGCAGGTACCCTAAAATGTTTCCTGTCTACAAGATAAAAATAAGATTGAGCTCAAAAATAGAAAAATCAAAGTTTGACAACTACATTGTCTATGTGAGTTCAAAAACCTCTTTGGTTCCTTTCACACTCACTGGATTGGGAATTGATTTTTTTTTCCCCAAAAAACTTAATTGATGGCTAGTCACTGTACAGGCATGGCTTCTGGGTAGGGGACCTCGAAAATGCCTCTAACCAAAGCTGATGATGGCAATAGTTCACAAACCTAGAATTCACCCAAGGCATTTAATTAGCAAGTATTCAATGAGAACTGTTACTGTTTTTCTAATCAGTTTGCATAACTGATTGCTTTGTGGCTCAGTGTCTCCTATGGTTATAGCATCACCATTTGGATCAAACAACATCAGAGAAAGACATAGCCAAGGGAAACTATAGCCGTAGAGTGCCGAGAACAGTGGCCTTGTCTTCTTTCCCCACATTATGTTACTGGTTAAAATATATGCCTTGCAATCTGGTTAGAGAAGCTATTTTTAAAAATCCTAGTGGGTATTTATACCTATATCTTACTATAACATGGAACACGAGGATGTGGAATTTAACAAGAAGAGGCAACCATCAGGTACCACTTCGTCCATATCCTGTTCTAAAGCAGTTGCTGCATACCATCAAATGTTTCTTGAGTATTATCTATGTATCTGTCTCTGGATGCCTTGAGAAATAGAAAGGAGAAAAAAAAGCATAATCCCTTCCTTTAATGTCTTTAAAATTTAGTAGGAAAGAAGTATCCCTAAATAAGTAGTGACATAAGACATTATGAATTTAATACCTCTAGATACTCAGTGTGGAGAATTATTGAAGGGAAGCTTAGAGAGAAGTTGTATTTGATCAGAGGTGGAAGGATGGGCGTCCATGGAAGGATGAGGAGGGGACAGCCTTCTAGGTGAAAAGGACCAGATGAACAAAAGTAGCCAATGTAGAGATATTTCAGGATATATCTCAAATGGCTAAAGAAGAGAATTTCTGTCTATGGTGTGTTAGGGATGACAGGATGGAGTGTACGTGGGGGTTAAGGCCCAGGGTAGCAGTAGGTTCTCTTCGTTCAGTTCTCCTGGTGCTCTGAATGCTAGATGCTGTGTCCTTCCTGAACTGTGGCATGGTATTTGTTTATGTGTCTGCCTTCTAGCTGGATGAAAACTGCTCTGCGTTAAATCATATTTTATATTCCCCCCCAAATGCCAATAAATACTTGCTTTTTTTTTTTTTTAACCTTAGTGTTGATAAGAGTGCTTAAAAAATGAAGCGCTTTTTTTGAAAAGGGGAGGAAGTTTTGAAAGCCAGGGGAGGAAGTTTGAGTTTGGTTCTGTATGCAATGAGGAGCCTTTGAAACATTTTGAGAAAGGAAATGATATAATAAGAATGGTGCTTTCTAGAGATAACACCACCAACAACATGGAGGAGAACAAATTACAGAAAAGAATTCCCTAAGACAAGGAGACCTGTCAGCTGTTGTCACAAAAATCTAGGTCTGAGGGGCAGAGCCTGGAATAAAGGGCAGAGGCAGAGGGAGTCGAAGAGAGGAGAAAACTCAATGATATTTGGCAACATTTGGATATGGAAAATGCAGGAAATGAAAGAAAGGACCTGTGGTTACCTATCAAATACAGACGACTGAAAAACCTTTTTGCCAATTTGTCACTTCTGTGTGATTAAGTAGGTCTCCCTGGTTCTCTAATTTCTCTCTTGTTGATGAGGTCTGGCATGAAATGTTCATCTTCAGAGACAAAAGTGGGATGAAGCCAACAGCTTGATGTTATCCTCAAATTATTGTGGCCAATGAAAACTTTTAAGGAACCTTGAATGCAGAAGCTATTCATATGAATGATGAAGGGCTCCAAAAAGGGATTAGGGGTTAGTGAACACAGCGGCTCCTGTCAAATTTGTCAGAAGAAGGATAAAAGTGTCAGTTATGCCTCAGAGATTCTTCTTAATGATTTGGGGCTGCCTTCCACATGACAACAAGTTCAGGCTGCAGGGTTCGACAGTTTCTTCAAAGCATTTTCTAGTTGAGGCTTGTGATGAGGAAGAGGAATTTGCTTTCTGCTTTAAGGTTTCCTAATTTTTTGTTTTCTTGACTCAAAAAGTTTTGTAGGAAATCAATAAAACGTGCTTCACAATAAATTGTTTTCCTCTACCGAGGAAATATTTTGGCTGCTGTCATCAGCACTGTGCTTATATGATCCAAAAGAAAACATTTATAGCAAATATATATTGTAGCTTGTCAAATTGGGAATGGCTTCCAAAACCATAAATAGGAGGAAACCTGTGACTTCACCAAGGTTTTTTCATTTGTTCACGAAATGACAAAATTTCAAGAAAGCACCTTCTGACAGCCTTTGAAGGTTATGCGGGATTATATGTATCCACAGGTGAGCTACTATTTAAAGGAATTGCCACAAATGTCAACAGCCAAGGCATCAAAACAATACCAATTACCTACGGAGTGTCAGAATCCAGTGATGTCAGAAAAAGGGAGGTATGCAATTTACCTCCTGGAAGGGGTCAGGAAAAGAAAAACAAGAGAGGAATGAAAACAGGTAGGAGAGGTATCTCAGAGGACACCCGGAATAAACTATGTTGCAGCAATGTAGCAGGCATCTTCTAACAGATGGAGAAAAATATCCATTCTTGAGTCCTTGTTGTTGGTAGCATTAACCCTGAAACAGGGACAAGACTCTTTTTGACTGAATATTGAGTAGATTGTGGAGGAGGAACTGGCATAAAAAATGGTAAGAATTAATATTCATTAGATAAAAGATGTTTTGTTATCAGCAAAGCAACAAGAATTCATTCATTCAGATGACAGCTATTGAATATTTATTTTGTAAAATATTACAAGAGCCAGATCGAGAGAGAGAGAGAGAGAGAGAAAATTTTGTGCTTCCTAAGAGTTGTTGGTAATGTCTTAATCATTATTTGATTAGGGGCAGGGCTACCCTTTGGCAAAATTGGCATGGGATGTCTGTAAATACCCTTTGTTTCCTGCTTTTGTGTGTGTGTGTGTGTGTGTGCGTGCGCGAGCTTGCTTATTTCTCCCCTTTCAGGTTTCCTTATTTTCCTGTCCTGCATCTATCTGCTTTCCAGATACCTTCTGTCCTAGAGGAATATGAGAGGAGAAGCCCAGTGACACTGTGGCAGTATCCTCACCCCTGATTCAGTTAGTATGGTGGGCAGGGTGACTGGGAGGTGTTCCTGAAGGTTCGGGCTGCCCTCTCCTGGGTGGCCCTCCTGGCTTTGATTCAGGCAGGACTGAGAATCAGGTAGTCTTCCAACTTAACCCTCACACATGCTCTAAAATAATTCAGAACAGTTCCATTCCATTTTGCAGATTTTCAGTTGACATCTAAAATGTTTCCACATAGTTTAAATGGTTTTAAATCATTCAGTTTCAATTGGACTTTGTCATTTTGAAAATTTTCTATAAGTTTCCAAATATATGAAATGCCCCTTCCTCCACTGAATTACAAAGCTGAATTACCATCGAAGGTACTATCATCCAGTACTTGACATAAATACATAGATTTTGATTATTAACAAATGTAAAAAGTATGATTTCATTTGAAATGCATTCTAAAATAAAATATGTGGGGCTTTAAAAATTGGTTAGCTTAGCAATTTTTAAAGCCCTGACAATTTAGTTAGCTTAGTATTCTTTAATGTTTAAATTTAATGTTAAGTATTACTAATACACTATTTTTTCATTTTTATAGAAGCAAGTTCTTAAAAATTTGTTCACATAAATAAGAGATTGGCACTGGAAAGAATATTGCTATGACAATGTCACTCATTTTTTTGAACTTCTGAATTATATGCCAAAAATGATTACTTAAGTGATTTCTCCTTAAAAACATTTAAAAATAAATGATCAGTGGAAAACTGGATAAGGTTCTTCCTTTAATTTTATTTGAAGGAAAGAAAAAACAGTTGAGGAACTTGCAAAATAATTTCTTATCCATTCATGGAACTGTTCTTTCTCTCAAATCTGTGTTAGATATTCTTCCAACACTTCAGGAAATGGACAACAGTAATATTTGTAAAGGGTGAGAAGTATGTCTTTAAAAAACCAAAAAAGAGGTTGGAGAGCTACCCAAAATGAGATAGAGGCCAGCTTTGTGACTGCATTTGATCTTGGTTAGATGAAATTTTCTTTTTCAGGAAAGAAAACAAATGAAAATTGAAGATACTGGAAAGACTTCTGCCCCCAGTTTGTGTATACTTTATGTGTTATCTCTTTCAAAAGTATAAGTTAAGATACTTAGGAAAAATGGGGTTCATTTGAAGATGCACTCTTGAAATCAATGAAGATCTTGTAGATGGAGTGTTTATCCCACCCATAAATCTCAATCCTATGTTATAGGCACCTGTATTATTATTATTTTTTTTTTTACAAATTCTATCTATATTTTTTTTTTTTGTTTTTTTAATTGATTGCTTGGCATTTGAAAAAGTTTTCTTGAATTCAACTGAGGTAAATTTCCTAAATCAAGGATATAAGCAGTGCTATTTAATTTAATAGAAAGATAATTGTTGCTTTCCACAACTTAACACTCAAGTTTACTCCAGGTGAACTGGGCTGCACGAAATAATCACACAGAGACAGGGAATTATCTCTTTCTTTAGGTCCTGTGATGGCTCTTCTGACCTTAGGGGTCTGTGGAAAAAGAGAGAGAGCATGTGCTGAACCCTTTTATGGGGGAGAAGCCATTCAAATGAGGGGGGGAGTCAGGTTTCTGGTGGGGGATGAGTCTAGCTTCATGATGTCTGCTGTCAGCAGATTGACATCTAGGAAGGCCACACCCAAAGGCAGAGCAAGAAAAGGGGACACACAAAGGGTGTTTCCATGGAACATTCTATCCCAAACAGGGCAAAGGGGTAGGATTACAAAGAAATAGGTGAGTGTAGCTCAACCCCAGGTGAGGGAATACTGAGTCACAAGTCATAGCATTACAGTGAACTTTCAGATCCCCGTGGTGCATCAGGACTGGAAGGCTTGGTAATTCAATGTGGCTCTCCACAGGTAATAATGGCAGCTGTGTCTGGCAGGGCATGCCTGTAATTTCAGCTGCTTGGAGGAGGCTAAAGCAGGAGCATTACAATTTTAGGCCAGCCCTGGCAATTTAGTGAGAACTGTCTCAAAAGAGAAAACATAAACAACAACAACAACTGGAAGATGTAGGGATGGAATCAGTGGGAGAGTGCTTGTCTAGCATGTAAAAAAGATCCTGGGTTCAATCACTAGTACTGCCAAAAAAAAAAAAAAAAGTATAATGTAGACCACACCTGTATATTAAAATGTTTTAGTAGCTGCACTGAAAAGGGAAAAAGAGTAATGGTAAAATTGGTTGTAACAATATATTTTATTTAACCCAAATATCACAATATTATCATTTCAACATATTATCAAAATAAGAAATTTTAATAAAATATTGTGTATTCTTTTATACTTTGTCTTTGAAAGTCAGTGTTATATCTTATATTAATAGCACATCTCAACTCATTCTAATTACATTTCAATAGCTACGTGTGCTTGGTGGCTATCATACTGGGCGATGTGGCTATGGATGGTTGGAAACTAACCATCCATATGGTATGCTCTGAGTTGCAGAAATAAAACCAGTCCATCAGTAGGAAGACGTGCAAAATCACTAATTTGCATTTTGCTAAATGACATTCTTTACCCCATCTCACACTTCATATGAAATCTGGCACTTTACTGAAGTTCTAATTAGCTACTGATTTTTGCAGTGTGTATCACTTTTTGGCAAATGTGTCATGGAATGGTACTTATCACACTCTTAAATTACATTTGAAGTAGAATAATCAAGTCTATTTTTCATTAGAACACTGATTTCCTCTGGCTTTTTATTACTACAAGTAGCTCCCTCTAATCTACAGAAATCAATAGTTTCACGTGTTCCTCAAGCAATAGGTTCAGACTGAGTTGAGATCTACTTGTTTCCATTTCCATGATGGTCTGGGCTCCCTGACTCCCATTCGTCCTTGTGCTCATGCTTCTTCTCCTTTTCTGCCCTCTCACTCCTCATAGATACTTTCCTCCTCTTCTGGCCATCAATTTTTTTTTTTTTTTGAGAAGGACAACAGAATTTTTATAATTATGAACTTTATTTTTTTATTTACTATGCCAACATTTAAAGGAAAGAGACTTCACATTGGTTTTTATAATTCATTTTACAAGCAAATTCTGATATACAGTATGTAGTCTGAACTGTTTTTTTTTAATCAATGAAAAACACAAGACCAGATATTATTTTTGTTTTTAGTTAGTCTTGACTTAGAGACTTTAAATTCTCAAGGTCAGTATTATCTTGTTATGCTGATGCTTTACCAAAGAGAAAGTGGGAAGTTTTTCCCCCAAAAGGCTAAGACATATATCTTTAATTAATAATATAATTATACAGTGATGTTCATCAGCATAATAATTTATCCAAGTGTATTCTCTCAAATTGCTGCAGCAGAACACTTAAAGGGACATGTGGATACACAAAAGGAAAAGAGAATTCAAGTATCAGAAGTAAGAAAAAAACAAGGTCATAATCCCTGAGGAAAAATATCAGATACGTTTTTGGATTACAATGATAATGAATTTTTAAATGTGGCATAAGCATGCAAACATAACCATCCAAACCAACTTACCAAGATGAAAACTACTGTATCAGTTGGAAAGCAAACTGAAAACTGAAATAGTCAATTTTAATTCAGGTCATAATGTGATGAATAATGAATAGTCTAAACAAGTTGTTATGGTCTGATTCTATTGTGCTAGTGATTGGGACAGAGGGTCTCAAAACTTGGTATGCATGGGCAGGGTGGAGCAGGTCTGTAACCCAGTGGTTTGGGAGGCTAAGGCAGGAGGATCGCGAGTTCAAAGCCAGCCTCAGCAAAAATGAGGCACTAAGCAACTCAGTAAGATCCTGTCTCTAAATAAAATACAAAATAGGGCTGGGTTGTGGCTCAGCGGTGCCCCTGAGTTCATTCCCTGGTACTGCCCCCCTGCCAAAAAAAAAAAAAAAAAAAACCAAAACAAAAAACCTTGGTATGCATCAAAATTGCCTGGAGAATTTGTTACAACCCAGAATTCTAGGTTCTAACTCTTGAGTTTCTGATTCAATAAGTCTGAGAGTTTGTATCTTAACAGGTGAAACTGATGCTGCTCTTTGGGAACCATAGTCTGAGAACTCTCCAGGTGTAGAAGTCATATGATTCATTTTAGTCATCGAGCTGTAAGAGACAACCTGGCAGAGTGTGAAATTCCTGGTAAGAAGGATTACCTCTGTCCATCTCCTTGCTTCTTGCTTTGAAGGTTGTCAAAGGGCAAGGTTGTTAGCACTGCTGCTGCCATCTTGAGACAATGAGACAACCAAGGACATTTCAGAGATGCCATGGCTCATTCAGATATCATAGACCTCCTGAACTGCCTATCTCCACCAGTCTTGTTATGAGAAATAATTTTAAATGTCTTTACTGTTTAGCCACCATGTCTGGTTCTCTGTTGGCAGTCAAAGTCAAAGTCTTCAGCACAGGTATAGCAATGGATCCTCTCAAACCACCTTGAGTTCATCTGCACGATTGGAATGGTGACATAGATTTAATACCATAGAATTTTGACACTCGCATTCTAATGCCTTCCTTTGAAATAACAAAAGCTATTTTTCTGATAAACATGTCACAGTTTGGGATACATGACTTGTATCTCAAGTCTACGGAGTTAGAGGAAAGCTGTGTAGACAGTATATCTGTATGTGAAAACAGCAGCAGCACCTCCTTTTATTGACTCCAACTGAAATAATGTACCCAACCTGAAAGAATGAATTGGAGTTAAAGTAAGGGAGAAATGTCCATCAAATTTGCTGATGAGAACTTAAGAATGTGTGACGTCTGGAATTCCCTGGTGGGAGAGGACACTGGCTTCTTTAGGTAGCTTCAGAGAAAATAACTGAAACTCCTGGGCAGAATTTATAAAGAGGCACCATTTAGATCTCAACAAGGAGACCGATTTTCCAGCAGTCAGAGCATGTGCAGAAAGCCACTTTCACTATAAAGCTGTTAAGTTACTTGACAATTCATTGAAAGATTGAAAGACCTCTTGCAGTCCTTGTGGTTTGTCATTCAGCAAAACTCATCATCACAAACTAATCATTTCCCATAATATATATTAGGTTTCACCATATGAAAATGCTGCAATTCAATCATTTTTTATTTACAAAAATGACAATTTCATAAGAGTCAACCTAATAGAAATAGAATAATACCCTGGGGAAAAACATGAAGTCCATTTTAGATGAGTGATTGGAAGGGCAACAGTTAAACCATCGACATTCATCTTTAGTAGATAGTGTGGATTGTATAAACCACTAAGTTGTACTCAGTTCTTGGAACCTGCAAAGAAGACTTGATAGGGAGAACTTCGGTCCTAAGAATGAGCCTTTGTTCCAACCTGCCCAGCTGGGTTATTTTGGGGAGTGGGGTTTGGGGTAGGGGAAGGTGGGCACCTGCTTCTAAAGTAAGTACATTATCTCCAGAATATCTTAACTGTTTCTCCAAGAGGCCACTCTTCACTTTGAACCTCTGTTACTTCATTGGGAAATTAACTTCCTAAATTTGCAATCAGGAAAGTAGAAGCAGTACTATTCTTCTTGATCCACAATATTTATAATTTCCTTCATTATTAATCTACAAATATTCTTGACTCTGGCTTTCTGGAATTTGAAAGTGTAAATTTTTTTTTTCAGGCTGGTCCCTAAACTGTTGCCTTGATATTTTAGTTGTCTTTAATGGACATTTCAGCTCTAGCTGGAAGGCACCACCCCACCCGCTATCTTTCACCTTGCAGTGGCTGCCCTAGTCCTTCATGTGGCAGTGTCCTCTGAGAAGCCTTGCTTGACATCTTCCACACTGGCTCTGGCACCGGCCGTGGACTCCCAGAGCAGTATATATTCCACAGATCACAGTGCTTTCCTCCTACCTGTTATTTAGTTTGAATTTTGCAAATATTCCCATGTGGTGGATACTCTTTTAAGAGCATTACAACATTAATTTATTTGATATTTACAACAAACCTTTGAGATAGAACTTACTGTCTTCAGTTTATGGATATGACCAGATAGGGTACCCAAAGGTGAAGTAAAGTGTCACAATGACAGATAATAAATGACGGAGCAGGGTTTGAAACAGATGATCTGGCTTCTAATCCCCTCTTTATCACTACTCAGTGCTGCCTATTTATTATGATTTATAATTTAAAGTTCATGTATAGACCCTCTCATTCTCCTTAGTAATCATGTTGATCTCTTTAACTGTTGTAAGTTCCCTTTAGACTGGAAGCTCCTTCAGGAGGACAATGAGGGTCTGCTTTGTTCCTGGTTGAATGTTGAAATTCTAGTACCTTCTCAGCCCATGTTTAACACACAGTTGGTGTTCAGTAAACATCTGCTGAGTAAATGGGCATGTGTATGTTCATTGTAAACATTTAATGAATGTAATTTTTCTAAGAGAAATGGAGTAACTGCCCCATCACTAAAGTGCAACATAAATGTTATACTGGAGGAAAGAGGAACATATGCTGACAAGCAGTATTTTGAAAATTTTGAATGTCTCAAGCAGATTAAAGCTAAGGGGGATTTCATGGCTGGTGTTGGCCAGTTCAATTTGAAGCAAAGTTGCTGCTATTTAAACCTTTACTACTGCTAGCCACGGGAAAATGTAGCAGTTGCAGAAGCTTTCAGACTAGAAGGAAATTCTAATACCTTGGAATGCCTTGAAGAAGAGGGTAGAGCTGTAGACTCTGGCTACTTTACTGCAAGACCTGATAACCCTGAAAAAAAAATATATAAAAATGCATGAAAGAGGGCACCAGCCAGAAGAGAGGGCCAAGTCCTAGCTGTGTTATCACAGGTCCTCAAGAAATCAGCAGGATCAGAAATAAGGCAAGCTGCAGGCAATTACAAATTGTCATTAAAGTTAAAAATATGACCCATAGCACTGTTGCTGTATTGCTTTAGGCTACCAAAGCTCCATGCTGTCAGTTCTGACACAAAATACCAGAAAGGACAGTCAAAATTCTATGCCAGTTATGCATTTTGTTACAATAGTAAGAATCTGTACAATGTTACACCATTAAAATAAATAAGCATAGACTGATTTTCAAAGAAAGAGAGAAAAGACTGGGAAGAGGCATTAGATCTACTTGATAAATGGCATTCAAATGGCTACTGAGGATCTTTGGATTTGAGTGGTAATATAATCAGCAATAAGAATGGCTTTGTCTGACTAGTTCCTCTTAAACAATTTTCAAAGAATTGCAGACAATAGACAACATAGGTATTGTGTCTGATGAATTAAAAAAAAGTGTGAGGATTATGGTCAAGTAAATAATACTTCAAGTAGGTGTTTAAAAGTCATATGATGAAAAAATTCACAACAATGGAAAGACTCAGATGAAAGAAGATTGAATTCTGAATGAGGGCACAAGGATTAAGTGAAGGTCAAGAGCAACATCCCAGTATGGATCCATTCTTTGTATAACAATTGAACCCCTTACTTCACAGTGTGTGGGAGAGCGTAATTTAACTTAAGAGGGGTAAATGTGCTAAATAGAAATGATTTGGTAAAGAAGAGAGGATCTTTTAATGTCAAGGACAAAGCATCTTATAATTTGATTTTTAATCTGTGGACAGTAGGTAGTATCAAGTCATCAAACAGCGCAAAGAATAGGCCGCTAATTGAAACAGAACGTGGAAACATTAATGAAATTGATTAGAAGTGACAAAGCAGCTGGATTTGTCAGCATTTTAGCAGATGGAATAGCTCTGATTGATGAAATGACAGGGCTCAGAAACAAAACTGAAAATTAAATGTACAGCCAGATAGTCCTGGCACTGAAAATGTACAATTGCATAAAATTTGAGGAACAGGACAGGAAGGGGTCTTGAGAAATGGTCCCAAATGCTGTCAGTGAATACAATTGTTTATCACTGGCTTGAACCTGCCACTTGTGATGACTGCTGGAAGTTTGAAAGTTGGTGTTGCAAGATACTTGATGCCACTGCTGGGGATTAGATGGCAATATCACAGGAAACAGGGCTGCTCAGAATGACTGTCCCTTGGCTCTGATTTTGCAACTAACTACTCCATGGCCTTTTTCATTTGTAATAAACATGACATTTTCCAAACTCTGCTCCTTTAAGCACTGGAGACCCCTATGAGATGCTAACAGACACTCTGTGAATAAGTTTTTTGGTCAGTCTGGAGAACACTGTACACTATGATTCACTCATAGAAAGTCCCAACACATGTTAATATTGCAAAGTTCAATAATAAATTGAGAATTTCTTAAGCTCCTATATCTACTGAAATGGATTTTAAAGAAAAGTCAATAATATTGCAGAGGGACAACTGTTCTTGGGAGGAACATTTGGAAAACATTGCCTTGTTCTATCGCAAGTGTTCATTCACTGGGCTCTTCCAAGTACCTTATTCACTGCTCTCTGGGAAAATGGCTTAATTCCTGAAAAGAATCTGATTTACCACAAAAGCTTTTGCTCTATTGTTCGCATTTCTAAAGTGATTAAGTGTATCTGGAAAGATCACTTTCTCTTTCTTCCTGATCATATTTGTTTGGGTTATATACTCAATTCCCATGAATAATCATAGACCAGCTGCCATTCTTTTAGGCTGAAAATATTTGTCTAGTACACAGTCTTGATTTCATATGGAAATTTTGGTTAAGGACAGCAAGTCTAGTCATCAGTGATTGATATCAAGTTGTGAGGGACATAGAAGCATCTAAGTCTTACTTTTAAGACAGCCAGGACATCTGATTAGATAGAACATTTCCTCTTTCATTTCCCTACTTTATTTTCTAAATTAAAGCAGTTGTCAGAAAGGATGCTGTGAATGAATTTCCCCCTAACACCCGATTTTAAATTGCTTTAATTTAAAGAGCCATAGTGTTTGCGCTATGTGACCTTTTTTGGGAAATGAGACTAGAATGATGAAATTAAATAATGATGGTTTCAGACATTTTTTAAAAACTGGGAATTCACTGAGGATTAGAACAGTTCTCCAGAGAACCGTTTCAGAATTTAAAGGACCATTCTGTCAGTTAAAATCACTGCATTTTATATTTCTTTAACTCTCTATAATCCATTTATGTAAGCCAACCCTGAGAATCACGTTTTTGTGTGGAATATATGGCTAGGGGTACATCTTTACAACTGTTACTTAGGCATTGGAACTAGGACTACACGAAGACCTGTGGATATAGTCCCACAAAAGATTGTACTGTGTGAATCCCTAGGGATTTCTGTATTCTGTCTGCTTCAGCCTGATTGCAGCGTATCTTTTCCTATTTTGTAGCAAACTTACTGCCCTAGTTTCAGACATTTCATCTACCAGCGAACATTATGTTTTGAAATGATAATTTCTGCTGTCCTGATTTTTCCCTAGGCTTTAATCTCAACAATTAAAATTGAGATTGAGATCGAAGCAATCAGAAGTATACTCTCAAGAAAAAAATGTCCCCTGAATGGGATTTGGTTAATTAAATATTTTCTTTGGTTCCAATTTTCTTATAAGAAAGAGATAGTTTTTCCCTACAATTCTTATAATTAGGGTGGATCCTATATTTCAAATATGACTGGATAGAGTTTACAGAATATCAACAGTATTTGTCACTGGTGATTTTATGTATTAATGAAGTTTTACTGAGAGAGGCAGAAGAAGTGGCTCAAATCAACATGGTTGGACCACTTCCTGGAGAGCCATTTATGGGGGATAAGAACACTGAAATTTTGGGTTCTGAAACTGCTGGGTTGTTTAAATGTGTGCTTATTTAAGCTCTGTATTTTAGGCAGGAAAGGGACAAACATGATTTGGTTAAGTTCTTAGTCTGTTTCATTTAAAGGAGAACAAGTAGGAGGGGAAGAGAGAACAGGAGAAAGGCATGCATTTTACACGAAAACATTGTTTATCTGTTTCTACAGTTAAATTTCTAAGGCCAAGCCAAGATCTGCATGAAAATCAGTTGAAAGCACAGCCTGGTTTCATGAAGTACAGGTTGCCATTGGCTCACATGACAAGAAAGGTGGGCCCCAAAAAGAATATAATCAGCACGATGACCTGGTGAGCAAATCTCCACTGACCTCTCCTCAGAATTCCATTGGTTCCTTCCTCCAGAGATGGCGAGATGCCCACAGAACTATGTCACAC
Organism: Marmota monax; assembly: GCF_021218885.2. Taxonomy (NCBI): domain Eukaryota; kingdom Metazoa; phylum Chordata; class Mammalia; order Rodentia; family Sciuridae; genus Marmota; species Marmota monax. The sequence goes on from NW_026692781.1 coordinate 24,581,570, forward strand.
CATTGGTCACTGCCTTCAGGGGCAGTGGGATGTCTGTTGCCCATTGTGGTGGTTCCACATTGAGGATTGACACTTAGGGTTTGTCAATTATTTTTATTTGTCTTGGGAAACTACATGAAATGTAGAGATCACAATAGAACATGTGTCTCTACAAATGTGGTTTTCCAAAAACCCAGAACTGAGTGACTTTAGAGTTGTAGGGCATTTCAGGACAGAGTCAGTATCTGGTACCCTGAGACTAAGCAGAGACATTTCTTTTGGAAAGTGACAAGCTGTCACTAGAAAGTGAACTGTTCTCTCTTACTGGTTTCTTAGAGTTTGGTCTTTCAGAGAGGTTCTATATCTAACTGAGCTTTTGGTGACATATTTTATTCTCTTAATAACTTACACAGAATGAAATATTATCTTAACTAGGTCAGCTGGACCTTCCGTGAACTAATTCTTATTTGACAGATACATTTATCTTAGGAGACAGTTGGAATCTTGGAAACCAACTGTGTTCTGCTGTGGAGTGACAGAGCACCCTCACGTGCATTACAGTCACATCTTGGGAATGGGTTTGCTGGAAATCATGTCTGTGTGCAAGTAAAAGCTTGAGGTGTGAGGCAGTAGAACAGCATTTTAAGAATGCTTTGGAAAGATCTTCATTTCTTTACCAGTCTTCCTCACTTTCTTTAACCACAGAAACTACATCTTTTCAGATCTGAAGTCTTCTTAGGTCAGCTTATCTGATGAAGACCCACAACCTGTTGGAAAATCCCTCCTTGCTAGAAGGTTCCATCACAGGTACATTAAGGGTTTCTCCATCTATTCTTCTTTCATTACTCACTTTCCCATGTAAGTTATCTTGAATTCTTTTTATAATTTAATTCTTTAAAGAATTAGAATTCTTTTTAGGATTATGACAATGGGAGTGAAATCAGTGTTAGTTGGTATATTGACAAGAGTGGCAAAAGGCTGGGGAGAAGGGAAAGGGATGTAAAAAAATCAGAGGCATCCAGCCTCAGCCTGTGAGAAAGTCAGGGAAACAGACTATGTAGGATGGTTTGGGAGAGGCACCATAGTTAGGAGAGAAATGATGGGTTTGGTTCTGAGTGTGATCAGTTGGCATTATCAGAGGAAATCTGAAACAGATGCAAACAACCTGAAGTGAAATAAATTTGAGATGCCTATTGATTTCCAGGAAAAAAAAATGATCACAAACCTGGTGGGTTAACACAACACATTTCTTCTCTTGTAGCTCTAGAGGTCAGAAATCCAAAATGGATCTTTCTGGGCTAAAATTAAGGTGTCAGCAGAGCTGTGCTCCTTCTGGAGGTCCCAGAGAAATAATCTATTTCCAAATTCTCTATGCCACCTGCATCTCTTGGCTTGTGGCCTCTTCTTCTATCTTCAAAACAAGTAGCTTAGCATCTTCAGATATTCCTCTGCTGCTTCCCTGACTACCTTCACTTGCAAAGAGACTGCGGTTACATTGATCTTACCTGGAAAATCCACACATGTGCAAAGTGAATTTTGTCATGTAAGGTGACCTATTCTCAGGGTCCAGAGGTTAAGATGTGGATCTCTTTGGGGAGATTTTATTCTGCCTACCACTGCTGTCATTTGTATAGAATAATAATTGGTTTTACTCTTGTATATCCGAGTGATTGTGGATAAAGAGACCAGGGCAGAGCACTGAAGAATGAGATTTTCACAACTTAGCTTTCTGTTATATATATATATTTTTTCCTATATCCTCTTCTTCTTTCTCTTTTCTATGCTGTGGTTAATTCTCTTGAATTACTGTGTTTTCCTTCCCATTCTTTTAACTACTCTCAAATGTCTTATCAAATAAGGTTTCAACAGTAATGGCATTTCTTAAGGTAAGAAGACAGTGATTTCATTTCCTTATTAATTCTTACCTGTAGACTTGTAAAACACTTAAATTTCAAAGGAGGGAGAGAAAGAAAGAGATCTATTTTGTCTAGTCTGAGTCATACCTATTTAGTTGAGTTTTATAAAAGAGGATTGTAGCTGTACTACTGCTAAGTAAGTTGCATGCAGTCCATCCTTTTCCTCCATTTAAATAATGAGGAAATAATTGTGTTTTCAATACTAGGACTAAACTGCTGTGCTATTGACAAAGTCTTAATTGATTTGAAATATGAGAAAGCTCATGCCTTTCTCTGAAATAATTGCCTTAGACTCTTGAGGACTCTACCTGGATTTAACTGTTGAAAATGCTTGCTCCAGCTGGTCTTGTGCTCAGTGCTGCTATACACTTGATAGGAGTGTCAGTATGCTGTAGGTGGAGACACTGCTAAACTTGTGGCAGCTGGGCATTCGGACATGAATCTACATCCCTTGGCTGGTTTAACAGTTGGTTTTATTGTGCAGTAAATATTGGAGTGCCTTTGATGTGCTAGACATTGTGTTAGAACCTGTAGAAAGAATGTGGAATATAGCATAGTCCTTATAAGTTGGGATACTTATAGTCAATGGTTGGGGTGGGTGGAGGAGGCCTAAAGGACATAGGGAACCATATTATGCCTGTAAAATGCTGCAATGTGTGATATTCCTGGAGCACTATGGGAACAATTATAAGAGATACCCAGTCCAGATAGAGGATTCCAGAAAAGACTTTCTATGGAAGAGAGTCTCTAAGCTGAATTCTGAAAGATCAGTAAGAATTAACCAGAAAATATAGATAGCCCCCAACTTTTGATGATTTGACTTATGATTTTTGATGTTGGTGGATGATATAAAAGGGATATACTGTCCATAGAAGCCATACTCTGAATTTTGAATTTTGATCTTTTCCAAAGCTAGAGAAATGCAGTAGGATAATCTCTATGGTGCTAGGTAGGCACAGGCAGCGAGTTGTAGCTACCAGTTAGCCAAATCATCACAAGGGTAAACAATCCATGCCCTGTGGGTGACTGTGCTGCTATGCTTTGATGTTCAGTAGCTAAAGTGTAGTAAATGCATTTTGACTTAAAACATTTTCAACTTAGCATGTAACCCCATGGTAAGTTGAGGAGAGAGTGATGTGATCATTTTTTGGAGAAGTGCTGTCAGGGTCAAAAGATGATACAAATGAGCGGGGTTGAGATCTGCAACCTCAATTCCTTCTGAGTATCCTTGAGAAGTTACTTAAGCTGTCTACCTCTGAGTTCCTTCATCTGTAAAATGAGCTTAATAATGTCTCAAATTGTTAGGGAAATAGAGTTGGCATTTAGAATATTGTTTAGGGATGATGGGAGAAAATGGAAAAATGTCTTTAAAAAAATTAGTTACATAGTAATTAACCTGTGGTCCTTTCTCCTCCACAAAAGAACTAAAATGCAAAGTTATAAAAATACAATTCCAACCTGAGTACCCTCTAGATTTCTTAGCCTGAATCATGGTAACCTCTTGTGACAGATAAAAGTAATTTAGATTATTAAATGACTAATAATGTCTCATCTCCAATAAGAGATAATAATAAACTTCTATTATTTTTAAAACTATCCTTATAGTTATCCATTTCCTTTATTTTTTGAGTTACTTTGACAAAATAGGTTAATATTTTGACTTAAAATAGACTAATCATGAACATAAAAATTTGCATGTGTTTTCTTTGATTTCTGTAATATATTTTCATAGGAAGTTTTCTTGTAGGGAAGTTGTGAGTTTCTTAAGCTGGAGTTTCTCTCTGATGTTTATGGCAGTTGGGGGCAATGGGCATGACTAAGAGGGAGCAAGAAGCATTATTTTAAGTGAGGACAGTTTAATCATGCTGACTGAGGAACGCATTCTGTAATTTAGAACAATTGGTTCTTTCTATGAAAGTGTGCATTATCATCATTTGTCATTGCTTATGCTACAAACATACTAAGGACAAAGGGATGCTGGGCATCATGTATTTTATTTGTTGTCCAATCCTTATAACATCCCAAATTCATAGAAAAATTGAGAGACAAAGACTAGCAGGTCATGAAGTCTCAGTGAAAGGGTTAAGAACAGGGCTTTTATGTAAAAAATACCTTAGTTTAAATTTAGGCCCCACTTAGATGGCCCAGAAAAATGATCACTCTGGATAACTCAGTTTTCTCATCTGTTAAATGGGGATATATATATATATATATATATATATATATATATATATATATATATATATATATATATATATATAGTACTTTCTTAAAAGGACACTTACAAGAATTAAATAATTCATAAGAAGTAATTATGGCTAATATAGTGCTCCTTGAGAATAAATATTATGAGGTATCATTATCAAAACTTTTTCTTAATTGAGGTTAGTTCAAGTTTAATGATTGAGAAGCCTTTCTACAGAAAAAGAGAGCAAGCCAACAAACAAACAAACAACAACAGCAACAACAACAACAACAACAACAAACCCCAAACCTTAATAGGTATGTGGGGGGTCATCTCTGAACTGAAAGTGAAGTCAAGAGATGGGAGGGAATAAATAACCCTGGCACGCTTCCCCAGTGCAAGGAAAGCAGCTGGATATGTGCCAGGAAGATAAGAAATTTGAGTGATCAGGTGTCAATCTTTGCAGGCTGGCTCAGTGTCATTGGTGCCAAGGTCCTGCATAAATTGTTTAGATAATTATAAAGGTAATGGGTAGATCAGGACAAGGGATCAGGATGGTCCATTTTGGAACCACGGGACTCTGAAAGCAGATCCCCCAAAGGCTGTTTTTAAGCTATTGCCTTTTGAATGCAATTTTATCTTAACAAGCTAATTAAATATGAAAGTGTGAAAGTGAATCTGAACGTGGACTTATCTTTGATTCTTGTCTTATTTTTTTCAAATAAGCACAGTGCTTTCTTTTCCTCTCACTGGAGATGTATTTCCCAGATAGACCACTTCAGAATAGATTGCTCGAGCTACCTGCATTAACACGGCAATTCCTCCCATCGCAGGTGCAGACCTGATCTATACGCCTCTGAATTAATGGAGACTGGCTCCAAGTCACACAGGCAACGTGCTAAGTGGTCTTCCTCTTTCCTTCTGCTCTGCAGAGGGCACTGCTCAATGTTTGTGAGTAGGCACACTTAATTAAGTTTCGGTCCTTACTTTTAATAACATTCTATTTTTAATTATGAGATGTTCTTAATTTTAAGGATAAATTCATTCTTCAAAGGTCCTGAACAACAGGGCAGAAACTTTTTTTGTGTGTGTGTGTGTGTGTGTGTGTGTGTGAATTTGTTAGGCATTATTTAGACTGATAATCTGTTTTATAAATCAGAAGAGATTGAATAGTTACCCAGGGGTAGCCTTGCTAGTTTCACATTGGGTCTGAACAGATTGCTGGGTTTTTGTTGTTGTTGTTTGTTGTTAATCCCAATGCCTTTCTACCTTTAAGAGCATTCTGGCTTTCCTGGAATAAAGGCTTCATGACGCCCCATTGCAGGAAATACTTCAGGGCTTTATAAGCCTAATTAGAATTTCATTAACCTAATCATAAATTACCCCTGGCTCAGGTCAGCTTGTTACCTTTTCCCTCTCAGTTAGGATTTTGACCCATGGGTTTCCAGTTTAATGTGGCAGCTGCTTAGATCTACGTGAAGGAGAGGCTTGAAATGCACACAGTCAAGGGGCTATCTTTCTCAGTCTGTTTGAAGTACACCTGGAAACTGGAGGGTTTGCAGGAAGAGAAAAAGCTCAAATGCCTACAGACACTGCAGCTTGAAGTATTAAATGGGCAGCACTCTAAGGGAACATGGAGACCTGCTGCCTCTGCACCAAGGGTGCTTTGGTCTTAAAAAAAAAAAAAAAAGTAAGATCTCATTTTAAAAGACTACATGCAGTTTCTACCTCCTGATCTAAGTTTTAAGATTCACTTAGAATTAAAATCAGACAACAGATAAAAATCAAAAGTTTAAAATGTCACACATAAACTTACCAGTTTATGGATATGGAATAATAGTGAGGAAAGTACATCTGGAATGTTGTTCAATAGCTATGAGAGTTATGTGCTCCTCAAAGGCATGAATCCTGTATCACTTAAGACAATCTGCTGCCTGCTCTAAGTCTGACAGTTCATGGCACATTGCAAATTCACCTGAATCTGATTTATGTGCAAGCAAACTTGGTAACGAAGAAGAATTACTACAACCGTTAGTGGTAGATGCTCTCTGAATGGGTGCCAGAATGTTGTCTGATTATTGGTGCAACGCCAAGCTTTGTTGTTGTTTTTTTCCAATAAATGTTCTTTCAAATCACAAAATTGCTTTGGATGAGGGGAAATTATAAATGGTTATGCAGTTTTTTTTAAGAATGTGTCTAGATCATTCTACACTCAAATTATTCAGCATTTTAATTGATGAACGGCATCTTGTCTTGTTTGATTTGGTCCAGTTTTCTGCATAGCCAAGGGAACTAGAGTTGACTCAGATAACAATTATAAAATTACCTTGATCTTTATTTATAGCTTTAAAAAGTACACTAATATTTTAAGTTGCTGGTGTGAATAACTAGAATCCTTCAAAGATTTTTATTTCCTTTAAGTGTACATATTTTGATGACTTCAGTTGGAATTGTAACCATACTTAATTTCTGCCTCTTTACCCATCTGGAAAATATCATGACCTTAGACCAAGAGTTCTAAGCTATTTAATGTTTCTAGCTCTTGAGGGAAAAGTTAATCTAATTTTATAATTCTCTGATGAAGTTGTGGGAATAGATTTTTTAAAACATGAAGACTTTCAAGAAATTCTTTGAACTTTTGGAAAAACACATAGCTTATTCTAACTTTGGAAGACATGAGGGTTGAAATCTAGATTCATGACCTGAGCTGGGGTGCTGATAGCTATCTGGTCATCTCTGGAATATTTTATTTTTTGAGGCATATAAATTCCTCCTATTCAAAGTAGGAAAGAGTCTATCAGTCTGAGATCACTTCTATATCTATATCTGTATCTGTCTTCTATCTTCTATGTCTATATTCAGAATCAGACCCTTTCTCTCCTTCTGCAATATCACCCTGTAAGTCCAGCTAAACCCACATTCTAGAATATTTCTCTCCTTATAACTTAAGTATAGCTAGGGAGGAGGGCAAGGAACCAGGTGCCTCAGACAAATAAGAATAATAGGTAATTGGCATTCCAAATACAATTAGTGCAATCAGGGCAGAATGGAACTTTCACCCACACATTCAATCCCCAAATTTATACTCAGTTCTAACTACATACAAGATGCTATGTGAGGTACCCTATTGTCAGAGAAAAAACCATGAAAGACTGAAATGAGTCAGAGAGATAGGGATAGAGATAGATATAATTGTGAATTTGCTGGCTGGTATGACCTTCTGGGCTGTCTCTGATTTTCATTGTCTTTTAGGTGTTTTATAACTCTCCAAGTTGTAGAAAACTGATAATAATGCAAATCATTCTTGTCTATGGAAATGTAAATTGACTATATTTACTTGAATGAAATTGATTATAGCCCTGTGAATAGAACTGTTTGGCATCTATTTATAATGTATATCAGAATTCCTTATCTGATTCTGTATGTGTGGTACTTTTAATCCTTTGAACAGGTTGCAAATGTATCTGTTGTCCTCTTTAATTATTGAGTTAAATAAAATCTTTGACATGTGTTCATTTTATATTTATATAAGGGTCATGATTACTCTCTTTTAAGCATTCTCTTCAACAATTTGATAATTAAAATGTGACTTATACTTGCTTTAAATTGTCTGCTTTGTAACTGGAGGGATAAGACGTGATTACAGGTTGACAGGCAATTCTGAGTTCTTTCAGTCAATGAAGTTGGAAGTACTATATATTTTCAGAAAATTGTACTAATCAATAATTGTTGCACTGATTAGTCTTTCACTCCCTTTAACTTGTTTATTACTTACAAACCAGAATTCATGTGAAAATATAAAGAAGTAAAATTCTAGGTTATTAGAGCCACAAGAATTTAAAAAGCCATTTTTTTTTGATAAGACTTTTTTTTAATTCTTAGAAAATAATAAATCATGAAAATAATAATAAATAATAAAAAAATAATAAACTAAAATTTAGTTTCAAATAATGCAAATATTTCAGCATATTTTTATCCAAATTTTCTATGCATAGCTTTGTTATGTGTTTTTGCTTTAGTTTTGTTTGGTTGTTTGCTTCATCTTGCACAATGAATGAAGGTTGCATAATGGAAACACCAAAAATATCTGCATCCTAATACTTGTCCACAGAACCTGTGAATATGCAAAATTGTGGCAAGAGGGAATCAGAGTTGTCAATCAACTGATATTAAAATAGGTAGATTATCCTGAATTAGGCAAGTAGTAACTATATGATCACAAGTGTCCCTAAAGGTAAAAGAGGGAGGCAGAAAAGGGAAATCCAGACACACAGCAGCATGAGAAGGATTCACTGTGCTCCTGGAGAAGAGATTTCTAAGCCAAGGAATGCAGGCAGCCTCTGAAGCTGGAAAAAGCAGGGAATTGCATTCCCCCCTAGAATCCCCAGGAGAATGAAGTCCAGTGAGATGCTCTGCAGACTTCTGACCTCCAGACCTATATGAAACAATAAATATCTATTGTTGAAGACACCAAATTTATAGCAATTTGTTTACAGCAATAATCAAAAACTAAGGCAGTACACACATATAGATTTTTTAATCTATCAGATTATGTTAATTATATCAGATACTCTCATGTATTATGCTCTCACCTGTTATTTTGAACATTTTGCAAATGTAACTTGCAATGAATACCTAATTGTCCACTTCACCATTCTTTGATTATTATTGACTATGAATATTTCTATTTTGTTATCAAAATGATGATTCTTTTTACTATCTTTGGGCATAAAGTTTTTTTTGTATGTTTTATATTATTTCCCTATGATACATACACAAAGAGGATTACTGTGTCAAAATGTAGAAACATTTTTTAGGGCAAGAGGATTGTGAGATAAGGCAAAGGAACAGTTATGGAATTCACATTTCTGACCCACAGTACCAAATGAAGCATCTCTGTCCATCTTCAAAACATCTTCTTAAACTCTGAAGATTGTGTTGAGCAATCGTCAATACATTCTCAGCTTTTACAAACCCATTCAAAAGAACTGAGTAAATAATCCTTCCTGTCTCCTTTCCTCCTCTCTCCATCATCCATATGATATAACCCAAAGAATAAAATAAGTTTCAAAGATTCAGATGAGAATTCTTTAGATTCAGGTAGAAAAGCTGCAGAATGTTATCATGAACCTTGGAAATAATTTAACTGTACAAGGTCCAGAATCTAGCAGAGTTTATCGAAGCAAAACCATCTCCTTCAAATGCATTTGGAGTGGCAATCTTACATAATAATGACTCATATGACAGTACCCAACTCGGGTTAAGTCCTCAGAGGGTGCTCAACACAATCTTCAGAGTTCAAGAAGATGTTTTGAGGATGGACAGAGATGCTTCATTTGGTACTGTGGGTCAAGTGTTTGCTAATTTCTTATAGGGAAGAATTTTAAATAAATGTTAGAACCAAACATTTCACTGTTAACATGCTAATTATAATCAACTGCATGATAACTCACTTATAAACCTTACTCTATAGGGCAGGCTCAGTGACTCACAATAAATCCTTTTATTATTTTTCTAAAGAGTTATAATAATATGCCTCTCCAGATAATTTTACAGCTAGATATCTGACACACTTGACAATTGTGGAGGCTATGCAATAACCACTCCCGCTTCTCTTTCCCTTCAAGTCCATATTGAATATTGCCTTTGTCTAGATGTGCTATGCAACACTACCACACCTTGACCTTTGTCCAAAGGCTAGAACTTGAGCAAGGATAAAAACAGGACAGCCAGTTGGAACAAAAAGGAATGCGAAGTGTTTCAATTAGCTGTATCCTGGGTTCCCTAGATAATGAGTAAAATAAGGGAAGTTACAAACTTTTAAGCCAGTCTTAGTGAAATGAAGAAACCTTGATTCTTAGATATGTGAGAAAAAGTGAAACTGGAGAAAAGAAATGAACTCAAAGGTCCAAGTATTATAAATTATTATATTTAAAATCTCCCACTTACTTAAAATTTCTCAGCTACCACTTCATTATCTCTTTAACTTACTTTACAGATAATTTAATTAAACATGCCAGGAGAATGTGGATCAGGACAGTTTGGACTGCTTATTAGAGACGTTTATGGGCTAGGAGGTGACCCCCATGGGAGACATCCCCCTAGGAATGATGCTCACCATTAAACAGCAAGACAACCGAGGAGAAAATGTGTCATTTGAGGATGAAGTTGAACCTTAACTCTGCTGTGAACTGGTATAAAATTAGAAAAGAAAAGCATTAAATGTTGACCTAGAAAGACTGAAGAAAGATCATAATTTCATTAGAATACACTTTCTGAAGGGGTTAAGTTTTATATGGAACTACAAGGAAGATGGGAACCATTATAGATATTTATTTAAACTATTGGGAGTAATAAGGAAGAACTCTGAATAAAATGGCAACAATTGCTCAGGAGCTAGCCAGCAGTTGCTGTTTTATTTTCCTAGGGTAAAGACATTTGCTTAGAATGAAATGGATTTCTAAATAATCACTTTCATTCTAAATGAGTCTACCTAGGAAGAAAAAGCTATTAAGCCATCAATGTACCTTACCCACCCCTTCCTTACCTAGGTATTAAAACAAAATGTTTGCAAACCAAAGACCTCATTTTCAAGAGGACTGTAAGTTAACAACCTTACTTATGGAACCTCAATTTGCAAACATATTCCAAATATTTACCTAAAAACTTGAGATTCTAAAATATCAATTGTTTGGAGATAAGATTTTGAGGACCATGATGCTATGTAAAGGAATGTATTACATGGCCACTTTGGAGATATGAAAGTGAAAAAAAAATTAGTATATGAATTTGTAGTTGTTTCAACATTCAAATTGGTGAATAAATTAAATATTAAAATTTCTTATTCTTCCTTTGCATGTGTAAGTATGATATTTGTACTTGTGGAATTATTTAGATAATTAAAGAGTTGGATTCTGAGCTAAAAAAATTAAATCTTTCAAAAGCACATTTGGCTGAGACAAAGAGTGGAACAATATTTTTCATCTTTGTTTTTCAGGTTATGAGAAAAAGAAAGTTCTTTCCAGTCAACTTAAATTATGTTGCTGCCAACCTTCCAGAGGCAAATGGCAGTTTGTGTGTGGAAAGTAATGAGTTCAGGAGTGAAAAATAAGTGGTGATTAAAAGAAATGAGTGTGAGATTAATGTGGAAAGATGTCAAATGGTGTGTAAGTGCCGAACTTACCCAACTGGGCAGTTTCAGGGGATTTGTACTAAAGGGAAAGCTCGGGTTAAAGATTGATTGATTCAATAAATATCTACGGAGAACCTACTAGACAGGCACAATATTAGGTGATGGTGATTCAGGAGTCAACAAAACCAATGAAACTCCAGCTCAATGGAAAGTAACCAAAGAGAGGAAGGATTTGGAGACCAAAAAATTTTAGTGGTAATGTTGATCACAAGGGAAGCACATTTCTGTTTCTACCTTGTCAGTTTCATGTTAACTAAGAAAGTGTCTGGAAAAAGTCTTGAGGACATTGCCTACCTCATGGGTTCTCTGGACCTGGCAAGGCAAAGACAGGCTGCAGACCACACTCAGAACTGTGTGAGTATTCTAAAGTTAGACCATTCATACTGTTAGCAAAAGTTATTTAGCTTCTCCTAGTGTCCAGGAATTGTAAGGACACAGTGGTGGTGAAATGTTTTTAGATCCTGCCCTTGTGGATCTTGGAGGCTAGTGGGAGAGACAGACGTTAATAATAATTGAAAAAACAATGATGTGTTTATGAGCTGGGATCAGACGTAGAGACTGGTGAGAGCACAGGCCAGGACCCATACCTCCCTGGTATCTGAAGGGGAAGGTGGTGTTTCACAGGGGAGTGGGAACAAGAGGCAATTCCAGGAAGAAGCTAGTCTGGTGGGATTCCTGGGGTCAGGGAGGAAGAAGCCACTATGGTCCGACTGCAGAGAGTGCTGGTGTGTGGTGTTTATAGTCGTGGAAGGATAGAAACAAGACAGAATCCTCTAGTTGAGCTGCTGGGGATTTCCCGCAAGTGCAGAAAGAAGCTCTCTGGTTCTGGTGTAGAAAGAGGGTGGGACATTAGATAGACCTTTTATTCAAAGTGAGGCTAATGCTACACAGATTTCCTGGGGGAGGAGCTTGTTCTAACATTCTAATTTCAAACACAGTAAGAAATAATTATGAAATATCAACACACTATTTATGAGTTTATCCATATCTAGTGTTTTTCTCTATTTCTCTGGCGTTGAAGGAGCAATTTGACAACACATTTCTTACAATGTAGCGTGGTACCTGCCTGGAGTATGCACTAAAAATTTTTGCTGTTAGTTTAAGTTCAATTTAATTATACTCATTATTACCCTGTAGTCTACAATCTAATGAAGGTTCTTAAGTATGTTATAGAAATCCAAGGGTGGGGATGGAGAAACACAAAAGGAGGTCATAACTAAATAATTTACATATGTCTCCCAAAGGCTAAATTGCTCAAGTGTTGGAGAAAGTTTTATTTTATTTTTTTGCTGTGCTGTGGTTTGAACCTAGGCCCCTGGGCATGCCAGGCAAGTACTCTACCACTGAGCTAAACAACCAATCCATATTATTTCGTTTTAATCACTGGAAATTTGGTCCAGCTCAGAGGAATTTTCTCATATTACAGTCTGAGACAATGACTGTGAAATGTTGATCTGGACAATCTATCTTCAAAAGGTGCATATTTTTTTTGGAAAAAAATAATCCTTCAAACTCAGCTTATATGTGTACTGTGATTGAATGGGTCTCCTCCAAAATTTGGGTGTTGCCAATGTGAGAGTTGGGCCACGAGGGCTCCTCATTAAGTGGAACTAAGGCCCTTATGAAAGAGACTTCAGGTAGTGTTTCATAGGTGTGGTCTTTGGTTCTCCTGCCCCATGAGAACACAATATTCCACATCTCTGGAGGATGCAGGCTTACCAGACATTCAAACCTGCTGATGCCTTGAGCTTGGACTTTCCAGCCTCCAGAACCATGATAAATAACTGTCTGAGCTTGATAAATAATTCAGTCTCTGGCATTTTGTTATAGCAGCACAAATGGACTAAAACAACATGTATGCTTTCCTTCCAGAGAGAATCTTCCAGAGAGAAGACTATGGTGGCCAGTTTTCCATTCTCCAGCTCCTTCACAATCACTCTCCTCTCTTCTGTATAAGAAAATCATGTCTTTCGCCTACTTCTAATCTTACCATGGCATTTAATACTGCATTGCTCCTGTAAGAGCGAAGCAGAGAAAGCCTCAGAAAGAATTGCTGAAGCATGATAAACCTTATTTTCATATCATGTCAGCAACAAGCTCTTGTCTTTCTGCCTCAGTCTAACAAACAATAAATTTGAATTTATAGGTAAGGAAGTACAAGATGTAATTTAACATGTTTATTTAAAGTAAACAAGGGAGCCAGACATTTTCTGTTAGAAAGTAAGTCTGATTTGGTTGATTGGTTTGACAGTGAAGACAAGCTTTGCCAATTAGTTCTATGACAGGCATTTTCTATAAATTTAATGAATGAAATTTTCAGCTCCAAGATTTTGACATATTTAAAGCACATATCAATATAAAATATGTCTGCAAATACATCCTCTGCAATATTTTAACATTACAGTAAATGTTTTGGAAATCTAACTTAAAAATATGAGGGGATACAGGATTACTCAGAAGGTCATGGATTTCAAATATTAGCTGATGGGAATAAGGGAAAAATGTAGCAGCCCTGAGAAGGAAAGAAGTCTTCTCAATCTCCCAGGAGGAGAATGGTTCAGTATTCATTACATAACTTAAACACTGAGGAAGCAGGTTTACTGGGGAATGCTAATGTCTATACACTCTGCTCTTCTTACAGGGCCTTATAGGCTGTCTTGTTCAGAAACATTGATTACCAGGGGTTTAAAAACAAATCTGTCATTCTGATTTTTAAACATTCACTGGAATCAGGGCCAAGAGTGTTTTGATCCCAGATTTATTACTCAAAGATCTATTTTCTCACTATAAAAATAATGTTTGTTGTAAAAATTTTTGAAAATAGCAAAAAGAAAAAGAAACCAGCAATGTGTTCATATTCAGTTTTACATTGTCTTATTCATTTTTCAATGTATAGAATCTGCTTTCTTCTTTTTAACATTAGGATAAAATAGTCTGAGCTACTCTTTAATTTTATCAACACATTTTCATCATCTTGTCTTTTTAAAATTTTCATTAAAAAAATTCTTTTTAGTTGTAAATGGACACAATATTATTTTATGTATTTATTTTTATGTGGTGCTGAGGATCAAACCCAGCCTCTCACACATGTGAGGCAAATGCTTTACCACTGAGCGACAGCCCCAGCCATCATCATTTCATTTAATGTTTTTCAACATTATTTATAGTGATTGAATACTGTTCCATAAGAAGGAGTTGTCAGATTTCAAGCATTATACATTTCTTAGACTTGAGCACATGTGTGGATCCTTTTCAAAGGAAAAAAGAAATTCTCATGCACTCTGCAGGGCTAATTTCTATCATTTTTGTTATGTTGTTACTTTTCTTTGTAGAAACACAAATTAGGATAAATTCTTCATGATGGCAACAACTGTAGAACCAAAGCAACTTTAAATTTAGATATAAAATCAATATAACTAAAATGCCAACCATCACTCAACGTGATAGTTGATGTTTGATAGTAGGTGATGCATGTTTATAGTTTTTTTCTTGACATGATTCATTGGATTTTGATCTTGTTGGAACATCATTTGAGTCATCTTGAATATCATCATCACTATTATACCTTCTAATAATATACTCATTTTAAACTAGTGATCCATTGTTTTCATAGGTCAGTCAATTTAATGGTGTACCTCAAACTCTGATTCTAACAAAAGCTTAAGCAAAAATTCCTTCCCACTAAACAAATTCTTGTTAGATACAAAGATAACAACTCAGTGTAAATGTGACATTGACAACCATCCGACAAGGGATAACCTATTCCTTCCAAGGTACTTCTCAGAATTGCCGTGACCTCTGTTCTTCATACTCTAAGGGGTTAGCCTTGCCTTGGCATTAGTGTAACAATCACAAACTTTGGCAGTGAAATTACAGCATTATAAAGATGGTCCAGAATGTCATTACATTGACTTTTTTTTAAGGTTATAATCAAAATTAACTCTAGGTTACAAACAAAACTCCTAAAACCTGACATTTTATAATTTGGACCCTCAAGCAAAAGATTTTATTGTGAACAGATTCTCTATTTCTTGATATTTGATGTATTTGTTTAGTATTGATACTGCAACAAATTACCACTACTCAGTGGCTTAAAACAACACAAATTTATTATCTCACAATTCTGGAGGCCAGAAGTCCTAAAATCAAGGTATTAGCACAGCTATATGACTTTTAAAGTCTTCAGGGGAGGGGGCTGCTTCCTTCTTAAGCTATTAGAGGCTGCCTACATCCATTGGTTTGTGGGTCCTTCCTCCCCCTTTGAGGGTGTCATTCCAACAACTTCTATTGTCCTCTCACTTTATATGATTTTGACTCATTTGCCTTCCTTTTATAAGAACTTTGCGGATTATAGTAAGCCCAGTCAGGTGGACCACAACAATCCCCCGTTGCAAGATCCTTACCTTAGTCATATTCACAAGGTCATAGGATTTTTACTATGTGAGGTGATATCCTCATAGGTTTCAAGGATAGGATATTGACATCTTAGGGGAGGCCATTATCCAGCCTAGCCCATTTGAATACTAAAAACTTCCTTCATTATAAAGAAGGCTGTGCTGATATATGTTGTTATATGCAATAGCAATGACTCTCTTAGGATAAATTTTTAGTGCTGGAATAGATAAACCACAGGGCACATGCATTATTTTAAAATATTGTTTTGAGAAGCAATGCAAACTTACTCTGAAAGTGCTACTCCAAATTACACCCTGACAGCAGAGCACAGAGTACCTTTAACCTCATTGTTATTACTATTTGTTAAAAAAAATCCTCTGCTATTTGATAAGAAAAACATTGTTTTATTTTAAGGTAATTTGATGTTGGTTATTTTGATGTTGTTGAACATTAAAAAATATATTCATTGATCATTTGTACAAAAGAAAATAACTTAAATGGAAATTTTGCTCAAGGCTCTATTGCTCTGTAGGTGTTTCCTTTGTTATATAGAAGTCATCTTACCTACAGTTTCTAAAAAATCTAGCATCTGGAGGAAGATGCCAGAATGTCTTTGAACAAAAGTTCACATCTCAGAATGTTTAGCAGAATGAGCTAATTGTTTAGATAGATGCAGGCATGATACTGTTCAGGAGGAAATGAATGCAGGCCAGCATGTTCTGTGTATAGCATTCTGATATCCTTCTAATGGCCAGATGTATGCTCCCGCAGCAGCTTGACACTTATTTTTGCTACACTAGGCTTACAGTCCTTTCTCCAGGGGAAACAGTTTATGATAATTTCCATCATTAAATAAGAACTAGATATTTTGTCTAAGAGCAATTTTTTATCTAATTATGGTCATGAATATGTGAGTGATAGAAAAACTTTCTGAGTAGGTAAAAACTTGAGGGCTTTTTACAAACTGTTTTATTACACACTATTAGATGCTCATTGAATAAAAAATTTTAAATCGTAGGTAGTCAAAAAAAAAAAAAAAGAAAGTAAAGGAAAAACACAAGTCAGAATAAAAAGACACATTTTCTAAGGCCTTCTTTATCCCCAGGATGGTTGGGAAGTCCGAGGCCTGCACTGTTAGTAATGGAGGATCTAAAACTGTAAGACTGAACACATAGTATAAAATGAGTAGGGTTTTATAGGTGGCTAGATTTTATTTGCTCATAAAGCCTCTATCTTTTCTCCCTCTAAAGAACACCTGTTGTTGAGCCAGGGAATCCAGACCCAATGCAATGTAAACCCTGAGGAAACCATGCAAATATATTGCTCTCAGAATTTTGAAAGCATGTTCTTGCTTTTCTCACCTAACCTCACTGGGGTTTTGCTTTCCTTGGAGGAGACAAGTGTCAATGGTTTCCTTTCTTTAAGGAGGAGGCTCTTTTTAGCTGAGAGCTGCTGCTTTGCCTATCACTGAAGTGCCGTGTAGGATGCTTGGTAGAGAAGGCAGCTGGAGAGGAGGAAGTCGGGAAGCGAATGCGTGTAAGGAGAGAGCTCAGGAATCAAAAGACAATGTACACCCAGCAAGTGCAGCTTTCAGGCACAGCAGAACAGGGTGGGGACTGTTGGCAATCTCCAGCCTCGTGGGTTCTTTCATTTGTTTGGTATTCTAGGAAGCGCTGACTTATTTGTACCATTTCAATGATATTGTGAGGTTAAAAATATGTTTCCTTGTGCATAGTAATTAACATCAGGCTCTGCAGAATGGAATATTCCAGGACTTGGAGATGTGAGGCATCTTATTGGCTGCAGCCAGCAGATGGTGGTAGCGTAACATAAAAAAAGCCAAAGAGCACTGGCTCAGTGAAGCTGGGAGGTTCTGTTTTGTTTTGCTTTGTTATTTAAGCTCGACAATACCCATCTATATATCCTGTGGGCACACAGTGTTTGAGCCTAGTCTAATCTTAAACTTGTTTTATGATGATATCATTATTTTTTACTGCTACAAATTAACTGTCGGTTTCAATCTACCCCATATTTCAGCTGCCTTCGGGGATCATCTTGTCAGTTATGCAGCTTTCCAATTTTATGACTGAGATCAAGAATGATTCTTAAAGGCACATGGGAAATACAATGAAATGTGGGAGGGTGGACGTGAGCTCTCCTACATGTCCAACACTGGAGGTGTGCGGGAAGGTAGATCAGAGCAAACCACGAAGTCCCTGATTCAGTTTGAAATCTGAGTGTCTTGACATTTACTCAGGTACAATCATTCATTTAGTTATTGATAGTGACCTACTACCAATGGAGTGAAGTGAAGCTAGATGAGTTCTAATATTATCTTACAAAGTCATGTTCAAACATGTGAGAATGTAAAGAGGGACTTGGGAGCACACCGATATTTACAGATCTGCAGGAACTTCTTTTACTAGGACATTAATTATTGGCACAAAGGCATTCATTCTTGTTTACATCTAATGTTTATTGCTTGCCTACTTGGCGCTTGCCTGGCTTGTGCTAGAGAGTCCTTGTGAACTTACTTGGAAGAAACTACTGATTGCTGCCTAATCTTTTCTTGAAGGGTAAGGGCAAAAAGAGATTAGAATCCTCTTTAAAGAGTTGGCAGAGCACCATTGATTGATGATAAACTTGAAGGAGAAAGGGGTCATATTCCAGCTTGCCCCAGTCAAAGATTTCTACCAGCAGCACACTGTCGTAAATCTATTGCTAAATTTTGCTACCAGCCAGCACACTGTTCAAGGATGTACTAAGAGACAGGGAGAGATCTCCAAAGTCAGTAAAACAGGACAGACTGTCCTCAAATGTTGACTGGATAGAGAATGCTTGGGTTCAAGCTCCTTGCCAAATTATCTGCTGTCTACAGAATGGTTATTACTCCAGCTTCCTATGTAATGAGATATCAGATCCTGGAACTTGCTGGGTTTTATCAGAATTAATAACAATGGCTACTCTATAGCATGTCCAACATGGGCCAGGTCCTTTCCAGGTACTATTTTAATCCTTATAACACCCATTCAAGCTGGACATCATTCTATTCTTCTTGTAGGGAGGATAGCTGAAGTTTAAAGAGGCTGATTGATTTTCCTAGTAAGCATCCAAATTGGAAATGAATCCAGGATCTACTCATGCTCTTCCCACTATGATGTACTCACTTCTTTTAAAAGCACTGTTTGCCATAACACTGTTTCATCCGCCAGAATAGGTATGGAAGACAGAAAGGCAGCAGTCTCAAGATTTGTGCAGAGACTGGCATCTGCAAGTGTGTCAGGCAGAAGATATCATATGCAGGGACCCCAAGGCGTCTGTAAAGCTTTGGGATATTGGGAAACAAAATCTGCAGACTTTGCCTAGGGGTTTATTCGGCAGAGAGGGGGGTGGATTGCTCGCAACAAAAGCTTCAGAGCACCACACATTCTGTGGAGTTAAAGGCAGAGAAGCAAAGCACAGTTAGAATGGCTATGCCAGGAAAATCTTTGCTTGAACGCAGGATATAAAGGATGGATAGCAGTGCATTGGTCTTTTCAGCTTCACTCTCGGGCAAGGATAACAACACCAGCAGCAGCAGAATTTTGAAACACAGAAGCCACCGATATTTATTTATAGAGAGAAAGTGCGCAAGGTGGGATAAATGCACAAAAACACTTTGAACACTGAGCACTGTGCAAATGGGCCCACTATTGATTCTCAGCGGAAATGTTCATGTCTGCTTCATGAACAAATATTACTCCTGAGACCACCTTTAACAAAATATTTAGTCTGACCTCTCCAGACTGCATTTACAAGCTCATTTCTCTCCTCTTTACGTTTTAGGGCTTTTCACTGAGATGTAAGCAGGCTCTGCTGCAGTCCCAGAAGACTCTCAGGAAAAGCATTTCAGACAATAGAAAATAATCCTAAGTGATTGTGCAGTGGGTTTCCATTGAAAGGTATGATAGAAATGCTAGCGAAGAAGAATGAGAAGTTTAGGGAAGTTTACATAAAGGGACATAAAGGTACCTTAGGGAGTAACATCCGCTGGTATAGCAGAACTTGGAATGTCCTGGAACAAAACTGCCAGACACTGCATGTTGATTTTCATCCCCAAAGTGGCTTCTTCATGTGCATATAATTCAGTCCATTGCGACAGTGAGGAGAACCACTTAGATCAGTTTAAGAATCCATTAGAATCATTAGATCTCTTCTGAGCTAGCTAGAATAATCAAATCTATGTCCAAGTGGAGGCTAGCTTAGCTGCCGATTTTACTTACCTTTCAAAAGAATTGAGAGGACATTCTTATGCAAGATTCACTCACAAATGCCTTCTAATGGTTCCATAAAAACATTCTACTCATCTCCAGTCAAAAATGATTTCATATTTATGTTGCTGAAGGTTGTTTTTCAAAAATGTATTACAGCTTTGTTTTAATAGTCTGTGAACTCAAGTTACCCATACCATGGTTGGGAATTCATACGTCTGTGATTATAACTTAAGTGATGGGAAAAAAAATCAAACTGCATATTTATTTGATTGCTCAAAGTTCTCAGTGCATTATCCAGATAGCTTGTCCATTTTTTGTCTGGGTTAGTGTCAGAAGTTTTCAATTGCAAGTCCCTTCAGGGCAGAACTGATGTCATCCCCATCACTTTGAGAGCCCCACACTCCTCATCCAATAAGCATTTCTTGAGTGCCCATTAGGAGACCGGAATTCTCAACTGCCACAGAGTGTTTGTGCATTTGGATATGGCAGTGAAGACATTTCCTCCTGCATAAATATGTCTAGGAAGTCAAAGCTTTCTTTCCTTCTCTCTTTCCTTTCTTCTTGTCTTGTTCTTCCTCCTTCTCTCCCTCCCTTCCTTCCTTCCTTCCTTCCTTCCTTCCTTCCTTCCTTCCTTCCTTCCTTCTTTTCTCCTTCCCTCCCCCTCCCCCTCTCTCTTTCTTTGTATCTTCAAGCTTGCTTTTCCCCTACCCCGATCCTGCAGAAGGAAGGGAGAAATGAGGTATGTGTTTTTGAAACTTGAGCACTCAACTCAAAGGTAAACCAGAGTTAAATATGAATGACTTAGTGCTAAGGTGCTTCCCACTGTGTGATGACTGTGGCAGACATTTGGCTGTGTTTTCTTCTTCCTTTTCTTTAATCTCCTTACAGTCAAGAAATTAAACATCATATCTTCCTAATTACTATACCTTCTATGACCTCTGCTTCCTTTTTAACCTCATATTCTTCCATCAATAGCCTGGAGGCATTTTTGACCATCTAGCTATCTTGAGTCTGTGAACCTTATGATATTTACAGCCTATCTAGGGGAACAGGAACCCCAAGGTATCATCTGTAAGTCTTAAGAGTCTCGTATGTTTATGCTCACAATTTATCTCTGTGGAAATGTTCTTGGTATGGCTATATGGGCATCTGGAGAATTGGCCTTTTGATATAAATCATTTATATTTGTAGGAATTTTATTGTATTACTGTATCCTTTAATCATCTTTTCTGGAGAGTGTTCCCAAAGGAAGGAAATAAAGTAGAATGAAAAACAGGTAACTAGGCCTAAGGAGCTACTTAAAAACTTTTGATTAGAACAAGCCACTTTTTACAAGTCTCAGTATTTCCATTAAAGTGAGAGTAATTATGCCTTCTATAGCTTTACTTAATATAAGAGAAATGCAAGTACCTAAATTTCCAAAGCATACAGTTAGAAGGAAAAAGACCATGTATTTTATTCTATGTGTAACTGCTTAGGTACAAATATCATATGAAGAGAGAGTTTCACCTAAATATTCCTTACTTAAAATTCTTTATATCTATTATATATACATATATATTTTTTTGTTGTTGATATACCTTTATTTTACTTATTTATTTATATGTGATGCTGAGAATTGAACCCAGTGCCTCATACATGTCAGGCGAGTGCTCCACCACTGAGCCCCAGCCCCAGCCCCAGCCCCCTTACTCTATAATTCTTGAACATAAACAAGCATCACAACATAAATAATGGGGAAGTATTAGTCTTGTTAAAACATAGCATTTGGTAACAGGTAAACATGGGTTCAAACTCTAGCTTTGCCATTTTGTGATCTTGTCATTTAACTTCTCTATTTTCTCACTATAAAATGAAATTAATGCTATGCTGTACTCCTTGGAGTTTTGATAGGGAAATAAATAAAATAAAATAAAATAAAGTCAATAAAATAGAGTATGATAAAATATCTGGCACAGTATGAATATAGAATGGAAGTATCAGTCTGAAGCTGCCTGTCATGAAGGGTAACTTCTATTTGCTTTAGGTGAAATATTATGCCCTCAATTTTTTTTAATACATTTTCAACACCCAGCTTGAGTTTCACACGAGAGAAATCTAATTTCAGTCCACAATTTTTCTCATGTTGATCCCTCCCATTGAGGAAGGGTGCTTCCTTAACACTGCCTTTGAATCTGTGGCATCATTGGACTTTGTAGTAGCTCATAATTTCCCTATGGGACTCATAGTCTGCCACAAGTTGTTGGCCAACAAGTACTTACTGGCGTCTCATGCTGGGCTGTTCCTGAATGTGAGCCCATGGACTTTGGAGATAGACCATCTGAATTCAAATTAGCTTTTTCCTTAATTTGCTGTGCAACCTTAAGATAGTTACTTATTCTTTTAAACCTCTACCTTTTCATCTCTAATAAGTGGATAATAGCAAGATTTGTAAGCTCTTTCCACATGCCAGATCCTGAGCTTAATGTTTTACACATATTAGTTCACTCAATTTGACAACATCCTGTGAGATGAAGTGTTTTTTTATTGTTTTATTTTTAATTGATTTAATATTTGACATGAGATCTACCCCTTAATGAATTTTAAGTGGATAATACAGTATTGTTAACTCCAGGCACAATGCTGTTAAATATCTCAAGAACTTATTAATCTTCCACTAGGTGAACTTTGTACCCATTAAACAATACCTCCCATTTTTTCTTCCGCAAGCCCTTGACAACCACTGTTCTGGTCTCTGTTTCCATGAGTTTGACTCCTTTAGATACCTCATTTAAAAGGAATTGTATGCTATTTGTTTTTCTGTACCTTGCTTATTTCACTTAGCATCATGTTCTCAGCTTCATCCCTTTTATTTTAATTAGCAGGATTAATTTTTTTTTCCTCAGGACTGGATGATTTCTTACTGTATGTGTATACATTTAAAACGTGTTTATCCATCAATTGACATTTTTGTTGTTTCTTCATGTTTGCTATTGTAAATAAAGCTGCATGAAACATGGACGTGAGATTTCTTTAAGATCTTGAACTGGAATGAGGAGGGGAGTAGTTCTGATACCCATTTACAAATGTACATAAGAAACATGGATAAGTTAAATATATTTTGGGGGAGGTACAGAGCTAAGAAATCTGTTCCCTCTGGGCTTCCATCCCACTGATCAGCTGAGAGCTTGTGCTCTGGAAGTAATAACACATTCATACTTAACAGGGCCTGGCACCTGTAAACGCAAAATAAAATTTATTAGCCAGGAGACTGCCTCTGACTTGAAAACTGCTGTCCCCTTAGCTTGCATTCCTGAGATGGTGAAATTCTCTGAGACCAAATTCAGGTTCATTAAAGAGGCAAATTCATATTAGTGTTAATTCAGAAAGTCACTTATAACCTTAGATTTCTTCAAACTCTGGAAAAAATTTCGTACAATGATTTCCCCCGTCTCTTCTTCTCCACCTTCTCACTGGCAATTCATAATGCATTCACTGATCCATTCCTAGCAAATACAAACATTAAAAAGTATTACTTTCTTGCACCAATAATGGACTTTAAA
This sequence comes from Marmota monax, assembly GCF_021218885.2. Lineage (NCBI taxonomy): Eukaryota > Metazoa > Chordata > Mammalia > Rodentia > Sciuridae > Marmota > Marmota monax. Next base: position 24,605,032 of record NW_026692781.1, read on the forward strand.
AGCTGCCATTCACCCTTTTATATCAGAATTAGAATTCATAGAAATAATAGATTAACTGTATCTAAATATGAACATAACTGTGCTGACCCTTAATGCCTCCCCCAAAGAAGGTCAGAACACCATCATGGCCATGAGAATCACCACTGAGCCTTGATAATAAATAGCAGTGAATTGGCTGTGCAAAAGCTGAGACTGAAGGGTCAATGAAAGCTAATTATAACTTGAGGGTCTTGTGTTGATTGCATGAGGCTAAGGTCAGAAGCCTTTGCAGAGCTGGAATTTTGCTCTTTGACCACTCTACTTTGGGGGAAACTATTTCTTTATGGATGTGGGATGGAGCTGAGGAATAAGAAATGATGCCAAAGCCAGACTAGTAAGAGCTTACAGCTGTCCTGTAACCGGAAGTCAATCCGCCATTCTCCTCTTATCCTCTGGTCCCTGGTTTGTGATTTTTTTCACTGTAGCAAGTATTCTGCTTCTTCCCTGTCACAGAAAAATGTGGCTTTTCTTATCTTTAAGGTGTCTCAATTTAGTGGAAAATAGAATTGAGTCCACTGCCCACTCTCTGTTCCAGGAATGTTTTTCTCAAAATAGGAAATATATAATGTGTAGGCTGTGTGGCTAGAATTAGGTTGGATCAGTATGAAAGAGGGAGATTTGTTTGCTTCAGAAAAAAATCTCCCACTGCCTTTGGCTGGCTGCAGAATCCAGGACAGATATGTGGACTCTGAGCTATAGAAATCATAAATCATACTATCCCGGGTGGATTATTATAATGATGACCCTCTCCACAGAGTCCCACATGCCCCTTTAACAAAGACATTTGTGACCAAACTGGCATTTCTAGTTAAGATTTCAAAGCCATTACATTTAATGCCTTCTCATTGATTAGGTCAAAAGAGAAAAAAATTGGACTTTGCTATGGAGATAGATAGCCAAATCTTTTCTTTCTTTTTCTGTTTTTTTTTTTTTTAATTTTTTTATAATGAATTCAAATATAAAGGTGACTGGCCTGTAGATATCCAGATGAAATTAATCACCTCCAAATGGAGAGGAGGAAAGTTGGAAGTGCAAAATGATGGTTTTTGTTTGTTTGTTTGTTTGTTTTGGCTTCAAAACACCCATCTGTGTAAAGGTACTCCCAGATTTATCACTCTCCAGACTGGATTCTCATTTCTCATGTATTTGTTGTATAATAAAAGCTTAGATTTGTCTTGATTGTTTCAGAATACAATGGAGCAACAATGAAAGTATGAAATCCCTTGGACTCCAGCACAATGTTGAAGAGAAAGGAAGGAAAAATCCCTCACAGTATGTTTAGAATTTCTAAGGTTTGAAGTTGAGAAATGGGGAAGGTCACAGACCCAAACCAAAGTGTACATTTCTGGGTGCAGGATTTCCATAGAACAGGGCTCATCAGATGCAAATGAAATGTGAACCTTAAGGAAGGTAACTTCTTTCTATGCGCCCAACTCTCTCAGTCAGAAACTTCATTCTTCCATTAAAAAAGAATTGTGCTCCAACAGACACTAGTATGGCAATTTGTAAATCAATGGATGTGTAACTGATGTGAATCTGCAATCTGTGTATGGGGTGAAGGTGGGAGTTCATAACCCACTTGAATCAAAGTGTGGAATATGATATGTCAAGAAATTTGTAATGTTTTGAACAACCCACAATAAAAAATTAAAAAAAAAAAAAGAATTGTGCTCTCTGATTTATAAAGTCTATTTCTCTTTCTTCAAGTTGAACGTTAACGTTCTGCCTTCTGCCCTTAACTTAATGGACATTCTCAAAACTGGCAGCTTTTCTTTCATGCGGGAAGAAGGAATAATTCTAAATTGAGAGCACCAAAATAGGTTAAGGATACATTATGTCAGAGGCTGTAGATTGTTAGCAAGCCAAGGAGGAGCAAGTCATAGGGCATAATGCAATTAAAGGCAACTGCATAAGATTGCCAGCCGTTTCATCGTGATGACTTCACCTGTTGATACAGAGGTGACCTTTTTCAGTCTGTCTAATATTTTGAGAGATTCCTAGGCGTTTTCCTAATTTCTGAGTGAATTGTAATTATCAAGTATAGTGAATGCTGTGGGTGCCCTGCTGGATTCCTTTTCCAGACCCAGTACCCTCCTTCAACCTGCTGTGTTGGCTGCTAATGAACCACAGCTGCCCTTTTTTAGAGAATTGCTGATGGCAGCTGCATCTCCCAGGAGGTTATGATCCTTACCCCAACTAAGGGCAGCCAATGATTGATAGATATGGGGCTACAAATGGCCCCTTTGATCAAGGGATCAATAATTAATTTTGTGGTGTGATCTCATGGGTCAGTCAAGACTAGCTTTTATCTGGGACCACATCTTTGCTCAACTCTTCCTGTTTCCTCTCCTTCTTCCTACCCTCCCTAACTGGATTTTCCTTACAAGCACCCCTTTTCTAAGTCTCATGCACCAGAGCTACTGTTTCAGCTTCTGATTCTAGGTGCCAGGACCTAAGACAGTGATTTTGCCCATAGATTTTGACATATTTTGTCCTGCTGAATTCAATAATACAATATCATTGCTATCCAGAATTCTACTAGAAAATAGAGTATTCTCTCCAAATTATTAGTAAGCCTTTGGAATAGAAGAAAAGTTCCTTTAAGTCAGTATTATTCTCTGTGTGGGCTTCATCTGTCAGCTTACATGAAAAAAGCATGGTTGGCAAAGAATCAAAATCACAAAGATTGGAAATTTAAAATCTATGATAGATTCCTACCCTTCCCCCAATTTTATTAGTTTGTCTAGTATTTGACTCTATTTATAGCAATCCTTCTAAAAGCTTGACTTCTCAAGTTGGAATGATATTCTGCCTTAATAGGAATAATTATCAAGACCTTTGTATATGAGAGTCCTCTGGGTGACACAGTAGAAGATTTTCTCTTGGAATCAAACAGCCCGTCCAAGTCTGAAATGATATGTATTTTCTGGGCCCTCTGTAATTAGAAATGTGATTGTATAAATGTCTGAAAATCTGTTCTGTTTTAAAGAAATTGGCCTAGAGCCTGTTCTAATCCGGACACAAAATTCACAGAATTTGAAGGTCTCCTTGTCTTGCTACCAGCCAGTGGTATGAGGGTGGGCTGATTCAGCAGTTGAGAGAATGGTGATTCTAGCTGACAGGAGCAGTCCTCCAGGAAATGTCAGGTTGACCCTACTGCTTAGAAAATCAAAGCACAGAGGTGATGAAAAAGGACACAGGGACAGAAATATTTAAAAGGCCTTATTATTTCTGCTGGGGAGGGGGGTGCAAGGATATATGGTTGTACAGTGGAGTAGTTGGAGTCCTTTAGCCACTTCAAAGCTGTGCTTTGTACCAAACGTAATGTCCAAACATGTTGACTGAAGCACAGAATCGGATATTACTGATTCTTAATACTATATTTCAGCCTAAAGAAATTGGCTCTTTGTTTTTACCATGTTATTGCTTATTCATAATCAATACCTTCTAATTAATTCTAAAACATTCTTTTTAAAGCAAGCAGGTGCTCGCTATTTTCTATTTAGACATCTGAGGTTCATTTTGGTCCAATTTCTTGAAGCTCGTAAATGATTTTTGCTGGATTTGGAGAATGCAAAGTTGTTAGCATTTGATCTTTGAATGTGATGCATCCATTCGAAGGTCAGTGTTGAAAAGTCAGAAAATTGCTTTTAATTTTATATAATTTGTGGTTTATTTTTGAAAGTCACAGAATTTCACATTCTAAGACTATTTCCTGGAGATTGTTCCAAAAAAGGCCACTGGCTTTTAAAGGAAGATGAATATATTTTGTTGTTGTTATTGAATTTCCAAACAAAAGAAGCTTGAAACTTGCCATTTATTACTAAGAAAGTAGAGGTAATTATTATAGTTGCTGATGTCTTTGTTCAAAACCCTTTCCCTGCTGATTATCATATTGTTTAAAAGTCTTAGGTAACTATCCTTACTAAGGAGAAAGGGGACAGTAAAATGCCATGTCCCTGAATCACTCCTTTCTGTTCCCCAAACATAGCCAACTTAAGGAAACAATGAGAGCAAGCCTGGGCTGGAATGTCCAGACATTTTTTATCTTGAAGGACACTGGCTTTTTCTTTTTCTTTCTTTTTTTTTTTTTTTGAGGCAAGTAGAAATTAGAAGTTTATTAAAGGACAGCAGAAAAGACTTCTCCTGGAGGAAGAAGGGGACCCAAGAGGTGGAATCCTGGCTTTTTCTTACGCACACTGGGAATTAGGGCAAGTTAGTGTTATGTGTAGAAAGCTATTCTCCTGCATGTATGCAGCAACAGTTGCTCCTTGGGATGCTGGTCATACAAACAAACTAGGCAAGTTAATGCTGATAAAGTCACTGCTTATGCAGCCTGAGATATGAAACCCCTCTCTCAGTGGAGTAGGCATGAAACTGAGGACACTGTGGAAAGGACATGTGTCACTCATCTGGCCAGCTGCCACTGGAAAGCAATAATTGGTGAGTAAAAGCACAACAATAACAACAACAAAAAATGTTTCGACTCAGTCTTTACTCTTTTCCCCTGTAACACCAGTGTATTTCACAACTCTCTCCAAGTTGGTGCATTAAAATTATACATAATAGTGTGATACACTGTGATATATTCGTACGTGCACATAACATAATGGGTCAAATTTGTCCCCCATTACCTCTCTGTTTCTTTCTTCTTCTTTCCTTACTATTCCCCCTCCCTCTATTCTACTGGTCTCCCTTCTTTGTGATTTCACCCCCACTTTTTTTCTCGTTAGCTTCCACATATGAGAGAAAATGTATCACTTTCTGAGTTTGGCTTATTTTGCTTAAATATAATGCTCTTCAGTTCCATCCATTTTCTTGACAATGACATAATTTCTTTCTTCTTTATGGTTGAATACAACTCCATTGTATATATACACCAGGTTTTCTTTATCCATTCATTTGTTGATAAATACTTAGGCTGGTTCCATAGCTTGTTGTTGTGAATTGTGCTGCTATAAACATGGGTATCCATGTATGCTATAGTATATTGACTTTAAATCTTTTGGGTAAATACCAAGGAGTGGTATAGTTGGGTCATATGGTGGTTCCATGCCCAGTCTTTGGAGGAACCTCTATTGATTTCCATAGTGGTTGCACTAATTTACAATCCCACCCACAGTAGCGTTCCTTCCCTGATCTCCTTGTCAGAATTTATTATTATTTGTATTCTTGATAACTGCCATTCTAACTGGAGTGAAATGAAATCTCAGTGTAGTTTGATTTGCTTTTTTTTTCTATGAATTAGGATCTGGCAAAGTTGAAAAAAGTTGACTAAAAGAAAGGAGACAAAATATTTGTAAATATTTATGAAGTGGGCTATGTAATCTCTCAGTTGTTTTAATACATTGGTTTAGAAATTTGATCTCTTACTTTGGTTTTCTTTTCCTGATTTTTTTTTGCATATTTCTAGAAATAAATCATGATTTATTGAACTAAAACTGAAACTAGAATTCTGCTAGCATCCCTAATCTCCCTGAATTGTTTGGCTGAGTAATCATATCATCAGACTAATAGTTGAAGTCATTAAAGCAGATAAAGCATTTGTGAATAAGTATTTTTGTAGATGTAAACCTGGGTGATATAGGGAGAAAGAGACCATTGGAATAATGGTAGCCTTAAAATATAGTTAAACATTAATTATTTACATTCTTAAAAAAGCAAAGATAATTCAAGAGATATTTCAGAAATAACCATACATTTTATTCACATGCTTTTGTGTTGTTTTAGGGAAGATTTCATCTATAATTAAAAGTTTAAGGTGAATACCGAAATACATTTACATTCTCTGAATTTCCACCAATTAATGATGGTGAGGTCATCCAGAAATACTCTGGGTGTTGCAGTTCAATCAGTCTAGAAACAAACTTTTTATTGCAGTAAATTTACTAAGAAAACATAACTACCAATTGAGAAAACTCTTCAAGCAGAAAAAAAAATTCAAATAGCATTATAGCTACTAAATAATAAAAAGGTGCAAAACTCCCTGTCAGAGGGTCTTTGCAACATAGACTGGTAATATTGCAATATAGGGTGGTGACATAGAGTGGTAATTATCTCAATGTATATATACAATACTTGCTAAATTAAGTCATGGAGATTCCCAAACTATGTAATATGAAATCTATTGTAGTTGTGTTGAGAAAAGATGAAACTATGTTGGAAGGTTACTGCTAACCTTCCTCAAGGTCATGCAGAGGATGTGCAAGGCCCCCCAAAATTGTCTTTTTGTGGGACTCTTTCTATATAAACCCTTTAACTTAAAAAGTGTCACGAAGGTCGTGGACCTATACAAGGTATATAAGTTACAATAAAGCTTCAGAATAATGGATAAAGAGAAACCTACTTACATACACATTTGTTTATTGTTCAGTCATTGCATGGAAAAAATTAGCTAATAGCCAGCACTGTATCTTCTTGTTCATTGTCAAATGCTTGATTCTCCTGGCTACTTTTCTCTTTCACAGTGAGAGAAACAAGTTAAGAATGCTGTTATTATTCATACTGCCATGGCTCTTCAGATTCCATTTGTATTGAAACAATATATATCTTTTTGCCTCTGCAGTTGTCTAATACCATTTATTTAACACTGGTTTAATCATTACTCATGAGATTCATGTATCATTCATCATGCCACCCTTGAATACAGGTTTCCAATGACTGTCTCAGAGGTTGTTATAATGCTTTGTTGATGATGACCACAAATGCAAATCTCATCCAGCACATGCATGGAAATGTGAGTGGATGGTAGCCAGTGCATTCCCTAAACAGGATCTTTTTCTTTTTTTTTTTTTTAATTTTTTATTGTTGGTTGTTCAAAACATTACATAGTTCTTGACATATCATATTTCACACTTTGATTCAAGTGGGTTATGAACTCCCATTTTTACCCCGTATACAGATTGCAGAATCATATCAGTTACACATCCATTGATTTACATGTTAAACAGGATCTTTTTCAATGTTGACGGTACTTCTACCTTTCTATACTTCACCAGTGAGGAAGACGGGTGAGGAACCCACGGAAGATAATAATTAGATAATAATTAGAAAGACATGCATCTTCCGTGGTCCTATTTGCATCAAAAATGTTCATCACTTGTCCAGTATGGCTTAAGACCAGCCTGGCTATGTTACAACATCAACATGATATAAGGCAAGAGAGTACATGCATCTGAAGAGTCACCAGACAAAGGAGAGCAAAGATCATGAAGCTCAAGTGAGATAGGCAAGGCCATCCCTAGAAAACGGCCTGATACATGGTGTGGGAGCTGTGGAGGAAGTACACGGACAGCCCTGAATAGAGGACAACTGCTCCACCTGCTTGCTTGGAAGTATATGTTAGGTATGGAAACACAGTTGATGAGCTGTTATACTAGCCCCCGTGTGTGGCTCAAGCCCAGGGAACAACAAAGCCCCAAGCTTGTCCTGTGCTATTTAAAAATTGAGAGACACCCCAAATCATCATGCCAGTCCCATTCCAGAGAACCCATCTCATTCATTTTTTTCATAGTTCTATGAAAATGGAAGAACCTCTTTTGATTTCCATAGTGGTTGCACTAATTTACAATCCCACCCGCAGTAGTGTTCCTTCCCCCATCTCCTTGCCAGCATTTATTATCATTTGTATTCTTGATGACTACCATTCTAAGTGGAGTAAAATGAAATCTCAGTGTAGTTTTGATTTGCTTTTGTTGGATTGCTAAAGATTAACTTAAGTCTCTGTAGTACTTTATTATTATTTTCTTTTTAATATATTAGAATCTGGAAAAGTTGAAAAAAAAAAGACTAAGAGTTCTGGCCAGTAGAACTCTTCTGGAGGTTCTTTGGGGCATCTGGTATACCCAAAGGATATGAGGTAGAGGGGTAGAGGCTTAGTGATTCTCTGTAGAGGAGAAATGAGATAAGGGTCCTGATGTGGTCTGAGGCCTTTTTTCCAGGTAGATTGCTGGAGTGGGAGGGATTGTCTCAGTCACAAGGGAAACTTAGAAAATTTCTTGGAAGGTATTGGAAGGCATTGTGCCCCCAAGATGCAGGCTTGGGACAGGGGTCCTACTTGCCTGGGGTCTATGGGAAGTTTTTCATTTCCTCTCAGCTTCTCTGTTGTTCATCTCACTAACAATTGTCTCACACAGTCTTGGCAGTTTATTCTTATGCTGCTGCTATTATTACTAAGGTTTCCTCCTTGATGTCCAGCAGTAGGTGACCTTTAGATATGTGCCTTTGGGATCTTTCTACAACAGAAGTGAGGAAGACTAAGTTCAAGAGCAAGTTGCCACATTAAATCACTAACATAAATTCATAAGCATTAACATTATGTGTGATAGTGCACCTCCATTTCAGAATGGTGGTCTGAGCTCTGAGGATAAACTTTTAGTTCATGGACTCTTAACACAGAGAAACATTGATGGAAGTTGGGGCTATTTTTATTGCTTACTGTGTTTTCATTTAAATTGATAAAAGTGGAGGAACATGTCACTTCAGTACAAAAAAAATGAATATATGAGTTTTGCGGGAGCTTAGGAATCACAAGTTATGACTGGTAATGTAAATCTATTTTTAAGTGTCTAGTTCCATTCAAGGAACAATGAAAAGTGGTGGATATCTCTTTGTCTTTTTGTACTTAGAAGAAACAGATATGAAAAAAATAGTATCCTAAAGCCATAGATCAAGCAGCTAGTTTAAGAATTTTAGAATGATAATAATTAGAAAGACATGCATCTTTTGTGAAAAAAGGTAATTCTTTTTATTTCTGTGGTGTTGCTATGGAGAAAAGATCTGGTAACTCTTTATTCCTGCTCTGAAGCATAGATGAATTCCAGACTTCAATTTAACTTTAATCTGATTTGTTTTGCTTTTGTGTTTTCCTCCTTTACCCTCTCCACTCCCCCGGCCCCCCACCCTTCTTTTCTCCTCCTCCTTCTTCTTCCTTGTGGTACTCTTCAAAATCCTGTTGAAATCCTATTGTGTCTAAATAGTTTACTTCCTTCTGAAGTTGTTATTTAAATTTGCTTTACAGTAAAATGGACTGTCTCCCCAAATAGGGACTCCTGGGGAAACCATTTGTTCTAAGAGAAGTAGGTGTTTCAGCTGAAACAATGAGTTTGATGCAAGCTTTGTCCACAATTTAAAAATCTTTGGGAAATAATAAATAATCTTTCTTTATTTTAGGGGTGATTCATTGCTGCCCTCTTTGCTTATTCTTATGTAAGTGCTGTAGAAATAAAAGCTACTGCTATGTAGCTGTTATAAAGTGTAACGCAGATTCATATTAGTCACTAAGGAAGGAGTTCCAAGAGAGATTAAATGAAAAAAGCAATTAGATACTGCTTATTTAAATTTAAAGAGGAAATATAGGAATGCATATGCATTCCCCCCCCCCCAAGGATGCAAAAGAAAACTGTTAACTGCAGTTCTTACGGAAGAAGTGTGAGGTTGGGATAAACAGCTTAATACAGCTTAATATTCATTTAACATCTTTTTGCATCATTTTAATCTCCTTATTTGTTCTTTCATATGATAAGCAAAATTTTCAAGTGGTCTTCTTAATTTCCGAACTGCTCCGTAAACATGCCCAGTAACATCGCCAAGTCTGTGAATATGATGTGTCTTTTACTCTTGTGATTTTATGATGTGATATGGTACAGTTTACTTTATGAGAAATGATCCAGGGGTCCCTGACCCAATTACAGGCGCCCTTTATAGGCAGATGATTTTCTCTGGTCAAAAAAGACAATGATGAAATCAAAGACTCAGAGCATGACATGGACTGGGTGTGTCCCTGCTGGCTTGCAGATGGAGAGGACACCATGTTCAGGAGTCCATGTTCAGCACCTAGAAGCTGAGAACATTTCCCAGATGACAGGCAGCAAGGAAATGGGGCCCTCTATCCTATAAACTGCTGGGAATTGAATTCTGCAAACAGTGAGCTTGGGGACTGACCCCTTTGTTTCAGCTTTGGGCTAACCTGAGTAGAGAAACCAGCATACCATACTGAATTTCTCACCTATAGAACTGTGAGCTAATAAATGAGTGGGGCTTAATGTCACTAAGTTTGTGAAAATTTGTTACACAGCAAAAGAAAAGTAATACTGTTTTTCAGTAATATTTGTATTTAAGAAAATGAACAATTACAGTAGGGATTATCCAGGCAGTGAGATTATGGGTTTTGTTCCTTCTTAATATGTTTAAATTAAATAAAAAACTTAATAAATGTAATTTAAAAGAAAACAAGGAGAACTTACAATAAGAAGATGCACTCTGCCAAAGTTAAACGTAAAGTTACTGTATCTAAAGGGAATAATATTTTCTCATTGATTTCCATTTTATATTTTCATTTATTCATTACTGTCTTATCCTAGCAAAAAATATTTTGTAACATTATAAATTAGCAATGCATTTTCAAGAGAGAAAATTCGCTTGAACCAAATGTCCCCATTTGAATACTTTTGGCAAGGGAAGTGACTAAATAAACTGTTTATTTCAGGACCTAGTATGGGAACAGACCCATGTCTGTTTAGTTTGCTTCCATCTACCCAGTAAATCCAGCACCTCCCTCAGGTCTTGGCATATAATCTGTGCTCAGTGTTTATCTGTCAACTAAAACAAATGAATGTGTTTACCGTTAGTGTTGCTTTTGAAAGACTTTATAAGTTTTCTTCTATTCAGAGTCTCTTCTACACATTTGGTTTCCCACTTAAGAACAAATAAACTCCTTTTTCTGCATATCTGTATTCTTTAAGTCCAAACACCTACACCTTCCACAGCTTAGTGTCCTTCTCACTGTGTCCTGGACATTTATGGTGTCTGCTATCTTGTAAATTTTTGTGCCCCATCCTTGCAAATTACCATATTGGAACCTCACACCCAGCATGATTGTGTTAGGAGGTGGGGACCTTAGGGAGGTGATTAGAGAGCTCCGCCCACTTGGAGCACTCTTGATCCTTCTACCCTGTGAGGACTCAGTGGGAAGGTACTATCTATGACATAGAAAGTGGAGCCCTCAGGGTTGGGTTTGTAGCTCAGTGGTAGAGCAGTTGCCTAGCATGTGTGAGGCACTGGGTTCGAATCTCAGCACTGCATATGAATAAAATAAAGGTACATTGAAAACCAATATATATATATATAAAGAACAACAACAACAACAAAAGTGGAGCCCTTACCAGACACTGAATTGCTGGCACCACAACCTTGGACTTCCCAGCTACCAGAACTGTGAGGAATTAATTACTGTTGTGTATGAGATAGCTGGTATATTTTGTTATAGATGCTGAAAGGCTAACAATAATTTACAGAGTCAAGTTACAGTATCTCCATTTAATGATCTTGGGTGATTATTTTTGCAAATAATTTCTATAAGACTGAGGATTTATTTTTCTCTCAGATTGTTCTCTCTTGCTTTGCTATTCTAAGTTTAAATTTTCTTTAAAGGGAATTCTAAGCTCTTCTACGTTTGTCAAAAGATAGGGAGTTTCTAGATGGCAAAAACTGTTATTCTTGTGTTTATCTGTGTGTTTAGGACAGAATCTGGTGCCTATAGATGCCCAATATATATAACAAATGTTAATAAAAATGGATCTCTGTATTGGGGAAATGTTTCTTACAGGTAAAAATTCCCTGTTGCTATTAAGCAATTCAGGCATAGTTTTATTTAATCTCTGAAAATTCCAGTACAGTGTACTTAGAAGAATAGTTTCTGACAATAAAACCAGTGATGGAACAAAGAAAAAAGAAATTGAAATAAATATATAATAATAAAAAAAAAAACTCCCAATGTGCGTCATTCTTCCTTTCTCTGGTTAATTTCAGGGGCACTCCCATAGGGTCTCTTTACCATGTATGGATTTAAAATTATTGATTTAAACTTCCTAAGGAATTTGATTTTCTGCATAAGGGTTAATTCACTAGAATACACTGCATTTTCTTGCATGTCATTAGGGTCTTGGAGACACCATTAATAGGCAATGGATCTTAGAGTCACAGCTAATCCTCGTGCTTTCTTAGAACTACAAGTAGTTGCAAACATATAAAGTTTTTCCCTAACAAAGGACATCTTGACCCTGTGCTAAATCTGTATCCATTTCTTTCCCCAACTCTGAGCTCTGAAGGCTCAATTTAGCATCCCCCCCAAAAAAAAAGAAAAATTGGGGCCGTGTTCTTTTCCATTTGTATCTCATTACCAACAATGAAGACTTTAAGAACAGGTTTGTTGGCTGGCAGTTTTGCCATGATATATGACAGAACAGAATACAGACTTTCTTTTTATCATATGTAGGTCTCCAAGTTATTGGTAGGAGTACATATTTTCCAACTGAAACATAAAAATGGGATAGTCATTTTGGATGCTTAGTCAACCAAGGATACAAATCCCTTTGACCTCCCAGGATGCTGAAGATAACCCACAGGTGGCTAGCAAGGTTAATGACAAGAACTGGTGTTTTCTCACTAAAGAATATGCAACCATATTTCATTAGGAATGGTTACTGTCTCCTCAGTGCATTAACTATGCAGCATTAACAACATTTTCATAAATTTAGTAAGCAGCAAGAGGGACACTTCTTATAAGTGCTGGCAAAGGCATTTTTATATTTTATATTCCCCAAGAAGGCTTTTGTGCTCTCCTTTAGGCAAATTCAGTTCTAATACTAGCTTTCTATTCTTGTGTCTTTGCCTCTAGGAGGGAAAGAACCCCAGAGTCCTCATCTTTATAGACCAGGTTAGTTAGAAACGTATGATCAGTGCCTGGATCATATCCAGCCAGCAGATCTTTCTATTTGCCTTGCATGGTGTTTAAAATGGTTTGAACTAGTTGCCAAAAATTAAAAGACAGGAGACCTACATGCAAAAAGAAATCTGAAATTTGGCAACGCTGGGCCAGCTTTGCCATTTGGTAACTGGAAAGAGGTCACAGTCCAGTGGCTCCTGCAATGCACCTTCCCTTTGTAGGAATGAGAAGGAGGCAGGCACTTCCTCTAGGCAGTTAAATTATAAGGATGCCCTGTCAGAAAGGCTGTGGCCCACATGCAATAAATTTTGCCACCACTGCCACCAGCTCCTTGACTCCTGTCTGAGCCCTTCAGGCATTTGAGTCTGTGACCACTGCCAAAGCCTTTGGAGGAAGTTGTTGCCTGCAGCACACATCTTGATGAATGAGGGCTGGCCTAGGGGGTTTTCTTTGATACCTTGCCCACAGAGATGGAGACACAGTGTTTGTTTGACTTAGCTCCTCTTTTTCCTGAGAAGAAATCTGCACGATTGTGCAGGAATTGGATTCAAAGGCTAAGTCTCCATGTCCTCATGGTTCTCCCTGCTTTCCCAACCTCCATATTCCCCCACTCCTACCCCATGCTGATTTGCCACTCCCTCTGTTCATAGCCTATGAGAAGATGTGCCTGAACACAACATAGCAATTTCTCTGTTATGACACAGGGATGTGACTCTGTTAATGTAGAAATTTTGAGGTAGACCTTGTGAGCCATCTTTGGATGAGTAGATCTCTGTTGACAGCTTGCTCTTATTAAACACTGCCCCAAAGTGAACCCTGCAGTCCCTGATAATGGATGATACCAAAGAGTGAAGGAACCCCTCTGTGGCCTTAGCAGACCTGAAAAATAGTTTCTCTATGACTCTCCAAGAACCATAGCTGTTTTGTTTTTTTTTAAAGCATCGAATCTGACAATCATCAAAATCATTTACAAATTTTACCTGTATGTGATGCGACGTAAGGAGTGATAAAATAAAGTTAATATTATACCTATCAGAGAGTGTATAAATTAATTCATAACTAAGCCCAGTTGAGTGATATTTAGGAGTCTGTTTTGGCAGAATGAATTTCAGATTGAGACTGAGTATTGGCCCTGCCACTTTAGTAATCATGTGAACTTGGGAAATCTACTTAACTCAATGGCCCTCACAGGAAATATACCTTAGGTTCTGCATCCATAGATTCAACCAACTATGGAGCAAAAATATTTAGGAAAAAAATTGCATATGGACCTAACATATATGGACTATTTTTGTCATTATTCCCCAAACAACTCAGTAAAATAACAATTTATATAGCATATACATTGTATTAGGTATTATAAGTCATCTAGAGAACATTAAAAGTATGTGGGAGATCCTACTTAGAATAAGTTATACTCCATGTATGTCTAATAGGCCAAAGTACATTCTACTGTCAAGTATATCTAAAAAGAATAAAAAATGTATATGGAAGGATGAGTACAGTATTATTTGCAAATACCACATCATTTCAGATAAGGGACATGAGCATTGTCAGATTTCATATCCACAAGGATGGAGGAGGGAACTGGAATCTTGCCCCATGGATACCAAGTGGGATGACTGCATTTAGATTATAGCATGATGAACAGAACTCAGAGGGGTTAGGATTTCTGGAATCTGTCTCCTCCTCCATTTTACTAGTTGGAACAAATTAACTTCTTGTACCCCATTAAAACAGGAATGAAAATAGTAATTTCCTAATAGGATTCTGTATGATTAAATGAGATAATGCTTGTGTGGTAGGTCTGCAGAATTGTGGGCCATTGGAGAGCCCAGCCTGGTGTAAAAGAAACTATCAAAAATATAGGTTCCCTTCCCTCTTACTGCTTTGAACTTGAAGAATTTTAGCAAATAGGAGAGACTAAAGGTTGCTTTGCCCATAAATATTTAACAAATTGATTTTTACAGTGGAAAGGATATAAATACATGAACATCAAGCTGTTTTGCTGAAGGTGTGACTTCTTAATTGGGGCAGTTTGTGTGGAGAGTTAAAAATAATTTTAGAGTTTGAAGTATCTCAGGATAACGCAATGGTTAAAACAAAAATAAGAAAGTATCTTTAATAATGTGAGTTACTGTCTGTTCCCTTTAGGAATGAGTTCCAGGCTTCAGAAGTCTTTATCTAGACACCCAGATCAAGCAGAATACAAAGGTCACAATGCCAATTTTATCTGTAACTTGTTTTGCAGTGCCAGAGTCTTGGTTTTTAGGAAAAGACTGTGGTTGCTATGGAACTGTTAATAATGATTGCTGCTTGTACCTCAATTCTTCATACTCCCAATCTTCAATATAAAATCAGTTAGATTTGGGCTGTAGGGCAGTCCACAAACTTTTGAGCAGGAATTAACTGGGCTTAGGCATTAGTGTCTTAATGTAGGAAATGACTTTCATTATAACCTTTACCTGCACTGGCAGCTGGACAGTGTCAAAGCAGCTTCTGCTTTCCTGATAGTCAGCTGAACCTCATGAGGTTCAAACTTGACTCTTCTGGGTGGGCACTTCTAAAAGCAGAGACATTTGGGCTTTCATCATAATAGAATATAAAAAAAAATCTGGTTTGTGCAGAACTGGACTTAGCATGTTTCTCTTATTTGAATGTATAAAAAGGAATAGTAATTCAGTCATATGCTAGATTCCTAAGTTAAATGAGGAAAAAATTCCTGTTGAAATATATATCTGCATTTTTAAATAACAAATATTGTGGACAAATGACATTTTTTTGCTATATTTCTGCAAGATTTGTGATCCATGTAATGGATGCTTCTTGCTCTGGAATTATATTTCTAAGATATGGATCTCAGTCTGTATTAATGTATAACTGATGTTTGGGGAAAACTAATTGAGTTCTTGAGCTCCAGGCACATGAAGTTAGGAATGGGTTATTGGATGGGTGGGAAGAAGACATATCTAATTTGGGGACTTTATAGCCTCTTCAGTATGCAAATAATTCAACAATAATACAGAATAAATAGCTTCCATTTCCACAACTGCTGCTCTTTCTAATCCCTACAGTATGTGTTTCCCAACAATTATCTGGCTTAATTCTCTATTTTATTGCTTTAGATTTTAATGCTTTGAATGTGGAACATAGAATAAATGTGATTGTCAGTAAAACTTTAAAAGATGCCAGGGTGCAGTTTTCCAGTGACAAGCAGCTAGTTTATAGGAACAAATGGATAAAAACATTTTTGAAAAGGGGATGTAAACATTACACTAGCTCTGGATCCTCCAACTCCTCCTCTGTAAGAAGCTACAGTAGCTCTTAAAAAGTTAAACAGGCATGCTTTGGGCCCTGCATGAAATTCAGTCTTCTACCCAGTCTATGGCTGTACAGAAGACAAAGGTTTATCTGAGTGAATAAACTGAACCCGTAGTTCGATAAATTCATGTTTGTAGAACTATTTAAGGTATTAAAAGGTCTGGTACAATATAATAATAATGCAGATGGAACTATCAAATCCATCAAGCTACTGCAGTAAATTCAGATGCTATCCAGAGCTGGCAAGGTAATGTCAAGAAAGTTAAACTTGAAGAATGAGAGTTGGATTTCTAAATGAGATCAGGAAAAAAAGAAAGCAGAGTTAATAGGGGAAATCAAGACTGAAACAATCAACATTACAGCAACATTTGGAGGAGGGTTTAAAAATCAATTCTTTCTGCTTGTTGTAAAATTGTTCTGCCAAAAAAGTGACATTGTTATATACCTTTTATTTTTTGGTTTATTTAATCTTCTTTAACACAGCCATTGTTAGTTCACAAATCCAATATGTGGGGTTACATTATTATGAAATAAGACAAAACTGAATGGGTTATACCATCAATACATTTTGCTAATCCTATCCCTTTTATTAAAGACAAAGCATAGTTTGTTATCATTGTCTTGGATTACGTCTATTTGTTAGATTATTTGTAGTGGTATATACTAAAGGTAGGGCATTTGCTCTCTGGGTCCACTATCTTTGAACTATAACTTAACAAAACATTAGCATTTTGTAATTAAAAATAGATAAAGCAATATGTTAGTATAATGTTAGGCAACAATAAAAATTACCCTGTCTGAATGAATGTGTACACATATATAAACATGCTTTAAGAAGTTACAAAACATTAATATTCTGTGAAATTAATATATAAATAAAATATGACCTGGAATGAAATCACTATTATGTACAGAAGAGGAAAAATAGCACTCTTCCCTTCTCAAACCTATAGACTTTAACAGCTTATAAACTAACATCACATTATATGTAGTATAGAGGTTATTTCAAATTTAGAAAACATTAAAGAATAGTATGGTCCAACTTCCTACAAAGACAGTACATATTATTAACTTTTCGAAGATGTATACTTATTTCAATGTTAAAGAGACAACATTCTACTGAACTTCTTCCAAGAAATAGTTGTACTTCCTTTTGATTATTGAGAAAACAATGCAGCTTTAACACAATAAAATATTTGTTGTAGTATTTGAAAATATTAGAAAATAAAATATTGTGAAGTTATAACATGTTATTCCAGGATAAAGAAATATTTTTAGTATTGTTATTTAAAGAGTGAAATAATTAGCTTAATATTGTAAAGATTTCACTTTTAAGCACACATTTTTCCCTCTGTCTTCATTCTCCTTGGCATTCTTTACTTTCCATTTCTCTTATTTCTCAACTTCTTCCTCTTAGTTTTCTTTTCTAACAAGCCTTGCCTTTACTCCATGCTGAATGTCATTAGCTATCATTGTCTTTCAACTTTCCTTCATTTCCAAAAAAACAATGGGTCTTATTAACTGAAAAACTGCCTGAACATTCCCTTCTACCTTTAGTAAATATTTGCTTTTTAAAATATAGCTGTTTTTACCTTACACACGTATGAATATTGTGTATCACCCACTTAAAGATTCGATTCACAGAAAACTGTAGAAATTCACTGGATGACTAATGGCACATGATTCAACAAGCTGATGGAATGACAAAAAATTAATCACATTTCACAACTGGTATTGTAACTGTCCTCTGGTTTTCTCGACTAAGCCAAGTGGATCAGTGTTTTCTCAACTGCTCCATTTCTTCTTCCTGACAATTTTGGAGAAATTCTACAGCAACACAACCTAAGAGCAAATTGAGTGGATCCTCTGTCAGGTTGCTTTGTTGGCCTCATGTACGTACGTTGCCACTGTGTGGCCAGTGGAGACTCCCTGGACAATGACATTAATGAGTGGGCAGTATGGAGATAGGGAGGAGCTGGTTTCCAGGCTCTGTCGCCCATTTAACCTGGGGCACAGGCTGGTGGCCCTGGGCTCCAGGTTTAGGCGGTTTGGTCCACCTGGAGCACAGCTGGATGCACAGGTTCCTCATTCGACTGCTCTATCACCTCTGAGGTCAGCATGTAACCACCTTCATAGCACACCTTCTGTGCCTGTTCCAGGGCCACCGGCTCTTCTTCTTCATCTTCCACGATTGTCAAGTCAATGTTGCTGTCCATCCCAGAGTTATTCCCTCTGAAGGCCCCCTTCTCAGTATCCCCTTCTGTGTTCTTCCCTTCCAGCAGGGAACTGGGGAGGGATGCTTCAGAAAGACCCTCTGCAAGCGAGCCCTCTTCATGGTCATTTGGCATCTGCTCACTGCTTGCCATGTCTTCTGACTTGCTCTCATTTTCTGCAGGGCTTTCTCCCTCTCGGACTTTCTTTCGACCAAAAGTGAGGGGAGAAACCTTGAAGGGGGAACTTTTCCCTGAGGATGTTTTCTGGTGATTGGATGTAAGAGATTTCTTAATCTTCTCTCTCCTCTCTACAGATACGATCTTGGTCCCCAGCTTGTTCATCTTTTTCTCAATGTTCTGGCGAGAAAAGGCTTTCTTGAGGCTATCTACTTTCCTGAGGCTGGATCTTTTTATTTTCTCTGCCCTACTTTCTTCCATCTTTTCCTCTGCACTGTCTTCCAGGGTCTCCTCCTCGTGGGCTAATTCATCATCGGAGGAGAGGTCCACCGTGTGCAAGGTTTCCTCCAGGGACTTGTTCTCATCAGCAAGCTCCTCCTTCCCTTCCACTGGGCTGGGAACCGGCTCTTTCACAAACACACTGGCAGGGATCTCATTTTCTTCCTGAAAAGATGGACAATGTAGATGGACAATGTTAATAGCATATTTCACAAATGGTCCTAAATGGATGTAATGGGTGTGTCTTTTCTGGGGGATAAAAATGTCAGAAAAGTGGTTGTGGCTTTGGTTTTCTGGACTGGGGAGCATTCATTCTAAATTGGGCAAGTCCTTTCCCTTAGGCTGGATAAGGCCAAGGTCTGCCTGTTGGGAATAGCATGAGGACAGCTGGCAAAAGCGCTATCAGTGACAGGCAGCAGGGAAGTGGGCTGTGACTCAGATAGACCAGGAAGCTGCCTAGATAAAAGGAGCTAAAGTAAGTACTGTACTGTGAACCCAGAGGCCCTCTCTTTCCTACCCTCTCTCCAGGTCACAGGGCTCAGCTCCTGCCAAAAACCTATTGCAAAAGCCCTGAAGTTTGAGATGAATGATCAAAGATGGGGGTTGGGGGAGAAAACAGAGAAGTCCTAAAGTGCCAGACACTATGTAAAGTCTTGTTTCGTTCCCTCCCCAGCTAGATGTCAGCAGTGAAGCTCTGCTCAGAAGCACACAGGTGTCTTGCTGATGACATCATTTGAGAGTAAGAGGAGCAAGGGCTCACCTTCTTGAGGCTCCTGCTCATGAAGGTCACGAAGCAATGTGTTTTAGGATAGGCTTTGTGAGAGCTCAGGGGTAGGGGAGATACCAGGGTCATTTTTAGAGTTGTGAGGGATTACACTGACGGGCATTGCATATCAAGTCTCTGTTGCTAAATAGTTTCTTTGGGCAAGAAGCCTTTGGCCCTTATCTCCATCTAATAGTAAGGAGAGAAGTTTGAAAAGCTGCCCACCCTCTTCCATATTCCCAGAACATCCCTCCAGATGGCCTTGCAATAATAGTTCAGGGTACAAAGTCCAAGGACTTGCTGCCAGAGTGCTGGGCAATGGTGCTTCCATGCTCACCAGGGAGGTTGAATCCATATTTTTATGGTTTTCTTTAAATATTAGACAATGAGAGGCCTTCAGCCAGGTGCCATGACATTTTCACTGGAAAGAATGGCACAGGATCGGATGTGTGGCAGAAGGCCCCAGTCTCCGTCTTTGCTGTACTGCTAAATGGCTGTGCAGCTTCAACAAATAACTTAATCTCCTTGAGTCTCAGTTTCTTCCAAATATGAACCAAAAGGATTTGACCTAGATTAGCAGCTTTCAAACTGCACTCCCAGGGGCACCAGGGTTTCTGCAGGAATGTGGGAGGGGGTAAGTCTGCTGAGCCCCTTGCCACCCCTGCTGCCATCAGAGCCTCAAGGTGACCTGATTATATCTTGGGCTGCCCAGTAAAATTTCAGTTTGAAAATGACTGGATTTAGTGGGCTTAAAAGTCTACTTGAGATCTAAACTTCATGCAAAGTTCATGTTAATGGTAAAGACTTCTTTTCTGGCTTTGTAATTTTGAAACATCTATAAAATTGCATTATAATTGAAAATATGCTCTGAGTATGACTATTTTTTAACTTCTTGATATGAAGATTAAGTGAACAAATTTTTGATATCATAGAGAAACTTAAAACTCCTTAACTACTGAAGAGCATAATTACAGTACTCTGAAGAGATACAGGTCTTTGCCTTCCCTTATACACACACTCATATAGTATCCTGTTCATTAATTGGTTAGAAACAAAGGAGAAAGTCCTGGGAGAGGTGAAGAGCAAAAAAGTCTGTTTAAACAGAGACCATGTGAGAGGGAAGTTATTATACATCCTGTTTCCTAACGCTCTCCTCACACCCTCCCATTTTGTATGTCATGGAAAAAGTTAGGTACACAGTGTGAGAAAAAGTGAAGAGGTGAAAGGAGCATGGAGTTACTAGGAGTCATTTGTGACCTGGGCTTTTGCAGATAGCCACTTTTCTCTTGCTTCAAGCTGAGTTGCTTAGCTTTACTGAAAAGCACTCCCCATGAAGGAAGGAATTTTCACCTCTTATTCCCTGCTGTGTCCTCCACACCCAGAGCTCAACAGGGGCTTGTCCAAGAAGTGCTCCTTGGGTAAGGTGGCTTTGTAAGAAGGTCCCTAGGGGGTGGGAGTGCAGATGGCTACACTGTCCTGTGGGGCTTGAGGACTACCAAATAATGGCCTGTCTCTATACCAGTTTGCTGGATGCTGGTGTCCCTGGAAAATGAGGAGAAAACAAGGCAGGGCAATGGTTTCCCTTTTAAAAGGAAGGATTTTATTCTCTGTGGGTGAGTATTACTGAAAGCAGGGAGACAACAGAAATAGCTAGGGCTCTGATGCTTAGTCCAGAAGTGAAATTTCTTCTGGGGTTTGACAAGAGGGTTGGGAAGGTTTGACAGATGTTGCTTGCAGGAAAGGAAGAAACCAAGAGTTCAGTGAAATGTTATTAAAAGTTCTCAGGGAGGAAAGCAAAAACTCAGGCAGAAAACTGTTAAAAATAAGCATTGGTTATCAGAGAAGTGGTACATTTTATATAGCATAATCTTTCAGGGTAATCAAAAGTCATAAATTGGATAACTTCCCTTTCTTTAACCCTAACTAAAGGTAGGTATATTAATTGTACTTCTAAAAGAATTAAACTACTATTATTTCAGTTTTCCTTAAATTAAGTTTTAGTATTAACCAAACATAGTTTCTGTAAGATCTTAAGACTCTTTTGTCTCTATTTTCACCTATCCTCTGAGGATAGCTTTGAGGAAAATGTTTTAGAAGGTGAATCAGAAGAGATCATTGGTAGATACAGGCTGAATCTGTGGGGTGGGAGCAGGTGTGGAGGGAAGGTGGAAACCCAGTTGAACTCTTTTGTAAAATGCCAGGGAAATTTATACAAGAACTCTTTTGATGCCAACTATGGAAATTAACCCAGCAGGAACAGAGATAATCCAGAATGAGCTGGATGTGTCTTTGAGTGAGATACATCTTCTTGGCTAACTGCTATGCTTCTGCTGTCATTTTAATTACTTGAGCAGTATTTTATGTTCTGTCTACTGGACAGTGTTTATTTTGTGGCTTCTTACGGCATCCACTCTGGAGGCAAACTCTTTTCACACAGAAATTTGTAAATGTGCAAGCACATGTAGGTCTTCCCTTTCCATGATGTTTGTTTCAATATACAAAAACAAAACAAAACAAAACAAAAACTGATACTTTTCAAAGTCTGTTCTTTTGAAAGACATATGCATGGTGTTTGACCATGAAGTATCTGCTATGGGATAGAAACTCGAGTTGAACTTCAGATGATGAATCCTCCATAACTGCCCCCTCCCTGAGATGCCTAGACTCACCATGTGCCTGGGCATGCAATCCTCTCGCACACACCTCATGGGAACACTTGATATTTCACATACTTACAGGTGAGATGACTGACTCTTCTGCCTTCAGCTTCCTGTTGTAATGTTTTTGATTTGCTTTCTCTTACAGATTCTAAGACTGACAGCTATTTCAAGGGAGAGGACCAAGTAAGTACACATCCCTAACTGTCACTACTTACTTATGCTAGTTAACCATCTGTCTACTTAAGGGTTGTGACTCCTTAAAATGGCATTAAGAATCCTTGTGGGCCGCTTTGCTTCCTTGGGCAGTTCTACCCACTAGGAGCCCCAAGGAGAAGCTGGTTATTTGTCCTTTGTTTTCAAAAAGGTCCTCAGCCTGGACTGATGCAGGTGTTTGTGATTCTGACCTTTCACAAGGACCCTGAGGAGGTTTTCAAAGGAAGGGAGAATTAAACAGCACACTTCAAACATATATGATGGATATGCTGGCAGCATAAAAAAGAGAAAAGGAGTGGAAAGAACTCTTGAGAATTGGCATTTTTCCTTGCAGTCTGGCTTGTTGGCTATTTATATTGATTCTTGTGAACCAGTCGTCCAGTCTTGCATGTAAATACAATGCAGAGAAACTTGCCAACCTGCTGGGCACTTCTTGAGTTGAAGCTCATGGAAGTGAATCTTTGTGCCTATGCAGGCATGCACGCTTTTAAAACGAGGAGAATCCATGACCAGCCTTAGAGAAAGAAATCAACCCTAAGTCATTTAAAAGCCTGAATAAGGAGAGAGAAGCCAGCAGTTTGCTTTCCTGTCACTAAATAATCATTCTTGACATTAGACAAAGATAACAAAGGATGTCATACTCCTACAGGGATGTAGTGGCATCCCAGAGAGATATGAAACCATAAATTTGTGTCCATGGAATATTTTATCCAATAATTTCTAACTAGTAGTTATTAAAATGGAACTATGCCCACCTGACATTGTGATTTATAGGTCTCCTACACATTGATGGTTTTCTCCGATTTGTGTTTCTGAGGTATAGATTGCCAAGCGGATAAAGCCATTGATTAGAACTGCACCCCTAGGGCAGCTGTCGGTGGAATCAGCAAGTCATAAGAATAAAATGCATTAGTTATAATCCCTGCGCAGTCTTTTGCATTCTGGAGGATTTAAAAGTTTCATTATTTTTCAGTGTTATCAAGGGTTTCATTTTTTTTTTTTTTTTTTTGGGAGCACACTGGTTAGGTGTTCTTAGTTATTCATAAAAGACACAAAACAAAACAAAACAAAATAAAAAAAAATCACACTGAATTATTTAAAAGCTGATATAGAAAACCCAGTTTTGAACTTTACCACCATGGGATTATAGTGTTTGTTTTTACTCATTTCACAATTCCACTCTGTAATTTCTATTATTAACAAAATGAAACATTGCTAGTGACTTGGTTTCTTAGGGCCTCTGCTTCTTTGATATCAAATGAATTTAAACTAAATGATTATTAAGGTGCTTTCCAGCTCTAAAATATTTGATTGTGTGATATTAACCTAAACCCTACAAAACAGAATTGTAGAAATGATTCCATGATGTACTCATGCCAAATGTGTTTTGCTTCATGGCAAGAATCAAAACTGCAGGAACTGAGTTGTATGGGAGAACTTTTTTTTTTCATTCATTAAATTCCAACAAATACAAATTACAAAAAGTGGAAAGGGCAACATTTACTTGGAAGGCTTACACATGACAAAGAAGCTACTTTTTTTTTCTTTACATATAGGAGAAGGTAATGATTTTTTGAAGATGAATCAACAGTAATCAGTTATTCATTTAAAGTGCCGGGGGCAGTGCTGTTATTCAATAAATGTAATAACAACAAGAAGAACTAGTATTTTGTTATTTTATAAACTAAAAGGGCATTGCTGTGTAACATATCAAAACCAATATCTCATTATAGGAATGTTAATCAATGTGATAGAAACATGGCAAGTTGTTGTAGAAAGGTATCTTTGATTATCTGTATTTCTATTTCTTCCAAGTTTGTACTAACTCAACGGTTTTTAGAGCAGTGTCTTTGGATAAAGTACAATCTTTTTTTAAAAAAAAAATCAATTTTAAAACAGTCCTAAGATATTAAGCTTTTAGCACTTTTCTAAAATTCTGATCTCATCTAAGGAACCAAATGATTAATATTTGAGCACATTTATAGGCTCAATTCTCCAGAAATGTATCCACTGCAAATATCTAACCTTTCTATTTTTTTTCACCCAATTTCACAATTTTATGTGGAGGAAAGTGTAAGCTGTCCATGAGTACTCTCATTTTGTTCACTGGATTCAAAATTATTCCCCAACTGCTTTTTCAAATAGTCATTACTAGAACCTTAAGAGGACATAAGTGGACACCGTGCCCTCAGGGCCAGTTACTTGTGAAATTCTAGCCTCTTCAACCAACAGAGAAAATTTCCTCTTAACTGTAAATCCACTGATTTTTCTGTACAAATTGTATTTTTTTTTAGTCAAAGATAGGTAGGCATGCTTATAGGCAAAGTCTTAGTCTTTGTCTATCTATAACACTTGCTTTTTGATTATTAATGCCTATGTTTTTTATTTTATTAATGCTGGGTCATGTCACAGTATTTTGAATTCAAACATTGATTTTGAGCTGTTGAAAAAAACTTTAAAAAGGAAAGATGCTGAGTTTAATGAGGACTTAAAAATTTATTTAATTGCTCAAAGGGAGTTGATTGTTTCTCCGGTTTTAGATACTACTGGTAATAATTTGAAGTAATTGCTAAGAAATTAGATGCTTAACAGCTACAGCGATGTTGTAAAGTTCAGCACAGATTTCAATAAATAAATGACACGTTTTAAGTAGCACAGATTAAGAACAAAGTTTGAAATGAAATAAAGCAAATATTTTAGTGTCTAGTCAACCAACCAACCAACCAACCAATATACATCTGTAGATTTTGGAGAAATGACAAGACTTCACAAACTGGAAACATAATATTTGCAATATTCCAATACTAATAATGTCCAGGGGAGCAGATTTTCTTTTTTGCATTCTCTTATTTTTACATAATTTTGTCTTGAACAAGAAAACCAATAGATTGAGTAAGGGAAAGTCCAGCATAGTGTTTAAGTGGATACTGAAAATGAGAAACTATGTAAAGATACAAGTGGCATCTGCTACACTACCTAATCTCCACTTTTCCTGCAGGTCTAGGACACATTCCCCTTCTGCTACATTGTGTAGATGCTGCTGATACTAGAAGGGTCTACTTAGAGAAGGTCTTTTGGGCAGATTACTATACTTCCTTGGCAACATGACATAATGCTGATTTCAACATGATGGTAGGCATACCATGCATGTGTGTGTGTGTGTGTGTATAAGCTTCAACTCAAAAGGCATCTGCACAGCTGTTTTAAGATCCTGGGAAGGGTGGGGTTAGTTTTGATCCAAGAGCCATAGTTCTAACCAAGTATAAGTGTGGCCTCCTGTCTGAGCAAATGCATTTCAGATCCACTCAGTAATAGCGTCTTATTCATTGAGCACTTACATCACTGTTTAAAATGTTATTTCCTTATTCATCACCTTACAAAAGAAAGATGAGAAAGAAAGTACCAGTGTCTAAGAACATATACATATATTCTGGGGTCAAATAGATGTGAGTTTGAATCCTAGCTTCACCATTTGTTTACTAAGTAACTTCAGACAAGAAGTAAACACCTCTGACTCTCAGCATTCTTATCTCTAAATTGGGGATACTTGAAATAATGCCCAGAAAGATGCTTAGCAGTATATGCAGGGCTTGTTGAATGCTCAAATATAATTTTTCTGATATTAATATTTTCAGTGTATAGATGAAGAAACAGGCTTGGAGAAGATATAAATATGTCAAAGATCAAATATTTGTAAGTGATGAAACTAGGATTTGTACCAGTTTGATTCTAAAAATTACCTTTTCAACCATTGTACTGGACTGCTTTCTAACACATATGATTGCTGTCCCTTGGCATCCTTGCTACCCTACTGAAACTCCAGCTTCAAGAAAGAACAAGAGAAAAAGCAATCTTCCCACTGGGAACGGTAGTTGCATTTGTTTCTCCAAATCATCCTCTTGCAATGCCTTGAGACTTGTGATTTCTCATATCCCTTAGGCCAATAAAGGACCCTACACAGCTTAAGAAAAGGCCAGTTACTTGCTTCTAGTTCCATGACTCCTCAAATACTCTTCAAAAATATCCCTGGGGTTGCTTGCAAGAGGGACCCAGAACGGAGTCTGAGCAGATTGTTTTAGATTCTCTTAGCTTCCATTTGGTCTTGAGCACACTGCCTCCCCCACACACACACACTTTTTTTTTTTTTTTTAATCTTTTCTCACTATGTGGAGAATCCTACTGTTTCTGGTTGCAATTTTACACCTGTCAGTCCAATGTGACAAAACAGGTGACCATGTCAGGCCCTCATCAACAGCACGTGCCTTTTAGTTACCCAACAGTATATATATTTTTAACATCAGTTTCACAATTCTCTTGAACTTCTAGTCACATTACTCCCTCCTTATTCCCCCCAACACAAACATTTGCAGAATTCTGTGTATAAACAAAACAAAAACCAATCCCAATAAATTGTGCTTTTCCTTTACTAGATAAATACTTTCTCCCATTCCTTAACTGAGGAATGAAATGCAAGATAATATCCCTCATTCATAATGAAAAGGGGGGTGGATTTCCTTTGGTGACAGAGTTAAATAGGACTGTACATGTTTGATTTTGTTTAGAGATCACTATTTAATTTAGGAATGGCTTAAGACCTGAGATTTCTACTATCTTTTACACTAATAAAGTGAGGATCTCATAGGCTTACCGTATCTCTTTTCAGTTTATCTGGTATGTGAAAATCTATTGCATTTGTATCAAAAGCTGAAAAGTTTCTTGACTGTGAAAGCCTTCAAGGTGCAGGAGAGCATCAGCTGCCTAAACTTTTATAACATTCAAGTGTAATTTTTGAGGAGGACAAAAAAACAACGGAATGAGTCTTTCCTTTTATGGGTATAGGAAGGCTTGGGTTCTAACTTGGCAGAGTAGATTCATTCAGAAAAAGAAGGCTCCCTCGGTTTAAATCTCAATTTCTACATCTTTCTTGGGAGATGAAGGCTTTCCCTGTGTGCCTTTCACAATCAAACTGTTGGTTATAGCCTCTCCCCTCCATGGCTTTGAAATCCTCTCCTATTCACATGGTCACAATGAGACAGCCCTGAGGCAGGATGGCAATCGCTTCCTGGGCTCTGGGCTGGCTGGGTTCCACCAGGCGGAAGGGCTTCCAGCCCTAGGCAGGGCTGCCCTTGGATTCACAAATGCCCACCACTTGGCAGAACAATGGCCCTACGCAATCTCCCTGTCCCCAAATAGCCTCTTGCTACATTAACTGCATCATTGATGCATTAAAAAAAATTAAGTAGCCTTTTTATTCTAAGGCAACCATTTGAAGGAGAAAATATTCAAGACTAGGCTTTGTGACTGTAACTGATAACACTCCTTTTATTTTACTTTATAGATGTGGTCTCTCTGAGCAATGAGAGGCATATCTAGTGTTTGTAAAGAGTTATGCTCTGCATTTTTAGTGCATCATTTGTTAGAAAAAGAACTCAACAAGATTGCTTTGCCCAAAAAAGTCTTTAAAGAACAAGGCTAGTTCAACTCTAATGGAATCAATCAATCACTTGGTTAGTCCCCAAAACACTGGCGGCCTTTGGAAAAGGGGACAGTTGAAATTGTTATGAGTTTCTTGATTTAAACAAAACAAAACAAAAAACTTATGATTACAAAGAGCTAATAAGCAGCCACTGAATTAAGTTGCCCTGTTCAGCTAACAGCTGCTGCCAATGTTCCTAATGCAAAGAGACAAACGAGTTTGACTAGGGTGGGTACATGCACCTGCCTGTCTCCTCAAACTATATGGAATGCATCCAGGTGCTCACTGAAAAATGACCCCACTTTCCCAACCTCAGGGGCATCTACCTTGGTTTTAAGCTGAAACGACTTGGGAAGTTCCCACTCCTGTATGCAGATTTCACATTTGCTGCAGGCAACCCAGGGACAATGCCTCTTGTGTGTGATCCCTGACAGGCAGGACAGATGTAAAAATGGCCATGAGAGCCAGGAGGACTGAGATCATGAATGTTGAAGACCCCCCACCCACGTGTGAGGAGGTGTAGGGGACACTGACCTGGAAGATGAGCACTTTGAAATGGTTGCGTCTGAGGAGTTGAGCGTGGTTATTCTCCAGCCGCTTCACCTGTGCGCACTGTCTCTCCATGCGCTCCTTGACAGCGCGAGTGTGGGCGCTGACCTTTCGAGATTTCTCCAGCAACTTGCTCACGGTGTTGCTGGTAGAGGCCTGGTATTTGGAGAGCTTAGTGAGGTCGTTCTGGATGCCCTTCACTGAGCCCTCCAGGCTGATCTGCCGCTGCTCCATCTTGTGCTGGTTCTCTTGCACGGTGTCCAGCATGTTCACCAGCTTGTCTAGGAGCGTGTGCACCGTGACGGCGTTCACCTTCGAGTTGTCCCGGATAGCCTCCTCCGTGCACCCCAGGTTCAGACTGGGGCTTGGTGTGGAGGAGGGAATC
Source organism: Marmota monax (assembly GCF_021218885.2). Lineage (NCBI taxonomy): Eukaryota > Metazoa > Chordata > Mammalia > Rodentia > Sciuridae > Marmota > Marmota monax. The sequence continues at coordinate 24,633,831 of NW_026692781.1, forward strand.
GGGCTGGGGCTTGGTGGCTTCTCTTGGCTCATGTCAGAACTCGGGTGCTGGAACTTTTCCGCTTGTGCAGCATCCTCTCCCATGGTTGGACAGATGGGAACAATCTCTCCTGCTGGGAGATTCTTCTTGCTGGGGTGAGAAGGGTGGCGGTGAGGGTGCAGAAAGAGGCCCTCTGGCTTAAGCTCTGAGCACCGCTCTTCAGGCTGGCAGAGGTTCAGACAGGCAACAACTGGCTAAGCTGATCAGGGGAACTGCATTCCAGCTGCTCTTAAAGGTCCTACTCCACCCAGTGGGAGGCGAAGGTTACAGAACTGAGAACCACTCAGAGTTCAGAAGCATGCACACACTTCCTTACCACGTTCTCCACTGCACACAGCACTTTGGTGCAGGTTTTGCTTTTCTTTCCTATTCCTCTTCCCCTTTTAAAATAAGTTCAATGCCATATTTCAATCATGACTTCATCTAGAGGCGGAGAAAAACATGCTAAGTTGGCCCAGCTCCACAGCCTCCAATTGGCTAAAGCTAGTAAACTTTTCTCTGGCTGCTACGCTACAGAGACTGTTTTTTCTTCCTGGATACGAGTTATTATAACGGAAAGTATTGTTTGCATTTGCCCAAGAACTGACTGATAGGCTGCAGAACACTGGGTGCCCTAGTGGGAGTGGTACAGTTTAAAAAATATGTGCAGCCAAGTTTGTGTTGTAAATTTCTCATTTGCAGAGAAGTGGAAGTTCTGATAATGACAAGGAAAACAGCCCAGTTCTTCCTTTTATTCTTGCAATCAGGGATGCAGTGGAAGTTGAAAGAGACTGAACTTCAGGGTTGGTAAAATAATCAATATTATGGAGTATTGTCATAGTGTTTTTTGAATGACCACTTTTTTTTTTTTTTTTTGAGAAGCCTTTTGCCCTCCCCAAAGTGGTTCCTTTAAAAAGCTAAATGCTTTTTTGGTTTTACCTAATTTTGAACCCATGGTGAAAGATCTTTTCAAATGCCCATCTCTGCAAGGCATTTATTGACACGTGCCCAGAAGTGTGACTGCAGGCCGGTTGAGCCGGAGTGTTCCTAATGTTTGACATTTCCAAATTCCTGCTCAGTGAAGTGGCACACCTGTTCGCAAACCTAGTCCTCCTTAGCTGAGCCCTAAGGACATGGGGCTTATTTCCTAAAACGACTTTACATGCTTGAATTGGTTTTAAATGTATCCAGTCTTTGAAAGTGGAAGGAAGTTTGTAGCAGGTCTTCTATGAAAAGTTTAGAGAAGAATAAGTGCTAGCCCATATTGGGTCAGGGATTGATAATGGAACAATGCTATTCTTCAATGGCAATATCTGCATGTAAGCCTATCAATCAGCAGGTCATTTGCTGTCTCATTTGTTGAATTTCTATCTTATGTTATCTGTAGCATCCAGGGAATATTTATAAAGCCTGACCCAAGACCCCACCCTTAATGAATATATCTGCTAGTTAGGAAGATGAGTTGAAGACATGTACCGAGGTCCTCAATTTCCTCAGATAACTGATACCCACTTAAAGTGAATACTTAAAAATAGGAATCAAAAAGGTAAGAAGATTTGATGAGACTTTTATCCTTTAAAAAATAAAGCAATTATTAAAATTAATTTAACTTATATTAAAAAATTCAGTTGGTCAGGGGTGTGTTAAATATTAGAACAAAAGTTGAATCAAGTGTTGGTTTCGAGAAGTTAAATTTTCTAACAAAATTATTCAGTATCGCGATACCATGTCCTTCTGCATTTGACTTCTGTGGGCAAATCATAAAAAGTGTCATTATTTCAAAAATATTTGAGGGCTTCATCAATTTTCCAAGAGCCTCTCTTGAATTTTGACATTCAAATCATTTCCTTTTGAAGCACTTATTGTACATCTTCCACGTGGATTTTTTTTATCTTCTTCAAAATGTTAACTATTCCAGCTGCAGATTTTCATTTGTCAGAAGAGTTGCCCATGATTCAAGGGCTTTTCTAACATTACCTTCATCAACTTTATGATTTTCTACACATTTTGCAAGATGATTTCACATTATAATCACTTCACCCTGATTTTGCCTTGATTTGCACAGATTTTGCATTGCATTGTTGGAGATTATATAATCAGCTGGATAAATAGAGATGTTAGGGAGATGGAATGTAAGGTGTGAAAGGAGAGAGGTTCTTTCTTAAGAAGAAGAATTATTTACATGTACACTTATTTATTTTTTAAAATTAATTTTGAATAATGAAACTATAGCAGTAATCTATTGCTGTGTAACAAATCAGCCTGAAACCCAGTGGCTTGAAGTACCAGTCATTTTATTTATTGATGGTTCTGTGGCTGGCTAGGCAAGGCTCAGCTGGAATGGGTCATCTCCACTGGACATGCTCATTCAGCTGTAGTTTGGGGGGATGAATACAAGATTGCCCTATTCACATTTCTGATGCTTCAGCTGAGATAACTAGAATACTGAGTCTTCTCTTTTAGCCTCCAGAAACTCTGTCTGATCCTTTAGAAGGAAGCCAGATTTCTTCATGTGCTGCCTCATATCCTAAGGAAATAGATGCAAAATTTGCAAGCACTCTTAGAAAGGGTAGGCTCTGGAACACTCCCTTGTCACTTCCACCACAGTCTATGGTCCAAGCGGGTCACAGGCCAAGCTCAGATTCAAGCGAATGGGATAGACACCACAAAGTTATGAGGGGAGCAGCAACCTTTCCCATGGCAAAATGGGAAGCAGCATGAGAGAGATTGCTATAGTCATCCTTGGAAACAATCTACCTCAATGCAAATGTTTTCTTTTAGAAGGCTGTTACAGATAAAAATAAAGGCCTTTGGCCACAATTTCCATTCCATATTCCTTTCTCTTTTATTTGAAGTAATTATTTTTGTGAATATGTTGTCCAGCCTAGTAATCATGGGAATTATAAAGAGCTATGGTGTGCAAACCCTCCTGCCCTGTAAAAGACAGCATGTATCATAGTTAGTAATAGATGCAGACTCTAAAGGCAGCAAGAGTTAATATAAGGATAAAGCACACAACCAAAGAAAACGCCATTAATGAATTAGAATTTGAGGTAACTCTATGTATCCAAATTCACCATTTAGTTCTCCTAAATTACATCCTATTTCTGATAGAAATTGGTAACTTTTTTTCTAGAGGAAAAATTTTTAAAATTGAATCTAACAATTACATACTATGAAGTTTCTTGGAAATTAAGTAGCAAAGTTTAGACCTAATACAGTGACAGATAAAGGACTCCTGGAAGTGAAAGTGACTTGTTAAAGAATAATGACTGAAACAACAGAATGCAAGAGGGTGGGGGGAGCTCAATAGCCTTGGGAAATAAGTTTGAGGCACTGGGGATGTAAAGATGAACTTATTTGCTCACCTTTGCAAGATTCTGACTTAATGGCAGGTAGGTAAATAAGGATATATATATGTATATATATATGTATATATATATATATATATATACACACACACACACACACAGGGGTGGCAACTAGAGAGGGGCTCAACTCTGCTGCCGTCCAGGAATGTGAGGGCAGGACAGGTTATATTTGGGAACTTTAATCTTCTAGTTGACCACCAGCTGCCTACTTTTACCTTAGGTGTGCAAGTCACATAAGCATACAGGTTGCTCTAGGAAAATGCCTACTTTGTTACTGGCCAAGGCATTGGTCCCAAGATCTGTATGGTCTTCCATACAAAATACTTAGAAGCTGGGCATGCTGGTGCACACCAGTGATTCCAGTGGCTTGGTAGGCTGAGATAGGAGGATTGCAAGTTCAAGGCTAGCCTCAGCAACTCAGTGAGGCCTTAAGCAATTTAGCAAGACCCCATCTCAAAGAAAATAAATAAATAAATGGAAAGGTCTGGGGATGTGGTTCAGTGATAAAGATCCCCTGGGTTCAACCCCCAGTACCAAAACCAAACAAATAAACAACAACAACAAAACGAAAAATGAAAAACATAAAACAAACAAAAACAACTACTTAGAGAAGTACTACTCACTTATTTGAGGCAGCTTAGTAGCCTCCTTGCTTGGCCCATGCATTGTTGGTGTAATTAATTATGACAATGATTGGAGTCCTGGAATGAGCCAGGAAATGGAAAGTATTTTTTTCCCAGGGGCTAATGAGGCAGAGAAATCTAAGCTGGCTACTCCATGTATCTTTTCCTCTGGATCCCCATATTGGACTTCAAAAAATTTTCAAAGGTTGGGTTGCCTCTTAAGTAGGAAGCAATGTTGGGGTTGGATGAGTGAGTTAACCATATGAGCAGAAAGAAAAAACAACATAATGACATCCACAGTCTCTACGTTTTAGGATAGTTTACGTGCAATAATAGATAACCAGGAATATGCAATTCTTTAAGAATTATTGTTAACAGTCTTTATTTATTCCCTGAACCCCTCTGTCTAATACTTTTTAAACATATTACTATTCTTAAAGCTTAACTTGTAAGATTACATTATAAAACAAAGGGCTTTGTGAAAATATTCTTACTTAAAGAAAAGTCTAATGTGGGGCTAAATACCAAAAATGGTGGGATAAAGGCATGTTACTAAGATAAAATGGATTAGACAGAAAGCAGGGTGGGGTTGAAGGATATCTGACTGCATCTTGGTGAATCAGATGTACCTTGAATCCTGTACCAACTGCGCCCTGCAGTGGGTACAGGCAGAAAGTAGGGGGCAGTTTTTGGAAAATCCTGAAGGTCCTCTCTGTACCTTATCCTTTGCCAATGTAGTGCAGAGTGAAAAAATTATTCACTTTCACTAGGAATATTAATGACGAAAAGCACATGAATACATGACTCTAATCTTTCCCAAAGTCCCCATAATAACCCATCAATGATAACAACAGAGCAAGGTAAAAGGAATTGCTGTCTAAATGTGTGATAAAGCAAAAATAATATAGAATGTTGGCATTTAAGATAGATTTCACCCACTCTCTATGGGCTGTCACTTTAGGAACTCCAAGATTTTCAAAAATTCCAGATGGGCTTGTGTTCTCAAGGCCTTCTCTGGCTCTTTGGTGCACATGATCCCATGTACCATCTTGAACTTCTCCATATCTGCCCAGTTGTGAACCCTGACCTTTCTTTAAGCGTTATACAATCTACTCAAGGTATTCATCCTGAGTGTAGCAGATGTTAATGGAATTTCAGGGTCATAGTTGGGATGATTTCTGACATCTTGCTGGGTCTTCTGTTCCTAGGTGTCTGTCTTGTTTACTCCTTGGTTCTCCCACTAGTTCATGAAGGAAAATCATTCTCAAATACTGAATGTTGCATCTTATCCTCTATCCCAAGAAGATTTTTTTTTTTTTAAACCATGAATGAGTTTTTCCTTTCCTAAGAATTCTGGCACTAGTTAAGATAAATAAATAAACTCTTGTACTTTTTCTTGGTCAACTTCACAGGTAGGAAATCAAATTAGAAAACCATTCATTTATCATTTATTCATTCATTTATCAAATATTGAGTGATTCTTAGGTGTTGGGAAGACAGCATTGAACAAGAGACAAAGTCTCTTATCCTATAGACACATGTTCTAAAAGAAGGGGAGTTGGACACTGATTATAAATAAAAATACAATGCAATGTTGTCAGACAGTGGTAAGTACTGGAAAGAAAAATAAAGTACAGTAAGGGCCCAGAGAGTGTCCAGGGTGCTGTCTTAGATTGGTTGATAAGAGAATTCCTTTTGGACCACAGCCATTTAAGCAGAGATGTTGTAGAAATCCAGATGACAGGAAAGAACTTCTTCTATAGAATTGTAATTTTTTTAACATAGTGAGGGCACACAACTAAAGATTACATTTCCAGCCTCCCTTTGAGGTGTGGACAAATTCTATTCAATGGATGTGAGCAGTGATGTAGACTGTCTTTAAATACTACCCTTCCAGGATCAGATGTATGCTCTTGTTGGGGCTCAGAAAATAATACCCCAAAGTCTGATATTTTGACCTGCTATGAAACCTTAGAACCTACCTCAAAATCAAGGTCCCTCTTATCTTCCCTTGTTTCCACACTCCTATCACAGGGAGGAACTTTGTGCAAAGTTCTCTTTTCTACATGATGGGATCCACCTAAAGAGGAACACACCTTGAGTCTTGCTGAAATTGCATTAACCAGGTAAGACTAAATTCATATCCTATAAGGAGAAAGACTGAAGTCTGTCAATTTATCTGGACAGAACTTTGTTACTGTTATGGTTTAGATGTGGTGCCCCCTTAAAGCTCACATGTGAGACAATACAAGAAGGTTTGGAGGAGAAATTATGGAGTTATAGCCTTAGCCTAATCAGTGAATTAATCCCTTGGGGGATTAACTGAAGTGGTAGGGTGTGGCTGGAAGAGGTAGGAATTGGGGCATGGCTTTCGTGTATATATTTTGTATCTGGAGAGTGGACTCTCTCTCTGCCTCCTGGTCACCATGATGTGAGCTGCTTTCCTCTACTACCCTCTCCCACCATGATGTGCAGGCTCAAACTCGAGCGCCTAGGAATGGAGTCGACCTTCTATGGACTAAGACCTCTGAAACTGTGAGCCCTCAAATAAATTTTTCTTTCTCTATAATTGTGCTGCTAGGGTCCTTTAGTCACAGAAGTGAAAAAGCTGACTAAAATAGTTATCCACCACTGTGCCCTACTTCAGTCCCATAGAGAATCATTTTCAATCTTTGACTCAGGAGCCCATTGAACTTTGTCCCAGGCTGTTGTACATTAGCAAGACCATACAACAATGGTTGTAAGTTCTCCTAAAAACTATTTACTATTCTGCTAAAAATTGTCTATGTTCCCTTTCTCCCTATCCTTGATAAAAAAAAAAAAAAAAAGTGGATATAAGTTTCCTAATAATGTGATGAAGTGGGTGATTTTATTCAATTCTCCCATGTGGCAATTTTTTCCCCTTTTGTACATTACTACATCTACAGGCTTTGCCTCCTATTTCATCTCTTTCATCAGATTATCTCAGCAAATTTTCACCCCTTCACTCCACTGATCACTACCCTATTCCCCCCATACTTCTCTTTGTAGATAGCAAAAGCTTTCTGGTCACTGAAATGGAAACTGCTGAAGATTGAAAATGGCGGCTCTTCCTGTTCTCTGACTTTTGAAGCTCTCTCTCCTTGGTAAACAGAATAAATGATAAGCCAGACATCCCAGGTTCAAATTCAGGAAGGTTATATGACCTTGAACAAATTTTGCCTTTTCTTTCTAGGCCCCAGGTCCTTATCATAAAATGAGGATGATAATAATAATAATAATAATAATAATAATAATAATAATAATTCTTATCTTATTGCTGTGAATTGTTATTAGGAGCAAATGAGCTAATGTTTGTGAACTGTTTGGACCAGTGACTGGAACATGGTAAGCAGCATATGTGTTAAATACATAAGTGAATAAAAACCCTTACTAATCTAATTGTTTAGTTCAGCCTCTTGGCTCTGAAGATGTGATTTCATTTTTTCCCCATAAGTCGTTGACATATTGTGTTGCATATACTATATTAAAAAGTAATACCCCTTCTGCTGTGTCTTTCTGCCTTGCTCATTTACAGAGTAATGTCAAAGAGTACTGTGTAGCACACTTTCAGGGAAATATACAGGGGGGCCTCACCCTTATTTCCAGATAAATCAGTCGATTACTCTAAGTGACTTGCTACGTGCTCAGTGTAGACTTAGAGTTTTAGAAAATATGAAAGAAATATAAATCAAGGTCCTTATCCTGGTGAACTCAAGTCTTTTGGGAAAAGCAAGACTTACGCACAAGAAGCAATTAGAAGACAATACAAGGCAGTACCTAATGAAGTGTTGAAGTTGTCTCTTTTCAGCCTCAGGAAACCCCTTAACATCACAATAACCCTTAGCTTTTGCTTTTCTCATTGCAGAATCCTAAAGCAAACAGGAACTAAGGCAAAAACCTTTAAATTAAAAAAGTAATCTATTAATAATGCTTTTCTAATATTATTGTGCTTTTCTTGTAGTTGTCTCAAGATATTGTTAAGACCTTGAAAAACAATACTTTAAGGAAGTGGGTGGTATTCCACTGTGTTTTTAATATATAAATGGATGCTTGGTGAAGTCTAGGGCTCTGGATAGAATACTAAGGTGAACATATTGATATGGTTCACTTTTTCTTTTCTTACCCGATCTTTTCTACCCTTCCATTTCTTCTTCATGACACCCTTCTATTGTAAATGGATCTTAAATCTCCACTCTGAAGGAAATTCTAGAAATTTTTTGGTCACATGTTTCAGAGTTTACTAAGCCTCATTTTGTTTTGGAAATTTTATTTATTTTTGTTTTTAGATGTACATGGAAGTAGGGTGTATTTTGACATATTATACATACATGAAGTACAACCCTTTCCAATTTTGATCCCATTCTTCTGGTTGTACAAGATATGGAGTTACTCGGATCATGTATTCATATATGAGCTAGTAAGCCTTAGTTTAAAATTGTTAATTTTGAGGTTTATTTTGTGAAGTTGTTCCTTGAAGCATCCTGACAAATGGATGTCTAGGGTCAAACAGTTTTGTCCTCTATTTCAAAAACAAAACAAAACAACAACAACACAAACAAAAACCCCACCAAAATTCAAAGACAACAACAACTTCTAACCCAGTCTTAAAAGGAAATGATATTCTTTTGAAAGCTTTGAGAAGGAAATTCCACAACCATTTTGGTAACCAAGTCTGGTATTTGTCAGGAAGTTCTTCTTCATAGATAATTTAAATCCTTATCGGAGCAATATAAAACCGTTTCCTCTCATTCTGCTCCGTGTTTTGAGTTAATGAACATCCACATAATGGATTTCTATGAATTACCTATTAATCTTCTTTCTGTAATTTCTACATATTCAGGTTAAAATTTAGCATCCCTGAGGAAAGCGAGGCTGTATCTATATAGAACCCTCTGCGACAAATGCTCTTTATCAAAAACATTCTGGCAATGCAGTATGTTTCAGCAATAAAATGTTTTTGCAGGCAAACACTGGGGGTAGCAAGAGCATTTGCTTGGGTGTTGACACTTAGAAAGTACTTGAACCATCTTGAATTATCTCTGAATGCTAAAAATGTGTAGTTCCAAATTCCTCTCTCTCTCTCTGGGCTCACATTTGTTTGCTGCAAAAAACTGTGGCCTTAGGGAAACTATGGCATTATTCCAGTTGAAAAAATGAAACGAGCCAGAAACCCAGGTAACACAAGTAGGTGACAAGAGGAGAAGGGGTAGGGTTTGGCTAGCTGTTCTCAGGTGCTAGTTTTATTAAAACATATTTTTGGTTACTCTTCCTAAACTATTTTGGGCCACTGCACAGACACAATTGTCATATCAGCCCTGATTCATAGCAGACACGATGAGATGTAATAAAACCCAAAAGGAACTCAGTGTCTCTGGGTCTTACTTTCATCATTTATAAAACTAGCATATTTGAGTTCTAAGGCTTTTTCAAGTGAGAACATTTTGTAATTTAATGAATATTTTAATACATTTTTGCAGAGTACTTTTGTTAGTATTGTCTTGAGTTTTCTACCTTAAAAACAATATGGTATTCTTTAGTCACTGCTCACAGCCAAGGCAGTTTTTGAGAGGACTGAGAAATCAAGTGACTTGAACTTGATTTTTCAGGTCTGACTCTCATTATGTGATACTGAGCACTCCAACTTGTGAAGACTGAGTTTCCTCACTTGTAACGTGAAGGTTTTGATGGCATGATCTAATTAAATAATGCAAACATTTATTAGTTATTTCCTGTAATTAAGACCCTTCAATATGACATGGGGGTGAAACTGAGGAAAACTCAAAGATAAAGATGTGGAGAAGCTCTCAATGAAATTCAGGCCTGTGGGCAAGAGGACAGCATTATAAAAGAAAAAAAAGTTTTAGGAGCACAAGAGAGGCAGAGAATGAGTTGCTGAATTTCAAGTATTATGAAAGATGGTGTTCGCCTACAACTGAAGAACCCTTCAAGGAAAGAAATATTCGGTCTGCACTTGAAACACTATAACTGGTGTATGCAGTTCATTGCAGCAGCTACTTAGAACCACAATCTGCTATGGTGATTAGGCATGTCCATTTCTCACTGCTAATTTCACTCCTCTGCAGGGTGTAAGAGAAATGAAAACGTGGGAAGATGGAGTTTTTCCAGTTCAGGGATTGACCTTTAAAAGAATCAGGGCAGAGAGAGGGTAATGAAGCCAGCAAGAGAAACAAGTGTAAATATTCCTGACACAAGACTGAACTAATTTAGTTTAAATGGGAGGAAGCCCGATCTAAATTAGAAAAAAAAAATATTATCTGAATTATAGGATTTAAAAAAAAAGAAATGCAATTATATTACTTTTAAGTATATCTGGTAAGTTGAACTAATTGCTAGAAAAGCATTTATAAGTTTAAGTGCTACTGGAATTTCCTTTTAATGAATAGATATGTTCTGATTCATTAGGACTGTCTTTTTGAATGCATATAATCTATATAAATCATATAAAATGAAATGACTGATTGAGCTCCTTAAATTTTGTCCATGCTGATGATTTGTTTAGCGACCCCCTTTTTATATGACTAGTTCAGAGGCTAACTTGTGTCCAACGTGGAAGCATGTTCTAGTTTTCAAGTTTACAAGTTCGTAGGTCTTGAATAAATGCTCTTGCTCTGGCACTTGTGCCCTAGACATGATGCAACACTACTATAGTCAGATCTCTGGAACTGTAATCCCTAAAAAGTTGAAGCTAAGGAGATATCTTTAAGAGGGAGGCCAGCTGGTTGCCTTGGGTTGTCACCCACCATGAAGTGGTGAGGGGTGTGGCTGACAACTTTCCGGAGCCCTTCTCATTCAAATTATTGATAGCAATTGAAGGATGAACATGAACAAATCAGTCAGGAGAACTGCTTACAATGTCTGCTCTGGCCTGGCTTTTGTTCAGGTAGCAAGGTAGTCGGATCCAGGCACTGGAAGCTGAGATGACAGCGTTTAAAAGGCACCCTTGAAGTGGAAGTGGGTTGGATGCAGAAGCCAGGAACAAGGAGCTACTGCATGCTTTTCACGAGAAGCATTGGAAAACCTGGTAAAAAGTGTGTGAGCTTCTGGGGTTAGCTTTGGGAACTAATCGGACTGATATTAAAATAGCAGGAATTATCATGAGCTGAACTTTGACTGGCCCTCAGAGTTACGTGGCCTGAAATATCCAATTTTTCAGCTTGTAGGTCCAGAAACGTAATCTTACTCACTTACTCTTTGATGATAAGATTTGAGAAAAGTCGATTCATGTTATTCAAATTCACAAGGGAGCATTTATGAAGCCAGGCACTAATTAATGAAGAAAGAACTATCTGGCATAATAAACCGAGTGTTCATTTCCTCTCTTCTGGCTCATGGTACTAGAGGTTGTACCTCCAGTATAAAATTACACGTCAGAAGCTTAGCAAATGCAGAAAAGAAGCAAAAGAGAGATATAGCTAAAGATGTTTCACTGAGGTGAGTGAGGGTAACTATGCACTGCTCAGCCACATCTTGTTCTCCTGGATTTGGCTGGATTTCATGAATCTGAAGTGGAAAAAAGAATATAAGAGCAATGCAGTAGACTTACCATAAAACTAAAAATACTGAATTTGAAAGAATGTGCTTTATTTCATGATTATGTCATTGTAATTTTTGATGTCAAAACTCTTCATTGTAGGGAGAGTAGCATTATCTTTGTCATATTTAAACTTGGCAGAGTAAAAATATTGGCAACCCTATTATTGTTCCTTATTCTTCCTGTTTCGAGGATGAATTGTGGTTCTATGAAATCCCAAAGTTTAAGAACCACCAGTTTAGAAAAATTAACATCAGTGTACTAATAGTTTTCAAAGAGACCCATAGAGAGAAATGTATTGCCACATCAAAGAGTATGTCAAATGTGTATGTATGCATACATAGGTGTATATATTTATGTATTTTACAGTGGAAACAGAAGTTTCACAAAATAACACTGAACCAAATCTCATGCAATAAACTCTGATCTCTCCTGTCTTGTTAAAAATGTCAGTCACTATCCAATAATCAATTGTTGACCTACCAATGGGTCACAGCCTACAATTTGAAAAACACTGCAATAGACTCACAGTCCTCTCTTTCCAGGACAAAGCTGAATAAACACTGGCAGGTGTTTCCTTTTTGGATCTCCTTTTCTAGATTTCATATAGTCCACATCCCTCCTGTTGTAGATTTGTTATCCCGGATAGTTACAAAATAATTGATTAAATAAGGAAGTTTCCTCATGCTAGCCATAATCCTGTCCTTAGGATTTAACTTTGCCACCTTGCTTAGATTGAGAAATACTTGACTTCATTTGGATTTGGAGGTCACTTTGGTCTCTTGAACACAAGGGAATATCCTGGTCTCATTAGCCCCAGCATTTACTAAATGCTTCTTACAATAGGTTTTTTGCAGACTAGCAATTCACATTCCATTTAATTGATTCTATTATCCTCAATTGCAGGGCATGACATTTTAGTTAAAACTCAAATTTGAAATTTGGAGAGGGCCAGAGGGGAGCTCCTTATTCCGACCCTTGAATACTGACCAAGCGTTGGCAGACAGAGTATAGACGAAAGCAGAAAAGACAACTTGGACTAACTAAAGAAATTCACGATTAAGAAGAAGTTAAAATGTCCAAATGTAATTAGTTTGGCTATGTAAACTTAAGAGTATCTAGTTCAGAATGTTGCTGTGTGATTAAATTAGTTAATATATGTGATGTGCTTAGCCATGCCTGGCCCGTAGTAAATCCTCAATTCATTTTAGTCCTTGTTGTGATTATCTTACAACTAGTGGTTGACAGGAGTCATTCATCTGGGCTCATGTCCCAGCTTCCTCACTATTTGTATAATATTAAGAAAGTTAATCTTTCTATACCTCAATTTTCTTACTAAAAATGTGCTAATAATAATACTATAGAGTTATTTAAAGTTGCATGGGGTTAATGACACTGCACTGTGCTATTATATAGAGTTCGATGAATGCTAGTCCACTAGCAAAACTACCAATGCTACCTCATTTTATATTTATCGATTTATTATAATCCTGCTATTACGTACATAGTAATTGAGATCTTCAATTATACATCAGAAGTTTTAGATAGAGCAAAATTTAATTGTGGCCTAGCATTATGTTTTCTTACCAGGGAACAACATTCTACACCAAAGGAATCAAACAAACATGAAACTTCAAATAAGTTGAAGCATTCACTCCAATCCAATAGCTGTCCTTTCGAATTCCCATTATGTGCTAAGTACTGTGTCCTATAAGGAACATTTCCGCCTGGCAAAGGTTGAAGAAAAGCCGAATTTAAAAGTCTCCTATAATTAGAACTTTGGCTAATGGCACTTAAACTGATTAATGTCCAATAGGACCCACTCTACGGAAGCATATTTTTGAGGCAGTTATACATTTATATTAAATTAAATATTCTTTGAGGGAATGAGTTTATGTAGCAGTGTCTCCATGTGGTTCTCGGAGTTAATTCTGTAAGGATATGGCCACTGTAGCTGAAGGCCTTGTTCCTTGCTGTTTTCTCTGCCTGGAATGTTCTTATCAAACTCATTCTGATACAGCTGACTTTCCTCTCATTATTCACCATAGCCCTCTCTGGAGATCCTACCAAATATGAGTCCCAGCCTCAGTCTGTCTTTCCCCTACTACCCTATTGCATAGTCTTCTTTGTACATATCACTAGTTGGAGAATTCTTGTTAATTTATGAGCTGCTTATTGCCCATGCCCCCAATAGAGCTAAAGCTCCAGGAAGGCAGGGACCTGACTGTATTTTTTCCTGTCTATATTATTTTTCTATTACCTGTAACAAATTTCTATAAGCATAGCAATTTAAAACAATACATATTTTCTATCTGACCATGTTCCCAGGTCAGGAGTCTAGGTGCAGATTAGGTGTTTCTTATCAGGGTGAGCTCAGGGTTCCACCAGGCAGAAATACATGGGTTGGCCTAATTATATTTCATCTGAGATTTGGAGTCGTCTTCTAAGGTCATTCAGGTTGTTGGCAGATTTTTCAGTTTCTTGTGGTTTTAGGACCAAGATTTTTCTTGCTGGCTTCAGCTAGAAGTGGGGTGGGGTATTTTTATCTCCCAGAGACTATCCAGCATTCTATCCATGAGACTTTCTTACAACATGGCAACCTGTTTCTTCAGGGCCAGCATGACTGTTTCTGATTGCTAGAGTCTCCTTTAAGTGTTCACCTGATTAGCCCAGGTCCACCCAGGATAATCTTCTAATTAACTCAGAAGCAACTGATCAGACACTTTGGTTACATCTGCAAAATCTTTTCATAGTTGCTACTGAATGTTACACATAATCACAGAAGTGATAACTTGCCATATTCACAGGTGATCATACTCAAGAGCAGTAGTATGCTAGGGATGGGAATCCTAGCATACTCCTAATCCTAATTCCACCTACCACACTGTTCTAACCCTTCAGACTCTTCGTAAGTATTTAACATATTTGTGTGAATAAATGAGTAAAAGTCAATTAAATAAGAACCAAGGAATCAGTAAAAATGAGAACAATTGATTATATGTTCTGATGTATGTTTACTATTCTATGTTGAATTTGAAACAATCATATGATTGTTACAAATTACATAATATAAAGGTAATCAAATAGTATTTGCTACATCGTATTGGGGATTTCTGCAGCACAGTGTTGATTAATTATTCTGACCAATAATCCCATGCGATGAAAGTGTTAAGCCTAAGGATGCTAGAACGACATGTGTATGGAAGCCCAGCTTATCTTCAGCAAATCAAGAATAATTAAGATCAGAACTTGGACTTCCACTGTTTATTGTTGAATCGTTGATATTCCCACTGCTTCCCTGAAACCCGAAAGGAAGAAGGCATTTTGATTTTGAGATGAGATGATATAAAATTAGGCTTAGGAAGATGTTGTCCTGACTGCACTTACGATACTATGGGTGAAATTATCCTTTAAAGGACATAAAATAACACAAAAGCCATCATATCATTGAGACACAAGAGACTGCAAGGATGAAGCAAACACAGGATGGCGTGTGGGTCTGCTCCAGTGGCCATAGTAAAGTGTCCCAGATCGCGTGACTTAAAGAACAGACAGTTCTGGATTCCAGAAGTCCATGACCAAAGTGGCAGAAAATTCTGTTTGCAGTGAGGACTGTCCTCCCCACCTGTGGACAGCCTTTCCTCATTATGATCTACATGGCCTTTCTTTGGGGGATGCACATGGAGAAGTTGTGTTCTCTTTCTTTTCTTGTAAGGAAACTAACCCTAATTAAATTAGGGCTCCTTAGGGTTAAATGATGGGACCTCAGTTAACCTAAATTATCTCTTAGATCCAACCAAAATATGGTTACTTTGAGGGTTAGGGTTTTAATGTATGAATTTTGAGGGGACACAAACAGACTGGGACATTATGAAAAACAAAGAAAACTTCCAAAGGAAGCCAGTTAAGGAGAGAAGTTTCAGGCTTTGGATTTGGATCATCTGCCTTTGAATTTTAACTCTGCCTTGTGTCCATATCAGGCACAAATCCAAATTCTATGGCTCCTGGAACTTATACAATTTGAGAAATCCTCTTTAAGATAGAGAATACAAAATTAGGTACAGAATCTTAGAAGAGGGTCTATTCAAAGACAGGGCTCTGAAATTTCAGAGCCTTAACTTCACAGTAAGTTTGCCTCTACCGCTGAGGAAATTATACTAAGCCTCAGTTTTCTCAACTGTAAAACTGAAATAATAATTATCATATTTAAACCATAGGTGCATTGAGAGGGTTAAACCAAAGTTCAACTAATAAACTTTCCTAGTTAGCTATTGTTATTGCTACCTTTATTATTATTGTCACCATGATAATTATTGTCAGCCCTTCATTTTATAAATGAGGAAACAGTCAAGAAGTCATTAGAGGACTTGCCATATTTCATGCAATCAATGATCTGAGAGATTGGGCCAGAGTAAAACCCTTGGCCCTGCTTCTTGGGACCCTATGGAGGCAGCCCTATACTCCTTCCTCGTGTTCATATCTCTGACAATATGTCAGTATAATAGCATAATCTTCACCCTCAACATTTACTCTACAACTATTAAATAAAAGCAGTCAAAATAGTAGATATTAATTTGGTTGAATTTAAACTTAAAAAAAAAACATTTTTATATACATCTAATGGCATTAAGGTTGTGAGGGGAAAAAGCTCGACCCATTAAATTCTGTTTTGTCACTTGTGGATATTTTGGATTGGAAGGTCTAGCTTCCATCTTCCTTTGGGATGACTTGGAAACAACGAATTTCCAATGTAATTTCCTTTGGGAGTGATTCCAGGTTCCCATATGTGCAGACTCTGTTAGTGACATTAGATTTTCCTGGGAAAGGTCTGAGGAGTCAGTCCCAGGGGCTCTAGTTCTGCCCCTTGGAACTACATACTGAATGACAGAAGCTGGCTCGTCTCCATTCTTCTCACAGCTCCACATACGTGAGAATCTCTTCATGTTATCTTGACTCTGGCAGGACTCTCTGCCTCAGAGCTGGTTTTTAACACTTCTAAAGTCGAGATAATGTTGATTCTGATGTACCTGAGCAGTTCCTTTTTTTTTTTTTTTAAAGTGACTCACACATTTATTCTGGCTTGCTCGTCAGGGCGCAGCAGTTTAAGTGTGGTTGGTATTAGATTAGACCCAAACACACTAATCCTTAAAGTTAATATGGAATGAAGGATAAGTGATATTTCACTGAGGGATCTAAGTCTTTGACCTGTGAGTCTGTATAAAAAAACATTGAAGCCCCTAACAAACATTTGTATCATTTTCAAATGTGCACGATTAATTATACACATTTTGCAAAACTCTCAAACCAAGTAGGAAACTAGTAGAATCTTACATGTGTGTGATCCAGATTAGGACTGGTTTTTACTATTATTGATCACAATGAGCATGGCTAAATTATTGAAGCTAGAGTTTTTGCTTATGTACAAACTATAAAATGAAGTTTGGGAAATTCCTGAGGAAAAAATGTCACTTATTTTTGAGGAGATTGTGAACACCTTAGAGTTATTCTTCTTATCATTATTAATATATCTATCAGAAATAATTTATTAAGGTTGTATGATTAGAAAACCAATGCTAATTCTTGCTTGTAGGATATTCCTGAGAACAATCCTGGTTTATCCATCAGCTAGGCCTGCTATTTGTCCAAGCATGCCTGCTAAAGGGCCTTGTCCCCTCTCTTTTCCATCCCTCAGGGTGGGCAGTAGTGAAGCTGGTGTCCTCTTCCTCTCGACTTTCCCTCTTTGCCTGACCTGATTGCAGCCCTTCTGCTCTGCTGGTTTCTGGCCACCACACCTGTATCCTTCAGCTTTGGTCTCACATTCCTGGTTATATCGGGTCCTCAACAAACCAGCTTCCCAACCCTCCTCACTAGAGATTTTCCTTGGCATCTGGACTCCATTCATTTCTCCTAGTCCTTGTTTCAACAACTTGTACTGACTTTGAGTTAGAAGTTATTAAGGCGTTAAATTCCTAGTACACACAAAGAAGAAAACGCCTGATGATCAAGACTTCCAGCCTTTTCTTTGTAAACTCATTTTATAATATAATATAAAAAGACATAAAAAATGATTTTGTGAGGAGCAAAGCAGCATCATAATTTTTTTATATCTCCATGAATCCAAATATTATCTTCTACTGGGGCTTCTCATTTGATATCCATTATCACATTATTCTGTGTGCTGTTATTTGCCAGCATGGGATTGTTTACTTTCTAACATTAATCAGGAGGATAGTGGGTCCAGGAATAATAACTTCTTGGAGTTGAACTTGGATCAGTGATTCTCAACCATATCAATTATTCAACATGTGCTAGGCCCTGTTCTAGGTATGACACTTGGGATAACCTGGCCAAGAAGATAGCCAAACAAATAAATATCCCTGTCCTTAGGATAGATGTATTTCCCATTTATCAAACATGCATAAAAATACATGTGAATTTATATATTTACTTATATTCTACATATATTCCTGTATTTTGCCTTTGGGATATAGCAGTTACTGTTGTATAGGAAGTAGAGACTCTTCCAACAAAGTCAAAATATGTCATATTGGCTTTTCAAACTGGAGGGACTTTGGCAGGCGTCTCTTAAATACACACGAGGGACACCTTCCATGCTTCTGAAGAATGCTGGTGTGACACACTTTTCATGTGGAGATGGACTGAGCCACCAAAGGAAAAAATGCTACAATCCCAATTGAAGCAATGCATATAGTCAGTGCTAGCCAGAATCACCAGCCGGTCCAGTTCAGCAACCACAGACTCCAAATCAAGAGATAAAGACAAAATAATGAAAAAAAATAGAGCAACTAAAATAAAATAAAACAACAGTTTGGAATCCTCCCAAACTTCACAGTTCCATTTCTGCCAGTAGTTAAATAGTATATCATTGTTTTCAAAGGTAGGGATAAGAAGTTCACAGGAGTAGGCTTTAGACAAAGTATGGAGAATTGATTGTCACTGCTTAAGAGATTTGGAAAGTAAATAATTAAGCTTGGATTTAAGAAAAGACTATTATCACACACACACACACACACACACACACTCATATACACACACTCCATGCTGATCCACGTCCTGTGTGTTTGTGCCTATGGAATAGAAGAATGTGCGTTGTGGGTTGGGGATATGTAAAGTATTCCCTAGCTTCAGTACCCGTAATCTCTCAGATGCTTCATAAATGCACAAGATGCTCCCTGGGCTGGGTTTTTAAATCTCTGAATTAGCTGAAACAGTTGTAAAATCACATGGAGCCAGACAGTTTACAATCAACTGCAAATCAAAAGAGGCTCCTATATGTTGTTTGTTCTAGCAGGCATGGGGAATGCACTGAACTTGCGAAATGTGCTTTTGAGATCCCATTAAAAAATCTGCTTCCTATTACAACCTCCTATCTCCCCGATCCTCATTTTCCCTTCTTACTCCCAGATTAGAGGTAGGGAAAATTCTCAGTGCCAGGAGCATCTAGGAGGTGGTTTTTTAACACAGGCTGTGAGGGCTCATTGAGTGCACCTGGTCTGTGTTCCTCATTAGATCCTACACCTACCCAGTCCTGACATCAGAACTGATTTCTATCATCTCTAATGTGCCTGAAAAAATTCTTTCAAGGCAGTTTCCTCTTCTAACACATCCCCAGGGAATTTCCCCTAGAGGGTGTAAGGCAACATTAGATTGTGACTATGATAAGATATTCCCATGTTGGAAGAGTTTTGTATGAAAAGCAGCACATTACATCTGTTGTTTTCCTTATTTAGGGTCTATTTCACACTGAATGATACTGGAACACAACCCAGGACTCTGTCTTGACTCCCCTGCAGTCTTGTACTTCCTCCTCAATGACGGCAGATCCCGAAACACTTAGTGACATATGGTAGCCTATGTGTGAAGTGTGCTGAGTGTAGTACATTTGCTTTCTGACTCTGGAGTGTTGTGTTTCATTTTGGGTATCATATTTCTTAAAGGGGTATTGAAAAACTGGAATTCAGCCACCGGAAATCTTTTCTGTAACAAGGTAGGAGGAAACTTAATTGCATTTGTGTCTGTATAACTAGTACCTGCATAGAAGAGGCTAAAAGAGTGATGAAGAGGTAGGAAATGCCATTGGAAACTTAAAAGAAACTGGAGATATTCATCCTAAAAGGATCGACTATTATTGTTGTTATTATTATTAGAGGAGGGAGTAGCCTTGACTCAAAAGCTTGAAAAGTGTCAGATGAAAATGTGGATAATTTCTTCCTTTTGCTTGTAGTTTTTCCAATCAGCCAAACTAGAGTCAATATGTGGATTCAAGAGCAAACAGATTTTTATTCAACATAAAGAAGATCATTCTGCTTATTAGAACTGTGCAATGATGAAATATATGTATGTAAGCAAAAACTACAAGATCTTGCAGAGAGAGCAAATTCCAGCACTGAGTAAGTAGTTGAGCCAGACCCATAAAGATTCCTTCCAATTCAAATTCCTATAATTTCATCATTTCTTTTCTTTTCTTTTCTTTCTTTCTTTTTTTTTTTTTTTTTCAGTGCTAGGGATCTAAGCCAGGGTCTCACACATGCTGGGCAAATGCTCTACCACTGGGCTACACACCCAGCTTTCATAATTTCCTGAATCAGAAGTTTCTTGTTCAATTTTACATTTGGAAAGAGGATTGATAGAAGCCTGAAAGATTTCTCTCTTTTCTTTTTTCCATCTCTTAATGGCATAATGTAATTGAGTCAGATGAATTATTGCATGGTCTTAACAAAGTTGGTGTTACATCCACTTTTACTTTACTTTATTCCTCTTTGGGGTACATAATACTATATGAAGAAAAGCTTACATCAGCCAATTATTCATGGATCCTCTTTGTAGTCTGACCAACTTGCAAAGATCTAACCGTGCTTTGGCATTATGTCACCTTATTGCTTTGGAGCTAACCTGTGGATTTTGCCTATCCCGAATTCATTCCTGTTTCCTCTGATAACAGCACCCTCATTTTTCTTTGGAGAGACTGTGCCTCTCACATTACATGTCATCTTGGTGGTTCCCTCCATTGATAATCCTTGCCTGTTCCCAGCTGAGGGATAAGGACTGGGTGAAACTTGGCCAACCCTTGGCTCTCCCTACACAAGGATAGGGAAAAGTTGGAGCTGATTGTTTCCCAACAGCTCTGCAAAGAAAATGCCCTTTAGTTCATGTTTCCTAGACTCACATACAGATGGTAAATTGATCTCACAAGTTGTGTGTTTATGTAGCCATATTGCTTGATTGTTGGATGAGGAGTTTCTATCAAGATTTGAATGTGTGGCCTTGTATATTTTCAGTGAAAAGGGAAAATGGTATGTATGCAGTATGTACAATTAAGCATCTTCTGGGGAGATATTTCTGTGGGCTCATTTAACTAGAGGCCTTAGGGTGTGAGAATTCCTGCTTCCTGTGGTGTTGGAAAGTTAAGGTCAAATGCTGGATGTGTTTCAAGTTCTGAGACAATACCATGCGATTTCAAAGCTGGTGTTTGTGTGTGCGTACATATGTGTGTGTACAGTACTGGGGAGGAAAAGCAGGCTCTAAAACTTTGCTTTGAAAGATGCCAAAACACTGAGCAGCATATTTGTACGAGAAAGATCTGTGTGTTTGGATGGAACCTGCCTCTTTGGTAAACACAGGGTGCCGAGAGGCCTGCCTCCTGTTGCCCTGCGTTTGAACTTTTGTTCACAGGAGCAATTTCCCTCACCTTGGCTGTTGAACTTCCCTTTGTAGTGAAATTCACAAGTACTGTGAGCTGGCAAGAAAACGATGGAAAGAAAGGGTGTGTTGGACTAGATTGCATTCTTTCCTGAACACTCTGAAATATCAGGATGTATGGAACATGAGTCATCATTTTCTGTTGGAAACTTTTATGACCTTTACAGAGCAGGCCAAATTCCTCCCAAGCTGTGCTTCTTCACACCCCGGTGCATAACAGTAAAAGGGCAAATCCGAGGGAGGCAGAAACATATTCCTATTTTTTCTTGCAATCTGTTACACGTTATTGTTCTTCTGACACACTTTGCTTCACATGACAGTACTAATGGAGAAAACTAAGGTCAAGTGTGAGAGAGACTTACCTGGTCTGCCTAGCAGGACTTTTCAAACTTTGCTAGAATTAGAAAAGTAGAGAAGGAGAGAATGTTTTGCTGAGGACTTAGGCGAATAACTTAGTTATCAGGTAAATCCCTGAAGGAAGAAGACTGCATTCAAAATTGTGAATCCCAGCCACTTGGCAAGCTTGAAATTGATGTGACAGACCAGAAAAAAAGAGACAAAGGTATTGCAACAGTGTTCAGGCCAGGGGCAATTCTGTAGAGGGTCCTGCTACTTTATCAGCCCTGAGGGCATCATGGTATTGACCAATGAGGTCAATAGGAAGAACTTGAACAATCAAGGAAAATTAATGTTGCATACACTATATACCATGAATTGGGGGCATGGGGTAAGGGAGCAAACTGGGACATATCCCTGGATAATCAACAACTTTTAAGTAACTGGTCATTGAAAACTTTGGCCAAAGAAGAATCCAGTTGTCTCAGCCCTCCCACCTCTGGCTTTTTTTTTTTTTAAGGAATATTTAATCTTTCTAAAATAATTTAGAATTGAGAAAGTCTACATAGTGAATTTTTCTTATCTAGAACTGACACCTTTAAGGCTTCTGACTACTTTTACTTTGGCAAATTTTAATACTAATTTTTCTTAACTGAATTACACACTTTGCTTTCTTAGAAGATTTTGTTACGATAATACACACTTTCATTTTTCTATTTATCATCAGATGCTCAGATGTCACCTCTCATAGCTGCTGACCCTGCCTCTAATAGACTGTCCCCATGTCTAATTTGCTACCTCTAAATAGCAATGGCTAAAAAATCAGCATGGCTAGGCTTGGAAATTTATTTATATTGATTATATATGTCTTTGAAGGAAGCAGAAAAAACTCTCTGAAGTCAAGTGCATGAACTTCAGTGAATGAGTTTGGTGGCATGCATTTCTGCTAGAGACCTTTAGAAATGCTTCTCCAAGGCCTTTTCTTGGCCATCTTTGGTTCTCGGTGGTGTCCTAGATATTTGAAGTTACCAGATAAGTGACCCTCAGATAAGTAAAGAGTCATTGGACTGACTGTTCTTCAAAGGTTAGAAAACGAATCAAATATGTCTATCTCCCAATTGGGAGCTGGAGTCAGCTGCAGTGATCATTTAAATTCAGCAGCTTAATCACTATTCCCATGTGAACTTTTTGTGTGAATGCAGAGTCTTTCACAGTGAAGATGTCTGTGTCAATGGGCAGAGAAGCAGCAGACAGCTCCTGAAGAGGCTGCACACTGGGGACAGGCTGGATGTGCAGTGTTTAGAGGTGACAGACAAAATGGAGAGAAGCCTTCTGCAGAGGGCAGTGAGGGACTCTGACTTTTTAATTGAGCTGTATGTAAAATGATGAATGACCTGTTCTTTGGAACTGAGTTTATCAAGAATTCAAATGCTCTGTAAAACTTAGATCATCTTGTAGGTGGGAGGAAGTGTCCCCCCCACCCCAACACTTTTATTTTAGGACAAGAAATCTAAGCTCAGAATAAGATTCTGTGTCCTTGGATGAGCTGGCACGAGAATCTAGAGTCTGTGACTCCAAATCCAGCAGTATTTTTTTCTATACCATAATGCTTTCAAAGTGTAAAATGTTGTGAAGCCAACCAAAGGTTTTCTATACTAGAAGCAAACCTACTGCTGTTTTCTGGATGGAAAAACCGTGATGTATTGGATGGTTTTCATATTCAAACAAAAGATGGCAATTGATCATGTATGGAGTAATTGCCAAATGATTCAGAAAAGTTGTTTTTATCTTTTTTATCTATCAGTAGATGGCAGGAGATACCATCAAATCAAGATACAAAAAGTGACACAAATGATGGAATTTAGTCATTGTTCCTTGTATTACCTAGAAAAATTGGCATCCAGGGTAGTCAGTGTTCTGTTATGTTGATACCTGGGGTGAAACTGTTTTTGAATATATATTTGGGTTCAATTATTTGCTTCCCCATTAATCTTCAAAATTACAGTTGGTTTAAAACAATAATGAAATGTTGGAACTAAATTTACTCTCTTTTGAAGAGACACCTGGAGAAATGATTCATCACTCATGTTGCTAAGATTAATTGGGCATTCTAATTGTGTTAAGTGGATTTGCACACCATGGAAGAATCCAGGAGCTTTTCCTACTTTCTTATCCGTCTGCCCTTTTTCTTCAAGCAGAGAAGTGAAACTAGAGCTAGCTAACATCAGTGTGGGTCAGGGCAACCCAGCATAATAAATGGCTTTACCCAAGATTAATGCAGAGAGAGCACAACAGTTAAAGTGATACCACATAAACACAAGGATATTTTCAACAAGCCTTAATTGACTCTGGCACCATGAGCTGATATTTCCTTACTCAAACAGAGGTCATTTTCATTAGGATTGAATTTGATTTTACTTGGTTTTTTTGAAGTACAGAATTCTCTTAGAAGTGTTGGAGAATGTTTCTCTAATTTGGAGATTACAAAGAGGTCAAGTACCTGTGGAATTTCAAGAACTGAAATTTGTAAGTCCTCAAATGTGTTGTTCCCTTTTTATATTCTTGTTATCACTTAGTACGATACAAAGCATTTGAATCAGCCACTTTTTTTTTTAACTCTTTTGTCACTTGAGTCTTAGTTTTTGGAGAATTTTTGAGAAAAACATCATTCAATTCATATATTGATTTCTCCCCCTCTTTTAGACAACAGCTGAACTGGGAAGGTTAGAGAGGCTAACTGCAAGAGTACTGACATGGAGATCAAGTCTGACATTACTCCCCGAGGATGCCAAGCTTCTTGTCATTGTGGCATGGCATGTGTGGCTGCCAGCTGCGGGCTGCATGCTATTGAAAGCGTTTCATCTCTGAAGACACAAGCGGAACTGAACTTGCTTGACATAGACTCTACTACTTTTCCTGTAAAATTTGGCACTGGGGAAAATCTTTTACTGAAAACACATTATTTTCTCCTTAAAAAAAAGTCCAAACTGCAGCCAGTACCAAAATATCCTATCAAGGAATACAAGAAACAGTCTCCCCAGACTGTGCTATGCCACTGAAATCTCCACCCTTGACAAGGATTAGCATTGCTGAGCTTAGCCCTGTGCTGTCACACTGTTGGAGATGCTCTTTGGGGTCAGGGTATAGGACCTCCCAGTGTGGGAAATTAGGAAGAACCAAGCAGTTCTGCCATTGGCAAAGTAGAGCCTATATACCCTACTTCAGTGTTTTTGCCTCTTTCTGTATGCTGTTTAATAACACTCTTTCATACTCAAAAGTGATGATAAATTACATGGTCACACTATTCATTGATTATCTTCTTCTTATTTCCCTTTCATAAGGCTCTACTTTTCTGTTTTGTTTGTATCATTATCTGCTAAGTTTAATTGCTAAGGATACATGTTGCTATTCTTCTCTGTCTAAACTCATTTATAACAAAGTATCATATAAGTTCTTTTACATAATAAATTACAAACGATTGATTAAAGCTTAAGAACCATCCCTCCTGAATGTATGTTCATTTTAATAGAAAACAAACTTGTACATCCAAAGAAATTAACCTCTAATCAGATAATTGTTGCAAAGGATTTGAGACTTTATCCTACTTGAAGGCTAACAAGAATGCCTGTCACATTTTCATGGATGCTAGAAAAAGGTATGAGACTTGAGGGTCAGAGATAAAGGATTCTTTATTATGGTAATATTAATAGCCATATATTCATTCTAATTCTCACAGGGATGTTTAAAGGGCCAGGTGTTATAGGGGGAGGGAGAAGGAATCCAGAACTGAGTGAACTTGAATCTTATATCATGGGCGATAAGTATGTTTACCCCTTGCTTTAGAGAAAGACACCATATATTCCACATGGTTCATTAAATAAACATAGGATAAAGACAAGAAGAAACATGAGAGACCAGTAAAGATTTGTCTCCTAACAACAATAGCAGGATCAAAAGAGAAATGGAAGTGGTCATTGTAAGGATTTGTTCTTGGTAAATTTTAAGTCTTAGGAGAGGCAATCATGTACTTTGCTTATGCAGTGTCTGACTCTCAGTTTTCCAAATTATCCCAGAAAATCATCTTTCTACTCGAAGTCTTTTTCTATCAATAAATACATAATTGATACCTTGGTTTTATTTTTTTGTTGGCAATAAGAGTAATACACACTAATTTTAGAAAATGGGGTGAAATATAAAGAAAAATACAAATACTGTTTATAATTTAATCACTTAAGTAGTCTCTTAAAATATTGGCTTTTCCAATTATATGTTATTTTTCATATAAATTGAGACAATTTTATATACTCATGTATCTTGGTAGTTTTGATTTTTTTTTACATATTGAAAGCATTATTTTAAATTTTGAATTGTTGCTTTAAATTATGATTTTAAATAATCACATAATATTCTATCTTTAGTATGCCACTTTATAAACTATTCCTTTTGTATTAGAAAATTTGATACTAAATACCATAAAGATGAGCATTCTGGTACATAAAAGGCTCTGGTGCCTTTAGCTAGATTCCTGTAAGAAAGATTATTGAGTTGAAGGATCGACTTTTATAGTAAAGTTCTTGTCTCTATTGCCAGACTGCTTTCAAGAAAAATTACCGGTTTATATATATGGCACATATATATTGGAGACTGCTATTATCCTCCCATCTTTATTACAATTGAGTGTTTTAATTTTAGGAATAAAATAGTTGAACAATGTTTTTAAGACTTAAGATTCTTCAGTTATTAATTAGTAAGAAGAAAATAAAGTTGTCTCTTGGTATATGGAGGAATTTGGTTTTAGGACCAAAAATCTACTGATATACAAATACCTTATATAAAATGGTGTGTTTTTTTAATACTACCTTGCACATTCTCGCATATAGCTTAAATCATCTCTAGATTTCTTATTTTGCTAATTCAACATAAATACTAGGTAAATAATTGTTATATGCTATGGCTTAAAGAATAATTAAGGCAAAATGATCTGCACTTGTATAACCATAATTTAAAAATATATATTTTCAGTCAAGGTTGGTTGAATCAATGGATACAGAACATTTAGATGCAGAGAGGCAACTGTATTTTTCTATGTGTAAATTCATCATTAGTATTTGTTTTTGAAAACCTGTTCATGCTCTTTCCTCATTATTTTAATATATTTATTACCAAAGAAAAATATTTGTAAAAACATTACATGTAACGTTTTGTATAGTAAATTTTTAAAAATACATATTCTCAATACATTGTTTATTATTTGGAAATTAAAAATAAAAAATGGAAATTAATTAAATTAAAATTATCTAGTGAAGTAACTAACCATTATGCATATACCTCCCTACCATATTTTTTCAGGTGTTTTATAATTTTTTAAGTATTTGATTTTTAAATTTTTTATATTTAATTTTTAATTCTGTATATCAAAATGTATCAATATGTGATCCAGCCAAGACATCTTTCCCTCTAAACAGCAAATGTCCCCAACAGTGAGCTATACCATACCCAGAAGTGGTACTTTCTTGGCAGTGCACTAATTAGAAAATTGTTGATAAAATGTTGTGCTTGAAGTGTATTCCCCTGTATCTTCATAAGTTCAGTACTGAACAAATCTTGCCTTGGATTCCAGCTACAACTTATGCTCATCTCTTAAAGACTGACATAGACATATTAGAAATATTAAATTTTATGTATTGATAAGAACAAGTAAAGTACATAGTACTTACTGTAACTCCACTGTGTACTCCAAAATTTGACAAAAAATGTTTTCCAAAACTCAAGAAGACATTTAAATGATAAAACATATATCATCTCTAGATTTTTTTTCTATCCTACATTTTTAAACATTTTTAACTTGTTGAATTTTGGGGAAATGAAGACCTAGTTCATTCTTTTAGACATGGCTACAGTGGGCAAATATTGATGTAACTGGCTTTAACAGTGAGTTGCTACCTGTGTAGGGAAGAAGATTGCTCCTCGAGTAACACGATATACTTTTTTTGTGATAGTGGTGGAAGTTGGAAAAATTTCCTTAGGAAACATCCTATGTTCTTTGGCAGTGGTATTGGCAAAGAGGAATACAGAAATAGGGAAGGAATGAACTTTTTACTTTTTTCTTTTTTCCCCTCCAGAGCCATACAATGAAACGCAAGGCTTGGTTTCATGTAAAATCAATGGGGGTGAGTTATTCTGACAGAAATTCGCCATTCTTCACTGATCATGTGGTACTGCAGATAATAAATATTTTAAGCCAGTACATTACGGTGATTTATTAGGCAGTATGAAATAATGAAAACAATACAATGGTCTAGAGATGAAAATACTTAGACTGGTGAGACAGAGAGTCTATGTAAATCCCAGGTACTTCCTAGAGTTTTACCACAACAGGTCAGTGGAAGAGAACATGGTAGCTAGGTAGGTTGTGCATTTTCATTTCTTTTCAGATTGTCTTCCTCATAATTTCCTATAGAGGTTATTTTTTTCTTCCAAAAAAAAAAAAATAGAAATGCTTTTTGTTGTTGTTATAAGTCTGGCATTTTAAACCCATTTCATCTCTGTTTCTTTCTAAATTTAGACAATGCTTTCACATCTCTAAGTTCATATAGGTCTCATGAGGATCAATGCCAAAATTACCTTCCAGGAACAATACAGAGCTACTAGGGTCTATGAAACTCATTCTCAATAACTCCAGTCATTCTTTCTTTTATATCTAGTGGATCTCCAGCTACTGAAGTCCGCATTAGAGAAACACAAATGCTTGGGATAGCAGAGCTGCATATACTCTGACCATGAGGAGCCTTAAGGAGATCAATCAGTACCATGAGAACTAAATCTTTAAACTTATTACATTTCTAAAATATTTTGAAAGAGATGATTTGAATAATTTCTCTGCCACATGGAGAGTGAGTGGACCCATTTCAGGGGTTTAGTTGAAATGTTGGGTTAAAAAGGCAAGTAGGGTGTTCCATACACCTGAGAAGGCAGTTAGTTGTTCTGTGTAGTTGGAAGTGATATAGAGTAGAGTCACCTGAGCTCTAGAGCCTGGTGGTTGGAGTCCCATCCTGGCTCTGCTACTGTGCTTGAAACTTTGTGTAAGCCCTTTGTCCTCTATTTTAGTTTCACCATCCATGAGCATTATTAGGATTCAGTGAGCTAATCTACGTAATGCACTTGAGAGTGGTACATACTAAGATATCAGTGTTCAATAAATAAACTTTCTGTGAAAGTTCTGAGGACATGAAAAGGAGAACCAGGTATATGGATTCTCCAGAAGCTGAAACAAGCCTGAAATGGAAGATTTCAGGACTGGTAAAATAGAAAAATTGGTCTCAGGGCAACTCTGCCAGCCATGACCAGAGTTTACATTCCTTTTAGAAAGTGTTATGAATTCTATAGTTATCCAAGTGAAGTGACCTGCTTATGTGTGCAGCATGTGGTAAGAAGGAGGACACCAAGCTGAGGATCAGTGAGAGGGACCCTTGAGAGGGCATTTCTTTTGTGCTTCCTTATGAACCCCTGAATGTGCGTGCGTTTTTAAGATATCTCAGATTCCTTTTGAAAGTAGGCAGTAAAGTACCTTTTAGTAAAGTAAAAAAGAATCCCTAGGAATAAATGAATAAAGACTAGTAAGTTCCAGGCAAAAATATCACTGGGCTGCAGAGAGGAGGACTGAGGGATGCTAGGCAACACTAAGGAACTGCACACTGGTTAAATGTGGGGCTTCAGCACTGAGCTCAAGGAAAGAGAGCTACTGATGAACTCACAGTAATGGCAAAGGTGTGGGGATTCTGAATATGTGGAAACACAGACTGTGCTTTAAGCAGAGATGGTTTCAAAAAGTAGGCAATATGGGCTTGGATAGAAGCAGAGAGGAGGGTGCATGAGGAATATCTTAATGTCAGGATGGCTTTGTCCCTTGCAACAAACATCCTCAGATGCTGTAACTACAGTCCATCACCGAAAAAGAACCATTGGTAGAAATTTTGTTTTCAGTGATAACTCTTGGGAGCAGTGAAAATATGTTTTAAAATCAAATTTGGAAATTTCCTCAAAGCCGCCTCTTCTAAGACAAATGAGCCTCTTACAAGATGTCTGGTTAAATAAAGTAATGGATGTGAAAGGCTTTGCAAACCATTAACGTGCTATATAAATGGAAGGTGTTATCATCATGTACTGTGTGTTGAAAACATGCAGTAAAAAGAGATTATTTTTGTGGGCTAAATAGTCAAATATGGGCTGCATGACAGCACTGTGAAGTGGAGTCATAATTGATGAATGACTGTGCCCAGAAAGGTTGATTAATGTGTGGATGCTAACCTGGAGGAATATTGCTGCTGCAGTGCTACAGATTTGTTGTTGTTGTTGTTACTGTTTTTGTTAAATTTTGTTTTCTTTTTTTACCCTTTTCTTGTGCAAACTATATTTCAGGGTTTTAAAGCATACTTATTAAATTTAATTGTAAAACTAGTATGGATGAGTTAGCTAAAATATATTGGCCTTAAGAAGTACCTTGCTATATGAGTAAGCTGAGCTTTAGGTAGGCTAGTAACTTGCCCACCTATTTAACAAACATGAAGTTCCCACACTTGCATGTGAGACTGATCTGAGCTTTATATAAATGTCAATCACTTATTCCTCATACCAACCTATGACACTGATACTATTATTTTCATTTCATAGCTTAGAAATTGAGGCACAGGGAAGGTAAGTAATCTGTCCAAAGTCACACAGCTAGTAACTAGACTCCAGCAGAGGCATTCTGATTGGGTAATCCAAGCCTCTGGGCACACTCTTAGGGTACCTCTGCTCCATGCTGTGTTTCCTTCAATGATGTGCTTAAGTTTGCACAGCCAGATCTGAGGTGATCCTGCCCTCTCCTGACACACTGGGAACCAGAGCATCTTTGAGGTTTCAAAGGTAGCAGTGAGCATCTCTGATTCAGTTGATGTTCTTTTGACCTACTTTGGAGCATCCATGCCTGAAGGCTTCTTTTGCGAGGCACCAATTCAATCTCAGACTCTTAAATTCCTGTCAATGGTTCTTTGTGCCAGACAGCATTCCCTCCTGCATAAAATACATCCTTATTCTCATTATATCTCCCCATAAAACTTTCATCAATTTGAAAATTGTAAAATGCATTCCTTTTTATGCAGACATTTAATTTATGTATGGTTAAATGACAATTGAGCAATATATCCTCCTGCATACCCAAATACCATCCCAACTCTGCAATTTGAAAATAAATTGACGATCTTAAAATTGGCATAGATTTTAAGGAGATGGAATCTTCACAACCAGACTTTAGAGGATGTTTATCTGCAAAGCAAACTACAGGACATGCTTTGGCTTGCTCAGCAGATTCTACTTAGAAGAGGTTTGAGATAGAACCACCAATTTAGCCAATCTGATTCAAATTCACCTTTGGAAAAAATGGTGGGCTCTTTCCTAATGTGCATGGATGAAGCTGGAAGTTTCAACCTCTCAGCCTCTCAACCTCTCACTTTCAGAAACACTGAAGTTTAAAATATAAAGGTGTTGTTTTTGCTTCACACCCAAATGTCAGAGCTAGATATTCTGATTTCTCTTGATTGGCTCCAGGTGATGTTAAGTGGAATGCAGGAAATTATCAAAATCAATCTATCTTCCAAGGCTTTCTTTTAAATTACAGGGTCTGAATCAAAATGTAAAATACATTATCCCTATTCTAAGTTCCCTTCCATGATTTTTCATAGTTCTCACTCTATGAATGAGCAAGTAAAATTGGCAAAATAGCATGTATTTTTTTTCTTCTAGTAAGGTTGTTAGAACCTAGTATTTTCTAAATAAATAAAGTATTAAAAATCTGCCTCTTGCTTACTGGATTTCTAAGGATTTAATTGCCATCTTTCTGAAGGGTTAAGAAAGAAAATCTCCCCACATCAATGGATCAGCACAGTGACTTACATATTAACAATAAAATGCAGAGCATGAATCATAACTAAAGAATGCAATCATCACTGGGAACAGTAATACATGGTCAACCATAGTTATCAAAAAGTTGAAATATTCAAATACTACCCCTAGAGAACTTTCATGCATCTAAGCAAGGGTCCTGGCCAAAACCCAAATCTAGTAGAAACTGGAATATTCTAGAAAGCAAAACAAAATACAAAGTAATTATAAATATAATGCTGAAGATATTGTTTAATATTCTGCTACAAAAAATATGGTTGGAAGACTGATACCTGGGAACTTTTTAGAAATGAAGAACCTTAGGCCACACCCTAGACCTACTGAATCACAATCTAATTTTTTGCAAGATCTTACATGATTCATGTGTACATTAAAGTTTGGAAAGTGCTGCTTTAAAGTATTTTTGTGAATGGAATTATGTGGACAACTGCCGTTTTTCGAGGACAAGATCACATACCAAGATTAATGGTCACCCTTGTTTTGCAGTGAGGCCATCATCTCATAGTGGGAAAAAGTCTCATATTCTGTTGCTCTGAAAAGATAATGACTTGCAGAGAATTATTTTTCCTGGAGGAGGAGAAGCAGCTATGGGGGAATAGCAGCTCATCACTCTCAGTAACAACAAATGCCAACTTGACCTGCATTGTTATTTCTGACACATCGTCTTGCATTTCTTGCCATATTATGCTGGTGGATTCTTTGCCTTCTTTATTTTTTATTTTTAGGTCAGAGAAGGAAACTGACCAGGAGGTTGCTGCAGGCATTTGGAAATATGGTCTTCTCTGTCTATTTCATTCTATCTGCTGTGTCTGCTGCAGCAGTTCTTTCCTGGGTGATTTTAAGAGCTTATCAATCATGTGACTGTTGAGATACCCAAGCCATCAAGCAAGCACCTCTCCCATGACATGATAACTTGTGTTAATAATAAAATGAAACTGTGATAGGAGATGTAGAAAAATAGAAATCAGAGTGGGGCCCTCAGGGGAGTGAGGGAGAGGATGAAGGAGTCAGGAGGAAAGCCGTGTCCCTAAGTCATGCAGAAGGAAGTGGAGCAACAGACCCTGACACAGCATTAGTGATGGGGAAGAAATGGCCATCAGTCACTCCCTGCCCCTTCTTGGCTGCCTGGAAGAAAACACAAAGCTTGGTACCATGCATTTTCTTATCTCTCATCTCAGAGAAGGCTTATGCTGAGTTTTTACTAGGGAAGAAAATAAGACATGGCTGTTGGACACGAGAACATGTTATTCTTTTTAACTGTTTACATTAGCTAGAGGAGAAGAGGGGTGCAATTGTCTTTTTAAAACTGGGGGCCACTGAAGCTATGAACTGAGAGGACTGGAATCTCAAGCGTTGATGAGAAAGCCCACTGGGACAGTGTCACTGATGCTAACAGTCAAAACTAGTTGAAACACCATGGTAATTATATTCTTATCTTGTGCAGTAAGGCTGATGTTAGAGCTGGAACTTCTGAGTAATACCAGCTAACTTTGCTATTCATACAATGTGAATAACATGACTGTGTGCCAGGGTCAAACGAACTCACAACTGTGTGAGCTAAACTTTTTAAAATAAAGATAGAAATGTTTGGCCAATTCAGATCGGGAATAAACATGCTATGAAAACTGTTTTAAACCTTCTCTGGTCCTGATGATATTGACATTCAGAACATTCTCCTCATTCATGCCCATGTCCTCTTGGGGCCACACTGTTCTCATCCATACTGGAATCTTTAATTCCAGCCTTAGCACCTCCTGTCAGTCCTCCACACCACAGTCATAGTGCTCTTCCCAAGATATAGGGCAGGGCAGGTCACTCCTTGGCTCTCAACTCTCCATGTCTTCTCATCCTGAGGCTCTGAGTTTGTGGCTTGCCACCCCTCACCTCTCAGCCCTCCCCTGTCATAGCCTTCTCCTGCCTTCTTTGCCTTGGCCCAGCCATCCTGAACTTCTCCTTCCTCAACTGTACTAGACATGTCTTTCTTCAAGGTCTCTGCCTAGTGTATAATTCCTTGAAATAGACAGACAATTCACCCTTCGTTTACTTTATGTCTGCTCAATAATTGTCTTATCAAAGAAAGTTACCTGAATGCCTTCCGTAATCTCTGAGTTTCAATACTTGTATAATTAAAAAACATCCGAGGCCTCGTTCATCACCTTCATACATGTATGTCTCCCCAGCTGAAATACAACCCTGTGGGGTTGGAGATCTTGTATGTCTTGTTTGCTACTCTCTCCTGGGTGCCTAGAAGAGGCCCAGGACTGTATTAAGAGAGTCCTTCATTTTTGGTGCCTATCTGTGTGTCTGGTGCTCTGCTGGTTTCTCACCCTGCTGGGCTCACAAATCCCTTTCCACCTTCTTGCTTTTGTTTGAATTTCTTTCTCTGTCTGGGGTGCCTGTGTGCTTCCCCAGATCTGTATGCTCAAGTCCAAACTTTCTTCAGGTCTCATGTTCTGTAGGAAACCTTCTCTTGTTTTGTTCTCACAGCTGAAAATGTCTCTTCATTTCACCAGCAGTGTCTGTGTCCTTCAAGTCTCTGACCTATAGGACAATGATTCATCTTCATGAGCGGGGAGCCATAAAAGGTGAAGCCATGTCTGATTTATCTTTATCTCCTGCTCCCCACCCCATCCCCAACTATACTTATTACTTTATATGTGGATAGTACTCAATGCATATTTCATCAATAAATATTGCAGATTTATTCTAACGTTGTTGATTTGATGGTTTGGTATACCTGGATAAGAAACGTTAGTAGAGTGCTTTCATAATTTGCAGTTTCTGTTTTTCTATATATTGATCCTGATGACTTTTTGGTTTGGTGTTTTGTGTGTGACGGGGGAGGGGTAGAAAAAATTTACTTTTGGTTGTAATCATTTTGCTTTGTTTTAATAGGTACTGAAAGAGAAAACATGCATTAAGAAGATAAAAGGCCAGTTGTCTTATCCAGCTGTCTCACGCCCAGGCTGGGTGCGTATCTAGAGAAAAGGTTCCTATTCCCAGAATTCTGTTAGCATCTCTCATTGCCCGAGGAAACATTTTCCTGACCTTTCTGATGATATTCTTCCCTATATCCTAGTAGGGAGAATCAAGATCAGGGAGCAAGTATGCTTAGAAAGACAACTGTTTAAAAACCTGGTTTTCTTTAGCCTGGATTTTCAATTCCAAACTGTCAAGATTCTGCATTAGAAGTTGGCAGTCTCCTTCTCTGTGGAGCTGCTGGTTTAATTGGGTAAGTTTTGCTGTGGTGACATTAGGGCTCATTAGGCTTTCTCTTATCAGTGGCGTAAGCTGTGAGATTTCAACCAAGCAGAGGGTTTAGATTCTAAATGAGAAATATAGATTAGCATTTTGCATAATGAAATAATGGACTTCAGTGTTACCTTTCTAGTGACAAAAGCAGAAACTTAAATCCATTGTAGGGTTCCTTGTTTAATCAATAAATAAACGAGAGGCACAGAAGATTTATTTCTTCTGAGGCAGCAAACACTATCATTTTTCTTAATTATCCTCAGGTTTGCCTTTCCTGCTTTCAGATTCTTTGCAAGTAAAAAGCTCTCTACATTACAAAAGGGACGTCAAAATCTCATGTTGTGTTTTTCTTTCTCCCTTACGTATGAAGCGTTTGGCTTTTTTTTTTTTTTTCCCTACAATGCCTTTATTTCTTAATGAAAACCTAATAAGGTCAGAGGTTTCTCAAGGTTTTCCAGGCTACCTTAGAGGCCAGAGGTTCCAGCTGAGGAGGAGAAATATCAAGGCAGCTGTAGGAGAGAAAACAAATAGTTTGAACTTTGGATCCACAGATGGTTATGCCTGCCAACTGTTATGAGCCAATGAATATCTGGCCTATCATTTGTCATATTTATTGCAGTACATAATGCTGTAATTTCTCATGGCATGGTTATTTATCTTGCTGTGTTCTCTGAATAGCTAAAATTGCAGCCATGTTGGAGCATATGTATACCTTTCGGGTTTCATCTTTAAATAGCAGCCCTGCAAATTGGCACAGGACTGCCCTCCAAGAACTGGGTTTATGAATGCTGCAAAAGCAACTTGTTAGAAGATTACAAAAAATTCTGACAACAATTTAAACTACTATTCTGGTCTTACTTCTATGCACTTATCTGCAGAGATTAAACAGAGCACAGGGTATACCCTGCAGTTCATTCCTTTTTAGAGGTATCAAGGTGTCTTCCTAAAATGGCAGCTTCTGCAGTCATGTGTACCAGACCTAGAGGCTTTCTGGGAGCAGGCAAAGATTCCTCTAACTTTGCAATAGAAAAGGGGCTTTGGAAAGGAGAAAGGTTGAGGATGGCAGGAAGAAGGCATGAGGTACTCAGTCACTGGTTCTTGACAGCAGTCATGGGGGCACTGCCACATCAAAAAGAGCAGCAGGCACACCTGTCTTTACTGGCATCCCCACTACTGGCAATGGTGAGTCAGGATAGAGGCTACATGATGCTTGATGACAGACGGTGTGACTTACAGGTGGGCAGAGAGACTCTTCAGGGTACTATTGCTCACCTGATACATCTCAGCACCCCTGATGAATCACTGGGTCCAAATGGGGCTTGGACTTGGGGGCAAATTTTAGTGCACACTGGAGCCTCCAAGAATGGCAGATGGAAAAATGTAGGTGCCTCCCATCCATACTGGGTTGGCTGCATCCCATTCCTGGAATGTGAAAACTCCTGCTTTGTTATAGATCCCTTTATTTTTTTATGATAAAGAAACTGTCAGCCACTCAGACCTGGAAAGGACAGGCAATCACTGGTCTTATTTTAGCCATGGGTGCACTCACAATGACTTTAATCTGAAATATTAACAATTGTTACTTCTTTTAGTCCCAAGATATCTCTCCTCTTCCTATCCCTTCAAAGCAGTGTAATAGCCATATGGTGTTCAGCAGAAGAGAGAATAGAGCATAATGTCATTCTTGTTATTATTAGGGTTACAGTCTGCAGGTTAAGACGCTGAAGTCCTTCACCCCTGGCTTAACTTCCACATTAAGGAAGGGATGTCAGCTCTCTTCTGTGTCTCTCTCTCCCTGCCTTTCTGTTCCTGTTCTCTTCTGTCTCAGGCTGTGCAGAAACAAAACTCTAATAGGTAAGATAACTCAGGAGAAAAATAAGGCTCTACAAATGTAATTCTGATGGTATGATTCTGAATTGTTTTCTGTTCTCATGAGAAATAAAAAAGGGTGGTTTTTCTGAGGGCGGTAAAGCTGGGTGAGGACCAACCACTTGGGTTGTCTCAAGTTAATAAGGGTGTGCTCAAAGAAAGGAAGAATGAGCAGATGACCTAGTACAAACCTGAAATTCATGCAGGAAACTGCATGAAGAATGTCATAAAGGTTAAGACTCAGAAAGAATGAGACTTTTGAAAAATACCAAAGGGGACAAGAAGCTTTAAAGTCATTGTCAGTGCTTAGTGCATGGAATGGCAGTCTAAGGTCCATGGACAGTGATAAAAAAGTTACTATTTCCAGTTCTCTTTTACATCTGTCTCCCAGGTTAGGCACAATGCCTTTTAAGACTAGGAAAGATGGAGGAACCATTGGTTAGAGAACTGGAAGGCTAAGATATGTAAGATGTTTTTCAAAGAGCACTGTTCAGATTTTTAGGTCTAGACACGTGCGTCTCAGATCCTAGGGACACAGGAATCACTGAACAGCCCTTGAGGGAACAGTGACAATAGGGCAACTCCAGTCTGAGTAAGTGTCCCCATTTAAAAGAAGGGAACTATATTATTAAGCAACTGGTTTATGTACATTAAAAAAGGAAGCAAATTGGGCATGGTGGCACAGTATGCAATCCCAGTAACACAGGAGTCTGAGGCAGGAGGATCTCAAGTCAGAAGCCAACCTCAACAACTTATCAAGACCCTCAACAACTTAGTGAGACCCTGTCTCAAAAAAAAAAAAAAAAAAAAAAAAAAAACCAAAATAAAAAGCTTTGGGGATGTATCTCAGTGGTAAAGCACTCCTATACCCAAAATAAAATAAAGTTAAAAAGGAAACAAGTTAGGAATAAGTGCTATAGTCTTGTGTTTTAGTCAGCTCTTTTGCTGCTATGACTAAAAGACCTGACCAGAACAATTGTAGAGGAGGAAAAGTTTATTTGAGGGCTCATGGTTTCAGAGGTCTCAGTCTACAAAAAGCAGCTCTGTTTTTTTTAGGGCTCGAGGTGAGGCAGAACATCATGGTGGAAGAGTATGATGGAAGGAAGCAGCCCACATGATGATCGGGAAACAGAGACAGACTCCACTATATGGATTCAAAATTTATACCCAAATCACATCCCCAATGACCCATCTCCTCCAGCCACACCCCACCTGCCTCCAGTTACCACTCAGTTAATCCCTATTGGGGATTAATTTACTGATTGG
The DNA here is from genome assembly GCF_021218885.2 of Marmota monax. Classification (NCBI taxonomy): domain Eukaryota; kingdom Metazoa; phylum Chordata; class Mammalia; order Rodentia; family Sciuridae; genus Marmota; species Marmota monax. The sequence goes on from NW_026692781.1 coordinate 24,671,801, forward strand.
GTTAACACTCTCACAACCCAAACATTTCTCTTCTAAACCATCTTGCTTTGTTTCACACATGAGCTTTTGGGGGACATATTACATCCAAACCATGACATCATGGAGAAAAGTCAGAGAGCTAAGGGATTGTAGCAGAGTGGCAAAGCTAGAACTGAATTGTTCAATGTGTCAGGTCAGCATCGAAGGTAACATGCATGGACTTCAGTAAGAGCTATCTGTGCACAAAGAACAAAAATCCTCAACACAAAACATCTTCAATTGTTGTTTTAGGCCTTGGTGACATTGGAGAGGTGAGATTTATGGTTCTCCTGCCTTTAAGGAGGTCTCTTTTACCCAGCCAAACAGAGGCAGGCCTTAGAAGTGCCTTTTAGGACTAGACTGTCTGCTCTTGTCCTTCCTTCCTTTCATCATCTCTCCCAACCTAACTTGAATCGATTAGTTTGTTAGAAGGGGTGTTTTAATTGGGTTGAAATTGTGAAAGGTTTGCCTGTTGGAAAAATTGCTGAGAGAAGATTTGATACATATTTGCTTCCTGATGACCCTGGATAAGCCAACAGCTCTGATCCTTAGTTCTCTCATCTTGGAAAGAAGAACAATGGCTAGACAGCAGCTGGAGCCCTCCCTCAAGATTCTCTACCCACTCCTTGATTCCCTCGCTCTTTTCTTGGACTTCCCATTAATTTTATTTTTGTCCTGTTACACAGCATATTTTATCAGATTCATAGGCATTTTGTTTCTTGACTACTTTAAATAAACAGCAAACTCTCTTAAATCATTGAAATGTGAAAAGAAATGAAAATACAGCAGAAATTCAATCAGAGCAAGTTAGGTCTAGTTGCCTGCTGTTTATACCATTGTAAATAATCTCAAGGTGCCCTCCTGCTCGCTGAGTTTCCTCATAGCAGTTTATGCCCCATGCAGTACAGTTGAAAGACACTGACTGTAAAGGGATGCAGGGTCTAGCAGGAGCTTTGCCACTAATTAGCAATGTGACTTTGGACAAATCTTTTTACATCTTGGCGCTGTTTCCTCACCAGCACAGTAAATGGGTTGACCTCTATGATCTCCTAGGTCCTTTCCAATGCCAGATTTTTTAAAAGCCCATGATTTCAAGCCAAAAACTGTATTATGGAATGAGGTGATGGTTTGTATAAGTGCAAGTTGATTAGGGAAATGGCATAGGATTTATTTTTTAAATTTGCTTTCACAATAATGAATCATGGAATAAAGACAGAAGAGAGCGATACATTTAATGCAAGCATTCAAGGAAGCATAGCATATTTTAAACAATGGTTGAAAATAACCTTTCATTCTTTGCCCTTTTATTTTTCCTAATGGATGGCCTAAAATGGGTACTCAGGCTGAATAGTGGCTTTCATTCAATTTTAAGTCACCTATCAGGTTGGGTACGGCTGCTTTCCACGTTAGCTGACATTGCAGGATGTAGCACAATGCAGAATGAAGAGTTAGAAATGTGACATGGCATGTCAGAGACAATGCTTGCCTTTTGCAGATCAGTTATCATTTAAAGGTTGGTATTTAGAACCATCCTTAGATAATTCAATATCTGTGTCTCTGGTAGGCAGTATGTCAACCTGAGTTAATTCTTTTTGCTTATCAGATATGATGGGACAAGATGACATTAAAATGGTCAAAAGAAATCATCCAGAATGCATATTTTAAAAAATATCAAGCAAATCTTTGAGGAACTTAGGTATTGCTTGGTTTGATTTCCTACAATAAATGACAATTGTCATAGACAGCCATCCAAGATAAACCCTGATATCTTCATTTGTTATCCTTTCCCACAATATATCACATTCTCCTATGACATCAAGATGTCTCATTTTGATTGGAAATTTACCCTTCTTGTGAAGGGAAAGTGTTTAAAAGGGCCTGGGCCTTACACATTTATTTGTAAGATTCACTAATCTGTGGGTACAATGGAGCCTCATGAGCAGTACTGCCCTTAATTTTATAGCCTCTCACTGATACCTGCTCAAGCTGTATCATGTGTGCCCCTAAAATGGCCATTCCAGGGATCCCTAGTACACCTGTGACATCACCAGTAGGTTGTTATATGGCTGTTCTACTTTACCAGTCAGTCCTGAAGTGCACATAAAGCCTCATTTTCACTGTTTTGGATTATTTTAGGGCACATAAACACATTACTGTTGGTGACTCTATCCATATGCAGTTTCATGAAAAAGGTCATTGAGAGTCCTTTCTTTCCCTGGAATACTCTCTTGGGTACCTGGCAAGCATCCAGAGAGAGGAAATGAGAAGAAGTGGGTGCAGGCTCTGTCCTTTTTATGCAACCAGGGCTTTTTTTCTGGTGGGGCAGGGTGGGGCAGTCATTTTTATACTCTTAGTATGACTTTTTCTGGAAATTTCTTTATCCCATGAAGCAAATAAGTTTCCATCAGGTCTTCCTTACCAGTTTTTCTGACATCTTCAGACAGCATTTTATGAAAGGTAGTAACAATATACATCCAAACCGGGAGCCCTGATGATGCTCATTCTAAAGAAAGACATTTCCTGAGAATATTTTATGTGTGATACACTTATTTCTCTCTTTTCTAAAGAATTATTTTCCTCTTGAAGACTGGTTTGAATTCAAGAATTGATATGTAGGACTCCTCTTTAACACAGACCATTAAATAATTTTCAAATAAAACATAATTAGTAGAGAAGGAAAATACTTCTGAAATACGTTTTTTTTCCCCCAGCCAATGCCTTTATATACACAGAAGGCTACCGATTATGAAACGATTTTGATTTAATTGGCTGATTAGAAATAGTTAGATATAGCTATTAAATATAAATAATTAGAAATAACTAATATCTAGAAATAACTAGAAAAGTACAGAAATATTAAATTCTCCAGAAAAAAAGAATAATAATTGATAATCTAACTTTCTTCTTAGTATTTGAGTAGACATATGTTTATACAGGGGAATTGTGTTTTAAAATTGTCTAGTTTTTTTTTTTTTTTTTTTTTGATACTGGAGATTGAACCCAGGGACATTTAACCACTAAGCCGCATCCCCAGCCCCTTTTTATATTTTATTTGGAGATAGAGTATTGCTAAGTTGCTGAGGCTGGCTTTGAACTTATGATCTTGCCTCAGCCTCCTGAGCTGTTGGGATTATAGCATTTTTATTGATACCTTAGAAGCTGTATTTTATTTTACTTTTGGTACCAGGGATTGAACCCAGGGGCACTTAACCACCAAGTCACATCCCCAGTGATTCTTCATATTTTATTAGTGACAGAGTCTCACTAAATTATGTAGGGCCTCATTAAGTTGCTGAGGTTGGCTTTGAACTTGTCTTCCTGCCTCAGCCTCCCACACAGCTGGGACTACAGGCTTGCATCACTGCACCAGGCTTTATATCTTAGAATCTGGACATTGTTATTCTTAATAATTCTTAATATATGTTTTGGTACAAAATTATTATATTACATCACAGATAGTCTTATTTTTTAATATTTACTCCTGCATGTATGCTGCTACTTAAATTACTTGCATTTTAAAAGAGGTTTGTATTCATAGCTTTTCCTAAATTGCATATTAACATTAGTGGTCTACAATGTTGATAGAAATGGGTAGGCACTGACATGTTTATATAATTGTTTATATAACATTCTCAATTTAATGCAAATCAAACCAACATTGAGATTTCATCTCACTCCAGTTAGAATGGCAATCAACAATAAAATAACCATAAATTCTGGTAAGGATGTGGAGAAAAAGGTAAAAACATACTTTATTGATGGAACTGCAAGTTAGTACAAGTGCTTTGAAAAGCAGTATGGAGATTCCTCAAAAGACTCAGGATGAAACCACTGTATGACCCAGCTATTCCACTTCTTGATATTTATCCTAAAGAACATACCAATGTTCATAACAGTGTAATTCACAATAGTCAAATTATGGAACTAAACATGGCGCCTGTCAATTGATGAATATATAAAGAAAATGTGGTATATATACACAATGGATTTTATTGAGTTATAAAGAATAATGAAATAGCCAGGTGTGGTGGCATATGCCTGTATTCCCAGTGACTCTGAAGACTAAGGCAGGAGGATCTCACGTTTGAGGCCAGCATCAGCAACTCAGCGAGGTCCTCAGTAACTTTGTGAGATCCTCTCTCAAAATACAAAATAGAAAAAGGCAGACACTTCTCAGAAAAGGATACACAATCAATCAACAAATATATGAAAAAATGCTCATCATCTCTAGCAATCAGAGAAATGCAAATCAAAACTACTCTAAGATACCATCTCACTCCAGTAAGAATGGCAGCCATTATGAAGACAAACGACAAGTGTTGGCGAGGATGCGGGGGAAAAGGTACACTCATACACTGCTGGTGGTACTGCAAATTAGTGCAGCCAATATGGAAAACAGTATGGAGATTCCTTGGAAAGCTGGGAGTGGAACCACCATTTGACCCAGCTATTCTTCTTCTCGGACTATACCAAAACAGCATACTACAGAGATACAGCCACATCAATATATATAGCAGCTCAATTCACAAAAGCTAAAGGGTGGAGCCAACCTAGATGTCCTTCAGTGGATGAATGGATAAAAAAAATGTGGCATTTATACGCAATGGAATATTACTCAGCACTAAAAAAATAAGATCATGGCATTTGCAGGGAAATGGATGGCATTAGAGAGGACTATGCTAAGTGAAGTTAGCCAATTCCCCCCCCCCCAAAGAAACAAATGCTGAATGTTTTCTCTGATATAAGGGGGGTGACTCAAAGTGGGGTAGGGAGGGAGAGAATGGATGGAAAATTACCTCTAGATAGGGAATAGGGGTGGGAGGGAAAAGGAGGGAGAATGGGAATAGCAAGAATAGTGGAAGGAGATGATCATAATACAAAATTCATGTATGAAGAGATGAATTTGGTGTCAACATGCCTTAAATACAAATAGAGATTTGACAAATTGTGGTATAAAGGTGTATTAAGAATTGTAATGCAAAAAAAAATTATGAATGTAATGCACTCCTCTATTGTGATGTATGTAATAAATAATGAGAAAAACAAAAAAAAAAGAAAAAAAAAAGGAAAAAGGCTCGAAATCAGGATGTAGCTCAGAGGCAAAGTGCTCCAGGTTCAAATCCTCAATACAAAAAAAAAAAAAAAGAAAAAAAAAAGAAAGAAAAAAAATCAAGTTCTGTATTTGCTGATAAACGGATGAAACTGAAGAACATCATGCTAAGTGACATAAGACAGACTCAGAAAGTCAAAGTTCTAATGTTTTCTTGCACATGCAGAAGCTAGAGATAAATAAGGAATTTAAATGGTGGGGAATCCCATGAAGATGGCCAGGATAGTGGAGTAGAGAAAGGGAATAGAGGGGGGCGGGGAGAAGGGGTGGGAAAAAGGAGGAATTGTGGAAAGAAATTGACCAAATTATACCATGTACATGTGATTGGATATATCACAGAGAATTCCACTTTTATGTACATTTATAAAGCACCAATTATAAAAACGAATAAAGAGAAGAAGACTAGAGAAGGAGAGAAGGGGAAGGGAGAAGGAGAGGTGTAAGTACCAGGGGTTGAATGATGCAAATTACATTCCATGCATGTATGACTATGTCAAAATGAACTCTACTACTATGTATAACTATCATGCACTCATAAAACATTAAATATTTTAAAATGCATATCATTTAATTGTGCCCCTGCAATATATGATAGTTCTTTATACTATTTGCAAAATATTGCTGCCCTTCATCCTTGGAAATGTTATTACAAATAAACATATGTAAGGTTGTATCTACCAGATCAATATGTGATCAATAATTCACTGCACACAAAGTGGAAAATACCATAGACATTATTGACAGAGTCTCACATTGTTTGTAGCTTTGTCTTAAAGTTGGGACTTCCATAAACAAATCAGGGTATGGAACTCAAATAATTAATCAAGAACTAGTCTAATTGATATACACGTACACATAGTATCTTTGTCTTTCATCAGCACTTGTTCTAAATGATGTCCTGAGTCTGATTGCATAGAGTTGGTTGGTCAGCCTGAAGCGGGCATCTTCCTAATTTATACTCTCTGTTCTGTTTTTGTCTGGCTCTTCAATCTGCTTGATTCATCTGTTGTATCCCAACACATCCAACCTAATCAAGTTGTGTCGAGTTGTACTGCCTTTCCATATCCTGGGTCCACACTTTCGGCACTATCTACTGAGGTCCAGTGTTAACAACCACTATGCTCATTCAACAAACAGGCACTGAGCTGGGATATAGAGGTGATTCAGCCTCTTGCCCTTCAGTGAGAGATAGCAAACTGCATCTACTGATTTTGCCTGCCTCAGCCTGCACATTGCATGTTTCTTTCTTTTTTTTTTTATTTCCATAGTAATAGTTAATACTTAAAGAACACCCACTTTCACCAGAAAGTAACATTTTCACCCATTTAATTCTTTTAACAAATCTATAATATGGATACTGTTGTAAGTTCCATTTTATGGATTAGGACACTAAAGCTCAGAGAGAATGAGAAACTTACCTAGGGTCACACATCTAAGGAAAAATGAAGGAAGACTTTGAATCTGGATAGCCAGCTCCGGAGTCTGAGTCTGTGCTTGACACAATATTGGCTTATGTTTATTTTAGGAAAATTTCCATCCTCATTGATAGAACCACACTGGAATGATCAATTAAGACCAGAGAGGGCAGTCCTGACCCAGGCTACAAGGGAAATGGAATTGTGAGCAGAGAGACTGACCTGGAAATAATAGCTTGAGGCCATTCATCTGGATGGTGGTACCCTGAGATATCATTCATTTATATCTGCTGTCACAACATCTGGAACTGCTCAGGTTCTTGCCCTTTCTCAAGGTTGGTTCCTCAGCTTTTTCTTCCGCTGTGAAATCTGTCCTATATCTTTCCAATAATTTCACTTTTATATTAAGTAAGCAATAGCCAATTACTACTGCTTTGCACCAAATTTCTACAATTTTGTTTAAATTACAGAATCAGATGAGATGTTGTATTAGTAAATTCTATAATATTGTTTACAATTATAGAACCAGATGAAGTTTCAAACTTAGTTAAATTAAATTCTCTGGAAGTCATATTGTAAAATATGGTGTCTTTTTGACTTTTAGGACATGTTTTTGGGTGTTTACAGGAAATTTGATATGCAATGATTCTAATAGGTTCAAGCTTCCTACCTCACAACATTTACAGTTTTGTTTGTTTTTAATTGATTTTGTTAACCTTCTTATTTTAGCACTTTATTATGTCAATCAATAATGAGTGACATGATGTAATAAAAGTTAGGTTTAAATTTTATAGTCTTATTTGGACTAAGGAAATAAACAATTATAGATAATAAATAATTACATTGCATGTGCAATTAACATTTATCTTAAAGTCTATCTACTTATGCATTTAGTTGCAAATGCTTTGAAAGTTTGTTGAAAGATGAAAACTACTTTTTATAAAACACAAGATTCACACCTATGAAATACCTGAGGATTTGAGAATATAAAATATTGTCAAGACTAACCAATAAAAACAGGTCACACAGAAATACACAGTTTGACCTCAGTGAATAAGGAAGCTATCTTGGCAAATGTTGTCAAACAATTATACTTAAAAATGTTTACCATTGAACATTTTCAATTCACAGTTTAGAAGAAAGAAAATTATATTGAGCCCTCCTGTACTTACCACTTTGTTTCAACTAGTATTAATTCATGGCCAATTTTATTTCTATATACTTCACCTACTTCTCTCTCTTAGATTATTTTGGAGCAAATCCCAAACATCATATTAATTCATCTGTATATTTTCCAGATATATGTATAAAACAAAATTTTTTTTTCTTCCTTCTCTCATATATATATATATATATATATATATATATATATATACATATATAACATGATTATTACATCTTTTAAAAAGCTAATCCTTCCTTGGTATCATCAATGTCCACTCTGCAACCTTATTTGCAGCCTGGCCTTTTGGTGGGAGGGGTGCTTAGGGTTTCCACATTGCATCCTCTTGCTCTCTCAGATGTCAGCATCACACAGCAAGCTCAGACTCACATGGTGTCTAATTCTAAGCATATGTTCCAAGCTTTTCTGCACTATGGTAGATGGCACACCACTGGGTGAAGCAATGCATCCTCAAAGGGGAGGTGACAAAAGCCCAGGTGTAATACTGAACCAATGGGGACAGGTGTCTGTGGAACAGCTTCCAGCCTCTGGTTCTTCGAGAAGATGATTCTTGGCAGCCTGCCATGTGCTTCTTGGCCCAAGAAGAGCCAGTCCCATATGCTTACAGTGGCAACCTTCCTAATGCACCTCTATGTTGGCTTTTCCTCCTTCCCAGAAATACTTTATCTGTTCCCACAGTTCTGTTTCCTGGAGTTACATCTCAAGTCCGTGGATGAGTGTATATACCCCAAAGTAGAACAATTGGGCCTTATGATGATTTTATTTTACATTTCCACCAACAGTACTAAGGTTTCAATTTCTCCATATGCTCACCAACACTTGCTATTTTCTGTTCTTTTTGTATAAGTCATCATTATGACTTAATTCTATTCTAATCTATACATTTTTTTCCTTGTTTCTCTCTCTCTACCTTCCTCTTCCTTAAAGAAACAAGAGTGTCTTGGTTTTCCATAATCAGTTATTTTCCTGAATATATGCACACCCTGCTAACATACAATGCAAAATTTGTAAAAACAGTAAAAATCCATTAGTATTGAATTTAAACTGGAAGTATCAGTGTGGCATGGACAGATGACATATTTTATTCTGTTCCAAATTATATATTTTCTACTCTGCTCCTGGTAAAAGTCTAGAACAAGGAGCACTGTGTGTGTGTGTGTGTGTGTGTGTGTGTGCGTGTGTGTGAGGGGGAGGGTGCTGGGGATCAAATCCAGGGTCTTCTGAATGCTAGGCAAGTGCTCTACTTCTGAGCTATAATTGCAGCCCTGGTTTGTGTGTTTAAAACCACTTCCACTAAATTTAACCATGCCCATCTTGGAGAAGAGGCTGATTTCTGGCCTTTCTTAGGAACTGCACAAAATAGTCATGGAACTCTTGTCATACTTGAAAGTGAAGCCAGTATCAAAGACAGCTAGGATGTTTCAAAAGACCCAGAAAACAACTTGAGCAGGTGGTCACTGGCCAAAGACTTGTGCATTAGTAAAGATAATAAATAGTTGCAATGGATTAAAACATATCAAACATGTTTAAAGAAACGTGTTCAAAATGACACTAAAGCAGAAAAAAATACTTTATGAGTCAAATTGGAAGATGCTGAGGATCTAATTAATTATTTTGAAAAATGATAAGAAAATTGATAGAATCTAATCTTCTTTTATACTAACTGTACCTAAACCAACAAAATTATTAATGAGATTGTGTCTTTCATAAAATATTCTAGTTGATAAACAAAAAAGTATAACAGTTTGTTAGTATTTTGCAACTCCTACTGATTTGGTATAGCTCCCCATTGACCATCACCAAATGAACCTCCCATGGAAGTTCATAGCAGCACCTCTGAAGAAGCCTTGTTAAAAAAATAAATCTTGAATCATATCAAAATTGTAGATTTAACTGTTAACTTACAGGAATTATAGGTCAAGGGAAACAACTATGTTTTTGTTTAACTACATTATACACTTCTTAAAAAATAATAGACATAGAAACTACAAATGAATGTGTATATTCATTATACAAAGTACGCCCAGATTTCTTCAGAAATTTCCTACACAGGCATACAAATGTTTACTTAGTTCAGATTTTTGTCTTAGGGAGGGCCTAATGTTCATGGCAAAGGAGACTTTTTAAAAGAGATTGGCACTTAACATGATGTCTATTATTTCTCCTGACATCTTATCTTCTTATTTGGCTTTTGGTTTTGTGGAATAAGATAAAAGAAAATTGTTAATACTCTGTAACACCATGTGCTTGGTTTTAGTAATCTCAGCTTTGATTTAGATTTTTAAAATGTTTTCTTCTCTGAAGAAGAAAAGAAAGAGTGAGACTCAAATATGGGACCAACAGGGAAAAGGGCAGTCAAATTGGATTCTATAGTGTTCAGTTCCCTGGACACACAGATAATTCTATTAATTATCCTTTCTTCTGACTTTTTGTAGTCAGGACTCTTTGTTCACTATTTCCTGAATACATGTCTTTCAGTGAATGGTGAAAATATGAAAGTTTTAAAAATGTGAAGTTAAAAGTTATTTGGTTTACTTGGAAACCAAGGAAGAATTGTAGGAGTTCTCTATGTCAATCCCAGGAATGTTTGGATCTTATTCAGTTTAATGATTAATACACAGTTCTTTTTTGTGTAGACCAAAGTGCAAACTGTGAGATGAATCACAATGAATCCTCATTTACTTCTTTTCTTAAATCTCTTCATGATTATAACTTGTTATAAAGATTTATTGAACAATGCCAATTAATTCCTTCAAACATTTAAGAGCCATTCATCATATGTATGTTGAGTACCTGCTATTTGTTGGGTACTGAATTGGATCATGGGATGATAGCAATGAACAAGATCTATACATTGAGTCCTCTCCAGGAAATTGCAGGTTGGGGTTTCTAGGAAAGCATATGCCAAGATGGAATTAGTAGTGCAAGAGATTAATTGGAGAAAATGCTCATGAAGCATAACAGAGAAAGGGAATATTGGGAGTATTTGGGGAGTGACTCAGTCCATGATGCAGGTCTGACAATGATGCAGGAAAAGAATAAGAAGACTGGGCAGGGAGAACCTAAGATTACAGTGCATCCCAAGAAAGTCTCAGCTAGGCTGATGAGGAGCCCTGAGCAAAAACTGCTCCTTGGAAAAGTCCCAAGGTTGGCCAAAAATGGTCCAGCTCTACTACTTCTGTTGGTCTTAATGATTGACTCAGAGCACCCCTGGGAGAGTCTGGCTTTGGTTGAACATCATGGTGCATCCAGTAGGTACAGTATGTATAGGCTGTCAGCTAACTGTATAGGTTTGTTCCTGAAGGGGGAGGTAATAGGTATATTGGTAGAAAATACAAACATTAGACAAACTGATAACAAAGGTGAGGCACCACAGAAAGGATGACAAGGGGGTATTTTGGTGGTACAGTAAGGGAAGTTAGCATGCATGTTCTTCCCCTGTTTTGTTCCATGTCATAGTAAACAATGTTACATAAATTCCCTCTCCTGGTGCCTTTCTGATGGGTTCAGCAGACAGGAGGCACAGGCAAGAAATTGGAAAGTGGGAAAGAGGAGAATCCAGTTTATTTCTCCTTATCTCTCTGCCTCCTCTCATCTCACCTCCCAGGTTTCAGCTCTGATTAGAAAGCCCTTAACTTTGTAGTCCTAGCTTCTTCTAAATGGCCATGGATTCTGGGACACTTGTTGTGGCCACTGTTCTCTTACTCTATAGAGATCATAGGAAATTCCTGATTTAAATAAATATAGTAAATCTGTGTTGCTTCACTGTTCCTTGTTTGGTTTCTCAAGTTTTGAATCACCTTTGTATAAATTCTTTTTATAAGTCCCCTTTGACTGAAGATCTAGTGTGTTCACATTTCCTGTTGGCCTAGTCTGGAAGATGTCACAGGGAAGATTTCCTGATGGAATGACATTTAAGCCAAAACCTGGATATGAGCTATCCAAAACAAATTGACCATAATTGGTACATACAATATGTGTACATATTGTTCATTTGGAATATAATGTAAGGGCTGTGGATGTAGTTCAGTGGTAGAGTGCTTGCCTGGCATGCATAAGGCCCTGGGTTTGATCCCCAGTACCCAGCCCCCCGACACACATGCAAGTTAAAACAGTATGACAGCTAAAAATATAGATTCTGGGACTTCAGTGTTTGGGTTTAAATCCCACTTTTTAGATAAGTGACCTCAGGAAGTTCACTAAATTCTTTTGTGGTTCAATATCTTCCTTTGTAAAATGAATATAATAATACTATTATCTTCTATGGAAATAATGAGAAGTCAATAAATTAATATGTAGACTCAACAAGGTTTGCCATTATTCTTTTGCACATGCATACAGGACTTTGCAGTATCTATGTATGCTAATGAGCACTCCCAGTCTTCAAGAGAACACTGAATACAACGTAGACGACTTCTCCTCCTCCTCTTCCTCCTCCTCCTCCTCCTCTTCCTCCTCCTCCTCCTTCTTTTTCTTCTTCTTCTTTGAGAATCTAATATTCCAGAGGAGGATTCTTAAGACAGCCAGAGCTTTTGTCACTTATTATAGGCCACCTTCTTTTTCTACCTGTATACTTGTAGATTTCTTACTAATGGTGGAAATTCAGTACTTTATTAGGATGGTCATGTCATAGGTCACTTTTAATAAGTTTTGCTTCACATGCAGGGATATCTTATTATTTTTTGATTTTGTTTATTTATTTCTTCCTATGAAATGTGTTTTTCTGCTATATTAGTCCGGGGCAAGACAGTGCTTTACTTTCAAGTACAAAAGACATGTTTCATAAAAAACATCAGGAATTGATAAGCAATGGTGCAGGTAATGGTGCCTGTCATCCTACTTAGGCCAAATCTGGAGATATTTCTATCATTGTTTGGACATTTGATGGCATCTCTGATGTAGATGGAACTCTGCCCAGATGCTGGAGGCTGCAGGATCAGTTGCATCTGCTTGTTCAGCTACAAAGTTGTCTATGCTCTGAGTCTATTATCTTTTCTCTGCAATTTCATAATCTCCGTCTCTTTTTTGTTATCTCAGCCTCATTTGGAGCATTGTGGGGCTTTCACCTGCAAGCAACACTAGGCTTGATTCACTGAATACAGCTCTGGACTGTGGCCAGTAATGAGCTACAGATTTCTCTACATCATAGAAATGATGATGATTTAACTGGCAGAGAGATGTAAGGTGGATTTGCTCACACTGGAGATGCAATCTCTGTAATTCTTCATTGCATGCATCTGGAAGCATGAGCTCTGAAGTCACCACAAAGGAGCATTTTGGGAATGAGCACTGTTATTGGGGATAACCCAGGCTTCCAGGATCATTGCGCATGCCAATGCAGTAGTGATTAAAAGCAAGCATTCTGGAGAAACAGGCTCAGGTCCTTGCTTTTCTCCTTTTAACTGTGTGACTTTTGACCAATTATTCAATCCTGATAAGCTCTCCACTACTAATCAATACAATAGGGATGATAATAATACCTACATCATAGGGCTATTGCGGATTGGTTATTTATATAATGTTCTATGTGGTAGTTGTTATTATCACTGGTCAGTACCTAAATCAGGGCCGTGTGTTACCACTCTGTCTCTCCTACTTTTACCTAACACATAGAGTTATTCTCCTTTAAAATAAGGAATTTGGATTGCCACTCTCATATTTAGCTCTTGAGGAAAACAGCCCACAATCTGGACGAGGATCAATGAATTGGACATTTGAAATAGCATTCAGTCTTTAGCAAGAGGAAACTGGAGGAGAGTGCTGGAAGTGTAAATCCCTATTTCTTAAATGGCTTTGGACTGGGCAATTCTATTTTCTCCTCAAGGAAGATCAATTATCCAGATGTCAGATTTCTGCCACTTGCTCTTCTATTCTGTTCTTTCTCTCTGACTTTTTCATTTCTTTTTCCTTTACCTTTGCTTTCTGTAAGAGTGTGTCAAATCTTTCTCCACAGCCCAGCTTAATGTTCTGCAAGCTCAATTTAGCTATTCAGGACTTTGAGAGAGATCTTTTAAATACTGTCACAACATTATTAGTTACCTAACATTGTTTATGTTTTTTTCCCCACTAATACAGTCAACTTCCTTTCAAACATGTCTTCCTATATCTTACCTTTCATTTCATTTTACTTTTTTTTAAATATTATGAAGCAATGTTCTAAAATATTTGTTCCTTGGAACAAATCTTTGTAAAAATACAGTCATCCAGCTTTTATCATGCTGTCTTGGTTTTCTTGCCAAAACTTTTCAAAGGCTTTAACACTGTTTATTTTGTATATTCTTATCTCTGATAGAAGGCAGGTCTATTTTGATCTGCTATTTGAATAAAAATTAACATGGCACATATTCCTTGGGTCTGCTCATGGTGTAGCTTGACATTTCCCACTCCTCCTTTTATATTTTTAATAAAAGAGATGATATAGATTTATATTAATCATTTGGTTATTAGGCTGACAGAGAGGAATGGAGAGAAAATTGAGGTGTAAGCAGTCTACGGAAGAACAGAAGGAAAACAGTCCTTTTAATATGTGTTGAAGTGACCAGGTTTTCATATCTAATTTCCCTTTAACCTAGTGATTGCTTTTAGGTAAATAACATTGTTTTGTTGTTTACCTGCCAATCCGGGCAAATGTTGTTTAGTTTAGGAAAATGCCTTTGAGTCAGGATGAATATATCATTGGATGGGAAGCTGTCTGTCTGTAACTCCTTTTTGCATGGTCTTGTTTATTTTTTCAGCCCAGTGCTTCTGCCTCAGAGCAGCTGTGTGTGTGTGTATGTGTGTGTGTTTGTGTAGCACTGAAACAAACTCTAATGTAGAAAGTTCCTATTTTCCACAGTTCCCTTCCTTCTTTCTTTCCTTCATTCCTTCCCTCCCTCCCTCCTCTGCCTTTTCTCTCTCACTCCCTTTCTGTTATAGGAAAAAAATCCTCATTGATTCAGAAAAGCACTCCATCACTTTGGAGAGGAGTGACTTCTAACACGAAGTTGGGGTCAGTAGAGATCCTTACCTCTTTTTCTGTTAGGCATGCTTTGCTCCCAGGAAACCGATTCAGGAGTTCCAAGTAGAGTAGTCCTTATCTGTCCCTTGCCTCATTTTCTTACAACTGTTAATGGCTGGACAGATTGTCACTGTACAGGGGAACCCAAGAGGGGACTGACTCACATACTCCTGCTGACTAAGCTGTGTGACCTCCAGCAGGGCTCCTTCCTCCCAGAGGAACAGGCACCATCTAGAAATTATCATAAAGACATTGTTTATCTGCCCAGTGTGGGGACTTGTGTCCTCTCAGTGCAAATGCCTATTTCTAATTTGCACAAAAGTTTACCCTGGGCTATTCATGGTCTGGGCAACATTAGGTGAGTTTGTGGGACATGCTTTCTTGGAAACGAGGTCATCCCTTAGCTCTTAGTGACTAGCTTCAGTTTTATCCCATCTGGGCCATTTCTGGGAGAAACTCTTGGATACTCTTTGTTATTTTTCAGCTGGTATGAAGAGAAGATTTGACCCTACTTTTCTGTTCTCACCTTTCTGAGAAGTCCATACTTTATTTTAAGAGGTGTATTAAATGGTTAAAATTCTGAAAAGAATGAGATGAAGGAAGAAAGGCAGGCAGGAAAGAAGAAAGGAAATGTCACTGTCCTATTCCTGTCTTCAGTGTGCTGAGTTTCTCACCCTACTATTATAGGTAAGCACTGTTAATTATTTATTATATTTGCATCTACAATGTATTTATGCACAAACAAGTATAAATTCTTTTCTTATTTCACTATTATATATTTAAATAGAAGGGTATGCCATATGGCTTACTTCGGATTTTTATTTTCATCTAACAATATCTTCAAGAACTTTGCAAATTTGAACACTGAGTCTTCATTTTTTTTATTTAGCAGCGTAGTGTTCCACTGCATGGGCAATTGGCTAACCAGCCTCCTCTAGATAAACATTAAGGATTTTCCAATCAATTATTCTTACAAACAATGTTGTAGTGAATAACCTTGTAATAATGTATTTTTCATATGGGAAAATATGTCCATATGATAAATTCTTAGAATCAGAGGAGCTGAATGAAAAGGTATTTGATTTTGTAATACTAATTGATATTTCCAAATATCTCCCATAAGGTTTTAGCAAATTATATTTCTATCAAAAAATTTTGAAATGATTGCTTCCCTTAAAACTTGCTAGAATAGTGTCTTGTTAAGTTTTAGGTTTTACCCATACTGATTGGTAATATAATTTTTTAAAATTTTCATACTTTTATCATGAGTGTTTACTTTTTCATATAACTATGAGCCATTTATATTTTACTTTCTATGGAGTCTGTTATATCTTTCGTTCATTTTCCCCTTGGGTTATTGGTCTTTAATTATTTAAACCAATTTTAAGAACATTTAATGTATAATCTAGTTCTTTCTCTGTTTAATGTGTTAAACATACTTTTCTAATGATTGTCTTATTTTTTGCTTCATTTTAATTTTACTGGTCATGTAGAACTCTGTCTTAAAAAATTTCGTTGTAGATGGACACAATACTTTTTAAATTGTATTTATTTATGTGGTGCTGAGGATAGAACACAGTGTCCCACACATGTGAGGCAAGCACTCTACCACTGAGCCACAATCCCAGCCCTAGAACACTTTTTTTAATGCAATAAAAAATGTCAATCTTTTTTGGCTCCTGAAATTTGAACGATATTTTGAAAGAACTCCTTGAAATACAGTTTATAAAAAAATTGTTTCTTTCTGTGATTTAATTTTTTACTTGTAAACCATTGATTGATTTGGGATTTGTTACTATAACATGTAAGGTGCAAGCTACGGATACAGTTATTTTTCTAGATGCAAAAATAAGACATACAATGATCAACACTTTTATTTAATCTTATAATAGAGAAGAGTCCATCTAATTAGACTAAAGAAAGAAAATAGAGGCACAACAATTTTAAAGAAGGTTAAAAATTTAGCATTTTTGCAGATTATATGATTGTATATCTGGAAAACCCAAAAGAAGAAACTAAAAAAGAAATACTAAAACAATAAGAGATTAAATAAGATAGTATGGTAACACTTTTATATATAAAAATCAATAGTTTCATCTACAAATGACTAGTATAAGATCAAATAGAAGAAGAGAACTCATATATGGTGGTAGCATAAAAAAATAAAAACCTAGAAAAACCCTTTGTAAAGTATATGCACAATCTATATACAGAAAAGTTTAGAATGCTTTTGAAGGGCACACACACACACAAAAACAAAACAAAACAAAACAAAAACTATTGAACAAATTGGCAGATGCATCATGATTTGATAGAAATAGACAATAAAGATGTCATTCTCCCTAAGTTAATTTGTATATTGGCATCCCAATAAAAAGATCAATGGTATTTTTTGAAATATTCATGCTGATGTCAAAGAATACAAACAATAAATATTAATAGCTAGTAATATTTTGAAAATGAACACAAAGTGGGGGCTAACACTTTCTATTAAAAATATTACAGAGCCTCGGAACTTATTGCAGTTTGCTATCAGAGAATAAATAGATCAGGTGAAAAAGTAGGAACTCAGAAATGAACTTCAAAAAATAATGGAAATTTTGTACACAGTAAGGGTAGAGTCTCAACTTAGTGGGAAAGAGATGATGTTGGAACAACTCATTTATTTCAAGCTGAAAGTTGTGGATCACTGTATAATAAACATAATGATATTTACAAAATGCATCAGGATTGTCTCAGATCCTGAAAAGCCTAATGAGATTGAAAATGGACGTTAGACTCTGACTAAACCCACAACTTCAGCAAAGAGTTTGAGATAGGGAGAGAGAGAGAGAGAGAGAGAGAGAGAGAGAGAGAGAGAGAGAGAGAGAGAGAGAGAGAAATTGTTCTTGTATCCAAATGAAGTAAGTTACTAAATTCCATCCACAGTGATCAGGGCAGAATTTATATGTATTCATTATTCTATCCTCTGGTGTGTAGGTATTATGGAAAGAGAGGCAATTAGATATTTTACAAAGGCAAGAGAGAGAATACTTCTAAACTCTAGGAGTCATTCTTAAAATTTGGAATAATCCACTGAGCTTATCAAGGAAACTGGTGGTATTCTTTAATGATTTTTAAAATACCTGTTTCAGTGAGTGTAAAGGAAATTCTGGAATGAGAGGATAGGGACCTTGTCTTATAAATAATTTTTGCTTTATTTTAATACTATCACAGAGAAGACATATAGGCCATTGTGAGTCAACAGAATGCAAGATATGGGTGGAGGCAAGCTGTATGTAGCCTTAATTGCTTTTATTAGTGCTCAGGAATTCTTGGGGAAGTAGCTTGGCTTATAGACACAGCTCCAGGTTTTTCATCTCCAGGTGCTACTATCCCAGGTTTCTTGTTTTATTGCCTAGCTTACCTAATTTAATTTTCACATCTCCTAGGTTAAATTTGAATAAAAATTCTTCAGATCTTTCTGCAATATTGGGCAAGGAGCTGTGTTGTACAGATTAACTAATTCAGGGTCTTAAAGTCATTTGATTCAGGGTGCAGTATAAATGCAAAGCAGGATGCATCATAAAGCAAAATGCTAATTATTGCAGGCAATGCAGATGCTACCTTTAAAGGTGCCAGATGTGTATCACCTCTCAATAGCACAGGCTGGCTCCTGAAAAAGAATACGAGACATGGGATGTATAAATTGAGCAAAACAATCACTTGGAAGAATAAAAACCACTGAGTAAATCAGTGATTATCAGAAATGTTAGAAGGCTACTTTCTGGAAGACACCCAGGTCAAATGGGCAACAAAAGATATGGTTAAAAAACAAAACAAGGGTCTGGGGTTGTGGCTCAGTGTTAGAGCGCTTGCCTAGCACATGCAAAGCATTAGGTTCATCCTCAGCACCACATAAAAATAAATAAAATAAAGGTATTGTATCCAACTACAACTAAAAAACCCTCAGCTTCCATATTTGCTAAAACACTGAAGATTTGGATTCTTGTTTGTCTTCTTTTACATTGTTTTGTGGTTTAATCAAAGTGGAATGCTGCTTACTACTAAGGTCTACCCTGGACATGATTTAATCTAAAGTATGAGAATTTTTCAATATACTTTTTTGTTTTCCTCAGTGTAGGCTCAGGATTTTAAAGCAAAACTCAGTATTTAGTTTATACAGATTTATTCTTTATTATGAAGACCAAGTAAACTTTAAGTGTTCATGTCGATAATGATTGTTTCAACTACCCGTGAGACTAAGGTGGCCTTTTAATTAATTTATTTGTATCACATATCCCAAAGGGTTGTTTTAGAAGGGACATAATTTGGAAAAAAAGACTAGAAGAAGACATATGGGACATGAAAAGGAAAAGAAGGTGCATGCTAACTACAAGGGCAAAAGGGACCTCTGAAGACATATGAGAATTCCTCTGTGGCAAGGTCAGACGAGGGGAGCCTAAGAAGTTGTGTAATTTTTGTCATCAGGATGGAGTGAGCATATCAATTCTTCAGAAGGGATATTGTCAGCATTTCATTCTAAATAAAATTTAATGCACAGAATCTAATAAAGGAATGCCCAAGAAACATAAGGTTTTTGATGACAGTTTTACAAAATATGAAGAAAAAACTTTAAAATAAATTTGGCTTCACTCTGAAAATTATAATATCCTAATTTAGGATAAGAGAGAAAAATGAATCTGCAACATGATAAATATTTAGTGCTGGGCTCTTTTATCTTGTGGCACACTTCTCTATTTAGCTATCACAGAGACCCCAAAGTCAATATGAATATAAAAAAGGAAAAAAAAAAAAAACCCAAGTATTCCAGAAGATTCTATTATTCATCTTATAGAAGGAGCTTTATATCAGGATAATTTCTTGATTGTTTTTTTTTCTGGCATGCTTCTTTATTTCTATAATTCCCATCTGTCTAGCATTATCCCACCTAATAACACTTAATATTTATCCACCTCTGTCTTTGTGCTCACATCTTTAGGAAATCAACAGTTACAGAAGTGATGACAAAGATACTGACAATTCTACTCTACTCTCTGTCCTCTTTCTTCTTCCCCTTACCAGCCAAATCTCTGGATGTTCCAGCCTGTTTCCACTCTTCCATTTTCCTGTGCTTTCCTCAGTTTGCTGTCCTCTGGCTTCTCCCTCTCCTCTGCAGGAAAACACCTCTTGTCAGTCTCTAATATCATCCTTATTGCTAAATCCTAAGGATGCTCTTGAACCCTTTTCTTCTAACCTCTTGGAAACGACAAATGTCTGCTCCTTTCTTGATACTTCTTTGCTCTGTGACTCATTCTTTCAGTCCCCACTACTCCGATGACTTGTTCTAGTGTCCTTTGTGTTCTTCTCTTCTTAGGCAAATCTCTTACATTTTGGTGGAATCCTCTTCCCAGCTTCCATTTTGCATAATGCAGCACACTTGCTGTGGGGGTCTCATCTACTCCTATGGCTATAATTACTATCATTTTCTTGAACTTCATGTTTTCATATCCAGCTCCCTGCTAGATGTCACCTACTGGATAAACATCAGACCTGTCCAGCCTGAACTCATCACACAGTTCCCTAACTTGCTCCTTGTATAGATCTTGCACTACCATCCACTCCAAAATGCAGAGGCCGTTCTTGTCTTTTCCTCTGTCAACCTCATCTCTAGTAAGTTATTAAGTTTTGTTGCTTCTACCCTCCAAATACCTCTCAAATATGTGCAGTTCTTTCCACTCCTCTGCTACCATCCTGGATCAGGCAATTACAATCTCTCACCTAGAATACATTTATCACCTACTTGTCTCCTTGTCTGTGGCCTTGCTCTTCTTCAGTGGTTTCCACTATAGCCAGGGATCTTGGCACCAAGGAATTCAGATTATGCCATTTCCAGGCTTAAAATCCTTCAATGACTCCGTATTCTCTTATAAAGAAGTTCATACTGGTTGATAGAGCTTATCAGACCCTTCATGATCTTGTTCTCGTTTTCCTCTTTGGCTTTATTTTTAGAGGAGGTGTGAGGGAACTTACTTCAAGTCTCCATACTATGAGTACAAAGTACCTAGTTAGGAACACAGACTTAGACATTCAACTATAAGAGTTCAAATTCCAGCTTGTCACTTAATATGATGACCTCAGGTAGCTAGCTTACTTAAGTACTCAATCTCAGATTCCCATCTATAATATAGAATAATGACAAAATTATTATGAGGATTAAATGAGTCAATGAGAGTAAAACATTTAGAGCATGCTGGGGCATACTCAGTAAAATCACCCTCTATCCACTATTACCACTAGCCCTAGCACTGAAGATCGTGGGACCCCTCATTTGTGATTCAAAATCAAAACAATTCAGAATTTTAAAGTCCATTTTAGGCAAAAAGTGAGACTAACAAGGGTGTGATGTTTTTCAATGATTGCTATTTTGATCTTTTTTGGATATACCAGATTGAAAAAAAAAAAGAGAGAGAGAGGGTCTAAGCCCTTTGCTTAGGGGCTCTCTTTGCATTCTGTATTCCCTCAATTTTCCGATTACCATTCTATGTCACAATTTCTTCTTGTTTTACCTCCCATTATAATGCTATTGCCATGAAGGCAGAGTCAACTTTTATCTTATACACTTTTTAAATGCTCTCTGCTTGGCATCGCCTGTGTTCAGTAAATCAGAGAATGACCGAAGGCCAGGAACCTCACTTTTCTTTAGTTATCATCTCATTAGGACAGAAAAAAATAATAGTAAATTTATATATATTTTTAAAGAACTATTTGTTTATTTCTTTTTCCTTCTGACATTGTGCTTCTGCATTAAACACTACTCATAACCAAATGAATTACTAGCTTGGTCTTTGCTGTTTTAAAATCCAAGTGATAGTAAAAAAATGAACCTTCTAAGATTCTGAAGACCTTTTCAAAACATGGCAGGATTGTTCTCTGTGCTGAATTTTGAAAACCTGGTATGAAGGCATTGGTTTTGCATCTGTGGTCCTAAGTCTAACCTAGAACTCTTAATGGTGGAAATCTCAGTGTGGGGCTGACTGGTGAAGAGGAAATTTTTGAGCCCTCCCAATCGGGGTCTTGGGGAAGTTACTCATTTACCTCCAACAGAGAAGTTCTTACGTTTCAGACTTGAAGCCCCTGGGAAGTCCCTGATTCCCTGTTTGGCAGGTAGGTGCTGAGATTTCATCTCACCATTATAAATTATTCAACAAACATTCATAAGTTCTTCCTAGGAGGTTTGTACTAGCGCCTGCAGAGGCATTATGTAATACACAAAGACAAAGACTTGGGCCTACCCTTCAGAAGTGCAATCCAGAAATCACCTGCTGCTCTTAGAAAAGTCTACCCCACGTCTTCAGGGAAATCCCATATCTGCCCTAGCAGTTTTGCAAATGCCCAGGGAGTTCTGCTTCATCTCATCATCTTGGGCTCTGATGTTTTACTGACACTGGATTTGTATTGTTTATTTTGTGTCCTCTGGTTGTTCCTTTATCTCTGTTCTGGCATCAACTCAGACATAGGAGGTCATTTCGTCTCCATGATTCTTTTCCTCAGACTCTCAAAATATCACCATTTCAAAATGGAAAATAATCTTTCCTCATACTTGTTTGTACTACGTGATCCAACTTTCTCCATTCCCTACCTATAAGCTCTTCTTGAGCTTCCTTGGCATGGCAGTTATTCTCCAATGCACTCTGCTAAACAGTGTTCCAACTGTTCCATCCATGTCCCCCCCTCTTCCTTTCTCCCTCATTATGTGAGTAACATCACCACCACTATCCTGGTCGTGACTCCTCCAAAGGCATGAATGAATATAGTCACAGTGGGCTTCAGAAACATTTTTTTTTTCTCTTCCCTTTACAGAAGTGTGACACCTAGGGAAAACTTGGAAGAAGAAGAATTTATTTATTGAATTCTTTACTTCAACAATTGAAGGACAAGGACCAAGCCTTGTTTGCCATTGTATTTCTATCATCTACACACAGAATAAGTACTCAACAAATATTTATTATGCAAATAAGTTTACAATTTCCAGGAGACATGCACTGAAGTTAAATATGTTTAGTTTCTCTATAAATAGCTCAGCACCACCTAATGTTCCTATTCTCTAACATACGCTGTATTCTTGTTATATGTCAGGGCACTATAAATTTGAAAACAGGTATTGTTCATCTGGCTTGTATTCTGTTCACAGCATTCTCATTGATGTCTAAGGCAAAACAGTGAGGATCTGGCAAAATGTTTTGGCTGTACAGACTGTGGAGCTGTTTTCTTCAGGTACCATGGCTGCCAATATCCCCAAGATGGAATGAACTTTTGACTCTGGGCACCAGATAAAGCTTCAAGCTGTTCCCTGTAGGAGTGAGGAACTTGGAAGGAGTTAAGGACTTCAATGGCTTTCGCTAATGCTTTTAGGCAGCTTCACCTATTTTTGCCTAAAAAGCACACAGAACAGTTAAAGATCAAGGCTTGTTTTAAATATGTCATCCAGGACTCCTGGAAATCCAGATATTGGAAATAATGTCTGACAATTGTTTTCTTCTTTAAATAAACCCCAACAGCTTTGCCACCAGCAGTAAGCTCCTGTGTATTAAGGCAATGTGTCCTTGAAAGGGGTTTCATCTCTTCTTACATATCCTGTTTATTTTCTCAGGTGGAATGATCTCAAAAAAAAATTTTAGCTTAATGAAATTACCAGCCTGGACGGAAAAGCTTTATGTTTGAATAGAACATTTTTTTACTTCCCAAGTACTTTTTCAATAAGAAAACTGACGGTGATATAGCTGTTGACCTTAAAGATGAAATATTTGCCTTTGCATGCTGTGTACTTTCTCAAGAGAAAGTTGTGCTATTTTCCTGGTCCTTCAGTGAAATATGATGGTCCCTCACACAGGTAGAAATGCTTTGGACCTTAGATCAACAATGTCACAGTCTTCCTTGCTTTTATCACCCATAGCCTGCATTTTGTCTGGAAGCCAGTACACGAAAGCTGCTGCTGTTTGAGCAGATTTCTTTGTTGTGTTCTTTTCTCATTTTGAAAACCATAAGAATTGCTACTCAATAAAAAAATAACAGTTGAGCTTCATTTCAGTATTGGTATTGTGGCTCCAGCTGCGAGCACTGCAGCATGCTCTGGAGGAAGCTTTTAGGAGTCTCCATAATTTCTTCCTGACCCCAGCTGGTGATCAGTTTATGTCCTGAAGCTTGCAGATGAATAGCCCTTCTAATTCCCATCCTCGTGTGGGTGCATTCTGGCTTGCCCTATCTGAATAGAAAATCTGAAAGGTGACAGTGTTTTGAAATGTTATTCCTCTGGAAACAGGAAGAGAAACACCTTAGATTAATAGCCTTCTTATTTATAAAAAGAGAAAGCATATTTTGTATGTCACATTAGAATGCAATGCAACAATTCTCACCTAGTACGGTGTTTATGGTCCATTTATGATTTTGTTCTCTTCCTTTTCCTTTAACATATTATTTCATTCAATCAATCACATAATCATTCTATCATTTTTATATTCTTTATCATATATTCTTTTATTCAACTCACATCTATTAAGTATCTTTTATATGCAAGATATTGTGTATGATAATGGCCCCTGACATTCTTGATTTTTTTTTTACATCCACAGTTTACAAGCTCATAGGGAAAATAATAATTGAATATAGATGTATATAACAGAGGCTGATTAAAAATACTCTGCTGTTTTAAACTTAAGAAAAAAACAGTTTACAAATTATTTTCACCTGATTTAATTCATGTCCATACTACTTAAAGAGTTGGTATCAGAATCCACATTGTATTGTTCCCTTTCTTTTG
The DNA here is from genome assembly GCF_021218885.2 of Marmota monax. Taxonomy (NCBI): domain Eukaryota; kingdom Metazoa; phylum Chordata; class Mammalia; order Rodentia; family Sciuridae; genus Marmota; species Marmota monax. The sequence goes on from NW_026692781.1 coordinate 24,696,323, forward strand.
TGATTGCCAATTGTATCCACTTAGCATTGAAACTACACTAACACGATGTATTTGCTTTTCTGAAGATTTTGTGAAGGAATGCACCAGGACATTTCTTTCATCATAGCCTTTTCCCCTTTGTCACTGATGTTGTCACTAGGTGGCTGCTTGTCCTACTCATCCCAAGATGCTTTGGAAAAGGGGACATGTTGTAATTAGAGTCTGCACAGGGAAGTGCAAATGCCAAACTGGATTTCTGGTTGGGATGGCGGCAAGAGACAAAAACTGTTGTAAAATGTACCAGTAAGTACCATTTAAAATATGTGCGAAGAAAAAAAAAGGCTTCCTTTCTCTAGAAGATTGAGTTAATTTACCTTTAAGAAGGGACACAACAATCTGGAGCAGATTGTACTGGCCATTTAACCCACAAAGGGGAAAAATAAAATTATATCTCCCAAATAAACTTTAGTCTCAATTACAATCTCTATGGTCTCTTCTAGCTTTAAAATTCTATGATTCTAATTATGCTCTCCGTGAATTTGTTTCCATTGCTCTATCAATAAAAGGCACAAGGCTGCTTCTATAAAACTCAGAGTCAGGTGGAGATATGAAAATAACCAGTCAACATGACAGATATAGAAAATAGAGCCAGATCATCTTTTCCCCTTAGCTCTATGGGTCATTCCACTTTGCATTGTGTGAGTATAATCTGGAAGAAGAACCACCTGGTGAACACAAGATGAGTGACCCAAATGTAGATTATTAACTATAAATTATTCTATACTGGGTAGTTAGACATATTTAGATTACCTAAAACTACAGTTAGAGAGGTTTTTTCCTTTTAATACATTTTCAGAGTCATTATCATCTTTATATTCATAACTGCTCTGTGATATAGATGATGTGTTTATCAGCATGACCCAAACCAGAGGTTCTGAAAATCATTTTTTCTTTCTCAAAACACCTGAGTGATGCAGGGCACTCAAATCAACTGGGTGCTGGAGATGGCAGTTTCTCAACAGGAGGGCTTCTGTCCTTCCTCCCAGGAGGTATGTTGGAAATTTGAGGATGATCTTAGCTTCACTCTCAACCAAGAGTGATGCTCCACCTAACCTCTTCTGGTTGTAAACTACTTCTGAAAAGCTTCTTTGATTATCAAGAGTTCTGTAGATATCAGAGGAGGGAGAGTCAGCAGGATTCCTTCACAACCCAAGTAGAGATGTTAGGAGTGAGAAATATGTGGGAATGTCACTTTAAAAAAGAATTTTCATTTCAAATGGTTTGGGTAGGACCCTTGGAGGGTACCTTTTAGAGAACAATGGGACTAATCAACTGTGTGTTATTTTCTTCAGTTAATTGAATTGTCTTACTAACTTGGTCATTAGGATCCTGGCTTTTAACTTATATCCCAGGGAAGACTCATGATTACAGGCCAATCTACATGTGGTATGTTCCATAAAATAACCTTCACAAACATAAACCTTGTTATCTTGCTTTGAAAGAAAGTGAATACTGGAAAAATTGATGAATGTTAGCTAACTTTTATCAGAGCACTTGGGTTATTTGTTTTTCTGCTCATATGATATTTCTATTTTCTCCATAAACACGATTTCATTAGTAACAAGGCTCTTAAATTAGAAAAAAGATGGTGGGAATGGAGAGCAGGATCCATGCAAGAGATGTGAGAGAGTTAATCTAAAAAGTTCATATCAATTTGGATGTGGGAAACAAGAGGGAGAGAAGATGATTCCAAGGTTTTGCACCTGATGAATAATGAGATAACAATGTTATTCATGGAAACAGGAACACAGAGCGAGGAGTTTGGGACAAGTAGAATTTGAGGTGGTGGCTATGAGTCAAAGCATATGGCTTGCCAGCTCAGTGTACATCATTAGTGTTCTCCAACAGACCAGTGGTAATTTGGGCCTGCAGTTTATAGATTACTGGGTTTCCATAGCTGTAATAGTTGAAATTACAGGAATAGATAGGATGCATTGCTAAAGAGTTAGTTGAAATTGTAGGAATGGTTGGGATGCAGGTATGAAAAGGGAAAGTATACAAAGGAGATTTTTGGAGATAATCCATGGGAAGTATAGCTGATAAATACGCCAACTAGGCTTTGTAACATGTACAAATTAAAAACGCACCTCTGAAATATACAGTGTCTCTGGAATCATACAGCATTGTACATGTTGGCACAGGAATGTTGTCAAATATTAGATCCTGATTCCACTTTTTAAACAAGCAGAGCAAAGGTGACACGATTTGTGCATCTTCTCTGTTGTCAATCCTGGCATAGTGTTTATTTTCAGCTGGGGAATGTATTCCTATGTAAAGATTTAATGAAAAAAAATGCATGAAAGAAAGAAAGGAAAAAAGGAAGGAAGAAAGAAGAAAACGAAGCCAACACGCCAGGTTTGTGGCAGGGAGTAACTCCTGGTTTGTAACAGGAATGCTTCCCAGTTTGTTTAGCTAGTGACCTCCAACTTGATTCAGAAGAAGTAGTATTCACTGCAGAATGAGAAATGATTCATTTCTGGTTCAACTGTAGCCTTGGGCCTGTTCCTCCATAAAGAATTGCCGGGTGAGCTTGATTATATTCCTAGGCTCAGAGGCTGGCACTTCCAGAAAGTGCTCTCTTAATCATTTCACTCAGGTCCTCGGCCTGACAGCGCCAAGAGCCCCGAAGGGGAATCGCCACAGGCTTATCCGTTTTCCACCAACATCTTAAGGGATTTCACTCCTCTTAGGGATTCTGTGGGCTGTGGTGTCCTTTGCCTTGTCCCCTCTCCATTTCCCGCCCAGTGTGTTGACTGTAGGGACTAATTGCTGCAAGCCACATAAGTTATCATAGTTGCTAAAGGGTTCTGAAACACCTCTCTTCATTCTAACTCGCTTACAGGTCTCTGACAACCTCTCTATCTTGCTTCTATATTTCTTCAGCTTTATTTCTTTTCACAAACTCTTTCCCAGTGTCCCCTCCCCTTTGACAGCCTATTTAGTCCTCTGCTCTCCCGAGTGGAGAGAGAGTTGCTCAGCAGAGTGTCATGCTGTAATGGAAACTAGGTCCCACGGGTGCCCACTGCCTGTCCCTGAAAGCTTTTTCATCTTGTCCCTTGTTACCCCAGAGAATAATTACTTCAAAGACCAGTCCCAGTGCCTGGTATTTCAGTTTATCTCATTACCTCCGTTTTTTTGCCAAGCCCGCCAGTGATGCCAGAAATCAAATCAGGGTTGCTGGCAGTATTGCCTGCCTAGCATGTTCTGCCTCTCCACTGCCCGACACTCTAATGTTCCCTGATTGCAAACCCTGTCATCATCTTCTTTGAATTAGCTGTGCCTCCTGAAATGGCATAATGGCTGTGCTTGCTGGAGTGCTGATGTGGAGTCCTGTTTTAACTGTCTGTCAAAGTCTGGGCTAATGAATTCTATTAGCATATTAACTTGCCAGCTTTGGGAGCCCAGGAGGAGCTGGGCAGCCAAACGCAGTTGGCAGAGCACAGCTGCAGTGCTTCAGAGAGCTCCTTGGCAATTGTGGCACCAGAGACTCCAGTAATGTAAATGTGCAGACATGGGAATGTATGCAGAATTAGAAAGGTTATTTGTAACAATGCACTCCAGCTGTAGAAAATGGGATAAGAGATGACATTTTTTGACTGTGGGGTCTACCTCAGGCATTTTAAAGAGTAGCATAGCCTTGGGAATGCCCGAAGGCACTCATGGTCTAATCCTATATTCTTTTAGAAATTAGAATGTATGGAAGCAAGGTATACTTTCCACATGACTTTTTATTTTTTTAAGGTGGTTTGAGGTAGTCATATGATATTAATCTCTTTTTAACTCTGATGACCTGTGATTGGCATTGTTCCTTTAATAACCAGGCATCATTGATAGGAATGCTTGTTAAGAGTAGCTGGTAGCTTAATGACCAGTATACCACTTTCCTGACCCTTCCATTGAAATTCAACTCCCTGGAATAGCAAATTATGCAATTACTAATAACAGAAAAAGTGCCTTTTCCCCCCAGTAAATAGAGGCTTGAAGTGGATGTATATTCATCACCGATTTTACATTAGTGTTTAGGGTAAACTTGCTGTAAGAGCAGGTACCATGGTTGCTAGGCAACAAGAAGTGATTGTTATGCCCAAGATTCAACTCTTAAAGTGTATGTTTAATGGGTGTAATCTTCAATTTAGTTTGGGATTAATTTAAAAAATGTATAGCTTGAAATACTTTATGTTAATAAACTTTTAAATTTTGCAACATGGTATTAACACTAAATGTGTGACAGGCACTAAATTCCAGAAAGGTTTCTTAAAACTGTATTAACTGTGGTTAGAGCTAAATTATTCTGCCCACCTAAATAACTTTTGAATAAATTAACAAATTAATTAGTGTTGTTCTCAAAGACTTGGTGAAAGCTTGCATATTTCTGGGTAAAGGATATTGCAGACATAGCAAATGTAATTATAAGGTCTGTAGCTAAAGTTGAGTCTCTCTGTCTTTATTAGTCTATCATTTCTGGTATTAAGCATGATCACTTTTTAATCTTTACTGTCAACAGAAGAAATACATGCAAGAACTTTGACTTACTGAATCTGATGCAGTGATATTGTGATATTTATTTTGTAAACATAATCCACAATAATATTATTTCTGTCAAAGACAATGGTGCTTAAAATGCTTTATGATCTACTTCTAGTTTTTCTTCCTCATGCTTATTTTTTGAATATTATTTGTTGAAGTATTATTTATCTGGTCCTTCCTTCCTATGAGTAAATATACTTAACACCAAAAACCCAAATAACCCAATCAATAAATGTCCAAAGGAACTGAGCAGACACTTCACAGAAGAAGAAATACAAATGAACAAAGAAATATATAAAAAATGTTCAACACCTCTAGCAATTAGAGAAATGCAAATTAAAATTACAATGAGATTCCATATCATTCCAGTCAGAATGGCAATTATAAAGAATACACATAACAATAAATGTTGATGAGGATGTGGGAATAATGGTACACACATAGATTGCTGGTGGGATTGCAAATTGGTGCAACCACTCTTGAAATCAGTATGGATATTTCTTAGAAAACTTGAAATGGAACCACCATTTGATTCAGTTATCCCACTCCTCAGTCTATACCCAAAGGACTTAAAATCAGCATACTACAGTGACACAGCTACATCAATATTTATTGCAGCTCAGTTCACAACAACCCAGCTATGGAACCAACCTAGGTGCCTGTCAGCAGATGAATGGATAAAGAAAATGTGGTATGTATGCACAATGGAATATTATTGAGCCATAAAGAAGAATGAAATTATGTCATTTTCTGGTAAATGGATGGAACTGAAGAATATCATGCTAAGTGAAATAAGCCAGTCCCTCAAAAAGCCCAGATATACGGTTGCCAACCCACAACAAGGTGGGGAGCAAATAGAAGTCCTTTGGACTAGACAAAGAAGAAAGAAGGGAAGGGAGTGGAGAGGGGAATAGGAGGGACAGTAGAATTAATCAGACACAACTTTCTTGAATACATGACCAGGCTAACTTTGCATCACGCACAACCACAAGAATAGGATCCTAATTAGAATAAGTTATACTCTATGTATATGTAATATGCCAAAATACACTCCATGATCATGTATATCTAAAAAGAACAAATTTTTAAAAAGAGTATATACAGTCATGCCTCCTTTTTATAGAAAATTTCTTTTACGTATTGTTTATTTCACCCTTTGGAAGTTCCATGAATGAAATGAAATGAAGTAGGTCATTGACTATCATGGACTCTGATGATTGCTTACTTAACAACAAACCTTTACTTGGGTTTCCCCATCCTCTAATTCCTTCCTTAAGAATGCATATTCTGTTCATATCCCTGAAAGAAGCACCCCAGGAAGATGGATCTTTATTTGGTTCATGACTAAGTCAATTATTCCAATAATTCCAATCTACTTAACTGCATTGGCTTGGGACCGGGCATGTGATACAGTTTTGGCCAAAGAGACAGGAGAACAATGTGAGGACAATATTATGGTTAAGATATGAGGTATCCCCCTAAAAGCTCATGTAAGAGATAATGCAAAAAAATTTAGAAGTTAAATGTTTGGTTTATGAGAGCCTTACCTCATCAGTGCATTAATCCCTTTGAATAGATTAACTGGGTGATAACCTTAGACAGGTAGGGTGGGGCTGGAGGAGGTGGGTCAATGGAGGCAAGCCTTTGGGGTATATTTTGTCCTTGGTGACTCAAGCTTAGTCTCTTTGTTTTCTGGTGGCTAGGTTCCATCTGCTTTCCTCTGCCATGATGTTCTGCCTCATCTCTTGCCCAGAGCAATAGAGATGACTGTCCATGTTCTGAGAGCTCTGAAACCACAGGCCAAAAATGAACTTTTTTTCCTCAGTGTTGTTCTTGTCAGGTCTTTTGTTCACAGTGACAAAAACTGACTAAAACAGAAGGCATGTGCCTAATTTTTCCATTTGGTACTGGGTGGGGGGGCAGATATTGTTTGAACCTACTGCACCCAATTGTAACCACAAAGGAAGAAAACTGCAAGGAAAATCTGAAGATGAAAGATGAGAAAGATGTCATTATTGAGCCACTGAATTATTCAGCCTTGGAAATGTGGGCTTCTTATGTGAAAGAACACATTTTCCTTATTGTTTAGGCAACTTTTCATTTCCTGTAGCCAAGGCAATGTAACTCATATCACCTTACTATCATTTTATTTTTAGTTAGGATTTATGTAAAGACTAAATGTTTATGATTTCTCATATTGCCTCAGTCTCTTAGGTCATTAAAATTGCAGACAATGTGCAATATTTTCCTTTGCTTCAATTGGCTGACTCTCCATGGCATATGCTTGCACACTTGCCTTCAATGCAGTAATCAGAAGAGATGATTGATTGATTGCTCTGTTCATCAATCGTTTGTAGGCAAACCTCTCTGCCAGCTAACTAGGAACAGTTAAATACCGCATAATCCCTATAATCAAAGAGTATTCAAAAAGACAAACCTGTATTTTTTGGTAAAAACTAAAAAATGCATCTTTGACTGGAGAGAGGAGCAGGATAATAGATACGGATAAGCGAGAAAAGAAAGAACTCGGTTTGTATTTTCAACAATAAAGCTCTGTTAGTAATTGCATTTTCATAAAAATGCATTGACTCCTTCAGTGTCAGTTTTCCTTTCTAGTGTTTTGAAGCAAGGTGAGCAGAGGTTATGATAAAGCATAACCGGAAGTCAGTTGTGCAACATAGCTGCTAATGATTAGGAATGACACAAGATGAATAAGGAGTTGTAATCAGAACTTCTATTTGTGCTAAAATTGCACAACACAGTGAACCCCAACAGTCTCTTCCCTGTAAACATCCTGCGGTCAGTGAATGAGTGCACAGTTTGTACTCTTAGAGGATAGGCACTGTCATTATCGCACACCTATTATTTACAGTTCCCAACATTCTAGCCTATTCTATGCTCTCTACCTTTGCACATGCTATGATTTGTACATGAATGATAGCTAATTTTCATTTGTTCTCCAAAGCCATCTCTTAGCCACCAATACTCAGATTGGCATCTCTTTTGAGCCCCCTTTTGGGCTTCCATGCCTTAAAGAGTTAGTCTTCTATTCATGCTGCGTCTTATACAATATCCTGTGTTATGGTTAGGATAAGAAGGGTCCCTCAAAAGCTCCTGTGTGAGATAATGCAAGAAAGTTTAGAGTTGAAATGATTGAGGTAGGAGAGCCTTAACCTAATCAGTGCATCAATCCCCTGCTGGGATTTACTGTGTGTTGACTCTAGGGCAGGTAGGGTGTGGCTGGAAGATGTTGGTCCAAGGGGTCATGCCCTTGGGTTTATATTTTGTCCAAGAGGGGAGTGCTCTCTCTCTCCCTCCCTCTCTCTCTCTCTCTCCTTCTTGGTAGCCATGTCCCCAGCTGCTTTCCTTTATCATATCCTTCTGCCATGGTATTCTGCCTCACCTCAGGCCCTAAGGAATGGAATTGGCCATCTATGGACTGAGACCTCTGAAACTGTAAGCCCCAAATAACTGTTTCCTCTCTAAAATTGTTCTTGTTGGGTCTTTTGGTCACAGCGTGAAAAAATTGACTGAAACATTCTCACATGGCATATGGTAATTGGTTTGTCTTCTATTCCCACCATCCTAGGGGACTAACCCATAGGTTTGTTTATCTTTGTGTTTCATCATTGAACACAGTGCAAGGCACGTGGCAGGCAGCCTTTCCACACTGCCTTCATGGTGTTATGCAACAGTATTTTAAACAATGAAAGAAATTAAGCTTCACTGTTGTATAGTTACGTGAGTTCCCCTTCAACACAGTGTTGGATTGCATTTGCCAGCCTAGGCCTCATACTCACTTCTGTGTGTATTATTGAATTTATAATTATCTGTGCCTTTTGTTTCTAGACCTAAGTGTCAGCTGGGAGTTTTAGGTGTTGATAATAGTGCTTTGCAATGGAACAAAGAGAAAAGATGAAACTCAGAAAAGTCATTGTTACTCTTAGTAACACGAGGGAAAAAGTGAAGTGGAGCATCACAGCCCATGTGAGAGTTTTTGATTGCCCATGGGGTTTCAGTTTCTCTTTCCATCTGGCCTTACTAATTGTGATAATAGGAAAGTGAGATCTGGGTCTAGATTCGTAGATGTGATTGGATAGGTCCCAAGAAACTCCAGTTTATTTTGTACCTAGGAGCACACAGAATAGGTTAACAATTTGCCTATTGCCTTCATTCCCCTTCAATCCCTTTATCCTTGGGATGGCCCAGTAGAGTCTGTCTTTTGCAGTCTCTTTGGGTCCCTGATAAACAGAGCAGTTAGGCCTGAATGAGCTGAGAGATGAATAAGAGAATATTGATGCCCCACTATTTAATTGCCTCCTAAATCCATGGTAAATTTTTCAGTGATTTTAAACTCTGAAAGAATAGCAGACTCATTGATTTCTGTAATTCATTTATTTAGGGATTTCTATTATCAACTGAATTTGATTGATGGCTTCATGACAAATAGCTGTGTGCTCAGCATATACCAGCACTCTATAAGCTCACTCAGCCATAAACAATGTGTGATATAATTCTTGGGTCCTTTTGCTGAGTCTGTACCTTGCTATTTGGGGAACAACAGATTGTGATTCCTTAAGTGAATGGGGGTAAAGTCAAACTCCTGTTAGTTCCCTTAGAGATATACACATGTGCATACATGCATGCATGAACGCACATGCACACACACACACACACATTTGTATGTGGATCCTGAGAATTTTAAAAGTCCTTTTTGAGATTCTGTGGCATTTTACTCCAAAATGTCAAGCATCAAGCTCCTCTTGTGATTCAGACTGTACCAGAGTCACCAGGATAGTGACACAGTGGTATTCTCTGCATGCTCTGATAGTCCATCTCCAAGTCTGTTTCTCTCAGATATAAGGGATGGTAGGTAGTGCTGCCATCAAAAATTTTTATCAAAAATTAAAATGGAGCCTCATAAACCTGTTTAGTTTATTTCTCACAACTTCCACATGGATGGAAGTTAAGTGTGTTTTCTATTTTAGAGAAAATGGGAAATCATTGAGAAAATGGGAAGTCATTATAGACTTGAAAACTTCTTTGCCAATCAGATATTATTAACTTTAAATATTCCTTCCAGGTTACATTAATGGGATTAGTGATGTGTATCTGACAATTCTCTTAATGTTTTTCCAGATGCAAATCAATTAATCTGTTTTAAAGACATTAGAATAAAGTCATCAATAAATTCACTAACCAGAAGTCACCACTATTAACATTTTAGTTAATTAGCTGTTTTAACTGAATAATTTTCTTTTTAGAACACTGTGCAGACAAACACGACTACTATACAGGGTCATTATGACCATTAATGTTGGTCATAATGATGAGGTTTTTGTGTTTTTTGCTATTTGCCCAAGAGCTACAAGGTAGTACAAAGACTAATCTGTACTAAGATCTGTATGAAGCAGTGTCAGGTCCACTCTGGCCAGCTGGCCTTGTGCAGCTGCCCAGGGTACCAGACTGCCTTCACCTGTTATGGAGCAAGAAATAAAACCATGGCCACCATCTGCTGTGGGAAATGGGAATTTTCAGTTTAATCTCATGTTTGGTTTTGTCATTTGTAAGTTCACAAAGTTTCCCATGTTTAATGTAAAAGGAGTCTATGAATGAACAAGTCAAACTGAAAGACATTAAGAAATTATGCTGTCTTATCAGCAAATATTTACTCTTAGAATGTAGAGATTAGTTAATTTTAAAATTCAGATTATAACAGAATGGGAAGGCACTATGATGACTTCAAAACAAGGTAAAAGAAGCAGGCTTTTGATGGACGACATTCTTTTTGTGGTCTAATGTTTATTTTGCATTATTTTCCCAAAGTGTAAAACAAATCCTCTTTGTTATTTGATGAAATGGGTTATCTATCTCACACTCAGTCTTTTGGGATTTTTAAGACAATGCCATGAGTAACACATTGATATAAAAATCTCATATGGGAATATGATCTACATTTAAGAATAAAGAAATAATTTAGTTACCTGTTTATAAAATTAATAAAGTTTTAAAAGAAAAGCTAAAGAAAATAATTTATTAATGTTAATTTTCTAATCATTGGTGAATTAACTTTTTGTATGAAAATAATATAATGACAACTCAAAATAGAAATATTTGCAACTTTTAGTGGGTACTTTTTTGTACATGAATTGTAGTCTACTGTCTCTTTATAATTATTAACATTATGTTTTTTTTTTTTGGGGGGGGGAACCAAGGGACTTTATTCATGAGGGACAACTGTGGTTAAGACACTAGCCAGCAGGTGGTCACAGCCTCAAATTACTGAGTGTCCACCTGCAGGGTGGGGGGAAGCATGAAGGGAAAAAAGTGCACCCAGAAACACCATTCCACTCCTAGAGACCCAGACACACTCTCAAGTGACTCAACTGACAGGTGGGGACAACAATTAGATGGAATAGTGGCCAGAGTGAGGACTTGTGGGACCTGTGGAATGGGGCAGGTGCAGAATCCCCATCCATTCAGAAATCTCTTGGACCCTATTTGTCTTCCTCTTCAAGGACGTCTTGAAGGTCATTGCAAATCTCTTCAAGGTGGCTTCTATTTTCTTGACGTATACCCCAGGCCCCAGCCACTGGGCCCCTTGGGAAAGGCTGCTGCTGGGACACTCTCCTGGGCACTCTCCGGGAGGTTCCCACAGGCCTTGCCCTGAATGAAGAAGCTTCTGGTGCTTCTTGGGCTGGGGAAGTGGGCGTCTTTGGTGGATGAACATGTACAAGATGAGCCAGATGAGGTGGGGTCTTTCCCAGGTCTGGCTTGCCCAGGTTGAGTGTGCTCAGCATGAGCACGAGGGCCAGTAAGAGTGGAATTCAAAGTGGTGACAGCCTGGTTCCCAGTACCGGTATGAACACTGCTGCACCCTAAACCAATCCTTCAGGTGTTGCTCCTCTAGGCCAAGGCTGGAGGCCAGGGGCGCCAGGGCACCCAGAGATGGAAAGGAGTCCCTCAGGAAGTGCGCCTCCAGCTCCTCCTTCAGCTGCTTGCTGAGGATTGAAAAAGACCTATCCAGGGCCAATGGGCCCAGTAAAGTGCGAAGGCTTTGGATATTAGCCATGGCAGCAGAGGCTCCGTTCAGAGGAATGGGCAACATTATGGTTATTGTTACTAAATTATATAACTGAAAGATGGGAACATTATAATTAATGCTAAATTAATTATACGGAGAATATAGAGGGAAAAGGTTTTGTTCTGTTCACTGTACTGTATGTCAGTACCATTTTGCTGGTTGCTACTCTTCCCATGTTAAAATATTCCTCTTTGATCCCCTAATATAGGGAGAAGATGACCAAGATTCATCAGTGGATGTGTCCTATCTAGTGAAAACCTTCACAGCTTGTTCTGCAGGAGCTTGTGGATGGACTGGTTGCTGTCCTGCAGATGAAGAACACTTCTATGTCCATGAATTTTTGTATTCCTACTGAAATTTGGCCAGTACCCACAAGTTGCTGGAGCTGCTGTATAAAAAGTGTGGATAGCCCCATACCTATACAGTTAGGTATGAGTAAGACATTCTGGTATGCTATTGCACTGTAGGGTGGCTATAGTTAATGATAATGTGTTGCATATTTCAAAAAGCTAGAAGAAAGGATTTTGAATGTTTCCACTCTAAAGAAATGATAAATGTTTGAGGAAATAAATATGTCAAACCTGATTTAAAACATTGCAGATTGCATACTTGTACCAAAATATCACATGGTACCACATATATATTTGTTTTTAAACCGATAAAAACACCATATATTTTTGTTTTATATATCAGTTTTAAAAAATTCAATTTAAATTAAAAAAATTTAAAAAAAACAACAACAAAGCGAAATCTTTGTTTTCAGAATCTCCTTTGGAGTCCATGTACATGTGTGAGTCACACTGGCAGTTTGACATTCTTCTTACAAAGTGCTGGTTAGTAATAACAGGTTATACATTTAGGCCAGCAGTTCCATATTTCACTCTTGAGTTCCTTTAGAAGTCTTGGGTGGATGCCATCTGGTCCTGGCGATTTTTATTTACATTTAGTTTGTCAGTTAGGTCTGGGAGAATCCTGTATTTTCCAGTTTGTTTTAATATCTTTGACCTTTCTGCTTTAAAGCAAGATGGAAGTGAGACTCTTTCTAAGGTCTTTCTCAGTAAAGACTGCAGCAAATAATTCATTGATTCTCGCTGTCATCACCTCTTCATCTCAGTGTGACCTTTGCATTTTCTAGCTGGCTTTCTGACTTTGTTATACTTAAAGGGGTTTGTGATTTTTATTTTGGACTCTCCTGTGTGGTGCTCTATGGATTTCTTCATGGACCATTTTTTGGGGGGGTAATTTTCCTCTGACGTGTTTTATATTCCTTTTCTTTGAAATTAGCAAGTTAACATTTAAAAGTATTTGTTGGATCTTTTTTCATCATCAATTTGGCATTTGTGTCTCTTGTTTGTGGGCTGTTTTATTGGTGTCCCCATTTTTCCTGGCCTCATGGCAAGGTGTTTTAGTGTGGTCTCCGGAAGTACTTGTTTATTTCAAAACTTTCTCCCAGCCATGTGTGTATCTTTTTGCTTCCTTATTATGGGTATTTAGGAATATGTAATAATGATTCCTATAAATACATACAACAATAAGAACGTGGAATGTGAGTCTTTCCCTGTCCCTCTTGAATGTCTGCATCATGAATGTGATTGCTATTAAAGATTGGTCTCTCGCAAGATCCTTCTGGCTCCATCTTGTCATTCACTCCTAAGAACCACAGGATCCGTTTCTCATGGTAGAAGGTACTGTCCAGGTTCCTTCTGTAGCCACCGACCTGACTCTGGGCTACTATTGAGATCAGCTTTTCCATTCTTTCATTTAACAGAGGGAACAGTGGGGAAAGATAATTGTGAATTCCTTCAGAATTTAGGAGCCAATTTGTGATTTATTATTTTATTATTTATGTTTTTATTTGCAGCATGGAAAATATTTCACAGATAATAAAATTCAGACATTACATAATGGTTAAATGATATAGAACAGTAGTGTCCAAAAGAAATGTCATGTACATTATATGCCAAACTTAAAATTCTCTATTAACATATTTTAAAAAGTAGAAATAGGGGAAATTAATTTTAATTATATATTTTATTTCACCCAAATAGCCAATACATAATTATTTCAATATACAATTAATTTATGCACATCGGTGAGATAGTTTATACAAAATCTTTGAAATTTAGTGTGTTCTTTACAATAACAGCAATTTCATTTTTTATTAGAGCATTATAGTTATACATAGTAGTTGAGTTCATCTTGACAAATTCATACATTCATGGGATTTGATTTCAGTTCATGCCCCCCAACCACTTTCTCTCTCCTCCTCTTTCCCTCCATTCTTTTAGTCATTTCAATTCAAGCTAGTCATATCTCAAGTACTCAGCAGTTACATATGGCTACTGTGGCTACCATATTGTCCAACACTATCCTTACACAGGATCCTATAGGGTCCTTCTTGGAAAGCAATCATCTAGTCACTTAAGGCTCTAGAAGTCATTCAGAATTCATATACATAATTTTACTTACACCTGTGATAGCACATTGAAATAACAAACTCTGAGGAGGCATTTTAACTGACAAGAAGAAAGTTGATGAATATATTTAACTGTATTACTCTAATATACTTGGTATATCTTCTCTAATTAAAATAAGATTATCTTACAACTTATGAAATGAAGATCTGGCATAATAGACTCAGAATGTGATGAAAATGTTTTCATTAAGTGCAAAGATACCCTGCAAGGCATGGCATTTTATCTCAAGTCTCTAATAACATTAATATACCCTTTTAATCTCCGAAGCATTTAAGACTTAATAGGAACTCCTTAAAGAATGACAGAATTATAAAACTTGCAAGGTTACTTTAACTTGAAAGTACTCATAGTCCTCCACGATTTTGAGCTAAGTATAAATTTTCTTCATTGGCAGAATGTGCAAGTACAGTTTTGTTTGTTCCAGGATAAGACTCAAAAGGCACACCTGTGGGGGATGGGAGCAAAAGAGAGGGAAGTAGGGGTTAATGGTGTTTTCCAGTAATTGTCCTTGGCTTTGGTGATAGCATGTGACTTGGCTGCTATTCTTGCTAGAGGCAATGTGTGCATAAGTTGGGACAGTACATGTGATTTGGGAATTTTATCAACACTTTACAAAACAACTTGTGGGAAAACTGTAACTACTAATTCTCTCTCTCTTTCACGTCATATTTTGCACGAGTGTATTTATCTGTTGTTTTCTTCTAGTAGATGAGCTCTGTATAGACAGTAAATATTATTTTGTTATCTGTATTGCTGCAGGTCTCATTTTCTATTCAAATTACAGAAAGCAATATTGGGCCTTATGGTTTGGATATGAAGTGTCCCCCAAAAGTTCCTGTTAATGCAGGGATATTTAGAGGTGAAATGATTGTATTATGAGAGCTGCAACCTAATCTGTCCATCCTAGTTTGAATGGACTGACTGGGTGGTAACTGTAGGCAGATGGGAGCATGACTGGAGGAGGTGGGTCACTGGCATTCCTTAGAAGGTTGTATAGACCCTGCGGGTGCTCCTTCTCTTTCTGCTTCCTCATCCTGCCTTGAACTGAGTAGCCTTCCTCTTTGAGCCTCCTTGATGTGCTGCCTCACCTTGAGTCCAGAGCAAGAGAGTCAGCCACGTGTAGACTGAGACCTCTGAAACTGTGAGCCCCAAATAAACTTTCCATCCTCTAAGTTGTTCTTGTCAGGTATTTTGGTCTCTGCAATGCAAAACCTGACTGAAACATTGGAGTGTTCCATTGAGTGTTTTTATTTAATATTCCACACTTGACTTGACTACATAGCAGTAATAGTCTACAGAGGGTTAGGAGAACTGGATTCAATTCCTCCCTATTCTAGTGGTGGATGATTTTACATTTACTTTCTCTTGTGTCACTTTTACAGTTATACTAATGGACCATGGGGGAAAAGCTGAGACAATAATTCAAGATACCAATAGTGATAATACCTTGTTACTCTGATAAGAAAGATGTATTCTTTGGAATTGTCTCATGGAAGTGTTTTCTCCATAGGCATTGTGCCCTCATTGATCTATAATTTTTGTTCTATAATTTTCGGTCTGTAAAGACATTTAGTGAACAATCTTTAGTCCCTTGAGAACCTCCACTCTGCTAGAGCAAATAATGACTTTACAAAAAAAGAAAAATAGTCGAGTCCTGAGATGAAGACAACTAACATCTAAGTACATTAAATGAGAAAGAGGCATGAAAGAGTAGAATTGAATGAAACATATTAGAACAGCCAGTTATCCCATGGGGCTCCAGATATAGTGAATGAACATAGAACCAACTTGGGGAATTTAGCTACATCCTTAGAGAGTTTCATCCAGCAGTTGCTGAAAGAGTTAAGTGAATGTGCCTTTTTACTCAATTCTCTGAATGGTTGGGACATATTGCCAAAATTAGAACAAAGACCACATGAGTCTCTTATTCTGATTAGCTTGCCAGCAGGCAAAACTTTTATTTATTAATTAATTTATTATTTATTTATATTTGTGGGTAGACACAATACCTTTATTATATTTTATTTTTTATGGGGTACTAAGGATTGAACCCAGTGCCCCAAGTGTGCCAGGCGAGTGCTCTACCACTGAGCCATAGTCCAGCCCCGCAGGTATTATTTTTGACTTGCTATCTTTTCAACTCCCTTGGATCTTGACTTTCTGACTGTGTAATTGCTCATTTTTTTTTTCTTACTGGTGGAACTAGAATTTATACTTCAATGCCCTGTTTACTCAGTACGGAGTCCTTGACCCTGATCTTGCCCCTGCCCACATGCCTATCTTGTCTTTACCCCTGCACATAGATCCCTGATTGCCTTTTGCCATTGGCCAGAAACTCTGATCTGTTAAACCCACATCCATCATTCAGTGTAATCACCCTCATTTTAGCATTTCCTGCCACTCCATCCTCCAGACCTACAGCCATCAAAAGCCCCTCACCCTCATGGTGTGCCTGAGAAAAACAGATAGGTCAGTTGCACTAACTGCAGGCTTTTAATTTAAAAATAAAAAAAATTAGGCACCTGGTATTTGTGACTGTGGAAGAACAAAGAAAGGAAGCAATGCATAATGATTACAGTATCTCATATAAATACCTTTGCTGAGATCATAATGAAGGTTAAATTGTGCCTGACACATAGCAAAGGCAACAGGTCTACAGGTCTTAAGGGAAGTTGTTTGATAACTTCCTTCTAAAAGCCACCAAATCTGTGGAGTTGGTACCAATAAAAGGATGCGATTACAGGCTGATTTTCCAAACATTTTAAGCGGTAACTGTGTCTTCAAACAAAATGTTTTTTCCCCCTCCTCATTTAACTAGCATTTAGAATACTTTTCCTTGACTGTCTCTGACTTACAGTGAAGATCCTCAGAGAACCAGGCTGAGGAGTTGTTGGACTTCCGCTGACCTTTTCTCCTCCTGGATGTTTCTTTGCTTGTTTGAACTTTCATTTCACTCATCTTTTTAATCACTGCAAGCCCCCAGGTCAGAAGTTCTTTGGGGACTGCTAGATGACCTGGTGATGTGGTTAGGTTCATGTGTGTTTATTTAGTCAAGAACTGACTGGTTTAAATTTTGAGTTGGCTTCCATGTTTTAAGAATTTTATAAGGTGTGGACAGGAAGAGTTTTCTATCAGAATTACTAGAAGTGCTTATTAAATATTTAAACTCCCAGATCTATCCTGCATCAACTGAACCTGAATTTATGAAACCAGAATTCAGGACTTTTATAAACAAGTTTATTGGATGATTCTCATGCACACAACAAAATTGAGATACATCACTCCAATTGTCAGATCTCTTTATTTTTCTAATTTAAAATGCTTATGAGATCTTTATCAAATGTGAAGCAAAGGACAAAAACAGTGCACATTCTTTTAGCACAATTTCATGAGGCTGTTGAACACATTTAGGCAAATGTAGTGTTCCCATTTGTCTGTCTAATGAATTACGCTAAACAAAAGAAATTCAGTGACTGTGGAGATATGTTTAAGACTTCCTAATTATTAAAACAAATCTTGCCCTTATTTGGCAAAAACATTATTAGAATGTTGTACCTTTGGATCACGCAGTCATTCACTGAATGAAATAAACACTGGTAGCCAAAGAATGAGATTCTACTTAAAGGGAAAAGTTATACTCTCTGTCAAAAAGCATTTCCAGGTAACTTTTCTCTTTAGGTACCCTGAAAAAATATAGTGACAGTGAACACTATAGATTAAAACAAGACAACTCTTGTTGTAATACATTTTAAAGCTTAGTTCAACTTTAAGTCTATTAAGTCATCATAATAAAAGGCCAGATTGATAACTGTCGTAAATCATGCCCAAACGTAATTTTATGGAGTTTCAAAGTGACTTGTGCCATTAAGTATGGATTGTGGACTACATTGGTGCATCCTCTAAACTTCAAATGATACTTTTGACCATGTCGAGATGAGCCCCGAGTACTTGGTAGGAAATTATGATTCCTTTGGGGAGAATAAATCAAAAGCAAAAGCGTAGAGGATGGGAGACCTTTAGGGGAAGTCATTGAGGCCCTTTGGGCTATTGACCTTTTCTTCTCTTTGGAAATGGTATCCCTTTATAGAGTTCACCATATAATCAGCCCCCAGCTGATTGCTCAAGAGCAGCAGTGGAATTTTGGACTAGGAGACCTGAGACAGGAAGCTGGTCGACTTGCACTTGTTTATGGTAGAACTGGAGAGAGAAGTTCAACAACTCACACTGCTGACTACCCTGGCTCTTGACTTTCCTATGCTTTTTGTTAAACCCTTTCTTGAATGATTGAAATTGAGTGTATTTGACCTTACACAATTTTAGGATCTGGTTCAATGATCTCTAAGTATGTGAGTTAAATATACCCAACTGGCACAGAAATCAGATAAGTTGATGGGGGAGACCCAGAGGAAGAACAGTTGCCAGCCTGGCTGTTGCTCATGCCAGTGATGAGGCTAGCAGATCAGCAACAACATGTGTGTGCTGTAAAATGATTGCTCCTTAATTTCCACACTCCAGCTTTCCTGTCAGCTTCATGAAACCCAGAATCCGTGCAGAGAGCTCAGAGAATCAAAATCTGTATGCTTTGGTTGCCTAATACATTACCGTAAAACTTGAAAACAACAAATATTTATTAATTTGTAATTTCTGTGAATCGAGAGTCTGGCAACTACTTATCTGGGAGGTTCTGGCTCAAGGTTTCTCACAGGCTGTCAAGGTATTGGCCTGGAGTGCTGACATTTGAAAAGCCAATTGGGGAAGGAGCCACTTCTAAATTCACTTGTGTGGCCATTGAAGGCCTCAGTTTCTTACGGCCTGGATCTGTATATGAGACCTCCTCATGATAAAGCAACTGACTTTCCTTAGAGAAAATGATGCAAAAGTGGGGGGTGGGGTGGAATGGGGAGACAGACAGAAGGAAATGCCCCAGCAGCCAAGACTTAAGCCATGTTTTTGTAACCTAATCTTGGAAGTGACATCTCATCACTTCTGACATTTTCTTCATTAGAAGTCAATACATATAACTGACACTCAAGGAGAAGAGATTGCACAGAACATAAATTTTAGGAAATAGGGATCATGGGGCTATTTGAGGCTGACCAGAAAAAACTTAGATTCCTTTTTCTTTTGGCCTTATGTGAAACTTGGATTGTTTTCTGTTGTATAAAACTAAGTAAATCTTCCTTAATATGATAGAATTGCAATAGTCTAGGAGAGAGTATGGGTTTTACAATGATAAGGACGAGAGACAGACTAACACAATAAATATCATGAAGTTAGAATTGATCATCTTTGAAATATTGGGCCATAGTTCAGAGTTAGAAAGTGGGTTTATGCTTTGACCATTGTGTTTATTAGGTACATGACCTGGGGCAAGTTCTAGATCAATTTTCATCTATAGTTTCCTCACCTACTAAAGATACCTATCTCATAGAGTAGATGGCACACTCATGTCAGGGTGACTGAGAAGAGCTGATTAAGGGGATATTTACAAAGGTGAGAACAGGGTTACAAGAAAGTATAGGGGGTACTGACACAGAACATTTACCTCTCCTATGCCCCAGGGGGACGAGGTGGGAATTTGCCGCTGGTCAGGGTTTCTAAAAAGAAATAAGCCACTTTCTGTCACTGGGCAGAGAGGGAATAGTGTCCCTACCACATTTTTCTTCCTCCTATAAATCTGCATGAAGTGAATTACATATAATTGAACTCATCCAGAAGTTAGAGCGCAAGAGAGCCTAAAGATGAAGTCCAGGGTGGTCAACCTCCCAGGGCACAGAGAATAGCCCAGAACAGGGTGAGGACATGTGGAGAGTGGCCCTGAGGGCAAATGGAAATTATTTAGAACAGCATGTAAAGTACCTAATTATGTCAAAGAGTAAGTGCTCAATTAATGTTAACTATTATTATAATTTTTATTGCCTGCTAATGGACTCTATGAATGTTGATAAGCTGGTAAGATGTATGCACAGGAGGTTCCAAACAAACCTTATTTTCCTGCTTATGATGACTGGATTTGGTATCCCAACATTAGGAAATTCAGGCACAGGGGAATTCATTGAATTGCCTAGCTAGCATCATTTACCTCGGTCCAACCAGGAGAAAAAATCTCATTCACTACAATACTGTACTGTGTCCACTGGCCTATTAACGGGAGTTCTTTTAATTTTCTAATCATTTTGGAGTGGTGGAAAGCTTCTTCCATTATGTTTTCTAGCCATTCCAGAGATGAGCCATCAGTTCTCCCTCAGAGAGCCAGTCTTGCTAGACACTGCTTGTTGCTCCCGAAAGGCTGTGCTGTCCAACTTTCCTCCCACCCAGCTGCCTGCCTCTCTCAGTTCAAATAGCCATGAAAGGCACCACTCCCCCATAATTCAGTGCACAGTATCATGGGGTTTTCTAAGCATCCAGTTGGCAAATGGCAACAGATGTGGAAGCTGTGTAATATTGAGTAGAGACTGCAAGGAGAGGTGGACTTGGAGGCAGGCAGCCAAGTGGGCAGCCCAAGAGAAGGAGGTCCAGAAAGCAGAATGGGAACTCTTGATGCCAACATGGAAGGATTCCTAGGAAGATGCAAATTCTGCATACCCCTCCTCTTCTACCCTCTCTACAACCCATATCCAAATGCAGCAAACCTCATTTACTCATTTTTCTTAGATAGTGATGCGCTATTCTCTGCCCTCAAGTATGAACTTCCCTCTAAGGTTGAACTTGAACATCTCCATCTGCCTTTAAGGAGGAAATCCACATGGTGCAGATGGTATTTTAAACATATTTGTTTCTGTGTCATCTGCTCTGAACATAAATATCAATTCAGTAACTTCACTGTTGTAAGTGATAAGTTGAAACATCATCCGTTGTTTTTTAGTTAAATGACAGTAACAAAATGAAAAATCACCATTAAAAAGGCTGTATTTGCATATTTTTATGCTGCCAAAGAACATGGCACTAATGTAGCATAAGGAGAATTCTTAAACAGAAACATTATGGTTTTCAAAATCTAAGGAAGATCAAAAAATGCTGAAATCTTATTTATAAAAAGAAATAGGGAACAGTTATTTCACTTGCAGAATAATAAAAGCACTTTCTAGTGACATTTTTAATAGCATATTAATTCAAAATTGTAATTTTGAGAAGTAATTCTGTCTCTATAAACACCAAATGCATTCTAAATGCTTAGTATTATCATAATGACTAGAAATTAAATTAATAATGATAGGAAAGTTAAAATCTGACATAACCTTCTTGAATTTTTGTATTCATTCCTATTGAACTCTTATGCTGAACTTCATTTGTTGTTTTAATTTTCGAGAAGCCAAATAATTTTTTTCAGTTCTCGGAGTGTTTCACTTTTGGAAGTTCCCTTCAAGAGACATTTGTGGTAATTTGAACTGATCAAGCATTTAACACCTGTAGAGCTTGATTGGTCAAAGACCCATACAAACGCAGATATAATAGTAGTATTGTCTGTAACTGTCTTGCTACATTGCTATAAATTACTGAGACAGGTGAACTACAGAGGTACCATTTTAATCTTGAATGAACAGAGACCTAAGTCATAACATGAACTTTCAAGTTAAGTTATAACATTTGAACAACATTTCACAGAATCAAGATATCCACAAGTCAGGGGAAAAGGTTTCTATTTTTACCCTGAAGAAGACTGTAAAAGTACTTTAAATGGTTTTGGTAAAGGGATTCCTTAGGGAGAGTTCTTCATTTCTTTTCTTCACTTTCAAGTATACATCAGAATGGTCATCAAGTCTAATCCTGCTGATTGTGGACCTTTAATGAGACATAGGGCAGCAGGCATTCTTGATTTCAAAAGGTATGTACTGTTTAGGGCTTCATAGACTCAGAGTCAAACCTAGAATTTGACTGTCTGATGCATGCATATAGAGGGTAATTTACAGAGTGGACAATTCTCCCAGGAAATGTATACACTATCCAAAACACTAAGCAGTATGCTTTGCTTCACTATTTGGCAAGGTTTTGCTATTATTTCACAAGACCTCAGATCTCTTTGTTTTCTACACTGTGATAGACCTAAAAAGTCATTAGGATACGCAACTGATTCTGAAGTACAGCACAAAACATGGAAGATTTCACTTCACAAAAGATTCTCTTCCACTGCTAGAACACTGTGTTGCTGAAATGTCAGTGTGGAGGATCTTTGGTGAAAACAGCTGAGGCCATCTCTGTGCCCAGTGTTGTGGTTTAGATATGAGGTTTCGCCCCAAAACTCATGAATTAAACAATGCAAGAATTTTCAGAGGTGAAATGATGAGATTATGAAAGCCTTAACCTAATCAGTGAATTAATCCACTGACATGCATTAACTGGTTGGTAACTGGAAGCGGGTAGGGTGTGGCTGGAGGAATTATACCACTGGGGGGTGTGCCTTTGGGGTATATAGTCTGTCCTTGGTGAGCAGAGCTCTCTCTGCTACCTGGTTGCCATGTCCTGAGATGCTTTCTTCTGCCATAATGCTCTGCCTCACCGCAGGCACAGAGCTATGGAGTTAGCCAGTCATGGACTGAACCTCTAAAACTGTGACCTAAAATAAACTTTTCCTCCTTTAGTTGTTTCTGTCAGGTCTTTTGGTCACATTGATGGAAAAAAAACTGACTAAAATGCCCAGATAAAACTTCCAAAAGAGAGGCAAAGCTGTTATCTTGCCAAATGCAGTATTTATGCTCTCAGACATGGGTTTTCACCAGCCCTTTCCCAAAGTCTCTTCCAACCAGATCTCAAGCATGGTACAGTGTTGGGGATACAGCTCAGTGGTAGAGCCTCACATGCACAAAAACTTAGGTTCAATTCTCAGCACTACAACAAAACAAACAAAACAAAAACGTTACCAAGAGTGGAAAACACAAGAGAATGCCAAACTGGGTTTCTATAATCAAGTAGAAATTATTTATTCTTAGATTTTTCTTCAACTGGAAAACCCTGGTGATATTACACAATAAAAGGAACCAGTGACGAGGGAACATTATTTATAGGAAGCTTGGTTTCATAGCTCTTCTTGCAGTTTGTTTTTATGGCAAGTCTCTACTCAGAAATTAAAAGTACATGGCTCACATTCTGCCTGGGTTCCCATGCATTCACTGTGGAAGTCCTTGCAGTTGGTAAATCCCTTTATAGTTAGCTAAGGCTATCCTTGCACTGAATTTGTTGTCCTTAATATAGTTCTGTCCCCATAGCCTCTTTCTGGAATAGTTCATTGGACCCAGGACAGATATAGAGGAACTCATCAGATAACAAACATAGTACAATTAAATATTGGTAGAACTTCCAGCTTACTTTTTTTATACCAAAGAGGGAAAGTATAATCACATTTTAATAATAAATGTGCAAACACATAATAAAAATACATTCAAGTAAAGAGAGTTTCATCCCTTGTAGTATCTTAGTTTTTTTTTTCCTAGCACAGATTTAAGGACTTCTGCATACTTTTATTTTTATTTACCATTATCTGAGTACATTCTTTTTATTTGAAATTTTAAAACAGGCAAGTGTTGCAATGTAATACTTAGCATAAGTTCATTTAAAATGGCTTTTCCATATCTCCCTTTCCATCTTTTCCATGTGACACCAAAAGCTTGTCAAATGAAATGCAAAGTTGCCTACTTTTCTTGCCAGAGAGGGCACTCTGTTTGCCTTTGCTGGTGGTAATTTATTCTGAATACAACTCTTTCATTTATGGCTGACCTCATGGAAAGAAAGCTTCATTTTGCAGTTTCTACCTCAGTAGCTTTGCAAGTACTGATCTGAGGTAGCTAGCATTTTTCTTTTTCCACTTTTGTCCCTTCACATGAATGGCTAATGACGGAATCAGGGCCCATGTCCTGAACAAATGAAATAGAACTAGATGCCCCTTGTTCCTTTATTCCTGCATATATTTGTGTTTAAGTTTCATCCAACATCTCAGTTCACCTTTTAGCTATTCTGAACTCTGACATGCAGAGCCACGTAAAATATTTTCCTTCTTATGGAAGATAAGCAGTTAGTACTATTAATAAGAAATAAAAAAAGGACATACTTCCATCTTGACTGTTCAAAGGGTATGTGCATGGCATCTGAAGATGCCAATAATGACTTAGCAGTCACTCCTCTTTCTAAGTGAGCTTTATGATGAGCCTTTCTTTGGCAGTCAAGGCTGTTACAATATCTTGTCTTGTGTTGCTTTGTAATAGGACTGGAAGGACAGGATGAGAGACAAGGAAAGAGAATGGTTTTTATAAATGGATCTTAGAGTTCAAGTGCCTTTCAGAAGCAACAAATCATTTTTAATCCGACAGCTCCTAATTAAATTGATTGTGAGATAAAATGCACCCAACAAATTTAAGACTCACATAAGTTAAAAAGCTTGCCAGTTTGCAAAAGGCATTTGATGCAACTAAACCTTCCTGAAAGTAAATGCCCTTGAAAGCTCTCATAGCAGTGAGTTAAAGATCTCAGCTGGGGGGCTGCTGACATGCTGTAATCACCATAATTTATAGCACACCAGCTCCATACTACCCTTTGCCCTACCAGGGTGCCTCCTGGAAGTTAGTATGCCTTATGCAAGATTGGAACAAAGAAATGGGAAAAGAAAAATACTCTAATCTTCTTTTAGAAGTCTCTGCAGAGTCAGTTTACACTTTGAGGACCCTTTAAAAGACTGGCACCTTTCAAACTAAACATCTCTTATTCCTTTTTCTGCTGATTTATGCCACCACACCATAGTCATACTACTGACTTTTAGAGAGCAATTGTTCCAAGCAGTTTGGCAGAAGCTCAGAATTGACTTTATTTTGTTCATTCATTCATTCACTCACTCCCTCATTCATTCATTTTCAAGTATTATTGAGCACTTGTGAAGTACCCCAAACTGTTCTAAGCGTTAAGGTCATAGCAACAAGATAGACTTCTTGATCTTATGAAGCTTATCTTTCTGGAAATGGAGGTGGGAAAAAGGAAAATAAGTAAGCATGTGTATGAACAAGATAATGTCTGATGTTATATCTTTTCATATAACTATGAACCATTTATATTTCACATCCTTTGTCCGTGTTCCCCCTTGGGTTATTGATCTTTAATTATTTGAACCAACTTTAAGAGCATTTAATGTATTAATCTAGTTCTTTCTCTGTTTAATATGTTAAAAAATATTTTTCTAATGTTTTCTTATGTTCGTCCCTTGGTACCTTTACTTTAGGTAGAAAAAGCTATGTGTAGCTGAGTTCATTAAAATTGGGAGATTAAGGAAGAGAGGATAAAAGGCAGAAAAGAATCAAAATAGAATATCATTGTACGTTCAAACAGTTATTATGGTATGGCACATACATTATCTCTTTGGATGATTTTCAGAGCAAAATTTTAGAATAATTGAGCAAAGGTAGTATCACTTGAAAAGCATTTGTCTGGCCAATGAATAACTTTGAAATATGTATGATTTTTTTCACATACTTTTTATTTTATTACAAATAAAAAGTAATGAAAACCATATTTTATACTGGTGCAGAATGGATTTTGCTTTGCTCTGGTTTCAGATCTCTGCAGTGGCTTATCCTAGATCTGTGACCTTGACTAAGTTATTTGCAACTTTACTTCATCATAAAATGGGTACAATTATAATATCTCAGAGACTTATTATAAGTAAAATAGTATTCATAAAGAGCCCCAAACAGAACCTTTTCTATGAAGGATGAGTAGGAAATTCATATCTGCAATTGACATTTAAATTCTTAGTCATAAATTGTATTTTTTAATACATCATGCATTATCACAATGAATAAGCCATAAAATCAATTCCCAAAATTTTGAAGTGCAACTAGATAGACAAAGTTAGAAGTCAGTACTTTCAGGGCAGTTTCATTTCATTACTTTCAGGCAAAGTCAAGGGTGTAGGTTTTTTTTTTTTTTTTTTTAACCAAATGGAAGTAGTTTTGATTTTGTGTATTCAGGATCAAACCTGACATAGTGCTCCTTTGAATGTGACCACTATTCAAATCATAACTTCTGAGGCTTTTTGATATTGTGAAATAACAACTCAATGAAGGATCAAAGGATGAAAAATTCAAGGTTGATTCATGCATTTTAAATTAAAGATGTCTTATGGCATCAGACACAATGTGAATCAGCTAGTGCCAGAGAGAAGGTAACTCAAGAGAACACAGAGGGAATGCAATAATAATAATAATAATAATAATGGGAAGTAGATCAATAGAGTAGAACAAGTGGATGGGAGGGAGGAGGGAAGGGAAAAGGAAGGTACTGGGGAAAGAGATTGAGCAAATCATCTTATGTGCATGTACAAATATGGCACAATGCATCACACTATTATATATAATTATAATGCATCAATAAAAATAAATTAGAAAAGAAATAAAAAGAAAGAAACTAAAATCAACAAATTAGTTTCTGTAATTTGGCTTCAGTTCTGGCAGAGAAATTTGCAATGATAAAAAGAAGGGATTAAAACACAGATGACTGGACCAATTTGCCCCCAAACAACCAAGTGACCTAGCACTGTCTCCAGACTTTCCAAAGAAACCTTTGAAAATCTCTCCACAGAAGCCTTTCTGAATTTAAAAACTTCAATAGGTCCCTTCACTTAGTGTTTTGATGGGGGATAGATGTCAGGGTTTATGAGGTAAAATAATTCAGTATCATATACTATGCTTGCACATATTGAATGTATGTTGTAGTTAACACTTTTTGGTTAATGATCCTTTTATAAAAGTGCTTGATATGGCATAGGTATCTAGTTTATTAGGAAGAGCATTTAGAAATGGTTCTAAAGAAGTCAAGCACCAAACCCTGAGTCAGAAATGTGATTTTCTATTTTTTAATTTTTTGAAAATAAGACCCCATTTGCCTAATTTCTATTTACAGCTCTTTTCTTTAAATGCAATCTTCTCTGGCTAGATCTTGCTCTTCCTTGGTTTTCCTAGGCGCCACAGGTTAGAGTGTCTCCCTCTTTCCTACTTCAGAGCCTTTTCTTCTCTTTGGGTATCCAGCTCTTCTGTGTTCTGGGTGAAAAGAGGGTTGACGACATGGCAAAATGAAAATGCCATCTTTTGTGGTTAGCCAGTGTGATGAGCTTTCGGTCTCCTTGAAGTACTTTTGTGCAGCTTTCCTGAGAAGCACTTTCACGTCCCCACTGAACTGATAATGATGAAACTTCAATCCCTGTTGCCTTCAATCTTTTTCTTATTATGCCAGCTCAATGAATTTCTTCAACCCCAGTTCTGGCACCAGCTCTGGCCGAGGTGGAGCAAAAAAAAGGAAACTTCTTTTGGTGTGGGCTGCAGTGAACTTTGCTTTTAATTCCTTGTTGATGTGCAGTCTTAAGTCCTATTCAGAGAAAAATTATGTTCATGTTTGTGGAAAAAAGGAAGACACAGAAAAGTGACAGATGTAAGATGAGAGAAAAGTCAGCCTTTAATCATTTTGTTGTCAAAGCAGCTTTGGATCGCCCTTTAAAGAAAGCATTTTCTCAGCTGCTTCTAGCAAACCAGAGACTCATTCTCTTGCCCTTTGCAGATTCCTTACCCAGAGGGTTAAAGTCTGCACTGAATGTAAAGCTTTGGAACTCTAGATCCTTGCTACAAAGCAATTCGGTTTGTATATTCGCATTTCAGAAGAACTGGGTTCCTTTGTTCTAAGTGGATAAAGACTCTAATGACTCAGTTTATACAGGATCCTGATAGAAGGGAAGTAAACTTATGGCAAGACCCAGTGCCTGCAAAATTCATTTTCTTTTATGATTGGACCGATTATACTTCGCGGGGAGGCTAAGTGCTAAAGCATATACTGTTTACAAAGTAAAAGCCCTTTCTCCCTAATCCCTGTGTGACTGTAATTAAGCAGGAGAGTTAATTTTATGTAAATCATGCATTACTGTAATTGGGCGCAAGTGCACATTCATGTACATCTTATTTAAAAGTGAAATATAATGTTATTATGTGGATGCTGGTGCAGCAAAGTCTCAGCCCTCTGGGGGGAAGTCAGCAACATCACTGACTGTTTACAAGACTCACTCTGGTCTGCGAGCTTAATTACAAATCAGCCAGCCTGCTCTGCTGGCACTGTCCTGTGAAGAATGGAGCCACGTGCATGCTTTCCCAAAGGCTGAGAGGTGTAACACTGGGGCTTCCCTTCCCGTTTCTTTCTCAACCTCCACTCATAGAGCAGTCATTTTTCTCTTTCTACTCATCTTTTCAAACCTAAACAATACTTTCCAATGGGTTGCTCTGCTTGACAGTTCTGACCCATATATCCCCAGGCAGACTGCAAATGGATTTGTCTTCTGTAAGCAGGGACTAGTCTGCTTCCTTTTTTAGCTTGTCTTTTCTAATGCTACTCAGGACTGCTTTATGATCCCAGGATTTTGTTTTCCAAGTGCAGCCAGATCAGATACCATCCCAGAAGCCTGCATTTGTGATTGTCATAGCTCTTGCACAGCCCTGAGAGGGAGGGCTGGCCTCTGGGTGGAGGGCAAGGGCTGTTCCTTTCTTCTTTATCTGTAGAGCAGATCTAGTGCTTTGGGATAAGTCTGCCCTGCAGAATATAAAGAATCTAATCTACATATCTCGAGGTCAAGATTTGTGAGGAAGAAAATATGCACATGACAGAACTTTCATTTCAAACACATTCTCTGCCTCACCCAGAGGCAGAGTTGTGCCTTGGCCTCATTCTGCCCAGCTTGCCAAGCCAGCTCCTCTGCCTGCAAACCCTGAGTGCACAGCAGGTCAGCCTCCCTAGATTTCAGGGCAGGAGGCCTTCTGAGGCCTCTGCTCCCTGCTTTCTGGCTGCCATTTCACATTCTGAAACCTTGTTCCAATGTTTTAGATGCCTTTCTTCTAGAAAAATATTTGAATAACCTGACTCTCAAAATCTGCTTCCCATAATTGCCCTGCTCTGCTCCTTCCTATCCAATTGTTTGCTATCTCTCTCCTGCTCACCTTGCCAGGGCTTTTGATTTCTCACTAGTTCTTTCTTGCTCACTGTTTTTTCTTCCTGTCTTTCAAGTTGCCATTTCCCACTCTGAGAGATTTTTGCATGACATGTCATTGGTCTGAGGTCATGCATGTCAACAGATGAAGTGACTTCTAGTTAAGAATTTTTTCTCCCCACAAGTTAGTAAGGAGGTTATTGTATTTCCTAATGGCTGGAGAGGTTTTCTCTTTATTTTTGTTTTTATTAAAATTCTCCTTAAAGTGACCCACAAAACATGTAGTTGAATAGACTTCACTGGACCAATTCATCCAGTAAAATTCAATGCACTTTTCTAATAGCTAGCTTTAGCTCAGGTAATCAGTGGCAGCTATTTGTATACTCCCCTGTTTAAGTAATAAAATATTTTCTATTCTTTTTATTTAGTTTTGTAACATGTTTAAGCTTGGACATATATTCATTGAAACTGTATTCACAAATACCATGATGTTTCTCTTGGTCTTGGTATGTTTTTGATTTATCTATATTTTCTAATTTAACCTAGTCAAGGAAGAATCACTTATTAATATATTTGTTAGTAATCTGACATATGGTTGTGAAAAATTGGGACATTACTCTGTGCTTTGTTTTCATAAAAATCTGGAATACAAAAAGGCTCCTCTAGGTTCATGGAGGAGAATTAGGTTGGATTGTGGCAGAAAAGGACTGTAACCAAGGATGGATGTTTCATGGGGTGAAGAAAATACAGGCAGTTAGTACTTTAAGAATGGGAGGAATCCCAACAAGAGGAGACATCTACAGACAAGAAGGACATGAAACATCTCAAAATGCTTCCCCAAGAGTGGGTTTGATTGTATAGGTCCTGAGAGCTGCTGCCTGGATGGCTGTCATTAGGCCTCCTCTGGAGGGATCTGTGAAGGATCTTACAAACTGCAGTGTATATGACAGTGGGATTGATCCCAAGGAACAGAGGCCAGACCTTGCTCCTGCCTCTCTCTCAACTTTCCCCATCATGCCTGATTTGGGACTGCTAATTAACTCTGACTTAGGTTCTTGTCCTGTATGGAATTTGGCCTGGAAAAACAAAGGGAAACACTGTTTCCTTCATTTCTTATTTAATGCAAAACAAATAGTGAAAATGAATTAAATAGCTAAAAGAATACAAGAAACTCAAGTTCACTTATTCAGTATTGCAGCAGATAGACATCAACCAAGGACTCATTCCCAGCATAGATAGGCCAGGAAGGGAGATTTCTGTCCATAGTGAGGTTGAAAGGAGGCCTGACATATCTCACTTACCTTTCTGAAGCCGATTTCAAAGGGATATGTTCATTTGCATAACTATGCATTGATTATTACTTTATATAATCCTTCAGCCTTCCTCTACCTATCCTGTACATAAGCTTCCTCTGGATGCTTAGATTAAGTTATCAATTAATTCATTATTAATATCCAGATGGTTAATTACATAGGTGAAGTATTTACTGTGATTGAGGAAGAGTACTTGGTGCAGGTGCTGTGTGACTTTGGCAAGAAGAGATCACATCTGAAGACAAATATTAGCAGAGTTTAATATGACTTTGAGATAGTCTCTGTCGTATTTCAGCTGTCTGCACTGGCTTCTCAAGAATCCATTCAGGGAAAGATATTGTCCTGCAAAGTCCTTGCAATACTGACTCACTCATCCTGCATCTTGAAACACACTGGAGTATTAATATGCATTTTATCAGGATAGACCTATTTTAAAATAAAAAAAAAAGATCCCCTTTCTTGTTCAGATATAGTGCTAGTGGATGCTTTGGGGAAAAAATAAAATAAAACCTAGATAAATTAGATTGTGTTTTTAACTCTATATTGCCATATTTTCTCAGATCCAAAACAAGCTTTCTTATCTCCGGGGACACAAGAGGTTCTCCTGGGAATCCACATGCTTGTTCAGTGCCATCTAACTTTGACCCTGTGATTCCCATAATGCATCACTTGGCTGAAGAAGCATGATTTCTTCTTCTTATCTATTTACTTTTACAAAAAAATATTTATCATATCCCTCGAAAAATAATTCCCATGCATTGAAAGTGAACTCTGTGTATGCCACTATTTTGAGCCCAAACACTGATTGTCATGTTTATTTTTCATATTAGTCTTGTGGGACTGGGGAAGATCTTTCTCCATTGTAAATATGAGGTGTAAAAAAAATTAAGCAAATTGCCTAAGATTAAATAGCAAAGTGGAGCTAAGGACCCACATCTGCCTTGTTTCAGAGACCAAGTTTTAAATATTATACCCCCATTGGAGACACCCAATCCCCATTAATAACAATGGCACCCTGAATCACCTCATTTAGTTCTTAATTCCTCAAGCAGAATGAAAAACTTTCCAGTGATGTTTGTTGTTTGATGAATCTTCTCCTCTCCTCTCCCCAACCCGCCCCTCCTCTGTTACAAGGTGAGCCTGAGAGCACAGGCCTATTTTCTACCTCACTGCTAAATCACAACACCTAGAAATGTGTCTGGCATGGTGTAGGCTCACAATAAATGTTTGTTAAGTAAATGAAAAAAAAAATGGCAAGTCATTAATTTTCTGAATTCTCATTGTTTCCAGGCTAAGGGCAAGGCAGGCTTGCATGGACAATTAAGGAAAAACTTGGAGAGTCCCATGACAGAAATAAGGGACTGTCAAGGGAATCACAGAGGGAACACAACGCCAATAAGCGTTATTTGCTCTGGGTATGTTGAAGGTGTGTTGAGAACATGGACAAGATCGTAGAACCAGACAGCCAAGTGTGCACGGAGAATGATGGAATGCCACACAGTGAAAAGGCAAAACTAACCAGCCTGGAGGGCCCCTTTCAGGGCTCCCGAGAATCTGAGCTGATCAGTATCGTAGTCTTTGTTGCCTTCTTTATATTTTTAAATTTACTCCTGCTTCCCGCTTCAGATGGTGAGATCTTGGGTGCAAGATACCAGATGATATGATAGTGAGTTCCTTTCAGACAGGGACTCTGTCTTTTGTCATCTCATGGTCCAGCATAGTGCTTGCAATTGGTGACCCACAGTAAATGTACAGTAAATTCATAATGAATAAAGGAGTGAATGAATGAATGAATGATGTGGCTTATTAGTTGAAAGTGTTTTGAATTTAGATTTAGGATAAGTAACAAAAACAATGTGGTCTTGGGCAGCAATGATAAAAGTGTAGTGCCTTTTTTTTTTTTCCTGAATAGATAGACTACTGAAATTAGAGAGATAAAGTGATCTCTTTATGAGGAAAATGAAGCCTGAGATGTGAAATGATTTGCTTGTGGATCCACAGCAAATTTGTAGTCAAAGTGACTTGAATTTAGAAACCATGGCTCTTAGTCAAAGGTTCTCTTCAGGTTCTATTATAAACTTTGCTGGTCAGACCACTTGACTTTATAGTAGTCAGTGAAATTTGAACTTGAAATAAGTCAAGGTAAAGTCAAGGGAGAATGATGAAGGTGTGGGAATCACATCACATGAAGAGCAGATGAAGAAATTAAGATGCTTCACTTAGAGAAGAAAATACCTGAAAAGGATATGGGTTGAGAGGGAAAACACTATCTCTTTCCTTATTTTAAATATATAAGTCATTATTCCTTTCTTCTAGGGAGGGAAAAATAGGAAAGACCACTGGGAGAGACCACAAAAAAGTGAATTTCAACTCAATATAAGAAAGAATTGTTTAGAAAATTAGAATTGTCCAAGAATGAAATTTCAAATGGTGAGAAATGTGCAAGTAGAAGCTGAATGATTATTTGTTAGTACTTCATGGTGAGTTTCTTTACATGAGAAAGAATGTTTCTTTTGTATCTCCCTAGGATCTTGTATTCAAGATACCTTGCACATGGTATATGCTCTCTTAAGGCTTTTTATGCAGCTTTTAAAGGGGAATCCATGAAGAGGGTGGGCATGGAGGTGGGCAAGAGTGTACTAAGGAGTTTTCTAACACTAGGCTTTATCATCTTTGATAAAAATTCACGTACAGTCAGGAGGCTGAGGCAGGAGGATCACAAGTTCATGGCCAGCCTTAGCAATCTAGCAAGACCCTGTCCCAAAATAGAAAGGGCTTTGGATGTAGCCCAGTGGTAAAGCACCCCTGGGTACAATCTCCATAAAGCACCCCTGGGTACAATCTCCAATGAGAGAAAAAATCATAGTAATGCATCAATATTTAACCAAGCTAGTCATTTTATAAACTTACAAGCAAAAGTCACTGCAATTGTTATTTCTCCTTACCTCTATATATCTCAGTTATTACCAAATCTTTTTCCTTCTTTAGGAGGAGAAAGAGTTTGTTTGCCATAACTACTACCTTTTAAAGGATCTTAGGGTTAGTTCTACCTATGCACATGTCAATCAAATGAAACATCCATGCAGCAGTTTAAAAGGAATTGTCTTATCCAAGTATCACAGGACTGGCCTATATAAAAAAATTTGAGTGATGGTTATGCCAATACAGTCACACCCTTCAAACTATGACTGATCTGGAAAACCAGATTTTTTAATGTCTTAAATCCCATTTATATTGTCACCTTTATGTTTTAACAAATACCTTATACATTTATTTTTCACTGAATAATTTTGTATTCAGAATATATTGGTTTGATATTTGTGTCCTTTTTTTGGACATAGGAGCATCATTCCTTTTGGTAGACAGAGAGGTCACTTGAAGGATACAAAGAAAGCTTTATTTAAATTTACTGTATGAGCCATGGAAAGCTATCCAGTGATAAATATAATAAGGCAACTATTTGATTAGTTATTTTAATCTTATTCCTTGAGAATATTCATAATTTATTTTTTTCCCTAAAATGGCCATAGTTATTCATATGCTTAAATCAAACAAAAATCAACACCAGAATTTCACTAACATCCTTCAGATGCTATGGGATTAATTGTCTGTTTTCATGCAATATTGTCATTGTCTTAATTCCATTCTAAATAATGGTGCCTCATTAGTCGTAAAGCTATTTATGGGGTATTTGGTTGTAAGCCTAACTTCTTTTTCAAAATCTCATACTACAAATATAGTGAGGTGTTTCTGAGAAGTCACAATTTTGGCAATTTACCGAGTTATTAAATTTTCCCCCTCACTGTTAATTCCATTCACCTAAATGGAATAGACTTTTCCACTGTGTGTATACCTAATAATTAACTCACTCAGGACCCTTCGGATAAAAACACTTAACTGGGAGATTCTTAGCCGTTTCCCAAATAAAACCAATATCTTCTTTCCCTCTCCTTTATGAGTTATAAAATACTTTCCCTCCCCTTCTTCTTTGATTTAATTTATATGCCCTAGATTTTCTGCTCTGGGGATGAAAATGGAAGACCAGGGAAGAATGTAGATGAAATAGAAATGATTCAAAGATCAGAAATATTTTATCCTCACTCGATATAAAGTAAATTATTTTTTCTCTTTTCCAATAACCATCATTTCCCTTGATCTTGGAATCACTCAAAACTTAGCCACCGCGTCCTGTATAAACTAATGTGCTGTCTCCAGATGTGGAAAGAGATAAAATACTGGTACCTGTACAGATTGTACTAGCTGGATTATATTCAGAGTTAGGAAATACCGCAGATTTAAGAATGCCAATTTTTTCTCATCACTGAGTATTTATTATATATAACAAATACATGGGAAAGAAAAAACTATATTGTGTGATATAAATAGTTTATTTACATTACAGAAAAAACATCAAGACAATGTATACTATTTCAAATATATCCATACATAATCAAATATAGCTGTAGTACATGTTTTCATTGGTGTAGATTACCACAAATGCAAGGCAACATGTGTAGATCTCTTGTCTTATCCTTTTGTCTATAATACTGTATTGTGAAGTCCAAGTTCTCGGTAGTCCAGCCACTGTGAAACATGCTCCCCTTAGATTAACCTCGTGGACGCTCTGGTTGTGTTGTCTGAACTGTAGTGCCCTGTGTTTTGCTTCTGTCTGTGAATTCTGTTGCTTCTGGGGCATTTCCTAGAAGGTTGGAAAGTTTACAGATCTTAGTCCAATGAGATTACCTAAAGTTTGGTCCTACAATTACAGAGTGAAGTTGTGGATTAAGCAAGTTATTTAAATGTCTTGGATGAAAGAATTAAGTACTAGTAGAAGCTGGGATTATTTTAGAAACTTTATGTTTTGCTTCTCCTTGAGGTCGTCTTTAAGTGTCTGCTGAGAACGGAAGAACAGAACTGGAAGTTGAAGAGGAATACATTTACCTTGTCCTCAAATGCTTACTCATTAAGGCACAACGAACAGACTCAGCACAATGCAATCAAGCAAATCGTGAGCTCATCGAATCTCGCTTTAAAGGTCTTCAACAATTTCATATTCTAAATGTCTTAAGGATGAATGTTATATTGACAATTCAATCCCACGAGTTAAAATTCTATCACACCAGAGAATGAGCCAACTGTTAATACCTGATATATAATGGGAAGGAATATTGTTTTGGTTTAGCCTAATAACCATTTTTTTTGTGCATGAACACTATCAGCTGGAGACATAAATGGATACCAATTATGTAGCTTCTATAAAAAGCTAATATTCAGTCAAATTATCTGAAAATCTCTGATCTAGTATTTTTTCTCTTGTAATAGAAGATTGTTTTGATCATGCAAATAGGAACAATATAAAATTCCCATAAAAACCCCATGATAACAAGCTATGGGGTCTCAGAGAATATATAAACACACACACACATATGTATGCAGACACTTACATAGTAGATACATGGTTTGTTTGTTTGTTTGAAGGTGTGTATGTGTGTGTGTGTGTGTTTGTGTGTATATGTGTGTGTAGATTGGTGGGGACACATACCCATCATAAATGAAGATGGAGCAGGAAATTGCATTCCTAGAAAGTGGGAGCTAGAGATAAAAAGACTAAAAGTCTAACTTCTCAACAGGACAACTCTTTTCATTTTGGAACTTGTCTCTAGTGTCCATATTTGTTGTGACACACATTGTTTGGGAGGAGTGAAGGTGTTTGACTGAAATAAAGATGAAGAGATAAGGAAAAAAGAAAGGTGATGGTAAAAAGATGGAGGAGGGAGGAGAGAAGAGACTGGTGAGAAAGAAAATTGCAAAGAATGAGTGGATATCTGGTTGGTGTTATTTTGTAAATGTTTTAGCACCTGAATATTTTGAAATAATTTTGGACAAACAAGGGTTGCAGGATCACCAGGTTAGAAAGGTTTCAAATGGGAGGGGGAATGGTTTCTAAGCAGAATAAATGAAATGGATCCACCCTAGGAACTGGTGTAGCTCACTGATGAGTGTGACTCCTGGAGGCTTTGAAATGTTTGGTGGTCTGAGGACAGACTTATAAAGTACACTATGGTAATGTGAATCTAGTTCAAATGCTATTGTTCCTCCTAAAAAGTAAATGTAGATTTGTGTTAAATTTAACATGGAAAATGAAAAATGCCATATGCTTGAAAACATGGTTTATTCTGATTTGG
Organism: Marmota monax; assembly: GCF_021218885.2. NCBI lineage: Eukaryota > Metazoa > Chordata > Mammalia > Rodentia > Sciuridae > Marmota > Marmota monax. The sequence continues at coordinate 24,732,889 of NW_026692781.1, forward strand.
AGGTCAGAATCAGACACGAGGTAGTATAAGCAGTGGTACAGGTCTGAAACCAGATAGCCAGACATCTCTTTTGTTCTTATCACTCAACTCTATGAACTTGACACTTTGCTAACTTCTCAGACCTCAGAATCTCTACCTAAAAAATGAGGATAATTGTTTATTCTTTGTAATGTTATTAAATGTGCACATGTGTATTTATGCACAATGACACACACAGTCTACACACACACACTCACACAACACACGTGCACATACACACAATTCTTGGTGAAGCAAGAACCCTGTGTATCCCTTTGTTTTTATTATTTATGGGATGAAACTGTAATTAATAGCAGAGTTGGAAACATCTGCTGAAGTATGGAAAGTTTGCCTTTCTAAAAAATATATGAAGTAGCAATCAAATTGTTATGATATCATATCCACTAAAGATGAATTTTGTTTTTCATGTACTGATATTGCTTGGATATTAGAAAGCTCAAGACCCTTAAAGTAGTATGCAGTTTTCTGTGTTTCAGATTCTTATCTATCTTTTCTTTTTAATACTCAGTATTTCTGGTTGCTTGAGTTATCTTTATGTTCTCCAGAATCTATTTTAATATAATCCATTGACTCACTTGCCATCTAAACAGGAGAGTGCAGTTAACAAACTCAGCTTGGCTTAGAGCAGCACAAAGCTGCAGTCGATGATCATCCCTTAAGCCTCTAGGTCAGGTGAGAATTTATGAATCATATTTTGTTTTTTTCAAGAGCAAATGCCACACTTATCCTCAAAGAAGACAGTGAAATACAGAGAGTGAGATGTATTATGACCTTTATTTTCTAAAGATATGATATTTTTTCATTTTCTTGTTCTTTGAAAATAATTTTTTGGGAAACATTCAGATCTACTGGAGAGCTGTACAAATGAGTGAAATGCCTCATGAATTTGGCAAAAACCTTAAAGAACTTCCTTGGAACTTTATAAAGGTGAGTGAAATATTGTTAGAAAGAAGTATCTTCAATAACGTTTCTGGTTACACAGGACATGGATGATAGGCATTTGGTTTAGAATCTAACTCTTGGTTACCATGGGTCACACACTAATTAAATCAAGCAGGTCCCTGGCCTCACTCAGTTACTCCAAGCCCAATGACAGACATTACATACTTTGCTTTCCTGTTGAGACTGGATGGAACCTCCACTCTTTCTCGACCTTATTCCTTCGGAAATAATTACCTTCTGATTGGACAGGGTGTTTGATATAAAAGTTTGTTGTGATATTTGTTGCATTGCATTAAAGATTGCATGTATTAAAAGTCTTCATTTACTACAATATAATCTTTCTCATTACAATGATTTTTGAATTTTGTGATTAAAAGTTATTTTGTCACCTTAAGATACAAAGTATTTGATGTTTATACCAAGTATGTTAAAATTGTTATATCTGAGACTTACATTTAGAAATATAAGTGCTATAAATGAGAGCTCCAATGTAACACCTTTATGGGCCTTGTATAAAATATACCCTCATTTAATTTGGCATACTGATCTGGGTAGGTAAGGATACATTAGTCATTTACAGGGGCTAGTAGTTAGAAGAGAAAGATATATTTAAAGAAAGGTTAGCATTGTATATTAGAAGGGATTAAAAAAGACTTTTGCTTAGAAAATAAATAATCTTCATCATAACGCAAAAATTAAAAAAAAATAGTTTGTACTAGTCCAATGTGAAAATCCATGTCTTTCCATTTGACTATTCAAAAAGTCTTATGATGAGGAATCAGGACTTATGGAGAATGGATAGCTATGGAGTTCATTAAGGGACTATATAACCAGACAAATCTGATTCGAAAGAGGAAGAACAATGCATCCCTTTATTTGAGTCACCAAGTAAAGTTACTGACCTTGTAATGCAGAGGACCACCACACAGATGACAGCTATCTGGATTGTTCCAATTACAGCTGCAATTAAGACGTATTGAAATCGTACAGGACCAGGAACAACATAGAGAACACTGTAGTCCTTTTTTTCACAGTGTTGTCCAGTATAACCAGCATCACACCTGGAAGAAATTACAGTATCCTGTTACCTGTAGCTTCTGGATTCATTTTTATAGTTGACTAATAGACATTGATCTTCACCATGAAATTTTTTTGTTCTCAATTATTTTCTTTCAACTTATCTGTAATTTGGAAGATGTGTGGTCCCTTTCTATATTTAAAACTGAATTTAGAAGATGGTATTGCTAGACAAATTGTTTTTATGACAATACAGACAGAAGAGGATACCCATTCAGGGAGAATTGTTCTGTTTTTATTTATCAGGTAAGCTTTAAATTTTATTTAATTTGCTCTTTAATCAACCTAAGCCAATATGTATACTTGAGAAAAAGTTTTATTCTTATAACATGGGTACCCAAACAAACAAATAAACAAACCAACCCCAACCAAACAAACAAAAACAACCAAAAAGTCCCAAAGTAAAGCATTCTCTATTATCAGGAAATATTTTTTTGAAAAACATTAAAACCAGAGGTATAGCAAGAGTTATTTCTTTAATTTGCTAATCATAAAATCATGTGCTGATGTTGATGTTGAGGAGTTAGAATTTGTTAGAAAAATGCAATTATAGCTGGATGCAGTGTTGTGTGCCTATAGTCTCAGCTACTTGGGAGGCTGAGGCAGGAGGATCACTTGAGCCCACAAGTTCAAAAGCAACCTGGTTAACAGAGTGGGATCCCATCTCAAACTAAAAAAAAAATAAGCAAATGAAAAGAAAAAAATAGAGATAAAAAAAGTAATTCTGATAGTGGCCATATAGTTCTGCAAAACAAGCTCATGTATGATTCCTCTGGGAATGAATGTTGCCTCTCACTTACTCAACAACTAACCACAAGCTCAGGTAGAAATTTGCATATTAAAATTAGCATTTGACAATGAAATGAGGAAACATTTCAGAAAAAAAATACTAAAGGGGATTGACTTGTCATTGATGTTTTTTGGAACTATTTTAGTATTAGATCTTGAATTTCTCCTATCTACATCCGGGAGTCTTGTTCTGTGCATCAGGAAGGGCTTAACAATGGAGACTACAGAGGAGAGTGGGAGCAGCAGATAATTAATCTCTCCACTATGTGCACTCTGCCTGGTGTCACTAGGAGGCAGGTGCTAATGCCTACAGTGTAGGGAAACCGGAAAGGAGGACAATCTCAGGGGGGTGGGGGGGGAAGAGAAGAGAAGAGAAGAGGAGGGGAAGGGAGGGGAGGGGAAGAGGGGAGGGGGCAGAAAGAGAGAGGGAGGGAAGAACCAGAAAGAGTGTTTTTATGTATTTATGTATTAAAACTAACTATTTTGTCATATGTCACTTTTATACTGATTTCATTAAAATACATTTTTTCCCCGTTTTGGCTTGTCCATCTCTGAAATAATTATACTATGTCCCAGATAAAATAGTCAGCAGATATTTATAAACCAAATTCAGACAAGCGATTTCTTGTTTTCTTCCATTTTATTGTGCTTCTCTTTATTGTGTTTACAGATACTGTGCTTTGCACAAATTGAAGGCTTGGGGCAACCCTTTGTGGAGCAAGTTTTCTTTGTGTCTCTACTATAGAGGTGTGGCTACTCATCTCACTCCGAAAAGCTGAATGGATAGCAGATCCATAGAAAACAGTGACTGAGTGCCTGGCAACACCAAGAATGATATTTATTAGGAGGTGAAGGACTTTTGAAATGATCACCTTCCTAAAGTAGCATTTACTCATTTGAAATATTTAATGAACAGCGTCAAGCACTGTTCTATGTTCAAGGAAAAGAGTGTACATAATAATGAATAGCCTGTATCTTCATGTATATTGTAATGTGCAAAGTACAATTTTAAATTCCACTAGAAGTGTGTATATTGCAATGTGTTACATGGTACTTGAGTGTGTAAGGCATACACATTTTATGGTTTCTGAGTGCACAGCTTCCCTCTACACACACACACATGCACCTGCACATACATGTGTGTGTATGTATGTATAAGAAAGGCAGAGAGATGTTCTGATGCTGATAATTCATTCAAGCAGAATGCCACCAAGCCTCCATAAACATTTAAAACTTAGTTTTACCTACACATTTTAAAAGTCTAGGAGTGAAAACATTACCTGCAAGACGGCTCCTGCATGTTGATAGAATGCTCACACTTCCCATGCATACAGAAGCCATTGTAATGTTCTGGACAAGGTATGTGGTGTTCTCTGGCACTTTCTTCTAATTTGTTAGCATTCTCTGTGAATACAGATAAAAGCAAGCATCCCCTGTAAATACTTTCTTTGCCTAGTAAGATCAACCAGTACATTAAGAAGCAAAGCTACAGTAGGCAAAGCTATTTAAAAGGGCAAGAACTAAAAGGCCATGCTTCTGAAGAAAGAGGGAGAAAGAATTGAAAGACAGACGTCTTTACAATTGTGTTTAGAGATGAAACTGCAAAATTGCCCAGTGCTTTTCATGCTTTTATGCAATTTCCTACATCTTTAACAGCCAGTGATGTTTCTATGAGTTGTCAGACAGCTTTAATTTTCCTTGCTTAGACTGTACATTGATCATAAAATAATCCAAGAAGAAATAGTCTATATTTTGAATTTCAAAGCCCAGCATAATGTTCCTAAGAGTAAATTGCTACAATACCTTGATACTTTCTCAGTGTGAGAGCTTAAAAGTTAAAATATGGCCATGTTGAATTGTTAAACAGACATTTTTCCAAATCAAATGCAAATTTCATCAAATGTATTCTTTGAAGCTTTTAAAATCTACTGGGAACATGAATTTGACTAACATCTATACATTTTTTTATTGCTAAAATAAAATTATTGAAAGAGGAAATGTTATTTTAGCATCATTTATGAAGACTCAAATAGTACATACTTATTGTATGCTCTAAGTATATTTTAGTGTATACTATTTGACCAGTGTCAACAATGCTATGTGAAATTTAAACTTATAAAAAAACTTGTGTTCTTAAATGAACCATTTTCCTTGTTAATGTTTTGTTTATATGTGGTTTGATATTTATTTTTTTTTATTTTTGTCTAAATATGCGTACTTCATACTTGTAATAGCATCACTAAGTAGCCCTCTTATCCTTTATTTTCATCTTATAATAGAAAGTTCTATCTTTTTAATTTTTTCTATAATCTAAGTTCTGAAAGTCTTGAAATTTTCTGCCCAAACACATGAGAAATATGACTTTCCTGACCTCATTCTACAGATTTTCTTCAACCCAAAGAAAATTTTCAGTCTAAAGGAATTCTTCAACACCATAGTAATTGGTCAGTAGTAATGGAATATGGCAAGCTAATTATTATTTTTATGAAATGGATTATTTCCTATTATTCCCACATAGGGATGTTTTGTTTTTTATCATACTGAATACTTAAATTTTACAGGCAGTCATAGATGATGAAATATTCATCAGAATAAAAATATGCCTCTGGCATTAGTACATCAGACAAATATATTATTTATGTTTAGGTAAAGCTATAAAATATCTATACATATTAAGACTGGATGCCATCTGCAAATAATTCAAATTTGAAATGAATTGTTAAATATGTTTAATGCTTTCTTGTGTAGGGTTGTTTATGTGTACTGTCATGATAAGCAATATTTCTAGTTCCATACCCAAACTTATATGGAATTTACTATATGCATGGTAGAGAGCTTGTAGATGGCATTTCAGCCATTTGTTTTTAATCCATATTTCTTTACCTATGAGGTTAGCAATACTTTGTTTGTATTATAATATTTCTACATTGGTAATTAGCATTAAAGTGAATGAACTGCATTCATGAAAAAGACTATAAAGATATAGAAAATTTGTTCTTGGTTTCTCCCTATTCTTTTAACTTATTTTTGAATTTTGTTCATGGTGTTTTGGTAGAAAATCATACCTGTGGTAAGCAAACACAAGTACACTGCTGGATAAAATTTCCAACCTAGGAACATCTGACAATAATGCAAGCAGGGCAACCATGGTATTAAATGCATCTTGCAATGACTTGTGGTCATTCATGAATCCATGGAGAAGATATGGACTCATTTTATGCCAGGCCAGGGGGCAAGAAGCTAGAGTAGTCTAACCATCCACCTGCTGTTGAAGGAAACTGTAGCAGTGGGGGTTGTTAATCCACTGCTGATGTAATGAGCCAGCACTGATTTTCACTCTTATTTCTGGATCTTCTTCCAATAACAAACTAGTCAACACTTCTATTTAGGGTTTGTTAGTTACCCTTCAGTGCTTCTGCACACCTGCATGCAGGAGAATTTCCTCTGACTACCCTGTATTTCAGTTATACATTGTCTTTTCAGTCATAGTACAGATTTTTTTCAAACACATCTTATTAGGGCTATTTTTCTTTCTGTCAGCTGCAAAAGAAGATCAAGATTTTTTTAAAACTCAAAATCCATTTTTTTAGACTATTTTATTTTTAAGACAGTACCTCACCCCTTACTGACAGTTTATTTCTGTATTTGAACCATGTCTACAATTATGAACTGAAATCTAAGGGTAAAACAGGAGCTTGTTTGAATGAGGTATTGCCTTCATGTGGTAAGAGCTGTATATATTTACAAAGTTTATTATCCAACCAGAAAGATCACATGGGAGGGGAATAGTTTCCATCATAAAATCTGCTAATTAGTTTACACCATTCCTTATGAGCTTGGAGTGCTCTGTTTTGCTGCTCATAGGATACTGTCAAATAAGAAAGTAGAGAGATTGAAAATAAATGAGTAGAAGAAATAATCCCTGGGCAAGAAAATGAGGAGTCATCAATATATGTCAACAAATTTATAGTCAATCCAACCAAGTAAACCAGTTGATTGAAAACCTGAATATATAATCACTTCTAGTAATGCAATAGACATACTTTAGAAATGAGATTTAAGTATATTAAGAAGAGGAGAAGCACCGAAATCTAATATGCCCAACAAATACGGGTATGGACCATAGTGAGTATTTGCCATCCTGAAGTTTATGGATAAGCAGATATTCAAGCACAAATAAAGCATTTACATATTTAAGATTATATAAAAAATGATACTTTGGAAGCCTGCATGTTTCCTACAGTGGCTGATGATTTAGACATTGATTTCTCTGTCCTCCATTTAAAGAGGTTTAATGTAAGGGTTGAGCTCTGTCTTCTAAGAGAGATAGTGATGATGTTAGGAACTCTTCATGTCTCTGTTTAGAATCCTCAACCAGTTTCCTGTTTAAATGTTTACAAGTGGTTTGTTCTGAAAGAGATCTTGACCCTTTTGTGAGGTAGTTTCTGCTATGACTTGAGTTATTTGCAGCAGAGCTAATAGGGCTGCATGCCCATTGCTAGTCAATTTCCCTCAAGTGCTGTTAAGTGGGCTGTTCTATAGCACAGCTACACATACTGTTTCTTCCTTGGTGCTTGCAGGGAAAGAGACAGGGAAATCCAAAGAGACAGAGAAAGGGAGGCAAATGACAAAGCCTTACCTAAATGCAAGTCAGATATGCTAAGTGGGTACAAATGGAGAAAAGACAAACTGCTTAGCACCTCAGACTTAAGTTAATATAGCTCAGAATGGGGTGGTCCATGTGTGTATGTGTGTTTACCATTACTCCTTTCTTTCCCCCCCCAAAGCTGGAAATATGATATTTAATCCATCAACTCAACATATTATGGATCAAAGCAGAGACATGACTGGGTGAAATTTCCCCAAAATTTTATTTCTAAAGAAAAAATACTTCCTTTTGGGTAACGGTTAGAGCTTGGCCAAACAAGTTTTGAAAGTCAAGTTATGTCATATAGTCTAGTGCTCTCCAGGGATGTATATCCTGAAAAACCATCATGAACCAGCAAACCTAGAGTTCCAGTTTCAAAGACAGATGAGCTGTGCATTTATCACTGTCCTGTGCTAGTAAGTGTTTCACAGTCAGCCCATTTCTCTTGTTTCGGTGCCCTACCCTCTAGTCTTAGAATAATTTCACTTCTATGAAGCATACAACATGAATATATTCTTCATTGGACAGTTCTGTGTTTGAGTTGATGGGTTCTGAGTTTCTGTGTATTTTCTTTGGGAGGGAACACAGGTGGTTTTCTTCATTCAGCCCTCTTAGTTCAGGGGTTCTGTAATCTCAAACTTATGAGAAAATCAAACTTCATAAAGGCCAGAAGACCAGCCCCTACTCACTGCATGTTACACAGGGGAGGCCTATTGTGGGCTGGACACATAATATTTTTCTGGTGACTCTCCCACAGTGCTTTCTTCAGGCTTTTCTTTTTAATGTACACAAATTCCCTAGGTCACTGATTCCCTAGGGACTGATTCTATGCAAGAATTTCAGATTAAGTTGGAAAGATCCTCAAAACGGAGGTAACATCAAGGATTCAGTGGTTATTTTAAGGAGTAGATTTCTACAGCACATTTTTAAGCAACTGGAGCTGTTTATTGGACAAATACGTTGTACAGTGAAGAAGTGTGTTTCTTCCAGCATTAAAAAAGACATTTTAGTACCATTTCTCAGAGATATTGTATGCTGTTACTATACAGTAGGCATGATTTTTTTTTCCAGATTTCTAAATTCTTTGAACTCCAAAAGTAATATTTATTTTTGTTGGTAATATTTATTTATAATGCATTACTAATAGGTGTTTGCTAATATTTATTGTAAAAATATTTTTATATCCTAGGAGAAAGAGGTATAGAAATGGGAATATTAGACATATTAAATGAAACAAATAGTTTTTGCCTTAATTATGGGGACACTTTACTTTTTAAAAGGATGTAAAACATCCTAAATTTTGACTATGTCTATAATCCCAACATTATAATGTTAAGTGATCATATTATGTATTGTTTTCTTTTGATGAACAAAATGTTTGTGGATCTAAACTCACTCATTAACATCATCCTTATAATTACATCACATTTTATCTTGACAAGCATATGTGTATGAATAGTACAGACTGATTTATTATCTTTTCAACTATCTTTTCCTGTAGATAAACAAAATGTACCATACTTTTCTAGGAAACCCAAACTTTCAATGTTGAATATTGATATAATACTATTTTTTTTTTATATTTCATGACTGTATAGGGAAACTCCAGTACTGAACTATTGATATTGCCTCTATTGTGGTCAGTTGGTTTACCTTTTCCCTACTTAACTGCCCTATCTCCTAAGCAATTCAAAAATAATTTTATCTGACCACCTAGGAAAAGGAAAATATCTAACTCCATTATATTTACATTATGCCTGGGACAGAAATAAATTATGAATTTGAAGTAAAGTCATGCTTATCCCCTCATTGATTAGAGTTGGTCTCTAAGAAGATATTCAATTCTTATGATTTCCTCTCCTTATCTTATCAGGTATAAACATACGAGGTGGCAGTAAAACCTCATATCTAGCTTGAATTGCAACGGAAGTTTTTTAAAGATCAGAAAACTGTTCCTATTGAATAGGTTCTGAATGTAATGCAATATGAGTTCTTGCAAACTAACGAATTCCATAATAACCTCACCTGCTGTCACAGTTTCTTCAAGGCATAGATGAGTAGATGAGAGGAGTTTCTCCTTTTTTAAACCTCTAGGACAGAGACTCAAATAGAATGTGAGCTAAAAGTGACAGCCTAGCACAGGGGACAGAGGCATTTAAGGACACAATCAACTCTCAAGTTTTGTGAACAGCAGAGATCCAATCATAACATTCATAGTTATTTAATCTCTGTTAAATATTTAGAAAAATAACTCTTCCAAACAGAGGCCAAGTACTTCAAATGCTGCAATTTCAACATTTCTTGTACAAGTTGAACGTTACCCTTTTTTAGAAGAATAATTGAAACCACTTGGATCTGAAAATTTGTTAAGTAGTGGCATGGGTTGGGAGCAGTATAGATGAAAATACAGAAAAAAATTCTTCTTATTCCCAAATGATAAGGCACTAATATAAAATGTGGAAAGTGTTAATCCACATTGCCATTTGTAAACATTCTTACTGGATGTAAAATGAAAATAAAATGAAAGAAAACTAATTTTCATGTCATTACATTCTGAAGCAAGGCATTGATGGCATTTTCAGGAATTGCCTGAATTTAAATTGTAAAAAGTACCAAAATCTAAAATATATGTAGGAATTTGGGGACATGGGTGATGGAAATGCCACAATGCCAGATGATTATCTGCATCATCGTTTATTATTTCAGTTTTTACTGGTAATAATACATGTACATTGATAAACACTGAGAAATCTGTGAAATCTTGAGAAAGGAATTTGTGTGTCATATTTTAACCTACAACATCCAAGTATAATTATTGTAATGCAAGGATTTGGCATAACAAGGCTTGAGCAGATTTAGTTAGAAATTCTGGACCTCCAAAAAAATTTTAAAAAAATTATTATTATTGCTTCTATTAAGAGAAAAGTACGATAACTCTTAGGCATTTGCTCTATTATTTTGATTCAGAAAACCTCTGCCTGCCTTCGGATGGCAGTCCTCTCCGAATGAAGAATATAGGCCACTGGGAGAAGCTGTGTTCTGCCTCCGATGGTCCTCTTCAAACTTCACCAGTCAAGAACCTATTAGCTCTCAGCAGTGGGTAACTCTTATGGGTTTAGAGGATTTAGCTTGAAGATCTTTTAAAAATACAATATTTTATGGAACTTTAGATGGTTTTGACAACATTTCGTAAATATCAGGCCTTGGGAAGAGGTAGGGATCTATGGTTCATTAGCCTCCGGAGAGTCCAGAGCTGGAGTTGCCTTAAGCTTATCAGGGGCAATTTGCTACAGCTTTCCCCACTGAGCTTTTGCTGCAGCATCTCTTCTTGCTTCCAAGCTGCTCTCAGAAGACAAAGCTTGCTATAAACCTTAGAGAAAGGAAGCAATTACGGGGAGCCATGTTATTGCCAGAATGTTTCCCTTCTTTTGTCTTGAACTAAGTCTACACATTTCTGGCCAAATTTATTTGCTTAGTGGCTAACCTGGGTGTCCTTTCTTATGAGTATCTTTGGTGACAATTCTGAAAACAACACTAAGTGACAGCAAAAAAGAAGCAAGGCGCTCAGGTTCCATCCATTTTAGCTGTCTGGACTGTGGGAGTCCAACTGCTTTCTTCTTAGGCTATGTATGCAGAAATGGGAAAATAATCAAGATAAGCCTTATCAGGTGACACATTTGTTTTTCTCTGTGACCTGAAGTTATGAACCCTCACAGAGTGAAGAGAATTGAAACTGGAACATTTACTGGAACATAGTGAAAGCAAAGAATTTAATAACAGAAAGGATCACACACACACACACACACACACACACACCACACAATGGGTGTGGGGGATAAAACTCAGTAATTTATTATATGAATACTTCTTGAGTCAATAATATGTGCCTATCCTGTGTTACATGCTTCGTAAACTATATCTTTTGTTTCACAATGATTTTTCCTGTTGTCTTCTAAACACAGCAAAGAAAACAGGTTAAGTCAAGATGATTTTATATATGTGTGTATATATATGTATATATTAGGTATAATATATGACAATTTATATTATATATAACATATAATATAATATATAATTACTTCAGAATCCACAACAGGATTTTCATTGTGTTAATACATAATAACATGATTAAAAAATATGTTCCTTGTAATAGACCTCCTGAAGGTAGATTTGTAAAATTTCTATTTTGAATCCTTTAAGAAACTAAAGCTCAAACAGCTTAAATTACTTGTCTTAGGAATTTACATAATTGATAAATAGAACTGAGGTCAAAATTGGGGCTCTTTCTAGTATAACAAGCCGAGCATGCATACAGTTAAGAACTTCCTAAAACACAAGACAACATGTAGCCTCCATGTTTTAATTATTATTTTCCTTTTATGACTTTATCCCACCTAGATCCTATTGCTATTATAAAAATTGATTATTTTCTTCTTTCTTCCTTTGATCCCAGGAGAGGCATCTTGTCTAAGGCCAAGTTTTTGTGAATCCCTTCTATCAAGGCTAGGATTCTTTCCATCAATTTTCTCCTTTCTCTCCTGTATCTTTAGTTCTCTCTCAATTACCCCCACTCTTGTCAGCATTTAACTATGTTAAAATGTCTTCCTTCTTAAAATTAAAATTTCAAAACCTCTCTCAATCCACCTCCGTTGGCAGACCTCTTGTCTCCTTTCTCCCTTTTATAGCTAAGCTTCTTAAAATGTTGTCTCTGCTCCTTTTCTTCACTCTGGCACTATCTTACATTCATTCTTTAACCTGTGTCTCTCTGACACCCTTCAAAGAAACTGCTACCGTCAAGGTGAACAGAAGCATCTCTGTTGCTAAGCCCAGTAGTCTCTTCTCAGACTTCAACTGTCTCAATCCCTCAGTAATATTCAATAGAGTTGACCACTTCCTCCTTTTAGAAACCCTCTTTCTCTGGGTTTCCAGACAGCACCTACCTCTTTTTCAGTTTTGCTTGTTCCTTTATAGTCTGTTTTTGTGGGCTCCTGCTTTCCAACTGATTCCATAAATGTTGATCGTTGCCTAAGATTCTTCTCTTTTTTACACTTTGAACTTTCTCCCTGAGAGACAGCTCATTCCCATCCAAGACTTCCATCATCATTTAACTTACTCTGACTTCAAAATATTATTAGTCAGCCCAGACAACCTTTCCATAAGGGATCACACCTTTATAGAGTTTCATATCTATTTACCAGGGCACTCACTGTGTCTCTCAGTGACCTTACACTCTTCAGGCTCTCCTCCCACCGCCTCCCCCAGCTCCTTTGCCCAGAATATTCTTCCATTCATTGACTCAAACCAGAAATTGGGGGTTTCACTTTCAATTTTAGCTGAGTAAATCACCAAGTCCTGTGATTTCTATTTCTTAAATATCTCCCCAATTTTCCTTCTCTACATTTCTACTTCTATGCACTTAAATCGGATCATCACTACTCAGGTAATCAACAATCTTGCCTCCAATCTTACCAGCCTCCCCCCAAAATGATTCTCCACACTGTATCCAGAATGATCTTCCTAGAAGAAAAATATAATTGCATCATTGGCTTTCTTCACCACCCTCCTACAAAGAAACAATTCTCAAATTATTCCTGATTATTCCTCAATGAATCAGATTTTAATATTACTTAAAAGACTATTCAGAATCTCAGCTTCTCCATCCTCACCTTTGGTCATTGTCTTGCATCCTCCTACAATTATGATAGGAAACTTCTTTCTCCCTCTGCGACTTTACATATGCTGTGCAATTCTCACTACTCCCCACCCCCCACTCGATTGGTCCAAATCTTACTCATTCTTCTGTCTCCTTATTGTCATTCTTCCTTTAAGAAGCTTCTATGAAGTTCTCCCTGCCCCTTCAGTCTGAGCTCACTGACCCTCCTACTTAAAGCCACTTCCTTCTACTAACACTTTCACACTAAATATCCATCATTGGTTACTTCTCTGTGTGACACAATAGTTCAGAAACTCCTTTGTAAAGGAAGGTAATGAACCTGAGTTTTTAAAAAATACTGTTGTAATCTGTACAGATAACACAGAAAAAAAAGATAAATATGTACTTTTTTAACTGAAGCACTGTTTCTTAGGTTTCTCCACTGACATGGTTTCCCAGAATAGAGAAGCTGCCAGAAAAATATCCAGCAATCATTATCAGCAGAAAAAGTATCTTAACCTCATGTCATGGCAGCAGCATTTTATATGTGAGGGTAGCATGTCAGAAAATGACTAGAGGGACAGTGAGATCTATCTCATGAAAGAATGTCTGCTGGAGAGTTTGGCTTCAGACTCCATAGAAATGGATCCATAAAAGGGGGCTTGGTTTCTTCTTTCCAAAGCCTCTGGTGGGGCTGATAGAGAAATGAGCATATTATGTAGATTTAAAAATATTCCCTATTGTAAGCATGGGTGGGTGATTCTGAAATGAAAGACTTATAACCATTTATATTTAAGGATTGAGGAATATGGGAAGTTTGGTTCTTCTAGGTGGAAAAATTGACATCTACATGTATGCATGTTGTACTGTAAAACTCACACTGAAACTAGTATCACCAAATGTGAATTCATAGATTCCAATCTGGCCATTTATACTGTATCTCTGGTATTATCCAGAAGTAAGAAATATGAAACCTTTTCAGAACAATGAACCAGGAAACTTCTATCTAAAAATGAAATAAAACAAACTAAAAAACAGGCAAATTCAATTTAAAATAGAAACTAGAATTATAATTTATAAAAATTTTCATTTAGTTCTTTGCTTCTGAATCTAAACATGTATTCATCCTCAAGAATATTTTATAGTGATAGATAATAAGTATCAAAACTATGAGTGCAGATACACTTGATGATATTACAATGAATAAGGCTGGCAATCAGGTTGGTTTTATGTAAAAGCACTCTACAAGAACTGAAAAACTTTAATCATTTCTTAAACTAAGGCACTAAGGTATAGCTTCTTACTCTTCAATAGGCTTTCATGAGTAGAATGTTTGAGAACAAGGACACTAGCAGTGGTGTATAAATCTGTATGGAAACTTTAAAAACTGAACTTCTGGAAAAAATAAAGGGAAATAAACAAAAAGCTTCATAAATTTAGTGGTGAAAGAACCTCTAGTAGCTAGAAATGTTTTGTAAATTATTTCAATGGAATATTTAAGTTTAACATTGAACTCTTAACCAACTGTCTATTCTAGAAACTGTAGACAGCCACAGTTAGGATGCTATGCCATGGTAGATACCTGAGCAACACCTTGTATTTGGATGTTACAGGATCATAGAAGACACTTTTTGCTCTGACAGCTCTCACCAAAGTATATGTATATGTGTGTGGTTTGTTTTATATGTACACAATTCTACTATGAGTCTTTTAGGAATAACAAAATTTATTGAGATAAAGCATAATAATCATTTCAGCTTATTAAAATTTCTCTTTTGAGGACAATGTTGCTTGTTCTAGTGCAGACTCACCTCCACTGATGTGAAACAAACTTCCAAGCTTTGGTTCTGATCAACAGAATCAGAATCATCAGCTGAGGGTCCTGAAGCTGTCTTTTATAAAAAGCATTCTAGATAATTCTGACACTCAGACAATGTGTATCACTAAAACTCCCGACCTCACCTAGCCCTTTCTCTTCCTCTCATTGTCTTAGTCATAGCATGTTAAGTTTTCCTGATTCTGGATCCCCCTTACTTCCCTTGGTGACTGTCCTGTGCATAGCGCACCTTTTTGGTCCCAAGTCCATCTCTGCTCTTGAGCTCCTGTGCTCAGTAGAGATCTAAGTTGTGGTTTGAGTACACTGGCAATAGTTTGTCCTCTTCTGCTCTCCCCTATCACCCCACATGTCACAGGAGTTCTCAGGAGCCTTCAGCATGCCAACCTTTCATTAACTTTGGTAGTCATTTTAAAGATTCCTTTTGAAATGTCTGTGCCTCTTTTGAGAACCCAACACTCAAAGAATAGGCTGTATGCCTTGAAGTCAACATCTGCTTCTAACTTTTGTCAAATCTCAGATATGTTGAAGCCATCTTTTTCAAATCTCCAGGCATCTTTAATGACTCTGTTAGATAACTAACAGAATAACAGCAAGAATTCCCAGTGTGAAAGCAAATGAAGCATCCTCTTATATATAGGAATAAATACATGGCTGAGAAAAGGTGCAGATTACACCAACATAATTGCTTCCATTTCTGACTGGGAGTGAAGGCATATTGGCCCACTGTTGATATTTATATAGGTTCAGCTAATTTGTGAAAAAAGATAAAAGTCCTAAGAGAATCAACAGGGGCTTCAAAGAATGCAAACAAAGGAAATACATGGGAGCAAAATTGCCATTTGTGACCATGTGACACCTGGGAGAGATAATGTTACAAAAAATAGCAATTATTGACAGCAGAAGAGCAGAGGCAGCAGGGGGTAGGGTGCATAGGAGATACATTTGGGAGCCACAACTACCTTTCTATGGTGGCTTTGAAAATAAATAATACATCTTAATGGTTTTCCTCAAAGAGCCAGATGTACTTCAACGATGTAATGTGCCCACAAAGGCACAACCAATCCCCAGTTTAGGTGACAAGGTAAGGGGAGTATGGTGGAGAACTCTATCCAATAAAATGTATATATTCTGCATGAAAGGGCTTGGTGAATAGTTTCAAGCCACAATTGATACATACCTCTGCCTTTTTCAGTGAAATGCAGAAATACAAAGGCAAAAGTGTGTTGCTAATTGTAAATGACGAGAAGGGAATCTATGAATGGAAAGACCAAGTTGAGGCAATGCTGATGAGTTTGCATATTTCTTCTCTACAATGTCATGGCCCAGAAAGGGGAAAATTTAGAGAATTTATGGTGTAGATTAGGAATGATTTACACATTTGGAGTTCTGCCATATGATGGTGTCTGTTGAAATTAATGTGATCCTCACTGAAAGGGCTACAAAGTACACAATCTCTTCTAATAGTCAAGAATAAGGAAAATAATTTTAAAAATGCATCTGATTATGTTCTGAATATTTCTGAAGGTAGGTTTGACATGCTAATGGAATTAACATTCTAGACACAATTGATTTAAAAAATAGTCATGGAATTAAGTCTAAGACAGAACTCTGAAGTTTTTGTAAATTAAATAATTTCTTTACACAGAATAGCCCCAGAACAGTTTAATGATAATGAAAAGTTATTTAATGTTGATGGTATCTCTCAATTGTATCTTGGCACATGCCACTGAATCAAATATCTTTGTGTTGAAGCAGAATAAGGCTGGTGAAGATGGTATTGCTTTATAAAATAAAACTTTTAATGGTGTGAGAGTCTATCATGGATTTCCACATAATTCCTCCATTTAACATATTACAGAGACATAATAATATTAATGAAGAAGTCTTTTCATTCCCAGTATTAGTTTTTTGTATGTCATTAAAATCTTATATGGTAAAATAATAACTAAATATTTTATTAGTTGTACTGGTTTGTATTGTGTCTCTTCAAAAGTAGAAGGTCATGTGATGATGAAGGCAGAAATTAGATCTCAGTTGCTACAAACCAAGGGACATAGGAGCCATTGGAACCCAGAGGGAGACAAAGAATGATTCTCTCTTTCAGCCTTTGGAGGAAGTAAATTTCAGACTTTTAGCTTCTAGAACTCTGAGGTAATAAATTTCTGATAAGTCACACATTATTTCTAGTAATTTGTTATGGCAGCCCTAGAAAACTAGTACACTTCCATTTTCCAACCAAAGTCTTAAGCTGAGGAAGTGTACTTTTTAATAGTCCATATGGAATCAATGAAAGTGAGTTGAAAGATTGGTGGCAGCTGGCATATGACCTGAAAAGTCTTCATTTATGTCTATTTTCCCAGCATAATTATTAATAGTGTCCTATTTCACTTTCAAAGGATTTATAATTTGAATGGTAAACTATGATTACCTGGGTTTAAACTATGTTAAAGCACTCATGGTTCATTGCACTTACAATATAAAAATTATGTTTTAAAGGTGCTGATATGACAAACAATGCTAATAACTACAGTAAAGATGGATTTTTGAGAGGAGGAGAAAATGCTTTGGAATGGGCTATGTTTTCTTTTGATTTATTAATTCACTCTATAAGAAAGGCAGTCATCTTACATTGTTCATTTTCCATAGAACAAATAATGCTCCATTCTACCCTTATTGGAAAGAAGAAAATGATCAAAAAAGCAAACTAACATCAATGATCTTTTTGACAAAATAATTCTAGGTCACATTTGTATTGTGATCTCCTATATTAACTGTCTTGCATTTTCAGAATGTTTGAAAAACTGATGTTCATATGAAATTATAACTCACTAAGAAAAAAATGGGAAAATTTATTTGACAATTTTTGTTTAAGAAGCATGGAAATTTAGAGTACTCCACTAAGAAAATTAGAAGATTAAATGTAGTTATGTGCAAATCCTGTTTGTTTTTTCTTTAACTTTCTTTATTTCTAGTCAGTGATATCATTGAGCACAGAAAACTATTTCTAGAAATAGTTAAGGATGTTGTGTGAGGCTAAACGGTTTCTTTCCTCTTGGACACAATTTAGTGCTTGAAATTAGTTATTAACTAAATGGTACTTCGTGGCCTCATAGTGCTCATTTACCTTTTAACAGGTCTAACACACTCCTAGTATATAATTTACACTCTCCAAGTAGATGGTTAGCCACTCAAGAAATCAATACGGGTTTATAAAACATGTGAAAATTTGAATTTGGAGAAAGTCAAACACCTATTTTGCCCACAGAAGCAGAATAGCTCACATTTTCAATTGAGGCTTCCAGAGAATCATTTATCTTGAAATAGAAAAAGCACAAAATGAATACATCCAGAGATGGGAGTGGAGTGTGACATAGGTCCTTCAAGACTCTTCACATTTGCTTTGATTGACAGTGTGAATATCAATTCACAACTTTTGGCTTTTACAATGTGACCATATAGCCCTTTAGATCTTGGAAAGGTAAAAAACATGTTCCCTGTCATGAAGTTTCTAAATTGACTAGAGTTTCATCTGGTCTGCACCTAATTAATTCATTAATTAAATCACTCACTTAAAAAAATACTCATTTCCTCCCATGAATCAAATACTACAGGTACAGGGTATGAGTAGTGAGTTAGATAAAGCTTCTTTCTTGAAGGGCAGTGAGAGAGAGTGAGAGAGGCAATACACAAAAATAAACAGAATCCTAATATCTAAATTAGAAATATAACATGGAAAAATAGGGTGTTCAGATATAGACTACTGGGCAGGATACCTAGTAGTAAGAGAGGAGGAGAGGTGTAGGGAGGAAGGAGGGATGAACTGGTCAGGGGAAGAGCTTGTGGCTGAATGAACAGCACACAGAGGAAGACTCTACTCTGGGAAAGAATATTCTAGAAAATTGAATTGTGGATACAGCATAGAAACCCAGGTAGAGTGGAGAGAGAGGAAGATGCAAGGGTCTCCTTTCTGTGCAGAACCCTGAATGCCAGGCTAGGAAGTTTTGCTTTGATTTCAAGAGCAATGGAAAAACATTTGAATAGCTTTGAGCATATTTGACTGTTGTGGAAAACTGATGAAGGACAGGGTGCAGAGGAAGCAGGCAAAGCAAACAAGAGACCCCCATAATAGTGTAAGTGAATAAGTCTTGAACCTGAATAGTAGCAAAGGAGGGAGAAAAAAATACTTCTTTTCCACATATATGTTAGAAGTGGATCGAATATGTTCCATGTATTGCAAAATCAGAGGAACAACTCAAAGATAACCTGGTTGTGAACCTAAATCTCCAGGTAATACCATTGTGAACAATGGGGGAGATGAGAAGAAATATATAAGGTCCAATATATAAACATGTCAAAAATCTCTTAGTATGATCTTTTTTTTTTTGCGGGGGGGGGAAATGTTGAAAATTTTGTTTATATTTGAGTATGTCTACAATAGAATTGATGTCAATTAGAAAAAAAATTCATTGTTTAGTAATTTGGTAGAACAATTATTGGGTGATAAAATGTCCTCCAAATAATATTAAGAAAATTCATGATTATTAAGTGGAAACTTACAGCCATTTAATGTCCAAAGTAGGAGAAAGGACATTTATAATAGTCTACAAGGCACCTAGAGATGTAAATTTAAAGGCAAGATAAGAAATATCATGAAATGAAAGGGAATTTAGACTATGAAGAAACATCACTGAGGAATGCTTTTAAGCAAAGCATTTTCTCCTTTTTGAAAAATTTATCACAAGAAAATATGAGTTCTTTAAAGATAAAAAGTTAGCTGTATTGCTCTCTCCAATTTCCATTATATAACACAGGTCCTCTATTGGTCAAAAGATTATTAAATAATGTTATTATTTTTTGATTGCTTTATATTTTTCAAAGTGTTTTCAGTTCTCACTTTAAGACTGTAACACTTCTAGGAGGCTGTGTGTGTTTATGTGTGTGTGAATGCACACACACAAGCACATAAATACATACACAAATATATACAGTAAAACACATATGCTTATATTTATGTATATACACTATACCAACCTTTTTTCTTTGATAAATTTGGAGGTTAAAGCCAGAAATATGCAATCAGTCCCGACTATCACACAGAGAGTTAAAGGCAAATAATTAGCTCTGGAAACCATTTCTGTCTCATTTTATAAAATCTATTTTAAAATAGATTTAGATTTATAGAAAAGTACATATAGTACAGAAAATTCTCATATACCCACACCCATTTTTTTTGTGTTCTCATTTTTAATATGGTGTTTTCTTCAAAATGTTTCAATGGTAAGAAATTGTCTTAGAGTTGTACACGTAGAGTTAGGGGAAAAATGAAAGAGGCAGTCATCTGGATAATTTCAGGCCAGAAAACAATTTTGTTTGAAAGGTATAGATAATTGAGACAGAAATGTTTTTTTGCCTGGAGAGATCCCTGTGATTGCCTTCCTCCTCCACTCGAGTCTGCAGGTATAGTCATAAACATAGGTGTTTCACTTACTAATAGAAACGCTATCATTCAATGTGAAAAATGTGTTTTTTTTTTTTTTTGAGAGGGCTAAATTGCTTAGTTCTATATTTTTTTTTCTTGAAAATAAAGCACACTGGATATTTTTCATTATAAAAGCAATTCACATTGAGTGGTAAATAGTAAAAATACAAATAGTAAAAGGACAAGAGAAAAATATACAAACTTCACAACCTAAAGAAAACCATCATTGACAACTTACTTATTTACATCTAGTATTTTATTATGTGTATTTTGGGGGAGTTCTGTGGACTTAGTTTGGACAATGCAGAGGCATTCTTTTTTATTTTTATTTTTCAGTTTCATCTCAGGCCACATCTATAAGAAGCTCTCACGTAGCAGTGACGTTTAGTTGCTCACTGTGGTTTATTCTAAGGAGGTCAGTTAGTCTATCTGGAGAGAAACTAATCAGTCTGAAGGCCACATCTTACATTAGTTGGCTAGTGGTTGATGGTGCAGACACAAGAATTTAAGATGATATCACTAGGAGAAAAAAAAGTATGAACTTTCAAAAACTAATTCATATCAAGAGCTTTAAAAGCAGATATATTGCAAAGATATTGATTATATCATTATCCCAAAAAGCAAAAAAAAAAAAATGTGAAACTGCCTAGAGTTTTAGCAATCACATTGTGGTTAAATAAACTATAGTGTAACAAAATAGTCAGAAAAAAATTATGAAGAATTTTGGTGACAGAAAATGAATAGGATGCTGACATATACAATATGTGGGAAATGTAAAAAACTGGCAAGAAATTCTCCAAAATTTAATAGTAATTACCTATAACAACTATGTTTTTTTTTACAATAAAAAATATTTACTAGTTGAAAAACAAAGATCACCAAAGAAATTTTATTTTTTGTTTTTTGTTTGTATAACAAATAATGGTGAAGTCTTTAAGATTTTCTTACTTATCTATTTAGATTTAACATATTCAGACTTTTCATTATTTATGAACAACCATTGTTACTAAGAATGTGAAGCTTTCTTCCCCTCCTCAACTTCGTAAACTCAGATATTCACCAGTTGCTTTCATGTTCATACGGTTTTATAGAAACAGTTTTTCTAGCTGCCAAAAAAGTCTGAGTGTATTTAAAAGGCTGCCAATCTTTTATGTCATAGTTGGGAGAACCTGAAATGGGCTAATTGCTTCTGGGAGTAAGAACTTCTTTCATATTTTTATTGGTCTTGGGTCACTGGAGGCAACTGTTACTGTGTCCTGACCGTGGCCAGGGGTGACCAGACTGCCCTTTCAGAGCACTGTCAGGTTTAGTAACATCCAGTGTAGGGATCTTTGTCTGAAGTTTGGAACAATGAATCTTCCACTCCCATTAAAGAAGATGAGTTTACTATACAGAAGATGAAGTATGCCTAGCAGAGGAGAAGCTCTGCAGAGCTGTCTTTTGGCTACACAAAGTTGGACCCATACAAGCCTTTTACTATCTTTTCACTTTCACAAGGACATTTTGAAGAAATCAGGAGCAAATTATGAACCTGAAGAACTTTAGGCACAATTGTTTTTCTCTTATTCTCTGAATATTTGGTAGTATTTTCTAAGAGATACTGCACATAAGCATGTTTGCTTACACTACATCCTTGAAACAGTATGAGTCAAATGGTGTGGTAATGACAGTGAATTTTTACACCACTGAAAGTAATCTCATTTCTACTACAAATGAAAAGCTACTGTGTCAAACTATCTGAGTTCAAAAGTAGTGTTCCTGCTTACTAATTGTGGGACCTAAAGCAAATCATATATCTCTCTGTAAATGTTTCCTCATCTCTAAAATGGGGATAGGAGGCCCATGTTGCATATAGGACTCATGCCCAGATTCCAAAGTGAAGGTAGGAAGCACAGCCTCAATTTAAAATAAATGAAATAGCAGAACCTACTTGTATACATTTTTCAGGTAATAAATGTTAGGCTTAGCACTTTGGGTACAAATCCCTTTTTTCCTAGCTCTAACCACAGTCAAGTTATTAACTATTATGCATGTTTATAAAATTTGTAACATTGACTGGCAATGTTGAGTATGGTAAGTGCTCATCAAATTATAACTATTTTAAACTAACATGTATAATGAATAAATGAGATGTGAAATGTAAAGTATTTGGCACAGCGCCTGGCATATAGTTAGTGTTCGATAAATAAAATGAATAAGAATATCTAAACTGACAAATGAAGTGGAAACAAAACTTGATAAACAAAAAAGTATGAGAGTACTTTGAATAATCTATATATGGAAAAAAAAATAAAAGATGGGAGATAAAGCATGGGCCAGAGGGGAATTGGTTGTATCTGGGACTACAAAGACAAAAGGGTAGAAGGCATAGATTAAGCAGGGCAGCACATGCCATGAAAGCCCACACTCCTGCTACAGAGTAGATCCCCGTGAACTAATGTATATAGATCTTAGTTCTCCTGCTCATGGGCAGCCTGCCTCTCCAGCAGGACCAGCAGTTTAACTACCAGAACTTTCTTAGCCACCCTTTGAATATGTGTCATTGCCAGCATTACATGGAAAGGAATCAGTTTTACTCAATAATGGATTCTTGTAAAAAGCCCTCAGTAGTTGAAGGAACCTGCCACAGTAGCTGGGTCAGTAAAGATCCACTTCATCTTGACAATCTACAAAGAGACAGTAGCCATGGTGGCTTTTATCTCTAATAAAACCATATCTTTCCCATGAAGTCTTATAAAAAATGGAAATCTGTCAAAACAAGTATATATCAGGTTTAGGTTATTTCTCAAACTACAGGCAGTATTAAGAATATAATTTGAATCACTTGTTTGTAACAACAAATCATGACTTGAAACGTATTCTCTTTTTGACACAGTGTTGCTGACTCAATATGGTCTATTCTTATGGAAACAAGTTTGTTATAAGAGAATATCCAAATTTCTCTTTTTTAAAAATAACTTTTATGTTTTTATGTTTGATGGGATGATGAGATTCTGTAATACGCTGGAAAAAACTATGCATGATATTTATCCATTTGTAGCAGTATATCATAATTATCCAGCTTTCCTTTATCATTAATAATAGAAGATTGTGAATAAAAACATACTAATATCCACCAGATGTTCAGGAAAACATAAATATCCCCACATGTCAGCACATTTTAGCATAAAGTCAACAAAATTTTCTCTACTTCTTTTTTCCTTTTTTAGTTTTCTGAACATGTTCTTTGATACGATATTTTTAATCCTCATTAGGGATTTGCTTTGGTTCCTTTAATATCCACCACAAGAGACTGTATATTTTCAGATGTACCCAATGTGCATCTTGCTACCTTTTTCTTACTGCTCTATATATCAAGAGGCAGGCTGGTGTAATGAAAAGAGATCAGTCAGCTTTGTGGTTAAAGAGATCACATATACTATCAGCTTAAATAGCTGGATGATCTTGGATAAATTGCCTAAACTTTCTGAGCCTAAAATTTTTAATCTTTCCAATGGCAGTAATTTTTTTTTATTGAAAGTTCATTTCAAAGAGAAGCACTAATAAAGTGTCAAACATTCATTTGTGTTCAATAAAATGTAGCAACTGTACTTATTCACCTGAAGACCATTTTGATTTATTGGTTTCCTTTAAACATAGGATTTGCCATTCTCTTCTTTAATACCTTAAGTTCATTAAAATTTCTCTTTTTTCTTAAATTCAAGTATTTCCCTCTGGTTATCATTCTAGCTCAGCTCCAGTTCCCTTATAAATACGCTGGATGAGGGCCAGGGCTGAATTTGTTATGCTTTTTAGTACCTAAAATGAAATCGTGGTGCAGGTACTGATAGATTGCAATCAGCTCTTGCTGGTAGGGAAACACAACTCCCACATGGATTCTACCAAGTGGCCAGTAAAAATTGCATAAAATAATTTTTCAAAAAAATTTTTTTCCCTGTGTCTCCTCCAGGAACTGGGAGTACCATAACAATGTAGAGAACATATAATTTATAGGATGGTATCCTGGTGTCCTGGAAGGAAAATTCACTTAATACAGAGGAGTTATTTATCCCTACTTGGTAGCTTACATACTATGGTTTACTGGAGGAATTTTCCCAAAGTGACCATCTTGCCAAGACAATATCTTTATATCAAGAAACAAATGTCAAGTAGAAAGGAGGTAAAAATTAAAAGTCTTTTCTTTTTTGTCCCAATCCTTTGAATTTTACATAAAAAAAACAACCAAAAAACAAACAAACAAACAAAAACTAAACCATCCTAGCACAGAGGTTGAATGTGGAGACTTCATGATACCTTTGACTCCCATTCATTTTCTAGAAGGGAACAAATACTGGACAGGGAGTTGTCAATGTTTGATCTGCCCATCCCTTTTCTCCTAGCTGGTTAATTTCCATTACCATTCAAGCACTGTGGGACTTGATTTCATTTTGGTTTGGATTTTGGCCAGGTGGTCTTTGCCCTAGAGTGCTACAACTGTATTAAGAGGCAGTAAAGATGTGCTCTTCCATGTCTCACTGCTACTGTATTAGTTTACTTTACTTTGATATAGAAATTGGCTAATGCAATACAAAGTCTCCCTTCTCTGGAATTCAGAGAGCAGCTTATTTATATGTAGATGTAGCTATATGACATTTTCAAATGCCATACATTTGCATATGAAGGTCTCTTTCTTCCCCTTTCAGTAAACAGTCTCTGCTATTACTTCCAAAGCAATGTTTGGAATTTTATTTTCTGTACCAAGTTCTTCCTTAAAATGTTTTAAAATGTCCTGCAGAAATAAAAAATTGAACCACATACTGGAATCTATCAGTTTGTTAGGAATAAAAATTAATATAAAATTTATGATATATATATCTCATAAATAAACCTGCCTTCTCTCAATGCCTCTTTAAATGATTATATAATAATAATAATAATAAAATTATATTGTGGTATAATAATATCAATTAATATAATTATATATAAGCTCCAGATTATGATTTCCAACATATTTTAATGAACCTGTGTTGATTTTGTTGAAATAATCACAGAATTGAAAACTTGGGACTTGATGGGTTAATTTGATATGGAACTTTCTTTAAAAATTCATATATTTCAGTGTTTAGGTAGATGACTGCCAGTCTTAATCATTTATTCAGCAAATAATTATTGTGTGTCTAGTATGTATCAGGCATTTTTCCAGACACTGCATTTAGATTGGGGAATGGGATGAATTCCCTTCGCTCATGGAGTTTATAAAGAAAACAAAATAAAAATGGAAAACTATAAATTCACAGATAAAATTCTCTTTACATTAAAAAATGTAAAGAAAATGATACCCAGTGGTGGCAGAGAGAAAGTCGGGGATGACTGTGGACAGCAAGGCACTGGGAGTCCAGTGGTGTGAAGGGTATAGCCAGGGGAAGATGAGAGGCAAGCACATCCTTATGAGGTAGTTAGCATCCAGAGCAAGATGTAATATTTAGACATTATGGTCCAGAAAAGTAAGCTTCAGACCAGGAAGACCATTTTTCCATAAAATTCTCAGAGTGCAATGACCATTTATTTGACATTAGAAAAGAGAAACATGAAACCAGTGGAAGGAAGAACATAAAAGAGAGAGAAGCTTCTGAGTGTTTTCACAATTTGCATTGCTTCCTGGGCCCCTGTTACCCATCCACTGTTTCTCAGGTATCTACTGTTAGCCATCTTTGATTTTTCTTCAATCTGAATTCCTAGGCACCTTTTAGGCTTAGTCTCTACTTGAGGGTTAACACAGAATCATTTTCATTTCCACTTCTCTCCAGATCAGTAGTCCTCTAGGTTCATTTCTATGTTGACGTCTTAAAATAAAATGCATCAAGCCCTGGTTCATTATTTTGCCCAGATCTGCTCTTCCTCATGCTATTATCCTATTTAAGGGAACAGAAGTACCAACCATCTAGGCAACCAAACAAGGAAGCTTGATATTTGTCTCGACTCTCCACTTCTCTTGGCATTCTTATCCAGTTAGCAAATAAAGTAAACTTTTGTCTTCTAAATCCTCCTAATATATGTTTCTTCTTCTTTTTCTCATCACCTTCACTTTTCATCTTTACCACCACCTTCTCCTCATTCATCTTGTCTCCTGTCCCTTATCTCTCCAGCCATTTCTTCACTTTGCTGCCAGGGTTTCCTTTCTCTCCTCCCCCTTCTTTATTTATATAAGACATGACATTATGTAAAATACCTCCATGGCTCACCCCCTGAACAGTGGACCGATTTCAACTTCCATTTCAAATGTGGAAGGAGCCTGGACTGAGTTTAGAAACTACTCTTTCCTCTTAGTTCCATGAATTCCCCTTCCTTATCCCATGCATCAGTCACAAGAAACTGACCAGCCTTCTCATCAATGCCTCTTTGCCTTTCAAATGCTCTTCTCTATGTTGATAATGCTCTTTTCTTTTCTCTGCCAGGTAACCCAATGTAAAGGCCACCTACTTTGTAACACTGCTGGATTCTCATGTTGCTGGTCATGGTCACGGTTGCCTCATTGCTTGAATCCCTGCTTTGTTGCAGTGACGTCTCTGAACTCTACTTTCCTTATTTCTGAAAAGGTTCACTAGAGCTACTCTCCAAATAGACTTTGAAGAGATTTCGTATAATATAATACATAACTCAAAGTAAATACAAAACAGATATGATTTTTCTGTCATTCTATTTCTTTAATTCTTTTTTTTCTATTTGGCATAAAATGTTAAGTGAATAATCATTATTTAGTATAAGAATGTTTATTTAGTGTAATCTGAGTTTCTGAACTTAAAGTTAGAGAGAGGGTTAAGTGTGGTTTGTCCCAAATTTCTTATTTCTGTAAAGACAAATATTCCCAGCATGAGTGATAAACTGATCAATCATCAAGAAATTTACCAATAAGAATTCTGAACCTAAATGGATAACTAAATCACAATTTCTCTGAGGCACTGTATCTTCCACATGTGCAAGATTTGGGAGTCTCAGGTTTTTTTTTTTATGTCTGCCACCTTGAAGTCCTGGGTATCAGTAGCCTCAGAACCAGGTCTGTTCACAGTTAAAAACCCATGCCACTTGAAAGTGCCTGAAAATAACTGATACTTTTCTATGCTGAGAACTTATCATTGTGGTGAGCACAGGCAAAAGCAATGTGGACCACAGCAAAAATAGTGGCTTTGCTAATCCTTCTCAGGATTCTAACACATTTATGAGCATTCTGGAGAAAGCCATTGTTTAGCAAGGCCTGAGCACTTCTGCCTGTGGTTTCTTGTGCCACAGAAAAAGGAAGACTTTCATCTGAAACAGATACTGGATATCATCTATCTGAGATAATGACAGGTAAGGAAACAAAGGCTCATGGAGGCTGGGGGGAAAAGTGTTAGTGTCTAGGAAGGACTAGTGTACAACCACTACCAGAATTAAGGGTGTGTTCAATCCCAGGCCTAAAATTTTTCCAGCCATGTGGAAATGTCCAATGATACCCATTTCAAGATGTTAATAGAAATAAGTAATAGAATAAAAGCAAGAAGGATAGAATTATACTAGTTTTAAAACTGTAGTAGGTGTCAAATTAAAATGTTAAATTTATTTGATACCTGACTGACCAGTTAATTTTAGCGATTATGATTTTCATACTAAAATGATAAATAAGACATACCACCATGAGTATCATATGCTGCATCATATTTTTCTACCAAAATTTCTATTTCATTTTCAGTTTTTTACTATTTCTAGGCATTTGAGTATTGACAGTTTCATCAGAACTACTTTTCTTTGATACTTTTATAAAAGTGATCTCTACACTTTTAAAGCTTTGTTTCATTTGTAAGATTTTTTTTTAACCTCTTGGAACCATTTCCAAAAGCATAAATATTATGGATTTTACAATAAAAGTTATTAGAAACCAGAATTCATTTACCAGAAATTAGATTGAAGAGGAACCTGCAGTAGACATAGGAACCCCTAATGTCATATTTAATCTTAAGCAAAAGGGGACATTAAGCATAGTAACTTCCTGCTGGGAACTCTGGCCTACAATAGGATCCACTGTTCATATATTTGACAGTTTCAAAAACATCTTATACTCTAGTGCTTTAAAAACACCATGCAAAGGGCAGATGACCAGTAATAGATATCGGGAGATTAGGATAATATGACAAATTGGATGAATGAACAGGCAGGTGATGAATAATTTTAACATGACCCTAAAAATAGTGATGGGATGTTTGCACATTGACACTTGTCTAAAGGCAGATGGATATGCATGACCTGAGTTTTTAGACAGGTGTCAGGAATATTGATGGGTGGTACGAGGATGATCATTTTCTTGGCAGTGTTGCAGTAGACAGTTTGCATGATTAATGATGCATCTTAGTCTTTTTTTCTTCACCCTCTCTCTCCTAGGGCAGAAAAGTATATGAACCTTTGTCACTCCAAGGAATGTTATGAATCCTGCCTGAAGGGTAAGGCAGGAGAGCTATCCTCACCTTAGTGCTCCATTTTTGTTTTGGGGGTGAAGAAATAGTAGTAAAATATACACGTGATCTTGACATATGAGATGACAGTGCCTGGTACATGACGATAACATGCTTCTTATTAAGAGGACTCTCTACCCCAAGGAATAGGAGCCTTGCACAGCTCTGAAGTAGAGAAAGCATAAGACTCAGCTCTAACTAAAGCAAGAGCAAACTCTGGCTTTGGGATGCATCCGAACACATACAAAGTTTGAATGAATATTAAGAACTACTCATAGAAACAGAACAAGACTAAGGCAGGAAATAAGAGGTGAGATCATCTGCCTAATGTTTATATTCATTTTGGGTTTTCAGAGACAATTTTCTGATTCAAATCAATTCAATATTGTTTCTAAATGCTGAATCTAGTGAGAAAGAGCTTTTCTTTTCCAAGAATACTACTGTTTGCTGAGGTTTTTAAAATGTCACATAGAGCATTGAATGAACTATGCTATTTCGAGGCTCAAAATTAAATCCAAAGTCTAATAATAGTTTGTAGATGTATTTTGCTAAACCCCGAATAGCCCATGTACTGAAAATATCATGACAAGTAAAAGTAATATAACCTATGGAGGTAAACTACCAAAGTTTGTCTTTTTCTTTTTAAAGGAATGAAGGGCACCCTTGGAAATCAAGTCCCAATAGAAGAATTTGTTAATTAAAAAAGCACATGGCCTTTTTAAAATAATCAAGGATTATCAACTGATGGATTAGGTGATAAAGACAACATAGAAAATCTATTTCTCCAAAGAAATTTAAAAACAGGATAAAGCCTCATTTAATTGGTAAGGGGGGGTAGAATTTAATTTTCATGAATACCTGTGACTAGACTGGTTGTTTATTTTATGTTTACCAAGGGAATGGACAATAATTACAACTTAGAAATCCTTTCTTTGCAGTACTAGAAAGGTTTATGCTTGTATTGATTGTTGTAATCTCTGAATGAAATCCCATTTTTGAAATGTGGGAATGATGGGTGTATCTTATCTGGAATGTGCTCTTAACATTTTTAGTTCATGATTTTAATTGGCATACAATTTTACTTAAATTTTGTAACTGTTTTCTTTCTCAGGCTAGATAATATTGCCTGAAATTAAAACAATTTTTGCTCAAAGTCTGAAATACTCTATATATGTTGGGTCCAATGATCTTTTCTACGTATCTGTCATAGAGACAGTTTAAAGGGGCTAGGAGGAAATAAAATTTATTGTTATAATATAAATTGTGGCCCCAAATAGCCCTCCTGCTATTGGAAGTTTGAGTTTGAATGAGACTTAAGCCAATCAGCAGAGAATAGAACTACCTGGGGCATAAATCCAAAGCTTTATATATAGTCAAGGGAAGAAGAAACTCAGAGGTCTTTTTATTTAATTTTTATATCCATTTTTTATATACATTTAGGAGCTGATGCACAAAAATGGGAATCTAGAATTTAAATTTTTTCTGTATAAATTTTGTTAAAGTTCAATAAAATTTTAATTTGCAAATGAAATCATTGTTTCTATTTGTAAGATAATCAAAATTTTGATGATAATATGAAAAGTATCCTAAAATAAAAAGTAGCTATATCATAAATTTTTCCCAATAATAACTACTTAGAATATAGAGTGAGTCACACTTCACAAAGGCTTTCTTGTTCAAAACATATGATAAAGACAGAAAAGATGTTACCATCATTTCTATGATTCTCATAAAGGTTAGGCAACTTCTGCAGGTTTTATAATATTTATAAATTGAGCAACTAGGTTTAGAATTTAGGTCTTTTGATAACTTGTCTCACATGTTTTCTACAATACCTCAGTATATGCTAACAAATCACATAATAACATTTAATAAATAGTTTAGAGATAATTGTGTATTAATTCACCTGTCTATACCAGAAAAACTTATTTCAATTTTCCTATTCATGACAACTTTTCACACAAAACTAGTATAGATGAAAAAATAAAGAAACCAAACCCCCAAACAAAAACAAACAAAAAAAGTATTCTATCTTTCAGAGATGTTCTGTTTCCACACAAGACATCAGACACTGTAAGTTTGTTTTTTAAACATTAACACAAATTTCTCAGACATTTTATTTACCAACTTCTCCTTCTCAGGTATTTTTCTCCAGTACAAAGGGCTATGGAGCACATATTGAATGAACAGGTAGTAGTGTAATATAAGACAGCAAATAGCTTAGCTGTGAAAGTTATTCATTTGTTTCAATGCTAAAGTAATTACTGTAGCAAAGACTGGCTCATTTATCATTTCCTGTTGTCTTTGCTACTTTTTCAAGTTGTCTTTTTAAACAAATATCCTCATTGTCCTTGTTTCAAAACCAATAACTTTATTTCACTAGGCAAGGCAACATACCGATCCAGCAAGCTTTATTCCCTGTTGGAAGGAGGATCTGTGCCTGGGACCCACCTAATTGTATTGCACATTTGTGTCCTTCCTGGAGAATTGGCAGAGGACAGCTGAGCACTAAGCTGCTATTTAAGAGGCAACTTTAGGTTCCCCTTCTGTTTTGGCTATGAAGGTTTTCATAAACACTTGAGTTCTAATGCTGCATCACACATTTTGTTCCATAAACAACACAATAGAATTTCTGCTGAATGTTTTAATAGAATTTAGCCAGTTGGTTTTAAATGTATTTCTATGAGCCAAGGTTTACAAAAATTTATAATGAAGAGAAGTGCAGATAATAAAAACAAGCTTTCAAATGATTGCTATTGCCCAAGAACATCATTAAAAGAATTTCTTTTCTTTTTTTTTTTTCCAAATGGGTAGTGTTTGGTTCAGCGATTTAGTCAATATTTGTAAGAAACAGCTAATATGAACAAGATAAGAACAGCTTTTAATGGAAGCAAAGCAGGGGCCCAGGTTACGAGAATACCAGTTAGCAATACTTCCTAAGATCTCATTGGGACTGTGAGGATTCTCAACATTTTACAGTCACTACAGGTAGAGATTCCTTTATAACCTCATCGTTCTCATAATTCTTTGTAGAAACAGATATTCTCTTTTATTTGTGAAATGTTACATTTCCATTATGAGTCAACTTTTATTTAAGAAAAGTGAGCATGTATTTGAAGCAGCAAGATGAAAAGAAGCTTGGATTAAGCCAGTAGATCTTGATCTGAGACTCTCTCTCTCTCTCTCTCTCTCTCTCTCTCTCTCTCTCTCTCTCTCTCTCTCTTTTTTTGCAATAAGAAAATGGAGATATCATTAGGGAGCCCAGCTTTGGACTCCCAGTGACCCCTGTCTCCTAGACCCTGCCTAATATGTACTTTCTTATCATTTCTAGTCTCATAAAGCAGAATTTCTAAACCTTGGCACTACTGGAATTTTGAAACTGAGACAAAAATTTCTGCATTCCTATTCCAAGCTCTTTCTCCTACAAAATGCCATTTGTAAGTCATTTGTTTTAAAATCCAAATGAAATTAGGAAATAAATATGATTACCCACATCATTGGAGAATAGCCTCTTAGAGAATCCAAAACAACAGATAACACATGTAATTTCTAGTTTGTTTTGGAATGAACTAAGTGAGCCAATTCCAGTGGTATTTTTCCCCCTGATGATTATGATGATGATGATAATCATGATTATAATGAAGATGATAATGATTTTCTTAGGATAACATTACAATTAGCTGTGTTTCCTGAGCACTTATCAATTCATGGCTAAGGTGAAGAGCTCAGAAGCATGCTAAGTTGCAGGAAGCAACCAGCTTCAATTCTAGAATATAGTACTAGAGATCTGCTTAGATATGTTTTAATGGCTGTGTATCATTGTGGAAGGGATGGTATGCTTACTATTGATTGTTCTAGGTTCAGAGCACAATGTGAACCATTTATGAAAACTACTTTATAGAGAATTTTCCTGTTGGTTCTTCTATATATAGTCTGCCCATTGATTCTTCCTCTTGCTTCTATAACTACTTGTCATTAACAATCAGAAACCAATGATAAGGACATATGTACCAATTGTGGGGAATGGGTAAATGGGTAGGGGTGAAGGGATAGGAATGGCATTTGCTCAGAGATTATTCTGAACAACTTAAAACCTTCAATTCCATAGGGGCTCTTTAAATAACAGAAAAATAAACAGGAAAAAAAAATCTAGCAGTGTAAGATTTGTAGAATAATTGCAACAGTACAAGGATAATCAATCTGCAGAAGTGAATTTGGACATGTACTCCCTGACAAAACACTAATTGCTTGTTGGTTTAACGTCTATAAACTAAATAACAAGATCACTCTGGAATACCTAATTTCTGAAGGAGAAATGGAGCTGGTTTTCAGTCTTCATTTTCTGAATGATTTTAAAAACATTATGAAATTTTGTGTAAGTAAACATTTATTTTTATTATTAAATAGAAATTTTAAAATGTACTCTGGGGAGGGAGTTTTCTAATGTATGACACACAGCTTTGAACCTCAGAAAGTGTAAAAGAACTCTTAAAAGCAGAGGAATTTTTTATTGGTCCGGAATATATTTTACAGGAACATTATGTAGTACTATCAAATATTGATAATGCATTAGCAACCCTTGGCAAAACCCTCCATCTCATTCTATGTGGGATAATTAATAGATTTCATTATGTTTATATTTTGGGAAGTTAAACATTAGCAGTTTCACCATAGAGGACACGGATCTGCATAAATGCCAAAAAAATTACCTCAGAAAAAACAATTTCTAACTATTATTCCTTTTTTTCTTTGTTATTGGTTAAACCTCTTTGGATAATATGTTAAAAAGTGACTTTCAAAGTTAACTTTGTGTAAAAACTTTCATAGGATGCATCATCCAGTGTGAATTGAATTATATACTCACACTGACATTTCTTGGGGGCTGTTGAGCAAGAGATCCCAAAGGAGATCAAAAGTGAGTAGGATTTCCCCACACTTGTTCAGAATAGGAGAAGAGGCCTCACTATATCCTGATTAAATTTACTATATGTAGAAAAGTAGGTAGACTGGTTGGGTGGACGCCCAGAAATGGTAACTCAGACTACAGAGAGCCACACAGGTCAATGGTATTAGTGCAAGTTCTGACCATAAAGATAAGGCCCTAGTCAAGGACACGTGTTGTTTACACTGATTTGAGGCCCAGACTATCCTTACTGTGCAGACATTTACATCAGGCTTCTTAGCTTGGTGCCTTAAGCCTCTGAAGCATATGAGCTCTATTTAGGCTTACTAAGTAACCTCATTTTCACTGGGCTTATCAGAGAATTTATTTCTAGAAGGAGAATACAGTAAGGTGGTCAGTGTACAGAAGTCCTCTAGGCATTTTTTTTCTCATTGCACATCAGTGCTCAGGCATTGAGTTTACTGAGTTTGGTTGATGTGAGTTCATCATGGAGGGAAGTTGACTCTTGGTGTCTCCAAAATTTAAATTTCTGATTCCATGAGTTCTAGAACCCTCCCAGCTTTGTTCATGAATTCAGCCAATATTTCAAGTGTGATGCTCTTCCTACCCTGTGCCAATTATCCATCTTCCACTGAGTCATCATACACAAGACATTTGTCCTTGTTGGTCCTCTATCCTTGATTACACTTGTCTTTCTGCTCCCAATATTCAAAAACTTTTTAAAGCTCACCCAGAACTGTGTTCCACATATTTTGTGCCCCTCTCCCCTGCACTTCAGGACTCAGGTGGAGTGCTGTCCTCCTTGTTCATCACTGTGCATATTACTAGACTAGCACTTTTCTCAGGCCTTATTACCAATTTTCACACAGTTGCTCTGCCTAGATTATGGCCCATATGTTGTATACCTCTCAATCACACCCAAAGAATAACTGTTTTCCAAATGAATAATTGGAGAAAACAACTGTTTGGAAATGCAGTTCTTCTGCAAGATTTAGTTTTGCAGGTATTTAAGAATATATTTGGTTGATTATGTTTGTACACAGTCTCAAATTGTCAAAATGTGAAAACTGAATTTCTAATGTACTTGATAATGTGGGTTCTATGTTTGGGGCATGTCAAATTCATTAACCAAAGCAGCAAATCCAAGTGCTCTGAACTTTTTTTTTTTGTTGTTGTTGTTGAAACTACTTTAATTTTATTTACTAGTTTTATGAAAAACATTTTGTCTTGAAATTATACAGGGCATTAGAAACACCTACTTTTTTTTCAGTTTTATACATTCTATGAATACTTACACTGCTCTTCCTAGGAATGGAAATAACATGCTTGCGGTGAAAAAGATGAATTAAGGTGGAGAATTGGTGCATTTTAACTAGTCATATTTGGGTGATTGAGTTCAAAGAGCTTTTCCTTCTTTTTCTTTTATGCTAAGCAGAGCTTTCTTCTTTATGATCAGATTTTATTAAAAAAAATTGTTCTAATTTCTTAAGATATGTGCATGTGTTAATCACCAACATATAAGTACTAACATTTCTGAGTGAAAAATAATGTTTTGTACAAACAGAAATAAATTCCTATATATTTCATTTCTGTTATTTTTTTTCCTTGGTCACTTATTATATGTTTCTTTTAAATAACAAATGTGTAGGTCCTCAAGCATATACCCTGAGGTATAAATAACTAATTTTAAAGGTCAAATTGAAAGGAAATATCTTATATCATCATCTTGCAGTTCTGTCATATTCTATGTCCTCCCAATAAATTTTTATTTAAATCTCATGTTATATTGACTGTAGGAAAATCAAAATATTGGCTGCATGAAAATTTAGACATATCAATATGTTAAAAACATAAATAAGTGCTCAAAAATATTACTTAAAAAGTGAATTAAAATGTCATCCAAAGTTCTTTGCCACAAGCTGTTTTATGGTTTGGGTAGGAAATAACCCTGCACACCTGTTAATTGAGTTCATAAATGGTGATATGTGTGTGGAAACTCTGAGCACATATCACACGGCCAGACTAGGCCCATACAATGCATCATGTTTCCCATTAAAGTAAATTCTTTTTGATTTTTAGACTAAAATGGAAGTAATAATAACAGCTACCTCACTAGCTGTCTGCTAATGCTTTAAATGATGTCTCTTAATTTGAAATTCAATCATTTGAAACTAGATTTATTATTTTTATTGAACAGATAAGGAAACTGAGGTCCAGAAATGTCAACTAATTGCCTGTAGGTTAAATAGTAAATATTAGCAGGCGCAGGGTCTAAACTCAGTCCTGTCTGATTTTGTGGCTATCACATCTAAACCAGCTGCCACACATTTATGGAAGAGAAAGGATGATAGATAAGTAACACCTCCAGGTGAACAATTTGTTTCAGAAAAGAGCATTTCAAATAGGAAAAAGTGCACATAAATGATGCAGGATGCATTTATGAACTGGGGCATAAACACAAAGTTTTCCAGAGTGTCTACCAGGGCCCAAGGCAACTCTTCAGCAGTGAAACTTCATCTGTATTGCAAATACCATTTCTGTGTTTATCTATAACTATGAATATAACATAATATTACAGATGACTGGTTACATGATTTTATGGGGAAAACAATGAAAGCACAGAAGTTCAAGAGAGCAGGAAAAATTGTGAGTTAGAGTTCATGGAAAGCTTTATGAATTTTGCAGCACTCTAATGTAAATCCCAGAGGGGAAAATACTTGAATTGAGACACTTTCCCCCAGAAATCTTGAGAAAATCTTGACATCTTAATTCATTTTTCTGGGCTTAAATATTCTAGGCTAGTCTAGTGGCATTGTAATAGCCTGGGCACACATTTTTATTTATTTCACTGCTGATACCAATATTTGTGCTACAAGCTGCTGCCTGCATTTACTATTTATTTATTTCCTACAGATCAAATTATTGGCCCAGATATAATGTGCTTTCCAGAGAAGTGCTCCTTGTGTTCATGAGCAAATGGAAAAGCTTCCATTTTAAATGTAGATTTTTGCCACATGACTGAATTAATTCATGTTATAAATATGATATGAAACCACTTGATAGTCCTGCCTATATATGTTTACTGGAAGAGCAATTGAGGAAAATATTAGGCTAATCGAGCACCTGTTTGCACAGGTGGATGGTCAATATATCAAAATACTGTGACTAGTTCCAGGTTAGCCAGTTAGTTTCTCTGAGCATCAATTTTATTTCCCCTTGTGTGTGTAACCCTGTTTTATTGGGTTGACATTAGCGCAAATGAGATAATGTGAATGGACCTTTGTAAAACTGCAAAGTATCACAAAGAGGTTGCAGATTTTTTTAATTAATGCAGGATTTCTCAATAGCAAACACTATTCCATTTGCTTTCTTTTGTCTATGTGGAGAAATATGAAACAGAACATGAGAATTTTAAAACCGAACAAAATAGCCCTTAAAGGACGCTTAGAATACACAGATATACATTAAAAGAAAATAATCACTCTTCGGAGTATCTCACAACAACATAGACCTCTTGGTGAAATGTTTTTGAGTCTGGAACCCTCAAGGGGTTAACGTTTGGGATGCAGAACCAGTAGCAAAATACCCCAAAATATTAAGCAGTGACATTTCTTCCCTAGTACTTGACCATCTCTCTTGCTGGATTCTGAAATTAGCAATGAAGCAATGATGGCTTGAACCTTAGCTCTATCACATACTCTTTTTACTTAATCTTCTTGAACTTCCATTTCACACCTGTCAAATGCATATAATATCTCCCTCACATTTCTGTTGCAAGGAGTGAAGGAGACAATATATGTGAAAAGGTTTTGTAAATTGCAATGGCTTCTACGGAGAACAAGTTATTTTACCAATTCACTTAGACTATCTAGATACCCTTTCAAGATGTCAGTTTCTGCTTAAGGTGGAAAAATGGGTTGATGGAATATTAATATGATGGGTAGAATTTGGTTTAGCTATATCTTTCTGGTTCCTTTCTTCTATATTTCAGAACTGAGCTTAATAACTCCATTTACTTCTTAAAAATAAGAAATGGATTTCTAAAGAGAAAGTTCTGTAAAGATTAATCCTTCATAAATATTTTAAGAAATTGCAAAGTGGCATCATGAAATGCTTAACAAATAAGACACATGGACTCCATGCATATCTGTAGCCAGATGGACTCAGGCAGGAAATCCCTGCTTCAGTTTTGAAGGCACAAACTTGGGACTTAATATTCAAATTAACAGTCACTGAAATTTATTTCCCCATGTACCTCTTATCATCTCGTATATTCTTTACCCTTACTCAGGCTTTCTGATTCTTCTATTATCCTATTCCATTTAACTTTTAGAAATCTGAGGAAAATAAGCTAGGTATGTTTTTTTTTTTTTTTCATAGACATTTTCCTTAGTGTTTTGCACTATTTATTTATTCTTTCTAATTTGGAAATATACATGAATGAAATTCATTACTTTAGTCTCCCACAGAAACATTATCATTGAATTATACATATTTTAATGTTATGCTCTAGAAAGTTATCAAAAATGGATTTTTAAAAAATCTCCTAAAATGGATAGAAAAATTAGAAAGAGCCTCTTGACATGTTTCATAAAAATCAGTGTTGAAGACTTATCCATTCTATGTTTTCCAGTGATGCTTTGTAAAAAGATCTATGCTAAATAGTTCTAATATAATTTACCACAGAGAAACTTCATTTTTGGTCTCTGAATTTAGTTTTTTATATTTATATCAGAAAATGAAAACCTAAGTTCCACTTAACAAAGACCTAGGTTGATTTTGTTCACCTTTGTGAAGCCCAAGACAGTGTCTGCCTATGGAAGAAACTCTATAAATATTTGTGGAATAAATTGACTCAACCATAATTTCTCTTTTATCTCAGGGCTAAATGCAGTAACTGCAATGGTTTATGCTGCTGATATATTTATTTTTCTTAACAGTTCTGCTTTTATGTTTTCAATTTCTGCTTAAACAATCTCATTGAATATATTTTAATTATAAAACACTGAAAATCCTTTTTGGAAACTGGTGTAGAAAGTCATAAAATAAAATAGAGTTTACTTTCCAGATGATTAAAAAAACAAGAGTTGAACTCTTTTTTTTTTTAACATTTAACACCTTATAGAATTAAGTACATTATTACTAGATAAAGATGTAGTCCCATATTCTGAAGCTCAACCAGGCTTTTAAACAAAAAAGCAGCACAACTAGAAAATACATATACCAGATGAAGAGAAAAAGAATGGTTAAGCTTCATTTTCTTTTCATTACAAGACATGATAGGTAGGGATAAATATATATCAATACATATGTATAGTGTATGCATTACATTTACGTTGAAGGAAATGTTGCAGATTTCAAGAGGCATAAAACATTTGTTATTTTAAATTTCTAGAAGAAAAATTTAATATTAGCAATTTTAAATACTGGAAAGCCCTGAAGGCCCTGGCTTTGTGGTTTTATAAAATTTGTGTTCTTTTGAAACGTTCTGCAGGAGAATGCACTGTCCTCATCTAAGCCCACATCTTAGACTGATGAAGGGAAAGCAACAGTAAATTGTTTAGCTCATCTAGCAGGGAGCTTGCCACTAGGCCTTGAAACAGGTTCCCAAAGCCCTGGATTCAGTTCAGCAGCAACTTGGGTCTCATTAAAGGAGAGAGGACAGAATAGAACCCAAGTCAGGGCAAAGAGAAAAAAAAAATGCAGGCTGGGGACAATGTGGCAAATTCTTTGGTTTCCTGGAGCTGTCTACTTTTATGTGCCTGTGAAGATTATGGAATTCACATCTTCATGCAAGTCAGACACACTGTAGCCCATTGCATTGCACATGGTAATTTTATTTTAGGATTGCTTTCTTAGTTGGCATCTTTTCTTTCACTGCCTCACTTCATTCTTCCCCTTTTCTCTTTCTTTTCCCTCCTCCTCCTTCCCTCCCTCCCTCCTTGATCCCCCTCCTCTCTCTTTCTTTCTTTTGTAAACTCTCTAGATCTTGCTGGATTTTCTTTCTTTTAAAAAAAGAGGTATAATAATTTTGGTTTCTTTTTAACATTTGGGCTTTCTTTCAAGAAGATACCCATTTTTATACTGAGAAAGATGTGCTCTTGTATTGCTAACTTTGTAGGCTTGGAGGAAAAAAAGAAGGGAGTCGGTAAGGGTTTTAAATTTACAGTATCAATGACATAACAGGGAAATGAGAGTGTGTTAAGATCATTACTTCCCTCTGGTGGGAGAGTTTGTGACTAAGGAGGAAAGTGTATGTGGTATTAAATTAGCTGTGAGAACATAGCAAACTTCAAGGAATGTGAATCATTCAGTTTATGCTTTCCCTTCTTAGGAAGATTTTAGCCTGTGAAATGTAAATGAAGAGCACAATGACATATTGACTCTCCACTTTGTTCCTTTCATTCCCTC
The DNA here is from genome assembly GCF_021218885.2 of Marmota monax. Taxonomy (NCBI): domain Eukaryota; kingdom Metazoa; phylum Chordata; class Mammalia; order Rodentia; family Sciuridae; genus Marmota; species Marmota monax. Next base: position 24,773,129 of record NW_026692781.1, read on the forward strand.
CCCCCCAAAGTCTATGTCCCCAAACTCAGGAAGATGCAAATACCACTGGAAGCTAAGAAATGAGGAGGAAATAAGTAATTTCTGAAGGGGTGTACACAATGTATTTTAATAAAAACCACTAATGAAAATAAAGCTATCTAAAGTAAATTCCAGGAGAATTTTAAGTATGCAATCAATGTTTAATTAGGAATTGTAAGCTTCAGTTGACATTAGTATTTCCGTTGTAAATTTGTATTGGAACAAGCATGTATTTTTAAACTTTTAAGTTTTCTTTGAGATTTAGTAGATAAATTTGGTGGTAAACTAGAAAATTCTGGACCACACTGAGTGAGTAAATAGTTTTCACTTGCATGTACTGAAAAAATTCTCTTTTATTTCTGTATATGGATATATAAAACCGGAATAATATTGAGAGAATGGTTAACTCTATCATGGTATTTATTGGTACAATTCATAAATGTTCCTATAATTGCGCATGATGCTAATCAACTTGAAGAGTTCTTTGTTTCAGGGAGAAAATTTTATGTTTTATTAGTCCAGTGATGGATGGTTTAATGGAGAAGGTTTTCATTGAATGTTATAGTTCCAAAAATTTTTTTCCAAGTGAATTGATTTGAATAACAGATATAAAATTATTTTCAGTGTAGTTATTAGTAGTGGCTTGGTCACTGTCAAGATATAGTTATTATTATAACAAAGTATAAAATTTATACTTGATTTATCCACAATTTTAAACATGTATTATTAGACTTAATTTTTTATTACTGTGTTTTATTATTTTTAATAATTATTTTCTGTGGAACAACATACCTCAGGTACATTTCTGAGAACTTGAGTACTGTATAATGTGACACAAATGTGTTATTTATCAGATAATTTAGATAAAAGGTGTGTATCATGAGATATTATTTTTAACTATTCTAGGCATAATTATGGTATTATAATTTTTAAAATAATGGTTGATCTTTCTGAGATGCATGTTTAACCATGAATGAAATCATACAATGTTTGGGTTTAATTTCACATACTATGCAGGTGGAGAGAGAGAATAGGGTAGGCATGGGAATGGATTAGTTATGAATCGATGTTACTAGGTTTGAATGATGAACACATGTGGGTTCCTTAAAGAAGACAGTCTATGTTTGAGTGTACTTCACATAAACTAGAAACGATTGACAAAAAGCAGTAAAATTAAAAAAAAAATGGTCCTCTGTATTCATGGGTTCCACATTCTAGGACTCAACCAATCATTGATCAAAAATATTTGAAAAAAAATCTGTGTTTTACTGAACATGTACAGAGTTATTTTCTTGTCATTATTTCCTAAACAATATGGTACAACTATTTACATAGCTTTTACATTGTATTGAGTAGTATAAATCATCAAGAAGCTGTGTTTAAGTTATTTGCAAATACTATCCCATATCATGTAAGGTACTTGAGCATCCTTGGATTTTGGTATCTGTGAAGTGATCTTGAAACCAATTGCTTATGGATATAAATAAAACATGCATATCTCTTAAAGATTTTATAATTAATGTAAGATCTATGAGGAGTATTGGGTAGAAGATCCATTTGTTTATCTCAGCTCTCCCTAAACTTATTGACCATTAGACTATTCTTTTCAAGGAATATCTGTTGACATATCTTTTGGATGCTTTGGGAAGGGGTATATAATGGCGAAACTAAAGTTTTTCCATGTATCATTGTTCATGATAACTCCAGGCTTTTGGCATATGAGAAGTTTTATTCACATGTTAGAAAATATTAAGATAAAATGTGAAAAAGTTTTTAAAAAGAATCCTTTTGTTCTTTCCAAATTCTGAGATATTTGGGAGATCTACAAATAAACATCTGATCAACTATTTTTCCAATTTCATAAGACTATATATATATATAAAATGTCAGAAATATTATTAAAGGAAATACAATTTCAAATGATAGTATATATTTGAAAGATAACAAGTGATGCCTTTTGATTTATTATTAGCCATAATAATTACAATTGCTTCTTAGTAGCTATATGGAAAATTCTATCTAAAAATATTTTACATGTCATTATCAACCTTGATACATTCATTTTCATGTTTTTAAGCAAAAAATTTATATAAAGTTTAAGAATCTGATAACATTCCAATTATATACCATACATTATTTCTCAATCTAAGAAAATTATACTAGGTAGAGCTATTCCTGAATATAAAATTCTATAGTTGCAAAAGATTTATATTTTTTTGCATAGAATTTTTTATGATTTTGCATGTCTGAGTAGCTATAGTCTAGTTTCTAAATAAATTAAAGGATTTTATTTTTTAAAATAAATTATACATACTGTTTTAATTTAGCATCTAAAGAGACAGCCTACATTACTATTTGTAGTTATCCTTTTAGCTTTTCAGACTAGCAAACTTTTTCTTTGTTGACTTTTTGTGAAAATTCAAATAAGAACATTTGCATTTATTATAATATACTGCCAAAAATTGCATTAATTTCCATCGATGCCCATTAATTTGATAAATGTTTTGTCATTTGTACCATTTGCACTGTCAAAACAATTTAATTATATCTTACTGACATTTTTGACAATTGCTCTAACTCTGGCAAAAAAAAAAGTATGTGTTATTTGTTTCAAGAAAAATTTATTCTTGTGTATTGAAAGCTTGAATTAAACAAGAGAAGACCAGCTCATATCATAAGTCTTGCAAGATTCAATCTAGGATAAATAAGAAACAATGATTTCTTAGAATTCTTACAGAAGTGCTCATGTTTTGTAGTATAAAATTTTATGTACCTGCATAATCTGTTCTTGCGTAATGCCCATCTTCAGATTTAGTAGTTGTAGTTGTGTTATCTGTGTTAAAAAATTAATAATAAAGATTGATTAACTGCCTCCTAAATATTTAATATCAAACATACCCAGCAGTATCTTCATTGCAGTTAAAGTTTTTTTTTTTTTTTTTTGTACTATAGTTCTAAGCAACCTGTGTACAAAGACAGATTTCCAATGCATATTTCTGCTTGGGAAAAATTAGGAAAATAATGCCAGTTTTCTAAACTTTGAGACAAGGAGATAATTCATAATTATAACTGAGATAAGTTGAATAAAGGAATAACAAATCAACCACCCCTCAAATGTTTGTATCTGAACAAAAAAATGAAATAGAACATTCCATATATCTGCTTTTTAAAATATACTTGAATATTTCTACTAAATCAACATAAAAATGGTGTGATTTGCTTTTAATCTCAGGATTCCTAACAAATTTTTAGATTATTTGTTAAAATTCATTTTGACTTTCTTTTTACTCTTTGCAACAAGAATGCCTGTTATCTTCTGAACATTATCTTCTGTGTCCATGATACTGTGACAATATAGTCCCATTATATAGAAAAAGCTGCAGACTGTTGCTGATAGACCCTCAAACACCTATAATCAACACAAACACTGTAGTAGACTACACCATCCATTGTAAATCAGAACTGTCTTTTGGAAATGAAATAGCTGCCTAATAAGGAGTTATCTTCACTTTTCATTTCTGCACAAAGACTAAAAACATTCTTTGAAATGAAGTTTGGTATGAACATTACCTTGACATCGACCCAAAGACATGACTTCAATTTTCTCCTGTTTCTGACATGATGCTTCTTTGATTTGACATGCATTATCATAAGATTTCCCATCAGAAGCACAGAGGGGATTGAAGTTGGTTTGAGAGCAGTCAATGTTGCACACACACCTAAAGGAAGAAGAGAGAAGTAAAAATATGTAACATCAATAGTATTGTTACCACACTATAAATAAAACACAAAGGGAAGAATTGCTAGTTTGGCAGAATACAGGTTGGTAAAATTTAATTGTATTCTTCCAGGGAAGCTCCTTGCACTTTTCTATCTGAGATGAGAAGAAATAGAACCAACAGAAAATAATTCAAAATATTGAAGAAGGGATAAAAAAGAATAGAGAAAACTTCAGAAAGTGATCATCAGTTAAGCTCTGCCTCTGGAACTTTTAAATTGTGCACATAAACTTCCAAGCTGATGTGTGCAGAATTTGAATAGGCCAAGAAATTCATGAAGCTGCTCTAGAGTCTTTAAACTGTAACCTTACTGTTCTTTCCTTTCTCGGGGTATCTCAATGTTTAAAGCTTGAGGAAATGACTCAGATGGCAGTTAAGAGAAAACAAGGAAATTATTTGGAATATAAGAATGAGTGAAGTTTCTTCAAAAGAAGAACATACATAAATTGTGCTAAATGGGAATCTTCAGTGGTCCTTAACATTTTTGGGTGTCACTAAACCTTTTGTGAATGAAATAAAATCTATAAATTGCTTCCTAGAAATTGGCAATACTCATATAAACAAGCACTTGTATAAAATTTCTGGGAACTCTTAGGCCCTTTGATCCATACCTATGGATTTTTTCCAAGATATACATTGCCTTTTTTCTACCTCTCAACTTAAATAATGAAATAATGAATGAGTAGATAATCATTCATAATGTTAACATTTTTTCAGCATCTAAACAATATTTGGTGAACTAATAAGAATTAGGTCATCTAAACTATAAAAATTAAACATTTTGAAGTATACTTTATATGATTTTTCAATGTTCTTCTAATTAATGCTGTAATTTATTTTGTTATTCAGAATATTGTGATTTTGGGTGTGTATGTGTGCAAATCAGTTACTGATTTAGAATATAAATTCATATTTAAAATTATTATTAATGTTTACATTATTTTCCTACAGAGATTATATGCTATTTGAAGATGTGAATCACACAGTTTGCTCTGAACATCTTACTTGAGCTGGGAATATAATGATAACAATAATAACCAGCCTTCGACATGTTGGCCTCTTAACACACATTGTTTTATTTTATCCTCACAACATTCACTTTATAGACCCAGATATTACATAACATCAGAACTAGTTGATTGTAGAACAAGGATCCATTTACAGATATGTTAAGCTAAAACCCAACCCTTTCCCCCTAATGCCACATGTTGTAAATTAGAATTTCCCAGATAAATACACAGATTCATAAGTAGAGTCCTGGGCTCCAGTAAATCTGGGTAGAGACTGGGATTTTGTATTTTTTAAGTACCTGACTCACTTTTGGGAAATCACTGCTTGATCTGTGTGTTTACTGAACCAGGGTGTATTTCATACATCATACATGTTAGAATTACCTAGATTGTTATTAATAGTGCTGGCAGGAAATGTGATCATGCAGTGACATAGTATTCTCTATTTTCTTTCTTCTTCTTCTTTTTGTAAAATAATTGCTGTAGGAGCACTTGATTATTTTTACATTTACCTATTTAGCAACACATAGCTAGGCCAGATGGTAACAACTCTAAATGCTTAACTAGTTGAGGAGCAGAGTTCCTACCTCCGCTATCATGTCAAGGAATATTGCTACCTGAGTTTAAGACTTGGCTTCTGAAAACGAGCTTGGGAGCTGCCTGCGTATTTAAAGAGCTTTTGCTTCTCCCAGAGAGAATCCAGAGAAGAGATAGTATGTCAGAGTGCCTTCACCATATGTATTCAATAAAGAAGGAATGGGGAGACTTGACTTTTTGCATTTTAAAAAAAAGTGGCTTGGGGCTGGGGCTGTAGCTCAATGGTAGAGTGCTTGCCTAGCACACGTGAGGCCCTAAGTTTGATCCTCAGCACCACAGAAAGATAAATAAATAAAATAAAGGTATTGTGTCCATTTACAACTAAAAACAAAAAATGTGGTTCATTTTGCCTTTAAGCCAGTTTAGGTTTGATTATGTGTCTAATTTTCAAGAGTCTTTTTAAGAAGATAAATGTTTAGCAGAAAGAAAAATATGTTGTTTCATCTACCTAAATAGTAAAGTAAAATATCAAGGGCTTTATGAATATCTCTGAATTAAGCCCAAAGAAATGCAGGAATGCATACCAAATATATCTGGACTCAAAATAACTGACAGTTCTGAAATATATTTGATATAACAAAATGATGAAATAAGAAGAGAAAGAGAAAGTTTGGTTGAATTGACCAGAATCGATATTTCAGTGAGAAAAATTCACTTAATTAAGCCATAATCCTAAATTGAACAATTATTCAGGATATTTTAATAAATCATCTTTCCAATTGGCTGACTCCTTTTATTTCCCCTTTATTTATTCTTCTTCTAGTTTGACTGATTTGGTGTTAGTGCCACAGAATTCCCACCACCCACAGTGTCCTCCCTCTCCTTTCCTAGCATTGCTTGCTTAGGGCCTCCTTTCAAGATTTGTTTTCCCTTTGGAAATTTCTGGCTCTTGCTGCTTCAAATAAAGCCTTTCAGGAAATGGATAAGAAAAAGATAGAGATATCTGGGACTTTTAGTCTCATCTCAAATGGAGGACAGAGATTCCTTGAGATGAAGTTAAGATGTAGTTTTCCTGGGATATAAGCTTCATGCACACGTGGGCCATTTTGGTCTTTTTCTATATTGCATACCTTCATTTTACCTCCCTCTTTCTTTCCTACTTGCTGGACTTCCAATATAATAAATAAATCAGTATAAAAGTAAACAACAACAACAACAAAACTTTCTCGAGAATGTCAGCAATCACCGGAAAAAGGAAGTCTATGAAGATTATTATTATTATTTTTAATATGTGGAAATAGCTTCAAGGATTTGCTAAAATAGCTAGAAAACTTCAGTTTGGGAAAGGAAAATGTTGTGACTGTATTACCAAGAACCCATCATTTGTTTCCATTATACCAATTAGCTCTGATTATATAATCACTTATTGTATTTTGTGCATCTAAGTCTGTTAGAAGCTTTATTAATTGGAAACACAGGCAGGGTTCCAAGATCATAGTCTAATATTTTAAGTCCACCTTGACCTCTATTGACACAGACTAAATAATCTTCTAATACTTTGGACACACTAAACTTTCCATGAGTACATGTTGTACAAATAACTAAATCAAATGAGTAACAATTTTGTGTTCTCAAAAAAGAGTAGCCACTATTACTGTCTCCATCTCATAGATAAGAAAATTGATTCTTGAAGAAGTCACACAGGTTTGTAAGGGGGAAAAGCCTATTTCAAATCTAGGCAGTTTGACAACAGAGCCAGCACTATTCTACATACTGAAAGTTGAAGAAAAAAATAGAACAGATATAGATTCCTATCATTAACAGATTAAAGGGATACTTTGTGGATAAACAAAATTTGAAACACACTATATTTATTTTTTGGAATATTTATTGTAATCTTATGAATTTACATTGACTCTTAGTCTCCATCAACCCAAACAAGTGATCCAACCTTTTTTATATCAACCTTTCTTTATATCACTTTTTTTATATTGGTGAATGTTAGTTTTAAGATTGTATAAATGAATAATTTATTCTTAGAATGAATAACCAATCTCATTGGCATTACCCTCACTACTTAAAGCATCAGTTCATCAGAAATTGTATCCTTAAATAAAATGCTATATAATGTTGGCTCCATGTAAAAACAGACGTTTAAGTACACATACAAAAAATACACTCCAATAGACTTTATCGAAATTACACAATTTGAGGGTTTTAGCAGTAAATCTTTTCCAAGACTCAGCATTCTTTGAAGCAGAAACTTTCTGAAAGTTTATATACAAAGAGAACAGGGGCTTTGCTTGTTTCTATTAGTGAATGGATTTGTGTATGTTGCGGTGGGGTGGGCCCACACCTACCTCCATGGTGGCATTTACTACACTGTTAATGTGCCTATTTAACAATTTATATCTTTACTTTTCCATAACCTTTTCAAGGGAAAGGCATATTACTTATCTTTGAATTCCTGGTATCCAGCACTTTGTATTGTATGGTCTTTGAGATTGCTTGTTGAATGGATTGCTGAGAGAATGGCCAGATGGAGTTGGAAGGAGTACAAGAAAACAGTCCCTGTGCTAGACATCAGCACTGCCGAGGAACATTTTGGGATATCCTAAATTAAATTTAAAGGGACTGGAAGGGGTGGGGTGGGGTAACTAGAGGATGGTAGTCAGTAAAGGAGTGTGGAAATATAAACTTGAAAGCTTGATTCAGACCCCCGTTTACTGAATTTCAGGTGCCACTGCACCCCACTTTTGAACTTTCTCAACTATTAACCTTGACAAATCATAAAGCACCAAGTACTTTTGATGAATGAATGGACTTTCCATCTATCCCAAGATTTTTCCTGCTTCAGGTTATCCTACCCCTTTCATCAATAATTAATGTAAATACAGTGCAAACAACTTAAACCTATTTCCTCAGATTTCATTTTAAAAACACTCTTCACTTTATAGTTAGAAGACAGCTCTAATTGCTCTCTAACCTTGTTGCTGTTACTAGCTAAGCTATCCTAGGACCTAGACCTTCCTTTTTTCTTTTTTTTCTCTCAAATGTACATAATTGCTCAATAATTCCTCTGATTTTAGAGAACTCTCTGTCTCACGAGTTTTGGTTTAACAACAACTAAGAGAGATAACTGGGGATATAGTCATGAAAATTCTCATCTACTTTTGTGCTACTTGGCACACGTGAGGCCACCAAGGAGATTGCAGCTCCTAAACAACTAAGGCTCACATCTTCCTTTCTTTGTCTTTCCACAGCAAGGCTACTGGTTCTTTAGGACCTCAAACACTTTGGTCTCTCATTGTGTCAAGGAGATGCTTCCACTGGCCAGGCCACTACTTATATTTTGTAATCTTTAGATACAGTTTTTGGCACCACTATAATTTAACTATGATAGCAACTTGTCAGTTTATTGATACTTTCATCCAATGAGAAATATAAGTCTTTGATAAAACGGTGACAGAATTATCATATAGTGTAATAATGAAATTGCAAATCATTTTGCTTTAGCAGTTTATGTAAATTAATCCAGGATTTTTCTTTATACAAAAATGAAAAGAACACATTTTTAAAAGCAGAAACTAACCCTTCTTCACTGCTTTTGGTGAATAATTGCATTATTATTCATTCTGAGAGGAGTAACTAGTTAATTACAGCATGTCACAAGTATTTTATGTGAGCCAAGAATTTGTAAAGCTGAGGGCTGTATGGATGCCTTTAAGGTTTGTGTGTGTGTGTGTGTGTGTGTATTTTCTTTTCTTCTTTTTTTCAACCTCTCTCAGTCTTTTGACATTTTGACACTGCGATTACATAGATCTCTTTTCTTTTCGTCTACAAAGAAAGAGAATCAGCTGTACTTGAAAATAATAATTTTGGGTGCCTCTATGTGGAAGTACTATCCTCTGAAAATCCTTTAGAGACAATTAACATTGACCGAAAACCTTAGCTCTCTGAATTATAAGAAAGAGAAATATGAAATGATTTGAAAAGATCACTTGATGGAATAAAGAAAGTAAATTATAGGAAGGAAAAGGCAGCCCCTAAAACAAGTCACACACATTTATAATTGTCTCATGAATATTTTGGGTGGTTTGACGTTAATTTAGCTCCCTGTCTCACTTGAAATGACTCTTCCAAGGATGATCTACAAGGAGTTAAAGGAGTCTTGCCCATGTGTTCAGGAATGCCTTGTCATCCACCAGAGTGTGAGGATACAAACCCTGCCAGCTAGCAAATTACTTATTCATGTGTCTGGTTTGTGGCTGCCCTCTAATTTCACTAGATTTTGTTTCATCTATTATACATGGCTGTCACTTATTCCTCTCTCAAGGTCTTTGACTTGGTGTCCATGCCGTATTTTGACTAGATAACATTCCTGGCCAGTTTTAAAGCACCCAGTTACACTGCAGTGAGGTTGGCTATCTGGGTTGTTTTTTGACTCTGAAGGTGGTTTATTTCCTTTAAGCTGTCTGTCTCTGGGGCAGTTAAATAGACCCTCTCTGGCCTGGCCAGTAAATGAGGTCAGAGCCACTGTCTGTGCTCATCATCAGATCCGTAATGGATGAGCTGCATTATATTAATAACAGTAAAAACGGCGTGTACCTTTCATTCAAGACTCTGTGATACTTTAAGCCCATTTACTCATTAACTTTCATGTCACTCCTTTTGATGGAACTTGATTATAAGTATTTTATCTGAGAAGAAACTACAGTGCAGGAATGACTCTGAGTTACGAGGGGAAAAAAATACAGCAAGAAATGTGAAAATGCACTAGAAAATTAAACCCTCTGTACAAAGGGTAGAAAAACACACTGAGTGCTAAGCTAGTAAGTCTCTCCTAATGTTACTCAAGTGACATTTAAAAAAAAAATTGTAGGGGGCAATCCTTTTAGTTTTGAAACCTAGCAGGAAAGGGACAATGCCTTTCTCTAGAAGCATTATCAGGGCTGCATTGAGTTTTTCCAAGGGTGGTCAGGCTTATCTCATACGCAGAGAAAGCTCAGCTGTCACTAATACTGATCTTTCATAAGGAGATACAGCATAAAAGTTGTCTTATTATTTTTTTTTTCAAAGTAACAGGCATGAGTTTATTAGAAGGGATGGGAAAAAGAAAAAAAGGGGACATCCTCAAGGGACAGAGTGCATCCTCTCAGAGAGCAGAGGAACCAAAAAAGTTGGCTTATTATAAGGAAGGTCTTGGTAATACTAAAGCTCATTGGCTGAAAAAGCCTAGAATAATAAATAGCCAGTCAAAGGAAATCTGAGCAAAAGAAACGTTTCTCTGAGTGGTGCCAGGACTTCCCAAAACAATCAAATGTTTAACATAGTGTCATTGCTGAGAGAGCAACTGATGGCCACACATTTAAATAATGTCTAAGTCAGTAAAGGTAGATGGGGAATGTGACTAGAGCTTGGAATTTGGTATCAGATAGACCTGTGTTTAATCTAGGCTTGGTTATTTATTAGCTGGGTGGCTGCTGACTTGTTTCTGATCTTCCTCAAGCCTTAGAGTCTGCACCTATGAAAGTGGAGATTACCCAGGATTGCAGGAACTAAATGGACCAATGCATCCAAACTGCCTACCAAACCTTCTGAGAAGTAAATATTACACACAAAAATACTGGTCCTCATTACCTTTTGACTTTCTAATCTGAATTTATAATCCTGGTGCAGATCTAAACCTTTTATGAAATACTTCAAAAGCCCACCTACTTGGGCCCAACTCAGAGATTTCAAAGGTCTTGTATGAGGTCCAAGGAACTGAAGTTGCTAAAATTGCTACAGGTGATTCTAATGAGTGCCATGGAGAGTTGAATGATATTAATTACTCCTTTCCACCTTCTAGGATGACCTAAATTTTTTTCCAAATTTAGCTTGTGTAAATAAGATTCACCATGAGAAATTCTGATGTTATAGGTCTGGGGTAAGACTCAGAAGTTAGCATTTGAAGCAAGATCTTAAGCCCTTTCTACCCCATATGGCTCTTGTCAGCTATAGAGAAATCTACTCTGGTTCTAGCCACTTCTCTTCTGTTCATTCCATTGGAAGGAATTCAATATTCTTTTGTAAGCCCATGGTTTAGTAATATTGATTAGAAGGTTATTATTATATTTTTTTAATACAGCACATACTTCAGATAGTATGCATATGGTGTCAGGTGACACAGGCAGGTGACTAAATGCATTGATTAAAAAAAAAAATCGCCACCATACCTTTAATCCTAGTAGCTCAGGAGGCTGAAGCAGGAGAATCATGAGTTCAAAGCCAACCTCAGCAACTTAGTGAGGCCCAGTCTCTTGAAAAAAAAAATACATACTATGTGTGTGTGTGTATGTGTGTGTGTGTATATACACACACACACTTACACAGAAGGGCTGGGGATAAGGCTTAGTTGTTAAGCACCCCAGAGTTCAATCCCTGGTACAAAAAAAAAAAAAAAAAAATCAGTGGTGGAGCATTCAGCAGATTCGGTTTACCAAATAAAACCAAAACCAATTGGTGAAAAAGGAGATGAAACTATGGAATGGAGGAGATTTCCCTGTGCCTGGCACCTTGTTCCTACATCCTCAGGACTCTCTGGTTTAATAGTCACAAGATAGGACAGAAGAGGTGGAAGGTGGAGAGTCTGGAAAAATGGGTAAAATTTAGATGAAAAGTGGTGGAGTGAAGGACACGGGGAAGTGTGTGTGGGCAGACAGTGCTGTGAGGACACGAAGGGACCAGTCTGATTGGAATGAATGCTTCCCATCAGAAGAGGCCACACCACACTCCAGACAGATTGCATAGGGCCTCGGTTCCAATCCTGGGAGGAGTCGTTATTGTCTAGGCAATGGGGAGTCCTGAAAGCTTTTTGCACACAGGGTGACCAGAAGGTCAACATGATAAAAGAGGTGCTTTAAAGCAGTGGAGAGTGGGTGGAGGACTTACCAGGCTACTGTTTGTACGGTAAGAGGGACATGTGCAGAAAGTCCAGGATAAGGGAAGAAAAGGAAGAATCAATCGATAGGGCTCAGCAGCTTGCTACTTAAGGCACAGCACAGTGAAATACTAAGGCAGAGATGTTAGCACAAGGCCCCTCCTGATCTTCCCTTTCCTGCTTTCTTTCCTGCCCTGCTGTTGTGTTCCAAATCGGAAACTTAGAGAAGCAGCAGCTGTGTGTGACCCGGGAAGGCTTCCTTTCCTTATGGGGAGAGTTTTCCGTCTTTGCTTTGGGTCAAGGTCAGACAGGGCTCTGTCATGACGTGTTGCCAGGCAAGCAACCCTTCACTACAGTTTAAGGAGATTATTCCTTGTGTTAATGTATGCCTGACTGATTCCAGGAGTGACTTAAAAAGACCCAAACAAAACCCTAGTGACAGTTTGATGAATTCCAGTTTCAGTGAGCAAACGAGGCTCCTTCCAAAGCTCCAAGTGCTCACATGCTCTTGTATATGACGGAGTTAAAACAGGATTTCAATCTTGATTTGTTGTTGCAAACAGTTGCCTTGTTCTCAGGGTTATTATCTTTTTGTTTTCTTTTTTAAAGCAACTGCATTTACATTTTAAAATAATCAAAGTAAACTATTCCTTTTATTCATGAACATTTTTAAAAGTTTCTTGAAGCAAAATTCCTCATTAGCATCATGTATGCTCTTGTTCATTATACTGGAAAATACATTCAATAACCAAGGGTGACTTTATGATTACCAAGAAGTGTGGTTGGTCTGACTAGATGTGTCTTGATACATACCACAGTCAGAATGCATGAAAACCTCAGAATACAAAGTTGGAAGGAAAAGTAATGCATGCAATAAAATTACTGAAAGAAAAATCACATTTCAATAACAAGATGCACTACATTCCCCCTTGGTCCTTTCTGTCATGATTTTGTTGAATGTTTAGTACCTTTCTCCAGGCAGAGCTCTGGGATTCCTGCATCCACCATAGCTAGTGGGATGGTTTCAGGTTTCTATTTATAAACTGACCCTCTGGCATGCTCTCATTTGACAAAAGGTCTCAGGAGTAAACGTGTATGAACATCATTACAGTCTAGATTTCCCAAAAAACTGCAGTTTCACATTATGCCCTGGGATTTCACTCAGGAGAGATAAGAAACAATAGATAAATTGTAGCTCTGTATTTTGGTAAAATTTCTAGTTCATAAGTATTGTTCATTACATTGTTCAGTTGGTTTTCATTTGTTCAGTTAATATTTATTTATTCATTCATAAGGAAGACATGATGATTCTCTTCAGAAGAAAAAAGCTAGTCTCACCTGATGATATGGCATGTCTCTTTTTATTAGAAAATGTGAGCTACAAGGCCTATTTAGTTTTTCTTTATTCCTTGACTCTCAGAAGTTCAGAGATAAGCAGTGAATAAGTATGTGTGAGTGTACATATGTGCACATGTGTGTATATAAATTGAATGATGGGTAGTATATGGCAACAAAAAAATACCTGTTCAGAAAATTTAAGTAGATCCTATTGTTTTTATAATATAAAGTTAGGAAAAATAAGATTGCCTCTGTACATTTAAAACAGATCCTCATGGAATTAATATTTGGTGTTTTTGTAACATGTTATTTCATAACTTGTAGTTACAAAAATTTATGCTTTTTATAATTGAGCATGAAAAATGAAACATTGATTAAATTAAGTTAGTATGAACATCATTACAGTCTATGAAGTGATTTCCTTTTGTGATTATATCCTGCTTTACCTTTCCCTTACTGATTTTAGGGTCAATTTAATTTTTCCTTAAAATAATATTTGAAATATATAACAAGGGATCATAAATTTCATTACTTGAGAAACAAAAAAATATAATTATAATGTTTAGAGGGGTGCTGTCCCCTAAACCTAGAAAGACAATGTGGGAAGTATGATTAAAGCATTGTGTTGCTTTAATTTTATTTGTAATGTTATATTTCATAAGAAAAGATCAAAAGCAAGCATGCTAAATTTTTGCATTTGTTAAAACTAGGTGGTGGCTTGCAGAAGTTAGATTTGATAGTTTTGAAATATTTTATAATTAAAAAGAAAAACATTACACTTAACACTTTTCCTGATAAATAGTTAAATTCAATCTTGGTAAATATTTGTTACATTATTTTTGAGCTTAATTACTTAAGATTTGAAAAAGAAATATGTACATGGAGAATGCTGGAATTTCATTCCGGCCAAGTAAGATGATGTTTCTTTATAAATAACTAAGATTGAGTTTATGTCTATAAAAATGACATAAACTACAAGCAGTGTTTATTGTATGAAAGGAATCATCTCTCTCTGTTTCTTTCTCTTCATCTTATGTGTTCACCCTCTGAAATGTTATGCTCAAAAACACATGGTGGCATTTCAGTGTGCATGCTCCAACCAGCCGTTCATCATTGACTTCCTGCAGCACCCTCCATGAGTTTTGATTGCTCTCAACCAAGGATGCACCGCAATGCTGTCAGCCAGAAATAGTTGTGAGTTATTCCAAAATCCTTGGGTTGAAGGACTTTAAGTAGAAATGTTGGAACATTTTGCCTTGAAATAAAAATCGTTCTGAGTTTCTAAAAAAATGTTAAGCTTTAAAAGGTTAGAAGGGAGTGGATCTGTAAGTGCATCTCTCATGGAACCCCAGGTAAGTCTTCTCTCAGAAGGTTTTGGAGAGTGCAGCTCTTACTATTACCATTTATTTTCTTTTTCCTCCTTTTCGGCACATGCATTTTCACTATCACAGATGTTATTTATTTCAGTTCTATCCCATAGGTGTAGTGAGGCACCTGCTTTGTACCAAGCTCTGTACTGGGCTAAACATCAGAGACACAAAGCTGAGTCTTGTGATGTCAGCTGCAACAGAGATCACAATGAAATGAGAAAAACACATATCCACAAAGCAGCATTGTCAGGGATGAGTCTTGTTGGCATGAAAGATGTACCCTGAGGTCACTGAGGAGTAATAATTACTTATACCTAGAGTGGATATTACGGTTTCATAGAAGACATGATACTTGAGCTGGAATTTTAAGGAGGAATAAAATTTCAACACATGGTTTCCCTAATGACTTGTAACAAGGGATGTCTAAATCCTTTTCTCTATTGAATATTTCCTCTAGCAATGTAATTTGTCATTCTCCTTCCTCTGTTGATCTTTCTCTTGCATGTTCACCTGATGAATCAAAATGCTTTTCTCCTTCTCCAAAACCCCTACCATCTGTTTCATGTGGGAGATGACACTACATGTGTTCAGTTTGGAGCCCAGAGTCATCAGGGCAGGTCATTCAAGAATCCTGTGCCTTTGGGTTCTGAAATTCTAACTGTTGGATCTCTGGCCACGTGATACTGAAGGTCAAGTAGGTGAAGACTAGGGTATTGGGCTCTAAAGTTCTACACTTAATTTCCTTATAATACTAGGTATTTGTGTTTATCTGGCCATCCCCCCCCCCCCCCCCCCCCGCTTTTTTTTAACCATCCTTATAATCTTTGCTGCTGCTTCTCTCTGAATCTTCCATCAAATGAGTTTAGCATTTTCCTCTGCCTTTCCCAGTCCCCAGAACAGGGCTCAATGCATAATACTGCATAATACATCCTACAGTTGATGGAATCGATGAATATTCCTGTCGGACTTTTCAACATTTCTTTAATATCCACCCAATCAATGAATTACATGGGGTTCCTGTCTGGGGTTCCGTCCTACTTCTTTGTCATCTGGAAGTTTTCCTTCCTGGGCTGGTGCTCTCTGATGGGCTGCTTGCTGTTTCAACACTTAAGAGTCTTTATCTATTAACCTGCAGTGTGTTCTGTTCACTTATCTCTAAAGTTCAGTGGGAAAAACATGGATCACTGACCTTGGAATTAGGGCCTACACCCAATATCATACTTGTTGAATGAGTTAAAAATCCCAATTCTGAGTTACTGAACTCTTTTGGAAAACATGGAAATTAACGCCCAGCTTATAACACTTACCTCAAACGGGGAGAGAAAATTTAGACAATTTCATGTGCTGTTTGGTGTATAGTAGGTTGGGTTATTTTCCATGCTCCTGGAGTGTTCCTTCTTCATCACATATTAAATTGGTCTAGTTCATTCCAAGCTGGCCATCAAACTACATTACATTTCTACCTTTTCCTAATTGATCAACTGCAAGTAATCTTTGACCCAATTTGAATGAGAGAGATATGTGCCATGCATATTTATCTAAAATCTATGAATAGAGTTTTTTCCCCCTACCATGTTTAGAAGTACAAGTAGAATAACTTCTCACTTATATATTTATTTACTTTTGGCTAAATAAAGAAGGAAAATGTTGATAGCATCTCCAATGTATCTATTTTAAAGATGAGATATTTGGCATTGTCCTCTAGGTTTTAGTATTTTTATTCTATGTAACTTTTAAAATATAGAAATGATAGGATTATTTATCTTCTTGTATAGAAATATTTAAAAAAAATTATAAAAACCTTTGACTATCATTGTACTAACACTAAAAGTGAGTTTCATGCCTACATTTTTTTCTAGCCATGGTTATCTTTGTCCCCTCCCTTCCCCTCCCCTTCCTTCCTTCCCCTCTCTCACTGCCTTTTGTCCTTCCAAATATTTAAATATTAAATATATATAGCCCATGTATTTAGAGAAAATTTTTTCCTGATATTCATAGAATTCTCAATTCAGCAAAGAAACTTACCATTTAGAAAAAAAAATGTTCAAAATTGCTGATTGTAATGTAGAAAACCGCGTTTATATACTGTCCATAAAGACAATATAAATGTATTATAAGCATATATAGAGACAGAATAAATAAAATGAATGAGACAAATCTACTTGTATTTTCAAAATGTAGTAGAAACAAACTCAATTTATAGATTTTAGATAAATACGCACGGCAACATGCAGAAAGTAATTGTGAGTTCCTTTTCTCTCATTTATTTTTTCATGCTACAGTTATTTGCTAATGGTGCTATTCTTTTTATTCTAATTAAAATGTCTGCATTTCTATTCTCAAGCTTGGCTGTGCAAAAGGTTCCTGCACTGGCTTCATCTCAGAAGGCTTTTTAAGATGCATGATCAAATGTGGACTTCAGCTATAGTAAGTGACCAATATAGGAACACAATGTCTTTTTTTTTTAAAGGGTGTTCTGAATTACTTCTAAGAGGAAATCTCATTTTAATAAAACCAATAAGCTGTTGACTGTAATAAATGCATGTTAGCATCAGTTATCTAAAATTTGGCAATACTGTCACTATTTAACCTTCTTTTGTGATTGTGTGTAATACACGTAGTGTAGATTTGATTCATATTTATGCTGGTCACTCATTTTATAAACTGTCCATTCTCTATCTGAAGCAAACCCACTTATATGTCTTTTGATTTTAAAACAACATTTCTTATTTTTACATATCATCTTTCAGCTTTCTATTTAAATGTCAGGTAGAGTTGATAGTTGCTTACAATTTAAAATCACTTGGTGATAGTGTGTGTGTGTGTGTGTGTGTGTGTGTGTGTGTGGTGCTAGGGATCGCACCCAGGGCCTGGCACATGCTAGGCAAATGCTGTATCACTGCTACCCCGAAAGTTGAGAACTTTCATTGGTGTCTCTGAATGAATGCGTTCTATACCTTTCTCACTGACATGGGCTATTGAGATCTGACGGTTGTCAGGAAGGCAAACTTGGGGCTTGCTTAGATAATTCAGTTCCAAAACAGGCACAAATGGGATCTAGCCGAACAAAACAGCCAAAATCCTTTCTTTACTCATCCAAATGTTGTATTAGCTAAGATCCTGTCAACATGAGCTAGAGTTTAAGCTTATGTTTTCTTTTATAAAATGCTGGCCCTAAATAATTGAACTAGTCTGCTCTCTAATCTGGGATTTTTCTAATATAAAAAAGTACTTTTTTTGTGCTGGGGAAAAGATTCTTTTCAAATGTAAAGTTCTATCAAAAGTAGCAACACAAGCCAAAACATCTATCTGGAGAGAAATTTGATAGCTTTAGCTTTGTATGCCTACTCATATGTAAATCATAGTAGCTTAAACCATAAGAGACCAAAAATATTATATTAAGATTATTAAAGTGGAATACAAAGATATAGAAAAATTGGTAAACATAAACAAAAATTTCCCTGATTAAGGAAAAAATTTAGATGCTATTTCCAAATTAGGATACTAAGATGCTCGGGTTCTAAAAATAGCTAAAAATGAGTCTATATCTAAAAATTACCTGGGAGATGGAAAAGTCTCAAATTCCTTTCCCTGCCTCTACTTTGCCCTCTGAAGGATGAGTAAACCATATCCAGAGTGATGCTTATAAATGGAAATAAGATCAAATCATTCCTTTGCTCAAAACCCAGAGAAAAATTTTCCATCTACCTACAGTTCTTGCCATGGTTTATGAGCCCCTTTGTGATCTGGCCATTGGCTACCTCTACAACTTCACTTTTTATCAATCTTAATATGCTCTTTCCATGCTCCAACCACACAAGACCTCTCTTCCACCTTTTATTAGTGCATTATAGTTACACGTAGTTGTTGTGTTCATTTTGACAAAATCATACAGGCATGGAATTTGATTTACTCCATTTCAGTACACGGTACCCCTAATTTCCCTTTCCTCTTCTCTTTCCCTGTTCTGCTTCCTCTACTCTACTGATCTTCCTTTCACTCATTTGTTTATTTATTTTTGATTGGTTCTTTATAGCGATACATCAAGGTGGGATTGACTTTTTATTACCCCCTGATATGCCATGTATGCTTTAGCTAGTAGGATTTTTCACTTGCTGCTTCCTCCACCTGGAATGTTCTTATCTCTGCTTATTGTAACGCTTAAATACGACCTTTTTAGACAACGTCCTCTGACTACTCTATCTAATTCAGCAGCACTTTTGCCTCTGCATCCTGATATTATATTACATATTTGATTTTTTTTCTTTCTTTTTCGTGATGCTGGTGATGACACCCCGGGTCTTGCCCATGCTAGGCAAGTGTTCTATCACTGAGCTAACCTTCAGCCTTTAGTTTGATTTTGAGACAGGATCTTTTAAGTCGATAGGGCTGATCTTGACTTGTGATTCTCTTGACTCTGTCTTTTGAGTAGCTGGGATTACAGGAGTGCACTACTAGGCCTGGCTGATTTGTCTGTTTTTTATAGTAGAAGTATGTTTCACATAGCAAGTGACTTTGTCTGCCTTATTTGTTGTTGTATTTTTCATGCCTAAATCAATGTCTGCCATACAGTAGGAACTCAATAAATAGTTGTTTAATAAATGAGTAAAGAGATGAATACATTTCTGACTTTAAAATATGCTTACATTTTAGTGGTATAGACATAAAGTTTTTATGGTTAATTAGATCAATGCAGGCTGTTTTACCTCAATTGTCAAGAAAAGCGTTTCTTTATACATACTATAAATATTCATTAATTTTTGCTAAACTCTTAACTCATAGTGGATGTGAAATAAATATTTGTTGAAAAATAGAGTGCCTACCAAGTACAAGTTACTATATATTTTTGAAATTTACAAAAAAGATCTAAATTTCCCTATGATATGAAGTAGGCCATCTTGAACATGATGATGGATTTTATGTCCCAAAGATCAGTCTTCAATAATCAGTGTGAATGGTAAAGGTCCTTACTTTTTGACAGCCCTAGGCTACATGCAATGCATACAATGAGCCTTTTCATTATCTCTGTACATTCCTGGCATTACCGATCTGTGTTACATAATTTTAAGTTTTCATTGTGATGCTCAAAATAGTTTATACTCCCCGAGTCTCATTCTGAACAACAACAACAAAAAAAATCAGTCTTGTATGTTTGAATGATTATTTAATTTATACTAATATTTGTTATTAGTATTCTTGAGATCACATATCCTTCAAAGCATGAGTCAGTGTTTACTGCATGGGTAATAACTATAGTTTCTAGAGACTACTATTCAGAGGGTATGCTCTTCAGCAAATGCAGTGAACAAGGCAAGCAAGTGCAAAGCAGACAATGCCTCTCTTTGCTTAGAAAGGCTTCTTAAGCAGCAATGTTCTTCTGCCTGCTTGATATATGTGTTGGACTTGGGCAGAAAGCATGCTGTTAAGGCTTTGGCTAGTTAATCTCAGGCATTGAACTATATGTAATCATGTAAAGTTTCATCCACAAAAATGATTTATAAAAATTGAATCTCAAAATGATAGCTGTGACTTGTCATTGGAATATTTCTGTTGACAGAGGAACACACAAACAGTTCAGTGGCATTCTAGAGGCTGTTACTGTAGCTTTTTCTGCCAGTCCTGTAAGTACAGAAATGCTTACAATATTGAAATACTCACTCTGATTGTGGTCCATTTGACTATGCATTCCACATTATGTGTACCTCTTTAACAGAATGTGTGATTGAAATTTGAAACTGTGGCTAAATTGCACAAATTATAGTCTATCTTTTAGAGGCTGAAGAATGATCACATTTTTGATAGCTTTTTTAAATAGCTGAAAGCACAAGTTTGTTAAATATGTTTTGAAGGAATCATACTGAAATAATCCTTACTAAATAAAAGGCAATTACATTTTAAAAAATAATAGTGCATATTCAGGAAGCAACGGTGATCACTTAATAAGTAGCTCAAAACATTAGGACAGTAAGTGTGACCCTTAGAAGAAGGCTCTTTTCTATGAGACAGTACACACCATTTTACTTGGTATCATGTTTAGGAAAATGGAACCAGACCTGTCAGGTTGCTTGAGTGACTAGGGTCTGTCCTCTCTTCCTTGAAGCATAACTCCAGTGTCACAAAATGTTGGTGTTGTCTCATTATATTATAAGACAGGGTCATAGTTCAAACAGTCACTGTGATGGGCTAAGCTCACTGCAGGGCAGGCTTGCAGTCATAGATAATGAAAGAAGTTCCACAGGACAAGGCATTTAACACAAATGTTGACCAAGCATAAGGTCTGTGCAGAAATGAGCTGATACATGTACACCATGAGTCACAAAGGCCGGCACTCACTTTTTAACCTATAGCTTATGACTGCTTCAAATAAAGAATAATGGTATCAACTTTTGCAGTGATGGCCAGGCTATAAGAGAGAATTTGTAAATAAACTAAAGATGATAAATCCCATGAATTGAGGTAAAATTAGTTTAACTCTGATATAAAAGTGATCATTGAAAATAAAAGAGATATTAGGTTACAGGATACTGTATTGGATGATTCTTAATTCCATTCAACATAGTCTAAATAATCAGTAAATATATGTTTACTTTTGTTTGCTAATAATTCATAATTAGATTATATTGGTCAAGGGTCATTTATTTTAGAATCTTTTTGGACACTGTAGTTTGACCATGGCAACCCAACAGTAACTATGTGCATAAGGCATTCAATCAAATGACTCATGTCATGATAAGCCCATGGCTCATCAACTGAAACATGAGCTGCGAAACAGCATTGCTCATTCCAGGCCTGAGGAGAGCCTGCTCTCAATTGGGAAAATGTACCTAGGACCTTGTGAATCCATCTCACAGCCTGTCACACTTTCACTCATGTTCTTTTACTAGCAAGTTACTAGAAGCCCAGTGAAATTGGACATTTCTCTATTTCAGCCAGTGAATGAGAATCAGAGTCCAAAAGGTATTTTCATCAACTGGAGTGAAAAAAGAAGCTATGCTATGTTTCCTTGAACATTACCAAATATTAGATCTTCCAAGTGAGTAATGAAGAACTATAGTAGAAAGGTGTAGAAGAAAAATTACAAAGGCAAAATGTTGGTGTTTTATTCATTCAGTCATTTACTCAACAGATCTGTGCTAAAAGTCTAACACATATTTTTGGATACTGTGTTTTGGATACAAAGATGACCAAGACACTACTTTACACTTAAGAGGACAAGACAAAAACAAAAAACAATAAACTAATCACAGAGTGCTGTTTGCAAGGCTGAGGCTGGGGTGTGGTAGGTGCCAAGGCTTCACAGAGGAAGTGACAAGTTGGTCATGTCTTGGTTGTGCATAAATGTAGGAGATAAATCTTCCAGCTAGATGAAAGAGCACATGCCAAAACATGAAGGCATGAAGACTTTCATCAAGGAATTGTGGGTGGTTTAGTAGAGCTGGAGATCCCCAGGCACCCAGGGCAGGAGTATAGCAAGCCTGGATTGGCTGGGTGAGACCACATCTTGAGACAGATATGCAAGCTCTTAAGGACTTGGAACTTCACTGTGGAGGTGCAGAGAGCTTGAAGAATGGAAGCAGAAGAGCGGCAGGAAGGGGTGTCTATTTTGGAAACACTCTATATCGGAAATAATGGGAATAAACTGCAGAGACTCAGACTGGAAGCAAAGAGACAAGTTCAAAATCCATATCAGTGTAGAGAAGATGTGTTCAGGCCTGAGTTAAGCATCTGATTATTTGTGTTAGTAGTATTCATCACAGATGACAATCCCCTCCCTCTCCCTCCCCTCCTTCCTCCCGACCCTCTCTCCTTTTTTCTATCATTCTTTCATTTTTATGTTACTTTCTGTTGCTTTGTAAATGTCCTCCCCATCTTAGTTTACTTAGTATCTCTTTTTCTTTTTTTACCGTAGGTAGAAATTCTTCAAATTCAATCTAAATCTCCCTTTCTGTGTCTCTTTGCAGTCTTTCCCTATGAAATCTCTTCCATTCACAGAATGACAACTTTGAATTTATTTTTCCAGTCCAGAATCCACTAAAATCCAACCACTAGAATCCAAATGCCTATTTGATGTATCCACTTGGGTATCTTATAGGCACCGTAAACTAACATTAAAAATTAAACTTTTGTTCTTTTTTTCTGAAATCTGCTTCTACTTCGTTTGTTCCACCTCAGTAATTGTCATCTAAATCAACCAAGTAGACAAGCTGGGAGCCTAGGAGTCAGAGTTGATCCTCTCCTACACTCATCCACTGATTTACCCTTCCTTTCTTCCTGCTAAGAGGACAAGCTGTTGGAGATCAGCCTCTCGCTTGTTGTCTGAGAGCAAGGGAGAACTTGTACCATTTGATTCTGTGAGGATGAGAAGTTCTATCAGAGTCTATAAAAATGCAAGTCTTGTGAGAATCAATTTTAGTTTTTCTGAGACACAGATTTCTGGTCTATTGTCACTAAACAAATATTCTTTCTAATTGGTGAAATCATTTGAGAAAGCTAGGAAAAAATTTTATATAACTGTGTCAAAATTTTTACTCAGCAAAAAATGAAAGAGGTTCAACATTTTCCCTTTGCTTTTAGCTTTTCCTCATTCTACAGCGTTTCTTTTTACCCATATGCATTAAGACATCCTGAATAACCACTTCCTCATCCTCCTTCCTCTCAATCTTGTCACCATTTTTCATTTGTTCACTGTCATCTGTAAGCCATTTAATCTAGTGTACTTGTCTTTCTTCCCCTCATTTTATTTTATGCAATTATTATTTAAACTAGGGCTTGATTGACTGTCCTATTGAATTGCCATCCTGTAGCTTGGCAATGCCAGATGAAGGTTGGCTGGGAATGGTGCTAGACATAATCTTTGTTTTCCTTTCTTCCCCTCTAGCTCTTCCCCACCCAAATCCCCTGATGATATTCATGAGAAACTTGGATCCAAAATATTTTCTGGTAGCAAAAGTAGAGATAAATATTTAAACATTTCAAATCATGAATTCAAAAGATTCATGCAATAATTGGAAAAATTAAATTTTTTCTATGAATTTAAACAAACTGTATTCATTTGTGTTATTTTTCTTAAGGTAACAAAATTAACTTTGCTATATTTATGAAGTAGCCAGAATATGCTAAGATCTTATTCTGTTTGCTGTACTTATGTGATCTAATCAATTTTTTTATAACAATATATTGATATATTTTATACTATTACTATTCTCTGCTATATGAATGCATGACACTTACTGTAATGCTTAGTACTTAAAGCTAAAAAGTCTTGAAAATAATTCTATTATTTCATACATTCCTATTATAAAAATTAAATAAATCAAAGAGAAATAAATATCTAGTTGATACTTTACTACTTGTCATTAGACAATTGTTCATACTACCCCAAAGTATATGTTGAATGAATTCTTTTTATATTGATCATCACACAACTATTTTTTTATTTCAGTAAAAGAGGAGAAATCAAAAAAGGTGATACTAGTATTTGAGCCCTCCAAAAGATGTCAAAAAATTACTCAATACATCTTCATTAGAATCATTGTTCAAAAGTATTCAGAATTTGTCCTTTTAGCTCATACTGACCTTATATATGTTAATAAATGGACATTGTGATCTGACTCTGGCTAAACAATTTAATAAAACATAAAAATACACATCACATACCAGGAAATTA
The DNA here is from genome assembly GCF_021218885.2 of Marmota monax. Classification (NCBI taxonomy): domain Eukaryota; kingdom Metazoa; phylum Chordata; class Mammalia; order Rodentia; family Sciuridae; genus Marmota; species Marmota monax. The sequence goes on from NW_026692781.1 coordinate 24,797,770, forward strand.
ACTTTGACTTAATTCCGAGCTTAAGGAAGGAAAAGATAACTCTGCCATAATGGGTACACATTTAGAAAAAAATAATGTTAGTGTAAAAATAGCATTCAAAATTTGTCTTCAGAATTGCTTCCTTCCTTCAAAATGATGATTATAACATGCACAAGATATTACATTTTAAAATACCATTTATTTTTCTTGTCCTCTTTAGGGTCCTTATGTTTTGCATTGACTTTTCATAATGGTACATCTATATCAAAGTTTACACAGCTTTCTTTACTAAAAATATAAAGCAATAAAAAGTTTCTGAATGAAGATTTAATAGGACAGACAAGGTTAATTAAATAATAGAATAATATGTAAACTATGCTCAAAATGATCTGAATACTACATGAAAAATTGGTTTCACATAATGCAAATTATTTTAAAGGCCTTCAGGTTTCACAACATGAAAAAATTTGGTGTAATTATACTACTTTTCTTTGCTCATGTAGAGAAAGTGTTCTCTTTTGGAAATGTGTCTGAGCAGATACACACTAAAATAGTAGGTTTCATACTACGCTTCTAGGAAACTATTCTTTGGGGAGCTCAACCAAGATGTTCTGCCACTAAAATAAAATAATAACAGATTTTTTTCTAATATCTGAGAAAAACAAGTTAGAGAATAAGTTTTTTTCTGAATTTTAAGTTGCTCTTTCCTGCCTCTTTTTTTTTTCCACTAGAATGGTTGGTTCTTCAATTTGTCTACTGGCATGTGCTGCCTAAGTTGACAAAATGAATGAACCAAGAGCACATAACTGAAGAAACATGTTTTACTTCTCAAATACATGCAGCGTATAATTACCTTTTATTCTGGAGGCTTGCAGACATATAAAAAGTCTTATTTCTGCAGGCACATTTCTTCCTAATTCTTTTAATTTAATTAAAATATCATTCTTTCATAGAAACTCAATAAAAACGGCATTTTTTCAGGTGCTCAGGCACCTAAACATGACTGAAAACCACTGAATTAAAATGCAAATTGTATTTATTAGTTTAGATTTTTTTTTGAGTGCAAATCACAACCTAGATATTTTCAATTATATTTCAAAGTCAGGATTGAGAATGATGGCCAGACCTTATATTATTTGGGCTCATGGATTTCTCTGAACTAGCAAAGAAAGTACAAAATTGTGAGAAAATGCATTAGCCCATGTCTGTGCTGGGAAAGTTATTTTCAAAAGCATTATGGTAAGTGATACTATTAATGGCTGCATATCTAATTTAACTTGAGACCTTGAAGATGGCCTCTAGTTTGCATTCCATTAAAAGTTTTTAATAAGATTTCAACAAAAATAATAATAAAAAGCATTCCATTTCACCTTTGCTTCTCCTTAACAATTCAAAGTATCAATTATAATATAACCTTCATTTGACTTGCAACCACTCCTGTGCTCTCAACGGCATATTAAATTGCATGTTAACACTTTAAGGGCAAAATAAATGTCTTGTTTTATCTTTTAACTTTTGTTCCATTTAAAGTGACCTCTCCAATGTGTAACACTCAACTATATTTAAATAGTTTTTCTTGAACATTAAATCATTTAGAATAGATGAAAAAGCATTTTTAAAAGTTTAGGAATATATAATATGTCCACACTTTATCTTAAAGAGAAACCGTATCTTTTCAAACATAGGTGTTGTCTTTTTAAATTATCATGCTAAAACTGCTCTGGGGCTGAGACACTTGCTACTCTGCTTCCTTTTATGTTACAAGCCACTGTCTTCTGAGGGCTGATCTCAAGGCTTTTAGAAGAAATAGACTCAAGAAAACAAGCAAAGGAAGAGGAGGAATCTTCATTATTGGAGATTCCAGAATTATTTGTCCCTCTAAAGGAGTGGAGAAATTCAGAAAGGAAACAACAACATATAAAAGTTAAAGAAAAATAAGAGCATACAGGAAAAACCCAAAAACAGAGAATCTAGAGAACCACCATCTGTCAAAGCAGACTCACCAGTTCTTAGACTTCCATCACTACCCTTGATTCCTTAGGTGATCAGTCAAGCAAATAAAGCATAAATCCTCTTTTTTCTAAGAGTGGTTCTCAAAGTCTGGTCCACAAAGAGGATTAAATGAGAGTTCCTAGGAGTCTGCTCAAATGGTGCAGAGTTGTGGAGATATGAAACCCCTCTGGGGGCAGGTTAACTGCAGTGCAAGCAATGGTATGGTGGTATGGTGGTATGGTGGTTTGCAGACTCCAGGCTGATTAGCTGGGGTGGTTTGTCTGCAGGACTATAAATATTTTAGTAATATTTTAGCTAATTTAATTTGCTATGTAGAAAATGAAACCAAATTTCTAGTTTATTTATTACCAGTGAATAGTCTTAACTACTTGGGTCTTGGTGAGAACTTCTAAACAGATCTGAGTGACACCAAAGAAAGAGACAAGCCCTAGTACTATGAAATAAAGACTTATGTTATGAACAACAATCATAAAAATGATTTACACACTGTTTTCTTTTGTTTGTTTGTTTTTTAGGAAAGGAAGAATTAATTATTTGTTGCTGTATCTTGTTTCCATGTATTTGGATTCATAAGGATTTAGATTGCCAGTTTGTCTTCCTAAAAGCAATTATTAACTTGCACCTTTAGTTAAAAAGGTTAAGAAAAACATAAGCAATATAAAGCAGACATAGATCCTCCCGATTATCTACACCTTGTAGAGTGAATATGTTGAACAATACTAAGAACGGAAGTTTAGAAGTCAGATGACAAAAAGCATAGCAAAAATCAAAATCAAAGAGGCAAGTTAGTACCTGGGGATAGCTCAGAGGTGGCAAAGGACTTGCCTAGTGTGTGTCAGGCTCTGGGTTCAATTCCCAGCACCGTGGGAAAGAAAAGATGGGTAATCAAGAGGGCCTGGAATCTTGTTAATGAACAAAGCTTGGATAACCTAAATACTGTCTTTTTTGGTGCCAATTAGGTGGTATACCTGATGAAAAAACCATTGATACTGCTTCCTGCTTGCTTGCATATTGACCATAAAGGATGACTATGGCTAGACCTGAAATGGAGAGAAAAGACAGAAAAATAAAGTTTGCCAGTGTAAGATTTAGGACTCCATGTGCCGTATCTAAGAGTGACAAGATGCAAGCAAAACTGTGAATTTGGAGCACTGCCCCAGGAGCATGATAACACACAGTAACATTGAGCTACAGAGTAGGGTTTCAAACAGAGAAAGAGCAGTGGCAGATGGAGGAGTGCAGAATCTAAGGAATTTGAAACTCTGAGTGAGCTGAAGAGGACAGATGTCTTCCAACACGAAAAAATAGCTATCACAGGCACTAAGTCCTTAGCTGAAAGCTTAGTTCTTTCATAATTTAGTTGTTACGGTTCCATTGTCTTCTAAAATTAAGGCCTGCAGAAGAAAAACCTGAGGTCATTCTCATTTTTCTTTGTTTGCAGATACATAAGTTGGAATTACATTTCCCACAAACCTCTACCGACATGGCTCTGGACTAATGTTGCCCACCAGAGAATTGTGAATCAACGGCCATTCTGCCTGCAAGTCCATGGAGGGCACCTGGTGAAGGGCAAGTCACATGATTGTTGCTGATGTGTTGCTCCTCTCTCTCTTGACCTGGGGTAGCAGCTTGACCTGCAGCATCTCAAGCACCCAGTGTATCTCCTCATCTGCTCCTTGGAGTTTGGAGCGGGTGGGTATACAGCTCCATAGCATGGATGTCACCTTCTTCTTCAGGTCACTCTAATCGTTGAAGTGGAAGATATGGGAAATGTATGTTCTAATTGTGTTTTCTAGTTTGCCCTTGAAAGTTTCAGTTTGTCCCTACTGTTTTCCTTGTCTCACTCACATGGAACTTTTCTTCCTGATTAGTGACCCTGCAGGTCTGTGGCAACTTCTGAACCACCACTAGATGCAGAGGCAACACCCTTATGTGTACTGCTTCATCAGATTCCACAAATGTGTAAAGTCTCATCTACAAGGAAAAAAAATCCCATATTCTGTAATATTCTTAGTGGTTATTTCTTTGATGGAACCCTTTTGAGAAAGCAGGCAGTGTGTTTCTATGTACCTGGATATTTGTCAATTATTTTCCCTCTATCTTTATGACTAAAAATATTTTCCAATCTACATCTTGGAGTGGGAATCTATTCATTAACTCACTGATTTTTCATGGATTTTTTTTCTTTTAATCAGTAATCACCTTTTGTTTTGGGGATTGTTTATTACCCTCAAGCAAGTAGTTTATAAACAACCTTTTCAGTATTGATTCATCATTGGTAATAATTCTTACTCTTTATTTGATGTTAACTTCTTGCTAGGAACTATGCTAAATGCTTGAAATAGATTATATTTTTTATCTCTCTACAATAATACTATCAAGCATATATCTTCTGATGAGTCATAGTAAGTATTGTGTTGGATTTCCATATATTCCAAAGTTTGGAACATAGAAAAGATGTTGGATTTTTTTTTTTGTTGTTGTTGTTCGTTTGTTGATTTGCTTACTCATCTCTAAATAAGTCCTAGTTTATCTAAATATATCTTAGCTATGAAGACTTTCATTTATACTGCTTCCTGCTTGCTTGCATATTGACCATATATATTCCTTTTTCAGGTCTACAGATGAGTGAGAGGTTGCTGCACATTGTTCATAGTTCAATGTCTACTTCTTAAGCTTTTCTCTAAAATGGCTCCCCTTGCCATTTTCCCTCTAAGGCACTTTGAATAGTCTGACTACACAAAAAACTACTATCATGGACAATGCCCAGCACCGGTGATTCTCCCTATACTCCCTACCTTCTGCCCCATAGTATTTTTTTCTTGTAAGAACTACATCAACACCATGTACTTCCCACTTCCTGCCTAATTATATTCTAGGAACAGTAGTTTCTGTTAGCACTTGGAGAGAGAGAGAGAGGTGATAATGGGAAAGAGGAGGGAGACAAAAGTATTCTAGCTTTCTCCAAAAGCATCACTGATCTTACAGAAAAGGGCAACAGTTTTCTGACTGGTTTGTCCTCATGGGTTCTCAAAATAGGCAGGAGGTAGGGGTGGGTGTTCTTTTTTTCTGTGAAGAATTACAGGGTGTTGATTGCATTTTTAAATCCAGTTTTACGGACTTTATAGTCAGTAAGATATCTTCAGATTTGGGTAGTTTATTTTTTTTTTCTATCTATCTATCTATCTATCTATCTATCATCTATCTTTCTATCAACATTTGTACTTGTTTGGTTAGTTGGAAAATTCTATTAGATCTTCCAGCCAGACATCATAATTTTACTGGGAAATCGTTCCCCTCATTGCCTCTATGTCCCCCTTTGAATGTTGTTTTTGTCATCCTCAGTTTATCGGAGTTTGGGACAGACTATACTTGGAGTATGAGAGAGGAAGTTTTAAGCAAATTCCATTGATTAAACATAATCACAGGTTTCAAAGTGATTAAAAGACACGTTAAAAGAAAAGATTAACACTAAGTAAAGTCTTTACTCTGAAATTCTGTGAAAGAACACTGCAGAGGGGAGGACTTTGGGGTGAAAGCATAATCAACTGACAGATATACTTTGTGACCATCACAAATCTCTTATCCATGTATTTATTTTTGCTAAACAACACTCCCACATTTCTTTATTCAGGGAATAATTTTAAATGTATTTCCCACACAAGAGGATTTTCCATAATTGATTTACCATAAATACTGAAATGGAATTATATTTTATGGATACTTCCTGCTCTTCATTTTACTACAAGCTGCATTAATTCAACAGAAGCTGTACTAAGCTAGCACATTATTTCAATTTAAATATAGCATGAGATTGCAGTCCGTAAAATATTCAGGAGCACCCTTCAGTACTTTTTTGTTGTTTTTATGTTCTTTTAAATATGGCGGGTTCTTGTCCTTTCATGAGTGAAGTCAAAGAGATGCTGTGACATTTATCAAATTAAGTGAAATGCATTCTGCTGTTAGTGTCATACATCACAGAGCTGACAGACACGTGGAGAACAGGGAAAGTTCTTGAGTGAAATTTTAAAGCAGGTATTCTAGAATAAAATTTCAAAATTTGAGTTAGAATTCACCTATTTTAGATATGCATAGCCAGCACATTTTATATTAAAAACATGAATTTTAAAACGTACATTTTACTCTCAGAGTATTTGGTATTTCATGCCGGGTTTTACAAGTTACAGGATAAGGAAGATGGATGATGCCGGCATTTTACTTTTTTAAGCACTTAATTTGGAGTCTAGCTTTAGCTTTATTTATCAGTTGTCCAGTGGCTTCTGCAAAAACATTTTAAATTCAGAATCTCTTTCTCTGTCAGTGACCACTGAGAAGCTGTGCATGAAAGTAAACATAGACTGGACTCTGAGAAGAATAATGTTACCACCTCTTTATGCAGTAGAGTTTTCTAAATTAAGTTCATTGCATGGATAATTTCCTATAACCACAGGGGGCTGGAGCTGGTTGGTTGACTAGAAGAAAATTAATGAGAATCAGAGAGGCCTGAACAAAGAGGGAATGAATGAGTACACCAATGCCTAACGAAAAGGAAACAGACTAATGTCCAGATGAAAGGAGGTGATTTCAGGAGTTTACCCACTCAGGACTAAATAATTAATCTGGAGGTGATTCCTTGGCCATCAGTGAGAAATCCAGACTGCAAGCTAGATGGGCCTTGTGCTGGTGACCATGAAGTGCCCGTGGTGGTTTTGCTTGAATGATGTCCATCCTCCTAGGATTGTTAATGGTGTGTTCAGTTTCAATTTAAAACATTTCTGTTGGGCCTTTAAATTATTGATCAGGAGATGATGAGGAATGAGTCTACAACAATGTGTGAAGCTACTTGTTAAGTCAGAGCCTGGAAAGTCTTATTTGAGGCACCCCCACCCCCGCCCCTGCTGCCCCTTGCTTTATAATATACAATTTTTGTTGGGAGAAAAATATGCTCAATGGAAAGACTAAGAAAACAGCATAGTTTAAATCCAAGGAGTTAGTGAAACTCTTACTGGGCCATCAGCTATAAAAAGTAGAAATATTTCCCCATGTAGCAAAAAGCAAAACTTCTGCTTCAGCATATCATCATGAGGTATAAAATTCAGAACTTGTGTTTTCTATGAGAAGAGATCTGTAGATGTGCCACAGTAATAGAAAATTCTGTCTAGAAGCAATACGCTGATTTTTGGCATACATCTTTTTAAATTGGAAGATTTAGAATTGCATAAACAGATTTTGAGAGCTTCCTTCCCTGTCTAGGTGTGGCACTGGTCTAAAATGAAGCAGGATGTGGGATGGGTGCTGGCTGGAGGAGCAGTTATCTGCAGAGGGAAGGTGAAATGTCTGCATGTGGTACACAGATACAGCACCAACAGCTTTTGCAGCTCCATGCAAAGAGAAAAATACACACCTGACTGTTTAACCAGCACGTTTATTTCTAAACTGTAGAGTTGAACTGTCATTGACTATTCATACATTCCTACATATAACATGATAAAAACATAATGCATGTATTGCTAAAAATCTGGTACAAAATTGATACAGAAATAAATACACTTCATCGCTTGTGAATTTCTATCTCCCTGTCCTCCCAAGCTCCTGCCTGGCTCTCACGTTTGCTCAGTTCACAATATCATATACCCGAAACAATAAACTTCATTCCTCTCTTGATCACACATTAGCGCAATAGTCATTTTATTGTCAATCAATAGGCCATGGTGAGGATGCTAGTCAATTTGCTGGTGGATTTACCAGGGAAAGCTAGAGTAGAGAATACTTTGTTTTGTTTGGGCATGGGAGGAGTAGGAATAGCAAAGTGTAAGGACAAAGGTGAAGGAAGTCATAACCCTACAGAGGTTCAGTGTGGATACTTTCCTGCAGTAATAGAGGACTATGTGTCAATGCACATTAATATTTTATGTGCCTCATCGTATTATCCTTTATGTGCACTTTCACAACATTGTGAAGCAGCAAGGTTGCTTTAGACAAGGATTTATATGACCAAATGCAGTGGCTTTTCCTTGGCAAAATTAGCACACATCCTGTCCTTACAACGTCAAAAGGGATGCTTCTGTTTATATTGAATAAACAGGCAGAGGCTGGGTCCAGCCTTCTTTAAAAACACTATTATCTTGAGTGCATAAACAAGACTGACAAAATAGTTTTTCTTAAATGGCACACTGATGCGTTTTGTATTCTGCTCCTTGGAAACAAAGACTCAGTTTCTGTCATTATAAAAGACCCTTGAAACAGATCTGGAAGTGAAAGCTTATGCATTGTGGGACAGACTGATGAAGAAAACTGAAGAAAATGCTTAGATCTACAAAGGCTTCTGCTCATTTTTATTTTCTTTTTCTGAAAATTGAATACAAGCACTGGGAAGCATTATTTGCTCACACAATGCCTGACCACATGTGCAGACCATTAAAAGGGCGTAGCTCCCCTGCCATTTTGATGCAGTCCAAAATAAAAATATAAATGCCAATGGAACAGTTTCTCCATATGCTCCAGCTGTCCCTTGAATCATTAATTTTCTTCTCAAGTACAATAATTCACCCATGACAATAATATAAATACAATTTTTGTAGAGGCCAGAAAGAACCCATGCTTAGAGGGAGGGCAGTCCATGACAAGGTGGAAAATAGAGAAATTAGTGCATTTATCTTGTGGAAAGAAAAGGATTTGAAATGATACAGATATGCAATCTTAATTTTGCAAAATTTGAGGAAGATATCCAGGTCAATATCTCATTTTGATTATTTTTTTCATAAAGACTGCTCATAAATCAAAGTTCTACTGCATTGCTCACTCACCTACTCACTCTAAAAGCATACATTCAGTGCTTACTACGTGTTGCAAATTATAAATGACAAAGGAGTGGTATATGTTTAGATAAATTATAGCAAGGAAGAATGCTGTCCTTGAGGATATTATCACCTAATATGGTTGTAAAATAAGATGCACATATAGAATTATAGAGTACAAGGGAGAAAGGAATAAGTTAAAAGAGAAAAATGATGTTGAATGTGGCAGGCAGCATCTAAGAGAATCTGGATGACCCCCTGCTTCCTGGTGCTCATGCTCTTGTGTAATCCTCTCATCTAGAGAGTGGGCTGCATGTAGTCACTGTCTTCTACTACAGCCAAAATGTTTCATGGTCATGTGATCTCTCCCACACCAGGCTCTGCTATAGGCCTGGGAATGAAAATCTTAATGATTTTATATTTACATTTTTGTAAGTCAAGCCAAATAGTGGATCATCAGTATGAGCAGGGGATGTGCTCAGTGAATGCATCTGTCTCCTTTCTTTGCCACACTATTGGCATGCAGTATTTTCAATGCCTCTCAGACACACAATTCCTGGGGTTCCCTCAATCATGGAAGTTCAGTGAAATTCAGAATAACTAAGTGGCTACTTCTATAGTTGATCAGGTAGGGCACTGACAGTTTCAAGGTGGACTTTCTGTTCTTATTTAGAACCCAGAAGCTAGCAATCTAAGAAATGCAAATGACCAAGGAACCTTATCATATAATGTGTATTACTATTTTCCCAAATTGGCCAACCACTTATGCTGAAAATTATGGTATAGGAGAAAAAGGAAAGATAAGGCAGACTCATCTGTTACTTACAAGTAAGCTTAATACTAGAGAGGATAAGTAGAATGTATGAGTATCAAGAAGTGAAATAAAAACAGTTGAGTTAGTTTTGCATAGTAGTTTCTGCTCTTCTGGTAGGAATGAAATATGTATGCATGTAATAAGCTAAAAATACAGGTTGTATAATTTTTGTGATTTTATTTGAAAATTAAATGCTCTTATATTTGCAATTAAACTTGGCACGAGACAATATAAGATGAAAGGTAAAATTCACTCTAATAATTTTAAATATTAATCTTTCTCTATTCTGAATAACACAGCAAATAAAAGTCATCATAGCAAGTCAAGAAAGGAAACCCAGTGGAAGAAAACAAAAAGACTTCAACAGCACTTCTTTTTTGCTTTTTAAACTAGGGACTTCATATATTCTTTTCCCAGTGGACACCACAAATAGCAGGCCATGATGGTATGCATCAATTTCAAGATTAGGTATAAATAGACTCTGCATTGCATTTCCTTTTTTTCCTTCCTCCCTCCTTTAATTCCCTCCCTCCCATCCTTTCTTCCTATATCTTTTTCTTTTTGTTTCTTCTCTTTCTCTTGCTCCCTCCTTCCTCCTTTTATTTCCCTCTTTCTCTCCTTCTAGCCTCCCAGTTCTTTCTCAGGGGTTAGGGGAAAGGAGGAAAACAAACTACCATACTCACATTCTTTATCCACAGAAATTGTAAACATACTTATTGTTTTAAGCTGCCAAATTGTAGAATGATTTGTTATGCACCAGTAGAAAACTAATATATTGGTATTTGGTGCAATGAAAGCTTCCCTTCAAGGACTGAGGAATATTCACATGACCTAAGTCTTTTAAGACAGGTCTTTAGTGCTAAAGGATATGACATTACAGATGGAGGATACTGTGTAATCTGGACAAAGGCAACGTTTCTCAAGCTGTTTGTTCATAGAGCCCCTTTAAAAGCTTAAAAGTTATTAAGGGTGCCAAAGAGCTTTTATTTATATACATTGCATCTATCAATATTTTTCATGTGAAAACTGAAATGAAGGCATTTGAAAAACTGTATTTATTAATTCATTTAGAAACAGTATCACACCCACTGCATGTTGACATAGATAATGTACTTTACAAAGTGAATATATTTTCTAAAAATAAATTTAACAAAAAGATTATCAGTGTGTACATTTTTGAAAATCTCTTTAAAGTTTGGTTTAATAGAAGAAAGTTGATTTCTAATACCACCTTCTGCACTGAATCTGTTGAATAATACATGTCAAAGTAGACTTTGGAAAACTCCACTGTGCATTTGTGTATGAATGAGAATGAAAAAAGTCCAATAATATCTTGTCCCTTGACTACACATTGAGATCAACTGTTTTAAGGCATGGAGATGAGAGAGTTCAGAGCACATATGAGCTAAAGCATGCTGTAGAAGGAAAAATAAGGTTTATCTCAAAGGCTGGCATATCAAATCTATAGTGTATTCAGTAGAGGATTTGGCAGATATTATTTGTTGTCCATTCCAAATCCATGTCCACTCCCCTTCTGCCTTTCCAAAAATCCTTGATTATGTTTAGCTATTGAAAGCTCATATGTTGAGGGGATGCATGCTGACTGTTTTTCCCCCCTCCCATGGTTGTCATAAGCACAAATACAAAAAGAGGTCAGCTGTGGTAGCCAATGACAGCAATCCCGGAGTTTCCTTCCTGCCTTTGGATGTTGTACTGCTCCAGTTGATGCCACTTTCCTGTTTCAATGATGAGAAGACCACAGAATCTGAGCTGAGCCAGAGACTGGATATTAATTATCCTCTTAATTAACATGCCCTGGAACTGCCCAGCCACTTCACTGTTTAAGTTATTTTGAGTACTGTTGAAGATATTGGGACTATGAACTGACAAGCCCAACAATGTCTATCATAGCTTGGCTTCAGGGCACTAGAAGAAGGATTATTAAAATAGTCTAGTTAAAGGTTTTGTGTGTCTCAACTATACTGGTGTTAATAGAAATGAAAAGAAGAGATGAGAAAGAATTGTGGGATCAAATGTATCAAGCCTGGCACTGAGTAGAGGGATGGGCTGTGGATGTGTGTAGACAGAAAATGGAAATTCAGCATCAGTCATACCATGGTTCATTGCCTGTGTGAGAGATTAAAAGAACAGCAGAAACGCTGCAAATGTAATAGATTGCGGGGGGGGGGGCAGATAATGGATTAAATTTGAATTCATATAATGGAGGATATGCTTAATATATATGGCATATGGTTTTTATTCAATATATGTTTGTCATGATATAGGACAGAATTATGCTGACATCAGTAGGGGTTGGTTTCTGATCTCCATGGCATTTTTATAAAAAACGTTGTCTTCTTAAGAAAGCCTTCCTTGGTGTTCCTTAAAATTGGAATATTCATGATCCACCTCTTTAACATTCTTATCTAATTCATCTAATAAATCTTCTGTCATTTCTATATATTCTTTATTTTTACCTAAATACTTATTTTTATTAAATATTTATCTATTAAAACACTTATTTCAATTAAAATACATGTTTTTAATAGAAAGTAAGCTTGATAACAATGGGACTTCGTCTCTCTTTTTGCTTACTTCTTCAACTACAGTGCCTGGGACAATGCCTGACACTTGGGAGACATTAAGTGAATATGTGTCCAGTGAATGGAAGGATACTCAGCATGAGATGGGGTTGCAAAAATATTTGTTCATCATATGCCTAAAGGTGAAAACTAAAGCTTCAGTTCTAGGTAAATGCACTGTAGTTAAATGCTGAATGTACAAAGACAACATCTGGGAATTCATTGAATACCAGGGATTGTCCTAAACATTTTAGACACATTCTAGCATTTGATCCTTAGAAAAGTCCTGTGGATATGTACTGTTACCTCTCCCATTTTCCAGGTAGAAAAGCTTAGGTTCAGAGAATTTAGGTCACAAAGCTGGAGAGGGAGATGGGACTTTACGTAAAACACTAGAATTAGCTCTGTCTAGAATCTCTGATTGAGATTTTATCTAATGGATGCAACTTTAAACTGTGTTCAGCTATGATACATGTTTCCAGGAAAATGACTCAAAAGTCTTTCTTGCTTTCTGGATTTGTAAGTGGTAAAAGTGAAGACCTCTTAATCTTTCCAAGGAAAAAAAAATCCTGGCCTTGAAATGAGAAGATTATTCAAATAATATACATACTTTAGACACTTTTAATGATTGACTAAGAAAGAAGTAAAAGGTACACAGAGCAACAGAAACTTTAGCAGTTAAAAATATAATTACTTGCTCTATTCACCCTACCTGGAGCTACGGTGTGAAGGGACCTGCAGACCTTATAAGGCATTGGATACAAGCAGAGTAGGGGAGATTATGCTCCTCTTGAAATCATATAGTGGCTGTACTTGAAGGATACACGACTTAGAAGGTGAGTCATGAAATCTTTCTTAATGCCTCAGAGTTGCTCTTCACAAAGAAATGACCACATATTTGCTTTACTTAAAACAGATTTGAATTAAGGATGGTTTTCCTCCTTCTAGGAAAAAAGCAGGCTATTAGTACAGATAAGGATTCTTTTGGCTTTGCAACACAGTTTTACATTTCACTCATGGACATGAGATTGAAAAACAAGATGAAAATGATTCTTTTACTGGGCATTCAATTAAAAAATGTCATGACTTCGCCATTAGTTTGTGTAAATCCTAGAAATGAGTTTCAGTGAAGTGTGTTATTATATTGAGAAAAAGACAGAAGTATGTAACCTTGGGCAGATCATTTAACTTCTCTCTGCTTTACATTTACAAGCAGTAATACAAAAAGACAGGATTAAATAATCTCCATGGCCCTTCCAGCCAGACTTAACAGGTTGCCATCATTCAGGAGGCAATTCAGTGAGGGGGTGAGAAGCTTGGACTCTGGCACCAGGCTCCTGCCTTCAGACCCTGGCCCCCTCCACTCATGAGCCAAATGACATGGCATGAGTCCCCTCATGGCCCTTTCAGCCTTAGTTTTCTCATCACTAAAAGATAGTGATACCGTAGGGTCCTTTCTCACGTGAAAAAATTGCTATTTATAAGTTATTTTTTCCACCACCAACAAACTAACTTTCCTGATAGTTGAGGATGGAATAATTTTCTTATTTGAAACAACGCTATCTAACATCTATATTACTATTTGATGTACAAAAGAATAAGTGCAAGCATTAATCTTGTTTTTATAATCCCAGTTGGATTGTTTGTTTTCACACCTCCTTACTCCCAGCCCCCGTGAAATAAGTGGTAATATTCAAGAACAATTAGTTTCTGTGATGAGCTAGGACACCATCATATAGCTCACTAATGGTGAGAAAAGAAATAACGTTCCTTCAAATCGTGGTCTGAACAATAAATGATTAAGATTGAGAAAAAGGGGCCAAAGAGGTAGCTCAGTGTTGTGATGCTTGTGAGGACCTGGGTTTAAACCCCAGTAGGCTGCCCTTCCCAAAACAGATATAAGGAAAGAGAAACACATTTGAGATATAACTTCTTAAATATTTTTTTAAAAACTGAGATAAATAATAATAAGTTTTATGTGTCTTCCTAAAAAAAAAAAACCTCAAATAACAATTGTTTAAATGTTCCTAGAATGAAAACCTTGTGACTCAGGAAGATTGCAAAACTAACTGGAGTTCATAACCCACTTGAATCAAAGTGTGAAATATGATATATCAAGAACTATGTAATGTTTTGAACAACCAACAATAAAAATTAAAAAAAAACAAAAAACTAACAGGTATACAAGAGTATGTTGCAACACTGATATTCAAGGCTTAAATGACGACTGCTTTTAACATAAGAGCCTTTGCTCAGGTATTACAGTCTGTTTTCCCTCAAGACACCAACCTGCCTTGTTAGGTAAATCTATCCACACATTCATCTAACCCTCTGTCATCCATCCATCCATCCATCCATCCATCCATCTATCCATCTGTCCATCCACCCATCCATCCACCCATACAAGCTTCTCTTTTTCTATTAAATTTGGCCAGCAGGACTTGAGGTCTTGGTTCATGGCCAATGAATAAGGTGAGGCAGATTTATCAGATTTAGACTGACATAGTGTGACCACCATACTCCTGGGATTTAGATATACCTCAATCACAAACGGAGCATCTACCCTAGTAAGGTCTTTTTGTTAGGCAGCAAGAATTCTCTCCTTATGAAAACAAAAGTTCCTAAGAGAATTAGTTTAACTAGTTTAGTTTGTATATCTCCTTTTAAAAAGAAAAAAAATGGCAACGTGTTTTTCTGAGTTTTGAATATAAATAAAATTGATGAGCATGCTTTCTATTTAGAGTTCACTATAAAACTTGAAATTACATTTAAAATATTAAAACAATTATTTTAAATAGGGATTTAAGTATAACTCCTCAAATTTAAAATGAGGTTTCTATAAGTAGTCAAAGATTGAGCTAAAAAAAGATCCTCATTTCCTTTCTCTTTGACCTTCCTCATCACCCCTCCATGGGGGAAAAGACCACTAATATGTTGCACGTTGTTGGAAGAAAATGGATTTACCTCTTTTTGTTCTCCTTCTTTTCAATAATCTCTCCATTGTTAGGCCCCATATGGAAAACCAATTTCTACTTTATTCTCGTAAGCTTGGTTTTATCTTCCTAAATATATCCTTCTTGTCAGAACCCAATCAAGCATTTTGCTCTCTCCTGTTTATAAACTGTTGTCCTACTTTTTGGCTGTGATATTTCTGGCTCTTTGTTCTCTTTTATCATGGGCACTGTGGCACTGGAGATCTGGAAGCACCACTAACTGTCCTCTCAACTTTTTGTTCTTTAGGCAAGTCAACCTAGTTTGTGTTAGTTATAAGGAGGGGAGGTGGAGAGTGACATACCAGCCCATCTGAGGGGCTCATCAGCCATCCTGGAGGAAATGGCCTGTCTACTTTTCCCTAGGTAGAGATGGATAGGTTAACACACAGACAGTGACATTTTCAGGACCACTCCTCTGCGAGGTCTTTGGGGATAAGTGTGTTGGAAGGTTGGTCAGTATCACTTCCCAACTTTATTTCTCTTCCTTCTTCAGAGAGCTCCAATTTCTCCCCTGATTCCTGTCTCAGGAGTGAATCTTACTACACATCTATCCTTCTTTACTAACCACTAATGCTAACTTCATCAGTCAAGGTGAGAGGTTAGCTGCAGTAACAAACATCCTCTAATCTCCGTGGCTTAACATAGGAGAGATCCATGTTTTGATCATGCTATGTGTCACCTAGAGATTCAGGATAATGAAGCAGCCACATGTTTGAACATGGATGGTTACAACATTGGAAAAAGAAAAGAACTCTGCCAAGTGTTGTATGGGAAACCAAACATTCAGACAAAGGTCCCAGTCTTGATCTAGGCAACTGAATATCCTCACCCTTGTGAAGGCAGACAGTAGAATCCGATAGCAGAGCCCTATTTCTCCTACTATGCAAGTGGGGAATCAGAAGGCGGTATTATTTTTTGAAATAAACAAACGGAAGATACCACCTCCCTAGTTTTTTCCTTCTGTTTTATTTCTAATTTCTGGGCAAAATTAATATATTCTGATATCTATTTCCCATTACTTACTTGTTATTTATTTACAATATTCCATTGTTTTCACTAAATATTTTGTGTCATTTTACCCAGCAGTTTAGTTTTTTGCTACCTCAGGTCTATTCTCATTCCTCAGTCCCAAATCCATTTTCTTCATGAGATTTCTCTGAACTCCTCAGTCCTTCCTGTCTGTATCACACAACTTAACCTTTAATTATTTGCCTACTGGGCACGTCATTTGGTTCTGCCTTTCATCAGTTGACTCAGAACATATTCTCTTACCAAATTCCTCTTCTACTCCAAATTGACTCTCCCTCCTGATCCTTTATTTCTAAAGATATTCCATTATTCTTCTCAGTGCTCAGCCACAGTCTTTACTTCTCTTTGACTCACTCTCTAATCTCCCACTTGTCATAGCTGTGCAGATACCAAACTCTTCCCCAAGAAGGCAATGTGCTAGTGGGAATCAAATAACTCAGTGAAAGGGAAAGCATGTTGTAGATTCTAAATACAAGGGTCCATTGCCCTGCTTTCTCTGACTATTTCCAGTCTTTCTTTTATTTATTCATCATTCATTTATTCATGCACTTACTCAGGACCTAAGTGCTTTCTTGGAACTAGGCTTGTTACTGAGAAAGCCACAAATTAAATATAAGTCTCTGCTCTTCAGGAGGTTACATGCCAGGGAAGGAGATCACATATCTACACTTCAAGGTAACTAAATATTGATATGGTCAAATCAAGGGAAAATGTTCTGGGGCATGAGAGAAGAGGGTGGTGGTATGTTTTGGAGCATTCTGGAAATGCATCAGCAGGAAGTGAGAGTGGGGACAAATCATATCCCTTTCAGAATAAAATGTCTGGAAGTCTTTCAGGATATTTAAAATAAAACCGACTCATTAAGCCCTGCTAGAACCTTCATGATCAGAACCCTTTTAAACTTCATCTTAAAGCCTCCAGTCTGATTTTCTAGGCTGCAGACACACTGAACTTCCATCAGCTCCTTCAACACACCAAGCTCACGCCCACACTTTTGCCTTTGGAACAGAGGTCCTCTATGTTCATGATACCGTTTCTACACATCTTTGCTTGATGACTTTCTATTCCTCAGAGAGGCACTCCGTAAATACCCAATCTTACACAGGATTCTCCTTTCCCTGGACCCAGTTTTTCAGAACTCTGTTTTTCTTCATTTTAAAACACTCATTATCTGAAAACATCTTGTTTATTTCCTTATTGCCTATACCTTGTCTCTCCCTTTCTCAGGATGTAAACTCTTTAACCGTGTATTTCACCCTGTATTTCTGGGGTTCAGACAGAGAATAACCCACCATTTGTATAAATATATGTCTCCCAATACCATAGAACTTCACTAACTCCAATCTCTTTCAAAGATGACTTACCAAAGTTCATTTCTGTGTTCTTTCTCTTTAATTATACTTTTTTTTTGTATAGTGAATGTAATGGCCAGTAGAATGTGGGTGGAATCACCAAATGTCACTGCTAAGACTAGCTGATAAAAACACCCACGTAGGAACTTTTTTTCTCATTTGCTTTCTATGAAATCAATGAACAGAACCCCAACAATTAAGAAAAGACATACTTATGATATGAAAAGTGCTTAGACTTCTGAAATACCATGTATAAGGATGGCTGATTAGGTACATCTGCCCTGAATTGAAATAGAAGTAATAAATAGGTATGTGAGTGTGTGTGTATGTGTGTGTGTGTGTGTGTGCATGTGTGTGTTATACTTCTGGGAATCTGTACTTATCTATTAAAGTATTTAGCTTTATTTACCCTAACTAATAAACTTGAAAACTCTCATTATGTAATTATGTGTATTTTTCTAACCTTTCAGGTCCTATACACATTTTCAGCCATAAACTTTCTCCTAAAAGAAAATTTCACTGTCTCCATTTCACCCTGACATCTACCTTCTAGAATTATGCAATGAACAGGATGATGATCCTGGAATTGGCAAAAGATTAGGCAAAACTCAAGATCTATGCCAACCCAGCATTATATAATAGCATTTTATTTACCTTTCAACCTTGGTTTCAGGCTTTACACAAATGCAATAAAATAATACCTAAGTCACCATTCTTTTTTGAAAAGATTAAATAAGATGGTACACATGACTTCTCATGGGATAATTAACATATTTCTTTGTTTTTCTCAATAAATGTTTGTTTTTTCTCTATGCCTATAAAACCCCAAGTACTTATCATAAAAAATTTACTAGATAAAAATTTTCTTGTTTTGTACAACTTACATAACAACCACATCTTTTATTATTAGTTAATAGTAAAATAAAATATTCACAAAGAATATAATGTAAGGAAATGACACTTTATGGCACAAACCAAATCATCTAAGTCATTCATAAATAGTTTGGAATAAACCAGAAAATACTTAAGGAAACACTATTCAAATACCATCTTTCACAGTCTGCTATATGAACAAATTATTTATCCCCTAATAACTACTTAGTGTGTTCTCTCCACATGGGAAATATAGTTCTTTTTTTCCTTTTTAAGAGTAACTTTTAATGTTATTTTTTATTGGTTCTTTTCAGTTATACATGACAGTAGAGTCCATTTTGATATAATTATATAAGCATGGACTATAGTTTATTTGAATTGGGAATATATTTCTAAAGACTCATATTAGATAATCAGATGTTCTGCCTAATCTCTGGCTGAGATAACCGAAAATAAATAGGTGACCAAGGTATACACTAGCCATTCATTACTCCTGTTTTAATCCTGTATTAAGTCAGCTAAGCATAACAATGGTATCTCTGTATATCAGCACTCAGGTCTTAAAGAGTCACTTCTACAGAGTTATGATTTATAACTTTAGAACTTCATCATTAATACATTATATTAAGTTCCAATATGAATAATTTTATAGTAATCAATAATGGTATCTTTCATTCCATTCAAAATTTTACTAAATGCACAGAACGTACATTGTTGTGTAATTCAGAAGTGGTAAAAATATCTCTTGATAAATCATTTGTCTTTTCTAATCATACTACAAGTTATTTTTTTCTTCTTTGCCTTAAATGCAGGACACTCAGAGATAAGTTTTTAATTAATCATAACAGCTTCTCTTAGTCTTGATTTTTCTTTAAAAATATTTTTTTCTCCTATCTTTCATCTTCTTCCTCCTAAACATTGTTTTATTATTTAACTCTTGAATTTTCTTTTTATTTAAAGAGAAAACTGTGGAAGCTACCTAGATGCTCTTCAAGGGATGAATGGATAAAGAAACTGTGGTATATATACACAAATAAATATTACCCAGCATTAAAAGAGAATAAAATTATGGCATTGGCAGGTAAACAGATGAAGTTGGAGAATATCATGCTAAGTGAAGTAAGCCAATTTCAAAAAAACAAAGGCTGAATGTTCTCTCTGATAAGTGGATGCTGATTCATAATGGGGGCAGAATGGAAAAAAGGAGGAACTTTGATGGGGCAAAATGAAAGCAAATGTGGGTAGAGGGGATGGGGGCAAGAAAGATGGTGGAATGAGATGGAAATCATCATCCTATGTACATGTATGACTGTGCATATGTTGCGATGCTACATTGTGTAAAATCAGAGAAATTAAAATGTGCTGCAATTGTGTGCAATGAATCAAAATGCATTCTACTGTCTTATATACCTAATTAAAATAAATAAATTAACTAAGAAAAAGAGTTTCATTCTATATTTACATGTAGCCACAACTGCTTCAAATCCTTTGAGGAGCTTTCTATTTTCTGTGCTTTCTAAAGAGATGACTAGCTGATATAGTAAAAAATACAAAGAAGGAAGTGCTGTTTTGGGGACACAATAGATCATCTTTTCTAACTTTAAAGTAACTTGGTAAAAATTTCAGGTCAGCAAGGCAAGAGGAACAATGCTCCTGGGACCACCAGGGTCTGTGTAGCAGTGCTTTCTAACTCACAGTAGTATGCTCCTATTGCAGTAATGTGAGAGTTCAAAGGAGACCTGGATGAAAATACACAGCTCAATACTCTCACTTCCTTCATTTTACCAATGAGAAAATGGAGTTCAGTTCTGACATAAGGATGGACATATAGATCACTGGGATAGAATGAGAGCAATTAACAAGCAAGGAAATACACCCTTGCTAACAGGGTTCATTGAGTTCAACAAGGGGGGACAAAAAATTCATTGAGGAAAGAACAACTGTAGAGCTACATGTGCAAAACGAATTTGGAGTCCTTTATTACTTCAAAAACAAATATAAAGTTAAAATACATCACAGACCTCAATATGAAGCCAAAACTATAAGCCTTCCCTCAAAAAAATGCAACAGCAAATCTAGCCTCTGGTTAATCAATGCTTTCTTAGATATGACAACAGCCACAAGTGACAAAAAGAAAACTAAATTAGAACTAAACAGAATTAAAAACTTTGTTGTTTTAAAAGATGCTGTCAATAAATGAAAAGACAACTCCAACAAATGGAGAAACTATTTGCAAGCCATCTATCTAAGAAGGGACTTCTATCTAGAGTATATTTTTAAATCTATTGAACTTAACAAAGACACAATTCAATTTAAGAATGCACAAGAGATCTGAGTTAATGTTCCCTCAAAAAGATATACATATGGCAAGCATAGATATAGAGAAAACAACTAGCATTGGCCACTTGGGAAATACAATCAAAATCACAATCAGATACCACCTAATACCCAGTAGGATTATAATAAGAATTTAATAAAAAATAGATAATAATAAATATTGGCAGTGAAACAGAGAAATATGAACCTTTATATACTGCTGATGGAAATATAAGTGATGCAGTCACTTTAGAAAACAAGTCTGATAGTTCCTTAAAAAATTTAAACACAGAGTATACCAGAAAATCTAGGTATATATCCAACAAAACTAAAACCATATGTCTTCACAAAAATGTGTACACAAATATTCATAACAGCATTATTCATCATAACCAAAAATTGAAAACAAGCAAATGTTAATCAACTGATGAATGGATAACCCAAATATAGTATATTCAAACATTAAAATATTTTATCAATAAAAAGAATAAAGTAAAGATACATGCTCCAGTATGGATGACATTATCCTAAGTGAAAGGAGTCAGTTACAAAGGACCACACACTAAATGATTCTTCTTTTATTAAACATCCAGAAAATACCATTAGATCAGTTGTTATTTATAATGCTGAAGGAAGGAAATTGAGGAAAATGGGGAGGGCCTGTTAAAGGGCTCAGTTTTCTTCTTTTAGTGATAAAAACAGATTTAGTTGATGATTACATATACTAAAATATGTTGAATTGTATACTTTGGGTAGATACTGAATTCATTTACCATGTATCACCTATTTATCTACACCAACATATATATAGTAAATGGAGACCAAGAGAAATGATGTGACTTCACCCAAAGAAGGATGGCAGTTCTCTGAATTCCTGATCCAGTGGTCTTTCAAATGTGTCATATTAGCTTTTCTCTGTTCCTTTAAAATCTCTTTTTAGTAGTTTTAATGAGGCAATAACCTAAATCATTAAAACCCTTTCTCTTTACTACACATTGATCAATTTTAACCATTCAGAGATTTCATGTATTCATCTGTCTAATGATAATTACCTGCCTTACCTACCTCATAGAGATATCAGAATTCACAAAAGAGGAGAAAGTAATTTGAAAAGTATAAGGTTTTTTAAAATACTTCAAATTTTCTTCTGGTAGCACCTTTAAGACATGAACACCTTAAAAGGAAGCTACTTTCTCCTACATAACTATAAAAAGATATTTATTATAAGGACTTTGAACTCATGTATAAAACAAAGAATTTTATGTCCCCTAAATATGTAATATCTTTACACAAAAAAATCTCATACTATTTATGATAGCTACTTTTATTGTATCATTCTGACAGGCCTGTAAGTATCCAGACATTGATCATACATGATTATGGGTATGTCTGAAAGGATTTTCCTGAATGAGATTAGCACTGGATTTGGAAGACTGAACAAGTATAATGTTCTCCCTAATATGGGTGAGCCTCATCCAATCAGTGGAAGATCTGAATAGGACATAAAGATTCAGTAAGACAGAACTCATCCTGTCTAATGGGCCTAATATTAGCTCTTTCCTACCTTTAGAGTTGGACTGAAATAATATCTCTTTCTTAGACTAGAGCCTGCCAATATGCAACCTACAAGTACACCATCCACTCTCCTGGGTTGTCACCTTCCTGACTGCACACCATGGAACTTGTCAGTCTGTATAACCATGTGAGTTGATTCCTTATATTCTCTTATAATCTCTCCTTCTTTCCCCCCATCTATCTCTGTTTCTTAATCCCACTCCAAAACATTTCTTTCTTATATTGTTCCTCTGGAGAACCGTAGTACAGGTTTTGGTACCAAGAATGGTTCTAGGGAATGAATGTTAAGGGTGATTTTTCTCAATTGGATCTGGTTTTTCTGGAATAGTTCCCTACAATCAGTAGTAAAGAAAGCACTGTTCGTCCATGGTGTAATCCAGCTATAGAGATGTGCAACATATCACCAATGGTTACTATTAATCAATCAACTATAAAAAGCAAGGATCTGGATGACAATATGAGGCTTTAAAACATTTTTGACAAATTAATGAATATAAGAAAATTATCAGGTTGCTACTAGTTTTGTTGAAAAAAGAGGAAAGAAAAACAGGAGTCCAGAATTCAAAATCATAGGCTTCATAGATGGTTTGAAAAATTTTGTGTGTTCTAACTCTAACTGGAGACCCTTACCTCTTAAAGACACAGGACTGACATTGCTGAACATCAAACTCAGATTCAATCCTATGCCTAACTGAATTGCAATACAAGTTGAACTCTCAGCCTCACAAGATGTGTACCATTAGCATATGGGCATTGCTGGGGAAGAAATGGCATCCTGGAAGTTTGAATGGGGATATGTGGGAAGAACCTGATGAAATTGAGCCAGTAAATTCTGATGAGTCATCTTTGTTATTGGGAGCAGACTCTCTACTTCCATCTGAAGAGATTAACCTTGCATTTCTTGAGGAAAATGTAATGGCCTCCTCTAAGGCAGTTGCTGTGTAAGGCACTACTGAGTCTCCTCAAGATCTACTTCCACGGTTTCTTTTTGCTTCTAGAACTATAAAAGAACTCAAGTCCCAGCAGCATCTAAAAGTAAGGTACAAAATGTGACCCAAAAGGAAGTGGGCTATAGTCCCCCAAATATTTGAGTTTCTATCTTATATAGACTTAAATCCAAGGAATGTGTATGGAAGTGGATAATAAATTATGGGGCAACAGCAGAAATGACATACAGTTGGATCAAGCTAAATTTATTGATAGGGCTCACTACACAGAGATTCTACATTTAATCTGGGTTGGGGAGTTAGAAAGGGCTTTAACATTTTGATTGATTTAAACATGTGTCAATAGGTGACCCACAGTGACTGAATTAGAAAGGTCATATCTGCCTTGGTTCAATGTAGAGGAAGGGATTCAAATACTGAGGAATATGAGAGTGTTAGAATTGATTTGCCATTTAAAACTTATTCCCCCACAGTGAGAATGTATAGAAGACATAATTTTCACCAATTCTGTGAGAAATACATTTGTGAGAAGAATTCCATCCTCCTCAAAGAGCTCTATTATTGCTCTTATCTATAGACCAGAACTTAAAGTGTCAACTACAGTAACTGAATTGATAAACCTAAATGAAACATGAGTAATTGGATCCCATTATGGCAGAGGCCAAAAGGCAGAACTCAACCACCAAAAACAATGTGGGTATGGTGACCATAATGGACAGTAGAACCAAAGAAGCAATCAGTCATCACCTAGTTGGGCTTATGATAATCAACTGTCATTCTCCAATAGGTCTACTCGGATAGACCTATTGTGTTAGCTAGTTGATCAATGTACTCCTAAAGTAAAATATGTATATTACCTACTAAATTCTCATTTGATCTATATAAGGAGTAAAGTTCTAGGTTAAGTAAATGAAATAACTTGAATCATAAAAGCAGAAAAGTATAGACTCTTGATCAATTCTCAGACTTAAGATAGTTTACTGACCTAGAACTCCTTGAATGAAGGGGAGTTCAGTTCCCTTTGAAGGAGTACTCCCACATAATGCTAAAAATTTATACTCTTATTCTTTATCTTTGTCTCTTCCAAGGGGTCTGATAGCCGTTTACCAGAATAAGTATGCATTGGGAATGAGGCATAGAAACCCTAATTCTTTCAGACTCAAAATAACACTGTGGCCTGCTAGACAGAACAGAGGCTCACAGAGATCAGGTGAGCAATAGATCTTTAGTTCAGCCCATTTTGCAGTGGGCTTAGAGGGTCCATGAATCTGTCCTCTGGTTATTTCCCCAGCTCTGGAATGCATAATTGGATTAGACATACCCAGCTACTGACAGACTCCCACATTTATTCCTTGACCTCTGGTGTGAGGATTAATATGGTGGAAAAGGACAAGTAGAAGCTGACAGAATTACCTCTACCTAGGAAAATATTAAACCAAAAATAATACTGCATTTCTGAAGGAGATGCAGAGATTAGAGCCACCATCAAGGACATGAAAGATTCAGAATTGGTGATTCCAATCACATCACCATTCAGCTTGTCTATTTTGCCTGTGCAGAAAACAAACAAATCTTGGAGAATGACAGTGGATTATCATAAGCCCAACCAGGTGATGACTCCAATTGTTGCTGCTGTACTAGTTGTGGCTTCATTACTTAAGAAAACTGACATATCCCTTATTACCTGGTAGGCAGCTATTAATCAAACAAATAACTTTTTCTCCTTACTGGTCAGTAAGGACTAGCAGAAACTATCTGCTATCAGCTAGCAAGGCTAGCAATATACTTTGTCCTGTGCCAGGGATATACCAATTCTTTAGCTGATAGAATTTTTTTTTTTTTTTTTTGGCAGTGGGGATACTGGCGATTGAACTCAGGGGCACTTGGCTATTGAGACACATCCCCAGCCTTATTTTGTATTTTATTTAGAGACAAGGTCTAACTGAGTTGCTTAGTACCTTGCTTTTTCTGAGGCTGGCTTTGAACTCACGATCCTCCTGCCTCAGCCTCTTTAGCCTCTGGGACCACAGGTGTTCACCACTGCACCCAGCTTGCATATCTTGAATACCTTTTCTTTCAAAAGATATCACACTGGTCCATTATGCTGATGGCATTATGCTGATACGTTTTAGTGAGCAAGAAGTTGCAACTACTAAGTAAATCTAACAGATTCAGTGAAATTTCTAGGGGTCTATTGTTGTGGGGCATGTTGAGCTAACTCTTCTAAGTGGAAGTATAAGTTGTTGCATCCACCCCTCCTACAAGCAAAAAGGAGGCACAATGCCTAGTTGGCTTATTTAAAGGCAACATATTCCTCATTTGACCTTGTTACTCTGGTCCATTTACCGAGTGACCTGAAAATCTGCTAGTTTTGAATAAGGCCCAGAATAAGAAGGAGGTAACAGGTCCAGGCCACCACACAAGCTGTTCTGATGTTTGAGCCATATGACCTAGCAGATCCAATGGTGTTTAAAGTGTTAGTGGCATATAAGGATACTGTTTAGAGCCTTTGGCAGACCCCTATAAATGAATCATAGTATATTCCCTGAGGATTTTGGAGTAAAGCTTTGCACCCTCTGCAGATAAC
Source organism: Marmota monax (assembly GCF_021218885.2). Classification (NCBI taxonomy): domain Eukaryota; kingdom Metazoa; phylum Chordata; class Mammalia; order Rodentia; family Sciuridae; genus Marmota; species Marmota monax. Next base: position 24,823,627 of record NW_026692781.1, read on the forward strand.
TATTCTTTCAAGAAATAGCTGTTGGCTTGCTTAGTACATTCTGAATACTTAACCATGGGCCACTATATTACTATAAAACCTGAGCTTCCCATCATGAATTGGGTATTATCTTTCCTACCAAATCATACATTTGGATGGACACAATAGTACTCTATTATCAAATGGAAGTGCTTATGTGAAATTAGGCCTTGAAGGCACATACACATTACACAAAGAATAGGTACCTAAATGCCATGGTAACCACTCCTGTTTCACTACCTTCTCTAGCTTAGCCTTAACCTATGGCCTCATGGGATGCTCCCTATCATAAGCTGACAGAGAGTAAGAAGACAAGAACTCAGATAGAACATGGTTAGAAAATTGGTGACAAGGAAATTTGGGATATGGATGAAATTCTTTCAATAGTCAAAAAGATGAAGTTATTTGTGTTCCATATGAATGCCCACAAAAGGGTGATTTTAATAATTGAATGGCTTGAATAATCTGTTCTGTAGATATTAGTCAGCCTCTTTCTCCAGAGCTGTTATTGCTTGATGGGCTCATAAACAAAGTGACCATGAAGGCAGGAAGTAATGCTATGCCTGACAAGAGTAGCAAAAATTCTCACTCACCAAGATCAGTCTGGTTACATCCATTGCTGAGTTCCTAATCAATCAACACCAGAGACCAACACTGCATCCCCAATATGGTATTATTCCCTGGGGTGGTCAGCTAGCTACCTGGTGGCAGATTGATTATATTGGACTGGTTTATTCGTGAAAGAAGCAACATTTGTTCTTATTAGAATAGAGATGCTGAATCTTGATTTGCTTTCTTGTATGTGATATTTGTCCTAATGCTAATTACTGTCTATGGACTCCTTTATCTACAGTCATGGTGTCCCTCACAAGATTTCTTCTGACCATGGAATTCACTTTGTAGCAGAAGTATGGCAACAGTACAATGTTCATGAGATTCATGGGATTCACTAGTCCTACCATGTTCCCCGCTACCCTAGAGCAGCTGTCATAATAGAAGTGTGAGAGGGCCTTCTGAAGACTCAGTTACAGTGCCAGCTTGGTGACAATAATTTTCAGGGTTGGGTCAAGGTTCTCTAGAAGGATCTATGTGCTTTGATTCAGCATCTGGAGCTGACTGTCCCATAGCTAGGATTCAAAAGGTGAGAATAGAAGGGGCAAACCCACTCTTATCTCTAGTGACTCATTAAAAAACTTTGCTTACTATATTTGTGATTTTATCCTCTGCTAGCCTAGAGGTCTTCTAAAATGAAGAACGATTGCACTAAGACACATCAATGGCTCCATTTAATAGGAAGTTATGACTTTTGCTTGGCCTCTTTGATCTCTTCATGACTCTGAATCAACAGATAAAGAAGGGAATTACTGTGCTCACTGGGGTTATTGATCCTGGCTATCAAGGGGAAATTGGACTTCTCCACAATGCAGAAATACAGAAGATACCCCAGGGAATCTCTTAGTGTTACCATGTTCTGAGTTCATAGTTGATGAAATACTACAACAACCAATCTAAACAGAAGGAGAGATGATGGAGATCCTTAAAGGATGAAGGTCTGCCTCCCCTCATCAGATAAGAAACCATAACCAGTGAGGTGTATGCTGCAAGTAAAGGAATTATAAAGGAATAAGGTAGCTGTAAATCCCAACCATAACCACATGATCACAGAAACAAGACTATGAGGATAATGAATATTTCCTCGTGTTCTTATTTAGACTAGAAGTACACCATCAGTTCTCCTTGGTCTCCAGCAGATCGTAGATCCTGCAGATCGTAGGATTTTTCAGTGTTCCTAATTGCATGAGTAAACTTCATCATAATAAAGGTCTTTATCTATCTATTATGTTTATCTGAGGAAGCTTAACTAATACATTGATACATTGATCAATGTAGGGCTTCTTTTTTTTTTCTCTATTCCTTCCCACAAGTTTGAGCATCCAATATTGAGGTAATATAAATAGTTCTGTTGTATTTTTTCACCCATATCAACATGCTTTTGAAGGACAATCATACTTGATTAAAATTCAACTACACACTGTTATCAAATATATTATTTTATTTTTTGTCATAACTAGTAATTTTGCATTTATATTTGAAAGTCCAAAGTTCCAAATTTATGCAAATATCTGTTTATTACAGAAATACATCATAATTTGTGCTACCATGAAGCTGATATTAATTTCATTTTTATTTTTGCCTTTTTCCCAATTCTTATGTACTTCTTCCAGATATACATCTCTTAATATCTGTTGATTATAAACCCTTATGGCTAGTTGGGACCCAATATTACTTTTATTGCCCAGATAAAACAATTTTGATTCTAGAAAACTCATTTTAGGATCAGCTTAGAGAACAGAGAAAACATGCTATGTCAAAGATCTTCAAAAGACTGCAATGAACTAAAAAAAAAAAAAAAAAAGACTGTGATAAACAATCCTTAGAAGATCATCTGTCCCAAGTGCAGTGTCCTAATTTCTTATGTTTCATTTACAGTTTAGTGACAAAAGGATGAATGGATCCACTCCTGATTAATGTTATTTTGCAATAGGGGGCTAGGAAAATTGGATTTTTATATTTATCATTTATTTTCTTTCTTTCTTTTTTAAAAATTATAATAAGCATTTAGACCTTCCTTAGCATTGATTTTTCAATTGGGCATTGCATATAATTTTGCAATTTTGTTCAATCACTTATTAGATATTATATATCCTATTTGTAAGAGGAAATGTCAGGAATAGACTGATGTGGGCTGCAGAGGACAGTTCACTGATTTGTTGTTTAGATGAGCCAACACATACAATATATTACCATTTGGAAGTAAACCACTGAAGACCAGTGATAATTTTTACCCAATTTAATACACCTTTGGGAGGACAGTTTCTCAGTAAACAAAGCTTATGCTTCAGAAAGCTATTTATTATGAACACTCTGGATTCAGACAATGGAAAATGTTTTCAGTACACATACTGTCTAGTCTCTTGGAGTTAACCAAGAAATCTGTCTAACTCAGACTTAAAATACAGGTCTCAGTAATTTTGTTTTAAGATTGCAAACATTAGGACAGCACCCTCAAATCAATAACTGGATATACAGTCATAATGCAGATATTTTATTGAAGAATAATCTAATACTTTTACAAAAACAAATTAAACCTAAATGTTCTTGAACATTCTGCAAAGAAAATAAGAAGTGTATACCTAGTGGAAAAGAGCCTCGGGCATCATAAACAATGTGAGCCTGTTAGTAGTAAATTTTATAACACACTGGCACTTATAGTCTTTGTTTTATACTTCACTAAAAATGTAATTCTACACTAAACATGTAACATATATTAGATATGTTATATATATACGTGTGTGTGTGTATACACACACACATACGCAAGTCTGTGTATAAATATGATGTACAACACACACACACACACACACACACTTATTCAATTAAGTGCTTGAGAAGGCCTTGAGTAGTAGTTCAGTGTTCAGTAGTAGTTCAGTAGTTCAGCAGAGTCAGCCTGACTGGTTTAAATCACAGCTATTCCACCTACTACACCTACTACAAAGTTTTCTTTGTAAAATGGGATTTACCAGTATATTGAGCTTCATGTTTGGTGTGATGATTAAATGACTTCATACATTTATACATTTGAGATCGTGTCTGACACACAAAAACATGTTTTTGAAAGTTCTGTCATATTTTGACAACAAGTACATTGAGATTCACGTTTGTTGAATTTGTCCTTTGTTCTGCAGTCATGTAGTATTTCATTATTTTGATATAAAATGGAAATTGCACGATTGATAATGTATAGCCTAATAAGTACTATAAAAATGTAAAAACTTATTAAAGCTCAAAATCCTTTGTTCCTGGGATGGAGTTATAGCTCAGTGTTACCTTGCTGGTGTGAGGCCCTGAATATCATGAAGCTGATATTAATTTCATTTTTATAAATAAATAATAATAAATAAATATAAATATAAATAAATAATAAATAAATATAAATATAAATAAATAATAAATAAATAAATAATCAACTAGAATATTGTGTTCATCTACAACCAAAAGTATTTTTTTAAAATTTTTTGTTTGTTTGTTTTTATAGTCTTCAGCACTCTGTATTAGATCTAGGTTTGCAGCTGTCATACCCTAATTAAGTTTCATTAATTGCTCTGTGATAGCTAGCCCAGTTGAGGCATGGAAGCAGAAAAGTTAAAAGATTATCTAGAATTTATGTGAAAAATCCAATTCCTTTTTTTTTAAAGAGAGAGAGAGAGAGAATTTTAATATTTATTTTTTTAGTTTTCGGCAGACACAACATCTTTGTTTGTGTATGGTGCCAGGCGAACGCGCTACCGCTTGAGCCACACCCCCAGCCCAAAAATCCAATTCCTTTTAAAGTAGGATAAAAGAGGACCCAAAGTTTTAAAGACTGTGGCTTATTTTCAAATTTCAATTTTAGGTTTTAAGTAACTTTTCATAAAGCACAATTCTCCTTTTCAGAGAGTGGGGTAGTTGTTGGTCATTGCTAATTGACCATTGTGTATCTGAAGTGTCATTAATTTATCTCTTAAGTAACCTCTGAAGCTTTCAGCTTCAGTTGGCAGATATGAGTACTGGCAGCGACTGCAGAGACACACGTGCCACAGATGTGCATTTGTTGACATGGGTGTTGTTTAATGCCTAGTATGAACCGCTGTACAGACCATGCCAGAAATACTAGTCCCACGTAGCTATAATTGGACTTCTAACTTTTATCTCATTGCATGAAATTCAGGGAACCACAGGCTATTTTTGTGTTTATTAAGATAGGTGGAGGAGAGATATATAAAAGAAATAAATAACAAAATAAAACTCAAACTTTTAGATGTAGCTTTGTAAAAAAAATAGTAATTTTCTCTTCTGACTATGGGAGTGGAAAATGTAGAAATCAAATTCTCTCTCTCAATTTTTTTCTGGGAAAATGAAAGCATGGAAGGAAAGAGAGATGCATTTACTTTTTAGTCTCCACTCCTCTCCACAAGCAGCAAACATGATGGCAAACTTCAGAGATGACAGCATTTTTTCTCATGGTGGGGTAAGAGGCAATTGGAGAGAAGGAGCATCCCAGCCATGCTTTCCTTGCCTAATTAGGAAACCACTGGAATTGAAAAGGGCTTTTCAAAGGCTACATAAACATCCAGCATAAGCCTTGGATTTTCTAGACTGGACTTTTGCTATATTCTTTTTCATCATCTCCACTAGTAAATTCATATTAGAAGCAGCCCCAATATTGGTTTACCACATTTACAATTCTGAGGCCAAAAAGCAAAGAAAATTAACAAAAAGGAAACCCTGTTTTGCATGCACTCCTGATTCACTAACATTTTATGATTAATCAGCATCCTCTTCTTTGACTACACCATGTATAACCCATCTGATCTTTTCATTAAGTAGAAAATAATCACAAACTTTTCACTTGCAACATGGTCTTTCTGTTCAATTCTCAACCAGTAGTAGTTTAAAAAGAAATCATTTTCAGCATTTTCTTCAGAGGTATCTTAATTTTCTCTATCAAACTCACAATCTAAATGCACTAAAATCAGCAGGACCTAATGTCTAATTTACTTATATGTATGGTGAATTCTAGTGCCAAGGATCATCCACGGCCATTGCCCCGCTTCAAATATTCATGAGTCTCCACAGTCCAAATGCATTAAAGGTGGGAATGATGCCAACAGTGCACACTCTTCCTAGTGACAAGGAGCCTTCTCAGATCAAAGGAGCAAGATGTTAAAGACTTCAAACTAAACTGTCTCTGTAAGAGACACTCACAAAAGAAATGCCAGATACTGCACTCTTTCCCTTAAGAAAAGTGAGAGAAAAAAAAAAATAGACGCTTACTGTCTTGTGAACTTCTTTTATTTCCTCTACCTTGCTTCTCTCCTTTCTTACCACTGCAGTTGATCACAAGGATGTTATACACTTGTGGAATAGAACTACACTACTGGAAAACATTATTAATGCTTTCAGAGTCAAAATTAATGATTGCTGCAAAATTAATAGCATTTAAGCCAATATGATTTTGCTAATGGAATTTGAGTGGCATGTGAGAATATTACAAAAGCAAAGTTAAAGCAAGGATAAAGAACTATAAAAGATGCATAGAAAGCAAATACACATACTCATTTAAGTTGTTCCTTTATATCATTTGTCATCCGGCTGCATCTGCTCTTACACCTGTGCCCCCTGCCTTGATCTCTTCTGATGCCCTGGAAATATTAGGCACACCGCCAATTTCAGACCCAGCCATTTCTGTGATCAGACTCAGCTATCAGCTTGCTTTTAAAAATATATTAAATCAAGTATCAACCCCAGGGCTCTGAACTACTTCTGACTGACAGGACCAATAGAAAGTTCCAGGCTAATTACTTCTAAGAAATAGTTCCCAGTACAAAGAGTTAACTACTGACCTACTTTAGACTTACAGAGATAATTTATCAGGTAAGATAATTAAAGGAATATAAAGCTGTTTCTAAAATGAACCTAGTATCTGGAATATTTGTTGAAATCATAACTTAGTATTCCCAGTGCTATCAGATAGGATTTTACTATTTTACAATGAACCAATGTTATTATGTTTGTCTTATTTATAAGACATTCTATTGCTTTATAAATTTAGTTGGAAGGATGTATTTGAGAATCTCTTTGATGTATACATGCATTAGTGTTGACTCATTTCAGGCTAGATAGAAGGAGAAGCAATTTTTCAAGTCCTTCCTTTTTCCTTCCCTTAACCCCTTCCTCAGAAAACAGTCATGCACATCCTTTACACAGGTGTTTCAATTGCTTTTGAAGTCTGTCTTAAATAAAGGATGCTCTGGTATTTCATATGGTGGTATCTTGCTGAATTTTAACTCTCTTTTGGAAACTTGATTTTTTTTCAACATTTAGGTAAATATCTATAACTAAAGAGTTTTTTTGTAATAGTCTGTTGTCTTTCCTCTTAGGAAAACCTGAACATTTTCTGATTTGTATAAGCCTTGATCTTCCCATAGGAAGAAAAAGGCAAGAGAGAACCTTGCAATGAAATCGCCAGACAAAAAACTGGGTCTTAGATTAGATTATAAGCCATCTGTTTTCTCAAAATAAAAGCATTAAATGTTAGGTCACTAGTATCCTGGTTTATCAATGCAAACCCCTAATTATTATTTTTTTCTTCTTCTTCAACTTTCTTTCTCCCCTTTGTGATTATTTCATTTCTTCTCACTCTCCAGTGTGCCTTGCTCCTAAATTCAAAAACTCATCTAACTAGGAAGGCTGATCAGATGACAGCAAACTGGCTTTTTAATTCTAACAAATATTTATCTTCACTCCGGAAGTACTTGGGTAATTCTGAGTAACCAGACTTAGCTCTTGTGGCAAAATGTAAAATATTAATTTCTTACCCCAGGGTTAAAGAAAGATCAAGAATTATTTTTTTTCACCTTTGTATATGCATTGTAGACATGATAACAGTATTATTACTATTTCTTTATATCTCATTATTACTTGTTTATGTAGGATAGAAGAAATTTATTTGCATAAAATCATAGTTAAGTTGATATCAAAGATAAGATAAAACAAAACACTGAGTTTCATTCTCTGTGGCCAGATGGCGTATGTAGTATTTTATGTTTGCAAGAGAATCTGCTGTGGTCTCATTCAAAATCAACAGTGTATTTGAGCCCAAGGAAGTTCTATTGATTAGTACTGTAAGTCAGATCACCCTCGTATCACTTCCTATCTTACTTTATAGCCTCTTTCATTCCATGCTTATTTAAATTCATTTATTGTTTTATTCCTATGTCCTTCAGCTGTTTCTAATCTGCCCTTCATGGTCATAACTAAATATAATATGCTAACATACAAAGATATTTATGTAAATGAAAATCAATGCACTCATCACCTCAGCACTGTTCTTTATTGCTTACATTGGATATTTTAAATACATTTTATTTAAATGCTAACAACTTTTCATTCTTGCCTGGGAAGTACAATGACCTTGTTGGCTCCCTGCCCCTGCAGCCCTCTAATCTTCACAGCTATGGTCACTTAGCCCCCATCTGGAGGTTCAAATTTACTCCAATTTTTAGAACTAATCTTGTCCCTAGGCTGGGGACATGCAAGATATCCTAGCCAAAAGCTAACTGACTTAGCAACCAGTGAGCCTTGCTGCTGGTTTCATTTTTACCTTGTAACTGACTTCCCAGATTTAGGCTATGCATCTCCCTACCTCTGACCAAGACTTGGCTTTCTATACCACTTCCACTAAATGAATATCTACCTAGTCTTTCCAGTTTCAGTCTCTGATTTGCTTTCCTGTTGGGTACCTAATTCCTCCATGACTGAGGTCTGTCTTGTTCTTCTCATTTACCATTGTTTATCACTAGGCTGCTTTTTCTGAACTCCAGTTGCCATAGTTGGGCCCTATAGTCAACTGTTGAACTTTTCTGATGCTACTAGCTTAGTCCATATCTCCATGAACTACCTTCATACCTTAGATCTGAACTTTTGCAAGATATCAGAAACGACTCTCTGCTTGCTTGGATGGTTTTCCACTGCCTGCAGTAAGCATCTCTCTAATCACTGGCTCTAATCTGCAGGTCCTGAGTGTTACTGTGAATACACTGCCTGCAATCTGGCCATGTCACTATTCCAGCCACCACAGGAAAGAAATACTCTTTTAATTGTATCTTTGGGTGAATTGTCAAGCTAACACCTTCTGGTTACTTTCAACTTATATTTCATCTTGGCCCCATCATTTAGACAACTCAAGACCTGTTCTATTCTTCGAACAGCAAAATAATAATAGAATATACTTACTACGATTATTTGAAGAAAGCCAAGAAAAAAATGTGTAAAAATAATGAAACACATGGTAAGAAATCAATAACTTTTAGCTGATATTGTAATCTCATGTCTTAAATCTTTGTACTTAGAAAGTGGAAACGATCATTAAAATGATGAGAAAAGAGAAGAATGGAAGAAATTCTTTAGGCAATGACTAACTTATATTTGTGTTTTTAAAGCAAAATAGTTTACAGCAAGAAAGTTAACAGCTTGAAATTTGATGTGGAACTCCTGATGCTGTCAGAGATTCTTTGGATTAGTCATTTATTTTAGAGCAGTGTTTCTATAATCATTTGAGAAGTTTTAGAAAAATAACATTTTAAGTTGATATCTGAAATTCTGAGTCATTAAGTTTGAGGTAGCATTAAAGAATTGGTATGTTTAAAAAATTCCTAAAGAAATTTTTATGATCTGTTACATTTTGGAACCATGAACCCACCGACCACATGATGCTCAGGATGTTCTGCAGTAAATGTACATCTGTCCATGGCAATATTATCATGCAGTGAATGTTGACTCTGACTCCACTCCTACCTGCCCATTGGCGAGAAGTGTCAACAGAAAGGGAAATGCTACCATTATCTGCTTTCATCAATAGAAGGTTGTAACACCTGGCTATTTATTACATGGCAGTGCTTACCTACAAGTACCCCAGTTTATTCAGATGGAATCTTCATATTACTTTGCATTAAAAATGTAACTTGATTGTTTCCCTCTTGTCCAAATTACCTTGCCTTCATTTTTGTTGTTGTTGTTGTTTTCATTTCCCTTAGATAAATTTCTCCTTCCGCTCACAAAAGTTTGATTAAATGCCTGTTAACTGCTCTAGGAAAATACATATTGACAAAACAAGAGCAACCAACTGTTTTGTATGAACATTGTGGGATGTAAGTAAGAGAGTGTGTGGGAGCGGGTTGGAGGGGGTAAAGAGGAGGAGATGAAAGAGAGACTAACTCTCTCTTTTCACTATGAAGACACAAAACACTCACTCTCATTTTTTGGTCGTTCTATTTGCTATAAGATCAGGCCAGGGCCAATACACCTGGATGTTACAGAAAGCTAAAATTTTGACACCCACTCAAAATAATGAATATTATTGATTATATGTTCTCCATATCATTATAAGGGAAGCTAAGTATTACTTGGAGGAAAAGAGAAGTTGATCCTACAGAGAAGGCCAGTGGTCATTTTTTATTAAGTGTCTTCCCAATTCAGTTATGAATGTGCACCTGCACATTCCCTAAATCAAATATCTGTGGTTATCAGACCTTACCATCTCAGAAATCATATTAGCACTGCTGTGGTCAGAGTGTGTGTTGTCAGTGAACATGCTGAATCCTCCTCCCTCGAAGGCCCGGGTGTCAGGAGGTAGAATCTTTGGTGAACCTTCATGTTAGTACCTTTATTGAAGGCCCAGAGTCATCTTGTGCTTCTTCCACCTTGGTAGGTACAGTGAGAAGAAGGCTGTCTATAAGAAAATGGGTCCTCACCAACTTTTGCTTGAAGCGTTAATTTTGGAATTATCAGTCTCTAGAATGGTGTGAAATTAGTTTCTGTTTCTCGGCTATTTTATTATAGCAACTTGGTCAGAGTTAGACAGCAATCTGACATTGTTTCTCGATGGTGTTTCCTGAGAGATATTCCTGTAAATATGATTTTACCTATTATATCTTAACATTGCCAAACGTTAGAAGGGGGAATCAGTGATATTTTAGTGTGCCTTATCAGATAATGCCCTGGATAGCTTCCCAGCTGGCCTACCTCTTAATTCAGTTCCAGAAATTCCTTGCTACTATTTTACCCTCACTTTTACCCTCCTCAGGAACCCAAAAGAAAAGAAAATACCAACAATGTCTCCATTTGGGGAATAGTTTATGGAATAAAAAAATAATAATTGCTATCATTATTTTGTTTAAGACTGAAAACAGCATCTTACCAGACATCCTCAGCATCCTCATCACATTCTGCGCCAAACTGGCAAATATCACAGGTAGATGTCTCCTTCTGACTGGTTTCTCCAGAGCCCTCATGGACTGTAGGACAGAAAAAAAGTAAACAAAGGAAATGCAGATAAGTGTGCATACAATCAACAATGTTGACACAGTTCTCTGATAAAGCTGTTAATTTCCAATGGACCTGTCTGCTACCAGGGCTTTATAGGAACATCATTCTCAACCGTTTTCTTCCCCTTTAAGGGTAACTCTAGCAACGCTTTGCTACCGATTGGAATGTAGTCAACACTTCTTCTGAAAAGCAAAATAAAGTAACTAAAAAGTATGTTTACTGGATTTATAAAAATTGCTCAGCTAGCAAATAGAATATATGAAAGAGCTATTTAATGAAAAAGGATTTAGACTGTTATCTCTGTAGAAGAAAAATCTAGCGTCTAGTTTATGAAAACTACTGAGTTATCTCTTATTGCTAAATTATAGACATTTTTCATTCAAAGGTTTTCATGTATAATTTTTAAAATATTATATAGGTAGTCATGTCTTATTAGATATGTCCACTTTCCCCTCCTCAAACTGCTAAGTACTTGTGGGGAAAATATGTTGATTATAAGTCTTTAGAAAACAGCTCTCGTTTTACTGTCATTTCTTGAATCTTACATAAAAATTGGACAGGGCAAATCATAGTGATTTACTCTTAGAGTTTTGGACATAAATTTTATTTAAAATATATATATTTAGTCACTGGTGATGATCATTTATACTGGCCCTTGCCATCCCCAGAATTACAGGTATAAAAATAGGCAAAATGTAACCTAATTACAAAATGCACCTTTCAAAAATCATGACAGGATGATATCAACTGATAAAAAATTTCTAGTATTTTAAATAGGGAGGAATAAGCTGGACTTTTGAGGTGACAGACTATTGTTTACCAATTAAAAGACATGTTATTAAAAGAAAAAGTAGCTTTACTTGCAAGTGAAAAATCGCAACTATCTAACTACTACAAAGATAATCAGATTTCATGGACAGATTGCATGCTTTAAAACATATGTTTAAAATCTAAGAGGGCTTTAAAAAGTGCACTTCTGCAAAGATCACATATCTTCAAGAAAAAAAAAATATGAGAAATTCCTGTCTTTATGAAATAATTTAAAATATGCACCCTGAGCTTGTCAAATTCAATGTTATTTTTACACTTCATTTTTTCATTTCTTTTTTGTTTATTAACAGGATTTTTAATATTTATAAAAACAAAGAACTGCACTTCTTAATTTTAATTTATTACCATGCAGATGACTGATTTGTTATACCAAAATAAATAAATAAAAATAAATAAATAAATAAGACACAAATCTCAAGGAGAGATTTCTGTTTTGTAGCTCTTTCAGGAGAGGTGGGAAGAATTATTGTCTTCTAAAACAATATATTTTTTGTGTGCCTGAGGATCTGAAGTTATATTGCTTTAGTTTCTCTGTGCTTGACAACCCCTTAATTTGTGTTAAAATTACAAATTTAATAGGTCAACTATAATTGCAAAAATATTGATGGCATAATTTTGAATTTGGGCGACTTTAAAAAAAAGTGTTTTTCCCCCCAAAGAAGAAAGGATTTTAGACTCTGATAGAACAGAGAACAATTGTCTTATTATCCACTCTATTACTCTAATACAGGGAAGACCATTAGAGTGGACCATTGGGATAAGAAGGAAGCTGAGGCCGTACCTCAGGGGAGCCTGAACAGCTGAGGCTGGATTCTTTATTACTTTCTTATTATTAATGCAACACAGAAGCTGCTAATGGGAGAGAGCTTTTTAGTGTTAGCAAGATTAGCAACTTCCAGGTTAAAACTTCCCATCACTCAGGAAACACTAACGCAATGGGAAGGTCCTTAATGACCAGCGAGGGCTGCTTAGAGCAGTCCCATTTTGTTTAGCGCTGAGATCCTTGGTTCGAGATCTACTGGAAGTAATCCAGGGATGAATTTTGCTAACTCAGGAGGGCTAATAATAATATTTCTACCCAAAGTCACATTACATTTCTATAAAAGGGCAGTTATTGGAAGAACAGGGATGTTTAGAAATTTTCTCGTGAGGAGAAGTAAATCCAGAGGAAGCTATAGCAATAGCCCCATCAATAAATATTTTGGGAATTAAATGTCTTTATATGAAGTCATCCTCAATGAAAACTATAGTAAAATCTTTCCATATTACCTGAAGCACAGATTTTCATGTTTATAAAGCACAAGCAATTAAAAAAGTGCCCAGCTTTCATTTAATCTTGTGGACCAATGGTTATTAGAACTGGAGCTAAGAGTTCTGGCAGATTTATTTATTTATTTATTTATTTATTTATTTATTTATTTATTTAACATAAATGTCTTGTAATATTCTTGGAAATACTGAATTAACTGAAATACTGAAGTTTGGGACTTGGATATGCACATTCTAAAAAGCGGACAGTCCCTTAGTGATAATCTGTGTCTTAAACAATACCAACAAGACTCCATTCGTTCCAAGCCTTCTCCTCATGTTGTCCAGCACAGGGTTTCTAACACTACAAAAGTCCCAGGAAGCATCTGAGGTTTTGTTAAAGGGAGATTCTGCTTCAGTAGGTAAGAGGAGCTGCTTGAGGTTCTCCGTTTCTTACATGCCCCCAGATACTGCTGCTACTGTGGCTGGTCCACAGATTACATTTTGAGTTGAAAAAACAGCATTGTGTTTTTCAAACCATAATTCACAATCTATTAGTGGGTAGTGAAACTTATGTATCACAATCCACATTTTTGTAGCTACAAAACATACTAGACTAGAAAATATCAAAGTGCATCTCATTTAACATTAATATGTCAGATTTTATAACAATGCTTTAGTTACATAAATGTACACTCATACAAGGCTGCAATATAAATTACAATTCTTACTAAAGGTCAGAGTCACGAAAGCTTTCTTGAAAACCACTGATTTAGCATGTTACATGCTCAATAATGTGTGTTGAATTGGACTGTCTCTTGTCTTTCTACATTACCAGAAATGGGAAGGATCAGTACCTAATTATTTGCAGTTATATACTGATTATACAGGAATAAAACACCTTTATCCTAAACTATTATCTTAACCACGCATTTGCATTTTATGTCCTTTATTTTGTAGTAAGAGTTTTAAAACCTTTATTTTGAAGTTGTGAAGCAAAAGAATTATTTCCTTTTATTTCATAGAAACTTAGGTTTTGGCAAGTGATTGAAAGAAATTTGAGGGGCAAGGGAGATGGAGCTACTGAAAGAGCAGCATATTTAATATGTTATTCTACAGATAAAACTGATTTATTCCTTTTAGGAAGATTTGGAATTGGAGGCTTATTAAAATGATAATGTTATGTTTTCCTCAAATCTCTCTGCTGTGCTGTTTTTTCCTGAAGTTTCCTAAAGTTCTTTACTCACTACTCTGTTCTGTCCCAATACAGGTGGGCACACTAGTCTGACACATTCAACAGGGCTACTGAGTCCAGTTTCTCTGCTGAACTCACTATCATAAATAACTCAACTTCCTGTTTCTCTTGTAATATTCTTAACCTATTCTGAATACATGGTGAAATATAATGTTCAAATACTTAGTCATTCAGTGTCAATTTGTTAAGATCTGAGTTAAAAGTGACGTTCAGTGAAACACTCAGATCATAAGGATTCTTTTCAATCAGTTTTGAAGAGTGCATATGAAGACACATATGGAATGATCATCTCAAAAAGGAAACTTTCTGCTCCTTCCCACTACAATTGCATTTCCCTACCACCATGCTACTTACATATAAGCAGATCATTGATCAGCACAGATTAGTTTTAATGATTTTAGAAATCATCTCAATGTAATAATACAACATGTAAATTATGTTGAGATTCTTTCGCTCAGAATAATTTGAGATTCAGATAGTTGCAGAGTTTAGTAGCTTGATAGCTGGGTAGTAGAGCACGTACTTATCATTGCATGAGGCCCTGGGCTTAATCCCCAGTACCCAAAGTAGATGAATAGACAAATAAGTAAATAAATGGAAAGAAATTATAATTGTGTACTTATGAATAAAGCAGACATAAATATTCTTGGTAAAAGGTTTCTGGTGCACATATTATTATTTTGCAGTACCAAGGATTGAATGTAAAGGTGCTCTAACATTGAGGTACATCCTCAGTCCTTTTATTTCAATATAGTGTCTCCCTGAGTTGCTCAGGTTAGCCTTAAACATAAGATCCTTCTGCCCAAGGCTTCCAAGTAACTGGAATTACAAGCATGCACCAACACAGCCATGTACATATGTTTTTGTTTCTCTTGGACAACTACCTAGCAGTAGGATTATTGAGTCTTAAGGTAAAAGTTATTGTTGCTGGTATTTTTACATTTACTTCCCAGTGCAGAAAATTTTAAAAATATTTTGGACACATTTGTTTTGTTTTGTTTTGTCAGATATACATCTTGTGATTTTTTTTCTATTTTTGGATGATGTGCTTTTTTTTTTTTCCCCAATGAGAAACGTTTTTTGATGAAGTTAATTGTCTTTTGTGTGAGTCTTATTTTTATGGCTCTTTTAGGAAGCTTTCTTCTCAAAGGTCAGGAAGATATTTATGTTTTCTTTAAGTCTCAAAATTTATAAATTTTACACTCAGGTTTATGAGCATCTTAAATTGGATTTTATGTATGATATGAAGTTAAGATTGAGAATCGTTTTTCCAAATATTTTTACTTTTCTCTTTTGATTTGTAATGTGGTAAAATGCCCTGCAGTAAGCCAACCTCGCATTCCTGGAAAACCCAAACCTATATATTGACATTTTTTATTTACTGCTGGATTTCATTTGCTAATATTTTGTAAAGAATTTTTGTATTCACTTTCATGAGACATTCTTGCTATAATACTCTTTTCTTGTATTGTCCATGCCTGATTTTAGTCTCTGAGTTAAAATGGCTTCATGTTATGAGTTGGGAAGCATTCTTATGTCTGGTTCTTTAAGAGGTTGTGTATGATGAAGTGTTATTATTTTCCCATGCATATGATTGTTATAATTCATTAATGAAATTACCTGGTACAAGAGTAATTTTTCAAAGTTATTCAATTACTAATTTAGTTTCTGTATATAAGACTATTTAATGTTCCCATTTTATTGTTTTCTGTTCTTTATTTTTCTTTATTTCCTTTATGTTACATGATTAGGGTTTAAATTATTATTTTTCTAGTTTCTCAAAATAGAGGTACTTTATACTTTCTTATTTTCTAACACTGGTATTTAAACCTATAAATATTCTTGTAAAGACTGCTTTAGCTGCATCTCACAAATATTGATGTGTTGCGTTTCATGCATTTCTTTTCAGGGTACGTACCTTTGAATATCCTTTGAATTTTCTTCTCTGATCCATAAATTATTTAGTAGTGTGTTTTTAACTTCCAAATATTTAGGGATTTTTCAAAGGTTCATTATTTTTATTCATCTTTATTAAATGCAATAATTTAATTTGTCATGGCTAGAGAACACAAGTTAAATTAAATCATCTGAAATATATTGAAACTTGTTTTATGGTTTTATGACCCAGAATATGGTCATATTGAGCATCCTTGGTGTACCTTAGAAACTGCAGCTTTCTCTTGTGTGGAGAATTTTCCTATCAATGTTAATGGCTTAAGTTAATGGTTAGTGCAATTACATTATCCATAACTGTATTAATGTTTTTGTTTAATTGTTTTATCTGTTACTGAGAAAAGAGTTTAAAATCCACATTGATGACAGTAAATTTGCTGCTAGTTACCTTTTGTTTTGTTAATTTTTATCTTACATTTTGCAACTCTGCTATTGGACGTTTAGAGCTCTTATGAACAGAGTCCCTGGTAATGCTATTCATCTTGAAGTCTACTTTCTCCTGATATTCATACTTTATCACCAGCTTTCTTTTGCTTTTTCTTCATATTCTTTTACTTTCAAACTGTTTCCTTATGGTTAAAATGTGTTTCTATACATTCTGAATATGTATGCATTTAATCAGAATGCAGCTTTGGCTTTTGTCCAGTGTGAAAAAATGTCCATTTATTCTAGTTTAATTACTGATATGTGTGGTTTTTAAGCCTACCAATTTGATGCTTGAATCATATTTACTCCTCTTCTTGTGTTATTCTTTTCCCTTTTCTTCTTTCTTTTGGAGAGTCAACTATTCTATGGTATTAATTTTATTTTATCACTTCTAATGATATATGGAGGAGATGTTTCATTTTTGTGTTATTATTTTGATGGCTATTTTAAATTTTCTTTAAATTATCTTAACCTATTACTTCATTACAAACTTAATAACTTTATGAAAACATATTTCCAATGGTGTATCTTGCAATCTTTTCATTCTTACCATTATGTGTTTTATTTCTTCTCACATGGTAGAATTCATGTTTCCTTTAAAATTATCTTTACTTTAAATAGCCATCATACTCTTGTATGCTAATTTCCAAATCAAAAATCCTAATGAAGGCACCTGCCAATTGTTGCTAATGATGTGACTTTGACCTATATTTGCTTTAACTTTTCAAGACCTATCTGTAGAATCATATTCTCCATGGAAGAGACTATTGGCATATCACACTCAGAGTAGATTTATTGTTTTTCCCATTGTTTTCCTCTCTTTCTAACAGAAGGATCACGTTTCTCACTGTAGCTCTAGGACTTGGAGTGTCATGATACCACACTTGGCCTTGTGACACTAATTTGCCATGAAAATGTGAGTGGAATCGAGAGAGCTCTGGATAGAAACTATAAAAAGGCTATTGTGGGATCCAACAATTGCTGGTGGAACTGCAAACTGGTGCGGCCAATATGGAAAGCAGTATGGAGATTCCTAGGAAAGCTGGGAATGGAACCACCATTTGACCCAGCTATCGCCCTTCTCGGTCTATTCCCTGAGGACCTTAAAAGAGCATACTATAGGGATACTGCCACATCAATGATAATGGCAGCACAATTCACAATAGCTAGACTTTGGAATCAACCCAGATGCCCTTCAATAGATGAATGGATTAAAAAACTGGCATTTATACACAATGGAGTATTACGCAGCACTAAAAAATGACACAATCATGGATTTTGCAGGGAAATGGATGGCACTAGAGCAGATTATGCTAAGTGAAGCTAGCCAATCCTTAAAAAAACAAATGCCAACTGTCTTCTTTGATATAAAGAGAGCAACTAAGATCAGAACAGGGAAGAAGAGCATGAGGAAAAGATTAACATTAAACAGAGACGAGTGGGGGGAGAGAAAGGGAGAGAGAAGGGAAACTATGGAAATGGAAGGAGACCCTCATTGTTACACAAAATTACATATAAGAGTTTGTGAGGGGAAAGGGAAAAAAAATCAAGGGAGAGAATTAAACAACAGCAGATGGGGTAGAGAGGGAAGATGAGAGGGAAGGGGAGGGGGGATAGTAGGGGATAGGAAAGGTAGAAGAATACAACAGTCACTAATATGGTATTATGTAAAAATGTGGATGTGTAACCGATGTGATTCTGCAACTTGTATTTGGGGTAAAAAATGGGAGTTCATAACCCACTTGAATCAAATGTATGGAAGATGATATGTCATGAGCTTTGCAATGTTTTGAACAACCAATTAAAAAAAAAAGGCTATTGTGTAGATTTGTACTTTCTTGCTCTTTCCCTTTGTATAAAAAAAAGACACATTCTAAAATATGGGTTGTTCTTTCAACCAATTCCAGCATAAGAAGAAGATATATAGAGCAGAGCCACAGCTGACCGTAGCTAAAGGAGCAAGATATATGCCATTGGTGCTGCAAACCACTGAGATTTTGAGGTCATTTGTTACTATAGTTTTACCTAGTGAAAACTGACTAATAAAACATGGATAAGTGTTATTAATACACCCTAGGAAAATAAATATATTCATATCTCAGATTTTTCTTGCTATACTTAGCTATACAACCTTAGCTCTGCTTTTAATTTTCTTCAAGTCTGCTTTGCATCTTTTTAAAATTTTCTTTCCATGTCAGCATACATTCTACAATAGTTTAAGCATATTTATTCTATTGCATATTTATTTTTTCTCCAGATAATACTACCTTTCCAGTCTATGTATGACTCCCATTTTCTCTTGCATGTAGCTTTAGTACTTCTTTTTAACTAACCTATAAAGTGTTTAATTTGTATTAAGTATAATATAAAGATGTATAAATAGAAATCTCCAATTGCATCAAGTCTGAAGTAAGTGGCTGAAGTAAGTGGTCAGAGAAACAGAGTGAATCAATAAACAGGATGAGCTTTCCAGATTTAAATGGGGATTATTTATATAGTTATAGATGTTAGGGATTATTTAAATAATTATAAATTTGAGAAAAAGAAACTTTTATATAAATATTATGCTGACCATAATCTTAATTTTTTAAAAATTTAGAACACATTTTTTTCTCCTTCTTTTTCAGTTAATATCAATCTAGTGGTCAGTGTTTTTTCTTAAATTAGTAGAATGACAAAGCAATTTTTGGTAGACTTTTAATTTCTTTCTGCTTTTTTACATAAATAAAAAATTGGTTAATGATAGCATTCAATATACCTGTTGCAACTAAAATTACTTTATCAAATTGTGAATGACAATTGTTTCTTTGTTAACTAATTGAGTAAATTACAATAACTTTATTACCTAAAAGCTGAACTGTGAGTGTCCCTTCCAATGAAGGATTCGGTCCACTTAAAGAATGGAAAGGATATTTTAATTCACACTTTCCATTCCTTCTTTAATTTGTGCAACTGCTTATCTTGCATCTGTATGACAATCTCTCTCATATACTTCTTCTACAGGTAAGTTGGATTTAAATAAGAGGAGTTGTTGACAGTTCCTAGAGGCTCAGAAAGTTCTAGGCTGCTGTGTTTGAGCCATAATAATGCCATATTTTACATTTTATGACTTTTCCCTAGAAATCCCAATATGACTTTAAAGAAAAATAGGAAAACACTTTCCTTTTTTTTTCATTTAATGTGAGGATATTTGTCATATGAATAATAGCTACACTGTTATATACTATTGAAATGCTAAAATAAGAGAAGTGGCATTTTGGTTTACTATTTGCAAGACTAACATAGTTTAATACTATATATGTATCCATTCATAATGCAGCAATATATATTCATATTTTAGGGAGGAAATCAATTATCTTTAGTTTCTTTTACTTAAAAAAGTACTACCCTACTGATAATTTTAAAATTTTAATTGATTTAAATGCCAAAAACTGAAAAAAGACTGAAATTATACAAAATGGCTTAAAATTCTAAAAACACTTGAAAAACCCAAGAACCAACTTTATAACTGAGCAAATGTAATTTCATATTAAAGACTTCAAAAGAAGAGATCATTATAGAAAATTTAGTCTTTCATAATTAAGCTAGTTTGCTAGAGCTTGACAAAGCTTCTTTAGAAATAACACATAATTTATCTTCTGAACAACAATGAAAAATAATTTAGGAGATTAATACAAAACTACCTTGTTGAGGCATAATTCTATTGTCATCATTTAAGCCTGACTGATTTCACTTAGTTTTGTCTGAGTCAGAACTGAAGATACTTAGTTTATTTAAATGGAGGAGGAGAAAGGAAGTCAAGGTGGAAGAAAGGAAGAAAAGGAGGAAGAAAAACAGCTTGATATCATGCATAGCATAATTCAGTTAGATCAAGTTGCTATGCTAGACTTCATGAAATTATATCATATCAATTAAAAGATAATTATAAGAAAAATAGTTCTATTGTTCCCTGCATAATGAATTTGAATCTTTTTGTGCATATTCATATAAATGACTTTAATTTTTTTCCTTATTGAATGCCTAAAAGATGGGAAATTTATTTTTCCTTGATATATTATGAACATTAGTTTAGGTTACGTAGAATATGGTGAGTACCAAGTCCCAGTGAGAGGAGATTAAGGAAAGGCTGGGGGGGGTTACTAATAGGAAACAGTGATGTGAGCAACACTTTTGCATAGTTTTTCTGATGAAGCAAACAAAGAATGAGCATTGAACAAATAAGAATTTTGAGTCAAGACAAATATTTTCATGGAAAAGTAATGTTAAGGTACCTTTGTAGCTAAGAGGAATGATGGAGCAAGAAGGAACAAATTTAGGCAGTAGGGAAAGAAGACGTTACAGAAGCAAGGGACTTGAGAAGGAATTGGGTGTAGACAATGGTGTAGTGGTTGGTCTCAGAAAAAGGAACACAGATAGTATAGGAAGAGGGATGGCTGAGTACGTGGATACATATGTAAGGAACAAGTAGCACTGACAGGGCAAGAGGAAGTATATCTTTTCTGATTGTACTTGTTGTCTCTTTGTCTCTGCTCATACTTAGGGAAGCCATCGGTTGGGCTAACAGAAAAGAGACAAGATGTGAAATGCTACATGAGAATGAATATATTAATTTGCACTTACTTATTCTACTAGTAAATCTCTGGTGAATAAATATATATTTTTAATAATTCACACTCCTGTATGTCTTTAGTACATAGCATTTGGTGTTGGTAGCTTAAATGTATTTTGTGATATAGAGTTTCATTTCAATAATCAAATAGAGACTATATTACCAAATGATTTAACTTTAATGTACACAAGGTTTATTTTGGTAAAGGGACTTCACAATTTGGTTTAACACTTACAAGTCCTGTTTGTATCCTACATATTTTCCCATTCCATTGACACTGTACTAGTTCAAATTTTATCAAATCTTGCTTATATTGCTTTCAATCTTTTTTATTAGTGCATACTAATGATGCAGAATAATGGGCTTCATTGTGGCGTATTCATATATGTATATTTCATAGATGGATCATTTCTATCCCTGTTTTCTAATAGTCTCCTTTCTACTTTCATGTCATTTTTTTTTTAATCCCACATATGAGAGAAAACACACAATACTTGTTCTTTTGAGTCTGGCTTATTTTGCTAAACATGATCTCCAGTTCTATTCATTTTCCTACAAATGATGTAATTTCATTGTTCTTCATGGCTGAATAACACTCTTTTGCATATATACCACATTTTCTTTATCCATTAATCAGTTGAGAGAAACCTAGATTGATTCCATAGCTTGGCTATTGTGAATTGTGCCTTGTAAACATGGGCATATAGGTAACTCTATAGTATGCTGACTTTAATTCCTTTGGGTATATGCTGAGGAGTGGTACATCTGGATAATATGGTTGACCTATTTTGATTTTTTGAGGCAACTCAGTACTGATTTCAACAGTAAGTGTGCTAATTCATACTCTCGCCAACAGTGTATGTGAGTTTGTTTTTCTTGCATCTTTGCCAGCCTTTATTGTTTTGAAATCTTGATGATTGATATTCAAACTGGAGTTAGATGGAATCTCAAAAGTAATTCTGAGATCTCAAATATTTCTGCCATATAATTTTTGGTCACTTATTCTTCTTTTGAGACGTCTGTTCAGTTCACTTGCTCATTAATTAATTGGAGGGGGGTTGGTTTTAGGTTTTTTGAGTTCTTTACATATTTGGGGTATTAATCCTCTGTTAGGAGAATAGCTGGCCAGATTTTCCAACAATCTGTAGGTTGTGTCTTCTCTCTGTTGATTGTTTGCTGTGAAGAAGCATTTTAATTTGATGCCATCTCATTTGTTGACTCAATATTATTTCCTGAGCTTCTGGAGTCCTATCTAGGAAGTTATTGCCTGTGCTTACATCTTGAAGTGTTTCCCTATTTTCTTTTAATTGTTTTAAAGTTTCAGGTCTTGTTCGGATGTCTTTGTTCCTTGACTGAATTTTTTTTTTTTTTAAAGAGAGAGTATTTTTTAATATTTATTTTTTTAGTTTTCAGCGGACACAACATCTTTGTTTGTATGTGGTGCTGAGGATCGAACCCGGGCCGCACGCATGCCAGGCAAGCGCACTACCGCTTGAGCCACATCCCCAGCCCCCTTGACTGAATTTTAAAGTAACTAGTAGATCTCTACACTTGCAAACTTGCTTCTTTTAGATATATCTCCTATGTCCCTAACTTAAATGAAAACATAATCACGTCACTGAGCACTGAAAATGACATGAAGTAACCTAGAGGCAGTGCACACTGGAAAAATTCAGACCTGATGCTAGGTGAGCTACACATGGGTTCTTCAGATATTTTCTCAAGCCCCAGATTTTTTTACTTGTAAAGTGAGATGCTTGCCCTGCTTAGCACACAGGCTGGGATGAAGATGAAACAAGCGGATATGTGAAAGTGCTTGCATCCACTAAATTGTTCTGTCACTCTAAGGTGTTATCATTAAGAAAGTGTTAAGTCATTCTCTTATTCCAAGTAAGAAGGATTTTGAAGGA
Source organism: Marmota monax (assembly GCF_021218885.2). NCBI lineage: Eukaryota > Metazoa > Chordata > Mammalia > Rodentia > Sciuridae > Marmota > Marmota monax. The sequence continues at coordinate 24,846,803 of NW_026692781.1, forward strand.
AGTCCAAAAAGACTGAGTTTCCCCAATGTGAATTCTTGGCCCTGTGAATGACCTTATGATGATACTTGTCTGAAAAATCTTTGTGGAAGCAGGGAAATAAGAATCATAAAGCAACATAATAAAAATAAAGAATTAAAGATATGATAGAACTTATAAAGAATGTCTTGCACCAAAACATCCAAATTTGACTTTTGCGTACAAGAAGTAAAAAAGATCAAGGGAGGATAGGTGAGGAGTGGTGAGACGTCTGATAGATGTCCTCAGAGATTGTCCACAGTGGCAGGCTTTAGCACACTGGACCTTGCTAGGAATAACGCACTAAGGTAGTATTCCCTCCTTTTTCTTATTGATGTAGACAAGAATGGAACTGAGAGCTTTTCGCTTTTCCTTTTTTACTGGCCTGTTATGAGTACTGGTTTGCACTGTAAGCCTAAAAAATATAATCCATCTAAGACTGACTTCAAGTTCAAGTAAAACTTGAAGAAAAAAAAAATAAGATAAAGACTTGTTTAAATATATAATTTACTTTAAAAAGTAATAATAATAAGGCAATTTTAAGCGGTCACCACATTTCATAAAATTGGTAAGAACAGCAACAATTTTTTAAAATTGTGTATGTTTTCCAGCAGAGTTTTGCTATTTTAAGGTTCACCCTTGGTTTTGGAATGACAATGACCAAATATAAGGAAGCTTATTAAGATTATAAATCAGTGTTTCTTATTAGTTTCAGTCTTCTGCTAGATCTAGCTGTACAACTTGACACCTTGCTTGTTCCATAATGAGACACCCAGGTTCATCTCCACAATTTCGCTTCTACTGATTCCAGGTGGTGGAATCTGGTGACTCTTCTCATTCTCTCTTCTAGTTTCCAACTACCCCTTAAGCTCTGGTTTCAAACCAGTAACTTGTGGTCTATTCTAGATCTCCCCAAGTTCCTTCTTTTTATGCTGTTTCTTGGAACTACCTGCCCCCAGCAACCCCATTACTTAAGTTTCATTGACTCCCAAAGTGCTTGCACATACATTGTTTCAAATCAACTACAAAAAAAAAGCAAACAAGATGAAAAAAAAAAAACACGTCTTCTTGAAAATGTCAGGAGAGAAAGGTTGTATTTATTTGATTTGAGGTGTGAAAGAAGATATGACCATCTTCCATGAAGCAATAAAAGAAGAAAATACTAAATAAAACAAATCCCACAAAATGGTCTAAGAAAGCTGAGGTGCTGGAAGAGGTAAGAAATTGACTTTGAGCCAATCAATATGTCTATTTACAGAACCATTAGCTCAGTCTAAAACTGTAAAGTGAAAAGAATGAAAAATTGTGGAAAAGACATATAGAGTAAAAAAAAATACAGGTGCATTAGAGAAATTTTTGTTACCATTAGATTGCCCAGGCTATCCAGAGAAAAATGGAGAGAAAGTTTACAAAATTAACAATATCTGTTTACAATTTCATCATGAGACCAATTTTCTGAACCTTATTTTTTAAAAAAAATTCAAACCAATGAAATTCTATCATTTTCCCTAACTTTTTATAGGTTTGGAAAAATACCTTGAAAATTTAGGGGAAATTTCTAGTGCTCTAAACCGTAAGATTTAGGATGAATAGGTACTGTAATATATTTCTTCAGTTTAAGAGTCATTTAAAAATATATATATTAAAGGACATATAAGGTTTTCAGTCATAAAATATGGTTTACATTTGTGAATTAATAAAATACACTATGGTAAGAATAAACCTTAGAAGTGAACATTTTTAAAGGTCAAAAATTTATCTTATTATAACATTGTGGGTTATATTGATGGAATTAAAATTTAAAAAACATACTTTTATAGAGCTACTGTTGGTCATATTGAAGACTGTGGTCTCTGTTTAGCTGTCACTGAAGAGTTTCTAATGAATATGAAATTCTAATAATGAATATGTTAGCTAATAAATGATTGTGAATGACACTTCAAAAATACAAATTTGATTGAGATACAATCCTTTCTGTTCAAAGTTTTCCTATTACTTTAAGGATAAAAGTCCACAGTCATTATCATTGTATTTAATGTTTTATGATTGTCCCTAACTAATCTCTCCACCTTCAGGTCTAGTCACATGTCATGCTTGTTATGTGACAGCTACACTTATACCTTCCTCAGGAATTTACATATGTTGCTATCAATGTCTATCAGGGCATGTATTCTCTGACCTCCAAGTCTGATTGAGACTGTACCATATGATTCAGTTGCAGAATTCTACCGTTCCTGAATGATAGTCTCACCTTTCTCTCTTTTCCTCCATTATTGTGCTTGGTTCTTAGTTTGTGGCCCAATATTCTTAGCACCTATGATATTCTAAAACTTAGATCATTTTTCTTATTCTCCCTCATTGTGCTGAGGATGAATCCTAGGGCCTGAATGAAGTATGGGGGGCAAACATTGTACCACTAAGGTATATCCCCACCCTCAACACTCATTTGCTTTTTAAATTCCTCTTAGAACAGAGCTTAGAGTTGACAAGAAGTAGTAGTGAGAGTGGGCAAATTCAGAATTTGTGATCTTTGGGTCATGGTAGCTCTGGGTAACAAGGTGTGATCCCGTGTTCAGATGATTAAATTGAGGTAGGAGTTGGAAACTGTGGCACCAGTGTCAAACAGAAAGATCAGACAGGTTCTGTGGTAATCACTAAATGCATACATTAATTGTCCAGGAACAAGATAATATTGCTTTTTCTGCATGCTCTGATATTGAATGGAGGTGACACAGGTAGAACTTCAGGCTAGAGTAGTTAGTTGCAGGAAACTCTGGAAAGTACTTAAGAGCCAACTCTCCCCACCTAGCACCTTGCCCAGCCAACTTTAGCAAGAAATTATTGAAAGAAGGCATGAGCATAGGTGTTCTTAAGCCACTAAGTTTGGGGGGTGTTTGCTACTCGGCATTCATTTGTGTAATCTAGCACAACCTGAATATATAAGGATGGTATTTAGAGGTATGGATGCAGTCTCTTTAGTGGACATACTCCACCAGCAACTCTCAAATGCCCCCAGATCCCAAAAGCTTATCCTAGATCAGAGTACACCAAAGTGATTCCAGTGCTAAGTCACTGAGAAAAATGGTACTGAGGTGGAGTATCAGAAAAGGACTATCAGCGAACAACAGGAGGAAATGTTCTATTGGATGATAGTGCCAGATTCCATTAATGGTAGTTTGAAAATGACATATGAAATAAAAATTAGTCTTCTCCTAGCCCCACAAGAGGAAGAAGGATAGAAATAGGAAAGACTTGATGTGGTGCTATATTCTTGTCCAGGGTGGAAAAGACAGGAGGAAATTATTGAGACATTTAGTACAATTTGATCTTATTCTTTCAATAGAGCTAATACTGGTGATTATTAACAACAACAACAAATAGAGTCAAATGTATACTAATTTCTTCTATCATTAAATAAGCTTAATTTTATGTTCATAGAGCATATGGGAAATATTTCTTAACAATCACAGGCATGATTAAAATGTCTGTTCACACGAACACTTTTAATGCCCTATAACACAAAGATCAGACTATGGCTGACTCAGGGTATCCCCAAATGGAAAAATATTGTTTTTCCTCTCTCAAAAACACATTCTGCTTTCTTTCCAAATTCATACCCACATGACATTCCTACTGTTGCTTTCATTTTTCCTAATGCTGCTTTATCTCTTCATGCATATTCGTATTTTTAGATCAGATAAAATGAATAGGAAGTTCTTTCCCTGAAAAATATGTAGTGTGATTCAAAGAGAATGTTAATGAAATGAAATACTTAAAAGCTTTGTGAAATATTGATACATAGCAACTAATTCTGTCTCTGTACTCAGTTGCTTTTCTTTGTGTATCTGAAGCACCGTTCTTATGAAATTATGTGGATGTACAAGCACTTGTATTGACAGCATTTTTAAATGGAAGGGAAGGGGGAGAAAAAGGAACTTAATATATGTAATAGTACATAGAGACTAATCATGCCTTCACTGCACCAAATCCATTTTCCAGGATATCTACCTCCGTACAGAAATCCCTTTCACCAACCCAGTACAGGTATTCGAAATGAAGAGAACTATACTGGGTTGTTGAATTCTGTTTCAGAGACAGGGACTGACTTTCCTCACAGCAGTTCCATTCCTCTGCTCTCACACTGCCTGACAAGCAGTTCAAAGACAGAGATCTTGAACTACATCCCCTTGCCTGAAAAGAGATTACAAATAAAACATGTACCTCACTTTATTCTTAGGGCCTGTGTGGCCAAGGTAGTGATTTGTTTGTGTACAGATGGGCCTAGTGCAAAGAAACAGAGAACATATTCAGATGAGGCATTGCTAAATGGGAAAGATATGTTTCAAGGACAGCTTCTATATTATATTAGCTACACCTGGCAGAGTCCCAGGGCAAGGTAAGTACACTCTAAACAATGAAGTCTCCTTAGTAAAAACTGCTCCATATTGAGCAAACTCTATGGGTGGGAAATAACAATCAAGAATGTCACTCTGAGGAGGAGTATATATTTTAGAGGCAGATTTTACATCAACTTTAACACAGCTGGAAAGAGTTCAACTTGAATTTTAAAACTTTAAAAATTTAAGACTATATATGATTAGTGTACCAATACTAGATTAGGAATAAAATTCAGTCTCAGAACTTCAGTAAAATTAAGAAGCCAGTTGCATTCTTGGCACATAGAAATGTACATTTAAAAAACCTACTTGTTTGCTTAGTGCATCTGCTAAATGATACAATATCCATATCTATGATTACTCCAGAGATCAAATTAAGAACATTGCTCATTTGTTGGTATGTCTCTAAGGAAAACACAGGAAAACAAATGCTAATCCAAAGTGTAATGGACTTTTCAATGTATAATACATTTACCATTACTTCTACCTTTGGGAAACAAAATTAAAATTAAATAAAAATAAGACATTGTCCACAGGTATTTTTTTTTGGTAAATATTGCATTGTTAATTTAAGGCACTCCTTAATATGAATTTGGTATCAGTTTATGAATCTTCTATAAATATCCCTAAATCTATCTAGATAGAAACATCAAACATGGATTTTTTTTTTTTTAATTTCAGGACAGATCAAAATCCCAGTGGTAAAAGAAGTTTCAGGTATCTCTGAAGGTTTCTTATCACTCAGCAACATAACTCTGATGGTTCATACCTGAGAGGGTCGTCTGAGATCACTCATCAAATAAATCAAATAGTCTGCTCTCTGAAAGAGTGAGCCTATAGTAATCCAAAGCCTTTACTTTCAGACATCAAATCTTTCTTTTCATAAGCCAGAAGAGAAGTTAATATGTCATTCTGGGTAGTGTATGCAAACCTGAGGAAGAACCTGCTTTAAGCTTCTACTACAACTTAAAGGTTTGACTTAGCTTAGCAAGGACTATATTTAGTTTTACTCTTTTAAACCGCAAATTCCACAACCTTGATATGCTGAGGAAAAGGTGGTAGTGAGAAGACTGAAAATGTACTGGTTTTATCTCTAAATTTTATTGTAGCATATTTATTAAATGATGATTAAGGTCTACTTGTTTTATATATATGGTTAATATTTAACTAAAAGCAGTATTTTAAATTACTACTATAAAAAAACAGTTTTTGAAAAAGTAGAAATCAAATTCTTTATCTAGGTCTGCGTTGTCCAATATGGTAGTTAGTAGCCATCTGTGGCTGTTTAAATTTACATTAATTAAAATTAAATAAAATTTAAAATCTTGCATTAACTACATTTCAACTGGTCAACAGCAACAAGTGATTGGTGGGTATTGTACTGAACATGTGGATATTGGACACTTTCATCAATGTAGAAAATTCTATTGGGTAGGACTGTTGTAGCAAGTTTATAAATCAAACACAGTATATAATAATATTAATAAATCAATCTTCCCAATTCAGTACTTTCATTTTAGAGTTTTTCAGCCTGTGTAAATTAAGAGATGGCATGATTTCCATTTTCATCTTCCTTTGAGGCCGAGAGTGTATCTTATACATATGTGTGATTTGATTATGTATATCTGTTTTGTATGAATCATCTCTTGATTAATAAATAAACACAACAGAAATTATTAAATAATAAGAGCTTACATTCTTACTTTATCTCAAGGGCTGTATAGCTATTGTCTAATTTATTCTCTAAACATCTTGATAATGAGCATCCATATTACTGTGGCTTGAATCTCAACAGATTGGAAGAAAAGAACTAAGCACCGAAGAATGGATGTGACTACAATGAGTATCTTTTATTCCTCTGTCCAAAGCTCTGGCTACTACACTTGCAATGACATTTACAGTTTGGATTAGCATGCCTGTCTCATTCACTGAAGTTCATTACTGTGCCTAGACTACAGCACTATTTCATACAAACCATGTACATTCTTGCAAAAAATGCTTCCTTTGCACAGGGGCCTAATTTTTCCATGTATAAATTTAGCTGTGTGAGTTTAAATGAAGTCAACATGGGAGCCCTGAGCAGTATGTTATTTGTAATAGGACAGATTTCATTTTGGGTACCTAAAAACTTCCTCCAGAAGAATTATCTTCTAAACTTACATCAACAGGCCTCTCATTACCAGCAGTTTGAGGAGGGAGATTAAAGCAAAATGAAGGCATATAGAGATTTAATTATGTGTTCACATCTAGAAGCAGCGATAAGCTGAGGATCTGCCATTACCTTGATATTTTGGAGATAAAATGGGTATCTGAATAAATAGAAGCCTTCAGCCTCTGCAGCTGTCACTAACATATTTCATCCTAATTGCAAAATATTTATTTTAAACACTAGAACACACTCTGAAGAAGCTAACCTCAGCTGGCAAAAAAAGATTTCAATTGCTAACTTTTCCAGATTAATTGAAATAGTGTGGGAGAGACTATGGATGCATTTTATTCTTGATATTTTTAACTTTGTATTCTGTATATGAGGAAAGAAGGAAAGAAGACAGGAAGAAAATAGAGAAGGAAAAAAGGAGAAAAAAGGAAGGAAAGATGAGATTAAAAAAAAAAAAGCCCAAGGAACTACCCCCATTGTTTCTTGGTGGATAGGAGCTATTTTACTAAGTTCTCTCTGCATTAATATCTACATTTTACTTAGCACCTAATAGGTTCTTAGGAAATATTTGTTGGAAAAAAAAGAATAAAATCGTTAAATTTTGGCTGAGACTAGGAAAAGAGTCATTTTAAATTTAGTATTTATAGGCATATATTTGTATACTTATAAACTTTCTTTACTCAAATATATATTGCTTTTTTATATTTAAGAAATGAATATGAATCACTGTCTCTATCTTCTATCTCCTCCCAATTCCTTCCTTTTCTGTTATCAACAGAGGTTTGCAATCAATCACATTTCTGATATTTGGGAGTTTTCACCACAAGGAAAAAAAAAACTTCCCTAAATATGTATTAAAAATATGATGCCATTAAGGAATCAAGACAAAACTAGATATTGAGTTTTTAGTTCAATGATATGGACCAATCTCTCTATTGTATCCATTCACTCTATCAGCATTCACCTAAACACTAACAGATATTTATAGGGAGAAAGTAGTAAGTCCCTGTTATTATGGAAATTACTGTGAGAAAATAATGTAAGCGTATTCAAATACTTTTAGACTGTGCACTGCACGTACTCTTTTAAAATCTGCAAGTTCATATAGTCCAATGTTCCCCCACCTCCCACCACTACCAGTGCCATAACAGGAAGTGATGGGGAGAGTGAAATTGAAGGAAGCAATTTTGCATTGCTGGACACTGATGCTCTGGAGCTCAGGCTCTGAGGGGGTCCCACCACAGATGGCGAAGTGGCATGTGGGCACTTATGGAGCTGTGAGTGAGCCAAAAAGTCTGCACAGGATGCACCTAGGTGTGTAATTAAAGTGAGAGTGAGGATCAAGCTCAAGGCTCAGTCTTCTAACCACATACTACCTCCTGCAATTCTCTAAATAGAGCAAGCTGAGCTTTGGTTTGACCCTTTTCCTAGTATTTGCATTTCCTTTTCTTTTTCAGAAAATCCTGGCCTCAGAGGATGATATCTAAATGGTAATGTGTCATTGTGCTGATGAGTAGGGTTACAATGCTTGAGACAGATAGAAACACGTGAGAAAGACAGCTAGATGGCAGATCAAAGGCATTTCCTGACCAGAAGGTAGAAAATAGCAGTTGAGAGTTTTAGCAAATGCACTTAAGAAACTAGAGGAGCTTCTCAGGCATTTATTACAAGCTAATTCAAACCCTTAGGGTTATTGAAGATTTTGTGAAAAGCACCTCTTAACTGACCAACTGTCAATTAGCAAAGGAGAAAATGCCTCAAGTACTCCATTATGATGATGATCAAATAAACGAGCTTTGATTATTATAATAATGGTAGTATAATGTATAAAAAACCCTCTAGTTTTAGATATGAAAAAAATTTATAAATGATGATCATCTGTAAAAATCTACTGTGGAAAAAATTGAGTGTAATTGCCAAATGATGCCAATTTATTTTTTCTTCCTCCAACTTTTCAGGTGATCCATTATCATGAGAAACAATAATCATTAAGGTTTGATCATGCTAATCTAATTTTCTGGATGGCTTATTAACCTTCCAAGGATGTCTTTCTTCTAATTCTTGATCATCAGGTTAGACGATAATTAAGCAAGGAATGAGAAACGTCAATTATGTAATACTGTTGGAGAGGATGAAGAAGTTGTAATGAATATTGAGCTTTGTTTTCAAGTTTCGCTACATTCATGTGGATATATGTATATATGCACACATTATGCACAAACAAGTATACACATACATGAATATATATGCATAATTATGTATACACACATATACATATGCATGAATATGAGTGTGTATATAGTTATGCATACATTTATACATATGTTTGCATATAAAACACAACTTTCTGCTTTCTTATAGAAAAGAGATTTAACAAAGCACATATATAAAAACACTATTTAAATATTTTTTCCAAACTAAATCTGACTCTCTAGCTCTAGAAAATAAACAGTAGCAAGACATAGAGAATCTGTCTTAAATAACTTCATTTGCACTAGACCTATGTCTTTTAAGAAAAGAGATCCAAAAGATTGTTCAGTTTTTACAGAGATAATGGCATAATTGAAAAAGGATGGATGCTGAGATTATGGGGACCTTAGTTTAATATCAGACTATATCTATATTAATCATATGCCTTTGAGTAGTCACTGAATCTCTCTTAGCCTTAATTTTATCATCTGAAAAACAGGGATAATGGTATCTACTGCAGGAATGTTCCAAGAATGGATGCAACATACATGAAGATTTTGACCTTCAATATTGTAGGACCTTCAGTAAGTAGTAGAAATTTATTGTTCTTTACTTTTCTGTTTCTTTATTGGATTATTTTCCTCTTTTTATTATTCTTTTTTTTTAATGTTAGGGATTGAATCCAGGGTCTCATGAATGTTAAGCAAACCCTTGGCCACTGAGTTACATCTCCTTTCTTTGATTACTTGGGTCTGACAAAAAGCCTCATTTGAACCCAGTTTCTCATGTTCTTTTTCATTAGAATTAATGCTAGTTAATTGTTGGATTTTGAGAGCAGTAGAGAATAAGAATTTTTGCCATAGGTATTAGAATTGTATTGCAGAGGTGCTTTTGATGTGAATCAAAAAAATTTACAAATTAATCCTGCTGATTCTCTATATTCCAGATTATTTGTGTAGACCTCAGGCAAAGGACCCTCATTTGATCTTTCTCAATATTTCAGCTAAATCTCACATCATGCAAATGAAAATCTATATTCTGCATAGCATCAGCTTATAAACAAAAATATTCAAATTCAACAACGTAGTAGACCTATAGTCAAATATATCAAGTACTGAAATAACTTATGTCTATGCAAACACATATATTACTAACTGCTGGTGTATACGTATGTGTGTGTGTGTGTGTGTGTGTGTATACACAACTAACTGCAGGTGTCCCCTATATACCCATCCTCTCTTATTACATAATATGGTAGCCATGGAGGAATCCAAATCAGATCTCACTTTAAGGAAAGAACTTGCGATTTACTTGCAAGATGTGTACTTGGCTAAAAGCCTCTAGTTATTAGCAAATTCAGGATTCACCTTTGTTTTTAGGCCCAAACCACATTTTTCTTGGGCAATGTCAGTCATAGACTGTGGTGGGAGCACTAAGGTCTGGTCATTTCTGCCCAACAAAAGATTTCTAATGGGCAATATTTGCTCCAGAAGTGTACTTTGTTTTGACCTAGTATTTGCTGTATTTGTATGTTTGACTCAGTTCCTCAGAGTCCAGCTTCCTTTCCTCTTTCTTTTCACTAGTATCATATCTGCATCAGTTTGAAGATTTTCCTAGCTGAATTCTTCCCTATTTTATCTTTCACTCACCAAATACATTCGGTATTTGTACATTTGTCTTTATGTCGATTTCCCAGAAGACTCAACTGACACATCCAGTAATAGAAAAAAACTGGATCTCTGAGTGGTCATGTGGGGCCAAGCTGTTTATTTGTCCCGCAGGCCTGGACTGTCATGTGTGAGAGATATAAACTTTACTTTTTGAGGCCTTGTATTATTGCATCCAGTTTCTGCAGCATTAGACTCTAATATATGCATGAATAAATACAAAATTAAAATGATTTTCTTTTACTCTCCACATTTTATATGCCTCAGTCATTTTTTTAATCTAAGTTTTAAACAGCATTCTAAAAATAAATGTTTATTAGCTTTTAAAAGATCTAAATTATTTCTCACTTCTTTAATAGCTTCTTAAAAACCTAAAGCATTTGTTTTGGTTGGTACTTATGGATCATGTTGTACAAATACTAAGAGGGCCATAAAACATATGTGGACTTGAGTACCATGATAAGTCTAAAGACTATTAACTTCCTTTAATCTAAAAGAGTTTGACCTTATTTTCAGAACTATTACACAATAGTATGGTAATCGTGGTAATATAGAAACAAATAAAATTCTACAAATGGCTAAACAATGATTGCAGACTCTAGAGAGCAATTTACTACAAATGTAAATTAGGACATACTGACTCACATCAAATGGACCAAGTTATGACAAAATAATTTACCATCACATAGCTTTATTACTGTTAGTAATTCAGAAATTCATGCAACTCACATTTCTTGGACACTTTTGTGAGCCTTGTATTGTGGGAGTGAAATTAAGGCAATGTGGTATTTCCAGATACTGGAACAAACTCAGATCTATTAATTTAAAGGGCCAGCTTTGATATACTATAGTTTTCTTGTTTGCCTAAAAAAATGAACTTGAACTATATAAAGTAATCTGTTTGTCAAACTGAAAACTCACTAATTTGAGCTACTATTTTAGATATACAAAAGCTTACTTGATTTCCAAATTCTTATCTTCTGCTTGTCATTACACATAGTATTTTGCAAAACATTTGATCAAATAAATGTGGCATTTAAAAGAAAATCCTAAAATGTAATGATATTTTCTGATTTTATTTTTTCTTGCTGAATAGAGTATTTTTTTAAAAATTAGCATTCATTGCAACGGTATTTAGGGAGATGATGTAAGAATATTTTAAGAAAATAATTTTTTGTTATTATAGAAATGTATGAAAGAAAAACATCTTGTGATTGGTATTTTCAGATGCAATAGTAGGGCCTATCCAAAACATATAAATAATGGAAAATGTAAAGTGATACTCTTTGTTTTTCTAGCAGAAGCTTGGTGCATAGCTTATTGGTTTACAATAAATCTGCAGAAAATGCCGTATGCTTTATAATTTACTCTTGAATCTGTCTCTGAAAAATTTATTTTCAAAGAAGCTTGTCTACTTTAATATTAAGCCTGGAAATATAGGGAATGAAAATATGTTTCACTCTTAAGTAGTTTGAGGTTTTGTTTCATTAGTGAATTTCACTATAAAGAGGCACAAGATGGAAGTAATTTCTCTCTAGACATATTAATTCTAATTTGTGAAAGATAAAACAATCAGCCAAATGACGTGCCAATTTATTAAATTCATATACCTGAAATTTAATTTCTACTGAATTAACTGTGATAAAATACCAGGCTTTTCTTTCCAAAGAATGAAGGAATCATAACCGTTGAAAAAAAATGCCAATGGGCAGAGGGTGAGGCAAAACTGATCTCAGTGGCAAAAAACTCCAGTGCTTTTTAATCAGTTCTGTTATTCTCCAATTGCCTACTCTGAGCATATTTATATGGAAAATATAATGGAGGAAATACTGAATTTGTCTACATAAGCTTTAAGATTATACATTTTAGTGTATAAAAATCAATGATGGGGTATCATAACTATTAAAAATTTTATTTGTTTTTGAATTTGCCCTCCTTTTTTATCATTATAGTTAATTCTATAAAAAACACCTTTTAATTGTATTGTTTTTTCCCCTTACTGAAACATATGCTTAGGAATGGAATTTTGTTTATCAAAGAACTTGAAATTTTTTTATTCTGCTCCCTTATCCATGACTTCTATTTAAGTCTAGTGCTCTTGCCTGCTAAGATTAAGATTGCATGTGGCTTCAGAGTTCTTAGCAGGATACTGCTCCAGTCATTCTAGGTAAAAAAAAGGTCAGAGCACACTAAATATAACCTATTTGTTCACTTTTACCTACAACATTCTCAAATAGTCAATTTTCAATGCTACCAAAAACAGATTACCATATAATACATCATTACAACTTTGCTAACACTCTCAATCGTTTTTAAATCATTTTCAACTTTTAATTACTTTTATCATAAGGCTATTACATTTGTATTCCTTACACAATGGGTGAAGACAAACATTTCCTTTATGTACATCTGCTAATTATATTTACTCCAGAATAAACTTTTAGTAAAGCCACTTTGTTTAAATATAATTTCCTGGGATTCTATAGAGGAACAACATTCCTCAAGAGTTAGTTTTGGATGATCTCTACTCTTTGGTGTTTATTTTGGTGCATTTCCCCAGTGAGCCTTAAAAACAAATTTTTATCTACCTGTATAATGGTTTATTTTTAGTCATGAAATATCTTTTCAATTAAAGAAAAATGGAAAGGAATAAACAATGTCAAAATGATAAACTGAATATTTTATTTCATCAGTAGTTCCTTGTGTTTTGGAACATCTTTATACCAACAACGTTTTTAGACAGGTGATTTTATTTTTCTGAAGAAGGTCTATAAACTAACTACCTTCTCTATATTCTTGTGCAGTGTTGGCAGTGTTGGTGACACTCTGGCCACCTAGAAGAGTTTTTTTTTTTTTCTTTCCTTTCTAATTTTAAGATAGGGTCTCAATAGCTTGTTGAGATGAGTCTCAAACTTGTGATCCTCTTGCCTCAGCCTCCCAAGTCACTGGGAATACAGAATTTATGTCACCACGCTGGTTTGGAACATTGTCTTTAGGGATACTCATTATTATGATTAGTTACATTATGTGCTTTATCCTCATATTTACTTACACAAACAATAAAACCAACATCTCCAGTCCCTAAAAGGGAAAGAAGGAAAAGTTTCAAAGGTCTGGGTGAGAGGTATGAAGCAAGGCAAAGCTGGAGGTGTTAGTGGGATAGAACCGTGAGGGGTGCATCTAATGTTAAAGTCACTGTCCTCTTCCAAGTCTGTTTCCAGCTCTTTCCACTCACTGGATAGAACAGGGCATCATCTAAATTCAGGGTATAAAAAGGCTATTCTCCTCATCATATGTGGTTTTAAGAAAAATATAGAGGCCAGACCTCCCAAATTTTCTATTTATGTAGAAAACAGAAATATGGACGTAATGCTACTGGCACTTTCTTCTGGAGGAGGAATGCAGATGTTGATCGAGAAAAATGTTGTTTTCTGGCATTTGGCAATTATAAATGCTTGATGAAGTGAACTGAAATGAACTTCTCCCAATGCTATATTAATTTGGCTTGCGTATGGAGAAAAGTTATTTCAAAGTCAACTAGTAGAAAAATCCTTTGCATGGTGGTTACATATGTAATACTGAGACAGCTCATCAGCTTTCAGAAAGCATCAAGTAGTACTAGGTCATCAATTCCTACCAGCCTCTAGCATATTCCTTATTTCTTAAATGCTTGGATGGTATTTTGAAGTGCCAGACTTGGTTCACCTATTCATTTATGGAATGTGTGTCTCCATTTCTAAACTTCAAAGATCTATTGGACCTAAGGTTCGACTCAAGCAATTAAAGAGTTAAATGGTGTTGTTGGCAAAGGAGGGCTCAGGAAAGGGAATTAAACTTCATTCAGGGCCTTTTTCAGGCACTGGTCCCAGGAGTTTCAAAAGAAATGCTCTTACAAGTCACCACTGAATTGTGCCTACCATGAGATAAACCCTAGAGGAGTTAGTTTTGTACATTACCTAATTTAATACTCAAAATAACTACATGGGGAAGTATTATCATCCCCATTTGTACAAGCAGAATAAGTTCTGTTTAGAGTCACACTGCCAACAGCATTAGAGATGAGATTCACAAACAGGGTCACTGCAATCCTAAAGCCCCTCTCTTTTCTGCCCTCACTGTCCACTTTTGCCTTTGCCCTGATCTGGAAGGTTTAATTTTTACTCTAATATGAATTTATCATTTAAACACCTGTAATATTTACTGTGTATACCACTCACTCAGCATTCCTTCCTTGCGCCATGTTTACTTGCTTGTATCATGTATTTATACGTGTACCAGCACGCATATGTTCTATTTCACATTTGATAACTGATTGAGAAGAGGACATTAATTATTCAACTGTGCCAATCCCGATGCTCTGTATACAATAGGTGCTAAAATAAATGACTTTTCCTGAGGATAATTGTTAATCTAAGTATCATGAGAGAGAAAAGCAAATGTTCTTTTTTTAAAGAGGAATGGAGCCAAGGCAGAACTGTTATTGAAAGAGAAGGAAAAGACAAAGTCTCATTTTACAATTTGTTCATTATGATTTTCACCTTTTTACCTCTTGATCATAATTGTAAACATTCATGTTTATTGAATATTTATTTCTTCATTATTTTGTATCGAGAGCTATATAGAAGTGGTAGAAGTGGTTGTTCTATTGTGATTTTATTTAATTTTTTCAGAAAAGAAGATACCACCCCCCAAAATAAAAGGATTGATACTTATGTATTTTATGATGACAGAAGGTATTTTAAAATGTGTGAGTGGGTGTCTAGCACAGGTTGATTTTTTTTTTTTATTTAGTTTTACATTAGCTTTTTTATCCAGAGGGGATTCACTAGGTTTCTGCCAATGAATTATAGGCACTTTTTAGCTTCCTTGCATGGCCTACTGCTAAAAAATGCAATTCTAGTTATTCTTAACCTTAATACTGCTTGGGATTCCTTTAAATATTTTAAACTGGAAACTGAAATAAAAGCTCTCTTAGGTTGAACCATCCTCCAATACAAGTAAAGGTTTAACTTCTTTTCTTGTCTCCTTCTCAGAAACGAAATCTGTATTCAGGATGTTACGCTTCTTCTGAAGTGCTTGGAGAACCAGAGAAAATGGCCCATTTTCATTTTAATGAATCATGCTGGAGAATAAATTTACATGATGTTAATACTGAGACCTGGAAGATGGTATGGTATAATGCTCATAATAAAGGATTTAGGAACCATGACAGTTCTGGGTATGAATTCTGGTAAGCCACTCATGTGTGACTTTGGATAAGTTACTTCCCTTCATGGTTCCTCAGTAAATTGAGATAGAATGCTAAGGAGAGGCAACCCATCACTGAGACCAACTTGGCAGAGCCAAAAGAAGATAAACAGGCATCAGGACTTTACTCTTCTTATGCACCCTGGGATATTGCACATAGAACAGCACCACATAGTCAGGCATCATTCATTGTGGGTTTTTTTTTTTTAAGGAATCTGACAGCAGTTGAAAGGCTTTGCTCCTTAATATGGTGAGGTGTAATCTTATTTTAGGCAGCCCCAGAAAGAGGAAAATTGGGAGGATGAAAACCTTGAAACTGTGTGCTTGTCTTCATCTCTCTTTTTCTCTTTCAATTGTAGAATCTTCAACAGTTTATATCTAATAACCTTGTTAAAGAGGAATATGTAGTAGAAATTTTAAATCTACAGAGATTGAGGGAAGATGAGCTAATAGAAGCAGGAAGAAAAACACCAATGAGGCAATTTCAGGATCCAGTAAACAAACTTGGGTCAGAGATGCCTAGCATACAAATGTACAAATTTGATCACAAAGCTCTTAGAGCAGACATTTACCATCATCTCACAGCATTTTCTCATCATGCAATTAGTGCTCCAGAGAGCTCTGCATTTCAAAGGATTTATTCACATGGACAGGATCCATTTCCCAAATGTGATGCAGAGACACTTTTCAATGGCTGCTGTGATCTTTAGTAAATGGTTTCATCTTTCTGTGTCAATTCCCTCATTAGGAAAATGGACCTCCATCTGATTCTACAGGCCACTACAAAGATCAAAGGAATTATATTAGAAAATGAAATTTATTATTTTGATTAAGTCTGTTTCTTTGACTAATTAAAATCATAAATGATATCAGGAAAAAATGAACTATTTAGTAGTTGGCTATCGGATTCCTGAACATTTCCCCACAACTGCACACATTTAAACTCTTGGAACATTTTGTTGTTTGTTAGAAATTTTTTACCCTCATAATACTTCTGCAAAATCAGTGAGCTATATGAAAGCTACATAGAATTATACTTAAAAGTTTTTATTCCCTTCAGAATCACATATGAATAAAAGTAATTCCACTTATCCTATATTTATCCTGTTTTCTCTGGAGAAAAATAGCCCTCTGCTAGGTTTTTGTCTTGAGTCAAGATTTCTGTAAGCTTATTTTAAATCGCTCATTTTGAAAATTGTTTACAATCTGGATATCCATGATATATTTCTATGGTAATTCTCATCTTTTTCATCATACATGCTTTGTAGTACGTATCACCTTCACACGCTCCATAAAGGGAAAAGGCTTGTTAGCTGAGATAAGGTGGCTGTCATGGATTATAAGTCTGGGTATAAAAATGTTCAGACTACTGTCATGTATATATAAAAAGAACAACAATAACAACAAAGACTCATTATAATGATCAAACTTTGTGGTCCCTCTACATTTTTGTAGGTGCCACACAAATAGAGAATGAGACAACCTGAGGTTCATATGTCACTTTTTTCTTGTGGAATCAACCTCTTACTGCTTTATGGCCTACATACAACCTCTAAAGGCACTTGCCTTGGAATATTTTAATTTTGTTAGCACATAGAGTTGCAAGTTCTACATGGTAGGAAAATATATTAAAAGTCACATTTCTCTTTTAATATGATATATGAGTAATAAAAATTAGACATCATTTGCTAGATTAGATTTGAGAAGAAAATAAAGGAAGTATATATCTTTTTAAAGATATTTTTAGTTGTAGATAGACAAAATACCTTTATTTATTTTTATGTGGTGCTGAGGATGAAACCCAGTGTTTCACAGGTGCTAGGCAAGCGCTCCACCGCTGAGTTACAACTCCAGCCCAGTATATATCTTTTTGACATTAAAAAATTCCACACTAGACATAAAATTCTTAATTTAGGAACTCATAAATAGACATCTTAATCTAAGATATTTTATATTTATTTTAAATGTGAATTTATATAAATTATATATTTATTATAAATAAGTACATTTATTTGTGCCCTGCTATGGGAACTCTAGGGAAAATAGATTATTAACCAATGAGGATGGTTTTGTTTGTTCATTGGGAAAAAATATTTGGTAATTCATTCATTTATTTCCTAACTTTGAAAAATATTAAATCCTCAATTATGACTGTAAGAAAGAACAGGTAATATACAGAGAGAAAATAGCTTATAATTCTGTTCAAAAGTGTCAAGGTTGCAGAAGTTATAAGGTAGGCAGAAGACAATATCCAAGTCAAAAAAGAAGACAAAATCTAAGGGATGAACACTGGTCCTAAAGTGTGTGGGTTCCATGTTTGTTTAGCATTCTGAGTCCTGACAGCAGCTGAGAGAAAAATCACCTTAGGGGCAGTATTTACAGCTGCAGGAGTTACCAAGGGGCTGGAGTTTAGAGACAGCCCATCAAATTTTTGTTTGTTTAATAAACCTAAGGCATGGTGCCAAATTGGTTAAATGTACCATGTCTGAGTTTATTCAAGCATATTACCACAGTGAAATTAAAGAAGAAATGAAAAGGGAGCTGATCCATTATAACTAGATGCAATAAAGTGTACTGGATTACAGTAGAAACTTTTTCTGTATTTATGTACAATATGTGTGATACTGACAAATACTGTTTCTGAGGAAGTTGTTTCATCCTGAGTGAATCAGATACCTATTTTATGTCTGTTGACTTCCTCTCTTAATATCATTATTAATAAAACCATACTTTTATTCATTCATTATTTTCTACATTATATTTTTTGTACACATACACACAGCTATACATTGAATTCAAAAGAAGAAATAAATGTTTTTAGTTAAAACAAGAGTAGATTTATTTATAAAGAATATTACTACAATTAGTTCCTATTTCTCCCCTTGAGCCAAACACTGATTTAAAAAAGAACCTCTTCCTAGTGTGGTTCATATTCTCTAGCTGCCTGATCCAATAGGGAGCAACAGTACTTCAGAGTCCAGTTTTTCTGTCTATAGCTCAATGGTGAGAAAACTTTCCTTTCAAGGGCTCTGAAAGGTGATGTCGGTGTAGGGACATCAATTCCATCACTTTCAGAAATTTACCACCCAATCAATCAAATAAGAGGTTTTGTTTTAAACATACCCAAAGAGACTAAATTATGCCTACAGGTAAGAAAGGACTGAACCATGAAGGGACAAGGAGGACAAATGGAAAAGTAGAAAAGGGAGTCTCACACCTTTGCTAATATTAACCATTTATAGGGACTGTATGTCCAACAGTGTGGAAATAAGTGATCAGTAGATTTTTTAGCTGATGGAGTCCTCATTTTTCTAGATTATGATGGGCTGAATTAACAAACAGAGTTCTTACCTCACCTGATTGGCAGAAGCTAAGAGTGACAATTGGGTCAGGGTGGGTTGACCTCGATAGCATTAGTAGGCACTCCCACAACTGGTGCTACCAGTATCAGCTGCTTTAAATGAAACAGTAGATGGGCAGAAATGGTGCAAAATTGAAGGAATTACCTTACTATTTTCTCAAATAGTAATGTGCTCTTGGCTTTCTAGGCAAGCCCAAGTACTCAAATTCCTTCCTTGTCCATATTTAATGTTTTCCCACCTTTTATCATGAATTCATGCTACTCCTTTTGTGTGAAATAGTATCTTTTCCTCTGCTATCTCTGAATGTACAAAGCTTATCTTAAACATGTCAAGAACAATCTCCAAAACATATTTTGTTCTTAGCTTTCTGTAACCCATGCTCCTTCTTCCAGAAATAAATCTTTCTCTTCCGAACTCTGGAATACTATCTGCCCCTAACTTGGGCTATCAATATCTTTGCCCTGGCGATAGGGTTAATTAATGGTATGTGATCTCATAATCCTCAATGAATTCATTACTGTTAAGATTTTTATCTTTTTTATATTTGTATCCCTTAATCCACTTACCATAGTAGGCACTCAATAGGTATTTGCTTAATAAATAAATTATTGAAAATTGAGATAAAAATGACACTTGGGGATTGAATCAGCCAACTGCTCCAATTTTTCACTGAATGTAGGATATGTAGACAAAGCCCTTTTTCCCTGAACTCCGGCACAGTCTTTCCTAACCTCCTTTCCTTTTCTTTTTAAATCCCTCTAGACTCACATACAGCCTTTCTCCCTAACCCCACCCAAACACCGCCCTACTTGACCTAGTTACTGTGGTAGAAGAATTAGGTAAGAAGCCGAGGGACCAGCAATCTTGTCTTTTTTTCCTCCCAAAGGTGAGGAAGACTGACTATTGCTCTCTAGGTGGCAGAGAAATTTGCTCGTGAAATTCTTTGATAATCCTGGAGAGTATGCGTTCTAAGAGAAGAGATTTTCCACTCTTTCTGAGTGGGTCTTAAAGTCAGCAGCCACTCTTAGGATCTTCTTTGACAATTCCCTTGCCTTTCTCCATAACCTGATATTTCTGACTGTTTTTCCTGAGAACAGCAATTTCAGTTCAGGTCTGCCTCTGGGTTTCACAGCCACTGCTTTAGCCTGAGCCTGCTGGTTGCTTCCATTTGTGCAGTGGCTGGCATGCTGTTATGGTACTGAAGAGGCTGGGTGTGAGTCCAAGTTATTCTGCTTCAAGCTGTGTAAACTTATGGAAGCTCCCCTACATTTTTTTTCTCATCTGTAAAATGGGGATGGTAATGTTTACTTTACAGCGTTGCTTAGACGAACAGCAAAATGCTTAGAACACGGTAACCGTTAAGCTGAAGAAATAGTCCCTCCTGTTCCCTGAATAACCACATTCCTTTCTTCCTCCATGACTCAATCTCCCTAAGATGTCTTTCTATTTTCTCCTTCTTAAGAAACTTCTATTAATTCACCAGTTGACTATGAAATTGTCCTACTGTTTTAAGTATGGCAAATTAGGTTGTCAAATCTTTGAGGACAGAGTCATAGTTGATGGCCACATGCTCTATCTGGGACCTAGCCTAGTATTAGCCATAAAAACTAAACAATAAGCATTTATTGGCTCAACAATTGAAGGAAATATAAAAGACAAAAATTGTATATTCATTAGTGGAGTGACTCTGAGCTTTCCCAGAATTGTTTACTATTGTTCTGGATTGCTAATTTTAAGCATGGCAAAAATGCACTAGTTCATTCATAAAGTTCATTGTCATCATGACATGTCTTTAATCTTCTATAGTTAAATATCATCACAGCCAAATACAGTGATATAATAAAAAGCAATCTATTATCATAATAAGTTGCCAGGAGTGAAATCACTCACAATGGCAGTTTCTTGACATCTTGCCATGCCCAGACTCTCCCTCCACCATGTACAGCATAAGCTAATTTACATGTTTTCTGTATGAAGAGAAATCAAGGCAATTTGATTATGGATATAGCAATATCAAGAGTACCTCAAAAATGATATATCACATTTTGCCCACTGCAGTCAAGATGCAACTCAGACATGGACATTTGCATATTAATTTATTACAGTCTTAATCAATTCTGAAAATACTTATCTCCATAGTCTAAGTGCCACAGGTAGTTGAACAGGCAAACTAGTGTACGAAATTGAATAGAGCAGGTATGAAGGCCCAGGCGTCTCATTAGTTATACATGGATTTTTTTTTATAGGATAAGAAAGACTTCATTGCTCTGACAAGAAGTTATTCATCTACATTTAAAAACTGGCAAGACATTACCAATTTCATGGTTCTCTTCCTGTCACTCAGCATGCCATGACTCCAGTGCTTTGTTAATGTGTTGGAAACATTACATGTGGGAGATGGTGAAAGCAGCATCTGTCTCACACACTCAAGCTGTGTGCTCTTTCGCCTCCAGTCCTTTGGACATTATTGTCAACTCTCTGCTCCCCAGACTCCTTCTCTAAGCAGTATCACACCTGCTGCAAGGCTTAAGGATTCTCTGCAGTCAACTCCCGGTGGTACTTGTGGGAGGTTCCTGTGTGTGTGTAGCTGTTTAATGCTTTGATGGTTGTTTAATGGCTCCTCTCAAACACCTATTCCTAAATAAGTTGCAAACCCCAGCCTAAGTAAAAGTCACATAGTAGCAGGAACATCAGGGAAAACATGGAGACTTGAGACAGCAGAGTGGTTACCTGAACAGTTAGGCTCGATTGATGCTCTCCTCCCTGGCCCCAACACCCCCAGTTCAACACTGTCACATCAGCTACTAAACTTGTAATTGCACGAAGGAAAGAAAACGATAGAGCATTAGCACTCTAAAAAAGAGAGAGAGAAAATGTTTACTTCCTTTGCTTGTCTGCAATCAAGAAGCTTATTCATGCATTTTAAATTAAACCCTTATTTTAATAGCTAAACACAAAGAGCAAATACTCTGAAAGTGGACTGTCTCTGTAACATTTGCTGGGAGAGTTTTACATGCTAAGGTTGGCATTCTAGTTTTATTATGTCACTTTATGGGCAAGAAAATTAGATTTTTTTCAAATGCAATTTATCTGAAGGAAAATATTAATTTAGAGGTTATTATCATAGTACTGAATTTCAATGTAATTCTACAACTTGTTAAAAACTGTGAACTGCTGTATGTATTTCATACCAAAGTATCCAAAACCTAGGGGGGAAATGGGAGTAAAATTCCTGAGGTCCAGTGACTTCTCCATTCTGAAACCCTGTCTTCCTCCCAGTAGAAAGGTATTGTGGCCTCCATAGGATGATTTACTTTTAATGACAGCATAGTTATTTCCTCTTTAGTCTTAAGTACCTGTGGCTTGCTTTCTTGGTCATAAACTTAAACAAATGAAGTCCAGATACTTGCCCACGATTGAACCCTCAAATTTCAGATCTTTTCCTCTTATAAAAGCTTGTTGGAAAAACTAACTTTCTCTGAAGCCTGGCTGGGTATTTATTGCAAATGAAAATTCCTTATATTCCATGTGATTTTTTTTTCCTCCTGGTTCTGATTAAGTGGGTATGAATAAAGTAGAAACATAATAAATATTACTTTGCTACTCAGAAATCCTCTTCAATATTCTCCACTTATTTACATATATACAGGGTTCTGTACATTTATTTTTGAATGTATAATTTACATTACCAGTGTGTAGTAGTCAAAGAAAATTGATAAAATATTTGGAATTAAAAGAAGAATTATGGGAACTATATATATGATCAATAAAAGAATGTTCCATATTTTATAGAAGTTTGCAGTGTTCCCAATGATGAAGATTTTTGTTTTCATTGACTGGGGACTAACATGGGAAAAAGTCCCTATAGTTTTCTGCAGTAGACAGAATAATGGCTCCCCAAAAATGTCCACCTCCTCATCCTAGAACCAATAAATATGTAATCTCTCCTAGCAAAAAGGTCTTTACCACTATGAATATGGACCTTGAGATGGGAAGATTTATTTTTGAATACCTGATTGTGTCCAATATAATCAGAAGGGTCCCTAGAAGAGGGAGGCAGGAACAGATCAAGTGAGTGGAAGATGATGTGACAATGGAGGCAGAGAAGGATAAGGCAGTGTGATGCAGAACCATGAGTCGAAAAATGTGGGTAGCCTCCAGAAGTACAGAAGGCAAGGAAACAGATTCTACCCCAGAGTATCAAACAGGACCACAGCTCTTCCAATGTATGGAAAGTTTCCCTGAATGATTCATTTTGGACTTTTGATTTCCAGAGCTTTAAGATAATACGCTTGTGTTTTGAAGCTCCTAGCTTTGTAGAAATATGCTATATCATCAATAGGAAACTAATGCAAACCCTCAACTAAGGATTCACTTAGGAAAGCCTGCCTTGCTGTTTTCTCTAGTGGCCCCTTTTAAGGGACAGATGTACGTCTTTGCTGTCTTTCTCTACTCATTGGCCACATGTCTTTTTAAGAAGGGTGCTCTTCTTCCCTGGTATGTCCCTGCTCCCATGTAACTCACATCATGCTGCGAAGAAATAGACGCTACACAAACGGACTACTTTGGTAAAAGATAAAGAGGTGGTAAATTAAAAAGAAAGAAAGAAAGAAAGAAGAAAGAAAGAAAGAAAGAAAGAAAGAAAGAAAGAAAGAAAGAAATTAGAAGGAGATAGAGACTGATGTTTTGTGTTATTTATTTTTGGAGATAGTATTAGGCTCTGGTTTAATAACTTTTTAAAAATAATATATGTCAAATTCTGTTATCAATATTGTTGATATGTATTCTGCCATTTTGTTATGTTATTGTGTAATATTCATTCTCCAGTCATAAAGACAGGTTCATATGGTCTCCTGTTTTTAATAACATCCCATCTTTCATTGGATTTTAGAATGCTAGATGTTCTTTATTTCCCCAAACTAGCCACAATTAGTAATGAAGAAAAGAACACAGAAATTATTTGGGTGCAAGTTTCAAGCAGCATAAAACATTTCCTCTTCTTTACCATTTATTATGGTTTTTCTGTACTGTCCCCCAAAAGCTCACGTGTGAGACAATACAAGATGATTCAGAGGAAAAATGATTTAGGTTGTGAGAGTCTTAAATCAATCTGTGATCAATCCCCTGGTGCCGATTAACTGAATGGTAACTGAGGTCCTAGGGTGTGGCTGGAGGATGTGGGAATTAGTGGGTGGCTTTGGGGTATATATATTTGCATCTGACAAGTGGAGACTCTCTGATCATCATATGAGCGGCTTCCCTCTGCCACTTCTCTCACCATGAAGTTCAGGCTCACCTCTAGCCCCAAGGAATGGAGCCAGACTTCTGTGGACTAAGACCTCTGAAACGGTGAGCCCTCAAATAAACCTTCTCTCCTCTACAATTGTACTGGTTGGATCTTTAATTCTCAGCAATAAAAAAAGATGACTAAAACACCTGTGGCTGGATGGGAACCAAACAAAAGAGTCCACCAGAAACCCTAGTGTATTGTATCATTTGATGATAAGACCCAGGCCCAGTCAGATCTTATTTGCCAATTTTACATCAACTGCAATTAAACAATTGAACTTCATGGAGAAATCCATACAGATTCCATTTAAACCTCCAGAACTCTAAGGTTAGGAGAAAAAAATTAAAAAACAAAAACAAAATAACAAAGAAACAAACAATAACAACAACAACAACAACAACAACTAAACAAGAAAAGAGAGACAAGAAGTGAAGCTAAGAAAAGGAAAGGGAAAGAGACTCCAGGGTTTTCATGAATTTGGGGGCCAGCCTTACACATACAGGTGGCCATGTTGCTACGTCCAGGACAGGTTTTTGGTTTGATTTTGTTTTCCCGGACTCATTTAAAATTACAGTAAATCACATTAATTCTCTACATTGCAACATTTAAATTTCTTGAACTTTTGTATTCCCAGCAGCTACTTTTGAATGTACTTATTAGTAATTTCATTTGAAGGAACTTATCAACTTATTTAAATAAATACTTAAAGGGAGAAATGTTAAGACTTCGCCTGGTCAAAATTTATGAGGTTGTCTGCTTAGAGTGAGAGGGTCAGGTAGAACTACAGCCCCTGACACAGATGAAAGTTTACAGCATACAGTTTTTATCACATTGCTTTTTATGTTTGTTAGCTTTTGTTCTTATTTTAATATGTAATGTAGCCTTTCAACCTCTGTGTGTTCTATTTAATGTAATATATGATTGAGTCCCAAAGAGACCAATCCAAACCCATTTCAGGTGGTCTTTGGAACCCATTTTAAATAAAATTCTACCACATAACTTAGGAGGTAAAATATTCGTAGTAAATTGTGTGTGTGTGTATGTGTGTGTATGCCCAGTTCAGTTTTCACTTTGCCTTCAAGTTATCTGTGGTTGAAGAAGATATGCTCCGATTTAAAAAAAAAAGAAAGAAAGAAAGAATTTTCAAAATTGCCAAAAGAAATTTCTTGATAAACCAGTATATATTTGATTAGTAATAAGGTTATAAAATTTAGATTTTATATATTCATTTGAAGCTTTTAAAGGCATCTTTTAGTTTTAATATACAATTAAGAAAATATTTGGAAACATTTGTTCTCCCCTCAATTAACTGTTAAATTCATTCTTAAGAATTATTATACTTTCTATTTCTGTCTTGATTTGCAAAGGGCATGGTAATCAATAATAACTGTAAAATAATGTGGAACAATTAGTTTTTCTTGCATGCTCATAATTTGTGTTGACATCAGTTGGCATTAGGTAATGCATATATTGGAGTTGGGAAAATTAAACTGCCAATAATTAAGTTTCAGGCTCACTGCTAATATTAGCATGTTTTGACTTTAAAGAAATTTTTGAAACTTTGTATTTAGCATCCACTAGCAATAGAAATAGATATATTTTCTCTTAAAACTCAGTAAATTTCTGACAATCTTTGACTTCCTTAAAAATAAGATGAGTCAATGTATTTGAAGTTTACCTGAGTGCATGTGTCTATATCAAAACTGCCTCTATTGTATTCTTCCTACTTAGGCTAAATTTAACAGTTACTAGAGGAAAGAAGGGATGTCTCCATATATTTTTTTAATCAAATATTAAAATCACAAGATGCATTTAAAGAGCTTCTAATGGACATAAAATCTGACTAAATTTTCAAACATGATAGTTCAGTGGTAAATCCACTTGATTAAGACTGCATTTTCACATTTAGGCAAGTACAACAGTTGATGAGAAGAAGCTGCCTTTAGATATCAAGATTAACTTTCCTCAACTGGACATGGTTCTCTACAACTGTTCATGATCAGACATGTTAAATTCTTCCTCAACCATTCTTTTCTTGCCTCTATTACGTTGTGAATAGGTTTGCTATTGTTTTCTTACTTTTCCTTCCACTAAAATTTTTACCATAGGGTTCCTAATCATGCTGCAGACAGGCGAGTACCAATATTCCAATTTCTTCTGATTCTACAAAGATGTGAACTTGGAAGGTAATCAAGGAGAGAAGAATAGCTAAAGCCACGAAGAGGTCTATATTTTAAAGCTTAGTTTTGGGTATGAAAATATTTTATGCTAAAATCCTACAGAGGACAAGCCCTGATTTTACACTTCTACTATTTAGGCTCAGAAATTGATGCTTGCATTACCAGTGAACCTGAACTGTCAAAGATCAACTATAAATTTCAAATCATAGCTTAAGAAAGAAGAGAATTTAATTTTTTTCAGCACCACATTTACAGGAGATGAAGAATTTTGTGCATATAAATAGATGCAGGGGCTGGGGTTATGACTCAGTGCAAGGTCCTGGGTTCAATCCTCAGCACCACATAAAAATAAATTTTAAAAAAGTTATTGTGTACAACTACAAAAAATAAATATTAAAAACATAGATGCAGTAAAAACTGATCCCTACTAATGACAAACATGGAAATATAACTTTCTAGATAGATGTTTCCTGTGATGCTTGTCAATGTATTATGTCATGCATGCAACACAGCAGTGAGTGCTTAAGGAGGTTTTGAACTAACAACATCATGGAATTCAGTAGAGGAAAAATATGGTTGTCTTGAAAATAAATTCAAAATATGTGCTTTTTAATGGCAAATAAAATTATATGTTATTCCAATTTTATTTTCATATTTGCTCAAATATTAGAATAGAAGTTATGGGGGAACCCAATAATCCCAATATTTTTTATGTAGCAAAAAATACATAATATAAAGAATTTTGTCACTAATGGCTTTCCAAAATGATGCTGGGGATAAACAAATGATAAACTAAGAAATTATCAGAGTTATTGAATATGTGACTTGTAGTTCAAGACTAGTTTTTCTGTATTCTGAATATAAAAATCTTCAGTACTTTATGTTAGCATAAAATAAATGAGAAACAATTAAATGCCAAAATATTAAGAAACATGGTTATCAAATAAAATATATGTAAGAAAAATATCCTTCATAATTTTTGACATAATCCATAATTTGAGATGAAGATACATTCAGAAGTCTTGTGACTATAATAGTTACCAGGGACATTTATATGGCTTAGTCTGCTTTCACCCATAAACTACAAAAAGGTTTGCATAATGAGAAAAAGGGATATTTATGGGAATTGGAGACCCCACTACACAGAATAGTTACTGGCAGAAAGATGGACTTTGGAGAGCGTTCGACTGCTTTGAAAGGAGTACTAGCTGACTTCACTTCCTTCATCCATTAATGTTACAATGAAATTGATATACAATTAATTGAAACTAAGAACAGTTGGATATTTTTACATGAAGAGATTTTCAACTGAAGTTAAAAATTTTTTTCTACATAAACGTAGATGAAGCATTAATATAAAACAACAGATATGTGAACATATTTATTAGACAGGTTAATTTTTAATGACTTCAGGAATATTATCAAAATAGATTTTTTTGGTACATCATTTAGAAACTTATACTCATTCTATTAAAGAATATTCCTAATATTACTGATATCTTTCAAATTAATCCCATGAATCTACAAAATAAATCTCATTTTAAAAATGAAGCTTATTTCCAAAACTACAGAAAGAAAAAGGTTTTAATTTGAGTTATTGTAAAAGTATTCTAATTCATTTATCCATTTTTAGTATTACTTCTTAGTATTTATATACGCAAATAAAATATTTGATAAAGAACAAAATTAGTAGGTTTGGGTGTGCACTGCACTTTGCAAATAGAAAAGCAGCTTTGGACCACAGTTTTTTAAAACTTAAGGAAACACGTTGGCTTCACCTAAAGGTATTCATTGAGGTTATTTAAAAAAAGTTGTTCTGTATTTCTCTGTGTGAGATTCTCCCTTATTTGTTTATTACAAGAATACTTAGCACACTGTGCACAGCATGTTTTGCAAAGGATTTTGAAGTAAGGCGATCTTACAATAGAATTATGTGGATTTAGTTGTAATTCCAGCTTATTTGTTTCCTAATTCATGTATCATATCATCTTATCTATTCAGCCTCAATTTGTGAAAAGCATATATTCTTTAATATTGTCCTTTTCAGCTATGCTAACAAAAATATATTCTTAAGCTTGAAAGCAACCACCTGTCATTTGAGACAATAATTCACCCAAACATTTCAAATAAATTTTAAGATATGAAAAATACCTTCCCTTTTCAATTGATGGTATTTTTGGTATCACACCTTACTAGCAATAAATCTATTCATTTGAAGTTGTTTTTTTGTATCTTAAATGGATAATATTCTGTGCAAGCTATATAATAATAATACACATCATAATTTCATAATGGTTTAGGTTATGAAATGCTCCAAAGATAGTAAACTCAAATTTGAATTAAAATGCTAGCTTACATGTTCTTTAAAAAGAAAAGAGACTTTTTGTTTAGTGAGTATATTATAAAGTCACATTCTAATAAGCAAAATAATCTCAATCCAAACCTTATTTGAATGGTCTCCCTCTGTGAAAGGGGATTTTAAAAATTTTTATTTTTCCTAGTTTTTGAAATTTTTGATCTATACAAAAATTAATTTGTAATTTATAATGAAAATATTTTCCTCCAAAAAATGTTCTTACATTACAAAGAATGCTACTAAAATGAGATGCTGGTCTTATTGGGTTTCTCTGTAAATGTTTTCTGATTAGACAATACTTTTACAAACAAGGGAGAAATCAGGAAAACTGTATTCCAATCTAGTTTATAGAAGGGCAGCTAAGCTATAAGTAGAAGCTTTCTGCTGTTTTTCTCTCAATTAGATGATAAAAGTAAAGTTTGAAAATAAACAAAAATGTAGCTAAAATAGCAGTTCAATGAAGCTGCAGTTCCCCAATATTTTCCTCCTGGGTAAATGGCCATTCTGTGAAAGGCAGAATAATCTTTAAAATCAGGTCTTCTTGCCAGGTAATCATAAATCATTACATACATCTGAATGGATATTATTAAATTTGTTTAGAGGAAGTGTTGAGTAAGTGTTCAGTTTAATTATTCAAAAAATGATGTATAATTTTCAGAATATTTCAGTTATAGAAACCACGTATGAGATTGTATTTAATGGGCTGATTTTTTTTTTCTAAACAAAGATATTATATTTTTGAAATTCCTAACAATGCCAGCTTTCAAGGAGTATTCTCCAAAAATTATGAGGTCCCAGTCACCAGGGCATGTACACTAAAAACTGAGATGGAGGGTGGGGGCAAAATAGGTTCTTCCCTATTTTTTCCTTCTTCCCTCTTTTTCAGTCACTACTATTTCAATATTTATAGTAAACACAACATATTTTTTTTCTCACAGGAAATAAGAATAATATTTATATTTTATATGGGTAATATTTATAGTTAAATTGAATTGTTCAGTAGTCAACAAATATATTTTTATTTGTTTGTTTAGTAATTGAGCAATATCTATTTAGATTTCACATCTTAAAGGTAAGGAAGTTTACAAACTAACTCTTAAAGAAGCTTGGGGACTGAGGGTGCAGCTCAAAAACAAAAAACAAAAACAAAATACTTCAGTATATTAGTAACTCTAGAAACTTCTATATTTACTTTGTTATTCAAGCCAGACACTTTTGGAAGTAGATTTCTTTCCTGTTACTATTGTGTTTCAAAAGTTTTAGCATTGGCAATATTCTATTTTTTTAAACCCTTGAACTTGGACCAAAATGAATTTCCTTATTCACAATCATGTAAGAATAACTTAAATTGTCTGGGTTATCTGGTAGTTCCAGATGGTCCATGTACAGAGCTCCACAACTTAGAGAGGTTGGCTTTAGTATTTTTAAAAACTATATCTACTGGCAGCCTCAGAGGCTATTTTAAGGAAAAAGGTTCCCCTACCCATTTTTCTTACTTTGACATGTAGGATGGTATCATATTCCTCAGACAATGCTGTGCCATAACAGATTCAGGTACAAAAACCACACAGACATATATGTTAATTTTTAGGTTTATTTTTATGAATTATTTAAGGAGAACTACTCCCATTGGCTTATTCCACCCCCAAGGAATCTGTGTTGCCTAATGACTTTGCTAGGTTCCTATCATTGAGAACAAATCAAAGATGGATAATAAATGAAAGACCTCCATTCCTAAGCATCCCCACAGCACAGGGTAAAAATCAAACTGTTTTTTATCTTCCACAGTGGTATTTTGTTTCAATAATGCTTCTGAATCATACAGTTTGACAAATTGATTAGTGGAAAAAAATGTAGATGGCTTTTAATTTTTCAAAATGTTTTTTTGTATGTATTACTCAAATGTATTACAAACACATGCATCATTTTATATCATGTCCAGAAAACTTATTGAAAAATGTCCACAGGAAGAAGAAATGTTAGCCTAATAATAAATTATGATCCTGTCCAAATTTATATTATCAAAGTTACTAATTGTCTTAAAGTAGCCAAAAAAATAAGTTGGATATTCAATAAGTCACTTCATATTTTACACTGAGGATCCAGCTTTAATTCAAATTTAATTCAAATTTAATTAAGTTCAACAAACATATTCAGTGTGTACAGGGACTGGTTTTACTTAAAATGTACACCTTGAACATTTCAAGGTAATTCTCTGATTAAATTTGGAGGCTTAAATATGGATCTTTTTACATAATTCTGTATCAGAACTGGGGTCTGCTGAAAATGTCTGTCCAGAAAGACTTGCCCTGCCTCTGGGCTTCTAAGGGGGTTTGACTGCTACTTTGTGATAGCCCTCAGTTATGTCACTTGATTGTCACCATCCTAACATGCACTCTATTCTCAGAGCCCTTCTGCATACCTCGCACTGGGTGCTGCACTTGATCTGGCTGGACAGAGGCTGTTGAGGTAGAATGATTATCACTATGACTACTATGGTGATGCCCTATAGGGACTGGTCCATTTTGATCATTAACTTGAAGAAAATTGAATTATGGGAAAAAACACTAACATTGTAACACTGTAAAAACTCTAGTGGCTTACATGGAGAGATGGACACTAACCTGGAACTTTTAAAAACTCTTTGAAGTCCCTCCAAATCAAAGTGGTAACAAGATTCTACTTATACATGTAAAATAACCTGACTTTCTATCTTCACATTGATAGTCTTTTCTAAATTGAGTACTTCTGAAAAAGTATACAGAAAAACATAGAGTGCAAGCTAACCATTAAATTCAAGGTGATCAGAATACTAAATATTAAGGAATTTATACAGTCATGTGTCTTTATATGTATTGCTTTTGAATTTGTAGCATATGGGCACAAACTATTATTACTCCTTCATGAACACAGGAAATATCTTAATTATCTGTGAACGGAACAAAATTTTACCAGCTCTATCTCTACCTTTTACCTATTACAGACTATTATTCAGAGTAATATTACTTTGTATTTATGAAGAACAATGCTTTGCAAACTAGATTTCCACACCACATCAGAGTTCATGGGCTACTAAGTATACCATGGAAGAAAAGGCTGTGTGATAAATTCCTGGTACATGATTTGCTGTGTTTCAGCAGCTTAATTTGTGTGAGTGGAGTTAAAGAGATTGAATTAGAAAGCCTTTTCAGAATTTGATAGGCAGCTATCACTGTAAATTGTGAAGGGGCCAACACTGGGAATACTGACCAAATATATTTGCCATGTAGCAAATTGTAAGATATGATATTGCCAAACTGAAGCCATGTGAAGAGATTAAAGAATATATAGCCAAAAAATGGATGAAAATAAATGAAGAAAAAAAATAGACTGAGCTATTTTGGTCATAAAGTGATAATACTGTTACTTTTTTTTCTGGAGTGTATGATGTACTTGTCAGCTTTTTAACATTTATATTTTGTATATTTTATTTTCTTCATGTGCAAAAATATTCGTTTTTATGCTTAATTTGATATGATTTCTCTTAACATGTGATCTCAAAATCTTATAGAGTTTGGGTCCTCCCTGAGGTATTGCTGTTTTCAGAGAACCAAAATGAGACACTGGGAAGTACCAGGCATCTGGTGAGTGGATGCTCTGGGATGGGAACCCTGGGTTCTGATTCAAAATATACATATGCGGACCCAGTAGACTATACTGCCTTCCAAGCAGCACCAAGGCTGCAACAAAGCTCTGAAGATACACTCCGGATCCTCTCACTTAGAAACCTAGTAAAACCTGCAGAACATCCTCTCTTCTAACAACATTAACCAAACTAAAGCAAATATATGAAGAGAAAACTCAGGTTCACAAAAACAGTATGATGTCAACTCCAGCTAAGGCACGTGCTGCATGCTTTCTGTCTTACACTTTCCTTTCCAGTAATATGATAGTGATGATTGTCATGTAGTTTTGGAGGAGTAAATGCAGTTCTACATAAAAAGCAACAAGTATAGCATCTATCACATATAGAAGCTCAAAAAATATGATTTAATTTAGTTTTGGGATAACTGAGTTACAATTTGGTGGAGTACAGAGGATGAAACCCAGGGGCGCTTAACCACTGAGCAACATCCCTGGACCTTTTTTATATTGTATTTATAGACAGGGTCTTGCTGAGTTGCTAAGTGTCTTGCTAAGTTGCTGAGGCTGGCTTTGAACTCACGATCCTTCTACCTCAGCCTTCTGAACCACTGCAACTACAGATGTGCACTACCACGCCCAGCCTGAGACACAATTTTGAAGGAACTTAGAACAATACATAAAATACTGCTTACACAAATTATTGAAGTCCATACAACAAGTGACTGTTATCACATGGAATATAAAAAGAAACAAAATTAAGACCTTCATTTGTTTCTCTTGTAGTGAACCATTTTGCAATGGTTAGTCAAGTGGAGGTCATACTTATGGACAGCAGCAGTACACAGATACTGTATTCTTCTGTTCAAACCCATTGATTGTCATTCTCTTACTCAAAATAAAAGATAAAGTCCTTGTCATGGTGGTGCATAATGTCCCACAGAATGTACCCCAAATGCACCCAGGCACAACAAGCCAGTTTTTCTTCCTCCTTACTCTGCTCTAGTTATGTTAGCCTCCTTTTCAGCCCTCCAACATGGCCTTTGTCTTTGTTCCCAATGTTTAGAATGAGCTCCAGGATTCTATCCCTCAACTCAGTTTAAAAGTGTTGTCTTTTCAATTAAAGGCTTTTTTTGACCATCCTATTGGAAATTGCAACCTCTAGTTTTATTCCTAAAATTAAGCTCATTTTTCACCATAAGCATTCTGTGGTGGAATACTGAAGTTGAGTCTATATCTACTTGAGTTTTCCCTTAAACCCTTGGGTCACTTCCTGAACCTTAGGGGAGAGTGACTTCTCACTAATTAAAACTTGGAGTTGGCTGGAAAGACACATAGCTGCTCTCTTACTAATGATGTTCATTGTTCTGATTCATTTTTTTTTCCATTGGATATGGTATTTCTTGATCTGCATACTTTTCCTAAAACTCCTTGTTCATGGGTAGCTTTAGTCCTCAGGGATATCTTCTCTGTGAACAGCAGTATCCAAAAGTATATAGTTTGGGTTATATTTCTTTTCCTTGGGCTTCTTTCTAGCACAGACTGACCACCAATAAGTACTTTTACCAATGACAAGATTATTAGATTTCCTCCCATATCCTGTCACACCTCTGCCTGGATCTTTGCCCAGATATGGATTTTTAAATTTGGATTCACATTCAGACATCTGTCCTCATTTGTTTGTCCTTGGAATGACTGAACTTTGTCTTGCTTCCTTTTTAAAACTGCAACAATTTTCCAGTTCCATGAGGATTTGTAACTAACCTTCCCAGTCAGTCTGGCTTCTTCTGAAAAGTACAATATTAACAAAACCCTAATTCTGACTCGGCATCTAATTCTTAATGGTAGGAAAGAATAGAGAGAGGGAGTCTTGTTTTCAACTCTGCAGATAAAATACCTAGTAGAGAGCTATATATAAATAATATATTGTTATGCAAATTGAGTCAGGCAGTAAGAGTGTTAGCATGGGACCTTTTGGTGAGGATCAAAGTGATAGTGGATTCATTGGTAGAACACAAAGGAAGATGAGAAATCCTATGACTTGGTTTCATATGCAGAGTTGACTTGAAGTGAGAGCATGCTTGGTATGTTTGAAGACAGAGCAGAGGGAAACAGAAGAGGAGTGAATGGTAGGAGACAAAATCAGAGAAGCAGCAGGGATCTAGATCATTACACTGCTGTGAAGTTTATTATAAGACCTTAGGCTTTTACTCCTATTGAGATGGAAAGACATTGGTAGCTTTCACAGGACTAACACAGTCTACTTTCAATTAATAAAAGATCATTCTGTCTGCTAGATTTGGAGATGTAGGAAAGAAACCACCATCAATGCATTATGAACTATTAAGAGATTAGTTCAGCTGGGCACAGTGGTGAGCACACCTGTGATCCATCCCAGAGACTCAGAAAGCTGAGGCAGAAGAATCACAAGTTTGAGGCTAGCCTAAAAAATTTAGTGAGACTCTGTCTCAAAGAAAAATGAAAAAGGAGTGAGGATGTGGTTCAGTGGTAGAGCCCCTGGGTTCAATCCCCAGTACCAAAAAAAGAGAATGGGTAGGACATGGATTATGATGATAGCTTGGGCAAAACTGGGTAGCAGCAGGCATTTGTGATGTGTATTATATAGGTAGCTTCTGATGTAATTTGCTGATGGACATGAGAGGAGAAGTTGATTCTAAGGTTTTTCTTGCATGAACACCTGATATATGCAATTAGTCACAGAAATGGGGAGAACAGGGTGGGTCCAATTTATTGTGAATCTCAGAGTGGTTTTCAGTTAGGTTAGTTTTCTTAGAGTGAACACATATCATTTTTATTAGAGATTTTTTTCTTAGTATCTAAAGATATAGGTCAAATATTTATAGCCCTGCAAGCTCATCACATTGTATACTTTAGCATAATCTAATTCATTAAAATAGTAATAAAAACCAGAAAATATTTATTTGTAAACATTTTAAGGCAAAAACCTGACCATTTTAAACCTTTTCTCATCATGTTGTATGAATTTTGGATAATTTAAATGGTTGAATTAAAGATAACATAAATTATTCAACCATAAATGATTTGAAAGCAAGTAGCACATTCATTTCATCCCTTTTTTTCCCACAGAGTCTTTCATTAAAATTCAGTCATTCTGAAATTGTCACAATTTTCTGGCCAATACATTAATTCCCTATCATATTCAAAGAAAATTATTTGAATTAAAAAAAAAATTATGCTACATGTAGTATATTGAACATTTCGAGCCTTGACAGTTTAATTCTATATTTGTGTTATGAAAGGTAGTCCTTTTCTTTTTACCTGTCTTATTTCTTTAAGCTAGTTATAGGTGAAATTGTAACCCTGACTGTTATCTCATATTAACTCAAGACAAGAAAATATATATGGATATCATGAAGCGATCTGACCTGGAAATTTTTCATTTATTGAAAAGGCTGCTTTTGGATTTTACCACACAAATTATTACCAAAATTCTTTAATATTCATATGAAGACTAATTGATGCAGTAATGTCAAGCAACACATTCTTTTCATTTCACCTATTCCAAAATGACACAGTTTTTGTCCCAAGTTTTTCAACATTCATGAAACAGAGAGGTTGCTTATATATGTATTTTGTGTTACCGAAGTGCACATAAAAATTAATATGGTTTTTACATGTTCCCCCCTTGTGTAGTAGAACTCAACCTATAGTCAACAGAACCATTTACTGAATGTACGTATCACATAACAAAGCTGAATATACAATATTTTCTAAATAGTGTAGATAAAATTAATAACAGCTGCTATTTCATGGAGATCTAGTTGACAGACACTGGGAAACTTCATATACAGTATGGGGTGTGGCCTTCAACAATCACCCTTTAAACAAGGTATCATCATTATCATCATTATTTCTATTTGTGAATGAAAGAATGGTATGTTATAGTTATAGGTAGGTTGCTCAATATTACAAAGTCATAAGTAATGATAGTATTTAAACCTAGCCAGTAAAGCTCCACAAATAAAATGCTCCTTTAGTTGAACAGACATTTCTGGATTTGCGCTACTGAGTCCACATTATATACCACTAATGTATGTGTCATAATACAACTAATTCCAAAACATATGTTTTCAGAATTGCAGAAAATCTAAAAGAGTGTCTAAGTTAAAACATACTTAATCCAACTGCTTGTTCTTTAGTAAGGACTTCATTTAATGTCTTCCTAATAATAAAGAATTGTAACATCCCAATTTTGAGAGATACTTTGGAGAAAGTATCTTGTGTAAGAACCAGTGCTTACGGATATCACTACTGAACATTCTAATACACTACTGCTGCCAAAAGAAACTGACAAAAAAAAAAAAAAAACAAGTTGAAGGACAAGCTATTAATGTAGATATTAACAATATACACATGTTCTGGAAAGAACAATTTTAATACAGAAATTTATCCCAAGGAAATATTCTAAGATATACATACAGTTTAAATCACATGGATGAAACTAATGTGATACAGATGTAGTGAAAAATTAGAATATTTGAAATATCCAAGAATAGGGACTACACAGATAAGAATGCTAAGCATCATTAAAAAGATGTAAAAACAGCATATATCCTGGCATAACAAATTGTTATTAGGAAAACAGAAACTATGAAAAATGATATCTTAATCTTTTGAGAGTTTAAAATGGATATTAATATATACTGATGTTATTTTTGGCAGTGGGAGTAAAAGAAATTTTATTTTCGTGAATTTTTTGTTTCTCATTATTTTATACAATAGATGTAATGCCTTGATAACAAAACCAAAATTAGTTTCAAAAAGTCACCATTTTATGTCTCTGCTTGTGCTGAAACACGAACTCTGCTTAGCTTATGTCATTTTCAAAAGTTGCCCATGATTCATGCATTTCTTTGTTAACACTTTCACCTAATGAAAATTAAATTTTACTCTTATTAAAATGATATTTCTAAATCTATTTTTGGAAATGTGAATTCCATTCAATCTAATGGAATTACCTGTCTGTGTGATACTTTTTTGATAGCTTGGTAAAATCTACAATGAAGAATATATGGCCTCCGACACAACAGAGCTCACACAGAGAAAAAATAAGGCACATAAAATCTAACTACAATTCCAGGCAAAATATAAGAAGTGTCTCAATGGTGGCAAAAATTCTTATGGTAGCAGGGAGAGAGAAATTATTTCCCATTCCATGAAGTATAATGGAAATGATGGCATTGACATTGAAATTGAACTTGATGAATGAGTAGAAATTTTATAAGTGTAGTCAATAACACAGGCATTTCCAGTGGGATAGATTACATAAGAAACATGTAGGGAGCAAAGCAGAGTGAATATTATGGTTTGTTTATTACACCAAGTATTTGATAACTCACAGTGAAAAAAGAGTTGAAAAAGTATGCCAACATTTTGGAGAAAAAGGCAAAGGTGGTTAGATTTTATTTTGCATTTATTGAGGAGCTCTAAAAGCTTTTCCAAAAGGGAATAACATTATGCTAAAATATAAATGTATTAATGAAAAACATATATAGGATCAAAGGACTACTATTTCAAATATATATCAGCCAGATCTTTCATTTTGAATGCTTCTATATAATAATCTTGATACTTTGATGGGTTATTACAAAAAAAAAAATCAGAATGTTTTTCTTTCTTTTCTCTCCAAACCTGGGAAATTCTAAGTTTTAAACCAGACTTTCTTTTTTCAAAACTCTCAGAGTTACTTAAAAAAATATTCTACACATGTTTCATTATTTGTGGGCAATTAAGAACTCTACTTAGGAACATTAGCTTTTCTAAAGCAGAACTACCAATTTGTACAATATTGCATGTTGAAAAAAATGCCTATAAAAAAAGACAAAGATTTTTGTGCATATGGAAACTGTGCATGCATTCACAAGTTATTAATCCCAGGCACATATAATGCTCACTGCATTATCATCAGCACCACAGTAACATATTCATGAGTATTGTATACCTACAATCTTGCACCAAACATGATTTAGTAATAAATAATTTTTATAATACTGGCACAATATTTTTTTAAAGCGTAATGGTTGCACCCCTCTTTTTTGCAAAAACATTTGTCATAAAGTCTGTGCCAATTAGGTGGCAAAATATGGTAAGTTAGGAGGACATTGTTATTTTCCCAAATATAACAATTCACGTGTGTTCTCCACACATGTCAGTGTGAATGAGTAAGACTTAACATTTCTCTTCCCCAAAATTTTATTGACATTTCAGTAGTGTGGAATAGTCAAGGAATCATGAGACAACAAGAGAAGTTAGTTTGTATTTTGTCTGCCTTGTAATTCTAATTTTCTATAGATAGAAAACATGCTTTCTTTTTCTGAAAGAAAATAATAAAAATAAAATAAATAATATGGTTATAATAATTATCATAAACTAAATTCATTTTTTTTTGTTCTGACACTAAGTAGAAAGAGAGGTAACTGTGTAACCAGTCTCCATTACATGATTCAACTATGATACTAGTTCAAATAGGTAGATTTTTTAAAAAACTACTTTTTTTCCTATCAGGAAATTAATTTTGCTCACTTCCACAGATGGATTACTAATCTAGACAGTAAGCCTAAAATGGATACTCTTAGTCATATGTGGCTTGGATAGAGCCAAACAAAACAGTGGTTATGTCAGAATAACTTGTTTTATTACCATAACCACAATTTCAATTACATGCTATATTCATGTGAGTTGTCATTATAATCCAAATCCATGA
The DNA here is from genome assembly GCF_021218885.2 of Marmota monax. Classification (NCBI taxonomy): domain Eukaryota; kingdom Metazoa; phylum Chordata; class Mammalia; order Rodentia; family Sciuridae; genus Marmota; species Marmota monax. The sequence goes on from NW_026692781.1 coordinate 24,886,031, forward strand.
AGAATATGACTTTATTTAAATGTAAATGTTTTGTCATAAAACAGTTAGATTATCCCATACTATTCTCTAGACTAAAAGATATTTCCAGGTCAAGATGTTCTGCCTTATAACTTTAATATTTAAATTCTTTAATGATCTTTGCTCACATTGTAACAAATTCTCTATAGTAATCTTAAATTGCCAAACATTAAACTAAAATGCCAATGAAAGTATCAACGAGAGGAGACCTTGCATACTTTGGTTGGGAATGTAAAATGATACAGCTGGTATGGAAAATAGTTTGGTGGTTCCCCCCCAAATTAAACAGAATGATCATGATTCAGCAATTTATCTCCTTGGCATACACTCAAGAGAACTGAAAGCAGATACTCAAACAGATGCTTGAATATCACTGTTCACTGCAACATTCCTATAAAGAGCCAAAAGGTAGAAATAACTGAGGTGTCCATAAACTGATGACTGCATAAACAAAATATGATATACACATACAGATGGAATGTTAGGCATAAAAAGCAATGGACTTCTGATAATGCTACAATGCAGAGGAAACAATATGCCAGCAAAACAAACCAGATGCAAAATCACAAGTATCAAATTATTCCACTTACAGAAATATCTAGAGTAGGCAAAATTTGGAGAGACAAAGTAGATCAAAGGTTACCTATGGGGTTATTGCTTAATGGATAGTATTTCTGTTTAGTGTAATGACAAAGCCTTAGAAATAGATTGTGGTGATGATTGCACAATTTTGTGGGTGGGATTTAATAGCACTGAGCTGATCATTAAAATGACAAATTTTGTTATATATACGAATGCATCTCAATAAGAATGTGTAAATACCTATGCAAAATTATTATATTCTTACTTATGGAGCCTACATTGTGATTTTAAACAATCAGTAGACTGTTGGTTCACATGCACACCAATGTAGTCTAAGCCTCTGCAAATCGTTTTCTATTGTATTGATACATTGATGATTGCCTCCTATTATCAACTCTCATCCCCTCAAGATACCTTTTTCTTTAGTACATTGATTCACATTGTCTTTATTTCTAACTATGTCTTCTTGATCATGAAGTATTAAGTCCTTAACCACCAATAAGTGATTGATTATTGAAGATGCCTCTGGACTTAATGAGCATTTTTCTTACAATATTATCTCTATTACAGATGATGAAGAGGAGAAGAAGTAGACAACTTTGAAAGAGACTTGGAATGCCATGTCTGCCTACCTAATGACAGAGTGCATATGGTGGGGAGGCATGGAGGAGTGGTAAATATCACAGTGACTTTTCATTTTCTGGCTTACAGAATTGAATTAAAATAGGAAACTGAAAATTTGATTCTGATGGTTGCAAAATGTGCACATGCCTGTGTGTTGGGAGATAAATAATTTGATAAAGCATTTTTTTTTGAGATAGCTAAAATTGCCATGTTGTGTAGGCAGTTACATTTCCAAGTCTGAACCTCAAAAAATTCTGGACTTGTGCCATGTATGATAAAACCATTAATATACAGATAATAAAGTCACAGATATAATGATATGACTAAAGGAGAAATTTCGTATAAGAAAAAGGAGAGGGAAAGAAACAGGAAAAGAGAAAAATAGAAGAGGGAATCTGTAATTGTCCACTGAGGATTTCTAATATTTAACCTTTAGATAATGAAGATGAGACAGTTAAAAAGACCAAAAAGTTGCTATCAGAACCATGAGAGAAAATTAGGCCAAGGAAATTAGCAAGTCATGGAAGCAGAAGGAACAGAGAATTTTTAAGAACTAAGAGGTCAATGGAGTGAACTACTTATAAGAGGTTGAACTTAGGACTTGAATACTTCCATCCAGATTCCACCACCCAGAGGTCACTTTTGGCTTCATGGATAACTCCTCCTATAGCAAGATGGAGAAGGAAACCAAATGGAAGGGGCTGAGATGTGCGTAAGGAGTAAAGTAAAGGAGTTAGAGAGTAGACTGAATTATAGAAAAGAGGAGGATGCTGTCAGATGTGGAGGGAGATGTTTTAGTCTTTCATTTAGCTGATACTCTTCTTTAGAACAAAAATATAACTATACTTCTAGTCTCCTTTATTTGCCTAAATAACTCTCTTCCTTTCCAAGATTAAATCCTTGCCTGCCTCTTTCTACCTCCTTCAGCATACACAGCAGTTAAGTACTTACTCTATGCTCCCTTGCTATAAGCACAGCATTTTCAGTATCAATAATTTCTTTTTAAAAGAGCTAAATCAGATCTTAAGATGCTTTGTCAGTTATTCTGTGTATGTAGATTTTTTGGACAATAATCTGAAAATATATTTTCAATATATTTGATGTGTTTTAATATGAAACTCTGTATAAAAGCACTTAAAATTTATATTGCCATTAATTAAAGGTATTCATTGATTCTAAAATGTTGGGCTTATGCACTGTTGAAAAAATACTGACATTATATCAAATGTCAGAAAAGATTATATTAGTTCTAATATTGTTTCTGCCTATGACTGCTAACAATTAGCATATTAATAATTGCATGGGTTGAGCAGATAAGTGTGCATGTTGACATTTTTCAGATAAATTGTAATGTATAGAAAAGATGAATCTTTTTCATGTGTTCTTGAAAGTTATAGATATCACATACCATGCTATCATAAAACAAGGAAACTAATTTATATGAATACCAGATATACAATTATGAAAATAAATGGATGCGCAGACTAATAGAACATATATTTGGGGGGTATTTATTCATGAAGAAAATTTTTTTCTCTTAATAGAAATAACAGAAAAAATATGGCATTTAATCACATTAAATCAATTCTAATAAGCTGCTTAGGTTGTTTTGAATATCTATGGTGGTAAATATAATTAGCATTCCTAAAAATAGTAAAAGAAAATGAAAGATATTTTTCATAAGTAGGAGACTTATAAAATGAACATAAGTTCTCAGGTTGTAACTTCGCTAGGGAAGTTGCTGAAAAGCAGGTAATATTAATAATAGCAAACAGTTGCTTAGTGCTTAGTATTTGTCAGATACTGCACCTTATTTGTATAGCTACAACATTTTACTGAGGTGAGTAGCATTATTATCCTCATTAAACTCATGGTAACAGAAGCTCAGAAAAGGGCACGTCACTGATGGTGGAGCGGAAAGTTGAACTGAAATCTCTTACTTCATCAGCATTTAGCTATTAGACTTCCATGCTTTGTAGTATTCATTACAAAAACTGATGAGGGTTTCTACTTAGGTTAACACTTTTCCCTGAGAATAATATTCAATCAAATCTGGAAACCACATTGTGGATGGGGTGGGATGGTGGGGTGTTGCCATCATTAAGTAATACTAAGTTTAACACGACCACCCCAAAGAAAATATAGTCTCTGAATTATGATGGCTAAACTTGAGGGTTTTTTTTTTTTTTTTTAACTCTACGATGGTGCCAAAGTGGTATGCATTCAGTAGAAACAGTACTTCAAATTCTGAATTTTGATCTTGACTTGAGCTAGCAATGCACGTTAGAATCCTCTTTTGTGACACTTAGGAAGACAGCCACAGCTCTCAGTCAGGTTTAAAATCATGAGAATAAATAACTGATACTTTACAGCATACTGTGTTACTAAGCTGTGAGGTTTGGGAGAAGAGGTGTCATTAAATGCATTTTCAACTTACAATATTTTCAATTTACAATGGGTTTATCAAGACATCACCCCATCAAAAGGTGAGGAGCATCCATATAAAACAATTCAGATTGTGGATTGCATACATCAAAATTCTCTTGACCCAAAAGAATTACATTAACTTATGTAAAAATAAAATTCACATAACATTACTTACTTTGTATATGATAATTTTACTTTCTTTACCAGTATAACATTTAACCTTGAATTCTTAAAACATATTGGGAATAAATAAAATGAAAATTAAAAATATAAGGATACTAAGATTATAAGAAACAAGAGAAGAATGCTTACTTTCTCCACTTTTATTTATACATTCCTGGAAGTTTTGGCCAGAGTAATTAGGAAAAAAAAAGAAACAAGATCATCCAGGTCAGATAGGACATAGTAAATTGCTTCTGTTTGCAGATGGCATGATCTTATATATATAGAAAACTATAACAACTGCACAAAATAACTGTTAAAACTAATAAATAAATTTAGCAAAGTTTCAAGATACCAAATCAATATATAAAAATCAGTTGAGTTTTTGTATATTAATAATAAACTATCCCCCAAAAAAGAAATTAGGGGAACAATCCCATTTATAAGGGCAAAAGAAAAATACTTAGGAATAAGTTTATCAAGGAAGTGAATGCTCTTTACACTGAATATCATTTAAAAACTGATGAAATAGGTTGAAGAAAACAAAAATAAATGATATAGTATCCCATGTACATGGTTTGAAATAATTAGTACTGTCAAGTGTCCATACTACAAGATAAATAAGTTCCGGGATCTCATAATAGCATAGATGGTTACAGATATGTTAGTATGAATGTGGTATTCATCATAATATGTGTACATGTATCAAATCACACTGTGCACCTTAAATACTTATAATTTTTATTTGTCAATTAAATATATTAAAATAAAAATGCCCACTTACCCAAAGTGATATACGGATCTAATGAGAACCCTGTGAACATTCTAATATGATCTTGTAGATAAATAGAAAAAAAAAATTTCCTTGTTATGGTTTGGATCTGAAATACTCCCTGAAAAACTCGTGTTTTCAAAGCATAGTCCCCAGTGAAGCAATATTCAAAAGCAATGTTCAGAACAGGGTTTTCAGTAAATGACTGGATAATGAGAGCTGTAACCTTATCAGTGGATTAATCTACTTGATGGATTATTAATTTGAATGGACTTCGGAGTGGTAACTCTAAGCAGGTTGCACATGGCTGGAAGAAGTAGGTCACTAAGAATATGTGTTTGAGAACTATGTTTTGTCCCTGCACTCTCTTTCTCTCTGCTTCCTAACTGCCATGAGCTGAGCAGCTTTCCTCTGCCATCTGCTTCCATCATGATGTTTTACCTCATCTCAGGCCCACAACAATGGAGTCAGACAACCATGGACTGAGGCTTCTGAAACCATGAGCAAAAGTAAACTTTTCCTTTTCTAAGTTATTCTTGTCAGGTATTTAGGACACAGTGATACAAAGCTAACGAATACAATCCTAAAATTCACATGGAACCACAAAAGTCCTTGGCTAGGTAAAGAATCTGTAGCCAAGAGAGCTAAACTATAGGCATTGCTGATTTCAAAGTTGTAGAATTAAAACAGGGTGACACTAGAATAAACCAGACACATAGACCAAATGAACAGAATAGAAAGCCCAGAAACAAATCCTTGAATATAAGGTAAACTAATCTTGGATAAAAGTGCCAAATATATATATATATAATCTCACTATCTTAAACTACATAAAAAATCAGCTCCAAATTAATTATTGACTTAGGTGTAAGACCTGAAATCATAGCACACTAAGAAAGAAACAGAAAAGTTCTGTGATATTGGCCTTTGAAATGCTTTTTTGGATAGGACATCAAAAGCACACTCAACAGAAGCCAAAATAAATAAGGAGGGTTACATTAAACTAAGAAGTTCTTGCACAGCAAAAGAAATAACCAACAAAGCAAATATATATATATATATATATATATATATATATATATATATATGAAACAATTGCAAAGTATATATTCGATAAAGACTTTATATTTAAAATGTATAAGAAACTCATAAAACTCAACAGCAAAAAACATGCTATGTGAAGTAAATTAATCCCCAAAAGACAAAGGCTGAATATTTTCTCTGATAAGTGAATGCTAATCCCTAATGGGAGAGTGGGCATGGAATGAGTGGAGAAAATTTGGATGGGGTAAAAGGGAGGGGGGTAGGGGGCATAGGAGTAGGAAAGATGGTGGAATGAGATGGTCATCATTACCCTAGGTACATGTATGATTGCATGAGTGGTGTGACCCTACTTTGGGTACAAGCAGAGAAGTGAAAAATTCTGCTCCATTTGTGTACAATGAATCGAAGAGCATTCTGCTGTCATGTATAACTTATCAGAACAAACAAATAAATAAATAATCAAATTTTTAAAAAAGTAATCCAATTTAAAAAATGGGCTAAGAAGCTTATTTTTTTCCCAAAGTAGGCACATAAATAGCCAAAAGGTATATGAAAGTACTCTCAATATTACTAACCATCAGGGAAATGAAAACCAAAACTGCAACAAAGTATCACTCAAGCCAGATAGGATAGCTATTACTAAAAAGTCAAAAGATAATACATATCAGTGAAGGTATGAAGAAAAGGGAACATTTACACACGATAGGTATGAATGGAAACTGGAAGAGCCATTATGGAAAACAGTATGAAGGTTTCTAAAGAAATTAAAAATTACAACTATCATATGATCCATTGGTTCCTATTCTGGGTATATTTCCAAAGAAAATGAAATCACCATTTTACAATATCTGCACTTCAATGTTCATTACAACATTAATTCAAGATATAGAAACAACTTAAGTGTCTTCCAACAGATAAATGGATAAATAAATTGTGGGGTGTGTGTGTGTGTGTGTGTGTGTGTGTGTGATATAATCTTTTTCAGTCTTTAAAGAGAAGGAAATCTTGCCACTTGCAAAAACATGGAAGAACATTATGCTTGGTGAAATAAGCCAAATACAGAAATATAAATACTTCATGATCTCATTCATATAAGAAATCTAACAAAGGCAAACTCATAGAACAGGAAAAAGGATGTTTACCATGGACTGGGAGTTTAGAGAAATGGAGAAAAGCTGGCCAAGGGGTACAAATTTTCAGTTATAAGATAAGTGTTATGAAGCCTAGTGTACAATATGGTAACACAGTTTATGTATTGAGCACTTAAAATTTGCTGAAAGAAAGTAGATTTTAAAATTCTTAGCACACAAAAGAAATGCTAACCATGTAAGGTCATGAGTATATTAATTAGTTTGATTTTGGTAATCATTTTGTAATATGTGTGTGTGTATTTCAAAACATTGTATAACAAGTATATGCAATTTTCACCTGTCAAGTATACCTCAATAAGGCTGGAAAAAGTGAAAAGAAAGAGCAAAAATTCCCCTTTTCGTCCTCAAGTGGATCATCCCCAAATATTAAAAATCATAATAATATATTTAATATAATTCAATACATTTGTTTAACAAGTAAAATTGAATCATAAAACTTGCCTTATAGAGCTATGAATGTTATTCAGTAAGCAACATGAAGATTAATGAATTAATTCATTCAATGAATATGGTTAGGTTTCTATTTGTTAGTAAAAGGACTTTACATGTTGATATTGGTTATTGGGCATAACAATAAAGGAAATGATTTTGTGATTTTTGTTATAGATATTAACAATCTGAAACACTGACAACATGATTTTATTAAAAATGTTACTATTTACATGTAAAAAGTATTCCATGAGAGTAAATATGAAAATGTGTAAAATATATTTTAGAAATCTTCTGATATAAATGAAAAAATCAATTCTCATCTGAAGACCAGAATTCTTAAAGATGCTACATCTTAGTGCACCATGTTACTTATGATAGCTAATAAGAGTTTTTACAAACCTTTCAATCAAGAGATCAAGCATTTATGGCTCAACAGGCATTCAGAAGAATAACATCATATTTCTGTAGTTATTTTTATTGAAATAAATGCTTTTCCTTCATCATTATCTAATAGCACTACTTGAATAAATTCTCCTACATACATTCCCAATACATTTTTAATATTTATTATGTTTTAATGACTATTCAAAGTGAGATTCTAAAATGATTATCAACAAATAGAGGGTATAAGAGAGAATGGCTGTAATCAGAGGTGGTAAAAAGATTATTTCAGAAATCTTACAAAAGTGGCTCTCTTGATGTGAAAAGCAGATATGTTTAGGTATGATTTCTATAAACTACATGTGATACTATAATTTATCCCTGAAACGTATAATAAATTCAATTATAAGTAAAATTATTTAACATCAAACTGATAATATATTTTAATGCACGTCCATAAGTTTGGCATAAAATTAAAAGTCCTGGCAAAAGATTAGCTACTAACTAGAAGTAGAAGATTCTTCAAGGGTGGAAAATAGCAATTTGTTTAGGGAAAACCTAGGATTCAAATACAAAATTGTGAAAAAGAAAGGTAGAATAGGAGCTAGTTGGTTTCTCTTGATAAAATGTAGTTTTGGAAGAAAACTAATCTACTAATGTTTACTTCTTTAATGATTTTACTCCTTAAAGCTCATGAACTTCTTTCAGTTTCAGTTTTGTAAACTGCTCCATGGTATTCTATTCAAGATAAAGGCTTTGCACCAAAAATTTTAGACTAGAGATCTTTTCATAAGAGATCAATATACCAACAGATGCGTTTGATCTTCTTCAATTGACAACCTCCAGCGACTGCCAGGTTTTCAGCGAGTTCTCTGAGGATTGTGTTCTAATAGGCTGCCACATTGCCTTGAACATTCTGGGAATGACATCACCACTCCACCACGACAGCCTTAAGAGAATCAACGTTTTGACACAGAAAATTGCTCTGTCTTTAAGGGATGTATCTAAGTCTTAGAGAAACAAAACACCTCTCCTCTTTCTTCAGTTCTCAATGGTCCTCAGTGTGAATTCAGAAATGCCTCTGTATGAGGAACGCAGACAGTAAACAGTGATGAGGGACTTGCTAAGCTGAGAGCTTATTCAGCACACCTAAACATAAAGGAAGACTTCAGCGTTTAAAAAAATTGTAACAATTTACTACCTGAAAGAGAAATTTCCCTGGAGAGTAAGTAGGTTTCTTTATACTGCAGATTTAAGTAAATCTAATCTAGATCTAAGTTGTCTAGATACAAAAATTCTTTAAGTTGATTTTTATTTTAGCTTCCTATAGTTTTCCATAACCCTTTATTTCAATGACTCATCTTAATTCAGATACATATTTTTAAAATGGGACACTTTTATTGCCATATATTTCACAAAAATGATTTAGGAAATATGTAAATATACTAGGTTATATCACAATTTATAAATTGGTGAAAATGTCTTCACTTCATACCCAGACTTAATAAATGTTACTCATTGGTGTGTGTGTGTGAGTGTGTGTGTGTTTGTGTGTGTGTGTGTGTGCGCGCGCAGTGCTGGGGATTGAACTTAAGGCCTCACTCATGCTACACAAGTGCTCTATCACTGAGCCACATCCCCAGTCCTGTAACCTATTTTTGAATGTTTAATCTCTATTTTTGCCACTAGAGAAGAGGTCTGCAAACATTTTCTGGAAGACGCAAATAGTAAACATTTTAGGGACCAAGAGGCAAAAACAGAGATATTATGTGGCTACTTATATGACAAGAGACAAAACAAATTTCCATGAAGATTTATCAATGAAATTCAAAATATAACAATAAAAGTGTAATACAGTTTTGTGCAATATAAATCTGCTATTGAGAATGGAATTCTTCTTTAGAGGGATAGATAACATTTTGCTTAATTTAGATCCAAAGTTACGTTTTCCTTATAATCAAAATTAATTGCAAATGTTCCTCTGTAATGATATTTTATATTGCACCTTTAAATATATCTTTATATCCATAAGGTAGTGCCAGATATTGATATAAATGCATGAACATATGATTTTAATTGGGCATATTTGTCATTTGGAAGACACTTATAGGATTCCATGAAATTAATTTCTTAATTTATGCCTTGTAACATGTCTTTAAATTTTACAACTGAAGGTGAGGTGGAAGCTCCTCAATTGCAGACTTAAATGCAGTTTGAAATGCAAATATTTCCTTTGTACTTGCACTGTGGTCCAAAAAGTGCTTCTGAACTATGATTTGGCTCAGAAAATAAATATCCTGCAAATTTGTGTGGGAATGGGGAGGGGGGGAAATCTCTCTTCTTGCTTTGAGTTTTGACAGTATCTGGAGTATTGTCTGCAGTTTGACATCACTTCTCAATCAATGTCAGTTGTCCTTGAAATGACTTTAATAGTGTGATTTTTGCATACACGTGCTAATTTGTCTTGTGATTTTAGGTTGAATTTATAAGACATATTAGAGACATTACAAACTTTGCAGCAAAACTTAATTTCTATCACCAACCTGGGTTAATTCACAGTGGCGGAGAGCTATACTTCCTCCCAGGTAGTTTTGGGATCCTATAATAGATGATACTGAAGACAATTGTTCACATTGGCCTACAGCAAATATTTATATTCTTTAATCTGCCCTTAGCAAGATATAGAGAACTACTATAGGTTTTAGTCTTTCATGAATTTATTGAACAAATGTTTGTCAAGGACCTACCATATTATATGAACTCTAGTAGATGTCAAAGGAGGAAAAAAACAGCTTAGCGAGGGAGACATGATAGAAGTTAATTACAACATAATACAAAATTGCCCTTAAAACAAATAAGTAAAATATACTATAAAAGCCAAGAGGAGAAAAGCAACTAATTGTGCCTGATAAAATATTTCAGATGAGAAGATATTTGGTCTTGATCATAATGAATGTTTAGGAGTTTCTTAGGGAAGTCAGAAGAGGAGATTACTATGTATCGAGAAGGTGGGAGGTAGAATATCATTCAGAGTCAAGAAAAGTGAGAACCAGTGGGGGAACAGTGGAAGAAAGGGAAAGAAGTTATTGAAGGTTGCACCTGGATACATAAGATAGGTCTAGACTGGGGCAGCCTTAGGAACTAGGGGTTCACACGTTTTAATTGCAAACAAATCACTCAGGTGGCCTTCTTCATTGGGGCTCATGTTTTATTAGCTTCATTTTTAACTGATAGGTAAAAACAAAATGGTACCTAGTAATGGGGTACTTTTGGTGTTTTGATGCATGTATATACATGTGTAATGTTTAAATAAGGTCAAACACACCTATCTGCTTAAACATTTATCATTTCTTTATTATGAAATTATTCCAAAGTTTTACTTGTAGTTTTGTTGAAATACACAGTACATCATTGTTATTTAGTCATCCTACTGTGCAGTAGGATGACACATCAGAACGTCTTAGTTCTATGGAATGCAAATTAGTACCCATTGATCAGTCTTTCCTCATCAGCCCTCCCTCAACTTCCCCAGCCTCTGGGAATCACAATTCTACTCTCAAATTCTATATCAACTTTTTTTTTTCTCTGATGATTAGTAATATCAAATATTTGTATATATCTGTTGCTTACGTGAAGGTCTTCTTTTGAGAAATGTCTATCTAGGTCTACCACCTATATTTAAAACTATTGTGTGTGTGTGTGTGTGTGTGTATGTGTGTATGCGTGCAATTAAGTTTTGAAATTTCTTATATATTCTAGACATTAATCCTTTATTACATATATAGCTTCCAAATATTTGGGACCATCTTTTTAAAATGAAAATTCTACTTATGTTTGAGATCCCATGGTACTTGTTTTTTGGGGCCTGACTTCTTTTACTTACAATAATGATCTCCAGTTCCATCCATGTTGTCAGAAGTGTCAGTATTTCATTCCTTTTATGGCTGAATACATTCCATAGTATGTATGTACCACATATGCTTTATCTGTTCATAAGCTGATGGTCACTTAGGCTGTTACAATTTTTTGGCTATTGTGAGTAGTGCTGCAGTAAATATGAGAGTACAGATGTCTCCTGGACATACTGATCTCATTTTCTTCTTGTAGACTTGCTGGATCACATGGTATGTCTATTTTTCTTTTTCTTTTCCTTTCTTCCTTTTTTTTTTTTTTGAGGACACTTCATACTGTTTTCTGTAATGGCTGCACTAATTTACCTGTCTATCAACATGGTGCAAGAGTACTCTTTTCTTTACATCCTCAGTAGAACTTTAGTACTTTTGATAATAACCATTCTTACTTGGGTGAGCTTATATTTATTTCATTGTGGTTTTGAGTCACATATCCCTGATGGATTAATGATTTCAAGCCTTTTTAATATACCTATTGACAATAAGTATGCATTCTTTTGAAAAATGTCTATTTAGATCTATTGTCTATTTTTAATCAGGTTATTTGAGTTCAATTAATAGGTTGGTGAATATTTGGAGCTCTTTATGTATTCTGGATAGTAACCCTTTGTTCGATATACAGTTTGCAAACATTTTGGGTGATCAGCTCTAAATAGAAATTTAGTTCAGTTGGTCTGGGATATGACCTTATTTCCGCATTTCCACATTCCATATGGTAGTTAGGTTACTGGTTTGTAGATGTTGCTGGAATAGCAAGATTTCATACAACACTAAGGGTTTTAGCTCTTATCTAATAGTGAATTAGATACAGTTGACATTTTTAACAGAGTTGTAACACAGTCAAATCTTGAAATTACAAAGATAAAGTTGTAGCTGTATGAAACATGGACTGCATATAGGAAACAACAAGGGTAGTAAAAAATACTAAGAGAAACTTGCTCAGGAGACAAATGCTGAGAGCTTATTGTAAGCGATAGTGATGATAAAAAATTTAAAAACATTGTATAGGTAAATATTCAAATTGTGCAGATTGATGAGTTAGAGGAGTGGAATAGCAATAGCTGTTTCCTGAAAAATGTTCAATAAGCAACCATAATAAAATACAGCCTTATTCCATACCAACCCCCTGCAAAAGCAAAGCAAAAACAGAATTTGATTTTCTTAGTGCTAAAAAAAATGTTCTTACTAACAGGACTTATTCCAACAGGAAATATATACAAGAGAAATATTTTGGCGTATAATAGCTAACCTACAGTCTGCTAAAACTGATGTCAGGGGGATTTGCATTCTGCCAATGTAGAAGCTTTATTTTAAAATTCCAAAAATATTCAGATGATAAGTTATGCAGGATTTCTTCTCTAAAGAATGGTATAAGCATTTCTCCTTCTGGAGTGACTTAGTTCTCCAAATAATTGTATGGTTTTTAAGTTTCTTTTAGCAATGCATGGTGGCATACACCTGTAATACCAGCTAATCAGGTGGTGGAGGCAGGAGGACAGCAAGTTTGAAGCCAGCCTGGGAAACTTAGGGAAATTATATATTAAAACAAAAAAAATGTGGGCTGGGGTTGTGGCTCAGCAGTAGAGCGCTCGCCTTGCATGTGTGAGACCCTGGGTTCGGTCCTCAACTCCATATAAAAATAAATAAACAAAATATATGTGTCCATGTATAACTAAAAAATATTTTTAAAAAAAGAGTTGGGGATGTTGCTCAGTGGTAGAGTATCCCTAGGTTCAATCCCAGTATGGTAAAATGACAACAACAAATCCTTTTAAATACAATACATGGTGCTACATTCGTCTGTGGAGATAAACAGGCAATTAAATAGTGTGGCATAAATTTTGTTATGAAATTACAAGTCAAAATTTCATGTAGAATAATGAGATCAAAAGGTAACCTTTATAAATGTAAATATGCTTATAAGCCCTACATGGAAATAAATATTCTCTATTAAATGTTTTTGAAAATGCTCTTAGACTAATGTACAGCTGTAATTTTACATTGTGATTTAATCATTTATAAATATAAAAGAATAAAATAATCATTTATAAATATAAAAAAGTGAAGATATAAGAATCAGTTTGTAACCAGAAATAAAATTAAGAAGTATATACAATTTAAAGATGCATATGTTAAAAACAAGACATTCAGATGGATTCTGAACTTTACAGTGGCCATACTCTATTTTCCATGTGAATATAAAAATATTTTCTCCTATATGCCCAAAGGAAGAAAAATGAATAAGCCACCATACCAGCACACTTTAAAATCATATTAAGGGAGAAAATTACTTTGCAACCTTTGGCAAGTTACTTGTAGTTCATTCCTGATGTGTTAATGGCTTCTGTTTTGTAGTTTCTCTGAAGTAAAGACCTGCTTTTTAGTGTACTTACTGAGACAATATTTGTGATGTTTTGGCAGCATCTGCATTTCACATTTAGTTATCCTGTGTTGAACTTCTGATGGGATGCGCTAATTTGATTTTCTCATATTTGTTTTGATAAATAAATTTGCTTTTTCCTAAAGCCAAAAATTGAGATAATTGCTCTAGATTACAAAAACACTTAAAATTGAGTGAATCATAGGAAGTAAACAACACTTACTAAATCTTTGAGGTTTAAAACATGATTTAGAATGTATGTGTATATTGAATTGGTTTTCATAGTGTCCTCTGTAGCGTTGGGCAAAGATTACACAATAAATTCAGATGATAAGTATTTGAAAGATATTTAAGGGATGCATTATATCTGCGATTAGCAAAACAATAGTTTAAAAGTGACCTTGCTATCTTAGCACTGATTTTTACTACACCACAACAAGGCAATCCTTAATGTAAGGTTTCAATGTCTGTATCAATTGCTATTCTCAACAAAAACTTATTATTTAAAAAATCAATATTCTTGTTTATAAACTAGTTCTCTGAGTTGTTACAAATCATGATGATGTTTTGAACAAGCTAATGGTCACAAAAATGTTAGTCAATTTCCCAACTTGGAAAAAAATTGTGCAGAGAGCTGCCTTTTATTCAATATAGAGATAGTTCATTTGTAGACTGATTTCATTTTGATTCAGCAGGATTATGAGAAATAAGAAAACGTTTGAATTTTCAATTCACTCCTTTCTGTTGTGACATTTTGTTCTTTCATTCCATCATCTCTATTAGTTTGCCAACTGGCACTGACAGGAGTGTAAAACTATTGCAAATTGTTACTTCAGCAGTACTCTGCCTGCCAAGAACTGATCAGCTGCTCCTCTGAATGCACCTTTCACTCTTTCCTAACTGAAGCAGTCTGAGCCTGCAGTGCTGTTGTGTTATAAATCTTTTCCAGCAGCATTTGAATTTAGTCACCTGAATTCCATCACTTTAAGATAAACATGCATGAATGTGATCATTATGAAAACAAATGTGTAGTCAGCAAATTGGAGGAGGTGTGGGGTACAGCACCACAGGGGTGAGTGTTCATGCTCTTTTCTATTTACAGCTTCATTTGAACTGATTTATCCATTTTTTTTCATCTCTCCTGTCTCAGCAGTTATAAACTACATCACCTTTTCTTAACCTAAGAATGCAGTCAAGCTTCTCCCTATAGAGGACATTCTAATGGGGCTCTGTGGTTCGCCTGACAAAGGGCTGACAGAAGTGATGGATGCTCCATTCTTTCGTCTGTGGATCTGGATGCTTCAGTACCTTCTGTGGGTCAAATTAAGACTCCTGAGGATAATATCTGGATTCCCTAAACAGTTCTGAAACTGCCAGGATCTTCTGGATGGATAAGATCAGCATGTATTTCAAATATATGTGATCCACCCCAGAGAAACAGACTGCACACATGCAAGAATTTTCAAATGACAGAAAACAGAAAAAAAAAAAAAGTTAGAAAATGGGTTTCTGGCTGGCACCTGGCAAATGGAGCTTCAACTTGTAAGGGCAGAGGAGTAATTCATATTGATCATAAAGCTGAGAAGAAACACAAATACAGTGTTTCAATATTTCAAAGTTTGTCATAAGTCAATGGTGTCTCATTCCCCATAATCTGTCCTCCTTGTTCCCCAAGCATTTCCCTTTTGAAGATTGGATCTCTGTTGCTCTGTAGAACTGTTTGCTTCTTGCATGGTAGCACCCTTTAATTTCTTATCTATTGTACAGCCAGAAATAACACTTCACCATTAGCTGCTAGGGTTTTATATGCTCTGAAAAGTTGCCATGACCCAAGTTCTCATAAAAGAGGCATTAATTAATTGGGAATGCAATACCACAAAAGATCCATTGCCATTCTGTGTCCCAGACAAAATCACTTGTAGGAAATTATATAGTACAGAGTTATGTTTTAAAAGTTTTCCCATTTGGAAAGGGAGACATTTGGAAATCAGTGAGTCCCTAAGATTTATGAAATGCTTATTATTTCAGTTCTAATTGGACATTACTTTAAACTAGGCATCAAATGTTAATGAGTTATTCTCAAGCTATTATTTTAACTCTTAGTTAAAATTACATTCAGCTGAATTCTCATAAAAGTATACTATTTGTAATTTTTAAATATATATATTATAGTAATATAAATGTCTATTATAAACAATTATGCTTTGTTTTTAATTAGATATCTTTAAATGGGATTAATTATTTATTCAATGATAAATGTGTTTAAATGATTAATTTTTAAAGACACCAAGATATTCTTATATTTAAAATCACACTATTAGGTCCATTTAATTTAAGGCAAAAAATAAAATATTTTAGAAAAACAGGTTTAATAAAAATTAATCAAGTAGATTTAATAGGGACTTATTTAAAAGGTAAACATAGATATGTCCAAATGGAAATTAAAAAACTAAGTTGATTATTTAGACATTTGAAAATGCTCTTCTTCCAAATGAATAAGCAAAAATGGTGAAACATTTAATACAATAGTTAAAGTAATAATACTATTTTAAATTTTTAGAAAAAATCATTTTCACTTATGCAACACACAGTTGCATATTATGTTATACACAAAATATGCCATTAATATGCTTTGCTAGTTAATGAGGAGGTGGGAAAAGTACAATCTGCATTATTTACCATCTCTTTCCTATGGAAATGTTCTCAGTTGTGAATCTTTGCCAAGTCTATATGATGACAAGCTGAATAACAGAATATTTTATAAATTATTCAAACATCTCAAACACTAAAATATTTGTATAAAGATTTTGCATGATACATTTAAGAAGAAGAAAAAAAAAAACATAATCAGGATTTATGTGGGAGTAATAGAAGGTGGGAACTAAAACTGCCCCAAACTCAATTTCAAACTCAAGATGGCAACTGGAATTTTCAGGTTTCATGTCAAAGCCTGATTCACTCTAGATACTCTGTGATAATGACATTTGGGATGAAGGAGGAAAGACACACTTGCAACCAGAGAGAAGGAGAACTGGCTCATGCTAATTGAATTATTTCTTGCTTTACACTCAGAAAAATCTTCTTGCCATCTCCTCAGAGTTAAGTTAGACAAATTGAGCTTTTGGGAGACTAGGTAACTCTCCCAAGTAGTAAAACATAGCACTCTAAAGCCTGTTCTCCTTCACTATGTGGAGTTTCATGTTAATAATAAAGAAACCCCTGGTCTGACTGCTTTAGAAAAATATTTTCTCTTTCAATTTTAGGCAATTCATTTATTCATTCATTTGTTTATTTTCCATTCTATTTATTTATCTTTATAAATATTGGAGTAGCTTTTAGCTTGAAAATCTTGTTATTTTGCTAAGTAACTTGGAACTACCATATTTAATTATGTGTACATAAGAGAAGAGCAAAACACTCTCACTCTGACACCTGGAATGCTAAGTTCATGAGTGAGATCATTAGTGCCAAGCAGCCCTTCCATGCACGAGGTCTCCTGACAGATTAGAGTTTGCAGCTCCTCCCGCAGTCATGCACCGATGGCATCTGAATGGTCTCTGATCATTTGAAAATGATTCTCTATCAGCAAGAAGAAAGAAAAATTCACTTCTTCTTATTGTTCATCAAGGTATAATCGTTAAATGCTTAGAGGAGACCAAATATTGACTAACAATAGAGGAAATTACATAGGGTTCATTAAATATCACAGGGCACCTAATTTAGAGCCTTACCTGAGTGAATTCTTCAGATGCTAAGATATTTTTGCCTGTGTCTTGATGTGCTTCCCTTTTTCCTTCTCTCCTATATCTCCTCTAAGTCCAACATGTAAATTGCTTTGGAAAAACATTCAAGAAGTCAACAATATAGGTATATTTTTATTCAAACCAGATTAGAAGCCCCTCTGTTTTGGAGAAATAAGAGACATGCTGGCATGAAACAGCTATTTGGGGCAAATGTTGAAGCACTGTTTTAAAGTACAGCAAGAACCAAAATTGACTGTGTCTAAAGTCAAAAACTGGGCAATAGTGCAATTTTGTATTTTTAAGTTTGTCTCACATTAATTAAAAGGCTTTTCACTTGAGCCCTTTTAACTTGAGTCCTACATATGCTAGTTCAATAAATCTTAGGCATTTAAAGTAATGCTCGCTATTTTATGCCATCCTTTCTCTAGTCAGTGTTTCTGGGCATAATAGAAACTCTTAAAGTACTATAGGTTTTCTTAACACAATTTCCACTTTTATGGTCACTTAATCTGAATTTTAATAAGATACATATTATCTTTGAAAACACATTAATCAAAGTTTTGAGGTATGTAGTTCTGGGCTCTTTCATAGCATTTCTTAGCATGAAGTTTCACAGTTCTACCATGCAAAATAGTGATGATTAATATTTCCAATCCTGAATTGCCATTACAACCTTAGGTTTCAGATCACTGCAATTTTCGGTCTTTTATATAAGTTCAGCCTTTCACTGATTAAACTTAAGTCCAAATAAATTGCATCTGTCACAAATGTTTCTTTTTAAATTTGCCATTGCAGATAAAACCTATTTTCAAAAAGCGAACAATGCTATTTTTGCTCAATCTCTCTACATACATTTATTTTCATATTTTTCCAAGTCTTCAATTTTAATAATATTTAAGAACTGCCAGGCGATGTAACAATGCAGCATTAGCATAATATAATGATATTCTTAATTTCTATTTAGATTGTGGACACATGAAATATTCTAATAAACCACTAACATTCAAAGTTATTTTTCCTTCAAATTTACTTTTAATGTTACCTACTATAAACACACCTAAAATGATTTTCCTTTATAAATTCTTCAACATAAAAATATATTTTGACAAAAGATAAGAATACTTGCTTGAATTCAGATAGATAGAAAACACCTGAACAAATGAACTGTTGCCTTTTTATTTCAAGAAAAATGTAGACAAATAGCACATATTTTTATTCTTGTGAGACTCACTTTTAATAGAAAGAAATTGCTGGAATAGTCAGTATTAGCAAAGCAGCAAGTTTTTGAATAGACCAGAAGCTTATCAGGTACAATATGTTAATTCCTTTCTAATAGTGTAATGAAGTCTGAAGCTTTCAGAGAGATGTGACTCTGATAATGGGCCTGTTTAAAACAACATTAAGGAAACCTTGATTATGGGTTGCTCAGCAGCTTCCAAATGCTAACAGAGAAAGCAATTTCTTCAGAGAAGGTTGCTGCTCACAGAAAATGCACTTTCATTCCAAGTGCTGCAGCAGCACATTTTGGTGTCCCTCAGGAGAGACTGGAACTCTCCCATGTGGCACGGGCACTGCATTCTGGGTGATTTGTGTATCTGATATATATTGCCATAGTATATCTTTCAATAGCCACATATTTCCTCTGAGACATTCCTGAGTGCCCTATATGTGAGTGTTGAACACAGAGTAATCTTAACCTGGTCTGGCCTGGGGCTCCTAAATTAGGTCTTGAAGCTCTGATGCCAGGTTATATTTCTGTGTACCTATGTAGTCCAAGGTTGAAAAAACTACTAGGAATTCTGGAGTCTTTCTGAAGGCCTCAGGACTGGCTCCCTGCAAGTTCTCCTATCACATATTCTGAATTTTCATTGATTTTTTTTGAATGTCTACCAAATTTCTTATTTGGAAAGTTCTAGTTATCTTAAAAGTATATATTTCTAGCTAATTCATAAGACAGAAAAGAGAGAAACTTTCTGGCCATAATGTGTGCAGTTCTTGGGCCCACTGAGGAAATGGAGACTTTCAAAGGGAAGCATTATAACATTTTAGTTCATGCCACCAAGAAAAATTTACCAGACAGTGGGACAAGAAGACCTCACATATGTCCTTGCATTTCAATTTTAAGATGTAGCTTGATTTCAGAAATATTAAACATGAAAATAATGTAGTGTAGAGTTAAGGAAATATTATATTTATGGTAAGGGATTTACCAATATTGCTCCAGAACTTTCTAGTTTGAGGACTTGACATTAATGTGTACATTATGGGAGTGCAGTCCTTTGTGTATGTTTGTGAGAATAGCTGTAAAGACTGAGGGACACCATGCTTTATAATCTATAACATGCATATCATAAAACAGTCCTTTAATTTTAATTGTTGAATTATTTACAATGCCAAGTATTTATTTCTTTAAATCTCTTTTATTCTTGTTTGTTTCTACCATAGTCTTTCTAAAAACAAATAAAACACTAACATTAAAATATTTCATGTGATGCTAACACTGGTCACAGGTCTGATTTAACTGCAACTGCATTCTTTTCTCTAAATATGAAACTAACAGATACATAATAGCTTTAAGTGATTTAGATTGTAGTGAATTATGATTGATAATTTTAAAAAGTAATACTGTCATTTAATATTGCAATTATTATGATTATTGACATTGGAGTAGATGAGTTAACAATAATCTTAATTTTTCCAGAAAAAGAGGAAATAAAAGTCACCACAATTTCCCCTTCAAGATTGAATTATAAAATTCTTTAAATTCAATAAAAACAAATTGACAATTAAGATTTTTTTCCAAATTTCTGGTGGCCACTTCTGCTATTGTCCCAACCCTTTATCCTCCTTTTCTTATAATTTCAACCTCAATTATGTTGAGTTTAGACTAAAATTATAAAGAGTTTTTATATCGTCAGAAAAAGTATTTTCTCCTTTTTTTCAAAATAAATAGGAGTCTACTAATTAAACTTAGTATTTCATGACCTATTAATTCAGCAGTTATTATAATCCATCTTTAATTGGATTAGCTATAATTACAATTAAATGGCTCTCTGAATCATAAAGGTTAAATACAAGTCATTTTCCATTTAAAGACTTAAATATGTGTTGATAATGGTAAGAAGGAAAGATACTTCATACTAAGGTTAATTGCTAAGCCTTTCCCCCTATTTTCAGAGTCAGCTTCCTTATCTCTTGCCTTTTTATGGTTTATAAAACCTCTCAAATCTCCAAATACATGGTACTTTTGAAATAATTCTTAAATTAAGCTAGCACGTGCCTCTATGTAAGTGTGGAATAAAATAATTATTTTCCTACATTAATTAGGTGATGTTTTCACTTAAATAGAGTGTGTGGTAGGTAGTATTACTGACATAAGAGGAAAGAAAAATTGAAGACATTTATGGTCAAAGCATACAAAGATTCATCATTCTTGGTGAATTGTTTCTTTTTTCTTTTCTCTCTTCTTCCCCTCTCTCCGTTTCTCTCTCTTACACACTCAAACACACACATACTTATGCCATATTTTTAAATGCCAAGTTTTATGAATTGCTATTTTTGACTTGTTACCATGTGGAAAGGAGTTATTTAAAGGTTAACAACCAATGTTAGACTTGTCAAAATAGCATTATGCTCAAAATCTTTCTATAATGCCAAGTGTGGTAGTGGCAAACACCTGTAATCCAAGCAGCTTGGGAGATTGAAGCAGGAGGATTGCAATTTTGAGGCCAGCTTCATGAACTTAGCAAAGCTCTAAGCAACTTAGAGAGAACCTGTCTCAAAATTTAAAAAATAAAATAAAATAAAAAAGGTTGGAGATGTAGCTCAATGGTTAATTGCCCCTGGGTTCAACTCACAGTACCAACCAACCAACCAAGCAAGCAAGCAAACCAAAAACCCTTTCATCAAAAAGGGAATTCATTATTGTATTAAATCACTAAGTTTAAGTATTTGGAAGTAAAGTCCTTGGTGCTCTGTTAGGCACTGTGAAATAAACTATATCATTTGACAAAAATGTAAGAGGGAGAAAAATAATGGTTACAGCATGATATATAGGTTTGACACCTTGTTAAGAATGAAGCATGAGTCAGAAGTCCTTCCTTCATGGAGGTTTAAATCCCTATACCTTGTGCCAAGTAAGCACATAAAGTACAACAACTGTGTTCCTTGGATACTCAACAAATAGGAAGAATAGGAGATGATACCTAAACAAGTGACACAGGAAAGAATTCATGAGGATGCCCTATCCCAGAAATGTGAAGTAAAGGGTTCTAACAAGGGAAATGAAGGTATATGTCATGCCAAAAGGAAGGAAGAGCATGAAGAGAGGCCTGGGTGAAAGACTGTCTAGGAAACACCATGTAGTCCCCTTCCATTGAATTCCAGTGTGTGCTACACAGCAGGGACCATTAGATGAAAGTCTGGAGGGGGTGGTTGAAACAATGCTACAGAGGAGTACAAACACCAGTGAAGATTTAAACAACACAGAATTTCCTACAAGGAAATTGGGGCTGCATTTTGACTCCATTTATAGAGGAATGGATAGAGTGATAGGAGTCTGGGATCAGAGAGAGCAAGTACAAGGAGGTTGTGATTGTGGGGTCAAGGCCACAGGAGAGAGGTTGCCTTGGAGTTCTCAAGAGGAGGTAAAACTGAATGAGTGACTACACACAAAGCCTCAGATATCTGCATACTCATACACTGAACCTGATAGGTAAATTTTTTTTTGAAATACTGGCAACTCAAACTTTAGAAGTTGGATTATTTTACAATTAACACAGTATGTGTTGGAGGCAACAAAACGATGTAGAAGGATCTTTGTTCAAAAGAAATAAGTCATTAGAAAAGGCAGGGACATTCAACTATTTGGTTAGATGTGCATCTGCTTGGAAAACTGTGCCATTCATAGGAAATATCTGAGCCAACATAACTTCTCAGCCAGAAGATAGGAATGATGGCTTACAACATTGGATCTCAAACTTTAGTGGGCAGGAGAATTACCTTGAGGATTTGCTAAAACAGATTGCTGGGAATTTTTGATCTTGTAGGTCTAGTTTGAAGTTCTGAGTTTGAGTTTCTGGTAAAAACACACAGGTTGCTGATGCTGAATTGCACAAATCATACAAAAAGAGAGCCTGTTTAAGAAGAATTTCAACCACTTGGGCCTTTACTAGAAAGCCTATCTCCTATCAGAGACTGTCTGAAATTATTTATTATGCTGTCTTGATCAAATGGTGTTCCTAAGGATAAAAACAAAATAATGAAGGCAGTTTCCACTCCTGGTTTAATCTAGCAAAGAGAAGCTTATTCCTGAGTCAGGAATAATGAAAACTTTTAGAAAAGGACTCAGGCCATTTTAGTAGCCCTTAAAAGTCTACTAAAGTCTTCCCTGGATTTTAGGAATTGATACTGAAAAATCATTGAAGAAGAAACAGCTATTATAATCCTTCTGGGTTTTCATGGCCAGAAAATCCAAAGCGGGTGGAGAATGAAAATTGAAAATCTGACAATATAATCACAAATTATACTGATGAGGAAAATAAAGAAACAGTATCCAAGGAAACTAGCATGGTTGCTTAGGGCCGTCTTTTGGATGAGCTCTGTTTTAAATGAAACCTATACAAAATATGAAGAGAAGAACATAAAACCATGGATTAATACAGAAGAGAAGTAACAATCTTTCAGAATGGGACTCAGTCTGAAATTATCCAATACATCTTACCTTTACTAAAGAAGGACACTAAGGTGTTTTATTTTAATTAGTGAACATAAAATATATGTGTATGAGATAAACTACTATATTCAGGGTAAAAATATCTTTAACTGGTGGACATAATCCCTGCTTGGGCAAAATAATATATTGTTAAGTGTGGCAAAATAGTGATTTGCTTCTGTTACTCTCCACTGGGAGAATTATCTTCACATTAGAAAGGATACCACCATCAAGAGGTAATTGAAGCACAAAATAAAAGCAAAGATTATGAGAGCATTAGGCTCTTTAAATGAATGTACAAGTCCAGACACAGATGAATTACATTTGAAAGGTGAAACAAATCACTCTGGGTACTCACTGGGAAATGATGATGAACAGAGGAAAGCCGTTAAGATTAGAGCCGAGCAAAATGACACAATTTCCCCAAAGGGATAAAAGTCAAAATATGGAATACAGTGCTGTGAGACAGTTATTAAATCCTGATAATTTTTATAAGGTCTTTTCAAACAATTAGTTTGGAACCTCCAGTAAGTTTTGAATATATTAACAATTATTAACAAGAAACACTATGAGACTAAGGCATACACAGCCAGTTCCATATCTGAATAAGACTGTTAAAGAAATTTCATCATGTCCCTATAGCTACAACAGAGAATGTGGGATTAATGCTATAACACTGAGGAGAATTTGTACCTATTAAAAAAAAAAAACAAAACAAAAAAACCCTTCCTTAGGGGGTTCTAATTCTGAATCAGTAGGAAAGAGTCTAGAGAGGTAGCTTCCATCCCTGGCTCTACTCCTTTCACTTCAACATATTTTTAGCAACATCTTAGTTGGAAAATAAATGGCATCCTTATCAACTCTGTTGTCGTCTCAAAGTTGGAAAAACTGACTACTATCTTTGACACTAGAGGCAGGATTTAAAATGATCTTGACAGGCTAAAAAGTGGAGGCAAAGTCGGTATAATGAAATTTACCTAGGATAAGAGTGAGACAATGTCAACATAGTGAATTTAACTGGGATAAATGAACAGTCCTAGATGAGTATCAGGATGATAATGACTCACATTGAGGCTAGAAGATCTTTTCTTGACAGAAATGCCTGTGACAAGGACTTGGGAATTTTAATCAACCCACAAACTTTACTGAGATAACATATGTGAAAGTTCCTTAGGGTGCCTGGCAGATATCAGGCACTCGATAAACAGTTAGGAGTTGAAGCTCATTAAAGGCCAACCACATGATTTGACTATTAATACTGTCTGCAGTATCCACATCAAAGAAAATTGGCTTTCCATTGCATTCTAGACTGGCTAGGCTATTCAGAGGACATTTCCCCCAGTTCTTGATTCTTTGTTGAAAGAAATAAACTGACAAAATAAGTAGCACTTAAAAGGATGACCCAAGCAATGTATTAATAGGGAGAGCAGAATGCTGGGGTTTCCCATAAGAAGCAAATGACTAAGGTTAAGAACTATATTAATGTTTAAGAAGCTGCCAAGTGGAAAAGAGGAGATTTTTAGTATTTAAATTCCACAGGCAGAAGTGGGAACAAGATGAAGAGAATATTTTGGTTTGAAATAAGAAAGAACTTTCTAATAATTTCATTTCTCCAACAAAGTAAAACACTAAGCACTAAGTCATGAATTAATGAGATTCCATATGTTTGAGCCAGAAGCAAGGTTCTGGCGAAGATGTAGAAGAAGTTTTTGAACTGGATAGGAAGTTAGTCTTAACAACTTCTGCAACTTCTAATAACTCAATCCAATAAATATTTATTGAACATTTACTATGTGGAAGATAACCTCTCATTTTTTTTTCATATAATAAAAGTAAATGGGGTAAACACTTTATCCTAAACATACTTGTGATCTTGCTATGGAGCTGAGCTGTGTACTCCATTAATGTGCATTCCGCTGTCATATATAAATAATAAAAAAAAAAAAGACTGATAGGGAAGTGCTGTAAAGACCAGCCAGGGCTATAAGCAGAGCATGGGATGACTCAGAGATGTGCAAATATTCAACCATACTAGGCTCCAAGGATGTGTAAGGTTTTTGTAAGATATAACTGGTAAGAAAAAGAGGGGGTAAAATAATTACAGGTATATAAAACATTATAACAAATATAGCAAGCTGAGAAAGAAACTCACAGGAAATTGTTTAGTTTGGATAAAGCACAATCAGAAAGGGAAAGCAATGAAAACAGGCTCATAGAGAGCTTTGAAAGCTTTGCCCTATGTTCTATCAGCAGATGGAATCCTGGGTTAGAGTGTGACATTACCACGATTCAAATGATGCTTTAAAAAATGGCATAAGTGGATAAATTGGATAAAACAGGTGATTTGGAAAGAAGGTTGCCTAGAGATAACTAAGGATATTTGCATTTCACCTATATTCCAGGGCTCTACGTAAGGTTCTTTATATATTATATTGCACTTAATCATCCCAGGATTATATGTGAAAATATGATATATAATCAAGTATTTGTTATCATACTGTGATAATATAAGCCATAAATATATCTGTAACTTTTGGTCAATGGGGTCTTTCCAGGGAGTATAAAAAATAAACTTTCTAGGATATTTTTGAAAGACCTGCTTTGGGGAGTCAAAGGGGGAAGGGAAGAGAGTTGTGTGTGTTTTCACTATATCTATGATCAAAAATGAGATATTGTATGAAAATATAGCTTGCAGCTTTTTAGCACTTTCAGTTTCATATGTTTGTAAAAGGTAGATTACAGTCTTGCACTCTCCTAGAAGGATAACTTGGATGAATGAATTAGTGCTCAGTGGGCCAAATGAAGTGCCTGCACATTCAAAGATAATCTGTATTTGAAGAACATTTATATGAAGATCATCTAAATTCATGAAAAATGTGCCTGCATTAATCAATATTGCAAAGAAAAATAAATTCTTTGCTGTTGTCATGACTAAAATTCAGTCTGAAGATTGGCCAATGACAGAAGTAGCAATTAGTAAATTCTCTTATTGGGAGCTAAATGAACTTCTGTTGGGAGCCATAAACAACTGTTAACTTAAAAAAAAATCCTTGGTCTTAATGCAAGAACTGATAGGAAGGATTTATGAAGTATGCTCCTGGGACCTGGTGGCCTTATAAAAGGCAGACTTATCCTTACAGACTGAAGGGGCCATCGTTTATATAATATAAAAACACACAGGTTGCTGATGCTGAATTGCACAAATCATACAATTAATTATGTATTATGTAGCTAATAAACGATGCTAGCTACCACTGATACAACCTAGTAAATATCTTTGTGTTCATGAACCTGTGACTGAAGAAATGTAATAAGATTACAAAAAGATTCCAACCAGCAAATTCCCAACTGATCCCTTTTCAGCCTACTTATTTATTAAAGACAACTCTACATGAAAACCTATAAGAAAAATAACCAACTTGTTAGTGACAATATTTCTTTTGTGGCCCACTGGATGATTTAAATATTTTATATCATTTGTCCACATCTAAAAATTAGAAAGTTTTGCATAAAGATCTAGATGTCTTGCTTCTCAAGAAAAACATGTAGATCTAGCATATGTGGATACAAATTCATGCAGGACATCTATTAGAGAAATTAATTCTAATGGTTAATTGCGCATTTAGACAAAGCACAAGCTCTTTAGTATTCCATGGACATCCATTTCTCCTAATTTTTTAAACACCTGTATTATTTACTTATTTGTTTGATCTGGTTCCCTCATCTAATCCTGAGCTACTATTTCTCTCTCTTTTTTTTTTTTTTTTTGAGAGAGAGAGAGAGAGGAAGAATTTTTTTTTTTTTTAAGAGAGAGTAAGAGAGAAAGGGAGAGGGAGAGAGAGAATTTTTAATATTTATTTTTTGGTTCTCGGCGGACACAACATCTTTGTTTGTATGTGGTGCTGAGGATCTAACCCGGGCCAGGCAAGCGCACTACCGCTTGAGCCACACCCCCATCCCCCTACTATTTCTCTAATTTAGAATTAGCAGAGAAACTATGCATTTCAAAGCTGCTCATATCCACCCTGAAGGTGGGGCCTGCTTCTCAGCATTATTTACACACTAGGTTTCTTCTGGTGTATGTGGGTTATTACTTCCTCTTTGATTTATTTTTTCCTATTAAATAGTGTAAAAAGTAACAAAAATAAGCTTGCTATTTTTATAAAAGCGTGCATTTATTTATTTATTTATGCAAAAACACATGAGAAAATTAAATTCATCAGTGAGTAACTACACTTTTATTGTATTTGTTGTGAACTTCAATGACAAAATTTGCCTAATTTACATATATTGCAAATTTGGTATTCATTTTTTTAATATCACGGATGGCTAGACATTCACATAATAAATATGCTTTTACCTTGCATCAGTTAAACTTCAAGAAAAATTAATTACATTCATCACTTCCTGATTTATTTCTTTCAGTAATTTAAGTATCCCCATGACAACGACATATTTTTGTTAATTTCTGAGTGGTAGAGTCACCTTCCTGTATCATTCTCTGCATTTAACAAGTGGTTTTGTTGAAGAGATATAGGACTTGTAGTCTCTTCTTAGTGATATTCTTTAATAGTCATTTTTAATTTAGAATGAAAAATCAAATGCACACAAAGCTATTTATTTTGCTTAACTTTTTAATTCATAATAACCTGATGCTAGTAATGGCAATATATATTCCACTTAGACATTTATTAGCTCTATGGAAGTAGTTACATTAAAAACATCAGTGCAAATAGTACTGGGTTATTTTTAAATCTCACTTGATATCCAAAACAAAATAGTAAATCTAGTATTAACTGGTAAGAAAAACATGTAGTTCCTGGGTTTTAAACTTTACTTTACTCTCTTTATTTTTTGGAATTTCTATTTAAGCACACCAAGGAGACCTCTCATTTATCAGGGTTTATAGTTTTCCAGAAATGGTCACCATCACCATTGCTCTCTCCATTTTTTAAATTTCCTTCACTAAATGTCACATGGAAATGTTTTCCCCTCTTTCTATATTTTCAAGGGTTAGTATAAAAAATAAATTTATCCTGAAGTTGTCAAAGGCATGATACCAGAGAACAGAGAAGAGAATTAATCTGATGCTTCAACAATTTTGATTCTATAGCTTTGTGTTCTCTTTTCCCATTCCACTGTCTGCTTGCTCTGGTTACCCCATTCTCTTTGCCTAATAATAATGGTGACAGTGGAAACAGAAGCCAGGTATAACACTTTAAGCCTGCCTGGTCCCCTCCAACAATAATTTTAACTGAATTGTTTTCCACATTTCTTTTAACTTGATTCTGTGCTTTATTTTGTAGACAACCACAACATTGTCTAAATTAATGTGTGCTTTTCTGTGTGTCTGTTTCTTTCAAGGCTGACTTGATAGCACTTTGACTTGAAAGCAAAACCGAAAATGTAAAATAACTAATTCAAATGTATTAAGGACAAATGCAGGATTGTTTGCTTTTTTCCCTTTTTTTCTTTTAATATTGCCTTATTGAACAGAGAATAATGCTCCTGTTCATGCTGAGAATAAATAGTTTAATATGTATGGTTTTCTTATTAAAAGTTATAAACAACAACCAATTTAATGCAATATTTGGGAGTCTTTGAAATTTCCCAAATTGTAAACTTGAAATATTTTCAACAAATTGAGTCAATAAAATATTTGAGTAACCATTATTTGTTGGATACCATTTTCTAAGATATATTTCCTTTTCTCTTTTTGGAGAAACTGAAAAAAAAATTTTTTAGAAGAACAAAATCCATTTTCTAATAATGTAAAAGTTCAGATTATATAGTGCTAATCATAGTACACAGGACACTAAATTATATATTTTATATTATTAATTATTCAATATTAACATTATTTAATACAAGCAACTTGATCTTGATTTTCCCCAAAATTAACTGATTTTGATCTAAATTTTTCACTAAAATATATATTTGTATATATAATTCTTATTGTGCATGTTATAAGTTCTAAACCTTTAAATATGTACAAACTTCTTTTTATAGTCAAAAACTGTCTGAATAGAGGTAGCAATAGAAAAGAATATGGTAACACATATTGTCAGGGTTTTAAAGTTAAATTTTACTTCAAATAAGATTTTTTTTTTTTAGCTACACATGACATTACAATGATCTTGGCAAGATGTTCCTTTTAATATATACTTGGCTATAGCATTTTTAAAAGTCTGTGTTATGGTAGGAATCATAGAGATTCCCATTAATAAAATGTAGCATTTTAAAATATGTTCACGATGTGATAAAAATGAAAAAACATTCATCTCACATAACCTTTAAGGACATCTTTTTTATGTAACTGGAAAAATATAAGTAAATTTCTGTATGAGAACAGAGCTTAACTTCATGGATTCTGTATAGTATTGTCCAAATTTAACCTCTGACTTAACCACTTACCAAATGTGCAATCTTGGGAAGGTCCCTTAACTTCTCTGTGCCTCAGTTCTCACCTTCATATTTTAGAATTATTATGATGATTAAATGTTTTATTTTACCTGTAGAACTTAAAATAGTGAGCAACATGTGGTAAGTACCATATAAATTGGTTCTTATCATGTTCAACATGGCACATCTAGAAGTCAGTGCCCCTTTGAAAAAAAGGAGAAAGAAATGAAAAAGCAATTTACTATTTGCTTAGGTGAACTGGTTGACTGGATGTATCCCACATCTACATGGTAATAGGTGAGTGAAATAAAACACTTTTGTATTTACTATCATAAGACATGCAGGAGAATGAGCTCAGAAAAGCAGCATAAAAAATAAGACCATAAAAACCTTTACAAAAATTTAAATACCTCACCAGACAAAATAACATAAAGCTTGCCACATTTGAGGTGCCATCTCTATGACAACTATTATAAATTTGTGAATCTTTCTAGGTAGGAGAAAATAGATTACTCTTGGAAGAACAGAGGCCACTGGCCAGTAAAAATGTGGGGAAATAACCTACAGAAGCTCTGGTTTGTTTTTTTAAAGAGTTCCTCTGACATTTGATATATTTTTGATGTTGAGCTATATGACATGGGGTGAGATTTAAGGAGGAAGAAATCTGAGCCTAAGAAAATTAATGGCCTAAAATATTTCAATTAATTTTTCACATTGACTTTAAGTGATCATTATTTTAAAATTTTAGAGTCTAATGAAAGCATTTTCCCTAAAGCCTAATTTGCAAAGTCTTTTCTCAAGTGTCTGCTTAGTCATCAGATTAGTTATGTGGACGGCTACATTTCTGATTCATTGAGAGAATGTGAATACCCTATTTTCCGAATTTGTAAGCTTTATCAAAGACCATAGCAACAGCTTGTAATTTGTGTATGTGTGTGAACTATTTTCCATTTGCAGATTATCTAACAACTCTTTTAAATCTATAAAGATACTGAATATCTTTTAGCAAATCACACTGAAAATACTGACTAAAGAAATTCATCTCAGAACATCAAGCCTTCTTACTGGCTTGGTGATTACTCTTGAAATACTTTCCCAATTAATAGGCTTTTGAGAGCTAAGAAATACTGGTTCCTTATGAGCCTGCAGGGAAATTTTAATTTGGGAAATTCACACACACACACACAAAATTAAAAAAAAAAATAAGCATTTCAATTTTAATTTTTAAGACCTCATAAGTAATTTTTATGTTTAACCAGAGTAACATATTAAGAGGCATCAAAATATTCTGGGTATTAAAAAAAAGATCATCATTAGACTCCACTTTAGGTTGCTACTTCTGAGGGTCATCATCTGTTTAGAATTATGGATATCAGTAGTCACAGAAATAAGTAGGAACTCTTTTAGATATATTAGTAATATAGACTGGTACCTAATAGTTAAGGTAAAGACTAAATCACAGTAAGCATGCATATATTCAGGAGGACACTGGACTAGAAGTAACATACAGAAGATTAACAGGCTTATAAAGACAAGGACTACACCATAATTATCTTCCTTCATATTTGATTTTGTATTAACCTTTGAAGGGAATTTATAACACATTATGTTACATCTTGATCCAATCTCAACCAAGCCTTCCATCTTCTTATCGCTGACCCAACTGCTTGACTGGGGTTCAATGGAAGCAACTCCTGGCTTCCAACACCACAATCATTAACTGTGGATGGCTATGACTTTTCAAGCAGTAAGCAGTTTTCCTTTTTTGTCTTATGTCCCTGAGGTACAAATAGATATTGTTTTGTATTAAGCCTATTTTAAAAACTCTGCTTCAGTTGTGATATACATTTTTAATATAATAAACTGACTGCATTATGATGAAAAATTCTAGAATGAACAAACTTATAAAAATTCATTGGTAATGCCTATTACTCAATTAAAGCAAGTCGGTCTACGGAGGCTGGTAGAACTGCTCAGTTGTGGTTCCTACAATCACTGCAGCTAATGCTTACATTTAGGCTGTGCAGAGTGTCCATTAGGGTTATTTCAAGGACAAGTTCCACTAACCTTTCTTCTCTTTTCATCAGCAGCCATACATTTGTTTACTAAAATTAAAAAAAAAAAAAAAAAAAACAACTCCTGATTTTTAACACCCTGTTACTACTCTATTTGGAGAAAAGCAATGCTGTTTTTCCAAGTATAATGTGCATTCTAAGGAGGAGGTACTGGATCTGAAGGGTTTTATAGTTTCCACTATAATATGAACATCACACAAGTGGAAGATGAGGTTATCAGAAATCATAATCATACACTGGATCCAAAGTCCATGAACAGACTTGAGATTATTGTTCTAGGTATATATATCTTTGTTTTGTCCTATCTTCCTACATCAGATGTGTTCAAGAAGATTGACAAGTAAAGAACATCGCTGAAGTATTTGTTACTCTGCCTGTGATCTCTTGGCCTATGAGGAATTGTGTGCTCTGTCACTCACTATCAGAGAGCCTTTAAAAAGACAGCTTCCTCTTTGTTAATATTGAAGAATGCTACCATGAGTCATCTGAGGAAATCCGAGTGGCCAAAGAACTCATTTTAAATTTGTTTTGTTCCAAGGCATTAACAGAGTAAAAGCATGGTGCAAAATTAATCTGGCCAGGGAGAGAGTGCAGGTTACACAAAGCATCTGCTGGCTGCCTCTGGAATAAAAACACTGCATTTGTCTAGACTTTATTTATGATCCATTTTTGGCATAACTAGCTGTTACTGCTGAAAGCCAAATTACAGCAGCCTCATGAAATAGATTACCTCAAAAGCAGACAAATTCCAGAGTGGATGGCTTTTTAAAAATTTTAAACAAATGCATTTTTAGACTATCTTCTATGTCCACAAGGTCCCTAAGTCCCATGGCACTTCCAGCTTTTTCAGAATGAAACGAAAGCCACAAAGAGAGGAGAGAAAGAACAGGAGAATGGCTTATTTCTCTCTGATTTTTGTTGATGGCAACTCACTAATCACATAGTGACTATGATTTTCAGGCCTTGATTTTGCTTTCAAATCCTGCTCATTGTCTAGTACGTTCTGGTGGATTGCAAGGTCCAGGGGTTCATGTAGAGGGCCTTAAGGAGAAGAGAGCTACTTCTCTGAGAACAACATTCAGTAAAAGCTTTCTTCAGAGGCATTTCTTAGTCCGATGAGTGTATTTCAATTTCACATCAACATTTTTTTTCCTTTGCAATTTAATTTTCACAAAAGCAAGCAGTGCTCTTCTGCCTCCAAAAATATGTATGAGTGGGTGTGTACACAAGAAGAAGAGAGTCGCACATGGGGAGGGGAGAGAGAGAACGAATTAAAGAAAAAACTCAACTTACGCTTAATCTATCATTCAAACTTCACTTGTGACCTCTCTCTGTGGGAGAATTATGCTTATTATACTCTTGGGGGTGGTTTAATATTTGAAGCAATGGTGTTTTGAACCCCCAAAACAGACAGGAAATATTGGATGTATGTTTAATTTAAAAACTGCCCTAAATTGAAGTTCAGAGTATAAGTTTAGTCTGTGAATGTCTTTCACACTGCACCAGAAAAATTTACTCTGAATTGGAGCTTACAGTAATGATAGTAACGGATACACTATGATCCTCATAGCAACAGTATATTAAAAAAACAAAAAACTGTGGTGAAATATTTTGGAACCACAGGTTCCAAGGAGAGAGAGTCATAAGAAAAGTATCTTGTACTTATGATTGCATAATTTCATGCATTTAGATTTATACCCTTATATTATTAAACACATAACCTAATTAAAGTAAAATAGTATGTAACTTCATGGTTATGTTCAACCTTTGTTCACTATAATTTCTACCTAGAGTGCATAAGTCCAGAAGGCCCACTGAAGAACAATTCTATATAAAGCTCGGAAATCAATGTTTTGTTTCCATGCACTATTTATAAATGATATTAATAAGTTTTATTTCTAAATTTTATCTTGTTAATCCTCATATGGTTGAAAAATATTTAAAAGTTAATGCATGGATTAAAGAAAATATACCATGTCTTTTTTTTTTTAACAGAATACAATTAGAAATCAATAACAAGATTAAGAACAGAAACCATTTTAGCAAATGAAGACTACACACTTTTGATTGAGGAATGGGTCAGAAAAAAAAATCAGGAGAGAAATCAAAGAATTAAAAAAAAAGTCAGGAGAGAAACCAATGAGAGAAATATTACATATTAAAATCTCTAGAACATCATGAAGGGAATTCTAAGAGGAAATTTTCAGCATTGTTAACATAAAAAAAAGAAAAAACAGAAAGATCTCAAATAAACAATCTAATATTATATCTCAAGGCTTTAGAAAAGTAACAGCAAACTAATTCCTAAAGCAGAAGAAGATAGGCTATCATTAAGAAAAGAGTTGAAATTAACGAAATTGATTATTAAAAAAAATACAAAGCATCCATGCAACAAAGGGTTAGTTCTTTAACAAGGCTGATACTTATTCAAACAAACAAACAAACAACAATACCAACAAAACAAACAAAACAAAACAAAACAACAACAAAAACAAACAAACAACAACAACAAAAAAAAAAAAAACAAAGAGAGGGAGAGAAGACCTAAATTAACAGAATTAGAGATCTAAAAGGATATTTAATCACAGACATTGATGAAATCCAGATGATCATTAGAAATGATTTTGAAAACATACTTTCTAGTAAATTGGAAATCTAGAAGATACTGATAGATTTCTTAACATTTATGACTTACCACAATTGAACCAAGAGGATATAGAAAATCTCAACAGCCCAATATCTAGCAACAAGATTGAAGCAGTAATAAAAAGCCTTCCAACAAAGAAAAGTCTGAGACCAGATGAATTCTCAGCTGAGGTCTACCAGACCTTTGAAGATGAACTAATCCCAATGCTTTTCAAATTATTCAATGAGAAAAAGGAGAGAACACTCCACAAATCATTCTATGAAGCCAGTATCACAATGATACCCAAATCAGATAAAGTCATATCAAGGGACAAAAACTACAGACCAATGCCAGAGTCCGGCTGCAGCAAAATAACCGGGGGGTGACGAACAACTTGTGTACGTTGATACAGCAGGAGTAGGAGCCCTTTATTGCAGGACAGGAGCAGTATTTATACATTCCACACAGCTTATCTAATTAACATAAACTAGATACATCAGTCAACCAATCAGGAATCTCCACACTTAATGGCTTGCTTTTGTTACTTCTCAAACCACTCCCTCTGGCATTTTGCCAGGCACCATCCAGACTTGTTTACGAACTCTAACATTCCCCTGGCAAAATGCCAGGTGTTATTTTGACTTGTTTACAGACTCTAACAGACCAATATCTCTGATGTACATAGACAGAAAAATTCTTAATAAAATACTAGCAATTTGCATTCAAATACATATTAAGAAGATTGTACACCATGATCAAGTTGGTTTCATTCCAAGGGTGCAAAGTTGGTTCTTCATACGCAAATCAATAAATTTAATTTATCACATACATAGAATTAAGGACAAAAATCACATGATCATCTTTACAGACACAGAAAAAGCCTTCAACAAAGTCCTGTACCAATTCATGTTAAAAACACTGAAGAAACTGAAGATACAAGGAACTTACTTCAATATCATACAGACTATATATAAAAAACCCTAAACCAACATCCCAACATCACTTAACATGGAAAAAACTGAAAGCATTTCGTCTAAAATTGGGAATAAGATGTCTACTCTGACCAATTCTATTCAACATAGTTCTTGAAACTCTAGCCAGAGCAATCAAGGAAGAGAAGAAAATTAAAAAAAAAATACAAATAGGAAAAAAAAAAGTCAAATTATCTCTGTTTGCTGATGACATGATTCTATACTTAGAAAGCCCAAAATACTCCACAAGAAGACTTATAGAGCTGATAAACAGATTCGGCAAAGTAGCTACAATGCCAGTGTACAAAAGTAAATAGGTTCCCTATACTTCAATAATGAATCTGCTAAGAAAGAAATCAGGGAAACAATTCCATTCACAATAGCTTCAAAAACAAAAAAAATCTTGGGACTAAATCTAAGAAGGTGAAAAATCTCTACAGTGAACATTATAGAATACCAAAGAATGAAATTGAAGAAGATCGTAAGGGCCAATGTGGAAAGTATTGTAATTCATTTGTCTTAAGCCTTTATGCAGTCTTTGTAAAAAAAAAAAAAAAAAAAAAAAAAAAAAAAAAAAAATTCACCACCCAGTTGAAGGCTCTTTACAATGGTTAAGAAATAAATATAGGAGCAAAAAACCAAAGACATAACTTTCAGAGTGTTTTTGAAGTGAAATTATTCCACGGCAACACACAGAGCAGGTGCACTTTGCCCTTGCATTGCAATCAGGTGCACCTTGTCCTGGCACTGCAATCTAAGATCTTTTCTTCATTCTCAGTTCTCTTCTACTTTGGGTCACTTTCCCTAAATTGTATCATATTCAAGGCATTGAAAGTGCTCCCTGAGGAATACTCCAAGTTCTACATAGACCATATGTCACAGCTTCTTTTTAATTATTCCTAGGGAACAAGCAGAAGGTAGGAGCAAGAATTTCCCACCTAGTAGTTACCACCCAACCACCAATTTCTCCTTTGTCTTCGGTTACAAGTCCTTTTCATTATTCCACAGCCTTAGAGAAAAAGTTGAATTTAGCTTGTGTAATTTACATTTTCATTCTCTTTAGAAAAATTAAGTATGAGATAGATCACAATATTATTTCCTTTGATTTTTTTTTCTCTTCTGCAGTGATGTATTATCTTAAAGAGTCTGGGCATCAACTATTTATGAAACTTTCCAATGTTTCCAAAGTCTACTCACATTTGAGAACCATTGATCCATTACATTTAAAATGATCATCATGGCTATTGGGTGAAGAATTGTTTAGAAATATTAGGAGTTCCGTATTCACATGTGAATTTCTCAATGTCTAAATACAATTATTTGCTGATTAGAGACATCTTGGGGAAACTGGGGAAGCTGTTTCTGGTGTTTTACTCTTTTTTGTTTTGTTTTGTTATAAGTGATGAATATTAAGGAAGGGGTTATTGAAATTTGAAGGAAAATTTCCAAGTTCAGTTCTCTAGACTAGAGGTATAAACAGAAACTGAAGGAAGAAGTAAATTGTTTTTACACAACATTTTCTCTGACAGTTGGAGGTGTTATCACTTTGGAATTGTCATGAGAGGATACAACATGGTGGAGAAGAAGATATGTTTCTTATTCTTACAGAGGGGTTTTAAGGAAGTGGTACTTACATAATCCGACTTTGAGAGAGTATTCACAGGTGGCAATGCCAATGGGTTGTAACTGCAAGATGAGTAGGTATGTACCTGCCTTCCAGAGCAATGAACAAAGGAAGTTGGGTCATAGAGGATCAAAATGGTAGATGTTCCCCATTGAGTGAGGGTTGCTGTTTGGGGGCCTTGTGAGTCATGATATTAGGGATTTCTAGAGTGGTTGGGGAGGGTGTGTTCAGATATGAAGAGGGCCAGAAGTTCCAGAGGTCCTACAATAGAAATTATGGGGTTGTAATGCAGCGGTGCATGTGTTACCCATGAAAGAATAATGCATTCTCACATAATCAGAAACTGAGTGCACTGAAATTGCTGCCAATTTGCATCTCATGTATAACCCTGTGATCCATGCTGCCTAACTCAGGACAGCACTACAGTGACTGTGAATAGCTGCCTTTTGTATTTGAAAAACTAAATGCAAGGCTTGCATCCAGATTAGACAATTAGCAGTAGGTTCTCTTCACTCCAATATCTACATAATTTAAAAAAAAAAAAAACAAAACACTCAAGTCAGCACTAAATCAGAGACTTCCTTTTAGGATTTTTTCTAGGCACAAAGTTCTTCTGGTATTACTATTGTAGTCTAACTTTGTGAAAGGTAATTAAACAAGAGAGAAACCTAGACATCATACAATACAAGAGGGTCAGACAAAACAGATTTGATCATGCTATGATGGTCATGAGTCAAATTCATTGACCTCAAGGAGTGGTCAAATTTAACAATTGTAAAAATTCTTATTCACTGTTGTAAAAACTATAAAACATATTATCTATGAAGTAACTAGTATGGTGCTGCACATGTAAAGAGCCACCAATTTTGTGATTATGTACCTATTTCATATAGATGGTCATCTATCTTAATAAAGCCATTAAATTAGCATAGATTAAGAATTAGATAACTGGGGCTGGGATTGTGGCTCAGCCCTAGAGTGCTCGCCTAGCACAGCGTGACCCGGGTTCGATTTTCAGCATCACATAAAAATAAAGGCATTGTGTTGTGTCCATCTACAAAAAAGATTCTCTCTCTCTCTCTCTCTCTCTCTCTCTCTCTCTCTCTCTCTCTTTTCAAAAAAGAATTAGATAACTGGGAATTATTTAATTAACTGAATGTCACTTGATCCATTGATGATAACTTTTATTTTAAATAAGAACTGTATTTGTCTAAACATACTAAAAACTTTGTTGAAATAACCACTAATTTAAAAAAATTGAGAATGCCAAAAACTTTTTCTGTTGTTACTATTAAATACAACTATACTCAGAATACAGTTAATCAAAACCCAAATTGGCACATAAGGTGGAATTCCAATCTCCTTTGGAACTCATAAGATTTAAGACCTTGTATATGAAAGTATTACTTAATTTGCTGTCTAATTGAATATAACAGGAAATGTTAAATTTAAGAAAATTCTTCAATATGGATCCTACATTTAAGTATTTGAATGATCACTCTTGACAACCTTAATAAATCTCAGAATTAGTTCAATTCCTCAAGAGATATATTAACCTTTTATAAAAGAAATACCTTTTAGATATGAGCAAAAGGTAGTTTAAACCAAATTATATGGTCAGTATTTAATGCTAGATCTTATCAATAATTTGAATGCATTTTATAAAGTATGATATACCAGAAAATAATGACACTATTTTTAAAAAGTCACAGATTTAGAAACATTTGCACAGATAGTTTTGCATCTAGATTCTCACTGCATTTTTCTTGCTATCTATATCCATTTCACATTAGTCAATTTATGATGTATATTTGCTTAGATATCACCACATCTGTGCATATTCACTTATATGGACCAATGATCAGGCAACAGGGTCAACTCAGGGTTATCTATAGCAGACCAATGATGGTTGAGCAGGCTATCATATATTTTTCCAACCAAGTGGCATTCTAATGGGTCTGTTTATAATCAACACTCAAACATAACTCATGATACTTAGCACAAGTTGATCTACCATTTTTGTATTTCCTGGGGGAGAAATCAACAACTGTGATATGAAAAATACATAGTATAGGGTATTAAAAGTGTTTATTTTCTATTTTGAAAGATGCTGATCTGCCACAGATGCCACATACATGCTAATGCTTGAATATGTCTCTTCAAATAGGGGTGAAGTGCTGATACTACTCAAATATGCACGAGGTGGCTGATGCGTATTTCAGAATGCACCAGAACTGCTGGTACAGGTTCAATCAGTAACTAAACAACAACAACAAAAAAAAAATACTTCTTTTTTTCATTTGAAATACAATTTTATCAAAATAAGCTTATATTCTTACATGAAATGGGGAGGGCGAATGAAAGACAGTAGCTGTATCTTAAATGTAAAGGCAGAAGAAATTAAGTGCAATGCTAATTCGATTAATTATTTTTGGTTAGAGACATGGTTGCTTTTGAAAATGGCACAGTGCTCACAGTGGTTCCTTTGGGTTCCTATGACTCAGAAGTAAAAGACTGCAAAGGGAAAGGCCCTAATTTGGTAGTGTTTCCCATTAGCACTTAGAACTAAGGCTTGTAACTATCCTCATCAGAAATGATGTGTGGAGGTTGGGAAAGGAGGGGATGGGAGTGGATACCAAATAATACCTGTCTTTAATGGATAGTGTGGGATTGCTTATAGAGTTTTGTGTAGCATTCTGATTGAGAGTATGGATTGAATGAGGACTTTGTGATGACATGAACACTTTCTACATTAATGCAATAAGTGTGCAAATTTAAATTTCTAATTTCAGCATGACTGGTATTTAGCCCTCTAATTCAACGGATCAAGAATAATGGAGAGTTTCTATTTAGAAACTATTTCCATGCCTGTGTCTCTTACAAGAACCACAGACAGAACTTTGTGACAATTTTAATTAATTTGGTATTTATTTCATTTATTTGGGGTCAACAAATAAAGGAGCTTTTCTTTTCCAACAATCCACCTAAATTTTAAGAAACTTCCTATTGCTAATGGCAGTTACGTTCTGTTCTCCATTTTCTATATTATCTGCAGATTGTTCA
Organism: Marmota monax; assembly: GCF_021218885.2. Taxonomy (NCBI): domain Eukaryota; kingdom Metazoa; phylum Chordata; class Mammalia; order Rodentia; family Sciuridae; genus Marmota; species Marmota monax. The sequence goes on from NW_026692781.1 coordinate 24,926,132, forward strand.
CTTGCTCTCTAAGAAGTCATTTCTGCTTATATTCCAACCCCACAATAGCAGTAAAGCACAATACCCCCATGAGGCTGGGAATCCTGCAGCCACACCCTGTGCACAGCTGATTTCCAACACCATCCTGCTTCTCATCCCTGGTATTTTGGTAGCATCTTCCTTTACTCCCACAGGTTTCTGTAGCATTGTACCTTGGTTAGAAAAGGTCTAGCTGGGTTGTTCTCTTTTCTTCTAGAAAGCCCATGAGATCTTCATGTAAAACTTTTAGACCCTTTTTGAGAACTTTAAAATGGATACCAATACTTTTTGTTGTAAAAAAAAAAAGTGCCTTTTTTACTCATTGACTAATCCATTCCCAGGTTTCCAAGCTTCACTTCCAATAAAATCATTGAGACAACAATAAATATTTAAATTAGTATAAAACTACAATGTACCTCACATATCAGCATGTTATTGACTTACAGCCTATTGGGAGAAATAACTTAATTTCATTAAATAAAGTGCCTGTCCTTTTCACTCTGGCAACTTAATAGTGACTTGGGAGCAGTGTCTGTGTGGGAAAGAGTAGAGGAGAAAGCATAGGCATTTCAGTAAAACAAGAACTGTGAAAACTCTTATCAGCTTATATATCTCTAATTCTGAATGAGTATTAATAAAACTATGAATGAATGTGAGGTTTTATCAAATTAAGACTACTTGAGATATGCATTATTTTGTAGCCAGATGGGCAGGATTGCTGAATTTGGAATCTATGGTTCTAGGCATCGCTTCTAATTGAATGAGGGAGGAAGGAGGCTTTTAAGTATTTCTGAAATTCCTGAGTAGGTTTTTCTCTCTGAAATCAGTTTAAAACCATCCGAGGCAGTTGGCAATGCTGCCCAGCAGCTGCCCAAGTAGCAACTGCAACAGCTGGATCAATAGAGCTACTGCTGTAACAAAGAGAACTGCCAAAAGCCATGAAATGTCTAAATAAGTAGCGGTCTAATGTTTTCACTCTAAAAAATAGGGCCTGACATTTGTTTCCGCAGGAAATTATCTAAGATTTTGAGATATTTCTGCTTAACATACCACAGAGGAACTGGAACCAGAGTCTAGAGACCAAAGCTATTATTTATTACTCATTTTAAATGATTTATAGCATTATGCAGTAATGCTCTTGAACGTAAGAAACATTAAAATACAGGGGACCCTTTGGGAAAGGAAAAGGATAGAGTTTTCAGCATCATTGACTCTTGACCTATTCATTCAACAAGGTATCTATTGGATACCTAAGCTGAGCCAGGTACTGATATGGCACTAGAGATCCAGTGGTATTTTCAATCTTATTTCATTCATTAATTCTGAAGAATCTTTAATTCAAATAAAGGATCTTTTACCCAAAATGCTAATTGTAAATAACATCTCATGAGTGTTCATACATACCAGGCAGTATTCTAGGTTCTATATGTGCATTAACACATTTACTCCTCAAGAGAATTCTAAAAAGCAGAAGTGTTTCTACAGGTGAGATAATTAAGGCACAGAGAACAGAATTCACTTGCTGACAGTTCAAGTTAGAAAGAGAAAGCACCAGAATTTAAACCCCAGAGCCTGGATCTTCAACCCCTTACCCTATTGCCTACTCATGTCACAAACTGCTCTGCAAAATTCTTTGGTAGTCTTGATTATTTTATTTCTATTGATTAAAAAATTAAACACCTTGGCACCTTGTTTTTAAGTAGCAGGTTTCTGTTTATAAACTGGATTTGTCACACCAGTAACAAATCCTACATATTCCAGAAACATGCAGGCCATGAGAGCTCTTAAAAATAAACACGTACATCACAGTTCTCAAATCTGATTCTGAATTTGGCAGTTATAAAACAATCACACTTGAAGTGTTCTCTCACCTCTAAGCCAGCATATACCATATCTATAGAATTAAAAGCTCTTTATTTCAGAGTTTCAGAACCCTGAGACCATGCATGGGGACTCCTGGGAATATTAGTCCAAACTGTTCGTTTTGGAGATAAGGAATGAAGGGTGAATGAGGTTAACTTATTTTCCCAAGGTCACACTTCATAGCCTTGTCTAATTTAGAGACTTTATAATATTCCCATTTGTTCTTTAACCTAATTTGAGGATTAATGGACCAAGATGCAGTTTATATAGGAGCTGTAGATAAGATAGTTATGAAATTCTTTCCCTGGAAACCTCCAGGATATTTAATATGAATATTATGGCATAGGGAGGTCACTGTCAAACTTCCCTTTCTGACACTTGGGATTATTTAATGATTGATTTAAAATTTCTTCAGAACAGAGTGTTCAAACCTAAAAATGGCCTACAGAATTCTGACGAAGGGAAAACACCAGCTCAGTATAAGCCATTAACTTTAATGTTAAACGTATCTATGTTTGAATCTTATTTTTTTTTTCCTGATAACCTGGAAATTGGGGAAACTTTTTTTTTCTCTGAGTCTCTTTACAAACTTTCCCTTTGTAAAGTTGGGAAAGTAAAGCCTACTATTTAAATTGCTGCATATTTTAAATAAGATAATACATTAAAACTTAACAAAAAAAAACATGCAAAACGTGAGTTTCTGTGACTTCTGTGATTTTCCTAATTATTTTGACTGGAAAAGAGAAATAATTAACTCACTAGAAATAGAAAACACTCTGATACTTCATTTTGCGCTTCTAAACTTATTTATAGCACTGGTTCCTCCTGTTTCTCTTCTCTCAAATTTTAGTAAAAGTACACCTGAAGAGACAACTTGAATTTTGTTTCTGATCATGGCAAACAAGAAAGATAAAATCTTTGATAACAGGAAGTCTTTTAAGTGTGAGAAAAATCCTTCATTGTCTGTCTAAAAATAACTTTTCTTTTTTAGCATCTTCTGTATTCTTCTTCTTGCATTTTACATTCCAGTCATGCCAAACCATCTGTTGTTCCCTGAAAATGCCATGCTGTTCCACACCGCCTTATCTTTTTATGTCACTTCCTCTGTCTCAAATGGCCTTTCCCTTCTTGTTCATTTGCCAAACTCTTCCTTGCTTCCCTGCACTAGTTGGTGAGTTCCTTAAAGGCAAGATCCGTGCTCCACTGATCTCTGACTCTCTGTCATTTATAGTGTGAGTACCAGGCAAAGATTTCCTACATGAAGGAAGGAAGCAGATGATCAGGCAGGGTAAAGCCATTATGGTCAGTTTCATAATAATACAAGAAAATTTATTTCTGCAGCTGTACCCTGGTTCTTTAAGAAAGAAACATTGACTTTAAAAAATCTAGTGAATGATGACATAATTATTCAAGTGTGATTATAGTGTCATGAAGGATTAAATTCGAAGGGCAACCTGTTATGATTTGGATTTAGAACTGTCTCCAGAAAAGCTCATGTTTTGAAAGCATGATCCCCAGAGCAGGAAGGCTCAGAGGTGGGGCACTGTGGACATGATGAGAGCTGTGGATTAATCTGTTTGATGGGCTCATAATCTGAATGAATAACTAGGTGTTAACTGTAGGCAGGTGAGACATGGTTGGAGGAAATACGTCACTGGGGTTTGCCCTTAGGGATTCCATCTCATCCACGTCTCCTCAATCACTCTGCTTCCTAGCTGCCATGAGCTGAGCAGGTTTCTCTGCCGTGCCCTTCCAACGCGATGCCCTGACTCACCTCAGTCCTAGAGCAATGGAGACAGCTGCCTATAAACTGAAATCTCTAAAAGCATGAGTCAAAATTAACTTTTCCCCTTCTAAGTTATTCTTGTTGGTTATCTTGGTCACAGTAACATAAACTTTAGCTGTCTAACATACAGCACTTATTTGAATATATGCTTTTGAGATAGCATCTCCATTGTTTTGGGTGTCGAGAAGCTTGTAAATCCAGATTTATTACTTTCAATGTGAAAACTAAACATATCTGATACTTGCCAAATACTGCAGCCATCAATAACGTATATTAACTAACACTTAGTTGGCAATTACTAATATATTTTTTAAATGAGACCCTACAATATTTATCAGAAGACAATACAGTCAAATACACTTTAAACATTTTACATCAGAATATCAGAACCCATATAATTGCCCCTATTCACCAACATCAATGAAAATAAGCTTTCACCTTATTTTCTTTCTCTTACAGTTGCCTCAGCTTAGGATTCCTTACTTCACATTTTAGTACCTCAGGAACCTGTGAGAGACTCAAAACTAAGCATTCAAGGTATGAATCCTCTCTTAGAGCTAATACAGTTATCAGATGCACTCATAGTATAATCGACTGAAATCAGGAATAAAAATAATTGCGGGTTGTCCTGTTGTTAAAAAGAAATGTGTACCTTGTGAACTTAAAGCATATTTGAAAATCATAAAAATGTGAAATTATTCAAAACCTAAGCTGTGCTTTAAGGTTTACTTCATACCCATATCCTTTCTAATGCTCCCCCTACTGACTACCCCAGGAGCAATCCTTCCTTTCTGAATGACTACACACCACATCTTCTGGTGTGATGATTCTGTGTGTACGCATTGCCACAATCCTGAAAGAACATGAACTCCCTATCAAGGACAACAGGTTATTTTATAAAGATTATTTTCTAACCCCACCATGTTATAAATATAGTGGGTATACAGTAAATATTTGGTGACTCTTATTTGTTAACAAATGCCAAATAGGGAATTGCAACCACAACAATGGAGACTGTTAGGGGCAACTACTATTTGCAGTTAAGGGAAACCCAGAGGCCAGAGCATGTGTGAGAAGGAACAGAGCGGATAGTACCTCAAGGGGACTCAAAACAGAAGGATAGCATCAGGGACTAATTTTTCATTTGAAAAATAGATTGTCTCCTGTTCCCCAGGCAGTCTGCTGCTGAGGGTAGATGAGCTACAGTAACCAGATTGGTTCATTAAAATATGGTCCCTTTAGTTCAACATGACTCATCTTTATGATGAAGCTGTGATTCTGGAAACTGCATGTGCTAGTTTTGCTATTCTCATGACACCTGAAAGAATAACATAAAACTTAATTTTTAAGGAGTTCATATTCAGTTGACTGTCACTGTATAGCTCACCCCTGTATGGACCCAGCATCTAATAAAATTTGGTAATACAAACTACTATCACAACATTCCCTTTGAGCAATAGCCTTCCCTAACTGCTTGGTACTGAAAGCTTGTAGATTTATTTTAAGGAAAAGTTCTAGGCAATTTAACAGTCCCTCCCCATCCTTCAATATCTCCACCTCACTGCCCAGCTCCATGGGTCTTCACTACCATGTTCACATGGTTAGGTTGCTTTGCTCATGTCTACATTCCCAGAACCTGAACAAGTACCTGATACACAAAATGTTGAATTAATGAATGAATGCAAGTCATTTGCCCAATCACGTTTTGGAGATCTGAAAGTCTGAACCAGGGACTTGTACTTCTGTTTGTCTGAGAGCAGGGCTAATGAGAAGTCCTGGGAGCACTAAGAATTACTGGGTCAGTACTACCTTCAGCAAAGGCACAGACAGACTTTATGGTTGCCAGAGGCTTAGTAGTCAGAGATTTTCCATTGTTATCATACTGCCTGAAAAAAGAGAGAGTTCATTCAAACTGCTTTCTAAAATATTAAGAGCCTCGGGCCTCTGAGGTAGAGCAAGTGTGTGTGTGTTTTTCGGGAGCGGAGGTCGAGGGAGGTGGAACCGAGAGAGTTATTCGATAGATTTCACAAAAAGCTTGGTTTCGAAGTTACTGTTGAGCCTGAAATATGAGTTATTGGGTAAATCCTATTAATGGTGTGAATCACCATTTGGCTTTGCTCAAATGCTGCATACTTTGTTGAAAATATTCTTGCAGCATCTATATTGTAATATCTAGTCTAGCAATAGAGGCTTAAAATACCATATTTTATATGAATTGTTGAAACATCCATTAAGCTCTATTAGATAACTTGGCTTCTGGCACAAGAAGCTGCCTGGGAGACAAAAATATATTAAAATATTCATTAATAAAAGGACCAGCACAGCAACAATTTGCCTACAGAACCACAAAACAACAGTAACAACAAAGCAATTGGAAAGTGAGCCAAATATCTGAATAATAAAATTCATGGGAAGAATCGGCCTAAATTTCTGTGGAGCTGGAGCATATACAATTTAGGAAACCTTCGCTATGAAAAAAAAAAGATAATATTACAAAAGTAAAATTATATATAGAGGCCTGGAAAAAGACTGGCCAAGGTGAGGGGTTCTGAAGTAGAAGCCACATGCTTTCCATTGCCATGGTCAGTGTACTCATGAAGGGTGGCAAGGTCTACAGAATAGTCTTTTAGTTAAATCCAAGACAAGAAGAGAAACGTGGAAGAATAGAGAAAGAGGCATATGTAGCAACAATAATGTCATAGCAATGAAACACTGGAGTGGGAGCAGTAGGAAGTTAAGAGTTAGAAAAGAAGGAAGTGTTTATTGAGGAAAGATAGGAGAAAAGAGATTTGCCCTATGGGAATCAAAGTGCTATTTAAATCTGAGAATCCAGTCGAGGGTCATTGCTCTGTCATGCTAAATGCTTATCAACCATAAGACAGCTATTTTATTACTAGGAAATTGCTAGACAATTGTGGAGCTCACCCTGAGGAAACAGAGTAAATGCCTGGGAACATGCTTCCATCTTTCAGTCTCTTCTCCCCACTTCACCTTACATTCTTCCCTCTCTCCATCCCACTTCCACACCAGTGTTCCAAACAGATTTAACCTCTGAAGCAGAACATTGATTCGAATGAAAATTCTATGACATAAGTGATTTCATAATTAATATCCATCCAAGCACAGGCATCCTGCACTTTCAAATTTAAAGACTTTCAAATTTGTTAGATATAATGTGAGCAATTAGTCAGCTGGCCTGAGTTAGGAATGATTGAAAGTCAAACATGTGAACCAGTTTGGGGAAAACTGTCCTTTTCTTCTGATGAAGAAAGCAGATTTTGGAGCTCTCCTTTCCCAGTGTACTAAACTTTGAGTTGCCTAGGTCATGAGCTTCTTGCAGGCAGAGATGAGTCTTGCTCATCTTTTTTAAAATCCCTTGTCTCTCACTCGGTGCTAGACATTAGATGGGTGCTCAACGTAGTGCAAGAAATGAACAAGGAGAGGATGTGTTATTCCTTTCTCATTTCCTGCAGACACATTAAATGCTAAGAGGCTAGAAAAGTATAATGCTGTATGATGAGATGCTTGATGTCCACTGTATTAGAGATCACAAAATTACAGACAGTATTTTGAAGTGTGTTGAGTCAAAGAAGAGTCATAATGCCCAGGAAGAATAAAAAGGGTAGAAGAAGAAGAATTCAGCTTCTGTTTCCTTAATGATTTTGGCAAAAGTTAGCTAATCATGATCCTGGTGCCTTTATGGCTACACTTGATGCCAATTTAGTGAGAAAGATAAATGACTCAAAAGCATAATGACCTGGGACATTTATGAGAAAAATAAGTTAACCTTTATGTCCATTTCCATTCACATCAGCACCTGCCTTGTTTATATTGACATATAATCATAAAACAAATACAGAAAAGCCCTTCAAACCAGGTTCTGTATCTACTATTTATGGAGGAAAGTAATTTGCCAATACATCTCAGCAAAGAAATTTTTAAATATGTTTTAAAGCCTCCATATTTCAAGTGTCTGAAAACTTCACCTGTGGTATGCAGATTCATTAATCAAAGCTACTTAAACACTTAATGTACTCAAGATTTACAACTTTAGAAAATTTGAACTTTTCAACCAGAGGAAATAACTTCTATTCCAACCTAAAATCTCTGTTGGCTTTAGAATTAAAATAGCTCCACCCTTAAGAACACAAACCCTCAAAATTCCTTTTCTCCAACCCATAAAATAGGCATGATATGAGCTCCCCCTACTGGTACAAGACTATTCCCACTGCAGGAATCCAGTAAAAAAATAGTTTCTATGAGTAGCAAATAGTATAAAAAGAAAAAATAAAATGCAATTTAGTATTAAAAAGAGGAAAATATAAACAAGTGTTTAAAAACTGAACAAATAGCCAAAATAAAACAGAAAACCAACTAGTTTCCCAATAAAGTAATCTCAATGGGAAAAGAAAACAAAAAGAATGCAAAAGGCATGTTTACAAATATTCAAGAGAGCACCTGTTTAAGCCCCACCCAAGATTAGACAGAGTACACAAAACAGCTGTCACTCAAGAATGATCTTAGGTCCTCCTTCACATTCAGACATAACAGCCAGCAGATCTTAATTGTAGTGATGCTGACATATTGATAATGGATTTCTCCCCTTAATAACACATGTGAAAAGCTGCAGGCTTTAGAAAAATAAAATAAACTGTAGCACCATGGAAACTGAATAAAGTTTGAAGGTCTTGGGGTTTTCGGCATTGGGAAGTGATTTCTATGTTGCTATATGAACTGAGAAACTGAAGGTAGAAGCCGTAAGTTTTATATTTCAAGCCACTCAATTAGTTGTCTCCAGAGCAGAAAATCCAATGTGAGAGAATCAATGACGAATGTAGGTAAAGTGCTACTGTGGGGACATTCACACTGACAAAGCAGGGGGAAAGCTGCAAAGGTGTTGCTGGTGATAGGCTGTTATAGAAAAAAAAATATAATGAAAGAAATAGAACTCCTACTCTTTGAGTCAGCAGAAGGGAGCTGTTTCATGATATTTGCTATATTTGTAAGGCTGCAATTTGATTATATCTGATTCTGTTATCACAATCTGTTACATATCCTACATAGAATATAAATACATAAAACCATTTAAAGGCCACTTTATAGAACATTCTATTTTTACGTTTTACCTTTTACTGCCACACCAGTGATGATGCTTAAATCATATACATTTGAAATGGTAAGTGAAAAACAAAGACATCAATGTATATATAGGCTTTATTGAAAAGCCACCAGCTGAAAACGCCAAAAGAACATCAGACTGCCTCCCTCTTGAAATTCCAAGAAAATCACCTTACATGAATAGAACAGGCTCAGAGCATGGGCTTTGGCTTCATAAATAATGCTTTTTGTGAAAAAGGTTTGCATTTTAAAAGTAAACTTATGTGTTCCATAATGTTGAATGGTACTGGAGAATTTGAGGCCTGCAAAAGGATTCTTATCTATTTTTTTCCTTCTCTTTTCCATAAACTTCTTTATTTTCACATGGAACATTTTGTTGACACCAAAGTCAATATAGAAAGAAACAGAAAAGAATTTGAGCAGACTTGGGCCACTGCAGATGGGTCACCTTCCCACCACCTGCACTACGTTCACTCTAGTCAGCTCAGGATCATCTTCTCCTGTTTGACTATCATATTCATGGTTGCAACTGCAATCAATCCTCCACACCGATGCCAGGGCAAACTTTTAAAAATATAAGCCAGCTAACATTACTGCTCTTCAATTCTTCCTATGACACTGTGAACAAAATACAAATTTATGCTTCTCTTCTCTCATATACCATTTTCCCACTTCATCACTGTGGTGTGTTGGTCTTCTCTCCAATTCTAGATTTCACTGAGGTCTTGCCTACGGCCTTGGCACTTGTTTCCCTCTTTGCTCCAAATGCCCTGCTTCTGTGTCTTAACTTCCTTACTTCTTCTTCTAATGAAGCCTTCAGTAAATGTCTCATTATGTTATGGCACCAGCTTCACTTTCTTAAAAGTAACCATTCTCTGAAATATTCTGGCTCATTTATTTTTATCTAAAACACAGTCAACAAAAGTATAATGATATTAGCCCATATCAATAAAGTCTAATATAGTAATAAGTAATATATTATTAATAAATAGTAGCAGAGTGAACACGCCAAATAAAAAATGTGTGTGTGTGTCTGTGTGTGTGTGTGCATGCTTGTGCACACAGGCAACTTGTAAGCCAAAGTCACATCATGCAAAATGAAAAGCAAAAAAATTTCTATGATTAGTGTAAAATTTCCACTTAAAAATACTTTACTCTCAGTGAAGTTAATAAATGTTTAATACAGTTTAATACAATTTTAAATCATGGACTTTAAAACACATGCTAGATGGTACATGAAACAGGAAAAAAAAGAGGGAAATTTTGGAGTCTCAAGAGCATGGGTCTAAAACCTGGCTTTGTCACTAATACTACATGTCACTAATTCTTGTTATACAAGTGACAATTTTTGTTTCTCTTTTCTTCATGGGAACATGAACATGATACATTTTTTTTCCTGAAGAATATTTAATACATGGCTATAAAAGACTTGATACATAGCAGGTCCTCAATAATTTCTTAATAAAGACAATGAAAACTGTGTGGACTTCCTTCACACACACACACACACACAGAGAGGGAGGGAGGGAGGGAGGGAGAGAGAGAGAGAGAGAGAGAGAGAGAGAGAGAGAGAGAGAGAGAGAGAGGCAGTGATGAGTTTTTGTAATTGTCTAATTTGAAAGCAACACACCTAAAATTAACATACTATTTGAAGCACTTTTCCATCTACTCTCTTTCCTACCGCAATAACCTCAGGGAGTAGTAGGTAACTATTGTATTTTACTTTCTTGTAGTCTTGTCCCAGAGGTACAAAAATTAGAGATTTTATCCAAAGGAATGCTCTCTCAGCATTATTAGTAGGTACTGTGTGCTAGAAATGTCAGAAACAGTGCTTTATAATTCTTAGCTATTTAGAGCTGAAAACTACTTAAGAAAAGTTAGAAAAATATCTTTGAGTTTAGAAAAATGTAAGTATTGGCTGAAACAAATGCATTTTTGGAAGACTATTCAGTACAAAAGAGTCCCTTTCATAAATCCATTAGGCCAATTGTTTGGCGTTCACTGAAATGGGTTTTGTCATTTGTGGTTGTTTTGCTGGCGATGGGAGACACCTGTCTCTTGTTTGTGATACAGTGGGATGTGTAGATGGGTCCAACTGATGGAGGTTTTAAATGGTGATTAAAAAATTAAAAAAAAAAATAAACCAGTTTAAGTTTAAATGGAACTAAGTGGTTTCAAATCTGATTTTCCCCCCTTTCCCAGACATTGAAATTGTTTTGTATTCCACTCTGTGCATCTTATCTAACTGTTTTACTCTCTTCCTTTGGGTATTTTCCCTAAAGAGAGGGGCTGGAAGAGAATGGCTTAAATACCTGTGTCTGTATGAGGACAAACTCAAAGCTCATGACCACTTCCTCCTTTGAAGCTTACACACACTGTCCAACATGTACTCAAGACTCAATAGATGAATGGAAAAAGAAAATGTGGTATATATACTCAATGGAATATTACTCAGCTTTAAAGAAGAGTGAACTTATGGTATTTGCCAGTAAATAGCTGGAGTTAGAGAATATCATGCTAAGCGAAATAATCCAGTCCCACAAAATCAAAAACCGAATGTTTTCTCTAATATAAGAATGCTAATTTACAATAAGGCAGAGGGGACTAGGGACGAATAGCATTACCTTAGATTAGGTAGAGGAAAGTGGTGGGAGGGGAGGGGATGGAATGTGGGGATAGGAAAGATGGTATCATGGAACAGACATCACTACTGTATGTATATATGTGACTACATCACCAATATGATTTTGCAACATGTACACTCAGGAAAATGAAAAATTATATCCTATCTATGTATGTCAAAGTACATAAATGCATTTTACTGCCATGTATAACTAATCAAAACAAAGTAAAAAATTAAAAAAAGAAATACACAATAGCAAATGAAAATAATTTGGAATATAGACCTTTCAAAAACTTTCCTCACAACAGATAACCTTTCTATAGAAATTCCCCAAAAGATTTGCATTAACACAGGTAACCATTTGTGAAAGAGATTGAGAAAGAAAAATTTCGTCAAAATCATGAAAATAATTTCCATACAGAAATTATTTTAAGCTTTAGGCTTGAGGTTCTAATTACCTTCAATCTAAAATTTAAGTAACAAATCTACTTAGAGGAGACCACTCCCCAGTCTCCATGTGCCCTACCTGCAATGCAGGGCAATAGAGAGAGACCTCTGATGATCCAGAGGCCAGGAGACAAACTCATGGAGTTCGGACAGAGTGTTCAAAAAGTGCACAGGATAGTTTGCTAATTTCTTTGATTTTTAATATCATCATTCAAGAAAAGTGTTTCTTATTCAGGTGTCCTTTAAAAATGCTGGGTAAACAAAATTTAGTATGCTTTTACAGCAAGACTTTTCAGTCCTGCTTATGACTTAGGTGAACAATCATGCCTTTTCCAGGATTAAAGTTTCTTAAAAGTAGGACTTTCAGTGCTAAAACTGGAAAAATTTCAGGCATATTGCAACTAGTTGCTTGTATATAACTCTTCAAAAAAAAAGTCAAAATATGCTACATTTCTCAACCTCATTTATCTGTGTACACCATGGCAGAACAGCATCTTGAGGCCTTCAAGTTCCACAGGGTACATTTTTAGGAGTGCTAGAGTACAGAAAGGTTGTCTAGATTTCTCCATCAGCAGAATGAACAGTGATTTCAACCTTCATCTTATCTGGCAGGAGAAATATTTTTGCAATCAAGTATCCACTAGCAGCATTAAATGCTATTTCCGATGGGTGAGAAAAATGTGTGTATGCTGGAGTTGGGAAGAAAACCTACATCTGGAACACATTTATTTTTTCCTTCTTAAAGCATATGTGTGGCAGGTATAGAAATAATCAAGAGAGAAATACATTATATAAGTATATACTATATGTGTTAATATGAAAAGAAATTTAGCTTAGAGTTGGAATGCATAAAATCAATACGGCATACACAAATCTGAAGCTACTTAAAATTCCACCTCTTTTGTTCCAACTTGAGCACTGAAATTCTTCTACATCATGTTGAACATCGGTGCTTTCCCCTCCTTCTGACATTTCACATTGGACAGTCTTTCTTTCTCTCACCAGGCTGTTCTCTCTTTTTTTTCATCCAAAGTCTCCTTTTTATCCTCCACAACTGTCTTTTGTATCTGAGTGCAGCATTGCAACGCTGTTCCAGATTCATTTGTGGGGGAAAATAGATGAGCTAGAAGAGCATGAGGAAGGGGCAAGGAATCCGATTTGAGCTTGGCTGAAGAAATAGACTCACTTTGCAGATTTCTCAAGAGTTAATGTCTATAATAATATTTTCTACTCCCATTCTAAGTTGAGGGTCCTATTACCAATTATGGGGAAGTAGAACAATGGTCTCTGTTTTCATGTATGCATAAATTAATTTCATTCTTTGTAACTGACATCACTGCTCTTCCCAGTTCCTTCATTCATCCCTTAATTTAATAATATTCATCAAGCATCTACTCTACGGAAGGTCCACTTCTATGAAGCTCTGCTGGTTGAATCTTTACTTGTAGTCTTCCTTTTTAGTCTTGTGAGAGTGGTGTGACTTTAAACTCACTTGCTCTAGAATCTCCAAGACATCATGGGAAGGTGCCATTTTCCTCCTCCCTCCAGGTTTGCAATATTTCTTAAGTTAAAGCTGAAGCTCAGAGAGTTCTATTCTTTCATGTCACTAAATTGCGGTAAGAGTCTTTCTGGATGTGAGGAAGTAATATGAGTGTTTCACTTTTCAAGTTATATTATTTGGTGGATGAAGCGAATTTATGTGGCATAATCATTGTAATTCCCTAAAAACCCAGAAAAGATAGGGTCCCTCCACACACTCTGGTTCAATGTCAAATTAAATGAAGGCATCAAATGGATTTCCAAATGATTCTATTCTTTGGCCAAAGCCATTTGGTGTTTTAATAAGTAATTTGGATGTGAAATAAAGTATTCACATAGGATAAAATTACCTCAATTACCTACAAACTAACTAGAATCCTAAAATACAAATTTTTTCTCTGCACACCACTTTTAGGATAGTAGAGTAGATCACAAATGAACAAATTGATATATTGATATCAGATGCTATATACTTCAAAAATAAAGTGAATGTAGAAAAAAATAGCTCTCAGGCAAAGCTTGCAATGGATTTTTTGCAAGGCTTCTCTTGGGTTTTCTTGACATCTTTTAGATCCTGAATATGAAAAATGGTGCTTATTTTTGAGGCTGGCTTAGGTTTGTGGGTATCATCTTGCCTTATTTTTAGTGGAATGGATCATATTCTTACATTTTTATTGTTGTTGCTTTTCAGTCCTCTTTCACTAAGTTAAAACACATTTATAGTTACTTTAGTATAGTAAAACCTTCACATATTCAATCTTATGTTAGAATTTCAAATAATTGAAACTACAACATGCAAACATGAATGGGAACATTTGGAAATTTAGGTACACTTTTTTTGTTGTTTTTAGTGTTAATGCATTGTTCAGCTAAGCAAATATTTAATGAACTCCTACATACAGCAGATCTTGTATTGTGATATACAAGTAATAATACTAATTAGTCCCAGGCACATATGCACACAGATTATTTCCATGAATCAAACTAATAGTGTACAAGAAAAATTTATGAGAGATATTTAGCTCAATCAAGGGATTGAAAAAAAAAATCATCCTGAAGAACATGATTACCAATTTAGTCTTGAAAGATGAACAATTTTTAAACAAACACATGAGAAGAATTTCAGGAAGAGGGAAGAGCATTAACAAAGCATTGAGGTATGAAATCAACTGATGGTTTTTCTCAATGATCTACTCTCTACACAAGAGTGTACCTGAGTGTCAGGTCTGAGGTGTAGAAGATGCATGATGAGGATGGAGAGGCAGGAACTGAATCAATTCCAGAGGTCATTATATCTCCTAGGGAAAACCAACTTTTATCCTAAGGTTAATAGCCATTTGAGGGTTATAAGCCAAGGGGTGGCATGCTTAGATAAGTATTTTACATAAACAATTCTGGCTGTGCAAATACAAAAATTTTAGGATTACAAGACCAGAAGCAAGCAGACCTTTTAAGAGGCTGTTTTTCCTAAAGCCATACACAAGAAATGTCAAGAGGCTGAAATAAGAGATTGTGAAGATAAAGATCTAAGAACCATTCACAATACAAAATCCACAAAGTGTGCTAATTTATAGGATTCAACTTGCTTTATAACTATTCCACATTCTGTTTCAAAGCAGATCTCAGCATAAGGGAGTTTTCTTCGTGAAAACCCATGGGAGTTTCCTGAATCAACGCCTGGATATGGTTGGACAGCCTGGACTTCAAAGGTAATGTGAGCATGAGTTTCCAGAATATAGCCATTTAATATCATCCCACTATTTAAGATGCAGTAAAATAACTCTACTACTAATTCTTTTCTTTAAACTGCCAGCTGTGTTTCTCTTTAATTATATTTAAAAATAACACCTACTTTCAAAGATAACCGCATTCAAGCTGCTATTATGGTTGTCTTTTGAGTAACTGCACAAAATCCCTAGCATTGTAAAACTCTCCATTTCTTAAGGATTAGCTCTCAAACTACATTACGAGGCCTGAGAGGACCAGAAAAGACGGCCCTATATAACTCTACATGTCCTTTCACCAAGTTGCCACCACTGCCACTTAGATCATTGCGTCAGAAATTCTATGTGCCAAAGGTCATGTTTTTCTGTTAGTGTCAAGGTCTCTGGAGAGGACAGTCAGTTCATCTGGAATAATTCCTGATCTATCTAAATGCTTACAAGAGCATGTAAAATCTCTTAGCGCAGCCAGGACCAAATATATGCAGAGTACACCATTTTGTGTAGATGAAATTATAGAGACGAGTTCCCTCTCTAACTGACTCTACTACCATGATTTTTTTTTGGGGGGGGGGGTGTCTGTGGACTTCACCAAGAGAAAATACTGAGAGAACAGTACCCTATTAGCCAAACCATAGGAAAAAGAATGAGAACACACCTGGAAAATGAGAGAAAATGGGAGGAAGGAAAGATAATTTTATAAGAAATACTATTTAATTAGGAATGGATCCAGTTTAAGTGATCCATCTGCAGAACAGGTTGTTGAAAGTATCAGACCAACCTTATTTAAAATCCAGCAAATCCCCTTTTTATTCTTCTCAGAGAAGGATCCACACCAAATACATAATTAAAAGATTTTTCAGAACCAGTTCACTAACTGACAGGCACTGGAATAATTCTTTTGGTTTAACTCATTGAGCTAGGATGCTCACATTATTTAAACATATTGTTTTCTATTTATTCCTGGATTTTCTTAAAATCCCCAAGCTATAACAAGTGTGTAATTTACCAGAGAATATGAAATTGCTCTTTGTTAAGTACACATTGGAAATCATACACGACAATATGTATTGTACATTTAATTCAGTAAAAAAGCTATATTTTCAAATCCGAATTTGAAACCAATTCAATGCAATTTGGCATGCACTGCTGCATGCCTAGGCATTCTTATGCATTAAACACAGTCTGAAAACAACAGAGATTTTCTGCTTGCTTGAAAGTATCCAATCAAGAGAAGTGTATTTTATAAAACCTCCAGTACAAAAATACCTTAAGAGATATAATTGTGGATTTAACTACAGCAACATCTAGGATATTTATTCAATAAAGACTCACAGACAACATTGCTAATGTGAGTAGCTGACTGGCTGGTGTATCTAACATACACACAGGGAGTCTACTAGAGAATATGCCACAAACTCCCGAAACTCGATGACAACCTGAGAACAGAAACTTTATGTTTTTCTCTTAATTGTAGATGTCTCCTCACTTCCTCCCAGTTTCTGCATAGTGCATCATCAAAACGGCAGCCAAGGTGATCTTCAAGATCACCAGTCCCATCCCAACATACCTCTGTGCTCCAGACTTTCATAGGGGTGCCAGGAGCCATCCATGACCCATGTGTAAACTGAGCGATGTTGAAGCCTTTAGGCACAGAAGCCCAGTTTTGGAAACTTCCAGTCGGAACCCACTGGTTTGAGAAAGCCCTATTCACATGGCGCCCTGTTCTAGTGCATTGCTCAAGTTCAAGCATAACCTCCCAGAGATGGGTGTAGCTTGTCAAATGTCAATCAACCTTTTTACTGCAAGACCCCTGCCACACCAAGAAGCAAGCATGGAACCAAGACTCCACTAGCTGAAACCTTATCCCTGCCTTTGATGTACTCCTCCTTAAATAAAGAGTGAGGGCCTTTTTCAGTGGGTCAGTTCCAGCTCCCATCAGGACTGGAAGACCCATCAGACTCTCCTCTTTTTATATCTAATTTTTGACTTTGTCTTTACTTCTTACTGATTATTTCAGACATTTTATTTTCCCAGGTAGCTCATACCTTCTGGGTAAAAACCTACCCTTTTGGGGTACAGGCTACCCAGTTAGAAAGGCTCCCAGCTCACTCAAAGGAAGAGCCATTCCCTGTGAGAGAGTCTGAAAGATCACTTTCCCTCTCTTTCCTCATCTTCAACCAAGCAACTTCTTACCCACTTTAGTCCAATTAACATCTTTGATCTTCTTGGAATATCTCAAACATGCACCCACTTCAGAGGTTCGGCATCTATAGATCTCTCTGCTAGAATGTCCCTCATTTATTTCAGGGTTTGTTCCCTCTCCCCCTTTTTATCTTTCTCCCAACTTTCCTGATCACTCCCCAAACACTGGCACCCCTCCCTTCCATTATCGCACTATTTTCCTACTTCATAACACTTGTTACCATCTGTGAGTCTATATTCTTTGTTTTTGAGTTTACTATTTGTATCCATTCATAAGGAATATGCTCAATAAAGGCAGGGATTTTCTTTTGTCTGTTTTGTATTTTATGGGTCTTACTGGAGGCCTTGATTTCATATCCACATTTCTCTCTCCATAGCTACTAGGAGTGTTGCACTCTGCTCACAGTTGAGTGCCTCTTCAGGTCAAGTCCGTAGCTGAAGAGAGCCATCTGGCCTGAGACACACTCCCTTTTGTGTGTTGCCCACAGGATTGGTGATAAATGGGGGATGTAAGGCCCAGCCCCATCATCCTAATTGAGCAGAACTCATAAGGACCATCCATCTTGAGAACTCCATATCGGTTGTGATCTGGCTTTTTAAAATCTGCACCAATAAAAATTCTTCTCTTCCTAATCCACAAACGTAATTCCTAAGAGCAACCATCAGTAAACTTCACATAACACAAATCTCAAAGTACTTCCTGGTAAATCCTGACACAGTCACAAATGAAGAAAGTGAAATAACCTTTCTGGGGTCACTTGGCTAATTAAATGGTAATCCAGGACTGAAATCCATAGAATTGAGAGCTCCAGAGACTGTGCTTTGAACTACTGCCTCCTATAACTACTCATTTGTTACATGTCTACACAAACACACATGTGTGCATGCGTGTGAGTGTGTGACAGGGTCCTGCTGCTTTGCCCAGGCTGACATCGATTTTCTGGACTTAAGCAATTCTCCTGCCCAACTTACAGTTAGCTGTGGTTCAGGTGTGCAACATCATGCCTGACTTCTATTTTTTTTTTTTAATCACAAATGTAAAATATATTAAACACCTTAGAGTAATACTTATAGCAGAAGAAGGGGATTAGGGATAGGGAGAAAGGGATAGGGGCATAACAGAAGACAGGAGATGGCAATCATTATATGCTATGAACTGAGATGAATGATTAACTTAAATAACAGATAATAACACAGGCCCACAGGGTTTAATACTGCACTGAATAGAACAGATGATTTCAGAAGTAAAATTGAGAGCGGGAAAGGTATAAGAAGAAGGCATTTAAATTGTTTTTTTTTCATAGGATTCTTGGTAGAAAGTACAATTTATATAAACCACAGAATCTGAGGTCTGGTGTAGTCATTGTGAACAGCTACTAATGATAACTTTGAAGACAGTTTCCTTCCTTCCTGAAATTTCAGGGTCATGTTAGTTACCATATTTGCCATTGGGACTGTAGGTAAGATACTCATCCTTTCTAATCTTTATTCAAGGGCTACTGTTGTGATTAAATAAATTAGGTATTAACTATTAGTTATCCTTCCAACATTTAATAAATCATAGGGCCTTTTAAACATAATTATACATGTTTACAGATTTACTTAATTCATATTCTATTTTTTTAAAGAGAGAGAGAGAGATAATTTTTTTCATTTTTATTTTTTTAGTTATCGGCGGATACAACATCTTTGTTTGTATGTGATGCTGAGGATCGAACCAGGGCCGCACGCATGCCAGGCGAGCGCGCTACCACTTGAGCCACATCCCCAGCCCATAATTCATATTCTAATATTGAACAGGACTGTAGTATGATCTTTCCTTCCATTTTAAAGGAATCTCTTTCTAAAAGTCTCAGGTCCACCTAGAAATACTTTGCCATGCTTATAGCCCTATGAGAAATTCTTCCTTATAATACACAGAATCGAACCCATACCACAAATCCCTCCCACATTGTCTTCATTGGTTTCCCGTTGGGACAATATGCCTGCTGCTGTAGTTTTAAGAATTATTATTTATTGTTTTCAAATGTTTAACATTATTCCTTCTTTCTTATCTATCTTCTGTAATTTAAGTTTCTTTGGATACATTTATGTTCCACAGTGTATACAAAAAAGGTGATTTTACTTTTCTTCAAGGTTTCAAAGCTAGATGTCTCCTTTAAATACTAAAAACTGTATTGAATTCATACAGCTATTATTATCCTAGCATCAATATTTCAAATCGTGGCTTAAAATTACTAATTAAATATTCAACTCTAATTAAACTGTTCATAGAAATTATATTCTTAGAGTAAATGGGAATAAAATGCAAAAAAAATGAATTCTTATCATTTCATCTTTAATTTTTTGAAGTTCAAAGTTTCTTGCATTCGTTTATTATGATCATCTTTCCTGTAAGTAAATACTATTCTGTTTAATTGATAAAATAAACGAATCACCCAAGGAATTGGAGACTAAAACTCTGTTAGGTATCCTTAAAGTCAATTAAAAAATCTAGAATGTGAATCTCTGAATTCATCATCCAAAGCCATTTCTATCACACTACACATAATGACTAAATTTCTACCTCTATATATTATTTTTAAAAACACATATGGACAACTCAGACAAAAATTTGTAGCATCCATTTCACTTTCCCAAACAACCTCTAGAAATTCAGAAAACTATTACTGCTCTATTGGACGGAGAAAAACATTCTTATTTGTAAAATGGTATTCATGTGTGAAATACACTACCATACAGCCAAGCTAATAATAAAGTTCCCTTCTTTTCCCTTTTCACTTTCCATCATTCTCACTTTGTCTCCTTCCTTTTCTTTGCTTCTTATATTTTTCCAACATGAATATCCATTACATGTTCCTCATTCATTCTACTTCTGTTATTACTCCATTTTGGTATTGTTTCTCTTTGAAGTAAAGAGAAAGCAAGATAGATTCCAACTTATGAAAAGCTGAGATAAGATTTCAGTTGAGGTTCAGATAGCCATAAGCTCATCTTCAGGCAAAAGAACAGCAGCTCTCAGGTTTAGCACAGCAAGAGGAATTTCTACTTTCTACCTCTTATGGATCGCCTTGGAAGACTCTCAGATCCTGCATGCTTGGTGGAATTTCTTTCTTGATCAGCATTACAGCTGAACTTTATACAATTGATATCTGTCATGCTTTGGCTGTAATGTGAGCCCAGTGGGTGGTTGGGTGGGGGATATGGTGAGGCTTGTGGTGTTTGCTAGTGTCTGACTGTGACATAAAGTGGGGAAGGTACAAACTCCGGTCAGGACAAGGAATGAGCGCAGCAATAGAGAAGAAAAAAATTACTTATTTTTATGTAAAGTTATTTTATGGGATGAATATTTAGTTCCTTGTTATTTACAGTGTATTTAACATTTTTTTCTGTAGGGGGTTATTTTCCTTCTCATAATTAGAATCATAATTTTCCCACTGTGTGCTGGGGAGAGAATTTATATGTAATCTCCCTGAGTGTAGAAAACTGTGATCATCTTTATCATTGCAGTTCCAGGAATCTTGCCACAGGACCCAGGTTATATTATACTTGTTCAAGTCAACTAAATTCCTGAATATTATCAAGCCCATATTAGAAGGAAAGATATTTTTTTAAAAAAATGATTTCTAAATTCTCAAACTTCTTACAAATCTGTCAGTCTTTAGCAATCCACATTATCAGAAAGATTGATGATTTGTTGCAAGGTGGTCTTTTCTTGTTATATGTGTAGTGTTTATAAATGTTTTAATTATGGATATTTATGTAATATAAAGATAATTTGTAAAGAATTTTTTTCAGTAATTAAAAATAATATGTCAACTGGTTTTCTAACAAAGGTTATCTATGATAAAAATTACATGGATACTCATATGAAAATGAGACTTTATTTATAAATAGAATAATTTGACTTATTACTTGTTGACATCAATCTATTAGACTTGTACAACCACATAAGTGGTCATATTCCTCCTACACACCCATGCTCTCTTGTACCTCATGAAATAAAACTATATCCATTGGATCTATCCTGTGTCTTAAATACATTTTATTTTTATAATCATTATTATAACATCCCCTATGTTAGTAAAATTTAATTGGGATCCTGTCTTATATATGGCAAGATAGTATGTTTATAATAACTTTAATAGTTAAAATATAGTTTTCATCTTACTGGACTTACTTTTAATTTTTATGTATCTAGCAAAAACCTAAGCAATCCAGAATTGGGTTTGAAAAAAGAGAAATAATGGAAAACAGTCATAACTTTGCCTTTAAAATATGACTGAAAAACATGGGTTAAAAACAATCCTTAAACCACCCACATATCGTTGGATTTTGAGAGGAGGCATCTTTAATACTTTTTCTTCCTGAAGTATTTGTTGCTTAAGGAAGTCTGTGGGTAGATAAGAGATTATTATTCCTCCTACACACCCGATTTCTTATTTACAACATTAAATCTCCATATATACAAGCACTTGGAACACTAATCCTTTTTGTTCAATCACTTTCTAAAATTCTTTGGAATTTGGTTGAAATTTTACCTTCCAATAGAACACTTTACAATTAATTATGGCTTATCCTGATTTATCTTTTAAAGCATGAGCATATCCAAAAAAGATACCTGAAGTAGATGCTTTTTTGACCAAATATTTTTCTTCGAAAACAGAATTCCATAAACTGTAAGTCTTATGTTGAAAACTAATAATGCAAAATTATTTCTTATATTACAAGTTTTCTGAAACACCAGGAGAAGAGCATAGACTCTGAAATGAGAAAAGCTACCCTTAATATTTGTATGCAGTGTTTTCTTCTTATTACTCTGCAAATTGCCCTTATGAATGAATGCACATCTGTAGATCATGTCAGAGACACAGTACACGTGTATACTAATAAAGTTAACCAGTTGAAAATTTCATCTGAACGAACAGATCAATAGTTAAAGATTTTTAAACTCCTATAAAATGCATCCAAACAAGTTAACATAAATTTTATGAAACCTTTATATCCCTTTTATTTGCAATTAAAATGTTCCCTCAAATGCAATAAATGTCAGATATGCACTTGTGCACAAAGTCTAGGCTTAAGTTATTTAAAAAATAATCAAGTCTAATTTTCATTACTACCACATATTTACTCATTTAAAAATATAGTACAATCAAAAAAGTAAAAATTGATGTATTTTAAAATAATTTCAGAATTTGGATGCTTAATAATATGATTTATGCTAGTCACACATAAAAATGTTTTCCAAGTAAATTTGTTCACTTCACTATTTGGATCAATGCACTCTATTTCGGAATTATGTTAACTTTTTGTTAAAATAAGAAATTGGAAAAATGACCACTAATCTTCCAAAATGCTTGCAAAGATGACCTAATTATTAACTAAACATAGTACTGAGAATATATTCTATAGGCACCAACCACTTAGAAAAAATTCTAGCTATAATTGAGATTAGCCAAACAAGCATAAAGCATAGGTTATTTAATCATTCCAGGGTAATTCAAAAGAAACTGATTAGGGACACTCTGATGACTTGGTTGTAGGCACTATATTAAAATACTGAGCCAGTATAGTATCTGTACAGTAGAATATATATATATATATATATATATATATATATATATATATACATATATGTGTGTATGTGTGTGTGTGTGTGTGTGTGTATACACACCAGGGATTGAAATCAGGGGCACTCAACCACTGAGCCACATCCCCAGCCCCCCTCTTTTTTTGGTATTTTATTTAGAGACAGGGTCTCACTGAGTTGTTTAGTGCCTCAATATTGCTTGAGGCTAACTTTGAACTCAAGATCCTCATGCGTTAGTCTTTGGAGCCGGTGGGATTACAGGCATGTGCCACCATGCCCAGCTCAACTATATTTTATGTACAACTCAAAAGTTATGTAAATTGTACTTTTGTATACCACTTTAATTGTAGCTATTAAGACTTTTGGCATCTTGTAATAAATATTTTAAATAAAGTTAAAACCATTAGTATTCCAGAGCACAGTCACATGTAGATTAGGGGTAAAAAAAAGCAAATCGGTCAAAAATTAAAACATTTACCTCTAATTTAAAAAAGTTTGTTCAGCTAAGAATAAATACACATTACTAAAATTTTCAGAATCCTGATTATTTAAAAGATTTAACTCAGAATAAAATAGTTTTTGTGCTCTAGTTTTTTCTAAACATCTTAAGAAATTTTCATGTTTCTTTTTTACTCTAAGTTACTACAAATCACCTAAAATCGAAAGGAATAGAAAAAATAAAAAGGAAAAGAAAACAGAAAAAAGTGGTTTCCACATGACGTATCACCCATATATTATGAAGTAAGTTATAAATGTCATACTCAAGAGATTAAAATTATTTCCTGAAAAATTCAGCCTTACTCAGATCACAAGACAACATAATGAACCAAAGATTTCAATATAAAACGCAACAAGGAAAAGTAAATTCGACTTCACTTTCATTTGCATGTACTAACAACAGTGAAAGAAAAACTAAAAACTAGTATCTGAAACAGAAACTATATCCTATCATTTAAAAACAAGAAGAAATGATGCATGCTGTGATAGGAGACTCAATTTAACAGGAAGGAAAAGAAGATATTCTGTGTTCTGTGGATTTTTTTTTTTTTTTAAGATGCAAGAAAATGAACAAGGCTTGTTGGAGGAATAGTGGAACAGTTCAATCTCAACACAATACCTGCCAAATTAGATAGTCTACACATAAAACTAAATGGCTTGAAGGTATACAGAATTCTGCATAAAAATTACTTCCTTACAAAAGCAACATTTTAAAAATTAAATGATTTCTTAATATTCCAGTGATGAAACATCTACTTGAGGAAATGTTTTTTTTTTTTTTCCTTTTCTTTTTCTTTAATATTTAATTTGTTCTCTAAGCTCATCTTTTCAAAGCCTCTAAGGAAGCTTCCTTGAGAATAGCATATTAATCAACCAGACTGGGGCTGGGGGTCAACTTAATTTCTTGAAGTAGAGAAAGACTGTCCAAAACTCAAGTGACTGTCCAATATCATGTGATGCTGAAATGCAGTCCATGCTTGAGTCTTGACTCCTGTTCAGTTTTAATCTTTATGGGGGCGGGGAATATGCTCCAATATGCTGCTCTAATTGTGTTCCCTAAGTGTAGTTTATTTGAATTAGTAAAGCCTTTTACTAATAAGTTACATGAGGCAACTTGAAAAATCTTCAAAGTTTCTCAAACTAAATAACTGTGCATTAAAAATCTGCTCTTTTCCTAAATCCACAGTCTTCTTCAAACTATGCATTTAAAACGTAACTCAAAATCATACATTTAATTATTTTACAAAACTTAAGAAGCCCTTGAGATATTTATATTTTTATTAATGGTTTGTTATTAATCTTGAAATTATATCTAGGTTTTTGTTTTGGTTTATGCACATAAAAGTAGAATTTCACCTGGCCTTCATTTGGAAAAGCACTTGAGACATTTAGAATGAGTTAGCATTAGAATCTTCATTTGGTTCTAAGTACATTAGATCCAAATTTTAAATTTTCTACCTTTCTCTTACATATTCCTACAAGCAAAATTAAATAAAAAATATGTATCATATTTTTATGGAAAAGAATTATATTTTCATGTAACCAATAAAGCAAAGATAATGTCTTGCTTTCATTGATTTAAATTTGTTTGACATTTTTTTCTATTATGAATGAAAGTTCTTTTAATTTCAAACTACAAATTTGGTAATTAAGACATTGACTATATGAAAATTATATGTGTGTTAATATTAGTACATTGGCATTGAAGGAAGTATTACGTATTTTTTTATTAAGTGTTACGTACTTTAAAAATGCAAATCTAAATGATTTCCTCATGAAATCTTTTTGTCCTCACATATATGCATGAAAACTTCATTTTTTTTAGGAAGTTTTGACATTCTGAGTCTGTCTCAAGGACAGCTTACTCACACACAAGTAAATGAACAAAAAAGATGAAATGGAGATAGTATATGATTGACAAATAGACTAATTTGCATGGTAGATACATTTTCTTAGCAAGGAGAATGATTTTTGTTTTCTCTTTTCCTAAAACAAAAAATGTAAATTTATCTGAGACATTTGTAATAGAATATACATAAGAAAATATCCATAATAATATCCACCTGAGTTTTTAAGTATAGAAAAATAGCTACATCCTACCTCCATCTCCAGATCCTGATCCTGCATCTGGGAGGAGAAAACAAAACAAACAAACAAACAAACAAACAAAAAAACAGAATTTTTATTAACTGGAAAAAATATTTAAAAATTTGACATTTCAAAGTTCAAGTTTACTTTCTTAATCTAAACCTGTAATATCATTGTGAAAATTACTGATAATTAATCTGATAATGTATAGTCACACCTATTTGTCAATTACTACTAACATAATACATAAAATTAGTTTCCTGTCACTTTTGTTCTTAAAGTTTATGAAAAAAAAATTATCCACCTTTAGGAAAATTCCTAAACTTAACTGTACAAAATTCCTCAGATTTTTATTTTAATCAGGCTACATTTGAAAACTTTAGCAACATAAAAATTAAAAATGAATGGCTTTAACAATAAGTTTTCAAAATTAAACAGTCCAAAAAACTAAGTGTTTAAAAACTAAACAAATAGTAAATAAACTCATAAGTAAGGCTTATATTCTTGCAAATTTCACATGACCAAAGAGAAAACGTTTAAAGATAAAATTTTTATACAATTGATAATGTTTAACAAATACCACAATTGTTGATACTTTTATCTACAACTAAATTGTACTTTGTTTTTGAAATAAAGAAAGTAATAAACTTAACTTGCATCTTTGGGTTTAAAATTGGGTATATATTAAGTGATGTTGGAAGAAAAAAAATCATCCCCTTCTGAATTTCTCTTTCTCTACTTGTCTCCCCCCTCTTCCACATGACTAAAATTGACCAAAGTTGTCTGAGAACTCAGAAATACCCAGTTTTCTAGTTTCAGTCAAGACCACTGCGTTTCCACTTGCTTTTACTTATCACATGTAGACATCACCTTCCCTCTGCATCCTAACTTCTTCACATTCTAAATACATTGAATTTTGTATTTGTACAGTTAGTAATAGGAGTATGATTAACATTGAAATCCTCTGTCTGATGTGCCATCATCCCACATTGAAATCTCAACCTGGATTCAAGACTTATACCCAATGTTACTTCTATGAATTTTTACTTGATGTTTTAGTTATATTGAAATAAAACTTCTATTTGTCTGCCTCCATGACATAGTATTGAGAGACACTACAGAGAAAGTATCATGGTGAATGAAAAATCCAAAGAAAGTTGACAAATGGAAGAACACATGCCTCCCCAATAGTCCTCCATGTTACAGCATTAAAACTTCCCTGAAGGAGCAGCAGTGAAATTGTTAGACTTAGTGGAGACTCACTTTAAGTAAATTCACATTTACTTAAATTCACAGGTTCTGAGACTGTATTACATCAAAATGTTGTTTTATTAGACATTTGCTAATGTGATGTCATATATCTTTCCTTAAAGGCAAGCTAATTTGTGAAATCAATTTATAATAAAAATATTTCTTGTAAATATAGAACCATACAAATACTTTAATCATGTTTACATAATATAATGATAACAGATCAAGAAAAACTAATGCATTCATCTCCATCATTGGAGAATATTCTTGCCAACTGGACTGATAATCATAAGTCTCAACATCATTCCTTTTGGATAAATCGTTGCACAAATAGTCCATATTTGCTAAATTTCCTTTTAGTATTCTTTCACAGATAAAATTTATTGACTTTATTTGAATTAATTTAGAAATTTATTTCCATATTATTTGTATTTATCAGGAACGAAATCACAAGTTATAGTATTATAGTGCTAATACATCTACTATACTTAAGTTGAATGTATACTTTGTCATTTTCTATTAAAATCATAAACTTGTGTACATCCAGGCAATGTATGAGCCATTATTCTATACTTACATGCACATAAGAGAAAATGCCCAAAAGCTTATGGGTTCCCAGCTCTAAACATCACTCAACGAATGACATAGGAATGTTATTTAGATTTCCTAAGCTATTCTTCTACTTAATGGGCATAATGATACCTATCTCATTGACTATTTTGAGACTAACTGTAAAATAGCTTATTTTAAATGTTTAAGCACAGTCTGGAACATAATAATATGTTGAATAAACATCTTGCATATTCATTGATAAGTTTTCTAAAAAACGTGGCTGTGGGAACTCAGAAAAAAATGGCGGTAGTATTATGGCTTGTGTTTTCCATATATGTTTCTAAATATTCAAGGGACATGGTCCTTAAGACATTTCATGTTTGATTTGACTCCAGATACAGAGCTGGGGAAAAAAACAGGAAAAGACTGGGACAATGAACCCATTCAGTCCATGGCATCATTAGAAAATAGGGGAAACTTTAATGTTTTTTCAATTATAAGATGAGTCATCTTGGCAAACCAGAGATCAGCAGCCTACTAAGGACTTATGAGGATGACAGAATACCTATGAAAATATATTATGTTACTGGATCTGAATCTGGGCTCCTAGTTAATGCATTTCCCACAAGGCAAAAAGTTAAAGTAACAGTGAGACCATGAGGAAACTGCCCAGTAGAAAAAAAATATTTTGTGGACAAAAAAAAAATATATCTAAGTTCAATGAAATAAAATTAACATAAAATTATATATTCTGTGACCTTATTATTCCTAAAGATCACAATTTGCCACTTTCAGTCAGTGTCAAACAGTCATAAAAAAATGGAAAATCTATGAAGAAAAAAACATGTAAAACTCTTTCAGATAAAAAGATTCTGATCTTCAATTTATTTACAGCTAAACCTGTTTAATTGAAATTATTTTGGTATTTGCCTCATCTCTCAAATCAAAAACATTTTTGATTTGCTAGTCAGAGGAAAATGCATTCAGCAGAACTAGCTTACTAATTGAATCCTGTGGAATCTAAGTGTGTGAATGAGCTCAGGACAGCTTACTCAATTGTGATTACATTTTCAACTTGGCTAAGTGTTTATTTCCATAGTATCATCCAGCACATCAGGGACTAGAATGAAAAGACTTGAATGAATCAGGAGAATGTGATTGTGTGCACTCCTAAGAGGCTGGCAAGTCAGAAAGACAGGTCTTAGCTAACAAATATAATTTGCCACAACCTTAATTTCTGGTCTATTGTTAGACTATTGCCTCATTTGAGGAGCAAATCCTTTCCTAAATATTCTGGGACTTTTCTATACTTTTCCTGGTTTCTGGGAGACTAAGTTTCTTTCTTTTTTTCTTTTTTTTTTTTTAATTCCATTTGGCCTAAACTGTTATTTTTCATTTTTTGTTCCTTTAGTATGGCTGACTGAATTTTCACACAATTAGTTTGCTTCTTGCCTTTCTTTCTGTTTTTCCCACCTCTATTATGAGAGCAACAGGGGTGTCTCCTTCGCTCCCCACTGTACTTGGGAAGCCCATGAAACTTATGCATTGCTGTCACTTTTATTTGTTACTATTCACTCAAGACCAAGGGTGCGCTAGCAATAAAAAGCAGCAAAGCACCCATCCACACTGCCTTGTGATGCTTATTCAGAAAGGGCATTCACATCTAGAGGCATAGGGGCCTAGAATCATTTAGGAGAAAAGACTACTTAACAACCAAAACCAAATCCAAAAGCCTGCACATCACTGTGAGAAATAGCACCAACTCTCTTCTGTTCAGTGTGAGAAACCTTGGTGGTCATGAGTACATCTCAGAATATTATTAACCATTAACAATCAATAGGCAGAAGACAATCTAAGGAATATGAGACTTTTCTCCTTGTTCCTTTTCCACTCTTTCCCAGACACCAAACACACATCCTTTAACCTAATGTGCTAAACAGAAATAACTGCTATCTCAGAGGAAATTTTCAATAAAATAGTTCTATCTCAAAACCATTTTCTATTTATACCATTGAAAAAAGTTCATTTTATATCATTATTATTTTTCCTCAATAAATTTACATAAGTCAAATTCTCAGAAATTATGACTTTCCAGAAAGATCCCCATTTGCCATTAAGGATGACTCTTACAAGACACGGAAGTTTCTTTAATACAAGTACCAATGATAAAATCTAACCTAAAGACTCAGCTTGATTTTAAAGAATAGTTTTGTTAAGCTGGGCTTGTACCCCTCTTGTTTTTTCTGCTGTAATGCTGTTAAGCTTTAACAACCACTGCACAAAAGGAAAACACGGAAAGCTAATGAGCATGTGATGTCACTCTCCCCCTTTATTTATATCATCCTTGGTATAACAGCTAAAAAGCTTTATAAAATTCCAAGTTAACTGTCAGAAAAGACAGATGTCATTATCAATTATATCTACTACCAATACATTCTTCAATATAATCTGCTAAATGGTAAGAAGAGCATTTTGTTGAGCTGCTAATGTTAGGTATTAACTTCAGAACTTAAACCTTCAAAGATTCCCTCCAGGACATAGCTATATTTATCTAAACAAACAAAGTTTATGCATGCATAGATAGATTTCTACGTATTTGGTACCTGAGCAGTCAATCAAGATTTCCACTTATACATATTAAACTATCAGTACCTTATTCAATAACATATTATTTAATTCTGCCAATGTTCTTATGACGCAATTTCTTTTTTGTTCAGAGTGATTAAAATGTAAAAAGACAATAAGAATAGTGCAATATTTTGTACCAAAGAATAAGTGGCTTGTCTAGTTAATATGGAGTCTGAATTATTTATTTGAAGACAATAGGAAACACAAGACATGATTTTTGGATTCAGAATCCATAAGAAGGTCTCAGGGAGGGTCACATACATACCTGTGGCACACGATCCTTCTGATACCACAAGTATCTCACTCTGCTGTTTGCACGCAGCCTGCCGCAGGTAACACTCATTCTGGTAGCTCTCCCCATTGGAGCCACACACAGGCACATAGTCACTGTTGCACTGGAGAACACAGATGGAAGCTAATGTTTAGTACTAGAGTCAGCATCCCTCTGAAACCCTGAACAGAAATAACAACTTACAAAACAAACCATTGTCTTCAGTTTCAGTGATGCCATTTTATCCTATAAGTCTTTAATCTTGTGAGTGCATCTCTTAAAGTTACACAAAGGCTGTGTCAAATCAGCCAAACAGTGATTTTATTTAGAGTGGAGTAACAAGATGTATCTAAATTGATCAGTTGATCAAAAACAAAGTGACTGAATCAGTTGCATGCAAAACATAAAACAACAAATGTACCCGTGCTATTTAATATTGTTTTTCTGATATACAGCCCACGTGACTTGGAAGAAAAAAAAATCAAAACAATATAATATTTTAGATGTTGAAAACAAGGTAATGCTTATCTGTGTGGGGAGCAGAAGGATGTAGCTAAGATACTAAAAATGTTCTTGTTTTTTTTTTCCTATTGAATTTTAATCATTGCAAATTTCTGAATACTCAGATGAGATACTGACTTATTAGTTCATTTTATGTAACTTTCCAGCATTAGATATTGCTGTTGATATAGTCTAGCAACAGACTAAGGATTGCAGAGAAAAAAAATTCAAGAAATCTGAACTATATGTAAACTTTAGTGACAATTCCAAAGCATGCCTATTAATATATATTTCAGAAAGAGAAAAGTTAATTTTTAAAAACAACCTCATTGCCAAAAAGTACACATTTTTACAAGGGAAATTAGGCAACCTACCGGGTATAGTCATCATAATATAATCACACTCCAAGGCATTAGAGATACTTGGCTGTGTCCTATACCTGCTAATTACACCAGGGATGTGATTATCTGATGATTACTACTACTGATGCACTTCATTGTTTAATTATAACAAATGTAATGATCAAGATGATTATTTATAAATGCTTACCTATGCCAGAAACTAAGGAAGGAAAATCATGCATAGATTCATGCAAAACCACTTTTCTCTTTTCTATTTTTAATTGTATTTGGACTGTTAATGTGCTGTAAATGTACAATACATACAAAATAAATCAACGATTTAGTGAGGTCACTAAGAAGGTTTTCATATATATGTGATTCTAAACCTAAAACTCTAAAATAAGTAAACATAGACTATAATAATTAAACATAGGATTTATGCACACAAATGAACTCTTAATAAGGTGAGAATCCAATTGATAAAAACCTGAGATGCATTTATGCTCTAATTTCTCATCATGTCTATCGCTCTTATTCCCAATCAAGTCTTGCTCTTTGCCTTTATGTAAAATAGCTTAGTCATCCTGACAAATTTATAAATGGTATAAATCAATGTTCTCTGAAATGAAAGTCTTATGAGTCTTCCTTTTTAATCACTGAATAACTTAAATATTATATTTTGCTAACTATGATCTACTGTCCTCTATACAGTAAATCCAAATTGTATGGCAATAACTGTTAACAGGAAGATTTTGTACATATTTTAGAAATCTTCTTCATCTTTCTATGATTTATAATTGTAGGCACTTTGAAAACCTTCTATGTAATAATTCCTTTCCACAGTTATACCTTTCATTTCCAGACACTGTTTATTTATGTCATTAGATTTTATAAACACTAATTTGATTAAAACTTTTTGCTGATCTTTCATTAATTTTTAGGGCAATGGGCAATTTACTTCTGATTGGATGATACCTGTGTAAGAGCTTTCACAGGATGGATGGATGGATGGGTAGACAGACAGAGTGCCCTGTGTAAGAGATGTCTTCCACAGGTGTAAGATATATATATATATCTTGCACCTGAATACTGACCTACCATAGGAGTGAGCATCTCCTCTGCTACTCAAGACAGAAGGCAAGAACAAAATGTGAGCAAAGAGCTGAATTTTCCAATGAGCAGTACTGAAGGGAAAACAAATAAAGGGGACCTGTGCTCATGCCAGAACCATGGCCAGGAAGGCAAGTGAATGGATAGGTGCTTGATACACATGCTGTGTTCAGGACCTGGGATGAAAGAAGGTTGGAAGGATTTATGGGGCTTGCTAACACTATGATGGGCTCTGAGCACATGGAGGAGAGATGGGAAAGAAGGCAACAGCTGGTAATGTTATAGCCAACAGACTTGCTAACCCTTTCAGTAGACACATGAGAGTCAAAATTGCGATGGACAGCTAAACCCATGTGTGGGTCCTGACATTCTTTGCCACTGACTATCTTTTAATCTCTATTTTCACCCCCAATTAAAATACTTCAAGTGTAGATTATTTCGGTCCACATTTTCTTCTGTCCCATCCTTAAAAATTTCTCTATTTGGCCTTCTCATGCACTTCTACAGAATACTCAAAAGAAGAGTCAGTGGACCTGGAGTGGGGAGTGGGGAGTATTTATTATCTCTGTCAAGTGCTATTACACAATGCTGATATGCATCTTAAAATATCGAATAAACTGATAAAGTGTTCATATGTCGTTTCTGAGAAATGTAGTAAGCCAAATGTGAACAGTTCTAAAACAAGAGCTGCCAAGTTCCATGCACAAGCCAAGGGGAGATTTGTACAGAGCTGAAAAGAGCTTAACTGTAGATTATTACCCCAATGCTTTGGGCCTTTAGTACCATGACTTGCGCTCATAACATGAATAACACAAGAAGGGGACATATCTAGATCATTTGCATTCAAGAGTGGGGGTCAAGTGCTAGGTCTTCCTATTTCCCTGTCTTGGTGTATACCTTATTTATATTACTCAAAAATTAAATATTTAATAAGTTTATAGTTTAGTTTCTTCCTTTGAAATTGTCAACTGGGATAATTGGGGAATTAACAAAGTTATGCTCTTAAAATAGGGAATACTTTGGAAATCTCATTATAATAAGAAATGTAAATTATTTGGCTTTTATGACATGTATTTTAACTAGCAGTCACTAACATTAACACCAAAACAGGGAATTTCTAGAGTTAGGGGGAAAAAAAAAGAAAAACAAGATAACAGCATGAAAATATGCTAAACCCTATATTAAAATATACAAAATTATTGGAAATAGTTTTGATTAGTAATGATGATATTGCTCAGTTTTAGGTGAAGGGACAAATTCAGATGGTTAGTGATTTGCTAAAGTCTACCTTGTTGGATGGTTAAAAAACAAACAAACAAAAAAAAAACCAAGATTCAAACCCAGATGGTTAGGTCCATAAATGTATGTGTTGGGCAAACTTCCTCACAGAAGAAAAAGTGATTCTATTTTGCCTAAGATGTTTTTAAAATCTCAAGTTTATTTTCTAAATATGTGTTTTTCAATAAAATGATTTTGTTCTGAATTTCTTCATCACTTATGATATCAGCAATCTACCACACCAGATTCAATAACTTGGTATAATGGAATATATGGAATTCATTTCTGCTACAAAGGAATAAAAATTATGTTAAAAGTATTTCATATGGTTTATTGCTTATTTGGTTAATAGGGGTTTTTAGTTGAAATTTCAGCATCTAGAAGCTATGTATGACTTATGTTTTATATATTGTCGGCACCTTCCACAGAGTCTGGCATGTAGAAGGTGCTCAACAGATGTTAAGTGAATTCTGTTATATTCCCAGTTGTCAAAGGCTTAGGAAGAATGGCTTGGAATATGGTATATTTCTCTTCCAAGAAAGAAATTGATAAAAAAATCTTGCATATGTTGCAGTCCTTTGACCATTCTATAAGCAACTTTTACTTCCCTGTGGCTGAATTTCGTTGAATGTAAAAATTTTACCCTTCAAGAATGGGCAGACCTATGATTATGGTGACAGGGACTCTGTGTGGCTTCCTGTGTTAGGTCATTTAAAGAAATCCCCACCCCCAGCATATTTTCCCTTGATTATCAGCCTCTGTGTTATGAGAAAGGCTAAAGTAGCCCATATAGAGATCAACATGGAGAAAAACAAGGTCCCCTGCTGGTACTCAGACACAAGTTAAAACCCTAAGATGCATAGAGCACCTCGCCTTTGAGTGAGCTCAGCTAATGGCAAAGAAAGCAGAGATTAAATGTTTCCATTGAGCCTTATCTAAATTGAAGATTCACACTCACAAAAAAAGTCCATTGTCTTTTGCTTCTAAGCTCTGTGCATTCTGTTATACAGTCCTAGTAATGAGACATTTGTAGATTTAAAGCATGGTTTGTTAAATAAAAATATTTAATATTTGAATTAGATAAAATCTGAAAATAAGGCTTCTGATTGGATGATACCTGTGTAAGAGCTTTCACAGGATGGATGGATGGATGGGTAGACAGACAGAGTGCCCTGTGTAAGAGATGTCTTCCACAGGTGTAAGATAGATATATATATCTTGCACCTGAATACTGACCTACCGTAGGAGTGAGCATCTCCTCTGCTACTCAAGACAGAAGGCAAGAACAAAATGTGAGCAAAGAGCTGAATTTTCCAATGAGCAGTACTGAAGGGAAAACAAATAAAGGGGACCTGTGCTCATGCCTGCATTTAATTTTTCACTGTCAAAATTCGTTTACCAGATTGATCAGCATATCATTTGGTATATAGACAGGAAGGTAGGATGTAAGAGATTGCCATTTTTGTAATTTATATAATCACTTAAGAAACAGTTGTATAGATTCAGTATGTCTTATCCAAAATGCCTGGGACAAGAATTCTTTCATATTTTATAGAGTTTGGGGGATTTTGGAATACTGGCATAGATATTGCCCTGTAAACATCCCCAAACCAAAAGTCTGAAATCTAAAATACTCCAAAATCCAAAATTATTTTAGTATCATATACAACTTCAGAGCATTTTGAAGTTTGTATTATTGGATTAGGAACATTCAACCTTCATTGTTTTATATATTAAGAATTGTCCACAAAAATCTGGCACTTTTGTCATTGATATTTTCATTTTCATGTCTAATATCTTGGGGAAAAACTGCATTTGTTGTCAGGATCTAGCTTCTTACTCAAGGATCACCACTTAATGGTGAGTTCCTTACATTTATGAGCCTTGATTGATTCATATTTAAAAGCAGAAGAAAAAAAATTTACCTAGTTATAAGAAATAAGTGAGATAATAGGTTTAAAGGGTAGAAATAAATTTACTTAAAATTATCTAAGGGGGATAAATGCTAATATATCCCCCTTAGTCACTTTAGTTGGTCATTAATAATACAAATTGGAAGACATTATAGGTTACATGCATATATGGCCATTTCTCTTTAAAATTATCGCTCAGCAAGAAAGACTGTAGTTTGTATCCTATTTTGAAGGGAAGAATTCATGTTTCTATCTGAAAATGCAAAGGAACCAGAAGTTTAGAATTGTAGGTAGAAAATTGTAGGTTTTCAGAACTTCTCACCTTTCTTCAGGTACTAGTGCAGAAAAACAAAACCAAAAAAAATATTAAATTCACATGAAAGTACTGTGAGAAGACTATATATTCTATATTCCTGGTATATGCAAATTCATTATTGCATATACTATTCTATATTCCCAGTATATTCAAAATCTAAATTTTCTACTAGGAAGATATTTATTTCCTTCTGCCAAGTTGACAACTATGGCAAAACACACATTAATAGCAGTAGTGAGCAAGTAGTAAATTTAAAAATTCACCTTTTAAAAATTTTACATTTTACAAATTTACATTTTTTGTTTCTATTTAAACTTGCATTCATTGACTTCTACAATCTATTCCATTCAAGAACTTTTTTAAATTAATGACAAATATATTAAAAGCACAAATATCTTTCTTAATAAAAAATTTACCAGAATCTTCTGTGGCAGCTGAAAAACCAAACACAATTCCTTTAATAAGAAAAGTGCACTTTTCCATTTAGTAGCACTCATCCATTTAGAGTTCTATCTACTCTTCCCTCCCCTCAAGGTGAAATATTAGAACATGGCTTTCCATTTAAGGAATTTTCTTCCTAGTTTATTTTATACTGTTTATGAATTCATTTATTATATCTAACCTTGGTTACAAAAATAAGACACATTTATGAGAATCACAAAGTTAAAGGGAAAATTTTCAGAAAATCCTGTGTGTGTGTTGGGGGGGTATCTTTAATTAGTGATGTGTCTAACTTTTTTTTCCTGTTAACATTTTGGGGAAGTATGAATTGGGGAGTTCTCATGTTCCATTTTCTCTTGTAGTTCATTGAAAGAACATAATTACATTGCTCAGCGTAGTGGAGACTTTGGAAGTCTATGCATATTAAATGTGTTTTTAACACTACAGTATGGTCTTAATACTGGAGTATAGTCACAGCAGTAACCACCCATAGGAGGTGGTGCACTTTACAAATGGCACTTCTTTTCTGTGTTTCTGAGAATAAAGAAAATAAAGTCTATGAAGCTTTTAGTCTATGTAAAAGTCACTCAAACTATATTGAAATATGAATCCCCTTATATGTTTCAGTGAGTGGTTAAATTCAGTCTAAGATATTTAAATTTCTTCAATTCTAAATATTACACATTAAGTCAAATGTTTAGACCAGAATTTGAGATTGATGTTTTTATTTGTTCTATAACTTCCTTTTACTTATATTCTTGGAAAGTATTCTTATCTCACCTATAGAGTTTTGTTTACATTCATATTTCCTTGTTGAATCTTATATTGATGTCAAAGGATATTTTAAAAAGTAAATAATACTCAAAAGTGAATACAGAATACTCACACAACATCTATGTAATTGAAGGTATATATAATTATATGAATATTTTGAGAGGAAAAGAAGGTTTATAATTTACACTATAGAAAGCATTTGTTAAATGATGATGATAATAACGTTGAGAGTTTTATCTTCTAATAATCTAGTTTTAATGATACCTACTACACAACTTTTTCTGTGTTTTAATATTTGAAAACTTTATAACATGAGACCAAGAGAATTTTTCTCACGTTCAAGAAGTGACTTGCAATTCAATGCAATGTGCTTATTTTGATTCATGGGAGATTCAGTTCTAATTCAATGTGGTATCCACTGAAAAGTTAACACATTAATAAGGTCCATAATTTCCAAACTAGATCAGTAGTTTCAAAGTCACATTAATCAGAGATTATTTAAATATTTAATCATATTGAAAGGAGAATGAAACCCAAGACCATTAAAACAAAGAGCAATAAGTTCAAAATATTCCCAAGTCAAAAGGAACAAAAGTATACAGATCCACAATTTTTACTGGTCAACTATTTTGACTACTACCCCCAGTCTCTTGACTTTCAAAATGCACACTAGAAGGGACAGCATATATAAAAAGTGCAACCTGAAGCTTTCTACCTCCAGTGGCATGATAAGTATGGTACAAGAGGTGACATCTTCCTGACATCTGTTGGCTCTCTTGCCAATACTTTTGCTTGATGCCATCTTTCCTCTTAGCTCATATAGGTATAAATTGACAAGTGATGGTTGAAAAGGTTGCTTCATAGTCCCTTTCATGAATTTGAAGATGCAAAGACATCTTACCTTGAACTGACAGACGCAAGTCACAGTGTCTCCAATTCTTAAACATTCCCCATCAAATTTACAGGTGTTGGTGTCACAGAGGAAGAGATCATTTTCTCTGTCATCATAACCTCAAATTTAAAGAGAACACTCTAGTCATTAAAACGTATTAGATTCACCAAAGGACCACCTTGAATCTTTAAAAGAATTTCCCTCAATTTTAATTCCAACAACCAGGACACTCTCTACCAATAACCTCACAAGCTAGTTAAGTGATCAACAGTCATTTCCATCCTTCACAGATATTTTGTAGCCAATTTTCTTTCAATATCCTCTTTAAATAGTGCATTTCAGCTTGGGTGAATACTGGCAACAGTGAATGAAAGTTTTACATTTGCTACCTATCATCTTTTTTTTTTTTACTTTTTTGTTCATCAAATGGAATATATATATATATATATATATATATATATATATATATATATATATATATGAAAAATATTTTGGAAAACTCAACATTTTGAGAAAGAGCTGGTGATAGTCTATGAGTGCTATTTTACCATTTCTCCATATTTAATTGTTCTTTTTAAGGTCTGAAACTATCCCTTATTTGGAATTTATCCAGACAAAGAGGAAACAAAGCCCCAATAATAAAGATAAACAGGCACAGTGTATTCTGTGATGGTCTGTCTGGCTCAAATGAAGATTGATCACCTCTAAGTTAACAGGGTAGGAGGGGGGTGCCAAGTTCTTGACAATCTGCCTGGAAAACCAGTCCATTCTTTTCAGTTTGTGCAGATCCCTTTAAGATATCAGGCCAATAATGAATTTCTCTATTGCCAATATTAATGTCACATTTCAGTTAGTTATTTCCCCAAATAATACCACAGTTATGGATGAAGCAAACCAGTCATGTTGGACTAAGAAGCCATCAACATTTGAAACAATTGATCTTGAAGATTATTTAATGTTCTTATAACAAAGCATCTAAAAAGTGACAAGGCACCTATGAAGTAGAAATTATTCTTTCAAAAACAGCTTATGTGCATGCATAAACCAATAATAAATTTTAAAAACGTGAAATTTATAAAAATGTCAAATTTAGAAATCACCAAAAACATAACAAAGATCTATTGACCCAGTGTAACAGGGTTGCAATTCTCAACTTATTTTAAAAAGGATAAATTAAAAGGATGCATAATAATTTTCCTCTTGGCATTTAGATCAGTAATAACTAAGAGCTACATATTCTTTCACTTATAAGTTACAGTTAGTCATCTCCTCCTCTCAAAAGTTACATACACTTTGGCTCACATACATCCCTGAAAGTCACTTCATTCAGAGCCAGATTTAACTGTAGCAGAATTATATTTACAGAAGATGAAAAATTACATGCACACTTGCTAAAACTAGAACACACCAGACCTAGGGGACAATACCCAGGCATGTTAATGGAGTTTAAAACGCCAATGAAATCACACCACAATTCCACCTGGTATACTACAGGCTGTCATACTGAAATGCGAAGACTGCTAGGAGTGCAGCAACTCCCATCCTATGGCCCTATTTAATTAGCAGGCTTTAGCAGAGCAAAGGCTGCCAAAGGTCTTGCTTTCAGACTCTGAAGGGACCTGAACAAGTAAGAGGTGCAACAGACCCACTCCAAACCCTGTCCGGAAATGGAGGAGTCAGAGCCCACAGAGGTCAATTCACCTTCTGTCCCCCTGCATGTGAGCCTTCCCAGCCTTGGTCATACCTACTCTGGCCTGGGAAATTTGTGAACGGTTCCTTCTCAACTTCCCTCCATCACACAGGAGGTTAGGGAAGTAGAGGAGGGGTATCTTTGGACTGCAAAATCAAATACAATGTCTTTTGCAGCAAAGGAAAGAAGGAGAGAAGGGGGAGGAGAAGGAGGGAGGGAGGGAGAGAGAGAGAGAGAGAGAGAGAGAGAGAGAGAGAGAGAGAGAGAGAGAGAGAGATATTGAGATTGATTGAGATTGATTCTCCTGAAACCTACTCCTTTAGAATCTAAGTGAACTGGTCTTGAATGCAAGACCATCATACTCTCTTGGCACTTTTGCCAGGAATCAGTGTTTCTTCTGCAGTCACCATTTGATTTATTGCTTTCTCGCTTGTTCTTTCTCATAAAGTTATTTCTCGCTCATCCTAGTCAGACTTTTTCTCTAATGAAGGGAAATGTTCTGTTTAGTGTTTCCCATAGGGTTGTTACTGTTTTCAGTGAACCCAGAAAACCATCCCGTATATTTTTCAAAATCCTCGAGGCGTCAGTGTAAGTGCAAGCATTCAAAGGTTCCAGCACCTGCACTTTCTGCCCATCCCAGTAGCCCCCCCCCTTCACTTCCCGGAGGGGGGCTGGAACAGCTCCCTGTTTTTCTCTGGATGGAGGTAGGGGGTTTCAGGTTTGGGGCGGTGGGAAACACGAGGCTGGGTAGCGACTGGCCTATGCAGGATAGGAGAGTTCTTCTGAATGGTTAAGGGGGTCGGGTGGGGGGGCCGGGTTCTGGGCTTACCAGAGCAGTTCCAGCCGGTGGGTGTTTGGCAGTCACTTAAAGAGGTAGGGAAAGCAGCGAGCTTCACTGGGCGGGCTACAATGAGTAGCATCACCGGCAGCAGCAGCAGCCAGCAAAAGCCCTCGCAAAGTGTCCAGCTGCTGCACTGCCGCGGGGACTCCCACAGCACCATGACTAGTTCTCGCAACTCTGCAGCAGCAAACGGCTTCTGAAGAACACAGAATTTCGGGGACCAGGCAGCGGGCTACTGAGCATCCCGCGGACGGTGGCAGCAGAGACGGCGGCGGTGGCAGTGACACCCGGCGGGGAAGCAGCAGCCAAACCCGCGCATGATCTCGAGAGTTTCAGCAACATCCAGTGACCCGGCTCAGCCCGGGGAGTGAGAGGGTCCTCCGCTGAGAAGCAACTCCAGAGATGCGATAAGCTCTTGCCATAAGGAGGGGCCTCCAAGAAGCGCAGGAGACAGAAGTCCAGGAGGCAAAGGAGAGGAGCCCAAGGAGGAAGGGTGGAGGGAGAGTCAAAGCGCCCCGCAGCCTAGCAGCCGCCTCTCGCGCTCTGCCGCCCGCATCCCTCTGGCGTTTGGGAAGCAGCAGGTCCTTAGCCCGCCCGGGATCACGTGGGAAGCGGCAGTCGGACGCTGATTGGTGGAGCGGGATGCAGGTCCCGAGAGGGAGGGGTCGGTGAGGAGGTGCAAGGAGGAGGCGGCCGCGGATGCCACAGATGGGCTAGCTTGCCAGGCTCTAGCCCGAATGGAGCTAGGCGCGGATAATTCATGTGAAGAAGCTCAGGCTTCAGGGTGGGCGACCCCCACACTCCTTTATACCTCTTGCTTCACTCTCCGCTCCAGGACGCCCCCTACCGAGCTCAGGGTCCAGAGTTGCGCCTCTCTTATATGCGTGACCCGGGGCTGTGAGCACCCGCCGCGGCTGGATGGCGTCTTCTTGGAGCAGGAGATGGTGGGGGTGGAGGCGGCCGAAGAGCCGCAGAAGCAGGGCAGAGAGGGGAAAGCGGGCAGGGAGAAGAGGGCGTCCTGTAGGCGCCCGGCGCTGAAGCGTGAGGGAGCGCGCCGCCTGAGCTATATGAAAGCTGGGAATGTCGCGGCGGAGAGCCCAGGGACGTTTCTTTAGACAGTAGCTGAGAGAAGGAGAGGGTGAGAAGCGATGGTGTGAGTGTGAGAACAGCTCTGGCAGGCCTGGAAGCAGCATTTCCCACAGGAACCTGCAACCCCGAGGCTGCTCGCCACGCTGGCTCAACCAGCCTTGCAAGCTCTTTCCTCTTTTTCTCCCTTCTTCCCTTCCTGGCCTCCCGCATCTCCGACCCAAACCAAGGGGTGGAAGATTTGAATCCCAGTCTCCCATCACACGCTTTTCTCCAGCCCAGAGTCTGTATGTTGCTGCCACCTGGAAGGTGCGGCCAGATGTGTTTCGAAGGTCAGATTTGGTCGGGACAAGTGGTCTGAGAAGAAGGGAAGGGCTCCTCTGCATAAGCCAAGGGTGGGTTCCCGGGAGCGTCCGCTGGGAAGCAGCGTCCGGGAACAGCCGGCTCACTTTAGCAGCAGTGGCAGTAGCCCTGGGCGCTTTACGCAGGTCTCTCTACCTGATCACCAGTGATCTGGAGAGGCTAGAAGGTCTAAATTGGCAGGAGTCGCTGGCCCTGCGCGTTTCTTTATTTCGCTCCAGCCGGCACTGGGCAAAACGGCGTAGCGAGACCCGCCTTCTGCCTGCTGCATTCTTCACGCAGTTAGACACACTCTTTAGCCTAATGGGTTTTTAGTCCTTAGGACCCATAGCTTTCTGGGACCGGATGGAGAGGAGCATCTTTCTCCTGCGACTCGGTCACTACTGCAGTCGCGATGTTTTGGATGCCCTACAAGGAAGAGTTGCAAGGAAGAGTTTTCTTTTTCTTTCTTTTTAAAAATTATTTTTTTTCTCCTTCTCTCTCTCTCTCTCTCTCTCTCTCTCTCTCTCTCTCTCTGTATGTGTGTGTGCGCGCGTGCGTTGAATGATTCAGGATTTTCTCCCCTTCTCTCTGCACCCTCCTTCCTCTGAATTTCAACCCCCCCTCTTCTGTCTCTTCCTTCTCTTTCAAAAACCTTCATAGCTTGTGTTTCTCTCTTTAAATTTTCCTTTCTTCTCTCTTCTTCTGTATCCCCTGAATTTAGCACAGCGTTGTTTGATAGCATCTAACAGGCAATTAGTGTCCATTCCTAATCACTTAAAAAAGACACCAAAATACTTTGAAAATGGGGAACATCTATCTTTTTCAGACACCACCAGAAAAAAAAATTGTGCCCCAGCAATCTTTTTAAGTACTTTAACCTCCGACCTCCTCCCACTTCCTCGCTTTTTAACTTCTCCTTTGAGAGATGTGATCGTGCAGCACCTCGGTGCCTCAAAGAAATCCTTTTTTCTCCCTATGTGAAACCCATCCCTTTATCTTGCATCTCCGCCTCCATCCTAAGGCTACCTCCCCCTCCCCCGCCCACCTCCAAAGATTTCTGAATCTCAGTGTCTCTCACTCCTGGCAATTAAGCAGCGGATCCCAGCATTCTAGTCAGTGGCATCTCGCTCCTCACCGACGAAGACTCCATTAAAACAGATCAATTTGACCAGACGTTAGAGGCATCAGAAAATCGGCTTCTAGACAGAGCAGCTAAATTCTTTAAGGAAACGGAATGCTCAGTAGATACAACTGCCAAGCGATATTGCAAAAGCAAGAAATCAGAGATGCCTTTCAGTAGAGACAGCAACATAAATATAAGCTTAATGTAAATCAAGCTATAACAACTCCACAGTACAGATTGAGAACATGCCATTATCCATAACAAGGCTGGTGTGGTAACTAATCAGGCTTATGAAAATAAGCCATGCTTGAAACTAAAGCAAAAGTCCTTAAAAGTGTTTATGCAGTAATTATGATAATGAAATGAGACCTGCAAAGATTTCAGGGCTTGGCTATTTAAGTACAATTGTACAGAACCTCTTAGCAGAGGATAACTGTTATTGAATTCTTTGCTAAGTAAAATTTTGGCATGCTTTCTAGTAATATGTATTCTTCCTAAGACATTTTTCCCAAAGTAACTTAAAACTCCAAAGGAGTAATTACTGGTTGTGACTGGTTAACAAATACAGTTGCTTCCACAGAGGTTCTTTAAATTATTAAACAGTTCGAAACAAACCCTTTCCAATGGGAATGCTGTGATTTTGTTCTCCTTACTATGTACTTAGTGTTATAGTGCCAC
The DNA here is from genome assembly GCF_021218885.2 of Marmota monax. Taxonomy (NCBI): domain Eukaryota; kingdom Metazoa; phylum Chordata; class Mammalia; order Rodentia; family Sciuridae; genus Marmota; species Marmota monax. Next base: position 24,969,659 of record NW_026692781.1, read on the forward strand.
CAAGAAACAAATTTTAAAACTGGCAAGCACCACCAAGTGGCAGAAGAACATCATTCACTGAACAGAGCATTGTATTGTTGAATATGTAAATAAAATATGTATGTTGTTTCGACTCATCATTAGGCACCAAGGAAGCAGACAGGAATAAAATTTTATTGCAATGAAGATTGTATTAATGATTGGATTAGGGCATTGACTTTTCCCCAACAGGGTCAAATCAGTTTATTTATTTGAATTAAATTTAAAACCATGTCTATGAATTGTACCTTATGTTGTATATTATATAATTAGAGTATGATCCAATCATAACATGCATTTACAAAGTTCTCATTTTAAAATAGTATACAATATTAGTTTTCAATAATCCTGAGCTAGAGCACTTTATTTTGGCATACACACCCTAGAACTGGTGCAGAGGGATAGAGTCAAGTTGTCATATTTTAAAGTAGAAATAGCACAGAGAATTTTTTTTTAAATTACAGAAAACTTTTCAAAAGGTTTTAGTGGGAAGGACTGAGATGTAGCTCAGGGACACAGTGCTTGTCCAGTCAGTACAAGACCCTGGATTTGTCTCTAGCACTCACTGAGAAATATGAGCATACTCAAATCTTAATGTGATTTGGGGAGAGGAAAAGAAATTATTCCAGAATAAAAATTATTTAAGATAGACAAAAGAACCTGGGAAAATAAGACACAAGTGCAATTAGAACTATTTTTTTCCTTCCTGACCTCTAATATTTTCTGGTAATTTTAATAACAATAGGAATGTGGAGTATGCTTCTTACCGTGTCATACATTGTCCTGTGAAAGAAAAAAACGTTAATTGTATTTTTTCTCTACAAGGCCCCAAAGAGACAATTAATATCATTATTTGCATTTCACAGAAAAGAAATATAGCTTTCAAAGCATCAAGCAACTTGGGCCTCAGCAAAATTTAGACTGATTTCAAAACATAGGGAGCAAGTCAACATTTCCTGCTGTATCAATGCTTCTTTACCTTTGAGAAAGGAAAGTGTATCTGGTAATATATAAGCTCTTCCCCTAAACATTTTTTATTTCTCTTTTGTTTGGAGCATCACTAAGATCCAAACTCATCAAATCTCAAATAGGAGCAATAACATACAGTGTTTTTTTTTTTTTTTTTTTAATCTGTTGATCATATGATTACTTGAAAAAAATTTAATAGAAAACTTCCAGGTCCCATTAACAGGAATTCTGATTCAAAAATTCTGGAATTGGACCCTGAATATTTTAATATTCATTCTTGAATGAGAACTAAGGTACCCCTATACTTAAATGACAAGTGAAAGGGTATCTGGACTTTTGCTCATTTTTCATAGGGCTTCAGATAGAGAGGTTTTTAAAGACAGAATAAAGACTAAAACTCAGTGTACAGATAAGCTGTGTCTGTCAGTCTATCATTGATATTTACCATATATATTGATCCTAATATGTATTACTTAGTAAGTTTGTAATTAGTTTTCTCATTTATACAATGTGAGTAAAAATAACACCTCCTAGGGTTGTTCTGAAGATGAAGAGATAAATAATGTATTATTTAATGGTAATGGTTTTGGGGGGAACACTTATATAAATGAATGAGTAAACAAATGAATGAATGATTACAGAAATGTATGTGTACTTAGATGCATGATTGAAGGTAATTAAGAGGGTACAAATAAAATTATGTGCTTGTGATATTAAAGTATTTGATTAGTTGATTGTAGATAATTTGAAGTATGATATTGTTTCTCTTTCTATCCCCATACCTTAACATTTTATCCCATAATTTAAATAGGCAGGTATATATATAGTATACCCCCAATAAATATTATTAGTTTTCATGTATAATATTGATATGTAAAGTGTATATTGCCAATATGTAATAAAGGGATCAGAATTTTGTTTATGATGACAGTGTTTCAGAAAAACCATCTTTATTTCTGATTGATATTTTTAACTCAGAGTGATTCAGAGTACTATTTTCTATCCGTTTTTTTTACAGTTAGTAATGTATAAATTATGAGCTGTGATTTAAAAAAATAATTTTATAAAGTTTCTTTATTTTTTTATTGATTCCTGTGCTCTTCATTATTTTTTATTGTTCATGTTTAAAAGATGTCAGTACTGGGTAGTATATTTCATCTTGGGACAGTGGGCCTCAGTCATAACCTCACTGGAAATTAAAATAACACTAACGCAAAGTTCCCACCCAAACCTGGAAACTCTCAGAATGACACAAAGACATTTTTTAACAGTTTTATTGATGATTATAACATATTTCCCTGACTGTTATCTTTCTGGGGACAGTGAATAGGTGGGTGGCTTGTTCCTCATTATATAGATATCCAAATTTCAGGAGGTAAAAGAGTGCTTTCTTTTCACTTAAAGCTTTTTAAATGAACACTTCACACAAAGTGCCCTTTGTTTAACCAGTTAGTGAAACAGTTAATATTTGCCATTAATTTGCAACTAGTTTAGAAAAAAAGAAAACCAAAAAACCCCTAAAATTCAAAACATTCTATAATAAGCTCAATGCAATTTTATGTCCTTTTTATTTAAAACTTCAAATAGTTTCCCATGGCTTTTATTTTGATCATAGCCTTATATAAGAGCTTAGTCTATTACTTTTCTTGAAATTTATTATGAAACTTATTTTTTTTGAACCAGGAGCTAGAATCAGTTTAGGATGAAATGCTTTTCACATTTGTCTTTGGCTACTCATGGTTTCTATTGGCTTCTATTACAAAGAATCACTAAGGTGGTTTACAACTTATGTCATTAGCACCATCCAGTCTATTATGTTCTGAGCATTTTATTCATTTATTTCTCACAATACACCTCAATCATTTCTCCCTCTATTATCTATGACAGTAGATCTCGTAAGCGCTAATAATTCCTAGCCACTTTGCATCTCCTGTCTCTGTGTTGGAAGGAAGGAGGAAAAAGAAGTGTGAAAGTGAAAAAAAAATGTGGAGAGGGAATTTTGTCATACCCTAAACTTGGTAAATGCCTCCTATAAACACTCCTTCACAGTGTGCATTTACATACTAAAGGCTCTGAGGAGCCCTGCAGTAAAATCAAACCAAAACACATCAAATAAAACTAAACACCTGTTTAACTTTATTGAACTCAGATTTTCCAATATTATTTGATCATGAATGCCTTTAACAAGAAAAACTACAATAAACCATGGCAATGGATTTCGGTACATTACTCTATTATGATAGTTTAAAGGAAGTAGGCTTTAAAAAATCTTATCCACATTTTAGGGGACAGGGCTGGCCATTCCGTCTGATGTGTATCTTTACAGCAGTAAAGCCAGCTCATAATCAGGTGTGAGTTGTCTAAATTAGCAGTGCAAATGTTCCTCATCTCTGTTTTCTGATGCAATGCTCCCTGCCATTGTGAAAATTTTTGTTAAGATGAAATGAAAAATTTTGTTAAGATGATATTTGTTAAAATATCAGCCTTTCCTGTCCCCGCCTACCATACAACCTATAAATTGTCCTTGATTTTGTCTTATATAAATTCTAAATTACTGTAATTTCCTTAGCAGTGATTGTAACATAGGGTCAGATACAGATTACATCTGACAACATTACTTTTTGAAAAACCATATCTTAATTTTTGAACATGCTAAAAATGTTTAAACAGAAATGTTCACAAGATTTTAAGGAGAATTTAATTAATATCTTTATACTACTATGTTTATCTCTTTATGGCATAGATCTGGACACACAGCAACTCATGGGCTAATTAGACCTCCCCATATAATGACAAGGCAAGACCACAGGACAGGTTCCAGGCACCTGTAAATATCTGAGTTGGAATTTTGTCCTATTACCTAGAAGGTGGGGTCCATGTTCATACTTAGTTTCTCTGACTTTCAGTTTTCTGTCTTGACTAGAGTTCTTTTTATTACTTTGGTATCAAAGAAACTTAATCTGTATATGAAGAGAGACAATATGACATGTAACTTGGGGTGGGAAAGGAACCAGGGATGATAGGAAAGACTGAAATCTATATATAATAGTCAACATAGGATGCTTGGCAAGGTGGCTGGACTGTGATTCTAGTCATTCAGGAAGCTGAGTCAGGAGGATCACAAGTTCAAGGACAGCCTCATCAACTAAAAAATAAAAATAAGCAAAATAAAAGTGCTTGGGATGTACTTCTGTGGTAGATACTTGCTTGGAATGTGCAAGGCCATGAATTCAATCCCCTGATTGTAGAAAAGAAGAGAGAGAGAGAGAGAGAGAGAGAGAGAGAGAGAGAGAGAGAGAGAGAGAGAAAGAAGAAGAAGAAGAAGAAGAAGAAGAAGAAGAAGAAGAAGAAGAAGAAGAAGAAGAAGAAGAAGAAGAAGAAGGAGAAGAAGGAGGAGGAGGAGAAGGAGGAGGAGGAGGAGGGGGGGGAGGAGGAGGAGGAGAAAAGGAGAGGAGAGGGAAGAAAGGAAAGAAGGAATAAAGAAAGAAACACTAAACAAAGTTATGTATTAACAATAAGAAGAACAGAATGAGCCGTCATGGTGGCACAAGCCTATAATTCCAGCAGAAGGCTGGGGCAGGAAAATATTGTGTTCAAAGCCAGCTTCATGAACTTAGCAAGGTGCTAAGCAACTTAGAGAGACCCTGTCTCTAAATAAAATACAAAAAGGGGTTGGGGATGTGGCTCAGTGGTTAAGTGCACCTGAGTTCAATCCCCAGAAACAACAACAACAAGAATGAGAATACATGTAATAAGAGAGTAGGCAAAAGTGGGTGTCAGGCTGGGCATAGTGGTACACATCTAAAATCCTAGCTACTTGTGAGGCTAAGGCAGGAAAACTCAAGTTCAAGGCAAGCCTGGGCAACTTTGCCAGATTCTGTCTCAAAATAAAAAACCAAAAGGGTTGAGGATGTAGCTCAGTAGAAGAGAAACCTTAGTTTCAATCCCAACTACCCACTCCCTCCCCCCAAAAAAAGTCAACAGAAGTTGAAACAGTCTCTTATTTCATCTTTCTTGTACAGCATCATCTCTGTTTTGTACTATTAGTTATTTTCATTCTTTTTTCGTATAGGTCAATTTTCTCAGCTATTCTAAAATCCTCATCTTAGATATGTGTTTATAATTGCATTTAGTTATATTAAAAGCCTACTGTATATTATATATGCATTATAAAATTGTACATGTTTTGAATTTCAGTACATTTAATTATTGAGAGAAGATATTTCCACAGTGAATTGTTTAAGAGACTATGGAGCTAGTTTATTATTTAATTTATGTAAATTCTCTGATTTACATTTCATAAATCCTGACTTTCATTTTAAAAATTTGATTGTTAGTACAATGACTAGTCAAATAATACTGGATTTCAAATATCTTTAATGTTTGATCATGATGTCATTCTTTGTCTGAATATACAGTAAGGGCATAGAAAATGCTTTACACCTAGTTGGCATTCAACAAGTGGTGCTAAATTATATTACAAAGTTAAAACTAAATACATGAGTCACACCCCATAAAGAATGCACTTTCTTACACTGCCATTAGGAATGATAGTGAAAATCCTGTGGAGCAGTGTGAAACCCCTGTGTAGACATTCTTTAATTGGCAAGACTCACCCTGGAGTCAAAGGACAGTACTAAGTGGTGTTGGTGACAGTCCATCAGGGAGCACCTAAGCAAGGTTGGGGTAGGGGAGTGAATTATCCTCTTGCTTTGGCCTGTGTGTTTAGCTTAACAGCAGCTGCTACTCTCATCACCTTGGGTGTGGAATATTTTCATGCTCTTACATTGTTATCTCTTATTTATTTATTTATTTTTGCTATCTTTGTGTTTCCCATCACTTCCAGTCAGTATAACAACTACCCAAATCATCATACCTTAGAGTAAATTAATAAAAATTGTCTTGATGCAAGTTTTTGTGGGGTGCTAGGGATTGAACCCAGGGTCTTGTGCATGCTGAGCATGATCTACAACCAGTGAGCTACACCCCAGCCCTCTGATGAAAAATTTGAGGTTTTCAAGTGTTATGAACAAAGAGAAAAGAACATAGAAAACAGGTGATATTTGGAGGCCTGATATCTATATCTATATCTATCTATCTATCTATCTCTATATATACATATATGTGTGTGTGTGTGTGTGTGTATACATATATATATATATATATATATATATATATATATATATATACACATACTCACAAAGACTCTCTCTTTTTACATTACATATATGTGTGTGTGTGTTTACATACATTTAGTGAGTCCTATTTCTTGTTTTATTTACTTAATAAATACATGTTTTATTTACTTAATAAATACTTCATTTGGCTAGATAGAATGCCATCCATGTAAGATGTTTCATAATTTATTCATTACACTCTTTATGTGCATTTGTTTTATTTTATTTGATAATTAAAATTAATGCAATAGTAATATATGATATATTAACTTTGCAACCAAGATATCTACTTTAACTCTCCAACAAAAAGACTAAAGCCTGAAATGAGAGTGTGCCTATATTTTCGGGGGACATTACTGAGGTAGCTAGCAAAATAAAGGCTTATATTTTGGTTCTTTACTACTCTCAATGGAGGATATGTTCAACTTGAGGACAATACTTGAAATATTTTAAATATCTTTCAAATTTAATTCAATATTACAGTTAGAACATAATTTCTTCAAGCTCCAGGCTGCCATAATATATAATGATACCCCTAAAGTCTAATGTGAAATTAGTTGCCATATTATATATTTCAATGTAAGTGGATTGATCTTGAACTCTTTCCAAAGATGTTAATTATCATACCATGATAGTTACAACTATTTGCATACAAAGAGTAGTGTTAATCTGATGCATCAATATAGACAAAGTGAATTAGCTCTTTCCTTTACAAAGCTTAATCATTCTTTTCAGAAGTTCTTTCTTTTATAAAAATTTAAAATATTTTGTTAAAAATGGTCATTTTCCCCCTACATAAACAATTGGCAGTAAATTACCAATCATACCTAAAGCAACTTTGGTATAATAATCGGGACACTGAACTTGCATTGGAAAATGTGGTTTCAAATTCTGCTTTAACCACTGAACTGTGTGATCCTAGTTTCCCTGATCTTCATTTTCATTATGTACATAATTTGATAGTCATAATAGGAAGATTAAACAAGACTTGTAATCTACAAGTTCCTCTGTACAGGTGGTGTTTGCTATTTACTAAAGTATGCACAAAGCAAAGAAGTTTTGTGTACTTTGGTCCTTTTTGTCAACATCAAAATCAGAAACCATGTTAAATCTTGGTGGCAACACTGTGGATTGAGAAGTTACTCCTAACTTCTCAGGGTAGATATTTTTTAAAACATGTAATTAGATGGGTTTTTGCTAATATTAAGTGTATTATAAGTTTCTTTTATCTATTTTTTTTAATATATGGACTAATGAAATACAGAGAAAAATAAGGTAGGTCCCCTAGGAGTTTAAATGAAACTAAGTCACTTTCTTTGTAGAAGATTAGTGATTTTCTTTATAATCCATAATTATGTTTGAAATTTCAGTGATTTCCATTTCAGCAAATGAAGGTTAATAATTTAAAGGTTTTAAACATATTTCATAAGTTATGTAATTGACTTCTTTATTTTTAAGATATTTGTGATGTACAACTCATTGAACAGGTGAAGATAGAAACACAATGTTTTCAGTGAGGGTGGAAATGCTTGGTTAATTTTGTGAACATTTCCTTCTAGTAGGTCAACGTTAATTAGTTTTAGCAATAATGTTAATAATATTTACCTAGCACTTGTTTTTTTTACAAAACTAAGTATTTTTCTTAATCCTAACAAGACAAGTGTTTTTTTTTTTATTTTTGAGATCTAGAAAATAATACTAAAAAGATTTATTATCTAACATTTTCTGGATGAGCTTACCTTTTGAGTTATCAAGATGATTACAAAGAACTGAAAGAGATCCTCAAGCTAGAGGATATGTATTGTAAATATCAGTTTCTTAAACTGTATTTATAAGGAAAGCAATTACTTCTTTGCTGCACACATTCTCTCACGTGCAAAGTTGTACTGGAAATGGATGCTAATTTCTTTCATTTTGCTTTCCTTTAATGCAGCAGAATAGCATATTTCTTAATTGCACATCATTTAGAGTGGTTGGCCATTTAGTCAGAAGAGCTCTGTTCACACACTCGACTGGGAGGATATTGTGGTGAAAAGATATCAACAATAACTCCATTAATGTTTAACTTATACCTGCATCTAATGGGTGATAATGCATCTTACATGACATATGTGAAGATAAATTTACAGCATTAATAGGCTTATATTCCATAACAATAAGTCCATCTCTAGCAAGTTCTACTTCTCTAATATGATATTATATTTCCATTGTCATCCGATTGAAAGGTAAGTGTTAGACGATGGATGTTGCTTTTATTGACATAGCAACAAAATGCTCTCATGTTGCTCTGCTATCCATTGCCACTTTGCAGAAAGTTACATTTCATGAAAATGTACATGTAAGAAATATTATCTGTCCAAAGACATAGGCCATCTCCATATGACAATGAAGATTGTGGTTCACTCTTTAAATGACATTTATTTTTACTCTACTCTATTTCAGAGAAGATTTGAGACAGATTTAAACCAGTTGGCTAGTCATTTTAATATATCTAAAATTGTATGAGGTGGTGATTAGTCAGTACAGCCATGTTAAATCTAATTTCTATAAAAATTCCCAATAAAAGTTATGTCACTCATAGATTCCTAATTATCAAATCAGTTCCTATGGGTTTTGGGCAGATGAACCCTTAAATAGTGTCAATTACAATAAATCTTGTAATTGTTTAACAATTTATTGTTTTCCCCAATTCAGAATTATGATAAAAGCCTTAGGTAAAATGGGGATTTTGGAGTCTCCTTAACTTCATTACATATTTCACTGTAGTGTTGTAAGTGTAAGTTCTTTCCTACATATTATTGGTACATATATTTTTGAAGATTTATTGTTGAGAAGTAGATAAAATTAAGGTTTTTCTTCCCAGAAAAAAATTTATAAGCTCATTCTACAATATATTTACACATAGTTTCAGGAGGCTCAAGAACCTCTCCAAAACCCACTCATGAACATTCGGTTAAACATCATATTTTATGAGTCTTTTTTTTTATCACTCATAGGTAAATATCAGTGCTACTACATTGTAAGCCATTTCCATAAAAAAAGAAGCAATTTTGAATAGAAGAATGATAATTTGCTTCCAAATGATCTGATCTACTTTGCATTTCTATAAAATAGGTTGACTTTTTGATTAAAATAAGAACTTTATTATTAAATAGCATAGATTTCAAATTGGGGAATGTATGAAGAAATATGAAACTGTTGAATGCATGTCTATTACATAAAAACATATTTTACATTATGTCTATAATTATTTTAACATTTTTATACATAGATGTAAACATACATAAGAGGAAATATATTTTAAATATCTGTAGTCACTTACAAAGCATGGATGTTGATGGCATGTTCGCCTTCTTGACTTTAGATGTGAAATTTTGAACTAAAAAACAAAAACAAAAAACACTGCTACCAAAAGACTTTTATAGACCATTTTTTAAGTTACAATTACTTTAAAAGTATTTCATTAATATCTTTGACTAAAATGTATCTCAAAAATCTAGCATTAAGTGATTACTACTAGTAACAATACGAGAAGTATAAAAGACTGCTTAGTGTATCTCTCTGCATGCTTTTTCTTGATTTGCATTACTTGTTACAAGAACATATAATGAGTTTATGTAAAATAAAATAATTGAAGAAGCCCTCTTATGACAAGGAGGTAAAATATAATTTTTATCTTTATATCAAAGTCTTGTATTTAATTTTATTGACTTTCAGTCCAATTTTCCTTTACATCCTCTTATACTGCAATTTTAAAATAACTATGAGTGTTTTTATTTTTTAGGTCAAGTTTAGAGTGTAATTAGGAAGGATTAATTAGAATAAGAAGATAGCAAATAATTAACAATCAACTCAATGGTCTTTGGTATAAATAAGAAAGATTATATTGCAGTGGGATTAAATGTAATTCATTAATAGCTTTTAATTTCAATATATTGTTTTATTGTTATTAATTTAAGGTCATTAATGTACCTCTCTCCTTGTGTATGCATTATATACTCAATAACACAACTACTCAGTGAAAGGTTGTAGATAAGTATGCAAATGTGGTGGAATTGTACATTCATTTATTCAACAATATTGAATGACTTCTGAGTCAGACCTGAGCTACCTGGGGAAGAAGCTCATCCTTCTCTTCATTTGTTTTTTATAAATATTTCAATTTTTAGGACTTTGTTTTATCCTCACCCTATTGTCATCTCCTGCTTAGGTAGAGTTGAGGGTGAACCCTTTTAGAGATTAAAAAAATATTGATATTTAGGTTGGGAGAAATTAAGACTTGAGAGTGTTTATAGTGAGTAGGCAGCTTGTCACAGGCTTTGGAAATGTCAATTAAAATGAGGGTGGAAAATGTGCCAGTTGAGTTTTCAAAGTGACATCCACTGGTGACTTATCAAGAATATATTAATGGAATGGGATCCAGAGAAAAGATGGTAGTTGAGAGCTGGTGTGAAGAAACATGACTTAGCTTCATAGTGCAAAGCAAGCTGTGAGAGAACAGGACTTCCACAGACTAGGGGAAGTTGTACCACACATTACACTAAAAAAATATTTGCTAAATGAAACTTGAATTATAGGGAAAGTAAGCAGGGGTCAAATCTTATAGATCATGTAAATTCTCACAAACCATGTTAAACTTTTTGGCTTAATGCTCTATAACTACAAAGACGAACATCTCAAGGGTTTACTCAGAGCTTAGCCAGATTTGATTATGTTGTAACATGATCACTGATGCCGAGTGTAAAATAGATTGTAAGGGAGCAGACAGGCAACTTATGCAGCTTCTGCAATTTTTCTGATAGGAAAAAAATTCGAGTAATTGAGCAAGCAATCTAAATGATTAATGACCATAGAAGGAGTGCTCAGAAAATGGGATATTTGCATCTTTTTTAGGTAATGACTAGATTAATTAAGTTATAATGCATACAATAAATGACAAAGTGACATTTTTGCTTTTTAGAGTATTGATATTTGTAAGTGGCTTAATTAATGTTGTTTTTGATCATTTGACAAACACCACCTTGTAATTGATGAATGAGGCTGCCATATTATTACTCAATCTGTAGGGAGCATTTCAAACCTTTTTCTAGACTCTGAAGTCATCCATTATTTCTATAAATCGGTTATTCCATGCTAATTTATTTCACTTCTCTCACATTCCAGGCACTGTACTAAGTATTAGTGCTAGAATGTTAAACAAGATAGACATGGCCTCTGTCTTTCTGGCTTAGAAGGAAGAAAAGATGAAATTAAAATTAAGGAGTGTCATGAAATGATAAGAACCAGAGAATGCTTGGAAACAGCATAAATATTAGAAATTAGGCCTATTTCAGAAGGCTAGGAAGTCCAACTGGCAAAGAAAATTTAAGCTGAGATCTCGTTATCCAGGATCACATAGAAATGGGGAAAGGAAAATATTTATGGTTAATAAAATAGTGAAATCAATATTGAAGCCAGGATTTATACAGATGCTGGTATGCTGAAAGGAACCCAATGGCTAGAAGAAGGATGGGAGATAATGCTGTTTGGTGAGTAGTAGCTAAGTTGAGCATATTCTTGTATTTCATGCTAATGATTTTGGATGTTATTCAGTTCAATGATGAAAGGAGACATGAAAAGGCTTCAGCAGGGCAGTGATGCCACTCACTATATAGAATCGCAAGAAAGATGGGTTTGTTGTTCTTGAAGATTTGGTTTGGCTTGGCTTGTGTGTCAATTCTTTCACCGTGATGTAATTTGTAACTTTCCACACAGTTTCTTTAAATTTCAGGAACTGACCGTCTTCTCCTTTTTAATTCTGTGCTCCAGGTTGCTGGGGATTACATCTGCTTTCCCTCATGACATGTAGACTTACAACTCAACTTCATATCACTTCATATGCAAACTCCACATTAAATATTTTGAAATTTTAGTGGATGTTATGGTGGCTTAAGGAGTTCATTATGAAGAGGCTCATTTCAAAGTAAATACCTTTTTTGCCATTTCTCTTATTGCCATTTCTCTTTCTGATCTTTCTTTCATGGAGCCATAAATGCTATTTTTCCATTCTAATTAGAATTATGTCACCCAATTGTATTTAGAATTATGTCACTCATACTTATAACTCTTAGTGTCTTATCTTTCATTATCAAAGGTTTATTAATATATGTCTTCAAAAATACTATTTCCTCAGCTAAATTTTGGTGACAGCTATTCGTAAAGACTATATTTTTCATCTTGTAATTTAATTAACATGCTAAATGCTGTGTTGGAAAATATAGTTTATTAGAGATAAGTGAAAAGGTTCACAAAAAATATAATCTAGTTCTTTTATACAAAAGATAAAGATGTTTCCACTGAAAGACACTTATGTCCCAGTTTGATCTTGATATTGGCAGAACCTGGACAAAGATTTAGGCATTTTTCCTAGTCTAGTATTGTTTCTGTTGAGATTGTCACTCTTAGTGTATCCTTCATCTCTCAGGAGTACACATAAACTCATACATCCTGTCCACGGACCTGTCTTTGTTCATAATTTCAGCTTGTCTACATAGAGCCTGTCCAAAAATTTACATATGTTAAATTGAATTGTCTAAGTCTATTCTGGCTTCCATAATAAAATGCCAATATTTTGGTACTGGATAGCTTAAAAACAACATAAATTTATTTCTCAAAGTGCTGGAGGTAGGAAATTCTGATAAGGCACAGGCAGATTCAGTAATTTGTGAGGGCCATATTCCCATTTCATAAGTGGTGCCTTCTAACTGTGTTCTCACAAGGTAGAAGGAACTTTCTGGTACCTCTTTCATAAGGACATTAATCCCATTAATGAGCTCAGCCCTCATGACCTAATAGCTTCCCAGAGGCACCGTATTTTAAAACCATACCACTGGGAATTAGATTTGAACATATGCATTAGAAGAGGGATGAAAATGTTCAGAACATAGCAAGATTGGAGAAGAGCTTTGGTTAAACAACTTTGTTGCAGAAGCAAACTGTCTTAAACTGGGAGGCTTAAACAACAAACATTTATTTCTCACATTTCCCTTCGCTGCCAATCTGAGATCAAAGCATCAACAGAGGAGTGTCTGATGAAAGTCTACTTCATGGTTCATTGACAGCAACTTTCTAACTGTGTCCTCACTCAGAAGAGGGAGTGGTATGTGTCTCCCAGGTTTATTTTTAATTTCATTAAAATAAGCCTGGGAGACACATATTTCATTCCTGAGGGCTCTGCACCTATATCATAATCATGCCCCAAAGGTCCCATCTCCTAATACCATCACCTTGAGGTTGAAGATTTCAACATAGAAACACTGGGGGGATATAAACATTCAGATGTAATAGCTATAGAATCAGAGGGAAGATAATAGCAATATGCTACTTTCATTATAAACAAAGAAAACATGGAAAAGATTGTTACTGAAGGGTAAATAAGCATATGTATAAAGTGATAATTATACATGCTATATATTTTTTTAATTTGACTAATATTTAAGTCATGGTCTTTGCTCAGTCTTCGTGAAAATAATGGTTCAAAGGTAAAGAGGAAAAGAAGAAAGAAAAAGAAAGAAAGGAATATATATATATATATATATATATATATATATATATACACATGCACACATATATATATCTTCATTTTCCTTCAATATGTATATATATGTATATATACTTATATATATTATGTTTCATAAATATAATTATTTTATCAACATAATTACACATAAATATAATTATTATATATTTTAAATATATGTTTAGTTTCCATATATATGTATCTTCATTGTTCTTATAGTCTCTAAAATATTTAACATGATTGATCAACCTCCAAAATGTGCATATTTTCTGAAATCTGTAGCACATACTGTGTTTTTTTTTTCTTCTGACTACTTTAAGGATTCCTTCTTGTCTTCTCTTGGCAACATTTTTCTACTGTCCTCTCACATGATTGTTTTCTAAGGTTTAGTCCATGACCCCCCCTCCTCTGATTTCCCTACTTTTCCTCCACTTTCAAGGTTAAATAACTCCCACCAAATGAATGATTCTTAAGTTTATATCTATGATTCATTCCTTTTTCAGGTAACTATTTGCATTTTTAACAACATTTTGGAAATTTTGATGTAAATGTTTAATTATTGATGTCGACATTTTTAAATCTCTTTCATTTCCTCTAATTTTCTCCTAAATGCTTTTCTAACTCTACTCTTAGTTCTCCATCCTGTGTGCTATCTTCCTATTAACCTTCCATGAAAATCAACATTCATCATAGGATTTCTCCAGCATTAGAAGGGTATTATGCCATTGATCCTATCTATTGTAGAACACCTTTCAATAAAATATTTCTCCAAGGTCTCAATAACAAAACTTCATATGATTCCTACTTATCTGATGATAAGAGAGTACAATCATTATTTCATATTATCAAATGAGATTATGGATGCAAAGTCCATCTCTAAATTGTAAAGAAAGACTCAGATGTGATGTACTTTGATCATCAAGTTTTTTGAAACCACATATAATACCACCAAAATAAAGCAACGATATTGCAAAGATTCCAAGTTCAAGGTCAGTAATTGCTTTTCTTAAATCATTGCAATAGATGATATCTATGGCAATAGGTAAATTTAGGTTTTCCCATTTGTTTTGTTTCTTGAATTATTTATTTTTGCTCTTTTACAAATAATTGTATGTTCTATTTTAAGGGTTATAATGCATAACATAAACACATAACTTTTTCCCTGCTTTCTTCTATTACATATTAAATTGCCTTAGAGCAAAAAGTAAATATTTAATGAGTAGCAAATTTATTGAGTCTTCCACCAAACAGAAGATTCATATAGTAGCTGTCTTCAAATGCCAATTTTCAATTTCTCAATGATCTTTTATACTTGAGGAAATCTACCCAAACAAAAAACTAGAAGGGTATTTTTTTTTTATTGAAGAATTATCAAGACCATTGACTTTCACTTCTATTTAATCTGAATACTTTATGAAAAGTAAATTTTTAAATAAATATACAGTGTACTTAAATGTTCCTGATTTTTTCTCTGTTTTTATTAACATAATTCTGGGAAAAAACTTCAGAATTCTATTATTATTGTATAATCAAACCCTATATAACTTTGGTTTGAATCTTATTTCCATAACTGAGTGGTTATGTGAATAACCTCTTGGTAGTTTTGATTTCTCACATGTATAAAGATGAGAATAATGATATTGTTAAGAAAGTTACACCGAGTAATACAAAATAGTACTAAAGAACTTCACTGAATGAGGCATATAGTAAGTGCTCACTAAATGTTAGTTGCTATTATTATTTACTAAGAAAATGCTGAAGGATAAGTACAAAGGACTTAGGAGCATCTTTAAAGACTAATCTATTACATATCTTATGAGAAACTGGAAGGAGCTCAATATCCCCCAAACATAACGAAATGATAAAGTGATAGAAATTATAATCACCTTAATTTGATTAACACACACTGTATACATGTGTTAAAATATCATACTGTACCCCATAAATATATATATATATATATAATTATGTTAATAAAAAATGAAAAATCAATTTCTCTTTTCACAAAAATCTTCAAATATTATAATTTGCTCTATTTACTATAATTGAGAATGGAAGATCAATATAATCAGCAGGTTTTTAAAAAGTGTCTGCATAAATTGATTTAATCCATTACAGATATTTTCTGATTCCTCCTTTACCAAATTCCTGATGTCCAATATGGGACTTTTAGGAATTTAATCTCCTTTTTATATTTTCATTTGTTGGAGAAAAATATATCTAAGTAATTATAATTGGAATGTTAAGCCAACAAATTCCTATACTCAGATTAGTAACAAAATTATGTATAGGGACATTAAAGGTCATTTGTTTTGAAGCCTTATTGGAACATGTAAAATTATCATTATCAGTAAAGATAACATAAATCTTAATTCTGAGGAAGCATAGAATCTAAAGATTATTCCTAAAAGTGAACAGTGTTTTCTTAGCTGAGTTTTAGATTTTGAAGCACATTATTCACAGGCATCACAAATCCTAAAGAAATGCAATACTTATTGCACCCAGGAAGCCAATACAAACACGGACTGAAAAAGTTTAATCAAGCCTAAAATTAAACTATTTTAAGCCAATTAGTTATTCTCTAGTAAGCATTCCATTAGGCAATAGCAATAGCATTTTTTGTTTACATCAAATTTCTTTCCTGCTAAGAAAACAAGGGAGAAGCAATAAAAGTTTTGGATGGACATTCACTTGCCCTTTTAAATGTCACTTAACAATGAAAAGGAAAGACATGCCTCTAGGTTTTTTCATTAATGCAGATCACTTCTTTGCCTTTAGCAAAATCGAATAATATATTGGAATTCTTAATTATAACCCTTAAATTGTGTAGTTCACTACTCAGATGATGGCAAGAGTAAGAAGTATCTTGGTCATATCTAACTCCCACTCACTGCTTCATTCATAGACTTCCTTAGAAATGCAGGCTGCCCTAGACACTGCAAAATGATGGCAGTTTCATCATTTCAAGTTGCTCAAGTTGAATAAAATTCAGAGGATTTTATCTAGTCTTTTTTTTTGATCGATCTCTCAATAATATTAGAATGAAAGAGGTTTGTTTCTAACTTGAGTTTTTTTCTTCTTAGAGCATGAAATCTGAACAGATAGGATCTCAGATTCAGTTTAGTGAGAACTGAAGTTGTTTCATACTTTTTTTTTTGTCTTTTGAAACAAAACCCATCAGCATTAATTTAGCCTGAATCGGTACAGTACCAGTATTGTCCATCATAGCTCAGCAATGGAGTGCTAACTGCAGCTGCAGACTTAGTCTCTAGGCCTTTGTTGCATTTCTTGTTAAGGAGGCTATTAATGGTATTCTTTTCCAGTTTGGGGCTACTTCTTCCTTTATATTTGCATATGCTTTCTCTCTCAAAAAAATACACAAACAAAAAAAGCCTACAAACTTAATTTGCTAAAATCAAGTATCAGTAATAAGAAGGATTCCTTAATAATTATTTTGGAATAATCTTGAATTAATTCTGTTATCACCCATTTCCCTAAGAAGGAGGAATGCCTTTAAATTTATGATTATATTTATTGGCAGCTATTTATAAACTTGTGTCCTGCTATTGACTAGTGGATCGTAAAAGATTTCAGTTACTCCCCTACTTGAAGGGTAAATCATGATAATTAAGTTTTAGAATGTCTCCTGTGTTAGGTGAGTCATAACTTATATTCTCCTGGGTCCTCATTTGCCAAAAAACCCATTTTATATCCTTACACTGTGAGAATGTTTCTCCATATATTTTAAGATATTTAGGGCATTAATTAGATGTAAAAAAATGCTCAGTGTTATCAGACACAGTAGTTTTATGAGCAAAGATCATATATTTACCCATCAGGCAATGAAAATTATTGCATCATAGAATTTTAGAACTCAAAGGGAACACAGATCTCATAGAGCCCTGTCCCTTGGTTTTCAGATGGAGCAGTGCATTTCTAGGTAGATTAGGTGACAGACTGAAGGTCAAATACCTGGCCAGTGATAATGACAGGATAAGGCCTCAGAATGGTGATACAGTCTGCTTTTTTTACATCTCCTAACATCTAGGTGGACATTCTCCCTTTGTTGCTGCTTTCTTCCCAATACACAGTTACACTCATTGAGCTACACTCTAGTTATGTTAATTATATAAACTACAATTCATCCATTGCATGAAAGTAGAATAAAGCTATTCATACGTGCCAAAGTTTCAGCACATTTTGGACAATGAACTTTATTGTGTTTTGTGAATAGAGACATTAAAACTTTTATATCCTGTGAGCTCATGTGTAACTCTCAATACCAGAAAGAAATCTTCTCAAAAATACGAAATTTAGTTCTTTGAAAATGCCGCATGTCCATTGCTTTATTATTCATTTTACTTTTTGCTACTTTGATATTTTCAGTTCTTTGTTGTTTGTTATCACTTATCCAAACTTTTTGATGCAATTCTACATTACCTGTATATGTCCTTTCTTGACTAAGACAAACTTAAATTTCCATTTTATGAGTTTCATTTTTTCTAGAAGCTGTTTTAAAAGTTGTCTTTGACTCAAATGTCTTCAAAGAAAAAGTTATTTATAGTAATCATTTCTATAAAAGTAACAGTATATTGTGACTATGAAAATATTACAAAAGTCAGAACCACCATACTAGTATTGAATGGATTGTAGATTCTGTAATATTTAAGGTGAAGCACTGAATTCTTAATTATTCTTACGTATTTGTATTACTTCATTACCAAGATGTGTGCAGCAAGCATTACACACACAAACACACACACACAAATATTCTATTTGTGTTTTGAAGACACACTTAAATGATCTAAAAGATCATGTAGTCTCTTCTTTAAAGCCAACTTAGTTGCTCTGTTGACAGCAAGACATTCAACTATAATTCCAATTTACTTTTCTGTATTTTAATCTGAACTATTAGCTTTTCAGTGGTGGGCCTCCATTATATTCCTGTTTTACCCTTCTTGGAATACAGTTTAATAAATAATATTTTTTTTTGCTTAATAAAAAAGCATGTCTTAATAAAATAAATAAATAAATTCATAAATCAATATTTTAGTACTTATAGAATTAAATAGAAACTTCAGGAAACTTATAAAAGAGAAAAATGTCTCTAGATGATAAGTGGTGACATAGAGCCTAAATTTAGTAATATAAAGGCTATCATGCCAATGAAATCTTCAATAGTACATTTAAATTTCAAAGTAATTTTGTATTTTCATATAGAAAAGACTTGAGTGACTTGTTAATTTAGAAATAATAACTTATTATTAGTTCATGATTACATTTATCTTCATTTAGTTTTAAAGCCACACCCTTATGTTAAAAAATACTATTTCTTAAATGTCACTAGGTGCACAGTTTTCTTGAAATAAACCTCCTACTCTGTTCTGTTCTTGGGGCAACTTGCTTAAGACTGCCAGTCCCTTTTGAACTATTTATTTCCAATATTTAAGAAAATCTTTTATGTAACTATTATTTTAAAATTAATGTACTAAATAATATTTTTAAAATAGTGAAGTTAAAATAAGTAGAGGTTATAATTATTATTTATCTGGTATTTCAGTCTCTCATTAATCAATGGAAATAAAATTCCAAGTTTGAATATGTCAGTAATTAAACTGTGTCAGGAGACAGATTAGAGTTTGTGGAAGTCAAGGCAGCTCAAATTGAGTAGAATACCTAAGAGGAAGGAAATGGAGAGAGAGAGAGAGAGAGAGATACAAACATTTGCAAAACAGTTTCCCTGGATCTGGCTGAACAGCGCTTGTGCATGCATAGGATGAAACTCCATAAGGCCAGACAAGCATATCTTGTAAAGAAAGAAAAATTACTATGGGGTTGTAAGATAGAAAATTTTTAGAGCTCACATAGGCCTGGGAATTTTTTACTTCCCACCTTGTTAAATACATGAGCATTCAGTAGATATCCTGGGTTAACCACACTTTAGGTGAGGGGATTAATCAACATTAGAAAAAAGTCTACTCTACATCTGCCCTAAAAGAAGTATGAGGGTGGGGAGAGGGAAAGAAAATCACTTAAAAGATGGATTTGAAAGATGAAAATAATCTGATAATATGCAAGTGACAACTAGCTTCCAGGAAAAATTAAACTCTCAAAAGAATACAAAAATATTCAAGAACATATTTTATTATGTCTGTCATTGAGTGATAAATTCTAGATAACTAAGAATCAGACAAAATCAACTCCATGTATAAGCTTTTAGGTTTCCTAGATTTCAATTAGTCAAACATAAAAATTCAATTTCTAAATTAATACCTATAGTTCTTCTGTCACTAGAATATTTACAAATATCACTTTCTGTGGATACTTTCATATAAAGGCAGGTAAGGTATCACTATTTATTTTTTTTAAATAGATGAACACAATGCCTTTATTTTATTTATTTTTTATGTGGTCCTGAGGATGAATCCCAGTGCCTGATATGTGTGAGGCAAGCACCCTATCACTGAGCCACAACCTCAGCCCAGGTGTCACTATTTATTAAGTACTTTTCAGATATTATCTCAAAAAATTTCCCCAAATACTGTTTAGTCAATAATATTACCTGCTAAAATCTACACTGTAAGTGAAGTTCATAAAATTCACAATGTTTAAGAATACAGGGATGGTATTTAAAATCTATGACTTCAATGCCAGGCGTGTGGGCACATGCCTGTAATCCCAGTGACTCAGAAGGATGAGGGAAGAGGATTGCAAGTTCAAGACCAGCCTCGGCAATATACGGAGAGCCCTAGCAACTTAGGGAGGTCCTGTCTCAAAATAAAAAAAAAAAAAAAAACATATAAAAAGAAGGACTGGGGATGTTGCTCAGTGGTAGCACACCTCTGGGTTCAAACTCTGGTACAAAAAAATAAAATAAATAAAAATAAATTTCAATGTACTGACCTCAAATTACTTTATGTTTCATATCCTTTCATTTTTCCCCACAATATGGATTTCCATGCAATTGTAAAACAGTATTATATTTAATGAGATTGTGTGCCTATTTTCAAGACACACTGGTGACGAACATAAAAATAACATGTTCCACATCTTTAGGCAAGCCAACATGGTGCTTCAATGGTTTCAACTTCAATTTTACATGAATGAATCAGAAATCATTAAGTATCCACAAATCTTAAGTATGTCAGAATGGGTACCAGCAAGAAAAAATGAAATTCAGATATGGAAGAGTTTCTGAAAAAAAATCTAAAAATCACCTGTGAAGAAGCACAGCCAAGGGCAATCGACCTCCCAATGGTGAAATACACTATAGAACAGACAATTATCCACTTAGTAGTTTGAGTGTTTTGTTGACTTTCTCATTTTTAACTTGACAACAAAAGTTTTTAATCTTTACCGCTTTCCTCTTCCTTATAATCTTTGTAAAGAAAAAAGTTCAAATTGTCAAAACTACTCCCATATCCTACCATTTTATTCCTGATCTCAGAAAAAAAACACTTTTTATCAAAGCAAAGGAAAAATCCTCTTTTCATATGCAAATAAGGGTATCAAGCAGCCAATTTTGTGTATACTTCATATATTCTACAATGTCATAACAAGGAGAATTTGAACTCTTAAAGGCCAGGTGTGCAATTAGAAACAGGATTTCTACCCCAGTAGGAGTAATCAATATGACTTAGTACTCTGACATGATCAAAGTGAAATTGCTATATGATTTCATTCCAAAGGTATCACAATAGGAAAAAGCTAAGAGAATAGATCAGAATCTTCTACCATTTCATTTTTTTACAGGCCTTAGTGCCCCTTTATCCGTGTTTGATACCCCATCCATTCTATGACTGGAAAGGAAAGCTGTCGTTTCCCTTTCTCTGTTTCCTTATTAATCATCATCTCATTTAAAAATAAGATTTACCCAGAAATAAGAACAACTTTGATACATACAGATCAAACATATTTTTGTAGGAAATTTAATAATTAATGTAAGTCCTCTAGTTTACATATGCTGATAAGTAACAATTTATTTGATCCACATAAATATATGGCAGGGATGAAGACACCTAAAAAATAATAAAACTCTCAGGAACTTTATATTAATAGTTCATATGACTATTAAGAGAGGTTCCAAGATGTGATCAGAGAAAATCAAGTTTGAGTGAACTAGATTTTTAGATCCTTATTTTGACTATATCTGTGTATATATTAGCATGTTGTCTAATCTTCCATATAACTCAGTTTCCTTAGTGGAAAACCCAGAGAATTTGTTCCAGTAATGCTTCTATATAATCTCTTTGTTTTATCCAGATACCAAATATATTGTTTTTATTGGAGACAAGGTGAACTATAATATGTCAACCTGTTTTAGTCAGCTTTTTCACTGCTATCATTGAAAGATCTGACCAGAACTACTACAGAGGAGTGAAAGTGTATTTGGTTTCAGAGGTCTCAATCCATAGACAACTCCATACCTCAGGGCTCAAGGTGAGGCTGAACATCATGGTAGAAGAGTGTGGTAGAGGGAAGCAACACACATGATGATTAGGAAGCAGAGAAAGAGACTCTACTATCTAGATACAAATATATACCCCAAAGCCACACCCTCAATGCCCCACCTCCTCCATCCACACCCTACCTGCCTTCAATTACTGCTCAATCTGGTGGTTAATTCATTGATTGGATTAACTCTATCACAACCCAATAATTTTCCCTCTGAACCCTTTCACATTGTCTCACACATAAGCTTTTGGGGGATGACTCATATCCAAACCATAACACTACCCTTTGCTGCTTATTACTATCATTGCTGGAATTTGATTAGAGTTGCAAGATACAACTTCAAAAAGTTAGAAGCAACTGTACTATTCTGTCTTCTCAGGTCCACCAACAAGAGTTTATTGAATTCCCTTTTGTGTAGTGTTTCCAGAAGGGATGAAAAGAAACAAAAATATTGTCAATGCTCCAAGGAATTTGAAATTCTGCTCTAGTAATGACTACTCAAATATGGTATACTGTCTTTAACAAGTAATAGTGACACATTAATTTTCTTTAGTTTAACTTCTAACTCAGGAATCTGTTTTGAACCTATTTAGAGAAAATAGAACATTATTAGTTAATATAATGAGTTGAAAAGTTTTAATTAGGTCTCATAGATGACTGAAACCAGCATTATAAACATCCTACTACAATCTCTCAATCTCTCTCAATTTCTCCCCATCCCCTCATTTCTATTCTTTCTGTATGACATTTGTGTTCTCTAACATTGATCACTTCAATATAGCTACTTGGGACTACAAGTTCCCAAGTTCACATTTCTTAGATTTTAAAATGAGATATGGACTAAGAATTATCTCTATTTTTCTTGTCCCAAGTTAAGAACTATGCAAAACAAACTAACAAACAAAACATCAAGAAGAATGCATTTGGCCAAGCAAGGGAGTACAATACTATGACCTGCTTGTTGCTGGTCAGGTACTTACCTGCTCACTTAATGATGGCCAAGTGACAGACAATTTGATCAGAAGAGGCCAGTTGCAATTGAGCTATGAGGTTGAGTAGGAGGCAAGGAAGAAGCTTGTATCAGAAGAGAAGTCCTACCC
This sequence comes from Marmota monax, assembly GCF_021218885.2. Classification (NCBI taxonomy): domain Eukaryota; kingdom Metazoa; phylum Chordata; class Mammalia; order Rodentia; family Sciuridae; genus Marmota; species Marmota monax. Next base: position 24,992,935 of record NW_026692781.1, read on the forward strand.
TGAGAACATAGCTATAAACAAGAACAAGTTTTTTTTCAGAGAAAACAAAATATTAGCTCCAGCTCCTAAATAGGTAAGCCATTACCAAAAATAACTGCAGATTGGTTGGAATCCAGCTGGATCACAGTACAAAGTTGGAATACAACAGAAGCACAGGGATGGGGGAGTACATGTGTGAAATGTGTTGAAGGCAGGGAGTGGGTGACTGTGGAGGGAACACTGATACAAATCCAATCAAGCAAGGTCACTTCCTCTGGAGATGCTATTATTTTTATTCCCTCTTCACTTTTCTGCTTCAGAGCACATTTCCAGTCTATAGAGGTTTCTATGTGGTTACACTTTTCCTTTGTCATAAATGATATGACTCCTGCAAATAAATAAATAAATAAATAAATAAATAAATAAATCACTATTCCTTTGTCATAAATGATGTGACTCCTGCAAATAAATAAATAAATAAATAAATAAATAAATAAATCACTACACTTGTTTTCTGAAGAAACCCGAATTTGTATGACCTAGGAAGATACCATTGACCTAAAATAAAAGTGTAGTGCAGAGTTATGGCCTAATGGAAGAATACCCAACCTAAAACAACTGTGCCAAAGTAGAAGGTGGCTTAAAGTCATTGCTGGCATCAGGTAGAAAGCAGTGTTCAGCTGGTAATTCTAGTGCAAGCAGAGAATGCAGACCTGATACACACTGCCTCTCCATCGGGGAATGTTACTTCCCCAGAAATAATCATTTTTCTCTCCCTAGTTACCAAGGGAACTTCACTATCAGGTAAAAAAAAAAATTTGCACATTTTGATTAAGTTTAAAATATACACTTAAAAACAAGTCATTAGTATTGCTTTTATTTTTTACTGAATTTGATATTTTCTAAGAAAGCTGACTTCTGTCTTATAGAAAATATATTAACATAAATTTTTACTTATGTTTTATATAAAATTAAAATATGTAAAACCGTAAGTACATATTCCAATGAGATAAGTGTAGAATCTTCAATGGAAAATGCTTCAAACTGATTATTATTATAATTATTTTAAATCTATTTTTAGTTGTAGATGGATACCATGTCCCTATTTATCCATTTCCATATGGTGCTGAGGATCAGACCCAATGCCTCACATGTGCTAGGCAAGCACTTCACCACTGTGCCACAATTCCAGCCCCCAAACTGATTATTTTTTATATACAATGGGGGGGGGTGGCGAAGGGGGTTAGCAAGGATGATGGAATGTGATGGACATCATTATCCAAAGTACATGTATGAAGACATGAATTGGTGTCAACAGACTTTATATATAACCAGAGATATAAAAAATTGTGCTGTATATGTGTAATAAGAATTGTAATGCATTCTGCTGTCATTTATGTTTTAAAACATCAATAAAAAAGAAATTGTTTTCTCAATTCAAATAAATGGGTGTTTCTACTCTTTGATTTTATGGCAATTCCTTCCTCTTCCTCAGAAGCATCCATACATTCTCTTTTGTTTTCTTCCTTGACTATTTTTGTTTCAACTAAAGCCCCAATGAAGCCACTATTAAAACCAGAAATTAGTTTTGGTAAGCACAAAATGTGGTTTCTTTGGTGTCTCAGAGAACAAGTGGGAACCCTCAACTGAGGGGTGATGTGAAATCAATGCAACCTTATAGACCTTATAATTAGCACTTAGGCAAACTTTGGCTTTGGTCCTGTCCTGTAATAAATTTGGGTTTCACTATCATTCATGCACTTGGGGGATAGTGGATCTTGAAATGTGAAAATATCCAACAAGGCTTTACATTGAAATAGTTTCCACTAAAATGCCTTCATGTCCTCATACTTTTCTCTCTTTGAGGTGTGAAATTTATTCCTATTGCTCTCTATTTGATAAATTGAGACTTTTTATTACAACACAAAAAGAAGAGTAAACAAAAAATTATTTCCAAAGAAATTACTTTAGTCCATAATTATTACTAAGAGGGTCATTATAAAGATCCAGTTTGTGAGCTGATATCTGGGGATATCACTGAGTAAGACTCTGGAAATCCAACCATTTCAATCTGTACGTGGAATGATTAATGACTTGTTATTTTCTGAATTATATGGAAACAAGTAAAGCTATGAAAATAGCACCAAATCTATTTCAAAATATTCAAATTAAGCCTTATTAATAATGTTTGTGCATTTTGTCATAATAAAACTGTTTATACAAATATATCAAATATGCCTTTCCCCATAAGTAGCATATACCAGTTATTTTATTAAATATTTATAGTAATTCTATGAAGTGGTGTTAGCCCTTTCTAGAAATAACAAAATTGAGATATGCTTAAACTTTCTAAACTTCATACATAAATAAATGTTGAACCCAAGATTTTTAACCTGAGTGCTTAACCAAACAGCCACATTTTCATCCGATCTGTTATGTAGCTTCTCAGCACTGACATTTTAGCTGCAAATTAGAAAAAGAATTTTAATTTTGTAAACAAACTTGCAGCTTTTGAATGCAGCCAAATATATTTTACATTAAATTCAGAAAAAGACAGAACTTACATATTTCTTGAGAACCCCAAAAGAAAAAGTGTCAGAATTATGGAAGAGAATATTGGACCACCAATGATGGAAATTTAACAAAATAGGCATCAACAAGCCGAGTTTTGCTTCACTCACTAAACACCAAAACAAGATAATTAAAATTTTATTAAAAATATGGATCAGGAATCAACACTCAGCTACATTGTTAAGAAAAGAGATTCTTGCTCCTTCTGGTTTTCCTAGAGAATATATTTCTCTAGTATTAATGCATTTAGGTCAATTAAAAATTCTTATACTGGTCCAACAATAATTGTTGTTTGCACACACAGAAATTAGAAACTATTAATACAATAAGGTTTGTATGAAATAACAGTGCAAGAAAAATTTCCACTATAATATAAACAGGGGAGATGTAATTTTAGTTGTCAAGATAAAAGGAAGCCTGCATAGAGAAGGTAAATTTGAAGGATGGAAGGATTACAAAAGGCAGAAAGAGAGGTAAAAATTACATTAAAAAGTTTTCAGCATGTATTAATCCATTTATTAAAAAGAATGGGACACATAGAAGAAAGAGATTCTCCAAGTTCTACCACATCCAAAAGCCAAGAGCTCCAAAAAAATCCAGCAATCTGAAGAGTTTCATTCTTACTTTCTGATCATTTAAAATACGGCAAGGATCAATAGTAAGTGTTTAATATATGTTTTCTTATTAAATTATTGCAATGACCTTCTAAGTTAAACATAAATCAATCAACTTCAATCTCTCTCTCTCTCTCTCTCTCTCTCTCTCTCTCTCTCTCTCTCTCTCTCTCTCTCGGCAAAAGCCCACAAATCTGCAGATTAACTGGTCTAGGGTTGAGTCATTGATGAGTGTTGTATCTAATATTTGACCCACAGAATATCAGATTCCAAATCCCATGCTCTTCTGCCATCTCAATTTTCCAAAGCCTATTTCTTCAGAACACTATTCTCAATAGATACTACATGAAAAACAAGACATTTCATGAAAAAAGAAAATCACTTGGGAAACGTTTCACTCCACATCCACACCCTGGCTATTTTTAATTCACCTTAGAATCCTAAAAATTCTGAGAATTATAGAAAAGGAATGTGATTAAATTTGCTTATCAGATCATTTCCCAAATGCATTTGACCTTAGAGACTTTTTTGTGGTGGTGGTTGTTGTTAAAATATAACACCTATTAGTATCCTGAAATTAGAGTTCTTGGGGACATCCTGTGGGAAACATTGCCTTATTGGAAACAAGCATGAGAGTGCATGTGTGGTGCTATTATATATGTGGAGATAAAAATCAAAGAGTAAATCAGTCCCACATCACAGAATGCTTAAACCAAAAAGCTGAGGAGAATGAACTTAATTCTGCAGGCAAATTGGAAAGAATCCTAGAAGGATTTTGGACAAGAAAGTGATGTGGTAATATAGTGTTCAGAATACCTCCATGCTTCTTGAAAATTTAATAATAATTATAGATACTTCAGTAATGATTTTTCAGACATAACCTCTGCTAATATTTAGTTCTTCCATCTTCACAAAACAAAATTTGCACCTCTTGAGTAGAGTGAATGCCAAATTTTACTAGAATAATGGTTTTACTGCTTTTGGTCTACCATCATCCATCTTACAAAATCTTTACTTTAGTAGATTTATTATTTACCATGATAAAAAAACTATTGAATAATAATATCCCAGATAACTTTAGTAGAAATAGCGCTATGAAATTAATGGTTAAAATATTTTCACACTTCACATGGCATTTGAAGTTTTTTTCCTGTGAATTGTTTTTATCAATAAATAATGTTTTAAATGGAAAATTAATAGCTATTTGTATTATACCTGCCTGTAAACCAGTAATGAAAAGAGATTGCTTGCAGCCCACTTTTCTAAAGGACTAGATTGTTAAAATTTCATATGAGCTCATTAGCATTTGTTGTTGACATGGGACAATGTAATATTTCTCAAAAGTGTGGTTATTGGAGGACTTTCTCATAATTGCTTGGGGTACTGGTTATACATACAGATTAAGGCGTTTCATTACAGGTTGACCAAAATGATTTCTGGGGGTGGAAGGCATGAAATTTAGCAAGATTATAGGAGATACAGCTGCTCACATATGTTTAAAAAATCTTGGCTATTAGTCAGCTTTTCATTGCCATTTACAAAATACCTGACAAGAACAATTTCGAGGAGGAAAGTTTTTTTTGGGCTCACAGTTTCAGAGGTTCAGTTCATGGTTGGGTGACTCCATTGCTCTGGTCCTGAGGGGAGAAACAACTTCATGGCAGAGGGGCATGCTGGAGGAAAGTTGCTTGGCTCATGACAATGGGGAAAGTGGAGAGAGAGAGTGGAAGGAGTCAGATAATCCCATCCAGTGCACACCTTAGTGACCTACTTCCTCCAACTAAGTCCTACCTCCAAGTAGAGTATATTCTTATGACTAAGCAACTGAGTCTCAGTTAATCACAGCAGCTGAGCTTCAACCAATAACTGGCTGCCCGTAGGCCATGTCCATGAGCAGCATGCTTACTGCAGCAAATCTGGTCGTTTCTGTGTCACTTCCTTTTCTCTAGGTGTAAGTATAACCTATACACATGGTGGGGTATAACATTCTTACCCATTTTTGTCCTGAAATGTGGCCTGGCTCTAGAAACTTTTTCTTGCTCAAGTAAACTTTGTTCAACTTAAGTGGTCTCGGTCTTGGATTTTTTATTTTTTTTAATAACATGAATAGTTTTTCTATTTTCTCCTTGAATTGTGAGACTGGGTTTAGCAGCAACATAACTACAATAAAAGTTCCTGAAAATAGAGCTTAATTAAAAAATTTAAAAAATCATTTGTTTTTTTAGCCTTCAGAAAAATATTATTTAAGTTGGAAGATTTCTGATTCATCTCTGCCCACACATCTGAGTGATCCCACTTGCTAGACTAGTATCCTCAGATATACCCATCTTGGGGAAGGGCACAGTGCAGTGAGTCCTCCCCAAAACTTCTTTCCATTGCCCTAGTGGGGACTGGAATGATGTTTTTAAACTTTATATAAAATTGGATTAATGAGAACTTGGAATATTATTTCATTTTCTCCCAGGTTTTAGTCTTCCTAGGAACAAACTGTCCTAACGTTTTCTAAAAGTGAAAAATCAATGTGGAAATAAGTATCTTCCCTAAAATATCTCTACAAGAAAGAACAAAGAAAAAGACATAAGCCATTTTTATTTTATTCTTTGAATGTTTTACACATATTAAGAGAAGTGAAAGGCATTCCAAAGAAATCTATCCCATCATAATAAAAATGTAATTTGTTATAATGCCAAATAACAGAAGCAGTAATATGATAGTACTGAAGGAAACGTGATAGAAAATTAGAGGCATTAGGCTTAACCCAATTAAGATGGCATCCATTTAATGACCTCCGGAGAAAGTTAATTTTTGTTTTAAATACCTCTCTCTCTCTCTCTCTCTCTCTCTCTCTCTCTCTTCCTGGAAATATCTTTTTATGTCTACCTTAAATATAGTGTGATTTAAATTCATTTCCTTTTTGTGATGCCCAATGGACTAAAACGTATGGACTTCTTTCCTTAGAGAGGGATAAGTCATCATTTGTTTAAAGATCGATAAATATGCAGCATCTCAGATTTCTCCAGGCTAATGACTGTATTTAATGTTTCCTTAGAGGTCTCCATTATTGTTGTCATTCTACCCTGAACTCTGTCTAAATTCTCTGCCTTCCTTTTAAGTTGATGAGCCTCACAGTCATTTTCATAGACTGTGCCTCTATATGCCAAGTGCATGGCACACGGCACTCAGCAAGCAGGCTCGGCTGCCATGTGTGCCCGGCCATTATGCATAATCTGCCCTGTGCCTGTTGTTCTGCATTCTCTCAAAGCACTACACTGGAGTGGAGTCAAGTATGAACAGAAATGCCAAGCATCTGACTCCACTTCAGCGATATTTGTAGATCTGTAGGTAAAAGCAGTCTTTTGAGTATTTACCTTTCACACTTGATTTTTTTTTCCTCTTTATTTTCTGCCCTCTTGAAAGGTAAATTGCTGAGATCTGGCTGTATATGACTTGGTTGCTGTATTATAAAGTTTCCCCCTGTGTTGTTCCTTTGAAAGCCTTAGCAAATAGATTAGAATACCAGATTTGCTGCATTTTCCTTGCTTATTGCTGTTTTCTTTGCCAAGCTTTGAGAAAACGATGCAACATTTTGTAAGAATGCGTGCATTTTACTCTTATGTACTACTTCTGACTTTTATGACTCTATTTATTTTTCTTCAAATTATTATTTCATAGTTATCCTACTGCTTCCCTACAGTTTCAAGAGCAAATATCTCCTTTACTTTCTTATTGTTGTACAAAAAAAAAAAAAAAAAAAATTGAAGGCATGACTAGCTTGGAGCGAGTGAACATTAACTGGACTCTATTTCATCTAGACTGGGAAAGATTTGACTTTAGAGAATTAGGTACAGACACAGTACAGAAGATTTGTAAATGGGCACAAGAAAGATTTTTCTAAAATATTTCCTTGTATTTTTGTTTCTTTCTTCCCTCCATTTCTCTCTGGAATAAAAGAGATTTATCTCTTTGACAAATCAGTTGTTTATCTGACAGCCCTCCCCAGATGCTTGCCCCTCTGCCAGGCAGGACCTTGACCGTTAAGGTCCATTCCTCCCCACCTTTCAGGTCTTAATCTGGTGGTCTCTTATCTTGGCTTCAGGCCTACATCTTAAGCCATGCCAGGGCATCCTGCTTAAGAAAATAAGAAAAAAAGTATCTACAGAATATCTAAGGTTATTTCTGATGTTTTTCATATTTGCAAATGAAACACTTAATTGTGATGTGTTGAAAACCTTACGCTTGAAGATCATTGGCTCACACTAAAAAAATACTGCTCTAAAAATTAATCTGTGAAACATGTATTCTCAAGGCATATATATTTGACAATAAGAGTTTGACATATTTTAATTTCATAATTTCTCAAGTAATTTTCACTTTGGGGCTCTGGAATGCTGATAATTTGCACCTATTTTAGTATCATTGTTATAATTCATTATTCTTGTTAATCTATTATATTCTAAATTAAGTTTAGGCTTACTAGTTTTCTCAGCATCAACACAATGTATATGTTTACATTTTTACATTTTTGAGAATTTCATCATTTTCCCCCAAATAAATATTGAATTATAATCAAAACACTAAATCCCCAAATTTGTTTCTAAAACAAATAAACATTTTACCATAAAATTTTAGATGGATAATCATTCCTTTTTCATCTAATGTCCTTATTAATCATTTTTCTCTTCTATAATAACAATCATTAAAGGTGAATATTAGACTGCTATGAATAACAATATGTACAGTTGTGACTAGAATTAACCTACTTAATAAATAATATTTACATGGAGTTCATGCTGATAAAACTTCCATTGCATGTTTTTCTATTGTACTAAATGCATTATTTAACAGCCACAAGTGTTGATTCTTAGAAAAGAGACTTTATTGTATTTCTAAAAGTAGAAAGGGTCTACGTTTAGCAAACGCACATTATCCATAAAAAATATGAAATGATTTTTCAATATGCTGGAGAGAATATTGGGAAATGTTTACTTTATGAAGATATTTATTTTATAACTGATTATCAGTTATAAAATGGTCCATGTGACCATGAACAGACACTCTGCAGAATTGCTTCTTATATAAATGGTAACAAAACTCATGCATACTATTTAATTAAATGTGAAATTGTAATGGATATTCACTCTATATAGTATGTTTTAAAGAATCTATCATGTATGGAGAAACAGCAATAAGACAGCACTTATAAGACAGTTTTTGGTTCTAGACCTAAACCAAGACTACTACTATCACTACTATTGTCTACTTGGCAAAGGATATTAGCAGATAACTACACTGTATTGCAATTGTAATGGGTACTGTAAAGGAAAGACCAAAATAACTCCAAGAGAAATTCTTTCTAGAGTCTGACTTATCTCAGGGATAAATAAAGCCATAATCAATGGAATTGAACTTAAATTGGGGCTAAAAAAGGAAATGGAGAAACTTCAGATAAGTCTTCATCAGAAGAAAGAACTAAAGATTCTGGAATCCAAAGCAGCTTAATGATTCAGAAATGATGAAATTTGGTGAAGTCATGAGAAGCTCTTAAATTTAACTTTTCAATATATCACCTCTTTGTGAACCTACTAAGACAAAATAAGATCATCTTTTTCTTCCTCTTCTTTTTTTTTCTTTTAATGCTTAATAATTGACTGTTTTGAATGACATAGAAGAATAATTGCTGAACTGAAGTGTGGAGATTTTAGGTAAGTAAGGCTAACCTAACTAAGCATAAAACTTAAACCTTGCTATATTCTAATTCAACAAAAAGTTATTGCACACTATTGTGTTAATAAGATTACCAGCCTAGAGCCATCAGGAATTACAGAAATATTGGTTTGTGGTCCTATGACATATTTTGAAATTTTCTACTGTTTGTAATTAGTAGTCAGAGTACATTGGTCCTTTGTGCTCCATTTCTTGGCAAATCAATTGAGATATTTCCAGTTGGAAGTAAAAACAATTCTTATTAAACCTACATATTTGTTTCCTCTTTTTCAATCCTCTAAAGAATTTTAATTTAAATATGTCAAATTTCTTATACAGAAGACTATTTAATTTACTGTTTTGTTCCAGGAAAATAAATCAACTCACTCCAGAGACCCTACAACTGAACAATATATTTGATATTTTTGGTTAAGTATGAACAGATATGGAATTTTACTTATTAATTTGAACCAAGAGCTTTAGGAAAAGGGACTTAAAAATGTTTATTGCAATTATTATATATTAAATTTGTAAGTTAAGCTGCCATTTCTAGCTTAACTTTTTCTATGCTAATGATCTATAGCATGGCTTATAAAATATTGAATTATTAGAAAAAGTAGCAGGTGTAATATAACCATCCAAACCAAGTCATCCAAACCAAGTTGTTTTAGTTTGTATAAATTTTTTTTTTTTTTTTTTTTTTTTTGGTACTGGGAAATGAACCCAAAGGTGCTTAACCACTGAGCCACATTTCTAGCCCTTTTCATTTTTTTTTTTTTTTATTTTGAGAAAGGGCCTCACTAGGTTTTCTACAGCTTCACTAATTTGTTGAGGCTGTTTTCAAACTTTCAGTCCTCCTGCCTCAACCTCCCAAGCCACTAGAATTACAGATGTTACACCGCCAATGCTCCTGGAAAGTTTGTATAATTTTAATACAATTGTAAATCCTGATTACATACTCCATATGTTTTGTGAAGGCACGTAGTACTAAAAGAACTTTTATATAGTTGAGTTTAAGATTTAAACATCAAATATATACAGATGAAAAGTCTACAAAGTCAAACATCATTTTAATGAACTGGCAACAGTGTAACAAATAGATGTACTAACATTTCTTCTTTTAAATCAGTAATGCCAGTACAAATAGAAGTAGACTCTAATTGAAATACATTTTCATGTATTCAACTTGTTCTAAGCACAGGCTCTTTGAAATTGCCTTCTTAGCCAAGAATAGGCAAACATGATAATGAAATACTTCCATTGACATTTGAAAATTTGGTATTATTGACCTACACTGATTGTTTGATTGCCTAAGCTATGCAGATATTCAGAATTTGGGGGGAGCAAAACTGTAAATCTGTATGAGTTTTTGTTCTATCATGACTCTTTTTGGTAGAATGTCATGCATTCGTTTTCTTATAACACTTTCTTATCTCATTGTATCCTGTTATTTCATTTCCTTGGCTCTCTTTTCACCAATCTGGCTCTCAGTTTCTTTAGCAATTTAAAATCTTCCCCAACTGAACAAAGAACTTTCCTCATTCTCTGCCTTTTCATTGTTCATACTGAACACTGTAAGCAGTTTATTTGTATTATCTGAAGAGTTTAGTCTAATAACTAAAAGATAAAAATGCTGAATGTAACACAGCACAAAATTCTTCAATTATAACCACCAACATAAATAATGTTTTCATACTTTTGTTGCACCTCAACCTTAAACTTATTATTGGATATTTTTATTCTGATCAGACTTCTTAAATATTTAAGCATTATATAATCATATTTTCCAGTTGTTTTTATTGACAATTCCTTAATAATTTAAATTTTTCTTATGCTTCCAAAGTGAATAAAATGTATTTGATATTTTCAAGAATTACAGAGAATTACAAGAATTACATATGTCAAACTACATGTCTTGGTTTGCTTAAAATTTAATAAGTATTCATGCCACAAGTATTATTCGAGAAAAATCATAAATCATTTTTTTTTGTTTTTTTGAGTGTCTGAAACTTTTATTATTAATGATTCCCAAACTATATTCATGATTGTCAACTTCTTTATTCACCTTTTCAACAATATTTTCATATTAGAGTCCTAAATGGACTAGAAGATAAATCAGTTATATTCTTTTGGTACATATACTCTCAAATCATATGTTCTAAAAGAGAGTAATTATGGTCTCTGGAGTAGGGAAGGATTGGGAAGAAGAGTGAGAGACCACCAGGGAAAAGACTGTCACTCTCTGAGCCTTAGATCAACATTGAAAAGAGATAGCTTGTGCTCCAATTTTGCTTGAGAATGGCAATGAAAAAAGGCACTTTATTGCTCTTATGGACTTGCTCTATGTACCTCCCACTCTTCCCCTTTGAGAGCACCTCACACGTTCAACCCTGAACATTCTTCAGTCTCCCATGTTTCTTTATTTTTCTCCATTTCCTGTAAATGTTGATTTGGAATTTTCTTTCCAATAAGTGATACGAATGTGTGGGAAAAATCTTGGCACAAATGATAGAAACTTACTTCATATTAAACAGAGAAATTACTTTTACATATAACCAGATTTAAATCAATAGTTAGTTCTCTGTTTGGAATAACCACTAACTTTCTGACATAGTATTAGTACTATGCACTTGTTTTTTCTTGAAAACTAACTACATGGAGATTTATTTTCCCCTAACTTTTGTCATCTTTTTAATTTATAGATCAACATACTCTTAAGATGGGGTATTCGCCTTGATTTTTAGCTTCTTCATATCAAGTTTCCTAAAGTCAGACTTGACTTTTTCATATTGATGCATTAAAAGCATATAGGTCAAAATTAATTAATAAAAGATCATTATTCTTTTATTCTATTCCTGAAATCCCAATGCTCACTTTATATCTTGGAATTAAATCTAATAATCTTTTGTGAAAATAAAACTCAAAGTAGTTATTTCTACTCATGTTGCATTGAAAAAATCTTGTTTTTTATATTTTTTTGGCATAGTAACAATAAAAATAAAATAAGTTTGAAGTATTAAATGTACTATTAATAATTAAAATTAGAAAAACATTAAAAATATCATACCACAACTAATTATAACTGCATACAGAATTTTTGAAAAAAAAACATACAAGAAGCTAGTGAGAGTGTTATTCTCTAGAGAAAGGGACTTGGAACCTCAGTTAGTAGGAAATTTATAATTGTGTACTTTCATTTAAGTGGTTTGCTATTATAATAAAACAAGTAACCATTTTCATTTTTATATATTGAAAATGGATGGACTCATCAAATGCTGAAAAGCATAGTTAAAATATTTATTAAAGAATTGTCATTTGTAAAGTAATATGATTTCATATATATCACATTTATTTAAAAGTCTAAATCATTACATATTATCTTAGAAAATATGCTAATTTCATTGATTGCATAGATGTGTTTCTAATATTGATTATGCTTTTCACTATTACTCTTGCTCATGAGAGTCTGGTCTCATTACCAGCTGCCTCATTCCCTGCAGAGATAGTACATGCTAGAAATATTGTAAGACACCACAAAGACTAATGGAGGCTAAAAGCCTCACTTCTGTTTGAAAGGATAACCTTGTCCCTATCTTTTAGAAAATGGATAGACTCATCCCTCTGAAACAAAGAGCCTGAGACTACACTGAATAAGCCTCACTAGGACACCTTCTCTCTACTTTGCTAGACCAAACCTACCCAGATTTGCTAGGACAGAGTGTCATTTTTCCAAGCCAGAGTGACTCTAATGTCCTTTGGAGATGAAATTCCTGGCTGAGAATCTAAATAAAATGATCATATGTCAAACTACAAAGATTTCAAAAATAGCTTATGTTGGGAAGAAAATGGGAATAGCCAGTGGTATTCTCATAATGTTAATTTGATTGCATGTTGGCCTGCTTACAGCCAGATGTCCTCCTTTGCTATTGAGCACATTGAGAAATTAAGATGCCATGCATTTCGCTAATTGCTCCCTTGAAATGAAAACTTCTGTGCCTTTCTCACAGCCATAATCGAAGACAAATACTACATATCTATGATAGTTCCGTCATCTTTAACAGCAAATATCAAGAGATATCAGTATTAATAGTTCAATGATGGGTATTTTTGTCTGGAAAGTGTCAGCTGTCCGTAGAAAATATAATTATGAAACCATCAGCTACAGTTTCTCAGTAGTAATACCTATTAAAAAATAACTTTTTTAAAGTCAGAAGGAGATGTAATAGATGGGAAAAGAAATGTACGCCAAGCTGAATGGTTTTGGCTGAAGAAGAAAGGTGTTAAAATGTAGAGAGTTCAATGTATATCCAGCAGAAATTTTACTTCAAATTAATTTCAAAATACTTAGTCAGTGGCCTACAAACAAAGCTAGCTGTCTTAAATGTGGTATTTTACCTTGGTCACTTTAAGTTGAAATGAAACATTTAATATTTTAGCTTTATTTTTTACTTTTAGAGGTCTTAACTGGAAACATTGTACATTTTGGTTACAAACTAATTCCTGCCATGTATAATTGAAAACATTAAAGTGTTTAATAATAAAAATCTAAGATTATTTGGAATTACAGAAATACTGAGTATGCTCATTATACTTATCTTTGTCAAAAATAGCTGATTTATAGTTTTTAAATTCTATTTTATTAATATTATGATGTATGGTGATGTAGATGAACTATTCCACTTGCTGTAACTATTCACTTTATAATTTGCTTTGTTCTACTGTATGTTTTATGCTAGACAATTTGAGGAAGACCAAGAGAAAAAGTAAGCATTGTGAGTAAATTCAAAACAGAATAGGAAGTATTATTTTCTCACTGTAGGAAATCGGAGTATCCAACATAAAATATATTTAGAAATAGAAAGTATGAATCAATAAAATCATAAAATTTTGAGTATCTGGTTTTAAGAACTTTGAGAAAGTAGAGCATATCTGGAGCAGAGCCATCAAGATGATAAGGTGAAAATCATGTTACCTGATAAATAATTGAACAAAATGAACACATGTTGTCTGGAAAATGATTAGATAGAGAATTCTATTATTTTACAAATGAATAAATATAAATATATAACAAATTACATACAAACAAAAATACATATGTACATGTAGACCTCTATATAAGTATTTCAAAACAGTATTTTTATTTTTAATTGATAGATAATTGTCTATATTTATGGAGAACAAAATGATATATTAGTACACTTACATAATGTGTAGTAATCAGCATCACCTTGAGTAGTTATCATTTCTCTGTCTTGAGAGCATTCAGAATCCTCTAGTAGCTGTTTTGCAATATACAATTAAATATTGTCAACCACCATGGCTGTGATAAGGAACATTAGCTGTTATTCTTCCTCCTACACCCCTGGGCCCATTAGTCATGCCCCCTCCATCACCTCCATCCTCCCAGCCCCAGTGCCTTTCCCACCCTTTATTAACATGATCCCACTCTACTTCTGAGATTGACTGTTTTAGCTTCCACCTATGTATGCGAAAAGGAAGTATCTGGATGATATCCATGGTTCAAGTTCTCAAATTTAATGCTCATCCTTTTTTTTTTTTGCTGTCAAAAAACAAAAACAAATAAACAAACAAAAGTCTTTCTAAAATGCAAAATGAGATGTCCTTCTCTCTGTAGAAAACTTTAGTGATCCCTATCATCTGGTAGATAATGTCCAAACTCTGAACCACATTTCAGCCCTTCACAATCCTATAGGTAATGTATTTCAGATGCCATCTTTCGTCCTTCCAATCACTTTATTTATCTTGCATGCATGTTCTGAAAACTGTACTATTTAGATTATCACACACACTCGCACTTCTCATCATTTGCTCTTTCTTATACTTACTTGGTCTACACTGTCTCCTGTATTGTTTGATGATGTGGCAAAAATTATTTGGGATCTAGCTCATATATTGTTTTCTTTTTCCTGAAATATTTTTTGACTTTTCAAAGAAGAGGTAATCTTTTTCTGCTTTCTATGATCTGATACCATTGCAACACATAGCACACCATTATATAGTTATTTGCTTATTGGATCATTTCTACAAGGAGAAAGAGACTTCTCTGAGAACTGACACACACAGTTCATTTTGATAACTGCAGTGATAATGCAGTATCTGGAAAATAGTTGATGCTAAATCAATATCTTTTTTAAGTGTAAAACATGAAAATGTTTGTGCAAGAAGTAGATTTTGGTTTGTCAAAGATACTAAGAGGGATTGGCTCTATAGCCATGAAACTATATGGAATATAGTTTCCATATAGTTTGGAATATTCCATTCTTGGAATATTCCAAGAATGCCAAAGATGCTAAGGACTAAGATTTTATTATTGTAAATCTCTCTCTCTCTCTCTCTCTCTCTCTCTCTCTCACACACACACACACACACACACACACACGCCTAACCATATCAATAATGGCAGTCTCTTTAGAGAAAATCATTATAATCAACAATTTTCTTGAAGTAAACTATTTTGAAGACAGCACACATTGGGAATTTTCGTATATTACTGCTTTCTGTAATCTGAAGTGAAAATCATTGAGTAAGAATATAAATATGTTGTGTGAAATGTAGATTTTTCACTGGACAGTCATGCCTAACTGGTGTGGTAAAACTGAAAGTTTCAAGAATTACAACAATTTCCTTACCAGTGAATGGTATTCAATTTTTTACTTTATAAATATACATTATTAAATATGAAAAACCATAGAGTATTGTTCAGAAAGATAGGACTTGTATTGGAATCTTATAAAAAGCAAAATGTATTCATCATTCCTACTGAAAGATAACTAACTAGAAACAAAAAAGACTCAGATATGTACACCATCACTTTGAAACATAAGGGAGAACATACTACATTCTTTTTTAATTTCAATTCTGATCAGATGAAAGCAACTTATATGAAGATAAAGACAAAGATATAAAAATAACAAAGAGATCTGCATAAAAGTGGAAGGTTAGGTATTTAAGATTCAGATAAAATTCAAACTTTGATTTCATTATAGAAATCTTAATGTTAATACGGCCAAATGTGAAATATACTGTGATTTTGTCATTCTCTAGTTTAAAAGAAAGATATAAATTACCAGAATTTAAAATAACAACATTATCCACAACAATGAATCAGTGCATTTTAGCTTTGCTTGGGATAGGAAAATATATAACCTTCTGTGAGGTTGAGAATGCTGCCCTAGCAACCTAAGGGTGTTATTCCTATTATGCATAATAAATTTTTCTTTATCTAAAGAACAAATAAACATCAGAGGAAGAGGTGTACAGCTGGAGGTGGACAGTGGCAGGCTAACTCATCAATTAGTTCTTTTCAACTTATTTCCCAGATGTTTGTTTGTCCTGCTCCCTGCTATCTTGGGGAGAGTTTGCCATTGTCTGTCAATGAGTCATATACTGTCCTCTCAAATTTGGAGAAAACACAAGGCTATGGTTGGGTATAATGTGAGTCACTGAGTCACAATGGAAAGCTCAAAGATGATGCATCCAGAGATACTTTGCATTTTAAAGAAAATTGATTGCTTCTCTTTTGTTTTGGTTGTTTCCTGACAACATCCTCCAAATATCCAGGGTTTTACTTCATCATCTAAGAACTCAACCATCAAAAAGAGGTATCCTATTCAAAATGATAAATATATTTTAAATACAAATATCTTTTTTCTTCCTGGCATCTTATTCACCTCTCACTGCTAACCTCCATTTTTTACTGTGAATGCTGAATCTTTTCCTATCCTCAAGGTGCAATATATTACATCTGAGAAGACCTACAATGGACAGCTTTTACTGGTTCTATATATTTGTGGCAGATGGAATCAGTCCCTCTCACTCCATTGGGTCATCTGTACTAGAATTCCTAACAGCCCTCATCACACTATGGCATCATGAGAACTGCACTTTAACCTTATGTCCACCAAAGCAAAGCCAAGACAGATCATCTTTGGAGGTATGCGCTACATTAAAACACAGACCGTTTAAACATTCCATTTCAAAATTGGAATGTTTAGAAGCAGACTATATATGAATAGTTCATGCCACATTAATGTGTATGAGGGGAACAACTAAATATTGTAAATATTATGATACATTAGATTTTATGACAGAGAAATCCATTTCGTTTAAAGTAACTTTTTTTTTAAAGAGAAGATATTTGGATGTTCAAAAATGCATACAAACTTACTGAAGTTTTAAGTTAGTTAAAAAACTATTAATAGAGTGGAATAGACGGGTCGGGTCATGTGGTGGTTCCATTTTCAATCTTTTGAGGAATTTCCATAGCGATTGTATTTTGGAAACAGCCTGCATATACTTCAACAGATGACTGGATGAATAAAATATGGTATATATGCACAATGGAGTTCTACTCAGCCATAAGATGAATGAAATTATGGCATGTGCTGGTAAATGAATGGGCCTTGAGAACATCACAATAAGTGAAATAAGTCAAATGCAGAAAGTCAAAGGTAAAATGTTGTCTCTCATCTGTGGAAGACAGAAAGTCATAAGAAATAAAAAGGGGGATCATATGAATATAGAAGGAGAACAGTAGAGTAGAGGAAGGGGTCCAAAGGGACAGAGGAGGAGAGAGAAAGGGGAAGAACTGTCACCTGAAATTGACCAAATTATGCTATGTACATGTATCAATATATCACAATGGATTCCACTTTCATATATATCTATATTCACCAATTAAAAAACAATAAATAGAAGGAAGACCAGTATATTAGAAGAAGGGGATGGGGGAAAGAAGGGAAAGAAGAAGTACTGGGGATTGAAATGGAGCAAATCTTGTTTTAGGCATTCATGAATATGTCACAATGAACCCCACTATTAGGTATAACTAGAGAGAGAGAGAGAGAGAGAGAGAGAGAGAGAGAGCGCACCTAGTGTGGCTGCAGACTTATAACCTACTTCCAGAAGTAGAATACCATTCCTTAAATGTTATTGGTCACAAAAGGCTGCCCTAGTGTAGAGTGGGAGTGGACCTACAGTGAGTTTGTGAATACCAAGGGACAGAGGTCTCTGGGGACCCTCTTGGGGGCTGCTTATTCCAGAAATCATGGAACTATAATTGATTTTTACTTCTATTTTTGATCACACACATGAAATAAAGATAAAGATTTATAGACCATGCTGGGGGAGGAGGAGGCCAAAATGAGTTTTTGAAATTAATGTCTAAATTGATCAAGTCCTAGAACTCATATTTGTTAATATTTATTTTTTAGTTGTAATTGGACACAGTAACTTTATTTTATTTTTTATTTATTTTTATGTGGTTCTGATGATCAAACCCAGGGCCTCGCATGTTTACGTGAGCATGCTACCACTGAGCTACAACGCCAGCCCATAGAACTCATATTTATGTGATTTTTTTCTATGTTGTCTTTAGCTCAAAATTGTTTATATTTTTAGAAATGGAGGCATAAAAGATGGTTATTTTCATTTTATGTTATGCTATTCCATTATTCAAAAGAAATAAACACTGAAATAATCACTATAAACAGTCAAAAATGTCAAAACAATACCTTTCAAAAGAATACTAAAAATAGACATGCCTTGGACTTTCATTTAAAGATCTGAGTAGTTGAAAAAAATGGAGAACAGATTTTAGAGCTCTTTTTCTATAATGAATGCATGTAGTATTAAAATACAACCCTCATGATTATTAATATCATCAAGTCGGTAAAATATTTTTGTTTTAGTTATGGGTCAGAATAAAAGCTTGCTTCAGTTTCTATTCAATGTAACAATTCATTGGCCATTTTTCTAGAAATACATATTCTCAAGTGTAATATCCTTGGAATAATAGCCACAGAATAAAATGCTAGGTTTGTAAAACATTTTGAGCTCTGTGGGAAATGAAAGTTCCAAGGAAAGTACAAAGTATTATTAGCTTCATATTCACAATTCATCCTAATTTTCTTCTAGACCCCTTTCCCCTGCTCTAAGGAAAGAAAGTTGAAATAAAGACCAGACAGGGGCCCTAGCTATAAAGTCTAGACTGTGTTCCTGAGACAAAACCTCCTCTGGGCTCTAAGGAACAAGAGGATACTTTATCTGTTGGGCTTCTTATCTTTCAACAACAAAACTTGTCTCTGAGAACTTTAAGTAGAAAATGACATTTGCTAAAAGAAATTGGGCAACTCAAAGGGCTGGCTTGGAAGATAGGCAGACAACAATTCCTGACATGATAAAGAAAAGGAGAATAAGAAAACATTTTCTTCAGTTAACAATAATGTTCTTTACAATCTTTGTCTTATATCTCACAATTAAAGACCATAACCTAATACATGTTAAGAGGGAAAAGTTGCCAGATATTCATTATTCAACATGCACTCAAGAGATCCATATTAAAATTTGGGCTATGCATCAATTTAGGTATTGAGAATAGAGTTGTTAAAACAAAGTACTTGCCCATGTGCAGTTTACATTCTAATAAATCTCATCAGTTAAAAATCTTATTTACATTGTTTGGATCAATTAAAATTTTAATTAAATTCACTTTATTAGATTTATTGTGTCTCCTTATATTCCAGATTATGTGGGGTTGTTGGACATTAGAGACTCCATATCGATCTGTGGATTTCATCAATATAATCCCATAAAAGGAGACATAGTATTATAATGATGCGTGTTCCAAAAAGAGTTTCTAAGCTTTATATCTAAAAAAATCCTTCACAACAGAATGATAAGCAAAATTTTAATTGTAAAATTTGCTAAAACTTGTTTTATGGTATAAAAATAGTTAATCCAATCTTATTTTTAGCTACTACAGAGAAAAGGGTTTCTGTAATAGCAAATGTCAGTCTTCTTTGGGTATATATGTACTCACAGTTTCTCTCTCTCCATATATGTATATATATATATATATATGTGTGTGTGTGTGTGTGTGTGTGTGTGTGTGTGTGTGTGTGCATATATATGCGCATACACACATATATAATCTATAGTTCAATAACTCTACCTTTCTATTAACTAATGGAATTTTCTCTTAAATGAAGGATAGTCCATCCTGAATACTTTTAGTAGATTCTTTGGAGATTATATAAGTACTCTCACACATGTTAAAGATGGAGGCCTAATTCTTTTCCTTAATCTATTATTTGCTTCAACCTGAAATCACTTGGAATGAGTTGATTAAAGCTTTCTGGGAAGCAGGGATCTAGGGGACAGAATGTATCTAAAAGTTCTTGGACTGAGAGAGAAAATTCACTACATTTGACTCATGGTTTTTTTATATTAAACTCAAATAAGGTATTATTTTCTACAATGTCTCATCTATTTTTGAAGGATAATTGTTTAGCAAATCACTAAATTCTGAGACATATGGATGGCTTAGGATGTGAAGGGAGAAATGAGTTACTTTAGCACTGAAAAAGCAAGATGTCACAATTTAAAAAAATGTATCCTTCTAACCTAGAAAAATTAGAAAGCTATTTTGCAATCAAGATATTTCTCAACCTAAGAGCTATATCATGGGAGAAGGGAATTTAAAAACAATTTAAACTTCAGTGTTATGCAATACAAAATAAATTACATATAATCCCACTACAATATCTTCTCACCCTCCTTTATCCCTGCCTTCACTCTTGTTTCTAGGGAAAAAAAATGTTGGCGCTCTTAGCAAAATTTATCCTCTTGTATATCAGAACTCCTTCCCTTGCCTCTACTCAAGGAGGTATCTCCAGAATTTGTTTTCTATCTTGCATTATCACAACACATGTTATAAACTCTCTAATAAAACCTAAAAACCTCTCCTCCTAACTGTAAGCACATTTTTCTGCTCCCCCTTGTTGTACAACTTATCAAAAGATTGTTTCCAAGTCTTCTCCATGATTTTCTCTTGGGCGTATGCTAATATTTCTCTGTATTTACCTAATTCCATTAACATTACTCCTGTCAAGACCACCAATATTAACTATGTAACTGAATCCAATGAGCAATACTCGGTCTTTATCTTACTGATATAACAACAGCATTGGACACAGTTGATTTCTTTGAAACTTTCCTTTCATTTCGTTCCTATTACTCTGCTGAGCTTTTCATGCCTCCATTAGCTTCTCATTTTTCTGAAGTTTCAGTGATGGCCATACCTTGGACTTTCTCCTTATTCCATAGGTGGAATCATAGTCCTTGGCTTTAAAACCATCTATTTGACAATGACTTCCAAATATCTACTTCCAGTTTGGACTTCTTCCCTGAATTTCAGTTTGATTTCCATTTCATTCACTTTACAGTCATCGGGTATCTACTTTGTTTTATATTTATTAGAGACAAGATACTGTTATGGTTTAAATATGTGGTATCTACTGTCTCATTGTGTGAGACAATGCAAGAATGTTCAGAGGTAAAATAATCAGATTATGAGAGCTATAACCTAATCGTATGATTAATAATTTGAATGGATTACTGGGTGGTAACTATAAGCAGGTAAGATGTGGTTAAAGGAAGTAGGTCACTGAGGGCATGACTTTTGTCTTTATATTTTGTCCCTGACAAATGGAGCACTGTCTCTCTCTATCTCCCCCCCTCCCTCTCAATCAGTATCTGTATCTTTTTCTCTTTCAAGTTATTCTTGTCAGGTCTTTTGGTTATGGTGATGCAAAGCTGAGTAAAACAGATACCTAAGAAATTCAAAAGCACCTCTCAATTTCTATTCTATATTTTCTCCTATATTCTTCCTTATTTTGGTTATTGCAACTTCATCCTTCTTGGTCCTAGACTTTAGAGTTATTGAATTCCTTTTGTCATGCACATTTGGTGCATGAGACAAATCCTGCTGACTATAGCTTCTAAACAGTCAGAATCTAAGCAACTTCTCACCACCTTCATTGTGACCGCCCTGGGCCCCACCACAAGCTCCTCTCCCTTGAATTCCTACTTGGGGTCAGAAGTGGTCTCCTTGCTTTGCCCTTGTCACTCTCACCCACAATTTATTTTCTACACACCAGCTAGAGATATCATTTTCAAATGTAAATAGAATAATGAAGCCTTTTTTATATAAAGAAATTTTAATCTTATAGTAGAAAACTGAGTCCACATATCAGTTCTTGACATAGGCTGCATATCAGAACCACCTGGGGAGCTTTTAAAATAGACCAGTATCAGGGGCTCATCATCCAGGGTTCTAATTTGTCAAGTTTTATATGAGATATGGGCATTGTTATTTTTAAAATATTTTATTAGGTAACCATAAAAGGCAGTCTGTATTGTGAACATTTCTATTTTATTATCTTGTCTCAGTACTTATTTGAACTATTTTTTTTCTTTTCTTTTTAAAAGTTCATTTCTGCTTTAGTCCCATTTGGCTTCTTTGATATTTGTAAAACACATTAAACATTTGTCCTCTTCAGAGCATTTTTATCTGCTTAAGGATTTCCCATGACTTCATTAAACGCTGGTGTGGTATAAGTTGCACTTGTTTGTTTATTATTAGTCACAGTTCAGTAGAAAATAAACTCCAGAAGGGTGGAGTTGTGTTTATGATTTGGTCAGTGCTATATTTTTAACCTCTATCATAATTTCTTGTGCATAAAAGGCTCTCAATAAATATTTGAGTATGTATTCCTTTAAAATTTTTTTAGCCTCCTGAAAATATATGAAATGTGTAAAAAATTTTTGAAGGAAGATGGGCTCAGGAAAATGGAGATGAAAATGTTCTCTTTTTGATGTATTCATCTGAGCTTCCACTTGAATACACATGTGAAAATGTTCATCAGGAAGATGAAACTAAGACTTTGTAGTTCGTAAAAGAAGCTCTGGGGGTTTAGGCATAATTTTCTTAGTTGTCCAATTAGACTCCATGTCTGACATCAGGGGAGTGGATTGGAATTCCAATGGAGAACAAAAGGAAGGAACAGAATCATTGATTTAGAAAAAATATATATTTTTTTTAGAAAATATACCAGCATTCATAAGTGGTAAAAGAAAAACAATCACTGAAATTTTCAGGGGTATAGAGGAAGCCCACCATGAATAAAACTTTCCTCATGACATGGCATGGATTAGTCCTCTCTCCATCAAATTTCTCAGTCTTTCATTGGTCCTTCCACCTTCTCATGAACCCTGAGTGAAGATGCTGGAAATGATCTCCAAGTCTGTTATTTCTTGCTCTTTTCCTCACGGAGGATGAGATAAATGTTGCTGCTAGAGGCCCACATTGTTGCTCAACTTCTTTTTGACAATAAGGGATAAACAAGTATTTTCCTTTGTATTACTCAAGTGAAGTATGGATTTGAACCACGTGAATTTACCCTGAACTTTGAGTTCTTATGAGGTAATAATACTACTTTGTATTCAAAATGGAGTTTAACTGATAAGCATCTGCAGAGACTTCACAGCACCCTCAGCAGCAGGGAAATGTGGAGTAGAAGGTGCTAAAACTGTAATTAGAACAAGGCATCTGTCTCCCAGCTCCTACAGAGCAGCTACTAATCAATGTGATCACTCACTTTGAGAGGGGAAGTGCTCACCCATGGCTCTGCTGGACTTTTTCCCAGCCACCAGCAGACTGGATGCTGGTGAAGAGCACCCTTGGCTCTAGAGAGAGAAAGAAAGTGTCAGTGCTCAGGAAGTGTAGTAGTTTAAAAAGGTGTTTGCTAGGGCATGTGTTGGTTTATATTTCCTGTCAATCGTGTATTTCCAGAACAATCTGGAGGCCAATTATTACTAAAAGTATAGCTCACTCTGAAGCACTTGAAGGATGATTATCCAGAACTTTTTTTTTTCTTTTATTCCCTGTCCCATATGTTTACTTGCCCTTAGGACATTCTGCTCTCATTTGGCAGGTTTATCAAGGAAAATAAAAAAGATTTAATGCAATCATATCAAATTGCTATCTATTACCAATTCTGATGTGAGCAGCATTTTCCAATGTAAGATCTATAGACTTCTACTCTAAGAATTTTCTTTAAAAAGGACTCTTAAATTCAATACGTTGAATAA
The DNA here is from genome assembly GCF_021218885.2 of Marmota monax. Taxonomy (NCBI): domain Eukaryota; kingdom Metazoa; phylum Chordata; class Mammalia; order Rodentia; family Sciuridae; genus Marmota; species Marmota monax. The sequence goes on from NW_026692781.1 coordinate 25,016,754, forward strand.
ATGCTGCATATCATATCCTCTTCTTTAGAAATTCATAGTGCACACTGGGGTATTAAAGACTTCTAACTCTCTTGCAATAAAGAAACTGGTTTAAACTCTTTTGAACCTAGCATTTCCCAAACTTATTTCTTTAGAGAGTTTTTCTTTTTCTTCTTTTCCCAGACATAAAACAGAATTAATGTTCCAAAGAAAAGACTTTAGTAGAAGTTAGATTAAATATTTCTTATCATTGACATTTAAATTATGCCTAAAATGAGGTCCAGAGATTTCCTGAGAATTTCTTCATCCCTATTCTTTATTACCACTGATAACTGCATGTTATGCAATCATTTGGGATAAGTGGGCCAGGATTCCAGCTCATTCTTCTTCTCAAAAGAACAAAAATAAAAGTCAATCCTTTTATCTCAATATCAGTCAATTTAAAAGTTGACTCTGTTCTTAACCAATTTAACTCCAGCAGATACAGATCTGGTGCAGAGTCTTTGTCCTGTAGGTTTTGACACACCATCTCTGAGTATTCCACTTGTAGAGTAAGATGGCCTTCTTCTCTGCATTCTTCCCAGGGAGAATGTTCAGGGAAAGGTGATATCTATTATAGTCTCCAAGAAGTGGAAAAAGAAGTTCACTCCCAGGTACTTTAGGCAAATGTTTGTGAAAAAGTATAAAAAAACAGAAATGAGGAAGTTGAAACATTGTCCTTTTCTGTAGAGAACAAGAGTAACAATAGTGTAAAATGTTTTTGAAAATCAAACAATACAACAAAATAGGTAGTAGAAAAAGTAGGATCAATGATTGAAATGATGTTACTTAAATATTTAACTGCGCATGGTAGAATTATTAGATCTTTCTGAAGCATAACAGATGGTTCAGGAAAGAATAAGTCGATTATGAGAAATAAGAAAACTTGGGGAAGCCAGAATAAATATATACGTAGTCCATTTAGAGGACCAAAGAAAATAGTAAGGAAAAGTCATTGAATGGCTAAAATTTTTGTTTTATACCTAATATATTTTAGTTATAGAGAGACTATTCTACTTTACATTTGCCCTAAAGATTATGGTGAACAGTAGCATCATTTGTTCTGTTAAGTGAGGAGATAAATGAACTGAGGATGGAAGGCTAATCTTTGTTACCCATTCTTTAGATAACTTGCAGAAACAATGGGTCTTAGAGATGCATTGGAAGGTGCATTTGGTGGTGGAATGGAGAGAAGGAGGCGGGATAAAAAAGTGGAGAGAGAGAAATTTGGATGACCATTTGCAGAAATAGAGATGATTACAAGATTAAAAGGTGTATAAATGTGGTTAGCTTTGGAATAAGCCATGTATCTCTCCTTAATACCTTCAAAGTTTTTAAAAATACGGAGTATTCTTTTCAGTGCTTGTTTTCTGGCAGTTGGCTATGACTCTCTGTTTAGTGGTATGACATACTATGGGAGAAGGGTCCAGAGAAATCTGGTTTCTGCTTCATAAGAAACAATGAGAATTGGATTATGGAAGCTTTAATATTTAACTGACTTAAAAAGCAATGAAAAAGAAGTATTAATGTTTTCATGTAAGAGATATTCCATAATGAAAAGGTATTTGCATTTTACCCTCTAAAATAAAGACCAGTATATTTATCTGAAGATCAAACATATTTATTTTAATTCCTATGGATTCATATTTATTTGTGAATATTTACACAAGTAATATTACATCTATGGTTTTCACACTGCTGATAAGGTACTTGAGAGGTGAAGACACAAAGTCTTGGACATTCATTTATATTGTCCATAGAACCTACCAGCTTTAGGATTTTTCAGAGTAATGGAACCAAAAGAATGTGTGTATATATATACATACACACACACATACATACAAGAAGAGGTTTATTTTAATGAATTGACTTACAATATTACAAAAGCTGGCAAGTCCCAGATTTTCAGGACAGTCCAGTAGACAGGAGATCCTGAAGACCCAATGCTGAGTTCAGATTTGAAGGTCCTTATGTTTTGGAAAATGGGATGATAAATCTTACAAAGAAGGCAAAAAGACAATGGTGATATAACCAAGAAAGGAAACTATAGCCAATGAAAACCTTGTGTGATTAAGGAAAGAAAAAATAATTAACCCTGATGTATAATAGAAACTATAGAACATGCCATGGAATGCTTTTTCCCAATTTGGTATTATTACATATGTGAAGGGTAATGAAAAAGTTATTACTCATACATTGTTCTTAAAAAATAATGATAAATGTGGTAAAGAAAACAACAACAACAAAGTTTACAGGCAAGAAGCACACACATGCATTTTCATTTGCTGCTGACTCACTTGCTCTACTTGAACAGCACATCTTCTGTTCATTTTTCAACCATAGTCTTGGAAGGAGAAGTTTTGCCATCTTACCTCAGGATCATAAAAAAGGCTCAGAAAAATCTAAGACAAATTCTAGATCTAAGTAAATAGGATTTAAGTGTCACCTTGCCAGTAGAAAGTGGGATTGTGTGAATTTTCCCACTATTTCAATAAATGCTGTCAAAAACATCCTACTTTGATATTCTTAAACCCAAAAGATTCAAATTCATTTTATGCTTCTGAAGAGACTGTATCTGTTGCCTCTAGGGAACATTCTCTGTTCTTTTCTCATCACAACCCTAGTCTCTATAGGATGTCTATATTATTCTCAAATTGCACTAGCTTTATTCCATTTACTTTAAACTCTCCAATAGTTAGGGTGTCCACAGCAGGACCCAGTAGATACTCATTCTAAATCTGTTCCAAATCCTTCTCTCCTAACTGCTGGCACGGCCAGGTCCGATGCCAATCAGACAGTTCATTGTTCTTGGTAGCTCACACAGCTGCTCATCAAATGCACAGCTGTAGCATTGACCTTTAATAATATTATTCAGAGAATCAGCCTCATTTTATGAAATAGGCATGTCCTCATTTAAAATTCCCAAGCATCTTCTATTGGCTTTGTAATTGAATCTATATTTTGCTAAACTGTCAGGGAAGTTTTTTTTTTTTTATCAACAATCAAATATTATATAAGTAAAACTTGCCTAGGACCTTGTACAATTCCAGCTAATATAGTCAAGATCACAGTGATCTTTCAGTGTTATGAAATTCAAGGAAAGTAAAATAGAAGAGGCTGAAAGGACTGGAGAAAATGTTCATCGTGTTCATATGTTGCAGTCTCCACACTCCTGAGGAAATAAACAATTATTATTAAAAATTCTATTTACAGTATTGTTTGAGGCAAAAAAGAAAATAAGTCTACCATTTGTTGAAACAAAGATATTTAGGTAAATGAACATCCATCATTGTCTAGATCACACTTAGTTATTTTAGGACCTGTTTAATAATCATAAAAGAATCCTGTGAGGTGCTTTTATTACAGTACAAGACTATTCAGTAAATGCATATTTATAAGGAAATGAGGTCATCACTTTAAGTTTGATTTTTAATTATCACACATTAAAGTAGAACTCTTTGGTATACAAATGTATGAATTTTAATGCATGTATAGATTCATGTTATGACCACACTCAGGAGTTAGGACACTTAAATCACTTCAGAAAATTCCCTCATGCCATCTGCTTATAGTTATTTACATTTTTCCATCTATCTACCCCTAACTTCATTGTTATAATTTTTATTTTTGAAAATGTCATATAAATTCAATTGTATATAAATGGGAACTTTGAAAATGGCATCTTTCACTTAGAATAATGCCTTTGAAGTTTATCAATAGCTTTTCCCTTTTTATTGCTGAACAGTATTTCACATATGGCTTTACCACAGTCCATTCACTTTTCCCAGGATGTTTGGGTGTTTCCAGTCTGGTGAAGTTATAAAGAGAGCTGCTTTAAAAAGGTGTAAAGGATTTTTGTATGTGAACACATATTTTCCCTTTTTTAGTCTAACTACACAAGAATACTAATAAGAATGTTTTTAATATAGTAAAACATTGCCAAGTTATTTTGCAGTTGGACTGTACCACTTTATATGCAAACCAGAAACAAAATGAGGATATTAGTTCTTTATCTTCATCAGTAATCTGGATAATCAGTTCCTTGGCATTGTATAGCTAAGCCATTCTAATATCTGCATAATGATACCATATAGTGTTTTAAATCAGTGTTTTCCCATACGTTAATAATGTTGAAGAATTTTGTGTGTATATTTATTATTCACATAACTTCTTAAAGTATCTATTGTAATTCTTTGCTCATTTTTAATTAAATTGTTTGCTTTCTTAGTTTTGATTAAATTCTTTACATAATGTTAATAAAATTTCTTTGATGGATATCTAATTTGCAAATATTTTCTCTCAGTAGCTTGTAAAAAATTTTTATTTTGATGAGTCACTTTAGTAAATTTTCATTGAAGAATCATGCTTTTGGTTTTATGTCTAAGATTTACTTGTCTGATATTTGGTCATGAAGATGAATTTTACTGTACTCTAAAAGTTTTATAATTTTATATTTACATTTGTATACAAGATACAGTTTGAGTTAATTTTTGCATAAGGTGTGAGATTTAGACATTTTTCTTTTTTTGCATAATCAAATTTTTGAAAAAAATATCTTTTCTTTGTTGAACTAGATTTACACTGTTTTCAAAAACTAAACGGCCATATCTTTGCAGTTCTATTTTTGGATTTGCTATTGCATTCCACTGATTTATGGGTCTGACCCTCTGCCAATGCCAGTCACGACTACAACTACTGAAATCGTAAAATCAATTAGTGTGATTTTTTCCAACTTCATTTTCATTATTATTCACAACTAGCTATTCCATTTCCTGTGATTTTCCATATGAATTTTAGAATTTGTTTGCCTATCCTTACAAAATATATGTTGCTGGCCTTTTGATAAGAACTACATTAAACCTATTGGCCATTTAGGGTGGAATTTGCCTATGTTCTGATGAGTCTTCTAATCTGTATACATGGAATGTCTGCATTTATTTAGGTGCTTTTTGATTCCACTTGTCTGTACATTAATCCATTTAGCATATGGGTCCCACACTTGTTTTGTTGTATTTATACATTAGTATTGTATTTTTTAGAAACATTATAGGTGGTGTCTTTTACTTTCCAATTATGCATGGCACACAAATGGAATGTGATTGACCTTTGTGCAATAATCTTGTATTTGCTGACTGCTGAAATCACTTATTAGTCCTTGTAGGGATTCTGTTTTTCATTTCTAAATTCCTTGGAATTTTATGGGTGGAAAATCATGCCATCTACAATTAGTACAGTTTTGTTTATTCCTCTCTGTTCTGTGTGCTTTTATTTTTATTGCCTTTTTGTACTGACTAGAATTTCTAATTGCCATATTACCCTATTCTTGCATCATCACCACATATTTTGAGTGGCAGTGGTGAGAGCAGATAGCCTTGTCCTGCTGCTATGCACTCATGCTGGTCTTTCACCATGAAGTTAACCAGACAGTGTTTTTGTTTGTTTCCTTTTAGTATTTATCTTTAGGATATTTCCTTCTAGTCCAAGTTTTCTGAGAGTTTTCATCACAAATGGATTATAGATTTTGTCAAATGCTTTTTCTGTATTGATATATGATCATGTGATTTTTCTTCTTTAGCCTTAATGTGGATTATATTGATTTTTCAATATTTAACCTGCCTTGTATTCTTGGAATAAAACCCACTTAGTAATGGTATATAATTATATGTACATATTTTATATTAAATGTGTTAATAATTTGTTAAGAATTTTTGTATTCATGCTCTTGAGTGATAGTGTGTGCTTTTTTGTTTGTTTCAACTCTTCTTTTGTAGTCTCTTTAGTTTTGGTATCAGATTATATGTAGCAAAATATTACCTCTTCTATTTTCTGGGAGCAATTGTATAAGACGGGTGTTAATTCTTCTTTGCAAATTTGATAGACTTCTTCAGTGAAAGCATGTAGGCCTAGAGATTTTCTTTTAAAGACATTTTTTTTTTAAGAGCAGTTTTATGTTCTAAGCAAAATTGAAAAAATGGGACAGAAATTTCCAGTGTACCCTGTCCCCTCACATATGTAGACTCCGCCATTACCATCATTTTCCACCAGAGTGGTGATTTTGTTTGTTTGTTTTTGAGATGGTATCTCACTCTGTGGCACAGACCGGCTTTAAATTTAAGATTTTCCTGATTGGTCTCCCAAGTAGCTGGGATTACAGGTGTGTATGACCACATCCAGCCATCGTGATTAAAAAAAAAAAAATCAATTAACTTACATATTGATACAACACACACACCCAATGCTCATAGCTCACATTGAGCTGTGCCTTCTATGAGTTTGGACAAATATATTATGATCTCTTTCCACATTAAAGTATCAGTAAGAGTTTTTTCCTTGTCTGAAAAATGCTCTATTATTGGCTTATTCATCTCCAACTCTTAGCCCAAACACCCAAATCATTGAGATTTCTTCCTTGAGCATAACCAAATTAAAATTTTAATTCCCTTAAGGGCTTAACACTACAAGAGCTCATTACCTCACAGTGACTTTTGGTAGTGGGTCCAGACAAATTGAAGTGGGGTTCTCTGCAAATCTGTAATCAAGGTGATTCTTTGGGCTGTGGTCTTATCTGAGACTAACTAAAGAAGAATCTGCTTGCTTGTTTACGTGGTGGTTGACAGTATTTTATTTTCTGTGGGCTGTCAAAACTGAGCGCTTGAGTTTCTTGCTAGCTATCAGCCAGAGCTCCATCTTCTTGTCATATGACCTCTCACTGATCAAATCACAGCATGGTGACTTGTGTTTATAAACCTATCAATACAGAAAAAGAGAGAGTCTCCTTCCCTGATACCAGTTTCAATCTCATGTAACATAATTATGTATTTTCAGTTTCTTTTGTTGTACTCAGTTCACCAGGAGTCACAGGTTCCATTCACACTCAAAGGAAGGGGCAAGAACACAGGAGGTGGGATTATGGGAGCCACCTTAGAATTATCCCACAGTACTTACATCATCATACTGGAAGTAAGTGTGTTATAAATACCACATATGTTGTTTTACATTGTAATAATATCTGCCATTTAATAGTGTTTAAATCATTTGTATCAATGTAGTTATTTGGATTTAGATATACATATTATTTATTTCCATATTTTGTCTACAACCATCTGTTTTTACTCCCTGTTTCATTTTTTTTCTATTTTCTTTTGGGTTATTTCAAAATTTTTAGTATTTGATTTTAATTTTCCTATTTCATATCTTAATATATCTCTTTGTCCAATATATTTTAATGCTTGTTTTAGGGATTACAATATGTAGACTTAATGTCAGTAGGCTACATAGAACCCATATTTTATTACTTTAAGTGGAATGTTGAAATACTACTTTCTTATAGGTCTTTCTCTTCTTTATGTTGTATTTGTCTTATATTTTACATTTACATACACAATTTTATAATTTTACCCATCAACTATAAGACACATTTTGAAGAAATAAAGAGGAAAATTAGTAGTTAATTTTACTTAGTAAAATATTTATCATTTTTGTTGCTGTTCCTTAATTCATGATATTTAAATTTCCTTCTGGCCTCAATTCCTTTCTTTCTGAAATTTCCTTTAGAATTCTTTCAGAGGGCGACTACATTCAATGAATTCTCTTAATTATTCTTTATGTGAGAATGTATGGTTCATCTTTTCTGTTGAAGAATATTTTTTTGAATAAAGAATTTTGATTTGATAATTCTCATATTTTAGTATTTAAAAATACTGTGTCCCTTCTCAAGGTAGGTATACTTAGTTTCTCATGATAAATCTTCAGTAATTTGAGCCATGCACAGTGGTGCACATCAATAATCTCAGCTACTCAGGAGGCTAAGGTGGGTGCATCACAAGTTTGAGGACAGCCTCAGAGCCTACTTCAGAAGGACTTGGGATTTAGCCAGTGATCAGTGCCTCAGTGGTATAATGTCCCTAGGTTGAATCTCTGGTACCACCAAAACAAACAAACAAGCCTACCAACCAAACTTCAATCATTTGAATATTTGTTTCCATTTTTGAAATATGTCAGTTATCTGGGATGCTTCATTAATCCTTATTTATATTTGTTTTTGCTTTTATTTTTTGACAATTTTTATATAGTAAGTAGTATTATATTTTTCTTTGAGTTTATAATCACTGAGGCTCACTGAATTTCCTGTATCTATAAGTTCATATTTTTGCAAAAATAAGCAGAGTCTTAGTAATCTGTGGAACAAAATAAAGACATATAAAATATTTGTAATTAGAATATCAGATGTAAGCTTTTCAAAATAATATTTGAAGGAATAATGAAGGCATTGTCTAAAGTTTTTGGATAACATAAACTTTTAAGAGGCTCAGTGAAAACTCAATGATGATTAACCCAAAGAAAACCATAAAAACATTCAAAATAATAAAATGCCAAAACTAATAAGTAAAAATTATTGACAGTAGCTAAACCAGTAAATATCATGGCTTTCTGCTTGCATTTATCCTTTCAGTGTAGAGTCTGGGAGAGTCCCATCAGCTGAAAAGCCACACAACACAAGTCTCACCTATATTGTTTCCCACTTTGAGGTATTAGCTTTTTCAGCTTCAGTCTGATTTTGTTTTCTGTTTAGTTAGTGTAACTATGTTTTTAAAAATATGGTTCCAGAATTTAAGTTTGTTAAGTGAGGAAGAATTGCTCCAGTATCAATCATAGCATTATCAGAAGCAGATATTCAGAGATCAGTTTTAATTGATTAAATTATAAAGAGCTTTAATGCAGAAGTTTGAGGAAAATTTCATAATGTTAATTGTGGAAGTGAAAAGAATAGAATTATAGTACAGTGAGTTTAGGCATAATGATGCTAAATAAGTTCGAAGACTCAGGTCATCTTAAAATTTTGAACAAGAATCGTGAGCTAAGAACTATTTTAATAAGCAGGGATTATTTTACTTACTTTTTGAAGATCATTGTAGTAACTATGTTTATGGGGAAAATCATCTATAAATATGTTAAATTTGAAATATTTACTTAAGTTCAAAGAATGATATCCCATAAACGGTTGTTAATTAAGTCTGGTGATGAGAAGAAATGTCGAAGTTGAGGAGGTAATTGTTAGTCATTATATAGAGAGACTATTTAAAAACCAAGGGAATGAAGGGTAGAAAGATAGAATACAGAGAAAGAAGAAGGGATAGAGGAGAGAGAGGGTGTGTGTATGTGTGTATGTAGAAGATGTGTCTGAGTCAGCACCTGAAATAGTCCAGCACTTAGAATATTGCAAAAAGGTCCAGGAGGAGTAACAAAGTAGATAAGTGGACAATCAGGAGAGTTTGTTGTCATGATATATGAAAGAAAAACATATGTGGGAAATTAGCAAATATTGCTGAGAATTGAGTGAAGTTTAGCACTAGGAAATGGATATTTTACCTGGTATGGGTGAAGTCATTTGTGAGTTGCATAAGCAAATTTTTACTGAGGGGGGATAAATCAATTTTCATCAATTAATCTGATCAGGAAGTGAGGAAAAAGGGTTGAAAATATCAATTCTTTTGAGATTTCAATGTGAAATGTGGCACAAAGAGGAATAATTAACTGGAGAGGAATGTCAGGGTACAGAATTTTGTTGGTTCGCTAGGTATGTGTTGTTGGTAATACTGAACATGGCAGGAAAATTTGTTGATGCAGGAACGAGGCAGGAGACATGATTTTCTGCCAAAGTGTGTGATCTAATAGGGGTGCATTGCTGATAAGAGAGTAGTATGGGAATGAAATATTTGGGGAGATAAAAAGAGGATGGGATCTAGAGTTGAGGTTTCAACCTTTGACTGAGCTGCAGTGTGTCTCTGTTTAACAAGAAAGAAGGCCATACCATTTTGAGATGGGATAATATTTTTAATATCTTCCACTATATATTCAAAACTTTGTAGGCATTTTAAACTAAACACTACCTCACATAAAGGAAATGTGAAAAAGAGAGAGAGAGAACACAAAGAAAACAAAGGAGGATATAATGATTTTAAAAATAAGTACATGCCTTACATATGGGACCTCAAGACAGAAAACAGAAGGAATTTCAACATGATGGTTTAATTTCATCATCAAGTTGCATGAATTTACAGAAGTTAATGACCTTTTTAAAAAATATTTCAATTTTCTGTGTATAAAGCAGATAAGAGTAATACTTGGTAAAGCTGTTATGAAATCAAGATGAACTATATAAAGTATAGTGCTTGGGAAGACTTAGCAATTCATTATTGTTAGCTAGTAGTTATTGATTTAATAATAAAAATTCAAACCATCTATTTCCAAGGAATCTAAACAAAACTAAAAGCCAAAGGAAAATTGGGAAAAATGCCTATAATCTAACAGAGAGAAGATCAATACTGTGCACATGTAAATTTATTAATCAATAATAGTACAAGAAAACATCAATACCCCAAATCACGACTATAAATAGATAATCAACCTATGAAATTTGTATTAAAAATAGTTAAAATTAGGACTGGGGTTGTAGCTCAGTGGCAGAGTGCTTGCCTCACAGGTGTGAAGCACTGGGTTTGATTATTAGCTCCACATGAAAATAAATAAACAAAATAAAGATATTGTGTCAATGTATAACTAAAAAATATTTTTAAAAATAGTTAAAATTAATGCATTAGTAAGACACCACCTTTTGCCCACAAATTTGACAAAGGTTAAAGTGAAATGAAATGGCATGCTGATGTCATGTATGAGTAAAGTATTGGAAATCCACAGCAAATAAATCCATTTGATCTCTCACCAATGTTAAATAAAGTAGTTCTATGAATATCATTCAACTCACATATAGGAACTTCATAACTTAAATTATTAGGCCATCAAGTCGGGGGGAGGGCAGTCATTCTTGCCAATGCTTATCATAGCACTATTTGCATAACAGATATTTTAAACAATAAAGCAATTTTGAGCCTTAAAAGTTAATAAGTATGTGTATACATACTTGTGAAATTTTTTAAAAGTCATATAATCCAATATAGTTTTTATAAAATAAGAAAATGATCTAAAAATATAGTGTCATGTCCTTGTACAATAGAGAAAGTGTCATGTCCTTGTGCAATAGAGAAAGTGTCATGTCCTTGTACAATAGAGAACTTGCATGCTTTCTTGGTGCAAATATAATGATAAAATTGGTGGAGAAGGAGAGGGTGAAAAAAATAATACTTGAAAGCTGTAGCATAAAATATTCAGTTTTCCAGAAAAACAAAACCCACTGGAGATTATCTATCTGTCATACATCAACAGATATAGAAATATAGAGGTAGAAACAGAGAGATAAAGGTAAAAAGAGAGAGATACACAGAGTCATATTTTACAATAAGGAATTATTGCTCAAAGATTATTGAAGCTGGGAAATTAATGATCTGGAATCCCAGAAAAGCAGGTGGTGTAGTTCCATTGTGAATCTGAAGGCCCTAAAACAAGGAGGATCAGTGGTGTTGATCCCCATTCCAGGACTGTGGATGGTGTTTCATCTCAAAATACTCAGGCAGAAGAAGAGCATTCTCCCTTCCTCTTTCTTTCTATTCAGGTTTTTCTCCAGCATGCTATTTATGATGAGTTATGATTACCCTAATTTCATGACTGTTTAAGTCTATTTTGTGTGTGTCACGTAATTGCAAACTATTTTCTGTTTAGGAAGAAAAAAACCTTTGCTTTTCTAAGTCCTCTATGTTGACATGTATCTTTCTTGATTTTTTTCTACAAAGATTTACTTTAGGAGTTCTGTTGATGGCATAGATTATATAAAGGCATAAAAAACATTCAATTAAAACTGTTGCAAATCAATTTGCTAGCAGCAAGCATAAACTCTACTGATTTGGTCTTGTGAATTCATATATCAGATTTTCCCTTATATATTCACTCATATGACAAAGCCAAAAATGCTTGTGAACCTCACCACATAATTTGTTTTAAAATATCTCTTTATCTAATTGATTTTTGAAATGTGAAGGGTTTTATTGTTTTTTTTTTTTTTTTTTTTTTTGTTTTGGAGTTCACAAAATAGAAACTCAATTCCTGACCACTTATCTTCTTCAAACCTTAATTGTACAAATTTTATTTATAATAAAGTCAGGGTTTTATAATAAATGAATTTAATGGATATGTTCCTTTTAGCATAATATTTTTTAAAAATATGTGTTATCTTCACCTATTTTGCTTGTCTTTGATAGCATATTCATTGGCTTCCAGAAAATAATTTATGACCCACACAGTTACTTTATTTTAGATAATGCTTAGAAATTGAAATGACAATATTGATGTCTTCATAATTCCCAACATAGATTGAAAAGTGAAAAATTTGATTTAAAATCTTTGTAGAAATCTTGGCATTTATTTTGTAAAGATTAGTTTATTTTTTATGTTTTTAAAAATTTCTTTGGCATTACATAGGGTCATTACTTAATATTTATTATCATCAAAGGTGAAAACAAATAAAAACTCAGATTTTTCTGTTTTCACAAACATAAAAATATAGTACGGTAGACTAAGTCCTGGCATGAAGTTAGAGAAACTTTAAGTACAGGCTTTTCATTAAATGAAATACCTCAATTCATTTCATCTCTCTAACCTTGAATTTCTCAGCTGCAAAATAAGTTTGCAATTTCCCTTCTTAGCTCATAAAATGGTGGTAATTATCAGATTGAATGGAATAATTCATAATAGATAATGTTAATGGGTACTAACAAGGCCAGGTACTGTGATAAGTGATTTTTCACATGGACAATTGTTTTCAATCATGTCAACTACCCTATCTGTCATGTGTTTCATTTATCCTATGTTATTAGTTAAGAAAGTTAGCCTATTACTATTTAAGCAACATTTTTCTAGGGCTCTTGATGACACAGAGACAAGACTAAGTTTCAGGTTTTGTGATGGTCATGTTAACACCTGCATTAACCGAAAACATTGTGTAACCAGAAGGCTTTGCACACCAACATTCTCACATTTAGCAGAAAAAATGCTGTGAATAAAGAGGTTCAAGTAATTTGAGAGCTGTTTTCACCAAGCATAAGAGAATATAAAAGAATACAAAATATAAGAGAATATAAAACTCTACTAACTGTGGAGAAAATGAATTTGATTCTTTTCCTTACCTTGCACAAGATACCCAGCTTTTTTTCTGAAAAACAAGAAGCATTGACAGGCAACTTCTTCAAAATTCAGTTAATGAAATAGAATCAAGAGACAATATAGAAATCATGATTTTTTTTTCAAGGACAATTTTTTCTTTTTCTGGAATAACTTGGTTTTATTCTTCCATTGGAAGTAGGGTAACCAACTGTTCCATTTTGCCCAAGATTCAGAAATTCCTTAGGTATGTGACTTTGCTGAAACAAGTAAAATTCCATGCAAATTAGGATAAGCCCGTCATCCTTCTTATGACCTTAAAATTAATAGCCACAATGGAAATCCACTTGGATATTCCTAAAAAGTAGGAATGGATCCACCATCTATGATCTAGCTCTACCACTACTCTGTATGTACCAAAAGAATTAAAGTCAGCATACTACAATGATACATATATACCCATGTTCATAGCAGTATAATTTATAACAGCCAAGTTATGTAACCAGTCTAGATGTCCATAAACAGATGAATAGATAAAGAAAATGTCACACATGCACACACACAAAACAGAGCCAGAAAGTAGAACAAAACTAGGTCCTTTGTAAGAGTGTGAATGAAACTCGAGAGTATCATGTTTAATGATATAAGCCAGACTCAGAAAGTTAAGGGTTTTACATTTTCTTTCATCTGTAAAAGCTAGAAAGTAACAGGAAAAAATGAGATCACATGAAAATAGAAAGTAGCCCATTATAATAGAGAAAGGTATTGAGGGGAAGGAACAGGGGAGGGAATAGGAGGTCCTAGGGAATGAAATATATCAAAGCATATTATGCACGTATATGAACATGAAACAATGAAACCCATTGTTCTGTATAATTATTACAAACCAATAAAATTTTGACATAACTCTATTATATAGGTTTGTGCTTAGTTTCCACCAAATTACATATCCCTTATTTCCCTTCCACTGATCTGAGGGGTTCTGCTCTTGGCGTTCTTTGCTTTGCCAAATGAGATTTTTTGGGGGCTGTAATTCTGACCCTCACATATGGTTCAACAAGAATTAAAGTTGAATAAATAAGAAAAAAAAATTCCTGTTCTGTTGACTCATATATCATCTACACTAGTTACTTGGCTGCAAGAAAGAACAACTAATTGATTGCAGCATATAAAAATGAAATCACTTTATTTTAATGTCATGTGTCACACATTAGCCAATGCAATGGGAGTGAAGCTTGGCTTTAGGAATGAATTGGAATGAGAGACAAGAGGACTTAGCTTTTGTTAGTCATTTACTCTTTTTGCATGTCCTTCCTCTTCTCTTTCACCAGCTTTTTGATTTCTTAAGTTCACAGAGTCAAAAGTACAAGTAGAGCTAAGATGTGGATTATATGGTAGGCAACTGACCTTAGAAATTATGTCTTTGGACTTTAGCTTAAAATTGCTAGGAAAAACACCAACGACTGTCCTTTGATCATTGACTCAATCACTAAAAGGAGTATGCAAGCTCATGCTAGAGAATTAAGACTGCCAAGAATCACTCTGTGAACTAGAAATGCTCATGTAGGGGCAGTTCCCAGAAAAAGAACGGGCTTCACAGACACTGTTTGAGGTATCCAATATACTGCTTTCCTTAACTTACCATGGCAGAAAATAACCAAATACAGTGGCTGGGAAATAAAATGATGAAGTCAAACTGCAAATTTAGGTCTGATGATAATCAATTTTTTGATCATTTTTATTGGTGCATTATAGTTACACCTAAATGTGGAATTCATCGTGATACATTCATATGAATATATATATATATGTGTGTGTGTGTGTGTGTGTGTGTGTGTGTGTGTGTGTATGTATAAACAATTTTGACAGTTACATTCTGTGGTTCCTCACTTTCCCATCTCACCTCCCTTCTTGATCTCTTTCCCCTAACTCATTGGTCTCCCTTCTATTTCCATAAGAACCCTCTCCCACTTTTTTTTTTCTGTTTTTCTCTCTAGCTTTCACATATAGAACAAAACATTAAACCCTTTACTTTCGAGTTTGGCTTTTTTCACTTAACATAATATTCTCCAGTTTTATTCATTGTCCTGCACATGACATAATTCATTCTTCTTCATGGCTGAATGTATGTCCATCATATATATGTGATGATCACATTTTTTTTTATCCAACCTGGGTTGGTTCCATAATTTGTCTATTGTGAATTGTGCTGCCATAAACATGGGTATCCATGTATCAGTATAGTATGCTGTTTTATGTTCCTTTAGATAAATACCAAGGAGTAGTATAGCTGGATCATATGGTGTCCCATTCCTCGTCTTTTGAGGAAACTCCACATTGATTTCCCTAGTCCTTAACCAAGATTTTTTTCTGGATTTATTCTGCTTTCAAATAGAACTCATTATTTCTTTATATTGAAATTTCTGGGGCAGAGTTATATTACATGGATCTACAAAGGATTCAGCAATATTATTTGAAGTAATTCCAGAAAAAAAAAGTAAGAAGCAACTTTCCTCTCTAGGAAGTTACTTCCAGAGGTAGAATAATTCAACTTACAATTAGGAATGCCTAACCAGGCTAAAGTTGCTGATAAATGTATTTCAGTTAATTTTGATTTTTTATTTCAGAAGAATGGAAGATAGAGAGAAGCAAATATAATTATGCCATCAATATCCTGAAATCATGAGTGTCAGAGCCTTTTCTGAAGATGAAAACAGATCACTTTTTTTTCCTTTCTCTGATTCATTTTTAGTATTGTTAGATTGTAATAAGATTGTTACTCTATCATGACTACACATTATGGGACAGACAGACTAATGTCTCTATTTTTTTTTTATTATTGCTCATTTCTTACCTGATCATTATTTGTCTTTTCTTTCTCCCAGCATCTTTTGTCACAGTCTCTTCTTTACCTGAAGGGACACCTTTACTGTACCTTTTTATGAACTGAATGCTGGAACAGTGGTGTGGGCTGAATTTGTGTTCCTTATTTCCCCAGACTCAAGTGTTAAAATCTTAATTGCCAATGTGTGGCAACTTTAGGAGGTAATTACATGGTAAACACGAGGCCTACATGAATGGGACTAATACCCACATAAGAGACTCTAGAGACCCCTCTCCTTTCTCTTTCTCCTTTCTGTCTCTAGAAGACACAATGGAAAGTCTGCAATCTAGAAAAGGGACCTCATTAAGTCAGGGATGTGCTGACATTCTGATGCAGGACTTCTCCAGAACTGTGCGAAGTAAACTTCAGTTGTTTATAGGCAGTCCAATCTGTGGTACTTTGTTAGAGCAGCTCAAACAAACTAAGACAGACAGGCACAAAGAATAAGTATTTTTTGATTGGTAATTTCTAAATAAATTAAGGCGATTATCCCATTTAATCCTCCTATAAACCTAGAGTTTAGGTATTGTTATTATGTAATTTTTTCTGTTGAAGAAACTAAGAAACAGATTCTCACAGCTTTCCTTGCTACCAGCTAATAAAGAGATTCCAAAATTGGGCTTAATCTTAACAACCATACAATGATATTTTTATACCTAGAAATTTTATGATCACAGGAAATTATTTGAAACTTTAGGATTAGTATTTCCATAATTTTATTCTCTACTCGATTCTCATTTCCCACATTACTCTAGAGTCTGATTTGAGCTGAAGATATAGTTAGATTTCAAGCAATATTTTAACAGATTAATATTTTATAACAAAAAATATGTACAAATTAAATTCAACAACCTAGAATTTGGTTTCCTTGATATGACTCTCTATTATAGAAGTTTCTTTTCTGTATGTCACTTAGATCTCTTCTATAGTCTGAATCTCGATGACATTCTGTCTCATTGCCAATATCTGACTAATTCTCTTTGTAGAGATCAAATAAAAATTACTCATTTCCTGGAGAAAGTTTTTGTATAAAGGAATAAATTTTAGTCTAACTGGGTCATAGAATGTAAATGTGCAAAAAAACTTAAAGTTATATTCTCCTGTGAGATCAGGGAACCTATATTTTCCAGTAAAGAGAATAAATGATTAATTGAGAGATCAATTAATACAAAAATATTTACATTAAACATAATTTTACTTCCAACCACATTTTTTCCAGCATGTTTATTATTAATGCAGATGCCATTTTATGCTTGAAGAATTAAGGTGAAAAATTTGTTAAGAGGGCAGTGATAACATTCAAGGTGTATAATTTTGATTTCAGTGAGATTTTTATCGGTACACCATTTATTTTGTTTTTTGTCTGTTTCTTTTGTTTTTATCTGTAGGTGATATCTTTAGCTCACTTTCAATTATACCAAGATAACCTGCAGAGTTTGTATAGAATAAGGTACTTAGATTGAACAGAGACAAAGAGGAATTTGTGGTAAACTCAACTGTGCTCATATTAAGTCTTTGCTAAATTCCTTAAATATAAACAAGCCAATTTGAAAAACTACAGCACCCTTCATGTTCAAAACACTAGGTTTAGTAGGGACATACCTCGACACTGTAAAAGCTATCCATGCTAAACCCAAGGCCAATATCATTCTAAATGGAGAAAAATTGGACGCATTCTCTCTAAAAACTGGAACAAGATGGGGATGCCCTCTTTCACCTTGAAACTCTAGTAGAGTAACTAGACAGATGAAGTTAATTAAAGTGACATGAATAGGAAAAGAATAATTCAAACTACCATTATTTGCTGATGATATGATTCTATACTTACAGGATCCAAAACTTCACAAAAAAAAACTTCTAGAATTAATAAATGAATTCAGCAAACTAGCAGGATATAAAATAAATACCCATAAATCAAAATGCATTTCTATACATCAGTGATGAATCCTCTGAAAGAAAAATTAGGAAAACTACCTCATTCGCATTAGCCTCAAATAAATAAATAAACAAGTAAATAAATAAATAAAATATTTGGGAATCAATTTAACAAAGATGTGAAAGACCTCTACAATGAAAACTACAGAACACTAAATAAAAAAATTGAAGAAGACCTTAGAAGATGGAAAGATCTCCCACACTTTTGAATAGGTAAAATTAATATTGTCAAAATGGCCATACTATCCAAAGCGCTATGCACATTCAATGAGATTCCAATCAAAATCCCAATGACATTCCTTTTAGAAATAGTAAAGGCAATCATAAAATTCATCTTGGAAAATAAGAGACCCAGAATAACCAAAGCAATCCTTAGCAAGAAGAGTGAAACAGGAAGCATCACAATACCAGACCTTAAACTATTACTATAGAGTATAGTTAAAAAAAAAAAGGCATGCTTATCTGCATGTAGATCAATAATGCAGAATAGAAAACACAGAGAAAAACCCACATAAATGCAGTTATCTCATACTAGAGAAAGGTGCCAAAAACATACATTGGAGAAAAGATAGCTTCTTCAACAAATGGTGCTGGGCAAACTGGAACTCCATGTGCAGCAAAATGAAAATAAACCCTTATCTCTCACCAGGCACAAAACTCAACTCAAAGTAGATCAAGGATCTAGGAATTAAACCAGAGACCTTGTACCTAATAGAAGAAAAAATAGGCCCAAATCTTCATTATATCCTATTAGTCCCTGACTTCCTTAACGAGGATCTTAAAGTGTAAGCAATAAAATCAAGAATCAATAAATGGGATGAATTCAAACTAAAAGCTTCTTCTCAGAAAAGAAACAATCAGTGAGGTTAACCTAGAGCCTACAGCTTGGGAGCAAATTCTTGCCACACACACATCAGATAGAGCACTAATCTTCAGGATATATACAGAACACAAAAAACTTAACACCAAAAAATAAATAAATAAATAAAATGGAATGTGATGGTCATTATTATCCAAAGTAAAAAGTAACTCAAATTATTGATTCAATTGGTGAGTTTAACAACAGAATAGAAGGTGTAAGTTATAGAACTGTATGCATTATTCAAAACTAATCTAACTGAACAATAAAAATATAAATATTTCATGTAAAAAAGCAGCATACTATAGTTACACAGCCATGTCAATATTTATAGCAGCTCAATTCACAGTAGCTAAACTGTGGAAGCAACCTAGTTTCCCTTCAATAGATGAATGGATAAAGAAAATGTGGCACAGATATATACAAAGGAATATTACTCAGCATTAAAAAAAGAATAAAATTATGGCATTTGTTGGTAAATGGGTGGAGTTGGAGAATATCGTGCGAAGCAAAGTAAGCCAATCCCTCAAAACCAAAGGCTGAATGTTCTCTCTGATAAGTGGATGCTGTCCATAATGTGTTGGGGGGGTATGGAAAAAATGCAGAAACTTTGATGGGGCAAAGGGGAGGGAGGGTGGGGAGAGGAATGGGGGCAGGAAAGATGGTGGAATGAAATGGACATCATTACCCTAGGTACATGTATGACTGCACATATGGTGCAACACTACATCATGTACAAACAGAGAAAGGAAAAGTTGTGCTGCAACTGTGTACAATGAATCAAAATGTATTCTGCTGTCAGGTATATATTAGTAAATAAATTAATAAATAAGTTTTTAAAAAAATACAGAAAAAAAAGCCAACAGCAAAAACATAAAATCCATTATACCATAAAAATCAGCTATTTTAAGTGAGATGATCCAAAACATAATAGTCAAAGAAAGGTTTTCTTTAATCACTAAAATGTATTCATTAGTATAAAATGTTTTATTTGTGATCAATATTTGAGTTTTTTGCATGCGTTATCTTAAATGATAACTAAGAATGGACTGTCAAGAATGCAACATAACCCTAATAATTGGCATCTAGTGCTTCAAAACTGCAGTCCTCATCTTCACAAGCAGTAGGACCATATGGTAAAAGGCTGTATATTCTCAAATCAAAGACAGCCAGCTGTATGTTCCCTCAGAATAGAGGTGTGTGTAGGACAGAGACTGGAGAAAGTGAACACACTCGTAAATTCAATTAATTTCTGTTGGTAGCAGGGCAAACATTGACCACAAGGTTATATAGAGACTGTATGGCATTATGAAGGACCAGGATTCTCTAAAGCTTTGTTGACAGGAAGGATTCCATGGAAGGAGCAGGCATAGAGAAGCATCAAGGGCCAGTTCTTGGGAAATCATCTTTTCCAAGCTAAGTCCTAGATGAGCAAAATATGTGCTCAAGTTGACAGAACTCACAGGGAATATGATGTTTTTTATTCAACTCCAGAAATTCTTTTTACTGTATCGTGTGTCTTACATATCTCATGTATTCTTCTTAGCAAGTAGGAAACCTCTCCTGTTCTTTATTTTTTAAATCCCTTTAAGAGCAAGCAGCTTATTTTATGATTTCAGAAAAATAGACTTACATATTCTTTAAATATTTTGGTATCTGGAAACAAATTCATTGTTCAATTACTCATTTCAAGAAAAAGAGAAAACTTGTTCTTGCTGGAGCATGTATAAAACTCCATTTTATTTTTAAATATACATTTTTTCCTTTGTAATTTATTAATTTATTCTAAAACCAGCCTGGCCAGGTATTCAGTGGCAAGTAGGTAAGAGTAGTATTTTCTGTTGAAAACTAAGAGAAAATTATGAAGATATGGAATTATCCAGACAAAAATTCCTCAACCAAATACAGGGTTTTACTACATATACTATGTTAGCTCTAAATTAAACTATGTCCAATAAGTGGGCAGCTGTGCATTCTAAGAATTTTCATGATTTCTTAATCTGATCCCAGTTTTACTTCGAATTTTTTTTCTCCTACTTTATGACTCAAATATCATTCAAGCAGCCTAACCTCTGGAGCTATTTTATGTTACTGAACGTGATATTTTATGTACCAGGTCTTGTAATGCTGACCAGTTACATGCATTATTTCTCTACATTTTCAAAGAAATATTGTATTAAATAATATTTTATTTCTCATTCAGATGCAGTGATGAAAATGCAGGATTTGTACAATCTACTAGATGAAAGAGCCAGTGTTGGTACCCATGTGTGTCTGAATTCAGTGCTCCCCTTAATCCTCATACTACGCTGAATTATAAATTATTTTTTATGGGCCAGTCCTAGAAAATATGATGTACTGTTATGTATCCGTGTTCTTAGTTACACTAATATTTACAATTTAATTCAAAAATACTCAGTTGGCCATTTTCTATTACTTAAGTCATTTCACACTTTAAAATCTTCACCATTGTCAATTTTTATGAGAAACTTACTTGGATGTTTTCTAATTAGAATTCATCATGTCCACTCATGAGAGACTCAAGTACTAGTATTCAACTTTTGGGAGAGTAAGTGGTTATACATCGATTCATGAACTTCTTAATGGTAGAATTAGAATTTATTTGACCTTGGATCTCCTCGGTATAGGTCAGCATGTAGAAATAGATATGGACTTAGTATAAATTGATTGAACTTAGTTGAACAAAAACCCTTGGCTAAAATATATTTCATAGCTGCTTCTCTATTTGTCTCTCTTCTGGTGTTATATCAAAAACAAACAAGCAAACAAAAAAGAATACTCTTGTGCTCACGTAAGGTATATATTTCCCTCTGGTGAGAAATTTTCTGTATTGTTTATCTTACATATTTGTTTAAAAATGCTTCTTGTTAACTCTTAAGTGGACTTATTTCCATAAGAAAAAAATCAACATGAAATGAAACACAGATGAACAACAATTAGATATTCAAAACAACATATATTGCCTTTGTGTGTGCCCTGTGTGTGCAACTGGTATGTACATAAGCAGGGAGTCACCTCTCAGAGACTGCCATATCTTTAGATATGGTGATCACCACCCACACACACTGGGAAAGATCTTTTTGTCCTGCTGCCTGTTTCTGATTTTGTGATGGGTGTGAAATGACAAGATGCCATTATAATTTTGTTTGCTGTCAATGTCCTTATGGAATTTGATGAATGTGTCAAACAGTAGAGTGCACAGTGTGTTAAGAAATAGAACATTTGTTTCATGATGTAAATGTTGACACTCTTTTCAATTTTGTTAGGGGAACTCTGGAACACTTCAGAAGGTAAAATTCTTGTATGAATTCTGTTGAGCAGTTAATTTCATGTTCTTCTAGTCCATGTAAAACTAAGTAAGAACAAGCCAGATTGTCATGCATCTTACCCAAAAGAATAGCAGTAATTATTAGGAGAGGAGCTTGGCAGAAATTCAAATACACCTACTTTGGGGTAGTATTTGAAGTTTGACTTGGAATGTATATTTGAAGAAAGCCAAAGCTAGTCAAAATGGGCCAAATCTAACCAAGCTTATTCTTGGTTTTCATAACTATTGACCCTGTCCTTACACAGAGATATGTATATCTATGCTGATTTTGTCAAATACTGAAATATCCATAAAGGATTGGATGAGCTAATTTAACAAATGTGTCTCCATGAGCTAACAAACACAGTAATGTGTTAAAGCACTTTGGAAATGGTTAAGGGCAACATCAAGGGACTTCTTGTCAAGACAGGATATTATTTGCAAACATTGTCACACCCTCAGTCTGCTAGAACTGGCAGGAAGTATAATCCAATTCAGATGGGTTAAATACATGGAAATGAAGGAATTGTATATGGAAATGTAGGCAGTGGAAGTTATTATCACCTCTAGCCCTGTTCTCTGTTTTGTTCCCTAATTTCTTATTTGTGCCTGCTTGGAAAAATCCAAAGAGCTTTTTAGAGTATGTTACAGGTTAGAGGAGGTAGGTCTTGAATCTGAAGGAGATGATGACAAAATAAAATCATCATTTTTCTCTGTACAAGTACAAAGCAATAAGAAAAAATAGAAAGAGAAAATTTAAAATCTATACCAGGAAAAGATAAAAATGAACATCTCTATAGAATAGACATTAATATATATATATATTAATAACATATCTATATCTATCTATATATCTATATATCTATATCTATCTATATATATATAGATATAGATATAGATATAGATATAGATATAGATAGAGAGAGAGAGAGAGAGAGAGCGCAGGAGTGAAGTTGAGGGAGAGCTCTCAGCAATTTACTCCCAGTGGTCATCAAAGTCTTCAGCATTTAGAGGCTTCATTAAAGAAAAGGGCTTAAGCTAATACACTATTGGACTTTGAGGGAGGTGCAAAGAATTTACTGTCTACTAAGATATAGCAAGGGGGATCAGAAAATGAATGAATGACTCAGGTTAAAAATGAAAAAAAAATATTACACATTTTATGAAAAAATTAATATTAAGAAATATAGAGAGCAAAAACCAAAAAGGGAAATAATGGCACTCTATAGTCAATTACGTTTATATTATAATTTGCAAAATAAATGGTCAGGCTTCACAGGAAGATATTAGAAATAATAAAATTATAAAATATCATGAACTTATGATTGAAAAAGTGAAAATGAAATAAACAAGTCAGTATGAAAAGAAGCAATATGTATTTGGGAAGTTAAATTTAGAGTCTATACAATAATTGATGCTGAAGAATTAGTATGTGTCAAGATGTTATTCTCCAAGGCATGAAGATGCATACATATGTGTATGAGCATGTGATGTACACATGCACACAGAAATTAAGAGACGTTGAGACCAGGTTGAGAGCCCCAGTATACAACAAATGAGAGATATAGAGGAATAAAATAGAAGAAATGACAGTGGAGTAATAATTACAGTAAATAAGCTGAAAAATTCTAAGACTTAAAGATAGACATGCATGGCAGCAACTCAGCAATTAAAACAAATAAACAAATCCATTCTTGTTACATTGAAATAAAACTGCAAACAGGAAGTCTAAAAAGATAATCATGTTCTACTAAGTAGTAAAATATAAGTAGACTTCTCATCAGCAACAACATATTTTGGAAAACATTAGCTATATATCTACAAGTTACTGGTGAAAAATGAAAATTTGTACCCAAATGAAATGAGCATTCAACAGAATGAAAAAAAAAATTAAAAATACCTTAGGTGTTTCAGAAAATAAGAGGACTTGTCACCCACTGACCATCACAAAAAAAGTTATTAAAGGAGATTTATTAAAGAAGGACTAAATACAAACTCAGAGGGAAACCATTGGGTATAAGAAACAGGGAGCAAATGAACCATTAAATTTTTATAGGAATACGGTAGATTTAGTGGACTATGATAAAAATAACATACATATAAAATAAGCAAAACAACAATTTAAACAATAATAAAAACTTAGAATGTTGGGAATCATATAATAGTTGAAACTTGATAAGGTCTTCAAAACAAAGAAGGTTAAAAAAACTTTAGGAGTTTTTAAAAGAAGTGTTATGGGTAAGAGTTTTTTTTTTTAAATATATTATCATAATTTGAATAGAAACCAAAGAGAAATATATTTGTAGCTTCTAAACTATTAAAATAATACAAAGACATAAAGGGAAATATTATTAACCTGACATGGTAGAAAAGAAGGAAAGAATTGCATTAAAATGAATGAATTGGGTATATTTACATCAATCATTTCAATAATCATAACACATGTAACTGAATTGTATAAAATTAAAATACATAGTTCTTGAAACACTGGCCAGAGCAGTCAGAGGAACAAAAGAAATTAAAGGGATACATATAGGAAAAGAAGAACTCAAATTGGCACTATTTGCTGATGATATGATTCTATATCTAGAAGACCCAAAAAGTTTCACAAGAAAACTTCTAGAACTAGTAAATGAATTCAGAAAAGTAGGAGGATATAAAATGAACTCCTATAAATCAAAGGTATTTCTGTATGTCAGTGATAAATCCTCAGAAAGGGGAAAGGGGGAAAACTACACCATTTACAATAGCCTCAAAAACAAACAAACAAACAAAAAAACCGTTGGGAACCAGTTTAATGAAAGAGGTGAAAGATCTATATAATGAAAATTACAGAACCCTAAAGAAAGAAGTCAAAGAAGACCTTAGAAGATGGAAAGATCTTCCTTGCTCTTGGATAGGCAGAATTAATATTATCAGAATGACCATACTTCCAAAAGTACTATGCAGATTTAATGTAATTTCAATCAAAATCTCAATGGTATTCTTCATAGAATTAGAAAAAGCAATAATAAAATTCATCTGGAAAAATAAGAGACCCAGAATAGCTTAAGCAATCCTTAGCAAGAAGAGTGAAGTAGGTGGCATCACTATACCAGACCTTAAACTGTACTATAGAGCAATAGTAACAAAAAAAGCATGGTACTGGTACCAAAACAGACTGGTAGACCAAAGGTACTGAATAGAGGACACAGAGACTATCCCACAAAATTACAATTATCTATATTAGACAAAGGTGCCAAACACATGTATTGGAGAAAAGATAGCCTCTTCAACAAATGGTGCTGGGAAAACTGGAACTCCATGTGCAACAAAATGAAATTAAACCCCTCTCTCTCACCATGTACAAAATTCATCTCAAAATGGACCAAGGACTTAGGAATACAACCAGAGACCCTGCATATAATAGGAGAAGAAGAAGTAGTCCCTAATCTTCATCATGTGGAATTAGGCCCCAACTTCCATAATAAGATTCCTGTGGCAGAAGAATTAAAATTAAGAATCACTAAATGGGATCGACTCAAACCAAAAATTTCTTCTCAGCAAAAGAAACAATCTGTGAGGTGAATAGAGAGCCTACATCTTGGGAGCAACTCTTTACCCCTCACACATCAGACAGAGCACTAACCTCTAGGGTATATAAAGAAATCAAAAAGCAGAGCACCAAAACAAACAAACAAACAAACAAATAACCCAATCAATACATGGGCCAAGGACCTGAACAGACACTTCTCAGAAAATGATATATAATCAATCAACAAATATATGAAAAAATGTTCATCAACACTAGCAATTAGAGAAATGCAAAACGAATGCAAATCAAAACCACTCTCACTCTAGTCAGAATGGCAGCTATTATGAAGACAAACAACAATACTTGTTGGCGAGGATGTGGGGAAAAATGTATACTCATACACTGCTGGTGGGACATCAAATTGGTGCAGCCAATATGGAAAGCAGTATGGAGATTCCTTGGAAAACTGGGAATGGAATCACTATTTGACCAAGCTATCCCTCTCCTCGGTCTATACTTAAAGGACATCAAAACAGCATACTATAGGGACACAGCCACATCAATGTTTATAGCAGCACAATTCATAATAGCTAAACTGTAGAACCAAACTAGATGTCCTTCAATAGATGAATGGATTTTAAAAAGTGGCATATATACACAATGGAATATTACTCAGCAATAAAAGAGAATAAAATCATGGCATTTGCAGGTAAATAGATGGAGTTAGAAAATATAATGCCAAGTGAAGTTAGCCAATCCCAAATAACAAAATGCCAAATGTTTTCTTTGATATAAGGAGGCTGATTAATAGTGGGATAGGGAGAGGGAACATAGGAGGAATAGAGGAACTCTAATTAGGGCAGAGGGGTTGGAGGGGGAGGGAGGGGGCATGGGGTTATAAATGATAGTGGAATGTGGTGGTCATTATTATTCAAAGTACATGTATGAAGACACAAATTGGTGTGAATATACTTTGTATACAACCAGAGATATGAAAAATTGTGCTCTATATGTGTAATAAGAATTGTAATGCATTCTGCTGTCATATATAAATAAAACATAATAAAATAGTTATATTGCAAGACAATATTCTAAGACAAAAGGATATAAAGTTAAAATTAATTAATAGAAAATGATATATTATTCCATAAAGAAGATAAAGGTGTTTTTGTAATAGCTTAATGATAAACCTTAAGCTTTCAAAATTGTTTATAAAAAAATGACAGGTTTATCAGGAAAATTAGGTTGGGTCAAGCCACTCAAACTCTCAAAATTACTGTGGCTTCATAATTAAATAAAAAGGTAGAAAATGTACAAATATGTCAGAAATTACAAATAATGTTAAAAGACTAAATTAGTAAAATATAGTTTTTTATGCTATGTTTTTTATTTTGTAAATCCAGTTTATTAAATGTTAAGTTAACTAAACATTAATTTATATCAATTTAATATTTACACCTAAAATATAGAAACATAGAAAGACAAAAATTATGTAATGTTAATACAAAACTAAAGAGACCAGCCATATTTCTAGGTAATACAAGAGTAATCATGAAAATATCATATCACTATGCATCCACCAAAATAACAAAAGTGAAAAAGACTAGCAATACTAAGGTCTTCCCCATAGAAGGGGGAAATAAGATAATTGGGCGAGATGTTCCTGGCATCTAGTGGGCAGAGGCCAGATTTATGGCTGAACGTGTTATAATGCACAGGGCAGTCCTCGAAACAGACTTACCTTGCCAAAATTGTTACTAGGGTTGAGGTTAAGAAATCCTGGTATAAGCTCAACAGAGACATAAAAACGTTCATCTAAAGTGGTTGTAAGGATAAGAGGTAATGAACACACAACACTTGGAGACATAACTGTGCGGGTTTACTTGCAATGTATACTGGCAATATATACAGTCAAATTATTTGCTATAGTTCTATATATGTTACAATTTGGTGGATGATAGCAAAAGTAGCAAGTATCCTCTTTCTTGTCAATAGATAATTCACAATTTCCTATTATTAACAAGAGTAAAGGGGGGCAAAACATCATTTTGGATTACTTAATGGTAAAATTGAGTCATATGGTTTAGGATTGTATCCATCACAAATCTTAAAGAGAGTTTGATTTTTCCCAGGAAGTGACAATTTAGAAAGAACTGACCCCATCATGCTTATTCAAAGCAGCTAAATACAAGATTCTGTCACTGAAAAGAAACAGCTTATATTTTATTTTCAGAAAGACTACACACATCTCCTGTTACCATAGAGATTTTTGTGCCATATTTTACATTCTTGATAAAAATGGATAGGCCACTTTAAAATCTTAAAGAAATATAGTGATTATAAGTTAAGATGTTATTCTTTTAGTCATAATGTTTTCACAATCAGGGGAATTTTATGACCCACAGATAAATAGCAAAATGTCAGTCTAACGACATTTGCTATTTAAATGCTCAGTGCTTGGTTTATGATGAAATCAATGCCTGTAGTATTTGGCATATGACAGAAACAGAATGATCAAATCATCCACAACATGATTAGTTTTGTCTTATAAATATATTAATGAGATTTTTGTATATACCTATGTATGTATTTTTAAAAGAAAAGGTTGTGACTTCTTTCTATAAGGGCAGAGTTAAGCAAAGGACCTGTTTTATGATAGAGATAACATTTTATATTTTCTTTATATATTTTCATGTAGTATAGAATCAAGAACAAATCTATGTAACTGGCAGATATAGAAAAATATGTTTAGTACAGTAGTAGAACAAATTCTGTATGAGTTTTTTCTTATGATTTCATAGATCATGTACCATGTAATATAGAAAGATCTGTCAACAATGTACATAAATCTTTCTACCTCTTCTCTGTCACAATCTGATTCACACTTTTCATTAACATACAAACTGTATAAGGCATTGAGAAACACTCTGGTCTACCTTATTGTACAAGTCAGTCACCATCATAGCTGTTGTGAAATCTACCTGGTAAGGGACTTTCT
Source organism: Marmota monax (assembly GCF_021218885.2). NCBI lineage: Eukaryota > Metazoa > Chordata > Mammalia > Rodentia > Sciuridae > Marmota > Marmota monax. Next base: position 25,045,340 of record NW_026692781.1, read on the forward strand.
TGGAATTTGGTGAGGACTGAAATTTGTTGACTCAGATTGATGACTTAATAGGCTGCAGAGTTCTTGGACAGATTAATTATGGAAATTGATGTGGCTATGTTAAAATACAAAACTTTGTCACACAGATATTTAGATTCTATCTGTTAGAAAACAATACATTATAAAATCTCCTGATTTTCATAACACCATTCTCTTCTTTTTCTGAATGCTTAAAATATTTTATCTCCATCTTAACTTTATATGCTACATTTAGCTTTTCATGATCAGATGAGAAAATTTATAAAGAAATAAATAGTTGCAGAGTATCCTGATAATGAAACATCACTCATATAAAGAAATTATCCAGGTATGGTTTAGAAATCATGGGGTGGGGGTTGCATTTCATGATTCTGCCTGTCAGTTTGAAAAGTGTAAGGCACCAACAAAACCTTCTTAAAACGAATCAAAGCATTATTTTTAGATTTTCAACTTTTTGCACTGTCTGAAATATTTCTGTACTTGAAACTTCTGGAGAGAGAGAGAGAGCTGATTAAAACTGTTATAGCATAAGATAGTTTGTCTAAGGCAAACATGATGGTTTGTTACCTTATTCATGAAAATTACTCACATATTGAATTGCCCATTTGCACAGGCCCAGAATACGAATAATTCAAATGTCACATTTGAACTGACACTACCATTTTATGAGTTTTCCAGCAAACCATTCATAAAATCCATTTTTGCAGTTGATCTCAATCACTGGATTTCCTGAACATTTTTCTTCGAAAAAGAGCCTTTCACTTTTTTCTTTATTGCACTGTGCACCGTGGAGTAAGCTTGACCTTAAACAAATTGAGGACCTAATCGTCACATTATCAGCTGTATGTGGGACATAGGTCAAAAGGTCAATTGAATGCTGTGAAGAGCAAACTGGGCAACTTTCCAAGTCCCTGATGATGCTGTTTAAAGAAAGAATTGTGAGCAGAGAAAACAGGCCATTATATTCTCAAATTTAGAAAGTCCAAGAAATCCATTAAGGTTCACAATTTCTAGAATCATCCACAAGGTAAATGTTAATATTGAACTGAATACACGTTTTCTTTATGTTTAGGAGTTATGTCCAGAATAGGCAAAAGAAGAAGGCAGAATGTTGATTATGGTTGCTTCTGGCTGAGACTGTTAGAAGATTGGAGGATGATAGCTAAGACATATAGGGATTCTTGAAGTGATAGAGAGTCCTAACATTCATTGTGGTGAATCAAGTTGTGACTACTAAAAAACCAAGACATTTTACATATTAAATTGGTAAACTGTATGTTAAGTAATTATTAAAGATTTGAAAAATTAAGAAAATGACTTCTTTATAGGCATGTTGCATAAAATATGATTTCATCTGGTAAAAAGTCTTTTTTTTACCTATGTTGAATGTTTTAATGTCCCAGCCAATGTTCTAAATTCAATTTTTAATATTTAGTACTTTTCACAAATTTATCTCATTTAATCCTCACAACAATGTGTTCATGTTGGAACTGTTATTAGTTTCAATTTGTTGATGAAGAAACTGTTATGAAAAGAAATGAAATAACTTTCCCAAGGACACACAATTTAATTAGAAAATAGCTTCTTCTGGAGGAGGGACAACAAATTCAATAAAGTGGGACAGAATATAGTGATAGTAGTTTTTAGAAACAGGCTCCATTTTTAGTAATCTCTTAGAGCACTAGGCAGGAGCTTCTGAACATTTTGTTGTTTCCCAGGATACAAAATTTCATTTATACCGTTCAGAGCAAATGACTCTAAACAAAAAAAGCAATACATGAAAAACCATATCTGTAAAACAATTCTAAAATAGTTACTACATATTTCTATAAATTCACAAATTCTATGCATTGTTGGTAAGTTTACTTTAAAACTCAGATTTGGATCATCAAAGAAAGGATCATTTAGACCAGCCACTTATCAGGCTTGAATGCAAAGGCAAAGTGTTTGTTCATGGTAGGTCATCCTGTATATAATATGGAAACAATATGCTATGCCACTTTCTAGAGGAAGAAATATAAATAAAAGTCAATAAAATTAGGTACTGACACATTACAGTTTTAATTTGTGAAATAGTTCATTCATCCTGTAATAATCTAAAATTTTGGATGCAGTTTAAGCTCTTGAGTGAACTTCAAAATGCAGATTTATTCAAGCATACAAATAAACTCAAACATTCATGGGGAGGAAATGAAGTTCAATTGGACTCTGGTCTGAGAAATCATAGATCAAGGCTTCTTTTTCAATCCTTCAAAGGTTTTGTTTTGTTTTGTCTTTGAGATGGGGGTCTTACTATTTTATCCTCTGTTTATTGGCTCCTTGGAATTACTTGTATTCCAGATGTTCACACATGATAGTCTTAGCCCCCATTTTACTTTATATCTGAAACTATAAACACAGCCTAACTAAAGACTGTTTCTAAATTCCAAATCGTGAAAGAAAAATTCTGATGAATCCCTGCTAAACCAATAGATTGTCTGATTTCACACCAAGTGTAAATGTCACTGATGGCCAATGGTGCAGAATCTTGAGGATATAAATATGCCCCTCCAAAGTTGGCAGACAGGACAGGCTTCTAGAAGGAGCTCTGGGATAGGCATCAACCTTTTAAGTTTTGAGAAAATAGACATTTTTTAAATCTAAAGAAGCAACTGATAAGAGTAAGGAGACCATATTTCCAGAAATGCTTTAGCTTTTTGTTTGTTATTGCAATACACATAACAAAATACCATAAAATGGGGAGCTTATAAACAACAAAAATTAATTTCTGACAATTTTAAAACTGAAAGTTCAAAATCAGGGTGCTGTAAGATTCAGTGTCTAATGAGTAAGAAGTTACTGCTTTATATATAGTGCTTTCTATCTGTGTCCACACACGATGGAAGGGGTGAATGCATTTTCTGGAGTCTCCTTTATAAGGACACTAATCCCATTCGTAAAGAACACTGATTCCCACAGGAACTAAATAACTCCCAAAGGGCCCTCCCCAATACTATCACCTTGGAGGTTAGGATTACAACGTATGAATTTGGGGAGGTATGAACTTGGGGAGGACACAAATAAACTCAGAGCATGTTGATTATATATAAAGAAAGGCATTTAATATTGTCTGATGTGAATTAATTGTCAAATATCAACTCTGATATATAGTTTCAGATTTCAATTTTTTTTGTATGGGGAAAACACAATTTTCCTAAACAAGAATCAAAATAAGTCAAAAGAAAGAAAAACTTCTTAGTATCATTGCTAGCCAACTTCGTGTGCATTTTATAATGAATCATTGTAATGTGCCTTTTTTTGGGAAATGACAGGAAAATAATGGTGTTCGTGAAGACTGGGATCCTTCCATTGTTTCCCATGATGTTTACCTGTTTTTCTTCAATACAGAGTCAGTCATAGCTTAAGTTTTCAAAGTCTTGGAAAAAAATCTTACAAAACAATAGCTAACACAGAATTAGATTGTAATATCAACCTTCAGGCACTAACAAAAATATTATATTTTGTTGATTTATTGTGTAAAGAGTTGGCATGCTCTTCATCCTCTAAGCACACAGCCATTGTATCCAAAGTAATTTAATTTACTTTTATATTTGATGAAGACTATTATGAGGGTGAAAATTAAAATGTCAGAGAAAGTTCTTCACTGTATTGAGACATGTGATATTAGCTATAGCCTCTTTGGCAAGAATTTATATTCTGCCAATGAAATATTTAACTTCTATCATGGTTCTACTCCAATCACATCTGTATACTGATTAAGATTGGAAGATAGTGACATTCTTTGCAGAGAGCAGCTGGAATAAAATGATCAGTTCTCTTAACCTTGGCTTCTGGAATGAGAATTATGAAGAGAAAAAGTAACAGTTACTAAATAAACATTTTAAAAAGGCAATTATCCTTGCAAATTTTTGTTCTTCTGTATAACAAGCACAAAACTCTTAATGCTTGTTTTCCATGCATGTACAGCTGTTAAGAAAGTACACATCTATCAACTTTTGGTGTCTGTATTGCAATACAAAAGAATCTTTAACTGCTAATCCAACTTCTATAAAATGGTGAGTTTCTTTTTTATTTTGTTTATTCTTAACCTAGCCCAGGTAAGTTTTAGAACATTTCAGTAAATGTCATTTATAAAATGAATACAACTAAGTTTTGTGTATAACCTGTGCTGATTTAACTAACTTATTTTAAAATGGCTGAATTTAATAGGCATTTTTACTTGTAGCTGGACAATTCTACATAATGCCCCACAATTTGTTTACTCTTTCTTGCTTTTAAATTGGTAGGTTTGACATTTAATAAACTGACAAAAATGCACAGTTGCTTTTTTATACACCACTAATGAGCTGGTGTTCATTAGATGGGGAGAGGAGTTGTAAATGAAAAGGAGTTTGAAGTTATTATCTTTTTAATACTTGAAATGTTATCTAGCACTATGAAATTGTTTAAAAAGGTAGTTGGGTTCTTAAGAAATTTGATAGTCCCTGGAATGATTTTATTCACTTTTCTTACTGGGAAACAGATGGAAAAATAGTGTTCATTTACTGGGGAACCACTTGGGGCAAAAATGAAATTGATGGACATTTCCCATTTCTCTTTCTTCTGTTTGCTTGTGACACTCAAATACTCTAGACAGGTAAAAGAAAGGTTTTGTAAGGTTTTCTTTATGTATAGATTCCTAGATTTAATAGGATTCATGTAGAAAGTAAGAGAAATGCAAGAAAGTAGTTAGTAAGGGAATGTATTCTGACGAAGGGCTTCTCAAGGTATTTTTCTTGGGCAAAGCAATGAGGCCAGGGTTTATAGAGTTGAATGGGGAATTTCAAGTATTGACAGCCAATAAACTTGGGTTCAAATCCCATTTTTGCTTTATGTTAACTACAGATTCTTGAAAAATTATTTGCCTGTTTTTGTGAGTCTCTGTGATTTATTCCGAGGAGGAAGAGGGGAAAGAGGAGGGACATAAACAACAGATTCACTTTGAAGGACTAACATGATAACATGACAACACGCAATAGACCAACATGTGTGTGTTTGTTCTGGATAAATATTCTTATCTTTTTTTTCTTTAATTTCTGCAGACAGAATAGGGACAGAGACTTTCTCACATTGTAATGACTTTGTGAGAAACAGAGCGATTATACTATTGTATCTTTCATAGTTCAGCCTAATTGCTTGTCAGAATACACAATTCAGAACTCTGGATTAGATTAAGTTAAATTAAATTACCAGCTAAGGTATAGCTCAGTGGTAGAGCACTTATCTCTTATGCACAAGGCCCTTGTCTTAAGCATAGCTAAAAAAAATATTTTTAATTAAGTAAAAATCTATTCCTTATATAAAAAATATAATTGCTAACTACACAATGTATAGTTAAGTATTTTTCTGGTATATACAGCTCAAGAGGATTACAAAAAAAGAATCAAGAGGTATTTCATATCATAAAATTAAAAATTAATTTTGGTTAGTAAGATTTGAAGAAAATTAATTGACCAAAATCTTTGTTTTGCTAATGATGCTCAGCTTATAGATCTGTGGTGATTATTAATGAATGAATTAATTAATATCATGTTAAAAGGGATGATCTACATGATTTCTAATTAACTTTTTTTTTGGTACTGGGAATTAAACTCAGGGGTACTTAACCACTGAGGCACATCCCTAGCTCTTTTTTGTATTTTTTATTTAGAGACAGGGTCTTACTGAGTTGCTTAGTGCCTCACCATTGCTGAGGCTGACTTTGAACTTGCGATCCTCCTGCCTCAGTCTCCCAAACCACTGGGATTACAGGTGTGCACCACTATGTCAGGCTTCCAATTAACTTTTATTAACCTATACAAAACTCAAAAGTTTTCGTCCTTAAGTTGGGTCATATACTGTTTTATTTGTCCTTGTATGTCTTTATATTTATTTATGGATTTTAGTCTACATATGCACACATATGTATATACATACATAAAATAGAAACACACATATACATGTATGTGTATATATTTAGTAATTTATAACACTTTCCATAGATTTGTAAATTTTGAAAATAATCTATATTTTATGTCTTTTCTCTCCATTTTATGTTCACAAGATTTATCAGTATAGATGTCTGTAGCTCTATGTGACTCATCTTCAGCGCTCTGTAGTATTTTATTTATAAACTTCAATTTATACTTTAATTTAAATTCATCTTCTTATGGATTAATTGTACATTTAGGTCTACATATAATTTCACATATAATTGAGATCCAACTACACTTACAATCAGTATCATAACTTTAAACTTTTCCATTTTAAGATAATTCTACACATTAATTTAAAACTCCTTTTAATGATCCTTTTAATGGCTGTGCCACTTATATATGCATAATACTTTTTTTAAGCCATTCTCTAATGACAGAAGTTGATTTTCCTCTGGTTTTTCCCCAATAAGAGTAACATGGTATCTTTAGAAATTTTTTTTTCTTTAGGACTATATTTCTTATTTCCTAAAGACAGATTTCTAGAATAGAATTATTGATTCAAAGCAAATAAGTTTTTAAGGCATTTTATTACACATTGGAAATTTCTTTTAGAAAAGGAGGAACTAAGTTTTATTTCACCAGTTCTATAAGAAAACTATTTTATGTCTATACTCTCACATTATTATTTTCAAAAGTAATTATAAGGCAAACAGAAACTTGGCCAATTAGACAATAAATTATTTTATTATATTCATTTGCACTACCAAATGAATGATGGTTTATTGCTTGTTTTTCCTTTTTCATAATATGACTTTTCATGTAATTTGCCAACTGATTTCCATTGCATTCTTCTTTTTTTTAAAGAGGCAGGACTCCTAATTCTTCAATGACTCATTTGATCACACAGATGGTGTCAACCATAAAGTGGTTTGTTTTCTTGAACTGAATTGATTGCTTTCCTATGAAAGAACCCAGGGAAATGAAATCTGAGTGATGTGACTTATCCAATTTCCTGAAGCATAATGATTTCAGTAAGAAGAGTTATTTTTGGTGATAGATTATTTTCAGTAGAAAATATTTATACAACTCTAAAAATCAGCTTTCACATAAACATTTATTCTTCTAAGTTGTATAAAGAGTCCAGATGTGGAATTACCTCATATTTTTTTATTACTGACATTTCGTTTTGTTCTTTTTTTTCTTTCTAATCTCATTTTCAGTTCTCCTCAACTATTGCAAACAAACAAACATTGGATTAAGACCAAATTTCTAAAGATATGTACTTAGTATTTATTTCTTCTCACAAAGAAATAAGAATTGTTTTCAAAAGCCCCACCATATGAGTTGGATCTTAGCATTACATTCATGAAATTTACTTCTCTAATTCCTACACATTTCAAACTACTCCCATTTCTACTTATTTGGTGCATTTCCTAATGATAGATTTCAATCTATCATTAGGAAATAATAAAAAATACAGCATTAAAGAAAAAAAATTTGTGAATATATTCATGATGTTACTCTTATTAAGGAAAATCATATTCTATCATTAGAAAATGACTTAAATAAAACATGATGAATAAATAAAAGTCACATACTTGTTACAACTATGGTCACAAGGAGATTTTTCTATGTATTTGTTAAACAGATTTTAAGGATGTTAAAATGTATTAAAGTTATTAAATTTTAGTATTCTATCGATGTTTAGTTCAAGAGTATTAGAGTCAATCTGTTGTGAATTAAAAGGTGTGTAGTCTAATATTATATAAGGCAATGTATAACAGAGACAGAGCATCCACTAATTGGGCTTAAAAGTAGTGTAAGCATGTTTAGTGTCTCACATTTAGCATAATTTGGGGAAGGATATCAAAAATACATTTTAGAAAATGAAAAACAAAAGAACAAGAAATAACTCATTTTATGAAGTATGCACAAATTCTGGCTTCTAGACTAATGGAGTAACTACTTTCCTGATATTTATTTTTCTGTATTCATAAAGATAAATCCTATGGCAATGGTTTCTAAATTGTGTTTCATAGATTTTCAGGATTCTGCAGATTTGACTTAGGTACTCAAAGCCAAAAGGATGGGGTTCTCCTCTGCCAGAGCAGATCTACTGTTACTTTTTCTATGTAGAGTACTTTTTCTTTTCAAGGAAACTGCTATTTTATTTGCAGATGACAAATATCTGAACTGGCCACTCAATTCTCTTATCTTTTCAGATATTTTGAATCATGGGCAGGACCAGTTACATAACTCAAATCACATAAATAAAAATGCAGGGCCCCTTACTAGAAAATTGTTAGGGATTTCAAGGCAATGACAGAAGAACTTTAAATCCAAGTCTGAGGCTCCTCTAGATGTAAGGACTTGGGTGACAGCATAGGTTTCATGGGTGTGAAACCAGCCTGGAGGATGAGACAGGAAGAGGCCTAGGTGGACACATATGGGTAGAATTTTACTATTGGTGCTTGGCCCAGATTGGTAGTAGAGAGGCCAAGTGCTCATCAGAATCAGCAGGCTCCTCTCTCCACTTCTGCCACCATGCTGCTGAGCTTCTCAGCCTTTAACTAGCCTGCTGCCATGGTTTGCATGAATCACAACACCACAGCCCTGTTCTGAAGGAAAACAGTGAAAAGTGAGTCAGCTTTCATATGTCAAATAGGAGAAATTGGAAGTATTTGAAAACTGTTTGTTAGATACTTATATTTTTTAATTGGGCTATTCCTTATTTAAAAATTAATAACTTACAACACACTTAAAATTGGGAAAATTGACTCAGAGAGCTATCCATCCTCAAGGAGAAAGATGCATTATTGATCATGACAATATCCAACAGGCTCCTGTTTCAAGGTTTTTCTTGTCCTTCTCTCTCTCCCTCCTCCCCCTTCTTCTTTTTCCCTCTCCAGTGTAGATATACCTTTAAGTCTTAAGAATTTCACTGAATTGAAAGCCCAGCAACATCAAAGCTATGACTCTAATGAAGCACAGTATGCATGCTCCTGCAAAAATTCTGATTATGTGTCTCTATCTCATTGTGGGATAAATGCTCTCATATAAAAACAAAACAACAAAATGGCTTCCTTCCTTGTCACAGGTTTGTTTTTTAGGCTCCTTCTTCTGAGTCTACAAAAATGATGTTATATCTGACAGATTTTCATGTTTTACTATCTATAAGCTTTGAATAAGGAAACTCACCCATAGGGCTATCAGGCTGCCAAACTTCTAATATCTCAGGTTTCCCTTTTGGGGACTCTTCTCCTGCAATGTGGAAGCGGTATCACAAGCCATCTTCTTTGTCAGAGGGCTCTCATAACAACAGCACCAAATTAAAATAATGGCTACTTGAAACTAGAGAGGTTCAGTGTTGCAGTGTCTGATACCAAATCCAAACTCCCTCATCTATTTATATAGATTTTTTTACATCTCTTCCAGATCTCCCTTTCAGGCCTGAGCCACACTCTCCAGTTACTGGGAATGCTGTCAGTTCATGGCTTGCAGCTGAGTTTCTCCCTGGGGATTCCCTTGGCCTAGGAGAGCTATATTCCCAGGGATGCCTGACTTCAGTGAATGGCAGATACAGGATTGAGAGGCCTAATCCTCACCCCAGCTGGGAGCACATCTGAGGCCTATCCATGCCAGTTTCAGAGTTTCCTGTGGAGTTGGCCCAGGTCACTGTTGTGAATGGATCACAGACTTCTGTTTCAGCCCAACTCAGCTTCCTTCTCTATCTCCCCAAGTTGTTAATTCCAACAGCAGGACTCGCTACATAATTTATGGAACACAGTGCAAAAACGGACCCTATTTCAAAAAACAGAAAAAAAAAAAAACCCTGCCAATAAAGAAACTAAAAAATAAAACTTTTACCTCCCTTCCATAATTTTTTTCTTGTCCAGAAATTTTCTTTTTTGAGATTATTTTTGGTCATATTTGCTACTTGATGAAGTAAAGAAAAAATAAATATTTATTAGCCCAAATTTCACTGTTAATCACTAATATTATACAATATCTGTTATAAATGCCAACACACGTAGATTTAATTGATGTTTGGAATCATGGATATCACACATATCATTTTTGCTATTATCTGAATGTTTGTGTTGCTCCAAGCATTCAATAGTTGAAACCTAATCACCAATGTGATAGAGCTAGTAGATGGGAGCTTTGAGAGATGAATAGTACAAGGCAAAGTTCTTACAAAAGAGGCCCCAGAGACCTGCCTTCCTCTACCTACCATGTGAGGACATAGAGAAAATGGCCATCAGTGAGAAAGTGGGCCTTTGGCAGACACTGAATATGCTGGCCTCTTGATCTTGGGCTTCCTGGACCCTAGAATCATGAAAAATAAAGTTCTGATGTTTATAAGATCTTCAGTGTACAAGGTTTGGTTATAGAAGCCATAACAGGCTAGGTGAAAATTCCATACTTCACACATTTGTGCATATCCATTTAACCCTTCCTCCATGCTCCCTTTATAATCCTGTGGGCAAGACCCAGATAGAAGAATGTGAAGGCATAATTTAGTCAATCATTGGGTGGGAGGCATGGAGAGCTTACCAGTATTGTTCTGAGAAGTCGTTATTAACTGTGATTCCATGGGAAGAGAATCTTCCTGAGAGAACAGAAATGTAGGTTTCCTTTAAAAATTCCATGGCAGCACACAGCACACATTGTTTATAAAAGCCATTTAAGACATCTAACACATTTTGATTGAGCATAATATTTAGGTAATATGAGCAGTCTTGGGAATCATAAGCATGTATATGAAAGTAATCCAATTTAGAGAATAGAAATTTTAATTATTTATGGACTAGATAAATGAGTTTGGAACCTATTTTTATGAGATTAGATGCACCTTTGTAAAGTCCTTCTATAGGTCTCAAAAATAATGAGCTGCATTCAGTATCATTTATCACTAATTATATGAATCAGAAAGTTATGAGAGTTTTCACAATTTCAGAACTACATACTTTATTTCCAAAGTATATTCTTTAGTGTATATATCACTTCTATTATGTTTTACTAACAGAAAATAGTAAGCTATTTATCAAAGCATTACCATAATAACTTTAGTAGAAAGAAAAAAAAACATGAATTGAATCTCTTGAGAAATACTTCAAGTTATAATATTTAAAAGAAAGCTTAATACTTCATTGATTATATTAAAAAAGACAAAATAGAATGATCCTCAGTTAGATCTGTAGTGCTTATTACTGAATTAATTAATATCATATGTATGTGATCCCTTTTTTTACTAAGCCCAGCAGAAACATTATATCTAGACTTCTCTTTAAAATTGAAAAGTTTGTGCATTTTAAGGTCAGAAAAGGGAATCATTTTAAGAAGTGTTTCACAATCAATCCTCTCATATCTTTTGGGATAAGACAAACCTGAGTATATCTAACTCTTGAGTACCTCTCATCTTTCCCCTTGTGTCCAAATTTCAATGAAAGTTTTCATCATCCTCATGGATCTTACTTCATTTAGTCAATAACAACATTCTTTCATATGACAATCAGAATCAAAGTTACTAAAATATTTGCTTCCTATTTATACTTACTATAGTTTTTTTGGCTTTAATATACATACAGGAAAATTTTCAAGACATGATTATTCAGTTCTAATATAATGCTCTACTTAGCAGGCAGGTTGTCTTTTATTCTGAAGTTCTAATCATGGCATCATGGATCCTTCTAGAGTATTGATCTCTGTTTATTCCTACTTTATGATTTCTAAGATTACAATCTGCTTCTATGGGTCATACCCTTGTGGCTAAGGGTTACTGCAGGTGAACAGAAGGATGAAATCAACCCAAATCACGCACTTTCCTGTTTGATGAATCTCAGGTCTTAGCTATTCATGATTACACAAAAGGACCTATTTATGGATGGAAAGTGGGACTAATTCAAACCTTTAAAATGGATTTACAGGAAAATATATTTTAAAGTTCTCATTTGTTACTGGTTAAAATGGAATAAAATGACTTATTTAAGTTACATTGATGTAAAAGGCCATGAAAAAGCTTTGATTCAAGGTCATGTGAAAAGTCACATTTCATGCCAGGTTTTTAAAAGCAGCAAGTGAAGGAAGAACAAGAAAGGCCATGTGCCATTTAATTTGCTCAGAATACTCTTTCTTTCCTCTTTACCTCTACATGTCTATTTTATTGCCTTCTACTTATTCTTTAGTAACTAGCTCAAATTGGTATTGAAAGACATAGGTTCTGATGATGGGCAATTATGGTTCAAAACCAATCTTCATATATGATATTTGAAAATTGTATAACCTCTTTAAAATGTGATACATCTTGAATTGACATATATCTCAAACTGAGATAATAAGAGATCACAATTCATGGGTAGGTGAGAGGAATAATGTGTTAACCCACATAAAGCATATTACCTGGCACCAGAACCTGCATGCTCAAAAAATGCTCCTACTCTTCTTGTCTTATCACTACTGCCCTTATCTCTTCCCTTCTATGGCAGAGTCATTCCCTGGATTCCCTGGAACCAGACAAAATGCATTGCCATTTGGTTGATCATAGTGCAGAACTGAGAGTGAGATTGTTGAGTTCTTTATCTTCACCAGCCCATGATTAGGACAAGCTACACAATCTTTTTAAACCTCAATTCCCCTATCTAAACCACAATAATAACTGTATCTACCTATTAGAAAGTTAAATGATAAAATGCATAGAAGTCTTGCTGGACTTGGTGGCACATGCCTGTAATCCCTACGGTTTGGGAGGTTGAGGTAGGAAGATTGAGAATTCAAAGCCAGCATCAGCAATGGCGAGGTGCTAAGAAAATCAGTGAGATCCTGTCTCTAAATAAAATACAAAAGAAAAAAAAATAGGGCTGGGGATGTGGCTCAGTGGTCGAGTGCCCCTGAGTTCAATCCCAGGTACGCCCCCCAAAAAAAACCCCACCAAAACCCAAAAATATATGTGTCTCTTAGTAGAATTTCTTACATATCACAATTTAAAACAAAGTAACATTATTTTTTCTAATTTCCAAAACTTTCAGCTAAGTTTACATAAACACCAAATTACAGTAAAATGATTTAATTGCTGACTTCAACCAACTTGTCTTCTGATCTCATGTGGTGTTGGATATGTATTATTTGGATTTACACTACACATATGTAACATTGATTCTCTTCTCACAGTCATTGGTATGTAACAAAAAGTTTTCATATAGATATGAACGTTGTCATATAGACAGGGACACAGGTATGGCTGCAGAGTTTACCTCTGTTTTATGAGCTGGACCCAGCTTGGAGTTTTTGTATGTATTATTTAATTTCATCTACCACTTTGCTTTTTCAAAGTTGCTATAAGAAAATCTAAAATAATATATATTACTTACATTATATTTATTTCGAATGGCATTATGCTATATCAACTAAAAGAATTCTGATTATATCTCTCCACCGGTTTAATAATATTTAACTGGAAAATCAGAGAAGAATATATAGTTTTCTTTCCTTTCTCACTCCTTATAATTATTCACAAAACAAAAAGGGTCATTACATAATTCGAACTCTTTTGAAAGTCATTCTCAAATTTGGACTTTTCTGAGTATAGCACACAGAAATGCTTTACAAACTGCATAATAAGATATACTCCAGTATTGGAAAATTGCTGTCTATTAATCTGTAAAAGTTACCATAATTTTCTAAATAATAATTAAATTATGTAATTCTCTTATGGGCCAGTTTTCACATTTTAAATCTTTGTAAACCTTACTAATTCCTTCATATTTGTTTTCTAAAATGTGAACTTTCCTCTTCAATTCCAACTTTTGTTTAGCTAATTAAAATTCCCCTATATATTTTGTTTCTAGAACTTAGTTAAATTGTGCCCATGCTACAATTAGAAAACAGAGTCATTGCGCATTTTGTCAATGTACTAATGGCTACTATGCTTGCCTAAATTGCCAAGAGGGCTAAGTGTATAATACCTGACTGCTTTATGAAACTCACAGGAACTCTCAGAGGGTGCTGAACAAAACACAGAACCTGATTTCACTTTATTTCCTTTTTTCAATATACCGTTTCTGGATGTTTCCGAAGTAGTAACAAAGCTCCCTCTCTATATGTGTAATGCTCCCTTTCCACTGTGCAATAAGAGAATGCATTGGAGACAACATTTTACTGGGCTATGTTTTTCTTAGCTGCAGACAAAATAGTTCCTTTCATTCATTTCAAATATTAAAGGACGCCCTATTTAAGTTCCTTCTATACCTGTGTACCTTTTCTACTAGCCAACCTACCTACCATGTTCATCCAGTTTGCTTTAGTGAGAAAATTTTCCTGGATAAAGATTCCCAATTTGAAACCATCATGAAAGTATGCTTATTTATCATTGTACTCACTTACCCCTTGGTTTTCATTATTTAACCTCCAAATCATTTTTAACAAGTAGTATATTGCACACTGATGCAATTGGTCCTCAGTGTGTGGAAAGGTGACTTTATATGGTCCCTGATTGCTTTTGCTTGTCTTCTGCTCATGAGTAGCCCACCTGACCAATATATATTTTGTACACACGCATTTCCCCCAACACATAACTTAACAAATTCAGATAATCCTGAGCTCTCCTGTATTTGCCTGTAAGGTTGCAACTTCCCAATTATCAGGTTTCCAGTTCCCACTTTAAAACATGCTCTATAAAACCAAACGGATACATGAGAATTTTAGGTGACTCTCCCACACAATGTCCCTTAACATTTTCTTTTGAAGCCTTGGGAATGCATTAAATAGACATTTACAAACTATTTCTGAAAACAAAGTTCTATTTTGAGAGTCACCAAATGAATACCTAAGAGTATGCAAATTTTAGTTTTTTTCTAAGAAGACTATGCCTAGAGTTCAGAGATGAATGACAGCAATAGAGATATTTGCATTTTCAAAATACTTGCTTACTAAATTTAAAGTATTTTAATTATGCATGTGTCCAGATAGACCCTAGAAAGTAGCATCTGCGTAACATTACCAGTTACTATAATAGTACTTGCTTATTAAATTTAAAGTATTTGAATTATGTATGTGTCCAGATAGACCCTAGAAAGTAGCATCTGAGTAACACTACCAGAGGATCTAGTTTCATCCCTTGATTCCCTGTATTTGTTAAGGATATTTTTTTTCTAGTCAATCCCAGAAATTTAATCACTCTGCCTATCAAGAGAGAAGAAAAATTAGTCTATATAAAAATATACAAAATAATTGCTTTTAGCATTTGCAATTTAAAGTCATAATAAAGCTCATTAAATGAAAATAATATTATAGCCATTTTTTTTACTTTTTACATAGTGAGATTTTGTTAGTAATTCTTTGTAAGTTCTAAAACCTTCCCTAACATTTTACCATGTTATAATTTTATAATTTATCCTCTCATTTCATTGACAGAACTACCGTATTGCTACAAATAAAGAAGAATCACTGCATAGTCTTTTCCTTGTTATGATTACTACACACAGAATGCCTTGGAAAATAGTAAAATAATTTTGTTGCAAGAAAGATGCCAGACCTAAAATATACATACTTCATGATTCTATTTTTATGAAATTCTAGAAAATGCAAACTAAGTTATAATGACATAAAGCAGCTCAGTCACTGTATGAAGATGAGGATAGAGGGAGGCAGGTGGCAATGATTACAAAAGCACATAAGGGAACTTTTCCAGTAATGGATATCTTTAATATTTTCACTAGATGATGGTACACATATGCAAAATTTTGTCAAATGATGCAAAATCATATGTGAAGTTTATTACATGTCAATTATACAATAACAACAACAAAACCCTGCTAAACTGCTAAAGATGTGCCAAACTTAACAGGGCTATAAAAATAAAAGAACATAAGAATATAATAAGTGTCATAAATGGAAAGTACCATTTTTGGAAACTTCTGAATCATAAATATCTCAAACCACATAAATATCTTGAACCACTATTATGTATTTTATATATATATATATATATATATATATATATATATTCATTGTAAATTTCAGGATATTAATATAGTTTTATTTTTAGGAGACAATCACATTAATTGCTTCTTTCTAATAACTTCCCCATGTTAGTTAAATATTAAAATAAAATACTATATCTAAAAAAATTAGACTGTCAAGGAAACTAAAATCTTAATTTATTTTATCATTTTTTGGGGATAGTGGTATTAGATTAAACCATTTTTACTGCATTATTCAAGAGAATAAATGATAAAAAAATAAATAAAGCAAATGGTTTCTAACAATACGTATTATTTGAGTTAGTCCCATGCTAATTGAAACATAAACACTCTGAATTTATCTATGATGAACTCTTAGCCACTTGCATTTCTGATTTAAAAATAAACCCAAAACAGACTTATAATATACCTCTAGTTATTTCTATTCCCTAATTACTTTAATGGCACTGTTGATAAAAACCAGATTTTCCAAGACTATTGGCAGAAATACATACATTATTTTTTAAATTTTAGAAACAGTTGGAATGTGATTAGCTGAAATTCATAAATGTACATTAATGAATAATAATAAAGTAAGCAGTCAGGGAAGGCCATATTAAAAAATATTATATTGTAACTTCATAGTGTGTACCTCTTTGATTTTTTAAAATAGCTAGTACCTCTGAGGCATTTTTATTTTAGTATGGCAAATGATAATTATTATTAAATTGATAAACATTTGTATGTGTTTTATCATTGAATGCAAGAAAATTCATCCTTTATAAATTTAAATGTCTCATGTACTTAACATAACTTATTGAAAAAATATAAATTGGTATTTTAGACATTTTCATTTCTAGTTGAAGTGTATTTTTCATAGGCAAATTTATTTTTCTGATAATAATTATTAATTATTAATTATTTTTCATGAGATATACTATTTTAAAATAGTGATGCGAGATGAATATGGGTACAGTGTCACATTCATAAATTAGTAAGTACACTGACAGGTACTTAAGAAACTAACAAAATTTTGCTCAATTGTCACAATTATAAAAAGACAAAATTTAACTAAACATATAATACAAGCCACTTTGACTTCTGTAATTGGTTCAACTCCAGATCAATGTAATAATGATTGACAATTTATTTATGAAGATGAAATTTTTAAACATAGTGTCTATTTTGTGCTAGTGTTTTTCTCACTTCCAGCTCTCAATTTAAAGTAGGTTTTGATCATTGAACATCCAGATTTTTGTCTTTTCCAGAGTCAATACTTAAATTTTAAAGAAATGCTTTATTACATTTCTAAATAAATAGCCTACAGAGAGTTGTCTTTTAGTTAATGTTTGTGCAAAGCAGATTTAATTTATAATTAGTCATGATACACATTTTAAAATACATGTGAGAAACCTAGCATGTACATTGTTGAAGACAAATGAATTTAAAAAGTAATGTTAAATTGATTTTTAAGATCATCAATATGTTCTCTGAAATAAAAAAGTAGAAATATCAGTTTTTGACTACTTTTATTATTGCAACATTTAAATTTGTGAGATTATGCAAGATTGAAATCTTTCAATAGATTATACAAATAATTAATGTAATTTGCTACATTTTCACCAGTATTCAATTAATATATTTTACTAGAATTACACATATTTTAATGCTTTATAATAATTGTAATTTTGACACAATAATGATCAATATTTTAGTTCTACATTGTTCTAGAAATAATTACTAAAAAGGATGAAGTACTTGCTCTCTGGGAACTCATGATGAAGTAGTTGATCCAGATAAGCCAATAGATGTATACAGGGGAGCTTAGTACATGGCAATTTAGGGATTAAGAGAAAAGAAATGCCTGGTGAGATAGCACAGAGGTGGGGCAATTAAGGCAGATAGCACTGGAGGATTAGAAAAAGAACATGGAAAATTTCCAGGTGATGTCCTGAGGGACGAGTGAGTACAGCCTACTCTAAAAGTAACTGAGATTGTGAGACTTTGGTGGAATGGTCAGTGTAATAGGCACAATAAATCGAGCAGCTTGATTCTGAATTACAGGACCAAGCTGCCAGAACATGGCATGATGAGGACTAAGTCCAGAATGCACTCTGCAGAGATGTTCAGGTCACATGAAGAACGGCAGGGTGGGCCATGATAAATAGCCTCGACTTGGACACTATGGTAGAAAAATTGAAGATTTTATTCAGATGTGCATGAGAACTATAACTTTGGGGAGCAACACAGAAGTTGATGTGATTATTTAATAAATGATTACTTGATACCTATGTAGTAGATGGATAGGAGATTGCAAAACTATATATAGAAAGGTCGGGCGGTTCACAGAAGCTGCAAAGGACGTAGTAAGTGCATTGTGGGTGCTCAACATCAGCTGTCACATCCCAATGTGCAGAACACAATGGCAACTTCTACTGCACTTAGTAGAAGTTATTTTCCAATTATTTGGAGGCAGAAAAATACGAATCAAACAATTATTGGTGGTAAAAATATTTGGGTTAACATCTTCACTTTTTAAATTATCATATTTAAAATCATATTTTTCTTTCAGTAATTATTTATGTGCCAGGCAATCTTATTTGCCCTTGGCTTTAAAGTTTCCTTCAGTTTTATTAAACATTACACACGTTTCTTTATGCCTCTAGTCTCCTGATCTCTCTCTTCTAAAAACCTTTAACTTACAAACTTTGTAATTATAAGTACTATCCAAATCTCATAGCCTCCAGCCAGTTTTATAATCCAGGAAACTTCTTTCCCAAACATCTGGAAATCATCTTTTTTAATACAATCACTGGGGAAGGTACTGCTGCTGTCTCCCAGTAGACTTCAACAGGGGCCTTCTTGCTCCAAGTTGAAAATAGCCTCCTATCCTGAATGTAGGAGAAAGTTCATTTTTCCTTTAGGTAAGGCCAACATGGAGACAGGTGATCTGTGATCACCCCACCCCAGCTCTTCACAATCCTCCACTTCTTCTCTTGATAGAGACTGATATTCACACTTGCTTTCTGTTCAAATTATTATTTCTATTGTCAATAATATCAGAAAAAAATCAGTCTTTGCTTATTTTGTTCTTAACAACTCTGATGCTATATTAAGGTTTAATAAATTAAGTGAAAGGAGACAAAGGGTGGAGGGGGTATCTAGAAAAGTGTTTATAAATATTACATAAACAGATTGAGCTTAAGACACAAGGAAAAGAAACCAGGAGATGGGTGAGTATTTTTGAAAAAAGATTTTCAGTTCAATGGATTGCTGGTTCCAATTGAGTTGAGGCATTGAGGAGCTGGGCTAGGCACACAGAAGCTGGTAGTCACAAAATGACTCTTGAAATTGAAATCATGAAAGTACTGCACTTGTTGCTAGTGATATGGTGTGGTGACAAATGGAGGAGACCAGGCATGATCAGTTGAGGGAAGGATCCAAGGAACTGAGTAGCTGGTTCATTGAAGAAATCCCTTATAGATGCTTACAAATTAAAGGGAAATATTCTGATGGTGGTGATAATGTAGAAGCCTTTTATTTTAGTTTAGATTGAGATCACATCTTGCTATTGCCCAGGCTGATCTCAAACTCGTGGGCTCAAGATATTCTCCTTCCTCATAGTCTCCCAGGGAGCTAGAATAATAGACTCATGCCACCATGTGTGACTCAAACATTTTACACAAGATATCAGAACTTAATTCAAAACTTTGAAGAACAAAAGAAATACACAGGACTGAGGATGAGAATAAGAGGACAGATGATTATGATTAGGTAAAGCAACACTAGGGACACAGAAGTCTCTATCACCATTTTGCCAAGAACTCATCTGAAAAAAAAATGGAATGGTTTTGAGATTTCACGCTATGTGAAATGTGACATGCTAGATTGTCACTATTTAATGGATGCTGAGAGAACCAGGGACATCTGTACATGCAAAGCTTTGTATTATAGGAGACAATCGGGAGCATAGAGAACATTTCTAATGTGCAGG
The DNA here is from genome assembly GCF_021218885.2 of Marmota monax. Classification (NCBI taxonomy): domain Eukaryota; kingdom Metazoa; phylum Chordata; class Mammalia; order Rodentia; family Sciuridae; genus Marmota; species Marmota monax. Next base: position 25,065,265 of record NW_026692781.1, read on the forward strand.
AAACATTCCTGAGTTTTCCCCTGGAGGGTAACACTATCTCTGGCTTATAAGGAAGTTTATTATACAACTAGAGCAAAGCTTGTCAGTTCTTCACTTAAAAGATATGAAAAATCGTGGGACACTCATGAGGAATGGTCTTGCAAAGTGGACAGCTACGAAATAAACACAAATTTATTTGTTTTTAAACACGATAGGTTATTAATACTTCAATGTGCAAACAATACATTGATAATATAGGGTATATTTAATAACACAAAATGCACTATAGACTTATGTATGTATGTGGATATGTATATATTAATTGGTACTGGGAATTGAGCCAAAGGATTCTTACTACTAAGTTACATCCCCAGGACTTTTATAAAAATTTTGAGACAAGGTCTTGATAAATTGTTGAGACTGTCTTCTAACTTAGGATCCTTCTGCCTCAGCTTTCCAAGTCAATATGATTATAGGTGTGCAAAATACCACATACCAGGTATACAATCATTTAAAAGAACAAATCACTTGTAACTGCCAGATTTATTTATATATATGTATATATATATATATATATATATATATATACACATATATATATACATATATATACACACATACTTTAAATATATACATATATATATAATGTGTATATATGTGTGTACTATATATATATACACATATATATTTCTATATGTACACTGAAATGCAAAATAAACTTTAATATTATTTGTACTTGCTATTTTTTATGGTCTGACCACTCTCCTTTTTCATTTATTAGTTTCAGTGTTTTTAACAATACAAGTAAAAAAACATAACAAACTTTATTAAGCTTTTCCCATTTTTCCTTAGCATTCACCTGCTTTCTTTTCTCTTAACTTTGGTAACAGATTTGATACATTGGTATTAAGTGTTAGAGCTCAAAATTAGTGTAATTAAGCTTGAAGGTGTTATATATTCACTATGGATTGGAAATTATTAATTTTAGATATCATGATGCTTACAGAACGAGAACAAAACAGAAACACCATACAGGAAATGAATAGAAAATCAAGGAGAGATTTAGAAAAAAAGCTTCTTAAGTGTAAGAACCAGACCTTTGAACACATTCGAGAAAGTGACACTCTCTTAATTAGGAATACACATTGTAGTTCAGAGAACACTGGCAATTCTTCTCACAGAAGAATTGAAAAGACCCAGCATTGTATGACCTGATGTCTTCATAGCTGGGACATGACATCTTACATTTTATACTGAATGGGACTGGTGTTCTTTACTTGCCACCTGATTTCTTTCACTAAGCAGTGGGTCAATAACAACTTCTGAAATATCTTATTATAAGACTGCTAAATTTAGAAATTGCCTTGCCAACAGAAGGGTCTTGAAGCACTTTGAAACCCTTGACAACCAATTTACAATGTACATATCACAGGAATGGCATTGCTTGCTCCCAGAGTACTCATCCCTTGGGTGAAACATGACAATGATTAAGAGTAGGGCAACATTGCTGTGTTAGCTAGCTTTTTGTCACTGTGAACAAAATACCTGAAAAGAACAACTTGAAGGAGGAAAAGTTTATTTTGTCTCATGGTTTCAGAGGTTCAGTCTATGGATGACTGACCCAATTGTTCTGGGCCTGATGTAAGACAGAACACCATGGAGGAAGGAAGATTAAAACTGCTCAGCTCATGGCAGCTGCAAAGCAGAGAGAGTAAAGGAGGAGCCAGGGAGACCAGATACAATCCCTAAGACTATCTTCCCAGTGACCTACTTCTTTTAGACATCCCCAACTACCAACAGTTACCAACCACCCAGTTAATCCATTTAAATTATTAATCCATCAAAAGGAGTAATGCACTGATTAGGCTACAGCTCTTATCATCTAATCATTTTAGTTCTTGAATTAACACAGGAACTTTCAGGGGACATCTCATATGCAAACTATAAGAATTGCACCACTGGTAAAGAATTCTATCTACTCATGGGAGCTGATCAGGAGGGATCTTAAGACTGACAGAAGGGCTGGGGATGTGGCTCAAGCGGTAGCACGCTCGCCTGGCATGCGTGCGGCCTGGGTTCGATACTCAGCACCACATACCAACAAAGATGTTGTGTCCGCCGAGAACTAAAAATAAATAAATAAAAAAAAAAAGACTGACAGAATTTATATTAACTATTAGAGATAGGTCATGGCATATGGTTTAGCATTCATATTACTTTCAAAAAGTGCCATAATTTCAATAGCACAAAATTAAAAGAACTTTGAGGTCTTAAAATGAGGACCTGTTATAGAACAATATGTAAAATAAATCATAAAACATACCGTTTCACTGAGACACTAAAGTATTGGGGTGCAGGTTTAAATTTGAAGGTCTCTTTCTCCAGTTTTCAACTACTAAAAAAATTGCTTTTTGTTAATTGGTTCCTAAAGTGTTTATCTGTAAGTGTCCTTTCTAATAAACAGTAAAGTTTAGCTTAAAAATATCTTTGGGCATTTACAATGTGATAAACACTATAGAGGGTACTGGGAATATAATCACAGATGTGGCATGGTCTCTGAGCTTGAGAAATTCATCTTACCTCCGCATTTTCTGGAAAGGTTTCAATGGTGAGATTTCCTATGTGTTATATCAGAAAGTTTTGAGGAAACTATGTACTAAAGCAAGTCAATTCAATTATAACATAATTGTATGGTTACTTTCAGAAAAAGCTAATGATTCCCTACTTTTAAATATATCAGTTACAGTTGATTGAAATGTGCTTTTTGACTGATTCTGTATTAGAAGTACTATGGTACTATATTAAAAAAAAATAAACGGGACGTGAGAAGAAATCCAAAGGGGCTGTTGTCTATCTAATAGACAACATATCATATAAAGCTACATCTATTCAGATTGTCAAAGATCCTTCCTTCTTTCCTTTCTTCCTTCCTTCCTTCCTTCCTTCCTTCCTTCCTTCCTTCCTTCCTTCCTTCCTTCCTCCCTCCCTTCCTCCCTTCCCTCTCTCTCTGTATTTCTGCATCAATTTATAATCCTAGTCTTTTTTGGCAATGGTGATTATGATAATGATGATATTTGATTCAGCAATTTTATACTAATTGTGAGTAACTCTCAGCATTGAGCAAAAATTACTCAAAAACAATGGAAAGAAGGTGTTTGAACCAAAAGGTAGAAGAAAGGATCTTTTGGAATTCATTTCTTTGCCTCCTCCTAGTACTCCAGTCCCAATTGGCATGCTCTATTGGACAGACCTTTTTACATCTCTGAATCACCTGCTTTTGTTTGTCATATTTGAGATGAAAGGTGAATTGAAGGTGATTACAAGTGTGCAGATAAAATTGTCCCTTCACTTTCAGAACTTGTTAATATGTCACCTTACATGGTAAAGGAGAGTTTGTAAATAGGATTGAATTGAGGATGTTGAAATGGGAGATTATCCTGGATTATCAGTGTGGACCCAATGAGAAGGAGACAGGAACTGTAGTGAAAGTGATATGACATGTGCAAAAGTATTCAAAACTAAAACTATGCAAGCACACATCGAAGAGCTCTGGAGCATGTCCAAGCCCAGAACGGCAAGGACTGGGCTCCTCCTGTGAAACTTCCCCAAGAAGGAGGCCTAGTGAAGCAAGACTTTGATGCCTGGAACTGCACCTCCAAAACTGTAAGGGATTATGTTTGCTGGTTTTAAGCGACTACATTTTGGGCCATTTCTAACACTAGTGATAGAAAAGCCATACAATAAGCAAAGGACATAAAGAATATTCAGGCTAAACCTTCTTTATTCCTGACCGTGGAAATTCATGTAATATGACAATCAAACACTTAAAAAAAAGTGGCTCTTTCCTGCCCAGAAAAGTCTTCATTTCACAAGAGTAGTTTCTAAGGGAATTCTTTTGTATTACATAGAGAACTGTCCATGTTTCACTTGGACATGTGATTGCTATTTAGCACACACTTTTACCATGAATGGTGATGAATGGAGAATTATTCATCCATCGATACTCATCTGACATTGTTTGTGTGAAAATTGTCCTATTAGTTTAGAACTTAAAACAATTTTCAAGACTACATTTTTCTTCCATCTTTCCCTTGAAAAATCCAGGTAGTTTAAAATAAAATAGCTGCATATTGCTGTCCTAGTCAAGCTCATAGTCACAGCCAATTAAAACATGACTTGAACAGGAAAAGTTATCAGAGTTGGGTTACAGAGAGAACTTTAAAGGCAGCAGCTTTACTTTTTCTTAGCTCAGTGATATTAATATTCTAAAGTTGGACATTAACATGCCAAAATAGTCTAAAAGATTAATGAGCAACTTCAAAGAATCCTTAGTGATAAAATGAAATCTCTCATTATGTTTTCTTTCTTTCCTTCTTCCAAGCTTTTCCACATCACACCTGGGAGACACTGAGATGAGAATGGGTTTATACTTGTCCAGATGTTTTCTATTGTGGGCCCTTTGTCTTTGGAAATACCAGATAGGGATAAAATAAAGGAGTAGCAAATTTTAACACCTGCAGCAGGTACTCCACTCTTTCTTTTCCACTTTCTCCTTGAATAATGAAATACTTGAAGAAAATAGGCCAAACGTATTTCTCTGAAAACCTCAATGAATGACTTTCTAAATTACTGACTGCTTGTATAAATAATCTGAAATTCTGAGATAAAGCTTAACAAAGCTTTAAAAAATCTTATGAATGTTAGCAGTCATTTTCAAACCTCGCAATGTGGAAATTCAAATCTGAAGATTAGTGTCCATCTGTTGTCACTGGATACTAAATATCACTCAATGTGCTAGAGGTGGCAAAGGGAGGTGAATGGCATTAAAGAAACCCAATGCAGTGATGGAAGCCTGCAAAGCAGGATGTAGATAAAAATTCAGACATAATGAAGTGATGTCAGATGAACCATGCCATCATTGTGTGGTTTGGATGCAACCGTGATGGTGTTGGAGGGACAGAGAGGTCAGTGTAGCTTAACTCCTTTTATACTTCCCCTTCACAAATACCGCCTATTTATATTCTTAACAAAAGGTCAGTGTTACCATTTCTTACCATTTATTGCCTTCAGAAAATTTCTTACTCATTCAGATTTTTAAAGAACATTATCTTCTGTGTAAATCTCTTCCAGATCTCACATTTTCCAGGTTTGAAACCTCAATACATTACTGAAGATAGTACTCAATGTTGAGAATTTTGAATAAAGACAAAGGATTAAACAAAAGGAGCTGATAGATTTCCCCCACAAGTAATGTATGAGGTAGGACCATTGGACACTCGTGTCTATTTACCCAGCTGCCTTTCCTATTTTCTTCCTCCTCTGTCTCTGTCTTCTCCTTCTCTTATGTTAGGAGTAAGAGTTGAAAAAGTTAACACCCTTCCAAATCTGATAGGAGACATGATCAATGAGCTGGAGTGATAACAGACTCCTAATCTTTCATCCCATGAGACAAAGATGCCAAGAAAGCTGGAACTGTAAAAGAAAGAAAATTCTAGATGAAATTCTACTTTATATCCTTCTATATGAACTTGTCAGTTTCCTTTCTGTTCTCCATTTCTCTTAACCCTATATCTCGTATAAAACTACATCTTGTCCTAAGTCTTCACGGTTTGGTTTTAACTTAGTTTGGTTACTTAATTGCTGTGCAAATATAGAGAAATTACTGTTTCTAGTAAATGAGGGCAAACAAACTCTTAGTGATAAAAATTAAGTATATAGTCATACCTTTAGTTTAAACAATTTGTCCCCTGTCCTGTTTCTATAGTCTTTCTGTTATATCTTAAAAGTTAAGTAAAGGTTATGGGGATGAAGGATGAGATAATATGCTTACATATATGATATACTTACGTGTGATATATAATCTCCTTCAAGAAAATGGGGGAACGGTTCCTGGAAATAGTCTTAAAAATACCATCTTACATATACCAAAATATCATTTGCCAGAGAATTACATCACAATGTCTTTAAAACAGTTTTCCTTTTCTGTTTCTTAATATTTTATTAGTTATGAATCTGTCTTGAAGATTCACCTCTCCAAATTCCCTAAACTCTCCAAATATTGCATGATTGGCTTTCTCTATATCATCCTTCTTCCCTTTCTGTCCTTGAATATTTATTCTGTGCTCTATTTAAGTCCATTTTCAAATATAAATATCTTCAGCCTTTCCATCATCTTTATACCTATATCTGTTTCATAGTAAACATGAAATCTGATAGCCCAATACCAGCATATCTTAGAAGGCAGCAGAACTAAGAAGGATCCAGAGTCTATCAATGGATTCGGCTTCATGGCCAGAAGAAGGAGATAAAAAGCACTTGACTCTGATTCCTTTCCCCCTTTGGCATTCTTGCCTCTTTCTCTCTTTCTTGCTCTCTGATCACCTTTTTCTCCTCCTATATATAAGCTTTCTGCAGTCTTTCTCATTATAACACTTTCAAAAGAGTTTTAAGGCAAATTATACCTCCTTTAATAGATTGTGTCTGAATGAAATAGTTACAATTCTTGGTATCTATCTATCTATCTATCTATCTATCTATCTATCTACTTTGTATAAGAAATCTTAGTTTTTAATCATGCAGTACCCATTTGTCTGATTGTTCATTTTGAATTCTTTATGATCTGCCTCTTTACCTGGAGGGTAAGTGGTCTGAGAATAAATCATGATTTTTATTTTATGCCCTAGGATACCCAGCCCAGCTTAAGGCATGACATAATGGTTAATATAGATTGACCTGGTTTGTGGAAAAATGTATAGGGTGTTTATTGAGCGATGGGAGAGTTGTAGCCACTGCCTAATCCTGTATAATTATTTTCTCATAAATATCAACGTTAAACTACAGCTCTCTGTTGACTAATTACATAAAACTGCTACTCTCCATGTCCTCTAGTGAGCTTAATTTACAGATGTGTGTGCTAAACTCGTGATCTGAAAAAGCTTATAATTAGGACTGAAAGGATTGAGATATTGCCAATGGAAAAAAAAAGAGTATGATAACTATTGATGATAAAAATGATGGGAAAGTAAAAAAAAAGATGGAAAAGGAGGGATGATATATGAGGGACACACAGAGAGAAAATGACTTTGATATGTCACCTGTTTATAAGCAGTTTTGGAAAGGTTCCCAAGTCATGGATGTACAATCAAGCCATCACACAGCAGTGGAAACCTATTCCAATTCAGAGCACTAATAATTGACATTTCCTGCTTAGAAAAATACCTCCTCTCATCCTTGTGTTCTCAAAATGCCTATCTTCTGGCAATCTTCTGTAGAACTACTGGGCTCTCTGCTTGGCTTTGAATTTAGATTTTTAAGACTACCATTTTAAAGTTATCATTGTTGCCCTATACTGATTTCTCTGTTCCTTTCATGTTATACACTGTTGAGCTACCATTATAGTGCCATGTTTTTCTATAATAAAAAAAAAGCTGGTTCAAAATGAGAAAGCTTGTTGAAATAAATACTGTCCAGGAAAGAAAGTTGCAATTGATACTACCATATAATTAAGAAGATTGTTCCATTTATCCCTTCCTCAACTCTAAAACCTTCCCCACAAGGTAGGGCAGTGTAAATTTCTCAACACTTTTCAAGTGAAAACACAGCTTCCTGCATTTTAAAGGATCTTAATTTTAAAAGATAATATTTGAATATTGGAAACGAAATTTAATTGTCTTTGAATTCAAGTTTAGATTTCAATTAGATTCTTTGTGCCTCTGGAAACCCATGAGTTAATGATTCAGTTCTCATATATATCTCTACATTTTGCTTTTAGCAAATGGTCTCTCATTATTTTCAGGTTATGCTTATTAATCCATATTACAGGCATAATTATTAGCAAATAAATGCAGCTGAAAAGGTGAATATTACTGTTTCCATCTAATGTATGGTTAATAATGATTTTATAGTAATCTGTAGTTAAATATTTGGCTTAAATACAGCTGCATGATATGGCTAAACAGGATATCTCTAATTTTAGTGAATTCATATAAGTACAAGGCTTCGTAGAAGATAGCTATATACTATAGTATGAACTTGTGTGCACAGTACAAATATATTAATTGTAAAGATAATACCTACAACAAGATTTCCCTTTCATGGAAGCTTGGATTAAAGTTTAAAAAAATTATGTATCAGCCCATTTTTAAAGGATTAAAATAAGATATTAATAGGTGTAAAGCAAAGAAAGACATGTAAAAATCAAGTGAAAGTAGACCTTTGAAAGCTAGAGTGATTTCAGTATTAGTTATCTGATAACACCAGAGGGAGAGAAAGTAATAAATGTGCATTATGCCATCCCACAGCTGTGGAAAACTATTCCAAATCAGAGCAGTAACCATTGACATTTCGTACTTAGAAAAATGCCTCCTCTCATCCTTTATATTCCCAAAGTGCCTATCTTCTGGCAATCTTCTGAAGAACCACTGGGCTCTCTGTTTGTTTTGAATATAGATTTTTAAGACTACAATTTTAAAGTTATTGTTGTCACCCTAAGCTGATCTTATCTGTCTTTCTCATCTCATACACTTCTGAACTGCCATTATAGAACCAGGATTTGATATCTGTAGGTCAAGGTTCTAAGGAGGAGTCAATCGGAGGCAAGATTTCAAAGTGAACTGAATAGAGTTAGGGATGGTGGGATTATTGATATAGTTTGTGAAATAAGTAGATGACAGATATATTAATGGTATATTAAGTAATTTTAATGCAACACCCCATTGTATTAGAAGATGAAGAGCTTAAATATGGTATGGTAGCACAAATTATAAAATGATAAGAAAAATAATTGTTATTGATTTTTGCTCTGCTATTATGTATCTCCTCATGTCATATATATATATATATATATATATATATATATATATATATATATATATATATATTATATATAAACACACAAACACATATAGATATGTGTATTCTCATTTCATCTACTCATGTATATATACACATACATATTTATAGTCTTATTTTACCTTCACAATCAAACAATTAGTTAAAATTAAGTGCATTGAATAAGATGCTTAAATACATTTAAATAAACTTTTAAATAATAATTTAAAATCTGTATTGTCATTATAAATAACTATTCACAAACGGGAATTAGAATTTTGTTCCAGGAATGGAGTTATTCTAAATAAAATAAAAGAGAGAAAAAATAAGTCCAGCTGAAAGGAAAATATGAAGAAAGCTTGGGAGATAGTGTACAGTAAACATAAATAATAGGTCATGTCCAGTCTCTGTTCTCAGTGGCTGCAATATTGCCCCCAAGAGGACAAAATTAATTTGAAATGTGGGTAGGGGAAGGTGGGCAGAATATCTTAGGTATTTCAATGGTTTGTGGTCCTTGAAAACTCAAGTATATATGACCAATTATAACCCCTTAATGTTTATTTTTTTAATTAGACAATATATCTCAATTAATTAAGTTAAATAGGATTTTCTCATGAGGGGCATGATAATAAAAAGTAGGTTGAGAAACACTATTTAAAATATATGAAAACCATTAAAACATTTTATGGTGGTGTTGTTCTCATTTGTTATAAATTTAGTAAGACAGAAATTAAGAGGAAATACTTATTTAGATTTCTTTGGTGGCACAGACGTAGACTTGTGTATGTGTAAAGAGACACTGTATTGTCTGTTATGTCAATTATGTGTGTGTCCATGACTGGGAAAGAGCCAGTCCATTGATTTTGCCCTGTTCTAGAAACTAGTGTATTTTAGGCTCCCAATGAAAGCTTGTTGAATGAAAATATTCACTACATACCAGCACTTTCAAATGATTTGTCTAGTCCATATTTAAACCTACAATCATTAATAAGTAATTTCTTTAGTGTTCTTGAATCTTCACCAATGTGGTCATATTTCAGTTTGTTAAACCCTCTTTTAAAATAGGCAAACACTGAACCCAGCCCTCCCTCCCTGGTCTAATCATCAGAGAAGAAAAGGAGATTGATGTTCTCATTCTCAATCTCTAATTTGACAGCAGCCTAAGGTGTCATTGGGTATATGAACTGTGATATTCAATCATGACTCAAATCTTGCTTAATCTCAATAGCTTTTCTTAAATATTGCTTACAGAAGCTATTAAGCTATATTTCTAGGAGCAGAAAGAAAAATGTTTGGTTAATAAAATCAAAAGAGAATACTTAAAAACTAATAATGAAATTTCATCTGACAGTTCAACATTTACAGTCTGACATTCTGGTCTGTTTTGAAACATTTTTTTGGTTTGTTTGAATGCGAAACATCCATTTATTTTATTTCAAGTATCTTGCTATTTGATCAAATGGTAAGAATTCCACTGATGTGTATCCAAATGAATTATCAAAACTGATATAAGAAACCTACCATTGCATATCTTCTTCCAGATTCATTCCCATTCATTAATAATCAATCTTTGATAGAACTATATTATGTTAGATGTGTGCTGAATCATATGTATCTGCCTAGTTACACAAAAAATTAAAAATAAACTGTTTATGCTTTTATGATAAATATGGTGAGCCATTTCTTTTCTTAAATGCTTGCAACCCATGTCTCAAGTGATTTACATTACAATCATTATCCTGTGTTCACATAATTCACCTTTATGTTGTTTTTTAATGAAAACTAAAATTAAAAATGTATGTTAAGGCTCACATCAGTAAAATGGAAGAAACGGTCAAGGACCTCTTCTAGAATCAAGAGGTGGAAGGGAGAGGGAAAAGGAGAGGAACCTGGTGAGAAAACATCACTATGACCATATACATGGAGTGAGACATCAGAATAAGAGGTAAAAATTCCCAGCAATTGTTTTACTGGACTGAATGTGTTAACAACCACTACAAAAATTCAGAGAACTTCTAGTTTTGTAAATCTCATAATTCCTTCAAAATGTGAAATAAAATAACAATAGTTATACTGTATTTACAACAGATACATTTAAGACAAATTGTGACACAAAGTTGAAAGCAAAAGAACAAAAAATGTAGTAAAATTTATGAATGGAAATACTAATTTCAAAGTAAATATAATTCAATGTATCAAGTGTCATTTTATTGAAACCGAAATTTATTTGTCTGATAAATGTTAATTTAAATATTTTTAACAAATATCTGTAATTAACATTTGCACAACAAAATAGCAAACTCTACAGAATAAGTCTCTAGTGTTACTCATCCATTTTTTTCAACATGAGTTTTGCTTTAATTGTCTACAAAGTGAATTCAATTCCCGTTACTGTGTTAGTTCAGTTAATTTTTATGACTTGCAATCTAGTCATCTGTTTTATTGTTCTGGTACCCAATATGCTTTCTGCCCTACTGAGCCAGCAAATCCCTCCAGCCCCCATTTGTTTTTGCACTGATAGTTTTTTATTAATCCGTGATTTCATGGATTTCCACATATGTTGTCCTTTCTTTATCTATCCCTGGTTTATGTGCTGTATGCATTGGTATTAGAGTGTCCAAATTACATTCTCCCATTGTTTCTTCTTTTCATTATTTCTGTTCAGATTTTTCTCTGTCTAACATGATGTGGTGATAGAATGGAGCTTCAAGCATCAGGGCCCAAGCATGACTATCCCCAGATGTGGGAAGTGATAGAGGCCTATTCTCTTGTTGATCAATGTTCCATTTTCTCAATCTTTGGTCATGAAAAGATTTGGAGAATGGTCTGAAGATGATACTTCTTGTTCTAAATTCTGGTTAGATTTTTTTTATCTCTCCAAATAAAAATTATTTTATCTTTGTAATGTTCCCCAGAAACTACATCTTATCTGGAAAGTTATATGACACATTAACATCTTCGAGGCTCTGAGAGTTTCCAACATAAAACAAACAATCAATATAAAACCTCTTTAACTTTGATTAATCCAGAATTTCTCAGCCGTATTTTCCAGAATTCCCTTTCCATTAATTACACGTATTACTAATCTTAGAATTAGTGAAGATCACTTTGGAAAATTTTGAGTTGGAAAAATCCCTAGGGTAAAACGTGCATTGGTCTACTTAACACTTCTTTCTTCTTACCTGACCCATGTGTTTATTATTACAAAAGTTAATATGTGGGCCATTAAAATCTCATTGCATAGAAATTTCTACACAAAAGTATTTTTAAACAATATCTGACAGATGGCTGTGTATCTAGCTAGGAATGTTTTCCTGAGAAGCTACTCTATAATCTTCTACAACCACCTGTTCAAATATCCAGCTGTCCCTCCTAATCAAGAAGTATTTATTTAGATTTAACTAAAGAAGAAAATTAAATGTTCAAAAGTAAAAAAAAAAAAAATTACTACAATTCTTTGGCATATGAGACTTAGCAACCAGTCCATAGAAAAGAGGGAGGCATAAATTTTATCTAGGAGATTTGGAGTCTCTAGCTCAATTCAGAAAGTTCACTTTCTGACTAGGGGAGTATTACAATTGACACTTAAAAATAATGCAATACTTACATAGGTTTGTATTAAACTGTCCAAAAACCTGTAGTCCTTAGAGTGTAGAGAAAAGTTTTGGCCTAATTCACAGAGTGGTGATTGAATTCAAGAACCAGTAAAAATGGCTTGGGACAGTTTACTAGATCCTAAGATATTACTAATTTGACACAACAGTCAGTAGAATCTGTGGCATAAGTTGCTGAACCATTTCTCTGACCACAGGCCTGGGGAGTCTGTTGTGAAACAAATCTCAAGTCATTAGATGATGGGAAGCTATGCTTAGATGCTCAGTGGATTTCTCAGAGCTCTCTTTGCTCTTATTGATGACATCAGTGTTTTGTGGTTCCGGGGAAAGTTTATTTACTAACATTTAAAGAACAGAATTGCTGCTGTATAATCTCTTTGACTCAAAACCCTCAACCAGAATCTGTCTCTGGAAATTGCTTCTCATATGTTTGCCTTAATATTTATGCATTCTCATTTGAAAATAAATTTCTCAGAGGTCAAGCATCTTCTTGTAATTATAGGATTTTAGACCTCTATTTATGACCTTATAAAACATTATATATGTAGGGTTTAACATATACCCTCTTAATTATTTTGACTCCAGTTTATCTCAGTCAATTTAAACAATTTATTCTTTAGTCTCTGGAGATAAGATTAAGACTGCTCTTCAATTCAACAAACATTTGTACAAGCTTAATATAAGCTCCTTGTATTTTAACCTCTATTATTCCCCAAACAAGGATTGAATGTGTTATGCTTTTCTTAGATTTTTTTTCTTTAAAATAGAATATCCAGCCCATCTTTCCAGCAGTTATTTCCATTTTCCCCTAAAGTCACTTTGCCAAATTTTCTGCCAAAAAGACTTTTCATATTAATTTTAACAGCTTCATTCATTCTAGCCCATTTCTTTTTAGCACTTACAAATTTTGTTAGTCTGCGTTTATTGTCCATCTTAATATTTATAACCTATAACTTTACTGAGCAGGAAACACATATGTCAGCATCTCATGGCTTTGTATCCATTGACTCGTCATGAGTGTCCCCTATATACTATGTTTATAATGAGCACTATATGACACATTTCTGAGGATATGTGAACATTTCTTTGCCACTTTTGCATTTTTCTGTTTTACTTACTATAGTGAGAGCTGATGAAAACCTGAGAGAATAAATTCTGAAATGTACCTCACACTCATGAACCATCACTCATGAAATAAGAGATATTCCCAACCCCAAATAAATACCCTCTAATTCAGGAGTTTACAAGAGTACATTGAGCTGGGTGCAGTGGCACACGCCTGTAATCTCAGCAATGGAGGATGCTGAGGCAAGAGGATACCAAGTTCGAGAGTAGCCTTAGCAACATAGCGAGGCTGTAAGCAACTTAGCGAGATCCTGTTTCAAAATTAAAAAATAAAATAAAATAAAATAAAACAAAAAGGCTGGGAGTGTAGCTCAGTAGTAAAGTGTCCCTGGGTCCAATCCACAGTGCTGCCAAGAAAAAAAAAAGTCCATCGAGACTCCAATAAATATTTACAATATAGCTTGCTGTGTCCCCTTCCTGTTTCTTGAAGCCAAGAAGCAGAAGTAATCTATAGTATCAAGAGTTTCAAGGGTGAAAGAAAACCTAATCAAGGACTTGGATTCTGAACTGAATGATAAATCTAGAAGGGAATTTAGATTGTTTAATATTTCTTTCCCCGGATTGGATGTCTAGCTCTGGACTAAGAACTACTGTCCCTTCATCACCTACACTGCTGAATTGGTTTTATTCACCCAATTGGAGACAAAGCAATAGGGAAGTGCCCAATGCTGAGCACAGAGAATGGTCACTTGTCATTAACTATGAAGTAAGTCTCAGACCAGAGTCATATGCATACTAACATCTAACATATTAAGCCCACTTGGAATGACCAGGACTGTCAATCTCCTTGGTATTAACCAGGGTTAGGTTGACTAAAGAAACCAGGGAGAGAGATTAGGAGTTTTGCTCTTGGTACTGCCTCTCTACTTAGAAGATGGCCCATGAAAAGACGTGAAAGCAGAAATAGTGGTTCTGCTAACAAAGTGCTAAGGGAACATCCAAAGGGTATTCAAGGATATTCCAATCAGACTGTCCATTAAGTCATGGCCAGTGTGGGATAGGATTTGCTGTGCTTATGGACAATCAAGGAAAAGTATACAGCAAAATAAAATTCAGAGAAAATATAAGAAATGTACTATATATCATACAAAAGCAGAGCATCTCAGAAGGTTGACTCTTGAAAACAGTTGAAAATACCACTCTTAAATAGACTACACTTACAAAGATATTAATGAAAACATAAGCTAAATGAAACAGCAATTGATAAAACAACATAACGCTTTAAAAAATGTTTTGGCAGGATAGTGAGAATAAATAGATGAATAAAGATACTAACCAAGTTTCAACTATTTATGTGCAGCAACATACAGAATGGGCAAGGGAAAAAAAAGAACAAAACAAGGAAGTAACAATAGCAAAGTGATGTGGATCACAACCTCAGGAATGATTACTTGGGAAACAGAAAGAAACTATAGAAGGTTGTTAAGTCAACTGACGAAAAACAAAACAAAATCTAGATATGGGAGGGGATGAAGGGCAGGTTATAATGAGCCACTTTGACGTATGCCCAAAAATCCAAACAAAAGAATTAAACAGAACTTCGAAAACATAATAAGAATGTAGAAAGGGGAAGAAAAAAGAGAAAAAAATTATAAAGCATTTTTATGTAGTGAATGATACATTAGTTGTAAGAAAATCTCTACTATTGGAAAGCTCAATTCCTAACTACTTTCTGGTAAAGGTTTTGAATTTTAAGACAAAAGTATTACTTTCTGTGAGCATTCAAGTGTTTGCAACAATTCAATACAAAAAAACATTTGAAAAACACAAATACAGGTTTGTGTCAGTGAATGGAGAGTTTAACACACACACACACAGAGAGAGTTTTGAAGGAAATAAGGTGCTCTGAGAATTGTCTCCATGACCAAGGTCAAGGTATATGTAAAACCAGTAACAATGTGCCCTTAATTAGGGAAGATCCCAGGACTTTCCTCTAGCAGTTCCAGCGGTGGCATTCACACTGTCCTGTGGAGCTGTGCCTTTCACAATCTGTTCAAAACACAGCAAAACAAAAATAGCAAGATAGATAGGAAACATCATCCATGGCGTTACCTAATCCCAAGTCATTGCTCTTGACTCTCATATCCCTGCCTGTGTCTCCCAGAGGAGACCCATCTCTCATATAGATGAGAGTTGTGGGTTTTTCAGGCCATTCTGCTTTTTGTTTGTCTTTAGGACATGGGGACCATTTGCAGTCTCCTCCCACCTAGCACTGGAAACCACACTGGGAGTGCCTTTGTAATGTGTGACATCACTAAACCTAACTCAAGCTTTTAGAAAACAAGAAATATTTTTAGGACAGAGAAGGAAGACGTAGCATAACATGGATATGTAAAGGGAGAACAAGAACAAGAAAACAGAGAAAAACAGAACTTGTATTTCAGAACTATTTTTTTAAAAAACAATAAAAGAGGAAAACTAGTCATTGCATCCATTAAGAAACATAAAGAAAACACATATAATTACAAATAAAAAATATCAAAAACAGAAAGAGGCACAGTATGCAGTACCATTGTAACTGAGAAGTTTTTATAACACTCTACCACCAGAAATTAAAGTCTGGATAAGTTGAATCATTTTCTAAAAAAATGTAAATTTCTAAATTTGACCAAAAAATCCCCAAAGTATTGAACAAAAGTGAAATTATTTTGATACTCATTATTGATCAGTTCACAAGCAAAAATTTAAAGTTTTCTAGTTTTAGAGAATTTTAGATATTTGAAAAAGTGGTTTTGCTGTTGTTTACACAATTTTAGAACATAACAATGATCCATTTGCTTTAGAAATGCTGTATGAATTGATATCAAAATAGTATAAAATGGTATAAAAACATGTAATTATAAACAAAACACTTAATAACAATCTCCTGCAATATGGCAACATCAACTGCACTTGATCCCACCTGAGAATTCTATGGTGCCTTAGTATTAGTGAATATAATTTACTATATTATTAGGTTCAATGAGAAAGCTGCATGCTTCATGTTCAAATATTAATATACTTAACACTTTCAAAGAAAATCTACAACAATAGAATATATTAACAGTATCAAAGGAATACAATAAAGTAGCTGATTATTAACAAATACTTATAACTCTGTCCTTTATAGTTTAATCAAAATCAGATACTTATATGTATTTTATAAAGCTTAATAGCTACACACAATCTGTTTACAAACAAAATAAGAAAAACAACATGCAAGTAATATTACGTACATTCATTACTTATTTAATATCTATCTCCAGATCTCTGTGGAATGTAAAGTTTTTCAGTTTTAAGTATACTTTTTGAATTCTTAGTAGGAAAATAAGGACTTTGCTTTTTTATTGCTCCTTTTTCTCTGATATATTCCCACTCTTTCCATCCTACATCCTCATAACAATGTTTTATGGTAAATTTGGTTAGAATAGAATCCAGTATCTTGATTAATACTACTTGGATTAATTAAGTGCCATTACCAGCTGAGTCATGTACTATATCATTGTTACTTTCCTTTTCCTATGAAATCACAGGTCACAAAGGTTTTTCATGGTAATAGACAAAACCTAGAAATCATAAATTAAATGTTTGACTGATTTGGCTAACAGGAATTAAAAATGCATGATATAATATATATATATATATATATATATATATATATATATATATATATATATTGCAAGGACATACTAGGAAATGTTTTGATATTTTCAAAGTCTTTTGAAAGAATTCATTTCTTAATACCCTGTGATTTTCACATCAATAACAATAAATAAATTCTTCAGTAAAATAAATGGACTAATAAAATCAAAACAACAAGAAAAAGAAAACCCCACACAATGTGAACAATACACAAGAATACACATTAACTAAACTAGTAACTAAAAAGAATTAAGCAAAATGCCCATGACGTGTCATCTTTTCCTCATCAAATTGATACAAATTAAAAAATAAAAGTAGGGCTGGGGTTGTGGCTCCGTGGTACATTGCTCGCTTAGCACGTGCGAGACGCTGGGCTCCATCTTCAGCACCACATAAAAATAAATAAACAAAATAAAAGTATTGTGTCCAACTACAACTAAAAAACATTATTAAAAAATAAATAAAAATAAAAGAAGTGATGTCAGTTGATGAGCAAGGTGGTTGTAGACTTGCACTATGTCACAGGTTGTTTCTGCAGAGGTTACCCAGAAAAATATGTGAGTTCAAAGGAATCACTTTGGGAGGTGGTTCCAGGATTGGCAGGAAAAGCTTTAGGTAAGAAGACAAGGTATCTGATTATCAGTGGGAGAAAATGAAGCTTATCTCTGCCAAGAATGTTCTGGAAGACAGTATATATTTTATCTCAAAGTTTTCTCATCTAAGGGAGCCAGAAGCTAGAGTAGTTATCCTCCCATTTCCATAATTGGCAGAGAACCATTCCCAGGAGGGTCATTTCTTTGACAATTCCAGCTCCTCTGTGTATGTGGGCCTTAAAGGAAGTCCTCACAAGAAGAGTCACAGATGTTTGCAGTTGAAAGTCATTAATAAGTACTAGACTAGTGGCTGTCAAGAAGTGTGGGCAGAATTCCAAAAGGATTTCATAACAGTCATGTAGTATAAGTGACTTAGAAACTGATATGATATAATTTTTCTATGTGTCATCTATTTATCTATCTACCAATTTACCTACCTAGCTACCTGCCTCTATTTACATGTTTTCACTATTTGGGAATTACAAAAATTAGTTAAATTTATGTTTGTATTAGTTATATCTTTAGGCTCATTACACATTATTTTCTGTTTATATTTAAGTATTCACTTGTTTATTCATTAATCCTTTGTCACAGAATATGCTTCCGAAAGTTGGATCATTTTACTAGGATAATGTGAGACTGATTTGTTTAATCAATATATTTTCTAATCCCATATACATATCTGGGATGGAGCCCTGTATATCTGGGATGATGCCCTGGAGATACATACATACATACATATACATACATATGTATACATACATATATATACACACACATATACATATATACACACACATATACGTGTATGTATGTATACACATATGTGTGTGTGTGTGTGTATTTTTTTTCTGTTTTTCTAGATTTTGGAATTATTTCCCAGTTGTTAACTTTTTATGTAGGCTGAAGCGTCAAGCTTTTCTATTCCTTGTTTAGCCCAAAGCAAATCCAAAATTATTTTTTAGCATAGCAATTTTATTTCTTAAGATTTTGGCCTTGACTCATTCTTATACACAAATTGTTTTGTTTTTTGAAAACAAATTGATAGTTTAAAATGCAAATAATTTATATAATGTGTTAAACAAAATATTTTACTCTTCTAATGTAGGCAAATGAGAATTGAAACTTGCAATTTCTAGTATTTTGGCTTTAGATATTTGCTTATAAGATAACTGCTGTATGTTTGTATTGTTGCATTATTTTCTTGCTGTTTATGGTACATTGCATTTAAATTTGCTTTTGCCCTTTCTCTGTTTTTCATCAAAGGAATAGATTTTTTTTTTTTTTGGACTCGTTGTAGACTGACCTAGTTCCCTGTTGAAGTTTCAGGCTTCAATAGAGTTTGTTTTCAGTTTAGCTAAGTTGACTTCTTGTGATATTTATTATTTCTTTTATTCCTTAGCCTAGCTTTTTCTTGCATCTATATTCTCAAAGAACATCTTGCTCTCCTTGTTTGTCTTGCAGACTCTTCTTTCTTGGACACAGTCCTCATATTTTCCTAAGCTTCTAATGGTTGGCATAATTGAAATTCACTGTCTTAGTGTCTCTAGTTCCCTGACTTTTTCTTATAATCACAAATTTATTAATCTGTAATCCTGTTAATGAAGTTGATTTCCTTTGCTTTTAATTGGCATAAACCCTGACAAAGCAACACAAAAGAGCAATATCCAAAAAGGAAACCTGGGAAAATAAGACCAAAAATCCCCATTCCACTTTTACTTCTCTCCTTCCCAGTTTTTTTCTAAACTAAGACATTCAGATTATTTAGGTATTATTTCTTGTTTTATATCTTGTTTCTCCAGTAGGCATGTAAATTAATACATTTTCTTAAAACTTGTATTTCTTACAACATTGCAATTTAAGGTGTGTTCTCAGACTTTTCCATTCTGCATCCCCAGGAAATTTAGTAATGCAGAACCCAGGGCTCCATCCCAGATATACAGAATTGAATTTTGTATTAAGAAAACTATTCATGTGATTTGCATGCACATTATAGATTGAGAAGCACTGACATGTAAAGTGTATTGCAGTGAAATAAGAACTGGGAAAACTTACAATTTTAGTTAACTGTGAATTGATGACAGGATAGTGCACGTTGCAAAATTATAATAAAACCTCATATTTTCATTACAAGTTAATTTTGAAACTTTTGGTAGTCACATGTGAAGTTTGATGTCATACAGTCAAAACATTAATTTCTCAGCACAATTTTTTTTTCGGGGAGGGAATAAATCCAGTGATGCTTAATCACTGAGACACATCCCAGTCCTTATATTTTTTATTTGAGACAGGATCTCATTTGGTTGCTCAGAGACTTGCTATTTTGCTGAGATTGGCTTTGAACTTGCCATCCTCTTGTGTTAGCATTCTGAGCTGCTGGTATTATAGACACATGCCACTGCACCTAGATTCAACTTTTTTAAAAAAAAAAAATACTGGAAATTAAAAAAATAAAGGCCTGTGTATGACAGGCAAATGTTCCACTACTGAGTCACACACCTAGCCCTGTTTGCAATCACTTTAGTGAGTATTTTGATACCAAATGCAGACTCAATTTTGAGGGATGTTATTTACAAAATATAATATTTTGGGGATACCCTATTTTCCTTAAATATTTTCTTCATAGCTTTGTAAGATTTATGTTCTTTATTATGTCTGAATTGAAAAGTTGGAGCGTGGGATGTCATCATACATAGTTTTAGATTCTTCTTTCTGAATCAATTCACTTAATTTGAAAAATTAAATCTAGTCTATAGCTTTTATAGGTTATTTTACTGATTATTATGACATAATTGTAGAACAAAAATTTTGAAAACATTTTCATTGTCTGATCTCTGTTTCTGTCTTGTTTCATTATTAATATTTTACAAATAATTGTTGAATGTATCATAAGATTTTATCCTTTAAGTATTTACTATGGATATTCTCATAGTCCAATTTGTTTTATAGCTATTTTAACATAATTATTAACTGTCTTGTACATGAAATTGTAAGTCAACAATTTCACTGCATTTTACTCTTGCAGCAACAATGATTAATTTTTAAGAATTATTATATTTTAATGAAAATTTTTAGATAATTGTAGATTCACATGAAATTATAAGAAATAATAGGGCAATGTTGTAAGTCCTCTAACTCACTTCCTTTAATAGTAATATTTTGCCAAATTATCTTATAATATCATAATCAGGCTATTGATATTTAGGCAATCCACTATTCTTATTCAGCTCCTCCCAGTTTTTCTTTGACACATTTGAGTGTGTGTGTATGCACATTTAAATTTTTACAATTCATAATATATGTAGGTTCCCGTACCAACCATCACTGTCAAAATGCTGCAGAGTTGTTATTAAACATACATATTCTTTTTCTGGTTAAACATCATTTGAGACATTATTTAGTGTTTTAATTATTCCTCCTTACATTTTTCCCTACATAGATAGATAATGCTCCTCACTAACTTAGTTACATGTTGGTTCTGAAAGCAAAGATACTTCTATCTATCTATCTATCTATCTATCTATATATATATCTATCTATCTATTCAGAGCTGGGAATTGAGTGCAGAGGTGCTTTATCACTGAGTTATATCCCCAGCCTTTTTATTTTTTTTTTGACACAAGGTCTCATAAAGTTGCTTATGACCTCCCTCAATTGCTGAGAATGGCCTTGAACTTGCAATTCTCCTGCCTCAGCCTTCCAAGTTCCTAGGATTACAGGTGTGTACCACCATAACTGGCTGCAACTTTTATATGCTGTTTTACATGCATGACTTTGATTTGCTAAAAATCTAAATTCTTAGGAGAGCTTAGTTTTGTCCAAATGGAAGAGGAAAAGGGGAAAAAAAAAATCTGGGTAGAGACCATATCAGTGAAGGGACAGAAGGGGTGGTAAATGAGGTATGCTTCTTCTCCAGATTGAAATAGATCCTCCAAACCTGGAGGAGATAGGTAGGCAGATCTGGGTGTCCCTGAGAAACACATTAAGATCTGCTTTCTGGTGGTATCATCAAGAATTTGGGAAACCGTGATATAGAAGTTCTCCCTGGTTCTTCTAAGTGAGCAGAGTTCCAGATTGATTATAGTTCACTTGACAGAATTTCTTTCACTCACACAGCATAGCATCCCCAAACTTGATCATCACTGGAGCAGAAATAAGGGTCATTTCACTGACATGTAGAACTGGCCCACTAATGCAGTATAAGATATTGATCTGTGGAAAAATCTAAATACACACACACATACACACAAATAAATGATGAGAGAATCTCTGGAATTAGAAATTTATACATTTTTTTTTCAAGCCTGGAAGAACAAAGCAGAGAGAAAAGTAATATTTTGTTTGAATTTAAATGTGTGGTTGGAGTGTCATTCCTACTCATAGGGGATATTGAGACAAAAAAGATTTCTGCATCCTGGGTAAAGGTTTTTAAAAGGGACATTCAAAGTTTTTAAGAGGGACATTCTCTTTTTATTGAAGAGCTTTTGTAGTAAATCATAGCCGCAAGAAAGAGTCAAGAGAGAGGAGGAGCTAAGCTTGGCTAAATAGGCGGAACAAGGAAGTGGACTGTCTAACTAGCAAATAGTAATGTGTGTGATGTAAATATTTCCTCTCCCTCAGGAAATCTTTAAAGCTAAACCCACAAATCCTGAAGTGGTCAGTGTGATAAGATTTAAATATAAAACAGCAGTGATATTTGCATAGATTTTAGTGTGTTAGAGGCCCATCATGAAAATAGTGGGGCACCTGACATCTGGCTTACAAACTGATTATTACCATACCTAATCTTCAGATTTGCCATGATTTCAGTATTTAGATATATAATTAGAAGCCAAATTCATATTTATTTTGGAAAAAGAAAAAAAAAAGAATAGAAAGCTACAGTAAGCTTTCTCTTTTTAAAATCAGAATAAAAACATATTTTTATGTAGACATATAAACACACATTTATACCATTTATATTTTAAACACACCCACACATATACTCACACACACATTTTTTAAAGGTAAATTTCCATTATATTTGTTCTGATTTCATTTTCAGAGATATTGACTTCATGCAGAAGGCTAAATGCTATAGCAGTTTTAAGATGGAGTAAGATAATAAAAGTAGCTATATATTTTGGTAGTCACTGCTAGAATGATCTATGGAGTCTCGTATCACTGAGCACCTACTGGGCCCTTTGATTGTGTGCAATGAAATAAAAAAATCAGTTTTTCTTTTTGGTAGTAAATTTATAGGAGACCAAGTATTGGTATCACTTTCATAGTATTATCATTTGTGTTGTATAGAAGTTTAAAAATCCCCAACAGTATATTGAGAATTCTGTCTGAAATAAAAGAAAAAGAACGTGTACATTTCTTATGCTACAGTATAGTTGGTTACTATTGGTCTTATGATTTTCTTTTCCATTTATCACCTGGAGAATTTCACATTTCTAGTATGCCAGTGAGTGAATCTTAGAGGAGAGAGAGGTTGGTCATTTTGAAGCCAAAATCTGCAGAGACTATAATATTTATTAACACTGATAGAGTGGCCAAATGGTCTTGACAAACTCCTTCAGAGTCCTTGGGTTTTATTTTTTCTAGGAACACCTGTGTGCTGAGAGCTTTGTGCAGTGCTAAGCTAGGAGTTCTTTAATGAAACCAGGCTTTATGTGGGGACGCCCACTTCACAGACAAAAGCTTCATATCATAGTCATGTGATGGAAGGACAATGAGTGAAAAGAATTCTGGATTTGATTTGGGACAACGATTTTTTTCACTGTGCCCCTTGAAAGACTCTTCCATTGTATAACTCTCTAGATGGCCATTTTGTAACCATCAAATTTGAGTCAGAGGAAAATCTTGTATGAACCCTAATTTTACAAAATGGAATTTTTTTTTTCTAATTAGGAATTGAAGTATTGTCAAGAAACTAAATTGATGGGGATATCAACAATAGAGGATTTTAGAGAAACCATTAGAAGAAAAGGTCAATTTCACTTTCTTTTTTAAAAATTATTTTATTAATATACATTAATCATATAAATTAATTAGGCTTAGTTTAATATTTCTATCTATGTATACTGATCAAATCTAACCACCCTTTACCACTCCCCAACTTTTCCAGTAAGTGGTAATCCCTTTTCTACTTTCAGGTAGACATGGTTTAGCTTTCACAGGAGAGAGAGAACTTGTGGTGCTTGTCATTTTTTGTCTGGTTTATTTCACTTAGTATAATGTCTTTGGGGTCCATCCATTTGGCGGAAAATGACAGAATGTTATTCTTTTTATGTATACATCACATTTCCTTTATACTTTCATCTGTATCACACCCAGGCTGATTCAATATCTTAACCACTATAAATAGTATGACAGTAAACATGGGCTTGCAGATATTTCTTTAACATACTGATTCATTTCCTTTGGCTATAACCAGAAATGGGATAGTGGTATCATATGTGGGATCTATTTTTAGTTTTTTGAGGAACCCCCATACTGTTTTCCTTAATGGCTGCACTAATTTATACTCCCAGTCATATAGCAAAATAGTTTCATTTTCTCTACATCCTCACTAGCATTTGTTATTTTTGTTTCTTTGCTTGTTTTTAATAATAACCACTCTAATTGGGCTGAGATGTTATCAAAATGTGGTTTTAATTTGCATTTATTTGATGGCTAATGACATTGAGCCTTTTTTCACACATTTGTTGGCCATTTGTATTTCTCCTTTTGAGAAGTGTCTATTCAGTTCATTAATCTATTTTTAAATTGAATTCCTTACTTTTGGTTGTTGTTTGAATTCATTATATATTGTGGATATTAGCTGTCTGTCAGATGAAGAACTGGCAATTGTTTTCTCTCAGTCTGTAGGCTATCTATTCACTCTGTTGATTATTTCCTTTTCTGAGCAGAAAATTTTTAGTTCAATGTAATCTGATTTGTCAATTTTTACTTTTGTTACTTGTGCTTTTGATGTTCCAATCCAGAAAATCATTGCTTTTCTCAATATCTTGAAATGTTTCCAATATGTTTTCTTCTAATAGCTTCAGAGCTTCAGGTCTTGCACTTAGGTCTTTGATCCATTTTGAAATGATTTTTGTACATGGTGAGAGATAATAGATCAAGTTTCAATTTTCTACATCTGAGTATTCAGTTCTCCCAGCGCCATTTGTTAAAGTG
The DNA here is from genome assembly GCF_021218885.2 of Marmota monax. Lineage (NCBI taxonomy): Eukaryota > Metazoa > Chordata > Mammalia > Rodentia > Sciuridae > Marmota > Marmota monax. The sequence goes on from NW_026692781.1 coordinate 25,090,190, forward strand.
GCTGTCCTTTCTCCAGTGTATGTATTTGGTGCATTTATCAGTTGGCTATAGTATGTGGGTTTATTTCTGTTTTGTTCCATTGTTCTATATATCTGTTTTTACACAAATGCAATGCTGTTTTGGTTACTACGGTTCTGCAGTATGCCTTGAAAACAGGTATTGATATGCCTCTAGCTTTGTTCTTTTTGCTCAATATTGCTTTGGCTATTTAGGGTCTTTTGTGCTTCCATATGAATTGCAGGATTGTTTTGTCTAAATGCAAAGATGTTCCAACATACATGAATCAGTAAATAAAATACACCAGAATGAAGGATAAAAAATATAGTCATATCATGTAGAAAAAGCATATGATAAAGTTCAACATCTCACAGATTCATACGTCAACATAATAAAATTGCTCTATATGACAAACCTATATTCAACATCATACCAAAAGAGTAAAAGCTGAAACATTTTCTTTAAGCTCATGGACAGGAAAAAGGTGTATACTCTCCTTTCTCCTACTTCACTAAAGTACTAGAAGAATTAGAGCAATTGGGCAAAAAAAAAAAGGTTTACAAATAGGAAGGAAGGAAGACAAATTATTCCTCTTTGCAGGTGATATAATTTTATATATACATATAAAAACACCAGAAAACTCCAACAAAAAGTTACTAAAACTGCTAAACTCCATTATTTAGCAGGATTCAAAATCAACATACAAAAATCAGTAGCTTTTCTATGTACCAATAACAAATTTGCCAAGAAAGAAATCATGAAAGCAATCCCACTTGCAATAGCTACAACAAAATATCTTGAAATAAATTTAATCAATTAAGTAAAGGACCTCTACAATGTAAACAACAAACACTGAATAAAATGTCAATAATACTCAAAATGACATACAGATTCAATGCAACACTCATTATGATGCAAAAAGTTGCATTTTATATGAAGATTAAAAATTACACAAAACTTACAACAGAAAGTAAAACATACACTACCCAATTAGGTCCTCTAGTAAAGCTACATGGTTGAATGTACCTGTATTTTTTTGAGTTTCTACTGAATATACTGAACTGAGAACTTGACCTTAAATAATTACAATCTGGTCAGGAAAATGAAATATTTATGGACAAAAGAAGATAGATAATGATTCATTCATAAAATTACTACCTAAAAGTAATGATAAATAAGGGATTGTGAGACATTGGAGGGGGAAGAGTGTGTTTGAACATAAGTCTAGCCCTTGACCAGCGCTGACTTCATGAAAAAAAGGTTTGAATCCTGAGAAAACACTAGGGAGTTTTAAATTAAAGAGACAAGACTCTAATTACCTTTAACACCAGCTCCAGGACGGGGCTTCTCCTAGTTCCAGCCTCCAGTTACCTAATGCGGTAGCGAGGTTTACTGAAGAGGCTAGCAAAGAGAGAGAGAGAACACGCCAGGGCATGGACTTTTATTGGGGAACAAAAAATTCTGGGGAAAATCCCATCCAATGAAGGTTAAGGGGGGCAGCATCCTAAGGTCAGGGGCCACGATTGGGTCTTCAGGGCAGTGGCCAGACACGCCTCTGCAAGGACAAGCCCTTGGACCTGGAGAAGGGTGGGGAAAGCTCTGACACAGCTGTGTCTAAGCTCCTCTCATCCAGCCAGGGAGGTAACTCAAATCACGTGCAAGGATGGCCTCCCACATATAAGTGTCTTTCTTTTTGCTGGGAACAAAACACAGAAGAGCCTACTGTATTGCAAAGTAAGTGGTCTTTAAGGGAAAGCAAAAATTAAAAAAGCAATTGTTTACCATAGAAAACAGACTTACAGCATATTTGAATGTGCTTGAAAATGGGAAATAGTACTGAAGAAAATGTTACTTAAGAAAGATTAATTTTAAGACATAGTAGAAAATATAAACCTCTTATAATAGACCATGACAAATGAGTGGTAGAAAATATTTTCTTAATTATCATTATTTGTAAATAAAAGAGAACTCCTACACAGGGTTTCTGACATCTAGAAGAAAAGAAGTGTGTATATCAGGTCCTTGCATTAGAAGACCATCTTATTTATGTCTCAAGCATATATGTACCTTCATCAGATGTTGAGGTTTCATTAATTTTTATTTTTATTTTTATTTTTTTGTGAGACACATAACTACCCAAATTGAATCAGGAAGACATAGAAAATTAAACAGATCAATTTCTAGGAATGAAATTTAAGACACTATCAAAAGCCAACCAACAAAGAAAAGCACAGGACCAGGTGGATTCTCAGCCCAGTTCTACCATACCTTCAAAGAAGAATTAACACCAATCCACCTCAAATTATTCCATGAAATAAAAAAGGAGAGGAACCTTACAAACTTATTCTATGAAGCTAGTATTACCTGGATACCAAAACCAGACAAACACCCATCAAGGAAAGAAAACTTCAGACCAATACGCCTGAAGAACATAAATGCAAAAATTCTTAATAAAATCCTGTCAAATCACATATAAAAACATATTAAAGAGATAGTGCACCATGATCTAGTGGAATTAATTCCATGGATGCAAGGTTGTTTCAACCTAAGGAAATCAATAAACATATTTCATCATGATTATTTCAATAGAGGCAGAAAAAGTATTTGACAAAATACAGAATACATTCATGTTCAAAACACTAGAAAAACAGGGAGCAGGAACATACTTCAACATTGTAAAAGCTATACATATAAAACCCAAGGTCAACGTCATTCTAAATGAAGAAAATTTGAAAGAATTCACTTTAAATACTGGAACAAGACAGGTATGCCCTTTTTCACCACTATTTTTTAACACAGTTTCTGAAACACTTGTCAGAGCAATTAGGCAAAGGAAAGATATTAAAGACATACAAATAGAAAAAGAAGAGCTCAGACTATCTCTGTGTGCTTGCTGCCTTCTCAAAACAACTTGCTCATGCCCACTATTCCTTTTATAAATTCCTTGTACATTTTGTATGTGTGTGTGTTTTAAGGTTCTTTCCATACCCTTAATATTTTGGATCCCTCTTGTTGTAAAAAAAAAAAAAATTCAAAATTCACCGATTACAGAAATATTTTTGCCTGTTTACATTATTATGCCATAATTTTATTATTTTATTACCACATTTCATATAGAGTTAACTTACATATTTACATTTAGGAATAAATGTAATTATTTCTGATTTATGGTAAAATGGATTTAATGGTTTATATATTCAGCAAATTAAAATTAAAATTAAATAAAACTAAGAAAATAAATACTAAAGACACAAAATAATATCAATGTTATGTCCTAAATTCTTGGCTATAGATTGTACAAATAATAAGCAAGAAGAAACTATATCAGTTATTAGAATTAATTTTGACAAGAATTTCTTTTGGAATATTAGTACTGAGACCCGATGGACATTCAGGTATGAATTTCGCATGCAGAATACATGCATATGCTTTTTATATTCATTATGTAGATGCTACATAAGGATATATAAAAATACATATCTTTAGGAATGCTTTAAAGTGATTTTCTACAAATTATTAATAAATAACATTATTACTCATGCCAATTATGCATTTGCTTAATCTTAGATCATATGGGTATTTTTATTTGTAAAAGTATTTAAATATCTTAAATTTTGAAATATTATGTTTTTCCAAGGAATTAATAATAAAATACTATTTTTGTTTCAAAAAATTAAAAATAAGACTTTGACATTAAAGTGCCAAAATCTGAGTCCAAAAGAACTCCAAACTGAAGACACACACACACACACACACACAAAGCCCAACTCTTAATAAACGTTTTTCAAGATCAGTTCTAATGGTTTCCCTTTTGCAAATATTCTTTCTTTACCTCTGGCTAATTTACCAGGTCTGAATTAGAACTAATGATTTGATACATTGGCCCAGTGAAAAGTCAGTTCTGAAAAGAAGAGTGCTAACAGTCCAGGGGAGAACAATGAATTCATTGGGCAGTGTTTCTGGCAGCCTTCTCGTTTCCTGTGGGCTTCTAGGCCTCTCACGGGCTGTGATGCTGTGATGTTGAAAGCCAACAACTGCTGCTTTATTAGAAATCAAAGCTAGAGAAGTATCCTAAATATGTGTGTGTATACACACACATACACACACACATATATATGTATGTGTGTATATATATATATATATATATATATATATATATATATATATATATATATATATCAGGCACATGCATGCACTCTCTCACTTCAATATCTTTAAGAATAAATCAGGAAGAAAACCCTCTAGACTATGAAATGAGCCATTATGCTTGTACCTAAACACAACTGAGTGTCTAAAAAATTGTCTAGGGGCCCTTAAGAATCTCTGGATTTAGATTCTCATTTCAATCAGACCGATGAATCAACTTTCAACACCTACAAAGATTCAGTTCTTACTTTTGTCAGAAATACAATATTCTTAATATTCAGAAACATATAAAATGTTCATTTACTAATAGATGTGTTAAGATAGTCTCAATGTCAAAGTGTGACTTGCCCAGATTCACATTAATCCTTAATGACAGAAGCAAACAGCTAGAAATGAGACTTGGTATCTTTCTCCCTTATCTGGGAATGTCATCCAACATTAAAATTCTAGACCAATAGTTGGAGAATATTTCTATTTTAACTCATTCATTCACGCTTAATTTGTTGATTGATTCATTCATTACTTTCCCTCCTGTGGCCTGGTAAATTCAGTCTCTCCTAGGATCTACAAAGCACAGTTGACAGCTGTCTGCTACAGCTGTGGTCTTAGCCTCTGAGCTGTCCTCGCTCTCTCAGCTCGAACCATACTGGCTTCCTCTGTTGAGAAAACACTGAATATGACCCATCTCTAAATATTCTTCAACTCCTTGTTATTTCTGTCTAGAATACCTCCCAAATAAGAGCATGCCTTGCTTCCTCACTTTTATAATATATATCTCACCTAAGGACCATCCAATCAGAGGAGTGTCCATGCTACCTTATAAAAATGACAATCCATTTTATGGTATTGGTCCATTTTGTATTCCACTTGCCATACTTTACTTTTCTTCATAGTTCTTATCTTAAAGTGTTGTGTATTTATTGGTTTGTTATCATCATTCCCAAGAAAATACAAGTCCTATAAGATCAAGCACTTCTTCATTTTCCCAGTGCTTGCTCTCAGTGCCTAAAACCAGTGATGACATACACAGGTTTGTATCAAGGATTTGTTGGATAATAAATCAAGTATTCATTCATTAAATTAAGCCATACTGAATACTGTGTGTCAGGACTTAGGTTATAAAGTAATGGGAAATGAAGCAGATATGATCCTACCACCAAGTAAGGTTAAGGTGTGGGATACTGAATAAGTTAAAACACATAAGAAAACAAAGAACAATGAAGCTGAAGAACTGGTAGCCATGGGAAAAAGATCCCAATCGAAGAAGAGGTTTCTGCAGATATGACATTTAAGTTCATATCTGGATAAAATGAAAAAATATATATATAAAGGCTGAGGAAAAGAATGTCCAATGCAGAGAGAAAAAGAACTTAAAATATTAGAATGGTGAACTGAAGGCCGATATCTTCGTACTCTTGGCAGTCAGCCAAGGGGAAGAAAAGTAGGCAGATAGGAAGTCTGGAAACCATAAGAGATATCTGAGTTGATATAGATCTGAGAATTATTAGTGTAAAATTGGATTATAAATCTCTGGTAATGGACGAGGACTGCTATGTAGAGATTACAGAGTCTAGACCAAGCCTGAGGAAGTGCAGCATTCAGTAATTAGAACAAAAGTGCGAAACAAAGGAGAATCCTGCACAACAGGCAGAGAAGTGGTGAGACACCCAGGGCACCGGATATTATGGACCACAAGGAGAAAAAGGATCTTCGAAGAGAATGCATGGCTGTTTGGAATGACTGAGAGGTTCCCAGAGAAAGATGTGGGTTTGGCAATAGATAGGACAACACAAAAGTTATAGCTGTTCTTCCCCAGAGTTCAGTTTTTTGCAGTGTCCTGAAGAAGGAAGACAGATGTCTATGAGAGAAGGAAAGTGAAGAAGCAAAGACTTTGTTTGTACAAAGAAATGTGTTCCAAGCATTGGGCTCTGAAGAAAAGCTGGAAAATTAGTAAGAGATGCAGAAGCAGACACATGATAAAGGAGACTTCTATGTTAGGAGGCAGTTAATAGAGTTTGCTTGTTTATCAAAAAGAAGAACCCTACTCATGGGGAGAGATTGCTTTATTAGAAAATTTGTGAGCATCTAAAATCTTTCCTTGGAAGGAATTCATGAGATTCATTAAACCCATTCGGAATTCATGGATCCAAGTTTAAGAGCAGCTGCCCCTAAGATGCACTTATTTAACTTAAAAGAAAAGATGAGCTTTCACATATAATTTTAAAATATGAAATTAGTATCTTCATTTAGTTGCCTCTACTACATACTCACTTAAAATAATTCTGTTTTCTCTTCATTGTTAACATTCCCTTTCTTATTGTGATTTAATTACTTTGTTGGGAATCAGTGTAAAATGGTGAAAAACTCATTTCATTAACTGGGAAATAAAATACCTACCACATAGTATTATTTGAAATAATATGACCTTTACCAGTTTTGAACTCTGGAGGAAAAATAAGGTGCAACCTATATAGATGATCAAGTAATTTCTACTATTTCTTTCTAGTTCTGTAGTTCTGAGATATCTATAAAGCAGGGATATGAAGTTTAAAGATGTTCTTTTTATTGATAGAAGAGTAACTCCACGTGCACAGTTCAGGGTCATGATCATTTTTAAGTGATTTTTTTTTTTTTGGCACTGATGGCTGAATTGATCCTAAATTGAAAGTGTATATGACCAATTTGTCACCTTTGACCTGAGCAGTTCTGCTTCTATGCTAAGTGTAACAAAAAAACCTGAGTATATTAACACTTTTGTTGTTTCCTCTTCAATACAAGCCCAAGACTACCCCTAGCTCCAGAATCCAATAGTTATGGAAATAAGTACAATGAAAGACAATATTTTGCCTTTATTATAATTAAAGAAATAAAACTATGATTTTATAATAAATGTTTTCAAAACGAAGATAGAGAAGATTTTAATGTCAGTGTCAATAATGACAAAGTTATTCATTTTAAAAGCAAATATTCTTATATGTGATTCAATCAAATGATTGTGGAGAAAGTCTAAATGAAGGATTTTATTTTACTCTTTTAGTTTAAGATTTTTCCTGTATCACTCAGCTGAGAGTACCATACATGCTTGTATATCACCATGGATTCTTCTCTGGAGGAACTAAGACAGAATGTTATTTTAATGGAACTGGAAACCAAAGTAATGTACATGTGTGCCAGGATTCTGTGGGTGATGACTTCAGAGAATGCAAGGTGGCAGGAGGCAAGATTGGAGACCAAGAGACCTTTGGATGAAGTGCTCTGACTTGGGTTTTTAATCCCCTATCACTTTCACATGGACATGAGATTTTGGTAGGAATCAAGGCTTGGCCAGGTTTTATTAAGTCTTTCATCCATCAAATATGCTATTGTGCTTCTCTCAGTGACTGAAACCTGATAAGAATCCTTACCATTTACGCAACACTGTGTATTTTCAACATACTTTATAGTCATTAGTGAAATGTGAGTATCTTCATGTGAATCTCAATTTATATTAAATCCATTATAGTCTGTATTCCTAACCTGTGCTTTTTACTGATAAACAAGCCTACCCCAGGAAGTTTTGCTAATGGAACATGTTCATCTGACAAGTATATGACAGTCTTGAAATCTTTATCAATGTAAAGAGAATTCTTTACAGGTTAATGTATCAAGGCTTATGTGTTCTGACGTGAATAGAGTTACACAGTAAAACCTGTATTTTACATGACTAATTATTTAATTAAATAGGCCTATTTGTATAGAACACAGTACCTCCAGCATTTGATGTGAAGGAGAGTGAGTTTTCTAGCTGTCAAGACTGTTAATAATGCCACTACCTCTTAAGGTGTCTTTATCATCACTTAGTCACAGAAATGAAATGAGGGCCCCACAAGACAATTCCGAAAGTTCCTACATCTTTATAGATGTAGGAACTTTAAGTGATGAGCTTGTGGATTATATCAATGAAGCAGAGTCAGGGGATTATGAGATGGCATTGGAATTGGTGAAAAGAAATTAGTATTTATAAATTATATAATTATAAATAACATATATATATATATATATATATATATATATATATATATATATATACATTATAAAATTTGTAGGCAAAAATACATAGTGTACAAATTTACCAATTACTAGTTTACTCAGTAAATCACATAATCCTAGAAAGCAGATGTTATAGTTTATAAAAAAAATAAATCAACATCAATTGTTGACTTACAAGAGGAGTCTTCAGAATCAAATTAAACATCACTGGTAATTATAAATTTAAATATTTTATAAACTAAGCCTAACATCTCATAATGTGTATGAATTTCAATGTGCCTCTATAATTAGGAAATGCTATCATGAGAGAACTTAGAATTAATAGAAAAGATCATGCAGACAAAAAGTACATGTGAATATATGCAGGAAGTTGACATTTTTATTTTATTGTTTATCTTCTTCATGCCAACAATTTATTAATTTCTTTTCCCTGTGATTTTATTTAAAATTCAAATAATAAAATATAATAGTTATTTAAATCCTATTTCAACATGTGGGACTTCCCCACATTGCTTTCCACTGTACAGTGCTTGTTCCCAACTGAATCAGAGGATTAAAGACTAAGTAATGAAATATGAAAAAGAAATAAGGTAGGTAGTTTGCATAATATCAAAGAAGGTGGAAGAAAATTCATATTAACTGCAGAAAGTTGCAATTTAGGAAGAAGGATTCATTTTACAGTCAGATTCCTTGTCTTTGATGTCACTATTTATGGAAGATTTTATCTAGGAAGCATAGTGTTTACATGCCTGAGTGTCAGAAAACCTAGGAGTTAGCAGGAAATATTTACTAGTACATTTTGTACAATGGGTAAATGTTAACACTTGACAATTTAAGGCAACAGAAAGAGAATTAATCAGTAATATTAGAGAGAGTGAGAGGATACTTAAGAAAAGAAGCAGAGACCGTGGGAAAAACTGTCAAGGAGTTGATAAAAGTCTATGGGTTTCCATAAGGTCCCCAAACTGGCCTGAAGAAGTTTTTTACCATCTCAAATGAAACTAGGTCTTTTCGGGTGGGCAGAGACTAAGGATACTATTTAGTCGTCCTCTGAGCACTATTATTTTAAGGGCCCCTGAGCCTTTCGTTCTCCCCCCTCACATTTACCATAACCAGTTGTAACCTAATCCTTTGATACAGGTGTTATTAAATGAGGAGCCCAAGAATCTGTGATGTCAAGTGTCTGGCTGTGGTTCAAAGAGAAAAATAGATATTATAACATTAATTTGAGGCTGACCTTTGACAGCAAAAATTTTGTGATGTATACACCTGCGACTTTTCTAATCACTCTCAATAGTTGGTTCCACTAACTGAAAGATTTGAAAAAAAAAAGTGAGCAAATTTTAAAAAGTCCCAAATTTTAAATTATAATCCATTTTATGTTGTTAAGTTGACAATAGCTATATTCTTAATGTGAAATAAGAAAAGAACAGATAAGAAATGCATATGCTTTATGTATCCTAGAGAATAGTGCCCTATCTGATGTTCTTGTGGTAAAGATTTGATCCCATTCTGTAGGCTCTTTATTCACCTCACTGATCATTTCTTTTCCTGAGAAGAAGCTTTTTAGTTTGAATCTGTCCCATTTATTGATTCTTGGTTTTAGTTCTTGTGCTATATACAAGTCTTATTAAGAAAGTTGGGGCCTATTCCTACATGATGGAGATTTGGGGCTAATTTCTCTTCCATTAGATGCAAGGTCTCTGGTTTAGTTCCTAGGTCCTTGATCCACTTTGAGTTGACTTTTGTTCATGGTGAGAGATAGAGGTTTAATTACATTTTGTTACATGTAGATTTCCAGTTTTCCCAGAACCATGTATCGAAGAGGCTATCTTTTCTACAATGTACGTTTTGGGCGCCTTTGTCTAATACAAGATAACTGTAGTTATGAAGCTTCACTCTTCTTCCTAAGGATTGCTTTGGCTCTTTTGGGTCTCCTATTTCTCCAGATGAATTTCATGACAACTTTTTCTATTTCTATGAGGAATGTCATTGGGATTTTGTTTGGGATTGCATTGAATCTGTATAGTACTTTTGGTAGTATGGTCATTTTGACAATATTAATTTTGCCTATCCAAGAACAAGATAGATCTTTCCATCTTCTAAGGTCTTCTTTAACTTCTTTATTTAGATTGTTGTAGTTTTCATATTAGGTCTTTCAACTCTTTTGTTAAATTTATTCTCAAGTATTTTTTTTTGAGGCTATTGTAAATGGGATGGTTTTCCTAGTTTATCTTTCATCGGATTTGTCACTGATGTACAGAAATGCCTTTGATTTATGGGTGTTGATTTTATATTCAGCTACTTTGCTGAATTCATTTATTAGTTCTAGGAGATTTCTGGTGGAATGTTTTGGGTCTTCTAGATATAGAATCATATCATCTGCAAATAGTGATAATTTGAGTTCTTCTTTTCTTATCCATTTCCCTTTAATTTCTTTCATCTGTCTGATTGCTCTGGCTAGAGTTTCAAGAACTATATTAAATAGAAGTGGTAACAGAGGGCATCCCTGTCTTGTTTCAGTGTTTGTAGAGAATACTTTAAATTTTTCTCCATTTAGATTGATGTTGGTCTGGGGCTTAGCGTAGATAGCCTTTACAATGTTGAGGTATGTTCCTGTTATCTCTAGTTTTTTCTAATGTTTTGAACATGAAGGGATGCTGTATTTTATTAAATGCTTTCTCAGCATCTATTGACAAATAACCCAATCAATAAATGGTCCAAGGAACTGAACAGACACTTCTCAGAAGAGGATATATAATCAATCAACAAATATATATATATATATATATATATATATATATATATATATATATATATATATATATATAATGTTCAGCATCTCTAGTAATTTTAGAGAAATGCAAATCAAAACTACTCTAAGATTTCATCTCACTCCAGTCAAAATGGCAGCTATCAAGAATACAAACAACAATAAATGTTGTCGAGGATGTGGGGAAAAAGACACATTCATACATTGCTTGTGAGACTGCAAATTGGTGCAGCCAATCTGGAAAGCAGTATGGAGATTCCTTGGAAAACTGGGAATGGAACCACCATTTGACCCAGCTATCCCACTCCTTGGTTTATACCTGAAGGACTTAAAAATAACATGCTACAGGGACACATCCTTATCGATGTTTATAGCAGCACAATTCACAATAGCTAAATTATGGAACCAACCTAGATGCCCTTCAGTAGATGAATGGATAAGGAAACTTTGGTATATATTCACAATGGAACATTACTCAGCATTAAAAGAGAAAAAAAATCATGGCATTTGCAGGTAAATGGATGAAGTTAGAGAATATAATGCTAAGTGAAGGAAGCCAATCCCCCCAAACCAAAGGCCAAATGTTTTCTTTGATGTGAGGATTCTGACTCATAATGGCAATGTGCTGGGAGAGCATGGGAGGAATGAAGGAACTTTAGATAGGGCAAAGGAGAGGGAGGTAAAGGCGGGTGTAAGGGAGTAGGAATGGTTGGAGGAATGAGTTAGACAACATTATCCTTAGTACATACATGAAAACATGAATGGTGTGAAAATACTTTTGTGTACAATCAGTGACTTGAAAAATTGTGCTCTATGTTTGTAATATGAAGTGAATTGCATTCTGCCATCCTGTATAACAAATTAGAATAAATAAGTAATTTAATAAAAAATGCATATGAAAAGTGGCCAATTAATGCTGCTTATTGCTTAGATTTTAAAACTTGACTTTATGAGCTTGGATAGAAATTAAAAGCAAGGAGACTTGTGTATAAGGAATTAGAACTTTGAAGCAAATACTCAGTAGATCTTTGGACAAATTCCGGTGTACAAACCATTAGTCATGTTAGAAACAAAGTAAGTTTAGAAAAGTAAACATTTAGAAGCTTGTATAGCAATTTAAAGTGCCATTCTATAGCTATTAAGTTTATTAACATAGGGTTGAAATTTTGTCTTTAATGTTTTTTTTTTTTTAGTTTAGTATATATCGGTATATATTAGTATATATTTTAGGATTAGTATTGGTACCACATAGAAAATGGATTGAGATTTTTGTGCTTTTTGTTGTTGTTATTTTTTTATTTCAGTGCTTTTATTTTGTTGTAGATTATGGAAGTAATGGTCTGCAATAGATGTATTAGAGGATAGACCCTTACAGTAGAGTATAAGGAGCACTGGATGAAGATTTTGAAGAAACTGTGAATACTCTGGATGACATTGAGGACAGTGATTTAATTCTAAAATGAATGAAAGGACTGTTAAAATATGGAATATGAGGTGCTAGATTAAGAACAATGTCTGGGGTTTCGTATCATGGAGAGTGCAGGCAGAGACTAACTAGGTATGGTTTGAGGAAAAGGCCAGCACCTGGAATTTCAAGTTATGCAGAAAGAAACAAACCAAAATGTAAATAAATAAATAAATAAAATAAAAATAAATGCATTGAAAGTTTAGAGAGAAAGTGAGAAAGCCATGCTACTTGCAGGCAGATCTTACCAATATTGTGAAATAAGGCTTATTTTTACACTATAAAACATATAACACAGAAAATATTGTGTTCATGAAAATATAATGTGGATTCATAAACAGCTATATTCTTGCAATCTGGTAATGATCTTATAGTTTTAAGTGTCCCTGTGTTATCATTTTCTTTGTGACAACATTGTTTAAAATTTATACAATATTATACATGTTTTGTCTGAATATTCCACTAAATACAGCCCAATAGTTTTACTGATTTTTTAGAACTGCCATATCAAGTGCCACAAACTGATGCCTTAAACCACAGAAATTTATTGCTTCAGAGTGTTGGATGCTAAATTTTGAGATCGAGCTGTTGGCAGGATTGGCAGCTAAAAGCAATAAGAACTATAAGGAGGAAACTTTGTTACAGCTCCTGGTGGTTTTCTAGCAATCATTCCCACTCCTAGGCTTGTAAATACCTCACTCCAATCTCTGCCTTCATGTTCATATGGCTTTCCCAATATGCAAAATCTGTATTCACATTTCTCCTATATATGGACACCGGTGATAGTGGACTAAGGTCTGCACCAAAAAATTCATGACTTGATTGTCTCTAGAAAGACACTACCTCTAAACATACATTCTGAAACAAACTGAAAGATAGAACTTTAACTGACTTTTTGTGGTGGTGGTGGTGGGGAGAGTGGGGGGGATAGAATGGGGGATGGGACACAATTCAATCCATAATAGTAGTAATCTTTATCTCTATAAATAAATAAGTTTATTTATTTAGTTCTAAAAACATTTTTTGAAAATCTTCATTCTATTAGTTGCATAATATTTTGATTTTTCAGAAATACCATGTTTCGTACCGTTTTGTTTGATATTTGTTTGACTGCTTTTAGCTTTACATATAAAGCTGTTGTGGATATTCTTACATAGAAATATTTGGTATATCTGAATCTATACTTAATTTAAAGTTCTAAAAATGAAAATACTTAGTATAAGAGATTGGACACTTTTAAAAATTTTAATATTTACTACCTAATTTGCCCCATAAATGTTATGGAGCTTATGACTTAAACTTTTAAAAAATTAAATAGGCAAAGTGTTGAGACTCAACTGCTGAATTTTTGGTTTATAATTAAGATGATTTCCCCCCCCCCGCCTCTTCCTAAATATTTCATTGCTCTATCCACTTTCCTGTGGGACTATATTAATGTCTCTTTGCTTACGTAGAGGAAAAAGTTTCAGGATATAACACTTTCATATATAAAAGCTTATTTCATTTGTTGTGCTTTGGTATATGAGCAGAAATCAAATATTGATTTAGTATAATATTAATATAATATATATGTGTATATATATATATATATATTCTTATACATATGTAATTCTTTCATAAATGAAGTTACATTCATTAATAATCCAGAATGCACTCCATGAAAAATATCTAGAATTTTACATTTTGATGGAAAATAGAATTCTAGTTACCTAGCTGCTGCAGGGGAAGGCTTATACATCAATGAGGGTTAATTATAAGTTGTCTCTGACATAGAAAGGTGAAGTGACTTCCCAATGACATAAAATTAGAGAATAGCAGAAGTATGCATATAATTCAGGTCTATAAAATCCCAGTGCAATATTTTAATGGTATATAACTAAGGTTTGTCGTGAAATAGCAATTGCTGATTAATTTGGGTATTCCTTTCATCCTTAAAAGATCTAATAATGCTCAAAAGTTCATAAAGAGGTTTTATCTAACAGACAATGATGCCGTGTGGATGGATTTTCTTTAATAATGTGTCAAATGAACTTTAAAATTTGACAATTTCAACAGCTGTTTTCACTGAATTCTCTAGTGGCTGATATTGACTTTATGCCTAAATGTGGTCATGGAAATGTACAGCGTTTCTCCACCAAAGAGGAACAATGTTAGCATTTGTTGTGTTTCTACTATATGCCAGGCATTTACCATGGCATCTAATTTATTTCCCATAAAATATCAACAGGTGAGAGTATTCCAGATTCAAAACTGAAATTGAGGTTGACCTAACATCCAGCAGATTAAATAGGGGAGCTGTATTTTGAACAGAGATCAAACTCTATAAAGATTCTGTTTTTCCCATTACGGTATGAGCTTTCCACCTGACAATAGGGCAAAAGGTAATTTATCTTCTATCCTGAATAGTTTTTGAAAATCAGAAATAGGACCTAGAGAGATTCTATGAAATGCACTTTAAAAATATCATCATTAGATTGGAAACAGGGATGAAAGGAATTCATATTTATTAAGAGTATACAAAGTGCCATTTAATCTCACATTGAAATCTTCATTTTGCTTCATTTTGTCTGTCCCATTGGTGAAGCCATCATTGAGCTTTAGAGTGGTTAAATAAATTGTCTAAGATTGCAGATCCATGGTTGAAAAGGACATATATGTGACCGCTTGAATTTCAAAACTTTCCTCTACTCTGATATATCTTCCATTTTTAGGATAGTTTTTCGAAACTAAAGGAGATATTCAGAATATTTAAAAAAAAGAAAATTATACTTGATTAATACATTCATGATTTTACTCAGTCCACAATGCTGTTATTGTGCAATTTGGGGAATGATCTTCTTTTTTAATTTTTAAAATTGATATTTACTGTATTTTTAAAATTGATATTTTAAAATTGATAATCAAAGCTCAGAGTATATGAGCAATTACAATTACTCCACTCTAAATCTTCATGACAAGCGTACTTGTGGTTCCATACACATAATAATTAAGCTTTATTTTTTTTTCCAACAGTTTGGTGAGTGCTGTGGTAATGACACTTTAATATCACCATGCATAAAGCATTACTGGGGAAAAAAAGAAGAAAAAAAAAGGAAGAAAGAGACACTATGGATCCAATCCACATATTGGCTTAGGTATATGGGAAAGAGTTTCATAATTTTTAACAGCTACACTCAGAATAATAAACACAAATTTTTCTGAAAAAAGAAACATAAATTATACTCATGTAAAGCTAAATTTTCAAACTTCATAGGAAATTTTCAAGGGAAAATCCCATTCTAAAGAAATGACTTCCAGATTTTTTATATATCAGTATCACCAAGTTTGCTAGATCACAGAGGTTAGATCCCTGGAAATATCAATTCAGAAGGTCCTGGGAATGACTCTGGTTTACTTACTGATAACAAACTCACCAGGTTATTTTGTATTATACCTAAATTGGGAAAGTGGTGCTATAAATTTATATGGGTTTAAAATAATTACCTATGAGATTATTTTCACTGAAATGTCTTAGCAGTCCAAATATGCTACTATTGAGTGGTTTTCATAGGAAAAGATGGACAATATTTTCTGCCTAGTCACATTTAATTGATGATAGCTGAATTTTTAAGTGAAAACTTTGTACAGTGACAGAATGAACACTTTTAGATACAATGCACTGTTTGGTGTGATAAGTTTCCAAAGATCAAGTGTATTTTTTATTAGAACATTATATTTATACATTACTAGTATTTGAGTTCCTTTTGACATAATTTTATATACAAGACATTTTATCTCAATTCCCATTCCCTTTTCCCCTCTCTCTACCCATTTTTCTCTCTCTTCTTTACTGATATTTCTTTCACTTTTTATTTATTTTTATTGGTACTTTTTATATATCCATACAGGAGATAGTTCTTTTGATACCTTAGCATATGTATATAACATGATTCTGTTAGATTCATTCCATATTTATTTCCCTTTCACTTCTTTTCTCCCTCCCTCTCATTCTCCTACTTCTACTCCTATCTTCCCTATGTATTTATGATATTGACCGCCCCCCCCCCCATCACCTTCTTTTACTTATTTTGCTTTAGCTTTCACATATGAAAGAAAACATTTGACCCTTGGTTTTCTGAATCTGGCTTTTTTTCACTTAGCTTGATTTTCTCTATTTCCATCCACTTACAGACAAATGCCATAATTTACCTCGTCTCTATTGCTGAGTAAAACTTCATTGTGTGTATATATGAGATTTTCTTGTTTTATTCTTTTATTGACAGGCATCTGGATTGATTCCATAATTTGGCTCTTTTGAATTGCTGACTTTCATTCTTCTAGATAAACACTGAGGAGTGGGATCTATGGGCCATATAATGTACTTCCATTCCTAGTTTTGAGGAATCTCCAAACTACTTTCCAAAGTGGTTGTGTTAATTTGTAGTCCCACCAAAAATATGAGTGTACATTTCCCCCCACATCCATTATCCATATTCTTGATAATTGCTATTATGACTGGAGTGAGATGAAATCTTAGTGTAGTTTTGGTTTTCATTTCCCTGATTGCTAAAGATGTTGAACATTTTTTCATATATTTTTGGCAATCTGTGATTCTTCTTTTGAGAAATTTCTTCCTAGTTATTTTGTTCATTTATTGATTGGGCTATGTTTTATTTGGCATTGAGTTTTTGAGTTCTTTATACAATCTGGATATTAACTCTCTATTAGAGGAGTAGCTGGCATATATGTTTTTACCATTCCATTGATTTTCTTTTCACTCTCTTAATTTTTTTTCTTTGCTGTGACAAAGAGTTTTAATTTGATGGCATCCCACTTATTAATTCTTGGTTTTATTTCTTGAACTTTAGGGGTGTTGTTGAAAAAGTTGGGGTCTGCACCTATGTGATGGAATGTTGATTCTGTTTTCTTCTAAATTTCTAAATCTTTGATCCATTTGGTTTGACTTTTGTGCAGGGTGAAAGATAGGAATCAAATTTCCATCTTTTATACATGAACACCCAGTTTTCTCTGCACTATTTGTTAAAAAGACTGTCTTTTCTCTGACATATATTTTTGGCTCCTTTGTCAAGTATCATAGGACTAAAACTACATGGATTTGTCTCTGTTTCTTCTAGTCTATTCCATTGGTCTTTATGTCTACATTAATGCCAATACCATGTGTGTTTTTAAAAAAATATTTTTATATATATTTTGTCAATGGATCTTTATTTTATTCATTCATTCATTCACTCATTCATTTATATATAGTGCTGAGACTAAAACCCAGTGCCTCACATATGTCAGGCAAGTGCTTTGCCACTGAGCCAAACCCCAGCCCCATCATATGGTTTTTGTTATTACAGCTCTGTAGTATAATTTGAAATCGGGTATTATGATGCCTCCTGTATCACTTTTCTTATTCAGAATTGCTTTGACTATTCTGGGTCTCTTATTCTTCCAAATGAATTTAAGAACTGTTTCTAGTTCTGTGAAGAACGCCATTGGTGAATACAGTGTACTTTTGTGAAATTGATTACCAATTGTTGGTGGGCTTTGCATATTCATTTTCTCAAGTAGATACTAAATTTTTATCTGGAAGATTAAGAGTCCTCCTCTGTTCCAGAATTGCACAAGAGTGAATTATTTTACAATTAGTTATTCTTCATTGACTTCAACTTTCAGATCTCAACCAGCGATGTTAACACTAGGGAACCTTTGAAATATATATGAATTTAAATATATATATAAATTTAAATCATTAATAAAAACATTCTTATTCAGAAACTGAATAATTTAAAAAACATTATGGAATAATTTATACTGAGCTTCATTTACAGGTCATATAATAAGGTCAAGTGGAGAGACATTAGTGTAAACATCACTTAGTAACTCCTCGGTGACTTGTTTGCTTAAGGATGGTGATGGGCATGTTGGTCACTAAACAAAGTGATGTTATAATAGAACTCAGGGACTTATTCTTACAAGTATTAGAATTAAGAATATTTATTGTTGAAAAGTTGTTCATGTGCGTAGAGAATAGCTAAGTACAGATGGTTCTTCTAGTTCTGGGTTTGTTACCAGGATGCTGAGAATGAAAATCATGACTCACTTTCTATTAGAAAATTATTTGCCCTAAACTTACCCCTATTTTTCATAATTTTTCTGGTTTCATTTTCCCCTGCATTCCTCTAAATTCACTTTAGCTAAAAAATAAAGTTTTGTAATGTTTTTATTTTGAAAATTGTCCCTAAATCACATCTTGAGATGTATTCAGATAAAAGCAAATTAAATAAGCTAGTGAGTAATAAAGTATTTTCAAATTAAACTAACAGAGTACTTTTTAAAAGTTTACTTCGAGTTGTTTCTCATGAATTTAAATGTTGTTTATTAAGAAAACAAAGTATTCACAATGATTTAATATAGTTATTGATATGTTTTCTCTAACCTGAATATATGTATTTAAAATGTCTCCACTGTCTTCATCACTTACAATTTCATAATATTAAAGAACACTTGTCATCAACTTTTTCTGCTTTCAAAGTTGTAATGGGATATCACTCTTAAAAACTGTGATCAGGTGTTTTAAAAATTCACTTATGATTAAGAATAGCTTTATTGTCTAGACTCTGATAAAACATACTGAATGAATTATTTATTGCTACTGTTTCCATTGCTTATTTCAGAAAACTCTGATGGGTGCCTTGGCCCCTGTATTCTTGTAAGTAGTGTATGTCTCCTGGGTATTACCAGACCAGGATCCTCTCACAGTGGGGCTCAGGGAGGATTAAGTTTAAGTAATTTTAATGTGGGAGAAATTTCATGAAGGAAGCTATAGCATGTAGATGCATACTATAATAATTAAGTATTTGAATAGTTGACTGCAGCCCTTACTTATTAAGCAATGTGCCAAATGCTAGCCTGCTTTACATAATGATGTGGGAGAACAAGTCACACACACCAAAGTAATGGAACACATTAATAAAAGTTTGCACAGTATGTGTCCTTCATGCAGGTTGTAGTGACAAATATCCATGCCTTTACAAACTACATGACATTATGTTGTTTAGTCCTCTGGGACTTGCCTGCCAATTTGCTGTCTATCATTTATTTTCCACTGCAGTGTGCCTGCTTTGAGTGATCTCAACAGAAGGTCACAGCCAGTGAAGTTTCCTAGGAACATTTTTTTTTCCCTGTCTGGGGCTTTGAGTGGTTTGCTTTTAAGGTTTATTGTACTTCATTTTAGTGAATGTCCCAAGGAGATTCAGAGTAGGTCCCAGAACCCAAGTCTTCCATCAATGTATTTGCTCTGTGTGCTCCTGTGGTTTTGCCAGTTCCTATTTCTATAAATAACTGCTGGAACGTTTCGGTAACACTTTTATTGTCTTTAACCCTATCTCACGTTACTTTTAAGGTTCTTATTTAAAAAAGAAGCTTTTCTCAGCCTCTCCACTTTGATGCAATTGGCTGTAAGCAGATGGGCAGCGGTGCTATAATTCCCCTATTAAAACTGCACCCCTGTCCTCATCAAAGTTCTCATCACTCAGGCTCAGCCATCAAAGTAGAGGTTGGTGACTGATAGCTCAACAGCATATCGCCAGAGGTCAGGATACAGTGTTCTCACTACATAAAATAACTTTGCCTATTTTAAGCTGAAGAAGCGCATCAAATTATCTATCTTTTCCCCCCATTTTTATTTCTGAGCCAGGGTTTAACAATGAACCTTTACAAAGGGATATATTAAAACATCACCCCATCATCTAAGTTTGTAGCTGTCCAATAGTGAAATTGAAAGACTGCACACACAGGGGAGGACATTGTACATTTTCCAGAAGAGACGAACATGTAATCTTGTCGAAGGCACTCAATTACAGCTCTGTGATGGGGGTAGTGGACATTAACACTAGGGCTGCTCTGAGCACCCACAAGGAACCACACCTGATAGTCTTTTATTCTGTATCTTATCATTTCCAGCATGGTATTTTTAGCACCTCACAAAGCTAACATGCTGTGCATCTGTTCCTCCTACTTCACTCTCTCTCATTTTAAGGTGGGCAGGAGCTGGTATCAGAGCTGAATAGTAAGCTGGCTCCAGACAGATGTCTCAACTATTTCCCTACCTTCTATGCTAATTTTGAGCCTAGGCCAGAGTAAGAATTGAAGGACAGGAAAAGGAGAGAAAATTTTGCTCATAATTGGGCCAGATTCTAAGTCTTTCTGGTGTGGCACTTCTTTTAATTTAAGAGGACAAAAGATGTGCTAATCAACTTTCTAATAAAGCCCCATTACTGATCGTATCTTTGAGGCTTTTCTTTTTTTTCTTTTTTATTTTTTAATTTTTTATTGTGGGTTGTTCAAAATATTACAAATTTCTTGACATATCATATTCCACACTTTATTTCAAGTGGGTTATGAATTCCCACCTTCACCCCATACACAGATTGCAGAATCACATCAGTTACACATCCATTGATTTACATATTGCCATACTAGTGTCTGTTGTGCTCCGCTGCCTTTCCCATCCTCCCCCCTCCCCCCTCCCCACCTCTCCCCTCCCCTCCCCTCCTCTCTCTCTACCCCCTCCACTGTATAACCCTGAGGGTCTCCTTCCATTACCATGCAATTTCCCTTCTCTCTCCCTTTCCCTCCCACCTCTCATCCCTGTTAAATGTTAATCTTCTTCTCCTGCTCTGATCTCCCTACTCTGATCTTAGTTACTCTCCTTATATCAAAGAAGACATTTGGCATTTGTTTTTTAGGGATTGGCTAGCTTCACTTAGCATAATCTGCTCTAATGCCATCCATTTCCCATGAGGCTTTTCTTTATGTAAACACAGGGAGCCAGTATGACCTGTGGCTAGACCTAAGTACTATGTAGAATTTCTTTATGTGAACACAGGGAGCCAGTATGACCTGTGGCTAGACCTAAGTACTATGTATAAATAAGTCATTTTTAAATATGTCAAAAACAATTATGATATGAGCTCATGAAACATGAGTTCTGATTAAAAGAGCTTTCTGTTACTGAAGTTTTAAAAAATCATCTCTACTTTTTGAAAATTTTTAACTCGATCGATATAAGAAATGCTCTTAATCATGATCTGTTTTCAACATTCTCATTAATATAGATGTTGGGTTCACGTCTAAATTAAACAGTTGTGAAACCAAATTTGATCTGTGCTCTCCAAACTATCAAGTTTCTGTCTATTTGTTTTGGTGAAAAATGGATTGTTATGGTGGGTTTGTCTTTCAGAGGGAGATTACATATTGCCAAATATGCTGTGGCTTAAATGACTCGTAGGCACTTGACTATTTTGATGATCAATGTCCTAGTATGTTAATTCAGCATATATCCACGAGTTTTAAATCTTTTTGACCTGCTATGTAGACCTATGCTTGTTTCCTTCCAAATCTATTATTGGTGCTTCCTCTGCTCTGTGTTGCAGAAGACTTGACCCCTGCTATTAATTTCTCATGGCCTCTTGCCAAATTGTTTCCATTTAAGTTGAGCAATGAGGGTTATGAGAAGGAGACAGGAAGGAGGAAGGGAGAAGTCCCTTTTCTCTTGGATTTTGGCAGGTGTTCTGAGACAGTGGATAAGTCTTTACCATGAGCCCAGGTTTGTGAAGCAACTTTTCCCTCCACAGTACCAAATCCCACTAGGAAGGACCTTTTTCATGCCTAGGAACCCCAGCTTCTGGTAATTGGAAGACCCCCTAATCCTAGTGTCTGGCTCTGGAGGATAGTAGCGACATCCTGATACACCTGTTTCTTATCTATCTTACTATTCCATGTTTGCCTTTCAATTCAACCAACATCTTTTTAACAAATCTCATTGCAGGGACATGTAATTGCTCTTCAAAAGAACCTGCTGAGGGCAGTATAACTGAATGACAATTTCCAGTTGCTGCATCTTTGGATACTCTATGATTTTCATGCCCAAACTACACTTGTCCTAAGCTGCTCTCAAGTCAGTGATTAAGAACAATGTTTTTGTTGTTGTTAAATCAGGCCATTCCTGTGTGTTGTGGTTTGAATATGAGGTGTTCCCCAAAGCTCTTGGTAATGCAGGAATATACAGAGGTGAAATGCTTCAATGTGGGAACTGTAAACTAATCAGTCCATCTTAGTGTAATTGGAACAACCATATGATAACTGCAGACAGATGCGGTATGGCTGGAGAAGGTGGTCACTGGGGGCCTGTCCTGGAAAGGTTCACCTTCTCTGCAGCCTCTTTCCTGACTTTCTGCTTCCAGACCCACCATGAGGTGAGCAGTTTTTCCTCCATGGGGCTCTTCACTCATGATGTGCTGCCTCACCTGGCACCAAGAGCCATGGATTACACTATCTACGGACTAAACCTCTGAAGCTGTGAGCCTCAAATAAACTTTACCTCCTCTAAGTTGTTCTTCTCAGGTATTTTGGTTGCAGCAACAGAAAACAAACAAAAAATAAACAATAACAAAAACTGACCAAACACTATATTGGAAGGACCTCTTTAATAATCAATCTGTGCACTTGAGATTCCACATTGGTCTATTCAGCTTTTCCAGAAGCTATGATGGACGAATTCTTCTACATAATCATCTGTCTGTCCTTTCTTATTTCCTCTCATCTTGTCTAGCTGCTTCTTCTGCTCCTTCCCTTTTTTTTTCTTCACAGGCATTTTCCATAATCTCTTACAAATTGCATCTCATCTCGACATCTGTTTTTTGAACTTTCCAACATTCTCATAACCATTCTTCTCTATTGAACACCTTGTTTGTATTCTATTTCCCTGAGTGGAC
Organism: Marmota monax; assembly: GCF_021218885.2. NCBI lineage: Eukaryota > Metazoa > Chordata > Mammalia > Rodentia > Sciuridae > Marmota > Marmota monax. The sequence goes on from NW_026692781.1 coordinate 25,113,363, forward strand.
TTGAAGTTGTAATATGATAATACTGAAAGTATATCAGGCTAATGTCTATTGCCTTTGATAGTCACTTTTACAAAGAACTAATTGGCTGTACATTACATTGTCAGCAAATATCAATTTTGGGGAATAGCATAGGAGAAAATAGAATGTATCTTCTGTTCAAAGTTTGGTTCAGTTGAACCAACAGATTATGGAAAGGTTCATTGTTTAAATACTGAGGCTGTCTGGAAAAGGCAGGGAAGACTCCTCTAACAAGTCCAAAATGGCTTCACAGGGAAAGAAAACTGGCTAGGAGTTTGTATTGTGGTTAAGGGTTGGATCTAGCTAAGAGTGCCTATGTACAAGGACTTCTACGGTTCAAATCTTCTACCATCACCAGAGGAAGTGGCACCTAGGATTTTTTTCCATACAAATGTAGCCACAAGGAGAAAAGGTAAGGGTGAGGATTAAAAGCTGTCAGCAGGGATGGGGTTGTAGCTCAGTGGTAGAGTGCTTGCCTAGAATGTGTGAGGCACTGGGTTCAATTCTCAGCACCATATAAAAATAAATAAATAAAATAATATTGTGGCCACCTACAACTAAAAAATATTTTAAAAAAGCTGTCAGCAGTCAAATGTTTCAAATGGTGTTCATCTCTTCACACACAGTAAGTGCTCAATAAATATTTGTTGACGAATAAACATACCTTCCATTATTGAAGGACTTCTATGTCTTCAGTATCATATTTTCAGCCAATCTGTGAAAAGAAGGATATAGAACTTTTCAAATGTTACTTGTTTGTAGAATTTTATATTTAGAGAAACTTTGGGAACATTGGCCCATACAACATACTTTGAGGAAAAGTCATGTAAATTTTAAACATAATGTGTTATTTAGCCTTTTTGTTTGTGTTACAAAATACCCAACAAGAACAACTTAGAGGATGAAGTGTTTATTTTGGTTCATGATATCAGAGGTTTAATCCATTGTGTGTTGACTCCACTGCTTTGAGCCCACCATGAGGAAGAACATCATGGCGGAGGATGAAGTAGAGAAGTTCTGCTCTATTCAGGAAGCAGAAAGTGGAAGGTGTCACAGGGAAGATGAACCCTTCCAGGGTCTACCCCCAGTGGTCCCCCTTCTCCAGCCATACCCCATTTGCTTATGGTTACCACATCCTCAGTCCATTGAAATAAGAAGTGACTTATTAAGTCACAACTCTCATAATCCAATCCAATTTTTCTTCTGATTATTCCTGCATTAACGCAGGCGTTTTTTTTTTTTTTGTTGGGGGGGGGAGGTCACCTCAGATCCAAACCACAACATACAGTAATTCATCACCTTGAAAGCTTTCTTTTTATTCCTTGTTTCCTAATTAATCAAGAGTTAGGAGTTAAAATTTTTGCGTTTTATGCATTTAAGGCAGCAAGGAGCTCTCATTGAATCTCATTGAATTGATGTTAGATGACAGCGTGGAAAGATGACTGAGCCTTTGAAAACAAGGAAGGTGGTCAATTCAAAGGAAAGAAATGAGATTATAATACATTGTAAATGTCTTCAGTGTGCCAGGTTATATGGTAGCCTTTCCTATAACTTAAATATTCTCTGACTGAAAACATTTCAATGAAAACTCTAAACCTGATTATATCAAGACAAATAATTTGTTATATTCAGCCTTATGCTGTACACTTTGATTTTAAAATAGTATGATTTTATATTTTCTTTTTAAATTTTTTATTTAGTTGGAGATGGACACATAATATCTTTATTTATTTGTATGTGGTGCTGAGGATTGAACCCAGTGCCTTACACATGCCAGGCAAGTATGCCACTGCTGAACTACAACTCCAGCCCTGCTTTTATATTTTCTATAAAAACTTTGTTCCCATAATTACTATATTTCTTTATTACTATAATGTGGAACAAATTTAAACATATACTTAAATGAGATGGAAATAAATCCGTTTTTTTCATATGTGTCATTTAGGAAATGTGCTTTATTGTTTCTTTCAGCTTTCTATTTTAGAAACTAATGATGAATTCATATTAAATGCATTTGAGTCTTTAATTTCCAGAAGTATACCCATAATAATATTTAATTTCCTTCTCTATTATATTTTGCATTTTCTTGTGATTTCTCTTATCCTTATAGGTCTAACTTGAATTTTACCTATGGATCTATTAGATAATGAAAATCTGATATGTATTTGTTTTTATTTATTGGTTAACTCAACATATCACTAAGTCCATGCTGTTTAATGATTACAGAACTCTTAACATCCAGCTAAATAGCTGGTTGATTATACATGTCAAAAATAAAAATTAGGGGCTGGGGATGTGGCTCAAGCGGTAACGCGCTCACCTGGCATGCATGCGGCCCAGGTTTGATCCTCAGCACCACATACAAACAAAGATGTTGTGTCCGCCAAGAACTAAAAAATAAATATTAAAAAATTCTCTCTCTCTCTCTCTCTCTCTCTCTCTTTCTCTCTCTCTCTAACAAAAAAAAGAAGATTCCATTTCTCCTGCTCTATCTGCTTCTACCAGTCATAACCACTTTTCTAAAAAAAAATATAAATAAAATATAAAAAATAAAAATTAATGTTAAGTAAAAAAATTCATGGTCATTCAAACAGTTGTGAAAATGGAAGACTTTCTAGAAAATAATTTATTATGTAATAAATGACTTGTGTTTTTGAGAGCTTTTGTGAATGAAATTATTTCTTTAAGAACCATTTCAAATGGTATCTTTAAAGAGGGCCTGTAATGTGGGGCATATATTCAAATTGAGACCTCAGTTAGTCCTTATGTCTTCCTATTTTATTCATCCAAAAATAAAACACCAAGATTCAAAACATGCTAGTCATTTAAACATTTATATATAAAATCAAATTGAATGAATGATGTTATATAGAACAACACATTGGATATTTAATGTTCATTAATTCACTCACTGGATGTCCTGGATGCCAGCTGTGTAAAAGGCATCATGTCCAATGGCTCTGTGTGTACAAGTGATAAGCAAGAATAAGCTCTGGCATTGTCATTTCTCCAATGGACTTCCCTGAAACAGACCACCTGCTTGAATTTCTCAAAATTGCTTATATTCCCGTAGTAGTGTGTATTTTTTTTTCCTAACCCTCTCAATGACTCCTGTGCTGCTAGGTTGACTACCTTGTTATAATATGCCTTTTTCCTAAATTAGTTGAGTTTTCTCCCATCAGCATTAGCTACCATCTGCTATAGTCTGTTAAAAGTTTCCCCAAGCAGATAAGGCAATTAAATTTATTAAATATAATAACATTTTAATCAATGGGAGCACATTCAGCCTTTCATCAATCTTTCAATCCTTTCATGATGGTAATGTTACCCTTTACACCTGAAAGTATGAAGTTTGCTAGAAGATTCTCTAATGGGAATCTATAAGGGTCATGTACTAGAGGAAACACAACCAAAAGTCACCAGAGTAGGAATCCTGATATCATTTTATGCCATTTTATTTATAGAGGTAATATCTGATCACAGTACTTCATAGGATGGTTGTATGGAATAAATGAGGTAATGGATGTAAAAATTATTTTAAAAAAATGGGATAAAACTAATCTTTAAAGAGGGCCTGTAATGTGGGGCATATATTCAAATGAGATTTCAGTTAGTCCTTATGACAAAGTTGTAAAGTGGGTGTCAGAAGTGGAAACTCACAGCTCATACTTCATACAATGCAGGTTCCAACTTCTGTCTGCTGATGTCACTGCTTCACAGTCTCCATGGAGTTTAGTAACAGGTTCTTTAAATAGCATCTGATCATTTTGTGTGAGGTATGCATATTCATTTCCATTGACTTCCATTTTGGAGTTCAGGAAGAGAGGATATTTGACTTGTCACGATTATTTTATCTCCACTCCAATTTAAAGGTATGTTGAACAGAATTACTCTTAGTAACGAAAGGTGATTGAGAATCAAACTACCAAACAGAAATGACATCAGGTCAAATTGATTCTCTTTCTTTCAAATGCCAATTGTAAAATACAAATGAAAAGTACAGGGTGGCATGATATATTTAAAGTTCATTTCTCTTCCCTAAGAATTTAACTATTGTCATGTTTAATAGGGCTGTTTCAAAAGGAAGACATTTCCTGACCTGGAAAGTACAAGGGGTTTACTATATCTTTTTAATAGTTATTTTTTGCTTTGTCAAAATTGACAAATATAGAAGGAGAGATTTCTTCAGTCACTGTAGGGGATTACTGTTATCTTCAATTATACATGATGCAATATTGGCAATATGTAATAAATGACTTGTGTTTTTGAGAGCTTTTGTGAATGAAATTATTTCTTTAAGAACCATTTCAAGTGGTATCACTTCATTTGCATTTGATGGCTGTCTGAGTTTCTGCCTAATTCTTTTCTTCCCAACCTGGTAACAGCAAACAAAGGCATTGATACTATTCGGGCATCAGGAAATCAAAAAGTCCTTTGGAGAAATGTGTGCTTCTCTAGATGATTTAAAAGAGTGCAGGATTGAAAATGCTTAAAAAACATACATGAAGTACATCCAATACAATGGATTTACAACTGATTAATCCATTTAACAGGGAGTCTACAGTAATAGAGTGATATAAAGGGATCAAATTTACCCTTACTTCATTAGTACTTATATCTTGATTTTCTGTGAGGTTCACCTTGACTCTCCTGCACCTGTGGAAAATATATTATGAGCATTTTTATCAAATAAAAAAAAAATGGGCAGTGGATAACAGGTAGATCCACCTTTATATTAGGTGGATTGATAACAAAAATGGAGTATAAAAGACAATAGAAGAGGCATATGATTAGAAAGACTTAGGAAAGTTATAAATAGATAACTTAGGAATTAAACTTCTATTTGATCAATGTCCATTATGCATCAGACTATTTTCTATTAAGGTTTTTCTTAATAGTTTGCTCTCATAGTGGCAAAATGCATATTAAGTAGGTTGTCAGTATAAATTACTGCTGCTCCGAGACTAAAATAAATTACAAATAGTTTCAAGTAGTTGTTTTTATTTAATTTTTTCTTATACTGCACCATGCTTTAAAAAGATCTTTTTGGGCATAAATTTATTTCAGTGTCTATGGGGTCTATTTGGTGACGAGGGTTGGCTTTAGCTCAAGCGGTTACTTTCTCATGCCGGACTTTCTGACTGTTTGGTGATGATATTATCCATCAAGAATAGTGTATAAATAGCCAGTAGCCACTGAACAAATAATAATAAAAAGTGAACATTTCTGAATCGTAAAGAAAAAAGAAAGTTTCTAACTATACCTAATACCATGGCCCCTTAAAATAATTAAATATGAGAAACTAAAAATATAAATATTTTTAAACAGAAGATCCACATTTAAACTTTATTCCCAGACCACTGAAAATACATAAGTATTTACCTCCCAGAGTCTGGTAAGAGTTGTATGTGATAGTTTAAGTGTGCTTTATAAACCAAAATGTCAAATCAACAGAATGTACTTCTACTGTATGTAAACCCACTGAATTAAATTGTAAAAAGATATTGGTTTCTGTCCTTTGTAGCCAGGAAAGTCATCCTGCACTGAGACAACCTAACTGAGTTTAGAGTCATGAGATATAAACTTCCTCTACCTTAACAAATGAAGAGTGAGATCGTACCTTGAAGCTTTTCATCCATGCAAATAGCCCACAGTGGATTGGATTTGTCAGGAGACTCACAGCTAGGAAGCATATTAACTCTGGGCCAAGTAGCTTGAACACACTTGTTTCTCTTGTCTGTAAGTCAGTCTTTCCAGAAACAGTTGTGTGGACAACTGGGAATCCTTTAGCTAAGTGAAGAACAAATCTTTAGTCATGGATGGGTGGTGGTGATAGTAATAGTATTGGTTAAAATCATTCAGCCTATCAGAAAAATAAAATACATTTATGTTTGAATAATTTGAATGCTATTTGCTGTGGTCATAAGTAATTAAAATAAAATATATTCTATGAATAATCTTCTGCAGAGGAAGCATAAAAATGCTAGATGCTCATATTGTTCATTTGTCAAAAATATATTCATTTCTTACCTAAAAACATTGTAACTCAAAACCCTCATTCAAACATAAGGTATAACTCTCACATTATAATTTGTTAAAGTATATTAAATATTTTACATTTCTTGGCAAAGTATCTCAAGATCTACTGGGAAGTTATAACTGTATTTATTTTATTTTCATGGTTGTCATCACACTTTGAGCAGCTGTGACAATTTTCTGCTGGAACAACTCCATCCCAAAATTATTACTGTAAATTGAAGACCTATTTTTCTGCCCCAAGTGTATTTTTAATATTAACAGTTGGTAATTAGTCTGTCCTTTGGAGATACTCTGAACAGTTTTGAAGAGCATCCTGTACATTTAATCAGAACACTTAAAAAACAGACAATAAAATGTTACATCCATTGAATTGTGATGGTTTTCACTAATTACTGATAGTATCTTCATCTTGTTACTTTTAAAATGTACATTTTTAATATTATAAGGATGACTTTATTAATTTATTTTTGTCTTACTCTAATTCTTTCTGAAAACTTCCTCTTTCTGCAAAACCTGAGTTTGGAGAAACAAGATACTTTTAGGTGCAAAAAGAAAGAGTATGTTATTAGAAATGAAATATTCCTTTTGAAACCTGTAAACAAACCAGTCATTTATTATTATAATAATTCCCTACCTTCTTCTCATCTGGATGGTAAGCAGGTGAACATATTTTGCTCTTCATACCAATTAGGTACTTGCATTCACTATTTAGAGAGCATGTTTTGGATGTAAACAACAACAACAACACACACAAAAAAACCACACACACACACACACACAAACCAAGGGTTAGCATTTCAGAAGAGTACTAGGTTTTTAAATATTGTCATTCATTTTGCTTAAATAATTAGGATATTGGGCTGGGGATATAGATCAGTGGTATAGCCTTGCTTAGCATGCTCAAGGGCCTGGGTTCAATCCCCAGATCCAAAAATAAATAAATGAATGAATAAGATTGCCTAACATTTTTAAAAACAGAATTCCTTTGCAGTTTCCTTTTCATGCTGCTCTGAGACTCAGGAATTAGATGTACATTTGCAAAGTTTCCTTAAACTATTTTGTTTTATTGAAGCAGCTTATCTTTATAATTGATAACATTTTTACTTATGAGTGCCTACTTATAAAAAAGTAAACTAAAGCATTATAAGTCTTTTTGTTAAGTTCTATTATGGAGGAAAATGGAAAGTTAAAACAAGTTAATTGGTAGAGTAAGATATAATAAGTGGTATTTAAAATTATTATACAAAATGGTTCATGGATGAGTAAAATTTGAAATAAAATTTTTTAAATGAAGTTAAATGTTGGATAAAATATTTTCCTAATTTTTACTATGTAAAACCTAAGTTAGATTTTAGTGCAAATTTGCATTTCACATTAGGAAGTCTTATTTATGTGCAGGCACTATGTTTTTTTTTTTTCCAATTTCTTTCTCTTTCTTTTTTAAAACTATTTGAAATGTCCAATGGTCACAAAATTCAAAATTTTATCAAAATGTAACCTTTTTGGATCATAAAAATACCTTGCTTTTTAAAAAAGTAATTGTGCTTTATGAATATATAAGAGACAGAAAATTGTCTCATTAAAACAGGTTAAAAAATCAAAATGCATAACTTGTTGGAATCATAATAAGTCACTCAAATTCACATATTTGTGCTAGCGATTGTAGGTATATTTTATTTAGGATAATAGAACTAATAAGAATAAATTATTTTGCTGCTCTTAAATTTAAAGGATTTTGCTAAACCAACTGAGCAAACTTAAAATCAAGAAAAATCATCAAAAGCCTATCTTGAAGTTACTGTCATTTATGTATATATGACCAAAATAGGTTTTATTGGAAACAAATAGAACATATGGGCTATACAGTCAACATAGATCATATATATATATATATATATATATATATATACTGTTACATTTATGTCTAACTGTTTTAATATAAATTTATTTGGGTAGTAGTTAATATATTTTGGATAAGAGCCAGTGAGAGAGTGATTATGATAATATATTCAGTTACTAAATGGGCTGAATACTTCCAAGCTTCCAATGATACAGCTGTTAACGACAGTGGCTTTCCTAGTTAATCAGATGTTTTGCCACTGGGGATTGCCCATGTGGATCGAATCTGACAGAGGCTTCTGCTTCACCTCAAATGTAATGACATAAGTGTGTCACTTATTAGGGACTCTGGGAAAAATGTACATGGCAGTCCCTCTCAAGCAACTAGAGCTCTTATCCAAGTATCATCCCATTATGGTATGATAATAACTCATTCTGCAATTAAATAATGATTCAAGACAGAATGCATGCACTTTGCATATTTAATAGCATGTTTTTTGTATATGCTTCAGTTTGAACTATTAGAATTTTAATGTCTAGGATCACAGGCAGCATCATTTAAGAAACTCAGTTTGATTTGTTACTATTTCCCAGAAGTGGAAATGAAGAACATATTTGTAAGTAAAATGTGAACCATATTATCTGTATCTTTCTAACCATCATGCTATTAGGTGGAAAATAAATTGGGGGTTTCAATCTATTTCAGAATATTCAAATTATTTTGTATTTCAGTTTATTTTCAACTTAGCTTTTCTGAATGTATGCCCTTTAATTAACCTGAAGCCCACTTTAAATAAATGTGTTTGTGACCTTTTTGTATTCAGCGAGATTATAATCTTGGTGTGGTGTACCTGATGCATTGATTTCTGCAGCAAATTCCAAGGTTGTGGAGAAAAAGAAGGAATGCAAGTTGCATAGTGTGGATAGCACTGGAAACCATTATTCAACTTGAGGAAGGAGGTGGGTCTTTGGGTTCAGCTCTGTCTTTAGGAATGTGGGAATGATTTAGAAGCAAGTAAAACTCTACTGTATCACAGAATTTCTAAGACTTTGATAATAAACAATTACCCGCAGAGAGTACCAGCTAAGGATTTGTTAATCACATGCAAATAGGAGCATGATTTTGAAAATCAACAAGAAATTAATGTTCACTCTGAAAAATGAACCTCAATTCTCCTTATTATTAAGGATAAAGAGTTAATGTGCTCGAAACCTCAAATTTTATAAGAAACCTGAAATGAGACCCAGGAGAGTTCAAAGGAAATGATTTCTATGTTCTTAAGTTATTATTGATGAAATAATGCATCTTAAAAATAGCCTTATAATAGTATAGGCTAGAGTCATGTATAAAATTCTTTCTCCTTTCCATCAGTTAGATTGATTGCTGTTAGTGACCTGTTAGTCTCCCCTGGGTCTCCATTATTCACAGACTAATCTTTATGCAGACATAACTAGGTCACCTTAATTACCTGTGGAAATAAGGTGTACTTGTGAAAGTTTCACAGTGATAATTACTCCAAAATGCCAAAATAGTGTATGCAAACCTTAGAGGTACATACCTAAAATTATTGCACAACCAAGATCAATCATGCCAAATGGTTTATATTTTCCAGTTCTTAACATTCCTCAACACCATTCTTTGCCATAATAAACATACAACCTTTGCTAAGCAATACATTGAGTGTGTGTACCTTAGGAATCAGTTGTTAGGCTTTTTTTTCCCCTTGTCTCTAAATTCCCTTGCAGTATTTAAAAAATCAAGGGACTATTGTAAAGGAACAAAAGACAGCTAATCACATGCTTTGTTTTATTTTAGTTTATCTAAAATGATAGCATGAAACCTTTCCTAATCAGCATGATTTTTTTTCCCTGAAGACATTTCTGTACCTGTCATTTTGTCAGAAGCATAAAGAAAAAAGATTAGAAAATTCACAGTCTTTTTAAATGGTGAGGAAATGAAAAGTAGAAGAGCTTTGCATTTTCATATGAATAGTTAGAAAATATTTTAACCATCTGCTCACTAATGTATTTAAAAGGTGAACTATTCCAGTGTAGATTTTAAAGGCTTGCAGAAGCCTCCTAAGTGTTGGAAGACCAAGGTAAAAGAGGAGTTTGAGTAATATTGACAATTTTTAAATTCTCAAAATTCCTTGAAAGTTTTAATGGATTAATCCATAGAACTGACTGACATCTAATATTGGAGATCATTGTTTTTAATATAAGTAATGAAATAAGATTGTTTCCATTATTTCAGAGCTGTCAGTTACTGACTATTTTAAAGTCAATCAACATAGTATAATAGAAGAAGTGATTTTTGTATTTGGAGTGATACATATTTTTCTGAAGTTAATGTAGTAAGATGAATAGCATAAATTTTCATATAAAATTATGACAATGAAGGTTTCTGAAGAGTTTTTTTTTTACTTTGTACTTTGAAAGTGAATGGATTATAAGACCAACTATCAGGTATATAAATATTATTGGCTTCTGTAGGTAGTCAGAATTATCTGTAACATGAACATTTGGAATTTTAACTTTCTGATATGAGACAGAACAGAAAATTTTCAATTGGTTTTCATATATATATGTGTATATATATATATATATATATATATATATATATATATATATATTACTGTCCCCCAAATATGTTTGTTGTTTCTGTGTGTGTATGTGTGTTTTATGAGTTTATGGAAGAAGTGACATAGCGAAGTTATTCCAAAATAATACATAGTTGTTCTTTGATAACTGTGGGTAATTGATTCCAATTTGTTTGTGCATGAGATGCTTAAATCCTTTATATAAAATATATAACAATTATATATATATATATATATATATATATATATATATATATATATATAGTGTATGTGTATATTTAGACTGTGCATCTTTATCTGTACACATTAAATCATCATCCCTAGTCTATTTATAATACTGAATGCAATGTAAGTGTCATGTGTATAGTTGTATACTGTGTTGTTTTAGGCAATTATGACAAAAAAAATGCCTGTACATGTTCAGTAGAGAATGCACATTTTTTGAGTATTTTCCATCTGCAATTGGTTGAATCCATTGATATGAAACTCAGAGAAGGCTGACTGTATTAAGAGAAAATGATAGATCTGAATGTGTGTATCTGATAAAGAGCATATCGTTTGGTGTCTGTGTATTAGATTATTATATTTCACAAACTTCATATTTCCAGGTGTAACAAAGGGGTTTATATATACTTAGTGCTTCTGAAGGTATTGTCTGAAAATCTAAACCACCCTTGCTTTATTAATTTATTTAATTTTACAATATTCATCTATCTAGTACCTTCCTGAGGCCAAATTAGTAAATTACTGAGGATTCCTAGAACTGTCATCCCAGCTTCCTATTTTAAGGGTTAACACTTGTTACAGAAGAGACGGGCAACTGTGCTAAATATCATCATTTATAAGAAATCATGATTGCTAACATTTTTCAAGTCTTTCTTCTAAATGTTATTTATTTAACATTATGAAGTTCACACTGTCATTGCTGCTATTTCCTATTATGAACCTAAAACTCAGAGACCAAACATATGTCTAAGCATTTCCAGTTGGACCTAGGTTTTGGTGTCCAGTTTCTCTGATTCTAAAATATGTGAGTTTAGCCTCCTAAGGAATTGCCTTCTCAGCAAGGTCCTAAGGACACAGCTTTCACAATGCTTACCAGCAATTTCTACACACATTTACTTGGAAAGTCTAATAGAAACTATTTTGGTCAAAGATTGTTAGGGGTGAGATCTATGTATCATGCAATGTACTATCTGTTAATTTTTTCCCATTGATAGATCTCACTAAAATTCTTAAAGGGTTACCAAAATGAAAAGAGTCACCAAGTTCAAGTTTTCTAATGGGATTTAATTTAGGTCTCATATGCACAGAAACTATGAGGTTTGCTCTCAGTAATTTGCTTGCTAACTTCTAAATTTATATGTTCTAAAACTAAGAATTACTCAGGTGTATCATCTGCGACTGTGGAATGGCTCACTGGAGTGTGTTCTTGCACTTAAATCTCATTAAAGAAAACCATTTTGGTGACATGATATAGTTAGAGTATATTATTTGACTCTTTTTATAGTAGAGAAATTTACTCATTAATTTCTTCCATTATAATATTGCTGTATATTTCTGTAGTGCTTTTATCTACATTATCTCCTGTGAGCAACTCAGCAATATTATGAGGCAGGAATTATTATCCCCATTTTAGAGATGAGGGTTTAAAAGATGAGAGTGTTGATGTGATTTGTTCAAGGTCATAAAACTAGTAAGTGAAATGCTCTTAACTGGATCGAGCACATTTTCTACTTATTGTAGTTGTTGCTTCACCCTTGCAAGTGGTAGACAGTGATCAGTGCTTTTACATTTCCAGTTACATGTGTAAAATCTCAAAATATAATCCAGAAATATTGAGCCATAATCTAAAGCATGGGCAATTGGGCATCTGCATTTTCTAAAGAGAACACTTTCAAGATTGAGAACATATTTCCTAAAACAATATTCTTCCATATTGTTTGTTGACTTATTTTTTTTCCCATTTTCTAATTGTGGTTAAAAAAATAACACTAAATTTACTGCTTTAATCATTTTAAGTATATATTTCAGTGATGTCAATTTTATTGAAATTGTTGTGCAAAAGATCTCTAGAATTTTTTCATCTTGTAAAACTGAATATCCATACCTTTTTATCATTATTATCCCCTCTGTTTCTCTCACTTTATTTTCAAAAAATTTTGAACTGAAAGAAAATTAAAAAGTGAATAATAAGATATTTCCTGTCCCCTGAAGTATTTGAGAATAAATTGCAGTGCATTTGCTATAACCAAGAACATTTTCCTATATAGACACAGCACAGCCATCCAGATCAGGAAATTAACATTGAAACATTACCACTATTAAATCCACAGACCCTGTTTCAAGTTTCTCTGATTCTTCTAATAATGTCTTTTATAGTAATAAGATCCAGTTGAAGACCATCCTGTGCTTTTAGTTGTCAAGTTGCTTTCATTTCCTCCCTTTTGAAACAGTGCAGTATCTCTTTGCCTTTCAAGCATAACCTTGACTGTCACAAACATGATAAGCAAGTTATTTTGCCTAATTTCTCTCGAATTTTGATTTGTCTATATTTTTCTCAGTATAGAAGTAGATGATTCACTGCAAGGAAACCATAGTTGTGATATTGTGTTCTTCTTAAAGAATCCTGTCAAGTTGTATATGTTTTTGGTCTGTCCCATTACTGGTAAAGTTAACTATCACAAAATTAAGGTTATATTTGTTCTCTCCTTTCTAAAATAAATTTTATTTTTGACTTTGTAATTAATAAATATTTGGGGGGTATGTTCTAAAAGACTATGTATGTACCTGTTTTTTTTCTCATCAAACTTTTACTCTAGTTTTAACTTTCCTTGATTTTTTTTTTTTTTTTTTTTTTTTTTTTTTTAGTACCAAGGATTCAACCCAGGTGTGCTTAACCACTTAGCCATATCCCCAGCCCTTTTATATATTTTATTTGAGAAAAGGTCTCATTGAGTTGTTTAGCATGTTGTTCTTGCTGAGGCTGTCTTTGAATTTGTCAACCTCCTGTCTCAGCCTCCCGCCTCAGTTTCCCGAGCTGCTGGGCTAGAATAATCATCACTACAGGAGCTGATAGATGGTGATTTTGTAACTTTACATTTTATCTTATTTGCATGATTTGATAGTACATCATAAGGAAAAACTTTATCTTCTTTCAATTCATTCTTTTTGTATCTCTGTAAGTTTACTAATTCCTGCTTAGTTCAATGGTTTATAATCTATTAAAACTATTATTTCCTTTGTTATTGAATTTGCCTCAGATTTGGCTGTAAGGTATTTCTTTAAACTGGCTTCTGAGCCTTTTTATCTTTTATAATATATTATGAATTATGTTTTAATATACTATATACTGCTTGCAGAAGAATATGTTCGAGTGTAATTCTGTTTTCATTGAGTCATTTCCTGCTCTAGACTTTAATCAACAGTTGTTCTATTAAATCCCTTTCTTTCCATAAAGAACATATTTGGAAATCAGGATCTGAACTCATTGTTTTGGGAAAGAGATGGGTCACCTCTCCAGGCCATCTCAGTGGACACCTGTGTTTTATTTCTGTCTTTGCAAATACATGATGAATGTAATGTTTTGACCAATATTTTCAATTATAATCTACCTCTATGTTATTTATTCTTGTTTCTTTACCACAATGAACGTAATCCTCTCTTCTTGAACAGTAATTGACCTCTTGGTTTGTAACCCATCTTGTTATCAACACTGCCCTGTGTGCCTGTGTGGCTATCATTGCTCCCTCTCTTGGGCTCTAACCCTAGCTCTGCCAATCTTCTTTCCCTTGTTTGTTTCCACATGATGGCTTTTGAGTTAAACTTTTAGGGAAGGGAGAACAAAGAGGAAAGAAAAAAAGAAAGGTAGGAAAGTAAGAAAATAAATTAACCAGCACACATTTAAAATCAGACCTTGCTTTTTATTATATTCCATGTCTAGTACAAGTGACATAACAATTTGTTGGCGAATAAATATTATGTGAAAACTGAAGAATGAAGGAAAGAATTAAGGTCTTACTTTTGAGAAACACTTCACCAATATTAATATTGTCCCAAATGTGGAGATAATTTGCAACTTAAGACAAATTATTTATTTTCAGTACTAAACCAGTAACTTGCTGGTAGTTTAAGAATTTAAAATTTGAAAAATGGATGCAAAGTTGCTCAAAGAAGGAGCAATCACTGTAAGTATAGAGCTGTGTAAAGGGCATATACTTTTTAGGAGTCCATATTTTTCTTTTGTTCCTTACCACTGGCTAAATTAAATAATAATAACCGTTTTCTCACAATATAGTTTTCAAGATAGATAAATGAAAGGTTTGAGCAGTGACTAAATGAGGTTGTAAAATCTACTTGATGTTGTAATATTGATTTATTCATTTGCAAAATGACATGAAATTTTTTCTTCAGTTTTTATGAAAATTAATGAGAAAGAAGTTTGAGCGTTCAAAGTACTTCTGAAGTACAGAATGTTTCACTTTTAAGTTCTATTTATCAAGACTTGAAAATTATCCATTATTATTTATTTAGACTGTTCACTTGCTTTTTAAGTATGTATGTTTGATTTAGTTATTATTTTCAGTATGTTTCCCAGTTGCATTCTTACTCAGTTGAAACTATTCTTTATTCAATTTTTCTTATTTGATCCAAGATAACAGAAACATTCCTATGAGTTTACTCATCAACATATTTTTTTTCCAAATTAATATTTTGAATTCTACATCCTATGATTTTTCTTTCTTTAAAAGTTGCACATTAGCAAGATCTGAGTCTGAAAAATATTTGATTAAATACAAAATAGAAAAAATCTATTAAAATGTACATGAATGAGAGATACAAAAAGGGCAAATGTAATGATATTGAGGAAATAAGTCAAACATGAGAGTTTATGCTGTCTGATTTCTTTTATACCATGTGCAAATACAGGTAAAACTAATCCTTGCTTTTGGACACAGGATTGTGTAGCAGTGACTATAAAGGCCCAAGAAGAGACTTTTTGGATGGCTGATAATTTTCTGGTTTTTGTTTTATTTTTTATTCTAAGTATGATTATAAGGTTGTTTATAGTTTGTAGAAATTCGACAAAAGGCATATACAATGCCCACACTAGTGTCTATATATATTATCTTACAATAATAACACATTTTAGGGGAAACAAATCCGTGTTCCATAACACAAGGACAAATCTTCATTTGGCTATTCTCACCAGTTTATCAAAATCTTATTTCTACGAAGGTGCACAAAGTACAGTTAGCTGCTGCATCTCCTAGAAGAAATTTTTTTCTGAGGATCTGACATAACTTGTGAGTCATTATTGGGAGATCTTTTAATGGTGCCATGGACTATCTAAAATCCATGTTGCATTTGGCAAGGTCATTTGTCATTTTCACATCAGCTGGTATTAGAACTTGCTTGTTAGCAAAGAATTCCACTGTTGGAAAGACACTTTTAGCAAAGAAGGTCTACTTATGTCCAAATGGATTATAATACAGCAGAAGAGTTCAGTAAAGCTGTCTCTGACTATAGTACTAATCAGCATGGTGACTGACTCCATAATTTCATGATTGATATGTCTCATGGATTTTATTGTTTATGAAGACATACTATGCCAAGTAGTGTCATCTGACCACAGTAGCCTACAGGAGTGAATTTTGGATAAAAGTGCTCAGATTCAGCTTGGACAAACAATGCAGATATTCCACATTTATTTTTAAGTGAGCTATATATCTCCCTTTGATCTGATTCATGTTTCTGTTGTTGGCAGCCATAGTGGTGATTTTGTTTTTCTTTTAAGGACTTTTTTTTTCAGGAATTAGGGATAATATCCTTATGGACTTTATCATCTTTCATGTTAGCTCTCAATACAAAATGACACGCTTAGCAGTTACAATGATTTCATCTGGTTTTCTCTGGAATAATTTGTGACTGAACTGGTGAATATGTTATGCCCTAAGGTAATGCTAAATATGGTTAATGTTGAACTTTCTCTCATTTCTCTTTCTCTCCTGTGCACATATGTAAAATAAAACTGCACATAAAAACTGGGCAGCAGAATAGCTGTTCATAAAAATAATCAAGGTAGACATCTGGTTAAGACATGTGCTCAATTGTTTCGTTCAGCTTATTTAGAGAGCAGCATTTTCAACATTTCTGCAAGCAATTCTCTAGTCTTTAAAAAGCAAGTCCCAATCTGGATTGTTTATCTCTCCAAAAATAACTCATTAGGATAACTTCTAATGGAGAGTATTTCTATTTAACTTGTTTAGTGAGTTCGTTTTGTGTCTACTATCAATTAGGTAAAAATTTGAGAATATTCTTATATTTACCCAAGTTTTCTGTTTAGATATGACAAATATTATAAGCAATTCAATTACAGGGTTTTTAAATGGATAATTTAAATTTAACTGTTGAATGAATTGGTACGAATTGACACTGGTTCTTAGGTGAATGCTTAGCCATTATCATTATTGTGCTAGCACATGCTTCAACCATCATCACTTTCCTCCAACTCAGCATCTATTGGTCAGTGCATGAACAAAAACTCACTTAGTAGTTTAATGCTTGGGTATTATATCATATACATTAAACCAGTATTTTATTTGTCTAGTATTTTATTTTACTTCTAAACTTAGCAAAATCACTAGATTTTGAAAACTTCACTGTTATTTGAAATTGTTTTTTGCATAAAATAGCTGTGAAATGACACGAAAAAACATGGTTCATCATTTGACCAATACACATCACCTTGGACAGATCTAGATCTGGGCAATATCAAATGGATATAATTTAATATAAGGAAATTAAAATAACCCAAGGAGAGAGGGAGGGCATTGTGCAGGTAGGGTCCTGATCAAGACACAGTGAACAGTGGAAGTATAATGGCATGCCAGGACAGGGAAATAAGAGCCGCCAACAGTGCAGGCAGAATAGGCAAAACAAACCAGACTTTCAGAAAAAAATCTGCAGTATTTTCCAAGTGTTGCCATTCAAAGGCAGCTCTGAGACAGAGTTCTAATTTTCTATTTTTCTTTTATCTCCTGTTGTTTAAATGTTTGTTAAAATATGGCAATCACACTGAAAAGTATAGAGAATACTTTAACAAATGCCTGTGTATCAACAAACAGCTTCAGAAAAAAATATGCTTTTAAACATTTTCTTGATATATTTTATATTTTTAAATAAAGAAAAAAATCATTATAAGTAGAGTTAAAACTTTTGCATGATTTCATTCCCTTCCCTTAAAAACTTTACTGGAATCCCATGATTCATGCTGCTGGTCCCCAGCTGTTTCTATTATTGTGTGTTTTTATGCATTATTTGTAATTGAGTTTTGTGGTTTTTAACCTGAAAAAAATCATCATAATTTTTATTGTTCTGAAATATATTATTCCATTCATTATTATGTCTGTTGGTATATGTTTCTTCTGTTCATTTGTTTTAACTATTACAAAGAATTCTATTGTATGAATATACCAAGCTCACTTTTCTTACGGATGAAGTTATAACAGAAGACATATGTGAATATATGCTCATGTCTAGAATATACACTCAGTGAGAATGGCAAGTTCATTTTCGTCCCTACTACACTGATATTGCTTAAAAGAGTGTGACATTCAATAATTATGTTATTCAATTATCAAATGAGTGTATGAATAAACATATGACATTTATTCAATATTTTATTGGTGAGGATCATATTAGTTTAGGTTCTGGCAAGAAGCAGATGGCATGAGCAAACTTAGTCATTGAAATACAGCTTGATAAAGGAATTATTTACAAAGAAATGGACAAGGTACACGAAAAACTCAAGGGCTATTTTACAATTTCAAGGGTAAGGTCTAATTATCCAACTTAGTCATGAAGGAAAAAGAGGGAGTGGCAAATAGAAACCAGAAAAAGCTCATGGAAAATTTGGCTTAGCTTTGAACCCAAGAAGAAATAATTCAATAAGAGGGAAACTGGGGGAGCAGAAAAGGATGATTCAGACACCTTGATCTTTGTCTCTTGTCTCCTTCAGATTTCTTGGCTGTACTTTTCTTCTTTCCGTTAGTCTCTGAATTATATCACACCCTTTCTACTTCCTAATAAGGGATGTTTCTCTCAGGAGACTTGTGTGTGGCCCTTTGGGTGTTGCTCACCAGCTGTTGAGAACTGAGAGCTCTTTTGTATTGGGCTATATGTGCTGGGTTATGTATATTGGTCACTGTGCTGGGTAAGTGGCTGCTGGGGAAAGTGGGGAATTAGAAACTGGGTACCTGGCCAGCCAGAGTTCCAAACTGGAAGTTACCCCCACTAAAGATGGTAATGAAGGTGACCCAAGATGGAGGCAGCTGCTTTCAGCTATGGGGGTTGGATTGTGTGGGGAGAGCAGGGTGATTGCATTGGAGGATGGTGTTCATTGATGAGCTCTGGTGTGCTTTGTGTGGCTGGCTGCTGTCTTCAGAGCCTGCGTGAAGATCCTAGGTGCAGGCAAGCTACAGCAGGTAGGAGACTAGAGGAGACTGTCTTGGTTGCTGCAGAGTCCTAAGATGGAGGCTCCATGTTGTTAGATGGGGGTCCACATGGGAGTGGTGGCTGGAGTTCCTGCACAAGGACAGCTGTTGAGTGTCCTGCGTGGAAATAGCGTCTGGGACTACTGCTTGTGTGGGTGGCTGAAAGTTCTGCACAGGTGCTGATGCTGGTGGTCCCACTGGAGCACCTGGTAGTCCTGCATGGGCGAATAGTTGGGAAACCTATTCTGACAGTGCATCCTGGAGCACTGCTTGCAGCCGTGCTTCCTGCTGGGGAGCAGCCATGTGGGTGTCCTCTATCATTTGCAGAGGAGCAGTATTCTCACTATTTGAGTCCCAGGTCACAGAGCAACACAGAATTCTGCCTCCCTCTGGCCCACCATATTGGATCCCCCCCCCTCACTTTTTAAATCAATCCATTAACATGGTAGCTCACATTAAGTAATCTTCTTATCTGAATTATCATTAATTTGAATGTTAAAATATCAGTTGACTACTAAATTTGATATGTTGTTATTTAGCATAGTTTTAAAGTCTTTATTTAGATATTATCTATTTTTTCAGTCTTGAATTTTTGTTTCTTTTCTTCTTTTTTTCTTCCCTGTCTTTCTGCTTTCTTCCCTTCCCTCTTTTTTATTATTCAGTGTGTATTTTTCTTCTGTATCTCTCCCTCTTTCTTCCCCTCCTCTGAACTATCATTATTGTATCTATCACATGTACAAGTGCTATAAATACAGTATTGTATTCCATCATTGCTTTATATAATAATGTCTTATAAAGACATTTAGAGAAGAAGCAAAAACAAATATACAGACATTATTTTTTATCCATATACATTTATTCGTATAGATTTGAGTTTCACTCCACTTAGCCTGAAGCATTTATTTTAGAATTTCTAGTGAGGCCTAGAGATCAGTCAAAGATTGGTCAGAGTCTGTTCTCAAATACCTCAAGGTAGTAAAGCTCCAGCCTTCTGCTAAGTGGATTTACGTGCAGTGGAAGAGTACATTCCAACTCTGGGTCCTTTTCAGATATGCTACATCAGTCCTTTGAACCAGAGACTTGTGGATAGTGTGTATTCTCTCTAAGCACTTTGGCACATACACATGGTCTCCATGGATCCAGGGTATGTAGTGAGCCTATTCAGTCATCTCCAGCTGTATCACCTCCTGGGATTCAATTGATTAACTGTCCTTTCCTTGGTTTATGACAGAGCTCAGGCTGCAGGTTGGGGGAAAGGGAAGCAACCCTGAACAATAGTACCACAGTTCCACACTGTTTTTTCCCATAGGTCATTAATTTTCCTGAATAAACACTTTCTGGACCAATTCCAAAAAAGTAAAATGGTTATTTTGATCATTGTGTCTATCTTTATAGATTTTTGTTTTGTTTTGTTTTTCTTTCTTGGACAGACCTGTTTTCAAATCCTCACTCTTTAATTCTGGGGTTAGATCTCTATTTTAACTTCTTTATACTTTATGATTTATAGAACAATCTCATTTGCCAAGTAATTATTTCCCTGAGTTCCCTCATAAATGTTCAAATACCTCTGTGTCTTGAATACTTCCCTTTTGTTGTGATTCCCTAACCTAGCAGGGCTGTTTAACTGTCCCCTAAATTGTTCATTTGCAACGTGCATTTGACGTAGATTTGCTCTTTTTTTTTTCCAAACCAAATTTGGTTTATCAACTTATTAGCTTTCAGTAGACTTGAGGTATAGCTTAGAAAAGTATTTTATCTTAAATTTCTTCCAGTGTGTTAATAAATTGTAATTCCCAGCCAGCAGCTTTACTTCTGCCACAGCTGTCTCACAAGTTTCCTTTGGCCTTGTTTTTCATATACAAATTGGTAGTGAACAAATATGGACTTAGCCGTTGGTGACACATATTTATGGAACTACCTGTAAGAAGTCCCCATGCCCCCTTTCTTTGGACTTCTATCTTGATATTAACACATAATTTATTATTCTTTCAGTCTCTAGTTCTGCATTACAATGGCTTTACTTTTCATGAACAAATGGTTCCTATATAGAATTTCAGGTAATAATATCTTCACAAGAGAGTACCTCAGATGATTATTCAGTAATAAGTGACAGGGAAAATGATTCTGAGGTTCCTGGGTGGTAATAAATATTCGTTACTACCTCACCCTGATGGCTAGTTTCAATGATCTGGAGGGATAATGGGAAGAGGGTAAAAGCTATTACTTCTGGACTACTTACTACATACCAGATGCTATGGTTTGTCCGCATTATCTGAGATTTTTTATGTAGCTCTTAACATCAACAACAAATAACTATGCAGAAGGTATTATTGATATTCTCATTTTTAAATTATGAAATTAAAATACAAGATATCAGTTTGAAATCCTTATACTGAAAAGACCAGTGCGACATGTTTACTCTCCATTTAATCAGAACAAATGCTGGCTGCACATGACAAGAATGGCTTTGGTGGTGCTTATAGTATAGTGTATTTTTGAGGGGTGGAGTATGACAAAAGGGCACACCAAGGTTGTATTTAGCTTCGCTGCAAATGGATGGAATTTCTAATATCAACTTAACCATTGGTGTTATTCTTTCACACATTAATATAGTTCTTTCTCGCAACAATAAATCAAGGATTAGACTCTCCCTGAACTGCATATGACTTCACAGTCACATGTATCTGGGACCTTTTCAGTTTCTTGCTTTTCCTGTGGATTTTATCCTCATGATTACAAGTTGGGTGCTGAGCAGTGAGACATCATGCCTGCATTCCTAAAATGAAGAAGTACCAATGGTGAAAGGCAAAGGATCAAAGAGAGAGATTTCTGCATTTTAAAAGGTTTCTTTGATTCAGTCTTCTGGATCCACTGGTTAGTGATGCCAGCAGACATTTTATGCCTTCTGATTCAATGCAAAGTGGAGTGTCCATACACAACCACAACCATTATTCTCATGAAATAGTCTGGCCAAAAATATGAAGGTGAATCTAATCAATGAAAACTTAGGTTAACTTGAAATTTATAGTAACTACAGGGCTTAAGAAACATGTCAAATGACACATACACAAAACCAAATATATTTATACATATACATACATACACACACTCATACAGAATACAGAATATACATCATTCTACAGGAAAATATTTCATCAGCAATTCTGAAAAATAAAAGAAAAATGATACAAAAAAATAGGGGTAGAATATTTTAGATGGAAAGAGATTTGGGTTGGAAGTCATTAGAGTTAAATACGAACAACAATCTTTGGATTTTAATTCCACATGGAAGTTTTTGAGAGAACTAAGAAAATTTTAAATGACCAGAATTTTATGTAATATTAATAAAATTATCTTGATTTAGTGGGTGAGGGCACGGTATAATGCTGTTACAAAGAACATTTATTCCTCTTTAAAATACATGTGGAAATAGTGAGGGGTGAGATGATATGGTTGTGCATTTGCAGCAATAATAATATTGATATAGAACAAATGTTGTAGAAAAGACAGGGTGCATGGAGCTGATCCACAGAATCTGCACTGGTGCTTATCAGCGCATGGGGTGAAACTGAGAAGGGGGAGCTAGAAGATGACAGAAAAAAACATCTTAGAACCAAGGAAACAGCCCAAAGAGTCAGGGTACTTTCCTTGTGTTAATCTGCAAAATCCTTGTCATTTTGCCTTTTGTTTCTGCTTTGCCACTCAGATGTAGAGGTTGCTCACTTTCCCTAGATTCACCAATAGCTACTTGCATACATGGGAGTATGGAGCCTACTTTACTGAAGTCTGGGGACATAGCAGGTGTTCCTACAGCAGAGATGACAACAAGTTAAAATAGGTCTCAGGTTGTGCCCTGCCACCTGTTTCTTTTCCTATCTTCCCTTTGTTCTGCCTGACACCCAGAACTTTCCCAGTTCAGAGCTGCACAGAACAATGCAAGTTTCTGCTCTCACTCAAGTCTCCAAAGTCTTAACCCATATTGTAGATGATACACCATGGACTCTGTTTCTCCCTTTTTCTTTTCTGCACTAAGTCTTTGTGAGATTTAGAAAGACTTACATAGAAGATATCACTGATGTAGCTCCACCCCTAATGATTCCCTCAGCAAGAAAAACTATGTATAGTAATTTTAGCTTCCTTTTTTGATCAATTTATTCATTTGTAATGCTAGAGAACAAACTCAGGGCATTCAGCATTCTAAGCTATTTTTTTTTTGTACCAGAGATTGAACTCAGGGACATTCAACCGCTAAGCTGTATCCTCAGCCCTTTTTATATTTTATTTAGAGGCAGGGTCTTGCTAAGTTTCTTAGAGCCTCAATAAGTTACTGAGGCTGGCATTGAACTCACAATCCTCCTGCCTCAGCCTCCAGAGCTGCTGGGATTATAGGCATGCACTACCACACCCTGTAAAAATTTTTATTTATCTCTATTTTACATGTATTTATCTAATTGAAATCACATTTTATACAATATTGTAGTTTTTATTTTACATTTTCTTATGTCCTCAAGTGCTCTTGGCTTTATTATCTTTCTTATCAACTTCCCAACAGAAAAAAAAATGCTTTCTACATATCTTTTGTTATTGTTGTCCATGTGGAATACAGGCTATTATAGTCTGTCTTCACAATCCTGTTATTTCAGAATATTTTAATATAAAATCTTTTTCTTACTTTGATTGATGGTGAAACACATTATTATACCTGTATAATAATAGTAAAGTGCAATACTGAGCAAGCACTTGTGGACTTTAGTTTTTCTCTGTATGAAAGGAAAATGTATAGTGAATGACCATTGACGATCCATCCAACTTTGTTTTTTTATTAAAACTATACATTCTTTCATTTTCCAAATATGTGGAACTTAACCAAAAAAGATTAACATCCTAAACAAAAATAAAGGACCTACTAAGTTTTCATTTCTATTCTCTATCTTTGCCTAAGAAGATAAAATTATTAATATCTACTTTTCCAAAGTTTAACAAAATATGGACACTTTGGACTAACTTGTTCCATAAAGTTACACACACCATGCAAATTTCATATCTACAAAAAGGTGAAAACAGAGGGCCACTTCTCCTTTGGAGAGAAGAGACTTTAAAGAGACATTCAACTGGAGATTGCAGTAAAAGTGTATTAAGTGGTGGCAATGGCAGACTTCTTCAATGCCTTTACAAGTGAAATATTCACAGGCAGCATCGATCTACTTAGGCGGTATCATCTATGAGCTCTCACAAATACATGTAAATAGGGGACACGATTGCCATCTGCAATGTCTTTGCTGGTACTGAGGTGATGCTTAATGAAACCTTGCTGGGCTGGAAATTTATAAAGAGAAGATGGCAGCAGGATTCTCAAGGAACTTTTGAATTGCAACTGAACAGAACAAGTTCAAGCAGGGAGGATAGAAGAATTGCTTTAAGGATGAAAGGAATCTCAGCATCAAGTGATGTACCCTAGACGTGGATTGTGGGCAAAACATGAAGAATGGGGTCATTCTTTTAATAGATGCTTCAGATTGACTAAATCTAAATTTTACACTTGAGATTAACAGTAGTGAGAGGGTACACAAGAACTTCATGAGTTTAGACACATAACATAGAGTGTATGAATAATTTAATCCATGCTGATCTGGCAGCTTGTTTTGAACTACCTGTGGAGGGAAAAGCCCTTGCTTAACCAATGGCAAGGTAAATACTTAAAATTTCTGAGTGTACGCAACTTTTTTATTATTAGAATCACCGATAAAAAAAAAAACAACAAGCAAAATTGCTCATTAGAAATAAGTCTCCTATTCTTGTAAGTTTCCCAATGATTTTCACCTGGAAGTCCCTAGATAACTGACTTATTTGTAAAACTGAATTAATGAAATAATATTATTTAGACTGTTATTTCATTTAGAACTCATATTTCTATAGCATTCGTTTTAATTAACTAATTTATTTTTAAAATATCACTTAGGACTTGCTGCTTACTTACTGTGCTCCCCACACTGGACTATGCATTTCATCTGCATATTCTCATTTAATAGGAAAGCTATCTTATTAGATATGTTCTGTATTCATTCAAATTGTTTAACTGAGGAAACTGAAGGTAAGTGAAGTTGTTCATAGTAAATAATGAGTGATAAATCTGGGGAAAAGCTTTTTTAATTTTTAAGTTATACATGGACACAGTATCTTTATTTTGTTTATTTATTTTTCTGTGGTGTTGAGAATCAAACCCAGTGCCTCACATGTGTGAGGCAAGTGCTCTGCCTGTAGCCACAACCCCAGCCCAGGAAAGTGCTTTTATTTCTACTTGAAGTGTGTTTACCTATTTGAACATGCTTTACATAGCACTTTAATTTTCATTTTATACTTTCTCCTGACCTCAAGTGCTATTGGCAATGTTGTTTTTCTTGTCTCTGGTCAACTCTCTACATCTCAATATCTCCCATGTTCTAATATCTCAGGTAACTCATAAGACCCCCAAAACATGTTTAACCAATGGCAGAAGCTCAATATCTCTTAGTTGACTCTGCTACTTTAAAAATTTGCAATGCAAACAAGTTTTTAATCAATGATCAATTAACATGCATTTAGTGAATTTCAACAAATGTTAGCACCTTTAATAGACCCTGGTAGAGTCCCCAATAGATTCCACTCCAGCTGGTGATATGAACAATTCACAGTAATCCTAATCATCTTGACTCACCTGGGAAAGAAAAGACCTGACTATTGTTCCCACTTCAGAAAAGATATGAGCATGAAGGCCACCCTACATTCTTATGAACAACTAGATGTAGGGTAAGGTAGCATTGTGCCTGAAAGGACTGCAGTCCTCTATCACATTGCTGACCTCTGTATAAACTGACTCCAAGGACAGTCCTATCTATAAACTTCTGTGAGTTTATACATTTAATATTTTTAAACTAGTTCAAGTAAGTTTTTCTTCTATTTGCAAACAAACGGTAGGAGTAGTTGGTAATCAGAGTTGATAGGTAGTTCCCCAAAGATACATAATCATCTGGGAAAAAAAAAAACAAGAGTTCAGGTATGTGACAAATAACTTTTGTTTTCTGTTCTGTATTCCAAGATTTACTTATTATAAATTGTAGGAGGAAAGGAAGTGCTAGCAGCCTTATAGATTAAGGAAAATGCCTTCATTATGCTAGGCAAAAGCACATTTTTTTTTACTGCATCAATTGTAGATCTTGTATTTTGTTTTTATGGATTGATTAGTAAGATTATCAATCTGTCATTAGTTAAACTCTGAATTTCAGCTGATGCAATAAGACTTTCAGATGTAAATCTAAATAAATCTAGATCTTGCATGAGGGCAGATAAAGGGAAGAAAAGAAATATAATGAGTGAGGGGTCCATGTTACTGTGGTACAGTATTTTATTCTGACCACATCACGAGTGCTGTTTTAATTTTAGTACCCACTGTTCATATTTGGGTATATACAAATAATGAAAATATTAAGTCATGAACATTGTCAAATGAAATATATAGATTACACTTTGCAATGTATATATGATCTCTGAGGGTTATGTGCTCATGAGACTAATGCTGTGTTCAAAGTGATTTCAAGATGTGCTCTTCAGTCCGTTTCCCTAGAATTGAATGGTCAGGTAAATATCTAGACTAGGATGATAAGCTTATTTTTAAAATCTGATAAATGAAAAACACAGAATAATAAAATTTAATTCAAACTTATAGGCATGCAAATATTTAACAAAACATTTACTTCATGTCCGTTTTTCCTGGCATTATTTTATTTTTAATACTTTTCAACTGATACCTAATATGTGCAAGGCAATGTGATGGGATACAAGGGTCAATTTGGCAGTGACCACATAGGCCAAGCTCAATTACCGGCCAGAGTCCTTCACAATCAAGTGTGTAGTAACAAACACAAAATACAGTAGGACAAAAGGCTTTATTTCAAAGTATGTTAGTAGATTTGGGTTTTTTTTTTTCTTTTCAATACCTTTTATGTTATCTTGTCACTCCAAATTTTGATGTTGTTTTAAAATAAACCTAAATTTTCAAACTCTCAAATATAGTTGTCTCATGAATTTTCAACTTGTCATTTTATCAGTTTTTGTGAAATATTGTATTTTCACTAAATTCAATTTCACTATCACAAATTATATGCATAAATGCATATAATTTGTTTTTATCACACTTAAATACTTTAGGCAATTTAAAATATTTTTGCATCACTGAACTTTTCTATTTCTAACTTTGGATTAATTTAAATAAGTAACTACATAAGAAATTTACCCATAGAATGAATATATTTTAACAAAGTCTGTTACCCTTTTTAATACTCTGTTTCTCTCTTCCTAAAACAAAATGAGTTATTTCTCTTGGTTCCTGGAACTAAGGTAAAAGGAATTCCAATCATTCATTTGAAACAGACATTAATTGCAAATTAATGTTCATAAATTTCTTTGGAGAGGAAGAATAATAAGCTTCACAGTCTACAAAGCAAAACGAATATGAAATATTATTTTTATCCTAACATAAAAAACAGTAAGTGAGAAATGAGTTTTAAATGACAAATACACCAGATGTCCAGTTAAGTTAGATTGTGAATAATAGGTGGGGAAATCTAATATTTGTTTAAAATCTTTTGAGTTTGTTGAGACAGAATGCCAAAGCACCATTGTGTCCTTTCAAAATGTTTCCCCAAACTTGGATACCTTTTACTCTGCACCATCCTGCTAAGTTTTATGGAGAAGGGGTGCTAATGACTGTGTATGGAAAGAATGAATAACAATACTTTTATTGGAGAGAATATAACATGGGTCATGTTTCCTTCCCTCCCACCTCCACTTTCTGAAAACGTAGCCAAAGGCAATTCCATTTGTGCTTTGTCTGAGGTGATGTGCTGCTGTACATCCACTAGGGATGGGGAGGTTGCAGCAAAGGGGGTTACTGAGGCAGAATTAGACTAATCAAGTTTCTGTTTGCACTCTGCCTAAAGGGAAAGATGACACCTGCCTTTGCAGCTTCAAAGTGTTGAAATCCTTTTTTGCTTTCATGTGGTTACTGTGCATATTCTCTGGTGGATTAGATGAGGGGAATGCATTATAGTTTTAAACTTTGATGCCCCATTAAGATGAATATGCACCTAATGAGCTGAAAAATTACCAATGCTGCTTCTCTACTCGGCTCCCCCCACTGTCATAGGGAACCAACTAATCAGGCTGGGAGTGTCTTCTGTGTTCTTAAACCACTGGCTATGAAATTTTGGCCAAGGCCCATATTCAAACACATGTTTGCTATATTAACAGTATAAGAAATAAGTAATGCTTCAATTAATAGGCAAGAAAGAACACTCTGTCTTTTAATAATGAATGCAGTAGTCTCATGCAATTTGGATATAAACAGGCACCAAAAAAACAGTGGATATTATTCAGAGGCCAAATGTGCTTACTCCTGTCAGTGTTTTGTAATTCAAATAACTACCTTTACATATACATCTCACCAAAACATATAGAATGTTTTGAAAAACAAGCAGTTTTTGTCACCTTAGTAACACTTGAGGTTTATAAAAAAGCTGTAACACAGCAATTTAAGGCAGTATGAATTTAAAATATGTCCTTGCTGCTTAGGTCAGGCGATATAGGAACGAAGCAATTTCAGGGGACAACACTAGGAACTGAAGCCAATTATATTCCAGTGTTATTCAGGAATATCCCTACCTGCCAAATGGAGTGCAGCAAGTCGTATTCACACTGTGATCTATGAGCGTGGATACGAAGCTCAATTTTCTCTTGAGGGAAATCTTCTAACAAACAGTTGACAGAGCAAAACACTATTAGCAAGGAACAAATGAAAAATCTAATAAATGTGATGCAAATATATTTTTTTAAACCGCATATTTTATAATGTGTGATCCAAGGCAAAAGTTCTGCTTCTATGTAAAGAAATCATTGCAGAAACATGATGCTCATAAGAGATCTCTCTGGCTTTGAGTCAAATTTTGTTTTCTTATTTACTGACTTTTTCATTTAGTTTAAGAAAAACTGTAATATCCTTATTTGAACAGTACAGTCAGTATTAGTTAAGAGTAATGCATACACGAATTCATGATAAATACTGAAATATTTTTTTGTCTTTAAATAAATATGATTTTATTTCAAGAAATAACAATTCATTGATTTTAGGAAGAATTAAAGGAGAGATGTATTTTTTAAATGAGTGTTTATCTCCTATTAAATGTCAGAACAAAAAGCAAATACCTCTTTTAAGGGTGGGAGTTCTTACTTCCTTTCAAAATAACTCACAAAAAATTGGCATAGATTATATATCGGTAGAGAAAATACACATGCTAAGAAGTTCAAAAAGCATGAAAAAATAATAAAGTGTATTCATGTAATTTTAGAGTCAATATTTTCCAGCCTCTTTAGTATCCACGAAAGGCAATGTTTCAGAGTATAATTATAATAAAAATGTAGATGAGACCAAATCATGCATTTCCAGTTAGTATTAATAAATGAGTCGGAATTTATTAGTTTCCCAGCTCCAAATTTTCATGATGATGTTTGGTGAATATAAGCACTTCAAATCACTAAAAATTAATGTAGACTATTATTTAGTCTAAATTCAATATATCTTGTGTTTCTAAAAGTGAAATGAAAATGAATACAGCTTCAATTGAAGTGTTTCCTATGTAACTCTGGAAATTCCTTTTTATAATTTTTTTAGAATTATATCTGAGAAATTTCACATTTTCTATATCAAAGCTTAATAAAATTGTCAGTTATATAATTACGTGATGCTCCACCACTTAATAAAGAGTTTCATTATTATACTGATCCCAGGACAAGCTTTTCACTTTTTAAATTCTACATTCTGAAATCATTATAAATAAAATACATAGCAAAATTTTCTTCTTACCAGTAATCATAAATATTTAATTATGTGAATGGTAGTATACTTGTCAGAAAATTTAAAAATAAAGAATCACAAAATAATTAAGTGTACATTTAGTCACAACATTTTAAGGTACTATTATTTGTTTTAGAATTTGCCTTTCATTTGCTTTGCTTGTAACAAACTTTTTATAATGATAAACTGGTGTTTTTGAACCAATAACCATTCTGTTTCATAGAAAACAGAGTATGCAGTATCCTTTTGAGAAATCTAGTAGCACATTTAATTTGCTTTTATAGTTCATATGTAACATATTTTGATTATCTGTGTACAACCTTTGTTCTAAAATTCTCTTTTTGATCATACAATTTATATTTGAAAAATATAGATATTAACAAACTTAACAAATATGCAGATAGAAATATGAATATGTCCAAAAATATTTTTAATATATTCATGAATGACAGAATTTTAATGGATTACTATGGGGAAAATATCTGTGTCGTAGAGAATAGCAATCTGCTTCTACACAACATTTTTCACTTTGTGAGAATGTAGTTAATTTATTTTCAATTCCTAAGAATATTTCTCAACTATGGATATGAACACCTTAAATCCTTAGCTGGAACAAACAATATCCATATTATTATATGTTTCTCATTAACTTTCATCACTTTTATTCCTCATTCTTGCTTTTATCCGAAAAAAATTTAACCTATTTGTCACATTTTCTGAAGTTTAACATTTCTAGTGCTGGGGATGTAGCTCAGTAGCAGAATGCTTATCTAGCATGTGTGAGACCCTGAGTTCAATCCCCAATGTCTCCTTCCAACCCAGCTTATCATTTCTATCAATTCAGAATTTCATTTGGAAGGAGACTTCCCAGTATGGCCAAGAGATTTTGTAATAAACTTCTTAAAGTCTTTAAGACATCTGTAATAGATTTCAGAAGCATGAATATGACAGCCTGACTACATGTTTTAGAGTGGCACTTCATTTTACAAATATAAGTGATTGGGATATGCATAAGATCCTCTTACATGTTATTATAGTGTCACATTTCAGTAATTGTTTTCATTTATTTAAATATTATAATAGACATTATATACAGGAACCCTTTCTATAATGTCTCCTTGAACAAATATTATTAGGAAAACACCATGTACAGCCTATAGCAAATTTACATGACCTCCAAGCATGGAATCATTGTGCTAAATTGTATTTATACACTTTTTATACATGGAGGAATCACTGTACACTTCAGTGCTTCATTTTGAAAATGGGTATAAAAAGAGGATGTTATAGGTTAAAAGCTTGCTTGCTTCATATCAAAGGAAAAAGTAGAACAAAACAACAATCTTCATAAACTTGAGATTATGACTGCATTCTTTCACTTGTGAATTTTATCCAGTTTCCTTTGGTGTGTGTATAAATGTTTGTGTGTTAATCTTAGCTTTACGTATGCGTGAAAAACAGTGAATTAGGTGCACACTCAAATAAAAACAGGGAACATCAGACATTAACATAAAAAGTTTTATTTATTTTTATTTGTATAATGATGCAGTTCCCCCATCTTCAATTTGATGGGTGAAACCTGCTATTGATTCTTAACAATCATGTTGAATATTACAAGTGATATTTTCTCTATATGTATTATCATTAAGTAAAAAAAAAAAAAAAATTACATCCAACAGGAATTAGAATCCAGGATATTTTAACTCTGTCTTAAAAGTGAGTTCAATTGCCGACAGTGCCTCACACATCCAAGTTAATTTGTATTGATTCTGCTAAGTACTGATGTGAAAGAAGCCTTCAGTGACCAACAGCGCTCTCTTTTCCCCAGTGACTCTCTACAAATCATCTCATGTACCACAGCACAAGGCTAGAAGCTAAAAAAATGAATACACCAGTAATTTCTTTTTGACAATGATTTGACACCCGGCTGATGGAAGTAGCTAACTGTGTGACCTCCAGACTGTTAGCTCTGCTAAAAGATATTCACTTGAAACACCCATGGGGTTATGGATTCCTGCTAATAGCAGCAATAGAATGGATGATAAAATTATGGCAGGGTAGAAATGCTTTCTCAAT
Source organism: Marmota monax (assembly GCF_021218885.2). Lineage (NCBI taxonomy): Eukaryota > Metazoa > Chordata > Mammalia > Rodentia > Sciuridae > Marmota > Marmota monax. Next base: position 25,145,315 of record NW_026692781.1, read on the forward strand.
TAATTTCCCATCATGTTAAGGCCATTATCATTGGATGTCATCTAGCGAAATGGGGTGAAAGTCTCTAGTACCTCTGAAAGTTCTTCTTACAACAATGCATAACAGCAGATAATAGCAAACCAGATGCCAACAACTGTTTACCTTCAGATAAAGCTTCCGTAATATTGATCAACAGACAGTGACAACTAAATTGGGGTTAAAAGTTATTCATGGAGGCGGTAGAAATTTGCACATGTGGGTAGGATGACCACATCATTAATGAGAACATTCAAAAAATCAAGTGAAAATTAAGTTTCTGACCAAAGCAACAAAATCTAACATAAAATATAGGGCAGCAAAGTGCTTGGTAAAAGTTTTACGAGGATTACTTTTGAGGGTGCTAGCTTCTGAGCAACACATATAAACAGAGATATTCTTTAATATTAGGTCATTTAACTTAAGGTAAACTGCTTGTGTTAGCAGTACTCTTCAGTGCAATGTTCAACATCCTTCATGATTATTCATTAAATCACCCTAAAAGCAATTGTAACTTGGCAAATATGAGGTATTATGGATAAAATGAGGTGTCATTAAAAAAAAACACACACACATACTCACCTTTAATATATGTCATATATGATACACACACATATTATGAGAGGTATAACAGAAGGCAATTTAATGAATTAGCTTAAGAGTTAAGGTTTATACTAACTTATCAAAGTGGTAAGGTTTTTTAATCTAATAAAGTGGAGCTCATTAAAATCTAAATCATAGATTATTTCTCCCACCAGCATCAGTTTTTGTCACTACTCTCTTTTTTTGCATATTAACATGAGATTGGAGCACTAACAAATTTCCATTTCTTGGTCTGCATTAAATATTGAAGCATTTGGACCCAATGAAGACTTGACTATGTCATTTCTTTGTATGGATCAAGGTTTCATTTGAAATTCAAGAAATACTTGTGCCTAAGCCAGACATGGTGGTACACGCCTGTAATTCCAGTGACTCTGGAGGCTGAGATAGGAGGATTTTAAGTTCAAAGCCAGCCTCGGAAATGGTAAGGCGCTAAGCAACTCAGTGAGACCCTGCCTCTAAATAAAATATAAAATAGGACTGGGGATATGGCTCAGGGGTTGAGTGCCCCTGAGTTCAATTCTCTGTATATATATATAAAGAGAGAGAGAGAGAGAGAGAGAGAGAGAGAGAGAGAGAGAGAGAGAGAGAAACTTGTGCTTAGGAAGACTTTATTTAAAAAAGAAAAAAATGGACTCAGAAAAAAAAATTCAGAAGCAATTTTTGAGGGGCTGGGGTTGTGACTTAATGGCAGAGTGCTTGCCTAGCATGTGTGAGGAACTGTGTTTGATTCTCAGCACCACATATTAGTGAATACAATAAAAGTCCATTGACAAAAAAAATTTTAAAAAAGTAATTTTTGAAATCTAGAAGAAAAAACAGTGCAAAATTGCTGTGTAAATAATTTAATTTGCCTGATGACAGTATTGCCTTGATTTATTGCAAACCATCTTTTGATTCTTCTCCTTTGGATTGGACTATTCCACATGTTTAGCATTCTTTCACATCCCTGTAAAGATTATTATAAAATTTAATAGCCCTCCCTATGAGAATTAGTTATAATGCAAACTCTGTACTTTTACTTTATAATCACCATGCTATGTACACACACATATGCCACTCAACTCTAGTACTTGGTATAAATATGTGGGTGGGGTGAGCACATGCTGACTACTTTGTATAGATGCATCTCACTCGATTCTAGTTGGTATGGTTATTTTAATAATTTCTCCTTTACTCCCAGATTTTTGATAATGAATTTTTGTTTGTGTAAAAGATTTCTCACTGAAAGGGAATTTATATACAATCCTTAAATACACATTTAGATCCTGTTTATAGGTGATCCCAGGACACAAAGTCAAAAATAAGATTTCTTTAAATGTGTGTATATTATTGGGTAATGTCATATGAATGACATTCAGGGCAATTTTTTTGTAGTGAATTCAAAAATGTTAATAACACATGATAGAAAATATACATTATTTATAGTTTAAATTCCTTATAAGACAAATAGGACATTAGACTATCATTAACTCTGGGATAATAAAAATTTACAGAATAAATGTGTATGTGTGTGTGTGCACTTACTTGTAGTATAAGATTCATAAAGTCAGACAACTGGCAAAATGACACAATCATTAGGACCATATGCATTGTGATCAAGAGTACTATGTTTGAATCCTATCCCTGTTATTTGTTAGCAAATTGTAAATCATTAAGAAAGCTATTTACTTTCTCCAAGTCTTGGCTAAGTTATCTGTAAAACTGAAATAATAATTCCTAAGCTGAAAAATTTTTTATTTGTCAATTATCATCATCCTTTTCGTCTCTACATTAAAGTGTGTTCCCTGAGTTTGCTGACTCTGGCTTTGCACATGGCTTGGGTGAATAAGATTGTCTGCTTTTGCTTCCAGGATCCATATGAAGAACACACCTCAGGTATCATTGAACCAAAGAGAATCACAAAGCATTTAAAACAGACATGAATGAAATTGATGAGGAAGTTCAGGAAATAAAAATGGGAGGTTTTACAGATGAGGAAATAGGATCTTCAGTCCAGTGAGGTCTAACAATTATCATTAATTATTTTGCTTGTGGAAAATACATTTACAGTATTATCCATCCCTCCCTCCCTCCCTCCCTTCCTTCTTTCCTTCCTTCCTTCCTCCCTTCCTTCCCTCCTTCCTCTCTCTTTTTGTTTTCTGTAGGGAGAACTGAGGATTAAATCCAGGGACAATTTACCATTGAGCTATATCCCCAGTCCTATATATATATATATATATATATATATATATATATATATATATATATATATAATTTTGAGATTTTGACATAGGTCATTCTACGTTGCTCAGAGCCTAAGTTGCTGAGGCTGGCCTCAATCTTGCCATCTTCCTGCTTCAGGATCCAAGGTCATTAGGATTACAGGTGTGCATCCTGATGCCCATCTAAATTATTATTTCCTTTTCCCATGTTGCATTATGTTTGATAGTAACTCACCAGCCCCTATCTTTCTTATTTTCTTTTCATCTTACTTTTCTCATTCTCATATATTGATAATCAAACTCTGCTTTTGACTTTTTTCTTTGATTGATTTTCTTGTTTTTCTTCCAAAAGGAATCAAAATCTACCTCCTGATCATATTGTCAATTGTCTTATAGTAGTTTCCTTCAAAGTTCTCCCAATACTTTCTGGAGTATTTAGCAATTTTGTTTTTCTCTCATTCTAATTCAGAGGTGAGCATCTTCATTGAAGCATAACAACCATATACCATAAACCATTGTCATTGTCTTCCTGTTGCTTATTTCCTAGGAGTAATTAATATATTTTGCCTCTGACACACAAAGACTATTTTGGTTTAAAAAATCAATTAAAAGCCTTTTATGTAAAAAGTAACCTTTAGATATTGTTATGTAGCCATTGCGGTCAAATATTAACAGGAAGAAGGCAACAGATTTATGTATGCATAATTGAACGAAATCTAGAATGGAAATGTTACATTCTAAATACTGATTCATCACAATTTATTTTACTTCAATTTAGTTTAAGACCTCAGTGTCTAAATGAATACTTTCCCTTCTGTTTTATTTCCAGCTCTGTGTGTGTATTCATGTGAATGTGTGTTTAATTATAAAGTTCAAAGCTCCAGAAAAGAAAGGAAGAGTAATGGTTGGTAAGTATCATACAGAAAATATATACACTGTTATCTTCTCTGATTCTTGGACTTAGGGCTCATACAAGATTTCCATCCACTTTCCTGGGTCTTCTGTTTGAAAACTTCAGATTGTGAGACTTCTCAGTCAGTATAACTGCAGGAACTTAGCCCTCATAATTCATCTATCTGTCTGTCCATCCCCAGCCTACTGATTCTTTTTCTCTGGAGAACACTAATAGAATATATTAACCAGTTTAAATTTTTTACCCATGTTTTCTACTTAAACTTATTTTTCTTCCTGGGAAAAAAAGCCAAATGCTCTAAAACATCAAAATATCCTGAATACCACCCATGTGAGTCAACAAATTTGATAGTCCATGTTAAGGAGAATAAACTATGCAGTCTTTATTTTCAATAATAGTAAAATGAAACTTGACCAAGTTGTTCATGTAGTTTGAGTGGATCATAGTGGGTAGTCAAATAGAATAATAGAAAAACAAAAACAAAAAAAATCACGGATTTCTATAAGTCCACTCTGTTATGTTGGTTAATGAGTGTATAATGAAGGTTCTTCATGGGAAGAAAAAAAAAAAAAAAAAAACAAAGGTGCCTGTTTGCATAGAATATATACCAATGTTAATCAATGACAGCGGAATTCAGTCCTTGAAGCAGTTTTATCTAAATTCTATTTACATTGATAACAAATGATGTTTTGCAAACTTTCAACTTTTCAAAGAATTAAGAACGTATGTAATCAAAGTGTATATGGAAATGTTTCTGCTTCTATACCAGCTGTTCAGAAAGAATAAACAGACATATCAATTGTTCTTTTGCTAGAAATCCACAGCAATTTTGTGTATAGTATGATTAGAGAATTTTAATGGGTTTTAATGATATGTTTTTCCTTGTCTTTTTTTTTTAACATGTCATTTTTACTCTAACCTCTGAATTTCTCAAGAGCAAGAGTCATTCTTAGGATATAGTGCTAAGTATTTAAGATGATTTGCTGAACAGCAAAATAAAACACAATCCTGCTTGATTTGGTTTCATGTCCTTCCTTATATATAGAGCTCAGGAACTTCACTAGCTTGACGATGAGCAAGAGAAACAGCTCAGATGGAACATGGAAGTCAATCATTTTAATAGTTCTATTTTATCTTTCTCTTGTTATCTTCACCAACTGGGGAGGTTTTGAGGTTATGTTTTTATAGAAAATACACATTTAAATTATTAGATCTAAAAGGAAAGAAAAAAACAAAAGAAAATATAGGACAAGAAAATAGGTTATAAATTATGAGTTGTTTGACTTTTGCCTTATTTGGAATGATAATTCAGTTAAAAACATTCTTCAGTTGGCCAAGGAGGAATGTAAAATTCTGCACACAATCTTATTTGTGAATACATACAGAAATATAGAGGTGGGGTACAAAATGAAGCAAATATTCATGAGAAAATAACACCCAGTTTCACAGGTAGAGCATATTTTATGCTTAGTGGATAATCAGATTGGAGAGCTAAACATACAAGATTATTGATTCATAGAGTACAGGAGTTTTGATTTCTCCTGCTTATACTTCTTCATGTATTATTGAAAAAGGTCAAAGATGTGCAATTTTATAATGATTGCTTCAGTTTTCCAGTTCTCTTGGGACAAATGTAAAGTTTGTTATCCAACTACCACTATTTTCCACACTGGCATTTGTTGGAGGAGAAAATAAGCATGTGTAGAGAACAGATGTCACTGGCATGTTCTTGTATACAGTTATCCAGCTACAGTAGAGCACCAGAATCGACACATTTCCAGTGGGTCTTGGAAGGAACAGAAATGTCTGCAGTGTTACCACACTAAAGTATGTGTTCCTTTTTTTTTTTTTTTTTTAGTAATGAGATTGTTCAGGAAGAATGAAGATAGCGAACAATGTACAAAAACTAGAACATTTCTTCATTCTTCTAGGCTAGTCATTACATTTGTTAAAACTATATCCTTTTCCTTTTTTCCTATTCCTACCTATATTTTATGTAGAGAAGTATTTGACATGGGTAACTTCATGTTTGCAAATTTTAAATATTTATATACTAAGTATTATAAACATATATACACATACTTATACATACATATAAATATGCATATATATATATATATATATATATATATATATATATATATATATCCAAATAGACACACACACACACACACACACAAACATACAGATCCAGATATCCAGATGTTGGACATGAACTATTTAATTCCTTCTTAGATTTCTATTGATATTATTCCAGTGAATAGTTAATTACATAGAATCTTAGTTAAAAATATATTCTTGTATTCCTTGGAAGTTCATATGGATATATATGTGTGTGTGTGTGTGTATATATATATATATATATATATATATATATATATATATATGTATAAATTACTTCTATATTTTAAATATATATCCAGAATAAAAATATATAATAATACTTCATATTAATAATTTGTGATTTAAGGACTGAGAGTTATGATTCTAATCTTATTGAGCATGTATTTAAATGAATTAATTACATTAACTTTTATGTTATTTGCGATAAGTGCTCTAACCTAGTCCCCATGAGGCAAAAGCCAAATAGTTATATTATGTTCTGGATTTGCATCCATCATCCATTTTAATTTAGTGTCTGTATATGTCAATCTATATAGAATTCTGCACAAAATGATCACTTGGTTATCAAATGTAATTGTTTAATTTCCAAGGACAGAAAGTTGTTTATTCTGGAAACATTTAATTTTTAAAGCATTTGCCTATTTTGTTTCAGTAAGAAGTAGGGCATTAGAGGAATGAATAACTGTTGAAATTTATGAGAAGCTGGAAACTATGAAACTAATCTTGGATAATTGTTTTAATCTTCACTTTTTGTGATTTGGGGTTTGAAATATTTACTTGTTACTTACAATTCATAGATGGAGAGTAATATACAGTTTGATGAGGCCAATTTATAACATATTGCTTGAAGGGGGCATTTGCTTGCCTGAAAAAAAAATTACTTACCTTGAGAAAGTTACTGAGAAAATGAATAAAAAGTAATAAAACAAATAAAACTGACCTTCAGATTTCTTATAACGGGAATACTAATATTTATCACACAAATGTTTTAAATGAGAATGCCATTTTTAAAGGCATGCTGCCTTTTCACTTTCCCTTTGCTGAATGCCAAAAGAAACAAATAAGATTCACAAGAGTAAGTGCCAGACATCCAGAAGTGTATTTCCCCACCATTCACAAGATAGTGATCTTAGGGTGGAAGGAGAGAAGTAAACCCTTTCTTAACTTCCTTGAGTAGTGTCCCTGTCACAATGTGAGGTAGTGTCCCTGTCACATTGGGAGGTAGTCCTTTCTCTTCTCTATGGGGTCTGAATCTTGTTTGACAGAATGGAAGGTAAAGCAGAGTGCCCTTTTGGGAAACTCTCTGCAGCTGGAAATCTGCCAGTGAGGCTGAAAGTCCCCCTTAAGTAGCCAGTGAGAAATAGAGACACAGTAATAGTTTCATTTCTCCCTTTTCCTAAATAAGTAATAAGTGGTCTCCTTCTATGTTAGTCAGCACAGAAACCATCTCCCTCCAGAAAGCTTAAGAGTCTTTCTCTCTCTCCTGTTCCTTCATCTAGATTAAGTAAGGTTTAGTATTTGAATATAATTTCATTAAAAGAAAAAATTTTTGATAGGACCCTCTACTTTGAAGTAAAAGCTAAAGTGTAATAGTTTTTCAAAAGTGTAAGCATTTTTTTTATTTGTTGTTTTGCTTTTTTGCCTGAGCTGACATATCTAGTTTTGTTTTGGAATATTCAGGATGCATTTTCCTATTCCAGGGAATTGATAAAGGCAAAGAATTTGACCTCACATGGAGTTAAAATGTATTAGCTAAACATATATATTCAATTCTCATTAGTCTTTCTGCAGAACTACGTTACTCACAATAAACCTTACAATAAAGACATGGAGGATTACCAAACACTTTAAAATGAACAGAACGTATCATTTTTCTAGTGTAGTCCAACAAATCATTTTTTAAATAATAGGTTTACAATAATTTGCCATTTTTATTATTTCACATTGATTTAGGGGCTTTATGAAATGGCTATATTTTATAAAATACTTTCACCAGCCATTGAAGTATAGGTATCTGTGTATACTTGTTAACATTAATATCAAAATTCTATTAAAGTAGTTTTATCAGCTTTATAATTCTTATTGATTAATATTATCTTTAAGTAAATATTCACCAAAATTAGCATAAAATTATGTGCCTGATACAAAAATAATGACATTTAGAAGATTATTATGGAGTAGTAGATTCTCTCTGGCTTACATATGAGTAATGATCAAATATTTTCTTCTTAGAAAGTGGCATAATGAAACAGATGAATTCACTGAAATTTCCTATGAGTTTTTGTAATCACAGAAAAACAGAAGTACCCTGATTTGATACCTTCTTTTCTATCACTCAGTTACTTTATTGCAAGGAGACAAGATAATGACTACAAATAACTTTACAATCTGACATAGCTCCTCTCCTATTAATCAAAATAAAAAACTAAGAATTAAAAGTACTTGAAAATTTACTACTTGAGGGGAAAAATGCTTCAACCTATTCAGATTTCCATAACAGAACACAAAATGCAGATCCTAGAGCCAAGTAAATTGACCCTGTATACATAAATACTGAACAATTTAATTGACTCAGTTTTCAAAAAACTGAGCAACAGAAAACATAATAAAAATATGAAATAAACATGTACATTCAATTTTGAAAATATTAACTACAATATGAAACAAAAATTTCAGATCACCTTGTGTCCAAGGCCTCAGTGAGTCTTTGTTTGCCCTCCAATTTAATTTCTTCAAAAGGTAAATTTCCTATGAATGTTTAATTTACCTTGGTGGGCATCTACTTTTGATTTTTTTTACTTTTTGGTTCTGGGGATTTAACTCAGGGGTGTTCTACCACTGAGTTATATCCCCAGCTCTTTTTATTTTTTAAATTTTGAGACAAGGTCTTGCTATTTTCCTCAGGCTGACCTCAAACTTTCAATCCTCCTGCCTCATCCTTCTGAGTCACTGGGATTATGGGAGTATACCACCACAACCTCTGTTTTCTTATGCATTTTCTAATAGAACACTTAAAACTTTCCTTTGTGGAGAAAAATTCCATTGTGATTCAAATACTTAAGGTTTTGAAACTAACAAAAGTGCAGATTAACAATTAGAAAGATTTGAAGTATTTTATATAATCCAGATTTACATTACTAAATCATGAATCAAAGATACTGGTTTATACTATAAAGTACTAAGCACATTTCATTTCTTTAATTTTTATGTTGTATTAGTAAAATGAAGCACATGAAATTTTATGAATTGTATGATGTTGCCATGTTTGATGAGGAAAAATGATCTAATAACTTCAATTTATGTATGTGATTTAAAACAATACAAAATTCTGCCAAGTATAAACTGCTTTCTAACTATAAAATACTTTCAATGAGGCATTTTTCATTTATTAAACATAACTTTTATAGGTAAGTCTTTGAACTCTGTGAATCAGTGTAAAATTTTCTCTGTACATTAATTATTTAACCTACATAAAAAAGCCTGTGAGCTTGAAGCAGTTATCAGCTCCAGTTTCCAGATAAGGAGCTGACCCTTAGATTTTGTAAAATGCGCCCAAGATCATACAGAAAAAGAGGTGAGACAGTGGGTAAGAGTCCAGTGGACCCCCCTATAAGTCCTGCTTTCTCTCTTACTAAAAGAAAGAAAGGTCAGATGGTAGTATAATCAATTTTGCTATAATGGTTGTGGTGAAAAAGGTGAATTTATTTCAGTCTAATTGACATATTAGGAAATAATTAGAGCATATAGCAAATTTCAATTTGTTTATGCATTATTTCAAGTTAACAATATAAGGTGAACACCGAACACCATGCCTGGCAAAACCAAGCTGCATAGGCATAGACAAATAATAATCACATAGCTCAAACTTCTACCAGCTATGCTTGAGCCTTGAGGTTTCCCTCTAACCTCACACAAACATCCTTCAAAAGTCAAAAACTGCAAACCATCTAACAACAACTACTACAAGCCAACTTCAAAACTTTTTCAAGGTGAAGTGCCATATGCATTTATATGAATTTACATATATATATATTTCTACATATAAGTGAAAATTTTATATTAGAAATTAAATAATTCAACCCTTATTATAATTTACAGTTCACATAAAATAAAAAATTATAATATAACATTAAGAAAAAGCATCTTTAATTGGTCTTATGTCTTCTAGATAAAGATAATGCATTGAAAAAAAATCTGGTCTTTAATCCAGAGTGCTTTGCCTCTGAGCTACAACCTAGGTCCATTTTATATTTTATTTTTAGACAGGGTCTTGCTAAATTGCTAGGGTTTTTTCTAAATTGCTGAGGCTGGCCTTGAGTTTGTGATCCTCCTGTCTTGGTCTTCTGAATTGCTGGGATTACAAGGGTACACCACACTGCCTATTTTAAATGTTTAAGAATAAAATTGTGCTATAATTTTTTAAGAATGATCTTCTGTCCCTACTTTTTTCTTTATGTCTTACTCATTCAGTGTTGTGTCCTTAACCTCATTTTCCCTGTTAAAATTGTGAGGAAAAATGATCTAATAACTCCAATTCATGTATGTGATTTAAAACAATACAAAAATTGTAGGTCAATTTTTACCTACAATGATTTTTAGGGATGCATATACCCTATTAGAACTGGCTGTTTCCTAATTGCTGATCAAGGGGATTGATGGGTACTTGTGCAATTTTACTCATCTGTTTAGCGTGGAGTGAATTTTAAAATTTGGGTGTTCTGATTTCAAATCCAGTTTTTTTTTTCTATTACATCCTACTGACATTTTTATTTGAGGGATAATAGAGCTAAATAGGTAGCATCAACTTGTAGATTCTGTACTTATAAGTGGCATTTATAACACTCTCTAATATATTCATTTTTTTAATTTTTTTTATTGGTTGTTCAAAACATTATAAAGCTCTTGTCATATCATATTTCATACATTAGATTCAAGTTGGTTATGAACTCCCAATTTTACCCCAAATACAGATTGCAGAATCACATCGGTTACACATCCACATTTATACATAATGACCTATTAGTAACTGTTGTATTCTGCTACCTTTCCTATCCTCTACTATCCCCCCTCCCTCCCCTAATATATTCTTAGTATCATCCATAAGCTAAAACTTCTAACTTGTCTAATTCCTGAAGTATATAGTTATCCTAACAACAAAGAATGATAAAAAATTATTTTAAAACATTATTTTAGTAGAGATTTTTTAGAAAAACCTCAAATTCTCATTTTAATTAAATAATTAATATATTTGGTTTGAATATAGATCATTACTGGTTTTATTAGGAATCAGATATCACAGATTTCGTCATTGTCTTCAGAAGATGACATAGGCAATAGTTGAACTCTATTATTTGGTGTTTACCTGTGGGGGGTTTTCCTCTCTACCTTTCCCTTCTTCCTTCTTGCTCTACTTTGGGCAACTCATGAAGGAAGCTTAGGAGCTTCCTCCCCTTGTGACAAGTGGGGACTTCAAATCATGCACATCCCAGTGGGCACCTGTGAAGCTTCACCCCAGCAAGACAATAAAGGTCAAAGTCGATCTCTATCTGGCTCTCAAAAGACGTGCATTGAAGTTTATATTTGTTTCACCAGAAAAACCTCATCTTGTGAGTAATAAACAGCTTCATATTTTTTTGTTTGATTTGTAGTATTAACCTCAACATCTAAACCTATTTGGTGTAGGGGATTTCCACTCCATCTCTGTAGGTGGCCAAGACAACATAAAACTATTGTCACACTACTCTGACATTGGACTCAATCTTAGTCAAATGAAAATAGGCCTATCTGTTCTGTAGATTTCTCAATGTCATTTTCAGAGGCATGGGCTAAATGTCATGCTATTAAAAAAATGGAGATTATGGTAAAATGCAAGGAGGTAAATAGAAGATAAATAATGTCTATTGGCAAAAAAAAAAACACACACACACTATCAAAATTTTATATTAGAAATTAAATAAGCCTACCCTTATTATAGTTTACAGTTCACATAAAATAAAACATTAAAATATAGCATTAAGAAAAAGCATCTTTAATTGGTTTTATGTCTGCTAGATGAAGAGAATGCATTGAAAAGCAAATCTGGTATTTCATATGCACTATGAATTTATGGGTATTTTCACCTGACTAGAACTAAAGGAGCTATTCCTGTTTGAATAACAATTGTGAACAGCCAGAGGGGAGCTTCCCTCAAATGCACAGTAGAATGCACACAGTATGTGCATGAAATTCCTATACAGATTTGTGGGGAAACTCTGGTTTACAGAGAATATTTGTATTTCAAAAATAGTGAAAGCGGAGAAGTAAAATAAGTCTTTTGGGGAATTTAGGATGGTCTAATTGAAAATAAAGGATTAATTTAGAAACATGGAGAAGTGTACATCAAAAGAATAGCTTGCAAGAGAATTTTGCAGTCACAGTTGTTAGGAAATACACCAAGGCACAAGTTAGGATTTGGGAAAAAAAATACTTTCAACGTAAAAACAACATGAAAATTTGCACCTACAGAAAAATAAATGACAACCCTATTACTTTTCCAGAGGCCAAAATATCTATAAAGCTATTGGGACTCCAAATATAAAGTGAGGTTAGGTTTGATTTAAAGAAATACACACACACACACACACACACAGGAACAAAAAAGTAAATTTAAAACTGAAGACAATGAAAAAACAAACCTGCCACAAATCAACAGTTATTGAATTACTTTAAGATACCTGAAGAGTGCAAGCCTAAGTACCTAAACTGTATTTAATTTTTTAAAATCAGAGTCTATCCTTATGCAGAACAAATGATGATCTACTTGAAACTATAAAAATGTGCTAAACTAGATAAGCATACTTTCTTTGAGTATTAGAGCTGTAAAAAGGGAGAGAATTTTAAAAATGGCACAAAGGAACAAAAAAAAAATGACTTCAGTCTTAGACAACTTTTCTAGAAGTACTTTTATGAAAATGAAACCTTCAATGTCAGCTTCTAGATTCAGCTATAAAAATCACTACTACATTGTTTTAAGTATTCAAATCTAGGGAAATATAATTTTCTGAGACTAGTTATCACTCTGTTTAAAAATATATTCTCGTGGCTGAGACTGGCTCAGTGGTAGAGCGCTCGCCTAGCATTTGTGAGGCCCTGGGTTTGATCCTCAGCACCACATAAAAGAAATATATAAATAAATAAAAGGTATTATCTCCGTCTACAACTGAAGATTTAAAAATATATATATTCTCATACATGGTGTCTCAGTCTATCCCTGCTATTATAACAAAATACCACAGACTGGGAAATATATAAATAACAGGTATTTATTTCTCACAGTTTTGGATACTGTGATGTTCAAGATAAAGGCAACAGTAGATTCAATGTCTAGTGAGAGCTTAGTCCTTGCTTGCTAGATGGCACCTTGTCACTGTGTCCCCTGGAAGGGATGAGCACTATGTGTCATTATATGAAAGGAATAGAAGGGAAGGGGACAAACTCTCTCCCTCAAGCCTTTGCACAAGGACATGAGTCCTATCCTTGAGGTAGTTTTTACAGCCTAATCAACTCCCCAAATTCCCATCTCTTTATATCTTCACTTGGGTGATGGGATGTTGGGATAAATCCCAACATATGGATTTTGGAGAGAGACTTACAACCAAATCACAGTAGATGGCTTCTTAGAAATATATTTCAGGACTGAATATGTTCATTATTCTTTAAAACTTATATCAATTGAATTGGATAAAATCAATGATTGTACTTATGACTAAATCTATGACCCATACATGACATTATTAATCACTCTCGAAACTGCAAGCATTTTGCAAACACTATTAACACCATTTTGGAACTGGAAAGCAAAGAATAAACCACTCGAGCATTTTGGAAATTCTCCCTGGGACTGAACATTTGAGCAGAACATTAGATTGTGTCTCTCCATGGCAGACATCAGTCCTTCCTTAAATTTAGTTCCTTTAGATTAACATGGTTTGGTACGTGTCAGGATATCCGAGGGTCAGGTGTTTGGAAGTAATATTGACCACTCTTAATGGTTTCCAGCCCTGCTTCTATTCCCCAAAATCTGTATGCTAGGAAGTTAGCACCCTATATCCCCAAGGTTACTATTTGTGATAAAACCCTTAGGCCACAATAAAGAAAAAAATATAACATTTAAAATGAAGAATGAATAAATACATTCTGTGTTCAATATTTGAGGCCATCAAAATGTGAACTAAGTCCAACACAAATAAAATACTACAAACAACTCTTCAAGTTTTTCTTCGAGTGTTACCTTTCATGAAACCAGATTCTGTTCCAATTGATGAATATTTCTCACAATAATACTTTCTGTAAAACAAACAACAACAACGTCAAAAAACCTTTGTTTTACTTCAGAATGAATTATTTAGAAAGATTCATTCTGTCTTGTTTGAAGGACAATTACAGTAGAGTAGGTACAAGTTTCAGTTGAACCTGAAAAGGTAAAACAAAACAACAACAACAACAACAAAATGAATGTGTAGTATATTGTAAACTTTAATCATTATTTGTTTTTTTTTTTCAAAATAATTTATTCTTTGTTTTGCAAAACAGAAAGGTCATTTAAGTTGTCTCCATCATTTTTTGGAAATAAGAGAGTAAGGATTCAAGAACAGAACTGAAAAGATGCCTCCCTTTTTAATTAAGTGAATTCAGTTCATTTCTTAGTGTGAAGAGATACCATAGAAAGAATGTGAAGTCATATCTAGACACTCACTTGAGTTTTCCACATGGTTGTCTCTAAATTACCCCAGGATGGAAAAAATTTGAAATAATTTAAAATGGATCAAAAAGATTATTAGCTACCTTAAATGGAAAATTCGATGCTGTCTAATTTGCCCTTCTGATTCATTATCTCTGAGCTTTACCATCGTATAAGATGAGCTTCATGGTAGCAATGTAAATTATTCTTGTCCCTAGACATGCAAATGAATTTTGTCTCATCAAGTACAATTGATTTCCTTTCTTCCCTGTAGAAGAAGCATACTTTGCATGTACCAAACAAATTCATTTCAGCAATCTTAATTGTCTCTATATACGTCTGGTCATTTGGGTGTTCCTTTGAACCAGTTGTAACATCTTACCAGCCCCCTCATTAATTAGTGTGCTAAACAGACTCTTTGGCATATGTTAATTTCATATTTGTTTGGGAGCTATGATTTTTACCTTTGTAAAAATATCTTTTAATATTTCATATATGAATTAAACCTGGACCTGGTCCTTTATCAGTTTCTCCTGTTCAGAAGCACCATTATTTCATTAATACATGTTTCAGGAGCAATAGACCATCGGCAGACTCTTCCTTTCATTTTTCTCTCCTCTCCCTACTCCATATCAAACCTGTTACCAAGATTCTCCCTAACAGGTACTCCTATTCAAATGCATCAACTCCTAATGGACAGCAATGTCCAGGTTTGTAGCAGTTGTGTATACATTTATGCCATGACATTCCATTCCGCTTTATATCACTTACAACTTTGTGAATAATGTCAAAAACATCAATAAGCAGTATTTTAAGTTTTTCAAAAAGAGAAGGTCATTTAATTTGTCCCCATCTTTTTTGGAAATAAGAGAGTAAGGATTCAAGAACAGAACTAAAAAGATGCTTGGGGGAAAAAAGCCTCACATTCAGTCAATTTCCAGGCCCCGGATATTTTAATTTCTAAATATCTTTTCAGACCATCTACTTTATTCACTTTTCACCATTACTACAGCCATAATATGGAGAAAAAGCTGGAGTTGGATAACAATAGAAGGAAAAGGCTCAGTTAAGAGAAAAGAAAAAAAAACAATATCATTAAGTTTAAAGAAGATGGGCATGGCACAAGTTTATGCATGTGTCAGGGGCTGCTGTCTTCGTGATTCAAATTTCATGGATTTGTGCAAGAGTCCTTGTAGGGCAAGAAGAAAGAGAAGCAGTGGTTCAGCAAGCATTTTCTGGAAGAGAACAATTTGCTAATCCATCACTTCAGAGAGCTCATGCAGTATCAGAACAAAAGCCAGGTGGCTGAATGTACTTATTATTACTGTATATGTGCACAAACATCCTTTATTTGATTACTTTGACAGAAGCCAGCCCAACCAATCCACAGAAAAGAGTGAATTGCTGTCTACGTTTGGCTGTGTTCTCAGGACTAACCAAATACATTATCTCCTAAGAAGTATACACAGGGACCTTGAGTTACACTAACCCTTCTCTTTTTTCCCTTATTCCCTCCCACTGGTCTATTTGCTCTACTCTACCAGTCTTGTTCTTCTTATTATTGTTATTATTATTATTAGAGTATTTTAATTATATACATAAGCAGGAGCCATTGTGGTATAATTGTACATAGACATAGCAAAATGGGTAGAGTTCATTCCCCAGTACCTCCCTAGAGCCTCCCCTCCCTCTTCCCTCTCAATCTCTTCTCTTTATTATTCCTATTTTTTTTTCTGTAGTCCGGTTAAAATTTTAAGGGAATGATTTAATTTAAGATTTTGGTAGATTTGACTTCCACAAGGGTGATAATGGCAATTAAAATCAATCTATGTTGTGTTTGGAAAATCACATATCCTGGTGAATGAATAAGTCCAAGTGAGCGATGCATTTTTTTTTTAAATTATTGTCAAAAAGTCTACAAGTGACACTATTGAAAGCTTAGAGCTATGCTTTAAGGAACCATTCTGAGAGCTTGGAAAATAGCTTCATTAAAAAAAAAAAAAAAAAATATATATATATATATATATATATATATATATATATATATATATATATTTTTTTTTTTTTTTTGTTTAGGAGCTATGATCTTTCATTTTTGCTCTTTCTTAATGTCCCCAGAAGATTTGAACCTGAAATAGGATCTAAAAGATGAGTTTCTATTATCTTAGTTTCTATTATCTTAGTGCCAGATTGGTTTCATCATGTTTAAATTTAATTATGTCACTTTGAATTAAGTTTAACCCTATTATAGATTTTTAACTTTCTACACCATTTGTGTTCTTTAACCCATTCTGTCCCATCATCCGATTTGTGAAGCACTTATTAAAACTGAAATATTGCATATATGTGATAAAAATTACATTAATTAATGTTAATCAATATAATATTTATTAAATGTAATAAGTTCTAGATTGTGATTTCCAACCTATTTTAATGCATCTATGTTGATTTTATTGAAATATTTACAGAATTAAAAGCTTGAGACTTAATGGGTTAAATTCTACTTACCTGATAATAAATTGGTAGATACTTAAGTTCGTTTTGGTCAAAAGTTATATGGAAAACAGTGTGCATAGCTGTACTATTAGTTTTCAATACCTTGAAATTCCTGGCATATTGTTGTTTACCAAAAATGACATGGTATTTTTGCCTACTCATCTTTAATTATAGGAATATGAGACTGTTAATGAAAATTCCAATCTATGTTCTGATAGCAATATCATAAGTATATAAAATATCACAAGCTACAATAGTTATTTTTGTTTCTCTACAAACTAATTAATGTTTTCTTAAAATAAAACATTAAAATTTGGTTTTAAAAATGTAAAGGGCCAAGAAATATTGCAAAATATTATAAAATTACACAAATGTTATGTGTGAGTATATATAACATTTGACTGATTAGAAAGCCTATTTCTAAACAAGATTAGAATTAGAGATGTTTCTCAAGGTGCATTTTAATCATTTTATCTTCTGAAGCTCGCAGTAGAATCAAGCACATTAAGTAGCAGAATCTTTCATTTTTTCCTCTTGCATATGTCATCTCGACTCTAAGAGTTATTTGTTCCACAGAACTAAAAGATATTGCATATTTTATTGCACAAGAATATTGTTTAAGTTAATTACTGAACTGATTTTATGCAAGGAAACCTGAAGTAAGTTTGTTCAGACTTATTCCTGGATTTACTGAAAGAACAAATTTGGGAGAGTCTCCTCTTCTGTTTCAAAATCTGTTTTCTCTCCCTTTTCCTCCCTCTATTCCAATCCTCATGTCCAGGTGATTCATCTATTTTAGCCAGCTATTTTGCTGCTGTGACAAAAAAACCTAACAAGAACAATTTGAGGAGGAAAAGTTTTTTTGGGGACTCAATGTTCCAGAGATCTGAATCCATAGGCAACTGGCTCCATTCCTCGAGGTGAGGCAGAACATCACTGTGGAAGTTTGTGATTGAGAAAAGCAACTCAAGACATCACACCAGGAAGTAGAGAGATTTTTCACTTACCCTGAACAAAATATATACCCCAAAGGCATGCCCCTAATGACTAACCTCCTCCAGTTACACCCTACCTAGCTACAATTAACATCCAGTTAATCCCTATCTGGGGATTACTTCACAGATTGGGTTGAGGCTGTCACAACCCAATCATTTTACTTCTAAATTTTTCTTGTATTATTTCACACATAAGCTTTTGGGGACACTGCATATCTGAAACATAACACATCATCTCAGGCCTTCCTAGTCTCCAAATGTGTTCATCTAGCACTGCTAATGTCAGACTACCCATCACAAAGAGCTAATTGCCTGACAATTCTCTGTAAGACCCAGGATAAGTATTTGCTATACTGATTGACTAATCTCTTCTAGTTCTCATCAACAAAATATGCCTATGATAATCATACTCTTTATTTATTTCACAAAACTAATTACTCTAATTTTGGGATTTTAATGTGTGTGGGAGAAATAATTTAAGCTTCTAAGAAGAGATAACATAGTTAACTAATGCCTAATTATAGTCAATCTGAAAAGTAAAATATTAGTTTGGGAGTCAAAACATTCCTGAGGGTCCCAGTCCCAGCACTATGTACATGTGAGATCTCGGCAAGACACTGTACCTGTTCAATGTTCACCCTCATTTTAAACTACTGAGAATGTTGGGTTGGATGATTTTTCAAAACCCCATCTGTAGCAGTTCAGATGTATTTTTTTCATAAGTCTCTAATTGCATAATACTAATATACCTTCGTAAGAAAGGGATTAAATATAGGCCATATTAGTATTTCATATCACACGTTAAAATCTCATTTTTTAGGCAAAGAGAGTATTATAAACTGCATATTTAAATTAAAACAAAGATCAAAAATGTTAAAATAACTTTCAGATTTTCACAGCTTGAAAACTTCAAGTGGTGAGTAGGACATAAATTTTCTGGTTTCTAATTAAAGCAAGGTTCAGGTGAAAAGTTATCTTCTGGGGCAGATTTCCAGGGATGACTTCTGAGTCACTGCGAGAATTAACATGTGTGTCTGCTTAATGATTTGATAATGCCAAAACCTTTGACTATAAAGAAATCTTAGTAGTTCTCAGTACCCTGTAAATAGTTGGCTATTGTGCTTGCATTCCTGGGTACCTGTTTTCTTATAAGCATTCCTGGGTACTTGTTTTCTTTTCGATAGACTCAGCATTTGCCTGCACTAATTACAAAGAATTCTATGCTCCTAGAAAATAACTAAATAACCTGCCTATCTTTTATTAAGGCTCTTGAGGTGACGATGAACTTCATATAAACAGTGATTAGAAAACCAAATTAAACTGATAACTTCACAGTTGCAATGTGTAACAGCATCACAATTTCATTCCTATAGCTGTGAAACCATTTCTTCAGCAATTCTATGAAAAACTGTGAAAGTCAGAGAGTCTAAAAAAAGGGTTAAGGGAATGGAGACAATATCTCCTTGGTTTTGTTTCAGTAGTTGGGACTGAAACCACCTGGTTTAGTTAATCACATTTCTCATATCATGGTACATAATTTTCATTGTTTCAGACAAGAAACTTGTCATGAGTGTTTAGTAAATTAATATAGTTTTCTATTACTTTCATTATCATTTTCTACAGCCATTTCTTTCCTATCTCATAGACAATTATTCTAATATAGAAACCATATATTTGTGCTGGTTTGTGATTTTGAAAAACGTGTAATGTTTTGTTTGAATATATAATTAATATAAGAGATATAGCATTACATTTAATTCTAATAATTAAAATGTATTATTGTTTTCCATACATCTATGACATTTTTATCTATATGTTGTTATGCACATATCTGGGTCATTATAATTTGACTGTGGTTGGTGTACATCCAACTAATAATAATATCTACACAACGATTCTCCAGAGATGGATACCAAATCTGTTTCTACTAATGCCACCAAGAGGATCCTCACACATGTTCCTCATAAACCTGCGTAGCAATTTCTTTGGTATGCAAAGCCAGAAAATAGTTGGTGCCTAATAAAATATGCATTTCTTTGTTTTGGCTATACTGATCTATGATACCATCAATTTAATGTTAAGATTCTTAAACCCATATTTCCATCAACACTTGACATCTTATAGCTTTCTCACTGCCAGAAGATTTAAGTTGATATGTCTTAACTAGTATTTCTTTGATTATTAACATATTTGAGTATTTACTTATTTATATGCTTGTTTGCTTTTTGACATGTTTTAAATACTTAGATTATGGATTTTTAAGTATACTGTGCCTTTTCTAGACAAAAGCCCCTTGTTGGTTTTAGGCATTAGAGGCATCTTTTCCAAATATATCATTATTTTTAATTGCACTCATGTTATTCGTTCCCCTATATATCTATTAATACCTGATTGTAATACCTATTATACACTATAAGACAGAAGTGGGATAACTGAAATATAAACACTATGTAGTGTCAGAGAAATTTTGTGAGAGATGCTGATCAACCAAACTAGAGGTTCAGGAATTAAACCTCCACATAGCTGAAGGAGGCTAGATGAACAACTACTACCAAGAAGATAGTGATCCTAAATCCTTAATTTAGGGATACAAATTCATCAAGTTATTATTTAGTGGTTGTGGAATTCATTCATATTCCTAGCTTGAAAAGATATTCTACGTTTTTGAGGATTGACTTTATAGTTCTGACTGCATCATTTCATCCTAGGATCCACGTAGAATCCAATGATGTGTATAATATTACATGCAAATCTACTTTTATATTTATCTAAATAGTGAACATGTCTCCACAACACCATCCATTTAACCATTATTTTCCACTGATTTATATTGGCACCTCTAGCATTGATGAGACTCCTCTAAAGCTATGAAAGCGAACTCTATTTTCTGCGCTTTTTGCTTTTTTCTCCTTAGTATTCTACATCTTTGACCTCCCAGGATCTGATACAGTGTGCTGCAGTTATGTTCCCACAAAATATATGCAATTTGATAACAAATTTCCAAGACAGCTGGGCACTTGGACAAAACCTCTCTGAGTTGTATGCTACAAATCAAGGTTCTGACTGGGTCTAAGCAGCTCCTCAGTGCAGCATCATTCATCAAAACTTAAAATTATTGTTTCCAGAGACTACCCTATTCACTTTAGGCTCCTTTTCAATATTGTCTCCACTAGATGGGAATTACTGAAGCAACTTCATTAATGAGTTGTTTTTGTAGTAATATATTAATGAGTTGTTTTTGTAGTAATATATAAGTAAAGTGGATACAGTGAATTATTATAGAGAATGACAGAAAGAGGAAGTGATTTAGTTATATATCACCATCTTTTGTTCCATAAAAAGCAGTGAAGATCATCTCAGTGTCAAAGGGATTAAGAGGACAAATAGCAGGGGGAGAGGATTATCTCATTCTCCTTTCTAACTGGGCTGGGTTCACCTTATCAGCCCAATATCAGTGGCAGCAGGACAGGTTTTATAGGCTGTTCCTCTTCACTATTTATAGAGGTGTGGTGCCTGGAGCATTTCATGATCATTTTTATTTGCACCAGTCAACCCTCATTAGCCTACTTTCCTAGGACAATAGAATTATAAAATCACTATGTCAGTCTGCCCTATCCTTTTCCACTAATAACTTCTGATCCCAGAGGCTAATTTCAACTAGACCTGGCAGAGTGGCAAAAGGCTTATCATTTCTGTAAAAACAAAGTTACAGATAAGAAAGTATGGCAGCCTGCACACCTCCACCCATCTATAGACCTGACACAGAGGCAGGTATAGCTAAAAGTCCTGAAGTGTGCAAATCGATTAGACACAAATTTGCTGAGTTAACTTGAAAATAATTTAATTTTAGCAAAGTATGTTCAATTGAATCTGCTCAGAATATAGTTTTAAAACATCCAGGTCCCAAAACCTGCTCACATGATCATCTGCAATAGAACTTTTTATTAGTTAATAAATATAAAATTTTTCAAAGCACATTTTGTAACCTATCTCATAGTCTCATGAATTAGAATCATATACTGCTAGTCTCTTACTACTACTACTACTACTATGATTATATTCATAAAACTCATAATTCATTCAATGATTTATTTGGTGGGGCTACAGGGAATTGAACTTCGGGGCACTTGGCCACTGAACCACATCCCCAGCCCTATTTTGTATTTTATATAGAGACAGGGTCTCACTGAGTTGCATAGTGCCTCACCAGTTGCTGTGGCTGGCTTTGAACTAGTAATCCTCTTGTCTCAGCCTCCCAAGCCACTGGGATTATAGACGTGTGCCACCTTTCCCAGCCATTGATGATATTTTTAAGTATTTTTAAACTGCTGATTTTAAAAATCAGCTATGAACATTATTTGCTCTTCTAACTCTACTTTCATGTGATTGGATTCCATAGTCTACTATATTTTCTTAAAAATTATTTTTTTTCATTTATGATCATAGGTCTGTAATGAGTGTGTCTAACAAACTTTTATCATGTTTTTTTTCTGAAATTTATTGTGATGAATTCTGCATGACTTATCCTGTATGCTTTTCATAACATACAAGGAAATTTCTGAAATCTCTGTCCTTTGTTTTTTTGATCTCTCTACTGGACTGTCAAAAATAATATTTTCATATCCAAATAATCATGTCAGCAAACATTTTCCATACAAAGTAATGTTATTTTAATCATTCCCATTTTTTCCATAAAACATGAATTTTAAAAACATATTAAGGGCAATAAGTGCTATCTTATTTGGTTTATACTTGACTATATAAAGTATAATAAAGTATAATTTATACTTGACTGTATATACTTGCTTCGAATATACTTGCTCTTATACTTTATGTTTATGAAACAGAAGATTTCATCTGGGTTGGACTCTTTAGGGAATAACCTCCCCATTTC
The DNA here is from genome assembly GCF_021218885.2 of Marmota monax. Taxonomy (NCBI): domain Eukaryota; kingdom Metazoa; phylum Chordata; class Mammalia; order Rodentia; family Sciuridae; genus Marmota; species Marmota monax. The sequence continues at coordinate 25,168,278 of NW_026692781.1, forward strand.
TCTAACACACAATTGAAATATTATGGAGATTGATTCATTATTAGGTAGGAGTTTGGCTGATGTGCATGTGATACATGTAAGCCAAAGGTTCTCCTCAGGGAAAAGTGAGGGAAGTTCTGGCCAGTTGTTAGAGCTTCGGTATTAAGGCATATCAGATGGTTTGGATAGCCTCTATCAGGGCGAGGTGCCAAGAAAAGGTCATGGAAACTGCTGAAATGAATTTACCAAGAGTACAGGAAGGATGGTTTCTCCATTGAGGCCTGAGGTCAAATAGAATTGCAGTGCTGAGACTGTAGTACCCCTGAGACCCAAACTCTTCCTGACCCCAGTTTCCTGACCTTATAGCCATATACCTTTTGGGAATGAGTGTGTTGTAATACTGAAATCAATTTTATAAAAAAAGCATAATGAGAGAAGTATCATTCCTTGCTCATGAAGAGCTACTGCAGTCTCCATTAAGGAATAGGTCCCAGGGGTGATGACAACACCAGAAAAAGAGACACGGCCTGTATCATTAAAGTTTGGTCCTCAGGAATCCCACCTGGTAGGACTGACTGGCTACTGGGCCATACCATCACCAGCAGCAATGGGCAGGGTCACCTTTTAGGGAAGTCTAGGGTTGTTTGTTTTTTTGTTTTTGCAAATCTAGGTCCTTCTGCCAGTAGAATAAGTATATAGCTCCAGCTTCAGGATTAGTTGGTAGCTGGGGCAAAGTGGTAGGTAGGTTCTCCAACTTTCAATGGCAAGGCAAGAGTAACTAAGGGAGCTCTTGGTTGGGGTTATGTCAGCATGCTTTAGCATTCCTTCTTCCCCTTTTCTGTCTCCTCCTGTCTTTTCGAAGGGTTTGTGTTTTCTCTCCTTTCTTTCTTTCTTTCTTTCTTTTTTTTTTTTGACTTAAAAGGAATTCCTAATGGAGGTAGTCGTATTTTTTTCATAATTTTGAACTTGGCTTATAAATATATATACTTGATTCAACTCTAAAGCATTTTGTTGCATGTATTTAAAAGTTTAAATAATGGATTAACATTTTACTAATCTTTTGTCAACAAATTTGTTTAAGCAATATTGTGTTTTTCTGACATTCCTCAGTAAGGATATAACTCTTCTGTTAATTTTAATGGCTATATTATTTAATAAACTGTCTTTACTTTTTAAAATTTTTTTCTACTTAGAGACAATTAAGGGATTTCTTTTTATTCCCATTGACAAGCAAGAGTAGAATTGCTTTGTAAAGGTTATATGAGTCAAATTTCTGGGTATTGCTGAATTGCTTTTTAAAGTGATCTTAATAATTTAGACTCCTATTTTTTTCCAGTGTTTTTAGATGGCAAAACAACTGTCAATTTCAGATATATTATTGTTTTAATTAGTGAAGCTGATAATCTTTTCCACTTTTTAATTGAACATTCCATTTTTCTGGTTATCTGTTTATATTCTTTGCTTTTTTTCCATTTTAAATCAGAATTTAATTTTTAAATAGTGATTATATCTATGTATCTTTATCTATATATCATATCATTTCATATTTTAATAACCTGTTACATGAATATTATAGTATTATATATTATTCTATATATTTTATTACATATTATATTGCATATGTAATATACATGTGTGCATGTGATATATATTTAAATGGCTACATAATGATGATTGAAATCTCTTAATATGCACAAACTGTATATTCTTCTATAATTAGTCATCAATCAATTGTAGATGGTTCTCTGATACCAACAATAATTCCAGTAAATTCTGAGGGTAGTTCATAACATTTTTTTTTAGCTTTTACCTACTCTCTTGAAATGTGCCTCCCCTGTCCTTAAGCTGCCATTCTGGAAACCCCATATGGAGAGACTGCATGGGGAGGTCCTGAAATTACATCAAGAAAGATGCTAATGGAACAGGGAGCAGAAACAAAACATCTCTGTCAAGTATTGCTCACAGTTAAATTAGTGAGCAAAATGAATGGTTTTTATTATTGCTTTAAATCACTTTGGGGTGCTTGGTTTAATAACAGTACATAAATTAAACTGTCTTTTTGTCAAAATCCCTATGTCTATCTCATTTTATCATTTATGTAGCTACCTGTTTACCTATCTATATAAATGCTTATATACATTATATATATGATTTGCTCACGATATCAATCTTTTTTTTTTTTTTCTATTTTTTCGAATTAATCCCAGGGGTGTTCTACCACTGAGCTCCAGCCCCAGCCATTTTTATTTTATTTTGAGACAGGGTTTTCTGAAATTGTTAAGAATGGCCTCAAACTTGTGATCCTCCAGCTTCAAGATCCCAAGTTGCTGGGATTACAGGCATGTGCCACTGCACCCAGTTCAGGATATTAATCTTTAGTAATTTAAATGGATTGGAAATTTCCTCTGCTATGTTATTTTATTTTTTACATTGTTTTTACATTCTTCTAGCCTCACACAATATTTTCAGTTCAGACAAAATCATCATTCTTTCCCAAATGGTTTTTGATTGTTTTATCTTTTAAAGTAATTTCTTTCCTACTGTAATGTGATAAAACGATTTCTAGTATTCTTTTCTAGAAATTTTGCAGGTTAAGAAAATGTTTTTGTCTTTAGTTGATACTTTATTTAGAAATCTTTGTGTGTTTGATATTATGCTTTGATGAAATTTTATCTTTTTCATATAGATAATTAATTTCTCCATTGTTTGCAGATTAATACATATTTTCCTACATTTTGTAAAGCCCCTACCTTATTTCTGTTTGAGTTATATATTTTGGGCTTCTTATTTTATTTTATTGTTTGCCAAAAACGACACTGTTTCGAGTGATTTTTGAATACTGTTGATAGACTTCTTATCTCATTTATGTTTGGTAGCTATTTCTCTTAAATTTTAAAGCTCCTTTAATTTTATTGTTCTAGGTAGTAAAACCAGTTATACAGGGTAAAGTTTGAATGTTATCTTTGAAGCTTTCTAACTGTGAAATTTTGGGAAAATTGTTGAACTTTCCTGAACTTATTTTATTATCTGTATATCAGAGCTGATTATATTTACTTCAAAATATTGTGTAAGGACAAACAAAATATCTAATGCAGCATCAGGTTCTCAGCTGCTCGACATGTTTAGTTCCTTTTATCTGCATAACGATTTGTAGCATCCTTAGAAACAGACGTTTCTAAGACCCTGCAATGTCCTCTTGGAGTAGGATTTGCTTGTTATAGAGTAGTAATGGTCATCAAATAATGATGGTCATAAAACTATTAATGAGCAATACTGTAAAATATTATAGAAAAATATTGATTATAAAATATTATTGATTAAATTAATGTGATGAACTATCAAAATCATTTCAAATTTACATTAAAATGCATATGGTTTCTGAATTATCAAGAGCAAAATAATTCAAATTAATGCATTTGGGGTGTTGAGGGACCTCTATTTTTAAGAAGTCCGTGTCAGACAACACTTGTGGAGCAATTGCCAGAAATTTCTGCCTCCTATATCTTACAAGTTAAAAATAGGCATTAAGATAAATGTTCCTCATGGCGAGTTTGTTCACCTTTCTGTATTCAGAAGTGCTCTCTGTTATTTACCAAACCTAACTAAATAAACATTTTTTATAAGTCACTATAATGAATATTGCAAAAAAGACTCTTCCAGGAAAAATTGTGTAAATTGCATAAGTTAGAAAACTATGAAATTTAGGGTTATGATTAACCTGAAAATTACACCATCCATGAGATACGAGCTATGAGCTTTCTGAAATTAATCATTTTGTTCATGTGTCATTCTGCAAACTCCAATTTATGATTTTAGTCAGTATATTGTAGATTTTTTTGTGTGTGTGGTAAATAGACTATTTGTCCAGTTCTGATTTTGAAGGTCATATAAAGCATGGAAAATAACTGGGTCCACAATAAAATTGTGTGCTATCTAGTTCAGTATAATTTCTAAGTAAAGTACCTATTATACCTACTATATCTACTACTTTAATTCCTGTATGGAATAAAATGACTTTGAAACTGGGACATATATATGTAATGAAATTTTGAAATGTGAAATAAAAAAAAAAATCAGGTTCATGAACAGGGAATGAAAATCTGGTAGAAAATGTGCTTAGTTGCTTAGTAAAAGGTCCTGGGTTTGTTTCTCAGTATATCAAAAAAAAAAAAAAAAAAAAAGAAAAGAAAAAAAATAGGGTACTAAATTATCCATTAGCAATACAATTCCTATAATAAAGCTTTATAAATATTTTATCTATATCCTGAAATGATATTTTTCCGATTTCCACAGGTGAGTGCAACTTTTGTTCATCAAGCTTGTCATGTTTGTCAAAGCTATTTACCCCTTTTGTTTCAGTTTCCCCTTCCACTTATTTATTAATTTACTTATTTTAGGAAAAGAAAAAAAAAAAGATTAGTATTCTTACATCAGAGTGGCAAACACATTTCACAACTATTGTACAAAGTATAGATTATTTTATCGTGCCATATATGTTATTAATAAACTAATAATTAATGGTATAAAGATCATAAGTAACAATGAAAACATTTTTAAATAAATTTCTTCTCCATTTTCAAACCTTCTTCTTTTCTTTACTTCCTTTCCTCCTACCCATTTCTGCCTTTTTTGTATGTTGTTTTCCTACAAGTTGCTTTGTGTCTTTAAATTCATTCTGTTTAGACAGAGAGGGGGAAAAAAAAAAAAAAACAAGAATGACCTAAGTCCTGATTGTAGGTACCTGTGATTTACAGTGAAAACAAATCAGACTTGGCCTTTTCTACAGATGAGCTCATGCTCATCCATTTTCCTTACTGGAAACACAAAGAAAAAGTCAGGGAAGAAATCCAAATCAGAACCTTTATCCCAATGCCAATAATTTTATTCCAACTTTCTTGTGTCTTCAAAGAATCTCTTCATCCAAATTTCTCACCCTTGCTTGCTACTTAGAAAAAAGAAAAAAATACACAGAACTAGAAACTCAGAAAAAGAACAAAGCCAAGAAATTCAAGCCTTTGACAGATGAATACCAAAATAGTATATCTTATTATAAGTTCATCATTATTATTCTTTTCATACACACACATACACATGAGAGAGAGAGAGAGAGAGAGAGAGAGAGAGAGAGAGAGAGAGAGAGAGAGAGAGAGAGAGAAAAGGAGAAGGAGGAAGGGAAAGAAAGAAGGTAACAGCCATCATGCACCATACATCATGGTGTAAAAACTGTATATAAAACTGTTTAAAAGTCCCCAAGGCTTCTTGTTCAACTTCCAATAGAATCCAAACTATTCATTATGAACTGCATTCCACTCACCTCTCCCAAGTTGTAAATGGGCATTTCCTGTTGTTACAGAGCTGGGCCTTTCGGAGTAGCTGAGGGAGCCCAAGACCCATCTCTTCCAACCCAGTCCCTCTGACCAAGTGAGAAAGATTTCAGATGTGTTGCTCAGAGTAGTAACAGGCATGAGTTTATTGAAGGAATAGGGAAAAGGGAAAGGCATCACTTTCAAGGGAGAGAGAAGGTCCTCTGAGAGAGAAGAGGGACAATATGTTTCTTCTGCACTTCAGTTTTATTGGGGATCCCAGAGAAGTTTCCAGAGAGTCCTGGCCAGGTCCATCTCTTGACTTTTGACTGACAGCAGAGTGACAGACTTTCAAATCCACACTGTCATGGCAACTCTAGGTCACCTTGGCCCATGCTGACAGTTTTAACTGGATTCTTACCCATACATTCTTACAGAGTTATCCTTATCGCCTACAGTTTCAGGACCTGGTCACAAAAGTCTCCTCCTTCTGGGTTACTTGGGTTTCTCTTATCAACATTATTTGTGGCCTGCATTTCTCCTGCAAGTAAACAGGTAGTTTTCTGAGGAATGTGACATATCCTGTATACTGAGGCCAGGCAGAGCTGCAGGTTAATTGCTTTGTGGAAAAGAAAGTATGTGTGCATCAACACCGTGAGCCCATTTTATAGAATTATTGTCTTAACCTCGTGCTCCTACCATTCACATCTACCTGACCCCTAACACTGTTATATTTCCACTCTTTCCCGTTTGTAGCACAAAGGCTTGTAGCACAAAGGAATGTTTGAGGTAATAGTAAATTTGATGAACAAGATCATGCTAATTTGCTAAGAGATGCTTCAATCCAGTATCTTTTTTCAGGATTCCTCCACTTAGGTTTGAGGTTTAAAAAGTGACATTCAGCATGTGGTGAAGGGCTTTGATTTACAAATAGGGGAATGTCTCTAGTGGGGGAAATAGAAAAGCAGCTAGGGTGGGAGGGTTGTGTGTTCTTCATCCTGGTGGGAATGGTATGTTAGGATCTACTGAGACTCACGGGATGTATGATTTTCCTTTAATATGATCTTCTGTCAGCCGCTCATTTGTTCCCTTATCTGTTGCTAACATCACTAATCTTCATAGTCTTTCTCTGTTTAGTTTAAGAGAATGATAGTCAGTAGACCTGAGCAAAATAAACCTTGGTTTTAGGGAAAAAGCCCTTTAAACATATGAGCAGTATTTAGAGCACTTCCTAATTCTTTCTCTCAGTTACCTTTGGTTTTCATGATTCATAGTTCAGTTGTCACTTTACCATCTCAAATATCAAATATGACTGTAAACTCAGTCATATCTGACTTTAATAAGGATATCAAATTTTTCAGGTGCTCAAAGAATGTTGGTTATAATCTAAATCCCCTCATAGATCAATGTCATTGGTATGACCAGGTTTTTTAAAACACTGGTTTGCACAGGGATTGGATACTTTCCATGTGATATTGTTTTGGAACTAGGACACTAAGGAAACAGGAAATTAATTAGCATCAATAGTTTAATACTGATTGAAAGTCGTATTTTATCACTATAGGATTTTTTAGTTCAATTTTTATAACATATACTATGTACAGATAACATATACTATGTATCAGTTTGACAGACATGTAGGTGGAGATATAAGTGATTAGTAAGAAGCATTTCTGGTCTCTGAGGTTCTTAAATATGAAAAGATCTTGAAGTGAGGGTTGAAAGAGATCTTTGAGATTTGTGAGTGAACACAATAGGAAACCAGGTCAAAAGAAAGAAGTTAGAGAACTTAGAAACTGGCCAAAAAAAATTAACCTAAAGAAGAAAAAAGCAGGGAACAATGGCAAAAGATGGATTGGGAAAAAGCAGGGTGTATGTGGGTTGGGGCAGGTAAGAAATAAAACTCATATAGGTCAAGACTAGTGTTTGAATACAATAGGGCCAGTTTTGAATAAAATACATGTCATTTGTCCTATCTAAAGGAGGAGAAGGTGTATAACCTGAAACAGGTCATTTGGCTAACAGGCTTCTAGAGAGCCTATGTCAACTTCTGAGTGCTAGGCACACAACACTAATTAAAAATACAACATTTAGTAACAAGTGGGCTTGCAAAAGCCAACATAAAAGAAACTGAGTTATACATAATTGAATATGTAGTTTTATCTACCAGGCTGCATCTTTCTAAAAAGATTGATGCAGTTACATGCAAGACATAGTGAAAATACTGAGCATAAACGGGTATTAAAAATTAATGCTCCTGGTATATACAGAGGTTAACTTTTTTCCCCTAAAAGGAAGAATGTCAGTGCATCTCAAATGCTACCCTGGTTGCTTTTCCCAGACAACTGCAGCCTTGAGTACTCCAAGGTGCTTGATTTCTAGCTCATCGATCCTAATTATGTTGCTTCCCCACTTAGGGTTAAATATACCTTAATGGATCTTAAATCTGCCCGACAAAGAGGCTGACTTAGAAACTCATCTTACCCATGACATACAATTATTAATTAATGAGGGTCACTGCATAAGAGAATTGCAGCTGATCTGTGTAATAAGGGAAATCATTGCAGACTGAATTATGCACTATAGAACAGGAAAGAGTACATTTTATTAGAATCATCAAAATTTCCTGTTTCCAAACTAATTAACTTAACTCTTTTTGTAGTTTAAACAAATTGTGTTTATGTCTTTCAGGTTGCCGCAATTTCCCTCTAGCAAATAAAATGCCTGTGTCTTTTCATTAAAAGCAATATGTTTCCTTCCTATAATAGATAAATTCTGTTCTGGATTCATAGTCTCTCCTTTCTTCTGTTGGGTGGGGGTCAAGTAGATTGTGCAATGTCAATTTTTAGAGCTTGAGTCAGTGTTGGCAGCCCATAGAGACAGGGAAACTAACAGAACTCTCTGTAGGCCCCAATGCTGTCTCCCAACTGAAGAAAAATGCTTTACGACAGAGTGACAATTAACTTAAATCCACTTTTTCCCTTTTGGGACATTCTTTCCACCTGAACACACTCTGCTTTATCTAATATTATCTGAGATTTTGATTTGGGAATGCTCATCTCATGAGAGTATTCTTTTGAAGTTTGAGATCTTATTAAAACAAAGTATGTCTGATGACCTTAGCTTCAACTAACTGAACTATATCACAGACCAGATGTGCAGAGTCTCTTGGAGAAAAGAACTGTTTGAAAAACAAAGCAAAACAAAACAAAATCTCAATGCTTCAAGTTTAATATACTGACTTTTTTTCCATTGGGGATATGCCAATTTTAAGAATGCATTCTTAATACAAGTATACAACATAGGCTTCTTCACCCAAAGGCTGAATTAGCCAGGTCTATGGTTTGAATCTGAGCTCATACAGGAGTTAATCACCAAAGTTATATGTTAATGGTATTAAAAGATGAAAAGTTAATCTACTATGTTTAGATATGGGGCCTTTAAGAAGTGATTGTGATTAGATAAGGTCATTGAAGTGAATACTGATGACTTTAAAAGCTGAGAGAAAGAGACCATACAGACACACACACACACACACACACACACACACGTGTCCAGTTCCTGTCTGCTGCCATGTGATACCATGTGTCTTCTTGGAATTTTGTCAACAAGAAGACCAACACCAGAACTTAGCCAACACCAGTTGCAAACTCTGGAACTTCCCAAACTAAGAGTTAGATATACCTTTTCCCTTTACAACGTTTGCCTATCTCAGGTATCTCTCTCTCTCTCTCTCTCTCTCTCTCTCTATATATATATATATATATATATATATGTATAAAAATATATATATGTATAAAAAAATATATATATATATAAATAAATGAGAAAGTGATATATACAAATGTGATGATTAAGATTCTCATACTTGATTTTACTTCAGAGACAACAAGAGTGATATGTGCTTTTTCAGCCTGTCCTGGATCCTATGTTTGACAGGAATCCAGTTGATAGGGACTGGGGAAGATGCATCCTTACAGATCCAATTATCCAGATTAGATTAGCCAGAGATTGACTCTTTACTATTCTTTGCATGGCAGCTCTTTCATATGAGATGTGAATTAGAACAAAGACATTGCTTGATGATTTGATGAAATAAAGTTGGGTAGTGTGAATTTCCTGCTCAAAGAAATATGTCCTTGTAATTTAGAGTAAATATTAGTTTGTTGTGAAATCTCATAGCTTTGCAGTTTTCTTTTAATAGGATAAATGTCTTTGTTGACTTCTAAATTCACTGTTGTTTTACTATTGGAAAAATCTGATTTGTGATAATTTTATCTCTTTTTATTCATTACTGCCCTGGGTTTATCCCTAAGGATAGGCTCTACTGCTATTATTTTTATTTGTCCACCCTAACAATCTAAGTCTGTGCAATACTACTTAGGTAGAAATAATCCCAGAATGTGAGATTTCTCTACTGCTTAACCACAAACATTCTTAATTTGTTTGAACATTCCTCTTCTGCCTCTTTGCCCTACCTTCCTTTTCAACAAGGTCATAGATGTCTGATTTCTCAGATTCAATAGAAATAGATTGATTTGGAGTTGAGAGGGAGAACTCTTCTAATTTGGGATTATAAAAGTTTCACTAAGATCCTGAGATCAGCTTTTATAAATTTATGAAAATAGTTACTGATTTACAATTGCTTCTTTTGTTAAGAACACATTTATACATAGAATATTAATAAAAGCTGAGGCAGAATTATTTACATAAATAAAAAATTATTAGAAGTTTACAATATAAAACTGTAAGATCAATTTGGAAAGTTTTCTCTAATCTCTAAAAATATGTGGTTGCCAGGTTTCAGATATAAAGCTTCTTCAAAGTATCTTTCTTCTCTCCCTTTTCTCCCAAATGGCTTGATATCAAGAACCAAAGTTCACACACTTAGTTGATTCAGCATATAAATTTCAGGATTCTTTAGCTATAGCTTTCCCACAAGTTAACCTTATTGCAGTTTAGCTGATTAGGGTAAATGTCAAAATGCAAATTAATTTTTTGGTCATCCTACAGAATGGAATACTAAGTAGGTGTTAATTCTTCAGAAAATTAGATGGAGTTCTTCTTGGATGGCCTGTTTTATTGGTAAATGAAGTTAACTGTTGTTTTAACTTTCTTCTTTTCATGTGCTTCTACCATTTCTTCTCATCATAACTCTAATCTAGCCAAGGGGCTCTCACATTACTCCCTGGGTGAAAAATGCTTTTCTCTTGGCACATAGTCTTGGCTTACCCTGGGCAGGCTGAACTGTCACTCTTAGCACACTCTTAGTTACATCTCAACATATATCTGTTGTAAGACCTATTTATAGGAACATATATAGTGCTAACGTTAATACACACACACATGTATATGTATAATATATAAAGGGTATAAGTATATACACATTGGGTATAATGTTTATAATGTATGTAAATAGTGTTAACTTTAAAATATGTGTTTTATATATAAATCTATATTTATGCATATATATGTATATATATACACACAGATATATATATATATATATATATATATATATATATATATATATATATATATATATATATATATGGCTGGAAATGTTGCTTAATTATAGATCACACAGGAGGGTTTTATTTCTATCTTCAGAACTGGAGAAACAAACAAAAACTCTCCATTTTCAGATCCTGGGTAAAGTACAAAAATTCTGAGGCAAGATTTAAGAGTACCTCCTAGTTTAATACCATTAATTTATAATTTGAAATTTGAGATGGTCCTGTTTCATAATCAGTTAATCTTCAGAATTCTTTCCTATCCACATTAGGATGTTGTTCAATATCAGGGTTCTTTCCTCCTCAAATAAATTGTATCATGTGTAAAACTTGGCTCTGTTATAAAATAACATACAGAACCTACCACAGTATTTTGAACATAGTAGGCATTTGAAAAATATTTAACTATTTTAGTGGTTATCAATGAATTGATATGGTGATGTGTTACTTTTCTTAAAAAATGTACATTTTAAAAGATTCATCTTATCTCACTATAAATGCATGACTTATTCAATATCCCAGATATTCTTCAGGTTTCTTGAGGACATACCATTACGTATAGCTGAAATCCCAGCATTGAGAGATGACTATTTTCATTTATAAGACATTTTTAAATACATGACAGTTATACTTAGGGTGACTTGTACTGTTAATGTAACAGATAAAATTATACATATAATACAATTTTTTCAACATAGACAAATCATTTGAACAACTAGTCTTAACAATTATTTAATAGCTAGAATAAAATAATTACTTAATTCCCCTTAACTTTGCTTTTATACATGCCAGAACTTTAGTCAATAAGCCCACCAATATCACTGAAATCTCTGGAGGGTGTGTGTGCGTGGGGAATCCACACTTACTACTTAATTATTCCTGTCCTGCTTGTGGTAGGTGTGAAGAAAGTACACAAGAGAGCAGGAGAAATTCATCACCTTAATGCTAAGGGGCCTTCATAAAAATGCTCGTCTTTGCTCATGTTAATTAAATGTGTTGGTAAATTCAACTGGGGCAAAATTCTACAAATGATTTTCCTTAGAGTTCTTTCATTTACTTTGTTCAAAAATCACACAAGGAGTTTATCTGCTGAGCATATATTATAGAAGAGTTTTAGATACATCATCTAATGCATGAATGAATATAATTATTGGCCAATCCATTTTAATCAGATTTTTTATTTATATAAGTAAATATTGAATGCTGAAAATATGTTGTTCATGACTACTGTTGCTTTGTTAATGTTCAGTATCTTGTACTCATATAGCATATTGACTTATCATGGTTTATCTTGTTAATGAAGGTTTTAATCATTAAAAGCATTCATTCATGCATTCATTCACTGAAAAAAAAAGTTTCTTGAGTTTTTACCGTTTGCCATGCATTTTTCCAGGTACTGGAAAACAGCAGTCACCTCAGCATACATTCTCACGAGTGATAGGATGAGCAGAAGAAAAGCAAGAAAAGCAGTATAGCAGACTTAGGGAATCAAGTAAACCGTAGTGTGTTCACTGGAATCCTCCTTCTTCACATGCAATAATTCTGAAAAGCAGACATTGACAAAGAGACAAAAAGGTAAGACATTCATGGTATTTTAAAAGCACATAGTTAGCATAACTTATTTTGCCTGCAAGCTATTGAAAGAAATGATTGTGCAACATTTATGTGAAAGCAAACATAACCACATGGCACTTTGGTTTGGAAAGGAATAAATAGGTCATATCATCATCAGTATAACTGTTTTGAATTGGAAATTGTAATACATTTAAGATCCTAGTAAATTATGAATTAAATGACATGAGTTTGGCTGTTACAGAAATGCATGCAAGCTGTTCATAGCTTCATAAATCTCTACTTTGGAATTGTGAACAGAATTACTGACTAGTATATATTGATTTCAAATCACAGCTTTTTATTTGTAAGCTGGATTTTAACATACAAGCTTAATGATAAGAAAAGATAGGAAGTAATTTCCCTGAAATAAGAAAGTTTCCACAACAATGTTTCTTTGGTGAGAATTGCTTATGACACAAAAGCTATTTTCCTAGCTATTCCTCTCACATCATCTTTGTAGCTGACACAATCTCTTCTCTATAGTAACACTTTCTTGGATCTAACACACACACACACGCACAAAATATATTCACCCCAAAATACCTAATCTGAAGTTTTACTTAAATTCCTGATTGAAAACAGCTTCACCTGCATTTGCCAACAATAGTTCTTTTGAAATCTTTCAATTTTTATCTATTGTATTAAGGCAATCCATGTCACAATTCCAGTGACATTTTTCACAGAAATAAAAAAATAATCCTAAAACTAATATGGAACCAAAAAAAGGCCTCAAAAAAACCCAAGAAATGTTGGGAAAGAAGAAAAAAATTCAAGTCATCATGTCTCCTGATTACATATTGCATTACAGAGCTCTAACAATCAGAAGAGTGAATAGGGGCATGAACGGACACTGAGACCAATACAACAGAATAAAGTCATGTGGGTGTATAAACTATATGTGTGTGTGTATATATATATAATATATATATATATATATGTATATATATATATACACACACACACATATATGTGTATATATATGTATATATATATATATATATATATATATATATATATATATATATATGGAAAAGAATAGTCTCTTCAATAAATGGTATATGAAAAACTAGAAAAAGAATAAAATTGGACCCTTATTTTACACCATATTAAAAAATCAACTCAAAATATATTAAAGAGTTAAATTAAAACTTAAAACCATGAAATTCTTAGAGAAAAACTACATAGAAAAAGATCTCAGTGACATTGGTCTTGGTAATGATTTCATGGATATGACACGTTGGTCATAGGAAACCAAAACAAAAAACAATTGGGACTACATCAACATTTTAATAAAGTTATGCAGAACAATAGAAACTATTAACAAACAGGAAAAGCTAACCTACAGAATGGTAGAAAATGTTATTGAACTATATATCTGACATGGAATCAAGTCAAAATATATGAGGAATATTTTAGTTAGCTTTTTTGTCTCTGTGACCAAAAGACCTGACAAGAAGAATATAGAGAAGGAAAAGTTTGCCTGGAGCTCATGTTTTCAGTATTTATCTATTATATATATATATATTCCCCCCATGGTCTATAGGTCTGGGACAAAGTGAGACAGAACATTATGGTGGAAAGATGTGGTAGAGGAAAGGAGCTCAGGACATGGCAACCAGGAAGTAGAGAGAGCTCATCAGTGACAAAATACGTGTCCCCAGTAACCTGCTTCCTTCAGTCACACCTTACCTGTCTGCAACTTATGCCCAGTTAATCCATATAAGTGGCTTAACCCACTAATTCAATTATATCCTCATAAACTAATTATTTTGCCTTTGAAAATTTTTTGCTTTCTTTCACACATTAGCTTTTGGAGGACACCTCATATATAAACCATAATGAGGAACTCATACAAATCAATAACACAACAAAACAAAACATGCAAAGCTCAGTTTTTTCGCTGATGTTCCCTTATGTAATAGCTTTGGGATTATTAGATAATTTAACAGGGGATGTTATTCGACCAGAAAAAAAAAAGATGGATAAGAGAAGATTTATTTAGGATAAAGGCCTAAGAATCTGTCCCAGAATATATAGAAACTCAAGAGACCTTTGACAATATGATGAAGCAGTTAAGGTCTAAAAGTCTTAAACATGTAGTGGGATCCAGGATCATGGGACCTTTGAAAGGAAGGTCACAAAATTTGTTGAGCTAACAAGAGATTAACAAGAGATGATATCTATATTCACTCAAAGTATAAACATAATTCAGAAAATGCAGTGTATTTTATATAAATATTATCATAAAGCAGAGATTCAAAGCATAGATGTAAAGCTATTTACCAGATTGCAGGATACATTCAAGCTACAAAGCTTTTTATATTCTAAGGATCAGCTTGGGAGTTAGACCACAAACTATGTACATTTATATCAAGATAAAGGCAAAATGATTGAGAAAATCAAACAAATCTAACACATACTCACACTCACTCTGTCTCTCTCACACACACACAGAATTAGAGCCTGAGGACACTATCTGCCTGCCTTCAGCATAGTCTGCATTTCGTTATCACTTGCAGCTTTTCATAATAATAAAAATATCTAATAATTACTGAGTGTCTACCATGAGTGAGGCATAGTTTTTTTTCTGACTAGTTTTCCAGAATTAAAAAAAAAGATTTAAAACATGCTTGCTGGGTATAAATTAATAATTATATATTATGTCCAACAAAATTATATGATGTACTTATAAGTAAAGCAAAAACAAAATAAAAGAATGTACAGTCTTTTTGGAAACATAAGGCTTGTGGACTGGTCAACAGACAGAGGGAGTTTAAAAATATTCTGGAGTAAACATAAAGCTTGTGGACTGGTCAACAGAGGAAGTTTAAAAATATTGGAGTAAACTGAAGCCTGATTTGTCATATCACACCTGCCTAGGAACACATATTTCCTTATGATCGTAATGCAACAAAATACTGAAATTGGGAAGTTAAGAACTCCCATAGACTATTCCTCGCAGTGTCTGGTACATGCTCAGGGGAATTCATGCCAAAAGTATGGGCATCAAAAATCAACCAGGCTAACAAGAGAATTGGGCTTCCAGCCCAGTTACACTAAATATCAAGAGGCATGAGAAGGGAACAGCTGGCAGATATTATGGCTACATGCATCAACCTCCTCACTTTCCTTTGCTCTTGAGGTTTGAAAACAGTTTAGTTTTTCAATTTTTTTTTTTTTTGCATTTGATACAGGAGTTGCCATCATAGCTCATGTAGCCTGTAAGGGGACTATATCTGTAAGGACACAAATATTAGCAGGGATTTTCTTCCAGGGATGATTTCAAACTGTCATTTAAAAGTTGAAAATGAACATGGAAAGTAACTAAGCATGTTTCCCATTTCTTTTTTTTTTTAAATCAGACACAGTGAAGTTTGAGAAATTCCTGTTCAACAGTAAAATCTGGTCATAAGCATTTTAGGTAAGAAAATTGACTCTGATGTAATTTTTATTCAAGACATGGCTCATTTTGAAGAGATTTATTTGGACATTATTATGTATAAATATCCTTAGTCATGAATATGTGATTATTTGTATGACAAATTGTGATATGTAAAACACAGCTACATTTCTGTCCACCTGAAAAGTGGGCATACACCAAATTATATCGCAGTTGCTGTATTAAAATATATAATAAAAAGCATAAGGCTTTAGCTTGGTCCTTGAAAATAATCATGAAATAAATGTTATACTTTTAAACATTTCATTTTTCTGTCATTTCACTATTCTGAGAGATCATGACTAATATCACTATCGTTTTTCATCATCTTTGCTTTTGTTTTTTTCCTATTCTTTTATTTTAGGTAAATATGGATTTATGACACTCATCCCCAAAATATGAAAATAGAAACTTCTGATATAGGACCAAGAACTCTGCACTTTTTTAACAAAAGTATGCTATACTCCTCACTTTTAGAAGTGAAAGATGTATCATTAGTATTAGATGGTCTCTTAACTGTGATATTCACTTTTTGTCCTATTTATTTCTGTTTTTTTCATTTTTGTCCTATTTATTTGTGTTTTTTTTTCAATATTCATAGAAAATTGATGTCTTCTGTTTTAAGCAAAGAGGCTACATGCTTCTTAATCCTTCAGGATCATAATCATCCTTAATTGCCCACTCTTTGCTATCTCTCTACATTAGTGGGTAATACTAATAGAATAGATTCTATTTCCATAGTACCTGTGAATACTTTTCATATTATAGCATGTGTGTTCTTTAGACTAATATTAACTGCAAATAATAAAAATGGCCAATATTAGTTAAAAATAAATATAACTTGTTGGCTTATACATCTCCAACTTCCAAAGGTACATATGATATCAAGAGTAGTTGATGGTTTGAGGACAACTTCTGCTTAATCTCTCTCTATAATTTTCCTAGAAGCTCATCCTATTTTAAAGTATATATATACATATATATATATATTATTTTTTATTGTTATACTATTTTTTCTCTTCATTTTTGTTTGGCAAGTTTAAATCCCATATCCATCTTTGAACAAGTCATTGTAACTAGGGGAATGCTGTGCGCTGACTAGCTGAGAACTGAGTAATATATTTCTTGTAATCAACTTTGATTTGAAACAATCAATTTTTGACCTATCCTACGTGAAGTTTCAATTGTTTATCTGCATATAGGAACATGTCAATATGTACAGCTCCTACATAAATACAAGCAATATATTGATATTCACCAGTCAAAGACCACCAGGAAGATACCAGTAATCACGTTTACCCATTTTTTTTTTTTTTGGCTGTAATAAAGAAAATGGCTTAACATGAAGAACCATGAGATTTTTCAGTAACATAATATTGGAGATGGACAAGGCAGAGTACACCTGTAATCCAAGCTACTTGGGAAACTGAGGCTAGTAGATTGAAAGTTCTAGGCCAGCCTAGGCAATTTAGCAAAATTTTATCTCAAAATAAAATATTAAAAGGGCTGAATATACAGCTCAGTGAAGAATGCCCCTGGGGTTGATCTCCAGTGACACCAAAAAGTCTTTTTTTTAAGGATGTTATGGGACATGAGCTTGTGTTTGATAAATTTCATAATAGTTCAATGAACTGGGTTTCACCTCTGGATTGAGTGTTGTCATAAACCAGGGGGTATTAAATGAAATATTGAAATTTTATATCTAAAATGCAAGGGAGAATGAAACGGTTTTCATCTTTCTGAAGTGAAATGCATTCTGAAAAGCTAACTAGAAACTGTATTATATTCTAAAAATGAATTAAGGGGTATCAATCACATTATACTAATTGTCTAAATTGCTTTCAAAGTATTTAAGCATTGCTGCATGGATAGTAGATGTTCAAACCATCTTTGTTAGTTCACATTGAAAAATATTCTTCAGATAAGACAGTGACTCTATGAAACTTTGATTTATCCAAGATTTAGGTTGATTATGAAAATATGTATCATTTACATGATGGTAATTTTGACAAAAAGTATTTTATGGATTTTTAATATACTATTTGGTCCCAAAACAAAACTAGTACACTAGTATCATTTTTTACACTTTATGAATGAGAAATTCAGGCTACATAAAGCCTAAAAATTTAACCAAGGTCATTTAGATAGAACATGGCCATATCCATGTTTTCCTACTATGTATCTCTGTGTCTGTACAGAAATTTCCACTTATACCTTATGACTCTCTAGAAATTTGGTTTTGCAAAAGTATAGTAACAAGAAGATACATAGTGTATTATTTTTCAACCAAGATTTGACTTCAGTGTAATAATGAAAACTATATGAAATTCAGAATGTTGATGAAATATTAACCTACAAATCAACATTCAACTTCTCTGCCATTAATGAATCATAATAGAAATCAAATTTGTTTTATTTAAAAGGAAAAATGAACAAGTAAAACAAATGGGACATTTCTTTTTATAACCAAATTCATAAACTAATTCATTTTTATGCCTGTAGTCTCAATATTAATCTCTGTAGATGTTTTATGTTTAGTTTATCAGGTTTTTTCATTGGATTAAACCCATTTTCTTTTAATGAAAATATCATAATTCAGTGTTGCCCATACACTAATTTATTAGTTTTTCATTGATTTTAAATTAGCTTTAGTGAATAAGTTCTCATAAACATAACTACTAAACTTGAATCCAAGCTTTGCTGAACAAATGAACATAAATACACTGAAGTATTGGGAAATGGAGATGCTCCAAAGTGTAGAGATTTTAAATAGGAAAGTTCAGTTCTCAACTAAATCATAAAGTCATTACAAACTTTTTTGATTTTGCGAGAGATTAAGAATGATAAGAAAGCAAAGATTACAGAACTCAGAGAATAATGATTACCAAAGAGTTTTTTTTTTTTTTTTTAATTTTCACAAAACCACACATTTTTCTTTTAATTTTTGCTATTGCTACATAATTTTCTTTTTGGAGTGTGATAGAAACATATTTCTTCTGTTCCTTTTGGCCAATAAAAAATGATGGGTCACATAGAAAGTCATATTTTAAAAAAGCTTTTTGGTGCCTTCTAAATTATGAAAGATATAGCCTAAAAATACACAATTCTTACTTGTCTTACCTCTTTTAAGAAACTTCTCATTGTTCAAACTTCCTTTCCAAAGACCTAATTTGAAATACTACTACTTTCTCACTGGTTTTGTGTATTATGTCAGGGAATAATAAATGTAAATGTAACATTTAAACTATCAGTAATTCATTCTGTAAAAGAAGTTCAAAGGAAACACCAGCTGAAGGTATTGATTGAGATGTGAAATTTCTAAGACAGTATGTACAACTTTAACTTCTTTCTAATTCAAGGGGAATTTGTATGGACATTGTCATTAAGTAGAGTAACCACTTAGAACCTGATTAACTATTGACACTTCCATTTTTATAATGCACATTCCAGAAGGAAATTATTCTGAACTGTATTTATTTTATTTCCATCAAGGTGAAAATAAAAGATTCCTTACACTATTCACTCAAAATAAGCAAGCTGCAGGTATCTGGTAAGTTTTATTTGTCTATTAAGAAAAAAAATCTCATACATAAGCTTAGCTATCAAAATAATTGTATTTCATTTAATATATGTGACAAAAGAGGTAATAATATATGGTTTTAATTATAGAATTGTAAAAATAAGTTTCCTTCATGACAATAACATCTGTTCAAAAAAAATAAATAAAACAATAGGGAGTAAGTGCGCTTCATCCATTACTGACAAGGAAAAGGATGTTTATAGAAACATTTTAATCATTTAAATTGTTGGTGTAGTTTGATGGCAAACTGTCTTTCCAAAACATATGTTTTTCATTGTTCAAGTCATATTTTTCCTTCTCAGCAGGGAATTAACTTAAGCTGATATTAACATAATAAAAGAGCAATTCACTGATATTCATTTCTCCATAAACAGATGTTGGCTTCTATAGAGGTCAATGCAGAAGGTACCTAGAGGTTAAATTGGAAGTAACTCTGCTAATGTCTATCAAATATTAAGCAATTGGTATAATTCAGAGCAATTATTTCATTAGAAAAGCTTTTATTCTCTCTTTTTTATTTATAGAAAAAATCATGCTAATTTCCTTTTTTGGACTATAATCATTTATGTATCTACTTTTTAATTTATTGGATTACTTAAAATAATTGTGATAAAAATGTCATTATCAATAGTCGTTTTTTTCCCCTTGAGAATTTAGACATCACTATTTAAAAACTTCTATAATGAGAAAATTCCTTTGCTTGAAGTTCATTCCCAGTACAGAATGCAAAGCTTATTGTGAAAATGCCACACACACTTGGCATTGCCTGAAACAAAGTTTAGATCCTTTCATCATCAAAAGCATTTATGAAGAGTCTTCATGTATATAACTCTTGGCAAGCTACTGTACAAAATGATTCAACAGAAAGGCTGCTCTCAGCTAGAAGTAGACTATCTGTGAATTAGTGTCACCTCTGAGCTATGCTGATCATCAAATAGAAGCCAATTATGAAGGCCTGGAGAGTAGCCATTAAAACAGTGTTAACAAGAAGTCATGGATTCTACTGAACTGCTAGACTGAAGTACATGCAGCAAAGATCACCATGGAGGGAAACTAGTACCTATCTCAAATTATGCCATACAACGGTTGAGTTTTAGAAAGCATGAGCAGAGTTGAATTCCCTACATGCAGCTTTCTGAAAGGATAAATGTGTTTCAAGTCAAGGCATACTAACATACTGTAATAAATACCCATGTGAAGACCTGGATTAAAAGAAGTACTCAGGAAATTCCAAATAATTATGATGGAAGAAAGAAATATCTTTTAAGAATAAATGTGTAAATGTGGTAGGTATTTGCAAGGAACAATGTTAAAAGAGATATGAAAGTACATACAAAGGTTAAAAGGAAATATTCTTTCACAGATGAGGTAGGAAATATGACGATTATAGAAAGCTAGACAGAGGATCTAGGACTTTAATTTATAGTGCTTGGAGAGATTTACAGACATTTCAAATTTAACTTGCCTAAGACTGAACTTTCAGTCTTTGCCTTGTTTTGCAGGAGGGATCTTTGCTTAGGTCAAAAGATTGGGAGTCACTCTTGAAAACAGTTTTACCTCACACAAAATAATTGATGATATCTTTTTTATTAAACTTATAAAATATTTATTCTTATTTGTCTTCATTGCTATCAACCAAGACTAGTCCAATCCAGGAACATTTCTTTGGTGCTCACTACAATAGACTCCCAATTGATCTCCCCACTTGTTCTCTTGCCAGTCCTACCCATTCTCTATGCAGAGAAGAAAAATTAAATTTGTGCACAAACTTGTATTTATATGTATGTTTATGCATACATTTGAACATCTCAATCTTCATGTTAAAACACTTCTATGGGCCATCACAACCTTAGGATAAAATCCAACTCCTTGCCATAGCCTGTAAGATCATGGAGGACCTTCCATGGCAGCCTCTCTAATCTTACCTTAATAGCGTTTCTTCTTATTCCCAATGATAAGGACACTGTTGTCTTTTCTCACTTCCTTAGAAAATCCAGGTTTGTTTCTATCTCAAGACTTATAAATTCTGTTTTCTCTCCTTGGCACCATGTTTCTTTGCCTTACTTGGTCAATTTCTTGTCATTCTCATATCATGACTTAGAATTCAATTCTTCAGTAAAGCAGTCACTGTTAACCCAGTTAGAGTTATTTCTATTCATCCTGTGATTCTACTCTGTATTTCTTATCTCAATTAGAATTTAGTCACACCTTTTTGTGTTCTTAACTGACTAATATCGTTCCTTCTGCATACCTAAGTCTCAATTCATTATCTGAAGATGTCAGGCTTTAAGGATGTAATCAGTCAATAAAATATGGCTGACTTTAGAGGTATTTTACTTTCTCAAGTGCAAAATGTGAAATTAAAAATGATAATATCCATTAAAACATGTATAAAGTCATTTCTAGAAAAAGACTATTCCAGAATCCAGAGTATCTGGATCTTAACAAGTTGTGGGTTTTATTCATATTTCCATACTTTTGGATGTATTAGTGATGCAAACAGAATTCTAACAAGAAAGATGTGTGTGTGTGTGTGTGTGTGTGTGTGTGTGTGTGTCTAGAGAGGGAGAGAGAAATGAAGAAATGAAAAGATTAATTACAGAAACTGGTTCATGCAATTCTGGAACCTCAAAAGTATCACAATGAGCCACTGGCAAGCTGGAAGACCAGGAAAATTGGTTACACGTATTTGTCCAAATTCAAAAACCTTAGACCAAGAAAGCAATGGTATAACTCTCAGTTCAGATACAGAGGCCTGGGTGCTCAGTGGTGTGCTGATACAATTCCTTGTGTCCAAAGACTGAAGAACCTAAACATCCAAAAGCAGGAGAAGAAACTATTGCATCTTCAGAAAGAGTGTAGTCATCTGACTTTCATAGGCCGATTTGCTCCATTTGGATCCTATTCCAGTAGATGAGGAGATATTCCCACTCGGTCCACTGAGTCACATGCCAGTCTTATCTGAAACACCCTCATAGACATACTTTGGGAAACCCAATGATTTTAATGAAATATGAAACCACCTGAGTTTCCCTCTAAGCCAAAGAAGTATGGCTATTTAACTAAGTAAACACTAAGAAAAATCTATGCTTTGGTAGCTGTTAGGATATAATTTAACACAGTGAAGCATAAACAACATATCTATCAATCATGAGGAGCCCATCCTTTGTTAACTTGGCATCTATATATATCTCCACACTTACATGCCAAATAAAAATAATAACAAGGTGATTGTTAATGACTACTGAAGAAACACACTAATCCCTTCCCCAGAATAGATAAAGTCCTCCAAAGATATAAACTCCATTGCTCATAATTTAAATATGAGGATGCAAAGTTAACCATTTTTAAATACTGACATAAATTCCATACCTCTTATATGATAGAGACTAATGGAGGAAAGAAAACAAAGACATTGATATATATATATATATATATATATATATATATATATATATATATATATATATACGTATATATATATATATATATATATATATATATACACACACACACACACAAACATTTACAAGTAAATAGGGAGAAATATTTATGGAAATTATAACCTTTAATATTATAACTGGCTATATATTTAAAGCACCTTCCCAGTTACTTCTGCACCCAGCCTGTACTCTGTACTCCCAGAGCCTAAAACAAGCCACTCAGCTGGCTGTGTTTCTTCACCTGGTAGAGTACCCTAAATCTTCATTCCTGAAAGCTCTGAGACATTTGTGTTTTGAAACTGAGTCATTTCAAACCAGGATTCAAGCAAAATTTTATTCGGTAATTATATCTTGTTACTGAAATGTTTTGCCTCTGCTTTCTTTCATAAACATTTTGGAAAGATTAAACTAGATGTCTTATAAACTGCCCCAAATGCTAGATTTACGTGATTGTTTCCTCATGGTGTTTATAGCCAGTTTCTCTATCTTCTGAGTATCCTATAAACTGGAAATTATATCTAAAGTATTTATTAGATTTAAGTTGAGAGTTTTCTGACCATAATGCTACATAAGGGATTCTTTTGTATTTCATATTATGTCGGATGTGTAGTCTTATAAATTCAATTTATCCTATTACATGTGGCATTTGTTTTACTCCTTTGAGGTGATAGCTACTAGATAATAAAATTCTAAAACTATATATATAATTTCAAAGGAACATTTTGGACACACTTGAATATTGTATTCTCCAACATCATTTTACTGTATGATTTTTCCATCCACTGATTATATTTTTGTATTTAGTTTTATTTATTTAATTGAAGTCTGCCAAATATTTTATTTTATACTTATTAGCTGAATGTTTTCTATAAGAGTAAGGCCATCTCTTATTGATAAAATGTGATTAAACAACTGTACCTAGAAAAAGAGAATAAATAGTTAATTTGACACTCGATTACCATTTTTAAAGAAGGAGTTGGCATCAGAGTCACCTTCAATGCTGCATTTTATCTTATTTTCCTGATTTCTTCACAGCAGTATAGACTAATGAATATGCACATATTAAATGTATTTTCGTCTGTTATAATTATTATTATTATTATTGATACTCAAATGACAATAAAAACAGAGATGGGATTTCCTTCAAGTGAGCTACTATGTCATTATACCAATCTTTGCATCAACTTTGTAGTACTTCTGTACTATCTGGTACAACAAACTTTCCAGATTCACTTTGTAATTTTCCTGCACTGGACCTGGAATTAGCCATTTTTCGAAGGAAGTCTGATTCATTTTAGTCTCAAATAATATTTATAAATAAACACCAGGAGATTAACATGCACTGCTTTTAGGACTATTCTATGTCAAAATCAGATGTTAAATTATACATACAGATACATGTGTGTGTATTCATACAATATATAATTTAACATGTGAATATATATATATATATATATATATATATATTGCTATTTCAAAATCAAATTTAACCTTAACATTTCTCTGTACTCTTTCTTATTTATATTATTTATAGGATATTCTATTAAAAATACTGGTAATATAAGTATTTTGGCTTTTTTTTGTAATAGAATGGCCTCAAAATTGTAAAACCTGTTTTATTAAAAATAAAACTATCCAGTGATATTTAGTATTTACCATTTGTTATTGTGTAGAATTTCAGTACTTTCATTTGGTATCACTACATACACTTACACACACATTATTTTTACTCATTTCTCATAAAAGCTAATATAAAAATCTTGCTCATGTTTATATATTTATGTATATATCTATACCTTGGTTTGTCTGTCTATCTTTCTATCTATACACCCATTCAGAGAGAGCATTAAATAAAAATTTTCTTACTCTTTTGCTGGATTTAGTTGTGTAGATAAGTCAGACTTAAACTCTTATTAAATAATATCTAAATAATTTAGATATTTTTGTTCAATGTCATGTAGGTAGTGAGACTTTTAAATGCTTTCTTCATCCAATATTAATTGTTAATATTAAGTGCCATTCTAATGATAAGTTAGGACAATGAGTTTCTCAATTAAAATTTCAAATAAATTTGGGAATTATTAATGAGGAAAGGAGATTTTTCTCTTAATGGGGTTCTGTTATGAGATGAATTGTAGCCTCCCTAAATTTATATGTTGAAATTCTATCCCCCAGAACCTTAGAATGAGTGCTTTTGAAAATAGCGTTTTTGAAGAGCCCATAACAATCTGGGATTCAATGTAAACCCTGTAAAAAATCCCAATGGCTTTTTTTTTTTTTTAGTACTAATGGGGAAAAAAGCAATTCTAAAATTAATATGGAACCATGAAAGCCTCTGAACAGTCAAAGCAAACTTGAAATAGAAGTTTAAAATTACAGGCATGGCACTTACTGATTTCAATATATAGCACAAAGCTACAGCACTTAAATAGTATGGTAGTGACATAAAGACAAAGACATACAGACCAATGAAATAGAATAGGTAACCCTCCCCCAAATCCAGGCATATATGGTCATTGATCCTTTCATTAAAATGCTAATTTTACTTAAAACAGTTTACACAAATGGGAAATTTCAATAAATGGTGATGGCAAAATCGGATATCCATGTGCATAAAATTGGTAACAGATTCTTATACTATGCACAAAAGTCAACTCAAACTGGATATAAGAACCACAGGTTAGACTTGAAAGTAGAAAATTCATACAAGAAAATGTATGAGAAAATTTTCATTACATTGACTTTGACAATCATAAATACAACACAAAAGTACAGGGAATGAGAGCAAAAAAACAGTGATACCATATCACACTAAAAGACTTAGACACAGAAGAAACTAAAAAAAGACCATAACCAATACAGTGAAAATTTAACTGACTGAAGGTTAGAAATATTTTAAACCTTATATCTGATAGGAGTTTAATTTTAAATATATATTATGATTTTTTACAACTCACTAACAACAACAACAACAACAAAAAACACGGCTCATAAAAAAAATGGGAAAAAGACTTAAACAAAAATGTCTTCATTCAGTTTTTGTGGCACAGACCTGTAATCTGGTGATGTTTGAGGCTGTGGAAGGAGGATAGGAAGCTCGAGTTTAGCCTCAGCAATTTAGAGAAACCCTGTGTTAAAACAAAAATTAAAAAGAACTGTGGATGCTCAGTGGTAGAGTGCCTCTGCGTTCAATAGTCAGTACCACCCCCAATATAAATAAAAAAGATAAAATAAACAAATAAAAATAATAAATAAATGGAAGACAAAAAAGGAAAAAAAATCAAAGAAGTTGTATAAATAAATGGTTAAGAGATATATGAAAAGTCTGATATTACTAATCATCAGGGAAATGAAAATCAAAACCACTTACCTATTAGGATGGTTATTAATATAAAAAACAAGAACAAAAAAAGACAACAAGTGTCAAGGTTATGGAAAAATTTGAACACTGATACATGGTGGAAATGCAAAATGGTGGATGGAACCACTAGAGAAATCAGTATGGCCATTTCTGAAAAAATTAAAAATTCTACTCCATTACACCCAGCAGAGATATTAATACTCTCACATTCATTGAAGCACTATTTATAATATCCCAAATGTGAAAACAACCTATCAATGAGTAAAGGAATTATAAATACTGTATATTTAAACAGTGGACTGACCTTCATCTTTAAAAAAGTAGGAAATTCTGTAATATGTAACAATATGAATGAATGTTGAGAATATTATGCTATGTGAAATAAATTGGTCACAGAATGGCAAACACTGTATGATTCCACTTTTATGAGATATCTTAATAGACAAACCCATAGAAGAAGATTATAGAGTTGTGATGGCCAGGGATTAAGGGGAGAGGAATATGCAAATAGCTAACCAAAAAATAAATTTCAGTTATGCAAGATAGAAGATCTAGAGATTTATTGTACAACTGTGCCAAAATGTAATAGTACTGTAGTGTGCCCTTAAAAATCTCCCAAGTGTCCAGATCTCATGTTAGGTGTTCTTACCACAATGAAGTTTACATAGAAAGTTAAATAATTTAGAATAAGTTTGTGGGGGTCGGTCTTAATCTAATATTACTATGGTTTTATAGAAAGAGGAGATTAGGACACAGACACAGGAGGAAAACCATGTGAAGACATGGGGAGAACTCCCATTTTTACCCCATATACAGATTGCAGAATTACATCAGTTACACATCCATTGATTTACATATTGCCATACTAGTGTCTGTTGTGTTCTGCTGCCTTTCCTATCCTCTACTATTAGTTATGGTGACACCCACCTGGAGAAGGCTCTCTGCAGAGACACAAAGCTATATCACTTGGAACCTTGAACTCAGGCACCAAATCCTATCGATTCAGAATTCTGCGCATAAGAAGACAACCCTAATGTCTCCCTAGTCCTGTGTCCTTCAGATTGCCTGCTTTGCTGAAACTTTCCCACAAATACCATTTTGATGAAACCTACATAAAGAATGTAATGTACTAGCCCTGGGTCATTCATCTTCCATCAGGAGGTAGTGTCCTACCTAGCCCCTGCTTTCTCTGTCTCTATGTGTGTCTGGTTGTCTTTTCTCAATCCCCCATTGCCTCTCTCCAGTATTTTGTGAATTAATAACTGTGGCTGAGAGATGGGGTCGGGCAATAACTTTTCTACAGCATGTTGCTACAACATAGTTTAAGATTTTAATATTACATGTAATTATAATCCCTTTCCTCCTCATGCAACTGATCCCTTAGATTCATTTCACTCTCTTATGCCAATTTTTGTTAATGAATTGAATTATAAAAATTATACATAAGCACACACATATGCATACATGCATATTTAATTGTATACTTTTCTCTATCTTAAATTTTAATGATTTTTCTGTGTTTGCGTAAGTGTTGGTACAGGGTTTCATATATAGCTCATATAAAAAGCTTGCTAATGGTGTTTTGTAAATCTCCAAAATCTTTACTAATTTTTGTGTCTTCTAGATCAATTGATCACCAAAGGGAGTAAGTAACAATCTCCCACGTTTTTGGTGAAGCAGTTTTCTTTGCTTGCTTCTGTTAGTGCTTGCTTGGATATTCTATAAAACTACATTATTTAATGCATATTATTTCATTTAAAAAATACTGTCTATCTAAAATATATTTGCGACTTCTAATTATCTCTTTTGTTCTTTGTTTAATTTTATGACTAATATACTACTTCACTTGTATTTTGATTAAAGTTTTATCAAGGTATCTCAATATAATATTAATCATTTTGGGCACTCATGACAGGTAAACCTTTTCTTTTTTTCATGTACTTAAAATTTTAATATAGACATTATGGGAAATTGCATTTCAATTTAATTACACAGATTGCAAAAGACATCTTTCTTGTTTTGTTTTGTTCTCTCTGGTTAGTAATGACTGGCACTGACTGACCAGATAAACCTTTTCTAAACTACATATAACAAGATTTTTCTTCCCTTTTTTCTTAATCCTTAATGAATTTTAAATTATAGTTAGTTGATATTTATTAACTGTAATTATTAATATATGTGAATTTGTTTTGTTCTACTTTAGTAAGATTTTTCTCATGTATTAATGTTGAAATTAATTGTGTTTCCCCATTTTCTCTTCCACTGCAGTTGATTTACACAAACTATTTCTATTCTCCCTGGTCACCCTAGAACTTCTTTACGCACTCATATATATATTTACTGTTTAACATAACAAGGACCTGAGTAAAATTTATTCTTCTCTCACCTCCCCTCATTTATATGTCATTTTACCTATGTAGACATTTTAAAACTACAATGTAGAAATTTTATTGTTTATGCAGTTATATTTAGCATTACAGAAACATCTGGTTTTTTTCCTAATGAAATGCAAATGCTTAACATTTACTTTTCATTTTAAATATTTCTTCTGTTTTCATTTTATTTTTCATATATATATATATATATATATATATATATATATATATATATATATATACCCACAGGTTCCACATCCATGAATTTGTCTAACTATGGAGCAAAAATATGGGGAAACTATTTGCTGTCTATACTCAACACATGTACATTTTTCTTGTTATTATTTCCTAAACTGTTCACATACCATTCATATTATATTAGATACCATAAGTAATCTGGTGATGATTTAAAGTGTTCTTGTGGATGTGCATAGATTATAGGTGAATACAATTCTCTTGTTATATAAAGAACTTGGAAACAAGTAGACTTTGGTATTATATCCTATAGATACTGAGAGATTACTATGGAAACTCTGGGAAACTATATTTATTATTTTTCTGACTGCTAATTATTATTGGAGTTTCAGATATAGTTTTTTTTCCCCCTTTCAAGTTTTCCCTTTATCTTGGCTATTTTTTTTTAATTTTTTATTGTTGGTTGTTCAAAACATTACAAATTTCTTGACATATCATATTCCACACTTTGATTCAAGTGGGTTATGAACTCCCACCTTCACCCCATACACAGATTGCAGAATCACATCAGTTACACATCCATTGATTTACATATTGCCATACTAGTGTCTGTTGTGCTCTGCTGCCTTTCCCATCCTCCCCCCTCCCCCCTCCCCACCTCTCCCCTCCCCTCCCCTCCTCTCTCTCTACCCCCTCCACTGTATAACCCTGAGGGTCTCCTTCCATTTCCATGCAATTTCCCTTCTCTCTCCCTTTCCCTCCCACCTCTCATCCCTGTTAAATGTTAATCTTCTTCTCCTGCTCTTCGTCCCTACTCTGATCTTAGTTACTCTCCTTATATCAAAGAAGACATTTGGCATTTGTTTTTTAGGGATTGGCTAGCTTCACTTAGCATAATCTGCTCTAATGCCATCCATTTCCCTGCAAATTCTATGATTTTGTCATTTTTTAATGCAGAGTAATACTCCATTGTGTATAAATGCCACATTTTTTTATCCATTCATCTATTGAAGGGCATCAAGGTTGGTTCCACAGTCTTGCTATTGTGAATTGTGCTGCTATGAACATCCATGTAGCAGTGTCCCTGTAGCATGCTCTTTTTAGGTCTTTAGGGAATAGACCAAGAAGGGGAATAGCTGGGTCAAATGGTGGCTCCATTCCCAGCTTTCCAAGAAATCTCCATAGTGCTTTCCAAATTGGCTGCACCAATCTGCAGTCCCACAAGCAATGTACAAGTGTACCCTTTTCCCCACATCCTCGCCAGCACTTGTTGTTGTTTGACTTCATAATGGCTGCCAATCTTACTGGACTGAGATGGTATCTTAGGGTGGTTTTGATTTGCATTTCTCTGACAGCTAGAGATGGTGAGCATTTTTTCATGTACTTGTTGATTGACTGTATGTCCTCCTCTGAGAAGTGTCTGTTCAGGTCCTTGGCCCATTTGTTGATTGGGTTGTTTGTTCTCTTATTGTCTAATTTTATGAGTTCTTTGTATACTCTGGATATTAGGGCTCTATCTGAAGTGTGAGGAGTAAATATTTGTTCCCAGGGTGTAGGCTCCCTATTTACCTCTCTTATTGTTTCTTTTGCTGAGAAAAAACTTTTTAGTTTGAGTAAGTTCCATTTGTTGATTCTAGTTATTAACTTTTGTGCTATGGGTGTCCTATTGAGGAATTTGGAGACCGACCCCACCGACTGTAGATCGTAGCCAACTTTTTCTTCTATCAGACGGCGTGTCTCTGATTTGATATCAAGCTCCTTGATCCATTTTGAATTCACTTTTGTGCATGGCGAGAGAAAGGGATTCAGTTTCATTTTGTTGCATATGGATTTCCAGTTTTCCCAGCACCATTTGTTGAAGATGCTATCCTTCCTCCATTGCATGCTTTTAGCCCCTTTATCAAATATAAGATAGTTGTAGTTTTGTGGATTGGTTTCTGTGTCCTCTATTCTTTACCATTGGTCCACCCGCCTGTTTTGGTACCAGTACCGTGCTGTTTTTGTTACTATTGCTCTGTAGTATAGTTTGAAGTCTGGTATCGCTATACCGCCTGATTCACACTTCCTGCTTAGCATTGTTTTTGCTATTCTGGGTCTTTTATTTTTCCATATGAATTTCATGATTGCTTTCTCTCTTTCTACAAGAAATGCCGTTGGGATTTTGATTGGCATTGCATTAAACCTATAGAGAACTTTTGGTAATATCGCCATTTTGATGATGTTAGTTCTGCCTATCCATGAACAGGACATATTTTTCCATCTTCTAAGATCTTCTTCTATTTCTCTCTTTAGGGTTCTGTAGTTTTCATTGTATAAATCTTTTACCTCTTTTGTTAGGTTGATTCCCAAGTATTTTATTTTTTTTGAAGATACTGTGAATGGAGTGGTTGTCCTCATTTCCATTTCAGAGGATTTGTCCCTGATATACAGGAATGCCTTTGATTTATACATGTTGATTTTATATCCTGCCACTTTGCTGAATTCATTTATTAGCTCTAATAGTTTCTTTGTAGACCCTTTTGGGTCTGCTAGGTATAGAATCATATCATCTGCAAATAGTGATAATTTAAGTTCTTCTTTTCCTATTTTTATGCCTTTAATTTCTTTCGTCTGTCTAATTGTTCTGGCCAGTGTTTCGAGAACTATGTTGAACAGAAGTGGAGAGAGAGGGCATCCCTGTCTTGTTCCAGATTTTAGAGGGAATGCCTTCAGTTTTTCTCCATTCAGAATGATGCTAGCCTGAGGCTTAGCATAGATTGCTTTTACAATATTGAGGTATGTTCCTGTTATCCCTAGTTTTTCTAGAGTTTTGAACATAAAGGGATGCTGTACTTTGTCGAATGCTTTTTCCGCATCTATCGAGATGATCATATGGTTCTTATTTTTAAGTCTATTGATGTGGTGAATAACATTTATTGATTTCCATATATTGAACCAGCCTTGCATCCCAAGGATGAATCCTACTTGATCATGGTGCACAATTTTTTTGATATGTTTTTGTATCCGATTCGCCAGAATTTTATTGAGGATTTTTGCATCTAGGTTCATTAGAGATATTGGTCTGTAGTTTTCTTTCTTTGAAGTGTCTTTGTCTGGTTTAGGTATCAGGGTGATGTTGGCCTCATAGAATGAATTTGGAAGTTCTCCCTCTTTTTCTATTTCCTGAAGTAGCTTGAAAAGTATTGGTATTAGTTCTTCTTTAAAGGTTTTGTAAAATTCTGCTGTATACCCATCCGGTCCTGGGCTTTTCTTAGTTGGTAGTCTTTTTATGGTTTCTTCTATTTCCTCAATTGATATTGGTCTGTTTAGGTTGTCTATATCCTCCTGACTCAATCTGGGCAGATCATATGACTTAAGAAATTTATCTATGCCTTCACTATCTTCTAATTTATTGGAGTATAAGGATTCAAAATAGTTTTTGATTATCTTCTGTATTTCTGAAGTGTCTGTTGTGATATTGCCTTTTTCATCCCGTATGCTAGTAATTTGAGTTCTCTCTCTTCTTCTCTTCGTTAGCATGGCTAAGGGTCTGTCGATTTTGTTTATTTTTTCAAAGAACCAACTTTTAGTTTTGTCAATTTTTTCAATTGTTTCTTTTGTTTCGATTTCATTAATTTCAGCTCTGATTTTAATTATTTCTTGCCTTCTACTTCTTTTGCTGTTGTTTTGCTCTTCTTTTTCTAGGATTTTGAGATGAAGTATGAGATCATTTATTTGTTGGTTTTTTCTTTTTTTAAGGAATGAACTCCAAGCAATGAATTTTCCTCTTAGAACTGCTTTCAATGTGTCCCATAGATTCCGATATGTTGTGTCTGTGTTTTCATTTATCTCTAAGAATTTTTTAATTTCCTCCTTGATGTCTTCTATAACCCATTGATCATTCAGTAACCTATTGTTCATTCTCCAAGTGATGTATGCTTTTTCCTTCCTTCTTTTATCGTTGATTTTCAGTTTCATTCCATTATGATCAGATAAGATGCATGGTATTATCTCTACTCCTTTATATTGTCTAAGAGTTGCCCTGTGACATAATATATGATCTATTTTTGAGAAGGATCCATGTGCTGCTGAGAAAATAGTATAACTGCTTGATGTTGGGTGGTATACTCTATATATGTCAATTAAGTCTAGGTTATTAATTGTGTTATTGAGTTCTATAGTTTCCTTATTCACCTTTTGTTTGGAAGATCTGCCCAGTGGTGAGAGAGGTGTGTTGAAGTCTCCCATGATTATGTTATGGTGGTCTATTAGACTCTTGAACTTGAGAAGAGTTTGTTTGACGAACATAGCTGCACCATTGTTTGGGGCATAAATATTTATGATTGTTATGTCTTGTTGGTGTATGGTTCCCTTAAGCAGTATGTAGTGTCCCTCTTTATCCCTTTTGATTAACTTTGGCTTGAAATCCATTTTATTTGATATGAGTATGGACATTCCTGCTTGTTTCCGAAGTCCATATGAGTGATATGATTTTTCCCAACCTTTCACCTTCAGCCTATGTATGTCTTTTCCTATCAAATGCGTCTCCTGTAGGCAGCATATTGTTGGGTCTTGTTTTGTGATCCATTCTACTAGCCTGTGTCTCTTAATTGGTGAGTTTAAGCCATTAACATTTAGGGTTATTATTGAGATATGGGTTGTTCTTCCAGCCATATTTGTTTATTTCTGTTACTAAACATGGTTTGTTTCCCTCTTTGATTATCCCCCCCCCCTTTATTGTCCTACCTCCCACTGTTGGTTTTCATTGTTATTTTCCATTTCCTCTTCCTGTAATGTTTTGGCGAGGATGTTTTGAAGAGATGGTTTTCTAGCTGCGAATTCTTTAAACTTTTGTTCATCGTGGAAGGTTTTAATTTCATCTTCCATCCTGAAGCTTAATTTCGCTGGATACACAATTCTTGGTTGGAACCCATTTTCTTTCAGTGTTTGAAATATGTTATTCCAGGATCTTCTAGCTTTCAGAGTCTGTGTTGAAAGATCAGCTGTTATCCTGATTGGCTTACCCCTAAATGTAATCTGCTTCCTTTCTCTTGTAGCTTTTAAAATTCTCTCCTTATTCTATATGTTGGGCATCTTCATTATAATGTGTCTAGGTGTGGATCTCTTATGATTTTGCACATTCGGCATCCTGTAGGCTTCTAGGATTTGGGATTCTGTCTCATTCTTCAAGTCTGGGAAGTTTTCTCGTATTATTTCATTGAATAGACTGCTCATTCCTTTGGTTTGGAGCTCTGTACCTTCCTGTATCCCAATGACTCTTAAGTTTGGTCTCTTAATGTTATCCCATATTTCTTGGATGTTCTGCTCATGGTTTCTTAACAGTCTTGCTGAGCTGTCTATGTTCTTTTCCAGTTGAAATACTTTGTCTTCATTGTCTGATGTTCTATCTTCTAAGTGTTCTACTCTGCTGGTAGTATTCTCCATTGAGTTTTTAAGTTGGTTTATTGCTTCCTGCATTTCTAGGATTTCTGTTTGTTTGTTTTTTATAACCTCTATCTCCCTGTATAGTTGATCCTTTGCTTCCTGGATTTGTTTGCGTAATTCATTGTCGAAGTGATCTTTCATTGTCTGATTTTGCTGTCTAATGTCTTCCTTGATACTCCAGATCATCTGAAGCATGTATATCCTGAATTCTTTATCAGACATTCCATCTGCTGTAGCTGTTACCTCTTCTAAAGTTGTGTTGACCTGCATTGCTTGTGGTCCTTTCTTTCCTTGTCTTTTCATACTGCTTGCGTATCTTTCCTGCAGGCGCGGGCGGCGGCTCTGCTCTCTCCTTATTCCAATTGGGGTGTCGTGGCTACCACGCCGGCAGGTCACTGGGCCTGTTCTGGGCGCTGGTGGTGGCTCTGTTCTGCCCCTACTCCAATTGGGGTGACGAGTGTACCACGCCGGCAGGCCACCAGGCCTGATCCGCCGGTCGGTTGCAGGTTTGCCTACCCTGCAGGCGCGGGCGGCGGATCTACTCTGCCTCTACTCCAAATGGGGTGACGTGTCTGTCGTACTGGCAGGCCACTGGGCTTGTCCCGCTGGTTGGTCGCAGATCTGCCCACCTTTCGGGCACGGGTGGCAGCTCTGCTCTGCCTCTACTCCACTTGGGGTGTCGTGACTACCCCGCCTGCAGGTCGCTGGGCCTGTTCCTGGCACGGGCGGCTACTCTGCTCTGCCCCTACTCCAATTAGGGTGGTGTGTGTACCATGCCGGCAGGCTCCTGGGCCTGATCCGCCGGTCTGTCACAGGCCTGCCTACCTTGGAGGCGCGGGCGGCAGATCTGCCCTGCCCCTCCTACCACGCCTGCGGACCCCTGGGCCTGATCTGCAGGTTGGTCACAGGTCTGCTCCGCCCCCACTCCAATTGGGGTCACGTGGCCACCACACCGGCAGGGCCTGATCCGGGCGTGGGAGAAGGATCTGCTCTGCCCCTACTCCAGTTGGGGTGATGTGTGTACCACACTGGCAGGCCACTGGGCCTGACCAGCCAGTCTGTGACAGGTCTGTTTACCTTGTAAGCGCGGGCAGCGGCTCTGCCCTGCCCCTCTTACCACGCCCATGTACCACTGGGTCACAGGTCTGCCCACCTTGCGGGTGCGGGTGGTGGCTCCGCTCCGCCCCCTCTCCAACTGGGGTCACGTGGTCACCACACTGGCGAGCCGCTGGGCCTGCTCCGGGCGCTGGCGGCGGCCCGGCTCCTCCCCTCTGGCTCGAGGACAAATTGAGGAGACTCGGGTGTCTATGCCTCACCCCCCCTACCAGGAGACCAACTGTTTCTGTCGCCGCTGGTATTGATGAAGTTCTCTCCTCCGCCGCTTTCTGATGACATCAGATCTCTGCCATGTTGGTATCCTATGCGAATGGCAGCATTTCGTTCCCCTTGCCGGGCAACCAAAGCATCGGGTGAGTCCTGACCGGCCCTCAGCAGGACCCGGACCGAGAAGCAGGTTCCGTGGGCTCCTAGCCCTGGGCCAGGGCAGTTCCAGGATCCGGAACTCGGCCGCTCCGTGCTCGGTGTAAGCTCCGATAAGAGTAGGCTCCAAGAAGCAGTCCCCGCGGGCTCAGTTCCGGGAGCCGGAGTTCGGCCGCTTAGTGCCTGGTGTATGCTCTGATAGGAGCAGGGTCCAAGAAGCAGCCTCCGCAGGCTCCCCAGCCCTGGGCCAGGGAGGTTCCGGGAACTCGGCCGCCCCGCGCTCCGTGTTCGCTCCGATAAGATCAGGTTCTAAGAAGCCCCCAGGCACTGAACCCTAGCAATCTGTCTGCAAGCCGCAGGCGAATGGCAGCCTGAAATTACCTGTTCTATGGCTGAATGAGCTGCTGTCAGTCGAAAACAGGGATGGTGACGTCATGGTGGCTTTCCAACATGGTGGCTGCTGGCCTCCTCTGTGGTCTGACCGGTGTGGAGAACCGAGATGGACTGCTTCCTTCCCCCGTCTCAAACCCAGAATTCAGCCCTGAGTATGGTGCTTGCACGGCTGGCAGAAACTGCAGCGCTGTATCCCTGCGTCGCTATCTCCTCGTTTCCCAGCGCGTGCTGCAGACTCTAGCCGCGGGGCGATTTGCTGAATAAGCAGTGTTACCCTCCTTGCGACAAACCTCTCGTGTTTGAGTCCCCGGAGCCGATCCTCGTGCGATGGAAATCCTTCCTCCAGGTTCCGGAGCACCCCACTATTGCTGGAAATTCCTAACAAGATAGCCTTTAGCCGTCCTGACTTGTCATACTCCCACACAGTGAAGCAGCACATGGGGGCAATGCACTCCCCTCGCCACCATCTTCCTCCCCCATCCCTATCTTGGCTATTTTTAAAAACATGTTTTAGGTCTTCAGTGATTTTCAGGCCTAATATGCTGTATAAAGCAGTGACTGTTTTTTTCCAGCTTCATGAATCTAAGATTTGCATCTTTTCTCAATTTTGATAAAGTTAAGTGGTTTTCTCTTTTAATATTTCTTTGCCAGAATTCTCTCTTCTTGCCTTATTGTGATCAAATTAGTGTTCTTATTCTACAATTTTTGTATCTTAAATTTGCTTTGACATTTTCTATTTCTTTGGCCATCTCCACTGCATTCAGCATAGTTCTATGAAAGCTATGTTTCGTTTGCTAATTCTCACTTTAGCTGTGCCTATTTATAACCCAGTTTAGTAGAATTCCCCACCATTCCATAGTTTTACTTTCCATGATTGCAATTACCTGTGGTCAATTAGTGTTCAAATTATCCAATGAAAATTTACAGAGAGAAACAACTTATAAGTTTTAAATTGCACACCACTCTGAGTGGTATGAGGAAATTTTAAGCTTCCCCATCTGGGATTTGGATCATTCCTGTGTCCAGTGTGTCTGGGCTGGATATGCTTTCCTCCCTTCAGACACCAGGCAGCCATATCAATTATAAGATTGACTGTCCAGATATCTCAGTGCTCATATTCAAGTAACCTTTATTTTTTTATTTTTATTTTTAATTTTTGAGTACCGGGAATTGTACCCAGGGTTGCTTAACCACTGAGACATGCCCACAAATTTTATTTAGAGACAGGGTTCCACTGAGTTGCAAGTGTCTCACTAAGTTTCTGAGGCTGATTTTGAACTCACCATCTTTCTACATCAGCCTACCAAGTCTCTGGTATTATGGGCCTGCCCAACAGCACCCAGCTAAGTAACCTTTATTTTACTTAATAGTAGTTCCACAGCTGAAGAGGAGTGATAATATCAACTTAGGACAACAAAGAGAAGTCATAAAATGTTTCTTCTGAGTGAAAAGGTGAAAATTTTGGACTTGATAGTGAATAAAAAAAAATTGTGTGTTGAGTTTCTTAAGATCTATGGTAAAAATGATTCTTCTACCTGTGAAGATGTTAAGAAGGAAAAAAGAAATTTTGGCTAGTTTTGCTGTCACATAGTCAACTGCAGAATTTATGGTCACAGTGCAAGATGCCCCTCATTTCATCTCATCACAAAAGCATTTCATCATCTTACATAATCACAAGAAGAAGAGAGAATAGAGTTCAAAAGATGACTTTGAAACAGAGAACGACCATATTCAGGTAACTTTTAATACAATGTATTATTATAATTTTTATTTTATTATTAGTTATTGTCAACCTCGTATGGTGCCTGAGTCATAAATTAAGCTTTATCATAGGAGATCTCCTATGATAAAGCTTAATTTATCTATCTATCTATCTATCTACATACATACAATGTGTGTGTGTGTGAGTGTGTGTGTGTGTGTGTGTGTGTATGGGAAAAAAGCAGTGCAGATACTGTTTGACTTAAGATGGAATTATGCATGTGAAAAACCATCTAAAGTTGAAAATAAAAGTCAAATATACGTTTAATATCCAAATAAATCCATTATAAACTTGAAAAATCATAAGTAAAGCCATTGTAAGTGGAAGATCATCTATATATGGTGTTTAGTACTATCCATGAATTCAGGCATTTATTGAAGTTTTTGGAACATATTCCCTGTGGATGAGGTGAAGTTATGATAATTGTTACATGTCTCATTTTTAGAAATTCTTTTTGATTCTGTTACAAATATGTTTGGTCAATTTTGATCATCTATCTTTTCTTCATTGTGCTATCAATACTCTATTTCATTTTTTCAAATATATTGAACATATTTCTATTATAAATGGCACCAGATAAATTCAATGTCTGCTTTCTCTGTGATTTTCATTCTTCAGTTTGTAATTTCTGCTAATTCTCATTCATGACAGGTTGTGTAATTTTTTAAAATTGTAATCTCCTGTGCCTTGAAAATTTGTCTGAGGAATGATTTGAGATCTAATTTTCAAGAATGTCTTCAGGAGAGGATTATTATTTTCTCCTGGCAGAGGTTTGGAGAAATAGCTAATGCATAACCATTATAGACTTCAGAATGCATTTGAAGTTGTTAGGTGACATAAGTACTGAGAACTACAAATTCAATCTTTTGTGAGTAGGCAGATGTGAAAAGTAAGACTCAATAAAGACTTATTATCCTTGTTCATTCCACCCAGAGCCCAAACCAACAAAGACATATATCCTTTTGTGGGCTGATGGTGGCTTTACTATCTTTGTTTTATTTTATTGTTGTTAATGACTAGTCAGGAAAACAATAAAGAATCCGTTATAAAAAAATGCTGTTCAAATCTTTAAACTATAAATTTTTTGATAGCTAGCCTAACTGCAGGTTTCTGTAACATAATGAATTTCCTATATGAATTTATAATCATAAGACAAAAATATCCAAAATCTTTGCAGCATGTTTATATTCAAGTTGAATATTTTCTTAGTATGATTTCACACATATTTTAAAAGAAACACTGTGAATTTGGACATATGAGGATCCTGGTTCCTATGCGAAAAAAATAAATGGTCACCTATTTTTTTAGGTTTAATAAAAAAACTGAAACAAGTGATATTTAACTTTCTACCACATAGATTATTTTACTTTTGAACTATTTGCTGGAAGGTATTTTAATAAGAGTCACAGAAGTAACAAATAACTTATGCTACAGAGGTTGTTTAAAGAACATAATATTTGTCTGTAGCTCTAGCAGGCAAACTTACTTATTAGGAAAAATAAAAAATTACTCAATGAGATTTCCAATTGAATATATACAATATTTCAACCATATGTTTTAATGTATATAAAATATATTTTCCTAATTCATTCGCATATAATACAAACTCATTGCATCACTACAGGATTTTTTAAAGCTTCTTCCTTTTTTATTTTTAGTTGTAAATGTACACAATACCTTTTTTTAAAATTTATTTATGTGGTGCTGAGAATCAAACTACTGCCACATGTATGCAAGGCAAGGGCTCTACCGCGGAGCCACAATCCCAGCCAGCTTATGGGATATTTTGTACATGAAAAAGTTAGAGAGTTAACTGCCAGTATAAATGTATACGTAATATAAACTATAGGTGAATTTCCAATGATAAGTATGTTAACTTCAAAAGAAGTGGCATAATACATTGGTAAAAGCAATATTATCTAGTGGTTCTTAATAAATATTTTTAGTTCTTCCTGAGAGAATAATCATATATAAATTGGTCCTATTTTTTTATGTTCATGATCCATATTTTAAAAGCCAATCAAAATTTTATTACTTTTTAAACTGCATTATTTATAGTTATAGTTTTCTTACTTTTTACTTATTCACTTATTTTAAAGTAAAAAAAATGATAATTGTATATATTTATGGAATACAATATTATGTTTTGAACTTTTGGGGGCAGTACTGGATATCAAACCTAGGATTTTGGATATGCAAGGAAAGCACTTTGTCACATAGCTATGTAAATTCTCAACTTGATGCTTTGATCTATGTAGTCATTATAGAAAAAAAAATCAATCAAGCTAATTACATCCATTGCCTCAACAACATAATTGTAACTTTTCTTTGATTGTTTTATACTATTTAATTTTCTTGAAGGGCAAGTATTTTTTTTTCTTTTAACCTTGTTCTTTTCAAGACAGTAATAGGGAGATTTCAATTATTTAAGATATTTTAATATAATGTTGTCTAAGTCTTTTAAACGTATCATTCCAAACCAAATTTTATCAGTAAGAAAAACAAGGTAATGGTTGGAATGAATGATTTGTAAACATAGAACTCAAAGTTGTAGACTAGACACTTTTAAAACATGATAATTGTTTTAATCTTTTATTTTATTTATTTACTTATTTTTCATTTCCCCCCCTTTTTCGTGGTCCTGGGATTGAACTCAGAGCCTCAGGCATACTAGGCAAGTGTTCTATTGTAGAACTACATTCCTGGTCCCTCATTATTCTAATTCATTAAACCTGAGACATACTTGGTTACAATTAATATTCTGGGTGTAAATTAAAGCATAATTGAAACTGAATTATACCATGTCTGAGATCTGAAATGTTTAGTCTTTTTAACTTGAAGTTTTTTATAAATCAACTGAAACAAAAACAGAAATGAGAGAACACTTTGGGTAATCTTTCCTTTAAATTGTTTTGCCAAGGAAATCTCCTGGTATATAAAGGATTCTATCTCATCATCTTCTTCCTGGAATATGGTTTCATGAAGTTCAAGTGAAAGCTAGAGCTTGAGAGTCACTCTTCTATTAAAGGCCCCATAGGAACAAGTCTGCTAAGGCATTGGGACCTGGATCTGTCCCTTTCCCTGCACTGTGCCAACCTTCCCTAGCTGGCAGAATTCAAGGCCAAGACCAAGCTGTCCTGGATTTAAAACAACACTTGTTTTAATTCAGTTCAACACCTTTAAATGTCGGGCAACAAAAACATCATCCTAGTGTTGCTATGTACCCCTCTGTCCTCCCTTCTCTTAAATGCCTTCTTCTTCTTCTCCTTCTTCTTCTCCATGCTAGTGTTATGGATTGAATTGTATGTCCCCTCCACAATTCTTATGTACCAACTCCACATTTTGGTACATAATCTCTAATGTGATGATATTATTATGTAGGGTCTTTGGGATGTGATAAGTAATCTTATAAAAGAGACCACAAAGAGCTTTCTTGGCCCTTCCAATGTTAGAGTACAGTAAGACCATCATCAATAAAACAGTAAGTGGGCCAGACACCAAACCTTCATATTTGGATGCTGGACTTCTCAGCCTTCACAATCTTGAGAAATAAATGTTTTAGTTATAAGCCACTTCATCTATGGCATTTTGTTACAGCAGCATAACCTGGCTGAGACAATGAGAACAAAATATTAAAAATCTCTTCTTGATTCTTTCTGTATTCCAATTTTGTCTGTGCGTGCCCTTTATCTTTGCACTTAAAGGAAGTGAATATATTAAGTTTTATTTGATAAAAAATATGCTTAGTAATCCTTTCGTGGTAGTTATGAAACATACTTAAAATGATATATATATATATATATATTTCAGAAAACACCATTTTGTCATTTTTCTCAATTACATGTTTCCATGAGTTTTACACAAAAAAATAATAAAAAAAAATCTTGCCAATTTTATATGTTTCTAATTAGCATGTACATTTTCCTTTGAAATTAATTTTGTTCACAAGTAGTGTGAAACTACAAAGTCCTATTAGAATACAATATATTTAAAACACAAATTAAATCAGCTTATGCTTTCTGATAGGAGGCCTTCAGAGTCTCAGAATATCTTTCAATGTACCCGATTTGACTAATTTCAGTATATTTATTTGAAACAAGCTCGTAACTGCTTCAAATTGTGAATTGATTAAAGAATTTCTCTTCATCCCTACAGAGAAAAATATGACTTATTGTTATAGTTACCTCTTTTCTCCCAGATTTGATAATTTTACTGAAGAATTCCTAGTAAAACTAAAACAAGTTTGGACTGATTGAATGTTTTAATATCAAATCTGCTTAATGTTGGAGGAAAAAAATATATTTTTTCCTTCTGAACATATTGGTTGAGAGTTCAAAATAGATGTTTAAAATAGTTTGATAATGATCATTCTGATCCTGTATACATCTCATATTAGAAAATCATTAAACTCTATCTTTGGGAGTTGTGGAAAAAAAATGATTGAAATCCTCAGTCAATACAGTCTTAGAGAGAAACGATTTGAACTTTTAGTCAATAGAGACAACTTCTTTCTCCCTTGAGTGTGAGAAATGAATACAAACTCAAAATCTTCAATTATGTTGGATATAGGAAGTTCATTTATATGAACTTGAAGTGGAGTCCCAGTACATTTTTGTTAAGAAATTCTGAATAGATTGAGGGCCAATTTTGAGAGTTCAGGGAAATGTAAAATTGTAAACATAAAGTGTTCATTTCCTGTTTCACAAGATGCAGTGGGCTATGGTTTGCCAATGTTTTCCTACTAAATATAATTTAGGTAATGGTTTTTCCTTCAAGTTTTTCCTGCTTTTTCTTTTCATTTTCTCCCTGATTTCTGTTATAAATGCCCTTGTAGTACACTGGTCAATCCCTAAACCAATGCCACATGTTTAATTTTACTGTCCTGTATCTTTTTTCCAATTTAGTGACAAAGGTCCATAAAAATCTTAGTAACATAAAATACAGGCATTTATTTTGTACCAAAATCAGTGGGCCTGCAGGTGTGATTCTGCTTCAGGTTGCCATGTCAAGTTGGCATTGCTTCACACCACAGGATGTGCGCTGTTTATTTTCACTCTGTGCTACCCAGTGAGGCATTGGCAACTATTATGAGAAGATCTTCTTCCTCATGTGCAGAGGAAGCTCAAAAGGTGGTACCAGGGTTCAAGCCCAGCCACACTTAACCACTAAGCCACATACCCAGTCTATTTTTTAAAAAATATTTTACTTAGAGATAGGGTCTATTTAATCTGCTTAGGTCCTCGCTAAGTTGCTGAGGCTGGTTTTGAATTTGAGATCATCGTGCCTCAGCCTCCCAAGCAACTGGGATTACAAGCATGTGCCATCACAACCAGCACTCTCCCTATCTTCTAACATGCGGTCTTCCCAGGCAAGCAATATTTACTGAACCCACATCAGAAATATATGGGAATGTATATGCATTTCCTGGAGTAG
This sequence comes from Marmota monax, assembly GCF_021218885.2. Classification (NCBI taxonomy): domain Eukaryota; kingdom Metazoa; phylum Chordata; class Mammalia; order Rodentia; family Sciuridae; genus Marmota; species Marmota monax. The sequence continues at coordinate 25,211,571 of NW_026692781.1, forward strand.
TGGGAAAAAGGAGGATATTTTTAAACAGTTATCTGATATACTTACACATGTTTAAGAATTTTTTCATTATGATTTGTTAATTTTGGAAATGGGTCAAGATATAATTTGTATTAAGAATTACTTATTTATAAATTAATGTCAAAATTAAAGAAACCATTTTACTTGCTATGCTCAAAGCATATGTCTATAGCCATATGTATGGCTATAATGTATATATGATATATCACTTGTATTACATATGTTCTTCTAGCTAGATATTGATATAGATATATATTATTCTACCTAGGATGGTTCACTTTATTTCTGAGAGTGAAGAAATATTACTATTACTATTCTTTTAATTAAGTTAAAATTATTCATTCTGAGGCATACATTACAGTGAAAATAGATTTCAGGGGAAAAATCTCACAAATCTGTTCACAGACAGAGAGACTTATGTTAGCTGATTTGTGATTATTAATGATGTAACTGGTATAATCAATATGAAAATGAATTCTGTATTTGTATTCCAAATGAGATCACAATGTAAGATTGCCTCCCCCTTTACTTTTAAACACTAATTCAAATTATTCCAGCTTATCATTCATCTCTCGGCTGAGAAATTCCATTCATATAATCATATAATAAATTTAAAATTATTATAAAATAATAATTTTATTATTAAAATTATAGACCTTAAATATAGGTCTTAAAATTATAGGTCTTAAAATTATAGACCTTAGAAACCTACAGAAATTGCAATCAGTCCCTTGAAAAAGTCATCACTTGACTATGGAACAATTATATATCATTCATGTGAAAACAAAAACCTGCATATACTGTTAAAAATATAATGAAACTAATATTCACTAAGTATAAATGTAGAAATATTTGACTGTATATAAACCGTTTCTTCAAATAATATTTTAACAGATTGTAATTAAAGAATCAAACAACATAGAAATTTTTATGGATGATTGCTGAATGATTTTCCACAACATTTCAGAGAAAGTGATGATGGATAGGCTGTGTAACCAACATGTCTTAGCCGACAAGAGAAAACTGATGCTTAAGCCTAAAGAAAAAGAAAGGAAAATGTCCTAGAATGCAGAATCTCCCAAAAGCTCACTACTTAGAAAGAAATCTTGAAATGTCAGGGCTAGAGAGGGACCACAACATTAAGATTGGTTCAAAATTATTTTGAAAGTTCAGAACTTTATTCACCGTGTTCCATGACACTCAGAAAACAAAATGAAAAACTGTAATAAAAAAGTCAACAATACCAGTAATAACATTAAACATGAATGGATAATAAATAAGATCCATGTCAGAGGACATAGATCCATGTTCGAATGTATGACCTGCATGTATGAGATCCTGGGTTCAATCCTCAGCACCTAAAAAATGAAAAACAAACAAAACTTCAAAAACAAAACAACCCTGCAAGATCCAATTACAAGTTGGGTGCAAAAGACACATTTTAGAATAAGAAAAAGAATTGATGGAAAAAATATTTATAATGAAAATAGCAAACATGAGTAAGCTGGAGTAGCTATAATAATATCAGACAGAATGTATTTCAAAGTAAAATTGTTATTATAAAAAGATATAACTTCAATAATAATGAAAGGGTCAATCCATCAAAAAGAATATATTATAAAACTATCTGCACCTAATGACACAGCAACAAAACATAAAAGTAAAAACAATTGTGAATAAAGGGAGAGGTATACAATTCAACAGGATGAGTTGATGAGTATGTTCTAAAATTAACTGTGGAAAGGGTTGCACATCTTCGTGAATACTCTAAAAACTACTACATTAAAAACATTGAACAAATATGCTTTGAAATGCTCAAAGAATTAACTCCAAAAAACTGTTATTTAGTAAAAAATCTTTACTGAGAAAGACACAATGAAATATTGTACCATGATAGATGGTCAGTATTTTTTGTTGTTTCATCATTTTTTATGTGTCTGAATCCTTGTTACTTTGAGCATACAGATTTAAAATTATTTAAAATTACTTCTTATGGGTAAGTGAACATTTTATACGTATAATATGATCTTCATCTTTCATGGTGTTTTTTAAAATTATGAGGTCTATATTACATTTAGACCAGCTTCCCTTTTTGTTCCACAGCAAAATAAAAAAAGCAACAATAAACATTTTTATATACACATTATTTTTTAACAATGAGTAAGCATAGCAGATTAATTCCTTAAGGAGCAATTACTACTAAAATGATATGTAGGATTTGTATTTGACAACAGCAATGTGTATGTACTACAAAGTGGCTGCTGCAATCAGATTGTTCTGCAAAGTCATCTTAAAATCTATTTTTAACTAGATTTCCTGTCACTCAGTCAAGAGGGGAAGGAGAGAATAAACCCCAACTCAGCTTATTGGAAAATTTGTATAAATGTTGACCAGCCTCTTTTCAACTCTTGAAAACCTGATGTGGAAGGAGGTAATTCTGGGGAAGACAACTTGTTGATCTCTGCCAAGGACAGGATGACACTGTAGATATGTATTTATTTATTAACTGGTTTATTTTAATATAATTATGCAAACATGAAATATATCTTGTTCTAGTTAGGGCCCCATTCTTGTGGCCATATATGATGGTGGAATTCACTGTGATGTTTTCATAAATGTACACAGAAAAATTATATCAGATTAATTCCACTGTCTTTCCTTGTCTGATCCCCCCTCTATTCCCTCCATTTTCCACTGTCTAGTTTAGTGAACATCTATTCTTCCTCTCCCCGCCACCCCTTATTGTAGGTTAGCTTCCACATATGGAAGAGAATATTTTACCCTTGGCTTTCTGTGACTGGCTTATTTCACTTAGCATAATAGTCTCCAGATCCATTCATTTACTAGCATATGCCATAAACTCATTCTTCTTTATGGCTGAGTAATCTTCCATTTATGTATATATACTACATTTCCTTTATTCATTAATTTATAGAAGAGGACTTAGGTTGGTTCTATAGCTTAGCTATTGTGAATTGAGCTGCTATAACATTGATGTGGCTTCATCACTGCAATATTCTTGTTTTATGTCCTTTGGATATATACTGATGAGTGGGAAAACTGGTTCAAATGCTTGTTCCATTTCTAATTTTTTTTTTTTTTTGAGGAATCTCCATACTGCTTTCCAGAGTGGTTGCACCAATGTGTAGCACCACCAGTAAAGTATGAGTGAACATTTTCTCCACATCCTCACCAATTTTTATTGTTACTTCTTGATAATTGCCATTCTGACTGGAATGAGATGAACTATCAATGTAGTTTTAATTTGCCTTTCTCTAATATCCAGAGATGTTGAGCACATTTTCATATATTTATGGACTATTCAGATTTCGTCTATGAAAAAAAAGTATTTCTTCAGTTTCTTTGGCCATTTATTGATTATTTGTTCATTTGTTTTTTGTATTAAATTTTTGAATTCTTGATATATCCTGGAAGTTAATACCTCTCTGAGGAGCAAGTGACAAAGGTTTTCCCCCCATTTCATAGGTTCTCTTTTCACATTATTGATTGTTTCCTTTGCTGTGAAGAAGCATGATGTGTGATGACACCCTATTTGGCTCAAAATTTGAGGAGTATTTCTATCCTAGATCCTCCTGAATCTAAATTACATTAGGTAGGGATTTTGCCTGTTATTTTTGTTACTTTATATAAGTTACATATAAAAAATTAGGCATGAAATCACAATCAAATAATGCATATTAAGAAAACAAATTCATTTCAAACTTCACAAAACAGGAGATTATTAACCTCTAAGCTTTTGAAATAGTTTGAATAACTAAAAATGCTTGTGAGATGCCATTTGAAACACAGATTCAGAACAGAAACGTCTACATGTTCACCAATGAAACTACTTCTGCACCTAATTAAATCTCAAATACTGACATGGAGATAGATTTTCACCTTTCCCACAATAAATTACATTATAATATCACTCTGTGAAGACATTGTTTAGTACCTCCATCAAATATCTGTTACTATCTTATTACTTTGTTTTGAAGCCTAATCTTCAATCTACTCCATCCAGGAACTGGAAGGTTTCAGTTAGTTACTTCTGAAATGTGACTATAAATGAAGTATAAAAAAAGTCACTTAAAAGAAAACTTTCATGAAATATAGAGTCTTAAATCTGAAATAAATATTACCTCAGAGAAAAATATAAAATATAAATAAAAAATATAAAAATAATATATTTTCATATTTTATAAAATATATAAAAATATTTATATTTTTATATTTTTTATAAAAATATATAAAAATATAAATAATGGCAAAGAGAAAAATTTCAAAACAACTAGAGCTATCATCAATATCCCCCAGGAGATAGAAGAAGGTGTATTTGGATTATGACAACAAAAAAATAACACTCCAATGGTCTGGGGCTCAGTGGTAGAGCAGTTGCCTAGCACATGTGAGGCACCTGGCTTGATCCTCAGTACCACATACAAGTAAACAAACAAACAAATAAATAAACAAACAAATAAAATATTTTTAAAAATAACACTTCAATATAACTATTCTCTTGGAAATTTAAAACATGACAGCATAATTAAAGTGTCTTTACCAGGTTCAATGATAAACGTCAGAAAACTCTTAAAAAATAGAAGGTTAAAAGTTAGCAAAAACATGAAAAATAAAGGATTTAAAGTTAGGTTCTAGAGATGATAAATTGCTTATATGAGAGAATAGATAATACTCATTAAAAAAGTAAAATATTATTAAAAATGAAAGCAACTACAACATACCGTATATAATGTAAGTGATAAATTTTAAAAGACACAGAAAGGTATATCATGAAATTTTAGATACTAAAAATAAAGATACAAAAGTCTTCTAGAAGAGAAATAAATAGAGATATACAGATGATTAAAGATACCAATGGCCCTAGTATCTCCACAGTTAAACCGGGATTTAGAAAAATAAAAAATCCATCACAAATTTTGAAATACATCCTTTTCAACTTAGTATTCTTACTGATCATTCAGGGAAAGAGAAGATGAAATTTTTGAAAATTCATGGTTACCACCCATCTTTTAACATATCCAATGGAGCTGGATAATTATTTCTTAGTGTCTGGGGATAAATCAGTCTTGGACACTTAGAAATAATTTAAAATGACTGTGATGGCACACTGTATGTGTCACATTGACTAGGCAGTGTTTGTCTTTGTGTGTTATGTATGTTATCAACATACAATGATGGCACATCAAAAAGACTAAATAAAAGCAGATATAATTTCCCCACCCTACATAACTTGTATATATTTCATAGTCACTATTAGGTAACCAATAATTATTTAAGTAACTGTAGCAGTATATAACTTTGTGGGTAAGTTAAGGAAGGTTAATTTAAAAAAAAGTATTTTCACAGTTTGGATACTTCAGAAACAGTTGAATGGATAAAAAAGCTTGGTATATATGCACAATAGAGTTTTATTCATCCATAAAGAGGAATGAAATTATGTCATTTGCAGAAATATGGGTGGAACTAGAGAACAATCGTGTTAAATGAACTAAGCTAGACTCAGAAAGTACAGGATTATATATGATTTTTTTTTTCTCATTTATGGAAGCTAGAAAGAAAACAGGAAAAGGAGATCTCATGAAAAGAGAAGGCAGGCCAGTGGGTAGAGGAAGGATACTAGGGAGGAGAGAAGAGAAAGTAGAGGTACTGAGGAATGAAATTGACCAAATTATGTTATGTGCATGTTATGGAAATGTTATGATGATTCCCGCATTATGTATAATTATAATGCATCAATAAAAAAAAAGGATGAAAAGCAAGATAGTGTTATCAGTAGTAATATGTGAAAGGAAGGGTAAGTGAGAATGGAAGACAGATGTTTCTGGTTTGTGAAAGTACATTCAAACTTAGTATTAACCAGTATGAAACACAGAGTGATTCCATACAAGTTAAAAATGTCATTGAAGAAATAATAAAAAATTCTCAAAAAATGTGCTGATAATTAATAAAAGCATGCATTCAATAAAGTAGCAAATCAAAATGACAAAATGCAAAATTTCAAACTTATTGATACATACTGAGAACAAAAAAATACTATTTTAGGATTAATAACTAAATCAGAAGTAATTTCAGGTACAGAAGATAAGTTGTTACTGACTTAATAATAGAAATACTGATAAAAATGATTCCAGAATAAAACAAAAAAATTGGGAAAATCTAAGAACAGAGATAAAGACAATAAATGAGAAGGAAATTGGTCATGGTACTTAGAATATATAAAGGAACAATATTATATTTAATTACATAAAAATATGTCAAAATAAAATATTTGTAGGAACATCCACCTTATTCTCAGACTTTTCAAATTCTCAATATCAGGAGAGGATTAAGCAACAGTATCCTGAGGCAAGTATATATTCTGACCTAAAAATATTTCACCCAACCAAGATTCCTATTTGATATTAAGGAAGATAGCAGAACTTCTTAAACAGGGAGGAGCTCCAGAAATCAAATATTCATGTATCCTTCTAAAAAAAGCTACATTTAAACAAAACCCAGGTATTCCAAAAGCAAATCAAAATAGAGTATTTTAAAATAAAATAAGATAGGGCAGCGGGATTTATTGTTGTCATTCAATCTAATTAAGGAGAAATGATTACTAAGCCATTATACATTGCAAATGAACACTTTGGAATAAAAAAATTCTAAACAAAATGATTATAAAGTTTTAAATGTTATGATTCACAAGCAATTGAAGGGTTTTGTTCTACTCTTTATCCAACTTTTCCCAATGATAATATCATACAAAATCATGACACATTACTAAAACCATGTAATTGACAGTGGAATAATACTATTAAATACAGATCACTATAGTTTGAATGGCTGTGTCCCCTCCATCACTGATGTTGAAACTCAATCCCCAATACAACAGCATGAACGAATAGGCCCCTCAGAAGGTGACTAGAATATAAGAGCTTCATTCTTATGAATGGGATTAGATGCCCTCACCAAACACCAAACCCTCTGGATCCTTCATCTTGAACTTCCTAGTCTTCAAGAATCAAGAAAAATATTTTTGTTGTTTATGATTTACCCAGTCTGTAATACTTTGTCATAGAAACACAAACAAAGATGGCCCTTAATTCAGATTTCACCAGTTTACACTGTGCTTCTCTTCTGTGTCTGTGTATGTTTAATTCTAGAAAAGCTTTATCATGAGTTCAGAGCCAAGGGATCATCAACACCAAGATGCAGAACTGTTCTGTCATCAGAAAGACTCTCCCATGATATTCCTTAATAATCACATATCTTTTCACCAACCATAACTCCAGACAACCACAATTGTTTTCATTACTCCATTGCCATCAGTTTTAGGATGGTAATATAAGCAAAGTAACATATATGCCCTTTGAGCCTGTCTTCCCTTATATTCTGCAGTCCAGTATCTGTGAGACCCATCCAAGTTTGACATTAACGTTGTGCCAATAGTTCCTTTCTTTTGTAGTCAGGTAGTAGTACATCACAGAATTGTAGTGCTGCTGAAAGAAATTTGCGGTGTTTCTAGTTTTGTGCCCTTAGAAATAAAGTTGCTATAAACATTTGTGTGTAAGATATTGTGGAAAGTAAGTTTTCATAATTGAACCAAACTGAAAATAGTTCAAATTCTCGTTGTCTGAGGAACAAACAAATTGTTTTAAACCCATACAATGAATCATGACTTCATAGGAAGAACAAATCACCTTCTGACACCCCAAACTGGGATGAATTTCAAGCAGGATATTCTGTGAGAAGAGGCTGAAATTAAAAGCTACAGTGTATGAATTTTACTTCATATGGAGAACATATTTTAAAGGAGAGATTTAGATTAGTGACATCTCTATCATTTATTGATAAGATCCTCATATAGTTTTGAGGTATGATCCATCAACAGGAAATATTAGGTCAGGGTTCTTAATAGGAGTCTCTCTGATAAATTTGAGTGAGATATTGAAAGTTTCTTAATTGAAATAAGTTGATCACAATGTTCTCTTTTTCTAGTAGGGACAAAATACTGGCAGGATTCCAAGTCTCACTATGATAAATATTAATATAAAAGGGAGAAAGATGCAGGATCCTCTAAGAGGGCAATAGGTTAACTGAGAAGTGAGGAGCATTCTCAATTACTGGTGATGTTTCTACTGCATAAGAAAGTGAAAGGTCAAGTGTGTAGGACAGAACTGGCTCAGCAGAAACAGAGTTTTGTTTGGAGACCTCTGTATACCAATCCAAAAAATGCTGCCCATTTGATCTGATAAATTATTCTCTTTCTTTTATCAATATCTTCTAAAATGAATAATTTTGTTTAAATCAAATGTACCCATACTTGCTTCAAAGACTCAAATCATCCTTGGTGGATTTATGACACTTAGAAAGAAAGGCCCAAGAATTTGGATTTAAATAGAGCCTATAATTGCAGGTAATTTTTTTTTCCTGGAAGTTGAAAGGTGTTAGACTGAGACCTCTCCATGAGACCTGGACATGGTAAATGATATATTTTGGGCCCTCAACAGAGAATGGTTCTCCTCTGAGTGCCAGCACAACAATCTCTATTTCCATGACAGGTGGAAGATCAGAGAGGATGCTCTCTGTATATGAAAGGTGAGATCTCAGGACAAAATGTAGATGAAGGAGAACTTCAACCAGTCATACCGTGTCTTACAGAAGTTTGTCCAAGTACATGCCAGTGCAAACTCAGTCAATCTGTGTGACTGGCTTAAACAAGAGACTTATGCTTGCATTCTCCCCTTTGATTTTCCTTCTAGTGGCAGACACATTTTTAGACAACACAAGATATATCAAATATGATGTTGAGAAATGGCCTGATTCCATCAAATATGCCAAACAAGTGAAAATATATAACAAAACTCAACAAAACTGAGAATAAACAGCCAAGGAATTCAATGCAAAGAGTGTAGAGTTAAGACCCAGTGCTGACTTACATCAGGAGGGACTCAGCAAACCTCTAACAGGAAGACACAGGAGCCTTGGTGGGAAGAATTCCTGAGTGAAGGCTGAGGTCTACTGACCTGTATCTCCATGGGACCAAGAATAAAGCTCTGGGAGTAACTGAAGAGTACCCAAACAAACAAACAAAACAAAGGCTATTTATTCATATTTTGCTATAGAAAGGAAGTCAGCAGTCACAACTTGCTTATTAGGGCAGAGGCTCAAAGGCAGATAGGGGGATAGAAAGCTTTAGAGCTTTTCTGTAGAACAAGGGGAAAGCTATAAGACACTCCCTGATTGGAGGTTTCAGGAATGCAGAAGCTGGTAGTGGGTTAATTTGAAATGGACATCTTATGCAAACATATTTGGCTTTCTCTGGCTAGCACTAAATAAAAGCAGAGGGGAAATTAGGGAGGCGGCTAGTTACTGATCAAATCCTGACTGTTCTTGCCAATTACTAAAGAATTTGTAGTTTGCCTTTCTGCACTGGTCTACGGATTATGGGTTTGAATTCTATTTTTAAATATGGTTTGGCTATTGTCCTTTATGTCTTTTAAGCACTTGCCAAGGACTACAGATTGGGGAAGAATGATTAGCTACAAAGTAGCAGGAAGAAATTTTCTATATTTTGATTATAGTGGTGGTTAACACATTATATGCTTACTAAAATAATATAATACCATTCCTAAAAAGCATGAATTATATTTTATATAAATCAAAGCTCAATAAACCCAACTTAGCCTTATGATTTTCTGCAAAATAATTGAACTTTTTATATGTGTATTGAACTACATAAGTTTCAATTAGTGCAAGTAAAATGGAGGAGTTAAGAGTGAATATGATATACCATGGAATCAGTGCTGCTCAAAGAGCACAGTGAATCTGAGGAAGGGCCTAGTAGATGGTGAAAAAAATGGTGAAGGAGAAAACTTCAGTTAGAAAGAAGAAGATTCATCAGTGAAGCCAGTTGAGCCACTGAGCTGGAAGGATGGCCAGTGATGATTAGGTGGATGTTTAAAAATATGATGCTGTAGATGGTCCAGCTTCTCCAACAACACATTCTAGGTTTGGCTGTAGAATCATCTTTTTAAAACTAATTGACAATAATAAGTCCAAGCAACCAATCAGCCTTGGTAAAGATTGAACATGAGTATGATAGAGCAATGTGATGACATGTCAGTTTCATAGGTCTGAAGGAAACATATACGTTTGCTGAATTTTTTTAGTCTTTGTTTTAAATATTTTCTATTCTTATATCTTTCTTAGTGCATTGTAGTTAGTCATAATATGAGGTTCATTTTTACATATTCATAGATTCATATAACATAATTGGCTTCTTTTTAATCCCAAATACTTTCTTTCTCTCCCTTCCCCTCTCCCCCTGATTCCCTTCCTCTACTCTACTGAACTCCCTTCCATTTATTTGTTATTTTTAAACTTGATACATTATAGTTATAAAAGTGGAATTTCTTGTGATCCCTTCACGCATGGGAATAGTATAATTTGATTGATTTCATTTTGCAGGTTCTCCCCTTTCCCATCACTCCTCTTTCATCCTGGATCTCCCTCCTCTGCTCAACTGTTTTTATTTGCATTTTCATGAATCCTTTTTGTTTTTCAATTGCTTATCTCTCTCTATCTTCCACATATAAAACATTCAGCTTTTAGTTTCTGAGTCTTGTTTATTTCACTTAGCCTGCTATTCTCCAGTTCCATCCATTTACCAGCAAATGACATAATTTCACTCTTCTTTATGGTTGAGTAAAACTCTGTTGTGTACATAGACCACATTTCATTTATCAATTCATCTATTGATGAATACCTAGGCTGGTTTCATTGACTATTGAGAATTGTGCAACTATAAATATTGGTGTGCATGTATCACGATAGTATGCTAATTTTAGCTCTTAACGATAAATACCAACAAGTGAGATAGCTGAGTCATTAGTGGTTCCAATATTAGTCTTGTAAAAGGTTTTAATAAGTAAGAGAAAGCATTCTCAAGACTGGTAATGAACAGGAATGGGAAGTGTAAGAGGGCAATGGGTCAGATTGCATACAATATAGATTGCACATAATCTATAATTTTATTTTACTTTTAAAAGTTAATGAGCTTGGGCTGGGGATGTGGCTCAAGCGGTAGCACACTCACCTGGCATGCACGAGGCGCTGGGTTCGAACCTCAGCATCACATAAAAATAAAATAAAGATGTTGTGTCCCCTGAAAAAACTAATAAACAAATATTTAAAAATTCTCTCTCTCTCTGTCTCTCTCTCTTTAAAAAAAAGTTAATGAGCTAGAACTTTGGAATTGAAGTTTCTTGACTAATGTGCAGGAAACAAAATCAACTCCCTGCTCTATCCTACCATATCAAGAGTGCTTGAGAGATCAGGAGCATCCCTTAAAGAAGGTTGTGTCAAGTATGTAGTGTCCTTAGGTGACAGTTGAATTTTGACTGTGTCAACAAGTATGAGGGGCAGAGGTGGAAGGTGTGTGGAATCTATGGAGAGTACAGGCTGGCTCCTTGAGCCATAGCTGTGTCTCCCCATGTCCTGTGCTGGTTCCATTGTTCCTCACCACACTGTGCTTTCTGCTGATCTAGAATTTGTACTTATCTTTGGTCTTCTCTGGCTGTCTCTGTCTTTACCAGCTCGTCTTAATCTAATATGCTCAACTCATCTTCTTTCCTGTCACCACAGACACAGATCTGATCCTTTAATGAGGAATAAGGACAAAAAGCAGACAGGAAGGGAGTAGTGAGGAAAGTATGAAGCAGTGTTTTCCCCACAGTTTAGGTTGCCAGTATGTTTCCCCTTTTCTTCTGAATGTCTTTCATTCTGTGCTTTCTGGAATAGGCAGTGGGACTATTGTTACATTCCTTCCTTAAGCCATTCATGAGTCTTAGTTGTGTTGTTTGTTATGTAACATGTGCCAAAATCTACAAGTAAGACACTAGAAAATGTTTAAACATGTTGTTTAAACATTTATTACTATTCTAAAATGCAGATCAATGTTAATGTGCGAGTTGTACATTTTTTTTTCTAATAAAATAACAAATTTAACTGGAAGAAATGTTTTTCTGTTTTTAAATATATTTTAGAGATTTAACTTCTGTCAAATAATTGAACTTCTGCAATATTATTTGTATCCTCTTTCCTTTCCAACAAATTCCAGAGTCTTAATTTAAAAATAAAGTTTGAATAGGTAAAATAAAATAAGGATTTAAAAATATGTACAAAAGTTATATATCTGGTAGCTTAGATGACTAGGGATATTCTAGCAATTTGAGGTGTACTCGTTGTATGTGTGTGACCTTTACAGTGTTACAGTAATACTTGCAACATTGCAGTAGCTTATTAGTACACTAATAAGCACAGAAGCAGAAATCCTCTGATATGGATGAATGTGTATATTTTTAATATTCAGGGTATTAGGGGAGCTTTTATACTAGGCTCTGGAAACACAACTTTCTGTATCTTAAATTAATTATACTTCTAAGAAAGTAATCATAGTTTTTAAGAAAGAAAGCTTCCTTTAACTCAACCCAGATAGTCAGAGAGCCTGGTAAACAAATCAGTATTGCAGTTTTAGACACTTTATCACTTTCTGTGGGTCTGGCCCCGAATTTATTTTCACCACAAGTATTGTTATAATGCAACAATATTACGTAGTTTTAATAATATTGTTACACAAAAAGAAAGAAGAAAGCAAAAAATAAAATAAAGAAAAGAAGAAAGGAGGAATAAAGGAAGGAAGGAAGGAAGACAGACAGTGTTGTATAAATAAGATATATTGCCCCTTACTATCATTTCCATTCTTAATCTTTTCTGTAATTGACTTCATGGGATAACATGAAAATGAGTGATGACTAGTCAATGAAAAATATTTTAATCTACATTTAAAAGCATACGTGAAAATATAATTGATTATTGCAGGTTGATATTGCTGAAACAAAACTAAAATATTTGTCTATTGATTATTTTTTTCTTAAGAATCAAAATAAGAATAGAAGCATGAACATGAACATAAAATTAGCCTCACATGTAATCCTGAAAGAAATGTACTTGGTGCTGTCATATTTTTCATCCTGAGCCACATCTCAAATATGATGAAAAACCTTATTGAAGTGTACTTTACTGTTTACACAAAATTTAAAAACATCCAGATTATAAAAACAACAAGGTTCTAGTCAGATTTCCTTGTTGGGACCAAAAGATCTGTAAGAACAGCTTATAGAGGAGAAGTTTATGTTTTCAGATGTTCAGCTGATGGTTAGCAGATTTCATAGCTTGAGGCCTTTGTTGAAGATACCATCATGGCAAGGACATGGCCGGGAAAGCAGCCCAGGGCGTGACAACTAGGAAACAGAGAGAGAGCTCTATTCACCAGGGTAAAAAAGTAAACTCCAAGGTCATGCCCCCAGTGATCTATGTTCTTCAGCCACACCCTATTTGTCTAGGGATACGAACAAATTAATCCCTACCAGTGGATTAATCCACTTATTAGGGTAAAAGTCTCATAATCAAATCATTTTTTCCTCTGAATATTCCTGCATTGTCTCACACATGAGCTTTTGAAGGACACTTCATATCTAAACTTTAATGAACCATTTAAGATTATTCTCTTGCTCCATTTTAGTAGATGATTCTGATAGTTAAGTGGAGAAAATGTACTTGGGGTTATGGTGCTTTTGTTTTTGTTTTTGTTCTTGCCAATTATCATACTTAAAATTTTGAGGTAGTACTTTTTATTTAGAAGAAAATAGAATAATTTATTTGAAATATTTCTTCTTGTATTATTTAAATTCATATTTACTATCAACAGTAACTATGTTGATTCATTCCATTGATATTGTTAAAACAACTCTTTTTTGCAACAATAAAAACTCTTAGCTTTCAAAGATATAGTTCCTCAAACAAAACACCCAACTTTTTATGCTTTTATTAGTGCATTATAGTTGTACATAATATTTGGGTTCATTTTGAGATAATCATAAATGCATAAAATGTAATTTACTCCATTTCAGTCCCTGGTTACCCCCTTTCCCTTCTCTCCTCCATTCTCCTATTCCCTTTCTTCTTCCATTCACTCCTTTATTTACTGATTTTTGATTGATGCTATATAGATATATATATAAAGGTGGAATTTATTGTGGTATGTTTATGCATGCACACAATGCAATTTTGTCTTTCTCCATTTCCTTTCCTTTCCAATTCCTCTTCTTTCCCTTTCAATCTCCTTCTTCTCAGTCTCCACTGAGTTTTCCTCTATGGTATCTGATCTTCCCCATTACTTTGCTCCATTTTTTACATATAAGAGAAAATATTTGACCCTTGATTTTCTGAGTTTGGTTAATTTCAGTTAGCATGATGTACTCCAGTTCCATCTATCTTCCATCAAATGCCATAGTTTATTTCTTCTTTATCGTTGAGTAAACTCCATTTTCTTAATTCATAAACCTCATGATGGGCACCTGGGGTGATTCCATAGCTTGGATATCATTGAGATATGCTGGTATAAACATTGATGTGACTGAATGGCAATACTATGATGATTTTAGTTCATTTGAATAAATGTGGAGGAGTGGGACATCTTGGTTTTTGGTGGTTCCATTCCTCCTTTGTTGAGGAATCTCCATACTGCTTTCCAGATTGGTGTAACTAATTTGTATCCTCTCATAATAAGATATTTAATAAAATATTTAAGTTCTAAAAAAAATCTAGTATTGCTATTATTCAAGTGACTGAAAACTACAATTAAAGCCTAGAAGCTAATAAATTGTCTAGTTTGGGAAGCAAATTTTAAAATGTAGAATGATTTTAGAATCTATGCTTATACAATAAAAAGTGTCATGCTCATAAAAATCATGGAATGCATATATAATAAAATGGCATGTCATTATGTTAAAAATAAAATCTGTGAAACATATAGTAATTTCATTTTGAGATATAATCCCTTAATAAGCAGTCTAGTTAATTGGTTTCTAACAGCAACATCCTGTTAGTATATAACAGATGCTAAGTGTCAGCTCCTCAAAATATTGATACCTCTTTAATTGAACAAGCTTAACTATGTACAATTTCTAAATTAAATCTGGGTTTTCTCTGCTTGGATTTTTCTTCTTACACAGAAAAGCTATTATTTCTGCAAAATTCTAATAGAATGTGCTTTTTATAATCTTGTTCAAGTTACAGAATGAGGGGCTCACAAAATTAGGTGGCATATAATGTTCAAAAATTCCATAAAATAATTGGATACCAAAATATTATTTGAGGTTGGTAATTATTCTATCCATGGCCATCTCTCAATCTCTCTCTCCCTCTTTCTTGGCTGCCTCATTTCCCCACTCCACTAGTTCCAGGATTATTAATCTTCCACCAAAGAGAATTTGCTTTCAGAGGTGCTTTTCACCCTCTGGTTTTAATCCAGGACCCTCACTCTTTACCTGCCCTCTTTGTACCTTTTGCTCATCTCCATTGTAAGTTCACTCCATTATATTTTTAGTACTCAGTAAATTATGTACAAAGAGGATGATTCTTCTGCCTTTCTACTTTAATTCTCAAAAACCTATCAAGAGGAAGGAATGCATTTTCCTTTAAATCTCACGTACTCTCTCACATACTCCTCTGAGACATTCTGGACTTGGCCTCCTCTTCCTGCCTCCACCTCCTCACTTCCCTGCTCAGTCCTTGCTGTGTTGAAAATGCTAAATGCTCTGGTGACATTCTTTTTTCATGTAGAATTCGTCTATTCCTCATGTGCTCCCCAACCATACCGCACTATGAATCAGCCTCCTTATATCAGAGAAAAGATTGGGCATTTGGTTTTTTGAAATTGGCAAACTTCACTTATCATTATCTTCTCTAATTCCATCCATTTACCTTCAAATGCCATGGTTTTATTCTCTTTTATTGCTGAGTAATATTCCATTGTGAATACATGCCACATTTGTTTTTTATCCATTCATCTATTAAAGGACATCTAGGTTGGTTCCACAGTTTAGCTATTGTGAATTGTGCTGCTATAAACATTGATATGGCTGTGTCCCTGTAGTATGCTGTTTTTAAAGTCCTTTGGGTATAGAGCAAGGAGAGGGATAGCTGGGTCAAATGGTGGTTTTATTTCCAATTTTCTAAGAAATCTCCATACTGCTTTCCAGGGATGGATTCATGCTAATAAGTTTCTTCTCAGCAAAAGAAACAATCTGTGAGGTGAATAGAGAGTCTACATCTTGGCAGAAAATCTTTACCCTTCACATATCAGATAGAACACTAATCTGTAGGGTATATAAAGAACTCAAAATGCTAAGCACCAGAAAACAAATAACCCAATCAATAAATGGGCCCAGGACCTGAAGAGACACTTCTCAGAAGATGATATACAATCAATCAACAATTATATGAAATATGTTCATCATCGCTAGCAATTAGAAAAATGCAAATCAGAATTACTCTTAAGATTTCATCTCACTCCAGTCAGAATGGCAGCTATCATGAATACAAACAATAGTAAGTGTTGGCAAGGATGTGGGGAAAAAGGTACACTCAACTTCTCATTCCTAATGCCAAAATTTTTTTGAAAGGTATGTCCACTGTAACTATCATGTTGATGTCAGATCTAACTGACATACCTAAAAGATATTTTAATTACTATACTCTCAAGAAGAGGTAGGCCCAGAAGATTATTTGGTCAGTTTCACTTCTGAGTACCTCCCCTTCATCTTCTTTCCTTTCTTCCTTCTCCCTTCACTTAGTCTCATGGTCAAATTATGTTCTGTGCATGTAAAAATCTGCCACAATGGAACCCACTATTTTGTATAATTCATATGAACCAATACAATTTTTTTTTAAAAATAAAAAAAAGTGTTGGTCAAAACCACAAATTCTGGGCAGTGCCCCCTGCCAATGAGCTGCCACATCTGGCCTCCCTGAATGCTTACTGTTTTCTCAGTATGTCTCATACCTCTGTGCCTATCTTATGTTACTTCATCTGAAATATTTTTCTTATGATTCTTCCCTTGTCAAATTCAAATGTCACTTTTATTCTTTATCCTGCTTTGTTGTCATTGATATTAAATTTGGCTACCCTGAAATAAAGGAAGGGTTTTAAGGTTAGTGACAATACTGTTGTGTAACACTGAGGATCCAAAATCAGTTCCTAGAAATTAATAATCCTTCAATTAATAATTACTAAAGTAACTGAATTTGAACTAATTTTAATTAGATATATAAAAAGATTTTAAGAACAGAGAGATCATAGATCAGAACTTTTGCTTTTATTTATGTATGCTTGGGGACCCCTAATATCTCAAGAAACAGGATTAAATATAATTTAATCCTAGACATAAAATAAATTATAAAATATTCCTAATAAATCACGAGTTAATTCGTTTTCAGGCTTATATTGTACTGATTTCTAATCTTTTTTGAATTTTTTTTAGTTGTAGATGGACAAATACCTTTATTTTGTTTGTTTATTTTTATGTGGTGTCCAGGATCAAACCCAGGGCCCCACACGTGCTAGGCAAGTGCTCTACTGCTGAGCCACAGCCTCAGCCCCTAATTTCTAATCTTAATTCCATTGTAGATTCCAGATACATAACCTGGACAAAATTCACTAGAGAGTGAAAATATTTATTATAGTTTTTCTCTCAGTGGGGATAAGAGAGTACAATTTCTGCAGTCTGTTGTTCTCTTATTAATTGACCATTGTGAATAAGTGGAAACTAATTTTTTCTTTCTGTTTCAAAATCCATGCCTTCATTTGAAAACCAAAGGATCCCAGTACTTTCTGAGAATTTCAACTCATATTTAATAGATGGTTATCTATTCTGCATCTGTCTTTGTCAAGGAAGTTCACATGTAGATATTAAAAGACAACTGTGAGAAACTGGGAATTAATGTCACAAACTAGACATGGAAGTCTGGCCATTTTTTAGACATTCTTTAGAAAATTTTATGGCCAGAATAACGTACTCATAGTAATATTCTTCCAATGTTATGTTTTTCATCAGGTTGAAGGTTGCTAACAATGTATACAGGAAGCACAGTCATTTAATCCTATTTAGGAATTATATGCTACCAGCATTTATAATTATAAAATATTTTATGTCATAAAAAGGAAGAAGAAAAAAGTATCCATATATCAATTTATTGACACACTATAATTTTATGTTGCTTTTTTCCTGTTTCTCATATAATATTGATGATTTTTCTTTAAGCCCTTAATTTCTTGTTTTGTCTTTGTAATTGCCATTACACATGTAAGACAACTATCCAGATGTAAAAGGGCCTATGTCATGGGGAAAATGAAAACTAATTGACAACAGCAAGCACTGAGAATCTAACCTATTATCATTTGCAAAATACCATGACCATTCATTTGCAATAGTAGATATTTTCTTACATGATTCAAAACATTCTTAGGAAATAAGAATTTCTCTAAAATCTGAGGAACAGGTATGTAGCTATTTGACATCACAGTTGGAACTAGTACTTATATTTTTACTATTCTAGTTTGTTCTCTTCAGCAGAACTGAGCACTAACAACAAAAGTAATAATACATATTGTACAAGAGAACTTCCATAATATTTTGCTTGGAAAAATTTCCAAGGATTTCTATAATAATTCAGCAACCTATATGTTGTAGCAGTAAAATTTTCAAAAACAAGTTGAACTGATTATATTTATTACAAAATTTAGCTTTCTAGAAAAATTCAAATTATCTCATGGAAATGTAATTTTTCCGATTACAAGTAAATTTATTTTACATTTTACATTCCTATATTTTATCTTAATTAAATTTCTTTCTTCCAGTTGTACTAAAGAAAGAAAAAATAAAACTTTTGGTCTGTTTGCAAATGTCAGTTGACAAATCACTAAGTATCAATCTTCTAAATATGGCCTTAAATGGATCATGATTCTTGAAACTGAATTTTGCTTGTTATATCTAAATGTCAGAGAAAAAAAAAAAAGAGTTTTACCATCTCATTTGTCCAATGTCCTTTGCGAGTGATTATTTAACCTTTGAATGTACTACATTGTAATACCAAGGAAAACTTAACAATATCTAGAATGAAAAATGCATTTGCTATGGAAAGCCCCCAAATTAAAAGCCAGTTGTAGATTAAATGTTCAGCTGTAGATATCATGACTAGAAATGTTACTATATTAATCTTTTAGAAACAATGTTATAAATAATACTTCACCCTAACTTTCCAAAATTCATATTTAATCCCTATGAAAAATGGGAAAATATTATATAAGACTTGCAGGCATTTAATAGAAAGTGCATTGTAAATGTTAATTGACTCCAATTCTCTGCCCAAGGGAAAGCAGAATTTGCCATAGGAAAATGGAGAGGTAGATGTGTACTTTCTGGAATTCCTGAATATGAATGTTTTCAAGAGCTTCAGAGGTTTAGGTCAACTGTCTCAAATTACCAAATATGTACATTTTCTATTTTCTTCTTAAATGAAGTTTCACTTTTTTTGTGTGTGAAATGACTAAGGGCAACTTGATACAATGAAGTAAGATACAAGAAAGAAATGAAGGAAATAAATAAAGGAAAAAAAAATAACATCAATTAAAAGAACAAAGGTATAAAGAGACCAGAGAGAGGGAAGTTGCTAGGTTTATTTACAGGAAATGGCAAGAATTAGAAGAGAAGGAAAGGCAAAAACCATTAAAGAATATTTTCAGACACATTGCTATTAGTGGAATTACCAAGTTTAATGCATAAAACTCTAGAATCTTTGGTTATATGATACTTGTGTATTATCCTTACAAATAATGTCTCTCTAACTGGCTCTGTCCTGATAGGAAAATACATCACATCAATTATGTTTGTGATTTCTTTAGTGCATTGTACAAAGGATGAAGGCACACATACTTCCTTTTGGGAAAAAAATAGTGCAAGTGGTTCTTACTCTTTGATTCAAAATGGAAACACATTAACTGTACAATTGATTATTTTGTCCCCACTAAAAAGGTTGCCTATTGTATGCAGCACATTGTTGATGGTCACTGGATAAGAGTATTAAAATAGTTATTGCAGGAATATTTAGGTAAAAAATAAATATGAGTCATCACTTCTACTAAGTAGCAAAAATTCCACTCTGCAGTGGCACTTTTAGTTTCTCCCATCGAGCGGTCCAGTCTACTTTTATATCTCTGAAATTTGGCCAAGACTGTGAACAGCCTGTTCTCTTGGAACCCTGCTCAGCAACGTGTCAGCATCAAGCCTGGGTCCATTCATCTGAGCTATGAAAGAAAAACAGAATCTGTAGTTTTATCCAGGCCAAACTTAAAAACATAAGAAAGACCAGGTAATAAATATCAGCAAACTTTTTTTTCCTCATTCATACTTGAAAGCATATGTATAAGAAAGTTCATTTGAGACCAGCTGAGCTTGTACCAGAAAAGAATTTCACATTTGACCCACAGCATCCTGAGGTAACAGATGGTTGATATTTTTAAGCCACTTAGTTTTTGGAGTGACTTCTAATGTGGCAAAAGCTAATTGACAAAATATTGGGGTAGGTGGTTAGAAACTACTTTATTCCTTTCCTCTGTGAAAGTTTTGCTTAAGTGACTATTACATTAAATGAAGGCTTATGTAGACAGGTATTATATTTGCAGAGTGAATGTGATTCTTTAATTTTTACAAGAAATAAGAAGCACATATTTCATATATCTTTATTTTGCCTTATATTTGCTTGAGCCCCCATGAAATAGAGTATGATAGAAGCCCCCCCATTCTCATATTATAATGGGGAAGAGGAGCTAGAAGGAGAAAGTCAAGAGAAAGGACAGGCTAGAGATGACAACCCCTCTTATTACTATGTTACTGTATGATTTCTATTTTACTTCACTATACCAAGTCATGGCTAATTAGTTTAGAGATAAAAAGTGAAACCCCATTCAAAAAGAAAAAGCAAAGGGTACAGGTTTAATAATTAAAAGCAAGTGACCCAAACCTCTAAAGTTCTTAAAAAAAAATCCACGTTCAGTCAAAGAGCTACAAAAATGCAAGAGAACCAAAACAAGTTAAACACAATTAATATTAAGCCTGCACTCTGATACACACAACACCTTTCCCTGATGTCTTAGCATAATCTTTCACAAGCCAGGATATGATATGATACATAATTGTAAACACAAAGTCTCCAAATTATATCACAGAGTATAAAAATACCAGATGAGTCACACCTCGAAGTTTTATAAGTCAAAGAATGTTTGGGGTTTAGTAGTAATTTTATAGCCCTGGAGAATACTCAGTGTTTTTATAAAATAAATTACGGTAGCTTCCGTACAATGCTTAAGTATACAATGTCCTCTCCTTTATTCTGGGATTTATGGCAGCAGCTCTGTGACCTTATTTTATGAGTTGGCTCATATCAAAGACGTCAAAGAAAACTTGTGTCAGAAAGTCAGAAGGTTTTATTGTTGACTTCACACACCCTCCAGAGGGCAATTATTGTTTCCATATTTTCAAATATGTTCATTCATTTGTTAATTATGAATAAGTTACTAAACAAATTACACTATTTCTGTGGAATAGAATAGAATGTCCTTTAATGTTATATACTTTGAATAATATTTAATGAAATGAAAAGAGATTTAATGTTGTAAGATAAGTTGGGAGATGAACTGTATGTAGAATATTTCACAATGGGTTTAGTGTCTGCATATGGAAATTTACACACATATAGAGGATCCTTGTAAATGGAACATGTGCACCCTCAAAACAAAATGTTAATAGGTAATTTTTCCATGTGAGGATTTTGAGTGATTAAAAATACTCTATCTCAATTCTATCTTCCATAAATTTTTAAACTACCTGAAATGAAAGCTGATTCTGAAGATTGTAGAGTTGGATAACATGTTTTATTCTCCTTCCTTAAATTGCTTTCTCTTCATTATAATCTCTGCCATGCTTTTGTTCCTGCTTTTTCTCTTCACTTCGATCATTATTTATTTACTTCCATGTCTCTAACTTCTATTTATCCCTCAAGATACATCTTAGTAACCTTTTCCAGTTTATCTTCCCTATTCAACTCGTTCTTCTATATGGAGAGTAACCAAGCATCTATGTTAACTGTTTAAATTATATATTATAGT
The DNA here is from genome assembly GCF_021218885.2 of Marmota monax. NCBI lineage: Eukaryota > Metazoa > Chordata > Mammalia > Rodentia > Sciuridae > Marmota > Marmota monax. The sequence goes on from NW_026692781.1 coordinate 25,233,661, forward strand.
ATACTGAAATGTTTACTTACGTTTCTTTCCCCTCCAATAGACTGCAAACATCTCAAAGGAAGGAATGAGGGAGTCACATTTACATCATCAAGCTTAGCATGGTGTCACGGTCATAAAACCTACTGAAAAATAATTATCATTCATCCATTTATTTATTCATTCATTCAAACATTTATCCACTCAATCAATTTTAATTGAGTCTTATAATATTACACCAATACAAGAGTCAGGTAATTATGATGTAAATTAAATTGAGTGATATTTACACCCGATTACTCTTACTGGGACACAGAGGTTTGACCTAAAAATAGAAGGAATTTGAAAATAAATTGGAATGAGTGGTTTTATTGGGAATGGTATTTCTAAAAAAAAATCATGAAAATGTAACGAGATTTCTGATTCATAAAAATAATATTGTTGAATGTTATGTTAAACCATCTGACATATTTAACATTCTTACATAGGTTGTGTTCTGACCTGTTTTAAAGATGTAAAGCTGTGCTTGATGTTGCATTGAAAGGCTTTGTAATGAGCAAAAGATGACATGGGTAAGAATTTTGTGGGGGATATATCTCTTACCTTAGAAGAGTCTCAAGAGTTTTAAACATAATAGAAATGAATTCATATAGACATACATCTATGGAAAATGTTTGACTACTTTAGGAAAGACATATTTTTAATTATGCCATCCTATTTTGTAGAGTATGTCATGATCATTCAAGAACAAATGACATTTTTAATTGAACAGAACCTCTATACCCAAGAATAAGCCCTCAGTTTAAAAAGCAATAATAATAGGTGATGAGGACCAATAACTTACACAGCTTGACAATTTTTCTCATACTTTTCATTCCAATTCCACTGAATGTAATTTGTATGTGGCAGGGGTACGGAGTAAGAAAACAAAATTATGAGGAAATATCAGAGTAGCGTGACAATCACATCCTCTCATTTAATGTAAATGGTCTTTGCAATTGTGCAATCATGAAGAAACTACTAGCCTTGTCAGTTCCTCTGCTTTTTCTCTGCCCCTTGCAATCTATATTCCAGCTGGACTAGCATTTGTTTGATTCTTGGAGTGAAGTGTGCTCTTTGCGATCTCAATGTCTTTGCATATATAGTTTAAGCATGTATAACTTGAAAATCTGAAAATTGATATTCTCTAAAATATTAAATTTTTATATAACAACATGATACCACAAACACCATAACATGAAACTTTGTTTCATACACAAAATTATCATACTGTGTATATAAGACAGATATATATATATATATATATATATATATATATATATATATACACACACACAAACACACACACATATATGTAAATATATATATATATACACACATTTATATATATGAAACATAAGTGAATTTTGTGCTTCGACTTGGGTCTTGCCTCTCGGATATTTAATTATGTATATAAGAGTATTCTAAAATATGAAAAAAATCCCAAATTCAAAACACTTCTCATCCTAAGCATTTTGCATAAGTGCTCTTCAACCTACACACTTTCCTGTATTTGAAATGCTTATCATGTCTGAATTTTCACCAAGTTAATTTGTTTTCATCTGTGAGTTCTCAACTAGAATATCATTTCATAAAGAAAGCTTTCTTCTGGGTTATGTGTGAACACTCTGTCATATACTTTTATAGCATCTTATGCTTCCTTTTTATTTATTGATCTTTGCATTTAATTATTGTACAATTAGTTATTTAAAACTCTCCTCACCAAAATATATGCTCTACAGAGGTAATGACCTTTTCTGTCTGTATATTACTTATATTCCCCAAATCTGAGCTTGATGTCTTATACATAAACAACTATTTATGTATAAGACATCAAGCTCCACCTTAGCCCCTAGTACTTCCTTTCCCCCTCTCTGTTTCCCAGCCCCTATTTCCACTTCCTCTATTCTACAGGTCTTCCAATTATTTATAGTTTTATTTTTTATTTAGTGCTTTATAGATATACATAAAAGTGAACTTACCTGTAGAATATTTATATATGCAGATAGCATTCGGTCAATTTCATTCCACTGTTTCTCCTTTTTCCTGCCTTATTTCCCTCCCTCTCTATTCCCTTCTTCTATCCCACCGATCTTTCTTCTATTTCTTCTATTATCATGGGATCACTAACTTTTTTTTTCTGCTAAGTAAAAAATGTCCAGACTCAGAAAGTCAAGGATCAAATGTATTCTGTCACATACTGAAGTTAGACCAGAATAATAAATTAGTTGATTTTTAAATAAATAGCATATATAGCTTTACAATGTTGAGGTATGTTCCTAATATCCCTAATTTTTTTTAGTGTTTTGAACATGAATGGATTCTGAATTTGAGCAAATGCTTTTTATGCATCTTTTGAGATAATCATGTGGTTCTTGTCTTTAAGTCTACTGATGTTATGAATTACGTTTATTGATTTCTGTATATTGAATCTTCATTGCATCCCTGGAATGGACCCCACTTGATCACAGTGCACTATCATGCTAAACCCAAGGCCACTATCATTTTAAATGAAGAAAATAACGCATTCCCTCTAATAACTAGAACAAGACAGGATGTCTTCTTTTATCATTTCTATTTAAAATAGTTCTTGAAACCCAAGCCAGAATAATCAGACAAAAGAAACAAAAAAGGAATATGAATAGGAAAAGAAGAGTTCAAAATTTCCCTATTTGTCCACAACATTATTCTATATTTAGAATAATGAAAACACTCCACCAAATAGCTTCTCAAACTCATAAACAAATCTAGCAAATAGTAGGATATAAAATTAACACCCATAAGTCAATTATGTTCCTATACAACAATGATGAATCAGCTGAGAAAGAAATCAGGAGAACTATCCCATTCACAATAGCCTCAAAAAAAAAAAAAAAAAAGAATCAATCTAACAAAAGAGGAAAAAGTCCAGAACACTAAAAACAGAAATTGAAAAAGACCTTAGAAAATGGAAAGATAAGATCTACCTTGCTCTTGGATAGGCAGAATTAATATTGTGAAAATGGTCATACTACTAAAAACACTATACAGATTTAATGCAATTCCCACTAAAATTCCAATGACGTTCTTCATAGAAATATAAATAGCAGTTGTGAAATTCATTTGGAAATATAGAAGGGCCAAAATAGCCAAAGCAATCCTTAGAGAGAAAAGTAAATCAGGAGGCATCACAATACCAGATCTTAAATTATACAACAGAGCTATAGTAACAAAAATGGTCTGTTATTGGCTAAAAAAACAGAATTGAAGACCAATGAAACAGAATAGAAGACATAGAGACATATCCACATAAATACAATTATTGCAGAGGCACCAAAAACATACACTGGAGAAAAGATAGCCTCTTTAACAAATGGTACTGGGAAATCTGTAGTAGATTGAAATTGAACCCCTATATTTCATCTTGCACAAAACTCAACTCAAAATGGATCAAGGACTTTGGCATTAGACCTGAAACCATGCACCTACTAGAAGAAAAAGTAGGCCCAACTATGTATCATATTGGCTCAGAAATTGACTTTCTCAATAAGACTCCTAAAGCATAAGAAGCAAAATCAGTAATCAATAAATGGGATGGCATCAAACTAAAAATTTCTTCACAGCAAAGGAAATAATCAAGCACATGAACAGAGAGCCTACAGAATGGGAGAAAATCTTTACCACCTGTAATGCAGAGCTTTAATCCCCAGGATATACAAATAACTCAAAGAAATTAACACCAAATAATAATCAAATAACCCAATCAATAAATGGACAAAAGAAGTAAATAGCATTTCACAGAAGAAGAAATATTAATAGTCAGAAAATATATGAAAAAATGTCCAACATATCTAACAATTAGATAAATGCAAATTAATACTACATTGAGATTCCATCTCACTCCAGTCAGAATGGCAATTATCAAGAATAGAAGTAACAATAAATGTTGGTGAGGATGTGGGAATAAATGATCACTTATATATTGCTGGTGGGACTGCAAATTGGTGCAAGCACTCTGGAAAGCACTATCAAAATTCATTAGAAAACCCAGAATGGAGCCACCATTTGATCCAGTTATTCCACTCCTTGGTTTCTACCCAAAGGAATTAAAATCAGCAAACTACAGTGATTCAGCCACATAAATGTATATAACAGCTCAACTCACAATAACTAAGCTATGGAAACAACCTAGGTACCCTTCAACAGATGAATGGATAAAGAAAATATGGTATGGATACACAATGGAATATTATTACTCAGCCATAAAGAAGAATGAAATTATGGCATTTACCAGTAAATGGATGCAACAGGAGAATGTCATGATAGGTGAAATAAGGCAATCCCCAAAAGCCAAAGATTAAATATTCTCTCTGATATGTGGAGGCTAATTCATAACAAGGAATGGTATGTAGGGGAAATACAGAAGTTCATTGGATTAGACATAGGGGAATGAAGAGAAGGGAGGGAAGATGGGAATATGAAATACAATAGAGTTAATTGGACATAACTTTTCTATGCTTACTTATGAATACACATACAATGTAACCCAACATCATGCTCAACCACAAAAAAAAATTAAAATTGTAATGGGTTGCACTCAATGTATGGATAAAAATACACCTTACTGTCTTGTATATCTGAAAACAATAAATGAAAATAAATAAATTGCAAATGTGCCTTCACCTCTTCTGATGAATCTTAAATTTAGCCTTTTCATGATATCCCATATTATTTGAAAATTCTGTTTATGGTCTCTTAACATCTTTCTCCATGGTCAACTTTATTTTCAATATTATATATTTGGTTTTCATTAACTGAAACTCTATCTTCCAAGTGGTCTAAACTGTTCATAATGCTTCCCATTGAATTTTTAAATTGCTTTATTGATTTCTTCATTTTGAGGATTTACAATTTGTTCTTTGTCAGAATCTCTATGTCATTATTTATGTGCTCTTTCACTTCTTATATTTTTTCTCTGATTTCACTCCTTACATTTTTTTAACCTCCTATGTTAGTTTAGTTATGAACTTTCTAAATTCCTTCTCTGACATTTCTTCCACTATGGTATCAATATGGATTCTGTTTTGAGGTATTTTTGTTCAGTTCCCTTGTTATTTATATTGTTTGTGAGTCTACCCATCTATCAATATAATCTGAGGAAGCCTCGAGGAAATTACAGCACATGAATGTTCCATGTTTTTCTCAATGTATCATACGTTTGGTGTGGACAGTTTCTTCCTTTTGCATCTCATAGCCCCCCAAATGGCAGACATTCGATAAGTACTCATTGTAGCAGTAGATCTCTAAAACTAACCAAGATTTTGTACCCTTTGCTCATCATCTTCCCTTGCCTCAGAGTTTACTCTTCTACAGAGCCTCTAGCAACTATCTTTGTGCTCTCTGGTTCTATGAAATCAACTTTGTAGATTCTACATGTAAGTGATATTATATAATATTTGTCTTTCTGTGCCTGTCTTACTTTACTTAGCATAATCTTAGCATAATTTCCCCCATCCCTTCTGTGTTAAGAATGATCGAATTTCCTTCTTTTCAAAGACTGAATAACTTCCATTGGGTATACGTACCACATTTTCTTTATCCACTCACTCATTGTTGGATGCTTAAGTTGCTTTCATGTTTTGGCTGTTAAGAGATGTATCATTCAAAATTGCTCATAGAATATATTTATGCTAATAATGTTCCGACAACAAAATGGCCAAATTGGTGAGGTTGAAGGATATGATAATTATATTGATTGAATTTTACCATGATGTATAAATAGATCAAAACATCACATTTTACTCTGTATATAAAATTATTAATTGTCACATAAATAAAATGCTCCATGAAGTTGCCAGTAAATAAGTGCAGGTACTATATAAAGAATATCTACTTCTTTAAATAAGAGATGAAAGTTTTCTTTCTGTTTTTATGCAAGTGCACTCTGATTTTAGAATATATCACGAAGAATATCTTTGGAGAAAAAAGCATTACATTTAGTCTTATAGAAAACCAGGAATTTCATCAACCATTTATATTTTCTATGAGATCAAGGAAATTTTGAAATAACTAAAGGAGAGTACATATGTATTAGCTAGCTACAGCAGCACTAAAATCAATTTCAGCTTAAGTTTATGTTTAATAAGACATCAGCAACCCAATAAAAAATGAATTGGTTAGTCTTAGCAACTAGAATTTCTGTTTCAGTGTCTTACTCTTTAACATCTGTTATGGTTTGGATCTGGACTGTTTCTCAAAAGCTCATGCTGAAAGCATGGTTCCTAATATAGCAACATTCAGAGGTGGGGTTTTTAGGCAACAACTGAAACATGAAGATTCAGACTTCATCAATGGTTATTCTATTTGTAGCTGGATGGACCTCTGGGAAGTGGGGTCTTGTTGGAGAAAATAGGTCAGTGGGAGCTTGTCCATGGCACCACCATCCCTCCCTCCCTCTCTCTGCTCCCTGGCTGCCACAATCTGAGCAAAATTCCTCTGCCTTGATGTTATGCCTCACCTCAGGCCCAGAGCAGTGGAGTTGGCCAACTATGGTCTAAAACTTCTGAAACCATGAGCAAAATAGTACTTTCCTCCTTTAAGATATTATTGTCAGTTCTTTATATACCCTAGAGATTAGTGCTCTATCTAATATGTGAGGGATAAAAATTTGCTCCTAAGATGTAGGCTCTCTATTCACCTCACAGATAGTTTTGTTTGCTGGGAAGAAACTTTTTAGTTTGAATCCATCCCATTTATTGATTTTGATTTTAATTCTTGTGCCAAAGGAGTCTTATTAAGGAATTTGGGGCCTAATTCCACATGATGGAGATTAGGGCCTACTTTTTCTTCTATTAGACACAGGGTCTATGGTTTTATTTCTAAGTCCTTGATCCATTTTGAGTTGAGTTTTGTGCATGGTGAGAGATGGGGGTTTAATCTCATTTTGTTGCATATGGATTTCCAGTTTTCCCAGCACCATTTGTTGAAGAGGCTATCTTTTCTCCAATGCATGTTTTTTGCACCTTTGTCTAATAAAAGATAATTGCAACTTTGTGGATTAGTTTCTGTGTCCTCTATTGTGTACCATTGGTCTACAATCTGTTTTGGTGTCAAAACCAAGTTGTTTTTGATACTATTGCTCTGTAGTATAGTTTAAGTACTGGTATAGTGATGCCATATGCTTCACTCTTCATGGTAAAAATTGCTCTAGCTATTCTGGGTCTCTTATTTTTCCAGATGAATTTCCTGTCTGTTTTTTCCTATTTTTATGAAAATGTCATTGGGATTTTGATCTGAATTGCATTAAATCTGTATAATGCTTTTGGTAGTATGGTCACTTTGACAGTATTAATTCTGCGTATCCAAGAGCAAGGTAGATCTTTCCATCTTCTATTGTCTTCTTTGATTTCTTTCTTTAGAGTTCTGTAGTTTTCATTATATAGATCTTTCACCTCTTTCATTAAAAACAAATAACCCAATCAACAAATGGGCCAAAGACTTGAACAGACACTTCTCAGAAGATGGTATTCAATCAACAAATATATGAGAAAATGTTCATCCTTGCTAGGAATTAGAGAAATGCAAATCAAAATTACTCTAAGATTTCTTTTCACTCCAGTCAGAATGGCAGCTATTATGAAGACTAACAACAATAAGTGTTGGCGAGAATGTGGAGAAAATGGTACACTCATACACTACTGGTGGCACTGTAAATGGGTGCAGTCTATATGGAAAGCAGTATGGAGATTCTTTGGAAAATTGTGAATGGAACCACCATTCGACCCAGCTATCTCTTTCCTTAGTCTATACCCAAAGGACTTAAAAACAGCAACTACAGGGACACAGCCACATCAATGTTTATAGCAGCACAATTTACAATAGCTAAACTGTGGAACTAATCTAGATGCTTTTAAGTAGGTGAACGGATCAAAAAAATGTGGTATATTACTCAGCAATAAAATAGAATAAAATCATGGCATTTGCATGTAAATGGATGGAGTTAGAGAAGATAATGCTAAGTGAAGGTAGCCAATTCCAAATAACCATGCCGAATATTTTCTCTGATATAAGGAGGTTGATTCATAGTGGGGTAGGGAATGGGAGCATAGGAGAAATAGACGAACTCTAGATAGGGCAGAGGGGTGGGAGTGGAGGGGAGGTTGCAGGGGGTTAGAAATGATGATGGAATGTGATGGACATCTTTATCCAAAGTACATGTATGAAGACACAAATTTGTGTGAATATACTTTGTATAAACCAGAGATATAAAAATATGTGCTCTATATGGGTAATATGAATTGTAATACATCACATTGTCATATATAAATTAAAAAATAGCTAAAAAGATATTGTATTTTATTCACAGTGAGAAAAATCGGACTAAAACACCATCATTAAGCTGTTGCTATAATGTTGAATATATTTCTCCCAGTTTTTCATCATGTATCTAAATATCACATTGTACACCATAAATATGTAAAATTTTATGTTATGTATCAATTAAAAATTAATTTGAGGGCTGGAGTTGTGGCTCCAGAGGTAGAGCACTCGCTTAGCATGAGTGAGGCACTGGGTTCGATCCTCAGAACTATATAAAGTAAAATAAATACATTATGTCTACCTAAGACTAAAAAATAAATATTAAAAAATAAAAAAATATAAAAATAAATTTGATTTAAATTAAAAGTACAAACCCAAATTGATCAAATTGTACATTATGAATAAATAAGTAGAGATGTTGATAATTTTCATCTACCAGAATGCAAACTAAATAAATATTTTCTAGCAGTCAATATAATGAATGTTTTGGGCACCCAATTCTGTTAATTTACCTATCCTCATGAGTATCATGGTCCCCTTCCTTGTAGTAATAAATGGGATTTAAAAGTTTTTTTTGTGTGTTGAGGATCAAACCCAAGAGCTCCTTCCTGCTTTATATTATATTCCAGAATGTTACTGAGCTACATTCCCAACCCATAAGCAGGATATAATTTATAAAAGATATATATTGTGTATTTTTAATATTCATCCAGAAGCTTCATCTTTGTGATTATTTCAGCACAAACGTGGAGTTTTGCGTTATTAAAAAGTCAAACTAAGAATTCAAGCAAATAATAATTTTGATTTGAAAAGTGGCATGAGGTTTATTAGCAGAATAGTAGGACATTATTGGATTGAGTTTTAAGATTTTTTTTATGTTTAATGGGAGGCAATTTAATGAGAGGCATGTTAATTTGCTCAGTGATTAGGATTTTTAATTTCATTTTATAGAGCTGTGAATATGCCAAGTAACCTTTGCTATCCTGCACTCGTTTTCATATTATTTTTCTTTGAATAATGTCCTTCCCTGAATATCATCATTGAAATCCAAACATTGTTAAAACTGAAGAGAGACCCTTATTCTGTGAATAACTGAGTCAAAATTAAAAGGCAAAGAGATCTGTGTGGGAAAATCTTTTATTGGATTTTTTTTTTCATTTTAAGAATTAAAAAAATCTTAAAATTTGCTGCATGTATTAGTATTTAACATATATCTCCAAATACCCTTATTAATTTACAGAAAAAGAGTATCTCAAAATTGAATACACTTTTTGAGAAAGGGAAATTAGGATCCAACATTCTATAGCTGATTAAGCTGAAACTCAGAATTTAACTGTTTTTCCCAAGCCAGTGAGCTGGCAGAGGTAGAAATAGACACCACATTTTTTTTTTGTTTGTGTATTCCTGACCAAACTGTCTGACATAGTACCTAAATTAGCATATAATGAATATTGCATTTATCTTTTAATTTAAATATCTTTTAATTTTTTAAACAACTGAAGACAATTCATAAATACTCAGGGAAATATTTTTGGAATATAGTCTTATCTTTTATCAGTATACACATATTTAGTATTCACATCTGTCTTGAAGACATGGCCACATTAGTGCACATTAGACCATTTATTGGTTGCTTTGCTCATTTATTTATTTATTTTCAATTCCCAGAACAATTGAAAGTAGTTTACCCCCAAAGTCACAAATGCATTATATATTATTAAAATAAGAAAAAAAGAACAAGAGTCAGGTAATAAATCAAAAACTGGCTAAGACTAACAACTGATATGAATATAAATCAAAGCTTTGGTCCTCCTGGAAGTTAAGGCACATAGAGACTATGATAGGCTGTCATTTTCATTATTTATTCATGAAGTCTACCAGGAATATGCAATATGATGCTTTCTAATACAAATAATAGGGGGCTTAATTTGACAAATCTTTATATAAGGGACATTAGATAATGTATTAGAAAGTAATTTCAATGATATTTTTGGAAAATATTAGGGACCTCATTTACATAGCAACTTTAAAGGTATTCCCTTAATAAACAGCAAAAGCATAATGTTCTATATTATGCTTTGGGAAGACAGTTTAGGTAAAAGAGACTGATACAACATCTAATCCATGTAGCTTTCGGATTTTTTTTAAATTTAAATTTAAGAGGTCAAAAATAGATGTTGGAAACATAATGAATGAATTATTAGCATATTTTCTTTGTTAATTATGTAGTTATGTGTTTGGATAACAACGACTTAAACTGTTTGAAATGAAGCTATCATTCTTTGGTCCCAATATAAAATTAAAATTATGTATGACTTATGCAAATATTTAAATATTGTAAATGTAGATAGCAAGTTTAGCCCTTTGTTTCAGAAGTCCAAAGGTCTGGCATAAATTTGTTTTTGTATCTGTGTCTGAGGGGTAAGCTACAGGAATTTATATAGGCAGGACCAAGTCTTTTTCAAGTTTCTTTATTGAAATGCTCACTCAATTTCTTCATAAATTTTTAAAGATATGAGCTTGAGATTTTTGAAAATCAGAATTGTATAAGTCTTGAGAAAAGTTCAATGTTCTCTAGATGTCTACAGCTCACTCGAAGTTTATGTTTGTTCATTTCTCTTCAGTGTGCCCCCAAATAATGGAAGATTCCTTTATCCAATTCATCATGAATCTCTGCGGTGTTATTAATTTTTTTTTCTATTTTTATTTTTATTTATTTTTTTAATTTATTTTTTTATTGGTTGTTCAAAACATTACAAAGCTCTTGACATATCATATTTCATACATTAGATTCGAGTTGGTTATGAACTCCCAGTTTTACCCCAAATACAGATTGCAGAATCACATCGGTTACACATCCACATTTTTACATAATGCCCTATTAGTAACTGTTGTATTCTGCTACCTTTCCTATCCTCTACTATCCCCCCTCCCTCCCCTCCCATCTTCGCTCTCTACCCCATCCACTGTAATTCATTTCTCTCCTTGTTTATTTTCCCATCCCCCTCACAACCTCTTATATGTAATTTTGTATAACAATGAGGGTCTCCCTCCATTACCATGCAATTTCCCTTTTCTCTCCCTTTCCCTCCCACCTCATGTATCTGTTTAATGTTAATCTTTTCTTCCTGCTCTTCCTCCCTGCTCTGTTCTTAGTTGCTCTCATTATATCAAAGAAGACATTTGGTATTTGTTTTTTAGGGATTGGCTAGCTTCACTTAGCATAATCTGCTCTAGTGCCATCCATTTCCCTGCAAATTCCATGATTTTGTCATTTTTTAGTGCTGCGTAATATTCCATGGTGTATAAATGCCACATTTTTTTTTATCCATTCATCTATTGAAGGGCATCTGGGTTGGTTCCACAGTCTAGCAATTGTGAATTGTGCTGCTATGAACATCGATGTAGCAGTATCCCTGTAGTACGCTCTTTTAAGGTCTTCAGGGAATAGTCCAAGAAGGGCAATAGCTGGGTCAAATGGTGGTTCCATTCCCAGCTTTCCCAGGAATCTCCATACTGCTTTCCAGATTGGCCGCACCAGTTTGCAGTCCCACCAGCAATGTACAAGAGTACCCTTTTCCCCACATCCTCTCCAGCACTTGTTGTTGTTTGACTTCATAATGGCTGCCAATCTTACTGGTGTTATTAATTTTTAAGTAAAAAAAATAGTTTTTATCTTACTTCAATACACAAAGTTAGATTTCTCTGTTGGGAATCCCATTTGTAGCATCTGGTTGTTACATAGCGGTATAGTGGTGGTGTGATAAGGAAGTTTCATCAGAAGCACTTTTGTATTGTGGTTTTACTGATTGACTCAAAGGCGGATGCCAGATCAATAGTATGAATGCCATAGATTGTTCCTGGTTTCTTAGTATATGAAACAAGAATGTAGTAATGATTATTAGCACCTAACACAATGGGCCCATATCCCTCAAGGATTTAGACAAGAATGTAAAATGTAGCTCTTACTGAAAGAAAAAAAAATAATAATCCCAAATTTTGAGAAATCATATAGAATTAAAGCCCACATTCAAAGTAATAATTTTAACAATTGGGTAAAATAAGATTCTTAGTACAGATTTTAACACTGAGACTTGCTAGTTTTAGTTCAGTCCCTAAGATACGACCTTCCAACACCAAACAGATCTCTTTGTGTATAAAATGTAGGAGCAAACAATTGGGTAAAATTGTTAAGTCATTGATAGAACATTGCACCTCTGTAATGTCTTTACTAATTTATAACATAGACAACTTTGTCCTTAAATATTCATAAAGGTAATTAATGACAAACACAGTTCTTCACACTGAGATATACTTGAAATTATGATACTTGTGATATTCCATTTTTCTTTGTTGTTATCACTGTTCTTTGTTGTTGTCACAGCTGCTTAATTTTGTTTTCTTGTTTTTTTTTTCTTCTCTCCTCTAACATGCTCAGGTGGCCATAACCTAGTAATTTCAATGAGAGGAGAAGGAGGAGGTTTCAGATTGTCTTTCATTTATATTTCATTCATTTATTCTAGTTACTCTGCTGTCATGGGTCCTGTGAAAATTACTCAGTCTTACCTTCCCTGGAAGATGATGAAATAAAAATAAAAATGGAAGTAAATAAAAACACCCTCCTCAAGAAAAATATGAACTGCTATGAGAGACAAAAGCTGGCATACATTCTAAACATTTTATACTACATAAGTCTTCTCTTTCAGAATCTCTAAGTGGCATCAGACTATAATACCATACAGTTTGATAAGAGATAGGGATGTGAAAGGATGTGAAGATATTTAGCATTATTATATCCTATATTCTGCTGGGTCCATTTCTTTGTTTCATCTACATATATCTAACCACATATAACCTGGCAACCTCTGTGAGGGTAGACACTGATAGAAGAAAAGGTGAATAAAATGTAGACTCTGTCCTATTAGAATAGATTTCTATACTCTGGTGTAAGAAGAAAAAAACATTAAAAATGATTTTTTAATTTCCCATTAAATACAGTAATGCATTCTCACTGGATAATGAAATTTAAGGCCCACTATAAGTGTCAGTTATATTTCTATTAAGAGGCATAGCTTAAGTGTCATTAGGACACATCTATAAGAGGATCCTGTAATTCTGTCAGAATATGGGGGAAGTGGCAGTGACTGTACAAAAGAGATCTCTGCTTTGATGAAACATCAACATTAGTACATACCATCCAATATACTACTCTATATTTTGTGTAAGTGTCTTCATCTCAGTGTTGACTTGGCATAGTGCAAACCTCCGAATAATAACTTAAATGGTACTCCATTCACAACTGAATTTCATAGATTACAAAGAACACAGGGTAGTTATTTTAGAAAATTTTAATTTGTTGATTTTTAAATATAGAAGTGTTCTAAAATATTAATTTTCCAGGGGGAAGATTAGGATTATCAACTTGTCCCATTTTCCGTTTTAAGTGCAATTCTGACCAGTTTCATTAGAACAGGTATTATCAAATATTTATTGATATTTCCAAGTTATTGCTATATTCTCTCTACAAATGCTCATTTTTATAAAAAAATGGATTCTAATATGCACCAGAAAGTCACCAAATATTTATAAAAGATATATGCATCATCTCCTAACTGGTTTCCCTCTCTTCTCTCTATAAACATGTGTGTGCATAAACCATAAGTTAAGTTTGAAAACTCCAACATTTCTATCTTAACTGAAGCAAAATATATTCTTATAGCAATAAAAGTAGAGTAATTTTCAGACAGTATGCTATGTATATTGAGACCAAGAGCCATGATTCTAACATCCATCTGGCCGGATTCGTTCATTCTTCTCCTATCTCCTCTGGCTCTTTAGGCATTTGAAGTATGGTCACTATCTCAGCAGTCATAGAGGATTACCCAAGACTTTTGGATAATTCATATCTTCACAACTAAATTTACTCTTATTTCTGTGTTCCTTTACTTTTAGGCAAAATATTTGTCCCTTTAATTCTTTTTTCTTGTTGTTTTTGTTTTGTTTTGGGTATTGGGATTTAACACAAGGGTAATCGACCACTGAGCCCCATCCCCAGGCCTATTTTTTTTTAATTTTGTTTAAAGACAGGGTCTCACAGAGTTGCTTAGCACCTCACTTTTGCTGATGCTGGCTTTGAACTTGAGATCATCCTGCCTCAGCCTCCATAGCTGCTGGGATTACAGGTGCATGCCAACATGTCTGGATATCCCCTTATTTCTTGAAATTTTATTTATATTCTTATCCTTTATTTGAACTTACATTTTTATTTTGAAGACAAGATTTGATTAATTAGATTCTTTCCAAAGCCTATGGTTTCACGTGTAATTTTAACAGTATCAGTAACGTATGCTTCTAAGCATCTCCTTATACTGACAAGAGAGTCATATTTCAAATATATTATTGGTATATTATTTTTGTTTTCCTTATGATAGATGGTCAATCTTTTTGTGAAGGTATTGTGATTTAGTTAGTTTGCCAAAGGGTTTTGATGACAGATTATTTAAGTTGGATGCCGTTTTAAAAGTCAGTGCAAAAACAAAATTTGCTAAATAAAGGTTTTTGCTCTCCTTTGCCTTCAGGATTTTGCAGCACAGCATATAATATGCTGACATATCATCTGATAAAATTGCTGTTTGCAATGATACAAATTAATAGAAGAAATTTATCGTTCTTATCAAGTAATAGAAACAAGTGCCCTCCTGGGAAATAGGACTTATCTCAAAATTAAAGCAATTAAATTCATGCCACTGAACCACACAACCTTAGTCTTGTGAGGTTATTTAAAATTGCTTCTGGTCATATTAAATACATTTTTAATGAGTAGCATACAGGGATGGAAGTACTTAAGGATATAAATACCCCATGGCAAATACCATTTTGAATGCTTGTTAAAGTACACACCACATCAAAAGTAATTCTATTATTCACTTCTAATAAGAAATTTACACTTCCATTATGGTCTGAGGCTTTCTGGATTAGGGGTTTATGGTAATCTGAGAAACAAAAAATAGAGGAGCTCACTGTGTATCATGCATTATTACTGATACACATTTCCTTTTTCATATAATTTTGTGTGGATGCAGTTCAATTTATGCATAAATGCACAGGCCATTTTTACATAATTAGTAATATATATGTGTATGTAAGTCCTTTAAGAAGAAAATAATTTATAACTTAATCAGTGACCTTAGAGAATATGTGATTGTTCCAATTATCTTGTCAGTACTATGAACTAAAAAAAAATTATTAAGACAATTTTAGATTAGGAGATAGATGTGGTTTAAAACATCCTGAACATGGCTGTACTGGATTGTGTTTTTCCCCTTTATATTAGAATCTTAGTTCAGTAAAGTTAATTCACTAAATGTAATTCACTGAGTGAAATTACTTTATAGAATTTTTATTTAAATATTTCAGAGCAATATCTTGAAAAAATTTAAATCATGTGGCAAATATGGAAATAAAATGCTGAATACATATTTGTATTGTAACAATATCAATTATTTTGGTTAAAGTTTCTGTTATATAATATCAGAATTAGTCTTACTTAATTGAATCAGAAAAATATTTTAAAGGAAGTCATTATTTTAGCTTAAAGTATAAGCAGACGATTTTTAGTGAATAGTTTTGAGTTATATAAAAATCTTTCCTATTTCAAAACTTTAATATGCCAATAGAATTTCAATGATAACAAAATTATTAGATCATAGTCCATGATAAAAAAAAATAGAAAGCAGTGCTGTGATTTAGTGATCCTTTTGGTATAATCTGAATCAAATATTTATTACCTTTTCAGGGACAAATTTTCAAAAATCTTTGCATATGAAATACTTTTGATATATATTAAGATTTCCTTATTTTTTGTAGTCTCAAATAATTTTTTCAACTTGTTCTGAATTTAGAGATACACTAGAAAGAGTTCCACTGAATTGCCAAGGAAAGGTGCCCCTAAATGAATGGCAGCAAATAAGAGAATCCAGAAAAAGAAAGTTAGGGATTGAGATTTTAATAGATAATTATGACTAATCATGATTTAGAACTTTGTGAAATGGGTGAAGTCAACTCTCCATTTCTGGAATCTGGGATTGACTATGGGATTTTGTCTGAATAATAAGATATTTACAAATGTGAAATAAGCAGAACTTGGGAACTGCTTTCTCATAGGTGTACACTCTGACCTTGTAGCATTGGAATACAACTGTCATATGTGCTACACTAGCCTATCAGATACATATTGCCTGGATACCCAAGCCAACTGCCAGCTTATTAAAGAAGTTCCATGCAGCCTCCAGCTGCATGAGTAAATCAAGGCCCAGGACACCTGTGCCAGCTCCATGGCTTCTCTCCCTGCCCTGGACCTTTCCATTCACTCAGTACAGTTTACCATTATGCACAGTGCTGAGCAAGGACAGGGATTGGGCCATGACTAAAACACAGGTCTTGGTTCTTAATGTCTGCTCAGGCAAGAACTGCCACATTCCACATTCCTGGCTGCCCCAGACACCATCTTTGCCAAATTTCTGATAGATTTTTTTGTGCTAGAACACGTAGCTTGACCCTAAACCACACACTGGCCATCAAGGTTGAAGCAGCAAAGAGTGGCCCTGTTGAGCCAGGACTAATTTCCAACACACAGTACCAAGTAAATGCTTATTGTTGCAAGCCACAAGTTTTTGGATTGTTTGATATGCAGCAAAAATTACATGATACAAATGGAGATACTTGGAGTCTTTTTCCTCCTTTAGTCTATTTTGAATTAAATTTAGTAAGAATCAGAGGACAAGTGAATTCATCTTAAAGTCACTCTGTATTCTTTACTTCTCTATAGGAATTCCTTCACTCACTACAGTGCCTGGACAAGTTTGAATATTTCTTAGCAATGTTACTTAAAGAATCCTAGTAACTCCATGTGAAATAAAATCTTTTCCAATTGATTAAAAAACTAACACATATAAAAATTTAAAAGTTGCTTTTCAGTTCCAAAGCACAGAGGCTAGAAAAAGTTATCAGTGAAAAATCTGTAATACTACTAATCTAAGAAATAGGCAAAATGTAATACAAAGTCAAAATTATCAGACTTAGCACTGAAATAACAATCATCTTCTTTGGAATAACAAATAGGCAGTAAATGGAAATACTTGATAAGTATAACTGCTGCCAAGAGACCTAAGTAACCACAGTGGTCACTATATTGGAGAGGTTTTTAAAGGTATTAAAAAAAACCCAAACCAACGAAAGGAAAAAAAAGTTCTGGGTTTGTGTGCTGTAAGAAATGTTTCTACTAAGTTTTGATGTTGATTTCAAATATAGATTCAGGAATAGAGCAATTGCAGGGAGTAATGAAAAGATTCTCAAACATGATTAGGGAACTTTGGTACTAATTTTTGAAGGATTAAAAGATATAAATGTGCAGAGCTGGGCTAAAGGTAAGTGCTTGAAAACAGGACAGCAGTCTTCAAACCCAGGAGAGGCATATGAATTTTAAAATAAGGTTTTAAATTTCATTTCAGCCTTCAGAACTCTTTGAAAACTTAAATTCATATTATATAAATGAAAAGTTAAGCAATTTTTCTCCATGTGGAGGAGAGTACCTTACATAGAAAATAGAACTTAATAAAATATATGATTGTTACTTTAAAATGAATGGAATTATAATATGTTCTGAATTCTAACCTTGGGGTATGGGGTAGTAATAATTGCTTAATATTCTTGATTATGGTACCAAAAGTTATGCCAACACTACCATTTAATTTATTTACTCTCAGTTCTCTCCCCAAAAGATTTGTAATTACATTCCATAATGCAGATATAAATTAAGCTAAATAAATTAGAAATACAATATCAAAATATGATGTGTCTAAATTCTTAGTTAATATAATTGCTGTAATTAAGCATTAAGTTTACCTCTGAGCTTTTTGCTTTCCAAACAAAATTTCAAATATGCCAGGGTATATTATTTTGTAAAGCCTAGTCATCAAAAGCAAAAAAGAAAATACTGGCTATGTCAAAAAATCCAGAAAGTTCCTCAGACTTCTTCTACATTTCTGTTCCTGATTTTATTGGTGTTTTAATTTAGCTCTTCTGGAAAAGTGCATAACATTCAGTGCCTCAGTTTTTACTGGCCTTACAATGACAGTTTCTGGTGTTCTAAGAAATGATGCAAGATACTTCTTTGATGTCATGACTTTAACTCCTGTGAGAATTGTTCATATCCAAATTAATTACATACTCTTACTTGTAATGTCACCTGCAATACTTTTATGACTTACTTCCCACAATAAGGGAAGAGAGATCTTTCAACCTTCAACATTATTATGGTAAATATTAAACCACCTGAGTCTATAGGACAAAGGTAGATAGCAGGACTTTGGGGCAGTGGGCAGAAATCCCAAAATAGGATAATAAAGATGATAGATTAGATTTATCTTAATAGTTTCAGTAAGCATACTTTAGGCCATTAGCACAATCTGAAATTGCGACTTGCGTACTCTAATGTAAAAATGAATTCTTTTAGAAAAAATCTAATAAACACCTTATTGTTCTCAAGTTGTTATTACTAACCACGTGTTGCTATGATGATTTATGATTTCTTTTATCTTCAGATTTGACATTGGGAAATATCACTTATGGCAATGACAAGTCCTTTCAGGGGTTCTGTGCTGCGAGATCCAGAGAATGACATCATTCTTATACACTGGAATGGCTGCCTTTGCTTGCCAGTTCTCTTCTCATCTTTTCATTGTCATGATCATCATTATGAATTATTAGTCTCTTACCAATAATTTGAATGACCTCAATTTTCCTCCACATTCTTCTTTAGTGCATGAGTCGTTCATTTTACTTTTTAGCATCTTTCACATTTTAGCAAAGTAGTCATTTAAAATGCATGCAGAGCTAGAAAGTAAATTACTAGGGTAAAGGGCATTTCAAGATGATTGAAAATGTGCCTCATGAGCTGTTGCCTTTTCTATTTCACAAGGTGTTAGAAATGAGATTTCACAGGTAAATATAAATTTATGTTTTCCATTTCACTGTCCCCTTCTTTAATGTTTTTACATCATTATCAATATTATTTTAAAACTGAAATACTGCCATCTACGACTTACAGTTGCAATAATTTATATCTTGACAGATTCAAAATATTCATGCACTTTGTTTAAGTTTTATATTCAGATTTCATCGAACATGTGTTGGTTTTTCCATAGTGTGCTGAAATATGTATTCTATTATTTGTAGATGTTGAGAAATTTCACATATATTTTCCAATGTTATCTAAACACAGATATATTCTAGAATGACTTGCAGCAATGAGTAATTATGTTAAGATGAAACAAATAACAATTTAGAATTTGAAAATCAGCAGTTATACAGGCATGATAATTCAGAAAAATAGTTGGCTATAGTTACAATGGCATCAAATTCATATATAACTATAGATTTTAATATTTTATATTATTACCTCTCTCTTCTTGAAAAGGCTTATGCTGCAGAACTAATGCAGTATGTTAAGTAGCTACAATTTCTTATGTTTTTTTTATTTGAGATATTTTAAAAATAAAAGTTTTCAAATTTTGAAATCACATATTTTAGATTTAGATATCAATGGATATCTCAAAAAAGTAATTTCAGCTCTAAGAGCAGTGGGTAGAAAGTCTATCATAACAGAATGAAGATGATAATCTGCTGCAGTCTGGCTGGGCAAAATAACTGGGGGGTGACAAGCAACTTGTGAAGGTTGATACAGTGGGAGCCACTTTATTATGGGACAGAGAAGTATATATAACCAACTAATTACACACAGCTTAACTTAATTAACATAAACTAGATACAGAAGTCAACCAATAAGGAATCCTCATCATCTTAATGATTATACACAGTTTAACTTAATTGACATAATCTAGACACAGCAGTCAGGCATTAAGGAATCCTCATCATCTTAATGGCTTGCTGGCGTTACTTCTCAAACCACTCCTCTTGGCAAAGTGCCAGGCGCCATCTTGACTTGTCTGTGGCCCTCATCAATAATCTATATTTGATATCAGTATATTTGAAAACTCTATTTGATAATCTATTTTTATGGGTATTTTATCTTTTTTATTCTTAGCTCCATCTTTGGAACAGTCTTTAGGAAAAATTTTCAAAAGAGGAAATGATCTGAGGGACACCATGTAGGACTCTTACAGCAACACATCCATATTGTACGCATTTGTAGTGCACATCTGTAATGTAATGTCAGTCAGTAATTCTGAAATTTTACCCCATAGTTCTTAGGTTCCCACCCAAAGTCAAATAGCCCTATATGTCTTCTAAGTCATGTGTTTTATTAAGTGACATTCAGACGCTTCCAACAGAAACATCATTCTATCTCTTGATATTGTACTTGACACCCTCTAGCTTATATTAATCTCACTTTATCTTCTTAATGACCTGGCATTATTTTATTCATTTTGCAGAGGCACAAATTGATTCTCAAAGACTTGAAGTATCCAAATTCAACAGGTAGAGATAAATAGAGCTGGAGTCAGTGGAAAATTGCCATGCTGCTCAGAAAAAGAAGTGGGAAGAAGGATGAGTTTGCCATTGGGTGGCAAACACACACACACACACACACACACACGCACACACGATGTTGCAAGGAATGTGGAAAAGAAAAGTGGTGTCAAATATAAACTTTAAATTATACCACGAAGATGTGGTCCAGTGTTATAGGTGTCATGGTTATAATTGCTGTGATTTTGTCAGGATTGTATTTTGACCACAGGGCACATACAAAGAGTAGTTTTATGTGATAAATCCAGAATGCAGAGGAGACTATCTATATCAGACTGTCTGAACCAGTCTGCATTAAAAATCATCAAAACTTATTTTAAAACTTAACTTTTTATCATGATAACACTACTATAAAACTTCAGGTGACCATAAAAATCCCGGGTAAATGTATTACAATCTATGAACATATCCTCAGGTTGCCATGTTTTTACATAGGGTTAAAAGAACCATATAATTCTCTGTAACATTTTGTGAAATTTCTGGGCAGCAGCTTTCACAACAGCACTAGCATTGCCTTCAGAATGATTTGCCAGAGAGTTTTATGCAAGTGAGTTAAAGTAGCTATCAATCTGAAAGGAATCAGTCCACTAAAATCTATCATGAGAATTTTTTTCCTTGATTCCTGCTAAATTAAAGCGGATTATAGGCTGTAACCAACTGCAATTTGATTAAGTCTAAATATTTTCAGCCACACAAAAGGTATTAGAAGCTTTGACATATAACTGCTCTAATATATATAAAATGAAATATAAAAAATACAGATTACATAAATTTAACTTTAAAAACTCATAAGTTCTCTCTCCAGAGTATTGGATATATGCATCTTCCTTGCTAAGAGCATAAACACAACTTCATCTTTTTTGAATAGAATGATTTTCAACCTGGAGTCCAAGAATTGTTGTGAGTTCCCTAAAAATTTATGCAAATATATTATGCATAACTCAAAATGAATATTCCTGGGGGAAATAATCAAATTTGCTACATAATTTTTAAAAAGTTCAGAACAACTTTTTTTTAAATTTTTTTATTGTTGGTTGTTCAAAACATTACATAGTTCTTTATACATCATATTTCACACTTTGATTCAAGTGGGTTATGAACTCCCATTTTTACCCCGTATACAAATTGCAGAATCACATCAGTTACACGTCCATTGATTTACATATTGCCATACTAGTATCTGTTGTATTCTGCTGCCTTTCGTATCCTCTACTATCCCCCCTCCCCTCCCGTGCCCTCCCCTCTTCTCTCTCTACCCCCTCTACTGTCATTCATTTCTCCCCCTTGTATTATTTTCCCCTTTCCCCTCACTTCCTCTTGTATGAAATTTTGTATAACCCTGAGGGTCTCCTTCCATTTCCATGCAATTTCCCTTTTCTCTCCCTTTCCCTCCCACCTCTCATCCCAGTTTAATGTTAATCTTCTTCTCATGCTCTTCGTCCCTACTCTGTTCTTAGTTACTCTACTTATATCAAAGAAGACATTTGGCATTTGTTTTTTAGGGATTGGCTAGCTTCACTTAGCATAATCTGCTCTAATGCCATCCATTTCCCTGCAAATTCTATGATTTTGTCATTTTTTAATGCAGAGTAATACTCCATTGTGTATAAATGCCACATTTTTTTTTTATCCATTCGTCTATTGAAGGGCATCTTGGTTGGTTCCACAGTCTTGATATTGTGAATTGTGCTGCTATGAACATTGATGTAGCAGTGTCCCTGTAGCATGCTATTTTTAGGTCTTTAGGGAATAGACCTAGAAGGGGAATAGCTGGGTCAAATGGTGGTTCCATTCCCAGCTTTCCAAGAAATCTCCATAGTGCTTTCCAAATTGGCTGCACCAATTTGCAGTCCCACCAGCAATGTACAAGTGTACCCTTTTCCCCACATCCTCGCCAGCACTTGTTGTTGTTTGACTTCATAATGGCTGTCAATCTTACTGGAGTGAGATGGTATCTTAGGGTGGTTTTGATTTGCATTTCTCTGACAGCTAGAGATGGTGAGCATTTTTTCATGTACTTGTTGATTGATTGTATGTCCTCCTCTGAGAAGTGTCTGTTCAGTTCCTTGGCCCATTTGTTGATTATGTTATTTGTTATCTTACTGTCTAATTTTTTGAGTTCTTTGTATACTCTAGATACTAGGGCTCTGTCTGAAGTGTGAGGAGTAAAGATTTTTTCCCAGGGTGTAGGCTCCCTATTTACCTCTGTTATTGTTTCTTTTGCTTAGAAAAAACTTTTTAGTTTGAGTAAGTCCCATTTGTTGATTCTAGTTATTAACTCTTGTGCTATGGGTGTCCTATTGAGGAATTTGGAGCCCGACCCCACCGACTGTAGATCGTAGCCAACTTTTTCTTCTATCAGACGGTGTGTCTCTGATTTGATATCAAGCTCCTTGATCCATTTTGAATTAACTTTTGTGCATGGCGAGAGAAAGGGATTCAGTTTCATTTTCTTGCTTATGGATTTCCAGTTTTCCCAGCACCATTTGTTGAAGATGCTATCCTTCCTCCATTGCATGCTTTTAGCCCCTTTATCAAATATAAGGTAGTTGTAGTTTTGTGGATTGGTTTCTGTGTCCTCTATTCTGTACCATTGGTCCACCCGCCTGTTTTAGGACCAGTACCATGCTGTTTTTGTTACTATTGCTCTGTAGTATAGTTTGAAGTCTGGTATTGCTATACCACCTGATTCACACTTCCTGCTTAGCATTGTTTTTGCTATTCTGGGTCTTTTATTTTTCCATATGAATTTCATGATTGCTTTCTCTATTTCTACAAGAAATGCCGTTGGGATTTTGATTGGCATTGCATTAAACCTATAGAGAACTTTTGGTAATATCACCATTTTGATGATGTTAGTTCTGCCTATCCATGAACAGGGTATATTTTTCCATCTTCTAAGATCTTCTTCTATTTCTCTCTTTAGGGTTCTGTAGTTTTCATTGTATAAGTCTTTCACCTCTTTTGTTAGGTTGATTCCCAAGTATTTTATTTTTTTTGAAGATATTGTGAATGGAGTGGTTGTCCTCATTTCCATTTCAGAGGATTTGTCCCTGATATACAGGAATGCCTTTGATTTATGCGTGTTGATTTTATATCCTTCCACTTTGCTGAATTCATTTATTAGCTCTAATAGTTTCTTTGTAGACCCTTTTGGGTCTGCTAGGTATAGAATCATGTCACCTGCAAATAGTGATAATTTAAGTTCTTCTTTTCCTATTTTGATGCCTTTAATTTCTTTCGTCTGTCTAATTGCTCTGGCCAGTGTTTCGAGAACTATGTTGAACAGAAGTGGTGAGAGAGGGCATCCCTGTCTTGTTCCAGATTTTAGAGGGAATGCCTTCAGTTTTTCTCCATTCAGAATGATGCTAGCCTGAGGCTTAGCATAGATTGCTTTTACAATATTGAGGTATGTTCCTGTTATCCCTAGTTTTTCTAGAGTTTTGAACATAAAGGGATGCTGTACTTTGTTGAATGCTTTTTCTGCATCTATCGAGATGATCATATGGTTCTTATTTTTAAGTCTATTGATGAGGTGAATAACATTTATTGATTTCCATATATTGAACCATCCTTGCATCCCAGGGATGAATCCTACTTGATCATGGTGCACAATTTTTTGATATGTTTTTGTATCCGATTCGCCAGAATTTTCAGAACAACTTTTTATATAAAATTGTGTGTATAGGAAAATGTAATTTTACTGGGCTCTCCATGTCTTTCTATAGTTGGGAATTTTCTTGTTTATTTTCCCTTCTTATTGAGGTAAATACATTTTTATGATTGATATGGAAATTAATAATAAAGAGTAACCTAGATTTCAACAACTAGTTAATGAGTTGTTTTAAAATGCAAATTTAAAAATTTTATATCTGTGATGCCTCCTCTTGAGATTAAATAAATAACTGGAATAGATTTTACTCATTAGCAAATGTATTTGTTTCCCCCCAATGAAATGCTGTTTACCAATGTAACATTCATTACTGTTTAAGAAGATAGCTATTAGTGTCTTAATTATGATCAGAACTTTTATGGAACAAATTATTCAGTCTTAGAGAGAGGGAAGTGGGAGACAGTCCAGTGAAATTTCACACAGCAACCTTTGATGTTCTCCTTTCCATTTTTTTCTTTCAGAAACTTTATCACTTTTTAACAGCGTAATTATTTTCTGTAATAACTATTAACGCCATTTTCAGACTTTTTATCTCTGTTCTTGATCTTGATTGGTGACAGTGGTCCCTATATTTTAACATAAATCCGAATCACAAATACATGCAAAATTAATATATTCGTGGCAGTTTAATATTTTTCTTACACAATTACTTGGCAAGAAGGAATATTTAAAGTACCTCATGTACCCCCAATTTAATTTCCCTAATCTCTTTATGTCCCTAGCTTAGTTGATAGGCTTACAATTAATTCCACCTGCCCAAGATTGACAAGTTGGAAATACAAAAAGCAGATTAGAATAAGTGATTCTCATTTCAAATTTTAAGGAAAATTTTAGTCTGACAACATATCAGTTGAGATAGAGAGAATTATAATTAAAGTTAAATAACATGATTTGTACAACTTTCAGTTTCCTAATTGCCATTTCCAATAACTAAGTGAAGATCAATATGTCATATTCTAAAAGCCTCTGAACTCAGAACACTTAAAATGTCAACAACAAAGATCAGGAAAAATTACCCTCATTTCTATTCATTTCTTCTGTTTGATGAACCAGTGAGATTTTCCATACATTTTAAAATATATAGAGAATGAGCTTTGAAACAAGCTGAGCCATGTTAAGTACGTATCAGCTGCTTTGTTCTAGCACAGAAAATACCTAAATAAACTGATATTGTCGTTCTTACCTAGAGCCAGAGTCCAAACCAGATTTTACCAAATTAGTCTCTGCATTATCAAGGACCCATTCTATTAAAATTTTAGCACTAAGTAATGTGAAAATAATAGATTACCCATACAACCTTTAAAAATACTCATCTGAAAAGAATGAATAAGCCAAACAAAAAAAGAGACATATGAAACATATAGGCAATTTAAGAATGTGTAATCGTCTCAAGAACTAGAAAAATCTAACAATTTACAAAAACACTTATTTCAATTTTCTTTTCTACAACAACAGTTTTGTTGATTTTTAATAGTTATTGAGTTTTTTTTTCCTTTTTTGGCTGTTCATGTTATGTTTATGTCCTCAGGGGGAGAAGAAATTTGCATTTATAAATAAAAGCAATAATGACTAATACATAAGTTAATTATGAAACAAACACAGTTGCTCTGTGCTTTATGTATATCAGCTTGTTGAATTCACACCATTACTTTTGAGATGTGTACTATTATTAATCTTAATTTTACAGTAAGAGAACTGAGATCAAAAAGCATCAGCAGTAAGGAATGGCAAGCCCATTAGTCTGTACTGCCCTCAATAAGTAACTACTCAAATATGACAAACGAGTTGTTTTTTTCATTTAGCATATCTTTTACTGGAAGCATATTTATGAATTTATATTTGCAAGTGTTTCAATTTATTTTGATAAATGTGGTGGTGGTACACAAAAATAATATCAATTTCTACATAGGTTATGTCAAAATAAAAATGTTTTAGAAATACTGGTTTAATAAAAATGTATTATTTTTATATGAAAGAATTTTTATAGAATTAGTAATGTTTATTCTTTAAATATTTGGAAGAATTCACTAGTGAAGCCATCTGGACTTGAGTATTCTGTGTAGAAATAAATTTTTAAATGAAAAAAGTTTAAATTCAATTTGGGATTTTCAGATGATCTGATTCTTTTATATGAGCTATGATAGTTCATGTCTTTCTTTTAGGGTGGCCAAATCAAACAACAAGCTTTCATATTTCCTTTCTATGTTGAATGTGGAATCTGTAGTAATGTCACATTCCTCTTCTTTTTCTCCATCTGTTTTTATTAGTGCACTATAGTCATACATAATGATGATATTTGTTCTTACACATTCATACATGCACACAATGTAACAATATAATTTGGCCAAAATCATTCCCCAGTATTTCCTATTTTCCTCCACTCTTCTCTCCCCTTGTTCCCTTTCCTTTTCTCTACAGAGTTCCCTTCTATTTTCATGAGATCCCTCCAACTTTCTTTCCCTTTTTTTCTCTCTAGCTTCCACATATAAGAGAAAATATATAACCCTTGCCTTTCTGAGTTTGACTTATTTTGCTTAAAAATGTTCTCAGTTCCATCCATTTTCCTGTGAATGACATAATTTCATTTTTCTTTATAGCTGAATAAAACTCTATTTAGAGTATATATGCTGCATTTTCTTTATACATTCATCTATTAATGGACACCTAGGCTGGTTCTAGAGTTTGGCTATTGTGAATTTTGATGCTATAAACATGGCTATGTGGCTATGCACATACCATTGTAGTATGATGACCTTAATTCTTCAGGATAAATACTGAGGAATCATAAAGCTGCATCATATGGTGGTTCCATGTTTAGTCTTTTGAGAAATGTCCATATGGATTTGCATAGTGGTTGCACTAATTTAAAATCTCAACAACAGTATAAAAGTGTTTCTTTTTTTACATGTTCTCCAGCATTTATTATTATTTATATTCTGATGACTGCCATTCTCACTGGTGTGAGATGAAATCTCAGTGCAGTTTTGATTTGCATTGCCCTAGTTGCTACTGATGTGAAAACATTTTTTCATACATTTGTTGGCGATTTGTATTTCTTCTTTTGAGAAACATTTGTTTAATTTATGTGCCAGTTTATTAATTTTGTTATTTGGGTTTTTTGTGTGTTAAGTTTTTTTGAGCTCTTTATATATTCTAGATATTAAGCCTCTATGAAAAGAGTACCCTAGCAAAGATTTTCTCCCACTCTGTAGGGTGTTTCTTTACATTCTTGTTTTCTTTGTTGTGCATAAGCTTTTTAATTTGATGCCATCCTACTTAAAAATTCTTGGCATCATTTCATGAACTTCAGGAGTCCTGGTGATAAGGTTGTTGCTTATGTCAATATGTTGGGGCATTGACCCTTCATTTTCTTCTAGAAGCTGCATAGCTTCTGAACTAATGCCTAGGTCTTTGATCCATTTTAAATTGAGCTTTGTTCAGGGCAAGAGATAAGGGTCTACTCTCATTGTTTTACACATTGGTAGGTAACCAATTTTCCTAGCACTAGCTGATAAAAGGACAGCCCCCTCCCCCAATGTGTGTTTTTAGCATCTTTTTCAAGAATCAGATGACAGGGTCTATGTGAGTTTTTCTTTATGTCTTCTATTCTGCACCATTGCTCTGGTGTCTGTTTTTAGGTCAGTATAAAGCAGTTTATGTTCTATAGTTATGTAATATAATTCAAAGTCAGGTGTTATGATGCTTCCAACATTGCTTTTTTGGCTTAGACTTGCTATTCTATGTCTTTTATTTTTCCAATTGAATTTTAGGACTTTTTTTTTCTAACTCTGTGAAAACTGTCATTGATATTTTGATGGAGATTGTGTTGTATATGTATATTGCTTTTGGTAGGATGGCCATTCTAACAGAATTTATTACTGCCCATCCACAAATTAGGGGGATTTTCCAGTTTCTGGTGTCTTCTTCAGTTTCTTTTTAAAAATGTTTGATATTTTTCATTGTAGTAGTCTTTCACCTCCATGGTTAGATGTATGCTTAGTTTTTTTTTTTCTTTTGAGGCTATTGTGGATGGGATTGATTTCTTGATTTCTCTCACAGCAGAGTCATTGTTGTGAAAATTGATTTTTATATGTTGGTTTTGTAACTTGTTACATGCTGAATTTATTAGTTATCACAGTTTGGGGTGAAGCTTTTTGGATCTTCTAAGTATAAGGTCATAACATCTCCAAACATTGATAAATTGTCTTCTTTTTTTCTTATGCTTTCTCTCCTCTTAAAAGATTGGTTAGGCTAAAAAAATTTATAAAATACTTTTTATTTTTATATATTTTATTTTCATACTCATTGAATATAAAATATTTTCTAATTTCCTTTTTGGCTGATTACATATGTAAAATTATATTATTTAGTTTATAAATGTTTTCCAGATACCCTTTAATTAATGATTTGTACTTTAATTTTTAATAGGAGACAGAAAACATAATTTGTATTACTTCAATCCTTTTAACTCTTTGACTAGATTTAGGAACCACAATTTGACAAATGCTCGAGCACATAAGCATGTGTAGTTCACTTTTTTTAAAGCTCTGGGTTTTTTTAATTAAAATTTTATACACATATAAATTAGGTCAAATTAGTTAATAATTTTGTCTAATTGTTACATATTCTTATTGATTTTTCTGAACTCCAATGGAAATGTGTTTTAATTAATCTTTTTTCTTAAGTGACATCGGTTTTTGTTTTATGTACTCTGAAGCTTTTTTAGTATATAAGCATTTAAAATTGTAAAGTTCTTTTGATGAATTGGCATCTATATATCTATATCATTTCAAAATGATCTTCTTTATATCTAATGATGATGTTTATTCTAAAATCTGATCAATATTGGTAAATCTACTTTGTTATTTATGTGTAATGATTTATACATAATAATTTAGTCATTATATATATGATCAATATGGTGTATATTATCAACGTTTTCATGGCATATATTTTCCAGTATTTTTGATTTTAACATATTTGTGTGTTTATAGTTAAGAGGAGAGAGAGTAAAATTAGTGAAACAGCAGCTTTGAATGCAAAATACAAAGGTGATTCTGATCTACCTTTATCAAGACAAACATTTTAATGTAATATTTTAAACTGATATTAAAATCTATGATTAACAAGATAATTAATTTTTCAATGAAGGCAAGACTAGTATTGAAAAACTTTCCTTTTGCTTTTGGATCCAAATATTTGCTAGCACAGCACTAATATTTAAAATCAGCTTTTTCTAAGCAGCATAAATTTAGAGGTTAATGTTGTATTTAGTTAGAATTTCTCTGACTTTTAACTGGTGTATTTAGGATCACTTACCTTTAGTTTATTATCAATAAGATTGGATTCGTCCATCAATCCTTTTACTTGGGTGTACATCCAAAGGAATGAAGAAACTCAGAATATTGAAGAGACATCTGCACCTCGATGCAGCACTATTCAACACAGTCAAGAAATTTAAACAATCTCAGTGTCCATCAGGTCATGAATTGATAAAGAAACATACATGAACAATTTGGAGTACTATTCATCATGAGAAACCAAAGAAATCCTGTCAGTTGCCACAACAAACATGGAAATGGACATCATTATACTATGTGTGAATTTCCAGGCATAGAAAAATCAGTAATGCATAATCTCGCTCATATGTGAATCATAAAAAATCAATCTTATAGAAGTAGAGGTTAGAACAGTGTTTTCACAAGCTGGAGAAAGTACAGAAGGAGGAAGTCATGGGGAAAGGTTGATCAATGGGTACTAAAATATGGTTAGGAAGTAAGAAGTTCTGCTGTGCTGTTGTGCAAGAGGTTGACTATGGATAATGATAATGAACTGTAAAAGTAAATAAAATACCTCAATTTTATCATGAAGCAAAGTAGACTAAATACATAAAAAAGTATGGTGGACAATTTTAAATGTAGCACTACGTGTTGGAATAAAAACCCATGATAAGCTAGTATGACACCTCACATTAAAGTAAACACGTCAGTCCACAAGTGGGTGGCATGTACTTTCACTTTTTCATTGTGCCCAACATTCCCAGGAAGAAAACAGAGCTTACTTGCATTGCTTTCTCTTTTAAAATACCTGTTTTCTAAGGAGGAAAATGGGATTCTTTTGTTGAATAAGAACATCTATCATAGTTTAAGCAGAATTCCAGAAATGACAAGTATCTTATTTAGATAAGGTGACACATTACAGCTTCCTTTCCCCTCTTTTTTTCTTATACAGTGAGATCTATATAGAGACAAAATTACTATATCAGACCAAGTAAGCGTCAAAGTCAGGCCTCATTTTCTGGGTTTTACATTTTTTATCCCCTTGAATTCATCTTCTAGCTATGTGAAGGACATTTGAAGTGGATTTCTGGTTTCTGTTGGTTACATTGAGTGATAATGCTGACAGAAATTATATTTTTTGGAGAAAGGTTATTGGCAGGAATCGTAGTGCTTCTGAAATGCTGTTACAGGCTGTTAAGAATGGGATTAAAAAATGAAATAGGTCTGAATGTCAGTGCTCACTATGTAAAATACATTTTAAATCTTTCTCAAGTTCTAATTCACAATGGATTTCATATATGGCATGGTAAATTCTCATTCTTGCTGTTACATCCCCTGTATATGCCATTATTTGTAGTAAAATCCCTCAACATTTAATCAATTAATGAAATGGGATATTCGTGAGCATTTCTCTGTCCACTCCTAATTTAATTGTCAAGTTTATGTGACCAAAATAACTGAAAAAAATTAATTAAATAAATATTTAGCCACTTTAATGTTTAAAATAAAAACAAAACTCATGCTAGGAAATTATAAAGGGAAATGATATAAATATGTATAATATATTATTTTTCCTTCATATTAGAAAATGGTGCTGCATAAAGCATATGAGAAACAAAGCTCATCTTCATGTTAGATGAAACAATTGCCTGTGATCTGATTTAGAGTTACAAAAAGAGATCCCAGATATAGCTCCACTGAACTACACCATCATCACAGATTATGGAGTAGGTTTTCTTCTTCTTTTCAACCTAGAGATGAGCACTGAAAAACTGGTATTTCATCCATTTTTTCCTGTAATCTGAGGAACTGGAAGATATGGAAGTTAAAGAAGGAGCTAGAGAGGGCATGGGAGAAAATTTAATGAAAAAGATAAATATATTACATTATAAAATTTTATTTGTAAGCTCCCTTTTGAAAGTGTCATTCACTATACCTGTTTTCAGATTATCTGGTTGTGTATACATGCCATTTCCACATGAGAGGTCCTTGGTTTTTGAAAAATCTCTGTAGTTTAATGTGTAGACACGGAGCCTTCAATTTTTTTCTGCCAAAATGTGGAACTCCTATTATAAATTTCCTGCTTTACAGCTGTTTTTGCTTCTTAGAAATTCTTACCACTACTAGGTTTGAAAAGAGAAAAAAATGTCATTATTCTATTTTATTAGTAGTTTGTGTTAGTCAACTTTTTATTGCAGTCCATGGATGATCCATTCCATTGCTTTGAGCCTGAGATAAGGTAGAATATTATGGTATAAGCATTTGTTGGAGGAAAGCCACTCATATGACAATTGCTGGTAAAGAGAGAGAGAGACAGGGGGTAGTCCTGGAACAAGATGCTTTTTTTTTTTTTAGTTATGCCCCCTGTCTCCTACTTCCTCCAAATAGATTGTCCCTCCCACTTTATCAGCTACCAATAATTCCATCAAATTATTAATCATCAATTGATTAATATACTGCTGAGGTTAGAGCATTTATGATATAATTACTTCCCAAAATCCCCACCTTTGAGAACTCCTGAATTTGGGACCAAGTCTTTAACACATGAGTCCTTTGAGTATCATTCCAGATTCACACTACAAAATAGGTGATGCCAAAATATGTTCCAAAGAAATTGTATCAATGTGCACTCCCACTGATACTATATGATTTACATTGTCCCATGTATAGTAAATGTTGGCATTTTCAGATTTTTTAAAAAATTTGCAAATCTAATAAATGCACAATGATACTGCATTTAATTTTTAATTTGTTTTTACTGGTGACTAATATATTTGAATGTATTTTTGTTCATAGGCAATTTGGTGTTCTCCTCTGTCAGAAATTTACTGATAACTATTTTATGCATTATTTTTTAGTTGTTTAACTTTCTTATTGTTGTGTTGTATTTCCCTATGTATATGAATATATCTTATATTTTCACCTTTTATATTATCCTTTCATGAAGACAACATTTAATGTATTTTACCTAAGTTTATTATCATTATTTTATTTGTACTTTTACCTTTTGAATATTATTTTAAAATTATTTCCTGTTTGAAAATTTTAAATATATTCTCTTATAATACAATTTAAAGTTTGTACTTTTGATCTTGTATTAAGTAACATCAGTCTGAAATATAGTGTGGGAAAAAAGTGTCACTTTATCTTCTAAATAGATTGTGTAGTTAGTTGAATTGTGGCTCTTCAAAAAGATATGGGCAAATTCTAACCCTTATAACTTGTTAATCTCATCCTAATTGGAAAAAACAAACAACAAGGTATTGAAAAATGTAATTAGGTTGAGGATCTTGAGATGCAATGATTCTGGATTAGTTTCATAACTAAATCCAATGACTAAATCCAGTGTTTTTTTAACTAAAAAGAAAGAGAGAAGGTATGTAGAGGGTAAGATCACGTGACAAAGGATGTGGGTATTGGAATTGTGCTGCCACAGACAACCAGCAAAAAGCTAGAGAGGATTCTACCCTAGAGCCTTTGAGGAGAATGTGGCCAGGCCCATATGTTTTGGCTTTCAGAACTGTGGAAAAATAAACTTTGTTTTAAGTCACAGAGTCTTAGGTAGTTTGTTATTGAAGACAATAGAAAATTAATGGATGTAAAATGTCCTAACACTGTCACTGAAAAAGCTCACCCTTCTGGTATCTTTATCTGTAGATATAAGGTATATATACATTCACTTATAGGTCCCTGTTCTGTTCAGCACCTCTAGCTTTCCTCCCTCATTAAAGGGTGGCAAAATTATAAAACCATTATAAAGTTTATAAACTGGGGACAAAAGCTTACCTCAAGACTGAGATTTAACCATAATTTTATAGACATTTTCCCTTCCTTATATCTTGCTACCATATCAAAAGGGGTCCCATAAAACTATAGTGGATTATTAGTGAAAGAGCTACAAGAAGAAGACTCAACCTAAGTAGAAGTTATTGGAGAAATCCTAAGAACACTTGGGAGACAAAAATAGGAATACATGAGGAATTTGAAGCACCTGGCATCTGCAGCTGCCCTAAACATTAAATACAGCCTAACTAGCCAGGTTAGCTTAAAACTCTATATTAAAGGTCTATTTGCTTTGTAACTAAGGGCCCATAAAGTGTTATTATACTATGTCAAGCTTCAGCAAAAGATTTCAAGACACGAGTATGACAAAATATAGCCTAAAAGTAGAATGCAATAATTAGAACCAGACTCAGATATGACACAGATGTCAGAATGGTCAGATGAGAGTCTGATGTAGCTATGATTATTATGTTCACAGTTCTAACAAGAAAAGTACTATAGAAAAATTCAACTATAGATGGGTAATATAAGCTGAGAGATGAACACCAATAAAGATTCAAAGGAAAATAATAGAAATCAAAAAAGGGGGAAAACACTTAAAAAGAAATGAGGAACAACAATTTGAAAAAAATATTGATAGGCCAGTATTAACTGCATAAGGACAAGGAAAGAATGAGTGATCTTGATAGAAAATTGCCAAAATGAAATGCAAATAGAAGAAAACAATTATAAGAAAGAGAACACAACAATGTTAAGGTATCTGGGACAGTTTTAAAAGGTGTAATACATGTGAAATTGAATATTGAAAAAAGAAGGAATAGAAATAAAATATTAAGCAAAACTTACTGAGAATTTACAGAATTAATCTTAGAGACCAAAACACAGAGCCAATAATAGGATAAAAATTCACACAGGATGTATTTTTAAAATTTGTACATATGCATATAATTTAATGTGTCTATGCTGCTGTAGCAAAATGTGTGCTTTGAACCACAGATGTTTATTTTTTTCATGTGGGAAGCTGGAAGTTCATGTTCAGGGTGTTTTCAAGGTCAAAATCTGGTGTGAGCTGTCATCCTGGCTTCTTTCTACCTGTTTCTGCATCTGGCACACGAAGAAGGAAGAAAGAGAAAACTCTGGTATTTCTTTCTATTCAGGCATTAATTCTGTCATAAAGGTCCCACACTTATGATTTCATGTAAACCTATCTAAGTCCCAAATGCCTCATCTCCAAATACCATCACATTGTAGTTAGAGCTTTGACATATACATTATGGGATGATGCAGTTCAGTCTATAGCAGTACATCATGCTCAAATTGCAGAAAGCCACAAGAATAAAAATCTCAGAAAAATCCGAGATCCAGAGTGGCATGACTGAAGAAAAAGATAAGAATTACATATATTTTTTAAAAATCTATACAATCAAGAAGAAAGTGTAGTGAAATATTTAAAGCATTGAAAGAAAAATAACAGCAGCAACTATAATTTTATGCCCAATGAAATCAATCTTCAAAATGAGATAGAAATGAATACATTTCCAAACAAAACAACAGGATATTCACATCCGCTGTTATTAAATCCTCCTTTCCAGAAATATCTAAATTGCTCAGGATAATACAAATGATATTAGTGAGAAACTTTGTTCTAAATATAGAAAGGAATACTGCGATTAAAATAGTATATGAAGAAGACAACAGTTTTATTATTCATAATTCTAAAAGGTAGCTATTTAAAATAATAATATTATATATTGCAATAGAATAATTGAAATGAATGGCAGTGATATCCCAAGGGACAATAAGGAGGAATCTGGAATATTCTGTTATAAATTATCTGTACTATACATGCAATGCCAATTCAATTTGAGGGAGAATTTAGATTAGTTAAAAATATTTACTGTAAACTCTAGTGAAGCCACTTAGACGTTATAAAATGTGTATAATTTGTATGCTAAGACAGGAGACAAAATAGGATCAAATAATTGTTAAAGTAAAAAGAGGAGAAAAATTTTAAATGGATAAGTACACTGAATAAAAAGTTATATATGTTATGGTTATTCTATAACTATCCCCTTAGCCATTTTAAGTGTGAAAGGTTTAAATATATCAATTATAAAACAGATTATTAAAATGGATGTAACTCAGGACTCCATTATATGTTTTCTACAAAAATTCATTTAAATCCAAAGACATAAATAGGTTGAAGGAAAGGTACAAGGAAAGTTATGCACATTTACACTTATTTAAAGTAAAGCTAGAGTAGTTATATTGATTTCCAATACAGCAGAATTCAGAACAAAGAAAATGATCATGGATACAGAGGGATATTGCAAAATGATAGAGGAGTCAATTCTGTGAGATGACATTAAGGTGTTTGTACCCAATAAAAGGATGTCAATATATGTGAGGCAAACACTGTTAAAAATGCAAGGAGAAATATATGATACCCTTGTAGTTGGAGACCTTACCATCTCTACTTGTAATTGATACATCAGGTAGGCAGAAAATCAGTAAGATTACAGTTGACCTGAAGAGTACTCTAAACCAACTCTAACTCACTGACATGTATAGACTATAGTACTCAAACTCTCAGAACATTCATTTGAGTTATGGAACACATCATATCAAATTTAAGATAACAGATATTATACAAAATATGCTCTCAGGTCACAGTAGAATTAAACTAGAAATCAATAATGGAATATCCACAAATACTTCTAAATAGAACATGAGTCAGAGGAAAAGATTTTAGAGAAATTAAAAAAGAAAGAAAAAAACTAAATGAAAATAAAAATTAAAAATTTTCAGATTTGGATGACATAGGAAAAAAAGCATACTTAGTGGGAAATATATAGTATAAACTGCACATATTATTAAAGAAGAAATTTTCAATATCAAAAATGAAACTTCCATCATAATAAACTAGAAAAGGACACTTAAAGACTAAAACACTCAGAAGAAAATGAAAAAGTAAAAGTCAATGAAATTGGAAAAAATCAGAGACAATAAAAAATACTCCAAAAGACAATTCTTCAGAATATTAATTTTGGGGTGCACAGAATTAATTATGGTTTTTAAGCTGTCCAGCGGCAGAGGCAATGCACCTCCTAGAACTCTCAGCCCAAAGCTGTCAATTTGAGACTGTCAAGCTGCTGTGGTTACACATTGTTCAAAAGGTGGTTCTGTGGCCAGCCATGGAATTATCAATCCATAATGTTGGGTTTAAATGCGAGCTCCACAGGGTAGAGGATTATGGGTGCAAGCTGACAGTTCTAATTTGGCTGTTCATACCCTCAACTTCAGTTGTATTTATTTTGAAGAAACCTTTTCGCAATAAATCCGTTTGATACTTAAATCTATATAATAAACGTGCCGAGCTTGCTGGTGGTCATATTTCCCTATCAAGCATTAGTGATCCACCAGCCTTGACTTTTTCTCTATTTGTGTGTCTTTTGTCTTTTCTCCAAACCCTCAACGCCTGGTCCAGGAACCTGAATTAACGGCCATGCAGGATGTGACAATTAATAAAATTGATAAACATCAAACCATGTTAACCACAAAAAATGGAAGAGCACATGAATACCAATATTAGGATTAAAAGAGGTATCCACACTACTCCTCTCACAGACACTAAAAGGATAATCAAGGAATCAGATTAATATCTTAATTTCCACAAATTGACAACTTAGATGAAATGAGACAGTTCCTTGAAAGACACAAATTACTAAAAGTCAAATACTTAAAAGGAGATGATCTAATAGCTCTGAATTTACTAAAGATAGAAAATAAATAAAAACTATTAATTTACTTTTATTGCTGTAAAAAGATATCATAAATTTAGTGGCATAAGAAACTTAATTTTGTTTCCTTAAAATTCTGAATGTTGGGAGTTTAAAATAATTCTTTAGGACCATCTTCCTTCTTGAGGCTAGAGGGAAGATTATTTCCTGCCCTATTTCAGCTTTCCAAAGCAGCCTATAATCCTGGGATTACTTCCTTCATCTTCAAAGACAGCCTAGTAGCACAATTTTCTATTCCCAGCAAGTTTGTAATACAGGGGAACTGTTTTGAGCTTGGCAAAGAACATTTACAAAAATCTAATGATAACATCATAATTATTGGTGAGAAACTCAATACTTTTAAACGTACATGGAACAAGGCAAAGATGTCTTCTTTAATAACTTTTATTTAATCTTGTATTATCATTATTCACTAGTGCTATAAGATAAAAAAGGAAATACAAGGCATATGGATTGAGAATGAAGAAATAAAACTGTCATTTTTCCTCAGGTGAAAATTTATTTTCACATAATATCTAGGCATAAATGTCCAAGAATTTCCAAAATATCCTTCCTACAACTAATAAAAGATGTAGAAAACCATGGTACAAGATTTAACTGAAAATAATGGTTGTCATTTCTAAATCCCCAGAATCTGTTGTGTTATCTTATACATCACCTTATGTGACAAAAGGTGCATTGAAGATGAAATTAGTTTAATGAGATGAGATGATGTCCTGGATTATGTGGGTATTACCAGTGCAAACACTAAGGTCATTACAAGAAGGTAGAAATTCTGTCAGTAAAGGTGACATACAATTGAAGCAGAGCTGAGGGGCCGAGGGAGATTTGAAGATATTACATGGCTGCCTTTAAGCATAGTGAAAGAGATCATAAGTTACACAATAAAAATTTTCTTTTTGAATTTAGTAAATGGCACTTATATAATAACACATCCAAATAAAATATAACAAAATTATGTACAAGAGATATAAGTGAGAAACTTGAATATTCAGATTAAAAAAACAAAGAAGATCTAGATAAATGGAGATACATTCCATGTTCATGAAATATCAACATCATTACTGATATCAATATTAAGATGTCAAATCCTGTAAAATTGTTCTATGATTTTTTTAAAAATTCATCAAAATTTTAACTATTTAAATATTAGTATTTAAATATCAACAAAAGGGCTGGGGTTGTGGCTCAGTGGTAGAACACTTGTTTAGCACGTGCGGGGCTCTGGGTTTGATACTCAGCACCACATAAAAATAAAATAAAAGTATTGTGTCCATCTACAACTAAAGTAAAATATTAAAAAAATAAATAACAACAAAATACAAAATGTATCTATAGAAAGTCAAAAGATTTAGAAGAGCCAAAATTTTGAAAAGTTACATTTCATTAAAATTAAAAAGTTCTCTATGAGAGATATTGACAGAGAATGAAAGACAAGTTACAGAAGTCAAAGCACATAATCTGATAAAGAATTTCCATCTAAAATATTTTTTCAAAATTCTGAAAATTTAAAGGTAAGAACTCAGGTTTTAAATAAAACAATTGTGCAATAGATCACCATAAACATATAATCTAGAAGGTATACAGATGGCAAATGAATATATCCAAGGATTCCAAATATTATATATTATGAAAAAAAAAAACAAGCAAAACAATAATGAAACACCCTCCATGCCTATTAAAATGGCTATGATCCAAAGCTGTACTTGTGCAGAATGCTGGCACAATGGGAACCTTCATTCATTGCTGGCTGGATTGCAAAATCTTAGTCACTTGGAAGATAGTTTGGCAGTTTCATACAAAGATAAAGATAGTCTTAACATATGATCAAGCAATCTTTCTCTTAGATGTTCATACAATTTATTTGAAAATTTATATCCACATGAAAACCTACACACAAATGTTTATAAGTGTTTTTAAAAATAATGACCCCAAATTATAACAGCCCTGTTGGCTTTCAATAGGTGAATATATAAAGAAACTTGGATATATTCACTCAAAAGAATAATTATTCAGTGATAAAAAGAAACGCTGAATCAAGCAATAAAAAGGCATAGATGAGTTTAAATGCATAGTGTTTTGTTTAAGATCAGTCTGTAAGGATATATACTCAATGAATGAAAATGCCAATCACACAGAATCTTTAAAAAGGCAAAACTAGGCATAAAATATATATAGGCCAATGCCAGAAGTTCAATATAAAAGAGATTCAGGATTGAACAGGTGAAACACTAATTTTTAGGAAATTTTTATGCTGAAACAGTCTTGTAGTATTGTAAATAGAGGATAGAGAGTATTACGCATTTGTCAGAAATAATTGAATTTATAACACAAAGGGAAACATAAAGTGTGTGTGTGTGTGTATACATAGACATGTATATAGACATATGTGTTTATACTATATATATATATATATATATATATATATATATATATATATATATATTTAAAACAATCATTTAGGGAGCTAAGGGAATCCAAGAATAGACTGAAATGTACAGCAATACAATATGAATGTAGGAACCATCTTCATATCTAGATAGTGGTGTGCTGACTTAATTTACTTTGCAAATGAGTGCAGTTTTTAAAACTAAGAACCATTCTCTCATGAAACATGGGTTTTCCTGGCTCGTTCTTCAAACCATACAAAAACAATTAATCCAATCAATAATTGGACTAAGAAACTTAACAGACATTTCACAGAATAAGAAGTATGATTGGTCAACAAATGAATGAAAAAATGTTCTGTAGCAATTCGAGAAATGCAAATTAAAACTACAATGAGATTCCATCTCACTCCAGACAGAAAAGTAATTATTAAGAATATAAGCAACAATACATGTTGGTAAGGATGTGTTAAAAAAGGTCCATTCATACATTGCTGGAGGGACTGCAAATTGGTGCAACCACGGTGAGAAGTGAGAAGTATGGAGATTACTCAAAAAACCTGGATTAAAACCACCATTTGACCCACGTATCCCACTCCTCAGTTTATATCCAAAGGACTTAAAATCAGCATACTGCAGTGACAAAACTTCATCAATGTTTATAGCAGCTCAATTCACAATATCTAAACTATGGAACCAACCTAGGTACCCTTCAACAGATGAATGGATAAAGAAGGAAATATATATATATATATATATATATATATATATATATATATTTTTTTTTTTTTTTCCACACACACACACATACACACAACAGAATATTGCTCAGCCTTGAATAATAGTAAAATTATGGCATTTGCTGGTAAATGGATAGAACTGGAGAATATCATGCTAAGTGAAATAAATCAAAACCAAAAAAACAAAGGCCAAATGTTTTTCCTGATATATGGATGCTAATTCAAAATAAGAGGAGGTAGGGAAGAATAGAAGTTGAATTAGATAATGGGAAATGAAGTGGAGGAAGGGGGGATGGGGTGAGAAGACTAGTAGAATAAATCAGACAGTACTATCTTATTTGCATATATGATTACATGACCAATGTAATTCCACATTATGTACAACCAGAAGAATGAGAAGTTATACTCCATATATGTACAATATGTCAAAGTACATTCTACTATCATGTATCACTAGTCAGAGCAACAACAAAACAGCAAAAAAAGGACCAAAGCAGTTGTACATGGCATTGTACTCTATATGGATAAAGTTATCCATAGGTGTAAAAATTAAGAATTCTGGTACTTCTGTACATTTAAACTCTATGTGAATAATCAAGAAAATGGATGGCAGATCATCAGAACCAGGTTTTTCATTTTTGAGTGGGAGTTGCAGATAAGCAAATGGAGGAGGATAGAATTATCTATGTTTTAATTGATTATAACCAGAGTTGTTAGGATGCACTAATTTTTATCATGATGTAGATAGTGGTGTTTACATGCAGGAATATTTGTAGGTGTGTCTGTTCAGATGTTAGTATTCATGCATGTATTTCATGGCTCAGGCAGTTGGTAAGACTGAGAAGTCATAACATATGGGTGCAAGGAGAATGCTTACTACTCAAATATTGATTTTTAATGCTATTATAATAAAAATAATTACATTTTTAGAAAAATGGTTGATTCTAGGATTAGGAAAAGAAACATGCAAGGTAATTCTGGAATTTCTTAAAAGCATCACAAAATAACTACTCAACTAAACAAAACAAACAACACATGATGAAAGTTTGTCAAAGGGACATAGGAGCCACCTGGAACAGTGAGAGTATGACCATAGTCAAACATCTTGTGCAAGAAAAGAGAGTAAACTGATCTCACCATAAAATTAAGCAAATATCCCTGGATTCACATATAAATAAAAAATGAGGGAGGTCAAATAAATCTCTGTTGAAGATTTCCAAATAAGTTACAAGATAGCCACACTCAAGGAGGTGTGGTTCAACTTTTTCCACATTAATGACAACATGCTTCCAAAGAGTAAAAACACTGAAAGAAGGAAGAGAGATAGTTTCACTGTGTAGAAACATGATAGGTCCTGATTCAATGAAGTGTCAAGGTCAACATCACAGGTCAACATCAAGAGTGATAAAATACATTTATCGCATGCATCCTTGATATGTTGTGGTAGGAATGGCACTTCACTTTTGTGGTTTGCTTTCTCAAAATCACTAATTTCAGTCTAATCATAAAAACATATAAATCCAATACAAAGAATATTTTATAAAACATTTCTAAAAACTGGCAAGGTCATAAAAAACAAGCCAAGTCTGAGAAAATGTCATAGCCTCGAAGAATCTAAGAAGAAATGATGACTTGGGGGTAAGGTGAGAGCCTGGGTGGAATTATGAAATTGAAAACAAAATAAACAACAAAAATAAAAGAAGCATGTAACCAGCTTAAATACCGAGGAAATTTGAATAAAGTATGTTCATTACTTGTAGGTAACAAGTCATAATAATTTAATGATAAGAATAGAAAAAATGGAATGTAACATACATTAAAATTCTATGTATTAACTTTGCCAGTTTTGGTTAACCTAAATTTTTTTTCTAAAACATTCAGTTTATTAAAATACCACAATTGTGCACCAGGCCCATCTCTATGTACTTGCATCCAACTGTAATGAGCCTATGTATGTCAAATTGTGTGTGTGGGGGGGCTTTGTGCTAAACACCAAATCAATCTAATTAAGTTTGATGACAACAAGAAACTAAGAGAATGGGTAGGCCTCTATAAAATTGACCAAGAGGGCAAGCCCCATAAAGTGGCTGGTTGCAGTTGTGTAGTTGTTAAAGATTATGGCAAAGAATCTCAGGCTAAGGATGTCATCAAAGAGTACTTCAAATGAGCAAATAAATTTTTCATTCACTTTCCTCAAAAACAAAAATGCCACAAATTCCTTAGAGCATTTGAGTGTGTGTGTGTGTGTGTGTGTGTGTGTGTGTGTGTGTGTGTGATTGCATGCTCGCATACACATGTGTGCATGTGCATGTTTTTAGTGCTATGGATAAAATCCATTGCTTTATGCAATGTTCTACCACTGAGCTATGGCCCCCAGCTCACTCTTAGAACATTTTTATTCTAGTCATTATGTTCTCATATTTACAAAAATTGTACTTAATTTTACAAAATCATTGCAATTTAATATTATTTTGAGGACAAATGAATGTCCAAGAGGTATATAAAAAACAGTCACCATCACTCATACATAACCAGGAAAACCAAAGTCAGAAAAGATCTCACCTCAAGCTAGAACTCAGAGTGGTTGCCATCAAAAAGAAAAGATAACTGGCAAGGATGTGAGAAAAGAAAACATTTGCATACTAATAATGGGAATCTAAATTAGTAAAACCATTATTAAAAACAGTATGGAGACTGGCTTGGTGGTGCACACCTGTAATCCCAGCAGCTTGGGAGGCTGAGGCAGGAGGATCACTAATTCAAAGTAACCTCAGAAAAAATGAGGTGCTAAGCAATTTCAGTAAGACACTGTCTCTAAATAAAATACAATATAGGGCTTGGGATGTGGCTCAATGGACAAGTTCCCTTGAGTTCAATCCCCAGTACCAAAAGAAAAGAAAACAATACAAAAAAACAGTATGGAAGTTTCTCAGAGAAGTCTTAGTAACTTAATAAGACAGTGTCTTAATAATAATAATAATAATAATAATAATAATAATAAAGAAAAGGGCTGAGTATGTAGTTTAGTGGTAAAGTGCCCTGGGTTCAATCCCCAGTCCATAAATAAGGAAAGGAAGGAGGAAAAGAAGGAGGGAAGAAAGGAAGGAAGAAAATAGAGTCTAGAACCATCTAACATTTGCAGTCTGGCCTCTGATTTTCTGAAAACCAAATCCTCACAGAGCTCTTCTCTCATGGCTTTGTTTTTCTTGGGAGAGTATGAAGGAATGAATTCTCTTAGGGACTCAGCACGTTTGGTTATTCTTGTCCTTTCAGCCCTAGCACCCACCAGTGCTGTGTTTGATACTTCTCCCTTTGCAGGAGATGAGTGGTGCCTTTGTTCTATTCCTTTGATTATGGGAACACTTGCTATTGTTTTATCTTATCTAATACAGTGGAAATAAGATTTCATGATTTTGAGAACCAAGGTTAAAAGGCCATATGACTTGTACTTGATTCTCATGTGGTATTCCATCTACTAAAAGCCATTAGCCATGTAAGGATGCTGATTATCATGACATCATCATGCTGCAGAGGCCATATGTAGATGTCAATTAAATAGCTCCATCTGAGCTCCCAGCTGTCGCCAGCCTCAGCTGCCAACCACCAAAGAGAGCCATCTTGGAGCCCAGCACCACTGAAGCTTTCAGATGACTGAGTCCATCCAGCATCTGATACAAACATCCAAGAAAGACCCACCTCCTTGAGCCATTCCAGGTTTCTTCACTCATAAAATACCAAGATAAAATGCCTGTGTTAGCTATTAAATTTGAGGTTATTTATTTTAATGCAGTTGTAACTCAAGGAAGAGGTGTGTTCTAGTAGTTTTCATATCTCTGGGAAGACAATATATTTTAAACTCAATGAGTTCCAGTTGCTCTTTCTTTATCTTGTCTGTATTCTATGAGGTGTGTCCATGCACTTAATAGAAAACCTCATTAGATTATAACGAAAAAAGAAGCATTATATTTTAAACTAATGAAAAATTAAGGATATTCATTCTAAAATTGGCTAGATCCA
Organism: Marmota monax; assembly: GCF_021218885.2. Lineage (NCBI taxonomy): Eukaryota > Metazoa > Chordata > Mammalia > Rodentia > Sciuridae > Marmota > Marmota monax. The sequence goes on from NW_026692781.1 coordinate 25,278,202, forward strand.
CTTTTGACAACCATTCTCAACTATCACATTGAATGCATAATTAAATTAGCTGAATGAAAGCATTTTTTTTAGTTAATGACACAGTGACACATGACTTCAGAAGTGTGTTTCATGTAACTAAAACTTTCCCTTTATTCTTTCTAAATATAGCTATTCCACAATGAATTATAATTTTTCTCTATATTATTATAATTTTGCCATTTCCTGCTATGCCAATAAAGGCCTCTTTCAGGTATTAAAATTCACTCACTCTCTAAACTGACAGTGATACTGATGGGGTATTCTATATTAATGTTCAATATACTATATTGTATGATTATAAATTTTCTTCAAAAAAATAAAATGCATAGGGTTGACCAAAAGTGGCACAAAATAAATTATTTTTAGTAATATAAAAGTTCTGCCTCTTGATAAAGGTGGTATTTTCCATGGTGGTATACAATTTTAAAAATCTTCTAAGTATACACTGAGGCCTGTACATTTTATTATATGATAGTTGTGCTCCAAAAAAATATAAACACAGAACAAACATAATAATTTACATAGAATTAATAATATGTTCTCACTTTGGTGCTTTTTAAATTAATTTTTTTAAGAGGGAGAGGGAGAGAGAGAGAGAGAGAGAGAGAGAGAATTTTAATATTCATTTTTTAGTTATCAGCGGACACAACATCTTTGTTTGTATGTGGTGCTGAGGATGGAACCCAGGCCAGACGCATGCCAGGCGAGAGCGCTACCTCTTGAACCACATCCCCAGCCGTTATTGAAATTTCTTTTTGTGTTGCTTGTGGTCTGCAATAAATGACTGGCACTCTGAAAAGAGATGATTACAGAATGGAAAAGGTTATGAACAAATATATGGGATAATTAAGGAAAGTGACTAAGGTGGTATATCCCCAGGGTCACTGCCAATCCCAGGCCTTAGCAATGAGTTAGTACCAAAGGGATAAGGAAAGTGAGAGGTTCAAAGAATCTTGGAAGACATGAACTAAATTACAGGAGTATCTAATAGGAGTTGTGTCCCTTGGTAACAAAAAGCAGAAGAAAGACACTAGTAGCACTTGATCAATAGGGAATGAGCAGGTGAATAGATCAGAACCTTTTCCCTCAAGTCTCTCAGGCTTGGCTTCCCACTGACCAAAGTCAACCAAGAGGTAGAGGGTGTTTAGCCTAGTTCAAGATGAACATCACTATACCATCTGTCCTTTTATTTTTTGTTTTGTCATCAAGAGGAGAGTCTATTCAAACCATCCTTTTGAATCTGCAACGGTGTTAGTGGTTTCCTTCATCAGTAGAATGCTAGAGGGTTAACTCTCTGAACTTTTTTGATGCTAGACTACAAACTCCTGAAGCTCCTTCTTGGTGTCTTTTGTTGTTAGTTTTTCTTTCTTGAGATGAAGTGAACATTCTTTCCCTATTATCTCTGGTAGAAACATATGAGATTATATAATTTTAAAACTAGTCATTAAACACAGTCCTTGGAATTTGAAAGAATTTAATTAAAATATTAGGTTTAAAAGTAATATTTGTGTGGTTAATGCTGATTCAAGTTATGTAAAAATAAAGCAAATTATTACATAAGTTTTTTAAAATAAGAAAAATAAAATTCTACCTATTGTATATATAATTTTTTTCATTAAACAGAAATTGTGGAAAAATAAATGCTGAAGTCTGAACTTTGATTAGATTGAAAAATTTTTCAATTCTTTTTCTAAAAAGAAATAATAATTGAGGACTTTGACCAAATCACTTATGATCTATTTAATGAGTTTATTATTTAGTTCCAGGGCTGTATTCAAAACTAAAACTCAAGCTGGAAAAAAAGGCCCAAATTAAAAACAGTGTACACACACACACACACACACACTCACATAACACATTCACACAAACAAAAAACAACAAAAATCACTTTAAGATCTTTTTTGTTCCTTCCTGATCATCATTTGTATCTTTCCATGAGGAAACAATTACCATTTCTTTATCTTATATGTGTAGTATGGTTTTACTGGAATCATAACTTCCTAAATAAATTAACTGCTTTCCTAAAATTACTGTAAATTAAAAAAATGATTATCTATTTGGATTTTAAATTGTTTTTATGAGAATTTGTTTTTATTTGATTTAGTTATCTTTCAATTCTCTGAAACCTTTAAAGATTTAACATATGGAACTATCATTTTTTGCAGATTGGAGCACTGAAAACAAATATTCTATTAGGAAAGAAATAATATTTACCCAGAGAGAAAAGAATAAGATAACAAATAGTTTATATTCAAATCTAGAAGAAAAGAAAAGTAGAACATATTGAAGATTGTTACACAATTTATCCTATTTGTTACTGATTTGGGGCAATTCTATAAGCCATAAGAGAATGTCTATTAAAGAACACTATTAAAAAGAATGTCTTTCACATATTTTTTTAACATTTCTTGGGCATTTTATTTTTAATTTAATTAATTAATTTATTTATAATTTGTATATTACAGCAGAATGCATTATGATTCTTATTACACATATAGAGCACAATTTTTCATATCTCTGGTTTTGTACAAAGTATACACACAGCAATTTGTGTCTTCATACATGTATTTGCATAACAATGTTCATCACATTCCACCATCATTAATAACCATATGCCCACTCCCATCCCCTCCAACCTCTCTGCCCTATCTAGAGTTTGTCTATTCCTCCCATGTTTCCTCTCCCTATCCCACTGTGAATCAGCCTCCTTATATCAAAGAAAATATCCTGCATTTGTTTTGGGGGGATTGGCTAACTTCACTTAGCATTATCTTCTCTAACTCCATTCATTTACCTGCAAATATGATTTTATTCACTTTTATTGCCGAGTAATCTTCCATTCTGTATATATGCCACATTTTTTTATCCATTCATCTATTGAAGGGCATCCAGGTTAGCTATTGTGAATTGTGCTGCTATAAACATTGGTGTGGCTGTGTTCCTGTTGTATGCTGTTTTTAAGTCCTTTGGGTATAGACCAAGAAGAGGGATAGGTGGGTCAAATGGTGGTTCCATTCCCAATTTTCCAAGGAATCTCCATACTGTTTTCCATTTGCCTGCACCGATTTGCAGTCCCACCAGCAATGTATGAGTGTACATTTTCCCCCACATCCTTGTCAACACTTATTGTTCCAGCATAATAGCTGCCATTCTGATGAAATCTTAGAGTGGTTTTAATTTGCATTTCTCTAATTGCTAGTGATGATGAACATTATTTCATATATTGATTGATGTTGATTGATTATATATCATCTTCTGAGAAGTGTGTGTTCAGGTCCTTGACCCATTTATTGATTTTTTTTTTTTTTGGTGCTTAGCTTTTTGAGTTCTTTATATATCCTAGAGATTAGTGTTCTGATGTGTGAGGGGTAAAGATTTGCTCCCAAGAAAGATGTAGGCTCTCTATTCACCTCACAGATTAGATTGTTTCTTTTGCTGAGAAGAAATTTTTAGTTTGAGTCCATCCCATTTTTGATTATTGATTTTAATTCTTGTGCCACAAGAGACTTATTAAGGAAGTTGGGCCCTAATTTCACATGATGGAGATTAGGGCCTAATTTTTCTTCTATTAGACGTAGGGTCTCTGGTTTTATTCCTAAGTTCTTGACCCATTTTGAGTTGAGTTTTCTGCATGGTGAGAGATAGGGGTTTAATTTCATTTTGATGCATATGAATTTCTAGTTTTCCCAGAACCATTTGTTGAAGAGGCTATCTTTTTTCCAATGCATGCTTTTGGCACCTTTGTCTAATATAAGATAATTTTAATTGTGTGGGTTAGTCTTTGTGTCCTCTATTCTGTACTGGTATACAATGTGTTTTCGTGCCAATACCAGTGCTGTTTTTGTTATTGTTGCTCTGTATATAGTTTAAGTTCTGGTATAGTGATGCCAACCTGCTTCACTCTTTCTTCTAAGGATTACTTCAGCTATTCTGGGTCTCTTATGTTTTTTATATATTTTGTACAGTCTTCTCTTTGAAAAAAAAGTTTTGTAGTTGTATATCAACAGAATGTCTCTATTTTATTTGCTTATTTTGTATGTGGTGCTGTGGATTGAACCCAGTGCCTCATATATGCTAGGTAAAGTGCTCTGCCACTGAACTATAGCCCCAACCCATGTCTTTCACATCTTGTGTAGTGATTCAAAACTGTATATCATTCATTACATATATTTATAAAATACAATATTTCCTCCTTATATGTGAATTTGTTTTTCATGGTTTCAGTTCCCCAGAGTCAAACTTAATCTGAAAATATAAAATGAAAAAATTCTAGATATAAACAATTCATGAGTTTTAAATTATGCTTCGTACAGAGAATTATGATAAAATGTGCCATTATACTGCTTTCTATCAGAATGTACATTATCTCTGTGCAGAGTATCCACGTTGTGTAGGCTACCTGCCTGATAATCATTTAGTAGTCTCCTCAGGAATCGGATATTCTTTTGCAGTATATCAAAATGCTTGCATTCAGTAACCCTTATTTTATGTAATAATGATCTTAAAGTACAAGAATAGTGAAGCTGTCAAAGAGAAGCCATAGCACATTTTCATTAAATAAAAGAAAAAAAACAAAATATAGTAAGATATTACTGATAGAGACTACACTTGTATATGTTTTATTATATTATAATTATTTTATCATTACATTATTAATCTTTGAATATTTCTAATTTACAATTAATCTTTATGATAGATATTACATACAGGAAAAATAGTATTTATAGAGTTGTATACTAATTCACAGTTTCTGACATCCACTGTGTCTCGGAATGTGATAATAACTTAGGTTGATAAGCTAAACTCAATGTTAAGTTGAATTTTTGTGTTCCTTTTTTAAATTTATTTTTTAGTTGAATTTGGACATGATACCTTCATTTTATTAATTTAGTTTTATGTGGTGCTGAGGATCGAACCCCGGGCATCGCATATGCTAGGCAAGTGCTCTGCTGCTGAGCCACAACCCCAACTCAGATTTTCTGTGTTCTTTTAAGATACATATTCTACATATTATTTAATAGTCTTATTACAATAATCAAAAAATAAAATATTAAAGCCTCTGTATTCTAAATGTATACTATATATTATCTTCTAAATATAAGTGATGAAATTTTAAAAATTGAACTACAGCATGTGATCTGTTTTCAGCCACAGAACAACAAAAGCATCGTCCACTTCTCCAGAAACCTTTCATGTCATCTCCCAATAATAACACCTAAAAGTGTAAGAAGTTTTCAACATTCATCATCAGTTATTTATTTTGCCTTTTAATAATTAAATAAAAAATATAAATTTATATATTCTAGAAAAAAATCATATAGTGTTGTGTAGGTAAAGCTGGTGTCTGTTGCTCAACATCAGGGGTAAAAGATTGTGTTCGTGTTTAGTCAAAGTTTATTCATTTTTCATGATGCATATTGCTCACAATTTATCCATTCTAGCATTGACAGGAATTGTGGTTTATTCTAAATATTGCCGAGAATAAAAATCTTTGTGAATCACTTTCTTGTGCATGTGTTTTGGAACATGCATGTATGCATTTCTTGTAGTGTGGGAGTAAAATGTCTAGGTAATAAGACCCAAGAAACTAGGAATCCTACTCTACATATGAATTTTTATGAGTTTATAACAAGATAGCCAGATTAAAATACTAAAAATTAATCATATAAACATGTACATAATATATATGATACACATACACCTTTATATAAAGTTAAATTTATATATCATTTTACATGTTCATTATATGTAATTATTTCCTTTTTACTATAACTATTGCTACAAACTTGGTGGTTTAACAAAAAAATCTTAGTGGCTTTAAATACATTTATTATCTTATTCTGCAATAAAGGTAGCAGTAGGTAGTTGCCTTTTGGAGAAATAATCTGTCTTTTCTAGCTTCTAAATGCTGCCCCCATTTCTTTACTTGTGCCTAAAAAGCAAGGAATATTGATGCTCTCTAAGTTAAATAGAACAGAGTATAATTCAGTAATAAAAAAATGGTCTATCAAGCTACTCAAAGACATGGAATAACATAAAATGCATGATGCTAATTAAAAAAAAGAGAGGAAAAAAATCAATATCCTATATACTCTATGATTCAAACCATGTAACATATAGAAAAGGCAAAACCACAACCATGAAGGAGATTTTTAAATCACTGGTCTCCAGGTATGTGTAGAAAAACATAAGCAGTTGGCACACAGCTGATATTTAGAATAATGAGACCACTCAGTATCATACTATAATGGTGGATATTGTCAAAACTTATCAAATATACAATAGAAAGAATGAACGCTGATATTAATGATAAACTTTGGTCAATAATAATGTGTCAATATTACTTCATTAGTTTTAACAAATGTACCAGATTAATGCCAGATATAAATGATATGATTACACAAGCAAAGGGGGGGAGCGTAAATTGAATATATTAATGTTCTCCATACTTACCACTCAATTTCTTTTGCATCAAAAACCTGAAATATTAATGATATTTATAATAAACATTTCTTTATGGTTTCTGTGGGCTGGTAGTATGAATATGAGCCCAGCACAATGGAAAACATGTCTGCTGGATGGAGCCCTCTCAACACTTAAAGTCAATTGCAGTTCTCAGTAGTTGTTCTGAGTTGCTTACCATGTTGAAAACTCTAATATGACCACATACTTCACTAAGACAATAAAGAAGTTCATACAATCAGTTTGCTAAGAAGGCAAACACTTCTATAATCTAAGTGGGACAGGGACATCCTATTACCTTTGCCATATTGTTTTGTGTAAAAGTAATTCATATTCAAGGGAAAGAAATTTTACAATATTGTTTATACCAAAGCTTAGGATCATAGGCAGAAAAGAAATCAGATGATCTGTCTTTAACAGTTTTTCTTTTCTATTTTCTAGTATCCTTTTCCTTTTTTTTAAATCTCTAATTAATTGCTTTTTAAATCTACACAGATAGCTTACAAGTCATTTGATGTCTTTAGGAGAAACTGTATGCAAAATGCTGAGTTTGTTTTTTTGAGTTTCCTTGTCCATAACATTGACCCTTCAATTTCTGGATTCCTTGGTAGCCCATAAATTTGATCTGTTTACTCAACCCAAAGATAGTGCTGGAAGTTGTATCCTGTTTTAATCTGTTCATCTTCAGTGCATCCAAAGGTAATCCTTTAATTTTTGGCTGTATTTCTGTTTCATATAACACAGTTTCTGATGCCAATTGGAAAAAACAGTCATGTGTACAGCCTGATAGGAGTGCCATTTTCCTTCTCTGAAAGATGACTGCCCACAGATGATCACTGATTAATTTCTGAAACCTGTGACTACATTTCTCCTATGGCAAACGGCACTCACAGACACAGAACTTTAAGTAAATTGAGAATCTTGATGTGAGTGTGGCATCTTAGACCACTTTTCTGAGTGGGCTAAATTAAATCACTCAATATGGTACTCAGTATGATACTCAACAAAATTCTAAGGGAAGCAAATGTATCTGAATTAAAGATACAGAGACAGAAGTGGAGATTGAATTGATGTGACTGCCGAGGAAAATCACTGCCCACGAAGTGTGGGAAGACTGGAGAAGTTAAGAAAATGTTTGCCAATAGCCATACTACAAAAAGTGCTAAGCAGATTTAATGTATTCCTGTGAAATTTGCAATGATGTTCTTCATAGAAATAGAAAAAGCAGTCATGAAATTCACTTTAAAAACAAGAAGCCCAGAATACCCAAAGAAATCTTCAGCAAGAAAAGTGAAGCAGGAGGCATCAAAATACCTAATCTTAAATTATACTACAGAGATACACTAACAAAAATGGCATGGTATTTGTACCAAAAGAGACATGAAGACCAATGGAACAGAAGACAAGAGACATATTCACACAAATATGGTTTTCTTATACTAGATGATAAAAACATACACTGAAGAAAAGAGCTTCTTCAACAAACAGTGCTGAGAAAACTGGAAATCCATATGTAGTAGAATAAAATTTAACACCTGTATCTCACGCCACACAAAATTCAACTCAAAGTGGATCAAAAACCTAGGAATTAGACCAGAAATTCTGTACCTACTAGAAGAAAATATAGGTCTAACACTCCAACATTTCAGTTCTGGAACAACTTCCTCGATAGACTCCTAAAGCACAAGGAGTAAAATCAATAATCAATAAATAGGTTAGTATCAAACTAAAAAGCTTCTTCACTGCAAAGAAAACAGACAGGAACATGGAAAGAAAGCCTGTAGAATGGGAAGAAAGCCTGTAGAATGGGAGAAAATCTTTGCCACCTACACCTCTGATAAGGTGTTAAGTTATAGGATATACTAAGATTTCAAAAAATATAACACTAAAAAAAGTAATTCAATCAATAAATGGGCAAAGGAACTAAAAAGGCACTTCACAAAAGAAGAAATGCAAAGGGTCAAGAAATATATGAAAAATATTCAATAGCTCTAGCAATTAGAGATATGCAAATTAAAACTACATTGAGCCAGGTGTGCAAGTGCAAGCCTATAATCTCAGTGGCTTGGGAGGCTGAAACAGAAGGATCTCCAATTCAAAGCTAGCCTCAGCAAAAGCAAAGTGCCAAGCAACTCAGTGAAACCCTGTCTCTAAAAAAATACAAAACAGGGCTGGGGATGTGGCTCCGTAGCTGAATGCCCCTGAGTTCAATCTCTGGTACAATATCAAGGAAAAATTACATTGAGATTTCATCTCACACCCATCAGAACTGTAATTATCAAGAATGCATGTAACAATAAATGTTGGCAATGGTGTGGGAGAAAGGCTACACTCATACATTGCTGGTAGGACTAGAAATTAATGCAACCACTCGGAAAGCAGTATAAAGATCCCTCAAAAAAACTAGGAATGGAGCCACCATTTGACTTAGTTATTCCATTCTTTGGTATATATTGAAATTATTTAAATCAGCATAACACAGTGATACGGCCAAATCAATGTTAATAACAGAATAATTAATAATAGCAAGCTATGAAAAAAAAAACACAGGTGCCCATCAACCAATAAATATATTAAAATGTGGATTATATACACAATGAAATATCTTTCAGCCATAAAAAACAACTTTATAGCATTTGCCAGTAAACTGATAGATGTGGTGGAGTCTATCATGTGAAGTAAAATAAGCTAATTCCCCAAACCAAAAGTCAAATGTTCTCTTTGATATGTGGATGCTAACATGCAACAAGGGGATGCGGAGAATAAAAGTTCAGTGGATTAGAAAAAGGGGAATAAAGGGAAAAGGGGAGGCACAAAAATAGGGTGATATTGGAATGACTGTGACCTAACTTTTCTATGTATATATACAAATACAACACAGTGAATCTCAACATCATGAACATCCACAAGACTGCTATCCTAATTAGAACAAGATATACTCTATACTTGTATAAATATGTCAAAATAGACTCTGTCATGTATAATTAAAAATAACAAATAAAAATAAAAATACCTCAGTGTTACAGTTATTAAAAACCAAGCAAAAGAGAAAAAAATTTAACCTTATTATACTCTGAGGTATTTTTCTTAAATAACTTGAGTAAATACTTGCACATCTAAGTTTATTGAGTGCCCATGATGTGGATAAATTTATTGAGTGTCCATGATGTTTATTTTGTATAAATAAAACTATTTCTATAAAATTATTTATAGAAAATACACTCATTCTATGTTAAAATACATACATAATGATATTGTGCTCAATGACATTCAGAATAAGACTGATATGTTGAACATTATTTTTGAATGAATTATAAAAACTGGATATAATATCAAGAACCAAGAAAATTTCTATAAATGGCAGGTGGTTTATAATGATATGTATTTATAATATTTATTGAGCTATGTATTTTTTCATCTACAGGCACAGAAGATATAATTTGTCTTCTAACTTAGGAAAGAAATCTACACATCCTAAGATATAATCTATCTTTTAACATATAAACAACTAGCTATTTTTCATATACATATTGTGATGTATTTCTAATAATAGTTACTAATGTCTGTCAACATATAAATTGTATGAATATTTGCACTGTTGTTTGAGTAAATTGTTTCTAATTCTTAATTTCTTTTCTGCAATATAGGGATATTAATGATTTCTTTATAATGCTATTAAACCATTGAAAATTAGAAAATATATGCATTACATTTCTTAGCCTGGTACCTGCAATATAAATAAAGTTCAATGAATAACAGCTAATTAAAAAAAAGAAACGTATCTCTTCCATCATCTTAAAGTAGCTCTTTAAGATTCATTTCAGACTTCTAGCATCTACAACTCTAATGTTAGCAATCTCTGTTGTGTAAGCCACAATATTTGTGGTAATTTGTTTTAGTAGCAATTGGAAATGAATGGTTCTCTACCAATGTTCTTGTCTTCTCAAGTCTTCCTTTTCTTTCATTTTGCTTTTCTCTCTCTCTCTCTTTCTCTCTCTCTCTCTCTCTCTCTCTCTCTCTCTCTCTCTCTCTATCTCTATCTCTATCTCTCTTTCTCTCTCAAATACCAGCTATTCCATCATACTGGAGGTGGAATGTCAAATAGACTTGTAATACACACAAATGATCATTCCACAATCTTTGCAATGAAAGATTCCCCATTTTATTCAACTAGAAAATGAAGATAATAAAAGATACTTCACCAAAGAACACTTGAGATGACAAGGATTAGAGTAGTAAATTGTAACAACAGTATATCAGAGAGAAGTAAATGCCAAGAGTAAGGTTCACAATTAGGCTTGCCTGAAAAGCTACATGCTTTATTTAAAGAATGAAAAATTTAAACACATCTTCAGCAAACAAAATTTTCTAACTATTCTTTGACTTCAAAAGACAGTTTAACACAAACAACCTACAAATACATGAAATGAAGTTCAATATCCCTAGCAATCATGGAAATGCAAATAAAAAATAAACTGAGCTTTTATCTCACTCCAGTCAGAATGACAAATTATCAAGAACCCACATAATAATAAATGCTGGCAAAGACCGTGAGGAAAAACAGTGCATTCACACATTGTTGTTGTGACTGTAAATTAGTACAACCACTCTAGAAAGCAGTAGGAGATTCCTCAAAAGATTAGAAATTAGCACAACTCACAATATCCACTTTATGGAACCAGTCCAGGCATTGGCCAACAGGAGAAAGGATCAAGAAAATGTGATCCATTCACATTTACACACACACTTACATAGATTCATATATATATGAATAACAGCTAATATATATATATGTGTGTGTATATATATATATATATATATATATATATACACACACATATATATTCATATATAAAATGAAGTTTTACTCAGCCACAAAGAATAAAAAATAAGGTATTGCTGGTAAATGGCTGAAACCTGATAGTACCATGCTGAGAGAAATAAACCAGATTCAGAAAATTAAGGGTCAAATGATTTCTCTTGTATACAGAAACCAAAGAAAAGTGAGGGGTAGGGAAAGGGAGGGGATTGAATACCATAAACATAGAGGGGATTGTCACTGGAGTAGAAGAAGGAGATTGAGGGGGAGAGAGGAGGGTCAGGAAAGGGGGAAAATGTGAAATGAATCTGACAAAACTATGGTAAGCACATGTATAATTATACCACAGTGAACTCCACTTTTATGTACGTCTATAATTTTGAAACAGGCTATTATATTGGAACTAGCAATTAAATAAACATATGCATACATATATATGTATATGCATATATATATATATATATATATATATATATATATATATATATATATATGTGAAACCTTATTCCTCACTGTCTTTGTTTTTATTAATGCATAATAGTTGTACATAATAGTTGGGATCATTTTGACATTATCATACATGATTATATTATATACATTTCAATATTTATAATTTATATATAAAGTATATATATTGACATGTATATATATATATATATATATATATATATATATATTCCTTTATATATATAAAAATAATTTTAAAGAGCTGGATAAGGAAAAGAAAAAAAAAATATATATATATATATATATCAGTAGAGTAGAGATAAGTGAACAAGAGGAGGGAGGAGGGGAGAGAAGGGAGGCACCATGGACTGAAATGTAGTAAATAAATTCCATGCACATATGATTATGTTAAAATAATCCCAACTATTATGTATAAATATTATGTATTAATAAAAGCAAAGAAAGGGAGAGACAGTAACAGTTTTAAAGATGTTGAAACAGTTATGAGTAAGATATAGTACCCAGAGAATATGATACAACATTATGAATCTTTCAGAACATCAAAGACTGATAGCGTAATTTGACTTGGCAATAACACAAAGGATGTCACTGTTATAATTCTCTCTGGAGGATAGAACTTGCTCTGCAACATGCACAATTTTTTTCTTTGCCATTTTCATTATTTTCTGATTCATATTATATAAAATCAATATATTATATGCTTTCTGAAGAAATAGAAATTTGAAACATTAAATGATAAACATATATTCTAAAGTTTTAAGTAAAAGATCATTGCATTAAGTAAAATAGAAAAAAACTATATGTATGAAAATCAGCAATGCTATTGAGTGTGATTCTAAATCTAATTTTATAATACTGTATTTGAAAATTAATAATTCATGTATGATGCCCCTTGGAACTAGAAAATTTGTGTAACATGTAACTCTTCTCAACCAAAATAAAACTGATTGTAATAGAGTATAATGTCTATTGGTAGACACATGATAAAGATGATTTCATTTGTAATTTTGGGTCTATAAAAGATTAAGAGTGTTATATGAATAAACTGGCATTTGTACAGTATAATATTTGCAAAGTGCTTAAACAAGTAAGTGATTCTAAACATTATAAGTACACAGAAGTCATGGCAATTTTTGAAAAAACATTCTGTCCTTAGAATCTTATTTAACATATTTGCATTTTCCTGACTCACGTTCAAGAATAGCCCTATTTTCTTCTCTTCACTAAATATTCTTCTATTTTTTCTTTCAAAGATATGTAAGTATTTCATATCTTTAGAAAGAGAATTAAACTATAAAGTTTTTCTATTAATAAGTTGTCATGTAAACAAACACATAGAATTGAAAGCCTTATAATTTTAATAATTATTAGAGATAATTTTTCTGAACCCAGGGCTACTTGATCACCAAGATATACCTCCAGCCCTTAAAACAAACAACAACAACAAAACTGAGATAGAGTCTTTTGAAGTTGTAGAACCTAGACTTAAAATTGTTCTCCCCCTTCCAGCCTCCTAAGTCTCTGGGATCATTGGCATGCATCACTGCTCCCACTTGGCCAAAGTGATTTTTCTATAATAGGCTCTTTTGAGAATTATTCCCTATATTAGTTATGTATTCATAGCTACCTAAGATAGCAAGCAATAAATTTATTTTCTATCATATTTGTATCCAATCAAATGTTTACATAATTGAACTCTTCCTAAATGCAAACCTGTCAGAACTTTTATACCTCATCATACTCTCACATTATAACTATAAATCTGATTATTCTCAAGGACTATTACATCTGTTTTTCTCCTATGAATTTCCTTGTTATAAAATGCAATAATTTATGCGACTTGAAAAATTCTTCCTGAGGTCTCTTGTTTTGTTGTATGACACAAATAGCACTCGTAATATTAATGTGATGGCTGTCATTTATATTAATACATCTTTCTACCAATGTCTGCTACATTTTTATTAAAAATTTTTAAACTGATTTTTTAAATAAAATCATGAGTAAAGTTATTTTACTTGTAATTCTACCTGAACAGGTGGCAAAATTTTGAGTCTCGTTGTATTACCAATGAGGTTCAGTTTATGAACAAGAAATCTCTATGTAAGCTTTTGTTGCCTGGCAACATCTGGAGAAAGCTCTCTGTGGAGGAAGTGAGGATACCACGCATAGCATTGTCTGGTACAGGCCCTTTATATTCTACTTTTTCTGGATCTGTTTTCAATATAGTTGGTTTCACAGTATAATGTTGAATCTGGACAACATATTTTGGTTATTAGATTATAATAGGTTTTATTTCTGCATAACAATAGGTAGTAAGATCATGTTCTTTGATTGTATTTACATACATTTAATTCAGTACAATAATGTAAATATGATTTTAAAATATAACTATGAAAATGGAATTTACATTGACATTTGGAAGTTTAAAAACCTGAAGCAAGTTTTCTGTATTAGTATAGAAAGAAAATGACTCCTGAAAATACCTTTTCAAAAGCTTTTAAACCATGAGAATTAGGAGGTCATAAGGCACCTTGAGAGATTAATTAACTCATTCACTTGCAATTTGGTGGGGATATATATTCTGTTCTGTACAAATGAGAATCCATCCTCTTTCCTTGAACTGGATACATGATCTCATTTTACAATCTACTTTAATAACAATTTTAACACAGTTTTCACTAGTAACATCTTGTAATAACTAAGTATAAATTTAGAATTCTAAATATGTTTCTTCACTCCCATTTATGTTTTGCATATGGTATATGACATATGCCTGGGAAACATAAGAAGGATTTCATAAAAGAGGGTATCTGAAATGTGCCTAGAAATGTAGTGAAGCAGAGAGTATTTACCCAAACCTGTTTCTTTTTCTCCCTGAATGCACAGACCATTTACATTTTTAGACTGCACTGAAGTCAAGTATAACCATGTGACTCACAGAAGAATGACATAGAAATGTCCAGGTGGCTCCAGGGCTGGCATATAAAACCATCCATTTTCCTTTCCTCTTCAGTAATTTGGAAGAGATTAGAGTTCCAGTAGTTTGTTATGGTTTGGATATGAGGTGTCCCTTAAAAGCTCACATGTGAGACAATGTAAGAAAGTTTGGAGGAGAAATGATTGGGTTATAACCATAGCCATCAGGGATTAACTGAAGTTGTAGGATGTGTCCAGGGGCGGTGGGAATTGGGTCCTGACTTTGGTTGTACATTTTTATCTGGAGAGGAGAATTTCTCTCTCTGCTTGGATATAAGCTGCTTCCCTCTGCCACACTCTGCCGTCATGATGTTCAGCCTCACCTCAAGCCCCAAGGAATGAAGCCAGCCTTCTATAGACTAAGACTTCTGAAACCTTGAGCCATTAAATAAACTTTATCTCCTTACAGTTGTTCTGGTCAGATCCTTTAGTCATAGCATCGAAAAAGCTGACTAAAACAGTCAGGTAGTAGACAACTGTAAAGAACAATGGAAGGTAATAGTAGTCTGTAGTCTATTGAGATTATATTGTGGAAGTCTAGAAGTCTCAAGCTGAGGCCTTTGTCTTAATTTGGTAGGTAATAGGGAAATCTTAAACTCAGCAGATGTGTAAACTTGAATTGTAGAAAAAATGCATTAAACTAGCTGCTATATATAATGTGGTTTCGAGGCATAGGTGATAATAAAATCTTTGGAATAATAACCATAGAGTAAAACTACTTGATGTGAATATATCAAGGAAAAATAATTGTATTGCAGAGGTAGAATTTATAAATTTAGCAGTTGATTAGATAGAATATGCAGGAAGAAAAACAATAATATTAATGATTATATAAGCTGATGAGTATTTTTTTTTATAAAATAGGCACCATGCTAACCATTTCATGTGGGTTATCTCCCTTCACTTTCACAAAAATTCTTTAAAATAATACACTATTTTCCCTATTTTACAGGAAATAGACAATTTAGTGAGATGTGGTATATCAGAAGTCATGTTAGCTGTAAATGGTTCAGTCAGAAATTGAAATTATCTGATATGAGGCTCTTGATTTTTAACCAGTTTAATCTAGAATTCTGTTTGTAAGATGTTTGGTGAGCAATATACAGATGTATGAAAGAAAGTAGAACAAATTCTATTGATACATACTTATTTTGGTAATTTTGTTATTGATATAATTTCAAACTCACAGAAAAGTTGGAAGACTAATATAAGGAACTTCAATATATTATTTACCCAAATTTAATAGATATTTATTTTTACACATACACAGTGCACAGAATGACTTTTGCTTTCTTCATTTGCTAAAAGTAAAACAGATCTATAATATTTACATATTGACACTTGAAGCCAATTTTAATTTTCAAATTGTAATTGACTTTTCAGAAAGAGCTCAAGCTAGACATACTTACATGCAATAAATTAGTACAGACAGAGATTGGTAAAATTAGTCAATCAATCAGATTTCTAGAGTGAGATAATACATTAGAAAAGAACAATTCAGTATAAAAAGGATAATCCTATACAGTAATTCCCAGGAAGGAGTACAGAAGCGAAAACATTTTAGAAAGATCAAGGAAAAGGTTAAATTTAAAATTCACATATCATACTGACCTTCCATACAACATTTTGATTGAGATACTGAGAAAGTAACCTAAATTACAGAGGTTAAGGGGAATTATTAGTCCATAAGATAAACATACTTTTAATAAAAGATTTCCTCATGTGTTAAGAACTAACACATTTTATTTTCTCTCTGTGGTTTGGCTATTTATGCTTTGCTTCTGGGTGCACATTCTTCAAAATCACTTTGAAATAGCCAGACAGAAAGTTTTGACATGGGTGGTGCCTGTCACCAGAGAGGTGGCCTTTCCAGTGAGGATTGCTTTAATCTTCTCAAGGTTGGACTGGGGAAAGAGACTTCATCTTCTGGGAGCCCACCATACTCTTGGATACCCCCAGCTCTGATGATTGTGGCACAAAGGGTGGACATGAGCAAATCACACAGAAATACGCTCATTCTGATTAACTGAGCAAGATGGGATCTGTTCACATAGTTACAAAAATAATAGTAGTACTACGAATGTGAGGTACTTTAGGAACGTTTGGAAAAAATATATGTGTGAATATATTTAATAAAAATGCACATGTGTACAGTAGGTGTACATACTTTACCTTGCATGATATATGACAAGTTTAGAGAAAACTTGTTTTTTCTGTAAAACAGTCGTGTGAATTAATTTTACGAGTTGGGTGAACAAATTCAATTTCAATTAAGGAATGTTTCTAATCTCAATAAAGAAGCTCAATTTTCCTTAAGGACATATATTACCTGCATTTTACCTGCTACAAAGATTATTGTTGTAAGAATGAAAGAAAATTTTTGTAGACAAAGTTCGAGCAAGTTGATGCAAGACATTGTAAGTCATGATATTATTATTATTGTTATTATTATTAATATTATAAAATTATACTTAAGTCAGGTGTGGTGGCACACCCCTGTAATCCCAGCAGCTTGGGAGGCTGAGGCAGTAGGATCTTGAGTTCAAAGTCAGTCTCAGGCAAAGTGAGGCACTAAGCACCTCAGTGAGACCCTGTCTCTAAATAAAATGCAAAATAAGGCTGGGGATGTGGCTCAGTAGTTGAGTGTCCCTGAGCTTAATTCCCAATAACACAACAACAAAAAATTAAAATTAAGATCTTTTCTTTTACCATCTTGTTTTTTTTAAAATTATTCATTGTGCTATTATAATCATTAGAAAAAAAATACTCTAAATTTTTCTGGTTCAGTTTCCTTATTTTTAAATGGGAAAGAGCAGTACATTTGGAAGTGTCTTTTGCCACCCATACCTCATGATAGATGGTCTTTTTACTTTCCAAAGTATCTAATAGAAGAACTGTCTTAATTGTAAAGTAGCAAAAGCTCAAGAATGTGTTATCTGCTATCCATATTGACATCAGTGGTGCCTACATTCCTAAAAGCCTAATTCACTTGGTGAAGAGAAACCATTTAACACTTTTACTTACATTTGCTGGAATTGACATATAAACCATTGTTTACTTCATGCTGTTAATTTCCCTTTCCGTGGACATTATGGAATCCACCACTATTTGTTTATTTGTCAGTTTAGACAAGTCAGGATTGTGATATTGAAGGCATATCAAGGAGTCATTTAAATTAACACACAGTGGGATACCCTGAACCTATGGACCCCTGGAGAGGAAGGAGGCATCATACTTGCCCTCAGTAGCTGACACTGTGCCATAATAACTGAAATCAGGTGTTCTCATATTAAGAATGAAAGAATATCAGAAACACCCACATGGTGTCTTCATCCTGGAGGGTCATCATTAGTTTTAGTAGAATTAGTGTCTGTGATCATGTCCTCTATTCTGTTTGAAAAGATGGCCAAGGAAAGCAAATGCACCCTAAGAAGCTGAGTGGGTTTTCTTTCAATTTTATATTTATTTCCTCCTTTCACTTTTTCTACTACCACTACCTTTCTTCTTTTCTCCCTATTTGTTTTCCTCTTCTTTTGTATGAAAGAGGAACCATAGTGTGAGGCCCAAGGGGTAAACCTAAACCAACTAAAGCACCTCTATCCTGCACATCAGGTCATGGGCAAATTTTCTGGCTTTCAGGTTGATTCTAGTTCTGCACATCAATGTTATTGGAGTGACTTTCATTTATGAACACTATGAAAGATGTGGTTTATTATAAAAAATTCTTATACTATTTTCTACTTATATATTTTAACAAATGTCAAAACTAATTGCAAATATCTGGCAAAGATATAGAAAACTTGGATCTATTGGTCATTAGTTGAAAATTTTAATTTCAGATATATTTCAAAACACTTTTAATTTGAAATAATTTTTGTCATTTGATTAATTTAAAAATAAGAGTTAGTAAATAAAATATTTTAGTATAAAAGTGTCATATTAATATCACTATATATAATATATCTGAATACAATTATGAAACATGTTGGGTTCTTCATTCCTGAATACATAGTGTTTAGTCTCTAATAATCATACCATACCTCTTTAAATTCTTTCCTATAAGTTTTAAACAGCCAAATGTCAGAATATTCATAGCATATTTACTGGAAAGTGGCAAGGTATGCTGTTAACACAATGTTAAAATTCTGCTAACATTCCTTTCATACCAAAGACTCTCATTGGAATTCACATATGTCACAATTCAAAAACCTAAACAGAATTCTATTTAAACTTACTGGTTTTGAAGGAAAGAATGTTCAGGTGTTTATTTGTAGCACTTCTGGGAGAAATGCCAAACCCCTTGAACATTAGTATTCCTGAAACTTTACATTCTCTTTTCTTAAAATCATTCTTCTGGAAAAGGTACAGTGTTGTTAAAATGATAGATAATTACACCATGCATGGTAATAACTGTGATAATTTACTAATATATGAGAAAAAAGATAAGCAGTAGATTAAAATAATGGGTAAACATTTTTTATTAGTACATATACTCTAAGAATGGACTTTCCAGAATTGAAATACCCAGCTTAATAATATAACAGCAGGGATGAAATATCAAATCTTACCATACACCAGATGTTTTACATGTATGACTCCCTTTCATATTAATGGAAACCAAGAAATGTGTCATTAGTCCAATTTTTAAATAGTAAGTCCAAGGTAAGCAGTAAAACAGTCTTACTCTTTACCTTTGTATTCCCAAAACTTAGAATAAGTTGTGTATATTATAAATTATAAGTAAATATTTATTTTTATAATGTCCATATGAAGTAAATTAAACCGACTGCAACATAGTGTAAATATAACCATCTTGGATTGCAAGAGTAACAGTTAAAATATCTAATCAAAGTTTCATCCTTATGGTTGTAAGGAATATAATAATTTTGGAAGAGTTACAGATAAAAAGTGAAAAAATGAATATAGGTCATCAAACTAGATGATTCAAAGAGATTAAAGAAGGGGTATTTGAGAGGGCAAAACATAAAAGATACAAGGTGCTAGGAAATTGTTGGATGATATGCTGAGGTTATTAACGGTATCTACAGGTGTAATATTGGGCAGATAAAATGTAATACCACATATTTTTATATTATATTCTTCTGATAAAGCATTTAATTTGCTTATTTTAAAATAAACTGTGAATTCATCAAATGAAGATATTGAGTTATTTTCATTTTCTGTTTTAAGAGTGAGTGTTAGTGCCTGACAGTGACTAAACTGAAGTCTGGTACTATTTTGCAAGGTATGATTTAAAAAAAAATAAGAGAATCAAAGGACAATCCCAATGGTCATAAAAGACACAGAAAAGACAGAATTTTGAGATCAGAGACAGAAGTTGCAGTCTTTGAGAATCATAGAGATAGTGCATTTTGTTTGATAATGAGTTATGGTCACCTTGGTGACTAGTTAAAGTGGAATATTCTGTCATTGATTTTCTAGGTTTTGAAAAGGAGTAAGGAGAGGAATGCTATTTAATGAGAACCTATTTATAGACCAGTTTGAGATTTTTTCACTTATTTCATTTACTTATCACATCAACTCTACAAATTAAACATTGATAATTCCTTTTTACATATATGGAGGAAAGGTTGACAGGGTTAAACAAATTTAAAAATCCAATTTAATTAGTTTTTTTATAAAGACAGAGTTTGACACATACATTTTTTGCCTAGCCACAGTGAGGTGTAAGTAAATTCTTTCTCACTTTGTGTCTTTGTTTCCTCTCAATATATATTAGATTTTGACTGTGAGCATGAATATGCTTAAAGTATTCAATTCAAAATTTGGACTTTAAAATTTTTGCCTCTAAAAATATTTTAATTGAATTTTTAGTTATATATGACTATGACATAATTATAAAAGCATTGGATATAATTTGTTCTAATTCAGTTCCCAGTATTTCCCCTTCCCCTCTATTCCTCCCACCCTCTGTTTCCTTTCCTCTACTCTTTATTTGATCATTCTGCTATTTACTTATAGTTATTTTTTTTAAATTAGTGTCTTGTGGATGTACATGATGATGAGGTTTGCTGTGGCATATTTATATGTATATATAGCAAATTTAGGTTAATTCACAGATTTATTTCATTAACTTTCCCTATCCTATCCCTCCTTCCTTCCTTTCATCCACCTTATCTGCTCCTCTGATTTTATTTCTATTATTCTTTTTGACTCACTTCCTATTATTTTGGATTAGCTTGCATATATCAGAGTAAACATTTGACCTTTGGTTTTGAGGGATTGGCTTATTTCACTTAGCATTATAGTGTTTATCTCCATTCATTTAACAGAAAATAACATAAAATAATTCTTATTTATAGTTCAGTAATACTCCATTATGTATATATACCACATTTTCTTTATTCACCTGTTGAACAGCACTTAGGTTGGTTCCATGGCTTAGATATTGTGAATTATGCTACTATAAACATTAATATGGCTGTGTCACTGTAGTATACTGATTTTGAATCCTTTGGATGTATACTGAACAGTGGGATTGCTGGGTTATATGGTGGATCTATTCTTAGGTTTTTGAGAAATTTGCATACTGTTCCAGTGGTTGCACTAATTTGCAGTCCCACCAACATGTATGTGTGTACCCTTTTCTCCACATCCTCACAAACATTTATTTTTACTTGCAACCTTGATAATTACCATTCTGAATGTAGTGAGATGAAATCTCAATGTAGTTTTAATTTGCATTTTTCTAATTGCTAGAGATGTTGAATATTTTTTCATATTTTGTTGAAATTTTGTGTTTCTTCTTCTGAGAAGTGTCTCCTTGTTTCCTTTGCCCATTTATGGATTAGGTTATTTGATTTTTGGTGTTAAGTCTTTTGAGCTATTTGTGTATCCTGGAAATTAACACTTTATCTGAGGTGTGGGTGGCCAAAATTTTCTCCCATTCTGTAGGTTTTGTCTTCTTCATGCTCTTGATTATTTTTAATTCTCTGTGAGAAGTTTTGTTTTATTTGATGCCATCCCTTTTATTGATTTTTAATTTTACTCCCTGTGCTTTAAGAGTCTTGTTGAGGAAGTTGGTTCCAGAGCCTACATGTTTGAATGTTAGGTCTACTTTTTCTTACAGTAGGTGAAGCATTTCTGGTCTAATTCCTAGGTCTTTGATCCACTTTGCATTGAGTTTTGCACAGGGTGAGAAATAGGGGTTAAATTTTACTCTACTATACATGGATTTCTAGTTTTCCCAGGACAATTTGTTGAAGAAGATATCTTTTGTCCAATGCATGTTTTGGGCAATTTATCTAGTATGAAGTAACTGTATTTATGTGGGTTTGTCTTTGTTCCATTCTGTCCCATTGGTCTTTATGCCTGGTTTGGAGACAGTACCATGCTGTTTTTGAGTTCCCATATTGTGATGCCTCCTGTTTACTTTCTCACTAAGGATTAGGCCTATATTTTTTTCCTTCTTTTTTTAAATGAATTTCATGACTGCTTTTTCTATTTCTGTGAAGAAAATCATTGAAATTTTGTTGGGAATTGCGTTGAATCCAAGTCATGTGTTTGGTAGTATGGGTATTTCAACAATATTATTTCTACCTATCCAAAAATGTGGGAGGTCTTTCCAACTCCTAAAGTTTACTTTAATTTCTTTCTTTAATGTTCTATAGTTTTCATTGTACAGGTCCTTTATATCTTTTGTTAGATTGATTCCCAAGTTTTTCTTTTATTTCAATGTGGAACCATTTTTAAGGCATAACAATATGCTGAATATTGGTAAATTAGACTCATAATTACTTACGAAGGAAATAATCCTCTAAAACCTACATTATATTCAAATTGACTTGTCACTCAAGTCAATTTGAATATAATGCACTTGAGTAAAGTTCTAATGAAAGTGTTTTGGAAATGGATTTCCCTCAACTGCTATTCTCACTCATTTGTCTCACACACACACACACAAAAAAAAACAAAAACAGAAAATATCCAACTTAAAAATCTACTTCATGCTGAAGATAAATTTCAGTCAAATAAATTTTGCTTATTTTTTTCACATTTGATCAATTTCATGAATGAACTAAGAAGAATTAAGGATACTTTCTAAACAGATAAAATGCTTTTCTCATAATACTCTGAAGTGGTCATAATTTATGAATCATTGTGTGAATACGTATTCATGAGCATGTGTACGTGTGTGTGCATTCATAAACCTTTCCCTGATGGTTCATGGAACCTTTATGTATTGTTTAAGATTAGATGTGCTGATATGCTTTTGATTCAGCTAGTGTTCATTAAAGACCCTTAAAACATCACTGTCACAGAATAATTATTTTCAGAGCTTACAATTGTGCTTTTGATCCTTTTGGTCATTGGAAGTTCAAGTATTGTTCTTATTATACTGCTCCAGTGCTGTAAGCAGTTTGATGCATTTTCAGTTCTTGTTTTTCTTTATTTCTCAAGTACAGAATTTAAGTGTAATTCAATAATTTTTAATCATATTGTAAAACACATTCAAAACACAGATAATTTGATAGGTTTAGTAGAATTGATTTGGTAAACTAGAGAAATAAATCTGTGGGGGTACCAGGAGGTTGATGAACCATTGTGAAGGAATTAGTAACTGTTTTCACACTATATGTTTTTGAGCTGTATTTGCCAAAGGCACAAACAATTATATATGTTCCAGCAAGAAAAAATATCCTCAGGAATACTATCAAGAATGAGTTTAATATTCAAAAAGAGTTTTTTTTCCCCTTTCTTCAAGGAAAAGTACCAATGGATATGTTATGTAGAATGTTCTTTAAGCAATATTTTCCATATGGGCAACTATTTTCATTTTCTTTTCTCAGCATTTGCTAATAATAATGTTCACTTTAGTCTTACATTTCATAATATGTCAAGAAAGTTCACTGCAACATAGGGAGATGCACTGACATTAAAGATTCTGTTTCAAAATCTATATCTTAGAGTATTGGGAAAGAAATGAAATAAAACTCTTTTAAACACATAGGATTCATGTTTTGTTTCAGAAAACCTATAAAGGCAGTTAATTTATCCAGATAGGTTAAAAGTGAACTTAAGTAAATATTAGTTTCATGGCAAAAGCAGAACTTCCCAAAGCCAAGAACTTTTATAACACAGACCGGAATTTGAACTGAATGAAAAATAAGAAATTCAATAAAATACCTCCATTATAAATGCTTTTCATAAAGATTAGTTAAAAACAGAATGTGATATGGCCTCTGTCATGTACTCACTCAGTACAGCATTTCTAATATTTGAGGAAGATTATGTAATGCACAAGCTAAACAGGCATTTATCTTTACCATTCAATTTTATCACTAAGCTGAGTTTGAAAACAAGAAAGCATTGTACCAAGATCACATTCTTCTACATTTTTCACATTCACCACTTTATCCTCAGTCTCCCAATAGCATGCTTTCCCTTGGGTTAAAATTAAGTATTGTTAATTCCCAATGAAAAAATAAGAATAATAAAAACTGCAAGTTTCCAGAATATGGAGATTCAATTCCCAGCTTAAAAAAATCAGGGCATACTATTTCAGATAAGGTAATATTGAACTAGGCTTTAAATGATAGGATTTAAGCAAAGACAGAGTCAAGGCAGGGTGTTCTAGATGAAGTGAAAAATTCATGCCATGTCATAGAGGAAATATAGGCTGTGCTGAGTGCATGGTGTAAAGTTCAGTTGGATGTTATCAGGGAATTATAAAAACCTATGGAAGAAAATGAATTTGAAAAGCAAACTAAAGATTAGACTAAAATAAATAAGCAGTACAAAGATTATTCTCCTCCTCCTCCTCCTCCTCCTCCTCCTCCTTCTTTTTCTTTTTCTTCGTCTTCTGAATCAAGAAGAATTCTTTGGAAATGTAAACCATGAATTTACAGTATCAAATGTTGGCTGATAACAATACAATATCCATGTTTATAATTATTTTCAGAGTAGAGAGATAGGTCATGAGATGATTACATGTTTGGGTTTAATTGTCTAAATAAATAAGATAATTGCACTGTAAATGCAATTGATAAAACAAACAGAATATTATGAAGGGTTAAAATTAAATTTGGCTCTTCAGAGAAGGGAAAACAAAAATAAAACTCAAGAAAGACCATAAAACATGTTCCTAAAATTGTTCTATTAGGTAATTCAACTTCAGGAAATATGAATTGAAAAAAAAAGAAAATTCTGGGCTGGGGATGTGGCTCAAGCAGTAGCGCGCTCGCCTGGCATGCGTGTGGCCTGGGTTTGATCCTCAGCACCACATACAAACAAAGATGTTGTGTCCGCCAAAAACTAAAATAAATATTAAAATTCTCTCTCTCTCTCTCTCTCTCTCTCTCTCTCTCTCTCTCTCTCTCTCTCCTCTTTAAAAAAAGAAAAAGAAAAAGAAAATTCTTGGTAAGATATTTATCATATTATTAATAGTTCAAATATTAGAATCAACTTAAATATTCAACATAGAAATTACTGAATAAAATATGGACAACACAGTAAATATGCAAACATTCATGAAATTTGTAGAATATTAAACTTCACTTATTTATCTGATGGGCATTTAAGGTATTTTATTGCTCTTGCTTTTGATTCAATGAATGTCAATTTTTTTTTGCATTGAACTCACACAACTTTTATGATAATAGAGGAATTTATATTTAAAAAGAAGTTGAAATAATTTGCAGTTTCAGCTCCAATGTGTAGAGAGTATGGAAGCTTCTTATCCTTACATAGGGAAAAAAAAGAATAAAATAAAAATCAGTGATGTTTCTTTGACCAATCAGACAGTAATATTGCAAGGTAAAGTATAAACTGAAGAGACAGGCAAGTATACTCACAAATACCATCTGCCTACCTGAAAAGAAGCTGCTGGAGACATAAAATGCTCCTACTACCTGATAATGCCTGTTTGTCTTTCAAAAAAAAAAGTTAAATCAAAAGCAATGAAGTATTACCTTAAGAGACAAAACAGGCATCAGAACCAGACTCAGATACACTACATATACAAGAATGGCCAAAACTGGAAATAAAAGAATGAATAATACATTAAGGACTCTGTTGGAAGAAGTAAATATATACACATACATGTAGCAAATATAACTAGATACCTGGAAATTCTTAGGTAGGTTCAAAAGAAAGCTCTGGCTAGCAAATATTATGGCAGAAATTAAGGTTGCCTTTCTCAGGCTTACCATCAAACTGGACTCAGCTAAAGAAAGAATTACTGAGCTTGAAAATAGATCAATAGAAAGTTCTCAAATGGATGTGCAAAGAGAAAAAAAAAAATTAAAAAAAGATTATCCAAAACGTGGGATGATCTTAAAAGTTCAACATAGGTAAAATTAGATTAATAAGATGGGCAAAATAAAGAAAAGAAAAGAAACATATTTATAATAATAATTGCAGAAGGTCTTTCCAAAGTTAATGAGAGACATCAATCCACAGATCAAGTAAAGTCAGAAAACAGGAGATGCATGTACACAAGCAGCAACAAAAACAAATAGCTCCCAAACTGAACCAATTTAAGTCAGCTTTGTTTCCCCAATCCATCTCTCATTCAAGTGATCCCATTCTAGTAAATTTCAGTGTGAATTATGCAGAGGTGAATCTTTAGAATGACCAACATCCACTTTCAATCAGTCACCAAGTCTTATTCTTGATAGAACATCCAGACCAGGTCACTATTACTCTTGAACCCTAGTATTGTTCTTCTTTCATCAATTCCCAATTCACTAAGAACTTCCACAAAGGAGGTCTAATTATGTCACTTCTCAATTTAAAACCTCTCTGTGTCTTCCAAGTGATTCTAGTTGAGTCAAAAATATTTAACCTTGGCTTCCAACGTTTCTATATCTGGCCTTTATGTTCAAACTTTCCCTTCTTCTTCTCATTCATGAACTCTATACTTAAACTGAAATACAATTTTTTTTGATTGACTTCAAGGGTTTTCACTTTACTCCAAATCACGTGGCCATGCTGTTTCATTGCTGGGATAAGTTTTGTTTCTTTTTCTTCTTCTGTTTATAAATGATGTGAGCAATATACAACATCAAAGAGTCTGCCAAAAATATAAATAAATGATATCAATAAGACCTATTTAGCAGATTGATTTTGAAATATGCTTTACAAATTCATAGAACTTTATATGCTTCCAGGAAAAAACTTATAATACATAAAAGTTTAAAAAAGAAAGCAATATCATTATACTAAGCTAGTAAAATAAGCATTTGTGGGTATTATATGAGTGTGTATATATTATGATTTCTACCTGTGTGAGTATAATTAATTTTGATGTATAAATAAAATTATAATTTGTTAACATAGCTGTAGCCAACACTATATTAAAACACAACTAATTCTGTTCAACTATATTAAGCATGAGTTAGTATTACAAAAATCATGATTAAATACATTTTATTTGACACATACTAAATCAGGAACTCTGGACCAAGTTCTTTATATATACTATTTCATTCATATGACTGGGTACTATTATTAATAAATTCTATAGATAGTAGAATTAAATTTTGAGGAGGTTAACTTGCCTGGTGTCTCTGAGCCTGATGAACTTAAGCAGAGAATAAATTCTGGTCTTCAAATTTCAGAGTAAGCATCTTTATTTGACAGACTTAATTGCACACTCTTAATAAAATAAAATGGATATATATATATATATATATATATATATATATATATATATATATATTACTCTCTTTGAAAGAGTGATAAATATGATGAGTGAAAAGAGGCTATTATCTGACATTCTAATATTAGTGTCACCCCATCAGTAAGATACCTGTAAATTTGGGCATCTGATTAAAATAAGAATCCTATAAGGTGAATCAAAAATGTCATCAATACTACTAAGCAAGAAAACTGAAGTATGATGTGAGTTCCACAGGGTGTTTCATCCAAATCTCCTCAAATTTCCTGGGGGAGTTCTATCCACTCTTCCATGAAGACTCTTTAAGTCTAAAACCTTGATGATAGCATTTACATTTTATGGACAAAGACCAAATTATGCAAGAAAAGACTTTTAATAAAATATAACTATTTAGAGAATATTCACATCAGGCCTTGGTTAATCCTGGAGGATAAAGATTTTATCCTGCTGCTAAGTATATTGTAACTGGACAATAAGGATTAATTTTTTACTTTACAAAACTTTATTTCTCCAAAGTCACTCTAACTTAAAATATTCTGTTACAAGTGTTTATAAACAGAAATTTAAATTGAATTGTGTATGCAGCTTACTGAAATGCATTCTGAGGAACCATCAAAGCAATAATATGTATGATTAAATTTATTATAACAAAATATGACTTTGAAAAATTCAGTTTACATGATTTATGTTTGCTATAGTTATAGACAGACAGATGTATTTTGAATGTTAACTTCATGGAAGCAAAAGGAGAAACAATTAGGAGAGAGAGAGCTCTAGATTAGCTTGTCCACCCAGGCAGTATCACTCCCTTACTGTGTGACCTGAATAGTGTCTTAATCTCCCTCTGCTTTATATTTTTACACTATAACATGTGGACAATCATAATTCCTGTTCCATAGCTTTTATATTTTGTGAGAATTAATGAGCAAAAGCATATACAAAGATATATGTTAAAATGTAGTAGAATTTAATAAATAGTAGCTGTTTTCATAAGCCAGATACTATGCCAAAGATATGTATGCATTTCTCACTTTATTTAATGTTCTTAATATACTATGTGAAATATACTACTGCACCACAGGGTGAGATGAATCACAATTGTAATCCCAGTGACTCAGGCAACTGAGGCAGAATGATCCCCATTTTGAGGTCTGCCTGGACAATTTAGTGAGATATTGTCTCAAAATAAGAAAAAGAAAGCACTTCAAAAATAGGTCAGTGCTATAATGCCCCTGGGTTAAATCCTCAATGTTATACATGCACGCATGTACACATACACACGCACACACACACACACATACACACACATGCACACAAATATTGCTCTGAAGCTTCCTAAGTGGGTTAGCATTGACTCTCAATACTTGAAGTTCTTGTGCTTTTAAATTATAAAAATAATTTTATAATTATAAATGTCTTCATAATAGCAAAGTATTAGTAGTCACCAATGTGTTACATTATGAAAATACTTTTCACTAAAGCTAAATTCTTGCATTACTCTCTATGTAATTACTAAGTCCCATTTCAATTTAAACTTTTTTCACCTTTAATTATAATTACATGTTTAACATTAGCTTTTCCTTTTTTAAAATCTCAACATGACATTAGTGCCACTTACCTATCTTGGCATGGATACATTTGGGTTGTATTGTTGCCTTTTTATATTGTGCCTATGGCTTAAGAGCTTTTCAATGCTATTAAGCAGATATTCTAACTCACTGCTGTTGAGACCATAAAGTGCTGTGAGATTTCTTGGGGACATCCTACAAAAGACTTTTGAATGCACAGATCCTTTAGCTTTTTAAATGAATTTCCAGTGATCTCAAGATTATTATATGGCACATTGTTTGAACTGATAAAAAAAAATAATACAGTTTGGGGCTGGGGTTGTGTCTCAGTGATAGAGCGCTTGCCTAACATATGTGAGGCACTGGGTTCAATCCTCAGCACCACATAAAAAAATAAACAAAAAAATTATAAAAAATTCAGTCTGATTATTATATAAAGGAAAACCAAATAAATAAATTAAGATACACTGTTACAGGTATCTGTAATTATTAAAAATGATATGTTTGAATAAGTATATTTAATAGTATGTGAAGCATTATCATTACATTAAGTAAAAAAAAAAATTGCAGTTTATAAAAACAACATTACTAATACTTACACCTCAACTGTGGAATTCCCATCTACTAAAACAGTGTATTCTCTCTTTGCAAGATTCTGCTTCTAGGAAAATCTCCATTATTAATGAATCATGATTTTTTGTTCTTTTAATGTCCTTCAATAATACAGATAACAGTTCTGATTTTCTGCTTGGTAGAAATTGTCTTGTTTTTCAAGTATTCTCCTTAACCTTATTGATTAGGGGAATGAGTTAAATTTTTTTCATTTTTTTCCAAACACTTAATATAGCAAAATTTTATGGGTAACTTTCAAACAGCCTGGGATTTTGTTCTTGTCGCTTTCAAAACTAATACCCATAATATTTATATATATATGTGTGTATAATATATATAATATATATATTATATATAATATATATATATACATATGACATATATGTGTATATGTGTGTGTGTGTGTGTGTGAGTGTGTAGGTGTGCAATATTCCCAAACTTATTCGCCCAGTGAACATTACTGCAGATCTGTTGCCTACACCGTTTACTTACACTATATGGTCTTCCCCATTCTTCTTTCCTTTTTTTCCTTATACTGTTACATGGCAGAACGACAGTTGTCTAAACTCTCTTTTTCCTTGAACCATCATGGAGTTTCTGAACTCCATCTTTTCTATTTTGAACTTGTTATCTTGAAATTATATGCAATATATTACTTTTATCACTGTTAAGCATTTTCATGTCTATATACTCATTACAAGCTCTTCAAAATGTTTTGTTTTGGGTTGTCTTGGTATGTCTTCCTACCGAGTGAAGACATGAGTTCCAATATTGATCCTGAGTGCTTCCAGAAAGACCTGACAAGTTTCTTGTAGAAAGTGATGCTAAGGTGAATCACTAAGAATAAAGAAGAAGCCCTTTCTTCCTCACTGTTGTAGTATCATGCTGATAATTGGGTAGGTTTTCGTTACAACTAACTGTGGTCCTATGTCCAAGGCCTGCTGGGAAGAATTCCAATGTTTTCCTCATGCCTTTCTCAAGCTTTCTGTTGGCGACTTTTTCTATAATGAAGACTCTACATATCTGGCATATTATGCCATATATTTATACTTTTGGAGTTTGTGGATTTTTGTAGCATCATTTATGACCATATTCTTTCTTTGTTGAATTTCTTCTTGTTGTATTTAGTCCAAGAAAATACAAGCTGGAGACATTATATAAATATTATGAAATGTGCTAAATTCATTTTCACAGATAAAACCCTTGGCTATATCAAGGAGCTCATTCTTCCTTGACATAAAAGTCCTATTTTGATAATCTGTGTTTCCTGAACCCAAGTAAATATAATATGACTTTTATTTTTCTCCTCAAGAAAATCTCTTATGTTCTTCCTCTTTAAGCATAACCAGAAGTAGGAAAATACTTTTTATTCTAAATAAATGTTTTTGTCTTCTAGTAAGAATCTTCTTTTTTGAGTGCGTTTGTCTTTAGGTATGTATATGATCTCTGAAATCACACACACCTTATTCTACAATCAGGAGGCTCAAAAACTTCCTGTTAAAGGAGTAATCCTTGTATTCTATGCTTGTGGCATGTATGCTTTCTGTTGTAGCTACTCAGTTCTGCTCTCTAGTGTGAAGAGAGTCATAAACAAGCCATAAACAAATGGATGTGTCTGAATGTCATTGAGACTTTCCTGGCAGTCCCCAGGCTGTAGTTTGCTAATCCTGTTCCAGATTATTGGAAAACACTTAAACAAATTATCATCTCTTTTTAATATACATACATCTTTCCTTTGATTTTTAGTCAAAATTACATTGAAGTGTGTATATTAATATTTTAGTCTCCTACATCGTATTGTATTTAACTTCTGAACTTAGAAATATTTTGAGGAAGCAAATGCTGCAGTCTGGCTGGGCACAATTCAGGAGCCACTTGTCAAAAGAAACGAACTTTATTTTTAGAACACACACACCACACCACACAGCTCCTCAGGAAAAACCCTCAGAGCCCAACTGCCACCACTGGCTTCCAAAAAGCCTCTGCACCTCCCCCACTCCTCCTGCTCTTGAGGCCCATTGGCTGGGTCACGTGGGCGGAGCCAAAAAAAGTCCCCCAATGAGCAGCTCCGTGGTCTGAAAGGGTGGGGAAATAGCCCAGTGAGCATCACCACAGAGGAGCCAATCAGTTGGCAGCTAGAAGTTTGCTGGCAGCTGGAAGTTTGCTGGGGCCCCTTTGGCTGTGGCTCTCAACATCTCCCCCTCTCTGTTTAAACAACAAGCGTGTGGCTTAGGGACCGTGCCTGCCTTAGGTTGTCCAATAGTACATATGGTCCTTACCATTCATCAGATGAGCTGACCTCAAGGCGTCAGCCTCCTGTCTTAGGTTGGTACCATTGCAATTGGATCTTACCCATCATTGACTACCGGTCCAGCATACAGTCACACCTGTGGATAGGTCTTTGTACCAGCGGGGGGGGGGGGTGAGGTTCTTTGCCTCACCTCTGTTGGCCTCCAAATTTTAGTTGAACAACCATGACAAGCAGAAGGGAGGAAGATACACCAAGCCAATTGACGGCTCCTTTTGGAAAAATTGTACCACCGATGACACCATCAGCAAAAATACCCCAACACTACCACAAGTTGCTGCACTAACAGTTAGTTCACAATGCATACAAGTGAGTTCACAATGCATACAAGTGATACATAGTCCAGGCAAGTTCTGCAAACAGTTCAGTGATGGCTCTTGCAGAAGCTGTAGATTGGTTTTATCTTTGTCTTCACAGGCACTGGGATGAAGATAGGAATTCTGGCAATAATGGCTAAAGAAAAAATTATGTAACATTCCAGAAGGCACTAAAAAAAACAATTTTCTTTAACAATTTACATTATCTTGAACAGAATTATTAAATATAATGAAAAGGAAAGGGGAAAGTAAACAAACAGATCTGTTAACCTCCTTTTTTGTTCACATATTAAAACAATCCTCAACAGCTATTTACCCAATTTAAATTAAACCATTTAAATCACGTGAATAAAAAAAAAAATTGGATCCATTTTTTCATGAGCGCTCATCATATATGATATATGGACATACGTACATACAAACATACAACATAAAACACAAGTGTGCACACAACACATAACATAATAGTAAAGGCCTTATAAATTTTTACAGGTGAAATCTCCATTGCAATGTTTAAAAACTCTATAGTCAAAAAATAGAACTGATCAGCAAAACATTAACCTAGGTCTGTATGAGCTCAAAAAACAAAATAGAACTTCATGATGTGGGAAAGGGTAATAATAAAATAGATATTGAAAAAAGCATCTGGTTCTGTTGCAGATGTAAGGATAGCCAAACTGGAGTTTTGGATATCAGCTGTTATGGATTTGAGCCAAATCATCTTCTTATTGGTCTGTAGAAATCGCTTCAGTTAATCTCTCTGGAATCCAAATCGGCTGCTGTTCTCCCTGTGGAAACACACAAACAGACCCCCGACTCCAGACAATTACTGGGTCAGGATCTTTCCATTGTCCTGTTAGAATATCCTTCCAAAGTACCTTGGTCTTATGTACATTTTTTGGACACATATGCCTTTCCGCAGCACTAAGCCCTGATGAATCCAAATTTAAAAAGTTTAGAGTAAAAAGGGTTATTTTAAGTTTATCTTTGGGGAATATATACCCCTTCCCAATTCCCTCTTTTTGCTTTAATAAATACATTTTAATAGTTTGATGAGCTCTTTCAACTATGCCTTGTCCCTGTGGATTGTATGGGATTCCTGTTATATGAGTAATGCCAAATGATGAGCAAAATTATTTAAAAGAGGTAGAAGTATAACCAGGGGCACTATCTGTTTTTAACTGTTTTGGAACACCCACAGTGGCAAATTTTTGTAAGCAATGAGCTATAATATCTTTAGTTTTTTCTCCTGCATGAAGGGAGCCCATCAAAAATCTAGACGAAGTATCAACTGTAACATGCAAATATTTTAATTTTCCAAATTCTGGCAAGTGTGTGACGTCCATCTGCCAAATATGGTTAGGTATCAGTCCTCTAGGATTGATTCCAAGATTAACTTGTGGTAAAAAGGTCACACAATTTTGACATTGTTTTATTATTTGTCTAGCTTGTTCCTTAGTTACTTTAAAACGCTTTTGTGAAGTATTAGCATTGACATGGAACTTTTTATGAAAATTTGTAGCTTCTTCTAGTGTAGAGAAAATATTATGTCATGTGTAGTTTTATCTGCTAAATCATTGCCCAAACTAAGGGCTCCAGGCAATCCTGTATGTGCCCTGATATGTCCTATAAAGAATGGATCTTTTCTGTCCCAGATTAGACTTTGTATAGTGGAAAGCAAAGAGAAAACAGTAGAGGAAGGGGAAATCTTACCAGCATCTTCAAGGGATACTATAGCATTAACTATATACTGACTATCAGAAAATAAATTAAATACAGAACCTTTAAACATCACAAAAGCTTGTGATACTGCCTTAAGCTCTACCTTTTGAGCTGATTGTTTGGGTCCTAAAAATGTAAAAGTTTGATCAGGTGTAACTATTGCTGCTGTACCATTATTTGACCCATCAGTGAATATATTTGGAGCAATCATGATAGGTGTTTTTCTTGTCATTTTTGGAAAAATTACAGGATGCAATGACCAAAAAGACAATAAAGGATTAGATGGTAAGTGGTTATCAAATGAAACATTAGATTTGCACATGATTATTGCCCAAGTATTTAACTCATTAGCTAACTCATCAATTTGATTCATAGTATATGGAGTAATAATTTTATTGGGAGAAATTCCAAAAACTCCCTTTGCTGCTTTTATTCCTTTGAGTATTAATTGTCCTACAGCCTCAGGATACCTAGTAAGAATAGTATTAGGAGAATAAGATAAATGTATCCATAATAATGGACCTTCTTGCCAAAATACTCCTGTAGGGATATTTTTTTTTGTTGGTAGTACAATAAATAACAAAGGCAAACTTATATCAATTCTATCCAAATGCATATTTTCCATATATGTTTCAATGATTTTTAATGCCTTTCTTGCTTCAGGTGTTAACATTCGGGGTGAATTTGGATCTGATGTACCTTTTAGGATATCAAATAAAGGTCCCAACTCTCCTGTTGGTATACCTAGATAAGGCATTATCCAATTTATGTCTCCTAATAACTTTTGAAAGTCGTTAAGTGATTTGAGTTGATCTACTCGTATTTGAATTTTTGGTGGATGGACCATGGTTGAGGATAATAGAACTCCTAAATAATTAATTGGAAAATTTAATTGTACTTTATCTATTGCTATCTCTAGATTATAATTTTTTAATAAGTTTGTAAGTGTGGCATAACATTCTAGCAATGTGTTTTATCTTTTTGTCCTAATAATACATCATCATATAGTGAAACATTTGTAGTTCAGGATTTTGATTTCTAAGTGGCTGGATTACTTTGTTAACATAAATTTGACACATAGTTGGGCTGTTAGCCATCCCTTGAGGGAGTACTTTCCATTCATATCTCTGATCAGGACCTTCATGATTCAGTGCAGGGATAGTAAATGCAAAACGTGGACTATCCTCAGGATGAATTGGAATTGAAAAAAAAACAATCTTTAATATCTATAACTAAAACATACCAGGTTTTTGGCAAAGCAGACAATTGAGGAATCCCCAATTGAGCAGGTCCCATAATAACCATCTCATTATTAATGGCTCTTAAATATTGCAATAATCTCCATTTACCAGATTTCTTTTTGATGACAAAAATGGGAGTATTATGGGGAGATACAGAAGGTTGTATATGTCCTTCCGCTAATTGTTGTTTGACAAGGTCATGGGCTGCTTGTATCTTTTCTTTAGTCAGGGGCCACTGAGGAACCCATACTGGTCTTTCTGATTTCCAAGTAATTTTTATTGTCCCAGTGGCCCTTTCTGAAAATC
Organism: Marmota monax; assembly: GCF_021218885.2. Classification (NCBI taxonomy): domain Eukaryota; kingdom Metazoa; phylum Chordata; class Mammalia; order Rodentia; family Sciuridae; genus Marmota; species Marmota monax. Next base: position 25,313,662 of record NW_026692781.1, read on the forward strand.
CAAACCATGTCTGTCTGTTCCTTGATCTATTTGTATTGGTGCTGCTATACCTTGTTCTTGTTTTTCTAATCTTTTTCCTTTCCTAAAACCTTGTGTAGCCATAAGAGTGGGTGCATTTTGATTGATATTATTTGTTAATGTCAAACCTAATTGATCTAGGACATCTCGTCCCCATAAATTTACAGGGAGATGATCCAATACATATGGTTGTATAGTTCCTTCACATCCTTCAGGATCCTTCCAATCTAATACTATTGCACTTCTATGGGGATTAGTCGCCACTCCTAGGCCTCGAAGTGTTTGAGTGGCTTGTTGTAATGGCCAATGTTTTGGCCATTCTTGATGAGAGATGATGCTAAGGTCTGCACCTGTATCCAGTAGCCCATTAAATTCATATCCTTGAATATTTAGTTTTAGCATGGGGCAAGAATCTAAATTTAAAGAAAGCATAGCCCAATCTACACCTGTGGAGCCTAACCCCTTGGAACTTCTTTCTACAGTAAGACTGGAAAATTTATCATGTAGGCTGGGTATTATTAGTAACTGTGCTATTCTATCTCCTGGTGAAATTACTGATATACCCTTTGGAGAACTGGCTATAATTTTTATTTCACCTTCATAATCGGGATCAATTACCCCAGGACTTATCATAAGTCCTTTTAGAGTAGAAGAACTGTGTCCCAATAATAAGCCTACTGTTCCTTTGGGAAGAGATCCCTTTACCCCTGTGGGAATGATTTGAACTCCCATCTCTGGAGTTAGTACTGTTCTGGCGGAGGCGCAGATGTCCAACCCTGCGCTCCCTCTGGTTTGTCTGATGAGGGATCTAATGGACAATGTGTCCTGGGCACTACCCTGATGGGGTTGCTGGGTAGTGCCCCAGCAAACTTCCAGCTGCCAGCAAACTTCCAGCTGCCAGCGAACTTCTAGCTGCCAGCTAATGATTGGCTCACAGCGGCCCCAGCAACCTTCTAGCTGCCAACTGATTGGCCCCTTTGGCTGTGGCTCTCAACAAGCAAACATGTGAAATATTAAGTTTTCTTAATTGTACAAACCCACATGTGATTTCTTAGAAACTTTACCTGTTTATTCCTACATTACAAAAGCATATTGACATTAAGACTGATTACTTATTTATTTTAAATATCTTCTTGAAATATGCTAGGATGATGGAACCACTTGAGAATATGCAATGTGCTTTACTGGATTTGGGTAGAGGTAGGGAAAAATTAATGAAACAAGAAAGAAAAATAAACTGTATTTGTCATGTAGTATTGTAATATCATTCTGTTACTAAACTGTTACTAAATTCCATTTTGTCAAACAAAATCAACACTAATGAAAAGTCAATGGTTCAAATAGTTTTAAGTGTCAGCAGATAAATGGGTTTAAAAGAGTCAAGAAACAGGTTTATGAATATTTACAAAACAATAGAACTCAAACAATGTAATTATAGATTTGAACAGTATTTACATATTAATAATGGTTTCAGGATTGTTTCATATGTATTATTTCATTAGGCATTATGATGTTTTCAAATGGGAAGCAACAGAAAAGTATGAACATATGAATTTTACTTATTTTTATTAGTTATATATTTTATTTTTTAGTTGTAGTTGGACACAACACCTTTATTTCACTTATATATTTTTATGTGGTGCTGAGGATCGAACCCAGGGACTGGCACATGTGAGGCAAGCGCTGTACCGCTGAGCCACAAACTCAGCCTTTATTAGTTATATTTATAATTTTATTTTATTTCATTTTGTTCTGTTTTGTTTATACTAAGGATGGAAGCCATGGTCTTTCACTTGTTTGGGATGTTTAACACTGAGCTACAAACCGAGTTTTACAATTTGAAATACTATACACAAACTCTAATTTTTATCCATGACTTTGAACACTGTTTTTTATCTATTACATTTAAGACATGGTACTAGTGTACCATATCCTTCACAAACCTCTTTCTATATATCTGCAATTATGTCTTTCTCTTGTTAACTACTTGTTAATTGTGATAAGCCAATCCCCCCAAACCAAAGGTCAAATGCATTTTCTGATATGTGGAAGCTAACCCATATTAAGCAGGGAGGGGAAGAACAAAAGTTCAGTGGATTAGATAGAAGAGAAGGAAGGAAAGGGAGGGGGGCTAGGAAGAGAAAAGGCATTGGAATGAACCTGACATAATTTCACTGTGTGCATATATGAATACAACACAATGAATCTCACCACTGTGTACATCCACAAGACTGGGATCCCAGTTAGAAGAAGATATTTTCCATACTTGTATAATGGATGCAACTGTCATGTATAACTAAAAAGAAACAATAAAAGAAAGAAAATGTAAATAAAATATTGAAATCCAAAAGAAAGAAACCATGAAAAAAAATGTCCTTTGAAGACCAGGGTGTCTGGTTTTGAATCTCAGTTATACAAACTTTTGGATCTTTACTCTCAGGCAATTTAACCAAGCTTTTCTTAAGCCTTGTTTTATTCACCTGTAAAATGTGAGGCAAAAAGTATTTCAGAATTTTTTAAAAGTAAATTGAGCAAAGTTACAGGAGGTCTGAAACAGAGGAAGCATTCATAAATATTTGATCCTGTGGCAACTTCCCTCCCTTCTTTTTCAGTAAGGTATTATTATTCTTCCTTCAGTTTCCCAACTGGTTTTAGAATAAATACTATTGTTGAAAGTTGACTAAAATATCTTTTTTTGTTGTTGTTTGTATGTTTCTTTGTTTGATTTTTGTACCAGGGATTGAACCTGGGGGCGCTCAACCACTGAATCACATCCCCAGCCCTTTTTCTATTTTAGAGACAGGGTCTCTCTAAGTGACTTAGGGACTCACTAAATTGCTGAGGCTGACTCACTAATTGCCTCAGCCTCCAGAGCGACTGGGATTCCAGACACACACCACCTCTCCTAGCTATGTCTTTATCTTTGGATTGTGCAGTGGTCTTACTTACTAGTCTCAAATACGTATTTAGATTAAATTGGTTGTTATGGGTGCAATGTAACTGCTCTAGACACTTTGGAAATATTCTAATTCCTTCAGAATAATTTGACATTGATCATTCCCTTTACATAGTGACATTAAATAATTATTGCTAGTTTAATGTATGCATTTACTTTAAGTCTTGTTTCACTGGAAAATAATAAAAAAATATTTCTTCTAAGGAAGAGGCTATATTTTGAAAAATAAAGGTCAAATAGTAAGGCTTGTTACCTAAGCAACAAGGATGACTTAGTCCATAACAGTGGTACAATACCAAGGCTGGAACTAGATATTGTGGATTCTGAATCCAGAAATCTTATGATTCTTCATTCTGGTAAATGATTCTGGGGTTCCCTACCACTGAGTTTTGAAAGAGCCAGAAACTTCATCAACTCAGGATCCCCTGAAAATAAAAACATCAAATGTGCTCATTTCTGAAGAAAGATCTTTTGAAGCTGTGTTTTACTTTTGCTTTGCTTGCTTATTATTGATTTTAATAAACATTGAGAACATAGGAAAAAAAAAGAGAAATTCATAAAAAGAAAAAAGATTTGGGGACTGTGTGTATAACTAAGCAGTAGAACATTTGCCTAGCAAGCATGCAGCCCTGGGTTCCACCTCCAGCTCCACTAAACAAAAACACATTAAAAAAAGATTTCGTAATTCTAACCTTATATGAATCTTACTCACTAAAGAAACACATTATAATTGTATCTGTGGGGGAAAAATACTATTTTTAACATAAAGTTTAAATAAATTCTAATCTCAACATTCATTAGACTTATCAAAATCATGTTGCCAAGGATCATGTTCTTCTTATTCTTTTCTTTGCTTTTTTTTTTTTTATTTTCAATGCTAGAGATCAAAATCAATGCTGGGCAAGGGCTTTACCATTCAACTGCTTGTAAAGCCTACTCCATGTTTTTCTTTAAAACAAAAACAGTTTCATATGATTTTTTTTTGGGGGGGGCTATTTTTTTTCTTGTGATATAGATGCCACTAACTTCTGCTCTCAATTGATCACAAAATTTGTAGAGAGTACATAGCTAGTGTGTGTGTGTGTGTGTGTGTGTGTGTGTGTTCTGATCTAATTGGAAACTACGCTTTCTTAGATCCCTTGCTTTTTTCTTTCTTAAACTTCTAGATTTTAGCATTTTCAAGTTTTTTTATTTTTATTTTTTGTAAAAAATAATCAATTGGAAGGAAGGAATTTCTTTAAGTCTTTTATATCTAAAAACATCTTCAGTTTTCTTTACTCTTGACTTGTAGTTATTGTTGGTAAAATATTTTCAATTAAAAATTATTTTTTTGTCGGGTTATTAAAATTCTATGTCTTTTTTCCTCATTATTCAGGATTATTAATAAGAAGACTATAGCTTTTTTATCATCTTTTATTTCCTTAATCTTTTAGAGTTTCATGAATTTTAAATTTTTTTAAAAATTTGTTTTAATTAGTTATACATAACAGTAGAATGAATTTATGTACTTTGACATATCATACATAGATATGATATAATTTTTCATTTTTCTGTACATGTTGCCAAATCATATTGATCATGTAGTCACATATATACATATAACAATAATGTCTGTTTCATTCTACTATCTTTCCTTTCCCCACATCCCCACCCCTAGCCTCCAAACACTTTCCTCTAATTAATCTAAGGTAACACTATTCTTCTCTAGTGCCCGCCCCCTGCCTTATGGTGAATTAGCATCCACACATTTAAGAAAACAGTCAGCCTTTTTTGTGTGTGGGATTGGCTTATTTAGCTTAGCATAATTTTTAAAAATATAGTTCGCATTAGTCCCTTTCAATCTGAAGACTTGAGTCTTTCCTCACTTCAAAGTACTTTTTCTTTTTATTTAACATTCATATCCTTGCATTTTCTCCAGGAACTTATTAGATGGTAATTAAACACAAGATGTAATAATGTTTTAATTATCTTCTTAGAGTTGAATGAGATGTATGATTATTTTGTTGTGTTTCATTAGGTTGGAGAAGAAAGGAGCAGGCCGAGAGAATAGACCAATTTCAAAAATGTTAGGCATGTAGTACCACTTGGTTTCCTTGTGCTGCATAAAAACCATTGCCATAAATCTATTAGCATACAATGACAGAAATTTATTTTCTTTGTAGTTCTGGAAGTTAGAAGTCCAAAATCAGAGTTCATTCAGCAGGGCCAAGTTTCTTCCATAGTGTATTTGCATGAATCCTTCCTTGCCTCTTCCAGCTCTGAGTGTCCCCAGGTAATACTTGACTCGAAGCAGAACAACTCCATCTCTGCCAGGATCTTCACATTTTCCTGTCTGTGTCTCAAATTCTCGTTTCTTTTTCCTTAATAAGATATTTTATAAGTCTTTAGATTAAATTCAGGATGATACCATATTGAGATCCTCAACTACATTTTTAAAGATACTTATTCTATATATGGTCAGAAGTACTGGAGGTTAGGATGGGTACATATATTTTTAGAGAATGAAATGCTGCTTGCCACATAACCATACTACACCAATGCAGACAGATCACTTAAACTCTCCAGAAAAGTCTTCCAGTTTCAGACTAAGTAAAATAGTGCCCTTATAATCTCCCCAACATGTTGACTCTGATTGGAACCTCTGAATGATTGTTTTCTAAATATATGCTAATTCTCAACTAAGGCATTATTTGGCCTATGATTGTACCGTGGATAGTTTTGATTCTGATTTCTTTATGTTTGTGCTGGTTTCTCTCTTCTAAACATTTATTGAAACATCTGCTTCAACTTATTACACTTAACATGATAATTTCCAGTCCCATCGATTTTCCTGCAAATATCATAATTCCATTCTTCTTTATGCCTTAGTAAAACTCTATTATGTATATATACCATGTTTTCTTTATATGTTCATCTGGTGACTGACTCCTATACTTCTATAACTTGGCTACTGGGAATTGTACAGTGGAGGCAGGATAGGAGGAAAAATAGAGGTATTAGGGAATGAAAAAATAATGTTAAATGCATGTACAAATGTATTTCAATGAATCCCACTATTGTGCATAATGATAATACACCAATAATATATTTTTTTAGACAATCTGGTCTGTGTGTTCTGCTTTTAGCAAGTGATTGCATTACTTGCCTCTAACTAACTATCCTGCTAAGGATAACTAGAAAATTTGGATGAAGAAAATATCTGCTTTAAGGCATCAAGGTGCTCCCAAGTTGTTAGGATCTACAGTGCCATGGCCGAGAAGGAGGGAAATTCCAAGAGATGAGACACAAAGGAGTTGCTGATTTTTCTCCTCAAGGAATTCTCTCATTGTAAAATTTACTGAGAGTCAAAAAAGCTAAGAGGGACTTACAAGTTTCACAGGTGGAAACTCGAAATCCAGATTCACTAAGGCCCTTGATAGGATGCTCAAGTGCCAGGAAGCAGCTCTGCCAGGCACCCCCAGGTATTTGATTGATATTCCAAATGGTTAGGAATCACATTGACTAAAATTAGAAGAAAATCATCTGTATGCAGTGATACGGGATTGTTTGTACCCTTGGCCTATAGAAATTGAGCAGCAAAAAGAACACTAAATTTTTACCAACATTTTCAAATAGCTAGTAATTCTTTACAGAGTACTCAGGATATAACGGGGTAATTATTTACAAAGTAATCAAAGGTAATTCTTTAGAGAGTACTCAGGATTTAACTAAGAAAAATAACATGTGTGTGTATACATAAATATATAAACACAGAAGGGCAAAAAATTAAAAATGGCATTATCAAACAATGATTTTTCTTAAATGCCTGAAATTATTATTCTAAACAAATTGAAACAGCTATATTTAAAAATTTAGCTTGGGACTGAAAATTCTAATAATGATTTCATATGTAAATTTTATTTATTTTTATTTTTTTAAAAAATATTTATTTCTTAGGTGTAGTTGGACACATTACCTTTATTTTATTTATTTATTTTTATGTGGTGCTGAGGATCGAACCCAGGGCCTCACATCTGCTAGACAAGAGCTCTACCATTAAATCACAACCACAGCCCCATATGTAAATTTTAGAACTACTAAAATATATATAATAACAAAAGACAAAAAAAAAAGACCAATTCATGAGATTGACCATGATCAATTCATGAGATTGACCACAGGACAGATGAAGAAATAATTAGACATCCACAAGGTAAAGTCTAAGCGTGTTCACATTGAAGCCTTATGGGTTATCCAAGGAGACACTGAGTTAGAGTTTAGCATCCAGAATATTTATTTCAAAATTCCTGTGAGATCAACTGTTAGGAGGCATGAGGAAGAAACACAGTAAAGAAAGCTGCATTAAGTTCCACAAAGTTGCAAAAACCTTAACTGACCCAATGGGGTTTTCTGAAGCAACCCATCCATGTTGCTACACAATTGCTAGGATTTCCAACTTCTGCCCTGATGATTCACTGGTTATGGGCCACCCCTGAAGGCTGTGCTCTTGGCTGAGATGGCTCTCCTCTACGGAGGCCATCCCTGAGGTTAACCACCACTGGAAGACCCAGTTTTAGGAATACTCATTTATGGTTTATGCTTGATTAGTAAAATGTCTTTCAAAAGGAATTAAATAACACAAACAATATATTTCATATTCAACCAATCCCATTTGTCTTTATTCTTTAAAATTGTATGCATCTTTATTTTTTTGTGTTGCTCTTGCATTATATACAAGCATTCTACCACTAAGCCCATGTCCAGCCCCTGGTCTTTATGCCTTGTGTACATTGATAGCGCCATCTGGTATCCTTTCATGGACTTCCTCTACTTTACTTTGTGTGCTGATTTACTGGTGAAAAAGTTCTTTCTACTTTCAAATTTCTGAAAAAAATTATTTCATCTACATTTCTGAAAGATATTTTTCAATGGGAATATAATTCTGGGTTGATTTTTTAAATCATTTTATTCAGTATTTTCAAGATGTTTCTCCAGTTTCCTGACTTTCATCATTTCTAATCTATATCCTTGGGGCTGGGGCTGTAGCTCAGTGGTAGAGGGCTTGCCTTGCAATTCCTAATGTGTCTATTTCTCTGGCTATTTTCAGGATTTCTTTTTTAAAGCACTGGTTTTGTGAAATTTGATTTTTCATGGTTAAATATTATTTTCTTCACTTTTCTCATGCTTGGACTTCTTTGGACTTTTATGGTTAGTGTGTCTATTATTTTCATCAAATTTTGAAAACAGTGGATCTCAACTATTTTTTTGAAAATTTTCCTGTCTTCAGCTCTAAATATTCAAAATATATATGCATATGTATGTACATATATGTCTGTACACATATGTATATGTGTAGGAGCACATATAAATGTATTTGCAGTTGCTGGTGACTCACTGCTGCTCTGTATTTTCCCATTAATTCTCCCTTCGCTTCTTCATCTTCCTCTTTTCTGCTTTTGTCTTTTGTGTTTGATTGTGTTTCTATTGCTGTTTTCAAGCTCATCTGCCTTATCTTCTTAAGTATCTGCTGTGCCATTAATCATATGCATTGTCATTGTCATAGTCTTTGTAGTTTCCATCTCTACAAGTCTCATTTGGATTTTTTTTAAAAAGTCATGGATGTTTATATATAGTGTTTATGCTTTTGAATGTATAGAATTCAAGTATAATCATTATTTCAGTGATCTTATTTTGAATTTTAATATTTATATCAATCAGTAATAGTTATCAGTCATGTATTTCTGATTCTTTGTATACATGATCCTTTTTTATTAAATACTATCAGATAATACTAAAGCCACTTGAAAACAATTCTATCCTTTCAGTTCTTGTTTTTACTATTCATGAGGTGAGAACAGATTAGCATTTAAACTAGAGCTAATTATTCCTCACCACTGGGTCAAGACCTTTCTGAATATTTTATTCAATGAACATGAATATTAGATATTTTTTCCAATCTCACTAGTGAGAACAACCATTATTCCTGTTCCAACGTGGGTCCCAGGTATTGATACCATTAATCTTTTTATGTGGTTTGTTAAACAGCCTCTGGTATTTCATTGCATGAATGTGATGTCTGTGTTTTATTGGATAGTCTGAAAAGGTCTACTGTAGTTATCCAAATGTACTCTCTTATGTGTTGCTGTGCATATGAGCCTCAGTCTAGTGAGTTTAAACCACAATAGGTGTTTTCAGAGACTGGCCTTAATTCTTCAACCTGAGATTGTTTTCTAGATTTCTCCTGGGCCCCTTTCCCCTGTGCTGCAATCTGGAAACTCTCAATTCAGTAATTTGGGAAAATAATAGGTCTTGCCTCACTATTTGTTCTGACTTATAGAGTTATGCTTGATAACCAATTTTTTGAAATCTATTATTAAGGAGAATAAATATCGACCCTCTAGTGAGTTCCATCTTGGCTGGAAGTAAATTTTATTACCTTAAGTACTTACATTAAAAATAAAGACTGACCAGGCATGGTGGTGCATGTCTATGATTTCAGTGACTCAGGAGCATGAGGCAAGGAGAATCACAAGTTTGAGGCCACCTTCAGCATCTTAGTGAGACACTATCTCAAAATAAATAAAAGAATGGGAATGTGGCTTAGTGTTCAAAACCCTGTACCAAAATAAATAAATAAATAAATAAATAAATAAATAAATAAATCCTTAAAAATCAATGATATCAATAAATATCAATAAAAAGAATGTAAGAAAATTTTTCCAAAGAAAGAAGAACAAAGTAAAAGCATAAATGAATTCACTTCTAAGAGATGGAATAAAAAATATGAAATAAACAAAAATATAAATTGATATTCATACTCTGTAATGAATAACAGAATTTAAAATAAAATATTAATGTTCCAAATATTGGCAGTATCCAATAAGGCATCATTATATGGCATAAACATGTAAAACTAACAACTAATAACAGAAAATTATAAATTACTCCCAAAATAACTGAAAATTTAGATAAATAAGATGAAACTGTAGAAATGAAAACTAATCAGAGCAGACACAAATATAAGAAAGAAATTAGAATTACTAAATATATTAAATGACTCCTTAAAAACCTTCCTTTTAAGAAATCTCTAAGCATGGATGCCTCATTTGTAAGTCATGTGAAAAAAAGTAAGGACCAAGTAATACTGATCTCTGACAAATTCTTCCAGTGATTACAAAAAGGATACCATCTCCTGATTTTTTTATTATAAAAGTTTAACTTTAATAGAAAATCTGGAGAGGAAAACTCATCAGTCCAACTCCTATTCAACAAACATGCAAAGCCTAAAGAAAAACATTCATATATGAAAAGGATAATGCATTTTAATCAAATTGAGTTTATTTCAGAAATTTGAAGTTGGTTTTTATTAAAAACATCCAGTCAATGTGTTTCATTGTTTAAATAGAATTAAAGAATAAATTTATATGATAATTTCTCTCTATAAATGAAAAATGAGCATCTTAAAAAGTTTAGTACTGACACAAAACTTCAAGTCTGTCCATTATGTTGTCTTTCTTTTTTTATTTTTTACATTTTAGAATCTTTTTATCAGTGTATTGTAGCTATATATAATATTGGACTTTATTTTTTCATAATTATACACACCTGAAATATAATTTGCTTCATTCCAATTTCTAGTACTTTCTCTTTCCCTCGCTTTCTTCTTTCCCATTTCCTTTCCTGTATTCCACTGGTCTCCTTTTATTTATTGTGTATTACTTGGTGCTTTATAGATATGCATAAAGATGAAATTACTGTGGAATACTCCTATATGTACATAGCATAATTTGGTCAATTTATTTCTGCAGTTTATCTCTTTTCCCATTCCCTCCTCCCTTCTTGTCTATTCCTTTCTCTACTCCAATGATCTCCTACCTATTTTCATGGAATAATTCCTCACATGTTTTGTTCTCATTTTGCTCTAGAATCTGCATATGGGAGAAAACATTGGATCCTTGACTTTCTGAGTCTGGTTGATTTCACTTAGCATTGTGTTCTACATTTTCATTCATTTACCATCAAAGACCACAATTGCGTTCTTCTTTATGACCAAGTAAAATTTCATTCCATTTACCATGAACACTACATTTTGTTTATATTTTCATCTGTTGACAAGTACCTGTCATTATTCATTTATCTGTTGACAGGCATCTGATCTGGTTCTGTAACCTGGCTGTTGTGAACTGCACGGTTATAACCATTCATGTGCTTGTATCACTATAGTATACTGATTTTATTTCTTTTGGATAAATGCCAAGGAGTGGAAGAGCTAGTACAGATGGTGTTCCATTTCTACTCTTTTGAAGACTCACTGCACTGTTCTCCAGAGTAATTGTACTAATTTATAGTCCCACTAACAATGTGTGAAGGGACCTTTTTACCCACACCATTACAAATATTTATTATTACTCATATTCTTGATAACTGCCCTTCTGACTGGAGTTAGGTAAAATCTTGATATAGTTTTGATATCCATTTCCCTGAATGTTAAGAATTTAGAACATTTTTTAAAGTATTTGTTGGTCATTTGCATGTCTTCTTTTGAAAAATGCCTGTGTATTCTTCTGTCCATCTATTGATTGGGCTATTTAGTTTTTAGTGTTAAGTTTTTTGAGTTCTCTATATAGCCTACATATTGACTCCCATGAGAGGAGTAAATATCAAAGATTTTCTCCTATTCTGTAGGCTCTCTCTTCACACTCTTGCTTCCTTTGTTGTACATATTTTTTTCCCCTACTGAGGATTGAACCCAGGGTCACTTAACTACTTAGCCACATCCCCGGCCCTTTCTTTAATTTTCTAATTTTGAGACAAAGTCTCACCAACTTGCTCAGGGCCTAAGTTGAGGCTGGCTTTCAAGTTGTGATCCTTATATCTCAGCTTCCCAAGTTTCTGGGATTACAGGTATATGCCACTGTACCCAGTCATAAACTCTTAAATTGGATGCCATTCCATTAATTGATTCTTGGTTTTATCTCTTGAGCTTTAGGGGTCTTGTTTAGGAAGTCAGTTCATACGCCAAAATGTTGGTGTGTTGAGTCTATGTTTTCTGCTAGCAGTTGCAAAATTTTTGGTTTAATTCTAGGTCTTTGATTCACTTTGAGTTGACCTTTGTATAGGGTGAAAATAGGGAATTATAATTTCCTATCCTAACAGAACTATGAAATCAAGACAAAATACATTAAAATATGTTTGCAATATTTGAGAGCAAAGATGTGAAATAGTTAAGCACAAGCTTGTTTGAAGTTTCTCTTTAAAAGGAATTTCCAAACTTCATTACATGTAAAGAAAGCACTTACAGAAAATGATTAGAGTTCTAGGCTGCAATAGTAGGTGAGACATTGGGAAGGGAGTTATCAGAGAGGAGATCTCCTAGAATCAGTTTAAAAAGCCACCGAAGAAATACTCGAGTATCTTCAGAGACGCCTTAGGCCACTACTGAACTCAGTAGAAATTTCAAGCTGGAAAAATAAAACAAATTAAAATAGAAAATTCTGTAGTCAAGCTTTGGCAATCAAGATAATTGTTGGGCTGGGAATGTGGCTCAAGCAGTAGTGCGCTCACCTAGGATGCGTGGGGCGCTTGGTTCGATCCTCAGCACCACATAAAAATAAAATAAAGATGTTGTGTCCACCAAAAACTAAGAAATATTAAAAAAAATTCTCTCTTTCCCTTAAAAAAAGGATAATTGTTTGCTATATTAATTGCTTGCTAGGAAAAAATTCTTTGAATATAGAGTCTCTACATTTACTCTTTACAAAGTATTTAAATTTATAAATTACTGAATGTGTAAAGAGGAAGGAAAAATGAATAGTAATAGAAAAGACAGTCGATGGATATCACTCCAAAGTGCTCTATATATTGCTATTAGCAGAAAAAAATGTCCAAGTAACTATTATAAACACAATACAAAATAAAAATTAATGAAAATCATTAATTTCAAATAGGAATTCAAATTATACAAATAACCAAATTAAACTCTGGAACTGAAATAGTCAATGTCAACATGCACAGCTTTTTTGGATAAATATTACAGATTGTGAAAAACAGAACACTGATTATCAAAGAGAAAATGAAAAGTCAATGGGGATCCAACATGGCGGGGGGGATCCAACATGGCGGCGAGAGGGGAGGCAGCGCTTTCAGTACCTCCTCAACAACGGGGTCAGAGAGATGCATGGATACGCTTAGATTCGACCTGCTGAGAAACTCCTAGCAAAATTCCACCAAAGAGAGACCGGCTGGGAATCCATAGGATTTTTGGAGGTGACAGTTTGCGCTAGACGAGTAAATCTCCGCCACGCAGTGCAGAAGTCCAGACCCTCCAGCCGCTGCCCGCGCGACTCGGCGACTGTCGGCTGCCTGCACGCGGCCCCCACGTCAGGGCGGATAGCCTCCGAGGCGCAGCGCAGCAGGAGCGGTGCAGGGACTCTAGGAAGAGGTCTCTCGCCAAGCCTTCATGAAATAGCGAACCGGGAGCTGAAACCAACCAGAGACAGACCAGTCCCACCCCTCCCTTCGGACACTCTGGCAAGGAGCCTGGGGCCCGCCATAGCAGAGAGTTGACATCACCAAAGTTCCGCTGACAGAATTCCTTCCCAGCGGAATCCACGTTAGCAGGATTGAGAGACTCCCAGGAGCCACCGTACAGGGATTTCTGTCAGCACATAGAGGGCAGAAGCTCAGCTCAGAGGGCACAGCTCCGCCTATTGGAAGAGAAGAAAATGGGATTCAGCCATAGAACAGGGGATGCCAGCATGGCAGAGATCTGATGTCATCGGAGAGCGGCCGAGGAGAGAACTTCATCGGTGCCAGCGGCGACGGAAACAGTTGGTCCCCTGGTAGGGAGGGTGAGTCACAGATACCCGAGTCTCTCTCACTTTGTCGTCGAGCCAGAGGGGAGGAGCGGGGCCACCTCCCGCACCCACAAGGTAGGCAGACCTGAGACCAACCTGCAGATCAGGCCCAGCGGTCTGCAGGCATGGTAGGAGGGGCAGGGCAGAGCCGCTGCCCGCGCCAACAAGGTAAGCAGACCTGCGACAGACCGGCGGATCAGGCCCAGCGACCTGCCAACGTGGTACACACTTCACCCCAACTGGAGTAGGGGCAGAGCAGAGCCTTCGCCCGCGCCCAGATCAGGCCCAGCGGCCCGCCTGTGTGGTGGTCAAGTGACCCCAACTGGAGTGGGGGCGGAGCGGAACTGACACCCGTGCCCGCAAGGTGGGCAGACCGGCGACCAACCTGCAGATCAGGCCTAGCAGTCCCCGGGCGTGGTAGGAGGGGCAGGGCAGAGCCTTCGCCCCCACCTGCAAGGTAGGCAGACCTGCGACAGAATGGCGGATCAGGCCCAGGGGTCCGCAGGCGTGGAAGACACCTCACACCAATTGGAAGAGGGGCAGAGCAGAGCCCCCGCCCGCACCTGCAAGGGAGACTTTTCAACTATACAAGAACAATATAAATATATAGGGGGGGAAAATTTTCAAAAACACAAGAGTTTCACCAAGAAGAAAGAAACGCAAGCAGTATGAAAAGACAAGGAATGAAAGGACTTCAAGCAATGCAGGTCAACTCAACTTTAGAAGAGGTAACAGCTGCAGCAGATGGAATGTCAGATAAAGAATTCAGGATATATATGCTTCAGATGATCTGGAGTATCAAGGAAGACATTAGACAGCAAAATCAGACAATGAAAGATCACTTCGACAAGGAATTACACAAACAAATCCAGGAAGCAAAGGATCAACTATACAGGGAGATAGAGGTTATAAAAAACAAACAAACAGAAATCCTAGAAATGCAGGAAGCAATAAACCAACTTAAAAACTCAATGGAGAATACTACCAGCAGAGTAGAACACTTAGAAGATAGAACATCAGACAATGAAGATAAAGTATTTCAACTGGAAAAGAACATAGACAGCTCAGCAAGACTGTTAAGAAACCATGAGCAGAACATCCAAGAAATATGGCATAACATTAAGAGACCAAACTTAAGAGTCATTGGGATACAGGAAGGTACAGAACTCCGTACCAAAGGAATGAGCAATTTATTCAATGAAATAATATGAGAAAACTTCCCAGACTTGAAGAATGTGACAGAATCCCAATTCTAGAAGCCTACAGGACGCCGAATGTGCAAAATTATAAGAGATCCACACCTAGACACATTATAATGAAGATGCCCAACATACAGAATAAGGAGAGAATTTTAAAAGCTACAAGAGAAAGGAAGCAGATTACATTTAGGGGCAAGCCAATCAGGATAACAGCTGATCTTTCAACACAGACTCTGAAAGCTAGAAGATCCTGGAATAACATATTTCAAACACTGAAAGAAAATGGGTTCCAACCAAGAATTGTGTATCCAGCAAAATTAAGCTTCAGGATGGAAGATGAAATTAAAACGTTCCACGACAAACAAAAGTTAAAAGAATATGCAGCTAGAAAACCATCTCTTCAAAACATCCTCGGCAAAACATTACAGGAAGAGGAAATGCAAAATAACAATGAAAACCAACAGTGGGAGGTAGGACAGTAAAGGGGGGGAATAATCATAGAGGAAAACAAACCATGTTTAGTAACATAAATTGTTGGCATCAGGCCCACCTTGGCCCCTGGAGCCCTACCTCCACTAGTTTGTTCTGCATGCCAGTGTGGCCAGCTCACAAGGCCATGGCGAACTTGCGGTTTTTCTGTTCCTGCTTATCCGTCTGATACATATGTATCCCACGGGAATGCCTTGACCTTTTCTGGTCTGATGGACTTATTGTTAAGGGAGGTTTCGGTACCTGACAATAATAGATGTTGAAACTAAATTTCTCCCCCCTCCCTCCTGCTTTTGGGTAGTTTTCCACTTCTGCTGCTTGGGGTATAAAAAAAGGTGTGTTAGCAATAAAGAGGATTGACTCCTGGATGAAGAACCTTGGTGTCCTGTGTGTCTTTTAACCTCGCCGTCCCTCGCCGAACTCGGCTCCCTTGGCCGGACGCGGCAATTGGAGGTTCCCACCGAGATCCGGAAAGCAGGGGTAAGCGGACGGGGCTCACCTTCTAAGAAAGAAGGGGGAGGATTGGTTTAAAGATAATTTAAAGAGACAGGGTACGTACCATGGGTAACTCAACAGCGAAGGTTCGTCTGGCCAACGAACTGAAAGAGCTGTTAAATACACAAGGAACAGGAATAAAAACTAAGACTGCAACCGAATTCGTTGAAATTATTGCCCAGGCTTGTCCTTGGTTTCTGACAGGAGGATTTCTTAATAATAGTGACTGGGACCTGGTGAGACATGACCTTCAGAAATTATTGAGGGACCAGGGCTCGGACAGTGTCCCAGTTGCCACCTTTTCCTTATGGAGGTTGGTAACGGATGCTTTATTAACAGATAAATTAAAGATCAAGGATCAACTTGCTGAATGTGAACAGGCCCTTAATCAGGTGCAGGAAGAGCAAATGGCAGAATCCTTAAAGGATGTGGGTCCCCTTGAGGACTTGGGCTCAGGGGGTAGGAAACGCCTCCAGATTTCTAAGCCCAAAAAGGATCCTGAGGACCTCAGTTCTCTCTCTGAGGAAGAGGAGGGATTAGAAAGGGAGATAGAGGAACTAGAACATCGCCTTAAAAGGGCAAATGTGAGGGTGCCTAGGGCCCCCTCAATTGCCGCACCTCCTCCCTATAATCCTGATTGGAATGAGGACGCCCCTACTAGATGGGCGGGGGTCCACTGGGGGTTCTAGAGCGGCTCAGGTTTTTCCAATGATTGAAAACGCCGATGCTGATGGACAGCCGGCCAGAGCCCATGTCCCCCTAGCCTTCAAGGACATAAAACAGCTTAAGGAGGCCGTCATTAATTATGGACCTCATGCCCCTTTCACATTGACCCTCTTCGGGTCTTTCTCAGCCAGTCAACTGATACCTAATGATTGGCAGCAACTTTGCAGGGCTGTGTTATCTGGAGGGGATTTCTTATTGTGGAAAAGTGAATATCATGAAAGGTGCCGCGAGCTGGCTCAGATTAACCTGAATGCGGGCCATCAACGGCAAAATGCTGAAATGTTGACAGGAACTGGGCAGTATGCCACCATAGGCCAACAAATTAATTATGACCCAGGTGTTTATGCTCAAATAGCCTCAGCTGCAGTCCATGCCTGGAAAGCCCTGCCCGTTTCTAAGACTGAAGCAAAAATTTCCAAGATCTCTCAAGGGCCCTCTGAACCTTATTCGGACTTTATAGCCCACCTAATGCAGGCTGCTGGAAAAATATTCCCTAATCTGGAACAGGCTATGCCACTTATTAGACAACTGGCATATGAAAACGCTAACACTTACTGCCAAAATGCTATTAAGTCCTCCCGGGCCAAAAGTATAGATGACATGATTCCAGCATGCAAAGATATAGATGGGCCTCATATTACTGGTCAGGTTTGGCTGCTGCCCTTAAGACTGGAATGCAAAAATCTGATAACAGGGGAACCAGCTCTAAGGGGTGTTTTAAGTGTGGGAAAGAGGGACATATAAAGAGAAACTGCCCGGAGAGGAGCAAGGGTGCTGGCAGAGGGATGCCTGGACTTTGTCCTAGATGTCATAAAGGAAATCATTGGAGCAGTGAGTGCAGGTCAAAATTTGACATCCAGGGTAACCCAATACCGTCGGGAAAAGGGAGCAGGGGCCCACCCCGGGCCCCGGAAGCCAAAGTGTACGGGGCAGTGCAGGGACAAAACAGTGCCCCAGGGAGTGGGCGTCTCCGCCGCCTCCCACTGACCAACCCCTTTCTATCTGGGAACTCCCCAGTGGAACACCAGGAAGCGCAGGACTGGACGTCAGTTCCACCTCCCGAGCGGTATTAACTCCCCAAATGGGACCTCAGACGCTGCCTACTGGGGTTTTTGGACCCCTGCCAGAGGGGACGGTGGGACTAGTGTTGGGACGAGGTAGCGCAACTCAGTGGGGCTTAAAGATTCTTACGGGGGTTGTTGATGCTGATTATCAGGGAGAAATAAAGATAGTAGTAAAAGCTACCCAAGGAATTGTTATTCTTCCCCCTGGGGAGCGTATAGCTCAATTGCTGCTGCTACCTTTAGCTTCCATTCCTGGGCACACCCTCCGTGGGTCCCGGGGCTACGGCAGCTTTGGCTCCACTGGAACTCCCCAGGCCTTTTGGGTAGCTCATTTGGATTCGCGTCCCAACCTGACTATTGAGATACAGGACAAGGCTTTCAAGGGAATACTAGATACGGGGGCGGATGTCTCTGTCATTTCTGAAAAACAATGGCCACCTGCCTGGCCCCTCCAGAGTCCCTCGGCCATATTACAGGGGATAGGACAAACCCCACCAAAAAGAAGTGCTTCCTTTTTAAAATGGAGAGATGGCAAAGGACATAGTGGCCATTTCCAGACCTATGTAGTGACTGGACTCCCCACGAACCTTTGGGGGAGGGACTTGCTTCATCAAATGGGGGCTATTCTCACTACCCAGACTTTGAAAGGAAATAATGACTTTGTTAATGATGCAATGCTAGACATGGGATGGATCCCTGGAAGGGGACTAGGAAAGGGACATGAGGGCAGAATATCACCAGTGGATCCAGCAGAACAGGTTACCCGGCGGGGAAGAGACCGGAGAGGACTGGGAAATTTATCCTAGGGGCCACTGAAGTGCGGCAGCCTCTACTGTCCATTACTTGGTTATCAGAGGACCCTGTGTGGGTAGAACAGTGGCCCCTAACTAAGGACAAATTACAGGCCGCTTCCCTATTAGTTCAAGACCAGCTTGAGTTAGGACACGTGGTGCCCTCTACCTCCCCTTGGAATACCCCTATTTTTGTTATACAAAAGGGGTCTGGGAAGTGGAGACTTCTTCAGGACCTACGGGCTATTAATAAAACTATGCAACCCATGGGACCCTTACAGCCAGGGCTACCCTTTCCTACTGCGATCCCAAAGGATTGGCATCTTATTGTCATAGATTTAAAAGATTGTTTCTTATCTATCCCCTTAGACCCACGAGACCGAAAGCGTTTTGCTTTTTCCTTGCCTTCCACAAACTTTAGGGAACCTTACCAACGGTATGAATGGACCGTCCTACCTCAAGGGATGACTAATAGTCCTACAATGTGCCAATATTTTGTAGCTGAGGTTTTACGACCCTTTTGACAGCAGTTCCCACAGCTCTACCTCATTCATTATATGGATGACATCTTACTGGCAGGGCCCAAGAAAAAAAGGCTTCTTCAATCTTATGAAGTCCTCCAATCCCTTCTAAAAGGGGCAGGGCTGGTCATAGCACCCAAAAAGGTGCAGTTTCAACACCCTTATAATTACTTGGGATACATCATTAATAACATAGGAATCTTTCCCCAGAGACCCCAGTTCCAGATAAATCAGCTCAAAACTTTACATCAGTGGCAGACATTCCTCGGAGAAATACAGTTGCTGTGCCCGTCCTTTCATATTCCAACTGGAGAGCTCAAACCCCTGTATGACCTCTTGCGAGGAGATCCTTCTCCTATGTCGTGTAGAGTACCTACACCAGAAGCCTTATGAGCACTGAGGCTAATAAAAGAGGCTCTGCAGGACATGCAGATTACGCAGATAGATTATTCTCTGCCCTTGTCATTTATAGTTCTACCTTCTAAAATTACTCCCACAGGAGTGTTCTGGCAAACGGGTCCCATTTATTGGGTCCACTTGCCGGCTTCTAACCCCTGGGTACTGACTCCCTTTTATGAGCTAGTTATTAACTTAATTTGGAAGGCTAAATATTTGGGTGATGCATTGTTTGAAAAAACCTTTGACATACTTATTCAACCTTACACTCAAGATATGATACACAAGTTACAACAAGAACATGACCTTTGGTGTCTTTTCCTGTGCAGCTTCAAGGGTCAGATTGATAATCACTTCCCTAAACATAGACTTTTGGAGGGCTTTAAAAGGTGTCCCATTATCTTCCCAAAGATTATGAAAAGGGAACCTATTCCAAAGGCCCAAACTGTATATACAGATGGGGCCAAAACATGGATTTGCCGTCGTTTTTGATGGATCTCAAATTCTCCGACAACCTGTGTCAGGTCAGTAGGTCCAAAAGGTGGAAGTTGAAGCTTTAATCATAGCTCTCAAAGTCTATAGTTCTATTCCTCTTAATGTATATACTGACAGCCTGTATGTAGCCAATCTGGCTCTAGTCATAGAAACAGCATCATATATTGGAAAGCAATCCACCATCACAGAACAACTACAGGTAGTTCAGCTTCTCATTTGGGCTAGACGAGATCCTCTATACATTGGCCACATCCGAAGCCATTCAGGGCTCCCTGGACCTTTGTCAGAGGGCAACGCAAAAGCAGACGGTGCTACTCATGCTGTCGGCCTTTCCTGTGTGACGACCAAATATGATAAGGCCTTACAATTCCATAACAAATTTCATTTAAATGCACAGTCTTTACTCTTCCACACAGGATGTTCACGAGACCAAGCTTTACAAATTGTCTCATTATGTCCAACCTGTGCACCATTTATTCATTCTCCTTCCCTTGGGGTTAATCCAAGAGGACTACAACCTAATGATGTCTGGCAAACTGATGTTACACACTTCCCTATCTTTGGTAAGCTCTCCTTTATACATGTTTCCACTGACACATATTCTGGCTTCATTTTTGCCACCTTACATACTGGAGAGAAGGCTAAGGACGTAATCAGTCATTTTCTAAAAGCCTTTTCCTCCATGGGCACACCACGATGCCTCAAAACTGATAATGGTCCCGCATATGTAAGCCAGGTGGTTCAACAGTTTTGCACCCAATGGGAAATTAATCATAAGACTGGAATCCCTTATAATCCACAGGGACAAGCTATCTTGGAACGAGCCCATCAACATTTAAAAACTTATTTACAAAAAACAAAAGAGGGGGAGATATACCGGAATTGTCAGGGACCACAAGCACTTCTAAGCATAACCTTATTTACTTTAAATTTTTTACTCACTGACACTGGAGGGCGCACGGCTGCACAACGCCACTTTTCCCCTCCCACTGTACAAGATGCTCAAATAAGGTGGAAAGATTTATCCACTGGAAAGTGGCAACCCCCGGCTCCACTCTTAGCTAGAGTGAGGGGAGCTGTATGTGTTTTTCCCCCAGGAACTGAGAAGCCCATTTGGATCCCGGAGCACTGCACCAGACCGGTGAATGAAAATTCAAGACAAAATGAAGTTCCCAAGATGGCTGATCCTGCCGCTGTTGTTCTCACCCCTTCAAGTGAGTGCCGAGACACACCTCATGAGCTGGACCCCGCTTGTGGCATTCCTTCTGGATAGGTTTGCTGAAGGAGGGCTTGACCCCCCACCTGGGAATATTCATGAATATCTTTTTGGAGCCCCTTGTGAGTGTAAGGGAGGGCCCCGGCACTCGGCCCCCTCTGGTTATATCCAGAGCATTGATTGTGGGACTAAAGTAGCCTATATGGCAGCTGAACTCAATCAAAACATCGGAGGATTTGAGCAACCAAAATGGGTATGTGTTAATAAGCCCGGACTTGTTGTCCCTAATCCCACCGAGACTCTTGGAAGCTGTTCCGCCACTTGTCGTTACACCCCGGCAATGCACATCTCTTGTTATACATCAGCCTCAATTTGTGTTAATAATCAAGGAAAACAGTATTTTGAGGCCATCCTAACTAACACCCGTGGAGAAGGGGGGACCACTTATAATTATATTCCTTTTCTTGCTGACCAGGGAGGGGAAGGCATCACGACTCGGTTAACGGAGGCGGGATGTGAGGGCGTCGTGGGTAAACCTTCCTGCTGGCCCATGCAGGCCCCCATCGGAGTCTCTGACGGAGGGGGACCCACTGATGCTATCAAACACCTTCAGGTGGTTAAGCTTTTAAAGCCGGAGTTCCCTAAGCCTACATACCACCCCTTGATATTGCCCAAATCCCAGCTTCCTGGTTTAGATGCCAATACATTAGATATCCTAGAAACTACCTTTTCTTTACTTAATATTTCCAATCCTACCCTTGCTGGTGATTGCTGGCTCTGCATGACGGCAGGTGCAGTCATGCCATTGGTGGTTCCCATCAATTATACCATTGATGATGACAACACATGTCAATCTGGGCTACCCTTTAAGGTGCAGCCTCTAGGTGGTTTTATGTCATGCCTTCTGGGCATGATGCAAAATAATACCTATGATGTTGATGTTGGAATCTCTTCCTTTGGAAACTGCTCATTAGTAAAGAATTACTCCTCACCTACTCCGCCCATTTGTCCCCCTAATGGTACAGTTTTTATGTGTGGTGGAAATTTAGTTTTTCCCAGGCTCCCAGCAAATTGGACTGGCGGTTGCGTTCTGGCATTACTGCTTCCTGATATCACGATTATCTCAGGAGATGAACCCCTACCCATTCTAGCCTAGACATCTTAGTTAGAAGACACAAGAGAGCTGTTCAGGCCTTACCACTCCTTGTTGGCCTTGGAATAACCGCTGCTGTGGGTACAGGCACGGCAGGATTGGGTACGGCTATACATTCTTACTGCCGCCTATCTCAACAGCTTATAGATGATGTGCAAACCATGTCGGGAACCATTAAAGACTTACAAGACCAGATAGACTCTCTAGCAGAAGTAGTTCTTCAGAACAGGCGGGGTTTAGACTTGCTTACTGCCAATCAAGGGGGAATTTGTTTAGCCCTTGGGGAGAGGTGCTGTTTTTATGCTAACAAGTCTGGCATAGTTCGCACAAAAATTAAACAACTCCAAGAAGACCTAGAAAAAAGGAGGAGGGAATTATTTGAGAACCCTCTCTGGACTGGACTTAATGGATTTTTGCCTTATCTTCTTCCCTTATTGGGGCCATTGTTAGGCCTCCTTCTAGTAGTGGCAATAGGACCCTGCATTGTAAATAAGATAGTACAATTCATTAAGGATCAAATTAATATCTTAGCCTCTAAGCCAATACAGGTTCACTATCAACGCTTGAAGATGGATGATCGCCTCTCTGAGATATACTTCAGACCTATCCGAAGATGAGTGTCCTCCTTAAAAGAAGAACTCCTGCCATATCTTTTCTCTATGCATACCTCTCCCTCTTGCCTTCCTGTACTAGAATCTTTGCTGTCTAATCTCTCGGTCCAATCACATCTGCCATTCGGCGGTGACGGTCATGGGTCCCGTAGGTGGAGACAGTTAAGCGTTTACCGCAATAATGTCTTGATAGGTCATAACACCTTGAGCTGATCTTGTAGTACCCAGTGACGGGCAACTTTCACGCTTGTTGTGCGACCTAAGCCAGGGAATCGGGGCCTTCCCAGAGACAGGTAAGCATCGCAAGGGCTGTGAACGACCTAAGACAGGGGCTACTTGATTCCCACTGGCATGCAAAAAACAAAAGAGGGGGACTTGTTGGCAACAGGCCCACCTTGGCCCCTGGAGCCCTACCTCCACTAGTTTGTTCTGCATGCCAGTGTGGCCAGCTCACAAGGCCATGGCGAACTTGCGTTTTTTCTGTTCCTGCTTATCCATCTGAGACATATGTATCCCACGGGAATGCCTTGACCTTTTCTGGTCTGATGGACTTATTGTTAAGGGAGGTTTCGGTACCTGACAATAATAGATGTTGAAACTAAATTTCTCCCCCCTCCCTCCTGCTTTTGGGTAGTTTTCCACTTCTGCTGCTTGGGGTATAAAAAAAGGTGTGTTAGCAATAAAGAGGATTGACTCCTGGATGAAGAACCTTGGTGTCCTGTGTGTCTTTTAACCTCGCCGTCCCTCGCCGAACTCGGCTCCCTTGGCCGGACACGGCAATAAATAAACAAATATGGCTGGAACAATAACCCATATCTCAATAATAACTTTAAATGTTAATGGCTTAAACTCACCAATTAAGAGACACAGTCTAGTAGAATGGATCACAAAACAAGACCCAACAATATGCTGCCTACAGGAGACGCATTTGATAGGAAAAGACATACATAGGCTGAAGGTGAAAGGTTGGGAAAAATCATATCACTCATATGGACTTTGGAAACAAGCAGGAGTGTCCATACTCATATCAAATAAAATAGATTTCAAGCCAAAGTTAATCAAAAGGGATAAAGACGGACACTACATACTGCTTAAGGGAACCATACACCAACAAGACATAACAATCATAAATATATATGCTCCAAACAATGGTGCAGCTATGTTCATCAAACAAACTCTTCACAAGTTCAAGAGTCTAATAGACCACCATACAATAATCATGGGAGACTTCAACACACCTCTCTCGCCACTGGACAGATCTTCCAAACAAAAGTTGAACAAGGAAACTATAGAAGTCAATAACACAATTAATAACCTAGACTTAATTGACATATATAGAATATACCACCCAACATCAAGCAGTTACACTTTTTTCTCAGCAGCACATGGATCCTTCTCATAAATAGATCATATATTATGTCACAGGGAAACTCTTAGACAATATAAAGGAGTAGAGATAATACCATGCATCCTATGTGATCATAATGGAATGAAACTGAAAATCAATGATAAAAGAAGGAAGGAAAAAGCATACATCACTTGGAGAATGAACAATAGGTTACTGAATGATCAATGGGTTATAGAAGACATCAAGGAGGAAATTAAAAAATTCTTAGAGATTAATGAAAACACAGACACAATATATCGGAATCTATGGGACACATTGAAAGCAGTTCTAAGAGGAAAATTCATTGCTTGGAGTTCATTCCTTAAAAAAAGAAAAAACCAACAAATAAATGATCTCATACTTCATCTCAAAATCCTAGAAAAAGAAGAGCAAAACAACAGCAAAAGAAGTAGAAGGCAAGAAATAATTAAAATCAGAGCTGAAATTAATGAAATCAAAACAAAAGAAACAATTGAAAAAATTGACAAAACTGAAAGTTGGTTCTTTGAAAAAATAAACAAAATCGACAGACCCTTAGCGATGCTAGCGAAGAGAAGAAGAGAGAGAACTCAAATTACTACCATACGGGATGAAAAAGGCAATATCACAACAGACACTTCAGAAATACAGAAGATAATCAAAAATTATTTTGAATCCTTATACTCCAATAAATTAGAAGATAGTGAAGGCATAGATAAATTTCTTAAGTCATATGATCTGCCCAGATTGAGTCAGGAGGATATAGACAACCTAAACAGACCAATATCAATTGAGGAAATAGAAGAAACCATCAAAAGACTACCAACTAAGAAAAGCCCAGGACCGGATGGGTATACAGCAGAATTTTACAAAACCTTTAAAGAGGAACTAATACCAATACTTTTCAAGCTACTACAGAAAATAGAAAAAGAGGGAGAACTTCCAAATTCATTCTATGAGGCCAACATCACCCTGATACCTAAACCAGACAAAGACACTTCAAAGAAAGAAAACTTCAGACCAATATATCTAATGAACATAGATGCAAAAATCCTCAATAAAATTCTGGCGAATCAGATACAAAAACATATCAAAAAAATTGTGCACCATGATCAAGTAGGATTCATCCCTGGGATGCAAGGCTGGTTCAATATACAGAAATCAATAAATGTTATTCACCACATCAATAGACTTAAAAATAAGAACCATATGATCATCTCGATAGATGCGGAAAAAGCATTCGACAAAGTACAGCATCCCTTTATGTTCAAAACTCTAGAAAAACTAGGGATAACAGGAACATACCTCAATATTGTAAAAGCAATCTATGCTAAGCCTCAGGCTAGCATCATTCTGAATGGAGAAAAATTGAAGGCATTCCCTCTAAAATCTGGAACAAGACAGGGATGCCCTCTTTCACCACTTCTGTTCAACATAGTTTTCAAAATGCTGGCCAGAGCAATTAGACAGATGAAAGAAATTAAATGCATAAAAATAGGAAAAGAAGAACTTAAATTATCACTATTTGCAGGTGACATGATTCTATACCTAGCAGACCCAAAAGGCTCTACAAAGAAACTATTAGAGCTAATTAATGAATTCAGCAAAGTGGCAGGATATAAAATCAACACGCATAAATCAAAGGCATTCCTGTATATCAGCGACAAATCCTCTGAAATGGAAATGAGGACAACCACTCCATTCACAATATCTTCAAAAAAAATAAAATACTTGGGAATCAACCTAACAAAAGAGGTGAGAGACTTACAATGAAAACTACAGAACCCTAAAGAGAGAAATAGAAGAAGATCTTAGAAGATGGAAAAATATACCCTATTCATGGATAGGCAGAACTAACATCATCAAAATGGCGATATTACCAAAAGTTCTCTATAGGTTTAATGCAATGCCAATCAAAATCCCAATGGCATTTCTTGTAGAAATAGAGAAAGCAATCATGAAATTCATATGGAAAAATAAAAGACCCAGAATAGCAAAAACAATGCTAAGCAGGAAGTGTGAATCAGGTGGTATAGCGATACCAGACTTCAAACTATACCACAGAGCAATAGTAACAAAAACAGCATGGTACTGGTACCAAAACAGGCGGGTGGACCAATGGTACAGAATAGAGGACACAGAAACCAATCCACAAAACTACAACTATCTTATATTTGATAAAGGGGCTAAAAGCATGCAATGGAGGAAGGATAGCATCTTCAACAAATGGTGCTGGGAAAACTGGAAATCCATATGCAACAAAATGAAACTGAATCCCTTTCCCTCGCCATGCACAAAAGTTAATTCAAAATGGATGAAGGAGCTTGATATCAAATCAGAGACATGCCGTCTAATAGAAGAAAAAGTTGGCTAAGATCTACATACTGTGGGGTCGGGCTCCAAATTCCTCAATGGGACACCCATAGCACAAAAGTTAATAACTAGAATCAACAAATGGGACTTACTCAAACTAAAAAGTTTTTTTCTCAGCTAAAAAAACAATAAGAGAGGTAAATAGAGAGCCTACATCCTGGGAACAAATCTTTACTCCTCACACTTCAGATAGAGCCCTAATATCCAGAGTATACAAAGAACTCAAAAAATTAGACAATAAGATAACAAACAACCCAATCAACAAATGGGCCAAGGACCTGAACAGACACTTCTCAGAGGAGGACATACAATCAATCAACAAGTACATGAAAAAATGCTCACCATCTCTAGCAGTCAGAGAAATGCAAATCAAAACCACCCTAAGATACCATCTCACTCCAGTAAGATTGGCAGCCATTATGAAGTCAAACAACAACAAGTGCTGGCGAGGATGTGGGGAAAAGGGTACACTTGTACATTGCTGGTGGGACTGCAAATTGGTGCAGCCAATCTGGAAAGCAGTATGGAGATTTCTTGGAAAGCTGGGAATGGAGCCACCATTTGACCCAGCTATTCCCCTTCTTGGTCTATTCCCTAAAGACCTAAAAAGAGCATGCTCCAGGGACACTGCTACATCGATGTTCATAGCAGCTCAATTCACAATTGCAAGGCTGTGGAACCAACCCAGATGCCCTTCAATAGACGAATGGATTAAAAAACTGTGGCATTTATACACAATGGAGTATTACTCTGCATTAAAAAATGACAAAATCATAGAATTTGCAGGGAAATGGATAGCACTAGAGCAGATTATGCTAAGTGAAGCTAGCCAATCCCTAAAAAACAAATGCCAAATGTCTTCTTTGATATAAGGAGAGTAACTAAGAACAGAGTAGGGACGAAGAGCATGAGAAGAAGATTAACATTAAACAGAGATGAGAGGTGGGAGGGAAAGGGAGAGAAAAGGGAAATTGCATGGAAATGGAAGGAGACCCTCAGGGTTATACAAAATTTCATACGAGAGGAAATGAGGGGAAAGGGAAAAATAATACAAGGGGGAGAAATGAAGGTCAGTAGAGGGGGTAGAGAGAGAAGAGGGGAGGGGAGGGGAGGGGAGGGGGGATAGTAGAGGATAGGAAAGGTAGCAGAACACGACAGTCACTAATATGGCAATATGTAAATCAATGGATGTGTAATTGATGTGATTCTGCAATCTGTATATGGGCTAAAAATGGGAGTTCATAACCCACTTGAAGCAAAGTGTGAAAGATGATATATCAAGAACTATGTAATGTTTTGAACAACCAACAATAAAAAAAAAAAAAGAAAAGTCAAAATTGTGAGGAGTGAAGAGTACCAGAATGGCTGAATATTTCTATAAAATTAAATAAATATTGACTATTTTGAAAAAAATAACAGTAGTAAGGCCTTATGAGATTTGTGACACTGCCAAAAGTATGATACATTATGGCAGTGGCACTAAGGCAGAGGCTGAATAGGGTTCTATGGCTGCATTGTTTTGTTATGTCAGAAGCAGTAACGTAGTAAATGCAAGTGTTATCTAAGTAAATCAACAGTGCTTTCTATGGTCTCCAGACTAATAATAAAATAATGACAGTAGCTGATATAATTAAATTGCTGGCATTGTGAAAACAGAAATGGGACTTAAAACTCTTTAATCCAGAAAACAAAGAAACAAACAAAAGAGAAATAATAGGATTAAAAGACACCAAGCTATGGAAGCTATGAACCCAATTATTTGGGGATTTATTAAAAAAAAATAAAGGGCATAAAGACTTCACATTGTGGGCTATAAAATTGAGTCAAATCTCCAAATATTATCTCTGAAAAATTTATAAAATGTAAAAAATTGACTTTGAGTAGCTCAGAGTCAATAGTGAAATCACAGTAGTCAGAAAAAATAGAAAGTTTAATAGTAGAGATACAGAGTATAATAATTTATAGAATATAGCTAAAATATGGCCAAGAAGAATTAGAGCTTTAAACAAGAATATATATTTTAAAAAGCTTAAAATTTATATTTAAGCTTTCAATTCAAGCTGGAAAAATAGCAAATCAAATATAAATAGAATCATTCTTTTAATTCTTCTCCAGTATTTTATAGTGGGTGATTTCCAAATTTCACTAAAAATATCAAGACAAATCTATTATATTTAAAACCAGTTTTCTGGTTAACATGTTAAGTATAGGATTTCTGTTTAAGTCTAAAATCTTTTGTATTCAAAGGTAATTTTGAATGCTAAAGAGTATAAAATAAAGGTGATAAAATATATCTTAATTAACAGATTAAAATTAGGAGAAAAGGCATGGAATAGCTATAAAATAAAATATTTTAAAAACTGAATATGAGACAAACAATTGAAGATATATCTTTGTATATTAAGATTATGTAATTATTTACATATACTTCATGATAGCTGGTTATAGCTACTATAGGTATAGATAATTCATATATAATTTTAAAATATTACTTAAACTTAGTTTTGGGTTATTACCAGGTTTTAAAATTTTTACCTACAATCTCAATGTTTTTATAATTACTATAATCATGTAGTAAGAATTTAGTAATACATAATAAATTCTATTAAGAATATATTTACCATGCTGGGGTTGTGGCTCAGTGGTAGAGCACTTGTCTATCATGTGTGAGGCACTGGGTTCAATCCTCAGTACCACATAAAAATAAATAAATAAAACAAAGATTTAAAATAATATTAAAAATAAAGAACATAATATTTACCAATTACATTTATTTTCATAATTGATTTTTATTAGTACATTTTTAATTATACATAACAAAGGATTTTATTGTGGTGTATTCTCAGATTCACATAACATACTTTGATTATGTGTCTCTCTCCCACACTTTCCTCCTAATTTTTATAAGAAAACTGAACAGAAATATTGTTTATATTTCCTTTCAAAATAGAATAAAAGTCAGTATTTTCTGTAGAAATTTCAAGTAATACTTATTTAATTATTTAATATAGTTAAATAAATTCAATAAGAGTGAAATTTTCTTTAATTTTGAAATGAGAAGTCTAAAGGACAATATGTGTTTTGTTAGCAAAAATATGTAAGATGAGTAATACTTTTATCTTCTTATGACTTCAATTTTTAGAAATATTTTAACAGTTGTTCATCAAGTAAGTTAGGCTCTCCTTGAATTTTCCAGTGGCCATAAACAAGATTGAGACACATAAAAATCTGTCAGGGATAAAAAGTCTATAATACTTTTTTTCATATTGTTTACACTAAAGTCTAAGAAAGTTCTGGAAATGGATGTAATTTGGATTCAGAGTAGAAAGAAGATAATAAAATATGCAAGATATTTTATTCATCTGTCAAAAATGTACCAAGATAAAGGGAACCAAATATATTTGTTTCAGAATTTACTTTTCTGGGGATATGTGTGATTTAGATATATTTAATTTTAAGTAATTTTAATTTTGTCATGTACTATGTGATTGATGCTTATAAATTATTCAAAAACAGATGCATATAATTTAAAAATGTAAAATTACCTCTTCATATTGTCCCATCCGACAGAATTCTAAAATATCATTATATCCTTTCTTTTTTTATACAATGACATTTCAAACCTGATTTTACAGAACTCAAAAAAAAAGAAGAATAAATTATCTACTTAAACTGAACATTGTATTTATTTGGAATTAGACAGTTTTATATATTTTTTTAAACTTCAGAATTGCAACTGAACATTTAGATCATTTGGGAGGTGCTGTGACCGTAATTAGATCTTTTTGGGTAGCTCAACACTGTTAAAACATATTATTTAATGTATTTGAACCAAGTGCCTGAAATCACAAAGTGCAATTAAGACTTCTATTATCATTAATAGGAATAAACATCCACAATCAGAGGAAAATGGAGTCTTACATTCTAAACTGTAGTTTGAAGCAAGAAATAAATTAACCATAGGATTACGGTGCAGGCAGTTTTGAGATGAAAAAATCTTAAAGATATTCTAAATCCTTCAAAGGTAATATTTCTTTAATAAATTTAGGCAAAGACACATAAGTTGAAAAAGGCAATTTGAAAACTGGGAAAGATTTAGATTCTCATGGAAATTAAGTTATTTGGAGAGTGAATTGGAATCAACTATAAGCTGTGGGTATTTCTTAGTTCAAAGGATGGATGAAATGTTCCCCCTTACTCTGACTTTGCTTTCTTGAATGGATATATTCATAGAAGTCTATCCAAAATGATTATTACCACAAAGATTACCTTCCTAGAGAAGTGGAAAGGAATTCTTTTGAAGAACATGAGGAGGTATCTAAAAAGAAAGCAGATTAAAAAATTCAGACAAATGGATACAGTTACAGTTTTTGTTTTCTTTTTCATTTTTGAATAAGAAGGAATTTTTCTTTAACACTTTTTAAACTTTTAACAAGCACATGTGTATAAGAACTTGTAAAATTTATGTATTATGCTTAATTTAAAAAGTAAGTTCAGTTAGAGGAATAAGGTCTTAAGAATGAATGAAGAACTAATCCATTTTGGTGTGACAGTGGAAAAAAAAAGACATGAAATTATGAGACACGAAACATTCTCATTTATTTCGGCTACTATGATTAGATTACATTCAGGTAATATTTCTTTAATAAATTTAGGCAAATATATAATGATATCAAGATATATACTGCAAGTCATGGCTAAACTAACTTCCTCTCACTATTAAATGTTAGAAAAATATTTTTGGATCTTATTAAAATTTCTTTCATATAGCATTTTAATTTCACTTAAGGAACTAAGGCATATTTACTCTATTTCACAACAGATACATTCAGGGTTTGCAAGACCAAATTTGAACCACTCAGCTTAACATACCTTTCCTTAAGCCTTACTTTTATCATTTCAATTTCAAATGGAAAACTCTAAGGAGGATCAGAAGGATCAAAGATAGGTGTCCTTTATTTAGATGAAGTCCATCAGGAAGGATGTAGTTAAAACTTAAAAAATAAAAGAAAAGTAAGTTCCAGGCCTTGTTCCTATGGTGATATTTATTTTAAAATCAAAATGGTTTGGATCCAGAATTCAGCTGGGAATAATTTTAAATGAACTTTCTTAAACTCTAGCTCTTTCTGTCAATATATTATCCTTGGTTACTTCATTCAAATGAATATAAATTATTCCTGTATATACATTATATATATGTAGATATCTACATATATATTCTATATACTTATTTTCTTCATTGAGAGAAACATTTTGTAGAGTCACATTCTGTAATTTTTTTAGTTTGTACAATTTTTAAAATTTGTACATTATCAACTAGTGACCATGAGAGATCAATTAATATTTTTTAAATGGCATTTTAAGAAGACTTTGTAGTTAAATATTTCAGGACAATTTGAATTGATAAAAGCAAATATAACAGAAATTCTTTAAACTTCAATCCAGCTATGATGCAATTAAATCTATTTCCATTGAGAAATTTTAATGTTGTGTGTTTATTTGTTTGTTTACTTTTATGGACAGAGCCCTAAACTATTTATAGTGTGGTATTTTTTTCACATTTTAAATTTTGAAATAAAAACTTTTGTATTTTTGTTTTCTTCTAAAAGTATAATTTTGCCTGAAACTTAAGTTTGAAATTCTCATCAGTTATATATCTTCATATTCAAGTACTGAATGTTCATTTTCAATTTTGCATAATTTTTATTGTTTAAATATATCCCACACACTTATCATTTCTTCTTTTTGTACTCTTTTAAACTTGTTTCAAATTTTACCCCTTTAAAATCTTACATGAATATTTTTGTGCATCTTTACTTTTGAAAACAGATATAGGAGAATTTCTCCCAGTAACCCCTAGGAGTTGAATTGACTCTTCAATTTTTCTAATGTTGTCAAGTTGTATTCCTTTCCAAAATACTAAGGCTTGTTGTTCTACATCTGCAAAAATACATTGAATCTTTATAATTTTAATTTTTTCTTAATATGAGGGAATGAAATGGCACATTATTGTTGCTTTAGTTTAGATCTCCCTAAATAAAAGTGAGGTTGCTTATCTTTCCTTACACTGGCTGTTTGGTTTCCTCATCTGTCAAATGCATAGCCACACTTTACCCAATTTTATTTTCATTATTGTGGCAAATTGCCTGTTTCTCCATGTATCAGGGATGAGAAAAAGAATTCATTCTTGGAAAGTTATATATTTCTTAGATATATGTTATACATGGGATGTGGCAGAAATGTGATCATTTTCCTCTTCAGAAAAATGGTTTTGGCTTAGTGAAGCCTTTTTGTTCTTCTGTTTCTTTTGAAAATCACAATTTTGGTGATGCTTTAAATAAGATGGTCTTAATCAGTGGCTTTCTATGCCTCTTAAAATTCGTTTTAACTGCCTAAAAGCTGAGATCACCCAGAGCCTTTTCCTGACTGTCTTTCCATTCTTTGCCATGGACTCAGTGTCAAAACTAAGCGTTGAGTCTCTTCCACCATAAACATGGTATATCACTTAATGCATTGATAAAGAGAAATAGGGAGTTCTTTTAGTCTTGTCTTATCCACAATTAAAAAAAATGTATCTTGAATTTCGCAATTTATGATGATTTTATTACTTAGAAACTTTCTATGGTATACTTTTCTTCTAGACATAATTCCGATTGTAGATGTGAAATATGATAAATAAATTTTAATGACATTTAAAAATAATTTAAATCTCATTAAAATATGTAACATCTGAGAATTCAAGTGTAAATAAAAATAAAACAAAATTCTGATTTATCTCATTGGAAATATAGATAACTCAAATGTTATTACATAGCTGTAAATATAATCTAAAAGTATGTCTAATTAATAATGCTTACCAAAATATTTGGTGCAGAATTGTATTTCTTTTCAGTGACTTGAGAATAAATCCTTGTTCTTTCCCATAATACATACTGTGTCCTTGAGCATGTATTAAGTACTTAGTTTAATTCTTTCTGCAGGGTTACATAATTTATGTTATCAATAATTAAACAAAGATTGAATTCTTCTTACCCCAAATGGGACTAAAAGTGCATTACATCTTATTTTTTTTTTCAGATTTGGGGATATTTGTGTGTACAAAATTAGATATCTTGGAATTGGAACCCATATGCAAACATGAAATTTATTTTTGTTTCGTACAAATCAAATATTCACTTATACTGAAAGCATTTGTATACAATATTTTTAGTGCACTTGTATTTGGATTACAAACTGTCACATGAAATCAGGCATAAATTTTCCATTTGTGGCAAGATGTTGATGCTTAAACAGTTTTGGTATTGGAACATTTCAGATTTTTGAGTTTTAGATTAAGGATATTTAACATATAATACACAATATTGATTTAAGACCTTATAAAATAATGATTTGTGAGATGATGTAAGCTTAAAAATACTTAGCATACATAAATATTAGAAATGTTTTTTATTATTAAGAATATTTAGCTATTGGAACAATAGTATTTTTTTAACCCAAGTAAATAAATAAAGAAGGCAGTAAATAATTACTCAAAGAGAATATATGAATATTATCATTTTCTAGCTACATGTTTACATTTTAGGTGTTCATATTTCAGATCTAAGCAACATTTTAAGCTACATTAAAAGTGTAAATCTATGGCCAAAAAACAAAAACAACTGGATCAATGGAATAAAATGAATATAATATACTCTGAGGCCCCTCAAGCTAGCGAAGTATTATGATTTGTTCTTTAAATAAAGTTTAGATAGCTGGTCACTTAGAAAGCCACATATAATGAAGGTTGTCTCTTATAAAAAGCATGGTTGATTTTTGTTCTTTTTTAGATTAAAAAAATTTGTGGGGTGGGGAGTACTGCATATTGAACCCAGGGATACCTAAACACTGAGTATCATCAGCAGTACTTTTTAAAAATTTTTATTTAAATACAGTTCTCCAAAAGTTGCTTAGGGCCTTGGTAAATTTCTGAGGCTGGCTTTAAACTTGCACTCCTTCTGCCTCAGTCTCCAGAGCTGCTGGGATCACAGTTGTGCCGCACTGCACCTAGTTGATTTTGTTTTCTTTATCAAATTTCCTGTGCAGTAAAAATTTCTCAAAATATGTATTGTATTTTTAAATTTCTTACATACATGACAATAATGGAGTGCATTACATTCATAATTATCCATTCACAGCATAATTTTTCATAACTCTGTATATAAAGTATGTTCACACCAAATTATGCCATTATGCATGAGCTCTCTTATTTTTTTTGCATACAATTCTTAATACACCTTTATACCACAATTTATCATATCTCTGTATATAAGGTATGTTGACACCAAATTCACATCTTCATACATGTATTTTATATAATGATGACCATCTCCTTCCACCATCCTAGCTATTCCCCTTCTCCCTTCATTTCCCTCTCACCCCTCTTCCCTGTCTAGAGGCAATTTTTCTCCCATGCTCTCCCTCCCTATCCCACTTTGAGTCACCCCCCTTATATCAGAGAAAACATTTGGCACTTGTTTTTTTTGGGATTGGATAACTTCACTTAGCATAATCTTCTCTAATGCCATCCATTTCTCTGCAAATGCCATGATCTTATTCTTTTTTAGTGCTAATAATCCATTGTGTATAAATGCCACATTTTTTTATCCATTCATCCACTGAAGGGCATCTAGGTTGGCTCCACAGTTTAGCTATTGTGAATTGTGCTGCTATAAACATTGATGTGGCTGTGTCCCTGTAGTGTGCTGTTTTTAGGTCCTTTGGGTATAGTCTGAGAAGCGGAATAGCTGGGTCAAATGGCGGTTCCATTCCCAGCTTTCCTCAGAATCTCCATACTGCTTTCCAAATTGGCTGCATTAATTTGCAGTCCCACCAGTAGTGTATGAGTGTACCATTTTCCCCTGCATCCTCACCAACACTTGTTGTTGATTGTCTTCATGATGACTGCCATTATTACTGGGGTGAGATGGTATCTTACAGTAGTTTTGATTTGCATTTCTGATTGCTAGAGATGATGAGCATTTTTTCGTTATATTTGTTGATTGGTTTTACAACTATGAAGAGATTGATGTTTTCATAACAGGTACTAGAGTAAAAGTCCCTTCTAATGTTTGAGTTTCTTAGTAAATTCTCCAACTGAAAACAAGAAGAATTAAGTCAGGATGGGGATGGTGGTTCATGTCTGAAATCCCAGTGGCTTGGGAGGCTTAGACAGGAGGAGGTAAGTTCAAAATCAGCTTTAGCAAATTAGCAAGACCCTAAGCAACCCAGAAAGACCCTGTCTCTAAATAAAATTCAAAAAAGGACTGAGGGTGTGACTCACTGGTTAAGCCATCCCTGAGTTCAATCCCCAGTACCAAAAACAAAACAAAACAAAACAAACCAACAAAAAACAAAACAAAACAAACAAACAAAAAAAAAACCCCAAGAATTGATCCATACACATTATATATTTGCAAAGGTGAATTAGTAACAATAAGACTATGCACTTAACATCAGTTAAGACAACGCAGATCTCCAAGAAGAAGGATCAATAGAAAACCTACAAACTAAAACATACAAAGAAAAATCAAAACAAAAGACAACAAACATAAAATAGAAGGTAAACTCCTACCACAGTTATAATTAGTCTAATAGAATTGTTAAGAAAATGAGGCAGAATAAATATTTGACAACATAATTCCAAGGAATTTGTCAAAGCTCTTTTGAAAGATACCAACTCAAAGAATAAAGACAGGCCTGGGTGTAACTCAGTTGGAGAGCACTTTCTTAGAATGTACGAAGCCCTAGGTTCAATCCTCAATATCACACACACACACACACACACACACACACACAGAAAAAAAAACTTCATTAAAAGTATATTATAATAAAATTATTCTCAATGTTCAGTTCTAAAACCAGCATTATCAGGAACACTTGAGAATTGATTAGACATAAATTCTTTGTCTTTGCCATAGGCCTATTAAATCAAGAACTCTGAAATTGGGCAAGCAACTTGTATACTATAAAGCCTTTGGTGAATGCTACAGACTCCCAATATAAAAATGATAAAAAACTTTAAAAAAAGAAGTACAGAGAAAGAAACTTGAGGAAAGTAACACAAATATAATTACAGTCTTTTAATGTAATATACAGAAAAATATTCTGCCCAAAATAGCAGTTTTTACATATATTGTTTTCTACATATATATTTGATTAGGCCAGTGAACACACACTTAGCAAATCCATCAGTGTTGTAGTAAACATTCATACAGATTTTACATGCAATATTTAACCACCATTAGCTCTAATTTTACAGGGACATTTTTCACTTCAGAGAATAATTTATTTTAACTTATATGCATAGTTTATTTATAATATTTTGGTAAGAAGTATCTCTGATTAAAAAATATGTGAGTGGTTTTGGGAAGAATATCATATGACAAAAGTACGTGCTTTATATTTTCATATGGGAAATTTACTCTTAGAAAATGGTTGAGTATTGATCTTAATCATCCTATATCTTGAGACATAGGGTATTGCACTTATGAATACTAGCTTGTATATTCATAGAAATCTTAGAATTTGTACTTAAATATTATCAAAGATTAATTTAATTTTATACAAATATATTCATGTTTCATGATACTATTAATAGACACTATTGAATATTTTTATTTCATAATTTATAAATATCGTTTATGTTAACTTTTTTTAGATGTGGCTTCAAGACAAAATTCATCCAAATAGACATTGAAAAGTTATTTTTAGAATTAAATTTCATAGCTAAAAATAATCATCATATTTTACATAATTTATTTATTTATAAGTAAAAAGTCTGTATCATTTTACTCAGTAGTTAAATTGTGAACACTAAGAGAATTGTGATTGTCTATTGCTTTGGTTGTGAAAATAAAGTAAACTGGCTGGGTTTTGTGCCCCTGTTGTATGTCCATGTGTTTGACATGACTGTGAAGACCTAGGTGAAACAGAAAATGTAAAAGTCTGAAAATTCGATTTGTAAGAAAATAAAGGAATTAAATAGCTTAGCTAAAAGAATAAAGGTATATATTTATTAGGCAGATATTGAAGGTAATTGAAAATTACAGTTTTATAAAATGTTACACAAAAAGCATTTGTCATTTTGATAACTATCCTTAAGTAAACACTCCCTTCTAAATCATATTACTTGGAGTGATGTCGTGACAGAAATCAAAGGGCTTTAGATATATTAGGTCACCTATTTCCACTTATTTTACTGAATAGAAAAGTACAGAATGGGGAAGTTAAGTGAATCTCTCCAAATTTTTCAGTTGAATCTAATGTGAAATGTTAGGTGTTACTGTTAATGTGTACTTGAGGAAGATACAGAAGGAATTACACAGTCAGGGCAAGATGGCAACTGAGGAGGTTGGGGGCAAGGGCTAGAACAAAGGGGCAAGGAGAGGGTCTTCTGTTGAGGTCAACTTCCTGGTTGACAAAAGCGCTTGTGGACAAAAGCAGGAGACCAATCAGGCAGACACTTCTTTACCTGTGCTCCTAAGCAGGGGATCCAATAAAAAAATAAATGAAAAGAGACATGTGGACAGAAGGGGCACCAATCAATAACAGTGAGAGCACCTGGATAGAGGAGGAGGTAAGGAAGTCCAAGGAAATTCCAGAGACCATAAAAAGTATAGGCTAGAACTTCCCCACGGGATTCCAAGCTTTGGGGGCCCCTTTTCTTCAGAGAAGTCTGTCTCTGCATCTCTGTCTCTTTTCTTTTTTTTTTAAACATTTATTTTTTAGTTGTAGGTGGAACACAATACCTTTATTTTATTTATTTTTTATGTCATACTAAGGATCGAACCCAGTGCCTCATGCGTGTTAGGTGAGCACTCTACCTCTGAGCCACAAACCCAGCCCATTCTCTGTCTCTTTTCAATAAACCTGCTTCTTGGTTGCTATCTTTGTGTTCTGTTCTTCAATTCTTTGTTGAATGGAGACAAGGAACCCAGCAGCCTTAGATGGAAACATACTTATTACTGTAATTTTGAGCAGATAATTAAGCCAAATTTCAAATATGTTCTCAAATGCCCAGACTCTCCTTCCATTAAGTGTCAGGGGTGTTTGTACTTTTCATTTGAATCTGGGAAGTGTGGAGGGTGAGTATGGAGCTCAGCAATCTGTATTAGAAAGCTTTCTGACTGATTTCTTAAGAAATACTGCTTTGATAGTTTAGTATCAATAGTATAGCACATAGTAATGCATGTGGATTTTAAGGCTAGTTTATATAAATTCCTGCATTTTATACCTGATTGTTTTAGATCGCTCTTTGAACAAAGTTTTTTGAATTCCCCTTATAGAATCCAACCACTCTGCCATAAGAAGACTGTAACATATAGAAAGGTATAGGTGTGTATTTCAGTAGATGGTTCTTGCTAAATCTAAGCTTTGATTCATTCTAACTCATGCACCAGACACACAAAACAAGAAAGTTCTAGATGATTCCATTCCTAATATACCAAATCATCACTAGCTGTTCAAGTTTTCCCAGTTGAAGTCCCAGATACTATGAAGCACAGATCAGGTAACCCTGCTTCAGAAAGTCCAAATTCCTGATTCAGTTTGTGAACACAATAACAAAATTTTCCTTTTATATCACTCATTTTGGCATAGTTACTCAGCAATAATAGATGGAATGTCGCTCAAAAATCATCATATAATCATCTTAGTTTATAGTTCTTGTGTACTAATTATGGATCATATTCTCAATTTAAAAATTATTTCATTTGGTCTAACATCATTACTTATAATGATAACAGAAAGACAAATAAACATCTGAGTCTCAGAAAATTTACTAAAAATATTTTTAAGCATGTATAGCAATCAGCCAAACTTGTAGTCTGATTACTGAGGGAGATAACTGAAGAAAAAAAGATGTATTTTGATGCTTCCATTTTGGGAATAGTAACTAGTAATGGTATGAAATTATAAAACTAAGTAGCAATTCAAGTGATGATGTTGAAAGAGGTGGCACAGATAAGACTAAATCAATGATATAATTTTGGTAACAAGAAATGCACTTCTCAAAAATAACATTTTTCTAAGAGAGGTAGAAAAAAATAGAACACATTATACCCCTACGTTTATGAAGAAAAAGAAGGAACAACAGAAAGAAGTAAATTTTTTAAAAATTCACAAAAAGGTCAGACTATATTTCCATTTGTTTAGTAAGACACATAAAATATTAAGATAATTAGGATTTCTACATGGATTTGGAATTAGAGTAGGTATCACTGAATTTTTTTTTTTCAACTTTCCAATATATAAGACACTGAACTGGTGAAAGTCACCTGAAAGCATAGATCTCACTGCATGCATTGACTCTGAATGCCAGTTGTCAGTAACATTACAATCTTTGGAACTAGACAGGAAGAAAGTCAACCAAAACAAAACCACCCGCAAATGTGTGAAACCCTAAAAATGAATCATCAAAAATCCATCATAAATTCAGTTGAGATGAAAAAAATTATACATTTTTCCTTACTCTGAATGGTAAATTTTGTGTGTGTGTGTGTGTGTGTGTGTGTGTGTGTGTAAGTATTGGTTAGTTCCAAAGGGAGACAGTATAATATAGGGTTTCCATAGGTGGGTTGGGAAATGAGCAAATGTATATATCATAAGCCTTTCTGTGCATTTTCCTCTTCAAAATAGCACTAATAATGATAACTCTCTTTGTAGGATTTTTACAATTATAAAAGGAGTTAATATATGTGAAACACTTAAAACAGTATCAGGCATGTATTAACACTTAACACATGATAGTCATTATTGTTTCCTGTCCCGATAGAGAAGAGCTATGATCTGCCTGAAGGGCTTCTTTACATGCTTTTCTTCATCCTAATTCTCAGTGGAATTTTGTAAAACATGATCCATGTTTATCTTCATTTTACCAGCAAGAAGGGCTAAGAAGAGTAAACTTAAATGCATATCTGTGGATAACAAAAGTTAAGTTTATGTACTGAGAATGAAACCCAAGTGTCATAAACATAAAAATATGCAAGATCGAACAGTTAGTAGGTCATAATACTGTTCAAATAATTGGCCTCCAGTATTCAGTAGAAGTATTTTATGTGTACTTCCCATTTTGTCATAAAGAGTACTATAATGATGTATATTCAATAGCCAAGGTTAAATAAAATTACTTTTTTTTATTGCTGTACAAGAACAGACTTGACTGAAATTAGAGAATATAATGCCTACTAGTCAGGCTTCATTCTGTAACTATGCCATAAATTTTACCTACCATCACTTTTGTACATTCACTGCAGATGTCAACCCAGTGAAAATGGTAAATATTACCATCATATTGTGTAAATAATTTTGTATTGCAGATCTCCTGAAAAAGTCTCAAGGATATTAACTGAGAAACACCCTGTGAGAACCTCTTTTCATGGTTACCTAAGACAAGTTCAAATAGAATAACTCATGAACTGCAGATCACCACTGAACCTTGAGTTCATGTTCAGTCAACAGAGTTGTCAGGTGTAGCCAGTTTCAACGTCTTGAACTGTTTTCTTAAACAAGTAAACAGGGATAAAGGTCCTAAACTATGTTTTAGTCTGGTTGGTGCTGCTACAATAGAACATCACAAACTGAATAATTTATAATGAACAGAAATTTCTTTGACTTATGATTCTGGAGACCTAGGAATTTCAAAATTGAGGGACTTCATCTGCTGAGGTCTTTCTTGCATTATGATATGATTAAAGACATCACAAGGGTGATAAAGGGCCCCAAAGACAGCAATAAAGGCTGATTTTGCTTTTATAACACACTGACGTGATAACAAAACTACTCCCAGGATAATGGCATTAATCCATACACAAGCTCAAATCCCTCTTGACTTAACATTATTTTAAAGGTTCCACCTTTTAACACTATTGGATTTATAATGCACAGTCTTTGTGGGATACATTCAAACTACAGCACTGCTATGAAATTGAGAACCAGGGCCGAGAAGATGCTGAGTTCTCACACTTGATATAGGAATAGAGGCAGCAAATAGTGAGTGTTGGTTTGGGGAGACTAAGTGTTCCCTGCAAGGCAGCTGCTTCAGCTGAGATGATTCAAGGAGGACAAAGCCTTGGAAGGCTATTTTCCTCAGACTCAAGAACAGAGATCAAACTTCTCAACTGTTTCACTTATTTCTTCAAAAATTCAAAGATCTAACATTCTTTTATGTATTGATTGCTCTTAAAAAATTTAGAACACATAACAAATTTTCTGTTGTTTTGTGCTTAACTGACACTTTTCATGCACAGTAAGGACTATTCTTCCTACTCAGTGGTGCTACTCAAAAACTAGTCAGAAAGGTAATAAAATTGAGTCTCTCTCTAGTTTAATAGAGAAAGAAAACTAGTAAAAGCAGATCTCTGTCATTTCATCAGTACTTCTTTTGATATACTGAAAAAGATCAATATTATGGCACATATTTTGTTAAGAGTGCAAGAAAATTTTAAATCATTGAACAAATATAATGGATGTTCATTGATATTTGGATCAATAAAAACAACTGTAATATTGATTGAAGCCATTTAAAGTTTCTAATATTGATAATTATGATTTATTATTAACCAGTTTACTGTGTTGCATCATCATAGCATATAATTTCTCTTTTAAATATTAATAGAAAAAGCAGATTTTATTAGTTTTGTTTGGAATTTTGAATTCTTAAAACAGTGAAGCTATATTTTATATGCAAGTACTGTTTAAAGTTCTCAAAGTGTCATTTTATCATTTTGAAATGTTTCACTTTCTTATTATTGGTAAGCTAAATTCATACCATATTCTTATGACCATCACATAACTTGATATATGACATTTAATTATTTTTCAGTTTAATGCCTGATTTTTGTATTGTTTTTAGTGTATTTTAAAAGAGCTTTGGGTATCACATTATCTTACATAAAAATGTGGTTTAAAGAGAATTTTATGGATGGACTGGTTGAAAATAATTGTAATTAGTTTTTTATTGGACATTTCCAATGATAAGTCTTAATTTACAATTCCCAATTCCACTGATAAACATTATATGTGTTCCCATGACATTTTTCAATGTTTCCTGGAAGTGATTGTCAATAAGGATATCAGGATTAGAGGGAAGTGGATAAGAAAATTCAGTATTTATTTTTTATCAATCTCAGTACATAGTCTTAGGGAGACTGAAGAAATGTTGATAGAGGTACATGAAATTTCAGTTAGGTAAAGAATCAGTTTAAGAGATCTAATGTACATAATGATGACTATGGCCTCAGCAATATATTATATATCCTTGAGAATTGCTAAAACTAGTTTTA
The DNA here is from genome assembly GCF_021218885.2 of Marmota monax. NCBI lineage: Eukaryota > Metazoa > Chordata > Mammalia > Rodentia > Sciuridae > Marmota > Marmota monax. The sequence continues at coordinate 25,356,685 of NW_026692781.1, forward strand.
AAGTATTCTTTATCACAAAAGCAAATAAATATTCTTATCACAAAAATAATAAGTATGTGATGTATTGCATATATCAAATAGCTTCTTCAGTTATTCAGCAATGCATACATGTCAAATCATCATGTTGTATATCATAAATACTTATAATTTTTACTTGTCAATTCAGAAGTCTCCACGTATAAGATTTTAAGAATATTGAAAAATGTCTTATCTATAAATGATACATTAAATTACTTGATTTTAATTGTGGTAAAACATATTAAAATTAATCTTTTAAAATATTTTAAGTGCATAAGTCAGTAGAATTAAGTAGCTTCATATTACTGTACAATCATCACACTATTCATCTCTAGAACATTCTTCATCTTGCGTAACAATAATTCCCCATTCTTACTTTCTCCAAACCTCTGACAATGACCGTTCAAATTTTTTTTCTCTATAATTTGATTATTTTAAATACATAATGTGAATGAAATTATACAATATTTATCATTATAAACATCCATTCATATTACTGTTTTCAGTTCTTTTTTGATATATACTTAGAAGTAAAACTGCTGGATGATATAAAAATTCTACTTTTGATTTTTTGAGAAAGCACCAAACTGTTTTCCATAGAGCTTATAACACTTTACATCTATACCAGTGGTGTTCAGGGATTCCAGTTTCTTCATATCTACCCAAAGAATACGTGTACTTGAGAAAAATTCATGTTCTGTATTTGTTGGAAAGAATATTTTGTGTATGTCTGATAGATCTAGTTGGTTTATGGTGTTGTTCAAATTTCTTATTTTTCTACTTATCTAACATTTACTTATAAGTTTTTACTATTGTTATATCTTCTTGCTTCTTCCTTTTCCCAAACATAGGATTCTTAATTGAGGTACTTTTTCTTATTTTTTGTTTGCTTTCCATCAGTGTTATGGATTTTTCAGCCCAATACTTTTTGACTCCAAAGTTTCTGATGAGAAATATCCTGAAAATCTTGCAACATTTCAGAATTGCTCACGTCTAATAATGGAGGAAGAAAAAGTAAACAGTGAAAAAATATACCCATGAACGAATCAAGAGTGTAAAAAAAAAAGATAATTACATTTCTTTCAGAGGAAGTTTTTATATAATGCCGCAGTCTGGCTGGGCACAAATGCCACAGTCTGGCTGGGCACACGATCACGAGCCACCACACAGCTTGTAGATTCAAACAGCAACTCTTTATTCCCGAACTCACACCAGCCGTCTACAATCACGTTCTGGGGAAATCCACGTTCTCTGCCCAAATCCACGTTCTCTGCCCAAATCCACATTCTCTGGGCTTCTATCTCCAAAATATACTGTCTGAATCCCGTGAGAACTCAAGGGGAACTCAGGCAGCAGGATACGCCCTATTCCCAGCAGGAATAATCTTAAACCTTAAACCTGGAACCTAAACTGGGAACGCCCTAAACAAGATTATCTTAAAACCGGGAACACCCTAATCTGCCTTGGTCCTTGAGCAAGGTTAAGTACATTCAATGTCACTGCAACATGGGGTACGCTGGCAAGGAAATTGTCATACTTACTTGGCTAATGGCTCCCAGCATCTCCCCCCTTCTGATTAATTAAACAACAAGCAATGTGGCTTAAGGACCGTGCCTGGTAGGTTGTCCAATTCAACATATGGTTCTTACCCGTCATCGGAAAACTGACCTTTAGGCGTCAGCCTCCTGTCTTAGGTTGATACCACTGCAATTGAATCATACCCGTCACTGACTACCGGTCCAGCATACAGCCATACTTGTGGATAGGTCTATGCACCAGTGGGGGGGTGAGGTTCTTTGCCTCACCTCTGTTGGCCCCCAAATTTGGCCTTGGTGCCAGTGGGGGAGTGAGGTTAATGTGGCTTATGGACCGTGCCTGGTAGGTTGTCCAATTCAACATATGGTTCTTACCCGTCATCGGAAAACTGACCTTTAGGCGTCAGCCTCCTGTCTTAGGTTGATACCACTGCAATTGGATCATACCCGTCACTGACTACCGGTCCAGCATAAGCCATTGGCCCCCAAATTTTAGACCATCACTAGCAGAAGGGAGGAGGATACAGAAATGCCACGACACCAAGCCAATTGACGGCTCCTTGGGAAAAATTGCATCACTGGTGACACCATCAGCAAAGATATGTCAGCACTACCACAATTAACATGGGGTGCGCTGGCAAGGAAATAAAAATTGCATCACTGGTTAATCACTGTCACAGATGTAAGAATGGCCAAGCTGGAGTTCTGGATATCAGCTGTTATGGATTTGAGTCAAATCATCTTCTTTTCGATCTGTAGAAATTGTTTTAGTTAATCTCTCTGGAATCCAAATCGGCTGCTGTTCTCCCTGTGGAAACACACAAACAAAACCCCGACTCCAGACAATCACTGGGTCAGGACCTTTCCATTGTCCTGTTAGAATATCTTTCCAAAGTACCTTAGGCTTATGTATATTTTTTGGATACATATGTCTTTCCGCAGCACTAAGTCCTTATGAATCCAAATTTAAAAAGTTTAGTGTAAAAAGCGTTATTTTAAGTTTATCTTTGGGGGATATATACCCCTTTCCAATTCCCTCTTTTTGCTTTAATAAGTATGTCTGTATCTAATAGTTGTCTTAGCTTTTTGCATTTTCTATCTGTGTAATATCTTTACTTGACATTTTCAACCATTTTCTATCTTATTTTTATCTTCTAGTTTTTTTTTTCCCCTAAGGTTTTTATATTTACCCTTAGTTGCTTATTTTTCTCCTAGTTTTTTTTTTTTCTTCCTATTTTGTGGATTTAAAATTTTTGTCTTCCTACATTTTTTTATCTTCCTACATCTTTTCTATCTTTTTCTTTTTAACTTTCTATTCTTCTGTCTTTAAAGTTTTTCACTTCAAATTTTTAATCTTTTTTATCTAAATATCTTTTATCCTATTATCTTCCCATTTTCATGCTTATTTTTTTAAGTAATGCTTTTAAGATTAACTAGGCTTCCAATGATGCAATAAAGCAATCTTTTTTCCGACATGAAGGTATCTCGACCACCTTCAATTTAACCTTTTAAAGCCTTCCAATTATCATCTATACTGTACTTTTAAATGTATTTTCACCACCTACAGCTTCACTCTTTTAAACGAGGCTTAGATTTTGTTTAAATCGCTTCAATGTTAGTTTACATGGCTGTCCTTCAACCAAAGGCTTTTTTTTTTTTTAACTCCATTGAGAAACTTTGTCTCAATCTGCCATGTACAAATACCTTTTTTTTATTTCTTCCTTTCTCAAGCTTTTAAAGTAAGTCTAGTTTCCTCAAAATCTTTTAAAATGGCATTTTACAACTTTTACTTTACCACATAGAGATTATCTCATCTAGAAACATTTCTTTTTCCTTTAACCTTTTATATTAAAATATATTTCCATCTCTTGAATCTTTTTCTATCTCTTTTTTAACCGTTAACCCTTTTTATAAATTCACATTTTGAAACAACTCTTATAAAATTTCTGATTTAGACAAATTACTCCACTTTAATAAGATGAAAGACTTTCATGTTTTTTATGATACTATAATACTATAATTGAAACCCAACTGAAAATTTTTCTACTCTTTGTATATAAATTACACATGATAGAATCTTAACACTTAGTAACCTTGTTTTAGCAAAGACACAGACACAAAGCAATCCGCAGCACTAAGTCCTGATGAATCCAAATTTAAAAAGTTTAGAGTAAAAAGCGTTATTTTAAGTTTATCTTTGGGGGATATATACCCCCTTCCAATTCCCTCTTTTTGCTTTAATAAGTATGTCTGTATCTAATAGTTGTCTTAACTTTTTGTATTTTTTATCTGAAATACCTTTGCTTAACATTTTTAACCATTTTTTAATCTTGTTTCTATCTTCTAGTTTTCCTTTAAGGTTAGTACATTCACCCTTAGTTGCTTATTTTCCTCCTAGTTTTTTTTTTTTTCTTCCTATTTTGTGGGTTTAAAATTCTTGTCTTCCTATATTTTTTATCTTTCTACATCTTCTTTATCTTTATTCTTTTTAACTTTCTATACTTCTGTCTTTAAAGTTTTTCACTTTTTGATCTTCTTTATCTAAGTATCTTTTATCCTATTATCTTCCCATTTTTTTTTAAAGTAATGCCTTTAAGATTAAGCTTCTTTCCTCCATCATGAAGGCATTTTAACCATCTTCAATTTAACCTTTTAAAGCCTTTTAATTATCATCTATACTGTACTTTTAAATGTACTTTTTCACCACCTACAGCTTCACTCTTTTAAACGAGGCTTAGATTTTGTTTAAATCGCTTCAATGTTAGTTTACATGGCTGCCTTTCAACCAAAGGCTTTTTTTTTTTAAACTCCATTGAGAAGCTTTGTCTCAATCTGCCATGTACAAATATCTTTTTCTTCTTTCTTCCTTTCTCAAGCTTTTAAATTAAGTCTAGTTTCCTCAAATTCTTTTTAAATGGCATTTTACAACTTTTTGCTTTACCACACAGATTATATCATCTAGAATCATTTCTTTTTCCTTTAACCTTTTATATTAAAATATATTCCCACATCTTGAATCTTTTTATATCTCTTTTTTAACTGTTAACCCTTTTTATAAATTTACATTCTGAAACAACTCTTATAAAATTTCTGATTTAGACAAATTACTCCACTTTAATAAGATGAAAGACTTTCATGTTTTTATAATACTATAATACTATAATTGAAACCCAACTAAAAATTTTTCTACTCTTTGTATATAAATTACACATGATAGAATCTTAACACTTAGTAACCTTGTTTTAGCAAAGACACAGACCAAAGCAATATTAAACATTTTTCCATTTACCAATTTATGAAAACACACATAATGTTTAAATATATAACCTTATGGAACTTAATAAGTAAAGAGTACTTGATTTCATATTTAGTGGTTGATATTTTAACACTTTAGCTTTGTAAATTAATCAGATGTCTGTAAAAACCAAGATCTTAGACAAGTGTAGTAAACAGAACTAGCCATCTCTTTCTTGTTGAAGAAAAATCCTTCTACAGGATACCATGATGGTCTCATTAATATACTTAATAACTCATCTTTAAAAAGCCATGGGCTACATTTTTGTATTGTATCAACATATGCCCTAATTGTTCTTGGTCTCACTGGGGCGCCTCCTTCCTCTAACAATTTATCTTGCTCGGAGGCGAACAACTTCAAACCTTGAGTCAACCATTTTCCCCAGTTTGCCTGAGAAAGTTCTAGGAACAGGCAACTTGAAATAAAAACAAAATAAATCAAAACAATAACACATTGTTTTTTGAAATGTTCACCCATTCTTTCTCTCTTCCTCAAGGGTGAGAAATTTCACTTACCTCTAATCTTCAGAAGTTCCCCATACGGGCCACCAAATGCCGCAGTCTGGCTGGGCACAAATGCCACAGTCTGGCTGGGCACACGATCACGAGCCACCACACAGCTTGTAGATTCAAACAGCAACTCTTTATTCCCGAACTCACACCAGCCGTCTACAATCACGTTCTGGGGAAATCCACGTTCTCTGCCCAAATCCACGTTCTCTGCCCAAATCCACATTCTCTGGGCTTCTATCTCCAAAATATACTGTCTGAATCCCGTGAGAACTCAAGGGGAACTCAGGCAGCAGGATACGCCCTATTCCCAGCAGGAATAATCTTAAACCTTAAACCTGGAACCTAAACTGGGAACGCCCTAAACAAGATTATCTTAAAACCGGGAACACCCTAATCTGCCTTGGTCCTTGAGCAAGGTTAAGTACATTCAATGTCACTGCAACATGGGGTACGCTGGCAAGGAAATTGTCATACTTACTTGGCTAATGGCTCCCAGCATACTTCCACAAGACATTTAAAAAAATAGTACTAGTCTATAAACATGAAAACTACTAACAACTCACTTAAAAGCTTTAAACTACATCTAATGAACTGAACAATTATTATAGTACTTTTGAGAAAGAAGTATTAGCTGTAAAAATACTTATAATAATATTCCTAAAATCAACTTTCTAAGAATTTCAATGATGGTATTCTGTTGAGAACCAATCACAATTTTTCTTTCTTTCCTTTTATCTAATAATTTATTAATACTTTCTTGACAGGTAAACTTATGTATATTTATTGTGTTCATGATGTTTTGACATAAGTCTACATTGAGATATAGCTGAATTGACCTATTTAACATATATGTCACATCACATCACATCCCATATTTTGTTTTTTGAACATTTAAAATCTGCTTTCAAAGAAATTTTGACTATACAACATATTATTATTAATTATGGACACCATGCTGTACATTAGACTTCTTGAATTTATTCTTCCTATCTAACTGAACCTTATATTCTTTAACTGACATCTCCCAACCTATCACTCCAAACTCTCTAATAATCATCATCTTGTTCTTTTTCTGTGAATTTCACTATTTTAGGTTTCTCATATAGTGAGATTATACAGCACCTTCGTTTCTGAGCCTGCATTGTTTCATTTATGTGGTACACTTTGGAATCAGGTTATGTGATGCCCCAGATTTGTTCTGTTTATTAAAGATTGCTTAGCTACTTGGAGTCATTATGAATTTGGCTATTTTGTGATTCCAAAGAAACTGTAATTTTTTTCTTATTTTTGTGGAATACTCTGAAGGTATTTTGATATGATCATATTGAAAGTACATGTCACTCCATGTAATATGGGCATTTTAACAATATTAATTCTTCTACCGAAGATCACAAGATATTTCCATTTGTGTGTGTTTTCTTCAATTTCTTTTATTAATGTTTTATAGTTTTCTTTTATAGAAAATGGTATTTTTTTAACAAGGGGAATAATTTTTATTGTGGTGGACAGTTTTCTAATATTGCCCTACATGCTCTAAATTTCAGCTAAAACAGCTGCTACAACAAAAGCCACTTATATGTTTTACAGAATACATATAAATATAATGTATATGTGTTTATAATTCCTGGTTATTACAACAATATTCATGATAGCTTCGAAAGGCATCATTAGAAGCCTTCAAAACATCAATCAATAAGCCTAAACATATTCTAATAAATATGTACAATGAAATATTCTGAATATAGCAATTATTTTCAGGCTTTTATAAATGAAGAGTAAATATTTTAAATAAAACAGTAATTTAAAAAAGGATAAAAAGAAGCAAGATATTCTTCAAAATGGAAATGATGTGTGTTTGTGTGTGCACACATACTACTCGTGTGTCTGTGATTTTCTTTCCTAGGAGGAAGATCATTAATTAGTGGTTGAAGACTAGGAACTGAAAGATGATTATATATTCTTTATATACCCTTATTGTTATGAAAGATTTTACTCATAGAAATCAATAATCAAAAAGGAAAATAGTATATTTTGGCTTATGTTTTTTTTTTTTATTTCACATGACTATTTAGAAACAAGTTAGAATATTGTTTGCATAGAAATTTTGTATACTGGAATTTTCTACACAATAACATGTGCCATGCACAAAATCCAGGATAACACAATATAAAAAAAATTAAGAATAATAGAACTCTTTTAATTGGTAAGAACAAAAGATAAAATGTATATATTTTTTCATTAGTAAATAATTGAAGTTTTGAATATTGAAAATCAAGGAAGATAGTTACACATTTTTTCCAACATTTTGAATAATATGCAGATATAAAAGATGTGCAAAATATTACTTCAGAGTTTTTTGTTAGTTTGTTTGTGTTTTGCAGTGCTGAATATTAAGTCTCACACTAGCCAAGTGCTCTACTACTGAGTTACACCTTCAACCCCAAAAACTAAATATGTGAATTTATTAATAACAGATACCCATTAGGTAGTTTTATGTATATTAAAAATGAACTTCAGGTTTTATTTTATTTAATTAAACTACCTTTACTGATTTTCCTGATTATAGTCATGATATATCATTCATAAAGATTCAATAATCCAAAAATATAGAAAGAATAATTAAAAATGCCTATTAACTTTGTAATTATTCGTCTGCTTATTATTTGGTATTGGTCTTTGCATGTAAACACACATGTACATGTGAACATTCATGAGCTTTTGTTTACAATGGAATGGTAAGGTTAACATTTGACATCTTTTTACCTCCTGTCAATTTAGTGTTAAAATTGTTCCATGCTAATAAATTCTGATAAGAAAAATTATTTTTATGATTGCTTTGTTTTATATTACTTAATGTTTGCCTACATAAAGATTTAGCTGGCTTCCACTGTTGAACTTATAAATTTTGCATGTATTTTCACTAATCTGAACAGCATAAAAAGAAATATCCTGTTGTAACTTGCTCATCTTTTCTGATGACCATATTATACACAAATAAAAAACAAATTAAATTATCCAAATTATAATTCAGATCCATTACTATAGGAGAAGTTTTGTAGGGAGCTTTATTGTATTTTAATTTTGAAACTGTTGAATCCTTAATGATTATTTTGTTTCCAATTTATAATTTTATTAAGAGATTATAACAATTTTTTGTAGCCAAATAATAGTGAATTTTGGAAATTTTTCACAATATAAGAAATATGTTTGTGTTTCAATTGCAGTAACAAAATTAAAAACATTTATATTCAAAATAACTTATAATTATTCAGATCCTCTATCCTGTTCATCCTTTAGTACACTGATGTTTAATCCAAAAATATTGAAATAATCAACTTACACAGAAATATTTTTATGTATTTTAAAGGGAAGAAACTATATATAGATTGTAATACCTACAGAGTATATAATAGTATGAAGGCAAAATTGCAAGGTCTTTGTATTGTATAATCTCAATTTTGTGTCAATATCTAAAATTGAATCAGATACCTCTTTAAACAGACAACCTGGGTTATATATAAATTCCCTTGCTTCTGAGTATTTAACAATTTAGCAGAACACTAATGAGCCCATGAATGTAAGGGAATTTCCCAAAGCTAAGGAAAGAATTATTTGAAAGACATAGAGGTAGCAGCCCTCAGTGTTCATACTGGAATAGTGCCTGTTCCCACCAGATTGGAAAGCCTCATGATTTGAGTCTCTCTGGTTAGAGAATTCAGATGGGTCTTATGGGCCCTACACTAAGAACTACTCCACTCCCTAACAAACTAAAAATAAGACTCAAAATTATCCACACTTTTTCCAGGTAAATTAACAGCATTTGGAATAAATCTTGAAAGGGAGAGAGAGAAAGAAAGAGAGAGAGAGAGAGAGAGAGAGAGAGAGAGAGAGAGAGAGAAGAGACATATAAATATGCTCCTAGCAGCTATACTGAAAATATCTCCCAAATTAACAAACTCATATCTATTCATAGTGAAGTAAATTATTAAATTATGGTATATTTTATATGGAAAAACACACAGAAATGAAAGCAAATAAAAATGCCCATCTTGAACACAGATTAATCTCAAAGTGTCATCAAATATGATTCTATTTAATGAAGTTTGAAAGATGAAAGCCACTTTAGGACAGTAGAACTCAGAATACTGGGTACATTTGGGGAATACTTGCTTTAAAAGACAAGCTAGTAAAACTTTAATTCTTGATAAGATTCAGTGGTCTGAGTGTAATCACTGTGTTAGTTCATAAAACTTATGTTAATGATATTGTACCTCTATGTGCCAATACCATATAATTCAATATAACAGAGCAGGAAAACTAAACAGAGTCCCCTGCTCACATGCACATGATGAGAAAAATAAAAAATAAATATGTAACAACAAGACAATTGAGGTTATAACAGGTTTGGGAAACCATAAATACTCTGATGCAGATGAATTTCAAAGGTATTTCTGGATATGGGAGAGAGGTGGGGAAAGCCCATATACTAGCAGAAAATGAAAAATGAAAGAATATTCTAGTACTGGGAATTGAATTGAAAGATCTTTAAATTTTTTATAGTTTTTTTTGTTTGCATAATGCAGAAGACACTCAGTAGACACTTTTTGATTTTTTAAGTTGCTTAAAAATTTGTCCACCTGCAGACACATAAAATTTATTCCTGGACTAAGCATATTGAGAGAATCTATGATAATAAACCTAGAAAAATTTCTGTAAATTTTTTATGTCACCAATTATACTTTTATTTTTGTGTCATTTTTCTATATCATGTATCATTCATGTCTTTTTATATTTTCATATTTTAGATAACCAATGAAATACCATGCTTCATATCATTGCTGTTGAAGAGTCAGGGTTATCTAAAATTGTTCAGTATTTTATTTAGTTTGTCAGGTTAAGATAGATGATTTTTAACTTTTGACAGGCCAAATTTGGGGGGGAGAAATTATCTGGTTTTAAAAAAACTAATTAAATTAACATCTAAACTGCTCTACAGACATTTCAGGATATGTCTATCAGTAGAACTATTTTCATTGCACTTGCTCAACTCATTATAGTCTCTAGCGCAATGTAAATTGCAGTCTTGGAATTGACTAACAACTCTGTTCTGTTTCTAAGACTCTTGTACTATTACTTGACCTTAAAGTTTCAACAGTCCATGCTTTTTTTTTTTCCTCTGTGTCTACAGATTATGCTAGATGAATCTTCTACTGACTTTTCCTCTAGGGAAGTGGAAGTTTTATCATTTTCCTTTAGCAATTAAAAAGTATATTTTTATCCTTTGTCCTCATCCATATCAATTACATTCAATTGATTTTTGTGATTCATGTCTCAAAAACTTGCTCACAAGTGTGTAGTAGTATGCTATTATTGTAAAAATCAGATCATGAGTTCTTATTAATGAATTCATTGTACTTAATTACTTATTTATCATCCACTACCACTGCCACACAGTCTTTCTCTCACACACTCATACACACACTGAGAGTCAATTTATGATTGTTTCAGTTTAAATCTGTATAAGAATATTTTAAAATAGTCTACTTCAGTATGAAATATCTCTTTATATGGTGTTTAACAATATGTTTGCAAGTATAATTTCTACTTTCTATTCTATTTAAATGATTATACAAAATTCTGAATGCTAAAGTAATATTTTGATATTTCCTATACATAATAAAAATATAAATGGAATGAACTTTCATGTAGAACTTGTGATCAGCATTTATTAATGTTCTTGTGCCATACAGTGTAACTTGAAGTGGTGCTTCTAGGAATTTTGAGTATACTCAAATTGACAAAGATGTTACTGGGATGCCATCGTGTGCTGTGGAACCATCATCTGAGTCAGTGCTGTGAACACAGTTGTGCTTTTTAAAATCAGTGACATCCCCTCCACCCAATACACATTTTCCAGGGATTCTTCTTTTTTCCCTATTAATAATAGAGCATTCAATGCTGGAATGAAAAATTGTGAGACCAATTCCATTTTCTACCCAACTCCCTGTCGCATTTTTTTCCTATTAATGATTATGATATTCTCTTAGTACCTCTTCTTCAGCATTTCTCTATGAAATGGGGATGTTTTTCCTTCTGGCTTTATAAACTGTGCTTTACTGCTTATTTTATTTTTTATTAAAGATAATAATTGACATTGTCCAAACATGATAAGTGTAATACACAGACAGGTGACAATGAGGTAACTAGATCTTGCATTCCAAAACCTCAAATAGTCAAATCATTTAAAAATATTTTCTATATGTCAGCATTATATTATTTTTGGGAATGGGATAAGAGCACTGTTTGATGTAAGCTATTTGTTTTCTACAGTTATATCTATTTAGTGGAGCAGACACATACTCTTCTTCCAAAGATGATGGGGGTCATCTTATCAGAAACCAATTAGAAATAATTAAAGTCCATAGACATATTTTGCAATAATATTTCTGTATTCTTGCCATGCAGTATCTTTTAGTACCACAGGTTCAAGTAGTTATTCGGGATGCTGTGTGATGTTGGGCTTTCCTGTTTTTGCCTACCGCGGTGCCTCACATTCTCCCTCCTGGAACCCTGGTTGGATGGAAGATAAGCCATTAGAGCTCATCCTACATAATTCTCTCCAAAGTAATCTCATGATTTTACTCTTCAGTTCTTTACTAGGTACCTTTTTTCCTGTGTGTGTGTGTGTGTGTGTTTGTATGTGTGTGTGTATGTGTGCCCACCCTTAGGAAAAAAAATCTAAGTACTACTGGACAAAAGGACCCTTCTCCACCTGAGTCAGAAGAAGAATAATGTAGGGGTGAAGAACTAAGTGGGAGAGCACGCTCAGGCAAATACCTGCTTTTTTTTTTAAGAGAGAAAGAGAGAGAGCATTTTATTATTTATTTTTAGTTTTCGGCAGACACAACATCTTTGTTTGTATGTGGTGCTGAGGATCGAACCCGGGCCGCACGCATGCCAGGCAAGGACGCTAGCGCTTGAGCCACATCCCCAGCCCATAAATGCCTGCTTTTTTGATAGTTCCTGGCAACCTCTTAATCTCATCCAGCACTGCACCCAAAGAGAAGCTCAGCAAGACAGCTTCACGCATGATTTCTTCCTTTTTGTCTGACATTTATCAGTTACTTTCTCTGAATTATCAATACACAAAAAACAACATTTAAGATTGAGTCATTTGTCCTTATATTAATACAAGCTGAATAAACAGTGAAAACAAAATGACTTTAACAGTCTTAGATTGCAATATTTTTGTTTTGGGGATTATATTTTTAGTTTGTACAAGAGAACTGTCCATGTATTCATATTTTTCCCTAAATTTTCCACTTGGTTATTCATATTTAAGTTTGTGGGATCAGCAAACAAGAGATGATTCTGAGAAAGAATATATGTGTGTGTGTGTGTGTGTATCTATATCTATATCTATATCTATATCTATATATCTTAAAGAAAGAAAACCCAAGAGATAAAATTCTTATACAATGTTTTAAAATGTACTTTGCATTTGCTACTATTTCTCACCCAAAGGTTTTCATGTACTATATTGATATTTGAATGTTATAAAAGACTTATCCTGACTTTTCACTGAATTTTCAGAAGACCATTGGAAAAACAATTGCTTTTGTCTTCAAAAACAAAATTTTTCTATGGGAACTTCTTACTCTGCATTTTTTTTTTTTTGGTCGGGTGGGGGATACCAGGAACTGACCTCAGGGGCATGCAACCACTGAGCCACACCCCCACACCTCCTATTTTGTATTTTATTTAAAGACAGAGTCTCACTGAGTTGTTTAGTATCTCATTTTTGCTGAGACTGACTTTGAACTTGCTCTCCTCCTGCTTCAGCCTCCAGAGCTGCTGGGATTACAGGTGTGTGCTACAGCACCTAGCTTCTGTAGAGTTTTATAAAATCCCAGCAACAAGGAGTGTGGAGTGCAAAGAGGAGTAGAAATTTAAATACTGTTTGGCACTCCGATGTACAGCTTAAATTACTGGTATAGACACAGAGCCTTGTTTTCTTCTACAATTTTTAGCTGAGGGAACTTTCCTGATTAGTTCTAGAAAAACCACCAAATAAATGTCCAAAACCTGTTTTTGAAAAATCCTAAAAATAAAAAAATGCATATATAACATATTACCATTATTACAATGGTGGATATTTTCTTCATTATTATTCGATTATCATCAATCATGACCTCTTTTTGAAATTGAAACCTCTCATAAAATGATTAATTAAATGCTATGGCTTGAAATAAAGTTGTATTTTTCATAGTTATTTAACACTGAATGTGCTTCTGCTGTGTTTTCTCAATTGTGGAGAAGATTATCTCAGGGAAAAAAAAGTATCTGATGAAACTACCTGCTGAAAAGAGTTGATCATGTTCTTTGTATACCTAATGCATCCTTAATATATCTCTGTATTATTTGGAACAAATTTCTTTGATATATTGTTTAATTTAAACCATGTTTTTTCCAAAATAAAAAAAGCTAATAATAGAGTGTTAAGCATGTACTGATTTTTTTTTTTTTGGGGGGGTGTGTTCTGGTGATTGAATTCAGGGTCACTAAACCATTGGGCCATATCTCCAGCCCATTTTTGTATTTTATTTAGAGTCAGGGTCTCACTGAGTTGCTTAGCGCCCCTCACTATTGCTGAGGGTGGCTTTGAACTCCTGATCCTCCTGCCTCAGCCTCCCAAGCTGCTAGGATTATAGGCAGTGCCATGATTTTTAATTGATGCTCTTTGCATTGACCCAATATTCTCCATGACATATCATTATGTTTTAAAGGCATTTTTTACTAGGTGGTAAAGCTGGTTAAGAACAGGCACTCAGGACGTTTGTATTTTTATTAAACACTGCCTTCTAGATACATAAACCATCTTTAATTTAGTTCTCATCATTAATAAGTGGGGATAACTTCTAGTGCTGTTAAGGGAATTAAACAAGCTAATAGTAGTAAACATTAACCATGTGTAAGCATGCAGTGTATACTTTATAGGAGTGCAGTATATAAAGGAAAATTAAAAAAGTTAAATAAAAATTGAGCTATAAAGTCATTTAGATCTATTTTCCACTTAGCTATATTAGCAATGAATGATCAATTAATCTTTCTGATTCTAATGTTTGTAACCTGTCAATAGGGGATCATATCTATGCCTTAAGTCTTCTAAAAATATTAAATGAGCACTTTTGTGTTGTACAATTTTGAACAAGATAATTTGGACCTCATCTTAAATTGTAGTAAACAAACGAACCTGAATTTACTTGGAGAAATAAAAAAAAATATATCTGTAGCAGCCAATGAATTGGAGACAGAGGTAGACAGAGAAGTGATCAGAGCATTTAAATTCACTTTTCTTGTAATAATTTTAAGGTTCCAGAACATTCCATTAAGGTTCTGAGATAAAGGTTAGAAAGAACTTTTTGGCTGCCTTACCAGGAAGAACAACAGTTATTAAATTCTAGGACCCACCAAGAGCTGTGTCTTTGGTATGAGACCCAAAGCATATCCTCCTCAGTACATGGGTAACCTAGAAATATTGCATTTCCTGTAGCAACTGCATGTCATCTTCCAATTATAGCATTTCTAAGGTTCTGATTTCCTTCTCTGGAGGAAAATGACATTATTATCGTTCTAACTTTATTTTTATACACACTACAAATACAATGTATGTCACAAAACCAAATGCACCCAGAAACATAAAATAGTAAGAAAACATGGATAAAATCAGAAAAAATATCAGACAATATAAGCAAAAATTAAGAATTTGTTACTTAAATTTTTAATATACAAGGTGATAGAATAATTCTCAGGGTCTTAGAATTACTTCAGTTTGTTGGGTATCTATTTTTCCATTCATTTTATTATTTAAAATGACAGAAGAAGACCATTCTTGAAATACAGTTTTTGAATTCTATAGTTCTATGAATCATGGATGGAATTATATATATAATTTTTAATTTCTTGCTTAATTACTCTTTTGACTTAAAAGTTTTTCTTCACACATGTTATTATTTTAAGCAATAATTTTTAGACAATTATCATATCTGTGTTTCTTGCATTTTGATCCTTATAATACCCACATAGACTATGGAATCACCAACACTGTTGAACTTTAAAGAAAAGTTTAAAATGTCCAAGTATTTAGGGTGGAAGAGAAAGTAAATTTACTTAAAGTAAAAACAAAATGAGATTTTGACAGTAATAATTTCTACCAGAATGAAAGGTTAACGACTTAAGACATACAAAGAGAAAATATATGAGCCAAGAATTTCATATTCACATAGGTGACCTTCAAGGATAAATGTCTCAATCAACCACTCATGAACATGCAAGGCCTTATGAAATATTGAATCATTGTCCTTCTCAAGGATATTAAAGAACAAACATAATATGGTAAAAGTTGCTAACATGGCAACAATATGAGGGTTAATCATGTGCTTTAAACATAGATTTCCATATGGAACTAAGTTGAGATAGCACTTGTGTCAGAAAACACACTATACAATGAGAACATATCCCACTTAGATGCATTTCAGCAATCAACAATTCAGGGACATCTGTTAGTTTGATTTTGATGAATGAAAGTTATAAAAAACGAAGACAGAATTTGATCATAATGCAAAATGTACAATGATTTTACTCAATGTTACATGTAGTAATTGGATATAAATAAATTTGATCAAACAAGATGTTTGCAAGGGTATTCAGGAAGAAAAAAAGAGGCCATTAGCTAATTTGACATTTAAAAAAAAATTTAAATAAGATCAGTTAAAGAGGGAATAAGGATGACACATAGATAATACCATAGATGTCAGCATTAGAAAAAAAGAAAAATGCTCTTAATAACTAAAAGGTATAAACAGAGAAAATACATGTTACTGTGTAGTGAAATATTTGCCTATCTATATATTTGTATGATATTTTAAAACACAGGCTAAAATATAAGTTTAATAAAACAAATTGTTTCCTATTGGAGAAAGAGGAAAATTGTGGTTTCAGAAATAGATTTCCTCAGATATCTTTAATTTTCTAGATTCCACTTTCAAACTGGAAAACGTTTGCTGTAATTATAAAAAATAAATACCAATTTCTCTAAAACCATATGTGAAATAAGAAAAATGAGCCTTTATCCAGTTAGTGTTATTAGCATAGTGTGGAGGCTTATTCAAGGTGACCTTGAAACATAAAATTGGGCTCCACATCTCTGGCAAAAATGTCTTAAGAAAAAAGAATCATCAAAAATAGTTAAAACTGCTTTCACTAGTAATAATTTGATTTTTGAGAGTGCTATAATGATTTTTTGAAATAAATTGAAGAGTACTGAATTTGGTATCATTGGAACAACTGAGAATGTTCATCAAGAGACAATAGCTCTATCTAGAAACCTATCTATGTATCTATTCAAAGAACATAATTAACAACCCCGTTTTTATATCCAGCTTTGCTATTTGTCCCCATTGAAAATGGCTAGACACCATCAGAAATTCAGTAGCAAAAAGATTTAGTGATAATCCAGTATGGTTTTTAACATCATATTATTTTCTTTCAAATAAATCTAGTGTTTCTTGGAGGACTCATTGATTACAGGTCTGGGTCAGTGTATATAAAAAAAAGTATTAAATAGAAAATCAAGACATATTCATTTATTAGCAGGATGAATTCAAATACTAAAGACATTATAGCATCAAATAAGAAAAGAAGAGGGTACTCAAATTAGCAATCTAAGCTTTTCCCATAAGAAGAGAGAGAGTCAGGGAGACAGAGAGAGAGGGGGAAATGACTTATACCTAAATCAAAAAGAAGAAATACAATATTATTTAAATATTTATTTTTTTAGTTTTAGGTGGACACAATATCTTTATTTTGTTTTTATGTAGTGCTGAGAATTGAACCCAATTCTCACGCATGCTAGGCGAGGGCGCTACTACTTGAGTCACATCTCTAGCCCAGAAATATAATATTAAACAAGACTAGAAACTGGTGTAATAATAACAAAATTAAGGAGAATTATTTAAACCAGAGTCTTTTAAAATAAGTCAACATAATTGACAAACTTATAATCAGACTGAAGAAGTCACATTTTACCTACATCAGACATGAAATAGAGAACATCAGTAAAGATGAGATGATGGGATTATTCTATATGGAACAAGTATTGTGGATACATGGTCCAATTAATTTTCAAAATTCATGAAGTTGCATATGATAAACAGTGTACAATGGCATGTAAAATTGAAAGAAGGGAGGAAGAAAGGAAGGAAGTAAGGAAGGAAGGAAGAAAGGAAAGAAGATTATTTTAGAAAATTGGAAGAGTAAAGACTCAAATGAAATATACATATGAAAAACTGAATTATAAATAAAATTTATAAAAAAATCTTAAGGGAAAGAGAAGTTCGCCCAAGTTCCTTTGAAAATAATGTATTGAGTTGATATAGTGAGGCTAAATGAATGATATAACTATGTGCATACTCTAGTTGTGAAGTTTGTTTTGCACAAGGATTTGGAGTATACATGCATGGGTTAATATAGACATATGTAGTATTGAGATCTCAATAGCTTATATAGTAATATTTTATATTTAAAATGTAAAACCAGGAATTATTCAAATAAAAGTAAAAAAAAAATAAGAGCTATTTCTCAAGAAAATTTGTAGTAAAGACACATTTAAGGGTACTATTTCAATGCGGAGAATAATGATTCCAGTTAGAATGTAGGAAATGCAAGAAACAATAAGGATTAACAAAAATTGTCATCATATGGGTGTGTTTAAATTAGGTTTGACTCTCTATTTATAAAGTGATAAAGGTAATTAAAGAGAACCAAGGCATCTAAAAATGAGGTTAAATCACCAGTCAGTACTAGAGCTAGATAAGTCATTTCACATGTTGTGATCTTTAAGGTAGTCACTTGAAGAATATAAAAGCAATATTTAATAAACAAGCCAAAAACTTAATAAAACTGGAAAGATCAGATTCATAATCCAAATGAAATAAGAAAAGCAAGGGGAATAAAAATAACATGGGGTAACTATGGAAATTGGTAGTGATTCATAAAAGCACTCATTTAAACATACATATATCAGAGTCATGAAACATAAGTGAACTGAGTGTTCAAATTCAAAGGTAAGGATAAAAAAGAATGAATAATTACCAAAAAAATCATGCTGTGTAAAAAAGACACATTGAAAACAATACTGCTCAGAGTTAAATGGATATAAAATATATATCATAAAATTATAAATCTGGAGTAATTATATCAAAGTAGATGTTAAAACAAAATGGATTTTTAAATATAGGGGAGGAATCACTGAATCACAAAAATTTCATACATAGCATTCATCACATAATTTACTTTAAAATACATCAAAGCAAAAATTTAAAGAAACTAAAAGAGAAAATAAGCACCAATGACTGGATAATTTTGAATATATTGCATAAATAAAGAGTGAGAAAATGCCAATAACAATCTCTAAAACTAAAAACAATAGAAACAGATCAGTGCACCAAAACATAGAAGAATATAGTTTTGAAGTTCACAAAGAACATTTAAAAATTACTATGAGCTAAAACATTAAGATAATATCATAAATAATCTAGATCATATTGCCTTTTCACATATTAATGTTCATATTACTTACAAATTTTAAAAATTGAAAATTTTGTTGATGTAATTTTAAATAAATAAATATTCTCAAATATCAAAGACAGTGGCATGCAAATAAGAATGTATTATAATCACATAAAATTGTTAGCTTTGTTGATCAAATTTTGTAGAATAGAACTAATGAAAAAAGTATTTCAAAAATTGAAGAATATCAGCCAGTTTCCTGACCAGTTGATAAGGTCAACATAAATGGAAATATGTTTACTTTTAAATAAAAATGAATCACAAACACAAATTCTGAAAAAATTGAGCTAAACTATCCATTTAAAAAACTGTTATAAGTAGACATGCAGCACCATAGTTAATAGAGCTATACAACAAACATAGCAACAGACATTCAATAAATAGTAAATGAGAATAAAAAAATGACCACAGTAACAAAAAAAGTATTTTCTTTCTAGCGCAAATAAAATTTGTTAAAAATCATTCTGGAACTGATAAAAAAAATAACAGAGAAAGTAATCACCATCAAAAATTAAATTACAGATTCAATAGCTATTAAAAAAATCCCTGAAGGATATTATAAGTGACATTGTATAAATAAATTAGAAAAGTTAGATGAGATGAACTAAACTCTAAAAGCCATAGCATATAAAGTGTATGTAAATAAAATGAAAAATATAGTTTATAATTATAAAAATAGAATTTGTCATTTTATATATTTCCCCCCAAATAATTCTAGATCCAAATAGCTCTAATAATATCAAACATGTAGTTCAAATTCCACTAAAACTTTCAATTTATTTTCAGAAACATAAACATAAAATGCTTAACAGAATAAACCCACACAGTCAGTCATAAATCATCTCAATCAACTTGAAATAATTAAAATCTTACAGAATATATTCCTTGAACAGGAGACAATTGAATTAAATAAATTGAAAAACTCAATATGTTTGAGGAGTAACTCTAGTTTCTAAATAAACTGTTGACGAAAGAGAGGGAAATCGTGGTGTCAAGCCAGAGAAATGAAGAAAAAAAAATTGGACTGAAAGATAGTGAAATTGAAAATATATAAATGCATATGAAGTCCACACAAAACTACACTTAAATATTTAACGTTAAATATTTACAGTAGAAATAAATAATAATTTAAAATCAATGCCCTGAGATTTCTCTTAAGAAAGTGGAAAATAATGAATTGTATAAAAACTGAGAAAAAGAAAGGGAATATTAATGTGGAAAAATAGCAAATATGGAAGTAAAAAATAAGGAACATGTTAAATCAAATGTTTGTTGTTAAGAAAGAGTGATACAATTAGAAAACTTTAAATAATAGTGATGACAAAAGAGATAAAAGAGAGCCTAAATTTGGAATGCCAAGAACAAGTGAATGTTATTCTAGGCCCAAGGTTCTTAAATAACACTAGAAAACATTATGAATAGCTTCATGCCAATAAAGGTTTTCACTCAGGTAAAGTAAGTTCATTGAAATATACAGCTTAATAAAATGGATTCAAAAATGAAATAGAATATAAATAGCCTAAAACTAACTAGTGAATTAATCCTGAATCAAAATTCCAAGCCCAGATTATTTAACTGGCAAATTCTACAAAAATGTAAAAATAAACAAATCAACTTCATAGTTTCTTAAAAAAATAAAGAATATTATACTATCCAAAGTATTTTATGAGGACAACACAATCATATCAAAATTCAACATTATTACCCCTGGAGAAACTGGATTAAAAGTATATAAGATCTCTGTATTATTTCTAACAATTTTGTGTGCACCTATAATTATCTCAAAAGCAAATTAAAAAAATCAAATGTTTCTAAGAAAATACATGTTAATTATAGCAAAAAAGAAATTCAGGAGATTTGCATAACATGCTTTCACGACTTACTAGAGGAGCATTCAAGATGCAGGGCTAGACTAAGGCTGCATTCCTAGTTGCTCTGTGGTTTAGGATTGAAACAGTTGGCGTACGGTTTCTCAGTGAGATAGGTGAAAGAAGGATTTCGTTAAAATTCAATATTGGACCATCAAGGTGTTTTAGAAAATGAAATTTGAGTAATGGAAAATGAAAAAAAAAAAAGAGTACAGTACAGTTGCAGCAGCAGCAGCAGTGATAGCAGCTCTGTTTCACCACAGAGAGAGGAAGAACACACAGAGAAGCAGATCTGGTACAGTAAAATCTGAGCTCAGAAAAGCAGCCTGAACTTAGCTGATCCAGAGTCACTATTGTGCAATGGTGCTTGAAAACTCCTCTGTTTCTCAAGTGGCCACAGAAAGCTGAGGTGGGAGCCATCTTGAGGACACCATGCTGCAGTTGCTGCTGAGAAGCTGGGAGATCATAGCAAATACTCCAGGAAGGAGTTTCTATGTGGCCTAGGAAGTACCTGGCAGAATGTAAGTTAAACAGGCACACAGAAATCGTACCCAGGGGGATTCCACTTGGACAAATGAAAGGAAGCCCAACCTGCTTCTCCTTTGAATCTGGCCCTTCACATGACCACTGGAAGCAGGCTGGGATCTGAACAAGCAGGTGAGAATCACTAAGCCTGGGAAGGAAGTGTAAATGGATTGCAGAGTGTGCAAGATTAGCTGCCCTGACCAACAAGTAGAATTCTTGGGAGGCTCCTGAGATCCAGACTCCCCACTGAGATTAGCAACTGCCAGGTCTAGGGATCTAATTTATTCAGAGAAGATACTACTGAGCAAAGCTCCTGGGGCCTGAATAGATCTAAGGTCCACCTCTTGGAACACTCTTGAAAGAATTCTGCAGCAATGCACCTTGGAAGTACACCAATCTAGTCTGTGTAGATAAAACTCCAACTGAAACTATTTCCCCTTCCATCCTACCTCATATGGATGAAAAGGGAAGCTCACCAGTTTTTCAAAAAGGGTTAGTCTTAGGCCACCCCTATTGGCAACTCATAGAGAAATACAAAAAGAGGAAGGGGTTAAAAATTCCCAACCCTCCATATCACTTTCAGTACATATCTCAACAAGAAAAGAAAGACAATCACGAACAGACAGATTGTTCATTCTTTTTGATTATTTTGACCTTCTTATTGGAAAGGATTTCCTCATTTTTCATTACAAATCTTTTTCCGTGTGTATTGTGTGCATTTGTGTTTGTGTTCTTGCTGTGTTAATTGGTTCAAGGATATATATATATATATATATATATATATATATATATGTGTATATTTTTGTCTTATTTTTTGGTATTTTTAATATAGCTATTTTTCTTTGGCTTATATTTTGAGTGTTAGGGGTTCTGGTTGTATATTTTGTTTTTTTTCTGTATTGTTTTCATTTTTTTTCTCGTGTTTCTCTCTTTTTTCTTCTATTGCCAGTAATCAAATTCTGTTGCTCTCCTTTCCTTTACTTTGCTTGTCCTATTTTTTCTCCTACGTCTTTATAAGCATCAACTGATACAACTTTTCTTCATTCTCTCTTTTAACTTCTTGAAATTGTAAACTCCTTTCTACCTTCATAGCATATTTTATTTTCTCTTAATGAACTTTATTTTTAACATCTTTTGGAACTAGCTGATTTATATAACTTTTGTTCCCATAATTAACACTGGTGGAATTATTACTGCTGTGAATGGCATTTTTGACACCTGCTATTTGCTTAAGAGCCAGATCTATTGACTCTTGATGACCCCATAAAACCTATATTCTGTGGTAAAAAACATTGTAGATGTTATAGAGGACACAGGTAATTAGTATAATGTTGCATATTGTATGCAAAGGTTGTTTTGATTGTTCGTTTCTCCCTATTTTGTAATGTAACAAAAACCCAAACTAACATTTAAGCCCCAAGTAGAAATGAATAGAAGTGAGATCCCAGGTCCCACATACAGATATCCGCTGCTACAGCAAAACAGAGAATTATCTGAAAGACTGGTTCAGACAGCTATGAGGGGTCTCAATCTGGATCACTCTAGGATACTTAAATAAGTGAACACTGTGCATTAAAAATGCCCACACATAAGAGCAGAAAATAAATGCATAAAATCCAACTTAGGAATATAAGAAATTGGAAAAACAAAGTAACATATCACTTCCTAAAATAATTCACCAGCAACTGATGCTAAAGATATTGAAGTGGATGACATCAAATAAAGATTTCAAAAGAATAATAAAGATAATTAATGAATTCTAGGAGAACATAAAAAGAAACAACAAATTAAGGAAGGCACTATAGGACATAACAGAAATTCAATAAGGAGATAGAAATATTAAAAAAGAATCAAAGAGAATCATGGGCATAAAATACATAATAAATAAAGTGTTCACTTGAAAGCCTTTCTAATATAGCAGACTATGATGAAAACAGAATCTCAGAGCTAGAAGACAAAGTGACCAGCCTTTAACGATCAGACTGCATTAAGGAACAGAAAAGAAATTACTATGACCAAAATATACAAGAAATCTTGGACAACATTAAGAACTAAATTTAGAATCATTGGAACTGAGGAGGGTTTAGACACAAAAGATAATGAATGAATAAACTTTTCAGGAAATAACAGAAAATTTTCCAAACGTTTAGAATGAGACGGACATCTGGAAAAAAGAAGCATTCAGAACCCTGAAATGATAAGATGAAAAGAACCTCTTCAGGACACATTATAATTAAAATGCCTAACATACAGATCAAGGATAGAATTTTAAAAGCCTCAAGAGGAAAATGTCAGGTCACATTTAAGGCAAGCTTATTAGAGTCACAAGTTCTCAGCACAAACTTTAAAATCCAGAAGGGCTTCGAATGATGTATTTCAAGTTCAGTAAGAAAATATCTGTCAAACAAGGCTCCTATATCCACCAAAGCTATCCTTCAAAATTAATGTGAAATAAAATTCTTCTAAGATAAGCAGAAACAAATACAATTCATGACTTCTAAACTGGCACTACAGAAAAAAGCTTAATAATCTATACATAAGGAAAGAAAAACAAAAAACAAAACAAAACAAAACAAAAAAAAACCACCAAACCCTAGTACTCACAAATAAATAAATCTCATTTGAAGAGTAGCTAAGCAAATGAGAAACACGACCAAATTAAGCATGGTCAATAAGTCAAAAAGCCAGGAATAAATGTCTCTCTATAGTAATGTGAATATAAATGGTCTGAACGCAAATAAAAAGACATATCCTGGAAGAATGGGTTAAAAATTACCTCAATTATATGTTGTTTACAAGAGATGTACCTTACAAGCAAAGACAGCCACAAGCTGAAAGTGAAAGTATGGAAATTGATATGCCATGCAAATGGAGCCTTAAAACAAGTGAGAGTAGCTATGCTTATATCTGACAAAGCCAACTTCAAACCAACAGTAATCAGAAGACAAAAAGAATATCACTTCATATTGGTAAAAGAATCAATCCTATGATTATATATACCAATAAATATTTATGCCCCAAACATGGGTGCAATTAATTACAAAATAGAGACACTACTCCAATTGAAGTCTCAGAGAGACCCAAATACAACTGGATGCGTTCAGCATATGTCCCTCACCATCAGATAGTTCATCCAGATGTAAATTTAATAAAGACTCTTTGGACCTGAAAAATACTGTAAATCAAATGGGCAAAACAGACATCTATAGAATGTTTCATTCAACATCAGCTGAATACACATTCCTCTCATCAGCTCATGAAATCTCCAAAACAGACCATATTTTAGGCTAGTAAAACTCTTAAGATGAAAGGAATTGTATTTTCTTTATATATGCTTATCAGAGGATAATTGAATGAAATTAAAAATCAACATAACAAAAGCATACAGAAACTGAATAAATGCATGGAGATTAAATAATACACTTTTGAATGATGAATGAGTGATATAATAAATCATGGAAGAAATCTGAAAATTCTTAGACTCAAATGAAATTATGGATAAAACATAGCACAACCTCTCAGACACTATGAATGCAGTTTCAAGAGGAAAACATAACTACGAGTGCCTACATTAAAAAAAAGAAGGATGTCAAATAAAAATCCTAATGTACTACTCTAAGCTTGGTGACATCATGGAACAGGCACCTGTCAGGAGTGGACTCAAAGAGCTTCAGCAGTGAGGTGTGCCAACTGGCTCAGGCTCCCACACAGATTCCACCAAGAGCACATCTGGATCCACCACGACTCTCCTCTGCCCTCACCTGCCACAGACATCAGAGACTCTTTCCCTGGGACACTTCCCCCTGCTCTACTCTTTTCTGGCCTTTCTTCTGGGCTTCTGGGATACCAGAGATGGTTCTTAATATATTTCTTTTTTCACAAATTGTACAATAAAATTGAGATTCACATTTTTTTGTTGTTGTTTTGCTTTGTTTTAAAAGGCAGGTTTAAAACAAGAAGAGAAAATTTAAAAAGGAACAAACAAAAACAGAGGCCTCAGGGCAAGGACAGGAGCCCAGCAGCCATCCTGTCCAAGGCCTGGACCACTAGGCTTCCCTCTGTTATTCAATGTAGATAGAGACTCACAAGCCTTGAGCCAGTGTAGATGGGGACTAGCTTCTCTTGACCTGGTGTAGACTTGATTTCATAGGAGCTGATGGCTTTGGCCAGAAAGAATCCATTTCCCAGTCTTCGGGCCCCTTTCTGAGGTGTGTGCAGAGGGTGGCTGGCAGGTTTTGGAGAAAACAAGTCTGGAAAGGCATTGGAGACTCCAGAGTGTTCTGCGTCATCATCTCAATAATCCCACAGGCAGGGAAACAAGAGGTTGTCCAGTGGGCAGGGGAGGGCCTGCCTGTAGCAGTGGCTGCATTCTTCACTGCATGCCCCACAGTTTCTGAACCAAAAATCTCTTCCTGGAAACTGCTAATGGTCATGAAGAGTGAGCAAATGGGCTTTGGGAATTGGAGATCTTAAATCATCTCAGGGTTGCTACTTACATAAATACCAAGTGACCATGAAGGAAATAATGTTCCTAATATAAAAAGCTCCCATAAAATCTCCAGGTATATCATATCTCTGATTGTATATAAGATATGTTGACACCAAATTCACATCTTCATACATGTATTTTGTATGATGATGACCCTCTCCTTCCACCATCCTAACTATTCCCCTTCTCCCTCCCTTACCCTCCCACCCCTATTCCCCATCTAGAGGTAATCTTCCTCCCTTGCTCTCCCTTCCAAACTCATTTTGAGTTAAGAATTGTAATGCAATAATAATAATAATAATAATAATAATAATAATAGAGCTCATAATAATGGCATAATTTGGAGCGAACATACTTTATATACAGAGTTACAGAAAATGTTGTGAATGAATAATTATGATTGTAATGCATTTCACTATTGTCATGTATGTAAGAAATAAAAAATTAAAAAATAAATAAAAATGCCCCCAAAATGCCAAAATACACTCTACTTTCATGTATATCTAAAAGGAACAAATAATAATAATAAATAAAAAGATAGATAAATAAAAATCTCCAGGTATATATGATATCCTTGGAGAATCCTACCACTCATTTGAAAAAGAATTAATATCAAATTATATGCAAATATTTTCAGGAAGTAGAAGCACAGGGAACAATTCACAATGTATTTTATGAAGTTGATATTATCCAACGTTCACACCAGAAAAGACTTTGACTGAATAAAACAGTGAGAGAAACCCCAAATCCACAGACCAAAGTCCATGATACTATAGACACAAATATCACTATAAAATCCACATTATTGAAAAGCCAGGAAAGGCATATATTGGTATAAATTCATGTAGCATAATTACAGGGCAAAATTCAACATCTAATGAGAAAAACTCTAAACATGGTAGTATGTGATTGTGTTATGAATCAAAGGAATACCACTGTGATAGGGCACTGTGGCAGTTTCACTAGTGTTGAGAATGCTGCGGCTGTGCCTCTGCATCCCCATCCCCTTAGTCAGTGATATTACAATGTTACATGTGTACACATTGTGCTCAATACCATAGAATAAAGTTGGGGTTTTCTGCTATGTTCTCATGTTTGTATGTGTGTGTGTGTGTGTGTGTACACTCCCAAAGTCAACATCATGGTAAGTGAGGGAGAATTGAAAGCATTTCTTTTTAAACCTGGGAAAAGGCAAGCATGTCCACTTTTACCACTCTTATTTAATATAGTGCTAGAAATTCTAGGCAGAGCAATGAGAAAAGAGAAGAAAATAAAACAGATAAAAACAGGAAAGGAAGAATTCAATACAGAAAGCACTGTTTGGAGATAATCTGATGCTATACCTAGAAGATCCAAAAGGTTTTACACAAATACTACAGAATTAATATATAATTTGGCAAAGTAGATTATAAAATCAGTATACAAAAATCAGTAGCTTTCCTATATATCAACAATGAATCTGCTGAAGAAGAAATCAGGAAAACTATTCTGTTCACAACAGCCTCAAAACAAACAAATGAACAAACAAACAAACAAACAAACAATATATATACCTAAGAATAAGTCTAACCAAGATGGTGAAAGACCTCTACAATGAAAACTTCAATATTCTATATATTGAAGAAGGAATTTGAAGAATTTCATCTCAAAAGATGGAATAGCCCCCCTGTTCATGGATAGGCAGAATTGATATTGTTAAAATGACCATACTATGAAAAACAATATACAGAGTCAATGCAATGCCTACAAAATACCAATGACATTCTTTACAGAACTTTAAAAAACAGTCCTAAATAGTTTGGAAGAATAAAAGTCCCAGAATAATCAAAGCAATTTTAAACCAAAAAAGTTATTCTGGAAACATAATACCTGACTTCAAATTATACTGTAAAATGATAGTAACAAATACTGCTTGATATGGCATAAAAACAGACACATAGAACAGTGGTACAGAATAGAAGACACAGAGACAATCTCATACCTCTACAATCATTTTTTTGTTGTTGTTGTTGAAAAATATGCAACAACATATATTGGAGAAAAGACAGGCTTCTTTTTAAACAAAGAGTGTTAGGAAAACTGGTTATCCATACGAGAAAGACAAAAACTCGATCCTTATCTCTCACCCTGCACAAAAATCAACTCAACATGGATCTAAACCTAGGAATAATAAAAGACAACTTTGAAGAAAACATAGGGTCAATAGACTAGCATATACGCACAGACAATGATTTTCTCAATAGAATCCCTAGTGCTGAGGAAATAATGTCAAGAGTTAATAAATGGGATGGCATCAAATTAAAAAGCTTCTGTTTAGTAAATGAAACAATTAGAAATATGAAGAGAGGTCCTACAGAATGGGAAAAATATTTATTAGTTACTTTTCTGACAGGGTATTAATATCTAGAATATATAAAGAACTCAAGAAACTTTAAAACAAAAAACCAAATAACTGAATCATTAAGTTGGCAATTGAATTAAACACACTTGTCAAAATAAATACAAATGGACAACAAATATATGAAAACTTGTTCAATATCATTAACAATTAAGGAATAAGAATCAAAACTACACTGATATTTCATCTCACACTAGTCAGAATGGCAGTCATCAAGAATAAAATGGCAATAAATGCTGGAGAGGATGTGGAGGAAAAGGAACATTGTTATGTCATTGGTGGGATGGTACTTCATAACAATCACTATGGAAATCAGTATGGAGGTTCTTCAAAAGACTAGGTAAGGAACCACCATATGACTCAGTTATATCACTCCTGGGCATTTATCTTAAAGCATTAATGTCATCATACTACACCGATATATGCATACCCATGTTTATAACAGCATAATCACAATGGTCAAAGTATGGATCTAGTCTTAGTGTCCAATAGTGAATAAAAGGAAAAAGAAAATGTGGTATATATACCCAATAGAGTTTTATTCACACATGAATAAAAATGAAATTTTGTCACTTTCAGGAAAATGGATGGAACTGGAAAGGATTACATTAAGTGAAATAAGTCAAACTCAGAATGACACAACTGGTATGTTTTCTATAATACGTGGAAGATAGAGAGGAATAAGAAAAAGAAAATTGGGGGCATATCTCATGAAAATCAAGAAGAGATCAGTAGAGCAAAGGGCCCAAGGGATAGTAGGTACGGAGTGGGGGGGGATACATGCTGGGCTATGGTATTGGCTAAATTATATTGTTATATTACGTGCATGTATGAATACAAAACAATAAACCTCATCCATATAATGCATCAATAATAAGTATGGAGGGAAAAAAAGACTTACTAGAAGTGCTATATTTAAAGAGTGTACAATTGATGTAAGATAATAAAACCTAAGACAAAATGAAAAATCCAGAAATAAACTCCCCAAACAGCATTTTTGGAGAAAATACCCAAGCAATTAAATAAAAAACTGAAAGTCTTTTCCACAAATTGTGTTGGTATCGCAGATAAGTGTACAAAAGTCAATACATGCACACATTCCTGAAACAAATTTTAAGTGGAGTTATGCTTTTGGCAAATTTGAAAATAGGATCCAGAAAGAGAGACTCATGAATATTAGAGCTATTATCTAATGTCAAGTGTGTAAATGAAGAGCAGTAAAAAGAATGATCTTTCCAGTAAATGGTGTTAGAGCAGTTGGAAATCCAGCAACCCAAATCAATGAAAAATTGACCCCAACTTACACTTTATGCAAAAATTAAATCAAGGTGATTTATAAAACTAAATCTGAGAGAAAATCAACAATGATGTTAGAAGATATTACATGATACGTGTATATCATAGATGATTATGTATAATATCATCTCCATGATCTTAGAGAAGAAGAAAAAAACTTTACATTCATGATACAAAAGTCCAAAATAGAGATGAAAGAACTGATAACTTCAGGTGTATCAAAATGATGAGATTCCATTCATCAAAAGACAAGCAGTTTTGAATTTCCAAAACTCTTGGCAAGAGGGATGAGGAGAAATGTTCTGGACAGATGGTCTTGATTTAAGACAATAAGACAAAATGAAGAATCCAGAAATAAAGTGTAAATGCCCCTCTGTGGGGTTTCCCTGATGAATCTGAGAAAAAGGCCAAAAGGCTGGCTGAGATAGACTTAGGAGAGTAAGAGAAACAGAAAATAAGGTCGGACAATTAACAGGGCTAGCCTAAGAAACAATTTCGAGCAAATTTATCAGAATTTTGAGATTTTACCATTGGAGCTCCCTGTGGTTCACTGAAACTTCAGAGATGTTGTGGCAAAGTGAGTGGCATGTGGCTATGCAAGCTTGGGAAAGGTAGGTAAGGAGGAGCAGCAGTGCTGAGAATGCCCAGTGGGAAGTTTAGAGAGGAGAGAAAGAGAGTGGATATTGATGACTCATCTGACAGGAAAGTCATGGGCCTAGATCAAGAGAGAGAGAGAGAGAGAGAGAGAGAGAGAGAGAGAGAGAGAGAGTGAGTGTGTGTGTTTGATGAGAGATATAACAGCAAGGCCAGTCAACATAGTGGCATTTTTCTATTGAGAAAATAAACAGATTTCATGGGCATTTTTAAAAAGGTATTTAAAATGAACTATGTAAAGTGCACAGTGTTTATTGTATATATTTTAAACATGAGAACACAAAGCCTTGAGACTTTGAAAAAGTGGAGTGGCCCATTGGATCATGGGTTCTGGTGGGGTGGAAGAAGTTTTGGAGTGGAGGTAGTGGATGGTGTGAAGTAGAAATTTAGCAAGTGGTGGTTGTGAAGCTTGAAATTCTCACAGTCATTAGGAATGACAACATATTTTGATGATAGCATGTGCATTATGTATAAGATATTTATTACAATATATGTTAAGACAAGATCATTGCAAAAGAAGAAATTTTTTTTTTCTTCTAATATTGCATGCCTGAGTTGTGTATGAGTACAGATGCTTCTTGACTTAGATGGACTTATGTCCTGGAAAGTCCACAACATAAAAATACCATAAGTTGAAAATGCAGTTACTATAGCTATGATACTACAGAATCATATTTTAGCAATGTGGCATGCAGTAAATGTCAATTGTTCACCCAGTGACAGTACAGCTGATGCTACCCAGTATCACTAGAGAGCATTGTAACAGGTAGCACTCACCTAGGGAGAGGGTCAAAGCTAAAAATTTGAAGTTTCTTGGATATATTGCTTTTGAACCATCATAAAGTATAAAATTGGTATTCAAATCATGATGTCCAGAACCATCTATGTATCAAATTCTTTAATCCTGGCAATAGATGTAGTGTTGAGTTTAAAACAGAGTGAGAAGTGAAAATCTTCAAGTAATACAGGGGAGTGACCTGGGGCTTCAAAGATTGTTCCAAAAGTCTGGAAGGAGCCAGGTACAGTGGCACACACCTGTGATCTCAGCAGCTCAACAGGCTCAAAGCCAGCCTCAGCAACTTAACAAATTCCTAAGCAACTCAGTGAGGCCCTGTATATAAATGAAATACAAAAAAATTTTTAAAAAGGCTGGGCTTGTGGTACAGTGGTTAAGTGCCCTTGAGTTCAATCCCTGGTAAGAGAATGAGTTATAATTTAGGGAATTATCAGTAATATTTTATCAGAAATAGCATATTATTATTTTGGAGAAGTCCTGGAAAATAAAAGTCAGACATAAGTTTTTGACTAAAGTATTAGATTAGAAAATAAAATACCAATATTAATTAAGAGATAGTGCACATTTATATAAATTAAAGTGCAGTAAGAATTCAGTAAATTTAGGCTTCACAAAAGCTTGGAGCTTACTTAGAAAACTTGGAATGGAACCACTATTTGACCCAGTTATCCCACTCTGCAACACATTCCCAAAGGGATTAAAATCAGAATACTATAGTGATGCAAGGACATCAATGTTTATAGCAGCTCAATTCACAATAGCTAAGTTATGGAAACAACCTAGGTGCCTTTCAACAGATGAATTGATAAAGAAAATGTATTATATATACACAATGGAATGTTATTTAGCCATAAATAAGAATGGAATTATGACATTTGCTGATAAATGGATAGAACTGGAGACTATCATGCTAAGTGAAATAAGCCAATCTCAAAACAACAAAGGCCAAATGTTCTTTCTGATATGTGGCTACTAACTCACAGTAAGAAAGAGTAAAATAGAAGTACACTGGACTAGACAAAGGGAAATGAAGGGATGGGAGAGGGGATGGAACTAGGAAAGACAGTAGAATGAGCATTGGTTTCTTATGCTCTTATATGAATATACAACTAATATAATTGCATATCATGTACAACCACAAAAATAAATGGAAAGTTATACTCCATGTTTGTATAATATATCAAAATACACTCTATGGCCATGTATTACTAAAAATAACAATATTTTTTTTTCTTTTAAAAAGAGAGCAGGTTGTTCTAAAGCAGATTTGCCCCTTGAATTTTGCCACTTTGCATGTGCCACTTGCCCTTTCCTTTTTTCACCATTCTGCAAACAGCACAATTCCCTCCCAGATGCTAGACAGATGACAGCACCATGCTCTTGGACTTCCCAGATTTCAGTTACTGTTGAGTCCCCATAAACCTCTTCTCTTTTTTAAAAACACATAGGCTTCCCTAAGCATAGTGCAAAACACAATGCCATGATAACTAAATCAGTAACTATAGAGCAAAGAGCTATTTTGTGATACAGTTAGAGATAAATTTAGAAAAAAAAATCTTAATTCTACATAACAGTCCTTAGGTATGTTCAGTTAACACTGCTAATGGTAAGACTTCCATCTTTATTATTTTGATCCATTCAATGTGTCCATTTTATGATACTTTGCCTTCTTTCATATACACTCTGCCTTTCACAGTATTCAACACTCTCCAATTCTTTCTCAGAAGTACAGCTTCACAGATAAAATTAAAAAGCTGAGAATAGCTTCTATTTACTATCTCTATTAAATGTGAACTAAACCATAAAGGAGTAGTAAAACAAATGGCAGTTTCACATAGACTATGTCTTGAATCTAAATAAGGTTGTGTATAAGAGTCATGGAATTTGTTTAGATGGATAAAAGTGATTGAAGTTAATGCCCTCTGTATAGATTATGAACTCTGTCTCAAGATCTATGGTTGAGTATTCTGTAATCTAATGATTCAGTCAGATCCTACATTTCAGTTCAGATAATGGAGGGGTAACAATAAACCTTGTGGAACAGAATTGTTCTATTGATCTCTCCTTAATCTAATCTCCTCTGTAGTATACACTGAAAACTAGATGTCTGTCTATCCTTGTAAGACTTACCCTAAAGCAATCCAGCTGGGGTTGTTATCCTATCACCCATGCTTTCCAGCTCTCTCATTAAAGCCCTATCATCCATTGTTAGAATACAGCCATCAATGACATGACAGCAAGCGTTTCTCATGAGTTTGAACCATTCTATAAGAATAACGTAACCGCGTACAGACTCACACATACTCAACAAAACACACACATTCCCTAGTCTGAGTCTATTGACAAAAAAGATTCGGTGCCAAGTCAGGTAAGGAAAGAAAAAAAAAACACTTAATTTCTCCTCTCTGTCAATCAAATTAGAATTGTAGGAGTCAGAACTTAGAAATGCAGGTGTCTTCTTACTTTCTATTCAGAAAATAGCTGTATTCAAGACACTGATTATCATTTTTAAAGGGAAGTGGAAGCTCATTTCAGTGACAGTAAGATCTTCAATAATGACCAAACTCCTGCTGACTATAAAATGTCTTTTATGATTCAATGGGATCTATTCTTTCTTTGGCTAAGATTTAAAAATGTTTTAGTAAGGTCAGGTGTCTTGCAGAAAGATAGATTCGGGGAAGAAAGATCTGAGGAAGAATAATGCTTCTAGGTGGTAATTTTGAGGAATAAAAGTTGAGGGATTTATTTGTATATTTCATCAGTGTGAGAATATAATTTCTATTTTTTTAAATAAAAGGAGCTAATAATTCATATTAGAAGTAAAGCTGTTAATTATGTATAGTGTATAATGAATTTGGATAAATATTAATAATGTGACACATTCTCCATTAAAGATTACCTAATATTTTAATGAAACTTGGAAAAATCTTTTATTTTGATTGCAGGTCTACACTGTAATATAAAAATCCTAAAGATGATATTAATATTACTGAAATCTATGCAAAATTCAAAGCCCTTGAAACATTTCCTTGCTTCTTTTGTGTTTAGTTATAATAGGTGTAATAAAATATGTTGAATAGGGGTTAATGACATCAGGCATTTAACACCTTCATTTTAAAGACTTTTATGAACTACAATTAGATAATTATTGCTAATTGGTATGTGAGGATATCAGAATTATCAGAGTGTAGGAGAGAGTGTTCATTGAATGTATGGCATTCATCCAGGGATCACTGGGGCTGATGGTCTCTTTGCTCCTTTTTTGTTAACATGAAAGAAAGAGCCACTCTTAGCCTTTATTAGTGCCAAGTGCAATTTTGCTTACAAATTTCACTAGTTTATATTATACACTATTCATGTTTATTTCCTTGATGTGTTGCTGCCTTCTATAGCCCAAGGGAATTTAACAAATTATTCTCTGAGAACCAAAACCTAAAGTTGTATTTGCAAACTGCCCTACAAAGACATTTTACATTTTGAAAGTACTTATTTTTTTAACCCTTAAAAATGGAATCTATTTTGGGATAAGTTCTTATAACAAAATCATGCTTAAAAATCACAAACCGTTTCTAAAGATATGACCATCGCATCAATGCCATCATTATCT
This sequence comes from Marmota monax, assembly GCF_021218885.2. NCBI lineage: Eukaryota > Metazoa > Chordata > Mammalia > Rodentia > Sciuridae > Marmota > Marmota monax. The sequence goes on from NW_026692781.1 coordinate 25,391,307, forward strand.
TAAATGTAAAAGCAGGCTGATTTATGTATAAAAAGAGGTTGAAAATAAATAGGCGTATCCGAATAGCGATGAACAAAAAGTCAAAATGATGAAAAATAAACATGAATAATATTAAATTTTCAAAAGGGAAATTAAAATCTCAAGTAGTCTGACTCTTATATATTCTTTTTAACATATTACTTCTACTTAGATCATTTAAAAGAAGGATTTAAATTATACAAATAAATAAATTCCTGTTGTCCCTGATTTATAGTTACAGGGCAAGAAAATCGCTTTAAGAATAGGAAAATATATGAACATGTCTATTGTAAGATATTCAGATATACAGTACTCACTTTCTCACAGACAAACTAAATGAAGCAAGCTAGTCCCTGAAGGCAGCATTAAGCACTGCTAGATATTATCTACCATCTGAGGTACAATATTAGATATTATAATTTCTCTGATAAAGTTCGCTTCATTTAATCCTATTTCCCTCTGCACAACACAAATACACACACACACACACATACACACAAACACCACTTTTGTGAATGAATAGACTAGGATTCTGATGCATACTTTTGCATGGAGCTCAATACATACCCAAGAGCAGTTCTTCACTGTCAGTGTTAAAAGAGTCATTTTAGACCAATATTAACAATGCAACTTTCTGCCTTAAAATGTTCTTCTTTAGAATCATCTTAATAAATCTTTTTTTGCTACTTCTTCATAGTTACTAAAATCAATAGAAACACGATGTCTAAAAGTATAGCAACAAGCCTCAAAGAAATATCACTTTTAGATCTCGTTATTCTTTTGTCTATTCATATCATTCATTCATTCAATGAGTGATGCACATCTTTATGATTCATTTTACTATAGATCGTTAAGGCAACTCTAAGAAAAAAAATGTGACTTTCCACACTAATTAAAATCTACCTCATAACAATTGAATTATTCCTTCTTTTTGCATCTGTGTCATTTGTTTAGATGAACAGTGGTGTTTGTCCCTCTCCTGCCATGTATGGTCTTGTGGAAGATTTTTTAAAACTTTTTATGAGAGTTTTAAAAACCTATGTAACAGAATAAAGAACAGCATGGACTGGGGCCTAAATTTTTTTAATTTTTTTTTTAATTCCGCATGTATTTTTCTTCCCTTTTAATCCAAAATGTTTATTTTATTCTTGTTAAAATTGTAGTTTTCTTTTCCTTAAAAATATAGAAAATAAGGTGAAGGGGAAAAAATACTAAATACACCACCAGAATTGCCTCCAGTCTCAGATACACAGATTATAGTTCTTGGTAAGATGCTATGCATCTTTCTATCAGTCTATACATACGGATATATATGTATGTATGTCTATATACATATACACATGAGTATGCACACATAAAGCATGCATACAAAACCATCATATACAAGTAAATATATATACTATATACACTGTTATGGTTTAAATATGAGGTGTTCCCCAGAAGCTAATGTGTGAGAATTCAAGAAGGTTTAGAGGTGAGATGAATTAATCCTCTGGTAGGGGATTTACTGACTGTTAAGGGAAGGCATAAAAGGTGTGGCTGGAGGGGGTAGGTAATTGGGGGCATGCATTTGGGTTATATATTTCATCTCTTGTGAGTGGATTCTCTCTCCCATGTTTCCTGGTGCCATACTCCCAGCTGCTTTCCTCTATCATATACTTCCTGTATTATGTTCTGCTCATCTAAGGCTCCGAGGAATAGAGTCGGGCATCTATGGACTGAGATCTCTGAAACCATGAGTCCCAAAATTAATTTTCCTCCTCTAATTGTTCTTGTCACGTCTTTTGATCACAGCAGTGAGTGATGTGTTAAAATGTATACACACACACACACACAGATATATATATCTGTATATATATATATATATATATATATATATATATATATAGAGAGAGAGAGAGAGAGAGAGAGAGAGAGAGAGAGAGAGAATTTAAGGGCTGGGGATGTGGCTCAAGCTGTAGTGTTCTCCCCTGGCATGCGCGCGGTTCTGGGTTCAATCCTCAGCACCACATACAAATAAAGATGTTGTGTCTGCCGAAAACTAAAAAATAGATATCAAATTCTCTCTCTCTCTCTCTTTAAAAAAAAAGAGGCTTTAAATAATCAATATAAGTCTATTAGTCATATATTTGTTCTACTTCTTTTCAATATGTTTATATCTTTTTATCTTCCTTTGGTCTTCCCTTGAGAATATAAATCTTTAGGCCTTCTACAACACAGTAATTAAATTGATAAATAATAAGCTTGCCATCTGCTAAATACTATTCTGCATCATTCCCCTCACAACTAGTTCCTTAAAAAACAAGTGCAAACCATTCTCATTGCAGTATGACCTAATCACACTACTCCATAAGAAATTGTTCTTCAAAGAAACACTGATGGCTGATTCCTGGACAAATAAAACAAATATTTTTATATTGGTATACATTTTAGTTATATTGGGTAATAAATGACCTGCTGTATCAACTGTTCATTTTTGGCTTCTTCATTTTCCCTGACATCATTTATTCACTACTACATATTATATTTTTATTAGTGCATTTTAGTTATACACAATATTGGGTTTATTCTGAAAAAAAAATGTGCTTAGGAATATGATTTGCTCCAACTCAGTCTCTAGTACTTTTCCTTTCACTACTGTCCTCCCTCTCCCTGTTTCCTTTCTTCTAACTCTAGTGATCTTTCTTCTACTTATTTATATATTTGTAAAGTTAGTGCACTATGGGTATACAAATAGGTGAGATTCACTGTCATAGTAGTCGTAAATGTACATAGGAAAGTTTGTTCAGATTCATTCCATCGTTTTTCCCTTTTCCTACTCCTCAATTCATTACCTCTATTCCACTGATCTATTTAAAGGGATTTGTAACCTAAGTTCTGTTTTTTTCTCCTTTTTTTTTTTTTTTTGCTTTAACTTAGATCACTTAGCATGGTGTTGTCAAATTCTATCCATGTACCAGCAAATGTCATATTTTCATTCTTCTTTGTGGTTGAGTAGAACTCCAGTGTGTATATGGACCATGTATTCTCAATCATAACTAGAGTTTCTCATTACATTCCCATAAGTTTCAGTGTCTTCCATAATTTTTAAAGGCTTTTCTATGTCTACTCACTTTGAGAGATCTTATTACCTCCTCACATTTTAAATATTTTCATACTAATTGGACTCTAACTTTTTTAAAAGGTGGCTTATTTGGGAAGTACAAATTATGCATTCAACTTCCCACTACTGTGGTGTTCTGTGTTTCCACAAGTCTGTTCTGTCTCATCGTGAGGTCATCATCTCTTTCAGTGTCCCAGCTCCACTCTCCTCAATGTTGAGATTATCCTTTGTTTCCATACAGACATTAATGACATTTGATTAAATTACTTAGCAATATGAAAGTCATCCAGACTCTTGTCTTTTTCAATCAATTCCTAATTTCTGGCAATTTTACTTTTTAAATATTTTTTTCTAAATACTTGATCTACTTTGCAGTCACATCAATTAACCATGCATCTTCTCTTGCCTTGCTTATTGCAATATGATCACAGTGGTCAGCTTGACGTGCCTATGCTTACATTGCTTTATATTTAGCAATCAGTTTATTTAAAAATTTAGATACTGATGTATCTAAAATTTAGATGCTTATGTGTACATATATTAAATTTTATAGAAATATTTACTTATTGCATAAAGAGTGAATCTTCTCAAACTAATTAACAAGGCTTGGAAGTTTTGTTACTTAAACATCATACTTTTCACACTCTCTCAAGACATTCCAATTTGCATGTCACTATTTGTAGTTACTCACATACCATGCTGTGTTTTATTTCATGCATTTCTTCTTTATATCGTTTTTCTGAATTTTCTTCACATATTCAATCCCTTCCCATCCTTCAGTTTACAGTTTAATTTTGAAACTATCATAAAATCCTATTTTCCATAGTTATCTACCTACTATTCACTTGGTTCTTACATGATTTTGAAATTATGCTTTTTGTGTCTATTCCTGTGAAGAAAAAGACAAAAGCCCAATATCACACTTTGAATCTTATTTATATTTATACTTTAAAAGTTTGGAGATATGTTTTTCTAGTAGGAAAAAAAATCTGTGAAACTCCAAATAAAATTGACATTTGAATATATTGCAATGTGATTTAAAATATAGAACTTTCTGAATTATAACACAGTATAGAAATAATTACATTAAAATAATATAAATGCCAATTTAACACAATTGGTCTATATTGCTTTCCAATCAGCTTCTGTGACCTACTGTATCACAGTCCTTTTTTTCCTCTCCCTCTTTCTCTCTTTCTCTTTAGTTGCCTCCTTTTTGATTTGATCACAAATGGAACAGTCATAAACACACTAGTTAACTATGAATTGGGCTTGCAACTATAAGCACAGTTCACCTGCTCATTAAACTCTAGTAGAGAAGAGTAATTTGGAACAGAGTCTCTATGGCCAGATTGCCTTTGTTCAAAGCTAAACAATATGACAGCAAACTGTTGCACATTGCTCATCTTTCATCTGCTTCACTAACTAACGTACGAATTAAGGATGATAATACATTGATTGTGTTGAATGAAAAAGTAGTACTTTAAAGAAGGTTAATAATGAAGAGAGTAGAGAAAATATTTGTTAACATATGTGCCTGATCTCAGGGACATTTTTATGTTGTGTGTGTGTGTGTGTGTGTGTATACAGAAGATGATATAAATAAGATTGGGATAGAATGGCCACAAACTAAGTGTACATTCAAAACAAATTTTGAATTTTCAAAAAAATAAGAGTTCGCTTCTAATTATATCTAACTCTGTAGAAGGTAGCATTTGAGTCAGATCATAAAATACAGTATTTGTGGGAGAAATAAATGTAAAGACAGTATTGAAAGGTTGAGGGGTCCAGTTTGTAAGCAGAATAGGTGTGGAGATGTGAAAATTACAAGCTACATAATTGTGCAGTTTGAGGTCAGACAGAATGTCAAGCCTCGGAATTCAAATTTTATTTTAGGATCTGGTAGTTACTGAAGCATTATTAGCAGAAGAGTGACTGGGTTAAAGCTGTATTTTAGTACTTAATCTGCTAGCATTGTTTGGATTGAATGCAAAAAAAATCTGGAGGTTGAAAAATAAAGTAGGAGACATTTCAATAGAAAATCTGAGATCACTAAGGCATGAATTCAGTGCCATAGAAATAAAAAGGAAGGTACTACATTGAAGGACTTGGCTATGCTTCCCCTAATATAAACTGAAAGAAACTTTTGCAAGAATACAGTAACAAATTCTTGTTATTAATTGCTTAGACATTTTTTCATTACATAGAATTATTTTGAAATAGGTAGAGATTAAGTAAAAGTAGTAATTTATATCTTCTAAAAACATTGATTTATTCTTCCTATACTTATCCAACAAAGCCACATGAAAGAAAATTTAGAAATTTAGAAATTTAAGTTGCATTGAAAAAACAAGCAGAGTGTGTACCATTGCAAACTCACCTAGCATGGACAATGAAGAAGCTGATTTCCATCAACTTTGTTGGACACTACAAGTGTGCAAATACTTCAGTTTCGTTCTTGTTAATTCTGTTTAATAAAATTGTTATTTCACTTGCTACACCTTCTATGTTCTGACAGTAAATAGTGTTATCTACTTAGTAAAATCAGTGACATTAGAAAGCTTAGCAGATGTTTTAGGGCATAGACACAAACCTCATCATGAGTGAATAGACGAATGAATTTTAACACCAAGTTGTCATTTTTTTTTTCTTCTTGATCTGTCTTGTAATTAAAGGGCCAGAGTGCAATGGTTTGAATATGGAGAGGTTTCTAAAATATGACACTTTGGTAAGGGCATTTTGTAGACTGTCTGATTCACAGTCACCCTTTCTTGTACTTCAGCATTAGGAAATTTGTAATTCAAAAAGCCTCAGGAAAGAGCTCTTGGTCTAATATATTTTTAAACAGATTATCTTCATGAAAATGTCTCCAAATTAGATTTTAAAGCTTCCAGAGTAATAATTAAAAAGCACTTTGCATTTTGGTAGCCATTGATGGATTCCTTCATCACCCCTTAGAGCAGGAAGGCTAGAATTTGTGTTTCTCTGAGACAGACAAGTCTTAAGTGTGAACTACTCTCCTATTGCATCCTTAATCATCAATGCATGACCACATCCAGAACTGATCATTTAAACTATATTCAAAAATGGAAAAATAAGTGTTATGATGCCTTTAAATATTACATGAAATATCTGGGAGGAAGAATGTAGGGCTCTAAATTAGAAGATCATAACTGAATCCAGGTTCTTCAATTTAATAGTTCGCAAGTGGCCTAAGAATTCTGAATTGTATTTTCTTCATGTATACAAAATTCGCAGAATATTGTGGGAGTTAAATGAGTAGTGGATACCAGACAACCTGGCTTACTCTTTCCAACACAGGTGGTTAAACAGTTTAGCACTTAGAAAATAATTTATCACATCCATTTAATATTTTAGGACAATCTTGAGAAATTTAGTAACCAAGAGTGTGAGTGTATGTATGTGTGTATGTGTTTGATTTAACAAATATTTTACTTTATGTCACACATCATCTGCATTAAGATAAAGCAGTGAGTAAAATAAATTTTCAGCTCTTATACAGCTTCTGTCCTGGGAAATGTAGACCAACAGTAAGATAATAAACTAATAAAATGCAACATTTTAGGTGATAATATATTTTATGAAGCAAAGTTTAGGTGAAAAGGGTGAAATAAAATACAAGTAGGTATTATTTTCTGGTGAGTTAGTGAGGAAAGAAACAGAATTTTAAGCAAAGGTGCAGGCAAAGGCATCCTTATAAAAATTGGACCTTGTAAATATTTTTCTCTGACAGAGGAAATTAGAAAAGAAATAGATCTCTAGTAGGAAAGGCCCAACAAATTTCTATTAGGCACTATATTACATTCTCCAAGAGTTCTTAAAGGCAGTAAATAAAAATCTAGCATAGTAAAATCAGAAAACCTTTAAGGATGTAATTTTGTAACAAATTTTCTAGGTAAGTCATGGGTCAAAAAGCCCATACACATCTCACAAACAGGATATTTAAGTTCATGGATGAATAAAATTTCATTTGGCTATACTTAAGAATTTAAATGAAGAAACACTGGATAATCTTAGAAATTATGTTGAAGGCATTAATGGCACAGAAAGTACAATTAATTCAATTATGGTATATGAATTTAAAATCAATCTTAAAGTTGGATTTTTTCAACTTTTCAAAGACAACTAGTATATTCACCTTTATTTCAGGTTTCTTTTTATTTTAGTTATTACTAAACAATAATAACTAAAATGTTTGTTTTGTTTTAAGTGGTGGGACTATGATGACATAAAATATTAAATTAAAAAATGTGTGTGTATAATTTGTTAGACAGATGTAAAGCCATTTCTTCTGGGAATGCAAAATTTTAAAGGCTCTTATTTTAATCCTTACATTAAAAAATTCGCTTTATGAAAGATATTATTTCTGATCACATCTTGCTTTAATTTGTGAATTTGGATGTGATATATATAATCTACTGGAATTAGGCACTGATCACTAATATATAGCTCTGTGCATAGCACTCTCCCTTTATTTAACATTACATTTTATTTTGCTATTTTTCTTTCAGATATAAGATTTCTATCTGGTTTTGAAAGCATATAAAGCATGTTTTGACTCTAGAAATTAGTATGATGGAAATAGGACCTGTATTTTCTTTTCCCAAAACCTATATAGCATTCTGTGTGCTTTCCAAATTCTGTTTTATGGTAGATCTCATAGTATATTCCAGGGAGAGACAGTAAGACTTATGAAAGAAGACCAGTCTTAAAGTCAAGAACTTGAGTTGAATTCTTATTTTTGTTGCTAACTAACTTAGTTTGGGCAAGTCATATCTTTCTGGGCTTCATCTTTCGCATGTAGGATCTCAGGTGATTGGTTTCTAGAGTGTTTCTATATCTATGTGTTTTTGTAATATTAAAAGTGCTCATAGTTACTAAATGCTGTATGGAATTCTATTTCCTTAACCATTATATATTTCAGATGCTTTCAGAAATCCAAATATAATACTGAACATCATTTATAGTTCGACATTCTCAAGTTTATATGAAGAGTAAGCTAGGTGCAATGGCGCATGCCTGTAATCCCAGCAGCTGGATAGGCTGAGGTAGAAGGATGGCAAGTTCAAAGCCAGCCTCCATAACTTCAAAGCACTAAGCAACTAAGTGAGACCCTGTCTAAATAAAATAAAAAATAGGGCGGGGGATGTGGCTCAGTGGTCCAGTGACCCTGTGTTCAATGCCTGGTACCCACTCCAAGAAAAGGTTTATATGAAGAGCAGACTATCAAAGTGTGAATATTTTGAATTCCTCTAAATCATCTACTCACAAGGAGGTAAATGCCCAACTCCCATGCTTTAAGATGTATTTTATTAGCTTGATTTTTTTTAGCCCTCATTGTTATATTGTTTTATACTTTTCCTTTATCATCCTTACTAGATTGTAAACTTTATGATGATAAGAAATATATATTTTTATTATATCTTGTGATTTTTAGTACAATGTGCAAAACTGTCCATATAAATAAAGGCATCGCCAGATGCTTCCTTAACCACAGACAATGAATAACAGAAATGATTCTTAAAATGGCCTACTAAGATGTTGATTTATTATTGTCATTCAGTAAAAGGAGCATATACAGAAATCCAGCCACAAAATCCAGTGATAAATTTCCTTAGACATCTTACATTCAAACTTAATTTGTGTCCTGTTAAATTAATAAGAGGTAATGTCATGTCTTTTAAATACCTGGTCTCTCCTTATTTCCATAGCAACTAGATTTAATGTAAATATCATTGTGAAATGAAGCCAGATTAAATAAAAAATGGGATAGGAGAGAACAAAGGACTCTCTCAAACTGCTATTCTGTATGTTTCTTCTTTTGTATTTTCTCCAGAACGAAAGTACCATTTGAATGGAGATACAGCATAAGAATTCAAGTCCTTTGCTAGCATAAGAGTAAATTTACTCATCATATATTTTTCCAACACATTCCATTTAGACTGTAGAGTAAACAAAGTTCTTTGTATTTTTAATGTATGATTTAAATTTTGTGCAAAAAGCAGGAAACTGAATTTGTATAAATCTTAATATGTTTCCATTGAAAAATTTTAATAAATAATATTTCAAGAGTTATTGAAACTAATAAAGATATAATTTTGCTCACTCTGTAACATTTTGGCAGTTGAAACCTATTTTAAATGTAATCATGTCCCAGGTTGCTATTTTGGTTAAGATACATATGCATAATAATAAATATAGGAATAATGATTCTGTAGTTTTGTTTTTATGATTTATAAAAATAATATCACATTTAGCAAGTGATATAATAATTCTATTGAATTATAGGTCTGCATATTCCTAATTGATAGTGGGATGACTACCTGACGGGCTCCATGGTAGTGATATGAAGAGTACACAGTAGCATGTCATGTTGTATGACAGTTTGAGCATAAGTCTCCTGTGGTGTATAGATCAGTAAAAGTGAAAAGCCTCCTAGAGCTTTCAGTGCCAGCTTATCATAAAGAAAAAACAGTGCATCCTTATTCTGCAGTAAATGCTAAAATTACGGTGCTATGCCACTCCATGAAGACTCCCTTTGCGGTGTGATTTTGAGATTTTTAGAACACATTAACAAAACCATTCTAAATGATTTTCTTAATAGAATTGAAATAGACAATTATTTTCAAACACAAAATAGTAGTAGCTTTATAGAGAAAGATATATTCTTTTGCATTTAAGTGTCAATATTTTAATGTTCTTATCATTTTGAGAATTTGTAGTTGACATGAAGAGCCTTATGATAGCTTTCTTCATATTTTTCAGACATGTATATGAAATTCAATCAAGGTATTACTCTTTATCAAATAATTTCTTTTCTCTCAGACAGTACCATGGCAGATTCCATCTCTTATTTCCTACCTATGCTGTTACCTATGTCTCGACTCTTTTTAAGTGGTTTTCAACTATTTTATCCTCAGGACATTCAAAGGGCAGATCATATTCCACTGAAGCAATGGCTTACAATGAATGTGACTTGGATCTCAGGAGTCAAGGTAAGGAACCGATATCTAGCCTGAGAGAAGTGCAGGTATGATTCTTGGTTTTGAAGTTCTCCCATTTCCACTAAAGCATGCTTAATTATCTTAGACCAAGAATAACACTTTCTAAAAGTTGATTGATTTATTAATTTTATTTCTGATCCAAAGTTAATCTGTTCAAAATACTGTTATCTTATAAATATTTTGAAAAGTGTTCTGATATTTCCATTCTGGAATGTTTAAAACAACCAATTTATTTTACCATAGAATATTCTTTTAAGCACTGGAGCAATGTAGTAGTAGTGATTTCAATATTTTTAGTTTTAAATATACTGTGATTACATCCATTCCTGTCATCCCTTAATTTTTTCATCCATTTTTATTCGATTTGCTTGTAAACATTTCAGAAACCTAGAAAGTAAAAAATTTACTATAACAGTCTCCTCATTGATTCTACAACTAACAGTGTTTTACTATATCTGTTTTATCTCTTTCAAAACAATTTGGTTTGCAGTAGTTTTTTAAAGTAAATAGTATATATTATGACAATTGACTCTAAAACATCTCACTATGCATCTCCTAATAACCACAATATCAATAACATACCTAAAAATCAAATATTCTGTAATATCATTTAAATCCTACTTCATAGTCATAATGTCTCTATTTTCCAATGATATATTTTGTAATGTGCTAACTTTTAAAATCAGGATTGAATTAAGTGTCTGACACAAATTAGATTTGTGTGTGTGTGTGTGTGTGTGTCCAATCTGTTTTATTTTAAAGAGTTCTCCTACCTTACTGTTTGGAGTGACTTTTGACGAGTTGTGGATCGAGTATTTTGTAGATTGGTACTTCTAAAATTTTAGAGTGCATGTGAATTATCTAAGAATTACTTAAAAAGCAGATTCTACTTAGTCAGTCTGGCTTGGGTTCTCAAATAGTGCATTCTAACAGGTTTCCTGGTGGTACTTTCAATCTGCAGACCATGCATAATGTTGTAGAAGGTCCTTCATCCTCAGTGTGTTTGTCCATTTCTGTTTTCTCATGGCAAATATAATTTTTCAAAGATCTCTATCTTAACTGCTACTGTAAACTGGAAAATAATTTCTAATATAATTTTAGTAAGCAATTTTTGCCATAATCAATAACAAGAAATTTTGTGTACTCCATATTGTATCACTTGAGAAGACACAAGTCTTGATGTTTCACTATATTAATTGACTGAGATTATCATCAGATTTCTCCACTGTTAATGTACATTTTCCCTCTGTTATTTATTTGGAGATATTTTATCATAATGCAGATATCTTTCTTTTCCACAATAATCTTCCCTCTGGAACATGTTTTAATGTGAATGCTACCTTTCATTTTCATTGCAGTTTTAATTTTTTCTAAAATGCTATACATAAGCAAAATACTAACAATGATATTAATAAATCTGCTACATTATAAACTTATATGTAATTTATTGAGTAATAGGTGTAACCACAAATAATTCATTTAGGGCTTTGGATCTGCATTTTCTTAAAATGAAATTTTAAAAAGTTGTAAATGATCAAACCTCATTGTCACAGAGTAAGGTTTAAAGAGCTATTAAAAACAAATAGCTTGTTATTTGTTAATCCTCTCTCCTATGAATGGGATGCTAGAATGCAGGCAGAACCCCTGGAGTGAACAGGGACATCCCTATGGTGGCTGTCATGAAGTAGGAACTTTCCTGAAGTAGAAGCTCTCAATTTTCCCTCTTCATCCTCTGAGCAGAACAGTGGCCATGGAATCTTCCATCAGTTTCTGTAGGTCTCCCAAATAGGCACTTCTTCACTTTTTCACTTTGAAACTGACATTAGTGGTTTAAACCATCAAAACTTTCTGCTCACTTCAGTTGCATGTGATGAACAGCCAGGAGATGAAAAGGCAGGCCTGAGGCTACTCCCTGAGTTCAATGTCTCAGGTGTAGATGAGCCTGTGGGGCCATATCTGCAAAGAGGTTGAGCACACATGGAACCAGGATGGCAGCTGTAGGGCTGCACAAAGACCTGAGATCCATGACACCACCCTGGAACCGGGACCTGGAATTCTGGTAGTGGCAGAGATGGATGTAGTCCATGACCCTTTCTTCTGATAGTCTTAAAACACCAGTACACTCCAGCAGTAGTTTGGCACAGGAGGTTCTTTTCCCATGCTCTACAGAGTCCCAGAAAAAGAGGTCAAGTTTGCTTTGTCTGTCATTCAACCAATGGCTCTTCCTTAGCTAAGCCCACTAGGGAATTTCTGCCAGTTAGCCTCAGACTTGTCATAAAACCTGAACTCTTGAAGCTTGAACCCTTTCTGGATGAGCAAGTCTACCAAAGACCTCAAAGATCTGCATGGACTGATCTGGCATCACACCTGGGGGATCACTACAATGGTGAAGAAGTCTTGACCCACTGCACAAGGGAAGGAGAAAGAAACTATAAATAGAAGGTGAATTACCTCTTGGGGGGTAACTTTTCAAGTAAATCAGAGCCATCAATCTCATTATGTGTCCCATCAATTCATTGTCTCCTTCCTTTGTGATTTGCTTTTCCAAAGACATCTTGATATTCTCTCATCATTGAAAATTTGAAATTCTTACTTTTGAAAAAACATTTATATCCAGTCATCTTGTTTCAGATCATTCCAGACCACTGATATTCTCTGCATCATCACTAACATTTTTAAGATTTTAATGTTTCTGATTTTGTTTGCCACTATCCAATAATCCCTCTCCAAACCTTCCCCTGCCTGTCTGACCTCTGTATTTGGTTGTGCATGTTTCAAAAGCCCCCCACTCAGGGCTCTTTAATTTGTTCTTTTCATTCAAACTGTTGATACTCCAAGATTCCAGTTAGCATTTCTTGATCCTGATTTCAGTTTACCTTTCCCAAACAATTCTTCCATCTCTTCAAGTGGGCTTTTGGTTTTCCTGCCAAGATCTCTTCCAGAGTATAAGTTTGGAGGATTCACAGCATTATTTTCACCAGAAGACTGACGCCTTCTAAATGACCTTATGGTTGGTATACAGTCTCATTGAGGATCCAGAGTGTATAGGCTCCTGTTGAGGAAGGGGGAAGCTAGGATGTAAGATGACAGAAGACAGCCTATCCCTAAACAACATGGACAGAAGTTGCTTTCTCATGAGGACACTGGTCTACTACTAGAATTATACTCTGTAACTCCAATAGTTTATCCATGGGACTTCGGATGGGTTGACTATAAAAAAGAGTAATTCTTGTTTTGCAAAAAATATACATGAATTTCAATACCTTCCATTGCTCCTGAAAAACTTCAAGTCCTGTTAACTTCTTTTTGTAGGGGCAGGATCTTTTTTTTTTCTTTCACTTTTGGATTTTGTCTTCCATTCATCTAGTTGGATTCTTCCTTTACCAGGCATTCTGAGTGTTTCTTATTCTGGTGAACTCTTTTATCACTTCCAGGAAAAACCCAACCGGTTAGTTTGCAGAACCTAAGGACCTCTTCATGGGAATTATTGACTAGCCACCACTGGTCACCAGGATAGTCTTTGTAATGGAGTACAAGTTTGGAGTGGTAAATGGCTTGCTGACTGCCCATTGGTTTTAAACTCTCTGCTCTCATTTTTGCTTTGGTCTCTCTGAGAGGCTCCATCTCTCCATGCCACTGATGCTTCCATTGGTCTACTTATATCATGGAAACTGAACTATAGTAATCCTCAGCCCAATAGGCGACATGGAGTAGGAGAAGGTATGCTAGGTAGAACTGCTACTGCTGGTGCTCAACCAAGAGTATCCATGGCTGCTGGAAGGCTCTTTGGCTCACTCTAACATAGGCTCTGAGCTGACTGTCCAAGTCTCTCAGGCTAGAGATGTAATGCCTGTATCTAATGGTGTCAGCATCTATTGGTGAATTCCTATTGAATCAATTATTAAATTTGGATGTTGCAAAATTATATTTTTTAACAAGTAGCTGCCATTCTTCCAGAAAGAAGGAATATTCTATTCTATTATTTTTATTATTATTATTATTATTATTATTATTATTATTATTATTATTATTATTTTAGTTTGGTGGGTATTTCTATGAGCCCCTTTTATCATGTAATATTTTAATGAAATATGCTATTGCCATAAATTTAACCAGATGTAGACCCCTTAGCCTGGCTTTTATATCCTTTGATGTAACCCCACTAAGTTATTTTTATTTTTGTTCTCCCTTGCTTTCTGGAACCACTATAGCTAATCACTTAATTTCATTTTCCCTGGCCCAGAACTGTTATCAGCCATATTCCTAAGGAGCTTGGGGAATAGTATCTGAAAAACAAGACTTGCTGAGTTTGGTGCTAGTGAGGTGTCACTGCTTCTGGGGTTTTTTTTTGGGGGGGTTCATTCATATTGATTATAACTTACTTTTTCATGAGTTATATGTTTGGCTGTGTTATTACTTCAAATAAAATTTTTGAAAAAGGCCACATAAATAACACATTATTCAGTCTGTGACAATGGCATGAGTCAAAAAGAGTACAATAGTAAGCCTTTGAAAGTGGCTTTCTGTTGCCTCAACAAATGACTAATGTCATGAAGTGTAGAATCCAAGCACCTCATATTTTGTAATTCAGTGCTGTAGATGGTTCTATAGTGCTCTGATTTTATATTTGAAGAGAAGTCTGAAGTTTACCCTGTGTGGTGATTGGCTGATTGTTGTTGAATTCATGAAAAATATTCAAATTTTAATAATAAAATTATTTTAATAATAATGTGATTTATAACTTCTGATTATTCTATTTAGAAACTTGGAGAAACATATACGATTTTACTATAGCACTTCAACTGGATATCTGTATTTAAAGTTGGGTTAGGGAAGAATATGAGGTCTTAGGCAGCCTTAGTGTGGAAGTTCTTCTTTGGGACTTCTGCCTCACCTTCTTAAGCATGGATAAATCTAGTCATTGTTGAGCAATAGCCCTTATATTTCCTCTCACTGCTTTTATGGGAGATAGGCTCCTTTTATAATATGTTAAATAAGATGGACTCCCCTGAAGCATATTGATATATTTATTTTGTACCTTGCCAGATGTAATTATGTGCTACCTAATGACATTATGGTCAGTGACCACACAAAAATGACCAAAGATGGTTCCATAAAGATAGTATCACCTAGTATCATTAGAATCATAAATGAACTGTAAGTCCACTCTACAGTGTTGACACAATAATAAGATCAAATAACATCACATTTCTCAGAATGTATCCCCATCCCCATCATTAAGGTATCAAGACTGTTTTCTTCACACCATTGCTGCTGTTGCATAACTGCAAATTTAGTTTCTTTTCAGATTTCATCTTTCTCAATTTAGATATCTATAATTTAGGCACAGAGTAGGCATAAGAGGGAACAATTTAGCTGGGCATTTTCTTTAAATATTTCCCCAAGACAGTATCTGTTCTGTCCTGGTGAAGAAAAGGTGCCTAAGTATTAGATAGCTTTCAATCTGCTCCCTGCTAAGCTAAGGGATGTTTTACAAGCTTCCTTTAGACTTCTCTCTGGATTTACCCACAATTCTACCCTCTGATTATTTGCAGCAAAATGTGTGTGTGTGTGTTGCAGGTTAACTCAAGTATTTTTCCACATTATATTTTTATCTGGTCAAAATTCTTTTAACTTTATATTTTATCTCACTATAGTTTGATTCATTCTCCACTTTGTGTGTAGAAAGTTTTTTGTTGTTTTGTTTTTAAATGAGGTTTATTTTAGAATATCACAAGGAAGAGAGAGATTCTAAATGTGTCCTTGTGTTGCCACTCTCTTCAAGGCCAAAGAAACTTAAAATTACTGATGGTTTTCTACCTCTAGAAATCAGAATCACTTCAGGAGTATGCTCAGGCATGTTCTTCTTTATCTGTTAAATACTTTAAAATCAAATAAAAGAGCACTTGGAATGTAAAGGAAAGTTGTGCCTGCCTTTATTGTCTTTCTACTTAGAAATGAAAATATGAAGTAGAACTTAGAGATGCTATTTATATGTAGAGAAATCTAGACAGGTACTAGGGAGTCAGAAGGTTGCTTTTCAAACAAATTATCATTTATAAGCGCAAAGTGTAAGCAAATCTAACTGTATTTAGGATGAATAACATAAATCAGATGTCAGGAAATACAATGTGTATTTCATATTGTGGAACAATATTCTCAGTCCAGAATTTACAGACTGAGAGGTTTCTCTTGTTAGCAAGACACAGGCCTAGTCAAATGATACAGTACAGCTCTGCCCTAGAACTTCATTTAACAAGAATATTATGATTTGTCCTTTCTTTGTGTCTGGAATTTTTTCATTCAGTATAATGATTTTAGATTTGTCCTTGTTATTTTTTTCAGTAGCCTGTTCCTTTTTATTGATGAGTTAGAACTCCATTACATGGATATGTCACCTTTGATCCAATCTCCTATTGATGGACATAAGAGATGTTTCAGTGTTTTGTCATTATGAATAAAGTAGCTATGAACAATCTCACATAGCTTCTTATATGTCTTCATTTCCATTAGATAAACTCTAGGAAATGGTATTTTAAATTTCCAAGTTAGTTGTGTGTACATTTTTATAATAAATTGACTGTTTCTAAAGGAATTTAGCATTTTACATTCAAATAAGAATATATAAGTGCTCTATTGCTATCTTCTAATCTCTGATGTCATGATTGGATATGAGATGCCCCCGAAAGCTCCTGTTAATGCAAGAGTATTCAGAGGGAAAATGATTGGATTATGAGAACTGTAACCTGATCAGCTCATCCTACTTTGAATAGAATAACTGGGTAATAACTGTAGCAGATGTGGTGTGGCTACAGGAGATGGATCATTGGGGGCATGCCCTGGAAGGGTGCATCTTTCCTGTTTCCCTGCAATCCCATTTGTTGACCTCACCAGAGATGAGCAGCTTTTTCTGCTCAGCTTTTCCCCCATGATGTGTTGTCTCACCTTGGGACCAGAGCAATACAGTTGTATCTATGGGATGAGATCTCTGAAACTGTGAGCCCGAACTAAACTTTCCCTTCTCCAAGTTGTTCCTGCTGGGTATTTTGATCACAGCAATGCAAAAGCTAACTAAAACTGTCTGATAGTGTCATGTTGTTTCATTTGTAGCTATCCTGATGGCTGTTTGATTCAAATTATATTGCATAAAACTGATGGTCGAATATCAAATCAGAAGGACTTTCTATTATGCTGCTTAGTTACAAAACTTTAGTTATTTATGTATTAAAATATAATTAATGCTTGTTAAAGGATAATTTCTAACATAAGACACCATTACCTATATGTAAATATAAAATAAACATTTAAAAGTTTTCCTTGGCTAATGAAATGATGTTAGTTGACATAACAAGTTTACAGGATCTTTTTTAATGAAGAAATTTATATAAGAATGGGATTTTCAAATAGATACAAAACTGTGTTTTTCCATGGGGTAAGGTGTATCCAGGCTTTCTCCACTGGATAGAATTGATTTCTGTGACATGACCAGGAATTATGAGTATGTGTCAATACTCTTTATAAACTACAAGGTTGTAAATGGCCTGAAAACAATGATATAATGGTAAAAGTACATAAAAATAAATAAATTTGAAGCAAGCAATCTAAGCAATGCATATTTTCTTCCTTGCATACATTATTTATTTATTTTGGTTACATTTCAAAACCTTCCACAATCTCCCCCTACATGCTACACTTGGTATTAAAATCATATACCTTCAATAAACCCCACCCCCCCCTTTTTTTTGGAGTCCTGGGAATTGATCCCAGGGGTGCTTTACCCGGATATTTTATTTATTTGTTTATTTTGTTTTTGAGACAAGTTTTCACTAAGTTGCTGGGGCTAGACCCAATCTCTCAAATCCTCATATTTCAGCTTTCCAAGGCATGTGCCACCATGCCAGCCTAAAAAATATTTCTTAATTGCCAATTATGTGTGTGTGAGCACATGTGATATCAGAAAACATCCTCTGTGCTTTCTGACATGAAATCACGCCAATTCCTTTCAAAGTTAGGTAATAAATCAGGTAGTACATGGGTACTTTTTCTGACATTTTTCTAAGAAAAAATGCTTAGAAAGAAAATTATATACCATACACATGAAGTCATTCACATTCCCTTAACGGAAGTAGGACTACTATTGTGGAATTTTAACAAAATATAATGACTATAATTTGACCTATTCAGAAAAGTGTTTGCTTCCATAGGCAATTCTCATTCATCCTCCTCTGAGTTCGTATGTAGTGGTTAAATCAATCAGTTTGATGTTAGAAGGTATTTTTTATTTTAAACATAGCTTGTCGTTGTAGAGTCTATAGCCGTATTCCCTGAGGTGCCCTTATAGATTTGTGCTCTAAGTAAACATGAGATGATGAGAACCTTTTAAATGTGCACCACCTGTATAAAAAAGAGGAGCTATAATAAAGCAACTAATGATCACATCAAGCAACCAAACATGGGTCAGAATAGGGAGGAAGGAGACATGCTATTCAACTAGATAATTATCTTTTGTTTTACCCCTAATGAATTCATCAATGTAATAATTTACTGCTGCTTGTACTATTAGATTGACAACCTATAATTTATTCTTCATTCCATATAATTTCACTGTGATTCTACTAAACGCTAGCCATAGTTCTAGATAGTTGGGCTATAGAAATAGTGTTCCTGAAAACAACCTGTCAGAGAAGATGGGCAGGTAGAAACTTAATTGATAAAATGTAATATGCAGTATAATAGAAATTATTATCCTAAATAATGGTGTTGATTTTTAAATGAAGTATAAATAATGTGTTAATTTCTTTTTACAAAGCAGAGAGTTTAACCGTTTGAAAGAAATCACTAATTCTAAATTTAAGTAAATTAACCTAGTTAAGAAATACACTATTTTGGAATACTGAGACTGATGGAATTTTTCTTTAATTTTTTTTAATTAAAAATTTTATTAATGCATTTTTCATTATTGTGGAAGCAGATGCACCCTAAGAATCATACAGAGAGATTCCATATATTTATTACCCAATTTCTTTTAATGATAACATTTTGAAAGCCATAATACAATGTCCGCATCAGAGTGACAATGCAATAGTCAAACTACTGAAGAACACATCATCACCCTATATTTCCCATTGTCCTCCAAAGCCATACTTACCTTTCACGTCCTCTGTCCCTCACTACTGGCAACAACCAACATTCTTCTTTTCTATCACTATATAATTTCAAGATTGTTTTATGAACAGAATTATACAAAATGTATATATTTGGAATTGACTTATTGACTCCACATTATTTCTTCACTATCCAATTAGCTTTTTTTATCAATCATACATTCATTTTCATTGCTAACTACTATTCAGTGGTATGTATTATTCAATCATTCACCTATTGAAAGACATATGGGTTGGTTGCAGTTTTTTATTATAATGAACAAAGCCATGACAAATCTTTATGTTTTGAGGTAAAAACACATTTTTATTCCTCTGAAACATTGCACAAGAGTGCATTTTGCTGGATTGTATGGTAGTTGCATGTATATTTTATAAGAAAATTCTGATTATTTCTAGAACAGCCTTCCCATTTTATGTACCTACCAGCAATGCATGAATAATTCAGTTTCTGCACATCTTGTAGCAGTTGGGGTTTTATTTTTTTTTTAACCATTTTGATAGTAATAATAGCTCACTTTTTAAAATGTTCATTTCTCTAATAGCTATATCATTATACTTAATAGAAATATCATTTTATTGAAAATCTTTTCACATTTTAATATACCATCTGTATATCTTCCTGGGGGTGAGATATCTATTCATGATTTTGCCCATTATATCTTTGGATATTTTTAAACCATTGAGTTTTAAGAGCTCTTTATATATTCTTCATCTGAGTTTTTTGTCAGATAAAGTGGCTTGAAAATATTTTCTCTGAGTTTGTAGTTTACATTTTATATTTCAGTAAGGTGTTTCTCAGAGTAATGAAATTTGTTTATGTAGATCCATTTTTCAATATTTTCTTACCTGGATTATATTTTTGAATTCAAGTACTGTATCACTGAGCTATATCCCCAACCATACATCCAAGTTTTTGTTCTTAATAATGTAAGCCAAAAAGTTAATTTATATCAAATTTAATATCCTTCAGAGTAGGTAAATCTATTAAAATTTCAATTGTATTGGATAGCATATCTATACACTAAATAGTTTTATTGTAAGAATTGTTTCCTGCTTTCAATGGGAATGGATCTAATGTTTAATCATTAAGCATTATGCTGACCTATGATATGAGACAGATTTGTATAATATTAATAGTGTAATTATGTAACTTAAAACTGAAGAACAGATAAAGAATTTCACCAAATACCTTTGTCATATGTAAAGCTATTTTCCTCATATATGATTTCTTATACTACATTGCCTAAAACCAGGATGACTTTGTAATCCTAGAAGTAATCCTCTTTGACATGTGCTGTAATTATTTTAATACCATGCTTCAGATGATTTGCTGATATTTAGTTCATGATTGTTAATTCCATAAGTAAAATGCAACAATGTTTTAAAGTTACATTTTTTCTGTGTAATTCTTTTATAATTTCTGCTTCAGTTTTATCGTATCTTCATAAAATAATTCAAAATATTCTTATTTTAGATTTTGGAAATATTTAAGTAGGATGAATTTTTTGTTGTAGTGTTTTATTTTATTGATTTAGCTTATTAAACCCAGAATTAATTTGCTCATGAAACTATTCTTGAGATCTACTATCTTGAGATAATTACTTCAAAAATTTTAAATTTTTATTTATGATTACTGATTTATTTACATATAAACAAATATTCAATTTTGCATTTTACATTGTGAATTTAAATATCATAACACAAACTTTATGTTTTATGCATTATTTTAATTCTAAGTTTAATTTTATAATCATAGTAGGCATTATAATTTTTAAGTGGATGTTTAACATATCATACAATTGTTTATCCTTCATAGAAAATTGTCAATACATTTTCCAATACAATGAGATTTTAATTTGTCCAGTGCCTGATTTAGCTTAAATATATTTTTTCATTTTCTATAATAAATGAATTACCTTCATCACAATGCCAAAATTTAATGATTTTAATTAATTGAGTTAGTTTGATTATTAAATAGACTTCTAGGGTTAACATGTATCCTTTAAATAACCATTTTTTTCTACTGTTTTTTTTTGTAGATTGCAGAATTGGTTTTTATATTTTAACTTTAATCAGATTTTTAATATTGATTAATAAGCTAATAATTATTATATTCAAAAGTATTTTCCTCTGTAGTGTTACATGGGCAACATGGCAGATATTCTTGGTTGCTTATTAATTTCTACATATCCATTCTACCATCTAAGGAATGAAAAGTTTTAGCAGGGATACATATTTGGTATTTTGTCCATTCTACTTCCTGTCTGAGTTATTGATGTGATATCAGAAGGGCTGCTCACAGCCTCAAAGATTGCAATAGTTTATGCGGGTCATAAACCTGGGGTCCTATCTTAACTAGGTTTCTATATTCCAAATACATCTTGAATTGTACTCAGGAATTCTGCTGGGATTGGTTTCTCATCTGAGCGTTCAACTGAGGGGAGATATATCTTCAAGCTTACTCATAAGTTTCTATTTCCAAGAAGCAACCCATTCCTTAATGACTCACTCCTCAGAATAAGCAAGAGGAGATTTCCAGATAAAGCCAGTCTTTGTGTAATCTCTTCTCAGAATTGATATCACATCATCTCAGCAGCTTGATTAACCAAGAAGTAAACACCAGGAAGCCATTTTGGAAGATGAAAACTACAAGAAATGATGCCTCGGACTTAGAATGGCAAAGTATCATTCTTTAAGTTGTGAGAGAAAACAGCTAAAATTACTTTTTCATTAGGTTTTTTCATAACCACCATCTGGAAGTTTATAGAATCACAGTGCACAAATGATTAAATAGCTTTATCTTCATCTTTTTGGACATTGAAGAATGTTTTAGGGATTATTATCTTAGTCCTTTGATGGTATCACTGATCAACTGCACTAGTCCTGCTAGTCTACTTCTAGAATAACTGTCATGTGACTCCTGTTCGTATACCACAACCAATAAAAGGGGAAATAAACAATTAATAGATTGCCTAGCTTAAAATAATGCAAGTGATATGTTCACTAAATTTTATGCCTGGGGGCATGATAATTACCCTAGATATGATTCTCATTTTTTCTCTTCCCTTTTCTTCTTTTTCTCTATTACTTTCTCCATTTTAAACAATTGTTGTTTGTTTTTCAATTTTTCTTAAAGTGTATAGGAATGTCTTAAGCAGATATTTTAGTACCTTGGTTTAGTTTGCTACAGAGTCAAAATTGCTATTTAATTATTATGCAAACACTTTGAGTATATATGTGTTTCTGTATCATGAACTGCCTTTTAAAGTATTCATCTAAGATTATTAAATTTTCATGGGTGCCATGAATCCTCAAATTTTGTAAAAACTAAAATTTTATTGTCCTTTATTTTCAGGTTTTGGTATTTTCTCTTTCAAAGTATTCAAGTTCTCTTGGTGGGGCGGGGGGAAATAACACATAAGATGTATTAATTTCTTGGCTCTTATAAGATAGAGGGCCATATTTGTTAGTATCAGATGACAAAATTGATTCTCCTAGATAGTCTAGGTTTCAGTTCCGGAAAGTAAAGGTATTGGTGCATGTCCAGAAGTTTTACTGCCCTTGTAACAGTTTCTCTGCTTCTCCTGCCAGTGTATCCAGAGTTCTTAGACATCTGTTAGTATCATGTGGCTGTCTGTGTTAATTAGCTTTTCATTGTTGAGAGCAAATGTCCAAGAAAAACAACTTAGAGGTGGAAAGGTTTATTTTGGATCACACATTTAGAGATTTTAGCTCCATTGCTCCTAGATTTGTAGTGGGTCAGAAGCATGTAGGTAGAAGGGTGTGTTAGAGGAATGCTGTTTATCTCATGGTACCCAAAAAGGAGAGAGGGGGGCAGAAAAGGCCAGGGAGAAGATGTAATTTCCAAGGGCACACCTCAGAAGACTTGCTGCCTTTAACTGGGTCCTCCGTCCTACAGTTTTTAAGTCTGCTAGTAGTACATACAGGTTATGAAATTATGAAGACCACAAAGGATTAATTCACTGCTGAGATCAGAGGCCTCATGACCAAATAATTTTATAAAATCTCCACCTCTGAATGTGCTTAATATTAGCAAATCATATTCAACAACGTTGAGATGATTGTACATCACAATCAAGTTGTATTTCTTTCAGAGGTATAAGGATGGTTTAATATACACAAATCAATAAATGTATTTCACCACATAAATGCAATTAAGGACAAAAATCTCTTAGTCATATCAATAGATGTAAGGAAGTCCTTCAACAAAATTCAGCACCTATTCATGATAAAAGCACTGAAGAAAGTAGGTATAAAAGAAACAAACTACCATGTCATAAATATATACATATATACGTTTACACAAACACACACACACACACACACACACACACACACCATACACTGAGATCTGTGCCACAGCTGGCAGTGATACAGACTGAAATATAAGTCCATCTCACCAGGGTACAGGTCACTGCCTGGTGCTAAGGCAGGTCTAGAAGTCAGGGCAAGTCTTGCTCCATCCTCTATTGCCTGATGTTAGAAGGATGTTGGTGAAGGCAGTCTCCAAAATCGTAGTGAATGGTAGATTCATGACATTTGACTTAGGTCTAGGTTTTACTGTGGTTAATCTAATTGGAGTTTCAAGGCTAAGAACTGGATTTCACTCCCTTTTCCTCCTTCAAGTGGGAAAGACCCATCTCCAAACTCAAACTACTGGGACTGGGCGTGTAGTAGTAAAGTACACAACTTTTCCTTCCTGCTCTCTTCAATGCTCCTTTTCTTTTCATTATGCTAAAGGTAGGCCCTGTGGTCGGTCACTTGTTTCCCTTAGTTCCTGAAAAACTAGTTTGGTGTGTGAATAAGCTGTTCTACCTTGTGAGTCTGTGGAGAGATATTACCTGAAGGTCTTCTTCAGCCATCATCTTCCTCCACCTCCTGTATTTTATCCAAGATGCTCTTTAATGAAATTTCTCCCTGTAGGAAACATTATAGGAAAGTGATTATAAATAAGCTTAGTTTCTTGAGTCACATGGGCTGGATTGAAACTCTTGTTCGCAAATTCAACAGTTGTTGGTTTTGCTTCCTTTACACCCTGTATATTTCATTTTCTTTATATGTTGACTAAATTTGATGCATTCCAATACAATGTGTTTGATTTAATAGACAGCACATAGTTAGTGCATAATTGTCTTAGTTTTTTTCTTCTTTCAGTAAAAATTTCCATGTGCTGTACTCTCTGTACACATATGCAATAAAGTAATCATATGTTAGCTTGAAACATTGCCCAATGTCTGGCCTATGCAATTTTAAACAATAGTGCTATGGTTTGGATGTGAGGTATCCCCCAAAACCTCATGTTTGAGACAATGCAAGAAGGCTTAAAGGAGAAATGATTGGATTATGAGAGCCGTAACACAATCAGTGGATTATTCACCTGATGGGATTGAGTAAATTTGGAGGTGGGTAGTGTGTGGCTGGAGGAAGTGTGGCACTGGGGACATAACTTTGGGGTATATATTTGTATCTGGCATGTGGAGTCTCTCTCTCTCTGCTGTCTGATCATCATATGAGCTGCTTTCCTTCACCACACTTTCCATTATAATCTTCAACCTCACATCAAGCCCTGGAGGAATGGAGCCAGCCATCTATAGACTGAGCCTTCTGAAACTTTTCATCCTTTAAAATTGTTCTGGTCAAGTCTTTTAGTCACAGCAGGGAAAAATATGACTAAAACAAATAGCATACTGTGCTATCATCCATCCAACCATCAAATTTATACTAAGGTTAGTCCACTTTATTTTTCAGACTGTGTTCTTCAAGTGTAAAATATAAATTTCAAGTTTTTTATTTTGAAAGATGAATTACAATGCTTAAGAAAATAAGTAAAATAAAACATAAACTCTATGAGGAGTAAAAAATCAAAATGATGGAATGACTATAAATATGTGGAATAGGTTACTTGAAGAAAAACATAAAAGAATGAAATTAGTGCAAATAGGAGGACTTTTAGGCCAATATTGATCAAGTAACTATTATTTATGGGCTGCTTTCACATATAGTATTTTATATAAATACAGTGATAATCTTATGGATTAGCAAATATAGTTTTTCCATTATAGAAATGAGGAACGAGAAGTGACACCTACTGTGCAAATAACCAGGGAAGGATTATGATTCAAGCACAGATCTCTGTGAAACCCAAATACATGCTGGCAATTAAAGTGGAAAGTGTTGACGTGAACAAGAGAATACTAGAGTTCAAAGTTTGGGGCTCCTAGAAGGTTGAAGTTTCCTCAGAGTAGGTGGGATTTGGGGATTAAAAACATAAACTAACTTGTGTTGTAATTACTGAATATTTCTACCCGTAACATTGGAGAGTTTGTGAGCAGGAAGTCTGGAGTATTTAAGGAATTCTGAAGAGCGAAGAAAAAGTTAATGAATATTATGCATTTATATTTGAAAAGAAGAATGGAAATCTCAGAGACAAGTTACAGGAACATTCTCAGCCAAAGGAATAGCATGTCAAAATCATACAGTAGTGGAATGACAGAAAATATTCTTATTAATATAAGAATATCAGTAGTACCACAGTAGAAAAGTGTGAGAAAAGCCACTATAAATTTGGGAGAAGCCACTATAAATTTGGAAGTGGGGGGACTAGACAGTTGATAAATGAGGGAGGTCCTTGAATAAGCTTAATTCTAGAATAAACTTTCCTAAAATTTTGAAGTGATCATTGCACACTAGTATTGATTATATACTTGTAAATATATTGTTAATTTCAATAGATCATGGTGATTACAAGAGTTTTATTTTAAACAGCATTATTGGATTGGTTTTTATGTTGAATATGTAAAGAAATAATGTTTAAAGAGAGTTTGGACTGGAGGGGAGGGTCATCTGTTGGATAGTTTCAAAAGTTATACAGTGATATAAAAATTAACTGACCTGTAGTTTAGGCATTTTATTAATTTCTTCTTGTACTATTAGTAAGCTACAGATATTTCAGTACACAAATCAGAGTTCTGAATGACTGAGATTTTATTTATTTTTGTAGTAAAAGTGCACAGATCATAGAGGAAATGTCACTAATTATTTTGATTTTTTTTTTTTTTTAGTTCTCCACATGCATTCAATTTTCCTCTGAAAACCATGGCCAAGATTACCCTAGGTCTTTCCTTTAGTGTTCTTGTTATACTGAGTTTATCCCTAATCCTGAAATCATGCAAGATTAGATGTGAGTACATAGGCTTGGAAAAGTCAGAGTCAAACTATCATAAATGGTCATATAAAAGCAAGCAAAGCCAATTGGATGCTTAGAGAGGTTTCTGTGACTTCTGAGAAACAAACTTTCACTCTCTTGAGATTAGAATGAAACCTGAGAGAATATTATGTATGGTGTTACCAAAGCCACCTGTTATCATCAAGAGAGTTTGTGCAAAATGAAATTCTATCTGGAGAAAATGAAGATTGGATACAGAGAGAAAGGATTCCAGTAACATTGTTAAATATCTTGCTCCTGACTGTGCCTAAAGCCTGCTCTATTTCTGAACTTCTTAATTACGTGTTTATTTTATTTTATTTTTGGTAAGACTAGTTGGGTTTTCTGCCAATTAGAGTTATAATTTATATGAAGGGAGGCAATGCAATTGTGTTTTAGTCAATTGTTAGATAAGTGCAAAGATAATTCACTCGGAAGGCTGGGAAGCTCTATCTTTAAATAATTGAGCTCTAGGATACAAACATTTCACCTAGTGTCCATATATCTGTATACACTTCTCCTGGTCTGCCACATAATTCCCCTTCAATTACACATTTAAAAAAATCTGTGGAAAGATAGGGTGAGGGCTAGCATTCTCTTCACATTTTTAAATAAGTCTATGACCTGAAACTATGAAAGGAAAATAACATACAGAGATCATTAAAAGATAAAGTATCAGTATTTGAGTGACAAGACATTTATTTATATCTAAGGAAATACTGAAAAAATGATCTCAGAAATTATTTAACTGGTATGCTAAAAGGTATATTAATAAAAACTCTCCCATTTTTATGCTAAATTCAAAGAACTTTTAAAATATATTGATTTTTATTTTGATATAAAATATATTCTGATTTAACTGAGATGAGATCATTACAAAATCAACTGTCCCCTTTAATGGAGATAGCACTGGCACTTCTAGTTGTAGTGATACATTTACCATCAGTTTTTGACAGAGATATAAACACTTTTAAAAATAGCAACAAATTGGAGATTATATTTATAAGTTTGTTATACAGTAGTTTTTTCAGGAGAAAAATATAAGTTTTGTAAATATTTAACATATGTTTTTTATGATTATTGTGACTGTCATCATTTTACCTAAATAATTTATGCCTTAGTAATTTCTATGTATCATATATGTTAAATTTTATCTTAATATTTTGTTTTTATAGATTTCCTTTGTATACGGATTTTAGTTACTAGAAAAACCTGGTTTTGTTTAATACAAATTGCTATGAGAATGTTTTTATTGTGACTTTTTCCCTCATTTCTGTTTCACAATATTTATGTTCAGCTGTAGGAAAAAGAATTTTTAACCAAAGAATTCAGACATATATAATAATGGAGAAATACAATTTAAATTGGAAAAGCAAAAATAACTTTCTGTAACTAGTTTGAACATGGGTTCAAAACACATTGTATTACAAATTCATCCAAATTCATATAACACATCACAAGGTGATTGCTTTTTTTAAATATAGTTTTTTAGAGTTTATTTTTTAGAGAATAGAATTAAACATATAATATAGTATTTTTAATGTGATAGAAAAAGAAACTCTCCAAAGTTGATTTTATTGGGTAAATAGTATAGATTGTAGGTTTTCTATCCTCTTCCTTCATTTATAACAATTTGATATAACTAATAAATGAAAATAACCAGAAAGACTTTAGAGTATGTTGATTAAATTCTTTATTAGAATCATGGATACATTCTGGGGGTTGATGATAGGTTTTGGTGAATCATTTAAACCAAAGAGAGGAATTTTTCCTATATCATAGAAGAAAACAGACGATTCTAAGTGAACCATAAGGAGTAATTAATTCAATAGTTTTATGTAGGAAAACTTGACTTTTGGAAAATTTTGGGTTCAGTATGATTCTGCACATCAGAAATCTCCTCTCAGAGGGGCCAGGATAAGGTGTGGTGACAAATTCTTTGGATCTCATTATGATTCTAATATGGGACTTAACTTGGGAATCTACCATTCTGGCCATAGTGTAATAGGCCAAGAAAGATTACACAGTAAGTAAAGTCAATCATAAATGTGCACATCAAGAGCGATGCTATTAATTTACTGCCCATTCAGAGTATCTTTCAGGAGTTTACACTAGATAAATAGAAGTAATAAGATGACAGTTGAAACTAAAGAAACATACAGAAACTTTATGAGACCTGAGTTGTGTGCAAGGCAGTTTACTAAAGATGAAGTCGGATTATTTACGTTATTTAGGGTCAATGAAATAAGTTACATGTTAGAGCTCAGTCCATTTTCCTCAATTGTATCCAACTTCCATATGCACAATCATAAGGTTCCATGATATCTATCCTTCCACTTATGAAATAGGCACTGCGTCACCAATTACATAGCTATTTTAATTGTCTTCAGCCCATGACATTCAATAAACACAAAGAATGTGCATTGCAACCTTTTATGATTTTGGAATATTGACAACGGAGAATTCCAGAAAGCTATGGTCTCCTTGAGAGAATGCACACTGTATCCTAGTTCAATATTTTATAACATAGTAGGTGCTCAATACATATTTGTAAAATCAATGTAGAAAATAATTGTGTGTAGGATAATAAAGTTTAAAAAAGGAAGGTAAAGAAACAGACACTTTGTCATAGTAAACAGAATCTAACATCAAGTCATCTTTGAATAACAAACATAAATGGATATATTTAAAAATCAACATTTGTAGATCTGTGGTTTCATTGAATAATGAAAGAACATTTAATGTTGAATTGGAAATATGGTTTAAAGACTCTGTAAGAATTGTATGTTGAATATCCCAGAATAAAAGAAAGGAATATCAAAATTAATATACCCCTATTTCATTATTTTTTTTGTACTAGGGGCACTTAGCAACTGAGCCAAATCTCAGCCTCCCTTTTTCTTTAGAAAAAAAATTGATTTTTTTAGACAGGGTCTTGCTAACTTGCTGGGGCCTTACCGAGTTGCTGAGGCTGGCTTTGAACTTGCAATCCTCCAGCCTCACACTCCTAAACCTCTGGGATTACAGGAATGCACCACCATGCTTAGCTTCCATTGATAGATTTTTAAAGTTGCTTTCTTGTTGCTTAAGAGTAATGAAGTGGGCTGGGGCTATGGCTCAGTGATAGAGCATTTGCCTCACACTTGTGAGGCACTGCGTTTTATCCTCAGTACCACATACAAATAAATAAATAAATAAATATATTAAAAATATATATTAAAAAAAAGAGTAGATGGAGTTAGATTTATTTATAATCCTGTATTTCTTTGTGAGTACCTTACTGATAAGTACTCTTGTAGACAGAAACTTTGTGGACCCTAACATTTATATGCTAACAATAATCCCCAATAGGACGGTCCTTGTAGATGAGGCCTTTGGTATGTAAATAGATCATGCTAGTAGAGCTATTAGAATAGGTATAACATATTTATAAGAAGAGACTCACTCTATCTTTTTTTATAATCATATTGACATGAAATTATAAAATATAGAAACTGGTAGGAAAGTTAGGAAATATGAACATTTTATTTAAGAAAAAAGCACCAATATTATTCCAGATGTTCTTAATATAACATAAGCACATGTAAAAAGAAGATATTTATTCATAAACTCTGAGTATTATTTTAAAATGTAAATCTATTTTTTGCCATCAAGTCTGGATGTGTGTACCATGCTTTTGAAAGCTATTTATTTTTCATGATTATTTTTGGTAATATTAGACAGCCTTACAACCACCCCCAGCACTTATATTTTAAACTACCAATAATGTTGATAGAATTTGCTCTTGTGAGTGGGCTCAGAATTTATCTTAAGCCAAAAGATGATATTCCTAGAACCTTAATTATTATTATTTTTCTTTCTCTTTGAGACTTCAGGCATAAAAATCTGTTTTAGAATTAATTCCACTTTATTTATTTGGTTTATAATTGTTATATGTATGCAAATTGCTTGCTGTTAAAATCCATTATTCTATTTCCTTTAATTTGTGAAACTAAATTAAATGTTCTTCCTTATTGAATGCATAGATCTTAGACTTGGATGATGCAAATGACCTCTAAAGTTTGTAAGTGAATTGCATGGCTTCAAGCAAATACCATGTCCTCACGTTGCTTTGTCAATTTAATTCTTGAAAATAATTGTTATGCATATATATTTAAACATTGTGAAGTCATTGTTCATTCTTTTTCATAAATATAAGTGTAATAAATTAGAAATATAACTGGCATTTGATCCATATTGTGCCACGTATTACACAACTTCTATGTTTGATGTCTCAGGTATTAAGATCAGTCTTTCTGAATCTAATTGTCTGATTCTGAAAAAAAAAAGATAAAAATTTGGAAAAGAAGAAGAATTTTAGATAGTGTTGATATGTTGAGAAATACATAATATATTTTACTTTGATTTAAATTACATATGTAATACAATTCTAGTTTATGATAACAGTTGGAGAACAGTTGTTTTCTGTCCTCCCGTCCTACCCCACCTCTCAAGGCCTTATTAATATAATTATAAATTGTAGGGAGATCCAACATGGCGGCCGGGGAGGAAGCAGCACTTTCAGTACCTCCACATTAATGGGATCAGAAAGACCCATTAAAACAGCTACATTCTACCTACTGAGGAACTTCTAGCAAAATTCTGCTGAAAGGAGACCTGCCGGGAATTAGTAAGTTTATTAGAGGTGACAGTTTGTCCCAGACAAGTGAATCTTGGCTGGCCACACGGGCGCAGAGGTCCAATCCCGCGGCCACTGCCCGCCCGGCTCTGCAAGTGGCCCCCGGCGGCCCAGCTCGGTGAGAAGGGTCCCCGCCCGGCCCGGCAGATGGCCCCCGCCATCCCGGCTCTCCTGGAGGCCCTGCTCGCTCTACGAACGGCCACCCCGCCCGCCCGGCTCTTAGCCACGCGGCCGCCGCCTACCCTGCTCTACAAGCTGCCCCCGGTGGCCCGGCGCAGCGAGAAGGGTCCCCGCCTGGCCCAGCAGACTGCCCTCGCCCTCCTGGCTCTGCGAATGGCCCCACCCACCCAGCAAACGGCTCCCCCCGCCCAGACGATGTGAATGGAATCTAACCAAGCCTTTATGAAATAGCGAACTGGGACCTAAAACCAGAGATTGTGTCAGACCAGAGACAAGCCAGTTCCACCCCTCCCTTCGGACACTCCAGCAAGGAGCCAGGGGCCCGCCATAGCAGAGAGGGGAAGTCACCAAAGTTCGGCCAAAGAGATTCCTTCCCAGCGGAATCTACTTTAGCAGGTGTGCGACTCCCACCCACATCAGATACAAACAACCGGGAAACTTCAGAATCTCTCAGTGGGCGTGACCGTAAGGGCCAAAGGACTCTCGACCCCCAACTCCCCCTACTGCCAGTGACATGGGCGTGACTGTAGGGGCGGAGGGAAGCAGAGAAGACTCCCCACCCCCAACATCCCCAACCGCCAACTGAGAGGGCGTGATGGTAGGGGTGGAGGGAAACAGAGGACACTCCAGAACCCTAACTCCTCCTACCGCCAGCAGAGTGGTCGTGATTGTAGGGGCTGAGGGAAGCAGAGGGGATCCTCGATCCCCAACTCCCATTACCACCAGCAGCCACACCAATGGTCTTAGCCGCCAGATTCCGAAGGTGTGCCCACCAAAGGGGTCCGGAAAAATTAAACTATTGACTCCCAGACCACAGCTCCTCAGCACTGGGGCTTAGATGAATGACAGAGAGAGTGCTCGGTCGTTAGGGAAATAGAGCATTCGGTGGGGCTGAAAGTGTAACCAAATCCTTGGGGAACCGCCTCCAGTGAGCAGGAAATGGCTGGCTGGCAGGAGGAAGGGGAGGAGGGGCCATAGAAGTGAAACGGCTCTGGACCAACAGGATTGAGAGACTCCCAGGAGCCGCCTTACAGGGATTGCTGTTGACACATTGAGGGCAAAACTCAGCCCGGAGGGCACAGCTTTGCCTTCGGGAAGAGAAGAAAATGGACCTCTAAGACCTAATTTTATTTCTTATTTTATTTTATTTTTTCTCTCCCTTTTTCCCTCTTTCTCTCCCCTTCCAAGTTTTATTGTTCTTTCCATTCTCCTCTATGCTATATATCTCCCTCTCCTTCTTTCTTTTCAAGAGCACCTTCCTTCCCCTTCCCCCCAACTTTCATCCCAAGCATTACATCCTCCATTTCGTGTAACTGTCTAAATGCAAATAGGTGAATGTTTCCAGGCTGTCTATAGTGCTCCTAAATACCTAGCTACTACCAACACCCTGATCCAATCGACGGTTAGTATCCCCCTTCAGTAGAGCAATCTTCTAAAGTAGCCAAGACATACTAACCCTTATACCTTCATAGCACCTAACCTAAAGTCCTAAGAACAAAAAACAAATCACTATATGCATACAAAATCCGGAAGCCCTTTATAAATTGAATGAATCAGCTCTAAAGTACAATAAAGCCCAACATCTATAGGCATAATCTCCCTCCACAAAGGAGAGACAACAGAGATAAACAAAGCCAAAACAAATGTATAGGAGAAAGCAGTTACAAAGCAGTCAAACAGAGCTGGAAAGTAATGTGAACAACATGAAAAAACAAGGGAAAAAAGGATTACAGATAATGCAGGACAACTTAAATCTACAGGAGGACCTAGAAGCATCAGAAACATGGACAGGGAAAGAAATCAAGGCATACCTAACTCAGATGGAACGGAATTTTAGAGAAGACATGAGACAGCAAGTCCAAGAATTGAAAGTATATTCTGAAAATGAACTAAACAAACAAATTCAAACTGCAAAGAACGAGCTTTACCAGGAGATAGAGATCTTAAAAAAAAACAAATAGTAATTTTAGAAATGCAAGAAACCATAAACCAGATTAAAAACGCTAACGAGAATATTACAAATAGACTAGATCAAGTAGAAGTCAGAACATCAGATAATGAAGACAAAATTTATCAAGTTGAAAAGAATATAGTCAACACTGAAAAGATGCTTAAATCTCATGAGCAATCTATCCAAGAGATATCGGGTCTCATCAAAAAACCAAATTTGAGAGTCATTAGGATAGAAGAAGGCACAGAGGTTCAAACCAAAGGAATGGACAACCTATTAAATGAAATAATCCTAGAGAACTTCCCAGAGATGAAAGATGGAATGGATTGCCAAATCCTGGAAGCCTACAGGACCCCAAACATCAAAAACTGTAATAGACCAACTCCAACACATGTAATTATGAAGATAGCCAACATACAGAACAAGGAGAGAATATTAAAAGCTACGAGGGAAAGGAGGCAGATTACATTCAGGGGTAAACCAATTAGGTTAACGGCTGATTTTTCATCACAGACTTTGAAAGCGAGAAGATCCTGGAATAATGTATTTCAAACGCTGAAAAATAATGGATTCCAACCAAGAATACTGTATCCAGCAAAATTAAGCTTCAGATTTGACAATGAAATTAAAATCTTTCACAATAAACAAAAGCTAAAAGAATTTGCAGCCAGAAAACCAGCACTCCAAAGCATTTTGGGCAAAATTCTACAAGAAGAGGAATGGAAAAATTATGCCCAAAACCAACAGTGGGAGGTATCTCAGTAAAGCGGGAGGAAAACAACCAAAAAGGAAAAACTAGCCAAACTAAAATAAATAAATAAATAAACATGACTGGAAGTACAAATCATATTTCAATTGTAACCTTAAATGTTAATGGACTAAACTCACCAATCAAGAGACACAGGCTAGTAACCTGGATCAAAAAAACAAATCCAACAATATGCTGCCTTCAGGAGACTCATATGATAGGAAAAGACATACACAGGCTGAAGGTGAAAGGTTGGGAAAAATCATACCACTCATATGGCCCTCGGAAGCAAGCAGGAGTGACCATACTCATATCGAATAAAATCAACTTCAAACCTAAGTTAATCAAAAGGGATAAAGAAGTACACTATATCCTGTTAAAAGGAACTATCCACCAACAAGACATAACAATTATCAATTTATATGCACCAAATAATGGTGCAGCAATGTTCATAAAACAAACTCTCCTCAAGTTCAAGAGTCAAATTGACCACAACACAATAATTATGGGTGACTTCAACACACCGCTCTCGCCATTAGACAGATCCTCCAGACAAAAGCTGAATAAAGAAACTATAGAACTCAATGACACAATCAATAACCTAGGCTTAACCAACATATATAGAATATATCAACCATCATCAAGTGGATACACATTCTTCTCAGCAGCACATGGATCTTACTCAAAGATAGATCATATATTGTGCCATAGGGCAACTCTTAGTAAATATAAAGGAGTGGAGATAATACCATGCACCATATCTGATCATAATGGGATGAAACTGGAAATCAATGATAAAAGAAGGAAGGAAAAATCCTGCATCACATGGAAAATAAACAATATGTTACTGAATGATCAATGGGTTACAGAAGACATAAAGGAGGAAATCAAAAAATTCTTAGAGATAAACGACAATTCAGACACAACACACCGGAATCTATGGGACACAATGAAAGCAGTTGTAAGAGGGAAACTCATTTCCTGGAGTTCATTCCTCAAAAAAAGAAAAAAAAAACAACAAATAAACGAACTCACACTACATCTCAAAACCCTAGAAAAGGAAGAGCAAAACAACAGCAAATATAGCAGAAGACAAGAAATAATTAAAATCAGAGCGGAAATCAACAAAATTGAAACAAAAAAAAATTGAAAAAATTGATAAAACTAAAAGTTGGTTCTTTGAAAAAATAAATAAGATCGACAGACCCTTAGCCATGCTAATGAAGAGAAGAAGAGAGAAAACTCAAATTACTAACATACGGGATGAAAAAGGCAATATCACAACAGACACTACAGAAATACAGAAGATAATTACAAAGTATTTTGAAACCCTATATTCTAATAACATAGAAGACAGTGAAGACATCGATAAATTTCTTAAGTCATATGAGCTGCCCAGATTGAGTCAGGAAGACACACACAATTTAAACACACCAATAACAAAGGAAGAAATAGAAGAAGCCATCAAAAGACTACCAACCAAGAAAAGCCCTGGACCAGATGGGTATACAGCGGAGTTTTACAAAACCTTCAAAGAAGAATTAATACCAATACTTTTCAAGCTATTTCAAGAAATAGAAAAAGAAGGAGCTCTTCCAAATTCATTCTATGAGGCCAACATCACCCTGATCCCAAAACCAGACAAAGACACTTCAAAGAAAGAAAACTACAGACCAATATCTCTAATGAACATAGATGCAAAAATTCTCAATAAAATCCTGGTGAATCGAATACAAAAGCATATCAAAAAATTGTGCACCATGATCAAGTAGGATTCATCCCTGGGATGCAAGGTTGGTTCAATATATGGAAATCAATAAATATTATTCACCACATCAATAGACTTAAAGATAAGAACCATATGATCGTCTCGATAGATGCAGAAAAAGCATTCGACAAAGTACAGCATCCTTTTATGTTCAAACCTCTAGAAAAACTGGGGATAACAGGAACTTACCTCAACATTGTAAAAGCTATATATGCTATGCCTCAGGCTAGCATCATTCTAAATGGAGAAAAACTGAAGGCATTCCCGCTAAAATCTGGAACAAGAGAGGGATGCCCTCTCTCACCACTTCTATTTAATTTAGTCCTTGAAATAATAGCCAGAGCAATTAGACAGACAAAATAAATTAAAGGCATAAAAATAGGAAAAGAAGAACTTAAAATATCACTATTTGCAGGCGATATGATCCTATACCTAGAAGACCCAAAAGGGTCTACAAAGAAACTACTAGAACTAATAAATGAATTCAGCAAAGTGGCAGGATATAAAAACAACACGCATAAATCAAAGGCATTCCTGTATATCAGCAACAAAACTTCTGAAATGGAAATGAGGAAAACCACCCCATTCACAATATCCTCAAAAAAAAAAAAATAAAATACTTGGGAATCAACCTAACAAAAGAGGTGAAAGATTTATATAATGAAAACTACAGAACCCTAAAGAGAGAGATAGAAGAAGATCTTAGAAGATGGAAAAATGTACCCTGTTCATGGATAGGCAGAACCAGTATCATCAAAATGGCGATATTACCCAAAGTTCTCTACAGGTTCAACGCAATGCCAATCAAAATCCCAACGGCATTTCTGGTAGAAATAGATAAAGCTATCATGGAATTCATATGGAAAAACAAAAGACCCAGAATACCAAAAGCAATTCTAATCAGGAAGTGTGAATCGAGAGGTATAGCGATACCAGATTTCAAACTGTACTACAGAGCAATAGTAACAAAACCAGCATGGTACTGGTACCAAAACAAGCAGGTGGACCAATGGTACAGAATAGAGGACACAGAGACCAATCCACAAAATTACAACTTTCTTATATTTGATAAAGGAGCTAAAAGCATGTAATGGAGAAAGGATAGCAACTTCAACAAATGGTGCTGGGAAAACTGGAAATCCATATGCAACAAAATGAAGCTGAACCCCTTTCTCTCGCCATGCACAAAAGTTAATTCAAAATGGATCAAGGAGCTTGATATCAAATCAGAGACTCTGCGTCTGATAGAAGAAAACGTTGGCTCTGATCTACATATTGTGGGGTCGGGCTCCAAATTCCTTAATAGGACGCCCATAGCCCAAGAGTTAAATACAAGAATAAACAAATGGGACTTACTTAAACTAAAAAGTTTTTTCTCAGCAAGAGAAACAATAAGAGAGGTAAATAGGGAACCTACATCCTGGGAACAAATTTTTACTCCTCACACTTCAGATAGAGCCCTAATATCCAGAATATACAAAGAACTCAAAAAATTAAACAATAAGATAACAAACAACCCTATCAACAAATGGGCCAAGGACCTGAACAGACACTTCTCAGAGGAGGACATACAATCAATCAATAAGTACATGAAAAAATGCTCACCATCTCTAGCAATCAGAGAAATACAAATCAAAACCACCCTAAGATACCATCTCACTCCAGTAAGATTGGCAGCCCTTATGAAGTCAAGCAACAATAAGTGGTGGTGAGGATGTGGGGAAAAGGGTACACTTGTACATTGCTGGTGGGACTGCAAATTGGTGCAGCCAATATGGAAAGCAGTATGGAGATTCCTAGGAAAGCTGGGAATGGAACCACCATTTGACCCAGCTATCGCCCTTCTCTGTCTATTCCCTGAGGACCTTAAAAGAGCATACTATAGGGATACTGCCACATCAATGATCATAGCAGCACAATTCACAATAGCTAGACTTTGGAATCAACCTAGATGCCCTTCAATAGATGAATGGATTAAAAAACTGTGGCATTTATACACAATGGAGTATTACGCAACACTAAAAAACGACAAAATCATGGATTTTGCAGGGAAATGGATGGCATTAGAGCAGATTATGCTAAGTGAAGCTAGCAAATCCTTAAAAAACAAATGCCAAATGTCTTCTTTGATATAAAGAGAGCAACTAAGATCAGAACAGGGAAGAAGAGCATGAGGAAAAGATTAACATTAAACAGAGAGGAGTGGGGGGAGAGAAAGGGAGAGAGAAGGGAAACTGTATGGAAATGGAAGCTGACCCTCATTGTTACACAAAATTACATATAAGAGTTTGTGAGGGGAAAGGGAAAAAAAAAACAAGGGAGAGAATTAAACAACAGCAGATGGGGTAGAGAGGGAAGAGGAGGGGGGATAGTAGGGGATAGGAAAGGTAGCAGAATACAACAGTCATTAATATGGTATTATGTAAAAATGTGGATGTGTAACCGATGTGATTCTGCAACTTGTATTTGGGGTAAAAAATGGGAGTTCATAACCCACTTGAATCAAATGTATGGAAGATGATATGTCATGAGCTTTGTAATGTTTTGAACAACCAATAAAAAAAATTATAAATTGTATTTAAATGAGACAACTATTCTTGAAAAAAAAAACCAGAAAGGATGTGATCATCAGATCAAATCTTTGGATGATTTTCTTTTTAATACAAAGTTAACAAAATTAAATGAATTGGGCCCCAAGAACACCAACAAAGCATCAGCCAAAAGACTACTTGGGTTTTCCCAGGAAGCTCTGAAGAACTGGCTTATAGCAAGTGAATATGCAGAGGAAGGAGTCATCAGAACATCCTCAGTGTCATTCATCTAACACTGTAAGGTGCACCTGCTAACTGTACATTCTTACTGCATTTAGTTTTTGTTGGCAACATATTTCTGTTCCCATTCTAAAGCATTAAACTACTTACTCTAAAAGAAGTATATCTTCAAGCTGTTTGCACTCTCAATGGAATCTGATAGACAATCTGAGCACATTTGGAGGTTCTCCTGAAAAGGCAGCATTACTTAAGATGGAACTATATTAAACAACTCAAGTCCTAAATTGAAGCTCTCTGTATCTTGGGCATTACAAGGGTGACCAGACAGTTCACCAATTCCTGTCTTCATCCTCCACAGTAAACACTGACAGTACCATCATTATTAGAAAATGGGTCTACTGACTAGGGACAAAAAGATGAACTAGCTTTACTTACTAATCAACTTAGTCTATCATTAAAAACTATTGTGTAAATGATAAGCAATTATTAGTAGAAAAATATCTAGTTGAGCTAACAGAAGTCTTCATGCAGGAGATATGACTAATTCAATAAAGAAGAGAACATTTAAAACTCTATTATTTTTATTTAAGGAGCTATTTTAATCCAAAGTGAGAAAGTTCTGAAAAGCAAATGGTACAGAATGTTATTAGAAATACAAAAAAAATTGCTAAATATAATTATATACAGGGGTCAAGAATATAGTCACCTGAAAGCCTAGAGAATAAAATCAAAGTCAAAGGAATTCTGAGTAAAGACTAAAAAAAATTGTGTGTGTGTGTGTGTGTGTGTGTGTTTAAAAGTTCCAACATCCTAATCATATTAATTTCAGGGTAGAAAAATCAATAAGAAAGAGAGAAATAATAATTACTTTTAAATATGTAGTGGTGAAATTCTTGACATATTATGATACAAGAAATACTTTCAGAGAATGTTAACATAAAAAAAGGTTTCTTATTCAAAGCAACTTCTCAAAGGCAATACTACTAGAAGTTATGAAACTAGATATTATATTAATATCTCATTGGTTAAGTGTGGAAGTAAATAAATGTTTAGACAATTGTGTAATCAGGTCATTTATGAATGCCCCATTTCTACCTCTTGAAATATGACACAAGCCTATTTGATAAAGAACAGAATTTAAAAAGCTAGGAAGTGGAAGACTTGAAGTGTTGAAAATTGGATTGATTAAAAAGCTACAAAAAAACTAAGAGGAAACTAGTGCTCAGCAAGTTAGCTTTGATATCAGTTTTATGGCCCCATCCCCACCAGTATGGCCTGAGTATCTGGATACTGAAATCTGTGAGTGTCAAAGTCCCTTATACCCCATAAAAGGTCATCAGAGTATTTTCAT
Source organism: Marmota monax (assembly GCF_021218885.2). Taxonomy (NCBI): domain Eukaryota; kingdom Metazoa; phylum Chordata; class Mammalia; order Rodentia; family Sciuridae; genus Marmota; species Marmota monax. The sequence goes on from NW_026692781.1 coordinate 25,431,289, forward strand.
ATAACTGACATGAAAGCATCTCTAGTGTGATATAAATACAAAAAAAAATAGTTGTTATGTTTGATTTTTAGGAGATGACTTAGAAGACATTTTACATTAAATATAATTACATTACATATGATTTAAGGTTATGAATATTATTAATTATGATATCAATAATAAGTATTTGAAAGGACTGGTTCAATGATTTATGTCTTCTGTTTACCAAATATGTTTGATACTGATTTATTGAATATCTAACTCAGATTAGGCACCATACCATGTGCTAAGTGGTGACCATATAATTCCCTAAATTTATAATAATAGCATGGTGAATAGGAATGTGAACATTAACATCAAACTACTTTAATGTTTCTTTCTACTCCAATAATTACTCATTGTATGATCCCAGAGCTCATGAATCTCTTTGTTTCTCAGTTTCTTTCACTAGAACAGATTAATGGTGGCAACTTCATCCTTAGGGCTGTTGGATTACATTAGTTAATGTACATAAAGCATTTAGAAGAGTTCTTGTCTCATGGAAATTGCTATATAAGGCAAACTAGTATCTATATCATTAAAATCTAATGGTAAGAGCATACAATTCTACGAATCTATACAATAGAATGCAATGAACCTATTACTTTGATATATGATTTGTCTAATGGGAACATATGTCTTTATTTTTAAAATCTCATTTCTAAGAAAGAAATAATAGCTGCTCTTTTAAAACTGAAACACTTAGGTGAAGAAGAATGCTGTAGAACTATACTTATCCTGAAGGCCCAGAAGCCTTGACTCCAGGCACCAAGCATACTCTACGCAATGCAATCATTTGTATGAACCATCTGCAATCTGGCATCTGCATTCCAGATTTATGACTTAGTGCCTTAGATGCTTTTTAAAGAGCTCTAAACCTTAAGTTTTTTTTTTTTCTAGTAAAGACTTTTTAATTTTAGGGTGTTATTTTTTGAAATTTAATTTTATATTGCTCTTTTAGATTTTTTCTTATATTTTTTAATGACATTATTATTTTTTAAGAGAGAGTGTGTGTATGAGAGAGAAAGAGAATTTTTAATATTAATTTTTTTTAGTTTTTCGGAGGACACGACATCTTTGTTTTGTGTGGGTTGCTGAGGATCGAACCCAGGCCGTATGGATGCCAGGCGAGTGTGCTATCTCTTGAGCCACATCCCCAACCCCGGCATGATTATTTTTTAAGATTGACTTTTGTATAGTCTCACAAACTTTAAGGTTCATAGTGAATGTTTTCTAATTTATATTTTGAGAACTCAATAGAGTGGGTCTTCTTATGGTGATTTTTGTTTTAACTTGAGTCCTGGAAATAGATGCTTTTTTTTTTTTCAAATTCCTGTTTTTTGTTGTTTTTTTTTTTTTTTTAATTTCCATATTTAAGGTTAGCTTGAACCAGATGAGATCTTCATGAAATCATGGCATTCGGATTTCAGGATTCTGTTTGCAGTTAAAGTGTGTGGAGAAAAAGCATACTAAAAAGGGATTTAGAAATCTAAAGAATAGCCAAGTTCATGGTTTTAAGTAGAAAATCAAATGTAAATTATTAAATGAGAATAAAACCCAAATAATAAACATTATGGCCAGCAAATGTAAATGAGAAACTACATAAAAGTGGATGCAAGAAACATTCCAAAGAATAGAATTCAAGTCTAAAACAGTGAGTCTGCATGTAGGACTAATGATGCCCATTTTATTCAAGTACTTTCTTAGCTTTCTCTTTGAATCCCTTGGTTTCAATCTCTTTCTGTCCAGGTCTTCTCAGTCCTGCCACATTAACATTCATTAAAAATTACTTTCATTAAAGAAAATTGTGTTATCTCAACATGAATCCCCTAGTACTTTACTCCTTAGTTTGCTTATACTCAATATATGCAATTCATTCAGTTATTTGTCAATATCATTTCATTTTATTTAAAACAGAAGTCTAGTAACTTTCTTGTCTCCTTCATTGTGTTATTTATTTATTAACATTTGACTTGTAATTTTTTTATTTGTTCTTTGTATGTATACATGACATTAGAATATATTAGGATATATTACACATGCATCGAATATAACTCATTCTAATTAGAATCCCATTCTCATGGTTATACATGATGTGGAGTTTCACTGTGGTGAATTCCTATGTGAACGTAGGAAAGTTGTGTCTGATTCATTCTACTATCTTTCCTTTTCCCATTTCTCCTCCCTTCCCTTCATTTCCCTTTGTCTAATCCAATGAACATTTACTTTTGCACATAGCCTTTGCTAAAATTCCCTCCATTAGGCTTGTCATGTCACCTTCTACATCTCTCTCTTAGCTCTTTAGCATTCTATGAAAATCTCTCCACATCCTCTGAACTGTATTTCATAATCATTCTCTACTTGATTTGTGTATAAGATTATATTTCCCAACTAATTTGTTCCTTCACTGACACCAAGTACTTTTCTCTCATGAATTTCCTGATAATTTTTCATCTCAGAGTAAATAGTATATACTTGTGAGTTAGCAATTAATTCTTTGAGGATATGGTGTCAGTTTTAAGCTACAGATCTGTTTAGAAAATATTCTTGCTCTTTATTCTGTAGGAAATGAGATGCCACTGAAGCTTTTAATTTTCCAACAGATAATGGCCAGAGAGATGTTGTGCATATAGAAAATATACTTTAATATAAGTTGTAGTCATGAGCATTGTCTGGGTTGAATTTGGAAATGATAAAGTGATAGTACAAAGAACACCTGACTGGAGTTGGAGTCTTCTTGGAAGTCAAATAAGATTAGTTCTGCCACAACCCTTCATAACTAGGATCTAAAGATGGCCTCAGTATACCTAAAATTCACATAAAATGGAAAATAATATCTCTGTCCTCTGGAAGTGCATAAATATAATCTAATTTCATTTTTTTGGTTTTGTTTTGTTTGTACTATTTCATGGTCTTTGTTTCTATGACTAAGCAAAACTTTTTAAATAGTTAATACTTTCTTTCATCCTTTATAATGGCTACCACTTTACCATATGATTGACCAGTAAGAGTCATGGTGGACATTTTTTTCTTTTCACTATGATGGGAATATCTCTCATAGTTATCCTTAATATAAGACTTCTTTTTGTATAATCTTTTATATACCTACTCATAGTATTTATATACCAAAACCGTCTTTGAACTGAAGAATCACTGTAGAAAAAGATGAGAGTTGGGATTCTCTAATATAGAGAAAAGAATTTAAATTTAATTTAATAGAATAGAATGAATTAATAGAATTTAATACCAGAATCAGGAGATTAAGTGAGAGTTTACATCTATGTTTTGGTCCTCATCTTCTTCTGCTTTGGGCATATAAACCCCATGTTGGTAGCAAGACTTATACTTTTCATGTAAGAGAGCAGAAAATTTTCTCAGAGGAATATGAATAGCACAAGAATAAATACCTAAAATTATTTGGCATTTCCCCAATAACAGCCAGGTCACCCATGGGAAATCCCCATATTCAACATAATTTCCCCGTGGGGTCAGATATTTCAAATATACTTTTCAATGTCTCTTTCTTCAGTATAAATATACAATAATGGATTAAACTATTCCTGGGGAAATTTTCTAGTACAAAAAATACCGAAACTAATAAACAAGAAAGACAACTTGGAAGTATCAGAAAATTTAGATATACTCAAATAATTGATGTGATATATTTTGAGAGAATTTGCAGCATTCTTGAATAAGAATGATGGTATTTTTAAAAAATTCAAAAATATACTGGAGCTCTAAAAAACAGAATTCAAGTGTTAGCAATAAAAAACTTTAAAAAATCAAGAATAAATTAAGGAAATCCCTCAGAGGAAAGAATATGAGAAATAGTAAGTAAAAGATATTGTATTTAGTTCTGTATTAATGACCAAATAATTGGAGTTTCAGAAAAGGACAAATTATTATTGACAAATTAAGAGAATTCCCTAGGTATATATTTGTCTACAAATTGAAAGATTCCTTTGAGCTACTAGCAGAACAAATGAATTAATGAGAACCTGGACAAAGCATATTGCCATGAAATTTCAGAACTCTGAGAGAAAGAAAGATCTAGCAAACTTCCACGGAATTCAATAAAAACACTTTAGATACAAACAGTTAATAATCAACTGCTCTAACCATCAGCACAAATTGGAAGAGTGCTTTGAAGTTATGGAAGGAAAGTATTACAATACATATATCCCATATCTATTGATTAAACAGACACGTGATATGATAATATTTTCAGTTATGCAAGGTATCAAACTTATCTTTTACACCTCTTTGCACTAGTAATTAGTAGAGGTACCACCCAAACAAAGGAATCAAATAAGAGAGAAACAAGCATGGAAAGCAGAAAACAAAGGACCCAGAAAAAAGGGGAAGGGAGATCTCAGGATGGTAGAGAGGAGAGACCACAGCTTGGCCATTATACAGTAGATGGTGGGGAGTGGGCAAAGGACACTGATGATGAAGACTCACAGATGGAGAAATGTCTGTTAGAAGATGCAATTGTTAGAATATCTGACGTGATAAGAGTAATGACAAGATATTTAGCAATTGAGCAAGAACAAATTTGATGGATTGAAAGATTTTAAATATATATATATATATATATATATATATATATATATATATATAATATTTGTTGATGGACCTTTATTTTATTTATTTGTTTATATGTGGTACTGAGTATTGAACCCAGTACCTCACACATGCTAAGCAAGTGCTCTACCATTGAGCCACAACCCCAGCCCAAGTTTTGTGACTATGTTTGCTGGGGGAAGAGATGGAGAGTTATACCTTAATTCTTATGTAGGAAATTCCGAAGACAATGAAAAACAACATTCAGAGATAGAGAGAAAAATTCCAACTGAAAATTTTTACAAAACTTAAATTATTTTTGTTTTTAGGAAATAACTATAAAAAGCAAAAGAAACACATTTTTTCATAGCAAACTTTCTAAAAACATCTATTTGACTGTAAGCAGTTTTTATTGATTAAAAATGTGTAGAACACAAAATGCAGAGATGTTTTATATAAGTATCACTGAAATGTCAAATGGTAACTTGGTATGTGTGGATTCAATGAGAGATACATGAAAATTAGAAAGAGGGGGTCTTTTTCTGAGCAGAGATTATATTTAATTTCAGATAAAGCACAATTTTGGTATTCCAGCAAATATATTTTCCAAAATTTTAAGATAGCCGGAAAAATGGTAGCCATAATGGTATATAATGCTAAAATATACTAAATGTCAACCAGGGCACTGTGCCAATTATTCATATATATTTTTCATATGTATTTTATATGTATTTTTCATTGTATCAGTTTTTCATATGTATTTCATTCAATATTTATGACAAGTTTTCAATGTATGTCTAATCACTGTATGCATTTTTATAGATATGAATATGTAGAAACTGAAAGAATAGGAAAATACTCAAGATTACAAGTTTCTCTGTAGTAGGTGCATGACTTAGGACATTCTCTGCCTAATTCTTAAATCAAGTTCTAAATCTCTAAAACATAAAATAGAGCAAAACAGTGATGTGGGAAAAATACTTGGGATAGAATGCACATTCTAATATTCTAGTATATTGAATCAAGGCTCATGTTTGATCTGTTTTTATGTGTAAGACAAGATTCCTCAAAAGTCAGAACTATTTTGGAATAATAGTTACACTTACTCCTTTCCATTTATAATACTATAATGCTAAAACCACTTAGTTGGTTTAGTAAGAGTCATCAAGGCAATTTCTAGACTTTCCTGCAGCTTAGCCTTCACATTGGTCTAGATTTTATAATACATAAAATAATTTAAAGTTACTGATTTAATTTCCAGGTTCTTATTTTCTTTTATGTGATCTTAAACTATGCATGTTAGATTAAGTAAGAAGTTTATCTAAAGTGAATGACACGTGTCTCACTTTAATATTTAATATATGCACAATGTGTATTCATGTAGGTAGACTTATAAAATTAAAAAAGTCCACATTCATGTGTTTATTTTTTTCAATATCAGTAAAGGCTTACATGTTGATCAAAATTCGTAGGAATACTGCATTTTTGTTTCACTAAATACAATATATGTTTATCTCTTGAATATTGCCAGAATTTGAATTTTTAAAATGTTTGCTCCATCTTTATTTTTTATTCATTTTTCAGAATTCTAGTTTATAGGAAAATATAGCTTCCCAAATGTAAAGTTCTTAGTGAACTGCACTGATTCCTTATAGCTGCAGTCTCCCTACCCCAACTCCTCAGGAGTAAAGGATTTATTCTTTTATTAAGATGTTATACAAAAACCACATCTGAAGCATGAATATTTCCCTGCTTAGTATTTTATATATTCCTTTTTAAAGGACTTATCAAATGAAAATTGAATAAGACTAGATTATTCTCTCTCTAAAGAGCATTAGTAAGTGAAACATGTTCCTCATTCAAATTTTAACTCTCCTCAATTCTGAGGTCTCTGAGAACAATTAGTCTTATAGTTCATACTCTTAAAAATATACTTGTATCCTTTATAATATCCACAGTCTACTGTACTCATTTTTTCTCATGAGGATATCATATTTGAATCATACATTAGTGATTATTAATATGTAAGTATCTTTAATTTTATGCTACTGTAGTAAAAACTCACATCTCATTCTGGATCAAGATACATGTGCTAACAAATATTGAGAATGGTAATGCAGTTTTTCAAACCTCTCTATATCGATTTTTTTACTCTAAAAAATTTACTCACGGTTGTATTGACAAATATATCAACATGAATTTGTTTTCACTGGTTATGAGTGTTTGAAATGCATTAATATTTTAGCAAGAAAAATTTGACTGAAAAATATTTTCTTATACAATAGTAACCAAGTGTGTCTCCATATCATGTTATATCATGTAATATTTTATTCTGAATTTTCCCATTGTGTCCAGCACTGAACAATGAACGTACTTTTATTCTCGTTTTATATAGGATACTAAAACCCATGTTTTTTTAATGAATTGCAAAAAGTCACCCAATTAGGACCACATCCAATATAATACAAGAAAGATCAATTTGTCATCCCAAAATTTAGTCAAGGTCCACTGCTAGAAAAAATATATTCTCTTCTCTAGTTGTGTCAATCCTTAACTGGTAAGTTGTAGATCTTCTCATCTATATTTAAAGGTGAGCAGATAGTGAAGAAAATCATGCAGACCTTAACACTCACTAATAAGTGATACAAACTCAATGATCACTTAATTTTATAGAAGAGCCCATAAAGAGCACAGTTGTTGTTTAATGGTAGTTGAATTTTAACAGGATTAGACAACATGGTTTTACTTTTTATTAATTTTGCATTTTGTTCTTTTTTTTGCATGCAGTTTCTGAAATAAACTCTCAGTGCTATAAAAAGATTAGAAAAACTTGCCCCTATTACTTTAAAACCTCACAATTGTTGGTGGGAAGAAAAGAGCAAGCACAAATATTTCCTTGGTACGTCTTTTCTATCATGCAGTTACCATGAACATTCATGTATTTTCCTTAACCATATCTCATTATTAGTATTTTCTTTTAAAATTAGAAAGATAACAACATTGTTTAATTTATTTTAATTGTTTATTAATACAAAAACTACTATATTTGTTATTGGGGCAATGCAAGACATGAAATCCTTTGAAGAAAAATTCACAAAAAAAATTTTTGGTCTCTGACTTTTAAATCTTAATAATTACCAAATAGAGCAGTGCTGGGAAATCTACAGTTAAAATTAAATAGTCTTTCTACCCAGAACCTCAGTAAAATGCAAAATATTTCTCACTGATGTGCAAGAACATTTTGAATGCCAGCCATTAATCTAAGCAAATCAGTGTCATTTTGATTAGTGCAATATGAAGTTGGAATAAATTTCTAGGCAAGTAAATTTATTACATTATCAAAGGCCAACCAATATGCACGCCTGAGTAAGTCTAACTGAAGTAACCCAACAGTTGAAAATAAAAACACAGTATGATAAAGCTGATACAAAAAATATAATGATGAAAAATTTTTGCGACGGACATTATAAAACTAGTCATAGTAATTTCTCAGGGTATAATGTTAAACACTTTATTAAAAAAGTCAAAACCACTAATGAAATAATTTTTGTGCTTGTGTTTTATTTTCTAACATAGGTTATCTGTATCTTTCCATCCAACTGACTACCTATTACCTATCTCTCAAGATAAACTGAATTAGAGAAAAAAAATACCTATATGTTTTTTCAGGCAAAACTCTGAATTGTAAATTAAATTTTTCAATTAATTATCTAATATTCTTATAAAATATCAATTTTTTACTTTAGTAATAAATGACAAAAAATGATGTTTAGCAGAGAAAATCAGAAAGAAAACATCTGTGGTGGTTGAATAATGTTTTTAGATTCCTTACAAAATGGGAGGTGACCATTATGGACAGATTTGAGGTTTTTCCCTAAGAATTTTCCAGGGATTGGGCTGTTGTCTGATTCTGAGCAAGATTTAAGGAAGTAGGGTTTTGCTTTTTATTGAATGGCAAGGATGGTTCTGTGATTGAGTATCTGGTTTTGTTGGTAGTAGGAACTGAGCAAAGCTAAAATTGCAGTTGTTAAAGAAATCACTGCCATTCATTTTAGTCCATATAGGAAGTTGTTGGACATCCTTGTCATTTAAAAAAGGCATTGTTTATATGTGTTGAGATGGTTAGAGAGTGGTCTTGATTTTTCTCTTCCTCCATCTTGGTTAGAGAATAGACTTGGCCAGTGGTGATTTGTGAAGCATTTATATTCAACAAGACTGCATCTTGACCTAGTTATGTGTGCCAGGCCAGTTCATAGCACAAATGCAGCTTAGATATTTGTCAAGAGTCTGGATTTAAGGGACTACTTTTCTCTTTTCCACTGATTTTCTCAAATTTTATGAAATTCTTATTTCACTTCCCAGAACTTCATACAGTGAAAGGCATCAAATAACTGATACAAAATTTATATACATATGGGTCACTACTATGAGATGTATAACTCCACTGGGAAGACTGTGACACTTCAGCATCTGAAAAGTAAAATAAGTTGAAAATATAATAATGATGAATCTGTCTTGTTTTAAACCATTAAGTTTGTGGTGAGTTGTTATGGCAACAAAAATAATTAATGTGATGGGCTTTGTATAGTAATATGGAACTGATTCACATTTTCATGTGATAGATGTATTTGTTTGTGGTTAAGGGGGAAAATTGCTCTATAAAATGGAGTGGATACCTCTTTTAAATTTTTTGTTTGTTTTCAAGAGAAAAAAACATATGGTACATATAACCTAATGGTACATATAACCTAATGATATACTCAACTTGGGAGAAACTCAATTTTTTTTTTATTGTTGGTTGTTCAAAACATTACATAGTTCGTGATATATCATATTTCACACTTTGCTTCAAGTGGGTTATGAACTCCCATTTTTAGCCCATATGCAGATTGCAGAATCACATCAATTACACATTCATTGATTTACATATTGCCATACTAGTGTCTGTTGTGTTCTGCTACCTTTCCTATCCTCTACTATCCCCCCTCCCCTCCCCTCCCCTCCCCTCTTCTCTCTCTACCCCCTCTACTGACCTTCATTTCTCCCCCTTGTATTATTTTTCCCTTTCCCCTCATTTCCTCTTGTATGTTCTTTTGTATAACCCTGAGGGTCTCCTTCCATTTCCATGCAATTTCCCTTTTCTCTCCCTTTCCCTCCCACCTCTCATCTCTGTTTAATGTTAATCTTCTTCTCATGCTCTTCGTCCCTACTCTGTTCTTAGTTACTCTCCTTATATCAAAGAAGACATTTGGCATTTGTTTTTTAGGGATTGGCTAGCTTCACTTAGCATAATCTGCTCTAATGCCATCCATTTCCCCGCAAATTCGATGATTTTGTCATTTTTTAATGCAGAGTAATAGTCCATTGTGTATAAATGCCACATTTTTTTAATCCATTCGTCTATTGAAGGGCATCTGGGTTGGTTCCACAGTCTTGCTATTGTGAATTGAGCTGCTATGAACATGGATGTAGCAGTGTCCCTGGAGCATGCTCTTTTTAGGTCTTTAGGGAATAGACCAAGAAGGGGAATAGCTGGGTCAAATGGTGGCTCCATTCCCAGCTTTCCAAGAAATCTCCATACTGCTTTCCAGATTGGCTGCACCAATTTGCAGTCCCACCAGCAATGTACAAGTGTACCCTTTTCCCCACATCCTCGCCAGCACTTGTTGTTGTTTGACTTCATAATGGCTGCCAATCTTACTGGACTGAGATGGTATCTTAGGGTGGTTTTGATTTGCATTTCTCTGACTGCTAGAGATGTTGAGCATTTTTTCATGTACTTGTTGATTGACTGTATGTCCTCCTCTGAGAAGTGTCTGTTCAGGTCCTTGGCCCATTTGTTGATTGGGTTGTTTGTTCTCTTATTGTCTAATTTTTTGAGTTCTTTGTATACTCTGGATATTAGGGCTCTATCTGAAGTGTGAGGAGTAAAGGTTTGTTCCCAGGATGTAGGCTCCCTATTTACCTCTCTTATTGTTTCTTTTGCTGAGAAAAAACTTTTTAGTTTGAGTAAGTCCCATTTGTTGATTCTAGTTATTAACTTTTGTGCTATGGGTGTCCTATTGAGGAATTTGGAGCCCGACCCCACAGTATGTAGATCGTAGCCAACTTTTTCTTCTATCAGACGGCGTGTCTCTGATTTGATATCAAGCTCCTTGATCCATTTTGAATTCACTTTTGTGCATGGCGAGAGAAAGGGATTCAGTTTCATTTTGTTGCATATGGATTTCCAGTTTTCCCAGCACCATTTGTTGAAGATGCTATCCTTCCTCCATTGCATGCTTTTAGCCCCTTTATCAAATATAAGATAGTTGTAGTTTTGTGGATTGGTTTCTGTGTCCTCTATTCTGTACCATTGGTCCACCTGCCTGTTTTGGTACCAGTACCATGCTGTTTTTGTTACTATTGCTCTGTAGTATAGTTTGAAGTCTGGTATCGCTATACCACCTGATTCACACTTCCTGCTTAGCATTGTTTTTGCTATTCTGGGTCTTTTATTTTTCCATATGAATTTCATGATTGCTTTGTCTATTTCTACAAGAAATGCCATTGGGATTTTGATTGGCATTGCATTAAACCTATAGAGAACTTTTGGTAATATCGCCATTTTGATGATGTTAGTTCTGCCTATCCATGAACAGGGTATATTTTTCCATCTTCTAAGATCTTCTTCTATTTCTCTCTTTAGGGTTCTGTAGTTTTCATTGTATAAGTCTTTCACCTCTTTTGTTAGGTTGATTCCCAAGTATTTTATTTTTTTTGAAGATATTGTGAATGGAGTGGTTGTCCTCATTTCCATTTCAGAGGATTTGTCGCTGATATACAGGAATGCCTTTGATTTATGCGTGTTGCTTTTATATCCTGCCACTTTGCTGAATTCATTAATTAGCTCTAATAGTTTCTTTGTAGACCCTTTTGGGTCTGCTAGGTATAGAATCATGTCACCTGCAAATAGTGATAATTTAAGTTCTTCTTTTCCTATTTTTATGCCTTTAATTTCTTTTGTCTGTCTAATTGCTATTTCTTTTGTCTGTCTAATTGCTATCAATTTTTTATTAATTGATTAAATACAGTCAGAAGTTTGGTTATTTGACATAAACTATTTCTACTATCTTTAAGACAACATGAAAGAAAAAGAAATTTGGGGCTAGGGATGCAGTTTAGTAGCAGAGTGCTTGGTTGGCATACAGGAGGCTCAAAAACAGAAAGTTTTCAGGGTCATACTGAGTGAACAGTAATATTGGTTTGAAGCATGTCTCTTCTAATTCCTGACTGGATCAATATAGTAAACCAGACAAAATTAATGTCACAATTTTAGTGATACTTATGCATGTATTATTAATTGCAATGTTGAAATTTGTTTTCCTAATTTTAGAATAATTAACTAGCTCTAAGTTCAAGTATTGAATACTTGTGTTTAGGAATGAGTATAGTGAAAATAAAATTCTGAAATTCATAATAAATAACTTATCTAATTGTTGAGATGAAGAATCCAGTATCATTAATGGTAAATCTTTTAAGATGAGTACAACATCACAATATGCTGAAAATAAAAAGAAATTGTGTAGTCAATGCTTTTTTGAACCATATTTCAAAGGAAATTAGAGCCAAACATAAGAGAATAAGCAATAAAAGCATTTCTTTTGCAAAATTCCAGATGGTCTGACAATTAAAAAACAATGTATACTGGTTTCAAGACACTTCTGTCTTACATTCTTTTGTATTCCTCTCAAATGTGGAGTTACATGTTGCTAAGGATTACACGTAGTAACTATGCCTTGATTCTAACAACAGGTGTTGGTTAATAAAATTGAAATTCAGCTAAAGAAGTTACATTTTGAAATTTTATCTTTGTTCTATGTTAACATGACTGAAATATGGTATTTTAGAAACAGTTTGAGTCCATAAAGTTTATGCTAATTTCATTGTTCTTCCTAACTCAAGGAGCCTGACTAACCACTATTTAGATTAATTTACTTTGTGAAACTTCCAGTTGGTATAATTATCTCATCCTTCAAATTTGTGTAAGGGCAGTCTCTAAAGGTCATGAAGAACTGGCAAAGGAGGTATTTCAATGTCATTTTCTTCCAAAGGTAATTCCTCTATTACAGAGAAATGTACCTGGTGAAGGTGTAACCTTGCCTTGTCCTTTCGTCAAGGATAAATGTAAGACAATTTTTACAAATGTATTAGCATTTGAAGTATTATCAATTATTGTAAAATATTATACAATTTATAATTATGTTTTTCTAAAATGATTAAATAGGATGAAAAAGAATGATTTTGACAGAATTAATTATATTTAAGGGTAGCTATATTTTTTTCAAGAAGTGAAAAAATAAATATAACACTTATTTCAATAACACTTTGGTTGACACCAGCTAAGTATATTCTAAGTAGATTGTTATCTCTCAATTTTATTGAGAAATATCCTAGGAATGACCCTACTTAATAGTAGAACTTGGGCTTCAACTTATCTTGAGATAAAGACACTGTGAAAAACCTGTGGTTCTGAGATGATTGGCAGAAAGTTATCTCTTGGTACTTTCTGAACCAATATATCTGTAGTTTTTGTTATATCTACCTTAAGTAGTTATTTACTTTTCTATTGAATGTCAAACCCTATTTATCTTTTACATGAAAAGGAATAAACTTGAGAAGGAACACTTCCACCAGTCAGAGTTGGGCTTAGAAATCAGATCTACATAATTATCTGTAACTTAAAAAGTGCCTTGTAAGTTATACTTTGCTAGTTAGTAAACTTGAGGAAATATCCAAGTCATTGGCCTGGTAAATATAAAATGAGAAATATTTATTAAGTGTTTAGCAAAATGTATCTTCTCTAGTAAGCACTTATTCAATGAAAAGGGCTATAGTGATTATTACTATGCTAGAATCATTTCCTGGTTCACTGTAGAGGTGATATGGGATACTTAAATCAATCCTTCTAAAATGATATTATCCTGCCTCTCAGCTCATTAACAGTACTTTGAGAAATTGTTCATGTCACCTGTCTGTCACTTATTGATTGCCTTCTCTATGCCAGGCTGATATAAAAGAATGAATAAAAAAGGTTTTCATGTAAAATTAAGAAAGATGCATTTGGCAGTATATGTATTTGTAATCAATATTCTAATATACATTTATAAAATGACAAGATTGCAATTCAATAACTAAAATGATAGCCCCCCTGATATTCCTTCCTTCCTTCCAGTTATTCCTTTTGTCTGTCTGTTACCTACTTAACTTTGACAACTTTCCTTGTACAAGAAGATCCTTGCTATTTGGTCCCAAACATAAAAAGTGTACCAGAATCTACCACCAACTTGTTGAAGTTATTAAAATCTATCACAAAATAAATTAATTTTGTTTTATATGTTAAGTCTGAGAGTATTTCTTATAGTTTATTTTAACTTTAAAAATAGCTCTATTATTGATAGCTTGAGACCAACATATCATATGATTAAACTATGTGAACCAAAGAATTTTAGTATGTTCACTGTTATGCCTGCATCACCACAATCAAAGATCAATTTCATTATCCTAAATGGAAGTTATGCACCTCTTAGGTCTCATATCTACCGCTTGAGCCACATCCCCAGCCCAGGTCTCATATCTTAATCACACCTCCCACCATCCCCAACAGCTCCAGGCAATCTCTGATCTACTGTCTACTTCTGTAATATTTGCCTACCCTAAACCTTTCACAAAAGGGAATCATGCAGTATGTGGTCCTCTGTGACTGTTTTTTTTTTCTCCATGTTATGGCCTGTAGGGACACTTCCTTTTGTTTTATTGATGAATAACATTGCTTTGTTTGCCCGTCTCACGTATCCACTTTTCAGTTGCTACATTGAGTTGTTTTCCACCTTTTGGCTGTTAAGAATAACGATTCTGTGAAAATTAGTGGTCATACTTTTTATATTTACTTTTGTATGGACATTTATTTTTCTTATGTATATAGCAAGAACTGGAATTGATGATAACAATGTTTAATTTGTTAAGGAACTTCCACAGGATTTTCTAAATCAGCTGACCCCTTTTCTACTAGAAAGGGCAGGGTAGGAGGACTCCATTATCCTTGTCCTCACCAACTCTTACCATGTTTCTTTTTTATTATAGCTACCCTAACAAGTGTGAGTTGTATTTCCTTTTATTTTTGATGGTGTTTCCCTAATGGCTAATCATGTGCATACTTTCTTATGCTTATCTGTATACCTTTTTTGGATAAATGTCTATTCAAATTCTTGATTAATTTTTTTAAATCAGAGTTATTTGACTTTTTGAGTTCTAATAATTCTTCATATTATACACATTTCATATTTGAGATTTGCAAAAATGTTCACCAATTCTCTGTGTTGTGTTTTAACTTTCTTTATGGTGTGTCTTCTACCCCATAAAAATTAGTTTTTACTATGTTTATTCATTTTTTGTTGTTGTTGTTTGTCATCCTTTTGTGTCTTGGTATAATTCACTTTTTAATAAAATAGTAATATCTAATCTTGTTGGAATACTTGGGAATAGCAAAATTTAAAGTAAAAGGGTAAATTACTATTTAATGCTTTCTTCATTTCTTCCATTCAATTTTATATATTTTCTATTATCAAATGCCCTTTTTTGTGGATTTTTCAATTAATATTATATTCAGAGCTTTTTCTAGTCTGAATTCTCTTTTAAACAATGCCCTTCATAATGTTCTATTGAATGTAAGGATCACAGTTTACCCTAATCATCAAATTAAGGACATATTGAACCCTTAGATATTTTCCATTTTTATTATTTTTATATTTTATATTATTTTATTAATTAACATATTCCAAAATGGAATATTTGTATGAAGAGTTATGAACGTGTTTAACATAAATCATCAACTTGCTTTCCAGTAAAGGGATACCAATTTACAGCTCACTGCTGATGATTGTGCTTTCTCTGTTCTTCCTCTTTACATTTACTAGTTCTGCCTTAGGATTTGGCATTTAACATGTGAACTTAATTTTATTTCATCTTATAGATTTATATTAAAATAAATACATTGTTTCATAAAATTAAATGAATGTGCTTTCAGAAGTTGAATCTGTAAGGAATTAAGTCTGTACACATCTCCTCTATAAATTTGATATTAAACTCTACCTGTTAATTTATTAAAGGAAGTATTTTTTTGTCTGCAAGGTTTTGCTTTTCCTAACAGTGGGTCTTAGTAAAGGGTATTACTTTCTTGATATGCAGAAAAAACTATTTTTATCTTCTATAATAGTTTTAATGCCCTCATTAACACTTTGCACAAAACACTAATGACTTAGTAAATTAAGTGGAGAAAAATTCAGTGGAATATATTATTAAAGCATACTATAAAAGAAGTTGAATGAATGACCTGGAGTTTTGAAATATGAGATCTAACATTAAGAGACAAAATGACAAGAATGAAAGGCAAGATGCTGTAGATAGTATGCTATCAAAATTACTCCCAGAACTAGCTTCATTTAATTTCTTTATAACCTACTGACAAGGATGATGAATTGCTTATTATTTTAAAAGATTTTTCAATAAGCCAGAAAAGTAATGACCAGCTCTTTTGACCCTAGACTCAGAAATAATTATGATTATCTGCACTATTTAGCTTGAAAAGAATTGGACGCTGCTCACAGTCTATTACTTCAACTATGATATTTGATAATCTATACATACAAATCTTTGAAGGTCATTCAACCTTAGAATGCCTCAAATGAATGTAGTATGCCTTCAGTGAATAGTCAAGTACCTGTGCTACTCTTCTATTACTCACCTGTCTTAAACCTACCTAAGTTTAAAGTACTTGAAGATATAACACAATGATTTTATCTACCATAGGTAAAACTTGAAATAATTCAGTTATTTTGTGCTTATTAATATATTTCAATGGACAAAATGCTAGAAGATATGTAAATATTACACACTATAGATAATGGCTGTATAGTGAAACTACACACATATTTTATACTTAAGTATTATTGGTCCTATTTATTTTTTGGCAATTTTCCATGACTATAAAAATAAAAACAATTTTCCTGTGGTTCCCACAGTGTTAATAACAATGCTAAAACACATTATTTTGAAAAATATAAGCATACATACACATATAAATATTATAAACATATAAACTTGCAAAAGCTACATTATACAACATTTTAAAGAAATCCCTAAAATAGCAATAGTTTTGCGTATCTAGGTCATGCTTATCTTTAGTCCTGTGGAGTTTATTTTTCTGTTACTTTGTATAATTCATTTAGTTATCTAGTTTCCTCACTGTTAGCATAAGCAGGTATCTTTAGATTTTGAAATTAGTATAGGATTTTGCTTTATGTTTAGTTCATTATAGTAAAATAGACCTTTGTTTTTTTAGTTCTGATAGAAGCAGGAACCATGGAAAATTTCCACTTGCAGATGCCTTTTAATTGGTATTGTTGTAAAGTGAAAATTGGGAGAGTAGTAAACTCATTTTTTGTTCCTCACACTAACCAAACAACTTGGTGATCTACCCATTATCCATAAATCAAGTTTTTAGATAACAGTGTGTTACAATATTTTCTGAATTAGCAGAAGAAGGCAAATTCAAACCTAAGTATCATTAAAAAATTCAAACCTATGTATCGTCATTCTCTTTTTTTCTAGAAGGAACTATACAGTAAACTCTAATTGGATTCAATTACAGGTCAATGAGGAGATTTTACCATTGTTTTGGACCATGTGCACTGCCTAAGCCCTACTGTGCATTGATGTGGCAGATTAGCCAGCTGAATAGTTTTTACTAGATCACTTCCTGTTCATGCTCCTATGGAATGCTAGTTATGATCAGACAATAGCAAGAGTTTTATAAAGAGTGAACTTGGCAGTCAGATTGCCAAATGTGAATTCTTGTTTTACCACTTAACGTCTCTGGGAGCTTAGGATAGTTATTTAATCAGTGGGTCATGTAGCTTCTTCATTTTTAAAATGGGAATAACTATAAAAGTATTATTATTTTTATCTTACAGGCAGATTGTGAGAATTAGATTAGATATACTTGTAAAATACAACAGCATTTGCCAAATAATAAGCTCTCACATGTTAGTCATTATTCAAATATGTGTTATTTGTAGGTTTACTATTTTCAAGACTTATCATGAGAGGGTAAGATATGATACAATTTGAGGTAAGTTTATTAATAATGGTGACAATTTTTCTTAAAAAGAGGTAAGGATAAACAGAGAATAATTTTGTGTAAGTTAAGGGCCTTTTAAAATTGAAAATATTTTGACATGTTCTAGATTCATAGAGCTATTTAAGGTAAGGTTTTCCATGAACTCCTAACTTACTAGTATTATTTTTGCAATTTTTCAAGAAAAATAAATAATATTGTATGTGCTAATTTTAAGGCCAGACAGACAGTAGGAAGGCAGAAATTGTGATATGTAATATTTCAGTGAAGACAAATCATGGTTCATAGAGGATGCTTACATGGATACACCCATTCAAGACAAAGTGAGTATAGAAAAGTGTCAGCTTCCAAACCAGATGGTAAGACTGCCTTAATAAAAACTTCAGGTTAATCTGAACTTGGGAACCAAACAAAAATTCATATTCTTATGGTTTGAGAAAACAGATAACATGGCAAGTGGAACTGAAAATTAAATTATAAAAATGTAAGAACATAGAAGAAAATACTCTCTCTCTTTTAGCTTCATTCTTTTTAACTTGAGATATATTAAAAATTCCACACACCCTGAGCAAAAAAAAAAAAAAAGTTAATGTATTCATTTGAATTAAAGATATAAGGCTATTTTATGTAGTTAAATCAAAATAGATCGATAAACAATTATTTTTATACAATCCTATCCTCCTTTGAATACCACTATTAATCTTGAATTAATTTTCTCATGCAATTGTTACAACAAGTAACAACATTATTGGTTTTTATATCCAAAATCCAATTTTTAAAAAATATAAAGGGCAGTAAAATATATATTCTCTACAAATCAATATTAAGGAAACAGATTAAAGCCATATTTCATTTATACAACCAAATAACAAGGATGACTATTCTGTGCTAGAGTGGAAACAAATCTTCTATAAAGAGTAACACAAAAATAGTAAATTTTGATTCTCTGCCTTCTCATGTCCATAACTCCTTTCATTATATGTTTAATTACTAACACTCATTACTAAAAATTGCATGTTCATACTATGAAGTCCAATGCAAAGAAGTTATTTATCCTCCAGTGTTTTCTGGTCAATAAATGCATTTTCCTAATACTTCACTGCTACATAATATTCACCCTTCTCTCAAATCCTAAACAAACAATACATCACAGACTAGATGATTTTTTTTAATGAGTTTGCTGCTTGATTTCAAATATGAGCTTCAGGTTTTATATTCACACCAGTGAGAGAGCTGTAATTCACCTCTTTAGAAAGTCTTATTGTACACTGTAGCTGCATCTTTTCCAGAAGTGTAACTTCCACACTTGATCAAGATCACCCTAAATTTAAACTCCCCACTACCTACACAGTACATGATGTTTCTCAAAAGTTTCCTAGTGCTGTAGAAAGATTTTTAAAACTTGCTTTTGAAAAATCAAGATTTTTACTTTAGCTTTAGGATCTTTTTTTTCTATTCTGTTTTATATCTTGCTTCTTATCATTTACTCAGTGATACACATTTTTATGAGAACTGAGCTACAGTCAACAGATGAAAGTAGAAAAGAAACAATGGTGTAACTTCCATAAATAGTTTGTGCAGTTTACGAGGCCAAAATGTTTAATAATAGGAGTCAGAAGAAAACATAGTTCTCAAGATAGAAAAAGAGATTTATGGGACAGATACAAATTCATGGGAAAAAGTTAATGCAGGAGATGAAGAAATAACATGGGAAATTCCAAACAGAACTAAAACATCAAGTGGTATAAGTTCAAGGGATAGAGCTATCAGGTTTGAAAATCACTTATTAGGCAATTGGGAAAGATATAGAAGGGCTGAAGATGGAATTGAAAAGTTTGGCAAGAGAAGTCCAGGGCAGGAAAACTGGGAGAATAAAATCAAGGAAAAAAAAATTATAACTCTTGTAGGAACAGTCTCTCATCTAGTGATTATTGAAAGATTTGAGAGACATAGGTAGGAAGATATATGACATACAACTGACAAATATTAATAAATTAGCATATGGAATGATTATTGTGAATCTGAGTACAGGTTGAAGTTTATACAATGTAAATCAAGTGCAAAACACTTAGTAAAATGAGTATATAAATAAATTACCAACTTAACAAATTTAGAGTAAAACTAAAATTGACGAGTTGTGGTTCCTGTTTTTCAAATTACTATTTTTTTTTGTCAGAAACAGGTACCAAATTCACATACTTTCAGACACAATTAAAACTGGAAGTTTGAAGGAGATATAAGGTACTTTTTTATGTTTAATGCCTAAATGCCATAGCACCAAATATTACAGTGAGTCCTATCCATCCTTTTGTCTATACTTTGAATAAGATTTAATATTCAAAAGTATTAAATTCTATATAAGCAAACATGTATACTAAATGTTACCATATTTTCATTTTACAAAATAACTTCAACTTATAAATTCTATGAGCACAATTTTTACCTCCTCAATTATTATTTGAAAACTAGTTTCCACAAACTAGTATTAGGAATATTAGTTATTATGAAAAAATATTCTGATTCATTAAATTTTGTAGTGTGGACTTTTATTACCACGAAATCCCAGCTGATAAAAACTTCAGTACCTGATAGTATCTAGATAGCAATCATTCTGTTATCTTCAGTCTATAAAGAGAACTGGACAAATTCATCACAAAAAAGGATTTTATTATGGTCCTTTTTGAATAAGGGAAAAAAGTAAGATCAAGTAATTATTTTGGCTCTTTTCCCCAGGCTCATGTGTTTATTATAGTTCCTAGCATCTTACCACTCTACCATATTAAGGTGAAAACTTCCAAAATATCTTCCTTACTCACCAAGGCATGGACCAAATTCCATTAAAGTTGGGGGGACACTATACTACTTATTTCATTTAGATCTGTTTCTAATCCTATTAATATGAACAAGGATGTTAGGAGGGGGTTCTACCTGAGAGAGACAGGGTTCTACCTGAGGCAGACGGCCTCCAGGCCAATCTCATGAGTTGGTCTGTATGAAAGGAAAGAAAGAACACTATGCACCACAAGGGAAAATGTTCCAAAGGGGCTAGGATAATTGAGCTGTTCTATTTATAATACCCTTAACTTTGCCACTAAAAGCTACCTCCTCTAGCATGGAAACCCACTTACATATTTGGCATTGACCCATATCAGTGTTCCTCCAGCTTTGAAGTCCTATAAAATATGAATTTGAACAAAATAAATTGATCTAGAGCTCCCCACAGAGGTTAGACCATGTAACACATACTGCAAGACAATGACAGTCGAAGAAATCATTCTGGATGACTGAAGGCTAGATAACTCTTACCTGTGTCTGTTGTTTTAATTATGTGAAAATCATTGAAAGTGGTTTAATAACATTAGTTGTTTCATATCATTTGCATGCAGATGATTTAATATCTTTAGGCATCCAGAAATAAATTTTGACTTACTTTACATTTTTTCTATACTTAAATAAATTGCTTGACATATTTTCCTCTAGAAATTGAACTTCTTTTGTCTTTTAATTTCCCTTCTTTTTTTTGTTGTTGAACATAATTAGACATTGCCCAATCCTATCGGTATCAAATTAATAATCAGTAGTTCTCATTGAACTTATAACTTCCTTTTTTCAAAACCTAACCTGTATTATTGGTGTACTAATATTCAACTCTCAATAATCACCTTTATGTTTTGGATACTCTTCTGAAGTTGGAGGCAATGTATAATTGACCTTGTTAGAAAAAAGTATGGCAAATGAAAAATACAAGAGAGTAATTAAGACAAACTTTCATTTTATTGTCATTGTCAGGTAAATGTGACAATTCCACTGAACACTTCATATCAAGCCATTCCCAAGAAAGTAAGATTGACATTTGTAAATAGTGTTAAGATAGTAGGGATTTCACAATTTGATGAATGATAAAATAGCAGCAAATCTCATCTTAATGATCCCTGGTGCTCTCCTTATTATCTAGGTGGCATCATTCCTAACCCTGATGGATAAAGGTCAGTTAAGTCCACATCATGCAATAAAAGATTTAATGATACAGTTCCTGTTTTTCTCTATGGTCTTCAGAGTCTTTGTATTCTTACTGTCTTCTAAGTATCTGAGAATGAAAGCAGAATCAACCATTATAAGTAGTTACCAATATTCATAGAATAGAGGGATATGGTGGACTGTCACTTGCCAGTCTTCCATACATACCTTCTGTTTTTAGAATAATAAGTTGGATTTTTTTTTCCTTATGTTTCAATACAGAGCCACAATTTAAAGCTCCAAACCTATTTTGTTGTTGTTGTTTTCTCGGCCAGTGGACTGGCAAGAAAAGAAAAGGCAGAGATAAAAGAGAGAGGGCCAGAATTTGTAATAAACAATAGCAAGGAGCCTGAACAAAAAGCTATGGAGAATTTGCCATAAGAAATTGTACTTTGAAGGGACTATTTAAATCATTTAAATGAATTAGTTTATAGATTGATTGATTCAATAAATGTACATTGGAGTCCATTGTGTGACAGGTATTATTTAGGTTCTTAAGGGTTAGTAATAAAGTCTACCTACATGAAATCTATAATCTACCCTGAAACAACAGCCAAACAAGAAACTAAAAAATACATAATTCATATATTTTTAGATACTTACAAGGCCTTGATAGATAGAGTCAGAAATTTGGATATGGCAATAATAGTATGGTAGTCCCTCTAAAGGAGATAAGGTAATACTACTGTACATAGCTGAATGGTGGGACCAGTAATTCTGAAAACAGGGGAGTGTATATGTGTGTGTAGGACACACTTCATCAAGAACATGAGCATATATGTAGTCCCCATTTCAGAACTATTCAGAGTAGATGGAGGGTTGGGGTGTAGGTCTTACCAGGAGCAAAATGTCCCTCTATTCTTTAATTCCATGCAGCACAGCTTTGAGTCTGAGAAACAGCATATTTTCAAGGAACACAAATTAACTCTGCACCTCTCCCCCTACCCCTACTTCTCCAAACATACACTATAAATCATCTCATGGCAGTATCTATCCTTGTAGAGAGGCACCCTCTCAGAAGCACAGTGGGAAGCAAGTGGTTATTAGGCAGAGGGAGAAGTCAAACTGCCACAGATTTGAGAATGTCTTATCCAAGGCCTCATTGGATTCTGGAACGCAGCATGCCTTTCTCATTTATCTTGCAGTGGGCCAAAATGAGTGGACATTTTTGCTCCATGGTGAAGAATGATACCTTTGATTACCTGTGGAGATAAACTCTGAAGTTGAGAGTTGGGCAACAAGCTCATACTTGTAGAGGAATCTATGTGTTGCTGCTTCTTGATAGAAAAATCACAAAGTTGCTTTGCCTTAATGAATTAGAATAGCAGCCTTCTAAAGTTTTCTCTTCAATACTTAAAATTAAATGTCGAATTTCTAAAATATCCAATACAGAAAATTAAACTAGTATGATTTTGTTTAAAGATTAGATTACTGTAGAATTATTAATGTATTTTTTTCTTAAATGCATAACCTTTTTATTTACTTTGCTTTGTTTTGTTACAGATTTTATTAGTCTTTGTTTTATATTGAAAAGTGAAGGTTTTGCCTCAATTACAAATGAAAATGCCCTTATTAGGAAAATTTGGAAAACCCAATATTGTATAAAGGAGAAAATTCAATTTGCTCCTAATTCATCAACTAGACTTTAAGTGATCTTTTTATATCAATGTGTTTTCATGTGATATTTATTTAAGGAGGAAATATTCATTATGTTAATGTAAGATACTAATTTATATACAGTTCTCTTTTGCCTTTTCTTTATTTACTGAATACAATTTTATTTGTATTTTCTTAGGTCATATACCTACTATAATGAAAACCCTGAGATGGCAAGCAAGTTTTATTTTTTTTTGTTTTTTGTTTTTTTTTTTGTATTTTCATTGATGAACTCCATGCAAGAATAATGCCTAGTACACAGCACCCATTTTAAACATATTTGTCAAGTAATAATACACTTAAGTTTTTTGAAAACGTAATTCTAGTGGCCATTATTTTTAAAAAATGTGTCAGACCTTTACTCCCTGAAAGAGTCATGTTCTCTTACATGAGAACATTTTATATAGGAAAGATTTGTAGAAGCCCTATGAAATAGTCCAGTCCTTCCCACCAAAGAGCAAGAGAAGCTTAATATTTTCAAGGGGATATTTAAGTTTATCAATCCTTGAACCATTAATTTTCTGTCCTAGTGATAATAGTTTTTTGTTGGTTGCAATCCAACTAGTTGGTAATATACATTATGTTAGCAATTTAAAATGCCACTTTCAATTCTACCCCTCAATTCCTAAACTTGTGAAATAATGGGATGTGAAAAAGAGCACTATATGTTACTTTCCAATTACAAATATTTTATGTCATGTGCAGCTTTCAATAGATCAAAGTTTCCTTTCTCTAAATCTGCAGTTGATAATTTTACCATTCTCCAAGCTGCTGTTTTCTGAGTGATACTTTTAAAAACAGAAAATTTCATGGAGATCAGTCCTATTGTCAGCTTTGAAGTGATTTTTTTCTACTTTAGGAATGTTCTTTGAAAAGCCAAAAGTAAAAGTCATTCTTTGTCCATTCAACAAAGCCTATTCATAAATCTTGCTCTTGCTTTTTCCCAAATCCCTGACCACTGGAGACTATGAGCTTCTCCTTGAAAATCAGTGTTGACCTTCATATAAGACCATCTCTCTTTCTAGACTGAGTGAATAAAGGTCCTGCTCAGATTTGTGCACTTAAAGGATCTCCCCCTTCTTCTCTCCTCCAGGATCAAACCTGAGATGGATAATGATGTTAAAAGCCTCCACTAAGATTGTCCCACACTACAAAACACCATCTGAAATCAGGCCTGAATTTTCTATCTTCTGTCAAATGATAAAGTGGAGCTCTCCTTCAGTCCATACTATGAGTTGAAGCATGACTGGCAATTTGATAAAAGAAGGGACATAGATAGTGAGAAATAATTACTCTGGAAACAAAGCTATACCTTCAAGTTCTGGTCCGGCCAAGAAAAAAAAATCAATAATCACACTAGAGGTTCGGCCATTGGGGGAAAAAAAGTGATGTAATTAAGTGGGTGAAATGAACCAGTACTGTAGGTAAAATTCAAGGTGTGCTTTACATGTGTAGCCTGTTAATTGTCAATTATTTTCACAAGCACCTATTGTCAAAGTGATAACAGTTTCTCTAAGGGATAAAGGTTATTTGCTATGCTGATATTCTTCAAGTTCTACATAAAAAGTACCAACACCTATCATCCCATTCTACTGAAAATTGCCTCCATATTGTACTTACATTTGTTGCAGAGACATCAAATTTCATTTTGTTTTTCTGATTATAACAGCCACTATCATAATCCCTTGTACCATGTACTAAACCAGTTGGAGAACCTTCTTTTTTATCTCCTAATCAAATATAGTAGCTTTAGAGGTTTATAGTAGCTTTGGAAAAAGAGAAAAAATAGCATATTTAAGTACAGAAAGTGAGTTTCAAATTCAAAGATGTCCACCATACAAATCTCCTTTTTAATGACAGAGAATGCAGTGTACAGCAAGGTATGGATTATTTCCAGGACATATTCAGACTCCTAGAATAGTTCATATCTTGGTAAATATCATTTTCTCCCATCCTATCATGTGTCTTTTATTTTTGTTAAGTAATAGAAAGGTAATTGTTACTCTCTTCTCTCCAGTTCTTTTTGGGAGAATGTCATCAAAATTTTAAACTGCCTATGATGTCCTTTGTAAAAACAAGGCGATCAAAGTCCCTATGGCATGGAGAGAGTTGACATATTCCCAAAAAGTGATGGCAAGAGTATTGGTGCTTCACTGGGCAAAAACAAAGGTTTCTAGAAGTCCTTGTATCAGGTACTAGAAAAGTGTAATTATAAATTGCCTCAAGCAAAAAAACTAAAACTGGAAAAGAATGTCTTTATCACATTTTCCAAATAATTAAATTTAACCAAGCATTTTTAATATCAAAAAGTCCTTGGTATTTGTTACGATGGGAAATTTGGAACGTAATATACTTGCATATGGTAAGTTTTTGATGCTAGCATTAATCTGTAATTTCTCCACAAAAGTACTGCATTTCATTTTATAATTTGATAGTAATTGAGATTTTGAGCATTTTAAAAGTATTCATTCCTTAAGTATGGAATTAAATAGGATTAAGGAAAGATAGTATTCCATGAAACTAAGGGAAACTAATGAACTTTCTGTTCTGTTTCTTGTAAAATAATTCACTTTCAACAAATTCTCTCTCTGCACATATCAGTTTTAATTTTCAAATTACCAAGGTAGATAATCCAATTGATCCATGTTTGGTCAGTTTTATCTATGTTGATTTACCTGTTACCAAGGGGCAAGAGGAATAGGAATGAGAAATGTCATGTAAGTGTCATTGTCAATCTGGGAGCAACCATATTTAAATTTCAAATTGTAATTAATTCACTACACACTAATGAAAAGAAAATTTGTTTTTGACCCTCTATGAGCATTTTAACTATAAAAATGTAAATTTTCTTCTGAAATATAGCGTTTTGTATATATAAATGGTAAAGTGGTTAATACAGATAATACAATTGTCTTCCATAATATATTAGCCAAAAGTGTAGGCTTTGTAGCAGAGTATTCAGTAATTTGAAC
Organism: Marmota monax; assembly: GCF_021218885.2. Lineage (NCBI taxonomy): Eukaryota > Metazoa > Chordata > Mammalia > Rodentia > Sciuridae > Marmota > Marmota monax. Next base: position 25,457,689 of record NW_026692781.1, read on the forward strand.
TCAAGACCTATATCAACAACATAAAAGTGTTCCTTTTTGTTTGTTCACATTCTCTCTAGCATTTATTATTCTTTTTGTGTTATTGATTAGTGACTTATATAGATTTGATTTGCATTTCCCTATTGCTAATAATGTCAAACATTTTTATGTATTTATTTATTGGATATTTGTATTTCTTCTTTTGAGAAAGTTCTGTTTAAGTCTTTTGCCAACATATTAATTGAATTATTTGATTTTTGGAGTAAAGTTTTTTTTCAGCATTTTACATATTCAAAATAATAATCCTCTGTCAGAAGAGGAGGTAGCAGATTTTCTCCCATTCTGTACGACGTTCATTTATATTCCTAATTGTTTCCTTTGGTGTGCAGAAACTTTTTAATTTGATGCCATTCCATTGATCAACTCTGCATTATTTTCTGAGCTTTAGGCTTCTTATCAAAAAAGTCATTGCCTGTGCCTCAATCCTGGAGTGTTGACTCTATGTTTTTTCCTAGGAGTTGCATTATTATGTTCAAATTCCTAGGTCTTTGAATTATTTTGAATAAATTTTTGTGCAGGATGAGAGATAAAGGTCTAGTTTTCTTCTACACAAATGGAGAATCAGTTTTCCTAGCATCGTTTGTAAGAAGATTTTCTTTTCTTCAATGTATGTTTTTGGCCTTTTTGTCAACAATCAGATGATTGTAGATGTGTGACTTTGTCTCTGTTTTCTATTCTTTACTATTGGTCTAGGTTTCTGTTTTATGACAGTATCATGTAGCTTTTGTTAATTTAGCTCTGTAGTGTAACTTGAAATCAGGTATTGTGGTGCCACTCACATTGCTTTTTTGGCTTAGTATTGCTTTGACTATTCTGGGTCTTTTAGTCATTCAAATTAATTTTAGGTACAGTTTTTCTAGTTGTGTGAAGAATGTCATTGATATTTTGAAGGGGGTTGCATTTAATCTATAATCTATATATTTCTTTTGGTAGTACGGCTATTTTAGCGATATCAATTCTTTGTATCCATGAACATGGAAGGTCTTTCCATTTTCTAAGTTTTACTTCAATTTCTTTCTTCAATGTTTTATAGATTTAATTGTTTCATTGTAGAGGTCTTTCCCGTCCTTGCTTAGATTTATTCTTAAGTATTTTTTTTATTTTGGGGGCTATTGTGAATGGAATAGTTTTCCTGATTTCTTTCTCAGCAGATTCATTGTTAGTCTGTAAGAAAACTATTGATTTCTATATATTGATTCTATAACTTGCTACTTAGCCAGATTTGTTGATTAGCTCTAGAAGTTTTTGGTGGAGTTCTTTGATCTTCTCTATGTAGGATCACATAGGCAAACGGTGATAATTTGATGTCTTCTTTTCCTATTTCTATTCCTCTTCTTTTCTTTTTTCTTTTGTTGGTTGGAATTTCTAGCACTATATTAAATAGGAGTAGTGAGAGTAAACATCCTTGTCTTTCCCCAGATTTTAAAGGAAATGCCTTTATATTTTCCCCATTTAATATGAGGTTGGCTTTGGGTTTTTCATAGATAGCCTTTATGATGTTTAGGTATGTTGCTTCCCCTCCTCGTTTCGTCAATTTTTTTTTTATTTTATTTTATTTTTTTTATCATGAATGGGTGGCTGAATTTTGTCATTGGCCTTCTCTGCATGTATTGAGATGACTAGGTAATTTTTGTCCTTAATTCTATTTATGAAATTAATTACATTTTTAATTTGCAAATATTAAATCATTCTTGCATCTCTGGAAGAAAATTAACTTGATCATAGTGTACATTCATCTTAATATGTTGTTGAACATAATTTGCTAATATTTTATTAAGTATTTTTGCATGTTAGTTCATCAGGGATATTGGCCTATAGTTTTCTTTTTTGAAGTGTCCTTGTCTGGTTTTGGTATGGGTGTGATACTAACTTCATAGAATAAATTTGTAAGTATTCCATCATTTCTATTTCATGGAAAACTTTGAGGAACATTGGCATTAGTTCTTCTTTAATGATAGGGGAGAATTCATTAGTTTTGACACACCATATTTGTCTAGAAATGTATCAATTTCTTCCAGGTTTTCTACCTTATTAGAATATAAATTTTCAAAATGGTCCCCATTGATCCACTGGATTCCTGAGATGTCTGGGGTAATTTCTCCTTTTTTATCTCTAATTGAGTAATTTGATTTTTCTTTTTTTTTCTTTTGATAAGTTTGGCTAAAGGATTACCAGTATTATTTATTTTTTCAAAGAACCAACTCTTTGTCTTATAGATACTCTTTTTTTGTTGTTGTTATTTTCAAGCTTATTGATTACAGTGCTAATATTAATTATTTCCTTCCTTCTACTGGAACTAGTTTGTTCTTCTTCTTCAAGGGCCTTGAGATGCATCATTAGTTTGTTTATTTGGTATCTTTCTGATTTTCTTATATAGGCACTCATAGTTATAAACTTTCCCCTTAGAACCGCATTTGTAATGTATAGCAATACAATATAGCTTCTGCTATATTGTATTGCTTACAATATAGCTTCTGCTATATTTTATTGATATATTCACTTGTGTCTAAGAAATTTTTAATTTCACCCCTGATTTCTTCTATCACCTATTCATCATTCAAAAGAGTATTGATCAATTTCATAAGTTTATATCATTTCTACAGGGTTCTGTCATGTTGATTTCTAATTTCATTCCATTATGCTCTGATAAGATACAAGGAATTATATTAAAATATTTTTGTATTCACTAAAAGTTGTTTTGTTGCCTAAAATATAGTCTATTTTGCAAAAGATTTTATTTCAGTCCTTATTCCTCTCTCTCCTTTCTCTTTTTTCCTCTAGCCCCACATTTGTTTTCTTGTTGAATTCTTCTGAGTAAAATCTCTGTGTCTATCCCAGTCACATTCTTCTAGGTACACCCTAGGCTGCATGATAGCCCCTTGCTGGGATAGTACAACAGCCTTTTCTATGACTTTCCAGCTTCCTCAAAATGACTCCCATCTCTGGGCCCCAAGGCCTGTTGAGAAACAGCAGTTTTTAAACACCACTGCACAGAGCAGCCTCTGGATCAGCTAACTTCAGGCTGCTTTTCTCCACTTACCTTCTAAGCCTGTTCATTGTATTTCTTTCTTGTTCTCATCCCTCTGTGCTGAACCAATTCCACAATTGTTGCTGCTGTTGACACTACCACATTGCTACTGTCACAGCTGACTTGGCTCCAATATACTCTTTCTTCTTTAATGTACCCAAATTCCTAAGTCTTAAAGACATTCTGATTGCCCAATATTAAGTTTTAGTGAATTTCCCCCTTTACCCATCTCACTAGAAGCAGTACTTCCACTGCTTGAATCCTGAGCCATGGAGCAACTAGGAATGCAGATTCTCTCTAGCCCACCCTCTTGAACTCTCTCCCTTTAATATAACTTCTGCTATATTGTATTCAGAGTGCATAGATATTTTCCTACTCTTTCTCATATACTTAGCAGGTACCTCTGATTTTTCTCAGATCAGCAAATATGGCTGCTTGTAGAGAAAAACTTTTAAAATCCTATTATTGTCACACAATGAAATGGTGATATTTATTATTTAATCTCTATTTGTTTGACCACTTTGTTGATATCTTAATTGGACTGAGAAGAAACCAGGCAAGGGAATATTATTTATTCTTAATAAAGGGAAAGAAGGCAAAGATCTTCCCTCCTCAACAATATATACAATTAAAAAAAAAAGACCCTCTGCCTGTGTTCACACAATGCAACACACATTCTTGAGACTTTTGCCCTTGAGCAAGTAGTCCTTGGAAAGGGCAGTGACATGGACATGGTGGTGACTAGTCAGCACATTATGTATGCAATGACACTGCAAGTGGTCACTGCTTGTCATGAGGCAGTTTTGATGAGGTTTTCCACCTAGTCAGTATATCCCACTTCATGTGTTTTTTTCTGGAATTCTCACTTCAGTGTTGCCCACATTTTCTTTCTTTTTTTTTTCTTTTTTTTCACTCTCTCTTTGTAAAAATGCTAAGATTTATACAATTCCATGCTAACACAGTCTCAACTCCAGTGATTTGTGAAGAAATAATATACATTTTAAAAACATAAATACAGTGCATGTAAGACAGTACAATAGAGAGTATTCACCTATTAGTAATTATTTGTGATATTTCAATTAAAGCAGTTAATTACAGAGTACAAAAGAAATTCAAAAATTTGTGAGAATTTTGACCTAATTATATCTGTACTGAAATTAATCTAAAGAAAACAATAAAACTAGATAAGTAAATTCAATAAATTTACTCCTAAGCCAAATTTATATCTATATATTTTAATGCATTTAGTCATAGAAATTACCTACGTGCTGGAAATTACTACAAATGCACCTAGAGAATCTTTGTTTATAACAAATCAGCTGGAAAAATTATAACTAGAAATACATAAGGAGAATATCACTTTATATTGTTTATATTGTTTGACTAAATTCAGGGTTAGCTTTTTGACAACTGAGAAAAATGTGATCTAGTATCAGGGATTATATGGCTATGTTCAATGTCACCTTCAGTATGTGTAAATAAGTACCTTATAATATATCTCAAACCTATTATTTTCACTTCTTTGTACTTTATTAGTTTTCTATCACCCTCAAATAATGCAACAGAATATTAGGAAAAGGTATTTCCAAACTCTTAATAAATTTTTTGGAAGAAATTGAAATGATCTCTTGTTTAATTCATAACTATGAAATATGAGGGGGAATTTCAAAGGCAGTGGAAAACTTAATATAAAACAAAAAATACTACAAGTTTGACTTTGAAATTATTCAGGCAATGCACAATATAAAATGACTCACAAATAGTACCACTACAAGTAGTGAGTTTGATTGTACCACACATCATGTAAGGCTGCTTGGGCCATGTTATATTTACTGGAAAATATTTAATTCTAAATTGAAGCATAGCATTTGCAACAGACAAATTGAAGATTGAAGTTACAGTCAGCATAAAATTCTTAAAGCATTGGATAATAAATGAACATATATTAAAATAAACAAAACACATAATTTGTGTATATATATGTGTATATATATATATATATATATATATATATATATATATATATAAATATGTAACATCAATGTTTGAGAAAAGTGAAAATTTTAATCAGAAATAAAGTAGCATATTGTATCTAGAAGTGAAAGAAATAAAGAAGTGAGGAAGAAAGGGAAAATAATCTTAGGCAGTTTTTGATTATATTAATTTTAGTTTGGTAGAACAAATAATTTCCTGTTTCTAACATACTTAATTGGATATGCAGAAGACAAGTAATACTTCATTTATACTTATCCCTTGGTTATATCTTTCATGGATAAAATTTATTCGTGCTCATATGCACCCTGGGGCAAGTTGGATTCTGCACAATTGTGGTTAACTGGTTTGAAAGCCAGCCTTTTTAATTGCCAAGCCATGACTCCCAGCCCAGCACTGTGTTAATGCGAGGAGATCTTTCTAGAATCACCACCATTTGTTCCATGGGCCAACAGTGACGCTGATGTACTTTCCATTCAGCAGACAAGCAGTTCGGGTATTGGCCACTGTGTCATTATAATGGGTAGAATAGATGTCCAACTCACTAACACCTCCCTGTCAATTCATCAGTCAAGAAGACAATTTATGGGCTGGGGATATGGCTCAAGCGGTAACGCGCTTGCCTGGCATGCACTGGGCACTGGGTTTGCTCCTCAGCACCACATAAAAATAAAGATGTTGTGTCCACCGAAAACTGACAAATAAATATTAAAAAATTCTCTCTCTCTCCCTCTCTCTCTCTCTCTAAAAAAAAGAAGGCAATTTATGAGGAAATAAATTGTATACATGTAAAAGTATTACTGTGCAGATAAAAATTGTTGATACTTTAATAGATTCAAACATGTCATAGTTATGTCCTTGGTATCACAAATGACTCCAGAACCTGTTTGCATCCTTGTGTCTACAGAATATGCAAACTAAGATTTTGGGTTAATATCAGATAAAGCAGTTTGCTGTCCAGCATAATTTTGTGCAATGAAAGTCAAACCTGACTCAGGTATATCAAAAATATCAATTCTCCAAGTCCCCTCTTTTGAGTTTCATATGCTTTTCAGTATAATACCATGTTTCTCCATATGGGAGAAAGAGGAAAGTGGCCCTTCGCATTGAACACCTCTAATTCTGTCTTAAAATAGCTGCTACTACAAATCTCTAGCTAAGACTGCTGTCTCCGAGCATTTACCTTGTTTTCCCTCAGCTGCAACTTCTAAATTTCTATAGCCTTCTCTCCCAAGACCTCTGCAGAACGCTGACCTCAGGTCCAAGGTCAAATTCTTGAAAGGCCTTTCCTGGCTATCTTTTCAAAAATTCTACTCTTGTGAAACTCTCTACCCATTGCCCCTGCTTATTTTGCACATATTTCCTGATATATAAAATTGTGTAAATTTTTTTTTGTCCATCTCCTACTAGATTTGTTCTTTACTGAATAGGGAGGCCTGGAAGGATGTCTGGTGGCAGATACACTAAATATTTATTGTATTGATAAATGAATGAATAAATCCTGAAGTCTCAACATGTGATGATCTTCAGAATTCATCCATTAACACTACTACTAAAATAAACTAAATTCATCCAGATAATTTAGTGCTCCACACCAAACCACAAATAAATATATAGACAGACTGTGCTTATTTGTATAGCCTTGTTGAAATTTGTATTATTAAGGTAGAAGTATGGAGACATATTTAACAAAACTATTTTAATTCAATTACCTCAGAAGAAAATGAAAAAGAAATAGCTGGACATTTGGAACCATCCTGCTTTTTGAGTTAGCAACTCATCTTGAGTAGCTTATATGGTCTTTAAAAAAATAAATAAATAACAGCAATATGTTAAAATGACATTGATCATAACTTTTAATTTAATGCTTAAAACCATTAGTGATTTTGATACCAATTTTTTTTAATCACTGAATTATTTTCTGTCATGTTCACCACATTTTAAGTAGGCTTCCTTATGATGTGTAAGAGGTTGTTTACAGATATCCTGCCCTGTGAAGTTGAATGCTTTGGGGTAAATATTAATCACATACTCAGCTGCTTGTTGCTGTATACAGTAATAGAGTTGTATGTCACAAAGTAAGTAGAGTATAATATTATGAGTATCACTAATTACATATTTCTTAAGAAGCAGAGGGAGATAAATGTTTGTAAATTTTCATATTATCATAGGGAAATGCAGGAAGATATGTTCCATTGACCTCTTTAGACATTTTCAGAAGGAGGAGCAATGTTTATTAATATTATACACCTCAAATTGCTGAACTTATTACTAACACTATTATCTGTTTTGAAAACAATTTGTCTCCTGAGCTGGAAGACAGAATTCTTTTAAATGACTGCTGCTTGGATAAATTTAGGGAAATAATTCTAAATTTTGCAGTGAAGTAAACAAAGTTTTGTGTGAATATTTTCAGAGTAAAGAAATCCTTGATGTTTCAGCCATGCCCGACATTATTTGATATATAACTAAAACCATAGAAAACACAATAGAATATTGTGTTATTTTTTTTAGATTAAAAAGAACTTCAGAATTTAGGCCATTTTAATGAGTCCCGTTATTTGGTGTATCACAAAGCTGAATGTATATCATGTGTAAGTAGAAATTTCAGATGCTTTCAGCCAAAAGGACATTATATCTGCATCTTATAATCATCAATAGTTCTCTATCTGTATGTCTAGACTTCTAATTATATATGTGCCTTTATTTATGTATCAACAAATGCTATGATTTATGTTTTTAACATCATTTCAGGTTAAAAGTAGTCAAATTATCAAAACATAAACATAATTTTCTCTCTATAGCCACCATAGTCATTGACTCACAGTGTGGTGCTGCCATTCACTCAAGATCATGACATTGATCTAATGAATTTTTTGCCTGAAAAACATTTGCATCCTTAATTTGGGAGTTCCAGTATGTTAGGTTGGATTGTTATTTCTTCCCAGTTATGAATAGCTTATCACATGTGATTTGCATTTTAGAAATTTCTTAATGCATATATTCATGTGTAACTCTAAATGAAAGTTTTCAGACAAAAACTAGTAAGCTTCCTTAACTCAACCTGATGCAAGAGTGAAGATCTAGGAGGTTAAACACAACTGAAGCTATCAGTCATGTGCTCTTTGGGGCTGGTGCAGCTCACAAATGTAATTGTGAAGGATAGGCAATAGGAGCTAGCCACTAGGAATCCAGGTTCTGCTCTGTGATTTCTCAAGCTGAAATTATATGATCTTTAAGAGTGGGCAAGCTAGAAAAAAATTGCCCATATATTCTTGGTGAAATTAATCAATACCTAATTATTTAGAAGCTGTAAATGCTATCTTTCGTTGACATGCTCACAAAATGTGTTTTCTTCTGTCAATAAAGGCCACCAAATCAGATATCCAGCACAAGGAAGGTTATCATAGAGCACAAAAGACTCACCTCATTTTTGCACTCAACTATTTCATCAATTTAATGGTATTTATTCCCCTTAAGTAAGAAAAGAAAAAAAAATAGAGCTTGAGCCTTACAATTATAATTGAAAAATAGTAATAACTGAAACCATAGAAAACACAATAGAATATCATGTTATCTTTTTTTTAGATTAAAAAGAACTTCAGAATTTAGGCCATTTTAATGAATCCCATTATGAGGTATAGAAAAGAAAACCTATGTCACTTGCTACCCTTAGGGGTGCATTTAAAGTGTTCTGCATTGGTCTGTTTTCATATTTACATTTTTAAGTTAGAAAACTAGGTTTTATTACTTGTATTGATTACTGATGAGTCTCTATCATGTCCAAGGTGTAGTCCCTTATTGTATGCTGAACAAGTACCTTAGAACTGAATATATCTAAGAAAAGCACCTTCCTTCAAAGTTGGCTCAACCCTGGAATAGACACCTTCTCCCCTTTACCATTGCTGAAGAGGCAACTCTGAAGAGCAATCTTGACTCTAGAACTCACTATGGGATCACTTGCTGTGGAATCTTTTTTGTGACTGCATCAAAGATTCACAAATTAACTCCTCTCTGCAAGCAATCTTACTGTTTTCATTTCTCTACAGGTTTTGGTTATAGGGTACTCACCAATTAACCTCTTGCATGGAGATCTTCTTCTTAACATTTGTTTCCCATGTCACCAGATCTAAGATATTGACCAAGCATAAAGGATGTACTCAGGTTCTTTAAGTAAATCATACAAACATTTTTTTTAAAATATGGCATTACATGATAGAATTGAACCCTATTCTACCTACATTCCTTAATATTTTCTTTAGTGATGTCTTAAATCACACAACTATATAGTTCTGAAACTAAAAAACGTCCTTAAATTTATATTTTATTCATAACAGTAAAGAACAAACTGTTCTTAATTAGCCTGTAATAAATATTTCTTGCTTCTAAGGTCACTGGGGTTGTATATTTTTTTAAGCTTTACTGGGACTTAATCTTTAGAAATAGTTGAATTCAGCTTATACTTGGAAAGTATCATTTGTAAATACAGGTGCATACTTCAGTTATTGCTCAATCAATTCATCCATCTATATTTATCTCTATCCTTACACTTCTTTAAATATTTAAATAAATATTTGCATGGAATTATTTTCACAGTAAACCCATGATGGTGAATTCATAATTATACCACATCCTTCCTCAAATACTTCTTTTTTATTCCCCATAGTATTTTCCAGAGTAGACTAGCTTTTATACTTCAAACAAACAAAAATTATATTTATACCACTAGAAATTATATCAAAGCCTATACTTGAAAATGAATATCAATATATAAATTTATATATCATAGGGTGAAAACAATTCTTTAAATTCGCTAGTTAAAATGGCTGAGAACTCATGATTCACCAGAATAAAACAGTAAATTATAACTTTATCTTTAAAACTCTTATGACAAATATAATGCACGAACTGAGAAACACATGAAACAGATTATACACTCCATCAAACAACTATAAACACCTGTGAAATCTATTACATAAGTCAAGGACATTGCGAATAGCAGAAATACCACTTGGTGCTGCATCCTGATATCTTTCCCTTCACTCCAAACCAGAAGGGACCACTATCCTTTCTTTTCTGAATATTTCACCACAACAAAAAAATGTAAGATGTAATGATCTGGAGATGGATTTGCTCCATATTTAATTTAATCATCTTGAAGACCCTGAACCACCTACTCAAGTGTTCATGTGAACATCAAAATTTTGATGGCCTTAGGAACCTAAAATTCAATATGCTCAAAATAAACCTATTAAACTCTACTCAGTTCAGATTTTCTTCTTATATTTAGTTGACACAGTTTATATTTTCATTGATAGCATTAATTACCACTCTTCCAATTCTCAAACTTGAAATGATGTTTATTTCTTAAGTTTTTTTGGTAAAAGAGATTGAACCCAGGGGCACTCTACCACTGTGCTACATTGGAGCTCTTTTTTTGTTTTTGCTTTTTATTTTGAAATGGGTTCCTGATAAGTTATTGAAGCTCTACTTGAGCTTGAGATCTTCCTGTTTAGGATTTCACGCATGCGCAAACATGTTGAAATAAATGATCTTTTATTTCTCCCGCTCCCCTGTACTTTGGCATATGCTAACTTGTTTTAATTTTTTTTTCAAATTAATTCAGTAGTCTCTTTTTTATAGTAGCATTCCCTGATTCAGCCCTTCTGGGATGGGTCAGTGGACTATTGCACTGGTTACTACTTCCACTCCCTGAACAGGTCAGACACTTTAGTCTGTATCATACCCTGAGTCAATGTACCATTGTGAATCACATATCCCTGGGAAAATGGTAGGGTTGATGACAATACTTATCCTTGTCACACCTCCACATTCCCTTCCCACACACTACATTTTTAGAAACTTCTATTTCTCATTCACCAGAAAACACCATCTCCTCCTAGGAGAGTGTTTTTCTGGAAGAGTCAGTGTTCTCCTCTTCATTCTTGCATACATACTTCTATTTTTGCACATATCACAATGTCATAACATATTGCACTGCATTGCAGCGACATGTTTGTTATTCCTATCAGCTGTGAACTTGAAATTAATACTGTTATGCATCTTGATATACTCAGAGGTAACATAATTCCTGGTATACACAAGATAGTTTCCAATACTCCTACAATTGTATCCTTCCTTAAACTCTGCTTCTTTGTCATGTTAATTCACATTTACAGGGATAGTTCAGGAGTATTTTACTGAGATTCACTTTTGCATTCCTTCATTTTTTTCTTGAAAATTGTAATGCTGATTCCAGGAAAACTTTCAAGGTCACAGATGCCCTCACCTATCTGGTCAAGCAATCAATGCATACCTGTAGTCTAAGCATATACTTTTGCATGACTGGGGGGAATTTAGGCCTATATTTATGCACATACTTTATCTTCATATTGTCTGTAATACTGTAAACTATTATGGAAGCAATGTTTTTTAATCGCCTTTAAAATGTGCCTAGAGGATATTTAACCAATGGCTTCTTCCACAAAGTAAATGTAGATATTATAGACAGATGATTAACATTTATAAAATTGAGATGGCAAAGTCATATTTTCTTTGAAACTTTTATGCTTTCATCTAATTTATCTTCACAAGTGACTCTTGGGAATTAGTTACTGTAAATAGAACATTCAAGACACTATGTGTTTTGTGTCTTAATTCTGCCCTTTTTCCTTCCTTATGGGAAAGAAAACAAAACCCCTTATTTCACTACATGATAAAGAAAGAGAAGGAGTAACATTCATTTGGGTTTTGGCACCAAATTTCTCTGACATAGAGATCTTTTCTAGGTGAGTATGTTCCTTATTTATAAACTGTCATGCATACCACTGCTTTCCCCTAAACTCCTTTCATTAAATTTGATTGTATAAAACTGTTATTTTATTGTGAACATTATGATCAAGTGCTACTAATTTGTAAACTGTTTTTACTAGTTTGTATAATTATGAAAATTATAAAACCTCATAGGACGAGAATAAAATAGACTTTCAAAATCTTTCCTTGGCATTCATTTCTCCCTTTTAAGATGCAGCATTAATATTTTATGGCAGTAACTGTGACATCCCAGGGTTGGTTTAATGCTGCAGAACTGGTAAATATCCAAGAACTGCATGTTCAATAGTGTTAAAAGTTTACAATTTGTAGCTGAAGATTTGGTTATATTTAATAATGATCTGTGTTGCTAAGGGAAGAGATACAGAGTAATAAATAGACTCTTTGCCACATTTTGTGAATTCATATTCAACTATGGGGAAAATTTAAGCAAAAGTGTAAGGCAAACAGCAATACCTTTAGTAGAACTTAAGGCAGTTCATGAAGGTTCTGGGAGCTGATTAGGTGGAAGAAAAGTAGGCCTGTGTTACCCTTTTATTTCTTTATCATTTTATATAGTATCTTGTATATTTTAGATTGTAGTGTCAGATTAGATGCAGCTGTTTATTTCTGGTGGTAATATTATATCATTGGTTGTCTGACTACCTTCCATTCTTACTTTTTTTTCCTTTACATCCCTCTTTCCCTCCAGCTCCCCCTTATTTATTTTTTCTAGCAAAATATAGCTAAAAATACATATAAACTTGGACTTAGGTGAATAACTTGAGGTGTGAACAACTTATAGAGATCGAAATGTCTACAAAGATGGATAGCAATCATGTTATTTCTTTTTGAATGTATGTGTATAAACATATGACTACTAATAAATAATGAATTATGGAATACTCAGTTACTAAAAAGGTAACTTTTCTTTGGGATTTTTTTTTACAAAGCTATCAGATTATTTTTGCAAATGCACAATTCCAATCACATTTTATGAATGCAAGTATGTCTTTTTTGACTATTTTAAAGATTCTTGAAATAGGTACGCTGAATATACCCATCAAAGATGGACTCTTCCAAATCCCTGGAATATGTGAATATGTTCATTTACATGACAAAATGAATATGTCAGGTATGATTAAAGATCTTGAAACAGGAATATTATTTCCAGGTAAGTTTACATTAACCACAGGGAGCCTTTTAAAAGGTAGGTAAAATGTGAGAGAGGAGAAAGGATGCCATCCTGTTTATTGGGAAGATTGAAGTTGGGGCCATGAGCCAAGGGATGTAGGTGACCCATAGAAAGAACAAATGGCAAGGAAATGGAGAACTGTTAAAGTGTCTGGGGGTGAAGGCGATCTCTACGAACCAAGTCTAGACTTACGCCTGTTAACACAATAACCTAATAAATACATTTTGTCTTAGGTCATTATATTTTGACAATTTATCTTTTATCAGTAATAGAAAACTAATACTATTCTCCTGAGTGGGGAATAGCTAGATTGCCAATACACTTACTTTTAACTTCAAAAACTGTTGGGTAGACTTGGATTATTGGAAGGGTAGCAGTATACAACAGACTCTAGTATGGCTATATGTTTAAACGTGGCTGTATAACCAATGTGATACTGCAATCTGTACACGTGGAAAAATTTGAATCAAATGTATGATATGTCAAGATCATTGTAATGGGGGCTGGGGATGTGGCTCAAGCGGTAGCACGCTCGTCTGGCATGCGTGCGGCCCGGGTTCAATCCTCAGCACCACATACCAACAAAGATGTTGTGTCTGCCAATAACTAAATAAATAAATAATAAAAAAAAAGATCATTGTAATGTTTTGAGAAACTAATAAAAAAATTTTAAAAAAATAAAATGTTATGCTTTTTTATAACTTGTTTTCTCATAGGGAATTAGTCACCTGGCATTTTAAACAGAAGAAAGATACACCTGGCATTTAAAAATTTTTATTGAGGAAAGTACTTCCTAGAAACCTACAAGATGACAGCAGAAGATTCTAGTGCAGTGAGCTGAAGCAGGTGAAATTCTCAGTTTGGACCTTATTTGTTAGTAAGAGCACAAATACAGTCTTTCATACTTTTATGTTGTTGTGGTTGCTTTCATTTTTTTTTTCAATTCTATACTTTTGTATATATACTTTTAAATCCACATCCTTAAAACATAAGTTGTTATATTAAAATTTTGATGACCAAATAAGTAAAAATAATGAATGCAAAATTAGAAAAACATGATTCATAAAGCATACCTCTTCAGTACTTATTTCTTTAGGAAAGCTTATTTATACATTTCTCTGAATCTTAAAAAATGATTGAAAAATTAATAGTTATTTAAATTGATATGCACAATTTACAACAAAATAATAAACTCTTTAAAAATTATTTTTCTAGGATAATGTGATTATGATTGGTAAGAATGGTGTCAGTGATACTTTTGTTATAATATCCTTTAGAACTATGATAGTGCTTATATATACCTAGGTGTCACACATCCAAATATTTTCCACATCTTTTCCTTTGACAAAACTTCAAAGCAAATCTAGAATAAACTTTAAAGATTCCCTAGTGGCACAATTAGCACTTCCAGAACTTCTTCTAATTAATAACTGGGGATGTTTGATTAATGTGGACTTAATGCCTAATTCAAAAAGTTTTCTTTAAACTATGGCACAACTTTAGTTCTCTAAATAGCCACTTGTTAGATGAACATAGTTCAGTACTACTGAAATTGTCTTTGAAGATAAGATTCATATGAAGATTTTATCAGTATAATTTCAGGATTTGTTGCAACTGTTGCAGCTACACCAGCATCTTGTTGCATCAGAGACATCTAAAAACTACAGTTAAAATTAGTATTAATCATAAATTTTCCAAAAATTTAAAATAATGTATTAACATTTGATTAATTTTTTTAGAAATATTATAGGGAATTATATAAAATTAGAACATATTTCACCAAAGGGTTGGTGACACTAAAATGCATGTTAAAATATTAGTGTTAATTTAATTCTAAATTGGTTTACAATGTTATATAAAAACAACAGCTTGGAAATATAATTGAAGTAATTACAAAATATGATTTAATTTTTACTTTATAGTATTAGACCAATATTTTTACCCTGCAACCTTTATATCATTTTTAAGCTATCTAAGGCCTCTGATTATGTTTGAACTTTTATTTCAATTTTATTTCCTCTCTCAAGTATAATGAAATCTTGGTATATAAGAACAAATAATCAGCAGGAGCAGGCATATATTCGCAGCAAATCATAAATTCATCTACTCCACAAATATTTAGGAAGCACTTACTATATGACAGACACTCTTCTAAGAATTTGGAAAACAACTGTAATAAAAACTAGGCCTCCTGTTTTTTAATAGTTCTTCTCCTGTTGTGACTATGAGTTGTCTAGAGGAATCTGTCAATGAGAGATTTGAAGAGAGTTGTTGATCTCTGGTTTTTCATGAACAGGCAACTTTTGCTCAAACAATGCATTATAAATGAATTACAAATGAATAGTAATTAATAGTATTAACTTATATTTCAAAATGAGTTGGAAGATAATTTGTATAAAATAAAATAACATATATAGTCACCTGTGTAAAATACTTTAAGAACAGCATAATAAAACAATGTAATTACAGTGAATTAGAATATAACTACTGTAGTACTTAACCATCACTGGAAACATAAAAACCAATAAAAAGACTGTTAGTTATGGTTGGAATCTGAATTGTTCAGTGAACCTTATATATTACACTATTTTTCAGAGATTTAGTGCAAGTTATCAGAATTATATCTACTTTGTAGAAAAAGGGTAAAATCAGATATTTCACACTGGCTATATCAGATGAAAATCAACAACAAACATATTTATTTAACTCTTTTTTCACCTATAACCCTATGTTATAAGGAGCACTGTAGAGAGCTGGAACATAGTCTTCAGAAGCAAGTAGCCACTTACTTATTTTGTTACCTTGAACATATTAATATTTGTTCTCTAATTTGGATGTATTTATAAATTAAATAAGGCTTGCTTCATTTTGTTTTGAAGAAAAAATACAATACAATAACATCCATAAGAGAACATACCACTTGTGGCCTGATACGTATTCAATAAATAGAGCTTCTTTTCTTTTTAGGAAGGTGCTATTATTATTAATATTATAATTATGATGGTTATTACTATTTGGGGGAGTAACAGGGATTGAACTCAGGGGCACTCTATTACTAAGGTATATCCCCATACCAATTTAGAGACAAGGCCTCACTGGGTTACTTTTTGGTTACAATTTTGCTGAGGCTAGCTTTGAACTCCTGATCCCCCTGCCCCATCTTCCCAAGCCGCTGGAATCACAGGCATGCACCACTGTGCCCTGCAGAAAGGTGTTATTATTATAGATAAAGTATTCTTGTTAGCAAAATATATTTATTTAACCTTATATTTAAATAGCTTATTTAAATAAATTAAGTAAAATAAATGCAAAAACAATTGTTACCATTCCATTGATATTATATTTCTAAATTTTATTTATATTTCTAAGCTTTATTTTGACAATAACATATATTGGCAAAGATAAATTTTAAATGTCACTTTAGGATTCCAATTTATTCAACCAAAGCACTTTGCCACATGTTGTCGTAAAAAAAGTTAGTAAATGGGTTACCACCATAAAAAAAATGCTTGAGAAATCTTAGATCATATTATGAAGAAATAATTAAAATAATTATGGTTAGCATTTTATCTTAGTTGGCTTTCCTACAGTGACTCAACTATGAACATTCTGTCCTTATTTCCTAGGAAAGAATTTTGAGCACACGGGAAGCCTATATTATGAGAATTATTAAGGCATAAAGAATTGCCTGATTTTAGAAGAAGAATGAAATATAAGATAATATAAAGAGAGGCTGACAGGTATGATGAGGCAACAAATACCTCTAAGACCTTGCTGTACATAATTCAATGAGCATCCAGAGACTGTCCAACCATCATTGTAGCTAATATCACATCCTGAGACACATGGGTGTCAAGCCAATGAACACAAACCATATAGAACACTTTTGGAGAGCATCACACTAGCATTTGCTAAAGTATTACTTGAGCTTGTTGCTTTTCTTCTAAGGTCCATGTTTCCAAGAGCATGGAGCACATTTGTCTTTTGTTCACTCAACAGAAGTGACATTCCTGCACATCTCGAGAGTTTGCTGTATCCAGATTCAAAGTACCCCAGATGGACACTTCATTTCTGCTCAACTGCCATTAACACTTCTTAAATCTCAAGATACTAGCAAGTATCTAACATAAAGAGTAGACTTATGTGCCTAGAACAATGTTGATGGCAGGAAAGGAATATCTCGCAAATCTACCTACATGTGGAGCTAAAGACAACCACCTGAACATCATCCTTGCTCCCACCCACTATACCACAACAGTAATAAAATACTTTTATTTTAGACTTATGTTCAAAATTAATTAAACGATGTTTTTATGAATCTACTATTGTTTTAATCTAATTCCACAAAGTAATCTGGGGAAATTCCTGTATTATCAGATATCCTCTTATGTTCTACCATTCCTCAAATAAAGATGTTCACTGTAAGATGATATGAGCATTGGAAAAGATACTAATCTCAATTTGATTCTAATTAGATGTGTGACATGGGTAAGTGAGTCTGAGCATTTCCTTTTTCAGTAATATGGAAACTGATCACTTCTCAGTATGTTAGAATTGAATGAGAAAAATGTGCACCCACAATTTTGTGTATATCAAGATAATTTAAAACACGAAATAATTACTCTAATGCATATGCAAATTATAAAACATAATGACATGCCACCTGTGAACTCATTATTTAATTTAATAGCTATGTCATTAACACTTAAAGTTCCATATTGCAATCTCTCTCCTGAATTTTGTATGTATCTTTCCTGTTTTTTCTATTTTGTTTTTAAAACAATTCATTTTATCAAATGTCTTCATGAAAATATGTAGCTTTACTTATTTTAAAATTTGAAAGTAGTAGATTTTAGTTATAATATTCTTCACTTTTTTATATAACATTTGGTCCTAAGATCCAGTTACATATTGAGAAACTCTAATTGGTTTACTTGTATTCTGTGCAATATTCCAATATATAAATCTTCAGTTTATTTATTGATTATGCTATCTATAGACATATTGCTCTTTTGGTCTTTTATTATTACAAAGTTCAAAATTTACTATAAATTTTATTTTGTATGTTTTGGGCAGCATACATGTGAATTTTTTCTTATATATACTAAAGAAAACATTGCTAGGTCAAAAGATTACCTAATGCTCATATTACAAATGATGTCAAACAATTTTCCAAAGTAATAGCATTTATTAGACTACCACAATCATTGTATTGGTACCAACAATTTTTTCTGGTTAGACAATTTTTACATTGTCTGATGACATGAAATGAGTCTTTCTGTGCTTGTGATTTGCTTTTATTTTTTTGAGAATCATTTTATTTTAATTATTCGTATTTCTATTTTTGTTGGAATGCTTGTATATTCTTTTGCCCATTTTTTTCTGATTGAATTGTTTTTCTTTTATTATTTTTAAGAATTTTTAGATGTTCTGGATACTAATTATTATATTATTGAAAATATATTTTACAGCTTATTGATTATCTTTTTATTTTATGTCTTGTGTAAAAAAGTTTTTAATTTTTCATGCTTAATACATCATTCTTTAATTTTACAGTCTGTGTCTTTGGGACTGCCCTATAAAATTGTTTACATAGATATCATAAAGATATCTTTTTATCTTCTATTTTATTCTGTTTTTATACATGCACACACTAATTCTTATTATTACCATTTTAGCAATTGATTTTAGGTATCTCTGTGTTATTTTGTTTGATTTGTTTTGTTTTGTTGTAGTTGTGTGCCCTCTTTCTTTAAGTTGATCCCTGGCATACTTCTCATCAAGTTTAAGATTTCATTGTACATTTTACTAAAATTTTGTATGAAACAGTGGATCACGTAATCATCAGTTCATGAAATATTTAGCATTTGAGTTAATTTTTGTTTGTTTTTCCTACAAAACACCCAAATTAAATAAAAGCAAAACCAAACAAAACACAGAGTTAACAATATTAGCAATAAGGTCCAAAGTTAACAGCTGTAATTTGCCTGATAACCTATAGATGTCGTTCTGTTTTCCTTGATGTTTACGTTCTGTGGCCCTGTTCTTGTACAGCCTAAGGTACAGAGCTTGGCAATTTCAGTTTTGAACACCATAACTAGAATGGGAGTGATAACAGGAGCAAAATTTAATTCTCCCTTTTTAAAAGCAAGTATTTATTGGTGTCTGGAGAGCACATTTGCCCTCATGAAGCAATCTCTTCACCCTATGCCATAACTTTCTCTGCAATGACCTTGGTTTGAGATATTTGTTAATATGTTCAACAGATAAGAATATAGTAATCATGACATAAATCATGGTTTGTTTGCTTGTTTTAACTACTGATGTTTAGAAGGAAAATGAAAATACTTTGAAAAGTTAATAGTTTTAAACCATGTGCAGTGGCACTTGCCTGTAATCTCAGTGTCACTGGAGGCTGAGACAGGAGGATCACAAGTTCAAAGCAAGCCTCAGCCTCTGCAAGGCACTAGCAACTCAGTGAGAACCTGTCTCTAAATAAAATATGAAATGGGCATGTGGATCAGTGGCTGAGCACCCCTGAGTTCAATCCCTGGTACCCCTCCCAAGAAAAAAAAAGTTAATAGCTTTAGCATAATTAGCAGAAAATAATGAACTGGTCTGAAGGGTCCCTTAATTTTGTGTCACCATAAATAGTGCCTTCAATCTGTCTATAGAACCCTTCCCTTTATTTAACTTCCCTGCCAAAGATTTAATTTATTTGGCCTCCTGAGGAACACATTTGGCGTTGTAATATGTTTGCTTCCAGGTTCTATCCCCAAGGATAATTTGATGAAATCACACAAAATTTATTTTCAAGTCACACTATTTCCATTTTAGGGAACTATCTGTTCATTTCACAGAGGTGGAGAGTAGTGAGATAACCATTTGTAGCTGTTCAGTAAGTGAGGTCCACATAGATCTTATATGTATGGACATTTCATCTATAAGTCTGTTAATAACTATACCTATCTATACAAAAGAAACATGAAGAACCTTAATCAGGAAATGAATTTTGAAAATTCATATGAAGGAAACATTTAAAAATCCTACTCATCATTAAATATCTGTAAGACTAATCATTGTAAAGTATAAAAGGCATAAAATATGAGAATATTTTAAAATAGAAAGAGATTTCTTCTTAATTTTTTTTTTCTGACTCCTAAAACAGGCAACTTACTTTGGTAGCTGTGTGACTTTTATTTCTTATTAAAATACACAGAAATAGGGGCTGGGGATGTGGCTCAAGCGGTAGTGTGCTCACCTGGCATGCGTCCGGCCCGGGTTCGATCCTCAGCACCAACATACAAACAAAGATGTTGTGTCCACCAATAACTAAAAAATAAATATTAAAAAATTCTCTCTCTCTCTCTTAAAAAAATACACAGAAATAATTAAGCAGATTTATAAAGTCAAATGATAAAATTATATTGGGATGCTCAGGGACACAATGTGACCTTATCAAGTGAGGTGAGCCATTCATTAATTCAAATAATAGAACTTATTATCATAATCATTTGCTTATGCTATTATTGAGCCTAACCACTTCTTCATATTTGCATATGTATATTGAGATAATATCATTTCATTAATTTTTGTACTGAACCTTAATCCTCCTTAGAGTATTTCTGAAAAGTTTGGATTGCATATATTTTAGCCATATGTTTTTATTCTATCTACAGATATGTATGATTAATTTACCAGCAATGGGAACTTCCAATTATAATGTAATCCTGCAGCAAATAAACTAATATACCAATACATCCATTAACCATATTTCATAATTTATGTAAATGTATAGCACAGTTCTTAGTAAGTAGAAGGTATCATCATGCAAAGAAGGTAAGGGAAAAAAATCAAGCCTTTCCTGATCTGGCTCTGTCTATTCTTCCAATTTAATATTCTTCCTGACCACTGGCTCCTTGTTGGCTCTTTCCTGATTTCACTTGCCTTTTCATAATTTAAGAAAGTTTCCCTTTGATAAAGGTTCTTTGTTCATAGTTTGCAATTGCCTACATTGTTCTTTCAGCCATATGAGTCCATCATCACTTCATGCACATCTGCTAAAGTGTCTTCTTGTCTAAGGCAGCTTCAGTCACTAACTGATCTGAAAGAGCTGCACATAACCTATTCTTCTCCTTCTCTCACTGAAACTTAAGTTATGCATTTACATATATTTTACAAGATTTTTTTCTTTATTCTTTTTTTGCCCCTACCATTTTTGTGATAACCCATGACAACACTCAAGAAAATATGTTTTAAATGACTGGGAAAAAATATTTATATTATATAATTTTCCACATATTTGTTACTAAAACAACCATTGAATTATTAGATTTTTAAATCTATAAAATAATATTGTTAAAAGTTATTTTGGGGGCTGGGAATATGGCTCAATTGAAGAGTGCATGCCTAGTGTGTGTGTGTGTGTGACATTAAATTCAAATCCCAGCACAGGAAAAAAAGAAAGTAACTTACAAAACAGTATTCTTTCTAGAAATATGGTAAAATATATACACAAAAGTTTCTTGACATTTATTTTTGGAAGAGTGAAATTATCAGAAAGAGAAATTAATTTAACATTTTGATCAATGTCATAATATTATCCACCTTTAGTATAATGTTAATATGTATCCATTCAAAATAGTTTGATGTGGTTCATTTTTTATATTTTTTAGTTATAATAGGACACAATATCTTTATTTTGTTGTATGTGGTGCTGAGAAATGAACCCAGTGCCTCATACATGCTAGGCAAACACTCTACCTCTGAGCCACAACCCCAGGCCTCAGTTCATTTATTTTTAATTTTCCTACAAAAATATCTTCAATGAAAAGTTTTGCTTAGTAAATTTGAAAGTGTCAGGCCAGGCTAGTGGCACACTCCTGCAATCCCAGAGGTTCCAGGGCTGAGGCAGGAAGATTGAGAGTTCAAAGCCAGCTTCAGCAATTCAGCAAGGCCCTAAGCAACTCAGCAAGACCCTATTTCTAAATAAAATATTAAAAAAAAAAAAGGTCTGGGGATGTGGCTCAGTGTTTATCCTGAGTTCAATTTCCCTAGTGCCAACAAGTAAAAATAAAAAAATAATTTGAAAGAAAAAATATCTGAAAGTGTTGAAACTGTCATCTAACTCTATAGATCTTAAAGTTTTTAACTGAGAAAATAATTTATAGAGAATGAGATATTCTGCAAGCTTGGAAAATTTTCTGCTAACTAAATGTTATTTTCAACCATATTCTCTTTTATTTTTAATATATAAACATTTCAGCCCAAACATTTTTGAAGCTGCTGTGCTTTTTGCCTCCAATTAGGATTTTTTTGACAAATATCTTAAAAGATAAAACTTGTCTTATAAGTTATTTAAAATTCTGAAGACTACTTCAGTAACCTTCGATGCTCTCAAATCTATGCAACTTCATACTTATTCCATTCTGGTTCAGAATATAAGTTTATCCAGGTAAAACTGGAGTTCCTTTAGAATTTCCTTCCCATAGATTGAGATGTTCTAATAAAACTTTATAAAATTTCAGAATAAAATCTTATATTCCACTTGCATTCTCATTGTTTGTGTTCAATTTTTCTTTTGCATTTATGTCAATATATCTTAGTACCTTCTTGCTCACCAAATTTTTAAATACCTTGTTTTTTAGATTATTAAATTCCAAAGGTAAATTTTGTGTAGTACATGAACATTGTATCTTGGATAAAAATAATTAATTACCTTGTATTTGAGTAGTGTTCAGGAACACATGTAAGAATTGAAGGAACTGCCAATAAATGGTAATGTAGTTTGGAAGGAGGTTCCCATTGAGCATACCCAGTAAACATTTCAGGCTGCTAAGAGTGAAAGTGAATCCAGGATGGGAACATTAACAACTATTGTGTGACACCACATTCAGAAAGTAAGACCAGTACACACATGAGCAATATAAAAACTTAATTTGATACAATTCATAACATGTGCAGCATGGATCTGCTCACACTCTACTATTATATACAAACCTCACTTTCAAATTCTTCCTGAGAAATGAGAACATTCAATCTTTAAATGTTATTGCTAGTTGCAATATGCTTAAAAAATCAACACCCCGAAAATTTTAAATGGAGTTTAAAACACATGAAGCTACATCTAGCTACCTTCAGCTGTGTACGAGTGTGTGTGTGTGTGTGGGGGGGGGTATCAGGCTATGTCAATATCAGGCTCAAGGAAATCATTTTTATAAACTGAGTAGCCCCTCAAAATTAGCAAAGTCTAAGATGGAATGGGAAGCACAAGTTTTAAAGGTGAATTACTGGAAATAATAATAAGCAGCAGTTTTTGGATCGGTATAAACCATGTACTAGAAGGCAATATTCTGGGATTTTTGTCTTGTGGCAGAATCACATGAAATAGTCTATTGAGATATCAGGCATTTTATAAGCCTTCAGATGGTGGTGTTACTGGATGAAATATGCACAAAAATGGAAAACCTGTTTCCAGAATGTGCATTTGTTCTGGAAAACATCAATTCCTGTCATTTCCATGGTAAAGGGGTTTTATTTCATTAACCAGTCACCAAGATGCAATCTGGATTATATAATAAGTGGTACCACCTAGAGGATTCTGCAATGAACTCTACTTCTGTTAAACAGAGCATTCATTAGTGATAGCAACTACTCTGAGTAGCAATTCATCTTATTAGACCTATGCATAGCCTTTATTGCTTCTAACTCAACACTCTGATGATGGTCCCACAGTACACCTATTGCCATCATCATCCTGTGGGAGGCCATCCTCTCCCGTGATTTGAGTTATCTCACCGGCTAGGTGAGAGGCCCTTAGACACAGCTGTGTCAGAGCTTTCCCCACCCTTTTCCAGGTCTGAGGGCTTGTCCATGCAGAGGCGTGTCTGGCCACTGCCCCAAGACCCAATCGTCGCCCCTGACCTTGGGATGCTGCCCCCCTTAATCTTCATTGGATGGGATTTTCCCCGGAATTTTTTGTTCCCCAATAAAAGTCCACTCCCAGCCGTGTTTCTCTCTCTCTCTCTCTCTCTCTCTCTCTCTCTCTCTCGCTGTAAACCTCCCTACCACATTAGGTGGCTGGAGGCTGGAGCTAATAGAAGCCGTCCTGGAGCTGGTTTTAAAGGTAATTAGAGTCTTGTCTCTTTAATTTAAAACTCCCTAGCATTTTACTCATGAATCAAACCTTCTTTAATGAAGCCAGCGCTGGTCGCTTGGCAGATCATCCTATCTATCTGTGCTGAAGATATAAAATTGATTCTATCTGGTGGAGATTAACATTAGTTACACCCATCTGCATGGTTTGTGCCCATTGAAGTAGAGACACTCATGTGCTTCTTCCCCAGACCTTCTTAGCTTTGATTTTTTTTTTTTTTAATTTGAGGACTCTGTTCAATGCTCAATGCTCAATGCTCAATGTTCAATGTTCACTGTTACAGTCTTGCCAACTGCTATGGTTTAAATGTAGTTTGTCTTCCAAAAGCTCATATGTTGGAATTTTGGTTCTCTCTGTAGTGATACTGAGAAACGATGGTCCCAGTAATAAGTGGGATCTTGTGGCAATTCAAAGGGGTATTCCTTTCAAAAGAAATTCCTGTAGTTCTTGCAGAACCACACTGTATAATGAGAGTAAGATATTATAAAAAGATGAAGCCCAGCTCCTCGCTTTCTCTTGCACTTTTGCTTGCCCATGTGCCCCTGCTGCACATGACTGCTTCTCTGCCACACTATAATTTAGCCAAGGAGGCACTCACATGAATGCTGGCACCATACTATTTGGATTCTGCGGCCATCAGAATCCTCAGCTCTTTCTGTGTTACCTACACTCAAATATTTTGCTATAGCAACAGAGAGACAAAAACTCATTATCTATTTCTGGTAGTAAATGAGTTAATTCTGAACAGATCTGCTCATTGCAAAGATTTTCTTTGCTGTTGACCCCAGGGCAAACCCTGAGAGGAGTTAAGTGTAGCAGTGATCCTTTTTGAGGTTGCACCAACAGTTTGAGCTGTCTCATCTGTTAATGAGATTAATTTATTTTGGGGTATATGAGGAGATTTCTATAACATATTTCATCACCTTTATCATACTATAATGTTGGATTGTTTATAATATTTTTTCCTTTATGGTATAATATAAATTCCATGAGGGATACTATTTTATATATTTGTATTAACTGATAGCCCTCATTTGCCTCTCCCCTGAAAAAACCTGTCATATAGTCTATATTCAATAAATATTTGTTAAAAGAATGATGGATGGTAACCCGAAATGAGGGAGGTTGAGGGCGGGAACAATAGAAATCCATTAGACTAGAAAAAGGGAAACAAAGGGAAGGGAGAGGGGAGAGGAGGAGAACATAAAAGACAGTAGAATTAATTGGTCATAACTTTCCTAGCTTTGTATTTGTATACAACCAGGGTAACTCCACATCATATACAACCACAACAGTGGGAACCTAAATAGAATAAGTAATATATGTATGTATATTCTGCCAAAATACATTCCACTATCATGTGTAACTAAAAAGAAAAAAGAAAAAAATTAAAAAATAGAATAAAATGCAAGAATAAATTAACTCTATCTTTTCTTTTACCTTTTTCATTTTTTTTCATAGTACTTAATACTGTATAATGCTATGTATTTAAATTTTTATTCTCTGTCATCCACTTTTTTGGTCAACTTTTTATAACTGTGGCCAAAATACCTGATATAAGTAACTTAAAGAAGGAAAAGTTGATTTGGGCTCATAGTTTTAGAGATTTGAGTTCTTGGTCAGCTGGCTCCACAGCTTGGCCCTGAGGTAAGACAGAATATAATCAAGGTGGAATGGTATGGCAGAGAAAAACTGATCATATTTGGATATCCAGAAAGTAAAAAGAAAGAGGCCAGGGGAGCAAATAGAGTCTCTACAATCATGCCCCCAAGGATGCACTCCCTCTAACTAGGTTACACCTCCTAGTTTCTACCACTTCCAAATAATCCATTCAGCTTTGAATCCTTCAATAGATAAAATCAGTGAAAGCTCCCACAATCCAAACACTTCCCTAAAACCCTACCTCCTGATATTGCCAAATTGGAGGACAAGGCTTAAAAATGTTTGCCTTTGGGGGACATTCCAGATCCAAACCATAACATTTCCCTTTCTCCACTAATGCACAAAAGTTGTTGACTTCATCCCCAGCACCTAAAGAAAAGCATGGTTTGGCAAATAGTAATTGAACTAGCCAACTGAACTTGCTTTTATTTTTCCCCGTGTCACTAAATTGAAACTAGCACAGAATATGAATGAATGCATATATTCTAAGTAGAATCTGGCCCAGAGATGCCCTCTGTCAGTGCTATTCTGATTTTTTGGTAGGTAGAATTGAGCTGAATCTAAAATGATAACTTTCTTAA
The DNA here is from genome assembly GCF_021218885.2 of Marmota monax. NCBI lineage: Eukaryota > Metazoa > Chordata > Mammalia > Rodentia > Sciuridae > Marmota > Marmota monax. Next base: position 25,484,151 of record NW_026692781.1, read on the forward strand.
ATTTCTCAGTGTATTGCAAAGTAAGATTCTAATCAATTATCCAGCTGTAAAAGGCTCATTTTCTTTATCTACACACAACTTCTATCTCTACTCCTGTCAGTTTATGGTTTGGAAATTTCAGGATTTTTATCACCTTATTTCCTTGGGGGGAAAAAAAAAGATAAAAACTATCTTATAAATTGACATGAGAAATCATGAGCTTCTCAGTTAAATTTACCTTTCCTAATAGTTAGAACAAGTTAAAATTTTCTCCTCCTTTCTGCTCCTCCTCTTCTTTCTTAAAGATTATTTATATACAATGTACCACTGACTTACATCCCCAACCCTTTTTATTTTTAATTTTAACACAAGTTGCTTTGACTTCCTAAATTGCGGAGACTATCCTCACTTTTAAACTACCACAATCTGTGCAAAAGTTAAATTCTTAAAGGACACATTTTCTTTTTCTTTCTTTTTTTTTTTAAACACTGATGTACATTACTATATGCAAATCTCAATTTAAAAATCTAGCAAAACAATGGCCATAGATAATCTTCCTTAATACTACTTGGAAGATGAATAAGGAGTTAATTTTCCTTTTTGACACATTATATTGAGGTTTTGAATCCAATCTCTGCAACATGGGTTTGGAAGGAATCTAATATTGTGGTATCATTTGGGGACAGCTCTATGAATATTTGTGACAAGTGAATCTTTTATTTGCCTTGAAAATTATGATTCAATTTGATGAAATGAAAAAAAAAAAGATGGATAATGTTTAATCACTGCTGTCTCATAGAGCTAAGCTCTCTCGGCAGGATGCCGTGACACCTAGAGTTAGTCACTTCCAGCCAAGAGGTTCCTCACAGCTTCTAATAGCTTTGAAAGCTGCGGCTTGACATTCTGGCTCATTTAATAGATTCACTCATTGTTTTACATGTTCTATAAGGAATTCTATACTTAAAACCAGTTTAAATATTTTTGAATATTTATTGTTAATGACTTTGTATATCTACTTAAAAATACAGAAACGTCTTTGACAAAATTTTAAAAGCTTTATTAATTAACATGAACTTAATTTTGACCATAAAGCTAATGAGATACTTTTTGAATTAATCATCATGCCATTGTTACACAGATGTTATATTTCTTGTCTGGTGCTGGCAATGGAGGACTTGTCTGTAATGTCTTCTTACCTTGAGGAATTCCCTGTCCAAATGGGGAGAGAAAACACTCAGGAAAAAAATTTTGTTCCATTAAAAATATAGTATATGAAATATATTTGTTTGTGAATATAAGTGGCAGGACTATGGGTTATAGTACTACTTTAAGTATAATAGTTAAATAAAGATATTTTATTTTTCCCTTTATTTTCTGGGAAATTGCATATATTTTTCACTTTATTTTTTCGAGTTGTAGTCCCATTATTTTCTAGTTTTTTAGAGCGATCCAGACATTAATTCAATAGGCTGTGGCTTAATTCAATTCAATGTGAATTTTTAGCCTTTTTCTACACAATATTTTTAAACATTTTATGGAAAAGTTAGTCAATATGCCTAATATATTTGTGTATAGTGACTTTTACATTCAAAGTATAAAATCATAAAAAGGACTGGCAGTTTTCAGAAATTCAAATAACAAATTTACATTTAAAAGGTGTAAAAATAATTTTTTAATTGGTTACAAATACTAGCTTCACAGAAAGGTGAATTTTTCTTTTAACAATAGTATTATGAAAAAGAATTCAACCTTATTGCCTGTTTGTTATATGCAATCTGAGACTTTATATGTAACTGAGAAAAGATATGTATGTTATAAAAATAGAAACTGGGTATTTAGAATAATGAGTAAGAAAACTGCTATACTGTAGAGAAGATGAATATCTTATGTCTGAATGCTTATGTTTGGATAAAGACACTTTATGTACACTACACAAAGATGTAGGATTGTTTACATACAATAAAAAATATTTGTCAGAGAATGCATAGTTGAAGGAAATATAGGTGTGCATCACAGAAAAGAACTTTGGAGCTGAAACACTGAATTAGGATTTCCCATCAGTACAAGAAAAACTTATCAAGAGCAAGACATATGCAAAGGATGAGTTGACAATAAAAAGATAAGTTAAAAGGAGTGATTCCCAGGAGTTTTTAAGAGTGGGTTAGCCTGCCAAATATCACATTTGTTGTAGGAGAAAGTTAAGCAATGGTTTTATCCAATGGATTGAAATAAACCTCCTTAATATATTTCCCAATCATGATATTGCATACTTCTGTCAGATCTTTAATGTATGTTACTTTCACTATTCCCAACTATGTAACAAACTTGCCAATTTTCACATCAAAACTGAAATCCCCTTTTCATCTTTGATTGTTATTATTTTTGCATAACTTCAAACTGTGTTTTTCAACACTGTTGTTTTATGATAGAGCATGAATATACTCCTCCACTCCAAAACCTTCTTTATTATTTACTATATGCAGTTTATTTTCTTTGTAATGCAAGAAGGGCCTTTGAAATATAATTTACTCTTCAATTATTTACATTAAAACCTGAGTTATGTTAGACTTTTTATTCACTAGCCTTCAAACTCACAGTTTACGTTTTTGTGCTTCAGCCTATTTTTTCTTCCCCAGCCCTCTGACTCCTTATTCAAACATCCTTAAAGATGTATATCATGTTGATGTAGGACAGATGATGAGGCTGGACGTCCTAGAAATTTGCAGGAAACAGGTTTATTTAGGCTGCACTGATCCACAGGGACTAATGCCTTAAAATCTCTAGACCTCAAGTCTGGAAATTCTTTTAGATTTATACTCAGTTGGATGGCTACATTGCAATGGGTGGAAACAGTTGTTCTTTGTCCCATATTCTTAAGCTACACAGAAGTTCCACATATTTTGTCTATAAACCTGGCATTTATGAGAAAGAGGAAGGTACAACCACAATGCTTCTGCAGAAATTTTTGCTGATATCTTATTGGCACCCTTTGGAAAAATCTTTCTGACAAGAAAAGAAGCTTAATTATGGCAAGGATCTTTTGGATGGGAATACCTGGCCTGCTTCAGTGTTACATAATTTCCAGAAACTTTTGTGCATAATGACACTAAATGATATTTTCCTCATTTTCAATTCTCTGTAGTGCTTACTGATACTTCTGTACTTCATATTTACTTTCAAGAGAAAAAAAAATATAAACCTGTTCATGAACTTGATGTCCAGAGACCTGGACCCTAGTAATAACTCTGCTCCCATTAAGCTGTGTGGCCTTTACACAGTATTGAAACTGTCTTTCTGACAGCATCCTTACCTATACAATAAAGAAATATTCCAATCATAAGGAATATTGTGTTGTTTTCTCCTGGTTTATGATCATTGTAGCATTGTTCACTTGTGTGATTTTTATAATATAAATTCCTCATGAAAATGACAGATCTTACATTTCCTAGTTTTACAAATAATAATTAGAAGTTAACTATTCACAAAATTTCTATTTGTTTTCTGTCAATATATACAAGGTCAAAATCAAAAATTACTAAGTGGTTTATGGTTTCATTTACATTTTGTATTTGATGACATTTTGATATATCTCCTTGTCAAAATAATTTTGATATCTTGACATTTAAATATTCCTTTCAGAATATTGATGTCTTTTATCTGTTTACAGACTTTTTGTGTAAAAATTCTTTATTATATCACTATGTTAAAATTATCATTACAGTAGAAGCAATGGTTTATTTCCACAAGGTTACCCGTATGACCATGCTGGACCCATTGGAGACACTCAATATGTTGTTCTACTCATTAATTAAATGGATAGTGTGTAATCCTCTAGTTTTGAAATCCTAGCCTCATTTTCTACTCAGAAATTATGCTGCTTTGAAGGAAGTAATATATCAACCTTTAATAAAAGATTCCTTCTGAATAGGTACTACTGACACATGTCAAAGTGAAAATACACTGGCACCTGTTGCTGCTGGAGGCTTCTGGGGACCTGGTCCATTCTATTGCTCTCACTTGGATCCTGTCATCTAGACATAAATTTGAGTCTTAGTGAAAAAGCATCAAGTTACTCCTCACCTGCAAGTGTGGGAATTGGTGTTTTACTTCATACTGAAAGGCAACTTCTCATGTTTGCACTTACAAAACTATGAATGAAGATTACCATAGGGATGCCACTTGTATTATTCCTAAAGAAAAAAAGAAGTCAGTACTACCATGAGTGACCCTTTTTATTCCCCCAAACCTAGCCATGTGAAGGGAACAATAAAAATGTGTCTGGACTAGAATGTCCATATACATATTATCTTGAAAAACACTGGATCTCTGTCATGAATGTTGAAAATTAGGGCAACTTGGTGTTATCTATAGCAAGCTACTCTTGCATACAGCTGCTCCTTGGGATGCCAGTCCTACAAGAGACAAAGCAACATAAGCAGATTAAGTTGGGCCAGGTACTGCACACCTGTAACTGTAACAACTTGGAGGGCTGAGGCAGGAGGATTGCAAGTTCAAGGCCAGCCTGGGCAACATAGTGAAAAGCCTGTCTCAAAATTTAAAACAAGGGCTGAAAATGTAGCTCAGTGGTAAAGCATCCCTAGGTTCAAATACTACTACCAAAAAAAATAATAATGATAATAAAATAAAATAAAGGAAAATTAGGATGCATTGCTTCTGAAGCATAATGTATAAAGCTGTCTCTTCCTCCAAATGCTGGAACAGAAAATAACACAAAGGAGAGAGAAAAGCTTATACTGACAGCTTACCCTGGACAAAGCCTCATTACAGGCAAGTGGGCACCCCTTTCTGGTGAGCTCCTGGAGATCCTCCATGCAGCAGAGGTACACCTGTTCAGTTCATTGCCAGTGGACTTTCCCTGTAAGCACAATTTTCAAAAACTCTGTCTACAAAAACTCTGTCACATCTCCAAGTGCTTTGCTTGGTTTCTTGGAAACCTACCCATCTGCCCTAGCATAATAGGGCTGTGGGCCTGAATATCATTACTTAAGAACCTTTGATAAATTTGAAGTATTTTTTTCAGGCAGTAGTGCTTGTAGATTCACTTTCCAAAAAGATGATATAATGTCATTTGGTATCATCCAAGATATCTTATCTGTCTCTCCTTTCTGCAGAATATTTTCAGTTTATAGGAAGGAACAAATTGAAGTTAGATCTCTTCAGCTATGGTTGCCTAATGCTGTTAGATTTCTAATGTTATTGAAGGCTTTTTTTCCCACCCAGACATGAATATACACTTCAGAGCCTTAAGTTTTGCCAGAAACAATGACCAGACTTTACTGGCATTCACAGTGATTACCATTCTCATGAGAATTTAATTTTTGCTTACTTTTCATTCGCTTGTGGTCAACTGGTAAATCTTGCACTTGACTGGACCACTCTACTGCAAAGTGTGTGTAACCTGAACTTGTGCAAGGAGAGTTGACTTCACCTAAGTTCATTATGCCTGAAGTTTGGTTTAACGTTATCTCTATGTGAAAGGCTCAAGGCTTGTAGGTTGGGCCACATGAGCCTTTTACATAGAGATAACGTTAAACCGAGATGAAGCTGTTTAGCTTGGAAGGTTGGTTAAGTTCTTTCTCAGCTTCCTGTATATTGGCTAATTTGAATAATTTCTCAGTTTTCCAACACAGAGGCAGCTATCACTATTTGTCCAATACCTGGCTCTGGGGCAATTAGGGCAACAGAATTGTGACTCACAATGAAAAACCCATAGAGAAAAGGGGTTGGGATGTGGACTTAGCTGTCCAAGAGCTGGGGCTGTAGATAAAGATCAGTGGCAGAGTACTTGCCTAGTATACAGGAAGTTCTGAATGCTAGCACCACCAAAAATAAAAAAAAAGAAAGGGTGAATTGCTGAGTCCCTAGATAGAGCCTTGAGTCTCAGGAAAGCAGACATCAAGTAAAAATAATCCTTTAAATATTGAACCCAATTAAGTCTTGAAGTACGTTTGGAGCTTGATTTTTGGGACATCTGAGTAACCAAATAGTAGAGGAGATTTTTCTAGAATAGAGTATAAATTTCCTTAAATAGCACAGAGAACATTTTATGAGAGTTGAAGGAGACCTATAAGTGGAATAACAAAGATTCCCATAGTTTGGGATTGCCAAAAGAACAGACCTGGAATTTCTGAAATCTTGAACATTATCTTCCTGGATTGAAAGTGTTTTAGCAATGAGCTATATGTTTTCATGATAATAGCTTGTTTTGCCTTGAAGCCAAGGTGACAAGTCTAGTGGTTTCATTTTGGAAGGTACAAACTGACAGTTCAGTGAGGTATTTTTAAAGGTTAGTAATAGGTATGTCCAGCCCAGTGGAAGAGGTGGTTGTGGTTATGCTTAGAGATGCAGAGTAGGAGATTGTGGTGGGAAGATAGAAGGCAGGAGAAGTAGGAGGTACTAGGAAGTAGAAGGTCCTCTTCCAGGGGGTCAAGCAGTGGACCAATATGGGGCAGGTGCTTCATGGGGAAAGCAAGAATCTTCATTAATTTTTAGGATGGCAGAGAGGGTAGAAACTTCTATGAGATTTTTGGCAAGGCATAGGTGTGCAGGAGACTATGTTTTAGCCGACAGCCAGGAGTATACATGAAGGATAGAGATATTTAAGTTCAAAATCAGAAAAGAGCATAGGAAGGATGCTTTAAAAGTTAGTGTTACAGGTATCAGAACTTGAATTAAAAAAAAAAAAGAAATAAGAAATTCTGGCACAAGACACAGTCCCATTTATTAATCCATTTGTCATTTACTGAAACAGGAATTCTTTGATGAGCCTATTTAGGCCTCTCAATTAAACCTACTGCCTGGGACCTATGTTGAAAATAAAAGTTCCATTACATTTCTTTTTTCCAAGAATATAGTACTGTTTATTCTGACATGTTAACTGTGCATTTGGTTATTATCAATAATGTTTAACAGTCCAAAGGGAATACATGCTATACTAAGATTTTGGATTGGAACCTTATAGAGAAAGACATATAACTGAGTTTTGAGGGATACCTGTGAAGTCAAGTATTCTCAGAGCTTTTAGTCAATGGCAAAATGTTTGCAAAAAATATGTGATTGAGGTCATTTGCTGATGAGAGCATCCAGCATTAAAATGACTGCCTGAATTTTGGCCAAATGAACTTACATTTCTATTCTTTGAAATGTCCTAGGTAAGGAAAGAAAAGTAGCAATGTTCTCCTGACTCACTATGGTAATGACTATGGCCAAAAATGCCCATTTCTGGGCTCCCAGTTAGTCACAAGGGGCTTGAGGGAGGAGTAACCTTCTCCATCACCATGGCACCTAGAAAAAGACTGAGGACAGTGAGGACATCTTATTCAGCAAGAGGAATATGCCAGAGGTTGGAAATTTGGCTTTATCTATATTAAGGAGTCTTTTTTTAATGAAGCACTGCTTCTATGAGTCAGAATAATTTGCATAGAGGGTCACAGTCTTTGGGTTCATTATATCCCCTAAATCCCAGTATGTGACCAGCAATTTCCTCTCTAATGATGTATGTGGAAAGCAGAATTGACTAATTAGAATAATTTTATTGGTTCAAGGGCATAAGAGCAGTCCCTCATTGTCTGATAGCTTGTCCTGGGGTCATTTAGGCAGGTGCATAGTGGTCCTAAGTGTGAAGAGACAATAAACAAAGCTGTTAATCCGGTGCTCAAAGAGTGGAAGTGACTAGCCTCTACTCCAAGCTTCAAAACTGTGTTAACACAGGATTTCAAACAAGCAAACAAACAAACAAAAAGCTATATTGCATAGGGCAAGAGCACAAAATTGGCACCACTAAATCATTTTGCTAAGCAAGGTGTCACAGCTTCTGAGATTCTTTGTTACCTAGTTTATTATGATCTAGGCTGAATGTTTGGGGTTAGTAGACTAGGGAAAATTCACCAAATAGTTATTTAGTGACTACTAGGTAAGAAGAACTAAAGAACACTGAGCTAAAAATGATCACTCTATCATAATGAAGTCTTTCTTGTTTTTCATAGTTCTTTTGAAATTATTTTATTGCTAAATCTTGTATACTGTATCAACTGTATAATAGGTTTTTAGTCTGCACAAGTCTATTTAAAAGTGATACATTGAAATGAGATCTCAATTGGGAGAAGCAATATGCTTCCAAAACCTATTTAGACTAGATACTTTTGTAGGATTTTTTCCCCATTTGTCAATCTTTAATCACCACATACAGTTCTTCATTCCTCATGGTTATAATTCTAGTATGCTTGGAATTAAATATTCATTTTCCTTAAATTTTATAAAATTCTAAAATGTGGGTGATTTTTTTAAACCACTTATTTGCCTCAGCTATTTTATATAAACTTATTTTTGCAACAATAAGTGAGCTATCACAAGGTTTTTGCTATCCTTTCAACATTATAAAATAATATTTTTATTTATTATTTTATTATTTATTATTTTTTTCTAACTAGATTACATGAAAATTCTAGGATTTTATTCACTTAGCATAAGTTGAATATCTATCTATATTATTTGTATTATCGTTTGTTCATTTTTAATTTTGTTATATATGACAGCAGAATGAAAACAATTCATATTACACATATAGAGCACAAATTTTAATATCTCTGTACACAAAGTACAGTGACACCATTTGTGTCTTCATATATGTATTTAGGGTAATAACGTTCATCTCATTCCACTGTCGTCTTTTCTACCCTCATGCTCCCTTTCTTCCCCTCCCTTCCCTGTGCTCTATCTAGAGTTCCTCTAATCCACTCATGTTCCCTCCCAACCCCATTATGAATCAGCATCCTTATATCAGAAAAAAACATTTGGCATTTGGTTTTTTGGGATTGGCTAACTTCACTTAGTATTATATTCTCCAAATCCATCCATTTACCAGCAAATGCCATGATTTTATTCTCTTTTATTGATGAGTATTCCATTATGTGTATGTATGTATACATGTACACCCACACCCCCCCCCACACACACACACCACATTTTCTTTACCCATTCATCTACTGAAGGGCACCTAGTTTGGTTCAACAGTTTAGCTTTGTGCTGCTATAAACATTGATGTGGCTGTGTCCCTGTAGTATCTTGTTTTTAAGTCCTTTGGGTATAAACCGAGGAGTGGGATAGCTAAGTCAAATGATGGTTCCATTCTCAGTTTTCCAAGAAATCTCCATACTGCTTTCCATATTGGCTACACCAATTTGCAGTCCCACTGCAAATTCTATCAGTGTGCCTTTCTCCCCCACATCCTTGCCAATACTTATTGTTGTTTGTATTCTTAAAAACTGCCATTCTGACTGGAATGAGATGAAATCTTAGAATAGTTTTGATTTGCATTTCTTTAATTGACAGAGATGTTGAACATTTCTTTCATATATTTGTCAATTGATTGCACATCTTCTTCTGAAAAATGTCTGTTTAGTATCTTAGCCCATTTATTGATCGGGTTATTTATATTTATTTATTTATTGGTGTTAAGATTTTTGAGTTCTTTATATATCCTAGAGATGAGTGCTCCATCTGATGTGTGTGTGGTAATAGTTTGTTCCCAATTAGTAGGCTCTCTATTCACCTGATTGTTTCTTTTCATGAGAAGAAGCTTTTTAGTTTGAATCCAGCCCATTTATTGATTCTTGATTTTAATTCTTATGCTATAAGAGTCTTATTTAGGAAGTAGGGTCCATCACAATGCACCTGCTGAATTTCACAAACATATTGGGTCAGCTTTCTCTATTGAATAGACAAAGCCAGTCTACAAGGACCTTTGAAGTTTTGGTCTTACACAGAATATCCCCGTGGGCAATATTCCATAGCTTCCTACCTGCCGCAGTCTGGCTGGGCACAATCAGGAGCCACTTGTCAAAAGAAACTAACTTTATTTTTAGAACCACACGCCAAACAAAACAGCCTCTCAGGAAAAACCCTCAGAGCCTCAACTGCCACCACCGGCTTTCCACAAGCCTCTCTCTCCCACCCAAGCTTCTCTCCACCTCCCACAATCCTCCTGCTCTTGAGGCCGATTGGCTGGGTCATGTGGGCGGAGCCAAAAAAGTCCCCCAATGAGCAGCTCCGTGGTCTGAAAGGGCAGGGAAACAGCCCAATGAGCATCACCGCAGAGGAGCCAATCAGCTAGATGTTGCTGGGGCCGAGGAGCCAATCAGCTAGATGTTGCTGGGGCCGCTGTGAGCCAATCATCAGCCGGCAGCTGGAAGTTTGCTGGCAGCTGGAAGTTTGCTGGGGCCCCTTCGGCTGTGGCTCTCAACATCTCCCCCTCTCTGTTTAAACAACAAGCATGTGGCTTAGGGACCGTGCCTGCCTTAGGTTGTCCAATAGTACATATGGTCCTTAGGTTGGTACCATTGCAATTGGATCTTACCCGTCACTGACTACCAGTCCAGTATACAGCCACACCTGTGGAGAGGTCTTTGTACCAGCGGGGGGTTGAGGTTCTTTGCCTCACCTCTGTTGGCCCCCAAATTTTAGCTGGACGATCATGACAAGCAGAAGGGAGGAAGATACACCAAGCCAATTGACGGCTCCTTTTGGAAAAATTGTACCACCAATGACATCATCAGCAAAAATACCCCAACACTACCACAAGTCGCTGCACCAACAGATAGTTCACAATGCATACAGGTGAGCTCACAATGTGTCCAGGCAAGTTCTGCAAGCAGTTCAGTGATGGCTATTGTAGAAGCTGTAGATTGATTTTGTCTTTGACTTCACCAGCACTGGGATGAAGATAGGAATTCTGGCAATAATGGCTAAAGAAAAAATTATGTAACATTACAGAAGGCACTAAAAGAAAACAATTTTCTTAACAATTTACATTGTCTTCACTGGCACTGGGATGAAGATAGGAATTCTGGCAATAATGGCTAAAGAAAAAATTATATAACATTACAGAAGGCACTAAAAGAAAACAATTTTCTTAACAATTTACATTGTCTTCACTGGCACTGGGATGAAGATAGGAATTCTGGCAATAATGGCTAAAGAAAAAAATATGTAACATTACAGAAGGCACTAAAAGAAAACAATTTTCTTAACAATTTACATTGTCTTTAAGAGAATTATTAAATATAATGAAAAGGAAAGGTGAAAGTAAACAAACAGATCTGTTAACCTCCTTTTGTTCACATATTAAAACAATCCTCAACAGTTGTTTACCCAATTTAAATTAAACCATTTAAATCAAGTGAATATAAAAAAATATATATTTGGATCCATTTTTTTCATGAGCGCTCATCATATATGATATATGGGCATACGTACATTCAAACATATAACACAAAACACAAGTGTGCACACATAATATAATACATACAACACATAACCTAATAGTAAAGGCCTTATAACTTTTTACAGGTGAAATCTCCATTGCAATGTTTAAAAACTCTATAGTCAAAAAAAATAGAACTGATCAGCAAAACATTAACCTAGATCTGTATGAGCTCAAAAAACAAAATAGAACTTCATGATATGGCAAAGGGCAATAATAAAATAGATATTGAAAAAAGCATCCTGGTTCTGTCACAGATGTAAGAATAGCCAAACTGGAGTTTTGGATATCAGTTGCTATGGATTTGAGCCAAATCATCTTCTTTTTGGTCTGTAGAAATCGCTTTAGTTAATCTTTCTGGAATCCAAATCGGCTGCTGTTCTCCCTGTGGAAACACATAAACAGACCCCCGACTCCAGACAATTACTGGGTCAGGACCTTTCCATTGTCCTGTTAGAATATCCTTCCAAAGTACCTTGGGCTTATGCACATTTTTTGGACACATATGCCTTTCCGCAGCACTAAGTCCTGATGAATCCAAATTTAAAAAGTTTAGAGTAAAAAGGGTTATTTTAAGTTTATCTTTGGGGAATGTATACCCCTTCCCAATTCCTTCTTCAACTTCCATGATCAAATAAAACAGATCTTTGTAGTCTCTTTCTAAAAAAAAAAAAGGGAGGTGGGGAGATACAGAAGGTTGTATATGTCCTTCCGCTAATTGTTGTTTGACAAGGTCATGGGCTGCTTGTATCTTTTCTTTAGTCAGGGGCCACTGAGGAACCCATACTGGTCTTTCTGATTTCCAAGTAATTTTTATTGTCTCAGTGGCCCTTTCTGAAAATCCAACCCATGTCTTTCTGTTCCTTGATCTATTTGTATTGGTGCTGCTATACCTTGTTCTTGTATTTCTAATCTTTTTCCTTTCCTAAAACCTTGTCTAGTCATAATAGTGGGTGCATTTTGGTTGATGTTATTTGTTAATGTCAAACCTAATTGATCTAGGACATCTCGTCCCCATAAATTTACGGGAAGATGATCCAATACATATGGCTGTATAGTTCCTTCACATCCTTCAGGATCCTTCCAATCTAATACCATTGCACTTCTATGGGGATTAGTCGCCACTCCTAGGCCTCGAAGTGTTTGAGTGGCTTGTTGTAATGGCCAATGTTTTGGCCATTCTTGACGAGAGATGATGCTAAGGTCTGCACCTGTATCCAGTAGCCCATTAAATTCATGTCCTTGAATATTTAGTTTTAGCATGGGGCGAGAATCTAAATTTAAAGAAAGCATAGCCCAATCTACACCTGTGGAGCCTAATCCCTTGGAACCTCTTTCTACAGTACGACTGGAAAATTTATCATGTAGGCTGGGTATTATTAGTAACTGTGCTATTCTATCTCCTGGTGAAATTACTGATATACCCTTTGGAGAACTGGCTATAATTTTTATTTCACCTTCATAATCGGGATCAATTACCCCAGGACTTATCATAAGTCCTTTTAGAGTAGAAGAGCTGCGTCCCAATAATAAGCCTACTGTTCCTTTGGGAAGAGGTCCTTTCACCCCTGTGGGAATGATTTGAACTCCCATCTCTGGAGTTAGTACTGCTCTGGCGGAGGCGCAGATGTCCAACCCTGCGCTCGCTCTGGTTTGTCTGATGAGGGATCTGATGGACAATGTGTCCTGGGCACTACACTGATGGGGTTGCCGGGTTCCTCCAGTGCTCCATATATTTGTGGTTTGGGGCCCCGGAGCATTGGGCCCCCCTGTCCATTTTTTGGCAATGGAGCCCGATGCCTTTCTCCACGATATCGTGGATAAACACCTGGTCCTTGTTCGTTTTTTGATAATGGAGTACCCTCTATGGTGGTTTGAGAACGGCATTCATTAGCCCAATATCTCCCTCTACGGCATCGTGGGCAAATACCTGGTATTCTACTCCTTTGATACCTAGTTTTGTTAAACCCTCCTCCAATGGGACAATTCCTTTTAAAATGTCCTGTTTGTTCACAATTGTAGCATGTTCTTGGCCTGGCATCTAAAGCCTGTTTTACTGCAGCTGCCACAATTTGCCCTTGTTCATTAATGTCTCTGGCATCTAAAGCCTGTTTGACTGCAGCTGCCACGACTTGCTCTTGTTCATTAATGTCTCTACATAATTTAATATATGTGTTTAAATCTTCATGTTTCCATGGTCTAATGATATCTCTGCACCAACGATTCGCTTGCTCATAAGCCAGGTGTTTTAGTAATGGCATTGCTTGTTCTGTATTCCCAAAAACTCTGGTAGCTGTTTGAATAAGCCTATCTACAAATTCAGCATAAGGTTCATTAGCTCCTTGTATTACCTTAGATAATTGACCTTGTAAACCTCCATGTCCTTGTAAAGTCTTCCATGCCTTAATTGCGTCTGCAGCAATTTGTGTGTATACGCCAGGATCATATGCAATTTGTTGCTGCTGATCCTCATAAGGTCCCTTTCCTAACAACATATCTAGATTTCTCTGAGGATAACCAGCTGCTGCATTTCGCCTAGCCGTCTCCTTGCAAAATTCCTCATTGGCAACCTTCCATAACAGGTATTGTCCTCCATTTAGCACAGCTTTACACATATTAGCCCAATCTGCTGGCGTCATGTTCAAGTTGTTAATGGATTCGACCATGCTTACAGTGAAGGGTGCTTGAAGACCATAGGTTGTTACAGCCTCTTTTAGCTGCTTCACTGTTTTGAAATTTAAAACTTGGTAAAATCGCTGCCCTCCTGCCTCAAATACAGGGCATGTTAATATTTGAGATCTTGTCTCAGGATCCCAACTATCAACTGCGGGGGTTGGGGACCTCCCAGCATATGGAGGTGGCCTTGTTAGTTGGACACTTACGTCCTCTGGTGATAGAAAGGTGTTAGTAGCAGTCTCCTGTTGTAACTTTCCCCTTGATGGCTTTTTCTGTTTTACACTTTCTTTCTCTGTCTGACTAGCTTGAGAGGCCTTCTCTTTTACTTGAATCTTTTCCTCTGTCTGACTAACTTGAGAGACCTTCTCTTTTACTTGAATCATTATGTCTTCTTCTTCCTCTACCATTGTCTGAACTGAAGGCTTTGGACTAAGCAAACAAGATATGAATGTCCACAATGGCAATGTGCCAACTGGCAGAGTCCCTGGGCTTTTCTTTTCTATTCTTTTTAAATCTTCACCATGATGGTTCCATTGTGATATATTTAACAACTCCTCCTTAAAAAGCCATGGGCTACATTTTTGTATTGTATCAACGTATGCCCTGATTGTTCTTGATTTTACTGAGATGCCTCCTTCCTCTAACAATTTACTTAACACTCTTTCAGTTTGTTTTTTACTAATTTCTGATCCCGTATTTCTACTATAATACAACCCAACAAGATAACGCCTAACAAAACTGAAACTGAGTGAAACAAAATTGGAACAACACAAAATCATTATAGTAGCCTCCTGAAATGTCCATCCGTACTTTCTCCCTATCTGTTCCTCAGATGTGAGCGGTTTTTCTTCCATCTTACACATCTCCAGGGACAGGCAACTTAAAACAAAAGTGAAACAAAATAACAAAAGAAGAATCTTAAAATGGCTACCCATCCTCTCGCCCTGCCCTCAGGGGCGAGCAGTTCACTTACCCTCAGTTGCTCCCCGTGCGAGCCACCAAATGCCGCAGTCTGGCTGGGCACAATCAGGAGCCACTTGTCAAAAGAAACTAACTTTATTTTTAGAACCACACACGCCAAACAAAACAGCCTCTCAGGAAAAACCCTCAGAGCCTCAACTGCCACCACCGGCTTTCCACAAGCCTCTCTCTCCCACCCAAGCTTCTCTCCACCTCCCACAATCCTCCTGCTCTTGAGGCCGATTGGCTGGGTCACGTGGGCGGAGCCAAAAAAGTCCCCCAATGAGCAGCTCCGTGGTCTGAAAGGGCAGGGAAACAGCCCAATGAGCATCACCGCAGAGGAGCCAATCAGCTAGATGTTGCTGGGGCTGCTGTGAGCCAATCATCAGCCGGCAGCTGGAAGTTTGCTGGCAGCTGGAAGTTTTCTGGGGCCCCTTCGGCTGTGGCTCTCAACACCTACCCTTTTTAATTTTTTTTTTTAGGTTTTGTCTGGACTGTATGTCAGCATTACTTTTTCGTCAACCAGATACTGCTTCCTGATTTGTCTCCTTCCATATGATGAAGATGTGTAATGCTGCTCATATTCAGATATGATGGGCATGAACATTAATATGATTTTTGTGTATATCCTGCTTCTGTCTCCAGAAAGCACAACTGGTGGCAGATATTGAGTAGGGGAATTTTAGAGTCTAATTTCAGTACCTCATTAGTATCTAAAAAGACTCTTTTGGTAAAGGGCTTTCAATATTGGTTGATGGTAGAAATTGGTTCAATTATAGAAAGATAAAAGACAAAAATAGAGAACAAATGTGAATTCAGAAAATTTGAGCAAAAATTCTATTATAGTTTAGATAATGACATGTATTTATCTGACTGAAGACACTCATGAACTCAAGAATTCTACCTGTATAAAAAGGAACAGACTACACATGTCAATAATTACCTACTTTACTTTCAAAACAATCCATCTTTATTAGAATGGAAAGATTATAGGAGCATAAAGAAATTTTAACAAAAAAAATCTTCAAAAATTACAAAGCATTATACATCATAAACTTTAATGACCTAAAAGGTAATGTTCAGGGAAAGCAAAAGACAGATGACCTAGAAACAAAATTTCCATGAATTTGTAGGTGTCCTTGCTGGCTCAAACTCCTCTTTTTTTTTTCTTCTTCTTCTTCTTTTATTTTTTTGCCATGAGCAAAATCTGGAGGTTCTATTTTTTGTTCTTTCTATCAAAATGAGACTGATTTTCTATGGAATAATTCCCATTGCCTTACAATTTTATTACTTGAGCTATAGTAGATAAGCAATTCTGTTAATTATAGCATAAAATTCGCTAGTTACAATAGTTTAGGGAATACATTAATCACTCACTGACATTTTCATATTTAAATGTCTCATGCAGCACATAAAAATCCTTAAAAGATAAAAAGAGTGTTTTTGACAACATTTTGACTGAGTTATTTTAAATCAGGTGATTTGAATAGCAGTATCTGTCAAGGTCAAGCATCAAAACATTGATGGCAAAATATATATATATGTCTGTCTAGGATTGAGGTGAGTTGCTCATCTCAATATTTTAGATACAATAAATGCATTTTTAAGGAGAAAAATAGTTTTGTGAATAAATCCATGCCCTTACAGAGTACACTTAAAGTGTCTACTGATTGTCAATATTTATATAAAGAACTAAATACGCACATTTCACAATATTGCTTTTCCTACCAGACTGTTTTATACTATTGGGTCAGCTAGATTATTACTAGATTATTCTTCACAGTTACATTTAAATGTAATAGAAAACCTGAGTCAATAATTTTTATCGAAATAATGAGGAAAATTATTGAGCATTATACATGCTTGAGTATATGTGTATTTGTTGTATTTCATTGCTTTAATTTTTCTTTAAAATCAATGGACAACTCTGAACTTTCATTGATGTTATCGAATACTCCATTATCTACTTCATTTCTGTGTGTAATCCATTTGACTGTGAATGTATAAGTGTGTTTTATTTGACAGTTTTCTTTTACACATACACATATATATTCTGGCAAGGTCACAAATAACACCACTGTTTGTCCCAGGCTTTAATGTGGAACCTAGAAAAGTCCCATGAAAATATACTTGTATGTGGTGAGGTTGTTGAAAGACATGGGAATCTTATAAAAACTTATGATTGTGTAGGAAAAGAAATAATGCATTTCCAAACAGTTTGATTTACATAAATAATCTTAATGAAAATGACTTTTGTGAATTCAGAATATTGAAATATATAAGCATGGATTTACATTATTGACTGAATTCCTATGTTGTTATTACTATTCTTATTGTATCAGCCAACTGTTCTTGATTGAGAGCTTAGCATATCACAATCACTATGCTAAGTTCTTTTCCAGTATTATCTAATAAATCATCATTTATGCATCAATGAAATACTTATTATCTCGTATTCACATAAAAAATAAATCTGATTAAAACTTTATCTTAAATTATTCATTATGGCAATCAGCATCCAATCAAATAGACTGATTTGGCCCAGGCATTCTGATCAAGAGAAACTGTTGATTCAATGAAACTTACTATGTTGGGTAAAAATAATTGTAATGCTTAGAAAAATAAGGGTTATTAGCAGATAATTCTGAGAGAAAATATGTTCATAAAAAAACAAATACAAAAAAAAAAAAAAACTACAAGCAGGGTACAGTGGCACACGCTATTAATCTCAGTGGCTTGGGAGGCTGAGAAAGGAGGATTGAGAGTTCAAAGCCAGTCTCAGCAACTTTGTGAGGCCCTAAGCAAATTAGTGAGACTTTGTCTCAAAAAAAAAAAAAAAAAAAGTAAAAAAGATTTGGAGATATGGCTCAGGGGTTAAATGCCTCCGGCTCTATCCCTGGTATCAAAAAAAAAAAAAAAAAAAAAGATTTGTGCGTGTGTGTATATTTCACAGGCATCCTAAAAGTTACGTACATAAAGGAAAGTGGAATCCCAGAGTAAGTGCTAAAAAATGTCCCAAACCAGTGAAGTGACTGCAGAAAAGGCAACACAAGTCTATCTTTGCCACCACCTAATGGAGGCTTGTGTTTGCCACCTTGGATTTTATTTACTCACATTACTTCTAAAATTGACATCATTTCTCTCCATGTATAAGGAGGTGGACCTTGTAACTGAACTCAAAAGCCAGATGTTTTTGCCAACAAATGCATGCATACCACAGAACCTGCTTCCTCATTTTGAAATATTAAAAAATACTAATTGGTCTACACCTAAATTTCCACGGGAAATATGTCACAAAAGAGACATTTTAAAATAAATTTCTAGGTGTGGTATGCAATGTTTCTGGTTAGAATGCACCAAGAAGTATTTTAATTATTAAGAAAGATTAATAAACATAAGTCAAACAAATTTAATTTTTCATTTCTTTATCCCTATAGTCAAGAATCAAATTATGATTTTACGTGCATAAGAGCATAGGTACTTCACCAACTTTTAAGTGTCTGTATTTCTTATTATTCACAGATATTTTACCATAAAGCAGTCATATGAGGTAGACTGTCTTCAGATTACAATGGTTTTTAAGCTAAGCATATTCTACAAAACAAATTGTTCCTCATGCACAATTTTTTTAGGGCACAGCAATAGATATTCAGGATCTGCTCCTACCAGGGTCAAAACATTTTCATCAAGCTTTACTAGAAACAAATTCAAACAACCATGTATTAAATTCAGGAGGAGTTCAAGTTCATTTAGGATCTCTTTAGAATGGTACAATGGAGGACTCTGAAAATTGAGAAGTTAAGAGCCTTTACTGAGTTAATAGATATATACAGTGGAAAAGAAAGCTAAGTGGAATTTCCTGGTTCACAAAGTACTTTCTTCCTGTCTCAGTGGCCAACAGGGTGACAGTCCAAACAATGTTCATATCTAATATACAACTTTCTGTGTGCAATTGTACTTGAATTTTAAAATGTAGTATATTGCCACATTAAATTCTTTAAATATTTCAAAAATGAAATTGAGTCAGGCAAATTAAAATAGGATGGAAATTATAATCTAGAGCTTATACACCCTTCATATATATGAGTATTTGAATATATATGAGTATATATATATTTAAATGTTCTAAATATTTACCTGTTGTTTTCTCAAAAGAATAGAATCATAAAGACATAAATTTATTTCAAAAGTTATCAAAGTTGGTATATATTTTGCTCAATTTAAATTTTCATAGGTGTTCCACACCCAGGAATAAGGGACTTATTGAGTTATCTATTGATGTTTACAGAAAAGAAAGACTGGGGCATTGAAGGCACACAGCTCTTTTGAATTATCTATGTCTTTAAGGAAAATCCTAGAAAAATCATAATAATTTGTCCATTGATTCAAATTTTAGCTACCTATTATCACTTGAAATGTGGCTTACTGATAGCCTCTAGATAATCATTATCTGAGAATGAACCATAGGATTGAAGATTTCAATGAAAGTGAGGATTTTCACTCCATGTTTTACCTAAGGGGAAAATGGAATAATTGTTCCTAGATCTTCATTGACAATTCAGGTCTGAAAGAATCACATAAGTCATGATTCCTGTCAACCACCTACATAAATCATCAACAAAATATTTGCCTCAGGGAGATTATTTTTTCACCATATCTCTTGTAATAAACTTGGAGCCAGTTTGGTTAAAATACCCCTATGATGGGCAGTCCAGTACCTTCAGTGTGGTGCTTGGTAAGAAGAACATTATTTCTCTTGTTATTGTGGAACAGTGTTCTGTGTTGCCAGGTTCCAGAGTGTGAACAAAGTTTTTGTCTCCTGTGCCCTGTCTGTTGATCTTCATAGTGAGTTCCAATATTTTGGGTCTTACCAAGATAAACCTGCTTAAAAAATATTAGAAGGCAGTATAATGTGTTCTTTCGCCTTGTTTTCCTAGCACATCAGTCATTTACTCTGGCTGTCCTGAGAAATGACTGTCAGAACGTCAGGACACCAAATATCCCCAGAAAACCGGTTTTACATTTTCAATGGTGCATAATAAGCCTGGGGCTACCACAGGCCTCATTAATAAAAACCTAATGGTAAAACAGTAACAAGGAGAAAATGCCAATGAAGCACAAATTGGTTGAGACTAAATTATGCCTCATCCAGCAGGCTTGTTGCATTTGACATTTTATGAAATCAGCCAAAGTGGAAGAAAAAAAACATTTCCTGGAAGGCGCTTTGACTTCAGTCTTTAGGGAGTCTCCAGGGACAGCTGAGAGTTCCGGAAAGGCCTGGAGAGTGTGAATTAGGATAGCAGTTATTGCCATCAGTCTTCATGATGAACTTCTCTCTCTCTCCATTGATGTATTCCACAGTCATGCGGCACAGGCTTACCCTGACAGCAGCAAGAGTGGCATGGGCAAGTAGAAGGGAAAAGGATCATCAGATGTTGTAGAGTGCCCAGTATTTTTATATGTCTCTCAGTGCCATATGTTTGCTTTTACTTTGGCTAAGCACAACAATATGCTTGGAAAAAGTCTGTAAGAAAAAATAAAGGTGCCTTTGCCAATATTGTGTTTCCCTTTGACAAGTCCTGAGATTTCTGAGGGGAATCCACTATAAATGGGATCGGTCATTCTTTAATGTTGTGTGAAAATATAATTTAAAGATACAACCTCTACAGAGAGCATGCTTTCCTAAAGGTATGCATTTGAAAGAGTAAGGATAAAACATTCTTCAAGATCAACTAATCAAGAAAAGTGTTCTGAAATGCCCATGTTGCATATTTTAGGTGTATGGATTAAATTTACATTTAATGGATATATTCTGGAGAGTACAGCCTGTAACTTATGGATGGACAAATCCCACAAGAGCACTATCAAGAGCTTTGGCTAAGAATTCATACACACACACACACACACACACACACACATACAGTGATAGCACTAAAGAAGTTCTGCTTGGTTCTGGCATGCAAAATTATAGAATATTTCCAAGTCTTAATTAGAGTGAGAGCTAAACTACAATTTCTCAGCTATAGTTTGGATAATTCTAAATTTCAGATGGTCATTATCTAATTGGCTTTTGTATACAGTTTTTTTCTTAGCATTTTAAATGTAATTTTATGTGTGTGAATTTAATTAATTAGTGGTGTCAATCAATTTAAAAAGTCTAGTTTCCTAAATTTTATTCCATAAAGGTAATGTAGTCAGCAAACATATACACACATGTTCTTATATGTGGTTTCCCAGTAAAATGCCTTTATCTTTTTTTAATTTAATTATATTTTTTTTAGTTGTAGATGGACAGAATGCCTTTGTTTTATTTGTTTACTTTTAGGTGGTACTGAGGATCTAACCTAGCGCCTCACAAGTGCTAGGGAAGCACTATGCCACTGAGCTACAGCCTCAGCACTGCCTTCATCTTAATAGATCTATGTTTGCAGTATTTTTCAGAATGCTGAGAGTTTTAACTCATAGTTACTTTATAATAAAAGAGTTAAGAATGCAGTATTAATTTTATAATGGGGTCACTTTTTATATATAGGGACCTTCATTTGAAGAATTAATGTCGACCCTTTGACAATGTACTTGAGTTCCATGACTATAATTACTATATTTATATTAAAAAATTGTATTTTATGCTCAATTTCTATGCTGGTTATATGGTAACTATGACATATATTATAAATTTTTTAGCAAGATATATAAGAATTGTCACATATATAGAGATGAAACGTAAATTCATAAAAAATGATGCTGGATGATATAGTATTTTTGATTGAAATGTCACTGGGTTAACAGTGGGCAAGATTTCCAGTTTCTAATCTACCCTCGCGAATCCTATAATTGTGTGTAAGTCACTTAAACTATGTCAGTCTCCTTATGTAAAATAGAAAATCAACTTTTCTTTTTAAACAAGTCTGAGTAAATATGGGAGTTTTAAAAATTGTTAGAGCACTATTTATGTGTAACAGACACGGTTATGATCATAGGACAAAATAAAAACAAAAAAGAATCCATCTCGTTGTATGCCTTTTGGCAGGATGTATAAAATACCTTAAGAATGGCTATCTTCCTTTTTATGATATTTGGAGAATTATACTTGAAAGTCAGATTTTATTTAGATGTATAGACCACAAAAAAATTGTGTTTGAGGATCTACACAGGCTATTAAAATTATAATTCAGTTTTTTTCTTTAGATGTTGCATGTTAGATTTTGTGTCTGAAATCAGTAGGAAAGAATATTAACACAAATAGGGAAAAACAGTAGAACTAACTCTTTTCCAATACCCATGCACAAGTAGAATTCCTAGACACCCTGCAGCCACAAATCAACAGTACAGGTAGGGAAGAGTACTCCCAAGTAAGAGGGTTATGTTTCAGAATTTTAATCACAAGAAGGAAACTATAGCCAAGTCTTCACTCTATAGTAAGATTAAAGAGCCTTCTTTAAATTGTGGCAGATTTGTTAAGATTTAAAAACCCACCTAAATCTTCCCTTTCCTCTTGTAAACAGTTTGTCAAATAGCAATGTAATGTAATGGTATATGAAATGAGAATCATCACCCTTCATTATTTTATCAAAGCCCATGAACAAAAATTTCAAGAATAAGCATAATAAAAACACACAAACATCTAAGAACCAGGGAACATGTTACATGTTTTTCATCCACAAACTGGTAAACTTGCACTATTATCTCTTTTGGACTTATAAGAGAACTAAGGTAGCATTATTTTGTTTTGTTTTGTTTTATTAATGCAATGCAGTTAATATATAGTGGATTCAAAAAGTTAGCCCCCACATTATTTTATTTCATTCTCTATGTAATATCTTATGTTAAAGTTTATAATATCTAGAACTTAGACATAGAGATAAATTTGTCCCTGCTAACCTTGAACCTGTGATCCTCCTATTTCAACCTCCCTAGTAACTGGGATTACAAACATGTATTACTGAATATAACTAGTATTTGTCTTTCTGTGCTTGATCTGTCTAAAAAGATGGTCTCTACATGATCCATCAAAAATTCTGTATATGTATTCATCCTAAAGAAATAAAATTAATATCAATAGAATGCTACTAACATATGAAAAAGCCTGCAACTTTCGTGGCAATATGAGTGAATCTAGAGGCATGTATCTTGACTTTCAAAATTACACCATTTCCCTTTGTTAAGAGTCTGATTCACATTCATTTATTTATTGCCAACAGCATAGGAATTTCAAGTTTGCAATTCTGTGACTTCAAGTTCCTGCAATTTATGTATGCACTATAGTGTTTGTTAATTTCAGACTAAACTTCCTTTTAATTCACAATAACCACTTGCTTCCAGGTTACAGCTTTCATATCAAGTTACTTTACATTTTAGTAGAAAAGTTTTCTATAAGTCTGAGTAGATATCAGAGAAAGTAGCACATTCTTAAAATTGTACCATGCTTTCATGTCACCAGCATCCCTTTTACACTCCTTGTGAGGCTGGATCAGAATATATACAGTTCAGAATTTAAAGTAAATTGTTACAAGAGATGAAAGCTTCAACTAAAAGCTGATATTTTATCAACTGAAATGTAGAATAATTGAAGCGTCTCCCAGGCATCCCTGTTATTTATCTGTCTCCTTTTCCCTACTTGTCCACTTTGAAAGTACTTTGGGTTGGTGACTAGAATTGTCATGCCAAAGAGCTTGTCAACATAAAGATGCCTTTCTTTGTAAACATTTCTTTTTTCCTTGGGACTACATTTAAAATCAAAGGAAGTAACATAGCCTGTCAAATCAAACTTAGAAGGCTACCTGTGAAATATATTATCTGATGATAACCCAAGAAAAGGTGAAGAGAATAAACAAATAAATAATCAAGAAATGAAACACAGTGAAACTGTCACTAGAGTGGTGAGAATTCATCCTATCTAAAGAGTATGACTATAAAAGAATGATCATCATGAAAAGCCACCTGATCCAAAAATACCACTGAGTGAAGTCTCTGTCACAGGAGATGTGGTTGAAGCACAAAGCTAGAAGGAATTGATTTATTTCTATGGAAATTTTACTTCTTTTAGATGTTGTCCTTGAGCATCCTGATTTTTCACTTGTATATCTCTTTTTTAATACTGCTACAGAATTAGATAACAGTGGCATTTTATTTTGTCTGTGCTATACTATATCATATTACTTTTATAGTCTCCTTACCTTCAAATCTGAACTAAATTTTCATATGAAAATTTATTCACTTATTCCTACCCTAATGAAGTCATTATTACATAAGATTTATTCTATCTCCCTTTTATAAAGTAAATTACATGGTCTGTTATATTTCCCAAATGTAAAGGCATTGTTACATTATTAGCATCTGTTACTAAATAGTATCACTGTGCTCTATTCATTTTAAAAGGATTATTTTTATTGTTTTATAAAAATTTTATTACTGAAACATAAAGTCATTGATTTTTTCCTCAGTAAATTCTTCATATTAATAATTATAATTACATTGTTGAACAATTTTTCAAAGTCACTGTCTTTTATTTCTTCTAGTGACTTCAGTATGTGTATACATAAGTATAAGTCCTAATTTACTTTAGAATATAATATTATTACACACAATCCATAGTCTTAGAACATTTCAGATGAATTGAGTATTTAATGTTTAAAACTTTTAAAAGGAAGTGGATTCAAGGGATTAATCAAATTGATACGATCTAGTAATTAAATCTTAGAAGAAGAAATTACTGTAAAATCACACACATTCATATAGGACAAAAACAGTGGTTCTTTATTAAAGATATAAAAAATCAATTGGCTATAAATGCATGCATTTATTTCCTCAGTTCTTTTCCAACATCTATTTCTATTTTTTAATTTTTTTTATTCTAATTTGTCATATATGACAGCAGAATGCATCACAATTCATATTACACATATAGAGCACAATTTCCATATGTCTGGCTGTATACAAAGTATATTCACATTATTTGTGTCTTCATACATGTACTATTTTTAAGCCAGTGTCCTGCTTTGCTTACTATAACTTTGGAGTTCATGTTGAAGTCAGGTAATTTGGTGCTTACAACTCTGTTCTCTTTACTCAAGATTAAGTATGTGGGGTCTTATGTGATTTCATAGGAAATTTAAATTTTTTTTTGTTTTTATTTCTGTGATAAATGACAATGCTATTTTGATAGAAATTGCATGGAATCTGTGTGTTCCTTTGACTAGTATAGACTTTTTAACAATATTTCTTCTTCTAATGCATAAGCATTGGTTATTTTTCTATTTATTTGTATCTTTTTTAACATTTCAGAGATTTTTCAGCCTGTGGTTAAATTTATTCCTAATTATTTTATTTTTTTCTAACTTTTGTCATTGCAATATTTCTTGGTTTCTTTTTCAAATAGATTGCTTCCAGGTGCAGAGATGTTATTGCAATTTGTATGTCAATTTTGCAAATCTTTCTGAATTTCTGGTGAAGTCTTTTGTTGTTTTCTATACTTATCACGCTATCTGCAAATAGGAATTTCCTTTCCAATTTGAATGAATTTATTTTTCTTTTGCCTAATTGCTCCAGACAAGACTTCCAGAACTATGATGAATAGAAGTAGTGAAAATGGCCCTCCTTGCTTTGTCTTAGATCTTAGAGGTACAGCTTTCAGCTTTTCCCTATTCAGTATCATGTTAACTGTGAGCTTCTTTTATATGGTTTCTATTTTATTGAGGTATATTCCTTCTATACCAAATTTGTTGAAAACTTTCATAATAGAGAATTGCTAAATTTTATTAAATATTCTTTATGCATCTATTCTTTATGCATCATATTTTTGTCCTTCCTTCTGTTGTTGATATCATCACATGTATTTATTTGCATATGTTGAACTTTCACTTGATGGTGGATGATTTTTTAATGTTATATTTAATTTTGTTTGCTAATATGGTGGGTGTTGAAGAGAGAAGTGGTAGGTTCTGACTTTCCCTTTAAAAGACTATCCCTAGTAGATTCAGAAAGGTGTAGATAAAAGACTAGATTCTAGATATGATACAAACGTAGAATCTAAAGAATATGCTAGTCAATTGGATATGAGATAGGAGAAAAGAAAGGCAAAAAATAACTGTAGTGTTTTTACTTTGAGTGACTTGAAGAATATTATTTCCATTTAGTTTGGAATAAGTGGGTATATATTAGGATGGATCAAGTTATTAGTGTTGTACATATTCAGTTTTAAAATGCATATCAGACAACAAAAGAAAGATGTTGAAAATTTGGATACAGAGGAGACATCTTGTCTTTAGGCCAAACTTTGAGAGATTTCAGTGTATAGCTGGATAAACAAGACCAGGCAAAAGTAAAATAAATGTTACAAATAACACAGAGTAGACAAAAATGTTCAAGGTCTGTTTCAGGTTTCCTTTTCAGATCTTGTGTTGGTAGTACAAAGAAATGCTACCCCAAGGACAAAATTTACCACTTGTTTGTAAATAAAGTTTTTTTTTTTTTAATTAGTTATACATGAGAGTAGAATGCACTTTGACACATCATACATAAATAGAATATAACTTCCCATTCTTCTGGTTGTACATGATGTAGAATCACACCAGTTGTGTAGTCACAAACGCACATAAGGTAATAATATCTGATTTATTCTACCATCTTTCCTACCTCCACATGAACTCCTCTCCCTTTACTCCCCTCTACCTTACTAAAGTAACTATATCCTTCCCTACCTCCCCCATTGTGAATTAGCATCCACATAACAGAGAAAATATTCTGCCTTTGGTTTTCAGGAATGGGCTTATTTTTCTTAGTATGATAATTTCAGCTTCTTCCATTTAACAGCAAATGCCATAATTTCATTCTTCTTTAAGGTTGAGAAATATTGCATTGTATATATAAATAACACAAATATTTGCGACTGGAAATTGTGGCTCAGAGGTGGAGCGCTCACCTAGCATGTGTGGGACACTGGGTTTGATCCTCAGCACCACATAAAAATGAAAATAAAGATATTGTGTCCATCTAAAACTAAAAAAAATAAATATTTAATTAGCTTTCATATTATAGATAGCTAATTTCAGATTTCAATTGCAGATGTGAATTGTTCCAACAGAGATTTATGTTCCATTAAATATAATTCTTTATTGTCTGCCGATTTTACATTTATCATCTGCTTCTAGTCTAGGAGAAAGCAGTTGGTAGACTAAGTTTTATTAGTTGTTACCAGCTTTCCCAAGAAAACTCTGATTTATCCCTATTTTCTTACTCAGAAATAATAAAAAACAGATCTCTATAACTTTCAAGAGTTGTTTGGGAAATACATTGTATCACCCAAACTCAGATTAAAATAAGAAAAGTCACACCTAGAACCCATTAAGTAACATGGCCTTAACATATTTTGTCTTAGTTAAATGGCCTAAAAGTATGAAAACTTATTTTTAAAATTGCTGATTATGTGGTATTGGCACTGCAAAAATAACACAATGATGAAAAGTAACAAATCTAAGAGATTTTTACCCTTGAATATAGCAATAGAAAATAAAATCAAAGTGATTGTGAATCCAATAGATAGATCAAAAATATTATTGAGTAATTTGAGTAATATATATATATATATATTAGCATTTATTTCAATAAACTAAAAATTAAATTTCAAATCTTCCTAATTGTCTTAGGATAAGCAGAGAATTTAATAAAATCTCTGGATTTTATTCATGATTTTCCCTCTAAATCATTACTCCAGACAATAATTTCTACTTCCAATTTGAATATATTTCTATTGATTTGTAACACATTTAAGACAGAAATGTGTTAAGAAAAAATGTTAAGTTATAAAATATACAATTATTCTTCTTGAGTCACTTATTCTTTAAAAATTTGATAAAGGTTGAAAGGAAAAATATGTTACAATTGCCATGTGGTCAGTTATATCTAATAGTTCTAAACAAGAAAAAAATCAGTTTTTTTTAAGGAAATTATAAAAAAATTTTCAAAATGTCATGAGTGAAATAATACAAAATTTCAATCTACTGAAGGAACTGAAATTAACCTCCAATTATGATTTCCAAAAGATATTTACTAACGAAATGATAATATAAAAGGCTATAAACAAGGAT
The DNA here is from genome assembly GCF_021218885.2 of Marmota monax. NCBI lineage: Eukaryota > Metazoa > Chordata > Mammalia > Rodentia > Sciuridae > Marmota > Marmota monax. The sequence goes on from NW_026692781.1 coordinate 25,512,132, forward strand.
AAGATATTACTTTTCAAGCAATAATGAGGCTTTTTTATCCCAATGGAGTTTTATAAATGAAGCAAACAAAATCAATACTCTGGCCTCTTTATATACTACATTGTCTAGAGGCCCTGTGGGGTGGGAACTCTGGAGGAGATTTGGAGGATAAATTGCTTAATTTTACAAAATTACAAGTGTATATTACTCAAATTACTTTGAAAGAAGAAGAAAGAGAAAAAGGAGAGTGTTGATCTGAGAAGACAAACCAAACAATGAGTACATCGAAAAAGGAAAGTGATGTTCATGGATTGTTCTGAGTTATTTTTAGTAATTTTTAAAAAATTGAATATCACAAAAATTATCAAAGTACAATTGTTTTTCTGTCATATAATTTCTATATAAAGTAATTTACATTTACATTAAAATAAAACACAATAAGCCCTTTGAAAACATTAAGATTTACCTTTAACATTTATATGTATCAGCAATTGAACTCTATTATACTTTTGCACTTTTTATTGAATTTGTTGACATCCATAGTAAACCTAAGTGCACATGTGATTACAGTGTCTTTTCTATTGAAAAATATTTCCTGTCCTAATGAAGGTAAAGCAGTGCTTTATAAATAAAGTTCACAGTACATTTTTACTTTGGTTCTCTTTTGTTTCCACAAAGTGCTTTTGAGTTATAGCCAGTGTCTAATTTTCACATACTGTTCTCTACCTTGACACATAAATTAATTTTCAGATTTGGCAATGGCTTTCCTTCTTGATAAAAAAGTGAACTGCAAATGGATGTCTGAATTGATCAAGAATCTAGAAGTATACTTAATATGTAAACAATCACACTTACATGTAATCTAAATAAGCATATGGAACACAAAATAGGAAATTATCATATTTTAAAGTTGCTTAAAGAGTCATGAAGCATGATACAAAAATAAATGCATAAATTATATCACTCGTCTTAAAATTATTTTGATATCCAAAGTATTTATTGAAGTAAATGGTTGTATAGAAGTGCCTTGTATCTAACTACCTAGAACCTTCCTGAGAGGTTAATTTTCAGAAGTTTGGAAATTTTGTTTGCTAAAGAGTGTATGAAATATGATATGTCAAGAACTTTGTAATGTTTTGAACAACCAATAAAAAAAACATAAAAAAAAATAAAGTCAAAAATCATCAAAAAAAAAAAAAGTGTGATGAAGGAAAGAGAGAACATGGTGAGGTAGAGGGAAGATATGCTTCCCAGCAGTTTCTTAGCTCAATATTTGATAGGTAGGAAGGTTATTCCTCAATGAGACAGGTAACTAAGAGAGCTCACTGAAATTCAACATTGAAGAGTAAAAAAAAAATTATAGGTATGTGAACATTGAAAACTTCAAATACAATATAATAAATAATACATCAGAGAAGCACAGCTTAGATGGAGGCCGTGGTGGTGATAATGGTAGCTGCTGAGGAAAGGGGAAACACAGGCAGAGAGGGAAAAGTGGGGCAAAAGAAATGGCTTGGGGGAACCTGTGGGATAGAGGGAGGCTGATCTTAATGAACCCAGAGACAGTGGGGAAAGCTTTTGAGGAAAAAGCAACCAAATTCCTGTGTCCCATGAGAGCAAGTCAATGATGGCAGGAACCATTGATATGCTCTGGGCAGCAGCCACCCGAGGTAGGAAAAGGAGAGCTCATAAAGGAAAGGCAGCAGCCTGATTCAGCAGTGGCAGAATGTGGGTCCCAGAGTGTCCTAAACAAAGTGTACCTGAAACAGGTACAGAGAAAATTGTGCCTAGGGAATTCCAGGCTCTGGATACAGAGGAGTAAGAACTCCCTTTGCTGCTTTGTCCCGTAAAAGCTATTGGAAAAATGCCAGTACCAGCCAGACAGGAGATTCTGCCCTATAGGTGTGATCCTGGGTAATTCACATCCAATGCAGTGAATGTGAAATGTGGAGATTTACACTCCAAGTGGAATTTATGGGAGGTTCCCAAGACCTAGATGTCCAGTACATATCAGCATTTCCCTAAGAACAAAGGATGTAGATGAAACATTAACTACCCACTGACAGTGTTCCAAAGGTCCATCAAGACGTAATCTAAACTAACATAACTTCCAATTTAGGACTTTACTCCAGCCCCACCATGGAAGTACACCATTGTTAGCACTTTGCAATTTATCACATCCTATGCTGGGAGATGGAAAGCTGAGAGCTACTACAACCAGCTTTGGATCCTGGCCACAATGACTGGAAGCTTTATGAACACAAAGACATTGGACATAACATTTGCCAGCCTTAAATCCATCCATGCCAGCAGTTTTGACCATCTCAGTGGAAAACATTTTGTTTCCTCATTAAGTATTGTTATCCTTATTTTCTCCAAACATCCCCCCATTTGAATTTTTTTAAAATTTTTGCTTCTAATTTATTTAAATTTTTATTTCATTTAATTTTAAATTTTATTTTTCCTATTCAGCATGAATGCATGTGTGCTTTTTCACTGTATGAACAGGTTTATAAATAAATATGATTTTACTTTCATTTCTATTATTTTATTCTTCACCCATTTATTGTTTGGTCTTAGTTTGATTTTGGTGAGGTAAAATTATATGTGGTTTTATATTATTTTGTTCTTACATTTGTTATTATATTAGTTTTTGTTTCTCTTATTATTCCACTAATACCTACTAAATGTTTTAAACTTTCTCTTGCCTTCTTATTTCTCTTCACTTAAGAAAGTGTAATTCCACTATCTGAAAAAAGTATATAGTTAATGTAATGGCTACCTCAGTCACAGTGTTGTAGAAGATATTGTGGACACTTGTTGTTTGTTGTCAGATCTAGTTTATTGTTGCTTATTTTTTGGTGTTGATGTGAAATGCTGACTCCATCATTCCACTACAGGTGGTAATTAGTACTATAGATGTCAAAGTAGACACTGGATATTTCTTTTCATGCTGCACATCCATTGGTAACATTGCTACTTCTGGCTCTTCCTTTCTCTAAGAAAGAATAGAAAGTGATTTGCACCCTTCATGTTCACAGAGGAGAGACTCAGCTGCCAAACAATACTCAGAATTCAGCCAAGTAACAGCAAACCTCACTCCAAACATAAACTAGCTTAATTGGAGCCTCAACAATACCTCAACATATTATATATGGGAGACAAAAGCTCAAACCAACAACTGGGCTCCAAGTAGAAACAACTGACCCCAGGACTTACTTCTGGACATTTACTCATATGTAGTAAGAGAGAATTCATAAGAACAACAACAAAAATATACAATTACATACACAATGGCACACATATAAAAGAGGAAGAGTAACCCATAACAATTGAGGTGCAAGTACAAAATCTCTGAAATGATGAAGAATCAGACAAATCTCTCCCCAATATTACTGACCACCCAACAAAGGAAACTATAGACATGGAAGTTAATGAAATTCCAGAAAAGACTATAAAAAAGAACTCTGCAAAGGAAAGCCAAATAATATCAAATTAAAAATTAACCCGAAAGTATCATCAACAGATTATATTGTGTAGAAAATACAGCATCAGACCTTGAAAACAGAACTCCAGGACTGGAAGACAGGGTACATGAATGTGAATATTCATTATGCAATAAAGCAGGGTAGAAGATTAGTAGACAATATAATAACTCTGAGACAACATCCAGAGACCAACCTGACTAGTCATTAGGATAGAAAAGAACATAGAGACACAGGTTAAAGGCATTAACAACATCTTAACTGAGATAATAACAGAAAACTTGACACACTTTAGAAAAAAAAATAAAAATCCGCATATAGGAGCATATAGAATCCCAGAGAAAAGATTTTTGCCAAGTCAAATCACAACCAAGTGCGTCACATGGAAAATTAGGGATGAAAAAAGAAATGTCAATATCACCACAGAAAATTCTGAAATTCAAAGGATCATAAGAAATTGTTTTTGAAAGCTTATACTTCAATAAACTGGTAAATCTAAAAGACACTGACAAATTTCTAGACATAGATTACCTGTTCAAATGGAACCAGGAAGATAAAAGTTAAGCTAACCAATATCAAGCAATGAAATTTAAACAGCAATTAAAAGCCTTCCAAAATAAAAAAGCTCAGAATATATATATATATATATATATATATATATATATATATATATATATATATATATATATGCCTTTTCCAGCCTTTAGAGGCTACCTACAAAGTGAGATGTGAGATGAAATCTATATACTTCTTTCAGATAGTGGAATTACAATTCTTAACTGAAGAGAAATAAGTAAGAAGGCAAGAGAAAGTTTAAAACATTTAGTGAGTATTAGTGGAATAATACACACACACACACACACACACACCACACATACATAAAAATCTTGAGTTTATTCTAGATAATAATGTACATATACAACATACCAGCATGAAAAGTGGTACTCCTTTGTATTCCTATATGAATAGGACAGGTGTGTGTGGTGTGAATGAAATAATATTGTACAAAAATACTAATTGGCATATGTCTACAGTCACAAATATCTGGGTAGGTGACACTTCTTGGAATGATTTGAGTGTAATAGCTTGCCTACAGAGTAGGGGTCATTTGATATCTGTCACAGAGAAAGCTACCTGTTATGGCCATACTTTTCTGTAATTATTATGGAATGATTTGCTAATTTGTCCGAGTCACTTGCCATTAACTTGCAAACACATTTATATCTACCCTGAGTTCTCGCATGAACTAAAGTCTCCTCAGAGCTGTTATCATTGTTTAGGGAAAAAGGTTGCTTAAGCAAAAACATTTCATGGCCTGTTTGGATGGTTAAGTATGATTAGATTTTGTTGGATTCATGAGTTCAACTGAGTTGGTAGGCTGAGTAATGGCTCCACAAAGATGTGCACATGCTAATCTCCAGAACCTATGGTGGCAGGGAAAGGAAAATTAACATTGCAGATAGAATTAAGATGGTAAATCAGGTGACCTTAAAATAAGAAGACTCACTTGTATTAAGCTGGTGGGACCAGTATGACCACAGTGTTAAATCGTGAAAAAGAGCTGAAGAGTCAGAAACAAAGAGAGCACCTAGAGAGAGATTTGATTGAGTATTGATGGATTTTAAAATAGACTGGGACCAAGAACCAAGAAATGTAGGTAGCCTCTAAAGGCTGGGAAAGGCAAGAACCCTGAAAAAATAAGAGTCATTTTCCATAAAGAAATGCTATCCTTCTTAACTTCAACTTAGTTGTTTATACTTCTGACTTGCATAAGCATAAGATATTAAATTTGTGTTATAAGTCACAAGTTTGTGATTACTTGGTATGTTAGAAGTGAGAAATTAATATACTGAGTTATGATGTCACTGTAAAACCAAATTATTTTTAAAATGGGTGTTTTTCTTTATTTATCCTCTTCTTTGATGATCTTGGAAATCATATGATAAAGGTCTTGTACATGAGCCATTCATTTGAACAACTACTTGGACTTTTTATAAATGGGAAAAATAAACATTCATTTTTTTTCAAACGTCTAAGTTTATTAATTACCTTAGTGATAAAACCTCCAATAGCATCACAGCTTTTCTAATTTCAGTAGGGAAATAATATAAGAAAAAAAAATTAAAACAGAAAATATGCCAGAACAGTGGCCCAGGCCTCTAATCCCACTGATCCTCTGCAAGCTGAGGCAGGGGAATTACAAGTTTGAGGTCCTTAGTGACACCCTCAATAATTTAGGGAGACTTTCTCTCAAATGCAAAAAGTAAGAGATATAGCACAGTGGTAAAGTGACCCTGGGTTCAATCCTTAGTACCAATAAACAAACAAACAATTAGGAAATATTCCAAATATCTATAATGAACAAATGATAATATCTAGATTTTAAGCTTGTGAGACCAAATCATTTTAATTAAACATACTCTTTCAATTTAAGTCACATGACAGAAAGATAAAGTACTCAGTAAAGTTTGATCTAATAAGAAATAAAAGTATATTTACTTTTTAAATAAAAATAAAATGGGTATAAAATCATATAAAATGATACATACTCACCAAGTACTAATAATATTTACTTTAATTAGATATTTTGTGAAGACTTGTATTAATTTATTTTCATTTTCTTTCTTATTTTTTTGGGGGGAGGGGGATTACCAGAAATTGAACCCAGGAGCACTTAACCACTGAGCCACATCCCCAGCCCATTTTAGACAGAGTCTCACTCAGTTGCTAAGGGTCCTGCTAAGTTGGAGAAGCTGTCTTTGATCTTGCAATTCTCTTGTCTCAGCCTTCCAAAGTGCTGGGGTTATAGGCATGGACCACTGCACCCAAATAGTTTCTTTACCTGGTTTAAAAATTTTAAATTTATTTTAGTGATACATTTCCTGGAACCATGCTTTACTGTTAGTACACAGTAGTGCTTTAAACAACAATGTGATTCAAGACAGTATTAAATGATCTCATCTTATTTGTATAAATGTAAACAATACAAATTATATTACATAAATTCGAAATTATTGTATTCAAAATTAGTATGAGATAAATAGGTAGCATAAGTTATCTAGAGAAAGACATTATTTTTAAGTTAATTTTGATGTATAATTTGAATATATCTCATTTCTTATTCACTACTTTATAAAATAAATGTCCCCATTTCTTTTCATTTTCAAGTAGAAGAGAACATTTTCACATAACACACGACCAGTACAATGAAAAGTTTTAACTTACCCTATGACACAGAATGGAATTAAACACTAAAATTTTGACTATCACTATACTATTAATAGCTCTCTGAAATAAATAAAACCAAGAAAATACCAGTTCTATTTTTTTTCCTCTGTATTTCCTCAACCATATGCAGTCATTGCCAAAACCAGCTAACAACAATTTTCTCCAGTGCAGTGTACTGGAGAGTCCTTGCCTTTTTTGTTTGAAATAGAATACACTGAAGAATACACAGAAGAGATGAATGAGGTCATCCCTGGATGGGTGGGGAAGGAGAAAGTAAAATAGAATACGACAGAAGAGGGAAAATGGGGTTGGAAGAGGGATCTCAGAGCCAAGCATCTTGCTTTGTTTTTTCTATTGTAGGACTACTAAATTTATACCAGCATGGAAATGTGTCGTTTGTAGACAACCAACACAGGAAAGCAAAGTCTGCAAAGGGTGCCTTCAGTTTTAAAACTTAAGGCCAACTGCTAGAAAACACCCAAAGCTAACCTGTTTAGAGCAAACAATTTGTGGGGATATTATCGTGAAAAATATTAAAGTTCATTGTGCAGTTTTTCTAATATCACAAAGAGACCAAATATGCCATAGTTCTTTCATCTCTAATCGTTTAATTGTAGAGTAAATTATGTTGTTCTGTTTTCAGCATTTAATTTTTAAATTAGCTCTTGGCTGCAGTGTCCTTGATTACAGAATTTAATTAGCTGAGCCTGTTGAAGGGAATTATGCTATATACAGGATACATGATCACATGGAAAAAGTTAATACAAGCAATCAGAATTATAGTGAAATTGGGTGACTCCAAAAGGTAGAAGAACCATTACAAAACAGGCTGGATTTAGAAGCAGAAGATTAAAAGGAGAAAGGGCAATAATGAAATTGTCTTTTATCTAGGCAAACATTTTGATTAAATGACTGTAAGTACTGAGAGATAAAAGGACAAATTATTATTTTCTTTTCTTGTATTTGTTTACCTGTAGAAAAAAAGTAACTATCACCAAACCATACATAAAAGAAATTCTGATTTTTAAAAATATATTTTATAATCTACCAGTTTTTATTTTTAAATAGGATTTTTCCTACAAGGTGTAAAGGTATTTGTGTTTCCACAAGTCGATAAGATTGTTTTGATATTATACGTTGCAAATAATATAAATACACATAAATTTGTAGTAGTGAATGACAGCTAAGCCAGAAATGGCTTTTTAACAGTGTCCTATGATGAGGATAAGTTCATAGAGCTAATTATGTCTAAGGAAAATCATGTTGTTTAACAAGTTATGGAACTGTGTTTTAGATCTCAATTAAATATAAATATTAACATAAAATTCCAAGAGAATATCAGAAATGTTTAAGTAGTCAAGAAATTATATAATGTTAAATTGTTTTATTTTTATTTTGAACAGCTTATGTAAAATAAACGGCAAGTTACTGCAGGATAACAGTCATGAATGCATAGTTCTTTAATAAAGAGTTTAGAAATAATAACCCAATAGGTCACAGGGATTGATGTTATACTAACTCAGAGGAAGAAAAAGATAATGCTTCCAATAATCATTATATCAGGAGGAGAGAAAATTGTTAGAACTGCACAGAAAATCACGTCTTGAGAGATTATCTTGCCATATGCATTTGACTATTTCCCTCCACCAGGAGAGCAAAGCAAAACAAGTCTGTTACCTGTTTTGTTCTCTCTTGTAAAACCTGCTCATAGAAAAATGTCTGGCAAGCCGTAGGCACTCAACCAGCATTCGTGACTGACTTATCCAAGAGGATATTTTGAGGGAAATATGATTACATTTGGAAATATGTTTTATTGGATAACTGATGATGATTGAATGTAAAACAAGGAAACAAAATATGTCTATAAAGGTTAGCTCAATTGTTTTTTTTAAGTTTTATAAAAATTTCCAAATGGGAGGGAAGACAATAATGATAATAATTACCTCTTAGTGTGGAACAAACCCTGTCAACATTTGTGGCTTTAAACAACAATCTCTGAGATGTGAAAAAGGGTATGAGTGTTTCTCTGGTCAGCATTTCTATAAGATAGTTTACAGATAATGCTTCTTATGTACACAATTACAGAAGCATTAAGATATTTTAGATGAATATATTTATTCTAATAAATAATATTAGAACATTAAAATCTGTTCAATTAAAATTATAAAGACAATAAAGAATAGCACATATACCTTACGACTACATTTCATATTCCCAAATAGAACAACATATTAATGAAACATTCTACCACATTGAGAAAGAGAATATTACTAGAATTGTATTAACACTTTCATTATCTCTCCACTTCATTAATGTTTATAACTTTTAATTGCTAGATAAGTTTTATTTTTGAAATTTGTATAAATGTAAAGTAAATCATATAATGTGTTCATCTCAACTATGCATGAGAGAAATTCATGTATCATAGGTAGCAATGGTTTATTAATTTCTTTCTATAAAATATTAAGAACTTATGAATCTGTACTTTATCATGAATATTTGATCTGTTGCTATGAACATTTGGTGGGTTTATGTAATTTGGTGCATGTATGCACATTCAAGAATCATAATTCTAATAGTTACATTATTCTATCATTCAAGTATGCATATGTATATTAAATTTAAATTTAGGATCATGATAGACAATATAAATATGTACAAATCTAAAAGAAAATGTCCAAAAATTTCACAAAGTACTTTAGCAATTCATACTTACAGCATCAGTGAATGAGAAGTAGTGTTGCTTCATATTCTAAATTTTTTTGAGGTGGGGAGGGTACCAGGGATTGAACTCAGGGGAACTTGACCATTGAGCCATGTCCCCAGCCCTATTTTGTATTTTATTTAGAGAAAGGGTCTCACTGAGTTGCTTAGCACCTAGCTTTTGCTGAGGCTGGCTTTGAACTTGTGATTCTCCTGCCTCAGCCTCCTGAGCTGCTGCTGGAATTACAGGCAAGGGCCACAGAACCAGGACACTTTTGGTCTTTTAAAAAAATCAGTTTGATGTGCATTTAATAATAATAATAATAATTACCTCTTAGTGTGGAACAAACCCTGTCAACATTTGTTGGCTTTAAACAACAATCTTTTTTTTTTTTTTTGATTTATCTATGAGTTCCATCAGCACAGTCTGATTCTGTTCTTTCAAGCTTTTGCAGACATCTGCTGGTTTGGGCAGACTGAGTTAGAATGCCCTCAGCTGGAACAGTATTATCTCAGTTTCATGTGGTCTAGTATTGTCCACAGCACTAGATTTGGTTTTGCATACAATAATTTTATAGTATTTTGAAGATAGTAAAAGCAGAAAAATTCTTTTGAGGTCTGCTGCCATACCAGTGAGATCACACTGCTATGACATCTCTTATGATTCACTTATTGGCTGAAGTGAATAAGGAAACCATCCCAGAGTCAAGTCTGGGGAATTACACTCCAGTTTCTGGTAGAGAACTTTAAAATTACTTCATCAAGGGAAATGAACACAAGCATGGAGGTCATTCTCCTGAGTCATTAAACCACCTTTACAAGGTTTTAAAATCAATTTATTGTGATAATGTAGATTTCGGTTCTATAATTACCATATTTAAAATATATTTTGTATTATGAAAATATCAACAATCATTTTATGTTGCTTTTATGGTTCTATTAACTTTCTGTTTTTCTTATTTATTTTTGAGTATGTGTGATAATATTTCTTTTATTCTTTGTCAAACTAAATAATTTTTAAAATCCTATTCTGCATATTATTGCATATGAAAAACTTTTGTGATAAATAATATTTATTTATTTTATAATTTTTTTGATAGAGACTACCTAATTATTCCTTGATGACAGAAGATATATCCTCACGCCTGCAATGAGGCTAGGATATATTCACAATCTAATATCCCCTGCATTCACATGACTTCTGCTTATTATAAAATAAACTCCAGCCACTTATAAGCTAACATTATTTTGCACTTATTCTTACTACTCTAATGTAAAAATTCAGGGGTTCCAACTCAAAATATGGTAGTCTGTTAAGGCCCTGAATCCTCTTGTAGCCTTGAGCTGCAACATATATCCCTTCGATCCTGCAAATTTCTCAAAGCATCTGCCTGGTTTCCCAAACTCTTACCTCAGATATTGGAAAGAGTACATGTCCTCAGGCAAAAGCAGACTTCAAAGCTCTGTTTATCTCCCCGAGATTTCTGTCTAGATCTTGGTCCCATAATAATTCATAGCCTTAACAGTTCTCCAATACCTTGGAACTTGTTTGTTTCTGTGTAATTCTATGTCTCCTTGGACATTTCCAGTTGTTCTCTAAGATTGTTGTTCAAACACCACTCAAAATTCTGCTAAATTATGAAAACTTTTGTTTTGACTTATCTATTAATTCTTATTTAATAATATAATAAATATTTAGAAGGGTACTTGTTGTAGCTTAGTCCTTGAATGTACCCCGCAAAAGCTCACATATTAAAAGCATGGTCCCCAATGCACCAAGATTCAGAGGGTGCAGCTTTTAGGCAATGTTTGAATCATGAAGGCTATGACTGCAGGAGTGGATTAATCCATCTGATGAATTAGTAACTTATATGATCTTGCTCAGAGGTGGTGAAAATAATAGACAGTTGGAGCTTGACTGATCACCAGGGAAATGGCCTTGGGACTAAATCTGTAGCTGGCTCATTCCTGCCCTTCTCTTTCTGTTTCTCATCTGCTGTGAGCTGGGCAGCTTTCCTCTGCCACATCCTTTCACCTTGACACTCTGCCTTACCTCAAGCCCAGAGCCATGGAGGTAGCTATGAATTAACTACTCTAAAACCATGAGCCAAAATAACCTTTTCCTCCTATAAATTGTTCATGTTAGGTATTTTGGTCAAAGTGATGAAAAGCACAGTTTTGGAACTTGTTCCACAGATAATAAGAAGCTGGGTAGGATTTGAATCAGAGAATACCATGTTTTAATCCTCACTAAACATTCTGGATTATATTTAAATGTTTTTATTTACTGCATTTGTCATAAAAACAATAACATTAACTTGACCTAAATAGAATGAAAATATAGAATGTTTGCTCTCTACATAGAATTTAGCTGCTGAAAGAGAAAAATATTTTTATAATGAATTCATATCCTCATGACTTTGATTTTTATTTCTTAAGTCTAACTTACTTTATAATTTAAGTTATAATTCTGAGATTAATTTTTCATTTGTTTGTGCCTAAGTTGGCCAAAATTTAAAATAAATGGAAATTTATTTAGAACTTTACTCTTAAGATTTTACCTAGATTCCTAGTGTGTTAACAGAAGCTCATGATTTCACTCTTGTTGGATAACTCCATAATACAAGTTACTGCATAAGTAATATATTCCTAATACCATTAACCAACTTATTATTTTTGTGTGTGTGTTGTACAAAATCTGTATAACACAAGGCCATCACCAAAAGTCTTTTAAGAGAAAACTTTCTTATGATTTGCTATTTTCATCAGATTGTTCTTTGCTGGCTTCCTTCTGAGCATCCTTCAAACACTATGAACACTCTGAGAACCATAAAATATGTGTATATCATGTGCCAGTTCTGATCAGAGGACTTTAGAATCAGGCATAATAATAAAGTGCCTAAACATAGAGCAATTAAATATTGGCAAGCTTGAGTGAACACACCAAGCATTTAAAAGTCAAGTTATAATCAGAGCCCACACACTTTTCATCAACACATGCAAAGCACACCTGTGGTTTGTTAGTTATTTCCTTAGCCAAGAAAATTGAGCACAAAACAATGCTATTTTTACAAATACTTAGCCTGTACATCTTCCTGTGTTTATTCTGTATATTATAGTTTTCAAAGACAGAGATAGATTTAAAATATACATTATTTATTTAATTTAAATGTATCTAGAGTTACAATAAAATGTGAATTAAAAATATAATTACTTACAAATATTTTACAATTTTGAATTAGTTTAGTAATCTGAGAAATATCAATGAAAATTATTTTATCAATGGAAACATTTCATTGATTGTCATTTGTGGTGTAACATTCAGAAATATCCGTTCTTAGATCCTTTTAAAAAGTGTTGGTATTTTAACTATGGAAATTGCAGTTTTCAAGATTTTTAAAGCATTTAACATGGAGGCAAAGAACTAGTCAAAAATTAAAGTTACATCACTTATAGAAGGTGTATAAACACCTGGTATAATAATGTTTCATGAAAATTTATAAACATATTATGTTGACATTTGGAATTTACTTCTTTCCCCTAGAGTACTCCTAAAATGAAAAGCCCTAACACTCATTTTACTGGATTATGTGCAAACATTTCTATACAGAACAAGTGGAATTAATTGTGTTCCATAAGACAATAAAAATGTCAATAAAAAAGCAAGTAAATATAGATTAAGTAATAATCACATTTAATATTTTACTAGATTCTGTATCACAAATACTAAAGATGTTGGGTGAGGCAGGGAGTTGTTTTAAATTTTAGTTACCCTACTGTGCAAACAAGACATAAAATGTCATGTTTTTAGAAAGGCTTCCATAATTCCAATTCCGCTTCCAGCCAGGACAGAACAACCAAGATCAAATCTCACTTCCTGCCTGCCATAAACAACTGTAAAGAAGAATAAAATGTAGGAAAAACTTTCAGTAATTATAAATCACTTGGTTCAGCACTAGATTCCTGAAGAGTTATAACATCTCATTTTCTTTCTTTTTTTAATGAAATCATTTATCTTTTTTGTTTTATTTAACATACATAGAAATTTTAAAATTTAGTGTATATGTGTATGTTTAATCATAAATTCTTTACCATACATATAAAATAATAGAAGCATATACATATATCATTATTCTTGTGGCACTTATGATTAGTCCAATGGCAGTATATATTCAATTAGATTTTAGAGGTACATGGAATTGTCTGACTTTTTTTTTTTTTAGGGGAAGAAAAGTTTATTTGGTGCTCATGGTTTTAGAGGTGTCAGATAATACATGGCCAAATCCATGGCTCTGGGCACCCAGGTGAGGCAGAACATCACAGGGGATGTGCTTAGTGGACATGGCTGCCAGAGAGCTGCTCTCACCTGAATTAAAATTTTTTACCATAAAGTCATCCCACCAGTGATCTACCTTCTCCAGCTACACCCTACCTGCCTACAATTACCACCTACCATTCAAGTGGTTAGGCCAAAGCTCTCATAACCCAATCGTTTCATCTCTAAACTTTCTTGTAATTTTTGACACATGAGGTTTTTGGGGGAATACCTCCTAACTAAACCATAACAGTTGATACGCTTAAAATATCAACTTCTCATTTTCTGAGGGGATTTTGCAGAGAGTGAAAACACCAACAAAAGCAAGCACTTCCTAGGAGCTAGGTTTAGAGTTTGATGAGGTTGAGATGACTTAAAATTGAGGAACAGAATCTACATAAAAAGGGGGGGGGATCTATGTAGAAAAATAACTCCACAAACTGCCGTAGGAATTCTGTGATACTTGCTGGCTACTATGTTATAGATAAGTAGAAATAAACCGCAAACACCAAGTGAGAAAGGACATGGAAGATGTAAGCAGAAAATTACAGAGAACACTTGTTAGCAAGGGAGTTGTTGAGCTCTGAATAGAAGAAGGGTAGAGAGCACAGCAATTATTCTCTCAGCAGGGACATAGCATAGTGAATTAGAGTGCAGGCCACTCCAGAGGCAGGATTGCAAAGCTCAAACATGGGCATCATGGTGATCAAGGTGATCTGAATTTAACTGAAGGAGGGAACAAACATAACCTATTTTAAAGAAATACAACATATGTCAGATACTCAGCAAAGTAACAAAAAAAAATATTAGGCATGCCAAGAACCTAAAAATAACCTGGTAACTAGCAGATGAAGCAATTAATGGACATAGATCCTGATTATTGAGATGACGAAACTAGAAGAAAAATAAGTAAACAAACTGTTGTAGTCCTTAGATCTTAGTTCAGACATGTAGTGATAGAACTAGTGTCACAGCTACATGTATGAAAAAAGATTGCCAGATTCCATGTTAATGACTTTTTTTTTTTGGGAAGTGGAGATTTGGGGGCAATTTACAACTTGAACTATATCCCAAGTCTTGTTTAAATTTTATTTTATTTTTAATTTTGAGATAGGGTATTTTTAAGTTGTGAGGGAATCTCTAAATTGCTGAGACTAATCTCAAACTTGGATCCTCCTGCCAGAGCATTGCAAAGTTACTGGAAACAGAAGCATGTTCACCAATTCCAACTAGCTTTTTTCTTATATACCAATTCTTAATTGGTATATAATTACTGTGCATATAATAGCTTGAAGTGTGATAGTGCAATCCATATCTACAATGTATAAAATGAAATCAGGGAAACTGGTATTTCCATATCCTTGAACACTTATTATTTCCTTGTGATTGGAGCCTCTTAGATCCTCTCTTCTACTTCTGTATAAAATGTAAAAGTTGTTTTAAATTTTAGTTACCCTACTGTGCTATAGAGCAATAGATTCATTCCTTCTACCTATTTTAGGACCTATTATCCATTCTCCCTTTAGCCTCCCCACCCCACCCACTACATTTCGTAGATTCTAGTTATCATGACTCTACTCTCTTCTTCTGATAGATAAACTTTTGTAGCTTCTACTTATGAGGGAAAAAAATATGTATTTCTGTATGTATGACCAGCTTATTTCACTTAACATAGTGTCCTTCAATAACATTCATTTTGCTGAAGTAGCAGGATCATATTAATTTTAAGACTGAATAATATTCTATTAATTATTTAAAACCTATTTTAATCCATTCATTACCAATAAATAAGTCAATTGATTCCATGTCTTAGATGTTATTAATAAGGCTGCAAAAACATGGCCATACAATTATCTGCTTGTTATGTCAATTTATTTCCTTTGGATATGTTCCCAGAAGGGGAATCCTACATCTAATTTTCTGATGGAACCTCCACTTGGTTTTCCATAATGGCTGCACTGGTTTCCGTTCCAATCACACTGGGTAAGATGAGTTTTCTTAAAGTCACCAGAAAACTGAAATTTAAGTCAAATAAAAAATGTGCAATGTACAGAAAGATACATGTAAAAAGAAATAAAACTGAAGCATTTATAGATGAGGGTTAAATATTGACTAAAGTCATATAAATCAATAAAATTCAACAAGACATTTTTGATGGTTTATTGAAGGCCAACTCTTGATGAGCAAGGTTGTGAGATCAATTATGCTGTAGATATTTCACTCTTTTTACTTTCTTTTTGAATTTCTTATAGAACTTCTCCAGCTACATATGGAGAATCCTGAAAAAACTTCCCATGGTGCTAGACATGACTGACCTGTTATTCTATGAGTCAGATGTAATAAATGCCCTTCATTTCAGAACCAAAAGTGAATATTATGATTGCTGTTTAAAATCATTGCAAGGGAATGATATGAAGAAGAAGAGTTTCCATTTAAAAGGGACAAAACTATGTGGTAGGCCTAACAATTACCCCTCAAAAAGGGGCATAAAAATTCCTGAAAGTCAATACTGTGAGATTGAAAGAAATGGAATAAAATACTTCATGAAAACAAAATCCAATAAAGAGGAGAAAAGGAAGGTTATTATATAATGATAACTGGGTCAATTCAGAAAGAAAATATAACAATTCAATATATATATATATTGGGTGTGTGTGTATATATATATATATATATATATATATATATATACCCAATATTTAAGCACTCAAATACATAAAACAAGAATTAATAGATATAAAGGGAGAAATAGACTCCAGTATGATAACAATAGGAATTTTATTATCCTATTCTGATAAAGGACAGATCATCCAAACTATATATCTTCAAAGAAATGGCAGAGTTAAGATTAGCATTTTAAGCCAGGTGGCCCCCACATACATCTCCATAAAATTCCATCCATCCAGCTGCTGCAGATTATACATTCTTCTCATCCATGCTCTGACATGTACTTCGAGATATACCATATCATTGGCCATGAAACATGTCAAATTATTTTTTTTTAAAGAACCTGATATTCGAACTAAACTATTTTTGGACCTCAATGCAATACAATTAACAACTAAAAGCAAAATAAAACTTGGAAATATGCAGGTATGTGGAAATAAAACAGATTGCTCTAGAACAACCCCTGGATCAAGGGTGAAATAAAGAAGTACATTTTAGAAATTCTCAAAACAAATGAAAATCAAGACATAGCACATAAAAACCTATGGGATACAGCAGAAGAAACACCGCAAAGGAAGTTTATGGTAACCAATGCCCACATTAAAACAGTAGAAAGGTATCTAAAACAATAACAAAAACTATTGATGCAAGTTAAGTGCTTAAAAAAACAAGAAAAAAATAAAACTTGCTGTTAGTAAAAAGAAATAACTAGTAAATATCACAGCAGAGATTTAAAAATAGGACTAGGGTTGTGGCTTAGTGGAAGATTGCTTGCCTAGCATGTGTGAGGAACTGGGTTCAATCCTCAGCCCCACATAAAAGTAAATAAATAAAAGAAAGGTATTGTGTCCATCTACAATTAAAAAATTAAAAAAGAAATTAAAAATAGATTTATGACTAAAAACAATACAAAAGATCATGAAACAGATTACTGGTTCTTCAAAAAGGTAAGCACTACAGCAAAACTTTATTTAGACTAAGGAAAAGACAAAGAAGACTCGAATGAATAAAACCAAGTGTGAATAAAAGACCCAGACAAACTATTATTGGAGATTATTACAAACAACTATATATCAACATATTTAATAATATAGAAGAAATAGACAAGTTCCTGGACAAATACTTATTATCAAGTTTGATTCATGAATAAATAAAAATCTTGAGCAGACTTATTATTATAAGTAACACAACAGAATCAGTAATAAAAAAATCTGTCATTAAGGCCCAGAACCACGTCTTCACTGTTGAGTTCTACCAGATTTAAAGAGTGTCAGTTACCAAATCTTCTTGAATTATTTTCAAAAACTGAAGGAGAAAGATTTCCTCCAAATCATTATTTTGAACCAAGCATTACACTGATGTCCAAATTAGACGAGGATGCCACAAAGAAAGAAAATATGACAGGCACACATCCTTGATAAACACAGATGCAGAAACATCAATGAAATACCAGCAAAGCAAATTCAAAGCACATTGAAAGGATTATTCACTATGATCAAGTAGGACTCCTATAAGAGATGCCAGAGTGGCACAACACATGCAAGTCAATAAATATGAAAAATCATGTTAACACATTGAAGTACAAAAAAGATGTTATTATATCATTACATGAAGAAAAGAATTTGATAAAATTCAACAACTCTTCACAGAAAAAATTAGGCATAAAAGGAGCATAACTCAACATAATGAAGTCCATTTGTAAGTCCAATAGCTAACATGATAATGATGGCAGAAAACTGAAACTTCTCTTTAAGATTTGGAAGGAGAGGTCAAACCCGGAGGCCTAGATCCACCCATACCAGCAAGTGTGGGAACAAGGCTCACAGAAGGCCCAGGTCCACCCCTCCACCTGCAGGCATCTGCCAGAGCCCAGCCTCCGACACAGGGCCACGTCTTTCAACCAGCAGACTACCCAAAGAAGCCCAGGCCCAGCCTAGATCCACCCACACCAGCCTGGGAGGGACCCAGGCTCACAGTAGGCCTGGGTCCATCCCTACCACCCAAGGGGCCGACAATGGCTGAAGCATAGCCTCTCACTCAGGACTGCCCCTTCGGAATAGCAGACTACTGCAGGAAATCAAGCCCTGCAGCCCAGATCCACCCACATGGACTTGTGCAGGACCCAAGTCCAGGGTAGGTCCGAGTTTGCACCTCCACCTAGGAGCATAACCCTAACCCACTTCCATCTTGGGACACTGCAGTCATTACCATAGCCTTCCCCATGCAGTAACCACTAACTTTTTGACAGAACACAGGGCCTAGAAGAAGCTGCATCTCAAAGCAGGCATCCTAAAATGAGTGTGAGGCCCTTTTAAGCCCCATCTCTGTAAGACATTGCTTCCATCTTGGGGCACCTTAACTATTTTCTCAAGTTACCTTGGCTATTGCTGCCACCATCTTTAGATGCAGTAGCATACTTTTAGGGACATCAGCAGGGTCTGGAAACCCAAAGTCAAGGTGAAGCACAGACAATCTGCATGGGTCCTATAAGAATATAAGGAAGAAACTGTAATATCTCAGATCCATACTGCAAGAAAGGAAGAAACATAGATAACATGGAAAAACAAGGGAGAAAAGTGCCCCCAATAAAACAGCAAAGTATAATAACAGAACCCATGGACAGCGAAGATGATGAATTCATTATTAAAATGATCTGTGAATTAAACAATGACCTCAGTGAGCAAATACAGGCAAAATTTGATCACTCCAACAAAAACATAAGAGAGCAAATACAGGTAGCAAAAGATTATTTCAAGAGACAGACAGACCCCCCACACACATACACACACAAAAAAAAACAGAAATTCTTGAAATGAAGGATACAATAAAACAAAAAACTCAATAGAAAATATAACCAACAGACTTGATCACTTGGAGGAAAGAATGTCAGATAATGAAAACAAAGTATACAAAAATATACAATCTGGAAAATAAAGTTGATCACACAGTGAAGATAGTAAGAAACCATGAATAGAACATCCAAAATTATGGAACATCATTAAAAAAATCTAAGAGTTATGAGATAGAGAAAGGCACAGAGTTTCAAACGAAGGGAATGCACAATCTCTTCAATGAGATAATTTCAGAAAATTTTCCAAGCATGAAGACCAAATAGGAAAACCAAATACAAGAGTCTTACAGGACACCAAATGTACAAAATTACAACAGCTCTACACCAAGGCACATTATAATAAAAATGCCTAGCATACAGAATAAGGATAGAATTTTAAAAGTCACAAGATCACATATAGAAAATCTTAGCAGATTTTTCAATCCAGACCCTCAAATCCAGGAGACCCTGGAACAAAAAATACCTACCTCTGAAAGAAAATAATGCCAACCAAGAATCTTATATCCAGCAAAACTAAGGTTTAGAATGGATGATGAAATAAAAATCTTCCATGATAAACAAAAGTCAAAAGAATTTACAACTAGAAAGCCTGCACTATAGAACATCCTCAGCAAAATATTCCATGAAGAGGAAATGAAAAACAATGATGAAAATCAGCAGAGGGAGGTATTACACTAAAGAAAAAATCTAATCAGAGGAGAAACCAAGTCATGTTAAATACCAAAAATAAACAATAATGGCTGGGAGTACAAATCATGTCTCAATAATAACCCTGAATGTTAATGGACTAAACTCACCAATCAAAACACAATAGACTAGCAGATTGGATATAAAAAAGACCCAACTATATGCTGCCTCTGAGAGACTTATCTCATAGGAAAAAAAAATCCACAGACTGAAGGTGAAGGGTCAGGAAAAATATTACCACTCACATGGACTGCAAAAGCAAGCAGGGCATTTCCATCCTCATATCAAGTAAGGTAGACTTCAAGCTAAAGTCAATCAAAAAGGATAAAGAAGGACACTACATACTGCTCAAGGGAACCATCAACCAACAAGAATTAAAATTATAAATAATATATTTAATTGCATTATATAATCTAAACTATAAATCTTTACATGCAGCAGCAGAATATTTTGTTATTATAAAGTTTGTTTCTTTCCTTCAAATTGATTCATAGACTTTTCTGCATATGCTGATGTTCCATGGTGATATTAATAATTGAAAACAACTATTTAGCATGTACTACACATGACAAACTCTGTTACATCTTTTGTATATAAGTCATTTAATTCTAAAGAAACTTCATGAGATAGACATTATTATTAAATCCAGTTGACAAATTCTGACACCAAAGCACAGAGAAGCTGAGTGATTTTTCCAGGATCACTAAGCTAAAAAGAAGTGAATTTCAGGATCAACATCCTGAAGCTCATTCTCTTAAGCATTTACCATACTGTTATTTATTTGTTTTAATTAGTTACACATGACAGTAGAATTCATTTATGCACTTTGATACATCACACTTAGATGGGATATAATCTCTCATTTTTCTGAGTGTACATGTTGCAGATTCATAGTGGTCATGTAATCACATATATACGTACAGTAATAATGTCTGTTTCATTCTACTATCTTTTCTATCTCCTGATCCCCTCCCTTCCCCTCCCATCACTTCCCTCTACCTAATCTAAGGTAATGCTATTTTTCCCTAGTGCCCCCCCACCTTATTGTGAATTAGCATCCACATATTAGAGAAAACATTCAGCCTTTGGTTTTGTGGGAATGGCTTATATTACTTAGCATGATATGCTCCAACTTCAACCATTTACTGGCAAATGCCATAATTTCACTTTTCTTTAAAACTGAGAAATATTCCATTGAGTGTATATACCACATTTTTTTATCCATATATGTATTGAGGGACACCTAGGTTGGTTCCATAGACTAGCTATTGTGAATTGAGCTGCTATAAACAAACATTGATGTGGCTATGTCACTGTGGTATGCAGATTTTAAGTCCTTTGGGTATAAACTGAGGAGTTGGATAGCTGGGTCAAATGGTGGTTACATTCCCAATTTTCTGAGGAATCTCCACATTACTTTCCATATTGTCTGCACCAATTTGTAGTCCCACCAGCAATGTCTGAGTGCACTTTTTTTTTTATTCATATCTCTCCTTGTTTATTTTCCCATTCCCCTCACAACCTCTTATATGTAATTTTGTATAACAATGAGGGTCTCCCTCCATTACCATGCAATTTCCCTTTTCTCTCCCTTTCCATCCCACCTCATGTATCTGTTTAATGTTAATCTTTTCTTCCTGCTCTTCCTCCCTGCTCTGTTCTTAGTTGCTCTCATTATATCAAAGAAGACATTTGGTATTTGTTTTTTAGGGATTGGCTAGCTTCACTAAGCATAATCTGCTCTAGTGCCATCCATTTCCCTGCAAATTCTATGATTTTGTCATTTTTTAGTGCTGCGTAATACTCCATGGTGTATAAATGCCACATTTTTTTTCACCACATCCTCGCCAACATTTATTGAAGCCTGTATTCTCAATGATGATTGCCATTCTGACTGGAGTGAGATGAAATCTTAGAGTAGTTTTGATTTGCATTTCTCTAATTGCTAGAGATGTTGAACACTTTTTCATATTATTTGTTGATCCATTGTCTTTCTTCTTCTATAAAGTCTGTTCAGTTCCTTAGCCCATTTATTGTTTTTTTTTTTTTTTTTTTTTTTTTTTTTGGTGTTAAGTTCTTTGAGTTCTTTATATATCCTAGAGATTAATGCTTTATGGGAGGTGCATGTGGTAAAGATTTTCTCCCAATCTGTAGGCTCTCTCATCACATTATTGTTTCCTTTGCTGAGAAGAAGATTTTTAATTTGAATCCATTCCATTTATTGATTCTTGATTTTGCTTCTTGCACTTTAGGAGTCTTGTTAAGAAATTCAGATCCTAGGCCTACTTGGTAAAGATTTGGGCCTATTTTTGCTTCTATTAGACACAGGGTCTCTGTTCTAGTGCTTAAGTCTTTGATCCTCTATGAGTTGATCTTTATGCAGACTAAGAGATAAAGGTTTAATTTCATTTTTCTGTTTTTCTATATAGATATCCAGTTTTCCCAGCACTATTTGTTGAATAGACTATCTTTTCTCCACTGAATATTTTTGGCACCCTTGTCTAATATGAGATAACTGTATTTAAGTGGGCTTGTCTCTGTCCTCTATTCTGTACTGTTGGTCTACAGGTCTATTTTGGTGCCAATACTATGCTGTTTTTGTTATTATAGCTCTGTAGTATGTATAGTTTAAAGTCTGGTATTGTGATGTGTTTTTAAAAGATTGTGTTTGATTTTTATTCATGTTTCTGAGTTACCATTTTGTATGCTTATCTCTTCCAAATTAGGCATAGAGTGCAGAGGGTAGAAGAGAGAAAAAGAAAAATGTCACTTTTTCACTACTTTAAATTGCATTTCTTAGAATATTCATAATTAAGTTGAAGTTACACACACATATGAACCTGTGCACAGAAATACATGCACACCCTGAGTATTTTTCTTTCCTCTTTCACTATAATTTAAAATTTTCATGTTTATCATCATTTAATACAAATAAAAATGTAAGCTATGATATGTAAAAATACAACATGATGCCAAAACCATTTTATATATTAAGCTACACATATAAGAAGGAGAATATTATGAATGCCACTGAAACAACTTTATGTTATTCATGATTCTCTTCACTGACAATCAAGAGGTAACCAATACTATCATTTTGAGAAAAAAACAAGTAATAGTTATATTTTAAATATATAAGTCACGAAAAAAATTCACACAAAATTTGAAAAAAATATTAGTGGTTTAATATCATATTAATGTAATATTTTGTGATTTGAACCAAGCACAAATTATGTTATTTTATGTACTATGTAGCATATATTTCAAAGCTCAAATACATTTTATAAGAATGATGCCAAATTGTTTTTCAGATGGTTTATGTCATATTTCTGCTATTAGTGTACAAGGATGAGCTTGTTATATTCTCTTTGCAACATTTACTTTCTTCACATTTCTTAATCATTAACAATATATATGGTGTTGACTTTATTTCCATTCAGTTTAGCCAGATTTTCATGTTTATTGCCTTTTTTTCTCTGTGAAATGTTTATTCAAGACTTTTGGCCATGTTCCTTTGAATTACCTGTTTTAATTTATTTACATTTTCTCTTTATATATTTTGGATTCAATTCCTTTAAATTACACTGGTTGGATGCTGGAATGAGATGGACATTGTTATCCTAGGTACATGTATGACTGCACAGATGGTGTAACCCTACATTGTGTACAACCAGAGAAATGAAAAGTTGTGTTGCAATTGTGTACAATGAATCAAAATACATTTTGCTATCATATATACCTAATTAGAATAAATTAAATATCTAAGTAATAAATCAAATTTCATTAGTTGGAAAAATTTTTCTCTTTCTCCATGGATATGACTGACACACTACAACTCAACAAAGCAGAAATTTAAGAAAGAAGTATCAAAGTTCCAATTGAACCCTAGTAATTGTTGCTAACATGGCCTTGTAACTAATGCTCACAGTTGATATTGGAAACAAACTAAACATAATGAAGAATCAAACTATTGTGGAATATATAAGCATCTTACTAGGAGATAGCTCCTAAAATTGTTGAGTGAACTTAATGGGGGCAGAGTGTCATGATGAAGGTTAAATTTGATAAAATATGGAAATACTATTCCTTCTAATGGCTGTAGCTGAAATTTTTTTCAAGCATTCTTTTGCTATAGTTCCGCATTATAAAATTTGAAAATTTATTATCTTTATCCAGTTGACTAAAAAAAGTTTCTAATTTTATAAAATGTTTAGTAATTTAGAATGAACAAAGCATATAAATATGATTTAATGTCATAATTATTACCAGTATCATATCAATTTTGCTAACATTTCTGAAAGCATAAATGTCAAATGCATGATTCATCTTGATGAAGATTTAACTTTCACTAAGTGAGGTTATAAGAGATAAGTATCAATCTTAATGGGAGAGCTGAGGCATTAATTTTTAGCAATCTTAAACTCAATAAAATAGCCTTGTTATGTACAAGTATTGAAACCATTAGGAGGAAAATTAATAGACTACAAAGGAGAGTAAGGAAACAATTGCAGTCTATTGAAACAGGAAAACTTCTTGTCCATTTTGTTCAAGGACTTTTCTATCATTATCTTTGTATTAGATTTAAAATACTGTTTTTATATTTTCTCTTTTTCTTTAAGTTTTATTTCTGTATATTCAAACATTAAAGAAGATGTATATTTCTTTCCACAACTATATTACTTCTCTTACAATGTAGGATGATAATTATATTTCTATTTCGTGAATATTTTGTACCTACTAATAAAACATGAAGTTATAATTAAGACTATAGTTAAACATAAGGTCCATTAGGGTTTTTAGTACATTGTAAAATAGTAGTTATATCACAATAGATACTCAAATATATGGAGGGAATATATAAATTAATAAAAAGGATTGTGGTCATAAAATGGCTGGATATCAAAATGCCAGCATGACAAAATCATATAACCTATTTAATCATGCTACCATCGCTAAGGTCTTTAATAACCTAAACATTGCTCTTTCCACCCAATGTAGTACTGTCTACTGACTTTGTGTTTTGTTTATTTGTTTTTTCCCTGTCAGTTGCTACAAGTAGAGGGTTTAAGTATCTCAATAAAAATGTTGGTTTCTCTGTATGTCCTGGTTTTATCAGTTTAGATATTACATATTAAAAACATCTAAGTTCACTGCATAAAATTTAGGTTGTGATATATTTCTGATGTATTTACATCTGCAGAAGTGTTATGAAATTTTTGTTATATCTATATTCCTGGTTTAAAGTTTTTTTGGACAAAACGCATTTTTTTCCTAATAAAATTGTCATCTATATTCCCTTAATGTTTGTGTGGCATGTTTATTTCTATGCTTTATTTTTGGTCTCTTTAGTCTCTTTACTTTAAAAGTGGGTATTTAAAGGGAATATAGTGATTGATGATTTTCCACCCATTTTGGAACTATTCTTTTCAATGATGTTGTTTCTACTATATAGATTCAGTATAAATATCAGTCTTATTGATCTTTCATCATTCTATTTGTTTCCAATTTGTCTGATTTTTTAATTTGATCCTTTTTTCTAATTCTTCCTTATTTTTAGGGGAATAATTGGTCTACCTCCCATTTTTAATCTGTGCTCTTATTAACTATACCATTTTTAAATTTTTATATATTTTAAGATATTCACACTCCTGTGTCAGTGAGAACCATGCCACCTTATGATTTCCCTCCCTCCTGTCATTGCCACTATTGTTTCACAGATTTTACTTTTGTCTATATAATTAGCCTCACAATATATCCTTACATTTTTACCTTAGGACAGTTATTTTTAAAAGAAACAAAAGAATAAGAGTAATATTTTATTTACTTTAATCTGATCATGTCTGTGCTTCTTCATTGCCTTGCTTAGATTTAGATTACTCTTCATATTGTCTTTTGGTTATTGTACTCCTTTTATTGCTTAGGTCTACTGTCAATGTCTTCTCTCAGTATTGCAAATACTTTTACTTTTTCTTAATTTAAAAAATCTTTTCTAGTTACAGGTTTCTAGGATGACTTTTTTCTTCTTCTTCTTCTTTTTTTTTTTTTTGCCCCTAGTACCTCAATAACAGCACAACACCACTCCTTTGTTTGCTGGCTTGTCTAGTTCCTGATAAAAATTTCCCTTATACTTGATCTTTGTTTTGTATCTATGTCTCAACTCTGCTAACACCTCAACAGCCCTGCCTCGCCTGGTTTCCTTGTTGCTTGCTTTATTAATATTTTCTTTGTTTATCTGTTTTTATTTTCCTTCTGTGTAGTTGAGTTTCTTGGATCTGTACATTGTTATCTTTCCTTAATATTAGACACATTTTCATCATTATCTCTTCCAATATTTTCTCTTTTTTCTCAATCTTCAACTCTGTGTATTTACACCATTATTTTCTGTATGGTTGTACCCTAGGCTTCAGACCCTCTATTCTATTTAGAAAAGATTTTTCACCCTATTTTTTTCTCTATATTTCAACTAAGATAATTTAAATTATTAAATGATGTGTAGGTTCAAGAGATTCAAAGGCTTTACTATGTCGGGTCTGTTGATGCTTATCAAAGTGATTTCTCATGCTTAACATTCTGATGTTAACTTTTATTATTTCATCTGAATTTTTATCTGTTCTCTTTCTCTGTTCATGTGTTGACACATATTACCCATTTTTCTAAATACCCACCTTTTAAAGTAAATTTATATATATATATATATATATATATATATATATATATATATATATATATATATATATATTGTGTGTGTGTGTGTGTGTAGTTGTTGTGGTTTGTTTGTTTTGTTTTGTTTTTGTTGCAGTACTGGGAATTAAACACAGGGCCTCATGCATGCTAGGCAAGCGCTACACCTCTGAGCCATGTTCCAACCTTTATAGCACCTATTTTAAAGTACCTAACAATTTCTTTATCTTGAAAACTTAAGGTTTTGTTTTTGTTGACAGGTTTATCTCATAAACACCATTTTTATTCTTGATTTTTTTGTGTTTTTTAAGTATTTTTATGGTGTTCAAGTCTCTGTGTATAAAATGTAGAAACGAAGGTAAATAGTATTTTCCACATAAATGAGTCTAAAATAAATTTAGGCTCTTACAATGTACTTTTGAGTCAATCTAAATAATAGTTAATATGTGCTTGGGCCTTTGTTGTATTCATAGTTATTTTCAATTTGCCATACATTTCAATTCCTTTACCACCAGGTTGTGGTAATATTGACTTAACTGAAAGTATTAGGTTCCCCCCAAATTTTCTTACTGTTAGTTCTTTAATGAATACTGGCCCACTCTGCAAGTGTGTACTGCAGAAAAGATATTGTTCCTTTTCTTCTATATGGTCATTCAGTTAGTGATACATTTTTATTGTTTTTCCTATTCTGTGCTTTCCTTGAAGTATAGAGGAGGTGGACTCCCTGCTATTTCAGCTTCCATCCCAGGAATAACTTTTGTGCCTGAGCTTGAGCATAGGGCCTTTCTAGATTTACAGCCCTGTTTTCATGTACTAAAGAAATGTTGTTTTTTTGTTTTTGTTTTGTTTTGTTCACTTGTTAAATCAAATGTTGATCTTGGGAAGGGGTTTATTTTATCTTCCCCACTATACAATATTTCTGGTTTCTATCATTGCATGTTCATTGTGACAGGATCCTGTCCCTCTTCCAGGACAGATAAGTTTTGCTGGATTCATCTCTTGTTGACAGTTACTTTTGCCAGTGACCGGGGCCAGGAGGGTACCTGTGCTCTTTGCAGATGGATGACCTTCCCCAAAAGGCAATGGATCTTGACTATGCCCTGGGAGACAGGAGAGTTTCCTATCTCTTTGTGAGTTGCTTCATATTTTAGCTACATGATTCAAAAAGCTGTGGGAAATGGTTACTGTTCTTGTTTTCTTTTGTCCAAAGCACATATCTCTCAAGAATACTGCCATGGTCTCATTCTTTCTACTGATTATTGTGGAAAATATCTTGCAAATAAATATGGATTTTCTTTGTGAATTAAGGATTGCAGAGGTTCAAATTTGCCATATTAACCTATGCTTGGATGTTTAAGAAACATTTAGAATTGTAGCTGATTTTTCCTAACTGCCTTTCAGTCATTGCTTCTTTTGCTCACAGGTTGTCAAAAGACAAAAAGTTTATGTGTTCCTCTCTCTCACAGAGTTGGCACCCATTGACACTCTACTCACTTAGTTGTGTAATCTCAACCCTCTGCAACTTTCATAGATTGCCTAGTTATGTTCATTGATACAAAATAAGTGATGTTTTGTGACTTTCTACAAACTACATGGAAGAAAAATCTCTCTTTGTCTATCTCCAAGGTTACCTTTGTCATTCCAGGTTTCCACGTATGTATGAATTTGTATTTGGAATCTCTGTTATGATATATTTTTCTATCCTCATCTCATTATTTTATTGTCAGAATTCTGTCTTTACTATTAGACTTGCCATTACATATATATTAGGATGGCTGAAATCGACAACACAAACAACCCTAAATCTTGCTGAAGATATAGACTAACAGAAATTCTCATTTTTTACCCGTAGGCATCAAAATGGTACCACCAGTTTGGAAGAGAGTTTAATAGGTGTTCGCAAGTATAAATATTTAATTGTGCTATTATCTATCAATTGTACTCTTCTATATTTACCCAAATTACTTGAAAACTTATTTTTATACAAATAACAGGGCATGAATATTTATGACAGCTTTATACAAATTTTCCAAATCTCTGGAAATAAAGAACATATCATTCAGTGAATGGATAAACAAATAAACTCTGTACATCATACAATGGAAAATTATTCAATGATAAAAAGAAATAAATAGTCAAGCCACAAAGAAACATTGTAGAAACTTCAGTGCATATTACTAAGTAAAAGAAGCCAATATGAAAAGACTTCACACAATATGATTCTAATTCTAAGATATTCTGGAAAAGGGAAATCTATGGGTAGCAGTTGACAGAGGCTTTGGGGAGGCAGAAAAAGGTAAGAGGCATGAATAAGTGGAGGGATGAATAAGGGAGTGTTCAGTGTAGTAAGACTGTTCTATAGGTTATTGTAAATGGTAGATGCATATTATTCCACATTGGCCAAAATATATACAATATACAACAAAAAGAATAAACCCTAATGGAAACCAAGAATTTAACAAGAATGGTTTGATATTGGCTCACCAAATGTAATAAACTAGACCAAAGGTAAATGTTAATGATTGGAGAAATTGTGGTGGGGGTGGGGCTGAGGGTAATATAGAAATATTCAGTGTTTTCTGTTAATTTCTCTTTAAATCCCAAACTGTTCTAAAATATACAATAGAGTAATAAAATACCATAGCATGGAATTAAATGTCATCACACTTTTCAGATATGCAAAAAATAATGTTTTCAAAATTTCTATTACTAATTTTTCTCTTTTAATAAATCTTTATTGTATGACATGAGTTGTAAACATGGTTAATTTCTGGATTTTGGTCCTCCTCAGTTTAAACATTTTGTTTTTAAATGCCCAAGTTTCTTTCAGGTAAATCTACAGCTCTTCTGTTTCCCTACTTCTAATCCCCCTGCTTCTCACCCAGGTTATGCCATCTAGGTTTTTGGAAGGGACTGTAGGTAGATTTTGTCACAAAGAAGAGATAAAGCAAAGTCATGAGTTTCTGGAATTTTTTTCTATCACCTTTGCTTTTTATTATCCTCTGATTTAGATTTTCCAATAGGA
Source organism: Marmota monax (assembly GCF_021218885.2). Lineage (NCBI taxonomy): Eukaryota > Metazoa > Chordata > Mammalia > Rodentia > Sciuridae > Marmota > Marmota monax. Next base: position 25,541,753 of record NW_026692781.1, read on the forward strand.
TGACACTTAAAATTTGTGAATTAGAACAAATGATCATTTTGTGTGGTAGACAATTGTATACTGAATAGGTCAGGCACATTGTTCATAAGGCTTACATGCTAATTAGGGATTACTGGGTGTGATATATAAAATTTATTCTTCCATTACTCAAATATGTAATTCTTCCTGAAAACTGCAGTTGCTTTTAAGTACTTGTTTTCACAATAAATTTTAAGCCTCTCTAGAGGATGATTTTTCACTGATTCACTTATTTAGTCATTAAATTAACATTTATACTTAGCAATGTATGCTGTCAAAGTAGGTTCTTAGCAGATATGTAGTAACTTAAAGGATGCACTTTGAGCTAATTGATGGTAATTGTGTTCAATAATGGAATCTTCATAGGCACCATTTCAATGACCTTCTAAATAAGATATGACAAATAGCCTTCATTCCCTTTTGAATCATTATAATCACTTGTTCCTGCATACTATAACTGCCAGAACAATTCCTGGAATTTGTTCTAAAGCATTTAAACAAGACATCCTCTTATAAAGAATTATCCTTTTTTATATTTGTGAGGTTCATTTTATATTTGATAGTAAATTATTCAGTCAACCCTCTATATTGACATTTTTCTTTTGTATTGTCACTAAAGATAAAGATAGAAGATAGTATAAAATTAAATTTATTTCTTATTGAAAATAAATAGGTTTTTAGAAGGATAGCTGTGCATTAAAGAATGTTTGCTATGTTGTTATGTATTGTCAACCCCAAAGTGGTAAATAATATGTGATACTAAAAATAATTTGAGTGCAAAATTGATTCTTCTAACCACTTTACACTGGAAAAAAATAATTTTCTATAGAACACAGCACAAATTATATGGACCAAGAGTTTTTATTCTTTGTCCATTTGTCAAACAACCTTATAAGAAGAGCAATTGCTCTGAGAAAAACATGCTGTAGTAGAAACTATGAGGATAAACATATGAAGAAATAAGGAATCCAATGACCACTGAGGTAAAATACCTTCCAGTGAAAAAACCATTTTGGAGATGGATCTTTGTATGTAGTTACTCTGGTTTATGGCAAGTGAATCACAACTGCTCAAATGAGCTATTTTTAAGTTCCTGGGATGAAAGTTTATAGATCAGTGGGTTAGAAGTAATTTATTGTGCAATGATAGAGAGATAAAACAGAATATAGAAGTATGATTAGAAGACTATTGTGTGGACTGGTGTGGTGGTGCACACTTGTAATTCTAGTGACTTTGGAGTCTGAGGCAGGAGGTTAAAAGCCAGTTAAAAGCCAGCTTCACACTAAGTAAGGCCCTAAGCAACTTAGCAAAACTCTGTCTCAAGATAAAAATATAAAAAGATCTGGGTGTGGGGATTCAGGGGCTAAGCAACCCTAGATTAAATCCCTGGTAACAAAAACCAAAAAAACACAAAAAACAAAAACACTACCGTATGAAAATAGATCAGTCTGAGGTGACTGTAAGTTTGAAGAATCTTACAGAGGCAACAAAGGAAACCTTGAAAGACAACAAGAAAATTATTTTTGTCTAGAGGACATAAAATGCGTATTTATGTGATGCCATTCCATAAGATAAGACTTTAACTTGTGGCAAAACAAAAGGTAGATTGCTTCATGATTTGATTAATCTATGTAAAAGAATACTATGAAAGAATGTTGATGGTACTAATCACCTTCTTCAAGAATTGTCACATAAAGTACAAGACAGAGATGAATTTGAGACATAACTTTTAACTCTTTAAGCAAAATTTAGGAGAAAATATTTAAGGGAAGGATGTATTCAATTTGAAAATAAAAGCCTAGCTAATACCCACTATCTCCAGGATACCTTTTCAGATTAAGAAATTAACTCCAGATAAAAATCAAACTAGACTTTTGAAATTTGGTTAAAGATGACAGGCCTGTGGTGGTAAGATTTTTATTATGGTTCCAGAAAGATTTAAATTTATTAAATGTATGCCTGGTAATGCTTCCAATTATAATTATCTATAATCATATATAATTTTATAGAATTATTTATATTCATATATGATGAATATAATAATAATATAGAATATTAATTAATTAATATTAATATTAATTAATTAATATTAATATTAGATTTTTTTACTTACTTTAAAAAAACTAAATCATAAGATGACTAAACTAATAATTCATAAGCCATTATTTCTGATATATGAATATGGAAACAGGGGCATTTAAAAGGTATTTGTTTCAGCAAAACATGAGTGAAAAGATAAATTACCCAGGGAAGCCTGAAATCATTATAAGGAAGGAATAATATTTTTTTCCAAGAACATTTCGTAATTTGCTATATTCTTTGAATACTAACATTTCTGATGATCCTTCTGAAAAATCCAGGGTTGAAATCAAATTTTAGAGTTTATCATTGATTAATCACAGAAAACATATCTCATATATTGCATATTGCATGTGAGCCTTAGAGATGATTTTTTTTCTGAAATTGCATGAATTTTCATTAAGAACAAACAGATTATTCACAGGGTATAAGCAGATTGTTTGAGGATAGAGAGTTCAGTCTTTCTTGAGACTACATAGACATTATCTCAATGATGCAGATCAAAAAAGACCTTTTGAGTTATAAATCTTTTCATTACTTTCCTTTCCTATGGTTTTATCCAGGTGTATGCTTCATAACATTGCCTTTTTGACATCTATTTTTTACCTTTAAGATGCTCTAAAGAAATAAATGTTATTGTGAAATTGTTAAATTTTTCAAGAATGTTTCACATATGAGTTCTGAATATTTTACACAATAGTTTCTCTATTGAAAGGAAAAATAATAAATTTGGTAAAAAAGAGAGGAAATCCAGCAACAATAAACATTCACCCTTCAAATACCTTTTATAATGCTAAATGAAGTTAGCCAGTCCCCAAAAAAACAAATGCCAAATGTTTTCTCTGATATAAGGAGGCTGATTCCTAGTGGGGTAGGGAGGGGGAGCATGAAAGGATTAGATAGGGCAGAGGGGTGGGAGGAAAAGGGAGGGGGCAGGGGGTTAGCAAGGATGGTGGAATGTGATAGACATCATTATCAAAAGTATATGCATGAAGACACGAATTGGTGTCAACATATTTTATATACAACCATAGATATAAAAAATTGTGCTGTACATGTGTAATAAGAATTGTAATGCATTCTGCTGTCATTTATTTTTAAAAAATCAATAAAAGAAAAAAATAAATTAATTGTACCTTCTAGTCATCCTTTAATATGACTGATACTTGATTTAGCATTAGTTGTGGTTGAAACTTCACATTCTCTTATAAGAATGCACTTTGTTGTGTCACTTGATCTTTCCTTCCTGCCTAGGTCACATTCTTTTCTGATTTGAAGAGGAAAATTCTTAGCTACTTGGGGATCATGAAGCTGATCATTATATCAAGTCAAGACCTTAAGAGCTGCTGGATAAGTGATTCCCTGGTGTTAGGGGATACTTTAGAGCTTTGTCAGAAACAAAGCACTTTGTAATGATTTGTTTAATAATTGTTATTGTTCTGGAGTGTTTGACATTTGACAAATGTTTCTTTCTGAAAAATTACTAAGACATACTTAAAAAGGACAATGTGTGTTTTTGTGTTTGCAACAATTGTATTCTTGGGAAATATTCAGATATTTTATGATTCCTTAAAAAGTCTATTTATTATAAATATCTTATTACTTATATTGAGCTGAATACTGTGTTTTCCCAAATAGTGTATTAAATAAAGCTTTCAATGCATAAAGTCATTATTTTGAGTAATTTTTAGTTCTCTATTAAAATAGTTTTATTTTTAGAGCAGTATGAGGTTCAAGGCAAAGTCAAAGATGCAGCAATTTTCCATATAGCTAATTCTCCCACACATACATATTCTCACCTATTATAATAAACATTATTCAACAGAATGCTTCATTTCTTACTCCTCCATCACAGTTTTTCATCATGCTGGTTGTCACAAAATGGGCCCAGATCAATGAAGCTGGCCATCTATGGTCTGAGACCTCTGAAACTGTGAGCCCCCAAATAAACTTTTCCTCTTCTAATTGTTCCTGTTAGGTCTCTAGGTGGCAGTTGGCTAAAACAATGACATTCCTAGAAAGGAAAATCTATGGACAGTAAAACTATCTGTGGTTGTCAAAGATTGGCAAGGAAGAGAGGTGAGTAGGCAGAGTACAGATAATATTCAGGACAGTAAAAATACTTTGAATGATGCTATCATGGTGAATGTTGTCATTATACACTTATTCAAACCTACAGAGCATATAATGCAATCTGAGCCTAGGATGTGGCACCAGGAAGTAGAGAGTAACTCCCTTCACCATTGACAAAATATATATCCCCAAGGCATGCCTTCAGCTACCCACTTCTTCCAACCACACCATTTCTGCCCACAATCACTAACCAATTAATCCCTTTCAGAGAATTAATGGGCAAATTAGGTCAAAACTCTTATAAACTTAAGACCTCTAACCTTTCTTGCATTTTCTCACACTTGAGCTTTTAGGGAGACACCTCATATCTAAACCATAACATCATAGAATTGGAAACAAATAGTAAATAACCTTTAAGATTGCTTTTGTACAGTTAGTAATGTATATTGAAATTTTCTCCATGTCTTTTCACAGTTTCATATCTCTTTAATGTTAGTGCTGAATAATGCTAATTGTTGTAATACAATTTACATATCCATTCACCTACTGAAGGGTATCTGGGTTGTTCCCAAGTTTTAGGAATCATGAGTGAAGCTGCTGTAAACCTGGATGCAGAGGGATTTTGTAGGTAACTCTTTAAATTTCTTTGGGCAATAACAAGGACTATGATTACCAAATCTTGAAGGTGAAAAACCATGTGATTTCTTAAAAGATGCAGAAAAGAGATTTGACAAAATCCAGTAGTTATAACAAAATTTCATGAAACTATGAAGAGAATGTTCTTAATTTTACATAACAAATCTACCTAAATTTATATTCATACTCAATGCTACAATATGAAAAACTCTTATTAACAGAAGAGTCAGAATGTACATTCTCATCATTTTTACTAAACATGATGCTGTGTATTTAGGCCATTAAAATAGGGCAAGAAAAATAAACAAATATCATATCATTAGAAAAAGAAAAAAAATAAATTTTATTAGTTCGAATATGTCAAAATGTTAATATAGACTATCTTTAAAAATCAAAAAAGCGAACACTACAAATAACAGACAAATTTTGCAAAGTTTCAGAATCCAATAACAAAATTGAATTTTTAAATATACCAGTGGCAAACAATACAAATGTTAAATTTTAAAATTAATTTAAAATAGCATCTAAATATAGCATAAAAGGAATAAATTAAACAAAAATATGAATAAATTTCTAATGTGGAAATATTAAGTAATCCATTCTCTAATCTTAAAATATGTAGGTTGACCCAGATACTAAAACATAACCTTAAGGAATGCTTCACTTGTTCTACCTGGGTCTAGATTTGCCTATTTTATATTTTACTAATTAGAAGTAGAACTGAATTTCTGAAAACATACATAATTTCAAGCTCAATTGGTTTAAATTTAGTAAAATATTCAAAACCAAATATAAAATGATACATTTATTCTATCATTGCAATAGTCTTCAAGCCATGATGACTTGATATGTTGTCATTTTGTAAAATTTAGGAAAGTACTGACGTGGAAGGATTGGAGAAACCTCAAACGTGACATTTGCAGTTGTCAGTTACTAACACTGTGCACTGTGAAGAACTAATTTGTCTCCTTGAAATGCTGTTAAGTCAACAACAGAATTTTCAAAATAAAATCACTGATTTATCAGAAAATATAAAATTAAGCTAAAATATGTTCATGACAATCAGTCTATTCCTCTGCTTTTTTTTGAAAATGTTACTTTAATTATAGTGTCAGTAATGAAAAAAATGACAAAAGTTGCAACTGGAAATAAATGATAGTCTGAATTGGATGTGGAAGGAAAAATATCATTTTGACATGTTTATCATAGCATGAAACAGCATGAAAAATACTGCAGATGCTTATATTTGAGACTCAACAATAGAGGCAGATAATTTAATGAAAATTTCCAATGTGATAATTAGATGAAACTAATATATTCAATGCAAAACCAAAATTGCATAACACTAGGTATTAAATAAAAATGTGAATATTTAGACCAAATTGTTGCACATATACCATAGTAGTATTTTTATGGGAGCTTCATTAGTAGGTACAGGTTTTAATTAAATAAATTTTACAGCATTTTTTAGACAACAGATTTATAATTTTCATCTTTGAAACACTCAGCGCCCAGCAGCAATGTATATATTTTACATAATGACAATATATATATATATATATATATATATATATATATATATATATATATATATATAAAAATACAGATAGTACTACTTTTTTATAGGCAATATATCTACACATGTACACAGACTTACAGGGTATATGTAGATTTTGGATGTTTTTGAAAATAAAGCAATTGTATTCACTTGAAAATTACTTTATTTTTAGAAAAAGGTGACATATTCTTTTTAATCTTATCTTTTTTTGGTGGGGTTCTTTTTTTTTTTTTTGTCTTTTTTGGAACTGGGGGTCGAACCTAGGGCTTTGCGAATGCAAGGCAGATGTTTTGCCACTGAGCTACATCCCAGCCCAAGTGACATATTAATAGTAGTAATTTCAAGCTCGTTTCCTTCATTTGCATCCCTGGACCATTAAAATATCTTCCTTCAATTAGAAGTATCATATGTGGACTAAAGAGGAAAAGGTTTATCTCTGTAAGTCAGGTGGAGGGAGAGAGGACAGAGTATTGGAAAACATTATTTAACAGATTAAACTGCTAAAATTAACCAAGTTAACCAAGTTTCCAGCTTTTGTTAGGCATGGACTAAGCTGGAAAGAGCATTGCTACCACCTTCCCAAAAATAGCAACCCCAGGGACAATCTACACATCCACAAACTTTCCTGAATCTATCAATGAGTCTACAGAGCAGCTAAATAACCTGAAGTCAAAGGCAAACTCAATGCCTTTGCAAAGGAATAAACATGGGCTCTCATTTTCCTAGGCCATATGCAGTCAGAAATCAATAAGAATTCATCTAACATTATTGACACGTTCAAAAAGACTGAGTATGTGTTGTGAGATTTTATGGACTCTCTGTGGTCATGACCATTAAGGGAACTTTATTCCCACACTGAAAGTAGAAAATCTTAGAGTGAATATCTCACCAGGGGAAGTAGCAAAAAGTACATTACAAAGCTTGATTGATTGTTCTGTTGATAGTTTAAAAAGTGATGGATACAATGTTAATGATGCAGACTATATTTAAAAGTTTATTGCATCCAGTAGGTGTTACTTTGAAAATAGTACAAAAGTTTGAGAGAATATAATCACTCATAAAAAATGAAAAATAGATCACTCATGTCATTAATGAAACAGTTATAAGATATCATTTTGCTTCACTATTTACTGACACTTTGGTGTAAACAAATAGGTAAGCAAATTCATGTACATTCATGAATTTACATTTGTGTACAAATGACACATATGTTAATTACAACCAAGGTTTGCATACTGATAAAAGAGTACAGCAAAATGAAAGCATTCTATGAGACTCAATTGGCTATACGAAATAACAAAGTACATTATATGATTTATCATTAATTATTTGTATGGGCATTTGATATATCAACAAAATATATAATAAAGTTCTATATAGTACACACGCATATATTAATTGGGGGTGCAAATGGGAGTCTTAAACATTTACAAGTAATAGTATTGGATATATACCCTAACTTACCTACCCCTTCAATTGTCGAAAAACATTTGAGTTGTTAAAATTCTTGTGCTAGTTATTCTTCAGAGAGGTGAAAAAAATATTTCACATGTTCCTATTGTTAAACTTCTCTGTACAGATGAAAATAGTAAATATTTCAGTTTTGCCAGACAGCTGTAAAATATACCACAAAATGGATGGATCAAACAACCTAAATTTGTTGTTTCATAGTTATACAGACTAAACGTCTAATTTCAAGGTGTGGGAAAGCTTAGTTCCTTCTGAAGGCTATGAGGGAAACATTTACTTCAGATCTTTCTCCATGGCCTGTAGATGCCTCTGTTCTCCCAGTGTCTCTTCACATTGTCTTCCCTCTTTGTCTGTGTCCAGCACTTCCTTTCTCTAATGATGTCAGTAAATACAGTCTATTATTCAGCAGAGACTGTAGTGAATGTCAAATGACAGAAATGCATGTTTTTTTTTTTTTTTAAATCAGGGGGAAAACAGAGTTTTGAAACCAAAAATAAGTAAATCAATCTAAATTGTTCAAGGAATCATTTTAATATTAATATTATATGAAATTTTTAAGAATGTAATTAGTAAATTTGTATATTCATAAACTGAAGTTTTAAATACTATAAATCATGTTTAAAAGCACTTGGTATTTCACTTTTTTCAGTCTTATAGCTAACAATGAAGGCCACAGCATTTTTTTCCCCACAAGATTTAAATATATGAGTGTTGTTTCTTTTTTTTTAATTTTTTTTATTATTAGTTGTTCAAAACATTACAAAGCTCTTGACATATCATATTTCATACATTTGATTCAAGCAGATTATGAACTCCCATTTTTACCCCGTACACATATTGCAGATTCACATCGGTTACACATCCACTTTTTTACATACTGCCATACTAGTGTCTGTTGTATTCTGCTGTCCTTCCTATCCTCTACTATCCCCCCTCCTCTCCCCTTCCCTCCCCGCCCATCTTTTCTCTAGTTCTGAAGACTGGAAGTTTAAGACCAGGATGCCTACAGGGCTGGAGTAGTGAAGGCCCTCTTCTGATTGCTGGCTTTTTGTATTCTCACATGGTAGAAAGCAAAAAAAGATAAATTTCTTCATGTCTTTTTTATACGGAACTAACCTTAGTCATGAATGCTTAACCCTGATGATTTAATTGCATTCCAAAGGCTCACCTCCCAATACCAGCATTTTGGAGATTAGATTTCAATATACAAAGTTGAGGAAGATACATTTCATCCACGACACCACATAGTTGTCATCTATCACATGGGAGAAGAAAGTCTTTATCAAAACCACAGACATTTCCATATTTTGAAGTTTAGTAGTTCATATTATTTTCATCAAATGTTATCTCCCTATGATTTTGATCTCCTTTAAATATAAACATTGAATATTTTAGGGGCCAGATGATTAATTTGTACTTAATTATTATTAATTTATAAAACAAAGGAAGACAATTTATTCAAATACTAGATACTTTGTAGAATAAAGGTTAACCTGAGTTTGGACATGTTTGTGGAAAAATATTTAGAGTAATCTAAAATAGTATGATCCTTCAGTTTAACAAGACCATAAATAGTAACAAAAATTTCTTCTTTTGTTAATGTTCTTTATACTTTGTAAGTAATGATATTCTATTACAGTACCAATTTATAATCTTATTTATAACAGTTTAACAATATAAATCTGCTGAGAGTAAGCAATGCTACCAAGCATAAGGGTCATTTATGAATGAAAATAATATTGATTGATTGCACTTTGAATAGATTAAAATAGTGGACATAAAGCAAAAACTTTGTGGATGACCAATGGTTCATTATGTCCCATTAGTGGTTTTTTACAAAAGGCTTAAAATATATTTATTTGATTTTGTGAAACAACAGTATTGCCATCTTAGTTATGCATGTAAAGTTTAAGGCTGCATCTGTTATCTTTAAATTCTCACTACTAAATGGAAGGAAGGTGTTAATGCAGATTTAGATCACCTCCAAATTATTCTTTTTGCTTATGTAATTAACTATTGTCTTAACGTGGGGAAAAAATCCTCAAAGTAAAGAAAAATAGAGGGATTTCACAGTCTAATTTTCTTGTAAACCACCTCTAAGAAAATTTTAAAAATAATATTTTTAGGATAAAGAGAAATTACCTATTAGGTACACTTAATAGTACTGTAAAAGGGTAAGAATCACTTGTAGCAAATGAAACCTGAATCTATGGGCCATGGCTTTTTGGAGAATTTTATATAAGCCATCTCAAAGAGTTTATCCAACAAAGTCTGAAGACACTGTATACACTAATAATTCCATAATTAGACTTTTTTGGGGGAATGGGGTGTACCAGGAATTGAACTCAGGGCACTCAACCACTGAGCCACATCCCAAGCCCTGTTTTGTATTTTATTTAGAGACAGGGTCTCACTGAGTTGCTTAACACCTTGCTTTTGGCTGAGACTGGCTTTGAACTCACCATCCTCTTGCCTTAGCCTTCCAAGTCGCTAGGATTACAGGCATGAGTCATGGCACCTGGCATCTTTTTTTTTTTTTTTATTGGTTGTTCAAAACATTACAAAGCTCTTGACATATCATATTTCATACATTAGATTGAAGTTGGTTATGAACTCCCAATTTTACCCCAAATACAGATTGCAGAATCACATCGGTTACACATCCACATTTTTACATAATGCCCTATTAGTAACTGTTGTATTCTGCTACCTTTCCTATCCTCTACCATCCCCCCTCCCTCCCCTCCCATCTTCTCTCTCTACCCCATCCACTGTAATTCATATCTCTCCTTGTTTATTTTCCCATTCCCCTCACAACCTCTTATATGTAATTTTGTATAACAATGAGGGTCTCCCTCCATTACCATGCAATTTCCCTTTTCTCTCGCTTTCCATCCCACCTCATGTATCTGTTTAATGTTAATCTTTTCTTCCTGCTCTTCCTCCCTGCTCTGTTCTTAGTTGCTCTCATTATATCAAAGAAGACATTTGGTATTTGTTTTTTAGGGATTGGCTAGATTCACTAAGCATAATCTGCTCTAGTGCCATCCATTTCCTGCAAATTCTATGATTTTGTTATTTTTTAGTGCTGCGTAATACTCCATGGTGTATAAATGCCACATTTTTTTTTATCCATTCATCTATTGAAGGGCATCTGGGTTGGTTCCACAGTCTAGCAATTGTGAATTGTGCTGCTATGAACATCGATGTAGCAGTATCCCTGTAGTACGCTCTTTTAAGGTCTTCAGGGAAAAGTCCAAGAAGGGCAATAGCTGGGTCAAATGGTGGTTCCATTCCCAGCTTTCCAAGGAATCTCCATACTGCTTTCCAGATTGGCTGCACCAGTTTGCAGTCCCACCAGCAATGTACAAGAGTACCCTTTTCCCCACATCCTCTCCAGCACTTGTTGTTGTTTGACTTCATAATGGCTGCCAATCTTACTGGAGTGAGATGGTATCTTAAGGTGGTTTTGATTTGCATTTCTCTGCTAGAGATGGTGAGCATTTTTTCATGTACTTGTTGATTGATTGTATGTCCTCCTCTGAGAAGTGTCTGTTCAGGTCTTTGGCCCATTTGTTGATTGGGTTATTTGTTTTCTTATTGTTTAATTTTTTGAGTTCTTTGTATACTCTGGATATTAGGGCTCTATCTGAAGTGTGAGGAGTAAAAATTTGTTCCCATGATGTAGGCTCCCTATTTACCTCTTTTATTGTTTCTCTTGCTGAGAGAAAACTTTTCAGTTTAAGTAAGTCCCATTTCTTGATTTTTGTTATCAATTTTTGTGCTATGGGTGTCCTATTAAGGAATTTGGAGCCCAACCCTACAATATGTAGATCGGAGCCAACTTTTTCTTCTATCAGACGCAGAGTCTCTGATTTGATATCTAGCTCCTTGATCCACTTTGAGTTAACTTTTGTGCATCGCGAGAGGAGGGGATTCAGTTTCATTTTGTTGCATATGGATTTCCAGTTTTTCCAGCACCATTTGTTGAAGATGCTATCCTCCCTCCATTGCATGCTTTTAGCTCCTTTATCAAATATAAGATAGTTGTAGCTTTGTGGATTAGTCTCTGTGTCCTCTATTCTGTACCATTGGTCCACCCTCCTGTTTTGGTACCAGTACCATGCTGTTTTTGTTACTATTGCTCTGTAATATAGTTTTAAGTCTGGTATCGCCTGATTTGCACTTCCTGCTTAGAATTGCTTTTGCTATTCTGGGTCTTTTATTTTTCCATATGAATTTCATGATTGCTTTATCCATTTCTACAAGAAATGCCGTTGGGATTTTGATTGGCATTGCATTAAACCTACAGAGAACTTTTGGTAATATCACCATTTTGATGATGTTAGTTCTGCCTATCCATGAACAGGGTATATTTTTCCATCTTCTAAGATCTTCTTCTACTTCTCTGTTTTAGGGTTTTGTAGTTTTCATTATATAAAACTTTCACCTCTTTTGTTAGGTTGATTCCCAAGTATTTTATTTTTATTGAGGATATTGTGATTGGAGTGTTTTTCCTCATTTCCGTTTCAGAAGTTTTGTCACTGATATACAGAAATGCCTTTGATTTATGCGTGTTGATTTTATATCCTGCCACTTTGCTGAATTCATTTATTAGTTCTAGTAGTTTTTTTGTAGACCCTTTTGGGTCTTCTAGGTATAGAATCATGTCATCTGAAAATAGTGATAATTTAAGTTCTTCCTTTCCTATTTTTATGCCTTTAATTTCTTTCGTCTGTCTAATTGCTCTGGCCAGTGTTTCGAGAACTATATTGAATAGAAGTGGTGAGAGAGGGCATCCCTGTCTTGTTCCAGATTTTAGGGGGAATGCCTTCAATTTTTCTCCCTTGAGAATGATGCTAGCCTGAGGCTTAGCATAGATAGCTTTTACAATGTCGAGGTAAGTTCCTGTTATCCCTAGTTTTTCTAATGTTTTGAACATAAAGGGATGCTGTACTTTGTCGAATGCTTTTTCTGCGTCTATTGAGATGATCATATGGTTCTTTTTTTTTTTTTTTTTTTTTAAAGAGAGAGTGAGAGAGATAGAGGTAGAGAGAGAGAGAGAATTTTTTAATATTTATTTTTTAGTATTTGGCGGACACAACATCTTTGTTTGTATGTGGTGCTGAGGATCGAACCCGGGCCGCACGCATGCCAGGCAAGCGCGCTGCCGCTTGAGCCACATCCCCAGCCCGATCATATGGTTCTTATTTTTAAGTCTATTGATGTGGTGAATAACATTTATTGATTTCCGTATATTGAACCATCCTTGCATCCCAGGGATGAGTCCTACTTGATCATGGTGCACAATTTTTTTGATGTGCCTTTGTATCCGATTCGCCAGAATTTTATTGAGGATTTTTGCATCTAGGTTCATCAGAGATATTGGTCTGTAGTTTTCTTTCTTTGAGGTGTCTTTGTCTGGTTTCGGAATCAGGGTGATGTTGGCCTCATAGAATGAATTTGGCAGAGCTCCTTCTTTTTCTATTTCCTGAAATAACTTGAAAAGTATTGGTATTAATTCTTCCTTAAGAGTTTTGTAAAATTCCGCTGTATACCCATCCGGTCCTGGGCTTTTCTTGGTTGGAAGTCTTTTGATTGCTTCTTCTATTTCATCTATTGTTATTGGTCTGTTTAAGTTGTGAGTATCCTCCTGACGCAGTCTGGGCAAATCATGACTTAAGGAATTTATCGATGTCTTCACTATCTTCTATTTTATTGGAATATAGGTTTTCAAAATAATTTCTAATTGTCTTCTGTATTTCTGTAGTGTCTGTTGTGATATTGCCTTTTTCATCCCGTATGTTAGTAATTTGAGTTCTCTCTCTTCTTCTCTTCGTTAGCATGGCTAAGGGTCTGTCGATCTTATTTATTTTTTCAAAGAACCAACTTTTAGTTTTGTTAATTTTCTCAATAGTTTCTTTTGTTTCAATTTCGTTGATTTCCGCTCTGATTTTAATTATTTCTTGCCTTCTGCTACATTTGCTGTTGTTTTGCTCTTCCTTTTCTAGGGCTTTGAGATGAAGTGTGAGCTCATTTATTTGTTGGTTTTTCCTTTTTTTGAGGAATGACCTCCAAGCGATGAATTTCCCTCTTAAAACTGCTTTCATTGTGTCCCATAGATTCCGATATGTTGTGTCTGTATTTTCATTTATCTCTAAGAATTTTTTGATTTCCTCCTTTATGTCTTCTGTAACCCATTGATCATTCAGTAACATATTGTTCATTTTCCATGTGATGTAGGATTTTTCCTTCAGTCTTTTATCATTGATTTCCAGTTTCATTCCATTATGATCAGATAAAATGCATGGTATTATCTCCACCCCTGTATATTTACTGAGGGTTGCCCTATGGCATAATATATGGTCTATTTTTGAGGAGGATCCATGTGCTGCTGAGAAAAAAGTATATCCACCTGATGATGGTTGATATATTCTATATATGTCAGTTAAGTCTAGGTTGTTGATTGTGATATTGAGTTCTATAGTTTCTTTATTCAGCTTTTGTTTGGAGGATCTGTCCAATTGTGAGAGAGGTGTGTTGAAGTCACCCATAATTATTGTGTTGTGGTCTATTTGATTCTTGAACTTGAGAAGAATTTGTTTTATGAACGTCTCAGCACCATTATTTGGTGCATAAATATTGATAATTGTTATGTCTTGTTGGTGAATGGTTCCTTTTAACAGTATATAATGTCCTTCCTTATCCCTTTTGATTAATTTAGTCTTGAAGTCAATTTTATTCAATATGAGGATGGCCACCCCTGCTTGCTTACAAGGACCGTGTGCGTGGTATATTTTTTCCCAACCTTTCACCTTCAGCCTGTGTATGTCTTTTCCAATCAGATGTGTCTCCTGGAGGCAGCATATTGTTGGATTTGTTTTTGTAATCCATGTTACCAGCCTATGTCGCTTTATTGGAGAGTTTAAGCCATTAATGTTTAGAGTTACTATTGATATATGGTTTGTACTTCCAGCCATGTTTGATTATTTATCTTCTTTTTTTTTTTTAATTTAGCTTATTTCTCCATGGTTAGCTTTCCCCCCGCCCTCTGTCTTTATAGAGGCACTTCCCACTGATGGTTTTGGTTATTGTTTTTCATTTCTTCCTCATGTAGTGTTTTGCTCAAGATGCTTTGCAATGCTGGTTTTCTGGCTGCAAATTCTTTTAGCTTTTGTTTATCATGAAAAATTTTTATTTCGTTATCGTACCTGAAGCTTAATTTTGCTGGATACAGAATTCTTGGTTGGCATCCATTGTCTTTAAGTGTTTGAAATACATTGTTCTAGGATCTTCTCGCTTTCAGCGTCTTTGATGAAAAATCCGTTGTTAACCTTATTGGTTTACCCCTGAATGTAATCTGCCTCCTTTCTCTTGTAGCTTTTAGTATGTTCTCTTTGTTCTGTGTATTGGATATCTTCATAACAATGTGTCTTGGCGTTGGTCTACTGTGATTTTGTGTGCTCGGTGTCCTGTATGCATCTACAATTTGTATAACCGTTTCCTTTTTTATTTCTGGAAAGTTTTCTGTAATTGTTTCTTTCAGCAGGTTACTCATTCCCTTGGTTTGAATCTCTGTACCTTCTTCTATCCCGATGACTCGTAGGTTTGGTTTCTTTATGTTATCCCATATCTCTTGGATGTTTTTCTCGTGGTTTTTAACCAGCCTTTCTGAGTTGGCTAGGCTCTTTTCAAGATGATATATTTTGTCTTCATTATCTGATGTTCTGGCTTCTACTTGCTCCACTCTGTTAGTGATACTCTCAATTGAGTTTTTAATTTGGTTTATCGTTTCCTTCATTTCTAGAATCATTGTTTTTTTTTTTTATAATCTCTATCTCCTGATAAGGATGCTTAACTTCTTCTTTTATCTGTTTATGTAATTCATTTTCAAAGTGTTCTTTCACTGTTTGGATTTGCTGTCTCGTATCTTCTTTAAGGTTCCATTCCATCTGTCTAAGGTATTCCTTGAGTTCTTTATATGACCATTTTTCTGCTGACTCTAGGTCCCCCTGAATATTTAGGCTGTCCTTCATTGTTTGTACTCCTTTTCTTCCTTGCTTTTTTATGCTGCTCATGTTACTTCTTGTTCTGTTTGACTGCTGAGTTACTGTTTACTCTTATAGATTTATTTGATGCTTGAGAGGAAAGATATTAGAAGGGAAGGGAAGAAGTCACTAAAGAGAATGAGAGTAGGCAGGTAGAATTCAAGGAAGGGGGAATAAGAAAATTGAAAAGAAATGAAAAGACAAAAGAAACAAGAATAACAAAGATTAGATAATAAAGAAAGAAAGAAAAGATGAAAAAAATTTAACACAAATAATAGTGATAATAAAAAATGAAAATTAAAATTTAAAAAAAAATAGTAATAAAATAAAATAATTAAAAAAATAGAAACATTGAAAAAAAGTTAAAGAACAACAACAAATAAAAATTGAAAATGAAAGAAAAAGAAGAAAAAAGAAAAAGAAAAGAAAAAAAATGATAATAATAATAATAATAAATGCAGTCCTAGAGTTCTATTAACTTCTCTTCCAGTAGGTGGAGCTGTGCCCACTGGGCCGTGCTTCTCCTCTCAATAGGTGGGAACCATTCACTGTGCAGCAGCTCTTTCTCCTAGACTGGACGGGTCTCCAATCCTGAGTGTCTAGGGCCTTGTCTCGTGTTTCCTCAAGCCAGGCCGTGCCTACCTGTGACGCTCACCACAATACTGGCTACACGCCAGGTCTGCTGCTCCTGGGAGCCCTGTTTTCATGAACACCTGGGCTCACTCTCCCTGTTTGCCTCCCTCAGACCCTAAGTTTGTAGAGCTTGGGGCTGGGATCCCCCAGCGAATTTTCTTGCCCTCCTGTAGCCACACCCCTGGTAGCTGGTGCAAGAGACCTCAGTTGTAAGCACTGGCGGGAGCGGTAGCCGGGAGTTCCACGCCGCGAGTCCCGCGCCACTCCTGATTCCCCAGGTCTGGTTATTGCGTTCACAGGAGAGCTGGGAGTGGCCCTTAAGTTTTCCCTGCTGTGTGGAGAGAGATGACTAGGGGATTACACACCTGTCGTGCTGGTTTCAATGCAGTTATCTCCTCCGCCCGTGATGCCATTTCTCTGCCATGGTGGTATCCCATGCAAATGGTGACCGTTTGTTCCCTTTGCCGGGTGACCAATGCAATGGGTGGGTCCTGACTGTCTCTCCCAATCCCCGTTTCAGTCCTGTGGCCACTGCCTATGAAGGCTCGGTTGGCTTTTACCTCTGCCAACAATCCCAATCCACAAACTCTCCCTGTATAAAAAATATTCAAAATATTCAAAAAAAAAAAAAGAAAAAAGAAAAAAAAGGCGGGGCGCACTGAGCTTTCTTTGCCTGGGGTACTTACAATCCACTGCTGATTACACATTCAGCTTCTCCGCCCCGGAGCGAAGCGAAAGAGGAAGCAGATGGGAGCAAAGCGCCCACAGCTCTGAGCAGCCAAGCGTCTCTTTTTCGATTTCTTTGTTCTTCCTGCTCCTTGGCAAAGTGGTCCGCTACAGATTAACGAAAGGAGCTCTAACAGACTGTGCGAAATCTCTATTAAAGCTGCTGCTTTGAGCACCACGCTCAGCACTTCAGCAACCCCCGTACGCAGCGGCCATCTTCCCACCTGGCATCTTAATAGAAGTTTTGAGGGTTAACAAAAAACACCATCATGTTCAATAATTTGCTAGAAAGATTCACAGAACTCCCTGAAAGTTGTTATATGGATTTATTTACTAACAGTGTATTAAAAGAAGAAGAGACAGATTAAAACAAATTAGACGAAGATACAACAGATGGAAAAGTCCAGAAGAATTTTAAGAATGAGCATCTACTTGTCTTCTCCTTGTTACTCATGGTCAGTTTTAGCTCCTCTTGATCTTAAAGTGTGACATTTTGCAGAGTTAATCATCTAGGGAGGTTCAATGGAGACTTTAGCTTTCCTAAGTATTATGAAGGTTCACTCAAGTACCCCTATGTGGCTGACCTCCAGACTTTAGTCTTTCCAGATATCAGGTGATACCTTTAGTCAATTTCTTCAAAAAACAGAAATGATATTGTGTGATTCAGAGTAAACAAAAATCACAGGGTTACCATACAGCTTCAATTTTCAAATTTTCAAGCAAACAGGGAACCCTGAGAGATACTCTGGGAATCTAGAGATCTCTTCCCAAGAGGAAAGAGCAAAGAAGGCCAGGCCTGTTTCAGAGTCAGGTTAATTCTTCACTATCTAGTCATATTCCTTTGGAATAATAAAACAAAGATGTATGGAATTCAAAAGTTTTCCATGGTGTATACAAGTACCAGCAGCCCCATTTAAAAACTGGGCTTATTTTGGGCTTGAAGTGCATATCAAATAAGAAAATGAACCTCAATGAATGCTTTCTTTGATTTTTTTGATTGCCTATATCCTTGAAATCATTAATATGTCTAATGTTGGATAAGAATCTCTAATTCATTTATTTTTGCTTTATGTTTGAGATGTTTTATGGTAATCTTTATTTCAGATTCTTTTAATTTATTGATTTTCAGTTACATATTATAGTAAAATTCATTTTGACATAATTATGAAAACTTGGAATATATCTAGCTCTAATTCAGTCACTAGTAACTCTCCTTCCTCTCCCCTTCTTCCACCCTCTGTTCCCTTCCCTCTGCTGATCTTTCTGCATACTCTGAATTTTATAATTATGCACTGCTTCCAGCTATTCAAAATAAACCTATGAAGAAAGAGGAAAAATATTCTCTGACGTATTAGCATAGGAATTAACGATCAAATTATAAGTATTGTCTTTATGGAATTATATCTATTATGAAAATTATTTGGTCCAATCAGAGAGGGATTGTTAAGACAGCAAGGTCATATAATTTGAGATTGCAAAAAGCAAAAAAATATTTGGTTATTGTAGGGTCACTAGAGATACAATTTTCAAAAAATATTCTTAGTTGATTTTGGTATGCATGACTTAACCCTTACAGAAAATTATTGCCCTCAGTATTCTTTATACCAAGCTTTACAGTCAGTCTCTCCCTCTCCCCCATCTCTCTCTATCTCTCTCTATTTAATCAAATCTACATGAAGTACATACACAAAAGCTTCAAGCTATTCTTACAACTTTTTTTTTTTTAAAAGGAATTTATAATGCCATTGTACCCAGCACCATTCCCAGAATTTTCTAGTTGGCCTAAATATTTATAACTCTTAGTATGAAGCAACTTCAGTCCTGTGTTGTATATCTTAGAATTACTGACAGAAGTTTTAAAGATATATATTATATATAGTTCCCTTAAAACATGTTGCTTTATCTAGAATACTTCATGTATATAATGTATATGTTCACATTATATAAGTATCAAAAAGTAAATAGATATACTGATACTGATGAGATTTACAAATATTACAAATATTTTTAATTGTAGAGAAACATCTCCATCGGGTATCAGCCTATCTACATTGTATAATGGACTATAGCACTATATCAGTGATTGGATTTAATTGTTTGATTTTATATCACAGAAACAAATAGAGAAATATATATATAATTAATATATATTAATTATATATATACAGATATATATGAATATATATATAATTAATATATATTAATTATATATATATACATATATATATGAATATATATATATATATATATATATATATATATATATATATATATATATATATCTCCTGTTTGGTTGATAAATTGAGAATGCATATAGTCAGCAGCTGATATCTGTGGATGAAAGTTAGGGATATATTTTTTCATTTTAAGCACCTTTATATAATTTTCAAATTTTCAGAAATAGGTAGATGTTACTCTTGAAAAAATATATCACCAAAAATAAATTATATTGTTGCAAATTTTTCTTGACTTTTTACTTCAAGTCTATTTTTTGTACTTTTTACAAAACAAACATATCAGAGCTCTTTTCAATGATTTTCAAATGTTTGGACTTTTCTCATTGCATCATTTCCAAACATACAAACTGAAAGGTTTCTTCTAAGTTGTCAGATGTTATAACTCCTTTGCTATATTGCAAAATACTGATAAGAAAACATCAAGAGCAGCTGTCCATCATTCCATGTAACCTAGAAGGCATAAAATTCAGATGAATAGAGAATATGTGGGTCCATTACCTTATATATTCATTATATCCTTTAAAATTATTCTTTTCTCAATATTGTATTTATTTTTACATTATTCATTTTGGCGGGTGAATCAGTTAACTATGGTTAAAGAAAAGAAAGAAAATTATTTTTATTTGCTAGTTACGAAAATAAAATAAGTACTATGAAATCAATATAAACATGATGTTTCTTTAACATTATATAGGGAGTGAACTACAGTAGCTTTAGATTTCAAGTATCTCCTAATTGACTGAAATACATATACATAGATACATCTCTCTCTCTCTCTCTCTCTCTCTATATATATATATATATATATATATATATATATATATATATATATATATTTGTGTTTGCATATATTACCAAGATATATATTATATATGATATATAAACATATGGTTGTATGTATGTATCCTATTCAGAGCTTGAAGAGCTATTTAGAGATATTAGCATTCAGAAAGCAAATTGATGTATCTTTTTAAATCTTTGTCCATTTATTTCCTTCACCCCTCAAAAGAACTAGTATTTGTGGAATCCTTTATTCACATTAGTAAGTGGTTATGTAGAAATTCATGTAGGCAGGTAGGTAGATAGGTAGATGTTCATAAATAGACTACTTCAAACAAATATATAACATTTTTCATATATATATACATATAATTTTTGGATATTGACCCACATATTATATTTATAAATTGTTTTATTGGTCCATATCTATACCCTGGAATTTATTTGATAGCATCATTTTGAAATAAATATTAAATAACTAAAATAGTAAAGCACATATTTAAATATTGTTCCTTACTCAGTGAAATGGAGAAAATTATTTTTATGTTTAGCCATATGCATAATTATAGAATCTCATATTTGTGGCTCATTTACATTTGTTTTTAAGATGTGCTGAATTCTTTCTTGGAAAGTAGCACAGTTAATCTTTCATGATCTCTGATCCAGTCAGTAATCCTTTTCCATAAACTGCCAATACTTAGAACTTAACATTTTTAAACTGTAATCAAGGCACCATCAGAATATTAATCTACATTAACTCATAGCCATAATTTAGTTAAATTTGGTAATTAAACATGAAGAAAACAAAAAACTACATTTCTCTCTTCATAGCTGATTATTTTAACCAGATAATAGGAAAATTAGGTAATTAACCATTATTGTATATATGCCCTGATAGACTTTTGAGGTCATAAGGCCATACAAGGAACTCTGAGAGAATAGGAGAAACACCCTAAAGAAAAGGAGGAAAAGGAGGAAGAGGAGGAGGAAAAAGAAAAACAAATGAAACAGGAATATAGAAGAATTAAAGAGGCGGAAAAGGGAGGAGGAGAAGAAGAGAGGAGGATGAATAGAAGGAGGAGGAGAAAAGAGATAGCACAACTATACCTAAGGAACTTAAAAAGGGTGGAATTCAAAACAATTTTCCTTGGTTCATGTGATTAAGCATGTGATGGGTTTCCAATTTTACATAACCTTTCTTTGGGCCCTCCAGTCTCATTGTTCTCCACTTAGCTTTCTAGGATAGATAGATGTGTATAACAACATAAACAGGTTTGACATTAACTTCCCAATGTGCTCTTCCAATGTAAAACTCCTAAAAAAGATCAGAGAAAGGTATAAAGGAAAGGTTACCATATATATTCCCCTAAAAAATAATCCTGTGGTATGGCCTAAGGCTTAAACTTTTGATCTTATTATTTAACTCTCATAGTAGTTATTCTTCCTCTTTTTTTTTTGCAGGAACTATGCTGTCCCTATTTTGTTGAGCTTGATGGTAAGAATGTTCAGCATTCAAGAACCTAAGTTACTACCTTATCTTGTTGTTATACATTAGATATAAGGTGTCCTCCAAAGGATCATGTTTAAGTCAATGGAAGAATTTTCAGAGGTGAAATGATTAGACTACAAATGGTATAACATAATCAAGGGGTTAATCTAATGATGGATTAATTGGACAGTAACTGCAGGCAGGTAGGTTGTGACTAGGAGTGTACCTTTAGGTTTATATTTTGTTGAATACAGCTCTCTCTGGAGGGGCATTTCCTGAGTGGCTTTTCTCAGCCTCTGCCTGCCACCATGATGTTCTGCCCAACCTTGGGCCCAGATGTATGGACTACACCAACCATGAACTGAATATCTTAAACCATGAACCAAAATAAACATTTTCTCCTTTAATTGTTCTCATAGGACCTTTGGTCACAGTTATGGAAAGCTGACTAAAACACTGTGGTTCCCCTTCATACACTTTCACATTTGTAAATTGTCACATTATTACACATCTCTTAAATTCTGTTGTGTATGACATGTTTCCTATTTGGACTTATATAATTCTAGGAAATAAACAAAATAAGTATATTCCTGTGCCTGGACTTTGTATGTTTTTTTCCTCAGGAACATCTGTTTGATTCATATTATCTTTTTCTCTATTCTTCAGATTTGACTTTTTGACAGATGGGTAAATGTGATTGTCATTGCATATGTATAGTCAAGCCTTTAGTGATGGGACCTGGCTCAGAAAGTACCAATGGGATAAACAGGATTTTGTCAGTTGTTGTTTTCAACTAGTATTCATCTATACCTTGGGGCCAGGATCTAAGCAGTTAATAGAAAAATTGTCATATTTTCTAACAGAATATTCTTGGCAGATTTGCTCACGGAGACATGCATGTATATGAAAACATCCAAATCCTTTTTCTGGCATTTGGAGTCAGTCCATGTTTAACTGTCAAATTTCCTGTTATGTTTCTCTATTTTATGTATAATTTGGCTTTATCAAAGAGATTTAATAATTACTCCCTATCTCTACTCTATTATGGGGGTAAAAAGAAAAAAAATGGTGAGCCATGATTTATAGGCTAGTAGGATTCCTCTATTGGTTATAGAGTTGATGCCCCTTTAACTTAGGAAGACTTTCAGCACCAGTTGAATACATGGGAATATCTTCTTATACATTTAAAATAAATAGTAGGATTATGGTCCTTTTTTCCCATTTTAACTACACACCATTAAAAAGTATATGAGTACTTTTCAATGTCAAAGGCATTTCTATGGAACACTAATTCTGAAAATGTCCATGAGAAATGATAATAAATAAGAAAACCTAAGAGGATCAAGTAATTCCAGGAGATACTGAATGATATAACCAGAGAGATTAACAATATTCTTTCAGGGCTCAGAAAAGTACTATTTTAAAGAAACCTGAACATCTATTTTAACCCAGACTTATCTGATATTTTTATGTAAAATCTAACATCTACATTATTTTTCCAAAGAACATATTTTGAATATAATTGACTTGTACAGGTAATAGTGATGCTAATTGGTAAAATTTCATGGTCCCTGTTAAAATGTTTTATTCATCTCTCACAATGAGACTTCATTCTAAAGGGCAAGGAGTTTATGATCCTTCCCTGATATCATCCTCTAAATCTTTTATTTAAAAAAATGTCAAGAAAAGATAACAACTAAATTAGTCCCACTGCTAAAACTTCAAAGAAATGTTAAGTTTCCTTTGTAATCAGGACATTCTGGAATCAGAGGAGCAGCAGCTCTGTGATTCCAAGGAAAGCTGCACTCCATCTATGTCAAGAGAGGAGGGGATTGATAAGAAAATTAAATAAAATAAAATGACTTACTTAAAATGTTAAAACAATGACCTTAACCTTCCTATTGCACCCCCTTCGTGGAAATGGGTTATATGCAAGCACAATAGTCCTTTACCATTATAGTTTTTCTCAATCAGAGGCCATATCTCCCTATGTGAATCTCTTATAATGTTCCTAAGTATCAAACCAGAGGACAGGAGTGAAAAATGCATGTATTTTGAAAAAGTCACTCCAGTGTAATTCATTCAACATTTCCCTGAATGTATCCATGGAAACTACGATATAGACAGATCAGGAGCCACATTGCTGGCATGCAGCTTCAGCTATTAATTCAGTCAGTGTTTTTCTTTCCTCCTGCATAAGCCAAGACAGAGTTGTATGCTAGGAAGTGCTTATCCTCCTCATTATATTCCTGTAACTACCATTATCATTTGCATATCTTTGAAAGAAAGCCTATTTGTTTCCACAAAATTCTGTTAGATAAGAGTCTATATATTATTAGGAAAATTATGCATGCCAACAGTTTTTCTGTAATCCTGTCTCTTCAAGAGAAGCAATGTGTTATTAATTTTTAGAGCAGAAAATCCTACATTTCTCTGATTTCTCTGAATACACTGAGAACTTCCAAAAAAATCGGTTTACTTCATTCAACATTTGAAATATAATACATATGTCAAAAAGACACATATAATAAATACATATTGAATATTTTACTAATTGAATACTTTTCTAATCAGAAAATACATTATTAATAAATATTTCAGCACTCTGCATTTTGCATGTCTCTTTAAATACACACTTCCAGATATTCTCCATAAACCATTGACCACTATGCTGACTTCTAAAATTCCAGATTAATTTTTCAAATTTTGTATGCGTGTAATTTTACATCTAATTGGAGGTTTTTAGTGATATATTTCTGAAAGATGTGTATATGGGATTTTGTAATTATAATTTGCTTATTCTCAAAGCTGAGTAGAATTTCACTGTTGAGTTGGGCACAGTTTACTTATTTAAATTTATTTAATCTTCTATTGATGTGGATTAGTATTTTTCAATTTAGGTCCTTTACAAGTAACGCTGGAATAATCATAGTCATACATTTGTTTTCATGAATATACCAATGTTCTTCTGGGTATACTCTTAGAAATGTAATTACTAGTTTATGGGATATTTCACATTACTGAACACTGTCAGTTGATATCTTTAACAACTTTAGAATTTTCCAATTTTTTTTTCATTTTACACAGCTTATTGGGTTTACAACAGTATCTTACTTTGATTTTAAGTAGGTATCCTAGTTTAGTTTTAAATTTAAAGCTAATTTTCAACTTCAACTACAAAATTACTTTAAAGTAAATTTAAAGTTAAATTTAGAGAAGGACACAAATGGAATCATTTTATATATATATATATATAT
This sequence comes from Marmota monax, assembly GCF_021218885.2. Lineage (NCBI taxonomy): Eukaryota > Metazoa > Chordata > Mammalia > Rodentia > Sciuridae > Marmota > Marmota monax. Next base: position 25,566,757 of record NW_026692781.1, read on the forward strand.
ATATATATATACACACACATAGATTTAGATTTTTGGTATATATATATATATATATATATATATATATATATATATATATATAATCTAAATGTGCACACTTGAGAAGTTACTTTAAATAATATATACCATAATTTTAAATTGGATAGATCTGTTTTCATATTGATATGTAGGCATTCTTCACATATTCTTGATATGCATATAAGTGTGCAAACATATGTATACACATACACATATATGTGGGTGTATGTATATATATGTATGCCCAGACTTATACATATACACATAAAACACTCTGTGGATTGCCTTTTTATTCTGTAAATGGTATGCTTTGGTGAATTTTTCCTCTTTCATAGTAATATGATGTTTTCCTGGGTTTCTTCTGAAAACAAAGCGTGTGTGTGTGTGTGTGTGTGTATTTTTACAATCTATCTAGAATTAATTTTTGCACATGACATGAGTTATCTATCTTCTCATTATCTGTTCCAATTGACTTTATCAAATCTTTATTGAAAATATCACTCTCCACACCTTAAAATATCATCTTAACAAAAACGTTATGATACAAAAATGTGGCTATATTGCTGGAGTCCATATGGTATTACCCTTCTACTGCTCTATGCTTTTACTAATACCTGACTTGATTTTTACAGCTTTATAATGGCTTCCCATATCTACCTAGTTCTTCTTCAAAACTTTGCTGACTACTCCATATTTTACTTTTTTGTAGATTTTAGAATCAGTCTGTCAATTTCCATAAAAATTAAAAGAGTTGAATATTTCTTTGAAATTTTCTTGATTTTCTACATTAATTTTAGGAACATTAACTTCTTTATACTATTAATTATCTTAGATTTTAAATATATATTTTTATTTATTAAATAATGTTTTCATTTATATTAATGGATTTTGTGTTTTTCCATAGAATGACACCACACATCTTTTGTTAGATTTATTGTTTGGTATTTCTTGTTCTTCAATGTTATATTAAGTGATATATTTTTATTTTAGTTTCTATTTATTGCTTATATAGACAAATAGAATATTTTTCATAGTGTCTTTATATCAAATGAGTTTGTTAAAAATATTTATTAATTCTGATAATTTTAACATAGATCATTTTGGTATTTCTCTTAAAAACTAGTGCTTCTGACTGATTTGTTATGCTTACCTTTCTTATAACTTTTAAATTTTATTTTAATGTATTTTATTTCAGTCTTTCCTTCTGGTCTTGTCTAGGTCTCTTTCTATATAATGCTGAACAGAAGCAAGGATAGTAGGCACCTTTGCTTTATCCCAATTGCAGAAGGAAAACTAGCAATATTTTCATTGTCCTATTTTAAGTTTCCATAGTTTCTTGTCTCTGTGTTTTTTTGTTATAGTTAACACATATCATACAAACTGATAGGAATCCCTCTAATATTTCCATGTATGCATAACCAGTGCATCAATCCTATCTCACATTAATTCCTATCTAGATTTATTTTCCCCTTTGTCCCCTCTATCCTCAGCACCCTACTCAGCTCCTCCTAATCTTTCTTCTTTCTTCTACTTTCAATAGGCTTTTTTAAATTCATTTTTTACACATGACAGAGAACATGCTATTGTATTTCAGTTTCTTGTTTATTTTTCTTAATATGATGTACTTCAGTTCCATTCATTTTCCAGGTTCTTGTTTTTGATATTCAGTGTCAGCAAATGAAGTTCCCTTCTCTTTGTAGCTTTCTATTGGCTCCTTTTCATCATTGGATATAGAATTTTTTTCTAATTTACTTTTTCACTTACTTAAGTCATCATATTATTTTTTTCTTAATTTGTATGTTTAAATGCTGCAGTGCAGTGGTTGATTTTTGAATGTTAAACAAATCTTGTTTTCTTGGATTTCCATAGTTATGATTTTAAGCCTTTGGGTGATTCCCAGAAATATGCAATGTCCCAGGGAAACAACCAATGAAAATATAAAAATTCCCTTCCAAAATTGTTTTCCTCTCTAGAATTAACATTTATTATTCTTTGTCATTTTCACAAATACTTCTGCTTTTAAAATGTGTTATTTAAAAATATGTACAAATATTTTAGCTGTTCCCAGGGGGAGTTTAAGATTGTTTTGAATGACAAGTTTTAGCCTTTTACAAACTCTCAATCTGACAGAGAAACACAAGTGCAAGTTTATTTATTTTAAACACATACAATGCTTTTTAAACTTTACAACTCAATAGTTAGGCTTACATGTTTCCTTTATAACTTGGAAATATTATTATCCAGATAATTAATAATAAGGACAATTGCTACATTTAAAGACATTACATACAACATATACATATATATTCTCTCAACAATCTGACTAGAAATTACATGTTCACTTTTCAAAAAAAGAGGGAAATGATGTACATAAAAAATCTGTCTTATACAATGTAAAAAACAGTGAGTAGCAAAAGTGGGATCTGGCTTCCATATCACTTTGTGAAAGCCACAAAAGAATTGTATAATTGGACATTCTTATGTTTTTTTGTGTTCAAAGGTACACAAGGTAAAATTTTAAATTGTATATCTTTAAATCAATATTATTTTATTAAGATTAGTTTATGTGATGTAATTGATATAATTATGTGCACAGTAAGTATTCAGATATTCAAACTATAAAATAAATACATGTCCTTTTTTCTATAGGTTCATTATGCTAAAAAATAATCACTACAAATTATCAAGTAATATAAATAAACATATATTCAATCCCATAATGATTATAACACTTAATGACATTAAATTATAAAAATATATTATCATAAGATAAATGGCAACAATTCTCATATCTATATTTTGTGATAGGTATAGAAATGAATATTACACATTAAATTATAAATAAGTTTTGTCAAGTAATTTTATTTGTTTTTTCCATTGTCTAAGTTATGCATTTTTTAAATGCTTTCCTGATTTTACAGATGGGAAATGTCAGGTTTACAATGGTGATATAACATGCTTATATTCAGAGAATTCCCAGTGATATACTGAATTATATCTCTAAAATGACAATTCTCTTTTTCAGTTTGATTGGTCAGAGTTCAGTGTCACTCTTAACTCATTCCATTTACTCATATGTCACATTCAAACTATCAGCAACTCTGACTATATATTCAAAGAAACAGACCAAATCCAGGTAACCTTTAAACCCCCAAGGCTATGCTCTTGAGGCCACCATCTTCTTTTACTTGGAATAAACCAATAATATCCTAAATGAATTATGTGTGCTAAAATAACCCAACCCTCAAGTCAAACTAATATAGGTCTACAGAGTCAAACAATTCAGAAAGAAAGAATTATTTTTTACATAATATTCTTTAATAGAGCTGGGTGTGGTGGTGCACACCTGTAATACAAGTAACTTGGGAGGCTGATGCAAGAGGTTTGCAAGTTCAAGGCCAGGCTCAGAATACTAGCAAGGCCCTAAACAATTTTGTGAGATCCTCTCTCAAAATAAAAAGGGCTGGGGATGTGGCTGAGTGGTTAAGTGATCCTGGGTTTAATACCTGGTTAAAAAAAAAAATCCTCCAATAATTTCCCATCTCATTCAGAGCAACACTCAATGTTCTTTCCCATCTATATTCCCATTTCTTCCCACTCTCTTTCTCCTATTTATTCAGCTCCAGGTGATGTGTCTTTGTCCTCAAAACTTTCTCTTCCTATAACCTGCTTCTTCCATTAGTCTTCTTAAGACATTATCTCATTGCATTCAAATTTCTTAGCACATTCATTTTAACAGATTTCTTTCATAAATATTTTGATTATATGGAAACACGTAGTACCCAGGAAAATTGTTTCCTAATTAGTGAGTGAAGGTGCTTATCATTCACTGATATCTCGTATTTATTTGCTCACTAATTTAGTCTAGCATTGGAAATTTGAGTTCCATGAGAACAAAAACTCTGATTTATTAATGGCTGTATTAATAGCACCTAGAAGAGTATGTGCCATATAATAGGTTCTCCCTAAATGTGAGATGAATGACTAAAACTTAGAAAGTTAATTTAATATATGAAGAATTCACTGTGATTCCAAAATGGTTAGATGTTATAAATCTTAATTTCAAATATCTGAAGAGATGACTAATTACAATACAGTATCACATTACACATTGGCTGAAAAGAAGCAAAACTCTCTTCTTTTTGGATGGAAAGAAATTATCATTGTGGGATTATGTTATAGGCAAAACACTTTAACCAAAATTCTTGATTTGCATTATGGGCCTCTTTCAAATATATACATTTCATAAGGGACTGATTTTTAACATTATATATATATATATAATTCAGTATGACAATTTCTACACCTTATTTATTGCTCTATTAACATTGAGTTTATTTTTGATGTTAAATTTTGCCAGCTATTATTATACTCTTTGAGCTATTAAGTTTCTCATCCCATTTTCATTTCTGGCTTCCATTCTTTATGCTGAGATGACACTTGCAGCAGTCTGGCTGGGCAAAATAACCAGGGGGTGACAAGCATCTTGTGAAGATTGAAACAGCGGGAGCTGTTTTATTACGGGACAGCAGAGGTATATATACTTAACTAATTACACACAGCTTAACTTAATTAACATCATCTAGATACAGAAGTCAGTCATTAAGGAATCCTCATCATCTTAATGACTCGCTGGCATTATTTCACAAACCACTCCTCCTGGAAAAGTGCCAGGCGCCATCTTGACTTGATTATGGCCCTCAACAGACACTTATCCAATCTAATCATTGCTCCTCTAAAGTGAAATAAGGCTGATTTCTGGTGGTGTTCTAAGAATTTCCTGATCTATTTCTTGGTAAGTCTAGGTGTTATTATATTTTTTATTTTTATTGCTAATTTTTTAAAGTAAAATGATCTTTTTCATTTTGATAAAAAATTTTAGTTTTTTTTTTTTTTTTTTTCTCTTAACAGACATTTTGTATTCCATTCATTCTTTACTGGGACCCGTTACTCATATGCCAGATATTTTCCCTATAACCCACATGTCTTTTATGTTCTTTTCTTGTCATTATATCTCATTCATGTTATAGTTTATGTATTGTCATTTTACTCATCATGTACTTTTTCAGTTTTAGAATTGTAATTTAGTTGTTTTGCGATTTGAAAGAACCCTGAGCTGCTTTATCACTGAGTCACATCTGCAGCTCTTTTTATTTTTAATTTTGAGACAGGGTCTTGCTGCATTGCCCATGCTGCCCTTAAATTTGGGATTTCTCTCCTGAGTCACTGGGATTACAGGAATGTGCCACTGTGCCCTGCCAATTTGGTCTTCTTTATAATTTATTTTTCTCTTCTGAAAATTCCAATTTTTAAATTATTGGAAGCACTTTTTTTTTTATTTCATCCTTGAGTCAAGCTAAACAATATTTTTTAAAATCTGTGACTTTTAATTATGTCTGGGTCATCTCAGAATTGTTCTGAAATGTTTGACATTTTTCCTCCCCTTCTTTTTCTTAGTTTTAGTAATGTTTGATTGTATGTTAGGTAATTTGAGCAATATTCTGTCTGCAAAGAGTATTTTTGTTTATTTTCATTTTTTGTCATTTATCTTAGCTGAATGAAATCAAACTTATGTTCCTTACAATGCAAGAAAATCTCTGATCTGTTTTTTATCCTCACCTGGGTTGCCTGGACTTTAAGTATCACCCACATAGTTCAGGATAAACTAGATATTTACTCTCAATTTAAATGCAGAAGTTGGGGATATGAAAGAGATTTAAGGAGTTTCAATGCAAAGTTTATATTATAAATGTGTTGTTTATTTGTCCTGTCTGGTATTTTCACCTTTGTTTTCAGCTGCTATATTCAACCCAACTTCTGTTATGGTTCTCCATGCTGTGGGTCTGCCAGTGTCTACTCAGGATTTTGCTTCTCTACATGGTGGTAATTGTAGCCAGAGCTCAAGCAGGAAGTATTAAAAATGCAAATAGGCCCAGTCTTTTTTTCCCCCAACTCTTGTCTCAAATTCAGCTTCCTTTGGTCACTTAATATTGCCTTCAGGTAGTTACTTATTTTATTTTGTCTAAACTTGGTCAGTTACTTTCTTGGCGAGGTTGATTTGATACAAGTTTTTCTAACATTACATGAAATCTGCAACTGAATTCCCTCTTCAGCTGAGTCCATTCCATTTAGTAGGTTGTTTTTGTTGTTGTCGTTTTGTTTTTTTCTAGTTAATTTATAAGTATCATTAAGAAAAAATTCTCTAAAAATTTTTAAACATTGCCATAGGACCAACTTCCTATGATATTTTTAACACAGTTCTGTTTTACTCCCAGCACACATTATGTTAGGTAATTATTGCAAGTATTATAGCTTTCCTTTTTTATTCACATCTTATTAAATTTTAGACTAAGGTTTGAATTTCTTTGGTTATTATTTTTTCTCTTTTCTTGGCTTTTCTACTTCCAATTGCAGTCCTTTTTTCTTCTATCATTTGCAATTCTGTTACAGGGAAATTGAGATTCTAATGCAGATTTTCAAAAACTACTCTGACAATTAAGGGGAATTCAGAAATAAGATTTATAAGGGTTTAGCCTTATTCGTGTTTCTACTCATTCAACAAGCATTAAATGAAACCTGTCATGTGCCAGAAAACTTACTAATGGTGAACTGGATGGACAGAAACACAATGCTTGTTCTGGTGATCAAACATATTATAATTAGTTCAGTGAACACACAACTAAACCTTTAAAATACAATTCATATAGTGACCATGTTCCACACTCGTGAGCGAGCAAGGGTTAAATGCTTTGTCCCTCACTCAAATTTTATCTATATATAGTGTACTATTATTTTTAACACTGGAGTGTCAACCATGAATCCTTTACAGTAGTCCTAGTATTTCCCATGGAGGTTTTCTTTCTCTCTTTAAAAGAGTCCCTAAAGTTCTCTCTCACTTATTACATTTTTTGCAAAGATTTTGCACATCATGCAACATATACTCCGATTGTCAGCCTTCAACTGATTTTGTTTTTATACTCACAAAATCACCTTGTGCTGTTCACACATAATGCTAAAATGATTGAAGTGTTGGCAGTTCATTTATTATGATTTTAATGCTTTGAAAGAAAGGATTTATAAAAGGTGTTTGAATCTCTACAATGTTTAAACTCAAATCTCACTCTCTCTAGTATGTACACACAGTTTTGCAAGGTCGACTATAGTACAGTATATCTACTCAGTGAGAAAGGAATCAAAAGTTTTTCCAAAGACATCAAAAAATGCACTTAACAATTCCTGAAGGCCACTACTTGGAACAGAAACAATCATCAACTAATTCTAATAAATTCATTCATTTCTTTCAGCAAAGACAGCAGAGAATATTTCTTATATGTTTGTATGCTCTTAGTGCTTATCAAAGTTTTGTTTCCAAAGCAGTAATGAGGAAATATTTGTTGTTATAAAAATGATAGCATAGTATATGTGTCAAAACTGCATTGGCAGTATAGATTTACAAGTATAATATATTATTCTTATCCTAAAGGGATCCATAAAATTGAGAGAGGCTTAAAAACAAATCATATGCAATTTATGATCATATACTTATAATCATGTAAACAAAGTAATATGATAAACAAAGTGCTCTATAAAAACAGAGAAGGACAAACCTTAGTCTTTTTGTGTCTTTAACAAATGTGTGTCTTTAATGACAAAGGAGGAAATATCTAACTAGGGGTGAAAGAGGCCCCTAACAATGACAAAAATTACTGTGCAAACACATAGAGGCAAGAATAAGCCGTCAATTTTTAGGAAATTTCAGCAATTATGTATGGTGGTACATTGGATGGTGTCAAGTCAAAATTATTTATTTATTTTATTTTTGGGATGATAGAAAATGATATAGTCTACTTTAGTTTGGGGGGCATTCAAAATATATAGTAGATTTCTGTTTACTTATCTATTTCCATTATAATCCTACATCTGCCAGATAAAACTCTTTATTTGTTATATTACCTATTTTTTAAAAACAAATCCATTTTAGTTCAAGAAAATAATTCCATTTTAATATCAGGAGTGAGTCTCAATTTTTCTAAACATCCAGAGCTTCTCAACTTTTATGTTTTAATCATCATATGCAGGCAATATAATAAAAATTAAGGAAACCCTAGAGTAGATAACCAAAGCTGTTTTCAGGATGACAAACCAGGTACAATTCCATTGACTTGGTTCTGCTCAGCTTTTCTGAGGATGAAAGACCAGATCTCTGAACACAACTATAAATGCAGTCATAAAACTTCATTTATAGTTCCTCTAAACATAAGCCCAAGTAGAAGTCTGTTAACTCAAAATATATCTTCATAGTTTACTAGTTGTCATTCTTTCCAAAGTTGACACAGCCCAAGTTTGCAATATTAGATTGAAAGGATTAATTTTAGGAAAGGTGCATAATCTTTTCTTTTTGGATCAAGGAATTCTATAACTTTTTCTCTATGTGCACAACCATTGCATAATCAAGAAGAGTATGGGATATAGAAAGACATTGATACTTGGAAAGTAGAATGGGGAGCCAGCACTTTGAGGATATTGCAGAGCAGATGAATTAACCACCCAGAAACCTAACTCTATGTAGTACAAAATAGCTTAAAACCAGCCCAGTGCTCAAGTCCAAAAATATATGTACTGAGTTAGCAAGAGATTCTTCACATTTTTCTTCCTATGTTATAATTTTTAAAAACTCTTGTTACATCAAATATGGAGAGGGTTTGAAAATTTTTCAGACCTTGTATCCCTCTTTTTAGAGCAGGTAGATATCTCTACAAGTAATAATCTTATTTTCGAAAATAACTGTAATTCACAGTAGTTGCAAATGAGCTCCATGATACTAACACCTATTTTAGGCAGTGCATGACTTGGGCAGGTCTTCTTCTATAGAAGTGAACTCAGAGTGAGTAGATTGGAACCTCTCTGGGCAGCTTATTTCCAATCAGAGAAGGAATGAGAAAACCCCTGCATACACAAGTTAAATTCTTCCATTTCTAATTCTTCAGTCTGAAAAGTGAATGAGGAGGGAGATAAGAGTATTAATATAATGAGAAAAATTTTCCCCATCAAAGGCAAAATCAAGGTTTAAACAAACTCCCTCCCCAGTAGCAATGTGTTTTGGATTCATCATTCAAATTCATTTGAAATGGACGACATGCTAAAAATATGGGGGGAGTAGAGGGAAGAGAAAACTGCAGACAATGTCCAGGCTCTGAGGAACACTGAGATTTAGGATGCTAATAGAAGCATTTGATTTTGCAAAGAAGAGTAGAGGATTCCAAATGCTTAATACAGATCTGTCGCGACCCCTTGCCCGCAAGGAAGACGCAACTCAGGAATCTTCTTTCAGCAGTTTATTCAGGCCCTTGATATTTCTTCTTCTCTCTCTCGGATGCCCCTCCCAGCCTTAATAAAGCATCTCAAGCCCCAATGCGAAGCTGCCACGTGGAGCTTTCTCATAGGGTGGTGAAAAACCATGCGCCAACTCTCCCAAATAAGGAGTTGTTTGTCACAGACCACAGCGGAGCCAGCGCCATCTTATAATGGCGACCATAGTCTGCAGAAACGGCAGAAGCGGCTCACCACACAGATCCCCTCCAAAAACAAATATAGGCAAAATGAAAATTTCAAAATAAAGAGACACTTAAGTTAAAATCTAAAATGAATATCAATCAAAGGCATAAGTAAAAGAGCTATTTGTTAAAGGTGGTAACAATTTGAGACTTTTTGTGTACATCAAAGAAAGCACAAATAAATATGGAGAAAGTAAAAATATAGAAGAAGAGAAAGGGAGAGACATATTCTTTGAAGATATAATAGGACATAAAATTGAAGGCAGGTAAAATTAAAAATCTTGCATTGATGAAGCAATATGCAAATGTATCTATGAAGCAGATTAGTGAGCTCAGAGATAGATTCATAAAAATATAGTCAACTGATCTTTGAAAAAGAAAAAAGGTAACACACTGGAGCAATGACAATCTCATCATTAGTGATACTGAAACAACTAATTATCCACATACAATGTAGATAGATAGCTGATAGAAATAAATAAATACAGATAAATACAGATATGAAATACAATTTTCACAAAAACTATGAAAATTTTTGTTACCCTCAATGTAAAATGCGAACTTATAAAACTTCTAGGAGATAACATAAGATAAAACCTAAATGATCATGGGTTTAACAATGATACTTCACAGAAGACATGACCAATGAACGAAAAAAGTCATTAGCTGGACTTAAGTAAAAATGAAATCTCTTAGTGAAACACCTTGTCAAGAGAATAAGAGTCAAGCTACAAGCTAGAAGAAGAACTTAAGAAGATCTATACCTGATAAAGAAGTTATGTAAAAATATACAATGGACATTGGGCTGGGGTTGTGGCTCAGTGGTAGAGTGTTCAGCTAGCATGTGCAGGGCCTTGAGTTTGATCCTCAGCACCATATAAAAATAAATAAATAAAATAAAGGTATTGTGTTCAACTACAACTAAAAATATTTTTTAAAAAGAAAATGAACATGATTCAAAGAATAAATTCAATACTTTAAAGCAATTTAACAAGAAAGATGCGTAGATAAATATATAGAAGTATGTTTTACATCACATGTCATTAGAAAAATACAAATTAAAATAATGAGCCATGACTGCACACCTATTACAATGGCCAATATCCAGAACACTGACATAACCAAATGCATGTAAGGGTATAGAGTAACAGGAACACTCACCCATTACTACTGGAAAACAAAATGGTACAGCTATTTTGAGAAAGTAAAGTTTTGTTTTGTTTTTTTTTTTATAAAACTAAACATACTCTTATTCTCAAAAAAGTAACCATGCTCCTTGGTATTTACCCAAAGGAAATGAAAACTATTTCTACATAAAACCTACATAGACATTAATAGTAACTCTATTCATAACTTCCCAAACTTCAAAATGACAAAGATCTTTTAGCAAGTGAATAGATAAATAAACTGTGGTATATTCAGACTGTGAAATATTATTCAGTACTGAAAAAAAGAACTATCAACTCAAAAAATGATAAGTAGGATACTTAAGAAGTTTTTACTAAATTAAAAAAGTCAATTGGAAAGGGCAACATATTTAAGATTCCAACTATGTAACACTTTGGAAAAAACAAAGCTATAAAAGCAATACAAAGATAGCTGTTATTAGTATCTAGGAGAAAGGAAAGGAAATATGAACAAAACAGAGAGGACTTTTAGGATAATACCATTTATTCTGTAAGATACTACAATGGCAGGTATATGTCATATATTTGTCAAAAAACTTAGAATGTAAACAACCAAGAATGAACATAAATGTAAGCTGTAGTCCTTAGGTGATAATGATGTGTCATTGTAGATTTATAAATTTTACCTAATATACTTTTATGGGGAATGTTGATGGGGAGGTGGGAAACTATACAAATATTAGGGGGAATGACATATGGAAAATGTTTGTCCCTTCCACTCAGTTTGAATGTAGAACTAAAACTACTTTAAAAGTAGAGTTCATTTAAAAAGCTAAGCAAAATAACCCTGGGAACTCATTAGGGGATCCAGATTTCTTAGACATTAGTTAAGAGAAAATAAATGTAGTTATAAATATGTTTTTAAATGTTATGAGAAATAATATTAAAATTTTGAGTGTAGAAATTATGAGACTTTCTAGCAGAAAACTTAATTTGATACATGACATGAAGAAAAATGTAAAGAAGCTTTTTAAGAACAATTAAGGCCTGTGACAAGTTTCACAGGGACAAAAAGAAATAGAATTACTATTGTTAGAGTATGGATCCTCTCTCTTACTTATAAGCTTTAATGCAGTATATTTACTTACTTTACTATTTAGTTGCATAAATTCAAGAGAAGAGGTTTCATGTGTTTGGTTTACTACAAAGTTGGGGACTTGCCAAATATGACCTTCAAATGATAAGAAGAGAATAAGAGTGATGAGAAAGGATCTCATCAAGAATATAACTTTAGAGGGAAAATACATCTCAGAACATCTAGTAGAGTGCTTAATTTTACTAATAGGCAAAGGATCAGACAAAAGTTCTAATACAGACTTTTTAAAAATAACTTGAATGATTTTTGTTTTATATTGGTGCATTATAATTATATATCATAATCAGATTCATTATATCATGTTTCTACATACATATAACATAATTAACAGTGTCATTCTCCAATACCTTCCCTTTCTTTCTTCTTTTCCCTTTATCTGATTTTCTTGCTCTACTCTACTGACGTCCCTTCTATTATTATAATTATTTTAACTAGTGAATTACAATTACATATTAGTTGGATTCGTTTTAACTTATTTGTACATCAACAGCAAAATTTGGTAGATTTTGGAAATAGAAAATACTAACCAATATATTTTCTTTTCGTCTGATGAACAGAAAGAAAATGTAAAAAAAAAATGTGGTATCTGCATAAAAATATATTTAAATGTGATCCCTCAGAAAAAATTTGGCACGTTGGCAGCAATTGGCAAAGTTATAAACCTTCAATTTGATCAGTTTTCTTAAAGTGTTTTGAAGAAGCAACCAAAATAGAAGGACGGACTCTCATTAAGTTTTAGGTAATATAGTTTTATTTCTATTCTTGTCACATGTAAAAAAAATGCAAATGAAATATCAGTTTTCTTAGTGCATGCATTGTAGTGAATGACAATTTTAAGTTCCTTTCTAGACTTCTGGCTACTCAAATATTTAAATTAGGTAAATTTATGAAGTTTTCATATTAGTGCATTGAAGTTATACTTAATATTAGGGTTCATTTTGACATAATGATATAAGCATGAAATATAATTTGCTCTACTTTAGTTCCCAGTATTTCCCCTTTCCCTCTTCTCATTCCTCTTTTTAAAGAACATAACCTGGAAAATAGACTTTTGTATTTTATAGACTATGAAGATAAAACATTAAAAAGTGCTGGCAATAAATTCAAACTAAAGGCAGTCATGAGTTTGTTAATTCTATTGGGAGAAAATGGAAATAACTATATGATGCTTCTACATCATGTAGTTGAAATCTTTAAACCCAATTTTTAAAAATTAAAATTATCAAGAATAAAAATTAAATATAAGGATGATCCTGAACACAATTCAGATAGTAGATGTTTTAATTCTTCTCAATAGTTTTCCTTTTCTCTTCTTTTTTTTAAATTTATATTTGTCCTCTCTCTGTCTTCAAGTCACAAATCATACATTATATTCTCAAGTTTATGGTAGCTCTCTTCACTGAGTGGTGGTATTTATATATATATATATATATATATATATATATATATATATATATATACAAATTTTATATATATATGTATATATGTGTACACATATATACACATTCACTTATATATGTGCATACATTTATATATTACATACATAAATATATATTTTATCTCAATATATATATTGTTATATATTGAGATAAAATACATGAAACACTGAAACTTTCTAAAAGCATTTTAATACCTGTAGCTTTTTATTTAAAAAAGGTACTTCTACTTATTAATTACATAAAACTTGGATATTTGAGTATGAACCTATTAAGAAATAGATAATTTTCATTTTTCCACATTTTGAAAAATACACTTCTATGGTCTGTGAAATATTTCACATTTATATCAAATTTTATTAACTGTCAGGTAAAATAAATGTTTCACCAAAAGATTTCTTACCTACAGTGATGGACCTTTTTTCAGATTAACGCATTTTGCTTTCTTCAACTTACCATTGACTCATTTATCATTAAAGCTTTGTAAGATTTTGACATTATTATACTCACCAATTTATCTTAAATTTATTGTACTCCTTGAGATTCATTCAAAGAACTAGAATCAATCACATCTACCTATATTAAAGAAAACTTTATCTCTATATTTTATTTGCATTCATCATAAGGATTTGTTGCTGATTTATTTCACTGAAATTTGAACTATACCCTGTATGAATTTTGTAGTCTGACACAGTTTACATGAAATAGACATAAGTCCCTATTATATACAACATTTTGTAATAATTGCTATACGATTTGTGTAGAAGTCATGGAAGCAGCATTAAAAACATTTTTTGAGCTATGTTTCAGAAAAATAAATGAAAGAAAGAGCATTTGTTTTTCTCTCTAAAGTGTTGTTGATGTCCTCTTAAACTGTTTTACATTCAGTAAGTTCTTTCATATGTATAATACCACTCTTATTCTGTGAGCCACTTTTCTCTATATCCTTTTTAATTTCTAATGTTTTATTATTTTTTTCTTTTTAAAATCTTCTTTTTTGTTTTGTATTTTTTGTTTTCCGTGATGGGTACCAAACCCAAGGAGTCAAATATTCCAGGCAAGTGTTTTGCCACTGACCTACAACCTCAGTCATTAAATTCCAATATTTTATTTGTAATTCCTTTCTTCCACTATTATAATTTTCTCTTTTGACTATGGAATGAATACTTGATAGAATTGGGTAAACTTGGTAACTGCCTGAAGATAGCACATAAATGCCTAAAAAAGCTACACCACGACAGTTGTTTCCTCCCTCTGCCCAGGAACCTGACAATTGACCTCAGCTACCTTAGCCTTCTATTACTTCTTTATATATTGAATTTTAAAAGTACACCTGCACTCACTCATACACACACACACACACACACACACACACACACACATTTTCACACACTGGGCTGCCAAGATACTCTTCAAATTCTGCTTCCTAAATTCCAATTTTAAAATAATCTTACACACCAAGTTTACATGTTTGGAGAATTTGAAAATGCTCAAGACTTTCCCTAAAACTTTATTTGCCAAGGATTTTGATTCATTTGGTAATTAAAATGAGTAAAGGAGGTTAATACTTAAACATTGCCTTTATTAGTGGTAATTCTGATTTTAAGGCATTAGTGTAATTTATACTCCTGGTAAATGACATCCATAACACTAACTCCAGGATTGTGCAGTGAAGGTCCTAGCCTGATGTTCCTCCACTGAGCATCCCACATAGGGAAAGGAGAGGAGAAGGGGCTGAATGTACAAGGAAAGTTTCTCCCTTCCTTAATTTCTAATCATACAAATGACAGAGGGGAAAGGCCAGATGTGTAAACACACACACACACACACACACATACATACACACAGGAGAGAGAGAAAGAAAAGAATACTTTTACATAGAAAGATATGTAGAAATATAAGAAAGGATAAAACTGAAAATGTTGAATTTTTATCTTCTTTTGAGTGTTTTAGACAACACCATGATGATGGAGATTACTTTCATCAGCTTGTTGATAAATCCCCTCCTTCTGTTTCCAGTATGCCAGGCAACATCTGCTCTACTCTCTGTCACTATAGGTTTTCCATTTCTAGTATCCCAGAGAAATGGAATCATGTAGTGTGTGAACATTTTCTTCTACCTTCTTTGAGAATAGTGCTTTTTAGATTCAATGAAGCTGTCCTGTAATTATCTGTCCTTTTCATTGATAAGTATTGTTCTGTGGTATGAGTATTACAACTTTTTATATTTCAAATATAATTTGATGAGCATAGGGTTATATCTACATCTTCTTTACTGTTATTAATAAATCTGGTATTAGTTTGAGTACAAGTATTTATGTTGACACATATTTTTCATGTCAAGTTTTCAAATATCAAGTAGTAGTATTGATGCTTCATGTTGTAAGTTTAACTGTAAGAAATTAAACATAAGGGAGGGGTGGTGAGGGGGCATGGGTGTAGGAAAGATGGTGGAATGAGATGAACGTTGTTACCCTAGGTACATGTATGACTGCACATATTGTGTGATGCTACATCGTGTACAACCAGAGAAATAAAAAATTATGCTGCAATTATGTACAATGAATCAAAATGCATTCTGCTGTCATATGTATCTAATTAAATAAAATAAATCAATTAATTAAAAAATTAAACATAAATTAACTGTATCACTGTGCATACTATTAGTGATGGACACAAATCTGACTGGTTCTTCATTGTCAAGACCTTAAAAATATCTAGTCCTCTGTATTTCCCTGTAAATTGCAGTGACTAAAAGTGAAGGTGAGGCCTTTAGAGTCAAGTTGCTGAGTTGACATAACTCTGCCATTTGTCACAGTTTGTTGACAGTAAGCATATTACATAACCTACCCGTGCCTCTGAGTCTGTTTGATAATCTGTGCCTTGATTAGTCCCATAGAGATAATAACGGTATCCAATTTATTCATTAACTTTTGAGAATCAAATGTGTAAATTCACATTAAGCATTGCTATTCCAAACACATAGTGAATATTCTCTTTCAAATAATTTTTAACATCTGTATAGTTATATACAGATGTTAGTCCTCCTCATCATCATGGCACCCTTTCTGTTAATGCTCTTTTACCATTGACTGACACCCCTTTCCTCATGAATGTGCATATATCTTTCATTCATTCCATCCTGCTTGCCATGTGTTGAATTTGTGTATCACTTTAGGGCACATATGTTAGTTAGAAGTGAGTTATTTTATTTAATTTTCCAACATTTGGAAGGCTTCTGTATCTTTTGGATGTTGACTTAAATCATTATGCTTTCCAGGTTTTAAGATGGTTCAGTAAGCACATGCCTGCACTGGGACAAGAATGGTGTCACAGAAAGTTATTTTCCCATTTATTTTCAAATTTTTTTGCTAACAAAAGTTTATATCCTGTCTTAATTTTTCTCTGCATGTAGAGAATTCAAAAGCACAAAGTGTATGTATACATATAAAACTACTGAAAATACAGAACTTTATTACTTTTTTGTCATGGAAAAATATTATCCTAAGCACTTTTTGATATTCTCTTATTGGACCTTCACAATAACCTACTGAATCCAGTTTTGTAGGTGGGACACTCTACCTTAAGATGAATAAATTACCTCATATTAGGCAGTAACATATGAACCCAAGATATCCCTATCTGTATCCTTACCCATTATGCTCTTGCACATAATAAAACTGGGGACTTTATCTTGTTCTCTTTCTCTATTGTATACTATAGGTACTAAATAAATAGCATTTGAATTAGTATATTAGATTAAAAATTTAATTGTTATTAAATTTCCTACCATGAACATACCTCTTGTCTGCCGAATTTCTTTGTTTGATAGAGTTTTGTTAACTTTCTCATTGTAGTGTCAAATTTAATATTTTATCACACTTGATTCTGTTTTGTTACTATAACATGTTGTATTGCATTGAAATCATTTTAGTCTTATTTTTTATTGGCTTCTCTTTTCTTCAGTATTAAGTACACAAATGTTTTCCTGTATACTATTTTGTCTGACATTAAATGAGATGGGTCAGGCTTGTACCTGGAGCTAGGGTCTCCCTTGGGGATTGTCTTGTCTTGGAGGAAAGTCTCTGCACAAAACCACCCTGCTTTTCAACGGGATACCATTCTTAGTGATAATTAGACACGAAATATCACTTCCATAACTTTCATAGTGGAAAAACTGGAGACACAGCTAGGGAAATTTACTACATGGGAAACCTTCAAGTTTTAACCAGGTTTTCCTATTGTTTCACATAAATGAAACTACGAACATGGTTTGCATATGACAGTCTATTAATGTGACTTGTCAAAAATCTTCATGTTTATCATTATCATTCTTTTTATTATTCCTATTTTGTTTCATATATAAAATGTCCTGGTTTTCAGAGACGTATCTGTGTATAGGTATTAAATATCCCCCAATTGAGTAAATCAGTGTATTTTTCCTATTTATGTCAGAGGACTATACATTTTATTCTTTTTTTAAGTGAATTTGATGTATGATACTCCAAATCACACCAAAATATATAGAGAGAATTAAATCATGACTTCCTTTTTTTCCAAAAGTAGACTTCTAAGTTGATTCTCCAGTTTTAATTAGCCATCTCTGATTTTGTGTTTTCACTATTATAAGTATAAATTTGCCTTTTATGAATTGACAATCAATAAATAATTCAAACAAGCATTTAAGGAGCCTGTCCCCTGAACCCATCAAAGAGCCCAAAATCTTTTTTCTGGTAGAATCTTTTAACCCCACATCACAGAAATCTGGCATGGGTACTAAACAGTGTTATGTCAAATATGTTAACTCACTGAGTATCCATTCATTCACTGCCCTGACTTAAGGTTGTCTCTGGGTTCTCCTGACAAGTATAAATATAGCACAATTTGTGATATAGATATATTTTATTTTAGCTGTTTACATTATGCTGCCTTCCTCCTTAGAGACTGAGTAAAAAAGTTGTCTATCTTTTCTTTCCTCTTTGAACTAAGGCTGTCAGAACTTCCTTTGCATTTCATACAGTCTGGTTAAATACATGTCCTTTGGGTTATGAAGAACTGTTAAATGACAGAATTTGACATAAATGTATAAATTCATGAACCACTTAAGTATTGGCAACTCCATTTCTCGCTTTTCTTTTAGGTGCCTGTCTATTATGTGTTTATGTATGTATATGCATAAACTGCATGCTTGAATTCCTGTACACACATGTATACCCAATACACAAACTTTAAATGCCTCATGAATAAATATGGTAAAATCACCTACTGATATATACCCAGTGATGTTTAACTTTGGCTTTACAATTACTCTTTGTTAACTTAAAATAAGTTGCTAAGAAGCAGTTGCTTTGTTAGAATTGTACTTTTAAGTCAGCTTTCCTGACACTCAATTTACCTGATAACTTTTTTCTTGAAATAATTGCCTTTCAAGATTAAACTGAACATTCAATTTCTTTTGATTTCTTTGACTTACCTTGGCACAAAAGATTTGATGTAAATATACTTTGTCTTTCCTTTGATCATTGTAATCTAAGCTGCTGGTAATATATTTCTTATTTTAGGTTGCCATGGACTGAATCCATAACCAATAGCTTTAAACACACTGTACATAAAATATAATTCTTAAATATAACCCTAATTTGAAAAATAAATAAAACCTAGTAAGAGTGGATATTAAAGTAATTAGAGTGTTTAATATAAAGAGTTCCCAGAAGTTAATATTAAATATTTTGGTGTGCCTGATTGTCAAAAACATAAATTTTATATTTTAAGCAGAAGCAACAGTACATTTCTTAAACACAAATTTTATGAAAATTACCTCTTTAGTTTTAATTTGTAAACATATTACTTAAAGTTAATTTATTTTTGAAGTCATTACTTAATTATTCATAATCTATTTGTTGCTCATCTAGCTCTGAACACCAAAAATGAATTTAAAGAGAATGCTATAATTTTATGAGTTTCAACCTTGAATTCGGTGAAGTAAATGAGTAACACAAACAACTGGACTATAAGAAAGGTAATAAAATTCTACTCAAAAAAAAAAAAAAACAATCTGGTGGTCTAATGTAATCATCAGTAGAAGAACTAGAACTTAGGCCAGGAGTAGAACTGCAATAGCTGGAAGAAATTCTATTACAGAGGTCAACTTTTAATAAGGAAATTGTGGACAAAAGAAAAAATGTGAAAATATTGAAATGGATGGTGCATAAAATTTTATAAAACTATATATTGACATATTTATTTTAAAAAAAATTTTAACAGACATACAAACTAAAGTTTTATATATTGATGGGGTACCATGTAATGTTCAATGCATGTATGCTGTTTAAATCAGATAAAACATTATTTACCTTTTCAAACATCCATCAATGTTTGTGGGGATACATTAAAAATCATTTCTTTTATCTTTTTGAAATATACAGTAGATAATTAGAAATAATACAGTACATATCACCATACTGTATAACCATCTTATGCAAAACACCCAATGGCTCCTCACTGTAACTCAGTGATCTAACTTTCCCAACACCTTAATGTCTTCAGTTTTCGGAAGCCACCATTCTTACCAACTTCTATGAGATCAACCTTTTTAGACTCCACATATGAGTGAGATTATGCATTATCTTTGTGTAACTAACTTATTTCACTTAACATAATGATCACATTTCATCCATGTTGTAGCAAATGGCAGAATTTTATTTTTTATGACCGAATAGTATTCTGCTTCTTATATGTTCACATCTTCTATGTCCATTCATCAGTTGGCAAAATATTTCTTAGCTACTGAGGATAATGTAGCAATGAACACAAAAGTGCAGATGTCTCTTTGACATACTTGTTGCATTTCCTCTCGATATACACCTGATATTGGATTGCTGAATCTTACGGGGGTTCATTTTTTAAAATTTTTTATTTTTAAGCTACTCTATACTGTTTTCCATAATGGTTATACTAATGTACATTATCCAAAACAGTGAATATGGATTATTTTTTCTCATATCATCACCAGCCTTTGCTATCTTTAGTATTTTTAATCATAGCCATTCTTACTGGGGTGAGGTTATATCTCATGGTGATTTTAATTTGAATTTTTATAACTAGTGAGAAATATGGGCTTAGTTTCATTCTTGAGAACAGGAATACCAAATTTTCACAGCCCTGTTTCTTGAAAAAATTGTCCTTTCTCCATTGCATGTTCTTTGGATCTTTGTCAAAAATCAGTTGCTTGTGGATGCTTGGAATGAGTTCTAGGCTCTCTATTATATTCCACCTTGGACTCATGATGGTTTTTTTTATGTTAACAACATGCTGTATGATTATGACATCTTTGTAGTGCATTTTGAAGTTAGGTTGCATATTTTTTCCTACTTTGTTCTTTTTGCTCAAAATGGCTTTGGCTAAATGTGTGTGTGTTTATATATAAATTTTAGAATACCTTTTCTAGTTCTGTGAAGAATGCCATTAGTATTTTAATAGGGATGATATAGACACTGTAAATTGTTGAGAGTAATATGCCCATTTAATAATACTGATTCTTATCCATACTTTTTAAACGTATGCTTTGGTTTTTCATCAATGGTTTATAACTTTCATTGTAAAGTTTTATAATTTCATCTTTCCCATTTATTCCTAGATATTTTTGTAGTACTTCTAAATGGAATTGCTTTCTTGATTTCTATTTCAGATAATTTTCTATTGTTGATGAATTCATTTATTGTTTTTTTTTTGGTGAAGTTTTAGGATTTTTCTATTCATAAGATCATGACAACTGTGAATAGTGATGATTTGACTTTTTGAGTTATTTTTCAGTCTCATTGAATGTATGTTTGTATTTGTTTGTCTATTTATTTATTTTTGCCTAATTTCTCTGGCAAAGCCTTCTAGCACTGAATTCAATGAAAGTGGGCATCCTTGTCTGGTTCAAAATTTTAGGGAGAAGATTTCAGCTTTCTCCACTTCAGTATAATGTTAGCTGTTGGGGTTACAATATAATAAAAAATTCTTTTAAAGTTGAGGTACATCCCTTGTTATGTCAAATTTGTTTATCATATTTATCATGAAGTGATGAGGAAATTTATTGAATGCCTTTTCCGCATTGAGATGACCACTTTGTTTTTGTCCTCCATTCTGTTGATATGGTATGTCATGTTTATTTGCCTACATTGAATCCTCCTTACATTAGTGGTATGAATCCCACTTTATCTTGGTGAATAATGTGTTAGATTTGGCTTGCTAGTGTTTGTTGAAAATTTTTGCAACTATGTTCAGAAAGGATAGTGATATCCTTATGTGCTTTAGGAATCAGCCTCATTAATGTGTTTGGGAGAACTTCCTGTTTTTACTTTCTTTCCTTGAAAAGCTTATGGAGAGTTTGTGTTAGTTATGTCTTATTTTGTGGAATTCAGCAGTGCAGCCGTCTGCTCCTGAGCTTTTTCTTGATGAAAAACTTTTTATTGTTGATTTGATCTCATGAATTTTAATTGGTCTCTTCAGGTTTTTCTATTTCTTTATGATTCAGTCTTCATATGGTGCATGTCTAGGAATTTTCCCATTTCTTCAAATTTATTCGATTTGTTGGCATATATTTTTTCATAATAATCTATAATGATCTTTTATATTTCTGTAGCATCAGTTGTAATGGCTCCCTTTGTATCTCTGACTTTATTCATTTGATCCTTCTCCTTTTCTTAGCTGTAGGTTTGTCTGTTTCATCTTTTTGAAGAACTATTGCTTTGTTTCATTTATTTTTTGTAGTACATTTTAATTCATTTATTTCTGATCTGATCTTTATTATTTCTTTTTTTCTGCTAATTTTGGGTTAGTTGTAGTTTTTTGTCTCTCTCTTATAGTTAGTTTCCTTGATGGTCATTTACTGTAGTAACATCTTTTGATTTGTTGCTCATTATTTTTGTCTATTATCATTTTTTGCTTTATGGTTACCATAAGGCTTAGAAAAAACATTTTTATTTCAACAAGCTATTTTGAAATTATAGAAACAACATAATCACAAAAATAAGGACAGATGCAACAGATAATCAAAAAGGACATGAGAAAATGTACTCTTAAGAGACCTTTCAGATGCATTCCATTTTTCCCATATCATTTTTATAACTTTCTATATTATAAATCTATATATGCACTTATGATTTTTTAATTGCTTTCTGCATTCATACTAAAGATATGAATGTTTTATGTACCATACTTACAGTATTAGAGCATTTTAAATCTGTTTGTATCATTAATCTTACCATAAGTTTTATACCTTCCTGTTTTCTTCTTACTCATTCACATCTCTCTCTTTCAGTCTGAACAACATCCTTTATAATTTCTGGTAAAATGTGTCTGGTGTAGATATGTTCCCTTAGGTTTTGTTTGTCTAAGAAAGTCCTTATCCTTCTTTCATTTTTAAAGCTTTCTCCTGGGTACAGAATTCTCAGCTGACAATTTTTTTTTCTTCCAGTACTCTGCAAATCATATACCTTTCTCTCCTGGTGTCTAAAGATTCTACTGAGAAGTCAGTTGTCATGGGATTTAAGGAATTCCTGTGTATTATTTGTTTATTTTCTGTTGTAGCTTTGAGAATCTTCTGTCTATATCTTTTGCCTGTGAGAGCTTGATTATAATGTTTTGGGGATAGACTTGGTTGAATTAATTTGACTGATAGCCTTGGACCCTCCTTTGTTTGGATATTTATATCCTTTTCTCAGTCTGAAAGTTTATTCTTAGAAGTTTATTGCCTTCTCTCACATTTTTCATTTCACTATATATATTTATCAGCCCTGATTTTTAAAATTGGTTCCATATCCTTAAATCTTTGTTAAAAATTGCAAATTATGCTATGTAGATATTTGAGTATATCACAGAAAATTTCACCTTTACATACATCTTTAAAACACCAGTTTAAGAAAACAGTAAATTAATACAGGGAGACAAGTTGAGTTGAATAAGGGTAATGGGGAGAGGTAGAGAGGAGAAAAAGAAGTACTGGGGACTGAAATGGAGCAAATTATATCTCATGTGTTTATGATTATGTCAGAATGAATCCCACTATTATAAATGATAGTACAATGCAATAATAAAACCATTTAAAACCATCCTTTGTTAGAGTAGTGAAAATCTTCTATGCATTTTCGTTAAGATAGTTTCTTTAAAACAGCTGTTTTAAATCCTCTGTCTGAAAGTTCTCTTGTACTGATTACTGCCTGGTCAGTTTCTGGCACCTCATTTTGAGAACCAGGTGAGGTCATAGTTTCCTGAGAGCACTTTTTGATTCTCGTTGTGCAATACCATCTGTGCAATGAAGAATCAGGTATTCATTATCCTCTATTTAATTTCATTGTATTTGTCTTTCTAGAAGATCTGAACAGGCTGCTATTTTTACAGAAACTATAGAAACTTCCACTGTCACAGTACCAGATGCTGCCCAGGTCCAGATTTCCTAGGAGTCTTCTCTCCTTGGGTTGTTGCTGTTTTAATAGTCAAGGAAAATCCAGATTCAAGTTTGTCCCAAATATTCTGTTGATTTGTTACTCGCAAAGAAATAAGAGAGTAACTTGATAAGGTAGTCTACTTCCATAGGACTCTCCCTGGGGCCAGGCAAACCTACTAACTTTCTCCACAGTTGGTCATACACACATCAGAATTCTTTTCAGCCCTAGGAAGATGTACCATGTATGGATAAACCTCAGGCTCCTATGTCACATCTGTGACCACCAAAACTGCCAAGCTGAGTCACAACCTGAGCCAAAAGTCTACTGAGATCAGCACAACCCTGGGGCAGAAGAAGTCCACTTTTTTATGGGCTCTTACTGAGATGAACATAGGTGATGATAGTTGGAATAAATGCCTGATAGAATGGGGTCACAGGTCTTTCCTGGAATTAGAGATGCTTTAGAGGCTCACCTTGCCTGCAGGACTGATAACGTCTGTAAGCATATGCATAGAGATAAGCTTTACTAACCACACACTAACTTCCAGTGAATAGTCTTTTGCTTACTAAGCTGTGCTACCACAAGAAGATAGGCTATCATATCACTCTATGCTGCCTAGGTTCAGGTAGAGTTGGAGAAAACAGACCTTTGGCTACCAAGGTTTATGCTAAGCTAGGTCATTCATGAACCTAATAGCTTATTTTGAAAACCAACTGAGGTTGTGGTTTCCTGTTAAGAACCTGCACAGTCTCAGGGATACACTGGGTTCCATGCCACAAGTTCATGCCACAGGCTGAATCCTGAATCTGGCTGTCTCACTAGAGCACAGATCTCTGCATGGTGATAAAAGAGTTCTAAGAGACCTATGAGCACTGACTTGACAACAGGTGTACTGCCTGAGGTTTGCAGAATGGCTGATATTAACCTGCGTGGCTTGTGAGTCTCAGCTACAGGGGCCTGCACAGTTTCAAAAGTAGGGAAGATGTTCTACAGACCTTCAAGGCCGAAACTGATTAGGTCTAAAACTTGAATGTATCCTGCACATGCACAGGTCTCTGTCCAATGGCAGAGCCAGTCTTAAGTCTCCATTTGTAAGCAAGCTCTGGCCTGTATATGTGGCTTATAGGTTCTACTGGGTGCTTGGTCTTATTATGGTGAGATAGCTTATGATAGTGATGTCCTAAGATACTTATGTCCTAAAATCACCCAAGGGTGCAGCACTGCCTTCAGCTATACAGTCTGAAGTTGAGCGGGGTGGTGGAGGTAGTCTCTTTGCCACCTGGCATAATGCAATCCCAAAAGCTCTGTCCATAGGTATTGGTCTGGTGATGAGGTAGTGGAGCTTTGCCCAACACTGGGGTTCTCCATGGAAGGTTGTTACTAGGTTTCAAATCTTGGGTTTGGACTTAATTTTCTCTTCCTCTCCCAAACAGGAGGCCACCTTTCCTTTAATGTTTCATCCCTCAGTTTATATGAACAAACTTCACATGTTCTTTCTGGAGGTTGAGGGAGAATAATAAAATGTGAGGTGATACTCAATATTGGATTGCTTTCTATTCTACTAAGGTGGAAACCCTACAGAAGTTTCTGGATAAGGACTCATATTCTTTAGTTATCAAGAAGTTTTCACATGACCCAAAACAGAATGTTTCTCTGTGACTAGTTATTCTCTTTTCAATTATAAATAGTTTTTATTGTTGTTGTTGTTGTTGTTATATTCCAGTTGAAAAGACAGGAAATAATTTTAACTAAAATTATATTCTTATTTTTTATAAATAAATAAAAACTCACAGAGGAAATTATTATTAGTTGAAAGAGATGCATTTTAAAAATCTTTTTGACACAAAGAAAATTTGAATAGTGAGAAACAAATCTTACTTCTTATGTGTCAAAATTTAACACATTTGTCAGAATATTCTTATTTAACATTTATTTCTCATAACCAATCCAAAGATTTCCTATTAGAATATTTAAAAATGTAACAAATAAGCCATTGTCAATTTTCTGCTTATATATGTTAAAATACATCATAATAGCATGTTAAATATTATTGACCTTATAAGAAATGCCTAACTTTCTGTATAATACAATTTTTTTAATCTAGATTTTTTTATCATTTTCTGAAATGAGAATTAAGCTGACTTTCCCAAAGATAACAGAGCCATTGAAGTACCTGTATATGTACTAATTGGATTTTCTTCTGAATTACCATGCTATTCTTTCCTTTTATTTTTCAAAAATGACCTTGAAATTTTTCTTTTTGGACTTTTTAAGAGGCTTTTCCTAGAGGCCTTTACAATAATGTTAGTAGAGGAATTTATTAAATTCTAGCAGTGCTGTTCCCAGTTTCTGAAGAAAGAGGACATATTTTAGGTCTCTCATACATGACCATGTGATTTTCTGTTTCCTGGTGAATTTCTTTTCGTGCAGTACATTATATTTTGACATCAGATTCACAATGAGCTATACAATAAGATATTTAAACTGCAACAGGAAATGCAACTTGTCTACATTTCAACCTTAGGTTTTGTAAGGCTTTGCTCTCCATCACTTTACCATACCCAGAGTGACACAGCACCTATTACTTGAAACACTGGGAGGGCAAGAGAATATAAGAATGTGTCACACCAGGAAATTTCCTGTTCATTGAACAGATTTGGTCACATGGCTCATCCAACAGGACCTGGAATGATATTCCCACCACAGGCTCAATAGATGGAACAATGAAAATATATGATATTTACTGGAGTAGTTACTATTACAATCAAATTGCCATTCCCTGAGGCTGTTGTAGCCACCTCATAATTTAAGATTTTATTTGTGTTTTAATTTTGACCTATACAGGGAATTATTAGTTTTTATCATACATAGTCTTAAAGGAAACTTTAAGATGCGTAATTAAATAAATTAGCATTTAGGAAATATCATATGGATACTAGGTAACATAGTTTACACTGGGAAATAAATCATCAACAAATAATTTTCAAGTGAGAGTTTAAGTTAGTATACAAGTAAGCTGAAGACATTTTTTCTTAAAACAAAATAAAACAAAAAAAATACAAAATGATAGGATATTTCTTAAAATTCTATAACTAAAACTGATTAACAAAAGAGTGAAGAGTTATCCCACTGGTAGGGAGTAAGCCAATTATCCTTCTAGTCCCATACACTGGCTACTTATGAAACATTAAAATCAAATCACTTCAGGCAAATGCTTTGTAATGGATTAACTTGTCCATGATGTAATCAAGCTTTAGAATAACATTACAAATGCCAAACAAGAGTTTCAAATAGCAACATGAAGACCCTTTGCCAGCTGAATCCATTACTGTAGAAAGAAATCCTTCAGGCAATGTTAGGTCACTGATTATAGCAATTTATTTCTCATTAGCTTATAACTACCTGACCTCTTCATCTGTTTCTGCTCTATGAAATTGAACTTCAGATTTTATACATACAAACTCATAAGGAATCATTTTATTTCCTTCTCTCAAAAATGTGTGTATAATTTAATGCAAGTGATCACTCTCCAAAATTCTACTCAGAAATGCTGACCAGTTGGTTTTAAAAGTTGAACTTTCAAAAGAGATTGATATTCAGAACAATAAAGGAAATTCAGAATCAAACCCTGTAGAGGCTCATGATTGTATTATTCATCATATCATATTCAGGGTTCCCACTGGTACACAAATTGCAAATTTAAAATCCTTTCAATAAAACTCTAAAGATACAGAGAAAACTTTAAGTAATATAAAATGCCAGAATCATTAAAAAAATTTCAAAAGTACAAAAAATAGTGAGAAGCATTCTAGTTTGAAATGTAGCATAATCTTGTGCTTGAATATAAGTAATAAGTAATATAAGTATATACAATAAAAAATTTTAAATATATATATATATATATATACACACACACACACACACACACACACACACACACATACACACATTCATATGGTATAAGCTTCTTAAGGCTTCTATAACAAAATGTGGCAACTTAAAATACAAAATTATGCTTTTACTGTTCTAGAGGCTAGAATTCTGAAATCTGTCTCACTGGACTATGAGCTCCTTTGGAAGTTCTAGGGGCCAATCTGTTCCTTTCCTTTCTGGTATCGAGGGTGGGTCATTGCACTCATTGGCTTACACACCTCATCCATAAAAATCAGCAGCACCATGTCTTGCTTCATCACATTCTCTCCTTTACTCTGAATTTTTTTCTCCCTCTTTCTTCTCATTTCTTGAGGGATTTGCCCTAAACATTGAAAGAATGAAGAACATTGAACCAAGTATATAAAACATAAATCATTGAGGAGAAATAATTCTTTGAATCTGGTTTTAAAACCTTAAGAGAATTTTCTAGTAGTTTATGTTTCTAGAATGTGTCTATATCTTAATAAAACTCTGTGATAGAATTTTTTAAGAAATAATTAACCATCATTGTGTCACATGCCCACTACATATCAAAGAATGTTTGATAGTCCTCTAAAAATTTATACACTTGGAGACCTCTAAAGGAAAGTAAAATTCTTATCACCCGAGTAAAATACATTCAGTAAAAGTCGGTTCTGACCTGGTGTACAAACTGATCTAACAGTCGATTTGCTTAATTTTGCAGTATCGATTTGGTTTTACATGAGCCTGCTCCTGACCTTCCCTCACTTCTCAGGGAAGTGAGTGTCTGCCATTATCAGTATCACCAGATCTTTAAAAGCCTGGGTTGGCTGCCTTGCTCTGCTACTATTCTCCATATTTGTTTTTTCTTGATTTCTTGGGAAATGGAAGAGATGGAGACAACCTGGTATGGGTAACATCTAAGCCATTACCACGGTTGGCCAGAATTAAGGGACCCTGATCTCCCAGCAAGAAATTGAGCGGTGAGTGATTCCAAGTCTTTAGCTTTTGGCCTCTGGTCTATGTTTTATCCTTGTTGCTTTTTAAATTTTTGCAATTGTTTTAAGAAATCCAGTCTTTCAGACCATCTCTTGTTTTAACTTGTAATTTTTCTTTATTAATTTAAAAAAATAAATAAATAAATAAACGTAAAACCCTGAATTTTTAAACACACACACACACACACACACACACTACTCTTCCTCTCCCTCGTGGATCCATGAGGGTACCCCTACACTCCCTTCTTCCTCTACAGTTTATTATCCTCCCTTTTTTTCCTTTAGAAGCATCTATGTCCAATGTCCATGATATGATGTTTTATCTATGTCTCAGGATGAGAAACAGCCATCATCCCACCAGGTGCTGGAAACTGGTGAGTTTTGAGGCAAAAGTTTCTAGGGCCACAGTTCAGGGATGTGTATTTAATAAGAAAGTCCCCAGAAACCCCTGTCTTGGCCGTCAGAAGCAATATCTTCTTTTCTGGGCTTGGGATCCAGGCCTGGACTATTTTCTTAGAGGCAGGAGTTCTCTGAGAGGCTGCTAAGTGTGAGCAAGCTGTGGCTTACTTTTTGGCCAGGCCTGGCCTACCTTGAGACTTGAAGATTTCTGACTGTCCTGCGACATGAGCCACAATAGCCCT
The DNA here is from genome assembly GCF_021218885.2 of Marmota monax. NCBI lineage: Eukaryota > Metazoa > Chordata > Mammalia > Rodentia > Sciuridae > Marmota > Marmota monax. Next base: position 25,596,014 of record NW_026692781.1, read on the forward strand.
GCCTCTACCAACAAAAAAGCCTGGCCCCTTTGTTCAGGCCTCCCTCTTCCAGGCCTGCAGCCCTAAATGGGCCACAGCTTGCTCAGAAGTCAGCTGTAGGCTTGAGAGGGAGCTAGGAGGAAAGCCAGAGCCTATTCCAAGCCTAAGAAAAATGTCGTGATTCTAGTGGACACTCATCCTCCAAATTCTTTGGCCTTGCTGGCCAAAGGCTCTTCTTTGTCCTTTGATGATTGTTATTTTCTTTGCTGAAATGTCTTGTTATAGGTGATAATATTGTTGACCAAATTTCCATGGAAAAAAAAAGAAAAAAAATACCTCTTGTGACATACTGGTCTATTCCTCTCAGTGGAATCTTATGGGAAAAGAATATTGTCGCTGTTTACATATTTCTATCCAGGAAAGAAACCCGCCTTTCTTGGAGTATTAGTGTTTTTGTCTGTGTTGCCAACCCAGGCCTGTGATAGGGGCTTGTTGCATTGCAATGTCTAGGCTTTGTCTGGGGAGTCCTTCCCACTTGCCCAGCTAGGGGCAAGCCACCCCTTGAAGCAGCCTCCATCTCTTTCTCAGGTTCCAAGGCATAGGGAGCATCACTTCCCACAAACACCATCTTCAGGGTCTCTGATGGCACCTGCATCATGAGCCTACCCCCAGGAAACCTACCCTGGAACCACCTCCACCCGCAGTCCTGTGTAGGAATCAGGTAAATGGGATGTTTCTGAGCCCTTGTTCCCAAAGGGCCAGCCAAGGGCTGTCTGTCAGCCTGGCTCCATCAGCCCTGCATGACCAAATGATAGCTGGCAGGCTCTGCAGGCTATTCAGGCCCTCTACTACCTCCCACACTTGTCTGCTGGCAAGGGATGGGCCATGTTCTGTGAATTTACTACCTGTGGAAATGTGACACATTAGCGTGAAATGCATGTTTAGCAAGTGTTAGGTACTGTATTTGAACGAATAAATGTGAATCCTTCTGCACATGAAAACAAAACAAAGGGGTCTAGCAAAAACCAGAATTACCATTACAAAAAGTTCCCATGTTTTAAATGGCAGACTTCTCTGCATTACCTCCCAGCATTAAGCATCTTGTGCCTAATATTAATGACTAACAAAAGTGCCAAAAATTACATCTAATAATAGTCAGACATGTTTCCTTGAGAAAGATTCTTCACTCTAGCATAGTGATTCTATCCTTTCTAGACCCCATTCTGCCATTCTAATTTAAGATACCATTTCTCATACTAGGATAACTGCATCAAAGTTTTTTTGTGTACTATTCCGTATACATATGTAGTCAATGGAAACCATCCTGCACATCAAATTAAACTTCTTACTTGTTTTCATAATAAAAAAGATGGTCACTAAAATATGCATTTTCCGTTTGAAAATTTCAGAAGCACTTTTAGCTATCTAGGTATGAGAGTTTATTATAAATTAAAATAGGGAAATTAAGAAAGAATGGTGAACCATCTTAAAGTAAAAGATGCACTATAGATTATAGTGACACACTTGATTTGCTCTCTCTTTATATATGATATTTCACAAATGATAAATATTTACCAATTTTACCATATCGGCTTTCGTGTTTGATGATAATCTTTGGATAGGTACTTAATCCCATTCTTGGCCATACTCTTCATGATGATAATAAGAACTTTATCCATGTTGTACAACACACTATATATCTATAATACCAGGATAGTCACATACCTATTTTCATAAAAGAAGGTTAATGGACAAATTTAGAAGAAAATATACCTATGGGTTATCTTTACTTTTTTATAAATCAGCTTTCTTAACAGAAAGTCAAAATACGAAAAGAAAGAAGAATATCAATCAAATTCAAAACTATTAAATGTAGTCTCTTGAATAACAATAGAAGCCAAATCACCATGTAATGTCTATATCACAGAGAGTTTCACACTGGACTATGAATGGTAAAGAAATACAGCCAAACATAATTTCTGGTCCTGAAAAAAAGAAGGAAACAAGTTGAAAATAGATTTTCATAGAAATACTAAAGAAATACAAGCATATATTTGAAGTGAAGAAAGAACTGAAATTATGTGTGTGTATGGGAGTGGGGAATACCTGATGTTATATAGAGTAAATGAAACATGTATCAGCCAAAGTTATATCTCAGTGAATTTACCCAAATTCATGATAAAGTAGGTAGCTACTTATTGTAAGCCTAGTAGGAAAAATTTAAATAAGACTGGATAAGAAAATCTCATTTTGAAAAAAAATGGTATAAATGAAGGAAAGGCTATATATTTAAGAAAAAAAAAGGAAATTTATGCCCTAATAAATTGTGATTGCATTAAAAAGTAAACAGAAAGACATCCTTCAATACACAAGTTTTTTTGCCTCATTGAATGATGGCTAATAAGTTGAAGATAAATCAGGTTATATTTTCAATTAGTCAATTATAGTAAAGGAATAAAGAAGCAACAAATGAAAGTAATAGAATCATGAATGTTGCCTGATAAATGAGATCAGAGAAAAGATGAGAAAAAGAATGTGTTTCAGTAGTCCATGGGCTTAGAAAGAAATTATTACAGCATCATATTGACAAGACTCCCAGCTACCAAACCTCAGAATCACCCTCTATTCCCTTCCAAGAAGCATCAACAAGGGGTGGAGTGGCAGAGTGGTGGCCCAAGTTGGTGGAAAACTTCTCACAAGTATGGTCAATGGCCACATGGAGGCCACCATGCAGGTGTGGCAGCCTGCAGCATTGCAAGACAAGGTGCACCTACCAGGCTTGGGCACAGTATGGTTGCCTGCTGAAGGGGCCCTCTTCATGTGGTGGTGTTGAAGCTCAGAACCTGTGAGAATAGACCATCTGATCATATCAACCTCCTGCTTCCTGAACTTCAGATGAGAAAATGGAAGTCTGGCAGACCTTACTGGATGTATGGGACTCAAGAATTGACCAATAGCCTTAGTAGTACTTTTTGAAACTCTAACTATCATAAGTTTGAACCAATAGCATTGATCTTTTTTTCAACCCCAAATTTGCATAAGTTTGGACAAATAGAAGTGACTTGAGTGCTCTATAAGACCCTAGACTAGCACACTCATATGGCTATTAGGTCTCTTCTCATTTTGTAGAAATTCTGTTCCCACTTCTATTCTTCAATAAATCCTACTTTTACTCATTCCATGAATTTCATTCTTTGAACTCAGCAGACAAGAACCTGGAAGAAAGAAGAAATCCATTGTGAGCTGCTGGGTTCCGCTGCAACATTGGAGGGCAGAGCTCACCATTAGAGTTTAAACACTCCTAGTCTGCAGAGGTCTGAAAACTTACTTAGATCCCACCTACCAATAGAAGCAGAAAAACTCTAGTTATAGCTGCCAGCAGAAAAGAAGAATGAAGTTTCACCATAAAACTTCAGTTTCAACTTTAAGAGACCATGGAGGGGCTCTTCAGAAGGGTAAGTAAAATAGAACAATGGAATTATACTTTTGAGGGGAGTTCTATACTCCTTTTGGAAAAAAAATTCTTGCTCTCTATCAAAAATTCTCAGCACCGGGATAGCACTTGCACTGCTCTAAAAGCAGAGGTGGCAGACTTACTGAGTACTTTTGTTCAATCCCCTTCCTTCTTGATGGAAGAATGTTGATAAAGCTTTGCTTCAGCTTCAGCTTCTCTTCATGAAATACAAGATTGATCAATCGGTTCAAGTGACTGCTTCTTTCACATTCAGATTTATTTGGCCTGATGATGGAGAGCTCTCTCACCCAATGTATCCAATGTATCTTGGATCCTAAGACACAGTCTCAGTCTCATCTGAGGTCTTTGGGGGAAAACTGACACATTAATACCCAGAGTATGAGCCTTGCTATCCTCCCTCGCTCCCATGTGTGTTGCAAAAACCATGTAGACCCAGGCTTCAAATATCCCTCTGAACCCCAATTGTTTCAATAGGACTCATAATTAAGGTTATTGAGAATTTTTGAAACTTTGAGGATGCAAACTCTAAGCTATCTCTGGTGCACTCCCACACATAAGGAAGATCCCATTCCATAGATGTCTAACCCTGCCAGTTTCTTTTTGATATTTAAAAACACAACAAAAAATGTAATCTGAATACTAAATGGAGAAAACCTGCTTTTGGGTCCCCTCTGCACTGGAAGAGTTCTGTGCCTGTTTCTATTTGTCAATAAATCCTACTTTTATACTCACACATCCTTGCCTGTGGATTTCATTCTTCAAATTTACAAGATGATAACTTGGAAAGAAGAAGAAATTGATGGTGAGCTGCTGGGATTTGCTGAAATGCTGAGAGGACATAGACCACCATTAAGAATTAAATAATTCTGAGCTGCAAAGGCTTGCTGTCTTACTCATAACTCACTGGTCAGCAGAAGCAGGGAATAAAGTTTCATCTCAAAACTTCAGTTTCAATATTATATCTATTGTTTCATTTTCCTAGGGTTGCAGTACAAATTGCCACAGATTTAAAATGACAGGCATTTATTCACCCATAATTTTGGAAAAATGTCTGAAATCAATGTTCTGATGGGCCATTCTCCTCTGTAATGCTCAAAACATGCCCTCACCTTCTTTTAGCTTCTAGTGGCTACAGCAATCTTGGAGTGTAGCTGCATCATTCCAATATCTAGCTCATCTACATGTGGCCTTCTCTTTGTGTCTTGTGTGTCTTTAATTTTCATATAAGAACCTCTGTTGTTAGGGGACAGACAGAAGTGAATGGTGGGAACACAAGGTCAAGAGAATAATTCTATAAAATGGGCCCACTGTGCTGACCCCCACATACTTTTTTCCCAAGAAGCAATTTATCTGCAGCCCAGCCTGACCTCAGTGGAGAGGATATGTCACATCCTTGGCAAATGACTTGTTCACTTCTGTAGAAATGCAGACCCAAAATAATGTTGATAAGAAAAATCCAAGTTACCCTAAAGAAGACTTTTGTGACGAGATTTTGAAAATATAGAAGATAAGTACAGTTTTTCCTAACCATAAAATCTGTAAGAATGCATGTTTTAGAATTCACTTAGAACTAACCTATATGGGTCAAGGCGACCTAGAGTTGCCATGACAGTGGGGACTTGACAGTCTGATGTCACCCTGCTGTCAGTCAAAAGTCAAAACATGGACCTGTGCAGGACTCTCTGGAAATTTCTTAGGGACCCCCAATAAAACTGGAGTGCAGGAGAGGCACATTATCCAGTCCGAGAGGACTCACTCTCCCCTTTCCCTTTTCCCTGACCTTTCAATAAATTCATTCCTATTTCTCTGAGTGGCATATCTGAAATCTTTCTGACTTGATTGCAAGAATCATGTTTGAAGAGGGAATCTTTGCAGTGCCTCATTTTCTCAGAAGGCCCCAGTTCCATAATATTGTAAGACCCACCCTAATCTGATAGGACTTCATCTGAACTTCATGAAGTTTACAAAGACCCTTATTCCTAAATAAAGTCATGTTCTGAAGTTTCAAATGGGCGTGGATTTGAAGGGAACTATGTTGAACCAACTACATATAAAATACAAAGATTGATCAAATTTATAATCAGAAAAGGAAAATAATAAAATGGACTCAAGGAGATTACATATGGATTGTCAGAATTCAGGAAAGAAAAAATAAAGCCTATAAAGTAATTCATTTTTTTAACAAGTAAAAATGAGAGTAGATACTGTTGAAACACAAACAACAGATTAGAAAAATAAAATTGAAAACAAAATTTAAAGTATTAAAGACTTTTAAACTAATAACCATCAACTCTTAGTTGAACAGGGGATCAGAAGTAGACATTATCAGTCACCAGTATTCTAAATGTAGTTTATGAAGTTACTATAGAAAAAGGTTGTCAAAATAAATAAGGAAAAAACAATCAGACCCTGAAATTTAGAGAGAAACATAAAAAAGTTATCACAAAACAGGTATTTAACTTCAGAAATAATGAAAAGAACAAATCACTTAAAAGAGATTAAAACAACAATATTTTCATAATTCTTTCTACATGTATTGAACTAACTCTAGAAGGCAGTACTGCAATATTTAAAGTACTGAATAAAACAATTTATGTCTCAATTTTTTTCATATTACCAAGTACTTTTGAGCAAAAACTCACTGAATTTTCATGACACTTTTTTTTCTTGGAAACTCTAATTGTACCAACTTTAGCAAACCAGGAGATAAATAGAGGAACTCGTGCTAATTTATGAATGAAAAAAGTAGACCTCTTATTGTGCTAGAAAGCAGTCATCAGTTAGGATCAAGAAAACCCGTGGAGAAGCTCTAGTTAAGAGGAACAAAATGACCAGGCATGAAGGTACACGCCTGTAATTCCATCAGCTCAGGAGGCTGAGACAGGAGGATGGTGAGTTCAAAGCAACTCAGTGAGATCCTGTCTCTAAATAAAATACAAAACAGGGCTGGGGATGTGGCTCAGTGGTCAAGTTTTAATTCCAAATTACCCCCCACATAAAAAAGAAACAAAGGTAATGCCAATTTTATCAAGCATTTGAGTGAATTACATGGAAAAGAGCTCCAGCTCCAATGAATCCTTCAAAAGACTGCATCCCTGGCTAAAATGAGTGTAAACTCTTAAGAAACCCTTGATAAAACTTATCTAGTCAAGCTGACTTAAGAATACCTGACATAAAGAATCAGTTAAAGAGTTCTGATTTGAAAAATAAATCAAACTTCTTGAGTCACTGAAATATAAACTTTATATAGTTATATAAAGTAAAAAAGTAAATTGTGATAGACCTAAAATCTCACCTAATTGCTGGATCTTTAATAAAAAGAAAGACTCTTGCCATTGGGAAAGATGCATGAACAATATTGTCACCAATGGCAAGAAAAGACCCACTTTTTGTTAGGGATAGAAGTAAAATGTATCTTGTTTGGAGAAAGAATAAGACATATGTAATCTTAGAAACCCAAAGATACAAATCAGAGATCAGCTAACATGGAAGTGAGGAAACATCTGATCCTCTACCCTGGACCTTCCAAAGATACAAGGTACCCTTTTAATCACAAGATAAAGTGTCACCCTGAAATCCCTATCCTTGATACCTAGGCCGTGATGACTAACAGGTCTTGTTCAAAACTGACAGAGGACCAGAAGACCCAAACCCTTCTCCATGAAGCAATCTCATATAAAAATAATTATAATGAGAATCACAATAAATAATACCCATTTTTATTTAAAGTATGAAAATATAGTAAGCCATAAAATCATAAAATATAAAAATAACAAATATAAAAAATGTTATAGACTTGCATTAACAAACTCAATTGCAGCAAAATAAGAAGGTAACTAATATCACCACAAAAAACAACAACAACAAAAAAACAATTTAACATGATTTTAAAACTCCAAATTATTTCTGAAAAGAGATAAAATCAAATTACAAGTAAAAATTTACAATAACAACTAATTAACTCATAAATAAAGACTCAGGAATATCACCTAATTTAAAATGTATTAGTAAGCAAAAAACATGACAATAATTGTTTTAGTCATCTTTTTCATTGCAGTGATCAAAAGACCAGACAAGAGCAATTAGAGGAGGAAAAGTTTATTTGGGGGCTCATGGTTTCAGAGGTCTGATTCAATAAATTACTCCATTCCTTGGGATGTGAGGTGAGCCAAGACATCATGGTGGAAATGTATGGCAGAAGAAAGCAGCTTAGAACATGACACTAGGAAGCAGAGAGAGACTGAGCTTAGTTCACAACATATATACCTCAAAATCTTGCCCCCAATGACATACCTCCTCCAGCCACACCCTATCTGCCTAACATCACCACTCAATCACTTTCATGGGATTAATGCACTGATTCAGTTAAAGTTCTCATAACTCAATTGTTTCACCTCTAAACTTACCTGCATTGTCTCACACATGAGATTTTGAGGAACACTGAGTATCAAAACCAGTAAATTATTAAATTTAATTGTGAAATTCAAAAATATATTAAAATTAGTTAAATAACATTTCTGCTCTTTTTAGTGTTTCTTTTATTCTTTTTGTTTTAGGTCTGTTATGTACTTTCTTCTCATTTTCTAAGATGCAAACTCAGATTTCAAATCATTTAAAAGTGATTCTACAATTTATTTTACTATTGGGCTATATAAAGAATGTCAACCAAGTAAAATGAGGGAATAGTTCTATTTTTTTCATAAAGTAAGTAGTACACTCAAATAAATACAATGAGACACATATGACAAAATTAGGAGTTATAGAAAAACATCTGCTATGATGTGTATATAAATTTTTGCTGGGCACAGTGGTGCTTGATTGTAATCCCAGTGACTTTAGAGGCTAAGAAAAGAGGATCACAAGTTCCAGGCAAGTCTGAGCAATTTAGGGTGACGGTATCTCAAAATAAATATATAATATATGCTGAGGATGAATCTCAGTGGTAGAATACCTCTGGATTCATTCCAAATAAAATAAGTTAATAAATAAATAGATACATAAACAAATAAAACATGCATGTGCATAATCCAGAAGTATATTATTATATACATATTTTATTTGTATACTATATATTTACTTATCTAATTACTAATCTCATTATCCATTTTTATCAGTGCACTTGTACTTAAAAGCCAGTATGATGCTTAGTAATAACACTCATTGATTCTCTATTGTGATTAGGAAGAAAGCATTTTGCATTATTTTCACAATTTTTTAACATTTTTGGAGGGAGCAGATAATATAATTAAAGGAAATAAAAACAGATGTATGATAATTACACAAGAGGAAGTAAAACTATTACCACATCAATATCTCTCCAAGAAGAAAAATGGTGACCAACATTCCATTTATGATTTGAAGAAGTATATCACACTGGGAGTAAAAATAATGAATTGTTTAATTTATCACTGTTAAAAAATATTTAAATTCTACTAAAAGTAAATTTAAACGAATAGAAAATGGAGGATGATATTTACCTCATTATTTTGATTGATTGATCAAAATATAATTTAAAATAGATTTGTAACAATTATGAGGAGAAGTCTTTGGAGATTTAATTTATGATACATTAATAAGGAGTTACATTCTAAAAACTACATAAATTTTAAAGCTTAAAATAATTCAAGTCTTGAAATCTAGCAAGTAAAATCTAATAATAAAGTTGGAAAAATATTTACCATCCTTATTTTTGACAAAGATATAACTTATATAAATCATCTTCAGATGGAACTTCAGATGGAAATATTATAGCAATTAGTGAATTGACACAAATGAACCATTTCAGCATAAGAAATTATACATATTTAACAAGATGAAAATGCTAAGTACCTTGATTTGATCATTACCCACTATATACGTGTATCAAATTATCACATTGTGCCCTGTTAATATGTACACTTAAGGTTTGTCAGTTAAAAGTTTAAAAGATAAATAATGTTAGCATAATTCTAAAAATGCTCAATTTTATCATAAGATGCAAAAATATAACTACAATAATACACTATCTTCTACTTATCAGATTGGAAAAGATCAAAATACTTTGATAATTCATGGTTCATTATGGATCACAGAAGTAAATACCAGACAATAAATTAGCCATCTTCTGAAATATTAGCAGCTGCTCTGGCAGAAAGAAAAGAGTTCTAGAGTGTTTCACAACATCCATATGTTCCAGTCACCCACAACTCCTGGCTAGTCCCAGGAGTTCACTAAATGAAAAATATTTCAAAAGAAAGAAATAACAGAACTATGTGGTGAATGATACTAATAAATATCACATTCTACTTCTAATCATCAAATTTTCAATAAATAGTCATTCTATACAATGCTTTCCAATACTCCTCAAAACTCATTATACAAAAAGTATCTTACGTCACAATATTGTGATGGGGAAATCCATGTTTTTACTTATGATCTGAATCTAAGAAATAGAGAAGTTATATAGAAAATAAACAGATTCTGTAACTCCTATGAAAACTAAATGACAGAAACCCAAAGAAAGAGTTTTAATGTTTGGAGTGCACTTTTAGTGGACTCTGGAGTGGTGGATAGATGAAGTACAAATGATTCACTCTACTGTGAGCATTGATAAATGTTTCTATGTAATTAATTAAGTAGTTAATTAATGAGGTAGGTTAATAACTTTTTAAACTATGTTTGGGATATTATGTTCTTTATTTGATGAAATAGTTAACATTTGAGAAACATGTTTTCCTAGCTTGAGAAAAACACTTCAGATAACATATATCTGTGGCACAGAATGTGAAAATGAAAAAAAAAATAACCAAAGAGAAACTGCATTTAATTGATTGCTATCTTTCTGTATGCAAGTTATTACAAATATATTCTTAATATTGCATGAATTATTATGAAATCCTTGTTCTTATTCAATAATGTATTTCTTTTCTTTGTGATATTGTTACATATAAAGAGGTCAATGTTAAACTTACACAAGACATACACACACAATTGTTAACAATTAACATGTAGCAATTTCTGCATTTTACTCGAGGCAATATCACACAATTAAACACACCATTGTTTGTATATTTTTTTTCTTCCAAGACAATTCATGTAGAAGTAATTGTTAAACACTAACTATATGAAACATAAAATATATTTTTCCATTGCTATGTTTTAATTTACTTGTACTCAAAAGTTTTAAGACTACACACATTTTTTCATTAATGTAAATGTGCTGTCTCTATGTCATCAGTTGATATGTTTTCTCTCTCTGTTCTCCATTAAATGAAATGTGTTTGGAAGGTTGAAATCTAATATACTAAACTTATGTCTGAGGTAAAATTACCAAAGCAGAAAAAAAATGCACTGAATATATAAAATAGCTCAAAGTTATAGAATATGAAATTAATGCTGACAATATACTGTGTAGTGAGCATATAGTATCTTTATTATCATCATCTATATTCTAGAAGTTCTCTTGGGATTGCCCTTTCTTGCTCATGGAATTTTGTTGACATATTAGATGTCAGCTTCTAAAAAATTTATGGAGTGGAATAGAAGGGTGTTTCCTTCTTAAAGTTTTATATTCCAAGGTTTTCTTCTCCTGATGTGGCAGCTGGGATTATTTTTGGACCACATACTGGGATTTTTGCCAAAATGCATTTGAAGAGGAAAATGAAGAAAGGGCAGGGAATACTGAAGTTTGACATGGACAGCAAAAATTCAGGTTCTTGAATATTAGTGATTATTTTCTTAGAGAAGTCTAACTCAATAGACTTCCTCAAATAACTATGATGTCATGATTTTTGCAAGAGCCCAAATTTAATGCTATATAATTATTTCACATATTTGCATATCTTGTATTCCCCAGTAAGCTTAGGTTCATGGCACATTATGTTTTAAACATATTCAATGTATTCGATCCAAGATGTTGTAAGGACATTTTTTTTTTCTCATCACATATCACTGGTTTAATAAGCATAGAAGACAGAAATCCCATCCAATTCACTATACATGCTGGTCTTTCATTCTCTTGCCATTTTAAAATCACCTTTTGTAAGGGGGTAGCTAAGTTAGCAACAAGTTAGCCCAATAACCATCAGGCCACATTTCACTTCATGGCAGGATCATTGTACGAATGCTTGAGGCTCTTTGCAAAAGAGAGTTTTATAATTAGGAGATTCAGTCCTTAAAAAAATCCTCATGCACAGGTATGGATGAGAATAAGTGAATATAACACACACACACACACACTATTTTTGATGGGGGTAGGGGGCAGGCATGGAAAACAGGAAATACTGCAAAGAAGCTGTCTCAAGTTACACAGAAATAAACTATCGTCACATCAGAAAGCAACAGTAGATGAGAAAACAGATTTTATTGTGGTTTATCTGAGCCCCTTGTGAAATTTAATGGCTCTGCAATCTGTCTAGTGTTTCTACCTATCAACCAATATTATGACTTAATATCAGAGGCAATAAATACCAAAAAGAAGAATATTATGCCTTTGGGAGAGAATGCATTCTTACTCAAGAATAAATTTATTTCCTCCCTCAATGTTGAGAGCCATGACACAACCCTATGGGTTTATTTAAAACATAAAGAGAAAGAGTCACAACTATGAAGGAAGCAGAAAAGCAGTTTGATTTAGGAGAATCTAGTAGCTGAAAAAAAAATTTAAAATGAGACCAAAAGACAAAAGAAAGCTAAACAGCAGAAGAGATGAAAAGAATAAGGTTCAGAACAATGGAAACTGTTGATCAATAATAACATCTAGGAGAAACTGATACAGGAGAAAATGCTAACAGTGAAATGGGAGACTAATTTTTGAAAGAAAAATGGCCAAATAATGGTGTCCAGAGATTTTACTCAGAGCTATCTGGGTTTCCAAATCACATTCAGAGTGAGAGGAAGGAAAAGAGCATGTAAGGAGGAAAGAAAACTGTGATTAATAAAGACTATCCTAAACTTAGATATACTCAAGAAGAGGCAAAATAACTTCCTCTAACTTATCTACTTCACAAATATATTTTCCAATACACAGGTTTCATTTCAAACGCTGTTATTTATTCATTCACTATCAGAATGTCCATTCTGTTGAAGGAGCAGTTAAAGCTTACTTTTTTGTTTTTGCCTTGTCTAGATAGTAGTAGACTAAAAACCAGTATTTATCAATGAATTTTTACAAATCAGATAATTTGAAAGACTTTTATATACAAACATGTACATAAAGATTGTGATATGCATACATGTAAATATATATGTATATATATACACATGTATACAACAAAACACCCACATATACAGATATATATATATATATATATATATATATATATATATATATATATATATATATATATATACACACACACACACACACATACAGACACACACATATCATCTTGGTTTATCATCTTGTCCAGGTGTTTTACTCTGAAAGACTAAATTACCTCTATATAAATATCATTGGTACTCTGATTATTGAATTCCTATTAAGAATTTACATTAACCCCTTGGAATTTGTGGTTTTATTCCAGAACCCCCTTGCCTCCCTTCCTATGGACACTAAAAGTCCTGAAATATAAAGGCATAGTATTTTCTTACAAGTCATACACATTCTCCAGTATACTTTGAATCTTCTCCAGGTTACTTCATTGCTAATATAAAAGCTAGATATGAAGTTCTTCTTTTGTATTTTTTAGGGAACAATGAAAAATGGAAGTCAGTATGTAGACTTTATTTTTCAAATATTTTGAATCCACAGTTAGTTGAAATCTCAGACAGAAATCTCACAGGTATGAAGGGCCAACTATATTTGAAAGCTTTAATTGCAACTGTCTCTGAATAATGTAGCAATGTCATCAATATTGTTAGATAATTCATATATAAAATGATCTTCAGGATTTTTCATTTTCCAAATTCTAGGTATAGCAGATCCATAGCATTCTTTGACCCTGAAATGTAATTGATGAAGAGCATGTGCTAGGATAAGGTTGGATGGTAGATTTGCTGATTGATTTTGTTTCTTGTAATGTTCACTGCTATAACTTTATTCTGTGGTAAAATTATAGCAAAAATTTTTTAAACTACATGACCATTTTAGGAGGGTTAACTGAGTTAATATTTATATAAGTAATTCTTAAACATACTTCACTAAGCACAAAGATGTGGCATACTGTAATGCTCTGAAGACAAATGAAGAGTGAAGGTACTTCAAATTGTGAAACGTGCAGTCACAGACTCTTGTGATTTGTGATAGATAATGAATGGACACCTAGACCAAATAAGGGCATTGATGTCAGGCATATATGAAATTTAGTATAGATCAATGGTTTGTAAATATATACATAACTAGGAACACTAATACTTGTTGCAATTTTCAGGTAATTGTTTCATGTATACCCTGATGTCTTCGCTCCTAATTGCTGCTGGGGGTATAGCTCTCACCAGAAGAATAATATAAGGTAGAGATTAAAACTTTATGTAAAACTGCTTGCATCTGAGTCTTGGCTCAACAGTTAGTGGCTGTGTTTCAGTATCATCAGTTCAAAATTTTTATTTTGCAAAAACCTATATAATATTCATAATACTTATAAAAGTCTTACCTCCTTTTATGAAAAAGCAAACCCAAATACTATGTGCTGCATAAGTTTATACAACTAATAAGTAGCAGGCATAGAATTTGAACCAAAAAAAATATAATTTCTTTAATTCACATAGTACGCTATCTCAAATATTTAACATTATAAATATTTATATTACAGGATATTGTGAATCTTCAATGACATATGGATATTTAGAATAGGATCCGAAACATGGCAAACACACATTGTATACTAGTTATTGTAAAAATAGTCTTTTTCCTTGTGGTGCAGAAGGTGAGAAGTGAAATATGAAACAAGAGGATAAGAAAAAGCTTGAAAATATCCCACAATATTAATCATCCTGATTCTTATCGTTCTTGAAATTTGTCTGCTTCCTGCCCTTTCTGGCTTGTTTCTTTGTTCTTAATAAACACTATTTTTAGATTAGAAAAATGGCAAGTTTATCTATCTGACTACAATTCTTTACATTTTCCTTAATTAGTCTGTTTTACTCACATTTTTCATTGCTGTCACCAAAAGTCCTGACAAAAACAATGTAGAGAAGAAAAAAATTGTTTTAGTTATGGTTTTAGAGGTTCATTCCATGGTCAGCCCACTCTGTAGCTCTGGGCCTGAGGTGAGACAGAACATCATGCAGAGGGATGGCAGAGGAACATTACAACCAGTGTGGCAAGGCAGGGAGAGAGTGAGGGAGAGAAAGAGAAAGAAAGTGTGATCCACTCAACAAGGACAACATATAACCCCAAAAGTCACATTTTCAGTGACCTACTTCCTCCTTACACACCCTATCTGCCCACAGTTACCACCCAGTTAATCCACCACAGTTAATCCACCAGTGAATTAGTCCACTAACTTAGTTAAAACTCTCATAATATAATCATTTTACCTCTGAACATTCTTCCATTGTCTCACACATGAGCTTTTGGGAGACACCTCAGATCTGAAAAATAATATTCTGTCCTGTCCCTCTAAAGCACATGAACGTCTCACAATGCAAAATATATTTAGTCCATTTTCAAGAGTACCCACAGTCTTAACATTTTTAATTTATTTTTAATCTAATTTGTTAGATATGACAGCAAAATTCATTACAATTCATATTACACATATAGAGCACAATTTTTCATATCTCTGGTTGTATACAAAGTATATTCACACCATCATGTCTTCATACATGTACTGATGGTATTGATGTCCATTTCATTCAACTATCTTTTTTATCACCATGCCCCTCTACCTTTTCCTCCCCACCTTTGCCCTATCTAGAGTTTATCTAATCCTTCCATATTCCTCCTGCCAACCCCACTATGAAACAGCCTCCTTTTATCAGAGAAAACTTTCAGCATTTGGTTTTTCAGGATTGGCTAACTTCACTTCACTTTATATTCTCCAACTCCCATACATTTACCTGCAAATGCCATGATTTTATTCTCTTGTATTACTAAGTAATATTCCATTGTGTATATATACCACATTTTCTTTATCTATTCATCTACTGAAAGACATCTAGATTGGTTTCACAGTTTAGCTATTGTGAATTTTGTTGCTATAAACATTGATGTGGCTGTGTCCCTATGGTATGCTGTTTTTAAGTACTTTGGGTAGAGACCAAGGAATGAGATAGCTGGTACAAATGGTGGTTCCATTCCCAGTTTTCCAAAGACAATGCACCACAATAAGTGAGGCTCATTCCAGGGATGCAAGGTTTATTTAACATATGGAAATCAATAAATGTAATTCATCAATCACATCAATAGATAAGAATTATATGATCATCTCAATAGATGCAGAAAAAGCATTTGACAAAATACAACACCCATTTATATTCAAAACACTAGAAAAACTAGGGATAACAGTAACATATCTCAACATCATAAAAGCTATTTTGCTAAGCTCAAGGACAACATCACTCTAAATGGAGAAAAATTGAAAGCATTCCCTCCAAAACCTGGAACAAGACAGGGATGCCTTCTTTCACCACTTCTATTTAACATAGTTCTTGAAACACTGGCCAGAGCAATTAGATAGACAAAATAAATTAAAATGATACAGATTGGAAAGGAAGAACTCAAATTAGCACTATTTGCAGATTATATGATTCTGTAAATAGAATACTCAAAATATTCCACCAGTAAACTTCTATAACTAGTAAATGAATTCAGCAAAATCAACACCCATGAATCAGTCATTCCTGTGTATCAGTGACAAATCCTCTGAAAGATAAACTAGTAAAACTATCCCATTTACAATAGCCTCAAAAAAACTAAAATACTTGGGATTAACCTAACAAAAGAAGTGAAAGACCTCTACAATGAAAACGAGAGAACACTAAAGAAATAAATGAAAGAAGACCTTAGAAGATAGAAAGTCTTAACAATTTTAAAACTATCCAAAAGTTCAAGTCCAAAATCTCATCTGAGTCTCAAAGCAAATTCTTGCTTGTTTTCCCTGTGAAGATCAAAAGCAAGTCATATTTATCTGATATATAATGGCATAGAGTGCTGTAGTCTGGCTGGGCACAAATAACTGAGCCACCACAAAGCACTTCATGCACACACCCCAGGAACCCTCTCAGCCTCCACCGGCTCCTTGCCCACTCTCTCCCGCAAGAACTCCACGGGAACTCCAAAGTGCAGGCACCCAAGGCAGCAAGAACCGCCCTATTGCCAGACAGTAAAGGTCTATATACAATTGAATACACAGCTTAACATAACCATCATCATCTCAATGGCTCCTGGCATCACATCTCAACCACTCCCTTCTGGCAAAATGCCATGCTTCATCCCCACTTGGATGTGGCCCTCAACATCTCCCCCCTTCTGTTTAATTAAACAACAAGCATGTGGCTTAGGGACATTGCCTGTCTTAGGTTGTCCAGTACTACATATGGTTCTTACCCGTCATCAGATGAGCTGACCTCAAGGTGTCAGCCTCTTGTCTTAGGTTGGTACCATTGCAATTGGATCTTACCCCTCATTGACTACCGGTCCAGCATACAGCCATACTTGTGGATAGGCCTTTGCACCAGTGGGGGGTGAGATTCTTTGCCTCACCTCTGTTGGCCCCCAAATTTGGCCTTGGTGCCAGTGTGGGGGGAGGGTGAGGATCTTTGCCTCACCTCTGTTGGCCCCCAAATTTTAGACCATCACAAGCAGAAGGGAGGAGATGCAAAATGCCACGACACCAAGCCAAATGATGGTTCCTTTTGGAAAAATTGTACCACCGATGAAACCATCTTCAAAGATACCCCAGCACTACCACAATTCACTGCACCAACAGATAGTTCACAATGCATACAAGTGATACATAGTCCAGGCAAGTTCTTCAAGCAGTTCAAAGCAGAGGAATCCATCAATGTGTCCATTTCCTCCCAAAGTAAATCAACTCCTTGATTGAGCATCACTTGTTGAGTTATTATTCATTGATGCATCAGTTTACTGTGATAGCTATTGAAGAAGCTGTAGTTTGGTTTTTTCTTTGTCTTCACCGGCACTGGGATGAAGATAGGAATTATGGCAATGATGGCTAAAAAAAATTATGTAACATTCCAGCAGGCACTAAGAAAACAATTTTCTGAACAATTTATATTATCCTGAACAGAATTATTAAATATAACGAAAAGGAAATGTGAAAGTAAACAAACAGATCTGTTAACCACCTTTATAAACACTCCTCAACAGCTGTTTACCTAATTTAAATTAAACCATTTAAATCATGAGAATAAAAAAAAAATATTTGGATCCATTTTTTCATGAGGACTCCTCATATATAATATATGGACATACGCACATACAGACATACAACACAAGTGTGCACACATAATACAATACATACAATACATAACAATAGTAAAGGCCTTGTAGCTTTTCACAGGTGAAATCTCCATTGCAATGTTTAAAAACTCCATAGTCAAAAAATAGAACTGATCAGAAAAACATTAACCTAGGTCTGAATGAGCTCAAAAAATACAATAGAACTTCATGATGTTGGAAAAGGCAATAATAAAATAGATATTGAAAAAGGCATCCTGGTTACCACCTGGGTTTGACTCTTCTTTGGATATCCCATCCTTTTTCCTGTGACTTGCATAATGGGTCTAAAGGTATTCCCACAAGCAAGCCCCAAGGTTTTTTACATTTGAAATAGGCTTTAATGGTGTTCATTATTCATTAGCCTCCAGGTGTGGGAGAACTACTGTCCCAGATGTAAGGATATCAGCTGTTATGGATTTGAGCCAAGTCATCTTATTTTTGGTCTGTGGAAATTGCTTTAGTTAATCTCTCTGGAATCCAAATCGGCTGCTGTTCTCCCTGTGGAAACACACAAACAGACCCCTGACTCCAGACAATCACTGGGTCATGACCTTTCCATTGTCCTGTTAGAATATTCTTCCAAAGTACCTTGGGCTTATGTACATTTTTTGGACACATATGCCTTTCCACAGCACTAAGCCCTGATGAATCCAAATTTAAAAAGTTTAGAGTAAAAAGGGTTATTTTAAGTTTATCTTTGGGGGATATATACCCCTTCCCAATTCCCTCTTTTTGCTTTAATAAGTACATTTTAATAGATTGATGAGCTCTTTCAACTATGACTTGTCCCTGTGGATTGTATGGGATTCCTGTTATATGAGTAATGCCAAATGATGAGCAAAATTGTTTAAATGAGGTAGAAGTATAACCAGGGGCATTATCTGTTTTTAACTGTTTTGGAACGCCCACAGTAGCAAAATTTTGTAAGCAATGAGCTATAATATCTTTAGTTTTTTCTCCGGCATGAAGGGAGCCCATCAAAAATCCAGAAGAAGTATCAACTGTAACATGCAAATATTTTAATTTTCCAAATTCTGGCAAGTGTGTGACGTCCATCTGCCAAATATGGTTAGGTATCAGTCCTCTAGGATTGATTCCAAGATTAACTTGTGGTAAAAAGGTTACACAATTTTGACATTGTTTTATTATTTGTCTAGCTTGTTCCTTAGTTATTTTAAAACACTTTTGTAAAGTATTAGCATTGACATGAAACATTTTATGAAAATTTGTAGCTTCTTCTAGTGTAGAGAAAATGTGTATGTGATGTGTAGTTTTATCTGATAAATCATTGCCCAAACTAAGGGCTCCAGGCAATCCTGTATGTGCCCTGATATGTCCTATAAAGAATGGATCTTTTCGGTCCCAGATTAGACTTTGTGTAGTGGAAAGCAAAGAGAAAACAGTAGAAGAAGGGGAAATCCTACCAGCATCTTCAAGGGATACTATAGCATTAACTACATACTGACTATCAGAAAATAAATTAAATACAGAATCTTTAAACATCACAAAAGCTTGTGATACTGCCTTAAGCTCTACCTTTTGAGCTGATTTTTGGGGTCCTAAAAATGTAAAAGTTTGATCAGGGGTAACTATTGCTGCTGTACCATTATTTGACCCATCAGTGAATATATTTGGAGCATTCATGATAGGTGTTTTTCTTGTCATTTTTGGAAAAACTACAGGATGCGAAGACCAAAAAGACAATAAAGGATTAGATGGTAAGTGGTTATCAAATGAAACATTAGATTTACGCATGATTATTGCCCAAGTATTTAACTCATTAGCTAACTCATTAATTTGATCCATAGTATATGGGGTAATAATTTTATTGGGAGAAATTCCAAACACTCCCTTTGCTGCTTTTATTCCTTTGAGTATTAATTGTCCTACAGCCTCAGGATACCTAGTAAGAATAGTGTTAGGAGAATAAGATAAATGTATCCACAATAATGGACCTTCTTACCAAAATACTCCTGTAGGAATATTTTTTGTTGGTAGTACAATAAATAATAAAGGCAAACATATCAATTCTATCCAAATGCATATTTTCCATATATGTTTCAATGATTTTTAATGCTTTTCTTGCTTCAGGCGTTAACATGCAGGGTGAATTTGGATCTAATGGACCTTTTAGGATATCAAATAAAGGTCCCAACCCTCCTGTTGGTATGCCTAGATAAGGCCTTATCCAATTTATGTCTCCTAATAACTTTTGAAAGGCATTAAGTGATTTGAGTTGATCTACTCGTATTTGAATTTTTGGTTGATGGACCATGGTTGAGGATAATAGAACTCCTAAATAATTAATTGGAAAATTTAATTGTACTTTATCTATTGCTATCTCTAGATTATAATTTTTTAATAAGTTTGTAAGTGTGGCATAATATTCTAGCAATGTGTTTTTATCTTTGTGTGCTAACAATATATCATCCATATAGTGAAATATTTGTAGTTCAGGATTTTGATTTCTAAGTGGCTGGATTGCTTTGTTAACATAAATTTGACACATAGTTGGGCTGTTAGCCATCCCTTGAGGGAGTAATTTCCATTCATATCTCTGATCAGGACCTTCATGATTCAATACAGGGACAGTAAGTGAAAAACATGGACTATCCTCAGGATGAATTGGAATTGAAAAAAAAATCTTTAATATCTATAGCTAAAACATACCACGTTTTTGGCAAAACAGACAATTGAGGAATCCCCTATTGAGCAGGTTCCATAATAACCATCTCATTATTAATGGCTCTTAAATATTGCAATAATCTCCATTTACTAGATTTATTTTTAATGACAAAAGTGGGAGTATTACAGGGAGATATGGAAGGATGTATATGTCCCTCCACTAATTGACCAGGTCATGGGCTGCTTGTATCTTTTCTTTAGTCAGGGGCCACTGAGGAACCCATACTGGTCTTTCTGATTTCCAAGTAATTTTTATTGTCTCAGTGACTGCTCCTGAAAACCCAATCCATGTCTATCTATTTCTTGATCTATTTGTATTGGTGCCACTATACTTTGTCCTTTTCCTCCTAATCCTATTCCTTTCCTAAAATCTTGTCTAGCCATAATAGTGGGCATATGTGAATTGATGTTATTTGTTAATGTCAAACCTAATTGATCTAGGACATCTCGTCCCCATAAATTTATAGGAAGATGATCCAATACATAGGGCTGTATAGTTCCTTCACATCTTTCAGGATCCTTCCAATCTAATACCATTGCACTTCTATGGGGATTAGTTGCCACTCCTAGGCCTTGAAGCATTTGAGTGGCTTGTTGTAATGGCCAATGTTTTGGCCATTCTTGATGAGAGATGATGCTAAGGTCTGCACCTGTATCCAGTAGCCCATTAAATTCATGTCCTTGAATGTTTAGTTTTAGCATTGGGCGAGAATCTATATTTAAAGACATCATATCCCAATCTACACCTGTGGAGCCTAATCCCCTGGAACCTCTTTCTATAGTACTACTGGAAAATTTATCATGTAGGCTGGGTATTATTAATAACTGTGCTATTCTATCTCCTGGTGAAATTACTGATATACCTCTTGGAGTCTAGCTATAATTTTTATTTCACCTTCATAATCGGGATCAATTACCCCAAGACTTGTTATAAGTCCTTTTAGAGTAGAAGAACTGTGTCCTAATAAAAAGCCTACTGTTCCTTGGGGAAGAGGTCCTTTTACCCCTGTGGGAATGATCTGAACTCCCATCTCTGGAGTTAGTACTGCTCTGGCGGAGGTGCAGATGTCCAACCCTGCGCTCCCTCTGGTTTGTTTGTTGAGAGATCTGATGGATAATGTGTCCTGGGTACTACCCAGATGGTGTTGCTGGGTTCCTCCAGTGCCCCATATAAATGTGGTTGTGGGCCCCGGAGCATTGGGACCCCCTGTCTGTTTTTTTGGCAATGGAGCCCGATGCCTTTCTCCACGATATTGTGAGTAAACACCTGGTCCTTGTCCGTTTTTTGATAACGGAGTACCCTCTATGGTGGTTTGAGAATGGCATTCATTAGCCCAATGTCTCCCTCTACAGCATCGTGGGCAAATACCTGGTATTCTACCCCTTTGATACCTGGTTTTTTAAACCCTCCTCCTATGGGGCAACTCCTTTTAAAATGTCTTGTTTGTTCACAATTGTAGCATGTTTTTGGCCTGGCATCTAAAGTCTGTTGTATTGCAGCTTCCAAGACTTGCCCTTGTTCATTAATGTCTCTATACAATTTAATATATGTGTTTAAATCTTCATGTTTCCATGGTCTAATGACCTCCCTGCACCCTTTGTTTGCTTGCTCATAGGCTAGCTGTTTAATTAATGGCATTGCTTGCTCTGTATCCCCCAAAACTCTGGTAGCTGTTTGAATAAGCCTATCTACAAATTCAGCATAAGGTTCATTAGCTCCTTGTATTACCTTAGATATTTGACCTTGTAAATCTCCATGTCCTTGTAAAGTCTTCCATGCCCTAACCGAATCTGTAGCAATTTGTGAGTATATGGCAGGATCATATGCAATTTGTTGCTGCTGATCCTCATAAGGTCCCTTTCCTAACAACATATCTAGATTTCTCTGAGGATAACCAGCTGCTGCATTTCGCCTAGCCGTCTCCGTGCAAAATTCCTCATTGGCAACCTTCCATAACAAATATTGCACTCCATTTAGCACAGCTTTACACATGCTAGTCCAATCTGCTGGCGTCATGTCCAAGTTGGTAATGGATTCGACCATGCTTACAGTGAAGGGTGCTTGGGGACCATAGGTTTTTACAGCCTCTTTTAGCTGCTTCACTCTTTTGAAATCTAGAGCACAGTGAATTCACTGCCCTCCTGCCTGCTCAAGTACAGGGCATGCTAATCTTTGAGGTCCTGTCTCAGGATCCCATCTATCAACTACGGGGGTTGGGGACCCCCCAGCATATATTGTCTCCATAGGTGGAGCTGTTGGTTGGACACTTACGCCCTCTGGTGATAGAAAGGTGTTAGTAGCAGCCTCCTGTTGTAACTTTTTCCCTCCTGATGGCCCTTCTTCCTTTAAATTTTCTTCCTCTGTCTAACTAGCTCGAGAGACCTTTTCTTTTGCTGGCTCTAATATGTTTTCTACCATAGTCTGAACCTCTAACAATTTACTTAACACTCTTTTGGTTTGTTTTTTACTAATTTCTGATCCCATATTTCTACTATAAAGATAACACAAAACAAAACCAAAACAGAATAAAACCAAAACGGAACAAAAATGCATTGTATCAATTTTCCTATTTTCTTTTTCTTATTTTTTTTTTTAGAGAGAGAGAGAATTTTTTAATGTTTATTTTTTTAGTTTTTGGCGGACACAACATCTTTGTTTGTATGTGGTGCTGAGGATCAAACCAGGCCCACACACATGCCAGGGAGCGCGCTACTGCTAGAGCCACATCTCTAGCCCACTTTTCCTGAAATTTATATTCCTGTTCTATTTCTATCTCTATCTCAGGGGCAAAGAACTTCAAACCTTGAGCCAACCATTTTGCCCAGTTCCCCAGTTTGCCTGAGAAAGTTCTAGGGATAGGCAGCTTGAAACAAAAACAAAAGAAATCAAAACAAGAACACATTGTTTTTTGAAATGGTCACCCATTCTCTCGATCTTCCTCAGGGGTGAGCAATTTTACTTACCCCCAAGCTTCAGGCATCCCCCACACGGGCCACCAAATGCCGTAGTCTGGCTGGACACAGATAACCAAGCCACCACAAAGCAGTTCATGCACACACCCGGGTAACCCTCTCCGCCTCCACTGGGCTCCGAGCCCACTCTCTCGGACCCTGCAAGAACTCCACTGGAACTCCAAAGTCGCGGGCACCCGAGGCAGCAAGAGCCGCCCTATTGTCGGACAGTAAAGGTATATATACAATTTTATACACAGCTTAACATAACCATCATCATCTCAATGGCTTGCTGGTGTCACCTTTCAACCACTCCCTTCTGGCAAAATGCCATGTGTCATCCCGACTCAGCTGTGGCCCTCAACAATAGAGTAAATATTTTCATTTCACAAAGGAGAAATAGGGGTATGGAATTAAGGGATAATACCAAAGCAAGACTAAAATCTAGCTGGACAAACAAGTTCTAAGCTCTCTGTTCCTTATGTCGGGCACAAGTTATGGTGATAATCTTTCAAAAGGGATTGTGTAGATTCACCCCTATAACCTTGCTGGTTGCAAACCACATAGTCTTTCTATTGGACTGTTTTTGGTCAATTTCTGCATCTTTCTATGGTTAATGGACCATATTATTGGCATCTCTCATTTTGGAGCACTATTCTGCAGCTTCAGTTTTTCTTCTCCCATCTTCCATCTCAGGGATAGTCTTCAGGGACTTTAACACTGTGTACCCTTTGCCTGGCTTCCCAGGCCTTTCTTTGACATCCTAGTGGAAATCTCTATGATTCTCTAACTCCAACATCCTGCATCCTTGCAGAACCAGCACCATATGGTTGATGCTGAGTTCTGCCACCATCTCAAGCAGTAGTCTGGTCTCTTGGGACCATGGTTGAAATATCCTCTTAGTTTCTTGGTGGCTTAGCATGATGAAACAACTTCCTAAATCCTCCAGTGCAAGCAGGATGCCCCACTGATTTTTCTCAAAGGGATTTTTACCTTCATTTCCTTGGGCCTGATATGAATATGGTCTTGCCAATTCTTAAGATGCCTTAAAGTAATTTTTCCTATTGTCTTTGTGCAAAGTATTTAGCATCTCTGTTTTAAAGGGTTCTTCTTAGTTATCCATGACATTAGAATACATTTTGATAAAAGTATACAAGCATGAAATACATATTATTCTAATTAGGATCCTATTCTTATGGGTGGGTTTGATGATGGAATTCACTTAGGAATTTTCATATGTGTACATAGAAAAATTACATTGGTTTTATTCTACTGTATTTCCTATTCCCATCCCCCTCCCTCCCTTTTGTTTCTCTTTATCTAATCTATTGAATTTCTCTTCTTCCCTCCAAATTTATTGTGGTTTAGCTTCCACATATTAGCAAAAATAGTTGACCTCTGATTTTGAAGGTATTTTTTTATTTTACTCATCATGATAATTTCCAGATTTATTCATTTACTGGCAAATGTCAAAAAGTCATTCTTCTTCTTTATGGCTGAGTAATATCTCAGCATGTGTACATGTGTGTGTGTGTGTGTGTGTGTGTATGTATATATATATATATATATATATATATATATATATATATATATATATATATATATATATATTATATATAACCTTTTTTTATTCCATTCATCTGTTGAAAGGAACCGAAGTTTATTTCATAGCTTAGCGATTGTGAATTGTGCTACTATAAATGTTGATGTGACTGCATCACTATAATATGTGATTTTAATTCCTTTGTATATATATCAAGGAGTGGAATAACTGGGTCAAATGGTCGTCCATTCTTAGTTTTCTGAGAAATCTTCATAATTATTTCCAGTGTGTCTGCACCAGTTTGCAGTCCCACCAACAATATATGAGCATACCCATATCCTTTTCCCATATCCTCACCAACATTTTTGCTTGTATTCTTAATAGTTGCCACTCTGAATGGAATAAGATGAAATCTCAGTGTAGCTTTAATTTGCATTTCTCTAACTGATAATAATGTTGAACATTTTTAATATATTTGTTGACCATTCATATTGTTTCTTCTGAGAGGGTTCATTCAATTCCTTAGCCCATTTATTGATATTTTTTTTTTTTTTTTGGTGTTAAGCTTTTTGAGTTCTTTGTATATCCTGGAAATTATATCTGAGATATAATTTCATCTGAGGAATTAGCATCAAAGATTTTCCCCCTTCTGTAGGCTCTCCATTCATGCTCTTGATTGTTTCTTTCTCTGTGAAGAAGTTTTTATGTTTGATGTCATCTCATCTATTGATTTTGATTTTATTTCATGTACTTTAGGAGTTTTGTTCAGGAAGTAAGTTCATAAGCCAATATGCTGAAGTGTTGGACCTACATTTTCTTCTATTATGTGTTGTATTCCTGGTATAATTTCTAGGTCTTTGATCTACTTAGAGTTGTTTTTTGTGCAGGGTAAGAGATAGGGGTTAAATTTCATTCTGCTACATATTGATTTCCAATTTTCCTGGAACCATTTGTTGAACAGGCCTTTGTCTACCATGAGATAACAGTATCTATGTGGCTTTTCTGTTACTTATATTCTAGTCCATTGATTTCCGTGCCTGGTTTGATGCCAGTAACATACTATCTTTTTTACTATAAGTCTATAGTGTAATTTGAGGTCTGACACTGTGATGACTCTTGCTTCACATTTCTCACCAAGGATTGATTTGGCTATTCTGGGCCTCTTATTTTTCCAAATAAATTTCATGACTTTTTAAAAATTTATATGAATTTATTGGAACTCTAATGGGAATTCCATTGAATCTGTATAATGGTTTCTGTAGTATCATCATTTTGACAATATTGATTCCGCCTATCCAAGAACATGGGAGGTCTTTCCTTCAATTTATTTCTTTAGTTTTCATTGTAGAGATCCTTCACCTCTTTTATTAGAATGATTCCTAATTTGTTTTTCTGTGAGACTATTTTGAATGAGGTAGTTTTTCTTATTCCTCTTTTAGCTGATTCATTGTAGTTGAATAAGAATGCAATTGTATATTGTTGTGCCTTGTTTTGTGATTTAATCTATCAGCCTATGTCTTTTGACTGATAAATTTGGACCATTTACATTCAGTGTTATTATTGAAAGATGCTTTTTATTTCCTGTAACTTCAATCTATTTCTAGTTTTCAAATTGAATTAGATTCTCATTAGATTGAGTATTCTCCTAGTGTAGTTTCTTCCTCTACTGGTTTTCATTTTATTGTCCATTTCTTCTTTATGAACTATTTATTAAGTATGTTTAATACTGCCAGGTTTCTAGTTGGGAATTCTTTTAAATTTTACTTACCATGGAAGGTTTTTATTTCATCTATAAATCTGTATCTCATGAGATAGACATTTACCCTTGGTACACGTATGACTGCACATACAGTGTGACACTACATAGTTTACAATCAGAGAAATGAAAAGTTGTGATACAATTCTGTACAATGAATCAAAACATCCTGCTGTCATATGTACCTAATTAAAATAAATAAATTTTTTAAAAGCTGAAGCTTAATTTTGCTGGATATAGTATTCTTGGTTGGCATGCATTTTCTTTTCTTTTTTTTTAAGAGAGAGAGAGAATTTTTTTTAATATGTATTTTTTTTTTTTTAGTTTTTGGTGGACACAACATCTTTATTTTAATTTTTTTATGTGGTGCTGAGGATCGAACCCAGCGCCCCGTGCATGCCAGGTGAGCACGCTACTGCTTGAGCCACATCCCCAGCCTAGCATGCATTTTCTATTAGAGCTTGGTATATATTCTTCCAAGACCACCTAGCTTTTTGGGTCTGGGTTGAAAATTGTCTGAGATCTGGATTTGTTTACCTCTAAATGTGACCAGTAATTTTTCTCTTACTGCTTCTAAAATTTTATCCTTTTTCTGTATGTTAGGCATTTTCATAATAATATTTCTTAGAGTGGGTCTGTATTAATTTTGTATTTTTGAAGTCTTGTATGCCTCCTATATTTGATTTTCCATTTAATTCTTAAAGTTTGGGATATTTTCTGATATTTTGTTAAAATATTGTACATATATTTAGGTTTTTATTTCTGAGGCTTCATCTATCCTGATGAATCTTAAGTTTAGCCTTTTATGTTATCCCATATTTCTTGCATGATCTATAAAATGAAAAAAATATATATATATATAAGGTAATTTTGCTAATGACACATACTCAGAAACTGTATTTTAACAATTGGAAACAGAAATATTATCAATAGGAGACAAAATGTTTGGATCATTCATTATGTGCGTATGTATTCATGTGTGCATATGTGTTTGGCAATCCTTCATATTTAAAAAAAATTTCCATATACATTCTGAGATCTTAAAAGAAGACTCTATATACCATATTGGAGACATCATAACTGCTTCATGTGGAAAAATCCCCATATGTCATGTCTAGTTGCCCACTTTATCTGTTTCTTCAGAAATTAGAAAAATAATTAGCATTAACATTGATGAAGGTAAATCAAAGCAGATTGTAAATTTTTTCTCTGATTCATGTTCCTTCACTTTGCCTACAGACATTTGACTTAAGTCATCTGAAGTAAAACTAGTCTTACTTTTCTCAAATACCAAAACTCAAATAAAGGACTTTTAATAACAGATAGAACAATAACGACATCAGTGCCACTATGACCAATACTAGTTTGCTTTATTCCTGTGTGGAAACTGTACACACTGACATTTGAGATATTTATCTAAAGACAAATATTTTTCTGATGATTGAAAATAAACTCATCTAAAGGAAAAGTCTCTCAGAAAATGTCAAGGAGATTTGACTTTTAGTTATATTCATTTTCTATTCATTGGTCCTGCTATATGATAATGATTGGATTTAGAGACTAGTTAGAATTAATCTTTTTGTGTCCAATAATTCAGAATTCGGAGATCCAGTAATATCTTGTGAAGTTTAGTGGCTTTAAAATTTTGTTGATTAGCTGATTATCAATATTTAACATTAAATAATACTACATCTTGTGTTGATCAAAACATCTAAGTGAAAATTTATGTAAAACTTGTAAACGATGCTTGTATATAAAAGACTCTTAATAATCAATACCAAGAGCAGTAACATTGCCATTCCCATTACTAATTATTCCATATCTGACACTTTCACTCATTTCCTAGGCAGCCAAGATAAAATTCAAACATAAGTGATTACATCTAATTAATTTGTATTACCCTATAATACCAGCACTAACAGATTACAACATGGTACATCAACAATTAATTTTAAAAATCAAACAATGACTTTGACTTTCAAATTAAGGTTGAATTTTTCTCTCTTAAAGTGGAAGCTAAAAAAGAAAAAAGAAAGAAAAAATGGAATCTCAAGAAAATAGAAAGTAGAACAGAAGAATATAGAAGGAAATTGAGGGAGAGTGAGGCAACAGGGAGAGGGAAGTAGTGATGAATGAGACTGAAAAAAATGATGCTAAGTGAATGCATGAATATGTCCCAATGAATTCTATTGTGTATGATTAAAATGTGCTAATAAAATCAAAATATTCCTTCATTTATATAGAACTAGAAGGACAGAAAGAAATCTTTTAATTATCCATATAAATATTTATGTCATCTTTTCTACATCTAACAGTGAAAATATATATTATTTCCTAAAATACAAAGATAGATATAGATTCTCAACTCCATTATTGATACTTTTGCTGCTCAGTTTACTTCATTAAGAAGTGGCAGATTTTTTCTTAAGGCAATTCATCAAAAACCTTATAATCCTGCATTTCACATCTAATAATACCAAAGGGAATTTGGTGTGATTAGTAGTGATATAATGAATATCATATGAATTAATAATATTTGTCCATTTCTTGAAATTTTAATGGTTCCATCTGTCTCTTAGTGCATTTGTAATAATTAATACTCTTTTCCTTGTGACAGTAATTCATACATTTTAGCCTCTAGTGATGATGTGTGTCTTCAAACATAGAAATAATTTGAAGAAGAGAGGATATATAGATTAAATCCTACCTCTTTGCCTCATGAAAAATAGACCCACACTTGTTTGGTGAATTCTTTCTTATGAAATTCGGCCTCAAGGTTTTCAGAGTGGCAGAGAAAAGGAAACAAATGCAGGGCATCTAATAACAATGTCAGTATTGCCACTGTGATAAACAAAACAAAATCAAATAAGCCTTTCCACACCTTCACTTGGATTTCATTTTCTCAAAATATTTTGTTGACTGTCACACATTTACAGAACTCAATGATTATTTAATTGTCTACCATCTGAATTTTTCTTTTTTACATTTTACTTTACTTGCTTACATTTACCTAAAGCACAGTGTCCACTTAAAACCTAACTCTATGAATATTACTCTGAACTAAAAGTAATATCTTGAAAAGATAATTTTAAACTATACTTTAGTATAAAACATGTTATGGAAGTTAAAAGCATAATTATAAACCTGAAGCTCAAATTTGTATCAAATGGTAGTAGCATAGTTAGAAAGAATGTTACAATGTAAATATAATATTAGAAACCAATATAAATTAGAAACAGTGTTTTTAGAAATCAAAAGAAGTTCTAACTTCATGACTGAACTGTACAGGCACTTGGCAGACAGTTGCAGACATCAAGGCAGAAAGTTGCTGACCTGACATAGAAAACACAGACCCTATTGACTGTGAAGAAGGTAAGATGTCTAGCATATTACCTTTTAGTACCAAGGGATTCATACTAACAGAGCTGGCACTTTAAGAACCACTTGTAATTGAGACACACCCAATAGTGATGCTACCAATAAAATCTAACCTTTTACCATGCACACAAAAATGTCTAATAAATATTAGCTTAAAATGTCAAATTTTATAATTAGATATGGGGCCAATATTTTTGGCCATATATAGGCAGGGAATCCCACACATATTTGACTAGCAATCATGTGAAAAACACATGAGTAGATAATATTTTTTCTAAAGAGTATTATGAACATCTTGTCTTAAAATTACAAGGTGAAAATATATTACTTGTAAACTATCTTTATTTTTGATGAGAAGTGAGCTTAGGGTGTTTAACCACTGAGCCACATTCCGGCCCTCAATATTTTCTATTTTACTTAGAGACAGGTGCTTGCTGAGGCTGGATTTGGACTCATGATCCTCCTGCCTCAGACTCTGGAGCACATAGGATTATAGGCATGTGCTACTGTACCAGACTGTAATTTACCTAATTCTAAAATTTACACAGTTCTTAAATGCAAACATATTCACAAACTCAACTAAATAAGTACAAACAGAAATTAGTAAAGAATACTTACAAAAAAACTATAACTGATGAATTGATAAATCAGTGAATTTTATTGGTAGTTCCTGATAGGAATTCAATTAAAAGTATATATATATAAACACATTTCAAATGTTTCAGAAACCAGATGTTAATTAGCAATACCAATTAGTAAATACCAAATACAACACTTTAAAAGACTACATGTTGCATCAACATTAATCTTACACTAGCGCATTTTTTAATTTATCCATGAACATATTATATATTTATTGACAGGCTGTGGCTGTCAAGCCAAGGTCATCAAATCTTCTCACTTATATGGAAACTCTCAGTTCCTATCCTAGTTGTATCTAAGTTTGTGTCTTTTTAAAAGCAACCTATCATTTAAATTTCACTTTTGAATGTAAATTGCCACAGAGAATAAGGTTATTATTAATTTTTACATGTTCTTTAGTTCTCTGTAATTATAAAAAGTCCTCATTTTCTTTTCCATGTAATAAAGTATAATAAACTTTAGAATAACTATCAAATTTGTTGATTCTGCACTGTTACAAATCTGAACCAACTTATAAAAAGGAATATAATTTTTTAATTATATGAGTCAAATATTTGTATGTCATACAAAGTTCAAATGGCAAGTAGAAAAGCATGAGCACTACAACTTAAATTACTTGTCATAAATTTTCCTGCAAGGTGATGTGATTTTGTTCTTCTTTATGGCTACATAAAATTCCATTGTGTATATATATCATATTTTCTTCATCCATTCATCCATAACTTGGCAGAAAGTGGACGGAACCACAGAACAACATGTAATGTCAAATAAGCCAAAGGTCAAGGGTTATAATTTTTCTCTCATTTGTGGAAAATATAGAGGAAAAAATGGCAAAAGGAGGATTTTTATGAAAAAAGATAGGAGACCAGTAGAAGATAGGGATGTGGGGGTGGGGAGAAGGTGGGAGGAAGGAAGAAGGGAGGTAATGGGCAGTGAAACTGAGCTAATTATGTTCATATATGAATATATCACAATGAATACCACTGTTTTTATAATAATAATGCACCAATAAAAATTTAACTCCACATAAAAGAATTCTAGTACCTAGTTAGGTTTCAGCACATCAGTGGTTAGTCAATGAGAGGTAGGCATTGTTTTAAGTAAACAGATGAAGAAACCATAAGGAAATATATGCTATTCTGCAGCTCTTATATCAAACTGAGCTGCATGTATGAAGCTGGGTTACATCTACTTTTGCATGGCAACTTGTGGAAGAAAGAAATGGTCAAGTTCTAGGAAAAATAAGGGTCAGGAATCTGAAGTTACACCTGCAATTTGTACCCTTGGTTAGGATTTTTTTTTTTAATTGATAACACTTATATTTTACCATATGGGTTTAGTGTCCTGATTTGATCCACCAATAAAACTCTATATAGAGATCAGATATCCCTATTTTAAAAACATTTCTTTTACAAAATTGTTTTTTTTAATAAATACTAGAAAATACACATACACAAAATGTAAGTGGCAGCTAATAGAACTATGATATGCTTCTTACCAAGTATAATAAGGTCAGTGAGCCTACATTTGAATATTAATAGACAATAATTACTAACGTTCTCTTGAAAATTTGAGTTATTTTGTTGATTGATATTAATTGTCCCCTGAAATTGTATTCTACTAATCTTTTTTTGGTTGTAATTCTCTGTCCTTCCATTTAGCAAAATTAGACACCACACTCCTCACCCCAGGACCTGCCATGGCCTAACAGGTGATTAAAAATTACATAATAAACCTGTTCTCTCACTAGCTTTGCGATGGCCATTTAACTGTTAGAATCTGCACATAAACAACAGTGGGCTCAATCTAATCAGAGATTTTGATAAGCTCTGTATGTTTTTTTCACTTCTCCTTGTACTTCCCACAAGAGGAAAAACTGTACTAAATAGGGATTGCTCCTTGAGGCTATC
Source organism: Marmota monax (assembly GCF_021218885.2). Taxonomy (NCBI): domain Eukaryota; kingdom Metazoa; phylum Chordata; class Mammalia; order Rodentia; family Sciuridae; genus Marmota; species Marmota monax. The sequence continues at coordinate 25,628,717 of NW_026692781.1, forward strand.
CAGAATAAAAAAGATTTTATAGGCCAATTCTAAGAAGAAACCACATTTTGTTCACTGTTTTTCAAAGAGCTTGTTTTTACATTTTGGCTCTTAGGAATAATGTTACTATGAACGTTGGTATAGAGTTTTTGTATACATGCATGTTTTCATTCTGTTGAATATCTACCCAGTAGGGAAACTTCTGGGTCACATGGTAACTCAATGCTTAATTGTTTATAAACTGCCAGGTGGTACCAAGGTGGCTGAAACATTTCCTATTCCCAGCAGCAGCATATATTGGTACAGATTCCTCCAAATCTTCACTAACACTTATTAAGATTAGATATTTTGTTCTTGTTCTTGCCATCCTAGTAGATGTGAAGTAGTATCTTTTTGTGACTTTTGCTTTATACTTTCCTGAGGGAACATCTTTTATGTATTTTTGACTCTTTACTATCTTGCATGAGAAAAAGTCTATAAATCCTTTGCTCAATTTTTAATCAGGTTGTCTTTTAATTATTGAGTTGTGAGAGTTTTATATATTCTGAATACAAGGTCCTAATCTCACATATGGTTTTCAAATTATTTTCAACCATTCTTATGTTTTTTGTTTAATTTTAAATCATGACTGACCTTTGAAGAAATAGTTTGTTTTTAATTTTTATGAAGTTTAATTTATGTATTTTATTTTATTTTTCATGCTTCTGATTAGTACCTAGAAATTCTTTTCCAATTCCAAGTTCATGATTCCCTCAATGTTTTTTTTTTAAGAGTTTTGGATTTTTTGGAGCTTTGATCCATTTTTAATTATTATTATTTTGTTTATGGTGTGAGAAAGGGATCTAATTTCATTTTGTTGCATGTGGCTATTTGTGGGGAGCCATTCTCACATGTGACTGGGCAACTCCCGGTTTGGGTCTGAGGCGCTCTGGCTAAACTGTGTGGGAGCTTTCCCGACCCTCTCCTGGTGGAGAGCCTGTCCGTGTGGGGGTGTGACTTGACCACTGACCCTGGGGCCAATAAGTGACCCTGACCTTGGAGTGCTGCCCCCCTCAACCTTCATTGGATGGAATTCTCCCCTGAATTTCTTGTTCCCCAATAAAAGGCTACTCCCTGGCGTGCTCTCTCTCTCTCTCCTACTAGCCCTGAGTAATCCCTGCTGCCGTACCGGGTGCTATTCAAGTGTCTCAGCATCATTTCTTAAGACTGTCAATTCCATTTTGGATATTCCTGTTACCCTTAATTAAAGTCAGTTGAATATAGATGGTTGGCTTTATTTTTGTACTTGGAATTTCATTCCGTGTATCGTTATTTCATCCACACTGCCATGATTACTGTTGTTTTGTAGTAAGATAAATATTGTAAAGTATGGATCCTCTTACTTTGTTCTGAATTCCAGTGATATAAAAGCATTACTCATAAATATCTATTTTCTTTCCTCTTTCTGTGGTATTAATGTTGTGCATATTACATGTTAAAGTCCACCAATACTTACTTTTTTATCTATAGATATATACTGAGTTCAATGCAACATTATTCTCATTTGCTTCGTGAATATGCACAATTATTGAATGTTCATTAAATAGGAAAAAATAAAGTTAAAACAATGATAACAAAATTGAGCCTCTGATCCATGAGTAGAGACTGGAGGTATTAGGGCACTCCCTCCTCTCCATTTTGTGGCACTTTGCCTCAGCAATGGAGAGCTGAGTACAGAACCTCAGGTTCTTAAAACATGCCCTTTTCAGAAACAAAGCATTCTTCTAGGGTACTGGGGTAGGAAGGTTCTTGGCTCTTCCACTAGTTCAAAGTGGAGTTTCTGCCTCCTTGAGCTGGGAGGAGCAAGGGAGCAAGTAGTCTTGGTCCAAATGCCATTGACTCTCTGCTTTAATACTAATTTTCATAGATTTCTTAAATAATTGTTGTAGATCCCTCTTAAGCCAATTTACAGAAGTTTGGGGTGTTATAGTAATGGTTTTAATGAGTCTCTGGGAAACCAGTTTGCAGAGCTACTCACAACCCCATATTGGAAGTAAAGAGTTGAGCTGTTTCAAAGTGAAGTCTAACTGGTTCTTCTAGAATTCCAAGATCCCACGTAGCATGATTATTCTCTTTTCATTTCTTTGTTCCTTGCATTGTTTGGATATTTAATGTATTATATTAGGTTTATTAACCTAAGGTTTCCTTCCAATTATTAATATCTTTATTGTAGAGAACTGTATAATACCAACTTACCATTAAATAACAAGATGCTTTTAACTATCTCATACAGGTTTTAGAAGAACATACAAACTATAAAGTCAGGTTCAAAAAATTATTGAAACAAATGTGATAACTTTTTTTCTATCATAGTTATCATGTTGAAATTCACATGATATATTAGCTACACATAGTTAATATGTATGTAAATGATGTCTGATAATGTATCATGACACTCAAAACATGAGATTTCTTAGATGAGTTTCTTGCACATAATACATCCTGATTCAATGAGTATAGACAATCTACTTCTGATTGTTCAATACATGAAGATTTTGTTATTGATGACATAAAATTGAACCTCAAATCTGTTTATACATATAGTACTGCTAACTCATAGCCAGATTTGTAGAATGACTCTGATTTATTGCAAAATGTCAGATGAATAAAAGAAAATTAAAATATCTCCAGAGTCAATTTATATACCACTTTAGAAACACATTAGTTTTATTTTACATCTTTCCAAAAGACAGATGGTTATTAGCTAAGTTTTAAAATGAAACTTGTATACTATCCAAGTAACAAGCAAAATGCCCAAAACTACATTGGCATAATTTAACAAATACAATTACTGGGCAAGGCAGTCTGTGAAATTAATGGTTCCTGCATGTAGAGTTTCTAAACATACACTACAGTGTTTGGTAGAGGTGTTTTAGTCTTAAATACACAATACTATCTCCAAGTTACTAATATAATCTCTGATGTCAAAGGAGGATGTTGTCATTTTAAGAATTAAGAAAGTCACTACTTCATTTTATTCAGGTAGGGTTTTAGTCGGAGACAATGAAGCTTAATGTAATAGACACCTTGGTTGTCTACTTCAAAATAAAAACTTTATTTAATTATTAAACGTTAAATTATATGATGGCTACCCTGGTATTGACTTTGTACAATTTTTCAACCAAAAATTTTTCAAAACAAAAACATGTATATTCAAAAATATTAATCATGTATTTTTAATAACTACTTTTGCACATTAGTTCAACTTTATTATTATGGAAAAATAACAGAATGTAATAATAGGAAGATAATAATAGTTGATACTTACAAAGTTATATCTCTCAACTAACTTTTAAGTACTTTACAAACACAATTTATTTAATGCCTACAACATATTTTTCATGCAACCTGTTATGAAAAGTGTTCTGGTTGAAAAAGATAATATCTGTATTTCAATTTTAGTAGATTACCTTAATATTGTGGAACTCAGCATCGAAGTGAGAATCCTGTTTGTCATAACTAATGAGTGCCTCCTGGAAGCTGATGGCAGACTATTACCATTATTCAAATTTATATGATCAGCCTATCCTATCTAGACTCATTTGCAATGATAGATAGATTAATAAGACTTCCTATATTTGTGTTCTTCTTCATACTTTTTAAAGCAAAATAGCAATGCCTTGTACTATATTCGGAAATTTTGAAAGATTGACCCTATTATTCTTTTAGCTCATTCCAAAATGACAACCTCATTCTTAGCTCCCACCAGACACTGTCAGCATCTTCAGAGTGAAAAACAGAATGTAACTTCAAAGTCAAATTAAACTTAGTGGAGGAAAAAATTACTGAATATTAAAAAACAGCTTAAAGCAACAGTGAAAAAGAGCTAAAACAATAAAATCAGAATTTTAAAATTATGTTAATAAACTATTAAATAATTTTTAAAACAATAATTATTAGTTATATAAGCACTATGAATTAAAATTAACATTAACATTTTATTTATTCAAAAGTGTCATTGAGCTATCTTTGGACTGTCATATAGGTGAAATGAGATAACATGCTTTACTTATTGTCTCACATGCAATGAGGTTATATCTTTTGATTACTATACATGTATTCTACAATAGCCATTACTAGAGGAGGAAATAGAGAAAAACAATATGAAAATAGTCCCCTATACTGACCCCAGTGTATATTTCTGTCTTTTGAAAACAAATGTGTAAGTAGAATTACAGTATAATACCAAAGCAGAAAAAAATAGGGGAATAAAATAATCAAAGAGAATGACTCAGAAAACTCTTTAAAGGATGGAATCAAATGATGTATATTGAATTCTCAATGGTTTGGGATTTTTGCCAAAGGAAAACAGGCCTGCTCCAGGGGTTACATTATCACCTAAGAAACATCCAGTGTTTAAGGCATTGATAATAATAAATATTTTTCCTGACTACAGGACTTCAGGCACCTGAGTACAAAAAAAAAAAAAATAGTACATTACTCATGCAGCACCGGTGGAATGCACTAATATAATTAAAAGTGATATTAGTTTATGGCAAACAATATCTGTTATGCAGGAGATGAAGAATGATTATTATTTGTGCTTATAACTTGACAAAAGGATAGGTAGGTTTAAGTGTTGTAAAAATATTCAAAATGCAATCTGTTTGGAAGGGGACTATTGTGGAACAATAATTATTGTACAGGCCTGGGAGTCACTTACATCAATTTTGCCTTTATTTCATTGGTCATAGATGCATGACATCATTCCAACTAGCTACAAAGAATGAACTTAGCCACAAATCCCAAGTCACATGTTGAAAAAAAAATGAGATGTCCAAAATTAGCAAAAATAAAAAAAGTTATTAAGAATATAACATGTATTAATTCACTAGTAATCTTAAAAACAAATTAAAACTGAAAATGTATTGAAGAGTTACTCTCATTTACTATTAGTAGATACGTGTGAAATTCATTTTGAGATTTTTTTCTACATCTTGATCTGAGTATTACAATATTTTAACACAGTAATTTAATCACAACAACTTTAGTCACAAATAGTAATGTAGATAAATATTTGTGAATTAATACACCATTATAATATCATGTGAAGCATGGAGTGTCTCTCTCGTTGGACAAAAATGAACTCTAAGTGTATCAAAGATCTAGGAATCAAAGACCAGAAGCCCTGTGCATACTAGAGGAAAATGTAGGCCAAATACTTCAACACACTGTCTCAGGAGCTGACTTCATTATCAAGACTCCTAAAATGCAAGAAGTAAAATCAAAAATCAATAAATGGGATATCATCAAACTAAAATGCATCTTCCTAGCAAAGGAAACAATCAACAGCATGGCTTATTGACAAGGGAGTTTTGTTTAAGTTAAAGGTAATATACATATATATATATTTTGGTGCTAGATATTGAACCCAGGTCCTCATGCATGCTAAGAAAGCATTCTACCACTGAGCTACAACCCTAGCCCAAGCATAATGTCTTTATCAGGGAAAAATCATAAGGGTTGTTCTTTCCACTCACTGTGTGCTCCTCAGCAGTGAAATAGCAGGTAGTATGCATAGTGAACTCTATATGGGCCTAAGGGTGAGGAGTGTGAGTGCTAGGAAGAATCTAAGCTCATGCTACCTTCTGTGTTCTAATACAAATGAAGTGTCTATTTGAACTCATTGTTTTTTTTTACCAACCAAATTTAGAGTGTGTGGCACTTCAGCTTACAAGCTACGCTTCTGTGTAGGAATTGTTTGACAGCTTGACTTAAATGAAAAAAGAAGAAAAAGACGGGATGTATACAATAACTATTCTTTAAGAAAGGCTTTTAGAAACAACCATGAGATACTTGGCAAAAATTAGTCAAGCAGCCACATAAAACTCTTAATTGTGGCTGAGAACTATGGTCTTTATCAGCTACGTGATAAGTAAATTGTCAGCATTTCTGTTACTGTGGAAAGTAAGCTGATGTTATAAGAAAGATAACCATTTTCCTACTATAGTAATTATGGTCAAAGGGGAAATAGGAGACAATGGGTGATAAAAGAGTGAAGAGTGAAATAAAAACTCTTTTGTATACATTTAATATATGTATTCACACACAAACAAATATCAAGATAATTGAATAATGTGAATCAGTCCATTGGCCAAAATGGACAATCAATGAAGGATACTGAGTCAAATTCTTAAAATGAAATATTTTAACCTTCAGCCAGATTTCAGAAGAAGTTTTAAAATGCTGACAAATAGTTTTATGGAAAGTAATAAAAGAAGCTGAACTTTCAGTCAGTGCATCTTAAGGGAAATATTTAGTTGACAGAACAAAGGGTGTTGTCAGAATATATATGAATGGGATATAAGAAAGCAAATGTGTTAAGAATATGAAGTCATGAAGGCACTGACAAAAGTTTTGATTCAATTGATTGACATCAGATACTAGCAAAAAGTAAAAGAAGATGTCCATATGGCAAGTATAAGCAAGGATTTCACAGACTGACTTTTTTGCCTCTGAGGTTATTGTAATTGTAAATCTACAGTCAAAGAGAGAGAAAGAACTGGTGAGGTGTAAGAACCATTTTGTAGCTTACTGAAAGATATATTTAAATACTCTAAGCAATTTCTCAGTCCATTTTGAAGAGGAAGTAAAATAAGTACTAAAACTGTCAAGTATTAGATTTAGACCTCTGTGGTAGTGATTTTGTTTTATTTTCTGTAATTAAACCTGTTTACTCATTTTCTGGAATTTTGCACCAGGTATAAAGGCAGTTTAGGAAAATTTAATTGAATTGAATAAATTTAGGAGGCTGTGATCATGTTATTAATTGTCATTCATTTATTTTATTTGCATATCATGATGGTCTTTCCTATTTTCCAATTAGTTTCCCCTGGTTTTAGATATCAAGTGATTCCAACAAAAAATTTCAATGTATTTTATTATGGGTTTGGTAAAAGTGCCTGATCTAGCAGATAATTACACATTCTAAGACACTTTTATAGGCTTTTATTTCATAGCCCATGAAGCTCAATATTTTGTGGGTTTTATAGTCCATGAAATAAAGAGCTGGTATAGCAATAAGTTAAACCATTTAGGTTTCAAAAATGAATGTTAATTCTGAGACACATTATGCTATAGGCCAATTGGCTAATGAGTTTAAAAGTAATTTTATTTTTTATATATTTAGATCAGTCTCTTTATCACATAAACAAATTTTTACTCAAGAAAAAGTTTGAGACCAAATAAGTCAGATAAAATGAGGAATGGATTTCTACCTGTGATTTCAGTCATAAAGATAGGCACATCTCTGTACCCTCCAGAGTTCATTTTAGAGCTCTATAACCTGTGGTGAGGTTTGAAGAAAATCTTAAAACTACTATCAAATACAGAGAAGTGCAGGACAAATCAAAAGTAAAGGTAATAAAAGATCATAAATTTAAGTCTATAAAATCATGAAGTATCCATTCTTCTAGTGGATCTTATTTTGAATGGAAGTCAAATATCTCTTACATCCTGAGTGAAAGCAATAAGTTTTTGTACAACATTCACCTTTATTTGAACACTGACATAGGCAATGTAATTCTATCCATAGGTTAAGGGTGGGTTTCTCAATGAGAATTCCACAGAACACTAATTTTGTTGATAATTAAAAGTAAAGATTCTATATAAAAAAGGGGCTGGGGATGTGGCTCAAGAGGTAGCTCGCTCTCCTGGCATGCGTGTGGCCCGGTTCGATCCTCAGTAGTACATACAAACAAAGATGTTGTGTCCGCCAAAAACTAAAAAATAAATATTAAAATTCTCTCTCTCTCTCTCTCTCTCTCTCTCTCTCTCTCTCTCTCTCTAAAAAAAAAAAAAAAAAAAGAAAAGAAACTACATTAAACCAATGTAAGTGTAAGGAAGGATTTCTAAGAACCTATCTATACAAAAATGTGCCAAAAAGGGTCTCATAGATGGCAGACATTGTACTATTTTCCAAAACTGTTTCAATATGAGCCCATTTGGGGGCTGGGGATGTGGCTCAAGTGGTAGCGCTCTCCTGGCACGCGTGCGGCCCGGGTTCGAGCCTCAGCACCACACACAAACAAAGATGTTGTGTCCGCCGAAAACTAAAAAATAAATACTAAAAAATTCTCTCTCTCTCTCTCTCTCTCTCTCTCTCTCTCTCTCTCTCTCTCTCTCTCTTTTAAAAAATATATGAGCCCATTTTTCAGAGTGTCACCCAAGAATTGCTTTCCATAGCACACAGTTCATTATACAGTGATTTGGTGATTCTATGAATATACCCACTTTTAAAATTTTTAATATAAATTCAGTTTATGTTAACTGCTATATAAAAACACAAAATCTTTTCATAAAGGGTGGCATGTGATGTTTTGACAAATTAAACCATTTAGGTTTCAATAATGAATGTTAATTTTGAGAATGAATTATGCTATTGGCCAATTGCCTAATGAGTTTGAGTGTAATTTTGTGTAATGTTTAATTCAGGTTAAATGTATCTATCTCCTCAAACAATTATCATTTCTTTGGTTTTTCATTTATGTTTTAGTATTGAGGGTTGAATCCAGGGTCACTATAGCACTGAGCCACATCTCAGCCATTTAGATTTTATTTTTGAGACAGGATCTGGTTATGCTTGACTCATACTTGTAATATTCTTGCCTCAGCCTCCCAAAGTAGCTGGGATTACAGGTATGTGCCACTATACCTGGCTGTCATTTATTTTTGGTGAAAACTTTCATAATCCCTTCTTCTAGTTTCTTGAAATACACAGTTTTTTTATTGTTATCTATAATCTTCTTACTGTGCAATGGAACACCAAAACTTCTTTCTCCTAATTATGACTTAGTACCTACTTATCAGCCTTTCCCTAACTTTCCTTCCTCCAACTATTTATGGGCTCTGGTAACCAATATTTCAGTCTCAACTTCAAGATAAACTTCCGTATATTATGTATATAAAAATGCACTCATTTTTTGAATGTTCAGATCTTCAAAATTTGCAGGTAAAGGCTATACTCTGCTATCTTAGTATAATTCTAATTTAAAGGAGCAATGCTGAGGCTGGTGGCTTATTAATGAAGCTTCTTTTATTTACCCTTTCTGACTCTTGCCATCTGTATATCCAATTGTCAATTATTTTTATCAGAGGCTGAGGAGGGTAGGGGAAAGGAGGATTAGCAGGAAATTGGTCAATGGGTACTAAGTTAGGAGTAAGAAATTTCAGTGTGCTGTTGCACAATAGGGTGAATATGTATAGGGATTATGCACTGTGAGATTCAAAAGGATAGAAGAAAGGATTTTAAATGTTTCCACCATAAACAAAAACAAATATTTGAAAAGATGGACATGTTTCACTTGACTTAAATATTATGCAATTTATATATGTAATGAAACTTGACATGGTAACCTATAAATATATTCAACTACAATGATTTTAATGTCAGCTAAAATGATTGAAATAGCTGATAAACAAATGTCATATATATATGTATATATACATATATATATGCAGATATGCATACACACACAAGTGTAATAAGTGTTCAAAAATAAATAATAAGAACTTATAGTCCAATATCAGTTTTCTGAGACTTACTATATGCTTTTACCAAAGCTCTGGTGCTTATAATGTCATCTATCAATTCACTCCAAGACCAGCAACAGAGTCTAGCTGAGACCAGCAGTCCTAAGAAGTAAGAGATGTGATTGTTCTGGCATACATGAGAGAGAGCAAGATCACAGGGGTCACAGAGCAAGAAAGTGCTCCCACTTACATTCAAATTCAACTTAAGAGTTCTCTCTCTCATTCTCTTTCCAGTTTGCAGATGGTTTTATTAACTGATAGGTTTAGCCAGGCTCTGAAACTACAATCAATGACTTAGGTTTTACAAATCATTCATTGTTTTACAGTTGTGACTATGTGCATATAACCTTTAGGGGTCCAGGTTATTCTTCTATATAATCGTGATCATAGTTATATCTGATTATATTTCATTATATGTCTGTTTCATAAGATAGTAGAATTTTTAAGTGGCAATGTATCTTTTTTTCAATTAAAATTTATTCAAAAGCCCAATTAATAAGAGATAAAAAGCAACTTGTTCTGGATAAAAAGGGATGGCAGGCTGGCCACAATGAAATGGAGATTAAGTCCTGAAGCTGGCTCAAAATCAGGTTTCCTTCCCTGCTGCCCCATCCCACCTACTACAGGCTATCTTAATAACACCTTTGCATATGAATATGATTAAAATAATGCTCTTTGAAATACTTTGCCAATTCAATATTTCCATATGTCTAAAATTATTTCATTTAATGAAATATTAAATACATTACTGACATTGTGTAGCTAAATTAGTGAGGCAAGTCTGTTCTCCAAATATTTTCTGGGCTGCAGCACCTTCCAAATATTATTTTGATAATATCTAATGCCTGTGGCAGAGGGCAAGGGCATTCAGTTTTTAAATTACATTCTTAAAATACACAGATTTAATCATGCATAAAAATCATTTTCAAAATTCTAAACTGCCCTAAATACAACTCCTTATTCATATTTGCATATTTAGTGAATTTTTGAAATGAGATTAAGTGTGTTAACTGTTTTGAGTCCCAAAAGACAGAGTTTTATTCAGGCATGATCTAAGTTTAATTTTCTTTGTATTATGTAGTACAGATATAAAAAATGGTCCTAAAAGGAATTTGTATTTTGTAGTCAACATAGATTTAATCTAACCTTAAATGTTTATGTTTACCATTTACCACAAACCAAATAAATTTCACTAAAAATGCAATTCTTAGTCAAAAAATTAAATCAGCGAGTATCAAATCTTATGTGTCCATTTGGGGAGAATGAGTGAGGTTTGCAATTAATTACATCAAAATCAATTCATAGAAAATAATGTGAAGTTTGCCTGAATTATTAAATTTTTAAGTAAACAAAAATACGTGAAAAATAAGTCCATTTTCAGAAAGAACAAACTATGCATATTACCTAATACATAGATATGGACACATTTAATTTACATATATAACTTACATTATTCTCTAGGAGGCTTCATTTGAATTCTTTTTATCTCTAGTCTGTCAATACTTTCACATAAGTAATACTTGCAGAAACTTATTTAATGCATAAAATGCAGTGTGAATGTAGTAGTTTTAAACTTTTTAATTTTTAATATTTATTTGTTTAAATTTTTGATTGATACAGAAAACACAGAAGTTGTACATATTAGTGGATTGCCATATAATGTATGATACATATGTTGTGATGATTTGTATGTCTCCCCAAAGCTCATGTGTGAGACAATGCAAGAAGGTTTAGAGGAGAAATGACTGGGTAATGAGAGCCTTGACTCAATCAGTGAATCAATCTCATAATGGGATTAATGGGGTGGTAACTGAAGGCAGGTACGGTATGGCTAAAGAAGGTGGGTCACTGGGGACATAGCTTTGGGGTACATATTTTGTATCTAGCAAGGAATCTGTGTCTAACCATCATGTGAGCCACTTCCCTTTACCACACTCTTTTGCCGTGATATTCTGCCTAGTCTCAATGGAGACTGGCCCTCTAGAAACCAAGACCTCTGAAACCTTGAGCCCCCAAATAAACTTTTCCTCCTCTACAATTGTTCTGGTGAGATTTTTTAAGCATAGCAGTGAAAAAAGCTGACTAAAACATGTGTACATTGCATAACATTTAAATAAGTTTCAAAATATTTTTCTCCTCAAACACTTGTCATTTCTCTGTAGTGAAAACTTTCAAAATCCTTTCTTCTAGTTTTTTTTTTTTTGAAAAGTATAGTACCTAATTACTACCTATGGTTACCATACTAAATAGCTGTAATCTTAAAGAAAACCTGGCTTCTCTTCTCAAGAGTCAGATTTTCCTTTTCTGGAATGCTCTCCCTTACATTCTGATATCTGACTTCTGGTGATGAAGAAACCACTGTAAACCATAGATTTATATACATAAAACTGAGGGCCAGGGGGAAGAGAGACAGAGACAGAAATTCAGGTTACATTAAAAAAAATAAGTATCCTTAGATAATTTAGATTAAAAAAATAGAGAAATTAGTACCACTGCCAAACTACGAAAGGTCTACCTACTTTCGTTAGTTATCAAAATTTTTTACACCACAACCACAAAATATTTTTTAAAAAAAACTTTTTCACAAAAAATTTTAAATAACAGATTTCATTCTTATTCATAGCGTCTTTTTTTTTTAGTTTTATTGATTTTATTTTTTTAAATACAGGACAGTGGGATGCATTACAATTCTTATTACACATATAGAGTACAATTTTTCATATGTTTATATATAGAATATGTTCATGCCAATTCATGGCTTTATATATGTCCTTTTTTTGCGTTATAATTCTTATTACATGTATATGCCACAATTTTTCCAATCTCCATTTGTATATAAAGTATGTTGACACCCAATTTGTGTCTTCACACATGTACTTTGGATAATGATGTCCATCACATTCCACCATCCTTGCTAATCCCCTGCCCCTTCCCTTTCCCTTCCACCCCTCTGCCCTATCTAGAATTCATCTATTCGTCCCATGCCCCACTCCCTACCCCACCATGAGTCAGCCTCCTTATATCAGAGAAAACATTCGGCATTTGGTTTTTTGGGGATTGGCTAACTTCACTTAGCATTGTCTTCTTCAAAGCCATCCATTTACCTACAAATGTCATGAATTTATTCTCTTTTAATGTGGAATAAAATTCCATTGTGTATATATGCCATATATTCACTAATGTCTTAAGGGAACACAAAGGTTACTTTTTGTTCTTCCATCTGCTTTCATTTGAATTTGATTATTTAAAACTGTACTCCTTTTGTTTGCTATGGATTTTGACATTAGACTAAAAAGACAGGTAAAAAATGTTTGAACAAATTTGGATCCCACTGAGGATATTTACTTCTTCCTCTCCACTGGACACTCTGAGGAGCCTTGTACTCTTGAATCTGATAGCTGCTATAATAACCTATGGTCTTCTTAGTTGGTTCAAATTTGCTGACAAAGTGAGCAGAGAGGATTATTGCATGAGAATGATTCACCCAAATGTCTGATCAGGATTTATCTGTACTCCTGGGACTGTAAATAGGGAGGAGTGCAAGTTGTAGCATATGATGTAAGCACCTAGTCCTACTGTAGGCTTTCAAAGAGAAATATATAAATAATTACCAGGAGCTTAATATGTTTAAAAAAAAACAACAATACTTTATACTATAGATAATGATATATGGAGAACATGAATAACATCGCATATAGTGTTATGGGCCAGGCTATATGGGCAATGACCATAAAGATGCCATTTTACCCTGAGACTCCATGTCAGATAAGAAATGCTTCTCCCATGGGAACACTCTGCTTCTGTACCTATCAATAGTTGCTTAGCATAGCATGTTTGGCAATACAAAATGGCAATTCTTATACAATGTAAAATTGTTCTTTCTTTGGTTCCCAGTTTTCTTGGACAATGTACCCTGTCAGAGACTGATTTTCTAGATGTTAGTAACCATTCTCTAACTTGTACTCAATTAGGGATATTTTGACCCACTTCCCTTCTGCTTACTTGCTGCTATGACAACCTGGAAAGTCCTGTGGGAAATACCAGTGTACCCATTGTATTGTTTCGCTATCTGCTCAGTTCAGCTTCTATACCTCTGCTGGCTTGCAGCTTCCTCAACCTAGATGTATTTTTTTGTGGTTTTTGCCTTTAGAGACTCTGCAATGCTCAGGCTGGGGGCTGTTCCTTGGTTCGTTTTCTAAGCAGTCTGCCCTATAACAATAGTATTATAAAACTAATTTTTGTTTGATACGACAAACATGGATATGTTTACAGCTTAAAGCAGTGGTTAGTAAAACTTGTAAAGACCTTTAGTTTTATGGAAACTGTTTTCTAGTCTACTGCCTTTTAAATGACTTGTGTAGACATAGACATTCAATATAGTACAGATTTTATTTTTAAACACAGTCCTATACAGAAGCCATTCTTTAATTTATCTGGTTCTGTGTGTCTCTTATATTTTGGGACTGTTTCTTATAAAGCCAATTTCAAAAATTTATAACCTTTCCTAGAAGAGGAGCAGTATTAATTTAAAAATAGAATAGCCAGAATCCACACTCATATCTAGAGATTTTTCCAGGTATAACCAGGTAACTGTTGGCTCACTGAATTAAAATCTCTGTGGGTGGGTATCAAGAGCCTCTACAGTTTTATAATTTAAGTAGCTTTTTTAATACTGAGATTAAAATTTAGGGAACATTGTTCTAGATATCTATACTGTACAATGCATAAGCAGAAGAAATAATTTCTAAAAGGATATAAACAATTTGTTTTATTTGGTATTACAAGGCATCACAGAAAGTCTGACCCCCCCATAGAAGATTTTCCAATAATCAAATTATTTAAAAATGATTTTTAGAAAGCATGTAAACCCACTTTAAAAAGATGGTTACTCATTTTCAAACACGAGAAAGATTTTTGTTAGGTCTTTTCACATTCTTGATATGTACTTTATTTTCTTTCTTATGCATTATCTAATTTAAATTCATTTAACTTTTATATTATTGATTAGATATCCATTAACAGATGTGGAGGATACCATATTATGTTTTTTAGTTTATATTTCCCTAATCACTAACAATGCATAATACTTTTTCATGTACTTATTTGCTTTCCATATATCTTCTTCAATAGAATTTGATAAAATACTTTGCTCATATTTTTGTTGGGTTCATCAGGTGTTATTGAATTTTAGGGTTGTTTACATATTCTGGACACAACTCCTTAATTGATTGTAGTGTGTACAATTATTTCCACTTAGACTGTGGCTAATTTTTGAATTATTTTCTTTTGTGAATTGTATGTTTAGTTTGTTTCTGGAGAATTGTTGCATAACCAAGTTTAAAAATAGTTTTTTATTATATTTTATTCTAGGCAGATTGTATTTTGTATCCTTTATTAGATTTACGATTTATTTTCAGTGGCTTATATGATGTAAGCTGAGAATAATTTTTAAAATTTTTTTGCATGTAACAATCATTATAGTCCCATTTGTTGAAAAGACTACCCCTTTTCCACTAAATTTTTTGCACTTTAAAAAAATTCCTCTATATATGTATATAGGTCTATTTCTGAATACCCTGTAAGATTCTATATTTCCATCTTGAAACAATCAACACATTGTCTTGTCTTATGTAACTTTACAGTGTATATTTCAATATTTGACTACTGTAGTTCCTTTGACAACTCATATGAATTTTAGGATCACATTTTAAATTTCCATAAATAAAGCCTGCTGAGATTTTGATTGGGAATGCAGTGAATTCATAGATCAGTCTAGGGAAAACTGTCATCTTTTGAATCATGAATATAGTGGATCTCTCAATTTTTTTAGGTTTCTCTTATTTTTTTTTCTCTAATAATGTTTTCCAGTTTTCCCTGCAGAGGTCTTTTACATTTTTTTATATTTATTTATATTTTTTATTATTTTGTGCTGTTGTGAACAGTAATCTGTAAATTTAAGTTTTCAATACTGTGTTCTGGTAATAGAAATAATTTCATTTTTTTTACAAGTTCCTCTTTTTCATGACCAGCAATCCTTCTAAAGTGGAGAGATGTGAGATGGTTGCAGCTCCAGGTTCAAATGTCACAGACCCTGTTGTCCTAGTAGGCTTAACAATTTTTCTTAAACAGATGCATTTAGACTGTCCACTTTTACTCAGCTTATGTTAATATATTTGTTAGTATTTTTGTTGCTTTGCACAAGATGCAAACTCACTGAGGTTTGATGAGTCCTCTACCCACAAATCTTCAATTATAGAATGATTCTATTTTATGAATGTTTTATTTTATAGGTGTCTGGGCAAGAGCCATTTTATTTTTCCTCTTTCTTTATAGATTTAGATTGCTTACAATGAATGTGTACTCAATTGTCATTTGACATTTCTATTCACTACCGGATACCTTGAGAGTTAATAATATTGTTTCTTGAGATAATATTACTAAGAAGTAGCCTGATACTGGACTGGACTGGAAGATTGGAATAATGAAGATCAACTTTATATTCACCAGCATACAGTCAAAGTCCTCAGTTAAGAGTTGGCTCATAAGTATCATCCACACTAGCTTAATATTTAAGGAAAGTTTAATTTACAAATAGTTTTGCTCAGTTTGATACTTTTTTAAAAGGAAGTTCTACATTATTGATATTTTTTTACTACGAGGATATTTATTATTCAGAAAGTTTTTATCTGTATTAAAATTTTGCAAGGCTTCCAAGTGGAAGACATTAGGATAATAATAATCCACTGATAATTTCCAATGTTAATATGATATAATGAGCACTTTAACCTATATAATAGTCCCAGGAAATAAATGCTGCTCTGACTTGAATACTTTTGTCCCTCCAAAAAACTTAGACTCCATCTTGGTGGTATGAAAAAGTGGAAGCTTTGGGGAAGTGACTGAGTTACAATGGTTCCACCTCATGGGTTCCTTTAATGACCTTATGAAAGAGACACCAGGGAGATGCATTTATGGTCATATGAGAATAGAACATTAAATCCTTTGCTGCTGAGAACACAGCAACAAGATATCATCTTAGGAGCAGAAAGCCCTCACCAGATTTCAAATCTGCTGGCACCTTGATGTTGGACTTCCTGACCTCCATAATTATAAGAAATAAAATCCTGATAATTGTAAACATCTCACCGAAGATACTAGCAATAGTAGCATACCAAAAGAGGCACAATTATTGTACCAACTTAGCAACTGAAGAAATTTTACCTATCAAAGGTTTTATAATTCAAAGATGTAGAGAGTTTTTGAGACAGAAATGTATCCCAGTACATTTAAATGGGATTTAGCAGAAACAAAATTACAGGAAACGAATGGACAGGAAAGAATGGCAAGGGATATGAAATATGACATCAATAAATAAGGACAAATGACTGAACTAGATAATCCTTTCAATAAAACATGAGATGTCAGGCAGGCTACTAGTGACATCACTGTGTCAAGAGGCAAACAGAACAGATAGCTTTGAAAAGAGAAGCAAATATTGGAGCTAGGTTGTTCACATGATGTTGGAAATTCTGAATGCATAATGCATCATAATTTTGATATGGAAATTATTTTAGATTCTAAATTCTAATTACAACAACACTTGGATTGATTATGACTTTATCAGTTGTAATTGATTTAATTTTGTCTTCATTTTTGTACATTATTTATAATAACATCAGTATCCACATATCAGGAATGTTCTCTTTGATATGTGGATGCTAACACACAATAAGGGTGGGGAGGGAGGAAAGAATAGAAATTCAATGCTTTAGACAAAGGGGAATGACAAAAGTGGGGGTGAGATTAGGAAAGAGAGTAGAATGAATCAGACGTAACTTTCTTATTTATACATGATCATGAATACATGACCAGTGAAACTCCACATAATGTACAATCAAAAACATAGGATCCTAATTAGAATCAGTTATACTCCATGTATGTGTAAAGTGTCAAAATCTACTCTACAGTCAAGTGTATCTAAAAAAAAAAAAAATTAAAAAAACAGCATCAGTAAATACAGTTAATAAATGACCTATAGTTTCCAATACAAATACATATTCTCTCTCTCTCTCTCTCTGTCTCTCTCTCTCTCACACACACACACACACACACACACTCAGACACACACTTACACATAAATTACTAATCAGATAAACCCGAGCTATAACCAACTATAACCTCAGAGTTATACTCATATTAACTTAAAATTTTTACTCAAAAGCCTGTGAGAAAGTTAGTACTTGGTATGTTGGAAAATTATTTATGAGACTAAAAATAAAATCAGTGTTTACTTGAAGTTATTGCTGTCCATTATTTCAGACAGATCATTCTTTTGACAAGACGCTCATAGAAGATGATAATTAGAAGGGAATTCTCATATTAATTGCACAATTTATTCAAACACACTTTTTACAGTAATAAATATTAAACAAGCAATTTATATATTTTTTTAAATTTTTTATTGTTGGTTGTTCAAAACATTACATAGTTCTTGATATATCATATTTCACACTTTGATTCAAGTGGGTTATGAACTCCCATTCATGGGAGTGCAATTTATAAATTTTAAAAAAATAATTTCTAATATTCGCACTTATGAAAGAAAATATTTAGTTATGTTTAGGGCAATTTTAATCAATTTTATCCAAATTAATTTGAGCTAAAATTATATTTTAAAGACTTAGCAATATCAGTATGTTTTACCTGTAAAAAACCTCATAGAATAAACAAATTTCTGAGCTAAAAATGTAAGCATGATTTTGTCAACTAAAATTAGAAATTCTGTTACTCAAGTGAGGGAGAAATAAGACATACTATTTTCTCATTAAATGCTTGAACAGATTGTCACCATAGTAACTAACAGACGCATCAATAGAAAATCATTCAAGTATATATTCTTGCAGGTGACTCCCACACTCACAATCTTTCTTTCAGCTACCCCCACAACCTATTATTAGAACCAAAACAAATATTAGTGGAATAAAAGAGAAGTTTGCTTGAAAAGCATTGCTTTCCAAGCAGAATTGATTTATAAAATTGCATATAGTCAAAGAGGTAAATATACATTTATTCAGTCCATATACCATTTCCTGCCTATTTGATTGGAATGCAACAATAGTCTTTCATTAGCTCATTTTTCTTTATCTTAGAAGTAATTATTTCTGATATTTCTAATATACACAGGTTATCTGTAGTGTGTATGTGTTATAAGAAGCAAATCTACTCTGGGATTGTACTTCAGTGGTAGAAGGTGTGCTTAGCATTCATGAAGTCCTATTTCAAGCCCCAACAGTTAAAAAAAAGTTTCAGAAGAAAAGAAGAAATAGTGTTGATTGAGGCATCATCTTAACTAATGGAGAAAGAACAACAGTTTACAATACTTCTTAGATAATAATTTATCTCCACTTTTAATGTTAAAAATCATACCTAAGTCAAGAAATCCTCAGTTATTCCATTAAGAATGTGACAAGACTGAGTTGAGGTTGTGGCTCAGCGGTAGAGCACTCACCTAGCATGTGTACCGCCTGGGTTCAATCCTCAGCATCACATATAAATAAATAAAAAAAATAAAGATATTGTGTTCAACAAAACTAAAAAATAAATATTAAAAAAATAATAATGTGACAAGACAACCCATGGAATCAAAGAAAATATTTACAAACCACCACACAGGCTAAGAATCTCATATATGGAATATATAAAGAACTCTTACAACTCAACAATAAAGATAACCCACTTAGAATATGAGCAAATTTTTTCCATATTTATCTCCCCTGAGATGGTACAAAAATGGCCAATAAGCGCATGAAAAGACACTCAACATTTGTGATCATCATGGAAATGCAAACCAATACTTCAATAAGATACTACTTCATATCCACTAGGATGGCGTGTGTGTGTGTGTGTGTGTGTGTGTGTGTGTGTGTTATATGTGTGTATAAACTCAGAAGCATTAAGTAACTTGAAAAATATTTCAGTTGGTGATCAGTGGGACTGAGGGCCAAACTATGCTTATTTCTTTTTTTTATGCTTATTTCTTAAGCTAAAGACTTTCCACCACAGTATACTGTCACTTTGTTATTAAACATTGAGGCTAGATGGAAATTGGAAACATTTCAGGCTGAGAGCTATGGCAGAGACAGTAATATTCCTCTAATAACTACCTCCTCTCTTCATATAGATATATAAATATCACTTCCCTCAATTTTAGACAGGCACAGGGCTTGCCTTTGTCACTTATTAGCTTTTCTTCCAGCTGTGAATTGTCGTGTGATTAAATTCAGGGCAATGGGAAGTAAGCAGAAATGATGTGTGCAATTTATGAGACTCTTACAAATGCTAATACTTTCCTAAGGCTTTCTATATTTTCCCCCATGGGGTTAAATGCAGGGGTGGGGGTAAAGTAGTTAAAATAGTGCAGAATTGCAAACTAAAGATATCAGGAATCTGGGTGCCTTGTAGCATGATACCTTACCAGTTTTGGACTTTTTATGCCTAGATTCTTCAGAAAGAGAGGAGTGATTTTTTTTTCCATTTTCATTATTGTTTTGGGATCTCTTTGGTATAAAAGCCTGAATAATACCCTAAATAGTATAGATGCTCATTAGCAGCCTTTGTCAGCTTTGATCTTTCCTAGTTGTCTGATACCTAGAGTAATTTGATTCACATGATGAACTTCCAAGACACACTCCCTGACATATTAAAGTTTTCTTATATCCTGTGTAATAAAATGAAGAAAACACATGAATATTAAAGGTGATAGTTATCCCATGGTTAACAAAATTCAAAAAATAAAAGAAGATGTATCTGGAAACAATCCACAGGCCCATAGCAACCAGGCCTGAAAGTGGAATACCATGGATTCCTCAGCTCTCATTTCCCAAAACAAAACCAAGCAGTACATCAGAGAAGACAAGAAAAAACA
Source organism: Marmota monax (assembly GCF_021218885.2). Lineage (NCBI taxonomy): Eukaryota > Metazoa > Chordata > Mammalia > Rodentia > Sciuridae > Marmota > Marmota monax. The sequence goes on from NW_026692781.1 coordinate 25,649,190, forward strand.
AAAATTCTTAGCTCTGAATTCTTAAAATAAGAAACAAATCCATTAAAAATGATTTATTGGCACTTTTTCATATGCAAGAAACAATTTAAAATAATTCAGGAACACTGGATGTATGACCATTTTTTAATTTTGACATTGAACAACAGAATGTGAAGATGCACTTGGAGAAAAGACTCTAAAATTTGATATAATATAGAGAATAGATTTATTTTTATGTGTTTGTCATCTTATTAAAACAAATTAATGGATTATTCCCTTGTACTACTTCATATATATATGAATCATTATATATTCATATTCACTACTTTCTTGTTTGTAAATCAGTAATTACTATAGATCCAAGTGATTTTGAAAAGCCACTGACATTATTTTACAATGTAAAGCATGTGCATTTAAAAATCAAGAAAGAAGCCATAAAAAAGATAGTCTGATGTTGAAATACATATTGTAACAAATGTATTCTTCACAACCATTTGATGTGGATGATAAGGTAAAAGTTGGTTGTAGTTATAATAAATATCAAATTCATTATCTTACTTCAAACAAAAATTTACCTGCTTTTGAGTAATGCAATGTCTCATTATTTTTAGATTCTCTATTAACCTTTGGATTTTTTTTATTAAGTTTAACAACAATGTTTAAAAAATTTTGAATTGAGGTTTAAAATAACAATGGCTTGCCATCACTGGATCACTAACAAAATTTCTACAAATTAGTAACTTATTGATATTTTCCTACCTTTCACATAAGTATGTAAAAATCACTAAATTCAGCAAGACACATTTTTTTATGATGCAACTTCACATTGATTATCAAACTAAAAGATGTATTTGGCAACAATTTATCTGGTTTCTTCTGAAGTTCTTCTTGCTATCCCTCAATTTAAAATATTTAAAATACATTTGGAGTTTATGTCAATAAATTTATATTCACCTTTAGTGCCATGATTTGCATATGGTTTGAGTGTGTCCTGCAAAAGTTCCTGTGTTGGGATCTTGGTCCCTAGTTATTTATAAAAGGAGTAAAACCTTTGAGTGGTGGGGCCTATGGTGAGATGGTTAGATCATCATGGACACTGCCCTCCAAAGTGATGAAGGTAATTCTCATGGGATTCTAAGTTAATTATCATGAGAGCATGAGAGCCAATTGTATAAAAGAGAGACTGACTCCGAAATGAAATTACTGACTCCCTGTCTTGCCATGAGTTTTATTTTTATCAAATATACTTCCAGTATTATGTCATCTGCCATTAAGCACTCTCCTGAGTGAAGCTAATATTAGTGTAATACCTTTGAAATTCCCAAACTAACTTAGAAACCTCTTTTCTTTATGAAGTATTAAGCTTCAACTATTTTGTTCCAGTAATGGAAGACAGAATAATAGTTAGATTTTTCTTTATATTAAAATTTATTTGCTTATGCCTGTTTGTATATTTATTTTATCAAATTTGCATCTGTTTTGAACATTCTAGGGAATGATCTGTAAATTATACTTAAGGCCTTCATGATTTATAGATTACAAGAATTGTCATTGTTGCTTCTCAAAGGTTAAATCTTTTTAAGCATTCACTATTTTTAAAAGTTTATTTTTGTTTCTTTACCTCTAATCTCTGTTTATTTTTCCTTCTAATATTTTCCCTTCTTTTAGTTATAAATATTTTCCTTGGAGAATATCATATGAATATTTATTTTTCCCAAAAGATCTAAGTGCTTTGTAAGTTAATGTTTTGTTTTAGGACCTTAATTCTTTTCAATAAATATTACATTGACTTTTAAAATATAGCTGCATTGTGTGACTGAGTCAAATCTCATTTTATAAGTATGTACAATTTTTTTTAAGTAATCATCTCACATAAGGAGTTTGGTTACTTTTTAAAAACTATTTATTTAGTTGTAGATGAACACACAATATTTTTATTTATTTTTAGATGGTGCTGAGAATTGAATCCAGTGCTTCACACATGCCAAGCAAGCACTTTACCACTGAGCTACAGCCTCAGACCTAGAGTTTGGTTATGTTTTACTTAAATACATAGTTGTTCCCACCCATGTAGAAGCTCATTTATCAATGCATGATTATTTTTATTCTTCCATTACTCCTGGGCCACTTATGCTTTATCAATTTTTTTAGAATAAATGAGTGATTTTTATTCTCTTTCCACAATTTACTTGCTGGAGAACTGCTGTCATTGTCATGAACAATCATCTTTTTTCAGAGTCTATTTAAAGATTCCATGAGAGCAGCTAAATAACTGGATTTGCCTTATTGGCTATTTGAGCATGAAAGCACTTTATTTTTTCCCCCTTTTTAAAAATTTGCTCATTTTAGTTATACATGACCCTCGAATGTATTTTGACATATTATACATACATGGAGTATAACTTCCCATTCTTGTGGTGTACATGGAGTAGTTACACTGGTCATGCATTCATATATGAACATAGGATAATTATGTCTGGTTCATTCCACTGTCTTTCCTATTCCCATCCACTCTTCCCTTCATTCTTTGTCTAATACAATGAACTTTTATTCCCCTCCCCACCCCTAATTGTGAGTTAGCATATGCATATCAGAGAGACAGCATTTGGCCTTTGTTTGTTTTTTTTTTTTTTTTTTTTTGGATTGGCTTATGAAAATGAAAACATTTTCAAGTTCTGATTGGAACATGTAACTTAGATATATTCTACTCTTTGATTTCCAAATAGTTTGCCCTTTCACAGATAATTATGCTGTGTGTATTAAAGTTGAAAGGATTTTTACAAAATGGAGATTACACAGCTGTTCATACTACAGATTTGCTTCTATCAGTCACTTTTTTCAATTGTTAGACATCAACATATTTGGAAATTATTATGAATCCCATGCAGCTCTGAGTCCATGTTACCCTGTATGCGTATCTCCATAGCACATCTCTTTCAGTATGCAAAGCACAAGAGAGTGGCCCACAGCTACAGAGTTAGCAGGCTAAGATAGAAAATGCAAGAAATTTCATTCCATGACATCATTTTCAATTCCTGATGCTAAAACTCATTATTTCATATTAATGTTAGTAAATTACTTACATCTCTGGGTCTCAGTTTCTTCATATATAAAACGTATCAGAGTTGATTTCAGGATTACAGTATAAGTGAGCATCTGTTCATCAATGACAATAAATAAATTCTTGTTATTATAATCATCTTGGGTATATGTAGAAAAACATGTAATAGCACACCTCACAATCTCTTACTAAAATTAACTAAGATTTTTCTCTTTAATAATTTTATATAAAAATAATAATAATTTTATAATGATGATGCTTATTATAAATAAAGGAGATATGCACAAGCAGCATATTTGTTTTGTAGAATTTGTAAAAATAAATAAAATATGTTGTCATCACTTTAAATATCCAGATGAATTATGAAAAATAAAATTAAGTTATTGTGGTCTAGGTCAGTGGTATTATCCATTGAATACTAACAATTAAACTGTTAAGCTTCTACCTCTAAAATATCATTTCAAAATCCCTATTTACACATATTTCTTGAAAACAAAGTGTTTATTAACATGGGAATATTTTCCTCAGTCTTAAGTACATTCAAAATCTTATGCAGTCTTAAACTACTAAAAATTCATTTTCTACACAATAACAAGGTGCTTACAATAGCACTATTTTCCTACATGGTTCAGGAATGTCACAGTTAATTATGCCAATTAAGCAAATATTATTACATACAAAAACTTTTGCGGTGTTCATGGTATATGAAATGGTAATGATTAAGGAACATCTTTAAGTAGCTACTGTATCATAGCCCTTTATGTATATAAATCTATTTTTCTGTCTCCAACAACCTATATAATATCTAGCTAACCATTTATATGCCTTATTTTAGAATCTACTAGATTCTAAAACAAAACCATATACCACACAGACAAAAATGAAAAACCGAGGTAACTCTTTTCATGTTTCAAATATTTAAGGAGGCATCTGAATAACAATTATAACATACTTTTGTTAGTTTGCATTATTTTTAAATTTTTCTTAATTTACTCTTGGCTAATATATGAACTTTCATTAGGGATATATTATATTATTGCATTTATTATATGCTTAATTTATTATAAAAATACTGTTCTATAGTTGTGTGATAATTATAGTAATATAATTCTAAATGACACAACTCAAGACGCATTGCTCGATCTTGGTGAATATCTTTATGTTTTAGTAAGTACGTATGCTGAAATTCATATTCTGGTTGTAGCAGAAAAGAAAAGCCAAAAGACATAGTTTTATACATTTAACATGACCATGTTTCACTACAGAAGCAGAGGAACTGACCTCTGGTATTAAGTTCTCTGAGGAATACTAAAAGTAAGGAAAACACATTAATATTAAAGACATTTATATAATTTTAAGACAGCTGCAAAGGGTCTAAATACCTTTTCCCTTCTTTGGTGATGAATAGTAGATTTTTGACCTTCACTATTTATAACAGAAAGAATCTGTCTTCTATAACTTACTAAATTTGCTACAAGGTCATGAACTTGTACTAACTAGATCTAAGTGCTTTGTAAGTAAATTAATTAATCACAATGCAGTAAAAAACAATGCTAACATCTAATATTCTATTTAGAAGAAATAGCCTCCCATATATAAAATTTTAGAGAGACTTAAATGGGAGTGAATGTCATTGAAATGATTTTTTTATTCTATATTATATTCAGCATATTTCTTAGAACTATGATCTCAATTGATGTGCCAAGTTATATTAAAAATTTTTTTGAAGTAGAATAAATAAATTTGAGGTAAGAAATACATTCACAGATTTAATTATAGTCTTTTTAGTTGATGGAAATAGATGTGCACCACTTCATAAATACTTTTTGGTCATTCTTGCAGTGAAATATTTTTGGAACAAAAGTTCAATTTAATTTGCCTTTAGATGCAGCATTTTGACTTTTGTATAACCAAGACACATATACATAAAATGATGTAATTGTCTGGAAGTATTCCATTAATAAAGAATTTAGATCCTGGCAGGACAAACTGATAAAATCTACTTAGGAATAATTGATTCATCTACTGATTATGCTTCTCCAGGAAATCTGTGCATGTGTGTCTATGTGTGTGTGTGTGTGTGTGTAGACTATGTATTTCCTATATTGTTTTCTGAAAAATTTGTCATTATGCCCCAAGTTTTTAAGTGCATTTTTCCTTGCCATATACACTGTCATAATGAGAACAAATACTGCATACCCTCTTTATTTTTATATTTTGTATTGGGGATTGAACCCAGGGGTGCTTAACCATGGAGCAACATCCCCAGCCCTCTTTTATGTTTTATTTTGAGGCAGAGCTTTGCTAAGTTGCTGAAGCTTGCTTTGAACTCATGATCCTCCTACCTCAGCGTCCTGTGCTACTGGGATTATAGGTGTTCACTACCACGCCTGCCTGAATATCTTCTTTGGTATAAATATCAACTCAAAGTAAATTATTTTGAGCAGAAGATTCATATTAAATTACAAGTGTGCTAGGAATTATACACTTAAATATATATATATATATATGTATATATATATATATATATATATATATATATATACATATATATATATACACACCCATGTATAATGATGCTTTAACATTTTAAAAGAATTAAACATAAAAATCATATTATTCTTCCAATATATTCATTCATAATTTTATATATTGCCTCACAGAAAATGCATAGTTCCACTGAGTATTTGAACATGCTAATGGATGCATTAACCACATTTTTGGAAAAAGAAAAATATCTAATTTCAATAGTCTTTACAGTTAATTAAGTTATCTTTATTTCTTCATAATTCATAACTCCCCCCAAATCATCTCTAGCTACAGAACTTCCTCTCAAAAGGAGCCTGTAATTTAAAGAGTTTCAAATTAACAGAGTTGAAAAAAAAAAAAAAGCCTTAACATATTGTGTAAAATTTCCCAGGACTTTTGGTAGAGAGGTCAATTTGTATGCAGAAAGTCTATGAATTATACAAAAGAAATTTATCTATAAAGATGAATATGGTTAATGACAACCAAAAAAAAAGAATGACAAGAAGGAAGTTGACCCAGTAAAACAAAACAAAACAAAAATGTTATATGTAGGAGTGTTTGGGCCACAGAAGTAATAGCTTGGAAGCAGGAAAATGTGCCTGAGTGAAAAATAAAGCAGTTAGACTATTTCTAAACCACATTTTTCTAAAACAAAAGTCTAGATTAATCAAGTCAAGTGGTTAAGTGTCATGTATTTTTTTCTTTCTTATTTTTTTTCTTTTATTTCTATTTTTATTCTGAGACAGGGTCTTTCTTAACTTACTGAAGCTGGCTCAAACTTGCAATCCTCCTGTTTCAGTGCACCCCTAGCCCCAAATCACTGGGATTGCAGGCATGCACCACCAGCCAGGCAAATATCATGTATTTGAAGTCATAAGCTTCAGTTTCCTTTCTTTGGTTCGTTACCTATCACAGTGAGCCTTTCCTTGCTGATTTTGAGCCATGTTTTCCAGTCCTCTCCAATGAAGTTCCAGCTGGAATTCTTCACTGAGTTACATGATATTCCCAAACCCTCTTCTCTATGCTCACTGGCCCTATCAAGAGAACATACATATGTGAATCAAATCCTATTCTTGCCCAATTAACTATGACCCCCAACTTGCACTACTTACTTATTGCATTAACTCTAATAACAGTTACATTATTGTACACTAAACAACCCCTGAAAATACAGTACTATAATCCAACGTTAACAACACAAATATTGTGGACATTGTTGACAAATTAAGAATTGGTGGAGTTTAAGAGTGTGCTAAGAAGTCTTTTTCAAGGGCTAGGGTTCTGGCTCCATGGCAGAGTGCTTGCCTTGCACCTGTGAGGCACTGGGTTCAATCCTCAGCACCACATAAAAATAAATAAAATAAATAAACAAACTAGATAGATGGATAGATATCTACATAGATAGATAGTCTTTTTCTAAGTTTCAAACCTAACCTCAAAACTCAGGTCTATGAGATCTCTAGTTATTTTTAGTGCTGTAGACTCAGGGACAATTAAAATAATAGCTGTTTGTTGGCTGTTTGTGTTTCAGCAGAACTCTCCTCTCCTGTGAATGTTTTTGTGGACATTCCTTAAAAGAATTTCCTTAAGATTTCTTTCGTAGGCTTATTCCATCTTTACTTTTATTGAAATTCATGAACTCTATAAACTCACAGTGAATGTCAATGTTCAATAATATTCACTCTGTATTAATCCTAACATCAGAGTTTACTCTGATGTTAGATCTTGTTTTTCTCTGAGACATGTTGATGGGAATATGAAACAAAAATGTCCAACTCTATGAATGCTAGATAAATATTAGAGTGTATATTGATGATGTTAATGCGTTAACAAAGATATTTTGGATTTGGTTAGTTTGTTGATTTTTACTTGCTAACATGGTAACAATTTTGCTAAATATAAAAAATTATTCCAAGAAAAATGGAACAGCATGAGACTATGTTCACCACATTTCAGCAGCACATTCAGGAAAAATAGAGGTGCAAATTACTTTCAAAGATAATTTATTTTTGTCTTATAACTGAGGGAATCAAAATGATCTTTCCTTTATGATATCCACTAGGGACAGGTAAAATGTTCTTAGTTTATCATAATTATTCTGCAGAAAATTTAGCTTTCCCTTAAGAAATCTGTTGAGAAGAGGCACTTAACTCATAGTGACTGAGTCATAAGTCTCAGGAGGCCATCCCAGGGAGTGTGAGAGAAGCAGATGTTTCCCTCACCCACTCCTGAAATGCTATCATTAAAACTCTTACCAATCAAGTGCTGTAAATTGCAGGCATTCTCCATTTACTTGGATAGGTATACCAATTTGAAAAAGTGATATTCCACCTGGTCTTTAACTTTTTGCTGCTTCTTGGTACCACTTTCCTTTGTATAGAAATGATTATTTTCCATGAAAACTAAAGGAATATAGCTTGTATATTAATAAAGTGGGGAAACATAATTTTATAAATATAAGAGGTAGATTTATACATAATTTAAAGTGTTTTTAAATGCTTATTGGAACAATATTGATTAGTACAGTTATATTCCCTCTTCAGTTATTTGACTGTCATTAGAATTTATTGTGGAATATTTCATAAAAATTGTTATCTTTTATGAACTGGAAGTTTGAAAAACCTCTCTGAACCAAAATATTACATATTTGCAATATATGTACATGAGGCTATTTTCACCAATTAACAAAATTCTCCAGCATGCCCTTGGTTCCTAATGCAGAGCCCCATTAGTCACCTACATATGTTCATTTGAAGTACAATGTTTTGAAAGGCTTTTTAAGAAATTGTGTGTATATTCACATCAGTTCTTCAAGATCCTGCCTAAGGGCAAAAAACACAAAAACTTAATTTATTCCTCTTAAAAAGAGGAAGAAAGCAATAACTATAATCAGGCTGTGAACTAATTGGAACTCCCAAATGATACTGAAACACAAAGCTTTATATTTCTACTTTATGAAGAAGTCTTGATTGTCAAATAGGGAGAGAGCCAGAGTAAGATTGCAAATAAAAGAAATTACAAATTTAAATGATAGGCACATAATCATATATTTTAAATGCATATTTTATCTTATTGCTTTTATTCTCCTGAAGTTTGTTTAGTAGTAATTAAGGAAAGGGCAGGATGGAAGATACAATTTATAACATACAATTCCCAAGTACTCATATCCACTGAAAAAGAATCATGTGTTAAAGGAAATGGCCTTGGACAATAAATGGGAGTGACTTATAAATTCCCTGTGTAATTCTATTAGTAAAGTTCTGGGAAAGAGGGTATTCTTTATGATATGATAATACTGATATTTTACTACAAAATCTAATTATGTCAGTGGATGAATTTCTAAAAAGAATAAGTGTGGAAATTTAATTTTCATGGAGGTATTCACTCTTAACATTATCCAGTGTCTCCTGATACTGCTGCTTAATTTCTATAGGTGAATGACATTTTATAGTACTATTCTGATATTTTGAGCCTCTGGCTTATCTAAGCATACTCCTGACCTAATTTAAATAGGATTTTAGTCATAATAAGTTCTACTTATTTTGACTATAGATATTGAAATAATGGTCTTAAATTGCTTGTATTTACTCACATTAGAAAGTTGAGTGTTGTTTTAAAGCATTCCATATGTCCTGTTGTCTTAAAATATTTCATTTGGAACTCAGATCTATTTAGACTACATTTATCCATTGTAATTTTCTTATTTTCCACTGTACTTTTTCTTTCAATCTTCATAAATTATTCAACAGGGATTCCAAGTAATTATGTAACTGGGGGCTTAGAAGTGATGAACAATAACAATGTTTTTTTAAAAATTTCAAAAATAAGTTGATTCTTCCTTTATTGCAAAAATATTATGTTTTCTAAAATTAAAATGACTCAATAATTTAGCTAATAATGTCTTGTTGTTTATCCTATTTTTTCATCTTTCTCCATCAAATGAAATAAATGAAAAATATAGGTAAAAATAAATGACAAAGTGTTTCTGATGTAGACCTATAACCTGTGTATTCATTGTCATCCCAGTTTCAAATTTCTTATCTGTTTAAATATTTCTTTAATTTGCTTCCTTATAGATGCAAGGCTAAGATTAGATAATAACTTTAAGAACATGATTTTTATCTTTCATGGTATTTATTTATTGGTTCTTTTTAATTAGGTATGGCAGAATAATTCATTTGGATATAATTATACAAGTATGGAATATATCTTATTCTATCCTACTTAAGATCTCATTCTTATGCATCTACATGATAATTGGATTCATTGTGTTGTTTTCATACATGTACTTGGGAAAAGTATGTCGGATTTATTCCACTCTTTCCTCTTATCCCCATTTCTTTCCCTCCATTCCCCATTATCTAATCTACTACACTTCTATTCTTCCCCTCACTGCCCCTTATTGTGGGTTAGGTTTCACATACCAGAGAAAACATTTGACCATGGGTTTTGGGGGACTCATTTATTTCACTTAACATGATAGTCTCCAGATCCATCAATTGGCTGGAAATGTCACATAGTCAGTCTTCTTTATGGCTAATATTTTTTGTGTATATATACCACATATTCTTTATCCAGTCTTCTGTTGAAAAGCACCTTGGTTGTTCTGGAGCTTAGCCACAGTTATTTGAGCTGTTATAAACATTAAAATGGCCATGTCACTGTAGTATGCTGATTTTAAATCCTTTGGCTATATACCGAGGAGTGGGACAGCTAGGTCATATGGTGTTTCCATTCCAAGTTTTCTGAGGATCTCCATACTGCTTTCCAGAGTGTTTGCACGAATTTGCGTCCAACCATCAATGTATGAGTGTACCTTTCCCCACACATCCTTCCCAATAAATGACAGAAAACGATTCTTTTTAAGAAGAGCACAGTGTATACATTATATAAATAAGAAAGGGGCAAGAAAGCCTATCTTGCACTGTTATGCCAACTAAAATTATAGAATTTTAATAAAACAAAAGATGCTATAATATCAAGATAAATAATAGATCTGCTTATATGAGAATATGCATGAACACCCTTCTGAGTACAATTTAAAAATAAAATTATCATATACATCGGTTAGTGACATCTGTCAGTTAGCTCTGAGAACTTGAGTTCTGCCCTTTCACTTGATTTATCAATATTAACCTTGTTGGAGAAAAAGAAGTTAGTGAGGAGCATGCTGGAAAATTCATGAATATAAAAGTGAGGCACTCTGCTGAAATCCCTAAGCTTTGATCAGAGTTAAGATCATTTGATTCTAGGCAAGGCATTTCTTCTTAGTTGAAATAAGAGAGCAAATATATGTACAAAGTAAAGCACCAATAATCTTAAATGTTAAAAAGTTAGATTTAAAAGGTAGCAATCAACATGAAATAATAATTTAAGACATGGTTTAGAACAAATACCTTCTGATAATTTGAAATTTGCATGCATGATTTCTTCATTCAGGCATTAATTGGGAAAATTAATATAAGATTCTCATTTTGCAGTAGTAATGTATTACCAGATAAGTGGGGGTGGGGGTAATTATTTGGTCTTTATTTGCATTCCTCCACACTCTTCAAGCCTCACAATGAAGTCTTTCTGCTTACTACGGGCATTCCCTATTCTCACTTTTGCAAATGCGTCTTTAGACGCATTTTATTAATCCTGCACTTATAGATGATGGTTGGAAATGCATCATTTCTTTCCCTCATTGCATGAACAACTGACTGATGCAGATATTAATGCTACATCACCTTTATCACAGCATTGTTCCAGGAATAAGTTCACAACTCAAGCTAGCTAACCAGAGTGATTTTTTTTTTTTTCTGTTTACAGAATTATCATGAGTAATACTGAAGACATCAAAGGCCAGTGCTCCTTTCTTTGGAGAAACTGATGAGAGAGAATGATGCTGAGACTATTGAGATTTTAGAAGAAAGCAAAAGAGTGACAGTATTTGTGCTATGGTTTCTATTTATGTTTAAGGTAAATTCTGTTTGTAAAACCTGCTTTACAAAATCTTAATTTTTACCTTATTTATTTCTGTTTAACTTTCTTCTATGTCAGCACAGAAGTCCTGATTGACTGCATGTCTCAACTAATTCTTGTATGGGACAGAGGCATATGATGAGAATTTGTTCTTTCTCTACTTATTTTTTTTTTGGTTTGACTGTTTTGATCTTAGTAAAGAATGTCTAGATAATCAATTATCTGCAGGAAAAAGCAACAGAAAGAACATTGCTTAAGCAGTCCCTCTGCCCTTCAAATGTCATTCACTCACTTTTGTATGCTCTCTCAATGACCTAGTATGCTCAGGGACTTATTTATGAGAAACCCGATAAACAATAAAACTTGACAGTATGTTATGGCTGCATTGCTTACATTTACAAAAATTCTGTTTTATGATAATGGTTGCTTACTTTCAGAAATTTTGTAAAAGGTGACTAAAATATTAATTAATATCAAATATTCCTTAATGGAACTCATGAATTACCTGCTTTCTTTATTATCAACTGTCAGGAGCCTTCCATGGGCTGTGTGTGGACTGCTGTACATAATAGACTCCTGAGGAGGTAAGCCTGGCATTGGGAACTCCCTGTGGCACCCCGCCACACACACAGGGACTGACCACCTGATGTAGGTGAACTTTCCCCTTAAACTCTGCCAAAGATCCCACACAGCACCTGAGATGGGTGTGACCTGCCAAGATGTCAATGAACCTGCGGACTGCAAGACATCACAAGCAATACTCTGCCCTTGAAAACTTATCTCAGCCTTTGATATACCTCCTTAAATAAAGCGCCAGAGCCATTTTGTCTTTTGTTTAGTTCCAGAACCCATGTGGACTAGATCAGGGGCTTCGCTTTCTGTAAATATTTCTGAGCATTTGTGCTTTGTTATTTATTAATTATTTAAGATTGTAAGTCATAGGATGGCTTGGATTATCCTGGGCAGGAAGAAGGAAACTTAAATGAGATGTTTGCCATCGTCCCCCCAATGATCACCCTCAAAATCAATTTTTCTTTCTCTCTTTCTTGATCATGATTGTTGGAATTTTGCACTTATTTGAAGGAAACCAGAAAATAGAGTGTCTTTGTGCCATTGTTTCTATTTATGTTTAAGGTAAATTCTGTTTGTAAAACCTTCTTTACAAAATCTCAATTTTTACCTTATTTATTTCTGTTTAACATTCTTCTACTTCAGCAAAGGAGTCCTGATTGACTGCATGTGTCTCTCAACAATTCTTATATGGGACAGAGGCATAGGACATTATGTTAAAATAATTGATGATGAGCTAAATTTATGTTTAAGTGAAACTAGTATTTGAAGAGCTGACTTAAAACCAAAATTTTAAGTTCTATACCATAAAAGTAGGCTTTCTAACACCATTGTGAACTGGGTGGTGAGATATTTTGAATACTAGAAACTATGAAGTAATCTGTTTGTTCTCTCTTTGCCAGGAGGGTCAGAATGATGCAAGCTTGATAACTTTGTATGCATCTAGATAAATTTTAAAAGATTCCACAGAGTCTTCGAGTGAAAAGCAGAAATGCAGGTAAATATATAGTATTTTCCAGTAAACCCAACTCTTTACTACATAGATAAAGAGTCAGACAATCAGAGACAATATTTAACAATGTAATCAGGCATCCCACATTCTGGCTTAGGCTTTTCCCTTTCAGTGAGCTGTCCTGTTTACAGTAATGGAAACAGATTTGGACAGGCATTGTGCCCTGGGGACCTGGGTCCTAATGACCTTTATGCTCCAGTGTGTTTGTGAAGTTAGCATTCATCTCTGACCCACCAAAATTAACAAATAGCCCAAGTATAAAGTGTTAATAGTTATAAGAGAATTATCATTGACTTCTATTTTGTTATAATCATGAATAGTGATTTGATTTTCACTTTTCATTTATACAAGTTGGCAATTTGCATGTTATTATGTAATCTACCAAAATGTGGATTTTATTTGGCAAAACTGTGAATAAGCATTGCTATTTTTCAAGAAGTTTTACAAATGTATTTTATTTTGAATTCTAAATTCCCACCTACTCTAATTTACATAAATAATATTATTGGTTCCACAAGACTTAAGTGCCTTAAAAGAAAAAGTCAACTCATTGAGTAAAGAAATCAGAAAAGAAATATCTTGAATGGAAAACAGTATTTCCTAATAAACACCAAATAAAGCACCAATTTAAACAATACTATAGATGAATAGAAAGAAGACCAATAGAGTAGAGGAAGGGGAGTATGTGGAAAAGAGGAAATACTGGATATTGAAGTGGAGCAAATTTTTGTTTCATGCATATGTGATTATGTCAAAATGAACTCCGATATTATGCATGTCTCCAATGCACTAAATAAAACATCAAAAGATTAATGCAAATTCAAAAAACCCCAACATCTGTTAGAACATCAGTATAGTTATCAGGGTTTACTGGGAAATACCATATATTTATTTATTGCAAACTTGTTTGCTCAGATAAATTGTCAAATTATAAATAGTCATCTCACATGTCTCTGAACCTCATTAAAGGTTTATGGTGCTGGAGCTCTAGAACTGGGCCTCGCACATTCTAGGCAACTTCTCTACCACTTAACTACCCCAACAGCCCCACTGTTCAAACTTGTGTAGAAGTAAATTAAGTATTCAACATAATACTCACTACTAAAGCTTACTATACTCTATTTATTCATCAATCATTACATAATATATCATTCACCCATTAATATGTCTCATTGTATTAAATTTTTATTTGGAACATATGCTTAAAACTAATATATACCATCCCCATCAGAAAATAATTTGATGATTCCATCTTAAATACTGCCTATATAGGTGTATGACTTGTCTTATTTGAATTTCATAGTAACATATGAAAAAATATAAACCAGAACCTGTTAAATAGAATCAAATTATGAATGAACTTTTATATTGAAGTGGGGATATTAATGTTGAAGAGATTGTAGAATATATGTGAAAACAATGAGGTCATACAAACTATTTCATTAGCCAATACATTTATAAAAAGGATGGAAAAATTACCATTAGAAGTTAATGTGTTTTCAGGCAGATAGTGTCTTGGATAGAACTTTGCTGTCGCACTATATTTCTAATTCAAAATCATGACCCAAAATACATTATTTTCCAAGTAACGAGTGATTTAATGACAAAGATGAATGATGCTATAATATTTTAGAAACCAATGTATTCGCAGTATAAGCTGTGCCTGCATTTTCAAAATCATGTGCTAGGAATGAGCAGGTATTTACAATGCACCACACCCCAGAGGTTGTGAATAGCACACTAATGTCCTAAGTGTCAGGCCTGGAGAATCATTTTGAGAACTTATAGCTACTACACATGCACCTAACAATGTACATCCCTGGATCCGAAGGTTGAAGAGCTCTCACCAATGTTTATAGGGCAAGTGGCTAAAGGCAAAATATCTATAATGAGTACAGAGACAAATGCCAACCTAGGTATATTATACTAAATAAAAATAGAATAAAATTCAGTGAACACTTCTTATGTCACTCTTATGAACACACAACTTTTTTGAAACCATCTTAGCAGAAAATAGAGCAGAGCAACACAGGTATTTTTCTGGTTCTATCAGTCACAGTTCTATCTTCAGAAAAACAGAACTAACAGAAGACACAAAGACATATAAGAGGAGCTGAACTGGTCCTGTGAGTAGGGAGGCCCAGAAATCCTATGATATGGCATCTGTAATCTGCAGAATCAGGAAAGCTGGAGGTATTATGTAGTTGGAGGCTGAAGGCCTGAGAACTGGCCTTGAACTCCAGAGTTCGAAGACCCCAGAAGAGATTTGATGTCTGAGAGCCAGCGAATACGGCTGTTGTTGGTCAAATACAGAGAAGAAATTCATCTTTCCTTATTCTTTTTCTTCAATTCCAGCCCTTAACCTATTGAATGGTGCCTTCTTCCTTTGGTCAGGATAATTTTTCTTAACTCATATTCTGATCAAATGCTAATCTCTTCTGGAAATACCATCACAAAGCACCCAGGAATAATGTTTTACCAGATATCTGGATATCCCTTAATTTAGTCAAGCTGACATATGAAATAACCTATTACACTAACATATTTGAGATGCTGAATTTAGAAATCAGAATCTATCATAATGCTGGATTCCCAACTGAGATTATAAATAATTGTACCATTAAACTAGTTTGATTCAAGTTTCTTTTATATATATCTGAAACCTATTTAATAGGTTACTAGTATAATTATACCTTGGTTAATTCTGGTATTTATGACCAAAACCTTCTTTTTAATTTTCTTATTGGTGCACTCTAATTATACATAATAGTGGGATTCATTATGATATATTCACACATGGCATACAGCATGGATTTTTCTATTTAATCCCCTGTAATCTTCTCGTTCCTTCCTTCCCTGAATCCTTTTCTTTACTCTTTTGGTCTCCTGTTTTCAAGAGGTCACTTTTCTTTCCTAGTTTTCTGTCTAGCTTCCTCATGAAAGCATGTGACCCTTGACTTTTTGAGTCTAGCTTATCTCACTTAGCATTTTGTTCTCCAGTTCCATCTATTTTCCTTTGAATGCCATAATTTCTTTTATGGTTGACTAAAACTCCATTGTGTATAGATAGATATCACCACCTCTTAACTATATCTACTACCTAGATTTTTGCGATTTTTAAAAATCCTATTCAAATACCTCCTTATGATCAGTATTCCCAGAAACTCTCATGCCTCAAATGGAGTCTCAAATGAGTCTCATTTATAAGCTGGGCCTCAGTCTCCAAGATTGTGAGATTCCACAGAGCAAGGATCATTTATGAGTCATTACAACACTGGTTCTCAGAAGAGTGCTTGACTGGAGACATCTCCTCCATGACTAGTTAAGTAAATAAACTGCAATAATAACTAGATTTAAAACTACTGCCCAAATTAATTATTGTGGCACAGATTTGGGCTTTGAAAATTGTAACAGCTAACATCTGATCTGAAATACTAACTGTGTCAGCGTGTACACCCATGGTGGCTAGTTTCATGTACTGAGAGACTTTCTAAAATTTACAAAAGAGCTCATGAAGAAAATACCATTTTCTAATAGTGACATTTTTTCAGTAGGACTTTAAGATGTCTTACAGTTTCTTAATATTTAACTGTACTCTCAGATGTCAGTCCTTTGCTGTCAAGAAGGCAGAGCAGAGATGTTGCAAGTGAAAGGTAGCATACAACCCTTATAAATTTGTCCAGTAGCATATTATCAATTCAGTTGAATTTATCAAATTTTCCTAATGATTGTTGTATGTGGATTCTTTGCTAAACAATGTAGAATACAATGTAGTAAGAATGTCTTGATTTTTTTCTCTTAAATAATTAACATTTAGCAAGTTAATAAATAAAACTGAAACTAAATATTGGGTAAGTTATAATATTTACTAAAGTTTCAATAGTGATTCATTATTTTCTATATATAAAATGACATTTGACACATTTTGGATAAATAAGAGCTTTTAACTGATGGGTTGTGGCAAGAAACCATCAGAGAAAGGACTGTATAAAGGAAACATTTGAGAAGGTGGAGCAAAAGGGCATGAATAGAGGCATGGAAGTAGTAGTATCTACGATGTTCTCAGAAAACATTAAATTATTTATTTTGAGCAAATATTTGTTTTTTGTTTTTTCTTTGTGGTGTGCTGGGAATTGATCTCAGGGAAACTGTACCATTGAACTACAGCCCCAGCCCTTTTTGGGTTATGTTAATACAGGATGAAATCCCCAGGTTGCCCAGGCTGATCTTGAACTTGCAATGCTCATGACTCAGCTTCTCAAGTTAATGGGATTTTAGCTGTGCACCACTACATGCATCATGAAGCAAACTGTTTTTATGAGGAACAAGTGTCAGATAAAACTAGACAGATCCACATCCTATCATTGAAGATCTTTAATTCATACTGTATGATATTCTAGCCACTACAAGATTTTGAGGAAGATTGATATTTATTAAGCACAATGTGATAATTATTGTGGAATAAACTGGAATATGGAAGGAAAGGAGTTGGAGAAATTGTTTAAAGCATTTATAGCCATAGTCCTTGGGAAGGTTTAACAGGAACAATAGAAAAAAAAGAGGAAAAAAAGAATTCTTAGAGCCTTTAAAGTCCTGTTGATTTTTTCCTCTGAAATTATACATATGTTTCTGGCTTTGCAGACAAAGATAATGGCTGATTAATTCTTTCTGGTTCTGGAGGGACAGGGGAAATGGATATCTTAGCAGCTGTCCTTTCTACATTGAATACACATGTTGTCTGGTCTCTGGCAATCATCCAAATAACATCATGTCAGGAAGAAATAAATTATATGTCAAAAACGAGTCTCAGGTTGTGTTATAGATAATATCACATGACCTTTCCCATCACTATATAAGACTTTTGATCCCAAAGGAATAATTTAAGAGCAACCCAGAAAAGGAACAATTTATTGAAAAAAGAATGATTGCCTCATGATCCATGATGCTATGCTCCACTTGGGAATGGCCAGCCCTTCAGTGCACAGCTGCCTAAGCATCTGCCTTAGCACTGCCAGTATTTACTGTCCCTTGTGCTTCTTGACTGTGTTCAAAAAGGAATTCAAGAAGAAATCAAGAGTTTTTCCCAATCTTCCCAATTTAGATAACCTGAAGGTTTATAATTCAGTGCCAAAACTTTTTTGGTGTGTTTTGGCCCAGAATTTTCATTAAAAGTACTATTCGATTGTTTGATCCAAGATATTGTTCAAAATAATTTATGGGTTAGGTTTATTTTAAAAATTTATTAGCATTTAGTACTATTACTCTTTAATAATAATTAAAAGAATTAGATTTTGACTCAGCTGCTTAGAGTTTTCTTTCTGAATCCTTAAATGACTTAAGCCTTTTTCTTTATTTTGCCTTCAAACATGCAAAAGTTCTTAGAGTTCTATCTGGCTACTGTAGTTCACCTCTCCTTCTTGTCTTTCCTTGACCTCTGGCCTAATAATTTCACAATGTAATTTCTCTCCATCATCCTATGCCCCTATGACTGAATGACCAATTTCAAAAGTGTGATGAAAACAGTTAATCATACAAATTTTTAAAAACCTATTAATGAAATTACAATTAGGCATGACTCATTCTTACATTTAACACTAGTTTAATCAAATGCAGTTTTGATAACGTTGGAAAGAGAAGCAACAGACTGAAAAATGGTGGTGACCTTTTAGAGCCACAGAGAAATAAACATGTCACCGTGAGTAGTTTGTAAATCTTCTAGATAGTTGACAAGTTCTTAATTTTGGAAATTTGGGTGAACATAGAGAGCAATACTCTTTGGTGAGGATCTTCAATATAACTTAGTGCTGCTCAAAATTTTATTTCATGATGTCTTCCTGAGGAAAAGTCTTAAGTTTTTAACTTAATCAACTCATCCAAGAAATTTTGATGCTGTCAAGATAATGTGCTCTGCATATATTGTATATTTTATGTGTATCTATCTGTACTATGTACAACAAAAGACAACTTCTGCTTGCATTATGGAGAGATCTCCATTCAGATTTCATGCTGTAGTGAAACTTAGGATGTAATTTGACATAAGGCCCTACCCTCAAATCTAGAGTTGACAGAGTCAAAGAGCTACATGAAGGCATGTGTATAACAGGGCTATGGGAAGCATAGGATTATGTAGCGAGACAGATAGTAGTATTAGAACTATCAGTTTGTGACACTGGTGTGGAAAAATAGAGGCAAAAAATTACAAAGATCTACCAAATTAATCTCAGGCACAAGAGTATTATTATTCAAAATCATTTCTGTAGTGTTTGATTTTTTTGAGTAAAGGAAAGCCCTAAGACAACTCTGGGTGTACTAATCAAATCACTTATTTTGGCAACCAGAAAACAATAATCTATGAAAATTAAGTTAATAATATGTAAATAGGAAAATTATGTGTATTATTACTTTGGACTTTAGTACACAAGATCAGATTCTGACAGTATAACTTCATGGTTTTAAATAAGAACTAAGAAATATTGACTAAAGGACTGAAAAGTCAACTTGACAAGAATCTGCTCTGAATTTCTCTCTCTTTTTTTTTTCCTTTACCTTTTATTAGCAAGAACTTGGTTCAGGAAATGTTTATACTTAGCCAGTGAGTCTGACATTATCCAGAGGGCTACTCTATTACTCTATTAGCTAGCTGAGGGAGAGATATGAAAGATGATTTCATTTTTTTCCATTTACAAAAAAAAAGGTGCTGAGCTAAAAGAATATCATGCAAGAAAACTAAGAAGAAAAACTTTTTCATGGTGAGAAGTGCTTCTCGTTTAATGAAAAATTCTCAGAGATTTCTATTGTGATCATTTTATTTCTCCTAATTTAATTGGCAATGACAATGTGTTCATGTTAATGAAAACTCATTAAAGAGGTAGACAGTAGGTGTTTCCTATTAAGGAAAAGTTTAAGATGTTAGTTCAGTGGATGCTCAGATATAGCCATCAGGGAATTGAAGTGTTTCAGTGCATAATTAAAAGGTGTATTCTTCCATCAAAACAACAGCAACAGCCTGCATGCCAGTCATTTTTTAATCAGAAAGGAAATAGAGCAAATAGAATAATTCTGTGCTTTTCTGACTGTGATAAATAAAAGTTGTGAGCATTACATATGTATTAAAAACAAATTATTCTCTATTACTTTCAGTGTTGGAATAGTAAGAATCAAGTGAAAGAACTTGTTTGTCAATATTATTTTGAGGACTTTTTATAATTGCTTGTGTACACATTGATATATTCCAACTTTGTGAGACAATTACCTAAAGTATTTTTGCTTTTTTCCAATGGATATTTCTCTTCGTACCTTATCAAAAGATAAAACAAAGTAAAATTTGAACTCATAATGGACTGAAACACTAATACTATAAATAAATCAATACAGCAGAAATATAAAGATTATAAAGGGAGATAGGATTAGCTGTAATTAAATGATATAAATTCCACTTTAAGCTTCTTATATTACAAAAAATCAAGATAAAAAGAAAAAGATACAAATTAGACAATAGATAATAAGAAGTACTTTCTTTTAAGTTACAACTCACCTCAAAATTTTATAACCTAAAATAAAATTTATGCTATACCATGACATTTTGTAATGTTTCACCAATATTTACTGAAACACACATTATCTGAAGAGAGTAAACAAAAAGTTTTAAGAATTACATATGCAAGTGTTTTAAGATAGAAACATTTATGTCTCATATATATGTGAATATATAAGTGTGTGTATGCATATACATACAATATTTCAAGTACTAGAGACTTGAAAGTGTATTTAATTTGAATTGAATCCAAAGTGATAGAGAAATTAAGTTAGTTTTATTACAATTTAATTATAGAGTCCTTTACAAATCTCTGAATTTTTCAGAAAATATCATGCTGTGAGTCAATTCAACTGCAAAAATTAATATGTATGTATACATATATACATATATATGATATAATAATAGACATGGGATAGACCAATTGATAGATAAAATTTTCAGGAAAAGTCAAAGTAACTAGCTTTCATGATACAACATCAATGCTCTAGAAATTTACATTCTTATTCACTGAATAGTTTTAGATACAGTTTTCTCTCTTGGGATGGCAATTCATTCACTATGAAGCTGTCTGTTTTAGAGGGTTTATCCCAGATTGTTCACTCACTTTGTCTGCTAGCCATCTAATTCTAGTTTACTTCTTTTTATAAAGACAAAATAGCTTATGAATTTTTATCAAGAAGACGAGTAATGACTTTCTGATTACACTAAAGGCAAAGTTAACGACTTGCCTAGGAATGACGAAGTCTGGGTTCATCAAATGAAGGCTCTGTTGTGAGTTTGGTCTGACACAGAAAAATGAAAGACTACGGAAAACATAAATCTTTAGTTTGCTTTAGTCAGGTTGAGGAATACCAGGTTTTGAGAAAAATTCTTACTTTAAAATTACAAGTTATATAACGTTAGATTTATTGGATCTCCGTTAGATTCATTCAGCTACATGCAGATTGCTAAATACAGTAATTAGATAATTAATTATGATGCTGAATTAAGTGAAATCAAATTTTGAAAGTGTTTTTTGAAATAAACTTTATTATGTAGAAATTTGGAACTGGAATTTATAATAGTGATAAATATGCAAAATATAATAAAACATTTAATGCAAGATAAAATAGGTAATCTTTAGGGTAAAAATATTTTATAAAACTAAATGTATTTTATAAAAGTTACAAATTTGTAATGAAATAAATTCACATTTGCATTGCCTTAACGACAAGCAATTTAAGCTTCACAATAAGAAATTCATTAAAATTATCTAATCTCTAACTTTAATATTTCATTTTCCTTCTTTTTGTCACTTAAATTATACTCTGTTTTTTAGTGCAATTGTACATGAAATGTGCACAGTAACTTTTAGACCATCTGTTATTGGTAACTGTTTGGTTTCTTTTAAAAAAATTATAATAACTGTCATGAATTCTGAAATGGAGTATTCTTCTGGCCTTCTGGTTAAGATCATTTCTACATCTGCTCCTAAGAAAATTGAAGTGAATGTGGCATAGAATGAGTTCTGTGATCAACTATGGCTCATTTATTTCTAACTATTATGACTAGAGGTGTGTCTGAAATCTTAGTGACATAAAAATGCTCTAAAGACAGTCTTTCATTTAATGTGCAATATTAATAACATTCCTTTTTACACATGAATGACCCGGAAAAATGGATTCTTTTCTTTTTTTGTTCTCACAATTTTAAATCATTGATACTTATGGTGTTTTCCTTCCACCAGTGTCCTCTATCAATTATAAGTCCTAACAAATATGTTCTCCATTGCTGTCTGTTCTGTAAAGAATGAGTACATTTTTTGAAATAACTTACTTCTTGTGGGAATTTTTAAAGGATCACTGGTATTTATGCTTTGACTCAGAAAAAAAAAAGAACAGGCTTTAAAGGTCAAGGATTTAGATATGAATACTTATTTTTCTTACTACAAATCTACATAAATAAAATAAGAATAATTTGACAATTTTATAAATACATCCCATTTTTTTTGATGACTGAAACATACTTTGTAAATAACCTGGCTTACATGTAAATAATATTGGACAAAAATGGTTTGACTTGGACATAGTTTCAAATGCCATAGTCACTGTAGAATTTTTGTGAAAGACCAGAAATATATTATAATTTAATTGTGAAAATTTTGTCTAGAAATAGGTTTTATAAAATATTAACTATTTTAATTCTTTGATTTTCACTTTTTAAACATGCTTTATGATCTGGAAAACTGAGGTTTTCAGTGGATATAAGTTTTACAGCACAGTGATAATGAATACATACAATACAGCTTTAGTTCCGAAACATGCATGCCACTTCTTGACTTGAAGCAATCTTGTCAACAGCTGAGATTCCTCAAGATGTTTTTCTACCAAAGCAGCTCAACCTCAACTTCTACCACTCATTTAGCTACCACTTGCATAATCTATATATATTTCTTTAGCTCTTTGAATATATAGATGACATAGACTTTTGAAGTTTTTGGTACTATTTCTTTTCTTCTTGACTATAAATTCCACTTTTCTGTTTCTTTATGTGCTTGATAATTTTTGTGTTTTAGACGTTGTTCATGATATTTTACAAATATTAGAAGTTTGATGGTGCTTCCAAAACTAGGTGAGCAATTCAATTACTGGGTGATTACCTTAACTTTTTGTACGCCTAGTCTTATACTTTAGTTTATCAAATATATAAGCTGGTTCACAAACCCCTCAACTTCCAATTTCAGCCCTTTGAATTTAAGATTTTAGGGTGAACCTAAACTAAACTTTTCTAGATTATTATGCTTAATTCTAAAGTGAGACATTTTTACTGTTCTATCTGTCTTCTAAGCTTGTTAATGATGTGTTAACTTTTTGTCTACCATCTAATTGAAATTTGGTCAACTGTATTTAAAACAAGAATTTTACCCAGATCAACCCAGAATAATCCTTGACTTGCTTCCCGAGTTTCCATTCTCTTATTGTTGTAGTAATTCTTTGCTAAGTTGTTATATGTGAAAACAATTGCCTATTTTTGATCCAATTTTATGACTTTTTAAACTGAAGGACAGGTTCAGTATTAGGTAATCTATCATAACTGGAAGCTAAGTCTTAAATTATTTGGTATCTATACCTTTAATGTAACTTCATCTCTGATCTCCTCTAGTATATATCTCTAAACATAGACATTTGTTAAACTTCACGTTTTTCTATGAAGCACCTTATAAATAGGTCAGAAAAAAGTTGGCACATTTTTATTTTTGATATACTCCTATGCTCATGTGGAAAAATGATGGGAAGTCTTTTCTGAGATTAGATCTCTAACCTATAGATTGGAACTTGGAATTATAGCATTACAGTTTGATTCTCAAAATCAAAACATGCTTCTACAGACATTAAAGGATGATATGTAACATACCTGACACATTTAGATATATAATTAAATCACCTTTGTCTTTATTAATGGTGTTATAGGCCAGACTATCTCTTTAGATTTATTCTCTTGATCCAAATAATTATTTAACAATTTTATGATATGAGATGTGTTTTATCCACTTTAATAATATGAAGAAGACAAAGTTGAAACCATAGCCAATAATTTCCCAGGAAATAAGTAACTTCAAAATACAAAGTAAAGTTCCTTTTATTACCAATGCTTTTTTTTGTTACCCTATCTCTAGATATAAAAATTCAAAAACATGAGAGTAGGGTCATCAAGTTGTTTCAAACTATTAGTAGCTGGTTTACAGTTACATAAAATTATTAACCTATTTATCCTTATGAAAATAATGGGACTTTTTTTTTAAACATAAAAGTGTAACAGAAAGCATAATTTCCCTGTCTGTATAGAGCAATTAAAACTCAATAGTGCCTTCCATTCTGAAACCAAAATACTCTGTTTGCTGCTTTCTGAGACAGTTCAATGTCTGTTAAAAAAAAAAAAAAATCAAATAACACCTATTAGTCAATGACTCAAGTATTCCAGAGAGCAAATCCTGAAGATTTCTGAATATGATACCCATTTCTAATTCCTATAGTATCGATAGGTCTAGATAGTACCCGCACCTAGAGAAATTATATCGTTTTTATGTATATATCTGAGAATAGTTTAAGTCTGTAATTCCACTATGACGATAGACCTAAACTAATTGATTTTAATTTTGAAAAGCAACACAAAATTTATCCAAACATTTAGTGAACTATTTGAAATCAGAATACTCTTATAATAACTTTCTAATATTTTATGAATTTACATAACATCAAACTCCTCTGCCTAAAGTTAGATTCAAAATGGAATATAAAGTTCCTAAATTACTTAATATGTGAAACTTACATAAATGACTTAGCAGCTAATTGATCATTGTCAGATTATTCAGCTAAATTTAAGCAAACTGCAGGGCATGGTGGCACACACCTGTAATCCCAGTGGCTCCAAAGACTGAGGCAGGAAGATCACAAATTCAAAGCCAGCCTTAGCAAAAGTGAGATGTTAAGCAACTCATTGAGACCATTTCTATAAATAAAATACAAAAGAGAGCTAGGGATGTGGCTCCGTGGTTGAGTGCCGCTGAGTTCAATTCCTGATAACCCCCCAAAATTTTTTTAAATAAACTGCCTAAAATTTATAAATCACTTGTATAGATTTGTACACTGAATAACCTGAAATTTAGAAATTATTGCAAAATTTGTTTGCTGTAATGTTATTGAGTTTATGTTTTAAAGAGCTTTTATCTTTTAGAAATACATAGTGAAATACTCAAAAATTAAGTGATATGATTTTGGGGATGAACTACAGTATAAGTATCAAAGGTAGGAAATAGGGGTGAGAAAGTTGACATAAATTGATAGTTGATAAAGTTGGATTATTGGTTCATGAATATTTATATCAATATTTTTTTCTTTTGAATTTTTGCTATTTTTGATCATAAACTAATAAAGATTTGTCTACTATAGTTTATATCCATCTTTATAACAACTGTTCCTAAATTCATAGAGATAAGATCTTATTCAAACATGCATGCAAAGTCCTGATTAAATAGCATATAGCAAAAGACAGATAGGATGAGTAGTGATGAGGGGATAATCAAGCCCAGATCTCAGGAAGGTTCATATAACTAAGATAAAACAAAGGAAAAATAGAGGACAAACAATTTAAAGAAAATAAGTAACAGGAGGAAATAAAATTAAAATAGGTATAAACACGCATGATGATTGTGGGGGGCAGAACACAGAAAGAACACTTCCTATTGAGTCCATTTGATTGCATCTCAAAACCACAAAATCCAGAGTACTGGGATCATGTACTCACGGAGGCAGGGTGAGTCTCGCCATGATTGTCTCATATTTGGACTAGGTAGGGGTAAAAATGAAATGTTCCATGTGATTGAGCTTCTATCCATTTTATGACAATACTGCAGTGCACCTCTTTCTCTCATTTAATATCCTGTGTATCAACATTCATGGTCTTTGGCACTCATGTCTTCAAGTTATCTTTTCTACATTGAATATTTATACTTTGAGCATTTCTTGTTTTCGTGCATTTTTACTAAACATTGATTTCGATTATTTTGACTGAATCTCAGTTTCTGAATGTGCTTCTTTTTAACTACATAGAATAGCTGAGAATGATTTATTTGTCCTTGCTGAGTTTCACATTTCCTTCCTAATTTTTATGTTCACATTTTTTATTATGTAACTTTGTCCTTCAGAAAGTCAAATGTACTTGTTAATGTTTTTATTTTTGTAGACGGAAGCCATGTCCCATGGGTTTGAGGTTGACTTTTTCAAGGGACTAAATAATAATGTGAAAAATGATTCCTCATTGTGCAAGACAAGTAGTGCTTTTATCAATCAATTTAAAAAACATGATTGAAATGAAATAAAATCTGATGGCTGTACCTCTTTAATTAACTTTCCTGGCTAAATCACACAACATAAGTCTTTGCTGATCATATTGACTGTGCTTATTTATTTATTTGTCTATTTATTTATTTATTTATTTTTGTCAGTTGTGTGAATAAAAAATAAACAATATATATGAAGTAGCTTTAAAAATACAAAAGATCAATTTCATAATAGTGCACTATTAAATACTTCTCTTGCAGTCATATTATACAAAACCTTTCCATTTAAAAATAATTTAGATTTAAAATAAAAGATATCAGATTTGTCTCATACTGTTTATATTTACTGATGATTCTTACCTGAAAGTGATGCACTTCAGTTTTCCTATGCTCTTACTTTTGGATCATAAAAATAAAATGCCTCCACAACTTAGTAAAGCCATATTAAAATTTATATCAAAATAGGAAACTTTGAAAATGCAAATATTTTTCAATAAAATATATTTCTCCCTTTATTGAGTTAAACTTTATGATATAACATTTAGTACCAGGTCAACAGGAATATGATGGAACCCATAAAGAATGAGCCCAAAGCCTGACTCAAGAATATTTGTTTGTTCTTGTCTACACACTCTTAATTTTGTAATTTATGTGATTTAATTTGAGAAATGCCTTTAGAAATAGCCTGTGCTTAAGAATTCAAGTATTAGAGAAAGTTCAGTCTGTATCTTATTTGTCCTAGATATCAGTGTGTGATTTCAGATTATTTTCTCAGACTTTTAAAAGTTCAATGTTCAGATATTTATTATGTGAATAATAATGATGTATAATAGATAAAAGATTTTGAGAAAAACAAAGTCTATCAAAATTGTGTCTGATACAATGTGATCTTGTAATATTTGCTAACAATTAGCATCAATATCATGTATACTGATACTTTAAAAACTTTAGAATGTTAGCTAAAATTCCATAATATCTATATTGGTACTATAGCAGTATTTTATACAGAGCATTTACTTAAATGACAACTGCAATGACTTTGTGGTACCTTGTAGAATATTCACACACACACACACGCACACACACACGCACATGCACACGGACACATCTATAGCTCATGACAGTTCTACTAGCAAAAATTTCAATGAATTATATAATAAAAAAGTTTTAAAATCTATTCAACTCTATTTTGGTATTCTCACTTGTGAAGGTCTTCTTTGCTTCCCAGAGTGGAAAACTCTTGGAGAGGTGACAACACAGGAAAATGTATCCTTTCCACTGCACTTAAAATATAATTCTCTGAGAGGTGTAAAATATGCCAAAAAGAAAAAAACAACTTAGAAGATTTTAGGAGTTTTCATTACCTCCTTTCATTACCTTCATTTTTGGTAATAAAAATAACATATATTTTTCATTAATCCACAATGGAATTATACATTTAGTCTGGGAACAAAATACTGATATCTTCCTTTAAATTTTGAGAATAATTTCCCATTAGAATCTTAAAAGGATGAGTCTCAAGTGTTCTGATGTTGTTAGTAATGCAACCATAAATGTGAAGCCTTGATGTCCCCATTATTTTATTGTTCAAACTTCTGTCCATCTTATGTATATATGGATTGTTAAAGTGTCTTGTTGACATTCTTTTGCCCTTAGGAGGATTTAGTAATCATCTTTCCATTTTTTTTTTCTACAGAGAACATTAAAAGTGAATTAAAAAGTAGCACAGTACTTTCTGAGGTGAATCAAATACTAAGGACCTTTGCTTTAGGGTATTTTTTTTGTTTGAATCAATCAAAAAGGTCTATGAAATAAAATGAAACTAGCCACAGAACACCCAAAAGAATGTTATATGTTTGTGAGCTTTCTTCCTTGTCAGATGAAGTAAAAATATTCAGGTTGCACAGGGTTTAAACATTTAGAAATGGTAATCACTTGTTGCAGTTTGCTTCTAAGCCTTCTCTTTGGAAGTACAAGCTGTGAACAGGAGAAAGGTGGGATAGTATCCAAAAGATCATTATTTATGTTTTGGGGTTTTCATTTGTTTGAAACACTTCTGATATGAAAACAAACGGAAGTGAAAAGCTCATGATGAAAGAATTTTCTCTTTTAATAGGAACAGGAATTGGGGGAAAGATAGTCAAATACAAAAATACATAGATTTTTGGTAAGTAAGAAAGAGATTAAAGACAGAGAACATTCATAGGGTAGTTTAAGAGAGTGGTGACATAGCAAGGATATTCAAATGCTCTAAGTGTTAGTGCTCTGCATACACATTCATGGATCTTATGTGTACAGTTTGTGGTTACAAGTTTACAGTAAGAGATTAAAGAGCATTCTGAGATTACAGCTTCAATAGATGGCCTGTGGACAAACAGTCCTTGAGAAAGTTTATAAAAGATAGAAGTAAGTGATCTTTTAATTACCTACTTCAAGTTTTTCACAGGAACATTAGGCCAGAAGAATGCATACATGAGAATATTTCATGTAAGTTAATTTTTTGAATTAGAAAATTGTCACTATACACTATACCTATATAACTAAAATGAAAAGAGTAAATTAATGTAATGCTTTATACTTCAAAGCTTTATTAAAACATGTAAAAAGGAAATATGCAAGGAAGATGTAATTATCTTGCTTTTTGCAGTATCCTGTTGAGAACCAGATGATAAATAGTCATACATAGTCATTTCTCTATCAGTACAAAACATCATCTATTACAAACATTAACAATTCACTCATTAGTCATAACAGCAGTGTTCTCATTTGAAGTGATCAATTACTAATTATTTCAAAATTCAGAAGCTCTGGTCTTCCTCTAATTATTAAGAAAATGATTGCATCCTGATGAAACACCATGCTCAAGTATAAACTTAGCACATCATCCTAAAGAAATAATGTTTCTAAAGTAACTTGCCATTTAAATACTAATAGCAAGATAGCAGAAAAAATTTAAATATTGTTATACAGGTATTCTTAAGGATTTTGCTCAAACATTTACTGATAAATAATTCAAAGATGTTTAATTTAGGAATTATGGATCAAATTAGAAACATAAAGTAAGTCTTCAGAGCCAAATTGATTAAGATGAGCATTTTATTACATGAATCTTACTTCAATATTGAGAGATATTTTTATTGAAATGTGTTACACTTAAAATATTTTACATTATCCTATCAAATACCTAGAAAAATCACTAAATTAGCTAGAGTAGAACATGTTTTATCCACCTTTCCCATTCTCAGTATCACAAATAGCATTATAGAAACAAATGCTTACATGATTTCCATAAAATTGAATACATTTTCACTTAGTAAACATTTATCTGGTTACTATACATGGAATACATTAAAGAGACAGTGATGAAAGACATAGCCCAAGTCCTCCAGAGCTGCCAGCTAATTAATATTTGGAAGTTGAGAATTTCATTTTAATTTTAAGTTGTGAAGCTTTTCAAGTCATGCAGCTTCTCAGCCCTGAGTAATATGTCAATATACTCTTTCAATTTTCTTTTCTCATTCTCTATTCTTAGTTAATTGATTTGGAATATTACTTTTGGTTAACGTTTATTTTAAGATGACTCTCCACTCTTCCTATTGTATTTCCTCTAAAATGAGGTAATATTCATGATGAAGTAACCATAGTGCCTGAGATTTAGTTTATTAGTTCTCTCTTCCTATCCTTATGTTCAAAGCATTCAAATCTCTCTGAAACTTTGATTTTATTTAATTCTTCATTACTAAAAAATGTATATTTTGCCCACTAAAGATTATTGTGCATTTTGTCACCATATCCAATAATCAAGCAGTCCATGATTCTAAATCAAAGACTCTTATAAGCTTGAAGTTTTGTATTTCTACTAACCAGAGTGAGGTTAAACTGTTCCTAATGCTTCTAAGGATTATTCTCTAGCAATATTGTTCTTGAAAGAAGGGAACTTCTATAAGGAGGGATTAACTACAGTAAGATCTGGCCAATTATCACAGATTTTGTATTGCTTTTAGATGATATACTTAGCAATTCTGGACACATCTTAATGCACTATTATCAACTGTCAAACTAAGAATAACTGTACTAAATGTTTGTTAACATTGTGTTGAATAATAAACCTTTTTAAAAATAAGTATGAAAAATTATTTAAGGAATTTTGCCTAGAAAATAGTTATGGAGTAAATCACAATTTGAACTTGAAGCATGTATAATGATGTATCATGCACAGAAAATAGAGAATGGAGAAAGATTCTTGATTTGCTTTTTACAGATATTCTGGTTATTTTATAAGTTACATATCATCAAGGCTTCTCAAATGAGGAAACTAAATGTCATAAAGAATAATTTCTCCATGATCATACAGCAAGTAAAGATCATAATGGAAAAAAAATAATCAGCCTTCGAAAATAATAATCAGGCTGGCATGGTGGCCCGTGATGCCAGCAGCTTGGGAAGCTGAGGCAGGATGATCATGAGTTCAAAGCCAGACTCAACAATTTAGAAATGCCCTAAGCAACTTAGACCCTGTCTCTAAATAAGATATAAAAAAGGGCTGGGGATGTGGCTTAGTGGTTAAATACCCCTGGGTTCAATCCCTGGTACTAAGTCATCATCATCATCATCAGCAGCAGCAGCAGCAGCAGCATCAAATGAACATTTTCCATTTGTATTTTTAACAGAAAATATTTTCATGATATTTCAATATTATTGTGAGTGGATTATTTAAATGTTTCTGGATTTTTAAATACATTTTACAATACACAAAATTTGTTTTTTTACCAAGATACTAAAAGTATAATTTGCTGCTTTGTGTTACGCCTCAGATGCTTTGTGAATGATAATATTGAAGCTAAAGTGAAACCTTTGATCCCCATATGAACCAGCTGATTTACAGAAAGCATGTGGTTGGACACAGCACTTTTATTGCTGCTGAACCATGAGCCTGAGTGAGAACTAGATTAAAACAGTTTTGAAACTCCATCTACTCTAGGAAAAACAACTCAAAACACAGGTTACATTGATGGTGAATGCATAGCAAAATATTCATACAGAAATGCTTATGATAATGTGCAAAATGACAGTTTCACTGATGGTTGCAACCAAATACATAATTTGACTCCCTGGCAATTAATTCTAAGAGAGAATTGGAAGAATTTGTAATATATAATGAATTATGTATTTAACTTTGCAAGTCCAGAAGTGTGAAAGTTTCCTTTTTTTTTCACTTATCAGTTTGAATAATATAGGTAACTTCAACTGGGTCATTGCTTCCAACTAAAATTCAAATATTTTTTAAGAGAAAGATTTTGAAGTAATTATATTATGAGATAGTGTTTTTTGCCTAACTTAGATTTAAATGTAGTATATTTTCCTAATCAAATGAGTGCTATTCAAAATGCATCACTAAATTCTTGCAATCCTGCACTTTTAAGTCATCAGTTGTTTTGACTTTGAAAGTATTATGAATAAGAAGTGATACTTCTGCTATTGACTCCCTCCTATAATGCAGAATAGTAAACTTAACATTTCTAAAACTTACCTTGCCCTTAAATGGTAATTAATAAGTCCTAACATAATTAATTGATTCCAAAATAAGTAAATGATATATGCAAAATCATGTAACCTAGTACTTAGAAAGAAATAGACATATAATATCAATTCTCTGATATCAATAGATATCTATATTGGTCTCTGCTTATTTTATACAGATTATCAATCACTCCAAAATTATTTACTTAAAAATAGTATTTTTATATTTAGTGTCAGAATATTAATGTTTATGAGATAAAGCACATAAGCAAATGAAGCTGGAATTATATTTTATTGTCAAATTTTTATTTTATTTAATAGTAAAATGTATGCATGAATATGTTCATATTTATTAATCCATATCATCATTTGAAGAAGTTAAATAGTCTGTTTAAAAAATTTTTTTAGTGTCTATGAAATTACTTAAGATTTTCAACAACCATTTTCTAGTATACTTATTGAAAGAAACAATGAAACAATTTTATTTTCTATTTTGCACATTTTTTATTAATTTTAGAGAAGTTCTAATTTAGGAATAATCATATCAATTAAATTAATTAAATTAGAATGGTGTTCATTGTTTTATGAAGAAGTCTAGAAATTGAGATATTAAGACAGTGAATATCTGAAGCTTAAGAAAGCCAATGAAAGTGTCATTTTCACACAACATGGTTCCAGGATAAGTGGAATATTTAATACAAAATATTATTCTATAAAACTGTTTACATGAAAAGTTTAAGAACATAAAAATTTGTCCACTATTTATAGAGATCACTTAATAGATGTTTACAAATGACATAATTATTTATCATTTCCCCTTCTTTTATCCTTGTAATAACTAATTTAGGAATTTCTGATAAATCATAATGTATTATTTATTATTATACATATATGTATATTTTAATATAACTATAAATCATTATTAGTTATTAATAGAAATGCTTAACACACCTTTGGTGAGAGTTTAAAGGCAGCTTAACTTCTTCTAAATAATTGAATATTAACTAAAGTTAAGAAACATCTTTGTAACCAAAACTGAAGCATATGTGAGCCTCCAATGTGATACCTCAGTTTCTGAGTATCTTTGTGAATGATCTGGTAATTGTTACAATATCACCCACAATGCAAATTTCTAAAGCCCATTCTAAAAGACAAGCTCCTTGATAAAAAAGGGATAGCCTTTATTTATTCTTTCTATTCTCTGTGGCTGCCTTGACTGGATAAATGTTGGATAAATATATTAATTAAGGAAATAACTTACAATTTTGATTATGACCTTATATTACTTAAGAATGCCATAACTATCATTTTTAAAAGAAAGTAATAAAGAAAACCTAGAGAGTATTCTTATAGTTTTTTTTTTTTACTATCTTCCATAGAACTTTTCAGTGTTACAATTTCAATGTCCTGAGTATAAATAATAATTTTGTAAACTCAATGCTAGTTCAATTTTTTCTTTCTTTGATTTTCTTTCAGTTTATCAAGTTTCTTTCTTTCTTTCCTTCTTTCTTTCTTACTTACCTCCCTCCCTTTCCTTCTTTCGGTCTTCCTTCTTTCCTTCTTTCCTTCCTTCCTTCCTTCCTTCCTTTCTTTTTTTTCTTTTTCTTTTTTTTTATTTTTTATTTTGTAAGAGATCCCTGTAGAGAACATGCTATCACAGGAGAGCTCCAGAATTTAGTTCAAAACTTGCCATATGTACATTCCTGTGCAAGCATGCAATCTCAGTTTTTTCAATATCTATTGTTCCATTTCATAGAACAAATATCATATATCCATCATGTAGGAAGCATTTGATGCTCTAGAGGACAAGAAGGGTAGAATATCTGTGTAACAGAAACAATTTTAGGGGAAAAAGTAGAAGGTTGCCTCTATGTAATAATTTTAGCAGATAAGGATCTTGATCACATTCGCCAGAATAGAAACTGGATTAAATCAAAGGAATTAACATTTCACAGAATGATTGCAAAATCACACATTTAGGTCCAAAATGTAGCTATAAAATAACGTGATAAAGGAAAAAAAGAGAATACTGAATGAGAGAAAGATATAAAGATTTAAATGAGCAAAATATTAAAAAAAAAGATGAACCATGGCTATTCCTAAAATTGACAAAATGGTAGGAGTATTGATACATGAGTAATAAATGATGTTTCATTATTACATGTGTGGTGTATTTTAGTAATTCAGTAATGAGGGTGTTCTAATTACCAAAAACATATAATTTAACATTTTGTTAATTATTTGCCTTTTCAGTAAAATGATCTAGTGGATATTATGAGGTTTATTTGCTTGATTTAAATATTTCTCCTCCTCGGGGATAAAATGCTTTAAATTACTCAGCAACACACACTCCTTTATTGTCTAGCTATGAAAAGTAGTATATATTTGTGTGTAACTAATATGGTGAATTTATGAGTGTAATTCTGCATTATTTTGAGTTGATATTTCATCAGAGTGAAAAAATAATTCCTTCAATATTTTGTTGGTTTGTTGAAAGATAAATTATTTGAGGTTTTATTTAGCCTATAATTTTTTAATACCTTTATTTTATTTATTTGTTTTTATCTGATGCTGAGGATCTAACCTTGTATGCCTCACACATAAGGCAAACACTCTACCACTGAGCTACAACTCCAGTCCTTAGTCTATAATTTTTACATATATTTTCACTGTAGACTTTGATAATTTTTAATAGAATTATGATGATAAGTTTGGAAATTGTGGATGGGCATTATCAAAACTTTTGAAACTTTTATTATTGTGTATATGTGAAAAATTTTAGCCAGTAAAGGAGATAGCTGATGTTGTTGTTTCTGACATTTATATATTCATGTATAATACAAAAACTTTGCATGAATTTTGCACTCTTATGAGTACAAGGAAATAAATTTTCAGGACAGTTTTTAAATTTTGCATTGTTTTCTGAACTTTGCCTTGTTCTCTTTAGTACTAATCACACTTGAGGTCTTTAATACAAAATGTAAATATGCCATTGTTTTAAATCAATGATAACTATACAACTGAAATATATGTTTCTATTATATGTATTTAAGTTTACCTTAATACATTGATAAAATAATTTCAAGAAGAAACTTTGCTTGAAATATGCATAAATCCTAGATTGTCTGCCTCAGAAAGAAGTTTAGGAGGATAATTTTATAAGCATGCAAAGCAAATATGATTGTTATATTATCAAATAGCTGCATTACTCCCTGGAAAAGTGGAAGCCATGACAGTCTTGGAAATGTGGTTATTAGCACAACGTAGGTATCTGCTTCTGAAGAGGCTGCACAATGTCAAGCCATAACACCTGGATTTTTCCGTATTCTCTAGATGACTAAAGAAGAAGGACATTCCATCAACAAGGATCATCACCAACAGTCAGCTTGGTTGCCTTTTTTAAAAAATTTTCATTGAGGATTCTTCTTTGTCCCGTGGATTACTGAAAATTTTATTTTCAGTCCCTTATTGTTTGAATTCTTATTTTAATTATTTTATTATTGATTTCTAGTTGTATTCCAGTATGTTACAAGACATACTTGGTATGATTTCAAATTTTTAAAAAAAATTATAATGCTTATATTGTAGAGCAATACATGGGCTATCTTGGTATGCTCTGTGGATACTTGAAAATCATATATATTCTGATGTTTCTTTCTGTAGTTTTCTATAAATGTCAGAATAGTTAGTTGGTAGATAGTGGTGTTGCATTCAATATGCTTAAATCCTGTGGATTTTGTCTTTTGCCAAGTTCAGGATATCTTCAAGCACTATTTTTTCAAATACCTTTTTCAAATCCTGTTGTTTATTTCCCTCTACTTTTGTAATGTAGATGATATGATCTTGGAGGTGCCTGAAGCTCTATTTGTTTTATTTTTCAGTCTATTTTCAGATAAGTAATTTCTGTTTCTATTTTTCCAGTTAATTGATTCTTTCCTCTGTTCCTAGTGTTTATTTTCTGAAAAGGTGACTATTCTTTGTTACCTTGATATTATTTAATTTCTAAATCTTGAGAAAACCTTGTAGTGGGTCATGCTGATGGCAACTCCCACTGAGGGAAAGGAAAGAAGACTGATCTATATCATAAAACCACCTCTGTTCATGACCACCCTTTCCACATCCCACTGAGCTGGAATAAGAAGTGGCCTCATTCTTTAAATCATAGTAGGGATATAATATTTTCAACTTAAAAAGAGAAACTAGTGTTTATGAGGTAAGATGTTTTTCACTCCTAATTAATCATAAATATATTGGTATTTAAATTACATTTTACTTAGCATAGATTAAGGAAAACAGATTCAAAAAGAGAATATTTGCTTTCAAAAGTGATTATTCAGAACAATAAAACAGATATTCACCCATATATATTGCAAGAATGACTAAAGATGATTTTATCACTTAATTTGTTTTAGAACTACATTAATCATTAAATGTTACATTTAAATTTGGTAATCACCATAAATTTTGAAAACAAATATAACAGCTATTTATCAAGTAGTATATCAGATATATTCCAAGATGCATATATTCACCAGGGAAATTTCTATTTCTAAATTTTATTACAGTTATATGGTCACATATGATGATTAATACATAGTGTAATGGAATCAAACTCTAAATTACATAAAATTTTATATATTTGAAAAAATATTTTCATGAATTTTTATTTGATTCACCTGGAATATGATTAAATGTTTTAATATTTCAATTAAATCTTTTCAAATAGTTCCTCTAAATATTTTGCATTTCAATTATGCACTATTTTTAAAACCTGATATTAATAAAGGATGCAATTATTTGATTTACTTAATCTATATGTTTATGTCCACATCACAGAACTATGTATTTAAAAACAAATCTGAAAAAGAAATAAAGACACAACAGGTGGAAAGCAATTTTGAAAATTCAACATTGAATTTGTGATTCTTATGCACAACAATTACCTGTAAATGGAAGAGTATTTTTTTCTAATTTGCATATTGTCTTAACATTAATAGCCTATGATGTATTGCATTTCACCCAAAATTTTCTACAAAGTCTTTTTAATTATGTTATAATTCAGAAATTAAAATTATTTTTTCTATTTGCTCATTTTTAGATGTTACATTAATTGAACTCAGATGCCATCTTTTTTTATGTTTGTTTGAGAGAAGGGATCCCTTCACTATATTATATGTAATGAAGAAGAGTGAATTCTCTGAAGCTTTATCATTCATCCCTAGTTATTTGTAGTCATCATATATGCCATTGCTGGGCTGCATTCAGTTGTCAATCTGCAGATACATTAACTTCATTCATCTGAGTTTGAATTTATTTTAAAAGTTGAATTCCTTGCTTTCACCATATTAGCATCTCATGCTGCCCTGAAAACCATTAGCAGCTTACATTAGAGAATAATTATTTGTTCTTTCTTAAATCTTTCTTAAAATCAACTTCCAAAAGTCATGGATTTCAGAAGTTATATACTAATGGTGGAAACACCTCCATTTCTGAACACTTATTGTCAGAACTAAATTGGGTCCAGTAGATATTCTTCAGATAGTTAAAGACTAATGATATTGTAATAGTAATGAAAAGGCTTCTATAATTTGCTGTGTGACTATATTTATTTTTTATAATGAAAGTAAAATATTCTGCTACTAATCAGTCAGGTCTAAAGAGGTGAAGTAAAGTATAAGCTTTAAAGATTAGTATATGAATTGTTTATATAAAAACACCAAATAGGCATACTAATACTTGCCTATTGCCTCTGTAACTCGAAGAAACTTTCATTAAAAATTAGAGTTTGAAACCAGGGTTGCTCTATAGCTATTTCCCCAGTCCTTTTTATTTTATTTTTGACACAGTATATAGCTAATTGCTGAGACTGGCCTTGAACTTGCAATCTCCCTGCTGTAGCCTCCAAATTGTTAGGATTATAGCTGAGGGACAATATGCCCAGTCCCAAAACACTTTCTGTCTGGTTATTTAGGGAAAACTCACATTAATTTAGAAAACAATTTAATTTTTTTAACGAAAATTCTCCCCAATTTTGAAATATTTACTATGAGTGTTTTTACTGTGTTAAGGAATTCATGTTAGATTAAACATGCTTACAAAATAACAGAATACCCAAAGAAGCATTCTAATAATATTAAAATGCAAATTAAGTTTAGATAGTTAATTCCAAAGGGATCAGAATTACATAAATCACAGGAGATTATGATACTGAATTTATGTAAATACAAATTTGACACTTATTTAAAAGAGCAGATCTTAGAGCTATAAATTACTCTGATAACAAATTTTTTGATAAATTCAACTAATTTGTATTTCATTATTTCTTTAATAGAAACAGCCCACATTTCATTTTGTAGTTGGAAGTTCTGTGTCGAAGGAACCACTGAACTAGGGCCAGTCCACACATTTCATTTTGAAAGTCATTATCAATAGCATTTGTGC
Organism: Marmota monax; assembly: GCF_021218885.2. NCBI lineage: Eukaryota > Metazoa > Chordata > Mammalia > Rodentia > Sciuridae > Marmota > Marmota monax. The sequence goes on from NW_026692781.1 coordinate 25,687,621, forward strand.
AACTCAGTTATCAACCATCTCTATGAAGATTGACATTGTGAGTTTGGGAAATTATTTTTCAGGCTAGCAGACAATGACTACCCTACTCATATCAAACAATTAAATATTTTGACTTACACTATTTTATTATGTCATCAAAAATTATTTTTTCTTTTATTTTTTCTTGTATGCAAAATACAATTTTTCATCCTCTACAAGTCTAGTATTTATTTAACATCTTCAATTTAAACACAAATGTTCACTCTGTATTCTCTCATTCTCCACACTTTCAGGAATCTCACTTCCATAGTATGTCTGATTTATGATCTCAACATTTCACAATAAGCTATTAAAAACTAATTATGTATGGATGATTTTTAAAATTATTTTTCAAATCATCCAATTATGTAACCTTTACCTGTTATCTGCCATTTCATGGTGTTTGGTACTTTAAAAGTTATAAAAAATTTCAGTATTAAACATTTTACACACTTTTTAAATACTTCACCTAGAAATTCTTTAAATTTGATAAATTTATATATCTCTATTCTTAAGCATTATCATTTTATGTCCTAAAATGATTGTATCAAAACAAATACTTGGTCCTGGTAGACATACCTAATAATTAAATCAATAATTTTAATTCAATTTGGTGTATACAGACAGCTACTTTGTATGTACATGTAGTAAAAGCCCTTTTGTTCTTTTGTTTAGTAAGGCATTTATTGTTATACAACATACATACTATAAAATTTCCCCACTTAATATTTCCAGCAAAATGTTTATACTGTAATCAGAGTTGTACAACCATCATCACATCATTCTGGAACATATTTCTCAACTTCCCAAATAAAACACATATCATTAGTCTATTAAACTCAATCTCCTACCTTTTCAGCCACAGGCAGCAACTAATTTATCTTGTATCTACATAGATGTGCCTGTTATAGATATTTCATGTAAATAATATCATATTAATAAGCAAGGATTTCTCCAAGCATGATGGTGTAAATATATATCAATACTTCCCCTTTTTGCAGGGTGGGGGTACTAGGGATTCAACTTAGTGGCATTTGACCATTGAGCTATATCTCCAGCCCTATTTTATATTTTATTTAAAGACAGGGTCTCACTGAGTTGCTTAGCACCTCACTTTTGCTCAGGCTGGCTTTGAACTCGGGATCTTTTGGCCTCAGCCTCCTGAGCCGCTGAGATTGCAGGCATTTGCCACTGTGCCTGGCTCAATACTTCCTCTTATGCCATATTAACATTCCATTGAATGGACTTATTACAGTTGTTTATCCACTCCTTAGGTTATGGGTGTTTGGATTATATCCAGCTCTTGAATATTATGAATGCTATTTTCATGACTTTCAAAAATTAGCTTTTGGGTGCACATATGTATTCATTGTTAGATCAAATAGTAACTTCATGATTAATATTTCGAATTACATCCAAGCTGTTATCGAAAGTGTCTGAACTGTTCTACATTGTTATTTGGAATATGTGATGATTTTGATTTCTCCAAATGCTTGCCAACACTTACTCTTTTCCATCATTTTAATAACAGCCATTCTAGTGTGTTAGAATGCAATAGAGAGCAATATTTCATATTGATTTCATTAGTATTTCTCTTATGATTAATGATAATGAGCATCCATTAATATTTGTAATGCCATTTGTATAGGTCTCTGTATATATGTCCATTCAGATCTTTGCTCATTTTTAATTGGCTATGATTCTTTTACTCATTAAAGGTAAGTGTTAATTATATATATGGATGTAACCCCTTGTCCACTATATGATTAGCAAGGACTTCTCCAGTTTTATGTTTCTTTTTACATGTTTTTCTGTTCTTATTGTGCATTACATTTATTCATAACACTGGGGTCCATTTTGACATAATGATGCATGATATATGATTTTCTCCATTTAAGTTCCTGGCACTTCAACTTCCCCTCCTTTTATCCCTCCCCCTTTCCACTTCCTCTCTGCTACTGGTATTCCTTCTATTTACTTTATAGTATATTTAATTTATGTTTATAGACATACACAAAGGGGAAATCCACTGTGGTTTATTTATAGATGTCCGTAACATATTTTGGTCAGTTTCATACTTCAGCTCCTCCTTTTTCCTGTCCTTCCTTCCTCCTCTTCAATCTCCTTCCTCTACTCTACTAATCTCCTTCTGTTTAATGGAATCATGCTCACATTTCCCCCTTATTTTTATCAAGCTACTGCATATGTGAGAAAACATAGGACCTTTGACTTTCTAAGTCTCTCTTATCTCAGTTAGTATGATGTTATCCATTTTCATACATTTACTAGCAAACCTCAGAATGTCATTCTACTTTATTGCTGTATGAAATTCCATCATGAATATATACCACATTTCCTTAATCCAGTCATCTGTTGACCAACATTTGGGGTGGTTTCATAACTTGGTTACTGTGAATTGTGTAACAACTGTTCTACTGTGAAACGTTGTTATATATGTATCACTATTGTCTGCTAATTTTAGTTCTTTTGTATAAATAACAAGGTGTGGTATTGCTGGGTAATATGTTGTTCTATTCTTAGTCTTTGAGGACTGTTTACACTGTTTTCCAAAGTGATTGTACTGATTTGCAGAACTTCCAACAATGTACAAGTGTACCTTTTTCTAGATACCCTCAGCAGCATTTATTCTTATTTGTAATTGGATGATTGCCATTCTGTCTGGAGTGAGATGAAATCTCAGTGTAGTTTAGATTTGAATTTTCCTGATTGCTAGGGATGTTGAACATGTTTTCATATATTTATTGGCCATTTATATTTCTTCTTTTAAGAAATAGCTGCTTAGTTCTTTTTCTCATTTATCAATTGGACTATTGTTTTTTGGGTATTATTTATTGAGTCCTTTATGTATTTTGAGTACTAATCCTTTTTGATTGGAATAGCTAGCAAAGATCTTGCAGCATTCTGTAAACTCTCTCTTCTTGTTCTTGTTTACTGTACAGAATCTTTAAAATTTGATGTTGCCCACTTATTGACTGTTGTTATTCTTTTTTGTTTGTTTGTTTTTGGTACCAGAGATTGAACCCAGAGGCTCTTAATCACTGAGTGACATCTGCAACCCATTTTACTTGATTTTTTTTTGTTTTTTTTTTAGACAAGATCTCACTAAGTTTCTAAGTCCTTACTGAACTTGTGATCCTCCTGCCTCAGCCTCCTGAACCACTGGGATTACAGGTATACCACCATGCCAAGCTTGGTTTTATTTCTTGAGCTTTCAGATCTTGCTAAGAAAATCAGTACCTGCGCCAGGATTTTGGAATGTTTACCCTAAGTTTTCTTCTAGTGTTTGAAAAGTTTCTGTTCTAATTCCTAGGTCTTTGATCCACTTTAATTTGACAGTTTTGCAGAGTAGAAGATAGGGATCTAATTCCATTCTTCTACACATGGATGTCCGATTTTTCCAGCACTGTCTGTTAAAAATGCTATGTTTTCTTCCTTGTGTATTTTTGGCACCATGTTTTAGTATCAGATGACAATCTATATGGATTTATCTTTGTGTCTTCTTTTTAATTTCATTGATTTTCATGTTTGCTATGATGCCAACGCTATAATACTATGCTGCTTTTGTTATTATAGCTAGCTCTGTAGTATAATTTGACATGTGGTATTCTAATGACTCAATTATCATTCTTTTTACATAGGATTGCTTTGGTTATGCTGGGTATTTTATTATTCCAAATGAAATGTAGGACCATTTTACTTTCTCTAGTTAGTTCTGTGAAGAATTTCAATGATTGTGTCATGTGGATTTTATTCAATATAAATAATGCTTTTGTACTGCGGCCATTTGATAATATTAATGATGTGTGTCCAAGAGTGTGGCTGTGCTTTCCATTTTCTAAGGTGTTCTTCAATCTCTTTCTTCAGTGTTTTTGAAATTTTTATTATAGTAGTTTTTTTTTACCTCTTTGATTCCTTCAAAGTATTTTTTTATTTTAATATATATTTTTTTTAACATTTTATTATGAATGAGTTTGTTTTCCTGATTTCTTTCTAAGCAAATTCATTAATCCAGTATAGAGGAGTGATTGATTTGTATTTGTCAATCTTGTATCCTGTAACTTTGTATTTTTAAATCAACTCTACAGTTCTCTGGTAGTCTTTGGATCTTGTAGATACAGGACTATGTTATCTGTAAACAGAGATAATTTGATGATTTGACTTCTTTTCCCATTTGTTTTCCTTTCTTGCCTTACTGATCTGATTAGAGTTTCAAGAACTATGCTAAATAGGTGATCATTCTTTCCTTATTCTTAGTTTTAGAGCAAATGCTTTCAGTTTTTTCTCCATTAAGTTAGATGTTGGTTTGGGGTTTGTCATATATAGAATTGACAGTATTGAGATAAATTCCTTCTATTCCTAGTTTCTCCATAGTTTTTAAAATGAATGAATTTTGGATTTTTTCAAAGATTTTTTCTTTATCTATTGAAAGGATCATGTGATTCTTGTCCTTAATTTTACTTAGGTGGTGAATTACATTTATTAATTTGTGTATCTTGCATTCCTGGGGTGAAACCCACTCAATCGTGGTGCACTGTCTTCTTAATGTGTTTATGAATGTGGTTTGCTGATATTTGGTTTATTTTTATTAAAGAATTTTTGCATTAGTATAGCCAGGTGTGGTGTAATCCCAGCACTCAGGAGATTGAGACAGGAGGATGGTGAGTTCAAAGCCAGCCTCAGCAATGGAGAAGCACTAAGCAACTCAGTGAGACACTGTCTCTAAATAAAACACAAAATATGGTTGGAGATGGCTCCATGGTTGAGTGCCCCTGACTAGATGGCTCCATGGTTGAGTGCCCCTGACTTCAATCCCTGGTACCTAACAAACAAACAAACAACAACAACCAAAAAAAAAAAAAAAAGAAGTTTTGCATTTGTGTTCATCAGGGATATTGGACTATAGGTTTCTTTCCTTTATGTGTTTTTGCCTGGTTTTAGTACTTGCATCATAAAATGTATGTGGGAGTATTTTTCTCCTTTTCCATCTTGTAGAATAATCTGAGGAGGATTAGCATTAGCTTTTCTTTAGGGTTCTGGTAGTAATCCACTCTGTCCATCTGGTCCTAGACTTTTCTTTATTGAAATGTTTTTGATTGCTGCTTTGATTGTTGCTTGATATTGGTATGTTTATGTTTTTTATATCCTCATGGTTCAATTTGAGTATCTTGTAGATCTTTCTGTTAATGGGAATATAAATTTTCAAAATAATTTCTAAAGATGCTTTGGATTTCAGAATTGTTTTCAGTGATATCTCCTTTTTCATCTCTAATTTTGTTCATTTAGGTCATATCTTTCTTTTGGTTAGTTTGGCTAAGCTTTTATCAATTTTTTTTATATTTTCAAACAATCAACTATTTGTTGCATTGATACTTTGTGTACTTTTTAACTTTCAAATTTATTAATTTTGGCTCTGATCTTAATTATCCCCTGGTTTTGAGTGATTTGGGAATTCGCTTGTTCTTTTTCTAATGCCTTCAAGTGTACCATTAAATTATTTACTTGGAATTTTTTTATTATTATTTTAATGTAGACATTCAATATTATAAATTTGCCTCTTAGAACTACCTTAATCCTGTATTTTCATTCTCATTGTTTTTAAGGCATTGTTTTTCATTTTTCCTGATTTCTTCTCTGATTCAGTCCTCATACAGAAAGTGTACTATTAATTTTAAAATGTTTTTTACATTTTATTTTGTTGATTCATATTTTCATTCCACTGTAATATGATAGGATGCATGGAATTATCACCATTTTTTTTCTTTGTATTTACTAAGACTTGCTTTGCATCCTCAAATATGGCCTATTTGAAAGTTTCCATTTGCTCTTGAAGGTAAACTCACTTGTTATTGGATGAAATATTCTGTAGATATCTGTTTTTGTTGATTTAATTAATAACTTTTTTCAATTAGATCTAAAGAGCTTTTACTTATTTTATTTCTGGATAAACTATCTATTGGTGAGAGATTTGAATTGAAATCAACCAGACTATTGTAATGTGGTTTATTTGTTTCTTTATATTGAGTAGGGATTTATGTATGTTCATGCCCCAACATTTGGGACATAAATACTCATGATCATTATTTCTTATTGTTGGATTATTCCCTTGACACGAATGAAGTAACTTTATTTTCCTTATGATGAATTTGGGCTTCAGGTCTACTTTGTCTCATACCAGAGCAGCTAATCTTGTTTGCTTGAAGTCTCCATTTGTATGACATATTTTTTCTATCCTTTCAACTTTCATCTTTTGAAAGTCTTTGTCTGTAAGGTGAGTTCCTTTTGAACTGGATGGTTGTGTCTTGTTTAATTTAATGTATTCTGTCAATATGTGATTTCATTTAGAACATTTCCGATCTATTCTTATGTAGAGATCGTTTTTATTTTCTGCTATTTTGATTTTTTAATGCTAAATTCAGATTTGATTCTCCTTTGTCTTTCTAATGAGATTATCCATACATTGTCTCTGATATTTATCTTTCAATCTTTTGCATGAAATATTTCATTGAGTATATTTTGTAGTACATGTTCAGTGGTTCTGGATTTTTTAAAATTTCTTCTTATCATGGAAGGTTTCATTTTGATTTTCAGTTCTGAAGGACAATGATAAAGGAAATGACAATCTTGGTTGGCCCCATTTTCTTTCAGGTTTTGGTATTTATTATTCCAAATCCTCCTGATTTTTAGGGACTAGCGTGAGAAATCATTAGAAATTCTGTTGGTTTCCTCTAAATGTGACCTGTCACTTTTTTCTTATGACTTTTAAAATTCTATCATTACTCTTTATATTAGATATTTTAATTATAATGTGTCTTCAAAATCTTACCTATTTAAGGTTGTAAATATCTCTTGTATTTGGATTTCCATTTCATTTTAAGGTTCAGAAAAGTCATTTCTGATATTATTTCACAATTAATGCAACCACCATGGAAAGTAAGTAGTCTGGAGAATCTTCAGTAAACTTGGAGTTGAATTGCCATTTGATCCAATTATCCCATTCCTAGTTTTATACACAAAGTATTTAGAATCAGCATACTACAGAGATGCAGCCACTTCAATGTTTGCCGCAGCTCAAGTCACAATAGCTAAACTATTGGACCAACCTAGTGCCCTTCAACTCATAAATGAATAAAAAAAGTGATATATACACATATATACATATATCCCTTTTGTATATATTTTATTTCAATTATTATTCTTCATAAATATGCATATATATATGCATGTGTATATATATACATACATATGTGTGTACATATATATATATGTACATACAATGAAATATTACTTAGCTATTGAGAAGAATTTTTTTTTTAAGAGAGAGAGAGAATTTTTTTAATATTTATTTTTTTAGTTTTCTGCGGGCACAACATCTTTGTTTGTATGTGGTGCTGAGGATCGAACCTGGACCTCATGCATGCCAGGTGAGCGTGTTACTGCTTGAGCCACATCCCCAGCCCTTGAGAAGAATGTTATTATGGCATTTTCTGGTAACTGAATGCAATTGAAGAATATTATGCTAGGCAAAATAAACCAATCTCAAAGAACCAAAGCCTAAATGTTTTCTCTGATATGAGGATGCTAATTCATAATAATGGGTGTGTGGGAGGGAGAATAGAAGTACTTTGGATTAGACAGGGGGAATTGAGGGAGGATTAGGGTATGGAGGTAGGAATGATAGTAGAAAGAATTGGATATTATTACCTTATGTGCATATATGATTATATGACCTGTGTATCTTTACATCATGTACAACCAGAAGAATAAGAAATTATATTACAATGATGTATGAGGTGTCAAAATGTATTCTCATGTTATGCATAACTAATTAAAACAAATAAAAATTTAAAAAGTATTGTGGACTCCTTTAGTACTTTCTGTACAGTAGATGGGTAGAGGGTTGCTTTTAAGATCCTCTTTGATATCTTCAGTTAAATTCACTTTTCCAGATTTTTATAGTGTTTTTCATTCACAATATTTTATTTTAATAAAAACTGATTTTTACTTCTAACTTTGGTTGTTCATGCTTTTAATATTATAAGTTAAAAAAATAGTTAAATCAAGTTACAAAGACTTTCAATATGTTTCTTGCATAAGTATTATAGTTGTAGCCTTTACACTGAGGGTTTTGACTATTTTAAGTAACTTTTGGTATATTCTGTGAGAAAATATCCAACTTCATTCTCTTGCATGTAGTTATCCAGCTTTCCCAGCAGGATTTGTTAGAGTATCTCCCCTTTCCATATTGAATTGTATTAGTGCACATATTTTTAATATTCACTTGATGTTGAAAATGAGGTTTTTCTGTTTTTAAGCATTGCATGATCTATCTATTTATTTTTATTCCAGGGCCATACTGTTTTGATTATTGTTGCCTTTGAAATCACAGTTTGTGATTGATGCAGTGTTCTTTTTCAAATCGATTTCACCCTTTTTGGTTCCTTGGGTATTTCTATAAATTTTAGAATCAGTTTCTCAATTTCTACAACAACCAAAAAAGGAAATAAAATAGAAAAGAAAGAAAAAACTCTTGGGAAGTAGGGAAGGTGACAGGGATTGTAATGAATTTGTAGATAAATTTGGGTATTATTATAATTTTGATATTTAAATAGTATGACTTCTAATCCAGAAATATTACAGAGACTTCCTATAATTTAGATTTTTAAATTGGTTTTAATTATATTTTATAACTTTTAAGTTATTAGTTTTATACTTCTTTTGTTAGATTTATTTTAAGTATATTTTTCCCATTGGTATTATAAATGAAATTGTTTTCTTACTTTCATTTTTGGATTATTCAGTGAAAGAGATTATTATTTGTACATTGATCTGAAATATGCTAAATGAGTCTCTGGGTCCCTTAGATTATTTTATTCCCCATTTTTCTTCCTTTGTCCCTCATAATTCACAATCTCTATTATTTCTTCTACAAGTTAAATAATACTTCCTTCTAGTAAGCCCCTCTTGTACATATTTCATTTCAATTATTATACTTCATAACTCCAAAATGTTCATTTTTAATATTTCATATCTGTTTGTATCTTCTATTTGATGGACAGTTGTCTTTATAGTTTTCTTCACTTCTTCAAAAATGATTTCCTTTACTCTTGGAACTTATTTTTCAAAGCTTCTTAGTCCTATTTAGTAATCTTTTGTTTTAAATATAATAACTGGTTGTTTTTCCAGGCTTTTTGTTTTACCTGCTTTTTTCCTGCCTGTATAAAAATCACATTTTCCTGATTCTTTGTGTATTTTTTCTTCAGAATTGGATATTTTAGTTAATATAGTAAACCAGTTCCCAGTATTCTCATGCCACCTAACTTACATTTCTTTGTTCATTTACTTAGTGACTTGTAGAACTATTTTGGTTAAGCTTATTTTTCCTTCACAGCAAAGACTCTGATTTTCCCCTAAGGGTACATTTCTGGGCCAGGTCAGGGTCAGATAATATGATAGTGCATTTAGTAGTGATCTCTCTGTATTTCCTTGACTTCAGTCAGTCCTCCCATTAATCTCCAATGATTGTTTACTTATTATTATACTGTTTTCAACAAGGCCTAGAACATAAATTTGAACTCTTTTGCAGAGATAGCTCTAGAATTCAGAACTTGAAGTTGTTCTGTCCCTAGGAGAGCTTTCGTTATCTCTTTTCTTAGTTCTCTTCTGTTAATGTCATCTTTATTGATCTTCATCAAAACATCCATTGTTTCTCAGAGTATTTTTTTGGTAAGAGCTTCATCACACTCTGTCTCAAAGAAGGTCAACTCCATTGTAAAGAGATTTTTTGGATTTTCTATTTTATAGTTTGCTTCATTGCTGAATGAAATCTCTGAGTCATGACCCCAGAACTAAGGATTGGGTCAGTGGCACACATTCTACTCAGTGATTTTCCTACTTTGGAAGGTGTGAACTTAGCTGGTGATGTTAGCTTCTGATCTTATTGGCTTTCATCTTCTAATGGAAGCTTCACTTACAAATAGACCAGAGAAAAGATGGTCAGGACCCCAGCATTTTCAATGTGCCTTATTTTCTATATAGTCTCTCTATTCTCAACTACTCAGCTGCACTTACCAGCAACATAGTTTCTGCAAGAGATATTGTTAGCAAGGAGAGATGGATAATTATTGCTGATATTCTACCTCTTGCATAAGTATACCATATCCCATGTTTGGAAGCTAGTAGATGGATAAGGGGCCTGTGTTCTAGGATGTGCCAGATTTTAGAGGAGTTTCTGTTCTACAGGGCTGGGATGGTGGGATGGTTATTGATGAAATGTCCATTATTTCTTAATAAGCTTCTGTAGATGCCCTGAATGAATGTTTCTTCATTTGCTATATGCAAACATGCAGCAGATATTATGAGTAAAGTTTAGTTCTTTTCACCTTCACCAGTTGCTCTGAGAATTGAGCCACTCTATGTGGCTTCCATAGCCATTTTTTTTTTGATGGGGGTTACAGGGGATTGAACTCAGTGGCACTCCACCAGTGAGCCACATCCGTAGCCCTATTTTGTATTTTATTTAAAGACAGGGTCTCACTGAGTTGCTTAGTGTCTTGCTTTTTTTGTTGAAACTGACTTTAAACTTGCTGTCCTCCTGCCTCAGCCTCCCAAGCCATGGGATTATAAGCATGTGCCACTGCACCAGACTCCATAGCCATTTCTGATGTGGAACACATATGTACCTACTTTTGTATTATATGTAGTAATAATAATGATGATTACATTCAGAATAAACACCTCAATAACTGTTTTTTTAAATAAAGATATATTTTCTAAATATAATTAATCTTCTTCATTATCAGCACATTATACTTAAATTGTTACTCTATGGGAGAAAACAAACCCTCTGTTTTCATGAAGTTGGAAGAATTAGTTATTAATACTGGGTGCTGAGAATCAATCAGGATCTGGATCCCTTTTCCCATGTTAAAGATTGAACACCTGAGGAATGCTTAGGAAAGAAGATTAAAACGTTTTATTTAAACAATAGATTAGAGAAAGGGACAGAGACTCCTCCACAGAGGAGCAGGCCCAAGTTGGCACCCAAAGAAGTAGGGATGTCCTGCCCCTTTAATAGGTTTTAGGTTGGGTCTTGTGCCCCCTTCACCCTTTATGGCTACTGACCATTAATTGGAGCCATTTAAGGGCCAGAATAAAGCTGCCCAGAGTACAGGGAGGAAGGGAATGGCCCAGAGGACATTCATTAACAACTGCCTGCAGGGAGGAAAAAATTCCCTGAAGGCAGGTACCCTAGGCAACAGGTGGAGAGGAGGGGAAGTATCCTCAAGGTATTAAAGTTTTTTTTTTCCTTTCCTTTCAAACCAGCCCCATCATCACAATCTGACCCAATCATTTGCTACCTACACTGACTGTCCTTTTGCACCCCCTCCATCATGACATTGCACTGTCTCACCTTCTATATACATGCACATGAGGAGTGTGAGCATATGTATACACATGTACATATGTGTGTGTGTTTATTTATATTCCCTACAAATTTGTAATTTCTTAAATGCATAGTGATGCTTATTTTTCTTTATATTACATAGCTCACATTGTACACTAAATGCTAACTGCTTGATTATTTGATGATGATAATATTACTAGATGTGTGGTACTATAAATAGATTTTAGTTTTGTATAACCACAGACAGTTGTACTTGACACAATTTAAAATCAAGAGTCTTCTTTTAGTTAATTATGAGTTGAATGTACATAAAGTACACATGTTATTTTAAATTTCCCCTCATGTATCTTTCCTGAATTAAAATCTATACAGCTGCCCTAGTTGTTTAGTAACAGTAGTGGGAATGAACTAAAATACCTTCTACTTCCTTATCCTTCTACAAGTTCCAGAAGTGCACTGAGCTTCATGGGCACCTTTGTAAGTAAGGAGTTCTTTGATATAGTTATTAAGTGATGGAATAAACCAGCTCTTCAATTATCAGTATGTCAGTGAATTGACATTAATTTCCAGAAATTACAAAATGTGGCCTTATACATTCTCCAAACATTGGGCTACATTTTAGAAGAGTGCTCTTCAATTTTTAGCTAGTACTTGGAATCAGTTAATAGAATAAATAAAACAGCAATAGGTCATGTGAAAGCTAATTTATAATCTAATGGATATGACAAAATCGTTCTTCACTGTAGAGTTGAATTATCAGAGGAAAGATTATAATAGGACACAGTAATAACCAGTGCAATGCTGAGTTTAAAAATATACTTTATTTGACAAAATGTACTTGACCCAGGTTATAATGCTAAAAGAGTCTTCCATTTCCCTTCTTTTTTGTGAAAATCTGGAAAAGATGGTTTGATATTCTAAAAATATGCCAATTGTCCCAGAAAACTTATAAGGTAGTCAAGGATTACTAAGGTGGAAACCTTTATTTTAATATTAAAATGGGAACAAATCCCAGCTGAGAGTTTTAATTAAAGCAATCACCTATGAGGATATTTATAGGTGAGGTGTCCCCCAGAAGCTCACATGTGAGGGCTTGAAGGTGAAGGTGAAGTCATTGGGTTATGAAAGTCTTATCCCAATCAGTGAATTAATCCCCTGATGGGATTAACTGAGTGGTAACTGAAGATTGGTGGCATGTGGCAGGAGGAGGTTGAGTCCCTAGGGTATGCCTTTGGGTATATATTTTGTATCTGGTGAGTGGAGTCTGTCTCTCTCTCTCTTTCTTTGCTTTGTGTTCATCATGTGAGCTTCTTCCCTCCATCACACTCTTCTGCCATGATGTCCTGCCTTACCTTGAGCCCTTGAAATAAAGCCTGCTATCTATGGACTGAGACCTCTGAAACTGTGAACCCCTAAATAAATTTTTCCTCTCCTAAAACAATATGATTTGCTTGCATTTCCTCCAATTTGTGGTCCATTTGTATTTTTGTTAACTAAAAGACCCTTGATTTTAAATTGTGTTTTTCAATGAACATTTTTCTTTTTTAGTTTTTAGATGAGTCAAATTTACTTTTATCTTTAATAGATAATGATTTGATATTATTATCTAAGAACCCTACCAAATTCAAAGTAGAAATATTTTATCCTATATTTTCTTTCATATGATTTATAATTTTGTGTTTCACCTTCATATCTCTGGACCATTTCAGGATAATTTTCATATTCATACCTTATCCATTTTAGAGTAAATTTATTACAACATGTAATGAATAGATTGAGTTAACATTGCATACCAAAGTCCAATTTTTACTAACAGTCTTTTGAAAGGACAACCCTTCCTCCATTGAGTTGAATTGGTCACTTTTTTCATGACTAAATGGAATATGTGTCTGTGAGTCTGTTTTACACTTTACATTTTCTTCTGTTATTTGTCTATATTTTTGCTGATACCACATGTTCTCAATTACTTTATCTTCAGAATAAATTTAGGGATCAGAAATTGTAAGTCTTCCAAGTTTGTTCTTTTTCTGAAAGCATGTATTAATTCTTGAATCTCTTTGCCTACCCATAAAAAAAAATCAGTTTGTTAATCTTTTTAAAAACATCTGATTGAATTTGTATTATATTTGTGTACAATCTTTTATCAAATCGAAGATAAATTTATCTATTCCAATTCTTTTATCTTACTTAGTCATATTTTACTTTTCTCAATTTTACCATTTCAGCTAATGGATTTAATAATATCATATTATGTCTATACTTAGTATTTAATTTATTTCAGCCCTATTGTGAAGAATAATGGCAATGATTTTTGTATAATTATATTTTATCTTACAACCTTACTAAATGCAGTTATTAGTTCAAGTACTTATTTTATAGATTTCTTTGGATTTACTCCAGGGGTCAATCATGCAAATATTGCAGCTTTATTTCTTCATTCCAATCTATGCTTTGTTTTCTTTTCTTAGCCTCAGTTGTCCTGGCTAGGAGTACCAACTTGACAGTGAATAGCAAAATTAGAGAAGACAGATTTAACATCTTTCTGAATGTATCTGTAAAACATTCAAGTTTTTCACTATTAAGCATGATGTTACCCAAAACATTATTATAAATACTTTATATCTGACTAATAAAGTCTCTTATTATTTCTATTGTGATATAAAATTTTATTACAAATGAATGTTGAATGTTTTCAAATGAAATTTCTGCATCACTGGGATGATCCCACAGTTTTTCATCTTTATTCTGTTGATATTGTGATTGTACTCTGTTTGAAACATTGAACCAGCCTGAATACATGGCATAAACCTTACTTGATCATTATTATTTATCCTTAGATAATATTTTGTTCAAGAATGAGATCAAATATTAGATTTAAGAACAATGTCAGGTATGGTGATCCATGCCTATAATCCTAGGTGTTCAGGAGTCTAAGGCAGTAGAATCACAAATTTAAGGCCAGTCTTGGTGACTTAGGGAGATCCACTATCAAAATTAAAGTAAAACAAAAGACTGAGGAAGTAGTTCACTGGTTGAGTGCCTGTAGACTCAATCTTCAGTATCCATCAAACAAAATAAATGAACAAAAAAAACCACACAAACCCAGTAATTTCTATCTAAAAATTTAAAATCAGAATAGAAAACCATGAACTATTATAATAACAATAATAATAGAAGTAACAGCAATGTCTGTCAACTATTTCTAGACTTTTATACCACACAGAATTAATGGAAGTTGGAAGGAAAAAACGAGAAGATGATGTTATTTAAGTTTACACTATTAAATAACATCAATGTAAGTAAGTAAGCCCAGAGTAGGTTATACATTAAGAGTGAAAAGTTACAGATGTAAACATTGCTTTGTTATCTTAGCAATGGTGACTGTTATCCTCAACATAATCAGGTGCTGAGTACAACATTTGTCGTATGTTGGTATTATTTCTGGAAAATTTCACCTTAGAAGCAAACTATCCAGTGTTTGTTAACACTGCAAAAGCCCTGTAATCCTATAATTAAAACATGTTTTAGACCACAAAATGGGGCAATGGGTATTATCTTTGATCATAGAACAGTACTTTAAAATTTCCATATAGATTAGATGTAATCCACTGTTATCATATGAAAAAATTAAAGTTAGAGAAAACCTGGCATGATGTATAGTAAAAAAAAATGCTTATTAAGTTAAAAGTTGAATAAATACTTGTAGTAAGCTAAATATGTGAAGAACAAAACTTTAATACATTCTAAAATATAGTGCTATCAACATTTAAGCAAGCCTCCTGATCCTCACTCCCAAGGTACAGATCAATCTATTCTCGAAAATTCACATACAATCATATTCACAACTACATAAAAAATTCCATACACACACAGACAAGCACATGCGCGCGCACACACACACAGAGAGAGAGAAAGAGAGAAAGAGTGATAGAGATCCCTTTCCAATGCCATCTTTGTTCATCATCTTTCTTCTCAATAAATATATTATGTTTGCCTTTGCAATGATTTTCATACAATACCTTTGAAGGACCTGTCACATGCAATGGATAAATGATAGAATGTACCTAAAATGTTGCTTCCTCTGACATGAAATACATGTTACTAAAGCAAGCTAATAAAAATTATAAGGTCTTGAAGCAAGATTTGTTCTACAGCGTGGCTATTGTGAATTGAGCTTCTATAAACATTGAAGTGCCTGCATCACTTTAGTATGCTGATTTTAAGTTCTTTACACTAGGAAAAGATTCCTACTATATTCAGATCATTAAGTTATCTTATATGTTTTTCTCATGGTGTTATTCTCTAAGTTTTATCCTTTTGTTCTTCCAAACATTAGAAGTAAAATTTTCTTCGATCAATTTCTCATATTATCAGCCTATTTTTCAGTTTGGACTTGTTGGTTCTTATTTGCTCCTGTTGCTTCCTGTTTGGGTTGTTACATTTTTTAAATGATAATTTATGTTCATTGATTGATTGATTGATCAATTAATACTGGGTAACCATAAAGTCCCCAGTCCTTTTCATTTTTCATTTTGAGACAGGGTCTCACTAAGTTCCTAAGGCCTCGCTAAGTTAGTGAGGCTGGACCCAAATTTGCAATCCTCTTGCCTCAGCCTCCCAAATCTCTGGGATTACAGGTGTGCATCACCATGCCTGACTAGATATATTCTTTACACATTCTGATTTCTGATGAAATGTTCCTTCCTGGTTTCTTGAACAGATTAATCAAATTATTCTAAGAGCAGAATAATATAAAAGCAAAATCTGCATTGTCTGTGTATTTCTCTTTATAAATTATTGTTTCTCTTGGAACTGTCTTCTCTGTAATTTTTGATTGAAAGCCTGATTTGGGGAATAAAAAATTGTAGAATTTCTCAGAAATATCTTCTTTTAGAGAATAATTTGTCTTCCAACAGGATGACAGAATAAGGCCAAATCACCTTTTCTAAAATGCTTGAGTTGATTCCATAATATATATATTATTTGCTAGAGCTTTCATAACAAAGTCCCACAAATTTAATATTGTAAACAACAATAACGAAAAAAAGAGCTACCTCACATTTCTGGAGTTTAGAAGTCTGAAATCCAAATATTGATACTGTTGATTCTTTTTAAGAGTTGTTAGGGAAGGTTCTGTCAATCATTTGTCTCCATGTTCACATGGTATGCCCTTTATTTATGATTCCATCTCTAAAATTCTTCTTTTTATAAGGATACCAGCTGTATTGGGTTAAAGCCCACTCTAATGACCTTATATTAGCTTAAAATATCTGTGAAGAATTTATTTCCAAATAAGATTACATTTCATTGTATTTACTGGGAATTAGGATATTGACAACTATGATATATTTGATTTATTAATCCCCCTCGATGTTGTTGGAATACTTTTCATATTCTATCACTTGTAGCAAACAGTTTCATCAATTTCTCTAAATAAAGATGCTTATAAGCTGGCAAATCTTAGAATAATGAAAGTTGCATAATCTATTGGGCTCATCACAGTGATTTTTTTTGCTTTTCTTCCAAGTTTGGCCTCTTATGCTAAGTTTGCATTGTTAGGACTACAATATCTTAAATTTACTTTTTTTTAAATTTTATTTAATTTTTCTTCTTATTGTCACAGATAAGAGTTTTTTGAAACAAGCTTGTGTATCGTCTTCACAAGTAGAAATCAATCCTTCATTTTAGTTTTAGTTTTACTCTACTTCCTACATAAGATAACTTTCATTGCCCCACTCAATTTTTCTAATGTGTTCTATTAAGTGCTGCTTACTTTTTAAATATGAATTTTATATTTCAACCATAAATTAACTTTTCTTGTATCTTGCCAAGTCAACTGACGGTAACAACTGCTTCAACTATTTGACTTGCTGTGAATATTTAAAAAATGGATGCATGCAAAATTTTATAGTACTTAGTAAATATTACATGTATTTTAAGTGGCTTCATGGTTCTTTTGATGACTTCACAGATGCTAATATATAATATAGATGAATACGTCTATCTTTTTTTTCCGATTTTGTTTATTGTTGTCATTGTGTTTTGTTTTGGTTTGTTTTGGGGGGAGGTGTACCAGGAATAGAACTCAGGTATTTGACCACTGAGCAACATCCCCAGCCATATTTTGCATTTTATTTAGAGACAGGGTCTCACTGAGTTGCTCAGTGCCTCGCTGTTGCTGAGGCTGGCTTTGAGCTCGCGAAACTTCTGCCTCAGCCTCCTGAGCCGCTGGGATTACAGACTCAGTGATCTGGTGCCTCTGAGTTCAATCCCTGGTACCAAAAAAAAAAAAAAAGTTTTAGTTTAAATATTCAATATTGAAAACCGAATAACTATACATTCTTACTACAAATAAAATATAAATTTCATTATCTATAAAATAAACTTCTATTTGCAATAAACAAAATATTACTTGTAAGTTGTATATTACAAGGAATTAATAACTATAATTTTTGGAAAACACCTTATTTCTACATTCATTGTAAAGTATGATGTGTAGTCAGTAATAAAGGACATATGAAAATAAAAACAGGAGCATAATGCAAATAAATTAAGATATTTCATTTTTGAAAGGTACTTCACCCTTGACCCACTGAATTTATGCATTGAAATTACGTGAGTATCCTTAAGCCATTATAAAATTCCTCTATCACAATTAACCAAACCTTATGTGTATGTTTAAATAATATCTTACTTCAGTTTATCTCCTGTTTTGAGGTGAAATAAATAAAGAAAAACTAAAACTCATTAAGCACAAAGTTTATAGCCTAATGTCCTCCAATATAAGATTGTAACATACCAAGGTAAAGATACACAAAACATTTTTTATAAATTAGAAACCCATCTAGACACTTTCCAAACTAACACTTTTTTTCTTCTAAATGATCATTACTATCCTTATTTTATGATAATCACTTTCTTGTTTCTTACTTACTTTTGCATATCTGGTGGCAAAAGCATTGGATAGAATCCTTTACATTCATCCCTCATGGAGTGGGGGTAAGCCCTTATATCAAGAAAAACAGGATGAGTCACAGAAAGGACCTAAGGAAAAGATGCTGATGCCATTTTCTCTTCTTCTCTCAATTGCCTGAGCTCCTCATTAGTAAAATTCATACAAAATTAGGAAAAAGGAACTTGTTGCTGTAATTCATATAGGCCATAGAACAAGCTGATAATGATGGGGTGTATATCTGTAAGGAAAAATAAATTACTAACACTTTTATTTTTATTTAATCATGTATGAGCATATGGGGCATTTCTAAAGGGGAGATGTTTTTGAATCATGTTAATATACACAGTGAATTTAGGATTTTGGTTGCCTGAATTTTTATATATATATATATATCTCATATGTACATATAATAATGAGATATATATTATATAACCCATTAAATATGTGTAAATGCACACATATGTAATGTGATTGGTAGAAAGGTTACTACTTAAGAGAATGTAAATATTTTGATTTTTCTTTTCCCTGATAACTAAAGATTTTGATTATTTTTTATATATGTTAGTTATTTTTCTTGAGAAGATTCTATTCTGTTCCTTTGCCCATTTATTGCACAAGCTGTTTGTTTTTGTAGTATTGAGTTTTTTGTGTTCCTTTTGTATTCTAGACATTAATCCTCGGTGAAGAGTTAAATGGCAAATTTTTTTTTCTCATTCTATAGTTTCTTTATGCACTCTTAATTTTTTTCCTTTGCTGTGCATAAGCTTTTGAATGTGATATCACCCAATTTATTGATTATTATTCTTATTTTCTAACTATGAGGTCCATTGTGGAGGGCTTGGACTGTACTTATATGTTGAAATGTTTCCCCTACATTATTTTTCTAATGGTAGTAAAATTTCTGGTCTTTTATATAGGTTTTTGATCCATTTTGAATTCACTTTTATACAGGGTGAGAGGTAGGGATCTGTTTTTATTTTTCTACACATGGATATCCAGTTTCCTTAATACTGTTTTTTTATTATTCATTTTTTTTTGTAGATGTAGTTGGACACAATAACTTTATTTTCTTTATTTATATGTGGTGCTGAGAATCGAACCCAGGGCCTTTCAGTTGCAAGGCGAAAGCTCTACCGCTGAGCCATAACCCCAGTCCTTAGTACTGTTTTTGGTTTTTTTTTTTTAATTTTTTTTAAGGATTGCCTTCTCTCCAATATATGTTTGGGACACCTTTGTAAGGATCCCCAATTGTGGCTGTCTGGGCTTGTCTCAGTCTTTTTTTCTGTTCCATTGTTCTACATGGCTGCTCTTAAGCTAGTAGCATGCATTTTTTTTTACAGTGATTTTTTAATATAATTAGAAATCAGCTATGGTGATGCCTCCAACATTGAGTGCAATGAAATTTTGTCTCAATCTTGTAAGAATCACAGTCATCAAGAATACAATTAACAATAAATACTGGAAAAATATATGGGGAAATGGAACTCTTATACACTGTTGTTGAGAATGTAAATGGAGGTTCCACAAAAATGCTAAAAATAGAACTACCATATAATCCAACTATATAATTTCTTAGTATTTATACAAAAGAATTGACATCAATATGCTTTTAGAGATACATGAATTCCATGTTTATTGTATCTTCTCAAATGTAAAATAATGTAGACATAACTCACATTCCTTTTAGTTAATCCAAAAATATCCCATGTTAATACAAAGCTACCTAAGAAATAGAAAAACAGTACAAAATAGTCAAGGGAAAAAGGTTCAGTGATTTTAACCAACATGTTTCTATCTTGACAAAAATTTGCAAATTGAGCACATTTATAAAGAATACCCCAGGAGTTTTGGTGGAACCTGTGCAAAAGATGAGTGAAACTTAAATAATTTCAACATCAAAGAAAATCAAAGTCCTAGACCAAATCTCCTGGAATGTCCTTGCCCAAATGTGGTGCACATGTGATAGAATTTCCAGAGAGCAGTGCCTCTAAAATCAGTTTGTATAATCTTTATGTTGCATAATCTTAGCTTTCATGACCTGATAAAATGTGAAGTTCAGGGCCTTATTCCCAGAACTCAAATTTGCATTTCTAATAAAGATAGATGCTAGTGTTGCTGGTTCAGGAAACATGCCTTAGGAAATCATGTCATAAGCCAAAAAGCTAACAGTGTACATCGTAGGATATTAACATGTTCAATTTTACTTGACAAAATAAACAGTTTTCCAAAGTGCAAATTTATACTTGCAAAAGTTGTATGTGAGTTTATATTATATAAAATCCTCCTGATACCTGGTATATGTTTAATGTAATTTTTATTGAAGTACATAGATATGTGATGGCTATGAACATATACCATGTGGATCTGTAATAGAGGGTGATGTAATTGATGGACAGTCTAAACCTTCTCAATCTACCACAAGGTTGACACCACGATGCGCTTCCACAAGCTTCTCTCAACCAATAATAGCAACAGGAACACCATGGCTGATCTTTCCTGGACAACCTGAGAGTTCTCTGATGCTGCTTTGCCCTAAAGATTCCCACAAACCTTCCTAAAACCCACTTATCACTTGTTGGAATATGATGTTATAACTGGCAATTCCTTGGTACCTCATCTTTTTCACAAAGGTCAGACATAAATTGTTATTCAATGATTTACTGTGTCTTCTCTATACTTATCCTTTTTTTCTCTCTCAAAGCATTCTCCACAATAATTATCTCAGGTTGCCAAGGAACCTAAATTAATGCAGCATGTATGCAAAATTACTATTCAACTGGTCATGCTTTAATTACATTTACAGAAATCTACCCTTCTATACACATATTCCAAAGTACCTTGTTTTTCAAAGTATGTTGCAAGAATTGATAAACTCAGTCTACTTATTATTAATTAGGGTATACTATTTGTTAATCTGGTAGGATTTTCCTTCAGCATTGTAAATTCAATTAAATGCATGATTCATAAGTGAATTATATGATTAGTTTCAGCAACTGCTTAGATCTGTACAGTCTAACTCTTATCAGAACAATCAATATTAACACAATTGCTATAAGTTCAATTATGTCCTTATTTTGTAAATATCTAACTTTATCCACAGAGGCAATGCACATTTGCATTCTTTAATAATTTCTGTTTGTATTGTTTATTATAGACATGAATAAATGTGAATAAATGGAATCATAAGGTATTTTTACTTAGTATTATACATTATAGTTTCACTCATAAATCAGTATTATATTCCTTTTTATTATTAAAGAGTATATATACAAATATGTTATTAAAGAATATAAATATTATTAAAAGATATGTATGCATTTGTATATATATATATACATGCATATATTTTTTTTCTGGACTTAACCCAGGAGTACTTAACCACAGAGCCACAACCATTTTTATATTTTTACTTTGAGGCTCTTGCTAAGTCGTTCAGGGTGTTAATAAGTTGCTAAGTTTGGCTTTTAACTTACATCCTCCTGTCTCAGAGTCCTTCAGATTACAGGCATGCACCTTCATGCCCAGTAAGAACATTTTTATATAAATAAATTGTGACTTATCTTTTCGCTAACAGGGGAAAACTTAGTTTAATTCTGATCATTACTTATTAGAAAAAATACATTCACCATACACATTTTGCATCAAACTTTATTTGACCATAAGTTATAAATAACTAGAAATGAAACTACTGCTTTATGGTATAGGTGGACGTGCACTTTGATAAGAAACTACTACTACTTTTTTTCAGGCTATGTAATTACAACATCTCACCAAAATACACAAGAGTTTCATTTGCTTTATCTCTTTGCCACTGTTTGCCATTTGAAGTCAGTCCACTATGACTATAACCTTTTAATATTGTTTTGTAAGTATTGGTAAGTGCAACTGATGGGAGCAAATTTATAGAAATTAAAGAATGAAAACCACAAAATATTCACATATTGAAATAATAAAATGACAAAACAGAAATTGTAAAACTAATAAGAATAAAAATTTTATCATTATTGATAAAAATAAAGTAATAAGAATAAGAAATTTAGAAAGAGAGCCATAAGTAAAATTTACCTGTAAAAGTAACCTTCTCTTTCTATACCAATGTTACATGATAAAAATGATAGGCACATTTAAGATTTTTAATTTTGAAATTAATTTTAATATTATATTTTATTTTATCAAATATATTTGAAATATTGTGAGTTCAACGTTTAAAATACCCCAACAATTGAGATATTTTACAGTCTTTATGTTTCTTCTCTCTCTGTAGCTCTCTCTCTTTTTTTTCATTGTCTTCAAAATCTGGTGTGCATTTTATAATTACAACATGTCTTAATTCAAACAAGCTCAGTAGGCTCATATGAACAGTGCTACTCTCTATAAATAATAGCTAAACAAAAATATATTTGGAGAAAAAGCCTCATTTGCAAAAAATAAGAATAAAATTAACAACACATGTTAATTTTATTAACATTAACATAAAGTAAACCTACATTTACTTTAAAAATAACAAAATACATAAGATAATTTTTCAGTTGAACCTGTACAAAACAAAGAATAAAATCATACCCAATAGGAAAATATAAATTGCAACAAATTATATAGCTGAAGAAATCAAGACTCAAAGAGCAGTCATATTGACACAGACCTTTCCAGAACTGCTTCCAGAGCCTGTCTTTGGTACTTCCACTGTAGACCTCACACTCTGTCATGTTGAGGTCTTTCTCCTTGGTTTAAAGACAAGATTTTTCATTCCTGGCAAAGAAGTTAGTCATATCCTGGTCCAGGGCTACCTCCTCTTTTCCTAGGAGTGTCTCAGTCTGGACCTGGAGGAGCAGCAAGAGAATGGTAGCAAGAAGGACAAGCATCCTCATACCTAGGCATCTCCTAGAGGCTGGGAGAGCAGTTGCCTGCACATATGGGCACTGAGGAATCAGCCTGTATTTACAGGTCTGTGAGGATTAGTTAAGTATGTGCTTTCATTAAGCAAAATTTTGATGGTTTGACTAAGAATTTTAGAGAGATTAATTGCCTTACTGAAAGTCAGTAAAAAGTAAGCAATAGAGCTATCCATATACTTAACCAAATCCCATATACTTAACCAACCCCTATATCCTCCCTTAATTGTTTTGCATTCTAGAGTGATCACTACGACAAATTCTTGGGATTATTTGTGTTTTGGTCCCAGAAAAATGAAAGCTGCTGATGGTAAACAGATATCAACAGACTGATGATCTTAGGTTTCACAGCTCCCACTTAATATGTGCCTTTGCTAATTCTCTCCTTTGAGACTTGATGTGAAGCCACTGTAACCTATTTTCTACACTCCAGGAATATATTGAGATAAAGCTTATTACCAAATGGCTCCAATCAAAAGTCATATTCATAATCTTTTCTGAGTGAAGAGACATCATTTTTGTAGGAAACAATAGGAGGGAGTACTATTGATCTATCCAAAGATTGGCCCACTGCACAATACAGTGTCAGAAAGAATGAGCCCATCAAAGGTTCCAGGATGCAGAAGAGTGTAGGAAAAACAAGTCCTCAAGGCTGTGATCTGTCTGGGGGTTTAGTATCTACTTTGGGGAAGCAGGATCTGAATTTCTGGGAGAAAAGAAGAGAAATAGGCCTCATGTATGTGCAGGTAGGTCAGATGCTAGATCATAGTAATAGGAAATTGAAGATTGACATTCATGCTTTCCTTATAGTATTTGTGTATCTGCTAATGCTTTTAGGAAGATTGCAACACAAAGGGACAGAAGAGAAGGAGGAATAAAGAACAAAGAGCTCCTTCTTTACTCCAGAGTCACTCTAAAGTCTTTAGCTGCATCCTCAGCCTCATTTGCCATTGGTTTGCTGGGTGTCAGCATGTACCATTCATATGTCAGAGGAATAAGGATCCTGACAACCAGCCATGAAAAAGTGTATTATCCTCTGAATGGGTGGCAGTGGGCAAGAAAGATATTTCTGACTCAAGCACAGGACATAGATAGGAGTTATATTGCTACCATAAAAAGGTAAAACTGAGTTTTACAAATTTAAAGAGAACACAAAAAAACAAAAGAAATTTTAAAATTACATAAATATTTCTGCACAACAAACAAAAAGAACAAAGGGAAATTCTAAACTTTAAAAACAAAGTCTACTTTATAGAATTAGCTAACATCATAAATATATCAGTTCTAAAGTTTTAATGTCTATATTTTGTAGATTCAATAAAAATAAAATTACCAAGTTTTTTTTTTTTGTAGAAAACAAATTAAATTTATTTTAAATGTTATATGGATAAATGAAAGTCTGGAAAGAAGACTAATAGAGAACACTGTATCAGACTATAAAATGTATGGAAAAGCTTTGAAAATATCTGCATTGTGTTTAGTCAATTTATAATCACTCTTGCCCATGAATTCTAAGAACAAGTTAATTTCACTTAGAATTTAGTTAACTCTCACAGTTGCTCCACAAAAATAAATAGCATAATTTTGCTAGCAGGAAAGTTGACTTGCCTACAGCTGATTCAAAAGAAAAATGTGGTCTATAGCATAGGCTTCACTGAAATATATATTGATTATTATTCCTAAGAAACTAATGAGAATATGAATTTGAGCATGGTTATAGGAGGTGATATCATGGGTAAATGAGAATAGGGAGCTTAGATATTGGTTCCTCCATTGAAGCAACAATAACCCCACCAAAAAATGGTACAAATGTAACTCAGTAAACTAATCAAGGAATTCCAGCAAGTGAGGAAAGTGCATCTGCTTTTCTGTGAAAGTATGTAGTGTTTTTGTTTGCATGTCTATTATCAACCATTCTTCAGCACAGCAATTTGGCTGTGCAGATGGCAGCCCACTATTTTGGTGCAAGGTATTTTTCCACAGACCTTATACAAACCTTTTTCTTAAAATATTTTGATTACATGTTTTCACCCATATGGTGGTTCCCTTAGGAACTGATACAGAAATGAGCATTTTTGTTTGCAACCCCCTCACCCTCTGCTGGGCTACAGTGGCTTTATTTTTTCTTTTTCTTTTTTTATTTTTTGGTGATGGCATCTGTTAAGAGATTAAAATATATACTACTTGTACCCATCAGGGACAATAGATAGTATGTGAGTCAAACATCAGATAAGCTCTAAAGCCCAGATGGAAGGAAGCTGAGGAGAAAATCATTTGGGGAATATGGGTTTGAAAGCGCCATCTCATATATTAATGAGATATAGCACAACACAAGTAATGGCCAATCAAAACTATGAACTTGATTGGATTAAGAGATTCTTAGCGTCTTCTGGGTGTGCCTATGAGGGTGTTTCTAGGAACACCTGACTTGTTGGGTTGCAAACAAAGAAAAAGACCCACCCTAAATGTAGACTGCATAATTTAATAGGTTGTGGACCTGGATGGAACAAAAAGTGGAAGATCAAGGAAGCAGCATCAGATACAAGTTCAATTCTTTTTAAGAAAGTGTTTCTATTGGTGTTGTAATTGATTGAAGAAATCAGACTTCAGCTCCTTTACATTCCAAAGTGGATTCTGATCATAGCTCTCCTGGGAGTTTCCAGGCCTTTAGGCCCAGACTAGGGTTGCATCATTGGTTCCTCCTCTTTTGAAGCTCCAGCACCTTGAACTGAGTAGATACTGGTTCTTCCAGCTCTCTAGACTGCAAACTGACTATCTAGTTTCTGGTCAATCTAATTAATCCCTTTTTTATAACACACACACACACACACAAACATATGTATGCATACATATATACTGTTGATTCTGTTCCTGTGGAGAATCCTGACTAATACCACACACGTGCCCAGGATGAGATGCATGCTGAGAAAGGATTGGCAAGGAACCTAGACTTTCACCTCTGGCAGATTTGTTGGCTCTGAACCATCAGGAGGTAAAGATCAAGCAGTTATTTTGGTTTACTGAATTAGCTTTGAGTTAGTAAACCATATCCAAGTCAAATGGCAAAATTTGGGGAGTAAGGCTGAGTTTTATTTTTGACTCCATGGGTTTAAGGGAATCTCTGTCAAGTCATGACCAACCTCTGAATTAATGGATCAGATACTATATGTAGGGACTATGTATGAAAAGGATATAGTTTTTGCAGACATAGTTTAGAAAATCACTGAAGAAATAAATGATTAATCCCTCAATACTAAACAAAAGCTAACACTGGAGAAGGGGGAAAACCTGAATTTGAAAGTCACCAAATTATGATATCTACAATGTTTAGATTTTAACAGAAACAAAATTACAAGTCATAAACATTAACAAATGGTCAATTTACAGTAAAAGAAGAGTAATTTAATAGACCATTACTTAGAAATTCCAGAATCTGGAAATAACTAAAAAATATTTCAATTAACTGACATGAATATGTTCAAAGACCAAAATAGTAGAAAAAAAAAGCTTACTGGAAAATATTGTATAAAAAATAAAAGACATGAATAAAGAGACAAAAATTATAAAAGTGAACCAATAGACATTTTGGAGTAAAAAAGTAAATATGATAACTTCAATGGAAATTGCATTGCAGTGAACATAAGATTTTATGGCAGGGTTAAGGAAGAATCACAGAATCTTAAGATAGGAAATTTAAAATTAT
Source organism: Marmota monax (assembly GCF_021218885.2). Taxonomy (NCBI): domain Eukaryota; kingdom Metazoa; phylum Chordata; class Mammalia; order Rodentia; family Sciuridae; genus Marmota; species Marmota monax. Next base: position 25,714,614 of record NW_026692781.1, read on the forward strand.
GCAGTCTGAGAAAGAGTAATAAATGAAGTATTCAGAATCTAATGGACCTGGAAGAAAGTATCAAGTGAACTGAAAATTTCATTATGAAAATCTCAGGAAAAAAAAAGAATATTTGAATGAATTATGGCCCAACATTTCCAAAATGATGAAATATATGAATATACATATACAAGCAGGATTAACTTAAAAAAAGGAAAGAAAGAAAAAAAACTACATTGACCAGATTTCAATCAGACTGTCGTCAATAGCAAAAGACAAAGAATTTTGAAATAAAAAATAAAAAAGACAAAACTCATTGCATACAATCTATCATCTGGAAGACTAATAACCAGTTTTTCATCAGACTTTAATAACCAGAAGGCAATTGAATAATATACTTAAAGTACCAAGAAAACTAACAAAATGGTCAGCCAAGATCTCTATATTCAGGACAGCTATTCTTCAAAATTCAGAGAGTAGAAATTCACAGATAAATAAAAGTTAAGACAGTTTAAAACATAAAGCCTAGCCTTATGGGAAGTTATAAAGTGTGTCCTTCAATTTGAAAGGACAATATAGTGTAATATAAAAACATCTGAACAAATAAAGAAGCCCAGTTAAACTTGGGTGTATTTAAAAGCCACACCTTCTTTTGATTCCTCTGTGACTATAATAACAAATGTATAAAATAATTAAAACTATATTAATGGGCATGTTATGTAAAAATATGTGTTCTGTGACATAAACAACTTAAAAGCTTGGAAAAAACAGGGAAAATAATTTTTAGTATACTACTGAGGCTAAGTTAATATCAATTCAATCTAAATTGTTAAAATTAAACATGTTAATTATAATCTCATGGTGATTATAAGAATATACAGAAAGGGAAATGAGGAAGATTTTAAAATGACACACTGAAAGAGAATCAGTGATTCCGAGCACCACAGCACATACCTATAACTCCCAGCAAATTGGGAGGTTGAGACAAAAGGACTGTAAGTTTGAGTCTAGTCTCCACAATTTAGTGAGACCCTTTCTCAAAATTAAAGATAATGAAGAGCCAGTTATGTATCTCAGTTATAGAGTAATAGAGGGCCAGGCTTAATCCTTAGCACTGGAAAAAAAAGAAGAAGAAAAAAGAAAAAAGAAAGGAAGATGGAAAAGATCAGTCACAAAAAAAAGAAGGTAGTGTTGGAGAAAATGAGAAAAAATAGATTAAAACATATAGAAAACAAATACCATAATGGCAAAAGTTAAGTTCTACTCTAACAGTAATTATTTAAATGTGTTTTAAATCCAGCAAGGAAAAGAAAAATATTATGATTCTTGTTTTTTAAATAATTAACCAACTATCATCTTTAGAATACTCACTTTTGATTTAAAGACAAAGAGATAGAAAGTGAAAAAATGGGGGTGAAATGATGAAATTATATTTTGTACAGATAGTGACAAAAAGCATTAGGGTAGAAAGATTTGCACAGATAAACTTGATTAAAATTAAATTTTTTCACAAAATATAAAGTCCTTATAAATTATTCTGGGATAAATAAATCAAGAAAAATATATACATATGTACATATGATAACAGAATCCTGAATTGTATGACACAAAATAAAGTTTTTATTAATAGTTAAAAGACATCAATTAACTCCTTCAAAAAACATGTAGCCAAATGATCAACAAGAAAAATAGAGGCCTTACACAACACCATAATCCAACTAGATAAAGGCAAATATCTCACAGATGAATACACAATACCCAAAGTAACATCATGATGAGTAGACATTAAAAGAATAAACAAATCCAACAAGTACAAGAACTGATGTTTAGCATTCATTAGGAAATATAAGTCAAACGCACATTAAGACACTGTTTTATACCGACTACAATGGCTACAAATAAAAAAAAAAAAGAGAGAGAACACAAAATTTCAGGAAGAATTTGGAGAAATAAGAACTGCCACACACATGGTGATGGAAATGTAAAACTATTTCAGCCATATCTGTGGCTCCTCATAAATACACAATTACACAATTATCTTTCAAAGTAGCATGATCTCAATCTAGCAATTCCACTCATATAGGTACTCACAAACACTTTTCTATGAATGCTGATCAATATTTACAGCAATATTTACAAAAGCCAAAAAGTGGAAATAAACAGTGTCAGTGAATGAACAAAACATAGTATACACATGCATACATGTATGGAATATTAATCAGTCATAAAGATAAAAAAAACACTAGTAACATTTGCCTATTTCACATAATTTAATAAATACTGGTATTATTTTTAATAAATTTTTTGAACAATTATATTGGATGTAAGGTCAGGGCTTCTGAAAATCATAGGCCATCAAACTCTCTTCTTGCTTCCAACGCCCTTCTTTTATGCCTCTAATTTATCCTGCAGTACCTATTTTTCACTCCTTTCCATCTTCACTTCTGTGTATACTTGGACATATTCCCCTCCAGACTCTGCATCTCTACCTCCATATAGGATATCGCCACTAGAGTGTTCCCTTGTCACTTTTCCCTCAGACCATCTTCACTCCCATTAATGAAAGAGGCACCAGACCTCTGATACATCATGATTCTCATCTTTTCCCAATCAGAAAAATGATCCCCTTCTTTGCAACAATTTAAAAAAAGGATAAAGAAAAACTGTTAATTTCACAGACATTTTCAAAACTACTACGGAAACGTCATTCAATGCACACTGTTATATTGCTATAGACCACACGGAAAGTAACTAAGGTGTTGTTTTAGTATATATGTAAATTAGGCAAAGTAATCGTTTGGCAAAACTAATCACTCACCAAAATTAAGTTCATCCAAGCTCTCTTTAGCCTGCTGTTCAAAAATATCAAATATCCTGAAAGTGTGCTGTACTTAGGAGATGTGTAGAAGAGAAACTATAGTTGGCAGGCAGCACTTAGGCATGCATTGTGGCCATGGAAGAGTAAGGTGTACATCATCTACATCACAAACACAAACAGGCAAGCATCCAGGAAAAGTTGAATTCATAAGTGATCCAAGAGATTATTGAAGTGAAAGTGGTATTCAAAAATATATCCCAGAGATGGTTCATTTAAAAACAGTAATAAACAATCATTTAATGAATGTAGATCTACTAAAAAATGATTAAAAAAACCAAAATGATACAAAAGTGTATGTGAAAATCAGGATACAGCCATAACCACAGGGAAAATAAAATAATTGTATGCGATACATCCTCACAATTTTATGGAAATTAATTTGCAATCTTTGATGAGAATATTTTCACAAATGTACAAATGAATACCAGGAGAGAAAATAGTTTCGTAGCTAAATTACAGAAATAAAAGTTTTTTATTTACTTTTTCTTATTAAAGCACCAGGCAAAACTATATTCACAGATGTATGCAATGATATATTTGAGGAAGTAGTAATTCCAGTGGTACTTTAGTTTTCTGGAGGATATAAAAGTACGAAAGACTTCAGATAGTTTTGGTATAATAAGAATAATAATGATTACAAAATAGCAAAAAAGGAAGCTATAGACTGCCCCAGTCCGGCTGCAGCAAAATAACTGGGGGGGGGGGGGTGACGAACAACTTGTGTACATTGATACAGCAGGAGTGGGAGCCGTTTATTGTAGGACAGGAGGGGTATATATATTCCACACAGCTTATCTAATTAACATAAAATAGATACAGCAGTCAACCAATAAGGAATCTCCACACTTAATGGCTCGCTGGAGTTACTTCACAAACCACTCCTTCTGGCAAAATGCCAGGTGCCATCCAGACTTGTTTACAGACTCTAACATTTCCCCCTTTTGTTTAATTTAAATAATGACCATAGTGGTTTTTACACACACACCATAAATAATCTGCTACAAGCAGAACGGGAGAATACAAAATGCCACAATACCAAGCCAATTGATGGCTCCATGCAAGAAGCCCTTGGAAAAATTATACCAGCAATGACACCTTTAGCAAAGATACCGAGTTACAATTTGTTGTAGATTACATTTTGTTGTCTCAGTCCAGGTAAAGCAGTGTCTCAATAAATTAACTCACAGTCCAGGTAAATCAAAGTCCAGGTAAGTTCTGCAGGCAGTTAGCTTAAATCACAGTCCAGGTAAGTTCTGCAGGCAGCTAGCTTAAATCACAGTCCAGGTAAGCCAAAGTTTCGTCCGGTTCTCAGCAACACTGGAAATTCTTCCACCTTCGTCTTCACTGGCCCTGGGATGAAGGCAGGAACTCTGGATGGCTAAAGAAAATCCTATAGTATTCCACTAAGAAAAACAAACTTGGGGTGGGGATGTGGCTCAAGCGGTAGCGCGCTCGCCTGGCATGCGTGCGGCCCAGGTTCGATCCTCAGCACCACATACAAACAAAGATGTTGTGTCCGCCGAAAACTAAAAAATAAATATTAAAAAAAAAAAAATGTCTCTCTCTCTCACTCTCTCTTTAAAAAAAAAAAAACAAACTTCTGAACAATTTAGTATATTATCTCAAGGTTTTTTACATTTGAAATAAGCGTTAATAGTGCTCATTACTCATTAGCTTCCATTTGTGGGGGAACCATTGTAGTTACTTGCCTTGGAAATGATCAAACTTCAGGGACGGGCTGTCTTCCCCCTGCAGCATCCCGAGCAGCCCCAGATGGCCCCAGGGAGAGTCGGGGCTCAAACTGCTTCCAGGCACAGGGAGCAAGAGCCTGCGATACTGTGCCTCCAGGTCAGGTCTAGATTTGGGCTCGTGGCACTGGAAGAGTAGGCTGCCACCTCTTAGAAAGTCCTTACTGCACCATGACCGGCTCCTGCTCCTGGCAGCCGCTGTGTCGATTTATGCACCCTCCGGTAACAAAAAGTATTCAGTAATAGCCTTTTGCTGCAACTTTTTTTCCTGATAATCCTTCTTCTTCTGAACTTTCTTTTTCTTTCTGACTAGAGTTCCTGGGCTTCCTTCAACACATGCCCTAACTATTCTTGGTTCCACTGGGGTGCCTCTTTCCCTTATCAATTTACTTAACACCCCTTCCATATTTTCATCACAAAGACAATACAACATTTCAAGACAAAACAAGACACAAACATACTGTATCAATCTTCTCCATTTTCTCAAAATGGCCATTTTTCCTCTCGCCCTATCTAGGGAGGAGCAAATTTGCTCCCGGCAGCTTTTTTTCGTCACTTACCCCAAGTGTCCCGGGGCTCCTGGAATGGGCCACCATCTGCCGCAGTCCGGCTGCAGCAAAATAACCAGGGGGGTGACGAACAACTTGTGTACGTTGATACAGCAGGAGTGGGAGCCGTTTATTGTAGGACAGGAGGGGTATATATATTCCACACAGCTTATCTAATTAACATAAAATAGATACAGCAGTCAACCAATAAGGAATCTCATGGCTCCCTGGAGTTACTTCACAAACCACTCCCTCTGGCAAAATGCCAGGCGCCATCCAGACTTGTTTACAGACTCTAACATTTGCTAGGCACCATCCTGACTTGTTTACAGACTCTAACAATAGACTAATTTTGAATTGATACAAAATGTCTTAAATATAATTTAATTGAATTATGGAGTCATAAATTTTTGCAGAATTAGGAAATATTGATCAAAATTCATGGAACTAACAATCAAATGTTGAATGTGGTTTTCTACACAGATGTGAAAATTTATGAAATACAACTATTTCTTATTCAAAAAACATTATAAAAGTAAAGCAGAAATTGAAATATATTTAATTTACATTTTTTTTAAAAAGTAGGGGGGGACTCAATTACATATGTATCCCCTAAAGAAACTAAACTGATTTCTGTGTTTTCTATTTTCTAACTTATTTATCTCAAGAATTATAAGAATCAACATAGTTTTACTGGCATGTGGAAATGCCCAATCTATAATTAGTAAGTCTACATTTCCATATTTGTTTTTCTATCAGTATTTTCCTGCTGACATTAACTGAAAATGTGTATCTTTATACATGATTCTAGAAATACATGCTTCTAGCTTGTTCTAAAATATTCCATTAAGTGATTGTAACTAATTTTGTTTTACTGTTTTAAACAGTGATTACTCTGAGATGAAATATGAATAGGTGGCCATTTTTAATTTTATTTAAAAAGGTATTAACTAATAGGAATCACTGTTTTTTTATTTATTTAAATATATATCTAATGTCTGCAGAGTGGTTCTGACATTCCTGGAACTTATGATCTTCCTGCCTCAGCCTCCAGAGCTGCTGGGATTACAGTCATGCACCAGTGTGCTCAACTTGGGACTTTTTCTTTTTACCAAAAATCTATACTATACATCTAGAGTATAACATTTTATACTCTAGTAGGAAATAATTGAGAGGTATAAGAAGTATTATTTGAAACATTCAGATGCTCTGGAAATACATCCCTAAGGAAATTTTGGAATTTGGGGAAAATAGATACCAGCATACAAGTGAAGTGAAGAGCTACAGTTATCTTGGGGAATTTGAGAAAGAGAGAAGAACAAGGCAAGAATGAGCCAAATGAGCTGATGTGGCTAATAATACATACAATAAGTGTGCAATAAGGACATCAGAAGGAGAAACAGCTTTTGGTAAAACACTCTGAGGGCAGTCATGTGGGAACTTTAAAACATGTTTAAAGATATTTAAATTTATTCTAAATATGGTGAGAAAAATGAATAGGAGGTATCTACCCTTGTAAATGACATGATCTGATTTGTAAATAAAAAGTATCACATTGGATTCTGTGTAGATAATTGACATTGAGGAGAAAAATTAGAGTCATTTGAAATAGGCAGATTTTTCAGAATTCCCAGTGAGAGGATGGTAGCTGAATCACAGGGTAATAGGTCATGTGAAGTAGTTGGGTATGGGTTTCATCTTGAGGTTAAGAAACTGAAGTATGTCCTTGTAGATGTTTGGTAAAAAGAAAAAATCCCAAATTGGGCACACTGGTGCGTGACTGTAATCCCGGCTGCCCTGGAGGATAAGGCAGAAGGATCACAAGTTCAAAGTCAGCCGCAATAACTTAGAAAGCCTTAAATAACTTAATGTGACCCTGTCTCAAAATTAAAGTAATAATAATAATAATACAAAGGGCTGAGGTTGTTGTTTAGTGGTTAAGTACTCCTGGGTTCAATCCTTGATATTTAAAAAGAAAAAAAATTCCCCCAAATAAGTTTTAGGAAATGGAAGAAAACAACATTGCATACTACAAAAAAAATTAAGGAAAACTGGAATACAATGTTTTTTATACAATATTTTCAAAATGGAAAAGAAACTGGATAAATGCAACAAAAATATTACTGACAGATCAAATACACGATGAAAATGATAAATGAATAAAAATCCTCAAGAGCAGAAAAAGAGCTAGGAATGTTGCTCAGTGGTAGGTACTTGCTTACCATCTATGAGGCCATGGTTCAATCCCCAGTACTGCCAAAAACAAACAAAAGAAAACAAAAAAGTAACATTCAAAGTAAAAAAGACAGAAATGTGATACTTAGAATTTTAAATAACATGGTACTAACCCACATCATATCAGTTAATTATACATAATTTATATAATAGGTAACTCTCTTTTGCCATTCTCCCTGGTCTATCTAGTCAATGTTCCTTCTGAATTATCCGTAGATTAATTACATTCTATCTCCATTGAAATGCACTTCAGGTCAATGTACAATCACATTACAGAATTGTACAAAAATCTGGGAAAGAAACAATTGAGAAAGAAACAAATACATTCTGGATGGAACAAAAGGACTCTGAAATCAATCTTCAATTAGCTCTCTTATGAGCCTGGCTGAGAATTAAAGCCAATTTGATGTAGAAAGAGGTTTAATTGATAATATATAATGCTCAAAAACTAAGATTGTTATCTGTTAATGTCAAATGTTTTTCCTTAGATATCACAAATTAATCTTAGTTAAATTCGGTGAAATTATGATCCACATTTTCTTTACAAATGTTTAATTTCCTAATAGATGTCTTATTTTGCTATTAAAATTTGCAAAATTATTTAGAAGATGAGAAATTGGGGCAGGAGCTTTAGCTCACACAGTAAAGTGATTGCATAGCATGTGCAAGGCCCTGAATTTGATCCTGAACACCATAAAACAAAAACAAAAAATTAAAAGACAGAATCATTTACATCGACATTGTAATTATGATTCAATATAAGCCAAGTCTGATCTGTGATATTTTACTGGCTCCCACAGCTGGTATTTTCTTCTAGGAAATCCGAATTGCTGCCAACTTAAATTGTTTAAAAAAGCAATTAAGAAAGGAAGAAATAAAAATTTAAGGCATTTTTGCTATAAATATATTACTCTGCTGTGAAAGTGACTCACTTTGCCATTTGGTTTTGATTTGTTAGAAGAAGTTTTCATTTAAATAAAATCATGTCAATAAAATTAACAAATGCAAATAATGACCATATAATTACTGAATTGAAAATTTATACAGTATCATTACCCTATTTATCAATTCCCCAGCCTTAAGTTGTTCTTGTCCAAAATAAGTTTGAGCAAGATAATATGATACTTCCTTATTAATCTAGCAAAGATTCTTAATAGGGAAATATAAGTAAAGTAGCTGACACTTTCATATTAGTCAAATATTTTGTTTGCTGAATAATAAAAAAAGCATACAATTATTTAGGAAAAAAGATATTACTTTGATAACTCAAAAATAGGATTTTTTAAAAAATTGTAAGGTCTCTAATTTTGAAGACATTATGTTTGCAATAGTATATCTCTTTTAATGTTTATTAGCATTGTATAGGCTTGGATAAGTTTGGTGTAGAGAAAAGACAACTTCATTCAATAATTGCTATCCAAATACATGAGAGAAGGAATAACCACTGTTCTGCAAAACCGAGGTGGTCCTACACACCGGGACCTGTTCCTATTGTTTTAGGACCCGGTAGCTTGGATATGTCTGTCATTATGTTTACTTTCCAAGACATTCGGCATTCTACTGGTTGTAATGGGTATTTTCTTATAAATGCTTATGAATAACAGTGACGATTTTAAAAATGATCTATAAAATAGACACCTAAAATCAATAGCAAGATTATAGATTAATAAGAAATTGGTAAATTTTAACCATAATTACATTTATTTCTCTAGATTTAGGTGAAAGTCCAGAAGGTTTTATATATTTCAAACAAAGTAAAACATTTAACAAAATGATTTTGACTTACAATTGAATAAGTATTCTTTGAAATTCATTAAATATGTAATTTTAGAATTACTGAAATAAATCACATTTTCAATTTCTTTTAATCTTTGAAAACATATACCATTATACTCAAAATACATGATTGCCCATGACCAATCTTTTGTAAAGCAATGTCTCACATGCAATTTGTTGCATTGATAAATTTTCCTTAGAAATGTAACTATCATTTGGCCAATTCTTCACTTTATTTTTTTTTGCCCTTTTGATAAATTATTATTTTTAAAAACATTTTTTTAAATTGTAGATGGACACAATACCTTTATTATTTTTTATCTATTTTTATATGGTGCTGAGGATAGAACCCAGTGATTCACACATGCTAGGCATGTTCTCTACCAATGAGCCACAACCCCAGCCCACAAGTTATTACTATCCTTATTCCCATGGTATGACAGTATCTGGTAACCAATAAGCACTCCATTACTAATTGTCAATAGATTCTACTACTTTTTTAAGCTATAGTCCAAGATCAGCCAAACTTCTATTTGCAGGTAGTCATAAAAATATTAAAACCATTTGTATTTATTCTGATCAGAATTTTTTTTTCTGGCTTGCTAAAAAGGCAGTGAGAATAGTATATTCCTTGATGTTTCAAACTATACAGAGTGTATTAAATAGTAAAAGAGAAAAGTTAGTTATAATTTCCTATTTAGCCTTGACAATAATATCAAAAACATTTTTAGATGCTGTTAAATTATTGGAGAAAGCAGGGTGAAGCAGTGGGGCACAAAAGTAAATGAATCTTTTTATTTGTTAAGTACATGTAGAAAGCAAGAATTTAAAAAAAACAATTTATTCAAGTATCAAAAATTCAAATTATTTCAAAAATATTTTAATTCATACATAGGTTTAGGAGCAAATTTGCTATATCAAGAAAAAAACGGTTAACATATTCAAACAGCAAATACACTGGGTTACTTACTTGAATATTTGCAATGTTCAATGAAACTTCATATTTGCCTGAAATAAAAAACAACAACATTTAACAAGAGGGTTGTATACTTCTGGTAGCCAAAAGGGCATTGGTGGCATCACCATCCTCCTCCTCCTCATCATCATCACTATTATTAAAAAGGGCATTTATCCTTTCCTAGGAAATCTAACTTGGATACTGTCAAGCTTGTGAGAATTGTGCTGTACATTTTTGAAAAATGGGTAAGTATAAATGATGAGAAAATAGCTCTGAGGTTTTCTTACCTTTGAATCTGGGATTGTAAAAAGACCTGAAATATACAGTATAAAATTATGGGAGAATAACATGGCACATTGTACAGTAATTTACAATTTAGTCTGTGTCAGGTTAGGTTATAAATATATTTTTCAAATAGATTTCTCACTATTGGAATGAGTGCTTAATTTTAATGTTTATATTTTTCTCCTGTGCTGGTTCCTTAGGAGTCATTTTGAAAAAAAATCAGAGTACTCAAGAGATATTTTTGAGCTGGTCAAATCATTACAGTTTATAAATGTGAAAAACCGAACAATTCGTCAGTATACTCAGGCTGAAATTTGCAAAACCTGACATCTAAAAGGTGTGCATAAATTGCATATTTAAGTTCCCTTGTTGACACTTAGCTAAGCAAATACTTATTTCCATGCTTAAGTGCCTATTGAAGTGAAATAATCATGCATTTTGGTGCTAAACTTAGCATCTGAGTTGAAAGAGTGGAACTATCTTTTGGAGAAAATTAGGTGTATTCTATAATGGTCTTTAATAATTGCAAAATTATTTGAAGAATGGAATGAAGTCATCAATAAACTAAAGTATTTAAACTAAGGTATTCATTATGCTAAAATGTCCACTCAAGACAATACCTAAGAATATGTTTTCCAGAGTACTGTAGCATGTATATTTTATTATAAAACATCTCCTTAGATAATGTTAACTCTCACTTTGTTTCTAAGACCCTTAATGTCTTTCTTCACCAAAGATATTCCAAAAATATTTGAAATATTTTCAAGCAATGTACTGAACAGAATCCACTTGATTAGGTATTTATGGAAGACAGAGAACAATACAAACTGTGAAATGTTCCACCTCCACAGAAAAGAACAGTTACTCTGGGTGAATAGTGTGTATAAATTCAGCAAGGAAGCATTTCTGCCTGATACGGTCGAAAGCTCCTCAGGGATGTTTTAAAGAGGAAAAGCGAATGAAAACAGCCTTTGCTCCAGGGAAGGATTTAGATGTCTAAAAACTAACAAGATAGGGCTTTATATACGACCCCCCCCCCACACACACACACACAAATTAACTGAATATCATGAATACTTTCAATGAGCAAAGACTTTATGAGAAGTATATGTGAACATTTGTTTTATTTTATGACAAACTATTTGGAACCTATATGGAAATTTTAGAGAAGACAAATTAAAAACTATATTTTAAAAAGTGAAAATATCTTATTCTACAGAAAAGAAGGGCAAAGTAATTGTGTGTTTTGAGTTTTAATGATTGTTCTTATTGTGTGAGATAAACATCTTATTCTTGTTAAATTCTTTAATATTTGAAGAGTTTTCTAATGGGAAGGAAAGTAGCATTATCTATACATTAACTATTGTCTGACTTGTTAATTATTAAATAATAAATTCACATCATTAATCACATACTATTTAACAGAAAAAAAATCAAGAACTTAAGTAATCTAGAGTTCATCTATTCTACTCATGCTCCCCTTCCTTACCCCAATATGAATCAGCCTCCTTATATCAGAGAAAACATTCGGCATTTGGTTTTATGGGATTGGCTAACTTAACCATTATCTTCTAGTTAATAGGGCAGAACTCTAGATAGGGCAGAAGGATGGGAGAGGAACTGAGGGGGTATAGGGTTAGAAATTATGGTGGAATGTGATTGACATTATTATCCAAGTATATGTATAAAGACAGAAATTGGTGTGAATAGACTTTGTCTACAACTGGAGATATGAAAAATTGTACTCTATATGTATAATAAGAATTGTAATTAATTCCGTTGTCATATATAAATAAAAAAATAATTAAAAAAAGAACTTAAGTATTAAGATTTTTCCAAATTTGAAAACTTTTGATTTACTTATTCAGAAATGCACTTCTGAATATTTGATGGGAATTTCAGTTATGTTAGATATTTGAATATGTTTATAAATTTGAATAACAATGAAAACAATTATAGTCAGTATATTTAAATGGAAACCAATTTTGAAATACTAATGCCAATATTTCAAGTGATTTGTTTCTTTATTTCTTTTCAATTTGTATTCCTATTTATATTATTACATTTTAAATTCTGTTTTTATTGTGTTTTTTTATATTTTTATGTTTGTTTTTGGTTTACTTGAGAGAGTTATGACAATTACTAAAATGAGAAAGTTGGTTGAAAATATTTGACCAGAGCTAAACAGTAAGTGAAACTTTATTAGTATTTCTATCAAGGAAAAAGGCTTATTTTTATTGTTAGGCATTATTCATTACATGTGTGAATGTCCAAATTATTGATCTTGATTAATTGTATTTGAAAAAATAAAACTTTAGTACTTTTTTTAATTTTTTTTTCATTTACCACAATGTTAAATAGTACAGAGAGTTCAAATATATATCACAAAAAATTTGCTCTAACTCTAGCAGTTTATGTTACTAGAGCACATTGTCACAACTAAAAAAAAATGTTCTTGATAATTTTTTTAAAAAAAAATTTATTTGTAATTTTGTAGTTACACATGAGAGTGTATGGTGAAATTTAAATATCAGTAATGTTAAGGCAGAGCAATCTGTAAATTTTATGTATAAAAATATTAAAGTATTAGTATAATATTAGTGGAATTTGGGAAGAAAATAATTATAATTTTTCTCTAGACTTCCAAGTTTTATAAATAAACATGAATTTACATTTATATTACTATTCCCTTTTTCTGTAGATTAGTTTTGTTTCTCCCTTTGATTTTATCATTTTTATTAAAAAATAAAATGTTAATATGAACCATCTATTCTGCCACATTTTTACAATAGCATTTGACCATCTCCTTTACCATTTCACGTGATAGCCCTCTTTTCTTACTACTTCTCATAATTATTTAATTATTTTTCTGGGACTGATATACTTGCAAATTCTTTTCCATCTGCTTACATTGCCTGTATGTTTCTTTGTCTTGGAAAAGGAATTTAAGCCCCTTTCCCCCTTAAAAAAACTTTCTATGTTCTTAGGAGCAGATTTAATATTTCCTTGTTCTAAATAATAATTATGCATTTACTGTAGCATTTGCTACATTCTAGTTTATACTTGTGGCTCTCATATTGAGTTCTGAAATCCTCTGAGGCAGTTATCTCATTCACTGTATACTCCAGAACATGGACTTTTTGTTAGGTTAGATTCATTGTGGTCTAGTTTAAACTGTAGTTAATATTTTAGTTAATATTTTATTTATTTGAACAACAAGTTCAGTTATGCTGTGACCACAATTATGACATAGAATATTTTCATTAGCCAAAAAATTCCCATTTGTCCTTCATATTCAACCTCTCTCCCAGCATTATCCCTATCTTTATTCTATCTATACAATTTTGATTGGTCTAAAAGTGATATTAATATAGAAATATAGGTGTAGATCCATTGGTTCTGCTTCATTTACTATCATAATGTCTTTGGTTTCAGGCATTTATGATTAGCATATCCATTTAGGTGTTGGGTTTATCACATAATATGACTGAATAGATACATTCAGGACCAAGTGCTTATTTCAGGTTTGGAGAATGCATTATCTTTGATCAAATTTCTAAAGGAATCATCTGAATTTTAAGGAATATTACACTGAGTTTGAGATTTTTTTGTGTAGTTGGTGTGTATTTGTATTGGTCACCTTTCTTTTATGATAACAATTACCTGAGGTTAATCAACTTATAAGGAAAATAGGTTGCATTAATTTGCAGACACACATACAATGTTTGAAGGTACTTTTCCCCCCAACATTCTCACCAATGTTAATTATTATTTGTATTTTTAATAAATGCCAGTCTGGTTGGAGTGAGATGAAATCACAATATAGTTTTGATTTTCATTTCCCTAATTGCTGGAGATTTTTAACATTTTTTTTCAAAATTGCTTTTTGACCATTTCTATTTCATTACTTAAGAAGCAATTGTTCAGCTCTTTCCCCATCTATTGGTTGGGTTATTTGTTTTTTGTTTTTTTGTGGGTTTTTTTTTTGGTGTTAAGTTTTTTGATTTCTTTGTATTCTGGATATTAATGTCTTGTCTGAAACATTGATAGCAAAGATCTTCTCCCACCTACAGAATCTTTCTTAATACTCTTAACAGTTTCTTTCACCGCATAGAAGCTTTTTGAATTTGATGACATCCTACTTATTTATTTATTTTATTTTATTTTATTTATTGTGCTTTAGAAGTCTTGCTAAGGAAGTCAGTTCCTGAGCTGACATGCTAGAGAGCAGGGTTTCTGGTCTAATTCCTAGCTTTTTTATCCAGTTAGAGTTCACTTTTGTACGGGGTGAGAGATAGGGCTCTAATTTAATTTTCTACATATGGATTCTGCAGCATTACTTGTTAAAAAGGCTATCTTTTCTCCAACATATGTCTTGGCATCTTTCCCTAGTATGATATAACTGTATTAATGTAGGTTGTTCTTTGTATCTTCTATTCTATTCCACTGGTCTTCATGTCTGTTTTGGTGCCAGTATCATGTTGCTTTTGTCACTATAAATCTATGGTATATTTGAGGTCCAGAATTGTGATGTGTCCAGCTTCACTCTTCTTCTTCTTTTTTTTTAATATCAATTTATAACACCTATCTTTTTTTTTCATTTTATTTTATTTTTTATTTTTTTAAATTTTTTATTGTTGGTTGTTCAAAACTTTACATAGTTCTTGATATATCATATTTCACACTTTGATTCAAGTGGGTTCTGAGCTCCCATTTTTACCCCATATACAGATTGCAGAATCACATGAGTTACACATCCATTGAATTACTTATTGCCATACTAGTGTCTGTTGTGTTCTGCTGCCTTTCCTATCCTCTACTATCCCCCCTCCCCTCCCCTCCCCTCTTCTCTCTCTGCCCCCTCTACTGACATTCATTTGTCCCCCTTGTATTATTTTTCCCTTTCCCCTCACTTCCTCTTGTATGTACTTTTGTATGAGGGTCTCCTTCCATTTCCATGCAATTTCCCTTCTCTCTCCCTTTCCCTCCCACCTCTCATCCCTGTTTAATGTTAATCTTCTTCTCATGCTCTTCGACCCTACTCTGTTCTTAGTTACTCTCCTTATATCAAAGAAGACATTTGGCATTTGTTTTTTAGGGATTGGCTAGCTTCACTTAGCATAATCTGCTCTAATGCCATCCATTTCCCTGTAAATTCTATGATTTTGTCACTTTTATAACGCAGAGTAATACTCCATTGTGTATAAATGCCACGTTTTTTTTTATCCATTCATCTATTGAAGGGCATCTAGGTTGGTTCCACAGTCTTGCTATTGTGAATTGTACTGCTATGAACATCAATGTAGCAGTGTCCCTGTAGCATGCTCTTTTTAGGTCTTTAGGGAATAGACCGAGAAGGGGAATAGCTGGGTCAAATGGTGGCTCCATTCCCAGCTTTCCAAGAAATCTCCATACTGCTTTCCAAATTGGCTGCACCAATTTGCAGTCCCACCAGCAATGTACAAGTGTACCCTTTTCCCCACATCCTCGCCAGCACTTGTTGTTGTTTGACTTCATAATGGCTGCCAATCTTACTGGAGTGAGATGGTATCTTAGGGTGGTTTTGATTTGCATTTCTCTGACTGCTAGAGATGGTGAGCATTTTTTCATGTACTTGTTGATTGATTGTATGTCCTCCTCTGAGAAGTGTCTGTTCAGGTCGTTGGCCCATTTGTTGATTGGGTTGTTTGTTCTCTTATTGTCTAATTTTTTGAGTTCTTTGTATACTCTGGATATTAGGGCTCTATCTGAAGTGTGAGGAGTAAAGATTTGTTCCCAGGATGTAGGGTCTCTATTTACCTCTCTTATTGTTTCTTTTGCTGAGAAAAAAACTTTTTAGTTTGAGTAAGTCCCATTTGTTGATTCTAGTTATTAACTTTTGTGCTATGGGTGTCCTATTGAGGAATTTAAGCAGGAAGTGTGAATCAGGCGGTATAGCGATACCAGACTTCAAACTATACTACAGAGCAATAGTAACAAAAACAGCATGTTACTGGTACCAAAACAGGCGGGTGGACCAATGGTACAGAATAGAGGACACAGAAACCAATCCACAAAACTACAACTATCTTATATTTGATAACGGGGCTAAAAGCATGCAATGGAGGAAGGATAGCATCTTCAACAAATGGTGCTGGGAAAACTGGAAATCCATATGCAACAAAATGAAACTGAATCCCTTTCTCTCGCCATGCACAAAAGTTAATTCAAAATGGATCAAGGAGGTTGATATCAAATCAGAGACAGGCCGTCTGATAGAAGAAAAAGTTGGCTACGATCTACATACTGTGGGGTTGGGCTCCAAATTCCTCAATAGGACACCCACAGCTTCACTCTTGTTGCTAAGAATTGTTTTGGCTATTCTGGGTTTCTTTTTTTTTTTTTTCCAAATGGATTTCAGCACTGTTTTTTTTTTTTCTAGATCTATGAAGAATGTCATTGGTATTTTGATGTAAATTGCATTGAATATGTATAACACTTTTGATAATATGACCATTTTATCAATATTAATTTTCTCTATCCAAGAACATGGGAAATCTTTTATGTTCTAAGGTCTTCTTTAATTTCATTATTTAGTGTTCTATAGTTTTCATTGTAGTGGTCCTTTACGTCTTTTAGTAGATTGATTCCTAAGTATTTTCCTTTTAAAGCAATATGGAAATTCCTTAAAAAAATAACAAAACAAAACAAACAAACAAAAAACAAACAAACAAAAAAAAACATGACTCAGTTATCCCACTCCTCCATGTATATCCAAAATATTTAAACTCAGCATACAACAGTGATGCAGTCACATCAAAGTATTTAGTAGCACAATTCACAACAGCTAATATTTGAAGACAATTTAAGCACCCTTCAACAGATGAGTGGATTGCCGCAGTCCGGCTGCAGCAAAATAACCGGGGGTGACGAACAACTTGTGTACATTGATACAGCAGGAGTGGGAGCCTTTTATTGTAGGACAACAGAGGTATTTATACATTCCACACAGCTTATCTTAATTAACATAAACTAGATAGAGCAGTCAACCAATAAGGAATCTCCACACTTAATGGCTCGCTGGCATTACTTCATAAACTACTCCCTCTGGCAAAATGCCAGGCACCATCCAGACTTGTTTACAGACTCTAACAGTGTAAAGAAAATTTGGTATTTATATACAATGAAGCATTAATCAGTCACAAAGAAGAATGAGATTATGGTATTTGTCAGTAAATGAATGGAAGTGGAGAATTTCATGCTAAGTGAAATAAGCCAGTCCCAAAACTCAACTAAGGACTATATTCTCTGATTTGAGGAATATAAAAAAAATAAGGGAGAGGGACTGTCATAAAATTAGAGGAAAAAGGGAGTGGGACTGTCATAAAATTAGAGGAAATATTAATAGAGTAGATGATGGGGATTGAGGGAGAGGAAGGTGGGACAGGACAGGGAAGAAAAGTGGAATTAATCTGACCAAATTTTCATATGTACATGCATGAATATTGCATAGTGAATCTCAACATCAAGTATATCCACATTCATTAAAAAAAAAACTATAAATAAGGGCTGGGTCTGTATCTCAGTGGTTGAGAGCTTACCTTGAATGTGTGAGTACTGGATTCTATCCTCAGCACCATAAAATATTAAATAAATAAATAAAGATATTGTACCAACTACAACTAAAAAGTATTAAAAAAACTATAAACAATTTGCAGAACAATCAGAAGGAAGTGAATTAGAGCAAATTTTATTCCATGCTTTTGAGATTATGTCAAAATATATTCTAAGGTTTTATAAAATATATATAAAATATATTCTAAGACTTTATTAAAAATAATCAATAATAATTAATAAAAATTTAAAAATAAGAATAATTTAAAATTTTTGAAGACAGGGTCATATATTACTTGAAAAAAAACAACTAATTTTAAAGATGCTATAGAATATATAGTTTGAAAACTAGCATTAAAAAAGGAAGGGTTTATTTTGATTCACGATTGTAGAGGTTCCAGCTCATGATGGTTGGCCCTATTACTTTGGGGACTGTGGGGAAGCATTACATCAGAGAGGAAGCACTGTATATAACCAAACTGCTCTCCTCATGACAAGGAAGTAAGAAAATAGGAAAGGACCAGGGTCCTATAATTCCTTTCAATGTCAAACCCTAAGGACCACCCACTAGGCTTTACCTGTTAAAGCTTCCACCATCTTCCATAAGTGCTACCCTGTGGAGAAAACCTTTGGGAAACATCCAACATCCAAACTGTAGAGATATTTTATCTGATAAAATTTTGAAAATGCTTGCTCTATATACCATCTCTTTAATTTATTAATAAAATGTTTGGAAAGCTATGAGTTTCAATTTTGATAAGTATTTTAAAGAACAATACGGTGGGTGTCATATTTAAAAGATCTTTACCTAACTGAAGGTCATAGAGAGTCTCTTCTATGTTTTCTTGTAGGAGTTATATATTTAAGATTTTACCTTTTCATGACAGGTGATGTCTAGAAATGTTTTAATGTAGCACAATATAAGTAGGTTTGTGGTACATTCCATTGTATATAATAACCAATTGTTTTATTACAATGAACTGAATGAAATATATTTCATTCAATGAGTTGCTTGGTAAGTTCACAAGTCATCAATTGGCTACGTATGGGAGTTTTATTTAGTGCATCTGTAGGCCCACAATCTAAAATCTATGTCTATATATGCACTAACCCTCACTATCTGGTTCTGCTTAATCTAGCTGTATTTCAGTTTTAAATTTAGGTTGTGTTAGACTTTTATTCCTTTTTAATGTACTCTAGTTTGTTTTGTTTGTTTTTTTACTTTTCTATGTAATATAATTAACTTATTGAATTCTATTAAAAAATATAAACCTGCTGCAAATGCATTTGGATCATGATGAATTTATAATTCTAATCATTATAGCAAATACCTGTTTGATATTACACTAGTTGAGCTCTAACATATACAGATAGTAACTGGTGGGTTAACATGACTGTAGCCAATGGTGTCAACTGTGCCATATTTGTAAATGGGTATGGAATAAGTCTTCTCCTAATCACAGTACTGAATACTTATGAGTAATGGTTCCTCTGAGAACATTGTAGATTCTGATACTTGAAGAAAATAATATATTGTGAGCAGAAAATAAAATAAAGCATTGTAGATAAATATATTTTTATATTTTCATTAGAGATGATTTTTCTTTGTATACTTTACTTCTAAAGTAGAATAATTAAGGGTCTATGAAGGCAAAACTAGATAAGCACTTTGGAGAGGAAACTAATTTATTATTCAATATCATAATTTTGTAAACTGTAGACATCTTTATTAAGATACAAGTCAGCTTTTTCTTGTTTTAAGGACAGCCTGAAATGGTTTTTATGCAATCTAACACAATTACTGATGAATTATTACTTAATTTAATAGGATGGACTCTCTTGATAGCTTCAAGTTCATGTCATACATAAGTGCTTTTAGCTCTTTTCTTTCATGCCATCGTGTCTGTGTACCTTTATCAGGCTGTGGCACTTTACACTTAGTTCTCCTAAGTGGACCTTAATTAACAAATACTATGACATCTGTTTTGTACAGTGAGATTTAAATGAGTACTTTTAAAAAATGAACTTATGCTCAAAAATGTCACTTCACAGGAAAATAATATAAAACTATTACTATATAATACCATGACTGATGAATCTCCAAATAGACTTGAATGTTAGCAATGCATATTTTCATTATCATTAAGGCTAGTAACAGGAAATGCTGAGAAGCAGAAAAATTCAAATGAAAGAATCTGATGGGATGATGTGATATTTGGAAAGATGTCATTTCTTGCTCAAAAATAGAATTAAATGCTTTCGCCAAATAAATCAGTATCAGCTATATTTTTGAATAAGTAATTTATACAGTAAATACTAATTATATAGGCTCTTGGCATCATACTTGGAGAAAAAGGAAACAAACCGATGTGCAGAAACAACTTTAGAGGAGGCAAACTTTTTGACTGTCTGAATCTATTGTTGTAGGTGAAACAATCTTTTATCACCCCAAAGTAATAGATTTCATAACAAGGTAGTTCAATCTTGTTTTTTTAGAGATTATTTATACCTGCCCATTTGACATTTTAAGAATTTGAAAACAGCCAAATCCTGGAATTGTGGGAACATAACATTTGGATTGTGGAATAAAGAGTTCAATTTAATCACAGATATTAAAGACCTGGAAAGAGATTCATTGATAAGTATATTTGGGGATATTTCTTTCTATATTCAGGATAATTAAGAAAATAAACAATGAAAAACAAAGTATTCACTATACATTAATTCATTGTCAATGTGGAACTGCTGTGTTTATGTTAGAATTATTTCTTCCACTCATTAGCCTTGTTACAAGGTCTAAGGGTTATTAGTTTAATTAATTATTAATTGACATTTATTTTGTTAGGATTTAGCAGAGCATTGCATTTGCCAGTAATCAGGTATTCGTTTAATTTGCTCTATATTTTTGCTTCAACAAATTATCAAAGAAAATATATTAAGTCTTTTAAAATGTCAATGGACTTTAAGTTTTATTATACTATCAGGTTATTTTCAGTGTACTGTGTATATATTTTGCAAATATTCTTAGCTTATAATTTTAGTGTAATTGAGTTTCTATGTATTCTCTTCAAAAGCAATAACAATTGAAATGAGTTTTCTTCCCTCTCTCTGGTAGTTGGGATAACAGAATATGTTTAAATTTTAACATTAAAAATTTTTACAGCTAAATCACCATTGTCATCGACATTTGTTATTTCCCCTTTTCTTTTCTAACACATCAAAGACAATACTTTTGAATATATTTCTCAACAGTGGTGATTTGTATAAAGTCTTTATCTATTTACCTAAAGTCTGTTTGCAACCATCTGAGTTTTATGGTTCAAAGTGTACTTTAAGATATTGTTTTAATTAAATATTGCTAATTTATATTTTTATAATTTTAACGTAACCATGATTTAAGTGTATTACTATTTTATTACATACACATTTCATGTAACTATAATATAATAAAATATATAAAATCATGAAAGTCTTGTCACAAGCACAGATCATTTCCTGGAAACTTTACCACTAAACAGTGTTTCTACAACATTAGAAGCCAGTTTAACTGTGTTCAAATTTATTGCAGAAAACTATTCAAACAGTTTCCTTTAAGTATGTACATCTCACACCCACCTCAGACCAAAGAGGAGGGTTGCCATGCAAAATTGATATGTTTATGATCTCTTTAAACCATCAGTCATAGTAGAAGAATATTTATCAGGGAATAACAAGAATAATAACATTTGTTATTATTTAGGATGTATCTAAAAAGTGATCATTTATTTTCATTTGTATGTGTAAACAAGTTAAATTCACAGGAAAGCAACCTCACAGCATAGTTTTGAAGTACCAGGACACAACTGAATATTATAATATATATACTACTGGGTCTCTGAGTTCTGTCCCTTCCTTATATACCTCACATTTCAGTGCATTAGAACTAGGTTTAGGACTGTATTTTAGTTCTTAAATGCTTTAGGGTTAATAGTAGCAAAAGTTGTTTTTTTCTTACAAAGAGAAAAACTGTGTGTCTTGATTTTCCTTTGTTGAATAGTCTTCCTGAATATTCACATACAATATTGTATATAATTCATGTCTTACATTTTGATCAAAATATAAAATTGATGTGGATAAAATTTTAAGGTTTTCTTAATAGTCATTCTGAAAGAAGAGCAGTTAAACCCAAAAATTTGAAATAGTAAGAATGGTTTTAATTAAAACATACAAAATACAAATTTTTATATTTTAAGCATATTCAATTTTATTTTAGTATGTTTGCATGTGCATGTGTGTGTGTTTCATGAAAAAAGGGTAGGTTTATAAACTTAATAAATAATTTTATTTTTATTCCATGTGAATATAAATTCTATGAATGGTCAGTGTAAAACTCATAATGACACTTTCACTCATTTATTGGTATCATACTATGCTACACAAGGAAATATAGAAAGAATAAAAGAATAACTACTTCTTTCAGTTGGTAGGAAAGAATGTGCTTACATTTTTAACATTGCAAATTTTTACAGCTAAATCACTTAGGATTGACATTAATCATGTTTTTCTTTATTTTTCTGAATAATTTTAGAATTGCTTTGAGAGTCAAATATAAACAATGAACACACACATAATTTTGTTCTTTTTGTCAGCATATATTACTTTTAATTAGATATTTTTTATGCTTGATTACCTGCATTATTTGCCAGTTATGTCTTGGACTCTCTCCAATACAAAAAGAATTTCCTGAGAAAAAATATTTTATGCCACTAAAATATGTTTTTGGCACAAATTAGAAGTTGAATTCCAAAAAAATTAGCAGAAGGCAGCATTAACCCAAGAGTATAGATAGACTTCATGTATCAAGAGACATGGAACTATCCAAGAAAACATTCAGTATCTTTAATGTTATAAACATATAATTCATATTGCATATAAGAAATAAAAAATTTAAAACCATTTTAACATTTTATTATTCAAATTTCAATGCTGTACAGATTATTTCAGAATGGGAGATTTAGTTGTGAGATATTCCGTCCTAAAATGTTATGTCAAAGTTGTGTTTTTGACTCACAGACTTTTAGACATGGAGAGACTTATGGAAACATAGCTCATATTCATAATCTTCAGAAAATAAAGAGGTTAAAATGGCTTCTTTATGGTAAAATGTTAAAATAAAAGCAAAGCCATAAAATTATTATTTTTTATTTCCCAATTTAGAGATTACCTGGATATGGAATTGAGTTAATTGTAAAGACATCAAAATCTGAATTGAAAAGAATAGAATAAATACTAACTTAATAATATTAAATTAATTAAAATTATACTACTATTAATATTTTCAATCATCTATTAAGGTCTATATATGTTAAGCAATATTCTAAACAACTTATATGTATATGTAAACATAAAAGGTTTGAATGTTTTATATATCCATAAAACCTTATTTAATAGTCACAAGAACTATATTTATACTTAATATCATATTTCTCCTAATGAGTAATGGAGAATTCATAGGCTTTAATTTATTTTCCCAAGATTATCCATGCAAAGACTGATGGATCCAAGCTTTTATTCAAGTAATGTGACTTCAGAACAAGGATTCTCAGCGATTAAATGATGAATTAATTCCTACCTTAAAACAGGCAGACTGGGAAAATTAATCTTACTCTTCTTATGATGTTTGATCCATATAACAGAAGAGCAGAAAGTAGACAGAAATTGAGTTCTACAAGTTGGTCCCTCTGGCAAAATCTCCCACATGATGCTATTTGTCTTAGACCTGGTAGTTACAAGTAAGGAGGGATGACTATAGAAAAAGATTGAAGAAACTCCAAATAATGTATATATAGCATTTATCTTTGGGATTCTAAAGGAAATTATTGAGAACCATTATAAGAAGAAGCATAGGTAATCAGAAGACTAGGATAACACAATGGAATGACGATGATCATAAACTCATTTATGCCTTGTTAAATATCCATGTCCAGGTGATTATAAATGTCCCTTCAACCACCATAAAAATAAATTATTATATGGTCCTTCCAGTGAAAAATATATTTCCACCACATACATTAAACTTATTCTTTAACTCTAGATAAGCTCTTGTGACTACCTTCCCAATTTCTGACTATTTTAATTGATCCGGGAGCAGTGGCGTGATGGAATGTTATTGAGAAATGATGAATCATTTCTCATGACCAGGTCAAGTGTGTCTTTAGACTTTATCCTCCTTTCCCTGCCTGACCCCTTCCCTTTGCTTCCATCAGTAACTCTCTGATGTGCATCATGTTGTGAAGCACAATCTAGTCATCTAAATCACATTAAAGACAGAAGATGCTTCTAAGTTGGCTTTGTGTTGGCTTACAGAACAGGCTTGGAGAAACCAATTACACTCCTTCTTTCAGTTGTGTTAAAAGGGATAAAAAACTTGTTATCAAGAGTAATGATTATTAATGCCTCTAAAACACTAAAGAAGTTCTAAAATGTACTGTATATTGGAGAAATAGAAATTTGTGGATGCAGCAGTTCAATTCCCCACCAACACTTTAGGCAATGAATACAATATTACAGCTCTCATTCCTTTCCAGCATTTGGTGTTCTCAAGAGATAATGCTTTACTTACACAGAGGCTATTAAGAGTAAGTCATGCATTTACACTTTTGTCAATAGTTTTATTAGAAGGTTCTTTAAATTGTATTTGCATTAGTGGTATATTACAAGTTTTGATTTTACTATAAAGTTATATGGGATATTTGTGGGCTCATGTTTAATGAGAAAAAATAGCAAAATTTTAACAATTGTATACTTCTATGAGAATTTCTACTTTGTTATTATTACTATTGTAGAAGGGATATATATATCATATATACATATATATGTATGTATGTGTATATATATATGTATGTGTGTGTATATATATATATATATATATATATCATCAAATATGATTTAAAAACTCTCTTTAGGACCCTTGCTTAATTCATACAGAAAGTATTTTTATTAAAGATATCTCATTGAGTAGCATGTGTATACTAGCAAATGGGGATTCAAGTTTATTATATACTTAAATGTTGGAACACTTTATTTAAGGATTATTATTCATTTATAAACATTGTATTGCACATTATGAGATGTGATCATTTTTAGATTCCTGAGAGTAAAATATTTTTATATTTTACCCTAAAGACTTATAAACCTTATGATATAATTTTTATTGATATACATTCTAAAATTTGTTGTCATGAAATTCTGCTTAAGTAGTTTTAAAGAAGTTAGTTAGCTATTAGATGCTGCTTATTGTATGCTCTTGCTAATAGAAAACATATTTTATTTTTTGTACTGGATTAATTTCTCATTTCACATTTTTCAGGCCTATTTTTCCCAAATGTTTCATGTATTATTCTATATTTCAAAAAGAATACATGGTAAATTGACTCCAAATTTGTTAAAATCATGTGCTGTTAACCTTTAACAGAAATGAGTACTATCTTCTTATAAGATACTTATAAGATACTTTCTTTTGGTTTATATAGAATTTGATCCCATTGAATGCTTTATTTACATATGAATCATTGCAGAATTTTCACCACTCAAATGATATTCTTTCAAGTCTACACAATTCGTGTATGATAAAGATCTTAGAATTACTTAACCCCTTATTAACTTCTAAGTGTTTTGATTCTTCTTACTAAATCTTTAAAAGAGTACATATTTATTTACATCATGTCTTTTTTTATCATTAAAATTTGTGACAACTTGGGGCACAAAGAAAAAGTGTTTTTAATTTTTCAAAACATATGCTACAAAATACCAATACCTTTCTTAATAATTTCTGATTTTAGTAAAAAAAATGTTATGCCTGACTTGCTGCATAAAAGCATCAGTAAGACACATTAGGAAAAGCAAGACTTTCAGTTTCATCCTGATTTTCTTTTGCTAACAATGTAGCCTTGGAATCATTATTTAAATTATCAGTGCCTCAATTTTGCCATCTATAAAGGAGGTTAATATTTTTTAACAACCTTAAACATCAATTGTGAATTTTAAGTCAATGTCCATAAAACAATAGGCACTGTGTGGAAATTGAGCAGATGCTCCAGAATTTAGATCGTAATATTTCATATAGCTGCACCTTTACTTATTAAACAAATATTTGATGAGGGCTTCCTTTATACCAGTCACCATTTCATGTATTGACAAATGAATAAATGAGACTGAAGAAAATCTGTCCTCATGATAAGTTCAGCTTTCATGTTCAATAGCTTTTCATAATTCCTCATTTCTCAATTGATGAGATCCTTCTTCTTAAAATACTTAGAGGAATTTTTGTTTCCTCCATTGAGCTCTGAATGATAAATATAGAAGTTTATGTAATTCAGATTAGGAGAGCTGTTTTGAGTTCCAACTCTGTGAATATATCTTTTGGTAGTCACAAATCTTCAACTTCATAAACTTAGGTATAAATTCTTTCTTAAATGGAGATTATAACACATGTTCTTTCTATTTCACAAAGCCAGAGGGTTGATTTGAAAATTGTAATGTACATAATGTCATAGCATCATTACTATAACTTTACTTGTTATATGGTCTAATCTGTCAGTTGTTCTGCTTCAAGAATAAACATACATACATATAAGAAATTAGGAAGTTCCAACATCTGGAAAATAAAATATAGAGACACAGAAATTGTTCAAATTTATTTGGAGTAATATTTTGATTTTCAAATCTGCAAGCATTTTTTTTTTCTACATTGAAGCCAAAAACTGGAGCATTTTCAAAGATTTTGATCTGGAAAAAAAGCCTAAAAAGAAGATCATTAGGAATATAATAACATAAAGTGAATGGTATGACAGCAAAAAATTGAAAAAATAAAGTGATTAAAATCCTCATGTATTTTATTGGATATATTTATATGTGTGTATAAAATGTGATATTTATTATGAATGAATATATATATATATATATATATATATATATATATATATATATATATAATGCACATATGTACATAATGCATTACCTTTTTGAGCTCACCCTTCACTAACAATGCCAAACAGGTTTGAGATTCACCTTCATTCCTTTCACTTGGTTGTAATGGAAATGTAAATGGTGATTAGAAGTTATATATATTGAAATTCTCAATTCAGAACACTCGATTCTTACTGATATTGCACTTTTAGAGAAAATGAGATTAGCCAGATATATTTTGATTCTTAAATAAGAGGTCTAAATTTGTGTGTGTTTGAGAAACTCATAGCTTGTTATATACATGAACCTGCCCTCAATGTTAAAAATACAATTTATATAATACTCCTAAGTATGTGTCGTTTTATATTTTAATCTCTTTCTGCATATAAACAAATTTAATTCTTACCACAACTATATGTGGTAGTTATTATCATTATCTCATTCCACAAACAAGAAAAATATGATAAAAAGAAGTTGAATGACTCACCTGAGTTCATACAGCAAATAAATTGTGGAGATGAAAATTGAACAGCATGACACCATAATCTTAACATTTCACTGACTTATATCAGGCAATTATTTCATTCTGACCCCAACTTTTGATTGAATTATAATAAAAGAAAAATTTCACTTCATCAACATAGGAAGTTTGGAATGAATGACAGGTTTAACAGAGATTCCACCTCCTTTCTATCTGCCAACTACTTCCATACGGAGACAACAGCATTATCTCTTGGATTTCAAGATAAAATTTTCCAAGAGCATATGATTTAAATGGGGAATTGTAATTGCACTCTTTAATTATTGCAAATCAATCTTCCTAATATGATACATTTCAATTATCTAATGAATGATAATATAAATTTTAGAATTACTATTACTGTCCAGTTATTTAGAATTCAGATAATGTGTTATTGCTATAATGAGTTTGAGATTTCAAACTTCACTGAAGAATTTAATATAACAATGGCTATTCTACAGCATTTGAATTTTCATTCAAAAGTCAACATGCTTAGACTTATTTGTAATTCACTTAAACATTTTTCTCCTGCTTGTAAACTATGTTAATTATAGACTCTTTCTTAAATGAAAGTGCAACTAGATCACATATATTTTTGAAAAATCAAATTGATATAATCATTTATGACATGTATATATTTTTAAAACTCTAATTTTAAAAGTAAATTTTTTAATTTTGTTATTTTCTTTGTTCTACTTTCTTTTGTTTTTGCTTTTGTTTTTGTGTTTTATGTACTAGGTATTGAACCCAGGGCTGCTTTAGCACTGAGTTACAGTCTTAGACCTTTTTTCTATTTTTTATTTTGAGACAGTGACTCATCAAGTTGCTGAGGTATTTTGATCATTCATGCTTCTCCAACAAAATACATTTTTAAATTTATAAACCACAAAAAAACTTATGCTTACAGTTTTGGAAGTTGTAAACTGTAATATAAATATGCTGATATTCAGTGTCTGAGGAAACCATTATTGCTGGGTTCTTATTTGACAAAAAGAGGTTAGTTAATGTTGTTTCTTTATAAGGTTGAAGATTGAAGGGCAAAACAGATCCTGCTAATTCCCTCCAGTCCTTTTACAAAATATTTAACCACCTACTGAAGGTCCCACCACTTAATTATGATTCATTGGGTTTAAGTTATAGTATAAGTTTTAGAGTGGACAAAAACATTCAAGCCACAGCAGAAAGATAACATTTATGTCAATCACATTGTCTTGAATTACTATTGTATAGCAAATAAGAGTTTATTGTTTTTTTTCTATAAAAATTGGAGAATATACAGAATATACAAAGACATAAATTCCTATGGTGAATATTATTCTTTAGCTCAAATATTGTACAATAAAGTATAGTGTGTCACCATACAGGAAAGAGCTTGATTTGAATCATTGTTCCTACATCTTTATTGACTCTAAAATAGTGAGTATGTCACTTAATACTGCCTAAGATTCATTTGCTTCACTGGAAAATGGAGATAGTATTACCTACTTCAAAATGTTGAGAGAACAGAAAGCCTTACATCAGTGCTTAATAAATATCATCATCAATTTTTTAATCCTAAATACGGAAAATGCGATACAACATGAAAAAGCATGGACTAAATAGTGTAATAGTGGTAATATTAGAAAGAATTATATCTACCAATCAAAATATTATAATGAAAAATTTAGAGTGACTGGGCTAAGTTCATATATATGTCATCTATTTATACCAACAACTTATATATCTAGACCTGTGAGTTACTATTGAAAACAGACATTAAGAAAAATGTGATCATCAGCTGAAATTCAGTACAATTTTATTTCTTAGAGAAAGAAATGAGGAAATAGAATAGACATGGTCAATTAAGAAAGTATAGTTGTTCAATTAGATGCAAAAAAGATGAATCAGAGGGCAATCTCTGAGATACACTGTGGTATAATGCATGATTAACTAACTCTATGAAACAATTGAGATGAAAGTGCCCCAGCCCGGCTGGCTGCAGCAAAATAATCGGGGGTGACGAATAACTTGTGTACATTGATACAGCAGGAGAGGGAGAAGTTTATTGCAGGACAGGAGCAGTATTTATACATTCCACACAGCTTATCTAATTAGCATAAACTAGATACATCAGTCAACCAATAAGGAATCTCCACACTTAATGGCTCGCTTTTGTTACTTCTCAAACCACTCCCTCTGGCATTTTGCCAGGCACCATCCAGACTTGTTTAGGAACTCTAACATTCCCCTGGCAAAATGCCAGGTGTTATTTTGACTTGTTTACAGACTCTAACAGAAAGACTTTGATCTTATTAAGACCTCAGTTGGAACCACTCATGTAATTCTAGATTCCAATTTGGTAGTTTGTTTAATCTTACCTGTTTCCTTCCTGCCTTTCTTTCTACCTTCTCCCCTAGATATTTTCCACATAAATTACATTGTGACTTATTTTCCCCATATGCCCCCTTTTACTTGTATACATATATACTTGGCATGCTCATGTCTAAACCTATACTTCAATTTCCCTCCTGTCTGGATTAATTCAGTATTTCACAATGCCCTTTAATTCGTGTTTCCATGCTAAAATACTGATATTAAAATAAATCCATATACTGCATCACACTTACATTTTTAATGCTAAAGCTTCCTGAACATTTCCAATAAGGAGATATACTAAGGAATATGTCATAGATAAATTTTACTTAAAAGATTTTTGAAGCCCAGTGTTCTGCATTTGTGCTCCACAGAATACAGACACATGCCAACAGTTAATGTTGTTTTAATACATTTTAAACTACCAGAGAAAATAGTTATGTGGAAAAGTTTACTGTCATTCAGTATTCTAATATTACATAAATAAGTTCTGTGTGATAATTGGCCATTTTTTTTCTGCACAGTGTTTTGTTGTTTTCTTGAACAGCTGTTAGGATTTTTTCATAATAGGTTTTGTTCAATACATGTTTTTTTCTTATCTTTTGTTTCTTTCCTTTTTTTTTTTGTTTTGTTTTTTTTTGATGTTTGCATCTTAGTTAAATCCACTCTTGCTAAAGAAGTAAAGATTTGATCTTTACTGTTTGGCTTCAGTTTTAGTATAAATAAACACTCCCCCATTCAAATGGTGGATATTTTAATTGTTTAATCAAATTAAATAGTTTATAATGAAATGGTACTTCCTTCCTTATTATTATAACTATTACCATTATTATAAAAATATGCCCCAAGTCTAACATAAATATGATGGCAAGACTGTAACAATACATAAAGTTTTTTGGCAGGTCCCAGAAATTTTTTTTCCAAAATCCTGAGTCATGTTTCTAAGTATGTATTACTCCCAAACTTCAGGAGTTCTTAACAGATACAAAGCATTTGGAAACATTGTTATGACACTCAAAAACATTACAACAAAAATGAGGATATTAAGTTACATGAATTCATTGGAAAATATACTACAATATTATTCTTATTTTGAAATATAATATATATGATAAATATACCACAATATTAATATTATTTTAAAATTATATTCATTTGCCTAAGTGAATGATTATTTCTAGTTGTCTGCAGGTAATGAAAAATACTATGTTTTTGAATTTCTTCAATTTTTAATTTATATTAGAAAAACAATGTAAATTTTGTATTAAAATTATACAGTGTCCAGTTTAAAAGTTATAATGTTCTATAAGAAAAGTTGTCTATTTTTTATGATGATAGTCAATATATAAAGAGTATATCAATGTGAAATTTTATTTTCGCGGTAGCACAAACTAAGAAGTTGGATCATGAGAGAGAGATAGGAGAAAAAATGTAGACCTTACAAATATTTAAGAAAAAAATATTAAGTAGCTATAATAAACCATTCTAATTATTAAATTTAAAATCCTTCATTGGCTCTCTATAATGGTTTCAGTCCATAAAATTTCATTTTCATTTGATAAATAATTTGAGATAAATGTGGTTTGTTTTGAAAAACATATTTTAATTGATAACCATTTCAAAGAAAGTATTTTATTTAAATAAAATTTCAAGTTTTTCTTAAGTTTTATTGAGCTGGTCTACTTGATTCCATGTATATCTATTCATTATGAGGTTACAAATGGGGTGAAAGTTTTATCTCTAATATTTCTGGGTACCCTGTGTTATTGAATGCCCTTTTACTATGATTTATAACTGCAGCCCAAATCTCATATAGATTTATAAACTAGCCATGGTCAACATAAGTTTGATTTTATTTGTCTACTTCCATGCAGTCGTCTTCTAGGTATAGGAGCACAAGCTAAAAAGTATGGATTGTTGTTTTTAACAGTGTAAATTACAGGACCTTAATAAACACAAGGTTATGTTTGGTTTTGCCTCTGGAAAACATTGACTGCAATTTTTAACACAATGGAGATATTCTAATGACTGTTTTGGTAACTATTATGTTGATAATCATAAACATTATAAAAATATATATTTTTACATATTTATAAAGCAAATAATTTTTTATAATATGGAAGTAAAAAGAAAAGATTAATAGTCAATAATTTTCTATAATAGACTTGAAGTGTTATCATTAGTGCTGATTATTCTTTAGAGTTTTAATTGTGTCAAATTATTTTAAGTAGTTGTAATAATCTATAAATAGAGCTATCACTTTTCTCATTACTTCATACTTTTAAAGTAAGCATTACTTTTAATTTATTAAATAAAAAAATATAAAATATAAATAACTTTAAACAACAATGCAGTAGTATAGTATATCATAAAAATAAAAGTAACAACTCCTTTTGTGTGTGTGTGTGGTAATGGGGATTGAACCCAGGGCCTGCGCATGCAAGGCAAAAACTCTACCAACTGAGCTATATCTCCAGCCCTATAATACAACTTCTTAAACCAAACATTACTTTCATTTTGATATGATGTATACTATGGTATCCAATGTTAAATGACTTGAGTATATGTACACTAAGATAGGCATTATTGTTAAATAAAAAGGTTATCATTAATATTGCTTAGACTACATTGTCCTATGCTTTTTTACTTTAAATTACATTCTAGTATACCATGATTGTTTAAATGTCATATATAATTTCTTAGTACATTGATTTCAAGAAATTCACCTTTTTTAATTTTAATTTTTTAAATTTTGGTATTGGCGATTGAACTCAGGGGCACTCAACCACTAAGCCACATCCACATCCCCAGCCCTATTTTTTATTTTATTTAGAGACAGGGTCTCACTTTTACTGAGGCTGGACTTGACGTCACAATCCTCCTGCCTCAGCCTCCTGAGCCACTGAGATTACAAACACAAACCACAATACCGGAAAGAAATTCATCATTTTGATCATGCCAGCAATTTTTTTGTTTTGTTTTTGTTTTTGTTTTTTGAGCACAGGAATTGAACTCAAGCACACTTAACCACTAAGCTACATCCCCAGCTTTTTCATTATTTTTTTGATGCAGGATTTTGCTAAATTGCTAGGTCTTGCTAAGTTTCTGAGACTGGCTACAAACTTCTGATCCTTCTGCCTCAGCCTCCTAAGCCACTGGGATCACAGGCATGCAACACTTATTATTTGTTATTTTCATTGGGATAAACCTTGTTATGTATATATCTCGTATATACATGGTAACTTTATAATAAATTTATCTTAATAAATTTATAGGTCTAATAATATTTTTTCATTTTAAATTTTAAATCAAACATTATTTTTGTATTTTAAATTTAAATCAAACATTGTTTTTTGTATTTTTGTAGATGGACACAATGCCTTTATTTTGTTTATTTAGTTTTTTTAATGTGGTGTTGAGGAGTGATCCCAGTGCCTCCCACATGCCAGGCAAACTCTCTACCACTGAGCCCCGGCCCCAGCTCCTAAATCAAACATTCTTTTTAAAACTTATTTTAACTAATATGTAAAAAATATAATAATTACACCTATTTAGGGGATACTACATTACTGTGCAATAGACCAGGAGAACTTCTCACTCATAACTGTAAGTTGGTTTCCATGAATAAATATTTACCCATCCCTCCCTCTCCCATCCTTCCTCTACCTTCTGGGAACCATATTTTACTTTGAAGTTCTATGTAATCAACAATCACTATTTGGAATTTCTCTTTGGTGACAACTTTCAAAGATAGATGATAGATAGATGATAGATGACAATGTTCATTATATTCTTGTGATCTTTTGCTTTATTCAAAAATCAAAACAAAATAATGCACACAATAAGAAAAATACTATGTACATGTTAGAATCTAAATAACCACATTTAGTCACATATGCTTATAAATGTAAGGATTCCTTTGCCTTAATTCCCAGTCTGTTTTACTCCCTTTCCCATAGAAGTGAAGAATTCTTTTAAATTTGATCTGTATAATTCCTAAAATGCTTTCATATCTGTTGTCACAGTTAGGATATAAGGAGTCCTGCAAAATCTCCTGTTAATGTAGGAATATTCATAGAAAGATAGATTATTATATCATGAGAACAGTAACCAAATAAGTTCATCCTAGTTTGAATGGATTGGGTGGTAACTTTACGAGGTGAAGGGTAGCTGGAGGTCACTGAGGGTTTACCCTAAAACTATGCATCTTCCCTTTGGCCTTTTTTCGTCCAATTTCTCTCTCTCTATCTCATTCAATTGATATATATATATATATTTTTTTTTTTGGGGGGGAGGGGACGGGGCGTTCACCAGGATTGAACTCAGGGCGCTTGAGAATTGAACCACATCCCCAACCCTATTTTGTATTTTATTTAGATCCAGGTTCTCATTAAGTTGCTCATTGCCTTGCCACTGCTGGAACTGGTACCGTATGTAAAAGATACAGTTATAACCATTTCCTGAAACATGAAATTGCAATAATCTCACCCCCCAAAAAAAATTAAGTAATGATTTTCTCTAAACCACTACATTTAAACTATTCCATGTCATACGAACCATATTATTTTTAACATTTATCTATGAAAGATTGGGTCTTCTATAATTTTACATATTATTTTAAATTTTAGTTACCTACAGAATTATTAACTTCATTTTTCATTTCTTTTTTTTTATTTCAGCCATTCTAATTTAACTATAATTATTTTATGTTAACTGAGAATACATGTAATTCCTTTTCTTAAATATAAACCATGAATTTCACTCACAATAATTCCTCATATAATTATATTTAAAATGTATTATTAAAAAATGTAAGTTTTAAATAGTAGATAATATGATTCAGCGGTTTTAAAACTGAATTATAAAGAAAGTCATAATTAATATTCTACTTCAAAGACACACAGAGGGGTAAATGATATAAAATAGACATCATGTCTTTTGATGTCTAAATATATTACTTATGTGAATAAAGTCATAGACTTTAGGAAAACAGTCACAGATGGAGACCAGAATAAATATTCTTGAATATTAACATGCTGTGCTCTCTATGTTTCTCTGGGAGTGCATTCACTTACCATATCAATTAATGTGTTTGTTGCCTTTGAAATATAGATATATGGCACTATCAACCCAGGAGGGCATTCAGCAAACAACTGAATCTTCCTTCTTAAATTACTATATTATGAGGGAATACAACATACTTTAATTTCTTTGAAGGATTTCTTTATAATTTTGTGTGTTGTAGTCCAAGAAAAAACAATTTATTACCAAAATGGAAAGTGATCCTAGACTATTAAATAGTGGTGTTCCTTTCTTCCTCAAAATCGTATGTGATTCATATACCTGGGAAAGCCTCATTTTATCATTGGTACAATAGCCTCCTGATCTCCAAAGACTTATAGGGAATAGAAAGTTATACCTATGTCAAGTCACTGGGCTTTTCATTTTTTAAAATGTTTAGATTTATTAAAGACATGAGATGATAATATGAAGGACTGATTATTTTTGCATTCTAAGCTATTGGAAATAATTTAGGTACAAATATATATTGCTCCTCTACATAAAATGAGTACCTGATTATTTAACCTAGCATTTTAAGATTGCTGTCATAATGATTGAACCATTTTTCTAACCATGTGTTCACATAGACTGAAAAACTGAAAATAAAAATAATTATGCTTTCAAACAATATTTTTACCTAGTTTGTATTGAAATGTAAAAACATGGGAAAATTATGGTTACTGAAAGTATAGTCCAAATTAAGCTATATTTAAAATCATAAAAAAAGTAAGAACTGGTTTATTTACAATAGATTGATTTTAAACAAAATTGGATCCTATGCTTGAAAGTGACTATCAGTACTATCTTGGTTGTTCCCTATTTCAGCTTCTTATTTATTCACTTGGGCTTTCCCTTAAATTTTGAGATATTTCCAGGAAAAACAAGAAACTAGACTGGGGTACACAAACCAGATTCATAATATTTTGCTGTCCTAACCTCAGGGATGTTTTCTCTGACTTTTTTCATTAATTTTCAGAGAAAGTTATTTTGGATGGAGTTGTTTTACATTTATTTCAGTGCTCCAAACATGCCAGATTTTGGTGGTAAATAGAGAAAACCTGTGAGCTTAGATTTGATGGTGGAAGAAAGGGCAAAGGTAAAAATTTTTTGACAAGTACCGAGAAATAGGGTAATGGTTTGTACAGTGGTTTCCACTTCTAGTCTTTTGAGAAATCTACATACTGCTTTCCAAACTGGTTGTGCCAATTGACAATCCCACCAATAATGTATGAGTGTACGTAACCCCCCACATAATTGCCAGCACTTATTATTATTTATATTTTTAATGTTTTTAGAATGTTCTAGTTATGAATAATATTGGGGTGTGTTTTGATATAATCATACATGCAAGAAATAGAATTTGCTATACTTCAGTCCCCAGTATGTCCTCTTTTAGTCTCCTCTTCCCTTTCCTAGTTCTCCGTCTTCTGCTCTACTGCTGTTCCTTCTCCTTTTTCTACCCAGCCTCTCCTCCTCTCCCCCATATGGTGGTTCCATTTTTAGGCTTTTGAGGGATATCTATTTGGCTTACCAAAGTAACTGTACTAATAATGTGGTTCCACCAACAATTTGTCAAGTGTACCATTTCCCTCACATTCTTAATATCATTTATTGTTTTTATTCTTGATGATTGCCATTCTAATTGGAATAAGATAAAATTTCAATGTAGTTTTTAGTTTCATTTCTCCAATTGCTGAGGATATTGAACATTTTTTTTTATACATTCACTGGTCATTTGTATTTCTTCATTTAAGAAATGTCTCTTTCAACCAATTGCCCATTTATTAGTCTGTTTTTTTTTGGTATTAAATTATTCAATTTCATTATATATTCTGTATATTAATCCCCTTTCAGAAGAGCAAGAGCCAAGATTGTTCTCCCTTTCCGTAGGTTGTTTCTTTACACTCTTTGTTGTGCTGAGGTTTTTTTTTTTTCATTTTAAACCATTCCATTTACTGATTCTTGATTTCATTTCTTGTGCTTTCAGTGTCTCATTAAGGAAGTTTGTACCTGCAACAACATATTAAAATGTAGACTCTATGCTATGTTCTAACAATTGAAGTGTTTCTGGTCTAATACCTAGGTCTTTGCTCCACTTTGAGTTGATTTTTGTGAAAGACAAGAATCTAGTTTTATTCTTCTATATATGGATATACAGTTTCCCAAGCACCATCTGTTTCAAAGGTTATCTTTTGTTCACTGTATGTTTCGGGCACGCTTGCCAAGAATCAGATAATTATTTCTATGTGTATTTGTCTTTGTGTTTTGTATTATATTTCATTGGTCTTCCATGTTTCTTTTTATGCCAATACCATGCTGTTTTTTTTTTAAACTATAGCTCTTAGTATAATTTCAGATCAAGAATTATGATGTCTACAGTATCACTTTTATTGCTCAGTATCACTGTGGCTATTCTGACTAGAAATTGAACCATCTATCCCAGTCTTTGGTATTTATCCAAAAGAACTACCATCATTATATTATATTCATACATGCATGCCAATGTTAATAGCAGCACAGTTCACAATAGCAAAGTTATGGAAACAGCTCAGGTATCTGTCAACAGATGAATGGATTAAAAATGTGGCATATATACAAAATATAGTGGTACTCAGACATAAAGAAGAATGAGATTTTATCATTTGCTGGTAAATGGATGGAACTGTAGAACTTAATGCTAAGTGAAGTAAGCCCAACTCCAAAATTCAATGATTGAATGTTTTTTCTTTTATTTTTTTTCTCATGTACAGAGCTAGAGAGAAAGAAAGAATTAAAAAGGGGGGGATCCCATGAAAATAGAAGATAGAACAGTAGAATAGAGGCAGGGGTCCAAGAGGCAGGGAGGAGGGATGGGAAATAACTGCCAAATAAAATTGAGCAAACTACACCATGTGCATGTATGGATATATCACGGTGAATTCCACAGTGAATTACAGCACAATAAAGTTATGCTGGCTTAAGGAACCAGGTACAGTCCTCATCTAAATTCCAGTATTTGAGGCATAGATAAGCATAGATGAATGCTCTATCACCTGTTATCTCCCTGTCTATCACAAACCACTTTTTACTCAACTCATTTGCTGGGAAGATCTCCCAAAAGAAAAGAACCATTTCTTACTATTGTAAGATAAGGAAAAAATTTCCTAATTATTCAAATCACATAATGAGGAAGTCAAATTATTATTATTATTACATGAGTAGGATCGAGGATAGATCAAGAGCCAAATAACATTGATGCGTCACAAATATGCAGGATGACATCTCTCTGTTCTTTAACATTTTTAACAGTTGGTATGCTTTTCAAGAATAATCAACTAAATGAGTAATAAAAAATGTAACTACTTCATTGCTCTCTTGCTGCTTCATTGTTTCTCCTTAAAAGTTGTCAGGTAAAAATTTAGAAATTCTGAAAAAAAAATCAAACTAGTGTATTGTCCGACCCAGATAGAGTTTAAAAGAGCAGAATTCCAATGATTTTCCTGAAGTATCTATAATAAAAATATTTAAAGTCATTGTCTTATTTTCTTGCAGAGGGATAGCAAGAATTGACCTCAGGGGCACTCTTAAACTGAACCATATCTCTAGCCCTACTTTGTATTTTATTTAGAAACAGGGTTTCATGGAGTTGCTTAACACCTTGCTTTTCCTGAGGCTGGCTTTGAACTCATGATCCTCCTGCCTCAGTCTCCTGAGCTGCTGGAATATCATTGTCCTATTTTTAAAAGTAGTACACTGACCTCTTTCAAAACTTTATATACCATCTCTTTTGTTATTACCATACTATAACCTTTAATCAGAAACGTACGTGTAGCATGAAAAACGCATTAATGAAAAAAATCAATTTTAAATAAAAATCATCTATATGAATTCAAACTAGTATTTAAATTACTAAAAACAATAGCACTGATTGTGTACTTATTGAAAATGAAATATTGTGTTAAACAGATTATGGGCATTATTTCATTCTAGTGTCACAATATCTTTGAAGTGTACATAATTAACAGACAGAAACAGAATTTGAACATGATTATTCAAGAACACAAATCATTGAATATAAAAATAGTTTCTATGGCAAAATTTTCACTAAATTTTCCAACAAATTGAATAATGAGTAAAAGCAGCATTAATTGTACATTAAAAGCTGAATAAGTGAATGGATAAAAAAAGCTTTAATTCACACATTTTAATAAAATATACATCAATAAAATAGCTTATAAAGTCTTTGGAATCAAAAGGAACAGGAGAAGTGATTCAGAAAGTTTAGTTACAAGATTATGTTTAGTGATTTATTTGACTAGGAATGAAAAATAAAAGGGATAGCTGGGTTGATAAAATTAATGATAACATAAAACATATAATTTTCAAAATGATTTTGATGAAAATCATATGTAACAAAATAAAATTTATAATTAGTAATTAAGGAAATCTGTGGGAAACAAAGGAAATTTGTTGTAAACAAAAACATTTGGTTGGTACATTATTATTCAAAGTAATCTCTTATAATCCTTTGTATTTCTGTAGTATTAATGCAATGTTTTCTCTTTAGTTTCTGATTTTATGTTATTGAGTCATTTCTTGTTTTTTTTTTAAATCTAAAGATTTACCAATATATTTTCTTTTCAAAAAAAAAAAAACAAAAGACAATGTCATTGATTTTTTTGTTTGTTTTTATTTTTACTATTGTATTAATTTTTGTTCTGATTTTTATTATTCCCTCTGTCATTTAGCTTAGGACTTAGTTTGTATTTTTTTTAACTGATTCTTGGAGGTCTAAACATTAGGATACTTTTTTGTCTTTTTTGAAGGAGGCCTGTACATGAACTTCCTTGTTAGTAATGCTTTTGTTACATCCAGTAAGTTTTGGTAAGTGGTGTTTATATTTTCACTTGTCTTAAGGCATTTTTTTAATTTCTCTTTTAACTTC
Organism: Marmota monax; assembly: GCF_021218885.2. Taxonomy (NCBI): domain Eukaryota; kingdom Metazoa; phylum Chordata; class Mammalia; order Rodentia; family Sciuridae; genus Marmota; species Marmota monax. The sequence continues at coordinate 25,754,417 of NW_026692781.1, forward strand.
TCATTGACCCACTGGTTGTTGGAAAGCATGTTGTTTAAGTACACATGTATTTGTAAATTTTATGAAATTCATCCATTTTCAATTTTTACTTTCATATTATTATAATTAGAAAATATGCTTTATATTATTTAAATAATCTCACATTTGTTAAAACGTTTTGTGACCTAACATAGGGTCTATCCTGGAGAATATTCTGTGTGAATTTATCAAAGAATGTGTATCCTCCTGCTATTGGATGAAATGTTCTGTTTATGTCTGCTAGTTTTACCTGGTAAAAGGTGGTTTAAGTTCAGTGTTTCCTTATTGACTGTCTGTCTGGATATTTGTCCATTGCTGAAAGTAAGAGTGTTGGCATCCCCTACTATTACTGTTTTACAGTCTGCATGTCTTCTTCAAATTTGTTTTATATGTTTAAGTTGTCTGATATTGGGTGCCTGTATATGTAAAATCACTCTGCTTTCTAATTAAATTGACCCTTTATCATCATTATAATTGCCTTTTTTCTTGTTTTACAGTTTTTGACTTATGGTCTATTTTTTATGATAGAAGTATGTTCATGGTTTCTTTTGTTTCCATTTTCAAGGAGTATCTTTTTACATCCATCCAATTTCAGAGTGTGTCCTTATAGAGTCTCTATAAGGATATTAGTCCTGTCTTGTTTACTTGCTCACTTTTATACATGTTGCCACTCTGTATCTTGAGGCCAGAATTTAATCTGTATGTACCAAAAGTAACTATTGATAGGTAAAGACATAGTACTGCCAGTTTTTAAAATTATTTTCCATTAAGTTCCATAATTTTTTTAATTCTTTCTTTCCTGTCTTTCTTTGCAATTGGATAATATACTCCAATAATATGTTTTTATTTCTTGTGTTTTATCACTGGTTTATCTACTAGAGGTTTTTGCTTTGCTGTTCTCATGAGGCTTACACAAAATGTTAATATTTATTTTGGGTTTCTTTTCTTAAGCTGATAATAAATTAACCTTTCTTTAATTAAAATGAGTAACAGGAAATGGCTATGCAGCTCAGTGGTTGTGTAATTGCTTAGCATTAGCAAGGCCCTGGGTTTGATTCCCAGCTCTTCAAAGTAAAACTAACAAAAAACAACGACAACAAACAAAACTCAATATTGCTTTTCCATTTAATTTGTTATTTTTTATGTCACAGTTTACACATTTTTATGCTGTGTATCACTCTTTTCAATAGTTTTGTCTTTAAACTTACACACTCTGGATATAAATTGTTTGCATACCACTATTAAGTTATTGCAACATTCTGCATTTCACCTGTGCTTACTTCCATCAGAAAGCTTTATACTTTTGTAAGTTTTTGTGTTATTAATTCACACTCATTTATTTTTCTTTTGTTTTTCTCTAGTCCTGGGGTTTGAACCTGCACATTTTTGGCAAGTACTCTACTACTGAGCCAAGTTCTGTTTAGGTTTTCTGAGAAGACAGGTCTGCTGGTGATGAACTCCCTCAGTTATTATCTGTTTGGGAAAATCTTTATCTATTTTAGGAGGAAAGCTTTGCTAGTTAGAATATCTTTTGTTGGCAGGTTTTCTTTTCTTTTTTGTTTTACTTTTCTTTCAGTACATTGAATACATTATTCCACTCTCTCCTAGCCTATAAGGTTTCCATTGACATGTCTACTGATATTATTGGAACATCCTTATGTGTAATATGCTTCCTTACTCTTACTACTTTCAGGATCATGTCTTTGTTCTTGGTTTTTGACAATCTGATTATAATACATTTTACTATAATTTTGTTAGGATTGAATCTAACTGAAGACTTCTCTTGTCCCTGGACCTGAGAGGTGTATGTCTTTCCACAGACTTGACTAGTTTCTTCTTCTTTACATAAGCTTCTTTCTTATGCCTTCTAACAGCAGTATTTGCTCTTTTGAGGACATCCAATAAATTCCATATATCTTTCTCTTTTCTTTTCATTCTTATGGATTTTTTTCCTTCCCTAACTATATATTTTTCAAAGAATATGTCTTTTAATTCACAGATTCTTTCTTCTACTTGATCAATTCTGCTGTTGATACTTTTGAATATTTATTTTCTTCATTGTAATTTTAGCTGCAGAATTTGCATTTGACATTTTTTCATAATTTCAATTTCACTTTTAAATTTCTAATTTGATCATGTATTATTTTCCTGATATTATTGAATTTTTCCTAAATTTCCTGAGCTTTCTTAAACTTATATTTTGAATTACTTTTTATGTAGTTCATAAGCCTTCATTTCTTTAAGATCAATTACTTGCCCTTTATTTTGTTCCTTTTGTGAACCATGGTTCTCTGATTATTCTTGATTCTTGTGACCATGCACTGGTGTCTGCATACATGTAAAAGCAGAAAAAATTCTAGTATTTACAGACTTGTTTTTGTTTTGTTTTGTTTTGTTTTTCTTGGAAAGCTCTTAACAATCATCCTATCTTGAGATATGTCTGGTGTCCAAGAGTAGACGTGCTCAATATTTTCAATGAGGATGGTTTGATTGCTAGGTCAGTAGGCAGGCAGGATTAGTATCTGTTTCCATGAAGTTGGGTTTAGAGTTTGGATGCACTGTAGTTTAACCAAATCCTGGGACTTTAAGGTTGAGTTTGGAGCTTAGATGCACTGGTGTGAACCCAGAACTTGGTACTATGCATGGTGACTAGAGTTTCTATCTGTATAATTTGGCTTAAATCATGGACCCATAGGAGCAGACCTAATGTTAGAGTAGATCTGTAGGCTCAGTTCATGTGGTTCAGCCTGCAATTTGGTCCAACAAGGTCTGGTTTATGTCATGGTGGTCCTGGGGCATTGGTTCATGGAGGATCAGCATGTACTCTGAGTCTGCTGGACTATGGGTTAACAGAACCCTGGAGCCATAGGAACCTGCCTGAAACTTGAGACTGTGAGGACTGGCTTGGTGCCTACATCCTTGAATGCCATTCTGGAGGCTGGGTGTATAGTTGTTGATCTTGACACCAGCTCTGCAAATGTTTGCTTGAGAATGATGTCCACAGATGCCAGCTTGGAAGGTAGTGATATATTAGAGCCTGGGACCATAAGACTCACCCAGATTGGAGTCTATTGGATTAAGGTCAGTATTTGAGCCTGTTGTTGTGTGGGTCTACAAGGACTGCCTGAAACTGGGAAGACTAGAGACTGCATCTGCAGATGAAGTTCAGAGCCTTATGATATGGCTGTCAATATAATAGTGGTACAGTTCTAAAGCCAGGGTCAGTGTGTGATGATCTGACTGGGCTGTTCTAGAACTTAGACCAAGCTGGGTAGATGTGGCCACAGGGACAGATCTTGCAACGGGTGATTCAAAGGAGCCTATCTGGAGTTTTTTGTCCTTGTGTACTTGCATGATGACTAGGGTTGCAGTGGTTAGCTTAGGGCTGAGTGGTTGGAAGCTGAGGGTCAGGTGTGCTTATGTAGTGATGGTATAATAATTATTGTTGAAATGCTGCTTAGTCTGTGTTCTATGTATATGAATCAATGTGAAAATTAAATTTATGAAAGTCTTTTTTAAAAGACAATAAAACATCCACCTTCCTCTGCTTTTTTTTTAACCACTAAAAACAGATCTCCAGATAGATGCTAAAAAAGGTCCAAGAAATAAGATGCATGTCAAATTACAACCATGTTGATATGTTTAAATTTTAGAACACTATTTTTTTTTTGCTCAAAGCATTGAACTTGAATACGTAATTACCACCTTTAAAGATACATGAAACATATAAACAAGTGAACAAATAAAGAAGCAAGCAAAAATCATTGATTTTTTTTAATTATTCAAAGATCTACAAGAGGCTGGGAATGTAGCTCAGTGGTAGAGTGCTTGCTTGGTATGCCCAGGGACCTCAGTTCAATTCCCAGTACTGAGGGAGAAGTTGAAGAAAAGAATAGCAGGACAAATTCATTGCAAGAAAAAGAATAAGATGTTTCTTTAAATATACCCGTACTTCAAAATTTCTAACAGAAACAACATAGAGAAATATCATAGGCAAATTTATTTAGCATGATAGAAGAAATTGGAAACTTTAATGAAATTATGAGATTCAAAATTCAACAATTTACTCATTCCTGTGTCACCATTCTGAATCTTGAGAGATTTAGTAACCAGGAATCACTATTCCATCATTCCATTACTGTCAAAATTCATACTGTTATCTTCCTTATTAATTACAAGCATTGAAACCCAAAATACAGGGAGAAATAACTTTGAAGTATACAAAGAATCACTCCAAATAAAGATAAATATCATTTCACATAGATTATTAGAAATATTGGTGCTAGAGATACACCACATAAAGACATTGCATTATGAATTGTTAAAGAAAAATTCAATTAATTGGAGTAACCAATCTGATCAATTTCCTTATTTTTACTTGAAGGTTTTTTTCATCTGTGAAAGCAAAGAAATAGCAGAATATTTCAGAATCACTTATCGGGAGATACACCACATATGCTATTGATTCTAAACTTGGTTCAGTATTATTTTCATCACTTAACTATCTTGTTCTGGTGTTTCTCAGTCTAAATCACTTTTAATGAAGTTTTATGTCTCCAGATAACTTATTCTTGTGGCAGACTCCTAAATGTATTTCCTTTACAATCTATTCTCATCTTTGTTACTTAAATACTTTAATACCTATATTTCGTGTGATTGTTTAATGTTTTTACTAGCACATTATAGTTATACATATAATTTGGGTTAATTCTGATATAATCATACATGCATGGAATATAATTTGCTCCACTTCAGTCCCCAGTACTTCCCCTCTCCTTCCTTTATCCCTTCCCCTGTTCTCCTTCCTCTATTCTACTGCTTTTCCTTTTCTTATTTGGTGCTTTACAGATATACATGAAAGTAAAATTTGCCATGAATGAAATTGACCAAATTACGTGACTTTTAAAAGTTTGAGGTGAGCTTTTAATTTCTCTTGACCCCTAATCTCTAAATTTCTGACCATTAGAAAATTCCATAGCGTATCCATGCACTGCCTCTGATATCAGCATGTTCTTTTAAAATTTATAATTGCCGACATTAAAGCCCCATTAACTTTTGCCTGAATATCTGAAAAAGTATGCTATGTAGTATAGCTATTCTCTATTCCATATATATGCTGAAAAGTTGACCAATATTTATTACATTGGCTCTACTAATATTACTGTCTATTAACTAAATTCTAATATCCTTTAAGTAATCATCAATCAATAAAAAGGAGAAAAGAAAACAGCATTATTCACAATCTCACCAAAACCCACTTTACCTACTGTGTTTTCTCCCACCTTTTGCACAAATATATTTTAAACAGTCATGATTGAACTTTCCTTGTATTTTTCTATATCCATACCCAAGGCATTTTCATCAGTTTTGCTTCTTACTTCTTGAGATTGCTTCTTTCAGTTCTAGAATAAATATTATCATAATGTTTTCAAAATTTTATGTCAGAATCAATCTCTCTTACTCCATAAGGATCAAAGTCTTTCCCATCCCTCTTTGAATTTTTGTTTCTTTATGGTTTGGTTAACTGAACACAATATATATTAAATAAATGAATATTCTATAAATTGAAAGGAAACTAATTTGGCACTAGGTATTGTATACTGAAATGACTAACTTAAGAAAGACTAAAACCCATGTTCATTCATTCATACCCAATTTTATTTTACATAGAGACAACTGTTACTATGCTCAACTACTAATTACACTAACTCAAACAGATGCTATAAATAAATAGCATTCCACCTCTCCTCTCCAAAATGTTTGATTTAAAAAAAAATAGTGAGGGCTAGGGCTATAGCTTAGTGGCAGAGTGCTTGCCTATCATGTGTGAGGCACTGGGTTCGATCCTCAGCACCACATAAAAATAAAAAACAAATAAAATAAAGGCATTCTGTCTATCCCCAACCATAAAAAAAAAAAAAACTAGCATAGATTAAAATGTAGGAAAGGTATATTTGAAAAGAAATAACTTAATTTCTATAATCTATAATTAATAGTTGGCTAAAATATTTACCTCGAGAAAGATCCCCTAGAATTTTATTTATGTCTCTGAACACACATGCATTTAATAATTTAACCTGTGTTATAATTTCCTTAGCTTTTTAATGGTTACTTTATATTTTCCTGAACAATGATCAGCATTTATTAAACTACTTCTCTCTACTTAGACATTAGATGATTTTCATTTTTGAAAGTATTACTATAAATTAGATAGAAATGGAAATTGTAATGTAATCTGAGTATTTTGAAAATAAAAATATATTCATTATAATTACAAACAATATAATTGAAGTAAATATCATTTATTTTTGTTGTAATTTCCTAGAGTTTGAATTGTTGTGTGTAAATATATTTCTCTTCAACTATTCCCATCATCTCAGTATGATCAAATTCATTTTTTGAATATAACTTATTTCATGTCAGTTCATAAAAACTTATATAAATTTTAATTCTCTTTGTAATGACTAAATTTTTAAAGAATATTAGTGACTTACCTTATAATTTTTTTTCTTTTTTTTCTTTTTTTTTAAGAACATGAGTCAGGAAGTTATCTGCCTTCTGACAAACAAGAATAGAACATAAAATGTCAATTTCGTGAATATGAATGAGTACCAAGCTGTTGCCTAAAGGACAATTGAACTACCAGCAGAAATTATTTGTAGATAATGTGAAATGAATAGAATATTCTCTGACCAAAAGAACTTAACAGTTTAACCTGAGCAAATTGAGCTGAGTTATTGATTAGAATATATGTGAGGATACAAACAAATTGTGAAACAAATTAATTATAATGTCTCATCAGTTCAGTCCTGTATAAGCTCTAAAGTTCAGTCATGTCTCATGATATAGATCTCAAAGTCAAAGGTGGGTCATCTAGATACAATTAGATTTTGAATGTTACATTTTAAATATTCAAACTAAGTATTATCTTGAGAGTCTAACATCTGTCTCAAGCTATCTCATCTCTTCTGTCAAGGAATAATAATATAATATTGCATTATATAATACAGATATGTATTATTATGTAAAATATATGTAATAAATATGAACATTGTATAGTGTATCACTTAAATTATCATAAAGGTTTTTTCAGTTATAACTAAATATTGAAATAATTTCAATAACAACTAATCACTTAGAAAAAATAACTAGATAAATGTCAAATAAATAACATGATTATTTTGCCAGAATATGTAATAGAGAGACAGTATTCAAATTTATTTTAAATGGAACTGTTTTATTCATAGATTCATACCCCATATCCTTTGCAAATATGCAAAGAGAAGAAAATATAAATACTCTCAACTTTTTGAAATGAAAAAAAAATGCTTCTCCAACATGCTCCAAGGGATAATGAAAATAGTGTAATCAGGAGCATCACTTTTTTCTTCAGTAATGAATTTGCTATAAAATATCATGCTGTTATGGACTGTAAAACCAAACTTGGCATCTAAGGCTGAAGTTTTACCAAAGGTAATCAAATAATTCAAATGCAATTCACTGAAGTCAATTAAATGTGGTTGGTTGGCACAATTATGATAAGTGTACATATCACTTCTGAAGACATATTATAAAGATATAATTGAAGACATTTTGTGTTGTAAATTCTGAAAGAAAGGTTAATTTGATATATGTTCTAATTGTTATTCATGAAAAATTTACAAAATTTCAATTTTTTTTCTAAATATCTCTCCCTTTTTAGCATACCCTGTAAATATATTTAGAGAATATTTCTATTATTCACAGCATATTTTCAGAGTGCAATAAATTTGATTATCCATCTTTTATTATGTAAGTACAATAGTACAATCAACTAACTTATATATGAAGATTTTGAATGGAACCAAATATTCCTCTAAGACAACAATGGTTAAAGATGCCATTAGAAAGTTTACCTCGTATGACCTAAATTATAAGATTACCAAAAGAAAACATAGCGTGAAAGATTCATGACATTATTCTGAGCAAAAACTTTAGCATAGGAAATTAAAACATAGGCAACTAAAGCAAAACTAATAAACACAGGATTGTTTCACATTATGAGTATGCTTTAAATTTCAAGTATGAGTACTATGGTGCTATAAAAGAAACAAGGAATATCTCTACATGTTACTATAACAGTGATTTTCAAATGGGGTGATTTTGGCAAGATATGTCTGGAAATATTTTGATTGTACAAGATGGACGTTCAAAGAAAAGAATTATCCAAACCAAAATGTTCAAGTTGAAATACCCAACATTATGGTATTGAAGTTGTTTAGGACAAGCAATCTTGGCATGTGTTTTAGTTTGAAGTAAAGGTATTTAAAAAGTAGCAGGTGTAAGAAGGACACTTTGGCATTCCTTTTTCATCCTGAACACAGATCAAACTGCCACATTCGAAATGCCTTCCTTTGCCTGGGGATATAGTTCATTTGGTAGAGTACTGCCTAACATGCACAAGGCCCTGGGTTCAATTCCTAGCACACACACAGACACACACACACACACACAAATGCCCTCCCTGTGCTAGGAGAACAGAAGCATTCCTATCACTAGAGTCAGAGCATCAAGGTCTGGGATAATCTGCACAAAAAAATCTTATGAAACTAAGCCTTATCTTTCTTGTTACTTTCCCCACATGGTTCTCAATTTTTGTTCATGCAGGCCCAGCTACTTCCTTGGTCATCATTTTCTTGCAAGGATTCCCATACATGTAAGGTTTTTTGTAAATACAACTTATGATTTTCCATGGTTAACTTGTGTTATGTGAGATGAATTCCTGGACCAACCAGAGAAAATAAGAATGTTGAGAAGAAATTTATTCTCCTCTGCAGTTTCAACACCAGGATAACACTAAAATATTAATGTGTAGAATATGTTCACAGTATTCTTTCATATACACTATTAATTTAAAAAAAAAACTCATGAAATTGTAACTTTGGAAAGAAGAGAAGGAAGTATAGTATTCCTCACTTTAGAGTGGAGGAAGAGAAAATGAATGGAAGTGCACAGGTATTTTGAGATGGAGTGCCTGTGACGTGAATAACCATCCCAGTCAGATAAACCTTATTTTCACAGATAATTACTGAAAGTAAAAAGATGAGATTTTGTGAAACAGAGAAATGTTAAGCATATGGGGACTGTGGATCCAAAAACATCTTAAACGTCAATTTGGAAAAATAAGGAGGAAACCTTAAGTTCTAAAATTATTTAAAATAAACTATAAGGAAATACGAACAGTGTCATCATGTATCTCTGCCAGCCACTGTACAATGTCTTTATAAGAAGAAGACAAGTTTCTATACTTTTACACTATTTCCTCTATACTCTAAATGTCAACCTCTTTTCTTTTGCTTTAGAAAAACAGTGTATGTACAATTTAACCAATTTATTTAATCTATTTATATCAAACAGAAACTAAGTGTATGGATATTTAAAATGTTATATAATTATGTAACAATCAGTAAATAATACATATTTCTGTGTGACAAAATGAACATGTGTATTAGCATTTACACAGATATTTATCATGAATGGCAAGATCATAAAAGTTTAGAAATCCCCTCCCCCTTTTTGTGTTCATTTTAACTGCTTAGATACAAATTAATAGTAATGAACTCTTGGAATTTTCCCTAGAAAGTTATTTTACCAAAGTTAAATGTTCAATTGAAACTTGATTAAAGAACTGTTATTTTTCATAATAGTTTTATAAAGATGATGCTCACAGAAAAATGCTGAATTAAAAGTTGTAATTTTGCCACTAGATCACTAGATGGTATACAGTTCCTTTAAGGAAATATGCATCAGGAAATGTATGTAGTAATTACTTCAGTGTCCAAAAGAAATGCTAACTTTTTTCATTTAATTATATTTATTTTTTGCCAAAATTGATATTTCACTACTACGGAATATTTTAACAAGTATTTTACACTAAACTTTCTACTGTCATATAGTAAAATACTGGTTTCTCAGATCATTTATTAAAAATTAAACAATATAAATTTTATATTTTCAACTTATATCATATATTACTAAGTCTACCTTGTTGTGCAGTGAGTGAATTACATGCATAAAGGTATGGATCTGAGATTTATCATATTTTAAGTCAATCAGAATATTATTAGATAAATATTAAAATCTGATGTCCAATTTGATATTATGCTTTTAAAAATAGAAAGTCTTTAAATAATTCCAGATAATCATACTAAAATTCTTTTACCATTCTGCAATTATGTACTAAACTATGTTAATTATTATTTTAAGCCTAGTAATTTATTAAGGCAATTGATACACCAGTAATACTGGGACTATCAAAAATCAAAAATATACATAGTACTTACCTGAGTAGTTATAAAATTTATGAACCATATTGCAAAGTATAAAACATTAAATGAGTTATCTCATACTATTTTGATTCATTTTCCAAAAATTTGTTCATAGATGTAGAACATTTTTACTCTTGATTAGTATCTATAAGGTAGATGTGAATAATTTTTCACTTTGAAAGTTGTACAAAATGCTTTTAACATGCAGCAAAATAATGATTTATAGTTTAATACCTAGGGAAAATATAAACTGCAATTTAAATATCTAATAATCATGTAAGGTATTTTTTAAAGGAAATATGAAATAGATTTAAATCAATATGAATTTTTTATTGTGTATGTTTCTCATTAATTAATAATGAGGATTTCTGATTTCAGCTAAGTCAAAGTGGCAACATTCATCCTAGATTTTCAGTGTTACCACTAAAAAAATAATAATCGATAATATAGCAAAGATGCAAAGAAATTCTCTGAAGGGTATGGGTAAAAGAGGTGGACAGGCAACTTGAATTTGATAAGTGACATTAGAGTGAGTGACCTCTATATTCTACTGACTTCATACACAGTGAATAGAATTCTTCACATACTTCTAATATAGAAAGGTACAAGCTAAAGGACAGACTAACAAGCAAAGAATTTCTGGACATAATCAGCCTGTTCTAAACCAACATCAGTGTAAAATCACAACTTTATTAATTGAATGGAACTGAGTTGAGAAGTTATCTTTCACTCAAAGCCAATGGCCAATGACCGAAGGTAGACTTGCTCTTATTCCCCTCTCCAATGCTGAGGAATCAATGAAGTAAAGGAGGGAATTAGTCTTTCACACTTTGCCCACATGATGGAGAAAAATTACACCCCAATTCCTCTGTCAGGAAGTTTCAGTAAAACTGAGCACATAGCTTACTCTATGAATCTTATCCCACAGAAGCAGGCAGTTCCTTGATTCCCTTGCCAGGATTATGTTAGTAGGTTTGAGTCTCTATCTACTCATTAATAAAAAGATTTAATAACACAGGGTGACACAGTCACAGCTCTAATTTTCTAATTCCCACATTATTCAAGGGAATTCAAGGGATAGCATCCATCTTTACTTGGTAACATCAGGAAATAAAGTAGTTGGAAGTGAGGATAGTTGAAACTGCAACTGAACTCCTTTTCTTTATGGAAGAGTGGTCAAAAGGGAACTAGAAGGAGTTCAGTTACTGCTCCAGTCCTATAGCAATAAAACAGCATAAGTCACCCATTAGCATTCCCTCTCTAGGGCTACCAGAACACAGAGGGTAACTGAGCTTGTACACCTTGCATGGAGAGAATAGAGATGTGTGTCACTTTTACTATTATGAATTAGTCAGAAGGTCAGTCAAGGAAGCCAGGTCTTCATCCCACCCACTGCAACAGGGACGATAATTAACCAGCCCAGTTTTTCTAGAAAATTATAAGTGGGACTCAGAGGGAATGTGAATATGTCCAGTTTCAGTCTCTCTTCTACATATCAACAGATAAACTGCCTGCTAAAAAGATTAAACACAATCTAGAGTTTTGTAATTCTGTATTCAAATATTAAAACACAACCATAAATAACTAGCCATAAGTGAAATGGAAATATCACAAGAATGAGAAAAGAAAATTAACTAAGAATTTCTGAAATAAATAAATCAGATTGAAATTACATTGACAAGAATTTTAAAGCAACCATCATAAAAATGTGTCACTAATTATTAATAAATTGTCTTGAAAAAATTTTTAAAGAATATAAAAATTCAGCAAATAGCACATTATGAAGAAGATTCTAATTGAAAATAGAGAACTAAAAATAATAACTGAATTGAAAAAAAAAATCGACAGCATGGGCTCAGTAAAGGAGTGGAACAGAGGATAGCATGAGTTAACTTGAAGAAAGATCAATGAATTTTGAACAACATGAAGATATTGTAAAAAACTCTTATCTGTATTAAATTTCTGAACCCGATAGTCAAAAGTTTTCATAAATAATTATAGAGACATCCATAATTTACAAGAGAAACTGATGTGGATTGCACTATATATCTTATGGGAAGTGATAGAGACCAGAGGGAGTTAGCTTAATGTTCTTCATAATGAAGATTAAGACTATTTCAAAGGTAAACTGAGATAATTTGTCACTTGCACACATCTACCCTGAATTAATGACTTAAAAATATCTTAAAAAACAGAAATAGAGTAATAAAATAAAGACCTGAAAACACAGGAAAAGGAAATAGCATTGGAAAGTTTTCTACATGAAATTGATGAATGAAGCAAAATTATAATACCCACTGAAAAAAATCAACGGTATTTGAAAAGTGAGGAAGATTGAGAGATCTAAATTGAGGTAAGGTTTTAATATTTATTGAAGTTATAAAATGTTGAAGACAGTAGAAGTAAAAGTCACAACTTAGATCAAGCAGGACAAATACAAAAGCAATACATTAAAAATAACCTAAGTAAATTAGGATCGAATCTTCAACACTGCATAATTGACAGGATGTTAATAAACAAGAAAAAAATAGAAAATAGAAAACAAAAATGTAATTCAAGTGCTAATATATCATAAGTACTTTAAATGTAAATCATCTATACCTACCAATTAAAAGGAAAAATGTGGAAACATGAATTAAAACAACAACACAACCCAATTCTATTCTGTGTAGTAGAGAATTATTTCAACTTCAGCAGTAGGAATATGTTTTAAATGAAAGCAGTAGAAATATGTTTTAAATGAAAGAAATATATGTATAATGAAAAACTAATAAAAACTAATAGTAGCTACATATAAAAAAGTTAAAATGTACTTGACAAAGCAAATCACAAAATACAATAGAGAAATTTTATGGTGATAAAACAATTCATCAGAGAGCCATAACAATTATAATGTTTAGATAAGAAAAAGAAGCACTTAATACAAGAGGCAAAACTGGTAAAGAAAAAGGAAAAAAGAATCATTCAAAATTGTAACTAGACGTTGAAAGCAAATCTCAGCAATTGCTAAAACTACTGCAGAGACTATAAACAAGCTTATAGAGGAACTGAATAACTCAGTAAACTTACAGTATATAATTGACAAACATAGAACAGTTCACCTAAAAACAGAGATGATATATTTTTCCTAGGTACCCACCTAATATTAACCAAATTAGAACAAAACATGGGTGGGCCATAATAATGTTAAATATTTCAAATTATGTAGAGTGTGTGCAGCGTCAGATGGACTCAAGCTAGAATCAATAGCAGAGAGAAAAAAAGAAAATAATGGAAATAACAACAATAAACATCAAACTATCAAGAAGGAGGAAATACATCAGAAGTTAAGAAAATTTTAAAGTAAAATAATATGTAGAATAAGATGAAAATGAAATAGAGCATACAAAAAAATATGGAATCCAACTAAAGCAGTACTGAGAGAAAAAAAAAATGGTAGCACCAAAAAGCACATCAGGGCTGGGGATATGGCTCAAGCGGTAGCGCGCTCACCTGGCATGTGTGGGGTGCTGGGTTCAATCCTCAACACCACATAAAAATAAATTAAAGATGTTGTGTCCACCGAAAAACTGAAAAATAAATATTAAAAATCTCTCTCTCTCTCTCTCTCTCTCTCTCTCTCTCTCTCTCTCTCTCTCTCTTTAAAAAAAAAACACATCAGATAATACTTATAAAAGAGGAAACAGGTAATCTCATTCTCTACTTCAATGAGGTGAAAAAGGAAAATTAATATAAACCTAAATTAAGCAGCAGAATGGAAATAATACAGTTGAGCACAGAAATAAATGAAAATGGAAACAAAAATAATACCAAAGAATTTAGAAAGAAAAAAGAAAAGAAAAATATTTTGAAAGATTAATAAAATTGATGAATCTCTATCCAGACTAAGAGAAGACAAGAAAACACATCATCACCAATGTATGTGGATATCACTACAGATTCTACAGCAATGAAAAGAATATAAGGGAATATTAATAATAATATTCATCCAGAAATTTTAACAATTTGAAGGTATGTACCAATTCCTTTTTTAAAAAAAGATGAAATAAAATGGACAATGTGAATTTTACTATATTAATCATTTATTAAGTTTGCCATCAAAACTTCTAAAATATAAAACAGGTGCTTTTAACAAACACTGAAATTACAATTAATGCTAACTTTATTATAGAATACCTTCTGAGAAAAAAAAAAAGAGAGATGGGAACATTTCTAAATTTATTTTTTGAAATCAGTAAAACACTGATTACAAATTAGAATAGACAATGCATACAGCATACAAAAATGCAAACAAATAACTGTCATTAATTTAGAAGAAATTAAAACATAATTAACAAGTCTAATTTAATAATAAATAAAATAATTATTTACCATGATTAAACATAAGTACTTCAGGAATTCAAAGCTGGTATAATATTTGAAAGTGAGTAAATATAATTCACCGTATCAATATGACAAGAGAGGGGAAGTCATGTAATTATGTATTGATTCTTAAATAGCGTTTGGCCAAATTCAACACATATTCATGACTATAAACTCTTAGTAAACTAGGTCTGTGGTAAATAGCTTCTCTACCACGATCACTAACAAAATGCCTACAGCTAATGTCTTTTAGATTACAATGAAAAACTGAATGCTTCTCCCATGAGATTGGAAAAAAGTAATGTCTACTTTTTTCACTCTTATGCCTTATTCAAAATTGCAATATCATTTTTAGGCAATGCAATAAGAAAAAATAGTCATATGTATACAAATAAAAAGAATAAAACTACCAATTTGAAGATGACATTTGCATGCATGGAAAATTTTCCAAAAACTCTACAACAAATTTCTAGAACTAATAAATCAATTCAGCAAGTGTTTAAGAATATTTTTTTTAAGAGAGGCTTATAATTTTTTGTTTTATTTTGTTTTTTTGTCAAGCACTGAAACAATTTGAGAAGAGAAATGTGGTTTCTTTCCCATAGCTCAACTGTGCTTTTATTTTCAATGTAAAAAACTATGGAATAAAGATGAAAAGAAAGATAAAATAAAAAGTAAATGAGGCAAAAAATTAACAACTTTTGAATCTGGATGAAGTATTCATGGGACTGTTATACTATATTTGAAATTTTTCTAAAAATATTTTGCTCCATCAAAATGCAAGAGCTTTCAAAATGAAACACAACAATGATATTACAACAAGCTTCTGTTGGATGTGTTTGATCCATGTTTCAGTCCTTTGGAATGTATTGGTAGTGATTAAAGTTTGGACGCTGTTGACATTGGCAGATTAGAAATATATGGACATAGTTGATTCAATCATTAACTGAGTCAGTTCATAAGGGGAGCCTCTGGGTTAGTTTATGTAAGTCATTATCAGGTTGAAATTTGGGATAAACTATGGAATGTATAAGAAAAAAAAAGGAGTTCATAACCCACTTGAATCAATGTATGAAATATGATATGTCAAGAGCTATGTAATGTTTTGAACAACTAATAATAAAAAATAAAGAAAGAAATAAATCAACATGAACTAGTAAAGCAAAGCAATCCTAGTTGCTAGATAAGAAAACAGAAGGAAAAAAAATGGGTCCTCAGGAAACAAGCAGGAAGAGGGATGCAAGTAAGACATGAGCAAGCTCATGATCTCTGAGTTCTATTCTTCACATTGTGCTCAGCTGAAACTTGGGTATTTTGGGAAAACTCTTAAAATTATACCTCTCTTAAAATCTCTATAGAATATCCACACAACTAAATGGGAACCAAAATATTCAATTTAATGAATACTGGTAGAATTAAAGGCAACGTATATACACAGGACCTGCTAGGGCATGCAAGTCCTAAATGAGGACCAGGTTACTAGGAAATATATCTAAAAGCCTCCAAATTGCACCTGGGAAAAACCACAATAGGATTTGTATTTTCAACCTCCTTCAATATAAGACACTTTCAAGAATGTTTTGTATTAGGTTAGGCATCTGAACTTTAATTTTCTGTGTTCTAATTTTTTGTTTCTTGTCTTTGTTTTCGGAGAAGAAAAGAATGCAGTCCATAGAATTTTAAAATAAATTACAAAATGTTAATGGAAGTTAGAGGAGAAATCATCATGTTTTTAACCTTTAAGTAACTATTTTCAATCTGAGATGATAGACAAATGATCTATAAGCATATGCTCAAGAACTTTCATTTTTATAATATCCTTTTTTAAAAGCACTTTGCATAATCATGCTCAGATATCAATATATACTGAATATATTAAACTGTCTGATGGACAGTCTCCAAACTATTCAAAGTAATAATTGATTACATTGTATAGTCTACAAAGAGAACAATAAGATTTATTTAATGTGTATTTTATCATAGTATTTTATGTTTACCCTGTATACTTAATTTCATTAAAAACAATAAATTCACAGATTGTACCTACTTTTTCTCTCTCTACTTATTGGCATTTTGACTAGATCCAAAATTTAAGAATATCTAATTTGTGATTTTCCTCCGAGTAAATCTCCTACATTATGAATAATCAGGAATAGAAGATAGTACATTTTTATCATCAAGGATAAATGTTTAAAGAGATTGGAGATTGGTATGTGTTATGATTTGGATAAAAGAAGTCCCCCTAAAGATCCTGTGTTAAAGCAGTAGTATTCAAAGGTGAAATGATTCAATTATGAGAGTTATAATCTAATCAGTCCCTTTTAATTACCATCTTACCTGTGTGGTAAATGTAGGCAGGTGGTAGCACACTGGAGGCATAGTCTAGAAGACTTCACTTCCCCTGTGACCTCCTCCCCTCTTTTTCTGTACTCCCACACCACCAGGAATGGAGCAGGGCTACTCTTCCACATCCTTCCATCATGATGTTCTGCCTCATCTTGGGCCCAGAGCAATAGTCAGTCAAAGACGAACTGACCATCTGAAATCAAAGGCAAAATAAAACTTTGCCTCCAGGAGTCTGTTTTTGACAAGTATTTTGGTCACAGCAATAAAAAGCTAAGAATGTATTTGACTTGATTTAAAAATGAAACAACATATGCACATATAAAAACATCACATTATTATGTTAAATGTACTATTTTGATACATTAGTCAAAATAAGTTTAAATATAAAATAAAAATGTAGTAAACAATATAGTTGGATTGCAAAATTGTTATTATTTGTAATGTATTTGTTTTAAACACGATTATTTAAAGCAATTTAACTTTAATCTGACTCTTTAGGCATGTACAAGAAAATACGGTCTACATCAAGGTTATTGACATTAACTTATCCCATGTGAAGACATTCAGGCACACAAATTTTGATGAGATAATTATATCCAATTTTTTTTCTTTCTTTTACATAAAAATGGAATTATACTATTTTATGACCATATTTTTTATTCACAGTAAAATCTGTGCATGGTCTCCTCAGGATGATGGGTAGTCATACCTAAACAGAATGGAGTGTTTGCCCAGAGCAGTGTAAAGTCAAGCAACTAGACAAAGTCAAGCAAACAAAGTAGAAAACAATACATTTCAATTAGTCATGTAATTTATCTTATCAGATAGTTACATAAATTATTGGGCTAATTTAATCAACTTAAAATGTGAAAGCATTAACATCTCGTTTAAAATATGCAAGTTTAGGTGAATTTCCTTAAGAATTCCTTAACTTCCTTTTATGAAATTCCTTCATTTCCTTAAGAATATGACACTAAAATGGAGATTTCTTGGAAAGCTGGGAATGGAGCCACCATTTGACCCAGCTATTCCCCTTCTTGGTCTATTCCCTAAAGACCTAAAAAGAGCATGCTACAGGGACACTGCTACATCGATGTTCATAGCAGCACAATTCACAATAGCAAGACTGTGGAACCAACCTAGATGCCCTTCAATAGACAAATGGATAAAAAAAAATGTGGCATTTATACACAATGGAGTATTACTCTGCATTAAAAAATGACAAAATCATAGAATTTGCAGGGAAATGGATGGCATTAGAGCAGATTATGCTAAGTGAAGCTAGCCAATCCCTAAAAACAAATGCCAAATGTCTTCTTTGATATAAGGAGAGTAACTAAGATCAGAGTAGGGACGAAGAGCAGGAGAAGAAGATTAACATTAAACAGGGATGAGAGGTGGGAGGGAAAGGGAAAGAGAAGGGGAAATTGCATGGAAATGGAAGGAGACCCTCAGGGTTATACAAAAGTACATGCAAGAGGAAGTGAGGGGAAAGGGAAAAATAATACAAGGAGGAAAAATGAATGACAGTAGAGGGGGGTAGAGAGAGAAGAGGGGAGGGGAGGGGAGGGGAGGGGGGATAGTAGAGGATAGGAAAGGCAGCATGGATGGATGTGTAACTGATGTAATTCTGCAATCTGTATATGGGGTAAAAATGGGAGTTCATAACCCACTTGAATCAAAGTGTGAAATATGATATATCAAGAAATTTGTAATGTTTTGAACAACCAACAATAAAAAATTTTAAAAAAAAGAATATGACACTAAAAAGTTAATAATTAGGAGATAAAAATGTGTGAGAAAAATATTGTTCTATGAAAAAATTTATGTGTAATTATTTTTTTACTTTAAAATTATTTATTTATTCTAATTTGTTATACATGACTTCAGAATGAATTTCAATTCATAGTACACATATAGAGCACAAATTTTCATGTCTCTAGTTGTACTCAAAGTAGATTCATAGTATTTGCATCTTCAAACATGTACTTAGGGTAATGATGTCCATCTCATTCCACCATCTTTCCTATCCATATGCCCCCTCCATTCCCCTCCTGCTCCTTTACCTATCTAATGTTCCTCGATTCCTTCCATGCTTCCCTGTCACCCCTATTATGGATCAGCATCCACATATCAGAGAAAACATTCATCCATTTTTGGGGGGAATTGGCTTACTTCACTTAGCATAATATTCTTCAGCTCCATCCATTTACCTGTAAATGCCATGATTTTATTCTCTTTTAATGCTGAGTAATATTCCATTGTGAATATAAATCACATTTTCTTTATCCATTCATCTATTGAAGGACAACTAGGTTGGTTCCACAATTTAACTATTGTGAATTGAGCTACTATAAACATTGATGTGGCTGCATCACTGTAGTATGCTGTTTTTAAGTCCTTTGGGTATAAACCAAGGAATTGGATAGATGGATCAAATGGTGGTTTCATTCCAAGTTTTTCAAGGAATCTCCATATTGCTTTCCAGATTGGTTGCACCAATTTGCAGTCCCACCAGCAGTGTATGTGTGTGCCTTTTCCCCCACATACTCACAACATTTATTGTTATTTGTATTCTTGAAAGTTGCCATTCTGACTGGAGTGAGATAAAATCTTAGAGTAGTTTTTATTTGCATTTCTCTAATTGCTAGAGATGTTTAACATTTTTTCATATGGTTGTTGATTGAAAATATATCATCTTCTGAGAATTGTCTATTCAATTCCATAGCCCATTTACTGATTGGGTTGGGGTTTTTTGTTTGTGTGTGTGTGTGTGTGTGTGTGTGTTAAGTTTTTTGTTTTCTTTATATATCCTAGAGATTAGTGCTCTATCTGATGTGTGTGTGATAAAAAGTTTCTCCCAAGCAGTAGGCTCTCTCTTCACCTCACTAATTGTTTCTTTTGATGAGAAGAATTTTTCAGTTTAAATCCATACCATTCAATACTACATATAAGACAGTTGAAAGAGCAATAGTAAAATACAAATTACTTTTATGTGTTCTGGGAAAAAATAAGAGCCTATATACTCACACTGCTTTTATAACAGAAAACAAGCATAGGGTAATAGTATATATTCTTAAGTTAAATTATATTCTCCTATATTAAGTACTCATTCTTTGTATTATCAGCAATATATTTCATTATTCAGAAAATTAAATGTTATTTTACCAAGGACAGTTGTTATATTACATCCAATATGCATTATAGAGATTCATTATACTTTATTAATTTGTTGTAAGTGAGGGTAAACACCAAATAGATAAACAAATGCATTTTTTCATCTAAGGAATATATTAGCATTCCCATATGCTTACAGATGGCTTTATACTGGAGGAAAAATGAATATATATTTTTCTATAGCAACATTTTTATTCTTAGTTTTTACTCTATGAACAGAACATATTGCAATGCCCAAAAAGTTTGCTTAGAAAAATTTTTCAGTATTTGCTATTACTCACCTATTGAGATTTTCTTAATCATTTAAAAGTGATTATAATCAGCTTCTTCTAATTGTGACTTTGATATTCAATTTAAAAAAGGAAATTAAAAGGGGATTACATTGCTTTTTTAGAGGAAAAAGAGGACGATATAGTAAAATCAGTATTTCATGTAAGTATATATAAGTACTTTCAAAAATTCTTATATGCTAAATAAGGTTTATGCGAATACATTTCAGTAGGAAATACTGCTGCGAATTTCAAATACATAAGCTTTAAAAATTATTTTTAATTCATTACTGAAAATTTTAAAATAGGAAAAAATAAAAAGAAATACTTTCATTAATTCTAAATTAAATGATTACCTAAAATTAAATACTTAAACATTATAGATTAGTTTTATCTATAACTACTTTTATTTCCTAAAAAATATAGATAACAAAAATGAATTGCATATGTAACTATATAAATATATGGTAATAAAACTATGCATTAAGCTTAAGTCTATTAATATATAATGTGTCTTTCTTTTTAACACAACATAAATTTTTGATTCCCCAAATATATCTGCATTTAAAATACAAACTTACTTTGAAAATTAATACCAGTAGTAGAGTAAATCAAACTAACAAAAGTTGTTTTTCCTTTTACTTTTATAAACCAAGATTTTGAGAACACTTGAATGCTATTGAAGCCAGAATTAGACAGACAGACAGTATAGATAGGTAAATCAAGTCAGGTGGGATCAAGGAGGCCAATTTTGAGTGAGTCTGGGAAGTTGGAGACTGTCCCCTGAGGGATTGAAATGATAATTCCTTCAGAGCCCTTCCTCCACCCTTATCAAGAACCTGCCCCTGCTCCAAGCTGTTGCCAAGGAATTGCCCCTCCCTACAGGGAGCTATAAGGTTATTAATGTGTCCTGCCCTTCCCCCTTCAGCCCACCTGTTTCCCACCTTTGGGCCATCCCACCAAGCATTCCTGGGCCTAGTCCCAGGCCCAGTCACATACACAGGAAGGAGAAAGATAAGGGTGAAAAGGCAGGAGAACAAAGGAAGCCTAGGACATATAAGAAGAGCAGAACACCTTGCTTCATAGGATACCAGCTATGGTCCCCTTCTTCCTCCTGGGAGAAGGCTGTGTTACCCTTTTTTAAATAAACTCTGCTTTATATGCTTGCTTCAGTGTGCTTCTCTAATGTTAAAACTTCAACAAGTTCTGAAAGGGGAAGCAGGACTCTTCACCACTAACCAGGGGTATCACTGTGTTGGCAGACAAAATTGATAAATATAGCTGCATTTATGCTGAGTAACAATCATCATATGAATGCAATTAATTTAAACATGCCAGGATAGCTCAAATTATTCTTATAAGGAAATGTATTAATATGAACATTACTTATGTAATTAATGTAGTTATATTTTACATATATGTATATGTACATATATGTAAAGCTATGAATGAATAACAAGTCCCATTTTTGTCCTTTTTTAAATTTCTTTTTTTCTAGTATTAGCATTAAAAGCTGGTCTTTCAACATAGAATTAAAAGCACTATAACATTCAAAATTCTTTTATTATTAAATTAAGAATATTTTAAAAGCAAAAGTATCATAATGCAATTTTATTTTCTCTAGTCCTTTTAGAGAACTCGAAATAAATATACACTTTTGACTGAATACTGATGATCTCATACAAAAAAAAATTCAAGCACTGCATATATGTTCATTAAAATAGATGGTCAATTCTAGAATTTTATTTTGAAAAGTAGTACATGAAATGTAAAAAATTTAGAGTGTATCTTAACTCATTTACATTTTTTTCCTGCCTTTCTTAGTTTTTTTTTCTATAAAAACTAACCCAATGTCATATTTCTTGGCTCAATTTGGTAAATTAAAGAACACTACAAACATATAAATGTATTATTTCATCTCATTTATGGATAATATTCAAATTTTTCATTTATAATACATATTTGAATGCATCATCTGAACATCTGTTTTCGAAACTTTTTAATTTAATGAAGTTTCTTAAAATTGGAATTATTTCATTAGCTTCTAAGAAGCAAAGCAATTAAAACTTTTGTATAGTTTTAGCAAATACAGTTGTCAAAAATACATTTCTATTTGTAATAGAGTCATGACAAGTAATTAGCTAATTCTAACATAACAAAGGTATTTTTAAGAGTGTTGATAAATGTAGCAATTATTTGAGACTAGCATAAGATTTAGTTCTATAATTAATTATTGGAATTTTTAATTGATGTCATAAAATGCATCTCAAATCTTATTTTTTTAATTCAAAAATGCTTCATACAAAAGTAAAATAAGATTCAATAGTAAATATTTTATAATAAATATTTTGAAAGCAACTTTGTTAAATTTAAAACACTAATATTTAATGGATGCATATTTTAATTTTGCTTAAAAAGTGCTGCTACACAATGCCCAGGAGTGGCCGTGGTTACAAGTCTAGGTCTAAATTGAATTAGTATTAGTAACATTGACATGATTCACTAGGTGAAGAAAAATAAATTCCTTTAATCTACTTTTATTAAATTAGTGTTTAGAGTAATAAGTTCATAGCATAATTTTGATAAAAGGATGTATTTATATTGTATAGACAAGATAAAAAGAAACTGTCCTAAAGTATTTAGATTTATTCTTTAAAATGTACTTGATGTAACAGTTCTTTTAGCTTTCAAAAAATATACAGCAAATTACCATTTTCTGTAGTCATCCTAATGTGGTATATACACATAACAAAAAGTCATATTACTACATAAATAACATTGTTCAATTTACAAATAAGCATAAGAACATAAACAAAATTAATTTAAGATCTTAACAAAATATTTGATATAAACAAACTAGTATTTAAAGCCCCAAATTAAAGGGGATTCTCCTGAGAATTCAACATCCTCTTATTTTCTCAATTGTGCTGATTCTGGATAAAGAAAAACAAAATTTTTCTTTTAGAAAATAAACAAATGCATGCTCCATATGTGTAACAAGAGTTGTAATGCATTCAGCTGTCATACATAAATAAAAGTAAGTAATCAAATGTACTTTGGATAATTCAAATCAAAAAGCCATTTGTTTTTCTTAAACTTGATTAATATCCTAAAAACAGAACCTCTGAGACTTTGTAGTATGTTGCACCTATATTGATAAAAATTAAAAGAAATATGTCCATGTTAAATTATCAGTAAAACACATTTTAGCCAATGAAACTGAAAAGATCTTTATGTATTTTCACAAATATTATATATATACACATTTATACATTTCTAATAGTATATTAGAGATCTAAGTATATTACTATTGAAATGTTATGATTATTGTTATCTGTGGAATCAAAACAGAAAAAAAAATAAATTATTATCAATCACAGCAATATAGACTATTCTCTAGAGGATGACTTTGAGGCATTAAGGTTCAAGTATGCCTAGGGCCTTTGGAAAGAAAACCTGCTTACTGGGATTACTTGTTAAAATGAATATCTTTGGAAATATTTTAGATACTGGTTTGAATATTTGAAGTCATTGATCCTGAATTTTTAGCATATTTCTAATTATTTTTTGCATCATTGAAACTTAAGAACCTATTAAAAGTTATTTATTATTTTCCATTTTACTCAAGATTTATTCCTTAGTATAATAATTCATTTACTGTGACTTTATAGTAAGATTAAAATTGAACCATTATTTCTGCCAATTTTCCTCTTTTCAAAAATTGTTCTTTTTCTACTTCTTCTCATATAAAATTTTTTAATCAGCCTGACTCGATCTATACAGAGATATGAAAAATTGTGGTATATATGTGTGTTAAAAATTTTAATGAAAAAAAGTACATGTCTAAAGGCATAAATTGGTGTGAACATACTTTATATACAGAGATACAAAAAATTGTGCTATATATGTGTAATAAGAATTGTAATGCATTCCACTGCTCTCGTGTATTTAAAAAATAATAAAATTAATAAAAGACAAAAAAAATTTGATTGGAATAATATTAACTCTATGGACCAATTGGGCAAGCAAAGACATTTATTTATATCTATCTTCCAATCAATGAACATAACACTATGACTTTGCATTTATTAGGTCTTCTAAACTTACATCCAAATACATGGCTAAATTTACATATTCTAAGACTTGTGTATGTCCTTCCTTGCATAAGTCCTTTATGTAAAAGATTGTATTAACTTTTCAGTAATTAGACTGCTTGAATTTTGCTTCCCATTTGGTTTTGAGTCTCCCTACTTGTCACAGATTTCTTGTTTTAAGTTGTTCTCAAGAGAACTTTTTTCTTGCAGCTCTCCCATGATACACATTAGACTGGTAGCTTGAGATAATGAAATGGAGCATGCTTTGACTTTCTTTTTAAGTCTCAATTTTAGACAGTCACAGGAACCTGCATCTATAGGATGCAACTTTGACAAGGGATTTCCTACCCTTTCTCTACAAATTATGCTGAGACTGAGCCCCAATCCTGCCCACCCCCATCAGTTTTAGAGTCCACCAGCTGTAGTACAGTTTCACCAATGTACATAGGTTAAAGCTTTTCACTGCTTTTTCCCAATCTCCTTTAAAGTCGATTTCCATAACTGCTTATCTGCAATTTTTTTTTTTTTTTTTTTTGCCTACCTCTGCATATTAAAGGAGGACTGGGACAGGAAGACATTGGATAATGCTGCTTTTCCTTACCCTAAAGAATGGGCTTTTGTTGTGATTCTCTCCAGTCTTCCTCTGAGAATCTCTTTGAGATTCCTGTGGAAGTCAGAGTAGTTGCAAATTCTCTTTGTGGATATCACACTTGCCAGCCCACACTTAGCATTATTAAGTCTTTAAAATTTTCTACTGAGGTATTCCTACTGGCTTATATGTTGTCTAGTTGCATCTATATGCTCAGATTATGTTTTCCCCTACAGGTGCCTGTCTCTCCAAGGTTTATTTGTCTTCCCTTTGATATCAGTTCTCTCTTGGCTTGATGAAAAGTTGTTCAACTGCAGGCTTCAACATGTGTGTGTGTAGTATCTGTAATTGGGGGACTTGGCAAAGGAAGAGGGAAATTGTGTGTGTACTTGCTCGTGTATGACTGCTATTTCGTGGGTTTTAGGCATTTCTTTAAGTTCAATGTTGCCTTCCTTTTAATAATATATGTTAATAAAGTAGAAAGGTAATGTTATTCTTATATTGTAAAATGCTATACTACATTATCATCTGAACAATTTCTTTTCTATATGTTTTTTCAAGAATGCCTCCATGTTAGATATTTTTAATTTTATTTTTATTTATATTACTTTATTTTTTTATTTATTATTATTATTATTATTTTTTCGTGGTGCTGGGGATTGAACCCAGGGCGGTGTGATGCAAGGCAAGCACTCTACCAACTGAGCTATATCTCTAGCCCTAAATTACATTTATTTTTAACTGATAAAAAATATTAAAATGGTACACATTTATGAGGCGCCATATTATTTTGATACATGTATACATTGTGTGATGTTGACATCAGGTTTCATATACTTTTCTCCTCATTCATCATTTGGGCATGCTGAAAACATCCAAACTCTCATTCTTCTAGCTTTTTAAAATATATAAAACATTATCATTATCCATAACTACTCTACTGTGCAATAACACAGTAGAACTTCTACTCCTTTCTAGCTATAAAAGACCAATTGATCAATCTCTACCTGTTCTTCACCAGTTCTCTCCCCAGACTTTGGTAAGGACCATTCTATTCCCAACCTCTATAAAAACACATTTTTAAATTAGAAATGTGAGTAACAATATGTGGTACTTAGTTTTCTATGCCTGGCTTATTTCACTTAACATAATGTTTTCCAGTTTCATCCATGTTCTTATAAAAGACAGGATTTCATTTTCTATGGTTGAAGAGCTGTCCACTGTGCATATACACCACATTTTCTTTGTTCATACATTAGTTCATAAAAACATAGTTTGTTGACATTTCTTGGCTGTAGTGATTTGTACTATAATAAACATGGGAGTAGAG
The DNA here is from genome assembly GCF_021218885.2 of Marmota monax. NCBI lineage: Eukaryota > Metazoa > Chordata > Mammalia > Rodentia > Sciuridae > Marmota > Marmota monax. Next base: position 25,780,909 of record NW_026692781.1, read on the forward strand.
ATTTATTTTCAACATAAATATTACATTTCCAAGCTATATATACCTAGTAATGAGATTGCTAGATTTATTTTAATTTGTTTAAGGAACTTCTAAACTATTTTTCATAGTGACCATAAAAACGTATTTTCCTACCAACAGTGTGCAGGGATTCCCCTTTCTGTACATCCTCAAAGGAATTCCATAATCAGCCGTGTGCTGGTGACATTTTAGAATACCAATCAGACAGAGTTTTATATCTCAAAGGAAGGATATTAATTTTGTATCAAATTTAAAAACAAATGGTAAGATACATTAAACCAGTGTTTTCAATATTATGGAAACAATATTTCAACTCAAAATTTCAAACCCACCACATTATTTCGAATAACACACCAACATGTCATCATTGTGGAGATACAATAGCTCATATATTTTGGCCATATTCTCTCCATATGAAAAAAACTATTTGTAGCTATATGCAAACCTCAACATATAGCTACAAAATGTGTTAATTGATGTCATGAAAAGCAAACTGGCAGATAAAATATACAATTAGTCTTTCTTGTCAAAAATAGTAAAATGTGGATGAAAGCAGCTCAGCAGTTCAGCAGGCCTAGAGAGTAAGTATTTCAGACAAGAGCAAGATCTCATAGGGCTTTTGCAGAATAGGTCATCTCTAAGGAGTAAACATAAAGTATTTGCAATGGTTGGGAAGGTGAATGTGGTGAAGCAATATTTGCAATAATATTACAAAAGGAAAGGAAATAAGGGATTTTGGAAAAATATATGCAAGAAATGTCAAAGTCATTGTGTATGTGTGTATTTGTGTGTGTGCGCATACACAATGTTTGTGTCCCACTCACAGTATTTTTTTTAATTCTCCTGAACCCATATATCCTTGTTGTCACTTTTGCTTTTTTTTGACAACAGAATTATTAAATCACTGAAACCATGAAAATATGATACTCCTACCAACTTTTTCATATCCCAAATTATACTAGTAAAATTAATATTAATATATACTCTAATAATTTAAATAAATAGAAAACCAACAAGTGTTTGTTGTATTATAAATGATACTAATTTTCATCATGTAATATAAAAGCATAGCTAGCAAATTGGAAACAACAGAAGATATAGACTAGTAGCAAAAGAAAGGAAAGAATATTGATAGGCTGAGATTGCCTGAGGTTGTTGGAACAAAACTTACAAGGTAATTCATGTTAAAACTAATTTATTACCTTTTAAAACAGACTCTGTTAGGGAGAAAGCAAAAGAGAAGGGGTTGTGTGTTCATTACACATTTTTCAGAGCAGGGGATTAGTAAACATTATCTAAAATTAATTTATTTAAGAAGAATATGTGTATTTTTTTTAGAATCATGAATGTATTAATCAGTAAAATCTAGAAAAAAATATTTTAAAAGTTCTTGTGGGCCTGCAGGTATGGAGTAATTAGATGAATTAAAAAATAATAGATATTCTTAATTCAACATACAACAAAATGGAGATATTAGAATATATTAACTTCCTAGGGCTGCTATAACAAAATTTCACAAAATGAATGGTTTAAAATAACATAATAACATAAATATATCACCTCATGGTTCTGGAAGATAAAAGACCAAAAATTAAAGCATTATCAGGGGTGGTTCTGTTTGAGGGGTGTGAGGGAGGCTCAGTTTTAGGATTCTGGTGGTTTTCCGGTATACTTTCCATGGCCTATAGATGAGTCACTCACCTTCACTTGACATTCATTCTCCCTGTGTCTTTTTGAGTAATTTTCCCTATTTGTATATATTTGTCCAGTATTTTCCCTGTCTATAAGGACACCAGTCATTTTGGATCAAGACTCAACCTAATGACTTTATTTAAATTTGATTATTTCTGTAATGACCCTTTGCAAATAATGTCATGGTCTGAAGGACTAGGGTTTAGGAGTTCATATGTTGTTTATGGGGGACACAGTGCAACAGATAACACAGATAATATTCAATAAAAAGCTTAACCTCTGGATCTTTTTCATTCAATCTCTTACAATCTTTTTTTTTTCATCATCAGATTTCCATTATTCTCCTTATCCTATATTATTTTTCTTTCCAAAGGGCCATAGTCACTTTCTTTCAGGAAACTCCAGCTTTGCACAGATAATTTTTGAATACCACCCTATTTGTACTTTTCCTTCCTTCTTAATGAAATTAGCACCATGGAATTCAGTCATCCTTGGGTCTCCTCAGTCACTGAAAACTTTGAGCAAAACCTTGAGAAGACATTTTAAGTGGCTTCAAATCCAACTCTGACCTAAGAAAGCTAAGGTTGATTTCCTCCCATGTTTTATTTGAAAGTCAAATTTTTCTCCAGATATTGGAGCCCAATCCCATATTTGGAAGACACACCTTAAAAGGAAATGTACTTGACTTTGCCTATTTAAAAACAGTAACTCCAGATCTTTATGTTTAGAATTACTAGCTATAAATGTTTCCTTGCCATCCAGTTCCTGTGGTGTTATCTTCATTTACATATTTGAATATGTGAAATCTTACTCAAGTTAAAAAGGAAATAAAGAAACTAAATCTGCCATACTGGAGAATTTAAATGTATCACTGTGTTCTTGATGATATATACATACATACATATACATCTAAATATGTGATAGATATATAGATAAATAGATAGACAAGAGTGAGCACACAATTCCATGGGAAAGGAATATCTTGCAAAGAGAAACACATTAGAAAGAAATTATTCCTGCCTTCATCTGAAAGTCAGTTTTCACAGAGGGTACTCTTGTAGTCTTAAGAAGGGATGAAAAGGTGATTATAGTGTTTGGAATCTGATAGATTTCCTTCTGTAGTTAAACAAGAGGAAAATTATTTTAAGTATGTTTTACAAATATATTTGACTATTTGGAAATAAATAAACAGTAAAAAAACTATATAATTTTTATGACATGAAAATTTCAAGAAAAAAAAAAATTTTTAAGCCATAATGTGGCCAACTGATCATCCTCACATTTCAGTTTTGAAGATGCTGAATATAGGTATTTTAAAAATTACAGAAATTGGTGGGATTCACTTTCCTCTTCAGTTTTTATTGCCACTTTTTTTCCTCATTCATGGAGGATACTGTGGGGTTTTGATTCTGGTTTGAAAGTGACCGAAGTGGGCTTGATTTCCTTTCTAATTTTTCTTGGAAATCAAAAATTTCACTATATACCATGATACCAAAAGAAGCAAATATTTGTTGGTTAATACCAACACTCCTGGGTGTGTAATGTATGAAAATTCAATTCAGAAATCTTTGCTTAATGAAATAGGTAAAAAAGCCAAAGATGGGTAAGTCTGAGATATGGGAATAAGAGGGGGCAAGTAAGCCATGCCCAAAGAGAAAAGAAATGTGAAGGCAAACTGACCAAAAATATACATCCATGACACCAAAATGTGGCAAAATCTGGTTGAGGAAAGTTTTTAGAGAAATGGAAGGAAGTCAATCTTCATAATTGTGTCCAGCCTGGGGTTCTTCAAGCTTTGTTAATGTTTTGTTTAATGTATTAAAAATCAGAGAGAATTGCTGAAAGATTTTGTGTAGGGTGATTCTCAAATTTTCAACTTTGAATGCAATTCTTGGTGAAGATGAATAATATATAGGCATTTCTGTTTTTAGTGGGGATAACTTAAGAGGTAATTTTTATTAGAGTGTCAGGGGAGATGAAGAAATCTATAAACTGATCTATTTGAGTGGTGGTCATGTTGGTGCTATTTTATTGAATATTAATTTTGGAGTTTGAATAGAAGGAAACATTTAATCTACCTTGATTTCTTCTTCATTTCAGAAATTCAAATGAAATTGTCTAACAGATATTTGGCAATAAAGGACAGGAGTTTAGAATGTAGATATATAGGATACTTTAGTTCTAGTATGCAAGTGTCAATTGAAGTAAAAACTGTGGATGGATTTTTCTTGGATTATTAAAGCTAATAAAAAAGAGTCAAGCAGAGCCTCCAGAAAGCACTGACAGTATGAATAAAATAAGGGAGACTGAAAAAAGAAAAGTCCTGCCAGTTTTTGTTTGTTTGTTTGTTTGCTTCTTGTTTCTGTTTTTGTTTTTGTAGTCCCACCTACTTGGAAGGCTGAAATATGAGGATGTCTTCAGCCAGAAACTAGAGACCAGTCTGGGCAACACCACAGACTCCATCTAACAACAAACAAACAAACAACAAGAAAAAAGAAGAAGAAGAAGAAGGAGAAGGAGAAGGAGAAGGAGAAGAAGAAGAAGGAGGAGAAGGAGTGAAATGGGAAGGAGGAAGGCCCTTAAGCTTTCTAGATACTCTATGGTTTGATGGAGAGGCTCTGTGAATTGTTGGAGTCTGTAAACAAGTCAAGATGGCACCTGGCATTTTGCCAGAGGGAGTGGTTTGTGAAGTAACGCCAGGAGCCATTAACTGTGGAGATTCCTTATGGTTGACTGCTGCATCTAGTTTATGTTAATTAAGATAAGTTGTGTGGAATGCATATATACCCCTCCTGTCCTACAATAAACGGCTCCCACTCCTGCTGTATCAACCTACACAAGTTGCTCGCCACCCCCCCCCCCAACCCTGTTATTTTGCTGTAGCTGGACTGCAGCAGATCTGGCAGTGAATCACATCCTTAAGCTCTTAACAGAGCCATTCTTGTTATTGATTATTCCAGTATTTTAATTATTGGAGTTGATTATTGGAGTTATTATCAAAAGTTTACTGCTACAATCTTGTTTTTTTTCTCTATATCATACTTTTCTGTCAGTGATCTCTTATTTTAGCATGTTTTACACTCTGGATGAGCTAATGATTTCCCAAATCAATTAGTACCATTTATTGCTTAAAAAGAGTTTTTTGTTGTTTTTGTTTAACAACAATTTGTATTATTTATTTATTTCATACATGAAAATAGTTATATCTTTCTTTTCACATTTTACTATAGGTGGCAGCAAAATCTAGACCACACCTTTGAAAATTTGATTAGAAAGTGTTTTAGCTAAATAGCCATTCATCTCTCAAAATTTTTTCAGTCCACATAATGCAGGACACAATTCTGCTAAGCTTTCTGTCACTCTGTAACAAATCTGTTTCCTTCCATTTCCTAAAGGTGTGAGCTTATTTCCTTCTGACCCTCAGTGTCAATGCATGTCCTTAGAATTTAGGGTTTATTAATAGCTGGTTCACAATGATTTATGTATTCACTAAAGCAATTTAGGTTTCCTCTGCTAAGTTCCTCACTTCCAAGACTTTAAGACTAGTGTCCTTCTTTGAGATTTGTTAAAACGACACCCTTTTTTCATTATAAAAATATGTAATAATTTCCTATGGCTTCTGTAACAAATTACCATATCCCTTAACAACTTAAGCAACATGAATTTAGCATCTTTAGTACTTTGTAGGTCAAATGTCCTGACATGTCTCCCCTAGGTAAAGATATCACCAGGGCGTGTTTCTTTTTAAATCTATTTAAATTTGATCTATTTAATCTATTTCCTTGTCCTTTTTTACTCCTAGAGGTAACACACATCTTCCAGGCTGTGATCTTTTTTCTCCACATCCGAAGCCAACAATTTCACATTTGCCCAACCCTTAACTCCATTCTCACATCACTCTCTGACTCATCAGAAAAAAATATTTGAACTTTAAGAACACATGTGATGATAATGGGCTAGTTTGGATAATCTAGGAAAATCTCCACATCTCAAAATTCCTTAACCTTAATTTCATTTACAGAGTCCTTTGCCATGTAAAGTAGTCACAGGTCCTTGGGATTTACAAAATGGACATCTATGGGGAGGGACTTGATTCTGTATATTACAAAATATGAGAAGTAGGAATTTCACAGTGAAAACATCTTAAAAGTAAATGTCTTACTATAACCATGCATCACTCACCAATAGGAGACACATTCTGAGAAATGAATTGTTAGGATATTTTATTGTACAAACATTATAGATGTATGTATACAAACTAAGGCAACTATAATGTCACTAAGCTGCAAGTTTACAGTACTATCTTTGTCTATGTGGCCCATCATATGTACCATATTACTGTGTTGAATTTTTATAATATCATATGTTAGACTATAATGCTGTAGCATATTTTGTATGAACTATGCATTAATTTAAATATTTAAATCGCACAACATAAAACTATATTTATTGTTGGTCACATATTTTCTTCTATTTCTGCATCTTAGAGAAAGAAACTACAACATACAGTTGCCTAGTCATTGACTATTTCTTCATAATTTATTATTTTTTGTGGGGCAGTGGAGGAATACAAGGGATTGAACTCAGGAGCACTTGACCACTCTGCCACATCCCCAGCTCTATTTATGTACATTATTTAGAGATAGGGTCTCACTGGATTGCTTAGCACCTCACTTTTCCTGAGATTGGCTTTGAACTTGAGATCCTCCTGCTTCAGCCTCTCAAGCTCCTGGGATTCTAGGTGCACACCACTGTATCCGGCTAATTGATTCTTACATCTTACCTTTTCTACCTTGTGAATTATTATGACCACTTTACTTTATTCTCTTTGTTATTCTCATACCTAAGATGCTAATCAACTTTTGACTGTACTATTTTAATGGCTCCAAGAGTAACTCTTCATTTCCTTTTTATATTATCCCATCGGTATCATTTTTCCATACTTTTAATATAGTATAATATTTAAATCTGAAAATATTGCTGATGAAAACTTCTCAGCAGTTCCCAAGTGACATCTCAGTACACTATGGAAAGATTTCCATCATTTGTTTTCTTATATTTTTATAATCCCTTATCTATATTTCAATAACTGGCATTTTCCTCCCTAATTCTGGTTTGTAGCTCTACTGCCTTCTCTACCATCTATTGATTTGGACCAGTTATTTTGTTTGTCTGAAATGTTTTCTTACATGCTTAGTGAAGGTAAACAATTCCAGGTTTCCTCTCTGTTAGGCCTACCTGGCTTAAGATGTTGACCCATGCACTCATGATTATCCTGTGTAACCCACTCCTGATGGTGATTTGGATATTATTCAATATAATTTGTAATTCTTGAGTTCATACACCATTGCTTTATTTGTCTTGATGTGTTCAATGAAAACTTTAATATTAAGACTACATAGTCCATATATATGCTTAAAGAATAAATGGATATACATTGAATAACAACAGAAAGAATTCTATTAGTAATTGTACTATGTGGTATATTTATCAATAAACACAAATTATACTTAAATTATGTTTAAATAACCTTTTCTCAGCATCATAATTTTAACCTCCATTATTACATTTCCACCGAGGAATAGGACAATGAGTATGATCATTTGATAAGAACTTAATATATTGTTTTGGATTTAACTGCAAAGCATATCTCAGCCTAGTTCATTTATTTTCTTTTTCTTTTTTTTAATTGGTTGTTCAAAACATTACAAAGCTCTTGACATATCATATTTCATACATTAGATCCAAGTGGGTTATGAACTCCCATTTTTACCCCAAATGCAGATTGCAGAATCACATCCGTTACACATCCACATTTTAGAATGAATGAATTCACCTGTATAATCTCAGCCTAAGAGACATTCATATATGGATTTTAGGCAGATAAAATACCACATAATATGACTGATTTCCCCAGATTTTTAAAATAATGTTTTACCTAAATACTAGCAGAGGCTTTCAAATTGAATTGAAAACTGAAAAATGATCTTCCCAAGCTCATGCCAATTCCATTTACAAAGCATTCCTAGATTAAAAGATTGCATATATTACTTATTTATTATTCTGTGTAGCATCAGTGTAATAAAATATCAAATGCTGAATAGCTTATAATAATGGAAATTTGTTTTTTACACTTCTGGAATTTAGAAATCCCAGGGTCAACATGCTGGTTGAACTGGTCTCTGTGAAGGCTATCTTTCTCTCATGCAGATTGCCCCTTTCTTTCTTGTCCTTTGTGCTCCAAAGCAGTGACAGGAGGGGAAAGAGAGAGAGTGAGAGAGAGGTTTTATAAAAGAGTTGCTTATAACGGCACCCTCTTATAAAATTAGGGTCCCACCCCTATGACCTTCTTTGATATTTATCATGTCCTTACAGATTTCTATCTCATAATAAGAACAACATATTTTATTAACTATTTAATCTCATTGTTTCTTCTAACATGTGCATCTTAAAAAACATTCTTTGCAATCACAGTAATTTCAGAAGAAATTATGTCATATGTAAAATACCATTATCAAGTTTGTAAGCAATTCTAAAAAATAAAATGATTCACTCTTTTTTATTCTTTTTAAAAATAGTCTAAGCAATTACTGTGAGTGGATTCCTTTTCATTATAATAAATAATTTTTAAAATTAGGTGATTATAGCCAGGCATGGTGGCATACACCTGCTAACCCAGCAGTTTGGGAGGCTGAGGCAGGAGGATTACTAGTTCAAAGCCTGCCTCAGCAATAGTGAGGCTATAAGCAACTAGACCCTATCTCTAAATAAAATACAAAATAGTCCTGGGGATATGACTCAGTGGTCAAGTGCCCCTGAGTTCAATCCCCTATATCAAAAAGAAAAAAAAAGATTAGGTAATTCAAATATTTTTAATTTTTTCAGGTTTTAAAAGATTTTATATAAAATTGATGAAATTAGTAAAAAAATCAGAAACATGAATACTTATAAACTTTTCTCATATATAAGCAATCAATATTTGCAGCAGAGTCTCCAATACTGTTAAAAAAGTGATGTGCCATGTTGATTACTAATAGTATGAATATAAACAGCAATAAAAAATATGTGTGTATCTGTGCGTGTGCGTGCACATCCCCATAAAGTACAATGAAAAACACCAAATTCTCAATTTTTAGTCTTTGCATATAACAGGTAGCATACACTTTTGTTTGATATGTGTGTGTGTGTGTGTGTGTGTGTGTGTGTGTGTATTACAGTTCCCTTTCTTCTATTTTTGGCTTTGTTCTGTTTTCAGGGGAGGCATGGGGAGAAATAAGGCAAAGCACTTATGCTTGCAGATGAATCCACAGGAAAGACATCTGGGGAATGTAAAGGGATTAAAGGAAAATGAATGTGGAGGGGAGAGAGAAGCATCAAACTGAAAAGAATAGGGGAAAAATAAGATGAGCAGCTATTGTATGTAGGAAAGCTCTTTTGTTTTCAAGCTAATTAATGGGCACATTTAGGAGCTCTTGTGTTTTATGTACAATTACCATCCAAAAAGACAGGCAGTTTTCAGGACTGAAGTCATTTATTTTATTCTTTTGCATGTGTATCAGTATAGCCTTTAGTTTTGTTTTTAGTACTTATTAAATAAGTCCAGGGACCTTAGTACCACTCTGTCTCCAAATCACATTTAACAACCCTTTGAAACTTTTGAACACACCATTGTTTTTCTGTTAAGAGAAATCAGGCACTCTGAATTGGTTATAGATGTGCCTTTCAGATACATTAGTTACACATCAAAGACAAAACTTTACCTATTCAAACAGTGAAGTATCTTTATAAAATCATTCAAGTTCCTAAATTCTTAGTTTATGAAAGGCCATAAGAGTCTTGTTGAGAACAATATGCCAGTAACTCTAATTGCCTGAAAAATTAGGTACCTCACTTGGTTTGTTCTGTACAAGGTCAGATTGGCACTATTTTCAATAAAAGATTACAATCTAAGACAGATATCTGAGTGTCCAAGCATGTAAATAAGCTGAGCAGACATGGACCAGAGTAATTTCATGATTAATAAACACAAAGGAGCCATCTTCTTGTGTGATTCAGTACATTCCCCTTCCAGAGAGGGCTGAGATGCATAATCAGAAATTGGAGTCTGGTAATGGAGGTCAGAAAGGTTTTATACTTTGAAGTAAAAACTAGAATAGATTTCCACTTTTAAAGATAGAAAATTTTGTTAGCAGTAGGTTCAAGAAGATAAAGAGAGCTTTAAATAATGCTGCCATCACAGGAAAAGAGGACATGAAGAAAATATTCTTTAAGTGGCATAATATCCTAAGGATAGTAATTACAAATGATAGATTTGACCTATGAGAGAATATTAATAAGCACTGTTTATGTTAATTTTGATTAATATTATTAATATAAGGGGAAAGCCATTTAATACTAAAACAAATTATTTAAATTCCCAAATAATATAATATTAGTTACTTCTTTAACTCCTGAGGCTTTAGAGTCAACATATTGAAACATTTAATAACTCTGATGTTTGTTTTCTATCATACCTCTGAGAAGCTGACAATTACCTGAAGCCCTCTGCACACTTTGAAATGTCAGACTACTGTGCCGGTTGGTTCACCTTTTTTATTCATTTACTTTTTCCTGCTAAATGCCAGCATTCCTCTTGAGAACTTGTTGCGTGAATGGAAATAGTTGGTACCTTTGAAGTTCTGGAATCATCTCCAAATTTGCTACCTCCTTCAAGACACCCTGCTGCTAGAGTCTAACATAACAGATCATTCCCTAATTTTGCCCCCTTCTTCCCACCACCAGAAACAGGAGTTTTTGTGGACCTCAGTGATGTGCTTACTCCTGCAGAAGATGTGGTTGATTTGGAGTTATTTCACCTCTTTTCAAAATACCTTCTGCAAATTTGGGAGTTTATCATCCAAACATAGAAACTAAACAATGTCCTTAATGAGACTACCTGCAATGAAATGCAGGTTTAATCAATTAGATACATTGTCTGACATTTAGATTCAGGAAGAAACAAGGTGAGGAGCAAGCCACAGGCCAGCAATCTGTCCATTACCATCCCAGAACATAGTGTGCATTTCTTCTGGTCCAGCATTGAGGATTTTCTTCTGTCTTCTGCCAAGCAATAGCATTTGGTCAGAGCATCCAACCTATTGGAAATAGTTGGCTGCTAATGAACACTTTGAGGGTCTGACTCTGTATCCTTTGTTGAAGGATATTTAATATTTTTTAATGAATTTCTTTGGTGCAAGTAAGAAAGATAACAGAAAAGTCAGAAGTCTTCATCAATATTTCCCTCTATGGATGTGTCTTAGAAAAATTGTGCTTGTTGATTCCACACTTCCTGCAAAAAAATATTGACTTGGAAGACAAAACTTTATCACATGAAGTCATGTGCAGTACACTTTATTCAAAAAGCAATCCAGCTGGGTGCCGTGGCACACGCCTATAATCCCAGCACCTCAGAAGGCTGAGACAGTAGATTGAGAGTTCAAAGCCAGCCTAAACACAGGTAAGGTGCTAAGCTACTCAGTGAGACCCTGTCTCTAAATAAAATACAAAATAGGTCTGGGGATGTTGTGGCTTAGTGATCAGGTGCTCCTGAGTTCAATACCCAGTAAAAAAAAAAAAAAAAAAAGCAATCCAAACATGTACCATCAAGGATAAAATATGAAGACTCAGATTAAATTTCCAGATCCAAAACTGTTAAGATTCATTGAGAGAATTCCTCTGTACATATAGAACTTTGATAATAATGGTTAACAAATACAGATTTTTTGACATAGACATGATCTGAACTGAGATGAACACACTTCTGCTTAAATTATACTTGCAAACAATATATATGAAAATATAAAATCTTTCTGTATTCTTAAATTTTAGAATAATTAAATAATAAATGCAACAATTATTGATATATGCAAGGTTATCCTTAAAACAATAACAATTCATTTTGTGCTTTAATAGAGGAATATATGAGACTGACAACTTATAAGAAATGGAGATTTAATTTTTAGGGTTCCAGAGGCTGAGAAGTCCAGGATTAAGGTGCCAGTGGATTTAGGCTTGTCTGGAGAATGCCTTGTCCTCTGCATGGAAGGAACCCTATGTCCTCACTTGGTGAAAAACAAGTTATCTATATGCTGCATGAAGCCTCTTTTAAAAGGGTCTTAATCCCAGCACAATGGAGAAAAGTTAATGGCTTAATTAATTCATAAAAACCTTCTTTCTTGATACTATCACATTGGCAATACCTACATTTTGGGGGACACATGTTCAAACCACAGTAATCAAAATCCTGTTAATAGGAAAAACCTTATTAAAACATTAACTTGGCACTAACTCAAACCTGTAATAGTTTGTAACTAAATGTGTCTTGCTCAATGATTGTTTCACATGTCATTGGCTTAATGCTATGTAACAAAGAAATTTAGTTCAGTGTACCAAGTAGATAAAGAAAAAGCATACAAGATGCTGAAACTCATCCTATTTTTGATACTAATTTTCAAACCATTAGTGTTGGTAATCTTTCATCTTATTTATGCATATTTTCAGAACTTTTTTATTATACATCTTTTAGTATAGATGGTCCTATGAATCTTTGTTATGAATTTTTGTTTTCTTTTTTAGTAGTTACTATTACACTTGACATTGTTTTTGAATGACATATTTATAAATAACATATTATAAAAATGAAAATATATACCAATATTTACCAATAGTAGTATACATAGTAGCCTCCTGTTTAGAATATTGTCTTACATTTAGAAATTATTTAATACATGTCAAAATCTTTGCATTATTTTGTATCCAATATGCAAACTATAAAAATAGTATTAAATTATCCTTATAGATACATTTCAGTAAATCTTTCAAATCCTAAGACATCCTACTTTATTTTTAATATGAATGATATATATATATATATATATATATATATATATATATATATTAATAAACAAATTCTTATCATAAAATACAATATGAGTTAATGATTTCTACAGTAGATAAAACATGGCAAAAGGAATTAAGACTAAGGAATTTCTAACAAAAGATCATTTTGTGGTGGAATCTTTCATTAATAATAATTGAAGCAACTTTATGTTTTAACACAGTTAAACATATTTCATGTTCATCATTTAAAAGCATATCTTAATGTTAGGTCCCCTGGCACACATCTGTATTCCTAGTTACTCAGGAAGCTCAGCAAGGAGGATCCCAAGTTTGAGGCCAGTCTCCATGACTTAGTGACATCTTAGTGACACCTTCAATCAACTTAATAAGACTCTGTCTCAAAAGCAAAAGTAAGAAAGACAGGGGAAGTAGCTCAGGGACCAATCCCCAGTATGAACAAACAAACAAACCCATGTATGCAATATTGAGAATAAGAGTATAACTATGTGTAAACAGCTTTTATTGAGGCATAATTTTATGTTTAAAGGAGAATTATGTATAACTGAACATATAAATCCTTTTCTTAGAGATAGAAAATAATTTGATGACATCCATTATTACCCATTATGTAAAATAAAATAAGAAGTTCTAAAATCATAAATGAGTTAAAGTTCTCATCTAGATGTGATAATTCATACATAATTAAAACTAATTGAGTGTTATTAAAGATTAAATGAAATATTTATTTGACACAACATTTTCTTTTGACACAACATTTTCTTTTGATTTTCCTTCAAGTATATAGATACAAATTAAATTCCAGAAAATCTGAATGTTTGTGAGGATAGTTGCAGGCTTTGGCTGTATTTTTCAAATAACATTTTTGTATCTGCTTTTTTCAGACTCTATGTAATGGAAACATTATCAGGCTTTTATGTGATTTTAACCCTCCCACAAGGACTGCATTCTGCAGACACCCATGAGAGCAGTGTTTATTGCACTAAGCCCACTATTAACCTGGTTAGATGACCAATAGGAAAATGGCAGCAATGGCTCAACTATGACAGTAGTACTGAGGAAAACAGTGACAGCAGTTGGAAGCTTAGAATGCAGATAAATTACAAACTGTTAAAACAATAATTAGCTGGCTTTCGAACACTAGACATATTCTTTTTCAAAGTCTAATTTGATTTGTTCAGCAATTTCTGTGTATTTCCTGTTTTTGTCTCTTTGATTTTCTTCTTGTTTTCCATCTTGTTTTTAAAATTCCATTATTTCTCCTTTAACTTTCTTATTTTGAAAATTTGTTTTATTTTATACATTATTACGTGGGAAATAGATTAGTCTTTAATAAATGCCTTAACTGTATACTTTTTTATAGTAAATGTTTATTTCATTTTATTGAAATATGACAGTACAGTTCTGTACAGTTGTCTTTTATTGAAACCACCAAATAATAAATTTATTTCCTCTATAGTCTTATAATTTTCATTTTAAATATGACTCCTTTTAAATAAGCTAGTGTATCTAAAAGTATCTTGATCCCTAACATAGAGAATTAAATTTATGACTGTTATTTTCTGATAAAAATAGAAAAAACAAAATATGTTATTACAACAGTGTCTTTGGTCTTTCTGAAGTAATTACTATTGTTGCCAAAAAGTTAAAAGTGAAAACAGCTTAATTCTAGAATTAATTAATTCTAGAATTCAAGGTGTTTCTACTTATTAGATACATTATGTTAACAATAACTAATATCTTCCTCCTTGGTAAAATCAGGTCAACTTATTCCACTTTTAATTAAATTCCAGGAATAGTGACTGAATAAAGAATATAGTTAGGAAGCAAACTGCTTCAAAAACAGAAGTTATTGTATGTAAAAATGTTTATTGATTGTTAAACTTATTCTGTTCTATCTTATAAGTCCAAATTACTCTACTCAAACTTTTTTATAGACAGAATAATCATCTAAGTAAGGGTAGACTGATATGTCATTTGTCAAATGGGTCTATCACTCTCTAATATACTTTTTCTTTGTATTACTTGAAAAATTGTAGCAGTTCCATTTCCCCCAAATTGCCTTATCTGCATGATTTTCAGTTGGAAATCCACAAAGACAAATAAGTGTGATTTCTTGAAGGCAAAAAGAAATGTTACTGTTTTTGAGAGACATATGCAGCCTAGTTGTAGGCAGACTTGAAATAAGAGTTTCCTCATCATCTCTGACAGTCACTTCACTACTAAAACAGTTCATGGAAACTTCTCACAGATTCTTCAAAATAGCAGAACAATTCATAATAGCCAAGTTATGGAACTACCAAAGTGTCTACTGACAGATGAAGAGATAAAGAAAATGTGGTAGACATACAAAATACAGTTTTATTCAGCCATTAAAAAGAACAAAATTATTTCATATGCAGAAAAATAATTGGAGATGGAGAGGACAATGTACAGTAAAATAAGTCAGACAGAGAAAGGCAAAGGTCAGATGCTCTTGCTCATACATGGAAACTAGAGAAAAATATTTTTAAAAGCAGGATCTTGTAAACATTGAAGGGAGACAAGTAGAGCTGAGGAAGGAGATCAGGGGAGGGAGGACAGACAGGAAAGGGGAGTGTCTGGGAAATTCAACAGATCAAATTGATATGTGCATGTACAAATATGTCTCAATGAATTCTGTTATATATAATCATAATACACTAAGTAAAATTATAGCTTTGCCAGTCATAGTACATACCAACATATATCATATACCCCATGGTGTATGATGCACTGAGGCTAGCAAAATACTGCTTCGGTGCTATTCTTATTAACAGTGCATTATCTTAATAAAATAATGAGTTTATACCAGGAAAGCATAAATTAAAGAACATTCTGCCCATGCTCTTTAAACTGGCAATGCATCAAAGACAAAGGAAAAAAAAACCTGAGAAATGTAAAAAGTAAAAGAGACTGAAGTAACATGAAAATATCAGTGTGATGTGGAATCCTGGATTGAACTCTGCATTTTAAGAAAAAAAAAATACATCAGTGAGGAAACTGGCAAGACTTTAATAGAATCTGTATGTTAGTTAATGATATAGCATCAATGTTAACTTCACTGTTTTAACAATTGTTGAATGGGTGTGTAAAATGTCACCATTTTAGTGGAAGTTGTGTGAAGGAACTCTGTATTATTTGTAGGATTTTTTGTAACATTTCTGTAAGCATAAATTATTTCAAAATAACCCTTTTTTAATAAAATTGCAGCAAATATTTGGCTTTTGATAGTTATCATTTTCAGTGTTTCAAATTAAACTAGGTATAATGATGCACACCTGTAATCCCAACAACTAGGGAGACTTAGGCAGGAAGATCAGAAGTTTGAGGGCCCTCTCAGCGATCTAGGGATACCTTGTCTCAAGGTAGAATAAAAAGAGCTTGGGATATAACTCAGTGGCAAAGTTCCCCAGGGTTCAGTCCCCAGTACCTCAAAACAATTTTCTTTTTTTTCAAAATGAAGTTTTCAGTGTTGAAGTCCCTGACTTTTCTCTTTCAGCATGATAAATCTTACAAATTTCTAATTATACATATTAAAATTTTTTCCTTTAATACTCTTAATAGAATAGCTTCTACAATCCTGACTGAATAATAATAGATAATAGATACAGTTTGAGTATTACAAGAAAATAGAAAATTATATTGAAAGTAGGAATCTAGAATTGTTTCTCTGATCTAAGTTAAATATTGAAATTACAGTAAAACTTTAAAGAGTCAAAGGAAAGAAGGTGATGATTCTATAATTAGAACCGTATAATAAAAGGAGATTGAGATGGTATTAAAATAGGTAAAAAATGACACATAATCACAGGTCTCTAATGAAGCCAATGTAATCAATCATCTAATCACTAATCTCCAATTCCTTGTAGCATGTGTTTGCTGTTGATTTAATTTACAAACCTATAATTAATTATTAATATTAATTTTAAGACATTACTGAAGAATGCAGTGTATGTCTGAAAGAGCTTTATACAAAGTGACACATTAAAATATTATTCCTCAAGAGATCATTGGCAATGAAACTCATTAAAAATCTCATTAACTATGTAAATACAATTGTAAATAGGCTTTGGAAATTCTCTTATTTACAAAAAAAAAAGTTAATTTAGGCAACCAATGAGTTTTGGATCCATAGCATGCTATTTAGTTCAACTAAATAAAATTACATATAAATGAAATGACTATTAGCAATAACTCCAAGGTCTAGTTAAGTGTTCCCCAAAGTACCATGTGTTAAAGACTGGATTGTAGCTTGTGGTGCTATAGGGAAGTGTGAACCCTTAGGAAGTGGGTCCAGTGGAAGAAAGGTCTTTAGAGATGTGCCCGTGGAGAAGATATTGAGGTCCTAGCCCCTATTCTCTCTCTCTTTCCTTTCAGGATTCTATGAGGTGAATGGGTCTTCTCTGCCATCCAACCACCATGATGTACCATATTGCAACAGGCCCAAAATGACAAGACTGATTAACCTTGAACTGAAACCTTTGAAATTGTGAGACAAAACAAACCTTTCCTCCTGAACAGTTGATTTAGTCCTAGTATTTGCTACAGTAATGAAAAGCTGACTACTAACTACACTTTTTAAAAAATGAGTTAAAACAAAGACTTACAAACAGGGTCTTGAGAGATTATTATACACATATCTTCCAAATTCATGTTTGGTGTTACCATGTGCAACAATTATACCCAGAAACCATCAAAAGTCACTAATTAGGAATTTTTATGCTATTTGTTATTATTTAATAAAGCTAGTTGTTAAATATATATCAGCATAGGACTAACTGAAGGTTATCTTTGAAAACAGTCATGAAAATCACTATTTTTTTCTAGAAGTATGCTTTAAAAAAGTTTGAAGTTTTCTATGCTTATATTATACATTTTAATTAAAATTTTTTTGATAAATCTGATATATTTGTTGATGGAAGTTGGTATTGGTATGTGTCTAACTGGCATTAGAGAATAGCATGTACTATTTAAATTAAAAAAAAATTATTTAACTGATAAAATTATGGAGTAAGTGCTCATTTACAATATTAAATGTTTTTTATGCCAGATTTCCTTTAATGTTTTTTTTAAAGAGAGAGTGAGTGAGAGAGAGAGAGAGAGAGAGAGAGAGAGAGAGAGAGAGAATTTTTTAATATTTATTTTTTAGTTTTCAGCAGACACAACATCTTTGTTAGTATGTGGTGCTGAGGATGCCAGGCGAGCACGCTACCCCTTGAGCCATATCCTCAGCCTTCCTTTAATGATTTTTAAGCTATTAAAATATGAGGAATATGTTACTTTAGTGTATATAAACAATAAGCAATAAGTAACCAAAAAGTCATATTGGATAATTTTAATAAACAACAACTGTACAAGATAAATTATTTTTTTCTAATGTAATTTCAAACATCAGAAGTATATAACTCAAACATTTCTCCTTGTTTTTATATATTTCATGTAGATTAATCTCCTTATTATGATTATATTGCCAGATTAAATATTACTGAAACACTTTCCTAAAAGTGATTTTCTTTTTAGCCCAGTTTTTTTGTTTGTTTGTTTGTTTTTGTTCTTAGTGTTTCCATTTTCAAAACTGGAAAATGACTTCCAAATATTAATAGTTTCTGAGGAAAATATAATTAGACAATGTATATTCCGAATATGTGATTTTCATGAATAATGTATACCAAGGAGAGATAGCAAACATTTCAGCTTGACCTTACCATTGGAAATTGCTTTAAGACCCTTGTGTAATTATTTTATATTTGGTCTGAACAAAGGGTAACACTATTTGTTTTTTCTTCGAAGGGTTATTATCATTTGCTCTGATTTTAATACTTTTTACACCATTTAACTCAGAGTTTCTAAGCACAGCACAGTGAATGAAAATCTGAATAAAACAAGAAAAAATAATAATATTTCTTAAGGTAACTACAATTTGTTCTTGCAATATATGTATAAAAATCAACAGTATAGAAGTAATTAAAAGAAAGTACAAAAAAAAGAACTGACATCTTCATCACTCAAAACCTTTTAGAATATGGAAAATATGAAACAATATAGAATATCATATGACATGACATAAATAGTAGAAACAAATTTGTTGAAAGGACATATTCTTGTTTTGCTCTTTACAAAATTTTGGCTCAAAAAATCATCATATTAGCTTTAGTTGTCATTAAGTATATTTAAAGACACACAGATGTAAAAAAAGTGAGTTAATATGTAATAACTGCCCAATTTGTAGGTTTAAATGTTGGAATCTGGCAACAAGTATTTTGAATTGGATAGGCCTAGGATATTTCAAAGCACCATTTGCATTCATTTGGCAATGAGGTGAAGAGAAAAAGTATTCTAAGCTTCAATTCAAAAATATGGGTTTCTATTTTTAATTTTCAAACAAATATCTGTGATAATTATGGGCATATTGAAGATGTCTAAAACTCAAATTACTATGATAAAGTACGGAAAAACTGAATGACTTGTTTATACTACTTTTATATATAAAGTTTCTAATTAATTATATCATCACATTTGTCCTTTTAAAAAATGACAGGCATTATTCTCCTTCATTGAAAAACTATTGTAAGTATATAAATCAAATACTACATAATTATGATCATATTTTTCTAAAGGATAACATTGATGC
The DNA here is from genome assembly GCF_021218885.2 of Marmota monax. Classification (NCBI taxonomy): domain Eukaryota; kingdom Metazoa; phylum Chordata; class Mammalia; order Rodentia; family Sciuridae; genus Marmota; species Marmota monax. The sequence goes on from NW_026692781.1 coordinate 25,800,167, forward strand.
TTAAACATACAAGACACTTAAATTATATAATATCAAAAATATTTGACTTTATAAATATAGAAATTGAATTTTTGATGGACACTTTCTGGAGTTTTTACATTTTTAGGGGACAATGATTGTATTCATTGTAGTAATTGTCAAAAGGCAGGACTAATTCCTTAACAGATGAACAGTTGACAGATAATCAAATTTTTTGCAGTCTTCAGAAATAGATGCTTCAACAATGTCTTTGTGCAAAATGATTTTCATTAGAAAAATCTCTACATGCACAAATCACAAATAAAGCATATTTTGTGTTCATAAGTGTGTTGTTTATATCTTTATATGTGTATAGATAAAGTCAACTCTCCATATCCTTGGGTTTCACATCCACACATTCAACTAATTATAGATTAAAATATTCAGAAAATGAATCTCATCTAGACTGTACATGACCAGACTTTGATTTTTCATGCCTTTGTTCCCTAAACCATTCCACGCAAAATCTATTTACAAAGTATTTACCTTGTATTATGAATTACAAGTAATCAGGACTTGATATATATTATTTGTCATGATGCACATAGGTTATATGCAAGTGCTATTTCATAAAGAAATTGAGCACCCATGGATATCAGTATCTCCATGAGTATTAAGACAATACAGTCATGGATTCTGTGAGACAATTGAATATATATGGAGATAAAGATCACATCAAACACATAGGTCTCAATTTTCAAGGTAAATGAGAAGATTGGATCACAATTGATTCCTTTTAAAGTGTAACATTTTGCAACTTTTACCAATCTGTGTGAGTAATGAAGGGGGTTCTTAAAATAGAAATATTATCTTATAACTTATTTTTATTTCTTTTGAATCTTTATTTGAGTTGAAAGTTCCAGCCCCTTACTTTTCCCAATTGATGAGACATATTGAGTCTTACCACTGCTTTTTGTAAAAAGGATGCCATGTGATGCTCCATACACAGGTATATACTCAGAACATGTCACCACAAATACTTCTTTATACTCAGAGGCCAAGCCCTTAAGGTCTAATTTATATTACTTAAGAAAATAAACATTACAATTATGAAAACATTTTTGTGTAGTAGTTCATTTGTTTAAACAAATACATTCATCATTCACAGTGGTGACATAAAATATATTGTTCTTACAAAGTGTAAGAAAATTACAAAGGTCTCAGCAAAGACAGTGACCTTTAAGATTATCCTGGAGATTCTAGATAATAATAAACTGGCAAGATTAGTTTATTTCAGTAGAAAAAGGATGACCTTCTGTTATAGGCAATGTAACCAGTTAGGAGAATTGTACATAGTAATTTTTGATCTCCAAAAATAAAAAAAAAATACCATACATATGTAACCAACATTATTAAAAAGTTAAAACATGGCAAAAACAAAAACAAAAACAAAAAAGAGTTGCAGGGCAATATGAATCCAAAATTCCTACAGCCAGCATCTGATTTAAAAGTGTTTATACCTGTGTATGGTGGCAAATGCCTGTAATCCCAGCAACTTGAGAGGCTGAGACATGACAGATATGTGTATATGTATATGTATATATATATATATATATATATATATATCAGCATAAGAACTGATATATAAAGTATTTTATTTTACTAGGGACAAGCCATGTTATGAGCACTTTCATTATGTTTACTGATTTAATTATTACAATCACTCTCTTATGGTTCTTTTACAGAACAGAAAACTCAAGCAAGCATAGGAGATATTTTAGAGAATCACACAGATATTAATGAATAGACTTGAGATATATAGATTCAAGCAATCTGGCTCAATATATGTACTTTTTTCTATTATTTTATATCTTATCAATCTCAGTGGTGGCTTAATTCTTATTTAAACTTTATTGGATGGATAGACAGCAGCAACAAACAAACATGTTATGTATATTAAATATTATCTTTTCCAAGTGATTTTGATACAAGTTTGATGGGATTAACAATCAGAAAACAGTTTTTCACACAGCAAGTACTTAAATATGTGAAATTGATGACATCCTTATTCTTAGTTTTACATATAAAGAAATGGAGATTTAATATATAGCATGGTATATATCCTTAATAACACTCTAGTTCATACTTGAAATTTGCTAAGAGCCTAATCTCTCACCACACAAAATTCTCTCACCACACAAAAAATAATACTTACTATGTGAGGTGATGGATTGTAATTTAGCTGGATTGTGGTAATTATTTCACAATGTATACTTATATCAAAACTTCACATTTTATACTTTCATTTCTTTTTACTCCAGACTTTAAAAATATGTTTTGTGTGTACATTTTTATATATAGTCACACATATTTATATATCCTGAATTTTATGTAGTCTGGATAATATTTGTCTAGTCTTCCTCAAATATGAAATTGAACTTAAAGCATTCTCAAATGCATCATTTTACTTTAACAATAAAGAAATGTTCTCAAGAGGGAAATGTCCCCACTAATTTATTTTTATTGCCAGAAAGAGGAACTTGAGATAATTCTTATATCTTACTTACAATTGAAATTAACTGATTTTATGCTAGATGAAAATGTAGGCTCTGACATATTGGCATAGGGACCAATATCCCTAACATGACTCCTAAAGCACAGAGATGACAACTTGTATTTATAAGTAGCCCAAAATGGGGTACTTAGATGATGCAGTCTCTCAAATTGATAGGCACACTTTACCAGCTTTCCATTTCAATGAAAACTCACAATACAAATCTTTAAAATGCTTCTCAAGATGGAAGTCGAAGCCTGTAAGAAAAAAAAAAAAAAAAAAAAATATATATATATATATATATATATATATATATATATATATATATATATATATATATATAATATTACTTTTGGACAGGACATCTAGAAATATACAAAATTTATACAATTTACAAAATAATTTTTGTATTGACATATATGATTTTTCCTTTTGAAGAAGGCTGTTCTATTCTGCCCTATGACATTATGATCATATACTCTGAAAATTTAAGTATCATTGAAGTATCATCATATTGTAAATGAAGAGCTTGAGTAATAGATCTTTTCTAGGATTACTATCTTATATTTAATATTTAAAACTTATAGGTGGGGTTGTTCAGAAATAGGAGGTAACAGAAAGCAAAGCCAATTACTTTCTCTTATAATTCATTATTAACACTGGTTTTGCTACTCTGAGTCCCCTTCCCTGGGTTTCAAAGATTGAACACAAGAGAAAGGCCAAGGCAAGTGGAGAAAAAAAGTTTAATTTAAAGAATGGAATTGAGACAGACTTCTCCCAAGAGAGAAGGGGATCCAAAGTTGATATCCATGGGAGGGGGTGAATCTTGTCCTCTTATAGTTTCCAAGTTTCTGACTTTCATACCCCTCCTCCTAAAGGGCTAACAGGGCCAAAAGGCAGGAAGGAGGTGAGCCAGGGGTGCCTCCCCATTTCCCATTGTCTGCCAAGAATAGCTGGACAGGAGCAGCTCAGGGAGTACTCATTAACAATTCCCTGCTCAGAGGAATTGTTCCCTGGATGCTGGTGACCTTGGCCAAAGAGGAGGTGACATTCTCATGGTGGGCAAAGGTGACTTATACATTCCAGGGGAGAAATAAAGAATGTTCATGTGCTTTCTACCCTTTTCAATTTATTCACCCAAATAACTCCATACAATTTCACTCTATAGGTTCTTAATCAAGAAAATGACAATCCTTAATGCTAGGCACTGCAATAGACATAATCAATTCACAGCAAACAATTTGTAGATTAATTCTGTTAGGGTCTGTAAACAAGTCAAGATGGCGCCTGGCATTTGGCCAGGGGGAGTAGTTTGTGAAGTAACGCCAGCGAGCCATTAAGTGTGGAGATTTCTTATTGGTTGACTGCTATATCTAGTTTATGTTAATTAAGATAAGCTGTGTGGAATGTATATATACCCCTCCTGTCCTACAATAAATGGCTCCCACTCTCTGCTTTGTGTTCATGTGAGCTTCTTCCCTCCATCACACTGCCTTACCTTGAGCCCTTGAAATAAAGCCTGCTATCTATGGACTGAGACTTCTGAAACTGTGAACCCCTGTCAGTCCAGGTCCTCATCAGGCTCTCCACCCTGAGGGCATAGGTGTCAGCTGGCTGAATGTCTGTTCATTTGCTCCATCATTTATACTAAATTTTAGGGCTTCTGACCACCCTTTCAATCCTTATCAGCTGCCACCTGGTTTCTCTGTCATTTGCCCTGGGGTTAAAGCATCTGGTCTGGTGGTCCCCATCCTGATATTCTTGCATCTCCTCTTTATGGGGTTAGGGCAACATGATAGAGACTTCACTGTGAACTTGTCAGGGTGAGGAAATGACTCTTTTATGTCAGGGTTATGCCAGTTGATCATATTGGAAGGCTCTGTAGGTATGTCTGATGAGACTGCAGGCTTGAAAGTGCAATTTTAAAATGCAGTTGCTTAGGTATGGCCTAAGGTCATCCTTACAGATGGAGTGGAAGTGTCCTGAAGGTATTAACATCCCATTCCCTTTGAATCAGCTTCCATCTTCCCTACCAGACCCTATCATCTGTATACTGATTGCCTGTCCTTTGTTCTTATTTCATTATTATTATCATTAATTATTAAACAAGTCAAGACCAAGGCAAGAATTTGTGTTTGATGACCACCTTTTGTTTTGCCAAGAAAAATGAATAAAATGTGTGCATCACTCTAACATAAAAATAATGAATATTTGATTTTAGACTTAAACATAAGTATTCAAAACATAAGGCTTATGTTTTCTAATTTGGAATCTGCACATCTTAGTTAACAGTTCATTGTCATTGTACATAATAATGTTATCTAAACTGTATTTTGTAAATCAAGAGTAGGCAATTAGTTGAGACCCAAATATTTTTTATTAACATTATAATTGTTCAACATTAAAACATTTAAACAATGAATCTAATTACTTATAAGCAGTTTTCTTTTGCTTTCCCTCTGATTGACAGAACCTAATTATTCTCTAAAAATTAGTTCAAACCAAGAACATGTTACATTGCACCAGGCCTTTTATTTGCTACCTTTTTAAAAACATGTTTTAATAGAAGGAAAATCAATTTTAAAATCAACATTAAAATCCATGACAAGGGGGAAGAAATAAAGAAACCAACCATGAGAAATTGAAAGATAGTTGAATTTTAAGTCATTTTAAGAACCAGAAATAAGATGTTAATTTCACATTATTCATCATCTGTACACTTATTTGGGGCCTAGTCAAAATAAATAGATTAGGGCTTTTTAAACATTTTAATTATCACTCAGTGCATAAAAACAGAGTATTAAAAATCAATGCAGGCTTTTCTCCTTATTTTTTTTTCAATTGGTTCATGACTCTATATTTCTTCAGTTAGGAAGATACAATAACTCATAATTTGTTGCCACAGTTTTCCTCAAGGTAGTCAATATCCCAATTAAGCACCAATAAATACATAAAAATCCTTTAGATTAAATGTTAATGAACTTCATGGGTACTGTTCTTGCTTTATTTGTCTCTCTTGGTGAAATAATTATATTTCAATACTCTAAAATCTGATGTATCTTTTTAACTTATATTACCTTCCTCTGAGCAGAGTAGAAATATGTCAGACACTTGCAAGACACAGAGATTCCTCTTTCTGTTTTGCTTATTTTATAACCATTTTAAAAGTCTATATTAAAATGAATGTAAAACCATAACATTTCCACAAGTAGCTAATCATTTTCAGGCTCCTAGTAAGAGGCAGAATATTTATATTTTATTTAAGATAGCCAGACAATTATTAGGAAAAATGCTGAAATAATCATGGTAAAAATGCTTCCTGTTCTAATGAAACAAACCAATATTTCCATGTGTTAACACACTCACTCTCTCTCTCTCTCTCTCTCTCTCTCTCTCCAATTTACTTCATGTTCATGTAGCAGTCTATGTAAATGTTTCCAGATGGCCAGGTTTCTACAAGAAGTGATTTAGAGCAACTGCTGGCTTCTTTCTTTGTAACTCTAATATTTTTATTGGGAGCCAATAAGATTTCCACAAATAAAATAGAAAAAAATGTACATGGGAGTTTTTCTTTTTGTAGAACAGTTAATAAATCATGTTACGTGAGTTAAAACTTTCCTTTACTAGAACTGATCATTTGGATATGTATAAATGACTAAGACTCAGAAATGGAGCCTTAACTTGTGCTTAGAGAGAATAAAAGATGATCTGGTTGAGATGCAATATTGTCTCCATTGCAGCTACTAAGGGTGTATATATATATATATATATATATATATATATATATATATATATATTCATTTTTATTTATGTGTATAAGCAATTCATATATGATTTTGGCATAATGTAAAACATTTGAGCAAGTGCATTTGCTTTCCTCTCATTCTTAAAAGCAAATCTCTAATTTTGTATTGCATCCTAAATTGATAGTGTTCAAATTTTTGGATTATACCTAACAAAATATATAAAATGACATTTTTGGTTTTGCTTTTTATAAACACACTCAAATATGAGTGTGTTTATGTACATATGTAAGATCACATTCAATCACTAGTGTTGTATGTGATCATAGTTTTATTTTACTTATTTAAATGAAAAGACCCATTTAGACATAACTAGTTTTTAACAAGGAGAATTAATTTGAACAAGTTAGAATTTTTTCACATATAAAATCCATTAAATCTCCCTCTGGTAATTTTCATTTTCTTAAAATGTGATACTTATGTTTTTTGTGATACTGTACTTATTTTCTACTAGTTATCCGAGTATTGAAGATAGTATATTTAGCTTACAAAAAAAATTGTTTACTTATATAACTTGTCTATAACTCTTTGATAGGTGAATTTGAGTAAAACTTGCTTCTGCAAACAAATGTCAAATAATATCAATCATGAATTTGTCCTGTCTTCATACTGGGATTTTGTGTAGGAAGCAAAATATTTAAATATTTCAGGGAAAATTGCATATTTAAAAATCCTTAAAAAACATATATAATGCCACAATTCATGTATAATCTAACCATACTGGATTATAGGGTGTGTATGTATATAAGATGTTCTTACACACAGCAGTACCAGGCCCCACTACCAACTTTAGTAATAAAAATCTATATAAAACTAGGGCTGGAGTCGTAGCTCAGTTGTAGAGTACTCATCCAGAACTTATGAGGCACTGGGTTCCATCTTCAGTACCACATAAAAGTAAATAAATAAAATAAAGGTATTGTATCCACCTACAACTAAATTAAAAATAAAATTTACATAAAACTAGAATAAAAACTTGAATAGCCAATAGTAAACTTAATTAGTCGTTCTATAATAGTTGACATTCTTACTTTTTAAAAATATTATTTATATTTGGTGCATTATAATTATACAGAATAATGGGATTCATTATGCCATATTTTTATATGCACATGACATAACTATAAATCTCAATTTTCCTTTATCTTCTCTCTCCCTCCATTCCTCTCTTCATCTGATATGCTTGCACTTCACAATTGATCTCTCTTCTATTAGTATTATTATTCATTTTGATTATATATAAAGGCAGGATGCAGTGTGGTGTATTCATATACAAATATAGCATAATTTATTACATTTTGTTGCCAGTACTGCCCCATAATCTCCCCTTCTCCCTCCCTTTCAATTCCCTTCCCTTACTCCATTGTTTTCCTTTCTATTTTCATGAGATTCCTTTTTTAAATTACTTTTTGTTCTAACTTTCACATGTAAGAGAAGTCATTCATTTCACTCTTTGAACCAGCCTAGTTGCCCATCAATGGGTGAATGGATAAAGAAAAGGTGAAATATACACATACACATGCACACACCACACACACACACACACACACACACACACACACACACACTCAATGAAGTATTATTCAGCCATAAAGAACAATATTATGTCAATTGCTGGTAAATGGATGGAAATGGAAAATACCTCTAATAGTTTTATTTGTACTGACTTCATAATTTTAAGTTTTGTCAAAGGCATAATCTATCCCAGAAGCTTATTATGGCGGTATTCCCAGCCCCAACCCCACACATCTATTTCCCCGCCCCCCTCCTTCTATCTTCTCTGTTTTCTTGTGAGTCAGTTGGGAGATATTTTCCTGTCAACATGAAAATCTACATTGAACTATAAAAAGGTAAAACAGTTGACAAGGAAAATCAGTCCAACATTGAGTACTCCTAATTAAGTTGCAAATTTTCAGTTGCATTTATCATCTACATAATTATAACACTCAGTGTGATTATTTGAATTTGCTTGTGAGCTTCACTTAATCTTGTGAAGATTAATTACTGCATAACATTCTGTTGGATGTATAGGCAAAAAAACATCAGTAACTCAGTATCACCTTCATCACAAAACAAGCCTAAGAAGCGAAATGAATGACGCCTTTAAGGGTAGATTAAAATATGACAGATAACTTTCTTCAAACTCATTTTCCTATTGTAGAATAGTAATTACTGGAGACTGGGAAGGGTGTCAGTAGGGGTGGGGTAGGGGATAGGGGAATACCCCACAAGGGAGGAGGGTAGAATATGATCAAAGCATTCTGCATGGATATATAAAAAATATCACACTTAATTAACTAATACATGCAAATAATGGGTTAATAAAAGTCATTTTGAAAATAAAAATATAAAATTTTATTAGAAATAGCTAATAAGTCAATGCATACAAAAAGCAAGAAAGAAAAAAAGACTTCTAGGCACATTAATACATGAATAGGTGAAAAGCATTCAGTCATAAATCACTGACATCATATATGCCAAATTATATGCTCCAAAATATATACGCCAATGCCATGCTCCAATGACCCACCTTCTCCAGTCACACCCTACCTGCCTAAAGTAACTACTCAGTTAATCCCATCCAGGAATTAATTCACATATTGTGTTAAGGCTCTTATAATCCAATCATTTTTCCTCTAAACCTTCTAGCTTTGTCACATACAGGAGCTTTTGGGGGACATCTCACATCCAAACCATAACATATATATTTCAAGACTCTATGAGGAAAGATTTTTAAAATGTTTTTACCATTAATAAGTAATATGTGTTTGAAGAAATAGATATGCTAAACAAGATTTAAGCATTACCTTACACAATATATACATGTATTGACACATCAGAGTGTCCCAATTATATGTATAATTCATGTGTTTTTATATCTCAGTTAAAATAATGTAATTTTTAAAAGAAGGGTTAAAATATATTTATAAATTATTTCTCCTGGATGTGTTATTGTATGTTAGACTTAATTACAATCATGGTGGATCTTTATAGTTTCAAGGGACTGAGAAATGAGAAAAGCCACCTATTTCAACCACATTCTTGAAGATGATCAATCTTGGAACACTACTTGCAATGATTAGTCTAAACTCTATGTGCTTTGGAGTCATTCTGGCTCCAAATCAGACCTACCAGAATGTTTGTGTGTTTCTGTCTATTTGCAACATCATTAATGTTGATTATAATCAAATCAGCAAATGTGCTCATTATTATAGATATAATTACTAAATATAAATCCAGAGGTATAAAATAAGAATAAAATTCATACAAAAGTTCAACTATTATACTAATACAAAAAATGCAAAAATTTGACTTTGGCCAAAATATCCTGAAAATACGAGTTATCCTCATTAAAAAAATGTTTTTGTGTGAGGATTATATACATTGTACCCTCTTAGAAGTAGTTAATTTAACCTAAACAGCTTAAAAAAGGCCTTCTAAAATACTGATCCTGTATATGTATCTGTAAATAGATAAAAGACTAAAAATGTGAAAGGAAAGTAAAAGTCCATCACATATAGATGTTTTTATATTATTGATTCAGTGCAATGCAAGTCTGACAAAACTACAATTTGGTTTTTGCATAATTACTTCTTAAGTAGTTTTCCTTGGCATGTATTTGTTCATTTCTTTATTTTCTTTTAGAGACAATACTTAGAATCTGAGGATAGGAAGGCATAAAAAAATTGTCACCTGATTTGCTGTAGCATTTTGTGTAAGACCTTGGTTTTAAATACTGAAGTATTTACTATCTACATAACCATGAGAAAGATGTTCGAGTATCTGTAACTCAAGGATATTCAAACTTAGAAGGGAGACATGGAACCTATTGTAGAAGACTAATGTGAAGATTGTATTAGTTGACATCCAAAGAAACCCCTTATAATTGAAAAACCATCAATCCAATACTCCTAAGAAGGACTAGAATTCAGTATTGTTTTTATGATGCTTAGAATAAAATGGAAATTATTTTATGGTAATTGTTATTAATATCATTAGTTAAAACAAGTATACTTTAATCATTGTTTTCATTTATTCTAAAAGTTTAGAATACATTAACTGATTTAGTAGTTGAATAAATATAGCAAAATTGAGTTGTACTTTTTAGTGATGTCATTAAAATTTTCTATTTATAAGTTTTGAATGATTTATACTTTGTAAAAATTCTAAAAGATTTTTCAAAAACTACTTGGAGTGGTTATGGAGGCACACAAAAGTAACCCCAGCTGCTGGAGAAGCTGAGGCAAGAGGATCGCAAGTTCAAAGCCAGCCTCAGCAATTTAGTGAGGCCTTAAGCAACTTAGCAAGACCCTGTATCAAAATTTTAAAAAATAACGAAAAGGGATGGGGATTTCGCTAAGTGGTAAAGCGTCCCTGGGTTCAATCCCTGGTACTGAAAAAAAATGTGTCTGTATGTGTGTGTGTGTGTGTGTGTGTGTGTAAGAAAGAGAGAGGGGGCGGGGAAAGAAACTGCTAGGTTTTCATGTTTGTGGAGTTTGTAATCTATTTTCATTGATCAATAATTTTTAATTTGGCACTGAGATTTTTAGTAATAATAGAGTCTGGTTTGTAAAATTTTCTATTTATAAGTTTGCAATGATTACTTTGTAAAAACTCTAAACGATCATTCAAAACTATTTAGAGAAATTTGGGACAGTATTTAGCCCAGACAAATAAAGGATCAACCAAACTTGAAAGCAAATTAAGCATTTAAGCTTTAAAGTTTCTTTCCAGGTTCAAACACTGCAACTGTATGTTTTGTTTTGATTTTCTTTGGTTTTTCTGTAGAATAAGATATGATCCTTGGTTTTTCAATGAGCATCAACAGCAATATTCAGAAACAATTGGTAATTTTGCCAGCGGTCCTGAATGTACTGTAAGGTTGGCTACTGTGATTCAACATCTTCATTGTAGAATTTGGAAACCACTGCACTTCCTGAGTATTGACAGCTATTTTTCTGCCCTACACTTTCTCTAATATCCTACATGCATATACCGCTTTATCACGCAGTGATGAGTCCCCATTCTTCCTGTTATAAGAATTTGTGGCATCAGAGCCTGCATTTTCAAGTAACACAGATACTCCAAATGCTGTCTGCCAAATCTTAGATCTGTAGTCTCATCTCTGAAGGCTATCATCAGAAAAATGTTTTTGTGATAGTGCATGAGGAGTCAGTTTTCTCCTTCATTGGCTTCCATCAATCAAAAAAGAAAGACATAATTTTTGCTACAATTTTTTTTCAAAACATTTGCCTTATAGATGACAAGTCAATATTATTGATTATATATGTGTACATATAACTTATATATGTATATAATTTATATACATATGTATATATGAGTATATATGTATATAATTTAAATGTGTATATACTTTGTGTGTGTGTGTATATATATATATGTGTATATATATATATATATATATATATATATATATATATATATATATATATACTTTGAAGTCAGATAAATTGAGCTAGACCTACTACAATGAATTGTTTTTGTAAGATCGACTCAGTATTTAGCCTATCATGGTGAAGGATTAATAAATACCTAGTTTGAAAATATAATACTTTAAGGCTGATTTATACTGATTATGTAAAGGAACACTGTAAATTTCTGTATATAATAGCAATTATTATACTAAAATAAAAATTAGGTATACTGCATATTGAGTAAAATAATGCATTTGTAGCATTTTATAGACTTATTAGAGATTAGATAGGCATTAAATTAATACTCAAGAAAATTTTTAATTGTTATAGCATTAATTTTAGTTATAAAAATATAGCCTCATCAGCCTCCCCTATAAACATTTCATGATGTAGACCACTTCTACAGTTTTTATTATAGTTTAATATATACATTTTTTGAAGTGGAAAAAATATTTTACAAATTTTGACAAAAATTACATATAGTTTTTGAGAACAGTATTTACAAATTTATTGGCTGCAGTTTTTGTATAAATGTGCTTCATTATCTTCCTTAAAGCTATTTTCTTTTCAATAAAACACATATAACTATTTAATAATATGACCTCTGTTCTTTTAACTTGTATTTTCCCTTTATTTTTTTTAATTGTTTGAAATGTTTCTGTTACATTAAATATGTAGTTGGGTTTTTGATTCTTAATTAGATTTTTATTTTCTCCAATTAGTTTATCTCATTTTCATTATTGATAACAAAAATGTCTAATTTTAATTCATAATGCTATCAGTACTAATGTTTTTAACTATTTTCAGCTTTGTTCCATCTGTTATTTTTGTTTCTTTTACCATTTTGTTTGTATATTTACTGTTTTCTACTTATTTATATTTGAGGTCTAATTGTCATGTTTTCCTCTTTGTTCCATTATCAAGTTTGATAATCATTATTAGTTCTATGTTAGGAAATATGTAAAAAAATGTTTTGCTTGAAAGTAATTCCATTTGAATCTTTTCCTCCAAAATTATTAATTTTGGTTTTTATATCACTTTTCTTATTCCTAGTGGTTGACTTATTCTTAATAATACAAGTATTTACTTATGTATTACCTGTTAGTTTATTTCATTTATGATAAATGAGGCAGTCTGTGTGCTGCTTTGCATTATTTCTGCTATCTCTTCTTCCTTGTTCTTGTCCTTTCTATTATTTTTAGCTTTTAATAACTTAAAATATTTACAGTAAACCCTTGTACATTGGTTCTAGTCTTAAAATAACTTGGCATTTATCATCACCAAAATTTAAATCTTGTTTTCCTTTTGCCTTTTAACTAGTGAGGCTGACCTTACCTTAATTTTTTTTTTTTGTTTAATGACAGGATTATGGAAAGTTCTATTCATGAAAGATTCTGAAGGTTTGAAAACATTTTTACAAATAAATGTTGATTTAGCTGTTTTGTGCAACACTTGGATCCAACTTTTCCTCTAGAATATATGTATACTTTAATGTGTCCATATGATAAATGTCTTATAAAAGTTTAAAATGAATTGAATTATATTACTCTTTATGGCGCTTTCTTGAAGAGACATGGAATTTAAATATTTTTATAACCGTTTATTTTTGAACTGCAATTTGTCTGAGGAAGAATCAGGAGTAATTGTTCAATATCAGATTTTGTCTGTTATGGATTTTTCCTTTAAACTCTAGATGTAAACTCAACACTAGATTGAGTGTGTATTAATGAAGTTGTCTTAAACTACAATTTTGAGAACATTTTTTTTTTGCCATTTTACTTTTCTACCATTTAGGACATTAGTTAGGAATGTATTAAATTTTCATTTTTTGTTATGTTAGTAATTTCTCGGTAGTTACTTTAAACTTCTATTTTCCTCACTTTTTCTCTGTGAGATATATTCAACCCAATCATTTTAAACTTTAGGTAATTATCTCATTACTTCCATCAATATTTTTCATTTCAAACTTACCTGTATCAAAACTTTCAACATTGGGTACCATGTGTTAATTTTGGCATTCTATCTTTTGTTTCTCCTGCTCTTTTGTTTGTTTCTGTTTTATTTTTATTTTACCTATGAAATAGACTTTTTTTTTCCTTTTTAAATAAATTCATCCTGGAAATTGATAGACATTTTCTTTCGTAGCCCAGCTAGTTGATAATAGGTACTTGGGACAGTGACAGAAAGAATGCAAATTTTTAGTTAAGTTTAAGACTTAGACTGTTGAGTTACTTTTGTTCTCATGAAAAATAAACATAGAGGAAAAATATAAGATATACTTAAAAAAACAAGATAAACTACTTAGAAGAAGAAGTCAAAGCTTCCAGTTAGGAGTTAAGGCTTCAGCGAAGATAGTGCTTAGAATAGAGGAAACCACAGGCAAAGCACAAGCCATATTGTGTCAGCATCCTTTCAAATGGGGCAGTTTCAACAATCTTTGGAAATAATAAAAGAATCTGTTAGATAAAGAGCTGGAAGCTATAGAAGAGTGAGTAATATAGAATACAATGATATCACATGCATCATTTTTGTACTTAATTTTCCAATTTAGATATTGATTGGATAAATGAAATCAAAAGAAAAAAGTACAACCTTATATATTATAATTTAATTTATACTGTTGTTTCATAGATTTCTTTATAGAAATTCCAGTGGTATAAATGTGTGTAGATAAAATAGAAATTTAAACAAAAAAAACCATTTATGACAATCATGAATTATATTAGTACTAATGGAATGTATTGGCTTTTAATAATATAGAAACTACCTATACATATTATTATTGTTATTTATATGTGCATTTATGATGAAGTGCTAAATAATTTTAAACAGGAATTTAGTAATTACCCATGCTCATATCTATATATGCATATTATATATTGTAATTATTTTACAACATATTAATTTATATAACATATTATTCCTATATATATATATATATATATATATATATATACATTTTATATATGTATAAAATCTGCACAGATAGCAATTTCTAGATATAAGTGTGAGGGATAATTTTCCTAATAATTGGCATATTGAAAGTTAATAATCCATATATTACCCTCTATTCATTAAAAATCAATACATTTATTGAAACCAATTGGATGGCAATATGTAAACAGTGAAATTAATTTAACTTTTCAGATAAATATCTTGCTGAATTGATCAGAAAAATTTATGAAATAGATACAAGGGTCTTTTGATTTTCAGGGAACTGTACCTATAAATAATCACTATAGAAAAAAAAATTAGTAAGATATATTGCATGACACTTTCCTTTCTTATATAAATGTGGAAAGAAAAACTGAACTGTTGAAATACATCATTGACTCTTTCACTTTGGTGAGTATACTTACTCTTCCATTATTCCAAATTTATTGGATACTCATAGAAAAGTCACCCATTGAAAGGAATTAATTTGTTACTGATTGTTACCATATATCTTGCAATTCTTTTGTCCCTGAAATTTACTACTAGGAAATGAATAAGGCATTTTCTTTTCTCTATTGCACTTTCTTCTAACAGATTTTAAAGTAAAAAGAAAAAAGATTTTTGCTAAACAAATATATCTCCCCCAACAGCCTCCAACAGAATGAATATAAAACACTCATGACAGTTTGTTAATTTGCACTCTTTGCACTGTGTGGATAGCTGGCATTAATATGATGAATTTCTAAACAGATGCTCCCACTGAAATTACTCTAAATGTTTCCCTAACCTTTGTGAACTCAAAATTGGAAATACAATGTTTATAAAGCTATGAATTGACACATTTTATATCAGAGTAAACTAGATAGAAAATATCACTGTAAATCAGTTTAATTTTGCTGTGCTGCATGATTTTAGGGTACTAGACAATTGCTATGATCATTTAAACATTTTTAAATAATCAGCAATGCTAGGTAAGTTTTTGAGTGTACAAGCATTGCATTCTATATGCTCTTACTACGGCTGCTAATGTAAATTAAGCAAAAAGGAAAAACTAAACTGCTGAAGCATTTGGTGATCATAATCATGTGGGCAATTTTAAGACATAAAAACAGCCTCTGATTTGAATTCACAAATATGTATAGTGGTTTAGTTATACAAAAATCTACTTTTACATGTTTTTTTGGGCAATGCTGATAGAATCTAATCCTTAATATCATCCATACCATACAATGAAATATCTGAAAGAATACCTACCTCCCTTTCCTAATAAAGTTTAAATGATTCTTAGCTGTCTACAGTCATAAGATTTGACCAGAAATTTTATATGTATTACAAATGAAACATTTAAAGATGGAAGTTTAGGAGAAATATGTTTAAATGCCCCGTCAGTTATCTCTAGCATGTAAGTGACAGCGGGAAAATCAATCTGTTAATCTGTTGAAGGTTATAAAGATATCCCTTCATACTGAACAGAGACATAAACATAGGCAAATATGTTTATGATGAAAAACATGAATATTCCTAGTATTAAGGCTGTGAGTTGCATTGCAGATCATCATAAGTATGTTTAGTCAATCCCAGAGCTTCAGGCAGTAGAGATAGAATAGGAATTCAGAATGCATATATAAAAGGCCTCCATTTAGAAACTGGTGTGCTTGGTGATTTCCTCTTCCATTTATTTTCCCACAATCCCAAAGTAAAAAGATGTTATGTCCAGCATTTCAGGCTTCTGAGATGATATTACAGAGAACTAGTCGTAAGAGCACATGGAACATAGATGAAATTGCCTTGCTCTATGGAGGAAAACTTGATAGGGCAGAGGGAGAATATTCTTTGGCTTAGGTGGAAAAGACAGAGATGCATGTACCATGTCATAAAGCACATTTCAAGTGGAAATCCCAAAGAGGCCAGATGATCAAAATTTCAGTTTATAAGATGAAACTGACTAAAAGAAGTCTGGGGAAGAAGAGAAGATGTAAGGAAAGTTAATAAAGAAAGATACCATGAGAGCCTATAACTTGGAGAGCTTTGAACTTAACTACACTCTGTGTGAGAAGAATGTTAAAGAAAATAATAAGCCAAGATTATCTTTCATTTTATTAACAACAGACTATCAGTTTTCATTTTCATATTTTACCAGCATAATATAATTAATGTTCACGTCAAGAATTTAAAATCATTGCAATATCACAAAATAGTTTTGGCACAATCAAAGAGATATTAATTTATGTTTAGCATCATTCTACTGCTGCATAATCAATTTCTATTGTTATGAAAAAATTAATTAATAAATGCACAGTATTATCATTTGTTACTCCGATTTTTTGTTTAAGATGATTACAGCATATTCTAATTATGTATGTGTTGTTTATAATCAAGATTTTGTAAACAGGAGTTTGAACACATAAAATCTGCACACATTATGTAAATCATACTAAACATAATTGTCATTGCAGAATTTTCTGCAAAAGAGTCAATCAATTTGGTGAAATATCAGTTAAGAAAGTAATTACTTTTAATTGCCTATGTAATGAGCAAAATATTTTAAATCATTTATATAGTGTAGGCTTAGAATTAAATATTTGGAGACTAATGTGTGAAGAGATAGAGCATGTGTTTGAATTTTAGTATCCTCACTTCCTTGGGAAATATTTATAATTTTCCTATTCCCTCTTGTACGTAAATATAATGGTACATATCTCTCGATTTTATTATGAAATTAAACATGAAGAGGGGTGTAAAGCTTGAACCACATACTTTTTTTTTTAGTACATTTACTTCCTTATACACCTTTAGCCCTAAACAACCATTTAGACTTATTTACCCATTAGGAAAGTGCTGCAATTATTAGGAATATTTTTTATTGGTTTTTTTTTAAGTTATACATGACAGTACAATTTTTCAATGAAACTATCTCTCTTTTTTTTTTCTTGCACATATTTATGTATCTCAATACACATTTCACACTTAAAACCCTAATTTCACAAACCACATTAATTAATGATAATTGTTCATTAACAAATATTGTCAAATATATGTCATTGTAGTAATAAAATGTTATTGATATCTAACTCTCTGAAGAATTAGCTTAAAGATAGTGAGGATAGCCAATATAATACATAGATGAGAAAGATAAGACACACAGTTGTTTTATAATTGTAAGTGAGATCCTTGCGGCAAGTTTCTTCCTTTTGGTGTCTCTTCAAATTGAGTATCTACTTTAAGATCATTCCTATAATCTTCAGTGAAGCATGACAATCAATTCCAGTTTTATGAGTTTTAATCAGCAGTTTATAAAAAGTTGTTTGATATTGTATCTTATTATCAGTTAAATTACATAAAAGTTTTAAACATTATTTCAAAGAATTTTTTAACATTTGAGTTTATGAACAGAAAACACTAATTTGTTTTATAAGTCAATTCAGTTCATCTCACAAAAGTGTATATTGATAGCTATTATATGTAAAACACATGTATGGTGACATACATTTTTCTAATATGAAATTTTATTTGAGATTTCTATTTCAATTAAGCTGAAGTGGTTTTCCTATTCATACAACAATCCAAAATCAAATGCCATGTACTTCTTGGTATTTTCTTGACAGCCTACTTTCTGATAATCACCCCTTTTTATACAGTTCTAACCTATATTATTTGTAAATCCTACTTTTAACAAATCATCTTGGAGATTGGTTTTTAATATTTCATCCCAGAGTAATTAAATTCAGATGATTGTATTTCCAGTAATTTCCATGTAGCCTGTATACAATCAACAATCTTGCATAAAATTGACTTCAATTGTTTAAATAACAAAATAACAAAACAAATAAATTAATAATTAACTGCCTAAGACACTCACTGAAGACGAATCCAGCAGGCAGAAATTGAAAGGTAATCTCTACTAAGACAAAAGGAAATGTCATTGGATAGTTTTCTTATAAGATGGATTTTCCTTTCAATTTTACTGAATTAGCTGAATTAAGCTTTTTAAAACAGCTCAGAGAAGTCACATCAGCTACATAGCAAGAGGGAAAATCCCAGTGGAAATACCCAAGCAGGACTTCAGTTTGTATGTACACCACATATAAATCTTTAGCTGATTTCAATACTGCATATTTGTAAGAGACAATCTAACAAGATAAAACCCAAATAGCTAAAGACTGATTTCTCTTTCCACTCACTAAACAAAAAATAAAGTTGGAGATTTTGGTTCATCTATATTAAGAAAAAAAAAAAAACTTTTAAATTTTCTTATTTATATATAGATAACAAAATTCAGTCTCTAAAACATACATCCCTGTTAACTCATCAATTATATATATAGAAAGACACATGTACATTTTAATATATATACAAAAAATGATATATAAGTGTTATAAATATATATGTGTCATATATATATATATATATATATATATATATATATATATGAGAGAAAAAGGAAGAAGCAGAGAGACAGTGAGTATTATAGGTTAAAGTTAACTAAGTAAACTGAAATAGAATAACAAAAATATAATTTTGTTAATAAAACAATGCTGCAAATAAAATATATAATTAAAATAAAAGAACTTAGAAAAAAATCACAAGTAATAGAAATAAATATAATCAGATTAATTTGAGTCTTTTAGGTCTCAATTAACTGAATATTCTAAAAGTATGTCTTCCAAATGTCTAACAAATCTGAATAATTATTATGACATTAATTAAAACAAAATTACTCAATGTAACAGATTTTCCTCTTGAAAATTAATCTCCCAAGTGTTTTTTCTTAAGAAAATTATAGCATTTCTATGAGTTTTAGATGTGCTTGCTATCTCATCATATACAATATTAAGATATATAAGAAAATGTCATAATTAAATAAAAGTATTATTTGGGCTGGGGGTGTGGCTCAGTGGTAGAGCACTTGCCTAGCATGTGTGAGGCCCTGGGTTCAATTCTCAGCACCGCACATAAATAATTAAAAAAAGGTACAATACCTTTGTGTCCAACTACAACTAAAAAATATTTTTTTAAAAAATTAATAAAGTATTATTTTCTGCTTCAACAAGTTGTCTTTTAGTTGAAGCTGGATTTCTTGTTGTTTTAACCTGATGTGTGGCAGTGGAGAGTACAGTGGCTCTTAGAACATTTTGAAACAACTTCCAGGGGCCATGCTAAGCTGCCTGCCACCTTATATTGTTTGTGTTTATCCCTCAAGAAATCATATCCTGAAATTCTAACGTTTCAAAAGATAGTATTTATAATTTGGGCCTTCAGGAGGTTATTAGGCATGTATAAGGTCACAAGGGTGGGACCCCATGATGAGATTAGTGTCCTTTTAAGATGAAGAGAGATGAGAACTCTTTCTGCCATGAGGATACACAATAATAAAGCATCTGTCTTCAAATGAAAAGGATGATCCCCAGGCATAATATATATTGAACGCTGATCTTGGACTTCTCAGTCTCCAGAACTATAGAAAATAAATGTATTTTGTTCCGGCTACCTAGAAATAAGTGTCAGTTGCTTAAGCCACTAGATCCTCTGAAAATATCTCAGGGACTCCTAGCAATCTATAATTTACTCAGTTTATTCACAATCAAGGGTGTACGTATAATAGGAATAAAAAATCAAGTGGTTAATATTTCGTTGTAGCCAGAGTAATGTTTCACATATGTTTAGTGTATATTTGAAGATATATGCAAGGGATTATTTGAAAGTTACTATCCACAACTTTATGAGTGATATATATTGTATTTCCAAGTGTAGAGGAAAAATCAGTTTTTACTCATAGCCATTTAGCTATCATCATTAAAATTGAAAGGCTGTTTTGCCAGTGAATTATTGCTTTTCACTTACTGAAATCCACATTCATTTTTACTCAGTGCCATGAAGGTTAGAGTTGAAATATATCTTTGCAATGTACCTAAGACGTAATGAAAAATGTGACTTTATAAGAAAGAGTGAATGATGGATAGTCACTCCTAACAGTCTGATCCCATAATTTACTTATTGGTGGCAGCACGGCCACTATAACCTGCTGACTGTTTCCAACGTGTCAGGAGCTGCTGTCAGGGGAATTACGTTGTCCAACACACATAAAGATGATGCCACTGATCCATTGGGTTAGTAATTCAGCATTACTGATGGATTTACACTCATCTCCATTGAGATCCTTTTTTCCACTTACCCTTCTTTACCCTTCTGACCACTAAAACTAACTTTTATGAGAAGCTGAGAGAATGGTAAGGGCAGTGTGTGGGAAATGACTATAGACATTTAACTATTAGCACTGAGCCTTTCACTTTTCTTTCTTTATTTTTAATGAGTACAGCATATATAAGGAGAATTGTAAGTAAACATAACATATCTTGGGCAAAATGTCATAATTTTATGTGTTCATTTATTTGTTAATATCTCTTACTCTCTGTTTAAGTATAATAGAAATAGATATAGACAGAATGGGTAGATAATATTAATATTATGTTAATAAATATATGGGATACTATTCTAAGGACCTGAAAACTGTGATAGCCAGTGTTAGAGCTAAAAGGTGAAATGACTTGTATAGCATTTATTGCATTATAGAATTATGTATCTTCTTGCTTTATTGAGAATATGTAGCAAGAAATAACTAAGAGCACCTCTCATGACCAAGGTTTAATTCAGTCCACTAAAACACTTAATGAGAGCTTAAAATAGAAAACATTTGTTTATAAAATGTATCAAAAACTAGAAGAATGGAATATCTTAACTACAATATAGCACATACTCAAATTTATAAATGAAGGAATAAAGTACATGGATTACGTAACCCTAAGTAACAGGACAAAGATTTAGACAAGGAGAGAACAAAATGAAACATGGATCCAGGATGGCCAGGTAACAGATGCTGTATCTCGATATTTCACATATATAGTAAATATGATGGAAGGGGAACTACATAATGTATATGATTATGGCAATCAGGAAGTTAAAAGGAAAAGATAAGGGTTTTTTTCCCCAGGCATGGTGGCACGTGCTTATAATCCCAGCAGCTCTGGAGACTGACACAGGAGGATTGTGAGTTCAAAGCCAGCCTGAGCAAAAGTGAGATGCTAAGAAACACAGTGAGACCCTGTCTCTAAATAAAATACATATAAGGGATGGGGATGGGGCTCAGTGGTTTAGTGCCCCTGAGGTCAATCACTAGTACCAAAAAAAAAAAAAGATAACTTTTTTTTTACTCTTTTTTAAAATATTATTAACAGACAAAAAAATAAGAAGTGTGACTTAATGTATGGAAGGATGTTTAAACTCAATAGAAAAGAGTATATATATTATTGAACGATAGATATCTTCATTTGAGTAGAAAGTTACATGTGAGAGAGGGAAACGTGTTTGTTTGTTTTTGCTCTATTTTGTTGTTGTAATAAGGTCAATTTATTTTTTTAAAAAAAATCATACTTAGACATGATTATTTTAAAGGGGCTTGGGAGAAAATGTGGGGAAACAAAAGCTTATCTGAAAAGGTGTTATTGAGGTAACAAGAGCATAAATTCATTCAACTCATAATAAGCATTTGTAATGCCATTAAAATAAGGAAAATAATCTTGAAAGAATGGAGGAATTATTTGACAGTTTGTGAAAAAGGAAGTCAGAGTAAACTTGTATATCAAGTAGATGAATTTGTATTCTCAGAAAAAAAATGTTATCCGGAGTGCTGGACTATCCCTCTGCTAACTTTATGATTTATTATATTTATACAATTGGTTTCAGGAATTTCTTCATATCTGACATCACATTCTTCTGATTATCGTTAATAATGTCCAATATCTTCATTCTCTTGAAAGAAATTTATAATTGGAAGTACCTCAAAGCAATTCAGATTCTCATGTAATAATCAAGGTCTACAGTTTCTGGTAAAATTTGTTAAGTGTTTAAAAATAATGAGATGGTATTACTTAAAAGATAATTCCAAAAGAGCTATATCAGTCCATGTAAATATTGATAAATATTTGTAGATCTACACCAAAATGCTATTTTGAATAGTAACACTAGTTTATATATTCATTACATTTATCAATAATTAAACTTATAATCCTATGCTTATATGCATATTATTATCAAAGCATATAAACATCTGCTGCATAATTTCACTATTCAATATCTGTAATTACTAAATAACTGAGTATTTGGCTGGGTTTATTGAATCCAGTCAGCATTTTAAGCCATTTTGTTGAACCTATAACATACAGTCTTTTTTTCCACATCTTAAAAAAATACATGTTTGTATAAATATGCCTAAATATACTTAACTCTCATGCATAACTAAAAAGCAAAGAAAATGAAAATACATGTCATATGCCTTTAATAACAATGTTTATTTTTCTACAGAAAGAATTCTCTAGTTCCCACATTTGGTGGACTTCACATACCCTAATAGACTTTCATAGAAATTTTGATATCCTATTGTGGTTGTTTCTTAAAATAACCAGCATCTCTGTAGTATCTGGTGTGTACCATCTTGATGCTCTTTCTTGTCAAAGACACTAATAACCTGATTGGTGGGAATGCTGAGGATTATGGTCTTGGGCTTGCACACCTATAATCGTAATAGCTTTTCTATTATTACGATTAATAGAAATTATTACGATTATCTTCACCTAGTCAATGCAGAAGTGCAAAACTCGGCCCCTTTTCCTGAACTAAGGAAGTCTCTAAAGGCCATTCTAGCCTCACAACTCTATGGACCTGACTGGGGCTACTTGTGTAATTCTATTACAGTTCTGTTTCTCTCTCTCCTACACAACTGTGCTCCAATTGCTTTCTCAAAACTATTTTCCCTGAGATCCCTTCTCATTAAAGAATCCTACATGCATATCTCAGAGTCTGTGTCCTAAGAACACAGATGCAAGGCATTTCATTCTGTAGGGTCCTAAGAAGCAAATGGTACTATGTAATTGTGCAGTTGGAAAAATTAGGACCAGCTTGCAACGAGACTTAGATCAATGAGATTACAGTGCAAATGGATAGTTTCCGAGGGTAGCCCTGGGATTGTTAAATTTCATGAGTAATAAGGTCGCAAACTAAAACTTATTACCACTGGAGGTTAGCTCACTAATGGGTGAGACATTAGGCTTTTTAGAGGTATGCAAACAATATTAGGTATAAAAACTATGACATTTGAAGGATTTTATCTGGACAACAAATATACTGAAGACAGTGATGTAAAGTATATTAATCACCAATGTAGGTGAAGGAAGAGCCTCCTTACTAGCATATAAGACAAAGATCATATGAACTAACAGGTTTTAAAAGCCGTGATGAGCTCAGGACTCAAATAAAAAACTCCAAAAGAGATTAATTTTTAATTGTCTGTTATATTAATGGCCATAAACTGATTAGAAAAAACTGCATATATGAGCAATTTCATAGGGATCTCTGAATTGAAACCCTTGAAACTCTTGAGTTACAGATCATCCTGCAAGTTCTGGACCTGTGAAAATGGTCCAGTCCTTTCAGTTGAAGGCTAATTCTTGATAAAGACAACTTAAATGCCTCAGCCTTCTTGAAGAATATACTCATTAAGGTCTACCATTATCTCTCTTCCTTGCCAAAAGTTTATTAAATAGCTTAAATTATGCCATTACTTAAGAACAAAAGGAACTATTTCCTATAGGCTCTACAGGATCCTGAAAAGTAGGAGAAATAATATGAAGTTTCCTGGGTCAAGAATGGCATATTATATAAAATTTGATAAGAAAGTAATTATCACTGTGTGAAAACTCACACTGGTACAGGACTTAAAACTCTGTAAAGATGTGAGAATAAAACCAAGGGTTATGTGTGTGTTCACACTGCTGTTTTGATTTCAAAACCTAGAACATAGTGAAAGCCTAAAGTAATTGAAGTGCAAATGCCAGAATTTCTATGGAAGCCATCAAAAAAATTATATATATATATATATATATATATATATATATATATATATATATATATATATATGTAAAATACTCAGAAAATGGTCAGCTTTATATCATATGGCTGAAAAACTTGCAACCAATTTGTCTTCTAGATGAGGGTTCATAACTTACTCATTTTAGCAAAGTGACGATCAATGTATGAGGGAGAGCAATCTAGCACCACTGAGAAGTTCAGGGACGTCTATCTTCTGAAGCTCAAGGTT